>NC_052624.1:164781687-174781687 GCF_016161935.1 Mauremys reevesii | reverse complement strand
TTAATCAATGTTCTTTGCTTGAGCTTGCGAGTTCCACTCCTTTCCCCTCATTCACTGTCCTCCTTTTTAGTTTCAGCCCACCTCCCCCAATGACCCTTGACTACACTAGACAATGGTTCCTAATAACTCTCATTTTGAATGTTAATTTGCTTTAAGTAATGTCAGGCCATCACAGGAATCTGATTTTATTTTTTAAGTAATGTCTCAAACATGGACAAAATGTGATTATGGATCCTGATGGCTGCCTACAGTACTGACTTAGGCAAACCTGTCAAATGCGTGATGTGAGGGTAACTTGCCTGTAGGCCCTGATTTTTTAGGAAACCTGCAAGTGTTTCTGTTTGATCTTTTATGGGTTAATACTGGGGTTGAACAAACTGGTTTGGATTAAATAAGAGTTGTTCTGAAGTTTTACCTGAATTGTAAAGTGAACTGAACTTAGTCTGAAGTTTTAAAAAAAAGTTTAGTCGGTTAACAGTTTTTTGGTTTTGTTTTTAAAATTTTGACATGCACACTTCCTGGCTTCTGCCAGGACTATAAGAGAAAAGTACATGAAAAATGTGTATTGCACTCCTGATTGGACACACACTTTCTGTAGACGCATAACTGCTCACACACAAGTATTATCAAGTTGTACTTGACCTTCTCTACACTGGGAACAAAGCCACTGTTCTAGCTTCCCCGTGTTTATACTAGAGGTTTCCACCAGTGTAATTTCCATGGTGCAACTAGCCTGGTGGTAGAAATCTCACTGTAGACAAGGCCTAAATATTCAGGGAAATAACTTTGTGTTTAAAGTTCACTGAGAACAATGCGTTTTTGTTTCTTTGTGTACATGTCTCAAAACTGGTGTAATGTTAGCAACTTCCAACCACATCTTCTCATTATTTTTCAAATAAATAATGACCTGTGGACCCCAAACAAATATTTATCGTAGGCAAAAGTCCAATTTTACTGAGGAAAAATGGTTTTTATTAATTTAAATAATATTTTTCTTCAAATTGCCTTTTAACTCTGTATTTAATAGCTATTTATTTTAGCTTGCTTGCTAACCTTACAGTACAGGTCAAATCCTGCTCCCTCTGAATTCAAGGCCAAATTCTCATTGACTTTAATGAAACCAAAAATTGGCCAGTCTCTGAACTATTTACTTCTTTGAAAAATTAAAAGACAAACTTTTCTCCTTCAATTTCTAGTAGCAGAATAAAACTACATCTAATTTTTATCAAGTAAATACAAGGCCTGATTTTTTTTTTTAACAACTTCTGGTAGCTGTTAATTGTGGGTGAAAAGGACAGCATGTAGACATCTGGTTACCTAATAGTAAGCACAAAGTAGGTAGTTAGTCTAAATATTAGCAGTTTCCATGCAATTAACTAAATCTTCAAAAAATTGTGCCAGGATAAGTTATCTTTCAAATTTAGCTCACATTATAATAATCAGATTTTTTTAAAGTTTTGACAAAATTGGGAAACAAATTAGCAAAAAATCAAAACCTGAAAACTTCAAATGACAATTTTTGGCTGAAAACCAAAAAATTAGATTATGAAATGCTGCCTCAATGTCCAATGGGAGTTGTAGTTTGTGTGCCTTATGCCCCTTTCTACTCTATCATATTGGCTCCCTGTCTGAACTACATCTCCCATGATGCATCACGGCAGCTAAGTGTGAGGGGAAATCAGCCCATAGAGGGGAATAGGATATCAGGGATCCAAACTAGAACTCCCTTGAAGCACCACGGCAACATTTATTAATCTAAAGACTCATTTACACTATGCTACAGTGCAGCGTATGCGTGTCTGAACTGCAGAGCGCACCAAAGTTCTGCAGTCTAATTGCCCTACGTGGATGCTACTGGCACAAACTAAAAGATACCTAATTTGCATTAATATAGTGATTACGCTAATGGAAACTAGGTAGCTTTTTATTTGCACCAGCAGCATCCACATAAGGTAGTTAAATTGCAACACTTTGGTGCACTGTGTAATTCACACCCCTATAATCTGCACTGAAGGGCTGTGTAGACATGGCTTAAATGTTTTGTTTTCAACCAACATTTTTCACTGTTGTGGATTTTTGTTTTTTGATGAAAAGTCAAAATTTTCTCTGGGGAACAAACACTTTTCCACAATTTTTTTTGTTTAATCAGAAGCCCAGTCTTCCATTGAAAAATGTCGTTAGATGGACAATTTTCAACCAGCCCTAATAATAACACAATAAATATATCAGACTTCTCATAAGTAACCCCTTGGAAAGGTTAATTAATAATAATGGACTGTAGTATCCAAGGCTGTCAGTCCAGCACCTTTTGTGAGAACTGATTTTACACATGGAGAAAAGGAAAACCATTCTATTGGTATTTGGCTCTCAGAAGTGATTTTTTAACTCTTCAATGCTGGCATTTGCTGGGTGTCTCAATTCAGCAGGGGACTGTGGTGGAGTGCCTTTCCAACATTCTAGGCTTTGTACTTTCGTGAAAATGTATTAGCGCTACAAGGCAGTACTGAAGGTGTACTTCTGCCACAACATCCCTATGTACCTGGAACATTTGATCGCCCTAAATCAGTTCGTATGCATATAAAGCTTGCAGTTGCTGACAGAACAATTCACAGATCTCTAGAGTTTAAAGAGTATATCAAGCAGTTAATATTTATGTATCAATGTGGAAAGGCAGCAATATTGCAACAGTAGCTGGCTACCATTTTGTTTTACTTGAGGGAAATCCAATATGAATAAAACAGCAACTTTTCAAATATGACATTTAATCCATGCATGTAAATCAAACTGGGAGATCTATTATTCATTATTAAAAGGGCACCATATTTTTACTACCCTGAAAATGAAACACAAATGCTGTGAAAAATTTAGTGCCTTTTCTTGAAGTTTCAGGACACTTATCATGCAGTCATGTAGCTGGGGCTGGCATTCATTTTAAAAGCAGCAAAGAATCCTGTGGCACCTTATAGACTAACAGACGTTTTGCAGCATGAGCTTTCGTGGGTGAATACCCACTTCTTCGGATGCAAGAAGTGGGTATTCACCCACGAAAGCTCATGCTGCAAAATGTCTGTTAGTCTATAAGGTGCCACAGGATTCTTTGCTGCTTCTACAGAACCAGACTAATACGGCTACCCCTCTGATACTATTCATTTTAAAATATATCTACAAAATTAATACATTTGAAGTTTTTTGCTTGAGAAAAAAGAATGCTCAATTCATGGAAAGAGGCAAATTTATTTTTTTATTTTTTTATTTAAAGCTTCCTAAACGTATATGATGGTGAAATACTTTGGTAATGTTCAGATTCAGATATATATGAAGAATATAGTTCATATCCTTGTTATTAGTCATGCCCACAATTTTCTTCCCTGAAGTGCCTTTTGAAAACTACATATATCAGAAACTGATTAACATGACCTAAGGTATTAGTTCTTAAAATATGGTGAACCTAACACTTTCCAAGACATTATTTTCCATATGTCAGCATCTATCTAAGAATTGAGATGCTTTTAATAACTACAAAACAGAAAACTAGACCACAAACTTTATTATTATTATTTATTATTGATCTAAACTCTGGAGTAGCTTAGAAAATTTAGCTTTAGGATGCTTTATAGGATGGAACACAAGGATTTGACGCTGTGGGGGGCGGGGGAGGGAATTTTGACTTTTCATCAAAAAACAAAAATCCACAACAGTGAAAAATGTTGGTTGAAAACAAAACATTTAAGCCATGTCTACACTGCCCTTCAGTGCAGATTATAGGGGTGTGAATTACACAGTGCACCAAAGTGCTGCAATTTAACTACCTTATGTGAATGCTGCTGGTGCCAGTAGAAAGGTACCTAGTTTCCATTAGCCTTTCCATGAATAGGAGGTAATAATGCACTGCAGCAGCAGGGGATTTCAAAAAAATGAGAGCCACTTAAATTTTCCCCCTGGACAAAATCATTCATTGTTGGGTGATAAGCTGCTTCATGAATTTTTTGGTGAATGAAAGTATTAACCTCATACAGACACGTGTAGCTATTTAGAAACATTTTTATAATGACTTTACAAAGCAGAAACAAATATTTATTCTCACTGCTACTTTATTTTTTATATTTCAAAATCTAATTTTCAAACCCTTCTTTGCAATAAATATCCAGTGCCAGTGATTTCAAAGGGGCTACATTTTGGCCTCATAAGATCTATGTAGCTCCCTGACATTTTGGAGTGAAATTCACCAACTGGACGCAAACATTTTACTCCATTCTAGGCCTAGCAGAACAATCTGTTAATGTCTGTTTGATCCAACCTCTATATAGAACGACTTTATTGGCATAGATACTGTCATCTATTCCAATCACAAATCACTGTCATGACTCTCCTAGAGCATGGAGGGGTCATTGTCTACTCACAAGTGGAGATTTTCTAACATAGTTCAGCTATGGCTGTCTCCAATATATGTTGTGAGCCTGACAGAGGGTAAGGACTTCTGAACAGTCGTTAGGTCCAGTATGTTGAGCTATGTCATAAAAGTTCAATATAATAATTCAAGCTGTATTAAGTTGGAGCTATGTTCTTGAGCAAGACAAATCTTTAAACATAGAGCATAATGTTTAAGTAGCCTATGTGAGGATTTAGAGATAAACTAGACTTTAGTCTGCCTTAGGAATGGGATGAAGCCTGTAGTTAGCAGACAGATTCTAAAGTTCACGAGTGTTCAGAGATGGGGATGGGGGTTGGTTTGGGCCCCTCTCTAGCCTACTGATGTGAAAGAAACAGCTTGTAAAGTACATCCAAATTTGATAAGCTCATGCTCTGCCAATGTTAAGGTAGTTCACAGTGGTGACCCTTCAAAAATATGCAGTGTATGCAGGAATGCTGGTTTGGTGGTAACAGAATGAACTTGATTTCCTGGTCCCAGTCAGCTGAGCAGGGTCAGGTTTACAAAGGCTAACACTCTCATCACATGACAGGAGTCAGTATCCGTAGTTACTGGTACAGTGATATCATGAGACACTCTTTGGAAGGTTAATGTTGGCTACTCCAATGTTACTACACCCTGCTTGTCAAAGAACAGAACTAGGGTAACCAGATAGCAAGTGTGAAAAATTGGGACGGTGGTGGGGGGTAATAAGCGCCTATATAAGATAAAGCCATGAATTTAGGGAATCGAGACATCTGGTCACCCAAAACAGAACAGAATTGGCAGCAGATGTACAGGGCCACACGCAGATGATAAAGCACACAGTATGCAAAAAGAAAATCCTGTATCTGGAAAGACAAGGGGCCAGATGGTGTGGCCACTGCACAAGGTAGAGCCACTTGGAGAGACCCTAGCCCCACTGTCAGCATAGCAAAGAGGAGTTGTGGCAAGTAGGCTCTTGTGCTGTGCTACTCCTTGGCTGTTTCAATTGCTTGGGGCCATTGCAGCCTGGCATAAGTTAAAGCAACCTTTGGTATGGTATGGCATAGCGTAGAGAGACCAGTCCTTCATACAGATGAGTTTTAAACCACCTTTGCTCAGACACCCCTGACCTGCATTTCCAGGTGCAGCTCATCTACATTCCAGGGTCTGAGCCTAGATTGCAACACTCAAGGGAGAAGGTTGACCGCACAATGTATATGTTTGCATGTATTTAACAAATAATATCACAAAGTGTCCCAGATGGAAATGAGCTGGAATGTACTATTCCTGTGCTGCTAGTGTGCTGTGCATGGAAACATTTCTGTTTCCATCTTGGTACAGAAAACGGGTTTCTCAGAATCCCATTGCTCCCAACCTTTTAGGTCTCCAGCCCAGACGAACGCATGTTACTTTTGCCTGACTTCCTTATGTGACCTTTTACTTTTACTTCTGTTTATTGGATACAGAGATTTCCATTTCCAGCCCTCTGGCCTTTCATTTATTTTCAAATTATATAATCAGTTCCCAGGATCATTCTTTCTTCTTCTCGTGAGGCTACCTGTTGCACATAAACATGGAAGATCTGAAAACTGCTTATAAAAGCCTCACCTCATTCTGGCAATAACTGTCTTATCTTCAAATCTCCAGCCGTATTTAGGTTCATCATGAATAAGTAGATGAGATTTAGTTAGTGTTATATTTGCTAATAAGATGATTTGATAGGTACTGTCTCCTTTTTGAAAAGCTTTCTATATGTACCTCTACCTATGCCAGAAGGGTTCATTCATCATAGTGTTTGTTGTCAGTAATAACTAGCTGCTAATAATTATATATTATCTTGCAAAGTTCTTTCATTTTCAAAAGTTGTTGAAATGCATTTGAGTCTTTATTCCAGCTCAGTTTGGGTTTAGTCTTTAATCTAATCAAGTGGCAGATGTTTAAAAGTCACATCTCTTTGTGTACTGTGGCTTAGGCACTGGGGTCTGCAAAAGTAATGGGCTGTGCTCAATTTTCTTTCAAGTTCAACTCATGGGGGAAAAACAGAAAAAGAAAAGATTTATCTCTAGTCTAACCAGGCAAACCCCAAGAGCAAGTTGGAGGGGGAAAAAAAAACCTACCCAAACTGAATCTGCTTATTTGAAATATTCAAATTGAATTCATTCTCTCTCTAGAGTAAATGGTTTCTTTGTTGAAATTATTGTGGCATATGGAGAAGTAAGATATATTACAATAAAACTGATATAAAACAGTTGAATTCAGAAGTAGTGACAACAGATAATTTTAGTTCACTATGATTTAATTCAATTAAATGCAATGCTGTTCATTGCAGAACAAGAGGGATCTCTCTCTCTCTCTCACATACACACACACGCGCGCCTTCACTCACTCACTCAGAGCCTTTATATGCCACTGCCTTGCACCTTACGGAGTCAATTACACTAGTGGAAAGTGAGTAGAAGACACAATATGGATCTGGAAGGTTTTTACATCCCATTGATTGCCGTGGAAATTTTGTCTGCATAAAGACATAGTACAAACTGAGGACTTTAGGGTTTCAGTCATATAAATGTGTATATTTGCATTTTACATGTTATGGTTTTATTCATCAACATTAGAATCCAAAGCAATGGTGTATGCTGGTGTGCCAGCTAACTAGGTGGGACATTAAATACAGCTCCCAACAGTGGCAGAATTTCAGTCCCTTTCTTCAGGGATGGGTTTATTTTTCAAAACTAAGACAGAACAACACAGATAAACCTGTTCCAGCTGCCTGGCCCCTCCCAAAACCTCTTCTTTGTAATGCTTCTTCACCTGGCAATGCAGTAGGTATTTCCAGCCAGCTCTTCCACCTAGCCTAGTGGGGAGAATCCCTTCCAGGTCCTTTCCTGTGGCCCTGGGTCTCCTGCAGGAGAGAGCTCCTGGCAAGTCTCCCTTTGTAACTGAGTTCTTGATAGCGTTTTATCTCAGGACCAGTGAGCTACCAACTATCACATGATCTCTCCCTCAAACCCACCACCTAAGGGGCAGCTATTTAAGCATAGGTGATGCTAAGCCCATCTTCCTCATAGGGCTACCCCACCCTGTGACAAGTGGTCAGTCAGGCACTGTGGAGATACTCAGTTACTATGGTGATGGGGGCTGCATAAGTACCTAGACAGATAGCTTTAGTAGGGAGATATAAAGAGGAGAGCCTCCCTTTTCAGAGCTCTCCTTCTGCAGCCTTGTGATTCCTTAACAGTAGTTAAGGTCATCATGCACATGTTGCACTACTGGCAACATTTTTTGTGCCTAATCTAAAGCCCATGGAAGCATGGGCAAAGGTTTTGTATATCAGGATGGAGCCAGCATATGTAGACTTGCCCTGTAGTTTTGCATGTGTGAACCCGTGGCATGTGAAAGCCTCTTCTTTATTTAATTGGTGTGTTGAATTAGAGTGAGTACACACAGAAGTGTGTTATCCTCACACTAACACACCTTAGACAGAAATCTGTAGTTCACATGTAAAAACTCCTGTGTTTATAGAATAAATGTGAAGAGACTTTGGTGGAAGAAAGTTCAGCACCTACAGTGGATTACAAAATCATTATTTTAGTATTTGAATTATGGTAGCGCCTACAGGCCCTGGCCCAGTTGCACTAGGCTCTGTATAAATACATAACAAAGAGATTCTTCCTGTCCAGAAAAGCTTACAATCTAAGAATACAACGAGAGACAACAAGTGGATATAACAGAGCACCAAGAAACAAAAAGGTGATACCGTGTTGTTCGCTCTGGGTATTCACTGTGGATACGCATGCGCTCCATGCACCTGAGACCAAAAGATTCGTCAGTACCAGTGTCCATCAGCCCATGTCTGTGTATTTTCATGCTCCAAACCAAGGGCATAAGGGACAGCACAAACTGACTGTCTTTCCAGTTCCTTTCTACCGATCATAGTCCAAGACAGAACTCCTCAGTGTCCTAAGCTTTTCTAGCATCTTCTTTCAATCAGGGTTTCCTGCTGTCAATAGTTATTTTTTCCTTCTTATAGTTAGTTTTAGTATCTAGTCAGGTAATAGTAGTGTTTTTGTGCCCCTCTCCTCTTCCATTCAGGGCATTTAGCATGCCCAAGATCCCAGGTTTCAAATCCTGTGTGGCTGTCCCCAGGTCTTCCTGGTTAACAATTCCCACAACTCCTGCTTGTATTGCTTTGGGGAGTCTCACATTCCTTCCACGTGTGAGATCTGTCTCTCCTTCCCTTCTCAAACGTGACTATCTCATGAGTTTCACGCCAAAGACACCTGAAGGAGCTCTCCATGAGGCCCCTACCTGCTCCTGGGCTCTCTGACCCCACTATACACTGGTCAGAGTCACCATGCAGAGCCTGTCTGGACCCAGCACTTTCTACCTTCAGAACCTCAGTTCCCTGGTCTAACGACTATCAGGCAGAAAAAAGAAGAGGGTAAGGACAAACACTCCCATAAAAATGGGAGAAAGTCTACTCTAAGACTCCTAGAGAGAGGCTGCCTCTCCTACCCCCTTACCCTCCAAGTCTGGTCAGACTTCATGCTGCTGATTCAGGGTCTGCCCTGTCAATATTGAGGGCCAAGGCCAATCCAAGGTTACCACCTGCACAGGGAGACCCTAGCATCTGCAAGGGAGAGAATGGAGTGATCGCTGACTGAACTAATGGTACCACACTACAGAAAGAAGGACTGAGCAGTACCAACACCTGCTGCCCAACCTAAATGTGCACCGTCAATGCCTCCTAGGGCCAGAAGCGCTTCTTGCTTCCCATTTGCTAGACCTTATACCATCTGTGATGACCTAACGATTTATATGGACCTGGAGTTGCCAATATTCTTGGAGCCAGAAATCAAAGAAGTGCATACACCATCAGTACACTGCTTGCTGATTTTGTCCACCAGCTGTAGTGCTGAGCAGACTCCACTATCGGTGTATTATTTGTCATTTCCCTCTACCAGACACCTTACCACCAGATATGTGGTACCAGCAGCTCCACTGATAGAAGTGTAGGAGTCAGACTCCTCTGACAACCCTGAGGCCAGACCATCAGCAGCGCCAACCATTCTGTGATGCCAGATTAGCCCTGAATGGGATTTGGGAGCTGCATAGGCACCTTCACACTCTAAACAGTACTCCAAGGCTTGGGACCAATAGTACCCTCCCCATGGGCACTGCCTCCATATCCGTATAAACCTACACACTGTCCCTACGGGGGTGACTGGGACCCTTACTTCAGACCTTATGACCCAAGAGGATCTGAACTAGACTTAGAGCAGGGGTCACATCAGAGGGAAGAGCCACGGTCCCTGCAGGAGCACTGTGAGGAAGGGGAATAGCCCAAGCAGCCAGAACTGCTCCATCCATCTGTGGCTTTCTCTTCCTAATTTCCCAATGAGACAGTGACACTGGCCTTGCTATTGCCTTTCTGATGATTTCAAGCAATTTCAGGAAAACCTCAGGATTCTCTCCAAATCCCCCTAGAGGAAGTTCAGAACCCTTCTCACAAGCTTCTGGACATCCTCCAGTTAGCAGGTCCTAGCAAGGTGGTGTGCCCTGTTAATGAAACCGTATTGTAGCCTGCCAAAACAGTTTGCCATACTCTCAGCTACTTGTACTCTGATCTCCAAGATGGCAGAAAAAAAGATATTTTGTTCAATCTAAGGGGTCATGATTTTTGTTTTCCCACCTTACATCAAACTCTTTGGCAGTCCAGGCTGCTGCTGAATGCAGCAGATTGAACCAGTGTAGGTCCACACTTTCTGACAAGGAAGCCAAGAAACTGGACCTCCTGGGAAGGAAAAGTTTCTCTTCTGCTAATCTACAATTTCACACAGTGAAATTGCATCCAAATATAACTTTATTAAGTATATCAAATGAATAGAGTTTACAAACAAGTTCCTCCAGGCACTCAGCTCTCAATTTTCAAGAAATCCTCGATGAAGATAAGCTCATTGCTAAGTCCTCATTTTTCAGGTGTCTCTAGATGCAGTAGACACAGCCTCTCACTCCATGGAGACTTCGGTTGTCATGATGCAGGCATCGTCGCTTCACTCCTCTGGGTTCTCCAAGGAAGTTCAAGCTACAGTGAAGGACTGGGAAAACAACTGATTCAGTGAAAAGATGGACGGGTTATCACACATACTTAAAGACTCCTGGGAAAGCTCTCTGCTCCTTGAGAATATACCTCCAGGCTCCACAATAGAAGTATGCTGCACTTCCTTCCTATAGGCAATGCTCAGTTCCTCAATCCTTCTACCATCAGAGTACCTACAAACCTCTCAGGAAGTGTCAGAGGGTACACCAAAGCAGACAAAATGCCCCACCGTCACTTCCAGCTCACTTCCAACCTTTTGCCAAGAAATCATTTTGATGGGACTTCTGAGAGCTGCCAACCAGTCTCCCCACTGCTTTTGGTGGCCACCTGGGTCATTTTCACTGAATGTGTCAACACATCACGTTGGACAGATGGACCCTAGATAGCATCTCCTCTGGCTTCTCTATAGAATTCCTTTCCATCCCTGCTCCAAAACCACCTTCCTCAAAAACATTGCTTGTGAGTCACTCACAGTTAGTACCCATTGGAATCACTACTCGAAGGAGAAAGAAAGGTTAATTGCCTATTGTAACTGGAGTTCTTTGCAATATGTGCTCCCTATGGGTATTCCAAGTCTCATCTTCCTTCCCCTCTGCTCAGATCCTTTCCTAGAGTGATTCATGGTAGAGAAGGAACTGGAGAGACAGTTGGTCCATGCTTCCTCTTATGCTCTTGGTTTGGAGAATAAGGAAGTGCAGGACACAGGCGCAGACCAATGGACACTGCTATTGAAGAATCTTCACATCTTTGACACATGGAGTGCCTGCGCACCCACAGTGAAAACCCATAGGGACCACTCATCTTGAAGAACCCCGGTTAATATCAGGTAAATAACCTTTCTTTCCCCCACACCAGCTGTGTAACCACTGTCCAGTTTGTTACAGATGTCATGGCAGAGGGCAGGTTGTTCTTTAAAGGATCATAAAAAGATGATAATTCTCCCCTTCCCACAAATAGGAAATAGACTAAAAGTTCTGCTGTGATATGACAATTACTTCAGCTGTTTATACTTTAAAACTTTTCAACAGTACAGATAATTGTCTTTGACCTTAGCCTTGTAATCACTTTTTTTATTTGTATCACAAAGGTTACTATCTAGCACCCGACTAGCCAAATGAAATGTATGGCTTGATTAAGGATCTCTTTTGTCAGTAATTTGTGCCTAATGTTTTTAGCTTTCCCACGGGCTGTTATAGAAAATGGTAAATCTGGTTTAAATGAAACCTGATACTGTTAATGGTTTAATAGCAGCTGCCACAGGGTTATGGCATTTTTCAACAGATGCTTCTGTTTCTTTTTAAGCCTACACAAAGTCTTAGAATATATTTACATAATTAATGTAAAGTACACCTACATAATGACAATATTTATAGTTTTAAGAGATTTCCTTAAATTATCTCCCCTCTTTTGCCATCATCCAATCATAAATTATAACCTGAAACGGGAAGGTAAATCTCTATATTTTAAAATAATAATTAATATTCCCCCTTTTAAAAAAATCATGACATGTAGCATGACTATATACATGTAGCATTTCTCTTGCTAACATTTCTGTTATTTGTATGAGAAGAACCCTTCATCACTCCAGAGACTGAGAAAGAAAAAAAACCCCAAAACCTAGTAGCTTGCTTGATGTCTATGCCTATTATCTGGTCTACCATGCAAGCTAGAACAAAGAATCAATGCCAATATGTTTTTAAAAATTGAATGGAAGTTGCTTCATCACGTGTTTAGCTAAATGTCCTTGGATGAGACATCATTTAAATATGTAGAGTGGACCGGGTACACCAACTATTGAACTTCATCTGAGTGAAAAAATTCATACTAATTTAAAGTATTGTGGGCACAGTATTATTTAGGCAAAGATTTTCAAAAGTTACTGGTGATTTTAGATATCTTCTTTTTTGGGTACCCAACCTGAAATACCTTCAAAGGGCCTGGCTTTCAGAAAGTTCTGAAGATGTGTCACATTGCACACCCAAAAATTGGGGCACCCCAACAACAACACTGGGCATTCTTGAAAATCTTGTCCTCATCAAAGTATATACAGGTGTACAAGGGAGAGAAAGAGGGAACAATGAGTATCTCTTTCTGCCTGGTCTAGAGAGCAGGGGCTGGGTACAGTGGGAGTCCTTACACTAAGTGCATACAAGAACTCCACAGAAAAAGTGTTGCCACCACCATTAACCTTCATAAAGGGGGCAGAGATAGGGGGAAGGCACTCAAATACTACAATGATGAATGCTAATATAAAACTCATATAAAGAGATGGGGCTTGGGCCTCTATCCTGTATCATTCAGCAGAACTGGTTAGGAACAAAGGGGAGCAGATGATTTACCCTCTTCCAAATTGGTGTGGTTACCGTTTTCCCCTTGCACTCTCCAGAACCCTGGGTAACATCATGTCTCTCAGTGCTTCTGTTGGGGTGAGTTACCACCTCTGAAGTACAAAAATAACAGGACATCTATGATGATCCTGAGCTCCTAAAACTGGACAACTGGCAGTGTGTACTGAGCAGCCATACAGTTTTCCCAAGACAGCTATTTAAAAAAACAGGATGGTCTTGTTAAAACCAGGACAGGTGGCAACTCTATACATGTGACAATACAACTCCTAGGGTTTTTTGTTTCATTTTTTCTAAAATTAATTAAGGGATGTGCTCCTATTTAACAGGAACAGGGTCAAACGTTAAATTACTTCAATAGCATGGTAAAAATTGTGGCATAGGTTTCTTTTCTGAACTTGAATTGCTTCACAAAGGAAAAGGATTTAAATATATTTATTACTTCAGGGATATTGCTTCATCCTTGATTTGCAGGTCTTGTCATGGGAACCCAATACTTTCTGGGGCCCTGGGGCTGAAGTAACCCTTTACATGTCTCCAAGGTGATGAGAACAGATTTGGCTAACCCATGAAATATTAGAATTGCAATTACCAGTCTGTTGATAGGGTGGGACTTTACTACCCCAAAGTCCTTAATGACTCCTACTGTGGGACTCAGATGCCTCATTAGATGGGCTCTCCATTTTTGCTTGAGGGAGTAGGCTGCAGCTCACTTGCCTACCAATATAATTCCCATGAGTGGGTTGGGAGGAGTTTATGAATCCACCCTTTAGACTGGGGCAGTCTTTACTTAGCAGATACCATGAAGATGTCGGAATAGATGAATTCTCCAAAGCCACATAGGCCAAGAGCCACACAGACTAGATCCCTTAGGGGAATTTGAGTAGGCCTTATCAGAGTCCTGCAAAAGAATTAGGGCTTACTTAGATTCAACAGTTGGTTAGTTTTAAAATGTTCTATTGACTCTATTAGCTTGCATCTGATAGTAATGAAAGCTTTTCTATGCTTATTAAAAAAAATAGGTAGAAAGCATGCAGGAAAACACACATTATAGCATGAATAAAACATACAACACTGCACTTTTGATCAGAGAGATGGTGGAAATTATTCAGATGTGTGACCGAGATGTTCTTCAGTGTGTTACACTAGATCATACGTATGAAGTTTGTTAGACTGAGGGTTTGGCTACACTTGCAGCTGTACAGCGCTGGGAGTTAAAGCTGTCTTCGTACAGCTGTGTAGGGAAAGCACTGCAGTGTGGCCACACTGACAGCTACCAGCGCTGCAGTGTGGTTACATTTGCAGCGGTGTTGGGAGTGGTGCGTTATGGGCAGCTATCCCAGTGTTCAAGTGGCTGCAATGTGCTTTTCAAAAGAGGGGGGTGGGGTGGAGTGTGACAGGGAGCTTGTGGGAGACAGAGAGAGTAGATTTTTGGAGCTGACACTATGTCAGCTCCCTGCCTTGCAAGTTCTAAGGACTTGAAGATACACAGCACCAACCCTCAATCATTTAAAAAGTTTTGACCCCTTCCCCCACCCCTCTCTCATTCACTAAATGCAAATAGCCTTCAGACCAGATAAGCCGCTGCTCCAAAACGGACCCCCCCCCCTCCTCCGGGCTGCTTCTCTCCTCAAGCAAACACTAGCTGTGGACATTCATCCCCCTGCCTGCCTCTGCTTGAGCAAACAGTAGCTGTGTTTGTTTTTTAGATAAGCAGCTCCGGGAGCCCTGAGTTCACAACAAAACAAACAGAGGCATCACAACAAAACAAAGAGTGTTATCTTTACTTAAAAAGCATTATGGGAAGGTTCCGGAGGTCAGTTACAGTGTAGTAAGATTAATCACTGTTTACACTGGCACCCTAGCACTTTTGCAAGAGCAGCGCTGTTCTCTTTATTCCTCTCGTCGAGGTGGAGTACAGCCAGCGCTGTAGCCAGGGAGATACAGCGCTGTATGTGCCTTGCCAGTGTGGATGGGGAGTGAGTTACAGCGCTGTAAAGCCACCACCAGCGCTGTAACTCTCAAGTGTAGCCACACCCTTAGTCTGAGACAGGGAAACTGTTTCTCTGATCATAACTAATACTTTCTTTCTCTTTATCTCTTGTTAGGTTCTGCCTGCTAGAAAGGAGGTGAAACCGGGCATGATACTCCTCTTTGAACTCTTTCTTCTTCATGAGACCAATAATTACATCGACCGTGTTGTAGGATGGGGAGCTTTTCCTTTATGTGATAATAATTTCAACACTTTACAGGGGAAGTTTAAATGCCCTTTTCTCAGAGGCCATTATGATTCAAAATTTGACCGCTTCAAAAAAATTGAAAATTTGATTTCATTGGATTTAGACCACTGGTTGTGCAACCTCTATTTTCAGGTTTGTATTAAGAAGCCTTAGGCTTGCCATACGCCCCTCCTCATGGATTCCAGTTTGCCTTGGACACACTTAAAACCAGTGTTATCTTAAAGCAGGAGAAAGGGTAATGGTAATAACTTGAATACATTTCCAGGAATACGAGTTTATATTGAAGAAGTATCTTTGATAAGGAAGAAAAGGAAATGACAAATACTGTTAGAAATATTAATATTAGGAGCATTATAAAAAAAAGTAACAAAACATTGAAAACTGTTGGATTTGAAAAATCAGATTCATCCTTGATCTTCTGAGCCAGATTCGAGATCCTGTAGCCTAGAGGTGCTATTGATTCCAGCAACCCATGATTTGCTGAATAGTCCAGAATTAAATGTGAGAGTGGGTGACTGCTAGTGTCTGTGAGCTTTGATAAGATGAGAAGGAGAACGTGAGCTAGGTAAAGGAGGAAATACTGGAAGGAATGGGGACAATTGTGAAGAAAGAAGTGTTTGGGAGGATGGGAGCTTTCCAGAATCCTAAACCCAGCGCTGTTAACTTCTAGAGTTTATGGCTGCACTGCCCTGGAGTTCAGACTACAGGGATGTGAATACAGAGGTCACCAAGGGCATGGCTACTCTTGCAGTTGTAGAACACTGTGAGTTAAACCATCCCTCAGAGACCGCAGCAGGGAAAGCGCTGCAGTGTGTTCACACTGTCAGCTGCAAGTGCACTGGCGTGGCCACATTTCCAGCACTTGCAGTGGCATTGGGAGTAGTGCATTATGGGCCACAGAGCATCTCTTCCCATTCTGGCGCTGTAGCTTGTGGGAAGGGGGTGGGGAGTGCAGAGAATTCTGGGTCCTGTCCCAACGCCTTGTGATTCATTGCTTCACATCCCAGCAATCCCTGTGCTTCCGTCCACATTTGACGCCACCTTTCAATGGCTTTTGTACTGCCTGCTCTGTCTTCCCTTTCGATCTGCGGGAATGGATCTTGAACTGCTGTGGAATATGCTGATGGGTCTCGCCAGCAGGTCATGAATTGCAGTCGAGTTACTCCATAAGCTACACACTGACAGTGAGGAGTCCGAGGATGATGTCGATTCACATAACACATACAACATGAGCAGTGGCGAAGCCAGGTTTTAGCAGCAGGGGGAGTGAACAAATAAAAACAGGCTCCACCCGCCACGAAGAAAAAAGAAAAAAAGAAAAAGAAAAACCCTGGCTAACCCGGAGCAGCTGAAGGACCCGCTGCCAAAGTGCCGCTGAAGACCTGGAGCGGACTCGGCGCGGCTGAAGTGCCACTGAAGACCCAGAGCACTGCCGGGTGAGTAAAAGTGCTGCCAAAGACCCAGAATGCCATCGGGTGAGTAAAGATTAAAAAGGCACCACTTTTCTGCTCAGTGGGAGCGGCCGCTCCAGCTGCTCCCCCCGAGCTGTGCTACTGAACATGAGATTGCTTGTGGCATTCATGGACATGCTCACCAATGGGGAACGCCACTTTTGGGCTCAGGAAACAAGCACTGAGTCATGCAAGTCTGGGATGACGAGCAGTGGCTGCAGAACTTTTGGATGAGAAAAGCCACTTTCATGGGACTGTGTGCTGAACTCGCCCCCACCCTGCGGCGCAAGGACACGAGATTGAGAGCTGCCCTGCTGGTGGAGAAGCGGGTGGCTATTGCAATCTAGAAGCTACCAATCAGTCGCTAACCAGTTTGGAGTGAGAAAGTCAACCATTGGAATCATGTTGATGCAAGTTTGCAGGGCAATTAATCGCATCCTGCTCAGAAGAACCGTGACTCTGGGTAACGTGCATGACATTTTGGCTGGCTTCGCACAAATGGGTTTCCCTAACTGCAAAGGGGCGATAGATGAGACGCATATTCCAATTCTGGCACCAGCCCACCTAGCCTCCGAGTATGTTAATCGGAAGGGGTAGTTCTCCAGGCACTTGTGGATCACTGTGGGCATTTCAATGACATTAACACAGGCTGGTCTGGAAGAGTGCACGACGCACACATCTTTTGGAACACAGGCCTGTTCAGGAAGCTGCAAACCGGGACTTTCTTCCCAGACCAGATCACTGTAGGGGAAGTCAAAATGCCCATTGTGATCCTTGGAGACCCCACTTACCCTTTAATGCCATGGCTCATGAAACCCTACACAAGGATCCTTGACAGCAGCAAGGAGTGGTTCAACAACAGGCTGAGCCGGTGCTGAATGACTGTGGAGTGTGCTTTTGGCCATTTAAAGGGCCACTGGTGCTGTCTGTATGGGAAGCTGGACCTGGCCAATGACAACATCCCCACGGTTATATCCGCATGCTGTACCCTCCATAACATTTGTGAAGGGAAGGGTGAAAGATTCACTCAGGCATGGACCTTGGAGGTTCAACACCTAGAGGCTGAATTTGAACAGCCAGAGAGAAGGGCTATCAGAGGGGCCCAGCACGGGGCTGCAAGGATTAGGGATGCTTTGAGGGAGCAATTTGAGGCTGAAAGCCACCACTAATGTTTGGTGCCCTGCACAGGAGTGAGGTGCAGTGGTTCCAATGTTAGTAGGAATCTGTTTGCTATGTATGATGCACTGACTTGCAGTGCCTGCTGCTTTCATGGGCTACGGTATCTTTTACTCAATGCAATAATAAAGAATGTTTACAAAGCCAAAAAATTAATTCATTGAAAAGAAAATTCATTTATTGAAAAGAAACACAACTGCTTGGGAACCAGAAAAGGCATGACACATCTATGCTGTGTGGAATGAGGGAAGGGGGTAGAGTGGGGAACGGGACCATCACAAATTTGTGAATGTCCTGTTATCATACTCAGCCTTCCTGTCTGGAGTGCCGTGCAATGAGTGCTGCACTTCAGGCTGGCTACAATGCATGGTGATGGGGGCTGAGTGCAGTGGGTAAGGGTCATAGTTTTCTGGGCTAGGTGGTGAAGCTACAGGTGTTGGAGGCAGCTGGTGGCAATAAGAACCTGGATGTTGGGGAAAGTGGGTTGGCGGGGACATGGGGGCACAAGGGAAAGAGTTTTGGGACAAGGGCTTCAGGGGTGGGCAGGCGTGGAAGTGCTCCACCTGCATTGCTACAAGCGCCTGTATTGAGTCCGTTTGGCGCTCCATGATGCTTAGCAGCTGCTCCATGCTTGGGTGATGGCAATCTGCATTCTGCTGGTGGATCCTCCTTTCACTCTTCTGCCACTCCTGCACTTTTTGATTTTCATTAAGGGACTGTTGCATGACTTCATGCAGCATGTCCTCTTTGCTTTTTCTTGTCCGCTTCTTGATTCTTTGGAGTCTTTCAGACGTTGATAACAAGGACAGCTGGGATCTCAAGGTTGCATCTGTAAAGCCAAAATGCAGCACTTAACAGAGGCAGCATTGTTCACACCAGACAGAGCAAGTGTGATTCAGCCATACTTAAAGACAAGCACAGTGTACACAATAGCAGAAATTGCCCATCCCAAAGTGAGCGCACATAACCCACAGGAGCCCCAGAATCAGGAGTGGCTCTAGGCATTTTGCCCTCATGGCAACTGGCAGAGTGCGCCCAGTGGCTTGCCGCCCCAAGCACGCGCTTGGCGTGCTGGTGCCTGGAGCCGCCCCTGCCCAGAATGGTGAGTAAGCACAGGGGCAAGGGGACTGATTGTTTCACGGCCATACTATCCTCTGGGGTTCTGTGCCTTGGGGAGAGCCAACAGCTGCAGGGGGCCCCTATACTGAACACCGTCCCCACATTTTCCACAGGAGTTCATCCTGGAAGATATCTCGCTGCTGAGGGTGACCTGGGAAGCAATGGAGGCTCTTCTACTACAAGGCGGCTTCTGCCCTGGCCCATATGCAGCTTGCCTGTGTGCAGCAATGGTTTCCCCACCCCTCACTGCACAGTGGTGCAGACATGTTAGCCTGACTGGGACAAGGAGCACAGTAGCTCTGCCAAGGAACCTGTGCAAGCAGATTGCCCAGCTTCTGCATGAGACCTTTAAAGAGATCACTGAGGCCGATTACTGCAATGTGAGAGAGCACATCAATGCCCTATTTCTCATCTAGGCATGCATGCAGCCCTAACCCTCCTCACCCCAAGAGCCTGCACTGAACAACTTTGGTCCCAAAATAAAAGCCGCTTGCCGGGCATCTCCTCTGGTGTTTGTCCTTCCGTAAGCCCCGGCCGCTGCGACTGGCTACCTTCCTCCTGGCTTGAAAACAGCTCCTGGCTGCATGCATCTAGGGATGTCGGGATGTCTCCCTCCTCCTCAGCACCTTTGCTTCTGCTTTCGTCCTCCTCCTCCTGCCTTCTTGAACTTGCCTCTGAAGTGTCCATGGTGGTCTTCAGAGTGGAGGTGGGGTCACCCCCAAGTATTGCGTCCATCTCTTTGTAGAAATGGCAGGTCTCAGGGGCAGCACCAGAGTGGCTGTTTGCCTCCTGCGCTTTGTGGTAGGCATTCTGCAGCTCCTTCACTTTAACCCTGCACTGCAGTGTGTCCAGGTCATGGCCCCTTTCCATCTTGTCCCTTGATATCTGCCCGAAGGTATCGTAATTCCTATGGCTGAAGCACAGCTGGGACTGGACAGCTTCCTCCCTCCAACACTGAGATCCAGCACCTCGCCATTGCTCCATATTGGGGATCGCCGGGCGCGTGGAGGCATGGTCACCTGGAAAGATTCACTGAGAGCACTCCACGCCTTGCTGAGCAAACAGGAAGGGGATTTTCAAAATTCCCAGAGAATCTAAAGGGCGGGTCTGACGGTTGGTCACCTGAGGGCAGGGCAGTAGAGTTCAAAGTGATGACCAGAGTGACTAGAACAGGCATTCAGAGACACTTCTGGAGGCCGATCAGAGCGCATTAATAGACCAGGGTGTTCACACGGGCACTGCGGCGCTCCAGCTGTGGCGCAACAGGCGTTATGCTTCTCATGGAGGTGGATTACCAGGAGCGCTCCAGCCGCGGAGTCTGTGCGCTCTACATGCCCTGCCAATGTGGACGTGTCATGAGTTAGGGCTCTCGGGGCTGCTTTAATGTGCTCTAACGCGCAAGTGTAGCCATGCCCAAAGTGCTGTGCTGTTACTCCTCTGAGTGGATACTGCAAGGTGAGAGCTAAAAGGTTCCTAGTTTGCGTTAACATAGTCTTCTTGAAACAGCACTTCGTTGATGCAAATTGGGACGAGGACTAAGTTTACGAGTTAATGTGAACTAGGAACTTTTTACTTTGTACCTGCAGCGTCCACTCAGGAGAGTTACAGCACAGCACTTTGGTGTGCACTGCTATTCATGCCCCTGTAGTCCTAACTGCCGGGCAGTGTAGACAAGCCCTAAGAACAGTGTAAGAATAAAGATGTCTTGATTTTGTGGAATGCTGAACCATTCAGATAACAGATTTCTCTTTTACTAGATTATTAAACTACCATGGTATTCAGATGAGCAGAAGACATATGAGACATGTCTCCAGCTCTCACCTGAATTTCTTGCTTATTCAAACATTATTGAGAAGAATGGAGATTCAGACAAAATAAAAATATCTGGACCACAAGATGATGGATTCAGAAGTTCATGTCTACATCCAGGCACTCACTCAAAATGCTCCTTAGCATCTTTTCAAGGTTGGTTAGCCATTACTTTTCTTGCTAAATTAGTATCACCCAGAAACCTTCTCATTAGGTAATATAGATAAATATGTATTATAGGTGGCACTACAGCAATCCCTATAATTGTGGCTCAGGGGGCAGTTTGTGCTGACACACTGGGTCTGAGTCTCCACCAAAGCCACAACATCCATCCTGCTATTGTTTGCACACTAGCTCAATAGAGCTGACATAAGTCTGTCTACCTGGGCTGCAAGGCTTGCTCCCAGCTGCAGTGTAGACAGACCCATTGAGTCTTCCGAAGCAGCCTCACTGACCATAAGAACTTAAGAATGGCCATACTGGGTCAGACCAAAGGTCCACCTAGCTCAGTATCCTGCCTTCCAACAGTGGCTAATACCAGGTGCTTCAGAGGGAATGAACAGAACAGGCAAGCATCAAGTGATCCATCCCCTGTCGTCCACACCCAGCTTCTGGCAAACAGAGACTAAGGACACTCATAGCATGGGGTTGAATCCCTGACCATCCTGGCTAATACCCTTTGATGGGCTTATACTCCATGAAGTTATCTAGTTCTTTTTTGACCAAACAGCAGACTTTCCTCACGGTCTCCCACCCAAATAGATCCTGCTCCTCCTCTATAAAGACAAGCACAAGAAGGGTGCCAAAGCACTCTGCTGTGTGGCTGAATTTTCTATGTAAGCATGTGAGAGGTGGCTGCAGAGATCTAAGATCTTCTTTTGGCAGGCAGGCACTTCCCCGTGTAGCCTCCGTTAATTAGCTGGAGGCTGCAGCTCAACAATAGCTTCTGCTTTCCATTTGTGTCTCGTGTGTATCTTAATCATTAAAGAGTTTGGTTCTTGAACACAAAGTTGTCTTAGTTGTTTGAGAATAGAAAAAAAAGCGTGGGAAGTTGGGTGCAGGACAGGGAGGGAGTCGGGAGTTGGAAAAGATGACAACCTGCATATAAGCCGGAGTCAATTTGTGCAGAATACCGAGAAGTTTAGATTTGAAGAGTGAGGTGAAAAGAAGGCAGTAGGAGCATTTGAGGAAGCAGGATACTATCCTGCAAGGAAGATGAGTTTTGCAGGATAGTTGACAACTATTATTATTGGGCCACTTTAGAGCCCAGCAGAACTTGTACTGTGGCCCCCATAGGGATTTATATGGCCTGTGGTATCTGCAGCTGAGAGTGCTTAGACTTATACTAAATAGGGGAGTAAGACCTCTTCACATAATACGTATGCAGTTGCCACCTTCCAGAGGCAGACACCTACTCATGTATGGCATTTAGGTGCGGTATCCAAGATGTACCAAGTAATTTATAATTTATCAAGTAAACATAGAGATTGGCAAATAATTAACAAACCAAGATCATCCCCACCATTATTATTTCTTCATCTCATGTACATACACACACTGAAAAAATGTGCAAGTGGCCAAGTGCCATCACCAGAAACATGCGTGTGTGCGCACACACTCACACACACACACACACACACAATGTGTCACAAGCATATCAAAAAAGTTTTGAATGATGTAAGTTTTGAGAACTACAGAGTAGCATTAGTGCATGTGCTGTTCCGTACACAGATCTCTGAAGCAGGCTGATAAGCTGATTGTGGGAGAGCTGTATTCTCCAGCCTGTGTAGATTTACACAACCACAATCTCTAGGAATAATTTTCTACATTGTTTATATTTATTTATTTTTCTTGGAGCCTTCTTTAAAGATATTATTAGCTGTTAATAACCCCCATGGGTTTGTTTTCTAATGTATCTGTGCAGTGCTACAGTATGCTGTTTCTGCTGGTGATATGTTGCTAAGAGATTTAATAATGGGTAAACAAACACAACATGTGGTAATCCATTTCAAATTAAAAGTTTATTAAATGCTAGCTTGATGACTTTCTGGCTATTTACAATTAAAGAAGCAAACCTTAGGGAACTGGAGATCACGTGGTGAAAATCATGACTCCAACATTTCCAACAGAAAAATGTGTTTATGATCTGCGGCAAGCTGTCGCACATTGATATGCTCTATAAATACTGTATTATATCTGTTAAGCTGCAAAGAGCTATGTTCAAGTGACATAAAGGTTGAGACACAAGCCAGAAAAAGTGAGAACATTCTAAATGTAAGACCAATGCTCAGTCTTTAACTCACTTCACTGTGGTAGTCTAAACAGTGAGTGATCTTACATAGCTGTACCATATGTGCTGCTGCAATATATAAACAAAATAGGGCAGGTTAAGAGAAGGCATTTAGTCCTTAATGCTGATTTTTTTCTTGCTTTTAGAAAGTAAAGTCAAAAACCTTCACATCACTGCCACTAGTTGAGAGCTACGTTGTGCTTATTTTAAGCACAGTCATGTATTGAGGTTTGTGCATGGGGGAGCTCAGGTGAGAGGGATTGCACTTCAGGGAATGACAATTCTTTCCAGAGCTCCCTTGGGTGCATAGGGTGTTTACTAGCTACACTGTGCTAATGACTCCACCAGTGCGTCCGTCCATCCTGTTTCACAGACCAGGGTGGAGGGGTGATAGTACTACCACCCTGCCTTCTCCCTACCCCTTTTGGGTTCTGGTCATTGCTCAGAGTTGTAGAGGAAGCAAACTCTCTGCTCCCGTGAGTTTTAAGTATTGCCTTGTTGAGAAAAGTTCTTGCCACTGTTTGGCATCTTGCCTTCCCAACCCCTGCTAAACCCAGGGTTGTGAGTTCAATCCTTGAGGGGGCCACTTAGGGATCTGGGGCAAAAATTGGTCCTGCTAGTGAAGGCAGGGGGCTGGACTTGATGACCTTTCAAGGTCCCTTCCAGTTCTAGGAGATTGGTATATCTCCAATTATTATTATTATTATTATTAGGGAAGCATTAAGAATCTCTGTCAAAAATGGACCAAAACCCTCTCCACTGGCTTTCATTAGCCATGAAGGGCATGTGTCTGTTGTCCATAATGGAGGATGACCACAGCTCTTTTCGCAAAACTTCACCTAGGAAAATTGGATTAAACTGCCAGCAAAGTTGGTGCACTTATCCCCTCCTGCTCTGAAACCTCTCTTTCTGAATTGGCCTAACTGGCCTTGTTCTGACTGACTTACTCTTCTAAATAGATTAAAACTTCTTCTTAGATGAGAATCTCCATAGAAAATTATACATTAGGCACAAACAGAACATCATCTTTCAGAGCCTATTCTGACTCACATTGAAGTCAATAGCAAGGCTCCCAAAGATTTCAATGGCAGTAGGGGCTTTGGTTCGTGAAAAAGACCTTCTTAACTCATTCGTGCATAAAGGTGTCCCATGAGGGGCAGATCTTTCACCCTCACTAAAGTAATATAATATTTTAAGAGTTATATGAGTCATTTTTGTATTTGTTCTCAAGCTCACACGCCTTTTAATCTTTGACTCAAACTAAGGTAGGTAATTTCACCGTGCATTTGTTATGACATAGACACCTGAAAGAGTGCTGTTTCTTGCCCATTGCTGTACCACTCCTCTCTGTTAAAATATGGAAGCTTATTTTGTACACAATAAGATAGATGAGCAAACAAAACAGCTTTAAAACCAGATATGCATTGATCCCCTCCGTTTCTGACATTTAGAATAAAATTTTGCCTTTTGTGGTTACTGAATTGCATTAGGGTAATGCTACTAATTTATTATTGCTATGTAACATTTGTATCGTGGTGGTACCTAGAGACCTCTGTCAAGTTGAGGGCCCATATGCTAGGTATCGCACCAGCATATAATAAGGCTAGTCCCTTCCCCCAAAGAACAAATAGTTTAGATCACAAGACCTAATGGGGGGGAGGGGAACAAGTGAGGGGAGGGATCAGGGTACCGGAAATAATAGGGTTGTTTTGACACAGAATAGCATTTGTGCAATTCTTAGCCAAGCAATGGCAATATTCACTGTTCTCCCTACCTGGCTAGCTGTTATCAGATGATAGGATTTTTTCAGTGAGATTACTTCAGGTTTACACCAGCAAAACAGAGCAGAATTTGGCCCATTGTGTACATAACCTTGCATGCTGCCATAACATGTATGCTATTATTTCAGAAACCTAATGGACCTATGAGTCCCAAGGACGCCTGCACTGTGGGATCTATGAACTGCAACCCACACCAGTGTTTGTTTATTTTGGGGGGGTTGGTTTTTGTTTGTTTTCCCGGTGATATGGCCTGTGGTCAAATCTGTAGTCTGTTTTCCCCCTCTAAACAATCCTCTCCATTTTTAAATACCTCTGAATGCCCTCATGATAAAGAACTGAGTGCATCATTTTGAAATCACCATTTGGTGGGATTTTGTGGCTTCCATGAAACTCTGTAAAATCTAGTGTACAATCCCTGGGGAACACACCATTTTCTAAATTCCAACAGTCTGAGTGCAGGACTGAGCCTCGTCTAGCCTATATTTGGAATGTGAGCACGTCAGCCAGTTCAAAGGGATTCATTCACAGCTGTGCAAAACTCAGTAGTTTCAGATCGCAAGATTCAGCGGAACTGTTTGTAGTGTTCACACCTTTATAGGGCTCGTGGCTTCTCACTCAGGGGTATTGCTTTGAGTTTAGAAATGGGTTGAAACCCAGAACTCAAAATGGAACTCCCCTGAAAATACCATCCTGTGGTTTCTAACCAAAACCATAAGCCAGGCTACACACTAGAAATTCAGTCCAGGTCTGTTGAAAATTTCACAGTTATTCATGAACATTGAGGTGAAACTGGCTTTGATCTTGGGTTCATAACAAAATGTCATGATAGGCCTGATCCAAAGCCCATTAAGTCAGTACTATAGAAAGACGCCCACTGACCTGTATAGTCTTTGGGGCAGGTTCCCCCCCCCACCACCACACACACACAATGAAAGTTGCATGCAGCTCTACTAGCTATCCATAGTTTTTTCCTTTCTCAAAAGTACACACTTCTTTCCCTTAAGATTGAAAAACAACAACCACAAAATCCTTTCAAAACTATTTGAAAGACACCTGTTTCACCCTTGTGCAATGAACAAATAGCTAGCTTATTTTTCTAACTCATTTTTTGTTTGAAAATCCAGCTCTCAAGCTTGGCAGCTTGTGTGCCACATGTATCAACTGGAGAAAAGTTGAAACAGCTGAGTTGTTGTGGTTTTTTTTAATTCCCCAAACTGTGGTTTATAATGGGAATATGTGTTATACGGAGGTACCATTTTCATGTATACCATTTATCATTTAATTTTATAACTGAGAAAGCTTTTCAACCTTTCTTTTCTTCGCCTCTCTCCTCGGCTGTTGAAGATAACATTACTTTGCACCACTCAGCATCAGTAAATAATCGTGAAACTCACTGGAATTGTAAAGTTTTAAAGAGTTGTGCAGGTCTTTAATTGTAAATTACTTTTGACAGGACTGCTATGCAAAGACCTGGCTCATCCCAAAGTGATGCTAGTTGGCAAGCCCTTACTACTCCCTGGGCAAAGAAACATATGGAAGGAATTGTTTTTACATTTCACAGCTTGTCATTTCCTCTGCAGGGCAACCTTTGACCTCTTGGAGAGATCCTGACACCCATAAGGGAAGTATTCCCACTGTTGTAAAGGAAGTGGGAAAGCAGTTTAATGCTGTGAAAGGAAGGGAAGAGTGTGTGTCAAAAGAAACTGGAAGGAAAAGAGACGAGAAGAGTTTAAAATGTTTCCAGCAGGTTAGACTTTCTATCATATTATCTAATTTACTAAAAATTTGGAAACAGACCTGTTTATATTTGTTTTAAAAAAATCTCTCAAAACTCTCAATGATATTACCTCTCAATTATTTCACTAGGCAGAGGAGGCAATGGATGAGTTTAAATTAAAAGTGAAGGATCAAAAGAAGCCTCAACAAAAAGGTACAAATGTGGTTTGCTTCTCTGTTTAAAATATATCAGTAGGCCAAATGTGTTAGTAATTACAAGGTGTGTGTGGAGTGCACTGACAACATCTGATTATGTTGGGTATTTCTGTGACATTTTTACATCCTTTCATTTTATTTGGTCATTTATATTCATGCCTCACTATGTTCTTTTTTCTCTCCTGCACCAGTATTCCTGGCAATGTCCCTTGTTTACTGGGCCGAATAAACATATATGTGTGTGCAAGTCCATATTCATATTGGGCAGTGTTTTTTCATTGGGATGGAGGACTATCCACGAAGGCAAGGAAGTTGTGTGTTACACTATCACATTTTATTCCAAGTAAAAAATCATTGGCAGGAAGGTAAATAAGTGAGCTAAGCAAAGATGGGATGCAAAAGCCAATCTGCTGCAAATAATTGCACGAATGAAAATCTCGTCTGTGTGTTCAGAAGAAGGTAGTATAATCTTTCACTTTAGGAAGTCAACACTCATTCCCTGCCCTCACCCCTCGAAAACCATCAGAGCAATCTGGCCCCACAACATCTTTGTTATTCCAGTCAGAAACCAGTTGCTTGGTAGGATTAAAAATTGATATTTGTGTGAGTGGCAAAAGTTTCTGTTGGAGAGGTGACATGTATACTTACAGTTGACTTAGGAAGCAATGGTGAAGAGACCGTGGGCCTTCATCTTAGCATTCCTCACTATACTGCTGCTGTGGTACTTTGGCTTCTTACATGCTGCTTGTTTCTGTTTTACTGTTACATACTGATGTAAAAGTAATTACATGGGGGCAAAAAACCCAACAAGCTACTTCCATTAGTAATTCCTTGTGGGCATCATTTTAAAGGGAACAAAGGGACACTTTTGCGATGAAGAATATTTACCCTTCCTTCTTTGTAGCCGGGGGTTCCACACAGGTAGGGTCTCAGATGGCAGAACCAGGCTGTTTCCTTCTCTTTCTCTCCCAATCCACTCCTTGTGTGTTGAAGATTGGATTAATTCATACAAATGGGGGGAAATTCTGCATACACTAACAATTTACAACAATAATTGAAATTCTTCTGTTTTTTATATGCTTGCAACCCCCTTTGATTTCCCTCATTGTATTGTAGAAGCAGGATTTAGTCTATATTGCATGATCTGTTCTATTACTCATGTAATAACTTACCGTAGGTAGTTGCTTCCATGTCTTTTGTCCCACTCCGGGTGTCATGCTCCTAAAACCCATGCCTCCAGAACTGAAAGAACAGTTGTGGAAACCAGAAGACACTGGGCCTGATTCTTCACTGACTCACACCAGTGTAAATCAGGAGTAACTCAATTAAAAAGTCAGTGGAGTTAAACTGGTGTAAGATGAGCATAAGCAAAATCAGAATTGGGTCATATGTAGAGCTGGGTGAAAGTTTTTGAAAAACACGTTTTTCTTAAGTGAAATATGCAGATTCAATGACCAAAACATTTTCAAATTCATGCTGATTTTGCTCAATTGTTTGTTTAAAAAAGAAATCTTCAAAATGAGAAA
Organism: Mauremys reevesii; assembly: GCF_016161935.1. Taxonomy (NCBI): domain Eukaryota; kingdom Metazoa; phylum Chordata; order Testudines; family Geoemydidae; genus Mauremys; species Mauremys reevesii. The sequence continues at coordinate 174,753,525 of NC_052624.1, read as the reverse complement.
AATCAAAATGTTTTGCTTTATCATTTTCTAAACAAAACTTTTTTTTGGGTTCAAAATGACTGTTTGTTTCAAAACTTCCTTTACTTTTATTTTTAAAAATTCAAAATTTTAAAAAAATGCTCAGAACCTCAGCAATATGTTTGTTTTGTCAAAATGAAATATTTTGATCAACTTTTCAATATGCCAAATATTTTGAATATTTTTGTTTTCCATCCAGCCAAAAACTATTTTTATTCAACTTTTCAAAATTGCCAATGAACTGAAAAATCAGTTTTTCTCCCAGCTCTAGTCAGATGGAGAGCAAGAATTTTCTAGTGAGGACCATCCTGTTTCTTTTTCTCCATATTTTTAACCTTCAAAAACTATTCTTCATAATGCTGACTGTGTATCTTGATTGTTTCGCTTGCATCATGTAAGTCACCTTTGTTTTCTCATCTTATATCTTTCATAGTAGGTAAAAGTGTGTAATAGCCACCTCAATTTTAATCAACTGTGTCTTCTGTTGGGACAGTCCTTGATTTGCATTCACTACAAAGGCTCCCTGCGCTCCTCTCAGCAGCGTGAGAGCTTACACTGTTAGGTCTTCAAGAGAAACCCTCAGATTGGAACTCCCAACTAGAAAGTGGAATACTAGTCACAGGGGCTTCCTGACTACTCAGCCCAGAGGGTAACATCCATCAAGCACAGCACATTGTGTGCAGATGGGAGTGAAGGATGTATTGCTTCCAACAGGGAATAAGGAATCAAAATAATTCCTTCATTACCAAGGCTTATCCATAGGCATCTCCTCCTGGCGGCATGGGGTACAGCTGATGCCCGATATGCATGACTAAGCAGCAAAATCATTTTAGCTTTGACCATCTCTTCCCTTTTCACCCCAATTTTAAAAATGTGGATCCCCATGCACGCAGAGGAACTTGCTATAGGTGAAGTACACTTTGTGTCCCAAATTGGGTGTGAGATATGTAGAATTTAAACTGTCTCTTCAGTGCTTTATATCCCTGAGATCAGAGATTGCCCCTCCCACCCTGCAATATGAAGGTCTTGAAAGTAACTTTGTCTGACCATTCCTCTTTGAGTCCAGGTGTTACTATTAACATGTCCAGTCTACATTGGCAGCGAAAAAGCATCATCAGTGCATTTATTCACTTGTACACCATTACTTTTATTCTGGAATCTGCTAGAGTTCTTAGTAAGAGCACTTGGTCATAGATTTATAGTAGTGTGGCTGAAATATGTTTTTTATTGCCTTAATCAGAGCCTAGCAAAATTGTACTTCTCCAACTTCGTACATGTATTTTTGAGAACATAGAAATTTCACGTCTGCAGTTGAACTTTAGCATAGTGGTAATATTTGTCCTTGCTAATTCCATTTTGTGTTATGTTCTCTTCTCCAAATTGTTCATATATATTGGGAACTGTATTGTGTGCCCCTAACTGTCAGGAGCAGAATGTATTTTGAATCAATTTACTGAGTCACTGCTAAGTGGTATATCTGGAAAAAGTTGACACCTTTGACATTTTCTAAAATAGCAAAAATAACGGTATTTAAGGGCATGATTTATGGATGCTGTGTGTCAAAAGAATTTCTGTGTTGTTATGGTTTGCAGTACAACTATTTCAACCATCAAATTGCTGATATGGTGACTAATTAGTGCTTTATTAGTGTTTTTGTGGTCAATTATAAAGTGTTATAAAAAAGCAAAATGCAGTTTAATAAAGAAGAGCTGTGCAATTCTTGTTGTTTCCTTCTTGGAGCTACTTTGTTTTGTGGGTGGAAGAATTTTTTTTACATAGCTCAGTTTTTATAAGACACATTTCCCCCCAGTAACTAAGAACAACTTCTATGATTAAAAAGTAGACTGGAGCCTTTAGATGTCTTTCTGATTTCTGGCCTCTATTAAAAACTTCTTAAAATAATAGATAGATTTAATTCCTCAAGCCAAAGAAAAATTATATCATCTTAAGTATTTTCCATATTTATTATATTGATTTGACTTGGCTGCAGAAAAAAAAAAAAAGGAAGCAAAATCTCTTGTATTGCAAGTTTTAAATGTACCAGGCTAAGGTTTACTTAATTAGAACCTCCAGGCAACAAAGGAGCCTTTTTTTAAATTCTGTGAATCTTAATATGCTAAATAATGCAAAGCTTCGACTCTTCAAGCATGAGACACACATCTGGCAGCTTAACATTTAAATTACAGGAAAAAAAACACTTCAGTTGTAATTTTCATGAAGAAAAGAATGGGAAATGTATTACAACTAAATTTAATTTCTTTTTAGATTTTTCATCCTGTCTAATTGCAAGCATTTTGCCGTCTTTCTCTTTATTTATTTATTTTTATACAATTTTTTTTCTTTGCATTTTCTTGATCTTTAATTTGAGCTACTTCTCACTGTTTCAGCCACTGAAGAATTACATTGTGTTTTTACTTAGCAAAAATTGTTCAGAGGAATCTATCTTGGGTTAAAATAATGAGCTCACTGGTACAGAAAATAAAGAGAAGAATGGAATTTCAGAGCCTCACAAATAAAATACGACAGGCACAAGACATGACTAAACAACAATTTTGAGTTGGTTCCAACTCCAAGTTTTAATTTTTCAATATTATTCTTTTCTTTATTTTGCTATTTTCTGGCTGTTTTCATGCAAAAGTAATTACTTCCTTTTTTTCTTCATATTTCTCCAAAGAACATTGACAAATTGTTAATTATTTCTGCAAAGTTCATTTGGTAAACCATTAAAATATGGCAAATTAAAACATTAGCACAACAAAGAAAAAATCAATAACCTATAATTCCAAGTGTGTAGTCTGGAAATATATATTATCACCCCCCACATACACTTTTAGTTCATGTTTATATGTGTGTGTAATATATGCAGAGTACTCATAATATACAATCTATATTGTGATATAGTGTATGTGTGTGTATGTATGCGTGTATGTACATACACACAAACACACTATGGGACAGGTACTTAATGGATGTAAGTTATCATAGATGACTTCAGTGGAACTATGACAATTTACACCAGCTGTGGATCTGAACATATATATCATGAGCTCTGTGGGGGTGTGTAAATATATAAAACTCTATACACACACAAACACACGTACATGTGCATGTGCAAATAAATTACTATGTAAGTGCAACATATGTATACACTGAGCTCTCAAACACACTTGACTAGCACTACTAGTTGACAATAGGAGTAACTAAAAAATGTAAAAATAATAACTAACCATATCATTTGTCTGCCTTGGTTGTGTTGTGTCTTTCCAGTTTCACCCCTAAATTCTCCCTTTCTCACCGGTGCTCAGTGTAATGTGGTTGGAGATTTTTGTTTGCATTGCTGGCCACTCTGCATGTGCCACCATGTTACATTTAAGCCCTTTTGCAGTGATACTGAGCAACTGTTGTTACGTGAATGCTGGCACTTTGGATCTACTTTCAGTTGCACTCAGCAGGTAGCAGAATTGAGCCCATGGTTTACACAACAAAGTAACCAACATTCTTTATACTGAAGAAATAAATCTGGTGTTATTTAAAGTTTTCTGCACTATTATTGTTCTTGTGTCCTTTATTTCTATCTACCCAAGGTACTTATATGGCCCTGTTACCATAGTATCACACTGTTCAATGCATTTATCCTCACAATGCTGCAGTGAAAAGGGAAGCTCTATTATCCCCATTTTACACATGGAGAACTGAGGCACAGAGTGGTCAAGTGACTTGCCCAAGGTTACACAGGAAGTCTGTGGTGGAGCATGGAATTGAACGTGGGTTGCCTAGGTTCCTGGCTAGCATGCTAACTAGTTCTCCTCCATTTCAGGTCTTTTTCTTATATGAAATTATATATGTGGTTTTTTGCTTATAGGAAATTATCCTTGTCAAGTTATCTCAAGTGATTCACATAAATATTATGATTTGGTCCCAGTGAAAGAAGAGCAAGGTATCTCTTATAAGGTAAGGACAATGTTATGCTCTTCTTTAAGCTGCATATATCATTCTCTTATTACTAAATAAAGTTTCTCAGAAAACATTTGCTGATACAGGTAATAGGTATTTTGGTCTTCTAAGTAGGTTTTCCTGTGCACAAGGGAAAGGAAAGCAGCTGATATTCCAATATGCCAGTAAACCTTTATGGCTCAGAACACACCTTTTCCTGAGCTGCTAAAGACTGGCTAAATCAATCAGTTTATAAGTTACCTTCCCCCCTTTGAAATAGTATTAGATTTCTATTTGCTGATTTTGCGGTGCTGTTACAAGTTATTGGCTCTAGTCACTGCAGCTTCTACCTGTTCTCTGCAGAGGATACATTTTGTTTTGTTTTTTAAAGTTATTCTTGTGGATCAGACTATAGCTACCGCAACACCCATATGACCAGTGGAATTCTTATGGGGAAAACTGAGGCACAGGGTGAAATGACTTATTGCCCAAGAGGCCAGTGGGAATGGAACACAGGTTTGCCCGAGTCCCAGTTCTGCGATCTATCCACTAGACAACACTGTCTCCTTTTACTCTAATTTTACTCATATCTGATCTAAACAGGTCAGTTCAAGAGAGGAATGGATCCAGAAGAGTCCTCCTCCTTTTATTCCAGGGATCACCATTTTACTCTTTTTGAAACCTTCCTCTTTTAAGGTTTGATCCTGCATAGTGGAGATCAATGGGAGTTTTGCCATTGACATAAGGAAGCAGAATCAAGACCTTAGTGCGGACAGCCACTTAGTACTCTTCTTTGGAGCCCCCCTCACAAACCCACTCCCACCAATAAATCATCCAGCAGAAACAAATGTAGTAAATCTAAGCATGTTAACTTCCAGAACATATCTGAGTTTTATCAAACTTGAGTGAGACAGCCAATTCCAATCCTAAACCCATGTCTCCTATGCCATGTGTCAAATTGCTGTAATTAATATCCATTCCCACCACCAACAAGCAAATCCTAGCAAATTTCCCTAAATTTGCATGGAAATAATTCTGCCTCGTGTTCTGAATCATAGAAATATAGGGCTGAAAGGCATTGCAAGAGGTCATCTAGTCTGTTTCCCTGTGCTGAGACAAGACTATGTATTCCTAGACCATCCCTAACCAAATGATTGTCTAATCTATTATTAGAAACCTCCAGTGATGGGGATTCCACAACCTCTCTTGGTAACCTATTCCAATTCTTAACGATCTCATAGTTAGAAAGTTTTTCCTAATATCTAACCTAAAGCTCCCTTGCTGCAGATTAAGGCAATTACTTCTTGTCCTACCTTCAGTGGATACAGAGAACAGTTGATCACTGTCCTCTTTATAACAGCCCTTTTAACATATTTGAAGACTGTTATCAATCCCGCCTCAGTCTTCTTTTTTTCAAGACTAAACATGCCCAGGTTTTTCTAAGCTTTCCTCATAGATTAAATTTTCTAAACCTTTCATCATTTTTGTTGCTCTCCTCTACGCTCTCTCTCCAATCTATCCACATTTTCCTTAAAGTGTGGTGTCCAGAACTGGATGCAATAATCTGGCTGAGGCCTCACCAATGCTGAGTAGAGCAGAACAGCCACATCCTGTGTCTTACTACATATGACACTCCTGTTAATACACCCCAGGCTGATATTTGCCTTTTTTTGAAACTGCATCATATTGTTTATTCCTATTCATATCCATCAGATTCTTTCCAGCAGTACTACTACCTAGCCCAGTATTCCCAGTTTTGTATTTGTGCGTTTGATTTTTCTTTCACCACTGCAGTTCTTTGCACTTTTTCTTTATTGAATTTCATCTTATTAGCTTTTGACCATTCTCTGAATGACTTTGAAAAACATATTTCTATCCTGTCTTAATATATCTTGCCAAAGTTGTCTTTGCTATTCAAAATGTGTATTATGTATATGTAATAGATATTTGACTTCACCACCTTGCCCAAATGATTAACTCGGCAGTGCCCCAAAGTTGAAAGCTTAGAATGCCAGTTGCAGGGCACTAAAATTCATACATTCCCTCATGGACACCTCATGGAAGATCTTGCACACTGTGATTCGAGAAAGCATTCGAGAAACACTGACATCTGGTGAAGGACAGTCATTTACAAACTCACACTTGGCAATGCCCCATATAGTCACTAGGGTTTCTTCTTGCTTGGTGTGCTGAAACCATAAACTTCCATGTTGACCAGTATTGTCTCATTGTTTTCTTGTACTCCCCCTTCAGTTTGCATCAAGCTGCTATTATACTTAGATGGTCCTTGCCCAAAGGAACTTACAATCTTCTTGCTCCGTGCTTGTACAGTGCCTAGCACAATGGCGTCCTAGTCCAGGACCAGAGCTTCTGGGCACTCTGGTAATTATTGATAATAACAAGAACGTGTGTCAATGATTTTTTAAACCTCAGCTCTCCATATCTTGTTGTTCATCAAGATTCTGCCTTGTGGGTGTTTGCCCTCTTCTAGGGCCATGTGTTCTGGTCTCTTTTGAATTAATTTCTTTGTCACTGAGGTGGTCCCTGAGTGTCAATGTCTTCCACGTGTTTTATCTTCATACAAAGGGCCTGAGAGTTGTACTTTCATGTGCATTTGTCTTGACACCTCGTAAAGTGTGTACCAGGCATTTTTTGTCTTATTTTGTATCTATAAGCTTCAAGTCCCTCTTTCTTTTCACATTAGTGTCCAAAGGCACGAATAAGGGAAAACAACCATACTGTCAGATAAGAGGGGATCCCTCTGAAAGAAAGAGCACCTGTGGTATCAGACATGCTGACACTGTCATTTTCTAACTGCTTGGCCAAGGAGCTGATCAACTTGTGAATAGGCACAATGCCATTTAAACACATGGGCACACATTGCCATGAAACCACATATGAGTCTCTCATGCATAGTCTCAGGGCAGAATATACCAGTGGGGCTTCTCGCATGTCTGTCATTCCTGAGTATTGACATTTGTAGTTGAGAGAATGTGTCCATGCTAAATTACCCTGGGCTAGATTTACTATAAAATATTTTTAATGTGTTTAATGTCCCATAGGGGAAATAATAATTGATCATGTATAAACCGTATTCAGAATAATTTGTTCCTCTGCTTCATATGGTTTCAAAAACAGAGCTAAAATATTATTAATGCTTCCAGAGCAGCAGCATTTTAAAGGTGGATTTGCTAACAGTACAATAACATTGAGCATTGAAAAAAAAGTCCAAATCCATATAATCTTCCCCCCCATCCATCTCCTTCCCCATGAGAAGAAATTGAGGAAAGAACTGAAAATCCCCCGTTTCAAGTCACTGAGTTTTCAAGCAATTGTCCCCTTTAGGGATGCGAGGAAGGCATGAAATAATCAGAGCAACAACCACAAGAGCCATTTTAGAAATGGAGGGCCAGGTCCTGGGGCAAAGCTGCATAGCTCTTGGAGTGACAGACTGAAGGGAAGTGTTAACTATCTGGGCTGGCTCCAACCCCATAATAACCAGCTCCCTTTAAAAAGAGAGTCATGGTGTTATAGTAACCTCACCAGTGGCTGGCTCCAAACCCCTACCTCATAGTCGCCCCATTTCAGCAAGGTACTTAAGCACCTGGGTAATTTAGTACTGAGTAGTCCTATTGACTTCAATAGGATGACTGTGCTTATGAATGTGGTTAAGTTCCTGGCTGAATGAAGACCTATGTTAGGGTACTGGAGCACAGACGGGTTTCTGTATAGAGCAATGCTGACATGAATTATTGGGCATTTGAAATCTGGTTTTAAAAATTTTAAATGACCCCTTTTTTCATAATGGATTCAGTGAAAACGTCTGGATCCACCCCCAACCCCCCCCAATTCATTGTGGTGTTTGAAATCAAGATGCAGGGTCTGAATTTTGTTACCTGAGCCCATTTCTGAGCCTGGTAATGGATTTTTCTCTTAAAATAAATTCCTAATGGAACTTTCTTGACAATCATTGCATCAGCAATTTTTACACAGTTCATTATTTGTTAACAGGTCTACTCTTTTCCTATTTTTTTCATCTTTAAGAAAAATATTTGACAAACTTTGCCTATTTCTTGCACTGTGTTCTGTTGTTGTCATTATTGTTTTTAAAATAAACATTTTTTGTGGACAATAGAAAAGGTTACATTAGTAGAAGGAATGTTTTTCAGAACCAGCTGAGCTACATATGTACATAGAATGTGCTCTGGGTGAGAGTGAAGAGCAGTGGTAGCACCTTATTTTATGTTATCACCATGGTATGGCATACAATTATAATATTAAGTGATGGTTATTAAGGACACAGTCATCTTTGTCATATGATCTTTGTGAGAAATTAAATGCATGCCCATCCTCAGGCCATTGAATTAATGTTTAGTTTTGAGTTATGTTTGTGAATGATCAAATATAGGCCAATGAAATTCATACATAATCCTTTTTAATGCCTTTTTGGTTTGTATCTTAAGTAATGTATTTTTGATTTAATTTTCCCAAGGAGTAACATCATAGAAACTATGTCAGTGCAACTCACATACTTTGCCCACACAACCTTTTATGAAATCTCAAACTGTTTTTAGGGACTGAGTTCTTGCAGTGATATGCCTAGCTAGTCCACAACACTATTCCATGGTTGTATGATATTAATGTTTAAAGGCATCTTTGAGTATGAAACCCACTTCTACCATACCTTAACTATACAAATTCCTATAAAACCATCTTTGCAGCCATGTTCTATGGCAGTATTTCAACTGACCACTGAAAATATCATAATGATTTTTATCATATTTATCTATATCCATGTTTAGCATACCATTGACATGGATCTGAGTTTCAGTCTGCTGTGTCAATGAGTCCTAAACTAAACTGCAAAAGATAGCTGTGTCTATGCAATCAAATTTTAAACAGATTTGCCTGTTAGACCATAATAGCTTATTGAGTAAACAGTGTAGTAATACTTTTCTGTATTAGTATATTTAGCAAAATACATGGTGATCTTACTGGGCTCCATACTGCAGTCTTATGCTAGCAAAACTCCCACTGAGGCCTCCAAGGTCTATAAAGAAAATATGATTTCTAGTTAATTACTGTGTTCATAGATTCATAGATTTTTAAGGTCAGAAGGGACCTGACCATCTAGTCTGACTTCTAGTCTGTATAACCTAGGCCATAGAATTTCATCCAGTTACTCCTGTACTGAGCCCAATAACTTGTGTTTGAGAAAAAGCATATCTTCCAGAAAGGTGTCCAAGCTTGATTTGAAGGCCTCAGGAGGTGGAGAATCCCCCACTTTCCATGGTAGTTTGTTCCAACGGGTAATCACCTTCACTGTTAGAAATTTGTTTTTTATTTCTAAGTGAATTTCTCTGGCTTTAACCTCCACCCATGTGTTCTTGTTATGCTTTCTGTGCTATATTAAAGACCCCTTAGTGCCTGGTATTTATCCTCATGAAGGTACCGATACACCATGATGAACTCACCTCTTGATCTTCATTTTGGTGAGCTAAATTGGTCAAGCTCCTTAAGTCTCTCTGATGGATTTTTTTCCAGTCCTCAGCCCTTCAGAACTAAAAACATAGGGAGAGAATGTGGGCAGTATACAAGGATCCCTCCTAGCACTCCCAAAGGGAATGGGAATGGTGAGGAAATATGAACTGTGGCCCAACCCACTTCTTCACAGGACAGCAGAACAGGGCAGTTGGAAGAGAGAGGCAGGTTGCATCATTCTCTGGGTTCTGTAGCAGAATTGGGCTTAATAATGGATGTGTACCAGTTTCTTGGATAATACAGTAAGCGTGTTGGGCCTGGGTCACTACTGCTTCACTCCAGGTTTACACCAGTGTAGTACAATGAGTGGTCAGGCCCACTGATAGAAGTTAACGTTAAGGTGGAATTGGCAATTCTAACTTTGTATTTATTGGCTTTTGTCAGTATGTGTTACAGCCTTCATATTACTTTGATATAATATTATGTCCTGATTATTCTGAATATGTGTAATAATTTAAAGATGCAATTGAAACAAGGTTTATGCTTTGTTTTTTGTTGCACCTATTTAATGTTTTATTTATTAATCTTTTATTTTAAAGATGAATCAAAGTGATCCAACTGACCAACAGTGTCAAGGCAAATCAAGTCCTGGAACCAGTGTAGCTGCAGGAGAAGGGGAAGCATCTTCACCGAATACTTCTTATCTGGACGAATTAGAGAAGTATAGATTCTCTGTGTGGTAAGTAACCTAAGCATCTAATAGCCTTATATCTAGAACTTATTTTTTGTTTGCTTATGTAAAATAGTGTACATAAGAATATAAGAACGGCCGTACCGGGTCAGGCCAAAGGTCCATCTAGCCCACTATCCTGTCTACCGACTGTGGCCCATGCCAGGTGCCCCAGAGGGAGTGAACCTAACAGGCAGTGATCAAGTGATCTCTCTCCTGCCATCCATCTCCATCCTCTGACAAACAGAGGCTAGGGACTGTAGCAATGACGAAGCCAAGTCAGTCAGTCTGTTCCCGTGGAGCGCCCCCAACGGGGCTGTCCACGTCTATTTATTATAATTGGTTACATAAATCATGCTATTATACGCATGTACAAACTCAAGCCAACGTCTCGCCCCCTCTCCTGATTGGTGCTTTATGCACTGTGTACTCCAGAGATATACACCTGGTCAGCGCTTAATCTGTGTGTCTCCTGACCGGAAGTGTGGGGGGGTTGGGAACCACTTCAGCGGCTCTAAATATTGGGGGCGGTTTTCCTACCTCCTTAGTGCTTAAGAAGTGTAAAGTTCCTACAAGGGACACCATTCTTACCCATTCTGGCTAATAGCCATTAATGGACTTAACCACCATGAATTTATCCAGTTCTCTTTTAAACGCTGTTATAGTCCTAGCTTTCACAACCTCCTCAGGTAAGGAGTTCCACAAGTTGACTGTGCGCTGTGTGAAGAAGAACTTCCTTGTACTTGTTTTAAACCTGCTACCTATTAAAACATAGCACATATATATATACATTACACACAAAGAACTATGTTAACAGAACATTATGTTTGCAAATTCAAGCCCTTAAAAGTTAGCAAATGCCAGTGTTAAAGTTGCTGTGTAATCTTAATTCAATCCCCTTGTGCATAAGCATTATGATACAGTCTTTCTTTCCATGAGAACATAATATATTTTACATAGGATCCCCACCTCATTCAGTGCACAGGATGGGCAGTGCTCATTTACTATTTTGTTTTCTGCTCAATGAATAGCTCCAGGCCTTATTTACTAAACACTGTTCAAATCCCACTCTGTAGACAGAATTATTAATTTGCTAGTGGGGTTTTCTATAGGCACTCATCACTACAATGTCTGAATGCTTCACAAACATTAATTAATTAATTTTCACAACACCTCTGTGAGGTGAGGGGTGTTGTTATTCCCATTTTACAGATGGGGATCTGAGGTACAGAGGGATGAAGATAAAAAGTTTCCACTAATTTTGGGTGCCCAGTTTGAGAGGCTGGAACCTGATTTTTTTTAGAATACTTGCCAATATATAGCATAAGGGCTTGTTGGAAAAAACATTGATGGAACCATTTTCTGTCAGACATTGCAATTTTGTTGAAGTTGAAAACCTTCACGAAATTGTTTAAATGTTGCTGAAAATTCATTTAGGAGGTAAGCTGGAAAAAAAGTTCTGACAATGTCAAAACATCTCACTATGACATTTTCAAAGCAAAATGTTTCAGTTTTTTGTTTTGAAGTTACTTTTCTCTATGATCTTTTATTTAGTCTATATGATAAAATAAAGGTATAGTATGAAACATAATATATAATAAAAAAGGCAAACTCAAAACAAAACTTTGTTGTCAAAACAAAACATTTCAATCCATCAGAAACCATTTTTTAAATTTTTTATCTTGCGGAGAAGTTCAAAATTGTGTGTGTGGGGGGGTTGTTCCTAATCAGAACAAAGGCAAATGCTGAAATCTCAAAATCTTTTGTGAAATGGAATTTCCGTCTTCCTATCACAGCTCTGTACAATGCTTTATATGTTCAAAGCAGAGCTCAATACTTGAAAATCTGGATTTCAAGTCAGGCACCCAGAAAATAAGGAACACACAATGAGTGACCTCTTGGGAGAAGTTTGGTTTAAGTGACTTTTCCAGAATTACATAGGAACACTGATATAGGCAGCGATAGAAATCCCATACTTCAGAGCGGCATTCAACTGCCATTACCATGAGACTATCCTTTCTTTTCCCGTAGTCCCCTGCCTCATGAAGCAGCAAATGAAGGGGTCCTCCAGACAACAGTCTCCTTCACGCAACCCTGGATCACCCCCAGAGCAGTGAAGCACTGAATGAAGCAGGGGGTCCTCTGGAAAAAATAGTGTGTGATCATGTCATTAAAGACTGTGTCATAATGCTGCTGGAAGTGTTGTCTTTTAAAAGGGCCATAAAAATATGATTCTGGCCATTTGTGGCTATTAGAGACCCAAAGGATTTTCTTTTAAAGTGCAGCTATCAGAGTTGCAGTGTTAACCTCACAACATCCTTGCCAAATCCCAATATTATATCCTGCCTACCTCAATTTTCCAATTAGTTAAAAAAAGTCTGCATCATTTCCCATCCTAAACTCTACTATCTATCTATGTCTTACAAAATTTCATAGATCCAGTCAGTGCTGGTAATCAATATCTAAGCAATATTGACTTTTGAAAGAACAAAATATCATTCAAATTGAAAGTACCTGTTTTTCTCTTTCTTTACTGAAAAAACCCTAGCAAATTCCAATGCTCCTGAAGTGAACAGTACTCTTGGAAAATCATGGTTATTGGCATCCCTGCTGTAACCTGGGCCCAGTGAGGACTTTAAAGATTAAGGCTCTGATTTGGTGAGATACTTAAATAATCAATGGGAATATTCATTAGCTTAAAGTTAGGCGTGCATTTATTTGCCTTGTTGAATTGCGGTCTAGGGGCAGATTGTGGCCCTTCCCCTACATTTTTCTTTCTCTTTTCATGGTAGGTTTTTAGTAAACTTATATTCTCAGATCATGTAATTAACTGCATGTGGGCACACATCTGACTTCAGTGGGGTTCCAGGCAAGTGAAGAAGGGTACCTCAGAATAGCAGGAGGGGCCTTATTTTGTAGATGCCAGGAAACAATTATTTCAAAATGATTTCATGCTTAATAGTGGCTGTGCAATTCTTCCTCACATGGAGATAATCACTCTTGATATTTCATTATATTAATGTGCCATTTGGTTACGCTGTCTCTGTCATCTTATTTACAGTAAACACCAGTATTTATTTATTTTTACTTGAAAGTTCCATGAGGTGGAACAAAGTCAAATTGGGAGATCCTTGCCTGTGTAATTCCTTTACTTTCTGATTCGGTACTGGTGAAATGTCATCACTGTAGAAAATAAAGAGAGTAGGAAAACAAATCTCTTCCTAAAATGGACATATATTGGATTTAGCATCTTGAGCAGGGACCTTTTAGTTTATCTTCTTTCTCAAATTGAGAGTGAATTCAGTTTCCATTAAGTAACTGAACAAACATCAGATACCATTTTGTTTCAATTTCTCTGATACACTTTCCACCACAGATGACCTTTCAATAAGTTTCTGCCTCTTTTTGTCTTTTTGTCTTTTTCTTTTCTCTCTTTTCTTTCATTCTCTCTTCTTTTCTCATACTCTTTATCAAAGAACATCGTTCTCCTTTGTCTGCTTCCAGACCTTTTTCTCTCTTAGGGTTTGCTACCCTTTAAAAAATGTAACATAAGATAATTAGCTACCACAAAAAAAAATTAATAGGGCTGTAGGTCTAGGGGCTGCTTGGACCTCCATAAACTTCAGAGTTTTAGATGCTCTGAGATGCAATCTGAGCAATTTCCTTGATCTTTTATTGGAGCTGGTAAATCATTTATTGGGGAAGCTTTTTTACAAAACCCTCTTTAAAAATATCCCATAAAATGTATTTATCATAAAATACTGTACTACCAACAGTCTTCAAAGTTGCACTGTATTAATTATAAACTAAGAGTTGAAATGTAACAAGTTTAAACTTTACAGTATACTCTCCCTACCTCCGTCTCTCTCTGTCACTCCGTGTAGGTGTTGCTAAAAAAGAGGTTGGAGGAGCAAACATAAAAAATTGGAACTTCCCTGTGATTTTTTTCTCACTGCTATCAGTGTGTGTCTGTCTGTCTATCCCTTTCTATTATTATTAATATTGCCGTTGTGTCTGGAGACCTAATTAGGCCCCATTGTGCTAGGCACTATATGCACAGATGACAAAAAGATTGTCCCTGCCTCAAAGAGTTTACAGTATAAAGCATAGATCTTGAAAACACTGTATTGGGATGCACTGCTGTGGCTATGCATAGCTTTGCTGAAAGGAATGGGGTTTTGTTCAGGCACAGAGAATTACAGGGACAAGGCCTAACTGTATGATGAAAAACAACCAATGGATACAAAGACAGACACGGAAAGCACAAGATAAAAGGGATATGAGTATGGTTAGTATAACTAGCAGAAATTGAGGCACACCAGCAGCCTAACCATTGATGAGTGTTTTGTGGGCATCAATGCAGAGATAAGACCCTAGAATCTCTCTCCAAACCCTCATATCGTTGAGTCTTTTCTCTCTCATTCTTTCAGTTAAAGGACTCACATACATAGAACCCAATGTCCAATTACCTCACAGAAGCGTATGAATATTTCCCAGTGTCTAACTGGAGGTATTAGACATCAGGAGATATTCAAAATCCTGGGTGGGATAGTAGATTCTTGGGGACTTTTACTTCTCTGAGTAAATTCTGAATCCATGAAATTTTGGAAGCTTCAAAAATACAGTTGGGCAAACTAGGTGAAGTAAAATAAGAATCTGTCCCTCAACATTTTTTAACTCAACTGCTTTTAATAGTCCCATCTCTACAATTCTAGTTTACTAACAGGATCAGAAGGGCCAAAATGCTGAGGAAAATATCTGTTCACATGGTATTTCTGGTTCATCTAGAAGTAGGAAGTTCCAGAAATTTCATGAGAGCCTAGACTCAAAAGTTTTCCAGCCCAGTTCTGCAGATCAAATAAGCAAGTGAAACATATAAAGTTTGACCATCACTATAAAAAATGTTCCCCGCATTTATTCTTCTTTGGCACTGTGAGCCCACATCTCTAGAGGTGAATAGTAAATATGGTATAATAAATCCTTTCACTGTGTACTATTTGTCTTTGTTTTTCATTTGTGTATAGATTGTTGATAGAAACAAATGATGACTAATTTATTTATTTTTTTAAAGTATATGTATTTTAACTTATAAAAATATTTAAACTCTGAAAACTCTATGAATCTTTTGTGTGAGTTATGAGCCTACATAATTAATTGGCAGCTTATACCATCAACAGCCCCTCAATAAACACAAGTGTTTAAGATTAATATTATGTACCAGGATAAAAGTGCCTATCATATATGGCTTCTAATCAAAGCAGTTAGATCGTTAGCAATGCAGCTATAGCTCCTGATCAGATTAAATAATATTAGAAAAGAATTTTTTCCCAAATCCTAACATACGTTGAGCCAAATCTAGCTAACTTCTCTAAAATTAAATGATCCTAGCCATTCATGAAGAAATTGTATGCTGCATAGCAATCTTGTGTTTAAAGTTGCCTCTGTACCACAGGAACATACTAGTTGCAATATTTTTATCATATTGCCTAGTAAATTCAGATTCTCAGACAGGAACATCAGACTGAGAACAAATCAATGTTACTCTGTGCAGAGGCATTAGGAAGGGCTAAATTCTACCTTGATTTATATCTGTATGCCACTGAAATCAGTGGAGTTCAGGAGGTGTAAATCAGAGCAGGCTTTGGCTCTAAATTACAGCCTTTGTCATTTCACCTGCCGATTTGTGGGTCTAACTCAAGTGCGAGCTCAGGGAAAGTAAGAGTTAACTATAAACAGCACAACATGGTAAAGTTGTTATTAAATAAAAACAATAAACTTTCCTTTTATAACACACATGTGATTTGACATTGAAATGAATGCAGATGCTTCTTTGCTTGGTGTATTCCCTGTTGTGCTTTCTAAAACACCTTCACATATGGTTTACCTCATTCCTGTGAAACTGCTTGTTGTTTATGTCACAGAAAGCAAACAGATTGATTTTACACCAAGTAAGGAGACTGATGAATTATACGTTGGAGTAAAATCCTTGTCTGAGTGTTCAAAATGTTTGAAATTAATGTTGCTTGTTTAAAAAGTTTCTCTCATGAACTCTTCTTAAGATTTTATTAAAATAAAAAAGTATTGTGTGACTGCTCATAAATGCAAACTTTTATTTGAATATGTAACATTTACCTAAAAGTAAAGGTCAAATTTTACCATTTTTTTTCACAGTCCTGTTAAGAACTGCTTTATATACTATCAACAAGAGTGGATAGTCACCCTTTTTTCCTTAAGAGGAAAACTTCCTTATTATTTTTTGCGAGGTGGGGGGAGGGAAGGGAGGAATGAAGACAGGTTGTTCAGTTGCTGATATTGGATTATGATAAGGTAATTTAACTTTTTTTTAATCATCCCATTAGATCGGTTAATTATAACCTAGAATAAATATTTTTCTTGAAAGAAAAGCTACTTGAAAAATATAGTAATCAGTTGTATTAAATCATTGGTGATCTTTTCATCTTTAATAATATTTTACGGACTAACAACAAGAATTTTTGCTATCAGCTGGGGACGAATCAGATTGAAGTGATGGAGGAGAAAGACCTGCATGTATTGGTTGATCACAGGATGACTATGAGCTGCCAATATGATGTGGCTGTGAAAAAGGCTAATGCAGTCCTAGGATGCATAAGGCAAAGTATTTCCAGTACAGACAGGGAAGCATTAGTACCATTATACAAGGCACTGGTCTGGAATACTGTGTGCAGTTCTGGTTTCCCATGTTTAAGAAAGATGAATTCAACAGGTGCAGAGAAGAGCCCGAGGGTGATCGGAGGAATGGAAAACCTTCCTTATGAGAGGAGACTCAAAGAGCTTGGCTTGTTTAGCCTAACTAAAAGAAGGCTGAGGGGAGATATGATTGCTCTCTATGAATACATCAGAGGGATAAATAACAGGAGGGAGAGGAGTTATTTAAGTTAAGCACCAATGTGGACACAAGAACAAATGGACATAAACTGGCCATCAACAAGTTTAGCCTTGAAATTAAACAAAGGTTTCAAACCACCAGAGGAGTGAAGTTCTGGAACAGCCTTCCAAGGGGAGCAGTGGGGCCAAAAAATCTAACTGGCTTCAAGAATGAACTTGATACATTTATGGAGGGAGAGGTGTGATGAGACGTACTTCAATTGCACGTAGCTGATCTGCGATTGCTAGCAGCAAATATCTCCAATGGCTGGTGGTGGGACACTCGATGGGGAGGGTTCTGAGTTACTACAGAGAATTATTTCCCAGGTGTCTTACTGGTGGGTCTTGCCCACATGCTCAGGGTCTAACTCATCACCATATTTGGGGTTGTGAAAGAATTTTCCCTGGGTCAGACTGGCAGAGACCTAGGTGGGAGGGGTTGCCTTCCTCTGCAGCATAGAGCATGGGACACTTGCAGGTTTAAACTAGTGTAAATAGTAGATTCTCTGTAACTGGAAGTCTTTAAAACATGATTTGAGAACTTCAGTAAGTCAGACAGAGGTTAGGATCTATTACAGAAGAGGGTGGGTGAGGTTCTGTGGCCTGCAGTGTGCAGGAGCTCAGACTAGATGATCATGATGGTCCCTTCTGACCTTACAGTCTATGAGTCTAAGGGTATATCTCCACTTACCAGGGGATCGCTGCACAGCGATCGATCCACTAGGGATCGATTTATCAGGTCTAGTGAAGACCTGTTAAATCGACCGTTGATTGCTCACCTGTAGACTCTGGTACTCCACTGGAATGAGAAGCATAAGGTAAGTCGATGGGAGAGTTTCTCCTGTCAACCCAGCATGGTGTAGACACTGCAATAAGTCGACCTAGGTAGGTCGACTCCAGCTATGTTATTCATGTAGCTGGAGTTGCGTAACTTATGTCAACTTAGCCCCATAGTGTAAACCTGCCCTAAGTCAGGTAAAATATGTTTGTGGTGTAATAGCATTTGCAATAGGTCCAAGGCTACTGCCATTGAAGACAAAAGGAGTTTTGCTCCTTATGTTAATGGAAGCAGAATTGGACCCTTAATTTGTGTTGTGTCTTTAGACTGCAGATCTGAAGTCCTTGCAGATAGACAGTTCTTGTGAGCCTGGTACATATTTGTATTAGGTTGTTGCTTACTACATTTTATATTTTTCTGCTTTTTCTACTCTCAAGACTTTCAGCACTGTAGACAAATGATTAAATACAGCATGGAATCTCTTCTATTCCCTATGATTTTCTGAAGCCATCTGATGCCACTTATCATTACTTTAGTATAATTCAGAAAATGGGCACAGTACAATACCTTTTGTACATCTGTGGGCCTGAATATCCTCTCATGCTGGTATAGATAAAGAGTTTTGTAAAACTGGTTTAAATGAGAGTGGTGAATCAGGCCCAATGTGTATATCATGATAATGCAGTTGGGGAAATGAAGACCAAAGTGACCAAAATTAATTTAGCCAACTGTCTGGAAAACTAACATGACACCAGAGATAAGGTTTAGATATCCAGGAGTTGCTAGATTAGCAGTCTGTCCAAATTCAAGATGTATAATTTAAGTGATAAGAGGGCATAAACTTGGACACTGGCAATATGGAATTTATTAGATTCTAAATCTCAGATGACCTGTATATTAGATAATGCAATGCTCAGCTGTATTAATTTCCAAACAGTGCTGAGGAAACAATTGAAGGATTTAATTTTGAGCTTCAGGCACTGTAAATTCTTTCAGTCTCACACATTCATGCCTCCAGGAGATAGTGTCTTGAGCCATGCTCATCTTTACAAGGCTATGCCATTAGGTGGCCATTCATTCCACAATCCACTCATTTTTATATATATTTTTTTCCAGAATTTGTGTTGCCTAAATTGAGACTAAAAAGAAGGCACTCTTTAATACTGGAATGGCTCAGACCAAGTCAGAATCAATCTGAACTACTGGAGAAATAGTAAATGAACAAAAAATGAAGGGCTGAAAATACGTATCATTGGGCGGTGGGAACTGCACCCAGGGTTGTCTGTTTAAAAGGCAGTTTTTCAAAGGTCTCCAAAGTCCAGATGCACAGTCAGTGTGGCCTAAATTTGGTATGGCACTAGATAGACTGGAGTACAGTTAGTATTGCAAATTTCTAGGGTCTTATAAGGACCAATCCTGCCTATGCTTATGCTTGTGAATAACATTACTTACACATTGAAACATGCAACATTTGGGTGTTGCATATTTTCCCCTTCCACAGGTTTGGAATCATTGGAATCCCACTAGCATAAAACTGTCCTAAACAGGACTTGTGTGTGCATCCATGGTGGAAATTAAACCATTGATAGAAGGTCCACATAAGGCCTTTTGTGACACAGAGTTCCTTTAGGCAGAGGGAGAAGAAGGAACAGCCACAGAGACTGTATTGGGGAGGTGTTCTCCATGCTCTGACTCTGAATGTGCTGACCCAGATAAGAACATTGAGACCAGGTTAGGCAAGTGCCAGGTCACTGTTTCTACGACTATGTTGATTGTGTAGCAGGGACTCATGCAGTTGCCATGTAACCATATATACTGAAGTAAGAGCAGTGAAAGGGAGGCGCTGCAGGTCTGTGGGAGTGATAGACTCCTAGGTGCCTCCTCTTTCTCCACTGGAGCGGGTCTGAAATCCTCTCACAGGACGTTTTGCTGTCAGATAGTGCTGATTCATCAAACTTGAAACATTCCACACAAAAAAGGTTCAATGTTGACCAAAAGTCTGACAAATAGTAGGCAGGTTTCTGACAGAAACCCATCTGTTCCTGCCAGCTGTTTGACTCCTCAGCAGCTCAACTGGCAGGCTAGCAAAGAGCATGGATTTCCAGGTTCCTGACTCTGTTGGATGACCTGTTGGGCAGATGGGCAACCTGGAAGACCTGAGAGTATTGGCTCCCAGTCTTCCAGGCCTGCAGCTCCTTGGCAGTCCAGGCTTCCATTGTATGTAGTTCTGGGGCAGCTTCACAGCCAGACTGTCCCTTAGTCATGGACCTTAGGGCTTTCCTTGTTGCAGAGAATTTTGAAATTTTGGGTTTTCAGTCCAAATCAAAATTAAACCAGATTTTGAAATATCAAAATCCTCCACAAAATGGAGCTATCTTTCTCTGACCACTTGTATTTGCCATACAAAGCCTGCTTTACTCAGGTTTTGTGTGGAGCAGGAGACTTAGACTCATGCTTTCTACACAGCACAGGATGCTTGCAATGGTATATGCATGTTCATATTATATTTTATTTCCATGAGCTAGAAAATATGACATTACTGATGACAAGTGAAGAGAAGCACGCTCTAAGTACACCACATGGTCATCACTAATGAATAAAAATAGGAAGTCCATTACATTGCCCACTGTCCCATCTTCAGAGCACTACCGATAAACATTAAATAAGTTGGAATTATCCATGTGCATTAGTAGCAAAATGAGTACCCTTGTTTGGATTCTATTTAATATAGTGCAGGGGAAAAATATGATTGCTGCTTTTTACCTGCCACTATTGTGGTGTAAAAGCATCTGTAGGTAAAATGTCTTGATTTCAGTAAATTCTCCAACTCTTTCTGCTGTAGCCTGTAGCAAAATGGATAATTAGCTGAAGAGCCTTATGGGATAGTTCTGGATCTATCAGAGTAAAATATCTCCATAGATACATTAATATAATTTATACAGTGATGTGGCAAAACAGAAATATAAATCAACATCAACCCCATCTCTAGCTATCTAGTATAAGTTAGATATATCTGTGAATGATAAGAACAGACAATAGTGATGGTAGATTGGGCAGAAGGGAAGGAAGAAGGTTAGAAGATATAAGGATCATGTAGTTTGTTGTATATGTATTTTGCTCCAGTATGTGTGTGGGTGCTGGCTCAACAGCTAAGCAAAAGCAGGTGGTGTTGGAATAGAGATTGGGCAGCTAAGTGGAAAAAGTAGAATTAGAGGGAGGAGCTGAAGCAAAAGGCTGAGCGTGGAGCAGTGGAAAAGGGGAAGCCATTTCATGTGCAAGAAGGGAAGCATGGGGAAAAACAGGAATGAGATGTACAAGTGAGTGAAGAAGACAAAGCAACAAAGTGGGAGGACTGGGGACAGGATACGGAGCAATAGGCAGAGCTAAGTGGAAATGTGGTGTGAGAAATGAGTAGGTGCAGACTTGTGGGATAACTTGAAGGTGAGGATGAGCTCAGGCCTTTGAACTTAGCTTGGAGAATGATGGGAAGCCAGTAAAGGGATGTAAGTGGTGTGCTTCAAGTGAAGGGAAAGGAAGATTATTTTAGCTGCAGCATGCTGGGTGAATTGGAGAAGGGAAAGGTGAGAGGCAGGGACTCAAGGAGTGTCCAGGCCTGAGGGAGCAGAGGAATGAACTAGAGTTTAAACTATCTTCTCTTTGCTAGAGATGGTGTCTCCAGGTCAGCAATGAGATGCATTGACAGGGAAGCTTAAGTGGCTACTGTGTTTGATGTATCTGATTTGTGAATATTTAGTCAACAGGGCCATAATTCTGGTAACTGTCATCCCCAGCGGTTTCCTGAAAATAGTTTGTAGCCATGAAAAGCACCTACACTCTAATGTAGAGGTGACTGAGAGCTTGCTTTGTCCTGCAATAGCTACCAGAACATTTTTCATCTACTACAATTGGATTTCAATAGTAGGTGACACTTGTTGCCAAGAGCATTCAGCAAGGTGTACCACGTAGAAGCATTTCCCCAAGAAAATCCTTGTGCTCTGGAGGTTGATACTTAAAATGCAGGAAGAATAAGATGCAGCTATGTGTCTTCTGTCACCCAGAGTTTGGGGATGGGCTCATATTTCTCCCACTCATATAACTGGATATGACATCCTGGCTCCAGTGAAGTCAATGACAAAATTCCAATTGACTTCACTGGGGCCAGGATTTCACCCTGGGTATGTTGCTTTAGACTTCAGTGGTAGCACAATATGGCCCCAAGCAAGTGAGCTGATCTAGGGTGGCATTGGGGTTGGTGATGAGATGCAGGTGAGGGTTGGGTTGCCTGATCTTTGTGCTCAGAACTGAACCTAAACAATTTATTTGAAAAGCCTGGTTGCTAAATTCTGAATAAACTTTTTATTTAACAGGAAGTCCAGTATACTGCAATTTGCAGTAGCCATGCATAAATGTTACAATCTCTAGCTGATTCTCAAAGAGAGTAGGGAGCTCTCTGGTGTACTGTAGGCCTGAAAGCGTCTAGTATTGGTACCTAGATCTATTCCAGTTTTGATTTTGTCTTCCAGTGAAGGGAAATGATTGAAAATATTCCAGAGCTTTTGCTTTGTAGGATTTAGTTTGACAAAACTTGTAGGAATAAAGCTCCTGGTTCAGCCATTCTTTCCTGCAGCAGTTTGGAACACTGTCTCTCTCTCTTCTGCTTACAGAAATGCCCTCTCTGACCTTTAATAATTCAATCTAGGTAATAGTGTGTGCATGTGGGGGGTGGAGGTGGGGAGAGAGGAAGTATTTGAATGTCCTAGTGCTTCATTAGTCCCATTACCCGGCTATACAGGGCAAACCATTTTACAGAGCTTTTAACTAGCTACTGATGTAATTTGTTATGCATTGTTTGCCTGTTAATCCAAAAATTACTGTTCCCTTTGAAGTTTGCTTTACATAAAGGAAACAATACCACCCTGAGCAATCGTGTGTACTATTTTAAAGGGGGATGACTGCCTAATTTTATTTGCTTTGGTATTTCAGTTGAAAAGTGCTATCTGGGCCTTCTTTTGTTTCTGTTTGTCTGGTAAGTTATAGCATTTCAAACTTGGAATCGTTTCCATTTCAAAGCACCATACCACAGGCCTCAGCTTTTACAAAGATATTTGTATGAGTGCTTGGGACAGAAGAGCACTAGTTCAGCTCACAAATGGGTAAAATTCTGGGAAAAGAAAACATCTTTGTCTGCCTGCATCTCTAATAGACATAGATATTCAAGGAACTGGCTTTGACTAATAAAGCCATATATGGATTCTGGTTTTTTAGGTCTGACTTCAATGAGGTTTAGAATCATAGAAATGCAGGGCTGGAAGGGATCTCAAGAAGCCATCAAATCTAGCCTCCTGTGCTGAGGCAGGACCAAGTAAACCTAGACCGGGGGTTGGCAACCTCTGTCACGCGGCTCGCCATGGTAAGCACACTGGTGGGCCAGATGAGTATGTTTATCTGCTGCGTCAGCAGGTTCGGCCGACTGTGGCTCCCTCGGCCCGTGAGGCCCCCATTGGCCTGGGACAGCGATCCGTGGCCAGTGGGAGCCACGGTTGGCCGAACCTGCTAACACAGCAGATAAACAAACTGGCCCGGCCCACCAGGGCGAGCCGCGTGCCAGAGGTTGCCGACCCCTGACCTAGACCATCCCTGACAGGTGTTTGTCCAACCTGTTCTTAAAAAGCTCCACAACCTCCCTTGGAAGCCTATTCCAGAGCTTAACCATTCTTATAGTTTGAAAGTTTTTCCTGATACCAAACCTAAATCTTCCTTGCGGCAGATTAGGCCCATTACTTCATGCTTAAACACTTGTTTAAAGTTAAGTACAAGCTTATGTGCTCTGCCTAGAAATGAGTTTTTTTTTCTAAATTGAGGACTTAGAAATCACCTCTGTCTTCTAGTCTCCCTTCTCATATTTTTAGACTATCTAGTATGTTCTCAGTATCCATAAAAACATCAAATCCTGTTTTGTATTTCACTAAGTCCTTGGCCTCAATGTCATGTCTGTAGAGTCTGATATGTCAGGACCTTCCACAGCTGAGAAGCAAGTATTGTGCGTCCTATTGGAAAACTGCTAGGCTTCCCTTTCAATTGGCCTAAGGCTCTCAGTTCTAGCCTTGCAGGATGAGGAATTTTTGGACCTTAAAATAGGCACCTGTGCAGCATATCAAGGGGAAAATACCAAAAGAGAAGAAACTTCTCTCTGACGGGGTTATTTATTTATTTAAAATGCTTGGTGTTTGATGTTGCTTGGAGATTGGAGATAAAATAAATTCCAGGGAGATGGATTAGTGGCAGAGGGCAAATGAAGTGATGAAAGATGCATGACAGATCCATTTTTTTCACTTGGGAAAACCTCACCTGTGGTGTGTAGGAGTTTATTCTTCTGTCTTTGTATTTACACATACAAACACTTGAGATAATTGGCAGCAGTCCCCACCTTGATTGTACATGGCTATCAACATAAGCACCACAGCTGTGGTGCCCTTCCTTGCCTTCATCTATTTGTGTTTAACATTTGATAAATAGAGCTAATGATGATGACTTCAGGTGTCCCCAGATTCATGGGTTTTCCCCTTCTAATCAGTTGACTATCAACATTTTAACTCCAAAAAGTAGGACAAGAAGTAATCAGCTTAATCTGCAGTAAGGGAGATTTAGGTTAGGGGCTTGTCTACACTGGCATGCTAAATCAGTGCTGCTGTGATTGATGCAACAGCATCAATTTGGTGGGTCTGGTGAAGACACAATAAGTCAATGGCAGAGCGTTCTCCCATCGATTTCAGTACTCCACCTCCCCAAGAGCGGGAAAGTTCAGTCGGTGGGAGAGCGTCTCCTGCTGACATAGCTTGGTGTAGAAACTGCGTTAGATCAATGTAAGCTATGTTGCTTAGGGGGGTGATTTTTTCAGACCGCTGAGTGACGTAACTTACATCCACTTAAGTGGCAGTGTAGACCAGGCCTAGGTATTAGAAAAAAACATTCTAACTATAAGGATAGTAAAGGCCCTATCTATGAAGTGACAACAAAGAGGCACCCCGTTTTAGGCCTGACCCAAAGCCACTGACTTTCTTTTGACTCCAGTGGGCTTGAGATCAGGCCATTTCTGTGTCTCAGTAGTCTATAGATCATTGCAAGCGAGAACACTGACAGGTTCCAAAATATGGGTATTCAGCGCAGTCCACACAAAACAAATGTAGATATTTCCTAGTTTAAGTGACGTTTCAGAAACTGCAAGATATTCCTGATACTGGTTGTGTAAAGCTCCATGAAACTCATGTGGGACCTGACATTTATACAGTTCATCGCTACTGTATATCAAGGAATGTTACTTTCAGCTCAGAATGCATATTCATTCTTTTTTGTTAACCTTTGCTTCAGTGCATTCATGACAAGATTGTATGGGTATGTAGCTGTGTTTTAACAGTTTTTTTAATTTCAGTTGTTGCTTGAAGCACTATGCTGGAAATTAGACACTTTTAGTAGTTCAATTATTGTTGATTTATTCATCCCCCTTGTAGATACAGTGAATGTAGTTACTATAGTAAGGTTATCTAGTTCTGAATGCCAAATGCCAAGTTTCAGAGCTTACATCATGGCAACTGCAAGATTTATTGGCTTGAAATTTGTCATGCCACCAGTAGTGCCTTGTATCATTTGGTTCCCTGATTTTCATTAAATGAGGGGAGACTGGAGAGAATAGGAATACTTGTGACATCATGGATCAAACTGTTTACTAATGTTACAGGGAAATCAACTTAGAGCAATACACCCAAGGCCTCATTCCTCTGTGATAAAGACATTTCCTGCATTTTATTTTAAATGAAATTTGGTTATTCTTCCAATCAAAGTCAAAGAACGTTAATCAGGGTGGTATTTTATCAAAGGAAAAAAAATAAAGACGTAATTTGTATTATATTACCCATTTTGAAAGAATACAAAGCTTAAAGCAGTATAAAGTAAAATACCAAATTGAAAATACGTGATTGTGATTTCATATGTTAAAAGTTACAAAATTCATTGATTTTGCTATAATTTATTTTTGGGGGCCATGATTCAGCAAAGTACTTAATCACATACTTAAGTCTCATCAACTTCAGCACATGCGTAAACCCCAGATTTTGAAAGGTATTTAGCCTAGGTCTCATTTTCAAAAGTGACATAGATATCTACCTAAATCTCATTGTCAATGTAAAAGTCAATGAGACTTAGGCTCCTAAGCCAGTTAGGCTTTGCAATGCGTAAATACCTTTTAAAAATCTGAGCCTAAATCCTTTACTAAACTGGGCCTCTGAATGGATAAAATCTTATTAATACAATGAGGCAGATTCTCAACTATGGCAATTTACAACAGCTGAGGATCTGCCCTAAATTTTTATGCCAACCTATCTTCTCCCCAATCACACCATAAGCTGCACATCTGTAAAATATAACATCTACTGACATTAAAATTAACGTGCTATTATAAGGAGGCCTCTGCCATACTGCAATCTGCCATATTCACCTTTAAAGCCACCTGCCATTTAGACCTGCTTTATCTTTCAAATAGAATTTATTACAATGTCAATTCATACCATCACTTTATCAACGATACAGACCTTGATTGCTCACTAATCTACTTTTCCCACTAGCACCTTTATGATTTCTTACATACCACCCCTTATACCTGGGGGAAAACTTCCTATCAGAATGTGCAAAGCCACCATCTTCTCCTCTTTTAATCTCTCCTAAAAGAACTACCTTTGCTATAATGTCTACAAATCGCTCCTGTCTGGCACTAGTTAGACTGGTAGCCACACATGACTGCTGAGACCACTGTGATTACTAGCCCAAACACACTCGGTTGAACCCTTACCTCATCTTTCTACACCCATTTGTCTGTTTATTCCCCTGTTGTGCAGTCTAAATTCTAGAGCTCTCTGGGACATAGCTTTTCTTTGTTTCATTTGTTTCTACTGTGTCTATTACAGTGGGAAATCCTGCTTGTGGTCCTTTGATGCTACTGGAAAAGAAACAATTATAATAATCAATGTATTAGAATCATAGAATCATAGAATATCAGGGTTGGAAGGGACCTCAGGAGGTCATCTAGTCCAACCCCCTGCTCAAAGCAGGACCAATTCCCAACTAAATTACCACAGGAGTCGACAACCTTTCAGAAGTGCTGTGCTGAGTCTTCATTTATTCACTCTGATTTAAGGTTTCGCATGCCAGTAATACATTTTAACGGTTTTAGAAGGTCTCTTTCTATAAGTCTATAATATATAACTAAACTATTGTTGTATGTAAAGTAAATAAGGTTTATAAAATGTTTCAGAAGCTTCATTTAAAATTAAATTAAAATGCAGAGCCCCCCAGACCGGTGGCCAGGACCCAGGAAGTTTGAGTGCCACTGAAAATCAGCTCGCATGCCGCCTTCGGCACGTGTGCCATAGGCTGCCTACCCCTGTATTACCATTTAATAAAGCCAGATCTTTAGGTGAGGTAAATCAATGTAGCTCCAGTAACTTCAATGCTGATTTATATATGAGGATCGACAAGAATTTAGGGATAAATTCTGGCAGGCACATGTAAGCAGGCACACCGTAATGAAGTGCTCTGAGACCTGACAAAAACAATTATACAGTCTAACATTTGTAATATTATTATCACTGCACACATAACTGTCAACTCAGTTACCTTTAACAACTAAATATATAAGCTTTATTTAAGGTTAAAAAGAAAAATCATAGTAATTCGTACATCACACATGGTCTTAGAGAAAAAAGGGAGCATCCAGCTTTAAATAGCATTTAAAGCTCAACCAAATACCTCTTCAATAGTCTCAAAACTTCCCTGGTATAATCTGCTAAAGGCGAGGATTCAGCTACAAGACTCTAGACCTCCAGGGAAATTTTGTGACTACAGTCTTTTTCCAGTTCCTAGTTAGGGAAGCTCTTGCATTTGCAACAGGAACAGTGTTAGCGATTTTTGGCGGTCAGGATGGAAAATATGTTGTGGAATTGTAATGCCAGCAGACCCCAGTTGGTGGCATCCAGGATCAAATCTGGAACTGCTGAAGTTTAATGCATGAGCTTAAAGACACATGGTTTCTTAGCCGAGGTTGTAACAGGCTCATCAATCTCTAGCTGGTTTAGCCACCACTAGAGGTGGACAGAGCGACACACCAAGCAGGCTTCCCCTAGCTGAGGAAGCACATCCCAAGCTTCAGAGACTTCCCAGTGGATATCCCGGCAGAACCCCCACTTGTAACACCAACAGACCCAGGTCATCGGTGGCTGGGATCAAACTTAGTGCCTCTGGAGCTTAATGCATGAGCTTGTATTGCATGAGATAAAAGACACATGTCTCTTAGCCAAAGCTGCAGGTTTATCAATCTCTAGCTGGTGTAGCCACCACTAGAGGGGGACAGAGTGCCACACTAAGCAGGCTTGTGTTACATAATGCTCACCCTACCCCTCACCCACCCTGGTGTGGCTGAGTGATAAATAAACAAACAGCCAAGCAGCAGAGTGCCTCCTGGAAGAAGGCGCCCAAGGCAACTTCCCCTAAACCAGCCCTGATTTGTTGCCTTGAGGATCTGATGTTGTTAACCCTTTCCACCAGGCATAAGGCTTCAAAGCTTACTGAAGTCAAATGAGCCTTTCCATCAGATCCCTAAGCGCTTACAGCCATGAGAAGTCTTATTAACTGCCAGAAAGTTCCTTCAGTTAAATTAATGGTTACTACTCACAGTATTGAGCACTGTGCCTGGTTTTAAGCGTTTGAAAGGTCATGTCCTTCAATTATATGCTCGTCAGGACAGGGAGGTGTGGCTGTAAAGCAGAGTTATATTTATAGCAATATGTAAATAGAACAATACTTCAGATTTATCAGTAACCTAACAATTACCATTCTCAGGAGAAGGTGGGAGGAAAGACTAGGTGAACAGTTGTTGTCATAGTGGATTACCCCTGTGACCCATCTAGTCCAATATCCTGCCTGCAATGGTGAACAGACCCAGCTCCTTCAGAGGAAGGTGCAGCAAACCCTGCAATAGGAAGATGTGGTATAATCTGCTCTTCACAAAGGTCTTATCCTGATCCTTAATATTTAAAAATTCTCTTAAAATCTGAAGCATGAAGTGTTATATTCATTTCAAAATTGTTGCTAGCATGAACTGTTATTGTAACTCTGGATATTTTTCTTATCCATTTAAATGTCCAATCTCTCTTTTAATTTTGCTAAATACTTGGCTGCAACAACATCCTGTGGCAATGAATTCCACAGTCTATTTCGTTTTATTAGTTTTTATTAGACTTGAGTGGAAAAAGGTTTTCCTATTCCATGGAATTTTTTGAAATATTGAAAAATTTCCCATCCCAAACTGGAAAGGAAAATTGAAATCTCAAAAAGTTTCACAAAAAGGAAAAAAAATAATTAGCTTGTCAATCAAAAGTTTCATTTTGATAATTTTGATATTTTTTATTTTTACCATTTTAAATATTTTTTTTTACTATATTTAGCTTAAATCTCAAAACACAAAGTCAACCAGGCCTAGAAAACCAGATTTTTCTTTTAGAAAGTGTCAAAAATGAAACATTTTGACAATTTAAAAGCTTTTTTTTGGTAAAATTAGTTGAAACTGTCCCTTTCCAGTTTTGATGAATCAGCATTTTTGGACAAAAATATATATATCTTGACAGCACTAGTTTTGTATTTCTCACCTTTCAATTTCATTCAACATCTCCTGGTTCCTTTGCCTTTTCCAGACTGGTTGATAAATATTTTAAACAGCACTGGACCTGCTATGGATCCTCCAGGCAGGGCCGGCTCCAGGCACCAATGAAGGAAGCAGGTGCTTGGGGCGGCCAATAGAAAGGGGCGGCACATCCTGGTCTTCGGCAGCAATTAGGCTGCGGGTCCCTCAGTCCCTCTCTTCCTCTTTGAGCTGCCGCCGAAGAGGAAGAGAGGAAGCGAAGAACCCGCCGCTGAAGTGCCGCCAATCATCTTTTTTATTTTTCTGGGTTTTTTTTCCCCTCTTCGCCACTTGGGGCAGCGAAAAAGCTGGAGCCAGCCCTGCCTCCAGGTAGTGTGTTGTTAACCTGTTGCTATAAAATTGACTGTGTATCACTACTCTTTTCTTCTCTTAGCTACTTTTTCATCCAGGACAATACTTTGCTCTCACCCATTACTACCTAGTTTCTCTAGCAGCATCTTCTGAGAGACCCTGTCAAGGGCCTTTTGAAAGTCTAAATTATGTCAAACAATTCTCCTTTGTCCACTACTTTACTGACATGATCAAAGACTTCTAATAGATTTGTGAAATAAAATTTTCCTTTGCCGAAACCATGCTGGTTGGACCATATCAAATCATGATCTTCCTTGCATCATTCCTAGAGCTTTTAAAAAAATACAAGTATAAATTTGCTATCCTTGAACCCTCCAGTGTAGGAGCTGTTTTTAATTAGATTACTGTTTTTGTTTGTTTTGCTAATAGCTCAGCCACTTCATACTGAAGCGCCTTCAGAAATCTTGCATATACTCTGTGTGGCTCTGGGTTTTTAAATTATCAGTTTGTTCTAGCACATCTTCTTCTGTCACCTCAGTCTTTGATAGTGCCTTGTCTTTGTTACCAGAAAAGAACAGGTTCCAGGATTGATAACTCCCTTTCATCCTCAATGGTGAAGACTGATGCAGCCCCTAATGATCAAGAAAACTCACCCTTTTTTTCAGTAAATGATGGCTAACGAATGAACTGTCTATCTAGTTAGTACATTGGGGGCCACAATTTTCTTATGTAGATTCCTTTAAATCCCTATTTAGGCTGCTAAATAAAAGTGCCCTACTTTTCAGGTGTGTTGATCACCCACGGTTTCCATTGAAGTCATTGGGAACTGCCAGTGTTCAGCGCTTTTGAAAATCACTGCACATTTCTTCAGGAACCAAAATAGAGATTTGGGCATCTAATATGCGCCCAAGTTAGAAACATTTGGCTTCTTGATCATGACCTTTTACTTTTTCAATATTAATAAGATTCTTCCCATGGTATTAGAGAAGCCACACACAATATGCTGCAGGCAGTTTTTAAAGAAATGCGCAGACCAAAATGTAAAAGACTATTCTTCCTTTGATGCATGTTTACAATTTTCATTGTCTCCACCTCCTTCCCTCATGCCCACTGTATACCATATACTTGATATGGCTTCACTATTCTTTTCCTAATTTGGCTTCTTGTGTGTGTGAAATGTTTTAAATCAGATTTCAACATTCTTTAGTAGTACATTCTTTAGTAGTACACACAGATTGAAAAACACATACTGTTATACTAAATGCTGGGCATTTTTAAATCCATGTTTACCACTAACTGAATTATACATGGGTGGCATAGCACATGTTTGGATTTTCGTCCTTATCTGTTACTTGATCATTACTTTCAATCTGCGGTTAAAAAATGTGACTAACATGTTGTGTGGTATAAATAGACACTGCAGGTTGAGATCATTTATGCATGGTTTGAATTTTGATGAAATTTTATACTGCCCTCTGGGCTAAACACTTAACCTAAGTGATTGTCCCAATAATTTCATTGAATCAAACCTTTTGAGATGGAAGTTTTACCTTTCATTATCTCTTAAATTGTTTACTATAAAGCTTTCCAGGAATGTTAGGAAGCAAATAAAAAGTATACAGTTGCTGTTTATCAGTGGTTCTGTGAATCATTATCTTGTCATTATAAATGAACTGAAATAGAAATATAAAGTGCTTTAGGTTAAAAGATTGTGCTTTCAATAAATTGAAGTCCAACTTCGTCTTTGTTTGCTTTTTGCCATGATATTTGGAATTATATTAAATGCAAAGATATATTCCACTGCACAATATTTATGCTGTGGCAATACTAATAAAATTCTATTTAAAGATTCTATGCAGGATCAAGAAATGACAGGACTTCACACGGTTCTTCTCTTTGATGAATTTTTATGAGCAATAGGTTAGCTTAATTTTCTAGTCAGCTGGGTTTTAGCTGGCCTAGTTTCACAGGATGTATATTGCATCGGGTATTTTAGTTCCAAGTTCTGATTAAATTTAAAATTCAAGCACTACTAAAATTAATTGAAATATATATTGGGCCAAATTTTTAACCAGCCTCTACATTTGCACAGGCAGAATTTGTACTCACAACCATTTTGGCATGCAGATTGGGCAGTTATATATGCGACTACCAATTTTGCATACACAAATACAAATTTACACACAGGTATGGATGTACGTGCAATTTTGTGAGCTCAGAATTAGTGGCCACTTCTGGAGTTTCTTGTGGTATGTAAATGTAGTCACTTCAT
This sequence comes from Mauremys reevesii, assembly GCF_016161935.1. Classification (NCBI taxonomy): domain Eukaryota; kingdom Metazoa; phylum Chordata; order Testudines; family Geoemydidae; genus Mauremys; species Mauremys reevesii. Next base: position 174,721,370 of record NC_052624.1, on the reverse strand, counting down.
TTAATTAACTAATTACATATCTGCTTCAGTGAAGACATTTAAAAAAAAAATAAACCTTAGACTATATGCCAGGAACAATGTTTGAGACATTGTAAATATAAGCAATTAGTAAAATATGGTTTGTTTAAAAGAAAAAGTTTCTTGACCAAGTGACATGCTTTTGCAGGGTGGAACCAGTTATATGATACTTCATTACGATTAGCATGTTTTACAGCATATAATGCAAGATTTCATGGCAGGTGCAAAATCTACTGATTTTGTCATTGCCATAAACACTATAATTAGGGCAGGTTTATAGACTGGAGCCATCATGTCTTTAGTTTTTTTTCCATTCCAATACACCGTATCAGTCAAATTCCACACTTGGGTAAGTGGGTATAACTATTTTGACTTATATGGAATTTATTTTTTACTTCCTTTAAAAACATTCTCGATATGTAGCTTTATTGTTTTTGACACTTAAAAGCATAGAATGTGTTGTTATGACCTGAATGCACTGACATTTGAAGTATGACAGTAATCCAAGTAATTATCACTCATTTAGTTAATGGAAGGTATCTTTGCTTCCTGAGTGAGAGGACTAATTATTATAGTGTTCTTATCTTTTAACTGCAAAAGAGTTTGCTTTTTGTTTTCATTTTGGTATTCTTTAAAGATTTTAATCATTCATAGCTGTGACAAGTTGTTAATCAAACTCCATCCACCACTTATTCCACTGTTACTAAAGCCAATTAAGTGTACAGAATAGAGATGGTTGGAGAATGGTTTTATTTTTTCACAGACATTTTTGACTTTTTGGCAAAAATTTGAAAACCAAATCTTTTGGCCAAAACTCAAAATTTTTTGATTGTGAAGTATCGCTACAACTCCTCGTGTTCTGATTCTCCTCTGGTCAGACGATATCTCTTATGATATACTCTGATGTCAGCTCTCCTCTTGGTGAAGGGAGACAATTGCATCATGAGAGTCCCTGATTATGGTGCATCCTGAGGGATGTAGTCCAGCTGGCAAGCCCAGCACATAGAGTAGACTGGGAACAAGAGGAAACTGAATTGCTGCAGAGTGGGGACAAGAGGAAACTGAATTACAGCATCAAAATTTCTGAATAGAAATATATATTTTTTCAGTTTTCAGATATTCATTTTTTGTTTTGTTTTTTCACAGAGAGGAACTTTTTGTTACAAATTTTGTTTAGTCGACAACCCAATTTTCCATCAAAAGCCAATTTTGATGAAAAAATTTATGGCCAGCCATAATGCAGACTCTTTCAGAGGTGCTGAGCACCCACAATACTTATTAATTTAAATAAAACCATAATCTGAACACACTACCATTCACTCTTCAGGCAGGATTGCTCCAATCACCTGAACTTTGGGAATACATTTCCTTCTTGTGATATCGTTGGAGGCGTTGGGCAGTCTGGGACTCCGCACACCTTTTTCTAGAGACTTATGAGCTACTCTAAATTCTTCCCACACAAAATAATTCCACCATCAGGATTGAGATGCACTGTTAGTCCTCTGGTTTCCTAGACTTTGGTGTGCACTCATTTCAGTCTCTTTTCTGGAGCTAAGAGGGCCAGAAGTTGCCTTTTCTAAAATGAAATAATGAATAAATAAATAAAGTTGAGATTCTTATAAAAATAATATGACTCTATCTGTTGGGGCTTAAGAGAAAACATCAAAGATCTTAAGCCTTGCAATAAATTCACAAGAATTGGCAACCCCATTGATGGAAAATCACCTCTCAGCTCAAGACCAATCTCCAACTTAACTCCATTAAAGATGCATTTGGAACTTGGGGTCATGGTTTCTAGTCTGTTGCTGTAATGTCAAAAGCACTATATATAAATGCAAGGTATTATTACTAATGTTCCTCAGCACACAGATAAAATTCCAAGCTCCAGAATAGCTTTCTTTTTTAAAATTTTTACAGGGCTCATTCAAATGTATACAATGTCCCTTATAAACCCATTTAACTGCTCTTCCTTCGTCGGGCTGCTATGTAGCTGTTTCATCCACACCCTTTAATATATGTCTGATTAAAACTGTACATCCTTTACTATGCATTTGAAAAGAAAAAAACTTTTATTAACATTTGGATTAAGTCCTGTAGAACACAAGCCTTCCATCGCAGGGAGACTCATAGACTCAGAAACTTTATGACCAGCAGGGACCATCATGATCATCTAGTCTGACCTTCATGTCGCAGGCAACGGAAGCTCGCCCATCCACTCCTACAATAAGCCCATAACTTCTGGCTGAGTTCCTGAAGTCCTCAAATCTTGATTTAAAGATTTCAAGTAACAGAGAATCCCTCATTTACTCTAGTTCAAACCAGCAAGTTACCTGTACCCTACACTGCAGCGGAAGGCAAAAAAACCCCACCAGGGTTTCTGCCAGTCTGAGGAAGAAATTCCTTCTTGACCCCAAATATGCAGTCAGATAACTCTGATCATGTGGGTGAGACCCACCAGCCAAGGAGGTGGACCCAGTATGTCTTTTCTATGTCTAATTTGTATGATATTGTTACTTTGGTAGAAACAGGCCTAAGGCAAGGGATTTGGATCTGGTTTCCCCCCCCCCCCCAAAAAAAAAAAAAACAAACAACACCACCATTCAGGTGTATTCAGTTTTAGGGTTTGGGTTCAGCCTGTTCTAAGGGAGGAACCAGGCATGAAGTTCAGATCCAGATCTGGGCCTGAATTCTGTGACAGGGCAAACTTCCCTTCAGGATCTGAAGCAGACCCTGGGCATGTCCCCAAATATCTTCTAGTGTTTTTAAACAGTTGATCTAGGTGTATCTATGAGAGCTCTTCAAGAGATTTGCTCATCTGGCCTCTCTTCTTTTGCCTTCTCATGGTATCCTAGGAATATTTGTGCAGCTTGGGACTCCACAACCTCTTCTTTCCTCAAGGCTTATTAGGCATTCCACTTTCTTCCCACCCAAAATCCTTCACCACCATGACCAAGGTGGAGTACAGCATCTCAGCTAGAGACCAGTCCCTATATGAACTCTTGGGCATGCTTGTAAAAGATACCTTTGGAACTTACATTCCTCATTTCTAGCATGCCTCCATTTTCCCCACTCAGTTTCCCCTACTCTCTGTCTAAACCCCCACATTTTATCAACAGGTAGTTTTAATCCTAGCAAATGCCTGTCTCCTTAACACATAGATGGCTGAAAGGATAATACACTGGAATAATAAAGTGCAATCTAATCCATCTATTGTTGCTCTACAAAGAGAAAAGGAAAGCAGCTGACTAGTCATGAAAAAGTAAAAATGATACTCTGCACCTAGATATTTTGAAGAGTCTGTTGCACATCTCAGATCTTTACATGTTCCCATGCAGCACATGATAAATAATATATTTGCTTCTAGACTACTTTCTGAATTAACTCATCCAACTCTCCCACATTCTTTCAGCTATGAAGGCTTGTGCTCTATCCAGGTCTGATTTAGTTGTTAAAGAAAGAATTAGACAGTGAGGAGACTTTACTTCTGTTCCCCACCCTGACACTGGCTTACTTTGTGAACTTGGACAATTGCCTCAATTGCTTAGTGCCTCAGTCTCCTTATCTGTGAAATGGGGATAATAACACATTACTCACCTTAGTAAAATGCCTTGAGATTCTTGGATGAAAAATACCATTATTGTTAGTTTTTCAAAGAAAACCAATGTAGCAAGTAAGGAGAAAAATACTTCTAACAAATATAGTGGATGAAACTCCTTTCATACATTAAAGTGTGACATGCTGACAATTAGAACTATATTCTCCATTGCAATTGGCCAGATTTCAACAAGAACTTTTTGCTTTACAATCCTTTAATACACCTTTGTGCTTCTTGCATGTTCTATGAGGGCACTTGCTCCCATATCAGATTGCTCAGTCTTAATATCAAAACCCACAGAAAGATTCTGGAATAGTGAGAGGGATTTCTTCAGCTTCTGCTGTCAGTAATGTGAAACAAGACTACTGAAAACAAGAAAGAATATTAGTAATTTGATTTAAGACAATTGGCACATCAGGGGTTACAGGATAAAAATCACAAAGAAGTCAGAACATGCAAAAATTAAGGTTTCCACAGCAATGTGAGGTCAGATGCATTATATATATATTGTAAGTTTTATGCTATATAGTTTAGGATATAAAGAGAGACCTAAAAGCTATGTGTTGAACAAGAAAGACAGGAATAGAAAACACCACATGCCTGTGATTTAACAGTGCTCTTGGAGCCTTGGTAGAGATTTTCAAAGCGGTCTAGGTCAGTGGTTCTCAAACGTTTTTTTCGTGGACCACTTGAAAATTGCTGAGGTTCTCAGTGAACCACTTAATGACCTTTCCAAATGTTGTTTGCACCATTAGCTGACTATTGAAAGAGCTTTGGATAAAAGTGCTATATATAAAAAAAACCAATAATAATTAATGTTTTTGTTCTACAAATAAAAGCACACAACTCATATTTTAATATCAGTAATCTTACCTTTCTAATGTGATGGATGTGCCCTCTCTCCCACACTGCAGCAGCCCCTGAACTGGGGCTGGGAAGGAGGGGGGTCTGCCCCACCACGGCAACCCCCGAGCTGGGGCTGGGAAGGAGGGGGGGTCTCTCCCTCCCTCCCCCCCCTGCCACTGCAGCCCCTGAGCAGAGACTGGGAAGGAGGGCTGTCTCTCCCCAGCAACTGTAGCCCTGGAGCTGGGGAAAGTTGCCTCTTTCTCTGGCCACCGCAGCCCTGCATGTCCCAAATTCCCTCCACCCCCTCTTCTCACCCCACTGACCCTTCCCACCTACTCCCAAGGCCGCCACCTCACTTTACATGTGCATCTTCTCCAGGGTCCAGGCATCTAATTAGTGGAGCCAGGCCTGTGTGGCTCCACTAATTAGGTGGATGGCCCTTCATTCTCTCATGTGTGACCACCCAGGCGTGCACCTTAGAGGGAACTTTCCGTAGACCACCTGAATGGAGCTCACAGACAACTGGTGGTCCACGGACCACGGTTTGAGAACCTCTGGTCTAGGTGATTCATCCACACAACTCCTGTTAATTTTAATTGCAATTGTGTATCTAAATCCCCATAACTTCTTTGAAAAACCACAACCCTTAACTTTTGCATTGTTTCACTTTTTGTCCTTAAAACATGCTCCCCCTGAAGTCAGTAGCAAGCTCCTATTGACTTCAGTGGGAATAGGAAGAAGCTATTTACCTATGCAACTTTTAACACTTTATTAACACATTTAATGCTTTAGGTATCATTACCAAAAAAACAAAATGAATCCAGGTAAATGTTGAACACAAACAGTGCAAAACCAGGGTCTGCTGGTCAAATATGCAAACTGAACAAAACTGTAACAGTGTATCAATCTATCATTAAAACAAGGTGTGTGTCAATGTGAGCCTGTAAGGCCATAAAAAAACTGAAATGTGAAACAGTCAGGAGTGGTAAGGAAGCCTGATCCAATGCCCGTTGAAATGAACAGGAGCCTTTCTGTAGACATCAATGGGCTTTGGAGCAGGCTCAGAGAGAGGTGCAGTTGTGGAAGCAATGAGGAAAATTCCAGTCAAATGGATATCAGAGCTACGAGGTGGCTGAGAAATGTAGTAGCACTCTTGAAGAGGCATGAGCTGAGGAGTGGTCCTAATAGGGACCTGTGCAATGACATGAGTTGCTGAAGAGGAGGGAGCAGTTTCAGATTCACTGTTGCCATGGCTGTGGTATGTTGGGGCCTGACAGGGCTGAGGATAAGGATTCCACCCTCCCTTCACAATCCGATGTCCGAGGTGAGTGTGATAGATCTACAGCTATCCTCATTTGAAGGAGCAGCTTCTTAGGAAGGGGAGAAAATCCTTGACCATTGATCTGTCTTGGTGTCTGAAATGGGAAAGTCACTTAACCCCATCCATGCCTTAGTTTCTCCAACTGTGTAGTGTCCTGCTGCCTCCCTCCCTTCTCCCCCCTCAGGAAAAGACTCCCTCATCAAGAAAAGGCTCTGGTTGGGGGAAGGCAGTGAGGAAAGGCTGAGCTGGAAAAGGCTGCCTCTTCCCCCTTCCCCCCCTCCCCTGCCAGAGCCTTTCCTTGCAGTAGGAAAAGACTCCAGCAGGGGGGAAAGGCTCTGCCAGCTCCCTGCTGCTGGAGCATTTATGTTGCAAGGGGAAAGAGTCTGGCAGCAGGGAGGGAGTGGGGAGAGGCTCAGTGCTGCTTAGCTCTTTCCCAACTACCTCCCCTCTGCCAGAGCTTTTCACTGACACGTGTAGCTATCTATCACAGTGTGGCCACAGCCTCCTTTTCACTGCAGTGTGTAGCTACAGCTATGGCACAGGCCGCAGCCAGCAGTGTGTAGTGTAGATGTAGCCTTAGTCTCAAAAAAAACCAGAAATGGCCATGGCTTCTTTGGGTGAAATCCTCGCTCCTGTCAAGTCAATGGCAAAAATCCCATAGATCTGGGACAATGGGACCAGAATTTCACCCTCTGTTATTATTTAGATGTCTTTAAAAAACGTAGAGAGACAAGGTGAGTGAGGTAATATCTTCCCCAGACCTGAGGAAATGATCTGTGTAGCTCGAAAGCTTGTACCTCTCTCACCAACAGAAGTTGGTCCAATAAAAGATATTACCTCACCCCTGTCTCTCTCTAATATCCTGGGACCAACATGGCTACATTTTAAAAAAAATTGTCACTTGGGTTGACATTTGCTAGAGTTGGTCAGGAAAATGGTCAATTTTTCTGCTGAAAATTATGATCTTGCAGAAAAAAATCAATTCCCCCAAATTTTGATTCAGATATGCCTCTGTAGCACGTCATGGAAGTTGTAGTTCAAGTGTCTAGCATTTGCTCACACACACATACACAAAAAGTGAAAAAAATTAAAGTTTGCAGGATGAATGAAATAAACACCAGCACAGTTTCTCAGATGCAGTAGGGCAACAAAAAGCTTTTTGGCTTTGCTCAGCTGCAGTTATTCAGCTTTCCAATGACCCTTCCACTTCGGAGACTTCAGCCAAGGGATGTTTGTTTGTTTATTTATTTATTTCTATATGGATGTACAATCAGGATTGAATCTGCTTTAGATGTTCCCTCTTTAGATAAAAACTTTTTTACAGATGGGTAGTTTAGCCAATCTCTTTTTCTGAATTACAGGAGCTAGTTAAATGGCATGTTTACCAGTATTCCAAACTCCTCGTTTACCCTGAGCAAAATTTTCTTTTAGCCAGAGTTGGTAAATGTAAAGTTCAGTAGCTATATTTAAGTATGTTATGACATACAAGTCCTTCACTTCAGTACCTGTTCCTGTTATTTCTGAGTCACATGCAGATTCCTAAAATCCTGCATGAGGAGCCTGATCAGGGGCGGCTCTAGGCACCAGCAAAACAAGCTGGTGCCTAGGCGCAAAAAATCTAGGGGCCCCCTGCTGCTGGGGGGGGGAGGCTGGCGGGGACCTGCCAGCGCTCATGCCGGGGAGGAGGTCCACCGGGGGGACGACCGGACCTGCCCGCAGCATGACGACGGGGGGCGGGGCGCTGCGCTCTGCGGACCTCTCGCCTCCCGCAGGCTCGCTGCAGCGCGCGCGCCGCCCCCGACCGCGGACCCGCCGCCGCTGGAGAGGTCCCGCCGAGCCGCGCGAGCGGCCGCCTCTGCAGCCCTCATCCCGCTCCAGTCCCTCCCGCTGCCCTGCCCCCCGCGCCGCGATGCGCGCCAGCTTGGCGCGGTAACAGGTAGAAACAGCCTGAGCCTGATACAAGACCAATTGAAACCAATAAACTCTCATTAATTTCAACGGGCTATGAATCAGATCATAAAATTTGAAGGTATATTTGCATTTTTTAAGTAATCTGTCCTTTCTAAGCACCACCTTCCCACACCTGTAAGGTTGTCTCTTCATTAACCTTGCCCTCTTTGACTGATAACCCCTAGAACACCTAGCCCTTAATACTAATAATCATAACAGGAACTTTATTAAACCTAGCTTCTTTGTTTCTCTTGAGTTATGCTGTCTCTTTTCTGGAGGGGGATGGGATGTCTCACTATCTAACACTCTTCACAGTCAGGAAAGGCACAATCATTAGGTCTGGCTAAAGCTGTCTTGCAAAAACGAGATCCAGCTTAAACCTTTGCCCAACTCTGAACCCTATCCAACTTATGATGTTTGGATAGTTTCAGAAAAAGGATACTTTTATCATTGAATGCTAACATGAATATGGTTCACCCTTTTCCTTTCAGTGACCTGCCGGTAGGCCTCTGTCTCCTTTTCCTACCACAAATCCTCGGTAGGGTGCTGCTCCTCTGTCCTGTGAGCTTTCTGTAGACATCTTTTTCATCTTGATTTTTTTTTCACTTTGGCGCTGCTAAAACAGAATTTAAGCACAACTCATATTTAGGATATGCTTTAAGGATGCCACCCATGTCAAGTGATAATATGAACTCTGTGTGGAAAGAGAAGAGGATGACCTAAAGAAACATTACACCGAACAATAAAGACGCCAAATCCATCAACATGACACTCAGTAGCCAGAAGAAGACCAGCACAAGACTGAAATAAATGGCAGAAACTGGTGGATGCCCTCTGCACCTGAAAGTGTGGGAGGATAAAGGAAAAAGATGAGGCAACCAATATTTTTTCACGAGGAAATACCCCCAAAGCACAACATAAACACAGGGCACAATTTTCTCTAGAACACATTAAACACATTCAACAGGTTTCGCTTTTTACATTTTCACTGTCACAAAATAATATTTCCACAAGGAAGATGATGATGCATGCCTCACTTGAGCTTGTTTTCTGACATTGCTAGTGAGTTGGATATTACTTCCCAATGCTGTGCTGTAATAAGCAGCAGGTTTCAGGATCTTGTCACACTATACAAAAAGATTTGCTTTTCATTGTGAGCGTCCCCTTTGGGAGGGAAATATGAGATGAAGGAACATGTCACCAGATCAATAGCTGACACCAGCAAAAAGAGAAGCCTGCACTAGTCTTGCCTGGCCAGAGATACAATTATAGGCACTAGAGGAAAGAAGATGAATATTATAGAGAGACTGCATATAATAACAGAATATATCTCCAATCCCCTAAGCAGCCAGTGGTCAGATATTTATTTCGGAGGTAATAGCTGTAGTAATTTTTAAATTTCTATTTAATACAATGGAAGCAGAAGACTAAGACCATGTCTTTCTGTTGAAAGAAAATTTGAAAAGCCACATTCCAAAGGCAGCCAAGCAGCCTATTATAATACTATTTGAACACCTTAAACACAGTTGGTATCCATTATGACATGTAATATAACAAGCAAACAAAGAGAACGCTGCACAAGGACTTACACATTTTTTTTAAATACAGGAGACCTGATTTCTGTAAACAACCCCCTAAAGGTACTTTCTACCAATAGCAGTCCACTGAAAAATAGATAAGGTTCTCATTATGTATCCTCCATGTCTTGATCATAATTTCTATCATGGTTGACATTCTGGTCCAGTTATATCAGGTACATTCTGTGTAAGTCCTTTAGAAGACTGGGATAAAGCTCTGCCTGAATATGGGATCATTTTGCCTTGGGGTGAGAGTTAGTTAAAGTGCACATAGTTCAAGGTGGATTTCAAGTCAGATTCTGCAGTGCTGGGACATTTTAAAATAAATAGTTTTGAATCAAAGAGAGCTCAAAAGGAATTAAATTAGTTCTTTTATGGATTTTTTCCAGAACCAGCAACACAAATTACGTTCTAAAACAGATGACTAAATATAACAACACAGTATTATGTTGAAAAGCAATGAATTAATCAGTAAAATTAATACTATTATGTAATGCATTTTGTGTTGCTAAATCATAAGGATTTCCCCCCACACACAGTTTTAGTGGAGTTTATAAAGAGGTGTTGTTTTTTGTAAGGATTTTGGTTGAACAATTTCTGTAGCTCTATTTGCCATGATTTTGTTGCATTTTAAATGTTTGAACAGTACCTGATAAGATGCCTCTTCTTGATAATTGTTTAATGCTATTTTAAATATAATAGTATCCTTGTGTGCTATATTCTGAGCAGCTCTTTAACACACAGAAAAATTCATGATTTTTTTTGAGGCATTGCAAACATTTACTTACTTTGTCCTAAAATATGTTTATATCCTTTCTTTAGATAATTGGTTATCATGAGCAAAGAAATGACATGCATCCGACGAAGTGGGTATTCACCCACCAAAGCTCATGCTCCAATACGTCTGTTAGTCTATAAGGTGCCACAGGACTCTTTGCTGCTTTTACAATATTGTGAGTTAGCACATAACTAACAGTGTCAAACCTTGGGATGTCTCCTCTTCATCGGAAATGTGAGGAAGAGCTCCCAAAAAGCTTGCGTACAACTAGACGTGGTCAAATTATCCATGAATAAATTTTCCAACGAATTTAGCTCTTATTCCATTTGTGAATTGTTTATTTTTACAAGTGTATTCACTAATCATTATGGTTTCATGAACAGTTTTGCTGTGAACAACTTTCAGCCTCGGGTTATTTTTAAGCTTTTCACTTTGTCTACTTGCAATTTAATATTAGTGGCATTTGACTAGTTAAATTAGTCACGTGGTATTTTTTTTCTGTTTCCTGATTGGACAACTGAAACGCTTGTTTTGTTTTTATTTTTAGAAAAGGAAGATAATGTATGACAAATATTGAATAATCAATTGCAAATAACCAACATCTGTTCATACCCTTGTGCACATGCAAATATGTACATTCATATGAAGAAAATTAATGAATAGACAAGGACAATTAATAAAAATAATAGGCAAAATGAAATGGCCAAGGTATTACCTTGATCACACTGTTTATTAGTTGTATTGCTCTCCCACACTCTGTTTTGTCTACTTAGGTCTGGTCATGGTGGGTGGGAAAGGGTGTTTTTATTGAATAGTCACGGAACCCATCAGAGAGATGGGTCTGAAAGGACAGTGTTGTCTTATGGCAGGTGCTGGGATTTGTAGAACCCAGATCTACATTATTTTTTATAATACTGCAAACAATAGATGGAGAAATAAGAGGATGTGCGAATGAGGGTTACAAAGAGTGACCCTCCAAAGAAACTTGCCCGTTTTGAATGATAGGGTGGACTGATTATTTTCCCCATGAATTGAACTCTTCAGGGTTCATTTACCATCTAATCAGCAACTTCTGCGTGAACATCCTAAAATATTTAACTGGGATGAAACCAAGGAAACTAGGAACAGCAGTTAGGGACTTCCATCTCACTTTTGGCCTATTGGTGCCAGAGTCACATAGGATTGAAAATAGGAAATGAGGGATGGTATTTTGGTGTATGCACATGGGGTGAAGTTCATCACTGAGCAGACAGTCAGCACAAGGCCTATGGGTATTTTGTGTCCCTTGCTGTGCCCAATTCACAGCTGTCACTAGTGTTGTAACTAGAGAAATTACTTTGGCGTTTGGTTTATTTGTTGGAAAATGTAGTTTTGGTCAATGCAAAATAATTCGCAAATTCATGTCAAGCTCTCTGAAGAGTTTCAATTAAACTAAATATATCAAAATGTTTTGGAAATGCCCAAACTAAATGTTTCATTTTGATTCAACTCAAAATTTTGCATTTTGATTTTGAGCAATTTGATAAAAGCAAAGGAGGATTAGATTCAGAAAACGGAGTGGACACAGAGGATTACAACTCCTCCCTTATAACTTTTAGCTCAATGGTTAGGGAATTCACTCAGGATGTGAGAGAACCCCCAGTTCAATTCCCCTCTCTGCTTGGCAAGGGGATGGGTTTTTGACTTGGGGCCCCCACATCACAGGAGCATGCCCTAGCCACTGGGGCCATGGGAAATTCTGTAGGGATCTTTCACAGTCTCTCCTGCTGAAGTTGTTCCACCTTTTATAAATAGTCATTGGAGCAGGGACTTGAATTTGGATCTCTAACATCTTGCCTTCCTACCAGGCTCTAGATTCATTTTCATGCCCTTTCCCTAGCCCAGTGACTATTTCTATTTTACCAGAAACTACATTTTGATTTTGATTTTTCAGAATTGGTGTTGAACCAAAAAATCCATTATTTGCCCAGCTCTAGCTGTCACATCTGCACCTCATCCCATTTAAGCTCTCTGATTGGGCTACATGGTGCATGGGCCATTTTCGGGCTCTCTTCACAGAGATGAGAGTCATTCAAGGTGCAGTGTTCTTTATGGCTGCATAGGACAAGGCTGCCTCCTCCTGGGGTGCTACATTGCTATCCACTGCAATGTTCCTCACAGAGCTAACCTATTTGCTTGGTGTTGAGTTTTGACTAGTCCTGGGAGAGTCATTTTAATTTAGTGAGACTAACCAGTTCCAGAGTCTCCCTTCCCAATGCCCTGTTAGTTCAAATTGGTGTATTACTGCTGAATATACTGCTCACAGATGGTGTTTAAGTGCTTAATGGCTTTCAGAAGATAGAGACATGTTGAGTCTGGAGGAAGATTACAGTTTTCCTCCAGATAAAGCAAATGTTCTTGGGGATATTTTCTGTGCAAAGATGGAAACAGGTTCAAATACGTGATGCTCTTGTAGTAGAACCAAGACTCAATACAGTACAGTACATTATCACTATTAGCTTTAATGAAAATGCTTTTCATTTTGTTTCTTCAGAACTTCTCTAGATGTTTTAGTGTGATTTTCTCTCCTAGGACATTTCTCTTTCTCTCATTTGCTCCTTTTTTTCCCCTCCTTGGCTTAGATGGGGTTGAAAATGAATTTATTCTGTCTACGCTGTAAGATTCTTCTGTGGTATCTAACCCTTCGCTTTTATTTCTCAGGGTAGGTCCATACTTACCGCGCGGGTCGACGTGGTGAGTTCGACTTCTCAGAGTTCGAACTATCGCGTCTAATCAAGACGCGATAGTTCGAACTCCCCACGCGCTCCGGTCGACTCCGGAACTCCACCACCGCGAACGGCGGTGGCGGAGTCGACCTTGGAGCCGCGGAGTTCGACCCCGCCGCGTCTGGACAGGTAAGTCAGTTGAACTAAGGTAGTTCGACTTCAGCTACGCTATTCGCGTAGCTGAAGTCGTGTACCTTAGTTCGACCGCCCCCCCAATAGTGTAGACCAGGCCTCATACAATGTTTAGTACTGGTAGAGGGGAAAAAAAAAAAAGCTCTGAGCAGTTCTGTAGGTTGTGCCCCTGGGTGTGGCCACAATTTATCCTATAGCCTCACCCTCCTAAATCCATTGTACTCTTTTCATGTTGTTTGTTTGTTTGTTTGTTTAAAACTGTTAGAGGGCAGGAAGGATGGGCGGAGCTAATTTCATTCTCTTACTTCTTGACTCACCCAGCCGTGTCATTGAGTCCAGATAAATGCCCCAGCCCTTTGTTCATTTCTAGAATGAAACTTAAACTAGTACTACTTAAAAGTTCTGAAATTTGCAGTAAAGTTTCTCCATTTTTCTGTTCGTTCCCCTCCAGAGCTGGAACTCCACATGCTGAAATACTTTACGAGTATTTGTTCTTGTAAGATTTCCAGCCTGCTTTTTCAGACCCAGAGGTAAAGAAAATTCAGCTAGTCTTTGGATAAGCAATGTTTTAGTTGCCTACACAAGTTCCAGAGTTGCCTATAGTCAAACATCATTTTTGCATTGTCAGTGTCAGATGTAGTTCAGAGCTGATACTACAGAGAATTCTTTCTCAGGTACCTGCCTGGAGGGTCTTGCCCACATGAATAAAACGAGTGCCATATTTGTGGTTGGGAAGGAATTTTTCCCTTGGTCAGATTGTCAGAGACCCTGGTTTTTTTTTATTTTGTTTTTTTTTTGCCTTCCTCTGCAGCATGGGGCACAGGTCACTTGCAGGTTTAAACAAGAGTAAATGGTAGATTCTCTATAACTTGAACTCTTTAAACCATGATTTGAGGACTTCAGTAACTCAGCCAGAGGTTAGGTGTCTGTTTCAGGAGTGAGTGAGGTTCTGTCACCTGCAATGTGCAGGAGGTCAGGCTAGATGATCACAATGGTCCATCCTGACCTTAAAGTCTCTGGGTATATGTTAAAAATCCCACTGGTGTTCTAAGTCCAGCAAGTCCCCAGTAACAAAGTTAGGATGATGTGTTTTATTTTGGCTCATGGCCAGGCACGTGATACAACTGGACCTGTGTTATTGCAATTTCCGCCTCTCTGCTGCCTAGTAGCTCTGTTCTTGTGGTCTGACAGAATATTGAACCTTGTAGGAATCCTGCCCTTTGTAGCAATTCTGCAGAGGTTTCTAGTGAGTTTCAATATTTTGGCAGAGTGGGTGGTGCCAGGTGCACTCTCATTCTATTGTGAGGTGCATTTCAGTGAACCAAAACAAATTTGGTAGGGGTAATGGGCTTATCTTCATTTTTTTAGGGTTTGGGGGTTTGGCATTGTTTTGGCAGTTTTTTACCACTGCAGGCACAACCGAATATAAACCTGCTGTGATTTCCAGCGTTTCTTCCATACTGTGACTCCTACTTTTTCAACAATTTGGAGCATGAATCCCCACTTCTGCAGGCATTTTCATTTAACGAAAACACTTAATGCCCCTTTCTCTCTTCTGCCACCTATCTCTAAATGCAGCCATAGATCAAGCTTCAATCACTCCTTGCCTCCCAGTAATCCAGGTTCAGATTATAACAACATCCTGAATGATGAAGGCTCATTATGAACATAGACTTTGATTTTAGCTGCTTGGTCACTGCTCACAAAGTCAAGAATTTTAAACGTGGCTGTACTCTGAAAAGCAAGCATGTAAAAATGATGACTTCTTCAGCATATCTTCTCCCCATTTGTATTCAGAGCCTTCTCGGCTTAATATAAAGGCAGGCATAAAAGTAATATTTTACCTGAGAGCCTAGCAGATAGAGAACCAATCTGGGAGTCTGGAGATGTGGGCATTCTTCTCAGCTCTGCCACTGGTCTGCTGGCAACCTTGGGAAAGTCACTTCACCTATCTGTGTCTCTAATTCCCTCTTTTACAGACTGAGATAATGACACTTCCTTTTAAAGCATTATATAGGAAGAATAATATTTGATTTATTAGTGTCATACATAGAAGAATGAACCAGATTCCATTCCGGCTCACACAGAATCAACAGATATATTAATTACTTTCCATTTGAAGGACAACTTGTACCAACAACATTGTCTTCTGCTATGCCCTCCATTATACCTGTGCAATTCCACTCAAGGTAATAGGATTGCACAGGTATAAATGAGGACATCATTTGTCCTGCAGAATCTTTATTACTGTTTGTGATGTATGGGCCATAAAGAACCTAGCTTGATTTTCAGATTCCATGATAAATGTACATGACTGGCATTTAGAGAAAAACATATTTTTACTTGTATACTGAATAAATGTATTGTGCAAATCATTGGGATACAATAAATGTGAAGCCTCATGATACCACTTTTATAAAGTCACTTTTTAATGTATTTCTGCACTTTAAATTTCCCCTATGGCTTCATGGGGTGAATTACTGCATTTATTTGGTTTACTTTACATTGTGTGTGTGTGTAATAGACACATTTAGGGCCAGATCCTCAGCTGACATAAGTTAGTGTAGCTCTGTGAAAGTCAATGGAGCTATGATGATTTATATCAGCTTGCGAATCTAGCCCTTAGCTTCAGAATACAAACTAAGCCTACCAGGGCATTGCTCAAACATTCACTACAGTTTCAGCAACATAGCTCTAGCTTACCCCAAACTACCCAAAGTGCCTTAGATCAGTCATTACTTTTTTTTTAAATCATAAAGAGTAGCCTGAGAGTCTTTGCATTGTTTCTTTTCTTATTATCCATTTTATTGAAACAATTGACCTGTTTTTTGTTGCAATACCGTCTCTGCTACTTGTTACTCTAGTGTGTTACAAAGAAAAATACAAAACTAATGTCCTAGAACAGAAGAATTCAGCCAAATTACTTACCACTAAATCCAAGGAATAATGGGTTAATAATGGACACATTGCTCGTGTGGCTTCTCGTTTGGAGCTTTATTCACTTTCCATCCCCTGGTTGAAGGGTTTTTTAAAGTGGTGGTTTGTTTTTAAAAGGTAACCCTCATGCTCTTTTCCCTAGAGCAAACTTCATATAAATCTCCTAGAAGTTGTATCTGCCAGCATTGTCACTTCACTTGCAAGTTTTCACTAGTAACACCAGCTAAAATATTTTGGGTGCCTGTTTGTACTTGCTTCACACACTTCACTTCATACTTTCCCCATAAGATATTGAATGAAAAACCATGTTTAAGAACTATGCCTCAACTTTCAAAGCACCAGCAAAGGAGAAAAATACACCAAGATTAATGAGTGTTCAAGGATAGTTCATCTTAATTTAAAGGTTAGTTTGGGACTCATTCAGCTTCTGTTATAGTCAATGTAAAGGTTCCCTTTGACCTTAATGCAAGTTGGTTTGGGCACTTTATTCCTAAAGCCTAGTAGATAGAGTCCTGAGGTGGGATTCAGAAGACCTGGATTCTAATCCTAGCTGTGCCACTGCCCTGCTGGGTAACCTTAAGCAAGTCACAGTGCCTCTGTGCATAAGATTCCCCAACTGTGTAATGGGGATAATGACCTAAAGTGCTTTGAGAGTTGCTGATGAAAGTGCTATGTAAGAACTAAGTACCATTATTATTAATGCATTGTGTTTCTGAATGATTCCTTTAGGTTTTGTTGAACATCTTCAATTCAGAGTACTATATAATAAGCATGAGGAATGAACTGACAGAGTACGGATACTCCTGGCAACTGTGTGAAAAGTTGTATAATAAAAAGGATTCTGTTTTTCCAGTTTCCAAAAGCGGAAAATATCATCAAAGTCCATGATTAAAATTGTCACCAAATCACTGAAAGCAAATTTTATATATACATACACATGTATGTACACACACACACACATCTATATATAGTATAGAGAACTCTGAAATATTTTGAATTTTCATGTATATATATTTTACTTTAAAATATTTCAGGTTTTTCTAACTTCTAGAAAGCTCTCCTTTGTTTGATGGTGCTTTTTGCAATGTGTGTGTGTGGTGGGGGAGGGGGAATGGAAGTAAGGAGGTAGTTAATATTGTCATAGAATTTAAGGCCAGAAATGACTGCTAGATCATCTAGTCTGACCTCATGTATATCACAGGTTACCAACGCCATTTGGAAACCATACACCAAACCCAGTAACCTAAATTATAGCTGATAGGAGACGAGACTATTATGTGCCACAGGAAGGGAATAAGAGGGACTGAGGTGCACCAGTGCCCAAGGTCCCTGCAATGGCTGGGAAATGATTAAGTTAGATGTACCCAGATAATCCTCGCAAGTGACTTGCACCCCATGCTGCAGAGGAAAGAGAATTACACTCCTCCCCCGCAACCCACTGCCAATTTGGCCTCCGGAAAAACTACTTCCTGACCCCACATATGATGATCAGTTAGACACTGAGTATGTGGGCAAGGACCAGCCAACCAAACCCCTGAGAAAGAGAATGCTTGGCATCAGCTCAGAGCACTGGCCCACCAAATCCAGTGTCCCATCTCTAGCTGTGGCCATCTCTGATGTTTAAGAGGAAGGAGACCAGGAAGAAACACAACCCAGAACACATTGAAGGGGGAATCCCTTCCTGCCCCTGCAGGTGGCCAGAAGAAGCCCTGCAGAGTGAGGTTTTAGGAACATAAGACATACACTGGAAATGAGCCCCTGGCCTGCTAAGCCCTGCCCCTTACACAAGCAACCCCCTCATACAATTGCACTTATAAATTTGTCAAGCTCTCTCTTAAAGTTAGTTAAGTTGTTTGCCCCACAACTCCTATTGGGAGGCTGTTCCAGAACATCAGTCCTTTGACGGTTAGAAACCTTCTTCTAATTTCCAGCCTCAATTTGTTCATAGCTAGTTTATAGACATTTGTTCTTGTGCCAGCATTATCCTTTAGCTTATATAACTCTTCACCCTCCCTGGTATTTAATCCCTTGATACATTTATGGAAAGCAATTGAGTCCCCTCTCAGCCTTCTTTTTGCTAGGCTAAACAAGTCTAGCTCTTCCAGTCTCTTCTCATAAGATAGGCCCAGTGCTTAATTTGTAATGAAGGAGGTGCTGGGGCTCAAGCAACTTTTTTACTTTCATAACTGATGCGACAATCCCAGAGGTGCCAGGGCTATGAACTGCCAATTCTAGAAGTCCCAGGGCTCAGCCATGGTAAGCCCTGACACAAATTAAGTACTGGATAGGTCCTCAACTCCCCTGATCACCCTTGTATCTCTTCTCTGCACCTGTTTAAGTTTGAATTCATTTTTCTTGAACATAGGTGACTGGAATTGTACACACTGTTCAAAATGAGGTCTTACCATTGCCTTGTTTAATGGCATTAATACATCTCTATCACTAGTGAAAATACCTTGCCTGATACATTCTAGGACTGCATTTGCCTTTTTTTGCAGCCACATCACACTGGTGGCTCCATAGTTATCCTGTGATAGACTAACACACTCAGGTTTCTCTTCTCTTCTGTCACTTCCAACTGATGAGTGCTCATCTTGTAGCGGAGATTCTTATTATTAGACCTTAACTGCATGTTAACTGCATTAATATAACTTTGTACTATTGAATTTCATCCTACTGGTGTTACTCCAGTCTTCAAGATCATCCTGAATAATATTCTGGTCCTCCTCTGTATTGGCACTGACTCCCAACTTTGTATCATCAGCAAATTTCTTTAGCCCACTCCTGCTTTTTGTGCTATCAATAAAAATATTGAATAAGTTTGGTCCCAAGACTGATCCTTAAGGAACTCCATGAGTAACATCCCTCCAGCCAATAGTTCACCTTTCAGAACAACCAGTTGCTCTCCCTCCTTTAGCCAGTTCCTTATCCACCTTACAATTCTTGTACTAATCCCCATTTTCTCTACTTTAACTAACAATTTCTATGGTACCATGTGATACCATGTCAAATGTTTTCCTAAAGGCCAGGTATATTAGGATCTATTGAATTTCCTTTTCTAAAAAAAAATCAGTTATTTTCTCCAAGAAGGAAATCAGGTTAGTGTGGCATGATTTACCTAGGTAAACCCATGCTGCAATCCATCCCCTCATCAAAGTCATTCTGGTTATAGTGGGGAAAAATTATCAAAGAGAAAGATTGTTCAGTGTTTTCCAAAGTTGCTCTGAATCTGGATTCATCTGATATCCTCTAGAAGTTTGTGGCACAGCTGGATCCCCTCAGCTGAGAATGCCTTGTTCTCAGTGCTCATGTGCTTCATTCTGGGTTCTGTGATCTGCATCATCCTAAAGGAATGTATCTGTCTTGTTGATTCCTGGATGGGGATGTGGTCCCTAATGTAGCTGAGAATTGAGCCATTAATTGCTTTGAGCATTAGGACCCAGGACTAAAAATGGTAATTGAAGTGGATTGCAAACCAGTGGAGGGACTAGAGAACAGAGTGGATATACTCACAGTGGTCTAAATCCTAGAAGAGTCAGGCATTTGTCCCAGCTGGAGTCTTTGCATTGTTTACACATTCAGCCTTAGTGAATTACAGTTATTCAGTCTGGAGGTAATGAATTCATGAGTCACTGTAGAAGTAGGAATCACTGTGACACTGGATGCCTTTCATGAAGAGGATGGAGAGGTAGACAGAAGTGTCTTGGCTAGTTCTTCAGAGCATTTCCCATTGCCTACCAGCATCACTTTGGTCTTGCTTGGGTTGAGTTTGAGTCAGCTGCTCTTCGTTCAGGAATTGATCTCCTGTAGGCTTTGTGACGCCTTAATCCTTTCTTCTGATATTTTCATTATGGAGACTATCTGGCATGAAATTTCTTTGCTAGCCCTGAATGGACCACTCTTTTCAATCCTCATAAGTTTCAGTGTGTTCTGATGTCCATGTTGGGTAAGTCTTTGACATTGGTTATTGTGAATTAACTAAACCTACGTTCTTTTGATAAATTTCAAGAAACCATATACATATTTTTGTGTTTCACAGAATGGGAGCCAAGTCTTGTTTTCTTAAAATAAAAATTAAATCAAAGAACACTGGAAGTTTGATATTTTTGAATCATACATCTTTACAAAGTAATGGTATTGGGGTTAACAGCCTTGAGGCATTTTATAAAGGGAGTATGGAACATTGCATCTCTAGAGTGGCTGGTTCTAATGTAGCTTAGGTTGATAAAATGACCTAAAGTGGTCATTACTATTTGATGACTCTTTGGTGGTTTATTTGACATGAACTGGTGGTCTCAATTCACTTTTTAGTGGAAAATACACACCTCCTTCTGGCACTAACTGTGTCGCTCAGCAAAGAGGTTAAGAACAGCATGGACATGAAGATTGCATATTCCCCCCTAGAGATGATCCTTCCCAGACATGGATTCCCATGACATTGGTAGTGCAGGACTGAAAACTTGAAATGCTTCTGATTATTCAATGGAAGATCAGAAAACTGAGCTGTCAATATATCATTCTTCATAAGCAATAAAATCTATCTATCTATCTATCTATCAAAACCATGGGACAGATTCTGCACCCTTGCTCTCCTTAAGGAGTACCTTATTCCTCGATTTCAATGGGACTACTCAAGTTGTAAAGTGCTGCCTAAAGTAAGCAAGTGTGGTATAATATAGCCTTCAGATTTTAGAGCACATAAAATATAATTTTTTTTGTATATATAATTTCAAAGTCAATCGTGTCTGATCTAACTGACATAATTGTGACTTTTCTTTCTTTCTTTTCTTTCTTTCTTTCTTAGAGCTAGATTGTGAATCCATTACTTATATTGATGAGCACTTATTCACATGAATAGGTCTGTAAGCTATTTGTGTGAGTAAGTGGTCAGCAGTATGAGGTAGGGGTTCATAATTTGACTTAAATTAGTGGTGTGGTAAAAACAGATCTGTAGCATAGAATGTTGTGCAAATTTTGAGAGTGATCTGCACTTGTGCATTCTAAATGACCCAAACCTTTGGAAGCCCTGGTAGGTCAAACTACCAGCTATGTAGGAATTGAATGTCTGACCCTAACAGCTACCCTTTGCCTCTCTGTGATTTTTTTAATGATGTGTGTGCATTATAGCTTTCCTTATAACCCATAAATCAATTTCTGTGGTACATATAACATGGGCAGTGTCAGAGGCCACTTTTTGTCTTTGGATGGTCATGCCATTCATATATAACCAAGCAAGAGAATAGAAGAAAGCTGAAATGGTGTTGATGAAACTGTACAATGCTGAAACAATTAAAATATTATTTTAAAGGTGAGCAAGAGAAGGATTATGCAACTGAGAGATGGAGGCCATGTCAATTTAAGGAATTAATTTTCCTGTGAAATATCACTATTGCTTCTCAAGGTTTGATTTGGATTTTATTTAGGGATGGGTGAACCACCAGTGCAAAAAATATAGAAAATCCTCCCAATCCTCAAGCCGCAGCCCATTTCTGGAACCAAATCTGAGCTGAACCTTTTAGAAATTTTGGCCATTATTTCATATTTCTGTTTCCAAACAGGCTTACCATGACAAAATTGTAATTGAAGTATTTACTACCTGATCAGAAACAGGAGGAACCAAAATCTCATGAGAAAATCTGTTTTCATCAGATTATTAGCTATACTTTGCAGACTCAGGATGCCTGGGTAGGCGTGGATGAGTATCTACAGTTTAAATGCCTATTCAAATAAAAACCAAATTCAGAATCTTTTGAGGTTTTTCCCTTTTCTAATTGTAATTGTAGTCCATATGAAGAAGAGGGCATGTAAAATAAAATAGCAGTAAAAAACTTTAAAGAGAAGATAAAAGTGCACAGTGCAACTATTGCTGTTACTTGTTCTCCAGTCATATGACTTAAAAAAAGCACAGCATATTTTATTCCACAAAAAGATCTTTATGTTTTTGAACTTTTGAAGGACTACATCAATACAATTGATGGTAAGAGCATAATGACCTCATACTTGGTTCTGGAGCTGTGCATCTGAGCTGCTTAGTCATTTAAATCAATGGAGATAAGCATAGCAGTTAGAAGTTTCAAAAGGTCAAAGAAGCGACTGTCTTTTCAGTTTTGAATCAGCTGAGATTTTCCAGTTTCTTGAAAACATAATGCCAAGCCTGCATCTACGCTTCTGATTTCTTTCTTTTTTTCCTTTGAAGAGTCATAGTAATTAACTAAAGGGCAGATCACACCACATTGACTAGTAGAATATTATATAGTGTAACTTCCTTTCTGTTTTCTCTTTCACATGACAGCTCATTTCAAAAGGACTTTTAGTCCATTAAATGTATCAACATTTTTAGACTGCAGCACCAGCCAGCACTTTCTTACCCTAAACACTAAACTTCACTTATTAAACTGAAATAAATATGTCTGACAGATCTGGTATCAATTTGTCAGAAAGGAAATTATTGATAATTAATTTGTAATTAGTAAGCAAATAAAAGAAAAGCAAAAGGCTAGAGAAAATTGCTTTATTTATTTTTTTGTTGTTGTTAAAAAAACTGGTAATATGATTTTGAATGCATAACATCAATCCCATTATGCAGATTACATCTGAACTTTAATTATGTGAAATGAACTTCTAATTAAGAAAAACTTTCCAAGGTCTGTCTCTGTTAAATGAATTTTGGCTCCTATTGCCACATTTTTAAGTGTGTTTGCTTTTACTAAAATGCCTGCTTCTGCAGCAAAATTATGAGGAATAAAAAATAAAATCAAAATAGTGGCTTGATTAAAGCTGCTGTGACAGTTTAATATCTGATCCATTATCTCTCTGAGGGAATATATCTTGCATTTGGGGGGGAGGGATGGAGCAGATGATAAAATATTTTTTCCATCTGTGACCTCTCTGAGCCTACGTTTCCCTGTTGTGTGTGTAAGAGAAAGGCACAGACAAAATTCATAGTGTGAATGTACAACACAGAGTAAAATTTTCCCTTTGTTTGTGTATATATGTATATCCAATATGGCAAGTGCATTATTTTATGGATCTCGATGTAGCGATCAGTCAAAAGTAATGATAAAAGTGTGGTTGCCCAAATTTATCCATACAGCAGGTTTCCACTGTATCTACCTTTCATGAACAGTTATTCATTATGCGTCCTAGAATGACTCCTGTTTGTTTTGCTTCTGTGCATTTCCAGTTGCCATTCTGCCGTTGAAGTGAGAGTGTCCAGAAGAATCATTGAGCATTTCCATTTTGGGGTGTATGGAGTCTTTTCCGAACTGGGATTGGCGCAATGGCGTTCTTGGGACTTCTGGTTCATTATGCTGCTGGTAGTTTTACTCTGGTTTGTGCGGCTTTATCTGCATTATTGTAGTCAATGGCTCGTTCTTCAAGCCATCTCAGTTCCTGTTGCAAAGTGAGTTCCAGTTCCTTCCCTTACTGTTAAATATTCAGACCAGTAACTAAATGCATGGGATTTAAACCAGAAACTCCCTTCACATTAAGATGAGAATTGGCAGATCAGGCCTGTGCTTCAAAGTTTGGATCCAAATCCAGCTTCCAAGTTCAGGAGGGTGGGGATATGAGGTCTAGTTTGGGTGAATCTCTAATGAGATCATGCCCTAATAGTGCAAGTGACTCTAAAAGGAAAGACAAAATTGTTGGGGCTTTATAAATATTGTACATTGCGTGTGTGCTTATGTATATATATCCCCCTGCCACCCACTATATATTTTATTGTAAGAAACATCATTTTGGATAAAAAAAAACCCCACAAAAGAACATATTTAAAAGTATTGCATTCACAATTTGATTTTATTAAAGTACCTTATGCATACAGTATTTTTCAAGTAATCTAAGTTTGATACAGCCCCTTTACTGAGAGGAGCAAAGAATGCTTCTTCTGCGAAATGAATGAATTCGAATAATTGAACCTAACTTTAACAAAGGTAGTCTTCTATGCAGGGGCGGCTCTACAAATTTTGGCCCCCCCTCAGTCCCCATGGGGGCGCCGCCCGAGCCGCGCAGCGGAGCTGGGCGCGGCGCATGGCTGCGGGAGGGTCTCGCGCTCGCGCTGCTGGCTGGACCCTCCCGCGCGCGCGGACGGTTCGCTGGTCTGGCGGCTGCTGGCCGCAGTTGAGCTGCGCCAGGTCCAGGCGAGAGCCCCAGCGAGCAGGACCGACGCGCGTCCGCGCATCATCACGCTGGCGCAGCCCGCCCGCCGCCCCCTGGGAAAGGGCTGGAAAGGCGCGGCAGGCGCCCCCTCTGGCTCCCTCGCCCCTGCTTCTATGCCACTATCATTTGGAAAAACGTGAGCCCAGTAAAAGTGATTCCGCTGAGGCTGTAGGTAGACAGAGAGAGAAATATTTGTTTTAAAACATCATTTTACAGAATGTGGATTATGAGAGAAATGAGTATATATGTAGGGAGGTCAGTTAAAGAGGATCCAAATGACATTCAAGCTGTCCCAGGTGGAATTTCCATTGCTTTTGATAAATTAAGTACAAATATAAACACGTGTCTGAAAATATTATCCAGTTGATATGTTTAATTTTATATTTTATTGTAAGAAACATCATTTTGGATAACCCAAAAGAAGATATTATATTTAAGTATATTGTTCACAATTTTTTTTTTTTAAGTACTATGCATACAGTATTTTTTTTTAATCTAAAAGTTTGATACACCCTTTTACTGAGAGGAGAAGAGAGAATTCTTCTGAATGAAATGAATGAATAATTGAAATTGACTAACTTTTTAAAAGGTGTCTCTCTTCTAGGGGCTACAAATACAAAATTTGCCCCCCCCAAGCAGTCATGAGGCGCCCGAGCCAGCTGGGAGCAGCGGACCAGTAAATAAAATGTTCTTCAGAGATTTCCAGGAGAACTATTACAATATTTGCAAAAAGAACGAGGAGTACTTGTGGCACCTTAGAGACTAACAAATTTATTTGAGCATAAGCTTTCGTGGGCTAAAACCCACTTCATCGGATGCATGAAGTGGAATATGCATCCGATGAAGTGGGTTTTAGCCCACAAAAGCTTATGCTCAAATAAATTTGTTAGTCTCTAAGGTGCGACAAGTACTCCTCATTCTTTTTGCTGATACAGACTAACATGGCTACCACTCTGCAACCTATTACAATATTTGTTTCTTTCCAGAAAATTTAGGGGGAACAACTCTGCACTGGCATGGGATAGACTAGATGACAGCAGCAGTGCTCAGGCAGGTTCCCTGTATGTTATTGGTTCCTGTGGGTGGGGAGGGATTGCTTAGTGGTTTGAGCATTAGCTTGCTAAAGCCAACATTGTGAGTTCAGTCTTTGAGGGGGCCACTTAGGGATCTGGGGTGAAATCAGTACTTGGTCCTGCTAGTGAAGGCAGGGGGCTGGACTCAATGATCCTTTGGGTCCATTCCAGTTGTAGGAGATAGATATATCTCCATTATATAAAAAATAATAATAAAAAATGAAGTCTCCATGTTTGCTGTGGATCTATCCAGATCAACTGTCTAGGGGGTCAGGAAGTAATTTTCCTGCAGGGCAAGACTGTATTGAGGATTTTTCTTCTTCCTCACAGCACCATGAAGGCCTGGTGTGATGAGCTAGGAGACAGTAATGTGGCCAGTTCCTGGAATAAATCTGATTATGGCGGAGCTTTGTAGCAGAGCCCAGAGCTGGAGCATGGAGCAGCTCCAGAGCAGTGGAGCTGCAGGTTTTTGCCTGGAGCTGGAGTGGAGCCAGAGCACAGCTCCAAAGCCCTGGATCATGGGACCTAGGAGGGTTCTGGCCAACATTTGGTATTGCTGGGGTGGGAGTGGAAGTCTCTTAGGTCTACTACAAATCAAGGGTCCCTTTGTCTCTATCCTCATTTCCTCACTCAAGATGGGGGAGATTTCACTAGCTGCTTGGATGCAATGGTGACTTAGGGAGGCCAGTTAGCAGACCTGTAGTCAGTCGTGCTGCTCACACATCAGCTGAAGGTCCTGGTCAAAAGGAGGAAACAGAAATTGACAGCTGGTTGTAGGGGCCAGTCACACCCATACAAACAATATCACAACTATATCAGTCAGCTGCCCAGATTAATGCCAAAATTTTAAAACCAGGGTGCCCAAAGTTAGACCCCTGAAGCCATATTTAGGCACCTGAATACAAGAGGCTATATTTCAGAAGAGCTGAGGACCCACTTATCCCTCTGAAGTCACAGTAACCACAGGGACTCAGCTCCTTTTTTATGTGCCTAACTTGGATGCAGGGGCATAACATTAGGCACCCTAGTTTGAAAATGTTGGCTTGAATGTCAGCACACTTATGTAATCAACAATACATAAGAGATTGTCAGGGTGTGTCTTCTGCAGTGAGCAAGATTGTGTCTGTTCATTGTCTTTAACAGAAGTGCGGGTTTCTCAAAACACTATTGAGAATGGTGGCACACTTCTAGATGGCACCTCTGTACTGGTTCAGGAAGCTGTGGGTTTTGTGACATTACGTACCTGTCTGTTTGGGGGACTGCTTATGTTTTTCTAAGAGAGGGTTGGGTCTGTGGATTGTGCTCATAGTGGTCCATCTGACTGATAGTGTGTGTGGGAAGGGGAGGGAGGAGGGCTGGCTGCAGTAGCTATTGCATCTCCTCAGCCTGTCCTGACCACTTCGAAAGACCTGTACACCTCAGCTTGCCTGAAAGTGAATTGGGGATATGGGATATGGAGAAACATTACTTTCCCAGGTAGCTTCACCACACTGTGTGGTCCATTTTCTTTGCATATGGTATAGGATTTGGGCCAAGTTAGGAATTTAGCCTAAGGACACTCAAACAGTGGGTGCTATTATTATCACACACTGGATCATGATTATTCTGGGGACCTAATAGTTACATGGGCAATAATTATGCAAATTAATTATTTTTTAATGTTTAGCATGGTATATCCAGCTATACAGATCACCTCACCAATGCATTTTTGCTTTGCTTATTTCCAGGTTCCAGCTCTTCCCTCACACTGTGGAACTCTGCTATCAGAATTCTTTGCTGCTTACCAGAGAAGAGTTGGCCATGGTTGTGGTGGGACCTCTAACCTTGAACGCAGTGATGCTGCTTATGGTTCTGATCAGATGGGGCTGTCAGCAACTGTTTGACTCATTCCCTTCCTTCTTGTCAAAGTTTATCATGGCTATGGGACTCTGGACAGTGCTAGACCCCTTGGCAGTGTTTGTAGTGGATGCATTCCTGGGGGTAAGTCACTTAAAATAACTTGGACATGAGTCCTTGACGTAGAAGATTGTTTTATTCAGTGAATGATGTGAAATTCCACCCCTGGCAACTGCATATGAAAGTTAAAAATAAATGCAATAATTTTGTTATTACTTTTTTAGTAACTGTATTCTCATCTGATGGATTCCCTCTGTTGTTTCTGTGTAAAATTAAGAGTACTGTGCTAACAAACATACAGATAAAATAAAGAGTCTAGTGCTGGAATGATCGCATCTGCTTTGGAAAGGATTGCAATAGATGATATATGAGATGTGTTATTGAGTGGTCCTAATTACAAGTATTTCATATTTTTCTAAGCAATGAAACAGATATTAAAATCTAATGAAAATAGTATTCTGTTCTCCTTTGCACTTGAAAGTCTAACATTTAAAATAATTTTGGTGGCCTCTTTTGAGGATTTCAAAGTGCTTTAGAAAGGTCCAATTTAGATGGGGGCATTGAGGCTTAAATTTCTTTCCCCAGGTTATTCAGAAATACACTACGAGGGATGGAACTAAGTCTCATGACTTCTACCACCCTAGATTTCTAACCACTAGATGATGCTGCCTCTTGAAAACATCCTATTTAAATGTTTCTTTCCGTTGTAGTACTGTCTATGAAAATACAGTGAAACCCCGCTATAACGCGACCTTTGGGGTCAAAAAAATTCCATCGCGCTAAATGCAGGGTCGCGGTATAGCGGGGTTTCAAACCAGTCAGTTTTTCAGTGGTCCCCAAAGCGGTGCATTGAGGTGCACTGCCTGGTGCCTAGTGCCCGGCAGGTGTGGGGCCGTGGCTTCTCTCCAGCTTCAAGAAGAGCCGCGGCCCCCTGCCTGCCGGGGACAGAGAACTCCGGCTGCGGGCACCGGTGCTCTCTGTTCCCAGCAGGTGCGGGGCCGCGGCTTCCCTCCGGCTTCTCCGGGGCTGCAGGCGCCGGTGCTCTCTGTCCCCGGCAGGCGTGGGGCTGCGGCTTCTCTTGAAGCCGGAGAGAAGCTGCGGCCCCGTGCCTGCCGGGGACAGAGAGCACCAGCGCCGGCAGCCCTGGAGTTCTCTGTCCCTGGCAGGCAGGGAACCGTGGCTCTTCTTGAAGCGGGAGAGAAGCCGTGGCCCCGCACCTGCCGGGGACAGAGAGCACCGGTGCCCGCAGCCCCGGAGTTCTCTGTCCCCGGCAGGCAGGGGGCCGCGGCTTCTCTTCAAGTGGGAAAGAAACCACGGCCCCGCACTTGCTGGGGACAGAGAGCACCGGCCCCGGCAGCCCTGGAGAAGCCAGAGAGAAGCTGGGGCCCTGCGCCTGCTGGGGACAGAGAGCACCGGCGCCAGCAGCCTCAGAATTCTCTGTCCCCAGCAGGTGCAGGGCTGCACCTTCTCTCCCTTGCTATGGTGTGGGGGACCATTGGTACAGTACAGTACTGTATTATACCTTAAAGGGGAGCCAACCTGTGATTGGGTTATATGCGATTTCGCGTTATGGCGGGGCGCGTTATTGCGACGTTTGACTGTACTGGTTTGTGGGAAGTTTAATTTGCGCTATCATGGAGATAGTTTAGCTAATAAGCTGTATTTTAGTGTGTAGCAATGTACTGGAGTTACACTGAGATGTCTCTGTCTTTTTGTGAATGGTATAAAATATGGACAGAGCTCAGTTCTAATTGTAATTACCCTGATGTGGCAATTCTTCACTGGGAAGGAAGCGTATGCTTTCTCAGTTTTTGAATTAGCAATACTTCAGAGAAGGCTCTCTTTCTATTCCGAATGTACACAGAAAATTTAGAATGACAGCTTAAGTCTGCCTTGTTGTACTCAGGCTTGTACTAAGGAAAAATTATAAGGGGAATCTCTTCCCCCTCCCCTAGCACATGTATTTAGGAGCCAGGTAAACGAATGCTTTTAATACAACCTGAGCTCAAGAGGAGGATGCTTAGCCTCATGGTGAGAGGCTACCCCGGTCATAGGCCCACATTTTCAAAATTTCATGATAAAAATGAACCTCCCAAAGAAAAAAAGTGGCCTGATTCTCAGAGGTGCTGCACACCTGTGATTCCCACTGGCTCAAGTTACTTTTTTGGGCCCCAATTCAGCAAACCTTTAAGCACATGCTTCCCATGGAAGTTAATGGAAGTTAGACACTCAGCGAATGTTAAGCACATACCTAAGTGTTTTGCTGAATAAGAACAGGCTTTTGAATCAGGGTCTGTAATATTAATAATAATGTTAAATTGACATTTTTTTTGTATAGCCATAGCCAGCCTTTCTTCCTTAAAAAGGCCCGATATTCCTCCTTTAGTAGCCAATGGGAGTTTTGCCATTGACTTCAGTGGAACAGCTTTGGTCCTAGCCAGACTGGATTTGGTAACAATAGATATCAACCAAAACACCAGGGCTCCTGCTGCTGGTCAGAGAGAAACTTGAAATATGGATAATGTAATTAAGTTTTTCATTATAATATAAATCAGTCTCCAAGTGAGAAGTTCTGAATGCATGTTTCTCGCTGTACTTCATACTGAAAATTTGGCAATATTATCTACCAGGATTATCTTCACATGGAACCCATAAATTTGTATTCCCTCTGGCACTATTTCACATTTACTTGCCAAACAATTTATCTGAGATCAAGCATTTTTCAAAATGTTATATTGTGGTAATGTAACCTGAGTCGCTATAATATCTTTTAATATTCTAAATAGACTTAATGCTTATGAAAGATGACCACTTGATAGCCCTGGAGATGAGGGTTTCTTGTTTACTAATATATTTGTTTATTATTATTAAAGGAAAACTCCACAATAGTTGACAGTATAAGATTTTGAGTTATTTTTTAAAAAGCCACAGTTAAGAGAGGATGTTAGATGTGCAATGAAACCCTTATTCTGCAACCATATGCTACCAGGCAGTGTGGATAGATGTTCCAGTGGTTCGGGCCCTAGCCAGGGCTTCAGAGAACTGGGTTCAAGTCCTTGCTCTAACACAGGCTTCCTGTGTGACCTTGGACAAGTCATTTGGCTACTTGGTGCTTTAGTTTCCCATCTGTAAGAAGAGGACAAAAGCTCTTCCCTACCTCACAGGAGAATCATGAGAATAAATATATTAAAGACTATGAGGTGCTCATATAGTACAATGATCAGGGGCCAGGCCATATGAGTACTATGCATAGATATAGCTCTTACTAACATGACTACTACCATTGAAAACCATAACAAGTACTGGTCAGTAGTAAGAATTTCTTGGATCAGGCCATTCAGGAATTCAGTAGATTTGAAATAATGCAGTTCGTGATTTGGTGGGGGGGGAGAGAAAGGAGCCCATTCTTTGTATGGCCCACACAGGTCTTGATGTAATGGCAGTGAACCCCCAAGGTGTGCATGCACACCAAAGGCAGTAAGGAGGAGAGGTGGGAGTATGGTTCCAACTAGCCTTTGGGTCAACCCACAGAGCAGGCCACTTGTCTCAGGGGGAGCATGCTATTGCATCCTAAAGGCAACAAAGTAACATTATTAGAAGGTAAAGGAAATGTAAATGCCATACCTTTTACTGGAAGCTGTTCCAAGTGTCCTTTTGACAGGCACTAATATGATTTAACATGGCCATCTAGGACTTTATCATTGTCACTATATCACACATCAAAGAACTGATGGAAAGGAGGATTTCCTTTAGTTGTTAGCAATATAAGGCCTATGATACACAGATGAGCAGATCTGATTCTATCCAGCAGATGGCAGTAGTACATCAATACCTTAGTATGTTCATTACAATTAGAGAGAGTCGAAAAACAGGCAAAATTCACTAACGGTTTTGAAAATTTCCCCCTTGTTTTATCAAAAGTATAACGTAACATATTGATACAAAACATCTTTGTGAATTGTCACTGAAGTGCGCAAATCAGCTTAATCCCAATAAAATGACAAATTTTAATCTATGCAAATATGATCCCGTTTGCACCTCCTTCCCTATGCTAAAGATTTTGGTACCTTTTATTGTCAGCTGAATGATCATGGCTTCACATCCTTATCAAGGTTTAGTTTTATACAAACGAGTTGAATTTTCATTACTGTTAGTAATATAATACAGTGTAATAGTCAGATAGCTTTTGTTATATCTTTGCTTTTCATGAACAACTGTTAACAATAGTAACTGCAGTTATCAATGGATACAGTTATGAGGTGTTCTCAGGTACTTCAGTCTTGGGAGACATATAAGTGCCAGGAAAGCCAAAGTTATTAGGTGATTTTGGTTTCACTGTTTCTGAATATCTTCCTTCAAAGAAATTACTAAATAAGGGGTCCAGGCATAAAATAAGTTGCCTGTGTGTCAGTTCTGCAATTAAACACCGACTGTCATGGTTTCTCAAATTGTGTTTTTTGGTTATTGAAAATATGGGTAGCTTCCATTTTCTCGCTAAGGGATTTCATGCAGACATAGTAATGCATGTACATAATTTCACATATTGCTTCATAAGGGGATCTTAGGGATTTGTCTATTTGGACTGAATAGGGTCAAACCCTTTGGGCAAAAAGCTTTGCAAACCCTGCTGTCGACTGCTGTTGATCTAATTGTAGTTGCTTCCTCTGTTTTTCCCACCTCATTGGGTCTCAGTGAAGCTCTGTGAATCTACCTCCTTCTTTGACTGATGGTATTGTTTAGAGAAGCTGTGCTAGGTGACAGCTAGCAAGACATATGCACATTCTGATACTTCAGTCTGGCACTTCGTACAATTTACCTTTGTTCTTGAAATGTAGCAACCAATGATGACTTGATTTGAAAATGAGACTAGAGGCAAGCCAGTCTCAAAAGTGTGCACTCTCAAAATGATATACAGACTACTTGCTGTATCTGGTAGGGACCAGTGTTTTTTTCTTGTAATATAGGTCAATATTAGACTCACCTCTTTGGAATCATGCCCTGTCACAAGGGTCTTATGCCCATTCAGTATTCTTGAAAAGTTACCGCATAAGTTTTTTTAATATTATTCATTGCAGAAATTAAACTCATGTTATGTCCTGAAAATAAGGTGGATCTCCTCCATACTCATCTTAATTTTTTCCCTGCAATGAGTTCATTAAATCCACATCTGGTATTTTACAAATAAAGCATGGGTTTTGCTCCATGAATTACCTGTCGAAGACTAGATTTTTGGCTGCATTAAAACAAGCAAAGATATAGAGAATACAAGTTAGCCAACCATGTACCGGTAATTCTTTTTAAATTCTACATGAGAGATTTCAAGTTATGTACCCTGAAAATTACATTAAAATCCTTATTTTAAAGACGTGTTCATTCTTCTGCATGTAGGGGTTTATATGAATGAGTCATATGAATGGATTCACTGAATTTTCCATTTTCTTACTTTGATTATTTTTCTTTTTACATGTCAGCGACTTACCTACAGAGCAGAGAAGCCCATTGCTGATGCTGCAAAGCTCTACTGGCTCTTCTCAAGAACAGAGCAATCGGGAATTCCTGGTGCACTGATTACTGTGATGCTTTACACAATTTTGTTCATTATTTCATCTACAGTATTGTCCCTCTACTTTCTAAGGTAAGCCCTTCTTACTTTTACCAATGTCATATCTATGCTTAAGTTTTCATGTCCCACGGGTATCCCATCCTACAAGACGTTAGGTGATGTCAGAACAGGCATATAAATAATATGTGATCACGTGTAGAGGTTCCACGTGCTCACAGACAATCAGGGGTTGACACCAGCACAACTTCCATAGCACAGGTGCTCAAAGGAATACAATGCGATAAAGAACTAGAAGCCCATCACGTTCCTCAGCAGGGAGACATTAAGTAACTTATGATGTAAAGTTACTTGATTTTGGGTTAAATTTTTCTAAAGCATCTAAGTTAAGCCTAACTTGCCTTGACTTTCAAAGTCCTATTGAGATGCTTTTGAAGATTTTACCTTTAGACTTCCAGGTAGGGAGTGTGTCAGGGATGGGGCAAGCCAAGAAAGCAAAGGGTAGGGTAGAGGACACATTTTTCTCTCTGATCCTTGGCTGCTCTATGTTTTGCCTAGGGTTATTGCAGCCCCAGGCCAGCACAAGATCATGAAATCAGTATCTGGCCCATTGCCTGGGTCATCTTGCTCTGGCTAGTCTGGCTGTGGTTTTGTGCATTATAAATGTAAATGGTCTCCACTCATCTCCAGCATGATTGTTCTTCAGCCACTATTCCTGCCATCTTTCTGGCAGGTATCATTATCTGTACAAGCATCATTGATGTGGACACAGCAGGAAAATGAGGACAGACACATGCATGGAATTAAGCAGCAGGCAGCAACTTGTATTAAAGTTTAACACAGAGGAGGGAGTGCTACATACCCATCACCCATACTTTCCTACACCAGACATTTAACTGGTTCCAGTGCAGCAGTTACAGGGCTCCTTACCATATAACCCGTAACTAGCGCAAGGGTTATAGGGTTTCTTACCATATAATCCATAATGCAAAGTAGGCTCTCCACAGCCTACCCGCCGGGGGACAGAGGATGCAGAAGGGTGGGGTTCTCATCCTCCGAGGGCCACAAGTTCTGAACTTGGCCTGCAAGTCTATCTCGTGAGCCCAAGATCCATCACCAAAATCCCAGGTCTCTTACCTCAGGGAACTGCTCATTTTATTCTCTTAACAGCACGGGAAACCAGATGCAAGTTGCAACAAATAAACCACTCTACCCAGTACCTCCATTAGGTTCTAAATGCATTCCTACTTAACCCACTGTAGTTTAAAGGTGCTGAAAGGAAGGCAAAACACCTCCCTGCTCCTCCATCAATTGGCCCAAGGGAGAAAAAATATTCTTCCTAACCCCTAAATGGGCAATCGAATAGA
The DNA here is from genome assembly GCF_016161935.1 of Mauremys reevesii. Lineage (NCBI taxonomy): Eukaryota > Metazoa > Chordata > Testudines > Geoemydidae > Mauremys > Mauremys reevesii. Next base: position 174,687,395 of record NC_052624.1, on the reverse strand, counting down.
CCTGCAGCATGTGTCAGGCCGAGTTCCCTTTCCTAATTAAGGTGGATAGGGTGGGTGGCTAGAACAGATCTAAAAGAAGTTCCACATGGCCCCCACACCAGATTAAATCTTAGGAGCTGGGAAATGCTCGCCAATCAGCACCCCCCTCCTCTAATGGGTGCCAGACACTCATGGGGAGAGGAGCTTCCTATGGTCCCTTAGTGAGTTTCTCCCTCCCTTGCTGCTGGGACTGTCCCCCTTTCACCACTGGTCCTACTTCAAAGGAAGTAGGTTTTGGTTTACTTGTTGGGCTGAATGATTTTCTTTTATGTTTCTGAGTTTGGGAGGCAGGTGAACCCCCCCCCCCTTTGGGGAGGCTAGTCTGCCCTTGCCTGCCCCCCTGGAACTCGAGTCTCCCCCCTATGGCTGGAGGAGCCCCAGCCTGTCCATCCCATTCAGCCCCTCTGAACACTGGGCTGGTCCCAGCGTCAGGCCGAGCCACCAGCCCCACCGCCAGCTGGCCCGACACCTCCCCCCACACTAGCTGGCCTGACACCCCCTCCCAGCTGGCCCGACACCCCTCGCCACACCGGCTGGCCTGACATCTCCCCTCACACTAGCTGGCCCGACACCCACCCCCACCACACACTAGCTGGCCCGACACCCCACGCCACACCGGCTGGCCCGACATCTCCCCTCACACTAGCTGGCCCAACACCCACCCCCACCACACACTAGCTGGCCCGACGCTTCCCGCCACACCGGCTGGCCTGACACCTCCTCACACACTGGCTGGCCCGACACCCTCCTCCCCCCCACCACACACACTGGTTGGCTCCAGCACTGCCCTGGGCAACTGGCAGGCCTGAGCTCAGGGCCACTGGCTGGAGCTAATTCCCCAGCATCCTACTGACTACAGGTAGAGAAGGAGGGTGGGGCCTCAGGGTGCAACATGGGCAGGGACACAGCCTGGGTCAGGGGAGGCTTTGCCTGCCCTGGCCTATGATACCTGCCGCCCATGTTTCTGAGGAACTCTCTCTATATAGCAATACAAATTTTCAGTGATATACATTGGATGATGGCACATACACATAAATGCTGTGGATGAAGGCATGAAATCCTAGCGGTTTTAAGAATCAGAATGATCAGTATACTGTTTGCGTCTGACCTAGCCATTCCTCTGTCTACCTCTTTCCAGAAACTCCATTGTAGCAGACAGAACAAGATAAATGGCAATCTAAATTTCTGCAAAGTATTTCAAAGCTTCTACATTCCTGGAAGCTGTACACAACTCCAATGTACTGGTAGTCTAGTTAATTAGTTTTTGAGATGTTAATGCCTTCTTAATCATTGACTTAATAGTTTTGAATAGCTTCATAAGTTTTAGCTGCTGTCGTTTATTACTCAGGAAAATTAATTTAAATTAAAACATTTGTAAGGCAGGTTTTTATGAGAATATTATGAACATCTTCATTGTCTGAGGAACAGGTGCAAGATCATCAAAGATTCTTTCCCTTCTGGATCAATCTTCCCATAATGTTTTCCAATAAACGGGAGGGGAAAACTTAACTGGAAAAAAAAAAGCTTCTTTGGATAACATATTTTTAAAATTATTCATAACACAATAATAAAGCAAAGGAAGGATAATAAAACTTGTTATGCTGCATATGATCTTCAGAGTGCTTTCCTCAATGGCAAAATCATGGTACGCAGAACATACATGAATTTTAACAGAATTGTTTAAACAGTCTAAGTATTGAACTTGATGGAACTAAGACCATTTTGAATTCCTCTGAGGAAAATATATCTGAGCTAATATGTTAATTGGGTTTACAGAATATAAATATAATGGCATGCATTTGCAAAAGGAAATACAATGGGTAAGTCACCAAAAATTCACATTTCTTCTTTTAAAGAAGGCAATTGTGACTTAAATATCCCTTAGTGTATGCAGATTCCTGAGTGGCCTGTACAAATGCCTATTTGTGCATTCAAATATGGGTCTGTTGGGCTCAATGGGTGAACATACATTTTCACAGGGGCACTCATTGTACCTTTCTTTTAAAATGTGGGCAAATACAGACACTTAGGGACAAATCCTTCTCTCTAATATGTTGGTGCAACCTATTCAAAGGCCAGAATTCGGCCCTTGGAACATAGAATTGATTGCATTGGTCAGTTTCAGTCAGCATTCATGTTCATGTTACCATTAAAAAGAGTCCTTTAAGTTACAGTTTAACTAAGGGCATGAAGGTGTGAGGCCAGTGTATCCATCAGTATTCAGAACCACAATTAAAACTCCCATATAGGAGAAGCACAGGAGCCCCAGTTGCCACTTATAGCCAATGAGTAGCAGCATCAGATGAACAGCTATGAAGCAAGCTGTCAGGGCATGAGGCGTGAGGCGTGGGTAGAAAGTATCATTACTATTACTACTATTATTTGTGTTGTGGTAGTGCCTAGCAGCCCCAGTCAGGGACCAGAACCCTATTGTGCTAGGCGCTGTACATACACAGAATCAAAAGGACAGTCCCTGCCCCCAAAAGCTCCCAATCTAACTAATCTAACAAACTTGTTGATTGCCATAGGAGTCTGTGGCATAGCGTGCACATCTTTTCAATATCTTCAGGGGAGCTTTTTGTCTACTAGCACGTTGACTAGATTTAACACTTCCATTTTAATTGTACTAAAAATATATTGTGACAATGATCTCAGTATTTACTGACTCAAATGTAGTTCACCTCCCTCTCTTGATATTACACTATCCTGGCCAGTATGTATTTAAAGTGGCCTGTCAAAAAAAGTAACTTTAATATATTATGAGCTTTCTTTTAAAAAAGAAATTAGCTTGTCAGGTTTTCTATTGTATTACTTCATTTCAGCTTTTTTCTTTAGGTAACCTCTTCAGATTTTCTCTATCCACCCCTCCCCCCACCCCCATTAGCATTAGGAAGAGATTTTTCTATTGACATATTTACAGAAACTGTGTTAAAATATCAGGGAGAAATGTTTTAATAATTTTTCTTTCACACAAAAGAGAGGAAAATACAGCATTATGATTGGAGAAGGCAGGGCATTTTGGGGCAAAAGAAACTAGAAGAGAAAGGCTTAATGATTCCTAATTAATTCAAAGTTAATTATATAGCTGATAATCTTGTGCTTAAAATCTTCATATAGAAAATGTTTATGGCAGCAAAATGACAGTAATTTAACTGCATTAAATTTCACATCATTTTGAAAAAGAATGTTACATTAAACAAGCTGAAGTGAATAGCAAGGTCTAGTTCTCGTTTAGCAAGAGAAGTGTCAAATCATCTAAATCACTGACCTGGACTTTCAAAGAATAGCTATATACAGAGGAGATTCATAGGTTCCAAGGCCAGAAGGGATCATTGTTATCATCTAGTCTGACCTGTGTAACACAGGCCCTAGGACTTCCCCAAAATAATTATAGAACATATCTTTTAGAAAAAAAAATCCAATCTTGATTTTAAAATTATCAGTAATGGAGAATCTACCATGACCTTTGATAAATTGTTCCAGTGGTTAATTACTCTCACTGTTAAACATTTACACCTTATTTCAGATCTGAATTTGTGTGGTTTCAACTTCAGCTAGTGGATCATGTTATTTTTTTGTGTACTAGACTGAAGAGCCCATTATTAAATATTTGTTCCCCATGTTGATACTTATAGACTGTAATCAAGTCCCCCCTTAACCTTCTCTTTGTTAAGATAAACAGATTGAGCTCTTTGAATCCATCATTATAAGGCATGTTTTCTAATCCTTTAATTATTCATGTGGCTCTTCTCTGAACTCTCTCCAATTTATCAATATCCTTTTTGAATTGTGGACAACAGAACTGGACACAGTATTCTAGCTGCGGTCATAGAAAGGCCACAAAAAGAGGTAAAATAACCTCTCTGTTCACACTAGAGATTCCCCTTTTTATACATCCCAGTATCGCATTCGCTCTTTTGGCCACAGTGTCACACTGGAAGCTCATGTTCAGCTGATTATCCACCATGACGCCAAATCTTTTTCAGAGTCATGGATTCCCAGGATAGAGCCCCCATCCTGTAAGTATGGCCTATGTTCTTTGTTCCCAGATGTATATATTTGCATTTAGCAGTATTAAAATGTATATTGTTTGCTTGCATTCAGTTTACTAAGTCACCTGTCCTTTTCATAATTTACCAATCCTAATTTTTGCATTATTTGCAAACTTTATCAGTGATAATTTTATGTTTTGTTCCAGGTCATTAACAAAAGTTTTAAATAACATAGGACCAAGAACAGATCCCTGCGGGACCCCACTGGAAACACACCCGCTCGATGAAGATTTCTCATTACAATTACATTTTGAGGCCTATCAATTAGCCAATTTTTAACCCATTTAATGTGTGCCATTAGTTCCTGTTTTTTAATCAAAATGTCATGCAGTATCAAGTCAAATGCCTTACAGAAGTCTAAGTAGATTATGTCAACACTATTACTTTTATCAACCAAAGTTGTCATCTCATAAAAAAAAGATATCAAGTTAGTTTGACATGATCTATTTTCCATAAACCCATGATGACTGGCATTAATTACATTTCCCTCCTTTAATTCTTTATTAATCAAGTCCTGTATCAGCTGCTCCATTATCTTGCCCGGGATCGATGTTCGGCTGACAGTCCTATAGTTACCCAGGTCATCCTGTTTACCCTTTTTTTAAAATTGGCACAACATTGGCTGTCTTCCAGTCTTCTGGAACTTCCCCAATACTCCAAGACTTATTGAAAATCAACATTAATATTCCAGCAAGCTCCTCAGGCAGCTCTTTTAAAGCTCTCAGATGCAAGTTATCTGAACCTCTGATTTATAAATATCTAACTTTAATAGTTTCTGTTCAACATCCTCCAGAGATATTAGTAGAATGGAAAGTGTGTTGTTATCATCACCGTATGATGAGACTGTATAGTCTGTTTTTTCCCGAAATGCAGAACAGAAATATTTACTGAACACTTCTGCCCTTTCTGTGTTGTTATTGATAATTCTACCATTTCCGTCTAGTAATGGACCAATACATTGTAAGGATTCATTTTGTTCCTAATAACTGCTGCTTATTTTCCTTTACTCTGGTGGCCATAGAGTTCTCCTTGTGTCATTTTGTTTCTCTCATCAATTTTCTACAATTCCTAACTTCTGATTTATATTCATTACTATCAATTTACTCTTTCTTCCACTTGTATATTATTTTTAAAATAGTTTATAACTGCCTTCACTTCCCCTCTAAACCAGGTCATTTTTTAATCAGTATGGCCTTCTTTCTTGATTGTGGCTTTTTGTGCATCAACCCTTAATCTCTTCTTTTGAGGGGATCACCAAAAAGATATCTCACAAGCTAGATGCAATTAATGGTGGCAACTTTGTTAAATAAACAGACAAAAAATGAAATCAAAATGAGAGAGGAATTAACATAGTCGCTGCATTGAAGGGTGGCTGTAGTTGCCTGGACTGACCCCCAAGAAATGCTTTTTGTACAGACTGGCTGATACCAACAGCAAAAAGCTACTCTATCAAAGGGACTGTCCATTCCACCTGCATCTGAACATGCAACTTGGACTACAAGCCACATGGTCCCCCCACCCCTGATAGAGAGGGCTAAAAATACTGTTGTGATAGACCAGGGGTAGGCAACCTTTCAGAAGTGGTGTGCTGAGACTTCATTTATTCACTCTGATTTAAGGTTTCATGTGCCAGTAATACATTTAACATTTTTAGAAGGTCTCTTTCTATAAGTCTATAATATATAACTAAACTATTGTTGTATGTAAAGTAAATAAGGTTTTTAAAAAATGTAAGAAGCTTCATTTAAAATTAAATTAAAATGCAGAGCCCCCCGGACCGGTGGCCGGGACCTGGGCGTGTGAGTGCCACTGAAAATCAGCTTGCATGCCACCTTTGGCACGCGTGCCATAGGTTGCCTACCCCGGTGATAGACTTTAGTGGCAGCCTGTGCTGATGTGTCCCTCTGAATCCCACTGTAGTGGGAGAGAGATACTGGTCCCTATCTACCATCCCAGCCCAAACAACCAAATACGTGTAGTCCCCTGAAAACACTACATCCACCGTCAACATTGAGACAAAACACAATGGAGCATGTGGAAACCTGAATGTGATTCTAATTTGGCTGAGTAGAAAAGAAACCACAATGGCTAGTCATTATAATAACAGATATAATAAGCAATTATACACCAATAAAATATCCCTAGGATAGGTATCAGGCATTTGTCCTAAACATTAGCACCATTTTATGGTGGGGTGGATGAAAAAGCCTTGCTGAAGCAAAATAAGAGGCTGAATGGCCTTTTGCTCCTCTCCCATCTTAAAAGGGCAGTGCCAGGAGGGAAGCTGCCTCTCTCCTCACCAATAAGAGGGTGCCTTAGAGCCAGAGGAATGACCAATGGCACAGCCTCATGCAAAGCTGGGCTTTTATTGGTTGGGAGGAGGGTGTAACCTAGGGAAACCCGCAGCAAATCGTGTCCAGCTGGCCACTGCCCTGCATCTTTATGACTATGTAGGGAAGGTGGAAAGGCGGGAATGGGCAGCTGGACTGAATTCTAATAAACTTAATTGAAGCACATTAACTTTCAGAAGCATGTAAAGAAGGAAAATATCAATTCAGGAATCCAAGACTAGGGTCCTGTTACTATACATTGTCTTATCTATTGTGGGACTCCGGTTTTGAAATGAATTTGGGATTAGCAGGAGCCAAATTTCAGTTTGAATTAAACAGCCATGTTTTGAAGTTTAGTTCTACAACGAAGGCAGAGAAGTTACATCAGGCTTTCTCAAAAGATTTACAATATTTTTTGGTTTCACCTATATAAGAAATACCATTAGACTAGCCGTTTTTATGGTATGGTATTTTACTGTCCCATCCTTCTTCTGATCCCAACCATCACACAGACGACATGGAAAAGTGAACAAAAACAAACAAACCAAATGAATTTTTTAAAACATCAGAGAAAGGTTGGATTGTGTAGGTTTTCTGTTTTGGGTGGGGAATGCTTCATCTCTTGTTTTATATGATGTGATTTGGCCATTATTGGGTTCTGGTGATGGACAGACTTCTGCCCTGCATGAAATCAGTGGGACTGCTCACAGTATGTAAAATTAAGCATGTGTAGAAATCTTTGCAGGATCAGGGCTTTATTTGGGATCCCATGTCCATGGTTAATTAAACAGAATGAATCTATATTTGAGAATAAGTGATATGTTTTGGCTGTTACACCATTTTCAGAAGATTTCTTATGAATGAGTGTTAAAGAATATGCTCATGATATTCTGGGAAACAAGCTGGCTACTGGGTTGGTAGAGACTAGAGAAATGGAGGGAAGACCAAATGTTAGACACAGAAAGAATATAAAAAAAAGCAAATCTTATTTATTTGCATTAACAACGACTTCAAACAGCACAGAATGTTTTTCTCTCCTTAGGCTGCACAATGAAGGTTGGTGGTTAGATGTATTTAAACGCACTCACAGTGATGAAGGCACATTCTTCGTTCCATTAGACCTAGAAATCTCTAATCAGGAATTGAGCTACATCATGAAAAAGGCTGAACAATGGAGAGGCATCAATGGTGAAAGACGAAAGGTGAGCAGCAGTGAGAATCTGTGAAAAGAGCTTGTCATGTGTTGGCCCAAAATAATGCTTTGTTTGCATGAGTGAAACCAGTAGGAAGACAGAGTCACATAAAATGATTCTTAGAGAGCTTCAGGCAGAACAAACGTTACCAGTTCTATGCTCAGAATTTTAAAACCACAGATGCCAATGAGCATCTTTCCAAGATCTGAATTCACCACATTCGGAGAAACAAAACTAGAAAGGCCATTTGCACTCATGCTATCTGCAGACTCCCAGTAATATTACAGAGCCCTGCACTTTTGTAGTTTATAAGAAAAGTTGTTTCCCAGTTCAGCAACTTGATGAGCTAAATGTGAGAGATGCTAGTAGAGCACTACTACAAGTAGGGTCACAGGGAGTCTAGAGGAAGTGACCTTGCAAATCAGTGAGTCACTGGCAGTGACAGCCAAACTTCTGTTTCCTCCCTGCCCTTCCCAGGATTCCATAGAAGCTCATGTCAGGAGCTACATGAAGGGACAGGGACAGGGATTAGGTGGGCTGAGCTTGAAGCTACCTTACTTTGGGTGACAAAACTGGAGGATTCATATTGCCCTTCTGCTCCTAACCCCTCAACCTGTTATGTCTTGTCTTATACTTAGATTGTAAGTTATTTGGGGCAGGAACCATCTTTTGGTTCAGTGTTGCACAGCACCTACCACAATGGGGGGTCCTAGGCCATGACTGGGGCTCCTAGGCACTACTGCAATGCAAATAAATAACAACAATAACATCAGCGTACCAGTATGTATCCATGTCTTTCTCCCTCACTCCCAAGCATTAAGCTGTCATCCTTGACTTTCTAAGTTATCATTTACAGTACAGTTAATGAGCGATTATTAAAGTGCAGATTAACCAGGGACAAATTTACAAATTCATGAACCCCTAAATGCCCATGGTTGGAAACGATCGACAACTCTTTGTGCAGCATCTTTTTTATTGCAGCAGATATAACTAGTCAGTTACAGATATGAAATAAATGAGTCAGTTACATCTGTATACTCAGAAATCGGTGCAGAGTCTCCTTTGATTTTTATTATTTTTAATATACTTAAACTGATGATTTTAAACTGGGGTCTGCAAGTGTTGCAAGTCTCTATAGCTGCAGCTGAGAGATCATCAGTTTATATCAATATATAGCTTCAGTTGTCACTGTTATAAACATGTGGCACAGCTGTAATTATTTTCCAGTTTCTTTCTTGATGACAGTTTGGACCCTGAAAGGGGAAATAAAAAGGTGAATGTGCTGATTGAATGAAAAAAACAGATACTCGGTAAGTTTAGCTTTTCCTGAAGTGCAGAGTGCTTAACCTCATTTGTGGGGTGGGGAGAAGAAATCTGACTAAGACATTCCTATATTTTATACTGATAACATTAGTTTCTTGTTAGTGTGAAAAAGCAAGTTTAATTTTTAAAATAACGTACACTGGGTCAAAGCAAAATAAACTGTTCTTTGTTTTCAGTTCCGTCTGGTACATAAAAATGAGGCCAAACAAACTCATTTCATAAGCCCGGGCAACCACTCCCATAAGGAAAAATATGGTAGACTAGGCAACTGCAAACAGACTTTTTCTTTTTAAGGGCTTACTGCTCTATAATGATATTACTCAGTTTACTGTTGTTTGCAATAGCATGGAAAGGGCTCGGAGGGAAAAGGAAGGGAAATAGAGGAGAGAATAGAAAAAGATAAATAGAAAAAAAGGGAAAAAATACTTGTACAGTTACAAGTGGTCTGATATCGGGTAGAAGAAATCTTGCAATATAAGTGGCAGGTGTTAAATGTAATACTTTTTACATGATAAAACTACTGAAAGAAATCAGACACTTGAAAATATTTTTTAAATATATCATAGAAGTTTTGCTTATGGTGTAGAATTTTGCATGTTCACCATGGCAGTCTTGCAGTATACAGCCCTGATCCTTTAATGTTTCAGAGCCCTGTATTTTAAAAATGAATGTAGCTTAGAAGAAAAGTTGTTTCCCAGTTCAGCAAGTAAGTCCTTTGTGGTAGCAGCTAGATTGGTTTTAAGATAGGAGTTTCTTTATCCAAGCAGATGTAGCACTCATCAGCAGTTAATTTGCAGGGATAGTCTCATATGCAAATCATGTCACAATGCTAAAATGCAACCACGTAATGAGTGGAAAATGTTATACCTTAAATCATACTAACACAATCATCAAAATTTCCACTTTGGCATCCATTGGCGAGTGCCCTTGCACCTGGGTGGAGTCCCCGTGTTTCCCTTCCCACCATGCATAGTCCCAGAGTCCCCGCTGCTTGCACAGCGCCAATGTCCACCTTCCTGATCTTCTTAAAATGCCCTGATCTTGTATGAGATCTGCTAGTGTAGATCCATGTGTCTTGCAGAGTCCCATTGAATTCAGTGACACTTATAAGAAATCAGTCAGTTGCTATGGACAGATAGGGATAGTGGGGAAATAGGTGGGACGGTGGATGGGGGGAGTGATGGGCCTGTGGGCATAGTGCCTAATTCTGCACCAACAAAGTGAACAGGAGCTCTAGTGTTGATTTCAGAGGGCTCAGGGTCAAGCTCATCATGAGTAAGATTTGAGAGCAGAATACTACCACTTCTTTCCTGAACCCAAACTCCTAAGCTATATATGCAATATATTAATACTATTGAGTAAGTGATACCCATTAGAGATTTGTGTTTTCTTTTATTTGTTAATTATATTAGTTTGATTTTTATTTGTAATGATGCAAAGATTTTGTTAAATGGCTAGATCTTGGGCAAATCTAGTGTTTATAATGTTGGTGTTGTCTGGCAGGAAAGCTCTAGAAATACGCAGTTAATTCCCTGAAGTCAGGCTCCACATGGTCATGCAGACCTGCCTGAATGCATTTCACTGCAGGATCAGGGCCTAGGTTTGCCATTTTTCATCTGATCCTTGGCTTTGCAGATCTTGAAGTGCCTTTGCTGCTGTGAATTTGCATAAGATATTTATCTTGTCCCATTCTTTTCATTCCATTTAATTGTTCAAAGTAATCAGTATGGAAGACACACCACCAGGCCTTATAGCGTACAATATTAATGTGTTCATTTTTAAATGACATACCAACTTGACTGTGAGCAGTTTTGCAAATGATAGTGCAAGAATGTCCAATCATATATCTGTATCTATATAAATATATAGCGCTATATTAAATAGAAGCAGTTCAAGTAAATATTCAGTCAAACCTTTTAAAGAAAACTAGGTCTAGGCCTTTGCAGTATTTCCTGACTTTTAACCATGCGCTTCTCATTTTTATCCTCTGGATTAAAAATTGCCCCATAAATGGATATTTTATAATATGCTTAATTTCCTTTTATTAAATTGATAAATGTAGCAGGAGAGGACACATTTACAGTATGATGAGAATTTAAGGTTATTGCATTTTATAATTTTTATATTGTTCAGACAAGCAATTTGTCATTTCTGGAAAGACAGTCATGCCATCATTTCAAAGTATTTTTAGCCATTCTTTTGATAGGAAAAAGGTCACTTTCTGTAGTCAGAGAAGACATCACTCTATTAAACTAATTTGCCTACATGCAAATTTTGTCATTTTTACCTCATTAACTATTTATCATAGAGTAAAAAATATATATATTCATGAAGGGGCAGCTAGCAGCCTGATGGAGCTGGAACTAATATTTTGCAACTCTAATGATTTTTTGCATCCTTAATTAGATAGCATAAGGTTGATATGATTAGGTCAGGATGTAGTGTTTTTCATTAAAATACATTTTAGAAGCTGTATTCATAATCTGCCCTTGCAATTAAAAATGAGCCTATGATTTTAATATTATCAACCCAATTATTATCCCATAGAAAAGTATACCTTTAATAAATTTGTGCCGTAGGACCTTCATTAACAACAAAAAGAAATAATATTTCCAGGTATACAGATTACATGGTCACAATCACATTTATGTAACAGTTTGGAACATAGTGGGGGTGGGGAAAGCCTTCAAGACTCAGGTAGTTGATTTCAGAAATTTACTTTATTATTTTTGGTGAGCTAATTCACATTGCATTTAATGAGGCAAGCTGTAGAAAAGTAAAAATACCGCCTTGAAGAGACAGACAAAAGAATATGTGGTAGTGGTAGAGTAAGAACTGCATTAATAAGAACCTTCGGCCCTGATTCTGCAATCTGAACTATGCGGGAAGACCCCAATATCTGAATTGGAGGCTCATTTATGTTAATTAAGCTTGGCATGGTTGCAGGGGTGTTCTGGGCATATAAAATTGCAGGATCAGAGCCATAGTTAAGGTTGAATACAGAAAAATATAACATTGATTCAGTGCTAATCAAATCAATTAAATAGGGGGTCAGAATTATGGATTTAGCCTAGGCTTTTTCTTTTGGTGGATGAGTCACATTAAGTACTGAAGATCAGGTAAAACTCCATCATCAGATTCCCAGGATAAGTTAGATAACAATTCAGAGCTGTGTGTCAGCTGGTATTTTCTTCTTCTAAGTCAGGACAGAGACAATCAGGGTTTAGGAAAGCATTTAAGCATGCGTTTAAATTCATCCTATTTAGAAGAGCATTTAAACACATAGTTTACTTTAAGCATGTGCTGAACAGTGATGATTTTCTGAAGTGGAGTTATAGTGACCAGATCCCTAATAGGCCTAGCAATGTAGCCTAGAGACTAGAGCACTGGACTGGGACTCAGGAGACATGGGTCCTGTTCCCAGCTTAGCCACTGGCCTGCTGAATGACCTTTGGCAGGTCATTTCACCTCCCTGTGCTTCAATTTCCCCATCTATACAATGGGGATAATGGTCCTGGCCTCCTTTGTAAAGCACTTTGAGATCTATTGATGGAAAGCATTACAAAGAGGGAGGTATTACTATTATTTAGTCATGCAGGGCCCAATTGTACCAGCTTGAGTCATGTTGAAACTGAAACCAGTGGAACTATTTGTGGAGTAAGGTACTACTCAGCATGAGTAAAGGGGATAGAATCTGACCCTCAATGATTTTACCATGCTTGGTCCTTATCCATTGAAGTTCAGATCTGGACACTATCGACAGGTTAACTTTAATCACAAAAATCCTACAGGGAAACCCATTAAGATGAAATAAAATATGTATGGCCAACGTGAACCCCAAATGTCTGCACACCGTGAGAGTTTCTGGGACAATGCAAGCCCTATATCCAAAAAGATAATGTGAAGCTCATACTTGAAATAAATCCTGATGCACTGCAAAATTTATTTTAATTAGACTAGGGCTAATTTTCTAATTCTAAAATGATATTACAGTAAACCATAAAAAATTACCCAGCAGTAGGTTTTTGAAAGGAAAATATATTTGTAATTATCCTGAACACACAAAATTACTGGAGGGCCTATTATCAACACAATTTTTGGTAGCACTTTGCACTAATTTGCATTTATTACTCTCAGGCCAACTATTAATATGTTAATAAATAGTCATTAATACTTGTTATTTAATTGCTATCTATTTATTCCCGTTCAATAATGCATTAATTACTTGTTAATAGTTAAGGGCAAAATTCTGCCCTTGCTCCTGGAGCCTGCTTTGTGGGGGAGAGGAGGAATGTTGGCCTTGTCTTTACTATAAGAGCCATGCTTCTGGCACAGGGTGGAATGGGTAATGGAGCTAAATTATGTGAAGATGTGAACACTGCTTGTCCTTTGCAAAGAAGTAGCATGAGTCTCCCACTAGTGCATGTTGCAATATACACATCAGAGCCATTGAAAGGCCATTGAAGTCAGTGGACGTGTGACGATTGGGGACCTGCAGAGTGGATCTGTGTAATCTGTCACTAATGCCCCTTCCTGTGCTCTTGTGCTTTCTTCAGTATTAATTTAGAAATCTGCTTTGCGTGGATGGGGCAAGAGAAGAAGGGAGAAGCAAGGGGGAAAAGACTATCAAGGGCAGAGAAAGAAACCATCTAATCATTTGTCAAGCACACAGCGGAATCTAGCACTTGCAGCATAGTGGGAAACTGAATGAATTTAATATATAAAGGTTCAATACATTTTCTTGCACCCTTGACGTTTGAAACTAAGAAAATGCAAATGTTTCTTTAACAAACAAACGAGTAGAGTCAGACACAGTGATTTTTCTATTTCCTAAAGATCCAGATTCCAGAATTTGTGCTCTGCTTGTGTAGATATATCATAAGAGAGCTGGAAAAAAAGTGCGAAGTAACCTTTTTGTACAACTGAGACACTATAACTGGTAAATTTCCTCTTTGAAGTTTTGGTGCAACCCTGAACGTGACCATTTGACTATGCATGGGTGATGCTGACAGTTGGACATGAAGATTAAGACTGAACAAACTGTTTAATGAAAATGTCAGCCTGAGCGCATAGCTCAACTGGATCTGAATATTCCAAATGGAGTCATTGGGTGAAATCCTAGCCCCATTGATGGAGATTTGGCATTAATTTCAATGGAGCCAGAATTTCACTCAGTGATTCTTCAGAAGGACAGAAGAAATTTATTTTGGGTAAAAGTGAGGGTGGGTAAAGGGGGCAGTGTAGGGGATTAGGTTGTTAACCTGCAAGGTAACTGAGTGCCTTCTGAGAGAGGCTGAGCACCCTCAATGCCTACTAACTTATGTAGGAGTTGAGGGCAGTCATCACTTTGCAATACCAGGTCCTTTGAGAGGGAAAGAAAACCAGATGATATGGACAGAGAGATGGAGAGAGAGAGAGATGATAGCAAAGGAGAAGGTGATCATGAGAAGACAAACTAAAAAGGTAGTCAAGTAAGAATGGAAAGAGAAATACAAGAGAAAATAATAAAGAAATTAGAAGAGGAGACAGCTTGAAGAAAGAAATATAGAAAAATCTCAGTCTGTCACAAACAGTTACTCTTGATAAGCATGAAAGAAGGTTCTGCATCAAGAACTGCTGATTTAGACATCACTTGACTTCAGGCAAAGAAACTAAAAAATACTGAAAGCAAAAGACAGACAGAAGGATGTCAATTTGTTTGTATGGTGCAGAATTTCCTTCTGCAGAGTACACCAGGACTTGAGTATAACTTTTCTCTGAATTAGGTTTTAAACATTTGCTAGGAATGGGATTCTCAGACAAAACCAAGCCCTGCACAGTGGTTCTATCTATGTCTTTTGTTTAATTTTTAAGTTGGCCTTTTGCCTATTGCTGATCCAAGCCTCTAGTTTTCAGCTTACATACTAGCACAGGGTTAGTTTCTTGTTAAACTGTCTTCCTGATCTTGATGCAATGACTTTCCAAGTCCCTGTGGTTGTGAGAAGTTTGTTACTAGATGTCTACTTTGGAGTAAAGTTGTCCACGATATTTTTGTGTCGCCCACACACAAAGGCTCATCTTCTGGGCAAAATGGCAATCCTAGGAGGACAACATAGAATATAATGCTTTTCATTATTGCTGACCTGTCTACCTCACTGATATAAATGTTGCTAGGGAATCATACCATTACATTTCCAATGCCCCTATATTTCAAACATCTACTCTACCTTAAAATTTATATTTCATCAGTGCTGTATTTTGAATGGAATCATGACAGTGATTCTATAGTTAATAGCTTAAGGACCTTAAAAGGCTTAAAGCCTGATCAGGAAAGATGCTGAATGCCTTTAACTCTTAGTGAGAGTTCTGCTCAGGTGGTGCAGAGGGGAGAAACCTGGGGCTGAGACTCTGATGCTATATTTTTGTTTCATCATCTCTTTTGTTAATCTAGTTCTGGTGGCCATTCAGAATCCTAGCAACTGCAAGTGAACCCGGTGGCATGTTCCTTTCCCCCAAGCTCTTTCAAGTATCTCAATTAGTGCTGGCCAATATATTTTGGATGAATAGTTTATTCACTGAAAAATGCAGTTTCAGCTTGACTGAAACTATTCACAAATTCAGGTCACATTCAGCGAATAGTTTGAGCTGAAAAGAAAAGAAAAAAAATCTGACCTGAAACTAAAATTTTTTATTTTTTTTTCTATTTGACCACCAATCCAACAAATCAATTATTCACTCAGCTCTAGTCTTAATACATTTTCTGTTCAGAGTTACTGGGACCAAGATGAAGCTTTCTGTAAGAGCTACATAGGAGTTTAATATGGAACAACAATGCAAACATTGAACTTAGCCAGAAAAATAAGAAGTAAAAACTAATTCCTCATGCCACTATCAACAAACCACCAGGTTAATCCAGGCCAGTCTGATTGAGAGTGTTGGGTTGGTGCTAGGCAATAAGAAATTGTTATCTTTCTACTGCAGAAATTCTAGAGATGAAATCCTGACCCATTTGACCCCCTACTGACTTGTGTGGAGCCAAGATTTCACCATAGAAATATAACAAAGGAGGAGGGAGGAAATAGTGTTATGTCTCAATGAACTTTTAAGAATTATTGAAGGACCAGATTCTCAGCTAATGTAAAGCATGAGCTCGTACTGAGATGTGAGAGAGGGCTGGGGAAAATGGCATTTAAGGTTCAAAAAAAGAATGAAACCTTTTTTGGGGAATTTAGCCATTCATGACCTCTCAACCTTAAAAAAACCCACCACCAACAAAACACTACATGAAGGAACAACAACTTGAATTGTGTGAGATCAAATTTGCCAGATATCCTGAAACATTTAACTCACTATAGTTTTAGGATATTTAATCCCCAGGGAGTAGGGGGTCAGATGAAGAGAGAGAGAGAGAGAGAGAGAGAGATGTGTGGGTGGTGGCAAGCATCTGGAATAACCAGCTAATCTGACAGTATCCATGAATACCATTAAAACTCACAATCTTTGGTTAGAAACTGGTTGTGTGTGTGTAAGAGAGAGAGAGAGAGAACAAACAAATGCAACCTGGGCAAAATTAAGGCTTCCTTTGTCCATGAAGCAGGTCTACAAGTGGAAATATTTGAACAGATGTGCACACACAAAGAAGCCTCATAATAAAATTATAATAATGAAAGAATGGATATGATCAACCAGCAGACTAATGAAAACAGTATTAGAAACTGAGGCTGTAGTTCTGATAACACTGAACAGTCCTATGGTGGTAGTGCATTATTTCCCTTTCTTTAGGAATAAAGACCCGGAATAAAGCAAGTGTATAAAAAGGCTATGTTAAGCTACTCGAAGCCAAGGAGCCTTTGATCTGAAGCGTGTGTGGCAATACATTAATATACATAAATAAATAAATGAAATTAAATAAAAGAGATTATGAGGAGGAAAGATTCTTGTGAGCTGCACATGTCCTTCTTTTTTTTGTCACATGATGTCTCATATGCTGCTCGGTTGTTCCGCACTGTGGAGCCATGCAAAATGAAATGATATGGTGAAACTTCATGGGATTTATTTGGAGAAAGCATTTGTGAACACAATGGCTGATTTTATAACACGTTCATTCTATTCACCACAGCTTCATGTTAATGAGAATCATTTGATAGAATTCTACCTAAAAATATTCAGGCCTCTAGTTCAGGATATATAATGTAATATAGTTTCAGAGTAAACACAAAAAAGCATTTAAAACCTGTAATGAACATATTAATTATGTAAAGGCAGCAGTGCAGATGAACCTAATTAATTGTCTGCTGTCATCCTTCTGATTTCTATACCTGGAAGGGAGGTGTTAATTTCTATAATACTTAAGCAGATATGCAAACTGTTTTGTCAGAGTGCTTGGACAGTGATGGAGGGGGTAATACACTTAACTGTGAGTTTTGACGTATTTCATGAGACGATCCATTGACATGTGCTAATGGCACTTGATTGCCCTCAAGATGTTTTCACAACAGAACTCTGCAAGTGCCAGGTCAAGATTTGCTCAGTCAAATAGTTTTTTCTCCCTGCATCTAGATAATTTGTGACCACAGGCAAACTTTTGAAAATCCAAGGTGATTTGCAACAATTCTTTGGGGTAAATCTGTCGTCGGTTGGCTGGTACAGATTGGTGCACTAATGAAGAGCAAGCACACTGGTTTTTTTTGGGTGTGTGTGTGTCATTCCTGAGCAAGCAATCCATTTCGTTTCTCCTCAGTGGCAGGGCATGTTATACACCTCATTCCATATAATCTGACTTGCATTATAATTTGATTCATACACATCCTTTCCACAGAGATTAATTAGCAGCAGGTTTGAAGTTTGCAAGTGAAAATATGATAATTAGTTTTCGTAGAATGTTAACATTTCAACACTTCAGCTTTGCTATCTTTGCATTCGATGAAGCTGCAGTAAATGAGTGCTATTTTTCTTTCAAATCAGGCTCTTGTAAGGTATGAAATACAGACATTTTCATCACACTGGATAATTTCCATAGAAAATTTACTAGCTTGTGAAATACTGCAAGAGTAATTCATACAATGCTTCACTTCCCCACTCTGTACTGTGAAGTATAATTTGAGCAATTCTGCAATCCTCCAAGACTAGCCACTCATTTAACGAGTCCTACTCTTTGGAATAAAAACTGTCTTCTTATTTTTATGCAATATGAAATTAACCTGGGGAACTCATTGGCACAAGACATCATTGAACTTTGCAGGATTCAAATAAAAATTAGATATTTATATGAATAATGAGCATGTTACAATTCTGAATAAAAATATTATAAAAGGGATAAACCTTAAGAGTTGGGGGGTAAGAGGAAACTTGTATTATACAAAAATTATTGCATAATTGTCCAATATGGATATAGGTGGTGGGAAAATTGATTAACATTTTGTGATTTATTTTTCTCCTTCAAAATCCAAATTGTGTTGAATTTTTTTCATCATAATTTGACTTTAGAAAATTTTCAACCAGCTCTAATTACAGGAATTATTTCACCATCCTTTGAAATATTTGGCATTGGCCATCATCTGAGGGACAAGGTAATAGACTAGATGGACCACTGAGCCATCCGCTATGGTGAATGCTTCTATTAATGTTTTGGAGCTTAGGCATGAGAAGGCTGAGAGTTTTGTAGATGTCCATTAAGTCATTTGATTGGTCTGGTGTCATATTTTCTTATGCAATCATGTTAAGTGCACAGGCAAATTACATATGCAATTGCATGCATATTTTTGTGTGCATGCCCAGGATCTCTGCCTTTTAGAAAATCAGGTCACCAGTGAATTGCTGATGGTCACACGGAGGGACAGATATCAAGGTACAAATTATTTTGGGAGTTAGATAGCATTAAAGAATGCTTATATGGTATTGCATGCCTGTCGTGACTGAAGCATAATAGTTGTCCATTGGTTTTCTTGTTCTAGTTTGGATTTAATATATAGGTATATTTTAAATATCTGTTTAGTCTTGTGGGCATAAGCTTGTTAGTTTTTCCTTAAGAGTGAAATTTCTCTACCAACATAAGGGGCCATTCTAAACACCCCATCCCTCAACCCCCATTCAATACAGCAGCATATCTTTGATTACACCTCACAGGGGAAAGCAGCTGCAGAATGGAGACACATATGACTCTGCACACCCTGCACAGGCATAGTAGCATGATGGAAGGGAAGAAGCAAGACCAGAGGAGGCCTTAATACCCTTACAGTAGTGAAAGGTCTGAAGTAGCAGCCATCAAGTATCTGTATGGATCTCTGTGAATGGACAGACTTCCTTTCCTCAGCCCTGCATTCTTCCTCTATACAAAGCCCATTTACTTGAGCTATGTGCAGGGGCCATGAATTTCATCCTGAATAGGTTACTCAGTATAGAGAGACATTTTAGTTTCCCACCTTTTCCACTTTGCAACATTTTTGTCTTAGTGGCCGCTGAAGGTTCTAAGTGATATCCATTTCCTGGGTACATTTGAAATCCGTCTAAAAAGCAGGCCAACTAGACTTTGTTATTTGTGTGTATTCATGGTTTCTAATGCATGGCAAAAGGGAAAAGGAAGCTATGCCCTAGGTAGGTAAGAGTGTAAAGAATCCCTGCCAACAGCAAAAAGAGAAGGAGGAAAATTGTCTGTTTTATCAGGAACATGATCTGTAGTGTTTTGCATCTGGAGGGGGGATTGTTGCATGTTGACGAATATGGGTATCATAGCACAAGAGTGCTGAAATGCCCCTGAGCAAATTGTTCTCCTGATTCTCCTTCAGGGGCCTGCGAGAGAAAGAGAGATCCTGCCTCTGTCATCTCACCCACTGACCTATAAAATGTTGTCTCCTACCTCAGACTTTTCCCATATTTTTAAGCCTGTTCTTGTCAAGCTGCTAAATATTTAAGTGGGAGTTACACATACATGGATCTGTGTATTCATAGTAGTATATGCCTAACAGACCATGTAGTCATAACAATATAATCATGTGATTTAAGTGCACCAAGAGTCAAGCAGGGTAGGAACTGCATTATCTTTTCCACAGGAAATGTCCCAATTTTAAATTTTTTCCAGTCTGGAAAAAAAAAACTTGAACTATTCTGTGAAATGACATTAAAAAGAATCAAAATTGAAACTTTTTTTATACAATCTAAATGTTTTGTTCTGATTTTGACTTTTTAAAAATTTTTATATTGTGTATATATATTATATACTTTTTAAAAAAATTGAAATTCACTTTCGACCATCTCTAGTCATGAGGCTGGTGACTGAGCACTTTTACTACATAAGAACTGGCTATACATTATTATAGCCACATGATCTATGCAATGGTCACTCTAATACAAACTAATGGCTTCAGAATGTCAGTTTTGTATGCAAATAATGCCAAATATCAAATAAGTCATTAGTCTGCAATTAAAAACAAAGAAAAAAAACAGTAATAAGGACAGCCTTGTATGACAGGATCAAGAAGTTTTTATTGTTTTTTCTGTGATAATTAAGGTTAGAACTATGCTGTGTCATCACACTGAGTGCTCATTAATAGCTTATTGTTATTCCACATATTCATGAAAACTAGTTTGTCAGAGGGAGAAAAATTAAATAATTGTCGTGTTTTCTGTATTTCTGTTATACTTTCAATGTCGCAAACAGGAGAATCAAAATTCTGTTGTTTATAATAAATACATTTTGTCTTAAATGTATTCTTCTCCCACTTAAATTTTAATTATTAAATTTAAAAACGACTCTAACCCTGCATCCTCTGAGCTGTGTGAGTGTGTGTGTGGGGGAGAAGTCTTTACTGCAGTAGAGGCAAAACAACATCTCTCTTGTTCTGTACTAGAGAATCTAGACAGCATGGTGATTAGGAAGTTAAGAAGCTAATAGGTGACCCCCAAGGAGTGTCCCAGTGTGAGGAACTGCTCTTTGCTGGGGTGTAGGTTTGATATTTCAAAGTTGGAGAAATACTCTTGGGGCTACATTGTTCTTTGATCTGTGCACCCATGCAGTGGCATAAAAGAGGAAATAAGACACCGCAGTCCCTGTGGGCCACCCAGATCTTGAGTCTACTCCCTGCCAAGCAAGTGGAAAGGGAAGGGGCAGGGAGTGGTCAGAACCTCATATCCTTCCCCTCCTCCAGTGCACCAGCCAGTGCAGATCGGGCAGTGTGCAAGGTGTTATAATTTGCTGTTGCTATAAGCTATAACAGGCAGCAAGTGACTAACCCATGAAGCAAGAGGGGGAGCAGAGAGGGCACAATTCTTTCCTTATGACAACCCATATATAGCGCCAGTGGGAACATCTTAGTCTATCCATCTGTGTATGAGGGCATGATTTTCTTAAGTTTTGGGGAAAGTATCTTTTGATGTTGGGAGGCCTCAGTGTCTCAAATGGAGGGAACAATTTTCCAGTGGCCCTCCCCAAGTGACCAGTTGACCTGATGGACCTACGCTGGTGGGGAGATTTCTGTGTAAAGCCAGGCACCTTCCCACAAAACCTCTGAAGAACTCAAGACAGGGATGACCAAACCACATCTCGCGAGCCGCACGTGTCTCTTTTACTGTTAAAATGCAGCTCACGGAGCTGCCCACACCCTCCCCCACCATTCTCTGCCTACTAGACTGGGAGGATGGGGAGCACGGGTCTTCTGCCCTGTGGCGGAGTGATGGGGTTAGGGGCTGCTGCCAGAGATGACTGGGGGTCGGAGGTGAGGCACAGTTTAAAGGGTTGGCACCCCCATAGGCTGAGTCACAACCCCAACAGCTTTATTCACCACCACCCTCTTACCTGCAGCAGTCATGCCCTGCAGCTCCCAACTGTTAGCTCCACTTGGAGATGCAGGGGCAAACAGCTGGGAGCTGCAGGGAGGGGGCAATGGTTTAGCTCCGCTGGGAGAGGCAACAGCAAAAGGAGTGGCTCTCCCTGCAGCTCCCAGCTGTTTGCCACTGCCTCTTCCCACAGCCGCAGCTCCCAGCTTGCCAGCTCCAGAAGCCGCAGTGCAGGGAGAGGGTCCTGCAGCACCATGTAACCGAGCAGAACCAGCAAATCCTGGCAAAAATCGGGGGCGGGGGGACATGTGAACCCCCACTCATTTCCTCTGGTTTCTGCCCAGTAAGGTGGGAGGGTCTTGGGTCTTCAGCCCTGCGGAGTGTGCCTGCCGAGGCTTGGGACTTTAGCAGGAATGGGGCTGAAGCCCTGAGCCCTGGCAGGTGCCTCCTGTGGGGCTGAAGCCCCATAACCCCGCTCCCCGCAGTCTTAGCCCCACTACCCCACCAGAAGACTGAAGCCCCAAGACCCCGCTCCCTGCAGGGCTGAAGCCCCGGCAGGATTGTCATATGCGGCTTGGAGGGTCAGTAAGTTTGGCCACCCTGGCATACGACCTCAAGTCGGGTGCATTCTAAAATTATTTTAATCACAGCTGGAATATTGTACAGCTGCTGCTTTTAGTTCACTGCTCTATCAGAAAAACTCTTGTGACAAATAGCCTATGTTTATGTAATACCTACCACATTTAATACATTAGTGCCACAGAGACAGCCAAAGAAACATAACTCCCCAACCCCTTTTTCCAATTTGCTGCTGATGCCATGAATTAAGGCCCGACAGTTCAGACCTTACTCAGCAAAACTCTTGCTGTGTACAGGAGTCTCGCCTGAGGGGAAAAAAACAACCTGAGGATTGGCCCCTTAGTTCATTAATAACAATCAGGGAAGCAGCCCAAACTAGCTTTGTTAATTTTGGCTTTACTGAAAACAATTGGGGTTTGTGGTTGGATTAGTGTTTTACAAATGGAAAATAACAGAGTAAAGAAAAAAAGTATTTCAGTTAGCAGTAAAATTTATTCAAAAAAATGCACGTGACAGTATCCCTTTAAGAATTTTCAGTCCTACTGTACTTGTTTTTCCTGTTTATTTTCTCTTTTTTTTTTTTAATTTTGATGGCCTATAAATAGATTAGAGACTTGAGAACTTGGGAGCCTAGAAACTCCTGCTCTTAAGCCAGAGTTTATAGTAGGGCTGTCAAGCGATTAAAAAAATAAAAAAAATGAATCAGAATTAATTGCACTGTTAAACAATTATAGAATACCATTTATTTAAATATTTTTGGAAGTTTTCTACATTTGCAAATATACTGATTTCAGTTGCAAGAAAGAATACAAAGTGTATTATATATTTATTTTTATTACAAGTATTTATACTGTAATAAACAAAGAAATAGTATTGTTCAGTTCACCTAATACTGTAGTGCATCTCTTTATCATGAAAGCTGAATTTACAAATGTAGAATTATGTACAAAAAACCCTGTATTCAAACATAAAATTTAAGCCTG
Organism: Mauremys reevesii; assembly: GCF_016161935.1. Classification (NCBI taxonomy): domain Eukaryota; kingdom Metazoa; phylum Chordata; order Testudines; family Geoemydidae; genus Mauremys; species Mauremys reevesii. Next base: position 174,664,146 of record NC_052624.1, on the reverse strand, counting down.
AAAGTCCACTAAGTCCTTATTCTTGTTCAGCCAATCACTTAGACAAACAAGTTTGTTTACATTTGCAGCAGATAATGCTGTCCGCTTCTTGTTTACAATGTCACCTGAAAGTGAGAACAGGTGTTCTCATTGTACTGTTGTAGCCAGCATTTCTAGATATTTATTTGCCAGATGCACTAAAGATTCATATGTCTCTTCATGCTTCAACCACCATTCCAGGGGACATGCATCCATGCTGATGATGGGTTCTGCTCGATAACAATCCAAAGCAGAGTGGACTGATGCATGTTCATTTTCATTATCTGAGTCAGATGCCACCAGCAGAAGATTGATTTTCTTTTTTGGTAATTTAGGTTCTGTAGTTTCCACATTGGAGTGTTGCTCTTTTAAGACTTCTGAAAGCAAGCGCCACACCTCATCCCTCTCAGATTTTGGAAGGCATTTCAGATTCTTAAACCTTGGGTCGAGTGCTATAGCTATCTTTAGAAATATCACATTGGTACCTTCTTTGCATTTTGTGAAATCGGTAGTGAAAGTGTTCTTAAAATGAACATATGCTGGGTCATCATCTGAGACTGCTATAACGTGAAATATATGGCAGAATATGAGTAAAACAGAGCAGGGGACATACAATTCTCTCCAAAGGAGTTTAGTCATAAATTTAATTAACACATCATTTTTTTAACGAGCATCATCAGCATGGAAGCATGTTCTCTGGAATAGTGGCTGAAGCATGAAGGAGCATGTGAATGTTTAGCATATCTAGCACGTAAAGACCTTACAATGCCAACTACAAAAGTGCCATCCAAATGCTTATACTCACTTTCTGGTGACATTGTAAGTAGGAAGAGGGAAGCATTATATCCTGTAAATGTAAACAACTTGTTTGTCTTAGCAATTGGCTGAAAAAGAAGTAGGACTGAGTGGACTTGTAGGCTCTGAAGTTTTACATTGTTTTGTTTTTGAGTGCAGTTACGTAACCCCCAAAAAATCTATATTTGTAAGTTGCATTTTCACGACAAGGAGATTGCACTACAGTACTTGTATGAGGTGAATTGAAAATTACTATTTCTTTTGTTTATCATTTTTACAGACCAAATATTTTTAGTCAAAAATAATATACACTTTGATTTCGATTACAATACAGAATACAATATATATGAAAATGTAGAAAAACTTCCAAAATATATAATACATTTCAATTGGTATTCCATTGTTTAACAGTGTGATTAAAACTGTGATTAATCACAATTAATCTTTTAAGTCACAATTAATTTTTTTTTAGTTAATCACGTGAGTTAACGGCGATTGACAGCCCTAGCTTATATATAGTTTCTTTCATTACTGCTTTATAAATGGCATTGTTAGAAGGAATGCGTACTGTATGTCGCTTGAATAACAACTCTGAGGAGGTCGGTCACTTTGCCATTTGGAAACCAATGTGTTTCTAGTATGTTTTCAGTTTCAAAAGCGGTTCTCAATTTTTATGTCTGGAATGTATTTCAGATTGGTAGGAAATACATTCAGCATTCACAAATAGCTCATCCCATCTAACTTCTCAATGCAACTAGACCTGCCACTAGTAAGTGGGTGAAAGCAGAATCAGTGCAGGCTCAGATTAAGATAATGAGCTGCCTGGGAGGATCAGAACCCACTTTAGCCCCTATCCTACAGCTGATAGCATGCAGGCAGACTTCTAAGCCTGTGTGGAGCCCCATTGACTTCAAGGGGGACTCACATGGGTGCAGCAGTTCTCTCATGTGCTACACATTGCAGGATCCACACCTTAGACTATGAGGTAAGCCTACAGTGGGGGAAATCTACAATACCCAGTGACATTTTTGTTCTCCATTTTGACATATGTGGGTCTGTGTGAGGTCTGCAAGGTTCAGACATCTATCACTAATCTTTTCTTTTGTTTGATAGTCAACAGTATTTTTGGAACAAAGCACCTCCTTTTTCACCGCACCCCTAATTTCCTCCTCCTTCAGAAATAAATTGGCTGTAGTTGTCTCCAGAATTCACACGTACCCTTTGCTTCAATCTCTTTCTCATAGTTTCCTTGTGCTCCCCCTGTTTGTCTTTGTATCTGTTTGCAGTCTTTTGTTTTATATTTAGATTGGAAGCAATGTGGGGCAGGGACCATCTTTTTGTTCCATGTTTGTATAGATGGGGTCCTGGCAGGGCCGCCCAGAGGATTCAGGGGGCCTGGGGCACTTTGGCGGTGGGTCCCAGAGCGGAAGGACCCCCCTCTGCTGAATTGCCACCAAAGACCTGGAGTGGAAGAAGCTCCGGGGGCCCGGGCCCTGTGAGAGTTTTCCGGGGTCCCCGGAGCAAGTGAAGGACCCCGCTCCAGGGGCCCCGAAAAACTCTCGTGAGGGCCCCTGTGGGGCCCAGGGCCTGGGGCAAATTGCCCCACTTGCCTCCCCCCCCGGGCAGCCCAAATAATATAATAATGTATCCCATGTTTATTCATCCTTGCATACATGAATTGTCTGAGTTGCGCCTTTCCTCCTAGTTCCATGCACTACTTTGTTGATTGTCTTCTCATCTTTAAGCAGTAGCAATTTTGTACAGGTCTCTTCCAAATCACTAATGTGTAATTGCCCTTTTGCCAATGAGAATAACATTAACTTCCTTAATCTTTCCCTCGATTGATATTCTTTAGAACTGGGGTCATCTATGTTGCCCTAGTCTACATATTCCCTTTGCTCCACTTAAAAACATGCATAGAGAGAAAAAAAATAATGAAAAACCCAGGTGAGTTCTGAACTGCAGTGGTTGGCATTGTGGAAGTAGAGAGTTTTTTTTCTGACAGCATCAACCTAGGGTTGCCAACCCTCCATGACTGGCCTGGACTTTTTAGTTTAATTAAAGATGTCATGTGATGAAATCTCCAGGAATACATCCAACGAAAATTGGTAACCCTACCAACCTCCTTCTGGACTACAGAACCAGCCCAGGCAGGGGTAGTCAATAGGCGGACCCTGGGCAAAATCTGGACTTCCAGACATGTTTGAATGGACTCTGAAATCTTTTTTTTTTTAATTTAGTTTATTTCATTTTCTCTGGAACCTGGACCTTGATTATACTTTGACCAAGAAATTTGGAGCTTGACAAAAAATAATTGACTACCCCTGATCCAGGGTTTGGACCTGACAGGGAGATGTGATAGGAAAATATGTAGAAGTCAAAGATCCACACAGAATGTCAGCCATCTGGCTATGGGTTTCTGACCAGCCACACACAGGATCTCTACTCCACATTTCTTCCAGCTTCCCATCATATGTTTTAGCAATAGCAGTATGGCCAGGGGGGGTGCGCAGGCATTTAAATTTGACCGCTTTTGGAGGGGCACGTTCTGTATCCCTGCTGCAGCCTCGGGGTCAGAGGAGCTCTGTGACTCTGCCATATACTGGGGGGCCTGTGCCCCTGCTTGCCCTCCCTTGTGTATGCCCCTGAGTACGACCATCTCTAACTCCTGCTTGTTTTCAGCCAGGGCACAGTTTTCACTCTGTGACTCCCTCAAGGGGCAGCAATAGGGTGACCATATGTCCCATTTTGGGCAAGACAGTCCCTTTTTTAAATTCGGCCACAGCTATCCTGACAAAAGTGGGTATTTGTCTTGTTTGCTTTTGCCAACCGCTGAAGTTAGCAAGAGCAAGTGGGACAGATGCCCACCTTTGTCAAAAAAGTGGGGTGTGAAAGAACGTGCAGGGGAAGGGTGATGCCAGTCCCACGCAGCGGTGAGGCAGGGTTCAAGCAGGGGGAAGGCAGGGCTCGGGCAAGCAGCAACACCAGCCCCAGCCTCAGATGGGGACAGGGGGGAAAACAGGGCTCAGATGACTCCCAGTGATGCCAGCCCCAGCCTCACGCAGGGGGGCAGGGAGAGCAGGCTTGGGACAGCCCTGCACAGGGAGGGGGCTCAGACAAGCTGCGATGCCAGCTCTGGATGGGGAGGGGAGCTCAGGCAAGCAGCGACACCAGCCCTGTGTAGTGGGAGGGGTTTGGTGAGAGGCTTGGGTCAGCCATGTGGGGGCTATGGGGAGCTCGGGCTAGCCTCACGTGGTGTCCTGTTTTTCCCTTTGGGAAATATGGTTACCCTAAGCAGGAACTAATCCCCACATTTTACATGGATTATAAACACTGCAGGTGAAATTCTGGCCCTAATTAAAATCCACGAAGGCTGTGCCACTGACTTTTGTGGAACCAGGATTTTACTCTACATGTGGAGCAAAGTTTCACATGTAGTGAAGTGAAAGTCTACTGACATGCTTGGTAGCAATTTAAAGCTGCCACTCCTTGTCATCCTGAGGAAAAATCCTGTTTTGACCCATTGTCATGGGGTGGTCCTCTCTGAGTCTCCGTCGCCTTAGATACAGACCCCACTCATTGCAGGCCTCCTTCACTACCACTGTGCTTTATTATACTGTTCTACCAGGCCACTGCCTATAGTACTGTTTACATATTTACAAGTCCCACTCAGCTTTCCCTCTTACTTCTGGGGGGAAAAGGAGCAGCACTATCAGCAGCCAGCTCTGCCTTCCTTCAGGCTCCCCCCTTTTCAGAGCTTCCTTCCTCTCCATTGAGCTGCTCCCAACTGCTGTGCTTGCTTCCCACCTCTAATAAGCCCTGCAGCTGCAGCTTCATTTGTTAATTGGGCCTCCATTTAGATCCCAATTAACCTATATTGGTGAGGATGTGCTTTTGACTCAGCACCCCTGTCTCACCCATGATGAGCAGAAGGTCCTCTGGCAGCACTACCAGGGTGCTTCAGCTGCAGAAGGGGTGTAAGATTTTGGTGGGAGTGTACACTCCTCTGTAGTGCCTGGAGCCAAGCATGGAAGGGGACCCTTGGAAGGTAGCTTGTAGCAGGTGGTTTGGTTAAGGTGTGGTTGGCCTGAAGAAAAGCAGAGCAGGCCAGGGGAATATTAAGACATTTAAAATCTTTTGCTCTCCTCTTTTTGCACAAGAAATAGCACTATAAACATACCTGGATTTCTCAGGGAGTGAGTGGGAAAAATATAACAGCAGATTTTGACTGTTTTGGAGGTTTTACATACCACGTTCTCTTGGATCAGAGTAGAGGATTCTTGCAATCTGTGGATGTGAAATCACTCCAGTGAATTATATTTAGCAGTGCTGACATCCTACCTAAGAATTAGAAGAGGTATTTTTGCCTTGATTGCAGTCTGTTTTAACTGCTAACCCATAAGTTACTGCCGTGTTTTCAAACCTTTTACCAAGGCAACGCACCAACTGCATTTTGGAGGGGTGGCTAGGCCAAACCAGAGTGATGCTGTGACCCCGTACACCAGGTCACAATGCATGGACTAAGCCCCATAGGATAGAAGCTGCCGCTGTGGGGTAAGCCTGGGGCAGAATTGCTCTCCAACTTCTTGCCCCCTTGGGGCCTTCCTATTTACCTGAGGCTTAGAGTATGTCTACACTACCCGCCGGATCAGTGGGCAGCGATCGATCCAGCAGGGATCGATTTATCATGTCTAGTCTAGATGCGATAAATCGACCCCCAAGCCCTTTCCCGTTGACTCCTGTACTGCAGCGCTGCAAGAGGAGCAGGTGGAGTTGACGGAGGGGCGGCAGCAGTCGACTCACCCTGGTCAAGACACCATGGTAAGTCGATCTAAGTACGTCGATTTCAGCTATGTTATTCATGTAGCTGAACTTGCGTATCTTAGATTGATTCCTTCCCCTCTCCCAGTGTAGACCAAGTCTAAGAGAAGTGAATGTTTGGATAGGCCTGGGCCTGGTGATGAGTTAATCTAGCTTCACAAATGGTGACCCACGCAGAACTTTCCTGCAACCCACCATTTGGGAAAAATAGGTTATTGGCATTAAATACTTAAAGGGACTTTCCTTTGCATGTTAGTCCCCAAACTTAATTTTTGTGCTAAAAATAAATGCAATACGAATAGAAAAGATTTAGGGATAAAACAAAACATAACAAAAATATTTTCAAAGCAAAAAGCAAACATTCCTTTGCCATGTTTACAACCAAAATGTTGCGGCACTGGAAAGGGTAAATGACTCAGAAGAAAAGCAAGCTTATTTCCATATTATTTATTATTTCATGGCTAAATTGAGTGAAAAAAAATGTGAACAAAGAACAAAATGTTGACAAGTCATGTTTTAAAAATTATGCTAGTTTTGCTGATCTTGGCAGTTAATAAATACCAATAAGGAATTTTGTTTGTTTTAAATATTTGAAGCCTTATTCTTATTTTACACCATTGGCCTTTTAACTGGACATTTAAGTGGGTGTAATTTACTCACCAGAGCTGTGTAAAGAGGTCTTCATGTAAAAGAGAATTGAGCTCTTGATTTTTTAAACTTGACAATGTCCCTCTAAGCTAACCACGAAGAAACTTTGTGTATCCATGCAGTATATTGCTTAATCTATTAACAGAAAGTGTCACTGTTGTCATTCATTGAATGTATAGTAGGATTTAGAGATGGCTTTAAGCTAAATGTTTGGCTTTATTTTTTTTTTTATTTTTTCATGAAGCAAGTTTCTTTCCTTTCCATCTGCACAGAGAATGCTGTACAGTTTAAACAAAACGTAATGGAAAATTTTGAATGATGCTGCAATTCAAACACTCATTCTGTTTTCTCAATGATGTGGCATCATCATGACAACAGTTTGTTGTTTCTTTTCCAGTTGATGTGTAGCTAAGCAAAGATTATGACTTAAAAGCCCAGGATTCTAATTCCCAGCCCAAAGGTTTTTTTATTTTTTTATTTTTTTTTAAATCATTATCATTACAGCTGGACAGAAGAAGTTATATGGAACAAACAAACCAGTTAAAACAAACTGAGAGTTGAGATTATTTTTGTTTAGCTTTTTCAGCCCATGGTTTGTATCAGACATTTTGTTTTCCATATTTAAATTGAGCAGTTTTGAAATCTACCACAAGTCATTACTGGTTTTGTTTCAGGAAGGGAAAAAATAAACAATGATTCTCTCTATTTTTGTCTTTTCTTTCTTTAAAAACAAGAAATGGAAAGGAGGATTATGTTTCCAAGTCTCAATATACAGTATCATACAGACATGGTGGGGCATGTTTCATAATAGTCTTTTATTAAACATCTCAAGTTCAGTCTTGCCAGGTGCCTTTTAACTGAACCCTTTAAAATATGCTCTGACATCTAATATAGCTATTTAAACTGGCAGGTTTGGGGGTTGTTTTTTTTTCAAATTGACACAAAGCACTGCACCAAATTCTATTCTCATTTACATAGTGCATTGTAACTGCAGTCCAAGATGTTGAGTCCATGTAACTTAGAGACAACTTCGGCACATTTTTCTAAAACAGATACCTGTATTTCCAGTCTGCGTAACAGTTTGTAATGGAAAGATAGGAGGAGATAGTTTAGAGACAGAGAGATTGTTATATTAAAATCACCTTTATGGTACTTTTTTCTTTCAACTTTCCTCTGTTCCATCCTAGACCCTCTGGATTTGCACCCCAGAACCTCAAGAGCTCTTACTTGCTCACCACCATGCAAAATACCACTGTTCTTGTGGTATTCTCACTAAGAAGACACACAACTCAGGGAGCTGTAACGTTTTGCCTGAAACAAGCATGGGAAATACAAGTTGGAACTATATCACAAAACAGCAATATTCAGAGAATAGGTCAAATTGTACCCGTGTAACCCCACTGATATCAGTGGGGCTGCAAGGTTCTAACTAAGGACATGGTTTGGTCTAATGTCTGTTTTCTAATAGATCTTGCACGGCTTGGGGTTGGTAGGTCTTGAATCAAAATATCCAACAGCTGGAATAAAGCACCAGTTCTGCTGAAAAATACACGTTTTGTTTTAAAGAAAATTTTAATCACTTATTTTAAAACTTGACAATGTAAAACTGAAAATGCAACTGCTCAGTGTTGTCTGCTATATCAGATTGAGTGTCCCATATTAGATTATTTGGTGCTGGAATAGCATTGTGTGACAGACATGCTGTATTCTGGAGCCCTTACAAAAAAAAAGAGGGTTGTACCACTTCTCAGTGACACCCTTGTAAGTCCATTGACTTTAAAAGGAACTGCCTTATTTTGCACCAGCACACGTGAGAGGAGAATCAGGCTCAAGATGCGTGGTGTTGAAATGAGCAAAATGTAAAATTCACAGAGATGGATCAGTCATCCATCCTTACTGCTTCACTTTGCAATGCAGTCTTTTTGCCCCAGGATTACATGAGGAGACACTTTTATAACTCTGATTACTCATGAACTCACATCCAGACATATATAATATATGAATGCATTGTGAATGCTGCCGAAAGTATTTTCTATGCACAGTTGCCAAGGTCCAAAACTGCATGTGTCATCTTATCATACACAGCGCATTAAGTGCTGGTCATAGAAATTCGATCTGCCCTATGGGTATTTTAAATTGCAAACATAACTTTTTTGGAAACTGTCCTGTATTTGGTTTTTGTTCGGTTTGTTTTCTGAATCAGCATAGGTTGTTGATACCAGCTCAATAGCTCTTTCCTTATTCTTTGAGGCTTCTCAGCTCTCCCACTGAACACATGCCAATGATCAAGTACCCTGTTATATAGTTGAGCAACTTATGTTGGAGGAATTCCACAGGAAGAGAATTATTGGATGTCTCCTTTTTCCAGTATAACCTATGCAAAATTTGAGCTTATGCAATTTTAAGTTATTCATGATGAAAGAGTCTTGAATGCTTTAAACAATGAAGGTCAGCACTTGAGTGTATGTAGTTTCCTTTCTATTGCTGTGCAGTTATAGTTTTGAGCTCCAATTGATACCCCAGCTGTAAATGTAGCAGTTACATTGGATTATTTCACTCACATTACACCTTGGGGTGCCAGATCCTCGTAATTCTTCACTCCACTAGTGCCAGAGACCGATTAAAGTGTGCTGGCTTGAAATGGCACTCAGTTCTTTCCTGTGTTTCTTTATCCTTGCCAAAATTCATGACAATCACCCAGCAGTCACTGACAGGACTCCTAGCTTAGCTCTGCCAAGTGAAATTAAAAAATAGAAGAAAATGTGCTATGCTAGTATTAGATCAGGTGGTTTCTCCCTAGGAAACTGCCTATTGAGGTAGTTTAGCTAACACTCTTCTTACGTTAAGGACACTTTATGTCACAGCTGTGGGCAGCAGAAGGTGCAGACTTTTGGGGGGCAATGAAGGGATATGTATTAAATGAAAAAAAATTTTTTTACAACATGCAGATATAGATGGATGGATACATTTGTCAGTCTATACACATGCATAGTTGATTAAAATAAAATACATAATTTCAAAATAGAGAAATTTAAAAGGCAAATGGTTAAGAGCTGGAAAGAGTGGTAATAATCTAAAAATATTTAAGAAACTATATTTTACTATAGACAATTTTATATATCTTCTAGGACATAGAACCCCAGGTAAAGGGTAATTCCATCTGTGGAATGTACAGCACAGCAAGTATCAATACAGGAACTCTGCCACTTTTAAAATCACAGATCAGTGTTGTTCTGTGAAATGAAATGGATCTTTTTTCCTAAAGACAAGGTCCCTAGAGTCTGTTTCCTTTTGTTCAGACTCGGACTACAAATGACATGTTTGAGAGAAGGCTCTTGATGGATCAGTTCAACAAAAGGCAGGGTGATTCATTCTGAGGCCATTTCCTCCTCCTCACCCTCTCCCCCTGCCCTAACTCTGCCCCCAGAGCTGCTACCTGAGCTATTCTCTATTTCTGACGTTGATTGAAAAGTTCAGCATAGTGTTTGTATTACATTTGCCAGATTTGTGGCTGTGTTGGCTGTGAGCACAAATGGTTAGTCCATGGGAACGAGATGGCTGGGAGTTGAAGCTAGACAAATTCAGACTGAAAATGTTTAACCGTGAGGGTAATTAACCATGGAAACAATTTACCTTGATCACGGTGGATCCTCCATCTATGGCAATTTTTAAATCAAGATTGGATTTTTTTTTAAAGATAAACTCTAGTTCAAACAGGAATTATTTAGGGGAAGTTCTATTGCCTGTGTTATGCAGGCGGTCAGATTACATGATCACAGTGGTCTCTTCTGGCCTTGGAATCTATGAATTCACTTGCCCTCTGATTAGTCCAGTATTTCAAATGGACTTATCATTCTCACCAATCCTTTACTTGTGCTTGTGTTTCCTGAATGGCATGAGTAGAAATTCATACTCAAATAGAGAGTCACCCAAAAGAATTCTCTAACAAGGTGCCATTGTTTTATGCATATGCTCATTGTCACAGGAAGTTGTTGAGACTAAGAACATAGCAAGATTCAAAAAAGGACTGGAGATTTATATTAGAGAAAATCCAGAGCTGTCATAATTAATGAGCACAGAAATGTTGGGAAGGATAGTAAACCTCATGCTCCAGGGTTAAGATAATCTGCGATTATTAGGGCTTGTCTACACTTACCGGGGGATTGACACGCGGCGATTGGTGCATCAACAGTCGATTTAGTGGGTCTAGTGAAGACCCGCTAAATTGAACGCAGATTACTCTCTCATCGACTCCTGTACTCCACCTGAATGAGAAGCACAAGGGGATTTGACGGGAGAGCATCTCTCATTGACATAGTGTAGTGTGGACTCTGTGGTAAGTAGATCTAAGTACGTCGACTTCAGCTAAGTTATTCACATAGCTGAAGTTACGTAACTTAGATTGATCTCCCCCCATACTGTAGACAAGGCCTTAGACAGCAGGATGAGACCGAATGTATGTGGTAGTGGGGGATTATCCCATACCTTCCTACTGTGGGATTATTTCACCTTCCTCTGATGCATCTGCTACTGGCCACTGCCAGAGTAAGGATACTTAACTGAACAGACTCCTATGTTACCATCATAATGCATATGCAGAAGAGGGGAAGGTAGGTTGTTCGTGCAATTGCCTTTTCTTGACTTTTTAATGTTTATCGATGTAACTTTAATATTCTATTAATACAATTTTTCTCTTAAATTGACTGAGCTATAGGAAGAGTTTAAAAAGGTTACTGATCATAGTAATGAAAATGGTTCCTTAATACGAATGAAAGAGCAGGTGATTCACAACTGGCAGGGATCATGAGGTATTTTTCCCTCAGAATATTTTAACTTGAGAAAAACATAAGTATTCCCATTCTTTTAGTCTTCAAACTTTTGAAGTCTGAAATTCTTTGGTAATATTTCCCTAAATGTACTAAAACATCTTTGTATCTAAACCATCAAAGTTTAGTTGAAACTGCAGCTGTTCTGGGGGCGGTTCTGATCTTTTCTGAATTGGTTCACCCATCCCCATCAGACATAAAACAAGAAATGGAAACAGTAGTGCAAGCGCTGGAAAATGACAAAAAATGTTCTTACTGGGAACTAAAACTCATACTTCTATATGTATCAAAAAACTTGGCTGTCAGCTGAATCAATTTTTATTCAATCAATAAACAGAAACTGGTTTTTCTCTTTGGTCCTTTTGATCCTTGCAAAAATATAAACTCTGCTGACTTAAGAAGGTGTTACAGGGTTTTTTTGCCCCTTTTCTTAAACATTCAAACAGTCTAGTATGATTTTCTGCACTTAATGTTAGATTGACTGACATTAATGTTATTAAATTGGGGGGAAAATCTTTAAGAAATGTAATGCATTTAGAATGATAACAGAAAAGAGAAAATATATGGGCCTGATTCATTACACTGGGCCGCTATGTTACACTGATGTAAAATTGGAGTAACTTCATCAAAGGAGTTATACCAGCAAAAAACAGAGCACTGCAGCAGTAAATCAGACTCATATGTAGGGCAAAAAGCATACTAGTTGTTAATGAGATCTGAAATTGCTTTGATGCATTATCTAAGCTATTGTACTATATACACTTTTAATAGAAATTAAAGATTTATGTGGCATGATGCAAATCCCAGTGTAAGTGGTATAACATTACCCTAGAACAAATATTAAAACCATAATAGTTATGTTTTTAAAAAACTATGTTCCAGATAGCAATTTGGGTAGCCAGCTTCTGCTCTGAAATTTAATTTCCAACCGGAAATAAAGGTCTGTAGAAGGCAGATGAAAAGAAAATTGGACATGGACAACTATATATTCTTGCATATAATATGGCTTTTTAAAAACAACAAGGGCATGCCAGTTTCAAAGACAGAGCAGGAATGGGCGGGGGAAGAGGGGAGGATTTAAAGTTAACTATGGTGATTGGCCAAATATGGCAATTAGATGTTATGCCTACTTGTCTGGAACTAAGTTGCACAAAAGGGGAAAAGAACAAAGTTGCAAAATGCTGATGGCCTATAACTGACTGGAAACCACAAATATAACTTGTATGTTAGTCATAGCTGCTTCTCCTAAGCATTTTTCCCCCTAATATCCATGATTTAACCATGTAAGTGAGTTTTTCTGGAATCTTATAGTAAAAATGGCTATAGCATTGCTTGACATATGTGCTTACGCTGTGTTACATGTAGAGGGGCTGTGCATCTGTATTGCAATAGGAATGAATCAAGGTTGTGTAGTGAAAGAGACTCTTTTTGTAGGACCCCAGCCTCATATGTTGCAGGAGTTGGAAGATGAGTGACGAAAAAGGGAGGGCCCTGCAGGAAGAGAAAGGACAGACTCATGGTTAAGGCAGCTGAATGATGACCTGGAGAATTAGATTCTATCCCAGCCTCTGCCACAGAGTTACTGTGTGATGCTGGTCAAGTTACTCAAACCAGATTTTTCACAGGTGATCACAAATTGTATAAGCTTTCGTGGGTGAATACCCACAAAAGCTTATTCTCCAATACATCTGTTAGTCTATAAGGTGCCACAGGACTCTTTGTTGCTTTTTACAGATCCAGACTAACATGGCTACCCCTCTGATACTTGACACGAATTGTATGTGACACTTTTTCTGGGTACCCAACATGAGACACCTGGGGTCAGATTTGTGGAAGTGCTGTGTGCACAACTGCGGCTGAAGATAATTGGAAGTGTGATTTGAAAATATAATGTGCTATTAAAATGTTAAGTATTCTGAAAAATCAGGGCCTGGGTGTCTTAAATTGGGCTTCCTACATTAGTGGACACTTGACAGTTTTGGCTAGTCTTTGTGTACCTTGGTTTCCCAGCTGTAAAAACAGAGTAATCATATAACCCCGCTGCACCAGGGTGTTATGAAGAGAAATTCATTAATATTTGTGAAGACCATAGAAATACCCAGGAGGAAATTAATAATTTTGTATTCAGTGCTGGGTTTGGCTGGTATATGGTAAATAAGGCCTGGAGCTACCCACACAAGCAAGCAGTTTAAAGTAATCTAAAAAGCCTTGTTTGTTGTTTTTAACTCATGACCATCTGTATCTACCTTTGTATGTATTTACGGCAATGGAGGAAGTTAAGATCCTCTCTAATATATAGAAATAAGGAAAGGATAGGAGGAAATTAGCTACCGCTGAAGCTTATAAAAGATGTTAAAAGTAGCCAATTTAGAACCACAACGTGCATTTTATTTTTAACTGGATCTGGTTATTAACAATATTTGCTAATTCCCCCTAGGGATGCTCTGAGCTTTGCAGACTGAAACGCTGAGCTTGGAAAATGTTTTAGGTTTGTTTTTAATAAAATTTAAGTCGTTTGAAATCGCCTGCTTTTGTAACAAGCCTTAGGGCTTGTCTACACGGCGAATTAATGCATGGTATTATGAGTCTACATGCAGTAGCTTGCCATGTACCAGCTTGCCGTGTAGACCCTGTTACCATGCACTGAATGTTCTGTAGTGCTCCTTCTCCAGTGCTTGTCGACCCTGCCAGCTCATAAATCTGGAAATTAGTTTAAACAGATATTAATGGAAAGCTGTACCTACCAGAAGACTTTTTTAAATGAGCCACATTTCACTCATTTTTAATTTCCGCTTTCTTTGACTCAGACTAAATATCATCTAACTTGAGAGCATTAAGAATAAATACCATCTCCCACATTGTATGAAGCATGGGAGGCTTTGATTGCTGTGGAACTTGCTTGGGCGAGGAATTGGGGAGCTCCTGGGATGTGGTACATGGAGGTCTGTATGCTGCCCGCACAACTCCATGGGCACGAGGCTAGCAGAAAGAGAGAGAGTTTGTGGTGGGGAATGGAGGAGTAAGAGTGAGGTTACTGGGTGTATTATTAGTCACATAGTGGTTATATCCATCTACCTCCTGTGCAACCAAGGAGAGCAGCCTTGCAGCAGAACTAGTGTAAGTGTGGGGGCTGTTCAGGGGATACTATTGTGTTTTAGCACATTTACTAATTCATTGTGAAGTTTTATAAATAATTCTCTTAAGACAATTATGTTTTTGTGATTCATGACCTCCTTGCTAATCCACCATTCAGTTATATACAGAGGGTCTCCCGCACAGCTGTGCAACTTAACAAAGATATACTGTAAATACAACAGGAACTGTTAGATTTAAGACTTAAAACTAATAATGGATTTTCCATGCAGAAATAAAACCTAGCTCCATCTGCCCAAGATAATATCTAAACAAGATTTATATATTATATGTGAGAACAATGATCCTCATGTATGTATATACAAATCTGTTTTAGAGAAACTACCTAGGAGAGCAGCAAATTGGTAACCCAGTGTAGCCTTTAGCTAAAGGTCAAATCTAAAGTATCCCAAAGTTTCCAGTACAAATTAAAGTAGTTGGTATCAAAGATAATAATTGTCATTGGCGGGGTGGTGGAGAAGAAGTTAGTTCAGATGAGCTGGGGCTGCTGTTGTTGCTATTGTTAATTTTGATCCTGTTTCATCCCAGTGGTTATAAAAGTTGCCTTTACAGGTAATAGTGAGTTGTGAAAACTCAGAGGTTTGGGTTCTAGGTGGTTGTGTGCATCTCCTAGCACAGTGGGGGTCTGGTCTGGGTCTCCTGAGAGCTAGCACAATACAAATAATAAATACAATAATAAACAAATAATACCATTGTGTAAGTTTCACACAGCTCTAGTCCATGCTGTGGCTTTCACTGCATTCAACCAGGTGCCAAAGGGCTTAGATCAGGGGCGGGTAAACTTTTTGGCCTGAGGGCTGCATCCGGTTTCCAAAATTGTATGGAGGGGTGGTTAGGGGAGGCTGTGCCCCCCAAACAGCCAGGCGTGGCCCTGCCCCCTTCCCCTATCCGACCCCCCTTCTAGCCCCCTGATGACCCCCCCGGGGCTCCTGCCCAACCCCCCCCGCTCCCTGTCCCATCCAACCCCCACCGCTTTCTGTCCCCTGACTGCCCCCAGACCCCTGCCCTGACTGCCCCAGCTGCCCCATCTAACCCCCTCTTTCCTTCCTGACCACCCCACCTGGGACCCCTGTCCCCCTTAACCCCCCCTGTTCCCTGCCCTCTGACCGCCCTGACCCCTATCCAGACCCCCACCCCTGACCCCCACCCCAAACTCCCCTGCCCTCTATCCAACCCCTCCACCCCGCTCCCTTCCCCCTTACCATGCTGCCTGGAGCACCAGTGGCTTGCGGCGCTACAGCTGCACCCCCCAGAGCAGCAGGACAAGCAGCCACGCCACCGCGCAGCACAGAGCACCGGGTCAGGCTGTGGCTCTGCAGCTGCGCTGCCCTAGGACCTCGCAGCCCTGCCGCCCAGAGCATTGCGTTGGCAGCGGGGCAAGCTGAGACTGCGTGGGAGGGGGAACAGCAGGGGAGGGACCGGGGGCTAGCCTCCCCGGGCAGGAGCTCGGGCCAGACAGGAGGGGCCTGCAGGCCGGATGTGGCCCACAGGCCATAGTTTGCCCACCACTGGCTTAGATCCTGCTGTAATGAGCCTGGTATAAAAGCCTAGCTAGATAGAGCTATCCCATACAAGGACATGCCAGAACACTTTAGCTTCCTTAGCCTCCTTTGTGTTCCTACACTCAAAAAGAAAATAGTGAGTTTTCTCTATATTTTTAATTAATTTTCACATTTATTTTTGGCTGAATTATAGATAACAGTTGTAGAAATTTGTGGCCCTGTTTTGAATTCACCTGTGGTATCAATACTTAAGACCTGCATCCTAACGACTGGTGCACCTAGGTGGCAGAGACATAGTGTTGTGGGCTCATGCAGATCTGAGATGAATAGCGCCCATATTGATTTCCCTGTAATGGAGTGTAAAAGAAAAACGTACAGGTTTTGGTTGCAGGTATTTTCATGGGGTATTAAATTGGTGGATTAGTTGCAAACAGCAGTACTGATAAAGACTCCTGTCCATCTTGATGGTTGGGCCTTTGTATTAAAATGACACATAAATAACCTATTATGTCCCCCACCCATGGAAATTCAAATGCACCTGTCAACTTGATAAAGCACTTGCCTGGAGGGAAGCATTGTTTACATTTTCACTCCATTCTTCAGAAAAAGTGAGATTCTAATTATTTTTCCCACTGTAAATTAATGCTGACTATGATGGTTAGCATATCTCTGTATTGTTATATCTATGGGAAAGTTAAATAATAGAGCTGATCCATCATGTATTATGCAACGTGCATTTTTATGACAGGCTTCCCTGTGATCTTATTATGCCTCTCTTCATAAATACTCACTTTTTTCAGCAGCTGGGGGAATCTTTGTTGACTGCTGGTTCAGAAGTTGAAATCTGTCCTATGTGTAAAGGAAAATATAATTTACATGTTTATGAGGCAGTGAACTTTGCTATTTTACAAGGGAAAAGATAAAGATATACAGTGCACTCCACTAATAATGTACATCATTATAATAGACAATTGATTACAATATACTACAACAGTTTTTCCAAACCAAGCATATTAAATTCAATAATACGACTGTTTCTGGATATATTGGGCAGAAACTTTGTGATTAGGGATGGGCAAACCAGTTGAGAGCAAATAAAAATGTATCTGGATCTTTGCCCAAAAAACAGAAACAACCTAGACATTTGTTGAAAACCTGCCCCCCAGACTATGAACCGTTTCTGAAGCTTGAAAGAGTTCAGTTTAACTAATTTTTTGGTACTGATTACTTTCCATTTTTGTGAGGTTCCTCCTGGAACTGGAAGCAGGATTGCTGTAATATTATGAAGCGGGCTGGTTTTGCAATATTTCTGTATGTGCTGCAAATGTGTTTTTTTCAGAAGAATTTTTGCTATCCAGTTTCTAAACAAGGGAAGGACAAGGCTACTGGCACGTTTTGAAAACCCCAGAACAGCCTGTACTCTTAAACTCTTCAGTCTAGTTTTGAAGACCCAACTGATTTCAATGCCCTTTAGGATGCTTATACAAACTGCACTGAATCTCTAAACATTTGGTTAAGAACATAAGAACGGCCATACTGAGTCAGACCAAAGATCCATCTAGCCCAGTATCCTGTCTCCCGACAGTAGCCATTACCAGGTTCCCCAGAGGGAATGAACAGGTAATCATCAAGTGATCCATTCCCTATTGCTCATTCCCAGCTTCTGGCAACAGAGGCTAGGGACACCATCCCTGCCTACCTGGCTAATAGCCATTGATGGACCTATCCTCCATGAATGTTTCTAATTCTTTTTTGAACCTTGTTATAGTCTTGGCCTTCACAACATCCTCTGGCAAAGAGTTCCACAGGTTGACTGCACGTTGTGTGAAAAAAAATACTTCCTTTTGTTTGTTTTAAACCTGCTGCCTATTAATTTCATTTGGTAACCCCCAGTTCTTGTGTTATGAGAAAGGGTAAATAACACTTCTTTATTTATTTACTCCACACCAGTCATGATTTTATAGACCTCTATCATATCCCTCCTTAGTCGTCTCTTTTCCAAGCTGAAGAGTTCTAGTCTTATTAATCTTTCCTTGTACAGAAGCCATTCCATACCCCTAATCAATTTTGTTGCCCTTTTCTGAACCTTTTCCAATTCCAATATACCTTTTTTGAGATGGGGCGACCACATCTGCATGCAGTATTCAAGATGTGGGCGTGCCATGGATTTATATAGAGGCAATATGATATTTTGTGTCTTACTATCTATCTCTTTCTTGATGATTCCCAACCTTCTGTTTGCTTTTTTGACTGCTGCAGCGCATTGAGTGGATGTTTTCAGAGAGTGGTAACAGCTAATTTAGACCCCATCATTTTATGTGTGTAGTTGGGATTATGTTTTCAATGTGCATTACTTTACATTTATCAACATTGAATTTCATCTGCCATTTTGTTGCCCAGTCACCCAGTTTTGAGGGATCCTTTTGTAGCTCTTTGCAGTCTGCCAGGCACTACTACTATCTTGAGTAGTTTTGTATCATCTGCAAATTTTGCCACCTCGCTGTTTACCCCTTTTTCCAGATTATTTATGAATATGTTGAATAGGACTGGGCCCAGTACAGACTCCTGGGGGACACCACTATTTACCTCTCTCCATTCTGAAAACTCACCATTTACTCCTACCCTTTGTTTCCTATTTTTTAACCAGTTACCAATCCATGAGACAACCTTCCCTCTTATCCCATGACAGCTTACTTTGCTTAAGAGCCTTTGGTGAAGGACTTTGTCAAAGGCTTTCTGAAAAACTAAGTACACTGTATCCACTGGATCTCTCTTGTCAATATGCTCGTTGACCCCCTCAAATAATTCTAACAGATTGGTGAGGCATGATTTCCCTTTACAAAAACCATGTTGACTTTTCCCCAAGAAAATATGTTCATCTATGTTTCTGACAGTTTTGTTTTTTAGTATAGTTTCAACCAGTTTGCCCGGTACTGAAGTCAGGCTTACTGGTCTGTAATTGCCCGGGTCACCTCTGGAGCCCTTTTTAAAAACTGGCATCACATTAGCTATCCTCCAGTCATCTGGTACAGAAGCTGATTTAAGTGATAGGTTACAGACTACAGTTAGTAGTTCTGCAATTTCACATTTGAATTCCTTCAGAACTCTTGGGTGAATACTGGTGACTTATTACTGTTTAACTTATCAATTTGTTCCAAAACCTCCTCTAATGAAACCTTAATCTGGGACAGTTCCTCAAATTTGTCACCTAAAAAGAATGGCTCAGGTTTGGGAATCTCCCTCACATCCTCAGCCGGGAAGACTGATGAAAATAATTCATTGTTTCTCCGCAATGGCCTTATCATCCTTGAGTGCTCCTTTAGCATCTCGATCGTCCAGTGGCCCCACTGGTTGTTTACCAGGCTTCCTGCTTCTGATGTACTTAAAATATTTTTGCTATTACTTTTTGAATCTTTGGCTAGGTGTTCTTCAAATTATTTTTTGGCCTTCCTAATTATATTTTTACACTTCATTTGTCAAGTTTATGCACCTTTATATTTTCCTCACTAGGAATTAATTTCCACTTTTTAAATGATGCCTTTTTGCCACTCACGGCATCTTTTACTTTGTTTTTTTTAGCCATGGTGGCTCTTTTTTTGGTTCTCTTACTATGTTTTTTTTTTAATGTGGGGTGTACATTTAAGTTGAGCCTTTATTATGGTGTCTTTAAAAAATTTCCATGCAGCTTACAGGGATTTCACTTTTGGCGCTGTACCTTTTAATTTCTGTTTCACTAACCTCCTCATTTTTGTGTAGTTCCCTTTTCTGAAATTAAATGCTACTGTGTTGGGCTGCTATGGTGTTTTCCCCACCACAAGGATGTTAAATTTAATTATATTATTGTCACTGTTACCAAGGGGTCCAGCTATATTCACCTCTTGGTTTGCCCATCACTGGTTATAGATTTGTATAGATTTCTAGATTTATATTTGAGCATTATTGCTAGAGATGGATTGAGGTTTAAAATGGTTGGGATCCATCACAGAAGTAGTCCAGTCCAGAAAAGAGGGCAAGTCACAACTGGAAACACTTTGCAGTCAATGCGCCTTACTGTTAGGTTAGATTGAGAGTGCAACAGGAGTGTTTGGCAGATTGGGGACAAGGGAAGAGGATTAGGTTAGGGTGAGTGGGGATGCCAAAATCTTTGGCAGCTGGCCGGGGTCAGATTGGGAAGATAAAGTCCAAGATGCTGCACAACTCCTTGCTTCTGTACCCGCTCACCCCATTTCTAATCATATTGCCTCTCTCTCCATCCACTCTATCAATGACACCAGCATTATTCAGTCCTATGTCGGCTTCTCTCACAAACCTCTCTGCGCCTTCTTGCATGTTGCCCCTTATGCATGAAACACACTTACAAATTGATCCTCTTTCAGATTTGTCTTAATTATGCCTATAACTAATCAGCTAATTAATGATGATTATTTAGAGGGACAGATGGAGATAGTTGACACATATTTTATCTATTTACAATAATACTTTTAAAGAAAACACATATAAAATAATATATTTCATTGTATCCTTCTCCCTTTATATGTCATTTGTCATTTAACCCTAGGCAGAATGGATTGTCTCTTTCTATCTGTTTGTAGAGTGCCTAGCAAAATGAGTCCCAAGTCCTGATTGGTAACCTCTGGTTGCTTCCACAATATATAATTTAAATAATAGTTATATGCCTGTCAGCACTGGTCAAAAAAATGAAAGAAAGGAATCATGACACTTTTCAAACATTTTGAAGATATTTTCGTTTCCAAGTTTGTGAAAATAATGTATTTTTATATCATATTCATGCATTTTTACTACAAATTTTCAGGTTTTGGTTTGCATGTTTTTTCCTCCCCCCTTCTCTCTCGTCTTTTTTCCCCTTTTTCTATTTTGCTCCAGAAAAGGGAAAAGGGGTGAGGAAAAGCAAAATTGGAACCTAACCTCGCTCTTCCCACCCCCTCCCCAGACATTTTAAGAAATTTAAAGTAAATGAAACTATTTCACCATTTTTTTTATTTTGAAAACAGGCCATTTTTGGAACAAAAATAATTTTATGACTAAAATAATTCCAACTAGCTTTAATGACCCAATCTAATGCCAGCTTTAACTAAAAACCTTTGAGAATTGAGGGGTACCCTACACACCAGATAGATCTGGTGATTTTTCTCACTTCATACCTTCCCTTGTTCTCTCCCTCAGAAGCACATGTTTATTCCCTGTCCTCGCAGTGTAGCCTAGGGGAAAGTTCCCTGAGCTGAGAAAGTGGTGACCAGAAGTTCAATCTCACCTCTTCTAAGTGTTATTTAAATGCCTGTGCACTTCACTATCCTCTGCAGACATATGGAGCCTGTAGCCCAAATTTTATAAGATGTTTGCAGCAAAGGTATAGACAGACACAGCCCTACCTTTGCTCACATAAATCAAGTATGTACAAAAATATGCACACACTTAGGCACACACATTTTTGAAAATTTGGATTTGTATATAGTGTACAGAAGTTGTAAGCATGGATATATCTGTTCTAACTAGCCTGCTGTTCTAACTAGCCTGCTGTTCTGAGAAATAATAGAACAACACCAATATATAATATCCACTTGAATCATTGCTAGAGACAATTGCAGTATTCATTGCAAATATATTACTTGGGAATTGTAGCCCTTTTTTCTGCCATTCTTGAACCATCCTGATTTCTGCAGATTTTTTTTAATTTTATATTTTATAGATTCCTCCCTTACTCCTAAAATAAGGGGAGAATGAGTGGGAGGACCCAAAAGTAAAGGAATGGGAAAGGAGGAAAAGGAAAGGAGAATGACATTTCTGTTTCCATCACCTGTGACTTAAAGATGACTTAACAAATAGACCAAATCTTTTCAAATTTGTCTGCCATTCCTCTTCTCCAAAATGCTACCTGCTCTTTAGCTGCCAGGTCATCCATGTCGCTGAGCCAAGCTTCTAGCCCTGGAGGCAGTCTGCTCTTCCATCTAAGCAATATGCGTAATTTGGCCACAAGGACCACTCCAGAGAAGCAAGCTTTCCTAGAATTGATGGGATATTTCCCAAAATACAATTCTGGGAGGTAACTTTTAAGGAGCTATATATTATCATATTAATCCTGCCTACTTCCAGCCAGAAGGATTGTATCCTGGTTTTCACCGAATGGTTTGTGAGGACAAATTTCATTCTATATGGTGTTTGTGAACTGGTCACTTCAGCTATTGACATTTTTGTTGTTTGTGGTATATGATTGGTCACCTAAGTCAGATAGTATTACTTCTGCTCCTTGTCTGTTTTAAATGTATAAACAAATAAACAATGAATAACTAATATCAGGGAGCAAAAATGAATAACAAACATTCTTATCTGCACAGAGATGACAGCATATGTGTGCAAATGATGATACCCATTCAAAAAATAGCCATTCTCTAAACATTTATGTATATAAAAACCTTTGCATGAACATTCACCAACAGAAATGATAAGTGTGCAAGGTGCAAGCATTGTTGAATTAAATCATTGACTGTGAAGAGAGTGTTTGAGAACAGCTCTAAAAACAACATGAGTGGGTGCATTCACCATTCCATACTGGGGTCAGTTGTGATGTATCCCTACATGGCCATATAGGGACTCATCTGGCTCTAAAGTCCAGAAACAAGCAGGAGAGTGGGCTTGTAAGTATTGCTACTTCCCACATTAACAGATGGCTGGAGAGAGGATGGAACCCTCACTTCACTCTTTATGGTATATGTAGGTGTCAATGACAGAGGGAAGGGTAGGAGAGAGGCGGGGCGGCTCCAGGCCCCAGCACGCCAAGCACGTGCTTGGGGCGGCAAGCCGCGGGGGGTGCTCTGCCGGTCGCCGCGAGGGCGGCAGGCAGGCTGCCTTCGGTGGCTTACCTGCGGAGGGTCCGCTGGTCCCGTGGCTTCAGCAGACCTCCTGCAGGCATGCCTGTGGAGGGTCCGCTCGTCCTGCGGCTTCAGCCAAAGCCACGGGACCAGCGGACCCTCTGCAGGCAAGCCGACGAAGGCAGCCTGCCTGCCGTGCTTGGGGTTGCAAAATGCCTAGAGCCGCCCCAGAGAGAGGTCCAAATTTAGGCTGCTGTGGAAGACATTAAAGTCCAGGACCTCCATGGTAGCATTCTCTGAAATGCTTCCTGTTCCATGCACAAGGCCAGAAAGACAGGCTGAACTGAAGGGTGTCAATGCGTAGATGAGACAATAGTGTATGGATGTGGGTTGTAAGTTTATTAGGTACTGTAGAACCTTTTAGGAAAGCAGGAGCCTATACAGGAAGGATGGACTCCACCTAAACCCAACTGGAATGTGACTCACATTTGCTGGCATGTAAAATTAAAAAGGTTTTAGAGGAATTTTTAAACTAGGGGTTGGGGGAAAGCCAACAGGTACGGAGGAGCATATAGGTTGGGCAGAGACATCTCTTAGGGATGAATTTATTAAAGGGGGAACTGTATATCCCAGTAAAGAGGTGAGGTAAAAGTATAGATAGGAGCTAGTAGGGAATAATCAAATGTAAGAGTCACATTTAAATATAGCACATGAATGGAAGTAACTGAATAATGACAAAATGTACAAGTACTTATATCCAAATACTAGAAGTCTAAGTTGTGGCAAACCCAGGACAAATAGCTACCAAGGGAGGGGTAGTAATTAGTCCCAGTGGCGTTAAAAGGCCTCTCCCTATCCATTGAGGGGAGATAGCCATGGAGAAATTAGGTTCAGCTGGAACAGGGGTTACCAGGGAACTAATTAGGATCAGCTGGCCCCCATTGCTGGAGACCTTTTTAAACCCTCCCTGGCAGGGAAGCAGGGGGGGAGAGAGAGAAGCAGAGAAGCTGCCAGCGAGTAGGTGCAGCAAGACTCTGAACTCTTCCGGTAAGGAAGACTGCACTCTGTCCCCAGAAGGGGAGAAAAAACATCAAGGGACTGACTGAGAAAAGGATCAGCCAGACCCTGCATGGCCGGGAAGGTCCTTGCTTTGCCCAAGCCTGTGTCTCCAAGGCAAAAAGGGACTGAGCCAGCCAAGGAGAAGCAGGTACTTTGCCACAAAGTATTAAGATGGGTGAACTAGAGTACCTGGCATTAAATGAAGATCTTGATGTAATAGGCATCACAGAAACTTGGTGGAATAAGGATAATCAATGGAACAAGGGAAATATGAGAGTACAAAATATATAGGAATTACAAAGTAGATTGTGCTGGTCGGGGATTGGCATTGTACATGAAAGAAAGCATAGTCAAATAAAGTAAAAAATTTAAATCAATCAAATTGCACCATAGAATCTCTATGGATAGAAATTCAGTGTTTTAAAAATAAGAGTACAGCACTAGAAATGTACTATGGTATACCTGACCAAGATGGTGATAGTGATTGTGAAATGCTCAGGGAGATTACAGAGGCTACAAAAGCAGAAAATGCAACGATAATGGGGGATTTCAACTATTTTCATATTGCCTGGGTAAATGTCACTCCAGGAAGTGATGCAGAGATAAAATTTCTAGACACCTTAAATGACTGCTTCTTCAGCAGCTTATGCTGGAACCCACAAAGGGAGAGCACAGGATTTGGTCCAAGAGGTAAATATAGCTGAACCGCTCAGTAATAGCAACCATAACATAATTACATTTAATATCCTTGTAGAGGGAAAAATTCTAAAAATTCTAAAGAAATCCATCACAGTATCATTTAACTTCAAATAGGGGAACTACACAAAAATGAGGAAGCTAGTTAAACAGAAATTAAAAGGAACAGTCACAAGGGTGAAATGCCTGCAGACTTCATGGAGACTATTTAAAAATGCCATAACAGAGGTTCAAATATGGTGACCAAACGGCAAATGTGAAAAATCAGGACAGGGTGTGTGTGTGTGTGTGTGGGGGGGTAATAGGAGCCTACATAAGAAAAAGATTCCAAGATCGGGAGTGTCCCTATAAAATTGGGTTACCTTAGGTTCAAATTAAATGTATACCCCAAATAAAAAAATAGAAAACAGTAAGAGGACCAAAAATGTCACCATTGCTGAATAGCAGAGTAAAAGAGGCAGTTAGAGGCAAAAAATCATCCTTTAAAAATGTGAAGTCTCATCCTAATGAGGAGCATAAACTCTGGCAAGTCAAGTAAAAAGTATAGGAAGGCAGGTCAAGAAGAATTTCAAGAGCAACTAGATAAAGATACAAAAACAACCACAAAAAAAATTAAGTAAATCAGAAACAGGAAGTCTGCCAAAGTGTGGCCATTGGACAACTGAGGTGCTAAAGAAGCACTCAAGAAAGACAAAGCTGTTGTGGAGAAGCTAAATGTGTTCTTTGCATCAGTTTTTACTGCAGAGGATGTGGGGGAGATCCCCACACCTGAGCCATTCTTTTTAGGTGACTGTTCTGAAGAACTGTCCCAGACTGAGATGCCAATAGATATTTTGGAACAAACTGATACATTAACAATAAGAAGGCACCAGGACCAGATGGTATTCACCCAAGAGTTCTGAAGCAACTCAAATATGAAATTGCAGAAAAACTAGCTCTGTGACAGATGACTGGCGGGTAGCTAATGTAATGCTGTTTGTTTTGTTTTGTTTTTAAAGAAGGGCTCCAGAGGTGATCAGGCCGGTAAGACTAACTTCAGTCACAGCATATTGGTTGAAACTATAGTATAAAACAGAATTATCAGGCATATAGAAAAACACTATACGTTGGAGAAGAGCCAACATAGTTTTTGCAAAGGGAAATCATGCTCACTAATCTATTAGAAGTGCAACAAGCATGTGGACAAGAGTGATCTAGTTGATATAGTGTACTTGTACTTTCAGAAAGCATTTGACAAAGTCCTTCACCAAAGGCTCTTAAGCAAAGTAAGCAGTCATGGGAAAAGAGGTAAGCTCCTCTCATGGTTCAGTAACTGGTGAAAAGCTAGGGAAAAAAGGGTACGAATAAAAGGTCCGTTTTCACTATGGAGAGCGGTAAATAGTGGGGTCTCACAAGGATCTGTGATGGGGCCTGTACTGTTCAACATATTTATAAATGATTTCGAAAAGTGCGTGAACAGCGAGGTGGCAAAATTTGAAAACAACAAAAATTATTCAAGATAGTCCAAAGCAGAGTGGGAAGAGTTACAAAGAGATCTCATGAAACTGGGTGACTGGGAAACAAAATGGTGGATGTAATTTGATGTTGATAAGTACCAAGTAATACACATGGGAAAAAATAATCCCAACTATACATATAAAATGATAGGGTCTAAATTAGCTGTTACCACTCAAGAAAGAGATTTTAGAGTCATCATGGATAGTGCTCTGAAAACTTCCATTCAATGTGCAGCAGCAGTCAAAAAAGCTAACAGTGTTAGGAACCATTAGAAAAGGGATAGATAATAAGACAGAAAATATTATAATGCCACTATATAAATCCATGGTACACCCACATCTTGAATACTGTGTGCTGTTCTGGTTGCCCTATCTCAAACAAACTTTATTAGAATTGGAAAAGGTACAGAGAAGGGCAACAAAAATGATCAGCGATATGAAGCAGCTTCCCTATGAGGAGAGATTAAAAAGGCTGGGACTGTTCATTTTAGACAAGAGATTACTAAAGAGGGGTATGATAGAGGTCTATAACACGATGAATGGTGTGGAGAAAGTGAATAGGAAAGTGTTATTTACCCCTTCACAGTACACAAGAACTAAGGGTCACCCAAAGAAATTAATAGGTAGTAGATGTAAAAAACAAAAGGAAATACATCTTCACACAATGCATGGTTAACCTGTGGAATTTGTTGCCAGTGAAGTTGTGAAGGTCAAAACTATAACTGGGTTCAGAAAAGAAGCTGGGAGTGGACAACTGGGAATGGATCACTTGAAATTGCCCTGCTCTGTCCATTCCCTCTGAAGCATCTGGCACTGGCCATTGTCAGAAGACAATTGGATACTGGGCTACATGGATCACTGATTTGACAATTCTTATGTTCCCCTCTCCCCACCAATATACCAGCCTGAGCTGACACAAGAAGGAAAGTAAAAGGCACTGTAACTTCCCCCCTTCAGCCAAAGGATACTGAGATGCTTTCTTGGAGTGTCCAGGACTGAGTTTCCTATTACCTCCTGCTTCTGTTAAAGGTAGTCTTTCCTGTGGTAGCTGGGTGTTGGCTCCCTCATACTGCCAGCCTTCAGCCACTCAAGAACTCTCCTCTGGATTATGCCAACCCTAAATTTGCCTTTCAGGTTAACACTAGATGCACTCTAGTCCCTGAACTCATCTGAAGCATCCCCCTGCAACATCCAGCCATTAACCACTGAACACTCCCACAAATTTACCAGATTTTCTGCCCCAGGGGAACTGTATACACAGTGAGAATGGTATAACTCAGGATCTAGTACTTTATTACATCACAACGCTGAGCTATATTTGTAGTGACAACAATCAGAAGTATATTATTAAAGACTAAGAGATAGTGAGCATTGATAACAAGTAGGAACAGAAACGGTTACAAATAAAACAAAAGGCATAACATGTTCCTTAGAATCTAAATTTAACTTTAACAGGCTAAAATCCTAGTCTAAAGCAGGTTCTCATCTAAAGCAAACGCTCAGCATCATTAACCAACATGGACAGAATCCAACTTTAATTAACGGAAAGAGCATTGTCCTTTGTGTCTCATCAGTGAAAGATACAATGGTGTCCTCTTTACCTTCTACTTATATCCCCAAAGTTCATTGTCTTTTGCACCCCAAAGACAGGACAACTCCCTATGGTTTAATCTCTAGTGTCTTCCCATCCCCCTGTTTATTCCATATGCAGATTTGCTGTCCTTTGTGTTGTCTTACAATGATTTATCTACATAGATGACAGATAGACAGGTGAATCAATGTCCTAAAGCCTGTTTGTCAGTTCTGCCTTGGACACAGATTTTGGTACATAGACATAACTCCCTAAATATCATACATTTCACACCCAGTGTGAGGATCAGCTTTTATTAGAGACCTTACATGATATTCTTTATGGATAAATACTGTGGAATCAGTGTGTTAAGTATAATGAGTTTGTCAGGCCTGTTAAAGTTGCTGTTAAAGAAGAGTGAACCCTTTGCCAGTTGGCATTAAGGGGTTCTTAGGGTCACAGGGACCATTGAAGGAATTGTGACTTAGTCTGAGCTCTATCTCTTACACAAGGCTAGATGCAAAGTCTCGATCTAACCTATGGGCAAATGAGGAGAATAACTCCTGTTGAGACAATTAAGGAGTTGTGTGCATGGATCTAGGCAAGTCTAGGCCTCAGAGTATCAGATGTGATGTTCAAGTTGTGTGTGTTTGTGTACATATTAGGGCTGTCGATTAATCAGTTAACTCATGCGACTAACTCAAAAAATAATAATTGTGTCTGTGTGTGTATATATAATGTTTATTAAAAATGCTACCTATGAAATATGCCAAATAATGTCAATGCGACTGTTTGAGACATATGAGACTACTTGGTGTAAGAAACTGGCAAAATCTGGCTCCTATAAGCCTCAGGACAATACAGTTTCTGCAGGAATTGTGTTGGTGCAAGCTGTTTTGACCACTATTTCCTGAGAATCCACTGAAGGTGGAGATCCACACAGCAGTGGGGGGAAAACATGTTATTTCAGACTCTTTCTTTTAAGTAACTTACTCTGGATTTAAGTCAGATTTCCCCTACCCTGTCACACCCATGGAGTTGGGACACTACAGAGTCCCATGAAATGGCTTCCATGACATTGGAAAGTCACACCACTTTCCAACTAATGTACCTCTCAAGGCTAGATCCAGGTCCAAAGTCTCTGTTCCACCAGAAGAAACAGAAGGGGCCATGGATCCTTAATTTGTATTCACTCCTTACTCAGGCAAAACTTTCATTGACTTGATTGGGTATTTTGCTTTAGTAAGTACAAAGTGAAAAGTGAATAAGGACGTCAGGATATGGCCCTATATGTATATGCAATTTTATCTTTATCGGATAAGTCTGTTTTCATGTTTATATTTTATTTACATATTACTCAGAAATTGAGAATTGCAATTGTAGAGAAATGTAGTTCTGAAATAGCAAGAAATGATGAGACAATAAATAGCAAGTTGCCCAAGTAACAGGTTCACAATATATGAACTATGAGATACATCACAATGCATTATTGGGTTTAATAACAAGAGACCAAAAAATCACTTAGAATAGGTCTGAATTAGTTGTTCATTTGGATATATACTTAACCAGAATGCTATTAATATTTGTAAAAGAAAAACCAATCATTCCCTTGTGTTACCATGGAAGGCAGCTCACCATAAAATCCATTCTGGGATTATTCTTAAGTCATTTTAGAAGAGGACGCTCTCTGTATATGTTTATTTCATCCGTCAGTCAGTCCATGTCATATTATTAAATAAATTAGAGAAGACTGCATCAACACTGCTTCAGGCATTCAAAATTCAACTGAAATAAACAATTCACAGATATTATTGGCCCATTTTGTTCATAAATAGAACTATTTATGAACAAAGTTATTTCTCTGCAAATTTACTATGGACAAGGGTGGGTGGGATTCCACGCTGATTTAACAGTGTCTAGACTGGATTATGAAAACAGTTGCAAAATATTATATTCTGTAAGCCCACAGGTGACAGAGTGGTTATAATAAGATATATCCACATCTGGAAGATGGCCTTCTGTAATACCAGGCCAAAGATCTTGCACTTTCAGGACCCAAGACATATATATACCCCATTATGGCCTGTCATTCCAGAGCACGCTCTTGCTCTTATCATGCTACGTAAAGGAATTCAAAACAGCAAAACACCATCATCAACCATTCTTTTTTATACAAGGAGCTGTATTTTGAAAGGCATAATAATCACTTTTGTTTATGCTTTACATTCCCTTTCGTCACTTGTTTGATTTATTTAATTGTGAGTTCATATTCGCTTCTTATAAATACCCCTTACTAAGAGCCTGAAATCTTTAGCCACTTCCATAACTGGCTCAGAGTTAAGCTTCAGTGTTGAACTGAACTGACCTAATCTTGGGCTAGGTTACCTCTGGCCTTAGTGTGGCGACATGTGTGTGTTTGTGTGCGCACGTGCATGGCCATAGAATCACTCCTCGCCCAGAACTGCTGGGATGGCTACTAAAAATAAGGATTTCAGCAATGGCATGTCAGGGATGTAAATAACCAAGGGACTTAGCTGGAACTTTTAATTCCCAAGAGGTCCTGAGCTTCCCTTGGAGGGTAAAACTAGCTTTGTTTTGTGGTTTTTTTTTTTTTTTTTTTTTTTGGTTTTTGGTTTTTAATAGTAGAGCTGGATTGTTTTTACAAAGATTGCCTGCAGGATGGCAATTCCCATGGTCACAACTGTTACCACAAAGCATGCATTGGTGATGTTATGAAAGTTATTTGATGTTCTTTGACTATAAAGGACTTTTTCCCTTTTCCCCATTACCATTCTGTAATATTTGCTAACTGTTTGCTGCAACAAGATTGCAGCTCCACTCAAACCCAAGTAGATGGTTTTCGTCTATTTTGCCCATTTTATACATTTTCTCTAAGTAGCAATGCTATTTTCAGATCAATTTTCTGCAATACTTAGATTTTGTGGGTCGATGAAAAGACTAAATATACAGTAGCTGGAAAGCTTTGTTTTGCTACATGTGCAGTTGATGAGCATGACATTGTTAATTATAATACTGGTAAGCAATTAAGAACAGTACGGTACATAGTGGAGGGAGAAATCATCTAATTTCCTGTGTGAAATAAGCATAAATTACTGTGTTAGGAGTTAAGCACAACTTTCTCATATGGTAATATACAACTATTCCCAATTTATCTCAGATAAACTTGAGTAGTTATTTCTGTGTTGCTAAAGATGGTTTTATATCTAACCTACTGTGGTTATAAAGCCGCCATACTACAGATCATGGTAATCTTTCGTTAATCTTTATTTTTATGCTAACATAGCATTTTCTATTCCCACACTTCTGTCAGTATTAATATTAAATGACCATATATGTTGCATGTAATATACATTGGGTAATATGTCTTATTAAAATGTTAGTACATTTTGTCTTCACTACATGTATGTTTGTGTGAATATGTTTGTTTATACATATATATACTTGCAATGTAACTGTACGTTCATGTACTATATATGTATATCTCCACAGGCACAGATATGTAGCCAATGTATTGTAATTTCTAACATAAATTATAATGTATCTTCTTTTTTTATGAGAAGTGTGTTCCAATCCTTCTCTAAAAGTCTGTGAATTTTTACGTCATGCTGTACATTCAAGAAGCAGCGATTTAAATCATTGTTGCAGAATGAATTAAAATTATTAATAAGACTTAAATCCACATGAGACTTACTAAATCATCTGATCTGACCTAAATTTATGACCCTGCCTCCCACTCCTTCATGTTGTATACTTGCACAAAGAGGAGTGCACTGGCAGATGAAGAAGAAAAAGCAACACAGTCAAGAACAGTAAAAGCTGCATTTCTGCATTAAATCTATGTAACACTTGGTAATGATAATAACATAAACAAATCAACTATAAGGGCATTCGCATCAAGCCTAATTTCCAGAAGAACTATTATAGAGCGATTAACAGCCTGATACTCCTGTTTTAATTAAGCTCTGTTTTGAAATATTCAGCATTTGAACCTGTTCTGTCCTGCCTCTTTTTATCATTGAATTACCATCTTTAATTTGTTCCTCTGCTGAAAGATGAATTTCTCTTAGGGATTCCTGTACACGGCTCTGGCATTTTGTGGTTTCTTGTCAGCCCTTGTGAATCTAGATCATAGCTAACTTCAGTTCCTCTGACATGTCCTATATGCACAGTCTCTTGACTACCCTGTCTCAGTGGATTTAGTAACTCATATTGTGTTCTGGCAAAAAGGAATGGACATTTTAGATTAACTTAATGATAAAGATTTCAGATGACAGTAGAGTTTACTTTTGGAGCTAACTTCAGGTTATGTAGGGCACAGTAGATATCTAGTGACCTATCACTTAATAGAAATGCATTTTGAAAGTTTCAATGCTGAATGGACCCTAGTCTGCCAAATACATTATAATGTTGCTAAGAAGGAGGCACTTTCCAGGATATGTGAGTTTTGGTGTACCCAAATCCAGAAGATCTGGTCTTCAGATATGTCACCTCTATCTTTGAATCATAATACCTGCTTTCTCTTTATAATTTGTTTTTCAGCTTTTTCTCTTCTGTCACATCAGACTGACTAAACACAGTGAAAAAAATACTGAATCTGCTCTCAGACTCATGCAACTACTTCAAAGTTCAGCATGTGTATCTAGTGGCCCAAGAGCAAATGGATAGAAAATGGCCATGAACAAATTGAGGCTGGAAATTAGAAGGTCTCTAGCTATCAGAGGGGGGACATGGTTCTGGAGAATCCTCCCCCTAGGAGTTATGGGGGCAAACAACTTAACTAGTTTTAAGAGCAAGCTGGACAAATTTATGGGTGCAATTGTATGACAGAGTTGCTTGTGAATGTAGCGGGCAGGATTCTTTAGCCCTGGGCCTCATTTCTGGTATATGCCTTGTGTTCCTAAAACTCATACCTCAAGGTTTCAACCTGCCACCAGCAGAGGTCAAGAAGGGATTTTGTTTCCCTTCCAGGAGTTTTTTTTTTTTAATTTCCTTCCCATGAAGCACCAGAGATGTCCATGGCAGAATGTCCATGGGGCAGAATGAACCAGGGCTCTGAGGTGGCACTGAACATTCTCTTTCTCAGGTGCTTGGCTGGCTGGTTCTTGCTCACAGTGTCTAACTGATCATCATTAAGGCTACAATTTTGTCACGGACATCCCAGAAGTCACGGAGTCCGTGACTTCCAAAGACCTCCGTGACTTCAGCCCCAGCGGCTGGGAGCTGCAGGGCCCCACTGCCTCCTGCAGTGGCAGGGAGCTGTGAGATACCCCTGCCGCCTGAGACAGTGAGCCCCCAAGCTCCCAGACTCCATGGGCAGCAGGGGCACCCCACAGCTCCCAGCTGCTGTGGAGGACAGGGGAACCCCTGCAGCTCTCCATCAGCCACAGTGGCAGGGGGACCCCTGCAGCTCTCCAACCACTGTGGTGGGGCAGGGGGACTCCATAGCTCTCCAGCTGCCATGGTGGGGGAGACAAGGGGACCCCAGCTGCTTCCCAGCCATTGGGGCAAGGGGATCCCTGCAGCTCCTCACCACCATGGCAGGGAGACAGGGTAACCCTCGCAGCTCCCCACTGCCATGGGGGAGGGGGAGGCAGGGGATCCCCTGCAGCCCCTGGCTGCTGTGGGGGTGGGCAGCAGGACCCCTCTAGCTCCCTCCACTGCCACTGTGGCGGGGGACTCCAGCAGCTCCCCGTTGTGTTGGCAGTGGCAGGGGGACCCTGGAGCTCTGAGCCCCCATGGGTGGTGGGGACCCTAGAGCTCTCAGCCACCCCACAGCTGCCTAGTCTCTTCCCATTTTGTCATGGATATTTTTAGTAAAAGTCAGGCCACGGTCTTCCGTGAATTTTTCTTTATTGCCCATGACCTGTCCGTCACTTTTACTAAAAAATATCCATGACAAAATCTTAGGCTTAATCATCATATGTGGAGTTGGGAAGTAATTTTTCCCCATGTCAGATTGGCAGTGGCCTTGGGGAGTCAGAAGTTCACCTTCTTCTGCAGCGTGCGGGTCACTTCCCGCGTTTCTCTGGGTGTATCTCATTTAATCATTTCCCTGTCATTGCAGGGGTCTTGAGCACTGGTGCAACTCGGTCCCTCCCAGCCTCTGCCCGTGGCACACAATAGTCTAGTCTCCTGTGGGTAGTGGTAATACTTTGGTCTCATTTTAGTTGTTGGGTTTAGTGTGCGAGTGCTCAGTGGTGACAGTGGCCAGTGATATCCAGGAGGTCCCTTCTGGACTTAAACTCTGTGACTCTAACCCAATCATTAGAATTTATCCTTTCCCCCCACTGCCTTTTCACAGTCCCAGGGAGGAACCTCAGCTGGTATAAGTCACCATAGCATCATCAATATCAGTGAGCATTCTGGCTCTGTTTTTGGAGAAGTGACGGCATCCCATTCACAGCTTTTCCTTTTCAGCTTTACTTGGATAAACCTGGGTATTTAGAGCAAACTCCTCAGTACTAAAATTTGATTTATGTAAATGTTGACACTTGTACTGCACAACTTGCACTTTCATTGTACCTGTATTTAAAAGACTCATAGACTTTAAGGTCAGAAGGGACCATTCTGATCATCTAGTCTGACCTCCTGCACAATGCAGGCCATAGAATCTCACCCACCCACTCCTGTAACAAACCCCTAACCTATGTCTGAGTTATTGAAGTCCTCAAATCATGGTTTAAAGACATCAAGGTGCAGAGAATCCTCCAGACAAAGTTAGTATTATTATTTATTTGTATTATGGGACCCCAAATGAAGCCAGGACTCCTCTGTGCTGGGTGCTGCAGAAACACACAGTAAGAGCCAGGATCAGTCAGCCTCAAAGAGTTTAAAACTTAACTCGAAGCAACAGAGAAGGACTGAGGGAAGGGATATAATGCCCAAGCAGAGGGAAACAAATATGTTGGTTTGCAAATGGGAGGATGGTGCCATAATTTTTTGTTGGTTTCTTTTTTAAAATTATTTTGGGGTAGGGTTTTGTTGGGGAGGATTAGAGACAAAGGAAGGTGGAAGGGCTTTGAAAGGAGGGAGGTCAAGGAAAAGGAGAAGAGGAGGGAAGAAGGGGAGCATGGAAGACAGGTGCAGTGAGGCTGAACAGAAGAGACTGGGAGAGAGTAAGCTGCAGCAAACAGCTAATCAGCATGGGGGAAGACTGTCCAGAGCAGCAGCTGTAAAAACCAGATGACATCATCAACATCAGAAGGTCCCTGCTATAGCTACTTGCATCTCTTGCTAGCTGAGTTTCTGGGTGCCCTTCCTAGCAATTTTTCTTCCCTGAGCTCATATGACTGGGGTGGTTCCTGGTGCCCCTGGTGGTGGCAGGGGCTTCTCTCCTGCAAAGTTCTGGGTTCATGAGAACAGGTAACCTGGGCTGGATATCAGCTCCCCTGCCCCAGCACCCCCGTCATGGTGCCAATCCCTGCTGCAGTTGCTTGTCTCTGTTCCTGCCAGTTCTTTGCTGAGTGACCCCTCCTGCGAGAATCTAATTTCTGTTTTCCAGGTAGCTTCAACTGCCTTCCTGCTTATGAAATAATCATACATGGGTAGGCAGGAGGGTAAAACACATTTGTTCTGTGTCTTTGGTTTGTGAAAATGCAGGGTTTGTCTTGATCAAGAACAGTTGCTGCTAGTTCCTAACAAGCTGTGCTGAATGAAAAGCCTTTTAACCCCAGAGTGTGGTGAAATTCAGCCCCTTTGTGCATTTTACTGTCATTTTAAAATGGCTTTTCCTTGTTTAGAACAGTTGACATCAGAATGACAACTAAATAAATAAAAATAATCACCCCACTATGCCAGCACTGTAGTACTGGTGTTTTGTGCCAGGAACTGATATAAGCCATACGGACAAAAGTACTTTTTTGTTGTACAAGCTGTGCCTCCAGTAGAAGGGTTTGCTGATATAGCTGTACTATACCGGTACTCTAATCCAGCAAACCCTTTGCAGTGAAGACAAGGCCTAAGACATACCATACTAGGAATATCATGGGAAAGCCTGTTCGCTTAAAAGCCTTGACAATAGTGGAGGGTTAAAAAGATCCCATTTCAATGGTACTATAAAAATAATGCTGCTCAACATCAATTCTAGTTAAGGGTAAGAAACTCTGAAACAATACGTTGTTTTCCAGCTGCATTCTTGAGTTTTGTACAGCCTGTAATCAGAAATAACATGAAAATGGTTAAATAGGAATTCTGACTGAAATCAGAAAGAACAGAGTCAACACAAGCAAATATGTTTATAGAAACAACGAGAAAATCTGTAACTATGTCAAGAAACTTGCTCTATACAACACACTAACATACACCTTAGTTATTCTGCCTCATCTACAATTCAGTTAGCAGCGCAAGCTTACATTAATACTATGCAGAGATCACAGACTGAAAAGTGTTAGTGGGCAAAAGGATAAAGGTTTCTGAAAAAAGAGAGAACTGCAAATACTCAGTCACAAAACTTGCCCCAAATATATAATTTTTTAATCAGCATTTCCATTTTATTGTTTAACCTACCCTGCTTGATGTCCCTACTTTTGGTTAATACGGGAGTCAGTTACAGCTTCATCTGTACAGAATTAACTTTATGGAATACACGCTGGGGATTTGTCTATCTTCTCTGTAAGATCTGTGTCATAAAATATATGTAGTAGAAAAGTGTGCAGGCACTACATGTGGCAAAGACTTTGCAGATCTATTGTAAAATCATTTTAAATCAGTTTTAAGCTCTTGCCACAAATTAATTAAACATATTTTTTTTTGTGGTGGGGGGTGGGGGGGCTTTCTGTCTCACTAGGTGGCAGTGTATGATTACATCTGGAAGGACAATACTAGCAAGTCTGGTGTCTCCAGCTGTGACCTACAGAGTCAGGATGAAATCTCCGAATGTGAAGCTCACTCAGGAGAGATCACTGTTCATGTGTCTATATACACGGTTCACCTCAGTGGCTTCCAAGATCTCTATAGACATTTCCTCAGACTGCCTGATGGGGCTATTGTTGAGGTAGGTCCAAGTAAATCTTTTACATGTGGTGTTTGCACATACAAACACAGTCAGTGTCATGGGATCCTTAGGATATCACAATAAGACAATGGGTCCGGCCTGACCGCTCACAAATATATCCAAAGATCTTCCAACGTAAGACTTTGCTCTTTGATAATTTAGGATAAAATAAAACATTTTGTGCATTTGGAATGAAAACACTTTTTAAAAGTAACAACTTATCAGTGTTTTATAGAACTATTTAAAAGTAAGCTTATATACAAATAATACAAACTCTATGGGTATGACTTTACATGCATACTGTGTAAAAACCACATTAACCTGGTGCAGGATTGTCCTCCACAATTATACAATATAGGTATTTCATACAATATTATACATTGGTAGATCTGTACTATAGTTGATACAGAGTTTTTCTACAGATGTAGGTACATGGATATTTGGTGCAGAGTGGTGGTACTTGTATAGGTCCACAGGGGTTATTTATTCAGGCTATCTGAGTCACTAAGCTTTCTTAATATAATGTGATTTAATTTTATGCTGGGCCACTGTTTGTCATGTTTTTGCATATTACAAGTAGCTCATATGATAAAAACCCAACACTTCTCTAACTGAAGAAAAATTCCAAGCTGTGACTCATTTCATATCTTACATTTGTTCAGTTACATTGTAATTGTATGGCTTTCTCTTTTGAGCCATCATGTGGTGTTGTATTTCCTCATTGCTTTCAGTTATATGTCAGTAGACCTAGATAGACAGACTATCCCCTGGAACAGACAGGCAAAGCATCTTTAAAACAACAACAACAACAAAACCTTGGAATGCACAAGCCAAATTAAGGAGTGAAAGAACACTGTCTTCACTACCTATTTGACAAGTGAAATTGTCGTCATCATCATGATCTGTTTACGATATAAAGATGACAGATGAATCCAAACTACAAAGTTTAGAGTTGCTCAGTTCCAGGGTTACGGTTCAGATCTCTCTCTCTAAACTGGAAAAATCATTGATTCTGCTCCTTTTGATTACTGTCTGAAGGCTGTTTTCTGCAATTCAAATATTTCATTTGGAATGTCTCTGCCCTATTTGGTGTTTAAAAGAAAATTAAAATGTAAGGAAATGAACAGTTGCCTTCAAGGAATCTAAACATATCCCTGTGCCCTAGGAACCCATGCTTTCTGGTCTCTAGAAATTTACAGCCAGCCAAAGAAAACAAGAGGAAACATGTGGTCTACACGATGACTAAAACAAAGAAATCTAGATCCATGCATAAGTCTGCCAGAAAGCAGAGGATCTTTGTACAAAACTTTGGTTGGATTTTTACTTGGATGCATTTTTCCACTACTCTTTTTGGCATCAGTGATTTAGTCCTTTTCCAGTCCCATTTTTATTTTTGCTTTTGATACCAGCAATAACGATGTCTAGAATTGATTCTTCTAGGTGAAGTCTTTCAGCCTTTCACCTATGAGTTTTCACTGAACTTCAATTAGGATATGGAGTTTAAGGGGTTTCAAACACAATGAACAACCCTAACTTAGTGCAGTGTTCCCAGTTCACTAATGTTTTTACATTAAGAAGAGAGGAATGAGAGTACATGATTTTCTATCTAATGCAATTTTTTTCTTTCCATGCCATGAGCATACAGTCCATTCCTGAAATCAATGTGGCAAGGACCTATGTGATCAGTAAAGCCACATCCCCAATTTAAGGGCACTAAACATACTCTTTTGTTATCCAAGGATCTGATATGAATTATTTTTTAAAAAAGGACTTAAATAGGACTTAAGCTGTACAAAAGTCATTATTTATCTCCAGACCTGAGAGTTGCCTGATAAAGGACACTGACAATTCTTTTTTCATTTTGAAGGCCAGGGCTCCCTTCTTCAGTCCCCAAGTTAGGAATCCTCCGATCTCTCTGGGGTTAAGTGAACTTTTAAAACTATAAGCTGAATAATGACAAGCCCTTCTACAGGTGCTCAGGAGGCACTCAAAGAGCTTCCCCCACCTTTCGTAGTTGTGTCAAAATCCCTTTAGAAAGGCTCTGTTTTCTATTACGAGGCATAGCTTTTCAGAGTATAATTTCTATAGAATCCCACTGGATTCATCCCTATTAAATTCCACAGGGTTTTTCCATAAGAGGAGCATTAGGTTCGAAGCACGTATAATGCTCCAGGAATTCTGGGGGAAGCACGTCTACTGCTTTATTTTTTAAAAGGATGCAGCATATTCTACTCTCCAAGTGAGGCTGATTCTCAGGGATGGAGTAAGGCCATCTGGGGCTCCATACAGTTGCAGTGGCAGGAAGTGGGAAGGGTCTTTTTCTTCCAGAGAGGCTTGTGCACAGACATGGGGTCCCTTCTCTCTCTCAAGAGTGTCAACAGGTTTTTTTCTCTCTTTGTGATCAGTAGGGATCACCTTCTCCTTAAGAAAGGCCAGGGTGGCAGTAGGAAACTCCCTAGTACTTACCCCTGCAGCTGGGGTTTATCTGCTTACGTGGGTGGGCCAGGCCTGTTTCACTCTTCCCCTCCTGCTGTAACTCTAATCCCCTGCAGGAGTGACATTTGCCTAGGCCCCCAGAGCACTGGGTCTCAGAGTGAATACCCAACTGAGCTACATGTACTTCACACTTCTCAGAGTTATTGTTCCAAGCTGTCCGCAGCTCCATCTGCTCTGGTTACACTCGGATTACTTTGTCAAGCTTTTCCTCACAACCGTGTGGGCTAGAATATTGCTATTTTTTTTTAAATGAATATTGAGATTCAAAGAGCTGGGGCCCGAGGTACAGGCCTGTAGTAGCTATGCCTTAATTTGGCTCTGCTGGCTGGTGTGAACTGAAGGGTGCATATTGCCAGAGTTCCACCCACATTCCTTTTCTCCTTGCCTCCGTTGGCACTGATATGGCAATAGCTTTTGCTCCAGAGTTGGGAGAGGAATGCAAGGACCAGGCTGTCATTGCATAGAGGTCCAGTGCCATCAGGGAATATGGGGTTTGTCCTCCAATGGTAGTGTGGATGCAGTTTTTCCATAAAAGCAGCAAAGAATCCTGTGGCACCTTATAGACTAACAGACGTTTTGCAGCATGAGCTTTCGTGGGTGAATACCCACTTCTTCGGATGCAAGTGGTGGAAATTTCCTGGGGCAGGTATATATAAGCAAGCAAGAAGCAAGCTAGAGATAACGAGGTCAGATCAATCAGGGAGGATGAGGCCCTGTTCTAGCAGTTGAAGTGTGAAAACCAAGGGAGGAGAAACTGGTTCTGTAATTGGCAAGCCATTCACAGTCTTTGTTTAGTCCTGAGCTGATGGTGTCAAATTTGCAGATGAACTGGAGCTCAGCAGTTTCTCTTTGAAGTCTGGTCCTAAAGTTTTTTTGCTGTAGGATGGCCACCTTAAGATCTGCTATAGTGTGGCCAGGGAGGTTGAAGTGTTCTCCTACAGGTTTTTGTATATTGCCATTCCTAATGTCTGATTTGTGTCCATTTATCCTTTTCCTTAGAGACTGTCCAGTTTGGCCAATGTACATAGCAGAGGGGCATTGCTGGCATATGATGGCATATATTACATTGGTGGAAGTGCAGGTGAATGAACTGGTGATGCTGTGGCTGATCTGGTTTGGTCCTGTGATGGTGTTGCTGGTGTAGATATGTGGGCAGAGTTGGCATCGAGGTTTGTTGCATGGATTGGTTCCTGAGCTAGAGTTACTATGGTGCAGTGTGCAGTTGCTGGTGAGAATATGTTTCAGGTTGTCTATGGGCGAGGACTGGTCTGCCACCCAAGGCCTGTGAAAGTGTGGGATCATTCTCCAGGATGGGTTGTAGATCCCTGATGATGCGTTGTAGGGGTTTTAGCTGGGGACTGTATGTGATGGCCAGTGGAGTCCTGTTGGTTTCTTTCTTGGGTTTGTCTTCCAGTAGGAGGCTTCTGGGTACACGTCTGGCTCTGTTGATCTGTTTCCTTATTTCCTCGTGTGGGTACTGTAGTCTTGAGAATGCTTGGTGGAGATTTTCTAGGTGTTGGTCTCTGTCTGCGGGGTTAGAGCAGATACGGTTGTACCTCAGTGCTTGGCTGTAGACAATGGATCTTGTGGTGTGTCTGGGATGGAAGCTGGAGGCATGAAGGTAGGCATAGCGGTCGGTAGGTTTTCAGTATAGGGTGGTGTTGATGTGACCATCACTTATTTGCACCGTGGTGTCTAGGAAGTGGACCTCCCGTGTAGATTGGTCCAGGCTGAGGTTGATGGAGGGGTGGAAGCTGTTGAAATCGTGGTGGAATTTTTCCAGAGTCTCCTTCCCATGGGTCCAGATGATGAAGATGTCATCGATGTAGCGTAGGTAGAGAAGGGGCGTGAGTGGACGGGAGCTGAGGAAGCGTTGTTCCAGGTCGGCCATAAAAATATTGGCATATTGTGGGGCCATACGGGTGCCCATAGCGGTGCCACTGATCTGGAGATATATATTGTCAGCAAATTTGAAATAGTTGTGTGTGAGGATAAAGCCACAGAGCTCAGCAACCAGTTGTGCTGTGGCATCATCAGGGATACTGTTCCTGACAGCTTGTATTCCATCAGTGTGTGGGATGTTTGTGTAGAGAGCCTCTACATCCATGGTGGCCAGGATGGTGTTTTCTGGAAGGTCACCAATGCATTGTAGTTTCCTCAGGAAACTACAATTTTCCATATACCATCATTGGCTGCTGAACTGTCTTAGCTATTCTATTGCTGTAGATTGCTTCATGACTTTATTGGCAATATTTCCTTCCCTTGCATTAATTTTTTAACAGAACTTTACACAATTCCCTAAACCAGGAAGAGGCAACCTATGGCACGCGTGCCGAAGGCGGCACACGAGCTGATTTTCAGTGGCACTCACACTACCTGGGTCTTGGCCACTGGTCTGGGGGGCTCTGCATATTAATTTAATTTGAAATGAAACTTCTTAAACATTTTAAAATCCTTATTTACTTTACATACAACAGTTTAGTTATATATTATAGAGTTATAGAAAGAGACCTTCTAAAAACGTTAAAATGTATGACTGGCACGCGAAACCTTAAATTAGAGTGAATAAATGAAGACTCGGCACAGCACTTCTGAAAGGTTGCTGAACCCTGCCCTAAACAGTCACAGCCTCCCGGCTGTCTTCAAACACACAAACATCATTCTTCACAATCAAAACATGTCCCACTAAGCTTCTTTAAATGACATAGGGCCTGATTCTGAATATCTTGAGCCCTCATATCTCTTGCAACATTTCAGGGGGAGTGTTTACTGCAATATATTTATTAGCCCATGGCTGAACAAAGAAAAGAACAGAGTAACAGATCCACATGGGAACTAAGCAAATCAAAACCAACTTGGAGCTCCATAGGAAGTGTGAAGAGATGATAAATATGATATGTATTTGTTCACTGATATTTTAGAAATTCTGCATGCCTTTTGTGTAATAACAAGTAGTTCTGAATATGACAAAATAAAAATGCTCATGTAGTTTTATTTTCCATGAATTTAATGAGAGCACTAGCACCTAGTCTTCATTAATATTTGTTATCAAATATACTGATGTGAGCACAGTCACGCAAAATGTATTTAATTTGCTGAGCAAAATTCTGCCCTCAAATACACATCCTCAGCCCCCATTGCTTTCAACTGAAGTTGTGTCTGTGTAGCTGAAGAAATAATTTGGCTTACATAAGGTGGTTTTGCATAAACCTATTAGGAAGTTCTTAGCCACTTGTGATTTTATTATATTATCAGTCGTACCCTGCTCCGATTCACTTCAGTGGGAGCAGCATTGGCCCCATGGCCCCAATTCAGCAAAGCACTTAAATGTGTTCTTCACTTTAAGCAAGGGCCTAACCCCGTTGACTTAAAGTGAAAATTGAAAAGCCCCATTAAAGTGAAGCATGTGCTTAAGTGCCTTGTTGAATCAGAGTTTACATCAACTCAGAATAAATGTCTATACAGGCAATACTTTGTTTAGAGCACTTATATTGTTCTAGATATGTTATTCCCATTAAAATACAAACTTTACTAGTATGACCAGAAATTTGATGTCTGGTATGAAAAGTAGTTTCATAACCTTCATAAGCATGAGGCAAAAAAAAAAAAAGATTTAAAAGGCACATTAAGTACAAGGTGACATGAATAAATTGCTTTACAAATGTTAAATAAAAATACTTTTTAAAAAATGTGTGGCATGAAAATTATAGAGGTTAAACTTGTAAATACAATTCTTTTATCACAAGCATTGTAAAACTCAGAGAATTCACTTGCAATAAAACCCATTTTCCTTGTTACTTATCATGTATTTCCCTTTTATAGGGCTTAATTAAGATGCTGGTTACCCATGGAATGACCTTCCAAAAATCATTTTTCATGCCTTTCCTCATTCATTAATCTTATGTTATTGTAATATATGGGAAATTATTGAGTTTTAGCATTTAAAATGTATTTGAAATCCATGCACACAAAAAATTAATGCTGGAGATAAGTGTTTGCAGTCTACACTGTGATAACACCATCTCAGTGATTTTTATCTTGATTTCTGCTGGTGACTGGAGTTGATTTCTTATTAAAAGGGCAAAGATAAGTCACATTAACTCAGCAAAAAAATCAGTTTCTTATTATAGGCCTAGTAAACCCAACACTGTAGAGAAACTTTTTATAGTATGATTTTATCTATCAAATAAACCTAAATAATTGTCAAGGATTCATCCAATTTAAACATACTGGATAAAAGAGATATGTTTTCCCTAATTACTTGAAATATACCTAGTGATAATAAGATAAGACAGTGTAGGTAACTAACCAATTACTTAGTGTAAGATATTTACATCCATCCATATGCTATGAATTATGTTTAAACTCTCTTGCACTTCTGCAAAAGTGAATAAAATCATGTAAGTTTATTTTGAATACGAGATCAGATATAGTATGTTGAGTGACACTTAAAAAGAATGAAACAGTAACTGTAGCTTATTTTCTGAAGCAATCTTGACACTAATGCTAAATTACAGCTTGGAAACATCTAGCATTTTTACCTTTATGAGAAAAGGCTTTTTACATATTTAACATAATTCTAGGGAAAATATACTGGAATGATGTATAAAGATATGTACA
The DNA here is from genome assembly GCF_016161935.1 of Mauremys reevesii. NCBI lineage: Eukaryota > Metazoa > Chordata > Testudines > Geoemydidae > Mauremys > Mauremys reevesii. Next base: position 174,620,606 of record NC_052624.1, on the reverse strand, counting down.
CTGTAACCAAAGGGCATTTATATTCCCCAGTAGAATACTTACAACAATTTTATTGCCATTTGGTGTCATTTTCTAACAGATATAAAATACAGCCAGTAAACAAACTAGACTTTAGATTTAAGCTGACAGCTGTTCCTTCAGAAGCAATATTCAGATATTTAATCTTAAGAATACTGAATATTTTACAATTGTTTGAGCAAACTATACTTTTACAAAGTGTAGGACTGTATGCTTGTGTATACAGTACTTGGATCTGATAATGACATAAAAAAACAACCCTAGAATAATCTACACATTGGTTGCTTCTATATACTCCCTGGGCAAATAAACAGATTACCTCATGTTTTTACCTCATGTTTTATTCTTAATGCAACATAACCTTTTTATAGATGAAATGTTACTGTGAATACTGTAGGCAATTTCTCCCCCCCCCCCCTCCCGTGGCACATAATCAATGCTGTTAATTCCATTGAGGATGTATGCACGTAACTGAGGGTAGATTGTGTCTCTCTAGCTATATTAAGGGATAAATTTGCCGTAGGGTGACCAGATGGCTCAATATTATCGGGGCTATCCCAATATTTGGGGCTTTGTCTTATATAAGCAACTATTACCTCCCACCTCTCCCCTGCCCTGTCCAAATTTCTCACACTTGCTATCTGGTCCTCCTATCTGCATGACAAAAGTGCCAAATTTCACCTTCATTAGGGGGCTGGAAGCAGCAGCCATGGAAGTAATGGGGAGCCTGTATGCCATCCCAAATAGGGGCTGAGGGTACAGGCTAATGCAGGGGTCAGCAACCTCTGGCACGCAGCTCACCAGGGTAAGCAGGGGCAGGCGAGGAATGTGCTGACTGTGGCTTCCCGCCACTCCCATTGGCCTGGGATGGCGATCTGCGGCCAGTGGGAGCTGCGATCGGCCGAACCTGCTGACGCGGCACGTAAACAGACTGGCCTGGCCCGCCAGGGTGCTTACCCTGGTGAGCCACGTGCCAGAGGTTGCCAACCCCTGGGCTAATGGATTCACAGTCATATGACTTCAGTGGCCCTAAAAACTATGCAGATAGAGCAAGGGAAGATGTGCCTAGTAAGCTACCTAAACCTAAACTGATAAATTAAGGGCCATGATGAAACTCATGGGTTGGAGAGTGATAATGGGCCAAATTATCTTCTGGTGTAAAAAGTTGCAGGCCCATTAGCTTCAATGGAGCTGTGCCAATTAACTCCAGCAGAGGAAATGGGAATTTTTCCATTGGATTCAAGTGTGAATGATCAGACTCTACTGTATCCTAATCATTCCATCACAATATTTGCTCAAATTCAAATTAGAACTATTTATGGTAATAATGATTAAAAATAATTCAGTTCAGAATAGGTATCAGAATAAAGAATGATATGATGCATGCTGCATGAAGTGGTTCTACTTAAAAGGAATTCGATAAAATGAAAGTTTTTTTTCAAGTAATTTCATTGTCTTTCATTACCCCTTCTTTATCCTAGAAGCTTTATAAATAGCATTAACTTTCAACTTCTTGTGTTCATTTGTCAAAAGAGTTACCCATTTTAAGTTTTTGATTACTTAGGATGAATCTTCTTTTAAAACTGAGTTTTATCTTTGAGTCAGAACTACATATTGATAAACTATCAACTACCATATGGATGTCTACATGGAAATCCATTTGGCTTGCAGGGGGCAGGGCTGAAAAAACATGGACATTCTCCTGCTCTACCTCTCCCACTACCAAAACTTCTCTAAGCCCAGGTAGACTCTCTGTTGAGGGGAATCCACAGGGCCACTGGGAATAGAAAATGGCTAGGTGGAGGCAGCACTCCCTGCTTGTTTGGCGTTCAAATCTGTGGTGCAACAGAATAAGCAGAAAGCTGATGAAATAAGTCCACTGTGGGCTCCTGGCATCATGTGAGTGCTGTAAGGTAACTAACAAATCAGAGAAATATGTAAACAACAGCATTATATCCTAGCAATGTAAATGGACCCCTGCTTTTTAAATATATTGGCTTCTTTACTGCAGGCTTAGAGGAAAGAGAGAGACACACAGATCTATGAGTATTTGAGCATGTGAATTTAAATTTGTTTTCCATGAAGAGTTGGGGAGTTAAAACTCTTCTCACATGAATATTCATGGAAAGGAAATACAACATGGATGCAACCTCTGCCGAAGTGAATTCATGTAATGTGAGCAAAAACTCATGGGGAAAATGTGGTGATATGTGCACTGCTCTACTTTATTACAAACATTAGTACTGATGATAAAGATACATTTTAAAAATGCACTGCTAACTCTACTGAACTTCCCTCCCTCTTCTAACACATTTTAAAATATACAGATTTGTTCTGAATGAGTGTTTTGTGACTGACTTTACAATGTAAGCACAGTGTAGCTCACTGCTGTCAAATGTATTTTGAACTCTTAAATGTTCATAATCTTTATTCATTTATCACATATTTTACTTGAATCAGCAGTAAAATCTGTGAAGTCAAAGGATAAGTGCCAAAACTGTATTAGCTTATTTTACCTAAATAAATAAAAAAAATAACCTTTGAAAAAGTACCTTGGAGCTACGCAAATTGACAAAATTCATCAATTATATTTTTGCTCACTTTATAATTACACTGTAGTAACTGTAAAGTGAACTTTAGTGCATGGTTGATTAATTATAAGGTTACTGCCATTAAGTCACTTTCAGAAACAACAACTTGGGCTTTAATTAATTTAATATCACAACTTTACACAACATCTGATCAAATCCAAAATTTGAACTATGAAAACAAGCTGCAATTTTGAGTTTGTAAATATGTGACATCTAAAGTGTGATACAGCAGTTTTCCTTACCTTGGACAAGCTTGTTGATAACTGAGCTATGCAAGCTTAATAATACCTTATTAATCAGACTGGAGTGAGCATGGGGTTCCCCCATTATCCACCTTCCCACTGACAAAAAGGCTTTTGCAGATAGTTCCTATTTCCACTCATTTGCATGGATACATGGAAATAAAAGCCTCATAGATGTATTCTGCACTACAGAGAATTAGGAACAGGGCCTGTATATACTCATAAATGTTGTTTCCATTTTATTTCTTCAAGTTATCAAATGGTGGAAATTTTGCTATTGTATGTAATTATTTCAGTTTCTATTTACTAGTAAAATGACTCTGTGACCCTCCCATTGGCTCACAATAATACCAACACGGGCCCTAGCATTTGAACAAGTGCAGGGATAGGGCTTTTGCCTTCTTGAAGTTTTTTCTGAGACAATATTGATGCAAAGCAATGTCATGACATTGTATCCCAAATGTATCAGCCCTGAAGTTTCTTCATTCCCTGTGGGACATAGAATAGGACTATCCAAATCCAGCCCATCCCTTAGGGTAATATACAGTATATAAATAGTAGGTGCCATTGGTAACCCTATTGGTGGTAACTGCCAATGGACAATTATCTAGGAGAGGAAAGGTCTAGTGATTAGGGACTCTGGAGACCTGGAGTCAATTCTTTTTTCCCTCTTCAAATGTCTTGTCTGATCTTGGGCAAGTTGCTTGGGTCCACATCTTCAAAGGTATTTAGACTCCTAAATCAATGGAAGTTAAGAACTTACTTTTGAGGACCTGGGCTTTAGTCTTTCTGTGCCTATCACTCATTGGAAATTAATAATAATAATACCTAGCTCTTATATTGCACTTTGCATCTTTAAATGAAATGGGGATAATAGTACTGCTGTATCTCACAGGGGTGTTGCGAGCATCACTACATTAAAAATTGTAAGGTGATCAGATAATCAGAGCTTTATAAGTACCTAAGACAGATAAGAATGGGAGGAAACTTACTTTCAGCATTTTATTTACTCCCCTTCCTAAACAAATGTTGTTTGATTGACTGCAGCAACTCATAGCCCTGGTAAGACACTAAGATTTGTGAAGTGCATTTAAAAAATGTTGACTTCTTACCAGAGAAGCTTACTTATTCCACCACTAGACCTGATGTAGTAGAAGATAGAGCACTGGGGTGTAACTGAGGCAACTTGTGTTCTAGCTGCAGCTTTGACTCTGAGCGCCTAGGTGACCTTGGTTAGACTTGGTGTTCCCATCTGTAAAATGGGGATAATAATTCTTACCTGCTTGGTGAAGCTCTTTCAGATCTATAGATGATCAGTGTTTATATAAGAGCTAGGTTTTATTTGTTTAAACAACGTATTTGATAAATTTTGCCAATTTTTCTATTTGAATTGTCCATGCATCAATCACAATAGTTTACAGATTTATTAAATCTCCCAAGCCCCCACCCTGTCTCTTTCAGCTTCTGCTCCACCCCACCCTGCCTCTTCCCTCCCAGTTCTGCCCCTTCCCCCAAGTGTGCCCTGTTTCCACTCCTTCCCCCTCCCCCCAGAGCCTCCTGCATGCCGCAGATCAGCTAATCATGGTGGTGCTGGGAGGGAGGGAGAGGGAAGAGTTGATTGGTGGGGCTGCAGGCAGACGGGAGACATGGGCCGGGGGGAGGGGGGATGGCTGCTGGTAGGTGCTAAGCATCTGCTAATTTTTTTCCAGGGGTGCTCCAGGGCTAGTGCACCCACAGTCGGTGCCTATGTTCTCTATATTGGGACACCTGAGTGCTCCTCAGTCAACAATCAGAGCTAATATGGGTGTGTTCCTACTGGAGTGTATTTAGTGTGTGCAGTGGCTATCTAGACTTGGTAAATAATGGGAGAAAATATTTGCAAACATTTTTATTCATTTTGAATCACAGCTTTTGAGGGATGAAACTGCGTCTTGCAGGAACTGTTCTGGGATTGGATAACCTCACAGCTTCATAAACTGTTTCTGCCTGAAGTATGAGTCTGAAATTTGCTTTCTGCTAGCACTGAAGTGAGCAAAACTTCTTTCATATGAATGCTCACAAAAAGCGAACAAAATCAGGGCCTGGGCACCATTGTGTAAAGAGCTATATAAATTACACAAGTTGAGACTCTGACCTATAATTTGGTAGCTGCTGCTGAGTTGGGTTAGATTTGAATCAGTGACCTGGAAGTGCTATATCCTATTACCAGTCTCATAATAATCTATCAACTCCCCCAAGTGGCCCTGTTTTTCTTAATTTAAGGGACAATTCTGTATTCAGTTACATTATCTCCATGTATCAAGAATAACATAAGATGAAATTATTAAAAGCAACAACAATAACAATAATTTCTATTCTATTGTTTTATTTGAGCATTTTAGGTTCTGAGCCAAATTAGGTGAATTCACATTTCACATGTGTTTAAATTGCTAATCCCGCCACTGTTATCTGTATTAGTGAATATATTTACAATAACTCTTACTCTATAATGTTTTGGCAGTACTGTTATAAAAATTGTATGAAGTCTCAGCATGGAACTGAACCATGAAACCCAAATTGTAAGCTGCTGCTGAGCTGGGTTATTAGTATGACAGTACAAAATTTCACACACAAATTGATTTTCAAGATATAATATTTAAAAAAGGCAAAGAGGAAAAGAAATGAAAGCAAACTCACATTTGTTGCTTCTAACTTAATATTTCACTAAACTGGGCCACAGTAATGTGTCTGGGTTTTATACATTCTGTTTTTCAGGCATTTGATAACATTAGTGGGGTAAGTCTTTTATATGATGAAGTGAGCACAACCATTCAGGAACATGTAAGCGAAATGGACAATGTGCTGGGAGCCTCTTCAGTTATCAAGCAGAGGGAAAGAAAAAAGAATACAGCAAGGTGGAAAGGTATTATTTTCAGTGACTCCAACTTACTTTAAAAAAATGCCAGCATTTACATATAAAGCAGCATGCACTATAAAAAGGAACAGATTATTTCAAAGCACACTTTCTCCTGGAAAGAATAGGCCCCAATCATTTTTTACTGTGTTTGAGTAGTGGTGTTTCCAGTTGTTGTTCACCTCAGTATGGCATCTTTAGTCTGTCACAAGTGTACATCATGAAGAGAGAACAGCTGTCATTCTTTTAATGATGAACACCAAAGATCATAACACTTTCCACACTGGAATTTGGTATAGCTGTAATGCAATCGAGAGAGAGAGATTTTGAACAAAAGTCAACATTTAAAATGTGCTGCGGACATAAATCAGCTGCTTGATTTCTAATTAGGTAAACACTGTGTGTGTGTGTGTGTGTGTGTGTGTACACATGCATATATATACAAGGATTAATGTTGCATTTAACTTTATGCACTGACAGACATTGAACTATTCACAATGTGCAAAGTTAAATGCATGTGTCTTTCCCTGGATTGGTGTCTGTATATGTCTCTCCAGTAATAACTGTAGTAGTAGCAGCCCATGACAAAGTGGTATCAAAGTATTAAATTGTACAGAATTATCATAATGTGTCACTTAAACCTTGTAATTAACATGAACTATTTATTTATTTTTATTCCCATATACAAAGCTTCTGTCCTGCATCAGAATCCACAAGCACTCTACACTTCTGCTAAGGCCCTATAGATTTCAGTGGTACTCCACATATACAGAGATTTTGATGCACTGTTAGTGCCCATGTTTGGATAGAAGTTCCATGTGTTGTAATCTGGATATGATCCAGATAACTGATGGTTGAACCTTAAAAGGTTCAACATTTCAGTTCAGATGAACAACCAAAAGATATACAGGGAATTTTTAATGAAAATAATGGAGATTGATATATATCCAGTTGCTCAAACAGGTTTATAGACTCATAAACTTTAAGGTCAGAAGGGACCATTATGATCATCTAGTCTGACCTCCTGCACAAAGCAGGCCACAGAATCTTACCCATCCACTTCTATAACAAACCCCTGACCTATGTCTGAGTTATTGAAGTCTTCAAATTGTGGTTTGATGAGGAAAGAAAATGTGGTAGTTGGTATGGTGTCAATCGTCTGATTACATTATATGTCTACTTTTAATTTTAGGAGCTCATTTTGTCTCCTGCAAGAGCTAAGTCATCAGGAAGAATATTTAGTTCACAGCACTTTTTGCATCTTGAGTCATCTCCACAATCTGCATCCTCATCCAATAAGACATCTACTTCTGCTATTCACATCTCCATGTGCATGGAACTATAGCTGTTTTGTACAGCAAGCGCTCTGTGCACAGAACTCCAATTAACTTCAATGGAAGTTCCCATGAGACATGTGGCGCATTAGGTCACATGTATACACTGCAGATATAAATGTTGCATTTGACTTTCTCCCAAAATACCAGGCCATTCCTACAGGGACTTTAGTCTTCAGAGGCTTTATTTGCATGGGCTTTCATTGTAAAGGTGGGGAGAGGTTTATAGATTTGCCTTTCAACCTTCATGAATAAAATACTACCATATTTAACAGTAATTGTTCAAAACACTGTAATATCACTGTTGTAAGATGTAAGATTCAAAGTGGCTTCATTCCACCTTAATCACCTCTAGTGTGTTGGCCAGTCTCCAAGCAGCTTTACAGTCCATGAAGCCCTAAAGGGGCCATTCTCTTCTTCATGCCCATTGCACTGGGAACCACAGCATCTCTGCTACCCTGGGGTGGAGTTACCAGCTGTAGGCTTTATTATTATCTTATTTTATTTTATTTGTATTGCAATACCCCTAGAAGCTCCAACTTAATAAGGGGCCCATTGTGGCAAGCACTGTACAAACACATAGGAAGAGTATCAGAGGGGTAGCCGTGTTAGTCTGGATCTGTAAAAGCAGCAAAGAGTCCTGTGGCACCTTATAGACTAAGAGACGTATTGGAGCATGAGCTTTCGTGGGTGAATACCCACTTCGTCGGATGCATGTACACAGGACTCTTTGCTGCTTTTACATAGGAAGAGTGTCCATGCCCCCAAAAGATTACAATATAATTAGACAACCAAGGAAAGAGAGGCACAGAGAAGTGAAGTGACTTGCCCCAGGTCACACAGCAGCTCCATGACAGAGGTGGAAATAGAATCCAGTCTTCTGAGTCCCAATCCTTTGCCCTGTCTCCTGATCAATGCTACTTTACAGTCCCTTTGTGCCCTGAAGAGGTACAATGTGCTTATAGTGAAGGAAAGATTTTGGATCAGTATTTTGAACCATTCACGTAGAACACTTTTCATATTTTAATTTATTTGATGCATATGTTTATTTCTGAATGGGAGCTTTACTCTTCTTTTACAGATAGGATTTCTTGACGTTGCTGTGTGTACATTGGTGCAGTAAAACTACTTCAGATGCATTGACCTTCTGTTGGACTTTTCTTTACATCTTACACCTATTGATTAATTTTGATATGTAGAGCTTCGGTTCTCAAATATCTGAAAATTATTAAATTACATTAGATGGAAACCCATTGATATAAATGTCAGTACCACAGACAAATTGTCTTCTGGGGTTGCAAAATATCATGTAGGTTTTCTTTCTTTTCTTTACTAATTAGATTTTTTAAAAGTCCAGTAGAAGATCAAAGAACAAAAAAAAATCTCCTGTACATTTATAAATGGTGATGTAATTTGGTTTGGATTGTATAGTATTAAATACCACTTTGATGGCTTCTTTCAGTGACCATAGAAATGAAATTGCATCTTTAATTTTCACTTAATCTCTGGTTCACTTAATCTAAGGGACTTTAATTTATGGTTCAGAGTTCTGAAGTAGGAATTGATTCCTGTGAGTGCTGTTTCTTTAGAGAAAGTTGAAGGAAATTTTGTCTGTCCTTGGATTTTTCAATGGAATTCTTAAACTTGAGCTGAGCAACACTTCTTGTGCTTAATGTACCCATATCAATTCATGGTTTATACAGGTACATCAACACAGCAGGAGTTTTTATGTGCCAGACTGTGACCCTCTGCAACTTCAATTTAAGTACAGTGGAAATATTGCTTTTGTCTGATAGCAGGAATGTATGAAGATAGAGGGTCAGATCCTCAATTAGTGTAAATCAGCAAAGCTCCTGAAACTCCCATGGAGCTATATTGATTTATATCAGCTGAGGATCTGGTTCTGAATTCTTAATTTAAAAATGCAGGATCTGATTCACTGCTGTATTACCTCAGTTTTATGCTGGTGCAATTCCATTGATTTTAGTGCAACCTGTGCTTTACAATTCTGAAACATTAAAAATTCTTAAAAGTTTAGGGTTTTTTTTTAATTCTGTTGAAAATACTTTTTATTTGACTGCAAATTTTGCATCAGATCTTGCTTTAATTTTAATTCTGTGTGACCACATTGATTTCAGTTGGTATACATAGGCATGTCCTTTACCCTTATCAGCAACATCATCTGCATCACTTAATGATAGATAGTAATTGCCTGCCTATATGGTGTTTCTTTACAACAATTTTCTCCTGTGTAGCTTTATATATGTAGTCATTACTGAAAAGTGTAAATAAGGAATCCCTTTAGTGATATAGTTTCCCTAGGTACCGATTTTGCTCTTATTATCTAAAATATACTCTCCCATCTGTAGTTCTGTTCTATTAAAGGATAAAGACATACGTATGAATTAAAAATTAAAATGCTTGTAGTTTAGAGTGTGGACAATTAAAATGTATCTGGGGCTAGGCTCACACTACAGTAGATATATTACACTGTGAGCCAGTTAAGCAAGTGGATGAAAAATGAGTGATTTTCATCATTCAGTTAAATATAGTTCTAAGTGATATGTGCTAGCATTAAAAGCAAATTACTTAGCACTTCACCAGTCACAGCATGGGAGTATTCCATTGGAAGCAGTATTTTCAGAGATGCTCAGTCCTCAGTTTTATTAAATAAATCAACTGTTAATTCTTAGAGAAGTAGCTGAAGGCATATTGCTAAAATAAAAATTACAATGATAATTATTTTTTTAAAATATCTTATTTCAGTTCTGTACACTCCACACACACACACACACAAAAGCCCCCAGCCATGACACACACACACACACACAAAAGCCCCCAGCCATGACACACACACACACACACACACACACCAACGAAATTGGAATCCTTGCATCATCTTCTATGTTTTCTTCAGGTTTTTCTCTTTTTTTCAAATGAATGTGCCTTTTTTAAAAAAACTTTTCAGTTTGGTCCTCTTTACCTATAAATCTTCTACTCCCACACTGAACAAATTGATGGGCTCTTTTTTCTATACCCCACCATCTCTCTTATTTGTACTAAGGTAGCATTATCCAGTACAGTCTAAAGACTAGAGTCCCAGTCTCAACATGTATAAATTGTTATAAGTCAGTTAAGGTCAATGGAGATATGATCTTTTACATGAGCTGAGGATCTGGGCCCCATATGTTCCCTTTGTGCCTAACTGCAATGCCACTCTCTCCTTACCACTAAGATTTGTTGGACAATGGCCACTGGGAAGTCCAAGGGGAAATGGCTCTTACAAGAGATGTGCTGGCAGGGCATCAGAAGGGGCTAGAAGGTAGGACGAAGTGTGGGGACTTAACAAATTTCTATAAATCAGTAGGTTTGGAGGGCCACAGCAGCTGCCAACCTGCTCCTAGTAGAACAAGTATAGTGGAAACTCCATGACTCAGAACAGTTGGGAATAATTTACAGAGGGGATGACTCAGGCCCTGATCCTGCAATTGACTCCACACCAGAAGGACCCAGTGTTGCCACACCCAAGCATTAAAATATCACAGGTTGTGTCTCAAAAAATAATGATTGGCTTTAAAATGATGAGATTTGGGGAAATAGTAAATGTAGGTTCTTTTATTTGTCTTGTGGTTCCTGTCAGCATTTAGGGGGTCATGGTTTCAAGCTTTCCTCCATAACCAAGAGGGCTAAAAAGTGAAAGTTGAGATTTTCATGTAATCAGCTGAGTCCAGAATCTCAGGGTTTCAGAGAAACTCTAAATATCATGAGACTCACAATAAAATCATACGTGTTGCCCAAAGAGGGGACCCTTCCACCTGTGCAAAACCCTATTGATTGTCAAAATGGGGCTCTGCACAATGAAGGTCTTCCTGTGACCCAAGCACCCCTCAATGCCAACTGGCAACTGGGTTACATAATTATCCTGATTCTGCTATGTACATTCTTGTTCACCAGAGGGCTGAAATGAAAGCCTGCATCGCATTGGTCATTGTCATTGTTGTGAAATGTATCTTCAGATACTAGGTAAGATGCTGTGTTTGTATACTGAAAATATGTTCTTAGATTTTCTCTCAAACCAGAGGTGGAAGAAGAACTTTCCTGTCAGATAAATAATGTTTACTCTCCTCTCTATTGAAATGTAAATTAAGTGTTTTCTCATTCACAATGGGTCTTCCATAATCCCTCTAAACTGAATGCCAATGAAAGATTGTCAGAATTTCAGAAAGGGACTAACAGGTATCAGACATGCCAGTTCTCACCAATTAATTGTTAGAGGCGCAATTTCTAAGTAGAATTAAGCCTGACTCATGATCTCGTGATAGAACTCTCAACTACCAGGATTATATATTTTTTCTAGCTGTGTCTGAAAAAAGAAATCTTGATATTTGAGAGTTCTACCCCAAGATCATGAGTCAGGCTTAATAATTGTATTTAGAAATCACTGTCAGGCCCAGGCAGCTGGGGCTCCTGCTGTCAGTCATCCCCAGGCAGCCGGGTCTCCCCCTGCAGCTCCCTCAGGCCTGGGGAGGATGATGAACCCTAAGAGAAGCAGAGGTGAGGCTGGGAGTGGTGAACTATGACCTGGAGGGTAGAGGCTGATTGATGGTGGGTTCTGAGCAGATGGAGTGAGTGGTGGGAGGGGGAACTGAGGGAGTTGGGGGTCGATAGGTAGGGGGGCTGATCTGATGGGGTAGTGATGATGGTGGCTGGGGGATTGAACTGAGTGGGAGCTGAATTGAGGGGGGTTGGGTGGGGACAGAACTGATGGGGGACTGGGAGACAGGATTAATTACTGGTCAGGAGATGGGCAGATGTGGGGGTGAAAGCTCCTGCAGCAGAGGCCAAAATCACCTTATCCAGTACATGTAGGAGAGCGGGCAACAGCAACTGTCACATGCACATTCCCTGGGGTTGGGCAGGAGGAGCTCAAAACTCAAGAGACTGACCTAAAAAACACAAGATCATCTTTTTTTTAAAAAAATCATGATTTTTGGGAGTCCAACTCATGATTTTTTATCTCTTTACGTTGGCTATACTGAGCTATAGAGAAACACAGCAGAGGAAGAGATCCTTGTCTTGCAATACACTTCAAAGGTTTGCTGGCCTATACTAGGGGAACCAAGACGTCACCCCATCTTCCTGCACTTAGGAAGTAGATGGATAGTGCATTTACATTCATGAAAACAGGACACAACCAGCCTTGGTTGACTGCAAAATGTTTTGAGTGAGATGAACTTAATTAGACAGGAGGTTGAGCTAATAGTTAAGTTTAAACTTTAGAAAGTGTATTCTCCTTTTGTTTTAAATGTAACCCTTTTGTTTCCATTCTCCTTACTCACGGTCTCTTGAATCTTTGATAATAAACTTGCTGTTGTTGTCACTATAAATATATCTCAGTTCTGTGATATTAAGCAAGTTGGTGATCCTGAGTAGATTCAGACAAGCTGGTGTGTGCACTGTTCCCTTTGGGGACATTAGACCTGGTATTTCTGTGACTGCTCAGTGAATAAGGGAATGGACAGTAAAGAGGAATGTGTCACAGGGGCTCAGGGACTGGAGTGCATGTATTGTTAACCTGCAAGGCAAAGGAAGGGCTGGCATAGCCCAGAGGAGAGTGCTTGGGTGGATCACAGACTGATGGTATCAGGGAACTAACACCCGGTTAAGCAAAAGCAAGTCTCTGCCATGGTAGAGGCAGGGGCATAACAAGGTGCCCCAAGAACCATCACATCTCCCACGGGGAACTCAGTACAATACTGGGGCCTGTGATAGGGTGTTCACCCCACACTAGTCTGGAAAGTGTTAATGTGGCCCAAGAAGGGTTAAGTAACCTGATTAGTCCACACCAGAGGGAGAATTAGACTTGATAAGCAAGCTCTGACTGAGGATGGAGCCCAGCTGAGTAGGAACAGCTGGGGCTAGTATAAAGCCAGGAAGTATGCAGTAGAAAGGCGGCTGAAGTATGGAAGTCTCCAGGTATTTGCTGAACTTAGAGAGGAAAAGGAGGAGAGATAGAGGGAGAGTCCTGGGATTCTCACCCTGAAGGAAGTGTTTACCCAGAAGGGTGATAGAGCAGAAGCCTAGTACAGGTGGAGGAGGAAAAGGTTCAGGGAAAGGGTAGCAAAATTTGGGACTGTGAGACTGTTGGCTGCTGATTTTAAGGTTTCTGAGCTGGAACCTGGAGTAGAGGGTGGGCCTAGGTTCCTCTACCAACCACTGTGAAGTGGCACTGGCTGGGTAGTGAATTAGAAGACTGTCTGAGACAGTTTGTATGGAGCTACTTTGATACCCCAGAAGGGGAAAACTACAGTGACCTCTCTGGAGAGCCCAGCCATGAAGAGGGAAGCATGGCAACTCCTGCGGCAGGAGAGGGCATCAGTATGAAGGAGAAACAGAAGGGGGTGTCAAAATGGCCAGAACTATTCCCCACACATAGCCACTAGGAGGTGCCTCAACAGAAAGTAGACAGTGCTGTGACCGGGCCTTAGACTTAAAAGATCATGTTGAGCACCTTTTTGCTTGCTTCAAAATCTTTCCTTGTGGGAGAAAAGCTACAGTATTCCATAATAATGGCTCAAACACTGCAGTAAAACAGTGTTCCTGTCACTTACTGCAGACTACAGTAGTTCTTTTTTTAATGTCGTCTTTCTTGCTGTCAGGGAAATATTTATATATTCACGATGATATTTATTTTTATTGTTTTACAAGATCCGTGTCCTAAAAATCTTCTGATGCTCAAAATGTAACCATTTAATTTTTGTTTGTTTGTTTTAGGCATCAAGGTACACTTTTCCCTATTAAACAAAAAAAGCATTGGAGGGAAAATGTTGTTTAACTCAATTTTCAAAATATAATATTCCCTTTTTTCAATTTTTCTGGCTGAGGTAATTGTTCTGAGGCATCTTGTCTGGCTATGCCAATTCGATCACATACACTAATATACAGTAATGACATGAGGCTGACTTAACTAGACATAATAGGGTACATTTTTAAAAGACTACATGGGAGGTATGTGTGCACATTGTGCTACTTGTTAATGAAATTGTTGACATTCCTTATTTGTGTTGCTTTCACTATTGCATATATTTAAAATATCTGCCTAGACAAATGCAAAATTATATAATCTCTTAATAATACATAAAAAGTGATTTCTAAATTACACATTGTCTGAATAAAGCCCTGGTGTATTAATTTAAATGCAATGGGCCCAAGTGGCAAAGCTGTTACTGTGACCCGATCGCTATCCAATATTAAACAGTTTTAAACAAGGTTTGGGGTTTAGTATACAGAGAACTCAGGCTGTTTAGTACCGTGGTGCAAACACCATTAAAAACCCTTTCTAATTTTTTTTTTTTAAGATATAGGAAAAAAGGGGAAAACCGTTAAAGCATTTTAAATGTAAAATATTAAATAAGGCTTTTTTTTAACACAATCCCTCTTCCCTTTTCCTTTAGCTGAAGGGAATCTTTAGAAGGAAAATCCTCTTCTTTGACAGTTTCTTAGGCAGTTTCCTTTTTGAGGACAAAGAGGAAAATTTAGTTGAGCTGGGCTGGGCCTACTATTTTTGTAGGGTTGCTAATCCTCCCAGTTTGGCCGGGAGTCTCCCGGAATTGGGCTCGATCTCCTGGACCCCAATCCGGGAGATTTTTAGGCTACTAAAAGTCCAGTGATGCAGTGGGGCTAAGGCAGGCTCCCTACCTGCCCTGGCTCTGCACTGCTTCCAGAAGTGGCCAGCATGTCTGGCAATGGCTCCTAGGTGGATGTACAGCCAGGGAGTCTCTGAGCGCTGCCCCCACCCCAAGCGCCAACTCTGCAGCTCCCATTGGCTGAGATCGGGGAACTGCGGCCAAAGGGAGCTGCGGGGGTGGTGCCTGCAGGCAGGGGCAGCATGCAGAGCCGCCTGTCCACCCCTGATCCTAGGAGCCACTGCCAGACATGCCGCCACCTCCGGGAGCCACCTGGCCGGATCCTGCACCTTGAACCTCATCCCCCACCCCAACCACTTGCCCCAGCCCCCTCCCAGAGCTCACAACCCACACCCTCTCCCACACCCCAACCCTCTGCTCCAGCCCAGTGAAAGTTAGTTAGGATGGGGGAGAGTGAGCAATGGAGGGAGGGGAGCTGGAGTGAGTGAGGGCGGGGCCTCAGATAAGGGGCAGGGCCAGGGCAAGGCCTTGGGGAAGAGGTGGGGCAAGGGTGTTTGGGTTTGTGCAATTAACAAAAACATAGGGTTGCTAGCTGTGTAAAGTTGGATCCGTTTTCTTGAATGCAAAGTAAGACAAACATACACAAGAGGGGAGAGAAAAGAAGAAAATGCAGTTTTTGTCTCTGATGTTGACTATCACTTGTAGTCTCATTGCTGGAAAAACAAAGGCATAGCACATGGTTTTATCAGCCACTCTGAGACATGGCAAACTTGTAAGAGCATCAGGCTGTTCAGGGCATTGATTTTAAAAGCCTGTTTGGTCACAGGCTTACAGCAGTTTCGCAAAATATTCAATCTTGGCCAGCTAAGCCAGACTCTTATTAAACAGAAGACAAAAGAAGAGGGATAGGAAAGAGAATAAATAATGTGTGTGTGATAGACTTTACCCCATCCCAATCAAGAAAAGGCTAAAACAAGTTTCTCAGGGCTCAGCCTGAACTACATAGACACACCTGCAGAGCCTGATCCACTTTCAGGCAATGAGCTTAAAAGAGAAAGTTTATCACAGGAAGGGGTTTCAACCAGGAGGGAGGGTGGTGTGCCTCAGAGTTCACTGAGTCGGGCAACAGCCACCAAGAGGAAGATAGCTTGCGAACCTTGGCCTCCCACGAGAGCTTGACTGGTCAGGTACCAGCCAATTGCAGCAGCGAGGGGTTAAAGATAAACCCTGACCTAGGGTCTAGTAGTGCTTAACCTTCACAGACAAGGCAGACCTCTATTAAACTCTTCTGAAACACTTGGAGATTGAATGTCTCCATAATTGGAAGGACTTCTAAAGGACAAGGATCTCTGCAAATTTCCAAATGAAACCTAAAAAGGCCCACTCTGTCTCAATAGGGAAGGAAAAGGACACACTGTGTGTGTGTGTGTGTGTGTGTGTGTGACACATACATACATCACAGATGGTGTTTGCCGTTTCCACCAGTCTAATGTCATTTAGGTCCCCCTTTCTGGCCTGGAATGGTCAGGACCTTTCTTAGGATGACGAAGGTCTGACAGTGTTAAGGAAGATCCTGGGATCCCAGGAAATGGTGGGGTTGGCAGCCATGTTGGTAAATCTTATGTCAATGTCTGTTAACAGATAGCTGCTACTTCAGCTCATCCCCCACCCTCAACTTCTTTCTTTAAGGGCCCCAAAAGGAGTGATGGGTGGAAAAACCCATCCTCATTATTTTGTTCACCAGTTAGGCTAATTTCTGACACACCAATTTTGGTTAATTGATTTCTGGTTTCACTCTTCTATTATTTACCAGTCATGGTCTTAACATAGTCCCTGAGTTTTCAGTAGGTCTTTTTGCACTAATTCAGTCACTGTCTCCTTTTTGCACCTTTTCCCCTCAACACTGATAATGTGATTGCAACATTTTGTAAACTTTTATCCACTCTTCCACAGGTGAACTCACAATTAGGCTAAACTTGGAGGCCCAAATTATTACAACAGCCCTAAACATCAAGATGCAATGGAGACACACCATAAATGAATTTGAACCCATTTTTTTTAAGATGGTATTTGTTGCCTGTAGCAGAAGCCTTTTTTTCTACGAAGCAGTTTATGTTTGTGTCAGTGTTTAATATGTACAGATATGTTGGCGGACCACCCTTCCTGAGCCTGAAATTTGCTTAAGCTTGGGCTCAACTTTAAGCGTGTGAGTAGTTCCCTGAACGTCAACAAGACTGGTCATGTGCTGGAAATCATGCACGTGCTTAAGTGCCTTGCAGATTGGGGCCAATAAGAGTAGGTGTAATCTTCACATGTAGGGAATGAGGACAAAGGGAGATGTGTATAGTGGTCATTGCTTAGTTAGAGAACAGATGTTAACACGTGGACCCCTTCTTCCATCACTTTGATAATATGTTATGTCCCTTTGCAGCTCCTATTGTGGTGCTCCTGCAGCATCTTTGATTTATTCTTTTTAAGGGGGCCTAATTCCTTGTTGGCTCTCAATTTGCATGTTCTTATTGCTGGTCTTACTACACCAATGGCTTATTAGCATAGGAAAATCCTGCTTCAATGGGCTGTACCTCCCAGGGGCAACTATGCCATTTTTATGATAGGTTTGCACTGGCAGTGTGGGCCAAAGTGGTCTGAAAGTAGGGGAGAATGTGGCCTTTACGTATTAAAACTAAGTAATTAGTTGTCAATACAATGTTATAATGAAGGAGTTCTGTATTTCTATTTCTATGTTTTCTTTTACCTATAATTTTTTTTCTCTTTTAAAAACAGTTTTGAACAATTTTGTCTGTTTATTAAGGGCTTCTGAAAGTTAGTTCTAGATCTGTGAATAGCATAGAGGTGCTGCTCTTTGCTATAAACTAGTTAGGGACATACATTGCTTTTTATAGAATCTTTGAAACTAGAGATGGGAAAAGCCTGATTAAATTATCTATTTTATCCCACGAGGCCAGGATAAGATGGCTTCCTCAAGTATATCTTTCAGTACTTTGCCTAGTCCACTTTTAAATAACTTAGATGACAGGGTTTCCATCACTTCCCTTTGGAGACTATTTCATACTCTAATATATGTAATAGTCTGGAGTTCTCATGCAGTCAGTCTAAATTTTCCTTTGCATAATTTCATCCCTTTACTGTTAATTAAGCCTCCTTGTCCCACTCTAAAAAACTTCCTCGGTTTTCACACACATCAAATACTTGTACTCTATTGTCATGTTCCCCTTAGTTATTGTGAAGACTCCCAGTATACAGGCCTGAGGAGATGCCTCCCATCTAAAGGAAGGGATGTGCTGCCACAGTTAATTTTCCTCTCCAAGAATCCCAAATACAAATATCTAATGTAAGATTCTGAGTAATTCTTCCAGGTTCTGAGGTCTCTCCGTTCCCCAGCACTTCACAGGACCAAGGCATAAATCTTCTCAAACAGGTGGAAAGGCATTTAAAGAAGTTAGACTAATAATGTGCCAGAGTTAATGGAAAGCTTGTTTAGATGTAATTTTAGCATTTAATCCATTTGTTAAATCTATTAGAAAGTACAGTTTAGTTTTTCTCATTAAAGTTAACATATAATTGTTTCATTCAAGCTGGAAAATCAGCCTCTTTGAAATGAAACCTTTTTGTGCAGCTAGAGCCATTCAATCCCAATGTTCCATGCCAGTTTTGGCTGCCTATATGTCCACTCTTCCTCCAAATCGCTCGTCGAGATTATTAGGTTGCTGGGGAGGGGCTGTGTGTGAAGTCATTTGCTACTATTCTCACATTACATTGTTCTCTCTTTCTACTGCCTTTTTTTTTTTTGGGCTACTATATCTCATTACAATCTCTTGTCTAATTTAGTTTCCTTAGGAAACAATCTGTTTCAGAATTTGTACTTTCCAAATGTCTGTAATCTGGTTTTTATTATAACCCATCCCACTCTACCTCCCAGGCACTAAGTGGCAATTTTAATGGCTTAATCTCATTCTTTTCTCTTGCCCATGTGATGGATTTGGGTAGGTGTGTACCCGTTTATGTGATCCACTTCATTTTATGGCTTCCATTTTGTGTCTGATCATACTTTGTGCCTTGTAGTGAGAGCCAGTTTAGACTAGCATATGCATAACTTTATTGTGATGTATAATAAAGCCCTAAGGGGTGGGAGTTTCTCACCTGACTCTTCCTGCATTAGCACTCTATTGTGTTATCAAGATGACTACCAAGGACTATTGTCCTGATAATGACTCTTATCTACTGGCCCACCCACCAGGGAACAAGAAGTGTTTTGAATGTGAACTCAGCATAACTAGGGCATGAGGTTTTATGTGGGGACTTATGGTCGGGACTGTATTTTTTAGGTTGGGGGCTTCTGTGTGCAAGAGGCCAACCACTGCTAGCAGCAAGAAGGACTTGCTGCAGGGGAGATGAGGAAGTCTCCACCTAGCCTGAGCAAGGATACACCTTGGATCCAAATGGATGGGTGAAATCAGTCTAAAATGGGATTGCATTCAGGTTTGTTTGGTTTTTTGCCTAGACCGTCAATGCTCTTGTGCTAACAGTAAAGTGTGTTTGTGTTTAAGAGGTTCCTTTGCAAATCCTGTTTTCCTTACTTTACCTTCCACATGTCCCTGAAGAGTTAACTATAAACTGAAGTGCCCATGGGGGCGGAGCTCTCGAGATGGGGGTGCATAACTGACTGTGGAGGCTTGGGAGGTTCAGCCCTTGTTTCAAGGCATAGGGCAGTTGTATTGCGGAATTCAGCATCCCAAGGCGGGGTTCCAAACAAGGAGTCTGTACCCCAGGAGTGTGCCTAGGAGGCCAAAACTAGAAGCAGTGTCTGGACACAGTGCAGAACCAGTTGTCTTGTGGGATCCAGTGGTTGACTCCAATACAGCAGACTGGTGACTTTTTACCAAGGGGACTCAGTCCAGGCCGTAACAGTCCATATTTCCCACCCCTCTAGGCCTCCGTTCAGGGAGGTAGTTAAACATGTGCCTAACTTTAAGCACGTGAGTCGTCCCATTTGAAATTCTAAGTTCCTTTGTTGTATGCCTTTTGTATTTGTAACATTCACCCCTTCATCCTTTAATTCACTTCAGCTCATATATGTGAGCGCAAGACAAGTAAGAATATACAAAGAAAGCTTTAAAAAAAAAACACCTCAGTGCATTTTATATCTTAAATTCTTCTGCTGAAGAGATTTTGC
Source organism: Mauremys reevesii (assembly GCF_016161935.1). Lineage (NCBI taxonomy): Eukaryota > Metazoa > Chordata > Testudines > Geoemydidae > Mauremys > Mauremys reevesii. Next base: position 174,600,688 of record NC_052624.1, on the reverse strand, counting down.
GGCTGTTATTTCCACATGATTCCTTTTGTCTGTTCTGAGGATGACATTTAACAGCATCCAACCTGATGCCCAAGTAAATGTGCTTTGGATGGGGAACTACACAAGGTCTGTGGTTGGAGATAGAATTCAAGCCTGATGCACATGTAGGTGAGTGGCAGCTCTGAAGCCCTTCACAGCCTCTGTTCTAGCCCTGTGCAGAAATAGGGGTTGAAACTCCAGCATACATCTTCTCTGAATACTTCTGTAAACACTGGATCTGCATGAGCAAGCGGCCCAGTGGCCATGCCCCTTACTTTCCGCAGTAGCCCCTCTATGCTTGTTTATATGGAGCTGACACAAAGTCTAGGGCGCCCCTTAAGCACTCCCTCTGCAGCTGCCCATTCCCTCCTATACAGCAGAATCTTAGAATATCAGAGTTTGAAGGGACCTCAGGAGGTCATCTAGTCCAACCCCCTGCTCAAAGCAGGACCAATTCCCAGCTAAATCATCCCAGCCAGGGCTTTATCAAGCCTGACCTTAAAAACCTCTAAGGAAGGAGATTCTACCACCTCCCTAGGTAACCCATTCCGGTGTTTCACCACCCTCCTAGTGAAAAAGTTTTTCCTAATATCCAACCTAAACCTTCCCCACTGCAACTTGAGACCATTAATCCTTGTTCTGTCATCTGCCACCACTGAGAACAGTCTAGATCCATCCTCTTTGGAACCCCCTTTCAGGTAGTTGAAAGCAGCTATCAAATCCCCCCTCATTCTTCTCTTCTGCAGACTAAACAATCCCAGTTCCCTCAACCTCTCCTCATAAGTCATGTGTTCCAGCCCCCTAATCATTTTTGTTGCCCTCCGCTGGACTCTTTCCAATTTTTCCACATCCTTCTTGTAGTGTGGGGCCCAAAACTGGACACAGTACTCCAGATGAAGCCTCACCAATGTCGAATAGAGGGGAATGATCATGTCCCTCAACCTGCTGGCAGTGCCCCTACTTATACAGCCCAAAATGCAGTTAGCCTTCTTGGCAACAAGGGCACACTGTTGACTCTCATCCAGCTTCTCATCTACTGTAACCCCTAAGTCCTTTTCTGCAGAACTACTGCCTAGCCATTCGGTCCCTAGTCTGTAGCAGTGCATGGGATTCTTCCATCCTAAGTGTAGGACTCTGCACTTGTCCTTGTTGAACCTCATCAGGTTTCTTTTGGCCCAGTCCTCTAATTTGTCTAGGTCCCTCTGTATCCTATCCCTGCCCTCCAGCATATCTACCACTCCTCCCAGTTTAGTGTCATCTGCAAACTTGCTGAGAGTGCAGTCCGCGCCATCCTCCAGATCATTACTGAAGATATTGAACAAAACCAGCCCCAGGATCGACCCTTGGGGCACTCCCCTTGATACTGGCTGCCAACTAGACCTGGAGCCATTGATCACTACCCATTGAGCCCGACAATTTAGCCAGCTTTCTATCCACCTTATAGTCCATTCATCCAGCCTATACTTCTTTAACTTGCCGGCAAGAATACTGTGGGAAACCATATCAAAAGTGTCATAAATATAAAGGGAAGGGTAACCACCTTTCTGTATACAGTACTATAAAATCCCTCCTGGCCAGAGGCACAAAATCCTTTTACCTGTAGAGGGTTAAGAAGTTCAGGTAACCTAGCTGGCACCTGACCAAAAGGACCAATAAGGGGACAAGATACTTTCAAATCTGGGGAGGGGGAAAAGGCTTTGTTTTGTCTGTCTGTTCTGTGTGCTTGCCGGAGACAGATCAAGAAGGCAAGCAATCCAACTCAATTAGAATTAGTAAGGGAATGTGTTAACTTACTTTTATTTTGGCTTGTGATTTTCCTTGTCTAGAGGGAGATTTATCCCTGGATTTGTAACTTTAAGGTTTTGCCTAGAGGGAAGATCCTCTATGTTCTTGAATCTTTTGTTATTCTGTAAAGTACTTACCATCTCGATTTTAGAGAGGTAATTTTTTTACCTTTTCTTTAATTAAAATTCTTCCTTTAAGAACCTGATTGATTTTTTGTCATTTTAGGATCCAAGGGTTTGGGTCTGTGTTCACCTATACCAATTGGTGAGGATATATTATTCTCAAGCCTGCACAGGAAAAGGGGTGTAGGGGGTTTGGGGGGATATTTGGGGAAGGTAGGGCTCCAACTGGCCCTCCCTAAATGTTTGTTTAAATCACTTGGTGGAGGCAGCATTACTTAATCCAAGGAATAGGGGAGTTTTTAACCTAAACTGGTAGAAATAAGCCTAGGGGGTCTTCATGTGGGTCCCCACGTTTGTACCCTAAAGTTTAGAGTGGGGAGGGAACCCTGACAAAAAGCTTTGCTAAAGTCAAGGAATAACACGTTCACTGCTTTCCTCTCATCCACAGAGCCAGTTATCTCGTCATTAAAGGCAATTAGGTTAGTCAGGCATGACTTCCCTTGGTGAGTCCACGCTGACTGTTCCTGATCACTTTCCTCTCCTCTAAGTGCTTCAGAACTGATTCCTTGAGGACCTGCTCCATGATTTTTTCAGAGACTGAGGTGAGGTTGACTGGCCTGTAGTTCCCCAGATCCTCCTCCTTCCCCTTTTTAAAGATGGGCCCTACATTAGCCTTTTTCCAGTCATCTGGGACCTCCCCCGATACCCATGAAATATTGGCTTCTTCTGTATTGCAGCCATTTTCAGCCCCCACATCCCTGCGTGAAGTGAAAAGATTCTGGTAGTGGTGTTGATTTGGCTGAGGAATCCTGATATGGGATCCTCTGAGCTCTTTGATTACATGGGACCTGAACTGGAGAGAAGTGCCCTCACAGGAAGTCAGAGCACTGTCCAATTAAGAGCTGAAAAGTAGAGTGGTGTATGCAGAGAGCTGCAGTTTTGTTTGATTTTTAAATCTCCTTGCCAAGGGTTCTGAAATAAGAGCAGTTTGTCTTGGTAATTAGGCCAAAATCGTAATAGTTTGGATTTCTTTTCTCATTGCTATGAGGATGAAACAGATCCTTTTTTCCTCATCCAGAGACTTGGTGGTGCATATGCAAAACTGATATGGCCCTTATCAGAAGTTAATTTGATTGCGCAAACCATTTGTTTGCTAATGCTGCACTATCACTTTTGGTTTCTAAAAGTTGATAGGCACCGTTCCTCCTTTGACATTTGATTTTAATGGCTGTAATGTTGTTCCCATCTCAACAGTTAAATGTCTGGGTGTTTTTTCTTGACTCCAAGATTTCTCAACAGGCTGCAGGAGCATGATTTTAACTCCTCTGCTGCTGGCAGCTCATGCAGCTTTTGTGATTTGTAGAACACCGTGTGTTCTGAGAATGTGCCCAAGATGGAACGCTAACTTTCAGTGGTGATGCATATCAAACATGTCAGGTGGGGTGCAGTTTGCCCTGTGTACTGTGCAATGTAGGAGCACTAGGCTTGAGTTGCTGCAGTCTTAGGCCGGTGCTATGAAATATTGTATTGGTATGATCATGGAGTAATGAGGTGGTGAATGAAGCCCATTTGAATGCATCATTTGCAGAAGGTGGACGTGTAGTTCCCGCAGATGCCCTCCTTTGTTACTACTGTCTGGATTACTGCAGTTCAGTTTTCACTGGCCTTCCAGCAAAATCAATTCATGAACTATGGAATGCTGCTTTAAGGCTCTATTTATGAGACAAGCCTAATTGACACAAGGATGATCCCATATATAGGTCTTCTAATTGGCTACAAGCAGCTCATCATATTGATTTAAAAATTTGTTCTTATTACATTTAAAGCCACAGCTAATTATGATTGTTCCCTACTGCTTGCTTTTTTGATTGTAGCTCAAGATTCCTTCTGCATGATCTCATTCCTTTTTTTCCAATCCCAAAAATACCCTTGTAGGGAATGCCATTCCCACTCTTAAGTTCCATGAAACATGTATAAGTCACTGCTGGTAACAAGATACTAAATTTGGTGGACCAATAATTTGGTGCAATGTGGCAAATTCTGGTTTCCTGGTGATGCTTTGATGGTCTGAGTATTCATTTAAAACAGTGGAAGATTGAGAGGGCTGACAATGATTAAAACACTTGATTAAATGTGATGAAAATGATTAAAAGATTAAAAAACTTTTTTAAAATGAAGGGGTATGATAGTTTTAATTTGTTCATTTTTATAAATGAGGAGAGAAACTGGTGGAGAGATGTGCCCTCCATTTATAAAATGTATCACTAACTATATTCGGATAAAGCAGTAGGGGGGTGCAAAAACCTCAGGAAAAATAGTGTTACTAACTGGTTCGTTATTAGCAATGCATACTTATTAAGTATGACATTTCTGTTAAGATCGGTTCATCATTATTAGAACGGAAGATATAATTCCAAGCAGTGGTTGTTAGGGTTTTTCTAGAACTATTCTCAAACTTTAGGATATGGACCCTTTGAATGAAAGTCCTTGCTCAAGCCCAAATCCTGGACTGAAAACTAGGGTAGGTACAGCAGCATTTCCATATGGCTCTCAAGACTGGGGCTTCAGTCTTTGCACAGTCTTCTCTTCCAGTGAAATCAATGGGAATTTTTTGTCTGAGTATACCATATTCTGCCATCAGTTTTTAAGGAATCTAAAAAAGTTCCACTTAACAGCCAATGGCACAAAGTGATGGTCGGATTTCAAGATTATTTAGAATCCAAATTAGGTTTATTCATTTCAAAGGGCTAGCAGATATTGTCATCAATCCCCTGGGGGTGAAACCTATTATTTAATTTTATTATTCCATGTCTTTGAAATCCAGATTCACTTTTTTATTCATTTTATTATCTAATTCAAATTAAAGGGAATATGTCTGGACTCTCTGCTGTGTATAAAAAGTTTATTATCGAATTATGACTAACTATATGAATAATTACCAATTACAAGAAAACAATGCAGATGGATAGCTTCATTAAGCAAGCGACATGGGGTCATTATAAGGTTCTGGTTGCTGCCCCCAATCTTAGAGAAAATATAGTTCTCTGAACCACCAATCTGAACTGGTGATAAAATATCACAAGTAGGCTCACATTAAGCTGGATAATATGCAGGCTGCTTGATTTGTATTGAATATGTGTCTGGTGGCTGGAACCCACTGTAATGAACTAGCCCACAAATCACAGCTTAATGGGAATCTACTTATACATATTGCTTAATTAAAAGTTGTGAGCTTATTAACATGTGTCTTTGGCACTGAGCTTTGGGGATGTAATCTCTGTGCAAATAAGACTAGGTTGTAAAAGTTTTATAGATTGACAATGATATTAAATTCCATACCTTAATAACCCATCATTTTCCCAAAGAATGGTTCATATTCTGTATTTATGCACTATTCTGGCCAAGTATTTATTTATATTCTTTACAACACAGGACCTGCTGTATTTCTTTTATTTAAGAAACCCAGTGTTACTGATTCTTCACCTGTTTTCCCTTCTTTTTCTGGGTGGTGTTCACCACTGTGCCCGACATAAAATCTCTATTTTTATTATTATAGCAGCACCCATTAGCATAGCGCCATTAGTTAGGGTTGTGCCAGTGTTTCCATTATAAACCTCCATTTTCATGGGTTTACAACTCCACTGTAAAAATTTGCTCCAGGCTCAAACTTGGAATAAAAGGTCTTAAATTGAGAGAGAACATTTTTAACAATTAAAACAAAAATCTACAGTATGTTGCTGTTTTTAGGTTACAGATGTAAAAGTCAACAGAATATAACCAGTTTCAGAATTATTTTTTGGGGAGGTCCTCTTGTTTCTTTTATTTTTATGTTATGTTTTACAGGCTTAGGCCCAGGTTCTCAAAGGTATTTTGGCGTCTAAATCCAATTGGAATCAATGGGAGTTAGATGCCTAAATCCCTTTGAGATTCTGGGATTTACTTCCTAATTTCAGCTAATTTCTCTTGATCTGATTTTTTTTTTCTAAATAAAACTATCAAATTAAAGGCTTTCTTTATATTCCTGTGAAATCATGGATCCTAACATAGGTACCTCCTCTCCCTTTCTCCCTCCCTATGTGGGTCCCCACTTACTGTGCCTTGTCTGGTAATATTCCTTGTAGGGAATCCTCAGTAGTGTGGCTGTTCCCAGGTGCCAGAAGCCGCAAATGGAGAGAGTTGGGGTTTGTTTATTATGACTGGGAGTTTGGGGGCATATGTCTGCCAGTTATGAATTCTATTTGTACTTGTGTAACAGTCGTAAATTAAAACATCCATTTGGTAGCAGGAATCTCCCATGTAGCAAGCACTGGAAAGGTGTGACAGAATAACCAAGGAGCCATAAGTACTGAAAGACTCTTACCAGCAGGGCCTCTCCCTCTGAATAGGTTATCTCTTCACAGAAAGCGTGTGTGTGCGTGTGTGTGTGTGTGTGTGTGGAGGCTGGGCAGGAATTCCCGCCCCTCAACTAAACACATGGGTGTGGGAGCTGTTATTCTCCACCTGACCAAAGAGGGACAGACTGTTTTAAAAGGTGTGGCTCTCCCAGTAAGAAGTGCTATTTCATCATCAGAACCTGACGACACATCCCGATTGAGGAGGCATTCAGGAGTTTGTTGTTGTCCATAGATTTGTAACTCTTGTACTTTACTTTAAACAACAACAACAGAGTGGAAGACTGGGCTGGGTTGTGACAGATATCATTTTTTGGTTCTGTGTTTTGGATATAGCTCGTAATGCAATGGGGCTCCCTAGTTGCTACCACAATATGAAAAATTAAGTAATAAACCCAAAAGACCTTTTAAAATGTATTCTTGATACTAATTCCCAGAATAAAATATAGAGGCCCATGAAATTATGAGCTAAGTATAAATATTAAGGGATGTGTTGGACTTGCATGCATTTTTCTTCTGCATGGCACAGTGCATGGCAGAAACATGTTAATCATATGCATTGTTATAATGTAAAATCTATGATGGATCCTTGCCACTCCTTACTCAGCCAAACATCCCATGGAAAGCAATGTAGGTTTACCTGAGTAAGGAGTTCAGTAGGGAGGGACAACCCGTACTTCTGGCTGCACTGCAAACCACAGGAGGATGTCTAACTCCCTGGAAGATGTGCTCCTCCCTGTGTACCAGCTAGCACCTATCGGGGCAGCACTGGTAGAAGGGTCCACTATATGGATTGATTCACCATTGTTACCTCCAGTTTTATTTGACACTGACATAAAACTGGAATAATTCAGTTGTGAATTCCAGGGACCAAACTTGGGAAGTCAATACAGCTGTGCCAGCTGGCAACAACTGAAGATCTGGCCCAGCTACAGTAAGTCTTGTGGCTAAGCATGCTCCTCCTCTGCCCTCCAGTACTCCTGGAGTCAGATGGACCAGATTCTCCACAGTTTTGCCCCTTGTGTACTTATTTACCCACTTGCTAAATGAGTGCACAACAGGTATATAATACAACTGCTAGTGTGCATGGGGAATACTGATTGCAAAATACTACAGATCCACTTTGCACAGGTGGAAATGACTGTACAATGTGCAAGGTTATGAAGAATCAGGCCACCATTATGACTTAATACTGTCATCCTCTTGTACTTCAACTGACTCCACACCAGTATTCCATAGACATGACTTAGCCCTGTGCAAGGCAGGGGTTCCAAACATTGTGTGACTTCACGTGTTGCACTAGGCACCTGACATTATGTTGTTATAAAGACATAGCTACACCCTTAACTGCAAGCTGCATTGTGTTTGGGCAAGATTTTTGTTCAAACTTTCCCTACTATAGCATATGAATATACTTTTTGGTGCTTTAATTGATATTCATATCAAACTTTCCTCACATTAATGGAGTTCACAGTTAATCTTCAGGGAGAAATCAGCATTTTTATGTGAAATTAGGTGTATATTGCTTAATCAAGGCTTTTTCAATTTAATTTACTCACTAGAAGTATTCATGCTGGTTCTCTTTGAAAAGTCCCTTTGTTTCATTTTAGCTAATAATTTTAACACAGTTATAGCTAATTATCAAAGAAAAACTAATGAGGCTTTTCATACTTAGTGTGATAAGTATTTCTGTTAAGTTGTTATGCTTTTTTGTTCCTACAGTCTTTCCAGAAAAGCCACAAACTGTGTGGACTCAAGCTTCTCATATTCAGGTTGTCCCTGTTAATTGATCAGTTGCAGTAGAGACCCACCCTCACTCTATGCAGAATTGAGTTTTCTACAGAACAAGTTAACTATGGGCCATAGCCTGAATTCCTAACTGAGGTCCTGCCTGTCTCCCCTGTGTTTCTTGCCCAAATGTAGACCTCTCTCAGAAAGATGAGTTAACTACCCACAGCCTATAAAACATAATGTAAAAATAAAAGAAACAAGAGGACCTCCCCAAAAAATAATTCTGAAACTGTCTATATTCTGTTGACTTTTACAGCTGTAACCTAAAAACAGCAACATACTGTAGATTTTTGTTTTAATTGTTAAAAATGTTCTCTCCCAATTTAAGACCTTCTAAGATGAGTCAACTACCCATATCCCATCCATGTCCTGGACCTTGTAGAGAGCACTCCATGATGCTCAGGATCTGAGTAGGAACAGGACAGGGAGTGGTTTGGCCTAAGGAGGAGGGGCAATGTGGAGATGGTAGGGCCTAAGAACCCATGATATGTGTTATCCCACACAGTGGCCCCTCAGAGATACCTAGGAAAACTGACAGCCTCTGCCTATATACTTGATACTTGTTTTTAACAAAGTATGGCTGTTGGGGGAAGAGGGAAGGAATGGTTTTTTTTAAATATTTCTGTACCTTTGTCCAACTCCTCTAACTTTCCAAGACCTCTCTGCCATGCACATTGGGGATCCCTTTTGATACAGCGTGGCCTGTAACCACTCAGTGACCCCTAGCAACATCACCTTTCTGTGAGAGAGTGAAATTGAAGGTCTGCCAAGAACACAAAGCTGGGTTGGAGGCATAGAACTTCTGCATAAATAGCCCTGGTCTTTATGCAGATCCTGGGGAAAAAACACAGAATAAGTGAGCCAGCTCCACAATTTATTCCACGGGGAACAGACTTCACTTCCCATCCCCCAGCACAACAGTTCAGGAGAAATCTCCACCCGGAAAACTTTGCAGAGACTTACTCTCTCTTTCTGCCTCCCACAGAAAAAAACAATAGTCAGGGATTAACTGGGCCCTTGGTTGTTACTCAGTCTTTAATCAGGTAAACTCCTGTTGACTTCAAGATCTGGCAGCCTAAACAAAAGTTGACTCTCACCAGGACTACAATTTGCATATTGCAATGCACTGAAAGGATTCTAGGTGAAATAGAATGGGTGAAATAGTGCTGCCATTGAAGTCAGTGGGTGTCTTTCCATCGGTTTTAGTGGACCAGAATTTCACGCTATGTATATTATGGCAGTGCCGATATTGTCACGGCCAAATTGAAACGAAAATTTGAAAGAAATAGTAAACAGAATGTTTTAAAAACTGTGACAATACAGGCACTAATGTAGGGCTAAATCTTGCTCTTCTCACTCATCCAAGTAGGCCCAATGGCCTCCGTTAAACTAAACATGTCATTAAGATGAGTAAGATATGGCCTGCAGTGTACTATTAAGGTAAACATGATTGTTAATTGCCTCCACTGAATAAAAGAGAAGCTTAGTTTGGATAAGCTCCTGAATGTTTGGACACTCATCTGAATCGTATTTGAGTTATCCAATCCTCCCAAGTCTGTAAAACTGGACAGGGAATGCCAGAGCAAGAGTTAGGTTTTTGACATGTCCACTTTTGGTCCCAAAAGAAACCAGAAAGTGCAGAGGTGAATACATTTGTTTTCCATTTTCAAACATTTAAAAAAAATAATTTTCAGCTTGGTTTAAGTTCTTGGGTTGATTGTTTTAAGTGAATCCATTCTTCCATCCCTAATCAATGTAAGGATCGCAGGGACATCTAGAACACACCATTCTTGACAGACTTATGTTTTGTTTTGATTTTCCTTGTAATCTTTCCTCTGCCAGTGTCAAAGTTCCTTTAAAGGTGAGATGACTGGGCACTCTCTCCCTCCATTTAACCCTTGACTGCTCTGCTGAGACTGCCAGTTATTGCCAAATGTGGTGGTGGTGGTGTGTCATGAACACTTATGTCTCAGGAATGAGACAAAGACTACCAATCGAGTTTGAAACCAAAGGGAGTATTTCAGTTTACTTCAATGGGCTTCACATTAGGCCCTTAATTGCACTTGTGAGGGATTTCAACTACTAAAAGACTTAATAGTCCAAAGATTTTTTTTCCTGATTTTATTTTAGTTTAAGCTTCCATTTATTCTGTAATGGATTTGTCTGGCTTCTAAAGCAACTATGTGAAATAAACATTTTCCTGCAACTTACAGTGGCAAAAGTGTGTGTGTGTGTGTTTTTAAGCGATACGTCTCCTAACGTTCGTTAGATTCAAAAGCAAGATAAACTACATAGCATACTACTGTAAGGAAATGATGGCCTACATTTACAAATGTGAATGGTGATTTTGAGGGCCTCATTTTTTGGGTGCCCAACTTGAAAGACCTAATAGGAGTCTGTTTTTTTTTTTTCCCAAGAAGTTAAGGTGTGTTAGGTTGGGCATCCAAAATCTGAGACAACTAAAATCACTGGTAACTCTCTGGAAAATGTGGGCCTAAACTGGAAATAAGTCCAAATAGTAATGGCCTGATCTTAATATGGGCTGAGCAGGAGGTGCTCAGCACCTTGCAGAATTAGGCCCTTAATATGTTTATTTTTTTCCTAATTTAAACATTTACAAGTAATGTCTTACTATCATCTGGTTAGATTTAAGGATGAGTGAACCAATTTAGATAAAATCTAAAATGAAATAATCCCAAATCAAACCTTTAAAAAGATTTGTAAATGTTGTAGAATAATGATCAGAAATTAACTAACATATTTTCATGCTGTGAGGGAATGCACCCATGTATTCATGCCCTAAACACTATTGTTGTAATCTTTGTACAAAGCATGCCTTGTGAGGTATCATTTGAAAATGTATAACTTTCTGATCAGCAAGTTGTATCAGGGTAAAAGGTGTGGGGTATCTCTATGGGTAAAGTTATAAATTTCCCCTGTACGCTGTTAAAAATACATGTTCTGACTCACATAGCACCGAACTGGTCAAACAGACCTGTCTTGAACAAAGGAGTGTATGCCTGTCTTAGGGTATGTCTTCACTGGTAATGTTAAAGCACATTAAAGCGCTTTAATGTGGCTCTGTAGTTGCGGCACGAGGGCTCGGAGAGAGCTCTCCCAGCGCTGTAAAAAACCCACCTCCACGAGGGGAGTAGCTATCAGAGCTGGGAGCTCCCAGTGCTGGTGCACGGTCTACACTGCCACTTTACAGTGCTGAAACTTGCAGTACTAGGGCGGGGGCGGGGCACACCCCTGAGCGAGAAAGTTGCAACACTGTAAAGTGGCAGTGTAGACAAGGCCTAAATTTGCATTAAAGCAGTAAAGTCATCAACTAGAAAGGGGGAAGGGAAAAAACACAGGTTGTTCACACAGGTGAAGAAACCTAGCAGGGAACATCCTTCCACACAGACTCTCTTTTTTGTCTAGTTCTCAACTGGAAGTGCTTTCCAAGAGAGGGACTGAAACTATAAACAGGAGGTGCAAACACTAAGACCCACTTCCTCTCACTCTTTGCACCTGAGAAGACAAAAGCAGCAGCAGTTGAACTCTGGGTGAGGGGTTCTGACCTGCAAGTTTAATCAGTAATGCTGTTGGAAGCATGTGGTGAGAAACTTTTGCTTTAAATCTAATACAGTTAGGCACTAGAATACATTTCATCTTCATTTTTCTTGTAACCCTGGCTTGAACTCACTTAAAGTCTATCTCTTTGTAGCTAATAATCTTGTTCTTATTGTTTCACGTAAGTTAGCATCTGGGTAACTTCATTTATCATAAGCTGGTGTATATTGTTTCCTTAAAGGAATAACCAAATTAATATTTCTGGAGTGTCTGGGAGGGCTGAACAGTGCAGAATATACATTTCCTGGGGAAAGTCTGGCATTGGGAGCAGTGGCGTAGCCAGCATGGGATATTTGGGTGGGTCCTGACTTCGGGGGGGCTGGGAAGTCAAGAGGGATGGGGGGCCCATCTGCCCAGGGACTCCACTGGGAATGCACCCAGTTCCAGGAGGAGACCCTGCTCTCCAAGGCACACGGCTCCCTTCCAGGTCCCACCGCCCCATGCTGGGCCCAGCTCCCCCAGGCAGTAGGCCTACCTTTTTAGAAGATCTCCCCTACCACCGCCAGTCACCCGCTCACTCTCCCTTTTGGGCGCCAGAAAAATGGGAGCTCCTGCACCTCCGCCTGCCTGGCGTTCCTGTCAGGGACCAAAATGGGAGCATGGGTGCTTGCCCCGCTCAACCCACCCAGCACCAGCAGGAACACCAGGCAAGTGGGCAGAGCAGGGCAAGACTCCACATCCCAACCCCGCTGCCTGTCAGGTGCGCCAGGCAGGTGGGCAGAGTGGGGCAAGTGCTGGGGCCAGAGCAGAGCTGGGGCTGAGGAGTGGGCCTGGATGCGAAATGGGTGGGCCACAGCCCACCCAGGCCCACCCTAATTGGAAGTGTGTTGGGGTCACCATGTAGTAATAATCAAAGCTGGTCAGAGTCAAGATGTGATTGGTAGACTGTAGTACACACAAGCATCTGGGAGAGACTGACATGCTGGTAGCTGAGCACAGTCCAGGTTGGAGGCTACAGTGGCAAGGCATTGCAAGGCACCCAAGGTTACAGGACGGGGTGACAAATTCACTCACTCATGAGGATTGTACCCTGGCATGTCACACATGCACCTCTGCCCTTCGTTCTTTTTTCAGCTGGGAAGTGGAAGTGCTAAAATACCACATGAAATGCTACCCACCTGCATTAATGGGTTGGGGAACTTGATGGGGCAAGAGGTGAAAGGAGGACCGTCCCAGTTGCAAGGGAGGGAGACACTCACCAAACAACATAGGTGGCACCTCCCTGTGGGAGTCTGGCACCCATTTGCTAATTGAGGGAGAAGGGTGCTAATTGGCCAGCTCCCCAGCTCCCAAGACAGCCCAGTGCAGGAGCCATGTGGAGCCTCTTTTGGCTCTGTTCCAGCAGCCCACCCTACCCACCTGAACTTGGAATGGGAACCTGGACTGACAGATGCTGTGGGCCTAGCCAATAGCCTATTTAGAGGGGCAGGAAGAAATTTTTGCTCCCATGAGCCAATTGGTGGAAGACCAGGGAGGTTTTTTGCCTTCTTTGCAGAACCAGTAAGCCACAGTTGATTAAGTAGGAATGCATTTAGTAGCTTACGGGGGTGGTGTTGTTTACTTGTTGCAACTTGTGGCCAGTTTCCAGTGTGGTTAAGAGAATAAAATGAATGGCTCCCATCGGTAAAAGACCTGGGATTTTGGTAACAGGGCGAGAGAGGGGGAACGGTGCTAGGCCTTAGCGAGCTAAGTCCTGGGGGATAGGCTGAGGAAAGCCTACCCTGCAATATGGGTTCTCTGGTAAGGAGCTCTGTAAACCCCTACACTGGAAACAATTAAATGCTTGGTATAGGAGAGTATGGATGATGGGAAGATAGTGTTTTAAAGTTTAATAAAAGTTGTGGCCTGCCGCTTAATTCTATGCATGGGTCTGTCTTCATTTTTCCAGTGTGTCCACATCAAAGGGCATTCTTATGGTATTTGCTAATGCTTCTTTCTTCCAGTTGGGTCCAATCTCATCCTCTTTTCATGAGATTATCTGTCTGTGCATATTCAAGAGGTTTAAATAAGCACCCCAACATTTGGACTTTACAAATTACTAGTTAAAATGAGCACCTGAGGCTTAATGTTACCTTTTCATCCCTCCCATAAGACTGCACGCTACCTTACATTATCCCCTTTTAAAGGGAAGATGGAGAGTAACTACTGCTGCCAAAAGAAACACAAGATATCTTCCTCTAACTGGAGACAATAGGTGTCACTCCCTCCTCTCCTGCCATCATTTCAGAAAGGTGTGTGTGTGTGTATGGTGAAGAAAGGGACCAGTCAAGCAGGGAGCTCTGAACCTGCAACTGTAAGACATAGAAAAAGCTTTTGTTGCACAAGTGTTTATTCTGTTAGCTGCTTGAGAATACATACACTATGAACTGTTTCATGGCTGTGTGTGTCTGTGTTACGTTTGCATGTTGCCTGTCAAATTGGGTAGAACACAATAAGAAGATAGTTGCATTTGGAGTGTGGTCTATCTGCAAATGATTTTGTCATCAGTGTAGTACCAGTGGAAAAAATCTTTTCAGAAATTTAGCCCTGATTATCTTGAAATGTGATTAAAAATTAATTCTCTGACAAGAAGAAATTTACAGCTGAACAATGGGATCACTTCAAACCCCAAACTGCAAACTGAACTCCCTGGAGCTCAGAGGCTACTTGCATGAGTACGTAAACCTCAGTGTGAGTAAGGATTGCAGAAATGGGCCCTTCATCAGAGTACCTCTCTGAGGGCCTCAGCTTGGTTTTTTTTACAGCCCATTTGCCTTTCACCACAACAAGCCTATTATTATCTCGCTGCTTAGTAGTATAGTTCTTGGTGTCAGAAATGTCTACATACAGGATTAAGAAGTTTCTTAAAATGAATGTCTAGGGGTTTGTTTTGTTTTTCCATTGCTCAGGAGTGTTGACAAGGTTAAGAATTCAGCGCCTCCTCACTGGTTACCAATCTCATAGGCCCTGATTCAGCAAAGCGTTTAAGATGAAGATTTAAGCACTACAGCTGGTAGGCAACAATTTATTGAAACTCCCCACCACCACCACCCTCCTCCCCATGGCGGAAAATGCCAGTTTGACACGCCCTGTTGTTTCAAATCTTATGGATTTTTTATGAAATTTTATTTTAAAAAACTCTAGAAAAACTTGGGAAAAGTGATACTTGACATGAGAAATTTTTAACTTTTCATTTTGAAACACCTGTTTGTCTTGCAACTTTTTATAAAATAAATTAAAAAGGTCAAAAATCAAAACAAAACATTTTGATTGACCAGACACTTTTTTAAAAAAATATATTTAACGGAAAACTTGCAAGTTTGACCTTTCATCAAGATTTACACATAGATTTTCCATCCTGGGTCAACAACAATCTTCCAATCAACTATTAAGCACTCACTTGAAGTTAGGTACATGAATAAATGATTTTGCTGCACTGGGATTTCCTGCAAATTGGGGATTTTGAGGCCTTCAGCAGGTTTGGCAAGGATGGCTTAGATTCTGCTTCCCTTCCTCACTCCCAGTAGCACTATTCACTCCCAACAGGACTATTCAGCCTGAGTATAGGTGCAGAAGATGGCCTTGTACTGATAGTGTAGCATATTCACACTTCCCCATAGATATTTTGCTAACCATTTTGTGAAGCTCATTGTATTTTCTTGGCTTTGTGCTACCCTACTGTAACACCTATTAGCTCTTTTAAAGTTGTCAGCTGACATTTTCTTCTCTTTTGAATTCTACACAAAGGTTTTTGTTCCTCATAGATGCTGGAACTAAGGGTGCTGCCACTCCCCCTAGCTTTAAGTGGTTTCCATCGTATACATGGATTACAGTTTGGGTCAATGGCTCTCAGCACCCCCACTACAAAAATTGCTCCAGCACCCCGTTGTTTCTTTTCTATTTTTTCTTCACAATCTTACTGCTTTTTTTTTTAATTATCAGCTTAGACTGGAGTTTATAGACAGCATTCTCACATTTCTAAATATTTAAGCCTCAGCAAGTGAACAGAGAGAATACATAGCTTCCAGTCACCACCAAGGATGAAATCCTGTCCCCATGAAAGTCAATGAGAGTTTTGTCATTGAGTTCAGTGGGGCCAAAATGTCATCTCATTTTCAGAGTGAAATTCCTTACAGTGCTGCTGATGTAGTCACAACTTTAAAATTTTAATTAAATTGCTAAGAACTCTAGGGTACAGCATGGTGTGTGCTATTGCAACAGAAGCAACTAGGCAACAGAAATGTAGGTGAATACAAGGGGTAGGAAAGAGGAAGGGGTTTAAAGTCCACGCGGTAACTGCTCCTGATCTTTCAAATTTGTTACTAGAAATAGTGATAGAGTTTAAGGCCGGAAGGGAGCACCCGATCAATTAGTTTGACCTCCTGTATATCACAGGCCACCAGCACCCACACACTAAAGCCAGCAACTGAAATTAGACTAAAGTATTACAGTCCATGATTTGTCCCATAAGAAGAGAATAGGAGGGACTGAGGCCCCTGCAATAGCAAAGAAATGATTAGGTGAAATATATCCCAATAATCCTGGCAAATGATCTGAACCCTCACATGGCATAGGAAGACAAAACCCCTTCAAGGTCACTGAGCAGCCGGAGAATTCCTTCCTGATCCCACACATGGCAATCAGGTAGACCCTGAGCATGTGAGCAAGAACCAGCCAGCCAACCCCCTGAAAGAGTGTTCAGTGACACCTCACAGTTCTGGCCCACCAAGCCGAAAGTCCCATCTCCAGCCATGGCCATCTCTAATGCTTCAAAGGGTAGGTTTACATTTACCTTCCCCGTCGACGCGGTGAGTTCGAGTTCACGGAGTTCGAACTATCGCGTCTGATCTAGACGCGATAGTTCGAACTCCGGTAGCGCCGCGTTCGACTCCGGTACTCCACCACAGCAAACGGCGGTGGTGGAGTCGACGGGGGAGCCGCGGAGTTCGACCCCGCCGCGTCTGGACGGGTGAGTAGGTCGAACTAGGGTACTTCGAATTCAGCTACGTTATTCACGTAGCTGAATTTGCGTACCCTAGTTCGACCCCCCTTCTTAGTGTGGACCAGCCCAAAGAAAGGAGACCAACCCCCACTTCTCTTCCCCTGCCCCACATAAAACAGAGGGGGTGGGCCAGGGGAAACCCTTCCTGAAACATTTCCAATAAAATAGAACAGAGATTTTGTTTGTTTGTTTTTATTCTTTTTTTTACCAAAACTCAAGCAAAACTAAAACCTGTACCCTAATTAAGTCTTGAAAAAGTTTTTGGTTAACCTTGTTGTTTGCTTTACACATGCCCCTCAATGCCCTGGCCTTGGTTAAGATCAGAAGTAGAACTCACAATATCCAGAGTCAGGAAGGAAATTGCTCTTGTGGTCTTTGTCGGCAAAATCAGGTTGTAGAGAAATCTGAACTGATATCCAGACTAAGTGCCTGATGTTGGGAAATGCTAAGCTCCTACTTGAAGTCAAAGGGAGATGCAGATGCTCAACATCTGTGAAGGTTTATCCCCAAATTAGTAAATTCTTTGTTCACCTATCCCACTATACAGAATTTCCTTTTTTGAAAGTAATGTCTTGTTTTATATTTGACTATTCATCTGAATAAGAATCATCCTGAATATTAATGAATTCCTGAGTTATTCTAGATCTAAAGAGCTTTTGATAATATTTATCTGTAGATAGGCTGAGCTAGATGTATTATGAATATCTATGGCACATACTACAACTTTGAATGCCCATTTACTGTCAAAATGACCTCTGACAAAGTAATTTATATTGACATGTATCCAGTATATATTTAACTCTAAATTATTAAAAATGCAAATTATTGGTACAGAAAACAAATGATGAAATGGCAGAGCCTCTTTTTTCCAAGTAAGTCCTTTGTGGTAGCAGCTGGATTGGTTTTAAGATAGGAGCTTCTTTATCCAGGCAGATGTAGCACTCATCAGAAGTTAATTTGCAGGGATATTCTCTTATGCAAATCATGTCACAATGCTGCAATGTAACCACATAATGAGTGGAAAATGTTATACCCATAAATCATGCTACCACAATCATCAAAATTTCCACTGAGCCAGGACAAATTCAACAGCATTTATGTCTTTCCAGCTTTTAGCCCATAAAAATTCTGTGTTTTTGGAGAGTGTTACACTGGTGATCTTAAAACTCCCAAGTCTGGTATAATGAGTCCTCAAGTGCATTATAACTTACCAGTAATTACATTTCAACATTTCTGCTTTCAGCAGTTAGTGTTTTATTCATAAACATTTAAACACTGAATTAGGCATAAAATAAGAATGTTGGCAACAACCCGGCTTAATTTCATTAACTATTAGGTAAACGTAGTATTGCTTCTTCAAATAATCCTTGGTTTGAACGCTAAAGATGTAATGAACTTCATGGTTCATAGCATCTGACATTGCTTAATTAATGGGTGCATTTATAGTACATAGGCCTTGGTAATTGATTTATATGCATGATTTGCACATACAGCTGTTAGTTCCTGTAGGAAAGTCATAATTCAAATGTGTGCATATTCTGGATATCGGGAAAAGAAGGAAAAAAACCCTCAAACTTCACAAGTTTGTCCCCCAAAAACATGATAGCAAATTAATATATGACAAAACATTAATGTTATAACTTTGAGTTTCCACAGCTCACACTTCAAATGGAAAACGACAAAATGCTCCTCAGAAATTTTTCACCTTTGCAGTAGATGTGAGTCAGTCTCTTTACCTACACCGCATTGTGATTTCATCTGCAGGAGTTATGAAAGTAAAATGCATGTAAACTACAACTGTGTCCCATAATCAGATTCCTCCCCCACAAAAAATGCAATTGTACCTTTACATTAAGTGACCACGTTATACATAGTCAAAATGGGCCATATCCAGATTTGCATCAGAATCCAAATTTTCCCAAATTTCAGGAGTTTTCAGAGCTGCAGTTCCTGTTTGGGCTTATCTCCCACACAATATGGTAAATAATTTAAGTTTATGACCATATACAAGACGGTAAAGGAAAATTGTGTTAACATTACATATGTTTAGTCTTGGGGCAAGCCTCCTCCACATCTAAATTAAGTGCTGCAGGCTGGGGAATTCAGCACAGGTTTCCTAATCTGTCCAACAGATTACTTGTGAAAGCCACAGTTGTGTTGAGAAGTTGGAGTTGAAGAATAACTGAGCTCAGGGTGGAAAGAGGTCTCCTGTGGTGGTTTTTTAAAAAAAAAATGAGGAAGAGAAACAGCTGTTTCTGGATTATCCATTACCATCCATCCTGGTTCCTTCTAGCTCTTCCCTATGTTCTAAGTAATAATCCCATGCTTCTTATCATAGCCCTAATTCCAGCATGCAGTATTGCCCTCCAAACTCCTTTCTCTTTCCCAGTAACTACTACCTTCCACTGTGGCTGGTAGCTGCTAAACTTATTTCAAGGATGCTTGCAGGAAGCACTTACCATTTGGGGGCTTTTGAAACTGGCCATCAAAGCACCTCATTGTGCTCTGCATTCTTAAATGTAAAGGCAGTTTGATGGCTTTCAATGCTGGCTCCATTTCCTGGTGCTCTAAGGCAACACTTAGCTTTTCACTTTCTAACCCCTTATACTCTACAGCTGCTATTCTAATGCCTTCATTCATCAGTAAACGGCTAGTAATAAATTTTCTTTTTCCAAAGGCCACCCCACACACGTTTGTCATTTTTTCTCTATCGATTGCCAGCTGGGAGTGGTGGGGTTAGGGAGACTCCCTGGCCAGTAATTCCATTACAATCCATTTCTCTTTTAGCTATTGATCATATTTTAAACCCTGAGTTGTTACTTGACTCCTTTCAACATGACTTGAAGAGGTTCAATGGAAAATATATTTCCTTCTATGAATCTGTGCTGCCTTCTGGAATTCTACTATGCCTGGAACTAAACTAGAGAACATACAGTGCTGACTCACTTGGCCCAGGTTGGCCATCTGAGTGCATTAACCCTCTATGGTGCAGTACTCTGAATACAAATCTTCACTGGTGAGTCTCTCTCTCTCTCTCTCATTTTTTTGTTATTTTTTTAATGGTCTGATCCTATGAGAGGCTGAGCCCCCTCATCTCTCCTCTTCAACGAGGACTAAAGGCTCCCAATATCTCACAAAATCAGGTCCACAGAGTTATTATAGAGACTATTCTTTTTGGTTATGGAGGAAGAAGCCACCATGTAACAGAAACAAACTAAATCAGGAATAAGAATTGCACTGTCATTTCAATTATTTAAGTTTGGCTGATCAAAATATAGTAATTAAAAAAAAAGGCAGTAAGATTGTGAAGAAAAAATAGAAAAACAACGGGGTGCTGGAGCAATTTTTTAAAAAAGTGAGAGCGAAAGAGACAGAACTGGTTTAAATAACTGAATAATTTATTTGAATAAATTTGAAAACCTAAAGCTAAATCAGAATAAAACAGAAAGAAATAGAATAAATGTATCCAATATTGATAGACTCTATAGAGAACAGATGGGAAAAGTTTACTCTTTTTACCTCTTCAACGTGGGCACTTGCAGATCTGTAGCATTGTTTCCATACGTTGATCTTAGGTTTAGCCTCTCAGAACTATCTTAGAAAGGATGTGACCTGGAAATACCTTGACATTGTTATAGATTGCTTAGAGAAATGGGACAGAGACAATAAAACAGTTTCTCGCAATACATGTGCAAGGCTACTGTGCTGGCAGAAATGGTGATTGTCTAGGGCACAAATATTTGCTGATTTTTTGGACCAAAGCTTCACTCAGATCCAGGACACACAATTCAGTTCTCACTGATTTCAATGGGAGCTAGGTCTGATCACTAGTCATTAAGGAGCTTCCAAAGATTTAAACCGTAACTCTTGCTAGGAAAGAGAAATTTGATCTCTAGAGGAATGTATTATTACATTCATCTAGAAACAAATACTTCACAAAGGTGGATAAGCAAAATTATCTCCATTTTACAGATGGAGAAAATGAGGTATGATGAGAGCTACTCAAAAGATTTAAATGTTGCAGTTTTTCAATGGGAAAAAGAAACATTTTTGTTTTCATGCAAATGTGCATGGGAAATGTTCCTATTTTTCAGCCCACTCTAGGCATGGTCAGGTTAAATGGTTTACCCAAGGTCACACATTGAATCTTGCAGAGCTGAGGACTGAATTCAGGTGTTCTCACTCTTCTAAAAGCAAAACTTGAAAAAAGAAATAAAAGTCAAGGAGTAGATATCATACATGTACTACATGTTTGGGCAGGGTCATTCTTAAGGTTATAATTCATAAGGCTCTCTTCTCATACAGGACCAGACTGTTATAACCTCACTCACATTTGGTCACAAATTTACTCTGCTATTGATCTCATTGTCTTCAATGGGATTGTCTTCACATGGAGTAAGGTACTACTCAGTATTTATGGCCAAACTGCGATATCCTCATACTTATAATCTCAAAACCATTTAGCTTCTTACCCAGACTACATGAAGCCATCTTTAACCATATATTTGCAGATGCAATTTCGTATAACAATACTTTAGGAAACAGGCAACACTGTGAGTAATCTGTTTGGCTAATGAACATGGCAATCAGTTA
Organism: Mauremys reevesii; assembly: GCF_016161935.1. Taxonomy (NCBI): domain Eukaryota; kingdom Metazoa; phylum Chordata; order Testudines; family Geoemydidae; genus Mauremys; species Mauremys reevesii. The sequence continues at coordinate 174,579,389 of NC_052624.1, read as the reverse complement.
AATTATGGCTCAGAACCAGTGTACTATTTTCCTTTTATTCAAAGGGATAGAATCCTGAAACCATGGAACTATTCCTTGAGTATTGTACTGCTCAGTGTGGGTAAGGGTATCATTCAGGATCTGGCCCAAAGGTTGAGATCTCCTGTTTTCTAAGTACAATAATACAGGGAAGTGCAGTAACTTGAGACACTCGCACTGCTTAGGTTCTGGAAGCACTTGGTTTTCAATCTTTATCCTCCTTTGAGCTCTGAACCTTGTAATGTTATTCCTTCCTGATGGCTCACTGTACTTGATCTGTTCCCTTCAAAAGTTACACCTCTTTGAATTTGCGTTCCTCTGCAGAAGAGGGAAATGTATTTACAATTGCTGTTCATTCCTTTGAGATGTGTAAAAGATGTGATGAAAAATAAGTTTCAAGTACACAGATTTCAGGGAAGTATTCCTCTGCTCTGCAAAGGGATTACCGTTAATTCTTACTAAAGATACACTTTAAAACCATTAGAAGACAGCCATTTTAACAGTTCTACAGATTATTAAAAAGTCATTTTCTAAAATATTTTCACTGGCGCGTGTGTTAAAGAAAACATTTAATTGCTCCCCCATTCAACCACAATTGCTTTGTGTTTGTGGTGTAATTGCTGTACTCTGATTAGAAGGTGTGAGAATATTTGTCATATTTGCTTATGTTTAGATGTGACATATCCAGGGTACAATCCAGACTGATGAACAGCTGTACCTGGCGTAATGTTTACACCGCTTTGCTGTGAGCACTACCACCCTTGGTCTGCTCTCACACAGTCTCCAGCATGTAAATTTCTCCTACTTTTATTGTATAAGTTTATAGTCCCTAGCCTCTGTTTGACAGAGGATGGAGCTGGATGGCAGGATAGAGATCACTTGATCATTGCCTGTTAGGTTCACTCCCTCTGGGGCACCTGGCATTGGCCACTGTTGGTAGACAGGATACTGGGCTAGATCAACTTTTGGTCTGAACCAGTATGGCCTTTCTTATGTTCTTATGAATGCTACAGCCAGCGGCTCTTGAGTTACATAGCAGAGCAACACCAGCAAATTCCCAGTCCCAGACTTTCCCCAGAAATGTGTGTCTTGTATTGCCCAGATTTCTCCTGGACAATATAAGCTCCTATAAAGTCCATCATTTTATTAATAGAAAATGGTGTGGACAAATCCTGTTTCCCCAGATGGAGCTTCCCAAACACACTGATTTAGATAAAACAATAAAACAAGTTTATTAACTACAAAAGGGTAGATTTTAAGTGACTATAATTAATTAGCAGGGATCCTAGTTTTCTGCAATTAAACAAACCCCAAATTCTCTGATTTAAAAAACATAAAAATCCCTGTTTTTCCACAATTAAAATTAAATCTGTCAGTAGGAGCCCCACTGCCCGGGAACCCAACCAGATTCTCTGGAAAAATGCAAATTCTGCATTTTTCTGCAGCAAATGGATTTCTAGGATCTCTGGTAATGAGGCATAACAATTAGAATTGGTTACAAGAAAAAGAAAAGTAAAACATAATTAATGCCAAACTAAACAAACTAGAGTGAATTCAAAGCAAAGGTCTCTCTCACCACATGTTTCAGCAGTCCTGCTGACCAAACTTCTTTCAGTCAGGATTCCTCCCCCAGTCCAGTTATTCTTCAGGTGCCATGGATGTCATGGGCAGAAAGAAAGGAAGGAAGGAAGGATTTGGGGTATCTGCCCTCCCTTCCTATAGTTCTTTCCCTTCTTCAAGAAGCATCTCCAACTGGGGTTCAGGAGATAGAGAGTCTGTGTGGATGGGAAGCCCCAGCTGTTTCTTTTTAAGATGTAGATTTTTCACCCATGTCCCTTTTCCTGCCAATGAATAATCATTTAACATTCGATGGTCCATTTGGCCTGTTTACATCTAGCTGAGGTGTCATCTTATCTTTTGTCTCTGAGAAACTGGTTTAGCCACTCCCAGATTTGGAGTATGTTTTAGTAACACCATACAATGGAATCTTATACAATGTTGCCACACGCATTTTATCAGGACAATATTGACCAGTAAGTTTTGAGTTTTCAAATATTACCTCTCAAGGCATATGTGTAAAAAGATTGTTGTTATAGTGTGTAATGGGTGAATAAAGGGGTACAGAACATCACAATTTATTCCCCACTATACTGATCAGTAACCTTAATGAAGCATAAGTCTCTGCTCATTGAAGAGGGAATGATAAAAAACATAGCTTCTGGTCCCATTTTAAAGTGCTGTGTGCTGCGTGCACTCTGTAGTGCTCTGTTGATATGTTTCTATTATTCTATGCATGTTATAGTAGCCACCTGTACATACCAGTAACATTGGCTAAGATTTTGTTCCATTAGACTCCTGGCCAGCATTACTGATTTGCATAGTATAAAGTCAGTCACATGAATAATGATGAGAAAGCAATACCTAGTATATAGTTCCCATCAGCCATCCACATCAGACAATGTAAATGACACTATTTATGGTATGTTGCTCCAAGAATTACACCTCCCTCCCTATTTTGATCCACACTGCAATCAGAGGTGTGACTGGAGTTTGGGTAGGCTAAAATAACAATGAAGATGCTGGAGCATGGACATCACCACAGGATATAAAAGACCATCTGGAACTCTGGGCATGTACTCATGTTGCTAGCCCAAGCTGAAGCATGCCACCACGTTTTCACTGCTATTTTTAGCCAATCTAGCTAGTGCTAAGCTAGTGCACTTATGTCTACTTGAGTTGCAATCACATCTCCAATTGCAGCATAGATATATGCAAACAGGAATATTCCTCGCATCTAGCTTCTTGAGCATGTGACATGCAAATAGTGTCCCCATACTTTAAAAATTCATAGCATCCTGTCCAAGTCCTCAATCTTTTTCAGTAAATTCTATTCTCTATTAAATTTGTGCGGCGGCTGAGTTGACACAAACAAATCCAGCCTTCATGCAGCATATTGGTACCATTGGCTAATGCTGGGAATTAAGGGAAAAGATAGTCTGATAAGTAACTGTTGCTGTTGCAGCTTCTGTAACAGTTTCAGTGTAGCTAGTGATTCTCAAAACTGCACATACACAGTGTGGCATGTGGCCAGTGCTACTGCTGCTGACTGAGCTGGGCAGTCCAGAACTAGTTGGTTTGAATATTTCTGCAAAAGAAACCTGGCTTTTCGGTTTGTAGGGCTTCCAAACCCCACTCTAAATTCATTCTGTGATTCAAATTAGCTACTCTAGTGGACTTAGAACTCTATGGGAGGAAGTTCAGTGAATTGTCATCCTTCAGTTCTTTCCTCCTAGGATTACATTAGATCGCCTCTGTTTCTTACATGCTGTGCCTCTATGATTTGTCTTCCAGGTACTCCCAAGAGCCAAATCTTGGCTTGCATTCTTGAGCATCTGATCCCTCATTAATATGGATCTTGCCTTAAACTGATCCTCTTTCTGCAGTTACTCATCTTACCACAGGCTCCACCTGGGTTTATGCATGGGTTGTAAAAATACTGAATTTATGCCCAAATTATCCACTTTTGTTTTTAAAATGTATCGAACATCAAAGCCAGCATGGACCCCATTTTGTCAGGCATTTTTCCTCATTAAAACAGACCCAGTAGGCACCCAGATATGGGTTTAATGATTTGAACTCTGAATCCTCTTGTTTGTGCTGAGGAGAATTGCCTTGCCTTGCCTTAAGCCTCCTCCCTGGAACATTGAACTACTGCCCACAATGGTTGGAAATGGTCTGGGACAGCCCTTGTGGCCATGTACGTTCCATGTGGTATCTGGCACCTCTGTCTGTGTGAATGAAAAGGTCACTAAACCACCTCTCTTTGTTTGTCACTGGATCCTCTAGAGCTGAGCAAAAAATGCTGACATTTTTTTAGGGTGGGGGATCTTAATTTTCTGCCTTTTTTTTTTTGGTCCATTTTGACTTGTCAATAAAAATTTCAACCATTTTAAAAGTTTGTTTGAAAAATGAAAATAAATAAAACACACACAACTACCTGTGAAAAAACAATGAAATATATTTGCAAAAAATTCTCAGCTCCAGAAGTTCTCAGGACCCCTTCCTATTTCTCCCAGGCCTGGAGCTGCAGGGAGGAGAGAAGGAACAAAGCAAAGAGGAGTCACACCATTTTTCACAGGAGAGGAGGAGGGAGCGGAGCAGCCGTAACTAGTTGGGTCCTCCTTGCTTCCTCCAAATCCCTCCTCTTGGGAAAACGGTCTCAGCTGGTGTTTCTCCTCTCCCCCCTCCTCTCCTCCCCAAAAACTCTTCTTGGCTCCTGAGAGAGGGGGGAAGAGCTCTGACTGCCACATCTGATTGGTTGCCCCTTGCCTAGGAGGGGGAATGTGGGAAAAACAGGAAATAAGATTTCCTCATAGACAGACAAGTTTTCACAGCTAGTCTATGGGGAAAATTGTAGGGTTAGATGATACAAATGTTTCCTCATTATCGCACTTGTAGTTACCCTTCTTATCCACCCACCATGGATGGACCCAAACCATTATTAGGGGCACTGTAATGTCACAAGAATCAATATCAGTGTCTCTCTCAATCACTGCCTCAGTGTTTAACCTTTGGTTCCCTGAAAGCTTGGCCCTTATCACCAGCTTTCTGCAATAGCTCTTTGCTAATTTGAGAGAACTGTATGACAGGATGTGCAGTGTGATGAAGAAACTCTTTTGTCCAGGCTCCCTCCTGCCCCAGAGTGATTGTGTCCCCCTAAAACTGCTGTCTCCTTCTGAGGAATGCATTGTGTAGTTGTGTGTGGAGGCTGCTTCTCCATTCTCTCTGCCTAAGTTGTTGTTTATTACATTTCAACTTTAGGAAACTGAAACATTAAACTTTATTAGGCCTGTATTGCATGCATAGGCCTCTGTAATACCAAATAATTCCCTTATGAAAAACTTAAAGATCTGTAGGATTTAATAGGGATAAGATGCAATAAGGTTCTATATAAATGACTCTTAAAAACCTATTGGGTCCTGACTCCATTGAAATCCATAGAAAAACTGCCAGCTTCACCCATAGAATTTAATAAAGAATGATATCCATTGTATAGACGTATTGACTCATTCTATAGACCTTTGTATCAGGGATATAATTTTCTATTAAATTCTACAGGCTAGTTCAAAATACCTATAGAAAGGTTAACTATTAATTCTATAGGAATTTCCATAAGGGAATACTTTGCAATTAAAGTACATCAGGCCTTTTGTTCATGATCTCAAAGTGCCTTGCAAACGTTAATTACTATAATGTGGAATTATTGCCAAAAGCCAGGGAAAAGGGAGGGGCAAAAAATGAAAAACACTCTCCTTCCAGTCTCTACCTCCCTGCACAGAGAGATCAGCTTGGGACCTAGTTCAATCAGTGGGGTTGCAAGAGGCATATAGCAGCACAGAATATGGCCCAAACTCTGTGAAATGCATCATACTTTTTTTTTTCTTCTTCATCTTTTGTGCTTTTGGAAAATGGAATTAGCTATAATCTAAATACAGTTTCTCTCTAGGAACCAGCTTCTGAGGGAATCTGGGCTCTTTCTCCTGAAGTTTGTACATGGATCCGTTCTAGTTTCATCTTCATGCGCAAACCCAATCTCATAGTTTCAGATTTCAGAATGAAATATTCATATAGCTCAGTTCTAATCCAAGACTTGTATGGGAGAGAGCTAAGTTTGGTCAAAGAATGAGTGACAAACATAACTGTGTACAGCTGAGATGTATGCTTCCATGCACTACAAAAATATTCATTGTTTTAGTAATGGAGTACTTGATAGGAAATAGGCTTCATATAAGATTTCAAAGATGATACTAATACAGCGTAGAGCTTGTAAAATCCAAAATAACTCTGTTTGTCTGGCAGAATCACCAAATAACTGTGCCACAGCTCATGGCTAAGCAATAGAATATGCTATAACTGACCAATATATACAAGCTGTAATAATTAATGTGACTGTTCTTATCAAGTATCTGTTTAATAGCTGTCAATATGCTTTGTGCAGAACAAACTCCCACCTCCTACCCCCACAGTGGGCGTATTTCTGCTTCCTTAAGTTCCTTCACTCATCTGAGGAGCACAAAGGCTGTGTAGCCTAGTGGAGAGTGCACTGGATTAGGTGTTGAGACTTTAATTCTATTCCCAACTCTGACACTGGCCTGCTAAATGCCTTTCGCCTCTCTCTCTGTTTTCTCATCTGTAAAACCTTGTCTGTAAAACACTGCAATCTCTATGGTTGAAAAGCACTATGTAAGGACTAGGTGGTATTATTAATTATAAAGGGAGTGGAGACATACAGTAACAATCCTGCGACTCGTACTTCTGGAGTAGGGGACTCCCTAATGAGCATAAAGCCAGCATAATTGGCTCCTACACCTTCCTTCCTGCAGCCTTGGCACAGGAGGCCTGCAAGGCATGGGGGTGCATAACAATAGGGAATGTCAAGGCAGGTAGATGGAATGGCCAGAGCTCAATGTGCTTCCGTTATTACCTGCTGGCAGATGGTCGATTAAGGAGCATTGTCAACTGGTGCAAGTTAGAACAACCCTCAGGCTGCTCTATTCTACAGCAGGTCTAGCACTTGGATAGATGATTATGGAGACATAACTGGATCTCTGATATTCCCCCTTCCTGCTTTGCTGAGCACAGCAAAAACTGCCTGTTATGTACAGGTCAGTGTAATCCATTGAGCGATTTGTAGACATTTCTCCAGGGATTGTCACAAAAGCACCCGCTGTCCCTAAGTGCTGGATTGTATTGTTGTATCTTTGATTTTTAGCTGAAACACTAATAAAAACTCCTGTAGATGGACAGCTCCAAAATGGCCGTCAGACATCACTTATTCTACACGTGTTCTAGTAGAGGGTGGGCATGAGGCTACCACATCCCTCCACATCTCTGTTTTCTAGGCACAAGCCCAATTTTGGTGAAAAATCTAAAGATCAATATTTTAGACGTGGGCAGAACATTTGGCTTTTCAACCCTTCCAACGCAACCCTTACTACAATTTTTTCAGATACATGTATGTGTGCTTCCAAAGACCACTCTAATCTTGTTGGCTCTGGTCTTGACCCTCAGGTCTGACTGAAGCAAAGGTTGGCCAAAAGGGGCTTTATGCCTCCTTTCACCACACTGACTGGGCTGCTGGGGGCCAATTTGGCTTCTGGCATAAGTTAGAGCAACCAAGGGACCATTCCATATCTGGAAATAGCTGGAATGCAGCTGTGCTGTGGCAACACTTCTTTCCCCATGCCACGGTCTAACACCTACCCTGCTGAGGTTAATAAGAGGGTGGTAAACCAGCTTTACAAAACCTGGGGATTCCTTTTAGGCCAGCTATAGGGCTGTTTTGCACCATGTCTTATTGGAAACAAAGATCTGGTCCTCTGCATATATGTGCTGTGCTCTGCTAACATCCGTTACAAAAAAAGAAACAATGAGCTCTATGACAAAAGTGAAATGGGTAATGAAACAGTAATAAAATAAATAGCAAATGGTGTTTAGCAAGTTTAAAAGCTTCAATGCAGCTGAACTTCACTGAGGAGACTTGACAGCCAAGTATTAAACATTACAACATCTAGCTGCATTTTATGTCATTATAGTAACAATGTTATTAAACTTGATATGGTTTTACTTTTAATTTCAATGGAATATATTTCCTGATCTTTTCATGAAAACGACCTTTGGGAATCACAGTAATCTAGACATTTCCTTATTTATCCTGCTGCATTAGCTAATATTTCCAATCAGAAAACTATATTGGAAAGCATGAGAGCATTGGCAAGGTACTGTATTGTTACTATTTAGATGCTTTATTAAAAGAATTTTGAAATGAGAAAATTAAAGGCCTTTTTTATGGTATTATTTGATGTGCCACCACAAAGAGGATGCATTCAGTGGATTTGCAGTCTTTTTGATAAAATCACTGTACATTGTTTTCTTGTTCCTTTGCTTTGTTTTTACTCTGTATTTGAACATTGTGTCTGAATTTTCCCTTAAGATGGCTAACTTTCATAAAATATTATTTCTTTTATCATATAGAAAGAACAGGGGGGAAATAATTTTTTGTATAATCCTGCAGCTATTGATTTTCAGAAAGACAGTACTTCAGAAGGCCAGCTGTCCATTACACAGAAAATTGTTAACCCATCTAGCAATTGATTGAATTCTACAGAGGGCAGCACTGAGAAGCCATGTAGTCTAGTCAATTTAAGCATGAGTTTGGGAATCAGGAAACCTGAATTCCCCTCGTGGCTCTGCCATTGACTTTCTGCCTGGCCTTGTGAAAGTCATTAAAAGTAAAACATTTCAAAAGTGGGCTCCTGTGTTTTTTTGATACTTCATAGGGTGCAGAACTTTAGACAACTAATGACTGATTAGACAACTAATGAGCACCTGCAACTCCTTCTCAACTGGGTTGGTGAATTAGTAGAAAATCAGACTCTTGTTGTCTAAACTTGGACACTCAAAAACCAAGACTTCCAAAATTAGAGGCCACTTTTTGAAAATGTAAGCTCCCAGGTCTCAAACTAGAGTCCCAACTATTGCAGCATCCTTCCTCTCTAAGAAAACTCCCTTACAGCATCCAAAAAGTTGGAAAAATGCAAAGATAGCAGAAACATCCTCTCTTCAAGCACCTCTCAGAGAAGTAGAGATGATGGAGAAACTATCCCACTCCATCCAAACAGCACCCAGGAGACTAGTCAAGGAGATAATGGTCTATTGCATTCCATAGGACCACACAGAGCCACAAAAAATATTGGCTCAATATTCTGAAATTGCAAAAACTGTGTTGCAATTAGTTGGAATGACTATTCAATAGGTAAAGTTGCTTTCTAGGCCATCAAACTTGAATGACAAGCCTACTGAGTTTAGTATAGATCTAAAGTTCATATGTTTTTGGTATCTCTGTATGGAATTAATGGGATTGAAATAAAATTAAATTCAACCCATATTTATAAAGCAGTTTGTGAAATAATTTCAACTATGCAATTTGCTTGATGTTAGAAGATCTTTCCATTCACTGAGGGTTAGCAACTCCCTTGAGTTGGATTGGAGACAGTAAATGAAATGCATACTATAAATTCTAAAAAAAAGGGAAAACACTGGTTTTCTGAATTCCCTGAAAAAAGATAGACTGGACCATATTCTGCCATCGTTTTATTTGTGAAACTTTCTAGAAATCCACCCCCTATGAAGTCAGTAATACATGGGTATAATTGAGGGCTGAATTAGACACACATGATCTCTTTTTAAACATATATTTGGCCAAGCAATGTAATTTCTGTAGTGGTTCTTTATCAGCACAGAATGCTAATACATTTTGATGACCAAATGCTTTTGTGATTAACCTTGTTTACCAGCAAGTCATGAGTTTAATGCCAAGCCTAAGCTCATTGCTATAATCAGGGCAGACTAGGGATTTTAAGAACTGTGATATACAAGCAGTTCTAAAGGATGAGCACTGCAGTGATAGGCCTATAAATGTATGAATTTCGGTAAAAATAAACTTGAACTAAAGCCACAATAATTTTCCATAAAAGGAAACATAAAACAATTTAACAGCAACTTTTAAAACTTGGTCCAAATGTAACTCCACTGACTTAATAGATTTGCAGCTACTTACATCGGGTCTGAATTTAGCCCAACAAAGAATATCACTCAGCATAGCCAGAGCCTGGTTTTCGCATCTGCTGATTTTTAAAATAAACCCCTAAGAATCAACCACATTTGTTAACACAATGGGCCAAATTCTGCCTTCAGTTATTTCCACTGACCTCAGCCATGTAACCTGGGTGTAAATGAAATCAGAACTTGGTTCAATATTGGTATGTATTTTAGAAGTTATGGGGCAGAGAATCTAGTTCTGTTTTGTATGGGCTCCAGACTAATCAATATCCTATTATGATCACAACCTGGGTTTTTACAACTGACACATACTGCGAATAGTTTGGACAATATATTTTCCTCTGCAGCCTTCCTTCCTTCCAAGAGAGTAAGTGGATTCACACAATCTGCTTGTTAAGTTTGTCCTTTTTTTATAAAGTGGCAAGGAAGTTTTAAACAATATTACGCAGTATGATATAAATATATGCAATCTGTGTCCATTCTTGTATTCATTATTCAGGTGAAAAGCCTAGTGACACTTTGTGTGTGTGTGTGTGTGTGTGTGTGAAATTGATGCTACATACTGGAATGATAGGGAAAATGTGATAGGGGTACACAGGCAAAGCCTTTCTTGGGTGCCAGGAGACAGTACTCACCAGGTGAAATTGAAGTCAATGGGAGTTTTGCCATGGACTTTGGTGGTGCTGGATTTTATTCCCAATTACTCCAATGGTGAGTGGTTGCTGTTACAGCCTCCTTTGCTGGACCATTGAAGAGGTGAAATCTTACCCTCACTGAAATCAGTGGCAGCACTTCCATTGACTTCAGAGGGGCCAGGATTTCACCTGTGAGATCAGTGCATAAGGGACAAATCGTAGCTGTCCCTGAACAGGGGTGTGGGTGAGGAGGGGAAAAAGGCGCAAGAACCCCCTGTCCCACAGACAACTACACAGGAAGCAGCCATACTATTGGGGCTAGCATTCCTGACTCTAAGGGAAGTCAAACAGAGGTCATGGCAGCACTACATATCACAGAGGGGGCAAGTCTGGAAGTTTGGGAACAAGGCCAGAGATCTGTGTTCCCCACTCACCAGCTAGTGTCCATTGGAGAAAACATCTGCTGTCCCTTTCATATATGTGTAGCAAATGCCATTGCTGACAGCATTGCAACACCCCTCGGCTATGAGCCCTTCTCAAGTTGCATTATGCTGCTCCAGTGGAAGAAAGCAGATGTAGTGAGTCTCCCACCATGGAAGATTCCTTAAGTGATGTAGAGCTGATGCAGTGACTCCTATTCCGCCCCCCCCTACCATCTCACAGTCCTTAGTGTATGGTGTATGTCCAGGTGTGATACAGAGACACCTTGGCAAAAGATCCCCTGGTCTTTGCAAACAACTCTCACATCAGACCTGACAAACTCATTAGACTAAACATGTCTTGCAGGATATTTATCCATAAAGCGTAACATGTTATGTGCTTTCTGTAGCTACTTTATGTGTCAAGATTCATTAATGTCATTGTGAATCATGTAAAGATACTATGTAAAGAGTTACGTTTGCATAATGAAAATATGTTTCTAAAGTCTGAATCAAGGAAGGGTTGACAAATAGGTTTTGCCAGACAAAGGATGTGTATTCACCTGTCTGTCTAGGATCCCATGTTCTGGGCAACAGCCTGGAGCCTTATTTACATACAAAGGCAAAAAGGGGATGTGAAGTCAACAGGGACATAGGACACCAGAGCAATAACCATAGAGGGTTGTTCTGTCTCTGGAGGAGACACTGAACTTTGGGGAAAATAAGGAAAAGGCAAAAAGACTCCCCTTTATCATTTACCTAGGAAGTAATCAGGCAGTGTGATTACATTCATGAAACAGGATCTCATCCAGGCCTGGTTGAAACACTGCAAAGGACATTTGGGGTGAGAGAAACTTCTTTAGACAGAAGCTTAACCTGTTAAGTTTCATATCTTGAATGCATGTTATGTTTTTGTTTTATACATCACTTGTTATTTCTATTATCCTTACTATCTCTTAATAAATTGATTGTTGTTTTCACTATAAATATATCTCAGTTCTGTGGTATTATACAAGTGATTATCCTGATTTGAATCAAACAAACTGGTGTATACACTGTTCCCTTGGGGACAGCTGACTTGGTATAACTGTGAGTGTTCAATGGAGAAAGGGCTGGACACTACAGGGGAACACTTTGAAGGGGATTGGGGACTGGGTGTACCTATTGTTAACCTGCAAAGGCAAAGGAAGGGCTGGCGTAGCCCTAAGGGTGATTGCTTATGTGGCTAACAGACTGGAGGTGTCAGAGAGCTGACACTCAGTAAAGCTCAAGCATCTCTCTGATGGAGGCATTGGGGCAACAAGGTGACTTTCAGTTCTGAGTACCCATCACATCAAGAAATAGGATGGTATGGCTAGGATGTCCATACACCACAGCACTCCCCTGCAGCAGATTAGATCAAAAATGTTGAGAACAAGAACAGACTGGTCAGGATGTCAAAGCCAGTATTGTTTATTTAATATCCCATAAATAAAAATGGATTGAATCACCACAGCTAATAGTTGCTCCTTACCAAGAAGCCACTTTTTGCTGGAGCACTCTGGCCTGGCCCACCTTGCCTAAAGCCTATCAACCAGTTTTATGGGCCTCTGGTTCAGGTAGGCCTGAGCTAATCAGCCACCTTCACCTCTTCTTGCTCATCTCACCTAAAGGTTGTGTACATGTGTATGTGTGTACACCCTTTCTAAAATTAAAAATATTAAACTGCCCCTTCAGCCTCATCTGTCCAACAGGAAGCAAGAGACACCAAAGCCACCCACCCTGTAAAAACAGAATGAGAAAGCAAAATAAAAAAACAATATCAAGAAACAGAACAAATATCCAACACAATATATATGGTGTATCCTCATGAGATATCTTTATTCACAGCAGCAGTCCCAGTGATTATAGGATTGTGAACATAAACTGGTTTGGGACCTAATCCTGGTATTGTCAATGGGAAACTTCACTGCTGTATTCCTTCCACTATGTGGTGCTGTTTGAAGCTGTAAATCAGCAGGACCTCCAGCCTATTATGTGACTCCAAGATGAGGTCTTCCAATATGAAACAAGGCCTACTGACTTCTCCTTGACCTGTTTTGGCGGGGATGGTCCCTCTCCCAACTGTCCTGACTTTTTTGGGGGCAAAAGTGGGTATTTGTCCCATTTGCTCTTGCCAACTTGATCAGTTGCAAAAGAAAACAAGACAAATGCCCACTTTTGTCAAAAAAGTGGGGTGTGGAGGAGCGTGTTGGGGGCCAAGTGGTGATGCCAGCCCCACACGGGGGGGAGGCAGGGCTTAGGCAGGGGGCAGGCAGGGCTTGGGAAAGAAGTGATGCAAGCCCCATGCAGGGACGGGGGGGGGCTTGGGTGAACGGCTTGGGACAGCCCCCTGGGGGGGTGCTTGGGCCGGCCTTGTAGGGGAAATATGGTCACCCTACCTTGACCTAGAGCAGAACCAGACTGGGACAAGTACTTCCCTTAGGCCTGGTCTACAGTAGGGGTGGGGTTCGAACTAAGGTACGCAAGTTCTGCTACGCGAATAGCGTAGCTGAACTCGAAGTACCTTAGTTCAAAGTACTTACCCGTCCTCACGGCGCGGGATCGAAGTCCACGGCTCCCCCGTCAACTCCGCCACCGCCGTTCGTGGTGGTGGAGTTCCGGAGTCGACGGGAGCGCGTTCGGAGTTCGATATATTGCGTCTAGATGAGATGCGATTTATTGAACTCCGAGAAGTCGATCGCTACCCGCCAACCTGGGTGGGTAGTATGGACGTACCCCGCGGTAAGTGTTTCTGATGCTGTCCATCTATAGTGTATTGGGCAAGAAAAGGGAGGCAAACAGTTTTGCAGTGTGTATACTGCAGCTGGTCCCTTCTCCCCTATCTTTCCCAGAGACTCCATATTAGGATTTAGGAAAGAGGGTTGATGTAAATAAGATATTCTTTTAACTAACTCTTCAGTCAGTCTGACTTGGACTTTCTTTTCAGTGGCACATTGGTCTGTCACAGGGTATGAAAATTCTGAAGATTCAAAGCTTTTTAAACCTCATTCTCTGTCATTCTAAACTCAGCCTCCCCAATGGGGACAGAACATGCATCCCTGTAGCCTTTCGAACTCGCAAATTTCTGTTTTGAAATGGAAAGATTTAAAGTTTTTAGTTAAAATAAAATAAAAATCTGACAAAATCAGACAAGGCATTTTAAAAGCAGCTTTGCCAGTTGTAGCATAAATATACCAGCCTAAGCTAGTTAGTCCACCCTTTACCATGTTAATGAAAAAAATTTACTTGCCCATTTAACAAAAAAAAGTATTTGCATGTGAGTGAGTAGAATATTGAACACCTGTTTTAAATCAAATTTGAGTCACAACAATATGTTTCTGAGCCAAGATCTGAGACCTTGTCTGCCACATATCAGCTCAGTATGCATCATTACAGCTGAAATAACGAGTGGCCCTCAACTATCATGGCACTCGCAGTGGCTGCAAGTATTTGAATGAAGCTGACCTTTTACATACTAATGTTCCATAGCTGCTAATAAAAAAAAGCATTTTTTTCAGAGATGGGAGCAGAAAGAAATATTACTTATACTTTACTAAGATGTATGTATCCTAACTGCAGTGAAAGAAGAAAGGTCAAATTCTCTCTCTTGTCTCTTTTTATTATTATTATTATTTTTAGTATTGTCTAACTTCTCACCCATCTTTGTTGTACTAATGAAATTAAGATATCCTTCATAATATAACTGTGAGCTAGGGGGATCTAAATTACCTTCCTCTGGCATCATTCCAATATACTATAAATGAGGTAATTGTCCTTGACTATAAAATTTGCATTTTCAAGACTTAATTGCTATCATTACATCTTTTTGTAATTCTATTAATTTAACTGAATGGAGCATTTGGTTTTATGGTAAAAATTTGCATTAAAACATTGTACATCTAAATAGAATTTTAATATTTGTGTCGAAAGCGTAGTACAGTTATCCCACAGGACCTAAATAATTTCACAAGAAGAGACTGGAAGCAGTCGCATGTTAGGTCAACAAACAGGTTTTCCATAGGTGAATATTAATAGATCTTGCTGTACCAGTACAGTACAATTACAGGACAACAGCTTCTGTTTGGGTTCTCTGAAATTATTGTTCCAATAATATCTGGATTCCTTCTACATAATCATTAACTGGAAATACAATCTCCTAGACACAATCAAAGTTGCATTCTTGCTTATATATTTTTTTTCGCAGAGATATTTCATTGGACATGTATGCGAGATATGTTATATTTCAAAGGAATCTCTGCAGTCCCCGTAGATTCCTTCTCTCGGTGTTAGGACATATACTTTGCTGTCAGCCAACAAGGCTTGAATGAAAATATGCAAGAAATGTTTTCAAAATATTCTTATGTGCACACATGGTCTTCTGGCCAAGGTCCACTGCACAAGCTATGAAACTAATTCATTGCTTGGTATTTCAGTATCTGTTTGGGAAATGTTTCCATCATACTCTCTGGAGCCCCGTTGGCCATTTCACAAACATGTGGATATTTTCTTAATGGATTTTTATTTGAATGTGGAACCTTTCTAAAAGATTAACCAAAGTACATTTCTGCAGTTAATATTGATAATCCTTTACTTAACAACTCTGTGACCCTTTTTGTCAACATAAGGTTCTTTGGTAGTAGACTGACCGTGGACACAAGACATTTCACTGAGCAACATAGTCTTTGTTACCGTAGCAAATATATTGCAACCTGGACTAATATCATATGTATTTTGTGACTGTATAAGCCAGTGGTCCCCAACGCAGTGCCCGCGGGCGTCATGGCGCCCGCCGGGGCATTTATATGTGCCCACCTAGTGCCCAGCAGGGATGAGAAGCCACAACCCCACGCCTGACGAGGACAGAGAACTCAGGCTGCGGGTGCGATGTTCTCTATTCCCAGCAGGCACAGGCCCCGCCTAGTGCCCAGCAGGGTAGAGAAGCTGCAGCCCCGCGCCTGCCGGGGACAGAGAACTCCGGGGCTGCAGGCTGCGGGCGCTGGTGTTCTCGGTCCCAGGCAGGCGTGGGGCCCACCTAGTGCCCAGCAGGGGAGAGAAGCCAGGGCCCCACGCCTGCTGGGGACAGAGAACTCCGGGGCTGCAGGCTGCGGGCGCTGGTGTTCTCTGTCCTTGCGGCTTCTCTCTTCTCTCTGGATTCATATATTATGTAATATTAAATACGATGTTTTTCGTATTATTTAATGTACAAATACAAAATAAGCCTTGAAAAATTGTTGGCGCCCGCCACATTCTTCTGAAAACATGAATGTGCTACTGGCCACAAAAAGGTTGGGGACCACTGATATAAGACATGATTGTGATAGGAGAATAAAGCACAGAGTGTGAGCAATTTGGGACAAAATCCATCTTTTAATGCTTTATCTGGTCCAATGGGGCCTCCAATGCAATGAACATTGCACTCCCATAGAAAAATCTGTAACAATATACTCCACAAATTGGGCCCCCACTTTTGTTCGACTGGCCCCTTCAATGCTCTATGCTGAGGTCCCTTCCATGGCCTATGACTTTCACTCCCCTCTGACCTATTTGGAGCAAGTACTTTATACACTTTATTTGGCATACAGAGGGCTGGGAGGCCTACAGTCAAGCTACTCCATCTGCATCTACTCGGCACAGAAAGACATGTTTTTTCCTATGCAGGGAGGACCACCTGTGAGTTCTTTCCCAAAGAGTGAATTCCAATCAATATGAACGTTACACTGAGAGTGAATTTCTAGTCAGTGTGTATGATGGTTCATTAAAAAAATAAAAAAATGTATTCCTTTTGAAAATTCCAGGTTGAGCCATTAGCCCCAATTACTTCAAACACCAACTGCCTTTTCTGGCACATCTATCTTACTGAATCTTGGCAACAATTTGCTTGCTTTAAACATTTGATCACATAATCGGCCTCTGCGAGGGAAGGCAAAGAATTCTGATCATTGTGTTCACAGTTAGTCACATCAAAACCAACACAAAAACAAAACATAAGGTAACAATTGTAGTTAAAATATATTGCATCTCTTTGCATACTAGAGCATTTGCTTTGGCAATCCACCATGCTTATGTGTGCCTGTGCTGATACTGTCTGAACAGGGACTTCCTCCTTAAAGTTGACATGTGCATCCCATTACATCAGTATATGCCTGACTTCATTATAGCTCACTAGCAAAATGGATTTTTGGATGAGATACATGCTTTTAAAAAGTCGCTTGAATTCACACTCTCTTCATGTTCTGGCAATTTACATTTTGGAAATTCTTGTAGTGTATCTTGTCATTCAGAGATAATGTTTACATAGACGCTGCTGCACAAATTTTTTAACAGGTTCATCCCTTTGACAGGTCTTATCATAAGGGTGCATTAAGATTAAAAAAAATTAAAATCCCTACTTGTGTTACCGATAGTACATGAGATTATTAAAAACGAAAGGGCTAAATTATACCTCTATGTGGTATAGCTGCATAGGGATGGAAGAAGTACCTTTAAGTACCATTGCCTGGAGTTATTCTGCCCATATTAGGTATAATGGCACCAAAAGCATTGAGGGCAGAGCATAGGAAGGTGAGGATCTTTGAAAAGGTGCAGCCTGCACTTCCACCAGTGCTCTATAGTGGTGAGGGCTGTTGAGTTCAAAGGGAGGAGTGTAAGTGAGAGGACAATTTGGCCCATAAAGGAAGCCATAAATGTTACATGTACTAAATACTCTCTTAATGCGCTAAATTGTAACTGTGCTATCTATAGCAACTAATTCCTTCTCAGTATATTTTAAAACTGGCATTTCACACTTTCTATATGAAATACATATGATACTGCATTTCTCTGGATGTGTAACAACTATTTTGAAATGAACAATGCTGTGTAGGTGTTGCGTGCTTCTTTGTGTGACTTGTATTTTCTATTAAAAAGTTGTGACTGACTGTGGCTGTATGACTTTGTGGATAGGCATGGTATTAAATCTAAAGGGATTTCTTGCTGTTCTGGAAAAAGCAAGTGATTTCTGAACATTATCCTGTGCAAGTGATGTTCAGGTTTAAATTATGCAGCGGGTTATTTCATACTTGCTTGTTTTTTTCCAAGTGCATGATATGTTCAAGTTGCTCAATTTGGTCAAGTCCATCTCCTTTTGGTTTGAATCTTTCATTCTTTGCACTTGATGTGCACCTCTTCTCCACCCCACACACAAACTAAAGTTTCAGAGATGTGCAATCCTTTCACAGTGACAATAGAATGGTTGTGTAAGTCTCCCCGCTGATTAATGTAGCCCCTTAAATTAATAACTCTGTAATCTGAGCTAGATGTTGCATAAGTGATGACAGAATAGCCTTCAATGGAAATGTTATCTCCCAAGGTTTCTTGCTCAGTAACAAACATAACTACTGAACCTAAGCAAGCAGAAGGAAATGTTTTTCACTCATTTGACTCTTTTCTTATTATTTTTGCCTAAGGAAATGGAGTTAACATATTTATGTAAAGCAAACAAAAAGCAATAACAACAACACATTTTTACAAATCCCTACTGGCCACGGTTGTTATCAGTAGTATCTTCAGTGAAATGAGGCAGGGAACCATGAATAACTTTGCCAAGTATGAGTTCAAAACCTAGCTCAAAACCTTAATTACAGTACTTGCTCCACAGCCAACTTCAATGGTTTGCTCTAAAGTGACCAGTGGAGTGGGCTGTACCACACTGATGTTGCATCACTGATCTGTTAGCCATCTTGAGACATCAAATATTAATGGACAAACTGATACCTGGCAATGATTTTATACTGAAGTCATATAGCACTTTTCAAATGGAGCCCAATGTGTCTTTAAAAGCATTAGGAACAGATTCTGATCTGATACCACTGAAATCAATGGGAGTTTGCCACTGACTTCTGTGTGGGACTGTGGTGGGCCTGGCATTGCAGCGCCCCTTTGTGGCAGGGGTAGGATGGGGTGTCGGCACCTCACCACTCTCGAGTCTTTGCATCCGCCTCTCTGCGGGCAGTCGGTTATGGCCTCTTGGCCTTCTTCCCCACTATCACCCCTGTATGGTGGGGTAGCGCGGCCTAGTGGCCGAAGTCCACACAACCCCACCTTATGAGAGGGGCAGTGCAGCCTAGTGGCCGGAGTACCTGCAACCCCCCTTATGAGCAGGGTAGTGCAGCCTAGCGACTGGAGTCTCTAGTATTCCTCATGGTTCGGGGTGAGGTGGTAGGGGGACTCGGGCCTGCCCCCTCCACGAGCCCCGACGCAAGGCCCTAGTAGTGGCAAGCTCTTCTTGCCACTCACTCAGCAGGGATCCGCCTGCAACACACCGAGCATCAATGCATCTCTAACGCCGTTTGTCTCTAAAGTTCCCCTGGGTCATTTCCTACCATGAATGCCAGGTCATCTGCTGCGGGGGGTCCTCAGGTCTGTTCCCCTCCTGGGATGTCTGCCGTCAGGGTCTCAGGGAGTATCTCAGCTTAGCTAACTCCCGAATCCTGGTGCGCAGGGTCTCCCTCCTCTGGAGCTAGCAGTGTGTGTCCTTCCTCTCCAGTGGTCCACCCAGACTCACCTGGTCTGCAGGCTTTTATACCTGTTCTCCCGTTGGAGCATGACCAGAAGAGCTTCCAGGGTGTGGCTTCCTCTTCTAGGAAGGAGGGTTAACCCCTGCGGTACTGGTGTGGGGCCACCCTGCCCCGTCACAGAGACAAAGATTTGTTACTGAATGTATGAACTATATTGTAGCAGACCTTGTTCTTATATAGTATCTCAAGTGGGCATGGCTGTGGAGAAAATCAATGGTGTAAGTAAACAACATCTGAAGTTGGCAACTAGAACCCAGATATGTTCATTTTTTTCTGTGCTGCAAACTACATTTCTGCCAGTTCTCCATCTTAGTTGTCCTAACAAACTAATAGGACACAAAACTGTCGGACATTGTTCTGTTGCATCATGTATGACTTCCAGATTATGGAAATGGTTAAGTGTTTGTGCTTATGATTCCAACTGACAGTTTTACTTTATAAACCTAACGATTATCAGCACGGTCTCAATTTTCTCTCCTATATTTCTAATCATGTTCTTTGTTGTTCTAATCTAAATCAAGTTTGGATTCCAGACATATTCTTTCCCTACTAAATATCAGTAGTTATGGAAATTTACCTCAAATAAACTTCCAGACATTGAGATTTGTCTGTCATTAATTGTATACAGCATCTCCTCTCACTGTTACTTCCAAACCTCATCAAAATAGGCCTTATAGAAAAGTCCTGGGGCATTGTGACCAAATGCACCCCTGTATTCACACCTTGCACACTATTGTGATAATCTTTGTACAAAATGTACCTTCTGAGGTATAATTTGAAAATTAATAACCCACTGCTGAATAATGTCATGATAAAATGTGTGTAGCAACATTTTATGTACAGTTATGAATTCCCTCTGAATGACGTTGGTAGCACATGTTCAAACCTATGTAGCCCCTATGAGGCAGGACTGGTTGTGGAATGTGTGTTTACCTCAATTTACATATAAGTTGTAAAGAGGATACTCAGTCAGGAAGGGGAGAGGCTAGAAGACAAGGAAAATCTGCATTTCAGTAAACAGAGGTGACAAGAAACAGCATGCAACCTTTTTCACCAAGAGACATCATGTTGCCTTCTTTACTGTTTGAATAAATTTTAACTAGGGATAACCCTAGGAAAATGCATTTCAAAAGGTGACTGAACTACGAAAGTAAGGGGTAAAAACACTCCCAAGTTATTTCTCCCCATCCATCTCTTTCTTTTCCACCAAACAGGAAAAAAAGAAACAACCTACCGACTATGGGAGCAGACCCTGACCTGAAATTTGGTCACCCCTGTTGCTGGAAGCTTGTGGTAAGAACTTCACCTTGATCCAAGTCTAGTTTGTTTAGTTTAGAAAGCTTTTTATCTTTATTTCTCTTGTAATCATTTCTGACCTGTATGTCTTATGCTTGTACTCATGTAAAATCTCTCTTTGTAGTTAAATAAACTTTGTTTATTCTTTAATTAAACTAATCCAGTGTTGTAAATTGTTTGGGTAACTCCATTTAAGGTAGCAGATTGTTGTATATTGATCCTCTTGTTGACTGGCTTTAGGATGGCTGGAGACCATGTTGAGAGATTCGTCTCCCTACCCGCATTTATCATCAGGATTAAGATTGCCCAAAATAAAAACCAACAAGGGAGTGCAGGAGTAAAACTCGGGTACATTTATTAGACTAACAACAGTTCAACAAGGTATGTAACTGAGTGTGCTATAAAGGACTCCCAACACAGGTAAAGGTGACACTATGACTATACTGACTGTGACCAAAAGAGTTTACTCCCTCTCCAAGACAGGTCCCAGGTAAGGAGTATGGAGGACTCAACAGGTCTCTACCATTTTTTGCAGCTTGTCTGGAGCCTCCTGACCTCACGGCACAAAGAGGGTCCGAGACGGACCAGGCAACTTAGCAGGGTGAGAAGTGGACCTCAGGCGACAGGTAGGTGGTAACTCTGCGTAGTGCTGGTGATTCTTCTTTCTTCTTCCCTGCGGCATCATGGGTGCAAGTAAGATCTGGATGAGAGGGTGGCAGCTAACAGCTCACCCTTGTGTGCAAGTGTGTTAAACCTTCCCACAATCCTAAGGCGCGGTGCTCTGGCTTACGCACCTGAGTAGAGCAATCTGCCACTCAGATGGGCAGCACCCTCCCTCAGACACATAACCCTTATATGCCCTGCTGTTACTGGGAAGATCACATGTCACATGGTTGCCAGGTTTCCCACCTTTTGGCAAAAAGGGCGGGAAACTGTCCCTAAGGAGGGGGAAGAAAGGCAGCCAAGATGGATTCCTAGTTGCTGTTGTTAGGAATTCAAGATGGTGTGTGGGTATTAACAACTAGAACAGAAATACAAAAATTCTCTCCTTACAGCCTGAGAGGGGCAATGGACCTGATATATCTGGACTGTCCAAAAGAGGGCTGGACAGTGCAGAACTCACTTTTTCGGGAAAATCCAGGACTGGGAGAGTGTTGGGCTCACTCAGCAAATAGTAACCAAGGCTGCTAGAAGCCAGAGTGTAGCTGGTGTTTGCTAACAGGCTACTGGCCCACAGGGCTGTCGCTATGCACAGACACTCAGGGTTTGACCTGCATGCCGTTTGGCTGCTTGTGAGGAGTCTAGGTTGGGAGCTACAGCAGTAAAGCTTTATGAGGCACCCCAAGTTGCAAGGCAGGGATGAGACAACCCCTCACGAGTCTGGATTGCACCCTGGACTATCATAGGCATTTAATAGGTAATAAATCAACTGGATGAGTCATTGGCAGGGATTGAATGTGGGGTGTCTGAACAAGAACCTCTACTGCCTGAGCTAAAGAACCAGCTTCCTTAACTCTAAGGCTATAGTGGACCCCTAAACCCCTATATGAGGACTAGCCAATGGCGGGGAGGACAAAGACACGCACTGTTATTGTGGGTTACTTGAAGCATAGCCCTGAGCAAAGTGTGGTATGTAAACTACACCATGGCAGGAGTAGCTGTGGATTGCAATTAGAATAAATATTATCTTTTCAAAGTCCTCTGATCAGAGAGAGACTTTTTAATCCGTGACTACATTGATTTGTAGAATTTTAGCTAGTGATGATGGGAACCTCAAAAGGTTTGCTGCTTCAGTTTGGCTCATATATATATCTTGAGTTTATCCAAAACTCTTACATTAGGCACTAGAACTGGAATATTGTTCAACAACAGTATTTTTTTTTAAACACCATTTTCTTATACATTGCCTGACCTGGCACCCATTCAAATCAACAGAAAGGCTACCACATTGTGCACTAGGCTAGGCACTGAGGCAGGGTCAGAAATACTGTGACAACTCACTCCTTTGTGCCATTCTGGTTTATTGGCCAAAGTAGAAAATGCAGAACCAAGTAACAAAGGTTTTTTAAAAGATCTGTGAGGTTTATTTTAAGTTGAGATGAAACCTCCGTGCATTTCTGTTTCTTATTTTATTCAAACTCATTTGTCCATCCCTAGTTTAGCACCGTTTCCTGAGTTTTCTCCTTTACATTTTTCTTTTTCACATCTCTCACAGTGGTTTGTTTATTATTCTTACTGCTTAGAATTTTCTCCTTGTCTGTCCATCAACTGGTCAGTCATGGTCAAGAGTCAATATAAAAGTAAACATAAGACTGAACTATCAAAATATATATCATGTGTTTACATATTCCTTAGCAGCAAGGATTTTTCTCTCAACACTTACTGGATGTGAACAATAGCTAGACATGTGAGTTGTCCACAAACTATATTTCATGTCCTGAATCTAATCACCAGGTTTGGAAAACTATTATCATTTCCAGTTTTAATTTGCCAGGAACGGGGTTCCTGTTTTGAGCAATATATTTAAGTGTTTTATTACTGGAGATCATTCAAATATTTTGTAAGTGTTAATCTTTTTAGAGGAAATATCTCCTCCATCTTCTCTTCCTAAGAAATAGATAACAACAACTAGGTCTACATGATTTTCCTATTTTAAACTATTTTCCATTCCTTGTCCCAGCTCCCCCATTTTCCTTTTCACTGAACAAAATGATATCCACCCAGCAAGATTAAGCTAAAAAATAAATGAGGCAGGACTGTCACACTGGTGAAGGTCATATTTAATTTTTCTATCCATAAACTACAATCTTTTACTGTAGGGGAAAAAAAGATAAGCTTTCACTGATATCTTAGATTCTGTTTTTCACCTACCATTGAAGCAACACTAATATTTTTCACCCAGCAGTTTTTCAGCAGCTAACCAGATTTCCCTTTTCAACAAACACATTATATTCCATCCTACTCTGTTTCCAAATATAAGAAGGAAAAGATAAATATTGGTTAATGGTGTTGAGTTGGCAGCCCTAGTGATCCAAAAACCCACTGGAGTCAATGGCAAGAGTTCCTTCCATCCCCTGTTGATCCACAGAACAGGCACTGCAGAGACAGAGCAAACACCCCCATTTTACTCCTCTGTGCATCATTCCTAACCTGGGTAGAGCCAATCTAGAGCTAATGAGAGCTCACTCTGCTTTAGGAGAGGGCAAGCTGATTGGATAAAGTAAGAATCAATCCAAACCCTTTTCCCCACAACTGAACCAAATACAAACCCAGACCATTTTTACGTTTCAGAAAAAGTACCATTGATTTTAGTTGCCCATTTCCTCACCCCCTTGATCCTGCAATCTGATCCAGGTAGGTGGACCACTAAGCCCATATCATGTCTCACTGATTTCACGCAAGCTCTGTAAAGATATGACCCTTGGATTGCAGGATTGTGGTCTTATATTGTAAGAGCCTTTGGGCAGTGATGTTGTTTCTTTATTTAGTGCTCACTATGTGTTTTGGTAGTGCACATTTTATGGCAGGTTTTTTCCAGACAGAGAAGAAGGAATGATCCTTGCCATGAGGAGCTCACCGTCTTACATTTACAGAGCAGGTTAGTGGTACCCACAAGTAAGTTTTTAATTCTGTGTAATCTGAATCCAACTGCAGTCAGAAATGGGGGTGTGGAAACATCACAAGGAAAGGTGTATTTGAGCCCTCTGGCCAAAAGGAAAAAATGGACCTCTCTTGGATAAGCCTATTCTCACAAGACTACCAGTCCAGTGTTGTAAACTCAAATGTTTCAGACAATTTGTATAACTCTCTGAATTTTTGTGGGAGTATCCAAAAATGATTTATAGGCACACCTTGGGAGGTTTGCCCATCCCTAGCCTCCATGGCAAATAAATGCTTGAGACTGCCAATAAAAGTGCTAATATGTGCCAATTGAAGCTGGGTGGTTTTTTTATTTTTTGTTTTATGTCATACCCCCTTTTCTAGGAGCTCAACTGGAAACATCATACTTATTTATTATAGGTCACTGAACATTTCTCGTCTATGCTGGGGGATTTTTGTTAAGAGCATACATGTTACCTATAAGGCACACAATTTATTTCTGTGAAGAGTTCCCATGATGCTTCTGTCAACTGCTGAAAAATCCAGAAAACTGCATTGCATAAATAAAGGGCCAGATTCTGGGCTGTGAGCTGCCCTCTTTATATTGTTTGATGATATAAAGCCACCAGATCTCCCTCAGTAAAGAGGCATATATCCAGAATGCATTGTGCGCTGGCAATCCCTGACTGGAAGATGGCCCCTTGGGGGTTGTTGCACCATATTTTAGAGCAGCCTCCAGTAGCTCCTAGCTATTTGGGAGGGGGAGAGTGGGAAGTATGACTTTTTTCACTCTATGAATGATTTAATGCTCAGTAAAATATTTTAAAAAATCTTTAGGGAAAAATTCAGTCCTCAGATGCAACACATGTGGCTCTCGTTGATTTCATTTGGAACCATGTGAGTTTGTACATTGAAGAATAAAATTTGACTTTTGATCTTTAAGATCAATTAGCATAAAATATGGAATTACAGTACCAGCTACTAAGATATTTTTCACTAGAGAGACCAGGTGGGTGAAGTAATATATTTTACTGTGCCAACTTCTGTTGGTGAGAGAGACAAGCTTCCAAATGTCCAAAGAGCTCTTCTTTAGGTCTGGCACCAGCACAGCTACAAACCACTACACATTCTTCACAGTGTCAGCCCAAACAAGTTAATAGCATCCTGCAACCCAAACACAAGAAAAAAAAATCTCAGCTTTCCAGATGTCTTGTAATATAATTATCCCCATCCCCATCCATTTCTATTATTTTGCAGTGCTGTTTATATACATAAATATAAATTTCATTTACGCTATAAACGTCAATAACATGTTTGTATTTAATAAAAATCAAGATCAGCACCACCGGGGAGCAGAAGGGGACAAAACAACCCATAAGGAAGGGTATTATAAATGGGGGGGAAAAAGGTAACTGCAAAAGCTAACTAGAATGTTTCTTATGTGACCCTTTCTATTTGCTATTATTAACTCTTCCCATGTGACACGCTAGGATAAGAACATAGGAACAGCCAAACAGTCAGATGAATGGGCCATCTAGCGCAGTATCTGTCTTCTGACACTGGCCATTGCCAGGCGCTTCAGAAGGAATTAACAACAGGCAACCATCGCATGATCCATCCCCTGTTGTCCACTCCCAGCTTCTGGCAAACAGAGGCTAGGGACACCCGGAGCATGGGCTTGCATCCCTGCCCAGCCTGGCGAATAGCCATTGATGGACCTATCTTCCATGAATTGATCAAGTTCTTTTTTGAACCCTATTAGAGTTTTGGCCTTCACAACATCTCCTGGCAACGAGTTCCACAAGTTGACTGTGTGTTGTGTAAAGAAGTATTTCCTTTTGTTTGTTTAAAACCTGCTGCCTATTAATTTCATTGGGTTACCCCTGGTTCTTGTATTATATGAAGGAGTAAATAATACTTCCTTAATCACTTTCCCCACACCAGTCGCAGTTTTATAGACCTCTATCATATTCCCGGTAAGTCCTCTCTTTTCCAAGTTGAAAAGTCTCAGTCTTTTAAATCTCTCTTCTCACATAAGCTGTCCCATAACCTTAATTATTTTTATTGCTCTTCTCTGTACCTTAAAAGGTATATATACCTAATATATCTTTTTTTAGATGCAATGACCAGAACTGTACGCAATATTCAAGGTGCGGGAATACCAAGGTTGTATATAGTGGCATTATGATATTTTCTGTCTTATTCCCTTTCCTAATGGTTCCTAACTTTCTGTTGGCTTTTTTGACGGCTACTGCAGACTGAGCAGTTGTTTTCAGAGAACTATCCATAATGACTCCTAGATCTCTTTCTTGAGTTGTAACAGCTAATTTAGAACCCATTGTTTTATATGTACAGTTGAGATTATGTTTTCTGATGCACATTACTTTGAATTTATTAACATTGAATTTCATTTGCCATTTTGTTGCCCAGATGATATAACTGTAATGACTAAAGACTCCAATCAACATAAGAATGGCCATACTGGGTCAGCCCAAAAGTCCATCTAGCCCAGTATCCTGTCTTCCGTCAATGGCCAATGCCAGGTGCCCCAGAGGGAATGAACAGAGCAGGTAATCATCAAGTGATCCATCCCCTGTTGCCCGTTCCCAGCTTCTGGCAAACATCCCTAGTTCTTGTGTTATGAGTGAAGGAGTAAATAACACTTCCTTATTTACTTTCTCCACTCCAGTCATGATTTTATAGAGCTCTATCATATCCCCCCCATAGTCGTCTCTTTTCCAAGCTGAAAAGTCCCAGTCTTATTAATCTCTCCTCACACAGCAGTTGTTCCATATCCCTAATCATTTTTGTTGCCCTTTTCTGAACCTTTTCCAAGTCCAATATATCTTTGAGATGGGGTGACCACATCTGCACACAGTATTCAAGATGGGGTGAAATGCCACAATATATTTCTCATAAAAGCAAAATGCTTAAGCTCTCCTCAGGTACAGTGATAAGGGTGGTGAATCGCAACTAAAAGTGATGAGGATTGTAGGAGGCACGTTGTTTAAAGTAACAACCACTGGAAAACAGAGATGATTCTGCAGCTGGAAGTAAAAATTTACAAATTTCCATAAGTGATCCTTCTTACAGATTATTAAGAGTCTCCCAGATTCTTAAAGCACCAGATCTGATCTTTAGGTGTGAAGTAGCAACCCCA
Source organism: Mauremys reevesii (assembly GCF_016161935.1). Lineage (NCBI taxonomy): Eukaryota > Metazoa > Chordata > Testudines > Geoemydidae > Mauremys > Mauremys reevesii. Next base: position 174,552,064 of record NC_052624.1, on the reverse strand, counting down.
TGCTTTAACCATCACAACTCTCTGAATACCACCTGAACTGGATGTACTTGATCTTTCATCTCCCGTACATTAATTAATGCTTTTTGTATTGTTTACTGATTATCAACAGGGTGTGCGGTGTTGCATAAGCATGTAATAAGGCATGGTGCTTTCCTCACAGAGCTTACAATCTAATTCTACCCAATGGTCCACGCAGCATATAGAAACACACAACGAAGGTTTAAATGTTTGAATAATAATAACAATAATACTACCTAGGTCTTATATAGGCATATATTCATTAGTTTGTTTTGGCCTGGTTTGGTCCTTCAGCAAAACACAAGCTTACATATGGGACCTCCTATTGCTCTTGTAGGGCCAAAACCAGCCTTGGCCAGTGCAGTGACATGGTAACCAGAGACCTGGACAGATACATCTGATACTCTAAGAATCATGCCCCAGCTGGGAGAGATGAGTCTAACTCAAAAACATTTTTCACAGAAACACTTAAAGGATACATCTTTTTATTCAGGGCTATCTCCTTGTATTGACACCCCCTCCAGGACCACAAGCATTTTAGAACTAATATTCTTCAAAAATAGTCACAAATGTGTTTTATAATTGGGAAAATTAGTTTTAGAGAATTATAAGCAACTGAAAATGGTTTAATAATGGAAATACTCATACAGCCTTACTTACAGACACCACTAACATTTCAGCCATAATAGTATGCACATCTCCCTATCCATATTGTCCCTATACATTTGTCTTGTGCTGATTTTGTTAATCCATTGGACTGAATTTTTTTGCAGTTAACCTCTGTGGTTTGCAACTGAAGTCATCATAATGTGCTGTGAAAAGCCATCATAGTCAATTAGTTTGGGTTTTGTTTGGATTTTTTATTGGAACAGGCTGAGTTTGCTGCCTGTATCAGCTGCCGCTCATTTTTCAGACAGATTCATATATAAAAACATATTTATACCATTTTTAATTAAAAGTAATTCTGTGCATGAAACAGCTTTTCATTGTACATTTTATTTATAACAAGAACATTTGTCTGCAAAATTTGGCTGTTTGCTTCAAAAAAAAGCTCCAGCTTTAAAAAAAAAAAAAATAACAGGTCCAGCGGCTGCAGAGGCAGTTATTTTTAACTGTATGAAAATCATAGTTATTTTTCCAGCAAGTTGCTACAAAGGAAAATATGATGGATAGAATATGGAACACAACTAAATGACAGAAAAATATTGACATGTCAGTTTGAAAAGATATGATACCTAACACCCACCCACATTTAACTGAGACCTATACCCTGGAGAAGTGTTTGAGAGCAGCCAGAAGTTTAAAAAAAAACCCAAACAGATAACTGAACTGTAATGAACTTTGTTTGTATAATCCAGTAAAAGTTCTGTTACCTGAATTTGTGTACTACAATAAAATCTGTTATCTAAATTCCATAAACTGTCATTACAGTCAGTTTGATAAGTGAAGATTCAGATAAATGGCAGTCACTGAGATGTAAGCTCGAGTTTATTAGCTTCCCAGATAATAACTTTCTCTAGCAGAGTTTATAAACTCTGCAGCATTACCCAGCAGAACCTATATGGTTAAAGCATCAGCTATTGTAAAGCAGTATAGCTCCATTGAAGTAATGTAGTTGCACATATTTACACCAGCTGAGGCAGTCTAGCACATAAAAGCACCAGGTTTAGTTATTTTACCTGTTCAGTGCAGAACATTTTCTGCATAGAAAAAGAACTGGGCTCAAGTCAGACCTTAGGGTACCCATCTGAATTTATGTTAACTGGTGTTCAGATGATCATGGTTTACCCGTATAATGTGTAACAGATTAATCAGAAAGCAATATGTTCATTGCAGAAGAAAAATAAGTTATTATATAGCAGGCGTTAGAGAAGATGTGAAAATTTGGGAGAAAGATTAAACTTCACTGTTTTCTAACTCTAGAAAGCTTCATTTTGTTTTCTAGATGGAAGTTTGGGTTGGTCCTTTATTTTACTTGTATTACCATAATGAAGAGGGCAGGACATAGGGAAGACAGGCTTGGGACAAATACATCCTTGATGTAAATCTACTGAGCAATTATGTGAGAGAGATTAATTTGACCCCTTGCTTTTCAAATGGAAAAAGAACCTGACGTGGCATGTAAGTGGTTTTCATACAATCAGAGCAACAAAGAAAGGCTTATCCTCTGTTGTAGTTTACTTTAATGTAACTGCTAATCTTGCTCATAAAATTGAGGCCACTATTTTGAAACTTGGTGCCTATATCCATATCTAAGCAACCAAGCCTAATTTTCAGGAGTGTTGAGCACTCACAACTTGTATTTTTACTTTAGTTTCATTTTTAGATTTAATTGGTTAGTGCAGGAACAGTTTATCTATGTTTATTTCCTTTAAAGAAGGAAATGATGTGTACATAAGAGTCAGAAATGCCTCACCCTCTTTTGTGTGGAGCTAAATATACACTCTTAGCTGTCTCACGGGGACTAGCAGGTGCAGCATTATTGATTTATTTTAGAATGAGCTAACAAGTACAATGGAGAGAGAAGCTGTGTAAAGTGATCAACAACCCTGACTTTTTAGTTAGATACTCAAATTTCTTTACAAATATATTAGAGCAGAATAGTCGTTTAATAAAACAGCTCTAATCTTGTGGCTAGTGGGGCTCTTCTGTGAGACTCTGTTGTTGCTGGGTGGAACAGAAGAATTCTGCTGATGATGATTCTGCATTGTGATGTGTTCCTGTGCCAGATTTTGCTGACTCATATAGGAGCAAGCATGATGCACAGACACAGAGCACAGTAACCGTTTTCCCCACCAACCTCGGTAAGTGCTCTTTTCCTGTCTATCATTAGCTGGCATGTAGCTGTAGCGTTAAAGAGAATTAACAAGGAAAACGAATACCACCGTAAACAAAATGTTAGGAGACAGATTCACTTAGGAGGGCATTTAAGCAAAACCTACTGTCTGTGCTACATTGGCCTCTGTTTAAAGCTGATCAATCCTGCTAACTCTCCCATCACTATAAATGACACTGTATTTTTAAATGGGGGAAGTACTTACAATAGCCATTTACAACTGTATTCTGTTTAATTAGTCAGCACGCACAGTGCTGCAGGCATAGATCACTTTGCTTTAAAGATTTGAGAATGTTAATAGTACAGTATATCATTTTAATTATTATTGGATTAATGTTGTGTCTCAAAGAACATCAAATGCAAATCACAAGAAATGGCCTGAAGTGACCCAAGGGCTGTGCTTTATTAGAAAAGTAATAGTTCTGTTGCTTAAATATAAAGAGATTTTCTTTCTTCAAATGTCATTCTGCACTGGTTTTGTGTGGAAATTAAATCCTCTTGTTTCCACTTTGTTCACAGATTCATTCTGTAGTTCATGCAGTAAATGGCTGAAAAGGTAGGTTTGATGTCCGGAGATGAAGAGGAGATGCAAAATAATGATGAAAAATATCCATTTCAAGCTTGTTACACCCTCACCACAGCAGACGGCTGCTCTGCAAATGATTTGCTTAGCAGCCCTAATGAAGAGAGGGAAAGATTGTCTATTTCATCTAGCAAGGCCATAGAGTGTAAAAAAACCCTCATTGAACAATACTTTATTACTCATAATAAGGCACAAAACATAGCCCCTGGGTTCACTGAATATCATTCAACAGATGCAAATATATCACTAGCTGGATCATCTTATCCTGAGGCAATCTGTACACTGAAGCCTGTAGCCATATCTTCTCCATGCCCAGAAAGCCTTCACTGTGACTGCAATAAGTATTCTGAAGAGTTACAGCCTGCAGGTGCTGCTAAAGAGTCTGAGGCTCCACAAAATATTGCTTCCCTGCTAGTAAGTGGACTCAGCTGCTGTCACACATGGAGTTCCAGTACTGCGCTCACTTGGAATAACACAAAGGAAGATATGGCCCCTTATAGCGTTGGCCAAACTACGTGGATGAAGACCATGAAAGTAAAGGAGATCATAGAAAAGAGAAAACTGGAAGAAAAGGAGAGGTATCAACTCCAGGTAGCTATGTATCGGCGGCTGCTGCTGCTGCGCTCAATTAGGAGTTTACATAAGCAGCTCGAGCAGCAGCAGGCCAGGTTGCAAGAATGCTATGGAACACTAATAAATACAAAGAAAGAAGTGTTGAAACACATTTGTTCCACCTCAGCCTCACCCTCCCCGTAGTCATGTTGCTGCATGTAGAGAAGAGCTTTGTCATATCACTGGAGCTTACAGCAAGCTAGCATATGGCTTAGATGACACCATTATTAATAAAGGGGAAATGTACCACTGTACTAATTGCAAATGAAACATTTGGATATTTAAATGTCGACTCCTACAAATGTATTTGGAAGAAACTTGAATAGTACTTTTTTCTATAAAAATCCAGAAAATCTACCCCTGCACATGCAAGCCCCAAAACATAAGACCTCCAGCCAAAAATTCAAGGGATCTTTGGGACAAAGGTATTCAAGAAGAGAAAATGGAGAATCCAAGTTTATGCCTGGCCAACATGATCAGATGTCATGTATCCTTCCTGCAGAAAATGTGATGCAGAAAATCTGCCAATTATATTGCTAAAACTTGAATAGAAATCTTGTTAGTTTAGCCTCAGAATATCCACCTTCTTGAAAGCTAGGATATTTACATAAAAAGTCATCATACTCTGGCATTATATATGCAGCCCAGACTGGCAGTGCCAGGGGAACATTAGAAGTGTATACAATGACTGATGTGTTGCTAGCTTCCGGTGTCATGAGTAGCCACAAATGCAGCATATTTTGTGCCTTAACTCTGTCATTAAAAGGGAGGTCAAAAAAGAACTTGATATATTCATGGAGTATAGGTCCATCAATGACTATTAGCCAACATGGGCAAGGATGGTGTCCCCAGCCTCTGTTTGCCAGAGGCTGTGAGTGGGTGGCATTGGATGGATCACTTGATGATTACCTGTTCTGTTCATTCCACCTTGGGCACCTGGCATTGGTCGCTGTCAGAAGACAGGATACTAGGCTAGATGGACCTTTGGTCTGACCCAGTATGGCCGTTCTTATTAGGTTGTGACAGTTAGTGTTTTTATCCAGGTCCAACAGACATATAGGAAAGCCTAGGACGACATTCCTCACACTGTGAGGCTGGGATCCCTGTGGGGAATTTGATGACCTTAAGGAAGCTACAAACAAGCCCAGGGACAATGAAAGAAAAAACATAAATGTGTATGTTTTGAAATAAGCAAAATGAGACCCCATTATTGAGTATTCATTACTAAATTGAGTAACTGGGACCAGCTTTTGTTGAGTCTGAAGCAGAAATTATCAAAAAGAAATACCAGAAATCAACGTGTTGCCTTGTCTAGTGTTTAAAATAACCTTCCAAAATGCATAATTTCTTCCAGAAGATATTGGCTCCTGATCATGCTCCCTTCTTTCATCTCTAACCATTGCCTTTTATAAATGTTAAGTTTTGAGAACACTGAACTGTTTTTATTATTACTGCTACTAGTAGTATTTAGCATGAAGGGGAGAGATAATTGTCAGTAAAGCATATTGTTATCCAGATAGACTATGGTCATACAGAGGTTGGGAAACTCCACAAGGTTTTCCTCATGGAATTTCTGACACATTCACTTATAAAGGGGGTCACGGTTGTCTTCCAACCTCTGTGGAAGAAACAGGAAGTCTGATACCCCAAACCATTGGCTCCACCAATAGCTGCAGATATTCTGAGATAAGTGTGTGTGAATTCGATCTGAGAGCAGGCTGTGGAAATACAGTACATTCCAGAGCATAGGCTGGACTAATAGCTGCTGCCACTCTACAGCTATTTATGGGGGTTGTGGCCCCCAGGATCTCCATAATAATCACAACTCCGATGGCCACTCTTGTAGCCTCTTTATACACAAACCTATGAAGAGCTGATGTGGAAACTTCCTTGGTGGCACACATCAGCAGTACCCCACACAGCCTCAGTCTAGGACTTTTGCAATACAGAAGGCTTTTAATGGGCCACAGCAGGGATTACTTTCATCCTGTATAATTTGGGATCTCAGTGCTAGTGTTAGTAGAGTAGTACTGTCTAGTGCTCAGAATACAGGACAAGGACAGGACAGGGAGTTCTAATCTCATTCTGCCACTAACTCTCTATGGGTACGTCTACACTACGGGATTATTCTGAATTTACATAAACCGGTTTAACAAAACAGATTGTATAAAATCGAGTGTGCGTGGCCACACTAAACACATTAAATCGGTGGTGTGCGTCCACGGTCTGAGGCTAGCGTCGATTTCTGGAGCATTGCACTGTGGGTAGCTACTCCGTAGCTATCCCATAGTTCCCGCAGCCTCCCCCGGCCTTTTGAATTTCCGGGTTGAGATCCCAGTGCCTGATGCGGCAAAAATCATTGTCACGGGTGGTTCTGGGTAAATGTCGTCAGTCACTCCTTCTGCTGGGAAAGCAACGGCAGACAAGCATTTCATGCCTTTTTTCCCTGGATTGCCCTGGAAGATGCCATAGCATGGCAATCATGGAGCCTGTTTCGCCTTTTGTGACTGTCACCATATGTGTACTAGATGCCGCTCACAGAGGCGATTCAGCAGCGCTACACAGAAGCATGCTTTTGCTTTTGCATGATAGCAGAGATGGTTATCAGCCATATTGTACCATCTACCATACCATAAATTGGTAATAAGATGATCGTGGCTACCAGTCCTTTTGCACTGTTCCATTTGCTGCTGTCATAAGTGCCCCTGGCTGTTCTTAGCCAGGGGCGCAAAAGCCAAAATTGGGAATGACTCCCTGAGTCAATCCCTCCTTTTTGGTATCTAAAAATAGAATCAGTCCTGCCTAGAATATGGGCAAGTGTACTAGAGAACCACTGTATCAGAGAGCACAGCTGCTAAAAAGGTAATAATTGGAGATATACTGATCTCCTAGAACTGGAAGGGACCTTGAAAGGTCATCTAGTCCAGCCCCCTGCCTTCACTAGCAGGGCCAATTTTTGCCCCAGATCCCTAAGTGGCCCCCTCAAGGATTGAACTCGCAAACCTGGGTTTAGCAGGCCAATGCTCAAACCACTGAGCTATCCCTCCCCCTGCTCTGTGTCAGATCCTGCAGAAATCCTATTCACAGGGGGTGCTCCTGCAACAACCCCACCTGTTGATTCCGTTCTTCCCTCAGCCTTCCTGGGCTACCGTAGCATTGTCCCCCCACTTGTGTGATGAAGTAATAAAGAATGCAGGAATAAGACACAGTGACTTGTTAGTGAGATATGAGTGGAAGGCAGCCTCCAGCTGCTATGATAGTCCAGACAGGACAGTAAGGAGCGTGTAGGAGAGGAGCCCAGCATCCCTCTGCTAGTTCAGGGGCACTTGAATCTTTTCTTTACACATGAAGGGTGGGGGCTGATGGAGCTCAGCCCCCTGTTGCTATGACGACGATGGTTATCAGCCATATTGTACCATCTACCAGGAAAAATTAGGACCAGGCGCCCTTGATCGACCTAACAGATGCTAGTCAGCATGGTTACCAGTCCTTTTGCACTGCCCCATGTGCCAATAGGCTGATGACGAGGACAGATACCAGTCGTATTGTACCATCAGCCAGCCATAGCGTGGGGGGAGCAAGGATGTTGGTGTTGAGTGCTGCACCATCGCGTCTATCTGCAGCATTCAGTAAAGATAGGGTGACATGTAAAAGAGTCAAGAGAGGATTGTTTTCCCTTTCACTTCTGGGGGTGGGGGGGGGTGCGTAAATTGCCGAGCTATGCCCTGACCCACCGCGGACACTGTTTTTGACCCTAGAAGCATTTGGAGCTCAGCCAAGAATGCAAATGCTTTTCAGAGACTGCAGGAACTGTGGGATAGCTTGAGTCCTCCAGTCCATGAGCGTCCATTTGATTCTTTGGCTTTCCGTTACGCTTGTCACGCAGCAGTGCGCTGAGTCCCTGCTATGGCATCTGTCTGGAGATATTTAAAAAATGATTTTGAATTTCGTCTTCTGTAACGGAGCGCTGATAGAACAGATTTGCCTGCCCTTACAGCGATCACATCCGCATCGTCCATGCGGGAGCTCTTTCTTTATTTTGATTTTTAACTGCATCACCACCCGTGCTGATCAGAGCTCCACGCTGGGCAAACAGGAAATATTCAAAAGTTCGCGGGGCTTTTCCTGTCTACCTGGCCACTGCATCCGAGTTCATATTGCTGTCCAGAGCGGTCAGTGGTGCACTGTGGGATACCGCCCGGAGGCCAATACCGTCGATCTGCGGCCACACTAACCCCAATCCGATATGGTAATACCGATATTAGCCACACTCCTCTCGTTAGGGAGGAGTACAGAAACCGGTTTAAAGAGCCCTTTATACCGATATAAAGGGCCTCTTAGTGTGGACAGTTGTGGCGTTAAATCGGTTTTACGCTCCTAAAACCGGTTTAAACGCGTAGTGTAGACCAGGCTTATGTAACCTTGGGGAAATCACTCCTCATCTATGCTTCAGCCCTTTGAAATGGGAATATTTATCTTTAAATGCCTAGCACACCTTCAAGGTATCCAGCCCTTTCCTCAGTGGCCAGTTTACCTCAATAAGAACATAAGAACATAAGAAAGGCCGTACCGGGTCAGACCAAAGGTCCATCTAGCCCAGTATCTGTCTACCGACAGTGGCCAATGCCAGGTGCCCCTGAGGGAGTGAACCTAACAGGCAATGATCAAGTGATCTCTCTCCTGCCATCCATCTCCATCCTCTGATGAACAGAGGCTAGGGACACCATTCTTACCCATCCTGGCTAATAGCCATTTATGGACTTAGCCACCATGAATTTATCCAGTCCCCTTTTAAACATTGTTATAGTCCTAGCCTTCACAACCTCCTCAGGTAAGGAGTTCCACAAGTTGACTGTGTGCTGCGTGAAGAAGAACTTCCTTTTATTTGTTTTAAACCTGCTGCCTATTAATTTCATTTGGTGACCCCTAGTTCTTGTATTATGGGAATAAGTAAATAACTTTTCCTTATCCACTTTCTCAACATCACTCATGATTTTATATACCTCTATCATGTCCCCCCTTAGTCTTCTCTTTTCCAAACTGAAGAGTCCTAGCCTCTTTAATCTTTCCTCATATGGGACCCTCTCTAAACCCCTAATCATTTTAGTTGCTCTTTTCTGAACCTTTTCTAGTGCTAGAATATCTTTTTTGAGGTGAGGAGACCACATCTGTACACAGTATTCGAGATGTGGGCGTACCATGGATTTATATAAGGGCAATAATATATTCTCAGTCTTATTCTCTATCCCCTTTTTAATGATTCCTAACATTCTGTTTGCTTTTTTGACCGCCTCTGCACACTGCGTGGACATCTTTAAAGAACTATCCATGATAACTCCAAGATCTTTTCCCTGACTCATTGTAGCTAAATTAGCCCCCATCATGTTGTATGTATAGTTGGGGTTATTTTTTCCAATGTGCATTACTTTACATTTATCCACATTAAATTTCATTTGCCATTTTGTTGCCCAATCACTTAGTTTTGTGAGATCTTTTTGAAGTTCTTCACAATCTGCTTTGGTCTTAACTATCTTGAGTAGTTTAGTATCATCTGCAAACTTTGCCACCTCACTGTTTACCCCTTTCTCCAGATCATTTATGAATAAATTGAATAGGATTGGTCCCAGGGCTGACCCTTGGGGAACACCACTAGTTACCCCTCTCCATTCTGAGAATTTACCATTAATTCCTACCCTTTGTTCCCTGTCCTTTAACCAGTTCTCAATCCATGAAAGGACCTTTCCTTTTATCCCATGACAGCTTAATTTACGTAAGAGCCTTTGGTGAGGGACCTTGTCAAAGGCTTTCTGGAAATCTAAGTACACTATGTCCACTGGATCCCCCTTGTCCACATGTTTGTTGACCCCTTCAAAGAACTCTAATAGATTAGTAAGGCACGATTTCCCTTTACAGAAACCATGTTGACTATTGCTCAAGAGTTTATGTTTTTCTATGTGTCTGACAATTTTATTCTTTACTATTGTTTCAACTAATTTGCCCGGTACCGACGTTAGACTTACCGGTCTGTAATTGCCGGGATCACCCCTAGAGCCCTTTTTAAATATTGGCGTTACATTAGCTAACTTCCAGTCATTGGGTACGAAGCCGATTTAAAGGACAGGTTACAAACCTTAGTTAATAGTTCATAACTTCACATTTGAGTTCTTTCAGAACTTTTGGGTGAATGCCATCTGGTCCCGGGGACTTGTTAATGTTGAGTTTATCAATTAATTCCAAAACCTCTTCTAGTGACACTTCAATCTGTGACAGTTCCTCAGATTTGTCACCTACAAAAGCCAGCTCAGGTTTGGGAATCTCCCTAACATCCTCAGCCGTGAAGACTGAAGCAAAGAATCCATTTAGTTTCTCCGCAATGACTTTATCATCTTTAAGCGCTCCTTTTGTATTTTCATCGTCAAGGGGCCCCACTGGTTGTTTAGCAGGCTTCCTGCTTCTGATGTACTTAAAAAACATTTTGTTATTACCTTTGGAGTTTTTGGCTAGCCGTTCTTCAAACTCCTCTTTGGCTTTTCTTATTACACTCTTGCACTTAAGTTGGCAGTGTTTGTGCTCCTTTCTATTTGCCTCACTAGGATTTGACTTCCACTTTTTAAAGGAAGTCTTTTTATCTCTCACTGCTTCTTTTACATGGTTGTTAAGCCACAGTGGCTCTTTTTTAGTTCTTTTACTGTTTTTCTTAAATTGGGGTATACATTGAAGTTGGGCCTCTATTATGGGAAGGGACGGACTAGAGATCTCATGAGATGCTGTTTTTGCAAGATTTTCACTCCCCTTGTATATTCAAGAGAGTTTGCACAAATTTCAAAGAAATAGTTGAACTTCGCTGTGCTTTTAGCACCAATAACAGATGCAAACATGAACTGCTGAAATTTCATCTATCCGTTATTCTGTATGAACACATAGGCTACATCTAAGCTATGACTTAGGGGGTGTCATTCTGAGCTCATGTACACATACCTGAGCTAGCATGAGGATAAATAGTAGTGTAGGCACCAGTAACTTAGGCTGCAGCAGCAGGGGCATGACATAGCTGTGTCATGAACAAACCGTCCTGAACCCTGGGGGTATGTATGTATTCAGCATGGCTATGCCACGCAGTCTTTAGCTGTGCTACCCTGGCTATGCTGCTAGTTATACTCGCACTAGTTCTCAATAAGCTGGAGCAAGTACATGTACGCAAGGTGGGAATAATGCCCCAGCATAGATGTAGCCATAGTTCTCAGCAAACTGGAATATAAATCTACCCCTCACTAGCCTGCCGCACACTGTATCTGTCTGGACCCTGCTGCCATGCACTAAAATTTCCCTACTTCACTTTCCCTACTTCTACACCAATTTCAAAGTGGGGTGGCTGTTGCTCAGTAATGATAAAAAATAACACAATATCCAGCTTCAATAGGTCCTGAATTTTTTCCATCCTATTTGGGCTGTTGGTGTCATTCATGGTGAGTTTCAAATGAAAATGCCCCTGGAGTACATTTTGACTTCTACTGCTGAAAATAATCCAGGGAACAAACGGCATCCAAGAAACGAGAAAGGCAGAAGGGATGCTGGAGGGTAGAGTAGGGTGAGAAAAGAGAATTCTACAGTTGATTATATATGAAATTTTTCACAAAGCAGAAGTCTAGGATCGTTGGGCTAAAATGTGTTCTGAGGAGTCTTGTGTACTTGCAAATATGGGATACAATACACATTTATGGTGCTGTATAAGTAATAAATATATTGTTGGTTAAATCCATAAGGCCCTCTGTACTGTTTGCTCCACTTAAGCCTTCCATTGAGTGCTTTAGCTTAATCCAAAGCCTGCTGAAGTCACCAGTCTCCCATTGACTTCAATGAGCTCTGGACCAGGACTTTCAAGGGGAGCATTGGGCCTTGTTCAGGTCCCCTCTGAACTGTGATGAATTTTCCCCATAACAGCAACTTTCCTCCTGCCCCTGCAACTAGTTATGAATCCATTAGTTTTGCCAAAAGAAGTAGATTCCTGCCATCATACCAACACTCAGAACATTTCATTATTATTAGGTTTTTTTTTTAGGAGAACTTGTCTCAGGGAGAATAGCCCCATGTAAGTGCTTCTAAAGGGATTACTAAAACATCATGGAAATAACAATAGATCCTGAAGTTGAATCTCAGAAGTAAAACCCTCATTATCTGGAAAGAAGTTTCCCTGAGTGTACTGACCATCTGCTTAAAGAATTATAGGAAGGTCCCATCTGTGATGATTTGTAGATGTAGAATGTTGAGTCTGAATCCGCAGCCCAAAGTGACTTATGTGTGTGTGAGAGAGAAGGAATTGTTGACAGTCTCAATAAAAGTTACATTTTTTCCTTTGGTGGGTGGGGGTTGAGGAGAAGGGGAGTGTGTGACCATTCATCACAGCTCCAGGCTCATTAGTAACCAGGAACTTTCTACTCTAAATGACAAAGAGGTTCACTGTCGCCAAAGAGAAATTGCTGCTGACCTTAGACCCCTTTTTGGAAAGTAAAATAATGGAGCACAGGAGCAGGGTTTGATATTTGACCGAATCCTACACAATTATCATGCATGTGTATATAATAAAATTAATTCTGTGTCTCTGCATTGTAGCCTGCGGCAAGCAGTGTACAATCAGTTTTGTATGTATAATAGATCACAGAGTTGTTCATGAATAATACAAATGCATTGAGCAGATACTAGTGAGTGAGGATGTTTGTCTTTGCATGGAATCGAAGTGAACATGTAATATTGTGATAATATATATTTGATGAATTCAGGTCTGACTTGCCTTTGCCATAGCCTGCTAATTCCCCGACAAGGGTTGCCACAATAATTGAGTTTCCAATAACATTATGATTATTTCCACATGATAATTTAATTGTAGGTATTTTTTAATATTGTAATATTGTAGATTTGTGATTATTATGCATTTGCATGCAGATTTTCATGGTGACTCGGAGCACATCCCCACATTTATAACTTAATTTCCTGTATTATTGCATATGTATTTTGGGATGAACTCATTAATGCAAAGTTAAAAAAAATAGTAGGTCTTTTTAGTCATTCTGCTTTTATTATAAATGGCTGAAAGCCTTGCTCATTTTTTAGACCAGTCTGTGGACTCCAGTGAATAAACAAAAGACAACTTTAATTCATGGATGGATTCATTTAAAATAAAAATGTAATTATAAATTGTGGCAGATTTGTCCAACATAATTGGGATGCAAGCTGGCACAAATTGTTCTTTACATGAAACAAAATATGTTTAGATGAACCACTAACCTTACTATGTGCTGTTTTTTCTGCTATGTAAGGAGATAGCAAAGTGATATAGGATTCAAACAGCACCATTCACAGTGGGAATAGAACTGTGTTTACACGCCATTGATACTAGTAGAGTTCTAGTATAGGGAATCTCTCTACTGTGGACAGGGTTGGGTTGTTTGCCTGAGAAGAATGTACAAAATGAATTAGGAAATTGTGCCATGAACTAGTTGGAAAGCGAGGTCAGATGTTTCTCAGAAAAAACTCTGCCCTAGCTGAAGAGGAAAACCATTCTTACAACATCCCAGTTTAAAAACACAAGCTCTGTTCTAAAGGTGGACAGAGTCTTGCTGTCTGAAGAAGAGAAGGGAAAATATTTTAAATAGATGGTTCTGTTTTGAAAAAGGACTCAGTAAGAATGTTATTGTGGGAATATACATTCATTGTGTCTCTCTCTGATTTCTGTATCAATTTACAATCAGCAAGTAAAATGTGAGGGTTTTCCATAACTCCTGATTCTGCAAACTCAACCTGGGATCTGCATGAGGATTAAATCTTTTGTCTCCTGCAAATTAGACTCTGGACACCTCATTTCAACCTCATTTCTACTGGGAGAAGAGCACTGTAAAAATTTATTTTTGTCACTGAAGTCATCAGCTATGACTCCACATATAAACAGGGAGCAGATCTGGTGAGTAAAAGGTTCCATTTATAAATCATCAGTTTTCAGTTTGAACACATTCTGTTCTATCTCACAGCTTGTGCAACCCATTTAGCACCAAATCCTTGGTAGATAAAGTGGCAAGCCAAAAACACATTTGGCCACTGAGGCTATTGAAACCAGAAAAAGTTCACAAAGCACAAAGGTAATTCCATCATGTGAGCATTTCAGATGTATACTATTTGCCCTCTGTGTTATCTGACCACAGAACTCTTATTGAAGTCAATGATAGTTCAACACACAGGACTTGGAAGACTGGGCCTAGAGTCAGTACATCCTCATGATAGACCACCAGCTGAAAATTAAGGACCTGTTCCATTACCTATTGGATGGTAATGGAACAATCAATGGGAGTCCTGCCATTGACGTCTATGGGTCCTAACTGACCCAAGTAATTTTGGTTTATAAAAACTAACATAGCCATAACCCCCCTCTCCCCCACACACAGCAAAAACCTCAGCATAAGGGCACATCTTTATCACAGTCAACCATATGTGCAACAAATGCCACACTATTCAATCACATCAAGAACTCAATAGAGAACATTATTTTGCACACAAGATAAACAATATATTAATTATTTTCATGGTAACCTTTTAAAAAAGTCCATGAAACCTATTCCTCATGAGTGTATTCTTAAAAATAAAATTGCAGGCATTCTTGTGTTCATCCATGTCCCAACTTCTAGAGCCTCTATCCTTAAAAATGGTGTGACTTGGAGCCCTCAGTTGCCACTTTCATCCTGAGAAAGGCATATTGACCCAATTTTGAAAGTTCTCTAGGTCACTGCTTTTAGTGGAAAGACATGCTACAGAGGCAGTTCATAGCCCCTGCATTGAAGAAGTGCTTCTTGTCCCTCAACCGTCCTTGATCATTCAAAACTGTTGCTAGGTCTCCAAAAGACTCCTAGCCAGTCTTCCATGGACAAAACAATGATTGACTTCATAAAGGATCCATGCATATTGCATGCTTGAATTATTATTTTTTTCTCATGTAGGACAGCATAAAAAGGAGTGAAAACTGAGTATTCTTCAAGGCCCAGCAGATGTAGACTTACCACAACCCCAGCCTTATTGAAAAAAGGCTGGCAGAATTTACAAAATAAAATTGACTAATTTCTTCATCAAAGAGACTGGTGCTGTGTCTCCTGGGAGATCGGTGCTGTCACCTCACATGTCATCAGTGTGCCAAATGGTTAAAACACTCAGTTTGAGAGCATGCATAATGATATGCTTCAGCTCCAAAGACACATATTGTGTGTACATTTTGTTATATATAATCACACCACTGAAAAGGTAATGAATCTGTTAAGGGAAGTCTGGGTGCCTAAAAAGAAGTTATTTTTTCTTATACCAACAAGAAAAAAGAGAGAATTTCAGAAAAGCAGTCTATATAAAATAATTTCAGTGTAGCAAGTGGTAAAATACAAAGCACTCACCTGTCAGAAGAACAGATCTAAAACACAAGGTCTTCTGTGTACCATATGTACTTCAGACTGGACCATTTCCCTGCTAAAGGAATAGACCTGGTCAAAAAGCTTTCAAAAATAGCAATATAAAAAGCTTAAACCTGACACAAAATTACATCTAAGAATAATGGGACAAAATTATTAAAAATAGTGGATTTGGCATGCAAAATTTAACAATTCTTGCTGATAGATAAGATGTTGAGAGACAGAAGTGAAGTTGGATACCAGACTTGTTTTTCAGCAAACATCATTTTTATGACAAAATAGTCAGTGCATTTAAAAGGTTACCATTAGACATGCAAAATTACCAAAGGAAAAAAGAAAGTGAAAAGCAAATTGAAATTTTAGTCTTTTTTCATTTTCATATGAATTTGAAAAGGTCCATGTCCTCTTCTCCATCCTCTAAAACAGTGTTTCCCAAACTTGGGACACCACTTGTGTAGGGAAAGCCCCTGGTGGGCTGGGCCGGTTTGTTTACCTGCCCCATCCACAGGTCCGGCCGATGACGGCTCCCACTGGCCGCAGTTCACTACTCCAGGCCAATGGGAGCTGCTAGAAGCGGCACAGGACAAGGGATGTAATGGCCGCCACTTCCAGCAGCTCCCATTGGCCTGGAACAGCAAACCGCAGCCAGTGGGAGCCGCAATCGGTCGAACTTGCGGACGCGGCAGGTAAACAAACCGGCCTGGGCCGCCAGGGGCCTTCCCTACACAAGCAGCATCCCAAGTTTGGGAAACACTGCTCTAAAACTCAGATACACACATTTTTCAGTTCTAAATGGCCCCAACATTTTTTGGGCTTGTTTTGAAACAGAGATGACGTTACACTGAACATTTGTGGAAACGTGTGTTTTTCAGATGTTTCAGATGCAAAAGCAGCTATTTTATCAATAGTAAAAATTAGGGATGTGAAATCACAGATAACAAGCTGGCAGAATTTCTGGTGCAAATACATATTAGGTGATCTCACAGTACAAAATTCAATGAGTAATACTTTTCATATTATTTAATTACAAAAGCAAAAACTCAGTGGGGGAGGGAAAGAATGGAAAGAATGGCACAGTTCTAGCTGCTACTAGCTTGTTATTGGCTATCAATCACTGTCAGTTAATTATCATTAAGGCTGCCTTTTTTAACATGAGCCTTGTGGGAGTCAGAGATTCTGTGACTTTCATTAAAAACAAAGAAACTAAAAAAACATGGCTTTTTTCATTTGGGGGTTTTGGGGTGCAGGGATATAGTTTTGAGGTTGGTAAATCTTTGGATTAACAATTACACTGAGAAATTTGGGAGCTACCAAGTTAAAATCGGGGCTGCATGGGAAGCTCAGAGAGAAGACATGCTCTTATAAATAAAACTAGTGGCTTGTCTTGGGGAGCATAGGGATGTTGTGATTTCTCTTCGGTTTGGAAAAAAGCAGCATTTCCAGCATTCAAAAATCATGAGTCAGACCCCGCCAAATCATGACATTCTTAAAATAATACAATTTGGATTTTCTTTTTATTTACTTTCTGCATTTTGAGACTCTCCAGTTTGCATATTCAAGCTTTTTCCCCATAACCATGGGAAAACTGGCAATGCTGAAAAAAGCAGAGCCTACTAACTGGTTTAAGAGCGGTCTGCACAGTGTTGCTGCTACTGATGTCTTAGTGGAGGCTGAAGCATGAAAGCAAAACTCTGAAGAGGCAGCAGCTGTTCTTTCTCTCCAGTGTCCCTTCCTGTACTGCTCTACTTTAGACTGTTATAAACTCTTCTGGCTTAGAGGTTTGATGATAGCTTTGTGAACCTGTATGAACCTGGTCTTGTATGGATTGGTATCAAAATCATGCACAATGCATGCTTTTGATGTAAAACCACATACTACTCGGCTTTAACTGAGTCCATTTGTGACTGCTCCAACTTGAACCTCCAGTCCCTCATGACCAGACCCTATACTAGGGACAGGCAAACCTTTTGGACTGAGGGCTGCATTGGGTTTCATAAATTGTATGGAGGGCTGGTTAGGGGAGGGAGTTGTGGCCTGGCCCCAACCTCCTATCTGCCTCCCCCCAGGACTTCTGCCCCATCCAACCCCCCCATTCCCTGACGGCCCCTCTGGGACACCTGCCCCATCCACACACACCCCCTCTCCCTGTCCCCTGACTGCCCCCAGATCCCCGCCACCCCATCCAACCCCTCCTCTCATTCCTGATGGCCCCCCAGGCCCCCTCTTCCATTCAACCACCCCATCTCCCTGTCCCCTGACTGCCCCTGGAACTCCTGCCCCTGACAGCCCCCTGCTGCCCCATCCAAGCCCCCCTCCTTCCTGACTGCCCTCCCCCGGAGCCCCTGTCCCCATTCAACCCCTTGTTTTCCCCCCCACCCCCCCCACCCCTATCCACATCCCCGCCCCTTGACCACCACCCCGAATTCTCCTGCCCTCTACCCAACCCTCCCTGCTCCCTGCCCCCTTACCGCACTGCCTGGAGCACCGGTGGTTGGCAGCACTACAGCTGCGCTGCCTGGCTGCAGCTAGGCCACGCCACTGCCACCACCATGCAGCACAGAGCACTGGGTCAAGCTGGGCTCTGCAGCTGAGCTGCCCCAGGAGCTCACAGCCCCGCCACCCACAGCATTGCGCCCAGGGCCGGCTCCAGGTACCAGCTTATCAAGCAGGTGCTTGGGGTGGCAACTCCGGAGGGGGGCGGCACTTTCAGGTATTCGGCAGCAATTCGGCGGAGGGTCCCTCGCTCCCGCTCGGAGAGAAGGACCTCCTGCTGAATTGCCACAGATCGCGATCGTGGCTTTTCTTTTTTCTTTTTTCTTTTTTTTTTTTTTGTGGCTGCTTGGGGCGGCAAAACCCCTGGAGCCGACCCTGATTGTGTCGGTGGCAAAGCGAGCAAGCTGAGGCTGCGGGGGAGGGAGGACAGCAGGGGATGAGCTGGGGGTAGCCTCCCGGGCCAGGAGCTCGGGATCCAGGCAAGATAGTTCCGCAGGACGGATGTGGCCCGTGGGCCATAATTTGCCCACCTCTGCCCTATACAGATCAAGGCTGGAGAAATTGTTTGAATGAACTCTTGTGAATTTTGTTCACCTCTAGTTAATAATTTCTTTCTAATAAACTTCTTCAGTAAATACTTTTTTTTTTTTGCTAAAGTCAGCTCCCTTGTTAACCGTTTTATCACAAATGATGGTAAACTGACTCATAAACAATAATAATTAATTGTAAAATCTTAAGTGTCTGTCCCCAAAGGCCTCTATTCAGCATAATAATGCTAATACTAATTACATAATAAAATCAACTAAAAAGTGAATTAACCACACATTTGCCAGTTGGCCAAATAAACTCAAGAACAGGAGTAACATAAATGCCAACATTCCATCCTCAGTGTAGAACAACTAAAAGTTCCATAAATGGTATAAACTTAAAACAAAAAACAGTACTTGGGCATTGGCTGGAAAGATGGCAATAATGTGTGTAGTTTGGGAAGAATATTCTAGTTACTAAACTCCCTGTGTGGGTCACCATTATCTACCTAGAAAATAATAACTATGTGGGTGAAACCAACCAATCACTACGCTCTCAAATGAATGCACTCAGAAAAATAATAGAAGACAGAAACACCAAGCTATCACTCCATATCTGATCTTTTAATTCTAATACTCAAAGGAAAGCTGCACAATACTTTCAAAAGATGAACCTAGGAATTTAAATTCATAACTCTGCTAGACACCAAGAACCATGGACTTAACAGGGACACTAGTTTTATGGCTCATTACAATAATTTGTAACACATCACCAGGGCCGTCCCTAGGGGGGTGAGGGACCTGGAGCGGAAGTGATGGATTCGTCTCTTCCAGGACCGACCATGCCAGCCAATCGCACTGGCCTGCAGGGCCCCCCAAAGCGCGGGGCCCAGAGCTGTCACCCCAATTCACCATACCCAAGGGACAGCTCTTCACATCACACTGCCTGCTTCAAACCCTTTATGCGTAATAATTTAATCCCCATTTGTGCACTTCAAGTGACCACCTCCAACATGCATTACCCCTTCTCTTAACAATCTGTCCCAGCTTGTAGTTACCTCAGACACTCTGCTTCCTTCCTCAGACCTGAAGGACAGCTCTATGGGTACGTCCATACTACCCGCCCGGGTCGGCGGGTAGCGATCGACGTCTCGGAGTTCGATATATCGTGTCTCATCTAGACGCGATATATCGAACTCTGAACGTGCTCCCGTCGACTCCGAACGGCGGTGGCGGAGTCGATGGGGGAGCCGCGGGCTTCGATCCCGCGCCGTGAGGACAGGTAAGTACGTCGAACTAAGGTACTTCGAGTTCAGCTACGCGAATAGCGTAGCTGAACTTACGTACCTTAGTTCGAACCCCCCCCCAGTGTAGACCAGGCCTCAGTAGTTTGAAAGCTTGTACCTTCTGCCAACAGAAGTTGGTCCAATAAGAGATATTACCTCACCTACTTTGTCTCTCTCACATCCTGGGACCAACACAGCTACAACAAAGCTGAAAACAATTATCTATCTAGGTATTTACATAGGGATTTGACTGCCTCACAATCATTAATGGATTTTATCATCACAACGTCCCTGTGAGGTAAGGAAGTAGTATTATCCCCGTTTCACACACGGGAACTCAGACACAGGATAGATTAAGTGACCTGCCCAAAGTCATACGGGAAGTTTGTGGCTGAGTCACGAATTGAACACATATTTTTTGAGTTGCAGCCTGGTTCTATAGCCACTAAACCAACCTTCCTAATCTTGGGATGTTGAGGTCAAAGGGAGATTCTTCATACCTTAAAACAACTGCAAGGAAGACTGAGCTTTCAGCTTTGGTTTTATTTGTGAAATACTCAGGTATTTATATAAACACCAATACAGTATGAGGAAATGCTCACTTGCTTCTTTGCCTTTTTCAGTGTGGCCAAATGGGGCCTGACCCAAAGTCTATTGATATCAATAAGAGACTTCCCAGTGACTTTAATGGGCTTTGGATCAGGCCCTCAGTTTAAAATTCTACTTTTCAATCTGCCTTTATGTGGCTGCTCTGTCATCTACTTAGTTTCTTCATTCTAATTTGGCTGTGCTAAGGTAAGGAAGAGGTTCCACCATTACTTGATGAGTTCCTAAGGGTCAGCTCACTGTTAGCAAATCTGTAAACTACCAAGGGAAGGAATCAGGCCACAGCAAAGAGGGACAGTGCATCCTGAAAGAAAACTAAGAAGGAAACCCTAACCTCTCCTCATTTACATATGGTGACATTTTGCAGAAATATTGTAACATTAGCAGTGGCATAATGAAATTCTGCCTATCAGCCATGGAAGGAATAATGTTACTGTAAAGGTAACCTGTCCACGGTTTGTTATCAAGAAAATATTCATTCCAAGGACCATACATTTAGCAAGAAGTGTTAAGAACAGTATTTTTCCTTTATTTTTTCCCCTTCCTGGTCTATCCATCTTCCCCTACAGATTTACTGCATGATCACTCCCTTTACATGCTAATTATGTGCAGCTCTGGTGAATTTGTTAGTAGTGACACTTCAGGGACCCAGTGGGACTGCAACTCATTATGTGGCAATGTCCAGATATATCAGATATTATTAGCTGTCATTAATCTGCTGTGGAAACATTGAGTGCACCGCCAGAAAGAGACCAGGAAATAGAGTAAGAATGAAGTCTGGAATTGCCCTGGCCCCCAAAAGGTCAAAAGGGAAATCAGCAGGGGAGAGGACTACACCTTCAAATGGCCAACACTTGCTAGCAGACTTTTAACCCATTAGCAGCCAAGATTTTTCCAGAGGTAGGAGAAATAAGGGGGGAAAATCACAGTATATTTTACACCCTTTAGAATCTGTTTTACTGACGGAAATTATTACTTTGAGTATATTATGTAGAGCTGCATCTCAGCAATGGAGAAACACAGGCAAAAAGGAAATCTCCATCTTAGTATGGGTGGAGTGGAGGCAATATGCCTTTGAAGTTGCCCCATAGAGTTGTGTATGTGTAACCAAAAGCAGAATTAGCCCCATTCTGTGTTTGAAGTCATGATTTATAGCTTCTGGAAGCAAGTCTAATCCTTCAGAAATCAGAAGCTTGTTCTTGCATGTTTTTGTCCCAGTCCCGCAACTGGCTCAGCATAGGCACAGGGGTCTGCCTGCATGCAGTCAATTGCTAGACCAGGGCCCTAGTCCTTTCAGGCACCTATCATGAAGTTTAAAAAAATGATCAGCGGATTTGCTGAATCCTTGGCATAAGTTATACTTAATGGGCACTGCCAAATTTTGTGTTTAGTTGCACCCAAGTGACCCCACTGACATCAGTAAGATTGCACAAGTGCAACTGAACAAGAATTTAATCTCCCAAGTATCTTTAACAATGGTGATATGAATGGCCAAATCCCTTCTCCACACATCACTGGAGACTGCACAGCCTGAAAATACAGGTAATGTTTACTTAACAACAGGGGGATAGGAAGGTACAACTCTGGGAGAACCAGAAGCTTTATAAAAGAAAAGGGAGAGCTTTTCTTTTATTATTGGGGTTATAGACCCATATCCTCCATCATCTGGAAGACCCATTGAAGTCAGTAGGAGTTTTATGTAAAAATTGATGGCAGGATATGGCCTTATAATTGCTCCATGAATCACAGCTTTTAATTGTTAACAGGTGTATTGATTGTTTTGGAAAGGAAGGTGTGAACTTCTCCAGATAATCACTTTGAAGTCTGAACCTCCCTCTGCCCATTTCAAAGTGGATTGTCCACCTGTGTTTCCTGGATGACCTGGGAAAGCAGCAATTTTTCACTAGTTAAAATGATCTAATCTGATGTTTCTCAACCTTTTTTCATGCTACAGTCAAACACATGATCTAATCTTAACCTGATGATGATGGAAAGCTGGCCAGTTTCCTTGTTTATGGTGCTTCTTTAGGTTATGGGGACAACTCTCGCTCAGCCGTAAAACATTATGGGCTAAAATTTTATATTGACTTCAATTCTGTGCAACACCATGGAAGAGAAAATGAAATCAGTGTTTGGTCAAATGATCATTGTTACTGCTCTTCAAAAGAATATTCATTTGTGGCCTTAAGTTCCAGAAAAAGTGTTAGAAACATTTGAGGTGGAAATGAGTAGTTTGGGAGGAAAGGCTTATACAGATAGCTGTGAAGAAGATGGTAAGTAATAGTAAATAATCATATGGCAGTTAGCTTCAAAGGTTCAAGACCAGTAATCAAACATGTTTGTTTACATATTTATCTGAATGCATCATAATATGAAAAAGACATTAGATTATTTCTAATTATTTTAATGTGAAAGAGAGTAAACCAAAATTGTATTACAAGTTGAATACATTCTTTACAACAGTCATAGTACTCAATCTTTCTCTAGCTTTCATAGATAACCACAGAGGGGATTTCTTCTTATAAACAGATGTTACAATCTGGCCCAATAAAATATATTGAATAAAGATACTTAGATTTTTTTTTTCATGGAAAGAAACCAGGCTTTGTTTTTCTATTTTGAATATTTTCAACACAAAAAAGCTGAACGATATATTAGTGAGAAGGTATGAGGAATAGCTTGTTTATTATAGAAAAACTGCAGACAGACAACCTGACACTGATTTTACCCAATTATGGTAACTTAGCAGTCGGGCTTGCATGGTTTTCTGAAGGGAAGAGAATCTGGTGCTCCTTTTGAGTGCTTTGTTTTCATTATTATGACCCTGATTCTGCAAATACATACTTATTGTCATCCTTGAAATTATGTGAGTAATCCTATTGAGACTAGTGGGACTATTCATAGATATAAACTACACAAGAACCTTACGGTGGTGGTCCTTAACAAGATAAATATGTCCCAACAGTTACCATACAGTGGCAGCTGAGGGGTTGTGTGTGTGTTTCCTATCCTGTTGAAATACTGTGTGGTAAGTGTTGTCATATTCTAGCTCTGCATTACTACAAACTTTAATTGCCAGAAATATGGCTCAGCTACTTCTGAGGAAAAACTAAGAACAAATCCTAGATTGTCAATCACTAGTTTCTGTCAAAAACAGAAGCGATGTGCTGCACACAGCTAACAGCAATCATGTCCTAATGGATAAACCAACTCCTTCAGGTATGGGTAAATTTTTACATTTCATTCCCGAATCAGAAGCTGATTCTCAGTATTAACATCCAGACTTGAACTAGAAATAGGCTCTTTTTCTTTTTCTTTTTTACACTGGTCTACCCTGGAAAAGCCAACTTGGGTTGTATAGAGTGTGTGAGCAATTTGAACAGAGTTGTAATTCTGAAAATTAAGGAGGGAAAGGCAGTCTCTGAGATTAAACAAATGTTCATACTAGGGAAGATGCTTTGTGTATGTGTATGTGAGGCTAATAGGTGAATATTTGCTATCTCTGGTCTCCTTCATTAAGTTTTAGGAGTATGATATCAGGATCTGATTCCACAACATTCATTACTTTTTCCACTGCTGCTCATGATTGCAAATGATAGGGCCCTAGCACAGCTCCATTTTTATCACCTCATACAACCTTTTGTGGCATGGGACAAGTGCTATAAGTTATACAACCCAATTTAAAGAGTCATGTAATCAATATTTTGTTGGTTTAGTGTTGGGAGAAAGATGAGGACAGAGGTGCTGAGAATATTTGGTTTTGTTATGTCAGGACAACCATATTTGAAGGGCTAATCATCCAGTTATGTCTCTATTTTTCTTAAGATGTAATGTACAGAACAAAAGGGATTTTGAAAGTGGGTGGGAGAAGTTGCAAAGAACTAAACCTTTAGGCATGCACAACTTGAGTGAATATTGTCAACAACTATTACAGCGAAAGAGGCAAATGGTGATCTGATTGGACCATCAGTGCAAAACTTGCTCTCTATGGGCTAGATTCTACCACCTTGACTCCCAAAAGCAAGATGAGTGAGTGTGGAAGAATCTAGTCGTCCTCTTCCATTATAATTAAAAAATTGAATAATATTAATTGGGCCAGAGAAAACATGAGACTCACACTGTGGTCCTGTGGTCAGGACACTCACTTGAGAGGTGGGAGATACCTGTCCCCGCTCATCAGGTACAATGGGTGGACCTGAACTAGGAACTTGTACATCCTGGGTGAGTGCCCTAACCATTGGGCTAAACTTTAGAAGGAAGGCATCCTCCTTGCCTTGTTTTTCTTTTTTTTAAAATGAAGTTAGGTGGCCTCTGAGCACCCCTACCAGACCAAACCTGGCAGGCAAGATTGGTGCTCCTGCATCTATCTTCTCCAAGTTTGTGGATTGCACTGGGGCTTAGGTTTGAGCTAGGTGTCTGAGCACCTAGAGTGTGGTAGGAGTATGTATGCCCAGATGCAAAAACTTAGGTGCCTTTGGAACTTTTACATCAAAAATGTGTAGGTGCTGAGTGATGTCTTTGCCCCAAAGAGCCAGCAATCTAAATATACAAGACAGCTAAAGGAAGGGAGGAGAAATAGAAGCACAAAGAGATGAAGTGACTTGCCCAAGGCTCAAACATTTGAGAGATCAAGTTTAATTGCCACAAACATTTACAGAAACCAAGTTACATATGGTCATGTGCCTTTGAGAGAATTCACGTTTGAAGTGCTTGCATGCGTACTCTCAAGGAATGGAAACAATTTCACGTAATACAGCTGACCAATCACAACTAAAGAACACAGCTCAAATTTCTAATGTGCCACAAACTGGATCACCATAGACCCATTTTTAATATTGGTTGCCTCAAAAATTTAGTATTGAAATTAATCTGCCCTGAACATGAGAAAGAAAGCTACATTAAGTGAATAAATTAGATTGGGGGAAATTATTCACTTACCTTTTCATATAGGGAAATGTCATCCAGTACCAAAATGTAGCCACCTCTGGAAAAGAGCATGGCAGCTCTTTAACAGCTGTTTTTTAAAAATAATTTAATTTGTGCTTGCAGCTTTTGCCCGTCGTTCTGTACAACACTGTAGAACCAGAATGAAGGGCTGCATTTGGGTACAAAAACAAAGCTTTCAGAAATAAACGTTAAGTGGGTTTCTACTGCCCAGATGAAATACTGGCCCAATTGGCAAAACACCCATTGATTTCAACAGAGCCAAGATTTCACTCCCTGAACCTTATCCAAACCCAGCAACAATAGCACGGTGTTAAAAGAATGCTGCTTCACAAGCATGCATTGATTTTTCTTTCTCCCCACTCTGTTTAAAAGCTGTTCTGCCTTATAACTTCCCGAGAATTTGCTCCATAATATTAAAACCGTGTTTATTTCTGTATCTTGCTAGAGAGCTGTTTAAACAGACCAGTTTGATTACTTCCACCCACAGATTACGTTTGAGTCAAGTGGATTTGCCACAGAGCACTTGCCCATTAGCAGTCTATTTCTGAGTCTGCTTTAAAACCTGCGTATGTTTATGCTCAGGTAAAAGCACACGAGGTCAGTTTGGCAGAGGAAAGGCAAGCACTTTAACATAAGGTTTTTCATTCTGTGCAAGCAGCTAATAAAAATGCCCACAGGTGTTGAGAATTACCCTTCTCTTGGAGATTTCTTTACAATCTGAACCTAATCTAGGCAAAAGCTTTGGCACGGATATCTGGCACATTAATTAAATGGCTGTTTTTCAGGCCTTATGCTGAAACTTTGATTAACCACTTCTGTGCACAAGAACCAAGCCACTCATAGGTAGGCATATCAATTTTGTAGGTCTGCAACTGCTAGAGTTAACCTCCTGGCATTCCCTATTATCTGAATAGATGCTCCCTGCTGCTGCTATGAGATTCACATTTTCCTCTGCAATGAAAGAGTCCCAGTAAATCTGCAGGGCAGCATCATTATTACACATTAATCCAAGTCCCTTATATTCTATATCTTTCTTTGGCTGGGTTCCACTGAGGAATTTTAAATCCTTGAGGGGAAACCTTACTCCTCCACTCCTTCCTCTCATTTGAACAGCCTTCCTGCATTGAATACTGCCTTCATTTTGCAGCTGCTTCACATCAAAGCCAGTGGCTGGTGCAGCAGGACATGCATTCACAAATAATGCTTGGCGATGAAAGGTGCCAGCATCAGTGACTAACCATGGTAGATTTTTCTATCTTATGTCATTTTACTCATATGGCACAAAAAATTGTTCTCATTAACGCACGATAGGCTTTGGCCTTTCTCAGTCCTTACTCAGGGATCAGTACTACTGCAGAGTGAGGACTACAGGGTTTAGCCCTTTGTTCGCAGCATTCCATAAACCCTTTGTTTTCCTAACATGTTAAAAACTATGGCTTAATGCATTCATGCTGACATCAGTTATCAAGATTTGTGTGGTGTTGGCAGATGTTGAATTTTCAGTGGAAAACCATTAAGAGGATTTGAGTCAATGTGAGTTTCACAACATATGCTGTTTATAATCGTGGTTACATGTGTTGGCTTCTGCTTTAAAAGGTAATGCATGCTTGTATGCATACAATAACAGTGATGAGAAATGTAATCTTCCCAACAGAAAAATATTGTGCGGAGCAGGCTGAGTATGAAGGGATGATGGCTGAGATTGCCAAATTTTTCAAAAGTGACTAATGATTTGGGGGTACTTCTATTTTTAGTGCCCAACTTGGGACACCTTTAAAGGAGGATGATTTTCAGAAAGTACTGAGCATCCATGCTCTAGCAGTTGGGACCCTTCAAAAGGTCTCAAGTTGGACACCCGATAACAGATATCATTAATCACTTTGAACATTTGTTCCATGTCAATCCACTTTAGTTCTAATTTTCTGAAACGTAAGACATGGGGAACTGTTAAGTTATTTGGCAATATTGTTTTCCAGTCTATCTTCATGTTTGTGTTCACACCTAGGTATTGTGTAATAGTCACATATTTTCTTCCATATGTGTTTATTGAGTTTATAGGAGTGTCTACATACAGTGGAGATGAATGATTTGCGAATGCCTAAAGTAGCAAGATACCATATAACACAATCAATTTCAGCTAACGGAGAACTGCTCGATTTATTTTTCTTTCTTCCCTATGCTGTACAGGTAAAAATATCTGTGCTTCACCTGCAACAAACCTTGTTTCATACATTAAATCCAGATTTCAGTTTGTAGAAGTAGGAGTATATTCACAAACTGCACTAACATAAGTTTGTTGGGTTTCACTTTATAATGAAAGATGAGTATCTACCATTGATGTTCTTGGGATCTAAATATCAATGAGTCATTATGAGTAATTCTAGGTGGTGTTGATGCATTGAAGAACCATTGGCTTCCTTGCTGTTTCCAGTGGGACACTGACAGAAATCAGGCCGAGTAATTGCTATATAATGCACTCTCCCCTCCTAAAAGCTGCACTGAATCTTTCATTGCTGGTGCTGCTGTCCATGTGCCATTTTTTCTGAATGCCAAGTGACCTGCATTCTGACAGGGCCTTTGAATGCAAGCTTCAGTGTAGTAGACAAAATCTGTCAACCAGTTGCTTATCTGTACATCAATATAGGGAATTATAGGAAGGATATTTGGGGATGTTACATTTCATAGCAAGAGTATGCCTAGACTGTGACTGAAAGGTGTGTTTTTTTTAGCATGGGTAGGCATCTCATGCTAGTTTTGATCTACCTAGCATGGGTAAGAGCAGCAGCATAGACGTGGTGGCATGGGTTAGTGAGCAGAGTACATACTCAAGATCCCTGGAGGTCTTGTTCTCTGACTGCTGTGTGAAGCCTGCACCACGTCTACACTACTATTGTATAAGATTAAAGATAGCATGAGAATGCCTACACATGCTACAATCACACCTTGTGGTGTAGACCTACCCTAAAGCATTTAATTTAAAGGGTAAAGGGCAAGTTTGAGACTAATTTCACACTCAGGTTTTTTCGGAAGCACTATTTAATTTTTTTCACTGTTTTTCACCTAATTGTTTCCAAACCAGGAAATTTAAAATGTTCTCAATAGTCACATGCAAAATGACTCTTTCTACATGAACACCAACTTCATCCTTCAGTGCATGAAACAATCAGACCCTAAATTTGCTGCAGCTGAAGCACAAGAAATCATTCACTCTCACACATGTGCCAAAGAAAAACAATCATTCACAAACCATTTAAGTAAAAAATAAATGATGAAATGTTAGGTAATGTGTAATTTCATGAGCTACATGATCTCCTGATTATTACAAATGGGTAGATAGAAATCTTCTGATTATTTATACTACTGACTTGTCCCAGTTGTATGCCATCTATTACAGTCAATTTTGTTTATAGCAAAACTTTCTTTCACAATAACATTTTAATATTGGGGAGGGGAGGAGTTTTGCATGAAAGAATTTCAGTGTAAATAAACTTGGAGCTTTCTACATTTGGAACTCTTGCTCTAGTATTTGAAGCCACAATCCTGAAAACACATAGGCACATGCTTAATTTTACCCACGCAACTCCAAAGAGGCTATTCAACATGATTAAAGTTAAGCCCTTCTATGTAAGTGATTGCAAGATGAGGAGCTTAGTACTTCCAATGGTGGGCGGGGCTGTGTGTGGTGATGGATGGTTAGATATATGTGTGACCCCTTTTCTGAAAGTATTTCAGTATCTTTTTGTTCTCTAGTACATATCATTCTGACTGTGTGTATATAGAGAGCTATGTATATGCATTTATTTCTGGTACCCCAAGTAGTCTATCTTACTGAGGGACAGGGAGGATCAGGGGGCTATGCCCTCCCACTTTTTTTCCTGCCTTAAGGGTGAGCGACTGGGGGGGAAAGGGGGACGTATGGAGAGGAGCGAGTGGTGAGTGGGGCCTCAGGGTGAAGGGGTGGGGTGGGGGCATTCAGGCGCTAGTGGCTTCCCTCACTTCTCAGGAGCTTCCAGCGCTCCTGCTGAGGGGCCATTTTCTACCATGCTAAACATACAGCAGTCTTTTACCAAGCAAAAGCAAAGACAGCAGCATTTCCAGGCACATACTGATATCTGTGATTGGTATTAAATATGTTAAGCACAGCATTGCTATTCTAAAACCAGCTACTGAGATATGAAATGAATTGTCCATATTGCAAACTGAGCACAATATGACTACAGGATACCCGGGTAGTGGTGTGTGTGTGTAGTGTTTTATTAGAATATACATTGCATCCATAATGCCTTCTTCTCAGAAATGTAATTAGGTTTTTTTTTATGAACTGGTAAAATATAGTACATAAATGACTCAGGGGATTTCCAGATAGCCACATTTATTCCCACATGTCTCCCTGAATCATAAATGGTTGTCTTCCTCAGAAATGGATTAGGACAAATTGCATTAGGACACGATTGTGAATCTGATTAAGGTGGAACCATGATCAGGTTTTTTCTTTTGGGCAACCCCATGTTTTCTTATAACAACCAGAAGATGAAAAAGCCTTTGGCAAAATGTTTCAAAGGCATTTCTCATATGCACATAAAAGGAGTTTTCATGCTAATTCAAAAATTGGTCCACACCTATAATTTCTTTATATAGCCAAGACAAAGCTTTGGGCAAAATTTGCAGCAGTATATGTTTCAGATACAGACTTGTGGTTTCAGTAAAACCTCGTAAAAAGGAATTTCCATGCATAATTTCCTTAAGGAGACGATTCTGAAGGCAAGCTGCAAGAGATATGTAAGATCAGGCATTTATTCCAAATCGGTTAAGTGAGAATAACAGTAAAAACAAAATCCTGAGTGGAAAACTGATTTAATATCCTGAATAAATACCATTTTAAAAACCTTGATTCCTATGCAGTCCCCTCCTCTTTTTGTTTTAGCGTCTGACCCCGACTAAGCAAATTGTATAACATATTTGACATAGAAGGATAGTCTGAGATCTCTTTAGTAATGAATAGAGGTTCTGAGTGTTTGGAAAACCCTCTTGGCAAAACGTAGTATTAACTTCACAAGGTTGGTAAGTTAAGGGGAACTTCATATCAGCTTTTTTATCCATAGGTTGTGTTCTAATTCTTTAAACTTCTTTACTACTCAAGCTAAAATTTAAACTGGAAGAGGTTGGGAAAACCTGCTTTTGGGTGAATGTTCACAACTCTTACTATTAGTCTCAATTATTTGTATTGTGGTAGTGCCTAGAACTGCAGTCAAGGATCAAGGCCTCATTATGCTAGGCACTGTAGAAACACCATAATGAAAAGATGGTCCCTGGCTCAAGGAGCTTATATTCAAAGTATAAGATGAGGCAATAGGTAAATACAATAAACAGACTAGGGAAGCAGAAGGTCACAGTGAGAATATAGTAAGTGGCAGTTACAGCACACTGGCTGCCCAACCACTGTCAACTATTTTGTAGGCATTATGACATAGCTGTTTTTGTTTGTTTGTTTGTTTGTTTGTTTAGGAGACATTTAAAGAAGCATAATGTAGTGGCCTTGCTAATTTTTACAAGGATTTCTCTTTTTTTTAAAATGCCAAGATTAAGTAGAGTTTAATTTAGAATTAATTTGCTTTTAGTGCATTGATAGCTGCTTTCTGGGCAAATATAATCGAGAGTCTGATCCTGCAGCTGCTCTTCAGAGAGAAATCCCAATTCAGCTGAAATAAGAATGGATCTAAATCTTTGTCCAAAGTTCAAGGTGTACCCCCTGAACTGAATCTTTAGATACTTTCAAATTTCAGAGTTACCTTTTTTTGTTGGCAACAGTTTCTGGTTTCACCCAGAAGCTGAAAGACTAACATGAGTTTGGCTGGAAGCAATAACTGGTGACCTGACAAGAGAATTCTCAAGAGATTTCAGCCTGATAAACTCTGGATAACCATGCAGCCTTTGCGTACTTATATAAACGGAACATCTAAACTTACTGTGGCTCGCTATCACTAGCTCCAGCTCAATTTCTTTGTTTAGCAGTGATCCAACAAATACATTTAAAATTAAAATCTTTTCCATATTCCATTCCCATAGCATCTGCATATGGAATCTCTTCCTATTTCCAGTTAGAACCAGGATTTAATGAAAGCATCTAGCATATAGATGGACTTGAACGAGAACAATGGAGTTGTCCAAAAATGTAAGAGTGTTTAGGTTGGGATCTAGGTCTGAAATAAAAAATATGTTTCCTCTTTGCCACCCTGAGATGGAGTGTCCATCCCAGGGGTTAAGGTGGCCAGGCAGGCCAATGAGTTGCTCAGGCTGCCCCTGGAGGAGGAGCCAGGGACCAGGGAGTGGATTAAATGAGACTCTGATGAGCAGGAATAGTCAGGGCCTATAAAGCCCAGGAGCTGAGAGAAGAAGGCTGCTGGGGAAGGCTGCAGGAAGGCAGGCAGCAGGCAGTCACTGGGCCATCTTTAGGATTTATGGGGCCCTGTGACGTTATTGATATAAATGGGGACCATATAGAACATGGGTTGCAACCAAGGTCCTGTAGTGGCACCAAATCCTAAGTCAAGGGGGTCATATAAGGTGTCTAAGATCAGGTTCCGGGTTGCTGGTTATAATTATGCTGTCTGTATGTCTGTATCATTTTTAGTTGAAGTTATGAATGTTGGCTCGATGCTGTCAGTATTTCAAGTTGGTGCTGTGCTTCTGGGGGAAGCCTCCCAGACAAGCTGGTGTTAGCTCTGCCTGGCCTGTTTGATGGCCCATTAAAGGCCATCAGCTACACAATTGACCCATGGAGAGAAGGCAGACACGCCTTGTGACTCAGCAAAGTATGCAGGGACTGGCTCATGTGACTCCAGGCTCCATTTTGCTGTAAAATTCCACAGTGAAGACAAAGGGATTCTTACACCTGGAAAAGTCTATATAAGCCTAATGCCTCATCTCCATCTTGTCTTCAATCCTGCTTCTGACCTCTGGAGGGACTTTGCTACAATCTGAAGCTTTACACAAGGGACTGAAGGACCCATCCCAGTGGGGGATGCTCTCCAGAGACTTAATCTAAACCTGCAGTTTTCTCCAGCACTGCTGCAAGCCTGAACTAAGAACTTTGCCATTACTGTATGTAATTGATTGCATTTAACCAATTCTACCTCTCATCTCTACCTTTTTCCCTTGTAAATAAACCTTTAGATTTTAGATTCTAAAGGATTGGCAACAGCGTGATTTGTGGGTAAGATCTGATGTGTATATTGACCTGGGTCTGGGGCTTGGTCCTTTGGGATCGAGGGAACCTTTTTCTTTTATTGGGGTGTTGGTTTTCATAACCATTTATCCCCAGGACGAGTGCACTGGTGGTGATACTGGGAGACTGGAGTGTCTAAGGAAATTGCTTGTGTGACTTGTGGTTAGCCAGTGGGGTGAGACCAAAGTCCTTTTTGTCTGGCTGGTTTGGTTTGCCTTAGAGGTGGAAAAACCCCAGCCTAGGGCTGTAACTGCCCTGTTTAAGCAATTGGTCCTGATTTGGCACTCTCAGTTGGGTCCCGCCAGAATCGCTCCGTCACAGTGGCGTAGTCGTGCTTGGATCCACAGAACCAGGTCAATTAAGCTTTGGGTCAGAACCCCACGCTATCCAAATTTTAACTTTGGGATTGAGAGTTTGGTTGGTTAAAGATCGGTGACCATGAGACAAAGAGCATCAGGAAAAGCAAGGAAACTGCAAGCCTTGAGAGACAGCCTGCAGTTTGATTATGAGCAAGAACTGGCAGAAATTCGAATGGAGAAAGAGGCTGATGAGAGAAAGAAAGAAGTTGCTAAGAGAGAAGAAAAAGCTCGTAAGAGGCGTCTGGAGCTGCTGGCTGTTGAGGAGAAAACTCGACAGATGCAACAGGAGACAGCTAGACTCCAACTCCAAGTCAAAAAAGCAATGGAAGAACAGCAGGGACTGTATCCTCTTGAAAGTCCAGTTTGTAACAATGTTGGTATGTTGTATCACTCTGAGCAGTTGTCTGGGGGTAACCACATGTACCCCAACAATGCCACCTTTTATGTCAATGCTGTTACTGTGGGTTCAGTAGGGGGTGGCCCCATAAATTGTGGCAGTGCTATGTATGAGAGTGTAAAAGTCAATGGTAAAAGCTGTTTAGGGCAAACTATGGCTTCTAACATCACTCTTGTTAGAGCAGATCTGGTCAAAGAGGAAGATTATTTACCAAATCAGAGTGTGAATGTTGTGATCCTCTGTGAGTTTACTGTCCGTGTGCCTTTAGCCAGAATCCACCTTGAGTGGAATGGGGCTCAGCATGAAGTGATAGCTGGCGTCAGGAAGTTATTGCCTAAAGATCTTTTAATTGGGGAAAATGTTACAGCTTTGTTCAATCCAGGTAGCCAGTTACAGGAGAGGAATGATCTTAAACCTGTGTCTATTGTGGGCAATGATTTGCCTGAGGAGGGTTGCTCCAAAGGTTTGTCTGTGCAAAAAAGCAGTATTTCTGGGAATGAAGTTTCTGAATGTCTGTCTGATGTCTCGGAAGAAAATCTGGAGTTAGATCAAGAGCAGAAAGATCTCATTGGGGAGGAAAATGTTTCTCAGGTTAAATCCCTAACTGAGGAAGGAGAGGGTAAATTTGTAATGGGTAATGGATTGTTGGCTAGTGCAGCTTGTAGAAGTAAACCTGAAATGGGTAACTGTGATTTGCTAAAAGTAGCTCAGTGTAGTGAAAAGAGCAGCAGCTTATCTGTTGGGAGAGGCAATGTGCCTGGTAGGGAAAGTTTGCAGGAGCCTAGGCAGCCTTGTGAGCTGATGGCTTTGTCTAATCAGCAATTTGGGAAGGGAGGGATAGTGGAAGATGAGTGTCCATATCCCTTACCTGTTTCCTGTGTGGAGAAATGTGACAGTGGAGGGAATGTGCCTGTGTCTGTCAGGAGTATTGACTTGCCTATAAAGGAAGCTACTCCAGTCTCCAAGCAGTTGTCTGTGAACAGCCCTGTGTGCTGGGACAAGGGAAGTGAAATCCCAAGCTGTGTGTCTGGTAAAGGAGAATGTGTCTCCGGCTCTTCTGTGTCTGTGGAGCAGACAGAAGGTGCCTGTCAGCCTGTAATGGTTGAGGGTGATTCAGTTGTCTCGAAGTTGGTTGTAAATACAGCTAAAGCCCAGGAAGGGAATGGTCCTGAGTTTGGGTCTGCTGGGGAGAATGGCACTGTGACTAGGTTGCATCCAGTTAGTGTCATAGCAAAATCCCAGAGACCAGACAATTCCGGTGCTTGTAGTTTGCCAGTTGCTAATGTGTGGTTGGAAAAGGGTGCAGCAACTCTGTCTGATCAGGGTGATACCCCAGCCAGGGCACAAGGAGAGCATAAAGGTGATTTAATTGTGTTACCGACTGACAGTTTGACAACTTGTAGCAAGAAGGAAAAGATTCCTGAACTTGTTCATGGCCAAGGGAAGGAGACTACTTCTGACCTGTTATCTAGAAAGTCTGTAGCATCTGTGGTTGCTCAGGGAAGTGTTCCTTTAGAGCAAGCCCTAGGTGAAGAGGGGAAGGGCAGAATTTCTGAGAGGGGTGAATTGCTGCTTAGAGAAGCTCCTAGGGAAAGGAATCCTCATGGTAGCCTGTGCAAGCAGTTTACTGCAACTGAAGGGTGTAAAAGTGATTTAATCAAGGAAGTTTCAGTTCCTAACAGCCAGAAATTTTCTGTTGTGAATGGATCCACTGACTTTCCTTTTGAGAGATCCAGTGTGGGCAGCTTTGAAAAGGTCTCAGGTGGAGTAGAAGCTGTTAAGGAAGTTGAGCAGCCCTATAACCACCTGGCTGTGTGTGGCCAGCTTGTTGGTGGGGAGACAATGCTGTTGGGACAGGAATGTCTCCATGCTGAATCTGTAAGTGAGCAGTCTGTGCTTCAGGATCTGAGGACAGATTCAGATACTGATGTTTCACAGTTAATGCATGTAAACAGTGTTGGAACTTTTCACAGGGGAAAATACA
The DNA here is from genome assembly GCF_016161935.1 of Mauremys reevesii. Classification (NCBI taxonomy): domain Eukaryota; kingdom Metazoa; phylum Chordata; order Testudines; family Geoemydidae; genus Mauremys; species Mauremys reevesii. The sequence goes on along the minus strand of NC_052624.1, from coordinate 174,516,753 downwards.
TTCCAGACCTGATGTGCTGTATGAAAGGGGAAACTGAGGCACACTACCATATTGCTTTCATGGCTAAATGCCAAGATTCCTGTACTATGAACAACCTCAATATCTACATTGGTTTAATGTTATTTGGGTTCAAAACATTGGCCAGAACTGGTATGGATAAAGTAGCTATTTTCTTTAGCTCTTGGCAAGATCACATGAAACATACAGGAACCATGCTGCAAAAGCTAACCAAGTTATACCTTGAGTTAGTAAAGAGATCCATTCATGTTATTGAACATGACTTTGATAAACCATTTCGGTTATACACTGGTACGGCCTCTAGCCCAACACTAGCTGTAGTGAGACAGACCCAAGGAAAGGGGGCTCTTGGGATGCAGTCAGCGATGTTTTGTCATCCCTTCCTGCATCAATTTTGCGTTGGGGGTGTGACGTTATTGATATAAATGGGGACCATATAGAACATGGGTTGCAACCAAGGTCCTGTAGTGGCACCAAATCCTAAGTCAAGGGGGTCATATAAGGTGTCTAAGATCAGGTTCCGGGTTGCTGGTTATAATTATGCTGTCTGTATGTCTGTATCATTTTTAGTTGAAGTTATGAATGTTGGCTCGATGCTGTCAGTATTTCAAGTTGGTGCTGTGCTTCTGGGGGAAGCCTCCCAGACAAGCTGGTGTTAGCTCTGCCTGGCCTGTTTGATGGCCCATTAAAGGCCATCAGCTACACAATTGACCCATGGAGAGAAGGCAGACACGCCTTGTGACTCAGCAAAGTATGCAGGGACTGGCTCATGTGACTCCAGGCTCCATTTTGCTGTAAAATTCCACAGTGAAGACAAAGGGATTCTTACACCTGGAAAAGTCTATATAAGCCTAATGCCTCATCTCCATCTTGTCTTCAATCCTGCTTCTGACCTCTGGAGGGACTTTGCTACAATCTGAAGCTTTACACAAGGGACTGAAGGACCCATCCCAGTGGGGGATGCTCTCCAGAGACTTAATCTAAACCTGCAGTTTTCTCCAGCACTGCTGCAAGCCTGAACTAAGAACTTTGCCATTACTGTATGTAATTGATTGCATTTAACCAATTCTACCTCTCATCTCTACCTTTTTCCCTTTGTAAATAAACCTTTAGATTTTAGATTCTAAAGGATTGGCAACAGCGTGATTTGTGGGTAAGATCTGATGTGTATATTGACCTGGGTCTGGGGCTTGGTCCTTTGGGATCGAGGGAACCTTTTTCTTTTATTGGGGTGTTGGTTTTCATAACCATTTATCCCCAGGACGAGTGCACTGGTGGTGATACTGGGAGACTGGAGTGTCTAAGGAAATTGCTTGTGTGACTTGTGGTTAGCCAGTGGGGTGAGACCAAAGTCCTTTTTGTCTGGCTGGTTTGGTTTGCCTTAGAGGTGGAAAAACCCCAGCCTAGGGCTGTAACTGCCCTGTTTAAGCAATTGGTCCTGATTTGGCACTCTCAGTTGGGTCCCGCCAGAATCGCTCCGTCACAGGCCCTATGCAGTATTATTAAACTGGTACACCTATGCCCGACAGCAGCCCAGCCTCGCATGTGTATTTTAGATAAAGGTGGTCTTTTGAAGGATTTATTTAAAAAAAGATAAGTCTGAAGAGCCACACATTTAAGGCTAAAGATGAATACTCAGATGGTGCATCTAAAAATCTATGTAATGATTTTGTTAGAGATGTGATTTTTATAATCTTCAGGAACTCACTAATGAAATGTTTTTAAAGCAAATTTTAAACTAAGGTCCTGTAGACTAACGTTCTGAGTAAATTTTACAGTAATGCACAACTGTGTTTGTCAGTAAATTTAGAAACTGACAGTATATACCTGGGGGTGGGCAAATGCCTGTTAAATGGCTTCATTACCACTTGAATGGCTCTTTAACAGTTTCAATGTTGTGGTAATAGGTCTGGCAGGCTGGAAGGCTTTTTCACTTTTAAGTACTAGATCCCCTCGGGAGGAAGACTCACCAGGCTGCAGCAGCCAGCTGTGGTGGTAGCCTACAGGAAGAGTCAGAACAGGGTTAGGAAGAGTTGAGAGGGTGGACACTAAGACCCGGGGGGGGGGTTGCCCCAAATTTTTTGGTGCCTACGCATATGCCTAAATCTGCAGTCCATTCCTGGAAAGAGGGACTTGGCTTGGAGCTGGTACTCCTGGAAGAGTAGGAAGCAGTTAAGGGAAGGAGTGGTGAGGCTGAGAGGGTAAAGCCCAGAACTGCTGAGCTGAGGGTCCCTGGACTGGAACTCAAAGTAGAGGGTGGGAGGGCGCAGGTTTCCCTACTGGCCACTGAGGAAGTGGCATCGTCAGGGAAGCACAGGAGAAGACCGCCTGGGATTGTTTCCATACAAGGACTTTGGGTAACCCCTCAAGGGGGAATCATGATGAGGATGCTACAGTTCTTGGAGTGAGGTGGGTCTGCAAGGTGAGAGGATGATGGGAGAGGCACCACCTGAAGAGGGTCCACCAACTGGTAGAGCTAATCCCCAGACTGGACAGCAAGAGGTGCCGTTGTGGTGAATGAACCCCATGATACACCTCAAAACAGTTTCACTTCACAAAAATAAGAACAACAATAATCAAAAACTCCCAAACCGAATGGTCATCTTTGGTACAGAGTTCAGGCAGGTGATCTCAGATATTAGCAGAAGTTCCTCATTAAAACCTGATTGAAGCTGTAACATGATTGAAGCTGATGGGGGAAATTCGGGCAAATTAGAAAGTAAGCAAGCCAAATAGGAAGAAAAAATAGAAGGGTAAGTTTGTCTCAGGCTTCTTTATCCAGTCTGTAGTCATTTCTTATCATTCCTCTAAAAATCAACACACATCTTTTTAGGAAAACTTGAGGGTTAGAAATCCACAAAATGCCTTAATTAAAAAAAAATCATGTCATGAGTCGCCTTGGTCAGCACAACTTATCATAACAAACAATGTATTTGGCACACTTAGCCCATTTGTTCAGTTAATGAGTTGTCTACATAGTGGAAGTATTATTAATGTGTTTCCTATATGAAGTGATTTGTGCGAGCTAGAGGTAGTTGGAAAATACTTTTTTTTTCTGTTCCTTTGAAAAATGTCAGTGAAAATAATGACACGTTCATCTTAATCAAAAATCTTCCTCAAAAGTTTTTGGGTTTTCATCAAAAGGAAAACTTACCACCCGCCTCAACCTTTTCAGCTTTCAGGTGCCAAAAGCATGTGTGGGTGCTGTCAGTATTTGGGTTTTTTTTTTAATTGAAAAACCAAAACTTTTACTGAATATAGGACATCTGCTGTAGAAACTTCGATTTCAACAAAAGCCATTTTTATCCTTCCACAACATTGTTGTGAATGAAATATTACACTCACCTCTAGTGCAAACAGACTCGGGCTGGATTGCTCCCAAATTCTTTGTTATAAATATTCCATTGAGGATTCAATATTCAAGCAATCTGGTTACTTAAATCGCATAGTATAGTTGTTGTTCTCAGATTGGATAATGACCCAATTTTTATAATCTGCTTCCATTTCTGCCTGAAACAATCTTTTTCACAAAATGAATTTCTTTTCATGATTAAATTAATCCCAGCTAAAAAGTCAATGTCTGCTGAGATTCATATGAACAAACTTTGCTCACATTAATATTTGTGAGAAGCAAGTTAAAATGGGTGAGACGATGAAGGAAAATCTAGAGAACGTTAAAAATGGTTGTGAATATTTTTTCCACTATTTCTCCTCCTCTGTTCAGTGCCCTGACTGGTAATGCAAAACCTGCTTTTTCCTTTCCTCTATACAGAGGTAAAATAAGTCACAAACCTTATAGAAGGCTCTGAAATCCAGAACTGAATAAATATATAGTAGTTGGAAAAACTGGACTTCCAGTTGTAATTATTTGAGTTGCCTGCCATCTTTATGGCACTTAGAGAGAGGTGCAGTATTTATTTATTCATTAAATTATCTCAATACATTTTTCGTGACCATCGGAGTCACAGTACAGAAATCTAGCACGTAGGGCACTAGATCCTCAGCTTGTATAAAAGCTTTGTTAAAGTCAATGAAGCCTACTTCAAGCTGATTTGAGGATCTGATCCAGGAAAGGTTAGGGATGGCAAAGGCCAGGATGCTCATTTGGATCTTATTCCACTTCGAATTATGCTGGGTATATCCCTGATAAGGCAAGTCATGTGGGAGCACTGGAAAGAGACCTGCTTTTCCAGAGTCATTTCACTGACTCCAGCAGCTCTTGTTACAACAATGCAAAAATTTCTTTCTGCTCATTTGATAGTATTGACTCCAATGCATCATTATTGTTCATTTTAAAAACAATTGACCCCACACCACTTCTGCTCTCTAGCTATGCATCAGTAGTACATTGCACCAAAGGTCCTTGTGTGTGTGTGTGTGTGTGTGTGTGTGTGTGTGTGTGTGTGTGTAAGCTTAAATAGTTACCATGTTCTGGCTTCCCTCTGCAATACTGGAGTTTCCTGCCCTAAAAGTTCACTTGACTCGGAGAGACAGAGATAACTTGTCAACGGATGAAAACAAAAGATCACTCTAAGGAAATTGAAGGTGCAGCTTCATTGCACATTCCTTTTGGTGGCATGTAGAATACAGACATGATATGCCCCCAGCACAGAGATAAATAGCAGTGTAGACAGTGAGGGGACTGCTTATGTGAGCAAAGACATGTCTGAACCCTGTGGGTAGGTACTTAAGTACATGCCCTTTGTGGCTCTCTTTTCCCCATGCCGCGCTACCCCATCTACGTTGCTATTTTTAACAGAGTTTCGCTGCCTCCCCACTGCCAGACGGCCTTTCCCTGCTACAGTCAAAGAATTTGGCAGCAGGAAAAGGTTCTGGCAGAGAGGAGGCAGTGGGGAAAGGCTCCAACAGCTCCCTGCTGCTGAACCTTTTCCCACTGCCTCTGCCCTGACAGAGTTTTTCACTGGTATATGTAACTACACACCACAGTGAGGCTGTACCACTGTGGCACGTAGCTACACATATCCTATGCTCCACTGGAAGTGGTGTGCAGTGTCACTGTAGCCTAAGGGCATGTCTACACTCAGGCCCAGTCTACACTAAGAAGGGGGGTCGAACTAGGGTACGCAAATTCAGCTACGTGAATAGTGTAGCTAAATTCGAAGTACCCTAGTTTGACCTACTCACCCGTCCAGACGCGGCGGGGTCGAACTCCGCGGCTCCCCCGTCGACTCCGCCACCGCCGTTTGCAGTGGTGGAGTACCGGAGTCGACCGCAGCGCTTCCGGAGTTCGAACTATCGCGTCTAGATCAGACGCGCTAGTTCGAACTCCGAGAAGTCGAACTCACCGCGTCAACCCGGAAGGTAAGTGTAAACCTACGCTTACTGTGGATCGTTTTAGTGGATAGACCTGCTAAATCGACCTCCGATTGCTCTCCAGTACTCCACCAGAATGAGAAGCAAAAGGTAAGTCACAGGAGAGTTTCTCCCGTCGACCCAGCATGGTGTAGACACCGTAATAAGTCGACCTAAGCTGCATCCACTACAGCTATGTGAATAACATAACCTAGGTCGACTTAACCCCATAATGTAGACCTGTCCTAAGAAATAAGAATTACCTGAAGCAAGGAGATAAAATAGATTTATCTCCTATTAACTCTATTCAGTACTCTTTCAGGTTATTCCATATGCCTTTTGTGATCACATATTTGAGAGGCCACATGCATATACACACCTGGCCATCTATGGAAGCAAATACCTGATTTTAATGGGCACACCATGTACTTGCATGTATACATGCCCCTCTGCAGCTCCAAGGTAGGGAATTTGTCTGAGCCGAAAATCATTGGCATCTTTAACAATTGCACTCCTGTCCCTTCATCTGGGTAGCCAGCTGTCTCATAGGTTAAGGCTGATTAGACAGAAAGGTGAAGAATAAGCCTACTAGTTCCTTCACACCCAAGGGGAGGGCTTGTAAACTCTTTCCCTTGCTGGGGGTGCCACTCTGTGCTGGGAAGGAAAGATCCCTTTCCTCCTACCTCCTCTCAGGATTAGAATGGAAGCAGCTTTAGGGGCCTTGCTCTGGACATCCTACCAGTTGCCTCTTGGGAGTTGGGAAGGAATTTTCCCCCTCTGCCTGACTGGACTGGGCTGAGTGAAGTTTCTTTACCTTCCTTGAGTCCAGCAACCCACTGGGTAAATTAGCCTATAAAATTCATTTTGATGCAGTTTGGTGTGAGTCACAGATAATTGTTCTACAGGAGGGTCCAATCCACTGATAAAACAGATTAGGAGAAGAGAAACAGGAATGGGTCTCATATTGTCTCCCTCTCTTCACCATTAACCTTCATATGGTTACGGGTGAGGGCTCCAAGCAATGGGACCAGGCTAATGGTCATGTGGCGAGGCTGATGGCAGCCCTCCACTGTGAGGCATGGATTACCAAAGAAGATGGACCTGCATTGAGTAGGTTATTGCTAGATGCGGCCCAGATGTATTGCTTAATAAGGTTGTGGCCTAGTTAAACCACATTCCTTGTGTCCTGGCTTCCTGTAGTGTCCAGGACAATGTGTATGTGCAGTGGCACATGCCTAATCTTGAACGTTTGTCTAAAGAGGTCTTGGCTGAAATAAAGCCATATTTATTCTTAGGCTAAATTAGCTCAGACATTTTCTTCTCCACAATCTTCTATATATGTATTGCTTATTAAACATGCTAGATTTTAACAACCTGAAGTCTGAAGATCTCAGAAAACAGGCGTAGCACAGGTAGTAGCACTGTAAATCTGTTATACTGACTGGGGAGAAATATATGCAAGCCAGTGCTACAAAAATGTGTCACTTCCCCCCCCCCACCTTCAATGGTACTTGAATTCATTTAAAAGGATTTGAACAAAAATGTAACTTATCAAGCACACTTTATTTAATTGCTTGCAATTACAAAGTTGTATAGCATGGAGCTTAAAAGATGAGACCACTAGTGTGGACCAGACAGATAATATGATTGAGTACAAGAATTTAAGCACAATGGGTCATAATGTCTTATGTCTATAAATTGTTACGAGCAGTGGATTGTACAATTGTGTTATAATTATGGGATAAAGTTAATTTAAAATCAGTAGATGGCAATGTGGTCTAGGACCCTAAAAATCCCTTGGACAGTGTTGTTAACAGACACTTGTTACAATGACGGAAGGTGTGGCTCCACTGTGCTGTAATAAAACCAGCCCCTCAAGAGGCAGTAGCAAGGTCAATGGAATAATTCCTCCATCAACCTAGCAGTGTCTGTACCAAGGCTTAGGTCAGCCCAAGGTATGGACCCAAAACAAACAAACAAATCACCCAACCAACCTGAACACCCTACCCCATGAAGGGCTTTTACCCCCCAAAGGGTCAAGAGCCACAGAATCTATGAAGTCATAACTCAGACATAGGTTAGGGGTTTGTTATAGAAGTGGATGGGTGAGATTCTGTGGCCTGCATTGTGCAGGAGGTCAGACTAGATGACCATAATGGTCCCTTCTGACCTTAAAGTCTATGAGTCTATAAGTCCACTAGGGACTTTGCTATTGCTATCATTGTATTGTTTTTTCATGGAAGGTGCTCAGGTACCATAGTGATGGGAGTCAGTATAAAACCATTACATAGAAAAATAGTGGCTATTTCTGAAAACATTATCTTAAATGACTTTGGCAGTGTCACAATGGAAGTCTAAAGGCTTGTCTACAAGGTATGGAAAAGCACAGTAAAGGAGCACGATTTGTAAAGCACTTTAACATGTTACACTCTAACTGCCCCATGAAGACCCTGTGGGCTTGAACTAAAAGATACATAGTTCACATTGATGCAGTCCCATTTCAAACATGATTATGTTAAGGTGAAATAGGTACCTTTTAGTTTCCTAGCAGGGTCTACATGTGGCAGGTAGAATACAATTTTTTTTAGTGCACTCTACAATTCATACACCCGTAGTTCAGACTGTGGCACTGTGAAGACAGTTCATAAGTCACGTTGTATGTGTCCTGTGACTTAGCCATCAAACCGTCCCTTCTAAAGACAGCACTTTCTCAGTTGACGCAGTTGTATACCATATTTAAAATCTGGATGTTGGCCAAAGTACATGGCAAATGAATTTTCAAAACTCTTCTATTGCATCATTGGTTTATTATGCATGATACTCTTGCATTATGTATAATGATTCAGAGACTCATGTCTTTAGTCATAATGTGGGAAAACACAGAAGCAGTTGGAGAGTAATTTCTCATGCCATTCTGCCATGGCAATACGTTCTGCTATGATTTAGGAAACTACAGGCAGTGGAAAAGGTTCCTTTTGAAAGTATTTTAAATGTCAAATATAAGATTCATTTCAGTACTGCTTTAATCCAAATGTCAGAGTTTTGAACTGAACTATCAATCTGACCAGAACTTCCTGAGCTTTGCCTATCCAAACGACTAGCCCTCAAATGAGAAATCCTGATTACTGCTAACACCAGTACATCACATCAGCCTACTTCCAGGGGAAGAGGTGCTTCATTTCTCTGTACAATCATGTGCAGCTACCTTCTTAGGAAAGTTGCTAGAGTGCCTCCTGATTAGATCATGTGTAGTGAGTTGGGAGTGGTCAAGGTGGTGTGGTCTGGCATTTGGGGCAGAGTAAGGCGGTATTCTTAGGAGCCAGAGATTCAGAGGTCTGCTTAGAGCCCTGCGTACAGGACTAGTGTAGAGACCTGCAGTGGGACTGGGGTCCTGCAGGACCCACTGCCTTAACTGTGGGAGTGGGATTAAAAAAAAAAGTCCCACGCAGGGCTCTAGTCTGACTCTGCAGTGACTAGGTGAAAAACCAAGGATCTACATGGGAGAGGAGAAAACTAAGGAAACCATCAGGGGAATGGGATGAAATCTGTGGGACCTGGGAAGGTTTTTTCCCCAGAGATTTGTAGATTTTTAAGGCCCGAGGGGACTAGTGTGATTACTTAGTCTGACCTCCTGCATAACACAGGTAATGGGATTTCACTGTATTTCAATGGGACTTCAAGTACAATAGCTGTGGTTGAACTACAGTAATCTTAAAAAAAAAAATCCTATCTTGATTAAAAAGTCACCAGTGATGGAAATCCATAACAACGCTTGGTAAATTGCTCCAATGGCTAATTACTTTCACTGTTAAAAAGTGCACCTTATTTCTAGACTGAATTTGTCTAATTTCAACTTCCAGCCATTGGATCTAGTTATGTCTTTGTCTGTTAGATTGAAGAGCCCTGTGATATCAAATTTCTGTTACCTATAGACTTGTACATGGATCAAATCATCCCTTCACCGTCTATTTCATAAGCTAACTAAATTGAGCTCCGGATGTCGTTGCCGGAATTGAATACTGACCCATCAGAGTGATCATGCCACAGATGGTGAGGACAGGTTACACTCACTCATTCTCTTCCCACCCCATCACCAAGCCTCGTCATGGAAACTTTCTCTCAATGCTTTTGCTAGTCTTTTCTATCTTCTTCTTCCCAGAATGAACTTCCCTCTGTTCCCAAAAGTCATTGTTTCTTGTTTCCCAAGAGCCATGTATATGGGGCAGGACATGTAAAATGAATGTAGAAGATTTATTTAGAAAGCAGCTTTGACAGTTCTAAACAAGTCCCCTTTCTTTCCCAGAGAGGCTCCCCCTTCTAACTTACATGATACTCTTCTCCATTCCACAGATTGGGTCCACCTACATACTTCATGTGCTTTCCTGCCTTCATCTTCTTCAGCAAGTAGTCGGGACATCAACTGAAAATATCTCCCCAATGACAGTACCTCCAATAGCCGGGATGGACACTTTTATTTTATTTTGGTTTTAAACCAGGTTTATTTCAGTTTAGCTTAAATTTGGCTTAAGCTACATTGAAACAAGCCACTCTTAAACTGAAATAGGGAAGTTTACCCAGGAGTTTCCACTGACTTAACCAATTTGATTTCTAAACCAAATTAAGTTTAGACAACTTTAGGACTATGATTCAAATACTAAGCAGGACCAATGCTTTTGAAACATGATAGGATCATAGCACAAATTAGGATGGCTAGACACCAGGAGGGAGAAACCTAAATAAAGAACGATATTAGACAATGGAATTGTCTCAAAAGAAGCGGAGGAAATCTTGTTTCTGTTGTATAGGACCATGCACAAGAAAATATACTGTAGGCAATTATTTTGCACTGGGAGGGGATGAACTAATACCTGGGGTATTTTCCATTACTAATGTCTATCATTCTCTAATTAATTATAGTAAAAAAATAATTAAAGGTTTCCAACAGCCTCAGACTTTTGAAATAGGGAAGCAGAAAGCCCACACAAGTGATCTAAATGGAGTTAGAGTAGGAAGGGAGGGATGGGAATATTATACTAGTGGTTAGAAAGTTTCACCATGATTTGATCAGGACTGTGCTGAATGAATTAACAGTATTACTCATTTTTTATTCAGCACATGCACCTTTGCTTCATGAGACATATACCATTTAAAAAACTTAAAAGGTGAAATCCTGGCCTTGTTGAACTTAATGGGAACACTCCAACTGACCTCAATAGGGCCAGGATTTCACACAGTGTCTAGATTCAAGTGGTGATGTTTCTAAAACAGAATCCAAGTGGGGATATTTGTTAAGGTTGATACTTCTCCTAAATTAAGATCAAAGAATTGCTTTTGTAACTGACTGTAATTGAGGTACTGGTTCGTTTTTGGGGGGAGGAGAGAATTGTTTTGGTTTTCCATTCCTTTGATATAAGATGTATAAAAATGAGTGGATGATTTAAGAGATCTGCAGTCATGTTGTTTTATTTTACTACTAAGGCCTCTTGTTAATAGATACATTTACTTTTTTAGAAAATAAAGATAATCCAACAGTGGTCATAGATGAGTAAATGCAATAGAACATTCTCTGCTGGGCTAAAATTGTTCTATTTTAGAACCCTGTTTGAAAAAAACAAAGAAGTTAGGCACTAAAATATTATAATTTTAATAGCACATGCACTACTTCATTGCTGGCAGAGATGCTTTGCATGTCCCAATATTCCATGTATTTGGTCAACAGCAATCCAGTCTTGTAGCATGTGTGACCCTGGCAGGGACAGATGGTATTAAAATGTATATTATTAACAGCGTAAAGTACTAGAGAACCAAGTCATTCATCAGGAAATCCATTCAAGCAGTAGATAAAGGCATGACTTTAAAAAGGTCTTTGGATAAAGTTAATCTTTGATTCTTGCCTGTTTCCTTTTCTTCTTTTTCACCATTCATTAGTGGAGGGTTTTAAACAGAAATTCTGCCAAAGGGAAAGGTAGAAAAAACTCCAAAATTAAGGCAGCAAAGGGCCCAATCCTGTCACCCTTACTCACATGAGTATTCCCACTGACTTCAGTGGGTCTGTTTAGATAAGGGAAGAATTCTTTCATGAAAGAGGGTTCTAAGAAGGGGCCATAGAGAGCTATGTAGTACATGACAAGAACCAGAGCAGCCAATTTGCCTCTTCTAACAGACAGACTAATCAATTGCAATTAAGAGGCAAAGTAGCAGACTAATGAAGTACCCTTGTCACCGGTTGTCATTTTAGGGATCAATTCACACCTCTATCACAGTAACATCAACCCTTCAAGTGCTCTAATGACCCTGAATCCCTAAAGTGCCAGGAGGATTAAGGCAAGGATAATGTGCTGGAAAGGTGCTAATAAAGTGGTGGAGTTAAGAGATGGGCTTCCTCTCTGCTAGAAGGCAAAAGGAAACTTTCTATCTGGCCCTGTCATGAGCTTCATGTGTTTAGAGACTCACTGACTTCAGCAGGAGTCAGGATCATGGCCTTCCTTTGTCTGATTCTTTTGGTAATAATAATAATAATATAAAAACCTGTGACCGTGGAGACTATTTCTCCAAACACAGCCTTTCCTGGAAGAGGAAGTTGTTAGTTACAAGAGGTAGCAAAGCTTCTTTATTTACTACCTATATATTGATTGAGTCAGTGGTGAATCTCAGTTTCTCTGTATAAACTGTATTTTATAGTCACGGCTGCTATGTTTTATCATTATATTTTTGCATGATTCCTTTAAGTGAGTTTAAATATAACAAGCAAATCAAATTTGCTTACAACCACTTTACCAAGCTACAAATGTTTTAAGAACCAATAATTCTGTATCTCATTAGGAGAGAGTGAGATTAATTTGTGGCATACCTGCACTATGACTAAGCATACAATATAGGTTTATATCTTCTTGTGCATTATTAGTTGTAAGCAGCAGCACCTAGATGAGACCCACATTTTTTTTTAAATTCAAACTATACTAATCACCGTTTCAATTTTGGGTGTAAAAGTTAAAAGGAATTTTTCTGCATAGCCTAGATGTTATCTAACCTCAGAAGGGTGATTTCACGTCACAGAATATGGCGTGGGTGTTTCTGAGGACACTGTCGCTGCTATAAAGCATAACCCCCCCCATTAAATTACTGGAGCTGCATTCACTTCAAACTGTGGTGAATGTGGTTTCCTCACCTGAAGCTAAGCAGACACGCTCATACACCAAATTCAAAAAACCAACATTGGTAAAATGCATTTAGCTTAAAAAAAGAAGTGAAATGAGTGCTTGTGAAAGCTACCAGATTAGCAGGACACTTTCCTGATGGGCAGCAGTAGTACAATTTGCCCACATTGTTCCACCACTGTGCCTCAAACCAGAGCACCTCTAGGGTTGTGAGTGTTTATGCAGTCTACCTCTTTATTCATTCTTTGGCATTTTTGCTTGAGTCTGCAAACAAAGGTACCTAACGTCACTTTCTGATGGGATCATCTGTGATGAATCACTTAAATTGTATATAAATATAATCTAGAACCACCAATCCATTTTACACAAGCTACAAAACCAACATTGGAGTATACTGACTTATTTCCATAACTGGAGGATAACCTGTGACCTAACAGTGGAAGTCTACGAACCTTCCAATTCTCTAATGCTTTTCTACGTTCAAAACAAAAACTGTGCCTTCTAATAGGGCTGGGTCCTGTACCACCAAGTTTTAGGAGTTTTGCCATTGAATTGTCTGGGAACAGGATCACACTGTATCATCTATGTAATTCTATTGCCATCAATACATTGTGAATCTGTAACAGATGTCAAGGGTAGTTGCATGTGTGTAACACAACAGATACGGCCCCATGGCTTCATACCAGTAATATAGTCTGGAGGCAATTGTCAAAGATATACTTTTGTATAGATTTCAGATATACATCATCCTCAGTCATAGAACAAGGGTGTGAGCTACCTTTATGACTACAGTATATTGGGATATAGATATATTTTCTGTGTGAAGAACTTTGATGCAGAATAGTAAACTATTTAAATATACAGACAGTCTTTGACTTCCTTTTATTTAGTATTTTCTTTTGTGCTCAACAGATTATCTAGGCAAACTAAGAAGAACAAGAACACGGTCTCTTAGGTCACCTTACTTTGAAGTAGCAAATGGTTAATATATGCATACATGTGGGGACCGTTTTAACACATGCTTTACGCCACAATAATCAATTCATTGGTTTTAAAAACCAAAACAAAATAATAGCTCTTCCCTTGTCCAGCTGCAGCAGGCGAGACCTGGAATATATGCCTGTATGAAAGAGAGGGTGGGGTAGACAAACCCTCCTAAGAGCAACAAAACAAAGCAAGCCCAATGTTCTTGTCAAAGTGTGGAATGACTTAAACACTCTATTGTACAAAATATGAATAAGTCGTCATTGTGGAGCACAGTGTGGGGGGATCCTCTGTGTTGTCGATTAGCCACATGATTAACCAGATTACACGGGGAAACGGCTAGGGTAAATAAGGGAAGCCTTCTGTCATTTCCTCCCTGGGGCCTGCAAAACAAGGTGCCTTGGAGACTGCCCTATTGTCCTGAACTGAATGGAAAGTGGGGGTGGGGGGTAAGAAGGAGGAAGAAGGAGCCGTAGATGCCATGGTTAATGAAAATACACATCATTGAAATGAATTTGTCTTAAGATCTCCTATCTTCTTGTGTGCATTTGGGTCTGCTTTAAAAACACACATGCACGCTCCTTAGGCGTGTGATACAAGCATTTTGTGTCTTAAAATCTGCCAGCCCACTAACACTGCGTCCATCATCATGGATTTCTCTCCCCACCATGATCTCACCCTTGTGAACAGATTAACACGCATAGCTAACTGGTTTAAGGATATCACCCCAACCTTACATTTCTTACAGAACTGTGTGCTTGGTATGAAAAATGGGGCTCATCAAGGGAATCCCAGTGCAGCTCAACAGGTAGTACCAAGGAGAGGTACCCCTGTCAATCTGGTACTGGGGAATTCTTATTAGTTGTGATTTTAAAATAAACATGTTTGTGCATTTAAAATAAAAATGTGTAGTGGACTAGTAGGGACACCATAGTTAAGGATGTGTCTCAGTTTTCAGCCCTAAAATTGTGTTTGCTTATTCCTGTTTCTTTAATATCTTTAAAAAACCCCAGCAGTTTTGATACGTTCAAGATCTCTAACTTGTTCATTGTAATTTCAAAGAAAACGGAGTCAGAAACAATGAATAACAGGAGTGTGTATATGTATTAATATAAAAAGTTAAGAATTATATAAATGTATATTTACATTGTAGATTGAAAGCTGTCTTTTAGAATACTTTGGTGTTTCAAAGATTTATCAACATGCCTAACTTGACGCGCTGGGAGTAGTCCCATTGAAAGCTCATTGTGGTAGCTACTCACAGTGCATTAAAGCTAACTACATATGTAATCTTTGCAGGACTGGGACCTTACACTGTAAGCTCTTTGGAGAAGGAACAGTTTCTGTTTGCCCAATGCCTAGCAACATGGGACCTGACGTAGTTGGGAACAAAGGGCCACATTTTCAGAGGTGTTAAGGCACCTACAGTTGCAGTTAGGTGCCTACTGGGATCCCCATTCATTTCAATGGGAGTGAGGTGCCTAAACTGATTGAGTGCTTTTGAATATCCCACCAGGTTCCTATCTGCAAAATATCTTTTGAAAATCTGCCCCTACCTGCTACTATTAATATTTTTGAGATGATCAAATAATGACAGAACAGATTGACACATGCATTGGTGAATGAATTATCCAAATCAACTTATTCATGGGGTCATTATTCATGAATATTCCTATGGCTGCTGTAATTCACAAGTCTTGGAGGTGTTTCACACTTGTCCCAGCTAGCGTGAATGACTACATGAGCAGGGAAATTACACCCCTAGCACGCAGTGTAGATGCTCCCAAGACAGTAGAATTCAGCTCCTTCCATCTTCAGTCTGAGGGTATAATTCTCCAGATATGTCATTTGAAATTACTTTTCTAGGCTTGTATATTCATAAAGTACTAGTCTGCAAGCAGACTTGGTCCTATGGTAATGTGCCTTGTGTAAAGGCACATGGAGCCTCTAGTGTGGTCACATGAATGGTGATATCACCAACTGTTAGGCATAAGCCTGAAAAGGTCTCTTTTTACAGCAACAGTAGGATGCCTGGCCTAGGCCAGAAGAACACACTCTTCTTCCCTCCATCCACTGGTGCTTGCAGCTGCTGTGGATAAGAGGAAGGAGACTGCTTAGTCCTTCATCCACTTCAGTACCAGTAGCAGGAGCTGTCTACATACTTCTCTTATTCTTGTTTTTCACTTTTTCTGAGACCACATGGTGGGCCAGCCTTTATTGCACCCTGGTTCCACGGCCAACCAGCGACATAAGTTGGTAATTCCTCCGTGGCTGGAAGGGTTCAGTGTATCCCAATACTTGCCCACTTGGCAGCAAGAGGGAAACGCTGTCACGTGTAATTTAGTGTGCCAGGTTGCAGACTCTGTTCTGGCTGCATTTTTGCCACACTTGTTCCAGTTAGCACACCCCATCTGTGGACCCACTAAGTCTTAAGCCCTCCTAATCAATTTCCTCCTGGTACTGACCAAAATTGCCATCCACCAGGACAGGGAAGTTTGGAGGGGAGTTGCTCTCAGATTGTGGGGCCTAATTTCATTCCTTTATTATCTCATGTATCTGGTCAATGTTCTTCTGGGTGGCACCGATTTGTCTCTTGGGACTCCTTTGTGGAGCAGTGCGTGTTGTCTGGGGTTCCCTGCTTGTTGTCAGAGTCAAAAGAAGGGCACCAATCACTTTTTCCTCCTGTCTTTTTATTCATTGTCCTCTGCAATTCATTGTACTGAGGGGTCTCTGAGGGTGCTGGTCTTTTTGTTCTAGGTGGGCCTGGGCTTAGGCCCAGGATTCAAATAGATCTGACACAAGATGGGAACAACTCTTGCTACTACACTGCCTGCAGGTTGGGATGTGTATCAAGACAGAGCATCACTGCCTGCCTCCTCACTTAAGAGGAAGGAGAAGAGTGGCTGTCTCAGTGTGTGTGTGTGTGTGTGTGTGTGTGTGTGAGAGAGAGAGAGAGAGAGAGAGAGAGAGAGAGAGAGAGAGAGAGACAACAGATGCTCTCAATGGGGCTTCTCTCCCCAGCTATGAGGAGAAAGGACTGAAGTTCCGCATGGTGGCTCCCCACAGGCATGGTGAGTTAATGAAGAGGAAGGATGCCTTCCAGGCTTCTTCTTATGAATCTGCTGGCTATTGAAGAGATGCAGAAGGAGAGCATATTGATTGGATAGTGGGGAGAGAAGGACGAACTGATTTGATAGTGAGGTGGTTAATTTTTTATAGAGTGATTGACTTTATTTTTTTCTTCTGATTGATTTATTGACTAATTGAGGGGGAGAATTGATTGGGAGAGACAGTGAGAATTTGTGATCGTTAGCTGCAGAATATAAAGCTTTCCAAAATGGGAATATATGAGTGTTTATTTCTTCCTCATTTAGCTCTGCTATGTTCAGTGAGTAGTGGCTGTGGGTGGGGACATCATTGGCTCTTCTTCTGGCATCCCACTGGGCCATTTCCTTGTTCTTCTGAAAATTGGTGGGCCTAACACCATGTGCAAGTTTTAAATGTTCTCTTTGTAAGCATTAGCTGAAATGTTCACACTTTGAACTTTGCAAATGTTTCTCCCTGACTTTTCTGAAACACTGTTTCACTCCATAGAATAGTGAGTTTGCTGGTCAACATCCCTTGTGATTAATCGTTATGATAACAGAGCCAGATTTAAAAAACGGTATTTTGGTACCTAAAGATGCTGATTGGTGCACAGTGGGATTTTTCAAAAGCACCTGAGCGGGTTAAGCTCCTAACCCCCCATAGACTTTACTGGAAGTTAGGCTCCTAATTCACCAAGGCACCTACTGTAATTTACAAGAGCAACTTTCTGCATCACTAGGCACAGAAACTTTTGTAAACCTGACCCCTGGCCATTAATTATTGGGGCAGAGACCATCTTTTTTGTTCTGTGTTTGTACAGCGCCTATCACAGTGAGCTGCTGGACCACGAGGCTTTACCTCAATACTAATAGAAATACCAAGTGTCTATCTGGATACGCTTATGGTCTCATAATCCTCACAAGACCCCCTGTGAGGGAGAGAAGTAGTAGTAGTCCCATTTTACAGATTAGGAACCAAGGCACAGTAAAGCTTAAAATATTATTGTTACCACCTGGAGTGACCTTCAGGAAGCTCCTCTCCTTTGCCTGAGAAAGTTGTTTTCAGCAGTTAGGGAGGAACCCTGCTCAGTTAGTCTTCTGCATTATGGGCAGCAAGCAATGAAGTCCCAAAGAGTCAGTGCAGTTATTGAAGCTCAGTGTTGTAATGTTACAATATTTCCCCTACTGAAATGACATTATCCTAGGGAGTGTGAGTAAACTGAGTGCTAGAGACTGCTTTGACTTGACAACAAGCCTTACTCGTCTCTTCCCCTACACCCTTCTGACATACACATGCAACGTGATCCACCTTATTTTTCCCACCTTTAGCTAAAATGGTAATGCATTTACAACAGGGACAGCAGACCCAGTGTCATCAGTAGCTGCCCCAAAAATCTTTGAAGGAAATAAATGGTTAGGCATTTTTAAACGGGGTTTGTTGGTTTTTTTGGGGGGGGGGCGGAGGGAATGGATTTATTTTTTAAATCTGGTGCCAGAAATATTCATTGCCATCATTTTGTAAAATTTATTTTTATTTTTTTGAAATTTTAAATTCTTAATGGGAAACTTATGCAGATACTAGAGCTGAGCAAACATTTCAGAATGAATAATTGACATGACAACAATAATAGACTTCTCTGATTCATGCTGTGACTAGCACCTATCAGTCCATGGAATCAGAGAGGTGGAACAGGTCCTTGCAATGTCCTGCACTGAGAGGTATTTGATGCAGGAAAATCTTTGGCCCAACGTATAAAATTCTAATTTTATCAGTAGGAAATAATGGCAACAAGTGTTTTATCTGGAAAACAACAACCAACCCTTTTAACTGTCGCAACCTGATACGCAGTTATGGCTCTGTATGGCCAATTGTTGGTCCACGGCCATCTTGTCCTGTTAAAAGGACAAGGCAGCCTCCATCTTGGACCAGGTTCTTGTTGCATAGGAAAGGGCAGAGACCTAATCCTGCCCAGCAACACTAAAGTGCTGTGTGTACTTTCCTGTTTTTTTTTTCTGTTGGGCCGTCTAAAGGTCAGGCTAGTGCAGTGTGCAAAGACCTGATTCTGCCCAGCAACTCCATAGTATGCATTTTCCCGCTTTTTTTGGGCCCGGTTGTCTGGAGTCAGGCTAGTTCTGCCCAGCAACTCCAGAGTACTGTATACAGAGACCTAATTCTGCCCAGATACCCCATTGTGCCGTGTGCAAATCCTGCCGGCGTGGGGGGCAACAGCTCGAAGCCTGGAGGGAGGGGGAACCAGGGACCAATCAGATGTTGACACGAGTGAGTGAGACCCTTTCTATAAAACTAGATTTCCCCCCAAAATCTGTGTGGAGTGTCCGCGTGTCAGCTGAAGGGCCTGATCAACCTTTTGACCAGGGTCTCCTCCCGGTCTAGCTTGTAGTGTGTAGTATCCGCGTGTCAGCTGAAGGACCTGATCAACCTTTCAGCCAGGGTCTCCTCCCGGTATAGCTAGCTCGTGTCGTGTCGTTTGGATCCATTCTATCAGCTCGTCATGCTTCTGGTGTCTGCTCTGCTGGTCAGCTGCGCCTGGAGTGCAGTATTTGTTTTCTAATTTCTGGCAGTTTGCTTATCTAGCCTCCTATTTTTTCCCTCCCTAACCCAGTACTAAGTGTGTACACAGTGTTAAGGATTAAAGTATTGAGCTCATAATTGCACAATTGCCTAGGTGTATAGTTGTTCTAAGGTTTTAATAAATTGTTTATTGTAAACTGTTTTAAGTGTGTGAGTCACTGCTCTGTCTTTGTCCGGAGTGTTTGTGTCTGGGAGCTGTCTCCACCTGGGGATTAGCTGACCAAGGGGTTCCTGTCCCCGCGGTCTGTGTGAGTGGAATCTGCCCAACTGCAGCCGCACCACACTCTGGGTTTACCCTTAGTGTGAAAGCAAGGGCAGTTGAGGCAGTGGCCTGTGGGTCTCTTTCCTGTGTTGCACCGGGCACCGCCCTGACAAACCCGATTCCCATCTTGTGTGATTGGTGTGTCTGCCTATCCAGTGTGGTGCAGTGAGCAGTATAGAATTGTACTGTTAATGATTTTTGGGTTGTTTATATTGCCTAACAACATCCCAGCTAAAAATTGCCTCTCTCCCTTGTCCCAAGTTGTAACTTTCCCCCAAATAAACGCAGCCACTTGGCTTTAAACTTAATTCTGGTCCAGCCTGGTTTTTCCTCTCCCAATACAAATCTTATCGAACTGCAATCGGTTTTGGACATTAACCAGATAGAAAATGTTGTGCTTCATTTTACACTATCTACAATGGATGGCTTGTAACTCTAGAAAGTGTGTTCCACAAGCTGCTTTGCCAGCTCACAGGTTGACTGTTAAATTTGCACTGTATGTTTGTCAGTGATGCTCTAAGTGGTACTAAAGCTGACAGAGTACAAGCAGGCGTTGACAGCTTCACTCCAGTTACAGCTGATTAAAGGCTGCAGAGGCCTGAGGGCCCCATCTCTAAAGGAGGACCACTGAAAATTCACCTAAGCATTTCAAGCCTGCCTATGTACTGTATGTAGGCTGGAGTGGAAACTCTAGTTATTGCATTAGGTAATCACCTGTGTATCTGGTATTGGAAGCATTTAAAATGAGAAAAAAATATGCTTGTTAAATGTATAGGAAAGTCACAAAAGGAAAGGTCTTGTAGATGTGTTGTAATGGTAAGTGAAACAAACAACAGTGCATTATTATAGTTGTACAGTATTTTTAGCAAATCCTCACTGTATGTCTTAGTGATTATTGTAACACAGTGTGGCCCACTGTTGGGTTAACACGTCTGTACAGTTCACATCATAACAGCTTCTTTCTGTAATTAAATTGTATGGCTTTCATATTTAGTATGAGTGGAGCACAGCAGAAAAACATACTGAAGCAACATACATGTAAAACATGCTATGCAATTTAATTCATATGTGATAATAATCAAAGTATAAAATAAGGGTCATATACAGTTGTCATCAGAATACAAATGAGCCATTGACAAAACACTGAGCAGCTCAAAATTGGACAGACAATAGAAAGACCACACACACACACACACACACACACACACACACACACACACACACACACACACACACACACACACCAGTGCTAAGGAGAGTAGAATGCAGGCAATCATGAGGAAATAGGTGATCAGAGCTTGAGAAAAGATCAGCAACCACCAGACTGCTTCAGTTTCCAAAAACCATAGGGCATGCTATAGTACTAACATTCTCCTACCTAACACGTATGGTCAGGAGTAACTTTACTCATGAATAGTCCCACTGACAGCAGTAGGACTACCCTCATGAGTAAGGAGATCTCCCTGCATAATTGTTTTCGGAATCCTACCAACCCTACTGTCAGAGGTGGCTTTACCTGAGTGAGGGCAGCCAGCAGGACTGAGCACTTAGAGTATGTCCACACTGCAAAAGGAGCGTGATTCCAGAACATGTAGAGCTACCTGAGTTAGCTTTAATCTAGCTCATGCAAGTACCAGTAGCCTGTGCTGAAGCCAGTGCTGCAGTGTCTGTCTGTATAAGCCTGACTGGGACCCTTACTCGGATGGCTATTCTGTGCTGCCATGGCTTCATTGCTATTAATACTTGCACTAGCTAGATTAAAGCTAGCTCACGTATGTCTATATGTGTGCAACCATACCTCTCACTGCAACGTAGTCATAGCCTTAGATGACACTAGGACTTTCAGTACAGTGCATGTTCCATTTTTTTTCTTCCTTATTTCCTATTTTGTCCAGGCCAAGATTTTCACAAATGACTAGTGATATAGGTAGCTTCTCAAAAATTAAGGCAATTTTGGATTTTTCTGTAGGGACCTGATTATAACAGGATGGATTCTCAGCACTTTCTGGAAATCAGTCCCCTTTAAGGTATGTCATGTTTGGCACCCAAAATCACTAATCACTTTTGAAAATCTTTGCCTTCTATTTTTTTAAGTAAATATTTGTATAGTTGTCCTGTACTGTTCCTTCAGAAATGTTCCTGGTCAAGCAGAGGTAGAAAGGATATCCCTCTTTTTCTTTGTTTTCCCATTGGTAACTTTCAGATGTTGGTAGGTGCACATTACATACTCCCACTTCATCTGCACTGGATCTTTATTTCTGAATGCCTGGGAACTCTAGACGGTGGCACTTGCATACATTAAGAGAGCTTCTAATTGTGGAACGTTTTTTCTCTCAATTCTCTCCCAGGTCGGTTTTATGTTGCATGGACAACTTCACCACTTCGCTAATATGAACACCACATTGAAACACACACACACGCAGTCATACAAACATGAATAATAAAATACCACAATTATTTTTTGTAAAGTTTTACTGAAATCATTAGAGAATTTTTCTTTTATTATTCTAACCAGGAGCTTTCCATTAAACTACACAACTGCATTTCCCCCACTAAGTTTCAGTCTTAGTTTATTAGCACCAGAGGCCTGATTCTCAAGTATGCTGATTTTTTTTTTAAACACCCACACAATCTTGATAATATTTTGGCTTGGTACTAGTACTTGTATCCTGAAAATAAGTACTGCAGGCAAAAACCCAGTATGTCAAAAACAGAAGTTTATTGTGGTTTTACAATGAGTAATGAAATGCTAACAGTTTAAAGTGAAGGTCTAAAATGAAAGCTTTGTTTAAAAGGTGATTTTTGTTTAGTTAATCTTAGATAAATGAAAATGGATAGCAAAAGTATTATCTAACTAGAAAATTAGATTTTCAACATAGTCTCTTAAAGGAATACCCACAAGATATGTTGTTACCTGCAGAACACAAAAGAAAAACAGTCATGCTTCTTTTTCCCTCAATGACTGGAGGTTGCTTGTAATCAAATTTGACCAAACTTTCCAACTGTAGTATATCAAGAGAACCTTTTTGTATTCCCTGTCTTCTAACAGGTTTTTAAAAGGCAACTGTTGAGACTTAACATTTTTTAGTGAGCAAACAATAGTCTCTTTGAACTTGTGGAGGTGGGGGGGCACACACACATCCTTCTCCCTGGTGATAGTGGGTTTTTATATAGATATCTCTCTCTCTCTCTCTCACTTTTTTTGGTTTAACTGAAGATCTACTTGAATCATAAAATTATGCCCCAAAAAGCTTTTTAGACTTTTTATAAGAGCAATACAATTAAATAATGGGGGGAATGGATACATTTGCCATCATTGGACTAGCTTATCATTTTCCATAAAATACTTTACTTTTAGAATCCAGACATACACAAAGTTTTCTAATGAATATAAAGATGCTCTGAAACTTTGAATTGGAAAAAAGAAGAGAGGGAGAGTTTAGGAGAGGCAAACGTGCTCTGTGGTAGATTAATTTGGATAGTTCATTTTTAAATATGGAACCTCTCTCTAGTCCTTTAAATAGAAAATCGTACTTTGAATACATTCCAATATTTTAGTTTAAACAGGGCACTAAGCAGTAGCTTGACACCTGTTTGCTTGTCTGCTTACTTCCTACTACTCTGCTTGCCTGTAATCTAGATTTATGGTAAATCTACCCTTCCCTTCATCTACAAGGTCCTGGGACATTCGAGTAGCCAATCTGCCCTTAAATATGTCTCTGAGGAAATGGTGCTAATTAGTATTGGAATTTACAGCCTTCTGTTTTATTGACTTGTCCTACTTTCTTCGATAATTAACTAATGAGTAAAGTAATGAGCTATGTTAGTCAGTCATGCTGTTCAATTAAACTGCAAATCAATTATTGAAAATAGTTTCGGACAGCTCTTATGTCATCATGATGTGTATGCGTGCATATTTAGTATAAGTGCAATTATGCCAAAGATGTTATAATGTCAGTCTATGTAGGGTACACCATTTATGAAGTTCATTCTGACTGCATCAAAAACCTGATCAGCTGCTTTTCCTTTCCACCTCCTCCCCCTTGCATTTGTGCATTCTCTGGTCTATTCTTTAAACAATCCTATGCAGTTTGGCCTTCTAGTCTGAGTTTCTTTGCATTCCTATAAATGTGTCTCAGCATCAGAGAAAAGAGTAAAGAAACCTTATGTGACTAGATATTGTATTAAAAATAAAAAGAGAGTAGTGGTGGTTGGGGATTGATGTATCCATCCATAGCTACAATCCTTGGACTTGCCTCAATGAGACATGCATATGTTTTCTCCCTGTGGTCAGGGGCGGCTCTAGGATTTCGGCTGCCCCAAGCAGGGCGGCACGCCGCGGGGGGCGCTCTAGCGGTCGCCGGTCCTGCGGCTCCGGTGGACCTCCCGCAGATGTGCCTGTGGAGGGTCCGCTGGCCCCGCGGCTCCGGTGGACCTCCCGCAGGCATGCCTGCGGATGCTCCACCGGAGCCGTGGGACCAACGGCCCCTCCGCAGGCATGTCTGCGGGAGGTCCACCAGAGCCGTCTGCCGCCCTCCCGCTGGGACACCACCCCAAGCGCGCGCTTGGCGCGCTGGGGTCTGGAGCCGGCCCTGCCTGTGGTTATGGTTAACTGTCCAAGAACTCATGTATATATGACCACTGATGACCACTAGAAAGTAATAAACCAATATTTAATATTTAAAACATTCCCCTCTTTCCTAGCTGCGACTCCATATGAGATCAGCAAAGAGCAAACAGACGAATTAAAGAATTTCCACCGGAAAAAGTTTTAGTATCGTCCTGCGCAGCAGATCACTCTCAATGGGTCTCTTTTATATGTGGCTTCTAGTATAGTTTTCTATAGCCTCTCATTTCACATTGCCATGAATACCACACTCTACAGCAATGTGTCAAGTATCAGAGTGGTAGCCGTGTTAGTCTGGATCTGTAAAAGCAGCAAAGAGTCTTGTGGCACCTTATAGACTAACAGAAGTTTTGGAGCATGAGCTTTCGTGGGTGAATACCCACTTTGTTGGATGCATGTCAGCAATGTGGGCCCTAACAGGAGATGAGGCACTCAATGTACGTTCCTGGGTAGCCCCCGGCAGCTCTTATTCCAACTCAGTGGGGCAAAGTAATTATTCTGATCCAACCTCTCTCCCTCCTCCATAGCTGTCTTCGCTCGGGGAGGGTGGGGGGCAGCGCTGGTGTGAACATGAAGGACTTTCACTGAGGATACAAAACAGACAGATTTGTTGACCAAGTAAGTGAGGCTTTGCTTATGGACTATGAAGGGCAATTTCAGCTTTGACTCTTACCTTGGACATTGTAAATTACATGAACTCATGGCAATGTCTCTGTTCAATGTAAACTACTCTTTAATTTGAGCTCTAAACTCTAGCTGTTCCTTTCATGCTTCTGTGCCTTATCTTACCAGTTACTTTAGCCAATGATTGCATGTTTACTTAATCTATATTGCTTGTTGATAAATTGTATAGTCAACTGTTTGACCACACATTGGTTCACTATGAAATATACTCAAGAGACCAAATAACCAATGTCAGTCAGGTTTATTAATATAATGCAGGAAAAAAAAGGTTCTATACAATATCAATATCCAAGAAGCCATCTTGTGCAGCAATGTTACATTCACTTTATGCAAAAGGTGAACTCCCCAGAGTTACACATTTCAGCTGGTATCATTTATATGATGATTTTAAAAGTTACACCTCTCTTTACACATCATTAAAATCCAACCTATAATTTTGTCACAGTTTCTTGACTTGCTCTGTTCCTTCCTTATCTTTGTTTTGGATACTAACATTCCAGGCACTGGTCCATGAAGGTACTTCCCTATCTCATAATGTATCTTGATTTTTGACAAAATTCGTATCTGCTTATGTCAAATGCTTACTTCAGCAAATGCAAAGAGTTATGGGATACCTAGCATAAATTACTTGATAAAATGTCCTGTTCTGTTAATTGCCTCTGAAGCATCTGGCATTGGCCACTGTCAGAAGACAGGATCCTGGGCTAGATGGACCGTTAGTCTGATGCAGTATGGCCATTCTTATGTTAGTGAACAGGATTATGGTATAGGCTAGTTTAGGCTATATATTGCTGCTACAATATTTGTGCTTAATGTTGTTGATGCTTAATGTGTATATATATATGGTATGGATAATACATATCTCATATTAATATGTATATATGCTAGCCCACATATGTTGGTCATTGTACTTAAAATGTTTTGAAGCTCTGCTTTGCGAGTCTGAGTTTATTTACAACAGAAGGGTTTTTGGTGCATGCTAGAGGTAGAGCCACTGGAGTTAATTTAATGGTTTAATAGGGCAGCATTGCAAAATTGTCATAAAAATATATCAGTCCAAGCACAATATCTTCTTGCATGCCCTTTCTCTGATAATGAAAACATGAATGAGATTTTAGATTGAAAATGTCAGTCAAGATTTTAAATGCAACTTGGATCTTCAAACTCATGGTGCCTAAAGTAAGGTTCCTAAATGAAAACGACCTCATGTTTAGAGGCAGAGAAGACCCACAGTTCTAAGTGCTTTTTGAAAAGCAGGGCAAGGTGCCTAAATATGGAGTTAGGCACCTAACTTTAGGCATTGGAATTTGAAAGTGTTGGCCTTAACTGGCCGATTTGAAATGAGATCTCTTATAGAAACAACAAACTGAAACAAATCAATGACCGTTCAAAAAAGGCAGCATAAAGTTTTAATTTCCAGACAGTTTTAATTCACTGTTTGTGCTCTTTACTGAGAATATGCAAGGAACACAAACATTCCCGTATGAATTAAATTACAATTTACATATGAATTACATTAGAAATATGAGCTACACTAAAGAGATAATTAGTGTTGTCCTGGGTTATGTGAAGGCAAACAAAATTAAATAAGAACAATTTCAAAGCCAAGTTTTTCTTTGCCTTTTCAACTAAGCTGGTTTAATCAGTGATAATGACTGAAATAAATCCACTACATATAAAACAATGTGCAACATATCATACTGTGTGAAATGCCATTACTAAGGCCTTTCCCTTTGTAAATCATGCAGTCAAATAGGAAGTACAATATGCTAGATAGTATGCTATAGATATTTTGTCTGTGTTTAATGTCAAAGATTGAAGGTGGTAGTCCCTCATGCCTTCACGGGAGTAGAGGAACCATAGGACATCATCAAACGGCTGTTCCAGTGATGAGTAATAGGGGGCCTCTAAGGATGTGTATATTGTTTATATTTAAAAAACAAAAACAAAAAACCTTATATGTGAATGGAAAAAAGACAGAACTGTCACAGGAAAATGCCATTGCTGCTATAGTGCATGGGAGGAGCGAGGGGAAGGAGATTAAAATACCAAATGGAATCCGTCTACCTGTGTAGCAGTGCCTCCACCCCTAAACAGAGCTATGGTTTATGAGTACCCAGCCTAATGAGCTAAACTCTGGTGACCATAAAACTGAAATATAATTATGACATTAAAGATGCCTGTATTTGAACTTAATTATTAATTAATTTAATGAGAGAATAGGAGGTTGTAAAATTGCTAATTAAATGACTCTGTAAAACTGCAGACGGCAGAGGATTTACCAAATGATGAATCCCACAACAGTATTTGGGTTATATCAATATTCTATTAATATACAGTATGCCAGAGGTACTGGCTAGTATGCTACTCACAGTTAAGATGATGTGACAGGCATACAGAGTGAAAGAAAATGAAGGACATAAAATTCCAAATGACAGCAACCTTGAAGACGTTCTCAGCCCCACGTCTGTGGCAGTTACTGAAATCAGTTAAATAAACTTGGAAGTGCAGGATAAAAATCAATCTTACCATTGCAAATGTGAATAATTTGGCTTGAAGCAAGCGACCCACCTAAGGTCTTAGGCATTGTGGTGTTTGTGTTGCACTGTGCTTGCATGCAGGAATGGCCAGAGCTAATGTGGACTTAAGTGCAACAGTCAGAGAGTGAAAAAGAGGCTGAGCAAGAACAAAAATAACTATCCCTATGTGATTGGTGAAATTAAACTCAAGTGAACCTTCAGGGGCTGAATCTGAACCTGAATCTACGGGGGACAATTTTAGAGATTCCCACTGTGCACTATGAACATATGAGGAATTTCATTGTAGCATATAATGACAATACCATTTTGGATGACACTTGGGAAAAAAAAAAAAGCAGTGTGAGAAAATGCTTTCTCTTCACTATTTAACCTAACTTGTATCTGCAAGTCAAAAGAATTTTTGTAGGGATACTTAACCCAGAGTGTAGCTAAATATTAGTGTCCATCAGAAATTTGAAGGAATAGATATCTCTATATATTTTTATGTTGGAAACAGTAAAATGACAATTGCCAGTATTTAGTTTCCCAAATACTAACTAACACAGAACTCTCAACACAGTGCAGAAAGTGCTTTTAAATATTTCTGTGTAAACCTTAAGAACTGTTCCTCTTTGTACATGCCATGTAGTATAGCTGATACTACCACGAGTTTGTATTTTTAAAAAAGAGTCCTTTACAACAACAAAGTGATTTGATAAAGCTCAGTAGGAAAATGTGCATTTTTCCTCTCCCATTTTAAGTGTTTGAGATCCTTAGGTGAAAGGTGCAGTAGAAGTACAAAGTATTAACATTTTATTTTAATCACTGGGTAGGATTTGCAAAGGCACCTAAGTGACATAGCAGAACAAGTCCCAGGCTTATGCATCATCAATAATATGAAAGGTTCTGCATTTGGAATTTAGTTGACAGTTTGCTGATCCACAAGATGGTAAAGAATCAAGTTCCCCCTCCCACTTGGTAGGTGTACTGGCTCTGCACATCTATCTATCTATCTATCTATCTATCTATCTATCTATCTATCTATTATTTTTAAATAATAATATATCCATATTTTTTTTTTCAGAAAAGTAAGCAGATACAATATGATTCTGAGCATGGGGCACAGAGGGAGCAGATAGATGTGTGGAGTGTAAAGATGCCATTTTTACATACTCTCTTTTTGATCATGGGCATGTTTTTTCTAACAGATCACAAGTCCTTCTGGAAGAAAGAAAACCCTCATTGGGCTCAGCAATCCAAACAAAGTTACATTGCAGGTTTGTTTTAATCTTCCTAGCTATCCCTCTTCAATGTTTATCAAGGTTCCACTCTTAGTTTGATAATTTTTCCAGCTCTAAAGGTTCAGAAAATTACAATAACAGCAAACGGATTACAACTGCCTAACCAGATACTGCTTTTACAGATCCAGATTAACATGGCTACCCGTCTGATACTTAACCAGATACTATGACCTTTGTAGATATTTTACTGCAGGGAACTTTACAAAGTCGTTCAGAATGATGTCACAGAGGAAGGTTTAAGTCAGATATCCCTTTTTGCTTTGTATGTGCCTGAAAAATCTAACTGGATACTTTTTTCTTTTGTTCCAATTCACAACTCAGGAAGGCACCATAAATAGGAGTGAGTCAGACTTTCTGCTCCCAAACTCCAAATGTGTTTATCTTTTCCTTATTCTGTCAGCTATGATTTAATTTGAGAGGAAATTAAGATAAGAAAACAGCCAGACTGAGGTTGACTATAGTTTATTACAAGCTATAATACTAAGGTCTTTCCTTTCCTTCTAGCCTTTCAGGTCTTGTCCACAGTGTCAGCAGAGCCATACTAGCTATAATGGTTGTGTTCAGAAATAGTTGTCAAGTATGGTTCTGTGAGAATTATATATACCAGACAGCTATTTCCTAACATATTTCTGGGTTCTTGGTTTACATACTCTTAGCATGATTTACCCAATTTGGAAAGGGATTTTTTCCTTAAAAAACAAAACAAAAAAAACCCTTTTCTCTAGGCAACCCCAAACAAGTCTTTAGCTTGGTTTTTTAAAATGGTTGTTAATCATGTGCTTGAATGAAAACTTTGTTGCAATCCTCTTTGGTCACAAGAGTGTTTTTTAAATTATTTCAAATATGGTTCCCAGCCATAGATTTTTAAGGGGAGATTATCCATATGCTTAAAGTTAAGCATATGTGTCATAAACAGATCAGGGTTAAGGTCTCTTTTACCTGGAAAGGGTTAACAAGCTCAGTAACCTGATGAACACCTGACCAGAGGACCAATCAAGGGACAGGATAATTTCAAATCCCTGTGGAGGGAAGGCTTTGTCTGTGTTCTTTGTTTGAGTTGTGTGCTCTTTGGATCTAAGAGAGGCCAGACATGTCTCTAAGTTCTCCTGGAGTATTTCCTACTATCCAGTATAGTGAGTATTAGTTAAAAAGGTGGATTAGTCTTTTAAGTTGCTTTCTATATTTGCAATTGTGTGTTTGCTGAAGGAATTCTTTATTTCTGTTTGCTGTTACTTTGATTATGCTGAGGAGGGAGGGAGGGGGAAGTCTCTCCAGTTTTTATAAGTTAGACCCTGTATTTTTGCATCCTGGTAATACAGAGAGAGTGTACTTTTTTTTTCTTTCTTTAATAAAATCTTTTCTTTTTAGAACTTGATTGATTTCTTCCCTTGTTTGGATTTTCAGGGGAAGGGGAGGGGGAAAAGTGAATCCCTCTTTGGTTGATTCAAGGAGTTTGAATCAGGTATCTCTCCTAAGCACTAGGAGTTTGAATCAGGTATCTCTCCTAAGCACTAGGAGAGGGGAGGAGGGAAAAGGTTTGTTTCCCTTTGTGTTGAGATTCAGGTTTGAATCTGTGTTCACCAGGGAAAGTTTTGGGGGAACAGGGAGTGTGTCAGACACTTAAAACTTGACTGGTGGCAGTGAGAACCAGATCTAAACTAGGATTTTAGTTTAGAGGAGTCCATGCAGGTCCCCATCTTGTGAACGCTAAAGTTCAAAGTGGGGAATAAACCTATGACAATATGTTTAAGTGCTTTGCTGGATTGAGGCCTTTATGCACATTTTAGTCTTTAACTCCACCTTTTTAATATCATTTTTTTGTTTATTTGGGAAACTAGATAGGGTTATTTTGTCTTGGAATACTTCCTTTGAATTGAATGCTTACAAACAAAAGCATGGTCATGTATGACAAACTCTATAAAGGGGAAAAAACCCTAAATAATAAAAGTGAACAACAATATAAAATCAGTCCAAAAGAAATGGAAGTCCTGCCTAACAGTCTTTATAACACAAGCATCTTACCTGTGCCTGACCAACCAATAATTATTTATTCAGATAACACTTTATTCTAAAAAGACAGACACCTTAATTTAATTTTTAGGCCCAGGAGTCTTCTAGGTTTTCAGCAGATATTTGAGAAAATGAAAATGAAAGAAGGAAAGCATCTTCACCTTGCTACAGGAAAGGACTAGCTGTTGAATGCCTTCAGAGCAGCAAGTCTCTCAGAAGCATCGGTGTGACAAAATATAACAAATACCCGTAAGGAATTAAAGAATATTTGGTGGGTGAAAAAAAATCATATTTTTAGGTTAATTCTTTTACTCCGGAATTCTTTGGGGTGTGGGTGAAGTTGGTCAGAAGAAAAGTGGGGAGGTATGCAAGGTGAAGTTATGTGTACAATGGATAAGACTTCTGGTGCCTGGGGTGTGGTGGATCCATTTAGAGCTCTGTGTTTAACAACTGGGAGACAAGCAGCTATAGGTCAAAGGGAGAACAGGAAAAGATAAAAATAATTACCACTTTCCATTAGTCATAGAGCAAATGGAAAACTTCAATGATGCTGGTAGGCAGGTCCTCCATTCTGGTCAAATCTATATGATATCCTTTATAGACATGTGTAGGAAACACCAGGCATTTCTCCTAAGACAGCCTTTCACACATACGTTTGTTTGGCTCTCTCTATGCTTATTTGGGAATGTGAACTCCCTCCAGACTGTTCTCTTCCTTTTGCTGGAGCCTCTCACTCTTTGCCAGGCCTAGGCTAAAAAGTTAGGTTGACCCAGTTACGTTGCTTATGAGTGTGAAAAATCTACACCCATCAGGTCTTGGCTACACTTGAGAGTTGCAGCGCTGGTCATACAGCTGTGTAGGGAAAGCGCTGGTGTGTGGCCACACTCACAGCTACCAGCGCTGCAGTGTGGCCACATTTGCAGCATTTGCAGTGCTGTTGGGAGTGATGCATTATGGGCAGCTATCCCAGCGTTCAAGTGGCAGCAACGTGCTTTTCAAAAGAGGGGGGTGGGGTGTAGTGTGACAGGGAGCAGGGGAGAGAGAGAGAGTGGATTTTTGGAGCTGACACTGTGTATCAGCTCCCTGCCTTGCAAAATCTGAAAATTTTCCCGACCCCTTACTCTTAATGGCAAACAGCCTGCAGACCAGATAAGCAGCTGCTCCAATGGACTCCCTTTCTCCACCCTGCCCCCGCTGTTTCTCTCGTCAAAAGCAAACACTCAACCCCTGTGGATGAGGCAGGCAGGGGGATATCTCATTTGATTGTTCACAGTCAGTTACAGATTGATCACAGCAAACAGGAGCTGTGTTTGTTTTTTAGATAAGCAGCTCCCGGAGCCCCAAGTTCACAACAAAACAAAGAGAGGCTGCATAGCAAAACAAAGAGAGTAATTTAGTTAAAAGCATTCTGGGATATCTCCTAATACCCTGGAGGCCAATAACAGCACTGGTGTGTGGCCACACCTGACGAGCAGCGCTGCATCACCAGCGCTGCACTCGTTACACCTCAAGCAGACCAGGTGTACAGCCAGCGCTGCAGCCAGGGAGTTGCAGCGCTGGATGTGCCTTGCAGGTGTGGACAGTTACTAAGTTGCAGCGCTGGAAAGCCTCCACCAGCGCTGCAACTCTCAAGTGTAGCCAAGCCCCCAGTGACATAGTTAAGATGACCTAATCCCGGTGTAGACAGTGCTAAAATGACAGAAGAATTCTTTCATCAACCTAGGTAACACCTCTCAAGGAGGTGGATTAACTACAGCAATGGGAGAATCCCTCCTGTTGCTGTAGTGGTCTCTAGACTCAAGAGCTACAGCAATGCAGCTGCAGCACTGTGGCTGCGCCACTGCAGCATTTATAGTAAGACAGCCTAAGATAATTTAATATTGCATTAGACATGTGACAATTGTCACCAAAATGGGTGAACTCTCCCTCCACCCTACTTAACCTACTTTAACCATTGCTGGTGACTAGGGAGTGTAAAGTCACTTTCCTGAATTGGCTGAAAATTTGCTGATCCCATAGATTGTATCTGCAATTGGGAGCACTAACTTTGTAGTAAACAACTAGGCAGCACAAATCTTTTATGTTCTGTTGCACTAGGCATTTCAATTACACTTCTGAAAATTAAGTCCAGGTCCATATTTCTCCAGGCTTTCTTACCAGGAACTCAAACTTTGAAATGCTGCTTTTAGCATAAACCCTGAAAAATGACAATGGGTCAATTTAACATCCTCCTAGTTGCAATCAAGGAGAAGTAAAGCTACATCGAGAGATCTTACAATGACGCAGCTGCATCGGTAAACATAGCCTTAGTGTAAATGAAAACATGGCCCAGAAACTCTCACTGCAAGTTGATTAATATATCAGTGTTAGCTACGATAATCCCCCCATCAAAAATGAACTATTTTAAGAATATGAAGTGTTGTTTTAATAACTGAGCTCCAGTTTACTTCAACACAGAGAGAAATTAACATTCTTATTTCCTCTTTTTATAAAGTATTTTTCATTTCAAAAATTTATTTTAAGATTAGAACCGGAGAGAGAGAGAGACTTTTTAAAGTCACTTTTCTCCCCCAGCTTAGCTAAACCTTTTTTTTGTTTTTCCCTTTACTGTTTGCAGTGGTTTTTGTGACAGAGAAATACATTCTGGAGGAGAGTGGCTCAGTGGATCACAGTTGTGTGTTAAATCATGAACAAAACCAATCTCTCACTCTCCCTTTCTTGTTGTCTGTCTTTTTTTTTACTTAAACATAGCTTCTAGGTTAATGAATCATTCTTCTAAAAGGCTGCTGTGCCTACCAGATTATACTGTAAAATCTGTCATTCTGTTTATGTTTAAAGAACATGATTAAAGCAGTGGCCATGCTGGGGGAACTGATTTTCACACATAACAAGAAAGGATCAATCCATGTTTGCCAAATCCAGGCTGATTTAGTAGAGGCTGCTGTTTTGGGCTGCTGCCAGACCCCTCAGAAGTATGTGTGAGCTTTGAAACTTGGTAGCCATTCTTGCACTGAGCACAGCAAGCGCCTAAAGTAGGGCTTATCAACTCTACTGTACCTTTTAAAGTTACAGCACTTGAGAAATAAATTATTCAGTCCTAATAGGAAGTGAGAGGGTTAAAATGTCAGTTACAAGGTGGTCTATAGGGCACCCTTATATATATTTTGGGCTTAAAACTGTAGTTATGTTTTGAAAACGATTTCTTTATCATTTGGAGGGAAAAGGGCTTTAGTATAAATGAGAATCGGGCTCAATGTTTTGCTGCTGTCTGTCCTTACCAGACATATTAGCTGGATCAAGATAGTTAATCCAGAAAAGGTACCTGGGCCAAGTGTTGCACATAGGGCTTGTCTATCTACACTTGGAGATTTACCAAAATAGCTCTTCTGGAATAATGATTTCATAATAGTTATTTTGGTGTAAACCTCCATGCGGACACTCTTATTCCTGAATGTGTGCCTTTTTCTGATTTAGCTTAATCCACTTTGGAATGGCTATTTCAATACATTTCCAAGTGTAAATGAGCTCTTAAAAAGAAAGACAGACATGTGCTGGGCCCCCCACCAAGCAGAATCACAGATGGTGATGTTCCGTTAGCTCTAATTAAGGAATACAGTGGGAAGCAAGTGAAATTGTAGCATTTGTTGGGCAGATTCCAGAAAACAAATTCAATATCATATATTTTTTCATTCATTATATTTTTTTGAGTAGAGAGTAAAAAGAATCCAGAGGGTCCATTCACTGAAGAAATATGCTGACATTTGTGCAAAGTCTTCTGGAAGAGGATGCATCAACAGAAAGAGAGCCAGAAAGCATGTGGAACAGTACAGTTTCAAAAGCATAGGCTGCTGGCTGAGAAGCGATGAGGGACATGATGGTTTGCCATGGCTAAAACTGCCTCCAATATAGTTGAAAGCTAGTATCTCCTGGAACAACACCAAAGGAACATGGTAGTAGAAAAATCACCTGGCCTTTCTCATGAGCTTTCTAGTCCAATTTTTAGAGTGAGACAGAAATGCTGACTAGTAATTTTAGAGGAAAAAAGATAACCTGAAAGATTTTTTGACAATATCAAAATTTTCCCCTGGAAGTAGAGGCTTTGTGAACATTTTTGTTTTGTAGCTGAAACTGTCACTCAAAACTCAAACTAAACCTAAGTGAAAACTTTCAGAAAAGTTTGGTTAATGTTCTATATATTGTTTGCTTCTATACTTCTGTCATGATTGAGAGGTGAAGACCCACAATACTACCAGAAATAGTATTTCATCATAGTATTTCCAGACCAGCTGGAACCACTGGAAATCTCCTGAGTCTCTGTTTGCATGGAAATTGCAAATTGCAGTTTGAGACCACATAGCTTTGGGTAAGTTCATGTGAGCTTTGAAGAAACACCTGAAATTTTGTTTGAATCGGGGTTTTACCTGTTATGACTATGCAGTGCCAAATGCCAATATTCTGTTAATCATTCAGTGTTCTACATCTTTATATTCAAATTGCTATATATGTTTGAGTTAAGAAGTGCCCATCCCCTTCAGTTCATCCAGACCATTAAGTCTAGCCCCTCCCACCACCAGCACCATAGTGGCTACACTTGTATTTTTAGCATGTTTGATCAAAAGCTAGCATACATACATCTAATCAAGCTGGAAATTGCATCTCCTAGTGGCAGTGTGGACATATCAGAAGAAGAAGAATTTCACTCACCCTCATGTGTAGTAGCCACAGAATTGTGTAGTTAAGATAAATGTGGATTGAAAGATAAGACCAGTTCATTCTACAGATTTTGATTCTAATTGGTCATAGATTAATAAGGCTAGACTAAACATTTTAATTTACTAGACTAGTGCGGACTATAAATACAGGGCAAAAGAAATGGTTAATATACCCCACATGTCCTCTTCCTCAAAAGGGTTTCTGTTTAGGATCCAAATATGTAATCAATACAACTGTATTGGGCATCCACAGACTTTACACTGCAATAAATACATGCAAATGGTATTGTGATATAGGCCATACTAGTCCTAGAAAGAAGAATAACACTCTTCAGACTAGTCAGTCTTCATCCTAATTATGGAAGAATTATAACTATAAAATAAAGGCTAATACTAGAACAGGGATTCAGAAATTTTAACTATTCCTTCCTATGCTTATCTTCTGTCCAGTCATCACCACTATTCCGATTGCCCTCTATCCTTTGTAGTGTGTTTTTTTGTAAATGTGATTGCGTCCTTTTGTAACCAGCAGTACGGTACATCACCCCATCAAATGCATAACAAATGCTCTACACAGCCATCCTCAGTATGTTAATCCACCATAAAAAAAAATAATAAATAACTTATATTGAGAGAGCATTTCTATAGTCTTGAGTGTCAGTACTGGAAGCTGGAGAATGAGGCACTGAGACTGTGCATGCCAACTTTGAGATTCATGCATGAGAAAGCTCTTCGTAGTGTGTTTTTCCTGAGATACTCTCTAGCTTCTGCTCTCTCACCAATCATAAGTTTGATTCCAGTGACTTTTCCTAATAGAATCTGTATCACATTTTTTCTACAGCAGTAAATATACGTTCTACAAGGAAATCCAGTTATGGGCCGTGGGTACATCTATAGGGGTCTGAAAGAGATCAGGTCACACCAGAGACAGAAGTTTCACAGCTGGGACTTCTTGCAAATACAACAAATATAAAAAATAAACCCCCATCTCTTTCTAATATTATATTCACTGATTTATTTTCTGAAAACCGCCCAAGTATAACTATTTATTTTAACTAAAGTAATCAAGATTAATGTCAGCAGTTATGACACACGCTGTTTGCTAAAGAACACATAGAACAATTGCTCAAGGCAAGCTTCATTAAGAAATCAGATAAAATTAGTAAAACTGATTATATTTCAAAACTCAGCAGCAGCAGCTCAAATTGCCATTCAGGAGTCTCCAATTAACACAATTGGTCTTGTTCACAATCAGTTTTTGTAATCTCATTAGCCTATTATATTGTAATCACTGGGATAACTGCACAACAAAACTTATTTTATTTTTGCACTGACTACAGATGGCAAAAGTGAAGGTGCAACATACACAGTTTTGCAGAGAACAACGCAGACTCCTTAGAGCATTAGGAGTTATCCCAGTTATACATTATTACCATACACAGTCCCACTGCTCTATCAGTGTTAGGGATTGCTGACAGCAGGCATCTAATTTGGCATTAATTGACAGGGGACTCATTGCATAACTGACATTGCTAGTGGAAACTTACAAAGTCTGAGGTGAAGATGTTGCAAAGTATTAGAAAAGAAAGAGAGACGACAGTTCTATGGGTACATGGCTATAACTACTTTACTTCCTTGGTGTGATACCTTGTTTCATAAATATGTTCTGGAGATATTGGCCCTTGTAAAAACACAAAGTCTTTCTGTCCTTTAGGTGCTGGCAGTCTGCAAATACCTACAATACTAGTGTTTCATTGATATTGAGTATTGCCTGCTGCAATGAGATTATGTTCTATTGATGGGAACTCGGGTGTAACATAGCCATCTACAGAAAGCAATAGGTTGCCTTATTTTCTAGCAGAAAATGTTATGTATTTTATGAACTGCCTCTATCTTGCACACCAGGGATGTCTCTGTGGCTAAAGCCATAATAGGATTTTCCTAAATGATACAGAAATACAAATATTCTGACTGAGCACTTTTCTAGGCTTTCCTTATTTAGCAGCAAGCTTTGATACAGTATTTTGCTTCCATCTTTTAAAAGAGATTTTCTATTTCCCATGTCCCTTATGACCGCTTCCTGTAAAGGTGTCAATAAGTACTAATTGCATTCTGCTTGGCCAGTCTGCAAATCAAAACAGCAGAGGCAGTGAGCCAATATGCATTCAAATCCCTTTACTTGGCTGCAGCATTCTTAACTGGAAAGATACGAGAAGGCAAATACTCATACAACTGTATGCTGGGAAATTCAGAATTCCTTCTGTGATCTCCAAAGATATCTATGTGGCTATCATTCACTTTCGGACTTTTATTTTATGAAGAGGTGTTGTTGAGAATATTATGATGCTGTTTCTTTTAACTTCAAATCATGGAACATTTGCCTGAGAGCATAACAAGAAATAGCCTTGCTACAGAGGGTAAAGTAATCAAATTATGAGCTTGCTTATACAAGCAGGCTAGTATCTAAAGCAACAGTAACACAGCTTTTCTGCTGCACTGGTGGCCCAAACTGCAGATAATCCTGTCTGGTGGAACTTTGCACTCCTAGGCACAGTAGGCCAGGACAAATAACTGATTTGATTGCTTTTGCTTCTATTTGTATTTGTGACTTGTCTGTGAGCAGATCACAATGTTCTTGAAATTATTAGTTATTCCAAAGTATTAGCTGAATAGTTTCCATGTGAACTCTTGGCCTGTAGTTTGTGAGCTTTTGATATTTCAATTCATAGATGCCAAGGCCAGAAGGGACCTGTGATCACCTAGTCTGATCTCCTGTATAGCAAAAGCCATAGAACTTCCCCCAACTAATTCCTTTTTGAAATAGAGCATATCCTATTTTATTTTTAAATCCGGTCTAGATTGGACACAGGACACATGGGATGTTTCTGTTCTCTGACTGGACGAGCATAACTCTTAAAACCAGATATTTGGTGTGAATACTCATGATTATGGATTTAAAATGCACTTATCATGAACATTCTTCCAAATTCATTTAAAACTGGCTGTCTTAGGTTCACGGGCAAGAATGTTTGCCATGTGCTGAAATATTCAAGAGGCACAAACACAGTCAAAATTCATTGAAAACTTTGAATGAAGGTTTGCAGAACTTCTTGCAGTATTGGATACAGCGCTACCTGCTGCAGTGAACAGTGAAAGGTGTTGCCTGCGCAATTCAAGTGCACAGCCAATTTATGTGTGAACAGCTTAGAACCACATGGAATAAAAGGGCAGTCAAAAATCATCTCTGCTGCTCCGGCTTCATGAGTGCCCTGGGCCTCACATTCCTTGTGAGCCTTGAGATTTCATCCCCCAACAATTGTGGAGGGATCACAACTCCCAGTTGTGATCACAACTTTTTACCTGGGCTCTTCTCACTATCTCAGGATTGTGCCTATAGGCACCAATTCAGCAGTCTATTCCTATTCAGCAACGCAGTTAAGCATCTGCTTAAGTCCCATTGATATCAATTAAACTTGCCCGTGAGCTTAAATGTAGGACTGGTCAGCCAAAGGGACAAATATTTTTTTTAATGGATAAATATCAGAATTTTATGACCAGCTCTGCTTCAGTGCTTTGCTGTATAAGGATGGATTTAAACACATGCTTACATGCTTTGTTGGATTGGGGCCAAATTAACAATAGTTAAATATAGAAAATAATCCTGGAGTAGTTTTTCATTGCCAAGATATCAGTATCAATTATACTTAAATATTAGGTCTCCATTATTCCATATATTACTGATGGTACACTGAAGAATTTTAGCAATTTTTATTTCACTTCAGGTAATTTAAACATAATTTATCTAACAAATATAAAAAGAGAAGATGAGAGTACATTTTTTTTTTAAGAGGAATTGTATCTAATCATGTCTGACAAGTTTTACTGTACAGTAGAACGGTGCGTTGCGAACCCCAGAGTTAGAAACTGATCGGTCAACCACACACCTCATTTAGAACCAGAAGTACACAATCAGGCATCAGCAGAGACAAAAAAGGAAAAAAAAACCACCACCAAGTACAGTACTATGTTAAATGTAAACTACTAAAAAAAAAAGAGAAAGTTTAAAAAAATAAAAAGATTTGATAAGATAAGGAAACTGTTTCTGGGCTCGTTTCATTTAAATGAAGATGGTTAAAAGCAGCATTTTTCTTCTGCATAGTAAAGTTTCAAAGCTATATTAAGTCAATGTTCAGTTGTAAACTTTTGAAAGAACCACCATAATGTTCATAATGTTTAGAGTTACGAACAACTTTCATTCCTGAGGTGTTCGT
The DNA here is from genome assembly GCF_016161935.1 of Mauremys reevesii. Lineage (NCBI taxonomy): Eukaryota > Metazoa > Chordata > Testudines > Geoemydidae > Mauremys > Mauremys reevesii. The sequence goes on along the minus strand of NC_052624.1, from coordinate 174,477,216 downwards.
AACTTTGAGGTTCTATTGTATTTGTAAAAACAAATAAAGCCAATACACATGGGCCGGAGGGGGGAGCTTTACCTCTTTTTGGCTTCTCATTTCTTTAAGTATGTGATATTAGAGCTGCCATTTTATATAAATAATGTCTGCCCTTCATCTGCTTTTGGCATAGTTACAGCTATCACTGGCCTTGTGCAAGAAACCCTACTGCCTTCAACTGGACTTACTTACATGAATAAGGTTAGCAGTATTCAACCCACAGTTGCTTTTTCTTCCATTTGTGTTCATTTATCTCCTAGCCTGATGGTTTCCAATAAATTGCATTGAGGCAACAGAAAATCCAGGTTTTTTGGGGGGGTGGGGGGGGAGGGTTGGGGTTGGGTTTTTTTTAAATACAATTTGTAGTACAAGAACTTGGGTGGCAGGAGGGGGGGAACTGTATTTGAAAATAATAGACATAATATCATATACTAGCAACAGATGAAGCCTGCATGATACTCCACCTTCATTCAGGGGCATTTCTTTTTAAATAACAGCCAATTATGTTACTGCCACTGTGTAGTGATAGTGGCCTGGGTGCTTGATTTTTTTTTTATTATTATTGCTATCTCAGACTTCTGAGGTGGTGGAGGTGGTAGTGTTTTTTTTTTCTTCTTCCACATGCTTTCACACCCATTGATAGTGCTGTGAAAAGTGGGTCCATAAGAAAATGGCAGTGAGTTTTGCATGACATGGTATTTTTTTGTCTCCATTGCGAGTGCTGCCATGCCTCATCCTTTGGGTTTTCTGTATTATCACTTGGTTGCACAAATCTCTCTATGTGAGTATTTTTCCCTTCCTGTAAACGTTTGCTGCAATGGGAGCTGAGAAGAGCTCATCCTCAGTATCGAATGATGCTGCACCATGTAGATATTGCAGAATGTCAGCCAAAGCAGGCTGATGCTGTTTAATACTGTAAGTCATGGTTTCTGACAGCTGCTGGCTTATTGGTGCAGTCTACGCATTAAGTTGATGCTGAGTCAGTTTTAAAGGTGTCATCAGTGGAAAAACATGGAATCAGATTGGCAGTCGGAATTCCACAGGCGACCAGCAATGTGTTGTTTGAAGCAGAGCTCAATTTAATTTAGACAAAACCTTTGCGGATTTCCAATCAGGTTGACTAACACCTTACCCTTGCTCCTGATCCGAAGCCTATTGAAGCCAATGAGAGTCTTAGTACTGACTTCAGTAGGCCTTGGATCAGGCCTTGTGAAGGCAAGTGCAGTCAAGATATGCAGGGATGTGTTGAGACTGCTTCTTCTCTGTGCTCTAAGGTATATGCAGAAAGTGATGGGTATAAAGCGGAACCAGCCACACATGGGGAGCAGGTTACCATATCCTAACACACATATACCAGTCCAGTTCGGGAGGAATTGTACCGACTTAAAACAGAATCTCTCCATCAGCTCCTCTTGCATTGGTGTGATTCCACACCATCAGGCCAAGGGCTAAATGACATTATTTATTGGTCCTTCTCTTAATATGGTATTTGTGAATAATAATGTAGCCTGTTTGTTTTAAATCATGCTGTCAAGTAGTCAATTATGACAGCATACTAGGGATTGAGTGACCTCTTGCTTAATGATGAAGTTGATCTATTTAGTATTAATTGTAGTATTTGGAAACTAGTTCTTCAACCACTGTTGATTTTTTTTTTTTAATTTCCCTTACATCAAGTTTTTCACTGGACTAGCCATCAATCTTAATCTGTGAAAACAATTAGCATGTTGTAGATTGGCTCTTAAAAATATTTCCACTCACAGGACAAAATTCTTCTCCCGGATCAGTGCACCCGATCCCAGCTGGTAGAGAAAGGTACAAAAGGGTGAGATTCACAAGGGGAATGTACTGGTAGGTTCTGCAATGCTGCGCTAGGGTGACCAGACAGCAAGTGTAAAAAATCGGGATGGGGTGGGAGGTAATAGGAGCCTATATAAGAAAAAGAACCAAAAATCAGGATTGTCCCTGTAAAATCGGGACATCTGGTCACCCTATGCTGAGAATTGCTGTCACAAAATTTAAAGTGCCCTGCCACATAGTGGAATTCATGACCCTGAGTTAGGCACTCAGGTTCCCCATCCTGTGCATGAGGAGAGTTAGGCACCTAAGAATGGGATTCATAAAAGCCATCACAGGGAGCATGTAGCCTCCTAAGATAATCAGTAGGAAATGCCATGGAAAGGAGTGTGGCCTAAGCCCCACCCATCCAAGGGAGTTCAGCACTTGCCTGCAGGCTGGAGGCGGGCATCTCCCTCCATGTGGGATACACAGCCAAGAAAATTCTCATAGATTGGGTTCCTAAGCCAGGTCAGTAGTTTTGCTTGAAAAATTGAGGATGAGATGCTGCCAGCCTCCTCCCCTGACTTTAGCCCAGGGGTTAGGAGCACTCACCTAAGCTGTGAGAGACCAGGGTTCAAATCACATCTCCATCTGATGTGAAGAAACAACATGAATTGGGATCTCCCAGGTGAGTGCCCTAACCACTGCACTGTAGAGTCAGTTTCTCTCTCTCTCTCTTTTTTTTTCTCCTTTCTTTCTCTGGCTCAATGAAGATTTAAGTATTTATACACAGTGGAACAACTTCAATAGGAGAGTATGAGAGCTCCCCACCCAGAATACCTCACAGCCCAGCACATAGGGCACTCACCTAGGCTGTGGAAGATCCCAGTTTAAATAATTCTGCAGAGTGGGAATTTGAACACTATGGGTCTGTGCTCTAACCACTAGGTAAAAATTTATAATGAACATAACTCATTTGTGAATCTGCTGAGGCGTAGGTGCAAGTCTGGTGCTGAGCAGTGTCAGGATTTAGGCAACTGGTGCATATCCAGCTGCCAAAGCATAGGCATCTTGGAGACTTGAACAGTGGAAGCTTAGACACTTAAGGCACCTACAGAGTTAGGCAGCAGCTCGATAAGGTTTTGTGGAATGCCAGAGGCATCCATGTTGGATGGACATGACTGAAGCAGCAGTGAGGTTCCGTGATTCCCACCCAAATAGTGATACATGTTAGCTGCTGTGCATGCATGAATCTCCAACTGCTGTGAAAGTGTGTATTGCTCTTTGTGTCTGCCACGTTCTAGTTTTTTCCTGTCATCTGTAGTCCAAAAGACCCCAAGAAAAACAACTTAAAATGACGGTGTCTTGGATTTTTCACTGGAGTGCTTCAGTTCAGCTTCAGACTGTTAATCTTTCTATGTGATATCAACTTGCTCAGCAGCAGCAGATGGGTCTAGGAATTATGTTTTTGAGTGTGCATGCCCCTCCTTGCTCACAGTATCTGTCTGTACTCTCATATTTTGCTTTGTAAAATCACACAGCATGCATCCAAAAAACCTGGGATTAGCAGCACTGTGGCCATGGGATTGAAAAATACCTCCGAATCTCAAATCCCAATTTTCAAGATCCCAGGTTGCATTCCCTAGTTAAGCACCATCAATATCAATACTTAATGGTATTCTCTAAGCTCAGCCAGTGAAGAAAACAGGGTTGTTATCTATCAAAGCACATTTTAGTTTTTTGACAAGTAAAAAGCAGCATGGGGAATGCAGTAAGGCTGAAATGAAAGCCTAAAAGAAAACTCATATAACATCTGGTGTCATTTATCCCCTGTTGGCCTTTCATAGTGTGATATGATGAGCTTGTTCTGATTTAAGATCAGATGATTTGGTTTGAAAGAGGGGAGTGGAGGATGCAACCAGTCTGGCAGCAAATTGGGATACAAAATCTGCTCAAATAATTGGAAACACGACAGATTTTCCTTAACTGATGCCAGTGGCATCTTAGTTTATCCATCTCTCTCAGCTGAATTTGTTAAGTGCATTATCTTATTGGTTTTAAAGTTTTCATCTGACTTATTTGCGGAGGGAAATGTGAGCAAATCAGTCATGATGGATTGCCTAATTTTCTGGGCTGAATAAACCAGTTTTATAATACTGTTGATTCCTGGGTTATTAGTTAATAGAAACATTTATCAATTTCTTTATAGGGTGGGAAAAAAACCCTGTAACCAATGATTGTATTTTAAAACTTTTGTTAATGTTTCCACATCAATGCACAGTGTTGGACATGAATATGGTAATTATAGAATCAGGGGGTGGCTGGAAGCAGATTATTTTTCCCTTCCTTCTTTTTTTTCCCCTTTCTGCCTATACAAATGTATAAACTGGACAAAATGAAAGGATATCATGCGATTAGTAATTTACATTGAGTGGTCTCTGATCAAGAGAGGGGAAGAGGAAAAGAAATCAATAATGTTGCCTGTTTCTATTGCTAATTTCTTATTTTACTACACATGGCCTCACTCTGCAAGGTTGGACCTAAAGGCCCCAATTCAGCAGTCCATCCCTATCCAGCAAAGCACTTATGCATGTGGACTTAACATTAACTTTGACTTCAGTGTGACTTAAGCATGGCCCTAAAGTTTGCTTCAGAGGTTTGCTGGATAGAAATAGACTGCACCAAGGTATAGGGAATATAAATGGAATACTTTACAGTTTGTAGACAGTTCATGCAGAAATGGACACATGCTTAAAAAGCTTTGCTGAAGTGGGGCCTAAATAAGGAGCAGGAATCAAAATAAATAGTATTAAAGGTCATTTAAGATTCTTTGCTCTGAATAAATGGAAAGCCCGGTATATAGTACAACATTTCACAATTTTGACCTGATTAATAAAAATCTAAGATGATAAACAATGATAAAAAATGTGACTTCTTCAAAGAGAAGGAAATCAACTAAATTTGTCAAGATCCAAGATGCATTGGGCCTGATTCTCGCTACATCCACTTTAAATGTAATTTAAGGACCCTTTGCACATCTAGAATTGTATAAAGGGGCCTTAATCAGGTCCATTGTTTCTTTGTATATTGACTGAACCCAAAATTCAGTAAAGATGGTGTCGATTTCGAGACAAGAACAAGTGTGGTTTGATTTATGAATAATTAACACACACTCCAGAAGTCACTGATAGATATATGTCTATCTTCACTCTCCCTACACCCCACATGCACTTTTCCTTTTTCTTTTGTAGATTTTAGATATGTATGTTGATCCCTGGCTGCAGATGTGTTGGAGACACTTCTTCAGAATAAGAATGGAGTTAAAAAACTTTATGCAAGTACACTCTGCTGTGAAACGTTATCTTTTGTTAGTTCAAAGGTTTCCAAGGATATAAATTCTTCACAACTGCCTCAAGGTACTGGGAATGTAAATTGAATACTTTACAATTTGTAGACTGTTCCTGCAGTAATGTGTATCTCCTCTGTGAGTGAGTGTTTGGGGATTTTTCAATTACTGTAGTCTGAAAACTCTGCGATTCTTTAGGGCAGAAAAGGCTTCTTCTCAAAGTTGAGTCACTGATGTTCAAATTAACTGCCAAAAGCACTGTAATGATCGGTGTTCCAGATTTTACAAAAGGGGGAGAAGAGGAGAAAAAGGCTTTCCACCACCACTGTAAGTATCCAAGGGATAGGCTCTGAGCTAGGGTCAAGAGTGAGATAAATTGTTGACAATACGTACACCTTGTACAATAGGTCAAGGTTGTTATTAAGGGATTCAAATAATTTCTTTACATTTCCAGTGTGGTAACATATGTGTGGCCTCCAGGCTCATGGTGGTGTTTAATAGCTTTTGAGAAGCTCTGAGTTAAATGATAAATTGGATGAATATGTCTTTAAGATCAGTACACTTCAAAATAATATACAGTACTGCACGGGTTTTTTTTATATGCTGTGATCAGATGCAGTTTACAGAGCATAGTGCAAATGGTCGGAATTATCCACACTGTGCTAGCTGATGTTAATTTAGCACTGTTTGCAGTAATCTACTCATGCTACAGTTTATTGCTGCTAAGGTCAATAGCCATTAGAATTTAGTAGTTCTTGAATTTGAAAAAAGTAGAAGACCCAATCATATTCCTAAATTTAAAATAATTCAATTACAAGCATTCAGATAACAGGAAAAATCATGTTCAAACCAAACTCCAGAGGTCAACGACAACATCTTGAATGACCTGCGGCATTGTTCGTGGTAATACTCACTTCCACTGTGTCAACACTGTCCTCTTGGTTTGCACTTGGTTTGTATGGACTATAACAGTGAGTCATCTAAACTGTGGAAGCCACCCTTAACCAGGCTACTGGTCACCTGCCACCTTATATGGCACTGTTGTGATTTGCTCATGAGTGAGACGATGTGAATAATTTGCCAAGAGGAAAGCACATGCAAGGTTCATGTCCTCCTATTCATACTTTCTCTTAATTCAAGAACAAGGGGATGTTCAATTAAATTAAAAGGCAAACAATTAAAATTATGAAAGGAAATACTTCTCACACAACACATATGGGTAAGCTAGGAAATTCATTGTCAGAAGACATCACTGAGGTCCAGATGATTGAAAAAAGAATTGAACTGTGTATTTGGTGGATAATAAGAACATGCACAATTACATTAGATAGGATTAGAATGTAGGGATTCAAATCCTCATTCTTTTGGACATAAGCAAATCACTACTTAGGGGAAATTTCTAGTTAATTTCCTTAGCATCAGGTCACTTCATAACTGTCCAGTGCTGGGTGTCTTGTACCTTGCTCTGAAGACATTTCCAGAGAGACAGCCTATAGGAATAAACAGAGTTCCAGTCTTACCCAAATTGGCAATGCCATGGTTCTCAAATATGAGTAGTGTGAAGTGCACATTTGCTAATCAAGTTGGTAATTGCTCTGGCCAATGTTTTAGATCTGCTCTGTTTCACTGTCCAAGTCCATACCAACTGCATTGTGTGATATTTATCTCTGTAGTTCAATAAAACTCCATAGAAAGCTTTCAGTTTTTTCTCTGTCAATTTCTCATCTTAAACAATATGACTCTCAGTTCTTAGGGGTGATTTGATTTGCTGCAATGTTTGAAAACCACCTCATTGTAATAACCAGATTAAACTGGGCCTGTCTGCTATCCCAACTTTGCTGTAAACATGTAGTGAGTATTTCAGTTCTGTCACATTTCTAGTTCTTTTAAGCTTGATTTTTTTTTTTTCTGTCTCTAAGCCCCTTGCTTTCTGGGCCATTAATTTCCAGACAGTCCCTTCTTTCAAATACCTAGTGCACAGTGCTAAATCCCTATGGAAGATATTACCTAATGCCCATCAGGAAGGACTATCAAAACTAAATGGGCCATTGTGGGACATCACAATACAAAGAGTTTGCTAATTGCACGTGCACACCCATGAAGAGGCTATGTGCCAAAAGGCTCATCCCATCAGCTTGAATTCTGAAAGAACAAAAGAATGAAGGAGAAAGAAAGAGACAAAATGTTTCATCTTTTTTTTTTTTAATTCTGTTTGGATTCTGACAGGAAGAGAAGCAGAGAACCCCAGGGTCAACCTGGGTTAGCCGCAAAAGATGTTCAGAGCTGACAGATTACTGAAACTCTGTAGAACCATAACTCATTTCTGTATATAAGTTTGTTTGCTTTCACCTTGTAATAACTCTTGATTTCTTTTCCTGGTTAATATATCCTTAGTTAATTATAGGATTGGCCGCACGTGTTGTCTTTGGTGAGAAATCTGAGGTACAAATTTATCTGGGGTAAGTGACTAGTCTCTAGGGACTGGAAGCAATCTGAATCTTCTGTGAAACCATCAGGGCTTGTCTACACGATGACGTCGACAAAACTTTTGTCTTCCATGGGCGCTTAAAAAAGCTCCCCCACGAAAGACAAAAGTTTTGCCAACGCAAGTGGCATTGTGAATGCAGCTTTGTCGACAGGAGCGTTCTCCTGCCGACAAAGCTACCGCTGCTCGCAGGGCTGGAATTATTTTGTTGGCAAAAGTGCTGACAAAATACCGATAGAGTGTTCACACGCACTGACTTTTAGTGACAAGTCTGTGTCGACTAAAAGCTGTGTAGTAGACAAACCCTCACTAAGTCCAGCTTTTCTGGGTGGCAAGATAGACTGGCATGCCCAAGGGGATTGTCTGTTTGTGACTCCATGGTAAGACTGTTATAGTGCTTTAGGAGTTCACACTTGTTACTGAGTTGGTGAGATCTAATTATAGAACATACTACCAGTTTGGGGATTTTTCCCTGCTCCTTTATGGTCTGCCCTGAGGTTGACACTCATGGTCATGAACCACTCAGATAGTATGACACCAATCAAGATTCATGACCTTCCTTTTTAACTGATCAGGATACAGATTAAATCCCATGACAAATACATTTGTTGAACAAGGAAATAAGGATACCGACAGTTAGTCTGGCCAGAATATTAGATCCTGTGAGACAAAGGACAGAAAGAAACAAGTATGCTGCTGTCTGCACTATACATAATGTAATATGTTATAGAGGTAAGACACAGAAAATACGTTTTTGTTCTGGATCTTTTTGCTTGTCTCTAGATTTGTTTAGTCGCAGACATGATTGAGGTTAAACTAAAAAGCCACACTAGATTATGCAGTTTCAGTATAAGTATTTCCTAACACACAATCTCAGAGTCCACCCCTGCCCCCCCCCATTTACCTGCGAGATTAGTGAAGTGCTGACTTGCCCTGTTTCTTGAACATTTCCATATTTCTCCCTGCTAATTCCTTGTCTGCAAAGATGACATAAGCAGTCATTGGGCCTTTTCCCTGGCAACCGTCCCATTTCTTGCCTCCAGTTCCAGCCGAAAGCCAGTTCTAGTTGCCCTGCACATTCTCAGTGTATCAAACAGACGTAGGCTCAACTTAATCTTGTTAGCACAATGAGGCAGTTTTCAAACATTGCAGCAAATCAAATCATCCCTAAGGACTGAGTGAGCAAAGAAAAGGGGAGGGAATTGAGGTTAGGATAACCATCAAAGGTAGGATTAAAGCAGAATCCGGCTTTTACCTGACTGCTGTCAGCAAGCTTGTTCTGTTAGGTACTTTCTGTGTTTGCCACCTCTCTTCTCCCTTCCCCCCACCCCGGCTCTCCAAGGTGCTCACAGTGAAGTCAGCACTGGGCAAGGATAGTGAAAGAGCTCATCTATCTGTGAGGAAAGAAGCTGCTTTGATGGTTCCCCAGTGGATGTAATTGTGCTCATTACTGCCCATTTACATTTCATCACTCGATTATCACAAATGCCTCATTACTGTTGATAAGGGTTTGCTGTTGAACTACTTGCTAACTATTCATTCCTGAGCTCCACTGTCATCAGGCAGACCTACTGGAGAGCAGGGGGGAGCAGAGTGGAAGGGATGGGAAGGAGAGACAGGAGGTGAAAAAGGTCTTCTATCAGATTTGATTAAAGGCTGTGATTTAAATCGATATTTAATAAAGTGGTTGCTGCCACATAACACGTGCAATTCCCCATGCAGGCAGAATCATGAATCTGAGGCCCTCACAGCCTGCTACATAACTCAATTGGGTTTTGTACACCGGTCTGGCACCTGTGTCCCTGAGCACAGCGCCTCCGAGGTAATAGGTTTATGAGCCGATGAACAGAGCTGATAGGTTCTAAATGGATTAACTAGGTGTCTGCAGCCAAGTGATGAATACATCAGGAAAAAAACGTCTGCATAAGCAGAGAGTGATAGGAAGTGTTGACAGACACTGTGCATGTCACCAGCCCCACAGGGTGAAACACTGCTCGGTTCCTGTCAGTCAAGCAATCTCAGAATAATGGGTGAAGATATCAGGCAGTGAGGCTTAACAAACCTGCAGGTGCCAGGTAACATAGGCCTGCTGCTGCCACTGCTGCTGCTGAAAAAGGCTAATTTGGGGCATGACTCATCTCAATCGCTATGGCGTGCATGAGAATTAGATGAAGGTACATGAGGCACAGAAGTCTAAATACTAGGTGGGTGAACTTGAGTGCCTGGCATTAAATGAGACTATGAATAGGCATCACAGAAACTTGGTGGAATGATGATAACCAATAGGACACGGTAATACCAGGGTACAAAATATATAGGAGTGACAGAATAGGTCAGACAGGTGGGGGAGTGGCACTCCATGCGAAAGAAAGCATAGAGTCAAATATAGTAAAAACCTTGCGTGAACCAAACTGTACCATAGAATCTCTCTGGATAGACATTCTATGCTTGAATAATAAGAATCTAGTAGTAGGGATATACTACTGACCACGTGACCCAGATGGTGGTAATGACTGCGAAATGCTCTGGAAGATTAGAGAGGCTATAAAAATAGAAACTCAATAATAATGGGAGATTTCAACTATCTCCATATTGACTGGGTACATGTCACCTCAAGACAGGATGCAGAGATAAAGTTTCTAGATACCATAAATGACTGCTTCTTGGAATATCTGTTCCTGGAACCCATAAGAGATGAGGCAATTCTTGTTTTATTCATAAGTGGAGCACAGGATCTGGTCTAAGAGGTGAATACAGGTGAACTGCTTGGTAGTAGCGATCATAATATAATTAACATCTCTGTCGGGGGGGAGGGGAGGAGGGATACCAAAGAAGCCCACCATCATAGCATTTAACTTGAGAAAGGGAAACTACACAAAATCTAGTTAAACAGAAATTAAAGGTACAGTCCCAAAAATGAAATGCCTGCAAGCTGCATGGAAACTTTTTAAAAACATCATAATAGAGGCTCAAATTAAATGTATTCTCCAAATTAAAAAACATAGTAAGAGGACCAAAGAAGTGCCAGCATAGCTAAACAACAAAGTAAGCAAAGTAGTTAATGGCAAAAAGGCATCTTTTAAATATTGGAAGTTAAATCACACTGAGGAAAATAGAATGGTGCATAAACTCTGGCAAGTCAAGTGTAAAAATATAATTAGGCAGGCCAAAAAAGAATTTGAAGAGCAACTAGTCAAAGACTTTAAAAGTAACAACAAAAATTGTTTCAAGTACATCAGAAGCAGGAAGCCTGATAAAGAATCAGTGGGGCCACTGGACAACTAAGGTGCTAAAGGACCACACAAGGAAGGTAAAGAGAAACTAAATTAATTCTTTGCATCGGCCTTCAGTGTGAAGGATGTAAGGGAGATTCCCACTGTTGAGTCATTCTTTTTAGGTGTCCCAGATTGAGGTGTCGTTATCAGTTTGTTCCGAAACCACCTCTAAATTAAACTGTAATAAGGCACCAGGACCAGATAGTATTCACCCAAGAGTTCTGAAGGAACTCAAATATGAAATTACAGAATTAACTGTGGTATGTAACCTATCATTTAAACTAGCTTCTGTACCGGATAACTGGAGGATAGCTAATGTGATGCCAATTTTTAAAAAAGGCTCCAGAGGTGATCTCAGCAATATAGGCCAGAATGCCTAACTTCAGTACCAGCCAAATTGGTTGAAACTATAGTAAGACCAGAATTATCAGACACATAGATGATTACAATTTGTTGGGGAAGAGTCTACACAGCTTTTGTAAAGGGAAATCATGCCTCGCCAATCTATTAGAATACTTTAAGGGGGTCAACAAACGTGGCCCAAAGCAACCCAGGGGATATAGTGTACTTAGATTTTCAGAAAACCTTTGACAAAATTGCTCATCAAAGGCTCTTAAGCAAAGTAAGCAGTCATAGGATAAGAGGGAAAATCCTCTCATGGATCAGCAAGTGGTGAAAAGGTAGGAAACAAAAGTAGGAATGAATAAATGGGCATTTTCAGAATGGAGCGAGGTAAATAGTGGTGTCCACCAGGGGCCTGTACTGGAACCAGCACTGTCAACATATTCACAAATGATCTGTAAAAAGGGGTAAACAGAGGTGACAAAAATTGCAGATGATGCAAAATTATGCATGATAGTTAAATCCAAAACAGACTACGAAGAGTTACAGAGGGATTTTATAAAACTGAGTGACTGGGCAACAAAATGGCAGATGAAATTCGTTATTGATAAATGCAAAGTAATGCCCACTGGAAAACATAATCCCAACTATACATACAAAATGATGATGGGGCCTAAATTAGCTGTTTTTATTCAAGAAAGTAATGCCACAATCTTTGTGGAAAGTTCTCTGAAAACATCCATTCAATGTGCAGTGGCAGTCAAAAAAAAGCTAACAGTGTTAGGAACCATTAGAAAAGGGGGGATAGATAATAAGACAGAAAATATCGTATTGCCTTCATATAAATCCATGGTATTCCTACAGCTTGAATACTGCATGCAGAACTGATCAGCCCATCTCAAGCAAGATATATTGGAAATGGAAAAGGCTCAGAGCAGGGCAACAAAATGTGATTTGGCATATGGAACAGCTTCTGTATGAGGAGTGATTAAAAAGACTGGAACTTTTCAGCTTGGAAAAGAGACAACTAAGAGGGGATATGATAGAATTCTATAAAATCTTGACTGGTATGGAGAAAGTGAATAAGGAGATGTTATTTACTTCACATAAAACAAAAACTAGGGGTCACCCAATGAAATTAATAGGCAGCAGGTTTAAAACAAACAAAAGACAGTACTTTTTCACACAACACACAATCAACTCGTTGCCAGGGAATGTTGTGAAGGCCAAAACTATAATAGGGTTCAAAAAAGAACTAGATAAATTCATGGAGGATAGGTCCATCAATGGCTATTCACCAGGATGGTCAGGGATGCAACAACATGCTCTGAGTGTTCTAAGCCTCTGTTTGCCAGAAGCTTGGAGTGGATGATGTGGTGGATCACTGAATTATTGCCCATTCTGTTCATTACCTCTGAAGCACTTGGCATTGGCCAGTGTTTGAAGACAGATACTGGGCTAGATGGACTGTTGGTATGGCTGTTCTTATTTTCTTTAATCTAGCTGGCTGAGGTCTGTCTGTGTGCAGCAGTCACACCTCTAAGTGCAGCAAAGACCTACCCAAAGAGAGCTGATTCTCAGAAAATGCTGCGTATCTTCCCTCTGGAAAAGAACAGGGCCCTTTACGATGTCTCTGGGCATCCCAAGGATTGAGGCACCCAAAAGCATTAGTTGCTTCAGAAAATCTTGTCTCAAGTTCTTTAACCATATTCTCACTAACACACCAGTTCCAAAAGGGAAGCATTTCAGGGGACAAAGGTAACTTCTCATTTCTGCAAAACAGCTGCTGCTACCACAGGGGATGCTGTTAGTCTGTGGCAGAGACAAGATCATCAAGGACAGCAATAACAATATAATTCATTCTAGGCAGGGCCGGCTCCAGACCCCAGCGCGCCAAGCGCGCGCTTGGGGCGGCATGCCGCGGGAGGGTGGCAGGTGGCTCCGGTGGACCTCCCGCAGGCATGCCTGCGGAGGGTCCGATGGTTCCACGGCTTCAGTGGAGCATCCGCAGGAATGCCTGCGGGAGGTCCACCGGAGCCGCCGGACCAGCGGACCCTCCGCAGGCACGTCTGCAGGAGGTCCACCGGAGCCACGGGACTGGCGACCGCCAGAGTGCCCCCCGCGGCGTGCCGCCCTGCTTGGGGCGGCGCAATTCCTAGAGCCGCCTCTGATTCTAGGAAGTTGGTTAAGTCACATCACTGAGCATACCACATGGAAAAGTAGTTTAGACAGAATCAGGGATGGAAAGAGCTCTTTTGGCGGATATCTGTGGAGAAGGCCAAAATGTTAAGGACATTTTGGCTAAAGTTTCATAAATACTCCCATTAAAATTATGATCTATCAGCAACATATGGTCAGAGAGTAGTTGTTCTGTCGAGATGAGCAGGCCCACCTTCTTTCTTCATTTACATAAGTCTACACAGGAAAAAAAATCATAATTCTTGTTTGACTCTCCAGATTTGTGGAAGCCACTGCCCTACTCCTTTCCAATCTGGTTGGTGGAGTCCAAGTCAGCAGAGGGCAGGGTTGTGTGCTATGCTTCTATAAAGGAGGTGTAGCAGTTGCCTCTGACAGTATCTGTATGTTCTATCATCAGAGCACTTCTGGGCATCTAATAACAGTTCAGAGTCTCACTCTACCCTACCCTCAGTATGGCTCTGCCTATTAAAAGAAAAATAGATACATTAACTATTTATTTTAACAGATATCCACATAAAATGGATTCCCATTAGTAACAATTGAACTTGATCTAATTATGTCTATTGGTTGTGTGGACTAATTAATGACTTCTTTACATGTTTTTAGTTAATTTTTATTAGAATTGATAAAAATGGACTCGCCATCTGATGGAAAATGTGATTATATTGATATTTTTCATTGCAAACTGTGAGAAAAGGTGTTGAAATATTGAGCCTTTTTGTGGAACGAAAAGTTCAAAATATTTCTCTTTGAAAACACAAGTTTGGGAGTCCTGTGATGCACCCTGGTGGCCTATCCACAAAGAGGGACTGTGGAGTGTCATGGGAGATGTAGTCCCCCTGGAGACTCAGACACAGAGATTAGTATTGACCCAAAATGAAACATTTCAGTGAGAGTTTCCTGATGGAAAATTCTACCAAAATTGGTATTTTCCCATGGAAAATTTTTGTGCAAAATTTTTGGATCAACCTAGTTTTTATATTTATTCTATTTCTTAGTGGTTCTAGGTTTCTGTTTAGTAAAGATTAGTCCCTTGGGGTGAAATTCACCTCTGTCCACAGGTCTTAAGTAGGTCAAGCATTGAGTCCTACACTAGCCATCTGAATTTTGTCCATAGTGAGGACAACAGTTCCTCTGTGTATTATTGTAGTATCTGCACTGGAGTTCAGATTATATCTGTAAAGATGTATTTATTCAGATCAACATATTCAGCATCAAAAAAAGGAAGCTTCAGAGAGTTGGGTAATGAGGAGATACTGAATAAAAACATAATGACCTAGTTACAAAAAGAACCCTCTAGAGCATTTTTAAAGAAGCTTTGTTGAGCTAAAAACGGTTGAATTTTTCTGAGGTCCAAGTTTAAAAATATAAATTATTCATTCATACCATTTTTTTTAAATGTGATTTCTGCCATGGCCATCTTGCCAGCAGCAAAAACAGATGTCTATGCTTCTGTACAGATGGACCTACAGGAGTCACTCTTGCAGTGCATTTTATTCTCTTCTTCAACGCTTAGCTAAACAGTCGGCCGTAGCTATCGTTCGCCATTTGGTCCATTACAGCACAATCATGAAGGCTTAATGGCCTGAGAGTCCAACATCGGAACAGACTTGATGAACCCATGTAATAGGGAGTCTGCCTCTGGGCCGCCTCCACCCCTCAGTTGGTGGAATTTTATCTTGGATGTTACAAGCCACCCGAAGAACAGCATTCACTGGAACGTCTTGTAGCATCCTTGCGACATGTCCAAAAAGTGTAAGGAGCCATCTGTGGACAATGGACCACAGTAGTCTGTAGACACAAATGACCATAAACATCTGCATTACAGAAGAAGTCATTCCACTTTATGCCCAATATACAATGTTAACATTTTGTGTGGAAAGCCTCCAGCTTTGTCCAGTCTGTGTGGCAAAGTGTCTATGTTTCGCAGCTGTACAGCAGTATGGGAAGGATACAGCTCAAATTAATCCTGAACTTGGTTGTCATACTAAGATGATGTTGATTCCATATCTGTTGTAAACAGCCCATGGCAGATGCTGCAATGCCAATCCAATGGAGAACCTCCTTGTGAGAATTGGAGCAGCTGAACCCAGTATAGAACCCAGATAACAAAAGCTGGAAACTGATTTGACGGTTTTGTTGTACAAAAAGATTGGAGTCACAGGTGGACCTGGTCCTAGATTTATCAGTTTTGTCTTTTGGTCTCCATGTTTCAAGGTCAATCTTAGCTGACTTCTCCTCCGCATGCTGGACTGCCTCATGAAACCTGTTAGGGCTCTGTACTAAAAGAACATCATCGGAGTTGTCAAGGTCTTGAACGTGAGATCACCGATCTCAATGCCTATGGACCTGACAGAATGCTGCATCATGAAATCCGTTGCCTGACAAAAGAGTGCAGGAGCCAGAATGCAGCCCTGCCTGACACCAGATACTGATTTAAAAGGCGCTGACATCCAGTTCCCTAGACGAACACAGGCAGTGGTTCCATTATGCAGCTCTCTAATCAAATCCAGCAACGTGGTAAGGGCACCTACGCCCTTTAACATACCCTACGTGCAGGGGCTTCCTAAGCTCACTATGTATCTCCAGCAACAAACGAAGGGCCATAATCACGGGTGGCTCTAGCCATTTCACCGCCCCAAGCACGGCGGCACGCTGCGAGGGGCGCTCTGCTGGTCGCCGGTCCCGCGGTTCTGGTGGACCTCCCACAGACGTGCCTGCGGAGGGTCCGCTGGTCCCGCGACTCCGGAGGACCTCCCATAGGCGTGCCTGCGGATGCTCCACCGGAGCCGCGGGACCAGCGGACCCTCCACAGGCATGCCTGCGGGAGGACCACCGGAGCCGCCCACCGCCCTCCCGGCGACCAGCAGAGCGCCCCCTGCGGCATGCCGCCCCAAGCACGTGCTTGGCGTGCTGGGGCCTGGAGCCACCCCTGGCCATAATGGCTTCTAATATGGACCTGTTCCTCATAAAGCCTGACTGTTGGGGACGACGCTTCCAATGTAGCAGAGGCTTCAGGCGTGCCAGCAAAACATGCACAAACACCTTCCCTGAAACAGAGAGCAGGGTGATAGGCCGGCAACTCTTACATTCACTGTGTGGTCCCTTGCCGTTATAGAGTAAGGTGGTTGGCTGGGTTCCAGTCCTCCACACCAGACGAAAGATGGCCAGAAGTGATTCTGCTACAGGATCAATAGCACATTTTAGCAGCTCTGAGGGGATGCCATCAGCACCAGCTGCATGTCCGTTTTTTCAGTTTAGAGATGTCACACTTCACTTCATCCAGTGCTGGTGAATCAGTACAAATGTCTGGATTCAGAGCCACAGTGACTGCCAGATCATCCAGTTCTGAACAAGCGGCAGCTGAAGGATGGTTCAGGACACCGTGATAATGTTCCATGCAATGTGAGAGAATGTCATCATGCGATTTACCTGGATGGACTTGACTGTCATTCAGGAGGCAATTTGTAATGACTACCTCTTGATCTCTGAGGTTGTGAATGGCACAGAATGCTGGCTTCAAGATGCCCTTGGCTAAGCATTTTATTCTGGAGCATGTTTATTTCCATGACTCTCCTGGAGTCTGCCATCTCTGAAGGAAGTGTATTATTAAGCCCATATCTTCTGCTCAATAGCCACTCTTTTCACTACAGCTTAACTAAATATGTTATTTTTTTATTTCTTAGTACAACGTTGAAAATATGCAAGCACAAATTGCTAACATTTTCATATAACAATGATTCTTTTCATAACAAACTAAAATGCCAGATTTAATCTTTTAAAAGCTTTTTGAGATAGAGGCCTTTAGGCATTGGAGCATGGGATTTTTGTGTGAGCCCATGTGTCCAGTGAAAAGTATACGCCTCGAGCTCTCACTAAAGCAGTGACTCAGAATCAGAGTGGAGTAAACTTAGGAAACTCCCTGACAAAGCAAGCTCAGATGCTTTCTACATCATTTTGCAAGTTCATCAGGTTTCTGATTCTATTTTGCCAGATGTCATTAAATGTCTAGTCTGTGGCCTAATTCCTGTGAGATGTGCAGGTGCATATACAGACTATGGATCACTGTGAGGTAGGATGCAGTGTGTGCTCCTCTAAACCTTGTGGTTACAGATGTGACACGGCTTCCTGCTTCTTGCTCCCAGATATGGAAAGAGGAGAGTCCTTGGTTACAGCTTCTGCTTAGTGGACAAACCCACTCCCATGTAAAGAGATCCCTTGGATGCAGTAGGCAATGCATTTAGCCTTAGAAAACTGCTGGCCTAATTGTCAAAAGTACTGAGTGCTTTCAATTCTTCTTAGAGTCAATGGAAGTTGTGGGTTTTCAGCTCATGTGATAATCAGGCCATGTGGTCCGTGTCATTGGAAGCAATCACTGGCATCTCAATGAAGAACATTTTAAGGGTTCAATCATTGAGTACGTTGTTTGCATAAATTGTTCATTCACATCCATAAGGCAAATGGCTAGTATAAATATTTGGTGCCTACTTGGTATTATTCATAAAATGTATTTATTTAGATTTTTCAAAGTGTATGTCTAAATTCTAAGCATGTGTGCAATCAAATAAATAGAATGTGTCCTTGAGTTAACCCCGAGAGACTATTTATACCCACTTGGAGTATTAAAACCAATTGCCTGGTCCATGTGCTCCTTCCCTTCCTCACATGACACATTAATGTGTGTTAACTGTAAGGAGATAAATTCTTTTTTTTTTTCAACATTTAGTAACCCTAATTCTTGTTCTTGCTGTGCAGTGCCGTATAGTTTAATCTTCCATTTAGGGAAGATCTGGAGTTTGGACCAGATCCTCAGCAGGTATAAATGGTTGTAACTCCATTAAAGTGGAGCCTGCTTTCACCAACTGGGGATGACTGTAATCCTTTTCAGACAGCTCCTCTCTCCCCAAAGTAAATTATATTTGCTAGAAAGCAAATTTCCTTTACTCTGGTTCCATTTCATCTGCTGAAATGGCTCAAAATAGTCATTATATAATGAAATGAGAGGGCTTTGTTTATGAGCACAATTATATTACCTTCTAAAATTAAATATATATAAAAAACCCACCTGGAATAAACTCAGTAGTGTGTATGGGTATATTATTGCCCTTTGCTAAATTGTGGTCAGAAATTTTCTCAAGAAGCATTTCTCATAAAAAAATGCAGATTTGTCAAAACCATTCATAGAAAAGGGTTGGTTTTGATGAATCTCCTGATTTGAATGTTCTTTGGGGGGGAAAAAGTTTCAAAATTGTTAAAATACTTTTGTTTCAATGTTCCTGAAATGAAAAATTCTTGTTTTCTGGTTTGAAATGACTTTTCATTTCAAAATTTAAACTAATCATAGGGAAAAAAATAAAAAATAAAAATGATCAAAATCAAAATGAAACTTTTTGAAATGATCAGATTGAAAATTTTTGATTGGCCCAAACTCTTTTTGGATTTTTGCTTCATGAAAATTTGAGATCCCAACTTTTTGTCCCAATTCAGGGTGGGATTTTTTTTTAGATCTAAAGAGTTTTCATAGGACAGAAAAAACATTTCCTGTCCAGCTCTAGTCATAAACTCTGTACTGCTAAATAAAAGCTAATGAAGGTAGTCTGCCATCTTCTGTAGCATAAGTCTGTGCTTTTGGAACAGGAGAATATGAATTCTCTCTCTCTCTCTGCTGTTGCTGTGAAGTTCTGAGTAGCCATGATAGATAGAACACTGGCAACCTTGGACTTCATGGTTATCAGAGATATGTTAAATGAATCATACAAGGTAAGTGTGATATATCAGAACAGCAGTATGGTGATATGAGAATAATGGAAAATTGAGATTAATGAAATGATGGATGGATAGATAGAAAGGGGAAGTTGAAAAGTGATATTGAGAGAAGTCACTGTATGCATTACCATTGCTATCAAAGGTAGCCACTATTTTCAGGACAGTCTAATGGAATGCTCTTCATTTTTATTCTAGGTGATCTATGCTTTAATATAATCTATAACAATTTGTCAACTACTTGCTAACTTGGCAGAGATCATATTCAATTAAAACTATTAGAAAAAATAGTCCTAAATATTACAATTGCAAAATTCAACCTAAGCTGAACGCATTATGCATACAGAAACAGTGTCATCTACCTACAAAATGCACAGTAGTATTATTTTATTACTTCACAATTCCATTTTCATGTCTTCACCCTGAACCTTGTCTTGCACTATTTAATGCACTGGCTTCAATGGGTGTTTTTAGTTGTGTAAGGCATCTTCTTAGTGTATGAGAAATGTGCCTCCAGTGGCAGATGACCAGGATTCATCAGTGAATTTGGTCTGCTGGTTAGATCATTAGCTTCTTCAAGCTGGACTGGGCACTGACAGGGAGTGCAACGTGAATACTTATCCATGTCCCCCTGGGTGAGGCATGCAAGATAGAGACTGTTGTTGGGTACCTGTGGCATATTGGCACAGCTGGTCAGACTCTGAAGTTCAAAGCCCCTATAGCACTATTTCCCCATATCGAGCCTGTTTGAGTAGTGCTCTTCTATAACCTGCCGAAGAGGTAACAGTAAGATTTTTCTCAGGCTGCATGGCATTAGCAGATCTATAGCAAGCCAAGGTGAAAGCTGTAGTCAAGTTGTATAGAGAAATTACATCAGATTTTTTTACAGGGACCCATTTGTATTGAACTAGCAGTTTTCTATTGTGTCAGCAATTCTCTGTTGCATTTATTTGTTACTATGGTATTAGACAAGACTACAAGCCTATTAAATCTGTATACTACATTTCACAAAATTGTAAGCCTTTGTAAGCCATAGAATAAAAAATAATATGAATTCTTCACAGATGAAAATTCTTGTTGCAGAATTTGAGAGTAAATGTAGAGTCACTGCCAAAGTCAAGATAAGGACTCTCCCCCCACCCCCCGATGATACTATAGCCTGCAAAATTACATTCCAGGCATCAGGATGATAGCGAACCTCCTGGGAAATGAAGAACTTTTATCATCCCTGTTAATTGGGAGTGGGGAGGAAGGGCAATCTCGAGATACCAGAGTGACAATTTGCTTTAGAAATATTTCACTTCCTTTTTTTTCATTTTACACTGTGGTATTTGTTTTTCAGTTTGAAAATTAATCAAAGTTTTTACAATTCACATGTGTTAAGAATCTTCATTTAAAATAAAGTCATCCCCCCCCAGCGTTACTCCATAATACATGATACAGCCAAATTGTTATCAATGTGATGTTCCAAGCAATTTAGGTTCCAATGCTACCTTCTGCTTCCATAGCAGGAAGGTAGCAGAAGAGGAGGTTGACACCTGGGAGAGTAATGGAAGAGGGCAGCACAAGGTCTATGGTACTATTTTTTATGAATCTAGTAAAAAAACCCACTATGGGGGTGGGGTGTCATGTGGAGTTTAGACAAGAGAAGAGAACTAGGGAAATGGCTCCTCTTTTTAGCATCAGCCCTCTTTAAATCCATGGTAAGACGAAGTTGTGACAGGATCCCCAGGGCAAAACCTGGAACTGTGGGACCACTGTGCCCCCTTAACTCTCCAATCTGGACTGTCTCCCAATGCTTTGCCAGTGACAAGTAGAAAATCTCTCCAGGTGCTGTTATCACTCAACCATAGTGTGCAGAGGCACACCCAGCTAAGTTGCATGCCCTCCAAACCACTCGTGAACCATACACAGGGAAACACCGACAGATCTCCCAAGCCCACGGCCTTGCACCCCAAAATTATACCTTCTCTTGAACAGTGCAAGCTCATTAATTAGTCAAAGGAAAGTGGACATGCGGCAGCCTTCGTAATCTGAGCAGATTTCCCAAGCACTTTAGACAAACTCACTGGTAAGGATAAACCATTAAAATAAGTTTATTAACTACAGAAAGATAGATTTTAAGTGATCATATGTAGTAGGCATAAAGGTCAGGGCTAGTTACTAAGAAAATTAAAAGTAAACATGCATTTCAAATCCTAAACTTTTAGACTAAGCAAGATTTGAATCAAACAGCTTTTCTCATCCCACTGGATGTTGCAGGTAGGTTAAAGTTCTTAATATACAGGGTGAATTTCCTTCACAGGCTGGGACCAATTTCCTCAGTTCAAAGTCTTTGTCTTCCCAGCATTCTTGTTGCCTTCAGTGTAGGCGGAGAGGAGACAAGTTGTCTTATGATGCTGCTGTGCCTTATTTTATACTCTCGATCCATGTCCTTGGAAAGATACTGGCCCAGGCATGTCCTGGTGGGCCTTGCTGGGTCACAGAGTTGAGTAATCCCCATTGTGTGGTGCTTGTGCTACTGAGTCATAGGTTTGAGCAATTCTCATTGTGTGATGCTTGCACAACTGTCTCTTATAGAATTGTAAATCTCTTGTTCACAATTCCCCTACTGGTCAATGGTTGTTTTATGCCCACCCGGGTATGGGTCAACACCTTTGTTGTTACTGGAAAGCTAGCAGTGGGCGTATCCCAAACTCACACTGTATTTCAATAACCATAGTAAAATTTCATAACATCATACACAATGATATACATATTTTTGACAGAGCAATGAAGTTTCAGCATATCATGACCTTTTGTATAATACCTTGCAAAGCATGCTTTGTATGAAATACCACCACCATATACCAGCGATGAATATTGGGGTGATAGGGTGCTACTTTGAGGTACAGCGTGTCACAGAAACCATCCTTAATTTGCACAGGTTCCCCTACAAAGAGAAGAATGGATAGGGCGCTGCTTTATGCTGGTAAGGGAGCCTCTGCCAACATGGCCTAGAACGGAAGTGTTAGTGCAGATACAATGACTATATACTATGTACATGGCTTGTGGCTCTGTCTGCTTTATAAATGTTAATGGCATGAAGCATTCACTGGGAATGAGAAAGGAATGAAAGATTGATTATAACTCAAAGGGACAAAGGGCTATTTTTGTTAGGACTTTGGGCTGGGACTTATCTTGGGCAAGTTACTCAATCTGTGTGCTCCAAATTCGGGGAGGGGGAGGTTCGCCTTCCTCTGCAGCATGGGAACACGGGGCACAGGTGTGTTTGAACTAGAGTAAATGGTGGATTCTCTGTTCTTTAAATCATGATGTGAGGGCACAGAGGTTGGGGGTCTATTACAGGCATGGGTGGAGGAGGTTCTGTGGCCTGTGATGTGCAGGAGGTCAGACTAGATGATCTTGATGGTCCCTTCTGGCCATAAAATCTATGAATCTATGAAATTCCTCATCTGCTAAAATGAAATAATAATACACCCTCGCCACACCTCAAAGGGGTGTTGTGAGGATAAATACATTAATGTTTGTGAGGTGCTCAGATACTAGTATGATGGTGACATATAACTTCCCGGCATGGGAAAAACAAATCTTTCACAAAAGAACTTATTCTCCTAAGATTTCCCGACTGATTCGAGAGCTGTTCTAATACTTGTAATTGAATAAACTAGTCATCAGATAACTGCAAATTTTGTCAAATAGATTATTCAGCTAATATTTTTGTCTGGTATTCAATCACTCTACTTATTGTAAAGTCAAAGATAAGTTTTAGTTAAATATCCAGAGCTACAAAACCATGCTGGTTTGCACATCAGTAGTTGGGACATGCAATAACTTTTAGCTTTAGCATATTATAAGGAAAGTTACTGGCAAAAAAAAAGTATTGTATTAAAAGTATTACTGGAAGCTGCAAATACAAATGATATAGTTTACTGGTCACTTATTTTACCTGAGACTGTACTTGAACAATAATTCCAAATGTATATTAATTGCAAGCAGTATATATTATCACTACGGAATAAAGATGACACAAACATTTTGGTGAACCACAACAATGCATCAGTTTTGAAATACAGAAGACTTTCCTTTGTTTGTTTGCAAGTTTAGATCAATCTTTTTAATATGGGAAGTTTGATAAATTATTCTTTATTTTAGGGTTAGCCTAAATAGTTTACAGTAATCCATGTTATTTCCAACCAAAGGAGGATTAAACTTTAAAAAAGCCCGGTTACTAAATGCCATGTTTTAAAGGTCTGGGTAATGTTGAAATTGTGTTTTTAAAACATATCACCATAAAAAAAAGGTTATTTGGTTAGGTAGAGAAGTTAACTTTTTTGTTTGTTTGTTCTCCTGTGGAATGCTGGATGAGGACAAGTGAACTCTCAACTGGGGTATATGCCAGAGTCTATGCAAGGTATATAGAACAGGTTTAGTTTCCTGAAACTTGAACAAGAAAAGGAACTATGAACAACTTTGGTAAACTAAGGTAAACAGCTTATTTTGCTTTTTTTGAATGCAAAAGTTGCATAAGGCAATATAAAGCTATAAGGCTAGGTCCTAAGCTAGTGTAAAGTGATGTAACCCCATGGAGCTATGCCATCTTGCCTGTTGTGTCTAGACTGATAATTCAACCTCAAGCTATATTAATTTTAAGTATGAACAACACATATTTTTTCCTGCCATGCATGTCTATCTAGCAATATTAAACTTACCAACTTGAATATTTACATCTTTGTCTCAAGAGGTTTCCTTTAAAAATGTTTTACACAGACCCATTTGACTCTATTTGGTGATTTTTTCTCTATTTGTGTGTGTGAATCATTACGCAAAGTGAAGTGCGTGAACATGTGTTTTCCCTATTCTTATGTTAATCTTTTTCAAATGCTTAGACTGTTTTTTGGAATTTGAAATCCCATATGGAATAAATAGTTATGTCAACATATAGGCTATGTGAAAACATATATACTGTGAATCATGTGCGTTAAGATAATTGTTTCCATATATATGAACAGCTGAGCTATTAGAAGACCTTTGGAAAATTTGCTTGGTGAGCAGGTTTAAAAAAGAAAAAGGATCAGGCAAGTTTTTGGGTAGGCTTATTGGAGGTTAGTGTTGAGGGGTGGTAAAAGGGAAAAAAATCTCTATTTACATACCTCCTGAAATGTTCACCATTTTACTCAAGTGAATGCCTCTGATCAGCCCTCTTATACCAAGGCACATAAGCTTTCCAATTTATAAGGTAAGATAGTCACGCCTTGCTCTGGCTTCTGGACACTGTGTACAAGGGCTTGGGTGATGGAAAGGAGCCCTAAAAGCCTTGTATCCAGACAGAAAGGATTCCCTAGCACAAAAAAGGTGGAAAATTCCCTCAGAAGTACTGGTGTAAGGGGCGTGCTGGGAGAGGGTTGGGGGCAGGAAGGTCTGTGCCCGGGGATGGGCCTGCAACATGCAACACTGTGGAGATTCATAGATTCCAAGGCCATAAGGGATCATTATAATCATCCAATCTGACCTCCTGTATCGCACAGGCCACAGAACGTCCCCAAAATAATTCCTAGAGCAGATCTTTTAGGAAAACATCCAATCCTGATTTAAAAATTGTTTGGTGATGGAGAATCCACCACGACCCTTGTTCCAATGGTTAATTACTCTCACTGGTTTAAAAAAAACTCAAAACACCTTTTTTTCCAGTATAAATTTGTCTAGCTTCAACTTCTAGCCATTGGATCAAGTTACACCTCTTTTTGCTAGATTGAAGAGCTCATCATTAAATATTTGTTGCCCATGTAAATACTTTACACTGTAATCAAATCACCCCTTAGCCTTCTCTTTGTTAAACTCAAAGCACTCAATCTGTTTAATTTATCACTATAAGGTATGTTTTCTAATCCTTTAATCATTCTCCTAGCTCTTCTCTGAATCCTCTCCAATTTATCACCATCTTTCTTGAATTGTGGACACCAGAGCTGGATACAATATTTCAGCAACAACCTCCCTAGTGCCAAATACAGAGATAAAATAACCTCTCTACTCCCATTCGAGATTATCCAGTTTATGCATTAGCTCTTTTGGCCCGTGTCATGCTGTGAGTTCATGTTCAGCTGATTATCCACCATGATACCCAAATTTTTTTCAGTCACTTATTCCCCCATCCTGGAAGGGTGGCCTATATTCTTTGTTCCTACATGTATGTTTACATTTAGCCATATTAAAATGCATATTGTTTGCTTGTGCCCATTATACCCAACAATCCAAATTGCTCTGGATCAGTGACCAGTCCTCTTTATTACGTAGGACACCCAGGGAAACTGCTGTAACACACACAGGTCCTCCCCTCTGGGCTGTTTCATTTATACCATTCTCTAGTAGCCTGTGACACCCAGGATTGACAGGGCTAGTTTAAATTTACCTTCGTGCCACCTCTTCTGGCACTGAATTCTGTGCTATGCCTCTTCCAGGCCACCGATGCCTAAGTTTTCAAAAGTCACTAGTTACTTTCTACATAACTTGGGAAGATGGCTGATTTACAAAGGGTGAGTGCTTAGTATTTTCTGAACATCCAGCCCTTTTACAACATCTCAAACTGGGCACACAAAAATGGAGGTACCCAAATTCCAGGCATTAGCGTAAGTTAGCTAGATTCTATGTGCTTCTCTGTGTGTATATGTATTTCTGTATATATACAAATAGAGGATTTAATAGATACAGGGCTAGATCACGACCCCTTATTTTTACTGACGAGTATGAACTAATCTCAGGGTATATCTACACAGCAAAGAAAAACCCGCAACTGGCTCATGCCAGCTGACAAGCTCAAGGGGCTTGGGCTGCGGAGCTGTTTATTTGTGGTGTAGACTTCCAGGCTCAGGCTGCAGCCCAGACTCTGCAGGATCTTATAGCCTGGGCTCCAGAATCTACACAGCAATGAAACAGCTCCACAGCCTGAGCCCACAAGCCTGAGTCGGCTGGCATGGGCCAGCTGCGGTTGCTTAGTTACTACGTAAATAAACCCTCACTAGGGTGACCAGATGTCTCAATTTTATATGGACAGTCCCGATATTCAGGGCTTTGTCTTATATAGGTGCCTATTACCTCATCCCCGTCTTGATTTTTCACACTTACTAGATAGTCACCCTAACCCTCGCTGACTTCAGTGGGACTCCTTGGATAAGTAACAGTTCACCAATGCAAGTGAGGAGGTCACAAACTGGCCCTTAGTGAAACATAATTAATCATCCTCTTTCCTTTCCACCTTAAAGAGGACTTACTTCAAGTTCCTTTAAAATCAATGGAAAGACACCCATTAGCCTCTATGGAAGTTGGAATTAGGTCATATTAATCTCTGGCATCATTCTACTAAAGTTTGAGGGATGGAATTGTGAATCAGCCCTATTACAGGGACCAGTGCAAAATTTGAACCTTAACCAATCACAATCTCCCTCAAAAATTTGGGTTTATTTGGATGCTTACTATCCTCAGTAGTATTATTTATTGTAAACATAATTACTATAAAATAAATGTCAAAGGTTATTCAATATAAGTGGGAAAGCATTATCCCAGAAAAACTGAGTTACCTATCAGGGAAAAATCCTATATTTTCTAGGATGTCAGATCCATTAGCCAGCTGCCTGAAATGAATAAAGAAATAAAATACAATGTATAATGGATTGTTAGGAAGAGTCAGATGGCTGAACTCTTTCTTTGAACAAATTAAATATAGAGAAGAACCTATAAAGCCATTTTTCCCATCTAGAATTGTCACTCTAAACTTTTAATTTAGAAAACTGTGTTATACATTTTTTGTGTGCTTTTTATGTTTTACCCTGCTGTTCAGTTATGGTAGATGAAAGGCTCGGGATTCAGTGAAGACAGAAAGGGTCAAAAACAATATTATAAACTAATAAAAATAGAGGGAACTATAATAAAGCTGAATAATTTTATTTGAACTTTAAAAAGTAGAATTAATTTTGAAATGTTGTGTTTCCTCTGTGTGAAAACATGATGACATGTGGGTTTGGCTGGATTTGTGAAAGAACTACAAGAATATATCCTATTTCTCCACCACAAGTCAAATGGAAAATGCACTATAGTAAGTGTGAATACTATAAAACAAAGAGAGAGCCTCAGAACTTTGGTGTGCCATCAGCAGATATTGACATACACTGGTTATCTTCAAAAAGTCAGTTTTTGCCAATAGTTATCTATTGCTGATGGCATCTGAATTACAGAAATAATGTAGTGTCTCAGAAACCACTGTGTGGTGATGATTGACAAAGGCATTTTTTTAAATTAGCAACTACCATAACATGGTTAACATTTGTTGCGGAATTAAACCATTATAATTTATGAAGAGTTCCATACCATTCCTTTTGGTAACATTCTTCAGGATGAGCTGAATTTGGTTTATTATGTCAAAATATCATTAAAAGGAATTCTAAAAAAAATTAAAAGAAGTGATTTGGCCTACCCCTGAAATGGTGACTTAAATATGGAACCACCTAAATTCCTGCAAGAACTTCCCCTAAAATTTCATCTTCTGAGGATGACAACATTACATTAGCTAATGCCAAGATGTTGCTTTAAGATACACCATGACTTTAAGAGGCCACACATTCAGAAAGGGTATTAAAATAGGTTTTCTCCAAGCAATGGGTGAACACCAGAAAGGCTCAGAGGTCTGCATAGGTTCAAATAAGCAGTCTAAAGTTCACAGGCCAAATTCATCTCTGGTGTAACTCAACTAACTTCCATAGCATGATGCCATTTGACCCCATATGTTTATCTGAAACTTATCGGAATTTGTTTGTTCTAGAAATCAGGGTGGAAATCTTTCAAGTATAGACTTGAATGAACCAGTTTAGCCATTCTTAATTATTGTCCCCATTTTTTACATACCTGTAGCGTGGGTAGGAAGGTATTTGGCTGGTAACTGGAGACAGCTGTGTCTTGGGTAAAACAACTCAGGTTCATCTCTAACATAGGATTGCATCAAAGACAGCAGAGCAATTCTGTGTACTAATCATCTTTGGTTGTTAGACTTGGTTCTTAGGATACTCTGAATATTGTCCCTCATGTCAACATTTTCTATTATATGATTGAAAGTAAACTCTGATACATATTTATTTCATTTTTTAACATAATAAAAACCCATTAATCTTAAAGGCCTTTTTAGGTAGATGTGTGGACCTCTAAAATTTTATACTTCAACAATATTTACATGGTTTAAAACTATTAATTCGCATATTAAAAATACACACAGTGTTCCCCAGGAATCTAGAAAAGCTGATTATATAGGTTTATATATATATATATTTATATATATATAATACACACACACACATACTTGGGTAACTGACAAAAACTCAGGCTCTTAGCATCAGAACAAAAGAGTATCCCGATTTATTTGGAAATCGATTTTTGAATTGAGGAGGTATGCTTCAGTTTACTGCGGAGGGCAGAAGGATGGTGAGTGTGTGTAGTCATGGTGTTCATCTCCTCCCTGATACCCCTTGGGAAAGTAAAGATGATTGTTCTTTGTCCAAAGATCATCTGTTGAGATGAAATGGAGTAAGATTTGTATGGTCTGAGGAAGAATATTTTTTTATATAATTGAGTTTTAGATAATGACAAGCAAGCAAGCAATTATTGTTCTGCAGGTTTTCCTTCTATATTAAGGAAAGGTAGGGTAGAATATTCAAAAGCAGCCAGCATTGGCCTAATTTTGCTCTCATTGATGTTAATGGGAGTTTTACTATTGCTTTTGAAAATCCTACCCATAATTCTCAATTCTGAACCAACTCCTCCTACAACCCTGGAAATTCCTCCTGTATGGAGGAGTCTCAAGCTGGCATAGAGCTGGCTCAGGCAGTTTCCTTAACCCCTGCAATCTTAACTGTAGGGTGCATACTTGAAGCATGGCTAGAGTGCTGCTTGGCACTTACCAGCTGGTGGATATGCCTTTGAAGGAATAAACCTGGCGCTCTCCAGAATCAGACAGCCACAAATGGCATTATATTGGATGCAGTTAAAGATTGAAGCCACAGTTATGACTCCTGATTTTCATCTGTTTGTTGTCTGCTTGGCCTTAGCCCACTGTTTCAAATATTAAAAAATGATATCCATGACTGTTGCTTAGTAGCTCTAAGCAGCTATGAGTAGTGCTGATCAAAATATGAGAAATGACTTTTTGATTAAAATTATTTTTTTGGTAGGAATCTTTCATTTTTCCCAAAATCTTCAGGGGTGGAGGGATTTCAGTGAAAGCCAAGAGACTAATAGCTTTTTTTGGCAAGCACTTTTAGTTTGGGGTAAAAATTATCAGGTTTAGATTCAGGCTTTTTGAGTGAGTGAAAAATTTCAGGAAAATGGTTTTGTGTTTTTCAAAACACATCAGTTTTTCATTGAAAAACCAAATGTTTCTCATGGGAAATGAAAAGAAAATTTCAAACAGCTCTAGGTATGAGTGAGATTAATAGTGCTGCCTCCAATAACAAGCTACTGTCAGGAAGACAACTCTTTGTCCCGATAATTTGTACAGACATAGTAGGAGTTGTGGCACTGTAAACAAATGTTAAATGACTCTCTAGCGAGAACCCCAAAATCACTATTATTGATGGGTTTCAGTTATAAGGAGAAGGCTGTGACAAAAGGCCATAACTAGGCAAGTGGGTGTTTGTATCACTTTTATTATTTTTTTTGTTACAACTCCCCAGTGCCAACTCCCTCCTATCTGTGAAGATGAAATTAACTGACCTGAAGAAAAAATACTTAGTGAATCCGAGAAACAGCCACAGATGAACTCTGATAGACATCCTTAGAGGCTGAAATCTGCAATGAAATCCCTGACACTAAGAAAGCCCGAGCATCAGCTTGATCCGTGTTAACTTGAGGATAGATAGCAAGCATGGGTCATCTGATCTCAGGTGCCTTGATGGGACATAAGAACAAAGATGGTCCTGCAAGTACTTTTATTAAGATATTAAGGGTTGGATATATTAGAAATGAGACCCTGAGAATATTTGCAGTTAAGATAGGCATGACTGATTTGAACGAACCTATATTAGAACAAGAGAGCAGTCATATTCTGCAATCTCTGCAGCTTCCGGCCAACTTCAAGGAAAGGCCAAAAAGAAGCAAATGGCACTAATATAGGCTGGAGGGAATAGGACCTAAGTGATCATAGGTTTACTTATTGTGTATTTTATACTGGATATGTTTATCTTTAAGAGTATTGCTGTGTCTCATGAAGGTACATGAAAAGACAGGAGACAAATATCAAAGGAAAACTGCAAACCTCAAGAAACTCCCTGTGTGAGATTTTACTATGAAAGGATTTCACTTGAGTTTCATTTGGGTCAGGTTTCCTGCTATCGTACCCTAATTCCAGTGATGTATTCAGTGTGCGCTGTGCTGCTGGTAGCACTTTATGTTAAGCAGGCAGCAGCAACAGCAGGGTGAAAACTGAAAAGCATGCAGTGATCTTCAACAGCAGCAGCAGAGAGAGAGAGAAATTAGACTGGCAATATAAATTTCAATACTGCCGGCGTCTTTATTTTAAAAATATTTTAAAAATAAGTATTTGTGTAGTTCAAAACAGAATTACTGAATTTTTAATATTTTCATGAATCTAACACAAAATGTAGCGCTGCTTGGGGAATAGGGAATTACAAGTAGTACTTTAAGCAGGTGTCTGAGAACGGGATTCAGACTTATGAAATTGATGCTGTCATATTCTCTAATTACTTATTATACAACTTCCATGACCTGTCAAAATACTCCCTCCCAGGCA
Source organism: Mauremys reevesii (assembly GCF_016161935.1). NCBI lineage: Eukaryota > Metazoa > Chordata > Testudines > Geoemydidae > Mauremys > Mauremys reevesii. The sequence continues at coordinate 174,446,209 of NC_052624.1, read as the reverse complement.
CTGCTTGACAATCAAAATATTATGTCAATGGTAGGTGATGATATTGTTGATAGGTACAACTGGTCAAAAAATGCTACATGTTATCCACTAAACATTTAGACTTAAAAAGAGAAAAATCATTTCATCCAAACACTGGTGCGGAATTATTTGGGATTTCAACTAAACATAAACCTTTTAAAAATCTATTTTTTTAATTTCCCTCTTTTCCACTCGAAAAGGAGAAAGAAGGGGGTAACATTTTAAACAGAAAAGCCAGCAATTTTTTATTTTTCATAATAATAGAAAATTCCAATCAAAACATTTTTGTTTTGATCAGAAAATTATTTTTCACCTTAAAAAGAAGAAAAGTTTTAATGAGAAAAATCCAGTCTGATCTACAGAGATGATATGCAGATCCTTATGCCCTCTATTTTTTCGTACTGCATTTTGTTCTACTTTAAAATACTTTATAAAGTGTCATTATTGTATACTGAAGGATCTTCAAAGATCAGATGACATGCAGTAGACTGGCAGCCAGATGAGCTAAATTCAACTCCTAGCTCTGCCAATGTCTTTTGTTTCTTGGACAAGTTGTATATCTTCTCTGTACCTCAGTTCCCCACCTGTAAAATGGGGGAAATAATTCTTTCTTGTCATTTTAAAGAACTATAACACTCTAGATAAAAGATGTTGACTAATTGTAATGTGTTTTTTTATCTTTATTATTTTATTTAATAATAATAATAAACTACAATACCAAGGCCTATAATATTTTTGCCATTCTCTTTTTTGCCTGGCATGCAATGGGGTGTTGAAGGTGTGGCATAGAGCACCACCAGAAAAGCACAAAGGAGGTATATCAGATATATAGGATCTCATGGAATCAAAAACTTTAGTTTTCAGACTTGGTCAATTTTCTGTCATAATATTATTTCTACTTACATTATTTTTCTTTAAAAACAAACAAATGGAATCTGAAGTATATCTGCTATGCTCATATTGAACAAAAGGAGGACAGTTCCAGGTGAACTTTTATGGAAAAGTTAGCAGAAGAATACATTCCTGCAACACAATTCTATAAGAGGGTTAAAAAAATCCTTGATAATCCTAAACATTAAATTCTATAGGTTTTTTAAGTAATTTCTATAGATCTACAGCTTTAATCACTGCTATATTATATAGGATTTACTACATAAATGTAAAACATAGGCACTGTTATGAAAACTTAAAAGCTAGATTACACAATTTACATGGAATTTGCTTGTGGAGTTGTCCTAAATGTTAATCCTCCAATAAGGATTAATTTTATCTCAATGTGGTGGGAGGGTAATAGGCAAGTCTATGTAGTACCATGTTACTTGAACTAAAACACTGAGACAGCAACCAATCCTGAACTCATTAGTTGGGCAAAATTCTCATTGAGTTCAGTGTCTTAGGAATTTACTTCAATTGAAGCTTTGCCTCAGTAAAGTGTGCAAGACTGAGCCCACAGACTGAACTAACAGACTGAGGACTTCAAAGGTTGTTCTCCCCCACACAGTCTGTCCTAGACTAGACAGCTAAAATAAACAAAAATAGAATACCTGCTTTCTTTTAGAATATCCTAGTCAAATGAAAAGTACTGTATGCCTGCCCTCTCCTGGACATCATGGCTTTAGAGTCAACTGTGACAGGTGTCATAATTTTTTTTTCATCTGTTGTTACAATGAACAGTGTAATACTTGAGAACCCATTAGGGGTAAATAACTAGTGATGGATATGGACAGTAAGACCATTTTGAACCCTGTCAGCTACCCAAATAAGAGATGATTACTACACACATTATGATACAAAACTGCAGAACTTCTGAGGAAAATGTGCCTCACAAGTGTCATAGAATCACAGGCATTAGTAATGAAAGAGATCTCAGATGTTATCAGATCAATTGCTTGCCTGTACAAAATTATTCGCACCCTATGGTATTGCATGCTTTGGTGCTACTTGACATACTCATTGGGGAGACATTCGGGTGTTAAACTTAATATAAATGTGACTCTCTAATTAATTCCTAGTGAAATAGTTAATAAAAATCCCAAACTTTCAATGTACTGTGCATCCTACAGAAATAAATCTGAGCTTGTGTGCTATAACAGATTAACAGGTCACATTCCTATCATCCTTGAGGTCTATGTTTACTTCTTAAATTTCACTACAACAAGGATCAGTATGAGAACACAAATGAGGGAATCCTGAATTGAGACTTACTATGAAGAATAATTTTATCTAATCATGGTATATTTTTAACTAGATTGCACACAACTGTGTCCTAAAAGCCATATTGGATTTGTTTAAAGCCCCTGGAAATGTTAATTTCCATTATCTCCCATGATTAACTTAACATTAAAGCATTTCACTGCACTAGTATTCTGCTTATTTTTTTCAGGCACTTTATGCTATTTTAAAAATAATTCTGCTTCCGAATTGGAGGCCTTTTGAATTGTACTGCTTTTGTAAGCATAGAGGCTCATGTGAACACTTCCTTGGTTTTGACCAGCTTGCACTTGTACCCACCTAAACCTATCCAGTTTTACATGGTTTCACGTTGAATTTAAAGAAAGGTCCACAACAAAGAATAAAGGTCTGTAATTGCTCAACACAGAGCCAGAGTTTGCTCTGAAGGATCTATCTGATTGTAGTTCTACCCCTATTGCTGTACTATCTGTACATCTACCTAGGAGGAACCTTTGACATTCGTGGTCTTAGTTCCAAACAAAATCTGAAGTGATTTCACTTTGTGTTGTGAACATTTCACACAGCACTCTTCCCAATAAGAATAAACCTAACTACCAGAGCCCTAACTACAAACGTGAGTGGAACTAAGAACATGTTCACCCCTCACGTTGCCCTGGTGAAGCCTGCTTTTCAGGGTCATTTTCCAAAAATAGAGATTTTGCATCTTTCATCAATTGTGAGAAAACAGATCATGAGGTATCCCCATTTGGGTGGTAAATCACAGCAAGCACTGCTTGGTGCATCTCATTCCCATCTTGGTCTTATTCTAAACTGGCTTAATAAAACTGGCTTCAATGAAGTTGCTTCTGATTTATCCCCATGAAAGTGAAAGGAGAATCTGATGACAGAATTTCCCCCTTGTACACTATCTTACCCCAAAAAAGGCTTCATTCACCACTGTGTTATGCTAGTCTAACATCTTTGGAATTACTTCTTTGGAGTAATATTGCAGAGAATCAGGCCCTTTGTCTGGACTCTTTGTCAATATGGATTTCTCCACATTGAGACTGAACCTCTTTGATTGGTGCATAATATTTCTCTGCACATGGCCATACAAGATACTGCAGTTTTAAATCACAGGCTCAACTCAATAGAAAATTACTACTACAAACAAGAATTCCAACTCAATAGCAAAGCTTTTTGTTTCTGGATATGTCATTATGCTATCACCATAACTACTGTAAAAAGACTCTGGAAAAATTACAGGTATCTTTTGTCTACACTATAATTACCAGATATTTTTGCTGTACCATACATTTGATGATGACATGAAAATGTCGCTCAGCCTGTCCTTTTATCATGAGAAGACGCTGCAATGTAGTTAAGTGGTAACTGCTAACTGTAACACAGTTGTGACCCTGTTAACGGCACCAAACTTATGGCTCTGTCAACATATCAGTGATTAACCTCTGTGGTATTTAGTAAATGTAGAAATTTGCTCCGGGCCAATCTGAAAATTGGCATGTATAGTGACATTTCTACACATATAGAAATAAAATAAAAAGTCATTTCGAGATATTTAAGCTACAGAGTGAAATAAACATGAAGATTGGTCAGTTGCACACCAAAACCAACTCCATTGGTTGGTAAGATATATTTACAAGATTCAAATGTTGGAAATGTGTTATTCAATGAAAATGTTGGCAGTTTTTTGTTTAAACAAAAATCACTGGTCATTTTTTAAAAAGCTATGCCATGAATTTTTCACAAGCATCTGAGTGACAAGGCTCTTAATTCTTATTTTCAATGGTGATTTAGGCAATTTGGAGACTCATTTTAATTGAAAGGCCTCAAAGTTCTATGTTGAAATTTTCTTTCTTAATCTATTTTTGCAAAGCACTTTATATGGGCACATAAGATTTAAAAAGCATCTTAAAAGTTTTGTGTGTCAGCTGTTGCATTGGGTTGGAAGTGGGGGAGCAGCAGAGATCTTATGCAGAAGGTTTACATATATCTATTTGTGCCTTAAGAGAATTCTCTATGGATGAAGCTGAAAATCTGTGAGTTGGCCAGAAGCATTGATAATGATATGATCAGTTGCTTCACACAATGAAGAGTAGAGCTGGTCAGGAATTTGTCAATGAATCTTTTTTTTGTCAACAAACGCAAATTCATCAATCAAAACCGTTGCTGAAACAAGGCCGAGTTCAATGAATTTCCTGACTTGAAAATAAGTTTTTTAAATTGTCAAAATGTTTTATGACCTTTTAAAATGAAAAATTCCAGTTTTCTGGTTTGAAATAACTTGTCATTTGAAAATTAAAGCTAAGTAGACCGGAGAAAGTCATTTTTAAAAAAAAGGTAAAAGGTCAAAATAGAAACAAAACATTTCGAAGTCATCAAAACAATGTTTTGGTCTGAAGCCAAAAAAATGGTGTTTTCAGTTTGTGAAAATTTTTGACTTTCCATCCTACCTTGGTGCTGGGAAAAAATGTTGAATTCAAAAATATTTGCAGGATGGGGAACATCATTCCCACCTCTCTGTACCACAAAGCTTTGTGCTCACAAGTCTGTATAAAAAGGCTGCAGAAGGAATGGCAGCTACTACTCCATGTACACAACGCTTAATCGAGATATTGGTGCTGCACTGGTGCCTTCATCCTTCACTTCAGTTTTGATTATAGGGGCTCTATCCACCCAGCTCCCTCCTACTACAACACAGCTAAACCCTCTTACTTGGCCTTTAAAGCATAAATATTAATGGTTAAAAAGGCACATCAGGAGCATATTAAGACTAATACACACACACACACACCTAAATCTTCATAAGGAGACCAGAAAAGCACCAGTTCTGTAGAATGTCAATGTTAACATTACTACAATGAAAAATAATTAAACTAGAACAACTACATTTAAATCAATGTTAACAGTCTGACCAAACCCTGCCTGGTGAGTAACTAATGATGTTGCCACTAGTTTCCTTCTCAGTGAAGTTCCACAGAACAGAGCTATTGAAAAGTAGCTTTCTTTCAGAATTCTGTAAGGACCTCTATACTAAAATTCCCAAAGCATACTTTGCAAGACTTGGCCTTATGAACATCTTTAATGTAATTTCTTGAATCATAAGTAGCACAGCCCAACTAGAGAAATAAAGATGTTTTTAAAATAAAAATATAGGGCCACATTTTCAATTGGACAGCAATGCATATTCCAGATTCAGAGCCCCAGTTTTGCAAATGCACTTTTTGGCATGCACACATCTGAGCCTGTAAGTGCAGACAAATGTGGATGGTTCGCGGTCTAGCCTTGCCTTGTACAAATGGCATAAGAAAAGCATGATTGAACTCCACTAACATTAAATAAAACTTTGCTTTTGCTATTGTGCATACTGATTGCCAATTCTCAGCACATGTAACTGTATACTCAATGACTGAACAACAAATGGTAAAAATGCAAAAAAGAAAACAAATTTTCAGTGCAGTTGGGAGAAATCTTGAAAAACCTGTCTTAAGGCCTAGTCCTCTGAACTGCTGAGCAGAAAGCTGAGCGCCTAGTCACTTCAGTAGGCTGCTTGTCACCTTGCCAGACTGGGCCACTAGTGAATATAGTAGGACGCAGTCAACAAGAAAAAATATTGGGTTGATGCCAGTTATTGATTTGAGGAATGAACTAGAGTGAGGCTACAAAATGCAATGTAGGAGCTGCAATGGGACAGTTTGGAGGCTTGAGGGACACTTATCTATTCCCTTTTACTATCCGAACAAATATTGTACAGGTAGAGCATGTTTTTTTGCTTGGGCAGTTTCTGCTTGATATATCTACTAATAGGAATATAAAAAATATTGTCCCCTACAGTGTTCTTTAGTACCCCATCGTGCAGCCACTGTTCCAAGGCCATTCATAATAAGTCAGTCCAAATGTATACAACTACTTTCTACACGGCATCCCACAGTTCTTGACAAAGTAGAACAAAACACGTAATGATAAACATAAAATAGTCATATATGGCACAGTAAATAAGCAGTAATATAGAAAAAACACAAGGAGTATCACTGATATAATGAAATGAATAGAAAACAAAACTCTATATCCAGCATTCCTTCTCTTAAACTTTGGGAAAGTTCAGAGCCTCTGATCTGAAGTTTTTGGCTCATGTAGCAGTCCTACCTAAACTGGTCAAATCTTGCAAAACATTTTCAGCGAATGTTCTTTTAAGTTTTTGAAACAAATTATCTCCAACTGTGTCCTTTTTGTATTCACATTGTAGCAAGTTAATTTACTGGAAGAATATCTGTGGTACCAGATCATTTTAAGGGGATATTCATGGAAAGCAAATTCTGAACTTGTAATTGCAAATGTTTGCATCTGAAAACCAGATTTTTTTTTAAACTGACTTCATTCAGATTATGTCTACTGTGCAGCTGAGAGTGTTATTCCCAGACAGGTAGAGGTACATGCATTAGCCTGAGCACAAAATAGCCTGGCTGCTGGCCACCAGAGTACAACTCCATCCAAGATCCTAGGTACATACTCGGACGGCTAGCCCAAGCCACCTCTTCTGTTACTGCAGCCACACTGCTGTTTTTTACATTCTAGCTCAAGCAGAAATATCCAATTCTTGGAATATATTCTTGGAATCCAATGCTTGGAATTGCAGCTGAGAGGTATAATGTAGACACGCACGTACCCCATGATGAGTGAAACAGAAATACACTTTGGTATGAAAATTTTCACTCACTTCCAGGGGCGGCTCCAGGCCCCAGTACGCCAAGCGCGTGCTTGGGGTAACATGCCGCGGGGGGCGCTCTGCCGGTCGCCGGGAGGGCGGCAGGCGGCTCCGGTGGACCTCCCACAGGTGTGCCTGCGGAGGGTCTGCTGGTCCCTCAGCTCCGGTGATCCACCGGAGCTGCCTGCCGCCCTCCCAGCGACCGGCAGAGCACCCCCCGCGGCATGCCGCCCTGCTTGGGGCGGAAAAATGTCTAGAGCCACCCCTGCTCACTTCTAATTGTTAGCTTTTGGTATAATGCAAGTATTGCCCCAACCTGACTCCCAGCCCTGCACACAAATGTCCAGCTTGAGTTTAGTGATGTCTTGAAACTGGAGCTAGCTGATTCATTGGGGTGGTGGGTTGAAGCTCAAGTGCTGCTGACCCTCAAACTAGTAAAGCAGTGGGGATAATCCTACGGCTACTCTGTGTACTCGATGCTCAAGTGTTGTTTTGCAGTGAGGCTATTCTCACTAGAGCTAGGCTAATTCCAAAGGAGTTAACTCGAGTGTAGCTAATGCTGCAATGAGCATAAGTCCAGTAAAAGGAGTCTCCTCCTAATGCCCACTTGGGCATAAATCATTCCAGCTAGGAGGCATAGCTGGCTGTATTGTCTGACTGAGCTGGCTACACCATCCCAAGGAAATAGGAAACTTGAGAAAGGATTGTGAACTTCTGATGTTCAATACATCTCAGAGCTCTCACAGAGGTGGGGTGGTTTTCCCTCATCTCCAATGCTGATATAAAAGGCTGAGGAAAAATGAGGCCGTATTTATGGTACTTGGTTATGTTGAGTGCAGTGATATCTGTAGCCTGGAAATGGGTTTAAATGAATGGTAAATTGTATATATTCAGTATTGCCAACCCTGAGCATTCAAAAATCATGTCATGTCCAAAAGAATTGTTTTTTTAAATTTCTCTTCTCTTATTTTTAACAATGAGACAAGGTGGGTGAGGTAATATTGGCCCAACTTCTGAAAGCTTTCGCGTCTCACAGAGCTCTTCTTCAGATCTTAACAATGTAATTACATGATTCCAGGATACCAAATATCATGACTCACAATAACACTGTGAGGGTTGGCAATAGTGTTTTGTCTAAAAGAAAAGTTAAAATGGGAGGAACCATTGCAAACTGGACCACTGGGGGAGCTGTTGATTATGCTGCCTGTCTATCAGATTAGCAGCATTGCTCTGGGAAGGAAGGGGATGGGAAGAGGCAGGAAATTTGACCTGGGAAAGAAATAAAGAAGACATCAGATGTGTGGCAAAGTGGGTAAAGGCCTTTTTTGCCATCACTGAGGAACTTTCCCCCTCTGTTGGGTAAACTATTGGACAGCCAGAAAAGTCCAGAAGTCCACAGGCACTTTCCTTGCCCTTTTGAGATATGATGAGAAATCTTTTCAATTTTGAAGTAAGCAGTTTCTTAGATTTTAATGTTCTTAATCAAAGTGCCTGTGTTTTAGAGTTCCAAAGTTTGGAAGAGCTCTGAATAGAAAGGGGAGCCCTGCCCAAGATGCAACAGCTGAAGTTACTGTAAGTCTTACTGTACTGTCTTATCACCAGCAAATACTATTGATAATATTCAAGCAAGTATTTGTGCCTGTATACTTCTGCCAACCCTTCCTTCCATTCAGATTGCAACATTGGCCAGTGACGTAATGGCACAGTCTGGCCCAAGCAAGGCATTAATTCAAAACAGTCAACTCAGAAATGAAATAAATTCAAAGGGAAAAAGGGAAAACCCAAATCCATGCAAGTGAAAAAAAGATCCAAACCATTGATAGCCCTTCCAGTCCCTGAATGAATGCCAACTTATCCCTAGGCAGTGAAATAGCCAATAGATAATTCAAAACTTTGAAAGGCATCCATCTCACCACTCCTCCATACAAGGGAAAAGACAGATAATAAAAAAAGCCCCAGCCCACCATCAGAAGCATGAATAAAAAAAGTCTCCTAAAATAAAGTGGATCGCAAGATAAATTTCCATTCTTTCTCCCAAAGACACATTTACACAATAGGCCTGTGCTCTACCCAATACAAATGTGTTGCCCTGCAACAATTCTCCAGGACCCTAGTGTTCCAGGAGAGCTAATAAAGGTAGCTAACAAAATCCCACACAGATGAACTGTGGCAACAAGCATGAAGGCATGTTCTACAGAATGATAAGTGGAAATGTTGTATATGGCCACTGTGTGGGGGGGTGTGCATGCGTGTGTGTGCTGGGGGAGGAATGGGGGGGGGGTAAATACTCACAACTGTACAAAAAAAAGAGCAATGTCCATGTCAACTGTCTCCTTTATGACATGAGCAGGACACAAGCCAGACATGTCACTCTCACTTTTTGCCTCATTTTTTATTTTTTTTTTCTCTTGCCACAACTAGGGAGGGCAGAGTTTGTTCTGGCTGAAAGCTGATGGACACAGGTGGTACCAGCAGCTGCAAGCATTTTAGCTCTTGTTGATGCCACTTATTAGCACATGTATTGTATGTTTAATACCTTGCATCTCATTGTGTGGAAACAACAGTTGAGGCTGGCAGAGCAGGACTTGTTGGTTCACTATTGTCTCTCATATTACTGTGTGAGGCCTGGTCTACACTACGCGTTTAAACCGGTTTTAGGAGCGTAAAACCGATTATTTACCCCAACAACCACACCACAGGGGGCTTATCCTTTTTTTTTTTTTTTATTAAACTTTAAGCTGTCCTCCTCCCTAAGAGAGGAGTAGCGCTAATATATATATTATTACCATATCAGATTAGGGTTAGTGTGGCTTGATCGACGATCGCCTCTCCGGGCGGTCACCCCACACCACTGACACTGAGACAGGACAGCATCTGGAATGCAGTGGCCAGGTAGAGGGAAAAAAAAAAAAAAAGCCCTTTTTTTTTTTTTTTTTTGCGTGTTGCCCAGCTCCGATCAGCGTGTGGTGGTGTGAAAAAAAAAAAAAAAAAAAAAAGAAGAGAGCCAGCTCCACGATGATGCGATCGCTGATCGCTGTAGCAAAAAAAAAACTGTTCTCATCAGCTCTCCGTTAAAATTCAAATCATTTTTAAATTTTTTAAATATCAGAACATAGCAGGGACTCAGGCACTGCAGCGTGGCGCGCGCTGCGCGTAAAAAAAGCCAAAGAATCAAATGGACGCTGGAGGACTCAAGGATCCCACAGTTCCTGCAGTCTCTGAAAAAGCATTTGCATCTGGCTGAGCCTCCAAAATTCTTCCTCAAAACAGTGTCAGTGTAGGTGTGGGCACATCTAGCATATTTAGGCAATTTACCCCCCCCCCCCCCCCCCAAAAAGGAAAAAGAAAAAGTCTTCTTCTTCTTTCTCTGTCTTTTTACTTTTTACTGCATGCAGCATAGATGGCATGGCAGCACACAACACCAACGCATCTTTGCCCCCGGCCATGTGGTACTGATGGTACCGCCATGTATACCCATCGTCATCATCATCCCATCATGCAGGGCAGGGCACAGGGGCAAGGGCAAAGGCGCCTAGCATCGGGTCCGCATCAGGTTTCCGGTCTGGTCCGGTCCTTTCCTTTCCTGGTCCTGGGTATGGCTGATATCCATCTGATATCCATCAGGGGCAGGCTCAGCCCAGCCCCACCCTTCATGTCCCCCACCCTCAGAGCCCCTGAACTAGAAGTGGAGAGCAGACTGGGCTCCTCTCCTACCTACTCACTCCTTCTCCTCCTTGTCTAGCACTGTCCTGTCTGCTGTCACTAATGCTACTCAGTCACTTTCCTATCTTTATTACTAAATCTTTTATTACTTCTTCACAATTCAATGAGGGCAGGGGGAAGGATGGGGGGTGAAGGGGCTGGGGGGGTGGGGGAGTTGCAGGATGGGTTGTGAAAGGAGCAATATAGCAATAGCCTGCAGGAGCTGCAGCACATAGCATCTGAGCTCTGGTTCTCTCTGATCTCTCTCTTCTCTGTCTTCTCTAGTTCTCTCTAGCAGGACTATTCTATTCTTTGCAGGACTGATTCTATTTTTGGGATTGGAAGTCAGGATTTTTGATTTTTTCATTTTAAATTGAGGCCAGGCAGGGCAGGCTAAGAGCAGCCAGGGCACAGCAAATGGAACAGTGCAAAATGATCATAAATCTAACAATTTATTGATGGGTTTATGGTAGGTTTATGGGATGGAAATATGGATGGTACTGCTGCTGCTGTCTCAAAAAAGCTGCAAAGCTGTGTGTGCTGTGCTGCTCTGTGCTGCTGAATCGTCACAGTACAATAATACACACATCACATCACAACAGGAGGCATCTGCCAGCCAAAACAGGCTCCATGCCAGTGCCAGGGAAAAAACATGCAGGGCTGCTTGGGAAAAACTTTGCAGAGGAAGGAAAAGAGAGGAAGGAGTGACTGACAACAACATTTCCTGAACCACCATTTAACAGAATTTTGCCATGGGAGGAGCCGGATCATGCAGATAGAGGGCGAGGGAGGGAGGGGACATGATGGATACGGGATAGCTACTATAGCTAGATAGCAGCTCGATCCGCTAGCCACCAGACCCAACGCTCACGGACCGATTTAATTTAATTAGTGTTAATGTTTACCGGCGATTTTAAAAAATTTATTTTAAAAAATTTATAAAACCGGTTTTAGCAATTGTTTATAGTGCAAATAACTGAGAGAAGGTGAAGGTGAAGGCTGCTCCTTATTAGGGTAATTAGAAGCTGGGACTCCAGAAGAAAAATTGGTAGCACTGCAAAAAAAGCAGCTGCCCTTGATTGCAATAACACATTAGATACTATATGGTAGCTGTGCCAATCTGCATTTTGCAACAGTGAGTAATGGAAAGTGAATTTTCAAGGTGGAATTATGGGGGTCAAATTTTTGGCACCTGAAATGGGCTGAAATTATTTTTTAAAAAATGCTACTGTCTCTGAGTGCTCTGACTGTTGGGAGGCCCATGAGTGATGGGGTATTTAGCTTCTCGCTGCCCTTTTGGACATAGGTATTACCATGTAGCTTTGCAGTGTTAGTCAATGCTGTTTGACTGTGACATTTGGAGGAGGGGCTTGCAGCAATATAAGAGTTGATTCAGGTTGAATCACTATGGTTTGCAGTAACTAACTGGCACTTTATGGATAGCAGTTGATACCTAAGGGTAATTATTTTCTAGACTGCTTATCTGTAGTAGCCCTCTAATTAGAATATGTTGTTTATTAGTGGTTTCTGAGTACCCTTTTCTGTAAAAGTCAATAGACCTGATTCTGATCTCACACTTGTTTTAAACCACTGTTAGTCTATTGACCACCATTGAATTTGTCCTGATTTACACCATACTGAGAATAGAATGTCACTCAGCATCTTCTGTTTGATGGGGAGAGCGCATGTGCTGGGGAGGACAATATATGTTTGTATTTTTATATTAAGAGCCAAAGCCCGCTTGGCTTACTCTTCCAAACAGTCTGACTTCATGGAGATCACTCCCATGAACAAGGAAAAAACAAGATTTAGCTTTATCTATGAACTTTATTTGAAACATCCTTGACAGAAAAGTTTCAAAGCATAGCCCACAATAACTAGAAGTAGCCACTAATGATACAAGATATCATCCAGTACTTCTTACTCAGACCAAACCCCCACTGCTTTAACTTCACCTCCTGTTGATTCTCTGTGAAGGGCAAGAGATGTGTGTGCTTAACTCCCATGGAGATCAATGATATATGTGTGCACAGAGCAAGGTCTATATATAGTCCTGTGTTTCAAGGTCACAAAAAGAGAGAGAGCGAGTGTGTGAGAAAGAATCATTCTGATCCACATTAACATGTTCAAATTCTCTGTGGGCAAGTTGGAATACTATGCGGATTTTGACGTATTTGAAAAATTATGCTCAAGCACTTGTCAAAGTCACTGTTAACAATTTATTGGGATTGTTCTCCGCATAAAACTCCAATAACACATATAATTTTCTTATGAAAAACCAAAGTTGTGTAACATACACTTTCATTCATTTTGCATCATGAAGACTTATACTCATAAAACCATATTCTATCCTAGGTCTTTGTGTAAAATTCCCACTGACAGCAATGGAAGTTGTACAAGTGGTTCTGGGGTGGAATGAATAATATAGATACAATAGCTGATACTTTTGATTTTTTTTTTAAAAATCCACCGTGCACCTTATGTTGTGAGAATACAGGTTTTAAATCTGAGTGCAATATTTGGTAATGTTAGGAGCTGTCTGCCTAGCTATTACAAAATACATGGATTCGATTTATTTAAGATCAAAACAGTACATATTGAAATGTTAGATGCAGTATATAATGAGGTATTTATGGAAGCTTGATATATTAGTAAGGGAAAGGTAACACTTTTGATTAAGACTATAAACTTGATTCTCCTCTCACACTTGGTGTGCAATTATGTCACCTAATTTACACTGGTGTGAGAGGAGAATCAGGCCCATTGTATGTTTTCCTCTGGCATAGGTAGGAGAAAAAAGTACTTGAAAAGTTACAGTTCACAATAAACAGCCACCTTCCAGGTCTTAAAAATTGCAGTGAAGAGATTAACGAGATATTCTGCCCTCCATTACAACATAGAGCTACGTGTATTTGATACTAACACAGTAGTGTAACCTCAGCAAGCACTTGGTATAGTATTTTTCTAATCCACTGAATGCTGAAGTATACCACAGTGTGTGCTGTCAGATTAATGCACTTTAGCTATAACTGAAAGCAAAACTTCCTGTAAGCTACATGCAGCTTGTTTGACTCAGAGTATTTTATTCTTTTCTCAATGCTGTTCCCATACTAAATCTAGAAAATTAATATTGCCCAATTATTAACCCACTTCTCAATTATCTCAACCAGTCATCCCCAAATGTGAAACGGGAACAGAGGGCTACAGAAACGAAGTGATGAACTGTGACTTCTTATCCAAGTCAATGGATCATACCAATCTTTAGAACCAAGTTTTCCAATGTGCAGATTAACATTTCCTGAGACATTAAGTCAAGTCATTCTGAACACAGCTTGATTGCTAGATGTAATCAAAGCCAGGCCTGCTGTTTTGGGCCAGTTTTTTCCAGCCAGAGTAAGCACTGTTATTACCCATTCTTGCTTTTCCTGGTTTTCATCTGATTTACAGGCTGGAAAAGCAGAAATGTCATAAGCAACAGAGGGAAAAGTAGGCTAAGTAGAAACTTGCCATGGATTTGGCCTCATTTCACTCACACCTTTCCCTGTATAGCAAATAGACTCCTGAGAGCAAGCATCAATGCCATGTAAATCTAATTGGAAAGTAATAAACAGAAAGCTACATGGATGGTTTTCTTCTAACCCTGGAAGTAACCTAAAAATTGAATCTGTTTTCATTGAATCTCTTATAACAGGTTTAGGAATGGGAAGTGTAAGAAAAAAAATTCATGCTTTTCCTTACTCCTCATGGCATAAGAATTTACTGGCACATACAACAATCATCAGTACAACATGAGCTGGTAGTGTTTGCAATTTTCTTTGTACTTTTCCCTGTCTCCCTCTTATATTGAATCGAGAAGGTATTTTATATCTGATTTTTAAAAAATTAGTAGGGTAGACTAAGTAGTAGATTGACTAATTAAAATTATGAGACAGGAAGTTGATAGAGCTTTTGGAGAAAAGTCTACCTTCAAAATGTTAAGTGTCCATTTTATTATGCTTTAGAACAGAATCGGGAGTAGGTCTGGACTCTATAATGAATACCCAACTGAAAAATCAGAAGGGTGATGCCATCACCATATGGGAGATGAAACTAGAGCAAAAGGATGTTTTAAAATAACACAGAGCCAAATCTTTAATCAGTTTTTATTCACTACAGACTGAGGCAAAGATTCTTTAGTTATAATACTGGTATTTCTATTTTGTAGACCTTTACATGTTGAAAGAAGAGTAAAGATATTAACTATTTAATCCCAATGTAAGTACTATTATCTGCATTTTATGGTTGGAGACTCCGTGGCACAAAGGTGGAGTGACTTACCTAAGTGTGTTCAATGAATAAGTGGCATGACCAGACTTAGAACTCAGAACCCTTTGACGCCTAGCCCAGGTTTTATGCTATCAGCCTATTGAAGTCGATGGGTGTTGGCCTGAGTAAGGAGCTTGAGATCTGACTTACATTTGAATCATGAAATTGGTATCTGTAAAGACAAGGTGAAGCAGGTGACACACTTTCTTCCCAGTGTGGGAAATGGGTGTTTGTAACAGCACAATCTAGCACTAACTGGCTTATGATAAGAAAAACCATGTAAGGCCTATTTTTTCTAGTCCCCCGGTGAAAGGGGCTAGGACACCTTGTGGGGGACAAGTCAAGTTAAAACCTTCACTTCTTTATCCACTTCTTAGAGTGACTTCACTATATTTAAGTTGATCCCTGGATGCTATTGGTTAGGCTGGTCTTTGTACAGAATGCTGATGGACATTCTCTTACACTATATGTTGGTTAAGACACAAACTTCCTAAAGCAATGGAAAGTCTATTCATTTGGCAATGCCAGTTGTGGTCTAGTGGCTAGAGATAAGAAGTGAGAGTTTTTCTAGGCTAGCGTATTATAAATGTTTATTACCCTTACAGATTTCTGATCCTTATTCTTCCACTGTCTTGTTGTGTGACCTTGGGCAAATCATTTAACAAGCCAAACTATCTGTTTACTCAACTTTAAGCTAGGTATAATAATACTTGCCTGATTCATAGGGGCTGATTAAGTTTAATTAATGCTTGTTTTTGACATCCTTGGTTGAAAGGCACTACATAAGTACGGAGTGCTGTTTTTATTTTATCTTATCTTTCTGTCCTCTATCTTCTGTTTATTATGCCTTCTTAGTATTTTGTTTTACACAAGCAGATCAACAGCTCTTTCAAAACATAAAGAGGCATATAGCAACAAGGAGGCAATATTATTACAGAAAAAATACTCCCTAGGGTAAAATTCAGCCTAGTACAGACATAAGTAGTGCATAGCTCCCAGACAAAAGAAAGAACTTGTTGTGTTATGCAGGTTGACCATGCAAACACAGTTTTTTTAATTGCAAATTGTTTTGTAGACTAACATATCACCTAATTCTTTGTAATAAATGCTGATAGTGCAGTCTGTCTTCAACAATAGTTGTGGTATCTGATGCATAAAGAACACAAGCCATTGTCATTCCCAGTCAATATCTTGAGATCTACAGTCATTTGTTCTGTAAGGAGTAGAGAGAGAGAAGCATTAGCGAAATCTCTTCTCTTTTAGGTTTCTGCCAAAAGACTGCAATGTATGTGACTGAAATCTGGGGGTGAAATCCTGGCCCCGCTGATATCAATGGCAATACTTCTATTAAATGTAATGGGGACATGATTTCACCCTAAATATGTATTTTTCTTTCTCCTTTGGTGATGGGTTGGATTCCTGTCTGGTTTTTGTCTGCTAAATTTGTGTTTGATTCAGTAAGCAGTAGCAGGCACCCCATTCGCTGCAACATTGTGCCTCTTTTCCTTACCTCAGTTAGGGAAAGGAGCCTGATATTCCAACAGGGCCTACAGGAACCTCAAACTCGTGTTTAAGATGAGGAGGTCCTGAGAATTGTAGGTAGACAGCTGTTGAAACTCTCTTTATAGAGGGAGGCGCCTACATGCATCATCCTTCCCAGCACACCTGTGAGGCCTTTGTTTTGATGTGTGGGCATGGAAAAAGAGAGGCCTGGTCTACACTAGGCGTTTAAACTGGTTTTAGGAGCGTAAAACCGATTTAACGCCACAGCCGTCCACACTGAGAGGCCCTTTATATCGGTATAAAGGGCTCTTTAAACCGGTTTCTGTACTCCTCCCTAACGAGAGGAGTAGCGCTAATATCGGTATTACCATATCGGATTAGGGTTAGTGTGGCCGCAGATCGATGGTATTGGCCTCCGGGCGGTATCCCACAGTGCACCACTGACTGCTCTGGACAGCAATCTGAACTCGGATGCAGTGGCCAGGTAGACAGGAAAAGCCCCGCGAACTTTTGAATATTTCCTGTTTGCCCAGCGTGGAGCTCCGATCAGCACGTGTGGCGATGCAGTTAAAAATCAAAATAAAGAAAGAGCTCCCGCATGGACCATGCAGATGTGATCGCTGTAAGGGCAGGCAAATCTGTTCTATCAGAGCTCCGTTACAGAAGATGAAATTCAAAATCATTTTTTAAAAATCTCCAGACAGACGCCATAGCAGGGGCTCAGCGCACTGCTGCGTGACAAGCGTAACGGAAAGCCAAAGAATCAAATGGACGCTCATGGACTGGAGGACTCAAGCTATCCCACAGTTCCTGCAGTCTCTGAAAAGTATTTGCATTCTTGGCTGAGCTCCAAATGCTTCTAGGGTCAAACACAGTGTCCGCGGTGGGTCAGGGCATAGCTCGGCAATTTACGCACCCCCCCACCCCCGCCAGAAGTGAAAGGGAAAAAAATCCTCTCTTGACTCTTTAACATGTCACCCTATCTTTACTGAATGCTGCAGATAGACGCGATGGTGCAGCACTCAACACCAACATCCTTGCTCCCCGCCGCCATGGGTGGCTGATGGTGCAATATGACTGGTACCCATCCTCATCATCAGTTAGGTCAATCAAGGGCGCCTGGCCCTAATTTTTCCTGGTAGATGGTGCAGTATGGCTGGTAACCATCATCATCATAGCAACAGGGGGCTGAGCTCCATCAGCTCCCACCCTTCATGTGTAAAGAAAAGATTCAATTGCCCCTGGACTAGCAGAGGGATGCTGGGCTCCTCTCCTCCACACTCCTTACTGTCCTGTCTGGACTATCATAGCAGCTGGAGGCTGCCTTCCACTCATTTCTCACTAACAAGTCACTGTGTCTTATTCCTGCATTCTTTATTACTTCATCACACAAGTGGGGGTACAATGCTATGGTAGCCCAGGAAGACTGGGGGAAGAACGGAATCAACAGGTGGGGTTGTTGCAGGAGCACCCCCTGTGAATAGCATACAGCTCATAATTTCTGTGGGATCTGACACAGAGCAGCTGTGCTCTCTGGTTCTATGATACAGTGGTTCTCTAGTACACTTGCCCATATTCTAGGCAGGACTGATTCTATTTTTAGATACCAAAAAGGAGGGATTGACTCAGGGAGTCATTCCCAATTTTGGCTTTTGCGCCCCTGGCTGATCAGCCAGGGGCACTTATGACAGCAGCAAATGGCACAGTGCAAAATGACTGGTAACCATGATCATCTTATTACCAATTTATGGTATGGTAGATGGTACAGTATGGCTAGTAACCATCTCTGCTGTCATGCAAAAGCAAAAGCATGCTTCTGTGTAGCGCTGCTGAATCGCCTCTGTGAGTGGCATCTAGTACACATACGGTGATAGTCACAAAAGGCAAAACAGGCTCCATGGTTGCCATGCTATGGCATCTGCCAGGGCAATCCAGGGAAAAAAGGCGCGAAATGCTTGTCTGCCATTGCTTTCCCAGAGGAAGGAATGACTGACGACATTTACCCAGAACCACCCGCGACAATGATTTTTGCCCCATCAGGCACTGGGATCTCAACCCGGAAATTCCAAGGGGCGGGGGAGGCTGCGGGAACTATGGGATAGCTATGGAATAGCTACCCACAGTGCAACGCTCCAGAAATCGATGCTAGCCTCGGACCGTGGATGCACACCACTGATTTAATGTGTTTAGTGTGGCCGCGCACACTCGATTTTATACAATCTGTTTTGCTAAACCGGTTTATGTAAATTCGGAATAATCCCATAGTGTAGACGTACCCAGAGTTACTAGTAGGGTAGCAGTAAGGCCTGCCATATTGAGAGGTTGGGTATACATCCTCTACACCACACTGGGGTAAATAGAAGAAACCACTGGGGTAAGACAGTATTGGGGAATGCCTAGAAGTAATAAGATAAAATTAAGAAAGGAAGTTTTACAATTAAATTATTAGATTATGGAATGATCGCCCTAGAGAAGTGATGGAAGCACTGTCCTTTAAGACGTTTAAAACTAGACATAACAAGACCTTAAAGGCTTGATTCTGCCCACTGAAGTCAGTGCTAAAGCTGAGACAAGGCACTAAATAACCTTTCCCAGACCTGAAGAAGAGCTCTGTGTAGCTTGAAAGCTTGTCTCTCTCACCAACAGCGGTTGGTCCAATAAAAGAGCTTGTCTTTCTAATATCCCGGGACCATCACGGCTACAACACTGCATATAACCTCTTTGTGACCATTTACCCATTAAAATGGGGATAATGAATGACACTTGTCCACCTTGGTAAAGCACGTTGAGATCTATGGATGAGGAGTGATAAATTAGTGCTAAATTTTATTTGAATTATTATTTATTTAAATATTAGAGCAATTCTGTATTGGCAATGAGATTTAATGGGAACAGATTTCCCTTTGATTTCAGGTTGAGTTTTGCATAAACAAGTACTATAGGCTTGGACCCTGTTCTGCCATCAGAGTGAACACATGAGATCTAAACAAACCCCAAGTTTTGTATTTCTTTTGCCTGAATTTTACATTTCTGTAACGTTTTAGAATATGCTTCATTATTGCTCATGGTGTATGAGACAAAGAATGCAGCTTGAATTTTTCCAGTCCTAAACTAACTTTGCACGGTGCCGACATTAAATAGTGTCTTTTAAACCGTGCACTGAGCAAATTTCCTATGAAAGTAACAGAGAATACACACAGAGCCCCCCAGTGTCATTCCCTCACTCCCATCACTTCTCAGAGTATGAATAAACATTACAGTAGTTTCAGAAACTACAGCTGCATCTCTACCATTTCTCCTTTTATACTCCACAGTAAAAAGACCTTGTGCTTCCACAATATATATATATTTGTTTATCATTTTATTGATGACCTTGATGGTTAAGGCAAGAACTGAGATGCAGAAGATCTAGGTTCAGTTACTGGTTCTGCCACAGACTTCCTGATTAGCCTGGGGCAAGTCAACTAATATCTCTGTGATTCCGTTCCCTATCTGTAAAATGGGGATAATGACACTTCCTTTGTCTAACTATCTAGAGGCAGGGACTGTCTCTTATTTGCATAAGAACAGCGTCTAGCACAGTGCTAGACTGGTGCTCAGGAGACCTGGCTCTGCCATTAGCCTGCTGGGTGACCTTGGGCAAATCACTGCACCTCTCTGTGCCTCAGTTTCCCCATCTGTAAAGTGGAGTTAATGACACTGACCTCTTCTGTAAATCATTTTGAGATCTACTGGTGGAAAGCACTATATAAGGGCTAGGTATTGTCATAATGTGTATTACACTAACCCCTAGGAATTCCAATTGGGTCCAGGTTCCCATTGTGCTACACACTCACATTATATGCTAGATTCTGCCCCAAATGGCTACAGTCCAAACAGCCAAAGGAAATACTGAAGCACAGACTAAGTGATTTGTCCAAGGTCACACTGGAAGTTTGTGGCAGGGCTAGGAACTGATCCCAGCTTTTCTCAGTCGTGGTTTAGTGCCTTAACCACATGACCATCCTTCCTCCTCCTCACTTTAAAGATACTCTGCATGCATTGAGTAATTCCGTTTTATTACTTTTCCTGTGTAAGTAATTACCATAGTTGCCAGAGAGATGTGGAACAGGGCCCCCCCAATCTCTTAGTACTACACCAGTACAATACTAGTAGTAATAATAATAATAGCCGAGGCAAGGAGCTATACACAGAAGCCAGGGGAAATAAGTCCTCTCACAGAACACCAGCAGAACTATCTTTCTGGCCTCTACTCCAGCCTCAAGTAGCATCTGTGGCACTTCTACTTTCCTCACACTCCACAAGGGTCACGGCTGGTGGATTTATGCTGTGATTGATCCACGAGCCCCTTCCCTGGCTCACCCTGCTCTTCTGCTAAACCACCAGGGTATGTTGGCACACAGAGAGTGCACACTCCCTCGGTGACTCCTCATATCTTTCCCCTCCACCATGCAGAGCAACCACCCCTTTTCTAGCGCCGGCAGAGCCCTCTGGGCCCAGGGAGTTGGGGAGAGGCAGGAAAGGCGGGAGAGTTGCTCCGCCATAAATACAGCTGTCTGAGAAACACACACAGTATATTTAATCAGTTTGTTTTTAGCTTTTCTTAACTGAAGAAACAGCTTTGTCAGTTGATTCTCCGCATAATTATAGAGCTATTGCACAGCACCTTCTCTGCTGGTGGAAAGCTAGAACATACTTGCAGAGTTATTAGTATTCTTGTATAGTTGTTTGCTGTCTGCTGGGGCAATTATCTTGCTGTAATTTAGGTCACTAATGATATTATAAGATGGTTTGATGATGGTGTAATTTCTTTTGATGTTGTTGTTACTGGATAGATCAGCTGGTTTTGATACCATAAAACACAAGATTTCATATCTTTCCAGAGAGGAGAGAGAGAGAGAAGAAAGGGTGGTGGCAGTGAGGCAGTAGGGGTTGAGGGGGAGAAACAATCAATGCTGTGCTGATCTGCTATTTGGAGTGAATGATAATTTCTTAGTATGGCAGAGCTGGCAGCAGTGCTTTTCCTATCAGGATTTTTACTGTGCTTCTGTGCTTATCTCTCAGCACGACCACTGAAATCTGTGAGCTCACACTACAAGCCGCGGTATCCTGTCAGGTTTGAAATTATTTCCGACAGGCTGCAAAAACAACTGGCCCCTCACTTCAGCTGCTTTTACACTAGTTGAAGTCTAATTTATAAGATAGATCATTCGCTTCACTGGTTCTGTCCCTGATACTTTTCAAGCTATGGCTGGTGTTCATGACTCTTGTTGTGCACTCCAGACTTTTTTTTTCTCTCTTCTTTTTCCTTTTTTCAGTTTGTATCCCTTTTTGGCTGAGACACCTTTTTTGATTTAGCACATTATTGCTATGCAGGTAGCTCATTGTTCATTTGCGATTTGACCTTTGCACACTTAGCAAGCTGATTTGACCAAGATTTAGTTATAATGTTCTTCAGTAAGCTTGATTTAGGAAGTAGCTTTTAATTGTTTATGTTCCACCCTCTTTAATACAATAAGTGCGAGTTTGATTTTCACCCCAAGAGGCAATGTACAATTAGTGTTAGAGTGGTGCTGGTCATGTAAAGCAGCAACACTTTTTAGTGATGGTGTTAAACAATAGCCTAAAAGCTAGGAGATTACTATTATTATGAAGAAGATGGATATCCAACTGTAAGCACGCTCCTTCCAGTCCCTAGGGGAATACAAATGTAGACTGGGATTTTCAAAGGAGTCCAAGACACCAAACTCCTACTGAATTACCTTTGAAAATCTGACCCTTAACTTTTGGATGAGGCATAAAGATGAGATCACTTGTAGTCTTTAAAACTCCCATGTATAGTGGTTTGAAATAAGAAAAAATCAGGATTTGAACCTGTTTGCATTCCACTGTGATTTAAAATCAGTTCCATTTTCATGAATGTTTTTGTGCTAAAATGGCTCTATATTTGAGAAAAATTGTTCCCACCGTGAAAATATGTAAAATGTTGTTGTGTAATTTTGAACAATATGAAATATCAGGGAGTTGGGGGAGGGCACCATAATGGGAAAAAAACATTTCAGGAATGTATACTAAAATTATGGCAAGTGTATCATAATTTTGCATAGCCCTCATACTATTGTACTTTCTTAACGCGTGTCAATTTGAATGACCTAGTCAAAATCCATGACAGATAAATGCTTTTGGTACATCCTATGTCTTCCAAATCATTTGCAGTGACATAGTCATTTTACGTCCCCATCCTGCAGACACCAAAGTACATGCTTAACTTTAAGCTTGTGAATACTTCCACTGAACTTAGTATAGTTAATTGTGTGTAGTGGGGCCTAGTTAACAGAGCACTGGAGTAGGACTTGGGAGATCTGGGTCCTAATACCCAGCTATGCCACTAGCCTGCAGGGTGATCTGGGGCAAGTCTCTCTCTGCCTCAATGTCACCATCTGTAAAATGAGCATAATAATTCTTAGCTCCTTTGTAAAATGCTTTAAGAGGTACTGATTAAAAGCGCTATATAAGAGCTAAGTTTTTTCACCCCCCTGAGCGAGAAAGTTGCAGCGCTGTTACTTGCCAGTGTAGACAAGCCCTAAATGTTTGCAGGATCAGAGCTACACTGTGTACTACATAGGATGCTCTGTATTGGTCTTGGCCCTCAAATCAATGGGATTACTCAGGAGCATGAATTTGAACATGACTGAAGTGCTTTGCTGGATCAGGACCAGAACGCTCAGTACCTTACAGGATGAAGCCCCAAATGAACAGGCAATCGCTAAGAGACTCACCTTTGCTGTTCTTGTAAACGTTATGTGACCGTACAAGGATCAGAACATTCAGGTCACAAGAAGGTAAGTTCCGCTAGAGGCCCACAAAATTATTATTTCCAGACCTTTCTCTCTATAATTCCTCTGAATGGTTCCAAGGTGATGGATGACAGGATGGTGCAACATTTGATAGATGGCTTGATTATTTTAACAATTAAATATGTAATGAATATTTGGGAAGGTTCCACAGAAGTCAAATTTTTTGTCTTTGTTAATTATGGTGTGCATAATTAATTTGCAAGTATGTAAAGGCTGCAGCACAAAGAAATGGAAGAAATTTGAAGCAATACTGAATATTTAATGAAATGTCACTCATTCAAAACTCATTAATATACATAGGGATAATAATCTCATAGATTTGAATATGGTAGTGGTTTTTTTCCTTGTAAAGTTGCCTGGCTTACACGTGAATATATAATAACCTAATATTGTCTGTGGGCCAAACCCCAATGTGCTTTACACACTTTCAGAGAGGCCAGAAGAAGTTTAAAAGCCATGGTCTGCTGTGCCGGGGTCAAAAGCAGTGGAAAGTCCAAATGGTAGACACTTCATTCTTCTGAGTGCTTCAGAAATGTCTCAAAGAGCAAAACTAAACTAGTCCCTTGGCCTTTTTCTATTTTAAAAACTGTTCCATATGCTTCTGTGCTCTTTGGGCTTAGCGGTGTCAGGATATGTTATGCTGCTGTACATTCATCAGCTGGAGATGGACAGACATTTTTTCTATTTGCTTGCCTGGAGAAGGGGTTCAAACTCATTGCTACTGAACAGAAGAGAGAAGGATGTGGTGCCATCCTACTGTCATACTACTTGGTATAGCGCTGAAAATCAGAATTTCTATCCGGCAAGAAATTCTTGTATCTTAAAACCTGTTTGTCCCAAATTGGAACAAAAAGTCCAAAAATAATTTCTGGAGGGAAAAAAACTTAATTTGGAAATGTCAAAAATAATCTGGATTTGAGAAACAATTGGGGTTTGAGAGTAGTTCACCCTTAGGCAGATTGTGCTATATAGCTATACAATGATTCAGCTATGGCAACGCCTCAGCTAAGTTATCCGCTTTTATTGCTTTGTATCTCCTTCCTGTTGACGAAATACATCAAATGAGCTCGGCATTAAGAGAACCTCTGGATTAGAAGGTGCATTTATTTGGAATTTTGGGTGCTCCACCAATTAAAACAAAATCCCAGTTTAATGGCATACAATAGATTTGGTTTAGAAATATGTCTTCATTATTCTGATACTTCTGTATTCTGTGAAGCAAAAGAAAACTAGGTCCATTTCTGCCCTCATATGCACACAGTTCCCACTGATTATGGCTTGGATTCAGGAAAGCATCCTTTTTCAAGAAAGTACTTAAGTATGTCGTTAAGTCCCATTGTAGTCCGTTGGATTTACTCACTAAAGTGCTTTCCTGAACAGGAATGCTTAACTGCTTTTTCTGAATCTGGGCCTAAAGAAGTGAGAGTTTGGGCTCACTGGTCCATATTCATTGCTAGTGTAATGCCATTGACTTCCAGTATATATACAATTAGTGTAATTAAAATACCTGCTTTAGGCTCAACCTTCCCCCTCCCTTCCCAAACCAAAATAAGGGTGTTTTTGTTTTTTACACAAATATCAAAGTTTATTTAAAAGACCTCTTCAATTTGGTTTCTGGCTGAATTTTCAAATTTCCTGTCATTGCAATTATGAATAGAATGTCAGATTTACTAAAGGGTTTGTGAATAACAGGTCTTCAAAGATTGTTACACAGTGTGTAGGAATAATCCAGTAATTTTTGTGGCATATATTCCATCTATACAATCAGATCTTCCAGAATGACTGCAGAAATTAATGCTTGTGTTTGCTGTCCTTTAAAATAATATGAGACTGCAAAATAATAAGAGTGTGTTTGTACTCTGAAAAAGCAACTTTGTAAAGATGTATCCCACTTTCATTGTATTTCAGTGACTTCTGTAACAAGTATTCTTAGTTTATAAGTACAATAATCATTCTCCTAGTTACCAACCTGGCAAACTTAATCCAGGATGAGAGTCAAGATGGCTTCTCTCTGATTTATGTAACATCACTTGTAATAAAGAGTCCATCACTAACACATGTGCAGCCCAACTGTCCTCAGATCATGCCCTTAGTTACACATGTGCAAGTTTGTTGCCTTTGTAGAGGTTGCAAGATACGTTACCGAGGGCATAATATGAAGATAATGGGTTTCTCTAGATGACCATAGAAATAAAGTTTATTTAACAATCTAGTTGATTGCCTGGAAGCCAGAAAAGAATCCAGCTTACTCTCCCAGAGTTGTGTTGCCTCTGTTAAAAATCTTATGTTTCAACAGATATGACTCTGAATACACAGGGAGAAAATTTGCTCTGTAATGTGTGCCATTTAGAATAGCACATTAAGAACCTCATTCAGCCATGAACTGTTGCTAGACTAGGATTAGTGGTTCCTTGTGTCAAGGTCATAGATGATAATCTGCCCAAGGCTCAGCAGCAGAGACAGAAGGTCGAAGTATCAGATCAATTTCTATGACTTTCAATGGGAAAATTCTTTCAATATTGAAACTTTTCTTTTCTGCCAGAGCCTTCAAGATCCACAGAGGGTTAGAAATCACTCAAGTTGTCTTCATAGTCAGTTTGATTCCAAGAAATATAAACTTCCTCCTAAAGGGAACCTCTCCTGAGCTTTGTTTGCATTTTTCAGAATAATAATAAAGGTTTTTAAAAGCTCTCCACTTGGTGAGAGGACAGAGATTTTCTGTTCTCTTTGTTAAGGAACTTCTGAAAGAATGTGTAGCATCTCTGGAATAGTAAAATGAAGGTGATCATAACTCATTCTTCTGGGACTTAGAAACTAAACTACATGCAGATTAAAAAGAGTGTCCTGAAGAGATTTGCTGATGTGAGATCATTTTCAAATGTTATTTTTACAGAACTTATATCTATTCAGGGACAGCAAAGTCAGGGTGCAGTACTTAGGTTCTTTATAATTATTCATCTATTCCATTAATGTCTTGGCTTGTTTTGTGGTTTATAGTAATTCTGTTAAAATATTGAGATTGGGCCAAATCCTGGAGTCCTTGCAGCAAAAACTCCCATTGACTTCAAACACCTTTTAACGTCAGTTGGTGTTTTAACTCAGTAAGGATTGCAGGATTAGGCCAATTAAGACAAAACAAATGTTTGCATCAAGGTAGGAAGTGCAGATAATGATACTGTATACACTTAAAAAAAATCCTTGTTTAATCCCCAAAAGGACAAAACCCCAAGTAAGTACTGCTTGCATTTCTTTTTAACCAAAACTGGCAGTGGAGGGAGAGGATCCAATTAGCAAGAGTTTCCTTGTCTGATGGAATAACATAAAAATTCCGATGAAGTGTTTATTTTCCAGCAGCAGTGTTACTAATTATAATAGACCTCTTCCAACTGTGCCCCAAAGACAGGATGAAGTGCCAAGCAGGTGGTGGAGAGAAGTAGGGCTCGCCAGAAAACAACAATTGTATTTTGTGAAAAACTTTGAGGTTTCACATTTTGGTTTTGTGCTGATGCAGAATAATAACGAGACCTTCCAAGTTTTTTTCACAAAATGGGAGCAGGACACATGCAATAGCCCAATAGTTAAGATATTTCTCTGGGACTGGGGAGACCTAGGTTCAAATCCCTGGTCTGAATGTAGTTTATGAACCTGAGGTTCCCATATCCCAGATGAGAGATAAACAGCCAGGCTATTGACAATTCTAAGGAGGTTTGGTCTCTCTCTCTTATATAGATATATATATATATATCCTGGGCATGATGACATTTTCATCAAAACTGATATGTTTCCACACAACATTTCACTTTTGACAAAAAAATGTTTAGTCAAAAACATTTTGACCAGCTCTGTAGAGGCATCCACTGAGAAACAAGTCTTTGCCTGTCAGATATAGAGTTTTATTGTTTGGTTGGTTGTTGCTTGCTTCATTTTGTTGTCTGCGTGATATAATTCCTTATGTGTTACAGAAATAAAAAACCTGAGGTAAAATCCTGGCCCCAATGTAGTTCTTGGAAGTTTTGCCATTGACTTCAGTGGGGTGAGTATTTCACACTGATCCCTTCCCAAAAAAGTTCAAAGTCTAAGAACCAGATTCTTATACCCTTACTTGTATTGGAATATGTCTTACTGAAGTCAACAGGGGACATCTGTGAAGTAAGGTAACACCCATATTTATTCTAAGTATCAGGGACTGGCCTAAAATTAGACATTGCAAGCATAGGAGAGGATAGCAATAGACAAAGGTAAGAGGTAGGGAAAGGAAATACATGGTTTACAACATAAAGATAACAGGACAAATTATGAACCTCTTCCTTGCAATGTTTAGATAGTTACATGAGTAGTCTAGGCAAGCAAATGGGACTTCTTGCAGGAGTCATGCTCACCAATGTGTGCCAATGAGGTTTATATCATGCTGCATATGAAGCTCTTAAATGCTATATGGTGATTTTTATTTATTTATTTATCATTATTTTATTTGATTTTACCCTTGAGGTAAGGTATAGAGAGTAAAGAAGAGTAGCTTACACCAGTGTGGAGAGCAGGGGATGGGGGGAAGGGGGCTCAGAATTACCATAGAAGAAACAAATGAAGTACATCTTTTTAAAGTAAAAAAAACCTTGAAAATATTTGCAACAAAAAGTAATAAACTGGGGCTGCTTGAATTATGACAGTGCATTTCTAACGTGTTTCTCTCTTTAGTATCTGTGTGCTCTACAAAACTCAGTAGTACATTGTATCTTCTAAAAGGGTGAACTCTCCTTTCCTTACTACGTCAAAGCCATGCTTTTTAGAGTGATCAGGTCCTAATGGTTGGCTCTCAGGGCCTCAATTCTACAGTTGATCTGCACGGGGGTGAAGGTCCAGCCACATGGATCCAATTTCAGGATCTGAGCCCAGGGCAGTATTTTTAAGGGCAATTCATGACATAATTAAGTGAACATTCTGTCATTAAAAATGTTTGCACTCCACTGTTAATTAGGGGAATAAATCATATTTTTTAAAAACAGGTTTTTCACAATAACACCTGCATCACAGAAGGCAAACCAAAAGCTTAAAGAAATACACAAGGCAAATAAGTGCAACAATTTTGGGGGTGGGGGAGTCTTTTTACAAAGTTGTGTAAGGAAAGAATATGTAACAATCTAAAATATGGCACATCTGCTCTTAAAAATGTTTAGTTCAGTCTTTCATCGCATTATCAACAGACAATAGATTTCTAGTCTTCCACTATCTTAGGACATACTGATTGTAAATTCTTTGGGGCAGGGTTCATTTTTCATTATATTGTGTGAAATGTTTAGCACAATGGGGCATTGCCAAGAAGACAAATGACAATGACATAAGACCACATTTTCATAACTAACTTCAGACTTTGCATGCAGACAGCATATGTGAATGGAGATTGCCAAGTAAGGGCCCTGATTTTTCAATAAGTTGTCCATATACATTTGTGTTGCAATAACGAAGCCAAGTTAGTTAATTTGTTTTAGTGGAGCCGCCCGAACGGGGGTTTTTTACGTTTTTTTATTATAATTGGTTACATAAATTATTATACTATGCGCATGTACAAGCTTAGTTTAACTTTTTGCCCTTTTTTTTTAATTGGTGCTTTATGCATAGCGTGTTCCAGTGGTAAACACCTGGTCGGCGCATAATCAGTGGGTCTCCTGACCGGATGTGGGGGGGGGGAACCACTTCAGCCGCTCTATGATTGGGGGCGGGTTCCTACCCCCATAGTGCTTAAGAAGTGTAAAGTTCCTACACATTTGTGTGCACACAAATATACATGATCAATTTTCACGTGTTCATGTTACTTGGAGAGTTTCCACATGCACATGGACATGTTGCTTATGTAGATATTCCATACAAATCACACTGCTCAAAACATTAAAGTTCTAAAGTCAAGCCCTCAGAAGATAGGCAATGCCAGAATTAAGGTAGCTTATGCAACCTTATTTCCACCCAACTGTATCTATGAATTATGATATAGTCACAGGCTTCCTCCATAGATTTCATTGTTGGGGCACCACCCTGAGAACTAAAGGCAGAAAAGGCATTCTCCTGGGTATCCTACCTGATTTGGGTAGTTTCCAAACAAATTAATCTGCCCTGAGCTCAGAGAGGAGTGAGATTCGCCCTCTGCAATCCATTGCAGCTGTGTACAAGGAGAGGTTCCTTCCACTGCAGCTAATTTAAGGGTTCCTTAGGGCTCAAAGTTAAACCATCTAAACACAACATTTAGTTATGATTGGCTGGTGGGGAGAGGAGAAGACCCTGGCATCCCACTTAGAAGAACCCCTTTGGCATGTGGAACTAGGCCAGTCATTACCCTGATTTTCTTCATTTAGGGAGAGGCAGTGAATATAGATGAGCTGAATTAAGAGGGGGGAAATTAATTGAATAGACTAGTTGACCAGCAGTCTTCCGAGCAAACTTGAGAACAACGTGGCCTTCAGTGGCCGTGATGCTGCCAGCATACTGTGGTGGTGTATAAAGTGCTCCCTTATTTCAGTTTCAAAGACTTTCATTGCCTTATCAGATCAAAGTGAAGCATCTGTGTGTTTCAGTTGTGGGACATCGTGTGTCTGGCTCCCCTCTGGCTCTCACTAATCCCCCAGATTATCACAGATCTCTAAAGCTGCTCTTGAAAACCCTGTGAAAATAGGACTTTCTGTGGGTGTGTGAGAAGCAGGGAGGGAAGTAATAAGGTTGTCTGCATCTAAAGTATCCACATCATCATGGCACATGGTTCAGCAACAAAATGCTGAAAATTCCATTTTTCTAGCACTCTCTGGTAGATTATACTAGTTTCCGAGAGAAAGAAAGTCTATTTTATTCATTTGTGGCTGTCTATCGGCAATGGCTGTTTTGCATTTAAGGATTTATTCTGAATCAACTCTCATCCTATATATATATATATCTGAAAAATATGATTTTTCTTTTAACGAAGTGCTGTACTTTAATTTTTATCTCTGCTATAACATTCAGTGTTTCTAGTGATCTAATATAGTTCAGTCTTTCATGTGCTAGGGCAAGCCACAATCTGGCCTAAGTTAAGGGAGGGAGACAGTGAAAGAAGCCTTCCCTCCTTTCCAGATCCATAATGGGGTCTTGGCTTTTTTGAGCACACGTGTGCTTCCAGCCTCCACTGGAAAGTTAGTCTGCTCTAGAAGGGTGCTGAGGCTGTGCTATGTAAACACTGTGGTTGGTTCATTTTAAATGAGTGTAGATCAGGGGTAGGCAACCCATGGCACGCGTGCCAAAGGTGGCACACGAGCTGATTTCAGTGGCACTTACACTGCATGGGTCCTGGCCACCGGTTCGGGGGGGCTGGCTCTGCATTTTAATTTAATTTTAAATGAAGCATCTTAAACATTTTAAAAACCTTATTTACTTTACAAACAACAATAGTTTCATTATAGATTATAGACTTATAGAAAGAGACCTTCTAAAAACGTTAAAATGTATTACTGGCACGCAAAACCTTAAATCAGAGTGAATAAATGAAGACTCGGCACAGCACTTCTGAAAGGTTGCCGACCCATGGTGTAGATCCTCAACAAAGCAACATGATAGTTCATTCATTTAAGATATATTTGATGATTTGTGACAGTTCATTTGAGTAAGAAAGGTACCTTGTTTTGTTTTTTATTGTAGGTCTCTGATTTCAACAGTTTTTATGTAAAATAGAAACTCTTATAAAACATATCCTGGCAAATTTTAATTTTACAAGTAAAAGTAAAATCTTTAAACTGGGAGGGAAAAATACCTAAAATGGCTGTTTCATTATTTCACCCAATATTTAAACCATTTATTTTAAAGACACAACATGAAAAATAGAATAAAATAGGGGATGTCCAGAGAATTCCTGTGACTGTAAAGGAATACCTAATCCAAAAGGTAAATGTACTAAGTAACATCATTTCATTGCATATTTTTAAATTTATGTATGCAAATAGGGGCTACATAGTCTGAGATTATCCCCTAGATTACAAATTGAAGTAAAGGCAGATTTCTAGAATGCAGTTCTGTTGCAGAACTGACTCTATAACAGATACTGTTCAATTCTGGCAGAATACATGGAAATCCACTTAACTGAAAGTCATGTGAGGAACAGGAGCAGTTCAGACCAGCGATAGTATTAAAATCCACCTGCATATCTGGGGTAGCCATCACTGTAGTATTAGAACACCAATTAATAAATCTAGGAAATAAATAATTGTTGCACATATAGAGCATCAATACGAATATTGCCCAGTTGTGTAATAGGAACTGAAGGTTCCATTTCTGCAAACACCCACATGCTTAATTTTACTTATGTGAATAGTCCTATGGATTTAAATAATGAGTAAAGTTAAGCATGTGTTTAAGTGTTGCAGGATCAGGGCCTAATTTAGTTACCTCTTAACAGTTATTCAGTCGTATGTGAAATGAGTTTATGATCACTACTTACATATTAAACCCCAGACCATCATCATAATTTGCACCTTTGCTGGAAGTCTCACCAGGAAGCCCAAGGGTTAAAATCTGGATTCCCTTGCTCACTGTTCTCCTTAGCTGGTTAGTAGGAGTTTCCCTCCTGTTTACTTTAAAGGTGGAGAAAGGCCATGGCATATACATTACTTCTTACCCTTGGAGACTGGCCCTTCAGGTCTGTATTGAGGGCAAGGCCTATAGGCAGGCTTGTTCTAAGAAGCCAGCAGTATTGCTGCCCCGACTGTACCTGTTCTGTGAATAAACAGAAGACTCCAATATGCAGTGCTGTCAATCTGGCACCTTTCATGAGCACTAAATCCACTTCAGAGGAAAAGAACTAATGAAAACAGAAGGCAAAGCCTTTAATACTTAAAAGAGACAATAAATTCATGCCAAGAAAGCTGCTTTTCTTCTTTCTCAGTTCTGTCTGCTGCTAGTTCAGGGGGGAAAAAAATTCTCCTCAAGGTCACAGACACTGAAAACAGAATAGTAGCAACATTGAAAATCTTGACTTCAGCAGTTTGATTTTTCCCTTCTTTTTCCTAATTTTTTTTTAAAAGATTGACTGTCCGACATTGACATAAATCTCGGAGAACTGACCCGTAAAGTAATTAGAAGAGGAATTTGCCCTTTCCTCCACCCTCTCATCTCAAAGCCAGATCAGATGAAAGGCAAGCTCTGTTTACTTCCTGATCTGTCTAATTTCTGTAACAAGGACCATCCCCAACTTCATCTTCGTGCAGCTGCTATAAGTGAAACTCAAGAGGCTGCCCCAGGCACTGCAGCACCTTCTCAGAATGGTTCGACCTTAATGGATTAGTTTTCCTCTGCACAGGTGGCAATTTAACAAGAGAAGACCAAACTTTTTACACTTATGAGACCTCTGGTGAATGGCATCAAATATCAGAAGAGTGAAATAGAGCAAAAAGTGTAGGGAGCCTCCCTTTTAATCTCCTCCTACCTTAAGTCCCTCCACGCACATCATATTTAGAAAGAAAATAGGTCACAATTTTCATACTTGGACTCCTAAAATTAGGTTCCTAAATAAAAGTGATCTCATTTTCAGAACTGTTGAGCCTTCACAAATCCCACTGAAGTTAATGGGAACTTCTGGTGCTTTGAAAATCAGGCCACTTCTATTTGAATGCTTGAAATATATTTAGGAGTATATCTTTAGGCACCCAGGTTTGAAAATTTTAGCCATAACCAATCAATTTTTAAAAGCAGTAATAAAAAAATATCTCTTTGGCTTTTAAATGGGTAATCCTACCAAACAATAATTTAGAACTCCAGAACCAAGTGCATGTCTGATGGGTGCATTCAGTTATAGAAAACAAATAAAACAACACTGCCATTTATATATATTTCAAACTTAGGTATCTGAAATTAGTTTACCAGGTGTTGGGTACCATAGAAAAATGTTCTGTAGATAGACATATCTGTACTTAGGCCACCTAAATGAGTGGCCTGAATTTCCAAAGGTTTTGAGCATTGGTAGCTTCCACTGCAGTGGCTCACAAGATCAGGGCCTGCATATTTTGAAAGTCTGTTGTCTCATCCACTAGTTGGATGTGTCCTAAAATCTTCCTATCAACGTCTAAAACATGTGAGATCAGTTTGACTGCAGCAGAGACAAACCACCCCAGGAGACAACTTCAGGAGATTTGAGAAAGTCCAGTTAAAACTTTATATCCAAGTATCCTGGTTATTAGAGCAGACCATCAGGCCGGCTATAGTTAGGATTTGGACTCGTTTCTGTTTAAAGCTCGACTCTTCTAAATTCTCTAAAATCTGCATGGTTACTTGAATTGCCCGGTAATTTGATGTGCCTCATGGGAACACTAACTAGTGTTCTCTTCACCTATCTTTAGGGATATTACATATATACAAATGATATTATTCATGATGTATTTATTTTGTATATACTGCTGTAACAGTTTGTCCCGTTTTAAAGTAGGCACAGCATGTCCTACAAATAAAGTGCCTGTGCCAAAGTGCTCGTGCTGTGCCAAAGTGCTTACATTTTAAAGTACTGACTTACTGTACCTGTGGGTTCCCTGGGCATCTTCTATCATTACAGAAAATAACATCCCTGAAAAACATTGTTCAAAGGAACGTTGATCAAAATTGAGTATTATTTCTGTCAGAACTAAACTTTGCTGAACAAGGCTGGTTCTTAATCACCCCATGAATGGTGAGCTGCATGGCTATACCAAATTCATGAAAATAAAAAGTATGATTCCACTTTTCACCACAGCATATTATATCCATCTTTCTATAGACAAGTGTGTCAATTACACTGAATTGAACCTTTGCCCTTAGAGAGGTATCTTGGATAATCAAGTAGATATGAGCTGCATTCTAGATACATCACAACTATATATGTACAGTGTTCTTGTATAGTGCATTCATCAGGTGTTATTGAGAGGTGAAATTCTCAGGCCACGTGCAAAGTCTAAATGAATGAACTTGGCAGGAGCAAACCTATACAAAGAAGAATGAGGCAGATCCCTGCACAACTTGATTATAGAGTTTAGGGCCTTAGCTCAGCTAATCTTTAGCAATTTTTTTGATCTATGCTGAGTTTGTGGCCAGTGAATTTGCAATGGATGATAGGGCCACATTGGAGTTTGGAGGGGTTTTACATGGGCATCTCATCCACTGCAAACAGCAAAATTACAGGCCACATACCTCAGCATACACTGAACCAGCAGCTGCATGCAGCTGTGCAGTGATCTGGGTATTATGCAAGAGTCTCTGGAATTTTGCTGAGTCACCTTTGTTCTTCCATGAATATTGGAGTCAGAGTGGAATCCATGACATCAGCAAGAAACTCATTTTTAGTGCACACACAGAACACAATTAAAGGTTCCACCTTCTGTCTCTTTCCCCTGCTTCTCCTGCAATTTGCAGTAAAACTACTCCACAGTATGGATTGTCCCAGACATGCCGCATTTTCTGAAAAGACCAGCTTCATCTCCCCAAAACAAACAGAAGTTCAAAGTATCTTTTATTTGAGGTCAGCCTACTTAATTTGCATAGAAACAATTGGTTTCATGTAAACTGCACAGGTTTTAGACTCCTAAAGACTGTAAATATATTATCTTAACAAGGAGCTAGATCCTCATATCCTTATTGACCTTGAGTACAACCTTATCCCAGGAATAGTTGACTGAAATGAACCTGTGATTAGGTACTCCTCAAGAGATAAGAGTATGATAATCTGGCCCTTGGGAATAAATTTTCAGATGGATTATCTCTGTATCTGTGAAACTGGGTATATATTAATAATTGGACAGCCTGAGAAGTAACATCAAAGCTTAATTTCTGATTTACCGGTTTACTGATCTAACAATTTGCTATCCTTCAAAATGTAAAGAATGACAGATCTGTATGTTCTACAGTTTTGGAGGTGGGAAATTCCTAAAGCACAGGGGGGGATGGTTTCGACAAATATGACTGGTTTTAGCAAAGGATTTAAATTAGTTACATGCAGCTATCTGAAACAGGTATATCTTGAGTCATTGTAGTGAATGTAAATTACATTCAACCTATGTTCTTTTACACATCCTTCAGCTAAATCAGAAATCAAAATACATAATCTAGCAAGATGGTTTCAGGGAAACCAAGAAGATTTATGACACACTTTGGAGATTTGTGAGCTACAGACTAATTAATGGATTGCACTCATCCATATATTGTGTGTAGTTTTTTCATTCATGATAGATTATAATATTGACAATCCTTCATATTAACTTTAAATAATAATGTTTATTTAATAATTAAAGGATCATTTAATACAGTATAAATTAAAAATTCTTCATTTTGCCTGTTTGAGAAAATCAAGAGTAAGAGAGGAAAAAACAGTGGAAACTGCTTACAAAAATTATATTAGATTATGAAGACATATTAGTCTTGCTATAATTCAGAGCCCAATCCTGTAAACACTTACCACTGGGTTTACTACCCTAAATAGTTCCATTCAAGACAATAAGAGAAATCAGATAATTTTACGTATGTAACTGCAGAATTCACCTAAGCATCTTTGCATTTATTTCTAGTCAGCTCTTCATACTGTACATTATGCTAAGTGTAGCTCAAAAATTCACTCACCAGATTTAAATAGTGAAACAGTGATATTTTAAAAGATCAGTTAAAGTGCATAAAGATCAATTTTTAATATTCAGATCTGTAAAAGCATTTTTTATCCCCAGGATGAACTGCATAGTCTATTAGAATAAACACAAGTTCTTAACATGGTGCATTAAGTGGACTGAGGTTGTCCCATGAATGGCCACACAGTAGCATTACATTTGAGTACAACACTACAGGAATTTTTTTTCTTGTGCTGTGAGAGTGCAGCACATTTCAGAAGACACCTCTCAGCCACAACAAAATTCCCACTCTCTACCAATACCTCTAATTAAGCAAGAGATGTAGAGCACTAAATAATACAGTAATGCTATTCTGGCATCACCAGTTAATAATGTTCATATTACCCTTTTACCATAGATTGTTTGTTAGCCCTAGGTCCAACATAATTTTCATTGTGGTATATAATATTCCTGGGAAAAATATAATTCCATAATTCTAAATCTTGGCATCAGAAGAATTTGCTGATTAAATTGAACATGGATCATGGAACATGGATCGCAGAAGCTAAATTTCTTTTCTTTTCTTTTCACTCTACAAGTGAGTACTTGCAGCCATTAAAAGTGCTAATTATTACGGTGCGTGTCCATGTGTACTGAAATATTTGTTTTTCTGAGTAACCATTGGAGACAATGACATTTTCAGTTCAGATGTTCCTATCCAAAAGATAATACCTAGGTTTAGCTGGATTTTAAGTTAGAAAACAGGAAAGGAGTGGCAAAGAGCAATGAACTTTTTTTGAAAACCGCTTTTCATCTTTCTTACTCAATAATTGTGCAAGAATGAAACATCAAAGAAATCTAGGAGAAAGGTGAGGAAAGTCTAGTAGAAAAGAAAAAAAATCCATTTAGTAACTTTTTAAAATTCAAACCAGAAGGTACAAACTGGTTAGTGATGTAGGTTGTTACTGGAACAGCTGAACTTGTTGAATAAAATTGTCTGTTGTTTGATCAGTAATAATGATCTATACCCAATTACCTGCCAAGCTGCGACATGATTCCCAGAAGTATTTCACCACTTTCCTATAATCTGGGTGTTGGGAAAGAAGGTGAAAAACATAACTAATATTTCAAACACAAGTTTTCAATCACAGTATTTCAAGCACAAAATTACTGTGATATACCATGTTATAAAGAAGTGTCTGTTATGAGAAGGAAAAGAGATTGAAATCTATTTTTTTATCCAGAATCTCCGATAGCATTATGCATGGTATAAAAGAAATAAGAGTCTGTGGGAAAAGCCAGATTTGAGACAGAAATTGATAAAATAGCAGGAATATTCTCAAGAAAATGCTCTTTAATCTTCCTGCAAAAGTCATTATGACACAAGCTATTGTTTGGAACTCCCTATAGGCTACATCTAATTCACACCTTGCCCTTTCTGACTTAGTAATGTAAGATTACAGTGACAAAGTCTGATCAACCTGATAATGCTAACGAGCGTGATCCAAAGCTCATTAAAGTGAATGGAAAGTCTCCCATTGACTTCAGTGGGCACTGGGGTAGGGCCTAAATGAACTGTTGCTTGAAAATACCCTGAGATGTTTTGCCAGATACTATATTTAAAGTCTGGCAAAAATGATGTCCTGAAATTTAAAAGCACAAACGTCTTTACCTGGCTTACGCATATGCACAATGGCTCAGATCTTCATGCAATGTAAAGCAGCATAATCCCATTGACTTCAACGGAGTTGCATCAATTTACAAAAGCTGATGATAGCTATAGCAACAAAATTAACACAAATAACACAGGGTTTTATATCAGGCTTCAAATTGCTCCAGGTAAATATATATATATTTTAAACCTCAGGATATCTGTTTTGTTTAACACACTTAGTTAGATGAACTCCTGACAATCATTTTCATTCTTCTTCTGGCCAATTTCCAGATGAGTTATTTACTTTCTTTCTCCCTAAACTCCCTGTGCAGCTTCAATTGGCTGTAGAATTCTGCTTCACTTCCTGTCTTGAACTGTTTGTATAATGGTGCCATGCTCTGTTAAACAGCTGCTGCATTTGTTCTCAGACTACTTCAGGGATAGGTAAAGTGATAACTATGTGTCTGTCTGTCTGGTACTGCAAGGGGCTGAATTTCTTTTAGGAGGTGCTTAGCATCCTCTCCTTAAAACACTGGGGATTAGATCCACAAAGGGATTTGGATGTCTAACTGCCACATTAGGCACCTAAATCCAAAATGTAGATTCTCAAAGCCCCTGCTCAACTGCTGCCTAACACTGTAGGTGCCTAAATTCCCTAGGCTCCTAAGTTTCCACCAGTAACGTCTCCTACGTACTTAATTTTGTGCCAGTGTGCATGCACACAGCCACCTGCTGCTGAGCTTCAAAGTATCTAAGCCCTGCCAGGTTTTTCAAATTAGGCATTCCCATACCTGTCCTGCCTGCAGGGCCTGATCCAGTAAGAAAGCCCAGAGGCCACGTTAGAGTATGCACACTGGATCAGGCCTTGCAGAAACACAGCCAAAGGAGGAGAAGGAACCTCTTCAACCCACCCCCTATACCTATCTCCTAGAACTGGAAGGGACCCCGAAGGCTCATTGAATCCAGCCCCCTGCCTTCACTAGCAGGACCAAGTACTGATTTTGCCTCAGATCCCTAAGTGGCCCCCTCAAGGACTGAGCTCACAATCCTGGGTTTAGCAGGCCAATATCCCCAATACCCTAGGGCCCAATGCTTAGAACATTCACGTAGGCTGTGGGAGAAAAAGGTTTAAATTCCCATTCCGCGTGATTTTAGAGCAAGGACTTTACCCATGAAGTGGGTTTAACTGCCCTTGCCACTGCAATATAGGATGTTGTGGGGTGGGTGTCTCTGTCTCTCCTGTTGAAACTGTTCCACCGTGTATAAAATATTTAAACATTCATTGGGCCAGAGAGAAAGGGAGAAGAACACTTTAGCCAGGTGGTCAGGGTGCTCCCCCAGGAGATCTGTATTCAAGTTTCTGCTCCAACGAATATTTCAGTATTTTACACAAAGTGGAACAGCTCTTCTTGGCATTTCCAAATAGCTAGCTTGGGTGGCTCTCTGCTCAGCATGCTGGCTTATATGAATTGGGACACCTAACTCAGGGCTGTGGATTCCACTAAGTTGCAGGGTGCCTAAAATTAGATGTCATGATGCAAAGTCTAAGTACCCCCTGGATTTGGCCCTGGGAGTGGGATCAGACTCTTAGGGGTACAGCCTCTTAAGGTTGATTCATACCAGCTAAGGAGCTGCCCCTTGGTTTTTGCTGCATAGTATTTTATTTGCGAAATCCCTTGGGAGGAAATCTAGGGTGTCTACCACCAAACTAATCAGACTGAATAAGAAATTCAAGATTCAGCTCTCTGTTATTACTTTTTCTCTTCCCTGCTAATTTTTCTGTGGGTTTTAGTTCAGTTTCTGTAAGCTTTATGAGTTAACAGTGCAACTTAGTTTTTGAAAGAGAGTTTGCTTGCTATGGGTTTCTCAGACTTTCAGCTCCATCTCTGACTCACTCCAGGTGGGAGTATATGCAAAATTCTCAGACTCACCCTCTCTTTGATTGACATCATCACCATTTCCCATGCTATTTTTATCTGCCTTCTCAAGGAAAGTAAGCACAGTGCAGCATGTCAATTTCTAGTCAATTCTGCATCTGTGTTGTGCAGCTTGAAGGTTTCAGTGACATTTTTAAAGCTGCTTAGTTTATCTTTACATGGAAGCTTAAAGAAATGCTATTTGCATTAGAACGGGTACATCTGAATGATTGCTATTTCTTATTCACTGCAATTGGAAGAGTGATTGCGGCTTGGATAGGCATATACCCACACTATCTTTAAGCTAGTTAGCTTGCTAAAAATAGCAATGAAGATACCAACAGCACAGGCTGTACAAACCTACCTTCTAGGGGGTGGGCGAGCAGGGAGGTCTTCCTGGGCACCAACTTCCAGTGATGCCCTTGGGCTTTTTCTTGTTGTGGATTAGTTGCTCAACCACTTTGGGAGACACCAGAAATGCTTTCCGCTTTGGGTGGCAAAGGGCCACTTTGTCCTGTGCTCTGGGACCCTGGTATGTACTTGGTTTGCTAGTCTGTGCCACTGTATCTTTAGCCCACGAAAGCTTATGCCCAAATAAATTTGTTAGTCTCTAAGGTGCCACAAGGACTCCTCATTGTTTTTGTATCTTAACTGCTATTTTTAGCATGCTAGCTAGATGAAAGCTAATGCATGCAAGTCTACCTGAGCTGCAAATCACACCTTTGATTGCAATGTAAACATACCCTTCCCCTCCATTTCCCATCTGTAAAATGGAATGAACAGCACTTCCTGACCTTGCAGATATTTTGTGAAAATAAATTCATTACCATCTGTGAGGTGCTGTCTGATGTAGTGATGTGAGCCCTATAACACCCAGATGAAACACAAAGAAAGATAAGTCAAATGCAAAGGGAGACCCAGAGAATGGTATCAATTTACATCTTTTGCTGTTGTTATTACAGGTCCTATAAAAGTACAAAGTGTTATTATATTTAATTAACAGTTTAGACTTCAGGCACTATGGCTCAAATCCAGCTTCCACCTCCAGAGGTACGGGGTGTGTCTACTCTGTTCCACAAGATGAGGGGACTTAATGTTTGGCCTCACTCCATGCAGGTTCCCATTGTTTCAGAGTAGCAGCCGTGTTAGTCTGTATCCACAAAAAGAACAGGAGTACTTGTGGCACCTTAAAGATTAACAAATTTATTTTAGCATGAGCTTTCACGAAAGCTCATGCCCAAATAAATGTGTTAGTCTCTAAGGTGCGCCAAGTACTCCTGTTCTTGTTCCCATTGCTGATGATTATGCCACACAAAAAGATCCACTCCTACTCATCTTCTCTTGTCCCCTCCTCCTGGTGGAAGGTGAAAAAAGACAGTATAAGGGTCTACAAAGGCTATTCAACTTCCCCACAACTCTCCTGAGCCATCGGTATTTCCTCTGTTCCACATCCTAGCCTTGGTCTACACTACGAGTTTAGGTCGAATTTAGCAGCATTAGAGCGATTTAACCCTGCACCTGTCCACATGATGAAGCCATTTTTGTCGACTTAAAGGGCTCTTAAAATCAATTTCTGTACTCCTCCCCGATGAGGGGATTAGCGCTGAAATTGACCCTGCTTGGGGTAGTGTGGACGCAATTCGACGGTATTGGCCTCCGGGAGCTATCCCAGAGTGCTCCATTGTGACCACTCTGGACAGCACTCTCAACTCAGATGCACTGGCCAGATAGACAGGAAAAGCCCCATAAACTTTTGAATTTCATTTCCTCTTTGGCCAGTGTGGCGAGCTGATCAGCACAGGTGACCATGCAAAGCTCATCAGCACAGGTGACCATGGAGTCCCAGAATTGCAAAAGAGCTCCAGCATGGCCTGAACAGGGGGTACTGGAGCTGACTGCTGTATGGGGAGACGAATCCGTGCTATTCAAACTCATCCCAAAAGACAAAATGCTGGA
The DNA here is from genome assembly GCF_016161935.1 of Mauremys reevesii. Classification (NCBI taxonomy): domain Eukaryota; kingdom Metazoa; phylum Chordata; order Testudines; family Geoemydidae; genus Mauremys; species Mauremys reevesii. Next base: position 174,404,834 of record NC_052624.1, on the reverse strand, counting down.
ATATTTGAAAAAATCTCCAAGGGCATGAAAGACAGAGGTTATAACAGGGACCCACAGCAGTGCCGCGTGAAGCCTACCAAAGAACCAGAGAGGCAAATGGCTGCTCCGTATCAGAGCCCCAGACATGCTGCTTCTATGATGAGCTGCATGCCATTTTAGGGGGTGCCCCTACAACTACCCCACTGCTGTGTTTCCCTCCTCCACCACTCCTCCTGGGCTACCTTGGCAGTTATCCCCTCATGTGTGTGACGAATTAATAAAAAATCCGTGAATTTGAAACAGCAATGACTTTATTGCCTCTGCAAGTGGAGATCAAAGGGGGGAGGGGAGGGCGGTTGGCTTACAGGGGAGTAGAGTGAACCAAGGAGGTGGGTTTTCATCAAGGAGAAACAAACAGAACTTTCACACTGTAGCCTGGCCAGTCATGGAACTGGTTTTCAAAGCTTCTGTGATGCACAGCGCACCCTGCTGTGCTCTTCTAACCACCCTGGTGTCTGGCTGCACATAATCAGTGGCCAGGCGATTTGCCTCAACCTCCCACCCCACCATAAAAGTCTCCCCCTTACTCTCACAGTTATTGTGGAGCACACAGAAAGCAGTAATAACAATAGGAATATTGGTTTTGCTGAGGTCTAATCGAGTCAGTAAACTGTGCCAGTGAGCTTTTAAATGTCCAAAGGCACATTCTATCACCATTCTGCACTTGCTCAGCCTATAGTTGAACTGCTGCTTACTACTGTCCAGGATTCATGAGCCATGGGAGCAAGGGATAGGCTGGAGTAGGTGTGACCGCACGGTGCTGCTGACTTGGAGAGCAGCCTGAGGCAGAAGCCTCCAGCTGGCCTGATATTCCAGGCAGGACTGAATCTCCATTAGATGAAACTTAAAGAAGAGAATGACCTAGAGTCATTCCCATTTTTGTCCAGGCACCCCTGACTGACCTCACTGAGGCCGGCCAGGAGTATCCATGTCTTCCCAGGTGCCCCTGACCATCCTAACCAAGGTTGGCCAGGAGCACCCATGGGACGATGACGATGTCTAGCAGTCGTATTGAACCATCTGCTATCCGCAAGGCAAGGCAAGGGGATGCTGCTGTGTAGCACGGCAGTACCATGTCTGCCAGCAGCAGCCTGGAGACATACGGTGACAGTGAGCTGAGCGGGCTCCATGCTTGCTGTGGTATGTCATCTGCCCAGGTAACCCAGGAAAAAAAGGCGAGAAATAATTTTTTGCTGTTGCTTTCACGGAGGGAAGGAGGGAGCCTGATGACATACCCAGAACCACCTGCAACAATGTTTTTGCCCCATCAGGTATTAAGAGCTCAACCCACAATTCCAATGGGTGGCGGAGACTGCGAAAACTGTGGGATAGCTACCACAGTGCAATGCTCCAAAAGTCGAAGCTAGCCTCGATACTGTAGACGCACACGGCCGACTTAATGCGCTTAGTGGGGACACACACAATCAACTGTATCAAATCAATTTCTAAAAAATCGACTTCTATTAAATTGACCTAATTTCATAGTGTAGACATACCCCTAGTGTAAACAATCTCTGTGGAGTTCAGTTTGACTGTACGCAGGGAACTGCAATGACTCTCTGCTGCCAACTCTTCCTCATAATCAACACCCATGTTGGACCTTGTGCAGTCATGTTAGCAGCTGCAAGATTCGGTCCAGAGAGCATAGCTACTGTGAAGTCCATAGGTATCTGATTTATGGACTAATTTGAAATGTGCTCAAATTCCTGCTAGGACAGTGGTTCTTTGTGGTTATTTAGTCACAATCAGCTGCTGATGGCTGCTCCAACTATAGTGTTTCTACCCACAACATGAAGGCTCTTCTGTTAGCTAGTTAGCATGAGAACCAAATGCTGGAGAAAATCTCTTCCAACTGATTGTACTACACTTAACAACTTCCACTCCCTGATTACTGAGGAAACCATTAGAAGAAGAAAGTGTGTAGATCTTTCATCATGCTTGCAAAAACTTAAGGGGGGCAGGGAAGTTCTATCAGTCATTTAGTGTTCTCAAGAGCAATTATTCCATTATTTCCTCTATCTTGCTTATTGTCTGCTACTTAATTACTTCCATATCCAGCTCTTTAACTCTAGCACACAACCTCCTGCAGGTTTTTAAAAGCCTGATTTGAGTCTGTGTCTGGCAGCTTCAGTTGTGTTCCCTTTTATCTCTTACAACTCCACGGTATTTCACTTACAAAAACAGACCCAATTCTGCAAAGACTTTCACTTTTGCTTAACTTTACACGTTATGAACAGTCCCACTGATGCCAATGAAGCTACTCAGAATATGTAAATTATATACATTGAGTGTTGTAGCCATGTTGGTCCCAGGAGAGACACTGAGAGACAAGGTTGGTGAGGTAATATCTTTCATTGGACCAACTTCTGCTGGTGAGAGAGACAAGCTTTCAAGCTTTCACAGAGCTCTTCTTCAGGTCTGGGAAACTTCCCATCAGAAGTTGGTCCCACAAAAGATATTAACTCATCCACCTTGTGTCTCTAAGGCCATGTCTAGATTCTATACAAATGGCGCTGCAGCAGCACAGCTGTACTGATCAGGAGTGGCTCTAGGCATTTTGCTGCCCCAAGCACGGCAGGCAGGCTGCCTTCGGTGGCTTGCCTGCAGAGGGTCCGCTGGTCCCGCAGCTTCGGCAGACCTCCTGCAGGCGTGCCGCTGAAGGCAACCTGCCTGCCACCCTCGCGGTGACCAGCAGAGCGCCCCCAGTGGCTTGCGGCCCCAAGCACGCACTTGGCGTACTGGTGCCTGGAGCCACCCCTGGTACTGATACTGCTTCACTGCATCTGATGAAGATGCTTTTGCCAATGGGCGAGAACTCTCCCATCGACATAATAAAACCACCTCTGCTTGCAGAGGTGATGACAGCGGGTGAAGCTCTCCCACTGACACAGTGCTGTGTACACGAGCGCTTATGTCGGTGTCACTTATGTTGCTCACGGGGGTGTTTTTTTCACACACCTGAGCGACATAAGTTATGCTGACATAGGCTGTAGTGTAGACATAGCCTTAGTTAGATACAAACATAAGTCTTTGCATGTTCTGGACCATAATGTAATATTCTGTAGTGATCACCAAAACATTTGAAACTCTACCATAAACTGTAATAGCCTGGACCATTAATAATAATGTAGGGATGATAGTTTTTATAAAGGTCTGAAGTAAAGTTAGGATATAAAATATTGTATTTGCTGTAGAATCAAACAAAGTCCAACTCCATGAATGAAAATTTATGTCTTATACCTGTGAGATAATATGATGTCATCTTCAAACAGGTAAGCATCTGGGGCAGGGACTATGTTTGTACAGCCTCTAGCGCAGTGTTGTCGTGGTCATAACTGTGGCTCCTACACACTACTGCAATACAAACTATACATGATAAGTTTAATTTAAAAAAAAACTTTCTAGACCAAATATTCAAATCTTAGCAGGTAAAATTTTCAAAATCTACATTTTAGGGCACCCAAAACTATGATTAGTCAGTGCTGGTTTCATCTGCATGCCCAAATCCTATAGGTAGGCATCTGGCTAACTGGTTTGCATGTATAAATGATGTTTATGATTGCAAACACAGATACAGGAAGTTGGGCAACCTGGTTATTATCTATGAAAAATAGGGTAACCAAAAAGTTAAAAGCAGAAAATTACACTTGCAGTTTTGAAGGCTGAAGGTCATTTTAAAAATCTGACCTCTTTTTTTGAAACAAATTGACATTCATTTGAGTCTAGGAGTGAAGGAACAGATTTTGTATTTAATTGCCCCAAATACAATCTTTAAATAGACAAAACGAAGCGCAGTTTCGACACTGGATGTTGTGTGATACTGTGGAAGGGAGCATTGAGCTTTTTTAATCTGCAAACAATAGGAAAAAGCTTCTTTGACAACTAGGCATTCCCTGTGGCTTGAGATAGACAAAGATGCAGCTCCAGTCTCTGGACATCCTGGCACTGGAAAAGACAAATGTTGAAAATACTTATGTGTTCCCACTTTCAATATTGAATATAATTTTTCAGACAGAATCAGTTGTGAGGTCAAATTTAGGGCCATATTTTAGAAGGTGCTTCTGTTCAACCTCCAAGACCCTAATCCTACATTCAGTAATGCATGGGCCTAATTTTGCACTAGGGCCTAATTTTGCACCTGCATTTTTGCTGTCATAGTCAATTTTGGGGGAAACCATGCAGGCCTCAATATTAGCATTCAGACGTTAGAATGTTCTTTGCACCTGCAAGTCAGGTAGTTTGGCAGCTAAGTGTTAACATTTGTATTTAGAATTGATTGTGTCCACAGATCAGGCAGTTAGACCTTCAGGCTATGGTTTTCAATGATGATAGGAAATTTGGATATACAATTCTGATTAATTGTAATAATGGACAGTAGGCATGCAAATCTTCTAGGCAACTTTGAAAACATTATGTCTAAATTCTGTCATCTGTATCCACAAATTGATGCTGCCTAAAAACTGCACTGGCAACAAATCATGGTCACAGAATGGAAGACTGTCCCTTTGAAAATAACGGGGCTAAAAGGATGACCCTATCAGGCTGGTTGGAAAAGGGTGCAGGTGGTGCTTGCCACAGACCTCAGGCGGACGAAAGGGGAGATTCAGCCTGAGAGAGAAAAGCTGAGACAAAAGGGGCAATGCAGTTCCTCACATCTTTTTCACATAGGCTATGGATGCTAGTCTGCCCATAGAAACAGAAGACCTCCAGGAAGAGATTTTTGGGAGTTTATCCTTTGTTTCTCTTCTCTGTAACAAAACTTTCTGATAGCATGCACAACACCTAGCTCAGTGGTTTGAGCACTGTCTTCCTAAAGCTAGGGTTGTGAATTCAATCCTTGAAGTGTCCATTTGGGACAAAAATCTGTATGGGGATTTGTAATGTTTTGAGCAGGGGGTTGGACTAGATGACCTCCCGAGGTCTCTTCCGACCCTATATCCTATGATTACCTTATCAATGAGTTCTGCTGATGTGGTTTCTGTAGAGTCCATTTTTATTTCCTAGTCTGTATGATTTGGGTCTCGTAAATAGTGTTAATACATACAATAATTATAATTCTCCTTGACTGCATCATATTTAAAGGTGTAAGCTTCTCAATCCATCTCCTTGAAGCAGATTACCCAGGAGAGAACCCGTACAATCCAGCTGGAGCTGCTCTGATCCCATTAACTGAATAGTGAGGAGAATATTTGAATCAGACTCCAGAGCATAGCAAAACCCTTATCTCATTAAAAGGAAAGCTGACGAGACTGTACCACAGGGGTGTAACCTTGGGTGTCCCTTTGAACGTCTGGTTGAGTCACATGGGTGAGTGCTGAATGGAGGTGCTACTGAGGCATTTGGGTGACAATATCTCTGTGACAATCTCTTTGAGTGTGTTCTACCCCTCAGTCTGACAATTTCTAAAGGTGTCATGTGCGACAAACAACCAAATGAGGTATTAAATGAAAATAAGAGTGCTGGCAATTTAAAATGAAGTGGGATTAATTAATTAATCTATGTATTTACCACTGGTGACTCTGTAATAAAAAGCCTTTGGGGTTACTATTTTATAGGAACTTTACTTCCTTCATTTGGAAGATTTTATTTCCTGGTGTGTGTTTGTGTATATATATATATATAGTCTGTGCAGAATTTTCATGGCCTCAGCTTTGTCTTTCTTTTGGCTACCTGCTTTCAATAACAATTCTTTTAGGTGACAAGCAGCAGTCAGGGGCTTCAGGACTTGAGTATCTTCATAATGTGGTGTTTTATTATCTTTCCCAGGAAATTCAGGAGTGCCAGAAGGGAAAGAGGTGTGTCTGTCCATTCTTACCCCAGTCCTTCCAGTCTCCCAGCTTGAAGCCTGCGATTTGGAGGAGGTGGTGAGCAGTACTGCTAAGGCAGCTGACCCCTCCTCTTCTGTGTAGGAGGGGAGAGTTCTAGGTACACAGGATTACCTTCTGTGTGCGTTAGGATGGACAATCCAGGCCAACAATAACCATGCCCATATCTTTTGTGCTGTATAAAAGATGCTGCTCTGCAAAGTGTATTATTTGTTTTTCTTTCTTCTTCAAGACCGCCAAATGCAGAGTTCTTCCTGCCTCTTTCCCCCCCATCACCGGCTCCCACTCAGCAGGGCTCCCTAGCATGCTCTCTGATGGTGACACACACTGTATTGAACCCTGCTGGAGACTGGAAGTCCCCAGCATGAGACAAATAAACAGTTCCTCCCCACCCCGCAAACTTCCCAGACTGATGTATTGTAAACTAAAATAGATGAGAATTTGAAACTTAAGTTGATCAACACTGGTGCGGCATGCATAACATACTTTATGAAACACATCGGAAAGCTTAGGGCTGATTAATAGCTACTGCACTCAGACTTCTGAGATATATTTCTTTCTTTCTTTTTTTTTTTTTTTTTTGCTGTGGGCCAGGATGGAATTGCAAACATATTAATTAGCAATAATGTGTTTGTTTGTCATTGAACTACCAAGTAAGCACTAACACAAGAAATACTTCGGGATACTTTGTCGCAAGGAAATCAAAGCAAGGTCGCCACAGTCAGCCACTGATCTGATTGGCATTTGTCTATATGAAGTCAATTTTGAAGAAGGAAAAGAATGAAAGGCTGCTAGACTGAGCTCAGTTAGATTTCATTTGCCAGGAGTGTTGTAAATAGTCTCCAATATTTCAACTAGAGATCAATCAAAAGCTGCGCTCCCCCTTCTCCCCAGCATGATCCAAACACCACCAGACTTAGAGATAATTTTCATCGGCACAGTAGGAGTAACCTAAAACAAAGTGAAGGGTAGGGGCCCTGTCATTCCCATAATACTTGCTGCACAGAGGGAACTCACCATATAGATCATGGTGTGGAGTGAAGGCATCTGCCTCCACAACACCACCACCCCTTGCTCTGGAATATATTGAGAGCTCACTGTAAGGCTGGGGTCCTGAGGACCCACTGCTGGGAGGAGACTGAGGGATTGCACATTCTCCTCCTACTAGTTCCATGGAAAAGTCTAAGGCTCTCTAATTTTCTCTCACTCTCCTTTCATGCTGGGAAACCTTCCTGCAAGATGGCGTTCTAGAGCCCTTGTTAGTTGAGGAAACACCCCTCTGTCCGATTGCACTAAAACCACTCTGTCACCAAGCAGGAACGTTCCAGTCAGTATGAGAATGACTGCCCTCCGAAAGAAAGGACCCCTTGGGAATTGCAGAGTTTGGGAACAAAATTATATCACCTATTTTAAAGGGCATGGGGGCTGGGCATAAGTTTCTGAGGAAACTTCCAGCAGTGTTGCCAATTCTCATGCCAATATTCTCAGTCTTGCAATATTTTATGCTATTCTTAAAGTTCCAACTCCTGCAAAAGTCTCATTTTTATTAGAAAGTAAGTTTATAGTCCTGATAGTTGCAGAGAACAGCTTGAAAATGTGAACCTTAATAAAACAAACAAACAAACAAACAGAAGGCTAATAAATATGAACCCCCATTTATTATTTTTTAATGGGACACAATCATTCCGGGGTACAAAATATATCGAAAGGACAGAACAGGCCGTGCAGGGGGAGGAGTGGCACTATATGTTAAAGAAAGTGTAGATTCAAATGAAGTAAAAATCTTAAGCGAATCCACAGGTTCCATAGAGTCTCTATGGATAGAAATTTCATGCTCTAGTAAAAATATAACATTAGGGATCTATTATCGACCACCTGACCAGGACAGTAATAGTGATGATGAAATGCTAAGGGAAATTAGAGAGGCTATCAAAATTAAGAACCCAATAATAGTGGGGGATTTCAATTATCCCCATATTGACTGGGAACATTTCACTTCAGGACGAAATGCAGAGATAAAATTTCTCGATACTTTAAATGACTGCTTCATGGAGCAGCTGGTAGAACCCACAAGGCGAGGCGACTCTAGATTTAATCCTGAGTGGAGTGCAGGAGCTGGTCCAAGAGGTAACTATAGCAGGACCGCTTGGAAATAGTGACCATAATACAATAGCATTCAACATCCCTGTGGTGGGAAGAACATCCCAACTGCCCAACACTGTGGCCTTTAATTTCAAAGGGGAACTATACAAAAATGAGGGGTTAGTTAGACAAAAGTTAAAAGGTACATTGACTAAAGTGAAATCCCTGCAAGTTGCCTTTTTAAAGACACCATAATAGAGGCCCAACTTCAATGTATACCCCAAATTAAGAAAAACTGTAAAAGAACTAAAAAAGAGCCACCGTGGCTTAACCACCATGTAAAAGAAGCAGTGAAAGATAAAAAGACTTCCTTTAAAAAGTGGAAGTCAAATCCTAGTGAGGCAAATAGAAAGGAGCACAAACGCTGCCAACTTAAGTGCAAGAGTGTAATAAGAAAAGCCAAAGAGGAGTTTGAAGAACGGCTAGCCAAAACTCCAAAGGTAATAACAAAATGTTTTTTAAGTACATCAGAAGCAGGAAGCCTGCTAAACAACCAGTGGGGCCCCTTGACGATGAAAATACAAAAGGAGCGCTTAAAGATGATAAAGTCATTGCGGAGAAACTAAATGGATTCTTTGCCTCAGTCTTCACGGCTGAGGATGTTAGGAGATTCCCAAACCTGAGCTGGCTTTTGTAGGTGACAAATCTGAGGAACTGTCACAGATTGAAGTGTCAGTAGAGGAGGTTTTGGAATTAATTGATAAACTCAACATTAACAAGTCACGGGACCAGATGGCATTCACCCAAGAGTTCTGAAAGAACTCAAATGTGAAGGAACTATTAACTAAGGTTTGTAACCTGTCCTTTAAATCGGCTTGTACCCAATGACTGGAAGTTAGCTAATGTAACGCCAATATTTAAAAAGGGCTCTAGGGGTGATCCGGCAATTACAGACCGGTAAGTCTAACGTCGGTACCGGGCAAATTAGTTGAAACAATAGTAAAGAATAAAATTGTCAGACACATAGAAAAACATAAACTCTTGAGCAATAGTCAACATGGTTTCTGTAAAGGAAATCGTGTCTTACTAATCTATTAGAGTTCTTTGAAGGGGTCAACAAACATGTGGACAAGGGGATCCGTGGACATAGTGTACTTAGATTTCCAGAAAGCCTTTGACAAGGTCCCTCACCAAAGGCTCTTACGTAAATTAAGCTGTCATGGGATAAAAGGTAAGGTCCTTTCATGGATTGAGAACTGTTTAAAGGACAGTGAACATAGGGTAGGAATTAATGGTTAATTCTCTGAATGTAGAGGTGTAACTAGTGGTTTTCCCAACGGTCAGTCCTAGTACCAATCCTATTCAATTTATTCATAAATGATCTGGAGAAAGGGGTAAACAGTGAGGTGGCAAAGTTTGCAGATGATACTAAACTACTCAAGATAGTTAAGACCAAAGCAGATTGTGAAGAACTTCAACAAGATCTCACAAAACTAAGTGATTGGGCAACAAAATGGCAAATGAAATTTAATGTGGATAAATGTAAAGTAATGCACATTGGAAAAAATAACCCCAACTATACATACAACATGATGGGGGCTAATTTAGCTACAACGAGTCAGGAAAAGATCTTGGAGTTATCGTGGATAGTTCTCTGAAGATGTCCACGCAGTGTGCAGAGGCGGTCAAAAAGCAAACAGGATGTTAGGAATCATTAAAAGGGGATAGAGAATAAGACTGAGAATATATTATTGCCCTTATATAAATCCATGGTACGCCCGCATCTCGAATACTGTGTACAGATGTGGTCTCCTCACCTCAAAAAGATATTCTAGCACTAGAAAAGGTTCAGAAAAGAGCAACTAAAATGATTATGGGTTTAGAGAAGGTCCAATATGAGGAAAGATTAAATAGGATAGGACTCTTCAGTTTGGAAAAGAGAATAATAATAGGGGACATGATAGAGGTATATAAAATCATGAGTGATGTTGAGAAAGTGGATAAGGAAAAGTTATTTACTTATTCACATAATACAAGAACTAGGGTCACCAAATGAAATTAATAGGCAGCAGGTTTAAAACAAATAAAAGGAAGTTCTTCTTCACGCAGCGCACAGTCAACTTGTGGAACTCCTTACCTGAGGAGGTTGTGAAGGCTAGGACTATAACAATGTTTAAAAGGGGACTGGATAAATTCATGGTGGCTAAGTCCATAAATGGCTATTAGCCAGGATGGGTAAGAATGGTGTCCCTAGCCTCTGTTCGTCAGAGGATGGAGATGGATGGCAGGAGAGAGATCATTTGATCATTGCCTGTTAGGTTCACTCCCTCAGGGGCACCTGGCATTGGCCACTGTCGGTAGACAGATACTGGGCTAGATGGACCTTTGGTCTGACCCGGTACGGCCTTTCTTATGTTCTTATGTTCTTATGTAAAACATTTATGATTTTTGTGGGGGCCTGACACAGAATTTTTAAATGCTTCTGGTTGGCAGTACTGGGATCCTCGCAGGGGTACTACACTGGGATGGAACAAACAGGTACCAAGTTAGTTTTGTAACGTTTCTGCTGCTATCTTAGAGGTCTTCACCCCGACCCCTTTCCTTTATACTAAAGATGTCTGAGGCTATGTCTACACTTAAAACACTACAGGTGTCTACCCTACAACGGTGCTAAGTCGAGCACTATGTCGACTTAATGACTCCACCTCTGCGAGAGGCGTAGTGCTTAGATTGATGTAGTTAGAGTGTTATTACTTACATCGCCTATTGACTGTCAGATCTGCATGGAGCTGATATCTGGAGCCCCACCCTGGTGCTGACAGCCCGAGCTGTCAGCCTGGGCAGGGCTCACAGCTGTGAGTGTCCCACAATGCCCCACTTCAGTGGGTGGAAGTGCTCCTGGTGAGGATGTGAATCACCGCATAGTGTGGACATGAACCACTGCTTTAATTACTGTTGTACGTCATCTTAATTTTGTAGTGTAGACAAGCCCCAAGTCAGTGGAAGAATTTTTCCATCGACCTAGTGCTGTCTACACTGTCTACACTAGATTGACATAGCTGTGTCTCTGCGGGGTTTGGATGTTTCATCCCCTGAGCGATACAGCTGGGTTGACTTAACTTTTCAGTGTGGAACAGCCCTGAGTAACTACATAAACCAAAGATTTTCAAAAGTCAGTCGTGAGTTTGCGTGCCCAATTTGACACACTATAGAGGCATTGTCAGAATGTGCTGAGTACCCACTGAAAAAGTCTCAAGTAGAGCTCTTTAAAATAGTATCACTAGTCACTTCTGAAAATCTTGGCCACTCAGCTGCTGGTTTCATGACTGGAGCACCATCATGAATCTGACTTTCTAAACCTGGACCAGCTTTTGTTAAGCATTTAATTAATTAATATCACACGTCTCAGAAAACAGAAGGCAATGAATGATTATTCCAAGACTTAAAGGATCATGATAGGTCTTCTACAATCTCCATAAATAGGGATATCAATGTGATAATGAGATCACAAGTACCACTTGAGGAAGTTAGTGTTGTCATATACCTGCAGGGCTCTTTTATTGTCTGTTTTAAGTGCTCTGTCAGGCTGAGTTTGGGTTTTGGTTTTTAAAAAAAACACTTTCTTCCTGAACAAATGGTTTAGTACCTATTTTGTGGACCCCAATTGTTTCTACTCATTCTAATCTTTTGCGCTGTGAACCTTTGAGCCGGTGCTACAATTACTAACTAGACTAATTTGTACAGTAACAATCTGGAACCAAGGTGCAAGAAATTATAGCTTCTCAATCCTTCCCCCCCCTGCCCCCGCTTTTAAGCGGTTTGCTTGTAATTACAGAGTTTTGCTTTCTAAGCTATAAAATCATTTTTAAAAGTTCAAATTTACTTAATCCATAAAACTAATTTATGGCTGTGCAAGTAGGGGAAACAAAGGTTGCCAATTAATGGCCTGAGTTATTTAAAAATGACTGAGGTAGGCAGTTTTCCCCTCTCCCATTTCTGATGACTTTTCACATGTAAATGCTGGCCTGCATTGTGCTTGAGCTTACAAAAAAGTAGACTTATGCAGATGTAGAGATCTTACATAGGGTTAGCATCTTTCAGGTTCCCAAAAAGACAACATGACTGGGAGGTGGGGGAGCTGGAGGGGCAGTACAGCTGGCAGGGCATTGGAGGAGGTATTTTAGGGGTGCTGGAGTAGTGTGTGTGTATGGAAGGAGTACTTGAGGGGGAGCGGGAGGGGGTACTTGGGCCATCACTCTCGAGGCAGGGTGTTACGATGGCAGGGTGGCTGGCAGCCAGCAGCTGCACCTACAATAGGGGCCCAGTCGGGTTGTGGAGCCAGCTCTTTCTGAGTTGCAACGTCTGCTCCACAAAAATCCTGAAAGTTGCCAGACAGAGGGTGGAGGATCAAAAAAAAAAAGAGAAAATGTCCAGGGAAAGCCGAATGTTTGGTAACCCTATCCTTGCACAATAGTGTGAAAGGAAGACGTGTGAGACCTCTGACTCAATGGGGATACACAAAAAAGAAAACATCCCCATAGCCAGTCTCAGAGCCCAGGTCAACTGACTTGGCCTTGCAGGGCTTGTGCTCTGGGGCTACAATTCATGGTAGGGCTGGAGCTCATGCTCTGAAAACGAGAACCTCGCCTGGAGCATGGGCTCCAGACCACGCCCAAACAGCTACATTGCTATTTTGTCCCCACAGTGTAAGCCCTGCAAGCCCAAGTCAGTTGACTTGGGCTCTTATTGCCATTTGGGTTTTTCTTTTCTTTTCTTTTCTTTTGTTTTTGTTTGTTTCTTTTTGCTAGTTTGTGTTTTTGCAGATTAGACCTAACCACTATGGCTGTCGTACTCTTAACATTTACTCTGTTAAGCATATGTGTAACTTTAAGAATACAAATAGCTGCATTGTAATCAATGGAGCTACTTATATCCTTAATGTTAAATGTGCTGAGTTTATAAGTAAAAATTCTGGGTAAAAATCTGGCCCCATTGAAGTCAATGGCAACTCCCCACACATTGACTTCAGTGGAGATCAGGTTTTCACTGTGTGATTTCCCACCCACCCCTAAGAGCTCATACAACCAATTCAATAATTTATGGGGTCAGCCCGGTTTTCATTTTATTCAAACTGTTTCACCTACCTAAAGTAGTAACAAATTATTTTTTTTTAACCGTATGATTTTTCTCCCTCTCCATTCTACCCATGGTCTCTGTTAAATTAATTGCTGACCTCAGTTACATACACCCCTATTCAGCAAAATACTTAAGCATGTGCTTAAATTTAAATCTCACTGAAGTCCCTTTGTTGGGATGGATTTAAGGACATGTTGAAAGTTTAGCACATGCTAATTAGCTGCATTATAGAAACCACAATCACAATGGGCTAGGTCCACAAAGGGACTTAGGTGTGGTAACATCAAACTTTTAGGCATCCTGTCACCTAGAGAAATTCACAGCCATGAGTCAGTTCTGATCTACACTACAGACCTATATCCGTATAATTATGTCACTCAGAGGTGTGAAAAATCCAGACCCCTGAGCGACAGACTTTATACTGACCTAACCCCTAGACAGCGCTATGTCGGGGGGAGGGCTTCTCCCATCAACACAGCTACCCAGGGCCAGTGCAACCCATTAGGTGACCTGGAGAGTTCAGCCTCCCTGCACCAACCTCTCTTTCTCTGCGACATCCCGAGTCCCTGAAGTAATTTCCACCCTCCCTTGCAAGCAAGGACTCACTCAGCTGAAGGGAACTTACTTAGCTCAGTAAAAGGAGATGAGCTCAATAGCAAAAAGTAAACCACCCTTCCAGAAGCAGCAGCAAGACACGCCCCCTCATGCTCCTTCTGCACAAGTCATTGCTTGCTTCTCCCACTCCAGGGGTTTTGCCGCCCCAAGCAGCCAAAAAAAAAAAAAAAAAGCCGCGATCACGGTCTGCGGCAATTCAGCGGGAGGTCCTTCGCTCCAAGCGGGAGTGAGGGACCCTCCGCTGAATTGCCGCCGAATACCTGAAAGTGCCGCCCCACTCCGGATATGCCGCCCCAAGCACCTGCTTGATAAGCTGGTGCCTGGAGCCGGCCCTGCCCCTATCCCCATCCTCCCAGCCATCACCCCCTGTTCTCCCAGACCCTCCTCCTGCTTTGAAGGACTTGCAGGCTCTAAAGTCTTGTTTCATTTTTCAGTGCAGTTATGTAAAATAATAATAATTCTACATTTGTAAACTCAACTTTCATGATAGAGATTGCACTACAGTAGTTGTATGAGGTGAATTGAAATACTATTTCTTTTTTTTAATCTTTTTTATGGTGCAAATATTTGTAATCATAAATAATAATTTAATGTGAGCACTGTACACTTTGTATTCTGTGTTGTAATTGAAATGAATATATTTTAAAATGTAGAAATCATCCAAAAATATTTAAATAAATGGTATTCTATTATTGTTTAACGCAATTAAAACTGATTAATCACAATTAATTTTTTAATCTCTTGATTAATCAAGGTTAATTTTTTTAATCGATTGACAGCCCTAATATTAATTGGTCCAGAGAGAGAGACAGCAAATGTGTGAGAGTGACTCTATAGCCTGCTGGTTAGACACTGTCAATCTGGTACTCTTTAATAAAACTACATTTTAGAGCAGGTCCCAAAATGTGGGGTGGGGTGGGGTGGGTCAGGAGGGGGAAAGAGGATGGGTAGAACAATTAAAAAAAACAAAGATTGCTTCTGGTTTTTTTGTTATGCATGCCAAGAATGTATGCACCTATAAAGTGGGTTAGGCAATAGGCTCCCTCTTATAACTGTGTTTTGCGTGAAAAAGATTTAAGCATAGATCTTGCAAATGCTTTAAGCACATGCTTCATTTTACTCATGTGAATGAAGTATAGCTTCATTATGTACACTTACCTCCAGATGATATCCCACGAACACAGAGTCTTCTAGCTCTCTGTAGCTTGGCATTTGGAAAAGAAAGAAACAGTTCCCGGAAGGCTCCTTGCAGGCCAGCTGATTTTCTTTTTTAATTGGCTGAACTCGTGGGCATTTACTTTAGTTTTTACTATTTCTTCTTCCTGGTGCACCACGCCAACCTGCAAAATCTGGATTTAATGGATCACTAAAAAAGAGAACAATAGGGATAATAAAATTTCAGACTGGAAACAAAGCATAGATTTTTAACAATGAGAGTAATTAAACACTGGAACAATTTACCAAGGGTTGTGGTGGATTCTTCTTCACTGACAATTTTTAAATTGATTGGATGTTTATTCTAAAAGATCTGCTCTAGGAATTATTTTGGGGCAGTTCTATGGCTTGTGTTATCTAGGAGGTCAGACTAGATGATCACAATGGTCCCTTCTGGTCTTGGAATCTATGAATAAACTGTATCAAATAGATTAAGAGCAAAGAAGGAATGCTGGGTATATCTGTCTCCCTGTGGAAGTTATTCCAGTTTAATTCAAGTGGAAATTGCAAGAGTTGTGTACATTGGTCCTCTGAAGACATCTGAATCAAGCCAGTTTTAATTAATCTTATCAATCATCTCAGAATAATCAAATTAACAAAAAAAATGTAGTTGACTCTTTGATTCCAGCAGCAGCCACATTTTATCATCTGAAAAAATGGCTTTTCCTTTGTATTTTAAATGACTGAAATTTGAAAAATAGATTTGTTAACTTCATAAAGGGCAGTAAATGTTATTACTAAAGTGGTTGGTTAACTTGTCACTGTTCTGTTCTGAAGCTTGGAGTAACACACACGCAATGGGATTATTGATATAAATAGTGTTTTTTTAAAAGGAGACAAGTGACACAGTTCCTTAGCAGAGGTTCATTTATTAAAACCTAAGTAATCCTCACTCTTTCAAAAGATTTGAGTTTAGTGAAAGTAAAGTATGTATTAATGACACAGATAAACTCAAAGAGATTGGCGATATCGCATAACTCAGTGCGATATAATTATGAATATTTGTATGGAGTCAAGTATGTTATGACAAGCTTTGATAGTTACACTGTACTTTTCAGAAGCTATAGGCAACTTTAAGTATTTGGCCCATTTGTTAACTGTGATTTAATAGTTTGACTTCTGGCACTTAGCTGGCATAAAGAGTTGCATGCACTCCTTCCTGGACCCCAGGGATGTACAATATATATTACTTCAATTTTAAGCATGCAATTCTGCAAATGGGCATGTAACTTTGCCCACATGGGGGTTTACAGGACCAGGCCCTTACTATGTACTGTGGCAGATTGATCCCCAGCTACTGCTCAGATGGGATTTAAACTTGCAAAGTATGGTGCAATGTGGCCCAATGCCACAATGCACTTAGGCACATTCTTAACTTTAAGTCACTGGGACTACATGATTAACTTTAAGCACAAGGCTAAGTGCTTTGCTGGATCAGGCCAGAGTGCTAAGAAACTTGCAGAATCAAACTTGTGTTAATGACTGGCTAAGGAATCCAGGCTAAGAGACTGAAATAAAATGTTCGTATTACCAGCTAAGAGTAGGTTGTATTTGCTTTCAATAACATATAAAGCAATACCGTCATTTGAATGCTAGGGTCTACTTAGTCCGGCATCAGTGGACTCACTTTAGCCAGAAACTTAAGCACATGCCTAACTTTAAGCACATGAATATTCCAACTGACTTCAGTGAGACTACTTGTGTTCTTGAGTGCCTTGCTGCATTGGGGGCAGTAAGATATTTCAGGCTTGCAGTGAATGGCCAGTCCCCAAAGTTCATCTTTTTCTATGCATTTGTCTCTTCTTCACAGTGAATGTAGTGTCCATGAAAGAAGTAGAACTGGCAAACAAACTGATCTGTTCTGCAGAGAATATTGTAGGCAAAGCATGAGAAAGAGCAATATTGTTTTAGGCTACGTCTACATGGCACACCTTACACTGGCACAGCTGTGAGGTACTCAGTGTAGCTACTCTTTGTCAGCAGAAGAGAGATCTCCTGCCAACAAAATAAAACCACCCCCAATGAAGGGTGTGCTTTTTTGTCGGTAAAATTTTTGTCAGTCGGGATTTTTTTGTTCACACCCCGACCGACAAAAGTTTTACCGACAAAAGTGCAGTGTAGACATAGCTTTACTTGTAGCACCCTGTTCAACATTCTTTTGGATGGACCATTTTTAGGCACCTCGGCAGTTTGTTTCCCTATTGTCTTGAACATCACAGGAAAAAAGAAAAGACTCCAGGAATGTGGTTTAACTAGGCCACAGTCTTATTAATTTAACAAATCTGGGAAAGTTCCTGGCAATAACTTGTTCAGAGTAGGTCATCCTTCCTTGTGTAATCCGTACCACTTAGAGAAGTTCTGCCCTCAGCCACACCACCGTCCACACCTTCAACCTGGCCCCAGCACCATTGCTGGGACCTCACTGCCCTGCCCTCTTATTTGGGTTGAGGGTGTAGGTTCCCCAACATCTTGAGGGGCTGCCCCCACAAATCTTGCTTCCAGTGCCATTTTATCAGGGAACTGGAACCACCTGCAGTGGACACCTGAACAGTTGTGACAACATGAAAACATTATGATCTGTCGTACCCATTGGGTCCCTGGGTTCCTAAGAGGAAGGGGTGGGGCGGAAATCATTGCCCAGGCCAACCTGGCAGTGAGGGAAAAATTCCTTCCCAGCCCACAAAAGGTGACTAGCATGAGCAAGGCCCAGAAACCCAGGTCCTGCTCTAATCCCAAGAGGAGGGGGTGCTGTTGCCCCTATGCACACAATGGTGCCCCAGACAGGGAAAAGGGCTTATAAGCACTACTTTTGGGTGCCAGGAACCAATCGCCTTTGGGTGCACCCGTGTATCCAGATATTCAACTAAAGGCCCCCCTTCCTTCCCTTCCCAAGCAGATGAGGAGACTGAGGCCCCATGAGGGCTAGATTTGTAAAGGTATTTAGGCACCTCAAGATTCCAATAGACACCTTGTGGGATTTTCAAAAGTGCCAAAGTGAGTTAGGTGCCTTACTCCCATTAATTTTAATGAGAATTAGGCACCTACTCCACATAGGTGCTTTTGAAAATCCTACACAATAGCTGTTTGCATTGTGAGGTGCCTAATTACCTTTAAAATTTGGCTCTCAGGGACTTAAGAGCCTTAATCCCTTTGAAAGTCAATAGGACTCCTAAATGCCTACATCACTGTTGAAAGTTTTACCCTATGTCACTAATATATTTCATTTGAATCTGTAGAAACTAGAATAAATATTTATCCCTAGACCGTGGAAGAACATAGGGCTGGATCCTGCAAGATGTGTCAGCCATCCCAGGGTCAGGACTGTATATTGTCATTTCAACACTTATTGCAAGCATAAAGGCTGCACCACTGTTTCCACTCCAAGGACCTCATTATCTCCGTGGAGTTCCCTTTTTCCCCCTATTCTGAAAAAAACGAGTACCCTTTATAAAACCAATATCATGCAAATATCAAACAGAAGCAAAGGAAACATTTTCACCATTCCCAATCATTCTAATTGAATGTGTAGTCTGTGTATAGAACTATAATTCTGTCCAGAGGCTGCTTGTCAAGCCACGTTTTTATTGTATTTACCTGATTTGTTTGGCTTTAATCGTATTTACTTTTGAAGGTCAGCTGTCCTGCGCTGAAATGGTTAGTGGGTTTTTTCCATGGGGAGAAAATCAAAGAGCATATGCACTGGTCTGGTTTGGACTTCACAATAAAATAGGGGACTGTTTTAATTTTTGTGTTTACTTCATACTCTTATCACTATAATTATTTGTATCTGAGCAGCTCTTCGAGGTCCTAGCATGATCAGGGGCTCCATTGTGTTAGCTGCTGTACTTACACAATAGGAAACAATCCATGCCCCCAGAGCTTTCAAGCAAGACAGACAAAAGGTGAGAGAAACAAAGGATTATTATCATGGCTGGCAGGTGAAGTTTACCCTTGGGGAGGCTAGCCCCCTACCCCTCCTATTCCAGCTGATGCTCCGCCTCTTCTGGCCAAGGCCACCCCTCCGCTCCACCCTTCCGTCTGCGGCCCTGCCCATGGTCCCATCTCTTCCCCCATGTCCCCTCCCCTTTCCCCGCTGCCCTGCCCCCATTCCACCATTGTCTCTCCATAGTTTTTGTCTCTTTGTCTCTCCATAGTTTTTGCTTGATTGTTTTTTGGGGGAACTCTTTATTTTCTCTCCTCAGTGTTTCTTACAATTTAAGGTGGCTGATTTAAAGTTATTTAATGATGGAAGATTCTGATTGTAATGGTCACTGCTGATGAATATGCAGTTGCATGAGACTTTGGGGTTTTGACACATGACAACATTCCTTGTGAAGCCTGCCTATACCAGAAGCCAATGCAAATCAATCAGAAAAAATATGCATTAAAAGAAGTGGTAGCTTTTAAAATGAATTTAATCATTTTAAAAGTATGTGCCATAAGAATTTCCATAAAGTTTGAAAGGAATAGTACTATATACATAAACATTAACTTTAAGTCAGTGAGGTGCATGCTCATGCATAAATACCACTATCATCAAGATCTATTGCAGTGCTCAGAAGTGGAAAAGTTGCTGAGTGTAAACATTTCTGGCAACTTGCAGTGTGCTAGGACTCTAGGAAGCCAGATGAAATGGAGCACTTTCCTAGAGCTCCCCTTATTGGAGAGGGATTTATCATTCTTTTCTTGCCACAGTATTCTGGACTACCCCATCCCAGGGGTGCTGGGACAATTTATGTAGTGGGGTTGCTGAAGAGCCATTGATGGAAACCACTTCAAATCAGGGGGTGCGGCAGCACTCTAGCACTCCTAATTCCAGCACCTATGCCCTCTCTTCTATTTCCTACCCACAGAGTTAAATGATTGACAATTTAACTTATACCTCCAAGAAAAATTACTATTTTAAAATGATCTTCAGATAGGAGTACAGTAAGACATCCCAAGCAAATAATGAATATTTCTTGACTTTCTGCAAAATTCCTCCGTTCAGGACACAACTTTCAGTTGACTCCTAAGCTTGCGCATTTGGTTACTGTTAATTTCTGGAAAGGTAAGTGAAATGAATATGATTTTAGCAAGCTAGCATAGCCATTTCAGGACTTCCATCAAATTCCTGGGGACAACCACACAATGTGGTATGGCTGTCAGTTTCTGTATTAGAGAAGGTCAGAGGTCAGCAATAGGTGCTATTAGTAGAGCTGGGTGGAGAAGCTGGCATTACTCCTGCCTACACAAAGTATCTTTAGGCCATGCAATTGTGTTCTAGAACTTCCTTTATGTGTATATCATAGTGCATAGGAGCCCCAGTCATGGCCTAGGACCAGCTGGACGCTATACAAACACAGAACAAAGACAGTCCCTGCCCCATGGAGATTAAAGCTATCCTTGCCCATTCACTGTATTCTTACCTTGTAAATTTTCAGTATAGCACAGGTATCAAATAACAGTTTAAACTAAATGTAGACTGACTATAAATTAATTCTATGGATTAGAATATCAAATGGCAGTATAAGATCCTTTGAGCATGAAAGTGCTGGCATTTTTCCACTTGCTAGCCTAATGAATGTAGTCAAAGAATGCCAGTAGGTGACTCCGCAGCAAACAGTTGATTCTCAGGCGTAAAGTTCTATGTACACCTTGGACCACTACCATCATCAGCACCATGAGGAAGTATAGCTAAATGAACCTAACCACATTTAGGCCAAATTTTTAAAAACTAGCTGCCTAAATTAGGCTGACAAATCCATATTTTTGCACCTCAATAAGTGGTCTGATTTTCATTGTGTTGGGTACCCAGTACTTCCCATTGACTTCAGTTCCAACTGTATGGTACTCCCTCAGACTTTTAAAAGTGAAGCCACTAATTTAGGTCCCCCAAAATGGATTTATAAGCCTCATATAGACAACTTGAAAAACAATGCATCTGCCTTAGGTACAGTACTCATACGGCAATTATGCCCATTGTATCTGAGTGTCTCACAAACTACCTTTCAAAATATTGGTTTTATATTTTGTTTTCAAGAACAGAACTCCATATATCGATTCATTCTGTGGCTTACAGTTTCAGACTCCACCTTCCTTCCTTTCTCTCTTATTCAGAGTGTTTTTTGTATAGACTTCATGACTATCTGCATGTAGAGGCAGGTGATTGCAGTCTGTTTGCAGACTACACTAATCATACTGTAAGTACTTCTTAATAGTACCGAATCAGCAATATTTCTCTATTTTCCATGGTGGGGGAGTATTGTAAGAGAGAGGAATCTTCTTCATGACAAGGTCTATTATTTATGTCTAAAAAAAGATGTTGCATATGATGAGTAAGGTTGAATGTCTGTCTCCTTTTCTTGCTTTTTAGACTTTTAAGGATTCAGGTTATAACATGAGCTATTATAGTCTGTAAGCCTAGTATGGAGGAATTAATGAATTATGTTAAATTAATGGTAGGAAAGGAGGGACTCAAGGTAACAAGATATTTTAAAAAAACAACATGTAGAATATTAAGGGTGTATCCTGACCCCATTGAAGCTAAAGGCAAAGCTCCAATTGACTTCAATGATGTCAGGATTTTATCCTAGAGCTCTCTGATTGGCTTGAGCATGAATTTTAAAAACATTCACACATCATTTGGGTGGATGGGTTTGAGGTGCACAATATTTTCAAAAGGCTTTAGTGCAAACCATGTGTTTCAGTTTTAACCAGCACCAAATAATTACCTCAATGTGTTTATGTGGCTCTTAAGAATCACAACTATCTTTCAACAGGAGCAAATAAATTGCGTTGTATGACATAAGAACTGTCCCAAAACTGTGCACAACATTCAAAGGAGGGCCCTGATGTTTATAATAACATTGGTGATTTTATATCTCATGTTCATGCTTCTCTGCTCTTTTTCATTTCAGCCAGGACCAGAAAGGGAATTGCCATAATAACACAAGAAAATATATTTGCATCACTATCAGAACTGAATCTGGTGAAAAGTGATGTGGAAGCACTGGACAAGCAAGGTTTGTTTATTGTCAAAATACAAGATACTTTATGAGTGGTTCTTCTCTGTCTGGGGCATCCATCTCTAATTTTAGGCAGACATCTAACTGGAACCAAAGCTATTTAAGTTGTCATGGGATGTGTGATTACTGCTCTTCTGATCCTCAATCTCAAGCTGAGAGATTTTCTGTTAGGCAAAACTGAACAAATGTGCAACAGACGCAGTACTAAATAGAAATGCAAGAAATATTTGTAATGAACTTCTGTTGACTACAATGGGACCAGGATTTTGTCTCTGGCAAATTCTGTGCATTCCCATTTAGAGATGCTGAAGGCCTGCTGGCCCATCAGTATTGTCTAAATAAGTACAGTCAGGTTGTGAAGTATTCTGTGTGTGTGTGCAGACAACAACAACAAAAAGGCCTGCAAATTAAAGTCCTGATACCATGCCATTGATGTTGATGGGAAGGAGTCTTTTTGTTGATGTCAGTGGACTTTGGATCAGACTCTAACACAAAGGAAATTACAAAGTATTAGAGAATTTGACTTCTGTTCAGTGTAATATTAAATTACTATAGATTGGAGGAAAGTCCAAATAGTGAATATAGAGAAACAAAAGGATCTTGCATTCTTAAAGAAAATGGGATATAGTAATCACATTCAGGGAAAAAAATGCAATAAGGAAAACAATTTGATGTAATGTTCTGTTGGCAAAAAAGATATCTCATTTTCAATTTAATATTAAAGAATTGCACACATTAATTCTCTTCAGTTTTCCAATATACATGTATGAGCTGCAGATTGAGCTATGCTATTCATCATAAGTATTATTTGCCAATATAATATCCAGAATACTGACTCTGATGGGAGAGGACAACTTACATTTCCCATATTGCTAGTTCTCCACATATTGTACATGTCACGATATAGTGCCATTATTAGTTGTTTTAAAAAATTAAAAGGTATACAGCATTGTTGACAGTACATTCAGTTTCATATATATGCAGTAGTAGAGAGGGTATTTAATATCCAAGATAAGAGAATACAGCAGACTTGACACAGAGTTGAATTTAAAAAAAGAATGAGGAGTCCTTGTGGTACCTTAGAGACTAACAAATTTATTTGGGTACAAGCTTTCATGGGCGAGAACCCACTTCATCAGATGCATGAAGTGAAAAATACAGGAGCAGGTATAATACATGAAAACATGGGGGTTGCTTTACCAAGTGTGAGGTCAGAGATAATAAGATAAATCAATTAACAGCAGGATACCAAGGGAGGAAAAATAACTTTTGAAGTGGTAAGAGAGTGGCCCATTACAGACAGTTGACAAGAAGGTTTGAGTAACAGTAGGGAGAAATTAGTATTGGGGAAAATAAGTTTAGGTTTTGTAAAGTTTAGGTTTAGTCTCTAAGGTGCCACAAGGACTCCTCATTGTTTTTGCTGATACAAACTAACACTCTGAAACCTGAGTGTTCAATTATTTACATATATTATTCTAAAAGTTATATCAATTATTTGCTTTTAATAATTTGATTCTACCGTCTCTACTGGCTTTCTTCAAATAGTTCAGTTGTCAGGCAATAAAAAAGTCAACATTTTCATCTAGGTGTTAGAGCACAGGGCTGGGATTAATGAAAACAGGATTCTGTTCCTAATTCTACCTCTAGTTCACTGGGAGACTGTAAACAAGTCATTTGGCCTGCATTTTCAAAAGCAACTTTGAAATTAAGGGGCTCTGCATAGGCACAAGGGTCCACCTGTGTGCATCTCTTCATAGGATCAGAGCTTTGTAAGTTTTCTGAGGCAAGGACCTTCTCTTTATCTGTGTTTTCACAGTGTCGAAAGCCACAGGTCTCCAGTCCTTACTGGGGACTTTGGGTGTTACTACAATATAAACATTTGTTATTATTGTTAATAATAGCAACACCGGGAGACTAACACAGAGACCAGAATGGGAGAAATAATTGTGTTTGCATACTATTGGAGATCCACTGTTCTGCTGCCTAAAACTTGACCAACTGATATCCCTTTGGTTAAAGTGGTCACAAAGAGCTGGCAAGCTCCTTAACTTGGTCCTCAGTACTCCAAATTTTGTTATAAATAAATAGGCATGTAGCCCAGTCTGCAGTATGGACACACAGAATAGCAATTTGCCTTCTTTTTTTTTTTGTCTTTTTCAGAAATAAATACCAAATAGAATTCTTTTCTGTCCGGTCTGTGCCATATGCCAGTTTCTCACACACAAAGCATTTCATTAGCAATTGAACTCATCCCAGCTCTTGTGGCTTGGACTCCTGTCCTGGTTATAGTAAAGAATAAAAGACATTAATCGTGTTAAGTGGGAGTGCTACATGTTTTGAGAATAGCTTCAGAATGTATTCTTTCAACAGCAACGGTTACATTAGAGCTCTGGAATTCTTGTTGAGAAGCTGCAACAATTAGAGAAGCCTTCCTTTTCCTACTTCTTTTCTTAATCAGATTGTTTAAGGGCTTTTTAGGTAACTAACACCATGAGAAAAGAATGAGAATCTTAAGAACATCATAATAGGCACAAAAATAGGCCCAATTTTCCCATTACACAGCTAAATTGGAAAGGAAGGAAATAAAGACATCAGCGGATGAAATTAATGCAGTTGTAGCATATATTGTAGTCAGAGTAGTTTGTTTGCTCTAATCTCATATGTGGTATAAGAAAGTGTGGATTTTTTAAAAAAATGGACCCCAGCTGCAACTAATCACAAATAAGCAAGGTGGAATCAACAGTGATGATCTGGTAGAGAAGTAAATGTTCCTCTGTTTTTTCTGGAAGAAAAAAAAAATAACCAAATGTTCCAAAATGTAAGATAGCCAAAATTAATAAATAAAGACTCCTATTATTGTACTTTGTTAATATAAATCTTTGTTAGAGCACCTAATTGATGAAAAAATAATATAGTTGCAGAAGCAAACCCACATTACTTCCATAGAACTTTCTAGGTGGAACCAAATTAGATTTGCAAAGCTTAAATATGACCATTACATTAATTAAAAAAAAAAAAGCCCTTTAACTTTAGCAAAGTTACTTAAAACCCAATCTAGAAAATCACTTTGGCCCAGATTTTAGAGATATTTAAACATTGTTGTGCTCAGTATTGCAATGTCTGATTTAGGAGCCCAACAATCATTTTTAAAAGTGATTTAGGAACTTGAGCCAAAATCCCAGGATTTAGGCTCCTGAATGCCTAAATCACTTTTGAAAATGAGATGTAGCTTCTAAATCTGTTATCATTGCAATGTTGAGTACAGCCATACCTAACCACTTTTAAAAAGCTGGGCCTTAACCAATTACATGACTTTAAGCACGAATAGTCCCATTGACATCAATGGGACTATTCAACTTGGGTTCTGTTCCCAGCTCGGCCACTGGGTGCTGGGTGCCCTTTGGCCACACCCTGTATTGTTCTGTGCCTCAGTTTCCCCATATGTAAATAAAGTTAATATTTCCTTTTAAAAGTGCTTTGAGATCTACAGATTAAAAAGTCTATATAAAAACTAGGCATTATTATTACTACTACCCGTAGGGTAATCTTTACACATGTGCTTAAGTGCTTTGCTGGATCAGGACCACAACATGTATGTTTTTCAGTTTTCTCAGCAGAATGGAGAATTCTTGTCTAACTCACAGGGATGTTGGGTTGTTTCATTAATGACTGTAAAACACAGTGAAATCCAAAGAGTGTTACGTTTAGTGCAAAGTGTCATTACTAATTTATTTTGTGCTGTTTTATTCTATTTTTGAGTGTAAATGTTAAAGTACAAATATTATAAAAACACACAATAAGATTAACAAAATCACATCCAGTGATGACACATGGACATTTCTGTCTTGTCAGGAAATTGGTTCTGTGAATGAACTCAAATTCAGGCCACTTCTCTGATTTGTATGCCCACTCCTACTAATAAATGGAAGATTAAATTATTGCCATTAGGACCTATTTTAAGGGCTGCATTGGTGTATCTGATTTCAGGGCCTAGTGCTGGCTCGCTCCAAAGGGGGGTGAATTTCACCCACGGTCACTACCATGACTGACAACAATGCACAACTTTCTGTCTGGAAGTTTAGATAAAATGAAGGCCTGAAAAGGTAACATGGGGCTAAGTGGAGGGAACACAGAAATAGTAGGGTGAAGGAAGTTTTACATTTTGCTGTTCCATGTACCTCCTGAATGTAGAATCAGAGAAATGCAGGGCTGGGCAGGGCCTCAAGAGGTCATCTAGTCCAGCCCCTGCACTGAGGCAGGACGAACTAGACTTTTAGATCCCCCTGACAGGTGTTTGTCTAACCTGTTCTTAAAAATCTCCAATGACAGGGATTCCACAACCTCCCTTAGAAGCTGATTCCAGAGCTCAAGTACCCTTATAGTTAGAAAGCTTTTTCCTAATATCTACCCTAAATCTCCCTTGCTGCAGATTAAGCCCATTACTTTTTGCTTTTCCTTCAGTGGGCATGGAGAACAATTGATCACAGCCCTCTCAATAACAGTCCTTAACATATTTGAAGACTATTATCAGGTCCTCCCTCAATCGTCTTTTCTCAAGACTAAACATGCCCCTTTTTTCACCTTTCCTCAGAGGTCAGGTTTTCTAAACCTTGTATCATTTTTGCTGGGGTCCTGTTTGCTGAACTCCCTCCAATTCGTCCACATCTTTCCTAAAGTATGATGCCCAGAATTGGACACAGTACTCCATCTGAGGCATCGCCAGCACTAAGTAGAGCAGAACAATTACCTCCCGTGTCTTACATATGATACTCCTATTAAAATTAATGATTATTAGCCTTTTTAGCAACTACATCACCTTGTTGACTCATTTTCAATTTATGATCCACCACAACCCTCAGATCCTTTTCAGCAGTACTACTGCCTAGACAGTTGTGTATTTGATGTGTCCTTCCTAAGTGAAGTACTTTGCACTTCTCTTTTCTGAATTTCATCTTGTTGATTTCAGACCAATTCTCCATTTTGTCAAGGTTGTTTGGAATGCTGATTCTGTCCTCCATATTACTAGCAACACCTCCCAGCTTGGTGTCATCCCCATATTTTATAAGCATATTCTCCACTCCATTATCCAAGTCATTAATGAAAATGTTGCATAGTACCAGACCCAGGACAGACCCTTGCAGGGAGTCACTAGATATGTCTTTCCAATTTGATAGTGAACCACTGATCTTTGAACCAGTTTTGCACTCACGTTATAGTTTGCTTATGACAATATCATGTGGTACTATGTCAAAAACCTCACTAAAACCAAGATATATCATGTCTACAGCTAAGATTTGATTCTATTCCTAACTAGAATTACTCCAGATTCTTACTGTTATAGGAATTTGGCCTCAGTGTTTTAAATTGTTCTCAAGGTGGTTTAAACATACGTGGCATAGTTTGCAGCTACTCTGAAATGTGCATATCACATCACAAGTAACATAACAAAACATAAAACTCAGTCATTGTGAACACTCCAAATCAGCCTGGAATTGAGTTTGGTCTTTGTCCCCGCACCAGTTTTGACTCTTCTGAATTCTTTTGTGTGCATGTACTTTTCTTAGAAGTAGTACAACAGTGTTTTGCTCATTTCTGATATCTGTTAACGTTTCAGGTTGCAGTTTGATGATATTCGTTAGGACAGGTCACCTGATGGAAATCAGTTTCAATCCGCAAAATAAAATTTTCTAGGATAGTGATGATCTCACTTCTAATTTTGCTCAAAACTAAACTCTTTTGCAAAATCATAGAAGTGTACAAAATTTGTTGAGTTCAAGTTTTGTTTACATTCTTTTGGTCATTATTATTATTTATGAATTGTACAACACCAACCGTGTGCCAGGGACTCCAAGTGGCTCAAATGAAAACAAAACAAAAATAGTGATTTTATCGGGTATGAGAGTACAATCTGGACCTGATTTAAAAGTGTAGGTGGTTCCAGTTGGAATCAGAAAAGTTCAGTCATATCAGTACTAGTCTTATATAACCATATTTAATCCAGCAGGTAAACTCAAACACATTTCTACAAATAATACCTTACTGGGAACTGTGTGATATGTGTTAATATAATTCCTGGATAGGCAGTGTAAATTTTCAGTTTGCAAAGCAGTTTCACTATGGTAGTTAGAGTGTGTTATCAAAGTCTAAATCTTAGAATGTACTATATATTACAGATGGTCAAATAGTTCACATAAGAATAATTTATTTTGTGAATTTCAACTCCTTTTCTTGACCATACTGGTTATTAAAAACAAATTTGAACAATTTTGTGCATGAATAGTTCATCAAAAGTATTTGATAATCAAAATTTGAGCTGATTTCACTGGCCATATAGATCACATGCCATGTCTCTATACTTGGATAGGATTACACCTAACTGTTTGAATTGGGTTTCCACTGTGAAAACTCATGATTACCAATTTAGGATTCATTTTCTCAGTTATCTGAAATGTACACTTAAAATGTGTTGTTTTGGTGAACCTTCCTGTCAATCATTAATTAGCATGATCAGATAAAGTGCACATGAAATATATAGGAACAGAGTTCAAGTGAATTCATTTAAAATTGCAATGAACATTTTGTAATCAGTTTTTGTTCAATATTCACCCAGTTCTGCTGAAAATTAAATAATGTCTAAGGAAAATGAAAGGCCACCTGATAAATGTAGAGTTGACAGCATGCAGAAAGAAACCTTAGAAGATATTATTCAGATGACAAGGCTCCTCATGGAAAAAAAGCACCTAACAATTAATTCATCATTGCATATCCCATAATGAGAATGTTCAAACTTGTCTGGGCAGAAGCAAACTTGTGTTTCAAAAAGACAGTTAAAATAAGAATGAAAAAACATGCAGCCTGTTGGAGTCATCATGCATACCAATGTTTCAAAATGGGGAGGTGTAGGAGTGTTTGGTAGAATTCTAAATTAGCAGGGTGTGTTCCAAAGCAGATTTATTCAATCAGTGGTTCTTTAGATTCCAGACCAGCAGTGATTTCAGATTTAACTTGTTCATGCATGCTTCAACATAGGAGCCAGGTTTTAGAACTGGCTCATCAGTTTTAAAGTTCCTATACTGAATCTGTCGGATTCCCCTTCAAAAAAGAATACTTAGCAATGCTCTAGTACTTCAAAGAACTTCACAAACATTAACTAGTTAGATTTCACAGCACCCCTGTAAGTCAAATAATTCAGTATGAAAATTCCCATTTGCTGGATGAGGAAGCTGAGGGACGGAAGTTAAGTGATTTGCTGAAGGCCCCAGAAAAAAGTATAAGGCATAGAAAGAGAAAACTCTAGTTAATAGTCCTGTGCCTCAAATCATTTTGGGCAGACATAAAATCTTATCCTCTATACCATGAGTCCGTAGTGTTATCCTTTTCTCTTTCTTCCCAACTGAAAGAATTGCTAAGGGTTAATGAGAGCTAAAGATCTTGCAGCAGTATGTGTGGATGTATACTGAGGTTACAATCAATGTCTTATTCTTGGATTTAAAAGACTAGAGGATCTCAGTGGCTCTGAGATGGAGAGTGAAAGCAATGATTGCATCAAGAACTGAACGTCTCACAGTGGCAGATAAGTGTCAGTGGTATCTCCCTTCCTTGTTTACTGTTTACAGTGGTATCTCCCTTCCTTGTTTACTGTTTAATAACTGCCATCAAAATTACTGGCTAGATGGTTACGAAACACCATTAGATACATACATTCCCAACGTACACAGCTCCATGTCTAAGAGCCTGTTGGCTGCTTTCTGAAGCTTAGTATGTTTTTTGTTTTGGGTTTTTTTTGGGGGGGAGGTGGGGTTGTTGTTTGGGGCAGGGGGTTGTTTTTGGTTGGTTGTCTCCCAATACCAGGAGAAAGGGGAAAGGGCAAAAAGGAGTCAGGATTCTGAGGCGAACAGGACCAATGAGGAGAGGTTAGCATTGCAAGTCAGCCAGATTGACATGGCAGGCAGGCCAATGAGGGAGTCAAGAGCCCAGGGCCCATCCTCTGTTTGAGCTGGGGCTGCCTAGGAAGAGTGCAACAGCCTGAGCAGCAGCCCAGGGTCAGAGGAACCAGAGGCAGAGAACCACTGGAACAAGAGTGGTGGGGTGAGTCTCCCACTGTCACAGCAACATTGTCTGCTCTGGTCTAGGGAGATAGGAAGAGATGGGCCCCTTTCCCAAAGACTGTTGAGAGGGCATGAAGTGCCAGACCCAGAGGGGCATGTGGTCTGACCAGAGGGCCGGCAGTGAAGGTGGAGAATGGGGTCCATCACACTCCGTGACTCCATGAGTGCTCTGGAGCAGGGCATGGAAAAAAAATAGTTGGTGCTCAGCACCCACCAGCCACAGCTGTTTGGTGGTGCCCACAATCAGCTAATTGGGGGAGGGGGGCTGCCAAACTGGTGATGGGGGATGCCACCAAACAGCTATTTGGCTGCTCGGGAAAGGGACTGGGGGAGGGAGGAGATCAGCAAGTGGTGAGGGTGGGGTTGGGGAAGGGGACGACTGGGAGCAGGAAGAGGCAGAGCAAGGGCGAGGCCTTAGGGGAAGGGTTGGAGTGAGGGCAGGGTCTGGGGGCAGAGCAGGGGGTGGAGCACCACCAGGGAAAAGTAAAAGTGGGCACCTATGATCCTAGGGATATGCCACATGAGCAATGTCACAGCAGCACATTCAGATCCAGAAAGAAGACGCCAGACTTGTAAATTTGTTGTAACTGTAAAATTCATTGCACTTTAGAGACTGTTGCACTGTGCTGTACCCCAGCCATTTCCTCACTGTGCTTATGCGGTGATGTGCTTTTTAATCCCCAACTAAATGGTTTTTGGTGTGACTAAATTGTATCTATATTTTTAAGTGACGTGCAGGGATTACTGGTTAAAAGGGTAACAAGTGAGTTAGGAGTATCCTGGAGCAGGTGCATACTACTCCTCCCTGCCCAGAGTTGCCCATGAAGAGACTGAGGTAAACATCCAGGAACCCCTGATCTCAGTGGCCCCTGTGTAATGCAAGTCCTGTTCACATGGGGCTGGGATGGAAAATCAAGGTGGGCAGGTACCAGGATGAAATGAATTTTATTTTTCTGAAAAAAATAAACATTAACATTTTTGTTTTGAACTTTTTCACTGGGGGGAAAAGAGGTTTTTTCCCCCCACCAATTCTAGTCCTAAGGGACTTCTCAGATGGATAAGTTTGGAGTGGAACATTGATTATAAAAAGGAGAAAAACTTCATACCACAATCAAATGCACCTTCTATTTTGTTTTTCTCTCATCACTTTCATCTTTGTCCATTCAAGTTGTCTAGCTTGTTTGTCTGGGGCAGTGAAGGGGGAAGCAGCTGTCAAGAAGGTAATTTTGTCCCACTTTTCACTGATCTATGGGCTCTCCTAAATTCTTCCTTAAAGATGCAAGCTTACTTGAAAGTCTTCCTCAGCTCTTGCATGTAACTCTAAATATATGGTTTGTTTACATATAATATTTTGTTAGACCATTTAGGCTATCTCTACGAATTCTCCTCTGAAACTATAACAGGAAGCTGGAGAAAGGTATTATTCTCCTAAATACGAACAGGCATGTAAGCAACAGCTCTATGAGACAACCATATCACATGTTTCTGGTCTAACTCCAAAACTCTGGTGGTTGATATCTGCTCTCAGTTACCTTAGTGCAATTCCCACTGCAGTCAATAACAATAATAGCCATGTAAAAAAGGCAGAATTGTGCCTCTTGGTGTGTAAGAAAGGAAGCATAAGGTGCTGCATTCTCACAATGATGATCACACTCAGAAACAGACACTGTATCAAAGGAATATACTTACTGACGCTTTGAAGACAGCCATCTGTTCACATTAGTTTTAGCTACAGCTGCAGAGTTTCAGGTGAACTCTTTCTCTAGAAGGTAGTTAATATGATGGTAGAATAATCTGAAGACCTTTTCAGGTGGAATAGGAAAAAGTGAAATTAAATTAGACAGGAACAATACCAGTGACCTAATTTCTGGTATTGGCAGCACCCTAAGCAGGATTTTCAAAGCAGAGTGCATTTGAGATCACAGTGTTAGTAATGGACAGAAAAGAAATGGAGAATTCTCATAAGTCAAAGGATGGAATGGAATATTCTTCTTATATACAAATATATATTTATAGGCAAAATACTTCATTATGATAGAGTTAATGGTCAAAATGTATCACTTATTTAGAAAAGGTCCACAGAATGCTATATAACCTCTGTCTGGGATATTTGGTTTGTATGGTTTTTTTGAAGTAGAGGCTCAAAATATCTATGTATATTGCTTAGCACAATGGGGCTCCGGTCTATAGATTCTACTCTACCTACCTGCTTTCCACATGCTCAGCAGAGATTCTCAGCAGTTGCCACTTGTCATGCAAGCCTTTCCTAAGTGAGTAAATAAATTACAGCCCTGTGATGTTTCATGAGCCCCACATGAAGGGGGAGGGAATGTTTTCAATATATATAGTTAATAAAGTACCGGGACTATCCATGTGGATTAGAACTGTTGCGATACTGATGTTTGTTCAACGTACATGGTGTTCAGAGCGATGGTAGAACTGTATCTTATATATAACAGGGAAGGGAAAATACTGCAAATAGGTCATAGTCTGTTTAGGTTTAGAAACTTATTAAAAAAAAAGATTAGGCCAAATCCACTCATTCTATGGTTGCTTTGCACCACTTTGGCAGTGCCAGCCAGACAGCAAACCATAAAGCCACCAGTGTAGAATTCCTCCAAGCATTGTGGGTTACCTCTGGATGGTGTAAGTCAGTGTATCTCGAGAGTGTTTTCTTAGGTTGCCTCTACACCCCAACAATTCCCAACTGCTTTAATGGCCTGTAGGGGCCATAGGCAGACAAGTACAAATTGGGGGTGCTCTCCCTTACCCCTTATCCCTGACTGGCCCCAGGATTTTATAAAATATAGTTTACTTACTTTTGCTTCTCCCTCATCCCCTAAACTGCACGGAGTGCAGAACAGACAAAGTCTATGACTGAGGCCAATACAGCTATACGTACAGTACAAATGTGGATCTTCTATCAACAATTATGAAAAAATTCTTTACCAGGGAAGATGCTCTGGTTCCATTCAATTGCAGCTCATTTCAAAATTATATTACTTGAACATTTTATCATGGGAATAATTCAAATGGGGCATAAAGCTTTCTGTACTTGATGGAGTTTCCCTGCCATGTGATTCACAACGTATTTTGAATAATAGCAAACTCCATTAAAAAGCAATCTCATTTAGATTATATCACCAACAGAGTGTACACACGCAGGAACCACCTGAAGCTCACATGAAACACTTGCTAATGCATATGTTGATTTAATCCAAAATGTGGTTTAATTTTAAAAAGGTAAATTGGAACAACTTGCTCCATGTGCCTGAAAATATAGTGTCTATATTTTGCCTTGTACTGATAATAACATTACATGAAATGGCATATGGAATACTGTCCTATCTAAAACTTCTGCTGACATCCAGGATGAGAGTGAAGCCAAGGCAAAATATAGGAAGCATTTAAATGATTTAGGACCATAAATCCCATTTTCAAAAAAGACTTGGGCTCCTAAGTGCCTAAATCACTTTTGAAAATGGGAGTTTATCTCCTAAATTGCTTAGATGCTTTTGAAAATGTTATCCCAGGTCTAACTGGGTATCAGGATTGCTTACATCTGTGCTTCACTTTGTCATTTACTTTGCTGTCTGACCTTGGGCAAGTTACATGGGCCCAGATCTTCCAAGGTATTTAGCAAACTAACTCCCATTGATTTCCCTGGAGGTTAGGCACCTAAATATCTTTGAAGAGCTGGGTCCCAGTGCTTAAGTCTGCTGATCTTTAACATAAGTATTAACCTGCCCATACAGAGGTGCTAGTAAGGCTAACTAACTGATCAATGTTGTGAAGTGCTTTGAGATTCTTGGATGAAATGTACTATATTTGTGCAAATCATTTTTATCATTTATTTGCACTAGGTGCTTTACACTGTATTTTGAAACATGGGGCCCTGGTCAAACTTACAATTTATATAAAGTTATGAAGTAAAGTGGATAACAAGATAATTATAGAAGAAAGGAAGACAAGGGTCATTAAAATAGAGTTGTCTATTTTTTGTACTTGTAGTGGGCCAGATTCTGGCTCCCAGTCTGGCTGCTTTGTGCCTCTCTAGTAGTGCAAAGTAGCTGGAAAGCCAGGTTAATTCAGTCCCTGGGCATTCATCTTGCAAAGAGGCATCGCCAGGTGGCATACGGCCAGTATAGAGGCTTTACGGCTCGGCCTGTCTTGGCCTCCACATAAGGGTGTGCTCAGGGTACCTCTGACCCCTAGCTGTTCCCAGCTGCCACAGAACAGCCCCTTGGAGCTGTGGGTAGCCAGGTGTTAATTAAATTAAAATAGCCTTTGGGCTGATCTAACTTATAATGGGCACTAAAACCATCTGAGGTGAGCCCCAGAATGAGAGAAACTGCAGAAGTGGGCTAAAGTATTAACCCTTCTTGAACAACCCCGTATGCAGCTCAGAGGCAAGGCCAATATATTTTAACCAAACTTAGTTTATATTACTGAAACAATTTTAGTTTGTTTGTTGTGATGGGTTTATTGAGACAGGAACTCAGGTATGAAGTAGGGAAGGAGCAAAGTGAGAAGGGGAAGCAATTGTGGGAGCAAGAGAGGGAATGAGGTAAAAGGAAATGGGAAACTGAAGGGTAGGAGGTGAGGAGGGGAAAGGCAGGATGCAGCAGCATAATGGACAGGAAAAGAGGTTATTTTGGAAAATACGTTGAACCCAGCTCCTTTTTTTTTAAACAAGGTGATTCAGCGCCTGTATATCAGATCATGTCTCAACTGCAAAGGATTTGTTGCAAGAAGTAAATCATAAAACCAACAGGTGCCGAGAAGATGCCTGCTTCCAGGTTTGAAGAAAAACGAAGGGCCAGACGTTAATTTGAGCTACAAAAGTTGAGGAAGAAGCAAGAGCCCTAGGGGAGAGTGAAAAGGTATCACTTCTTCCTTGAGAAGCCTCTTTCACTAGGCACCACCAATGAGCTATGTGTTTTTGTTTATCTTGAAAATCTACCTCTGCTTCTCCACCTCATTTCTCACTGGATTATCAGATGCAAAGACTGGGGCTGCAAAAATACAATCTAGCTTTTCCCCCCTCATAATTACAAATAATATTTTGTGAAGTTCCCAGGGGCTTCTTGGCCATTGGTGCCCTATAAATAAAAGATAATTATTATTATTATTTTATTATATTAATAAGGAAAATAAATGCTGCAGCTAGAAACACCAAATGCCTGACCACTCTTTTTTTATTTTGCAGGGGAGGGAAGGCAAAAGAGGCCAGCTAGCCTCACTGCCTAACAAGTGTTAGGCTTTTCTTATCCTGAATTGGTAAATATTTTATATGGTTAGTTGAGTTGCTCAAAAAGCAACAAAACCAATCAGTAGGGGCCAAATGACAAACAATACTGAACATCTCTCCCCCCTCTCCCCTTCCATATACACACACATAGGAAGCAGGCAGAGGATTTTATACCTCGCCTGTAAACTGATTCCAGAGCTAAAGCTGTGAAGGAAAGCTCACAAGAACTGCAGTTAGCCAACTGCCATATGCCCTGACAAAGCTACCAACAGCAGCAGTGAGCCCTGGGAGTGCTTTTATCATTAGCCCCTCACCCAGCAGTGGAGGAAACTCATTTAGCCCCATGCTGGACTTTCATTAGGACAGACTTGCATCAGATGGTCACAGTGTTTTGGTGCCAGTGTCGCGTGGCCCTTTGTTGGGGATGTGGCCATATCTCACCCCAGCAGGGATTCCCAGATTGGAGCTCTTGTCATCGACAGATGCCAAGACAGCAGCAGTAGCAGCCACAACGGCAGCTTGACTTGGTGCTATCTTTTATGTTGGCATTTTGTGGCCCTAAACCTTTACTTTTTAAATATTCTCCTTACTGTTACTTCTATTGTAAGTAGGACGGAGGGAGAGGGAGGAGAAAGCAAGAAATGCCTGAAATTATCGTTTGAAACTGCAGCAAATAGCAAGGAAGCTGTCACTGACAATCATTATTTCTAACCTCGGCTCTGTAATAAAAAGTCAATGAAGCAAGAGATGTCAATATATTCTAATAACAAAGGTGTGGCTTTTTTTCCTTCCCCACATCTTCAGTTACTTATGTTAAAAATGTACAAAAGTGGAACTCAGGCATCAAAAAGAGAAACATATTTGTCTTCTTCAAAAAAATCATTTCAGTATTACTGTCTGCATTATTCACATTACAGCATTTTGGGGGAGCTGTAGTGAAATGTACATTTTTAAGTGCTGGCTTGTGGGTTGACATTTCTTTAAAATCCATAACAATTCTGTCAAAGAGCGAGTGAGAAATAAGAAGAAATAACAAAGGTGGCAGGTAGCCTTGATTGTTTTCATTACCATTCCTCCCCCCAAAAAGGGGGATGTTCAAAATTTAAATTCCCACCTTTTTTTTAGATGAGTGCACTACAGTGCAGTGTAGATATTTTATAAAATGAAGTATGCTAACAAAGGAAATCCTTTGATTTGCAAACTCTGCAGACTCAGCTAGCCTACTTAAATGAACAGCTATGTAAAAAACTAAACAAAAACAAAAACCTAAAAGCAAATCCACAGGCATATAAGAAATTAGAAAGAGTATCTCCTTATCTGGCCCCCACAACCACGGTATCTGAGCACCTCACAGTCTTTAATGGATTTGTCCTTACAACATCCTTCTGAGCAAGGGAAATAATATTATCCCCTTTTACAGATGAGGAACCAAAGCGCAGAGAAACTAGGCTCAGATTTTAAAGGTATTTAAAGGTATTCCTAACTCCCACTAAAATTATTTGAAATCAATGGGAGTTAGGCACCTAAATACCTCCAATGGGGAGTTAGCGCCCCAAGCAATTTGGCCAAAGTTACATAGGTAACTTGTAGAGCAGGTAACTGAACTTAGGTCTCCTGAATCCAAGGCTAGTCCTCAGACGGCCACATCAACCTTCCTCTCAACCTTTATTATCACTCACATATTTAACTTTCACAGTTAATTCAACTAGCCAATATTCCCCATTGATTTTTGTCAAAGAGGCCTTGCTTTGCCATATAATGCATTTATATAGGCAAAGTGGTGGTGTGTAAACTTTATGAGATTAGGTTCCAGAAGCTGAGAGTTTTAAATGCACTGGTTAATATTTTGTGATCATTTGTTAGTTCAGACAAATCAGAAGATTGAGGCTTGACGACACCAGGTTTACGTGAGTGTAATTTCAGTGGGCCAGATCCAGTGACCTTAATGGAAGTATGCTAATTTACTCCAGCTGAAGATCTGGTCCATTGACATAAGTGCAGTGGCATCAGCCTAAATCTGGGGCAACAGAGTGGAGACTCAGACCCATTATGTAAATTTAAGGTTGAAGAGACTTACAAAGAGAAGGTAAAGTTAATCAATGTGTATGGTAATACTTCATTTTTAGCTGTATGTTCAAGAGGATCTCTTCAATTTTTAGATGCAAGATCAGCACTGACTAAATTTAGGCCTGAACTGGTGAGATGCTGGCCGCCCTAGTAATGTCAACTAATGTTTGTCCCTGATTTGCTTTGCCTACTGTATATTTAGCAGTGGTTTTCAAAGCCATTGCTTCTGCAGGTGGTTCTCTTTAGAAGAGATCTGATATTTTTTACAGATTTTTGATTTATGGGGAAACCATCTCCTCAGGAAAATCATGTATTTCTTCTGAAAGAAGTGCTGTGAATAGCTTTTTTGCCCATTTGTTTTTAGGATGCAAATAGAAAGGAGAAATGTAAGTTTATGAAAAATCAAGTCAGGAAAGTACACCAAATGGACAGAAGTGTTGAAGAGTAATTATCTTATTTAGCATATAGGCTGCTTTGAGTTTTTTAAAAACTAAAGCAACATGTAAAACAAATAAGAATAAAAAGACATTAAATGGCTAAACCAAGAAATGTAGTAGCAACACAAGGAACAGTTAATAATGTGTCAGCGTTTCAGCCAGTTAGTGCTCCAGATAACAATCTAGCTTTAATGTTACTGAACTAGGCCATCACAAGTCTCTGAAAGCATGTCAGGTAATATGAGGTTTAGTATACAAATTCAAGTCCATGTGAAGGTGAACTGTGTTGAAGCGCCACCTACTGAAACATTGCTACAACACCCCTTCCCTGCTTAGTAAGTTTGTCTTCAGGCCTGAAACTGGCATTTGCTTTACTACTGCAAAAAATGATTCAATAATATACATATATATAATAAAATCCTATTTTGTCAGAAATAGTTTCTTTTATGAATCATCTCCTTGCATCTACCACATTTATTACTGTTTTCGTGGTGTGTGTGTGTGTGTGTGTGTGTGTGTGTGTGTGTGTGTGTAAAATACAAAGAAGAAATCAGAGTGTGAAATGACGAAAGGCTGGATTATTTTACAAAAGAGACATCTTGGCATTAGGGCGTAGGCTAGCCCTTAGTTTTAATTGCTTCCATTTGTCCTCTGTCTTGATTTAGAATGAAATAGATTTCAATGACTGTGTCCTGACCACAGGAAGGAAAAATGTTAAACATTTTAATTATACAGGGAGTGAAACAAAGCAAAAGTAGAACAATGAAAATAAAATATAAAGAAAGAAAAGCTAGTTAATAGAACATTAATATAAGAATGTAATGTAACAAAGCTCAGTCTGATTTGTAGAATGGAAAGGAAACCAACTTTATCATCTTTAAAAGAAATGAGCACAGTCTAGTACTAAGCATACTGTGTCTAGCACAACTGGTGTGGCATTAACCAAGCTATCTGCACTGAAAGGATTGGTTATGATTTGGAACTGACTTTGACCTATGTAGTTCAGAAACTAGGGGCTGGATTCTGTACTCTTGCAATCAGTGGGAATTTTTGGTGCATCAGGAATTCAACATCAGGCTATTAATTACTCTACTTATAATTATTTAAAAAACTCATGCTACTAAAACTCTATCAGTTTGTATCATAAGTCCCATTCTCAACTGTAAACATTTGCTGTGGACCTAAATGTGACATAAAAGAGGCACATTCTGTAATGTGGTGTCCATTGGTCCATGCACAATGCTTCATGCAAATGCTTTCATGCACATTCTGCAAGCACTATCACGATTATGGGCAGGTAATAGATTTTAGCATTTGTACATGCAGCTAATAGAATTTACATGGGAAAAATCATAATCCAGGTGGATATTCTGCATATACATTCTATTGCAGACTAGTTATCACTCATATGTATCACCTGCCCACAGGTGAGAATGATTAAAAAGTGGGGCGTGGAGGAGCTGCAGAAATGGAAATCAGGCAGAAGCCTCTTTGAGAGGTTGATCTACAATGTGTCCCTGTGCAAAACTTGGTGCTGTTATGAAACTTTTATGACTTTCCTAAAACCTTGGTCAAGTTCATTAGGGTTTGTACCCTGTTGGCAAACCTTTGAAGCAAACCAGGCCCAGCTTGTCATTTTGGGTGGAAACCATCAAAAACTCTCTCTTTTTTTTTTTAAACTTGAAACTAGGCAAAACTTGGCAGTTTCAGCTGAGTTTTACTTAGAGTTTGTAGTTTTTATAGAATCAAAGTGAAACTCGAAGAGCATGAAACCTAGCCTTGCTGAAATGAAAGTGAAAGAGATTACCCCCGCCCCCCACACACACACATCCAAACTGTCAAGTTATGCATAGCTCTGTCACAAAACAGTTGTGGTGGTGGTGTTTTCAGAATTTTTTGGCCACAGGTTTGCATGATCGATTAGAAGGTACCCTGTTGTCATTTAGGGTTTGATGCTGATCCACTGAAATCAATGAGAGTTTAGCCATTGACTTCAAGCCCTTCAGTGGCAAAAAATGATTAAAACATCACCATTTGTACCATAGACCAATAAGATTTTCTGACTTCATATTACAGTTTCTTGAGTAAATATATTTTTTTAATTATGTAAATAAAAATGCACATGTTAAACTGTAACAGCCCCCAAAGCAGGCATGCAAATAAGCCTATATATGAAGGTAATAAATTATGGAGTTTTGTGTGTATGTGTGTTTGTAACTATCTAAGTACATATTTATATTATGTGTTTACACAATAGACCACAATGTCAGCTTTCAGCCTCATAAACTGCTACAGCACAGTTTAAAGAAAAATTACTACTATTAATAGAGAAGATATAAAACTGCAAGAAATTACATTTGTTTAATGTTAAAGAGTCAGACTCCAAGCAATGTGGTGAAGTTCAGACGTGCAACTCAGTTGAAGTTAGTAGACTCTTGCTTACACCACCTAAGAAATTGGTACATGTTGTGTTTATAGCTGCAGAGGTTACAAAGCAGACCCCAAGCTCAAGAAGCATTTGGGAGATGTCTGATCCATATCTGAATTTGTTAAATCCCTATCTCTATATAATGGGTCAAGCCAAAATAAGCAAAGCCAGCACAGGTCCAACCATCAAAGTTAACTGAGTTCAAAATCCAGATGTGAATGTGGCTGCCTGAGCCCATTTCTTACATTTCCAGTGCATTTTCTCTGGGCATGGAAGTGATCTTTAAACAGTGGGGCACTGGTTTCATTAATTTCTTTGTATCTTGAGATCTTGTAATTTATTGTGTCATAACTATCTGCATTATATAACATTCGATGCAAAACTCAAAACTATATTAAAAACAAGCTATCGATTAAGCAAAGCAGAGTGAATGCAGATGGTCAGATCTTTGAGTGTACTAGAAATTTTAATTCAAGAAAATTAACACATTTTTAGTTCTGAAAACATCCATCTGCTGGGCTGCATGGTGTCATCTTGTCTCATCTGCAGAGCCTAAGGAAATGGAACTGATTACATCTGTGCCATACATCCAAATTTACCTTTCCATCAGATTCAGGAAAAGGTGTACACAAAATCAAATTTGAGCATAGCCATATCAAGATGGTTGCTTACCAGTGGATTGATTTGCCTGTGAAAACTGCTTTTCTATGTGCAAAAGTAGAACTCCACACCTCAAACCACTACCACCACTACAAAATCCAACTAAGGGCTTGTCTACACTTACAAATTTGCAGCGCTGCAGCAGGGTGTGAAAACACACCCTCTCCAGCGCTGCAAATTGCGGCGCTGCAAAGCGCCAGTGTGGTCAAAGCCCCAGCGCTGGGAGCGCGGCTCCCAGCGCTGTACGTTATTCCCCACACGGAGGTGGAGTACGGACAGCGCTGGGAGAGCTTTCTCCCAGCGCTGGCGCTTTGACTACACTTAGCGCTTCAAAGCACTGCCGCGGCAGCACTTTGAAGTGTAAGTGTAGCCAAAGCCTAACACTGTAAGGGTCCGGTGTTGGGGCTCGGCCCTCTCAGGTGCGGCCGGGAGCCAGGCCGCCTCACTATGCGGGGCCACGTAATCAGTTCAGTCTCTGAAGTCCAAGCCCTAGGTCAGGGCGGGGCAGCAAATGGTAGTTCCTAGGCTCAGACCCTCAGGCAGGGGCTGAGCAAAACAAACAGTATTTAAGGCCCCGAGCCCTAGGTCAGGGCGTGGGGTAGCAAATGGTAGTCCACCGGCTCAGAGCCTCAGGCAGGGGCTGAGAAAAACACACAGTCAGTGGGACCCAAGCCCTAGGCCAGGGCGGGGCAACAAACAGTAGTCTGAGGGCTCAGACCCTCAGGCGGGGGCTGAGCCAAACAGGCAGTAATTTAAACCCAAGCCCTCAGTCAGGGCGGGGCAACCGACAGCAGTTCTGGGCTCAGACCCTCTGGCAGGGGCTTGAGCAACAACAATAGTCCAGGGGCTCAGGTCCTTAGGCAGGAGCTGAGCAACAACAGTCAGGGAAGCCCAGCCCTAGGTCAGGGCGGGGCAACAAACAGCAGTTCACAGGCTCAGGCCCTCAGGCAGGGGCTGAGCAAAACAAGCAGTAGTTCAAGGGCTCAGGTCCTCAGGCAGGAGCTGAGCAAAGAGCAGGTAAGTCCAGACTTCTAGGTCTGAGCGCTGGTATGAGGGGGAGACTGCCACCCGTGAGTGGGGTGGCAGGGGGGACGCAGGCCCGCCCACTCCACTGTGTCCCAGCCCGGGGCCCTAACAGCGGCAGTTAGTCTGCTGCTGCGTCGGTGGGGTCCTGACCGCAACACACCGACATCGGCTCGAAATCTGAGGTAGCCAGACTGGAGTCAGCTACCCCCAGGCTACTTCCCATCTCCCCCTCCATGGGTACCTGCTCATCACTGGTGTCCGCAGCGGGGTCCCACACCATGGGCTCCTCAGCGTACTGAGGGCTGGATAGGTCGGGCTGCTCCTCCAGGCTCGGGTCAGGGGGGGACGCTCGGTCAGCTCCTCGGGGTACCGGGCTCGGGGAAGGCACGGTCCAGCAGGAGCTCGGTCAGGAGCGTCTGTCCTCGCCGGCCGCCGGGCAGCAACTGAGCGTTGGGCCTGGGCCTTTATACTTCCTGCCCCGCCCCTTGACTTCCGGGGGGTGGGGACAGGCAGCTGTGGCTCCGCCCACTGTGGCGGTTGTTCTGGCTCATCCCTCTCAGGTGCGGCCGGGAGCCAGGCCGCCTCACTACAAACACCAATAAAACTCAGAGCTAGATTTTGCATTTTACAGGCAGACAAGAGATAGAGTGGGTGTGGAGGGGCCGGAATGCTTTCTGGAAAATCCCAGTGAGCACATGCCATAGCTCCAGGACTGTTGGGGAGGTTGCAGCATGTGCTGCCCTCAGGGCCCAGTCAGACTCTCAGTTACTATGGTGACGAGAGCCATATAAGTTTCTGGATAGACAGATGGACCCACCGGCCAATGTGCAGGAGGAGAGGTCATGGTCTCATACCACTGAAGGCAGCCAGCACCTGAAGAGGTGACAGCAATGAACAAGGCCTTCATAACATTATAGAAATGTAGGGCTGGAAGGGATCTTGAGAAGTCATCAACTCCAGCCACCCTGCATTGAGGCAGGACCAAGTAGACTTAGGGCTGGTCTACACTACGGGGGGAAATCGATCTAAGATACGCAACTTCAGCTACGTGAATAACGTAGCTGAAGTCGAAGTATCTTAAATCGAATTACTTACCCTCCTCACTGCACGGGATCGATGTCCGTGGCTCCCCATGTCGACTCCGCTACCGCCGTTCGGGTTGGTGGAGTTCCGGAGTCGACAGGAGCTCATTCGGGGATTGATATATCGCGTCTAGATGAGACGCGATATATCGATCCCCGAGAAATCGATTGCTACCCGCCGATACGGCGGGTAGTGAAGAC
Source organism: Mauremys reevesii (assembly GCF_016161935.1). Classification (NCBI taxonomy): domain Eukaryota; kingdom Metazoa; phylum Chordata; order Testudines; family Geoemydidae; genus Mauremys; species Mauremys reevesii. The sequence continues at coordinate 174,361,655 of NC_052624.1, read as the reverse complement.
GTACCCTTAGACCATCATGAAAGGTGTTTATCTAATCTGTTCTTAAAAACCTCCAGGGATGGGGATTCCACAACCTCCCTTGGAAGCCATTTCCAGAGTTTACTTAGCCTTATAGTTAGAAAGGTTTTCCTAATATCTAACCTAAATCTCCCTTGCTGCAGATTAAGCCCATTATTTCTTGTCCTACCTTCAGTGAACATGAAGAACAATTGATCACCACCCTTTTTATAACAGCCCCTAACATATTTGAAGAATGTTATCAGATGCCCCCTCAGTCTTCTTTTTTCAAGACTAAACATAGCCCTTTCTTTAACCTTTCCTCAGAGGTCGGGTTTTTTAAACCTTCTGTCGCTGTTGGTCTCCTCTGGATGCTCTCCAGTTTATCCACATCTTTCTTAAAGTGTGAGGCCCAGAATTGGACACAGTACTTCAGCTGAGGCCTTGCTAGTGCTGAGTAGAATGGGACAATTACCCACCATATTATGCATGCAATACTCCTGATAATACACTCTGGAATCATATTAGCCTTTTTCACAGCTGCATCACATTGTGAATTCATAGTCACTTTGTGATCCACTATAACCTGCAGATCCTTTCCAGTAGTACTACCCAGCCACACTGGTGCCTGTGTGAAGGTGCAAGGAGGAGGTTCAATCTCCTTGCATGCTCCCCACCTTGTGCACATATACAGAGGTCCACTGCAATCTGTCAGTGAAAACAATGTATAAGATGTTGGCCTCTATGTCCCCCCATATATTGCAGCATGAAAATGAATAAAACCATAGAAATGGGGAGGAGTTAGACATGGAAGAGAGAGAGAGCTTCATGATAATATCCCCGTTTTGCTGTGTAACCAACAGGGCCATCATGGTCCAGATCCTTAAAGTTATTTAGGCCCTAATGTCATTGTTTTAATTGGGTGTTAGGCGCCTAAATACCTTTTGAAGATCTGGGCCCATGCGTGTGGACCTCCCAAAGAAATGGAGGAGGGAAGTAGTCCAGCAGAGGGGCCAGCCAGGGAACAGAGTAAGTGTGTGGCCTGTTCCCCTCTAATAAAGACAATTAATCAGGGAAAAGGCATCTAAGTTAACGCTATTCAGATACACATCAGTTTCCACTACACACTGACAAGAGAGGATTCACGGAGCATAAGTGGCAGTGGGGAACCCATAGCAGAACAGTAACTAACCAGGCAGTGCTGTGATAATAGGGTTAAATCCTCAAAGGGGCAGGCGATAGAAATCTCTATTTTCAGGCAAGGATCTGTAGGATCTCCAGTATTTTCTCTCCAGATCTTGGCCAATTGGCCATATCTCCCCACCCCCTTCTGCTACCCAGCTCTGCCAACTGAAAATATGGAGTGCATTTGCAATACTGAGGAGCTCACAAAGATCTGCAAATAAATTTTCCCTTCCTACACCTTTTAATGTGGGAAGAGGATATACTGGTTTTTAGCAAGGCAGATATATTATTGTTAATATTTATAAAGCATTGTATTCCAGTGCATGGAGGAGTATTAGCCATATATTCATAAAGCCCAATGAATATCCCTGTGATAAAAGGACACACTCTAAATGGAGCATTCCAGAACCCTAAAATAATAAAGTGTAGTATTAAACCCCAAATTATAATGGAGCCCCACAAGTACAGTTTAAAACCTTTTTTATGCATTATAACCAGTGTTGTCATTAATCATGTTTTCTTTACAATTCCTAATAAAAATCATTTGATTTGTGTACATTGCAGGAAGATCAGGATGTAATGAGCATCTGCCAGGAACGATTCTAATTTAGTGTTTTCTGGAGTTCATTTATGGAAATCTGGAAGGATTTTCAAAGCAATGTGGCTTTGTCAGAATGAATAAAGATACATCTTAAATGATATTTGGCAGCTAAAATTCCCCTAACTTGCTTGAAACTCATGATTTACAGTACCTGCACAGGGATTCCCCAGTGTTCTTTTTCTAGCACAGCCAACCCTTCCTAGTGCAGGGCTGGTGTTATCTCTTTCTGAAGTCAGTGGAAAGACTCCCATTGATTTTGAAGGGGAGCTAGATCACAGATTGAATGGGAGTTGGAAACTGATTTCTGAGCAAGTCAAAACTCGGGACCATACATTTAAAGGAGCCACCGCAGGTGGGTCCCTCAGACTCATACACTTTAAAGTCAGAAGGGACTATTATGGTAATCTAGTCTGACCGCCTGCATATTGCAGGCCACAGAACCTTACCCACTGACTCCTGCAATAGGCCCATAATCACTGGCTGAGTTACTGAAGAGCTCAAAACTTGTTAAAACCAGCAAGTGACCTGTGCCCAGTGATGCAGAGGAAGGGGAAACACCCCCTCACACACATACCCAATTCTCACCCTGGTCCCTGTGTCTTTGCAGCATAGGCAGTGCCTTCCTCTCTCCTGAGGGATACTCGCCCACCCTCTCTGCCCCAGGCCTCACCCCCACTCCACCTCTTCCCCCAAGCCTCCACCCTCCTCTTTCCACCCCCTCCCCTGAGTGTGCCCTGTCCCTGCTCCTGCTCCCACTTCCAGTTCTTGCTGCACGCCACAGAGCAGCTGATTGTGGTGGGCGGGAGGCAATGGGAGGGAGAGGGAGGAGTTGATCACCAGGGCCGCTGGCGGGTGAGAGGCAATGGGGGGAGGTGGGAGGGTGAGAGTTTGGCTGCTAATCACCCACTAATTTTTTTCCATGAGGGATCCAGCCCTGGAGCACCCATGGAATCAGCGCCTATGCTTTGTGGGGATCTTTGCAGACTGAAACCTTACTTTTTTATGAAAATCAATGAAATGTGACATTTTGCAATTTCACATGCTTCTATATGACAGTGGCACATTCATAAAAAAACCCAATATTTCTAGGTGCCACATCATTGCCATTGGTCATATAGAAGCACGTGAAAGCCTTGTTTGGGAGGCATTGGGTAACCAGTTTTTGATTCGCTAGTAAAAGAGATTTTTGAAAGGATTTCAGAATTTGTCCTTGGGGTAAAATAAAAAAAAATTGGCTATTTCCTCCAGGAAATACAAGTTTTCATGTAAATATGATGACAGTTCACAAAAAAAGCAAAATTGTGAATTTTCACAAATTTGTCATTTGCCCTTTATTGTAGTGAGCAGGGTTTTTGTTTTGGTTTGGTTGCGTTTTTTTGCCTCCCTCAAAAAATCAGCCAAAATAATTTCAAAAGATTTTTATAATTTCCCCAAGACTGTGATGTTAACATGCTGCAGATATGAATGGGAGAAGGTTGACCTCTCCCCACCTGTTTCAAGCTAACTTTAAAGCTGGTGAGTGTAAATACATCAGTACACTGGATCAGAAGTCAGGAGCTATGGGTTGTATTTCTGGCTCAGCCACTGACCTGCTATGTGAACTTGGGCACGTCTCCATGCCTTTGTTTGCCCACCTACCCTTGCCTGTCTGGTCTATTTAGTTCAAAAGCTCTTTAGGGCAGGTGCTATCTCTTACTATGTGTTTATCCAGTATCCAGAACAATGGAGCTCTGATTTTCCTTGGGGCCCCTGTGCTCCACTGTAATTGAAATAATAATAAAATTAATGCAACTCTTTTGACTTCAGTGGAGTCAGACTTCTTTTACATCATCTTAATTTGGGTCTTAGTATCTTTAGTAGGACTAGTCAGGTGGATACAACAATGCTTGTGTGTAAATGCCTCCAGGAGTGGGACCTCAGTTCATAAGAACAGCTTTGTTTTACATTCTGAAGCACTATCTCTGCAAAAAGAAGACAAAAAAACTCTTTAAAAAAATTAAAGCTAGAGTTTAGAGATTTCTGTTGTTTGTGGCCATATGTGCTGAAATAGAGACAGTCTGAAAGTCATTGCAATAGTCTCCAGCCACACAGAAGTGAACTCTGACCTATTCCCTGACTGGATCTCCAGTTAATTTCCATTCCAGTGGAATCATTGATTATGGCGTCATTCAAACTCCTATTTTAAGACTGAATAAGGAATGATATTTTCAATATATTTTACACCAGTAACACTGGCTTTAGGCCAAAAGAATTGCCATACTAGAACAGATGCATGATCCAGCTAGTCCAGTTAGCCTAGATACATCAGAGGAAGTTGTCAGAATCCTGCAACTGACAGATAGGGGATAATTGGTCCCCAACAGTAGGTCTCCTCCTGATCTCACATGGTTCGACCCTGGCTTAAATCCTGAAGCATGATGTTCAATCTTCTTTCCAAAATGTTTGTTCTTTATTGTAGGGCTGGATATTCCTTTTATTTATAGAAATGTCCAATCAGTTTTTGAACCATGCTATGATTTTGACCTCAACAATATTCTGTGGCAATAAGTTCCACTGGATAATTACATATGGTGTGAAAAAGTATTTTTATATCAGTTTGTATTTGCCACTTTGCAATATTATTGAATGTATGCTTGTTCTTGTGATACAAGACAGAGAGAACAGAAGCTCCCAATCTACCTTCTCTGTATTATATATACCTTCTCATTATATATATATAATATATATAATATATTACCATGTCCCTTCCTTTTTCATCTCCTTTCTAAGGCAAATAATCACAATCTTCTCAATTTCTCATCACATGAGAGTTTTTCCAGGCCCTTGATCATTCCCATCTCTGACCTGCTCCCACCCCCAGCAATCTTTCAATATCTTTTTTTGCAATAGGGTGACCAATACTGCACACAGAATTCCAGATGAGCCCTTGCCATTGATTTATATAATGGTATTATAATATTTTCCATGTTAATCTGTATTCCATTCTTTATGTGTCCTAACATTTTGTCCCGTTCCCTCCTACCCCTGGCTTTTTTTTTAACTACACCTGCACATTGAGCAGAGGTTTTCATTAAGCTGTCTACAAAGACACTCAGGTCACTGGTATGATACCAAAGCCAGATATCAGTTGGTGTTCTCCATTGTTCTTCTAGTACTTCTTTCTTGCCATCAAGACATCTAAGCATACATTTCGGGGCTCTTAGTCTAATCTTCTCCATGCTGTCATAAGATAAAGCAATGCAGTCCTCATGCTATAAAAGAGTTCCAGTTCTCAAGTGAAATTTTGATGTTGTTTGTTTGTTTTAGGAGGTATTGGTTCCTTGTATACAGAGAATGAGCTTTCCCTAGCTTTTGCCTTGACATGCAGGGAGGTTGCAAGGAGAATATCCTCTCCCCTTATACACACTGAGCATGCCACTAAGATAATCACAGTGTCAGCACTTAAGGAAGTACAGAAATTGCTCTCTCATCAAACCCCTGGGGTCACAAAACACCCACAAAACACAAAGACTTGCAAAGGTAGCTGGCTACATAAAAAGTAGCATACTATACCATACTATACACTGCCTTAAAAGTTATTACCAGATTAAATGCTGCTTAAGAAACTCAGTGGATCTGGCTCATGATAGGTGAGTTCTTCTACCTTCCTGTCCTCTCTCAAACTCATCTCTTTTATTTTCTCTGTTCCATAATTAGGCCAATGTTCACCATCTGCAATTGCTGCTATCTTCTGCTCAGTCATTCATAGATTTTTAAGGCCAGAAGAGACCTTTCAATCAGCTAGACTGACCTTCTATATAACGCAAGCCAAAGAGTTTCACCCACTTACCCCTGTGTTCTTCAAACTACTTAATGAGATGGGATAGGAGCAACGGGGATACATCACGTTAAATCACCTTTTTCTCAATAGCTGAGAAAAGAAGGAACAAATACTTACATATAGGAGGAGGCTGCTGAAGTATCATTTTTTAAATAGAGAATACACAGGAAAATAATGAAAAAAGAGAAAAGAGAACAATTTCTAGTCGTGCTGTATTTTTCATCATCCATGTTGGGTTGGTTTCCCCAGAGAAATGGAACAATTTGCCTCCTTTCTCAACAGTTAAAACTAAGCTGTATTGGAGAAGCTAATGAACTACATAAAAGTAGACTCGAGACTGGAGTTATTGGACCCAGTCCCCACAGAGGAAAAAATCTCCTTAATAATAAAGGTAATAATTGGAGATATACCAATCTCCTAGAACTGGAAGGGACCTTGAAAGGTCATCAAGTCCAGCCCAGCCCAGCCCAGCCCCCTGCCTTCACTAGCAGGACCAAGTACTGATTTTGCCCCAGATCCCTAAGTGGTCCCCTCAAGGATTGAGCTCACAACCCTGGGTTTAGCAGGCCAACGCTCAAACCACTGAGCTATCCCTCCCCCTTAATACACCACAGTAAATCACACTCACTAAAGTCAGAACCACATGATTAGGCCCACATGTGTTTGGCAGCTAAAATTTTCTCATTTTAATTTTGCATCCTTTTTTGGTTTTGGTGAGCAGGAGCAGGTCAAAGGAAATCAGAGACCAGGGCTTGGGTCTCCGGCCATTTTCAGTCACCTTTCACACTTCCTGTATATTGCCAGGAGTTGACAGCCTTGTAGACCAATTTCTACAATTTGCTGAGGAGCATCTCCTGTATGGTGACGACTTGCTGAGACCAATCACACAACCCAGGGAGGTACTCTGCATCACAAAGGATCAGGTTCAATATGTGAATCCAGCCAAACTGGATTTACAGCTTGTCAGCAATAATCCTCTGTGAACAAGGTGACTGGGTGCCAAAGATCAGTATGGCTGGATCGTTGGAATATGTGCCCCACATCACTGTGAGCCTTATATTAATACACCGTGACTTAGTATGAAGGTAAAGCACTAACACAGGGGTCGGCAATCTTTCAGAAGTGCTGTGCCGAGTCTTCATTTATTCACTCTGATTTAAGGTTCCGCGTGCCACTAATACATTTTAATGTTTTTAGAAGGTCTCTTTCTATAAGTCTATAATATATAACTAAACAATTGTTGTATGTAAAGTAAATAAGGTTTTTAAAATGCTTAAGAAGCTTCATTTAAAATTAAATTAAAATGCAGAGCCCACAGACCGGTGGCCGGGACCTGGGCAGTGTGAGTGCCACTGAAAATCAGCTCATGTGCCGCCTTCGGCACCCGGGTCATAGGTTGCCTACCCCTGCACTAACACCTTATTCAAGGCCTCCTTTGTGGCTGGATTTTTGTGATAGTACCAATACAGTTGTTAGAGGGTAGGAATTTATATAGTTTCCTGAATCATCAACAAAATTAATAACTAAATTCTAGTAGCGGTATCTTTACCTCAAGGTATATGAAAGTATACACTTCACTTGCATTTTAACATCACCTATTTATATACGTCTATTCAATCTGGATTATTGGTGATAATGTATGAGCCAGAAAGAACCTAGCTTGACTCTCAGGGCCCAGGCTGAGTTTTCAGAACTTCCAGTTTAAAAAAAGGAACACATTTTTAAACTTTTATAACTTCAGCAAATTTGATATGGATTAAAAGAGACACAATACATGTGAAACCCCACAATGCCATTTGTACAGAAATGTTTTTCACAGTAGAAACTCACTTTAATACTTACTGTTAGCAATAGTCTCAAATCAAATCCTCAGATCTGACAACCCCAAAACTGTGGGGAAGCTTGGTATGTGAACCAATGCTGAATTTCATTCCAGTAATGATAGTCATCGTAAAAGGCAAAACCAAACCACAGAACACTCAAAACCTTACAGGGATTGAAAATCCAGATTCAGCACCAGATTATCTGCTACTGTAAATTGTTGAATCTTCACCAATTTCAAGTTACACCAGCAAAGATATTTCAGCTTGGGCCCATCTCTATTTACAATACTGTAATTATGCACTAAGGACAGAATTCTAGCCTCAGAAATGTACTCACAATTTTACTTCCATGGGAATTGCGCAAGTGCATCTGAGAGCAGAATATGGTTCCAAATTTCTGGGGGATCATTTTACATCAGCTAATTCATACTGTTTTCTTTTCAGTGACTTATTTGTCTTAGGTTGAAAGAGTTTTATTTTACGTTTTAACCTGGTCCTTGAATATTTCAATATGTCATAATTCCAGATCCATTTTTTCCTTTGTTGTTTTAGTGGTTTTCATAGCAATCAAATACACTTTTCATCCCCAAAAGAATGGATTTTATGAAGGTATGGTGCTGCTTACAGCCATTACTGCAACCCCAAGACTTCACAACTACTAAGTCTATAACACATCTCCTTTTTGTGGAGGAGAATTGGAGGATCCATAGAGGAGTGGAGCCTCTCTTTGGCTCACCCCTAACTTGATCACTGCACAATGGCAGTCAGGGAATCACTACAAAACTGAGCTTTGGGGCTAAACCCCTGCACAGCCATCCTAAATCCTACCCTCATTATACACTGGAAGCACCCAATGTCCATTGTCATAGGTCATCTTTGTTCCCACAGAAGAGGAGGCAAGATTTGATCCTAGCTTCAGGTCTCAGAATTAGCAAAGACAGAACTTGTGTTATAGAATCATAGAAATGTATGGCTGGAAGGGACCTTGAGATGTCATTAAGTCCAGCCCCCTCTGCTGAGGCTGAACCAAGTTAATCTAGCGCTATACAACACTCGGTGAAATCAACTTGAGCAATGAGAAAAGGGCTTCTCCATTATTTGACTTTTGATGATTTGTTTAAAAACATTGCATATGCCAAAGATGAGGTTATAATCTGCTCCCACTGATGGCAATGGAAGTTTTGTTATTAATTTCAATGAAAGCAGGATGAGATCCTTGTATTGAGAAGGATTATTTGCCCTACATTTTCATAGACTATTAAACAACGCCAACAGGATTTTAAATTGAATTCCAAGTTATTTTAATTACCTTCAGGGTTTTACTTTTTACAAAATAAATAAATGGACAAACATGCCTAGCAGGAGGCATTTAAACATCTCATGCTGATAGGTCATTCTTCACTTCCTTGTTTGGTTTGTTTTTGAAATTTTGTTTCAGAAATTTGAGTGAATAAATGAAACATAATTATATAAATATGTTAAATCCTATGGATGGGCAATTCTAAAGCAAAGCTAGAAAACTGATGGCAGCTTTTGCATTTCATTATTGATTAGGGGCCATACTTCCAAAGTATTTATATACCTAAAGATACAGGTAGACACCTAGTGAGATTTACAAAAGTGCCTAACTCAGCTTCCTAATTTCCACTGGATTTCACTGAAGTCAATGTTACGTATTAATATCAGAAGATTTGGACCCCGCAATGTCTGAGTAATCTATTGCATGATTTAGTGATGCTTCATTATGCTGTTAAAGCAAATAAAAAATGTAAAGCAGCTGTCATAAATATATATTGTATATATACTAATCAACATACATATTGTCAAGTATCAGAGGGGTAGCCGTGTTAGTCTGGATCTGTAAAAGCAACAAAGAATCCTGTGGCACCTTATAGACTAACAGACGTTTTGCAGCATGAGCTTTCGTGGGTGAATACCCACTTCTTCGGATGCAAGCAGTGGAAATTTCCAGGGGCAGGTGTGTATATATAAGCAAGCAAGAAGCAAGCTAGAGATAACAAGGTTAGTTCAATCAGGGAGGATGAGGCCCTGTTCTAGCAGTTGAGGTGTGAAAACCAAGGAAGGAGAAACTGGTTCTGTAATTGGCAAGCCATTCACAGTCTTTGTTTAATCCTGAGCTGATGGTGTCAAATTTGCAGATGAACTGGAGCTCAGCAGTTTCTCTTTGAAGTCTGGTCCTGAAGATTTTTTGCTGCAGGATGTCCACCTTAAGATCTGCTATTGTGTGGCCAGGGAGGTTGAAGTGTTCTCCTACAGGTGAGATTTACAAAAGTGCCTAACTCAGCTTCCTAATTTCCACTGGATTTCACTGAAGTCAATGTTACGTATTAATATCAGAAGATTTGGACCCCGCAATGTAACATACATATTGTTACTGTCACTATGGTGCATTGGAAAAAACACTTTGTACAGTACACAGAATACCTGGCAATAATATTTTACCTAGTCTTATTGAAATGCTACAGGAAAGTATGGAATACTAGCCATAATTTTACTGATAAAAACAAAAAGTTACTTCCAGGTGTGTCTGCAAAACTGTATCATAAATCATGTCAAACAAGGGACTTTTGTGGTTAATATTACCTTGCTGGCAAAAATTGAAGAAAAAGTAAAGGGAAGTAAAGAAAAGGGAATGGAATTACTGCTTGTATATGCAATTTATGGTGGAAAGTAATGTTTTGGACACTAACAACCGAAGGATGTTGAATGCTAATATTTTCACAGTGTCTCAATGCCCCCCAATCACTAGGTTATAGGTCCTATTGATAGTTTCTTAGAAAAAGGAGGTAACCAGCTGAAATAAAAGAGCAGTTGATGCAGATCCTCAGCCAAAATATGTTCTTTTTCTTTGAAAAACTTGCTATTTTTTTTAAATTAAATGTCTGTACACCTGTATGATTTCTGATTTCAACCTTTCTGGAAGCAGGAAATACTGGGAATCTCATGTTTTATCTTTTTTAAAATATTTTGTTTTTAACATCCTTCCTGTGTCACTGTTGGTACACAGGGCAGAAACCAGCCTCTTGTATTCCTCTCTGTCATTTTTACCACAATGGTAGCCTGGCTCTGTTTCTATAACTGGTGAGGTAATTTTACAAGGCCTTGTACTCAACTCTCCTCATTTTATCCAGGCTTGCAACCAGCAGCAACATCAAGGTACAGCTGGCAGGATTTATTATTATTATTATTATTTATTCAACATGAACACCCCAAAGGTATTGGAGCAGTGCAGATTTGTAAGAAGACACAGTCCATGAAGTGAGGAGCTCACATTCCAAAACAACTCAAACAGAGAAGGGTGAGAAAAAGGGATGCAACATATAAACCTACTGGCCAGTATAATGATTAGCATGTCTTGTTTGTGCAATGTTTTTTGTTTTGTTGTTATGGATAAACTATGCTTTAACTGCCCCTGTACCTTGCTATTGTTTGTTGGCAGTAGAAGTGGTTCTAATGATTTCCAAACTGAGTTATGTTGTTATCCATAGGCTTGCCCATAAACATAGACATTCAAGGATACAATCTTTACTTCATGCATATGTGTAACCCCTGTCTAAATTAATAGGAGTTACTTACCTGCTGGGAGCAGATTAGACTTTAGGATTTCAGGAATTATTGTTAAAGAACTAAGTGTTATCAGTCTATTCGAATGAGAACCCGGTAACTTGTTTTAAAGTAGCTGATACCAGATCTTTTGCTATTTGGCCATAATCCAAACAGTAAATTGGGGGGGTTAATCAAAGTTTCTGTGAGGCACTCAAAGATTCTTAATTTTTCAAGTGCTATACAAGTAATAGATTATTATTATCTACCAATCTTCCTTTTGATAAATATGAATTTTAGTGTAATTATTTTTATAGTTCCCAGCAGAAAAAAACCCATGTATTTATTATTGTCCAATTCCCTAAAACATAAACAAACAAGCAAAAACCTAACAGAGTAGACTATAACTCTAATAGTACATGTTTATTTTGTCACTCTTACATACCATCATTGTCCAGCCATGCCAGAAGAAAAACAGGAGGCAATGGATGTGGTTTAATTAGACCAGAACATTATTCAGTGAAAATATCTGGGAGTACCCAGCAATAAAATGTACAGTGCAGGTCATCATCTTTTCCTTAATCGTTTCTCAATTATCCCCAACCTGGTCCCAGACATCCCATTGCTGTCAGCTGGCCTTTCTCCCTTGCTACAAGGGTTAAGGAGGGCTGTAGAAAGTAGGGAGGTTGGCTCCCTGTGATACTAGATGTTGGAGCCTTGAACCCTTCTTCCTTAGCTTTCTTAAGGGATGCTTTTCTTTAAATCCTTTTGCAATGCATTTTTACTCAATAACTATATCCCTTTTACAACGAGTAGCTGCATGGCACATCTGCCACAAGGAGGTGCCATACATGTCTATATTATCATTGCCAAATACCATCACTTTCAAAACTATATCTCTTTAAATTACACTCCTATATCCATATTTAGACACCTAAAAATTGGTCTGATTTTCACAGGTACTGAGCACGTAGCAGCAGCAATTGATTGCCTTTGAGAATCAGATCACTTATTTAGGCTCCAATGTTTTAAAATCTTGGTCAAACTGTTTCTGGCAGTTAGAAAAGTGCCAGGAAATCTCATAACTGGTGTGTATTGAAAAGGAAAGGTGTAGTCCTACTCCTATTGAAGTTAAAAGCACATCTTAAATTGACTGCTATGGGAGCAGGAGCAGGATATTCAAAATTAAGATTGTTTATATTTAACCAAGTGAAGAAACACATAGGTGACCTTTTTCAGCAGTTTTAAAAATTTCAAATCAAGTTTAGAGGGATGTGGTTTAGGGAGATGTGTCAAAGCCCCATTCGCTGTTATAAGATATCCTGCACATCTCTGATGTTATGCAATTCATTTCCATATGGAATTTAATCAGATATTATGGAAGCAGAGACAAGGTGGGTGAGGTGATATCTTTCATTGGCCCAACTTGTGTGGGTAAAGAGACAAGCTATCAAGCTTACACAGAAGTCTTCTTCAGGTCTTTCAAGAGCTTGTTTCTTTTACCCACACAAGTTGGCCCAGTAAAAGATATTACCTCACCCACCTTATCTCTCTGTTATGGAAATAATCAGTTTATGAATTTAATCAAATTGATCATATATCTTAGGCATATTTTTAAGTCACCTATCACATGGTTTATCAAAGCACTAATTCCTCCTAAATTGATGCATTTGATTAATGTTTTGATCTAAGGAGATTCTTTCCATTTTCTGAAACACCAGCCCTGATCTTCTGTGTCAGTGCCAAAAATTCCATTAAGAGAAAGGGCCCCATCTGAGCTCTCTGCCACGACAGATACTTGTAAAGGCTCTTTACAATCTTCATGCAAGCAATTCAACTTGAAAACAATAGGAATTACATGACAACTTTTCCTGAGTGGCAATGTGCTTTAAATAGACATTAATAGCTAACACGTTGTAAATGTTACAATTACACAGGTTTCAAAGGGAGACAAATACCTTTTCATTTTAACACTTAGCCAAGTTAATTCTTTCTAAAATTAAAGACAAAGCTTGCTGGCTGTTCTTCAGACATCAAAATGATCTACAGGGTAGGTACCCATATGCAGCCTAGAAATGGATAACAATACCACCATGTAGATTCCTGGCAACAGATACAGTAGCCTGCTAAGAATTAGTTTTTATGTGTATGGCTTTTTCAGCTCAGGAGCCTGTCTCTCCCTCTCTCTGTCTCTTCCTGTTCATAGTTACTGCATTCACTTTTACAATAATGATGTTCTCCTTTTGTGTCCATGTTTGAGACCTTACATCTATCCTATATAGGCTAATGATTGGTTTTGCCCCTCCAAATACAGACATGTCAGTAGGTATTAATAATACCATAAAAGCAATAACACTATTTCCATAACTGACCTTTTCTTCTGATGGCTTTGCCCCATTTTCTGCAGTTCAGTTTAATGATTTGAAGAATATTCAGTGATGAAACCATTCCAAAGCATAAATTATTCAGCACCAGGGGAAAAAAAAGTGTTCCATTTCATAATTTTCCTTAAATGACTCAGTCATCGAAGTGTCTCTGTAGATAGAATAATCGTTCTGACCCTTCTAAACTTGCTCAGATGTTTTATAAAAACAGCTAAAAAAGAATGAGAAATTCACCCTGTGGAACAAACTTCTTCCCCGAAAATAAATTTTATTCCATCTGTTTTTGCAGTAAAAAGATGTGTTTAATTGTGAATGATATAGAAAACATGAGAAAAATCCATTTTTATAGATGCTATACCATGCCACATTCAGAAGGGATTTTACTTAAAAGCTACACATAGGAAAGATCAAAGGAAAAGATCAAAGGCCTGGACTAGAATTAACATGACTGTACATATTTTAAGGGCTTGACATTACATAGCACAGACAATTAAACACAGAGGCAAATTAGATCTTATATTTGTAAAAACAAAAATGTAGCCCACGTGCAATTTGATATGAGCATATTCACTATTCCTGCCTCAGTTGCATCTTTAAGAACATTTTCTTTCTGGGCTGCTTTCTCCTCTGTGCTCAAATACAGTGTCAAATTCTACTGGAATTCTGTGTAAAGAAGTGATCCCATAGCCTGCCCAAGGAATATATTTTTTTTCCCCTCCATGGCATGTGAGTGTCAGCTGCTCTTCCTTGGCTTCTCTTTCCTGACCACTTCCTTGACTTTACAAATCTGCCTGAGGTGTTGGGAGGAAGCCAAACTCCTGCTGAAATGCATTGTCTCCCTTAGTGTCATTTTACTTGAATTGTGAGGAATTTTCTCTAAATACTGTACTCTGAGCCATAAATTCTCAACAGAATTAATATGCAAGAGTGCCTGTTTGTTCTGTCCAAACTTTGATCTTTAATCTTAATTTGGATGTCAATGGTTTATACAAAAGTCTGAATCTTGGCCATACACCTAAGTACCAGTATGTATCTCCGTAGTACAATAAGTTCCCTTTAAGAATCACATGCATTGCCATACAAGGAAAACATGCATTAATTAATGTCTGTGCAAAGGAGAACAAAGAGCAGAATCTCAGTTGTCCCTGCACCATAGAGAGAGCTAGGAAGTTTTTATGATGATGACATTTCAGTGCAGAATGGAAATGAAGATTTTTGCTAACTATTTTTCTGAGCAGCTCTGCTGGAGAATAGGGTGACCAGACCTGCAGAAGTTATCAAATAAATAAATAAAGAAGTCCCACTGAGGTCTATAGATTCATAAATGTCCCTTCCCCTTAGTGCTTCTGAGACCCACAAGTGCGGAGCCATAAGTCACCAATAAAGTTTTGAAAAAGGACACATGCAGTATATACTATGATATAATGCTATAATCATAATCTACCATTGCCCAAGATTCGGGATAATGTCATCTGATATTAGGAACAACCTGGCCACTCTAAGAGATCTGGCACCCAGATCAAGCAAGATCTTAATCAAATCATGTAGACCATCATATTTTAGCAATTTGATGGGCTTCTGTCTTGCTTTTACTCTTATTACTGTGTCACTGAAGAGAAGTTGTAATTCCTGAAGAGTCCCAGCATGGTAAATGCAGTTCAGGGCTGGACACTTGCTCGTTTCTGCACTTTGAAAGGTAATTGAATAGGAACAAGTACAAGTGCAATTGAATATGTAGGCTAGAGGCACTAGTTTGCAGCCTCAAAGAGGTCATGCAGAAATGAATTTTTAAAAAGGATATAAAATTGCATCTAAGATAGATGAGTGCAAAAGCAATATTTAAATGAAATTGTTATGGATATAAGTCACTTGCCAGGCATTCTAACTATTTCTAACATAAAATATGTTTTCACTTCATATATAAAACATTGTTATTATTCACATCTTATGTCATGTTAACATATTAAAACTTAAATGTTTAATGCATATATTACAATTTTGTGTCATCATTAACACAGCTGATGAATACCCTTTAACAAAAATAATGGAAAAGATATGTCAAGGGAGATAATTTTTACAATTAGAATAAAAATACGTAACCTAAAGTGTGATCAGATAAAAACGTCTAATTCAAAGTTCCACAACCTCTTTCCTCGCTCATGGGGATCTAACTGCCATTTGTTTTTCTATTAAATGACATTTCAAATATTTTATTATAAACATAAATCACATCTCCTTTTGAGACGGCAAATGACAAACCAAATTTGAGGTCTGACTTGCATTTCTATGCCCTGCCCAAGACTAAATAGATGAGCAGCTGCTTTATAGATTGCATTTGAAAGTTACACAAAGAGAGGCAGTGGGTTATGGAAAACATGTCACTTGAAAGTGACATCTGCCCTCATAATTCATGAGTGTCATACCCAGCCATGTCACCTCTACAGACATCAGTTACACATCCTGGGTCACAAGTTCCAGAGTAAAATTACCCCAATACATTGTAAAATATATACCTTTTCCTCAGTTGGATATTCTCTTTCAAATGGTAAAGTAAACAGTAAGTTATTCCTCAAAAAGCAGATGGGAGAGGCAGAAAGGTGTGTAATTGTGTGTGGGCACAACTATGTTTGTGTATACATATGAACCAAAGGTTTGACACTACTGACCTTTCTCTAGTGTTTAATCTGTGCAGAGCCCTGGAACCTCTAGGCTTGGCAGTTCATAGCCCCGGCACCTCTGGGTTTGTTGCTTCAGTTATGAAAGTGAAACAATTGATTGAGCCCCGGCGCCTCTTTCATTACAAATTAAGCACTGCCTTTCTCACAGTGAATCACACCAAGGCTGAGGCTACTTAGATAAGTAAGGTACTACTTTGCATATATAAGGGTGGTCCTGTATTGCCAGGTCCGGTATTGTCATGTACTAAATTACTTTTGTCAGACCTCTTACTTGTGCTGTCTTGTACCCAGTGTGAGGTGGTCAGGAATGAGTGCTGTAGAGCCAGCCGCATTGACTTCATGCCACCTGCTGACTCCCCATCACTAGCAATCTCCAGCAACTGGGATGTAGTGGTTTGGTTTTGTATTTAATCAAGCTGCCAAAGTCATATTCTTCCTTTCCCCATAAATATTTATATCCCCTTCTGCTCCAAATTACACTTGTCCAACATGGAGAATTGGCAAGATTCAGTCCCGCTCCAGTTGTATGTACACATGTCACACATTTAAGTCTGTTATGTTATCCCCTTGCAGGGTTAGAAATAGGAGCCTTGTCCCATTGGACATGAAATATTTCTAGATGCCCAAATGGATACACAGCATTCACTTCTAGCACTGCAAGGGAAAGAGATCAGAGGTTCTAACGTTCTGACATTTTTAGGTTTGTTTAAATCATTTGTAGAGATTTTTATGGCTCCCTCTGAGTGGTGTACAGTAGAGTCATAGCAATGAAGCTTCACAGTTGGAAAGATAAAATAAATAGTTCCAATAAAATATTTAAAAACGCTCTGAAACATATGTAGAATAGTTTTCTCTGTAACATATGTGATATCTATGACATACATGTCACAGTGTTTCCAACTCTTTGTAATTTTATCACTAATCTTATAATATTTGGTGCTTTTCTTCAATCCCCAGTTCCTGGAGTCAAGTGATTAAGGGAGAACCTCAGCTTTCCTTTAAACAAATAAGGTAAGTTTCTAGTCCTTATGGCTTCAGAGAAAAGTTTGAAAATGTGAACCCTAAAGGCTCACAAACTGAAAGACAAGTAAAAATAACCAAATATCTATCAGTTTTTAAAATTTCATGATTTTTAAGCCAGTTTCATGATTTTGAGGCCTGACTTGTGATTTTTGAATGCTTGAGGTTGGCAATATACAATGATGATCATATGGTGTAAAAAATTTTTTTTCAGTACTTGTTTGAAATGACCTGTATAACTCACCCATGGCTTCATCACTCATGTATAATGTACTCATCCCAAACTCATATTGATAAAATCTTTTGTACTACACCATTCCTTATGTGATGTATGTTTATAATGTATTATGGAGAGACATTAATCTTTCCAGAGTTGCAATGAAACATTATACAATCCCGTTGTGTATCCCTTCTAATTTTGCGTTAGAACATTTGTTTGGCCTGGTTACTTTGCCAGATTTCATTAGATGGCAAAGAAGGCTGTCTCTGCAAAGACTGAAGAAAATTCATTCCACTGTTTTTGAATTACAAATCATTAAATGAATGTAAATGTTTAGCTTTTGTATAATATTCCTTTGTTTCACTGTGGCACAGAAGGGCTTAGGAAGAGATTTTTTTAAAGGCTTTTAGGTTTGTAAAGATGCCAATAGAAGTGTCTAGGTGCAAACCGCCCTAGTATTTAAATGCCTAAATACGTTAAAAAAATCTGGCCCTTAGTACCCTTTAGAATTTTTATAGTTTAAAGAACCTTCATAGTTAAATCTCCTTAAAACTGTTCTCATCTGCTAGATTTGAAAAGATCTGCTTATATTTAAGCAAAACCATTAATAATGTTTGTTATGGATCATTTAGGGTCAAATCTTGGCATGTTTTTGTTATTGACTTCAGTTGGAGAAATATTGGTATGTTCAGTGTGTGATGGGTGATTTCAGTTTAAAAAATATGGATCTTACTTTAGTTCACATGATGCTGATTCCCTTTATAACAAGTGGGGCAAGGGGGAGGCCAGTTTGTAATTATTGGAAGTAATGGCAGGTGGCAGCCATTTAGAAAAAGAGCACCTTGACAGTCCTTTAACGTCTCTCTTAATGAAAGCCAGGGATGGTAGCCATTTTGAAAGAGATCAATTTTTCAAGGAATTCTGTGAAGGATAAAATTATTTGTCAGCTTCTACCAAATGAGAAAATTTCAGTATGAACAATAATAGCGCAGAAAACCCCCAAACACTTCACATGTAGCCAATCCACAAGATTTCAGTGAATTTAAACTATATGCGGAGTTTAGCATGCTATATTATTCTGTTACTGAGATCATTCAGGGAGAAAAATGGTCTGAGACATGGTGGTAAATTTCTTAAAGGACTTATTTTTAAATTAATATTAATTCAGCGATTAATTGATTTTCTTGTAAATTAATCAGAAAAAATCATTCTGTACTCAAAAAGTAAGGGCTGTAATTTTGAGATGGGCATGTTGTATTCCTTATATATAAAAAAAATGGTTGAATCCTTGGGTTAAGTACAAAATTCAACTCAGCCCTAATTATGGACCCAGGATAGACACATAATAGGCCATCTACATTTGTAACTAAGTTCTCTTTGTTTTTGTCCTGTGAATTAAACCTAAAGAAATGAGTGCTACTGGTTGAAAAGAAAATGTAGAGTAAATAAATGGTTTCTGACTTAATAATTAAAATGCATATTATAGAATGAAAAGAACATGCATAAAAATTCCAAGAAAAAAAAGACGTACTATGGCTTGTCTGATTATGAGAATAGTGAGAGTATAAAAGAAAAAATATTCCAAGATTCCACATAAATCTTAGAAAAAATGTGTGGTATTATGGTATTTGAAAAAATAGTACCGTATGTGCTCATGTCATTAATGACTGTATAATAATGGACATACACAAAGGTCAAGGTTGCACTTACAACTTCAAATTATCATTTTCTGACTTTTGAGTTCTTAACCATTAAGCTTTAAAATCTTATAACGTAATTCTTTGTATGGAATAGTTATATATAGGGCCCTACCAAATTCACAGCCATGAAAAATGTGTCACGGACCGTGAAATCTGGTCTCCCCCTGTGAATTCTGGTCTTTTGTGTGCTTTTACCCTATACTATACAGATATCATGGGGGACACCAGCGTTTCTCAAATTGGGGGGCCTGACTCAAAAGGGTGTTGGGGGGTCACAAGGTTATTTTACGGGGGTCGTGGTATTGCCACCCTTACTTCTGTGCTGCCGTCAGAGTTGGGTGGCCGGAGAGCAGCTACTGTTGGCTGGATGCCTAGCTCTGAAGGCAGCTCCTGGCCAGCAGCAGCATAGAAGTAAGGGTGGCAATACCATACCATGACACTTCTGCACTGCCGCCCTCAGAGCTGGGCAGCCGGATAGTGGCAGCTGCTGACTGAGGGCCCAGCTCTGCAGGCGGAAGCACAGAAGTACAGGTAGCAGTACCACAACCTCCCCTACAATAACCTTGTGACCCCCCCTCAAAACTCCTTTTTGGATCAGGACCCCTCATTACAACACCGTGAAATTTCAGGTTTAAATAGCTGAAATCATGAAATTTATGATTTTTTAAAACCTTATGACCATGAAATTGACCAAAATGGACCGTGAATTTGGAAATTTAGTTATATACTAAATTACCTAATATATTAACACTGGCCTTTTCAAAGGAGCCTGAGAGTTTGGCACCTTGTCCACTTAGACGTCTGAAAATTTCAGCCTAAATGATCGATATGACTAAACAAAATGCTGTATCATCTCAAGTTTGTTTATTTTTAACCATTGTCCTACAAAAGCATATGAATGTATGTATGCAGATAAATACAATACTTAGTATTAAAATGTCAACACTTGTCAACTTATCACAGAGGTGTCTGAGATATCACAGTTATTTCTTATTCAAAGCACACAGAATTATAGTATCTCATGTATCACTGTGTGATAACCTTTAAAATACTCTTTATTGTATATACATATAAACAGACATACATAAACCAAGATTTTCCAGAAATGGATGCCTAATGTTAGGTTCTTAAAGCAATCCATTAGTATTTGGCCTGATTTTCAAAGGTGTTGAGCCCCCAGCAGCTCCCACTGAAGTCAATAAGAGCTGCTGGGTCCTCATCACAGTTGAAAGTCAGCCCAGGTACCTATCTGTGAATTTAAGAGACTAACCGCAAGAGCCTATTTTAAAAAATATTTTTGCCATTTTCAGCAGGAAGGACTGTCAGAAAAAATGTAATTTCAGAAAATTATTCCCAATTCTGCCTTCAGATATCGTACAAAAGTGCAGCTTCCACTTAAGTCAGTGGGTGCTGTACCCGGGGCGGCTCCAGGCACCAGCGCAGCAAGCGCATGCCTGGGGCGGCAAGCCAGGGGGTGGAGGGGAACGGCGTGCCGGTGGAGGGGCGGCAGTCAGAAACTTTGGTGGCGTTTCTGCGGTAGGTCTGCCAGTCCCGTGGCTTTGGCGGCAATTGGGCGGTGGGTACGCTGAATGTGCGAGACTGCTAGATCATCCGCAGAACCGCCACTGAATCCGCGACTGGGGAGGACATTCCCGCAGAAACGCTGCTGAAGGCTCCCTGCTGTGCTTGGGGCAGCAAAAAACATAGAGCCGCCCCTGGCTGTACCTGTTTATCTGAGGGCAAAATTTGGCTCTCTGTACATACTTAGAGAAACTGATTGAACATACTCAGAGTTATTAAATTCAGGTTATTACCGTATATTTCCAAAGAGTAAAGAGGCTAAGGTGATCATCCACTTGTCTGACTTTGATTTAGCAGCTATAGCTTTGATTCTGGAATAGTCACAAATGCTTAGAATCTCAGTCTCTATGTTTGAAGCCTACCTTGAGGTAATTCCTTGACCTAATCTTGCCACATTTTGCTTCTTGCAATTCTAATCTTAAATTCTTGGAATGATTTACTCTTGAACCCAGACCACCTAAATCTCATCAAACATGATCTCTTTGTCTCATTTCTAGATAAATGTTACATCATCAATATCCTTCGCGTATTAGCCCTAGTAAATATTTGTCATTTCCTACATTAAGACCTTTGGAGATTGTGAGGATACGCAGGGCACTTCCCATTAGGTAAAAAAAGAGATTATAGGCATTTATAGCATTTCAGGTGTTTTGAATGTGGTTCTTAGACCTATATTTTAGTCAAAATTCAGGCATTCCTGTGTTACTGTGGTGAAGATCAAACCAAACATTAGGGTTTAATCTGGGAATATGAGTGTTTACTTAAATACTATCAAATTGTAGTCAGGTTCAAGTTTATTGTTACAGAAATGTTTGCTCAGCTAATGCACTGCAAATCAAATAAAATGTGTTTAATGATGGAAAAATCAAACAGAGTGCTGCATGCCATCAGAAAGAAAAATAATGGAAAGAGATTTATAATACTCTGCTTCCGAGGATAGACAGAGCCTGTACCTGTAAGGTGCTGAGTGACCTCAATTCCCATTGGCTCCCAGGGCAGAAGCCATCTGAGCTGGTTTTAGCACAAAGGTGACCAGATGTCCTGATTTATAGGAAGAGTCCTGATTTTGGGGGCTTTTTCTTCTATGGGCATCTATTACTCCCTACCCCTGTCCTGATGTTTCACACTTGCTATCTGGTCACCCTACTTAGCACAGAACTGAAGGGAGAGGGAAAGGTGGCTTCTTGTTATCTCAGCAATAACCTAGTCCTAGGGCTGACAACTTAGAATTCCTCACTGCTGCTCTAAATTGTACCCAACTGGGAATGCCACTTCTGCTGGATTTTGGGCTGTGTGCTAACTCTTGTGACTCCATCATTAGTCTCGTAAGATTTGGTGTCTGTTTGTTTGAAGTCTCATGCGATCTCAGATTACTGGCTTCAAAATTTCCCTCATTCAAAATGACAGCTATTGTCCATTACTTTCACTGTGATGAAAGCCAAACTACTCTCCGCCAAGATGGCTGCCATCTCCAAAAGGCTTTGCACTGGGAAGTTAGAATTCCCCTAATAAAAATGGCTGCCATGTCCTACTGTTTTCAATGAAACTGAAGACAGCCTGCCTTCAGGGATGATGGCACTCTCCTAGACTCTTTAGATAGTGATCTTGACAGGAAACTATGAGGCTAATGTGGGAAACAGGACACAGCCTGAGGAGATGCAGAGGGGCAGCGAGAGGGCGCAAGGCAATGCGGGATTAGGATTAAGTCTGAGAAGGCAAGGAGATACTGAGCAGGTGCTGGGGAATATGAAGGACCCGGGGGTTCAGGAGGAAGATGTTGGGCATGAGAATGTGGAGTGCTGGAAGTAGAATGAAGAGGTGCAGTAGAAGATTGAGGGGGATGCAGGAGAATAGCTGGTGCCAGAGGGAAAATGTAGGTGGGGGCTGGGAACAGATGATTGTGGGGGACCATAGTGGGGGAGAATGTGATTTGGGGAGAAGACTGTGGGAGTGAAATGAGGAAGTGAATGATCTTAGATAGTGACAAGGGAGGGTAATAGAGAGGGAAAGAATGGCAGCTCCCTTCTTTAGGAACTAAGATAAGGGTAAAGGGAGTCCCCCTCCAACCAGCCTATGAGGAGGCCCACATTTTTACATGTGAATTTAAGGTTTAATTTTGATCCTGAAATGCTCACACACACTTTGGGCCAAAGGCCACTAGACACCTTTCCAGTAAAGACTCAAAACTCAGAAGTAAATTAAAAAAATCCTCCCAAATATATTATTTTTAATAGCCCATGATTTGGGGTGGCTTGACACTTGTTTTCTGAAGGGTTGCTAATATAATGGTTGTTGGAGCAGTAGAGCTGCTCCACCAACTCTTCATCACCTCAGGAGATTGGCTAAGACAGCTTCACACCCTTTTTTCACTGCCAAAGCAGCACACAGGTGGCTGTAATGGGGTCAAGGAGCTAGACCTCTGCCTTGAAATCAGATAGAAGATTACAGGCTCTCAGCTCACAGTTGAGGGCTCTCCAATAAGACATTCAGGACCCTGCAGGTCCACAATAAATGATACAAGGTGCTTTGATTCTATGAACACTGCCAACCCCTAAGGCAGTATCGTCATCTCTCTTCCAAATTAGATACGCTACTATTATTACCATAACAGGCAACTTTGGAGTTGAGTGCTTGAGCTGAACACAAAAAAGCATATCCTTTTGCAATGCTAAAGCTACACAGACAAAAAGAAAAATGTGCACAGATAATCTGGTATCTATTTTGCATGTGTATGTACATGTTTTGTCCAATTAACTGTTTGCATGTGCGAGTGACATTAGTGAGTGACACTTTGGAAATTTAGCCCAATATATGTCCTTCTTTTTAAATATGCAGTGTAGGTGTAGCGATGTTAGCCCCAGGAAATTAGAGAGACAAGGGGTGGGTGAAATAATGTCTTTTATTGGTAACCAACTTCTGTTGGTGAGAGAGACAAGCTTAGAAGCCACACAGAGCTTTTCTTCAGGTCTAGGAAAGGCACTCTGAGCATCACAGCTAAATGCAAGACAGAGTTGCCCATTAACAACTGTGTGGGTAAAACCAGGCAATCATTACACTCTCCAGTGAACTCACACAGGGAAATTATAAAAGACAAAAACAGCATATCACTTGTAGGTGAATACTCTTCAAAAAGTGATCACTTTTTCTCTGACCTATCAGTCCTCATCCTCAAAGGAAACATGCACAGTGCTTTGAAAGATGAGCCTGGGAACTTAAATTCATTACTCTTCTGGACACTAAAAATCATGGACTGAACAGAGTCACTGGATTTATGGCTTATTACAACAATCACTAGCCCACTAAGTCCCCCTTTTTGCCCTATGACTGCAGAGGTGTTAAGGGGCCACTTAGAATATGTGCTAACTACTTATACTAAACAATCTGTTCCACCTTGCATTTAGCTGTGATGTTTGGAGTACCTTTTCCAGACCTGAAGAAGAGCTCTGTGTGGCTCAAAAGCCTGTCTCTCTCACCAACAGATGTTGGTCCAATACAAGATATTACGTCACCCACTTTGTCATCTTTTCAATACACACACGCACACACAGAGGCACCGACTTTTTACTGTGCTGGAGGGATGCTCAACCCCACTCTGCCCCAAGCCCCACCCCCACTCCACCCCTGCCTTCAAGGCCCCACCCCAGCCCTGCCTATTCCCGCCCCATTCCACCCCCTTCCCGGAGTGTGCCCCACCCTCTTTCCTCCCCCTCCCACCCAGTGCCTCCTGCATGCCATGGAACAGCTGATCCACGGTGGGTGGGAGTTGCTGGGAGGGAGTGGGAGGTGCTGCTCAGTGGGGCCACCACTGGGTGGGAGATACTGGGGTGAGGGGGAGGCACCGATGGTGGGGGCTGCCGGTGAGTCCTCAGCAACCACCATTTTTTTCAAGTCAGAGTGAATGCGCGCGTGCTCACGCGCACACACCCCCATTTAGTGGTTATCACAGGAACTATTGGTTATTTATCTACTTTTTCTTTTTAACAAATATAAATGGCTTTTGTTCTTTAAAGTGTCAAAAATGTAAAACACATAGTTAATGAGTCTGGCCCATCTTATTCATAACTACTTGGTGAACATGAGGTGAGTAAGGTATTGAGCTGTTCTGAAGCATAGAACCTTAACAAGGGTTCTTTTCCCATTTCATTTCATTTTACTTCATTTTATTTTACTTTGCTGGAAAGTATGTCTTTGTAACTCACTGTGCTGGGCAACATGCCTGGTTGTGACATGAGACGTCAGGTTCTGTCAGTCACGTCATCTGATGTGAGGTGAAGGAGCCTAATGTGACGTGATCAATGCCCAGCTGAATGTGTACTTTGTCACTCTGGTACAGTATTCATGCGATGGGTTCTCTGGAAAGAAATATAGATAAAGAAACCAGGCTTCACAGGGCAAGAAAACTATACAATTTTGTAAATGAAATTGTAATCATGTACTTTATGGCCACTATAGTCTGCAGGTAAGGTAGGCGTTATTTTTTGTTTGTTTGTTTGTTTGTTTGTTTGTTTTTTCAATGGCACTTTTCATCCAAAGATGAAATTCGCCCGGGGCAGAGGATCCACACAAGGTCTGTGCACCACTTTAAATCCCAGGTGAGATTTATTTTGAGAGTGGAATTTAAGTGGTTCACAAGGCTTTTGATGATCCTGTGCTTGGGATGAATTTCATTTCTGTGTGGGTAATATCATATGCCTTGTCGTAAATTATATTACAGAACAGGTAAAAGGTCTGCTTCTGCAATCCTTCTGTACATGGAGCTCCCAGTGAAGTCAAAAGCAGCTCCATTGGTGAAGGGCTTCTAATGTCAGTCCCTAAGTACATTCACTGGCACTGAAATAAAATTTCCTGACGTATATCATTCCTGAAGTAGTTCCTTTTGGAGGGTGAACCGAAGATAGATTTTCACTGTGGATCTCCATTACATAATCCACATTAGTTCCATGTAAAATATCCATCAATGCCAAGAGTATTTCTTCAGGTGAATTGAGTTCAGAAAATTCTATATCCTTCAGACAGAAAGGATGGTCATATGGTTAAGACACTATTCTAGTCTATTCTAAGTTCTTATATGACCCACACCACCAAAGCATCTGAGCATCTTCCAGAAGTGCATTTAGCACCATGAATAACATATGTGGTATGTGAGTCTCTTTTTGTCCCTTTTTCTCTACAAGGAAAAAATAATTTTATTTTTATTAAAAAAATATTTACTTTTTAAATGTCTGTTACATTCTATGAGGTTGTTATTGAATGCAAGGTCAAATAAGTGCGTTTTGCACTTGGAACAGAAGGTGGTGATGTTTGAGACAGTTATTAGATCCTGTGGGAGTTCATTCCACAGCTTTGTACCTGCCACTGATTAAGCTTGGTCTCCTGAAAGATTTCACCTTGTGGTGGACAGCTCTATTGTGCCTGAGGAACAGAGTTGTCAACCACAGAGCTCATCCTGGAGCTTCCAGTGATCTTTTAGACATCCTGGGCCCAGATCACTGAGCACCTAGAAGATAAAGACAGATATTGAAACTGAGTTGATATTGCACTGGACTGGAAACCAGGAATACTCTGTTCAATTCCCAGCTCTGCCACATCTTTCCTTTGTTATCTTGGGCAAGTCACTTAATCTCTCTGTGTCTGAACTCCCTGTCTATCAAATTTGGAAAATAATACTTCCTTCCTCTCATCCTTTGTCTGTGCTCTCTATTTAGATGGCATAAGTTGGGAAGTGACTCTTTTATTATGTGTTTGTACATTGATGACAATGGGCCCTTGAACTGGGTTGGTGTCTCTAGAGGCTACTGTAACACAAATAATAACAACTTTATGGATCAGGCATCCATAGTGTTGATTCGAGGCAGACCAGTAGACAAAAATATATAAGGAGTACTGATTTTTAACCTCTACAAAATGATCATGGTTAGCCAGTAGAAAGATATATGAATGCCAACTGTCATTACCAAAATATTCATACGGCCAGAGGGAAAAAAATATACGACGGAGAAAGTGAAACTCTCTATACTCTATAGTTAAATATTTATACACCTTACCGAAGGTTCGGCACTAGCAAGTGGGGTGAGAGCACAACATTGTCTATTACCTCTTGCCATCACCTTTCCCGTCTTATAATTTCCCCTTTTTATTAATTTTATAGATAGAAATAGTTAACTACTTAAACATTTATAACACTACCAGTGCAAGTTCTGCTCTCAGTTGCACTGGTATAAATCCAAATTAACACTACTGAAACTGGATTTGCTCCCTCTTTATGCTAGTGTAACTGAGAGTGGAATTTGGTCCACTATGGTCACTATTCAATTATTACAAGAGGAAATACAGTACAACAACATTGTTGTAGACTTTTACGTTTATTACACAGTCCACCTATTAGTTATCATTGCTCCTTTATCTTGTTGATTTTTGACCTCCACCTGGTCCTTTAGCTCACCAAGACGTGTTTTTGAAGCTAAAGCTTATTTCAATCTTATGCTCCATGCATGCAACTGATCCATCACTGTGCTCTTATGAACAGAAATAATCCAGCAAATACATTGTAATTCAGACCCAAAATTCACACAAGAGAACAATAAAGTTGACTTTGATGTTAAGAATTGGCCCATATTTCATTAGAGGACCTTCCAATAGACACCCTTTCATCTTAGTAGAACTGTTGGCTTCCGAGGGCATGTCTGGCACCTCTCTCTTGTCAATGCCAACTGTCTGGAATGCCGTAATCTAATTACACTATCAGTCCTATAGGAAGCTGACAATTTTATCCTTCACAGAATTCCTTGAAAAATTGATCTCTTTCAAAATGGCTACCATCCCTTGTTTTCCTTAAGAGTGCACCTGAACTCCCATTAGCTTAACAGAATCATGCTCAAAAAATTATTCTGGGCAATACGCAGATATACTATAACATAATATTCTCTTTAAAAATCAAACTATGTAAGGAGGTTCATACATGGAAAAAAAGTGGGCAAATTATACTTAAAATGCATGTACAGCATAGCAAGACACTAAGTCACTCAATCCATTGGAACAGAAAGCTGTGTGTCACAGAAATAATTGTAAAAAAGGAAAAAAACACATTTTATTCAGACAGGACACTGAAACTAATCAAACTATGGAATTTTTTTGTCACCAAAATTGAAGTGACCTATTACTTTTTTATATTTCTCCTCAAATGTTATGGTTATAATTGCTAGCCTGCTGTGAACAAAGACCAGTCAAGCAACAGAGAAACATTTTTACTGTTCCCTGCAGTACAGCCTATCACATTGCAGCTACTGATCACTAGACATAAACAAAATGCAATCGCCTAACTGCCAGATGTAAACATAATAGCACTGTTTAACTGTCACTTTCACAAAATGCAAGGACGGCTGGTGTGTGTCTAAGCAAAATCATTTTTATTGAATTCACAATGGATGCTTGAAGGGGGAAATTGTACGTGGATGGTTAGCAGCTTCTAGATTTTCTTGCTAGCTGAAGAAACATACACTGAAAACTAACCAGCATCCCTAACTCATTAACTGCTATCTCTTCCCCCACTTTACTTCCTAATAATACTCACAGTGTCATAAAAACTGGAGGTTGAAAAGTCCTATTAGATTATGCACTTCATCTCCCTTACAATGCAAGATTGCTCCCTACAGTCTCCTGCCTACTAGTACTCTCTCCAAAATAGCTTTAAAAGTCCCAATAATGGAGATTCCATTACAGCTCCTTTGAGACTATAGGTGTATCTACACTTCTATGCAAGCCTGGTATTAGTGAGACCTGTGTTAGGGAACTCTGGGCTTGAGTGTCTACATTGTTTTATAAGCCTAAGTCAAGACTTTTCTAACCCATGCTCTAACCAGGGGTTCTGGTGTTGCAGTGTAGACATACCCTGAGTCACATCCTGAGAGAGTTAATTGATCTTGAAAGTCTGTCTAAATATTCCCTTTTTATATATCATCACATTATCTCAATTGTGGTCCTTTGCCTCACCTACATAATTAATCTCTCGGCGCTAGAGAACAGGAGGAGACAAACATCTGAACCAGCAGTAACTGCGTGGACAGATCTCCCTGCATAGGGGGTCATGCTGACAGATACGTAAATTCCTTTACTGGGTATAAATTATTCCTCACACTGTGCTGGTTCCTCTCCATGGGTTAATGTGGAACATCTTCTGAGACATTGCCCAACTTCCTACTTCATTTAAGGCACCACATTTCCCCTGGGAGCAGAGATGAAGCCCCTGCAATTCCCCAGAAGGCAAGGACTGAAATTCACTCACTTCAAACAGATTCCATTTTGCCCACCTCACAGCTGGAAATATAATTTTATCTGGGAGGATCCTTCAGTAGCATCCATTTTAAAGATTCAATGGACTATAAAAGAGAGGGGTACTGAATCCAAAATTTCTATCTTTCACCTAAGAAGACAAAGATACCAGTCCTTTCATTTTGGTAGACCCTGACCCAGGAGTTCCATTAGCCATCTTGATGGAAACATGTAGTGAGGATTTTAACTTGAACCAAGTCTGGCTTGTTAAGTTTTAGTTACTAGAAAGTATTTTATCTTTATGTCTCTTGTAACCATTTCTAACTTTAATCCTTATACTTGTACTCATTTAAAATCTCTCTGGAATTAAATAAATTTGTTTTATTTTAATCTAAACCAATCCAGTGTTGTGTTTGTACTGAACTGTTTGGTAATTCCAGTTAAAGTAACAAACTGTTGGATACTGACTCTGTAAAGGCATGACAAACCTTAACATTCCTCTGCAGGGGCGCTGGAACAATTTTTATAGTGGGGGTGCTGTGAGTCATTGAACCAAACTGTAAATCCTGTACATAATGGAAACTGCTTCAAGTCAGGGGGTGCTGCAGCACCCCCAGAACCCCTAGTTCCAGCCTCTGTGTTCCTCTGATTGTTCCAGGACAGGATAGGGCATATAAGAACATGCTTTTTGGGGAAAATTCAGGGCTGAGGAGAGTGTGGAGTCACCTCACCAGTTGTTAACAAAGGCTAGTGGAGACCAGGGGAAGTCTGTGGTATTGCAGACAGGCTTCTGGACCCAAAGCCTTGGACCAGGGCTGTCCAATAGATAGACATTCAGTGCATGCTTGTTGCTGACTGTGGACATCCCAGGCAGAGATCTACAGTAACAAAGATTTAAGGAATTTAAGGGTTATAAGGCATGAGATGATACAGCTCTTCACCTGTCTGGATTACAGCCCAGAATGTAACACAGGGACCATAAAATATCTGTATTAATACATTTTGGGAGAGGATAGATATGAATGTGAGCAGAGATGGGTCCATCGACAGAGTTCAATTCAGGATCTGTAGTTCTCCAAAGTTTGGGGGTGTTCAGAGCCTGGGTTTTTGGTTTTAGCCTATCTAATTGGCAGTTTTTATTCCCAAACCTACAGGGCCAAATTCTATTCCCAGACATCTTTCTACCCATGTATCTGAGGGCAGAATTTGGCCCTCACCGTTTAAATCCTGAATGGCAGTTTAAGGCTCACCATAAACTGCTGTCCTTTGCCTTCAGATTGAAGAGATAGCGTTCGCCTGAACTTCCAAAAGATCAAGTTTTATGCCCGAGTACTTAGCATCTCTCTCTTTCTCTCTTTTAAAAGATTTACTCCACCAAGAGCTATTGCTGCAGTGACTGGCCCAATGGCTCTCTTCCTCAAAGCAAGATGGCTGGAATTATTCCCCCCACCCTCCTCCCGCCATCTCCAATACTCCAGTTCCTAGTTTGCATTAAGATGGCAGGGACCAAAATAAGACTATGAATTTTTAGTCAGAGACATAATGATGGAGCAGATAGTACCAGTGCAGCTTTGAATCATGAGCAGGCCCATAAATTATTTTGATTGTTTAGCTACATAAAAATTGATAATTTTTTTGTAAAAGCCTTTTTATAATAGTAATAAACCTGCGATGGCACAGAGTAATTATAGTAGGAGACATTTACCAGTCTGCTTACACATTTATATGGGATTATGATATTAGTCTTTAAAGTTGTTGATTTACTCTAGAGACGTGAATTTTGAGATTTAAGGCTGTCTGGACATAGAATTCAAACTCCTCCAAAATTCTGGAGTATTTTAATCTGGTCCAGTTACAACAAACTCCAACTTTCCATTTCCCCATCCCCGTTAAGGGGGACTATGATGCAAGCACAACTGGGGTAGACCATGACTGCAGAGCGCCTTGGAAAGGGGCTCAATCTTCCATCTCTCATAGGCTTAGAAATGGTGTCCTTTGCCTCCTCCACAGTCCACCAAACCTCTCCCATGGGAAGGGACCAATGCTTAGGAACTCCTTTGAGAGAACATCAGGGAGTTTCCGGGCCCCATGTCCCATTCCACTCCCTTTACTAGAGGAATATATGATTTGGTGTGCAATACATTAGGTGTACCGCATACATTATGTCACATTAATGAATTTAATAACTGAATTAGCAAAGCAATCAAGGAAGTTACAATTTTAAGCATCTGAATAGTCCCACTGATTTCAGTGGGGCAACTCAAGTGCTTACATTTACACACTTGCTAGATTGGAGCCATAACATGGAGAAATTATACAAACCCAAAAGATAAAGAGTGTGATTTTCCGCTAAATGAAATGCTGAACAAGAGAGGTATATCATGAACTCTAAACATCTGCATAAAAAAGTTATTTTAAAATCAATGTGCTCTTTAGGTAAATTACGATAAAAAAACTAACATCTGAAACCATCCAGAAACTATTTTTCATTGTGCTGTCACCACTGTACTAACACCTCCACTCTTTTTTTCTGAGTTGATTCATGTTCTGGTTGAAAGTAAATCTACCTTTGTTTTTTTGAATTTGCTGCTCAGTATGAATTAAAATAAATGACAGGGGTGCACCTAATTAATTTAGCACCAGTTTTGGATCCCCTTACTCATGTTGAATACTAGCCTACTGCAGGAGTAGCCTAACTGAATTCAGTGGGGATACCTGTGGCTTAAGGTGCTACTCAGTGTGAGTTAGGAAATCAGCAAGATTTGCAAAAAATCATGATGGGTCATTGTTTGGAATATTGCAGCCATGAGTGGGTTTTGACAAGGAATTTTAAAGAGAGGGACGTTACATGGTGTACTGGCTCAAGGATCAACTGTTTTAAGTACATATAAGCTAAATATCGGTTCGCTGAAATCAATTGCCAAACTCCTCTTAACTTCAATGGGAATATAGTCCCTGGGGTAACGTGTAGTGTTTCATCTTCAAAATGTAAACTGAACCAGTTCATTTTTCATTCTCCTTAGGAAAAGAAAAATAACCTAGCAAATTCACTATGTTTCAGGTGACCAGTGTACTTATAAACAAAACTCATGAAAGAGTGTGCTAAAAGTGACTTCATCCTAAAGTAGAACAGTATTTTATTTTTAATTATTTTGTGTGTGTATATAAATCATCCCAAGTACTTGGGACACGGCAGGAAAGCTATTATCTATTAAAATTATGTGACTTAACAGCCATAGCAAACGTGTAGAAAATTGCATCTAAATTATGGGCATTATAAATATAATAATTACATTTCATGGCTCGTCCTCTTTTTTTAAAGAAATCTGGCCCCACGTATCAAGAAATTCTTAATTAGATTCATGGAGCTTTTTAATACTAACTATATCCTTAACTTTTGGCATATGAATAGTCCCAATGAGTTTAAGCAGTACTCATGGGCTTAAAATTAAGCATGTGTTTAAGTGCTTTGCTGGCGTGGCGTTTAAAACACTGTTTTTAATCCCTCCCAGTTCAGCAGTCAGAATACTCAATACCTTTATCAACAAACAAGAAACAGAAATCACTCTTTAAGGTCAAATTCTTGAATGATGAGCACATGTTAAAAGGTTTAGTTTAGAGCCAGGCCTTACCTGAACTACTGTATCTACACCTCGAGGGTCTGTAACATAGGCCTGGGGAATATCTTTTGAGTGAAATTTCTAGAACTTTTTCTGTTGCTTCCAGTCATGTCAGAAATACCATTAGAAAGTTTTCTCTTAATGCCTGAGTATTTTCTCTTCTGTCAGGAAACAGCAAGTCCAGAGTGGTTCAGTAGTGAGTATTAAAATTAACCAAAATTGTTCATAGCCGAGAAATAATTAGTTCAATTTTGAGATGAAGGCTCAGATCAGCTCTTTGGTTTTTGAGTCTCCTCTGTGTGTTCTACAGTGGGGAACCTTGACTGGTTTGAGCAAAGCAGTCTTCCTGTCAGCTTGAGTACCAGGAAGGCTAACAGTATACCAGCTATAGCATAACTGGGTTGAGAAGAATGCTGGGGGGTGAGTCAAAGAAGAGGTCACAATACTCAAGCCTAAACATGTCCTGTACTCTGGAATCCTATAGTAAGGACATTAGAGGAACAGTGCTGCCAAGTAGTTGTGGTGGATTTAATTCCTGCCAACAGAATAGCCACATAAAACCTGATTATTTGGTTTTCATGCCGGATTTGAGAGTTTCACCCTCATTGCACATATATAATCCCCTACCCTTGTATTGTACTTTTGCTATATAAAGTACGTATGAAAGAAAGGTTATTAGAAGATGTTCAGTGTAGTGCTTTCATATGACCCTGTTATGTAGTAATCAGTATCTTAACACATTTGGAATTTAATATATTGTGCTAAATAACAGCTTCTAGTTCTGTTTAATTTGTGGAAGCCCATTAATAGTAGTGATGGTCCACACTGGAACACTGGCTGGGAACTCTCCAGACTTTGAGAAAGTTCAGATTTGATTCCAGATATGGAGTCAGTATTTTCTCAGACCTCTCTCTATAAAAAGAAGCTTTGGAATAATGATTCCAACTCTCCTTAGGAGTGTGGGAAAGTACAGATTGGATCCAATTCTAGATTCAAACATTGCAAATAAGGCTTTCAAGAGCCATTGAAGCCAATGGAATGCACAGACTGTTTTTGTGTCATTGCTGATTTACAGAAACTGAATTCACACTGTCTTGCAAGTGTGTTCCCATTCTCACCACCACCGCCACACACAAAAGTGGCTCCATACCAAAAGAAGCGGGTTGCCCATATTTGAGAAAATTATTATTCAGGCTATGAAGCCTTTTCAGACAGTTGTTCAAATCAACACTGAAACAGGCAGTCTTCCTTCCCTCAGAAGTGTGGGGGCAGACAACTGAAGGGTAAAGTAGTATATCTTCCACTTCTTTTAGAGGAAAATATATCTACTTTAGGTACCAGTTCCGGAGAATAATTTAATCGTACTTGTAAATGGCATTCCAACAAAAAAAGTCATTAGATCTGACATCAGCTGACTGACTTATGGAAAACTAGAACTGATTTGATGATATTAGAAAATGTTAACCCTTCTGCGGGAGAATTTTAGATGCTGACACCAAGAATCTGCAAAAAGTTTTCAAAAAAAAGAGGCAAATGATGTTCAGATGCCTACTGTTATCCAATACTCCTAGCAGAACTTCATAGTGCATCTTGAGCTGAATATATTGCCCTCTGTATATGTGCAGAATTCCCATTAGGTGGTACTGCATTATAGCTCCAGCCAGCCTTTAAGGAACTATCCTGAAGTGCCCTCAGCTGATTACAGTGGGATTGATTGAGCTAAGCATCTCCCAGGAGGTGCTCAGCAACTTGCTGGATTGTGTCCTTAGACTGTAGTGTCAGTTTTATGAGTGGCATTCCTATCCATTTTTAGGAGACCTCATTGTTTATGGAGGGCCAGATTAAGTGATAGTAACTACAGGTCCATGTTGAGGGCCCCAGCTCGTTGAGTCACAATCTCCACTTACATTTTTAAAATATTAGGTTTTTTGCAAAGACACGCTGGAACACATGAACTGAGTGTAACTGATGCCTGTCTGAGTCTGCAGACAGCCTGAAACAATGGCTCCATGATGTGTGAAATGCCCCATTTACATTAACTCTTAAACTTGCTGCCAAACCAAGGAGTGTCAGACTCATGGTACGTGGGTGGGGGTGGGAACACAGAGGCCCCATGTGGGATGCACCTAGAACCCCAAATTTCCTTAATTTGGTGCTGCATAAGCCCCAAGTAGGGATACCCTTAAGATTTTCAGAGAGTTGCTGCTTTTCCTGGTCACTGAAGAACTAGTTTCCTGGAGTGCTACAAAGGATCCATGTCGGTGGACAGTTACCATGCTGGAATGCCAACATTCATGAACAGTTCAACATGTGGGTTTTTCAAACAATGTAATGTACTTCCATCTGACTGCAAAACATTTCTTCTGCTGCATCACCCATATCTGAAACAAAGTTTTTTCAACAAAAAGTCAAGCTCTTTTGTGTATCTTGAATCTGTGTCACCTAGTTTGCATGAATAAGGACTGTGCATGTGAGTAAATTTACTCATATGCGTAACAGTTTGCAGGATTGAGGCCTTAGATTATAAACTCTTTCGAGGCAAGACCAAGACACACAACTACTTCTCTCTGGGTGCTCTCTAAGGCCTGGTCTATGCTGGAGGGGCAGGGAGGGGATCGATCGAAGTTACGCAACTTCAGCTATGTGAATAATGTAGCTGAAGTCATCGTACTTAGATCGACTTACCGTGGTATCTTCACTATGGTGAGTCGACTGCTGCCGCTTCCCCGTCGACTCTACCTGTGCCTCTCGCCGAGCTGGAGTACAGGAGTCAACGGGAGAGTCAACGGGCAGCGATCAATCCCCAAGCGCTCTCCTGTCGACTCCTGTAGTCCAGCCTAAATGATTATAGGATGGGATCTTAGGCATTCCAATGCTGAGCACCACACTATTTAACTTTTAGGAACCTAGAAAACCACAGAAACAACACTGTGATCCAAAACTAAGGTACTGGCCTAGGATTCCAGTACAATCAAAGTGGAGAGATAGGTGCCTTTGAATAAGATCCATAAAAGCCTGCACACAAGGCATGGAACTGCCTAAGCTACCCAATGGGAGATGTGGACCAGAGGGATATTCTAAGCCCCAGCCCGCTCATAGAGATATGCGCCAAAGGGTATGTCTACACTCACTGATGGTGGCATGTAGGGTATGTGTAGCTACACACCACAGTGAAAAGCAGGCTGCATCTACACTCACTGTGGTGTGTAGCTACACGGGGCAGTGAAAGGCGTTGGCAGTGGGGAGTCAATG
This sequence comes from Mauremys reevesii, assembly GCF_016161935.1. NCBI lineage: Eukaryota > Metazoa > Chordata > Testudines > Geoemydidae > Mauremys > Mauremys reevesii. The sequence goes on along the minus strand of NC_052624.1, from coordinate 174,325,942 downwards.
GGAAGGCACCGCTTGGGCGTGGTGAGAACCATGTCGGGTACAGACCCAAAGGTTCTAGTTTGTCTTAACTCTACTCACCAAAGCAGTGCCTCACCATCTACATTGCTATTTATAGCTGTGCTAAGGGTGTGTGCAGTGCATGTACTCTACACGCTGGTGTAAGGGAATGTGCAATATAGACATACCTAACTCCATACTGCAGAGGCGTCTATCTCTGCTTGTGATCCATGAATGGGAACCTGCCTCCTGGAATCAGGTGACTTAGTCACCTAAGTTGTTTCTTGTCAGAATGAGTGAGATGCCTGTCTCACTCCCCACAAAACAACCAGAAGACGTGTCTTCCTTATAGCTTTTAGCCCACAGATTAGAACACTCACTTGAGCTGTGGGAGACCCAGGGTCAGTTCCCTTCTCTGCTTGTCATGAAGAAAGGATTTGAATGGGGGGTGTCCCACCTCTCAGGAGAGAGCTCTAACAACTAAGCTGAAGGGCTCCCTCAGTCTCTCCTGTTGAAGCTGTTCCACCGTGGATAAATAATGAAAGAGTGGGAGACTGGACCTATGATCTTCCACCACCCAAATGGATGCCCTTAGCACAGAACTATAGAATCATTCCCTCTCTCTCTCCCTCCCAATGACCATTTAAGCATGTATCCACAGTAACTGGAACAGTAACTGGGCCAGAGAAAGAGAGAGAAAATGAGAATGAGACTGTAGTCCAAAGGTTAGGGCACCCACATGAGATGGGGGAAACCATGAGTCCAGTCCCCGTGCTCCAATTGTTATTTCATTATTTATCCACAGCGGAATAGCTTTAACAGGAGAGAGTGAGGAAGCCCTACACCAGAATAGCCTGTGGCTCAGTGGTTAGAGTTGCTCTTCTGAGAGGTGGGAGACCTCTGTTCAAATCCTCTGCCTCCTTCAAGCACAAAAGGAGGAATTGAACCTGGGTCTCCCACATCCCAGGCAAGTGCTCTAACCACTTGACTAAAAGTTACAAGGGCATCTCCTCATCCTGCAGATGGATTTTGAATGGGAGCTGATCCAGTAGGTATCCACAATCAGGTCCAGCATGGGACTTGGGTGGCAGAATGCCTGACTTTCCCCAGTTTGTCAATCACTCAGGGGCTTTGGTGGGAGATAGGTGTCTGAACACCTATGGTGGGGCAGCAGTCTGCATACCCGAGAATCTAAAACTTAGGTGCCTAGGGAACTTTTATAGTAGAAAGTTAGGCACCGCATAAGATTAAGCACCTGTGGGGTTAGACAGCAGCCAAGCAGAAGTTTAACAGTAGTGCTGTGCACAGGGACTTAGGCACCTAACTCTGAAGTTTAGACACCTAAGTTGCTTCCTAAGTCACACCCTTAGTGAACGTATATCTGTAAACATGCAATGCACTAAATAAGTGCTTACTGAGTGCGTTTGGCTTACACGCTCCCCCAGCAGGGGAAGCTCATCTAGAGGTTCTCCCACACAGAAACCCTCCCCACCACTGGGATGTATTAGTAGGAATAACAACTCTGATGCAGCAACACTTTCATTCAAAACAAACATTTGAACATAAACCTGCAAGTGTAAGGAGTGGTTGGTTTTTTTTTACCATTTTTTCCTGTTAATGATGAAAACAAATGAGGAAGATTTATCTCTTTGACAAGTGATGTGGGTGTGAATCTTCAATTAGCATATAACAGGGTTAGACTCTGAGTCCCCATAGGGCGTGGGAATCACTTAAAGAAGAAAATCCCACTTGGTAATCTCTTCCTAAGAAAGCCAAGAATGTTATTTTTAAAGATACCTGTAAAGATGAAGATAGCAATCTTCATGCACGTCAAGGTAAAAAGCAAGCCATTTCATCTCCCAGAAACTCAGTGACCATGCTTTGATGACAAGCCAGATGGCAGCTGTTCCCCAAGCCCTGTGCCAAGAAAGATGATTGGAGCTGCAATTTACCTTCCGTGGTGTAGCTTGATGCTGGAGCATACCACAGCTGTGAATCTGGCTTCTGCCAGTAGGTGTATGCACAGTTGGTTTCCTCCCAATTTGGATTCAGCAGGTAAGAGGCTGTATCAGTACCCAGCAATTATGAAATTGGCATGCATCAGATTGTTTACTCACAGTAATATTCCTACTGGACTTTATTAAAACACCATCTGTTGTCAGTGCAGACAAAGAATCAAACCAGAACTATCCACTGAGTGAGTATATATGTGTGTGTTCAGCCATGTTGTAGGATTAAGTCAGGCTGCTGAAAAAAACACATTTTTGTCCCTTTAAAGGTTGCTTTTAAGAATACCCTTAAGTTCCTAATGGATTTTTTTCTCTAATACCAAGCAGACAAAAAACAATCTGTGGTCAAAATGAAGTTGTCTGTCTCTGAGTCATGCTGGAATGGAAGCAAATGAGTACATGCGTATGGGTGGAACCCATCAACATTAGTTTTACTACAAATTAAAGCTGAAATGTTCGAAGGCAAAGGCATCTGACTGAATGATGCTCAGTTAGAGCAAACTTATGAGTTATTGTTTAATATTAAAAGGGTGAGTAATAAAGGATATCTGCCAATAATAATACCTTCAGGGCTTGAGAAAAAAAGGGACAAGCTTTTACAATCAGCTGCTTTCTCTTGCTTTCTTTTTAATTCTTATGGGGATCAGATATTCCTAATACACAGCTGGTCTCCACAAATGGCCAAGTGTAATTTTTTCATACACCAGCATGCAATTCCAGGTGAAATTAATTAGTCAGAATTCTTCATCAGGTAACATACTAATAAAATGTGATGCAAGTAATTAAATATGCAAATATAGGGAAGAGAGCACTAAAACTCAGATATGTCATTTCAGTTCCACAAAAAGGCATCTGTCAATTTAGAACTTGAATGCACACACTCTCACGCACACACCTTTTAAAAAATAAAAATGTAAACTAGTCCCAGTTCAGACTGTAAGATTAAAGCTGCAATAAGAGGAGAGAACACAAGCCAAGAACACCCCTGGGGAGAAGAAACAAAGTGCACTAAAATGCCTGGGTTGTTTAAGAACCAAGTGTTTGGAGGTCTCTCTTTGCTGAATGAGGAAGTGGGGGTATTTTAGTGGACTCACAGGGAAAATGTACAGTACTATAAGGAGTCTCTGTAGTCTATTTTGCTCAGTATTTCTAGATAACAGAAGGACAAATTTAGCCCTCATATAAGTAAGTATTGCACCTGGCTAAAAGGGCTATGATTTGTCCCATATTTCTTTGCCAGGCTCTGTACTGTTATGATGTAGGCCCTTACCTATAAATTACACATGGGGCTAAATTCTGCCCTTAATTAAACGTATGGCACCTCAGGTTGCAAAAGTGTAACTGAGTGCAGAATGCGTCACCATTGCTAGGACTAAGGTCTAGCTTCCTATCTTCCCTCTACCAACTTAATCATAGACTATATATCATGCATGTAGATTGTTGTAATAAACTATGTCTTGGTTGAGATAGATTCACTATTTTAAAGGCATGTAATAGTCGCCTATTCCACACACAATATATGCTGCCAAAATCCAGCTCCTATTCCATTGTAAACCACAGATGACAGATCTTCTGAAGTTAATATCATTAAGCCTCAATGCAAAATGTGGTTTCCTTCAACTATGATTTTCTTTATGACAGGATGAAGATAACACACCAAATGCTGCCCAGACTTACATGCCCTACCAAATCATTGTAGTCATTTTGGCCCGGATCCTCAAAGGTGTTTAGGCACTTAACTTCCCTGGGCCTTTATCCATCATTTCCTTTAGTGTAGCTGAGGTCCATATTTACCTGCTGTGATATACAAAACGTCCATAGGTGCAAATAGGATGAGCGCCCCAGAGTGACAGTTCTGGCAGAAGCAGAAGTACAGTACCACTAGCCACCTGCAAAACTCATTCTGTCCTGAGGGGTGGAGCTGTGTAGTGCAACCTACAACGTGGACCAGGTCAGCTCCAGAGGAGGCAGTCAGGCTGGCCAGGAGATGTGCAGATTCAATACATCTCCTAGGGACCTTCCACTGTACAATCAACAAGCCCTCTCCTGGCCGAATTTCACAGAGGAGAGCAGACAGACAGCAGGATGTGTGTGAATGTGTGAATCTGCAACCCAAACCACAGATCTAATTTTAGATATCACAGCCCTGACAGAATTCCTTTTAATTACCTGAATAGTGATTCTTGTCAGATTTTCTTACATGCAGTAGGTGAACTGGGAGAAAAAGAGAACAGCAGCTCAGCTCCCTCTGCCCTATCCCCTTTGACGCTCAGCCATAGTGGACATAAGGGACACCTTAGAGGAAATAAAACACTTGGTCATAATTTTTAATGCACACACTGTGTGGGTTCTGGCCTCCTTGCCACACACACACATCTGGCTCTTTAGAACATTGGGCAATGTTGCTTTGAATGAAGCCCTAACAGGCTATATGGAACTTATGGTCCAGCCCTGATAAATGCTCATTCTTCCCAAATGTGAAAAATATTTGAAACACATTTTTAAAATGCTCTGCTGATGCTGAAAATCACAGTTTTCCTGATAACATCAGCCTTCCGGAAAGACGTGAAACAAGGCCCCCGCTGCGTAATAAGCTTTTGTTCTCCATATCCATGCAGTCTTTCAGCTTCCTATAAGAAAAGAGAGAAAAACAACAACAAACTCTAAGCTGCCAACTGTTCCACAACGGAATGTTTTTTATGATCCACAATTCCATTAGGAATTCAGCAGAGGCAACTAATTACAAGAACCAAACAACCCCCTCCCCAATGTACAGTGCACAGAAATGACCTGTTAAAAAAGATGAATTCCAAATATTTTCACCATCAGCAGCGCCAGTGCCCACCCTGGGCTGTTACTCTGTGGACACTGCTGGCACAAGTGCCACTTCCCACTCTACCTGTGTATTGACACATTCAAAATAGTCTATCACACTGTGCAATGCAAACATGCTGAGGCTGTGTAACATCTGTGCCAACACTCTGCATTCTTATAAATCATTTCCCAGCTCTTGCTGGGGTAACAAGGAAGAAAACGTTGGCATATAAATGTAAATCATTCTATGTCCTCTGGAATAGAATAATAATTGAGTTGATTTACCAGCTATGCATTGTTCCTGGAGATGTGGGAAACGTATTGGCAAAGAAAGGTCTTCTTCCAACAAAAGAAAGGATTTGCTGAGTTATACAAAAGTGATTGGAATAATCAGCTAGGCTGAGCATAGGGGTTTCACCTCCTTGCAGGCTGAAATGTAACTAATTCACCTCTGGTCATGTCCAGAATAAAAATGTACAGGAAGCATTATTGAACCAGTACATGGTGAACATGTAGGGGCAAAGTGTGCCCTCATATACCTGCCTGGATTTCTCCAAAGTCAAGGGCAGCCAGCCACATGCATTCAAAGGCAGAATTTAGACATTAGATAGTATTAGGCAATAATATTTATTGATTTTAAAATGGAAATTAATATATAAAATCACTGGGCAGAAAAAGGGATTCACCAAATGGTGACTGGCTAATAAATGGTCTTTTATTTACATTCTCTGACTTGAAATCCAAAGGTAAAATCCTGCCTCCATAGAGCTCAACAGCAAAACTTCTATTGATTTCAGGATTTCACCCCAAAGTTCACCTTTGAAATGTAAATTTCTAATTGTATTTCAAAGTCTTTGATGTACTTCGTAAGTTCTTATACATTTTTTCTCCCTAGTTTTTACATAAAAACAAGCTCACTGTCTCACATAGCATCTCCCAGTTACAATCTCCTAACCAAAAAATACCCAATTCACAGCAAAATGCTAGTTTACTTTAGGGAAAGGAATGAACATGCAAGTAAAGCCACACATATGGAGTAAAATGTGCATCAATGTATTCAGGGCTCCTCAGTGTCCTCCACTGTGCAATCATCCTACTTCATTTCCCATGCAATATGGACACCAATAAAAGATGTAAAAACAGGAATATCTCCTGCAGATGTTTTGTGATGCTGTAAGAGATTCCCAGGCACTCTCTCACATATGGTACTTGAATGCCCAATTACCACTCATTATTTAGATAGTATATTTCAAGGGTTAAGTAATATTCTCTGTATTTCTCTTCCATCTTCTCTACCATGATTCTCCAGCCCTACATACAAAACACTCTTTCGTATTCTCTAAACATTATCTTTTACAGTTCTATTGCTGAAATGGAAAACATGACATGAAGTCACCATAGGCCAGAGGTGGAATTTAATTTCTCATACTTTCCAACACATATACAGATCTGTAGGATAAATTGTATGATACCAAAGTTTCATTTTGGGGCCTCTAAGTACAAACAATACAATTAATGAATAATAATAAGCTTATGGGAAACAGCATGCTTTGTTCTAAAGTAATACTGTAATATATTTCTTTTAGCAGTTTCCCTGTATTTGAATACCAAATATTTATAATTAACTTTTAGATCCCAGAGTTTTACATTTATACATTCCTTCTATTGTGAAGGACACCAGCACACTTTACAAACTCTAGGCCTGATCCTGCAAGTGTTTACTACAGAGTATAGTGCCTACTACCATAAGTCCCAGGTGAAATCCTGGCCTCACTGAAGTCAATGGGAGTTTCACACCCCGCTCCCCCCGAAATGACTTCAGTGAGCGCACCCACAATAGTAGGCATAATGCCTGTTAGTAAGATTTACAGACTTGGGCCTAGGGTGACCAGATGTCCCGATTTTATAGGGACAGCGCCGATATTCGGGGCTTTTTCTTATATAGGCGCCTATTATCCCCCCACCCCAGTCCCAATTTCTCACACTTGCTATCTGGTCACCCTACCTGGGCCCTACATACATGGTGGGCCAATGAAATAGAGCAACCAGCTGACAAATAACACATTGAATAACTGTCAAGGTACAGAAAATTTTGTCCCAGGCACTGCAAGAGATGCCCCTATTTCCCCAAAATAAAAGCGCCATGATAGCTTTAACGCTTATGCACAAAGTAGCCATGTCCTTAGTTTTGAATGCCTCACCTGGGTAATCCCACGCAATAAATTACATTGCACTCAGTTTACCTACCTTATAAAGAAGAAGTGCTCGGTCAATTCTTCTGCGAGTTAAATCTGTCGGGCCTGGACATTTAAAGTTATTCCAGATATGAGCCTTGAACCTGCAAACGCTTACTGGCAAGTGTCGGACTTGCAACTAAAAGTAACAATAGCCACATTGCCTTCAGTAGACCTGTTCTCAGTTACAAGTACTATGCTCATGGGTGTTTGCAAAATCACAGTCTCAAATTAAATGTAACTTTATTAAAATGCCTCCCACATACAGCCTCCCTTTCGACTACCCTGGAGTAAAGCTGTGTCCTTTCCTCTAGCACAGAAACAACACAGTGCCTAGGGCTGTCAAGCACACTTCCTATACCACAGGCATGTGGCACTACTACATAACTTTACCAACAACTGTCCTTAATTCAGGTCCCTGGGGAGTTGAGCAGTGTTGCTGTTCCTTAGGCATCTGCCACACCACTAGATGGCTACCACTGCCAAGTATACCAATGTCACCGTGCCTCAGTGGGTCACAGCTGAGGATGTCAGATTCAGGACAAACTGCTGAAAAATAGGGCAGACTCACCCCTGAACTGGGGTATATCTTATTTTTCAATAGAGTGAACTTCCATAAGATATACCAAACCAGCAACAAAAGTAAAATTATGTCTTACCACACTGGCTAATAAGAAGTCAAAAATGCAGTCTCCTTAGGTATCCCAGCTCTAGTTTCACCACCCAGACACTAGACTTAATGATGACTGGTTATTTAAAACCAATGTAATCAAACAAAGGGTTCTCCTGATCCCAAAGAACAACCAGTCACATATCTAGGTCAATATATAACTCAGATCCGATCCAATAATCACGCTTTTGCCAATCCTTTAGTATCTAATATCTAAAGGTTTATTTACAAGATAAAAGAAAGAGGTGAGAATTAAAATGGTGAAAGGAATCAAATACATACAATAATTGCAAAGTTCTTAGATCAGGTTTGCAGCAGTGATGGAATAAACTGCTGGCTTATAACATCTCTGGTAACATCCAAAGGATTGGAAGGTCCTCAGTCCATTGGTTGTAATGCTCCTGTTAATGTAAGTCCATAGTCCAGAGATCAGAGCAGGAAAGAGGCAAAATGGAGATGCTTCCAGGGCCTTTTATTCTTTCTGCCATGTGGCGAGTCTGATCTCAGTACAGTCAGTCTAAAAATACAGGCACAAGGTGGAATTTTGGGTCACTAGTGTAGTTACATGCCCTTACATGATTCAATGTAAGCAGGGGCCATTACCCATATTCTGGCTAAAACGTGCACAGGAAACTCCATCAGGTGGAGATAAGCTTCTTCCATGGTCCATTGTGTTTGCTCATGGGTCATCAACTTGAATAGTCCACTCACAATGTGCTGGCTAGACTGGATGTAAAATACCTTGTGAGTGTTTCCACAGGAGCAAACACATTTGAAATACAGGTACATAGTCAATATTCATAACTTCAGATACAAAAATGATACATGCATACAAATAGGATAATCATATTCAGCAAACCATTTCTTTTTCCATTGACACCTTACATGACATACATAGTACAAAATTTGTTGCAACTGTATAACAGTGGTAGCAACAATGATATATAATGATATATATAGTCTTATTTTAAGCATATTACATCACAACCAACCACTAACCGTCCCCAGCAGAAGACAGAACAGAAAGGAATAAACAGGGTACATCCCCTCTATGGTCTCAAAAGATGGTAACTAAACATCTACATCCAATCCAGTGAAATCAGCAAACATCTACTTCACATGGGATATAAAACAACGAAATGCCAGGACCCCAGCCTCCAGCTGATCAACGCAAGATCTGTGGTTCTTCACAATCCATTATCTGGCTGTCTGGCACCAGCCTTAGCTAATCTCATCTCCCAGGATACTGTATTATTACCTATCCTAAAGCATGCAGTAGTCTAACCAGTACTATCAAAACCATTGCTCAATGCTAGAGACCACACACACACACAGACACACACACACAAAAACCCCTCTAAATTAATCAGGATTTTCCCCTAAAAGGAAAGGAAGAATGTGAGAGTGATATTATTATTGTTGGTTTTGTTTGTATTTTAAAAAGAACTCAGGAGGCACTCAGACTAATCTGATGGGGGACCAGAGAGAGAGAGAATACACCTTTATGGAAAATGAGTGCCACTCTACTGAAAAATAAAAAACAGTTTGCAAGATTGACTCAAAGAAGCTATGCTGATTTATATCAGCTCAGGATCTGGCCCCAAGGCTTTATATTCAGATCTGCTGCATTTTCCATATTGCATTCTGTTGCTTTCATTGCATATAGGTCCCAGTTGCCTCACTTCTTGTTCTACAGGCATAATGTGGTACATATTATTACTAGGAATTAGCAGAACCAACTTCAGGTTCAACTTCAGTGTAAGTAAATCCATTTTTGGTGTTCAAACTTTCTATTAATTTTAAATAAATTATAAAGCAATAGTGAAATTACAAATGAATGGAGATTTCTATTTTTCTGCTCTCATCTTCCCACTGACCCTCATCCTGCTTTTCTCTTTTGTCCTCCTGTAGCGTCCTGCCTAATACACAAAGTCTCTGGGACAGGAAATGTCTTCTTTGTTACTTAGCTGTACAGTGCCCAGCCCAATGGGAATCGCATCCTTGCCTTGTTTCTAACATATAAATAATAATAGTAGATGTAACAAGTATAATATACAGTGGAAATTAATAAACAAATACAGCACTAAAATGATGAAGAAAATATGTTAAATGTGTCATTAGCTTAGGCTGATATTTGACCAAAATATATACTATATCTGTGGATGTACAATAATACTGAAATAGGAAGTCACATGACTCAAGATGGTGCTTTCTCTCCTTCCATATTTCCATTTTTAACTACAGATCTTTTAAAATGGGGAAAATCCTGGTCACCAATCCAAACTTGCTGTTTTACAGATGATTTATTCCCCCCTCCAGCTTTCAGCCATCACTTTTAATTTTGAAGTGCAATTGTGTTTAGCAGTGCTACAGGGATTCATTATTTTCTTTAAGGACAACAAACTTCCCTGAACAGACACAAATAGCTGTACTATATCAGAGTTTCACATCAGGCATCTAAGCAGACTATTTTTGGTGTTTCAGTAGCATTTAGCTCTACTGTTGATGTAGCGCACCAATTCTGAAATAGATTTTCACCAATCTCTAGGTGAACAATTACATCCAAATGAGTCAAAAATGGACATTGGTCAAGGTGGTATCAAGGCTGCCTTGATCCTGATGCTTAATGATAGAGAGGCTGCTTTGAATAATTAAAAGTCTTGCACTGCTGACTTCTTTTAATTCATGAGATCCTAGCGTATATAATTGGATGGAAGTGTGAACTTGATTACACTAGTGAACTTGGTTGCCGGGGGTGGAGAGTGATAACAGGCTTCTTTGTCATCAAAGGGTAAAGAAATGTGACAATCTGGGAACTGGTTTTAGGACCCCATCTGCTAAACCAGAAAGAAATCAAGATTTTACAGTTCTATAAATATTTTAGTGTATGCCATCATTTATGAACTCTGGCAGCTATCATAAAATCTCTCTGACTTTTGTTACAACTGCATATAGGGCCAGAAAATTGCATCTCATGGTAAACCATAAAAATCTAAGTAAAAGCACCATTCCTTTCAGTATATTCTAAAAATATACAACCTCCCTGTCAGTACATGGCAGGGTAGTTACCATCCCAAGATGCCTGTTTCTCTCACATTTTTTTTATCTGATCTTACCCTGGTCTTTTCAAACCCTTTTGTATTTCAATATCCTTTTATGTTCCATAAATAACAGCCATCACAATATAACAGCTGAAATAGCTTTTACTTTGTCACAACAGACTGTAAGTAAGAGACACTTGGGTGATGATAATGCTGTGGATACAGGAGGTATTTATGCTGACCTTTTGTCTAATTGCTCCTGATATGATTTTCATTCTCTGGCAAGTTTCTTTAGAACATTGAAGGACAGCTAGCCTCAAAGCAGATTCTGTGGATTTAATCCCCAAGACCCTTCTGTAGAAAAATATAAATGAAGAGAAAGTTATCCTAGGATTAATAATGCCCCATTAAACCTTCTATCCTGTCCTGCGTTATACAATGTCTTTTAAAAAGGCCTGGGCTTCACATATCGTTGGGGCCTGTAACTGCTGACATCAATATCATGTGCACATCCATACAGCATAAATCAGACCATAATTATGTGTGATCATAGAAATGTAGGGCTAGAAGGGAACTCGAGAGGTCATCAAGTCCAGCTCCTGCACTGAGGCAGGACCAAGTAAACCTAGTCCATCCCTGACAGGTGTGGGTCCAATCCATTCTCAAAAGCCTCCAATTATGGGGATTGTATAACCTACCTTGGCATCCCCATAACTGGGGATTGACATACCAACCTTACTAATATCTAATAATGCTTAATAGTTTACATCTCCTATAATTATGCCTTCATTATTTATTTGTTTGTTTTTAACATGAGACAGGGGGCTAGGATAAACTTAAATGCCAAAGTCGATACAAGAAAATAACATAATGCAGAACGAGCTACGGACAAATTTTCAGCAGAAGAAATGTAGAGAAATACAGACATATATTCCACCTAATTTACTTGGGTGAAACAGGAAGCTGTGCAACTTCTTGCTCAGTGCAAGATATGCAAAATACTGCTGGGCATGCAAATTCAGGTTTTCACAAACATAATGGATAAACATTAGAGCTAGGAAGATATATTACAAAAATTCACTGACCAAAAAAACTGAATTCATTTTGGTTGTTTTTCCATCCTTTTTCTTTCTATCTGAAGATGTTGTGCTTGTATCTGAGCACCTTCATCTTTGATTTCTGTAAACATTCTAGTTACTGAATTTCCCGGCAGAAATTATTATGGAAAGAGTTAATTTTAAAGCATATTAGGTAAAATTTTCAGAAAGTGATTTTTTTTTAAATCAGTCAGTGTGAGCATTGGAAAACAGATTCTACAACTTATGCTTATCTAATCAGCGATTAGATGCCATATGACCCAAGATTCCAATCAAAGCTAGCCAAATAGTTCCAGCTTTGAATATTATATACAATAAATTGTGAACAATCTACAGACCAAGAATTATTCACAGAAGTTTTTCAGCAAACAATTTTGGATAACAAATATATCTGAGGTAATCTAAAATGGAGGTAGACAATTTATGAACAAAAAAGAAATCAATTTATTTCATATATTTTTTCACATTTTTTTTCATTCTGCTGTAGTGCATGTAAGTTTTTTTCTGTCTGCTTCCTTTGAAACAGAAAAATTTACTATAGTCAGTCAATACATGAAAAATTGTAGATTGAGGGCCAAATTCATCCTTGATGTAGCAACTACATTGGCTGCAATTGAGTTACACCAGAGATGAATTTAGCCCTTCATGTTAGGTGCCAAAGTGCCTACAAGAACTATTATTTAAAGGGAAAATTTAAATAACTTGTTTAAAAGCATTTTGATTATTCTGCACAGTTGTCATAATCATTGTCAACATTTTTGCCACAATGAACCGTGGCAAGGTACATCATCTCACTGAAGTACATATTATATACCAGAAATTCTGATGTAAATTGAAAAGTCTTCTGTATGTGATAAAAGATGGATTTTTAAGTGTTCTTCATCTCCCCAAATTTGCTCTCTTCTTAGTTAAGGCAGTAGAAGTGAACAGATTGAGTGAAATCCCCTGAACTGTCAACAATTCATGTGTTTTCTATGGCAAACTGATTTGGATTAAACAAAAGTTGTCCTGCGTCTGATTTTAAACTTCCAATCAAATTCCATCTTTTGCCTGGTTTTGATCAATGTAGATAATTTTAAAACCATTTAAATAGCCATCAGCTAATGCCTATTTTCTTGAAAATTCATGAATTCCAGGTGTAGATAAGTCTCATCTCAATATAGATTGCTTGATCCCAGCTCTGGAGAAGTTTTGTAGCTTGCAAAATTTTGAAGACACCATGTGATGTACATCTTTCCCTGAATCTTAATTCTCCTCATACACCCCAACATATTGTATGGCCTGACCAACAAGAAGAACTCTTCTTACAATAAAACATTTGGGCAATAAACATAGTCCACATGGGATGTGTAACTAAAGTTTTACTTTTATTATAGTCTTCCAGATGTTGCATCTTCAAACAAACATATTGTCTCTCTTCCACTTGTGGCTTCAAAGATGTTTCTCTCTGAAAAATATTACCTTTATTCAGTAAAACTGGCTATTGTAGCAATTTACCTTAATGTTTTTTCCTTATGAATCCTCTTCCAAAAAAATATTTTGTCTGACTTATACCAGTGTAACTTACATTGATGACGATGGTGCTGCTCCTGATATATGCTGAGAAAAGAATCAGGCCCAGAGTCTCTGAACTTTTACAGGTATCTCCATTAGTGTTACTAAGATATAGGGCCTGATAGAAAGCCAGTGAAGTCACAGGAGTTTTTCCATTGATTTTAGTGGTCTCTGGATCAGGACCATAGTGAGGATTAAACTGATGCTGGAGGAACCAGCGGCAGCTGGAGGAAAAGCTGGGCAGCAATGAGGAAGAACAAGCATGGTGGGTGGAGGCTCTGATTTACTCACATAAGGTACAGTTGGTGAAATCCTGGCTCCACTGAAGTGAATGTCAAAACTGCCTTTGACTTCAATGCAGCCAGGATTTCACTCACCATTCCTGTGCAAATACTCAGTTTTCAGACACACTTACCACACACCTCTGTGTCAATCATTCAAATGTGTGCAGAAAGTAAATACAGGAACAGTCTGAGCAAATTCATTTTAAAATTGGAAGAAATATTGGTGGCATGGTTTTCCAGTATTCACACAACTCTATGAGCAGCTCAAAGATCAGTGGGTAAACATTAGCAAAGGGCTATGAGGAACAAACTAAGGGTGAAGCAGTGCTCCCACAACAGCTAATGCTAACATACATCTAAAGAATATAGCTACAACAGCTTACATCCTTCATGATCAGATCACTCACCCTCCCTTCTTTCAAATGCAGTCCCTTCTGGGGTAAAATGCAACAGCCATAATATTACTATTAATAATAATAATACTTTCACTTTATATTTTCAAGACCCTTTACATATATGTATTAAAGGAGCAACATCAACTTGATTTCTTTTTAACTGGCTATTTTTTAAAATAAATTTTCTGATAGAGTACCTTATAAACAGTATCCCCTGATTGTTGTGAATTCCTTTTTGAAAATTTAAAGGATTTTTCTGAGTAAACTGTAGAGTAAGGCCACCAAGCCTGCTTGGCCTCATCCTTCTATCCCTTCCCCTTATGCCATGCCTGCTTGCTGCTTCTTCACTTCCTGTTTTTCTACTGCTGTTGCTGGTCTATGCCTTCTTATGGGACTTGGGAAAGTTTTCACATGAATGCCCCCAAAACAGTAGCTTCATCAAGCTAAGGCGCGAGACTGGAAGAGCAACCGACAACCAACAACACAATGAAACTGTACAAAAGTGCTGTCACATGGCACAAAGAAAGAAAAAAAAACTAGAAAAAACATTTTTTCTCTACTCTCATTCAGCTGGAGCAATCTTTGTAGTTATAACAATAGCAGGTACAAAGTTTTCAGTTGGAAATGTGATTTACAAGTTCATGGTGTCTCTGTAAATTAATACCTGTACTTCACACAGCAGTTTTTAGGGGTGAAAATGAAAGAGTGACTTCTCCAATTGAAACTCCAGGTAGAATGGAGTTTTTACCTAACTAGTGTTGTGAAAAAAGATAATGGATGTTTTTTAATGATCTGGAATGATTAGAGAGTTAGTTGTATGTATCTTCTGAAAAAATTATGGAATCCTTCTAAAACACTGAGGCATTAATTCAGTAATGACTCACAAGGAAGACTGCCACATGGGGAATCACCAGCACCAGTTCCTGCAGTACCTTGAGATCAACAATCTAACTACTAAGCATGCCCAATCTTGCTTACTTTACAGCTACTGGTAAAATTTCTAAGGTTTGTAACTGTATGCAAATGGGTTTACCCTATTTTCAGTCTGGCAGGGTGCTCTCTTCTGTCTCTGGCCACATTTTAGGAAAGCATTTCTATTCAGGACAGCTCTTAAACATGCGCTTAACATTATACATATGCTTAAGTAAGTCCCTTGCTTAACTTTATGTATGTGTTTAAATTCCATTGACTTCAATGAGACTGTAGAAGGCGAACAATCACCTAGTGATCAGGAGGGGTTGTGGCATGTCAACTTCCCATTGAAAATACAGTCCTCTCCTTCAGCCCTCCCCTCCCACCCAAGGTTTCCAGTCCTTTCCTTTAACATGGGGACTTTGGAGATTCGGCCCTTGAACAGTCAGGCTCTTCCCCAGTTGGGTTGTCCCCCAAGGTGAAGACTCTTGTTGTCACGTCTCCTTGGATTGGGTAGAGGAGGCCAGCACACCCTTTCCACTAGGTCCAGTCCTGAGCCCATTGGTGGGCAGCTATACTCTGCACCTTGGGGTGCTAACCAGGCCCCCACTGCCCCTCAACCACTTCTCACAACAAAATAAATCAAATAATTTCAACTAAAACTGCTGATCAGTACAATCAGTCACCTGCCTCCTCTGTAGGTTTGCTCAAGTCTGCACTGTCAGGTCTCAGGCAATGAGCTCCTGGCCAGCACCTCTCCCCACAGCTCAGAGCAGCCACCTACTCTCTTCCTCTGCCTGCCTGCCTCTGAGCTGCTCTTCTATAATTAGTCCCGCTTCCAGCTGCTGCAGACTTTGCAGGGGTGGTTTACTGAGATGTCTAGGCCTCCCTCTCTAAACAGGACCTGGGGTCTTGTTCTCTATGCCCAGGCCCATGGCCTCTTGGGAAAAGCAATCTGTGTTGTGGCGAGTCTTCCTAGTGTGGTGAAGTATATGGTTGTAATGAAAGTTACCACTGCATAATTCTGGAGTGAGGGTCCTTTATGGTGTTCAACCAGAGAAGAAGGGCATGGTCTGTCACTAGGGAGACGGGGTTTCCCAGTAAGTAGTATCTTAGAGCATCTACAACCGATTTCACAGGTAAACCTTCTTCTTCTATAACTAAATAGGCCACCTCCTGGGGGAACAGTTTCATGCTTATATAGAGGACCAGTTGTTCCCCTCTCTCAGCTTCCTAGGAAAGGACTGCTCCAAGTCCTACATCAGAGGCATCTGTTTGTAGTATAAACTTTTTTCCAAAGTCTGGGTGAAAAAGTACCGGCTCCCAGCACAGACAGTCTTTTAGCATCCTGAATGGCCTGTTGCTGTCTTCCAACCAAATGATTCTCTTGGGAGTAGTATCCTTCAGATGGTGTGTGAGGGGTGCTGTAATTGTGGCAAAGTCTGGTATGAATCGTTTATAATAGCCCACTAGATTGAAGACATTTTGTACCTTTTTTGTTGTTGTTGGGGTGGGGCAAGTAGCCATTTACTCCCCCCATGGTTTAGCCAAGGTATGTAACTTCTTGGTTTGCCATCTTATAATTGGTTGGGTTTGCCATGAGTCCTGCACTCACAAGGATCTGTAGGACACAGGTGACATGTTGCATGTGGTCATCCCAATTACATCTGTAAATCACTATGTCATGTATGTATGCTGCCACATATTGGCCATGTGGCCACCATAGGCGCCGACTTCTAATGGGGCCAGTGGGTGCTCGACCTCCCTCTGCCCCCAGCCTTGCCCCGACTCCACCGCTGCCCTGCCTCCTACCGCCCCCATTCCAAACCCTTCCCCAAAGTCCCAGCCCCAACTCCGCTCCCTCCCTGCCCCTATTCAACTCCTTCCCCAAATCCCCACCCAGCCCCGTCTCTTCCCCGCCTCCTCCCCTGAGTGCACCATGCTCCCACTCCTTCCCCCTCCCTCCTGGAGCTTGCTACAGCTGTTTGGTGGTGTCAAGCGCTGGGAGGTAGGTGGAGGAGCTGGGACGTGGTGCACTCAGGGGAGGAGATGGAGGCGGAGGAGGAGGTGAGGTGAGGTGAGGTGAGGTGAGGTGGGGGGGGGGCGGGACAGAGAGCTTGGCTGCCGGTGGGTGCAGAGCACCCACTAATTTTTCCCTGTGAGTACTCCAGCCCCAGAGCACCCACGGAGTAGGCACCTATGGTAGCCACAGTACTTGGTCCATGAGTTGTTGGAAAGTGGCTGTAGATGCTCTAAGATGGCATAGATTGCAATTGGTACAGAACAAACGGGGTGGAGAAAGCTGTCTGTTCCTGAGACACAGATGTCAGAGTGATCTGCCAGTACCACTTCATGAGGTCTAGGGTGGAGATATATTTGGCAGTTCGTCTTTTTAGCAACTCATCCACCCTGGGTATAGGGTAACCATCACACCTTAAGTCTGCATTTACTTTTCTGAAATCAATGCAGAGGTGGGTGGCCCTATTGCATAGGACTTCTCCACTCACAATGAAGCTTTTCTACTGCTCCCAGCTCTAACAGGGCTTATAGCTCCTCTCATACAGTGTCCTACATTTTTCATGGAAGGGGTTGTAGGTTCTCTCGGACCCTTTGTCCTAGTTCAGTGGCATATGATGATGCATAAGGTGTGTTCATTCTGGTAGTGTCAAAAATACTGCAGGGAAGGTTTCACTCAGTTGCTGCATTTGGATGTTTTGCTCTTGTGAAAGCTATTCTCATATCTGTACATTTTGGGATCCTGGGGCCAGTGGTGCCTGAGAACCTAGTTCGGATTCAGGTTAATAGAATGTTATGAAAAGCCTTTCTTGGGCTTTCCAGGCTTTTAAAGGGTTAATGATGTGCACTTCCAATCAACCGGCCCCACTTGTTTCATCACCTTGAACAGCCCTGCTATCAAGCCAATGATTTTGACTGTGAAATTGGCAGCAGTAACAGTACCCTGTTCCTGGGTCTAAATTCTTGTAGATGGGCCTCTTTATTATAGACTTTTTCTTGGTTCTGTTGGGCTTTCCATAAGTTTTCCTTTGAAAAGCCTTAAGCTTTTCTCGTGACTGAAGTATGTATTGCACCACATTGGTTGTCTTTGCTCCTTGTTCCTTCCATGCTTCTTGGAGGAAGTGTAAAATCCCACAAGGCTGTCTCCCATATAAGAGTACAAATGGGGAAAATCCCATGGACACCCACAGAAACTCTCTGATGGCAAATAACAATAGTGAAAGCAACTGGTCTCAGTGACGGGAACTGGATGTTACAAATTTCCTCAGCATCTCTTTCAGTGTTTGGTTGAACTGTTCAATGAATCCATCCATCTGGGGGTGGTAAAGAGACATCCGTAATGTCGGTATCTTTAGCAGAGCACATACTATAGCTCCTTCATCAGGGATGACATAAAATTAGTTCTTTGATAGGTCAGGATCTCTCTCAGTATCCCCACTCAGTTGAACAACTTCATTAACTCGGCCATAACAGCTGGTTCATTCATAGAGAGGAGAGGAATGGCTTTGGGATATTGGGTCGCATAATCCATGACCATTAGGATATGCTGACACCCTGCCACACTTTTTTTCAGTGGTCTTACCACATCCATCTCTATTCTTTCGAGTGGAACTAGGGGGGCTTTTGGGGTCCTCATGGGTCCAGCTAATTGACACTTGGGGCCAAACGTGCAATAGTCTTTGACTGCTTTGTGTAGTCCCATCACCTGCTCAAGGGTCATATCCCGCCCCGAGTGTCCTGCACGTGTTATTGAGTAAGTGGGCTATAATACTTTGCTTTGATACTTTCTTGGGATGAGGATTTGTATTTTATCGCTTTGGTTCAGTGGTCCCGCTCTAGAAGATACAACTGTCCTTGTCTATGTTTGAAGTGCAGCTATTATTTTAGCAGCTGAGGGTCCACTACTTCGCTGTTGGCTACTACCATTTGATCACAGGCTCGGTTTAAGGTTTGGTCATCACTTTTTTCCCTTATAAAATCTACCTCACTGGTTAGAAGTTATATATCCAATGGTTGTAGATTTTCCTCATTCATTGGGGAAGGGTTAGGGCACCTGGTCTGGTGGGAGGTCCCTTCCCCAGGATCCTCTATTTCCCACAATCCAACCAGTGCTTTGGGCACCCCGGTTTCTTTGGTTTCAATGAGTGGGGTGGTCCCTAAGGATAGGTGATTACCTCCACTCTTAGAATTTCTTTAAAATATTTCCAGTCTTCTTAGGATTACTGGATATGCCATGGTTGAAACTGGTCCTAAAGAAAAGTTTCCCATATGTTTCACAACCAACAATCCAACTTCTCTGGTAGTCGTACATCTCCATGTAAGCACTGGAGACAGATAGTTTCTCCTGGAGTGTACTTCTTGCCTACCAGCTTCTCTCTGACCAAAGTCTGGCTGCACCCTGAGTCAAGTAACCTGAACACCTCTACCCTATTGACCTTTACTGGTACCACAACTGTAGCTGGGCTCTGTTTACGGGCCCTGGAATCAGCCATCCAGGCTTGCCCATAGTCACATTTCCTAAAGGGGCAGTCTCGATGAAAGTGACCTCATTGCCCACAGGAAAAATAGCTTCTCTCAGGGTGGTGGTTGCTGGTTCTTCACCTGGGATGAATTTGGTCTCCAGGATTGACCCCTTCTGAAGGTATAGCTATTCTGCAGGTTTCCATTCTGTGTTGAACCCTGGTCTCAGAGTCTTGTTGTGCCATCATTAATACTGTGTCCAAGCTGTCATCCCCATCTAGCCCGTGCCTTGGTGTTAACCAGTCCATCATAACCACTCCAAGGTGTCTCAGAAGAGGGTCTGTTGGCAGGCATGTAACTGTCCATTAAATTTGCCAGTTCCACCAATGTCTCAAGTCGAAGCTTCCACACCCATTCTCTTACCCGGACCAGGAGGATTTCGGTAAACTCTTCTATTACCACCTGCTCTGCCACTTGTACTATGGTTCATGTCTTGGGTTGGAGCCAGAGCCAACATTGCTCCTTAAGTTTCTGGGCCACCATCCAAGGTCAGGCAGCTGGTGGATATAGCTCTCTGTGGAAAAGGTGGCAATACATTTCAGATAGTTCAAAATGGTGACTTTGATAAAAGTGCAGTCTTACACACGGACTGGGTCAAGACACCCACAGGCAGCCTGGGATGGTCCTGTCAAGTACAGACCCAGCAGAATGGCCCAATGTTTGGGCCACCATTGGGCTGCTGTGGCCACCCATTCAAACATAACAAGAAATGGCTTGGGGTCTTCTTCTGATACTATCTTTGTAAGCTTCACTGGTTTTGTGGTGGCTGGAATTGGGTTAGGTTCACCTGCAGACAGACCCATTGCTGCCCTCTGTGGTTGTATGAATGTCAACATCTGCTGAACAAGACACTGTTGTTGTTCTCATTGTTGGGCTGCCAGCTCTTAAACTAGCTGTTTTTGTTGCTGTTGTTGTTATGTTGCTTGTTGCTGCTGTTGGGCAGCCATCTGCTGTACTAGCTGATGTTGTTACTGCTGCTGTTGTGCCGCCTGTTGCTGCTGGTTGTCAGTTACCCACTTTAGCAATTTCTCCATATCCATCTTTCTGTTACTTTTGTCTGCCTGATGAGATAAGAGTTTTGTTTGTTAGTTAGTTGGTTTGTTTTCTCTCTCTCTCTCCCCCATTAGCAGGGTAGGGATGAGCTTGCCCACATTTTCCACTGGTTGTAGAAGGTGAACAACCACCAACAGTGCTGCCGTAGTGGTCAGAAGGAGTTGCAGTAGGTCATCTTCCCATTGAAAATAGAGTCCTGTCCTTCAGCCCACCCCTCCCACCCAGGTTTTCCAGTCCTTCCCTTTAACATGGGAACTCTGGGCTCTGGGCCCTTGAATGGTCAGGGTCTTCCCCAGCTGGGTTCGCCTGCAAGATGAAGGCTCCTGTTGTTGTCACATCTTCTTGGATTGGATAGAGGAGGCCAGGAACACCCTCTCCACTAGGCTCCAGTCCAGAGCCCAATGGTGGGCAGCTTGGGGTACTAAGTAGCCCCCCCCCGATCAATTCCTACCCATGTCATCAAATAATCTCAAATACAATCTCTGACCTGCAGAATCAGTTGCCTGCCTCAAGGGTTTGCTCAGGGTTTGTGCTGTTTGGTCTCAGGCATTGAGCTCCTGGCAGCACTTTCCCCTAGAGATCAGAGCAGCCAGCTTGTGCCAGTGTGGCTGGGTGGGACTGCCTCAGCCAAGAATTGTTCCTTAACCCCTTGCTCTCCAGTGTGGGGTTTACATATGCCACCACAGGGATGTAAGTGTGTAAAAATAACCGGATGCTTAAGTGCTTTCCTGAATTGGGTACTGTACCATTGGAATGAATGACTCCATTTATTTTAGTGTAGGAGGAGGCTTGGGTGTTTGGTTTGGAAAACAGCCCAGATTAACAGATCTGTTGGCAACCAAGTGTGATAATACAGTGGAAGGTGTCCTCTGTCTGGAGGTGTCCAGACAGATTCACATCATCTATGTGTATCACACTATAGATTTCTCTTTCTGTGTCTTGTCATTTCAACAGCTAATGTGACTGAAAAAGGCAATAAGCATGTTGAGAAATTGATTCCAAAGCAGGAAGTGCAACTGGGAAGAATCGTATCAAAGCTGAGGCATGTTGTCATAAATGGATTTAATCAAAGGCTACTGATGAGTCATAAATCAAGCGAGCACAGCTCACAATTCTGGTAATCAGCAGCAGAATCCCACATTAAACTGAAGCTTCAGTTTTTGGCTTCCTGTGGTCTATTGTTATGTCGACATTCAGAAATGAATGGAAGATGTAATTGCATTAGATATTTTCTAATTTGAGTATTCAACTAAATGATCTGAAAGTTAACTATAAATGTCAAGTATCAGCGGGGTAGCTGTGTTAGTCTGGGTCTGTAAAAAGCAACAGAGAGTCCTGTGGCACCTTATAGACTAACAGAAATATTGGAGCATAACCCAAGAAAGCTTTATGCGCCAATACTTCTGTTAGTCTGTAAGGTGCCACAGGACTCTTTGTCTCTTTTAACTATAAATGTGACTGAGGGGATGAAATGAAAGAAAGGAATGACAAGCTTGTAGTTGAGGTACTGGACTGGAACTCAGGAGATTTTGGCTCTTCTTGGCTCTGCCAGAGACTTCCTGAGTGTCCTTTAACCTCTCTGTGCCTCAGTCCCCCATTTGTAAAATGGAAATACTAACGTTTCCCAAATTCATAGGGTGTCATGGGGACGAATTTACCATATACAAGAGACAGAGAAAAGCCCTCCCTCCAGAAAAACTTAATAAATGAAAAGAAAATAGGATTAGGGAGCCTGGTAAAAGTATTATTATCTAGGGATCTGATTTCCCCATCTCATGAGAGTGCACATTTGAGAAAAAAGGTGCAAGTTATGCCCAAGTGTCACACAAAAAAAAAGTTACATCAGAAATTATGTTACCTATGTTCCTTTTGGAAGAGAAGGTGGTAGGGCCTTTCAAAAAGGACACGTGGCTGAATCCCTTCTCCTGTATGATCCTCTTTAAAAGAAGGTCACAGATCAAACAGTATTTTCCACTCTGCATATAGTACTGACACAGATATTGGGGCCAAGAGTGCAGATGTTGTTGTCAACACTTCGTAAGGGACAGACTCTGGGTATCCACTGTATGCACCAGTGATAAGCGTAATATATGATTTGTTATTAATATAAATGTCATGGTGACAATGCATAATAGGGTACTCACCAAGATGTGATCTGTTTGGTGTTATATGGGGGTACTATTTTCATGATGAATTTGTTTTCTAATGAATCAGATATTTCTTGCCTTTAGCTATTCATTTCAGGTGTCAGTCAATATTATTTGTACTATGTTGGCTGATTTTTCCTAAATGTTACCATACACTGAGTTTCCAGCAACATATGCATCAATGCCAACACCATTTCAAGCTGGCAGCAATGCGAGAGATTTGATACAGTACAGATCTGTCCATTTAAAAGTCTTATTTTTAGGCACCATCTCTGAAAATATTGACACTACATATTAAGAAGAGCTCTGTGAAACTTCCCAGTTTTGGTTTAATGGATTTTGATTAATTGTCAGTTTCAGTCCACATATTGCCACACAAGTTAGGGCAGACCCTCAGCTTTTATACATTGTGAAGATGAAGATCTACCCTGTCAACGTTTGAATTAATTTAGTTTCATTAGCACCCAGCCTATTAAATTCAGGATAAAACCATCAAACTTTTTTGACCTTTTTCTATTGCATGTGAACACAAGGAAGAAATCAGATGAGTGCTATCACAGATTTTGTCGCACAAGGAAAAATGAGATCATGAAACTCAAGCTAGAAGAATGTATGCCTATTAGTGCTGGGTAAAGAGTGAATTTTTAAATGTAAAATTTCACTTTGGCCATATTAACACATCTTTTCAGTGAATCATCACGTGATTGAGTTTTCCTAGCATTAATATTCACAGAAAGTGATTTTTTAAAAAATTAAATATTTATCAATTACAATAAATGAATGGAAAGACACAAATAATCTTAGCTACTCTAACTAAATCCCTTATACTAGACAAAGGAAAAATACTCCTAATATTTAAGGGATGGAAAATTAATATAACATGTCATTGCATTAATTATATCCATTCAACTTTCCTTACAGACAACCATAAAAAATGCCAGCACTCAACATTTCTTTGTCTCAAAATATAGATCAAGATGACAAAATCTTACCCTGATATTCAAGAAGAATTTCAAATAAAACACCAAATATTCATGGCAACTAAGGCAATTTGACATTTTACAAAAATATTCTACATCTTTAGAATCTCCATAAAGAAGAGAGAATTTCACTGGATGAATAATCTTCAAAACAAGAAACATTTTTAGAGCTTGACTCAACCTCCATTGAAGTCAATGGAAGTCTTTCACTGATTTTGGTGGGCACTGGATCAGGCCCTTACTTAATAAGGTCTATTCCCTAATCTGAATTGGAAAACTGCCAATCATCCAACAATGGTATGAATAGTTTAACTTGACTGATAACTGTTCGCTTTATTTCTGGAATATATGCCTCCATAAATACCCCACTGATTATATTTAAATGTGAGTGGGAAAGTGTGTATGTGTTAGGGACTGCGTAGCAAATAAGATAATAGCATATAGGGACTTTTCTATCACATAGAACTGCAAATGGTATTGAATAATGAAAGAAACAAAATAATTAATGACAAGTCAAAAATGTTCAATAAATAGATTACTGCCTCCACCCATATCAACTACATTAAATCACTTTAATTTAGCAGATATTAAGTTCATGGGGATCAGGGAAATGAACTTTAAAAGATTCCAGGCAGGCTGATGTCATTGTGCATATATATGTGCCAAAGGACTAGGATCCAGCTTAGCCCAGGGAAAGGAAATCTTAGGGCATGTCTACACACTGCTTTGTAGTTGAGAGTATGGGGGGTAAATTGCTGTGCCTGTAACCCACACGTCTCTTCGGTGTGGCTTTCTGGCCCATCTAGTGGCACCAAGACCACTTAGAGTGAATTAAATGAGTCTGCTCTACAGTCTTACAGCTCGTACTGTAGAGACTCATGCACTGAGGTCCTAGGTTCAATCCTGCCTACTGATGACAGGGGTCTGTCAGTTACATGCACACCAAAGTGTTGCACTGTAGCTCCCCTGTGTGGATGCTGCAGGCATGAAGTAAAAGGTTCCTTTTCACACAGGACTACATTAATGCAAACTAGGAACCTTTTAATTCACAGCCACAGCATCTGTATGGGAGAGTTACAGCACAGCACTTTGGTACTTACTGCTATTCACAGGTAAGTATCATCTGCTTACTCCTGCTTCCAGATCATTAGTAAAACTGTCAGAAAAACCTAGGCCTAGTGTCGACCTCTGCAAAAACTCACTTAACACATCCTACTTCAAAACCACATTGTCTTTTATCATTACTTTTTACTTACAGACTTTTAGCCAATCTTAATCTATATGACAGCGCTCATATCTTAGCCAGTTTGAACTGATTTTAAAAAAAAGATTTTGAAAGGCACTGTTCCAAATGCTTTCCTAAAGTCCAGATATATCACATCTACTACATTCCCTTCATCTATTCAGTTTGTAATTCTGCCCAAAGAAGGTACAATGTCAAGTTTATCTGGCACAATTTGTTTTAAGTCCATGTTACTTTTTGATTGTAGTATCATTCTTCTCTAGAGGTTTACAGATTTTCAATCTTAATATTGATTCCATTATTTTACAGGAGATTGAGGTGACATTTACCAGATGGTTACTACAAAGGTTTCTTTTCCACATTATTCTCCACCCCCTCCTCTCATTTCCTTTTAATTTCCAATTCCAGTACGCTGTTATTTCCAATGCCCAGTGCTCTGACTTTTCACAATTTACATCATATAATTAAATACATTCAAAACCAAATTCCCATAGAACCAGGAAATATAGCTCCTCGCATGTTACTGCTTTGTGTATTTAATTTTTCCAAGTATTCCCCTCTCTGCATTTGATCAAAAACCATATTGACTAAGATCTTCCTTACTTCCTAATTTCCATACTTCTTTTATTTTCCTTGTAAATGACTGACTGATAAAAAATCAGCTTAGTAGTTCTATCATATTAAAATCATAATTGATTTTGCCTCTCTCCTCATTTGTTAATGCGCCCACACTACTTTGTCACTAATAAACCTACTTATAATGAGTTTAGTCCAGAGAGGATATGTTTCCACCTCAACAAACCACCAAGCAATTTAGGACAGTTGGTAGTCTCTGTTTAAGGGAGGCCACGAACTGGAATAGAAATGTATGCTGGCCATAATTAAGGGACTTTGACGGAGCTGTGCGGGGAGTTTGCACAGACATTGTTTGTACTGTGTCCAGCTGTGGTCAGTGTAATTAATCCTTCACTCTCAAACCAGGAAGAACTAATGTTCACTGACAATTCTGAGAAAGAAGTCTCAAATGCTAGTGCTGTGGTCACAGACCATTTTTTATATGTGTATGGGTTTATCTTATTCCCTTTTGAGCTGCAGTGTGCTAGGGAAAAGTATGCTGACTGTAGAAAAGCCATTGAATACTTTAATTATTGTACCAGGTATGCAGAAACATTAGCACATGACCAGAAAAAATAGCCAAATGAAGTTACCATCCACTATTTACAGGTAAAAGAGAAAGATCACATCACTGAAGCCATGTATGAGCCAATATACTTATTTTTTCTTTGAATTATTTTATTGGAGAGATATTGTGTATATTTTCTGGAGTTTACATGGGATACTGGTATTGAAAACAGTAATGTAGATGCATAAAAACGTACACTATAAGCTCATTGGGGCACGCACCATGATTTTGTTCCGTGTTTGGACAGTGCCTATCACAAGGGGGTCCTGGTCCATGACTGGGGCTTGTATGCACTACTGCAATACAAATAAAATAGACTAATAAATACACCCAAAGGCCTTAAGATCCCCTCAGTTTCTTAAAGTGAAGAGGAAAGAAAAAATAGATATCAGGTTAAGGGAGCCTTCTCAGTAGTAGCCTCCCCTTCCTTGTATATATGCAGAAGCCTCTCACTAGGTCTGCGGGTGATTAAAGACTTGGTGGCAGGGGGAGGTTGCTGGCAGGTGGAGATAGAGGAGAAGAAGAGTGTTCACCCTTCTTCCGACCTATGGAACAAACTAGGGGATCTACCATAGACAGAGGGCTCGATTCTCCCATGCATCACATTTTGTACAGTCATTTATGCCTGTGCAAAATGAGGGCTAAAATGCTACCACTGGGATTTGTTAGTGTTTGACACTCACTTTGCAGTTATAAAGACAGGTCTGAATCAGACCCACAGCCTGTAAGATGCCTGGGTCAGCCCTTTTCACAGACATCACTGATCTCCAGTGGATCCGTGTGAGACCTTCACATTCACGGCATGAAATGCCCAGCATCCTCAGTGAAGCCTACTATGGGCAAATGGTGCACCTCTTCTTTCCGTCTTACCTTTGCCTCCCCCACAGTGGTGTTGGAACAATTTGTAAAGTGGGGTGCTGAAAACCATTGAATCAAACTGTAAACCCTGTATATGATGGAAACCACTTCAAGCCAGGGGGTGCTGCTGCACCCTCAGCACCCCTAGTTCCAGAACCCCCTGCTTCCCCCTACTCCCCACCCCCAACACACACATACACTACAGAAAAACCAGGAAGAAACTCCATGATCTGAAACTTTCCTATATGAGAGTAACCTATGAAATGGTTAATTTGCATGTTTTTAGCACTCCAATTGCCATTGTTAGGTAATTACCAAAAGTACAGTTCAACCTACTCTGGGTTGGGTATCGCTGTCATTTTCACCAGTGCAAAGTGGGCATGAAATGTCACAGAAGCTGAATGGCAATCATTTACACTCACTTTGCGCTGGAGTAAACAATTACACTAGATGCAGGGAAACAAAGAACCTAGTGATATAGCTCTGTTATTAAACACAGAATAAAGAAAGCAAACCTAGAAGACAATCTTTTCTAATAGCATTTTTAGTTCTCATTACACACAGTCATGGTTTCAAATGATAAAATACATGTTAACACATTCCAAAACACTTCTATTAAAATATTTTTTCAGTATTTCAGTACAGTAAATGATGCAAAGCCTAAATGCCCTAGACAGTGCACAGAACATTGGGAATTAGTTTAACATTCTGACAGCCCTGCATTTTTATTTAAACAAGTTCTTCCCGACCAATTCCCTGCAGAGTATTGTACCCTTTTGTTGATTGTAGTGGACATATTGCAGATCTCCAATTACCTTCCCAACAGACCACCCACTACAAGAAGTTTTTGTGTTACTTGCACAGCTTGGCTCATTCCTCCTCTTACCCCCTCCTCCCCGCCTCCCCCCCCCAGCATTCTCATACTCTACAAAGAGACTGACACACTTGCCTACCATCAGTGGTTTCATGACACAGTGCAACCTAATCAATTACACCCAAACCACTTTGTAATAAATAAAATGCCTACAATTGTAATTATTAGGCAGTTAAAAAGAAAATGCAACTCCTGATGGGAATTCGGTAGATTTCAGAACAAAACAGAGGTAAAATATTGTATTAACTGAAAAAGAACATGTACCAAAGAAAAGACAAATGAATGAATTTGGGGGAAAAACCAGGATGCCTTTGGTTATTTATTCTTGGAAGTCAGTAAGTTTAGTGTTAAAGCCAAGAAACTGTGGACTTTATGGACTGCTGCACCAGATAATGCTATTAATAGGAATATACATCAGCAATATAGTTGAGAATCAGTAATTTTACTATTTATGATTACTGCTATGTAATACTACCAAGAAATACAAAAGAAGCAGGGGTGAACAGACTATTCTTATGGATCTGGAACACATGCTGAGCGATATGAACTTCCTTGCGGATATGTAGGGCTTGATACGCCTTTACCGTGAGGCCACTGCATCACTCTGGCAGTGTAAAGGCACCTTAAAGTAGGAGTACATTACGTATACATCTGCTTTACAACCATTGTATGCTTCTGTAGTGGTGTAAAGGAACCGTAGTGTAAATGAGAATTGGGGTTGCAATTTCTATTCATGTTATTGAGACATCCAAGGTCACATACTCTGTCTGATTCTTCCCACAGTCTGCCAGACAAAAAACAATCATTTCTTTGCAGTGTTAAAGAAAAGCTACAATATTGAATCAATAAATAGATAATATTTTCAAACTGAAATTGTAAATTGTAAAGCTCAGTTCTGCCCTAAAAAGAAACTATGCAAAAATGGTCCCTCCTTAGTCAACACAACTACTGACTGTGTGTTTAAAAATCACATCTTCATATTTTAGAGACATTTTTACCATTTTTAACCCCTGCAGAGCCAGTGTGGCAAAGGATAAAGTGATATAGATCATCAACCAAATTGTTTACTAAAATTCCTGTCAATGAGCCCCGTGCAATCTCACTGAAGAAAATAGGATTTCGTGGATGGAACTGAGGGCAGAATTTGGCATTCAGTGTCTTTATTACCACTGACTATTTATAAGGAGGAGTTTCATAAAAACTTTGTTGTGTTTTATATGATGAAAGAAGGTAAAATATGTATAGTACAGTAAAGTGACATTTTGAGTGAATTCTGACAGTGGGAGATGCAAAAACTTATATTTTCCCTGTATTGCTTAATATTTAGAATATTTTAATAAATACAGTAATTTTATGTAAATAGCTGTAGTACCATCCATCTCTGAACTAAATACACTGTACACATACTGTAATTATCCACTTCATGAGGTGTGGTAATTCAAATAACAAATAACCGAACATAAACTTAAGCTTTCTACCCAAACTTAACTATTTTCCCCGTATGTGCTCTATGTCGCAGACCCTATTTCCCCCACCTCTGAATGAGAGGGCGGTTGCAAAGCCTCTGATACCCTGTCTGGTATTGTTGATAAAATGTGCCTACGACTCATAAATAATTACTTTGCATCCCTATGTAGTGTTCTAACGCCCGTGTCTAGGGTGGCTCAACAGACGAGCTCTGTGTGCTTATGGAGCATCCATCTTGTTAAACTGAACCAATCAGTTTGCTTCCATGTTACCTTTTCATTTCTGCTAGGAGAACAAAACAATTATCCTTAAAGTGATTTGTAGAGTAAAAATGCTTTGAGTCAGTATTTTAATGAAAAGTACTATAGCCGTATTGCTGATAGAATTTTGGTAATGCTATGATGTCACTACTTTAGGGCCAGATCATGCCTGTCCCTAATGCAGCCATGCAGAGGAATAAGAAGGACTAAAACCCATTCCCCTGCACCTTGCTGCATCTGTCTCAGGAACATGAGGGAGCCGGGCACCTGGTTCTCCCTTTCAAGCAGGTGGGTGGGGGCAGGTGGAATGTGATAGGAGACAAGGCTCCACCTCCACCCTCCTAAAACAGACTGGCCAATGGAGTTGAGCCAATATGGAGGGGTGGGGGGAAATAAGCTCATAATCTATCCTTCCATAGGCTTTCTGCTCTCATATCCTGTGGTTTCCATGATATATATATTTATCTAACTAGGTGTTTATACCTTACCCATCACTGTAGTAGCTGAATGCTTCAGGCACTCTGATAATATGCCCAATTTTCAATAGGGAGGTCCTTTAAAAGGGAACAGTCATCTTTCTGTCTGAGCCTTTCACCACTAGGTCCTCTATTTTTCAGTGACCAATTCAAAACAGAGCTAGCAATTATTTTCCTATATATTTCCATAACTTTGAAATGTCATTTATTGAAATGTAGGCCATGGATTCTTTTCAAGCTTTTACAAACAAGCGTGTTCCCATGTGATGATGGCACTGATAAATCATTAGAATGCTACAAAAGAGCTTGGAATTGGCAAAAGTGTGGCGTGGCTTCATAGGAGTTAACTTGCACTCCTGAGAGGAACCAGACTGGCTTTTGCTTCTTTTTCTTACACACTATCAATGAAGTGTTTAATGAGTTACAATGGAAGGCAACTTTCCAATGGAATTTTTAACATAGTGGAAACAAATTACCTCTGAGATGGTTATCTTTTGGAATCATGATTAAAATGAAAACAAGACGACAGCAAACGTGTATTTATTAAGAGTACTAACTACCAG
Organism: Mauremys reevesii; assembly: GCF_016161935.1. Classification (NCBI taxonomy): domain Eukaryota; kingdom Metazoa; phylum Chordata; order Testudines; family Geoemydidae; genus Mauremys; species Mauremys reevesii. The sequence continues at coordinate 174,295,295 of NC_052624.1, read as the reverse complement.
CTAGAAAAGACTGCCCTGATTTGAAGCAGATTAGGCTGTATGGCTTTTCTGTGATGGCAACATAAAACTCCAAAACATTGTGTGGCATAACTGTAGCAGAATGCTAGCAGAAGACATCACATCAAGCAGCTGTTGTTTGAACTGGATACTTCCACTCTGCAATTCTCTCAGCATTAGATTATTTCAATAAATCAAAACACAAACCATATGCTTGTTAGATCAGATTATATTTCCAGTTTTGGGCATAATATCTGGACAACAATTTTTAAATTCAAACATTGGCAAAGATACCATTTTATGCCATCAAGTTGGAGTGAAAGTCTAGAGGAGGCCTGATGGATGAGATAGTGTAGTAAAAAAGATAAGAGTGTACTCACTGGATGATAATAAATAGTGAACAGCAACCTCATTCACTGAGCACTGTCCAACCTGTGCACCCTATAAGTCAGAAGTACTCAGACAATAGTTGTTTGTGATCATATAATTAAAGACTATAGCCTTGATCCTCAGTAAGTTGGTCTAACTATTTGGGAATCAATACATCAATTTACATCAGTGGAGGGTCAGACCCATAATTGTATTTCATATGCAAAAGGGGACAGAGTTAAGGTTGTTTTGACACTCTTAACTTTAGCATTTCTTGACTTTTAAGTGCTTCACTTTACAACCTAGGCCTAGCTTTGAGCACTTGCCTTGAGGGGAGAACACAAGCAGCACCCAATCCTTGTGCATCTCATTCAAATGCCAGTCACATGCACCATCCCTGCATTTGGGGTTGTGTAGGGGCTGCTTCCTCGCTGTGCCCATAGGAGCATACATTGCCTCAGAGGCGGTGGGACATGGAAGGGAGGAGATGAGACCATTACTGTTTCCTTTCCATGAAGCTCTGCAAGGTTAGGTGACACATTGGAAGAGGAGGCAGACAAATCATCTAAGAATGGTATGAACTTCACAGACCATCTTCACACCAGGGAGCAATTGTTCTTCAGGGAGCCCTTCGACACATGGCCCCATTTCTTCCTCACCACCCTAAAAGAGGTCTGATTTATTGTTTTTCTCTGTCATATGTTTTCCCACCGATTCAGTTTTCTATGATGCTTAATATTTTTTAAACATTTGGATATTTGCCATTCTTTTATTTCTTTAAGGCATTTTATTGTAAACATACATTGCAGCCACTTAATTCTCACCTGATTTGCATATTCCTAAAGTGCTGTAGTAGATGGATGGCTTTATTTGCAGTAGAACCTGGAGAATTCCTACTTCAGCCATCCAAAGACAAGAGCCCTCTAAATGCTGCAAGTTTATTGAAGCTTGCCTAGCTCCTGATTTGCTTCCATATTTGTTAAAGTTCTTGCAATTTTTATTCTAAGAGTTCAAAGCTGTACTGAGTGCACAGATTACAATTCTCAGCCTGGTCAGGAAAGAAAAATCAAGCAGGAATTTCCCTAATTCAGTAGCAGTTCTACCAATCCTCTGACTCTTTTAGTCTATACACTATTTTGGAGTGACCCGGAGGATAAAAATAATACCTAATGCTCCACAGTCGTCCATATATATACATGGAGTTATCCCTGAACCATACCCAAGTTCAATTTTATCCCGTTCATCCTTTAATCCTCCTTAATGAGAAGAGAGAGGTCAACAGGAGTATAAACCTCCTTTCAGGCTTATTCCATTTATTGGGTCCAATAAATAGAACAGGATAGGGATGTTTGAAGAATTACTTTTTTGATAATCAAATAAATCACTATAAGTCTGAACTCTGCAGGCTTCCTTGAACTTTGCTAGTGACATATGCTTCTAAGCCTTAAAGGAGGTGGGTTTCTCTGTTAAGTGGTTTAATGTCTTCCCTCCTCTCCATCCCACTCTTATCCTTATTAGCTTTTTTGCACTACAGAGTAAGCTCATCGATTACAAGGGCTGGCACAAAGTGACTTAATGATGGGTCAGTCTTAATGAGAAAAGCGGCTGCTCTTGAAGTGGCGTGGCTCGGGCCTGCACCCCACTGAGACCTGGCATGTAGTGCTTAGCATCCTTTTAGAGAGCAGAGCCATGGAAAATCAGCAGTGAACAGCCTGGTGCCTCTGAGGAGAATGGACCATGTGCATGGTTATTTAGCACTGTAAAAGAGAGAGCATTTGCACAAATGAGAGTGAACATAAGGAGTCCTTCAGAGAAGAATGGGGCCTTGGCAAATTTATAGACTCCCCTGAAAGAAAGTGATTACAGATCATTATCCAATTGAGGCAGATTGATGGGTTGGGGTCAAAGTAATATTGCAGAGCTCACTAAAGGGACAATGCCTGTTTGTCAGTTATATCCAGGAAAAGAAAGAGAAGGGAAACTACCACACAGAGTGCAAAACCTTAAGCTTTTCCAGCCTCTATCAAAAAGATAGTTATTTATCTTTAGCCTTTGTGTTTTAAAACTAAAATTACAGAAGCAGTATCATTTGGCTAAAATTGGGCACTCAGTATTCTAAAGTAACTATACATTGCGCAAGTAATATACGCAAGAAGCTACGGTCATCAATACCACTGTTCTAAAAGCCCATGATGAGTGCTAATATTAGTAATTAATACATTAAACCTCTATTTAACAACAGCAACAATAATAATAATATAAAAGAAATCAAAACCATCTAGTTAAAAATATGAGCCTAACTTTCGGGTGAAAGAAGAATTGTTTTGCTAACAGCTACGGTTGAACAGATTTGAAACTCTGGAACATCTGGTCAAGCAAAAGTCAGCAACATGGACATTGTATAAAAGAAGAATAAATGTGTTTACATTTTTTTCTTTTGTATTGATTTTTACAGCGTTTAAGAGTGGTCCACATTCAAGAACTTTCCAAACAGCAACAGAAATAGTAACAGGATGGCCTGAAAAGCAGATCAGAGCATTATGGTGCATTTGCCTTCCATTTTACCATGTGATTTTGGAATCTAAAGAATCTGAGTGAATAAAAAAGAAATGTATTCATGAGAGAGCGGACATGTGCTTTACATTTTATTTATTTATTGACTCTTCTCTAGTGTTCATCAGTATAATATCAGAGAGCTACACAAACTTCAATGGATTTATCCTCAACACCCATGTGAGTGGGAAAGATGTATTGCCCCCTTTTTATAGAAAGGGTTTTGAGGTACAGAGAGATTAGCGGCCTAATCCAAAGCCAACTGAAGTCTATACTCCAACTGACTTCAACAGACTGGATCGGGCCTCCAGTGGCTTGCCCAAGGTCACACTGGAAGTCTGTGTCAGAGCCCAAATAGGACTCCAATCTCCAGCACATCAAACTAGAGCGCTAGTGAAAAGACTGTCCTTCCTCTCCTGCAGTGGTTTGACAATTCATATTAAGCCATCAATCCAGCAAACAATTATGCATGTGTTTAACTTTACTCATGTGAGTAGTCTCATTGAAATAATTGGGACTGCTTCCATGAATACTGATAACTATGTATGTACTTGTTTGCAAGATTGGGGCCTTAGAAAATAAACAAACTGATCTTCTGTAAACATGTTAGTTTACAGAAATATATATATGGGGGTTAGACTGGATGATCCTTGAGGCCCCTTCTAACAGCATGGTTCTGTGATTCTATGATATATATTTACATAACTCATGGAATCTCTTAAAATTGTAACAACAATAACAAAGTATAAATACCACTGGCTTCATAGAAATGCACTCATCTGCAATTGCAAAAGGCATTTAGAATATCAGTAGAGATCCAGAATTCTCACTCCAGTAGGGTATCTGTTCTGTTCAGTGCATACTTTTCTATTTTACTTTCATTTTGTAATCAGAATCATCTTGTGCACTATACAGCAGCATGTTTCACACACAGCTCTAAAAATGTATCTGAGTATCCCTGCTGCAGGGAAAAGGATGAATTAGAAGTTTTTATGTTTTCTTCAGTCAGCTCATTTCTATAATTCTGTGGAAAAAACACTTTTTAGTATTTTATAATTTTTTGAATTTTAGTAATCAATTTTAGAATGTTGCATCGGACGAAGTGGGTATTCACCCACGAAAGCTCATGCTCCAATACATTTGTTAGTCTATAAGGTGCCACAGGACCCTTTGCTGCTTTTAGTAATCAGATTGTCAATCTAACCTGTAATTTTGAATACAGTTCAGTTTTCTGTGTAATTGACAAAGACGTTCTCCTCATCACACCACTCAGTTCGTTTTATGTCACGTTGTCTTCAATGTGAAGCCTGGAAAGGACCAAAACAGCATTAATTTCCCAGAAATGACTTAGAGGAGCCAAGGAAATTTTAAAGGTAGGTACGCAATACCATTCAGCATAAAGCACCGAACACTACCTTGGAATTCAGTGGTATAAAGGGCATGTAGCTTGGCAGAGAGAGTAGAGTCAGTGATGATCTGCCTACATGGGCTTCTTTGCAGAACTGTAGTTTTAACTTACACATGTACTAACTGCACTATACCCTCTTGGCACTCTGCTTCTTTCCATCAGTGAAAGTGTGATATAGACCCTTTATATGCCTCATGCCTTCTCAGATCTTGCAGTAAAGACAACAATTGTCTCCCTTAGCTGAGAGAGGATACCATGCTCGGACAAAAGCACACTGCAATGAGATTTTCACCCCTTCACCTTTTTTCTGCTTTGACCTAACCCTGTTCTTTCTTCCTATTCTGAAATGGTCAAAGGTAGAATGAGCATATAGCTACTCTCTTATAAAAGTGCTATTTGCATGATTTCTAGCTGCCAGTCCTGCAGGAGATGCACATATGTGCAGCACTCCAAATGTTTTCAGAGTTAATCTGCTTTTTACTACCTGTAAGAATAACCTTGAGTACATATTGCACTGTCACAACATATTCTCTATGTGAATTGAAAAGTAAAACTGGTGCATAGAAAAAAAACTGCACATATTTTTAATGAGCAAATTCATAAACCATTTATTTGAGAACAGAGCAATTTTGGAGGATGATAGGACAACAGATGGTTGTTGGCAGGGCTGGCTCCAGGCACCAGCAAAGGAAGCAGGTGATTGGGGCGGCCAATGGCGAAGAGCTCTACCATGCCGCTTCTTTGGCAGCAATTCGGCAGCGGGTCCCTCAGTCCCTCTCAGAGCAAAGGATCCGCCGCCGAATTGCCACCGAAGAAGCAGCGCAGTAGAGCTGCCGCCAAAGTGCCGCCAATCACGGCTTTATCTCCCCCCACACACACACTTCGCTGCTTGGGATGGCAAAAAAGCTGGAGCTGGCCCTGGTTGTTGGGGTTTCTTTGAGGCAAGTGACAGAGATTCACAGATTCCAAGGCCAGAAGGGACCACTGTGGTCATCTACTCTAATTTCCTGTATAATACAGGCCAAAGAACTTCTCCAAAATAGTTTCTAGAACAGATCTCTTTTAGAAAAGCATCCAGTCTTGATTTTAAAATTGTCAGTGATGGAGAATCCACCATGACCATTGGTAAATAGTTCCAATGATTAATTAACCTCACTGTTAAAAATGTATGTCTTATTTCCAGTCATGTCTCCCACTGCCCCTTCCATAAATAAAAAGAAGATATTTGATCAATCATGTATTTAAAATATATTACACAAAAAGAATAACAAATATGAAATAGAAAAAGCCCCCAAACATGTCTACTGGAACAAGGGAGGGAAGGAGAATATTGCCACTTGAAGCAGACTCAGTGCTACCTTTACTTATTGTTGAAAGGTCTTATTGGTAAATCATGCATTCCAAGCTTCATACTAAGGAAGTAATGTATGAATTTATACTAATATACGTGATATATGTCATTGTCAAACTGACCCTATGGCTTGATCTTGCTCCCACTGAAGCCAGTGGGAATCTGGCCATTATTTTCAATGATTTCAAGGACTGGGCCCATGCCCAGGGCATTAGGAAATCATGAAATGCTGTGAATTGGATGGAAGCCAAACTAAGGCTAAATCTACACCACGAGCTAAGGATGTGATTTCCAGCCACATACACATACTAACACTAGTTCTCACCTGAGCTAAGGTAGCACAGGCAATGGCAGCAGATGCTAGCAGCCTTGAGTACATACCCAGCAGTGCCATCGCTGTCTGTGGTGCTGCAGCTACACTACTATTTTTAGCATGTTAGCTCAGATGACAGCTAGCACCAGTATGTCTGCGTGAGCTGGAAATCACAGCCCTTGCTTGAAGTTCAGACGTAGCCTAAAGGTTTTCCAATAAATAATTAGATTATGTGTTTCTAAAATTGTTTCTGCAACTGCCTTCTCAAGAGAGCTATAATAAAGCATTCAACTCACCAGCAAGTTTAGGCAAATGAGTCACTCAGAGGCCATGCCCTGAGAGCTTACTGACGTTTCCGGTGTAGATGTGGCAGAATACACCTGTTGGGCTTGTCCTCAAGAGCTCCACTGAAAAATAAAAGTTACAAGTTGCATTGTTCTTCCTGCAGGCAATTCAAATCTTTGCACTGGCAGCAGCACATAGAGCTGTTGAAATGGAATGTCATATTTAGAAGGAGATGGTTAAGCACAGGTTTTGTATTCAGAATGAGACTCCTCGCCCTTCCTCCCTTCTCTTCCTTCAGGCGTGTGGGGAATTTCAGATGTGGAGCAACACAACAAGGAGAAGGAGAGGAGGAGGGATAGCAGCATGAATCATCAATTTAAGTGGGAAGGTTTTTCATGTTTACTCCCTCTTCCAATCTCTGGGAGGACAGTGAATTAAATTGTCAAGTGACAACCCCTAACTTTTTGGATAATGGCATCTGCAGGCAAGAAGCACAAAGAAGACCATGAATCGGGCTTTTATGGGATCACATCAAAATGTGTTAGTACAGAAAACTGGATGTAGTGAGGCTTAATTTATTAAGCTCTTCAGAGGACTGAGGCCCAGATGACGATGTCAGAACCGCATGGTGGATCTTGGAAATATTTATAAACTTAAGGCCACTTTACTATATCTCAGCTCTTGCTGCTGTGATGGTCCTCCAAGTTATGAGGCTGATGGGATCCACCTCTCCTGCTGGTTTGGAAGAGTCCTCAAAAGTTGTAGAAAAATCTGTGCAAGCCTCTCATAGCCTTAAAATAGATGTGCTTATGAAGCTTCTAATATTAAGCTACCAGCGGCAGCCTTCCCACGACAGACTCTTGGCTTGTATTTGAGATACGTGACATTTTTCTAAATTCTGACAGGGATAATCCATCACGTAACAATCTTTTGGATTGTGCTTTGAGGCTGTGCTCTTTTAGCACAAATGTAAATGTACTTCAAATTATGATGTTTCTCATTAGGAAGATAATCAGTGTACTTTCAAGGGAAAATATTACTAGAGAACCCATTGTGTTCTAGTGGTCAAGTACCAGGAATAAACAAAAGACATAGATCCAGCCTTGAGGCACAGGTACAGAAAGAGGTAACAATTGCCTGAACCGTTATCTACTCTGCAGTTATGTTCAAGAAGTGTGGGTCTTCAAATTCTGTACCACTTTCAGATCTACACAGCTGATGTGCTTTTATGTAACAGCTGATTGTGGCAGCATTCATGCCATGAACAGGTTCCATTAAAGTTTTGGTAGAGTAATATCTACACACACACACACACACCCTGGTACAAGACACTACAGAACAGTGGTAGCTGCTTTATAGCAGGGGTTCTCAAACTGGGGGTCATGACCCCTTAGGGGTCATGAAATTATTATGTGGGGGGTCGCCAGTTGTCAGCCTCCACCCCCAAACTCCACTTCGCCTCCAGAATTTATAATTCTTCTTCTTCTTCTTATTCACTCCCTGTGGAGCATAAGGCGCCAACCACTCTCCTCCATTTATTTTGTTCTTGAGCGAGACAGCAGATTTCATCCCACTTCATTCCCATACCTTTCATTTCCTCTTCAATGGTCCTTCGCCACATCCCCAATGGTCTACCTCTCCTCCTTCTTCCTTGTGGTGTCCATCTTAGGGCAATACGAGGGTGTCTGTCAGCATCCATTCTCAACACATGCCCCAGCCACCTCCATCTTCGTTGTTTGGCTTCGTCCACTATATTGTTGATGCCCGTTAATCGGCTCACTTCAACATTGGTGATACGCTGCGGCCAATGTATGTTAAGAATTCACCTAAGACACCTTCCTTCAAAGCCCCAAAGCCGACATTCTATCTTCTTGTTGGTCCTCCATGTTTCCGCCGCATAGAGCAACATAGAGCAGACGTTCGACCTGTAGATCTCTACCTTGGTTTTCATTTGCAAGACGGTTGACCTCCAAATATTCTGAAGTCTATAGAATGCATTTGCTGCAAGACCGATTCTGGTAGATATCTCCTTCTGAATATTACCATCAGCTGATATGTAACTACCAAGGTATTTGAAGTCGTTCACCTCCTCCAATTCTACGTCACATAACACTGTCTTCATCGAGCTTGCTGTTTTTACTTTCATTATTTTGCTCTTACCAGCATAGATATTAAGTCCTACGCACCTTGCTACTCTACCTACTCTATCAGTCTTCTCTTGGAGGTCCGTCTGAGAGCTTGAAATCAGGGCGATGTCATCCGCAAAGTCACAGTCTTCAATATGACCAGAGGGTCCCCATGCGATCCCTCTTGGCTTATCTTCAGTGGCTTTCCGCATCACCCAATCTATGACCACAAGAAATAGAATGGGCGAAATAACGCACCCTTGTCTAACTCCCATTCTCACATGGAACCACTCGCTCTGCTGTCCTTCATGGCGAACACAACACTTATTGCCGGCATACATATCTTTGAAGATGTTAATCACTTTCGAAGGGAATCCATATATTTTTAAGATATTCCAGAGAGATGGATGGTGGACACTATCAAATGCCTTCTCGAAATCGAGATAATTAATGAACAGTGGCGAGTTCCATTCAAGAGATTGTTCCATTATCGTACGTAGTACAAATATCTGATCAACACATCCTCTCCCACTCCTAAATCCTGTTTGTTCTTCCCTCAGGATCTCTTCTACTGCTTGTCTTTTTCTCTGTAACAGAACTCTGCAGAAAACCTTCCCGAGCACTGATAGCAAGTTTATACCTCTCCAATTACCCCACAAAGACAAATCACCCTTCTTTGGTAATTTCACGATGATACCTTTCTTCCATGCTTCAGGTACCTTCTCTTCTTCCCACACCTTGTTGAATAGCTCCTTTAGAATCCCGGCACTCGTATTCAGGTCGGCGTTTAGCATTTCTGCGGTTATTCTATCTTCACCTGGTGCCCTGTTTGCTTTTGTCTGTCTAATAACCTCTTCTATCTCTTGCTCTATGATAGGCCCACATTCTACCTCCATCTGAAAACTCGTTTCCTCTATTTCAACTACCTCTTCAGGATTTGATCTATTTACACTATCTTGCTGGTCTCTACATATGCCTTCTCGACGTTGTCACAAAAAGTGTTTATATTACCAGTTCGCAAGTCATTTAGAAGTTGAAACTTTTTCGAGAGCTCCAATATGAACTGTGCCTTTACCGGCGGTTCTTCCAACTTCCTTGAGTCGAAAATTTGTTGCCCATAAACTTTCTTTGTCTTTCTCAGTTTTATCTGAAGCTTGCTCAGTACAAGATGATGGTCACCACCTACATCTGCACTTCTTGATACTCTAGTATCCAGCAGTGACCCTCTCCACTTCCGATTGATTGCAATGTGATCAATTTGGTTCCTGGTTTTCCCATCCGGTGATATCCACGTCAGCTTGTGTATTGTCTTATGTTGGATGATTTTTCCACCTATCACCAGTCCATTCTCAAGACATAAGTCTACTAATCGTTGACCGTTGTCATTTCTCTCTCCAACTCCTTCCCGCCCCATGCATGCTTCATACCCGGCATTGCTGGAACCGACTTTAGCACTGAAGTCGCCCATCAAAATCAGGATGTCATGGCATGGGATCTTAAGTATCTCTTCCTGAAGTCTGATATAGAACAAGTCTTTTTCCTCCTCCTCAGCTTGTTCAGTAGGTGCATAACATTGGATGATGGTAGTCTTCGCATATCTGGAGAAGAATCTCGCTCTTATTATTCTGGAGGTAACAGGACTCCATCCTAACAAACTCTTTCTCGTCTCTTTGTCAACAATGATGCCCACCTCTTCATGGTGATGTCCATCTATGCGTCCTGAATAAAAAATTGTCTCACCAGAGTCCAGTATTAACATACCAGTGTCCGTCCACCTCATCTCACTGATCCCAAGAATGTTAATGCCATATTTTCTCATTTCCTTTGTTACTGATGCTGTTCTCCCTGTTTCATACATTGTTCAAATGTTCCATACCGCTATCTTTATTTATTTTTTGGGTTTGACCAGAGACTCCATTGAAACAGGGACTTCCTTTTGGCTTTGATCCCCATTTGTCATATTTGGCATTACTGCCTGAATCTCCGGCTGGCTACCCACAATTTTATGAATTTCTGAAGATTTGGTTGACGTTTCTGTAGCGCTTGTTTTTTACGTGGTGGGTTGCCAGCCCAACGCACAACCCTCCTCCTTTCGCATCTTGGGCTTGGGACCAAGCAACGGCGGAGTTAGAATTTATAATAGTATTAAAAAAGTGGTTTTAATTTATAAGGGGAGGGGGTCGCACTCAGATTCTTGCTGTGTGAAAGGGGTCACCAATACAAAAGATTGAGAACCACTGTTTTATAGAGACGTTTCAAGACCAATTTTCAAACCCACTACCAAAGTTCCCCAAAAGAAACAAAAGTTTCCTCAAATTTTGCATGCCACATCTGATCTGAGGATAGATGTTGCCTGCAAATTTTTCTAATAGCTAAAGCGTTTTAAAGTTATGGCATTTTGAAAATATAGCTTTGGTTCACTTCTTTGTAATTATTCTCTCTCTTCTTTTTTGGCTCATCTTATTGGCAAAATGACTTGGACTAGAAACGCCAATGTATTTGCATTTTAAGATATGCTGAAATGAAGTGGTTTTAAATATTTCTGGGAGGGTTAGTGGGTCAGGGGATGTTTATGAGGATATAAAGAGGAGGTGTTAAATGTATAAATAGCAACTCTTAGAGTATAAATATTGATAAATCTAAACTCATTGCTTCCTCGTGCTGAATTTAGCGGAGGGGCAAAGTAGAAAACCAGTGGCAATCTGGTTGGGTCATAGTGCAGGTGAGCATCGAGGCAACATACCAGGAGGGTTATGGACTGGGAGTAGTGGATTGGGGAGCACACAAAGGGGCAGCAAAGAGCCATGCTTGCTGATCTTGGAATGGAAAGGAATTCCTCTGGGCGAAGTGGAAGGATGGATCCTAAGGGGTAGGCTCAAGACATTATCAAGACGGAAATAAAGGCACATATAGAGGACCCTATACATTTAGCCAGACAGAAGGCGTGCTGGGAACAGGGGGCAGGGAGGGACAAATTATGATTTATCTGCTCAGACATAACTAACCAACACAGCTTGAACAACAAACACCAACAATTCACCAGAATAGTATCAAAAGGTGGGAAGCTGCAAATTAGGCAGATATGGCAAGGGCAGACGATCATAGGGAATATAATTAAGCATTATTTAATTAATTCCTGCCCTTCCGTACAGAAAATGATGGTAACTGAATTGACTTTAATGAGCTTGTCAGGAGCACAACAGAGGAGAGAATCTGGCCCATAGTCACCTACACTCTATTTTCATTTGAGCAATTTACTAGTAATTCAAACAGCTGATGGTGAATCTAAAATGCTGGCTACTTGGATAATTCTTTTTTAAGGGACCATTTTTAGCTATATTATTGTAATGTTAATTATTCAAAAACATCCACCATTTTAAATAATGAGTGCCTATATTTTGTACTTTAATCCCCATCTCTGGGAAATATACTTCGATACACTCTAAGCCTTTGAGTGGAAAATAAGTTGTACACAAGAAAGCCAGACTTGGACATGCCTGGTAGTTTAATTAGGACCTTACGTCAAAGCCATCCTGCTATAGGGAGACAACTGGGCTGCAGCCTGTGACACTGCCATAGCCCTAGCTCTGTTTTTCTAGCCTTAAGCAATGCTGATCCTGGGCATTTTGACCCTGGCTAATTGCAAACTGTTTCCTGTGAAGGCAAGAAGCTACTTCCACCCAATGCTGCACTTTAAAGCTTCTCAACTCTGGTTGATAATTAAACATTACAGCACAAAATTATTTTGATATGTTACAAGAAGGCTGGTCTGGATGTTGCATTTGTCATTTTGTCAAATGTTCATAGGCAGAGACGCTGGATCACCTTTCAGAAGACAAGAAAGGTGATAAACACGCTAACTTGAAAGGCGAAGTGTCAGGACACTAATGAAATCTCGATTAACTATATAGCAAGGAGGACTTCAGTTTAAGATCTTCTCTGAAAGAAAGATATATCTATCAGCCTATACAATGATCAGTGATAAGGAATTGGGTGGCAGTATATACTTATCCTGGGAGCAAAATTATATTAATTATAAGGAATCATTTGCTAATAATTATACGCTTACAAATTAATTTTGATATACATAAAATAAACTAAAAACTATTTCTTCTGGTGAAAAATCTCAACATCTAGCATTATAAAAAAATGTTGCACAGACAGGAGGATTTTTTTGAGGGAGGGTTAGCGCTTAAAATCTGTGAGAGTAATAACATATCTTTAATATCCTAAAAGAAATGTCAACTAAATCATTCACCAAATTATATCGACCATAAAGGCTTCACTGGGCCATTTTATTAGTTGATTAGATAAAATTAAATTTTAAAAAGAGGCCTTAAATGAATTATAACCAGCTTGTGGAATAACAAATATATTGTGTACGAGAAAATTAGCTCCATCTGACATGCACAGCCACCATATGTAAAATGCCCATTATTTGTCCTGTCCCTTTGAAAATCATTTTATTGGAATGTATTAGTTAAACTAAAACACATGACCCTCCTTCTTGTGACATGAAAGAAACCACTGAAGAGAACTTTTTTTCTCCCCCCGCCCTGCTCCTCCCCCTGACTCATGTGAACTTTCTGGGAAAAAGCAGCTTCAAGGATTTTTATCAGTGTCTGTGTAATGACAAGTGCATCACATGCATCCTGAGCCATTAGCTGCCTAGATCTGAAAGAATTTGGTCAACATTTAGGAATTCACTTAATGAAAGGCTGGCCTATTAAAACTCTGCTAGCTTTGGAAGTTGATTGAGCCTTTTCCCCCCCAACTTCCTGCATCATTGTAAATGATGCTATGCAGTGCCCTCATGTGATACAGCCGACAACAAGCTAGCATTGTAACACCAAAACATCCAAGCACCAGGTGATACATTTCTACTCTTAGCCAGGTTACAGTTAGCTTCTTGCTCTGAGCTCTGCTACACAGCACACAGCTCATAAGCTCCCACTTGAGGTCTGCTTTTTAAAAATGGACATGCTTTCTATTTGTTATTTTTAATAGATAAAAGGCCAGCACTTACATTCAAGCACCCGCATAATGCCTTAAATAAAAAACTAGGAGTTAATGGACCACATTTCCTCGGTTACATCTAAGTAACTTCATTAAAATCAACTGAGAGCAGAATTAGGCCCATTAACTTTTAGTTTTTAATTTGTAGATGAAGCATGATTTATTTTAATGACTCAACAATCCTGAGCTGCTTGTATTACGGACCAGTATGAAGTAGACTGTGATAGCATTGGACTCTGTGTTATGTAGGCACTGATGCTTTATGACACCTGTTGATTAATGTCAAAGATTATTTCCTCAAAGCCTGCCTCTAATGAATACAAAGCACTACAGCGTTAGAGATAAAGTAGCTAAAGAAGTGGGGGCGCATCAGAAGGGGAGTCAGTGGCTGATATAATGCCTGATCTCAATGGGACTCCTAAATAAATGGGTCAAAATCCCTTTTACATCATGAGACCGATGTGATGACTGATATGTTTTTCAGGCTTTTAGAAAATGGATTTCCTATTGAAGTGACTTCATTTTTTTCTTTATTATTTCAGTGAGTTTAATCCTAAATAAAATGCCAGACTGATGGCTCTGGAAGTTGGAATCCTCAATAATGCTCTGATCCTGCTTGTATCGAAGTCAGTGGCTGAGCTCCCATCCATGAGAACAGGCTCAAGCTATATATACACACAGGATGTGTAGAGCACAGGCAGTAACAGTGCAAGTAATTATTTCACTTCTAAGGCTTGGGAAGAGGTCTTTGTCACATGTGCTTGGCACAGCAGCCCTAAATGAGACAGCTGATGAATAGTTTATGAAATTACATTTATGAAATTAAATTTAATTTGAGAATAAAACTACAGAGAATGTGTATTCCAGCTAATATTTCTTTAGTTTTCCAAACTGATTACCAACTTAACTCCTCAATTAATTACCCTGGTTGACTTTGATCTGTAGTTACTGGCTGAATGATATTGCCCTATGGGAAGGCAAGGTGCCAGTTTCTTTCAAATGGGTGGTTATTAGACCCAGATTCATTAAGTCATTTCTTGGCGATCTCACCAATTATCATCTTGTCTCTGATCTTCCCTTTTTGGACAGGGTTACTGAGAAAGGTAGAGTAAGGTAATTGTGGTACCTTCTGGAGTCTGAGGGCGGATTTTCTTGATATGTTTCAGTCTGGCTTTCTGTCTGGCTTTGTCATGAAGACTGTATCGGTTCAACTGGTGATGATCCCCACATAATGACAGATACAAGTCTGGTGTCCAAGCTGATTCTTTAAAATCTGAAACAACAGCCTTTGATGCCAATGATCACAAGATTTCTCTGACTTGTCGATTGGATGGAATAAAATGGAGTTTCTCTTGATTAGTTGTACACTTCTCTCTCAGAGAGGGCCCGGGAGATGGTACTGGGCATCTATCCCAAAAGTTGTTTTATGTGAGGTTTCACACAGTAATGTTCTGTGACCCCCCTCCTGTCTACAGTTCACATAGGTGCTAGAATGAGGGGTGCTGCCGCACACCTTAGCTTGAAGCGGTTTCTATCACAGAGTTTACAGTTTGGGTCAATGGTTCTCAGCACCCCCACTATAAAAATTGTTCCAGCACCCCTGACAGAACATGTGGCCAACGAGGGAGATGGAGAGATGACTGGTCTGTGATACTATCTATATGCAGATAACAAGCAGTTTGAGATCTTTTTTCACAGAGTAAGATGCTACTGTGGCTTTCCAGTGTCTGGAATGTAGATGGGGCTCAAGACCTTCAGCACCAGAAATGCGACCTCACTCCCCATCTGCAGGAAATCTCGTTTAGCTGAGAGTAACCAGCACAGGCTTATTGGGATCAACCACTAAAGGGAGACACCATGGCACACAGTAATGCAGCAACAGCATTTCCCTTTTTCTATGCGTATAGAGTACACACACACACTGTTTTCAGTGAAGCAGGGCTGGGGGGGGCCTATTTTGTCTGCCTTACACTTCTTGTTATTGGCTCCCCAAAGCTATCCTCTAGTATAGAATGAAAGAGAAAAAAAAAAGAGAGAGAGGGACGAGCCAGTTAATGAATCATAAAGGCCTACACTTTATTGACAGAAAAAAAGTGTGGAATGCACTTTTTCTGAATAAAGCCTGCAGAAATCCAGTATCAATGGCGTGGAACTGTTTTTTGAATCGAGCCCTGAGAACCCACTGTGATTTGCATTCAAGTAAACACCTACATTTTTTCGTTAACTGAACTGATTTAACTGCTAATTAAAACTAGTCAGTAAGCACAATGCAAAATTAATTAAACCATTTAGTAGATAGATGCAAATGAGGCAATAGCATGGCTTGGACACTACCAAAGTAAGTGCATGCACTATTCAACATCTGGCAAAACAGTTCTCAAGGTAAATACTTTCCCCAAAGATGCTGTAGAGCAATTAAAAATCATCCTGTTGACTGCATATGATCTTTTATTGATTAAATGTGTTGGAATCCAACTCCTTCTTTTTGAGACAGTAAAAAAAATGGGCTTCAGTGGGTTTTTCTAAAATATTCTCCTCTACACAGGCAGAAATCTTTAAGAGTATGGCATGGATCTTGACTAGTTCTACTCAGGTGTGATAGCCCTCCTCTCTCTGTGTGAGCATCCACACAAGGTCCGTCTCAATCAGACTCATAGATTCCAAGACCAGAAGGGACCACTGCGATCATCTAGTCTGACTTTTTGTATAATACAGACCATAGAACTTTCCCAGAATAATTCCTGGAGCAGAAAAACATCCAATCTTTGTTAGTGATGGAGAATCCACCACAACACTTCGTAAATTGTTCCAATGTTTTATTACCATCACTGTTAAAAAGTTATGCCTTATTTCCACATCTGAAGTTGTCTAACTTCAACTTCTTGCCTTTGGATCATGCTATAATGTTCTCAGATAAATTGAAGAGCCCAGTATCAAATACTTGTTCCCCATGTAGGTACTTATAAACTGTGATCAGGTCACCCCTGTACCTTCCCTTTGTTAAGGTAAATAGATTGAACTCCTGGAGTCTATCACTGTAAGGCATGTTTTCTAATCCTTTAATCATTCTTCTAGCTCTTCTCTGAACCCTCTCCAATTTATCAACATACTTCTTGAATTGTGGACACCAGAACTGGACACAGTATTCCAAGACTTATTGAAAATAAATGTTTACAGTCTAGCAAGTTCCTCAGCCAGCTCTTTTAAACCTCTGGAATGAAAATTATTTGGACCTGTTGATTTTAAAATGTCTAACTTTAGTAACTGCAGTTTAATATCCTCCTGACACACTAGTGGAATCTGGATCTTATATTTGTGATTGCAGTTTTTATTGCTTTACATGTTCTCAGGAAGCAAGTACTTACCCTGAGAATTATATTGCCTTATGTTAAGTAAAATTGTATTTTTTGACATTTGTCTTAGGTATTTACACGGCCCCCCATTACTATAGTATCCGAGCACATAACAATCTGTAATGCATTTGTTCTCCCAGTACCCCTGTGAGGTAGGGAAGTGTTATTATCCCCATTATACAGATGGGGAATTCAGGCACAGAGGAGCTAAGAACAAATTCAAGGCAACCTAGGACATTAAGGGTGGAGCAGGGCCTCCCAAGTCCCAGGCTAGCACCCAAATCACTGCACTCAGGGCTGGATTAATGCAGGGGCTGCAGCCCAGGGCCCCGGCTCACGGGGGGGGGGGGGGCTGCAAAAATAAATCACAGGCAGCAATCTCCAACTCCAGGCTGCTGAAAGTCCTGCGGCGCAGTGGGGCACTCAGGCAGGCTGCCTGCATGCCATGGGCCCATTCCGCTCCTGGAAGCAGCCAGCTGCTAGCACGTCTCTGCGGCCCCTAGTGGGGGCGGGGGGTTGGCTCCACGCACTGCCCCTGGCCCCAGCACCATCCCCGGCCAATGGGAGCTATGATGGTGGCACTTGCAGGTGTGGGCAGTACACGGAGACACGCTGTCCCCCTCCCCCCAGGGGCCGCAGAGATGTGCTAGCAGCCAGCCACTTCTGGGAGCAGGGTGGGGCCATGGCATGCAGGCAGCCTGCCTGAGCCCTGCTGCGTCGCCAGCCAGGAGCCACCTGTGGTAAGCATCTCCCAGCTGGAGCCTGCACCTCGCACCCCCTCCTCCACACCAACCCCTTGCCCCAGATCAGAATCCCCTCCTGCACCCAAACTCCCTCCCAGACCCCTCACCCTCTCTGCACTCCAACTCTCTGCCCCAGCCTGGAGCTCCCTCCTGCACCCAAACTCCCTCCCAGACCCTGCACCCCCTCCTGCTCCCCAATCCCCTGCCCCAGTCCTCCTGCACCAAACTCCCTCCCAGGAAAAAGACTTGTGTACAGGGGCCCCACAAAATCTAATAGCCCCAGGCCCACAGGAGAGTTAATCTGGCCCTGACTGCACCACCCTTATGCTGCTATACTTTCACTCCACCCATTCCTCTTCCCAAGTGACTGAGAGGATGCAGACAGTGCAGGGGCAGCACAAACCACAGTTCTGAAAAGAATGGGTAGAAACCACCACTGAGCATGCTCCTCTTAATGTCTGGGAGACATTCTGCTTGGCTGGGTACTATACAGGCAGAAGAATGCCTATGGTGAATGGCATTGTCGCAATGGCATTCTGACCTGACTCCCTGCACAGCAGTGCCTGGAAAAGTATCATCTACTCATCAGTACAATGTTTCGTTTTTCAATCCACGCTGCCACGTTATTTTATTCTGGCTGGAAAAAAAACCCTGTCTGGTTATTTTTAGCTAAACAAAGTAGTCTGCTGTCCCCTACCCCCCACCACCTGATTACCAGCTGGTTTGCATTTAACAATAGTCTTCTGTTTGAGAGGTTACTACATCCTTTCTCATTAACATTATTGTTATGACACTCTGGGAGTTCTTTGTTTTCTTAACATTTTCTCAGCTAGCTTTGGATTGTATTCAGTTTTTGGCTGCTTCCATAATACAGACAGAATGTGTGTCAAGAAAGAAACAATCACTTTGTGCCTAATGCTTAGGAAGTCATGTGTGTAGGGTAGGGATGGGGCAAATATCATTCCCTTTCCCTTCGTAAACGCTGCTGATTGTAGCTGTACACACTGCTCAGATGGCACAATCCCAGTATGGTGTGGTGTTCATATAGTGGGGGCATGGATCATCTTTCATGTTCCACTCCCCATCAGTACCCAGTCCATGCCGGGGAAGCTAATGATCCAACCAGCGGACCAATTTCGGTGATGAATCCTGGTCACGTGCTACCTGAAGCACATTGTGCATACACCAAGAAGAAGAATTCATATGGTCTATTATGAGTTATGTGCAATGATGTACTATATAGCATGGCAAGCTACTGCTAAAACAGCACCTCTTATGCAAGGTACCAGTTATGGCTGTTGCACATTGGGCTGTCTGACTATTAGCTTTGAGGCAAACCTAATGTAGTTATGCTGTCAAAGGTATGGGACTTATCTACATACTGCAAAGACGGAACTAATGCAAGTCAAAATCATTTTTCTTTTCTTACTTTAAGTAGCATTACTAATATATTTCACATGGTTAAAAATGCATTATGTCTAGGGCTCCTTCTTTAAATGTGTGTGAATAAATTTAGTTTGGATACTGTTAAATATCATTTAGAGTTGCAGAAACAAAAATGGCTTTTAGTGAAAAGCATTTAGGCATAAATAAATGCATTACAGTTAAAGTTTCAGGAACACCAGATAGGATCTCTTGGGGAAACTGCTCAATACAAAAAACAAAGGAACATACACCTGATAAGACAATGGGGGAGGGGCAGCTTCAGTCTGCAGGTTTTGCAATGAGTCGAATACTTCAAGAGCTCACCCAACAATGGTCCACTAGACACCAGACAGGCCCACTGTGTGGCTCAGTGTGCATCAGAAGAAGTATGCAGGTGGCACTATTCTTTTTACATAGCCTATTCCCCACAATACAGTGAGCACTTTCTGTGGTCCAGGGTGAAGGAGCTAAGGTTACAGCTACACCACCTTCCTGTTCCTCCCTGATCCCTTTGCAATGCCACACACCCTCGGTGCACATTGAGGTAGTTCTCCCATTGTGCTCCAAGTTCAGGGTCTGCGGTTCTGATAGTTGCATGAGCTTTTGCCTCTATGCATGCACATAAGAACCTGTGACTATTTGGCCCAGAGAATGAGTTATTTAGAGTTCAGGTTCTTTAGGGTGTGGATTATCCATTACTGTATGGCTGTACAATGACTAACTCAGTGGGGACAAGGTCTTGGTTGGGACTCTAGGCACTACAGTAATTCCTATGATTATTAATAATAAAATAAATATAATGGCTCACATCAAATGTCTAATGATACTGTTCTTGGGCTCCTGCGGGTGTTTCTAAAATCTGCTTTTACCATACTAAAAATGCAGAATCTGAGTATGATTTCATTCCTTTTTACATTATTTTAAAGCAAATCTTCAAGAGGCATATTTTCTCCTGGGCCCATGGCTATAATTCTTATTGACAGTGATGGGAGTTCTGCAGATGGAACAAATGGAGACAAGAGGCCTTAGGTGTGGTAATGGGAACCTTACACACACACACACACACACACACACACACACACACACACACACACACACACACACACACACACACACACACACATTAAAAGAACATTAAGTTCATAAAGTCAAGCACTGAAAAGTTAAGAAATGTCAGAATTAAGATTACCAGTATAACCTTAATTTGCCCCCTTGTGCATATGCATTATGATACTGCACACTATTCAGACTCTGCTCTGAAGACAGAATTATTAATTTCCACATGGGCTTTTCTATGGTTGTCACCACAATTGCATTGGAGTTCTTCACAAATATTAATACATTTATTTTCATAATACCCCATGATATGAGAGGGCATTATTATCCCCATTTTACAAATAATTATCTAAGGAACAGAGGGATTAAGATCAAAAGTATCCAGTAATTTTGGGTGCCCAATTTGAGATGCCTAAGACCTGATTTTTCAGAATACTCAGCAATGTATAGAACTTTATGTGCTCAGAACAGAGCACAGTTCTCCCTGATTTCAGTTACAGCTGTGAGTACTCAGAATTTCTGCAAATCAGAACCTAGAGTCTCAAGTCAAGGACCCAGAAAATGAGGAACACACAATTAGTGACCACCTCTGAAAATCTGGGTTTAAGTGACTTGATTAGTATAGGACCCCTGTTGCAGAGTCAGATAAATCCAATTCTCCAGGGCAGCATTCCATTGCCTTAATCACAAGACCATCTTTTCTCTTCCTGCAATCCCCAGCCTCATTCACTGCAAACCTTCCAACTTCTGCAACAAATGAAGCTGGGATCCTATAGACAACAGCCTCATTCACTACACAACCCTGATTCATCCCTGGAGCAGGCCCTGTCTGGGTACTGAATAACATGAATATTAAGCAGTGTTACCAGCCCTGCCTATAATTATGAAGATAACTTTCTAACTCAAGGCAAAAAATGGAAGCTGTGGGATGTAATTAAGGCACTTGAAACAAATTCGGATAAAAATATTGTCAGATTTTGTCCCATGAAAATATTCAGGAATTGGCCAGTAAAATGAAGTATGAATACCGGCAAATAGATCTGCAATGGAAAATATATAAAGGTGTAATGATCACTGTGGGAATTTTTCTGACCTTTTCCTGTAGGGAGCCAACAATTTGGGGAAAAGATCATGACTGAGAGAGTGCAGAAGTCAAAACAGTTATAACTCTGCCCAGATGCTGTATGTAGCATTAATTCACCTCTGTGCCACAATATATGTATATATTTTTAAATGAACCAAATGCACATATAAGCCTAAACTTGTATTTTTTCCATAAAATGTCATTACATTTAACAGTTCTTAGTTAGGACAGTGCATAGACTGATAGATGGCATGAATCATAATGCCCATATGCTACAGTACCTACGTCGACCAGTGTATCATCACTATAAGTGTGCTAACTAAACCATTGACATTTATTTACCTTCAAATGAGTGTGGAAGTTGCCAGGGTGCACGTACACACACACACAATGGATTACGTTAGCTAAGACATTTATTCTTATAGGAGAAGAGAAAGTGACCTGTGGCTGCTTGCGCCATATCTACTTAGGGCTTGTCTAGATGAGGAAAAAGCCTGGACTAACTAGTGTGGAATAGCGATTGAACTTTAAATTCACACTCTGGCTATTTTGCACTGACTTTCCTCTCGGATTCTCCAGATACAAAAGCCCTCAGATACTAGGGGTGAAATTGGGGCCCCACTGAAGTCAACCTGAAACAAATAAAAAACAACGTGCATCTTTTGGTGGGGTCACCAAACCAAAGAATTAATTATTCACCCAGCCCTATTGTCACCATTCATGTAACATGTAACATTGAAGTACTAAAGCTAGGGCCCAATCCTGCAAGATGCCTCCTTAGGCAAATTCACCTCCCACGGATGTCAGTGAAAGCTCACACAGAAGTGTAACAGGTATGAGTTGGGAAGACCTTTTGCATAATAGTGAGAAACTAACATAACACAACAAACAACAAGAAATTAAGAGTGAAAGCTGTCACCCACCCTGAAGTACTGAAGGTGAGGTAAAAGCCACAGATACTGTGTTGTGTGTGGCTACCTCAGCCTAGCAGTCTCATATCACATGACTGCATAGCAACTTGAAATTTCCAATTTGAGAAATAATTCATATACACCTCTACCCCAATATAACGCAACCCGATATAACACGAATTCGGGTATAACATGGTAAAGCAGCGCTCCGGGGGGGCGGGGCTGTGCACTCCGGCGGATCAAAGCAAGTTTGATATAACGCGGTTTCACCTATAACGTGGTAAGATTTTTTTGGCTCCCAAGGACAGCGTTATATCAAGGTAGAGGTGTACTTAAATATTTGAAACAGTGGATCACATATACTAGATGCAGTAGAACAGAAAATCGGCTTTGAGCCACATTCTCAAAAGTTACTTATGTTTATGGATGCCTTAGTGTTCACACAGGTTAAGAAAATCAGGCCCCCTTCAAGGCGGGCACTCAAAAGCACTAGTCACTTTTTAAAATAGGGCCACTGATTATTATTTATAGTCTATAGTGAGTTGCAGAATAGCATTTTGTATTTCACTGCATTTAATACAATTTTGGTGGCATTAAATTGTTCTTCACACCCATAATTAATTTTTTATTAAGAAAAAAATAGTTTATCCAATGTAAGTTAAGCACATAAAAATAACAACACTTTTGGAAATATTCTAAGTTTCAGTGTGTCCAAAAACTCAGTTCAGCAAGTTAATAATGTAAAAACAGAACAGCAGGCAGCACTACTGCACATAAATTAAGCTAAGAGAATTTTGAAAGCCCTTTAGGACATACCATGGTGGTATTTTAAATATGTTTTTAGTTTCCATTTCATTAAGCAATTGCCATCAGTTGATGGAGGATTTGAGGGATTGTTTTTTGTCCCCCCACCCCACATTATAATTAACTTCTTATTAAATTAATTACTCCAAGAGAATTGGAATCTGTTACTATAACTCACCTGGTGTTGATGAATGTAACCACGCCCAGTTCCATCATCCAGTATTCAAATGCCAATCAGATGACTCCCCACACTAAATCTTTGGCACATACCCCAAAAGCCCGCCAGCAACAAAAAACAGTAACATGGCAGGCAGATGCTGCTGCACAAAAAGAAAAAAATCTTTCAAAAAAGATTGCTTGGTCATTTTAAAAATATGTTTCTTTTACAAAATAAAGCAGGCAAGGAAATACCTTAAGAAAATAGAGAAGTAATGTTAAATGACGCATATATGGTACATGCTGCCACAGGTCACTTCCTCTTCTCCTATATGAGAATGAATGTCTTAGCTAACCTAATTCATTTTGTATGTGAGTGTACGTATACTCAAACAAGTACCTATCCAAGGAATGTAGTGTAGTGTAATGAATTAAATGTGATAAATTAATGAGTTCTATTAATTCTCAACTAATAAAACTGTATCTTTCCTACCAAAAAAAAGTATGTTTCCTTGTTTGCGGATGTCCTGTATGGAAATCATTAATATGTTTTAAAAAATAAACAAAGAAAAAGCAAAACAAGCAAATACCCTAACAAAAACACCATTCTTTCTTTTGGGAGATGATGAGAGAGAGAACAAACCACAAGTGACAAAGTTAGTCACATCACTTATTGCTAGAGCTGGTAAGCAATTTTTTCACACCATGTTTTTTTGCCAGAATATGCTGATTGATTGAAGCCAAAACATTTTTGGGAACTTACTACGTCCATCTAAACTTTCATTGGATAGGTTGCTTAGGGCCAGGGTGGCATTTATTGTCAAAACTAAAGAGAGAAAGAGAGAGAGATCAACCCACCCCAGAGTAGGTAATAGCCTAGTAGTCTAGGCACTCAACTGAGAGCCTCCCCAAAGAAAAACTAACCACCTGAAAGTCTGGGCAGTCATTTGGGAGACCCAGGTTCATGTTCCTGGGATGAGGTCAGGTAAATAGAATAGGAAAACTTTTAAAATCTCAGAAAGTTTTGCAGGATGGGAAAACCCCAGCTCTACCTATTGTACTTCGAGAAGGTACTCAGACACTGTGGTCATACAAGAACCTATGTAGAATAACATTGAATCAACATTGGTCAAATCCAATATCTTATTGCAAATCTAGAAACAATTACTGTTAGAGAGTCATATGATGTGATCTTCAATTCCTAATTTAGCAAGAGTTTGCATCAACCCTTCATTCATCAGACACAAAATTTCATTTCAATCCTGCAAAGAGTTTCATGCATGTGCAGAGGTCCAGCCACTCTGAACCCACTGGGCTTACATTATCCTCATTTAGCATATGCATATCATTCTTTTTCTGCAATGTACACAAAGTGAATGTATGTTTTGTGTGTATTTTTTCCCTTTGTTTCTTTACTATAAGATTCTTTCATTAAAACCTGCTCAAAGCCTAGGTTAAAGCTTATCCTGCTGAGAGACAGATGCAGGAATGAGGCTTCTATTATCTAAAGTACTGAATGGTTTGTAGCCAACAACAGAAGCAACAAAATGGGATCTTGCAGAACAGGCATATATGTCATCACTGTTAGTATAGTAATTACAGATTTGGCACTAGTGCACACTTTTTCTATTTGCCAAAGCATCCGGTGGTAGTTTAAGAAGCAAATAATTACACCCATTCAGGGCAATGCTGGGTAATCAATCACATATTGATTCCCTTGGTGCAGCATTGCAACAATGTGGTTGAATTCTGTGTAAATGAGCCAGGATGTCTCCACTTAACTGAAACCCACTTCCTAGGAATTGTCATTCCATGAAACCACAAGATGACCGTCAGATGCAATGATTTCTAGTGATTTGACTGCAAATAGCAGCTATGCAACAGGATTTTTTCAGTCTGCTTGCAACAATGTGAAAAATGCCAAAATATGGTCAGGAGTAGCTCCATAATCAAAACAACACAGACTGTCAGTATCAGATACCACATTTTTTGTCTAGACCTTGATCTTTTTGATTACATTTGTGTATCTAGGTTTTGCTAGGGATTGTCTGAATGGATCACTGGCTGATTCCTGTTTGGTACCCTGCCACTAATAATATAATGTTGGCTTTCATGAATTTGCCTTTTGGGAGGAGTCCCCTATTGATCCCTTCACATTTTAAAATGACTGTAAATCCACATAAAGAAATGTGGGAAACATGTACTTATTATGGTTATCTATTGTGGTAGCACCTAGGACAGAGGTGGGCAAACTACGGCCCGCGGGCCACATCGGGCCTGCGGGACAGTCCTGCCCAGCCCCCGAGCTCCTGGCCCGGGAGGCTCTCCCCCAGCCCCTCCCCCACTGTCCCCCTGCCCCGCAGCCTCAGCTCGTTCGCTCTTCCACCAGCACAATGCTCTGGGTGGCGGGGCTGTGAGCTCCTGGGGCAGCGCAGCTGAAGAGCCTAGCCTGACCCAGTGCTCTGAGCTGTGTGGTGGCTGCGGCCGTGTGGCCTGGCTCCAGCCGAGTGGCGTGGCTGTAGCGCCACCAGCCACCGGTGCTCCAGGCAGCATGGTAAGGGGGCAGGGAGCAGCGGGGTTTGGATAGAGGGCAGAGGAGTTCGGGGTGGTCGTCAGGGAGCGGGGGGGGTGCATAGGGGACAGGGAGAAGGGGTGGTTGGATGGGACAGGGGTCCTGGGGGGGGCCGTCAGGAATGAGAGGAGGGGTTGGATGTGGTGGCGGGGGTCCGGAGGCGGTCAGGGGACAGGGAGTGGGGATGTGTGGATGGGGCAGGGGTCCTGGGGGGGGGGCTGTCCGGGACCAGGGGGGTTGGGTGGGGCAGGAGTCACAGGAGGGCAGATGGGAGGTGGGGGCCGGGCCACGACCCCCTCCCCTAACCGGCACTGCCTACTATTTACAAAACCCAATGCAGCCCTCAGGCCAAAAAGTTTGCCTGCCCCGACCTAGGAGCTCTAGTCACGGACCAGGACACCATATGCTAGACACTGTACAAACTCAGTACATTCCATTGCCTTTTCTGTGGCGGCAGGGAAGAGAGGGAAGGGGCTAAAATCCCAATGTGCATTTTATACAGGTTCTGTTTTTTTTTCCTGGTTCCTGTTGGGAGATACAGAGCATCCTTAATTTTTTTTATTTTGACAAACTGTGCTTGTCCCTTACTCAGGTTTAATTTGTGGCTCTGCTACTGGCCAATCATGGATGAGCCACTTCACTTCCCTGTACCTTGGTTTCCCCAGTTGTATAATGGGTATGTCAATGTAGTTACAATAGCAGCTGTAGGAGAAAGAACTGAGCCCTAGAGGGAACTTACAATCCATCCAACCTTAAAAAAACACTACCACCACAGTGAAAGTGCTTTGAGATCTAAAGATGAAAGAGTGAAGTATTAATGTTGTTATTACTACATGACCTAGTAAGGATCAGTTGCACTCCCCCTTAGCTACTCCTTTCCACAGTACCACAAAATGTTCAGGGAGGGAAAGTGGTGTAGCCTCATCCTGCTCCATACCAACCCACAATGCAGGACCTACAGAGTAAGAGCAGTAAGTAAGCTGCACTTTCTGAATGGCTGGAATGGTTGACTCTATAACAAACCTTACTATGTACAGTGCCTAAACTGAACAGTTGAGCCCTAAGGAAACAGAGCTGCACCAGAAAATCCTACTGATAACACAATCAAAATGGAACATTGGGAATCTGTTAAAATGTTGACAAATGAAAAGAATACTCTGCCACACAATAAACAAGCAAACATTACGCTCTGCATAATAAATACTTGGAATGGTCCCCAAACCTCTGAACTCTGATGATGTTTGGACTGAGATCCAGATGCAAACTTTGTGTCTGGCCCCTACCGCTATTATGAGTTGAACCCGAATCATGGATCCAAGCACCAACAAACTGTAGAATACCTCAAATATATTCTTTGATGCTTGACTTAGCTGTTTGTGGTATTTTCAGCTTCGCTGCTTTTGGTGAGATTAGCCCTTTGGAGCTGCAACGATGCTTTTCTTTATTTGTGTATAGCATCTAGCACATCATTGGCACTACCAGTAACAAAAAATAATTAAAAATCTACTGTATGACACACTGATTATAGTTAGCAATACCTTTTGGATTATGCTATATACTATCTGTTATAAGAAGGGGATTAACATTTAAAAACATCTGATGTATTTCATATAGATTTCTAAAATTATTTAGTTTTACATTTATTCACAATTGATCTTACATCAGTATATTTCTCTGAATAAAAAATCTGTTTAATAGTTAATGTCATAATAAGATGGCAGGTTCAGGTACAAAAATAAAAGGTAAATCATTGATAATCTAATTTACCAGATTTTAGTCATGCTAGTTGCTTTGCAAGAGAGTAGGGCAAGAATATAATTAAATTCTGATTATCCAAATGTGTGAAAGGACAACTCATAGATTCACTGATTCCGAGGCTAAAAGGGAACATTGTGATCATCTAGTCTGACCTACTGTATAACACAGGCCATAGAACTTCCCCAAAATAATTCCTAGAGCAGATCATTTAGAAAAACATCCAATCTTGATTTAAAAATTGTCAGTGATGGAAAATCCACCACTACACTTGGTAAATTGTTCCAATCGCTAATTACTTGCACATAAAAAATTTACTCACTATTTCCATTCTGAATTTGTCTAGCTTCAACTTCCAGTTATTGGATTGTGTTTAACCTTTCTAGATTAAAGAGCTCATTTATTAAATATTTGTTCCCCATGTATGTGCTTATAGACTGTAATCATTGTATCATCTGACTAAGTTCAACCCCTTTTCCTTCTATCTTTGACCCTTTTCTAAAATCCTTGTTTGCCTTTCCTTCTGCTTGTTGCTTGAGTATCATTCATAGAACCTGGGGGCAGAGATTTTCAAATAGGAAGATGTGCTTTAAACAACAAGGGGATAATTGACCGGACTGTCTTCCGTAGATTGAGAAAATCTTCCTTTCTTTCTTATCTATCAAATTACTGTAAACAAACATGACTTTTTACAATGACTTTCCATGTTCTTTTGTGATAAATTCTTTCTGTGCCAGTTCAGGTAGGTAGTCTGAGTGACTCACCTGTCATTAGCTTGTAACATAGAGTAGGACATAAAGACATATTTCTCCCTGCCCTTTTTTAAAAACATTTTGTGTGAAGTCCTGACTCCATTGAAGTCAATGGTAAAACTTCACTGACTTCAATAGGACCAGGATTTCACCCTCTGTTTATTATCATTGATGGGCCAGATCCTCAGCTGGTATAAACTGGCATCGCACCACTGACTGCAATCCATACCAAATAAGGAACTAGCTCTATAATTGTACAGTATATATCAGAAAGCAATATAGCCTTACTCTCAGAACTGGGACACAATTGATCAGGCATAAATACAGGACCCAGTTAAACATCAGATTTGATCTACAGCCCCTGGATGTCAAGTGGGGATGCTTAGTTTTCATAGAGTCATAGTCCACTTGGTTAGTTGCACGGGATATGACGCTGGTGTTGAGTTGACTTTCACTAGATTCCATTGGCACCCTTCCAGCTAGCCATATAGTGGGGTTGTTACCCCAAACACATTACACTACATATCCACTGATGCCATCTCTGAGAGCAACAGTTCTATTGATAATTTTAATCATAATCCAAATTCTGGAGACCTTTACTCAAACAAGCAGCCCTTACTCCCCAGTTAATTTCAGTGGGACTACTTAGCTCAGTAAAGGCTACTCAGAAGTGAAGATTCTCATTCATTGTCTATTACTGTAGGTAATACAATAAGCTGCTTCTCTGTTTGATATGATTCAAATAATCTATACATTAAATGACAACAATGAACCAAGGCAAATGTACAGTAGTGACCGTTAAAAAGAGGACATCTCCCTTTCTGAGAGAAGATAAAGCTTCATGTGACAGGGCTGTTTTAGAATCTTCCTTTCATGAAATCTGTGCTAATTTAAATTACCATTTTTGGCACATAAAAAAAATGTGTGAAAGAATAGGTCAGACACAGGGTGCCCTGTGCTTATGACTGAACATTATTTGTTCCAGGTATTAAATATATATATATATATGACCAATACCAATGTCTTATGGCCTTTTAATTTGTATAGAAAGATCTCAGTGGAATGTGTTTACATATTTTTTTCTTGCTGACACACACACAAAAAAAGTATTGACTCTGTAAGTAAATGAAGTGATTTACTGTAGCTTTGCACATGAAAGGTATTATTAGTATAGCAAAATCCACTGATCCCTGGAAACCCACTGGAGATGATTTTTGATATGCAGTGTTTATGGGAATAGATGCAGGCATATCCCAGAAGGTTGCTAAGAAACTAGCAGTTACATGCATTTTCCACAGATCTGGCACATAAAATATATCCGTGTTTCTTGGATTAGGCAACTGTGAAGGCTATATGAAATGAGATATTCACATCAAATTCTCTTTATTTTCCTTAATCAAAAAACCCCTGAGAACTATAACTATGAATAATTTAATCTTTCACTAACATTTGGTGCAATTAATAACAGTACTTTAAAAGCTGCTTGCTTTGTATATCTTTTTATGCATAATTAAAGGGTGTTGATATTTAAGTTTCCAGCCAAGGAGCAAGCTAGGTTTGGTTTTGTTGGCAGCAGCTGCAGCTGGCTTAACTACAACATGATAACCTGATATTGCCCCATTTCTATACACTCAGTTCAGTTTGCTTTCTTCTGTGCTGTGCCACTCCTGTTCTTTCTTAATTGTGTTGGAATTTTATGCTCTGTCTGACTCAGTGTCTGTCTGTCTCCCTATTTCTACCGCACATGCAGAGAAACACACTAAGATTTTGAAGATGTGGCTGGGACATGTCTAATTTTCTTACTGGTACTACTCACCAAAGGCATTATTTTTAAAATGTGCTTTCCCCTCTTGTGCCCACAAATAAGTAGGTGAAAATGAAAAGAAAGTAGATATGGTAGACAGACATCTACTGGTACATTACCTCCTCTGCACTTGTGATTACCTATGCCCATGACTTTGGGGGCACAAAATGAACAAGTTGATATTCCTTTAAAAATCATGCTCCACATCTCCCGTAACTCAATTTTAAATGCTACTTCTTCTTTTGTCATTTCACCTACTTTTGCTCATCATACAATCTCCACATCTGTTTCTTTTATTATTTGTTACTACTTTATTATTTTTACTTAAAAGGGGGCTTCCAATAGAGTCCCTTGGTAGGGATATCTCTCTTGGTTCTATTCTTTCACTGCTCTCTGTAAGTAACTCTGGCTTCATGTCTATCAGCACTCCTGAGAATGGGAAAAATACTCAAAACTACTAACCAATCATTTGAAGAATCCAAAACATGCTAGAGATGACTGACTCAGATGCATCTATCTTTTACCTCAGGACTTAATGCAGTAACAATGCTGTTTTTCTGAAGATAACTGAACCACAGGTACAGTGAGAAATTCAGACTTCTCCTTTAATTGTCCTGTAGATTTGTAGAAGATTAGAACAATATTTTTTAAAAGAGCTGTACAAATGTTAACAAATTAATCCTCACAACATCCTTGTGATGCAGGAAAGTATTATCATCACCACTTTAGGGCATAAGTGCAAATTTGAAAACAATCATTTGGGTTTTTTTAGACTATTAGGGTAGGTAAAGTGACGAGAAGGGTGTAAAATGTGTCCAATTGTCACAAACTGAAAAAAATATTTAGCTAGCTATTTTAGGATTTTATGCTGCCTCCTATCACTGTGATATCTGAGTGCTTTCCGTGTAAAATGAATAACAATAATGAAGTCCCTAGTGAACTTCATGGAGCCTCTGACACCTTTTCCGGGTCAAAATTCTGCTTGAGGTATGTTCAGCTTTTTAAAAAGATTGTTCATAATCTCCTCTTTGATTTTGGTTGGCAGGCATTTCCACGTTGCAGGGGATGTCAGATTGATAAGTACAGTATTATTTATTATTATTAACAGTACATAGATGCATGTGTTCAGCCATTCAGTTCACACCTTTCATCCTTCAGAACATTAACTTTTTCCATTTCTCATACAGATTCACAGCCAACTGATGTCCTCAAAGCCCTTTGTGCTACTTCCTTAGGACAGATTCTGCCACCCTTACCACATCTTACTTGTTGAGTAGTCCCATCAACTTCAGAGGAACTTTTCATTAAGTAAGGCCCTACTGAGCAGGAATAAGGGTGCCAAAACAGGGCCCTTCACGTGCCACAGGGAATTAAATATTTTCTGTGTGACAGGCCTTTCCTGGACTTTTACCCTGAGACAGTTGTTGAGTGGAGTAACTGTATATTTCTTTTAATTTGTTACTTTCACATATACATACTAATACAGTATCCCAGATGTCCATCTGTTCACTTTCCCTTCCAGTTTAGTAACGATGCGGGTGCAGCCTTACTTTTAGCTTAAATCTTTCAAACAGAGATGATCAAGCCTAGCACCTACATCCATTTTTAAGAACCTAAATAGGACCTAAGATTTTGAAAGGGGCTAAGCACCCAAACTCCCATTGAATCAATGGGAGGTGCAGGCACTCAAGCACCTCAGGAAATCAGGAGTAATATTTTCAAGAGCCCCTAGTTGATTTAGTAGCCTACATGCCAGTTTCAAAAGTGAGTTAGGGCTTAGACACCAAAGTCCCATTGACTTTAATGATACTTGGGCTACTTAGTGCTTGAATCACTTTTGAAAATGGGATTTAGGCTCTTAAGTCACATAGGTACATTTGAAAATTTTATTCCAGGATACTAATTATGTGGCTAAAACCTAAGATGTCTAACTCAAACTTGGGCATTGAAGGGCTGCAGATAGGCAATAGGGGTTGTGGGTGTTCAGGTCTTCTGGGATGAGGACACAACATATGTGACCGAACACAGATTAGGGTGCCTGAATTCAGGCCTCCATATTTGAAAATGATGTCCTTAGTGTTTTTAAATTACTCAGATGAGAGGCACTATAAAAGTACCAGCATGGTCATTAAATATCTGAATCCTAAAATCACTATGTAGTAGAAAAAGTAAGGTACTACTTACCACAGAAATAATACCTAGATAGGGTCCTTAGCTTTAGAGCCCTAAATTTGTTTTGAGGCTGGAATTATCTTTTGAATATGGCCATTGCCTCTGTTGTAACATTTCAATCGACACTCCCTGCATCATGTATTGGACAAGTTTTCTAAACACATTCACCAAATTCTAGAAGGGCAAACAGAATAAAGACCATTGTATTATAATGAGACACAGTCCACCACTTTGTCATTTAAACTACATGAAATACGAAGATATATGGTGCATAAGTACCAGTATGGGAAGAGCAGAGTCCCTATTCTATAAACTGTCAGTACCACACAGAGCTTTAAAAGGAAGTACTTGAAATCATTATAAAACATAGAGGGGGGGGGGGGAGAAAGGGAAGGAAATACATAGAAAATAAGGCAGAGGTTACTACATGTGGGAATGTTTATGAGCCATTTACTCACCGCTTAAAAGATTACCAGGCTTCTTTAGCCCTGATCTTTTGATGTACTGAGCGCCTCTTGGAAGGTGCTAAGTGTGCTCCATCAAAAGATCAGGCCTTTAATGAGAAAAAGAAAAACACTCTGTTTTAGAAGGCTGTAATTTTCTTATCTTCACCCATGTCCTTTTAGCCTAAATCCTTCAGCTGAATCATCAATGTATCTTTTGCCTTAAGCTGTATGTATTTCATAGAGTTCCAGAGTTCTGGAAAGTCCCTGCCTGCTCCTGTTTGGATTTTGGAGTCTGTTGGGACTTTCTCAAATGAAACATCTCAAAAAAAAAAAAAAAAGAAAACTCCGTATTTCTGGAAAGAATCAGAAGATGAGAGAAGTGACATCTTCTCCCACAACAGACCTCAACATCTCCAAACAGAAAGTATTGTTTGTTGGGAAAGACCAAAAACTTTTAGAAGAAAGCTGGTCTTTAATAGGAAGGAAAGCTCCAATGTAATAAGAAATATTCATAGATGCTTAGATTTTAAGGTCAGAGGGGACCATTGTGATCATCTAGGCTGATCTCCTGCATAACACAGGCCAAAGAACCTCACCCAATAATTTTTGCATTAAGCCGACAGCTTCTGTGTGAGCTATTGTATATCTTTTAGAAAGACACCCAGTCTTGATTTAAAGACTGCAAGGGATGGAGGAATCTACCACTCCTCTAAGTATGTAATTCCAATGGTTAACTGCCCTCACCGTTGACAGTGGTGGTTTATTTCTAGCCTGAATATATCTAGCTTCAACTTCCAACCGCTGGATCTTGTGATGCCTTTTTCTGCTAAACTTAAGAGCTGTTTACTATCAGGAATCCCTTCCCCATGCAAGTACTTGTAGACTATGATCAAGTCAACTTTTTACCTCTTAAACAGATTGAGTTTCTTTAGTCTTTCACTAATGGGCAGAAAATCATTTCAGTGACTCCTTTCTAATCTGTTCCAATTTTTCAACATCCTTTTTAAAGAGTGGATCCCAGAACTGGACACAGTATTCCAGTAATGGTTTCGCTGGCAGCATCTTGCTACTTCCACTTGATATCCCTTGACTTATGCATCCAAGGAATGCATTTGCCCTCTTAGCTATAAAAGTCACAGTGGGAACTCATGTTCAAAGGGTTATCTACCATGACCTCAACGTTCTTTTCAGAGTCACTGCTTTGGAGGATATAGACTAAGAAGTAGGGTATATTAATGCATACTCAGCCACCCAATTCACTAATATCATTCAAAATGCTAACTTCTTTCTATTGTACATATTCACAACCATCCTACTTCACCACAATTTATATTATTTTGTGGACCTTATACTCCACGGCCAAAACATTCACATACTTGAATATGTATCGTTAGGCAGCTGTATCTGTATTTAAAGTGGCCTGATTGTTAGGAGCTGAGGACCACTGCTTCCACTAAAGCACCCATGAGAAATCAAGCCCCTTATTTAGCTGCCTAACTGTGGAATGAGCTGTCTATCTATAGGCACCCAAGTGTAAATATTTTGGCTCACCTCACGTTCCTCAGAATCCATTGTAGCATTCCTTAGCTTGCCAGTGCTGGTTAAACATTTTCTTTGTGCCTGGCTTTCCCCAGACTTTTGCCTTGAGCCAGTTGCTGCACAGACTCTGGAATTGTTATGAATCAATTATTGCCTAAACTCCACACTTGAGCAACTGCATGTATACAGACCTTAAAGAGTCCACCCAAGGAGAATTTCTGTTGCTGTTTCTGATTTTGATATGCGCCTTCATTAGGTTTCATACTCAAATAACTTCTACCCATATGCTGGTGTTTGGTCATGGAAAAATGGGGATTTTACTTTTGGAGCTCTGCATAATCCTGCATCTTATAAATAATTCATGAGAATGTACATACTTATATACTGGAAGTAGTTTATGTTCAATAAACCTTTATGTTCATAATGCCGTAAAACTTTGGTGTTGTTTTAAAAAAAATTTAAAAAATCTGGTTTTGCTGCCATTGAAATTAATGGGAGAACAAATCTAAGTGAACGCCAAGTGGCTTTTGTTTAAGACAGACACAAAAATCTAGAGCCTGGTGCATAACCTGGCAGATAGCTATTTAATGTGGGTGAGGGTGATCAAATCCTACTTCACACACACACACACAAAAAAACCCCAAACAAACACAACATATGTCTTAAAAACATTCTTTTAGTTTCCTCCAGTATGTATTTACAGTCACTGTCCACCATGGTGAAAGAAACTGGGCTACTCTTTTTTCTCCTATTTCAGTTTTGGTTTTGTCTGACAGTCAGTTATTATTAGTTATTCATTTATAGAGCATTGTGAGTACATATGGCACTTTGCAAACCGTCTAAAAAGATATTCAAATTTTTATAATTGAGAGCCAAATCCTAATACATCTTGAGTATCTGTGACTCCCATTTGTTCAGCAAGGGCTCAGGAGTCAGCATTATTTCTCTGGATCCTGCTCTGAATGACTTCAATAGTAGAAGGACGCATTAATTCAGATGACTAGAATATCAAAGCCAACTGATCAAGCTCAAGAAGGTAGGGAGACAGCAAGGGAAGAAAAGGAAAAGTTGGCAACATGCAAAACTTTTCCAATTTTGATGTGGGACTTTGGGACATAATTTCCTGGAGAAAAGGATGACTGTTGGGCAAATCCTACTTGTCATACTCACTTCAGTAGTCCCATGGACTTCAATGAGCTTATTTGCTTGAGTAAGATGAGAAAGATTTAGTACTGCATGTGCACATGTTGTAATATGCATGAATTGTTGACATTTACAAGCATTTCAGGACTAATACCCACCCAGTTAAAAACAAAAACTAGCCCTCTGGGATTAACCCTGAAATCTGATATTCAATATTCTCCAGTACATCTCTGAGATAGCCTTTCATGCAGAATGCATGCGTGTGTCTCTGTGTGTGTGTGTTTCTGTGTATGTGTGTATGCACACACAGTCTGCAAAACATGATAGAGAGAGGGTGAGACATATATTTTAGGAAGGTCCCTAATTCAGCACAATCAGTGGCTGTTCTTGTAGGGATCTGCATTAAAGATGCCAACTAATGTTTGGCTTCCAGGTCAGACAATTTTTTTTATCCTAAATCTACTCATGCAAAGAAACAGCTTATAGCTTGCAGATGGCACATTCTGCTGAGCTGCCAGTATTCACAGTCAGAGTGTGGAATTATATCACATGAGCAAGGGGATTGCTGTCTTTTTTCATGGCTTTGTTATTACAGGCAAAAAATACAGCTAAGCCAATAATAAGAAAAGGAGGACACAGAATTCATGGTTTCTCAAGAGCTTTTTAATTTAATTTAGAAAGCCATCAATGAAGATAACAGTGTGAACCCTACACATATGTATGTACATATTAGGCACTATTGTTTGCCTATACATCTATCCAGACGGTAAGAAATTGGAAGGGGAGCATGTGGTCATTTTAATTAAGGATACACTCCCAAATCAGTAGACAAAAATTTGACCTACCCTCTCCCTCATCTTCATACTTATTTACAATGGTCATGTATACACTTTACACTTATAAAGTTTGAGGATGATACCAAGGTGGCAGGGGTCGCAAGTGCTTTAAAGGACAGAATTAAAATAAAAAATGATCTGGACAAACTGGAGAAATGGTCTGAAGTAAATAGGATGAAATTCAATAAGGACGAATACAAAGTACTCCACTTAGGAAGGAACAATCAGTTACACACATACAAAATGTGAAATGACTGCCTAGGAAGGAGTATTGCGGAAAGGGATCTGGGGGTCATAGTGGATCACAAGCTAAATATGAGTCAACAGTGTAATGCTGTTGCAAAAAAAGCAAACATAATTCTGGAATGTATTAGCAGGAGTATTGTAAGCAAGATATGAGAAGTAATTATTCCGCTCTACTCCGCGCTGATTAGGCCTCAACTGGAGAATTGTGTCCAGTTCTGGGCACCACATTTCAGGAAGGATATGGGCAAATTAGAGAAAGTCCAAAGAAGAGCAACAAAAATGATTAAAGGTCTAGAAAACATGACCTATGAGGGAAGATTGAAAAAATTGGGTTTGTTTAGTCTGGAGAAGCGAAGACTGAGAGGGGACATGATAACAGTTTTCAAGTACATAAAAGGTTATTACAAGGAGGAAGGAGAAAAATTGTTCTTCTTAACCTCTGTAGATAGGACAAGAAGCAATGGGCTTAAATTGCAGCAAGGGTGGTTTAGGTTGGATTTTAGGAAAAACTTCCTACCTGTCAGAGTGCTTAAGCACTGGAATAAATTGCCTAGGGAGGTTGTGGAATCTCCAACATTGAGGATTTTTAAGAACAGGTTGGAAAAACACCTGTCAGGGATGGTCTAAATCAGAGGTTCTCAAACTGGGAGTCAGGACCCCTCAGGGGGTCGCGAGGTTATTACATGGGGGGTCGCAAGCTGCCAGCCTCCACCCCAAACCCCTGTTCGCCTCCATCATTTATAATGGTGTTAAATATATTAAAAAGTGTTTTAATTTATAAGGGGGGGGTCACACTCAGAGGCTTTCTATGTGAAAGGAGTCACCAGTACAAAAGTTTGAGAACCACTGGTCTAGATAATACTTAGTCCTGCCTTGAGTGCAGGGGACTGGACTAGATGACCTCTCGAGATCCCTTCCAGTTCTATGATTCTATGTTTTGCAAAAAAACATTCCACACCATTTTTATTTCTTAATAAAACCATCTGAAGAACATACCAACAGCCTACAACTCACAAACAGCTCTAGAACGACTAATGAGTATGAAGGTTTATATTCTAGTCCATATAAAAAGAGTAGTATATATGCATGACATGCTTATCAATTTAAAGATCTAAATATATAGTTTTACTCCCATAAAAATCTGGAGCAATTCCACTGACTTCACTGAAGTTACTCATGGTTTATACCAATGTGACAGAGAAAAATACGGCCATGAAATCTACTATGGCCTGGTCTACACTAAGTGGGGGGGTCGAACTAAGGTACGCGAATAGCGTAGCTGAAGTCAAAGTACCTTAGTTCGGGCTACTCACCCGTCCAGACGCCGCGGTATCGAAGTCCGCAGCTCCAAGGTCGACTCCACCACCGCCGTTCGCGGTGGTGGAGTTCCGGAGTCAACCGGAGCGTGTGGGGAGTTTGAACTATCGCGTCTTGATTAGACACGATAGTTTGAACTCCGAGAAGTCGAACTCTCCGCGTCGACCCGCGCGGTAAGTATAGACCTACCCTATGTCTGTAAAGAAATAGGGATGTAATTCTACTCTGACACTGCCCCAGGTCAACTTTTTCCTTGATATTGTCCCTAAAATATCAGTCTTCCCCTCCCACACACACACACACAGCACCACAGAGGAGTTCAATAGCTGATCATAGAAGGTCTGCTCAAGGTTGTTCTTGAATGGAATGGAATTATGTTCTTGTGACTAATTGGACAGATCTCTTTGTCCACACAGCTCAGGCCACCCACCCACACATCCCCACACCCATCTACAAGCATTTTACAATGAATGTTTGTCTGCTGTGTTTTAGAGGAAAGGAAGTAGCAGTCTAATCACCTCATGGTGGCATTTACACAGGAAATGTCCTTACATAATTTTGACGTATTTGACTGAGAAGTAAGTAGTGATGAGTGAAAAGGTTTCAGGATGGATATGCACTCAATAGTTTGGAGAGATTCACTGTGGACTTTTACTCAAAACTCTGAGAAGTGCTCAGTGCTGTACAAACACAAAACTAAAACACAGTACCTTTCCCAAAGAGTTTACAATCTAATTATAAAGCAAGAGTCAATAAATAGATACAGACAGATGAGGGAGTACAAGGAGATAACAAGATTATATTGCTCAGCATGATAGGCAGTGGTCTCAGCACACCAGTGACCTAACTGTTGTCAAGTATTTTTTTGTAAACATCACAGAAAATGGGGGTCCTGAGGAGGGATGTGAAGGTGAACAATGGGTTCGCTTTGCAAATTGTTATGGGGAGCTCCTCTCAAGAGTGAGGGCCAGCATGGGAGAAGACTGACGGTGGCTGAAAATTTGTGATGAGGGTGATGGATGCTGACATCATGGGACAGTCAGGGGTGGGAGTCAACACCTCAGTAATAAATGAGATAAGAGGTAGGGTGGGGTTTGGCTCTGAAGGGCTTTGAAAGTGAAGAAAAGTGGATTGCGTGTCATGCAATAAAAGGGGAGGGAGCAGCGGAAGGAAGCAGAGGAGTGACATGGTCAAAGCAACAGGATAGGAACATGAACTTTGCAGCAGCATTCTGAATGGGCATGGGCAGGGCAAGATTCCATTTGTCAAGGCCAGAGAGAAAGATGTTGCAGTAATCAAGATGACAGATGATGAGAGCCTGGATGAACATTTTAACTGTGTGGATGGATAGGAAAGGCTGTAGCTAGAGATGTTATGCAGAAACAATCAGCAAGATTTAGACGTAGCCTGGATGTGAGCATCTAAAGAGAGGTCCGTATTGTAGATGATACCCTGGCAGGACAGGATGGTATTCTGGAAGTCATAGGCGCTGACTCTGTGGGAGTTTGAGGGCTGGAGTCACTCACTGGCAATTCCGCCGATCAGCTCCTTCCCTTCCCCGCAGCACCTCCCACCTGCCAGCTGTTTAGCAGTGTGCAGAAGGTGCAGGGGGGGAGAGGGAGGAGCGAGGGCA
Organism: Mauremys reevesii; assembly: GCF_016161935.1. Taxonomy (NCBI): domain Eukaryota; kingdom Metazoa; phylum Chordata; order Testudines; family Geoemydidae; genus Mauremys; species Mauremys reevesii. The sequence goes on along the minus strand of NC_052624.1, from coordinate 174,256,130 downwards.
GGGTACACTCAGGGAAGGGGGTGGAACGGGGTAGAGCAGGGATGGGAAGGGGCAGGATGGGGGGCGGGAAGAGGCGGGGTGGAGGATGGGGCTTGGGGGAAGGGGTGGAGTGGGGACAGGGCCTGAGGTGGAGCGGGGGTTGAGCACCCCCCACAACTCAGAAAGCTGGCACCTATGCTGGAAGTATATCCAAGGGAGTCAGGAGAGTAAAGGAATTGGTGTCTGCATGTTCATGGAAACAGAAAGAAAGGAACTAAGCTTCAGGGAAGCACGGGCAGAAAAAGGATAAGAAGGGAGCTAGGCAATAGGAAAGCATGTATAGGGGAGCAGAGAAGACCAGAACAGATGGGAGGGAGAGATAAAATGTGAATCAGAGGTGGGGACTGAGATTCAAGTAAAGGACAAAATACTTACCCATTAGAGATAGTTAAATACATTAAATACTTTCTCAACATTATTCTTCTATGTAAGCAATGGCTGTAGATGCCATAGGCAGGCTGAATGCTCTTGAATGGAAAGGAAGTGATCAGTCTGTGTGATAGTGAAATTCTCTATATGAGAATGTGCAAGTGCCTCTGCTCTAATGCAGGCAAATTAAACTATAAAATGCATAACAACAGACTTCTTGGAGAGATTGCTGATACATACTACTTCCAGTGTGGCCCCAAAACAAAACAACAAAAAAACCCTCCAAACATTTTCAAACCTCAAAAAAAAAAAAAAAAGTTTAGTGCAAGTTTTGAGCAACTGTTGGGTCATTTCCCCCTTTTATCTGTGCCAGGTTACCCATCCCTACCAAGAAGATAATAGTTGGTACAGAAGTCCTTTGGGAGGATTCAGTTAGGTGTGGCCCTAATTGTGAGATGCGCCGACACATGTAAGCTCCTGCAGAGCTAGGAGCAGAGATTACATTCACATTTCAATCAGTTCTTCAGTAGACAAAACAGCAAGATTTGTAACCTACAGTAACTGCAGTTCTTGAAGCACTCTTCTGATTAGAATATAAGTGCCAAAGCCACAAGTCAGAATACGTAGGCTGAGGAAAATGTGTATACTGTATAGCACACGTGAAATAATGCTTACACACGCTTCAGCCTCAGTGACTGAAAGTCTTGAGGGGCCTAATGAGAAAGTCTTGAGGGGCCTAATGAGAAAAACTTTAGCTAGCAAATCTGTCTATTGCAAAATAATCAATAAAGACAGTAGTGTATTGTAGGGGTTAGGTCAGAGGCCTGGGATTTATGACCTCTGGATTTTGCTACTGTCACTGAGCCACTGTTAGAGAGAAAGGTGGGTGAGCTAATATCTTTTGGTGGACCAACTTCTGCTGGTGAGAGAAACAAGCTTTCGAGCTACACAGAGCTCTTCTTCAAAAGCTCAAAAACTTGTCTCTCTCCATAGCAGAAGCTGGTCCAATAAAAGACATTACCTCACCCACCATGTCGCTCTAATACTCTGGGACTGACATGGCTACAACAACACTGAATACTGATTCACTATGCCACCTTTCACACTCAGTTTAACCACCCTGTGACACAGCTGGCCTGTCTGTAACACAGGTATAGTACTACCTGTCTTACATTGGTGTTGTGAGGCTTAATTAATAAATATTTTTAAGAGTACTTTGTGACCTTGAAACAGAGGGGCCAAATTCTGTAACTATTGTCTTGTTTTTATTCAGGCAAAACTCCCGCTGGGACTGAGCTAGTATTGGGAACTAAATAATGATTTCAGAATTTGGTCCGTTATTCCTAGGAAAACGCGAGTGTTGTGAAGTACAGTTTGTTTGCCACCGTTCATTCAGTACCCTGGAGATACAGCATTATGGTTAGCCACACATCGCAGAAAGCTTCTTCAGCAATATTGCAGTGGCTTTGAATTCTTACAAGGCTATGCAATCCAAGTAAAACAAAGCTGCTGGCAAAAGTAATAAGCCAGCACTCCACACCTGATTAAACAGCATTGTTTTTTAGTCTAGCATCATGCCAAGTTTTCATGTCAGTAGATACATAGTATCAGAGAACTGAGTAAACTGCCGGTTTTACTGCTGCAGCAGTGAGTGACTTGTTTAGTAAGGAATAGGGGATTTTGAACAAGATGGAATTGAAGGTGCAAGGGAGGAAACATTGCACATTCACCTCACAGAAAGCAGAACAACTCCATTATAACCAGGAGAGACCCAGCAGGCTTCTAGTTCAGCAGTTTTCATGAATCAAAAAAGCGTTCTTCAAATCCCAAAGGTGCTGGAATGTAAATAAGGTAAACTGAGCCTTTAAATGATCTGCACATGCATATGGTACCTACAGCATTTCTGGTTGCTAAGTGTAAGCAGCTGCCAGTTTTCCCCCTAACACTCAGACGGCTTGCTAACTGATCTGCAAGTCCCAAAAGTGTGTTATCTTTAATGTGCCTCTAATTTTGCTAAGAGCCTAGTATTTATGCTGTCTTTTATTCAGTTATTTACTTACAACTAATTAAGCTATAATTTAAAAAAAATGTAAAAAAAAATCATGTGCATGTGTTCTTGGTGAGGAAGAAAAAAAAATCTGTTAACTTAGCTGGATGAATGTCACAAAAGTTCTGTTTTGCTTGGGAAAGCAATGCATAAGCAAAAGCTCCAAAATCCGGTATTATCTCTAATTACAATTGGCAATATGTGGCAATCATAATTATTCATTTATGCAAATAGCTTACAGTGTGTCTCATTTTTTATTCCCTGTTAAAGGATGGCTCGACAAAAGAAAAAAAAAGATTATAGTGCCAAACATAATTGTGCTAAATGTTCAGTCATTTTATTTAAAAAATACTACAAAACTAAACTGCTATTTCTGCAGAGACAGAAAATAATTTAACAAAGATGTATAGCATACTCTGCAGGTGGCAATCCATCCAGAAAACACATTTCCCTGAAAAGGAGAGATATTTCATAATGAAATTGAAGAGCATAATTTTTGCCATTTCTGTCTTTCTAAAACTGTTTTAATCTAGCATATACTTCCCCTGTTACTAAAATGCTAATTTGCAAATAGAGAAGAGACCATGACCATAACAACTTGCTATGGTTCTGCAATATGACGCTCTTCTATATTTTGATTCCATTACAGTACACTAACCTATCCAATAAGATGAAGTGAGTTTCATGATAAAAAATAGGTTAGGGCCCACTCTTGCAACCCTTACTCACACGAGTAATCCTTATATGATGTGTTGTGGAATATTCCCGAGAGTTCGGATTACAGGATTAAGCCCTTATGCAGCAGCAGCAGCACTTAAGATTTGTCAATCATATGCTCCTATGGTGGCAACATCCGAGCTGAGGGATCAGTACCTAGTAAGATCAGGTACCCATATAAGTAAGGCTCAGTTTCAGGACAGTAGAGTTCAGATCCTATGTCCCAGAAGAATGAAGACTCAGCAAGCTGCTTTTAAAGGAAAAGTGCAAAGATATTTGAATTGTTGCATCTTAGCATAGAGTAAGGCCTTGATTCTGCAGACTCTTGATCAGGCAAGCAGTCTTTACTTAGAGAAATAGTTTCACTGAAGTCAATCAGACTTCTCAGCAGATTTACTTCAATATAAGTGAGATTGGAATTCAAAATGATGGATTTGTTCATGTGGACAAGGATTACTTGCATAAGAAAGAGTTTGCAGGATTGTGGGGCTGTAAATAACTATAAAAAGAAGTGACTTAAATATATAAAAAATAGGAGACTTTAAAAATAAATACAAAGCAGATTTTTTTTCTAGGCTGATGGTGTTGATTAGAGCAGAGGAAATGGAGCTCACCGTTGGAATGCATGGGAAAAGCAAGACTTCCAAAGTTGTATGGTAAATTCCATTCTGTATTTTTAAAAATTTGGTCAGTTTCACACAATGCTAAAAAAAAGTGGAATTTATCTTACAGCTTGGGAAGTGAAAGGATAAATGAGGAAAATTTAGCTAGTCAGTGTGCACAGAAAGACTGTATTAAGGGGAAAAATGAAATTCAGGACAAAAGATGCAATACGGTCATTACTTTTCATTTTGTTTTTGCCATCAGACACAATAAATGATTAACATACAACTTTGTCTCTATTTTCTTCCTGAGAGCACATAGTCAGGATGCAGGAGATCCAAAGTAAGCCCAGCAGTGATTTCTACTCATAATTAATGCATTTTATCCTGGTCCCATTACCACTGAAAAGCATCTCTATCCTTCACAAAGAACCAGGGGGAAGAATCCTGTTTTCATTGAAGTCATTGGCAAAACTCCTCCTGACTTCCATGGAAATAGGATTGGGTCCCATTTCTGCAGTGCATGTAGCAAAGGACAGAATAACCTAAAATGTTTCCATTCTACTGTACTATGCAGCAGAGGATATAAAAAGGAAGAAATTTTTGGTAAAAAAAAAAATCTGGTCTTTTTTTTAAATATCATTTTATAATAATATGTTGTACTTTGTTGATAAATAGTATAGTCAATTGCTTAACCACACTTTGGTTCATTATTAAATATATTCAAGAGACCAAATAGCCAGTGTTAATCAGGTTTATTAATACAGTACAGGAAAAAGGTTTTATACTATATCAGTCTCTAAGAAGCCATCTAGTGTAGAGACGTTATAGTCACCTTATGCAGAAGTTGCACTGCTCATAATTAAATATTTCTGCTGGTATTATTTATGTAATGATTTTACAAGTTATACATTTCTTTACACGTCATTAAAATCCAACCCATCACTTTGTCCCAGTTCTGTAACTTCTTGTTCTGTTCCTTCCTTAGCTTTGTTTTGCACAGTAGCATTTCGGGCCGGGCTGTCCCTAGCCATTTGGGTGCCCTATGCAGCCCCCCTGTGAGGGGGCTGTGTGGGGCCCCAGCCCTTCCCCCTGCCAGAGTCTGGGAGGAAGGAGCTGTGGGGGGCCACTTTTGGGGGCCCCACAGGCCCAGAGTGGCCCAGGGGCTTAGCGGGGGACCGGGAGCAGCCCGCTTCGCTTCCCTCGCCCCAGCCCCAGCCGTGTTGCTCGGGGGAGGGAGCTTGGGGGAAGGGATCCCCCCCCTGCATTCACCGGCAGCAGCGGGAAGCAGAGCAGCCCAGTCCTAGCTCGCTCTACTCCACCAGCTCCCAGACGCAGAGCTCCACTTCCTGCCGCCAGTGAGAGCTGGGGGCAGTCCCTTCCCCAACCCAAGCGGCATAGCTGGGGCCAGGGCAAGGGAAGCAGAGTGGGTTGGGGCCACGTCTCTCCACTTCCCGCCGCTGGTGAGTGCGGTGGGCTATCCTTTCCCCAACCTCCCCACACCCACCAGTGGTGGGAAGCGGAGCACCGTGGCTGGGAGCTGGCAGAGTAGAGCGGGCTGGGCCTGGGTCGCTCCGCTTCCCGCTGCTGCCGGTGAGTGTGGGGTTGCTGGGGGAAGAGGTGGAATAGGGGCAGGCCGGGGGGCGTAGCAGGGGGAAGGGTAAGAGGCAGGGTGGAGGGAGTTGTCCGGGGCCCCACACCCCCTAGGGACAGCCTTGCCCCTTGCGGGGGGGCTGGCCGAGGGATAGGGCTTGTCACCGGGGCTCGTGCTGCCATGTATGCAGAATGCAGCTGTCTAGGGCACCATGAAATTTGGGGCAATTGGGGCGTACGCTGTGTTTGCCTAAGGATGGTCCTGATTTCAGGTACTGGTCCACAAAAGTACTTCTCTAGCTTGTACTAAGGCACAGAATGCATTTATTTTGATTTTGACAGGTTTCCCATCTGCTTATGCCAAATGCTTACTTCCGCAAAAGCGAGTTATTATGGGATACTTAGCATAAGTGAACAGGTTCATGGTATAGGCCAGTTTAGGCTTTATTACTGTTACGATATTAGTGCTTAATGTTATCGGTGCTTGTCAAGGCTGATTCCCCACTCTGGCACTTTGAGTGCGGAAGTGGGGGCCCGCAAGGATTCTAAAAATTAATACTGGCCACTCCAGGCTGGTATTAAACTCCCAAAGTTGCAGCTTCTCTCTGACCTTGGATGGGTAGATGCTGCCACCATCCAAGTGCAAAAAAACCCTTGGGACCAGAAAGACACACTTGGGAATTCCTCCCTGTGGAAAGAGCTGAGAAAGAAAACAAAGGAAATCAGCTGTTGCCACTAGCTAATTAAACAACCTATGCACACCTCTTAGGATACAAAAACCCAATCCTGTTCTTAAAGAAGGTAAATTTTATTAAAAACAAAAAAGAAGAAAATACATGTGGAACCTAGGCTTTTTGCTAGATGTAAAAAGAACCACTTATAATGATTAAGCATCAAAAGAACTTTCCTGAGGTCCAGCTTAAAGGTTACAAGCAAAACAAAAGCACCTGGGGTTAGCACAGTGGAGTCCACAAGCCAATAAGAAATAAAAGAAATAACCCTACTCACGTCTTCCTAGACATTCCCTGATCTACTTACATATCTGGGGTTTCAGATAAGTAATTCCTAGGTATGATTTGATGATTTTTCATATCTGGTTTAGCTTCTTACAGCATTGCTGCTCTGTGTCTCCTCTCTCCGGAGAACAAGGACAGACAAGGGGAAAGTTTTTTTTCCCAGTTTTAAAAAGTTCTAGCCCTCCCATTGGCTCTTTTGGTTAGGTGCCCACTCCCTTCCTTTTACCTACAGGCTTTTTTAACCCTTTATAGGTAAAAGAAGTAGAGAACAGCTACTCATTTTATAGCTAACTGGCTGGCTGGGTGTCCATAAAAGGGAGCTCCCCCCCTTCTTTTATCACAGTGAGCTATATCTATATCTATCTATCTATATATGCATATATAAATAAAAGAACAGGCCCCGCTAGTCACCTTGATGATTGTTATAGTCAAGGCAACATCTCTGCCAAATTAATGCATGAATTAGTGCTGAAGGCCTTAATATGTGATTTAAAGTGTTTTAACAAACTGTGTATGTAGCAATACATAATTAACACAGCTAAAATTAATACACCTTGTAACACAAACAAAGCCTTAAATGCAACTTTTATTCAAGTGTATTAAATTAGTATTTCAAGATCACCATCATAGATAAAGTCAGTCAAGGCTTCTTTTGCCTTTTACATGTCATTACTAAACCTAAATAATGTGTGTTTCTTCATTTAGTAATGTTTTAAATTTAAAGAGATTAATATACATGTTGAAATTGGCAAGTAAGTTTTAACTTCATCCTGGTATGGGGACTTAACTTTGGATAATAAATTCATTTTGAAAAATTGGGATAGGCATTATTATAGTGCGTCCCACAGTGCTGCATACATGAGAAGTAAAACAGAAATTTGGAGTAGTGACATCACAGGTGAAGCCTTCATATACACATTTCTTGTAATTGGTTAGTACCCAGTACTGTCCATTCATATTACAGGTTACTTGTACTACTGGCTGTTGCCATGTAGTAAGCTTTATTGTGCAGAACACAGGAGCAGCTAGTTCTCTGTTTCATCGTACTGGCCTGAAACATTGTGGCCACACACTGGAGTTACAATGGCAAAAACAGTCCTGGTCTAACAAGCCACGTGTGGTACTCTTTAGGTTTGCATTGCTGTGTGATACACCATTAGTTGCCATAAATCCAGTTGTTTCTTGCAGATAACCTACTGAATGGATAGTAACCAATATTTATTAAATATTGCTGTGTCATAGAATCATAGATTATTAGGGTTGGAAGGGACCTCAGGAGATCATCTAGTCCAACCCCCTGCTCAAAGCAGGACCAATCCCCAAATCCCTAAATCGCATGAATTGAACTCACAACCCTGGGTTTAGCAGGCTTGGAGATGCACATTGGGTAGGTGAGCAGAGCTCTGGTTCCACATTTAATAGGACTGCCAGATAGATTAGGTCCAAAATTTAAGGCTAATGGAGGAAAAAATGGATCTTAGTAAAATTGTTTGAGATGATTAGACGGACCTTTGGTCTGACCCAGTATGGTCATTCTTATTAGCTTGTGATGAAACACATACATCCCTGAGAGACGTAATAAGCCGACTTAACCCCCAGCGTAGACAGCGCTAGGTCAACGGAAGAATTCTTCTGTCAATCTAGCTACCGCCTTTTGGGCAGGTGGATTACCTACAGCAAGACGAGAACCCCTCCTGGTGCCGTAGCGAGCGTTTACACTGATGCGCTACAGCAGCACTGCTGCAGTTGTGCTGTTGTAGCATTTTCAGTGTAGGCACAGCTTAAAAGAAGATACAGAAAATGTATTTTTTCAGTATGTTTACCCTGTGGATTGGCAAGCACTGTGTGTTTAGTTGCTTTCACTGTTAACCACTGCTCCACAGGGTCTCACTCAGGGTACACATACTCCTGGAGGTATGCAGAGATCTTCCAGGGGGTACATCAACTTATCTAGATATTTGCCTAGTTTTACAACAGGCTACATGAAAGCATTAGCAAAGTCAGTACAAACTAAAATGTCATACAATGACTTGTTTATACCGCTCTATATACTATACCCTGAAGTGTAAGTACCATTTTATATTTAAATTGATTTATTTTATAATTATATGGCAAAAATGAGAAAGTCAGCAATTTTTCAGTACTCGTGTGCTATGACACTTTAATATTTTTATGTCTGATTTTGTAAACAAGTAGTTTTTAAGTGAGATGAAACTTGTGGGGGGGGTAACTCAAGACAAATCAGACTCTAGAAAGGGGTACAATAGTCTGGAAAGGTTGAGAACCATTGTGATCTAATATTGTATGGTGATACAGCAAGAGTGTTTTAAATAACATGTGCCTCAATTAGGATGTGATGTCACTGACCCCAAATTATGACTGGTACTAAAAGGGAATTTGTCTACATGATTTAATACACTGTGGCAGTTAGCCATAGTTTTTGTCATACATTGAGGGCAATACTAGTTAACTAACTATTACTAATAAGGTCAGGCAACTTTCCTTTTTTAACATTGCCTAATCAGTTGATTATGGTAGTTACCATGTAACTCCAAATATTCTTTACTAGCCCAGCTTTTCCTTGCCCTCATATTGTTTGCTGCAATTAGTTTGTTAATTTTTACTTGTGTTTGATCAAACAGTTTAGCAAGGTCATTTTTCAGTACCAGGCTCTCAATACCATAAATTATAGGTTTAAAGATGGTTCCACTGCCTGGTGGTGAAAATAGTTAATGTGTTTTGATAGACAGACAGACAAACAGATAGATTTTCATATTAACCTCTGTTCCAAATACACATTTCAGATTCAGAAAATCCTGAAATGTAACCAATAATTCCATCTAGATTTTGAAAGATACCAGACTGAGGAGAAGTTTTTTGCCTAGCCCTCGAATCCTGTGTATGTTCCTGATAAGATGATATTATATTAATTAACAAAGAAGTATACAGTAAAGACATATTTGCATTTATAATAACCAAATTTAGCCATATTCTATTGAGAAAGACTTAAAACCACAGGTTTATACATAACCTCACTTTGATTAATAATATACAATTTAAATAACATTTAGACCTGGCCTGGCTAGTGATCTTTATGATATCTCTATTGTCAATTGCATACTCAATTGTCCATATATGGTAGCTTGAAGTGTAGTTGACCCGTCTGTTATTTATAATGCACTTAATCTTTTCTTCTTCCAACACTCAAGGGTTTCCTCACTGTGCACTGATGTAGTCTGGTGTCTCTGGTCTGTGGAATGCACCCTAACACAGCTTAAATTGGTTAACATGATCAAATTTTGTTTGCTTGTTTTATATTTCTCTTGTTTTCAATAACCCAAAAATTTAGTTTAACCAGATTTAGTTTATTTACAGTGTAAGTGGGACCAAGTCATTTATAACACAAGCTATGGGCTTTTGCTCTGATTTTCCCAATTCTTCAGCACAAATATACCAGTTTAGATGTTTTTGCAGTTTTTATGTAGACATTTATTTTTATTTCCTTAATTTGTGCAATACTAATTTTCCATAATACATATATTGTTTGACTGCTAAAATAGATGCTCACAGTCTTCTGTGGGAAGGTGTATTACTCTCCCTCACTGTGTACCCTGTTTTAGCAACAGAATTTTTACCTAAACTTTTTAGAGTTTAAATGCAGGTTTATGCAAACACTTAGAGAGTATTAAACTTTCATGACACTTGGTTGTGCTTAAGAAATACAGGGTAGAAACCTGTTGAAATTGGTTAGCTATAACATTTTGCGACATAATATATATTGTTATATTTTTTTAGACATTTTTGGTATAATATTTTTATTACTATACTTAATAGTTAACAAAGGCAAAAACTAGTTTATAAAAAAACATGAAATAAATTATATTTTGTCAATATTACCGTTGCATGAATGAGGTTTTTCCCTAATTTTTTTTAACAAAATGTCTTCAATTAATAAAATAAAACCCTTTTGATTTCAATTGTATTATTTATTGAGACAGAAATATATGTATGTCTATTTATAACTGAGGCATTTTTGAGTTTTGCAAAAAAAATGAATTGGTATTATGATGGTTATACCTCCACCATAACACTTGTGGAACTCCTTGCCTGAGGAGGTTGTGAAGCCTAGGACTATAACAGTGTTTAAAAGAGAACTGGATGAATTCATGGAGGTTAACTCCATTAATGGGTATTAGCCAGGATGGGTAAGGAATGGTGTCCCTAGTCTCTGTTTGTCAGAGGATGGAGATGGATGGCAGGAGAGAGATCACTTGATCATTACCTGTTAGATTCACTCCCTCTGGGGTACCTGGCATTGGCCACTGTCGGTAGACAAGATACTGGGCTAGATGGATCTTTGGTCTGACTCAGTACGTCCATTCTTATGTATGTTCTTAATATAGCAGCACTTATATTAAAAGATTTCTTTGATAATTATGAGCGTAAAATTGGCTTTTGTTGCACCAAAATAAAACAAAAATCAATCACATGACACACAACATAGGACAACATACATGACATATATGACAAACTTACAATTAAAGACAAATGGTATCAGAATTGTACTTATAACTATACAAGATCAGGCATTAAGAATTTAAACTTATTAAGACAATGCATTTTGGAAAAAAACAAAAGAATTCAACATGTAATTAGGCAAGTTATTAACTTTTTATTTAAAACTTTCAATAAGAATTGATAAAAATCCCTATTATTTGTCCAATTTGTTGTATTAATTTAACTAACTTCAGGCAGTTTTCATTACTTTATATTACTTTTATTTTAAAATACTATTTAGAAGCAAAGTTTAGGTAAAAATTCTGTTGCTTGGCAACCAGATGTTCAAGAAAGTAAAAAGTTAAGAGTATGTTTAGCTGTTGCATTCCTGAAGGACTAAACTTATTTATTTACTTGACTTATTTAAAGTAAAGTTTTTATCTTGAGCATTTTGATGATTTTTTTGTTATTTTCAGTTGCTCCTTTTTCTGCAATGGGGATTTCTGTAATAACTCTTAACTTTTAGCCTTTAAAACACAGAGAAAGCAGAAGTGAGGAGAAAGCAATGTGGGAAGGAGGGAGACATGAGCAAAGAGAGATAAGTAGCAGCAACTAATTCAGGAAACTAAGCCAAGTGAGTAATACGAGAGGGAAAAAATATAATATTATTGGCTCCAAGAAGGAAGTGGGATTTAATGGGTTAGAGCAGGGGGTTGAGATCCAAGACCTATGGTTTATATCCTGGCTCTGTGAGGAGAGTGAGGGTTGTTACCTGTTCCCGCAAACCCTGAATTTGTTCTGCAAGTGCCTGTTGCTTTTGGCTGGATTTCAGCTTGATTACAGGAGTGATCTTCGTTCCTGCAGTTAACTGTTTTGGGTCTACTCCATACATATTTTTAAAGATTTTTAGTCTGTCTTTGTTAGACTAATTTTTTCCCTCTTGCTGGCTGCATTTTGCCAGACAGTTTTCTTAGTCTTCCTATAATTTCCCATATACTGTATGAAAGAGAGGTATTGCAGTTGCTTATACCTTCCACTTGCTGTTTTAATTTTCTATTTTGATTTTGTTCCACTTTTAAGATTTTTTGCCAGCTCTTACTTTATTGTTTATTGCTAAACAAGTGAGGCAAAGCTTTTTAATACCATTTGCACCATATTTTCCCCTTTTCCACGCTTTTCCTCTATTTCCAATTTAAACAAGATATATATGTGACTCCAATGGTTAACATTTAAGATATGTAGCCCAAACGATGGACCAACATGACTATATACACAAATTGTACAACAAAGGATTTCAGTGTCTCCCAAATCTCATTTTCATTTGTCCTGGCTTTAAGTTTGTTATAGGGCATTTCTGAGAGAGAATTCTTTCCCTCTCTTTTTATTCTATGTCTGGCATTTAGCCAAGAAATATACTTTAATTTCTATCTATATACTTAAAATGTGCTTTTTTTACCCAGGAATTCCTAAAGTATTTGCATTCTGCCTAAAGTACATTATACACTATTTATAAAATCAATTACTTTTGAAAAACCATTCTGCTGTTGTAGCACTTATTATGAAAAATTACAGTAGCACCGACTGCATGTATTGGAATTGTTTGAGTGCTTTGACCTGGCCAGCTGCATGAGTATATGTGAGATTAACGTGAACTAGCACCCCACCTCTTACTAAGCATTATCACCCTCCAAACAGTTAGATCATGACCCCACACTGTTTGGTTTGACTGATGTTTTGGCTAGATGTCTCCTGGCTGGCTCACCAATTTGTTGATAAATTGTATGGTCTATTGCAGTGGTCCCCAACCTTTTTCGTCTGGCGGGCGCCAAACGACGAGCCATGGAGGACCGTGGCGGCAGACAAGCATCCGCCGAAATTCTGCCGACAAGCGGCAACATGAATAGGCGTCGCCGCCAAAATGCCGCCGACAAGCATCATCATCCAAAAATTGGCGGCATTTCGGCAGCGACGCCTCTGGATGACGCAGCAGTATTTCGGCAGATGCTCATCTGCCGGTGAGTACACGGGCGCACTTAGACATCCCGGCAGGTGCCATGGCACCCGCAGGCACCACATTGGGCACCCCTGGTCTATTGCTTGACCACACTTTGATTCATTATGAAATATACTCAAGAGACCAAATAACCAATGTTAGTCAGCTTTATTAATATAATACAGGAAAAAGACTTTATATGATACTAATCTCCAAGAAACCATCTCATGCAGCAATGTTGCATTTGACTTATGCAGATGGCGAGCTCCCCAAAGTTACATATTTCAGCTGGTATTAATAGCTGACTAGCATATATTAGTTAACTTATAAACAGCACTTTCCACTTCAGAAAATAAAGCACTTTACAACCATTACTGAAGTCTCTTCAAAGCACCTCTATGAAGTAGGGAAATATTATTATCCCTATTTTGCAGATGATACAAATTGATACATCAAGGGGGTAAGTGAATTTGCCCAGGGTCACACAGGAAGTATGCAGCAGAACCAAGGACATGTTCAGAAAGTACTGGGGTTGAGACAAGATATTTAACTGGGCCTCCCAGGTTGTTCCCCTTACTCTCTGTTTATGCTCTCCCATTGCATACATTTTCTCCCTACTTTTTTGGTACAATCCCTTCTTCTTCCTGATTCTTTTCTTCCCTCATGCTTCATGAGGGAAGCACTAGAGCAAAAGCTACTAGCAATAGTGGCCTCTTACTCTGATTTCCTTGGGGATTCAGGCAGAAGAAGGAGAGAGGGGCTAGATGTTTCGATGGTCCTAGCTCAGACATTCCCTCCATGTATAGGTCAGGAGAAGGGAGGCAACAGGTATTGCAGGTATGCATGTCTTTGATAGCCCCTGCGTATATCACAAGCAATTTAACAAGATGCTATTGATGTAATACTAAACAGTCGTGAAATTGAAATGGTTCATTTTTGGTTTATTGAACTGATCTGAAATGCTTCATTTAAAGTTCATTATGACAAGATGCAGTCCTCCAGGGAGACCAGCTTTCAAGAGAGAATGGGAGCTCGAACTACAACTCCCACAAGGCAATATGCTGATAGGGAAAAGTTTGTTGAACCTATTCAAACAATTCTGATTTGGGTAAACCTGACCCAATATTTCCCTTAGATTTTCCCAAAAGAAAATCAAAAGTTTTGGCAAACTTTTCCCAAGAAAATGTTTTATTTTGCAGAAAATGCATTTCCAACTGGAAAATAATTCGGAGAGAAAATTCCTGACGAGCTCTAATTATTCTGTTTTTTGCCCTCCTTTGTAACAAAGCTGTTGACTACTACAAGAGGTAGGATAGTAGACTCAATGAATCACTCATCCTATATATTATATAGTAAAGCCAATAAAATACATAACAAATAAACAAATAAATCAAGGAAATGTTTCTAAAAGTTCAAATCACTGATTTTTGAAAACTGCCTTGAAAGTTACCCAGAAACTTTCTCCTCAAATATACCCCTCTGGGAGAGGACCACTATAACCCCACATGCTACATTAATTCAGACAACATGGTCATCACTGGGGACAGACTCTAGAAATACCAGTTCCAAAAGCATAAGCCCCTGTTACTTAAGCCGAATAAGAACTTTCTATTAGCTATCCCAGTATTGGAACTATTTTCTTATTTTGGTTATTAATCAGAAGATGAGACATCCACACATTTAGCCTTTACATTATATTGTATGTGAGATACTTTAGAAAGTCTGTCTGCCTATATGACTTTTTACCTCAGTACTTATATGGGCTCCCATGCCATAGTATCTGAGTGCCTACTCTTCTAGATGGAGGGGACTGAAGGATAGGAGTTTTCCAAATCATGCAGCCATTTTTCATAACCTTAACTATGGAGAATCTACCATTCATACATAACAATGTTTAATTTTGCCAAATGCAATATGAACATTAACTAATCCACCCTCTCTCTATGAATTAAGTTGTCTTATCTCCACTTTGCATATGAGGAATGAGAGACAGAGTGTTAAAATCAAAGATGATGTAAGTAGGTGCAACTCAGAGTTGGTGTAGTGAATTAGCCATGAAACAATCAGGAGTTCTAGGCCCAAATATTGGATCTGCTCTATGACATTGGCCAAGCTACCTCAACTCTAAGCCTCACTTTCCTTTTCAGCAAAATGAGATAAAAAATGCTTGCCTGGCTTACAAAGAATTATAAGATTTAATTTGTTGTTATTTGGGTACACTGGATTCTTTGGTTGGAAGGCACAGATTATTAAAGCAGCACAAGTCATGCCTTGTCAATGATACAGCTGGGACTCTGACTTCCAGCCCTGGGCTCATTCCACTAAACCATGCTGTCTTGAAAGAATCAGTCACTCCCACAAAATGTAGCCCATGAGCTGACAAGGCAAAATCAAAGCTATGCCCATCTCAGGAGGTGCACTACCAGCATGCGGGATTCCAAATGTTAACATAACCTGCAGTTAGTAACTTTATTAATTTACTGCTAAATTTCCAAAGAGAATCAAAGCCACCATTTCTTATTGATGCCAACAGGATAATAAACAAAGCTCCTAGACCATGATGTTTTAAAGATATAATAAACCACACACACAAAAAAAAGTTAGGAAACTTCCCAAAAAATTAATGTGCACAATAAACAAAATCATCATATCTAATTTATCTCAAACTTTCCTGGTAAATGTTACCCTGGCATAATATTCTGCCAGTGAAATTTCAGCCAGGCTGAACATTAGCTGGTGGAAAGGAAAATTCAAAATCAGGCTTTATAATGAATGGAAAGATGGCTTCAACCTTAACTATGGGGAAATTTCTTTCCATAATAAATTATTCTTCTAACCTTTTACATTTAAATTTGAAAAGTCAAAACTGTTTACTGCTTAGGAGCAGAGTGATTAGCATATTGACACTAATATTTGGTTTATAATAAATTGATATTTCAGTGCAATCACATGGTATTTGTACCAAAACAATAGGCGTGCTGGGTGAAATCCTGGCCGGACTGAAGTCAATGGCAAAACTTCAAAGGGAAGGGATTTTACCCAGTCATAGTCCAATTCAATAATATGTTATGCCTTTAAGGGGAGATAGGCTCAGTTCAGGATCGGTAGTTTTAAAAAAGTGTGTGTTTGATATTATTTTGCTTGAACTATATGCCAAGGCCTAATAAACAATTACTGTACTGGCCTAACAACTTTCTAAGCAATAAAATAGGTTCTGAAAAACCAAAGGTTACCTAGGGAATATCAACTGTGTAATTCATTGGGAAGTGTACAATTTCTTTGGTTTCAAGTTTAAAAAGAAAACAAAACAATGATTTGTCATGTTTCATATTTCCAAATCTATATGCCCAGCTCATGTGGTTTGCATCTGAGGCAGAGTGTAAAGAGGAAGTAAAATGTCAAGTTGTTTATTTCTGTGCAATTTTCTTATCTCAAAATAACACAGAGTTTGCAAAATCAGATCTGTCTTTAATAATAGTCAGAGGAATTCCTTTGCAGGGCACTGCTGTTTTTAAATAAATCATCTGATCTGGAAAAAAGAGGAGTTAAATTTTTTCTGACAATTTTGTCAAAACCAAATATGTCATCTGAAACAGCAGCCTTATTTTCTAATGAAATAAAGAAATCAGGTTTCTTGACTTCAACACATACTCTACCTTTTCCTTGTATGATGTTGTTTCAGTGTAGATGAAAAAGAAAGATAGACAGACAGAAAAAGGACACCTAAAAATGACTTTTCATGATCATAAGCTTTCATTTACTGGCATGAGGAAAACCAGTATGCTTATGTCAGCAAATCATTCTTTCCTTCCACAACTCTATCTTCATTGTCAAGCATGTGATCAAAGTGTCCTATCTTAAAGTAAGTTGAGCAGTCAAATGTTTTTGTTGTAACTTACACACCTAAGGCTTGATTTCAAAGTATAAAGGAGCTGAACCATCCCTTTAACTTTGGTGATTAATATAAATTTCAGTACATTAGTGAGTGGTTCTCTGTCTCACACCCTTTTTCGGTTTCCATTTCCCAGATTAACATGAGTAATAAATTGAGTGGAAAGCTTTCAGTCTGCAGGATATGAAACATTTATAGATCCTGATCCAAAGTCATTATATGGACAATGGCAATTTTGTGATTATGACCCAAAATAATTTTCATACATGTGTAATCCCAGTTGGTTTTTATTTGGGAGTGCCTCTCTATATTTTTGAAAAATGCCCTCTCACCCCACCAGGCCACCTCAACAAGGGAGCTGTTTCACTGGATTGGCAGGGGATAGAGAACCCTGGGGTCCTGAGAGAAGGGGTGGAGAGTAAGGGACAAGTTCAGCTGCCCCAGAATCTTCTCCCATCCTCTCCCCCACAGTACATGTGAGCACTGTGCCCGAGTGGGAGGGAGATGGAGGAGGAGATTTTTCCACCTGTTCCTGCTGCCATTGGCTAGGCTGTGGAGCAGACAAGCAAGCTGATTTGTCTCTCACACCCTCCCATCTGGTCTTGATGTATATGAATCCCTCAGTGCATGCAGCGGACATACTGCTGTAGCTGCTGCCCTGCCCTGCCCTCTCTACTCTATAATAGAGGTATAGTTTGAACTGTGTTTCAAGATGTCATGGATCTGACCAATCACCAGTTTGGGGGATCAGGAAAGATTTTCCCCTCAGGTCAAAACTGTCAGGGTATCCAGTGGATTTCTTCACCTTCTTTACAGCAGCCTAAATGCCTGGTTTTAGGTTAATAAGGCATATGGACAGGAATGTAAAAATTATACATATATGAGTGGAGTTCGTAACTTCAGTGCAACTTGTTGCTGGCATCAAATGTAGGTGAGAGGCTCAAGGGCTAATTCCCATTGGTAAACATTAGCCTTCAGGAAGAAAGAGAGACTGTTAGTCTTCACAGACTGAGGTAATGCTCAGGTGTATCTCATTCCCCCTCCGGGTGGAGTAGGGAAGAGGATTCAGAATTGAGCTTAATCCTAGGGTTAGACTGAAAAGGGCCAACCTTGAATATCGAATATTCATTTAACACCACACTGGGTTAAAGTAAACACCTGATTTTTTCACCCATTAAAAATTAATACAGTTGTGGCTTCCACTTTAAAATCCATCTCTGTGACTGTGTTCCATTCTACTGTGTATCCTGATCAATATGGTTGTACTTGTGTTGGCTAGCAAAAGTGCCACTCAACATGAGTGAGAGTTGTAGATTCAGGAACATTGATATCTTAACACCAAATCATCCAGTTGCCCTCCACGTGCAGGAAGCTTTGTAATGATGACATCTGTGTTCAAGTTGGAATATATTCAATGCAAAATTCTATAACTCATCAATATTGTGTCTAAGATTTTTAATGTAGAAAATTCAATTTTGGTTCACACAGCAATTTATTTCAGTTACATTATTATTACAGCACCTTTGCAGTATTTTATTATTATTCACTTGCAATCCAGTAGGGCCTAATGTCCCGAGTTGGAACCAAGCTCCGTTGTGCTAGCATTGTATAAATACAGAGTAAGAAACAATCCCTGTAATCTAAATAGATAAAGGGAAGGAAAAATCTTGTTATCACCAATTTACAGATGGAGGAACAGAGAGATTGTGTCTTGCCTTGGATACATGAGAAGTCTGTGGTAGAGACAGGATTTGAGTCTATGTCTCCTCTCATTCCAGTGCCTTAACCATAATACCATCCCTCCACTAGTCTTGCTTTTCTGAGAAACTTAAGCATGTTGGGTATTTTAGACATGGAAGCATGTTAAACTGTGAAAAGCTACCTTTATTCAAAATTTCAAACAGTTCAAATAGGTCCATATTGGGTTTTTTAAAACACATCTGAATTCACAAAGTGTGAAAAGTAGGACATATGGACAAAGCCACTGTTATGTACTCACCATACACACACACACACAAATTGTCCTATTTCCTGAAGCTACTAACCCAGGAGACAGAAAGAAGCTGATGAATTTACCTACCATCACCTCAGCTTGCGAAACAGATTATTTTTGAGTAGCACCTTTCTTTACAAATGGTTCCACTGAAACATACCAAATAAAACACTACACAGCCCAATTAGAGGCATCATAATCAAGCCTAGGGTGACCAGACAGCAAATGTGAAAAATCGGGATGGTGTGGGGGGGTAATATGAGCCTATATAAGAAAAAGATCCAAAAATCAGGACTGTCCCTATAAAATCAGGACATCTAGTCACCCTAATCAAGCCCGAAATAAATTTTGAAAACTGTACATACACAGTGTGGCACTCTGCTGTTTGCTGCTGCAGGACTGGACACACACACACACACCCTCCACCTCCCCATTCACTTATAAGGTCTGTAGTCTGACAACTGGTCACATATGTGTTGTGACTGTGAGGTGACCAAATAACATCAGAGCCAACTAATAAGAAAATCAGTAAACTGAGAGCCAACATTTTTTTCAACATGGGACCAAGCAATGGGACTATGGGTTAAGTATTATGGAAATTAAGCCAGCCAGACAGAACAAGGTAAGAAGCATTATACCTCAGCAAATATTACCAAGAGGAAGATCAAGAAGGCAGACACAGAATACATGAGAAGATCTACACACAACTTCAAAACCAAAGCAACAGCAGCAAATACAGTAGCACCTGCAGAGTTCTATCTCTGGTCTAGTCCCCAAGTGGGATTACAAAGCTGCTAACACAAGCATTGCTGAATCAGACCTGTTCACTCCATGCACAGACATGGTAGCAGACCTGAGGATGAGCTTTCCCTTCCCCATGTTCCTTCTGCTGCTGCCAATTTAATCATGACGTCAGTGATGGCCATTAGAAGGCACCAAGAATAACAGCTGCAGCAGCAGTAGTTTGGTGTAGCTGACGCTGCTGCTTGGTCACCTACTTCCAGATGCACTGCAGCTTCAGAAGAAACATCCAAATATGGCAGCAGCTCGGTAGTCTCATCCTATTTGTGGACTGCTTGTGCGATAGCCTCTGTATTTGATCAGCACAGCTGAGAATGCTTGTACCTCTCAGTTAGGATTAGTAGATTACACCTAACTTTGTAGCCGTCAGCTATCTGAGGTCTTCAAGCAGAACTGAAAGGTCAGATCTTAAGCACTGCACCTATGTTGTGGACCCTCATGTCCAGCTACAGCTACTGGATAATGGTGGCTATTGGGACAAATGCCTTCTCTTGTCTGAATGTAGGACTGTCTCTGCTACTGTACTGTTGCTGTTGCTGACCTCTTCATTTGTCAGGAAACAATTTGAAGCCACAAAATCACAGAAGCAGGCTTACTCAGAACAGATTATGTTCCCCTTTCAACACAAGCTAGTAATAATATATGTGAGACTCAGTTAGAGGAGCAAACACTGGAAAAAAGAAGTCAGCTCCCAGGTCATATAAGAAAAGGAGATTAAGCAGGGCAGTAGCCAATCTTAATATAAACAGAACCACAATACAACAGATCTAAGTCTCAGGAGGCTGCTCCCCTTGTAAAATATATGTGACTAATGCATCTGAATGACATATGTAAAACCTCCAATGATGGAAAACTAAATTAGCTCCCAAGCTGCATAATCATAATAGCATTTAATATCTGGAATATGGGAAAAGTTATACAGTCACTAGTTGTTTTTTTCCTCTGACTAGCACAGCAACAACACACAAACTGAAGCCTCTGAGAAAGCAAATCAAAATAGATTCTGCTGACTTCTGAGCACATGATGTAGGCTCAACAAATCAGGAAAGCAGATGGCATACCACAAGATTTCTGCCAATGAACAAGTCATGATGATACTTGAAACATACCAGCGAGTTGCCCAAGAATGGTTATATTGAACCTCCATGAACTTTTTGCTGATCCAAAACATTTCAGGTCAACTACTACCTTTCCAGCTGAAGTGTAACAAACTCACAGAGAAGTGCATTTTGAGTATTTAGAAGTGAGATACTTTACACATCTCTACTATTCAACTCAAAATCCTCATGCTCTCTGCTAACAGAGCATACAAAATATTAAAATGACCAGCAGAAAGACTGTCAAACTAGCTTTGTTCTCTTGGATGAAATTTCTGTAAAACTGAAGAGTTAAATGAGACCCAACAGTGATTACTATGAGAAAAACAGAAAGATAAATGGGTAGCTTGCTAGGGTGTGCGAGAAATCCAGAATCCAGCACTGGTTGGGGTTTCAGCAGATACTCAGATACATTAATGTTTACTTGCATCTGGTTAAGTTTGCTTGCATGCATAATTAAATAACTGCATTTGTTAAGTGCCTACATCTCTAAAGAATTATGTATTGTGCATCAGTAGTACTTCATTTTCTATATTTATAAATTCTTTGTTTTTCAGGTAATTATTTTCCATCTTAGCAAAACACACAGGCCTCACTGGGAGCTAATTACATGCTGAACTGATATAATTTTAAATCCAAATCTTCAGTCATATGAGTGAACAAAGTGTAACAAATATATTTATTTACAGATCATGTTCTTCATGCTTCAATAGTTCAAAATATTTGCATGGTTCTCTCCTTAACTTTAAGGGAGATCACTTATAGGTTGAGAACAAGTATGATACATTTCAATCTAAAATGTAATTTTGGGGAAAGTTATGAGCTCCTGAAAACAGGAATTTATAGAATGAATGTGCCTCTTCATTCATAACCATAATGTTCCACTCTGATCAAATTCATATGGTTGTGTAAAGTGGCTCACCTACTACACATTAATTAGGTAGGAGTAATCTATAGTTAGTAATAATTGACTTTGAACCACTTACTGTACATTTCATTTCCGCTGCTGACAGTTTCATGCTCTATTTTAGAGGCACTGTCTCAGACCTGAGGCTTGTTCCTTCTTAGAAGTAGTAAATCTATGCAAGAAGAAAACCCTGCCCTTAAAGACTATAACCACTGCACAAGAGTTTGACAAGTATTACAAAAAAAGTATAATGCAAACAGGCTGGTCTTTTAGACCAATCCACATCAATCTGAGGTAATGGTTTAAATGCTGTAAATATTCATTTGATACCTTTGCCATAGTATAAACAATTTCTAACCACTCTCTTATACTTCTGAGGTTTCAAAAATACCATAAGGATTTTATTTACTTCCTGTAAAACAACAGGAATTCTTAATCCTGTCAACAGATTACAGAACTGTTTTCTCTTTGAAGAAAAAAAAGTAAGAAAGAAAGAAAAAGAAAAAGACCCTGTCATTCAAGTTCTTTGTGAAATGCTGCCATCTATAGTAGTTCATAGGGTATTGCTTTGCTTGCCAATGTCAAAGAAAACCACA
This sequence comes from Mauremys reevesii, assembly GCF_016161935.1. NCBI lineage: Eukaryota > Metazoa > Chordata > Testudines > Geoemydidae > Mauremys > Mauremys reevesii. The sequence continues at coordinate 174,233,971 of NC_052624.1, read as the reverse complement.
GGACTGATTACTTCACAACGTGGTTAGTTCAGTAAATGAAGCAGTTCTTGGTCAATAAACAGGAATATAAATTATGGTCTTGGATGGAATTGAAACGTTAGAAACATGGAGTTGGCACCAGTTTCCACCACAACTATTTCTTCGATGGTAATGAACAGCAGTGGCAGCTATCTGCTGCAACATTTGATTAAGGTTTTCCTTCTTTGCTCCTTTTTCAGAGCCCTAAGCACATCCCATAATTACCTCCCACCTGCTATACAGACATATGCATCTCCAGGCACATTATTTTCTGTATCTTTAAAATGAGCAAATAAATACATGAGAAATCAACATCTGACCTAACCAGATCAGCCACACCATCACCGGTTCATTCACATGCACATCCACCAATGTAATATACACCATCATATGCCAGCAATGCCCCTCTACTATGTACATCGGCCAAACTGGACAGTCTCTACGGAAAAGGATAAATGGACACAAATCAGATATTAGGAATGGCAATATACAAAAACCTGTAGGAGAACACTTCAACCTCCCTGGCCACACAATAGCAAATCCATCCTGCAGCAAAAAAACTTCAGGACCAGACTTCAAAGAGAAACTGCTGAGCTTCAGTTCATCTGCAAATTTGACACCATCAGCTCAGGATTAAACAAAGACTGTGAATGGCTTGCCAACTACAAAACCAGTTTCTCCTCCCTTGGTTTTCACACCTCAGCTGCTAGAAGAGGGCCTCATCCTCCCTGATTGAACTAACCTCATTATCTCTAGCCTGCTTCTTGCTTGCATATATATACCTGCCCCTGGAAATTTCCACTACATGCATCCGATGAAGTGGGTATTCACCCATGAAAGCTCATGCTCCAAAACGTCTGTTAGTCTATAAGGTGCCACAGGACTCTTTGCTGCTTTTACAGATCCAGACTAACATGGCTACCCCTCTGATACTTGACAACATTATCTCATTTATAATCACTCAGTTTTTTTCTTATCCTTAAAAAAACAACAAACTCTAAAACATATGCATTTCCGCAGTCTCCTCTAATCACATTGGAAGTATCACAGTTTGTTCCTCAATATTTCTGCTAAGAATAATAGTGAGGTGTTGAGATGCTACAATGATGGGCTATATGTGGAAGTAGATAGACACTGTACCTTATATGTACAGCATACATGTGAGTCACATACTTTCTCTGAAGACCAATAGTATATATCATCTCTCAGTGATAGTTCTTTGATGCAGAATAATTATTTCAAAAGATGCTACTTGGAAGCTTTTCAAACTTTTGTTAAGAAGCAGGAATTAGCCTGAACCAACATCCCAATTCTAAATAGCCCCATCATCATGTGACCAAGTGGGCCAGATCTAGCCAAGTGATAAATAGAGGGATATTTTAATAACTTAAATTATAATTAATAAATGGCAGAACTAATCATTAAAATACAAAGCAAAAGAACTAAAATTTGGAACAAAAATGCCATCTTGTATCCAGAGGCATGGGACAACAGGAGAAAGGCTGGTAGGTAGAATTGATGAAAGAGGTCTACACTCTTCATAGTGAACACAGCTGTTCAAATCTTCCCCCATGGACTCTTCCTCTCCCACCTAACTCCATGACAGACCATTCCCCGTGCTGAAATGTCATCTGCAGATTTACTTCACTGCAGAAAAAAAATACCTCTTCTGCCTTTTGGAGAAACTTAGGGCCAATTCTGCTCTCATTTACTTGAGTAAATGTCAATGGGGCTTGCTGGTAAGCAAAAGCAAGATGTGTAGCAAAATACTTACTCACACTATATCATCTTCCACTAAAAGGTCTCAGAACCTGTTGATCTTTGTTTTCCTAACAACTAGAAATTCTCTGGGCAGGAGGATATTGTAAACTTCTGCTTTGTCTCTTGACAATCAGGAAATCTTACCTTTATCAATATTTCTCATCTTTACTTTCCATATTGTCCATGGATAGTAGCATGTGCATAGCTAATAATGTCTTGTAACTAAGCATAACAGAACCAAATTGCTAAATACTTCCCCCTCTATTGCTATATGCCATATAGTTGTAGCCATGTCCATCCCAGGATATTAGAAAGATAAGGTGGGTGAGGCAATATCTTTTATTGGACTAATTTGTGTTGGCGAACAAAAGTTGGTCCAATAAAAGATATTACCTCACCCACCTTGTTCCTCTCTATTGGTAGTTTGATGGAAGGCTGTTTAATCAGCAGAGTTCCATTAACAGTGTGAATTATGAAGAAGAACAAGATTCATAGGGGAAGTTAAATTTTAACTCCTACAAAGGCATCTATGAAAGGCCAAAGGTTGCAACATTTCTGGAGAATGCCCAAAGGCAGAAGTTGTTATTAAAAATGCAAACATCCACCCGCCCCTCTTTTCCCACAGAGAGTGAAGGTGACAAAAGTTCTATTAGGAACAGTAGCAAAGAGCCAAACACTTCCTTCATTACGCAGCTGGTGAGCCAACCACATTTACCTATAGTGCTTAATAAGGAGTGGCAGCTCTACGTGTCTGGCTTTTGGTGATAGAAATTTTAAAAGATGGGCCTTCTGGGTTTTCCTATTTGCCAGCTCACAACATAATCATGTACAATAATCTTATATTGCTTTTGGGATGATCACGTTTGCATTTAATTCAAACTCATCTGAACAATGTCTGCTCAGATAACATTGCCCGAGTTGCAATCAACACTACATCAGAAAGCTTGGCCAAGGCCCAGTTTGTTGCACATCACTAAGGAACAGCTTCCTCGTTGTATTTCAGTGTGGTGGTAATACTAATGTGTCAGGCTAAGAACATCGGACATGATGCTATTATGTCAGCCAAACGGCTAGGAATGCAGAAAGAAAGCCTGCTTTCTGAGAGTGTTTCTGGAAATGGTGCAGGCCCTGAAGCTCCACAATCATCAGGACTTTAGGCCGTACCAAGCTGGAGATTTTGAATACCCTCCAATTGCTATCCAACTTAGTGTATACTGAAATGACAGCAAATAGGCTGACAGTGCAAGCCAGAAACAACTGGAAAGGGAAGGAAAATAACACAATGGTCTCTTTATTGAAGCCATAATATCAGTTTGAATTTAAAGGCTGGGTCATCAGCACAGCTGGTCAAATGCTACAGAATCAGTGCTCACAAATGTTTGGTTCAGCTATGATCATGCCCTTTATTATTCACTATTGGAGTAAAATGAAACCCTGTGCTCAGGGCTATGTGGCACGGAAGTTCCATAGAGTTTAAGAGGGAATCAGGGGGTGCACAGACATTATATTAGCCCTCTGCTCAGGGATGTAACATCACCCTTTGTAACCATTCATGTAAATGTATCTTTTTTTGTACACATGTCTTTTGTGGGGAGAGGGGTGGGGAATGGCTGTTCTTTTTGTGAATAATGTATTCACATGTGAACAAGGATATCCCTGCAAGAACAAGGGCATTCCCTACTTATTGCGCACAATTCATTACCTGATATTTGACATTCATTGTTCTCCTTTTAAAAGATTTTCAGACACATAAGCAGGTTGCAAAACCAACAACATGTGACTTAGGAAAACCAAATGCAAAAAAATAATAATAATAATAACAAATAGCGAACAGTCAAAGAAAACAGATCACCAACAACCCATACGGCACAATGGTAACACAAATAATAAATAATAATAGGTTAGAAATTCTTCATCCAGAGTATGTGATGAATACTTAAATATAGTGAATCACAATCATCTCACATAGAGAAAAAGATTACATTTGTCAGGTAGTTAAGTGACAACAGATGATTTGACCAGCTGTCCTCATGACTGTATGTAATGCATTAAATGCTCCTTTAATTAACTTTATTCTTCTAAACAGTCCACCTTTCTCATATACTATAAAAATAGCACCATGGGAATTTCCAGTTTCACCGGAGAAATTTGGGTGTACACTTACACAGGAGTATTTTTTAACTGACAGATCTGGTTCAGTTACTGAAGAGATCTTCATATTTCCAGACAGAACAAACAGTAAAGGTCTCATTGTAGTGTGTACTGTAAACAGTGGGTCTTACTCTAGAATTCAGATGTCATACACCTGCCATTAGACACAGTGCACACCTTTTTTTAGTTAGCACAGGTGCCTGGAATGCTGAACAGGAGATGAAAAACCATTTTCGAACACATTTTATCGGGCTGTGACATTCCTATATTGCAGAGGTGCTTCACATATTAGAATAGAATAACTAAGATGAGACAATATATACTAGATAGCATGACACAGTGATATTAAGTCTAGAACACATGAATAAAAAGTGATTAGAATGAGTCAAATAAATTTATATTATGTCTTAGATAGGATTCTTTATGTTTGGTAACCATAGCTTGTGCTGATGATATAACACATGCTGACACCAAATATCAATTCTAGGTAAATCCAATTAAACCCAGAAGCAAAACAGCTGGATTAGCAGTTCATTGCATAAATTATTTGTCTTCCATTTACTTTGTCTTTTTGCAAATGAGCCTTTTAACATGAAAAAATTTAGCTCTCAGTTTCCCCATTATTAATCTCAGAAGCCTAAAATGAAGCAAATATATTGAAATACTTTCTCTTTTTTGCTAAAAATGTATTTGATATGATTAAGGTTCCTTTTTTTATCTCTCAAAATTGTAGATGGGTTTCCCTTTTTTGTGCAGAGGTTTTAGAGAGTGTATTTATCCTGGTATCATATCAAGATGCTTCCTTTCTTCCAGAGGGTGTACTGCTGCATAATTATACTACATTTTATCTTTATTCACCTTTTGCAATAGCAAATAAAAGAGGGTATAATGTTGGCAAGACAGTGGAGTTACATTAATCATCACTTGTATTAAGTCAAAACAGCATAGACATATAGGAAACATTTAACTTTATTTCCCTTTTTGGCTATTGTTTTCATGTATTATATAGCTATTGACATAAAGGGCAATGTAGATCTTGAGAATCAATACATGCTACTCTTGTAAATATTTAGATAATTACAAATTTTAATGATTAATTGATTTATGTCATTCTGTTAATGACACATTGAATATAAGGGGTTCTAATCTCTGTTACACTAGAATAAATCTAGAGCAGTGATGCACTGCCAGAATTTTAATAAAGGACTCCTTTAAAAATTTTCCATCTCAGTCGATGAAACATATAACACTATATGGGTGAAATTCTCTTCTTTCTCCTGCTCCTGAAAAAAAAAATCCATCAATGCCATATTATTTTCCCTCCTCCGTTCTCCCCTTCCCCCAAAAATCAATCCATTCCTGATTCTCTTTCCCCAAAGTCCACATATTCAACCTTCAAAAATCTACAAATTAAATACTCTTGCCCTTAAATCCTTCATTTCTTCCATGCATGGGTTCGGTTCAGCTCAGCCTCCTGCTACAGATCCCAATGACTTTCAACCTTAGCGACCGGTTTATATTGGTTTTCATTTTCAAAGTAATCTCTGCAAGGAAAGGGACTAAAAACTTACTTCTGAGTTTCTCCTTCACGGAGCCCAGGGGCCATCTCTAATAGTAAAGGGGTCATACACGAGTCCCTGCAAGCCCCCTCCAACTCAGTGAAACAGTCATTCAATTCAACCCAATGGAGGGGTGCACACAGGGGAAATCAAGACCAGAATCTGGATTGAAGAGTGGTAATAAAACATCCAATATAGTTTGCTGAATGAATTCTGACACATGATGTGATTATATTTAAATTATTTAATTTTAAACATTTCCGGCATCTCTTTATGAGCATTAGGTGCCTTTTAAAATGTTTAAGTTGTTTTTGTCTTAATTTGTAGGTGAGGGGCAAAAAGGGGTTAATGTCATGTTATCTCTTTGCTGTGAATGCAAAAAGAGGAGATGTAAAAAGTCTGGATTTTACAGTTAAGGGTACATTGTACATGTGGACAACTGGAGACAGATCACTATTGGTACATCTGTTACATATTTTCCAGTGATATTTACACTTAGCTTTGCTATATCTGCCTATACCCAACTCTCCCTATACAAGGTCTAGTCCTGCTCCCGTTGAAGTTAATGGAAGTTTTGCTATAATTCAGGTATATAAGTCATAGTTTTCATGGATCATGTTTTTAAAGGGTGTTTCCACATTTAGATTCATTATGAAAAGAGACTCATTTGGCCCTGCCATTTAATCTTCAAGAAAACTTTCAAGTGACTGACAGCAGGGAACATCCAATGTGGATGATGGTGACACACAAAGTACTCAGGTGGCATGAAATGGCATGTGATTTGGCGTGCCTTCATTATTGTACTAACCCAAGACAAAATAAAAGCCTCACTTTCTGTCACAAAAATGCTGCACACAACATGCTTCACCTCTTGAATTTCCTAGCTAGGTCTTTGCACTTCCACATCTGATTAATCTAAATCAGCCAATATAAGAGATCTGCTTGGGGGTGGGCGGGAATCATCTAATTAGCAACCAAACTGGTGAAAGGTCATTGCTTTGCATGTGCGCACATGCACAAAAAGCATTCTGTTCTCAAATATTTTTCTAAAGAAAGAAAAACAACGCAAGGTCATTTTTGAAAGGGGGAAACTATTTTTAAATGTGACAATGAGCAATTTCTGTTTCGGGCACATTCAGATCCAGTTCATGATTTTCCCCATATGGATGAATTTCACCTTTGTCACTGTAAAGAACTACGGTATTCTTCTTTATCAAAAATGATGAAATTTCACCCCGCATCAGATATGAATAGCTACAAAAATAACAGTTGTCAATCTAAACCAAATTAGATTTACTGTAAAGGAAAAGTAAATTTTCCACTTCCTTGATTAGTAATATAATATTATTTATCAGAGGGGCAGCGTGTTAGTCTGGATCTGTAAAAGCGGCAAAGAGTCCTATGGCACCTTATAGACTAACAAACGTATTGGAGCATGAGCTTTCGTGGGTGAATACCCACTTCGTGAATACCCACGAAAGCTCATGCGATAATATTATTTGCGGGCCAAATCTTGTTATCCTACTCCCCCTCACTTATGAGTGTTGAAGGCCCTGAATATAGCAGAACCAGTGTGGTCCTTCTGCACAAGATAGACGATAGAAAGCCCACACTATCGTATTCAGGCCCTGACTCTATATCTGACCCAGTGTGGCTGGGCACGCAGAGTCATTTGCGGAATCACGGTCACAGACTGCACTCTACATCCCCTATAGACCACAGAGAAGTGCTCTCTGCATGGCGCTCTCTTTGAAGCAGCTTGGAAGGGGATCCACTGTGTTTCGTGGTTTGTTTTTTAATGTCCAACTGGCCAGAGTCAAATATTATCGACTCAAGATTATACTGGAAGAAATTCTGTTTACGGAAAGTCTAATTCTTATTAGAACTTTCCTCCAAAAAAGGAATATTAATATTCCCACATCAACTCCCACAGAACTCAGATATCTTATTTATGAGAGTCGGGAGTGAAACATTGGGTCAAGGAGCAGGAAGGAGTGAGACAGTTTATAGAGCACAAAGACATCACAGTGCGAGATGGTAGTGCAAGAGAGTCCCTCTTGGACAGAAATTTTGGGCAGTTGGAGGAGAAGGAGAAGCTGTGATTCTGAAATCATTACTCTTATGTTCTCTCTCCAAGAGGTGAAAAGTAGTGTACTTGAGTCCCGATCCTGCAATGAGCTCTGCATGTGCAGAACTGTGAATTCATACAAATTTCATTGCAGAATCAGGGTCAGGGGTAAACAACTCAGATCTGGGGAAACAATTAAAAAAGTGTTGTGAATAGTTTATTCAAAAAATTCCTGACATCTATATGTGAACTAGTTATTCAACGAGACCTATAAGCTAGGTGAATAATGTAATATATATATTTTTCATAAAGTATTCAAAATATATCACAAAACTCATAACATAAATTGTTTGATGAATACTCTTCAGCTCTCTTTAATAATTATTGTAAGAAAATGGTCTCGCTTAAAGAGCTATCAACATTCTTAACATGGGATATTGAAAACTGCAGCTTTTTCCATCAAAGCTTCTGTTTCACAGACCATGCTATTTCCTCTGATCACGCGTGGCCTAAAAATGGCTGTATCATGGAAGTTCTGAATGTGCTGTCTCATGAAAGTGCAGAATTGTGCTGTCTCAGCACAATGATCTGATGGACTTTGGTATGAATTAGTCACTGATATCGTGCGACCATTTGAATGTGCATACTTGAACTGACATTATTGGATGGCACTGATTGATTACCCTAGTCAATGACCTGACGTAGTCTTACATCACATAATATCCCTGATTTTATTATCTGCTTGACTTTGCTGTTTAGCTACAAAGGAAGCAAGGCATAAATTGTCTGATAATACACCCCAATTTCTCTCTAGTAACTATATGACCCTCTTACAAGAAAGCCATGTTTGACATAATGGAACTGAATTTTACTTTTAATTATTTATACCTTTCATACTCATGGTTTCTCAAAGGAATGAGTTTACAAAGCAATGAGTTAAATATTGTACCACTATGAGTCGTGATTGTGTAGAAAGCAGATGAAGATGAAAGCCTGGGTAATCTTTGAAACTGTTTCACTTAAGGCCCAAACCTGCAAGATGCTGAGCACCCTCAACTCCCAGTGAAACCAGTGGGCATTTAGGGCACTCAGTATTTTGCAGGAGATGGAAATGATACATTTGAAAGAAGAAATTCAGCCCATACCCCTACTGTGGACTACATCAACCATTCATTCTGTTACTGCAGTATATCTCAAATGGGCAACAGCTGCTGATTATTTTGATCATTGCCTTCAGTACTCTGACCTGAGTACCAATACAGTGCACATAGTGAACATCTTTAAAGTACCTCATAGTTGTATCAAAGGAATCAGCAAAAGCTCAAAGTTGCTATTATCTTTTGAAACTTAAACAGTAACATCTGAAAATGTCTTTCAAAACCATTCAAATCTGTAAGAGAGAGAGAACTTTAGAAGCCCCACTATTTTTTCTTTCTAAAATTTTACTAAGAGTATTTTAATCTAAATTCAGTCTACACACCATATGAACAGGCCATATTCACTGTTACACAATCCATATTCAAGTCAACCAGTTTTCATCCTAACTCTTCTACTTTGATCCATGCACTCCATAAGCTCTTTTAAAATCCCTGTTTAATACTATCAGCTGTCCCAAATTCCACATCTACTCTGTCAGCAAAGAATACACAAAGTTTCCTATATTGCACAATCTGATGTACATTCATGCTCAGTCACAGACCTGAAAGTGAATCTTTCAATAAGCATGGTTATAAATCTAGTTTTCTTCATGCATTTCTAAGACACTTTCCTATGATATTTTGCAATTGCCTCTATAAAGTCTTAAACTCTGTGGGTGTTAATATAATTTGATCCATGATTAAGGCAATTTTTGGCCTGTGAGTTCTTTGTTGCTTTATCCACCCACACCAACAGTTGCATAAGGCATCCTCCAGTTGCCACCATTTATTTTCATCTTGTGCTGGTCCGTTCAGGCTTCTGAATGTCATGCTGATGGATTTAGCTTCTTTCTCTACTGTTCTATATACTGTTTTTCTAAGTCACCCTCTTCTTCTTTTTCCAGGTGAGGTCCATGTTATCACTTGATGTGGAAGTGGTGTTGGTAGCATCCGTAAAGTGTCTTCTAAATATGTCCATCGTCTTTTTACCATATTCAATTCTTTAGGTTGGCATGTTCTTCTTAGAATTTCTGATGTTGCAAGAAACTCTTTCCAATTAACTCTGAAGCTCTTTCACAGGCATTTATATTGGAATGATTAATCTTCTTATTAATCTCTGTTGTAGATTTCCATTACTCTGATCATAGAGGAAAATAGACATGTTGCCAGTTCTATGAGTTGCAGGATATTTAAATATCTCTAAAACTGAAATCATGTTTAGTAAGCAGTGTTAAAAAGTGGCAAACTTTTGAATCTCAGTTGCATTTTATGTAGCAAGCAAATAATAGGAGCATCTGTGGACAAAGTGACTTTTTTCTACTCCCATTTATTTCAAATGAGCAGCAAAACAAGTATGGACACGTACGGAATCAATTCTAAATTCAATTCTCAATTCTATCTAATCATAAGAGGACTGCTCATACCAGAAAACCAGAAAACTGGTGGATAATTAGCTTTCCATGAATTCTGGAAAGTGAGTTTACATCTGTGTTTCTCATATTCCTTTGCATACTTTTCCATTTCACGTGCTTTACACTTCTTTGACATGGGCTTTCAATATTACCTGATGTTTATTCAGACTGAAGTTCTGCCCCCATAAAATAGTCACCTTGGAGCTCCGATGGCTGACTCCAAAAACTTCAGTGTTGCCTCTGGTCATTCACAGGGAAAAGTTCCTGGCTTTTGATTCATTCAGGTCTCAGGTGTCCCTTCTCATTGTCCATTGACTACTTTCTGACAATGATGGCTCTTGATGCTATTGCAATTGGAGGAAATAACAGTGTTTCCATCCAGGGGCAGCTCTAGCTTTTTTACTGCCCCAAGCATGGCAGTCAGGCAGCCTTCGGCGGCTTGCCTGCGGGAGGTCCGCCGGTCCCGCAGCTTCAGTGTACACACCTCTGAATTGCCGCCGAATCCGCAGGACCGGCAGGGCGCCCCCCGTGGCTTGCTGCCCCAGGCACGCACTTGGAGTGCTGGTCCCTGGAGCCACCGCTGTTTCCATCAAGGATATGAAGGACACATTTTCCCGCCCCCTCCTCCCCAAGTGGTATTGTAAATGGTACTCTATTTACATGAGCTCCTTGGATCTGCAGGGCATTACTTACAAACAGATGGCAAATGCAATGGGGCTACTCCGTTTTCTGGCAATAAAAGTTATCTTTCACCAGAAGGAATCACAACCAGAAGCAGTATCTAGTGACAAGCTGTATTACTTATGCATAACTTTCTCCTCATTTTTCCATCTCAATCTGATCCATCACATTTCAACAGTTATGCTAAAGCCTGTAACTTTCCATCCTGTCTTCCTGGACCAGGTCTGCTTTTGTACCCCTATGTTCCTTCTCCCATTAGCAGTAGAGGAATGATAATAATTCTAGCCTTAGACTTTTTCCATCTCAAGCCACTGCCTTGTCCATCCACAGCACTGTCTTTTAGCCTGGAATGAGGCATCCCAAACTCCTCTCTCCTATTAAGCTCTCCACTGTACTTCAGAGATTATTTTAAATAGCTGCCAGGCATTTCAGAGTTGATAACTCCTTAGGTCTACATGCAGCACTATCAGCCAGCAAAGGAACAAAAACCCAAGATAAACTACCAGGTTTACTGGATCCCTCCTATACTATGACCACCCATTGTGACTAACTCATTAACTAGGTGAAGTTACTACTCTGATCGTCACTGCTCTCCAGACCACTTATACATTCTGCAAGGTATCTTGGGACTATATCTATCAAATTGCATCTAATAAAAAGGATGGAAACCTACTTAGCATATGGACAACTGTGCATTACAGCAGCCCCAATAATTTTATAAATATAAATGAAGAGACTTGCTGATCATGCAAAACATTTTCCCAGATAATGGTAAGAAAGCAATTAAATACTACCTGTTGTGAATAAATAGATAAGAGAAGCTATTTGACATATTAGGTGAAATGCCTTAAAAATGACCAATAGATATTTTTAGGTGATAATTATGTAATTTAACTTTTAAAATGACATTTGTATGCCTTAATTTGTGTGTGTGTGTGTGTGTGTGTGTGTGTGAATGTTAATGAATAACCTTAGTGATAATTACCATATTTCGCTATTTAAAGAAATAGACAATGTGTAATTAAGTGGAACTTCCCAAGTTCTTATTTTGTTAAAGTGCAATTGTAATTCTCACAAAATAACCCATGGTCTCACTAATTCCCAGCAAAGATTCAATAGCAGAGAGCAGTAGTGAAAATTCATATCAGTGAGTCATCATTCAAACCATATTATAGAATATTTACTAATGTACTATGAAGTATTCTCAAAAAAAATTTAAACAAAACTTGTTCTAAACTGACCCTAACCTAAGGCACTTGTAGAATGCCAGCACTGTAGCATCTAAGAATGAACTTGTAAAAATAAATAACAAATAAATGCTTTATTTGTAAACATTTTAATGCTTGTTTTACTTATGAATAAAGTTTTGGAACCCTCCATCACCCATGTGAATTAGTGAGGATCTTCTTTATGAATTGAGTCACGTTATTGGTTATTCATAGCACAAATATTGAAAAATTAAGAACTTTTGTAACACTCAATCTTTGTTAATATTCTAAAATGGATTGTACAATTAATAGAAATTCCACTTGAGGAGGACCAGATTCTGTCACCCCTAACTCACCCAGCAATACCTTCCCTCATGAATAACCCCATTTGGTGAAACTCCATTGACTTCAACAGGATTTTTCCCATTGATTTCAGTGGGACACTGAAGTAAGGCAATGCTCAGTATAACGAGGGGTATCAGAATCTTGATGTGTTTTGGAAAGCCAAAAGGATCTATTTGCCCCTTTGACAAACCTTGACTGCTATCCTGGAAATCAGTTGCCTACTTTGTATAACTGCCTGACTGTCCTTCACAAAAACTTCATGATGAATATAAACCAGAAGAAGTGACTTAACTAAAGCCAGGTTTGGGCTTCAAGAGCTTTCAGAACAAAAAGCGAGAGAAAGTTCCTTGTGGCAAAATCAAAACTGTATGTCAAATTTTTGTTATTAATAAATAATAATAATGCAAATCCAAGCTGTGGTGGCTAAGATTTTACTGCTTCATTTATAACTCTTCCTTATATTTTATTTACCAATAAATATATTATTTTTCATGTCTCAATACCAAGAAATCTGGTTAGTAAAAATGCCAGATTCTTTTATTTGAGTTTATTTGATTTCATTAGGGACCATCAGCCTAGCTGCTTAAGTGCCCGACTACTGTTTGCAGTTAAACATTCATTAGGGAATCCCCAGTGGGTTCATTTGTTTCACTGAGGTCCAATTACAGTGCCACAAAAGCAGTTTTTGCAGCAATTAGCTGATTTTTCCTGTTTATGTTCTGTCTCTTTAGGAAGAGGACTATTTTGTGGAGGTCAGATTTTTAATTAGGCACAATTTAGGGCCAATAAGAAAACTGATAATTTACTAAATGGCTGTGGTGGACTTAACTGCTCAGAGCAGAGGTAAATAACACAACAGGGACACCAGGAATATGCTCTCCTGGTGTGCAGAGCTCAGAGCCCTATAAAGTAAGGAATAGATTATGTGTTAAATAGCTGTCATGGGCTACACTGTGTTGCATACAGCACCAGCAAGATAACCTCAAGAGACATATTTTTGTACATGCTTAGAGAGATTCCATTTTGATTTGGTACCTTGAAAGAAGTAGTTGCAAATTGGTGATAAGATTACTCATTCTGAAAGATTGTCAGTTAACTTTCTTCTGATACACAGTAAGCTAATATCAAAGTGTTTCTTGTGAAGCGTTGACACATATTGTATCTTAGTACAATGATAAGACTGCTTCATGTGTCTTCCTGTACTGCAGTGTAGGTTTATGTTTTGCACAATTAAAATAGGAACTGCATTTTCCAAACCATAAATTAAACTGTCATGTGTGTAAATGGCTATGTATCTTGGGAAACCAAGTGGAATTATAATAGGAATCAAAGAGTCAACATCTAGAGGAAGTAGGATTTCAGTATTATGATTTTCAAATATATCCTTAGAGGTTAAACAGAATTGTTACCTTAGAATTTTCTCATTTGAAGTCTGATTCTGGAGTTTCAGACATGAAATCACAACAAACATTTCTTAAGAGACCCACAGCTGGGTGAAATGTTGCTCTCTTACAGGAAATGGATAAGAAAGGTCAGAAGGTCACTGCATTTTTTCTACCAACCTTTGACCCAGAACTCAATTGCAGAGTCATAGCCAGACATAGTGAAGAAATAGGACCAGCTGGCAGCAAAACCTATGAACACTTCAGTTCTGCTGCCAGTTTCCATTTTTGCAAGGGTTTATGGGGACATACTGTAGATAAGAAAAAAAAACACTTATACACACTAATAAGAAATCCAATTAAGTTACATACTTACATAGAGGGCTGTCACTGCACCTGAGCACATGGACAAGGAGCACAGGAACAATTAGGTGTTAATTTCTTTTAAAAAGGTATCTTGGTCAGAACACACTAGATGGAGTGTGAAAGCTAAAGGCCTGAATTTACTAACCACTTTAGCTTTGAGAGACATTTCTGCTTGGCAGTCTGCCACTACATAATCAAATCTATGAGTGTGGGCTAATTTCTGCATTTAACAACATTCCAGTGAAAAATGTAAAATTTCAGGTATATTTAAAAGTTTTGCTGGGAAATATTCATAATGTGAAATCCAATTGGACACTCTGACTGTTTAGCTATCCAAACAGACAATACCAAATATAGATTAAGCAGCTTTGATTGTATATAGAAACAGAGTTAAAAGAAGATTAGGCAAATGACAGTGTTAGTTTGCAGTGTTGTAGCTGTGTTGGTCTCAGGCTATTAGTGAGACTAGGTGGGTGAGGTAGTATCTTTTACTGGACCAACTTTTGTTGGTGAAAGAGACAAGCTTTCCAGCTACACCAGGGGTTGGCAACCTTTGGCACGCGGCTTGCCAGGGTAAGCCCCCTGGTGGGCCGGGCCCGTTTGTTTACTGGCCGCACCTGCAGGTTCAGTCAATCGCAGCTCCCACTGGCCATGGTTCGCAGTCCCAGGCCAATGGGGGCAGTGGGAAGCTGTGCAGGGCCGAGGGATGTGCTGGCCACCGCTTCCTCTGCCCCCATTGGCCTGGAGCGGTGAACCACGGCCAGTGGGAGCCGCGATCGGCTGAACCTGCAGACGCGGCAGGTAAACAAATGTCCTGGCCCACCAGGGTGCTTACCCTGGCGAGCCAGGTGCCAAAGGTTGCCGACCACTGAACTACACAGTGCTCTTCTTCAGATCTGTGTAGCTCAAAAGGTTCTTTGTCACCAACAGTAGCTGGTCCAATTAAAGATATTATCTCACCCACCTTGCCTCTGAGCTAGCTAGAAAAGTCAACTAGACCAAGAAGAGATCAAGATAGACTAAAGAGTTCAGACTTTGAAATGCCTAGAAACAAATTATAGATCTTAGTATCCTAGTGTTGGTGAACTGATTCTCTCTTCTTTGGACAACTGTAGGGGGAAGGTGTTTTGCAGGTTTGTATAAAGTTTAGGGTTCTCTGTTCTAAATGATCTTTTACAATGTAAAATGTATTCTTACAATGTAAGTTCAGACGTGCAGCTTATTCACTGGTTGTGACCTTCTGTCAAATGAAGTCATAGTCTGACGAGACTCTCATTTCAGTTCATCCTCTTCATCTAATCAAGCACACATGACAATAAATCTGTTTTTTAAATCTAAATTATGTTTTCCAAACAATTTCCACCAGGTTTTTAAGCAAATGAACAACATTCTCAGTGTTGATATAACAGCAAGAGAAGTAACCACAATACAAAGAGCAACACATATATCAACATTAACTGCTAATTGCTTTGGAAACTAAATTTCATTTGGAGTCCAGCATGACTTGCAAAGTACTCAGGATAGTAATTAATAATAATCAGCAACTGAAGTAATTCTACATAATGTGCAGTACCAGGTTCTCAAAAGGGATAACATAAACACACATTGTTTAGAATGAACTCAACAGTCAAAAACAAAAAAAAATAAAATAAAAAATAAAAAGCCAATTTAAGAATGTTGTCTGTAACTTTGTGAATGTTATACTTTTTTGCTTAACTCTTCACTTTGACTGGCTAACCCCTCTTTAACCCAAAGTCTCGGTTTGTGGTCTCTTGTATAACCATAAAAACACTTTTCTAAGCATAAATTCACTTAAATAACAAGGATAGACATCAAGGCGACAGGTATCATATACGCAGCAGCTAAGTCAGACAGACATATAGAACTGCACCTCTCAGGGGGGTTGGGGACATCACAGGGCAAGCAGATTTCTGAATACTTGAGGTAATGAGACAGATATATCTATCTACACAGGAAAATTTCTGAGGGCTTTTTAGGTAGCATGTCCTTCATTTGAACTAATACTGTTAAGTTCCCCACAGATTGTAATAGTTTTCCTAATTTGATTTTAGATTATTGTAGAGGTGAAGAATATCATTTTGAGGTATCCAGGTGAACTATTTAGTACAGGAGTCAGAAACCTTTCAGAAGTGCTGTGCTGAGTCTTCATTTATTCACTCTAATTTAAGGTTTCATGTGCCAGTAATACATTTTAATGTTTTTAGAAGGTCTCTTTCTATAAGTCTATAATATATAACTAAACTATTGTTGTATGTAAAGTAAATGAGGTTTTAAAAATGTTTAAGAAGCTTCATTTAAAATTAAATGAAAATGCAGAGCCCCCGGACCGGTGGCCAGGACCAGGCAGTGTGAGTGCCACTGAAAATCAGCTTGCGTGCCACCTTTGGCACGTGTGCCATAGGTTGCCTACCCCAGTCTATAATATATAACTAAACTATTGTTCTATGTAACTACGTTGTATGTAAATAAGGTTTTTAAAATGTTTAAGAAGTTTCATTTAAAATTAAATTAATATGCAGAGCCCCCCACAACAGTGGCCAGGACATGGGCAGTATGAGTGCCACTGAAAATCAGCTTCTGTGCCGCCTTCAGCATGCATACCATAGGTTGCCTACCCCTGGTTTAGTGTGAACTAAATTCAAACACAGGGCCTGATTCTGTGAGGTCCCAAACATCAATTTCAACAGGAGTTGATGCTGCCAGCATCTCAGTGGAAATGTTCTGAAAAACTTTCTGGTGGCTCATTTGCAGTTCAGCTCCCTGGGTTGGACAAATTCATAGCCATAGGATTAGAGACAGAACAGACCCGTTAGACCATTTACTCCATCAGCCTGTTATAGGGGTATGGGTGAACCAGTTCAGATAAAATAAAACTAATCTCCAAACTCCATCTGAACTTCTTTTAAGACTGAAGATATTTAATTAATTTGTTTATTATTTTTCATTTTCACACTCCTCTCTCCTCTCCAGTTCCCAATCAAACATACAAATACAGACACTCAACAATATATTCAATTTAACCAGAAACATGAAATACTGGCAATCTCACAGGACAAGCTGCTGTTCTGGTATTTGCACCTCAGTGTTGCATCCCCAAGAGTACAGAATAGTCCAATCAACACATTTTTAAGTGATTATCTGGACCTTAACCCTTTTTTGCCTCCAACCACCTTTATCTCCTAGTGAACATTATGCAAAGTGGACTGACATGAAGCTTATGAAAGCTGCCCAAATAAAAATCCACAAGCATTTCTACTTCCAACCCTGCTCCTACTGAAGCCAATAGAAAACTCCCAGTGATTTCAGCTAGAGTAGGGTCTAGCCCTGGAAAGCATAATTGAAATAACAACACGGACAAGTGATTACTACTGAGTATTTCTTGCAAGTGTCTTTTATATGTTCTCATGCTGATTTTGAGAACCCCAACCCAAAAGCAGGCTGGTGATGTGTCCTGCAGTTTTGTTCTAGCCAACATTTTTCCTGGGTCAGAATTTTAGTCCAAGGAATTTTATCTCTCAGTAGATACCAATACTGCCTGTAGCCTTATAAAAGTTCTTTAGACAAATGTTTAAGCAAACTTAAAATTATACTTGGCAGGTTATTAGACCAGAATATTGGCTGCGGTCATTTGATATTTAAAAACTAAATGAAAACAGACAAATTATTCACCGTATGTTTAAAAATTGATTACTTAGCATACGCACACAATTGTTTTTCCACAAGAGAGTACAGTATTTCAATGTGTGTCTGTTTAAAAAAACTTAACATCCTCTTAGAGAAATAAGAAAGGAAACAAATACAAAAACATTGTTTAAAAAAGCAGCCTTTATGTTTCTTATGACTTTAAGCGGCAGAAGCAAGGAAATACAGATATAAGGCTGAAAAATCTTACCATATACCAACCTATTATGTTGAGGTATTGTAGAGGTCTGGTAGTATTTGAGAGAGAGAGAGAGAGACTTGGAGAGAGAGAGAGAGAGAGTGTGTGTGTGTGTGTGTGTGTGTGTGTGTGTACACTACTCTGGCAGATTCATGTGTGCCTAAAGTTAGAAACCTAAATTCACAGTTAGACTCCTAAATAAGTAGATTGTTTTTCATTGAGCTGAGCACCTGCAGCTCCCATTGACTGTCAAGATTTTTGTTGGATTCCTGCAAAGCCAAAACATGTTATCAGTTTCACACTGAACATTTTTGCTGTAGTTTTTCTAAGGCAAAACAATCAACTTCTTCCCCTTGCCTTCCTCCAATCCTGATATGAATGGATGCCATTAAGTTGTTAATACTGATATGCACTTTAAAAAAAGTATGTGCAAAATATCTGTGTATGCTCAAGTAGTCAATTTGCAAATAGGATTCATTTGTCTATTCCATTTTCAAAAATTCCCAAATGATCCTAGCCCTCATTCTGAGCTAAGAGTCTATAAATGAACCCATTTTCAGTAACAGGAGGAACTAATACAGGTATGTCTACACTTGGAACTGGGGATGTGATTCCCGACTCGAAGAAACATGCTGGTGCTAGCTCTCATCAAGCTAGTATGCTAAAACTAGAGTGCAGCTACGAGTGGCAGGATGGGCTAGTCACCCAGAGTATATGCCCATTAGAAACCCTAGGCATGAACTCAGGGCGACTAGCCCCTTGTACTGCTGCAGCTACTCTCTATTTTTAGCATGCTAGTTTGATCAGAGCTACCACAGGTATGTCTCCTCAAGCTGGGAATCACACTCCGGGCACCAAGTGCAAACATATCCCCCACACACAAAAATTAAGAAAATTAACAGCTGAACTGATTTGCTCCATTTTGAAACAAAGAAAAATATACAAGTTTAAAGAACATTTGTGCTACATTGCAAGCCAGAGTAATATTTTTGCCCCTGAACCATAAAATTCAAGTATTCAGAACTAAATTCTATGCCAAGCTACATGCCATGGAACTATACTGAAGTTATTCAAACTGCATGGGTTATAGGTCAGTGCAGAAATTTGACCTGGTTTTTTTAATGGAAACTGGCAAAACTTTAGTTACAAGAAGTGCAGCTGCTACTTAATACTGTTTGATGCATCTATTTAATTATGATAATGATTACAATAATCATCTGACCTCTGTTTCATCCTAGTTGTGTGGCTCAGAATGTTTCATTCATTGTTTCAAAATGTTACTGTGAACAACAGATTTCATGATCAACAAATGGAGGCAATTCTATAACATACACCTCTAACTAAACACCCTCAGTGGATATGGAAGAGAAGTTAGTATACCATGGCTGCATCTCAATAAGCGCTGACAGGATACATTGAGATCCATACCAAATCCTTCCCTGCCCACCTCTCCCTGTGAGTCACCATATACCAGAGAGCTGAGCGAACAGAAAAATAAAATCACAAACTGTGACTTCAAAATAGAACTTTGTCCATCTGTGCACCCCTTTTTATTCATTTTTCCACATCTACTGTAGCAAGTAACATTTTGTTTATGTGAATGTGTCAAGTAGGTCCATAACCACAATTAGCTTAATTATGAAATTAAATTTGTTGCCATTGAAAGCGGTAATAGTTTGTAAAGGTGATAGCAGATCAAACACAAACACTATCATGCGTCTTAGGTGAGTAATCACACAGCTTGACTAGCAAATGGCAAATACTGAATATTTGAAGGAACATGCACAGTGATCTGTGTGCGAGTGATACATTGGATGGATTTTTTTTCCTTGAAATTATCTGACAAAACTTTTGCAAACAGAAAAAAAAATCAGCCTTTGTGAATAGTTCATGAACAAGACAAAAGGACTAAGTTTGCAAAATGCATTCTTTGTTATGAATTGTTTGTCCTGTTATAGTCTACAAGGAGCATTTCCGAACATCATCTTCTCTTTCAGGTTATCTTCAGCGAGTATGAAAATGGTCTCAGCACTGCCATGGCACCTGACAAGGCAAACTGCTGCAGTGCTTTGTTATTTTAGTACAAGATATTTGTTTTTCCTGGAACAGCCATATGGATTTATCATGATAGCTACTAGCTACATCTTTATTTTATTTATTTAAAACAAATCTCAATGAAATCCCTGTACCCCCAACCCATATCCTCCCTCAAGTGGCCCAGACTGAGTTCTCAGATTGTTTCTGGGATAGTTGCCAATAAGCACTAAAGCAAATAAACCAGGAAAGGGGAATTTGATTGTATCTATCCTGCAAAATCCTTAGATAATGTTGAGAACAACATGGCTGGTAGAGAGGACCCAGTTTTTACTACACTGTTTTCTGCTTTATATATATTCTAGAAATGGGGGGTGTCATGCCACTTGAGAATGGAATGGAGGCCTCTGTTGGTCAGTATTTGGTCTCAGTAGCTTTGCCACAAGGCAACTGCTATAGTATCAAGTAGAGCTGCATGAAATATTTGTATTGAACCGAAAACCCACTTGAAATGTATCCTGCATTCAAAAATGGATCTGTTTGGAACTTCAGCCCCACCACTACAGGACACACCAGCCACAATGTCTGTAGTGGAGCTGTAGCACAAAAGTTTGGTGAATATGATACAAGGGTGTTTACTCAGCAGGGAGGTCTGCAAACTTAGCTTCCAAACTCATTGTCTTCTCTCTCCATTTTCTTCCCACTAGTCCTGAAACTTTCTGAAAACAAATGAGGGGTGCCAAGGGAGTAACTGGGAGTAGAAAATCATCAATTGTGGCTAGTCTCTTGTGAGGCTCCTTTTGGAGGTTTGAGCTCACCCCCTGCAGAGTTGTGTTCGCCTTCAGCTACAGTGAACAAAAACGAAAATTTCCTTTTACAAATCAAACCCTGTAGGGTTTGAACAGCCTTAGTGTCAAGTTGCACTTGCTTCTGTGTGTGTGTGTGATAAGTTAAATAATTAGACAAGGGAATATTGTTATAACTAAGTGAAAGATACACATTGATTGCTGTAATGACTTGTTGAGAGTAGCCACCGACGGTCATATGCTTAGCTGGTGTAAATCAGCTTAGCTCTATAGAGTTCAAGTCAACACCAATTTACACCAGATGAGAATAGGTACCCAAGTATATTTTCTGGTATATGTGGAACATAAGAACGGCCGTACTGGTTCAGACCGAGGGTCCATCTAGCCCAGTATCCTGTCTACCGACAGTGGCCAATGCCAGGTGCCCCAGAGGGAGTGAACCTAACAGGTAATGATCAAGTGATCTCTCCCCTGCCATCCATCTCCACCCTCTGAGAAACAGAGGCTAGGGACACCATTCCTTACCCATCCTGGCTAATAGCCATTAATGGACTTAACCTCCGTGTGAAGACTTGGAAGCCTGTATTATTCCCTTGCCAATATAAGAACACCTGATGTTTCCCACGAAAATTAATTAAAAAGTAAAGGGACGTACATTTTCAGTTAATGGATTATCAGCGCAAATCTTTGTGTTCTGTAAAGTGCAAAGCATGCTGCCATCTGTTAAACAAAATCCACAATGTCACAGGAGGGCCATGCAAAGGGAGAGACAGGATATGTAGACTGCTGCCATTTCTCCACCCCCACCCAAAAACTAACTTCCTTCTCTACAGTTTGTGCATCCTAAGGGTTGCCTGCAAACACTGATCTTAGAGTAGGTTATTTAAATAGGAAAATAATGACATTTAAATGAACATGGAGGGACAACAATCTCATTATTTAAACCTTTCATTTATACTGCAATACTTCCAATCTTGCTGCTCAGATCGTCTTATTAATTAGAATGTCCCACTCAGCTGCAAGTCTGATGAGTGCCTCAATGACCTTGCATTACCAATAAATATCAATGCAGAAAATAAGTGCTAGACCAGAGGACAAATAGAGCATGGTTAAAAATGGAAAAAAAATTCAAAAGTGTGTTACAATTCATTGTACAAAACTAAAACTGTTAAAATTTTTAAAAGGCCTTTCGAATGGTTAGGAGATCATGGATCAGTATCCTTGAGGTTGTTGCATTTATTAGTAAGTAGTTTGTTGGCAAAAACCCTCCATGGGGAGATTTAACAGCACACAGGATCAGCTGTCAGATGGAAAGTATTCTTGGAACCAGAGTGGCCAAGGGCTTGTGAGTGTGTGTGTGTGTGTGTGTGCGCGTGTGTGTGTGCAGCTTTTGGCTGGAGCCCAAGGAGGCAGCCTGGGGTACAGTGAGTGCATGCAGGTACCTTCTTCTGAAGCGTTTGTTTTTCTTTCTCGCTGGTTTCAAACATGCCTAGCATATCAGTGAAAGAAGAAGTAAACACTGTGTTGTCTCAGATTACATCTGTTCCCCAGGCCATCTCCAAAGCAAACATTGGTCACCCAATGAAAAATACAAGTATTACCCATTATTGGACATTCACTGCCCCGGCCTGACCACCAAGTTGAACAGTTAATGAATCCGCTCATTTCTAATAAAAATAAACCAGATAGAGGAAGTGGTCAGCAAAAGCTGAACTTGAAGACAAGAAGAAAAGGGGATTTAATAAAAAATACTCAGAGCTGACATTTCCTTTTTATTTGAAACATGCTTTTCTTGGGAATGACATGACCGTGTAGATACTATTAGTAAGTCACAACCTGGCACCGGGTTTTAAGAACCTTACCCATATGACTTAATTTGGGAGGCAATAAAAAGCACAAGGGAAATTCCTCTCAACTAAAGTTGTAGCTTCAAACACACTAGAATATTTCAAAAGAATATAAAAAGTATAGCACTCTTAAAGGACCATACCACTAATTCTATTATGTGGTTAGAAGAGAAAATATTTAAAAATTGTATCTTTATTTTTTCTTTCTGAGTTGTTTAGTCAACCACATGGGTATATGTGAAAGGGTGAGCAGAAAAGGGAGGAATGAGGTCTCCAGGAGAGCTGATGGCAAACTGAAATTTGTTTCAAGAAATTTCAAATGAGAAATCTTTGACATTTTGCAATCAAAATTTTTCAGTTTGCCACTGGAAGTTTTGATCCAATCTGAAACAATTTTTGTTGTTGCTTCGTATTGACATTTCAGCTTAAAATGTCACTTTGGGGTATTTTAAACTGAAAAACTGATATAAAATGACATTAAGCCAAAATGACACGAACATTTTCATTGTAAAATATCAACTCAAAACAAACATTTGTTTCTTGTTAGAAAATTTCTTCTTAGAAAGCCCAAATTGTTTCCTGGAATTGACATTTTCCTAGGGAAAATGTTGATGAAACCCTCTTTTTCAGAAGGAAAACTTTCTGCATGAAAAATGTCAATCTCCAGAAAGTAGATTTTTGGGTCTTCCAAGAAAGAAGCACTGAAAAATTAGAGCAACATAATGTGTACATTATATTTTTACATCCAGAAAAAAGCAACTGTGTAGTTCTGGTCCAAATGGCTTTTATTTAAATTAAGGAAAACCAAAGTAAAAAAGAACAAATGTAAAATATCTATGGGAAAGAACAGTGCCTGCAATGCACTCTGTAACAGCAGGCATTTTGATCTGAAATTTATCTCCAAAATGGAGGACTTCAGGCAGGCAGGCAGGCAGGCAGGCACTTGATAAATGTAAAGGTGCATACTTAAATAGACCACTGTATTTGAGCATACACCTTTTAAGTTCCTGAGCGCATAGGGCATGTTTTTCCTTTCCACAGTTATGAAGTCTTTCTAGTAACTGTTACGTATTGGATGCTATTTCATAGGAGAGTTGAAATGAGCAATTTCCCCCCCCAAAACTCATATTGATCTTGAAGCTCGTATGTGTAACAATGACTGTGTGGATGCTTTGGTCTTCAACACTAAGCTTGAAATTCCAATGGATCAGGCTATCAATATTTTTGCTTCCAATACAGGCTAAAGCTATAAGTATCAATTCAATATGATGGGTTTTTTTTATTACAGTACATTCAAGTCAACCAAGATTTTCAGAGAGAAAGGTTCAATCTCAATTCTGCTGGGCTGTAATGAAATATATGCCAATGGGTAATAACCATCAGACTGCCCAGCTGGTGCAAGGCATCCAAAAACACTGTAAAAACCACTAAACTTCCATGTAGCCAAAGCAAATCTTGAATTTAATATATTGGCCCTCAAGGAATTTTTAGTCCTAATACAAGTATTTTCCTCAGGACCTGATGGGTATGCTGTATAGACACATGGCTATTGCTCTCCAGTCAAAATTATCAGTATATAGTAATCCATCACAACTTGGTATCACTGAACCCTCAAATTTCTCTGTCTAAATAGTACTGATAGGAAGCCCTTGAAAAGTTCAGAAATTTTAATTCATTTTGGATAAACAGCTGCATGTTTGGATGATTACTATATTTTCAACTCTTAAGACTGAAAAAAGTAGGGTCAAATCCATATTACTCAGTTATTCTGGCAAACTTCTATTGAATTCAACTGACATTTGCCTTAGTAAGCATGTCAGGATTTGGTCAATGGACTGGAAATCTCAAGAATGGGCTTTCAAGATTTCCTGTACTTTCCTGCTTTTTATTCAGCCAAGAAATATGGAAGAGTAACTTCTCTTGTGGTATTTTGCCACTTTTGAATAGAACTAAAAAGTGCATAGTAGTGAAAAGAATTAACCAAGCTCTTTTCTAACCTTTTTGGTCTGAGTTTTAAGCAAAGAATTATGGGGTGATTTGCCATATTTTATCCACACTATTTGGAAAATTGCTACTATTTCTTTCTACAGTTTCTAATTGATTTATTTTAGAAATTTCCACGGTGCTTCATCACAGTGTAGCCAGATGCTGATAAATACTGTTGACCAGATTTGGCACAAATGACACCATCTGAGAATTTGGCTCTGTTTTGTTAAACATTAACCGTGATAGTAGTTATTTTCTTAAAACTCATCTGTCTCATGTTCTCTACCTACATACTGAAGAAACTGTTTGGGAATTAGAGATTTTTAAAAAGTTCACTCTAATTGTTTCATTAAAAAAATTAAACATTTCAGCTGAACTCAAAAGCTTCTCTTAGACATCAGACACAGTTATTGCAGCCTGATAATGCTTTCTGCTGGAGCTAGCCTAGGTTTTGAAACAACAGGCGGGAAAAGTCAAACTTAGTATAGAGAATGCTGACAACCAAGAAAAGATGCCTTTGCCTAAAAATAATTATTACCCCTCTGCCCCCAACTATGAAAGTATTCAGTCTCAGCTAATTAGGATGCTGGGATTGCCAAAAAGTCCTTGAATGGGGGTTGCTTTGTTTTTACAATTGCCTTTTCTTCTGTTATGAATAGGCACCTGTCAGTCCTGCAAAACAAGACCTGTCCACAACAGCTGATGTGGGCCTCAAGTGCACAAATAATAATAATTTTCTCAATGGGTGAACGAACTGGACATCCTCATTACAGCTCACCATTTGTGCAGCATGCGGTTTACAGTACTCTTTCAGCCTGCTGTGGTTTCTCTATTAAGTGTGGCCACCTGGAATCTCTCTTTCCAAGAGGTACTGAGACACTACTGGTGTCTCATGCATGCATTCTAATTTCTCTCTCTCTCTGCCCAGAAATGGATAGTTCCTGACTTATCTGCAATAGGAATCTACTGATGCGCCATCCATTACTTCACCTGGAGGGCAGGTTTATGTCCGAACCCTGGCTGCCAAAGGTAGAAAGGTTAATCCAATTGAGGGAAACTGTTTTTTTCTTTCGCTATGTCGGTAATTCCAGTAATGTGTTGTAATGAAAAGACCTTGAGAAACATAATACACAAGAGCACTTTGTGCTCACAGTGACAATGGCCATGCAGGCAATTTGAAATAAATAACCAGCCTTATCTCTGGCAGAAAAGGAAAGAAGAGAAAACATGCTTGACTTGCTCAGGTATGTGACTTTGTTCTGGAAGGTGAGGGGAAAAGAGGCTTCCCAAGTCAATTTTGATGATCCACAGTAACCTGCAGCACTATTAGAGGAATGTTACTTCAGTTAAAAAAAAAAACACACAATAGCGAGAAGCAGCAAGGTCTAATGGTTAAGGCACAGGACTAAGAGTCAAGGGATCTGGATTCTATTCCCAGCTTTGGGTGACAATAAGGAAATCACTTCATCTCTCTGTGCTTTTGTTTCCCCTCCCACTCAGTCTGTCATATATTTAGACTGTAAACACTCTGAAGCAGGGACTGTCATGTGTTTGAACAGTGCCTAACACAATGGAACCTTGATCTTGGTTGGGTCCCTCTAGGCACCACTCTACTACATTTAAAAAAAAAGTCTATATTGTGAATTGAGATACTTGGTTACAGTTATTTGGTCAATATTTTCATACACACCTGTTTAGGGAAGCAACTCTCTTTCACTAATCTATGTACAGGGCCTAGCACAAAGGGGCCCTGACCTGACTGAACCTGCTAGATGGTATATAATAAAAAGCAAAACATTGACCAGAATTATCACAGTTTTCTGGAACATCCTAAGGGCATTTAAGATATCTCTGTATGGCAATTCTTGGTTGAGTTTATAATAGTACCCACTGTACAGTAGATTGCAGTATGACTGGCGCATTAAATGCACTTGGGAGGACTGTGTCTAGTTGTAAGGGCCATAGTACATTTTTGATCAAGAGCAGATTTCAGTATATTTAGCTGGTGTTTAGTCATTGAGTTGGTTGAATAATTTGTTGAGAATTCTGACACTTTTTCATAGAAGTTTTGTAAATAAATGTTTACATTATCCAAACAGTTTTATATATGGATATTACAGTCTGAATATTTTGGCATATTTTCATCCAATTACATGAATAGTTTCTTATTATTTAACCTGTTCTTATTAATAGTTTTTGTACATGTGTTTGCTTGAATCTAGCCAACTAGAAATCTCACAAGAACCAACTTTCAACATTTTCTATTTTCATACCTAGCCAGAATCCTGCAGTGCAAGGACATGCAAAAATGAAAAATAGGTGAGGAAAGCCACCAACAATTAGGAACCACAAAACAGTTTAATATGAGTTTGGGAAAATATTTGTGTTCTGTTTTTAATATGTTTGAGGGGTTTTGGGGGGTGAGGGCTGTTAGAATAAAGATTATTATCTGAACCAATTCATGAAGGACTAGTTACTGTGACCATAAATCAGAAAAACATGTAAACAGAGAAGCAAGTCAGTGACTGTGAAAAGTCTTTAAATGACAAAATATGCAATAAATTTTATTTTTGTGAAGATGTTATGCAGCATAAAGTAAAAGTGCTAACATATGCTCTTCTCTTTGGCATTCAATATATGCACACATGCATACCACGGATCTAGCTGCTAGATCATTAGGTCTTCAGCCATGCAAAAAAAAAAAAAAGCCTCTTATTCCAGTGCTTGCAGCAAATTCTCTCTCTTGTATATTCTAGGTATGACATGTTGTAAAAGAGATCAGAAGTACAGACTGGAAAAAATAATTTTGGGTTTCTTTCCCTCCTGCTGTCTTTCAACATAAGCTATATTATGACATGTATAAAAAAGTATCAAATGATGCTCCTTTTGTTTCTCCTTGTGAGTTTTTCAATGTGATCTAAGGTCTGCATGGTACTCTCATTTGCTTGTATTGGGTCAGATCCTCAGCTGGTATAAGATGACATAGCTTCTTTGACATTAATGGAGCTATGCTGATTTCCATTAAGTGATGGCTGGATTGAAGTTCTTTTTAATATAGTTATAATCAAGAAAATATACTGTAGTTTAGCCACATCCAAATCTGACTCCCACTTTGTTTTAGGTTATCTGTAACTTATGGCTTGTCTGCATGGAGCAGCAATGCACACTACAAGGTGGGAGAGGTGATTTCTAAAGCTCACTAATGTGTTGCACATTAATTGGTCCATGTAGACCTGCTGGTGCTCAATAAAGGTTCCCTCGTGTGCTTTAACATAGTACTGTTTCAAAACAGCACTACATTAAAGCACACCAGGGAACCTTTAGTGCACACCAGCAGATTCTACATGGACCAATTAATGAGCAACACGTTAGTGCATGTAAGAAATCACACACCCCATAGGGCTCATTATCCTATGTAGACAAGCCCTTATCACCTTCAATAATAAGTTAATGTGAAAAATGCATTAATAATTGGCAAAAAATAACTGTACAATTCTACTTCAGCCAAACAGTTTACATGGAGTTACTGGGGAGAAAAAGAGATTGGCATTTAAGTTGTAAAATAATGGTTGTTTATAATCTTTGGCCTGTAACTGAAAGATAATAGTTTTAATTTGCATTCAAATAAAGTAAGTCTCTCAGCGTAAAAGACTTTTTTAATAGTTCCCATAAACCAGAAAGAGATTACAGTATAGACCGTGTAAGGAAGACAGGGGGATAAATCAACCAGACAAACAAGATGATCCCCAGCTCCCCCCCAAAAAAAACCAACAGAAAAAACAAACAAACCCAACAACCTCCTTTGCAAATGTTTACTTAGTTATCTTCACACTTCTGGGTCCTACATAAAAGTATCTTCACTAGCTGCAGGTTCCTGCTGCTAGAGTGTCAGCTTTAAGTCAGCTGGTAAAGCCCTTACCTGTGAATATTGATCTCACAAGCCTTAGATAGAAGGCTGGATTTCTTGGTGTTGGAAAGTGCTGAGTGCTGGTCGGGAGATGTTGAACAGCCTCAGCCCCTTCGTCCAAGTCAAAAGTCTCCTAGTCTTGGATACTTTATTTCAATGTCTAACATGAGACAGTGTGGCCTAATGCCAACTGGATGCCTAGCACTTCTGGAAAAATTAAGCCGCCAGTATTTCAAAAGAGCTATCCTAAAATTCAGGCACGCAAAGTAAGAGGACATTTTTGAAAATAGAATTTGAGCTGTTCAGTTTTGCTTAGGGCTACACTGTGGCTTTTAAGCCAAAGGCCTGCATAAAGGATGGCATGGAGTCATGCTACAGCAACAGGAGCAGTGGAAAGGTTGTCTCAGGCTGGTGTGAGCTCTCCCTTGTGCATCGGTGTGTAGTCACAATACTCCTCCTTTTGGTATGCTGACTCTAGTCTGCAAGCCAGTGAGGATGGGAGAGCAGCAATGCCATGACACAGCCCTCTTCACTAATCTCTTCCCTCCCCCGCAGTCTTCTTTTCAGCTACCTGCTCCATAGGGACAGCAGGAGTGAACAGTTCCTGTGCCCTGTAAAAATGCAGGGACTGCTTCCATAGGAAGCTCTTGTGCTGTCATAAAAGTAGGAAAAATGTCTTGCCTCCTCCTCCACCCCTTCACTGCCACACAAGGGCTGCTCCCAACCTGAGATTCTGAAGAAACCAACCGTTTTTTTTCCAAACGGATCTTAAGGCCTTGACCATTGTAGGTTTCTTGTGCCCATGGATTTCCATTGTCCTTGCACTCAGTTAAGAACACAAAGGATATTGGGTCCATACTTTCCCCTCATTCACACCGGCACAGTTATGCAGTAATGGAGAGCCAAACAGGGTTCAGTGACTCCAAGACAGCAGAAAAGACAACAGGGAATCTCATATCTTTGAACTAACTGTGAGGGGGGCAAAAAACTATAGCAAAGGTGTTAGGTTTCTAAGCTACATGACCTGTAAGGCAGTTTTCCCTAGTAGCATTATTTCCAGTAAGGTTAATTCATTATGTTTTCATTCAATATTTCTGGCATTTCATCCAGCACTGTTTAAAGGACTACAACAAACAAAAACAAAACCGAGGGTTGTGGGGGGAGGGGATATTCCACATCCATGAATAAAAGTGACCACATTTTTTACTCTTAGGGTACGTCCATACTACCCGTCAGATCGGCGGGTAGCAATCGACTTCTCGGAGTTCGATATATCGCGTCTCATCTAGACGCGATATATCGAACTCCGAACGCGCTCCCGTCGACTCCGGAACTCCACCACCGCGAACGGTGGTGGCGGAGTCGACGGGGGAGCCGCGGACTTCGATCCCGCGCCGTGAGGACAGGTAAGTAGTTCAAACTAAGGTTCGAACTAAGGTTGTTCGACTTCAGCTACGCTATTCGCGTACCTTAGTTCGACCCCCCCCCCCCCAGTGTAGACCAGGCCTTAGAATCTCTACACATTTGCTCAGCCCATGACTTGACTAGTGGTTACTAATGCGAGGTTCTGGGCAGAAAATGTGCATCTCAGTGATCTATAATAAGCACATTTTAAAGATAAATAATTCTATATAAAGTCATTTTAAAATAAGGAGTATATAATCATTTATTTTATAGGCTTAAAATAACAGCATGTCAGAATTCAATTTGGTATTACATTATCTTAAAATGCAAGAATCTTTATATTAGAGATTTGATTCCATAAAACTGTATTCTATTTATTAATATATAGAACCATAAAATAATTCACAGTAACACAATTAATGATTTAGTATCACAGGTATACTTTCAAAGGAAACTTACACATGAAGAATGCAATTTAGCTGAATTACAAGAAGAAACATGGCATGGATCTACCTTAGTTTGAGTGATATCATCAAACTGGGCTAGATACAACATCCCATAATGGATCATATCCTCAGCTGGTGTAAACATACTTCAATGAGAATTTTACCTGACATCCCCCTCTTAACTGTATCATGTTTGCCTCAGAACAGTCACCACCTGAAATGACAATTCAGCCTGAAAAAAGTTTCTAGCCATAAAAGATAATTTTTGTCCTCAAATATATACCCAAAAGCCTCCCATGAAGTCAAAGGGAGCCGCAGGTACGTATCTGAAGACTGAATGTGGCCCAACATTGCGAAGATATCACATACAACTATCAAAAACTGAGAGGAGAGACTTCTGGAAAGTGCATCTTCTCTCATGTCTTTCAAACTGATTAAAACAAGGCAAAAATAAAAGAAAATGGAATCTTTTAGTTCTTGGGTTGGGTTGACTGTAACAAAAGGTCATGTTATAGCCCAATTAATAAAATGCATTCTGATGTAAAGGTTAGAGAGCTTGATGTACGAGTCTTAAAAACTGATATCATTAGAAACTGGGTCTCTTATAAATTAAAATAGGAATAGCTTGGCAGATTTGTGATATTTTAGTCAATAGTAAACTGATAAGAGGCAGTAAGTTTAAGGAAGGCATATTAATCAAGTATAGTGTTCCCACACCTCCTCAAATGACCAATATTTCTTTATAAGAAAAAAAAAAGTATTTTTGTAATTAAAAACAGTAACAATATTTTATCTGGTTTTATCATAGAAAGGTGACAAAGTGGTTTTGAAACTACATTTAAAACTTGTCACTATTAAATACAAATAAGATAACATTCCTGAATGCTGCCTAATTTCTGATAGATAACTTTTCTGGAGTCTGTATCCTGCATTAGAAAACTAACCTGATGGGTTTTTTTCTGTGTCTGTCTTAGTGTTGGAAGAGCATTCACGTTTGTGATCCTAAACAGAACTTGACAATTCTGCAAATGGAAAACATATGACAGTCAAAGAACTGAACTTAATTCTGTGGTAGGTCAAAGAATCTAGTAGTTCTTCATCTGTTTACACTGACTTCAGTGAGATTGTTCTCATGCTTTAAGTTAAGCATGAGCATAAGTGCTTTGTTGGATCAAGGCTGTGTGCTCCACTCCCTTACAGAGAACAAAATTAGGCCCCCTTCTGCCTACATATACTTATGCAGCACAGAAAGTCATGCAAATTGAGGCCAAGATTAGTACCTAAAGAAGGTCACAGCAGAAGATGGAGGGAACAAGAGATTCAGGGGATAGAGGAAGAACATGAAATGGGGACTGGAGACAGAGGGCATAGAAAGGTCTTTACTTGGCCTGATATGGAGAGTATGCAGTGCTCCAGCAAGAGTGTATGGTGAGGAGGAAGGTGAAAACAAATAATGAAATATGTAGCAGAGAGGAACTTGGTGGACCCCATAACTGTCCCTCTCCACACTACCTACTTTTAAAAAATAAAAAATGTAGAATTTTTGTAAAGAAAGTCACATCGCTATTTGGGTGTTATCTGGATTCCACTAGAACACACTTTAAACCTGAACTTTTTTAAAACCACATTTTTTGTTTGAAAGTATGGAGTAATTTACTTTTGCATGAAGTTCTGCAATGACCATACCATACTCATTTCCTCATACCTCACGTAACACTACTGAGAAGTTACCCTACAATAACATAGGCATTCCATTGAATGCGTACCTTTAAAAATCTCCTTTTCATCCCCTCAAATTACACAACTGACTCCTACATTTGGATCCCAATCCTATATTCCTTGTGCACACACAAAAGAGCTCTGGTTTCCTAATTGGCCTTACAACTGAAAATTCATTTGACACAACTGTGATTTTGTAAATGCCTGCAGAGCCAAAAGAGAAGTGTGAGATGAGTAACAAATTAAAAATTAGAATTAGAGGAAGATTTTTTTAAAAAAAGCTTCATATATGGTTACCCCTCTAGGTACTATTATTTGAATTTAAGGTGCCTTATACTTAACATTGCCTGGCATTGTGGTAAATAGTCTTTGAACAACACCAAGAGACAATCTATTTGGGAGAGGGAGGAGACCTCCTTTGGGGAAAGGGATCCTTTACTTTAATAGGGCCAGCATCCAGTATAGTCTCTTCAAAAAAGTCATCAGCCCTTTAGGCTACTTTCTTCAAAGACAAGGTTCCCAATACACATACAAAATCCCAAACAAACTAAATAAATTTGGTGACCCTCTCTCTTAGGGAATAGATACACTTTCTCCCTAGCAAAGCAGGTATCTTCTGGCTTGCCTCATTATCTGCTGCTAGTAACTGGGTCCAGCTAGCCTCCTTTCTCCCCCCTTGAATACATGAGGAAACTGCTCCTCTGAGTCCTAGATTCCAGCTTTCTCCATTTGTAAGAGAAACTGAGTGATCTGAGAACCAAGGTCCAGATCCCCAAATGAATTTAGGCACCTACTTCCATTGAAATTTATGGGAATTAGGCACCTAGATCTCTTTGAGGATCTTGTCTTAAGATGCCTACAATCTCCCTTTTAGGTCTAAAGTATCTGTACTGCTCAACATCCCACTTCCTTTATGGCAATGTCTCCTTTTGAGCCTTGAAGGAAATGGATATACGGATCAAAAATGTGAAATTTCTGGAAATGACTGATCAATCATTTTAACTGTAAGCACAGCTCTGCAAAAAGAGTTTTGGGTCATTTGCAAAACCAGCAAAAATGTATGTCTTCTCTGGACTCAAAGTTTGCACTTCGACCTCAAGTTATTATTACTACGACAAAACAAAACAATAAATTACCATTTTTGTCTTAGCAAACACCTTGTCTGAGTTTTTGCAAGTCCAAATAATCGTTCTCAGTAACAAACATGGCTCCAGTGAATTTGTGCAATATTTTTACAAAATGGAAACATAGCAGAAGTAGAAACTAATGTAGACGCAGCAATGCTCTGCATTCCAAAGCTTTTGGGAATTGGTGTGGGTTTGCCATTAGCATTTCATAAGTCAAACACTTTTGCACTGTGTAAATTTGTGAATTCTCACTTAACTGAGACAAAATAGGCCAGATCCTGCCATTCTTACTCATGCTGAGGATGGTCTGCTCTATGAGTAGTCCGACTACATTCATAAGACTACATGCTGAATATGAATTTAAGTTTGAATGTATCTTGGCCATACATGGCCAAGAAAGGTTTCTTAAGTAAAAATTTAGTCCTTTAAATTGTGCCTTAAATACTGGTGCCTGTTAGGTTTTCTTAAAAATATATGAATGACATGTACACTCCCCAAACCCAAATTTATCTTTAAAAATGTTGGAGAAATTCAAAATTGACTACTATATACCTTTCTGGACTAAGGACAATAGAATTTTAAGACTCCATCTATCACTGCAATCTGATTGATTTTTTGTGTGTGTTTTTGCAATGACATAAGACTAAATTCACCACCGGCATCAGTGGGTGCTACTTCAGTGGAACTGTGTCATTGTATGCCAGTGGAATGTTAGGCTCACATTGTTTGAGATAAAAATGTTTTATAAAATACAATAAAATCTGATGATGAGTCTTAAAAATATTTTGACTAGAAATCTTTGAGAGAACAGAATGGATAAAGTTCCTTAGTGGCCTTTCACAATATCCCCTATACTAATGAACATCTGGATTCCTTGGTGCTATTTTGTTGTTTACCTTCTAATCTGTAGTGTATTAGACCTTTATGTGTTCATAAATGCAGCAAAAGGCTGTCTTAAACAGAAATAGAGGATGAAGACCATTTTTTTCCATTAGCAGTACATTTCCCTTTGGAGTCTGAGGTAAATTACTGGTTTATTCCAAGAATGGAAACCTCAAGTCAACTGCCTTTTATTTGTGAAACATTACTATTATAGCTCCTACCAGGAGATTTTTCTTTAAAAGAAAAATACCAAAACTATTTTTGTGCTCAAGTTACACTAAGAAACTATGTATAGACAAATATAAGCACAGGACTACCATAGATTATACTGAAAAGTGCATTCACATAAGTTAGTTAGTTGACTGACAAAATCAGTAGAAAAAGCACACCTAAAACAATTACTAATAGCAGTTTTCTTCCTGTTCTATCCCTCTTCAGGGAAAAGTAGACTGAAAGAGCTACAACCTTGCTATTCCTATTATTATGTCCTACTAGGAAAAGGTAGTGCCCAGGAGATACATATTAAACTACTCTCAATAATCATGTCAGGATCCTGGGCAAAGGCACGCAGGACTGAGGCAGGAGCTTGGGATCCAGAACTGAAATCAGGGGTCAGAGCCATTACCAGGGTCAAGAGTCAAGCTGAAGGTCAAGCCACAGTCAGAGCCAGAAACAGTCAGGAATCAGGCCAAGGGTCAATACCAGGTATCCGGGTCTGTGTTGGAGTTCTAGGGGTCAATTGGGAGTCAGAATTCAGGTCAGTGCCAGAGTTCAGGAACTCAGGACCAGGGTAAGCATAACAGCAAGCTAGGAACCCATATTGTTGTCAGGATACTTCTTGGCATGCTCCATGGGCTTATATAGGGTCAATGAGCCAATCAAGGATTGCTAAAACCACCGTCAGTCAGATGACTCAAGGCAGAACTTCCTGTGGCATTCAATTACTGCAGATTGTGGGTCACAGGGAGAAGCCTCCCCACCCCACCATTACAGCTGCTGATAAACAGCAGTGTGAGAATGTTAATTACCTGGAAGCCATGCAACCCTGGGTTCAAATCCCACTGAGCTTTACATTATGGAGTTGGTTGTATTGTTTTGTTAATCTTATAGCAATCAAAGAGAGAAGGCTGTTTATTTTATATATTTCTTGGCATACATGGAAGGACCATGATATCTTGGCTAAATCCTTCTCATCTTGGGAGTGTTTCCATTGACTTCAATGGGCACTGAAGCAAGCTTATTTGTGCGATAATGTAATCCTATTTTCCTTGTTAATAGCACTGCTTACATAAGCTATGCATAGCAGGTTTTGACCTTACTGTATACTTGCAATGTCTTTCTTCCTGGCAAATATGCAGTGGAGAAATAGGTCTGTAACTATTCCAAACAAAAAAATGCTAAGAGACTGTTGAAATCTTTTCCTGGATGGGATTTTTCAAAGGTGTCTTAGTGACTTAGGTGCAAAAGATCCAAGATCTTTCACTGGGACTTGAGCTAAATTATGTACATGATTTAGCTCAATTCTATCCCTTATGAGTTCTTATAATAATATTTTACCCTATACAGTGAATTTCATCTGAAGAGCTCAATGAACTTCACTAATCTATCATCCCTCCACATCCTGGAGGTAGTATGTAACACCCCTGATTTCTGCAAATGTGTCAGTAGCTAATTCAGTTGAGAATTCTAGACACCACAGTTGACTTTCAAAATGCATCTGTAGCATCCTAACCCATACAAAATTATATGTTATCCTAGGACCCTTCCAACAGTCTATGAACCAAGCAAACTGTAGTCACAGCAAGGCCAGAGCAGCCTATAGGGTTAGGTGAGACCATGAGTGATCCCACAAATAACATTTAATTTAAATATAAAAATTTAAATATAACATATCACCAGAAAAATATTTATATATTATATTGATATATAAGATGCATATTTTATAAAGGCAACCAAATAATACCATAATCATAGATCCTCATTTGTTTAGAAATGGGGTTGTACAGGGTGGAAGGACAGAATTTGATTCACTCTGATTTTCTGATTTACCTTTGGAAAAAAGAATTCTCCAACCTTCTCTACAGTAAATTCCATTCAGTCTTTTTGTAATGTCACCATCCCTTTTTAAGCACTTTCATTCCCACAGGTAGTTGAAAGAGCTTACAAGTCACGGCTGCAAATACATTATGAGAAATGTTTGCATTAAAACTATGATTTTAACTCCCTTCTAATTTTCTCAAAAAAATTATTATTTTACCACATAGCTTCTCAAAGATAGCCCCTACTCAGAAGAGAATGTTTAGGAAAAATCTGAGGTTAATTGGATAAGATGTTTGAATTAGGATACATTTAAAAAATTGTGGCATTTAATTTCTTAAAATTATTCTAGCTTCTTGTCAATTTATAATTAGCATAGAATCATAGAAATGTAAAGCTGGAAGGAACCTCAAGAGATCATCTAGTCCATCCTCCTGAGGAAGAAGTATACCTACACCATTCCTGACAGGTGTTTGTCTAACCTGTTCTTAAAAACCTCCAAAGAGAGAGATTCCACAACCTCCCTAGGTAACCTTTTCCAGTGCTTAGGTATCTTTTAGTGTAGCCCATAAAACTAGCTTTAGTATTTTATTTTACTTAGCAGTAATACAAGGAACCTACAGGCCTATAAAATATTAACTTAAGCTGTTAACATGTGGCATAAATTAGCATAAAGGTTTGAGACCTATGACCTTTGGCATAGAAAAATGACCTGACAGTTTCCCTGAGTTTGGGGGAACTGGGAATAGCATGCTTAAGGGGGAATTTTGTACATAATAATACCAGGTAACCAGTGGTGAGCTGGAGCCGGTTCACACCGGTTCACGCGAACCGGTTGTTAAATTTAGAAGATGGTTTAGAACTGGTTGTTAAACGGGTTGGCAAACTCCGGCCCGTAGGCCACATCTAGCCCACGGGACGGTCCTGTCCGGCCCGCCTGAGCTCCTGGCTGGGGAGGCTCCCCTGGCCCCTCCCCCGCCTTCCCCCCTCTCGCAGAGCCCAGCGCCAGCGCTCTGGACCACTCTTGGGCAGCTCTGCAGCTCCTGCCGCTTTGAGCGGGAAGGTAAGGGGGTGGGGCAGCGAGCTCCAGCAGGCCGCACAGCATCCTTACACGCTGCCCTGAGCAGCATGGTAAGGGGGCCGGGCCTGGGAGGAGGGGTTGGATAAGGGGCAGGGAGCAGTTGGAGGGGGCGGAGGTTCTGTGGGGGTGGTCAGAGGATGGGGAATGGGGGGGCTGGGTAGGTGTGGGAGTTCCAAGGGTCTGTTGAGGTGGTGGTGGATGGGGTCAGGGCAGTCAGGGGACAAGGAGTGGGGTGAGTTGGGTAGGGGGAGGAGCTCTGGGGGGCAGTTAGGGTGGAGGGGTCTCGGGCTTGTACTCACCGGGTGGCGCTTAATAACTAGTTCCCTACCGGGTCGTCGTCGGCACTTCGGCGGCGGGTGGTTCACTTGCTCCAGGTCTTCGGCGGCACTGAAGGTCATGCCACTGAAGTGCTGCCAAAAACCCAGAGCGAGTGAAGGACCTGCTGCTGAATGGCTGCCGAAGACCCGGTAGGGAACCGGTTATTAACATTCTGGCAGCTCATCACTGCAGGTAACCACAGGGACCTTGAACTGATACTAAGTTTGGATATTTTAAGACTATTGGCAGCTGCTTAACCACAGACTTGCTTTGGGAACAAATTGATGTATATGGTTATAAGTTAAAATCATTAATATACTAACCTGTAAGATAAAAACCACCCTGACCTTATTAGAGTGAGGTAATTAGACAGGGACCAGGAAGGCTGGGCATTCAAATGAATATTTATGACAAGCCCTAGGTCCTATAATAGGGCAGACCACCATGTACGGTGTGTTTGTGTGTGGAGATTGGCATTGTTGGGTCCAGCTGGATCCAGACCATAGGACTCGTTTGGCATGCCAAGGCCAGAGGAGGTTCTTTGTCTTTCATCACCAGACCCCCAGAGAAGTGTTTGGGTATATATGCAAGAATGGTACAATAACATTAACTTTGTACTTTTGTTATCTTTTTATGTGGTTTGGAGCTTTGTGTCTTACTAATCCTGTTAATAAAAGTGGTGAAATCTTTGCTCTGGCCTCAGTATAAGTGTCCTCTTTGTGCACCCGGGGTTCCCTACCAGCTACTGAAACTGATAATCTTGATTCTGTTGTGCCTGATTCTGGGACTAGAACCCTACAATCCCTCTGCTCTTTAAATTAGTCTTAACTGGAAGTCAGTAACCATCAATAACCACTAAAGAACTGGGCTACAATAGTTAGAAAGCTTTTCCTAATATGTAATCTACACTAGCGGGGGGGGTCGAACTAAGGTACGCAAGTTCAGCTACGCAAATAGCATAGCTGAACTCGAACTACCTTAGTTCGAACTACTCACCCGTCCAGACGCCGCGGGATCGAAGTCCGCGGCTCCCCCGTCGACTCCGCCACCGCCGTTCGCGGTGGTGGAGTTCTGGAGTCGACGGGAGCGTGTTCGGAGTTCGATATATCGCGTCTCATCGAACTCCGAGAAGTCGAACATTACCTGCCGACCCGGGCGGGTAGTGTAGACGTAGCCTAAATCTCCCTTGCTGCAAACTAAGCCGATTACATCTTGTCCTACTCTTGGTAGAAATGGAGACCAATTGATTACCATCCTCTTCATAAGAACCTTTCATATATCTGAAGACTGTTAGTATGTCACACCTCAGCCTTCTCTTCTTTAAGCTAACCAGGCCTAATTCTTTCAACTTTTACTCATAGGTCAGGCTTACTAAAACTTATAAATTTTGTTGCTCTCTTGTGGACTCTCTCCAGTTTGTTCCTAACTTTCTTAAATTGTGGTGCCCGAAAGTGCACACAGTACTCCAGCTGACGCCTCACCAGTGTAAGAATTACAACACACAGGAGTAATAGCATAAAACTATTTTGCAATGATAAAGTCTTATGCTGCAAGATGATCTCCATAAGTGATATAACTTCATGGTCAAGTAGGGTTGCCAACATTCCCAGTTTCGCTGAGAGTCTCCTAGAATCGGGCTCAATCTTCTGGAGGCTACTAAAGCCAAACTGGAAGATTTTAGGCCTCTAAAAGTCTGGCGGCACAGTGGGGCTAAGGCAGGCTCCCTGCCTGCCCTGGATCCACGCTACTCCCGAAAGTGGCTGGCGCCTCTCTGCAGCCTCTGGGGCAGGGCCAGGGGATCTCCATGTGCTGCCCCAAGCACCAACTCCACAGTTCCCATTGGTCGGGACCTGCATCCAATGGGAGCAGCGGGGGTGGCGCCTGTGGGCGTGGGCAGCACGAAGAGCCCCCTGCCCCTCCCCCAGTGGCTGCAAGGACATGCCAGCCACTTCCAGGAGCGATGTGGGGCCATGGCAGGCAGGGAGCCTGCCATAGCCCCACTGCGCCACTGACTGGTAGCCATCTGAGGTAAGCACTGCCCAGCTGGACCCCACACACCTCATCCCCTCCCACACCCCAACCCCCTGCCCCTGCCCGGAACCCACTCCTACACCCAAACTCCTTTCCAGAGCCCACAGCCCCTCCCACACCCCAATCCCCTGCCCCAGCCCTAAGCCCCCTCCTGGAGCCTGCACCTCACACCCTCTCCCACACCGAGTACCCTCCAGCACCCAAACTCCCTCCCAGAGCTTGCACCCTGCACTCCCTCCTGCACTGCACCCCCTGCCCCAGGCTCAGCCTGGATCCCCCTCCTACACTCCAGCCTAGAGCCCGCACCCTGCACCCCAACCCACTGGCCCAGCCTGGTGAGAGTGAGTGAGGGTTGGGGCGAGCAAGTGATGGAGGGAGTGGGGATGAAGTGAGCAGGGCAGGGCCTCAGGGAAGGGGCGGGGCAAAGGTGTTTGGGTTTGCATGATTAGACAATTGGCAACCCTATGGTCAAGTATGGTAAATGGTACAAGTGCCATGCCAGTTAACCAAAGCTTTAACTAAGGCTACATCTACACTACAGCGGGGATTGATGCTCTGAGATCGATCCACCAGCAGTCGATTTAGCGGGTCTAATGAAGACCCACCAATTCGACAGCAAATTGCTCTCCAGTTGACCCCTGTACTCTACCCCCACAAGAAGAGTAAAGTAAGTCGACAGGAGAGTTTCTCCCACCAACCCCTCATGGTGTAGACCTTGCGGTAACTCGACCTAAGGTACGTCGACTCCAGCTATGTTATTCACATAGCTGGAGTTGCGTAGCGTAGGTCGACTTACCGCAATAGTGTACGCATAGCCTAAGAAAAGTTTCTAGTCCTTTCATTTAATAAAGACAGCCTTCAAAGCATAAACTGATCAGTAGGATCCTAAGTGTGGTACAGCAATTCCTCCTAAAAATCACAAGA
Organism: Mauremys reevesii; assembly: GCF_016161935.1. Lineage (NCBI taxonomy): Eukaryota > Metazoa > Chordata > Testudines > Geoemydidae > Mauremys > Mauremys reevesii. The sequence continues at coordinate 174,193,434 of NC_052624.1, read as the reverse complement.
ATTTCTAGGAAAAATTACAACCCCACCAATTACACTGTCTCCTATTCCCCTCCCCACTGCCAGCCATCAGAATTCTTTCACAAGAATCTAGCAGCAGTCTCTCTCTCTCTCTCTCTCTCACACACACACACACGCACACCAGGCAACAGCAGAATCTTCACCCCTTGCCATCCCTTTTGGATCCCTGATTTCATCAGCAGTTCCCCCACAACAGTAATGAGAATCTGGTGGCATGCACCTGTATCTGAACCACCACCTTCTTTCCATGAACTTCTCATAAATAAGAACACAATCAAATGTTCATTATAAAGTGCAAAAAGGGGTTGCAAATCTGTTGAAGCCAACTGGCAGGTTTTGTTTGCGAGGATATTTGTGAATACTTTTCATTTGCTGTATTTAACTCTGCATGTATTACTTTTTTTTAAAGTTTCTTGGTATAAATTCTTCTCTGCTTCTAATATGATGTTCTCAAATAGCTTTTTACTTTGCCCTTCAGCCTGCTCTTTGCCACTTTCTTTACAGCTTTTCAAATCTGCCCTTTTGAAGTTCATCATCACAGAGCTATCCTTGTGTAAAAATCAGAACCTTCAGAACTTTTATGCTGAACATCCTCAGCCAAATCTTCAAGCTGGTGTAAATGTGGCTCCATTGACTGCAATAGAGCTAGATCAATTTATACCAGCAGAGGGGTTGGCCCCATATCTTTGTGCTTCATTGCAGCACTTCCTAGATTTATAGCTAATGAACTGAAATCTTCAATAATGGCCTTAAATTACCCTCCTTCCTCCTTCTCTACTTTTTTGGGGGTGGGGGTTGGGGGGAGGGAAGGCAAGGATTCTTGTAAGTCCTCTACTCAAGAGTTTGACGCATGGAGACAGAGAAACTTGCTCTGCATGAGGTAATGCTGCTGTTCCAGGATACAGCTCAGAGCCTTAATTGTGACAGCAAGGAACAGAACACAATAGGAGTGTATCTCACGGCACCTGCTTTCCTTTTTGGCAAGAGTTTGCTCTTCCAAGCCAGCAAGTGTTTAATGCTATTAAATTTACAGGTAATGAAAGCTGTTGAATTTTAAAACATCTGGGTAACATAAATTATCAGAACCTCTTTTCAGTCTAGGGCTATAAAGTGATTTTGAAATCTGCAGAAATGCATTAGTAACCTGGACAAAAATGTGTTTATTTCTGAACATGTGCCCATGTGACTGTGGGATACCACTAATATCCTCATGCTTGTGACTATAATGCCCATAGCTTCTGAATCAAGAAATACTAGGAAGGCTTTCAGAAGCCAGATATCCCCAGCATTCACCATGCAATGGGTTCCATGTGGATCACATAATCAGTCATACAGAAAAGCAATTTCTTTTTCACGTGGTTGCTGCAACCCGTCATGTCTGTTCCTGCACAGGTTGATGCGTGCCACTTGGGTTGCTTCTGTGTGCAACATCAGATGCAAGGAGTAACACTGTGGCTAGAAAGAAATCACAAATCTGCAGAGTTCATTGGCTTTCACAAGAATGGACCAGTTACGGTAATAACTACTGAACCATGTGAGAGGCTGAGAGAAGAATACAAAGTACTTGGAAATATGTTTCATGCTTCAGTTCAGCTGACATTTTCTAATTTGAGTTTCTTAAGTCAGGTACCTAAATAGAAGTAGCTGGATACTGTTACTGAGCAGCCAGAGACCAATGGAAATTAAAATGGAAGGTATTAATATCAAAGGGAGCTGCAGGTGTTGGGCCCCTCTGAAAATCAGGACACTAATTTAGGCACCTAACTATAGGTACCCAAGTTGAAAAATTTTGGCCATTACTCTTAAATGAGTTGTCTGCTATTTTTTAAATTAACATATAAGAACTCACTGATCACAGACCCGGGACTCTTCTGCATAAGCCACAGTGCAAGCCTTGTTCTCTTTAGCACACTCCAGGGTTGATATATTGGAGTGTGGGTTCTTTTCTCCTCCAAAGGTACTGTCAAAATTTGGTTATTTTTGTATTACAGTAGTGCCAAGAGTCCCCATCTGAGATTGGGGCCTCAGTGTGCTAGGCACTGTATATACAGAGTAAGAGACATTCCCTGCCCTGAAGACTTTAAAATCTAGACAAGACAGACAAAAGGGGTAAGGGAAACAGGCACAGATGAAGTAATTTGCCCTGTCAACTAAAACTAGACCATGTTGTCTCCCTGTTTCCCCCCATGACTATATTTCTGCTACAACTTTCTTCTCCTCCATCAAGATTTGCAACATCAGGATATAATTATTTCTGTGACGAATTTATAATAAGTAAATTTAGCACATGGAACAAAATACTGCAGTGACTTTCTGTTTCATTAACAGTTATAATCATCAATGGGAGCAGGGGATTTTGAGAAACAAATATGTTTTCACAAATTCTTTGAGGAGCAATTATTTTGTGTTATTGTACTAAAGTGGTTTGTGTAAACTAAAAATAAATAATTCCATCACAGGTGTTCTGAGATGTCTTTGCAAAGCTAAGATAGTAAGGAGGTAGGAGAAGGAAAAGAGGGCACTATTATGTTGTATGATCGCATAACATGATTTACAGTATGTAACATTTTCATTAACACTAAGTTCTGCATGTATAACTAAAGTATTTTCTCAATAGAGATGGAACTGAACCAACAACCTAGATTTTGGTGAAGTTCAGATGTGGATCCAAACATGGCATCTGGCCCCTACCTTTACTATAGGCTGAATTTCTTTAGAAAGAATTAGTCTGGAATAATGTTACTAAACACAGCTCTTTCATGAAGATGGAATATAGAATCTTCAACACCAGGGACCATGAAACACATGTGCCATTCTCTGCCAAGGGAGACAGTAAAGCAAAAATATAATTCGAAGCCTGATTCAGTACTCCATATTTGGGCAAAGCATCCATTAACACCAAGGGGAGCTGTGTCCAAGTAGGGGGCTTCAGGACTGGGGCTTTGAGCATTACACCTTGAGCAATCCCTATCATGTCACAGACACTATTTCACCTCCCTATAGAAAGGCTACTATTTTTAAGTACCAGTTATGGCTGAGGTCTTCAAACACTTAAGGTACTTGGATGCCTAGCAGCAAAATCCCTTAGGCAGCTTTGAAAATCTCAGCCTCACAGTTTCCCCAGATAACCATGCCTTAAAAATAAACAGGCAAAATCTCAGGACCTCCCACAGCACAGAGTGGTTACTCATCTGTATGATTTGGCTCTCTCAGTTTCCTGTGGTGGAATTCTAACTTACGGTGATTGTTTATTTTTCTATATCTGTTGAATTATTGGAAATTCGCTCTGCCACTATCTCCCCTTCGCCAGATCCCACATACTGTATTGGGTATATTATTTCTGCAGCCCATTAAAACATAGGCTTTGTAATAAAAAGCTCTGACTTGTCCCCCAGGTACAGGAGAAGAGATTGTATAAATTGTTTTATAATCGATGGTAGATTATCAATAATCAGTTTTCCAATGGATTGCATTCTTTCGCTCACCATCCCCCCCACATACACACACACTTACACAATTTCATTGTGTGATGAACATTGACATTTTCATGCATTTTCCAAAATTTCTCAAATATTTTAGCTATTGTGAATTTCCACCAAAAAATCACATTATAACATTCAAAATCTTCACAAACAAGGATCACTCTTCCTTTCCCTTCCCTCTCTGCATATGGAATTTCATTACTGAACACCGAGCCAGCCAAAGCTGAACTGTACAGGATGAGTTGGATTTACATGGTTGCACACTGGTACTATGGCATTTCCAAGTGGTTTTTACAGGTTCAGCCTTGTCTTCACAATCTCATAAATGATATCCAATTCCAAACAAGATGCAGACAAGAAAACAGCTTAACTAACTGGTTCAGAGATGTGTATTTCTTATTACTATTTATTAATAAATAATAATTATAATCAAATAGAATAGATTACTAATAATATAGAACAAAGATAAGCACACACATCTTTTGCAATCCCCAATTGCTTTGGAGAACCATATATATTACTTAAGAAGCTTACGCCACTACAGAGTTAAACTCTCCTGTGCTCACTCTGTCTGGAGTTCCTTTGTGCTCAAAACTGGGCTTCTAAGGTAGCTCTGTATGTATATTTTGCCGGTATTAAGCATGAGGATTGTCTACTCCAGTCAACTTAATCAATCAGGTGGTGTTACCTATGACTCGGGCTGGTTTTTTCAGTCAAAACTTTTGCTCAGTGGAAAATTGGGTTTTAAACAATATCAAAATTCACATAGAAACTGTCTGTTTTCATCCAAAAAAACAAAATCCAAGCACCCAAAAAGTTTACCACTGAAAACTAAAACATTTGGGGTTTTTTTCAACAAAAAGGCAAAATTTCCCATGAGGAAAAACAAAAAAATAAAAAGACATTTTCCAGCCAGCTCTTCCTATCACTCGTTCACACATCAAATAATCTTTTTTTTTTCTGATTTCCAAAGAGACTAATTCAAGAGTTTGTATTCATTAATAGTTCCTGCAGCCACTGGTTAATACCTAACACTAGGTTAATACTTTAAAAAATATCTGTTACTATTTTTAAATCCCAAAACTGACTCTTCAACCCATTTGAAAAGAATGAAGCTAAAGAAAATATAACCTATGGGAATGCCCATGCAGTCCAAACTGCCTGCTCACGAAAGAGCTTCTCTCTGGTTCAGGATCAGAGGGGTCACAAGAAAGAATCTCTTTTAAATTAATCTCGAGGATTTGGCTTCATAGACTATTTCCAGAACTCAGTAAATATTTTTTTCTGTAGATACTGATAGGAGTTTTGCCCTGTTGAAAACTCTGTATGTCCAGGGTATACAGCTTTACATGCAAATTGTTCCAGATTTTCACTGATGAAAGAGCAGAAGTTGGCCCTATATTTTTTAAACAACAACATAATATATAATGGAAAAGGAGGGTGGGAGAGTGGTCCTCTATGACCTTTGTAAATACACAATCACAGTCAAAGACTAAAGAAGAAATAGTCAGGCCAGGGAACATTGACCATAGTGGCAGAAGAAACCAGGAAATACAACCCCCGTGATGCACCACAGTGGCTCATAGAATATCAAGGTTGGAAGGGACCTCAGGAGGTCATCTAGTCTAACTCCGTGCCTAAAGCAGGACCAATCCCCAGGCTCAGGCAGCTGCCGATCAACATCAACCAGATATTAAATGTTTCAATTTTCCTGACAGAAATTCTGCCAAAACTGATCTTTCCCCACAAAAAAAATTCAGCTTTGACAAAACCTCATTTTCCAACGGGAAAATGTCAATTATTTTTAACCGGCCCTAACTGTGAACCCTTCAGTGCAGGGACTGTCTTTGTTTATACAGCACCTAGTATGGGGCCCTAATATCTGTTTGGAGTTCCTGGGCATTGCCTTCCATAGAAATAATTAAGCATATTAATTGTTTGTATCTTGAGTATTGTAGGTCTGGATCTATTATCTGTGCTTTCAGACATGGAGGGATGAGTTGCATGGACCCCCTCGAAAGTTGCATAAGCATTCCAAATAATATAATTATAATTAAAAAAACATTGGGAGGCACAATACAGCTGCTGACATCCTTTGCTCCTCAGACCATATTCCTACCCTGCACCGTTAATTATATTGTTCTTTGAAGCCAAATACAGTGGAAAGTTCAGATATGCATTTATCACAACAATGGAAAGTGAATTTCTGTTTCTTTTCCTTTTCCTTTGTGCAAAGTCATTACCAAACATATTGACTGGGAACCCTGGGGATTTGGAACAAGAATAAAAATACCAGGATTTTTCAGTTATAAAAAGAGTGCATTTGGGATACTAGAAAAAAAAGAGTCAAAAGCAGGCAAGGGGTTGAGATTGAGAACTTTATATTTGAGAGGAATTAATTTTGTGTAATTAATTTATCTGGAAGATTTTTTTTTAGAGAATCACTTAAAATGATAAAAGTTGGCTCTCCTTTTTGCATATGAAGGAAGGTACAATGAAGCCCAATATGGACCCCACTGCAGTGAATGGTAAAACTCCTATTTACTTCTAGGGTTGGATACCATACTGGGATATAAACGAGTGGGGAAGGCGGGAGGGGGGGGGGAGACAAAAACAATCAAAACAGAATTATTCAAACTTTTTATTTAATCCAAGCATTTCTTGATCCTAACATTTGACTGATCACAGATACTTTGTAAAGCTCATTGTAAGAATAGAGTATATTTTCACTCCTGTGGGCATTATGGTAGTTGTTAACAGTGGCTTGGTCTTTGTTGCTAATGGTCATAACATAGAGTATATCTTTCTTTTTTTCTGACTGCTACCTTAGTTGTAAAGCAGCAGGAGTTGCTGACCACTCCAACTCACAAGTCAGTCAGCAGTTCATTTTAAAGGATTGATCAAAGTTCATATTTTCAGTAACATAACACCTCCAGAGAGATACCCCACTTCTCACTATTCAAAATATTCAACAGGAAGCTGGAAATATCAGCAATGACCTTTTAGCTATGCCTTACCCAGTAATCTCCTTGAAAAAACAAACAACCTGGACCCAGTTATTTTAATGATGCTTCTGTTAACACATGATGCTAGATATCTATATTGTTACATTTCAAGTACCATCCAAATGTTTCATAATCAACTTTTTTAGCTCATAGGAGATACAAAATTCAATCAAATGCAGGCTTACGTGGAGGGAAGCTATGTTTAAACATCATTCCCTGCCTGCCTGCAGAGTATAATATTTTTTAAAAGCTCATTTGACACATAAAAATACATTTCACTACTCATAAACACAGTAGCTGTATGTATAAGAGAACAGGTAAATTAAACTATCTAAATGAAATGCACTGAACAACAGGAGGGGAAGACAACTGAATTTAAATCAGTTAAAATTGAGGTTCTCTATATCAAATGTTTTAAAAAAAAACCAAAGCACTGAAATACTTATGTTCAGAAATCTCACTAAAAAACCTTCACAATTCTTGACTCTGGCAGTCCCTGCTATAATAATGATCTGGACACACTCTGACCCCCGATAGATTTCATTACAGGGTCAGGGCCCAGCTTGCCCACTCAGCACTTAGCTGCTATGCCTGGACCCAGGTTCTCTGAAGTACCTCTCTTCTTTAATAAAAAGCTACATCATATTAGTTTACTTGCTTCAGGCAGCTCTCTAAGTATGTTCATGTCAACGTAAATATCATGACCTAATGCATCAAATTTGTTTGATTTTTGTGCATTTATTTCAATCAGGATTTTTCCCCCACTTTTTTTTCCTGTATTCAGTGCACCAAGCACTAACAGTGGGAACCCTAAAATATCCCCCACAGTATTAGAGTTGTGAAAAATGGAGATACCTAACTTACTGAATTATTTCCAAATACAGTAGTTCTCTATGCATCTCTGGTATAAAGGAAAAAAAGTGAAACTTAATCATTAAAAGAAAACCTGTTTGGTTTGTTTGAAGTGTGAAGGTCTTATGTTATGTAGTTAGAAATTATACTTCCTTACATGTTTCTTAATCTGATGCAGTTTTTTCCCCTCTTGCTTTTAATTTGACATGCCAGTCAAAATTAACATTAGGGAAAACAGCAAACATAAACCTTGTAATTTATATGCCTTCACATCATACAATAATAGCTCTCATCTTGGGAAAAGTTAACAGGTTGTTCTTTTGCTCTCAGGAGAAAATAGGATTCATTTGGGGTTTTAATGGAGTTTTAGGGTTATAGTAACTCAAATTAAACTAAATCATCATTAATTATTCCTGAATCTCATGTAGTATGTATTCTTTTTTTCCCTTTGTTGGTTTATGACTCTGAAACTCACACAGAGTGACAACTAGAAACCTGTATGGTGAATAACTGCTTGATGCACACTATCTACGCACTACTGTAACTAGTTAGGGAGATACTCTCTATGTAGAGGCTACACAGATATTTCTAACAAAATATATATTGTAGTACCTACCTATCCACCTGCTGTAGACTTATCTAGATGGTGTGACAGGTTCAGGCCAGATGGCTACAAGAGAGTGGTCGAAGGTAGATACATTAGCTCCAGGTTAAGCAGGTCCCTTTTCCCTGGGTAAGATAACAGGGACTATTCCAGAACACTCAGGAACTTTCTAGAATTAATTAAGGTTAATCAGGACACCTGCTATAAAAAGGCTCTCACTCCAGTTAGTGAGGTGTGCGTGTGTGTAAGGAGCTGGGAGTGAGAGGGCGTGCTGCTGGAGGACTGAGGAGTACAAGCATTAACAGACACCAGGAGGAAGGTCCTGTGGTGAGGACAAAGAAGGTGTTGGGAGGAGGCCATGGGGAAGTAGCCCAGGGAGTTGTAGCTGTCGTGTAGCTGTACAAGGAGGCACTATAGACAGCTGCAATCCACAGGGCCCTGGGCTGGAACCGGGAGTAGAGGGCGGGCCCAGGTTCCCCCCAAACCTCCCAACTCCTGATCAGACACAGGAAGATCTCTGAGGCTCTAATCCACCAATAAGCACAGGACCCACCAAGGTAGAGGAGGAACTTTATCACAATGGATATACCTAGCAAGTTATACGTAGATAAGCAGTGGAGGAACATGTGAGTGCACAAATACACACATACACACAAAACCTTCCAACCAAGAGCACAAGCTTTTATACACACAATTCACACACACAAATGAACCATCAGAGAAACAGCAGTGAGCTGTAGGTAAGTAATTTCACCCATCCTGGCAAGCCAGCAGGCAGAAACAAGTGTCAGTGCCCCAACACTTGATTTACTCCAGATGAACTAGCTGTAGGCTGGAATCACCTGCACAATTTCATGATTACCACAACCAGTGCAATTTGTGAAACAAATCTATTAGTGTTACTTGGCAAAAAGAATAAAAAAAATGTTCAGCTCACTGGCAGACTCAAGCATAATTACAGTGCCTCCCAAACTATAATGTGTTTCTATGTTGCAGCACCTTGTGATTGGGTCAGGCTGCCTGACATTTGCAAGGTGTTGTTGCTATTATAAAGAATATTATCTCCAAAGGAAAGTGAGGTGACACAGCAAAAAATTAATTACCACCGATGTCTAACAAAGCAAAATAAATTAAAAAGTGGTTGACTTGCATTCTGTTTCTCAAAGGAGAAACCAACCATTGTTAACCCTTTTAGATTCAGCAACGGTCGGCAAATTCATTCCACTTTGCTAAGTCAAAATAAGAGCTATACTCTGCTCCCACCAACACATTTAGGTTCAATAACTAAGTTGCCCCCAACCTGGACATAAGAAGGAAGATTTCAGCAGACCTATTAAAAAAAAGCTAGGCTTATTCTAAAACTAGCCAATATTTATTACCATATAAGTTTAGTTTTCTGTCTTTACATCTTTTATGTCAAGAACCCCACCACCATCTCCCTCTCACCTCGGTTTCATTTTTTACTCTTCTCTGTCCCTTCTCCTCACACATTGACAATCTCACTGGGTCACTCTCTATAAAATTTCCAAAATCCATCCATTACTTTCCTTTCCCCCTCAAAATGACAATTGCCCAATCTTTAATCAAGGAGGCTGATGCCTGTTTTTTTCCAGCCTCCCTGGTTTTCTCCACTGCCCATTCCAGTTCACAGCTTCAGAAGTTATCTGCTTTAACCATCCCTCTGAACATGTTCTGCCCCTCTGAGAATCCATTCAATGAACTCCCTCTGACCTCCTTTAAAAATTCAAGCTCCTCATAGGCTCCCTGCATACCCTGCCAGAGACACTGCTCATCTCCTTTTGCTCCTCCATCACATACCTACTTTGTTCAGTTCAAACTTCTCTGAGCACTCCCTTCACATCCTCCCTCTTTCATATATATGTATATATGCTTTCTTCCATGAGGACCCCGGAACCTAGAGCTCCCTTTCTGTACCTGTTGGCAATCCCTCCTTCAAGGCCCTTCTCAAAATGCCCTTCTTCAAGGAGGCTTATATACCCCAGTATTCCCCTAAAATAAAAAAGGAAAAAATGTGAGGAGTACTGTTGCTCAGCCTCCAGAGTCCCCTCCTGCACAGAGATTCATAAAGCTCCATTCTCCTCCCTTAATATCTGAGTAAATTCGCTAGGGGAGATTGTGTGAACTAACATGTCATTAATACTGAGACGAATGCTAGCTCCACATCAGATGCAAACACCACCAGCTACCAGCTCCCTAAGGTCTTGGAGAAGAACAGCATCTGAAAGAAGGGCAGTAGGCTGAAGCTGAAACCAGGAAACACTGATATACTGCTTGTGGGGAGAGGAAAGCACTCTGAAAAACATATGTTTTCCATATCATGACTCTCTACAAGGATGTCTGCCTTCAGATGGTTAACATAATCAACAACTTTAGTGTTTACCTGGATTCCTCACTGTTTCTGAATGCCCCAATAACCATGGCTGGAAAAAATTACACCCCAGCTGTCAGAATCAGACTTAGCTACAGTAATCTATGGATCCATGACCTCCAGTGTTGATTACTGTAATGCACTGCATCAATGAATGAAACTGACAGCCTTTAATCAGCCCCAGTGGGTTCAGAATACTTCCCTGGGAGTACAGGCTGCTGTGAACACATCACACACGTGGTCTGCTATCACTGGTATCTCATCAAATTCAAGACTTCTGTGGTCATCTTAATAGCCTTCGGAAAAACCCCATCCCACCCACCCAAAAACGGAGAATGATGAAGGCGGGAGAGAGATAGATACACACTGATATTTTTGTGTTCACTTAAAATGTGTTGAGGCACTCATGTACCCTGTATCTGTGGCTACAGTGTAAGCAGGTAGACAGACAGATTATGTAAGTAACAATAAACAACTTGCTGAATTGCCAGGAACAAACAGAAAATGAAAACTTTAAACCAAGTGAATGCTTGTTACCTAATAATATGCTGAAAGCCATGATCCTCTGACTTTGGAGGACTGCCTAGGGAAGACAGCTGCAAAGACAAGGGCCCGTCTTTTTCTCCTAAAGAGTATAATTGCAGGAACAATCAGCAAGAGTATCCCAAATGATCTTAATTGTGGCAATAAGGTATACAATATTGCGAATTTTCTGTGGCACCCAGGACCTTGTATATATGGGGAACTGAAATACCAGCTTCACACAGTTTCCTATGGACTGCATAAAGATCAGCATTTATAGCCCAGGTAACTGGTGTTTTCCTGATCGCATTAAACTGAATTTCTCAGATAATTCTCCAACAAGTCTAGGCACCTAAAATGAAGCAATAGTCTACATTATGTCTATTCTGCACACAAAGGGGAAAAGAGAGGCTTGGATGATAGGAAAAATGTCAAAAGAAAAAATTAAAAACTACTAGTTGTGGTGATTTAAGCCCCAGTGGAAAACATACATTTATTGGGAAGAATTCTCATCAGTAATGCTGGAAATCTAACATTTTCTAGTTCAATTACAATATCTGCTCTTAGATATTGGTAAGAGGCTTGTTTCCCAGAACTTTGATACGGAATCAATATCATGCTAACTTGTGATGCATTAGTAGAAATAGTGCAGAAAGTGTCCTATTGTTATTAATAAATTGTTTCATAGCCTTCCAATATATTTTTTCAGACATATTTAGTCTTCATTTTATTGGAATAAAAACAAGCATGTTATGGGCTTACATGAAGCTGCACTTTGAGTGGTAGCCAAGAGAATTCCAGTAATTCTAGCTGCACACCTGTGCTATTCCTTTATTTTCATTTGTGGTACTACAGGCAGAGACAGGCAGGCTGATCTTGCATCTTGACTACTTATGAACACCTAGAACAAATGCAACATGAAACACTGAGCCATATATTGAGCTAAATTCATCCCTCAGATGAGTCCACTGAAATTTGGTCCAATTTGTTTAATTTTCCCTTTAAGTATGTCTTAAACATGTAGTAGGAACTCTCTAATCTGCAAACCTTATAACTCACACAAAAATATCAATGGTTTCTCCCCAATTCTCAGCAAAGTTTTCAGATGCAAATTAAAATGTCTTGCATTACTTAGATGTCATTATTTTCACAATAATGTTTCAACATGTTTATTTGTAAATTATGATGTATCATAAAATGTGCTTGTCAAAATTAAATGAGGAAAGGACATTTTTTGAGATGCAGCATCCTTTTATTTGTCAGTTACTTAGTAATTTGCAAAAATCAGGGTGTAGTTGGTATCCATGTCTTTAGGGCACATTGTGAGATTCCATTGTAAATACCAGGGGGAAAAAAGTGGTGAAAAAGTATAACTGAGTTTGATTTTATCATTAATTTTGCCACTGAAGGTGGGCAGGTAATTGACACACCTGACTTTGGTCACACACTGCTCTGGTACCCGAGCTAGCTACATTAAAACTAGTTCAGGTATGTCTACACAGTGTAAATGCAGTCCCACCGAAAGGGACTCATGTACTGTGATTAAGTACACACTTACCTGTTTTGTTAAATTGGGGGCTAAATGAGCAATATTATGATGGGCCTGTGTGAAGTTTGTATTCTGATCTCAGTTTCCTCAAAGCCTGGGGATATTTTGTGCCAGTGTTTTGGATCAGGTCCATCTCTAGCTAACATAGAATCATAGAAATGTTGGGCTGGAAGGGACTTCAAGAGATCACCAAGTCCAGCTCTTTTGGACTGTCTTGCTCCAGTTTATCGAAATGAATGGGAACAGTGCCATTTACTTCAATGGGAATAAAATCAAGGTCTTTATTTACATAATTATCATTAGCTACATGGTACCATTATTAAATAAGGCCAAGTAGCTCTGAGTGGTTTATGGGCAGCACACACAGTAGGGTTCCTTACAGCTGGTCCAAAAAGGCCCAGTATACCCTCATGTTTCTGGACATCACATATGTGCATATGCAGAGACAACCCAAGCCAGACACCCACTTACTGCCCAATTTAGTGCTGGCCAGTATTCTGGGGCAGCAGTTCCCTGCTTAGTATACCCAGAAAAGAGGAGGCTGTATTTAATCCTATTTATTTATGGTTTCCCTTAACTACCTGCCTGTGTGCTTGTTTCTTTGCCTCCCCCCATTTCTTTTTTTTGTGTTCAAATGTAATGCTAATGCAAGGTGCTGGGATGAAAATCACAGAGACTGACATTTTCTTTTTATCCACTGCATAAGTACAACTGCAGTGCAAGTTTCCCCACTCCGCCCAACGTGTCTCAGTCCTGACTTGCAGGGACCACATCTTAGGTTAAAAGAGTATCACATTTTCAAGGCATTTGATTTCAATGGGAGTTAGACACCCAGGAGTTTCTGAAAAATTCCACTAAGCACCTATCTGCATCTTTAGGTACCTAAATACTTTTACAAATCTGACCCCTAATTTGCAGGCCTATTCAAATCCTGGGGCTATCTGATGAGCCAGCAATGTTACAAATTAGTGCCAATTGTGGTGGAGGGCTTCCGTTTAGTTTTTTGTAATATGGTTGATTCTCAACTCAGAACTCAGGGCGGGGAGGGTCAGAATCCGAGTCTTGCTATGACTTGGGTCCAAGCTCTGTCATTTTGCAGAGTAGACACAGCACAAGCCACAAATATGAGTCAGAAGGTCTGCATAGCACAGTATGGACATGTTGACATGGCTATAAGACCCAGGTCCAGTAATTGTAAACCCAGATTTGCAATGCAGTGTGGACACTCAAGCGTGGGTGTGGAAACACTGAGTCCAAAAGGCTGGGTCCCAGAAACTTGGATTTACAATGCAGTGTAGACATAGCGCTAGATGTAAAAAGGAACCATATTCCTCCATTGCCTGTCTCTTATTGGTATTTGGTGTTTGGGTGACAGTCATGGGGTAAGTACACCTCATCCCCCTGGGGGTGGGGCAAGGGCATGGTAGCCCCACAATTAAGTCAATAGGGCTCCCCTGGACTGCAGAGAAGTGTGGCCTAATGGCCAAAGTCAATAGGACTTCCCTTGGTGGCAGGAAAGCGTGGCCCAATGGCCAGAGTCAATAGAAGGGGGTTTGGTGGGCCACCATGCAAAGAGAGGGGTGGCCAGGTAGGGGGATCCAGGCCCTCCCTGCTCTACCAGATCCCAGCCCAGGGCCCTGGTAGTGGCAAAAGGATTCTCCGTGAAGTTGGCGAGGAAACTGCCCGCAACATACCAACTGCTGCAGGGACACTGGCTAGTCCCTCCCTGGGCTACTTCCTACCTTGATTCCTGCAGTTGAAGTTGGGGTGTCCTCAGAGTCTCCAGGCCTGTTGGGCAGCATAGCCCCTGATGGTCTACTGGTACCTGGATGCCTGTCGGGGTCACAGCATCCCCTGCTCTCACAGCCTGGGCTTCCGGCTGCTCCTTAGCTAGGGCCGGAGAGGTATGTCCTTCCTCAGTGGCCAGCCCAGACTGAGCTAGGCTGCTCCCTTTTATACCACAGCAGCAGTTGGAGCATGCCCAGCAGGGAGTGTGGGGGTGGCTTCTATATAATTATATAAAATGGAGATATCCTATCTCCTAGAACTGGAAGGGACCCTGAAGGGTCATGGAGTCCAGCCTCCTGCCTTCACTAGTAGTGATTTTGCCCTAGATCCCTAAGTGGCCCCCTCAAGGATTGAACTCACAACTCTGGGTTTAACAAGCCAATGCTCAAACCACTGAGCTATCCCTCATGCTGCTAAAAGTGCTGCTTTAACCCCTTCTGCTCCAGTGCGGGGCAATACACCCCAGCATAGTAACACTAAGACCTATGAAGCACCCCACTGCACATTTCTTTTGGGGGAAAAGTTGTCACAGCGTTTGACCAGTTGAATGATTAGATGTGGGTGCTTTGTAATGAGTAAAGAAAACAATGGGTCCAAATAGAAGATATTCATTTTAAGGATGCAAAAATAATATATTTTTCATTGTCATCAGCTGATGGGGGTGGGGAGAGGGAAAGGGGGAAACAACTAATTAGCCATTTTACTGCTCTCCTAAGAGTATGGGAGGTGACTGCTCCATCCTTTCATTAGGGCTATTATTGATGGAACTACACAACCTGATAGTGGTTTCATAAATTATATTACAGTTTGAGGTAAATCTACCACTTTCCATGATGGTTAGGGGACTCAAAGTTTCCTCCCACCCCGCTTAATCCTTGGATTTTACCTACAGTCTGTATGCAACCAATGCACATTAGTCAATTAATAGGCTGTTAAATGACAACAGTTCCGGGCAATTTAATTACTGTTGGTAAAATAAGAAATGAATTATTGGATGTCAGTAACTAATTTCAATTCCTTTCCTTGGAACAGATTAACTCTGAACATGATGGTTTATTTGGAAAAACGGATTGCTTCCTTGTGAATACAAATCGCTGAGTCATTTATTGTAGAAATTTAAACCTCTGTCTTTGTATCAGGCAAGGAGTCTTTTAAAAGTATTTTAAAAATATTTAAAAAATACTTCAACTAACATATGCAAAAATACAATCCAAACATAAATATATATTTTTAAAAAACACAAGACACCTGAAAAACTCAGAATGCTCTTCACACCACCGCATCCTTCCTGTATATTTAATAAACATATTAAAGTGAATGAACTAAGACCATAAATTAAAATACATAGTTTTGTAATGAAATACATTTATTTTGTATAGTAGGTAGCATTACAAGGTATTTGTGTAAGTGATAGCAATGGCACTCTATTAATTGTACAAGCCTAGATTATTTTTTATAGCACCAATAAACTATTTATCAGGGATAATTATGGCAAGGAGGGTAATTTATAATCCCATATTTTAATCAATCTTCTATAATAGAAGGATATGACCAGGACATGGTACCTCATTATGTGCCACATCTTCAAAGATACCATCACCATCTAGAATCTGATTCTGCATACCTTATTTAGGAAAAACATTGATTTCAACATTTAACACTAGAATAGAGTGTCCATGTCCCCACCTCTCCAATATCCACTCCATCAAATGTATGGATGAAGCTGACTTTATTATTACTGTATGATTGCAGGACATTCTTCTCAAAAAGCATATTCCACAGCTTTTTAACATGCTGTGTACAGGAGAGTAAGTAATTATGAACTCAAAGAAAGCTGAGGAGCTTTCATTTTTCTACCATCATACATATATGGCCCATTGAACAAATTATTAACAGATTCTAGAATGAATGCCTGGAAGGGAAGAATAATTGTTGGAAACATTGTTTTGGTCCACAGCCCAAGTTTAGACTTTCTTCCCCACGGGACTTCTTCCCCAGTATGACTAAGGGCTCACCCACACAAGTAAGGATTGCACAGTTAGGCCCTATATAATCACACATCAATCCAGGGATGTTTGCATAAACAAAACAATGTAAAGTGTTATCATTAGGCACCTCTCTTTTTGCCTATATCCCAATAAAATGTATTTAATTAAACAAAAGGTCTGAGTGCCAAGGAGAACACTGAAGTGATGAGAACCCTAACTAGTCATAGAAGAAAGCACTCAGCCTCATATAAAAGATTTCTATACTGAAAAATCTAAACTAGATATGGTCAACATTTCTCAAAAAAGGTTTTCATCAAAAATGTTTTTCCCCAAAATGAAATTAAAATGTTGATAGCCATTCCGATAATGGTTTCAATATCATTTCTGATAAAAATTCCAACATTTTTTAAAAATTACAAAAACGTAGGGGGAAAATTGACCTTTCCAATGCAAAATGAAACAAATTCACCATTTCAATTTTTTACATGGGATTTTTCTTTTAATTTTCCAATGCCCTCTAACCTAGGAACTGAGAAGTAAACTGTGATTAACTGGAACAAATACTTTTCTTATCTACCTGATTTGTGTGTAGTAGTGTATACTCCCAGTTTACCTTCTGGTAGCATTACGGAAGAAGGAAAAAAATCTGATTAGATCATTTTTAAGTTAAGCAGCTGGTTATCATATATGTACTGCTAATGTATAACACAGCAGGTTTCAACTTTTTTTTTCATTTGTGGACCCCTAAAAAATTCGACTGGAGGTGAGGAAATCTCCTTTGGAAATCCTAGACATAGTCTGCAGACCCCCAGGGGTCCACAGACCACAGGTTGAAAACTATTGCGATAGCAGATTGTAACACCAATAACTTTACTGCAGGTGGAGTACAAGCCACTCATCTGAAAATCCATGTTAAAATTGTCCAGAAATAAATTCAAAATATGCATTGTACTAAACTACTGACCTCCAAAATGCAAAGATTTTATAGATTAGCTGTGGGAGAAGCTATTTGACATGATTCAGATGATCCCCCAAATTTTAATATTCTGGACCAAAACCTCCTCTCTACATTTTCCACTTTCAGTTTTTCACTGTTGGTCTCTGGACCTGCCAACTCAGCTGGACACATCCTGGGTTTGACATAGATACAAGACAGACAAGAAACATCACTTTTTCCCTGAACTGACCACCGACCTCCCCAAACTAAATTCAGACATCCTCATCTTAAGGCAATAGAAAGCAACCGTAATGATCTGCTCCGGAATCACATCAAATCCCCAAACATACTGCACTTATTACAATATAGCAGCTCTAGTGAGTCATCAGAACCACTGGTAGATTAATCTGCTGAATATTATTATCCTGGTAAAATATATGTGGCAACATGGTATGTAAAATTATAATATTCCACTGTACAAGATATGTTCCAAGTCTGGGGAAACAACTTCAAAACAGCTCCCCAGAGACAAAAGGATAGCCAACACCTCAGCCAGGCGTCAACATAATCAAATGGACTATCACCTGGTTAAGTGGCCATTCCTTGGCAGGAAGAAATGTGTGAGCAAGAAATTTACATCTTGGCAATGGAACAGCTGCAGGTTCCCATGTGCAGACCTTCTGTCAGCTGGAGATGATTCTCGAAGAAAAGAATTGCTATAGGAAAGGGAAACAAACTCTTCAGATAGTTTCTCCTCCCTTTCCCTCTCCCCACAACATCCACAATACCTGAAGGACAAGGAAAGGAGCATTGGACTGGAGTAGGGGTCCAGGCTGAAAGGCATCCAGCCAGTAAGACTGCAAAATCATGTGGTAAGAGTGGCATTTTGATTTGAATTCACTTAGCTTATTAAGTTAGATATTAGTTGTATTTTATCTTTTATTTTCTTGTAACCACATTCTGTCTTTCATGCCTCATTACTTGTAATCACTTAAAATCTATCTTTCTGTAGTTAATCAACTTATTTTATTGTTTTATCTAAACCAGTGTGTTTGGACTGAAGTGCATGGGAAACTCCATTTGAGATAACAAAGTTTGTGCATATCATTTCTATTAATGATATAAAGGACTTTCTATGAGCTTGAATTGTCCAGGAGGGTGCTGGGCGGTACAAGATGCACATTTATGGGGCCAGGTCTGGGACTGGGAATTTTCTGTTGTCACTCTGTAGTATCATTCATGGGTGGCTGGTTGGCTAACTCTAGCACTCATACAGTATAGCTGGGGGTGATTTACATGCTGGAGGCTGTGTGAGACCAGGTCAGGAGTGGTTACTGTCACAGCAAAGCGGTGGACCCCAGTTTGGAGAATTGAGGGGACACAGCTGTTCAGTAGTCCAGATTGTACCCGGGGTAATGTCACAAACTATTCATGTATTATTAATAAATAATAATAATGATAGCAGCAAGCCTTCCTGGGAGTGCACAGTGTTCCATTTTGGAGCAGAAGCAAGGAGTGCTTTAGAAGGCATTGCACCCCAGACACTATCCTGATCAGTGCTGGAAGGATACTTCAAAGACTCTCCACTCACCTGAAATCTCTCCACCTTCCCTCTTCCCCCATAGCATGCCTCAGAGCAGGATCTGGTGTTTATCTTGGCTATCAACTGCCCATTCTACATCAGGAGGTATGGCTTCATCAGAGGTATTTAAAGGTGCAGTGTATGAGTGCAGAAGGGACTTAAGGCCAGATTTTTTAAAGTATTTAGGTTTCTAAATACTAAATGCAGATAGGCGCCTAGAGAGATTTTCAAAAGTGCCATGGCACCTAACTCCCACTGCACTTTGAAAATCCCACTAGATACCTGAATGCATATTTAAGCACCTAAATAACTTTTTAAAAATCCAATATTGAAATAGTTCTAATGAAATAATTACTTATCATTGCTACTGGAGAAAGCAGATTTTTAAAAGTATTAGGCATTTAATAATGCAAATATGTCTTGCCAGACTTAATGAGTGAATGAATCTGGGAATTATTCTTTCATCCTATGAACTCTCATCTTCCACAGCCTCTGGCACATCTACCATTTTCCTTATGAATTAGCTATTAATGTCGCAGACTTTCAGAAATGCTTTCCAAGGAAACTTTCACATTCAATCCCTCACTTGTAACAAAGATTTACAATTTAGTTATCTATTGTGAATAATTAGTCTCCCAGAAATTACTTTGGTAACATTTAAGGTGACATAGGTTCTCTGTTCTGCTCTCATTCCATAATTCATTGTTTTATATTGTAGCTCCCTTTTGACAAACCCTATTAACCAAACCTTCCAGGCCTTACTGAAAATGTCAGGCTACAGAAAACAGATAAGGATTGTCATTCCACAGTGCCAGCAGATGATTGCTGACTCAAAGCTGGCAGTGCTTTACTAGAGCCATAATTCATGGAGTAAGAGAAGCAGCAGAATCAATTGTCGGGACAATGGGAAAGTGAACACAGCAAGATGTTTTACAGTTTGCTGTGGTCTATAGCTTGAAGCTATTTTCACGATCTCTTCAAGTCTACATGAATTAAAGTCATTGCACAGGGCAATGAAGGGTTAACTATGAGTAAAGAAAGCTATGCCCTATGAGGCAACCACATATTTTAAAATGCACTTGGTTACAATCACTGGCCACAACTATAGATTGCTGCCGATAGCTCTGATTCTTTATGTCTGGAAGTTACAGGTAAAAATGTTCTCTTTCCACCCACCTCACCTCTGTTCCTTCCACTAGTACTATGTAATTACAGGGGAGAAGCAATACATTTAGTGCGTATCTAAATAATTCCAATTTTCCAGTCTTTTTAAAAGGCTAAATCATAGCAAGACAGATGTAATATGAAAGTTCATGTCGCTCTAAAAAAAGAAAATAAGGGAATCTATTGGTCCAGAGGCAGAGGCAGCATATAACACTCATGCTGTTTGCTACCTACTATATCTACCAAGCAGAGTGGTCTGTTAAATAGAAATGGGCTTAGGAATGAAGACCCCAAGGTTCCAGTCTTATCTCTGACAATAGCTTACATTGTGATTTTGGACAAAAGACTTGTGCCAACATTTTAAAAAATAGTCTCTCATTTGGGTTCCCAACATTAAACAACTTGGGCCTGATTTTCAAAAGTCCTGACCACTATATATTATTTAAATTGCAATGGCACCCAAAATGTCTCAGGGGCTTTCTAGACACAGAGGACAACATGCAGACAGATTTTCAAGGGTATTTAGGTGCCTAAAGAGGCAGATTTTCAAAATCACTTAAGTAGCATAGACACCTAACTCCTATTGATTTCAATGGCAATTACATGCCTAAACGGCTTAGGCACCTACCTGGGGTTTCAAAAAGGCCTATCTGCATCTTTAGGGGCCTAAATACATTTGAATATATGGGGAAATAGTCCTTGTTTTGAATAGCATCCAATCTAAAGGGACAAAGATAGGTGAGGGGTCTGGCAAACAGTCACAACATACAAACAAGGTAATCAAGGTGATGACAGCCGTATGTCTGTTATTTAATTTAAAATGGAAAAAAAATAACTTAAAAACCCATACCACTACCTTTCCTCCACCAAATAAACCCCACATTTTCCCCATAGTAATCCCTATCTTCAGTTCCAGTGCTCTAATGTCCTTCCCTGCAAGTCTGAAACGGTTAGGAAAGATTTGGTTAAAGGATACTTAAACCCCCCACAAAAACACAAAAACCTGAAACTCAAGCTCTATTGGTCAGAAGGGGATCAAGAGGTACCTGCAACCAGATCAGTTCTTTGTATAGATATCTTTGCATATTTCCTTTCTCCAGTCACTGTCAGGAGTCTACATTACCCATTGCATAGGGAACTTTTGGATAAGTCTATTTTGAATTTTCCAGGCTTACTATTTTATGTCAAACACAAAGAGTGAGTTCCTTCTCTCAGCTACATTGATGCAAATTTGGATTGACACAATTGAAGTCAATTGAGTTAATATGCCTTTACACTACTGTAACTGAGAGCAGAATTTGGCCCCTAGCCACTAGCAAATACACTGTTTCTCACTCAAAATGTGTACAAGCAGTTTTTTTAATCAGTGACCATAACAAGGCACCTATGTAGTGATTTAGAGATATATGGATTTGTGTGCATATATTTCCATTAAAATACTGAAATTCCAGAGAAGTTTATTGTCCATCTTTATTCTACAGATGGGTGTGCAAAGTGGCCCATAACAGGAAAGTATCCACTAGAGGGTCTGAAGCAAAAAAAAATCCACTAAACTTCCAGTTCAATTTGATCTGAAACCAATTTTTCCAAAAATTTCCATCAAATAAAAAAACCTGAAACTCTTTGTTTCAAGTCATCCAAAATATTTCAGGTCAAAATTGATACAAAACAGTTTCAGATTTTCAATTTGTTCCAAGTTGGTTGATTCAAAACAATTATTTTTAAGTTTTCATTTAGATGCGGCTGTTTTTTACCCATTTGTTGTTGCTGTTGTTTAAGGTGGCCAAATTTGAAAACGAAATGATGTTTCAAAGTTAAAAGTTGAAATGAAATGTTTCAAAACAAAACATTTCAAAATGATCAAAATGAAACATTAACTTTTTCTACAAAAAATTAGTATTTCCACAAAAAACTATTAATTGAATATGAACCAAATTCACAAATAGTTTCAGAGTCCTGAAAAATGCATTTTTGGTGAAATTTCTATTTGCCAAATAATTTTCACCCAGCTCAACATAGGAGTGTATTTTCATTAGGATTTATATATTCAGGCCCCAGTTCAGGAAAGCACTTAAGCAGCTGGTTAACTTTAGGAACGTAACATTAACCACATGGTTAAGTGTTTTACTGAACTGGGGTTTCATCCATTATCAGGAATCCCTACTAATGGTTCAGTGTATGAAACTCATCTTATCAAGTTGGGAATAATAACTCTAAATGTAGTTAAGGATTAGTAATATCTTTCTAAAGGTGAGACGAGGCTCCAAAGGTAAGAAATTGACATAGCTGCCTTAAAAGTCAAATACCTGATGGCCATGCTTAATAGTGATGCCTGCTACCTATTGCTTGCATGATAGTAAGTGATTATAGGCAGATACTCCTGCTTCTTCCTTTTAATCAGCTACTTAATCAGTTTGCTCAGAATGAACCGGTTTGACTCAGATCGAGTGGCAAAACACATCAAACCAGAGCAAAGTAATAAAAAAAAAGTACCGATAAATCATGGAAAAGTGATAGCGCTATTCTTTTTATTTACCCCTTTGTTTCTATCAAAGCAAGTTAACCTCAGTTCCTCCCATTCATCTCTTGTTGTTATTGCTGGGAAATTCACTATTTAGCTCAAGATGTCTCGCATGATGAATTATTAAAAATCTTTAACTGCTGGACAACCTTCTTGAGGTATAAGATTTTTTTCTAAAAAATTATCCCTTGTTTTGCTGTGAGGGGAGACAGCTAATGAAAAATGGTCCAGAATTATTGTGAAACAATTGTCTGTAGTGTAATCAAGTCTGTTTCTGCCCTCCAACTACTCCAGGATATAATGATATATGTATCATTAAGTAGCTACTATGGATGCCTGAGGAAACTGGTAGAAATTTGTACCTATTGTTTTCCTTTCTCCCCCTCCATCTCTTCTGTTACACTCCCTCTATCCACTTCCCATTGCACTTTTAAATAGCTCTTTGCAGACAGAGGCTTATATATATTTTGGGGCAGATTCTGCCATTAGTTAGACTGATGCAACTCTGCCCTGAAGTTACATATGCTCTCTATGGACGATCACATTCTTGGTCTCACTTGATGCTTAATTATAGAATCTTTAAAGTAAGCGCTTTTAGGATCATGATTTTTAACACAGAAAATAGAGGGCAAAGGGAGAGTGTGTGACTAATGTTTAATTGGAAAAGCTTTGAAATCAAACAATTGTTTAATGGTTGCTAAATGCTATGTAGGAGAAGGGCTCTAATTCTGTTTTTTTCCACATGCATAGTCTTTGGTTATCAAGTTATCGTATATGTGGCTTGAGGCATTCCTTGCACAAGTCACTTCTTATTGGAAGACAAAAATCTCTTTGTGTTGACTGCATCTTCCTCAGCGGTCTGTTCAGTGCCAAGCATGTTGTCGGCACTTAAATAATAATGATGCTTAACAGCTCCTGCACCTTTATGGACAATTAAACCACAGCATTCTCAGGCTCTGTCCATATTCTTGCCGTAAGGTTGTGGAGGTGCGGGGAGTCACAACTCATGGCCTAGGAGGGAGTTGAGCAACAAAAACTATGGGTATTTTATGAAAGACGGAGGACAGAAGCAGAGCATTTTCTATTAAATTAAATAATTCAAGTATATTTTAGAGAATTTATTCAAAACTAATGTTACTAGTAAATCTCCGTCATGCTTGAAAATAGTAATATATTTTCAGCATATATTATGAAGTAATTACATGCATTTTAATCAGCACTGAAGCGGTCAGTAGTGTAGTGCCAGATACTGGGTATTAAATGGATTATCTGCTGCATAAAAGTCTACCACCTAAATCAGTGCTAGGACAGCCTAATTTGTACACCTAATTTTGCAAGATAAAAATAAAGATATAAGGCCTGATCCACCACACAAAGAAATTGATGGAAAATCTCCTGTTGACTTCCATGGGCTTTGGATCAAGCCCGTAAAGAAGAGATCACATGCAACTTGTATGTGTAGGCCTGGTCCTCCCTTTCCTCCCCCCATAAAGTTCCTCGTCTGTTTCCCTTTGATCCTAAAGACACACGCCACACACATGTTAACCAGATATGAACCAGATTTTTGATGTCAGAACTGCACTCCAGCCTAATTCTTCTCAGAAAAAAAAAATGTTGAGCTGCTATCAGTTAAATTTCTGCACACTGGGAACAGAAGTGTATAGTAGAGTGGTGTGAAATGTTCATAAAATCTGAAACAAGGAAAGATCAAATCCAAAACTAATTAAAAGGTTCAATGAAGCACTGGGATAATTTCAGGGCAGGTGATTTTCACCAGATTTCAGCTTTCTTTTTAGACCAGCCAGGTGGGGTAACCACGATCCCTTTCTCAAATAGGCAGGAAGTCGGCAAAGCCATAGTTTCATCCCTTACTCACTAGCCAGGCACCTTATCAATAGCTGCAGTAATTCACTTGGTTAACTCTGCTCTCATTAAGTGAGAAGGAGTTTTACTATTGATTTTTAAAAGGAGAGGGCCAGTGCTGAGGACTACTAAAAATCCCACTTTTCTTTACCCTTCTGCAGCACAAGGTGAATAGGATAGGACTTTGTTTCACAGCTTGATACTGGAACAGCTCCTGGAATGAAGTAGCAACACACCACCTCTTACATAGGGCTCAGTCTAGCTTTGCATGTTTATGCTTAGCTTGGATTTGTATGCACTGAAGCAACAATATTATTTAAAACGTACATTTAATTAATATAGAATCATAGAAGCGTAGGGCTGGAAGGGACCTTGAGAAGCCATCAAGTCCACCGTGACAGGATTAAGTAAACCAAGGCCATCCCTGACAGGTATTGGTCCAACCTGTTCTTAGAAACCACCAGTGATGGGGATTCCACAATCTCTCTTGGAAGCTTATTCCAGAGCTACCTATAGTTTGAAAGTTTTTCCTAATATCTAACCTAAATCTCCCTTGCGGCAGATTAAACCAATTGCTTCCTGTTCTCAGTGGACATGGAGAACAATTGATCACTGTCCTCTTTATAACAGCCCTTAACATATTTGAAGACTGTTATCAGGTCCCCCTGAGTCTTCTTTTTCCAAGCCTTAACATGCCCAGGTTTTTTAACACTTCTGATTAGATCAGGTTTTCTTAACCTTTTATCATTTTTGTTGCTGTCCTCTGGACTCTCTCCAATTTCTCCACATATTTCCTAAAGTGGTGCCCAAAACTGGACACAGTACTCCAGCTGAAGCCTCACCAGGGCCAAATAGAGCAGGACTGTTAACACCTGTGTTTTACATGTGACACTCCTATTAATATACCCAAAATGATATTAGCCTTTTTCACAGCTACATCACATTTTGATTCATATTCAACTGATGATTCACTATGACCCCAGATCCTTTTCAGCAGTACTACCACCGAGCCAATTATTCCCCATTTTGTAGATGAGAATTTGATATTTTTCCCTTCCTCCGTGGAGTACTTTGCACTTGTCTTTATAGAATTTAATCTTGTTGAATTCAGAGCAGTTCTCCAATTTGTCAAGGTCATTTTGAATTCTAATCCTGTCCTCCAAAGTGCTTGCAACCCCTCCCAGCTTTTGGTGCCATCTACAAATTTTATAAGCATATTCTCCAAGTTATTAATGAAAATATTGAATAGTATCAGACCCAGGACTCAACCATGTGGGTTTCCACTAAATATACCCTCCCAGTGTGACAGCAAACCAGTAATAACTCCTCTTTGAGTATAGTCTTTCAACCTGTTGTGCATCCAACCTTATAGTAATTTCATCTCGATCACATTTCCCTGATATGCTTATGAGAATGCCATTTGGGACTGTTAGAGACAAGGTAGGTGAGGTAATACATTTTACTGTACTAACTTTCTGTTGGTGGGAGAGACAAATGTCAAAAGCCTTACTGAAAATCAAGATATATCACATCTACTGCTTTCCCACCCTCAGCCCCATTCACTAGGTTAGCAACCCTGTCAAAGAAGGAAGTTACATAGATTCGGCACCATTTGCTCTTGGCAAATCCAGGCTGGCTATTCCTTATAACCCTATTATCCTCCAGGTGCTTACAAACTGATGGTTTAATAATTTGTTCCAGTAACTCTCCAGGTATAGAAGTTAAGCTGACTGGTCTATAATTCCCCCGGTCCTCTTTGTTCCCTTTTTAAAAAACAGATACTATGTGTGCCCTTCTCCAGTCTTCTGGGACCTCACCCATTCTCCTGGAGTTCTCA
This sequence comes from Mauremys reevesii, assembly GCF_016161935.1. NCBI lineage: Eukaryota > Metazoa > Chordata > Testudines > Geoemydidae > Mauremys > Mauremys reevesii. Next base: position 174,167,333 of record NC_052624.1, on the reverse strand, counting down.
AAGATAGTTGCTAATGGTTCCAAGACTGCTTCAGCTATTTCCTTACATACCCTGCTAACTTGAATACACATAACTTATCTAAATGTTTTAACCTGCTCTTTCTCTTTTTTGGCTTGCATTCCCTTCCCCTTGTTGTTAAATTTAATTGTGTTGAATATCTAGTCACCATTAACCTTTTTAGTAGAGATGATACAAAATAGGCATTAAACACGTAAGCTTTTAAAGACCCTCTTCTCATCACCTTTTATTTCCTTCACTAGGTATAATTCATTTTGTGCCTTAGCCCTTCTGATTAGTTTCCTACATGCTTGTGCTATTCTTTTGTACTCCTCTTTAGCAATTTGTCCATGTTTCCACTTTTTGTAGGATTCCTTTTTAATTTTCAGGTAATTGAAAAGTTCTTGATGGAGCCTTGTTGGCCTCTTACTCTTCTTCCTATCTTTCCTTTTCATTGGGATAGTTTGCAGTTGTCCCTTTAATATTGTCTCCCTGAGAAAATGCTGTCTCTCCTGAACTCCTTTTTCTCTCAGATTTTCTCCCCATGGGACCTTAATTACTAGTTCTCTGAGTTTGTTAAAGTCTTCTTTTTTGTACTTCTTTATCCTTATTCTGCTGCTCTCACTCCTTCCTTTCCATAGAATCATGAAATCTATTATTTCATGAGCACTTTCAGGCAAATTGTCCTCTACCTTCAGATCCACTACTAATTTCTCCCAGTTGGTCAGAATCAAGTAAAAAATGGCTGTCCCACGGTTACTTCCTCCACTTTCTGAAACAAAAAGTTGTCCCCAATACATTCCAAGAACTTACTGGAAACTTTGGGCATGGCTACACTTGCAGATGTAGAGTTAAACCAGCCTTCGTAGAGCGCAGTAGGGAAAGCGCTGTAGTCTGTCCACACTGACAGCTGACAGCACACTGGTGTGGTCAACTTAACAGCTGTTGCAATGGCCACAGAGAGCAGTGCATTGTGGTAGCTATCCAGGCATGCAAGTGGCTGCAACGTGCTTTTCAAATGGGGGGTGGGGGTGGAGTGTGACAGGGAATGTGTTGTGTGTATGTGAGGGGAGAGAGAGTGGCTTTGTGGGGGGTTGAGAGCATGTCAGCATGCTGTCTTGTAAGTTCAGACAGCAGCAGACCTTCTCCTCCCCCTCCCCGCCTCTCTCTCTCACACACAGCATTCCACAGTAATGGTTGCTTTGTCTTGGAGCAGATAAGCATGCCAGCTGTCAAAGAGAGCTTTCAAAGGGCATATCCAAAACAATGACAAGAGTGGCCACTTGACTTAAGGGGATTATGGGACATTTCTGGAGGCTGATTAGAGTGCAGTAATGCAACACCTCGTTCACACTGACACTGGGGCGCTCCAGCAGGGGCGCATCAAACATTATTCTACTTGCCAAGATGGAGTACCAGGAGCGCTCTAGCCATGGAGTCAGAGCGTTCTACGTGCCTTGCCAGTGTGGACGGGTAGTGAGCTAGTGCGCCCGGGGCTCCTTTAATGCCCTGTAACTCGCAAGTGTAACTCACAAGCCAAGCCCTTTGTGTTCTGCTATATTATTTTTCCAACAGATGTCTGGGTACTTAAAGTCCCCCGTTACTACCAGGCCTTATGTTTTGGAGATTTCTGCTATTTGTTCTAGAAATGCCTCATCTACCACTTCATACTGATTTGGTGGTCTACTCTATAGTATACCCGTACCACCACATCACCGCTATTTTTGACCCCTTTTATCTTTACCCAGAGACTTTCAACTGGTCTACCTCTCCCTTTCTTCTGGACCTCAGAACAAGTGTATATATTCTTGATGTAAAACACAACACCTTCTCCCTTTTTACCCTACCTGGTCTTCCTAAGCAAGTTATCCCCGTCCATATCAATATACCAGTCATGAAATTTATCCCATCAACTCTCTATGATGCCAATTAAGACATAATTTAACTTAAGGACTAATACTTTCAGTTCTTCCTGTTTACTTACCAGACCCCTTGCATTTTTGTTTAGATGTCTAAGATGTCGAGCAAATATATATGTACATATAACTGGAAAAACAGAAAAAATCTGTGTAACACTAGCACATGCAATTAATTAATGCTCATTTTTTAAAAGAAGCGAGATAATCTTTTGGTTTTGCTGATTTATGGAAAGCTAAAAATTTTCATTCTCAAATTTTTAGTGAAAAAACAAGTCAGCAAAAAGGGATGGTCTCCACATTGAGAATTTTCCATAAGGGTGCAGATGATTTGAGTTAAGACTGTCACTTGGCCTGTATGCGTGAAAGGATGGAACCAGAGAGGGAACTGTATCTCTCAGTGTGCCTACACTACAGCCACTACAGCAGTACAGCTAGTGCACTGCAGCTGTGCTGCTATACTGTAGTAGCGTAGATGCTTCACACATCAATGGAAGGGTTTTTTCCCATTTATGTAGTTAATTCAACTCTCCAACAGGCAGTTGCTAGGGTAACAGAAGTAGAGGTTACTCACTTTGTGTAGTAACTGCAGTTCTTCAAGATGTGTGTCCTTGTGGGTGCTCCACTTCAGGTGTGCATGTGCCTGTCAAACCCTTGTTCAGAGATTTTCGGTTAGCAGTGTTGGTTTGGCATGCACGTGCATCCTACACCTCTTCGTGCAAAACAAAGAGGCTACATAGAGGTGTATGGGCAAACTGGCCTCAGTTCCTTCTCCACCCAAATGTCCCACAGAGAACAGCATGAAGTGGAGGGGAAGAAGGGTGGGTAGTGGACATGCATCATGAAGAACCGTAGTTACTGCACAGAGTAACAACTTCTTGGAGCAATGTCCCTATGCATGCTCCAGTTCAGGTGACTTCCAAGCAGCATCCCAGAGTGAGAAGGGAGCTTCAGAATTGAGTCTAGAACTAAAGATAGCACTGTAGTACAAAGTGCTCATCAGCTCTGGCACCATGGATTAAAGTTTCAATTAATTGTTTCAAAAATGTATGTCCTGAGGTCCATGAGGACCTACATATCTCAGACACTGGCACATATTTCAGTAATGCTGTAAATGCGGCTTATGATCTGGTCAAATGTGTTATCATCCTTGGGGGGGGGGGAAATGCCTCCAAGAGCATAACAAAGGCTAATACATACAGATATCCATCTCAATAGTCTCTCAGTACAGATCATGGACCCCTTGGATCTATCTGTGAAGGAGATGTAGAGTCTAGGTGACTTTCAAAATTGCTTGGTCCTATCAAAGTAGATATCAAACATCCAGGGTATGAAAACAGGATTCCTGCAGAGAGCTATGCTGCTTCAGAAGGAAAAAAAAGTAGATAAATGGATAGGTTAAGGTGGAACTCCAGGAGAGCCTTAGGTAAGAATTTAGGGGGGTGGCCATAAAGACACTTTGTAGTTGAAAAAGATAATAAAGTGTGTGTGTGGGAGAGGGGTATCTGCCATCAGGGCTCCAATTCCCCCAACCCTATAGACCAATGAGACGGCTACCAAAAAAAGGCTGTCTTCACAGAAAAATGGAGTAAACCTTGTCATAGGTTCAAATGGAGGTCTCATAAGGTAACTGAGTATCAAGATGAAGATCCAGGTTGGGGTGGGGGGTCTCTAATCTGGGGCAGAGATACCCCAAACCCTTCATAAACCTCAACTATATCAGATGAGCAAAAATAGAGAATTCTTCACCTGGAGGATGAAAGGCTGATATTGCAGCCAAATGGACCATAAAAATTAAACTAATTGATAACCCCGATTTCTTCAGATCCAACAGGTAATCCAGGATGACTGAAGGCATCACAGATTCTGACAGAATACAGTAATGATAGCAGCAGCAGAAGATTCTCTTCCATTGCTGCAGGTAAGAAGTATGCATTAATCTCTTTCCACTATTAAATAACATCTGTTGTATGTCTGTAGAACAGGAGGACTCTAAACCCATGAACCATCGAGCTTCCCATCCCAACAGTGATGCATCTGTTGTTAAAGTCACCAATGGAGCTGGGTGACAGAAGGAATGCCTACACAAACATTGAACTGATCCTTTCACCAGTCTAGAGAGTTCCTTATTTATAGAGGAACCATCACTTATCTGTCCAAGTTCTGAGACATCCCTGGAAGCAATGGAGGCATAGCCTTGTGTGATTGGTCACAAATGTGCGAACAGCCGTGTGCCCCAGAAGTTGAAGATGGTTCCTTATTGTGTAAATTCTTGACCACTTCGTGTGGAATTTGAAGAGTATCAGCTACCCTCTTTATAAGATCTTGAAACAGCTGAAATCATCTGCCATGGCAGGTAGCAGAAGCATAATTGCCTTATCCAGAGACAAGGATGAAAAAGGTGTTTGAGGGGTGGCCTATTTATCTGCCCTCGCTTCCTGCTCCTCAAATGTCTCCTCCTGTGGGCAGGGGGAGGGGAAGTGTGCTGGTTGAGGAGGAGAGGACTGTACAACCCTAGTCTCCCTATGAGACAGTACTGGAGATCTGCCAAGTTGCTACTGATAAGCTGCCCAAGGGAACCAGTATCACCATGGGGAAGTGGTGACGGGGGGCATAGCAAAGTGGGGTTGGCACACAAGGTTGATTCCACCACCCTTCACAATGACTTCCCAGTGACTATCAGAGAATGGGTTCCTAAAGGGATATGCTGGAGATGCCTGAACAGAAATAGAGGAGACTCACTGATAGTCTCCTTCATTCTCCTTCGTATTGTCCAGTGGAGGAGCACCCACAGAAAATCTTGGAGAGTCATGTAGTACTGGAGGACAGTGGTCCAGTGATCGGGGTCTCACTACCAAGAGATACTCTGTACTGATGAGGAGTCAGGACTCTAGTTCATCCGCTACAGACATGTCCTTCATACATCTGAATGCTTGTGATACTGATGCAGTAGCTGAGGACATGATCGCCGTTCAATGGTAGTGTTGATGGTGGGCATACTGACGTAGACACCAATAGTGTCTGGTACCATTGCTTGCTTGGTGCCAACAGTGCCGAATGTATAGGTACCAATGGGTTGGCTGAGCTCAATGGTGCCAGTCCACAGTGCCTTTGCACTTGAAATATATGTTAACCACTTGTGCTAAAGCAATCTGTTCCACCTTGTATTTGGCTATGACACTCTGAATACGTTTCCCAGACCTGAAGACGAGCGCCGTGTAAACTTGAAAGCTTGTCTCTCTCACCAACAGAAGTAGGCCGAATAAAAGATATTACCTCACCCACCTTGTCTTACAGAAAAGTTAAGACACTTGTTGAAAATTACAATAAAAGTCAGTTTCATAGCTGGGATTTGAACTCAGGAGTTCCTGGCTCCTTTTCCTTTGAACAGACACCTAGTCTCTACTGTTTCTAATTTAAGCTGGATAAACCTAAGAGCAGTGTACATTAATGAGAGATTTATCCATCTACATGAAAGAGGTCAGAACTGACATCCCTAATCTGTAAGGCATAGCTTTAAAACTTGGACATTGTATATGAATCAAAATGAAAAGCTCTCCTCTCAGACAAATATTTTTTTTCTTTTGAGAAATTGCATCTAGTAAGGTTATGCAAGAGTTTCAATCTAACTCACAAAAGAAATCATGAGTTTTAGTACTTTCCACATAATCAATAAAAATTGTGGGAAGCATAACTTGGGACTGCATATTAATCTTGCATTCAGCCTCGCTTGCTAGTTTTCAACAGGAACTATTCATCTTGCTGGGTTTCTAGGAGTGATTTGTTTCATCTGTACACTCCATGCACAGCTAAATATAAAATCAACTTTTATTTAATGAAGTGGGTTAACAGCATGAAGCCTATTCTGATAGCATGTAAGCCTGTAAGAAGATTGCAACATGTCAGCATAAGAAAATGTTCCATTAAAATGTTTTCTTTATAGCCTCGCCATACTGTTGGACACACTAGTACAGACTGTAAAAGTTAAGTCCCGAAAAGAAATGCCACTTATCTCTTTTCTAAGGTTATGTCTACACAGCATTTTGGAGCGAGCCAGAGTGAGCCTCTCAGCCCAGGTCAACAGACTTGGGCCAGAGGGGCTTGCATTAGTGTTCTAAAAGTATCTGTGTAGACAGAGTTTTGAAGTTGCAGATTGGGCTCTAAAGCTCCTCCCCCTCCCTAGTCTTCATGGGCGAGCTCCAGCCCAAGCTCCAGCTTCAAAGCACTGTCTACACAGCTATTCTTAGAGCACTGGCACAACCTCCCCTACTTCAGGTCTGTCGACCCAGGCTGGGAGGATCACTCCTGCTTGCTCCAAAATGCTGTGCAGACATACCCTACATGCCTCAGCAAATATCCTGCAGAAGGTCTTCAATTATTTAACCCATTTATCTGAAATTATGTTAACATTACAGTCACTGATCAGACTCGTTCTCACTCAGCTAAAGAAGTAGTAAATCTACATGGGACTGAGAGGCAGCATGGACTAGTAAATAGTGAACTGAACTGGGAGTAAGGAGACTTGAGATTCTATTCCTGGTTCTTTCCATAACTGTTTTCCTTACCAACCTTTGCCTGTCACATCTCTTTAGACAGGCTCTTCAGAACAGGGACTGTCACTCACTATGGGCTTGTACAGTATCTTTTAGAACAAATGGGCCTTGGGCCCTATTGTATTATTGTAAGACAAACATAAGGATGGCTTTTATTATTAAATTAGTCACAAGAGAACCTGGAAAGTTCTAGAGTTTCTCTTCAGTTCTGAGAAGCACCCCAAAGTTCTGATGCTTAGGCAGACTTTACCCAGACCGAGCTTTGTAAAGTAGTAACCCTCGCCCAACATTATTCAACGAATTTGCATGTTTGAGTTCATCAGCCTTTCACCCTAGATATTTCCCCCTAACTGGATCTTTATTAATAGCAGCAGGGATGAAGGTAGTGCTTCATGAGGCACTATTGTTTGGAGGCCTAATTCACCCCATCACGTAGCGCTGCTGTGTGCTATTCAACAGTTGCTGCGTTCTATCCCAAAAGTGGCTATGTTTCAGTCATGAGTGGGATCTTTGCTCCATATAGTCTGCATAATCAGCTTTTAAATTTACAGTGTGTTTTGGGATCCTTTGGGAGGAAAGAATTGACAGTGTTTACTTGAAAAATATAAACAATATTCCTTTTGCGTACTTTCATAAGAATATGCAATAATATTGTATATATTTTCTACTAACCGCTAGTAACAAGCACATAAGTAATAAAAATACTATCCTTTTTTCTGATGGCCAACCAATTGAATTTAACCCTTATTTATGGACTAGAAAAAAAATGAGGTGTGAATATTTCTAATCCTGTGAGTTTTATTCCAAATTAGGAAAGTATAAAACTATTAATGCTTCTAAATGTAATGGTACTATAGTGATGTCAACCACATAAAACGCTGTAAATGAAGGCATCTAAATAACTGGCCTTATTTTCGTAGCGACTGACTATGCCACTCCCATTGATATCAGTGGGACTTCTCCCAATAGAAAACACTGTGCCCTGTAGCAAGTGCTTGAAGGACCAGACCTTAAATTCATAATATCAAAGGAAAGGGCTTGTCAATCTTCTCAGGAACTGACCATGTCTCCGCTGATGTTGATGGAAGTTTAACCATTGACTAAGGTCAGGATAAGGTCCTAGGTGAGCCAAAAAGATACTACTCCCTTTGAGCTCGATCCTTCAGTGTGCTAAAATCTCCTGCAAGTGCTCTCAATTTACCATGGCAAATCTCCCACTGACTTCAGTGGGACCAGGATTTCACCCCTTTTATTTGTCAGGATTGAGCCCCAAATTGCTTAAATCATTTAGCCATATAATGATTGACCCCCTAATGCTAGCAGTGTGGGAACAGGATATCAGTTTTGTTACTGAAAAAGCTATTGGACACTGTTTTAATGGTGAACTTCTACTTTCAGATACAAGGGGCCTTGGTTTAAACAACAGCTAGAGCAGATGCCTCGCAGACTGCAAAGGAACTTGTCAGATTAAGTAAATAAGCCATGATTTAATGTGGGACACTCTTGAGCTGCAAGGTGACTCACACAATTCCTTCCTGGAGACGGCTGTTGAGCTGCTAAGGACTTCCAAGGAATTGACATAACAGTGACTGTGCTTTGCTGCAGTATCACAGGACTTTTTGGGGGACTTCCAGATGTGCAGTCCCCATGTAGCCTCAGTAACTTAATTAGAACTGGGATTTATTTAGCACTACTCAAAATGTTTTCAGCGGGGTTGATTATGTGCCATTCCCCAAGGAGCACTGCTATAATTTGGAGCTTCCTCAGAGCCAGAGGGATGTGATCAGGGGACTTAAATAGCATTACAATTGTACTGCCAAGGTATTCCCTTTTGGGCCACAGGTAACATAGCCTTCTACCATGCCCACAACATTTCCTTCCTGTCAGCACATCTACAGTTGATAATTTGAAGCATTTTGTAGAGAGCTGGATGGAGTTACATCTCCTAACAGTTGTTATTCAAACACATTATGGATATTTGGGCATTTTGGCAGAGCGTGGTTGAATGTAATTAGGATCAGTTTCTGGTTATTGCCAGGCCAGACCAGAGGCAGAAGGCATTGCTGAGAGTGGGAAGAGGAAAAGCCAAAGGCAATGATTAAAACAGATTATTGTACACTTTCGAGCTAACATGTGGAATCAATAGCTAACATTAGCAGCTGTGCTCAGCTGTAGAAAAGCCTGCAGTCTTACTGTAACCAATAAAAATAAATTATGGACCAAAAGAAGAGAGAAAAATGGTGGTGGGGGGAACCAGAGCAGTATTAAAAGAAAATATGAGATCTTTGTAAGTAATGACTCCTGCAATAAAATAAATAAACAAATAAATAAATAAAAAGAGATGATAATGATAATCAGCAATGAAAAGACAATGAGCTTGTGTGCTTTTGATGCATAAAGGTGGCCTGAAATAGTGAGATTGTTTATTTTAAATTCTGGTTGGTTTTGTACATTAGAAATTCAGGGCCTAACTAGGCCAGAAGATTCCAAAACCAGTGCAATGACAAGAGCTAAGAGTGAAAGTTAAGCTGTTAAGAATGGAAGGGATTTTTAGTTCTATTGTTTAAAGCTGGGCGTTTTTTAGTGACTAATTAATATTCTGGAATAAGTGAAGCCTTTGTTAAACACTGATGTCCACAATACTTCCACAAAACTTCCAGGTAGGGTTGCCAACCCACCACGATTGTCCTGTAGTCTCCAGGTATTAAAGTTTAATCTTTAATTAAAGATAATGTCATATGATGTAACCTCCAGGAATTCATCCAACCTAAGTTGGCAACTCTACTTCCACAGTTCCTCTAAACAAAACAGGGAAGAGATGACTGGATCCTTCTAAAATAAGCAATATTTTAAAAACTAATAATAAATAAATAAAAATTACCCTTCTGTATCTTCTTTATAAGCAATAAATAAATACATAAAATCCTTGTCAAAGAATGTCAGCTTTCATATTGAACCAGAAAGAACATTCAGGAAGGAGTATTACATATCATCTCCACAGGGATCCCCTTAAAGAGATCCTTTCAGGGTTTGCCCCCAAATATGGAAGATCTCATCAGATGGATCCATGTGAAGCCAGGTGCCTCCACACCTGCGCCAGGCCCTCCACACCAGTTCCAGGCCCAACCAGAATTTTCATAGATTCTGTCTGACATGCTGAGTGCTAAGAGAAGCTACATATGTGTATCTGAGATTGCATTATGTTACATTATTAGATACATGGATTGTGAATCATGAGGTTAAAAACAGTATCCTCAAAATGTCAGGGCACACAGGGCAGAATTAAGGTTGTTCATGCAGACTTAACACAGATATTTCTTGACCTGGATGGGAAATTTCTTCCTTCCCTTCCCTCTGCCCCCACCCCAAAGGAAAATACACAGTATTGGGGGGAGGGAGGGAATCAATAGACAGAGCCACAGTCTCCAGGGCTTTGAAGCTCTGCTGCCGGGCAAAAATATCCTGCAGATAAAGCATGTCAGCCCCACCTTCTGGAGCCCATTTGCTCAGTACCAGAGAATACTGCCATTCTTCCCACTAGAATACAGTTGCCCTTGACAGAAGCAACTAACACCCAGCTCCCTTTGATGGATGCACCTTGAGTACTGAGATAAACAAATCTCTATTTAACAATTTGTGTATTAAAAAATTTGACACCTATTCACCACCTGGTTAACTACCATTAAATTATTGTGCATTAGCTAAATATATGCTAATATTGTCCCCAATTAAGCAATAGTTACTAATATTATTGTTATGGTTATTTGCAACTGAAATCAGGGCCCAGTTGTGCAAAGGGCTGTACAAATACTTAGTAAGAGATGGTCCCTGTGCCAAAAAGCTTATGGCCCAAGTCTCTGATCCTGCAATTCCTTGTACCTGGGTGGACTACTGTGTGCATAGGGAGCCTCACAAAACTCAGTCAGTGAAGATCCATGTGGCTGCAACTTCTGTGTAAAGTTGGTGCAGAATTAGGGCCTAAATAGGTAAATCAGAGAAAGAGAAAATTATCCTCCTCATTTTACAGGTAAGGAATGGAGAGACAGAGATTAAGTGACTTTTTTTTTAAGGAAAAACTTTTTCACTAGGAGGGTGGTGAAGCACTGGAATGGGTTACCTAGGGAGGAGCTGGAATCTCCCTCCTTAGAAGTTTTTAAGGCCCGGCTTGACAAACCCTTGGCTGGGATGATTTAGTTGGGGATTGGTCCTGCTTTGAGCAGGGGGTTGGACTAGATGACCTCCTGAGGTCCCTTCCAACCCTGATATTGTATGATTCTATGACTTGCCCAAGGTGACACAGAGTCTGTGGCAAAGCCGGTGATTAAACACAGATCTCCTGAATCCCAGCCTGGTATCATTTCAAGTAACCATCCTCGGGCTAGATCACGTTCCCTGGAGACATCTCATTAAACCATCTGCCAGGATAGATTATATCTCATTGATTGTAGGACCTATTGTAATGCTATTTTAAATAGATACACCACCTCTTATCCCAAAGGACTTCAGTTGTTAAATACCCTCAGTATATCATGGCACTAGACCCTGGAGTAGAGAGCAGCAGGTCAAGCACAAATAGGATGCTGAACAGTTTGGTAGATGACATTAGGTGTAATGGCACAAAGGCAACCCCTTAGTTTTCCAAAATGCATTGTGGGCTCTTCAATGTCTCCACACATTCTATTTAGCAAAAACTGGTAATGGCCTAATCTGATAATTCCACATAATAACATGCAGAGAACTCAGTTGATCTGTCATGAAGATGGAGGGAAGAGCCAACTTTGCCTAACTTTGAAATGGTGGCTCCCAGGAGAGTAAATTTTTCAGACATACTGGTTACATGACTAAGCAATCTTCCCCAGCAGAGGCTGAAAGCACCATTGTCCTTTTCTCATTGTCTTTTACAATCAGCAATTCTCTTTCTTTAGAAAATATTTGTGGCAAATATTCCCTATCCCAATTCCCTTCCCTTCCTTCTCTCAATTTATGTCCTAAGAATCTCATACTAATCTGGCCTCTGTGGAAAGCAACGTACCTAGGCTACAGAGAGAAAGGGATTCATTTCTCCTCATTCATGCAGTACTCTCTGCATTGCCACACTGTAGAGGGTATGTGATAACTGCTCCCACTTAGAGCCTTACTTTTTCAAAGAACTATACAAATAATCTTTAAAGGAGCCAAGTGAGTTACATAAGTAAAATAATAATAACCTCCAAGTTAAAATGGAGGTAAGTGACTTGCTCCAGATCATACAGCAAGTAAATGTCCAGCCCAGGACATAAACTGACAGTCCAATGACTAGCCCACTACCACCCTATGGTGCCCCCCAAAAAATAATTCATTTTACCTGTGTCTCAGTTTTCTCATCTGTAAAATGGGCTTAAGGATATTTTGAACTTTTAAAAATCCATAGATCTCAATGCTATTTACAAAGGTGGAAATGCATGAGGGGCCCCATTTTGCATAAGAAATAATCAGTTGCATAGATTTGAAACGAAGTAAAAAACTCCCCTATAACGTGAAATTCTGAAGGTACTATTTTCAACCCATGATTATTATATGGGTATTGCTTTATCAATATTTAGATGCGTATTGATCCCCTAAGGATACATCTACTCCCCCAGCAGCAGCAAGCCTCTAAGCCCAGGACAATAGACTTGGGCTCACACTACTGTGCTAAAAATAGCTGTGTGGAAGCCCATCCCACTCTCTAGGCTTCAGAGCACAAGTTCCAGCCTGAGCCGCAATAGCTACACTGCTATTTTTAGGACTATAGCATGAGCCAGAACTCATCGATCCAGGCTTGGAGGCTCACTACTGTAGGCTGTGTTGACATATCCTTAATGTTTGCCTATCACAGCATTGGTCAAAGCAACAACAGCTGTTCACGTCCTCAGTGTTAGTGGGTTGGTAGTTTCTAGATCCTTAGCTGATAATTTGATGATTACGACGTTATGTAAGAACCCAGAAAACAAGATTTACATTTGAAATATAGAATAAACGTGCCAGCCTGAACACAAAAGCCATGTGATACATATCCAGATTTAGCCATTCTGAGTCTCCTTTACATGAAGGAGCTCATAGCTTTGATATATTTTTTTAATCCTTCTTTGTCTTCCTCTCTCTATCCTTCAGGCTATAAACAGCTGCATTCTTCTTTCTTTTGCTACTAATTATGCAGCATCTTTCACTTACAATAGTGATTGGCTTCTTAAGGATATTGTAGATAAATTGCATCTGAACACCTTGTCTGGAGAGTGAGTGAGCAGTCACTTGTCCAGTGTTTTCTGAAGTACTTTCTTAAAAGGCCTAAAGAGATACTATGTCATGAAGCATCTCCACTCACATGAGAGTGCTTAAGTGCTTTCCTGTATCAAGGCCTAAACACTGAAGAACACATTAGGACTAAGATTTTGGGATTTTGAATTCCTGTTTCTTTCTGTCTCTCTGTCCTTGAGACGCAGAGAAGTGAGTTGTTTTCAGTGATTTACAAAGAGATAAAATACTAATATTCTATATTCATATGTCCACCCTGATTTGCTATGGATTATATGCATCTAAGGACACCAAACAGGGTCTAGCAAAAGATGGCAGAGGCATTCATCTAGTCCCTAGTGGATTTCTAAATAACAAGAGAAACTTAGCCTGTTGTCTTAGGCATATTATCTGTGCTAGCAACCCCATTAAAGGACTAGGCTAGCCTCACTGAAACTTCTCTTACTCAATCAATGACCTCGTTGCCATGGCAGACTAACACGAGGTGCCATTGATGAGGACTTGATTTCCTTTCACATCTGAAGTGGAAAAGGAGAAGACAGACTAAATGAAATCCCATCCATCTTAATGAAATACAATTATATTCTCCTTATTAATCATTTAAAAATCAATACATCTCTTCTTGGCGAACCTCGCCAGAATTTGTCATGCCATGCCAGGCCTCAATACATCTTGTCCTGTAGTGATTTTTATAAGTTCAGTCACCTGTGTCCCAGGGTAAATAACTATGTTTCTTTGTGCTGCCATGAGAGGGCAAGGAATGGCAATGTCAGGGGAGATCACGGAGATGGCCTATGAATTTTAATCAGTCAAAGGGAATATTTCCTTCTTCCATATAATTTGAAAATTCACTGTAGCTAAAAAGTAGCACAGTGAAAAATGGATTAGAGACAGCAATATAGATCACTGTACAATATTAAGTACAATATCATCAGGGGTATTATTTATCTATTTCCAGCAATAGTACTGTACCGTATATATCTTTAAAAAGTGCTCATACAACTAATCTGGCAGGGTGATGAATAGAAATTGTCAACACACTCATGCTTGAAAATTCAAGGCTTGAAAGGGAAGCAGAAGAATATTTCTACCCCAATTCTTGCTCCCATTCAAACACATAAAGAGGCCACTCCTCAGACAATCCACAAATACACCTGCAAAGAGATGGAAGCCTAAACGTTAGGGGGAATGTAGGTACCTATTAGAATTGGTAGAAAATTTTGAAAGTCCTACATTTTTCAACAGAAACCAGAGACAATCTTTTAACAAAAACATTCACAAAAAAATTATCCCATTTTTGGACCAGCTGCAGCCCTGCATCCAACGGTGTCAAAAGTCAAGTTATTAATGTGGGTGTTGAATGAGTGAGTCATTAATAAGTGCCTACTGAAGGAGGTAAAAATGAACCTAGCACAAGGGGTGAAACCTCAGTCCCACTGAAGTTAATGGCAAAATTCCCCTCAACTTCAATAGCTAGGATTGAATCCATGTTGTGTACCAAAGGAAAAGGAATCTATCATAACGTTAATAAAAATTAGGAGAAAATACCTCATAAGCAAGTTTATTTGCCAAAAAACCCTCATCCTTTTGAGGCTTATGATACTATGAAAAGTTTAACTTGTGAAACTCTTTGAAATATGTGCTGCTGTCATCCCATGCAAAGTCAGACTGGGCATACAGAAATGCAATATATTACTTTTACCACTGATGATGTTTTCGTCCCCCACACCCCTATTTTTTCCTGTTCTAAGCCAAGTAAAGTAGGTTTAATTAAAAGCTTAACATTCATCTTCCCAGATTTGTTATCTTACTGTATTTTGGACAAGAGATCCCACAATCACCTAGGCATGGCACGTACTAAGTTTCTAATATATCCTGTTTTAGCAGAAGAACACAGGAATTGCCAGACAGACTAGATCAGACCCAAGGGTCTTCTAGTCCATTTCTTGTCTCTCTCAGTGGCCAGCATCAGACTCATCCAAGAGAGGTGCAAGACCCCTGCAGCGGGAGATGTAGCTGTCATGCTGTCTGGAGTGACTCACGATTGTGAGTGCCTACCTCAGGGCAGACTGCCAGAAAACAGGGAAGCCACCCCACGCTGGTGGTGTGTTCTATAATTAGATTTCATCAAACCAGTGACAAATGTGAACTCCTGGATCACTCTACCAGTCTTACCCTGGAGTCACAGACAGTCCCCTTGGAGTCTCCAGTCTATCTTGCCACCCAGAGAAACTGGCCTTTGTGAGAAAAGATTACTTAAACCAAAAATTACACCACATCAAGTTGCTCCCAGTCCCAAGAGACCAGTCATTACCCCAGATCAGTTGGTACTTACACCAAAGACAATACTGGCAACCAATTCTATAGTAAACAAACTAAAGGCTTATTAACTAAGAAAAAGGAATGAGAGTTATTGAGAGGTTAAAGAATATAAAATATATGCATAGTTGAGTCACAGTTTGTAATTCCAAATGGTGACAGTGATGTAATAAACTGCCAATTTCCCAAAAGTCTTTTCAGGGTTCCCAAATTGTCACTGGGGATCTCTGCTTTGCATCTGGTACACTTCCCTGTAAGAATCCAAATGGTCCAGAGATGCTGGATCCTTCCTTGAATCCATACTTATAGCTTCTTCTCACAGAAAACAAGCTGACGGTGTCACTACCCATGTGGGCTTTTCCTTTGATGACAAAGAGATGCATTTTGAGTCTTTGGCCTCTGATCGTCACACACAGTGACTTGCTTTGAAATTAGCACTTTTCTGTCAATGTTCTTCATTTGCATTCCACAAGGCTTCTTTCTCATGTCATGGCTCGCCTGATGGGTTATTTAATTACAGGGGTATGCACAATGAAAATGTTTGCTACTACATTATAACGGGATACTGATAAGTGAAAACAATGCAAGTAACAACCCACTCATTTTTATGAAGTTTAAACACCAAATACACTGTTATACATTTAACAATCACTTTGATCTATAATAATACACAAGTGAATTAGCCTGGGGTTCTGGCACGAGCTGGCACCTGGTCTGCCAGAGTTACAGTGGCATTTGTATTAATTATTGTAAGTACCATTAAACATTGTCTTAAAATGATACCTAATGGAAAACAATTTTTAGAGGGGTGCAAGTAACCACAAAGTAACCACAGATTGCTATAGACTGAGGTGAATAGGCAACTTTCAATATAGTAGAACAAAAAGCCACAGGACACTATCTGGGACTTCCTGGAAGTCCTCACCCTGGCCAGCAAAGTCAGGAAAAAAGTTAGATGAATTCTCCTGCCTCTGACTGTTAACCCCTGTCTGTATATTGCTGAAACATTTTCCCAGGCAAAAATGACTTCTCCCTGGAAAACAGAGGCCATTTTTGTCTTTTGACTTTGGAATAAACAAGCTGCAGCCAAACAGGGATCTTAAGTAATTTTCACTGATACTTCAAACCCTAATGTCTTTGCCCTAACTCCTACTTCAGACTATACAGACTGAACATTCTGGTCTACATATACTACATTTCATTTTCAGAAGCATGGTAATAACATTTCCAGCAAATGCACTAAACGCACATTTGTCTACCAAGTCATGTTGCCTCCTTCGTACATATGATTTGAGACAGGGGTGTTGTTTAAAATTGAAAACAAACAAATAGATGTTCCAGTCCTTCATGCCTCCTCTTTGTAAGGCTGTAAGCCTCTAGAATGCGTGTCGTTTGTCTTGGGCTCAGAGAGAAATATTTGTGGAAGTTTCTTGTTAAAATACTGACAGCATATCACTAGAAAGGTGTGGGGGGGAACTCTGTAGGTAGCCAACTTCCTACTGGGTTAAGCTGAACACTCTGGAGTGCTTCCTAGAAAATTAGGGCCTGATTCAAAGCCAACTAACTTCAATGGGAATTTTCCCCTTGATTTCAGTGGGCTTTGGATCAGGTTAAAATCATGCCTTCATTGAAGTCAACTGCAAAACTCCAGCAGACTTCAATGGAACCAGGATTTCACCCAACCTCTTTAATAGCTAGGATGATTGGTTATTGAAATCATGAGGAATTTAAAAGAGATGCAAAATAAAGTGCATTCTAATGAAAAATACATTTGAGAATTTTTCTACAAATATATTTTTCTACCACTTAAGAAAGAGATCTTGGAGTCATTGTAGAAACACTCACTCAGTGTACAGTGGCAGTCAAAAAAAAAAGAAAAAAAAAGAAAAAGCTAACAATGTTAGGAACCATTTGGAAAAGGGTAGATAATAAGACAGAAAGTATCATAATGCAGCTATATGAATCAATGGTACACCCACACCTTGAATTCTTCATGCAGTTCTGGTCACCCCATCTCAAAAAAGATATATTGAAATTGGAAACGGTACAGAGAAGGGCAACAAAAATAATTAGGGGGATGGAACTTCCATATGAGGCAAGATTAAAAAGACTCGGACTTTTTCAGGTTGCAAAAGAGACGACTAAGGGGGATATGATAGAGGTCTATAAAATCATGACTGGTGCAGAGAAAATGAATAAAGAGGTGTTATTTACTCCTTCACATACCACAAGAACAATGAAATTTTTAGGCAGCAGGTTTAAAACAAATAAAAAGAAGCACAGCCAATCTGTGGAACTCGTTGCCAGGGGATGTTGTGAAGACCAAAACTATAACTAGGTTCAAAAAAGAACTAGATAAGTTCATGGAGGAGAGGTCCATCAATGACTATTAGCCCAGATGGTCAGCGATGCAACCCCATGCTCTGGGTGTCCTCAGCCTCTAACTGTTAGAATCTGGGAGTGGATGGCAGGGGATGGATAACTCGATAATTGCCCTGTTCTGTTCATTCCCTCTGAAGCATCTCGCATTGGCCACAGTCAGAAGACAGGACATTGGTAATACTGCAATTCATACACGCCCACTGTTGCCAGGTCAAAGTTTTATCCTGAGTCTCTTGACGTGTGATATTTTTCTTAAAGCCTGAAATCCTGAAGTCAGGTGATTATGGGAGAATCTCAGTTTTAATTTTTATGTAAGTTTCTAGCTTTCATGGATGCTGGGAAAAACTTAAAAATGTGAATCCTAAATGTTCAAAAAACAGACATCAAATAAAAAACTCCCATTTGTTAAAAAAAAAACTCATGATTTTTCACCTGTTTGTCCCATGCACTTTCATTTTGGTGCTTCAATGAGAACATGCAAATAGATGTATTGCATTAGACTTTTAGACCATCTAAATTCAGTATTTTGTCTCAGACAGGACCAGTAGAATCTTAGTGTCAGAAGAGGGTACAAGAAATGTTGCAGTGGGTATTATGGAATAATCTGCTCACAGTGAAGGCTTCTTCCTGACTACCCATTTCTTTGAATTTTGCTTATGTCCTGAAGCATGAGGGTTTTAAAAATCTTTACTACAGTAGAGCACCTATTTTATGAACTAATTGGGGATGAAGGATTGCTTAAAATCCAAAGTTTATAAAATTGAACTTCTAAGAATTATAGTAGGTATGATGCATAAATTACAGAATGGCACATTGCATTACTTTCTTCTGATCTTTCAAACCACTGCAAAGAGATTTCCAATGCTTTGAATACATCGCAATGTGAAGGGATTTCGACTTGTCTCCATCAACTTCACATATGGGCTTGAAAAATCGAGGTTCTACTGTATTATAACTCTGGACACCATAAATGGACCCTTTAGAAATACCTGAGATAGGAGAAACTGGAGTGATTCCACAAAATGCCCAAACCAGTCTGCATCACTCAATTCACTGTAGGAGCAGAACTCACATTTCATTAATATTTTGAGGATTTCATTGTTTTTCCATTCCTTTGAGCCTTGCTTAAAGTCCGGTGTTCCAAAAGATGGAGCCAATTTGCCTTTGCAAAAATCCTTAATTTATTCAAACTGTTTCATACCCTCTCTCCTCTTTTTGCCCCTTAATCTCATGTTTTAGCTCACGTGCTACAGCCGCCTTCCTATTACTCCCCCCTTGTTGTCCAATCTCCATATTGGTGGAAAGAGAGTTAACGCATTTGGGGTCAAAATAAAGACATTTTTCAAATGCCAAGAAAAAGAGAGCAGCGCTATTACACTTTGATGTTAACACCATGTCTTTTGTAGTTTTCCTGTTTGTTTGTTTTCATCTTTCCTCACTATCAACAGTGCACTGGATTTTATAGGCAGTTTAACACAGAGCAGATGCTGATTAAAGGAAATGTGGTTTTGAGTGCGACATTTAAAAAATATCACTCACGCTCGTCTAAATGCTATATTCCTAATGAGTTTTATTTTTATTAACTGTTGTGTGAGACTACAATGAGCATATATTTTAATTGGACCAGAAGTTTTTATGGACTGTAACTAGGCAGTTACAATTGGCCAGAATACTTCTGCTGTCCGCCCTGAGGGTTGAAATCCAAGGTGTGAGCAAACAGGACATTCTCAGCTACTCCACCAGAGCTGGCCTCATGTGACCACTGTGATTATTAATTTATGCAAACATTCTTGTCTTTACTGTTCTCCAGGCTCCTCCTCTCCCCCATCCTTGGTCTGTTTATCCACATGTTGCATACTGCCAAAATCCTATTTTGTGAGCTCTATAGAATAGGGACTGTCTCCTCCTTGTTAGTACAGTATCTAGCAGAACAGGATGCTTTATCCTTGGATACTACTTCAATCAAAATTAACATTAAATAGTTAGTAGTATTTATGTTCAGTGTAGTAGTGCCTATGCACACCATTCTACAGGGCACTGTAAAGATTAATAAACAGCCCCTGTCCCAAAGAGTTTAGATAGATAACAGACACAAAAGGAAGGAGAAAGGGGTAGAACTTGCATATAATATGACATACAACATAACAAATAATAATAAAATGCGAAAGCATGGGGATTTATATAACTCTGTGCAAGATGTATTTGTTCACTCTAGTTTGAATTAGATTGGATCTTAGGCCAAGGAACTATTTATTTCACCTGGGATGTAGGTGAAAGAGACAAGGGTAGATTTGATCTGAGCTCAGCTGCTTATGTTTTGTTTTTGGAAAATCTGCCAATGATAGGCACAGTGTTTAGTTAGTGACAGGTGTCTTCAGGCTTGTGATGGGGCTCAACTCATCAGTGCAGCACCTCCGGCTGTCTGTCTGGGGAATTAGTGCTGCGCCCTCTGCTAGTGGTTTCTTGCCCTGTCACTTCTCTTCCTGGACCCATGTCACTCCCAGGACCTCTGGCTGTGCCACACATTGTGTTCCCACCCTCCTTCCGGGGGGACCTGCAGTCTACTGTCAGTATGGGGCAGACACCCCATCACAAGGCCAAATCCTGGTGCCATTTAAATCAATAGCAAAACTACTATTGATTTACAATGGACCAAGATTTGCTCCTTCTGCTTTAGATCCTCCCTTCTGAACTTCGGCATATTATTTTTTTCAATAAACAAGTACCTTACATTGTACTTTATATTATAATTACTGACAAAGAGGGGCTTTTAGGGCCATTTTTTAAAGAAGTCCTAGTCCAACATTGAATTTTGTGTGAAGTAAACTGCAGACACAAATGATATCATTCAAATGTTTAACTACCAGATTTCTCAGCAAAAATATTGCTTTTGTCTGAAAATCATGTAACTGGGCATTTGCCTTATATATTCCCTACACCTAAAATTGATTGTTTTACTTTTCAGAACACCCCTGTATGACCAGGAAGTGGTATAATCTCCATACTAAAGAACTGGGGGAAGCAAGGCACAGAAATTAAGTCACTTGACCAGCGTCACACAAACAGGTTGTACTGTCTCCAGGATTTGAATCTAGCTCTCCTGATGCCTAGACCAATGTTTTAACTGCAAGGCTATCCTTCCTGTAAGGATGGTGAGTATTTCTGAGACTACAGGTGGGTTCTGTGTCTGAATGCAGCCCTTTATTCACACCCTACACATTGTAATAATCTTTGCACAAACTATGCCTTGTGAAGTATCATTTGAAAACTCATTGACTGTTGGTCTATAAGATCACGGTGGAATGTATGTAGCAATATTATATGTAGAGTTATGAACATAAACTGAGATTATGACTGAAATGTGTTTGTCAGACAAGTCTGGGGAGAGGGTAAACCTATGCCTCAAAGACAAAGGACAGACTAATGCTTCTAGCTGGCTGTCATCAAAGCTGATTGGCAATCACTGATCAGGTGGCCATTCTTTGGCAACAGAGGGGAACAGGAACAGATCAATCTGCATTTTAACAATCAACAGCATGGAACCTCCTTCACCAGGATGCCCCATGTCTCCATCCTCACAGTGGGAAGGAACTTTGTCTAGGGGTTGCATTGCAAAGTGTGATTGGACTATAAATGTGAGGGGCAAAACCACCCCAGGTATTCTGTATTTCTTTCTCTCCCTGTCTCTCTCCCTCTCTCTCACCTAAGAAGATAAAGGAACCAGTCTTTGGACTTTCACAGAGGTTCTGATCTGAACGTTTGGTCAGCCCTGTTGCTGGAAATGTGTACTAAGGATTTTACCTTGAACCAAGTTTAGTTTGTTAAGCCTTAGCTACTAGAAAGTGTTTTAACTTTATTTCTCTTGTAACCGTTTCTGACTTTAAGATTTTGTACTTGTACTCACTTAAAATCTCTCTCTTTGGGGTTAAATAAACTTGTTTTATTCTTTAATCAAAACTAATCCAATGTTGTATTTAAACTGAACTGTTTGGGTAATTCCAATTAAAGTAGCAAACTGTTGGATACTGACCCATTGCAGGGGCAATGGTCCTACAATATCTGAACTGTCCAGGAGAGGATGTGACAGTGCAGAACATGTGGGGGAAAATTCAAGACTGGGAGAGTGATTGGTGTCACCCTGCAAGTGATAATGGAGTCTGGTGGAAGCCAAAGTGTGACTGGAATATGGCTGGCAGGCTGAAGCTACACACAGATGCTCAGGGTGTGACTTGCATAATGCTTGATTGTTTGTAGGAGACCCAGTTTGGAAGCTACAGCAGCAAAACACTGCGAGGTACCCAAGGTTGCAAAGCAGGTCCTGACACAACCCCTCACTGGACTGGATTGAAACACAGAATGTGATATGTTCACAGGTTCCAATATCATTGCTCACTCTGGGCCACTTCATCCATGGACCAAGGGAATGGATCCACTCAAGAAACGATTTTGGGGAAGTTCTATGACCTGTGTCATACGGGAGGTGAGAGTAGATAACAACAATGGTCCTTTCTGGACTTGGAATCTATGAATATATAACAGCAGCAGGACCTGGCCTTTTCTAATCTTGGTCCTGGGGTGGTAAAGCCATTTTTCCCTCACAATGATACTGAAATTTAGAGGGGAACAAGTCTATCAAGCAGACTCCCACAGAGGTGGAAGGATAAGTGGGAGAACCAGCTATCACCTGAAGATCTAAAACAGGAGAAGGGCCCACCTACTTCTGATGCAGTTGAGGGAGAAAGAAGCCACAGCGCAAAAAGGCTGAAGGTAAACTGGGAGACCAGACCTGTTGCGAGAGGACAGATCCAGTAACTTTGATGAGGTGTATATATCTATATCTATATAGATAGATAGATAGATAGACAGACAGACAGACAGACAGACAGACATATATATCTGTTTCACCCCCCTGGAATGAAAATTCCAGTCCCTCTGCAGTGCTCGCTCTTCCTAAGCGAACCCCCATGCCAGCTGTGCTCACTCTAGCCTTGGGAAGGGGAGTGAAGAACCCTGGCACCTGCAGTTCTTGATCCACAGAGAGATGGCAGTGAAGACTCAAACCAAGCCCTGGGCCTGGACTTACCACTTTTCCTCAGTACCCTCCTTCACCATCCTCCCATGTCACAGATCTCCAACCTTCAAATCCATCCAACACAGTAACCCTTGATGTCATTGTCTTTCATCAAACTGCATCCCCTCCCCCAGGATATAATGTAGTTCTAGTCCCACCATTGCACATGGGATGGTCAGACTGACCTTCAGAACTGGATGATATTCAGATTCAGGGATGCCACACATTAGCATCCATTGGTACAAATAACAACAAAATTTCATGTTAAGTATTCACTCTTCACTACCAAATACAACACATGAAGCACGTGACTTAAATGCGCACAGGAGGCAGCCAATGCATATAAAAGCTTAGCATGTCTTGATTTCCATTCTGTAGCATCTTACGGCATGTACTTCATGTACCAAGGTATTTCACAAGCTAAGTGATCCTAAATATAATACAAGAATCAATATACATGAGTATGAACAAATCTGAAAGATATTCAGCAGAAACACTAAACATGCTGGAGGTTTTAAACATGTTTTCAACTTGTGTGCCTTGATGCCATTTCATCATCACACACAAAAACATTTATTGTGACTTCCTGATGATGGGTGTATTGCTCACATGCCCAAAGAATGAAATGTCCAGTCACATGTTCATTTCGTTTTAAGGAAAGATGTATTTCATACCTTGACATGCTGATCATTTTCAAACTGAGCCAGCTATGGGTTCACCACTCTATAGCTCCTGAAGCTGGTAGTATATTATCATGTCTGATGCAATCATGCATGGCTTAGACTTGCAGCTGTATGTCAAAAAGAAAACATATGAAGAGTGGTTTTCCTTGGATTATTATCCATGCATTGATGTTCCTGTTCCTTAGCAGGCTGTAATTCATACGATTTTTGGTACTACTGACAATTTATGGTTAGTTTGGGGTTTGGTTCTGACTTGTAAAATCTTCCTACAAGACAGCACATACAGCTGGTATGTTGCATATTTGTTTGTCTGAAATATTTTTCTTTTTCATGGTCCAAAATATAACTACTACTACTTTCTTCTATTAGAGGGGTAGCCGTATTAGTCTGGATCTGTAAAAGCAGCAAAGAATCCTGTGGCACCTTATAGACTAACAGACGTTTTGGAGCATGAGCTTTCGTGGGTGAATACCCACTTCGTCGGGTGCATCCGACGAAGTGGGTATTCACCCACGAAAGCTCATGCTCCAAAACGTCTGTTAGTCTATAAGGTGCCACAGGATTCTTTGCTGCTTTTACTTTCTTCTGTATCTTTTGGGCTTCATGGGATCTCATCTCCTGAACATAGTTGACAAGATTCTTCAAACTGAAACCCCTGGTAGGCATCTTAGCAGCTAATGTAGGTGATGACAACAATTCCAACTGCTGTCAACTATGCAGTTATAGAAAATCTAATTTTTCTTTGTCTTGGGTTTCACTCATCCTTAGTTGCCTGGTAGGAATGGATGAAAACTACCAAAAACAAAAACCCAGACCATTAGCAAAATGATTCAGTGCAATAGCTCAGAGATACACCTCATAAAATTTGTCTTCCATTTCAAAGCAAAATAAAATAAATAAGTAAAGTAAAGTAAATAAAAAACAAAGCAAATGCATAAGATAAACAATTGGTGCTTTAGGGCCTCAAATCCTGCAGCCCAGTTCACATAAAAACAACTCTCATTTTAACTTAAATGCTGGCATGAGACTGGAAGGATCAGTGTTCAGTAGAAAATTAGCAGAATATTAAAGAATCTAAAAATAATAGCACAGAGGTTTCTCTATGGAGTCTAAGGATGACACAGGACTATATAATTCCCCCACCCCCACCCCCAGCTCCCTGCCTGAGACAATGTAGGCCAGGGATTCTCAACCTTGGAGTTGTAAACATCTTACCCTTTCCATACTGCTAAATGGGAGAAAGGTCCTAGTTACATGGGACAGGAGCCCAATGAGGGGCATCCCAGTATGGAAATGGTTGAGAAGGTAGGAAAATGACAGTGCCTGCATCCTATACCGCCTGCATCCCAGTTGTACAATCCCTTATGTAGACCATCACTGCCAATCATAATATGTAAACTCCTCCTTATAATAACATCAAATATATCCTACATATTTGTAAGGGAGGGGTTCATTTGGATCAATAATTTAGGTCATTATAGTAGCTATACAGTCAAAGGAATAACAACAGACACAGGTAGTTCTCCTCTTCTGTTACCTCTTTTCAAGCAGATTGCTACGTACTAGTTTCATCCCAGTTCCATATATAGGACCAGATCCTTAGCTTGTGTAGCTCTGTTGACGTCAATGGGGCTACACCAGCTTCCACCAGTTGAGGATCTGGCCCATAAGGTACAAGGTACAGCTATATTGGTCAATAACGACAGTGAAAGTATTATAAGTACAGAACAATGATAAAATATTACAAGTTGCTATATGCGCATATCCAAGCTTGTAGAAGAAACTGTATTATGTCCTACTGCATTTTTTCAGAAAAATATGTGATTTTGCAATTAAAGGAAGAGAACCTGATTCAGCGCTCCATTAATTCAGTTGTATGCCAGTTTACAATGGAGTTACACCAGTTAAAAATGAATTAATGCACTGATGGAACAGTATTGGACAAAGCTAGTCGGGAGCTTTTTGTGTTAACATGTACTGAATTTCAAGTGAGCCCATGCCAACATTTGGATGAGCCATTTTCACTCTCTAGGTTTCAGGAAAAGATCTGAGATTTCAGAGCTAACCTGCTTAGTCTGTAAACTCTTTGGGAGCGGAGACCATCTTTTTGTTATGTGCCGATAATGCCTTGCACAGTGGGGTCCATGACCAGGCACTCTGATGTATTACTGCAATACAGATAATCTGAAAGCCATGAAAACCTCAATTGTATAACATGGTTTTGATGTTAAGATTTTGGTTGAGTTTCGTTTAAACCCAAAACTCAAAAAGAAAATATAGATTAAATGAAGCAAAGTCCAAAAAAACCCAACAATTTTGGCAAATCTCCCAGGAACTGGAATTTTTTTTCCCAGATCAATCAAGAAATTTCCTGAGATATGTATAGAACAGTAAAACAAAGAAAATGCACCAAAATTATATATACTGTAATTTCAACCAGGAGGCTGAAAAGCACCGCTTTTTTCATTTAAATCTGGCAAAAATCTGGCAATGCACACAAGACATATCAGGGTAGCACAGAGATCCAAGAATACAATCAGCTATCTTCAGCATTGATCTTATTTTGCGTCCTCTTATTTCCTTCTATTGCATTGCATCACCTTGTGTTAATTTCTTCCTCAGTCATGGATTATCACTATCAAGGCAATACAAAAGCTCTAACACCAAGCCAGTTTATTGTTTCCAATATTTTCATTTAAGCACTTCAATCAATATCTGCCAAGACAATTAAAGTGCTCAAACAGTTTGCCAGAGGACTTTTCCTTTGGAGTCATTTTTTTTATTTTGTATTTATTCTACTATTTATTTTTAACAACAACAACAAAAAGTTAACACAATTTCCCCAAATTCGTACACTATTCTGATTCTTGTTTTATAAAGGAAATGAAATTTGTCATGCTGCCATACATCATTTGCACTGCAGTACAATGTCCCATCTGTGTGTCAAGTACAAAACAAAAGCATTTTGTGAAAAATTGCTAAAGTAGTAATGATTTTTGTCCTCAACTCTTTGTTTTGCCTTTCAATAAAGAAGGCGACATGTGCCACAAATGATATATTATTGTTTAAGTACAACCCTAGTAACAGTGCATAACCAAAACCATGTTTCACAGCAGAGAAACTATAGTTTACTGCCCCTATGGCTCTGATGAGAATATAATGTTCTACAGTTTATAAATGCTTTGAGGTCAATACATGATTTACTTCAGCTTGTTCATCCAATGAGCAGGAGGTCCAAAAATATATCAAGCTATTAGACAGCCCATTGGAAGCGTGGCTGAGGCTGCCAGTGATGGAAAGCATTCCATGGAAGCCTCTCTGTCAACTAGAGATGAGATAATTAGATCCAGGTAATACATTGAAGCCCCATCAGGGAGCAGGACAGCAAACATGTCATCTTTATGGGTCTTTCTTGTCCTTCCCAGCAACACTGGACTGAGTAAAAACCGTGAAGGATTCATCAGTGCCCTGCAACAAATACAGCAGCAGGATAATCAACCTATCATCCCTCCATCATGCTCATTATCTAGAGCCCTGGTGTTCTGTGTAAACAACCATACATACAAAAAACAAACAAACAGATTAAGGAGCCGTGTCAGTTAGTTATATCTTTCCTTTTAAGTTTTAGTGTAGTATCAGACAAAGCAGATTGACTTGAATCTTGTAATATCTGCAGCAGCTTTGGAATCTCTATTTCAGTCTTTATATGGCTCAGACTGAAATAGCTTTCTACTAGAAAGAGACCAAAACTAGAACCCTGAATCCAAATAACCCTGAACTGTCAGCATTCAACATCCATATCTGAATTAAATAAGTATGTCCTCTATGGACAGAGTAAGCTCAACTACAATCCTGAGAATTCAATCATCCCCAAATTTCCACATGCACATTTTGGATGATGCAGGGATTGGAATCTGTACTGGGATCCAGAGTGGAATTTGTGGCTCACCTTTCTACATCTCTGCCAGGTTTTATATGGAAATGTTAATATTCATAATCATCTCAGAAAAGAAATAACTAACTTGTAATTCCCCTGTAACGCGTATTATTACAGCATTCACTTTGCACTAACTAGAGCTGGCTGAAAATTTTCCATCAAAACTTTTTTTTTTAAATATGGAAAATTGGGTTTGCAAATAAATGAAAATTTTCACACATTTTTGGATTTTTATCAGAAAACTGATAACCCAAAGGCTGAAAAGCTTTTGGCCAAAAATGGAGGGGTTTTCAGGTTTTCATTTTTTTAAGACATGTTAAGGTTTTCCACAGGGGATAGGGGGGTTGTAGTTAAGGTGCACAATAGTTTAAATCATAACTGATTTTCATATAAAAAATCTCCCCAATGTTAGAAAAAATGTTAGCACCTTAATTTCCCTGGGCATGACCTCTGGTGTTGCATTAGCAGCAACACACAAGGGCTTGTGGAATGTGTATCTGCCCCAGATCTACCTATATGTATGTAGAAATGAAAGTGTCCACTTTATTCAGGGCAAAAGAAGCTAACAGGAAATGTATGGCAGCCATCTTTGATGTGGGTAACATTGAATAATTTTGCACTACTGGAAATACTAAAATGAGAACAACTCAATATCTGAAGTGAAAATATACATAGAATTAAAGAGGAAAAAGCAGCTCTAAGATAAAAGTCTGAAGGAAAACAATATACAAGAACAACTAGAAAAAAATAATAACCTTTACTTTTTAAAATGCCAAAACACATATATACATACACAGAGCAACATGGCATTCTGATTACCCACTTTCCAATTTAATCTCCATGAGGATGGAAAAGTTACTTAGGAACAGCAGGAATGGACAAGCAGATTCAGAAGTCTGTTAGATGGGCTTGAAATTAGAAGTCTAAAAGGGCAAGATGTATATATGCTACATCATGTGGGTGAAGAGGTGGTTTTTATGATTCACGGCCTAAAATAAATCTGGCAGAGACGAAGATCTCCTTAAAAAGCCCTTTGTATCCTAACTGATAAATGAGATAAGGTGCCTTCTTACTCTTCTGTGCCCGCTATCTGTATCATGAACTCAGAGCAGTGGTGAGAGCAACTTACACTGGCCCACTACCGCTGCATGGATGGTCAGGGAGCGGGTGGAATATTGACTCCTCCTCCATCAACGTGTTGGATGGCACAGTTGAAGCGACATGAAGGGGAAAGTAATCTGTACTAGGTAGAGGTCTCACACAGAGTTTCTCCCCACCGCCAACCCCCGTAGGAAATGGACACAAGGAACCATACTGTGCCTCTGAGTCATAGTACGATCCCATATCTGAACCTAGGGTAGCACAACTATGTCCTGACCCATACACAAGGCTCAAGGCAAAGCCACAAATGAGCCCTTTGACTGTGAAATCAAAATTCAAATTCTGCAAAAAGTATTCATGGATCAAGTGTCTCAAAACAACTCTCAGCAAGCAGTGCTTGCACTAGACTGACCTTTGGATATTGGGTAAGATATGGAAGTGGCAGAGTTAGAGTTTCCTGAGCATGGAAAACAATGTACACTCTGTGTGCATGCTAAAGGCACACACAAGATAATAGTCCCAATAGGCCAAGTCTCAAGAATTAAAATTGGATTTCAAAATACCTGCAAATGTCTTGGGTTGTACCTCTACGCAGGATACTCAGCTTAACCAACAATATGAAAAATGTAGTTTTTCTTGCCATATTTATGACTTTGTGGCACATTGCCTAAGATGGCAGATTCAAACTCAATTCAGGACAAAGGAAAGTCATTTATATGGATAAGTCAGATGTACAGACCGGATGCAAGAAACTCCAAGATGGGCCAGGCAATGGCTATAGGAGAAGACAGTATTTACCCAGATGAAGCTGAGCACAATTTCATCATTCAGTGACAATTTCTGACTTGTCACAATTGCACTGCCTGAAAGTGAGAGAGAGAGAGAGAGATCTCTAAAGCTTCACCAGCAGTATTATATGGAGTATGTGCCAACTTTTTTCACATATGCAAAACAAGGATGCTATAAAGAAGAAACTGGAAGCCAAATTGAAGAAACTGTAAGACTGTAACAAACAGAAGCAAGACTTCAGGCAATTGCCGACTAAAAAGGAATTGACGGAGTCGGGGGGGAGACCTCCAGAAGGTAAAGAAAGAAATACATGGATTTACAAAAAAAGAAGAGTATGAATATATAAAAATATGTAGACTCAAAATGCAAGTGGAGTTCTGATGGCAAAGAGAGACAAAGGAAAATTAAAAGTGCTTGTTGAATGTGCATTAACAGTACAGCAGAAATGAGAAGACAAGTACATCCTGTCATCCATCCTGGGTCATTCTGACACACCATAAAGGAAATCAAGCAAGCTCTTCCTGAATGAAAGTTGCACAAAATAACCAGAAACGGAGTCTAGTAATTAGCGTCTACTGGATCTCTGTCTAGAAGCTAGGGTATTCAGAACTATTTTAATATCTATGATGGGTGAGGAAATAGACATGGCCGGCGGTCAGCATCCGCCGCTTGCCGCCAACAAGTGATGTCATCGAGAGAGAAATTCAGTGGCATTTCGGCGGATGCTCAACCGCCGCCACGGTCCTTCGTCTGGCGCCCGCCAGACGAAAAGGTTGGGGACCACTGAAATAGACCTTTGCTGGAATCTGTCCCACATACAGGGTTTAATATCACTACACTGTATAAAGTACTGTGGGTTCTTGGACTGTTTAATGCCCAATTCTCTGAGATGCTGACAGCACTCAGCTCCTACGTACTTCAGGGAGCCAGAGGCACTCAGCATCTCACACAACTGGATACCCGATGACTACAAGCCTAAATATTGTGTCTTATCCATCAGAAAGAAGAGTGACACCTACTAAATCATTAGTACTACCTCCTGCAACACTTGTTGTCTCTTGGGAGGTCTCCCACCCCAGTCTAAAAACGTTTTGTTTTTATAAGATCATAGTGGAATAGTACAGCTACACATACATGTACAGGGCTATGTAAGTGCGTTCAACTATACATTTTGTTACATTTTTACTAGACTATAGTGAACTGGTCTTTAACACGTAACATTATTTTAGAGCTATTGGCTGCCATCTGAAAAAATTGAAAGCTCAGGCTTTCAAAGAAACAACAACCCACAAACTTCATTCAAACTTATTGCTAAGATCAGATCAGCTTAGTGCTTCTTCTTAGTTGTACATCATCCTGTATGAAGCTATCTCAACTAAATATGACGAAGTATATCAGGCATAAGGGGTTCAGGAAGAAAAAAGGAGAAATATCAGTGAGATGATGCAATGTAAACCAAAAAAAATGTGTTGGCATTCTTTTGCCAAGTGTGATACAAAAAAAATCTATTTCATATAAAAAAATGAATACATAGAAATTAGAATGTTGCCAATTATAGTATTTGTGAATCTGGCTATAAAGTATGAAGTGGTACAGTTGGATTATCAGTCAACAATGAGGTAGTTTGTCAGATGGTATATAGTGATATCATAGAAATGTTATCAGCTTTGGGTACATCTGATCCTGCCATAAATAAAAGACATCATTAAATTATTATAAAAATGCTAATTCTTTTATTCAGAATCACACATGTCTTGTTTTTAAAGAAATGCTGGACTACAATGTACAAAAAAATGTGATGCTGATTACCCATGTTTACCTGTTATTCTGGAAAATCTTTTTAAAATGATTAAGACTGTAAAGGTTGATTCTCTTTATTCATCTCACCCAATAAACTAGTATGGAGCAGGTCTCCTGAATTAAATTATAACTTCTCAGAGTGTAAGAGGAAATGTTATTGTTTGTTCTGTTACTGTAGATTAATAAATATACATTTTCCTACGTGCCTTGTGAAAACAGAGCACCGAATAAAGGTTATTATGATGGCACAGATAATTCACTCTGAAGATATTTATTTTGTGTGTGTGAAACAATGAAATGTAATGATAAGTGCAGGGTTACACTACCATCTAGCAATGAGGAGGCCAAATCAGCTGAATAAAGATGGTTGACTAAAACAAGAGTTTGCACTCATGTTATAAATATTGCATAGTAAATATTTCATATGTGAGAATGTGAAGAAATAGTCCAGAAGGATAAAAATTTAACATGAAAGGAAGCATCAGAAAATTGGAGAACCTAAATGAATTCAAATATCTGCAAGTGCAATGAACAGAATATAAATTAGAAAAGCTAAAAAACTGCTTAATATTTCTACACTGTTCAGGAGAATACAGCCAAGAAATGTACAATGTTCACTTATGAAGTGCCTTAAATGGATATTTTTTGTCAAAATTTGTAAGGATTATTATAAGATAGTTGTTATGGTTTTGGACCATTTGTTAAGTGCTCACAATAAAATGCAGGGTAGACATCTGATTAGTTTGCCACAATTCTCTGAACCCTGTCCAAAAACTCTAAGAACATCTTACAGACAGCATACACTTTGTGATACAGCTGAAAGGGATTATAAATAATGAGGCAAGATGAAAATTATTACAAAGGTAAAACTAATGCATTGGCTTGTGCCACTTACTTGTATGTGCACACTGATCTCCAGTGAATGGAATGGACTGCTTAGTGCAGTGTTCTTTCACCTTCCTCTGTAGAATCTGATATGGGCCACTTGCAAAGAAAGGATACTGGACTAGATGGGGTCCTCAGATCTGATCCAGGATGGCAATACCAATGGTCCTATGTACTACACCTGCTCTAGTGTACAATTATAGTTTATAATTCTATCACGCTTTAGTGGTTGCCCTAAAAGGATGCTGCTGCAGTTACCTTTACCTAACAACAATTCTCTATTAGCTTACGCAGTAGACTTTTATTTTTTGTAGCTAAAGATTCTGAGCCATAGACTTCTCTCTCTGTGTTATACAACTTCACTGACGTCAATTGCAGTGGGAGTGTATGATGTTCAGCACCTTACAGGATCAGGTCCTGAGAGCCTAATGTGCAGAGTGGCCTCAACTCCCACTGACACTATGGTTAAAACATGTCTTTCAACATTTAGGTCCAAATTCTGCCCTGACCTATATCCACTGCAACTTCACTGAAGTTGGTGGTATTTTCAGGAGTGAAAGTTAGGGTGCAACTTCCGTATTAACTTTACATATGCATGTTCATATACACACAATACAGGCATTACAAAAAAAAATTAAAGGTATTATGTAGATTGGAAATTTTATTACACATGAACTACATAATGAATTTCTATTGTATAGTGAGTGAGTAAAATCTTTCCACTAAGGGCTGTAAGATACTTATCCCATGTGCACACACATTCCAATTTTCAGACTGTAGGCACTGTACTGTAAAATAACAAAAATAAGCAAGGCTGGTTTTAGTGCACTGCTACAGACTAGGGACCGAATGCCTAGGCAGCAGTTCTACAGAAAAGGACCTAGGGGTTACAGTGGACGAGAAGCTGGATATGCGTCAACAGTGTGCCCTTGTTGCCAAGAAGGCTAGCAGCATTTTGGGCTGTATAAGTAGGGGCATTGCCAGCAGATCAAGGGACGTGATCATTCCCCTCCATTCAACATTGGTGAGGCCTCATCTGGAGTACTGTGTCCAGTTTTGGGCCCCACACTACAAGAAGGATGTGGAAAAATTGGAAAGAGTCCAGCGGAAGGCAACAAAAAGGATTAGGGGGCTGGAGCACATGACTTATGAGGAGAGGCTGAGGGAACTGGGATTGTTTAGTCTGCAGAAGGGAAGAATGAGGGGGGATTTGATAGCTGCTTTCAACTACACCTCTATCCCGATATAACACAAATTCGGATATAACACCATAAAGCAGCGCTCGGGGGTGGGAGTGGAAGGCTGTCCACTCTGGCGGATCAAAGCAAGTTTGATATAACGTGGTTTCACCTATAACACGGTAAGATTTTTTTGCTCCCGAGGACAGCGTTATATCGGGGTAGAGGTGTACCTGAAAGGGGGTTCCAAAGAGGATGGATCTAGACTGTTCTCAGTGGTACCAGATGACAGAACAAGGAGTAATGATCTCAAGTTGCAGTGGGGGAGGTTTAGGTTGGATATTAGGAAAAACTTTTTCACTAGGAGGGTGTTGAAGCACTGGAATGGGTTACCTAGGGAAGTGGTGGAATCTCCTTCCTTAGAGATTTAAGGCCCGGCTTGACAAAGCCCTGGCTGGGATGATTTAGTTGGGGATTGGTCCTGCTTTGAGCAGGGGGTTGGACTAGAACCTCCTGAGGTCCCTTCCAACCCTGATATTCTATGATAGTAATCAAATAACAGTAAAATATAAAGTATCACTTAGGCCTGGTCCACACTAGGACTTTAATTCGAATTTAGCAGCGTTAATTCGAATTAACCATTCACCCGTCCACACCACGAAGCTATTTAATTCGACATAGAGGGCTCTTTAGTTTGACTTCTGTACTCCTCCCCGACGAGGGGAGTAGTGCTAAATTTGACATGGCCATGCCGAATTAGACTAGGTGTGGACGGAAATCAACCTTAGTAGCTCCGGGAGCTATCCCACAGTGCACCACTCTGATGACGCTCTGGACAGCAGTCCGAGCTTGGATGCTCTGACCAGCCACACAGGAAATGCCCCAGGAGGGAGAATCTCTCTCAGTACCAGCGCTCACACAGTGAATGGGAGGACAGGTGGCGTCAAGAGGACCAGCAGGTGACTCAAACGCTGCTTGGACTAATGAGGGAGCAAACAGACACGCTCCGGCGACTTGTGGATGTTCTGCAGGACCGCAGGCAGGAGGACAGAGCCCCCCTTCAGTGTATCTGCAACCGCCCTCCCCCGCCACAAAGTCCCATATCCCCCTCACCCAAAATAACCAGAAGGAGGGGTGCCAGGGGCAGTGAAAACTGTCACTGCACCCCAGCAGAGTGCTCAAGTACCCAAAAGCTCTCATACCCTAAATTTTGAGAAGTCCTTCCCTTCCTGACTCACCCAAGGCCAAATCCAAGTTTCATCCCCTAACTGTCTAGTTAATTATTAAAAATACTTTGCTGTTAATTACTGTTTCCGTCATGGTTTTTTACAGAAGACTGTGTTTGAAGGGGAGGTGGCGAAGGGGGTTGGTAATGCATAGGATGGTCACCTTTACCAGGGTACAGACACGGGGGCAGGATCAGCAGCAGGTCACACACACAGTGCAGTCAGTAGGCACCCTGGTCAGTATGGGAGGTGGTTTCCAGATTCTGTGTGGGTGGGGGTGGACGTGACTTTGTAGCGGGGGAGGGCGGTTACAGATCTTATGCAGCGGTCCTTGTCCTGGACCGCAGAGTCACGCAGCAGAGGAATCTGTATCCGTCCTCCTCCGCCAAGGTCACATAGCCCCCGCACACAGAATCCCAAAAAGGAGGGATGGCAGGCTCCGTTGAAAGAAGCATTCCGGCACTGCGGACCGCTCTAGGAGCAGGAGCCTGTCATTCCTCGAGTTTAGAGGCGGTCTTTACATCACTGCACACCCTACGCAGCACAGTCTGCGTCCCAGTTTCAACCCTTTAATGCAAAGTCATTAATAAAGAAACATTTGTTAAGTAACAATGGAACATGTATTTTATTTTTACACGTGTGTTGGAAGTGGGGGAAATGGGGTGAACGGGGTATGTAACTGCAGAGGATAGACAACAGTAACTGGGTAAAGAAACAGGGGCAGGTTCAGCTTCTCTGTAAAGAAACTGAACAGTCACAGGTCACGCTGCTCGCTGCTCGCTGGTACTTGAAGAGTTCCTTGTCGCTGTCCAAGGTGCCTGTATAGGGCTTCATGAGCCAGAGCATTAGCAGGTAGGCTGGGTCCCCGAGGATCACTATAGGCATCTGCACATCCCCAAGAGTTATTTTGTGGTCCGGGAAGAAACTACCTTCCTGCAGGTGTCTAAACAGACCACAGTTCCTGAAAACACGCGCGTCATGAATCTTGCCTGGCCACCCGACGTTGATGTTGGTAAAATGTCCCCTATGGTCCACCAGTGCTTGCAGCACCATTGAAAAGTAGCCCGATTTCTCAGCAGCTGACTGTGGAAGAGGTGGACGATAAGGTGCGAGGAGGTGAAAACGGCCATAACTGCAGCGGGCTCCATGCTCGCAGTGCTGTGGCGTCCGTGCTGTCACTGACCAGAAAAGTGCACAAACAGATTGCCCGCGGGCGCTTTCGGGGAGGGAGGGCGTGATTGACGGTTCAATGATGACAGTTACCCAAAACCACCCTCGACACATTTTTTCCCCCAGCAGGCATTGGGGGCTCTACCCAGCATTCCAATGGGCAGCGGGGACTGCGGGAACTGTGGAATAGCTTTCCACAGTGCACCGCTTCCAAAGTCGACGCTGGCCCCGTTAGTGTGGACTCACAAAGTCGAATTAGTGTCCTTAGTGTGGATACACAAATTCGACTTCGTAAGGTCGATTCCACAAATTCGAATTAAGTTGAATTGAACTACTCTTGTAGTGTAGACATACCCTTACAGTGGTTACCATTCAAAAGCCAGCATTCATCTGGAGATACCACAAAATAACTGGATAAATGTTGACTGTTAAAATGAAAAATCACTACATTGAACTCATTAACATTTTTCAGATTCTTGCCTTTAGTTAGATTCCCATATAATCAAAATTTTCTGAATCAGGACTGCTGAGTTGACCTCAAAATGGGAAGCCTGAATTTCATGTATAGCTAGGGGATAAGATTCAGATAAAAGAAGCATGAACTTACAACCAAATTAAGAGAAACATATAATTATATGCGTGCAAAATAATCTGAATATTTTTAAAGCAACACATAGCTTGGAGGCAGTAGTAGTTTGGAGGATACAGCTGCTTATGTTCATGCCCAGCCACTTTGCTGAACAGCAGAAAAGCCGGGGGGGGGGGGGCGGGGGAGATTTTAACTGTATATTTAAAAATTAAATATTTGATTTTAAAATGACATTAAAGAATGCAGAATATATGAATGTGACTCTGCATTTCTTATTATAGCCATAGTTATGGGTCTGATCGCTTTTCCATTACAAATCTTATTTTTAAATGTTTTATAACCAGCCATAAAATTTCACTCCAGGATGGAAATTGACAACACAAGGGCTCAGCCTGGAAGCAAAATAGGGTTTTGTTGTTGTTTGTTTTTAATTTAAAATGCTCAAAAATAAGTTAGGCCATGAATAAGCAAGAGGACAAAAATTAAAAGTTTCTGTTCCATGTGCATTTTGCTGTTGTGTAACTAATAAAGAGTTTATGGGTCTGAATTTCCTCTCATTTCACACCAGTTTTATGCTGGTGAAACTCCAGTGACTTCAGTGAAGTTACTCCTTAATTACACCAGCGTGAAAGGAGAATCACGACCTATGTTTTATAAAATAAAATACTGCACTAACTAAATTGCATATACAACAGATGGTACCGCCCTGCTGAAATTAACTTAAAAACCCCCCTCTCTCGCTGACTCTGGAACAATAGTTAACCAACCAACACCACTCTGAAATGTTGCATTTTCCTGATAATAGTGAAAGACCCATATATGCTAATACAAAACAAATAAAAATATCAAGCCATATTGACATGCATTGTTGCTATATTGATTTGTTAAAGCTATGGTGAAGGCAGGGGAGTCCAACTTTGCAAAAGACAAAAGTAAAAGAAAAAAAATACCAAGATTCTAAGAATAACTGAAGAGCCTAAACATTCCTAAGTGTCTTGTTAAAATAAAAGAAGCCAGAAAATTCTGTTAAGGCTTACTGAGGTCACCATTAACAGATTTAAAGTTTGGCCCTTGCAACCAAATGTTGCCAAGGCATTCCTTCTCCTTAGCAAAAGGAATACCATGGAATCCGCTAATAATGTTAAATTACATAAAAATGCAAAATTGTAAAGATTTGAATGCTGATCGTATTTTGTCAGATGTAGCTGAGGTAATTGCAGAGATCTCAGAACAGTGAATGATATTATTATATACTTTGTTGTTGCTGTATTGTTTAAGCTCACTGGGGCTATTCACATGCTTGAAGTTAAGCATGTGCATAAGCCTTTGCAGGATTGAGGATTTAGTTATTCCAGACTTACACTTGTGTAACTCCTTTTTTTCAGTGGGGTACTCCAGATTTACAGTGCAACTGACAGTGGATTGGCCCAATTATATCGGTTGAGTATAGGATCTCAGCCTTGGAATATCAGTCTTAAACGGGTATTGTCAATGCTGAGATATCAAAAAAATCTGACTTACCTAGTGTATAGTGCTTCATGAACACAAATGAACACTTGTTCTTAACACAACCTGCATTCTCTCCTGCACATGCTAAGTGCAGCAGTAAAATGAAATTTAAGAATTCTGCTCCTTAAAGCTTCAAAGGATAATGCGGCTGTGATGTCAGCTGGTACTGTATGCACAGGTCTGAATGGCGTGGACAAATGCATTGGGGAAGAGCTGTTATCCTTTCATGTATGCACTCATTTGTGGTCAGACACTCATACACACAAACTGAATTCATGAACTAATAAAGGCTAACAAGCATCCCACTGACTCTGAGCCTAGGATCATCCTCTAGCTAGATCAAAGCTAGCTTAGTATGTCTACACTTGCTGAAGTCGCACTGCCATTTGCAGTGTAGTCATACCTTACAATATGCTGAAACACATTGGTTATTTTATTTTATTTTATTGCAAACAGCTTGAAAACTCTACCTTGTCTCACTCATTCATGTTGTGGTCAAACTTTCTCATCATTTGTATAAGTTATAATAAAGCAGTCTCTTACAGTGATATTTGCCAACAGGCAGGGATAGGTTTGGATACTGAGGCCTATAACTCTATTCTTAATTTTACTCTTGCCTTTATGAGAGTTAGGGAAAAAACCTCAAGCAACTCCCATTTGACATAGTTTACTTTGAAAAAATACAGAACCAGCGGTATGTATACAGAACCTTGGCTTTCCATCAGACTACCAAGATTTAAGATTCTAAATACACATTATTTTAAAATAGTGAAATTGAGCTGTCAATGCTAAGAACCTCAATCTCAACCATACATAAGAACTGTATATTACTACTACTGTAACCAACCAGAGAAGTATTGGTAGTTTAAAAAAAAACAAAACACATCTTGAAGAAGCACTGTATATCAAACAAAAGCAAGGCCAGTAATGAAGATCTGGAAATCTAACCAGCGAAAAGATGCCAAATTGATAGACCCAAAATGCTTTTCTGATGTAGTCACCAGCCAGTGATTCATGATCACAATAAAGGATTATACCTGAAAATCTCAGATCACTACACTCACAACCAGCCAAATTATTTCACTAAGGGTTTCAGAAAAGGAACATTGTTAGGATTAGGTTTTCAAACCAGCCTCAGATCAGCCTTTACATTTGCATATCAAAATTTATGGACAATTTTGGAGCACTTGTCCAAACTTGGATTTTGCACAGAAAGTTGGATAGTTCTGCGTAAGAGGACTGGACAAAAATGTTGCTTAAATGCAAAAAATCAGAGTTGTGGATGTGAATAATACTGGGTGCCCAAAGGTGCATACGCAGTAACTTATCACATCGATTTAGAGGTTCATGTTACAACTTTTGAAAGTGGGTGAAATGATGAAGTAAAATTATTTTACTAAAGTTCACCCTACTTTTATAGAGGTAGTTCTCATTGTCTAGCACAGCTGTATAAATACTACAAAATAACATTCCTGAACATTTTTCCCAATTAAAAAAAAATCACAAATTTATTTTAATGGCATTTACAACCCTTTTAATGTGTTTCCTGCTAACATTTTAATATGAGTGATATTTCACACGGAAGAATGCTCACAAAAATGAAAAAGTCTTGTAAATACCCATGCAAAGGTGCTGACAGAAAAGATGCCCAGAGATGACCATCTTAAATTGGTTTGTAAAAGTCTCCATAGCCAATCAGAAAGAAGCAATAATATCCTGTGATCTATCACAGGCCATGAACAACAAACAAGGTGATGAAGACACAAGTCAAAACAGTTAGTTTGAAAACAAATTACAGACTTGTACATGTTTCCATAAGGTGTTCTGAACAATTTCAAATCAAGATCAAATTCAAAATCAAAAAAGGGATACATTTTCTGAATGTATTATTCACCCCATATATGTCATTCTGTTGTCAAATAATACTTTTTTCTCCAATTACGATCAAAAAGTTCAGAAGGAGAAAATCATCTGAGTTTTTCTGACAATTCTTTTTTCTATTCCCCAAACTGAAAACATAGGAAGTTGACATATTTAGCTCTGGCCAGTTCATTTCATGTTTGATAATTTTCCAGAGTTTTACTGTATGTATGTTACCATATATGTCTCAATATGTATTTAAAAAAAAAAAAGAAAGGGAGAAAAAAAATCATTTTGCTTCAAATAATGAGCATGTGCACCTTTTTGCCTCAGGCCTTCATACACAATTTAGCCAGAAAGCCAGGGCAGATCATGATTTAGCTTTTGACATCTCTTGCCTTCAGGCCAGGAGAGACTAATACAGATTTCTGACTCTGAGCACACCATGGAAAAAAAAAAGTGTGAGAGAGAGGCCTTTTATTGACTAAATGATAAAGAGGTTTGTAATGATAAATAACAGTCATTTTATTGTGGAATTCCCCAGAAAAGATGCATTCGGCAGTGTCTGAAGAAGCCTAAAAAGCCGAAGCTGGTTCCCCATGGATCCGAACCTGTTAAGCTCCAATGCTCCTGGGCAGAAATAGAGGTCACAAATTGCATAGGACCCACACTATTAAAACTGCATAAGCACAATATATAATCACTGCTGCACTAAGGCTAGTTAGTACTAAGAGGATTAACTGAAGGCTGCTTTTGGGTTTCTCTCCTTCCCCCCTTCTCCAAGTCTGTGTCTGACACAATCATGGTGTACACCCAGATTGCTCGAGAATTCTCTGCCAGCTTTGATCGATAGTTTAATTGTAAACTTTGGGAGCAATAATGGATAATTCAGCTTGAACCGTCCATTATGAGCCCAGTTGTCAAGGACAGAGCCTTCAAAATTAAACAAGAGTTAGGTAATATTATTACATTTGTACAGCTCACCTACAGTTAAATTCCATTTATAAATACTGTCTTGACAATGTATGGAGTTCAATAAACACAGGCCCAGGTGGGTTGAGTGGGGAAGAAAGGAAGAAAAAGAGTAAAGAAGCTGAAGCCAATTGCCATCTCTTTTGGAAAGGTTTTTATTTTAACTTAAAATGCTACAACAAATAAAAGAAGGGTGTGAATACAAAATGGAACCACCTAGCAAGAATGGGGTGATATTAAGTAAAGAAAAATTCAGACTAAATGTCCAGAAAAATTCCCTAATGGGATAAGTTCCTCTAGGAAATGCTGGAGTCACATTTAAAATTGGATTGGATTCAGTACTAGAGAAAATATTGTAAGCAATAATCCTACATAAGAAGAGCAATGTACAATGACCCAGGTCTTTTCCATCTAATTTTTATGGCTATAGAATTTTCTTCTGCTCACTCAGTATAATTGCCTTTCTACTCTGAAAGCTGATTCGGTAAAAATGACGTGGACACTGATCCTGCAAACACATACATTCATGCTTAACTTTATGCACCGGAGCAGTGCCATTGACTTCAGTGGCACTACATGAGCAGAACAACAACGGGTTCTAATTGTATCATGTTGATTTTCACAACAAATTGGTTCCATTTATACACCAGCTAAAAAGATGATTTGATTTGGTTTCTCCTAACAGCCAGCCTTGCAATAAATCTGAGATCTAAAAGTCAAGCTGGGTTCTTGTCTGTTTACACATCATCACTAGTAACCCCAACCCTACAACTGAATAACTTTAGGCTAGTAGATTCTGCCTAGCTTTTTACATGGATGCATATCAGTGGGGGGGAGGAAGAGGTGCTAGGAGGACTGTATAGTTTTCCAACTCCATCAAGGACCATCAACCTGCATAAACCTCTGCATCCTCCCCATAGGCTTTTAAGAGAGGAGAGATATGGTGAGGACTAGGATTTATGTCTGGAGGACTAGGATTTAGGACCAAGGACATTTTGGTCTTGTTGCTTTCTCTGGTTTTGGAGGATTTAGTGGGGTTACTTTCGTATTTTAATGTATAATGTATGGAAAAGGCACCTACAGCCCTAGATAGGTGATTTTTTTATGTCTGATTTGTATAAACCTACATAAATAGTATTCTTTTTAGGATTTTTCACCACACAGCAAGAACACTACCCAGGTAAGCAATCATGAGGTCCCTCTGTGATCTGAAAAAGGAGCAAAGAGGGAAGGAAAAAGTGAAGGGGAAATTTCCTAAATGAACCAAAAACATTTTCAGAAATTAAACAGTTTGAAAAAAGATCCAAGATTGTATAGGTCTGACTTGCAGGACCCGAATTTACTGCATTTGGCAGATAAAAACAGATGACATTAACCTTAGCAGCTGCATAGAGTATATATTTTCACTACGGATAAACTGCTGTTGCACAATTTCTGTAACATAAGCATCTCAAAATCCAATTCATTGATGGCAGATATGCAAGTAAGCATGAAACACCATCTCTTTTTTTTTATTATTATCAAAATATATTTGTGATGACTAGGAAAACGTCACCCCTCTGCTTCGGATGGGAATTCTCTTATCTCCTTACAGTACCTTCAGGCTGTGTTCCTGTAAAGGATTCCTTGCTCCATCTGTAATTATTTCTCTGTGGAATGATATGGGGTGGGTATTTTACATATATTGGTGTCATAAAGATACAGGCTGAGGCTTTATGGCCTTTATGCTACATGTTTCTCTTCTGGGGATGAAGCAAGTGAAGATCTAGAGGACAACTCACTCTGCCCCCATTTAAATTCTCCTTACAAGCATACAGCTGGCCAATCCTCAAATAGACAGGATGTGAGACAGATCTGAGAATTCTTGGTTAGAAAATACTGTAGCATGAACCAAATCTTCATAGCCTTAAATCTGTTTGGTAGACCATAGTCCACAAGTGGTTTTCTTGACTATAGTAGGATTATTTGTGGAGTTAAGGCATTATTCAATATGGACAAGACTACCAAAATCTGGCCTATGCTGGTAAGGCACATATCTGACCTCATAGAGAAAATTGCATACTGTACAAATGAAAATAGGTCTGTCTGGATGAACATGGACCTAAGATTTTAGGTTTTCCCTTACTATGTATAAAATGAAGATAAAGATACAAATTGAATATTTGGTTTTAGGACTTAAAGAGGAAGGATGTAGGTGTTAGTCT
The DNA here is from genome assembly GCF_016161935.1 of Mauremys reevesii. NCBI lineage: Eukaryota > Metazoa > Chordata > Testudines > Geoemydidae > Mauremys > Mauremys reevesii. The sequence continues at coordinate 174,124,919 of NC_052624.1, read as the reverse complement.
ACTACTCAGGGCTCAGTTCCTTGCTACATCACAGACTCCACATGTGCGGGCCAGCCATTTCATCTGTCTGTGCCTCATAACCCCATTTTACAGATGGGGAAAATAGCTGTGCCTTATCTCACAGAGGTGTTGTGAAGACATAGGCATTAAAGATTGTGAGGTGCTCAGATACTATGGTGATGGGCACCATAATAGTACCAAAGATAGAAAGAATTTTGCATTTTGAGTTGAAATTATGTAAATAACATATCTAAAAGGTGATGCCTGTGGGAGTTTGATAACACATTTCTTACTTTCTACCAGTTTATAGATTGCTATAAATCTGAATATTCAAATCAAACTATTCTTAGTTAAATCCCTCCAGAACCAATTTCTCTCTTTCTTCTCCCATCAAAGTCTACTTATGGAGTTCTGTATAGATGGGGTCTATTAAATAAATGGATTTAAGAAGTAAGTAAAGATCCAGAATAGGATTGTACTCGTTTAAAATAAAGGTTGTTTTCTTTGTATTGTTAGTGACAAATATTTTTGCAAAACTTTTAACCTGATCAGATAAACAGGCAGAGGAATATGCAGTGTAGTTATTTCTTCCTAAATAGTGCAAAAAAGTGTGTAAACATTTTTTCTTAATAAAGGAGCCTGCTGCGGGGAGGAGTAAGCTAAAAGGGTCATTACTGACAAAATGTAACTACTTTAAAAGATTTTTATGCAACATATTGTATTGCATGTAAAAATTGGTGCTCCAAAATATTTTACCATGATAACAAATTACGGTGGAATTGTCTTCATAAAAATAAGGTGGAACATCCGTTTGGCCTAGTTACCATGGTGACTGACATACAGTTCAATCCATTAAATTGTGTCTTGTGGTCATAAGCCATCAACCTGTGCTCAGCAAACTAGGGGAAGTGGTTAACATCCCTTCAGAATCCAGGCAATGATAACCCATTTAATGATTTAATAAATGTTGTAGATTTCCTCCTCCCATTCCTGAGAAGTAGATTAACAGAAATGCATAGTGTCTGAAGTAAAAAATGAGCTATATAAATAAGCAAGGCCTTTCAGTCTAGTGAGTGTCAGTTTTGTCTGTCCATTTGGATTCATTTTACTTTGCATTAACCTGATAGACCTAAATCACCATAAACTGTCTGAAAGATCCCAATTCACTTTAATGTCTCTTCTTTCCCTGCTTCCTGGGGAAAGCCATCGCTCGAAGGAGTGACCTCCCGCCCCCTTTTCCCTGATGTGCCAAATCCCTGAAATTCACTTCTATCACAAAGCTCGATGTAACCGTAATGAAAAGACATGCAGAACCAATCTGCCAAGGATAAGCAGGTCTTAATATATAGTACATATATGCACATTCCACACATGGAGCAGTGCAATTCTCATCAGAAGCTCTGTGTTACTTGCTGGAACCTAACTCTAGAGGGATATTACTCTGATCTTTCAGATAATTCATTTATCTCTTGCTTGACATGCTGTAGATGTCTTCACCCCAGTCACAAATGCAGCCAAAGATTTGAGGATTTTGGAATTTATTTTATGGGCACAATTGTGTTGCTCTCTCTCAGTGAGCCTCACATTCATCTGAAATGCACTAACTCAGATTTCCAATTGCAGATTCTCTCCCCACTTCCCTTTAATTCTCCTTGGCTCTCAATAGTGTTTTTACACAAGACTAATTTCATCTTGGTAAATCTGATAAAAGAATAAAAAAACACATTTTTGGTAGAGATATAATGTTCATGTGGGCATCCAGCCATCCATTTCAGAAAGAGGGGGGGGGGGGAGATTCCGCAAGCTCTTTAGTTTTCCGTTTGTAGAATAAGTTCTTGGCAGATGCTAGCTAATTGATATGCACATTTCCAAGGTCACTTTTTAACAGTGTAATAAATGTTTCTTTCTATTCCATTTTTGAATCCTTGTGTTTCCCTGATGCTGATATCTATGCTACCAGGATGGTGTTTGAAGCTTGGGGACAAGACTCACCCTTTTTTCTAAAGCATTCTCCTTCCTTGAAATGGGGTTTTCCCCCTCACAGTGAGTATGTTATAATGGCACATACAGTAGTTTCAGAGGTCAGGAGGCTGGAGTGAGGATCCTGAGCTGGAAGGAAGCATGCATGCAGCATTTCCAGAAGGCAAGGTAGCTACAAAATGTTGTGGCAAGCTGATGAGTGGAGATACTCCAATGAAAACAAAACACAAAAAGATACATGGCTTGCAGATTCACTCTTTGCTAGGTTTCTTGGATTTAAAGTGGCATATTTTTCAATGGCACTCACCTTTGACTTAACTCTACTCCCATTGTAGCCAGTGGTAAAACTCCTATTGACTTTAATGAGGGGAAAGTTAGGCCAATGCTGAGTGCTTTTGAAAATTCCACCCAAAATCTCCTTATGTTCAGGCAAGATACACTCATGCACACAAATAACCAGTTCCATCCAGTGTTCAGGGGTTCTCACCCCTCAGACAGTTTTCATAGCTCAGGCAGGACCAAGATTTGTTAGAAGAACAATCTAGCAGGAAGTCTACTCAATCTGGCACTCGGCTCCAGATTCCCCATTGATTGTGTTAGAACACTTCTCACTAGCTGGTACTACAGAAAAAGCACAGGGCTCCCCGATGTGATCGTTACAAGAGGAACTTTTTGTTCATTTATTTTTTAAGTGGAGAAATATTCCCTCCCGAGTTTGTTTTCATTAGTGACAACTAGTGGTAGATGGAACTCAGGACTTCTGGCCAAACACTCTGCTCAGAGGCAGGCATTCCTAACTGGAGGGAATTTACCATTCTTTTGTTGTTGCTCTTTTTCAGCCATTCAATGGTCAGAATGTCATCTGCTAGGCCACAGAATGCTGGCTTCCATGCCCACACAATCCCCAAACTGCTGTTTTTACAAATACAGTGGGCCATACAAATAATAATAATGACATGTAAATATCAAAGGTGTGTGGCAGCACCTAGAGGCCCCTCACTCCGTTGTCCCAGGCACTGTACAACATACAAGAGAGAGTCCCTGCCTCGAAAATCTTACAATCCAAGTATAAGGCTGTCAGCAACAGGAGGCTACAACAAAATGATGGGATGCAGGGAGCATGAGAAAAAAAACATGGTAACAAAAAGCAGTGTACTGGTTTACAAGAAAGCATAGCTTCAGGATTCAAAAATCAGGTGAGGAAAAGGAGGAAAGGAAAGCTGTCCCAATAGGCCCTGATTCAGAAAAACATCCCTATTCAAATACGTAATTAAGCACATGATTAAGGCCTTGTCTACATTACTGGCAGTATGTAGGGTATGTATAGTAGCTACACGCAGCAGTGAAAGGCTCTGATGGGGGGAAGAGAGTGGGGAAAGGCTTCAATGTCAGTTTCAGCAGTCTTTCCCCTTTGCCTTTCCCCCAACTCCGCCCAAGCCTCTCTCTCTCTGTGGCAGGGAAAGGCTCCAGCAGCAGGGAGTCAGCAGGACACTTAGTGTAGACAGAGGAGGCACTGCTTGGGTGCATAGAGATTCCTGCAGGGCACATACCCCAAGATTTTGGCATGTCTTTACTTGCCTAAGCAGTGCCTCACTGACTACTCACTTTATATGCATACCAGGGAGGACATGCCACGTACGTCCTCCGTACGTCACAGTGAATGCGCGTGCAGTATAGACGTATCCTAAGCATTGTGCTGAATTAGGGACATACTGAATTTCATGATGAACAATATTCAGCATTTCACCAAAACCTTCAACGGTTCCTGCTGACCCTTTAGAGGAAAAAATCCTAGTGAATTTTATAAAAAATAACACTTCTCTGTTTTTTTAAACCATCTTCTAGAGTTGAATAGACAATTATATTCACTTCTCTAGAATTATATAGGATGGTTCAAAAAACATACACACAGGTTATCATCTATTAAATGCTTTAGGTTTGTAGACTGATTTCTATAGAAACTCTGGCTTAATCCTTATGAAATTTTGTAGCAGTTCTCTATTAGGTGAGTTTGTAGATCCCAAAGAAAGTAATGGAGTTCATAGGTGACATTCAGGTGTTGTGCTAAACCTCAACTGAAAAACCAATAATCCTCATAGCAATTTCCCCTCCTTGACACTTCCTATCTTTTTCATCGGCCCAAAACAATGAAGTTGCTCCTGAGGAAGCTAAGTAGACTGTTCTGCTAAAAACAAGGTATCATCCTGTCATTGGAATTTATGGTTCCAATTAGGATATTTAAAACTATATACACAGACACATTTTTATTACATATACCTCCAGTAAGGCTAATTTCCTTTGCATTATATTTTTACAAAGATCAGTGGGTGAAAGAAAACAAAATGTCGTTCTAAACTTTGGCAACGGCGAGTTCAAAACCCTTTAACAAGGAGCCATTCACAAAAGAGCAGACAATAATTCCTTAATGCTGACACCCACTTCCAGTTCCTGCTGCAATGGCAAGTCACCTTTCCAATGTTAAACACGTTTCCATCTACGGGCTGCCAAAAACCAGCATTTACTTTAGAACAGAAATGAACTCACTTTAACGTACAATGGAATTGCTTTTCCAATTCTGCGGGGGTGTTTCTTTACTTGAAAGAAAGCTACTGTATAAAAGACAAGGAAAGTATCTTTGATGTACATGTGGCATTTTTAAATAAAGGCTTTCTCTAACATATTCTGAATTTTACCGAGAAGTAGCAATTAAAGGATTATCAGTTACTTCAAACATGAATACTTTGGATGCTGCTCTTGCCTTGCTTTGTTAAGTTAATAATCATGTTTTAAGCTGCCTATTTTTAAAAAAATAAACTGTACTTCAGTATTAAGTTAGTGATGTGCAATCACAGAATTGCTTACAAAAGTTCTGCCTTCTGTACTGTAAGACAAGTTACAGCAGCTGGCTGAATTACGTGGGGGGGGGAAAAGATTTCTCCAGACGTTTCCAGCAAGAAAGAAGGTGGGCATCAGCAATCAATCTCTGAATAAGTGTTTTTAAAAAAGGCAAGGCAAGTAAATGTGTTTGTTCTTCCACAAAAGTTAGCACTGGGTTAGGAAAAAAAACATTTCAAGTCATAAAAACATAATGCAAGTAGAGAATATTCTTTATCAGCCAGACAAAATCTAAACCACTGTCTTTATTAACCTGTCTTCTTCAATAAAATAGGTAGAAGTGAATTGTTATATTTTTTAGGAGTGAGAGTGTGTACAGCATTACACTTTTTTTAAAGAAACAAGTGGGTGATTATTACCAAAATGTATCTTGGGAAGGGCAGGGCAGAGGAAAAAGAGGAGGAAAGAAGACTCCAGTCACTTTCTGCCACACAAAAGGGTAGGAGCTGACTAAAGGGGCTATAAAACACAGATCCAGCCAGGGGATGATTCTCCAAGCTGATACAGAAGATCCCCTACTCCGTATTGGCACAGGGTGTGTGCTGAGGGCGGGCCTGAGCATGAGGGGATTGTGTCAAGAGCAAGGCTGCAGCATGTAGCACTGGGGAGCTATTGGGCAGTGCTGCAGCCCAAAAAGCAACACTAGGAGGGGGTCCATAATTTCCACAGGTCTCCAGGTCTGTCTAAGTTATGCCAGGGAGATCTCCAGGCCCTGGAGCAGCCAGAATCAGGAGGCCACAAAGATGTCATAAAACCACCTTAGCATCCCTCATCCTGGCATGCAAACTACATATAAAGAATTCTCTTAGCACATCTCACCCTATATATTTATTATATATACGCATTGCATATATAGTCATAGTGTTGGATTTACACTGCTAGCTATATCCACCAATTTGTCTGCTTCTCTTCACATCTTACTAACTCATGGAAAACATTCTCCCAAAAGTGATCTGCAAGACTGTTACCTTCTCCTTCTTCAAGTCCCTTCTCAAGACCAATTTTTTCAGGGTACCTACAAAAAAGGCTAGAACAGCTATTCCATCTTCTTTCCTCCTCTTTTTCCTCTGCCCTGCCCTTCCCAAGATACATTTTGGTAATAATCAACCACTTGTTTCTTTAAAAAAAAAGTGTAATGCTGTACACACATGCAGAAAATTGCAAGAAATAATTAAAAAGACAACTCTACCCCCATTTTCAAGCATGGCTAATCATTTAATGTATTTATGCTCATACTTCTGTGAGGTAGAGAAGTCCTATTAGTCCCATTTTCAGATGGGGGAACTGAAGCACAGAAAGGCTAAATGATTTGCCCAAGATCACACAAGAAGTCTGTGGAAGAGCAGAGAATTTTTCCCTCCAGCACATAACTGCCCTGACCTCCAGAAAATTGTATTCTCTTGTTTCTGTGCTGACCATAGTTCTCCCCGTACATAAAAAGTGAAAGAAATTAAAAATGTAAAGATCTTACAGCAAAATTATCTTGCTGACATCACACATGCAGTCATTTTTTTTTGCACTATCAGGGTGTTAAGCACAGACCTTGGCATCAATATATATATATATTGTGTGTGCATTATGGGTTAGATAATGCAATAGCAACAAAAATCAGTAGGTAAGGCTAGTTTCACACCACAAAGAGGGCTCCTTTCACCAGGACTTCAATTTTTCCAGCTGAGTCTTCCAAAGCCTTGTTCTTTCTAAAATAAATGCTTCAACCAACTTAATACTTTACACTTGCTGTGTGAGATACAAACCACCAATATCAAAGAAAATATCAGTGCTAGACAAATATAGCTCAGCATGCCCTACAGCAGTTCTAGTCATAGCTGGAAGACTAGGATATAGATGAAACCTGTTTCGCGTGATCATTTGTATACATGGGGTAGAGTATCAGTGCACTGATGACATAGTTTTCTCTCTCTGGCCTAGTGCACCCTGCATGTCGAGTCTCTGCGCTGGAGGAACACTTGAAGGATATTGCCAGCTGGATGCTTCAGAGCTATTTCATTCTCAAACTCTGGAAGCCAGAAGTATGGCTGTTGGCTAGAGCAACAGTTAAGCAGCTATTTTGCTGTGACCACTGTTTTTTCATGCTAACCAGTTTTGTCTCATAGTTACCTTACGCTGCTCCATATGTTATATCCACCTATTGTCTATTAGACTGTAAGCTCATTAGGGCAGGAACCATCTTTTTGTTCTGTGCTTGTAACAGGGCCCAGCACAATGGGGTCCTGACCACGACTGGGGCTTCTAGGTGTTACCGCAATATGAGTAATAAATAACTACACAGACATTGTCTAAATCTAAAAGAATGAGGATCTCCTTTATTTTTACAGAAAGAACATATCACAATGCACTGCAAGTTTTTTATGCTAGCCTTGTAAGTCTCTGTATCTACTTTTAATGCTAAGAGTAAATGTATTGATAATGAAAGTATTATTTTTCTGGAGCCAGCAGAGAAGGAGACAGACAGATGCAGAGAGAACTGTTGGAAACACAGTTCTCTGCTGTGCTTGCTTTATTGTCCTGGCTGCAAAGCTGAAACTAACATGAAGATGAGGCTTTGCACTGGGGGGATGAGGGAGAGCACAGAGCCCCTTGAACATTTAAAGGGACAGAACATCACATTCTTTAACCTACTTTAAAAAACTTTCCAAACACATATGTTATCGTTTACATGACTAACCTGAAACATGATATAACCTGACCAAAAGTTGCCAGTGGACTACCACAGATTCTTAATATACAAAGGATTATTCTGCCCTGGAATAGCAACTCACTAACTAAACAACGTATAAATTCAGTCACATAACTGGTTTTGGGGATAACGTGGTGATGGTGGTGTGGCAACATCCTGAACAATGGGAACAGTTGGAAGTAAGGAATCAGCTGGATCTGGTACCAAAGTTTCTTCCACCACGTTGTCAAAATTAGGAGTTGTAAAAAAGGTGGTTTGATAGGAAGAACAGAGAGTCCTACTGAAACATCACTGGACTCCAGTACTAGTCAAGGCTGCAATTGGTTCATATGTCATTTCCATAAAATACCATCTGATAGTTTTATCACAAACGAAACAAGTCCCATGCATTTTATAAGTTCTCCAGGTACCCACTTCTTTCCAGACCATAGCTACAAGTCCACACTAATTTTCCATCTTGAAAAGAATGATGATGAGTCTCATGATGTTGATCAATTTGCACAGCTTGGGATTTGGCTACATGTGAGGCAATATCAGGTCATAGCAGGTACCAACTGGTATAGAATCATAGAATATAAGGGTTGGAAGGGACCTCAGGAGGTCAAAGGTATGAAAAGACTGCTTCAAGAAAAGAGTTGCAGGTGACTCCTGGGTAGTAACATCTAGGCTGTTCCTCTAGACAAGCAAGAAATAGTCCAATTTCTGCTAATGACTCAGAAAAAACTTCTTAGCTTTTAAGGCATGTTAAAGTGTTTGTACAAAGCATACAGCTAGTCTGTTTGTAGCAGAGTGGTAAGATGTGGCGCATACCTGCTGAATTCAATTTGAAGCTAGGAACCTCTGAAATTCTTCAGAACAGAATTGAGGTCCATTGTCACTCACCAACTGTAACCATAAACCAAACTGGCTAAACCAGGTACAGAGATGGTCTTTAATGGTCTTAATTGCCATAATAGAATTCATTTTGAAAACTTCTGGCCATTTTGAATCAGCATCAACTATGACCAAAACTTCTAAAGGTCCTGCAAAATCCACATGAATACAAGTCCAAGGAGTCTGAGGCCATGATCAACACTGTAGACAAGCTGGGCCAGGATCTTGCTGAAATGAAACAGCACTTCACTTTCCTCTTAATGTCTTTGTCAATCACTGGCCACCAGACATGACTCTAGACTTTATCCTTCATCTGTACAATGCCAAGACACAACCCAGGATTCACAGATAATTCACATTGACGTGACTTGAATTGTGTAAACTGGGGATTCTTTTGATCCAACACTGTGCCTTGTATTACCATCCCCTTCACAAGAAAAAGCAGATCATCCTTAGCTGTTTCTTTGTTAACGTCTGTGCTGTTGACAAGTAACCTATCCATTAAACTGAGATAGAACACTTCACCTGAAATTTCTTTGGGTTGATGAGAAATTGGGCATGGCAGGTGTGACAGCTGAGTCCCTTTATGGAACTGAATAGTATAGGAATGAACTGAAAGGAGCAATGCCCATTGTTGTATACGAGCAGAAGCTATTGATGAAATGTCACATTTCAGTCCAAAAATTGAAAGTGACAGGTGATGATCTATCAGCAAGGAAAAATGTCTACCATACAGGTAATATCCGAATTCCAGAGATAATGCTCAGAGTGTCTCACTCTATTTGTGCGTAGTTCTTCTCAAGAGTAGTGAATGATTGTGATGAAAAGGCAATTGGTTTCTCCATTCCATTAGGAAAAATGTGGGAAAGAGCTGCACCAAATGGTGAAGCATCACAAGCCAACTGCAATGGTAGCGAAGCACCAAAATGTGTAGGAATTTCTGCTGGTGTCAATAGTTTCTTTTGCTTCCTTAAATGCACATTCACATTTCAGTCTATTTCCATTTTGTCTTTGCTCATAACAGTTCACATAAAGGTTCCAATACTGTCACCAGAATAGACAGAAATTTACCATAGTCGTTAAGCAGTGAATGTAACTGTGATACATTCTCTGGTGGTAGCGTTTGAAAAACTGCTTTCTATTTTTCTGGCAATTTTCTTAAGCCTGTGGCATCACTTACATGTCCAAAGTATTCAACTGAATGTTTGAAAAACTCACATTTGTCTCAATGTATTCTCATTCCATGGTCTTCCAAATGTTGCAAAACAGTATCCACATTTTGAAGATGATTCTATTGAACCGGTCCAATAACAAGGATGTCATCCAAATAGCATTGATCTCCATTCAGTCCCTGCTGAATCGCATCCATGGCTTTCTGGACTAGAGCAGGTGCTGATGTGATACCAAAAGGCAAGCTGTAACAAAATAAGCCTTTTTGTGTGTTGATTGTGAGACGCCATATCAATTTCCATTTGTAAGTATTCATTTAGCAAATCCAATTTACTGAATCACTGTCCATCACTAAGAATAGCAAACAAATCTTCAACAAGAGGCAGTGGATACTGGTCTGCACATAAAACTGGATTCAGTGTCACTTTGAAATTCCACAAATTCACACTGTGATATCCTTCTTGATCAGTGGTATGATGGCTGTAGCCCACTTACTGTGTGAAACTGATTACAAGACTCTGATGTTCATTAAATGGCCCAAATCAGATTCCATCAGAGGCTTCAGAGCTTAAGGCACAACTCTGGGAGTGCAATATTTTGGCTGCCAGATTTCACAGTGAGCTTCACCAACATATTGCTCATCTGTCCAAGTTCTTTTTCAAGAACATTGGCATGTCTGTCCAGTATTTCTTGAATATTTTGAGGTGCTTTCATGATTGCCTTGATCTCGCTCCAATTCACCTTGAGTTTCTCAAGCCAATATCTGCCAAATAATGGTGGATACTTCTCTTCAATGACATACAAGGGTAAAACAACTGATAGGCCCAAAAGGGATACTTCAGGTGAAAGTTCAACTAGAAGTACAAACTGTTCTCTGGCTAAGTCTACAAAATCATGGAGGTTTCTTCCTGAGGAACTTGTGACAAAGTCTGGTGATAAGTAGAGGCAGAAAACAGCAGCCCCATTTCAAGTTCCATTCTTATAGAAACTCCTTCAATCAAGGGTGTGACCCAGATGCCATCTCTGACTCTAGCTTCTGACCAGAGGTCACGCAGCAGTCTCTATGCCTTTGGACCCATACTGTCAGCAAGGCTGAAACTTCTTGTCCATCTGGAATGATGTTGCAGTTTACAAACTGCTCAAAGCATTCAAGGTATACCATCCATGAGTCCCAGCTGTCATCGACTCACCAGCATTGCTTACAAAAAGTGCCATTTCTCTGTTTTCCTGTTAGACTTCACACCTCCTGGACACTGTCTGTTCCACAGGGATTTTTTTTTAGCTGTGCACTATCTGTGTTCGATCACCCTCTGCTGGATGTGGGCTTATACCAGGGGTGGGTAAACTTTTTGGGCTGAGGACCACATCTGGGTAGGGAAATTGTATGCAGGGCCAGGGCAGGGGGTTTGGGTGCGGGAGGGAGTATGGTGTGTGGGAGGGGGTGCGGTGTGCAGGAAGAGGCTCAGGGCAAGGGGTTGGGGCAAAGGTGGGGTGTGGAGGGCAGGGGGGGGCTCAGGGAAGGGATGTGAACTGTGGGAGGGGGCTCAGGGCAGGGAGTAGGGGTGCAGGAGGGGTGCAGGGGGCTCAGGGCAGGAGGTTGGGTTGCACAGGGATGCAGGGTGCAGCAGGGAGCTCAGGGCAGGGGGTTGGGGTGTGGGAAGAGTGAAGGGTGTATAAGGGGGCTCAGGGCAGGGAGTTGGGGAGCAGGAGGGGTGCGAGGTGCAGGCAAGGGGCTTAGGGCAGGAAGTTGGGGAGTGGGGTGCAGGAGGGATGCGAGCTCCGGCCTGGCGCTGCTTACCTAAAGCGTCTGCGGGGTGGCAGCGGCGTGCACCAGGGCCAGGGCAGGCTCCCTGACTGCTTGCCCTGTCCCCGACCCCGCGCCACTCCAGGAAGCGCTGCAGCCCCTGAGGGGGGAGGAAGAGGGGAGGAGGGCTCCGCATGCACTGCCCTTGCCGCGCCTCCAGGTACCTCCCCCGAAGCTCCCATTGGCTGCGGTTCCTCATTCCCAGCCAATGGGAGCTGCGGGGGGTGGTGCCTGGAGGCAAAGGCAACGCATGTGGAGCCCTCTGCCCCCCCACCCAAGGGCTGCTTCTGAGAGCGGTGCGGGGCCCGCAGCACCACGGGAGGCAATCCCACGGGCCAGATCCAAAGCCCTGAGGGGCCGAATTCGGCCTACAGGCCATAGTTTGCCTACCCCCGCTTATATAGTGCTTTGACTGCACTTGGGCTCCCTCTGCTGGCTATAGACCCTCAGTGCAGGCTCAGCTGTTTGCTTGTCTGCTTGCACATGGTCAGTCAATATGGCTGCCTATTTACATGCACTGCTTCATTTGTACACATCAGGACAGCAGCCTATTCCTTTTTTCTATCTTTGTCTTCATCTCTAGCTGGCTGGTTTACACTGTTCCAGGAGCAGAACCAGCAGTCTGGCACCCTGTGCCACTAGATGAACTTTGGTCACCTTTTTGTAGTATTATTTGCTTACTGCGTCTTCTCATCAAGTCAATGGGAGCACTGGACACTTGTGGGATAGAAGGCCCTCACCACCCACATTATATTTCTGGAGCCAGCAGAGAAGGAAATAGACAGACAGACACAGAGGGAGCTAATGGAAACGCAACTATTGGTTGTGCTTACTTTATTGTTCTGATCACAAAACTTAAGCTAATGCAAAAGTGAGGCTTTGCATTGGGGAGGTGGGGAAAACACACATCCCTCTGAACATTTAAAGGGACAGGACATCACAGAAAGCCAGCTAATCGCACTGACTAGCACCAGACATAGTGTGAGCTTGGTGCTGTGCACGTTTCCCTGTATGGTGTTCAACATTTTTGCACACCTCTCAGGTATACTTTGCAATTCAATCTTGAGCTAAACCACTCCCCATGACATCCCAGTTACAGGCCAGTTTTGAGCAGCGTCTGTACAGAAATGAGGACTATAATGAGACCATAGTATTCTCTCCTTTTAACTCACTGCATTAGAGTGCAGATCTGAAGAGATAAAAGGCTACCATCCACTATATCATTTTTTAAAATCTGTTCTACGGTAGAGCCTAGAGGCATCAACCAAGATCAGGACCTCATTGTGGTAGGCACTGTACATACATAACATAAGAGACAGACCCGGCCCCAAAGAGGTTACGCTATATAGTCAAGGCAGACAAACGGTGCATGAGAGGAAGTTTCATCATCCTTTTGTTACAAACAGGGAACTCAGGCACTAAAAGACTAAATTACTTGCCCAAAGTCACACAGGAAGTTTTTGTAAAGTCAGGAACTCAACCCATTTCTTCCAAGTCCCAAGCAAATGCCTTACTGATTGGACCATCTTTCCTGTCCTCTACTACTTACCCCAATCTCAATACTCCATAAAAACATTATGATATGAACCTTTAACACCTCACTTATTACCATAAGGTTCCATTTCCCACACAAGTAGTCCCACTAAGGTGAATAGGATTGTTCATGTCAGCAAGGGTTGTAGGTCAGGGCCTTGATACTGAGTAGGGCTAAAACATCAACAGCTACCCAACCTAGGATTACCAAAAATTAAAAAAAAAAAAATCTTATCCCAAAAGACCCACAGTGCCACAGCATTTAGGAACAGTGTCCCCTTCTACTGACAGATCACTTGGCCAGAGATGGCAGAGACTGTGGTTTCAGTTTTCCCAGGAAGCGATCCATAAGCATCTAACACACCTACATTAGTTTTGCTTCATTGGCTCTGTTTCCAAATGTAATCCAAATGAGTCTGTTCGAAAGGATGACACAGGAATGTAAAAAAAGGCTTGTGAAATGCAATGTTGGAAGCAGAGCTGGTCAGAACATTTTTGACCCTCTTTCATAGAAGCCAAAACATTTTTGTGGAGATGAAAGGTTCATGGAAACAGGTATATCAGGAAGGTTTTTGGGGCCTAGGCAAAAAACACAGGAATTCTAGAGCTGGGTGGTTAGGTTAATTGGCCTGGAATTTGGGAACCAAGGTTGAAGTCCCTCCTCTGCCTGATTTGGAATGAAAAAATTCTGCTCTGATTCACACACGCACACACACATTTTTTGCTAAAACATTCAAGAGGTTTTGTTTTTATTCCAAGGAAACAAATTTCAAAATCTCAAAAATTGCCTCAAAATGAAATCACCGTCCTCCAGTCAGCTCTAGTTGTAAAGTCATCCTGATTTCCTATTGCCTGGGTCTTCTTGGATTGTAACCATCAAGGAATCCTGCATTTATGTTTTGGGAAAACTGAAAAATATCATGCCTTTCTCTCCGAGTTAATCTTGAAAGGCAGATTTCTACACCCCTTTCTTAGGAGTTCAATTGCTTATCAACAGTTTGCCAGATCTGCTGCCGTCTTCAAATGAAAATATAAAAATTATTAGCAACAATCACATGACAAAAATTAATCCTAATGTAAAGAATTACAGACCAGAGACAGACCAAAAAAAAAGAAAAAAGTTGTGCTTTTCCCCCAGCACCAGTCATGTAATTTATTAACCCTCACCACGCACACTAATTTCTCAGCAATAAACTCAGAAGAGATACTGTATGGACCTAACACAATATATACTTGTGGTAAAATTTTATCATTTTGAACTACTAAAATCATAATTATGTACAATTGTTCAGATGCTTACATTTTTATTCACTAAAGTTAATGAGCAAATCTATGCAATGTACAGCAGTAAAAGTATACCTCAGTTAGCACTGAAGATGAGACACTGTAAGAAGATGACACATTGAAATAATTGGTATTTTAAACTACAAATTAATAAGACCAGACTGGAATTTAGGAATGAAAGGTAATATTTTGCAAAAAGCACTGAAGTCACTTAGGACCCTAAGTCCCAGTGAAAGCCACTGAAATATAAAACTCAGTCAGGAAGTTTCGATGCCCTTGAAAATGTTGCCTGAAGTGGCTGAGCTACTAATAAAAAGATGACTAGGGTACACTCAATAGTTTATAAAAGGATTAATAGATGATTAATAGATGTTAGAAGCAGGTTAAACAATAAGTAGGATGTTTCATAGAAGGTTATAAGTCAATCAGCAGAATGTATTTTAGATGGTTACAAGCCATGATTATAAGCAATCTATGACTTGTTGGACTCTAATAAACGGTTATTCAATTATTATAAATTGTAAATCAATTATTAACTCTTTATAAACTATTTTATAGCTATATCATTAATATAAAATGTGACTGAACAGATGCTAGTAGTGATCCTGGAAAGCATAGACTAGTGAACCTTACTTCAGTATCAGGTGAAACAAAAATCAAAGGAGGAGCTATAAAAACCCAATGCTTCTGTGGAATTGTGGCTCTCAAATGCATTAGAATTACTTGAGGGAGTCACAATAATAGTGAATAAAATACAAGTGGTCCCAGAATATATAATACATTTGAACTTCCAAAAAGCTTTGCTGGAGTCCTTCACAAGAGGTTCAGGAAACGTAGTACTCATAGATTAGAGGTAATGCTCCTTCATGATTTAGAAACTAGTTATGAATAAGAATAAATGGTCAATTTTTAAACTGAAAAAAGATGAGCAGTTGCGTGCCCCAAGTGTTTTTAATATATTAGTGTTTTTAATATATTTATTATGTGGAAAAGGAGGGGAGCATTAGGGTGTAAAGATCTGTGAACAACCCTAAATTATGTAGATTAGTCCAGACTAGAGAAGATGATGAGGAACTTTAGAAGGACTTAAAGCTAGGCAACTGGGCAATGTGATGGCAGAGGAAATTCAACATAGACAAATGCAAGGATATGCACATTTGAAGGAAAATTCGAACTACTCATACACATGAACAAGTTTAAATTGGCTCTCTCCACTCAGGAAAAAAACAGAGCACTGCAACCACTGAGGGGGAAAAAAAGCAGTGGACAGCTCAGTGAAAATATCCTATTAATGAGCAGCTGTGGTCAAAAAGGCAAACACGATGCTAGGTTCTATTAAGAGAGAGATAATGAATAATACTGAAAATGTGATAATACAATTAGACATATTGATGATACTCCTTATCCTTGAATATCAAGCTCCTTTTTAGTCATTCCATCTGAAGGAGAATGCAGCAGAAACAGAAATATCCAGAGTAGGAGAACAGAAATTATTAGAGGCATGGAGAAATGTCCATAGTAGGAGCAACTGGAAAGGTTAGGACTATTTAGAGATTAAATGAACAAACAGTGACAAAATAGACATATGTAAAATAAAAAATGGTATCGAGAGAGCTATTAGCAGGATAGGCCCAAGCTATATCTTCTCCTTCAGCTTCATTGACAATAGTATATGCTCCAAGGCCATTCGCCTTTTAGGGATCCCACGCTCTCCTATCAGCAAGTGATTGTTTCCAGGGGCGGCAGGTTTGTATAATTTTTGGTGGTGCCCAGAACAGGTCCAAGTCCCCCCTCACACACACACTTGCCTAAGGCTTTAGGAGGGAGTTTGGGTGTGTGTGGGGGGGTTTGAGGTGCAGGCTCTGGGAGGGAGTTCGGGTGTGGGAAGGGTGCAGGCTCTGGGAGGAAGTATGGGTGCAGGGTGCAGGCTCTGGACTGGGGCAGGGGGTTGGGGTGCAGGACGGAGGTGAGGGGGAAGGGCTCTGTGAGGGAATTTGGGTGTGGGAGGGCTGCAAGCTCTGGAAGGGAGTTTGGGTGTGGGGTGAGGGCTCTGGACTGGGATAGGGGGTTGGGGTGCGGGAGAGGAGTGCAGTGCTTACCTCGGGCAGCAAGCCGCCTTAGCCCCACTGCACTGCTGGTGATGGCGGCAGTGGCCCCCGGACCCTTTTAAATGGCCTGGGGGTGGCAGGCAGGGCTGAGAGATGCTCCGGGGGAGGCACATGTGGGGAAGGGGGCACAGGCAGGGCCTGGGGAGAGATCCAGCCCTGAACATTGGTGGAGCCGGGCCCCCAGATCCTGACTATTCCTGGAGCCCGGGCACCACGACCGGCCCATATAACTCGCCGCCCCTTTTTGTGCCTTGTCTATGGAGGGCCCTAGGGTGTGAAGCATGTGACTTCCTAAAAATCCATCTCAATTCATCTCACTCCACTTCAACAAATAACAAAAACAACTCTAGATGTTTTCAGTTCAAATGTTTGGGTTTTTTATGACTATGGGTAGCCCAATATCATTGTTTTTGTAATGGATTCCCATGTTTGTTTTTATCTTGGTAATTTTCTGACCGTGATTTTAAAAACATATTTCTTATAGTTTAATTTGTATTATGTTGTGCAATGCCCATGGCACCCAGGCATGTATGGAATAACTTTATAAATAAAGTTATTTTATTATGATTATTAGAACCACATCCTCAAATCCCCCTTCTGTTTTCATTCAGACAAACCTCCATCAAGTTTTGCCTGAGTAAATATGCTGTAAGGATGCTGACCCATAAAAATTATTATACAAAAATGCTGGTCCTGATTTTCAGATCAAGCCTCCATTTTTGTGGGCACAATTTTGAGCCTTCAATTAATTGCCAAGAAAAGACATGTGAGTTGTGGGCACACAGTTGAAAGAGCAATTCACGGCAGCCACAATTCACTGCAGGTGCAAAATTATGGCGGCCTCATTGGAGGCAGGGGACGGGGGGAATAATCAGGTCCACACAGTAGCTTCTCAAATAATTATCTTGTAACCCTAACATGTAAGTTACTCATCTCTATTTACATGGACTAAATAAGCATAATTTCAAAGGCTGTCATTTCAAAGTACTCTGCAGGGTTTAGAAGGTGATTTTATTTAAAGCCATTTGCATGGGTCACTGAATTAAATCGGTTTGCTGGCTTGACCTAGGGAAAAAAAACCCTTCTTTGCTTCTTTCCATTACTCAATAAATTATTTCAGGCTGTTCACAAAACACAAATTACATGGCTTATTATTATATTCTGTGGCAACCTCAAAACCACAAGTGTTTACATGTGCTGCACACATACACTTTGGGGTTTTAATAGCTGGTTGACAAGAGATTAAAGGCAGAAATATGGCATTTTATTAAAGCAAACATATCAGTATGCCTACCATGATAAAATGATATAGTTTTCTTCAGACACAAAAGTTTCTGTTGAGTGATACCTTTGAAATTCCTTGAGGGCACCCTATTATTCACTTTCCTCAGCAGAGAGCAGCTGCAAATGGTCTCCAATTTTCAAAGAGTATTGCCTGGTCATTCTTTACTGTCAAAATGAAGAAGAGCATAAAAGTTAAGTCAATAAAGTAATATGAAATGCTTAATATAAAAATTCAAGAATGAATGATTAACCATTAAAAACTTACAGTAGCTATTTCAGCCAGAAAAAAAAATTAACATTTCCCCTGGAACCTATTAACACTCCTTGTAAACAATATTCTTTCTTGAAATATATGACCTTTCCTAATGTTTTCCATACACATGACATTTTTCTTATATCCACTTTACCTTCACTGATATGCAGTTGAATTCCTCAGAAGACGGTGTACAGAGCCCCTTCTTCTGATCCACTGAAAAATGGATTATTTTATTGCATTCTTCCTCATAAATACCCCTTATCTTCTGCTTTAGATTTTGAAACCTCTTCCAGTGTGAAAGTCACTCAACCTGTTGTAGCTGCTGACACACCACCACCACTACAGCACTTGTCAAGTGGTAAACACTGAATGATGTCATTCCTTTGACCCAGATGTAGCTATATTTGTGTACACTAGGAGGAATAATGTGCTTTCTTCTGCAATCAACGGGGCAGTAATTTTAAATCAAATTATTATCTGGGCTCCTTCATTTAATAAAATGCAGTTTTGACTGCATACTCTGAATTTAGCATATATATCCAGAAGATCTGCAAGAGAGGAAGTGCCGTCCAATCTTTTAGATAAGAACCATTCTCTGAAGTCAGGGTTCACTTTGGTCAGTGACTTTTTCTTCAGTGTTAAATAAATAAAGGAGGCTCCACAAAAGTCTAATGGAATATGATTCCTAGTCAATGGGAAAAAGGACATGGAAATTATCTGAGGGTATGGCACAAATGACACTTTTAAGACTGCCAGATGTTTTGGGCTACTTGGTTTGAGAATCTGCTATAAGGTACACTTAGCCATGTTCATGGGGTCAATATCTGGATGCTCTCAAGCTTCCATGCTGTATCTGTAGGCTTAAATGAGACCTCTAGTATTACCAGTGATTTGTAGCTTGCTTGGAGCAACTACATTAAAAAGAGCCAAGATCTGGAATAAGTCAAGCAAACAAATACAGAAATAAAAGGTGTAGAACAACAGGTGAGCACATGTGACCGTGAAAGTTATGGCATGAGCCCTGAAGGGAGACAGACAGCAAAGGAAGACAAGTATGATACCAAGGAATCGCTTGCCATTGAGCTGGATGCTCTGCCTTGTTGGCAGGCCAAAAATTAGGCTCAATTTCTATATAACAAATGTTTTTCTATAACTAAGCTGATGAAATGAAAGGTAGTGAAGCCTGATGGTTGCAACTTACAAAAGAGAAATGAGGGGAGAAAAACACTAAGTACTACATTTAAAATTACATTTGAACTAAGTAGCATGAAATGCACATGTTCACAAAGTGAATCCCTTATTTTAACTCAGTGCAAATTTATTTTAATAATTATAAATCTAAGGTTTATAACTCTGATTTAAATTAGAAACAATACATCACTAAAGCCCATAGTAACAGATGCCTTTTGGTGACAAAGCAGTGAGTGCATACACACTGCGATGCGACTTTTGTCGGGAAAAATGCCCGCTTTCGTTGACAAAATACTTCCACCCCTGAGAGACTTTTTTCTTTTCCCTTCCCTTTATTATCAACAAAGAACCAGTATAGACACTACACCTGCTTTAATCGCTTTATTTGACCTCCAGGAAGTGTCCCACAATGCCCAACCTGACCACTCTGGTCAGCAGTTTGAACTCCACTGTCCTGAATCCAGGTAAACAATAATCCACCCCTCCCCCTTGCAAGTCCTGGGAATTTTAAATTCCATTTCCTGCTTGCTGGCTCTGCATGGGGAGGTCTCATCGCATCTTCCATGTGACCATGGCTGCTATCCCACCAAACACTCTCCCTCCTGGACCACCGCATAGCTGTTGGATCTGATCAGTATATGGTGAGCGGAGTCTGTGCAGTCCGAGCTGCGCTTGACCCATAGGAATTGGAATACCTATGGGCACATTTCTTGTGGCTTGTTTGAAAAGGGCTATGATCGTGACATGATGCAGTGCAGATCAAAGATAAAGGAGCTGTGGCAGGCATACCATAAGGCAAGGGAGGCAAACTGTCACTCTGCTGCGGCACCCAAGTCCTACTGTTTCTATAAGGAGCTGGACGGTATCCTTGATGGTGACCCCACCTCCAAGAGCCCCATGGATACTTTGGAGGGAACAGAAAGAGGACCTAACCCAGAGGATGAAGTTATTGATGAAGAGGTGGAGCTAGACGAGGATGTGGAGCTCCCGGCAGCATCGCCCAGTGGGGTAGGAAGCCAGGAACTTTTCTCCACTCCTGAGGTCCCTAGCCAGTCCCAGCAGTTGCTCTCTGGTGAGCAAGAAGCAGGAGATGAGATGCCTGCAGGAGATGGTAAGTTGCTGTGGCTTGTGTAGTGCGTAGGTGGGTTCAGGGCATAGAAATGTGGGAGGCTGGCTGTGTTTCTGTGTGCTGGACATTTCACTGTGTAGCTAATTGGTACAGCGGAACAGAGTGTTGATTCACAACAAGATCTCACGGGAATTCCTGCCTGTGGAAAAGTGTGGGATAATTTTAGAATTATTTCCCTGTTAAACTGCACCGTAACCCCTTCAAAGACTGTATGTTCTTCTGTCCAGGTGCTTCTGTATGTTCTTCCCGCCCATAATACTCACCGTGTTTTGGGTGCTTGCAGAGATGTGTGCCTGGAAAGGGTCAGTGAGAAAGTGATTGCTATGTTGCAAAAGGTGCATATAAATGAAATGTTTCAATGCTGTGCTTGAATTTAACAATCCCGCCTCTGTGCATTGTCCCCTGTGCTTCACCGGATATGGCCTTCAGGAACACCCCACCAACCCCTGCTGACTGTCTCTGCCAGATAAAAAAGAGGCCAAGACACAGCAAAGAAGACATGTTCTGGAGGGTACTGCAGTGCTCCACTACAGAGAAAAGGGAACAAAAGGAGTGCTGGGAAGCCAAAAGGCAGGATAGCAAAGAGAATCAAGCGTTTGCTAGGGATGCAACTGAGCGGATGATAAATGTAATGGAGGAGCAAACAGAAATGCTCAAGTCTTTAATAAGGCTGCCGAGTGAGCAGGTCCAGGCTCACTGCAGCACATGCACAATTTTTTACCAGGCCCCTCACGCTGCCTGCACATTCCTTTCCACTTTCTGGGACTCCTCAGTTTCCCTTTCACTCCACGCCCTCACACAACTTTCACAATGATAGCTGGACCTACATGCAGTTGTGAGGGTCTGCCCTTTCCCAGTCCCTCCTTTCCAGTCAAGCATCTGTGTTTTGGTGAGTGTCACTGTGCTTTTTCTTGATCACTAAAGGCAAAGTTTTATAATGGTAAATCATCTTTATTTTGTTTTCTACAAATTCACATTGCAATCACTACGAGTACATGTACAGGCATTTTAATCATTTTCTTATTGGGATATGCCACCCCAATTGTCAACATAGCTTCCTAGGAAAAAAACATGGAATGCACCATGGAAGCTACTCTAAGGAAGATATACATTATTGCGGCTCATTGTCAAAGTGCTTCCTCAAAGCCTCCCTGATTTCAATTGATGCCCTCTGGGCTCCTGTGACAGCCCTGTTATCTGGCTGCTCAAACTCAGCAGCCAAGCGCTCTGCCTCAGCACTCCACCCCTGAGCAAACATTTCACCCTTAGATTCAGAGACATTATGCAAAGTGCAGCACACAGCTATGACCATGGGAATATTCTCCTCTTTAAAGTCTAACCTGCCATAAAGGCAACACCAGCGCGCCTTTAATCTGCCAAAGGCACATTTAGCTGTCAGCCGGCACCTACTCAGCCTGTTGTTGAAATGCTCCTTACTGCTGTCCTGGTGTCCCATGTAAGGTTTCATGAGCCAGGGCTGTAAGGGTTAAGCTGGGTCTCCCACGATCACTATGGGCATTTCCACATCCCCCACATTTAGCACAGTTCCAAGATGCACCGCAATCTGCTCCACCTTCCCACAACACCTAGTGATAGAAGGTGTCACCCTGCACTGTGGGATATATACCCACCGCGCATTGCTCACATTGTCGATAATGGTGCCCCCAATATCGATGTGATGTGTCACCAGAGGGGGCTAGTGTGAACAAGCTTTTCCGATTTTTATTAAGTTAAATTTTGGGTGTCAATATAAGTGTAGTTGACAAAACTTGGTTGTGTAGACAAAGCCTAAATCAGAGATGTGGATTACAACTTCTCTCTGGGTCATCACAAAGTATCTCAGTGTCTGCACTTTCTGGTGTAGCTATATCAGCAGCATCTTCCAGCTCTGTAATGACAGGGTCACTTGTAGGAGAACTATAGACTTGTGGCTAACTGGTGCTATTACAAGTCACTGTCTGAAGCTGCATTGTAGGCTCAGTATTCTCAATAGGAGTTATCGGTGCAGAGCATCCCATGGAAACTATGCTCAAACGCTGATTTATATGTCTTCCCTCTGACGTGTTCTATGCCACTTCTATCCAGTAAAAGAGAAAGAACCAGGTTGTGATGTATTCACTCCAGTTTTCCATGAATTTTCTCAGTAGTTTCTTACTAAATCTTATTCTCCCACATGAAACCTGTGCCTTTGGGTGTGACTATTTGACCACGCTGTTTCTAAGGATGTCCCTCTGTAGATCCAACTTTAAGAAGGCCAGACAAGACCTTAAATTATATCCTATAAACATCATAACTTGTGTTTGATTTGTAGTGGCATATACTGCATTCCAAGAGGTCAATAGAAAATTTGCAATCTTGTATTATAAACTACATTTATCTAGAGCTATAGCATAGTTAACTTGCTTGAATGTCTGGATAAATCTTTCTACTAATCCATTTGTGGCAGGGTGGTAAGGAGCTAATCTGACACATCTGACACCTTTTCTTGTGACAAACAGTTGAAACACTTTGGACATGAATTTAGTTCCATTGTCACTTGCAATCTGTTGAAGAACTCGCATCTGTGTAAACAAGAGTGTTATCACCTCCACTGGCTGTACTGAATTAGTTGAATTCATATAGAATACTTCAGGTTATCCAGAATGGGCATCTATTGTAATAAAAAACATACATCCTATAAATGGTCCAGCGTATTGTATTTGTATTTGTTGCCACAGAGCAACTTTTGATTCCCAAGGATGCAAAGGAGCATGTTTAGACATATGTTGTGCTTGCCAATAACCCTGATATTGTTTTGCTATTTGGTTTTGCAATATTTGCTGTGTTTCTTAAAGCCCCATGTCCTAGATTCATCTTAATACAGGAGAATCCTAGCTTTCACTAAGAAAAACAAAAGTAAGTTTCTAATCCTGGCTGTTACCGAGCAAAACATGAAAATCTGAGCCCTAAAGACTGAAAAACCAGAAATCGAATAAAAAGAACTCAAAATCTATTATTTCTTAACATCTCATGATTTTTAAGCTAATCTCCTGATTTCAAGGGGACCTGACTTGTGATTTTTGAAAGCTGGTGGTTGGCTGAATGCTGCATGGCTGCTGACGCTGAGTATATAATTTGGGGGGCAGGCCATAAATAAGAAATTCTTGTCCGCTTTGTCCTCCAGATTCACTTACAAGGGGAAATTTTATGTTACTGATTTAAAAGAAATGAAATTTATTTTATGTCATCTGTTGTGCCCTAAACAGGAGAGAGACAGAAATACAAATGGCAAAGGGTCTTGGAGCCATCCAACAGAACAATCTCAAATTTTCAGGTTCCCATTGCAGGCAGATATGGTGAAATAACATATAATGGAGCACTGGTCATACACAGAAAACTACTGTAAAAGCAATGTACAGTTTATTATATAGAGCTTGCTTACAGGGTAAATACAGTGGAAAGTAGCCAAGCCTGTCAATGATTCCCCCTTGCAGTCATTAGTGTCACATTGCCTTGGCATTATTCTGAGACCCTGATTAGCACCAGGCAGAACCTAAACATTGCTCCCCAAATGTCATTACTGTGGAGACTGAAAAGTTCAATCTAGCCAAGAGAAAATTTTGGTTTATTTTAGTCTATGATTTAAATAATTAAGAAAGAGTTAATATATGATTTCAAAATGGACAATGATCTTTGGGATATTTCTGGTTGAAAGGCATTATATTCATAGATTTGTCTGACCTTTTACATAATACAGGCCAAAGAACACCACTCAATAGTTTCTTATACTGCTAATTATTATTTATATCAGAGTAGTAACAGACAGAAGACACTTTTAGATCATCCGATTCCTCCCATTGTCAGAGCAGCAATTGAGTCACAGGGCCTGATTCTCCAGTGTAAATCAGGATTAACTCAACTGTACTCAATGGAGATGCACTGCTCTAAAACCATTTTGTGCAATCAGAATCAGGCCCCTAAGACAGAGGATGTATCAGAAGTTAAACTGACACTGAACTTGAACTTAGCATATTGCCTGGCCAATAACCATGGCACATTTTAGTAGGCCTTGCTACCAGAGCTGAATGGTAGGACTGAGAAGAGAACATCTGTATAAAAGAGGACTCACAGGACAGCAGAATTAGGGTGTATGGTTCTTCTGTTTCACACTTTTTTCCATCAGACTCATGAAGTGTAGAGGAAACTGTTTCTTTTCATGAACATTCATTTCACAGTGATTTGTTAAAAAAAAAAAAAAAGAAATCAGCTAGAGCAGTACTTATATAGAGTGACACCTGGATCACACATTGACACATTACATTGCATCCCATCTTCTGAAATCATAAATGAAAAGAGTGGCCACACTCTGCAGTCTCTGAATTCTTTCAAGACAGCTCAGCAATCTCCAAGTGAAAGGTAGGATAAATTATTACAAGAGACTTCTCAGCATGCCTGTTCTAAATCAAATGCTGTCAAATAATTTTTAAGTTTCTTTGATCTGCACTCAATCTCTGTGTTACTTTGCTGACCTATAGCACAGACTCTCCAAGACTTCTACTCCTTTCTTTTTTTATTCTCTCTGCCCATAAACTTTTATTTTCCATTTTTATCATGTACGTGTTGGAATATAAAACAATAACTAGATCTGATGGTTTGGTCGGTTTTATTTTATAGGTGTATGAAAAAAAAAACCCAGTAAGTATGTTAGGAACTTAGAAAGAAATGAGAAAAAGACAGGAAGTTAACTAATCTTGCAAGAGACAAAAATATGATGTTCTGCGCTGAGTAAGTATTCTCCCTCAGGTGGTTTATGGTTTATAAGAGACACATCACACAAACACTGTATCTGATGGCTTCTTACAATATCTTTTATAGGAGTAATGACTATAATTTAAAAAGCTGGGAAGAGAAGAGACTTGAACAGTGAAGGAAAAAAGAGCAGAAATCTTAATGAAGATAAATACATAAGAGAAAGGGGAGAAGACGCAGTAGAGGAGCAAGACAGAGGGAGAGAAAAGAGTGGGAGAACAAACATAGTGCAGATAAACAAAAGCATCCATAGTAAGTGGTAACAGATTAATTATCATTGCTGTTGCAGTAGTGCCTAAGGACGCCAATCAAGGACCAATGTATGATTGTACTAGGCATTGTATAAACAAACAAAAGACACAGTCCTTGCCCCAGAGAGCTCCCAATCTAAGACTTTGACAATATGTACCAAGTGAATAAACAGATAAATGGAGATAAAGAGAAAGAGGACAAGATAACTGTAAATACAGGTGGTTTTAGTTGTTACTGTATCCTCAATAGTCACAGGCAGCCATCAACTTAGTCAATGCCTAACTTTCATATAACTTTAAGGAAAAATGCAGAGACCCTTTAAGTCCTACGGCATACAGAAAGAAAAATAGGCTTTTCTCATGCAGTTCCCAAAACAATTTCTTGGATAGATGTGTTCTTACTTACTGGTAGCTGATCAAGGTCAATGTAACCAGGCAATATGATCAACGAGGCAGATCTTCCACTAACATAAATGGAGCTCTGACAATTTATACCAGCTGGGAATCTGCCCCAATATTCCTCCAGTCATTGGTAGGCTAAATATTAAAACTGAATCTTGGTCAAAACTTACCTTCTCTTTTTGGAATAGTGGAAAAACTATTAAGAGATCTCTTTGCCCCGGTATCTGATAACTTTCCAGATAAATATTGTAAACCAATTACAGAATGGGCAGCAGGCAAGTCAAAAAAGAGGTGTTTACACATATGATAGGTAGTATCAAATGATTCGCTACCTGATATTGCTTTGCAAGGGAGAATCTGAACTACATTTTGAATGGAAAACCACACTGTTTTAGTTTTGAAAAGTAAACTGAAGAAAGTGATGCTTCAAAATCACATGTGAAAAACAACACAAGGTAATTTAATATAAAATTAACAAGGAAACCGATTTTTATATAAAACATGGGAAAATAAGAATATAAATCTGGCTGCTGAGGCCAACCCCTTACAGCAGAACTGGTTGGGTTCTAATGCACTACTTACCATAGTCTATGATAAATCTTTTATACTTGCCTCATGGCTAAATCTTTTATGAAGGAATTTATCTATTTTTTTGGAAACCGAAGTAAACTATATTCACCAGGCTACTTTAGATTACTCATAATACTCAGATGCATCTAACAAAGTCAAAGAGGCACAACGTTCTCCAAGTCACCTTTTCATACGAGTAGCCTTCTTTACCCTAGTTTCCTCTTCTATGTAATTTCTGCCTGCAGTTTCTGTTGGTTGTGGTATTCTTCACTTCCCCCCTAGCATTTTGTGTAGCGCTGCTCTGCGGTGGTTAAAAGCGTTGCTCCACTTGATTCTCAGGTGGCTGCACTTCAGATGTGAAGAGATCCCTGCATACAAGCCTCCGTCTGTAGGTAAACGTCAATGGGGCTCTGCACTGGTGCCAATTTCGACCCACAAGGAGTAAGTTGTAGGACTGTGGCCTTAGTCTCTATAAAAATTACAGTATTATTCTTAGCTATTTTATACAGGGATGGACCTGAACCATCAATTTCAGTTCAGGATGTCAAATCCCCTCTAGAGTTTCCAGGGCTTCGGTTCACCCTATTATATAAAGAGAGAGGTTCTACTCACCCTGGTTTCTATACCACTTTAAATTGATTGGCATCAGTGAAGTTACGGGAGTTTTACACAAAGTTGAGAGGAGAATTATGTTCTGTATCTAGCTGCAAAAACCAGATGCATAGAACCTGGTGTGGGGAGAGGGAGGCTGGGGTTCAAATATAACCTATGTACTATTTTGTATTGAAGACAGTAAATATTTAAAGCAACACATTTTACTCACAGTTATACCCAGGCAGGTCCATTGAAGTCATTGGGATTACAAAGATGCAAATGAGGACATAACTTGGTACCTAGTATGTTCTTCCCCAGGCCACTCTGTAAGGAAATGTTTTAGAGAGAAGCCTGCGCATGAATGAGTTATGAGCAAATAATGCAAACCTGAATATAAACATTAGACATTATCTCTGCTCTCCTTTTAAGAGGCAAAATGTCCATCCATGCTGAACACCTCAACTTCCTTATTTACCAAAAGAAGAGGCAGTAGAATTTCATAGTTCCCTATCAAGGGTTTGACACCCTTTACTTATGTCAGAGAACATGCTGAGATTCTAGTAAATGAGTAACATACACACCAACACCAGCTGGTCTCAGACACCAACCCTATTTCCTTGCACGTAAAAGGTTTTGTTCCTTCCCACTTGCCCTAGGTGAGGGAAACTTATAGCAACTGCTGTAGCAATGAAGAGACTATTGTTCAACTTTGTGGTGTTGAAACCTGAACTGCCTAATGTGAAGCTATCCAAGTTTATATTTTGTTTTCCATAGCTCTCTCTTTATACATTCAAATTGACAAATGCCCTTGTACAGAATTTTTAACCCTCCCCACCTCTAATGCATCAGTATCTTGTTACATTGCCTTTGATTTCATTGTTTGCAATGCTAGTATCAGCAGCATGGAATTGCCAAGGACTAAACTGCCCAATTTTTCTTTAATTTCTCAGAAAATTGACAGCTTTATGAACTGTCTCTTTACCTATGCCCCATAAACATGTCAGGCTGTGGAAAACCATTCTAATTAAATCCCAGGGGAACTGCAATGGGAAGATTATAGCTTCTTGGCAGGTTATTAAAAAACAGTTGTTCATATATACACAAATATCTGTCCTGGAACCTAACATTTGACAGAACAGCCAACGAATTAACCCCACTGGCAACTCCAAATCACACCTCTCCTCCCGCTCAGTGTCCCCCACCCAAAAAAAAAAAACCTGGGGGAAAATAACTAAATTATTTCAGGAGTTCTTATATCCTGCAGTGAATTTCTTTCAAAAAGTTGACAGATCTGAGGAACTGTCCCATATTGAGGTATCATTAGAGGAGGTTTTGGAACAAATTGATAAATTTAACAGCAGTAAGTCACCAGGACCAGATGGTATATCACCCAAGAGTTCTGAAGAAATTCAAATGTGAAATTGCATGACTACTAACTGTCATCTGTAACCTATCATTTACATCAGCTTCTGTACCAGACGATTGGAGGATAGCTAATGTGATACCAATTTTTAAAAAGGGCTCCAGAGGTGATCCCAGCAATTACAGGCCTGTAAGCCTGACTTCAGTACTGGGCAAACTGGTTGAAACTATAATAAAGAAGAATATTGTCAGACATATAGATGAACATAATTTGTTGAGGAAGAGTCAACATGGTTTTAGTAAAGGGAAATCATGCCTCACCAATCTACTAGAATTCTTTGAGGGGGGTCAAGAATCCAGGGCAGCATGGGATGCCTCTGCCATCTTATAACGTTTAGCTCAGTGGTTGGAGCCCTCGCCTAGGGTGAAAGAGTGATTGAAACAGGGGGACTGGACTGTGGGTCTCCCACCTCATAGGTGAGTGCCCTAAAACTAATGTTGCCAACCCTCCAGGATTGTCCTGAAGTCTCCAGGAATTAAAGATTAATTTTTAATTAAAGATTATGTCATGCGATGAAACCTCCAGGAATACGTCCAACCAAAATTGGCAACCCTACCTAACACCAGGCTACAGAGTCATTCTTACTCTCTCCCTGGCCAATGACTAATGATTTACCCACATGTGAAGAAGCTTCCACATGAGAAACGGAGAGAGCCCTAGATCAGAACATCCCATAGGTTACTGGTTAGAGCATTCCCCTAAGAGGTGGGAAGCCCCTGTTCAAATCCCTTCTTCTGGGTCTTCCACACCCCAGGTGAGTGCTCTAACCTCTGAGCTAAATGTTATAAGGTGGGCACCTCCACCATCTCCTCCAGCCATTTTGTGGGGGGTGAGGCCGGCACCCAACAAGGCATTGACACATTTAACAGCAGAGGAACCTAATCCACCTGACTCTGGAAGAGGGGTTCCCAGCTGTGAATCACTATGCAGAGATAGGCTCCTCACCGCAGCCTGGACTTAGGTACCTACATGCACAAGAGGCGCCTGGCTCAGGACAGGCCACTCTCCTTGGCATCTGCCATTGGCTAACCTAGGCTGCTCTTCACCTACCATGCTGACTTTGCAGATCACATTTGAAGGTGCTTCTCTCTCCCCATTCATAGTATGGAGCCTACGCGACTAACTCATGGTTTGGATTGAAGTGTTGTGCCTGTGATTTTCTAGGTGCCTAAAAGTTAGGCGGTGTGACGCTAAGTCCCTTTGTGAATCCAGGCCTGTGGGACTAGCATGTTGGTCTAGCAACTACAAGGAGAGCCACTATACCAGATGCTGTATATTCAGAACACTACCCAACTAATAACTTCACCTAGATATTTCAAACATCAGATATGTTGATCCATAGTGGACAGCTTACAACTGAAAAATGCTTAATTCTTAAATTCTCACTACCTCTTCGGATCCGCCAGCTCAGAGCAGGGCAGGTATTCCCTGGGGGAAGAGAAGACACTAACATACCAAAAACTATCTAAGAACAAATCAGAAAAAACAACTAGCCTAACATTATGTATGCTCCTTAACAGGTAAAGCAGAATGGGTGGATGAGGGTTCTATGACTGCTTTTGGAGGTGGAGGAGGAGGAGGAGGAAATGAAGAAAGTAAATAGGCAAGAACTTTTCTGCCCACAGTTGTAGCATGTCTAGATCTGCATCTAGTGTACAAACTCCCCAATTGCTTTACTTCTGGCAGCTATTCCATAGCTTGCAAGACATGACATGTAATATCTAGAGTGAATAGCTGCAGATGGAACACTGTTAAAGGAACAGAACACCTCCGCCCTTCTGAAAATTGTGACAGATTTAAGGCTTAGCTCATGGGACTCGTAGGCACCATTCACAACATAATTTGTGTGACCTAGAGCAAAACATTTCACCACTTTGTACCACAGTTTAAACCTCTTTATGGCTATAACAATATTTTCCTATCACACCAGGAGTGTTGCAACTTGTGGCTTTATTATTTAATATTTGAAAAACACTCTGAAATCTTTTAATGGAAAACTTTGAATAAATGCTAAATATTATCAAGTCTTGCTGCCACTCGAACTCTACATTAACATGATTCCACTAATATGATATATGAGAAATATCTGGTAATATCCATGCCCTCAGATCACTGACAGAGATGAACATGGTGACTTCACTGAGTAGACACAGAATTGGGCCCATATATAGGGAATCACAGGTTCAGGGCCTGTGTGATGACCTCTAAAAAGAAGTTAATCAAGTCTGAGGTTACAATGAGCACCAGGCAGTTGCAATAAAAGAAGCTTTAAAAGAAAATTCCATTGCACTGTTTAATTTTTCATGTATTTCAATGCTCTTCAAATCTAGGTCACATCAAAGGTTTGTTCACTCAGTAAATAAAGAGTGCACACACACACACACACACACACACACACACACGATGGACCCAAGCCACAAAGTTCAGATCTGGAGTTTACTATGGCCCCGTATCTAAAACTCAAACCTTTATAAATATTCATTTATCTATCTATTAAGAATGAACCATAATTTCCAGTTACCCAACTTACAATGATGCCAATGAAAGTTTTGGACACTCAAGAGATATAGGATTGGTAAGCACTATATAAATGAGCTGAGTAATCAGTACAGACAATGTAAACAAACAGTTACGTTTTAGAAATAAATTAAAACTGCTAGTTGATTTTCAATTATTATAGCATTGTATTAGCAACTATACAAAATATCACCTTTATTATTTATCTATAAAATTATAAATGGCTGTGTTAGGTGACATCAGAAAGTTGACTGGGCTGCATCTGTATAAAAATATATTAGGGAACAGTGACAAGTAGAGTCGACATGTTAGAATCTGAACTATAAGAAGGCCTTTTGGAATTTTCTAAATCGCTTAATAGTTTGACCAAAGTGCCATTCTTGCAGTTGCTAGTGTAATATAAACATTGATTTCTTGTTCTTATTCTTGTAGTGAGAACATAAGGGAACTGACTATGTGAAAGACCAACTATGAACAATTGTTTCATAGTAACTAAGGATACCTTCTCAATGTTAGGGACCTTTTCCCACTCCTTACTACTTTTGATTGTGCAGTTTCCCTTAACACCTTGTCACCCGTCTCACTGTCTAAGGAGCATGAGTAGGACTTCAGGGGAAAAGATGTGAAAGCTCTCTAGGCAATCGCGGAGAGATAAATTGGATGACTGTATTCCTACTAGAGAAAGAGACTGGGAAGCCCACAGTTCTGGTTTACAAAGCAAACAGGTAACAGATAAGAACAGAGGAGGGGAAGGCTGAGTGACTGCTTGCCAAGAGTTTGGCTTGGTTTTGCAGAAAACAAATGTTTTCAATTCATGCACCTGTTTATTCAAATCACCAAAGGTTAAGTGGTTCAGATAAGAGGTGTTGTTTTTGTCCCTTATCTGCCACACTGCAGTGGCTTAGGTTTTGCCAAGCCTTGGTTTGCAAACTAAGTCTTATACCAAGCCCAACATAATCTATATTAGCTGTGCTCTAATCAAGTTTTGGTTTATTTGGAGGGGTTGGGATTTTTTTTTTAAACGAAAAAGCAGGCCTGTTTCATATCCAAGTTCCATTTTATCCAAAACCTAAAGGCTTGTGGGAGTTCAAATAAAAGGTTTCATTTTTAAACCACCCACAATTCTGGGATGGGAAATCCATGAAGTCCTAAAG
The DNA here is from genome assembly GCF_016161935.1 of Mauremys reevesii. Classification (NCBI taxonomy): domain Eukaryota; kingdom Metazoa; phylum Chordata; order Testudines; family Geoemydidae; genus Mauremys; species Mauremys reevesii. Next base: position 174,093,012 of record NC_052624.1, on the reverse strand, counting down.
TGGTGAACTACTAGGTTTCCTAATAATATCAAGCAGGTAATATGGAGACCCAAGAAAGAGCTAAAGAACAAGAAACCAGCTGTAGAGCTGGTTCCTCTCCATTCTCCAGTCCAGTACACCATAGAAACAAAGACCCATACTCTTACCTTAGAGAATCACCCATCTCCATTTTTCCTCTAGATCCAGGAACAATACAGTGCCTGCTTACTGCTGAGAATCACTGTTGTGAATCATCCCTGTCTTCTTGGCATACATCTAATTTATAGCCTCATGCAGCTCCACAGAGTGGTAGAAATGACATACTGCAGTCTTCTATTAAAATAAATGGGAAACTGCAAAAAACATTTTTGGTTTGTTCCATTTGTTTGGTTTTTATTTTACAAAACAAACTAGTTAAATATGATAACAAAGAGGTGAAGATTCAGGTATTTCTTCCATGAATTTAGGCTTTGTTTTCTGCAAAATCAAAAGTGGTTTCAATTTAGGCCACCCACAACTCTGGGATAGGGAAAATCCACTACCATAATCTACAAACTTCACCAAGAATTTACAGGTTGTAAGCTGCAGTTGCACAGATGCACACTTTTTTCAGTTTTTGTTTGTTTGTTTTTTTAATTTTGACCCCCAAAAATACAGCAAAAAAAACTTCTACCAATTCTACATCAGGTACTATATAGTATAGTATAATACCTGATACAGAACTGATAGAAGTTTTTTACTGTATATATAGATGTAGATATAGGGCAGTTCATTGCCATTTGAATTTTTAATTAAAATTTATTTTAAAAATCTAAAGTTGAAAAATTTCAGCTAGTTCTAATGATTTATATCCCAACTAGCAGACAATCCCATGAAAGATTTCACATGGGAGCATGATCATGGACTACACTTTACTGGAGGCAATGAGGCAGAAGAGTGGCATAAAACACAAGCATAGCATAGTCAAAACAGCTGTTGTCACAAAAATATAGACTCCTTATGTGATGAGCTATATGAGGACCCCCTGCCTAAAGCAGAGGAGACTGGAAGAGCCAAAAATGATTCAAGAGGGAAAGAATGTGGCTGAAGAACACAGGTCCTCTGTTTTCCTATTTGGGGTTCAAAATTAGGGCTGAACAGTGATTGGAGCTTCATAACCCGAGGGACCTTAGGCTTCCATGTCCATCATGTTTAATTAATATTATTCAGTAACTATTGATGATTAGCCGCTGTGAAAGTTCCAAAATACCAGATATGACCATTTGTAATGAATAACAGTAACTAAACTCCCCCATGCATTGGTCATAAGCACACAAGAACCAGGCCCAACAAGACCCCATGAATTTAAAAAAAGCAGTGCCATACTGTTACCAACCCCACTGTGGGATGTCACTGTGAATGATGTGGTACACCAGTCCTCCCTAGAAGTCTGGTCATATGTACTGCGTACAACAAGCTCAGAGGCGAGGGGTGAAGATGTTCTAAACGCTAGGCCTCAGTGGGATAGAACGTACCCCGACTTTGAGGAAGTAACAAAAATTAAAAGATGCAGTTTGCATAATTATTTTTAAGTGCTCAAAACAGCAGTTCCTAACCCAGCCCCTAAGGGCAGGCCAGTAGCGAGGCAGAAGGATAACTGCACTTCACCATCACCCCTGTGCACTGTCTTCTAACATGCAGGCTCTGCATCCACCTGCTGTGGCTACTGCTGGCTACAGCCAGCAACAAATTATGTTTGTCTAGCTCAGTCTTCCCAACCCAGCACCCAGGCTGCAGCTCCTGCTCACATGCAACCTCTAGTTCTTTCCTAAGCTTGATCCTCCCTGACCCCAGGATGTTAATTCCTTCTTTTGTACTCTGGAAATTATGAACTCCATTGCCGGCTGGAACAGTCCCTCTTCTGGCTAGATCCTTGGGTGAAGGGCAGGTACCCAGCAATAAGTGAGTAGGTTGATCACACTAGGTTCATCCTGTGTAGAGAATAGCATGACACCGAACAATGGAAAGGCTCAAATGCCAAGTCTATGATCACCTAGAAGTGTATGTGCAGCTCAGTGAAGAATTTTATGCACAAAAGAATTATATTGCTACCTGGTATAAACCATGGGAATATCAGGGAAACAAAAGACAGAGAGGATCATTTCTTCCATTTCTTTCGTTTATATAGCAGGTTGCAAAACAGACATTTTACAGCATTACTAGCAGGATACAAACAGTAGCCATGAAAAATGAGCACATTTTAAAGTGTGTCCCCTTTACAGGGCCGGCTCCAGACCCCAGCGCGCCAAGCACGCGCGTGGGGCGGCATTTTACCAGGAGGGTGGCAGGCGGGTCCGGCGGACCTCCCGCAGTCATGACTGCGGCAGGTGCGCTGGTCCCACGGCTCGTGTGGACCTCCCGCAGGCATGACTGCGGAAGCTCCACAGTAGGTGCGGGACCAGCGGCACGTCTGTGGGAGGTCCCACGAAGGTGCGGGACCGGTGCCCAGCAGCGCGAGCGGCGCAGCTTGCCGCCCTGCTTGGGGCGGCGGAATTCGTAGAGCCGCCCCTGCCCCTTTACGTCCTTCATTTTGTCATTATGTGTCAAGAGAAAAGAACTCACATGTGGGTGTTCATCCTTAATGACCACTTAGACCAGATTTTGATCTCTTTTACAATAATGTAAGTCAGCAAACAGAGCTGTAAACAGAGGAGTTTGAGTGGGAGTTCTGAGGGAGGAGAAGGCATTTGTAGAGGCTGGTAGGGGCAGTGTGCTGGGAGAGAAGCTGAACCCTGATTAGGGGGCAGGGGTCCTATAAAGGTAGCCAACCAGTCAGGCAGTGGCACAGGAGCAAGCAAACAGGGGAGTTTGAGTTTGCAAGGGGAGTTTGGGGTGGAAGACTAAGAGAACCAGGCAGAGGAACAGATAGGCTAGTGAAGGGAGTGTGTGGTGCTCTGGCAGTGTTGTGGTGCTCACTGAGGGTTTGTTTTGCTGCAGGTGGTGGTATTTTGGTTTGGTTTGTGTTTCCCGGACTAATGGGACTTAGGTGGGAAGGTGACAGATACAGAGACAGCAATGGTAGTGACCCAAGTAATGGAAGACACAGTGAAGATGACTGGATGTGGAAGCTGCGGCATGTACATGATTCCTGGAGGGGGTACCTGAAAAGAGTTTTGTCTGCATGAAGTGTTACCTGATAGAGCTGATGGAAGAACAAATCTGAGGATTGGAGATGCAGGTGGAAACTCTGGTTGAGTTTAGAAGGGGGTTCGAGCAGATGATGAAGCAAAGACATGAGGAGACTGAAGGGAAAAGCTCAGACTTGCAGATGGAAGCAGGACCAAAGAACTCTGAGGGGAAACTGCTGGGTGAGGAAAGTGGACAGTGGAAGCATGTGACTAAGAGAACCAGGCAGAGGAAAAGATGGGCTAGTGAAGGAGAAATAGAACTCAGGAACAGGTTTGCAGAATTGGAAAATGAAGAAGGGACATGGCAGGTGGTCACTGAAGGTGAGAGGGCAAGGAAGAAGAGAAGAGCAGCTAGTTCTATAGGAAGAGGGGAAGAGTCAATGGAGATAACAACACCAAATATGAGCCCCAGGAGGATACAGGATGGGTTGCAGAGGATTGCAAGAGAGACTAGGAATCGAGAGGACTTGCAGCCAGAGGGAACAAGGGATAGACTGGAGAATCGCATCATCACCAGGAAAAGGCAGGTCTACATGATTGGGGACTCCTTACTGAGAAGAGTAGACAAGCTTGTAACTAGAGCTGATCCAGAGAACAGAAGGGTGTGCTGTCTTCTGGGTGCTAAGATACAGGATGTGGACCTGAGGCTGAAGAGGATCCTAACGGGAGCGGGAAAGAATCCGCTGATTGTCCTTCATGTGGGAACAAATAATACATCTAGATTCTCACTGGAACATATCAAGGTAGACTATGCCAGTCTGGGGAAGACATTTAAGGAATTCAAGGCTCAGGTGATCTTCAGTGGGATTCTGCCTGTTCCTAGAGAAGGGCAACAAAGGTGTGACAAGATTATGATGATCAACATATGGTTCAGACAGTGGTGCTATAAGGAGGGCTTTGGGATGTATGGCCACTGGGAGGCATTCATGGACAGAGGACTGTTCCCTCGGGATGGACTTCACCTGAGTAGGGAGGGAAATAGACTTCTGGGATGGAGGCTGGTACAATTGATTAAGAGACCTTTAAACTAGGAATTTGGGGGTGATGGTTGGGAGATGTCCAGGTAATCTCCATGCCAGAATTTAACATTGAGAGGGAAGAAAACAAAGTAAGAAGGGATACAGCTGTGGGTAGGAGAATGGACATAAGGAGGAAGGGTAGTGTAGATTCAAGTCTAATAGATGATACTGGCGGTAGAATGTCTGTGCCTAATTGGGTAAAGAATGTGAGAGAAACCAAACAGGAGAAATTAAGATGTTTGTACACCAATGAGAGGAGCCTAGGTAACAAAATGGAGGAACTAGAGTTACTGGTGCAGGAAGTGAAATCAGATATTATAGGGATAACAGAAACATGGTGGAACAGTAGTCATGACTGGAGTACAGGTATCAAAGGGTATGTGCTGTTTAGGAAAGACAGAAATAAAGGCAAAGGCGGTGGAGTAGCATTGTATATCAATGATAAGGTAGACTATAAAGAAATAAGAAGTGATGGAATGGATAAGACAGTCTCTCTGGGCAAAAATCACATTGGGGAAGAAAGCTACTAGAGCCTCCCCGGGATAGTGATTGGGGTGTGCTATAGACCACCAGGATCTGATTTGAATATGGATAGAGACCTCTTTAATGTTTTTAATGAAGTAAATACTAATGGGAATTGTGTGATCATGGGAGACTTTAACTTCCCAGATATAGACTGGAGGACAACTGCTAGTAATGATAACAGGGCTCAGATTTTCCTGGATGTGATAGCTGATGGATTCCTTCACCAAGTAGTTGCTGAACCAACAAGAGGGGATGCCATTTTAGATTTGGTTTTGGTGGGTAGTGAGGACCTCATAGAAGAAATAATTGTAGGGGACAACCTTGGTTCAAGCGATCATGAGCTAATTCAGTTCAAACTAAATGGAAGGATAAACAAAAATAGATCTATGACTAGGGTTTTTTATTTCAAAAGGGCTAACTTTAAAAAAATAAGGAAATTAGTTAGGGATGTGGATTGGACTGAAGAACTTGTGGATCTAAAGGCGGAGGAGGCCTGGAATTACTTCAAGTCAAAGTTGCAGAAAATATCAGAAGCCTGCGTCCCAAGAAACGGGAAAAAATTCATAGGCAGGAGTTGTAGACCAAGCTGGATGAGCAAGCATAGCAGAGAGGTGATTAAGAAAAAACAGAAAGCCTACAAGGAGTGGAAGATGGCAGGGATCAGCAAGGAAAGCTACCTTATTGAGGTCAGAACATGTAGGGATAACATGAGAAAGGCCAAAAGCCATGTAGGATTGGACCATGCAAAGGGAATTAAAACTAATAGTAAAAGATTCTATAGTTATATAAATAAGAAGAAAACAAAAAAAGAAGTGGGACCGCAAAACACTGAGGATGGAGTGGAGGTTAAGGATAATCTAGGCATGGCCCAATATCTAAACAAATACTTTGCCTCAGTCTTTAATGAGGAGCTTAGGGATAATGTCAGGATAACAAATGGGAATGAGGATATGGAGGTAGATAGTACCACATCCAAGGTACAAGCCAAACTCAAACAGCTTAATGGGACTAAATCGGAGGGCCCAGATAATCTTCATCCAAGAATATTAAAGGAACTGGCACATGAAATTGCAAGCCCAATAGCAATAATTTTTAATAAATCTGTAAACTCAGGGGTTGTACCATATGAGTGGAGAATTGCTAACATAGTTCCTATTTTTAAGAAAGGAAAAAAAATGATCCAGGTAACTACAGGCCTGTCAGTTTGAGATCTGTAGTATGCAAGGTCTTGGGAAAAAAATTGAAGAAGAAAGTAGTTAAGGACATTGAGGCCAATGGTAATTGGGACAAAATACAACATGGTTTTACAAAAGGTAGATCATGCCAAACCAACCTGATCTCCTTCTTTGGGAAGGTAACAGTTTTTAGACAAATGAAATGCAGTGGATCTAATTTACCTCAGTTTCAGTAAGGTATTTGATAGGGTTCCACATGGGGAATTATTAGTTACATTGGAAAAGATGGGGATCAATATGAAAATTGAAAGGTGGATAAGGAACTGGTTAAAGGGGAGACTACAATGGGTCATACTGAAAGGTGAACTGTCAGGCTGGAGGTAGGTTACTAGTGGAGTTCCTCAGGGATTGATTTTTGGACCAATCTTATTTAATATCTTTATTACTGATCTTGGCACAAAGAGTGGGAGTGTGCTAATAAAGTTTGCGGATGACACAAAGCTGGGAGGTATTGCCAATACAGAGAAGGACCGGGATGTCATACAGGAAGATCTGGATGACCTTGTAAACTGGAGTAATAGTAACAGGATGAAATTTAATAGTGAAAAGTGCAAGGTCATGCATTTAGGGATTAATAACAGGACTTTTTGTTATAAGCTGGGGACTCATCTGTTAGAAGTAACGGAGGAGGAGAAGGACCTTGGAGTATTGGGCTGATCACAGGATGACTATGAGCCACCAATGTGATATGGCCGCGAAAAAAGCTAATGCAGTCTTGGGATGCATTAGGCGAGGTATTTCCAGTAGAGATAAGGAGGTGTTCAGGGCCATTCTTACCCATAGGCAAAGTAGGCAGCTGTGTAGTGCACCAGGAAATGTGGGGCACCAAATCTCCTGGTGCCCTGCGCAGCTGCGTGTTGCTCCAGGCCCTGCTCCGACTCTTCCCCAGGGCCCCAGCCCTTGCTCCGCCCCTGCCCTGCCCCCTGAAGATTGCAGCCAGGCCCGACCCTGCACTCACTGAATGGTAAGTGGAGCAACCCGGCCCCAGCCTGCTCCACTCCCCTGGCTCCCAGCTGCACTGCCGGTGAGTGCTGGGGGGTGGTTCCCCCCTCCCCGCAAGCCTGGGAGCCAGGGGAGCAGAGCAGGCTGGGGCCCCAGATTTCCATGCAGGACAGGGGGGCTGGCCACTTTCTGCGGGAAGTGGAGTGACCCAGCCTCAGCCTGCTCTGCTCCCCTGGCTCCCAGGCTTGGGGGGAGGGGGGAATCGCCCCTCAGCACTTGCCAGTGGCATGGCTGGGAGCCAGGGGAGCAAAGCAGGCTGGGGTCAGGTCACTCCACTTCCCGCAGGAAGTGGCCAGCCCCACTCCCGCCCACGGAGGCCTGGGGCCAGCCCCCCAACTCTCCCCCGTGGAGGCCTGGGGCCCCACCCTCAGAGGGGGGCTGCGTAGGGCATCAAAATAGCTAGGGATGGCCCTGGAGGTGTTAGTACCATTATACAAGGCACTGGTGAGACCTCATCTGGAATACTATATGCAGTTCTGGTCTCCCATGTTTAAGAAGGATGAATTCAAACTGGAACAGGTACAGAGAAGGGCTACTAGGATGATCCAAGAAATGGAAAATTTGTCTTATGAAAGGAGACTCAAAGAGCTCAACTTGTTTAGCCTAACCAAAAGAAGGCTGAGGGGAGATATGATTGTTCTCTATAAATATATCAGAAGGATAAATATCAGGGTGGAAGAGGAATTATTGAAGCTCAATACCAATGTGGACACAAGAACAAATGGATATAAACTGACAATGAGGAAGTTTAGACTTGAAATTAGATGAAGGTTTCTAACCATCACAGGAGTGAAGCTCTGGAACAGACTTCCAAGGGGAGCAGTGGGGACAAAAGACATATCTGGCTTCAAGACTAAGCTTGATAAGTTTATGGAGGAGATGGTATGATGGGATAACCTAATTTTGGAAATTAATTGATCTTTGACTATTAGCAGTAAATATGCCCAATGGCCAGTGATGGGATGTTAGATCGGGTGGGATCTGAGTTACTACAGAGAATTCTTTCCCGGGTGTCTGGCTGATGAGTCTTGCCCACATGCTCAGGGTTTAGCTGATGGCCATATTTGGGGCCGGGAAGGAATTTTCCTCCAGAGCAGATTGGCAGAGGCCCTGGCGGTTTTTTGCCTTCCTCTGCAGCATGGGGCATGGGTCACTTGCTGGAGGATTCTCTGCGCCTTGAAGTCTTTAAACCATGATTTGAGGACTTCAGTGGCTCGGACATAGGTTAGGGGTTTGTTGCGAGAGTGGGTGGGTGAGATTCTGAGGCCCGCGTTGTGCAGGAGGTCAGACTAGATTATCATATTTGTCTCTTCTGACCTTAAAGGTGATGACTTTAAGTCTAGAGTAACTCCCTTGCAGTCAGTTTAGATTTACACCAGATTTGGTAAACAACATCTGAATGTGGCCCATATGTATTTTCTTGTCTTGTGTTACAGAATAAGTCTAACTTGATCAGGGATCAAACCATCCCTCAGTCAGACCCAGCACTGGGAAGAGGAGATATAAAGGTAGCACACAACAGCTTTTCCACCAGCTCTTGGGTCTTTTACTAAGGGGATTTCAGCAAGACCTGAGGGTCTAGCCCATTTCTTTATATTTTTATGTGGATCTTAAATTCTGTCAAAAGTGTATTCACCTCTGATAAATTGTACATATACTGTAGACTTGCTCCATTTCCTAGGTGAGTTGCTGATCGTTAGTAATTTACACTCAAGGTATAGCAACAATTTGCCATTGGCTTGGGGAAAATTGTTTTGCTGCCCATGATTTATGGCTATGATTTGCCTAAGAGTTTTATGAGACAGTTTTCTTTAACATGCCCTCCATGAAAAAAAATCCCAAGCAGTGAGAGTTCAGTTACTCTCTGACTACATCTTATTTCTTCTTCACCCAAATAACATCAGGCGGTTACAATTTCTTTGACCCCCTTCTTGGGCTACAATGTCTTTGTTACTGTAATGGCAGTGGTTTTCCATGTGTGTTACGACAGATGGGCCTAATCCTGCTTCCAATGAGAGCAGGCCGCATAACAGCTGAACAATAAGGGTGAGTGCCTGGGGAGGGAGTACCATAGCTTTCTGGCCTTGTTGGGGCAGCACTTTAAGCAAGATCCTTGAAATGGTTGTTTGAATTTTTTATTTCCCAAAATCTGGTTTTTGCTAAACAAAAAATTTCTATAGCCATTCTGATAACATTTTCAAGAAACCATTAAAGGCAGAATTGTTTTGGTGAACAACAAAAGATGCTGACAATGACAACAGCTTTTGGGGTGCCTTTGCACTGGGCATTGCAAACATAAAAGAGAAGACCGTCTTTTCTCCATAGAGCTAACTACTTCATCGGTTAACGTTTCCAAAGTCAGTGCCAAATTTGCACTAAAAAAGTATATTGGTGCAAATACTTAATCATTCAAAATGCACTTTCATATGTTTGAAATTGTTTTTGTGCTCAGAAAAATATTACTTGACCTAAACAATTGTTTTGCACATGTACATACTAAATTTTCAAGAATAGTAGTGATTTTGTGTGACTCCATTTTTGAGTGATAAACTTAAATCATGTTAAAGGAGCGTGATATTCAAAAGGTGGATGCTCGGCACTCCTGAAAACCAGTTTGCTTCAAGGTGGCTCAAACTGGGAAACCTAAAATCACCAATCACTCTTGAAAATGTAGGTTGTGGAGTTTGCAGCTTATGTGCACATGTTGGGGCACCTTAGGCAGTGTGTGTTGAAAATGGGTTGGTCTTATTTTTACTTTAGCATGTCACAGAGTGGAACAGTATCATTTTCCAGGCTACCGGATAAATGAATGCTTTGGAGGATTTATTTATACAGGCCTGCTTTTCCAGTTGGTTAAAATTATGTTTTAAAATGAGTCCAGAATAGTGAAATGACATAGAATTTTATATTTAATTCCTGTAATCTTTCCATCCATGAAAATCAACCATCAGACCAAATCACTATCTTTGAAACACAGGACTTTGCAGAATTAACGTTCATATATTCTCCCTACCTGCTTCTTCACCACTGAGCTATATATTCATTTCTAAGTCACTCTAAATATATGCATGTCCTTTGTTAGGTCTCTGTACATTTCATACTCAGAAACAACTGAGATAGTGTATGCCCGCATGTGAGATTGTCTTTTCCCATTCAAGACTGGCTAGCCATTAAATTGAATATTTTCCTTTGTCATTAAACTGGTGCACATGTAAAAACAAATCCGCTTTCTCAATTTCATGGGAGGCTTGTAGCAGCAATAACACAACAACAAAATATTACAAGAGTGTGAATAGTGGATAGGGCACTGGACTGGGGAGTGAGGACTCATGGGGACTATTCTCAGCAAGTCACTCCTCGCCTCTGTTTCACCTCCTAACCTTAGTCTGTCTCAGCTATTTAGCTTGTAAGCTTTTGGGACAGGGGTTGTCACTTACTATGTGTATGTATTCGGGGGCTCTCATCTCAGTTAGTGCCTTTTAGCACTACTGTAATGCAAATAGATAGCAAATCAACAATGGCAGTAAGAGTCCAGTTCAAATCCCATTGACATCAATGGAAAGACTACCATTTACTGCAGTGGGTTTGGGTCAAATAGTGACCTATTCATGGGATTTGAGAGGGAATAGAGTGGTGGGAAATATTTCACATATGCAAAAAGGCGGAAATCTCTCCACATACAACTTCATAATCATCGCCCCTGAGCTTCAGCACCCATCTTCCTTTCAGAACTCCATGGATCTTCTTTTCCATCCTTATTTATTCACGCAAAAAATTAGAAAAAATAAAGGAAAAAAGATGTGGTACATGACAAAGTTTTCAAAAATCCATTAATTATATTGTATGCATAAAATATATCTACACCCCACATGATGAGTGACCCGTTCAAAGCATCTCTGAAGTTTTCAGTACTGTTCTGCTCAGCCTCTCTTAGCCAAAAGATTTAAGGTTCAGATAGAAAGAAGGAAATTAACTTGGATTTTCACTCTTTTCTATATTTAACATAGACAAGTATATAATTACAGATATCTGACAAAAGTCCCTCACCCTTTAAATGAGTAACACTTCAAGACTGCTAGGTCATCCATTTAATCATGATCCCCCTTATCTGTAGGCAAATGTACACATTTTCACTGTGGCAAAAACACTGTTTCCCATTTTTGGCCCAATGTGCTTTCTCTGTGAAATCAGAATTTGCAACAATCACGTGCAGGGGTGCGCCAAATGCAATTCTACAGGTTAAAGATCATTTGGGCTCAGTAGCTGAACATCACAGGACATTGGTTACCAGAGGTGAGTAGAAGTGCAGTACTTGAAAGCTCATATTGTTGCTGTGCATTAAAGTCACTCACTTTTATTATATTTGTTTCTTGCCATGAAGTGTAAGGGAGGTTAGCCATCCAGAATTCATCATGAAATAAGCTGGCCTTGTAATTTGTGCAGTGAAAAAAAACCTCTACTGCCATATAAACCAAGGAAAACTATGAGATTGGACTCCTCCTACTGACTTGCCCAAGTATGTAAATACTGTTAGGAGCACAAAGCCACATGGTAAAGCTACCTTTTCCTTTCACAGTTTTGGCAATCTGCTGTCAGCCACTGGACTGATTTCTGAGCTGCTGTGCCAGACATCAGTTACAGAAGTGGCAGTATAGTGGCTGGGAGATCAGTAAAACAGTCAGGCTAGATATCTGCAAAAGAACTGAAGGATTCATCTCCAAATGGATCAGAGAGGTTAAATTTAAGAAAGTATTTAAAATGGAATAATCTTTCCTCCTTAAGAACAAATATAGATAAGCAGAATTTATGGAATACAATACTACAGCTTCACACAAGTTAGTACATTTGGCCCTGTATTTACTTGTATCATACACAGAGATGAAAGTAAGTCAGTAAGGTCCGGTACAGTGTACTGGTAAGAAAGTGGCCACCGGTACATAGCTGACTGTACCGGCAGAGCCACTGATGGAGAGGGGAAAAGGGGCAGTTTCCCCAGGGCCTGGCAATTTAAAAGGACCTGGGGCTCCTGGCCACTGCTACTGTGCCAGCAGCCAGAGCCTCAGGCCCTTTAAATCGCCACCAGAGTCCCAGGGCTCCCAGCCGCTCCCACAGAAGCAGCCAGAGCCCCGGGCGGCGCAGGCCACGCAGTGCTGAAGGACTGGCTGAGAGAGTCTGGTCCCAGCCCTGCCCCTTCAGCCTGAGGCTCCACCCCTTCCAGGGGCCCAGAGCCACCCCCACACCTTGCCCAGGACCCCGGCTGCCCTGTGTACTGGTAAGTCCATTAAGTTACTTTCACCCCTGGTCATACAGACAAGTAATCCTTATTTATATGAGTAGTTCCATTGATTTCAGTAAGACTTCCCTTATAATAAATAAATGCCAGTCTTCTATGGTAAAAACCTCTTCTTATTTACACTACTTTTACACCACTGTAATTCTACTGACTGCAGTGGAATTACTACTGATTTCACTGGTGTGAGTGAAAGTTCAGGCATATTGTAATCCACTAGTGATTTGAGGTGATTACTATGGAATATTCTAGTATTTTTCTAAGGGTACTTTCATGAGCAACGATTACTTGTATGAATAACAGGTTGTTGGATGATCATTTAACCAAAATCCCAAATACTGCAATGTTCTTTTGGAGTTCACAGAATAATACTGTCCTGTAAGTACAATAAATGAGTGAGAATGTGTTCTGATGAGACTTGAGCTAATTTCAGCAGCTCTGAATATCAAATTTTCAATTTTCTTTTTTAATAATTCATAATCAATGGTAATCCATAAACCATCCTAAGCTACCATCTATAAAACAGAGCTTTCTGAAATATGCACGTAACCAGTTCATTTTGAAATGTGCTTGAACTTTTTGTCATGAGCATCGGACTTAAAGCTTGTAATAAAACTGACAGCTAAATAAGAATAAACGGTTTAATGTTAACAAGAAATAGCGCTTTGCTGCTTCACCTTTGATGATAAAAATCACAAGTTTTGTTCTCCCCTGAAGTTAAATACAATGTTCTCCTGCATCAAATGCCTGGCACCTCTTTCTCCAGGACTACAGCAGCCCGAATGTAATTTGATCTAATTCATGAAAAGCACTTTGTGAACGGATATTTATTGCCTGCAAGATAAATAGTCAAAATATATCAGATTTATGGCTGTCCTGGGAATATGGCATTATGGTTGTTTAGAGTGAACCTGTGAGCAAAATCATTGCAGAAAACAGTGGATTGGTCTATGCCTTAAGATTAAAAAAAAAACCATCAGACAAGATAACAGAAATGTAAAAAGGTGAAGGAATTGTGGCTATACCATAGGCATTTAGAATAATATCATAGCTCCAAATACATTGCAGGTCTAGTAAGAAACTTTGATAAAACAGGCCCATGTAAATCAAGAGCCTGAAATTTACTTGTAAGATTTTTATTTCATAGTTTTGTGAAAGAAAGAAAGCAAACAAGCAAGATCTTAGCCTTCAGGATAATTCTTTTCGACTCAGGTTCTTGTACTATGCGCATCACTGGTTTCTGAGAGGTGAAGTGAAAGAAGTGGAAGAGAATCCTTATTCTGGGTGCTGGCTGGTGAGTCTTGCCCACATGCTCAGGGTTTTAACTGATTGTCATATTTGGGGTCAGGAAGGAATTTTCCTACAGGGCAGATTGGTAGAGGCCCTGGAGGTTTTTCGCCTTCCTCTGCAGCATGAAGCATGGGTCACTTGCTGGAGGATTCTCTGCAGCTTGAGGTCTTCAAACCACAATTTGAGGACTTCAATAACTCAGACATAGGTTAGGGGTTTGTTATAGAAGTGGATGGGTGAGATTGTATGGCCTGCATTGTGCAGGAGGTCAGACTAGATGATCATAATGGTCCCTTCTGACCTTAAAGTCTATGAGTCTATGAGTCTATGAGAAGCATTCTGTCACATACAGATGATATAGAAAGAAGGAATCTCTTATTACCCAACTGAAATAATGGGTTGAACCTCATTTGCAAAGTTAGATACTTTTGAACCACTGAGCCAGCTGATTTTGAAAATTAAATGATGCATTAATACACCTAAATATTAAAATGAAAGAAATTTCACCATTTTCCACAGTGTGTGAAAGATATGGAGCATTGCCTGAAGTGTTAGGTGACTAACAAGTGACACACAGGAGCATGTGCATAGCCGTTACCACAGTCAAAAGGGGAAAACTGGAATCTCAAAGTACAAAAGACTTCAGCTATTGCCATACCCAACCAGTCTGCTAAAGTTTCTCTGAATGAGCATCCCAAGACATAACACACACTGTCAATATTTTCCAAGCAACAGTTCACAACACATATTCAGATACCCTTATGCTGACCAGCCCGTTACTCCACAAGCAGTCCCATCTATTCAGCATAAGCAAGGCTATCAGAATTTAGCCCTAAGTCAGTAAGTCAGTCACTCTAATGGACTCTAGAGGCAGCCTAGGCTAGTGTAACGTACCTAGAACTGCTCAAGCTTTTTGAGCAAAGAGCTTTTAAATTGAAAAACGTTTTTCAAACACAATTTTTTTTGTGAAAAATTGTGGACACTCAAATTTTGTTTGTTTTCTATTTAAATGTTATGCTTTTTCAGTGTTTTTTCAAAATGTTCATCAGATTATCAAAATGGTTATTGCAATCTTGCCTTTACCACACTTATAATGTTTTCAATAATATTCTCAATAAAAATGTCAGGAATAGAATTTGTTCACAATTTTAGATTAAATATTTAAACTATGACATTTTAAAACACTTCAAAATGAAAGTAACTTGAAATTCAAAATTTTTCACAAAAATAAGTTTACATTTCTTGACCAGCAGAAATGCACATTGAGGAGGCTAGAGGAGATGCAAGTTCAACCCATACTTCCTGAAACAGCTTCAGACTACCTCTCTGTTTTTGGTTCGGGAAACCTGTGCTCTCCTCTTTCTGTCAGAAACTGTTGAACCCACATGAACCCAGGAATAGATTTTCTATGATAGCTGAACATGAGTAACCTATTATTCGAAAGAAGTTTAATTCACACATCATTACTGTCTAGCACAAATTCCCCTCACAAAAACTGCAAAAGCCTCCAAGATACCCTTTTTTCTTGACTTTACTACACAATGCTTATGGTGCTGGAGATTCTCAGAGGCAACATCTCATTTATACGCAGAGCTTGGTGTCTTAACCCCACAAGACCTACACA
The DNA here is from genome assembly GCF_016161935.1 of Mauremys reevesii. NCBI lineage: Eukaryota > Metazoa > Chordata > Testudines > Geoemydidae > Mauremys > Mauremys reevesii. The sequence goes on along the minus strand of NC_052624.1, from coordinate 174,077,881 downwards.
ATGATCAAACATTTATGACATTTGAAAAGATCAATTAGTGACTGCATCTCAACCAGTCTTTCTTATTATACCTTCAGCACAGATATTTTCTCAGAGGTAGCTGATTCCAGAACCACTGAGGAGCCCAAATTTATTCATCCAAGAGTCTCCTTTTAACAGTCTGATTTTAGCTTCAGCAGCCTAAGACTGAAGTAACTCTATTGAAATGAATGGAGTAACTGCAGATTTACAATCAGTATTACAGAGAGCAGAATAAGGTCCACCAGCTCTTAAATTATGAAAACTGTTAAATGAAGATCACCATTGCCAAGTGGTGTGGCAACTCTGAACCCATGGTAGCACAGATCCTCAACACATCCTTTGGGGAAGGAAATTTGCCATGCACCTTAAAGTTCATCATAACCTTGGAAGCATGTAAGAAACCATCACTCCAGCTACCACCCGGTATCTAATCTCCCATTCTTATGAAAGCTATATGAGAAGCACACTTATGGACATACACAAAAGACACCCTGATTATGTTCGGTTTCTGGACCACCCCTGCAGGACATGAAGCAGAGCGTGGCAGGGCCCATGAGCTCCTGCCTCTGCTCAAGTCCACAAACAGATCAGAGACCTTTTTGCTGGTAAAACACCCTATGCAGTTTATTTACAATATTAGCTTCCTTCACCCTTATATAGATGCACCCCTACAGTTCTAGGGGCCCTCAGCTCCTGGGGCGGGCAGGGAAGAGAGCTTCCTATGCCTTTTGTATCAACAGCCTCATTAGCCTCTTAGTTCTCTTCAGCTCATCAATTAAGCACAGCTCTTCTTAATGAGCTCTGCTCTGGAGTAACTAATTAGAGTTGCAGTGACCAGAGTGCTGGCTCAGCTGCTGTTACTCAGTGCTCAGTCACATAGAGACAGTATTGATATCACTGATGGATCTCCCTGTAGGCCATGGACTGGGGCCATCCATTCATACTGATAGTGTTAGACTTCTCCAAACCATTTAATATGTTCAACCATGGACTCTTGCTGTTTGGCCTCAGAGCTGTGTCAGGAGTTAGTAGGATCATACTGAGTTGGCTTCAGCAAAATATTGAATAGTACCTGCATTACAACTGAGGAGCTCAAACTGTTGTCACTAATACAGTATTTGAGATGTTAATGTGTGCTTCTGAAAATTCCTGAATCACTGCACATACATTTGTCGATAACTAGACAAACATTTTGTAAATGTATTATTCTCTCTAAGGGGATCTCCAGTGCATCCTGTCAACACTGTTTCTGTTTGGTTTGCATTATGAGCTCTGGAAGGATTGTCTGTATTTTGTGTCTTGTACAACATCAGTGTCAATGTAAGTGCTTAACCAACAACCCTTTTAATAATAATTGACTGATTTCATGTAGGCCACCGAACAGCCATCAGATGATGTGGCTTATAGCTGGAATGGGTTTGAACTGGTAAAAATTACTAATACTTGGCCCATCTTTTTCACTCTCACCTCCAACATATATTTTTCATTTGTTTTATATTTATTTTGTATGCATTTGTACTTTTGAGAAACTATAAAATGTGTAAAATCACCAATTATATTTTATGGGCCTGATCTTGCTCCCATTAAAATGTATAGGGAAGATCCCATTGACTTCAGTGGGATCAAGAATGGCCAACAGTCGTATGTACACAACATGTCTCACAACATGCTAATCAGAGTTTTATTGTAAAGATTGACAAGTGGGAAACAATCAGCAGCCATAGTTCACCATGGGACATTTTTCTCTTTCCTTTTTTTTCTTGATCCACAAAATGTTCTTGCTATAGCAACACCTGTCGTGCATTCAGGCTCCAGCAGAACAGCTAACGCTCAAACGAAGTGTTTGTTTTGAATTAAAGAAAAACTTCCTTGAACCATTCCCCATAAACAAAACAGCAGACATTAAAGGAAACTATGAATAATCTGCTTTGACTTGGAAAAGGGCGTTGAGCAAGTGCCAAACAGATTTTCACTGATGTTTCAAACTGATTTGAAACAGGCTAGCTGTATTCAGGACGGCAGTTGGTGGACTGGTATCCAGTACTGTGAATTAAAATTATATACCTAGGCCCCAATCCCGCAAGCTGCTCTAGATGGGAAATTCTCTGCACCTATATGGCACTTCCTTGGTTTCAATGAAGATCCACACAGATAAAGTGGTCTGCCTGTGGTGGGCAGTTTACAGAATTGGGGCCCTCCTTTGTTCTACCACAAAAGCTTATACTAGCAACTGGGAACTCCAAAGACTGAACCTGCAAGGTGTTGTGCACTTCCTAAGTGTGCTCAAGAGCCATTGAGCTCCACTGGGACTCAGCAGCTCTCAGGAGGGGATTGGCAGCTTGCAGGATCTGACCCTAAATAAGTGCTTATGATTTTGTATAGAATGTGTATTACGTCCAGATTAGGAATGGGCAAAGCAGTGGGGATAAAATAAGAACCAGCCCAAAGTTCTGCCAAATTTGAATTGAAACCCAAATCTATTATGTAAAGCTCAAAACCTTTTGATTAACTTTTCTTTTTAAGAGATGTTGTCAGCCTAAGTTAGGCCAAGAGAGATTTGACATGTAAACATGTTGCTCAAATTATGAAAAATAAACGAGATTAAGGCAATTGCCACTTTAATAATTAAAGCCCCAGTACTGTGAGCAAATCCATGCAGGCATCCCTATGCTGGGTTGGAGTCCCACTGATTTCAGTGGGTTCTACCAAGGAATACATTTTCCCAGGACTGATGATAGGATCTGGGCCCTGAAGTTTAAGGAACCCAAGTAAGGAATATTTTTGCTAGAAGGTTCTATCTTGACAAGTATTCCTTTAATACATTTTCTTTTGTCTCTATCCTGATGTGAGGGCCAAGACATGAAGCAAACATAAACCACTGCACGAAAGGCTGCGCTTGAGGTATTTCTGACCAAACCAAATACAGGAAGTACTATCAGTCTGAAAAGAGACTGTTCCTTCACAATTTCCAAACCCATTTCAAACCCAAAACGGTATGGAAAAGCTTCAGATAAGCATCCCAACTTTAGAATATTAATCCAAACTGAACACTCCACAGGTTTTGGAGGCCAGCCCATCTCTAGAAGGAATAAGAAGAGAAATTTCCATACTCTGAATCAAAGAGATTATGACTCCACAATCAAATAGCTAATGTTTGTTTATTTTATTTTCAAATTCCGTCCAACAGACTGTAAACCAGACCAGTTAATTGTTCGATTCAGATGACTTTTCTTTTTAAAATGTTACACAAATGAAGGGGGGGGGGGGAATTATAAGCAAAACCCAAACAAATCACATGCAAGATCCTACACTATAGGCCAAATTCCAGCCTTGTGACAACTTTACCCAAAACAGATGTGCCACTAACCTTACAAAAACAGCATAATTGTGAGCCCATATCCTGGCTGCTGCTGGTTTCATAAACAGCCTTCTGTGCAGATTATTCCTTCCAGGGGCAGAAGTAAGCTGCACCAAACAAAACAGAAGTATAAATGCAAAATAACCATGAACATGATACCAGGAATCACTCCAGAATCTGCCTTACAGGCCTGGAGTGTTTGTGGAGTGTGAACTACATCAATTTAATGGAAGTCCAGCACTGAGGATCCATTGTTGCACCCCATGGGTCTTCCCCAGCCACTTTTTTTCACTTCACATGGAAGATGCTGTCTAAATTTAGCCACAGAATTTTTTCCCCAAAGTATTGATATTCCTTTATACTCTGCTTACTTTTCAAAACATCCAAACCTTTCTTTCCCAAGGCCTACTCATGTCTAGGGATTTGGTCATAGATTTTTAAAATGCTCCTCATTCCTGAATTAGCTGCTCTAAGAAAATGGGAAATTTGAAAAATTATGTGCAGGAAACACTTCTAAAAGGTTCAGTGAAACAAATGTTCATTACAGAGGTATCTGCAAAACATCAGAAGGGCAAGCCCTGGCCTTGTGCAACCACACACACAGACAGGTGCAGTGGGTCTTAGACATAACAAAACTAATGTTTCATTACATAGGCTAAGGGGCAGGATTTGAAGAGTCTACACAGGGGATAACCTAGCTGGGGGTCCTTGCCCCCAAGCAATGGGGGAAGAAGTTGGCAATAGGGCAGGGAAGAAGCAGGGTGGCACCCCTGGATCCACAACTACATACATCCACCAACCATTTCCCCATGGAAAAATAGTATAGCAGCATTCTGCAGCCTGCCTGTCACATGCCCTGGTAGGAAAACCACTGCTGTGGACTGACTGTAGGATTTGGCCCATAAGAAAAATACCAGTAGTACCAAATATGGTGGATTTCACCAGTGCCCTGGACCACGTCTATATGAATGAAGATTTGGATCTAATCAGACCCACAGTTTGCTCCTAGATAAAACAAAATAGGCTAGGGTGGCTTTCAAGCTGGCAAGGGGAGCTGAATAGCAATTGTCCTAGCGGACAATTGAAGAATAAATAGCATCATAGTACTAAAGGCACATAATAAGAGTAAATGTGAATCTAGATGAGTAATTACTTGAAAATATACCTCTAACTCTGCTACTAGAGATGTCTATATATATCTGTAAATAGTAAATAGATAAAATGCCAGTAGATGGCACTCAAAAATATGTAGCAGAGTTTCTAGGTTTTGTAGGACCAATACAATTTCTTGTTTTTGTGAACTGCAAATGGCTTCCTTTCTGTAGATCTTTGCATCACCTCTTAACAGCCCCCACCACCAAATAAATCTTAAGTAATGTGTACCATAATTTAGTGCATAGAAGTGATCATTTAGAACTAGGTCCTGTTCCCACTGAAGACAATAGCAAATCTCCCATCTACTTCTGTAGGAGCAGGATAGAACCCTAAATCTGTTCTTCAGGGGAGGAGGAATGAGTGGTATTACTGTCTACTGTCCATATTCAGAATATAAACTTCTGCCAAAGCTAAGCCTCCGTTGCATTCAGCTGTCAGTTTCAAGAACAAGCAAAACTTGGATATTTGTTTTTCCTATTCTGAATCTATTCAAAAGAGTTTCCCCAACCCAACTGCACATCCATTCAGCTGAGACAAACATAACCATCTTCCGGTGGCTGGGCTTGTCATTTCAGTCTTCTTGTTTTCCTTTCCCTCTTTTCTGGGAAGGCAAGAGGAGGGGTTAAGCTGGGATTGGTCTGAAGCAGGGAGGGTCAGAGGTTTCGGGTCTTCTCCAAATTGATTTACATATGCTGCGTTTCACAGAAAAAGAATGTTTCATGCTGTCTCAAAGTGCCACAAAAGCATAAGCTTGGTTCTCCTGAGTAACAAAGATTGTTGCTGAGCAGCTTTTCCTGAGGCACCAAGTGATGTAAAGGCTGATTGGCAGATTGCGTGGCTCTGAATAAATGAACAGCAGACACATGTACTACTTCTTTGCTCTGAGAAGGGCTTCAGTCTCATTTCAGGGAAAGCACTTGCAGAGCAGCACCTGTGGTTTCCTGGAGTTTCCTGGATCTTTCAAGAGCAGGAACCTGGCTGGATGACAATTCTTTGGCTCAGGGCTCACTTAATAAATGCTTCCAAGTCAAAAAGCCATTTTTATTTGGCTTGTTTCATGCAAAGTGGGTCCAAGGTTTTAATCTACACTCTAACACTGCCATCTACTGGCTACTCGGGCATCTTGAGCCTACCCTGCTTGACAGAGAAAAGAACAGCCTGCTTTGACAGACAGGGTGCTTGTGCTGTCACACATTGTTCAAATAATTCATGCTCTCCTTCTAGAATCCTGACTTTCATATTAATAAGGACTGATAGTTCTAAGGTTGGCTGAAGCCAAATTCAATATGTTTCCTGTAATGTCATATGAAATGCATAAAGGACTAAACCATATTGTTTGACCTCATGTAAAAAAAAGAAAACAAAGTTACTGTCATTGCTTTGAAATGAGTAAAGTCTCCTAATGGTATCCAGAAGAAAGAAAATGATTTCTGCACAGCTGGCCTATTGTTACTGCTGCACTGTGTTAATCATGAAAACCATAACAAGACTTTGCTGAGGGCACCTGATTGCGATAGGGTAGCACTAGCACTTATGTCTAACCCTAATAAACCCTGGCAGCTCACATTGGTTTGAGTAAATAAATGGCCGAGAAAGGATTATTTTCAGTTAACGTCAAATGGGATCTAAGGCAGCATTTATTTTTTAAAGACACCTATTGATCCATTATAGTAGAATGGTCATCCATTTCATTTATTCCTTGTGCTTTCTCATGTGTCTTAGATAATTTTCACAAGACCATATGCCTGCACAGTTAGATCATTTGGACCACTGCCAGTCCCACAAGATCTGCCTTAACTCTCCTGCTGCTGGACCCCTCAAAATGTACTGTAATATCAGTTTGATTAGCGTTCCACTGAAACCGACAGAATATCAGCAGATAGCAGAAATGTGGAGAAGCTCCTTCGCTTTAGCCCTGAGTCTTAAAATAACAACATGGAAGAAGGCCATGCAGGTGTAATGAAACCAGAACAACAACCCACTGCCATACTCTGCTTTAGACTTTTGCACAGCTTCTAAGGGCCAGGGCTTAAAAAGAGTGTATGAATTAGAGTTGGGGGAATTTCCATGACTTCTAAATAGAATTTGGCTTGGCATGTGTGCACAGCCCCTTCTATTTGCTTTTCATGAACATTTGTATGAGGGAAGTTTTGTTCAGATGAACGTTCACAGGAAACAAATGTTGGGCCCATTGCCCAAATTTGGTTAATCACAAAACAAATAAGTGTTTTACAATGAAGCAAAATTCATTTTGGATGGAAGGAGAAGTTGTTTAAAATCCCATTGCCCTTCAGGGTGAATTCTATTGAATAATACTGAGTTCCTGTTTTAAAAAAAAAAAGATTTTTTTCCCAACAGGACAAAAGGAAGTTTTAAGGCTCCAAGACTATAGTTTATAAGGGATCAGCCATCCAATCAGGTAATAGAAACGATATTGAGTAATCTGCATGACCAGTCACACAGCTTGAATAATGAATACTTGATGGAACAGTCACAGGGAACAATTTGAGAGTGATTCACAAGCTGAAATTTGTCCATCTAAGCATTCATCAAATTTCAAATAACACAAAAACTGGTGAAAAATGACAGTCCATTCATAGCTAATTTGCAAAGAAGGAAAAGGGCAAGTTTCACTGAATCAAATGTTCAGCCAGTCCTATTTTTAATCTTCGTAGATTTTCCCCATGGTAGATAATGCCAGCAGTTATTTGAATGGTTTTTAGGGAGCAGTTAAAAAAAAATCTGAAAAATTTAAATGTCTCACTATTATGAATTCATTTTCTTAGCCGCAGGAACATAGAAAATGTTACTGTTAGAATTCAGGATGAGATGGCAGATTGTCCCACATCTCCATACTGCAGGGTTCTTACACCTTCCTCTGAAGTATCCGGTGCTGGCCACTGTCAGAGACAGAATACTGGGCTAGATGGACATTGCGTCTGATCCTGCATGGGCAATTCCTATGTTGCTATATCAGATCTGACCAGTGTTCTATCTAGTCTGCTATTATCCTGTCTCTGTCACTGTCCAGTGCCAGCTATCCCAGAGGGAGGTGTGAAAAAGCCAGTAAAGGTTCGTTATGGAATATTTATTCCTAACCCATGCTAATTAGTGGTTCACTTAAGCCCTGAATCATGAGCTTATATCCCTTCAGAAAAAAATAATCTAATGTAACTGTGAATATTATTGATATCCACATAAATGTCTAATCCTTCCTTGAATCTTATTGAGTACTTCACTTCAAAATCATCTCGTTGCAATAAGTTCCACAGGTTAAAAGCATGTAGTGTAAACAGCATTTCCTTTCTAGTGGTTTTAAAATTGTTGCTTTTAACTGTCAGTGAATATCCTCTTGTTTTTGTATTACCAGTAAGAGAAAGGGTAAATAGAAACACCCAATTTATCTTCTTTAACCCATTCAACATGGTATTATAGTGGGTCTGTGGTGGTGCAGGACATGCCACCATGACACCTCCTGCTGGTTGGTCTGGAATTAGCTCAAGTCCTTCCACAGGGCGCCCTCCTCCAGTGGTGTCTCGCTCACCCTTACTCCTGCGTTTCTGTCTCCACCACTCTGGGACCTGCGTTGCTCCCCAGACCACAGCATCCTCTTCTGGGCACAGCCTTCCGGCTGTGCCCCACTCCACTGTCTCCCACTTTCGGGGGAACCAGCAGTCTATAGTCCAGCCACTTGCCTTGGTGGCCTGCTGCAGTCACCAGTCTAGTACCTTGCTCCAGGGGCAAACTGCAGTCTGTGTTGGCTACTTCCCCCAGGGCAAGTGGGGGCAGCCCTAGGACCTTATCTTTCCTTCCTCCAGGGCCTCAGTCTGGCAGTGGTCAGCCAGAAGCTCCTTCTGCTCTGCTACCCTGCCCAGCACTGCTCTAGCCCCAGTGCTCCTAGTCAGCCGGTCCTTCTCCCTAACACACAAAGGAGAGACTGCCCTCTGCTCTGTTGAGCAGCCCTTTATATATGGCCCCTATTTTCCTAGTATTTTCACATGATGTCACAGTGCCTTGAAAACTTCTACCTGGACATCTGAAACATCTCAGCTTTTCATTTAATCAAACAAAACATTTGAGTTTTTTTAAAACAAAATGTTTGTTCAGGATATATTGATACCTTGATATAAATTGTTTTGTACAGCTTTGTTTCACTTTCATTGCACAGTAAGCACTTATTTCACTCTAGGTATTATCTAAGGCAGGGGTGGGCAACCTTTCAGAAGTGTTGTCCCGAGTCTTCGTTTATTCACTCTAATTTAAGGTTTTCCGTGCCAGTAATGCATTTTAATGTTTTTAGAAGGTCTCTTTCCATAAGTCTTTAATATATAACTAAACAATTGTTGTATGTAAAGTAAATAAGGGTTTTAAAATGTTTAAGAAGCTTCATTTAAAATTAAATTAAAATGCAGAGCTCCCCGGACCGGTGGCCAGGACCCGGGCAGTGTGAGTGCCACTGAAAATCAGCTCGCGTGCTGCCTTCAGCACACGTGCCATAGGTTGCCTACCTCTGATCTAAGGCCATAGCTTGTAATTACTTAGGGCTTAAAACATTGCAGCAGCACAGCTGCACCATTGCAACTGCACGTCTGTTAGCACTTCAGTGAAGACACTACCTACCCCGATGGGAGGGGTTCTCCCATCGGGGTAGGTAATCCACCTTTCTGAGAGGTGGTAGTTAGGGCAATCGGAGAATTCTCCTGAAACTTAACACTGTCTACACTGGGAGTTAGCTCAGTATAATGGCATAGCACACGGGTGTGGATTTTTCACACCACATAACAACGTAGTTATGCCAAACTAATTTCCTAGTGTAGACCAGGCCTTATCCGGGCAACACTGTTGCAATATGATTTGACAAAGTGGATGAGCCAATCCAGTCAGAGCAAAATCCCTACTCTGGCCCCTCAGCATGTTGTGGAAGGAGTGGTGAATATCTTGGAGGTCCCTTTGTTTGTCCCTTCTCTCCTGTGGTTACCAGAACAATAGAGAGGAGGGAAGCAAGGTAGAAGAGGCATAGCTCAGCCTTTCTTTGATTTCTGACACTGCTTCAGGTAGAGCTTTTTCAATAAAAAGGGGAGATTTTTCAACCCTTAAAATGTTGCCACAAAAGTGTCCTGTTGATTTTGAAAATCTGCTCATCTAAATACCACCACCACTTATGTCAGCACTCCATTTGGCTCAGAGACTTCCATGGAAGTTGATTTTACTTGCCTTAGATAGAATTTGGTCCTGTGTTTGTGAACGGCAGGTTAGTCTTTCAATCACCCTTTAAAATGAACATGAAGCTAAGAAGAGCTCTGTGTCACTTGAAAGCTTGTCTCTCTCACCAACAGAAGTCTGTCCAGTAAGAGATATTACCTGACCCACCTTGACTCTCTAATGAAGCTAAGGGTCTTTTGTGAACATTAGTAGAAGTGATTTTGTTTGACTTCCTCATTGTGAAAGCAAGAGTATTCTATTTGCTTTATTGATTTTAAGAAAAATATAATATTTAAAAAACCCAGACTGTATATCATTTCAAGAAACAAGGACATGTAGTGTATACTGCTTCGCTAAAGCCAACATTTCTCTACCCGATAGATACGGCACTTTAAACTCTATCCATGGTACTTGAGAGCTCAGTACCACATATCTCTTAGTGAAATTATTATCCAGTGCTAAGATTTTCAAGGGTATAATTTTATCTGCGCTGCTGCTCTTAGCAGTAGATCATAAAATCAAACCATAGCCTTGTGGAAATATTGTTCATAGAAAAGAAGTAGAGTTTGATGATCTTGGCGGAATAATGTTTATCTAGACATAATCAAACACTTAGTTCATCGATACAATACGTAGGTATGTGGCCCAGTTCTGAAGTCAGTGGGAGGCTTTCTATTGTATGGAGTATGCAGTCGGAACTATATAGTAGATTGTTGTATACATACCACGCACTGTGGATCTCATTCTGCTCTCACTTACACTAATGAAGAACACTGATAACACTAAAAAAATAATCAGTGGAGTTGCTTCCAGTTCATAGTGTTGCCAACTCTTGAGATTTTATCAGGAGTTTCACAGTGCTGGATGTTTTTCCTAAAGCCACAGCTCCTGGAGTCATAAGAAACTCAGCTTTCATTTTTTAAAAAGAAAGATTCTAGACTTCATGGTTGTGGAGGCAAGCCTGATCCAAATGTACCCTAAAGATGCAAAAACCAGAAGGCAAAGGAAACCCCACTTGCACCACACACACACACACACACACACACACAATGTATTCTTTTTTAAAATCTCATGTTTTTAATCCAGTTTCATGATTTTTTAATACAAAGAGTTAGCAACACTGCTGATCTAACTGAAAACATAATCTGGAAAGGCAGAGTCTTTTTCTTTTTTAATGTGATATCCAATATAAAAAAAGAGAGAAGATAAAGGTATGGAAAGCTTTGTTTTGAGATTGCTACTATAAACTGACTGGTGTAATCTAAAACTAAATGTATAATACCAACAAAATGAAATCATACTACTTGACAAACTACAACTTGTTCAACACAAAACATATGTTTAGCCATTGTAGTGTTGTGTCTGAGATCTAAGAATTTAAGATACTGTAAATAACGTACTGTATTTTTAGTCTGTTTCAATTACACTTTTAGAAGGCCAGAATAATGGTGAGATTAGTCAATTTTATCATGATTAAAACTCAGTTAACATATTAAATAACCATCACACCCTAATTAAAGCTGTTAAAAGCAATGTCCAAGACTTTGTTCTATTTCTTTTTTTCAAACTCGTGATGAAACAACAGACATCATCAATATGGTTATTATTTGTTTCAAATACACTGCTATATTGTGGACTGAATAATAAACATGATTTTTATCTGTTTTGTCTATTTTTTATTTAAGAACATGCAGACGTTAGAAAATAAGAAAATAAAAATAATAGTAAGTTTTATGAGAATAATTCCAAATTTATGCAATGCAATCTGGAAGCAAAGATTTAAAAAAATAGGTGGTATCATTTATATATTGGTCTAGCAACCACTTTTTATAATCTATGGCAGTATTGTAAAGCTGGACTTGAAATGTCTTTCCACTTATTCATTCTCTTGAAAAGTGTGTTAAATTTTTTTTACAAGGATGCACAAGTGAAAATTCATTGGAGGAAGAAATAGTTTTGATACTATTTCACTAATATAGATAATTATAGAACAGATTTGTAAGCAGCAGCTTTCTGTTTGTGCCCACATCTTGAAATGTGTGTGTGTCACGTGGTATGCACTCCTTTGGGGCGGGGTGGGGATGTGGTACCACCACGTTTACAGTCTACCATACTGTCCCCAGACTGAAAGCAACACCGCCCAGAGGCCAGAGCCAATATGGCGGCTTTTTGAGTCAGGGCAATGCTGCCTAATGGCCAGAGTCAATACCGCGGCCCTTGCATTCCGAGCGGCATGGCCTAGTGGTTGGAATCAATTACAGAGGTCCTTGTGTTCAGGGCAGTGTGGCCTAGCAGCCAGAGTCAACATAATAGCCCTCAGACACAGGGCAGTGCTGCCTAGTGGCCAGTACCCAAGGGGCCGCCACAAGGGGGGTGGCGGGCAGGTAGGAGGGCCTGGACCTGCTCAACTCCACCAGACCCCAACCCAGGGCCCTAACAGTGGCGGGGGGTCTGCCACTGGGTCAGCGGGGAATCCCACCAAAACATGCTGACCTCCCACAGATGGGAGATACCACTCACTCACCCTCCCTGAGTCACTTCCTACCACTCTTCCTGAAGCTGTACTCCATGAGGCATCGGGATCTCCAAGCTCCTCAGCACAGGTCATTCCCTGGGGCTCTGTTGGCCACAGAACTCTAGTCCTATTCTCAGGATATCCAGCTCCTGCAGGCAAGGGCTATGGCAGCTCTTCAGTTGGACCCTCCTCCAAAGGTCCTTCCTCTCCAGTAGTCAGCCTACTGTGAACTGGGCTGCTCCATTTTATACTGAGGCAGCAGTTGGAGCATGCCCAGCACGGTCGGGGGCGGGACTTCTGCCATCCATAGTGTGGGGTTAACCCTCTCCTGCCCAGTGGGGGGGGTATATACACCCCATCACAGGGTGCTTTAGACCACTAGTTTCATTTTTAGTGGGTACTATATCTGGACCTGATCTGCAGCCTAATTTTCAGGTATACCAACCTCTCATATCTCCACTGAAATCAAAAAGATGTTCAGCATCTCTGAAAATCAGATTATTTATGCCTGATTTTCAGCCAGGCCTTAACCAGGACTGCCTTTTTGTGGCCACAAAATTATGGGCACAAGTTAAGCCATTTAAAGATAGATTTTCAAAATCTGGCTGAGTTTTTAGTACCTGCAATTTCTAATACAAGCCATTAATGATGTAACTAGGTACTTAGGATCTGATCCAATGCTCATTGAAGTCAATGAGAGTCTTTCTATAGATTTTAAATTGTGCTGGGTCAGGCCCTGGGACATCCAAATGTCCTAGGTTTTGCCCACAAGTCACTGAAGGCACAAAATTCCACCCATAATTATTTCCACACACAAAACTGGGTGCAAAAAGGACAGCTGAATTAAAGTCAGAATGAAAGCCATGCTGTCTTTCTTTATAGCTATGGACATAAAAGAGACAGATTGAATAAACAATAGTGTGCAGAGAGCAAGTGATGAGGTCAAAAGTGAATGATAAGTACATTCATCCCATCCCAGTGTGCAATTTATCATAGGAATATCCCCTCCTACATATTCCATATGCAATGATCAACTGTGTCCTTTCAGTAAGAATTCCCTTTATTTTATTATTTAAAAACAATAGTACAAGAAAGAACAAAAGTAAGGTTTCCATGGTAAAATATGTGTGTGTGCGCACACACACGCCCTCTGTAGTAAGCTGCCATGCAACCAAAATGGCAGCTGCTTTGGGTTCAGCAAGGATGAATAAAAGCTACAAACACTGCAGCCAAGTACAGAGGCAACAGCATTGCTAGAAGAGGCCTGAGTCCTCCAGTAAGGGATTGTGCCTGGGTTTTTTTCTACAGTGTTGCCCCTTTTACTTCACTTGGCACAGGTCAGGGCATAAAACCTACAAACTGGCACCAAATCTGCCAAGAAGGAAATAAAATCCACCTGAGTGCCATATAGCATCCGAATCTAGCTTTCCAAAATTGCATCATCCAAATTAAAATGTCCCTGAAAAACTGGAGTAATAGAAGCAATCAAATCTAAGCTTTAATAACATGGGGTTCAAGCTATTTTGGCTGAGGGGTGTGGTGTCATGATTCTGAAAGAACATTTAGGTAGGTTTGTTTCTTTCAGCTTTCAAATATTGTTTTAAAGAACATGTATAGGTTACAGTTATGCTCACTAATATCGTGCAGTTCAACAGCAATGTAAAAATCAGCAACAAGTATTTTTGTCAGCTTTCCAAAGTATGAACAATATATTCATTCACGGACAAAGAGGATTGTTTCTGACCATGAACTCTGCCTTCAGGCTTTAAGACAATGCCTTTTTAGTGGTCTCCATGCAAACTTTGCTTGAAATTATGTTCCCAATTGACATCATTTTTTAATTAGAGTACCCAATGGCCACTTTAATTCACAGGATATACAGTCATTGTCGTTTACTTTGAATTAGTTCTATTGAAGAGTGTAAAAAAAATGAGCAAGAAGAGGAACGGATTACTACAAAAGCATGCTAACCATTTCAATCCCTAGGTATAAAGATAAATTAATGAATCAATTAATGTGGACTGCATACATCAAGGAAAAGATACAGAATACATGATGAGGTCAGTATAATCCCCTTTTATATTTTTATGGATAATCTAATGATTTACTTCATTGGAGTTACTCCAGATTTGTACCAGTGTTTAACTGGAGAGTAGAATTTGACCCCCAAATTACAGAGTTGGTTCCTGTTAGAGCAAAAAATGATGTTTCTGGTGAACCCAGAGATGGTTAATAGTCTTAAGAACGGCCATACTGGGTCAGACCAAAGGTCCATCTAGCCCAATATCCTGTCTTCCAACAGTGGCCAATGCCAGGTACTCCAGAGGGAATGAACAGAACAGGTAATCATCAAGTGATCCATCCTCTGTCACCCATTCCCAGCTTCTGGCAAACAGAGGCTAGGGACACCATCCTTGCCCATTCTGGCTAATAGCCATTGATGGACCTATCCTCCATTAATTTATCTAGTTCGTTTTTGAACCCTGTTATAGTCTTGGCCTTCACAGCATCTTCTGGCAATGAGTTCCAGAGGTTGACTGTGCATTGTGCGAGTAGTACTTCTTTTAGTTTTTTTAAACCTACTGCCTAATAATTTCATTGGGTGACCCCTCCTTTTTGTTATGAGGAGTAAATAACACTTCCTTATTTATTTTCTTCACACCATGATTTTATAGACCTCTATCATATCCCCTCTTAGTACTCTCTTTTCCAAGCTGAAAAGTCCCAATCTTATTAATCTCTCATTATACGGGGACCCCCTCAAAGAATTCTAGTACATTGGTGAGGCACAATTTCCCTATACTGAAACCATGTTGACTCTTCCCCAACAAGTTATGTTCATCTATATGTCTGACAATTCTGTTCTTTACTATAGTTTCAACCAGTTTGCCTGATACTAAAATCAGGCTTACTGGACTGTAATTGCTGGGATCATCTCTGGAGCCCTTTTTAAAAATTGGCATTACAGTAGCTATCCTCCAGTCATTTGGTATAGAAACTGATGTAAATGATAGGTTACAAACCCCAGTTAGAAGTTCTGCAATTTCACATTTGAGTTCCTTCAGAACTCTAGGGTGAATACCATCTGGTCCTAGTGACTTATTACTGTTTAATGTATCAAATTTTTGTCACCTAAAAAGAATGGCTCAGGTTTGGGAATCTCCCTCACATCCTCAGCCATGAGGACCGATGCAAATAATTCATTTAGTGTCTCAACAATGGCGTTATCGTTCTTGAGTGTTCCTTTAGCATCTTGGTTGTCCAGTGGCCCCACTGGTTGTTTAGCAGGCTTCCTGCTTCTTATGTATTTAATTTTTTTTTTTTTGCTATTACTTCTTGAGTCTTTGGCTAGCTGTTCTTCAAATTCTTTTTTGGCCTTCCTAATTATATTTTAACACTTAAATTGCCAGAGTTTATGCTCCTATCTATTTTCTTCACTAGGATTTTTAACTTCCACTTTTTAAAGGATGTCTTTTTGTCTCTCACTGCTTCTTTTACTTTGTTGTTTAGCCACGGTGGCTCTTTTTTGGTTCTCTGTGTTTTTTACTTTGGGGCATACGTTGAAGTTGAGCCTCTATTATGGTGTCTTTAAAATATTTCCATGCAGCTTGCAGGGATTTCACTTTTGTCACTGTATCTTTTAATTTCTGTTTAACTAACTAACCCTCATTTTTCTGAAATTAAATGTTACCGTGTTGGGCTGCTCTGGTGTCCCCATTCCCCCACCCCCCCTGATGTTAAATTTAATTATATTACGGTCACTATTTCCAAGCGGCCCAGCTCTATTCACCTCTTGGACCAGATCTTGTGCTCCACTTAGGACTAAATCAAGAATACCCTCTCCTCTTGTGGGTTCCAGACCTAGCTGCTCCAAGAAGCAGTCATTTAAAGTGTTGAGAAACTTTATCTCTGAATCCCGTCCTGAGGTGACATGTACCCAGTCAATATGGGGATAGTTGAAATCTCCCATTATTACTGCGTTTTTTATTTTTATAGCCTCTCTAATCTCCCTGAGCATTTTGCAGTCACTATCATTATCCTGGTCAGGTGGTTGCTAGTATATCCCTATTACTATATTCTTATTATTTGAGCATGGAATTACTATCCATAGAGATTCTATGGTACAGTTTGGTTCATTTAACATTTCTATTTCATTTGATTCTATGCTTTCTTTCACATATAGTGCCACTCCCCCACCAGCACAATCTGTTCTGTCTTTCTGCTACTCATTCTGGAGTACTGTGCAAAATAGGCATCCACAATTAGGCCCTGATTCGGTAAGCTAAACATGTGCTTACACACTTCCCTGAATCAGAACTGAATTACCCCGAACTTAGTAGTCAGTCGATACTGTCATGGATGTTATCTTGCCATTCACTTTACATTTGTAAATTAAAAGGGGTATTTCAAGGTTTAATTAATTAATCTTGATGAAACACTTTCAACTCCTTGGATGGAAGTTGTCATATAATATAGCTATTGTGTGTTCTTCATCATTGTGTTTACCCCCTAAACAGAACTGAGCTGCTCTCAGTTATTCCCCAATCCAAATGTATGCCTACATCCATCCATCCATCTAATGCTGTCTGTGGTAGTAATGGGTAAACTTCCTGTTCTAATGAGACTGGAAATAAAATTAAAAGACTTTTCTGCAATATTTGATGCTTCAGCTTACAGTTCTGATTGAAACAGAAAGTTTCTATGTACAAGGAATTAAAATAGAAGAAGGAGCAGAAGTTATTCAAACAGTTCTGAACCTGCAAAACTCTTGAGTCTAACAGCAGTTCATGTTTTGGGTGAAAGTGTGGGTCAGCTGCTTTTATCTCAGTGGCTCACTCATCTCTAGATTACAGCTGAAGTTCCATGGAAATAAGTTATTTGATTCTTTGGAAATAATTAAATTGAATCAATTTCTAGTTATCTTGGGTCATGTTCTGAAAATTAACTGCAAATCTTTTCCTTGTATTCCGCAACTGGGTTTCAGATGAAGAAATGATAATGCATTTATAATTTTGAATGTTTGTTTAGACTTTCATACTCTCATCTGAAAACTTCCCTGATGTGTATATTTCTGTGGCATTGATTTCTGAATAAGCTGTTAAATTGAGGTATGATCAGTTATATGGACAGGCTCACTGCACTCTCTTATATCTGAAATATCCCTGGAGGCTCTTGCCATTTCTCAGCGTCATAGATGTTAATCTTTATGGATCTGAAGCCTAACATTACTGAGCATACACTATCTCACTTACCTCAAATGTAGTATACAGTACTTGCAAGAAGTATCACATAATCCAAACTACCATATGCATCTAAGGCCTGATCCAAAGTCCACTGAAGTCAAAGTCCACAGAAGGTGAGTTGCAGTGAAATCACAAATTTAGCTAATTTCTGTGATTTTCTTCCTAAAATTCCTTACTGAAAAGGTTACCCTCTATATTGCACAACAACAAAATACTGTAAAGCATTTTTCTAAATCGGTAATATAGTCACCTCTTTATATGTTACGTTGTTATTTCTTGAAACAGTAATAGAAACCATAATAGAGTAGTAAATTATGATATAGTGAAACTACACCTCTAACCCGATATAAGGTGACCCGATTTAACACGAATTCGGATATAATGCGGTAAAGCAGCGCTCTGGGGGGGCGGGGCTAAGCACTCCGGCGGATCAAAGCAAGTTCGATATAACGCAGTTTCATCTATAATGCGGTAAGATTCTCTGGCTTCCTAGGACAGCATTATATCAGGGTAGAGGTGCATATAGTGAAACTGAATGAAAGTTCTAATTTATCTGATTGCAATTCAACAATAAAATCTTGATACTATGCAATAATTTATATTTCAAATGGGATTAGGACTTGCTAAGACTGGGAAAATGACTATTTGCTAACATGGAGTGGTAGAAATGTAGGGCTCGAAGGGACCTCATGAACTCATCAAGTCCAACCCCTATGCTGAGATAGGACCAAGCATACTTAGACTATCCCTAACAGGTGTTTGTTTTATCTCTTCTTAAAAACCTCAAAGGATAGAGATTCCACAGCATCCCTTGGAACCTACTCCATATCTTAACTATACTTATAGTTAGAAAGCTTTTTTCCTAATATCTAACCTAAATCTTCCTTGCTGCAGATTAAGCCAATTACTTCTTGTAGACTCTCCAGCAGACATAAAGAATAATTGATCACTGCCCTCTTTTTAATAGCCCTTAATGTGTTTGAAGATTCTGAGGTCCTCCTCAGTCTTCTTTTCCAAAGACGAAACATCTCCAGTGTTTTCCTCATGGTAGATCAGGTTTTCTAAACCTTTTATCATTTTTGTAGCTCTCCTCTGGAATCTCTCCAATTTTTTCCTCATCTTTCTTGAAGTGTGGCATCCAGAATTGGACACAGTAGTCCAGTACCTAGTAGAATGGGGCAATTATGTCACAAATCTGTGAATACACCCCAGAATTATATTATCTTTTTCTGCAACTGACTCACATTGTTGACTCATATTCAATTTATGATCGATTATAACTAAGACTGCGAGTCAGTCACAAAGGTCATGGAAGTCACGGATTCTGTGACTTTCCATGACCTCTGTGACTTCTGCAGCAGCTGGTGCTGGCCCAGCAGTTTGGGTGTGGGGCAGGGGGCTCAGGGCTAGGGGCAGGCGTTTGGGGGTGGGGGAACTTACCTGGGGTGGGGGGGGCCTGCAGCTCCTAGGCAGTGGAGGGCCAGAGGGGGGGTCTCTGTGCCACACGCTGCCGGCACCCGCAAGCCCCACCCTTGCAGCTCCCATTGGCTGGGAACCACAGCCAATGGGAGCTGTGGCAGCTGGCACTTGTGCAGGGCCGGCTTTAGGCCAATTCAACCAATTCCCGAATCCCCGCGCGCCTAAGAGGGGCCCCCACAAGCCTCTGACAGTGCGCTGTACCGGGTGGCCCAGGGGCAATTTAAAGGGCCTGGGGCTCCCAGCAGGACTGGAGCCTCAGGCCCTTTAAATTGCCACCAGAGCCCCACTGCTAGAGCTCTGGGGCTATTTAAAAGTCTGGGGCTCCTTGCTTCTACTGCCCCAGCCCTTTAAATAGCCCCTGAACCCCACTGCTTTGCCAAGGCTCCCGTGGCTATTTAAAGGACGGGGCTGTAGAAGCAGGGGAGCCCAGGCCCTTTAAATAGCCCCGAACCCCGGGCTGCTGCTGCTACCCTGGTGGGGAGGGAGGAGGAGGCACTTACCGTACAGGGTGGGCGGTACCCCCAGCCCCCCCAGCCTGCACCCCGCGCCGCACTCCCGGCCCTGCCGGCAGCCAGCCCCTGCCCGCACCAGCCCCGCACCTCCTGCCCTGTCTCCAGACAACCCCTGCCGCACGCTCCTGCCTGAAGCCAGCCAGTCCCGCACTCCTCTGTGTCCAGCGCTGCCAACCCTTGCCACACCCCCCTGCAGCCCTACCTGAAGCCAGTCAGCCCACCCCACACACCCCAGCCTCCAGCCAGCCCCACACCCCTTGCCCTGCTTGCAGCCAGACCCTACCTCCAGTCAGCCCCTGCCCTGCCTCCAGCCAGCCCCATGTCCACTGCTGCCCTGCAGTTCCCAGGGCAGTAACCCTGCTTCAATGAGGGGGGGCAGGGAGCAGCTGGGACACACATGGGCACACCCTAGGGTGTCCAGAGAGCAAATGTGAAAAATTGGAACAGGGGTGGGGGTAACAGGAGCCTATATAAGAAAAAGAACCCCAAATCGGGACTGTCCCTATAAAATCTGGACATCTGGACACCCTAGCACACCCCAGGAGTGGCGGGATCCACACACATGAAACGGAGCTCAGTTCTAGTTCAGGCTCATCTTTTAAAAAGAACTTTAGGTCTGGTTAACGTACATCTGTATTTTCCCAGACATGTCCAGCTTTTGGTTCTTAAATCGCCATCCGGGAGGAATTTTTAAAATACGGACGTATGGTAACCCTATTGGTACAAAAATACATACTGTGGCACATCCTTAAAGCAGAACTTTTACAGGAACCGGTTGCTAAGAAATGAAAGGCTTTTACATGTTTTTTTTAAAATGTTCGAATTGGGCCCCGCACTTCCTAAAGCCGGCCCTGCACTTGTGGCAGGAGCAGCGAAGGAGCCCCTGCCCTGGCCCCTATCTCCACTGCCTAGGAGCTGCAGGGACATGGAGCTGGGTAGGGAGCCCCACTGCAACCCACAGCCCGCCCCCCATACCAGGGGGGTCCCAGCCACGCACTGCAGCCTGGTCCCCCTCTCCCCCAGCACCAGAGGGGGTCCCAGGTCACTTTGACCCCCTCCCCCAGCACCTGTGGCACCACCAGACTTCCCCCCCCCCTCACCCGAGTACCCCTGCCCAAGTTTTAGTCACAGTAGGTATTTTTAGTAAAAGTCTTGGACAGGTCACGGTCCGTGAATTTTTGTTTACAGCCATGACCTGTCCATGACTTTTACTAAAAATATCTACCATGACTAAAACATAGTCTTAATTATAACCCCCAGGTACTTTTCAGCAGTACTACCTCACCAGTTATCCCCCGTTTGGTATTTGTGCATTTGATTTTTTTCTTCCTAAGTGTAGGGCTTTGCACTTGTCTTTACTGAATTTCATCTTGCTAATTTCAGACCAATTCTCCAATTTGTCAAGGTTGTTTTGAATTCTAATCCTGTCCTCCACAATGCTTGCAACCTCTCCAAGCTTGGTGTCATCTGAAAATTTTATCAGTATGTTATCCATTGCATTATTCAAGTCTGACAGTATTCAATCGTGCCAGGCCCAGGATAGATCCCTCCAGGATCCCATTAGATACGCCCTCCCACTTTGACAGAGGACCATTAATAACTACTCTTTGAGGATAGTCTTTCAGGCAGTTATGCACCCACCATAGATTAATTTTATCTAGACCACATTTCCCTAGTTTGCTTATGAGAATGTCATGTGGGAATGTGTCAAAAGCCTTACTAAAAACTACATATGTTAGCTTCTATGTATTTAAACACCACTCAGAGCCTAATGTAGACAATGAAGTTTAATAACCCGTTAGCTGCTCACTGATAACCATAGGGCTATAAGACCTGTTGAACTTTACAGAACTTGAATTTTTCTGTTTTTTTAAAAAATCATCTGAAGATACAGAATGCCATGCTATTTAGCTGTGTTGTCATTTGCAGTGTTTTTATAGCCATGTTGATCCCAGAATATAAGCAAAACAAGGTGGGTGAGGCAATATCTTTTATCAGACCAACTTCTATTGATGAAAGAGACAAGATTTTGACCTCTAGAGTGACCTGAAGAAGAGCTCTATGGAGCTTGAAAGCTTGTCTCTGTCACCAGCAGAAGTTGATCCAATAAGATATTACCTCAGCCACCTTATCACACCATTTAGCAGACTGTAGTGGATCAATGTTTATTAAGGTCTTGGGTTTTAAGCACTGGATTGGGACTCAAGAGATACATAACGGTGAGCAAGCCATTGAGGTCCAGATTCAGTAAGGGACTTAAGCATAAGTCTAACTTTAAGCATGTGAGTGTTTCAAATTTAGTAGTAATGAGTGGTTATATTTAGACACCTGCTTAAGTATCTCACTGAATAAGCCTTATCTCTCTGTGCCTCAGTTCTCAATCTGTAAAATGGTGATACTACTTTATTTCTCCCATCCTTTGTCTGTCTTTTCTGTTCAGATTGTACGTAATCAGAACAGAGACTCTCTCACTATATGTTTGTACATTGCCTAGCACAAGGTGGCTGATCTCACTGGGGACATCTAGGCACTATAATAACATTAAACAAAACTCATCATAATAATTTAGTACACATTGTACACTTGATATCAGAACCATTTCTGGCTATTAGCAACAACCTTTGAAAGTGTACTCTAAGGGAACTTGGGCAGTTTTCTAATTAATTTCTGAGCATGCTTACCCTTTATAACACAAACCAAACATCAGCAAATTATGTTCTCTGTAATTGGAACTTTCCAAACCTTATTTTTCCGTTCTGTCTCCTTCACTTTTCCTTCCAGCAGAAACAGATACAGTTAAAAATCGCACAGTGAAATATTTCCATTTACATTCAGTTAAAGCATTTGCTATTTTTATTTCTTTTATGTTTAGGAACCTTTCACAGGTCTTCTGCTTCTGTTCAGGGGATGACTGGGTAAATGTAGTATATAGCTGCCCTGCAACATTGTTCTTAATTACCACAGACTACAGGACATTCCAGTGTCTAATAGTCTCTCTGAATCATACATGAGATGTGGATAATAGGGACACCTAGGTTCATGAACTATATTTATTTATTTAAATTTCTACTGTACCATTCTCAAGACTCAGGATACTTTTCAACATGTAAAACCAGCAGTACCTGTATATTTTAGATTAAAAGAACTTCATGTCATTATGGGCTCATTTCTCAACCCTAACTCACGCTGAATAATCCCTTACTCTAAAAGGAGTCCTAGTGACATGAATGGGAATGTATGCAGTAAGGACCTACTAACCATGAGTACAGATGGCAGGATGGAGCTCTTCCTGAAACTATCCTCAACAAATCATACACTAACAACAACACACTTAAGCCAAACCCAATCAACCTCTATTCTCCCCAAATGCCTATATATATTCATGGACTTTACTGTATGCCCAAAAGGTTCACGAATCCAGGCTGTGGCAGGCCATGGAAGAGAACTCCAAAGTGACAATGTTGCAGCCCACCTCCCCACTCTCCCAAGGAGAACTCCCACCTTAATAGCCACTTCTTATCATTTAAATGGAGGGAGCTCCTGCTCTGAAATCTCCAAGTGCAGCAGTTCCACAACGGCAGAGGGAGGGGCAGTGTCTCAGGAAATCAGGTCTTGAGCCTTCTAGGGCTCCACAGATCTGAAATGGTAGCCAGATTGTGGATAGTAGTGAAATAATAGGAATCTCTTAATGGCTTTTAGTGTTGCCATCACTCTGAAAAAGGTACATGTCATATGCTGTCAGCAGGATGCACTGCTTAAAATTGGACTTTGATGCAGCTTGCTGGAACTTTGGCTAGTCATTGTACACTGTAGTTTACCAGCAGTGTTGTTCCACCGGATTCTAAACTTGGTATGCAAGGGAGGGGAGAGTAAAACTGACAAGATCAGTTTCAAAGTTTCTCCTCATCAGTTACACCTGTACTGCTATGCTGTCTGCACATATAGATGTGGGAAGCTTGGGGAGAGAAGCAGGGGACTGTGGATGAAGGTGCCAGTGGGGACAGTTAATACATGTCTATGCTAGTGCGTGATTTTGGCCCATGGATTCCAAACCCATTGCAGTTGTGTCTGTATGAAAAGTATATATATTTACCATAGATAACAGATAAGTCCCAATTATATGAAGATCTTGGGGAGCCTGGGAAGTCTTCAGATGATATGGCGTTGCAGTAACTGGGAGTTCTGCAACTGTGAAGCTGAAAAGCTCCATAGGAGCTTAGCTTCAAGCCCTGAAGATTTTCTAAACTTTGCAATAGTTGAGCTCTATGCTCAGGACACAAAGAGGTCAGAAGGAGGACTGCAGCTTATGGAGATGGCTGTTTCAGTTGGCTCTGGGAGCAGATTTGCACAGCTATCTCATGGATTCCACCTCCCTCCCTGCATTGCACCCTCCATTTTTATTATCCTACGTTTCACCCTTCCTTCTCTGCTCCTAAATAGCTCCTACAGTAACCCCAGGGGGTATACTAGATCTTTGGTTAACCCAGAATTTGAGGGGTTGGGTAATTAGAGTGTATTACCTGTAATGCTTTACTTCTCAGAAGCATATCAATGTGTGAAATGAATGAACTCTCTTCACTGAGCAATAACATGAGAACAAAGACATTGAAGATGTGCAAAAACAGCCAAGTTGGGAAAAGGAAAATGTCATCCATATAAACATTAGAGACACAAGGTGGGTGAGGTAGTATCTTTTAAAGGACCAATTTCTGTTGGTGAGAGAAGCTTTCGAGCTTAAACAGACCTGAAGAAGAGCTCTGTGTAAGCTTGAAAGCATGTCGCTCTGACCAACAGAAGTTGGTTCAATAAAATATATTACCTCACCCACCTTGTCTCTCTAATATCCTGGTTACAACAACACTGCATACAGTCATATATAAATATGTATTATTGAAACACAATATACAATTTAGAGCTACATTTCAAGTGGAAGAAATGGACTTCAGACATAACATGAATTCTAACTTTCCTAAAGCTTTGAAAACTATCTGGAACCTCTGGATTCACCACTCTTCAGGGAGTTAATTTATTTTTCCTTGTTGTTTTAGGGAAGGAGGGATATAACTACTGTAATTAATTATATCTTGGTAATCCACTACAATCAAGACACAAAGCAAAAACAGGATATTCTTCTCACTATATTCTATCTGATGCAAGACCAAGCAAGTAAGAAGTGACTGCAAAATGTTAAGTTTCCAGAGAGGTATTTTCTCAGAGAATACTAATTTCTCATGGGACAAGCAATATAGAATCATAGAAATGTTGGTCTGAGAAAGACCTTGAGAGGCCATATTTGGTGGCAGAGGCAATTTGACAACTCTGTCTATCAACCCAAGCAAATCTATCGTTAGGGCTAAGCATTTCTTAACTGTCAAACTAAAACATGGACTTACAAATAAAAAAATTGTTCTCTGCTCTGAACTTTCTGCCAGAAAGTACAAAAAAAAAAAAAGAGGACTTCCAAACCATAAATAATATTTTTGCAGTCATGCTTGCATCCTTATTCCTGAAACCAATTTAGAAAACGATTGGACAGGACACCCTGGGAATAAAGAATCATTTGCCATTAGACTTTAATGTGTGATTACTTAGTAACATAATTGAAAGCATGACTGGAGCACATTGCCAGTTTTCTATTGCCAGGAGATTACATCATGAATGATACAGAGTATTTCAAATCATATTTTTTTAATTCCATATTTGTTGTTATAAGAAGTTTTACTTAATATTTGCATTATGTTTTCATTTTCAAATATTGTATAACTGTGGGGAAACTCTCAATGTCAGATTTTCTGGTGACAATCATAATACAAACAACTAATTACAACGATTCTCATATGAGGAATGCAGTGGAGGCTGGTGACATCTGAATGTGGGTTGATGGAATTGGCACAAAGGTGCAATCAGAGCCAATTTGTAGCAGTGGGTAGAGACTGAAATGAATTGGATTCAAAACAGTGCTAGATCCTCAGCTGGTGTAAATTGGAGGGACTCCTATGAGTCATAGAATCATAGGGTTAGAAGGGACCGCAAGGGTCAACTAGTCTAACTCTCTGCCAAGATGCAGGATTTGTTGTGTCTAAGCCACTCAAGACAGATGGCTATCCAGCCTCTTTTTGAAATCTATAGAACTTCCATGACTTCCCTAGGCAGTTTGTTACATTCTCCTACTGTTCTTACAGTTAAGAAGTTTTTTCTGAGATTTAATCTAAATCTGCTATGCTATAGTTTGAACCCACTGCCTCTTGTCCTGCCTTCTGTGGCTAGAGAGAACAATTTTTCCTCCATCTTTTTTATGGCAGCCTTTCAAGTATTTGAAGACGGCTACCATGTCCCCCTTAATCCCCTCTTTTCCAAGCTAAACATACCCAGTTCCTTCAGCCTTTGCTCGTATGGCTGCATTCCATCCCTTTGATCATCTTTGTCACTCACCTCTGGATCCTTTCCAGTTTCTCTACATCATTTCTCTACATCCTTTCTATACAGCGATGACCAAAATTGGACACATTACTCCAGCTGAGGCCTAACCAGCACTGAGTAGAGCGGTACTTTCGCTTCCTATGATTTGCCCAACCCAAAACTGCATTTGCTTTTTTTTGCAACAGCATCAAATTGTTGACTCATGTTAAGGTTGTGATCCACCACAATTCCCAAATCCTTCTCAGCAGTGCTACTGCCAAGCCAGTTATCCCCCATTCTGTATTTGTGTATTTGGTTTTTCTTCCCTAAGTGTAGCATCTTACATTTGTCTTTCTTGAATTTCATTTTGTTGTTATCCAGGTTCTCCAATTTATCAAGATCCCATTGAATTTGAGCTCTATCCTTCAAACTGATTGCAACATCCCCTCCCCCCAGCTTTGTGTCATCTACAGATTTGATCAGTCTGCTCTCTATTCCTATATCCAGGTCATTAATAAAGATATTAAACAACACCGGACCCAGAACAGATCCCTGTGGAACCCCACTTGAGATCTCCTTCCAATCTGACATCATTTCATTAATAGCTACTGTTTGTTTGTGGTTGTTTAATCAGTTATGTATCCACTTAATGGTAGTTCTGCTGAGCCCAGAATTCTCCAGCTTACTTATGAGAATGTCATGTGGGACTGGGTCATAGGTGGCGGATATAGTAAGCCAAGGGAGGCGCAGTCTCCCTTGGCGCAGCCACTGCCAACCCGCCACTGGATGCCTGGGCCGTGGTGACCTTACCTGCGCTCTGCCTCTTCCTGTCCCTTCCCCAAGGCCCCACCACCCACTGCTGCCTGGTGAGTCCCTCCTCTCCTCCACTTCACCCCCATCTCCGGAGGTCCTCACCCGCCGCTCATCACGTCCCTGCTGGCAGTAGGGGCCTTGCAGGGGAGGAGGGTGGAGGAGAGGCAGGACACACCAAGTGGTGGGCAGTGGGGGGCCCATGGGGAGGAGAGGAGGGACATGGCACAGGGCCTCATGGGGGAGAAGGGTGGAGTGGCAAGTGGTGGGGCCCTCACAGGAGAGGGAGAGGAGAGGAGGAATGCAGCAAGCAGCAGCAGGGGGCTGAATAGGGAGGGGGACAACCTGGAGCGGGGGCAGGGCCTGGCACAGAGCAGGGGCAGGGCTTGGCACAGAGCGGGCATGGGGTGTGCCCTCTGGGCCATGGGCAGAAGAGGCTGGACAGGGAGCTAGCCTCATGCAGCAGCAGGGGAAGCTTCACCTGCCACCTATGGACTGTGTCAAAAGCCTTGCTGAAGTCCAGGTATGTTATATCCACTGCACCAGTTACTTTATCAAAGAAGGAAATCAAGCAGGTTTCACATTTGTTCTTAGTAAATTCATGATGGCTGCTAGTGATCACCCCTTCATCCTCTAAGTATTCACAAATTGAACATTTTATACATTCATCTAGTAGCTTCCCAGGTAGCAAGGACAGGCTGACTGGTCTATAGT
This sequence comes from Mauremys reevesii, assembly GCF_016161935.1. NCBI lineage: Eukaryota > Metazoa > Chordata > Testudines > Geoemydidae > Mauremys > Mauremys reevesii. The sequence continues at coordinate 174,050,473 of NC_052624.1, read as the reverse complement.
TCCCCAGCTCCTCCTTTTCCCCCTTTTAAAGATGGGCACTATATTAGCCCTTCTCCAGTCTTTTGGGTCCTCTCCTGTCATCCATAAATTTGCAAATATTATTGCCAGTGGTTCTGAGAGTTCTTTAGTTAATTCCTTCAGCATCTTGGGATGCATAGCATCAGGCCCAGCTGACTAGAATTCATTCAATTTAGTCAGAAGACCTCTGACATGTACTTTACTTACCCTGTTCCGCATCCTTTCCCCTTTATTGTCTATGATAACTTTGCTCATCAGCTGGTCACCTGTTGTTTTTTGTGTGAAGACTGAAGCAAAGTAAGCATTAAGCAGTTCTGCCTTCCTACCATCTTCCATTACCAGCTCACCTTCTTTACTGAGCAGCAGACCCATACTATCCTTGATCTTTCTTTTTTGTCTAACATATTTGTATAACCCCTTCTTGTTGTCTCTAACATTTCTGGTCAGCTGTTACTCATTCTTTGCCTTGGATTTCCTGATTTTGTTCCTACACACTCATGTTATTCCCATGTATATTTCCTTAGTGACATGCCCATCCTTCTATTTCCCGTATGTATCCCTTTTGGTTTTTAGATAGCTAAGAAGCATCTTGTGCAGCCACATTGGTCTCCTGTGGCTCTTCTTATCTTTCATCTGCATTAGAATAGCTTGATGTTGAGCTTCTAGTATTACATTTTTTATGAACTACCAGCCCCCTTTGACTCTTTTTTTCCCTAATTGGTCTTTCCATGAGACCATGCCTCCTATTACTCTGAGTTGGTTGAAATCTGTCAATGGAGCTATGTGGATTTACATCAGCTGAAGAGCTTGGCCAGGGAGTACAGTATTTACTCTACATACTTTGTGGTGCCTACAGCAAGATCCTCAGCTGGTATAAAGAGGACACATTAACTTTAGGAAAGGCATGCCGATTTACATGATCTGTGGACCTGGTCCTACCAGGGCTGGCTCCAGGATTTTTGCCACCCCAAGCAGTGGAAAAAAAAAAAAGCCACGATCATGATCGGCGGCAGGTCCTTCCCTCCAAAAGGGACCAAGGGACCCACTGCTGAATTGCCGAAGAGCCCAACATGCTGCCCCTTCCCCTTGGCCGCCCCAAGCATCTGCTTGCTGAGCTAGCGCCAGGAGCCGGCCCTGGGTCCTACACATGAGGAATGTGCTGCTGACAGAATTGCATAAAATAGACGCTCATGTTTCCATAGACAGGGTTGCATTATGAAGCTCTTTCTCCCTTTTAATACAATTGTGAGCTCAGACAAAAGCCCCAATTTCTCAAAAAGAGAATTTTATGCAAGAAAGAACTAAGTAAGAGTGTCAGGATTGGGCCCATTGGGAGTTTTGACTAAATAAAAACTGAGGGCCACGTCATATCCTGTTGATCTTTGTGCTCCATGTGCACATAGTTCCATAGAGTAGAGCTGTATTAACATCCCCCTTGCTCACGAATCCCCCTTAAGGAGAGTCCATCAGGCAGCCACTGGCAGGTAGGTTCAATGGACCTAAGCTGCCAGAGAGCCACCAAGGACTGGGACCCTGCATGAGTGATCCTGTAACTACTGAAGAGGCCCTAAGATATGCATTGTACGTTTTAAGGCCTGTACCCCATGAAGCTGGAAAAGATGAAGAATTCAGAGGAAACTGTGAGGGGAAACTCACAGTGACCTCCTCTCCCTTTGTTCCTTCTTACCGGTTTCTCATCTCAAGGGGAAGGCCTGAGCCTTTGTAAGGACTCTGGAATTTGGTTCATGGACTGTTTTTGTCCTTTTTACTGTACCTCAAATGGCCACAGGTGAGAAACTCAAAGGACAGGGGAGGCTTAAAGGAATTTGCTGCTTAAAGGAAACTGCAGCTCTCATCTTCCATTCCACTCTTGGCCAGTCACAGAAAGCCAGTGTGACAGGGGATCCTCCTTTCTGAAGCTGACCATAGTCTAATTTTCCTCAGCTGGAAGTCATGACAGGCTCTTCAGAGGCTTCTACTCACCAATCAAATACATTTCATTTTCCAAAAGGGAAACTTTTGATTACAAGACATCTCATAAAACTTAGTTGGTTCCTGGCTGCTTTTACATAGTTTCCTAAGCTGTTTCACAGTATTGAATGATTGGAACAAACTAGATTACCTCCTCCTAATTTGTCCTGGTGAACTACCATGTACATGAGTAAAGGGATAGCTTTCTACAGTGAAAACAGAGCTAAAGGCAAAAAGTATGTCAGGCTCATTAAAATACTTTTAACCTGTTCAGTTCGTGACAGTGGAAGTACCCGAGCCTTCTGGGCTTTGTAATATAATAGCACCCCTTTATCATGTTGAATGGTTTATTGGAATCAGCTTGTACATATAATTTAGTTTACCATGGTGAGGCCGCTACTGCAGGGCTATCATCTCTGCTTGGGGATTCTTCTGTCATTTTTAACATTTGGAAGTTTGGAGTAGGGGAGTGGAGTTGTTTGTTGGTTGTTGATTGCTTTTGCTAAATAAGCTTTCATTTGATTTGAGCATTGTTTGCATTATTTATTATTTTTAGATAGCTTTGAGACCAGAGCTGAGGCAGAGATGCAGAAAGGCAGAATGCACTTAGGGTGACCAGGTAGCAAGTGTGAAAAATTGAGACAGGGGCTATGGGGTAATAGGCGCCTATATAAGACAAAGACCCAAATATCGGGACTGCCCCTATAAAATCAGGACATCTGGTCACTCTAAATGCACTGTATTTGTGAATGGCTGCTGTATAGTCATTTCGTTGGCATGAACAATAACACAGAGTGCAGGCGAGTCCTTTTGCTGACACCCTCATAAATAGGAAACATTTACATATTGCATTATATAGCTAAAGTCAGCTTAACAAAATACTAATATGACCAGCTTCACCATTAGACTCACTTTCTATAAATTATATAATTTATCAGTCAGGTACTAGGCAGGTAAATCCACACAGCCCCAGTTCACTCACAGAACACAATGGCTTTGGTAGAACACAGCAGCTCCCCTGTGGTGTTTCCTGGGATTTTATCATCTGATAATCTACTGCCAATGTCATCACAGGATTCTGCACTCGGCCATGCATTCAGCAATTTAGACAAAATAGTCTCTCTTTGAGCCTAACCCAGTGTTTCTCAAACTGGGGTCACTGCTTGTGTAGGGAAAGCCCCTGGTGGGCCAGGCCAGTTTGTTTACCTGCCCTGTCCGCAGGTCCAGCCGATTGCAGCTCCCACTGGCCGCGGTTCGCTGCTGCAGGCCAATGGGGGCTGCTGGAAGCGGCAGCTGGTAAGTCCCTCGGCCCGTTCCACTTCCAGCAGCTCCAATTGGCCTGGAGCAGCGAACCGCAGCCAGTGGGAGCCGCGATTGGCCGCACCTGCAGACAGGTAAACAAACTGGCCTGGCCTGCCAGGGGCTTTCCCTAGACAAGTGCTGACCCCAGTTTGAGAAACACTGGCCTAACCCAAAACAGGTACACTATTTGCAATGTTATCATGACCATGTTTAAAAAATAGTTACTTTTTTAAATTATATTTTTTTTATTGAGACTTACACTAGCGCCATAAAAGAGCATCCAGCCCAGGCTATGAGTGAGCACAACCGACTCTTAAAAATAGAATTCATACACAACATGCTCTAACCATCAACCTAGTTCTTTTTTGTCACCTTTTAAAGCATGCAGCTTTTCTCTTGGTTCTGCAGGGAGATGGGAGAGCAGTGATGTTGTGGTATCCCATGGTAGTTCTTCTGGAATTTAATAATCAGTCCCACCAAAAGAACCACCATGGGATACCACACTATCACCCCTCTCCCATCTCTCTGCAGAACCAAGAGAAAAGCTATACCTTGCAACATGCTTTGAAATGTGACAAAAAAGAGCTGTGCAAAACTTTCATAATGGAACCCCAATTCAGGCAATATTCACCCGAGTTCATCTCTTTACTAAAATCAAAGTCCTCTTAATGACTTTCATGGACTTTGGCAAGAGATTTGTAGGGACCTCTAAGAGGACTCCAGCTCCAGATTCCCTCTTCCCCCTCCAACACCTGGAAGCTTTCACCTTTACCTTGAGCTGTCTTGCAGTTGTGGTAATACCTGCAACCTTATCTTCTCTCAACATCTCCTGAGAGCAGCTGACCAGTTCTCTCCCCTTTGTGAGATTTTTTGATAAGTGGGAGGTACAAGGTAGAGTCGTTCACTGGGTCGTTTCTTTTATTTAAAGACATCCATTTAGTGAGGCTGGAGAAACTGTCAATTTTACTGCAGTCATAATCTGCTCCCTCTCTTTCAGGCATATTCTGAGGCAAGAAAATTTGGGAGTAGATATATCTCAAGGCAAAGCTAGAGAATCAGAGAGGGATGACGGTACTCAGAGTTGCTAAGCACTTTGAAGGATTGGATCCCAAGGGAATTATGTCAATATTGGAGCAAGGCAAAGAATTCATAATGAATAATTTATTAATTTTGCCTTTTCTCTCTGATTGTAAACTGTTCATGTATTCATTTATTTAAAATTATTCACCTAATAATTTCTGCCAATATGTATGGCTTGTAGGTTGTCTGTGAGCAGCTCCTGGCAGCTATTCAAGCTCTTTTGAATAGATACGTATGAATTAACAACATAAACGTAACATTTAGAATCAGGATTCTGGTGTGACTGCTCATGTTTACATCTACTAGTTGGTGTATGGCAGTGGTTTTCAACCTGTAGTCCGTGGACCGCTGTGGGTCTGCAGACTATGTCTCGGGGGTCTGCAAAAGGTTGTCATTACCATAGAACAGTGGTTTTCAACCTAGGGCCCGCAGACTATGTGTAAAATTTAGCAAGGGATCCATCTGAAACTTTATATCGATCCACAAATGAAAAAAGGTTGAAAACACCTGGTATATGGCACTGATGTTTTGAAGAGGTACCTAGAAAAACCTGCACTGGCCTGGAACAAGAGACTGCTGCATAAATGCCTTAGAAACCCATATAAAAGCAGCAGCAGCAGCGATGGATTGCCCACCTAAAACATGAAAAAAGAACCCACATGTCATTTATAGTAAAGAAAAGCATTTCAACAACTGTTCACTCTTATGAAAATATTAGCCTTGCAGTGCTGCCAAGGTCAATAAAAGCTTATGTTGTCTGTCATATAAGTGCCAGTTGTGAACATTAGATGCCTGCGGGCTGGGCTGGTCTAGTTTGAACATATGACCTTTCAGAATATTTTCTTCCAGTACTTGATCTCTCCTGATCTGAGGTTGCAAATTGGTCTGGACTTTGTCAAAATTAAGTAGTTTGTGTAATGTGGACAAATTTCTATTGGTGACATGCTGGTAACTGAGACCACCAAATACATTACTGTAGTGAACTCCAGCCACATGTGAATCCAGGTTCACAGAGGTAAAAGACAAGGACATAATTCCACTTGACCATGTAGCCTCCAGTATATAAATTAGATTTGGATAATCTTGCACAACAAAGCTATTGGATGAACTGGTGAAGCATACTATAAGAAACCAGATACAAAAGTCTGCAGTAAATTACAGTTAGCTTGCCAAATTGCATAAGTACATTTCGGTTGAAGCTAAAAAAAAAAAATTATCCTTGCAAGTTAATCCAATTTTGGGGAATTATCGAATTCCCCCAAATTGTGAGCTAACTCCTGGCTCACATAACAAATGGATACAGTTTTGTCACAATTACAGCATATGGAATTTATTAAATAAATATTCCAAAATACTTGTGGGATTGTTTTTTGTACAACAAACCACAACAGGTTTTATATTTTTCTTTCTTATATCTCTTCTCTTTGTTACCATCAACATCATGTAACAATGCAGCAAAAGGTGGGGGCAATCATGACCCTTTACTTAAGATTATGGATTAGAGGAAAGAATATATTTCTACAGTACAAAAACCTATATAGTCCAGCAAACTGCAGCTACACCCACCTTCTGCTGTGATTCCATCAGATCTCAGTACTTGTGTGAATCAGTACTTCAACAGGAGCCATGTAAGGAACACACACCTGCTGCAGAAAGTGCTGGCAATTCAGTAAACCGCACTCGTCATCCCCTTGAATAATTACAGAACCTGTTCTCCTTCATGGTGTTAGGCAGGCAGACACTGTTCTGCTGGTTGTGCTGGGCCAGATCCTCAGCTGGTGTAAATCAACATAGCTCCATTGACTTCAAGAACATTTAATGACTTCAGTGCTGTTTGGGGATATGCCCCAGTGACTTCTGGATTAAATCAAAATCCTGACTATTTAGGATCATCAACGATCCCAGGGTACTTTCTGAAATATGAGTCGTTGTATTAATTTCAGCACCCTCGCCAAATTCCAGACTGGGCAATAACATCGCATGCACCTAAAATTCCCTCTGCAGTTTCAAGTGTTGGCTTTCTACCCAGGGCTGTTGGGCAGCATTGCTGTGTGCTGTTGAACATCTGCTGAGTTTTGTCCCAGAGACAGGATGCATTTCAGTTATATATGAAGTAACCATTGTGTGTAGCATGTAGTTAAGTTTGCAACTCGCTCTAGCATCCTGCAAGATGAAAAGGTGTTATACAAGTGAAAGCTATGACATTAGAATAGCTTATTTTTCTTTACTATTCACCAGGACTGAGCTTTACAAGTGTGCAAAGGCCTTCTCTACACCAGACTATTGTGGATAAATCTCCCACCAATTTTACTACCACCAGTGCAATTTCACCAGATAGCAGAAGTGCTAATGTAGACATGGCATTGATGTACAGCAGTGTTTTATCCTCAAGCAATACAAATAGTCCTATTCTGAATAGGATTAGACCACATGTCAGTAAAAAAAAAAAAAGCCATTGTCCTATCTATACTAGCACTCCCACCATTATGCTGATAAAAGCAGAGAGGGAGATTTCCCAAAAGAAGCTAGTATAACTACAAGGCTAAGAAAGAAACTGCGTTGAAGAGGAAAGGAAGAAATTGCAGCACGGGTCAGCTTGTACAACTTTGTAGAAAGAAATTAGTAACAATAATTCATCATTTTTCTAGCATTTGGTTTAGTTGCATTAAGCCCCTTGATCATCTCTCCAAATTTACTGTCTTTGGTGGTATAGTGAGCAAATATCACTAGCTGGAGGAATCTTTTAGGATGCTAATTAACTTTTCTTAGGGGTGGAATGTTTCACCTTTCTCATGACAGAGTGCCAACCTTGGGGCACGCAGTCAAGAACCAGGGCAAAACCCCCAAACTGGTTGTATGTTCTATAAATAGATCTCACCAACCCCGTAATAAATATGAACGCCTGAAGCACTATAACAGCCTTGCCATGGAGTCACAGACAGTCCCCTTGGGCATTCCAGTCCATCTTGCCGCCCAAGCAAGCTGAACTTTGTGATAGATGGCCCCTTACACCAAAAATCACAACCATATTCAGGTTACTCCCAGTACCAAAGGACCAGTCACTTAACCCAGGTCAATTGTACTCTGATCTGAAGCCAAAGATAATGCTTGTAGCCTATCCTGTAACAAACTAGTTAAATGTTTATTAACTAGGAAAAAGAAATAAAAAAAAGTTATTCACAAGGGTAAAGCAGGTAAACCATATACACACAAATGAGGCACCATCTGAAATTCAAAAGGTAATAGAAGCTTCTATAATTAGCAGCTTTTATATCCTTTTGGGCTAACCCAGCCCAAGCAGCATGGGGATCTCTTGCTTATGGTTAAGAATCTTTGCCCCTCAGAGCCCAGACAGCATAAATATGCCAGTTTCTCCTTAACAGGCATTTTATTCCCTTCCCCCAGCATTCAAGCTGTGATGAAATGCAGCTTGTGCACATACCCTCTTCAGAAGTGTTGGGTGACAATTAAAATAGTTTGTCTACAATGGCTTGCCTGGTGTCTACAGGCCTTCTTTTGTTGGTGAGAAGATAACACCTCTTGTGCTAAACTAGCATTTCATATTTGGTAATGCTTCTCCCACGACTGCAGAGAATTTACAGTCTTAGCAAACATTTTTATAGTTACAGAGCAAACATGTAAACATTACCTTATAACATGGGATACAGATATTATAAGTAAGATTAATACATGCAGCATCCTACAAACATTCCACAAAGTCTAAACACTAAACACATTCTTATAAACACTAATATCTACTTTAATAAAACTAACACACAGGTAAGACAGACTGGTTTCCAGCTATGTATTTGTCAGTGTTCAGTAAGGCCCAGGGCCTTGGCATGAGCTGACGCCTGGTCTGCCAGCATCATAGGGGGTCTCAGAGGGTACGTCTACACTACGGGACTATTCCGAATTTGCATAAACCGGTTTTGTAAAACAGATTTTATAAAATCGAGTGTGCGTGGCCACACTAAACACATTAAATCGGTGGTGTGCGTCCACGGTCCGAGGCTAGCGTCGATTTCTGGAGCATTGCACTGTGGGTAGCTACTCCGTAGCTATCCCATAGTTCCCGCAGCCTCCCCCGCCCCTTGGCATTTCCGGGTTGAGATCCCAGTGCCTGATGGGGCAAAAATCATTTTCGCGGGTGGTTCTGGGTACAGCCTCACCCCTCCCTCCCTCCCTGACAGCGGCAGACAACCGCTTTCGCGCCTTTTTGCTTGGTGAACCGTGCAGACGCCATAGCACAGCAAGCATGGACCCTGCTCAGCTCCATACCGCAATCGTGGATGTTTTAAACACCTCGCGCACTCTCGTGCAGTATATGCTGAACCAGGACCTTCGAACCGAGGCGAGTAAGAGGCGGATACGGCAGCGCCGCGATGACAGTGATGAGGACGTGGACACAGAATTATCTCAAACCGCTGGCCCCGGCGCTTTGGAGATCCTGATGGTAATGGGGCAGATTCTATCCATTGAACGCCGATTTTGGGCCCGGGAAACAAGCACTGACTGGTGGGACCGCATTGTGTTGCAGGTGTGGGACGATTCCCAGTGGCTGCGAAACTTTCGCATGCGTAAGGGCACTTTCATGGAACTTTGTGACTTGCTTGCCCCTGCCCTGAAACGCCATAATACCAAGATGAGAGCAGCCCTCACAGTAGAGAAGCGAGTGGCGATAGCCCTGTGGAAGCTTGCAACACCAGACAGCTACCGGTCAGTCGGGAATCAATTTGGAGTTGGAAAATCTACTGTGGGGGCTGCTGTGATGCAAGTAGCCAAAGCAATCACTAAGCTGCTGCTACGAAGGTTGTGACTCTGGGAAACGTGCAGGCCATAGTGGATGGCTTTGCTGCAATGGGATTCCCTAACTGTGGGGGGGCGATAGATGGAACCCATATCCCTATCTTGGCACCGCAGCACCAGGGCACCCAGTACGTAAACCGGAAGGGGTACTTTTCAATGGTGCTGCAAGCACTGGTGGATCACAAGGACGTTTCACAAACATCCACGTGGGATGGCCAGGGAGGGTTCATGATGCTCGCGTATTCAGAAGCACTACTCTGTTTAAACGGCTGCAGCAAGGGACTTACTTCCCAGACCAGAAAATAACAGTTGGGGATGTTGAAATGCCTGTCGTTATCCTGGGGGACCCAGCCTACCCTTGATGCCATGGCTCATGAAGCCATACACAGGCAGCCTGGACAGTGGTCAGGATCTGTTCAATTACAGGCTGAGCAAGTGCAGAATGGTGGTGGAATGTGCATTTGGCCGCTTAAAGGCTCGCTGGCGCACATTACTGACTCGCTCAGACCTCAGCCAAACCAATGTCCCCTATGTTATTGCTGCTTGCTGTATTCTCCACAATCTCTGTGAGAGTAAGGGGGAGACCTTTATGGCGGGGTGGGAGGCTGAGGCAAATCACCTGGCCGCTGATTACGCGCAGCCAGACACCAGGGAGATTAGAAGAGCACACCAGGAAGCGGTGCGCATCAGAGAAGCTTTGAAAACGAGCTTCATCAATGGCCAGGGTACAGTGTGACTGCTGTGTTTGTTGATGAACACCCAACCATTTGATTGACTCAGTCCCTGTAAGCAACTCCCCTCCCCTTCGAGTACAGCTTACTTATGCAAATAAAGTCACTCTCATTTAAAAGCATTAATTCTTTATTATTACATTATAAAAAGAGGGAGAGAAGTAAGGGTGTGCTTTGGGAGGAGGAAAGGAGGGATGGAGAAGGCCATTAAAAAAAAATTCAGAGTAACGGCATCCTTCTGGTTGGGCTGTCCACGGGGGTGGAGTGGGCGGGTGCACGGAGCCTCCCCCCACGCGTTCTTACACATCTGGGTGAGGAGGCTAAGGAACATGGTGAGGGGGGAGGGTGGTTATACAGGGGCTGCAGCGGCACTCTGTGATCCTGCTGCCGTTCCTGAAGCTCCACAAGACGCCGGAGCATGTCAGTTTGATCACGCAGCAGCCCCAGAGTTGCATCCCGCCACCGCTGATCTTCCTGCCGCCACCGCTGATTTTCCTGCCGGTCTTCCTGCCGCCACCTCTCATCTCGGTTGTCCCTCCTGTCCTCACGTTCATCCCTCCTGTCCTCACGTTCACTGGCCTCTTTCCTGTAATTTGAAACCACGTCCTTCCACTCATTCAGATGAGCTCTTTCATTGCGTGTAACTTCCATAATATCTGAGAACATCTCATCTCGCCTTCTTTTCCTCCGCCTTAGCTGTGCTAGCCTTTGGGATGGAGGAGGGACGCGTGACAAAAGTGCAGCTGCATGAGGGAGATAAATATTTAGAAAGATACATTTTACAGAACAATGGTTATACTCTTTCACAGTGAAAAGCACTATTCACCTTACATAGCACATGTGATTTCCCTACAAGGTCGCATTTTTCATCTTAATAGTGACTGCTTGCATCTCTGGGGTTACAGATCTCACAGACACAGGTCCAGGCATCAGGATTCAGCTTGCATGCGGCCATGGTAAGCCACTGTCTCAGTGATTTCCCCCCCAACGCATGGCTACTACCACGCTAGCTCCCTGCTAATCAACAACCTTCCCCTCCCCACCCACTGCTTGTCCGGTAGCTTGGGAAGCTCGCCTCGCCGGTGACCAAACAGAAAAGATCATCGGCATTTCACCCTCCTCCCCGCTTCGCTACGTGCAGGAAAGTGTTTTTAAGCTGCTGCATTCCACGAACCCAGTAGAAAAATGGCCACCCCCCTTACTTAAATTCCTGATTTTTAACCAGGTTATCCTGAACGATATCACTTTGCTGAGGATAACAGAACAAGATAAAGAGCGGATGCTTCTTGAATGCCAGCAGTCCCCGGGACCATACGCTGCGATGCTTTGCCACGCAATGATACCTGATTACTTGCTACATGCATGGCATGGTAAAGTGTCCTACCACGGTGGGCAGAACAAGGATGCCTTGCCCAGAAACCTTCTGCAAAGGCTTCTGGAGTACCTACAGGAGCGCTTCATCGAGATGTCCCTGGAGGATTTCCTCTCAATCCCCGGACATGTTAACAAACTTTTCTAAGTAACTATACTGTCTGCGAATGCATCCCAAGTCCTCAGGGCAAATCAATCATTAAAAAAGGCTTGCTTAAAAAACACTGTTTGCTATTTGCAAAGGTACACTCACCAGAGCTCCCTTCCAGGGCGTCATTCTCTGCAATAGTTGCTTGCGAGGGCTGGGAGCAGGGTAATTCCGTCAGGGTGATAAAAAGCTCCTGGCTGCTGGGGGTCACGGAGTGCTGTGTGCTCTGCGAGGTCTTCCTCTTCTTCGTCCTCGTCATCGTCCCCGGCTGCATAATCCTCAGACATGGCAGAGATTACAACCCCCACCTCGGAATCCACAGTCAGGGGTGGGGTACTTGTGGCGCAGCCCCCTAAAATTGCATGCAGCTCAGCATAGAAGCGGCATGTTTTTCGACCTGCCCCGGACCTTCCGTTTGCTTCTTTGGTTTTCTGGTAGGCTTGTCTGAGCTCCTTAACTTTCACTCTGCACTGCACGGAGTCCCTGCTGTGGCCTTTAGCAGTCATAGCCTTAGAAATTCTTTCAAATACTTTTTCATTTCGTCTTTGGAACGCAGTTCTGTTAGCACTGAATCATCTCCCCATATAGCGATCAGATCCATTACCTCCCGAGCGGTCCATGCTGGGGCTCTTTTTCGATTCTCAGGAGACTGCATTGTTAACTGTGCTGATGAGCTGTGCGTGGTCACCTGTGATGATGAGCTCTCCACGCTGTCGAAGCAGGAAATGAATTTCAAAAGTTCCCGGGGCTTTTCCTGTCTACCTGGCCAGTGCATCCGAGTTGAGAATGCTGTCCAGAGCGGTCAGTGGTGCACTGTGGGATAGCTCCCGGAGGCCAATACCGTCGATTGCGGCCACACTAACCCTATTCCGATATGGTAATACCGATATTAGCGCTACTCCTCTCGTCGGGCAGGAGTACAGAAACCGATTTAAAGAGCCATTAAAATCGATATAAGGTGCCTCCTAGTGTGGACGGTTGTGGCGTTAAATCGGTTTTACACTCGTAAAACCGATTTAAACGCCTAGTGTAGACCAGGCCTAAGTAAACTCCATTTATAAACCTTATAGATATTAAGGGCTTGGCTATGCTTACATTTTATAGCGCTCTAACTTGCTGGCTCAGGGGGATGAAAAATCACCCCCTGAGCGCAACAAGTCTGAGCACTTTAAAGCGCTAGTGTGGACAGGCTTTGAGCACTGGGAGCCACGCTCTCAGCGGTTGGAGCTAATCCCCTCGTGGAGGTGGATTACCAGGAGCGCTGGGAGACCTCTCTCCCAGCACTCACACTTCAAAGTGCTGCCACGGGAGCATTCCTGCAACAGCGCTTTGAAGTTTCCAGTGTAGCCAGGCCCTAAGTCAAGTCTCGGGGCTTGTCTATATGGGAAAGTTGTACTGGTATAAAGTTAAAGTGTGAATTTAAGCCAATATAGATATACATTACTAGTAAATCCTCTTGTGTAGCCACACTTATTCCAGTATAAAAAAGTGCCTTTTTTCAGTTTAGCTTATACCACTTGGGAGGAATGTGCAAGCTAAACAGGAAAAAAAGAGCCTAAAACTCTAATACCAAAATACAAGTGTTGACACAAGGGGTTATTCCGGTATAACTATACTGATATAACTTTCCTGTCTAGACAAGGCATTACCTACTGTCTGCCCTGAAACCTTAGGTGATTTTTGTGCTGTGCAGCTTTGGCTCAGAGCCCAGATACCAGCAGCCCGTCTAAAGCACACTAACCTCAGCCTGGCTTCACCACCCTGGTTACTCCTTGCAGAGTGACATCAACAGCACCTCCAACTCTCAAGTCTCCCCAAAACCATCTCCCTTGCAGTGCCCAGTCCCTCTCACTGGACCCTCACAGAAGTTATCGAGTTCAGTGCCCCCAAAGAAACAAAGCACATACCAGTCTGTTAGTTTGGCTGAGGATTTCACCCTTCAGTGTGATACACAGCACTGAGATGGGGTTGTGATAAAACCAGAATGAAGCCTGGTCTACACTAGGCGTTTAAATCGGTTTTAGGAGCTTAAAACCGATTTAACGCCAAAACCGTCCACACTAGGAGGCACCTTATATCAATTTTAATGGCTCTTTAAACCGGTTTCTGTACTCCTCCCTAACGAGAGGAGTAACGCCAGTATCGGTATTAACATATCGGATTAGGGTTAGTGTGGACGCTGATCGACGGTATTGGCCTCCGGGAGCTATCCCACAGTGCACCACTGACCGCTCTGGACCGCAATCTGAACTCGGATGCAGTGGTCAGGTAAACAGGAAAAGCCCGCGAACTTTTGAATATTTCCTGTTTGCCCAGCGTGAGCTCCGATCAGCACGGGTGGCGATGCAGTCCAAATCAAACTAAAAAGAGCTCCCGCATGGACCATGCGGATGTGATCGCTGTAAGGGCAGGCAAATCCGTTCTATCAGCGCTCCGTTACAGAAGATGAAATTCAGAATCCTTTTTTAAAAATCTCCAGACAGACGCCATAGCAGGGACTCAGCGCACTGCAGCGTGACAAGTGTAACGGAAAGCCAAAGAATCAAATGGACGCTCATGGACTGGAGGACTGAAGCTATCCCACAGTTCCTGCAGCCTCTGAAAATTATTTGCATTCTTGGCTGAGCTCCAAATGCTTCTAGGGTCAAACACAGTGTCCGCGGGTCATGGCATAGCTTGGCAATCTACTCACCCACCCCCCACCCACCCCCAGAAGCGAAAGGTAAAACAATCCTCTGACTCTTTTACATGTCACCCTATCTTTACTGAATGCTGCAGAGAGACGCGATAGTGCAGCAGTCAACACCAACATCCTTGCTCCCCCCCCCCCCGCCATGGGCGGCTGATGGTACAATATGATGGAAATCCATCCTCATCATCAGCATCAGCTGATCATGCAAAAAGCTGGAAATCCATCCTCATGATCAGCTTCAGCTGATGGTACAAAAGGACTGGTAACCGTCCTCGTCATCAGCCTATTGGCCCTAATTTTTTCTGGTGGATGGATGGTGCAATATGGCTGGTAACCATCCTCATCATAGCAACAGGGGGCTGAGCTCCATCAGCCCCCACCCTTCATGTGTAAAGAAAAGATTCAGTTGCCCCTGGACTAGCAGTGGGATGCTGGGCTTCTCTCCTACACACTGCTTAATGTCCTGTCTGGACTATCATAGCAGCTGGAGGCTGCCTTCCACTCATTTCTCACTAACAAGTCAGTGTGTCTTATTCCTGCATTCTTTATTAATTCATCACACAAGTGGGGGGACAATGCTACGGTAGCCAAGAAAGGCTGGGGGAAGAACGGAATCAACAGGTGGGGTTGTTACAGGAGCACCCCCTGTGAATAGCATACAGATAATTTCTGCAGGCTCTGACACAGAGCAGCTGTGCTCTCTGGTTCTATGATACGGTGGTTCTCTAGCACACTTGCCTATATTAGGCAGCACTGATTCTATTTTTAGATACCAAAAAGGTATCTAAAAGGTATCCGTTCTATCCGTTCTATCAGCGCTCCGTTAGAATCCTTTTTTAAAAATCTCCAGACAGACGCCATAGCAGGGACTCAGCGCACTGCAGCGTGACAAGCGTAACGGAAAGCCAAAGAATCAAATGGACGCGCATGGACTGGAGGACTGAAGCTATCCCACAGTTCCTGCAGCCTCCGAAAATTATTTGCATTCTTGGCTGAGCTCCAAATGCTTCTAGGGTCAAACACAGTGCCCGCGGGTCAGGGCATAGCTTGGCAATCTACTCACCCACCCCCCACCCACCCACAGAAGCGAAAGGTAAAACAATCCTCTGACTCTTTTACATGTCACCCTATCTTTACTGAATGCTGCAGATAGACGCGATAGTGCAGCAGTCAACACCAACATCCTTGCTTCCCCCCCCCGTCATGGGCGGCTGATGGTACAAAAAGATGGAAATCCATCCTCATCATCAGCATAAGCTGATCGTGCAAAATGATGGAAATCCATCCTCATGATCAGCTTCAGCTGATGGGACAAAAGGACTGGTAACCGTCCTCGTCATCAGCCTATTGGCCCTAATTTTTCTGGTGGATGGATGGTGCAATATGGTAACCATCCTCATCATAGCAACAGGGGCTGAGCTCCATCAGCCCCACCCTTCATGTGTAAAGAAAAGATTCAGTTGCCCCTGGACTAGCAGTGGGATGCTGGGCTTCTCTCCTACACACTGCTTAATGTCCTGTCTGGACTATCATAGCAGCTGGAGGCTGCCTTCCACTCATTTCTCACTAACAAGTCAGTGTGTCTTATTCCTGCATTCTTTATTAATTCATCACACAAGTGGGTGGACAATGCTACGGTAGCCAAGAAAGGCTGGGGAAGAACGGAATCAACAGGTGGGGTTGTTACAGGAGCACCCCTGTGAATAGCATACAGATAATTTCTATGGCTCTGACACAGAGCAGGTGGTTCTCTAGCACACTTGCCTATATTAGGCAGCACAGATTCTATTTTTAGATACCAAAAGGAGGGATTGACTCAGGAGTCATTCCCAATTTTGCTTTTGCGCCCTGGCTGATCGGCCAGGGGCACTTATGACAGCAGCCAATGGTACAAAACGATGGAAGGTGCAATATGGCTAGCAACCACTCTTGGCTTTTGCACCCCTGGCTGATTGACCAGGGGCACTAGCAGCAAATGGTACAAAAGGACTGGTAGCCATGATCATCCTCAGTTCCAATTTATGGAAGGGTTTGGATGGTGCAATATGGCTAGTAACCATCTCTGCTGTCATGCAAAAGCAAAAGCATGCTTCTGTGTAGCGCTGCTGAATCGCCTCTGTGAGCGGCATCTAGTACACATACGGTGAGAGTCACAAACGGCAAAACAAGCTCCATGGTTGCCATGCTATGGCATCTGCCAGGGCAATCCAGGGAAAAAAGGCGTCTGCCGTTGCTTTCCCAGACGAAGGAGTGACTGACGACATTTACCCAGAACCACCCGCGACAATGATTTTTGCCCCATCAGGCACTGGGATCTCAACCCGGAAGTTCCAAGGGGCGGGGGAGGCTGCGGGAACTATGGGATAGCTAGGGAATAGCTACCCACAGTGCAACGCTCCAGAAATCGACGCTAGCCTCGGACCATGGACGCACACCACCGATTTAATGTGTTTAGTGTGGCCGCGCGCACTCGATTTTATAAAATCTGTTTTACAAAACCGGTTTATGCAAATTCGGAATAGTCCCGTAGTGTAGACGTACCCTGAGATTGTTAACAAAAACAGAGATGAAAGTGATAGAAGAGAGAAGTGTGAATACAAGTAAAACAAAACATGTGACTAAAACTAAGTTACAATCTTTGTCTAAGCAGTTTTCTTGCCTATAGTCAGTTTGCAGCTACTCTTGCCTCCTGGGCTAAGAGACTCCACTTTCATGAATTCAAAGAGTGCTGCTCCCTTTTGTTCCCTAGGTGATAGATACCCCCAACGACTTTTTCCAGTTTCTTATATCCTCAATGTTTTTCTTTGTTTTCAAAGTCAGGTATCTCTCCTGGGAGTCCAGCTTTTTGTGACTACCAGGGAGTCAAAGTCAGGTTAATTTTTGCAGTCTCCTGTGATTTTACAATGCAAATGAACTTTCTGAGATCCCTGATGCAAATGAATATACCATTGTCCTTGGCCACACTTGGCGTGATATGCAATTGAGCCAGAATGATGTTGGCCATTCGCCTTTGTCTGAAGGGAAAAAAAAAAACCACCACCCACTGTTTTGCCTTCTTGGTCCATTTACAGATTTCAAAACCTAATATCAGAGATTATCCATAATTTCACATACAGCATCATTGCATACATTTCACAGTGATATTAATGACCAGTGGGTTATTAGTTTTCAAATGATACATTACAAGACACTTCTAAATAAATATAATGACAATGGTATGTGAGGTGTATTGAGCTGGTCAGGCCAGCTGAGGTTTATTTTTACATACAAGGCAGCTCCTTGCCCTCCAGCACTGAGGTGGTCTTAGAGTCACAGTGATTAACATAGGTTTCAGAGTAGCAGCCGTGTTAGTCTGTATCTGCAAAAAAAACAGGAGTACTTGTGGCACCTTAGAGACTAACAAATTTATTTCAGCATGAGCTTTCGTGAGCTAAAGCTCACTTCTTCGGATGCATAGAATGGAACACACAGACAGGAGATATTTATACATACAGAGAACATGAAAAGGTGGAAGTATGCATACCAACAGGCAGAGTCTAATCAATTGAGATGAGCTATCGTTAGCAGGAGGAAAAAAAACCATAAAGTTTTTTTTCCTCCTGCTAACGATAGCTCATCTCAATTGATTAGACTCTGCCTGTTGGTATGCATACTTCCACCTTTTCATGTTCTCTGTATGTATAAATATCTCCTGTCTGTGTGTTCCATTCTATGCATCCGAAGAAGTGAGCTTTAGCTCACGAAAGCTCATGCTGAAATAAATTTGTTAGTCTCTAAGGTGCCACAAGTACTCCTGTTTTTTTTTTAGTGATTAACATAGTTTAACTGCAGATGTAGACCAGAACAAAAAGTGTGTCCTTCATTGTTTTATAAAACAGGGTTAAAACCTGCAGTTTCACCAAAGAGCTTGGATGGATTTGCCAAGGAGTAGTTTTTTTCCTAATGTACACTAGGCTTTACAGTAAGTACTGTTATCATGTTAATAGCGCCTTCATCTCAGGAAGGCTTAGTGTGTTTCCTGGTTAATTTTTGTTAATCTTTTACACAGTAAATTTAAACTCATTGTAATTCATATAAGGAATACAATTCAGAGCAAATGGCTAGACTTCACTGCCACTATGGTGTATAAACCTCCTATCTAAGGTACTTCTGTGGCCCCCATGACCATAAAATCTGACCCACCTCACAATCATTTATGCATTTATCCTCAAAACACTCCTGTGAGATATGGAAGTGCTATTATTTGCATTTTGAAGATGTCAAAGTGATAACAGCATTTAATATCAGGTAGAGAAGGGATGGCTCAATTACTCTGGATGACAATGACTTTTTTGAGGGGCGGGCAGGGTTTAGACCAAGGCCCACAGATGAACCTCCAAAAACAGTGTTGAACTCAGGATGCTAGAAGTGGATGGACTGAAAATACCCCATTTTCTATGACCAGAAGATCAGTCACTGCAACATAGATGTATCATATAACTGATATCTATCTACCAATTCTTACAATTTTGTGGATTGGCCAAACCAAACCAAATTTGGATAGCCTTGAGTTCTGTGACCATCTGCTGATTCTAGGAGGTACAGGTTCTTCTTACATGTTCTTTAAGCAAAAGCTGGTAATACTATAGCTGTTAACATCTGGGTATCTATTTGTAGTCATGTTAGGGGGTGGAAGAAGAATAGGCGTTATGGTCAGGTTTTACCATTCACCAGGTAAATTGCAAGGCCATCCATGAAACAGCATCCTCCAGACAATTCAAGAATCATTTCAGTTATAACCTGCTTTCCCAGCAAGTGAAACATTATTACATTCTCTGGAGTACTAAAACTGGAATATTTCACATCCCTCTTCTCATGACCTTAGGAAAGCAGAGGGGAGGAAGGAGCTCACTATTAAAGAAAGAATGAATCTGAGAAAAATGCCACAATCCATGCACCTTTAGGGCTGAACTCGCCTGGACCATGGAACTATATAAATACTATCCCAATGGTGTAGAAAGCATGTAAAATTGAAGGTGATGAGATTAGCAGGCATTTTCTTGTCTCTGTGCATAATATCTTCCTATGAAGAACCTGATGGAATGAGTGTGGCTCCTCCTAGCCAAGTCTTAAACAAGACATAATTCTGTCCACATTTAAATCAAAGTTGCTGTCCTTGCATGATGTCAATGGAGCTGTGCCAATCTGCATCACCTGGGGGATCTGGCCCATAGTATGAGATGAGCTTTTTGATTCATAAGGCACTGATGTTGCCATGATTAACAGCACTGATGCATGACACCTGGGCACATTTCTCATCATGTGTGTAAGCAACCTAGAAACAAAGGCTGTAAAATATGTGTGATGTGCAAGTCATAGCAGCAAAGAATCCTGTGGCACCTTATAGACTAACAGACATTTTGCAGCATGAGCTTTCGTGGGTGAATACCCACTTCTTCGGATGCAAGTAGTGGAAATTTCCAGGGGCAGGTATATATATGCAAGCAAGAAGCAAGCTAGAGATAATGAGGTTAGTTCAATCAGGGAGGATGAGGCCCTGTTCTAGTAGTAGAGGTGTGAAAAACAAGGGAGGAGAAACTGGTTCTGTAGTTGGCAAGCCATTCATATTTAATCCTGAGCTGATGGTGTCAAATTTGCAGATGAACTGAAGCTCAGCAGTTTCTCTTTGAAGTCTGGTCCTGAAGTTTTTTTTCTGTAGGATGGCCACCTTAAGATCTGCTATTGTGTGGGCAGGGAGGTTGAAGTGTTCTCCTACAGGTTTTTGTATATTGCCATTCCTAATATCTGATTTGTGTCCATTTAGCCTTTTCCTTAGAGACTGTCCAGTTTGGCCGATGTACATAGCAGAGGGGCATTGCTGGCATATGATGGCGTATATTACATTGGTGGATGTGCAGGTGAATGAACCGGTGATGGTGTAGCTGATCTGGTTAGGTCCTGTGATGGTGTCGCTGGTGTAGATATGTGGGCAGAGTTGGCATCGAGGTTTGTTGCATGGGTTGGTTCCTGAGCTAGAGTTACTATGGTGCGGTGTGCAGTAACTGGTGAGAATGTGCTTCAGGTTGGCAGATTGTCTGTGGGCGAGGACTGGCCTGCCACCCAAGGCTTGTGAAAGTGTGGGATCATTGTCCAGGATGGGTTGTAGATCCCTGATGATGCGTTGGAGGGGTTTTAGCTGGGGACTGTATGTGATGGCCGGTGGAGTCCTGTTGGTTTCTTTCTTGGGTTTGTCTTGCAGTAGGAGGCTTCTGGGTACATGTCTGGCTCTGTTGATCTGTTTCCTTATTTCCTTATTTCCTCGTGCGGGTACTGTAGTTAATTTGACACCATCAGCTCAGGATTAAACAAAGACTATGAATGGCTTGCCAACTACAGAACCAGTTTCTCCTCCCTTGGTTTTCACACCTCTACTGCTAGAACAGGGCCTCATCCTCCCTGATTGAAC
Source organism: Mauremys reevesii (assembly GCF_016161935.1). Taxonomy (NCBI): domain Eukaryota; kingdom Metazoa; phylum Chordata; order Testudines; family Geoemydidae; genus Mauremys; species Mauremys reevesii. Next base: position 174,029,906 of record NC_052624.1, on the reverse strand, counting down.
TAACCTCGTTATCTCTAGCTTGCTTCTTGCTTGCATATATATACCTGCCCCTGGAAATTTCCACTACTTGCAGCTGAAGAAGTCGGTATTCACCCATGAAAGCTCATGTGGCAAAACGTCTGTTAGTCTATAAGGTGCCACAGGATTCTTTGCTGCTTTTACAGATCCAGACTAAGGGCTTGGCTACGCTTGCAAGTTGCAGCGCTGGTGGAGGCTTTCCAGCGCTGCAATTATTCTCTGTCCACACTTGCAAGGCACATCCAGCGCTGCAACTCCCTGGCTGCAGCGCTGGCTGTGCATCCGTTCTGGTTGGGGTATAAGGAATGCAGCGCTGGTGATCCAGCGCTGCTCATCAGGTGTGGACACACACCAGCGCTTTAATTGGCCTCCAGGGAATAAGGAGATATCCCAGAATTCCTGTTCAGCCACTCTGCTCATCAGTTTGCACTCTACTGCTCTGGCCTCAGGTGACCCGCCCTTTAAATGCCTGTTTGCTGCAGCCAGGTGTGGAGTGCAATCAGTTAATCTTTACAGGTGACCATGCCTCCACGCGGCAAACGAGCCCCAGCATGGAGCAATGGCGAGTTGCTGGACCTCATTAGTGTTTGGGGGGAGGAAGCTGTGCAGTCCCAGCTGCGCTCCAGCCGTAGGAATTATGATATCTTTGAGCAGGTATCAAGGTCCATGCTGGATAGGGGCCATGATCGGGACGCGCTGCAATGCAGGGTTAAAGTAAAGGAGCTGCGGAGTGCCTATTACAAAGCCCGCGAGGGAAACCGCAGGTCCGGCGCTGCCCCCACGACCTGCTGTTTTTACAGGGAGATGGACGCGATACTTGGGGGTGACCCCACTGCCAATCCTAGGACCACGATGGACACTTCTGAGCAGGGTGGGGGACAGGAGGAGGAGGAGGAGGCGGTGGGGGGGAGGAAACCGCGAGTGAAGGTACTGGGATGGGGGAAGACACCCCAGAGTCCCAGGAGGCATGCAGCCAGGAGCTCTTCTCAAGCCAGGAGGAAGGAAGCCAATCGCAGCACACAGCAGTTGCTGAAGGACAAGCAGAGGAGCGAGTTACCGGTAAGCGGCTTTTATTTTCAGGGTGGAAATGTTTCGGGAGAGGAGGGGGGGTTAGGGCTGCATGCCTAGATGTGGAATAACCCATTGATGTGGTCTATCACGTCGCGATAATCAGCTGCAGTAATCTCCTCAAAAGTTTCAGCCAGAGCGTGGGCAGTGTGCCTGCACAGGTTTATAGGGAGAGCCACTGTGGTCCTTGTCCAGTCAGGCTTTAAAAGAGAATCAAACTTAACATCTATGAGTGTTCCAGGACAGCGAGACACTAAAGAGGCAGATGTGCTTTGGATCAACCTATGGGAGAGGAGAGAACAGTTGAAGAAGGCAAATAAACACATTTTTTAAAACCCAGAGTGTCCCAGCTGCTTCATGGGAAATAGGAAGAATAATTAGACCATTGGCTTTTTTGTGTTTATGTGTGTGTTATAAAAACCTTCTTTGAGAGATTAATGCCATAACCACTTAGACCATAATTCTCCTTTGAGGCAGCAATTTAAGACCACATCACATTTTTCTCATATCTGCCTATTACCAGCGCTATCAATTTAAATATCAACAGTTGGTGAAAAATGACATATCTACACTTTTTGTTGTTGTTAATTAATGGGTGGAGGTCAAAACCCTTCCACCTTTACCCACTGATTTAATTGGAAGTTCTGCCCACATGTGAACTCACTGAGAATTGCAGGGTTTATCCCAGGTATTATCCATAACTATTGTCACCATACTTAAATAATATAACAATATCCCTGAAGTATGTGAGAGACCAGCCTGCAGGGCCTGATCTAAAGACCACTGTAGTCTTTGGGAATTCTTCATTGACTTCAGTGGGCTTTGAAGCAAACTCTAAATTCTTTAAACTATTTTAAAGTGGATTTTGGCTGCCGGCCAAGAAAAAAGACTTGAAAAAGAGCAGAGAGGTTCCTGTCTGATGACCGGGATGTATTTAAGGTTTCCCTGCTTTCCAGGGACAAGAGACTCACTTTACAGTATAATTGTATCAAGACCGGCATTCAATCAAAAAAGGAAAAAGTAGTTCATTATAAGAATCTATTTGTTTTAGCACAGCTATTGTGCCCTAGCCTGTTAAAGTGTTTGAGTATTTATCTCAAGGGTGAAGAAAGCTTTATGGCTAGCTAAATACACAGCTAATGCAGGTTAAAATGCCTTCTCTCTAATGTTTTTGAGGTTTAACTTTAATGTATGGCACTACTACTTTGTGGAAGGGAAATGAAATGTAATGTAGAAGAATCTAATGACATATGATGTATCAAATCAAGGCTTAGAGAGAGAATACTACTTTACGGATAAAAGATGTCAGTCAATTTACGGCTCTTTGTATTCATTTAAATGAATAGATGTTAAGAAGATAATCACCATTTCACTTCTGATATTTCATTGTGTACACACTAACTCAGGTTACAAATTGGGATTTTTTTAGATGATATATTTTGAATTTTTTATATATTCAATATTTTATAAGTTAGAAAATCACCTTATTTAAATTGCTGGCACAGATGCATTGATTTTCATCATTCAACTTATCTAATTTATTTAATCTGATCAGTTTACGATTTCCCTCTCGCTGAAACCATTATAACTCGATTGACTCCTCATTTATTCAGCGACTTCTTTGAAGTTATTGTGGCATAAACAACTGAGAATGTTTCCTCCAAACATGCATTAAGTAACAAAATTGTATATTTCCTAAATAAACAGCTCTACTCCACCCCCTGTTCCACTCCGCAAACTCCGGCCCGAGCCACAACATCACTCCTCCCCCAGCTCTGCCCACAGCCCAGCTCTGCCCTTATTCCCTCTCTGCCCCCAGGTCAGCTCCACCTCTAGCCCCAGCTTCTCTCCCATCCCAAGTTCTGTCCCCAGCTCTGCCTTCAGCCCAAGCTCCTCTGCTGAACCAACTGTGCGGTAATGGGGGGGGGGAACACAGACAGATTTCATTACTGGTAAGGGGGGAGGGGGCGCAACAGAAAAAGTTTGGACACCACTGCAATAGCTGGAGCCTCCACCCAGAGTTGTCGTCCTATTTCTGGCTCAGAGAAATTAAAATAAAACAGTCTGGTCACCTTTACAGATGGTTCTTCTGCACTCGTGAACACTCAGTTGTCTTTTAGGAACATGGAACCACAAATATCTTTATTTGAGGAAAAGGAAAAACCTATTAAAAGAAACATGAACATGATGCATATTCCATACAAGAAACTGAGCTAACCAAATCAGGGCATCAGGAGTTTGGTCAAGCCCACAGTTCCAAATTATAATTGTGAAACTTGGAGGGCCAGACTCTTATTCTCACCAAAAAACCCACCCACCTAAAACCCCCACTCATAAGGATTCAGTGGTAGTCAAATGGTGTCAAGGAGTGGCTGTCTTCCACTGGTCTGCTCCTGCCCAGAGACCCCCAATCTCTGCCAGGTCCTGCTCCATGTGCAGCTACCTGATCCAGTTCTGCGATACCTGTTCTGCTTCTGAGGACTTGGTGGGCCAGTATATGGCTATGTCTGTCCTATACTGTTGTTAGGCTGGTCAGGCCTTGCTGCAAAGTCAGCGCCACATTGCCATTGCCAGTAAACTGGTCCGACCCTGCAGATTTCCTCCACACAAAGTGCAAAATTTTCAGGTGGGGAACCCAGAGAAAAAGATGACTCTTGAGTTTCTGATCTTTAGGACGGAGCCCATTTCCCCACACACCCTCTGTTAATCTTGATTTTCATTTCAAAACCCAAGTCCCCTACCTATAAGTGGATGATCCATTCACTCCAGGCATATCCTGCACAATTTCTATACCCTTTTAGGAATATAGTTATAATAATCTCTGATGTATACAATCAAAACAAATTTCAACCAAAGCAGCAATACCCAGTAGGTGGAATTATGAATAAATAATATTATAATTCATGTAAATGAAGCTGGGTTTCAGTCCAGGGCCCTGTAGTGAACAGTTAAGGTGTGCATCTACATCACCTTACTGCTCTCATCCCTGAACTCCATCCTACCGTGCTTCTTCTACCTTACCTCAGGGAGAGGGACTGCAGGCTTCCTCCTAGCTGCTCCCCCTACACTATTTTCAGCCTCCTAGCTTTCTAGAAGCCCCAACCTGTTCCCTCACAGGCGAGCTTGCTTCTAATTAGCTCCCTCCTCACAACTTAAATCTCCCCTGTTTGCAGTTTACTGGCTGATTGGACCCACTTGGCCTAATTCAGGTCTTGCTGGGCCCATGTAGGGAGTAAACCCAATCACAGTTTCTCTAGATCATGCTCATTTTCCCTTTGTAGGTGGTATCCATATTATCACTTGGCATGGAAGCCATGTTGGTGGCATCTTTAAAGCATGTCCAAAATGCTGGCCATTGTCTTGTTCTTATCATATTTGATACTTTCAGTTGGCTGGCTCTACTTAGAATTTCTGATGTTGCAACTCTTTCCAATGGACTCTGAAGATCTTCCACAGGAATGAATTGTCCTTTTTATCAGTTTATGCTGTAGATTTCAATTACACTACTCCATCTCACCCAGAAGAGCTATTCAGTAGATTGAGCCAACAGGTGTATCAAGCTTGTCTTAACTTTACAATGAAGTTATGTTCCCACTGAGGAATTTTCCATTTACACAATTTCCTCAGGGGGGACAGGAGGGGAAATCAGATCTTAGATTATTTGGATAACAGTGTGGGATGGAAGGTTTGCAGGTATCTTTGAATTTTGGTCAGTGCAGTCCTACAGAAGATGCCACAGCTTCCTACCATGAACAACATGCTTGCCCCATACACCAGACGGGAAGCTTTGGGACCATTATTAGTGAGGATTGTCAATACCTCTTTTCATAAAGGCAGGATGCCAATCATCTGTAAACAAGGGATGCTGAGATCTGTAACCAAGAAACCACTGACACTAGCAGCCTTGCCAAATATCATCCAGTCTCTAATCTCCCCTTTCGGAAGAAGGCTGTTAAGAAGGTAGTGGTTAAGCAGCTCTAGTCACATCTTGGATCCAGAGGTGTTTGATCCCAACTAATCTGATTCTCAGTGTGGGGGGTTATGGGTGTGAGGGAGGGAGGGAGGGGGAAGAAAGCCAGAGAGAAAGTGGTGTTATCCATCACTGATAATCTCCTACAGAGAATGGACAACTTAGCAGCTTTCAGTACTAATGGCCCCTGCGTAATTTTGAAGGAATCTACAATAGTTCCAGTCTTTCCTTGCTGAGAGATCCAAAAGGGTGGTCTTCGTATTTACTCATTCTTCCTCAGCACTCTGGTAATCAAGATTCAGCACGGTTTCATCTGGTCACCTGTTAGATGTGATACAGCTGCTGGTATCAAGAGTGAACTGTTTGGGTCTGCAGCATCATAAACATCAGACAGTCGAATCAACACCTTTTGCTGAATCCAGATATTGAGGTCTGACAGAGGACAAAGGTGGGGAGGTATAGGGAAGTAAATCAATTTATGCTACATGTGGCCAACTATATAAAGTTATGCTGATAAGCATAAGAAATGCACCAGGATCACAACTGCACCTTCTGTTGGATGTGTACATCTGACCTTTGCCAATACAATATGCAGTTTGCAGGTCACTTTGGATCCATTGCTGCTCTTACATTCCCATAGGACAACCTTGCAAGTTAATGCCCATTTTTAATCTATGGTTACCCAAAAGGCATGAGCTCTTCCTCTCTAATGTGGACTTCACCACAGAAATGTAATACCTTTACAACCAGAAGGTAACTTTTGTTACCTTCAGGGCTGCAATGAGCATTACCTGGGGATACACTTTTAGAGTACTCAGAAACTTCAGCTGGCACACCTTGTCTCTTCAGTTAAGTGATCCATTATAAGCATATAATCACAAAGCAAGTTTCTTAGGGGGGTAGGATCCCATTTCTTCTTTTTTTCTTTTCAGCACCAAGCACGTTATCTAGCTCAACTAATAACAAACAAACAAGAGCAGCAGCAGCGTTTTGCATTGGTTATCTGCTGCCTCCTGGTGCAATACAAGGGTTTGTTTATAATCTAGAAATTCCTAATTGGTCCAGGGCCCATGTATCTGAAACATCTCTTTTCACCCCATGTCTCACGGCAGGTGTCATTTTCTTCTGGAGCTGGCTGACATCTTCTGGGGTAGAAATCTTCAAGACTAACAAAAGGGTGTGCTCAGTCACCGGCTCCCTCTGGCACTCTACTAGACCTGATGTTCTGGACGCTTAAGGGCACAACACAAGACCTGTGTATTAGAAAAAGGTTAATAGCAGGTCTGTGCAGCATATGGAAGCTAGGAAATTTAGCAGGTGGAGAATTCAATCCCTGCCTCATGTAAAATTATCATTACTAATTTGAACAACTGTTTTTTGTTAGGTCCAGGGAAGAGGCACAATATCAAGTTGCAGAGCGAAACGGGTGACTCAGAAAAATGGCAAGTGGGGTCATCTGTTGGAGAGATCTGCTACTTGCAGAGGCCTAAGGTGCAGTGCCAGAGGTGGGATATTCTCTCGAAGTAATGTTCTCCCCACCCCTCCCCATTTTGGTGCAAGATTACCTTAAGTGGATGCAGATCCAGTCAAGGAGCAACTGTCAGCTCAGCCCATTAGGGACTGTGATGCTAGCACTGAGAACAGAGGCCATTTTGCAGTAACAGACATAGCCATAAAATTAACAGATCAAGAGTAAACTGAAGTACTTGTTTTCCCAGGAGCTTCTAGTCTCTGCCAGCCCAGAGAAGGTAGCACTAAGTATGAAACCCATACAGTGATCTCCCATTGGGCAGCAATCTCCATTATTACTAGACAGCTGGACCAGCCTATTGATGGTGTACTAAGGCTCTGTGGCTTTAGATTTCTTTGGCTAACACATCATTGTTTTGGAACAATATTGCCAGTTAGTTTGTCACCTAACATGGAACAGAAGATCTGAGTCTCTTAGCCCAATGAAATCTTGAAGAGAATAAAACAGATTAAAACACAAGGACCTGTTGCCAATAAAGAAAGAGAATGGGTCAAGTGTTTATGATCCAGATTGTATGTGGACAGTAAGTAGAATAACCTGCACACACTAGGGATGAAATTCTGACCCTGTTGAAATCAATGGGAGCTTTGCAGTTGACTTCAGTGGGGCCAGGATTGCACCCTAGGTATTTCCCCACATCTGCAGGTAATATGGTTTTGAAACATGGTACAGCTTTAATTATTGCAGCACTTAAAGAGGCAACACCCCACACACATAATTCCTGCCCATTCAAAGCAGTCATAATTGGGTTAATGTAACAGAAAGCCAAGGTGTAGCTAGGTTATCATCCAAAACAGGTTTAACATAGAGCCTACAATCAGCAGGATACTTGGAAAAAACGAATAGCCTTGAAGGGATAATCACTGTTTGGAAGTCAAGTTATGTAAAACATATTTCCCCCTGTGTTATTGCTTCAAGTTGTTTGATTGCACCTAGTATGTGTACAGAGTGAAAATTACAGAATCTTCACCCTTACTGGTTTAGGCTCTGTTTGTTGTAATAGCTACTTAAGTTTTAAAGGGTTTTCTTGCCTTCTTCCTTTGGTCTTTCTTCATGCAGGTAAAAGCTGATAGGAGTAAAGTAATGAGACGGGATGAAGAAATAAGCAGCCAAGGAAACACTGCCAATTTTCTAAATCAGACGCCAATGCTTTTGGCACCTTCTTGTAGTTTACTAAACACTGAGTCCAAATTTATCATCAAAGAACTAGCTAGGCATGCAGATTGCACACATGGTCCATATCTCTCTCAAAGGAAAGCTTACAAACCTAGACTACTTCACAGTATCACTTTCTTTTAAAACATAGATCAAATAAAAAAAATCCCCAACACTACACTGTATATACTATAATATATAAAAATATACAATTGTATTTCTCCTTTTCCCCTTCTGTATTAATCCATATAAAATATATATATAATGTACATACACAAATGTACACTAAAAACTAGATACAGAATACATTTTAAGATAATATAATACATCAACACACACAAGTGGATTGTGAGTGCTCATACTGATTTGATGTAAATATCTCTGGTATGTAAACTGAGATATTAGAGGCATATATTAATAGATCAATACAGAATCCCCTGATATACATTAATAAAATATTTTAATCCCTGGATTCTGATAACATATACAAGTCACTTCTTTTGGTTTCATGTTATCAGTAAGAAGACTGAAGTCTGGCTCCATGGCCCTTATCCAGCAAAGCACTTCATTACATGTGTAGCTTAAGCAACTAATAAAATTTAATATTAATATTATAACTAAAATAGTACTATTGACTACTCAGATGCTTAAAATTATGCATATACTTAATTGGTTTGCTGGATCAGACCCTTAAATAGTAATCAAAAACATTAAAATTGATGCTTGCCAGTGTTTGAAAGGGGACAACAAGGGACACATCTTGCATGAATTTGAGGCTGAAAGGAAGGGTCATTATTGTGTGTACTTCAGCTCATTCTCATCTTTCTTTCTCCCTTTTTCCTACTCTTGTTCCCTTTTTGTCAACCATTAGTAGGGACAAGCCAGGATATCACACAGACTCCTGCATTTTCCAAACTGAACACTATACAGTCTCATCTGTGTTTACAGTAGTTTAGGAGAGCTCTCTTGCAGGAACAGTTGAAATATGATTTTTTGATATTTTGCTTAGCAGTAACTTTTTTTTTCTAATATTGTGGGCAATTTGACTTACAAGTATATGCTACTATGAGAACCTTAATTTTTTATTTCCTGCTTATGAGGGGGAATTGACTTCAGTGGAGTCAGGATTTCATCCCGACTCATTGAATGTCTAATTAATGTGCTCATTTTACATTTTAAATATTACATTATGGGGCAGATCTTCAGCTGGTATAAATTGAAATCAATAGACTATGCTATGACAATTTGCACGAAGATCTGGCTACACACATACCCATAGAAATATATCAGTCTTGCAAAATTCTACTTACCTTCTTGATCATGGTTAAGTAATTTTTTATGGGCAAATACTATTAATTTTTTCATTATAATCACCATTGCGGTAAAGGGCTGGAAAGTAGATTTTTGCCTGGGCTGTTCAATTTTCACTCCAATTTTACAAGGTGAAGATTATATTTTTATACAGATAAACACAGATAAAAGAATCTAAACAGAAGAGGATGGGCAAATAAATACATTTTACCAGTTTGCTAGAATGTTATTAACTGTGGAGATGAAGGTCATGCTTCATGTCATCTGAAAAATAGTTTTGCCTGTATTTCCACAGTCTCGTTGCCTTTTCCAGAATCACCATCTAATTTTCCCTAATTTTGAGATATATATTGTGCCTTAACCCAAGATAGCTATTTTAATAAATTACACATTTTCAATATAATTCTTAATGTATCACATGTGCAACAGACTCTGAGGACCATGCTCTGCCTTCCACTATGCAGGACAGCTTATAATTCAAAATAAGCAATGAATCATTAATGATAGACACCTGCATAGGGGAGGTCCAAATAAAATCCTGAGTCTGTCTCTTATATTAGCACTCAGACTCCAAATATCATGATGTATGTAACTTTATACTTTGTATCTATTTACCATAGTAAAAAGTAATTAGGGAAAAAATAGCTGTTTATATTGCTTTTTTGGCTTCCTCTTTAGTCTGGCAATTGGATAAATCCCACTAATAGGTTGTTACAATGAGGGCCCTTCCCTTCCCAGTTAAAGATTTTACATTTTTTTAAAAATAAAGTGGAAGGAAATTGGGAACCAAAACATCCTTCCAAAGTGAACCATTTTGACATTTCTCCCCAAAAACTGTTGACTGAAACAATTTGCCAAATTGACCTAAATTTTCTAATTGTTTTGATCGACCTAAATTGGCATTTTTTGGTGAAAAAATTGATTTTAATGAAAGATTTTACCCAGCTCTTCTCCATAACCTATTGAGGTAGGACACTGCATAATCATTTGGAGCTCATTTTATGAGATCTGGGAATTATGATTTTTTGCCCACCATGTTGCCTTTATTTATTGCAATAAAAGCTGGCAGGAAATTTGAAAAATTCTGACTAAAATTTTTTGCAAAAGCTTTGAAAATATTTTGTCAAACAGATTTGCTGTCCTTTGACCATCTGAAACAGTGGTAAAGGTTTTTCAAACTTTGAAATTTCAATGAAAATTTTAAAAAAATGTTCCCAAATTGAGCTGCTCTAACTTCAGTTCTGTTAATCACTATTTCTGTTACCATGCCAAAAGGACTTTCTCAGTGTGTGCCTATGCAGCCATGTTTATTTGGGGCCAGACAATGACTGGCATCAACACAGCTGTGCAGTAGATTTAGGCCCTTTGAACTCCCACAGCTACATTAGGGTTCCCTTCATCAAGGGTGCAGCTGTCAGAAGGAAAGCAGCAGCTGATTCCCACTACTTAAGAATGACACTGCTTCTCTCTCTCACACACACACGCGCGCACACACGAAACCTCACAAAGTTTGGTAAAATTCAGGTTCAGAGCTGGATCCAGACTTCGTGATTGGACGCCTCTCTAATGATTATGGCAAATATTTCAGAACATCCGCTTGCATTTCCAGTGCAAACAACTGGGCTTGAAGCAGTAAGTAACTGCTACAAAGTTCAGCAAATCAATATTAAAACTGCACGATCTGAAGAGGGTGGGGAGTATAATTTGTGAGGGGAAAGCTAGGAGTGCTTTCATCAGGAAAATTCTTCTTAATGGATACACCTCTTTTGTGTAATCTGATATATTCCAAAAAGAAAAATTGCTTTTCCTTAATATCTCTATAAGCCTGAGATAAATGTCTTAAATGGCAGAGAGAGACTAGAAGTATCAAAAGAATGGGAGATGAATACCACAACAGGAAGGTAAATTCCTCCCCTTTGCCCCTCCTCCAATGCAAATACTACTTACCTTGTTTGTTTCATTATAGGTGAAGTGAAAGAGCGGAGAAGGAAAAGTACTCATAACACAGCACCAGCATGGCCTCCAGATGTTTTCTGAGTAATAAAGAACCCAGAGGACTGAGAAGCAAATCCTAATCCAGGCAGTCTCCATACAAAGAGACTGTACTGCTGAGAGATTAACAGATTTTACCCAGAGAAATACTTTGGGACTAAACTCTTAACTTATTCCACCTGGTAGGACCCTCCTGAGCTTACTCATCTGCTATCAAACTTGAGGCAGCTGACAGGTTTTTAAATGAGGGACTCCTTTGGGTCACATTACTTAATTATATGGTACATCCAGGGATACGCACATGGGTCTTTTATGGTAAATGCTATGACTGTCTTAAAAACTCATTAATATGTCATTAACCAAGCAGACATTTACTAATTAAACAATTAGCCCCTCTCTTCTATTCCTTTGTTCCACCCAGAGATTGGTTACTCAGATCCTGACTTTAGATTTTGAAAAATTTCTTTTCCAGGAAAAAATGTATGTCTATAAAACAAACCCTAGGACCAAGACATTTCCTTTGCTTTTGGCCCAACAATCAAACATGAAACCAAGGATAAACCCCTGATCCCACTGCTAAATTTAAATCAAAGGAGTTATGACAATTTACAACCCCTGAAGATCTGGCCCCAGACTTTCTGAATGCAAATGATTTCGTGATTTCAAAATGTTAGTGCACAAAATCAAAATGTTGACTTTTCTAGCTCAACCTAATTGTGATTTCAGGAATGTGTAGAAGTGAATTCAGCCTCCATTTTAACCTACATAATTATTAAGCACACACACAAACCAACACCGGTAAAACAAATATAAATATGGAAGGATTAAGGACTGGAAACAGATCATTCTGAATCACCATATGAAGTTAAACACCAAACAAGCATGCTGTATTCTTGTCTTTGAAACTCAAAGGATTTTTAATAATTTTACTCACACTGTTTTCTGCTGATAAATGTAGCTTGATCATGTTTGATGTGCTTTAACTGTGTTAAACTATGGTTCAAAGGAGGATTATCAAATGTATTGAACTGGAATACAGCAAATGTCTTTTTAGAGAGAACCTGCCCTTTATGATCAAAAAGTAAACAAAATTGTAGTCCTATTTAGATTATCAATTGGAACTGTATGTACAGTACATTATACCTCTGTCTCTTTCTAGTTTCTTCTACGTGTTCTATCATTATAAATATACTGCCTCCTAACGGTTCCATTTCCTGTTGCTTGTTGTGAAACAGTCTTCAAGAAGCATTGGATAATATGAAAAAGACCATGAGACAAGTTCATCCTGGCACTGGTGAAGGGACAGAGGGGAGGCAGTTTGCATTTCACCTGTTTGGGGCTTTACAGGTGCTGGTGTACACTTTACTCTCTGAAACCCCGGGGCAGGCTGCGGCTGCCCTAACTTGCACCCCTGCTTCCAGAAGCCCTATGCAGCTTTCCAGGGACACAGAATTGTGAGGCCACAATTCCCTCCTTACCCTGATCTCTGCCCCATCCTTACCCCACCCCAAAACACTCCCATACACTGAGAGAGTCCTCCTGTGCCTAACTGGTGCACTAGAACTGAAAGGCAAAAATGAATCAGGTCTCATATCTAATAGACTTTTGTAAACTTAAAGTAGATTGAATTTCTACACTGATGTAGCTCCTCTGAGCTCAGAATTAGGGGGCTGGTATAGCTAGGGGCTGCGGTGGCCTCCAGCACAAGTTACTAGAGGTGAGAGAGTGGGCTAGGAGTTGTAATAGCAATTCACAGTCATCTGGTCATTCCCTAACACAGGAATCACTTATAACAGTGGTCAATCAACAGTGGTCAATTATACCAGCTTCAGGCTGCTGGAGTGATGTAAAACAACCTTACTGCACTGGCAGATCTGCACCAGAAGGTGCAAGACCCACTTTTTCCTGTTTTAAATGGCTAAACTATGTTTGTGGTCACAAGAGGGGGCCTGGTTGACACCTACAGAGCCTGAGATCCTCTATATATCCATGGGACAGGTACAGCATGGACAGCAGTAGTGCAAGCTTCTCCCAAACTGCCTCAGCCAGACCTGAAGGGACCACACCAACGGGCTTAAGGGAAGATTAGTATCTATAACCCCAATTCTTGAGTCCAGCCAATGTATGCTTGACACACAATGGATGGCAAAGGTGACTTCACATGACATTTGCTGCACTGATTCTGGGGCTAATCAGGGGTCAGTTCAGCCCCCAGCTCAGGTGTCAGCAGCCTCAGGGCTGCTCTGTCTTACACTTATTTGCCTATGGCCCCGAGGGATCATTTCCACTGCCAGGAACCAGGGGCGGCTCTGGGCATTTTGCCGCCCCAAGCACGGCAGGCAGGCTGACTCCGGCCGCTTGCCTGCGGAGGGTCCACTGGTCCCACGGATTCGGCGGCACGCCTGCGGGAGGTCCTCTGAAGCCGCGGGAACAGCGGACCCTCCACAGGCAAGCCGCTGAAGGCAGAGCACCCCCCACAGCTTGCCGCCCCAAGCACGCGCTTGGCGTGCTGGGGCCTGGAGCCACCCCTGCCAGGAACAGCTGGAGTTCAGCAGTGTTCCAGTACACTCCCATTTCCACAGCCACACCACTATGCTGGCTAAAAGGTAGTTAATATAGCGATGCTATACTGGTTTTACATCACCCAGATATTCCCCCTACACAAAGGGACTTCCCAGGTGGCCACATGCACTGGCTTGGTAGCCCTGTGTGTCATTAGAGGGTACAAAAGGCTGTAGTGCAATGGAAAATTGGACTCTGTCCATACAATCCATGTTGTTTTTTAAGGAGCCAGTTCTTATCAATCCATTGGTGGTTTGGGTGATGGAGGCATTTGTCCACTGGGAACTGTACTGAAACCACAAAGTCATTTCACACAGAACACAGAGAAACCATGATATGGAAAGACTTGGTAACTAGTGACCTAGGCTGCAATTAAACCAATGGTCTACATGTGAAAAACTCTTTACTCATTTGCAATCACCCAAGCCCATCTAATCCCTCAAGTATTTAATTTACTAGACATATCAACACATTGGGGTCCTCATTTTCATAACTACCACGTGAATATGATCACATATGTAAGGAAGCTAAGGCTTTAATTTTTCATATCTGTTGTACAGAAGGACAATGTTCCACCTTTACAGAAGTGGAAACGCAGAAGAGCAAAGTGGTATTTGTGTGAGAAAGATTTTCATAAAGGAAAGATCAATCCTCCCTCTACTGACTGAAGAGAAAATTAATTACTGCATTTGGCAGAAGATAAATTATTCCAATTTACAGAGTTGTGTAATTAGAGTAGCTGCAGAGTCGAAAACTGGCTGCTAACTTTGAACCTCAACCCCAACATGACATTCCTACTTGCGTTTAGTTCTGCCACTTGTGAGCACGTTGAAAGTTCTCTGACTGTGTCTTAATCATTATACGTTGGTTCAAAAATAATCATTGGCTTCATTGCCTAGATGAAACCTTATCATCTGGTTAGCAAAAGGTTGTATTGTCTTTGAAGTGCTGAAATCCCCACAGTGGAAAATTTATTAGGGGAAAGTGATGTTATGGCAACACAATTAATTCTGCCACAACATGTAGAATTAACTGCACTGTTAAGAATTAATGATTCAAGAAAGAGTTCAAAGAAAGAAAAATACTTAGTCAAAACATGAAGTATCACCTTTGATAAGGTCTAACAAGACCATATTTAAAAAAACCATCTCACCAGGAAACCAAGTTACAAAAAAGTGGAAAATAAATGGTTAAGAAAAAGGGGGAATTTCTTTAAGCCCCCCCCCCCCAAGTCTTAAAGGAGGTTGTCAGTTATGCTTGTACAGAGAATTTTGTTCTCTTTTTGAAGCCAAGAGAAAAGTTTTTAATCTCATCTTTAATTTTAATCCTTTAAAATATGTAAGAGATTTAGAAGTGAACAGGGTAAATTTGGCAGAAGATCCTAGTTATGGAAGTAAGGTAATTTCTTTCAACTACTGATTGCCAAGGGAGTTCAAAGCCTGCCACCTAAACTATCTATCAATTCCAGCTACAAGCTGCAATCTACTGATTTTTTACATTTCTTTCTATTGATCAGAAATATTTAGAAAAGTCAAGCACAAGCTACAAATGAGTGAGACAATGCAATTATTACAAAGAGAAATGAGAGTTGGTTTTTTTTATTTTTTCAGAGCAAATGAGAATGAAAGAGTAAGTTTTTCTCAAGCAATATTCTTAATAGTATTTCTGGTGATTTTAAAGTATTGTAGTTATTTATGTACAAAAAAAAAGTCCATGAAAAGAGTCTTAGAAAGACAGAGAAAACTTGGTAGGTGGGTGAGTCAACCCCTTAGATTTTAACACACCCAAAACTACTGCAAGACATTTTTCAATGAGTTTACAGACATTTCATACTTTAAGAAGCCATTTCATATCAACAGGTCAAATCCAGCAGGGGTGCGGAAGGCAGAAACCATGTACAAGGGTTGTTATTACTACTTCAAGCCAGGAGGTATGGCAGCACCTCCCAACACACACACCACTAGTTCCAGCACCTATGAATCCAGGTTAATCAGGGCTCCATTGTGTCAGGCACTGGATATATAATAGTAAGACACAGTCCCTGACCAAAACAGTTTACTTTCTCCCAACCTGTGCCTGGTTGCAATGTTATTATCTACATATCACAGACGGGGAATTGAGGCACAGAGAAACAAAGTGACTTGACGAAGGACACACGAGAAGTCTGTATCAGAGCTGAGAACAGAATCCAGTACCTTAACTACAAGACCAACCTTTTTCTGTCAAGGCCAAGTTCTGACCTCAGTTACTCTGGTGTGAATCCACTAGCTGAACTCAACAGAACTACTTGGGATTTGCACTGGTGCAACTAAGGGCACAATTTAACCCTCCATTTTACTCAGTCCCCCTTTCTCAGGCAAACACTGATTGTTTTTAATGGCATTATGGCAACCAACCATGAATACAGTGGGAGTACTGAGAAAAAATGAGTAAGGACCTCAGAATTTGGCCCAGTGTTGTTTGAGTCCAAAAAGACAAAGCAACTCAGTAACAGGATAAACTTGGCTTTCTTCACCCTTTGATCTATTTAAGATGTGGCAAGCTTGTGCTATGAGGGCGGGAAATCTTTGAAACAGGAGCTAGTGGGCCACATCTACTCTCAGACACATCTTTTTAAACACAGAGCAACTCAGGTGAAGTCAGTGGATTTACACCAGTGTAAATGAAATTAGAAGTTAGCCTCCTATCTCTCTGAAATAGAAGACAGTACTAGCAAGCTATTATTAAAAAATCAGTATGGAGGTAAATATATGATGGAATATTTCCATATATTTAAAATATGCTATACACTGCAGGTATTTTATACAGATGTAACCTTATATAACATTTTATAAAATTATCAACAAATTTGAGTTATTTTGTGCCATATTACATATTTCTTTTAAACCCACTTCATTCTTCTATTCAGGAAAATCAATTACTGCTGAAACTTTTTAAGGCCAAGATTTTCAAAAAGGACTAGTGATTTTATGTGCCTTAAATTCGAGGTTCTCAATCTGAAATCTTAAACACCTGATTTTTAGAAAGTGCTAAGAACTCTCTAAAAATCAGACACTGTTAAGGTTTCTCTGGTTGGGCCAAAAATTGAGGCATCCAGAATCATTAGTCACTTTTGAAAATTTTGGCCTAATAACGTAATATTTGTGATCACACAAATATTTAACCTATTTACATAATATGTTTATTAAATATTTTGCAAATGTTGAGAAAATATTTTTCTACTGGTGTAGTAAGTTCCAATATAGCACTCAAAATTCAAGCAAAATTCCCACGGAATTCTGTGAGAATTTTTCCAGAGTAAGGAGTGTAGAATCTTCCCTCTAGTATGGAAGGAATAGTTTCATCAGATGTTATATTCGGGTCTGATCTAAAAGGCCAATGATGTCAATGGAATGACTTCCATGGGCTTTGGATCAGGCCCTTAGAAAGAAAATTACATACTTGAGCAAATATGCAAAGAGAGAACATTTAGACAAAATGCATTTTACTATGCCTGTAATTTTCTGTTAGCCCTGATGTTATTTAAGGATTTTTTTCAGAGCTTTCATCCTTACCAGAGACCTTCTAATATGGAAGAGTCATACAGCAGAACTACAATCTTGTGTGTATGACATCGTAATCTGTTGCCATGGAAATTACTACTATTCAGCATTATGACTTGTGGAGAACAGATGATAGGCTAAAATGGGAAAAGCCTCTTTAGAAGCACAAATATATTCAGCAATTAAGAAAAGGCAGGAAAACAATGAAAAACAAGAAACTTTTCTGTTGAAGCTTACCCTAATGTTAAAGGCCCCAGTGCAACAAGACACTTAAGCATGTGGACAACTTTAAGCCTATAAGTAGTTTTTGGGAGTGCTCATGTGCATAATTATGCACATACTAAAATGTTTTGCTGGATATGGGCCAAAGTCCTCTCTGAAGAATAGGTCAGAAGGAAAAAATATTAGTACATTAACAAAAATAATAATTAAAAGAGTTAAATAAAAGAAAGAGAATTGTCGTACTCTTCAAGTCAAATTCTGACCTGATCTCATTGGCTCCAGTAAGAGTTACAGCCATTTATAGAACAAGCCTGAATTTGGCCTCTAAATTGGTTCTCTGCTTTTTTAGGTCTTATTACTGTACATGCTGTAACTGCTCTGTATGAATGTTGCTGAGGCATGTTGTAGGTGTATGTACAGTGGCAACAAATAGTCATTTTGAAAAGTTATGAATATAGTATATTTTTAATCCTCTGTGATAATGGGAAGATGTGGTGCAATCTCTAAAATCTTGCTGGATGCAGGATAAAATGTGTGTCATGTTTATGAAAGGGGGGGAGCATAAACTGCTATATGGCAAAGGGGAAATGACACACGAAAGATTCAATGAGTCTTAATTCTAGCTGTGCTTTTCAGAGGTAAATGAAACATTGATAAAAAATGCAACACTGTGCAAACTTTAAAAGTTGTGGGATGTTGCATTTTCTTACAAATGCTAAAATTGGCCAATTGCTACAAAAAGTGCTAGAATATGCACATTCTTTTTAAAATCTGCCCCTTTTTTGAGCACAAAATGGCCTGTTTTTAAGCACAGGTGGCCTGGCATTTTTAAAAATGACTTTTCAATGCAAAAGTAACCATTTCTTGGAATTTTCATAGGAAGTGAAATATGGAAAGCTAAATGGCATAAAATGGCACCAAAAATCACAATACATTCCATAAAACATTTTTCTCAAATGTTGCATTTGCATTACTGTGCATATTTGTGCTCTTACATATTTAAGCACAGAAGGAACATATTTCAAATGGATAGGAACCTGACTTTACTTTATCATTGACAGTTCTGAATGTTCACTTTATACTGCTAAAGGAATTTGAACAGGGCAGTTGTGGCTATGAGAACAGAAAAGCCTCAGATGAAGAAGAGCATCGAAAAATATGATGCTTGATAACATGGTTTTCTAAGACAAATTCTTTTAAAGCTAAATAAGCAATTCAAGTCCTAGAAACAGGGGTAGGAGAAGAGAAAAGGAGCCAGGCTTACCTCTGCCTGCCTGGCAGCACAAGGCTTTACTGCATTTTACTCAGCCCAGGAGTCACCTTCACTTCCCCCATCTCACTGCTCTTTTTTTGAAGGAGCATGGAGTCATTGATCCTGCCCTGATCCTTGCAGATCCTTGAATTAAGGACAAACAACTTTGCTGAAAAGCATTTTAACATTTTCCTCACCTCCCCAGGAAAGAGAATTGGACCAGGTCAAAAAATGATGAGGCTATTTCATGAACTTGGTAATTTTCTAATTGTTTTTTAAGCCTCCCAAAACCAGAATAGTTTTCAGTTTTAGATTTAGTTAGTTAGTTCATTCGTTCCCCTTTCTCTCCCTCCATTTTTTTCAGTGGCAAAATGGAAACAAGAAAAACAGAAAACGGGGACAGCGATGAGCAGAAAGAAAAAAAGGAAGAGAAAAGGGGAAATGAACTCAAGTTCTACTATTCATTAAAGAAAGAAAAAGAAGATTGAGAGTAGTAAAAATGATGTCAATTATGGAGATTAACTAAATGTGTTAATTGCCTGTACTAAATCAACAAGGAAAAGAACATTTAATACAGCAAAAACAAAGAACAACAATCTCCAAAAACCCTATAATAGGTTAATGAAACATTATGCTTTGCTTAAAGCTGAGTGAAGATAACAAAAAAAAAATCTTGTGAATAAATCTCTGATTCACTTTAGTGGTGGTAGGGTTTATTGATTTGTTTGTTGTTGTTTGCTTTTGAGTTTTGTTTTTGTTTTCACTTATCCAGGAACATTTGGCTGAGCAAGTTTTTGAATTTAAGAATATTTGCAGAAAGTATACAGGTGAATACTAGCCCAAATAAATATTCATGAAGGCACTCTCACCAGACATGTTCGCATGGCACTGCAGAAGAGATCTTTTTATTATTCACACAATAGAGGAGTTGAACAACCACAAATGTTTGTGGATAATTTGTAAAGGAAAAAAGGACTCCTATTGTTTACAAATTTTATGTCACTTAGTCAAGGAATCAAACAACACCATGTGATTTAAATGAGGGGTTAAAATTAACTCAGAGTTTTCTAGCCCCTGCAATGACTTTTCCCAAATAGAGGCAGATGGCACCTACACTGGTGGAGAAAAGGATGTTAACCTGTCTTACTTTGAAAAACACACACACACACACCCCTAATGACCAGTGTACCAGCTAGACTGAGCACATCTGATAGAATCACCTCAGGCATCATATAGCAACGTTCCCAGATCTGGCTCAATCCTATTACTTCTGGGGGAATTCTGAGCCACTGCGCAATACAGAATTTTACACTAATTAACATTGTGTGCACAGAATTTCCTTTTCCCTCCACAGAAATGGGCTGCAGAAATGTTGGCCACCACTAGGGACCGCTGGACCCAGCAGAACCCAACTCACAAATAGAAGACAAGGCTGGGGGGAGTGGGAGGGAACTGGAGGGTTCCCAGCAGCTGCAGTTCCCAGCGCAACCTGAAGG
Organism: Mauremys reevesii; assembly: GCF_016161935.1. Lineage (NCBI taxonomy): Eukaryota > Metazoa > Chordata > Testudines > Geoemydidae > Mauremys > Mauremys reevesii. Next base: position 174,009,787 of record NC_052624.1, on the reverse strand, counting down.
AAGGAGGCAGTGCACAGAAAACTCCCTGCAAAGCCAGAACCCAGCATCAGGCTGTTTTTTTTCCCTCTGGATCCCTGGGCTCTAAAAGGGTAAGGGGTGTGAGTGTCTGGTCCGGGGGAGGCCACAGCTGGGCTTTGGGGGTGCGAGGGAGTGTGACTGTCTGGGCCAGAAGGAGCCCCACAGCTGTCCTCTGGGGAATAGGGGATGCGAGTGTCTGGGCTGGGGACAGCTGTGGCTGGGCTCATATGAGTGTCTGGCGGCCTGGCTGGGCTCTGGGGGGAGGGGACAGAGAAACAAGAACTGGGTTGTTATAGGGGTTTCTTCAACTCTCTACTCCTGGGGGAAAATTGTGTGTGTATCTGTTTTTACAGACATACCTGATGACAGGTATTTTGAAATTAATTACCAAGATAATTGAAACTGGTGTGATTATATAGTGTTATTTTGACAAATAAAAATTGCAGACTTAAAATATTGTGCACAGAATTTTTATTTATTTTTTTTGGTGCAGAATTCCCCCAGGAGTATCCTATATATCTATGAATCTCTGAGGAGGCCCTTCAGGCAACACTAAGTGTTATCAGGGAATGTACCCCTTCACACATCAAAGGGAGAGTTTGAGGCCACGGTAGGCAGAATTGTTTTTGTCCATCTTAGGGACACGGCTGAAGAGCATGCAATGTTGCTTTTGGATATGATGAGCAACTGCAGGGAGTCCAGATCTTTGTGAGATTATGACATTTTGCACAAACCATTTTAATATTCAGGAGTTGGCACTGATAGCACATATGGAATGCCTCTAGCTGCTCCAAGTCTGTCTGTAGTTGGTCCAGGTTACTGACCCATATACCAATGCAGGCTGTACACAGGTGTGATAGATCCTGAATTTTGTCTCAGCACAAAGACATTAATTTTAAAATGATATTGAAATTAGACCTGAGAGAAATTTGGAAATTCCGATATTTCAACATCATGATGACAAGTTGAAATATTGAATATTTTTGTGGAACAAAAAGTTCTGAAAAAATGTCTATTTGGAAATGATGATATTTTGATATTTCCAAATTGAAATGTTGCATTTAGATTTGTAGACCTGGCCGGAAACATTTTGTTTCAAGTCAATTCAATATTCAACTACATTTCCATATGCATAACCTCATGGGAATTGTAATTCTGGTGGCCTGATGACCACCCACATTCTTATGTCCTATGGTGCATCCACAGCCAAGTGATTCCAGTGATGCACCATGCCACTTAGTCAGAGAGAAGACTGTGTTGCATCAGAGATGTAGGGGAGCCAGACAGATCACCCCATAGGAGACAATAAGAGTCTGAACTACAGCTCCCAGAAGGCAATGAGTGAATACAGTTTAGTGTTGAATAGACTCAAACTGAAGTTTCTCTCATCAATTGAACAATCCAAAATATTTTAATTTGTGTCAAACTGACCTGAAATAAAATATTTGGTTTTGATTTTCCCCATGCAAATTTGAAAAAAAATTACCAAAATAAAAATTTCAAACAGAAGATTCCTCACCAGCTCTAACTGAAATATTAAGAGGAGGAGAAAGAGAGGGATTACTATTCAAGGTTCAGAATCATGAGAATGAATATCTGTTTGGTGACATGCTGATCTGCATACTTGTGCTCTTCTAAAGAGGAAAAATTGGGAATGATCTACAGAGGATGGTGCTGTAGTTGAAACAATGGTATCAGAAGAGGTCACCTAAGGAGAAAGTAAAGAAAGAAGAGTACAGGACACAACAGATTCCTGAAGGGTACTAACAAATAGTGGGGATAAAAGGCTGCGATGCTGAAAGAGTGGTGAGCAAAGCAGGAGAATCAGGAGATCATAAACCTATGAAAACCTAGATTGGAGATGAAGTGGAGGAATACAAAGTAATCAGCTGCATCAAAGTCACCAGGTAGGTAAAGAAGAGTAAGCCCCTTTGACTTAGTTAGGAGGAGGTAATTAGTGAAACTGGTGAGGGTGTGTTTGGTAGACTGGAGAAAACTGAAGCCATAAAGGGTGAAGGGAAAAGCTGAAAGAAAGGAAATCCAGGGAATCAAATTTAACTGATGGGTTTGGGAGACAAAGAGGACGAGGAGAATTAGATGGCAATTTGAGAGGTCAGAAGGATTGAGCAAAGGTTTTCAGGATGCAAGACACAAAAGGATGTTTCTGACCTACTACAAAAAAAAAGGGTGCATCTACTGAAAGCACCAGGACTTCACTCAACTACCATACCAAAGTGTTCTCCAAGCAACACCACATGAAAACATGAGATGCTCAGACTACAACTCCCATGGGCCCATAGTCAGATGCAGTTTAATGTCAAACTGAGTCTAAACTAAATGTTTGGACATTTCCAAATCAAAATGTTTTAGAACTTTTCATTCCAGAAAAAAATGCCACTAATTCAATTTATTGTTCCAATTTAGGAGGAAAACACATGCAGAAATATTAGGATTTCCCATGGGAAGAAAATTCTAATTTTCACTTAATTTAAGTTTTCATCTATTTCAGAAAAAACACTAAACCCTGAACTCAGGTCTTGGCAGATGAACAAATCTTTCAGTTTATCTTTGAAATGTATTTGTCTTTTTGAAGCACCACATTCTGCTAAGGGAAAACTCCCATTGCCTGGCATCCATTGATTTTTCCGAAGCCTGAATAAGGACTTCAGGACAGGAACTTACTAGCTCTCCTTTAATGTTCATTACAATTACATGACGCGTAGTTTGGACATATTACAGCACACATGTTGACTCAGTGTTTTCCTTTTATCACTAACAAAAGACTCCTTTAATATTCAGTATTATTTGTTATCTCCCAGCACTCAAAGGTATGCTAGGCTCCTCACAGAAAACAGAGAGAAATCAATGAGCTTCTGAAGGTGAACTACAGACGGTAGGCTATTATGTATTTTATGAGGTCAATTAAACAGAGATGCAGATTTCAGATTAGATATAATTTTACATCTACATTTGATTACAAATATAATGATGTAATCATCCTGAAGATATTTTAGTACCAATCTTAAAAAGCAGTATTTTGCTTTCCAAGTTAGTTTGTGTGACAAAGTTCCGCCTCTGCCTTGGTGGGTCCTGTGCTTACTGGCAGATTTGCTTGCCTCACAGATTCACTGCAGCCCTCAGTTTGGCCACTTTTGCTAGTGGCTCAAACCTGCCATCCACTCAGCTGACCTCTTCACTGGCCAGCATGGGGGAAACAGAGAACAATCCCCACAGTCTCTGTGTCCCACCTAGTGGGTCGGGGACAGGCCAGGTCCCTTTCCAATTTAGACTTTCCCTTCTGGTGTTTCTCACAGACCAGGTCAACTCCTCCTGTGTCCGATCAGGAGTTGGGGAGATGGGGGGAACCCAGGCCCACCCTCTACACGGGGTTCCAGCCCAGCGCCCTGTGGATTGCAACTGTCTTACAATGTTCTCGGTATCAGCTGCATGACAGCTACAACTCCCTGGGTACTTCCCCATGGCCTCCTCCCAGCACCTTCTTTATCCTCACTGCAGGATCCTCCTCCTGAAGCCTGATCACACTTGAACTCTTCACTCCTCCAGCAGCACCTTCTCACTCCCTGCTCCTTGCACACACCCCTACTAACTGATGGGAGGTCCTTTTTAAACCAGGTGTCCTGATTAGCCTGCCTGCCATAACTGAGTCTAGAAAGTTCTTAATTGGCTCCCAGGTGTCTTGATTACCTTGCCTGTCTTAATTGGTTCTAGCAGGTTTCTGATTGCTCTATAGCAGCCCCTGCTCTGGTCACTCAGGGAACAGAAAATTGTTCATCCAGTGGCCAGTATATCTGCCTTCTACCAGATTCCTGTACCCCCCTGGCCTGGGTCTGTCACATTTGTCAGATCACATGAAGCTAAATGTAACCAGTCCTAGAACTTAAGATGTTCTTAAAGGCAGGAGCAATGACCATGGATTAATGTTTTCAGGACTCAAGTAGGTTTTTTTTTTTTTAATTGAAAAACAGTCATTGAAAATTCCTGAAAATGCATGAGCATAAGTTTGGAAGAACCATTATTGGGTCTGATATGCTGTCATTTATGTAAATATAACCCAGAAGGCCTCCAGTGACAGAGATTAGCGCTGAGTCCTTATAACCAGGAATATAAATATTGCGTTTTATACAGTTTTTTACTCAAAGTATTTAAGAGTTATTTTTACAGCAGACTGCTTTGTTTGCTGACATCTTAAATAAATATGTTTTGGGGATGCTGAGTTTTATAGATTCCTAGGCCAGAAGGGACCACTGTGATCATCTAGCCTGACTTCCTGTATAACACAGGATATAACAATACCTACGTAGCACTTTTCTTTTATTGGTGCTCCTTTACAAAAGAGACCAGTGTCATTATCCTCATTTTACAGATGGGGAAATTGAGGAACAGAAAGGAGAAGTGACTTGCCCAAGCTCAGTCAGTGGCAGAGCTGAGAACTGAACCCAAGTCTCCAGACACCCAGTCTTGTGCTCTCTTCACTAGGACACACTGCCTCCCTATGATGCTACTCCCTAGGGTCAACCTGTATCTAGCTCCCTCGAGGCCATACAGGGGAGTAGAAGGGAATCAAGATTCCCCACTCACCATTGCATGACCGCATAGGACTGGCTACTTGCCCAGGAGCTCTGGGTACATAAGGGATTTCAGGAGTGCCTCTCAAGCTCCCAGTGCACAGGCCAATAAATAATAATACCTAGCTCTACTATATTACTTTTCATCCATAGATCTCAAAGCACTTTACAAAGGTGGACAGTAGCATCATCCCCATTTTACAGAGGGGGAAGCTGAGACACGAGGCAATTAAATGATCTGCCTAAGATCTGTTAGGAGGCCCGGGGCATAGCTAGAAATAGAAGCCACATCTCATGTGTCCCTGTCAAGTCATCTATCCAGTAGGCTCTGCAGCCTCTCAAGAAATGTTGCAAATTCTTCCAGCTCCCCAACACAGCAGAGGAGACATTTCTGACGCACATTTCTGGTGCTACCATTTGCGTGGTGTGTCTAAGCACCACCCCTTGCTATGGATAGCATGCAATGGTACGGTCTAGCCTTGAATCATTATTAATAGAGATATTATATCCCAGGCAAATTGGAGCTGATACAATTCCCATTGAATTCAGTGGCCCAACTTCCACTGATATTAACAGGAGCAGGAGCAGGCACCGATTGTTTATTACTGTCCACCAGTGCTGCCCTTCAGTTGTAGCTGGGAAAAGAGAACATTGCTTCAGAAAATATAAATGTATGAGAAATCCACTTAGGCATCCCCAGCCTTGACATTATTACCTTCTATCACCACACTCATCCTTGAAGTAATCTGTTTTCTTGCCCTTCATCCATCCTTTATCCACTGCTGTACAATAAACAGCCTTAAACTTTAATTGGCTGCAGGACTTTTATTTCCTGCTCTTTTGCTGAATTTCAGCACAAAAGTTGCTACATGTTTTATAGTGTAACACAAAGGTGCTTGGAGAAGAGATTATGCCTGGAAGATTGGAAAATGTCTACCTATAAGCCATATTATACACATATGAGGACCTAATACTATTTAGATAACAGTTAAAACCACAGCCTTCAAATACAAAGCCAGCTATTAAAATATTGCCGGAGGCAACATGGCAAGGTTTAGACTAGCTTTATGCAAGATATGGGAAAGGGAGAGAAGGTTGGGTCACTTGAATGACTTCACTGTATTTCTCTCTATTTTTAATTATCACAGATTTAATCAACTTGTCCTGGTTGTATATTTTGCAATAACCTCTTTCCTGCCCCCCTTTTATGGAGGGGGAGGGGATTTATATAACAAAGCCAGTTTAAAAAATATGAGCTACATGGAAGACAGAACAGCAACTAAGATATTGTGATTAATTTGATAGACTTCCAGTAGGAAGTATTTAGTTTATCGGCACATAGTAAATGAATATTAAAATATGCATACCCCAAGGCTACAAGCGAAAGTAGATAACAGCTGTTGGTCTAAAATGTGGTTTCATAATGCAGAGAGATTGGAATAAGCTTGTAATTATGAATTAAAGCTAGACCAGTAAAAAAAATATATATATTTTGAGTGGGCTGTCTGTAGCCCGTACCATTTAAAACCAGTTCTCTATATTAAAAATAAAAAGGATTGTTCACTTCAGCTTCTGAATTAGTGTTGGAGTGACATCAGCAACTACAGGCATCCTTTGGCTCAACTTTTAGAAAACAAATGAAAATCTCACTGTGTGTTCAACAGTTCCGTAACATTAAAAAAAACCAACTGCAGAGAGGGATTTAGCCTTGGATGGCCAATAGTAAATTTTAACACATTTTTTTTTAAATTGTAATATTGCATAGATGGTAAAGCAGGAAAAATTCAGGGTCAAACAATCATCTGATGTCAAGTATACTATATACTGGTCTGTTATACTTTAATTTTGCATGGTTACTATACATGGAGGATGTGAGTCGGTATAAAAGATGCAGCTCTGTCTCACACTGAAAAAAATGCTTTTTTTCTGTAGGATTATATATACTCCATATTTTTCTCATGTATGTTCTGGAGCTATATTATTTATCATCTCCATTAAATAAACTTTACAAATCCAAAAGTCATACAACTCTCTAACTTTACCTAAAGTCATTAACCACAGAAGCGTATTAAAGTCTTTGTATTCAAAACAGTGCTCTTCAGGAAACAAACACAAAAAAAGATCTTTCAAAGCTAAGCAAAAAATTCACCATTAATTTACACAAATAGGGCCTGATTTAAACCCTGTTGAAGTTAATGGGAAAAACTCGTATTGACTTCAGTGGGCTTTGAATCAGGCTCATACTGCTGTAGATATGTTATGATGCTTGTGAAGATCTGATAGAAAAAGCTTCAAATTATGACTTGTTCAACCAGTATGTCAGTCAGCAGGAATACAAGGCATACTGGGGTTAGTTTACCCTGAAAAAGAGCAACAGGTGATGGGAGTAGATGGTCTCAGATGCTTATTAGTCTGTTGGCTGGGAGTCAAGATCTGCCTGGTGTCTGGCTATATACTTTTAAGGAAAACCAGAAAACTTTTATATTCATAGATTCTGAAAGAGGATGGTGCAGGGATTTTCAACAAAAATAATCTACATATTGGACTCACCTTTAAGGAACAGAGAATCTCTAAAAGCAAAGTGTATCTCTGTGACATTAATACATGAAATGATTCTACTACTATGACATTGACATAAATACCTGGATGTTACTACGTGATGATGGTGAAAGTCCCAAACTGGTGTTTGATCATAAAGTCTCAATCATAGTGCTCAGTTGAAGGTTTGTGCAATTGCTTACCATAGGTTGACTTTTGTTTGCAGGCTTTGCTTCAGGAATACTTTCTACAGCTGTGGTGCAATTTTTTATGTATATAATTTTCCTGACAAAAAATACAGCTTAATCTTTCTTAATATTTCCAGCAAATATAGAAACAAAACTTTAGTGTCAAATTAACATTTTATTTTTGTTTACCTTTAACCTAAAATGATGTTTGGTTTCAGTTTTTTGCTTTAAAACAAAAAAATTACATTTTCTGTTGAATTATCAATCTGAAATTACAATTTTTGTTTTGATTAAAAATGTTAAAAGGTTTCACTTCAACATTCCTGATTCAAAACTTCAGAATTTCCACTCCACTAAATATTTTGATATTTTCACTCTCCATACCGATTAGGAAAGGACACTGATTTTAAACTGTCAGAATGTCCCCTGGCACAAAAAATTCGATTTTCCAAACAGCTCTAATAATTTCCTACCAGAGTAAAGAAATGAGGAAGTGGCTGCATCAAATACTGAAAGTAAGTATTTTCCCAGGAGAAATGGGGATACATAATTTTAAAAGATATGTATTTCCTTTCACACTGCTTAGACCACATCAATCCCCTGTGAATCTCTTAACTAGCCAGCCAGTGTTTTCCACATTAAGTTCAAGTTCCTGGACAAATCAATTTCTACTTTCATTTTCTCTCACTCTCCCTCCCGCACATTTCACTCTATCCTAACCTCCCTTCATTTCCTTCTCCCACTCTCATCTATGCTTTTTTTATGCTGCACCTTATACTTGGAAAAGCATCCCTTCTATGCCAAATGTCACCCTCTCCTCAGTCTAACTTCTCATAAAAACTTCTGCCAAAAAGCCAATTAAACGCTGGTTCTTCCACTGAAAGACAGTTCACTTCTTTGATTTTGACCACAAGGTTATTAATAGAGCTAGTCAAAAAATGCCCATCTAATTTTTTTCATGGGGAATTTATTTTTCAACTATACAAAAAAATCTCATGGAAAGCATCTGCTTTCCTCAGAAATTTTCAGTTTTTCATTGGAAAACCAAAGACTGAAATATTTCTGTGGAAAAAATAATTTCTGACCAGCTCTAGTCATTGGTGATTTTATTTGCATTACAGAAGCACCTCACAGGGCCCACCAAGATCAGGGCTCCAGTACCCTTGGCGCTGTCCAAACAGCTAGTGTGATATAGTCCCCGTCCTGAAGAATTTACAATCTAGACAAGGAAAACAAAGGGCAGGAAAAGGAAGTATTATTATCCCCATTTTGTGGCTAGGGAACTGTAACACAGAGAAATTAAATAACTTACCCAAGGTGACACCATAAGCCAGTAGTAGAGCAGCATATAGACCCCCAGTGCTTCTCAACCCCAGTCCACCATCTGAACCACTTCTTCCTCTCTGTTAGCTGGATATTTAGATATCTCTGTATTCTGCATACTTAGAAAGTACCATACTGTACATTAACATGTATTTCACAAAACCATCCCCAACATGAATAGAAACATTTTAAACAAATCATTGCAATAAGAATTTATTTCACTGAGTGTATTTGAACTGTGTTCCTATGAAAACAAAGTTGAAACACACTCTCTGAAATAACTTCCTTTCTAAGGTGTAGCAACTAATATTGCGCATAGACACAATTCAAATGTTCATTCAACCATAACCAGCTTCTCTGAATGACACATTCCTCCAGTAACTCAGAGTTGCCTCCTGTAGGCCAGTTTTAGAGCAACTGCACATTGAGCCATTTCTTTTCTGGTCTGTGTGCTACAATCCCATTCATTTACCAGATATCCCTTTGTACATCCCTTGCTCCAAGTCATACGTCTCTGAATTTAACTAGAATATTTGCACCTATTATGCCAGGTGAAGAAATGAGTTTTAAACTAAAAATGAAGCCAGGGACTAATCTTTTATCATCTTTTTCAGTGTAATAGCCTTAAAAATCTTGGGTTCAGTTTCATTGTAGAAGTTAATTTTTAAAATGCAAGTAATAAAAGCCACTGAAGTTCCAGGGTGAAATCATGGCCCTCTTTGATGTGAATGGGAATTTTGCCACTAACTTCAGTGGGACCAAGATTTCACAGTTAAAGGGCCCCAAATTGGACCATCCGTCCCCAAGCTAGTATAGCTGCCCCTTTTTTTCAGCTTAAGAAGATGCTTGTTATGAAGACCTTGGTTTTTTGAGTCCTCAGTTTTCAACCCAGCCAGATAACTTCGAAAATACTCTTGGTTCTTCACCTAAGAAAATGTTTCAAGATTAGAACAGGTTGACATTATGGTAGCAGGAGATTTCCCCATAACCAGGTCACCAACTTTCAAGAGACTCACAAATCCAATGACTAGTGCACTCCTGAAATTAAGAAATGTGGAAGAGACTTTGGAGTACCTGTTTGTTTGTTTGTTTGAAATGTGTACTGTGTTATGTATTTTTATATTTGGAAAGTTTCCAGGATCCAGATAAATCCCTGCATCACAACTTTGTCATCATCATAGGGCTATTCTTTATGCCAGAAGAGGTCTCCATTACAATATCAATTCATTGGGAGAAAAAGCAGACTTTTAATTTTTTGCTTGTCTGTATTTGCCTGTTTATTATTTCAAATAAGTACATAATTTGTAGCGGACTCTTAAATTCAGCATCTCCTTTACAGAGGAATTCTAGTGAGAACAAATGTAATTTTAAACCCTTATCGATTATGACATAGCTACTGTAAATGAATGAATTTTATATGAAGCGGACAATGTGCAGCCAGTTGATTTTTATCGATAAACAAAAATCAATTAGCCACTTGTTCTTTTGGACTAGAAGGTTTACTCTATTGGATTGTTCTTTCCAAATGATTGTTTGATTAAGTTTTCTGCAAAGGAAAGAAAATATAGTGACAGGAATTAAATTACAGAAATTTAGTAAATCTTCACAAGTATTTTACACAATACCATTCTTTACTTAATAAAGGACAAGCAACATATTTTATGATTTCCCATTCATTCAACAAAGCTATGGCGTTTGTAATTGTGTATATAAAGCCATCAGTCTTCTTGAGCCATCTTTAGCAGAGCAAGCCCCAAAGCATCGTCCATTCTGCTCAGATCTGATCAGCATCTTTATAGTTTATCAGCCTTGGGGTTCAATTTTGTTTTGGATGCTTTTATAAATGAGCACAATCACTGGTGAATCTGTTCTTCCAGATTGCAAAGAGAAAAATCGAGAGAAGAACTTTAGTAGATTACTGTGTCAATGAGGATAAAGTACAAGCACAAATGCACCTCCAGTAGTCTCAGAGATTATTTTGTTGGGTGTACATTTTCAGTTTTATTTCAGTAAAATTAGATGATTGTCTTAGTTATTATTTTGAAGCTATATTCTGTCCCCAGGGGAGGTGCATGATCAGTGCACTATCTAGCAAAATCAATTGTTCCAAAGTACTATTTATTTTAAAAAAAAAGGAAAGGGAAAGAGGAATAATGCATAGCAAATGCAAAAACAGTTATAAGACTTTCTTCTAGTCAGATTTAGGATGTGTTGTATAGTCAAAGCATGGAAGTTAAGAAATAATGTAGCTGAATTTACAATCCAGTTGAGAATTAGTTTTTATATATTTAAACTTTTAGGCGACCAATGAAAAGCATGCACTCATTTGTTTTATTTTTACTATAAATGTAAGGGCTAAATTGCTAACACAGAATTAATGGAGGATGTGCACGTATTTCCTCCTACAGTACACTGCACTTAAGTGGACCCATTTCCACATGAAGCAGACAATGGAAATGATTTCTCTTAAAATGTAAAAGATGTTTGGTTTCTTTTGTATAGTCATATGAACTTCACATTTGTTATGCAGTAATTCAAGAGAAAATGAAGTTCACTGAATATGTGATGAGTCAAAAGGAACAGGATTCTCCAACTGGTCATCCAAGAGAGTTGCAGTTTCATGATATATGGGACCAATTTCATTATCAGAAACTGTTGGGGCCGAAAAGGTATCTCTGTCTTTGTCACTGTCCCATATGAGAAGGATAATGGCAATCAAATTGTGATCAGAGTCAAAATATTTGTCACACTGAATATTGATGGACAACCCAGACTTCCAAATCAATCAAAAAGTTAGCAGTCAGATGTTTAATATATGAAATATTCCAGCAAACATGGCTGACTAGAATTGGACTAAGTATTGTCTCCTTAATATTCAGCAGCAGTGCCGTGGAATGAAGAGGAAGGGAGGAATCTAGAAATGTGTGAAGTAATACAATGAAAGGAGATCAGTGGAAAGAAAAATGTTGTTTCTTCTTAACTGCACTGTGGATCTATACTCTCTATAATCTTTCCTCATTCACCAAAAGTAAAGAAACTAGCAATTATGTTTTGTAGAAGGGGCAGCAGTGACACACAGTTTTGGATGTCTGACACATGATTGCTTAATTTTGTAATTTAGACAGGTAGATAGTAAGAGGCAAGGAAAAGAGATAAACTATGTTTGAGGGATGGTGGATTGGGGCACTGATCCACATTTACAGGTTTTATTACTTAAAACAGTGACTGCACAGCTTGATTCTGATTTAGATGCTTTACTCTGTCCACAGTTGAATAGAAAAATATTTTAACTAGAATTAATCAATTATACATAACACCACACTCTTCACTAAATCTTGCTGTCCACGTCTCAACTGTTTGCTGGAGGGAAGAGAAGGGTCCGTGTTCTTGTTCAATAACATGAGAAATTCCTCAGGTTGACATTCCACATGCATTTGTTCAAGCAATAATGCTCAGAATATATACCCATTGCCACCTCATTGCTTTCACATTGCCAAATGGCAGGTAGCTTAATACAGGTGGTCTCACATGAGTTTGTGGTGTTGAATTTTAAAATTGTTTTAAATTGTTCAACACCTAATAATTTTGTCTTTAAAATTACTTACAATATTTAATTTATAGAAACAAGAAATGGTAGGCCAGTTAGCTTTTCTTAATTTTTTCTCTTATTGTCAACTCAGGGGTGTGGCTCCCACCATTTTAGTCACAACTGTTTTTTGTTTTTTTTTTAACTTATCTTAGGGGTCACCATGATCAAGACAAAGCAAAATAATCAGTTATTAAACATGCTATTTTATTATTAAGGAAAATAAAATAAAATATAAAACACAATGACTGAATGCAACTGATAAGTTGTTATTTGTTACAATCCCTTCCATGTGTCTTTGTGGAGAGCTTTTAACAGAGATTACATCCCTCAGAGTGAACGTCCCTGAGATGTCTTTTCCTCTTGGTAAGCTAAGACCAAACTATATGTTTCGTAAAATTATTGTGAATTCATTCTTTAGTATATCCTTAGATAACTAAGAATGTTTTAAAATGGGGAAAGGAACTTTGTTTCAGGGCAGACAGACCTTGTCGTGACCAGGGCTGGCTCCAGGCACCAGCTAAGGAAGCAGGTGCTTGGGGCGGCCAATACAAAGGGGCAGCACTCTGTCCGCTTTTGGGGCGGCACGTCTGGGTCTTCGGCGGGGATTCGGAGGCGGGTCCCTCAGTCCCTCTCTTCCTCTTTGAGCTGCCGCTGAAGTGCTGCCAAAGAGGAAGAGAGGGAGTGAAGGACCCGCCACCGCGATTGAGCTGCCGCCCAAGTGCTGCCTTTTCTTTTTTCTTCTTTTTTTTCTTCGCTTGGGGCGGCAGAAAACCTGGAGCCGGCCCTGGTCATGACTGGGTCATGGGTGGTCTGACCTAGTGGTCAGAGCAGGACTCAGGCCAAGTTGGGTACCAGAAGGTCAGAGTCTTAGACCGGAGGGCAAACCAGGAGTCAGGTGTCAGTAGGCAAGCAGGGTCAGAAGCTAAAGTCTAGGATCTCTCACATGCAGGGTCTGAAGCAAGATAGGTAGGCAGTCTGTACTGTTGCTCAGACAACTCTCCGTCATGACTTCTTGGCTTAAGTACTGATGCCAGCAAGTCAGTGGGTTGCAAGGAACTACCATTCAGGTCCTGGTGGGTGTTACTTCCTTCTGGACCCGGCCTCCTGCAAGAGCCAAACCTAAGCTTCCTGTGGTGATGTGGAAGTGTTAGCGGCCCAGACACCCCATGGTCCCAGGTTTTAGCACTGCTGGTTCTTACATTCCTGTTGGTTATTAATAGATAACCAGCTAGTTTATAGTTGACAAATGACTTAATTACATGCTATGAAACCAAAGAAAATATTTAGATAAATTACTTGGTAGAAGTCATTTAAGGGGCTGTCTTGAGACCAGCCAATTAACCAATATTAAGAAACTTAAAACCAATTCAATACCACTATTTCTCTGTTTACCAAGGTCTAGTCCCATCTCCTGTCCAGGAATACCTGGTCTAACCATTTGGTGATTAATAGGAGAAACTGTTAGTCTTTTAAATTACAACATTTCAACTTTCCAACAAAATCATTACAAGAGTTTTGAATCTAATCCCTTTAGAGTTTAGTTAACGTCCTCTCACCAATCCATGCTGAAGTCTTGGGGATGTTTCCTTAGGTTGGCTTCTTCTTGAGCCTTATCTGTTTGTGGCAACTTGCCTATAGAGATGGACAGGATGAGTTGTGGAATTCTTGCTGTCTAAGCAGAGTAGCAGGAGCTGTGAATGTGGGAACCTCACTTCAGAGTATTTTATACCCTTCTCCTTACTTTCATGAAATTATAGAAAAACATACCTCTTTCATGCTTGTTCAAGTTGGTTGTTGTTACTCTTTCATTGGCTCCCTGCCTTCAGATTTGGCTTAGAGTCTTAAATGACACTTTCAGCTCCTGAATATGCAGTTTGTATAAATATATGAAACATTTCTTTAATTGCCTTTGTTCTTCTTGTGGCAAGAAAGATCCAGATGATTGTTAAAGTTTGTTTTAACTCATTCTTTTTATTTGGTCAATTTTTCTGGTTTTGTTTTTTGTTTTTTTTTTTTTACACTTTTATTAGTGTATGATAGGAAACAAAATTTGTTTTTTCAAAAAATCCAAGCACTCTTATTTTTATGGAAGAACTTTTAGTTCAAAAATAGAATTTTTAATTAAATAAAACTTTTAGAAAGTCTCCAGCCTAAGTTTCTGACTCTACATAACAATTTTTGGAATGAAGATTGTCTTGTCTTCCTGCATTGGATGAGGGTTTGCTTTCAGACTTCCAGTAACTGATTAATTAATTCCCCATCAGTACAAATATTTTATACTTAAATGGCTTCTTATATTAGTATTAGTCTAGAATCAAATGACCTAGCTGTATTTGTATATAAAACATTTTAATATACATATCATATACAAATATCAGACAGTTATTCTTTGAAGGCTTGCTTTTAGGTACAGGATATTTGCAAATATATATATATATTAAAAGATGCTTATGCCTTCTTAAGTATTTGAGAATCAGCAAAAGTTATCACCTTTCAGTGGAAACATGAGTTGAAAGTAAGCAGTATCTTCTGTAAGGCATTTCCTACCATAAGTGTTCTCCAGGTTTAAAGAATGAAGACTTTAGTGTGTTTACAAAAAAAAATCTGTTAATTAAGGATATTTCTAGGGCTTGCTCTACACCAGCAACTTATGTCAGCATAATTATGTTGCTCAGGGGTGTGGAAAATCCACACCTCTGAGCAATGCAGTTATACCAACCTAACCCCCTGCTAAACAGCTCTATGTCGACAGAAAGATTTCTCCCATTGACCTAGCTACTGTCTCTCTGGGAGGAGGAGTACCTACACTGGTGTAGCTGCAGTGAGGTAAGTGTAGACAAGTCTGAGAATTCTTTGTGTGGGTTTAAACTCAGGGTTTGTTTTGGTTTTTTAAAGAAAGGGGGTGGGGGATTACAGGCCCACTTTACCTCTAGATTTATTGCTCTGATAACACAAACCTGCATTCCTTTCACAATAAGCTTTCTTCCTAGAAAGGTTTACATGGTTTGTCTGCTTGATGTTTGCTTGTCCTTGGGAGATCAAAGCGGAACCCTTCTGGAATTTATTTGATTAGCTTCAACATCTTGTAACATAATTAGCAAAATATGTGTATTTTATATTTCCAAGCATCATGGCTATAATGCTCTTGTATATCTTAATATTCTGCAAGGGTGCAAATAAGGTGGTAATGACTTAAAGATTAGTTATAATAATTTTATTTAAATCATTTTTGCATCAGTATTAATATCTCTTCCTCCCCCTGTCCCAAAGTCCTGATGGTGTGAGGTATGAATGAGCTTTTTCACATAGTAGCTTCATTGGCAGATTTTCAACATTATGTGTCTCAGTTACAGCTACTTTCTGAAGTAATACTAACAGTGCTACCCCCAGGTTATCACATAAAGCTTGGTTCCAATGGCCCTGATGTTCCATGGCTGGAGAAGTTACAAGAGTTGGTACTTAGTGATGGTCGAAGAGTATTTATCTATATGTTTAGGCAACTCTGATCTTAGCCCAATGGGCAGACCCTGGAAAAACCATTAAACCCAACAGGTAAGGTCAGTGTTTTAACCAAATCTTCCCTGAGATGTTCCCTTCAGCCTTCTCTAATGCCTTTTAACATCTCTTTATTGGAGCATCTCTCCAAAAGAAAAAAAAAGTCATATAAAGATATTTTTCCAGTGGCAGACCTGCACTACATTACACCATCTTCTGTTCCATTAAATATAATTTTAAAAATCTATCCTTTAAGGATGTATTACAAAGTGAACAAGAAGAATCACAATGTAAAAAATAATATTGGTGATAGGTGGTAAAAATTTAACAGGATTTCTGAGATTAAAAATTCAGCTCTGTCCCTCTCTATTTTCTCTTCTCTGTGGATTTCAATCCTTCTCATAGACTCAGAGACTTTAATGTCAGAAGGGACCATCGTAATCATCTAGTCTGACCTCCTGTATATTGCAGGCCACAGAACCTCACCCACCCACTCCTGTAATCAGGGGCGGCTCTAGGCACCAGCGGGGCCCGCCCGCGCGGGCGCGGGCTCCTGGGGAGGGCGTTTTTTGTCGTGGAGCTCCGCCCGCCGCATGCCGGCGGTAGGTCCACCAGGACGAGACGGGACGCCGCCCCTGCCTGTAATAGACCCATAACCGCAGGCTGAGATACTGAAGGCCTCAAATTATGGTTTAAAGACTTTAAGTTACAGAGAATTCACCATTTACACAAGTTTAAACCTGAAAGTAACTAGTGCCCCATGCTGCAGAGGAAGGCAAAAAAAACAAAACAACCCAGGGTCTCTGCCAAGCTGACATGAGATAAAATTCCTTCCTGACCCCAAATATGGCAATCAGTTAGACCCTGAGCATGTGGGCAAGACCCACCAGACAGACACCTGGGAAAGAATTCTCTGTAGTAACTCAAAGCCCTTCCCATCTAGTGTCCCATCTCCAGGAGTTGAGGATTTTTGCTACTGGCAGTCACCAATGGGCCACATGCCTTCTGATCACATGAAAATGATTTAGCGTGCACACACACAAACTACCACCAGAGAGGAGCACCTGAAATATTCTCTTTTGACCTACAAAGTAATGCACATGTTGCATATTCTTAGATTACTTTATTCATGGAGTAAATTTGTGAAACTATACTAATGTGAATGATTGGACTCGCCAAAATCTAACATTTCCTGGGTTTGTCTGACACACAAAACTTTTCACAAATCTCTAGTTAGCTACTTGTCGACTTATTGTATTAAAGATTTTTTCATTAACAAATACAGGGTTAAGATATAAGGTGGAAGGTCAAGCCTAGTTTTAATAGTAATAAAAAACAAAATGAAACAACCACAACCAAAATAAATCTGGAAGGGATATTCAGGGAATAAACCAACTAGCACCTGAAGGGGGTTAGGAAGAAACCTCCCCAATGGGCCAGTTATTTCATAATTGCCTATTTGAGATTTCTTGCACTTTCTTCTGAATCAAGGATGGGCCACTGGTCTGAGGCAGTTTGACAATTCCTGTGTTGCTATTGCTATAATTCACTATTTCAGGCAAATCTGCTCAGTTCACCTGAGATCCTGTTTTAGAATGGAACATCTGTGACAGATCAGATTCAAGAATCCTCAAAGAGTGGAAAACACAAGCTGCCAGGGAGGGGTCCCATCTGCATTCTGCTTGCTACTGTACATAAAGAAAAAGAATTGATAGTTCACAATCTGCTGCAGATGATAATATCATCTTGGTCTGACAGTTTTAGGTCAAGGACAGAGAAATCAGAATGTAAAATAAAATCGGTGAATGTAATTTTTTTTAAAACTGCTGCAAAGGCAATATCAGAAACAGAGACTATGAACAAGAAATCATCTTCCTATTATAACACCCAGTACAGGGTCCTCAGCAGTCTGCAAAACACTTTCTTGATAGATCTATGAAAAACTCAGTGATTTCACTTAAGAAGGTTTTGTGCAAATATTTTCTTTACTTTCAATCCACATGCATTTTCCTCTCCATCAAGCTTCAACTTGAGCTTTGGGTTTAAACAAACTAAAAATTTCAAACAAAACTCAATCAAAACTGCCAAATTTTTAATGACTTTTGCATCACACCCAGGGAAAACTGCAAATTTCATGTGATTGCTATGCAAAATCTTAGACTAGCCCCTGATTGAAACAGAGGGGTTGGTCCAACTCCCATTAAAATCAGTGGCTCCACTGGAGATGGATCAGGGCCAAAGAGAAACCATGCTTTACTAGGTGGGTCTTAATGTTAGACAGCTTCCAGACTGCAAACTCAGTGTTGCCAGCACCTGTGGATATTATCATAAGTTTCATGATATTTTGTATTTTTTGTTAAAACCACAGCAGCTGCAATCAATAGATTGCATAATAAATGGAATCTCCATCTAAAAAAAAAAAAAGTAAATTTCTAGTCCTCATGGTGGCAGATAAAAGCTTGGAAACATGAAACGAGTGCACCCTAAAAGCTCTGAAACCAGAAGTCAGGTATAAAGGCAAAATGGTTTGGGGTTTTTTGTTGTTGTTGTTTGTTTCTTTGTTTTACACACACACAAAAATCTCATTATTTTAAAACAATCTCACAAGTTTTTAGGGGCCTGGCCTCATACTGTTGGAATGCTTGGGGTTGGCAGTACTCAAGGTTATGTAGGACTGATAAAGTACTATAAGCATCACCACATATATGCAGTCTAATTTTCAACAGTAGTAACTGATTTGGGGTGTCTCTGCATTTGGGCACCCATCCTGAAACACCTTGGACCTGACTATACATCCAAATAATGGAGGTACCCACATAAATGGCCACTATTGAAAAATTTGGCCCTATTCTTTTCAAGTATACATACACACACTCACAGATATAAATGTCCCTTAAATTAGAATTTCATTTTTTCTGAAACTCCAATTTTCTGAATGTTGGGCATATTCGTGGTTCAAGGTTTATATGTCTGTGCGAGTGGGAAGGGGACACAAATATATCATAAAGCTCATCTTTTCACTCTCCTGATTCTGAAGCTGATGAGCACACGGCTATTCCACCTGTACACGGTTAAGCAGCCTAAATGGATGCTAATGGTCCCAAGGAACCAAACCGCTACCAGAGATCAACGTAGGGAAAGGGAGTCCTGCCCACATACACTTTTCTCCACCTATCCCTCTAACACTGGCAACAGGGATGGAAAGCATAGGAGTCTCTGCACTGGCTTTTCTACATGAGGATGCCCCTGGCCCAATGTGATCCTTCCATATCCATATATCACCTCTAGGGCCAGTTTGTACAAGCAGTGCTATGCAACGTGGTTATACCAAATTGGAGGATCTCACCCATAGACTTTAATATACTCTCCTTTTGCATATTGAGACTGATCATATACTGTAAGTCACATCTGTCCCAGTTTTAAGTCTGTGCAGAATTGTTCGGGGGGTACAAAACGATGTAACTAGTAACCAAACAACGAGCAAAGATGATTATAAATCACCCTAAATGGCTGATTAAATACATCTTCTCCAGCTCTAATTTTCATGATTTCTTATTTGTACTGGCTAGTGCTCAGAGTTATGCATCACTGGCAAATATTATCATCTTACTGTATTTTCCTTCTGTCAAGTCAGGATGCACTGTATGCTGTAAAACTTTGAAAACTGTGACCACCATAGAAGCCCTTGTATAAGAATTTTCACACTTTATTAAGTTTTGAGATGGGTAGATAAGTTACAGAATATTGGGAGGTTTGAAAAATGTGTGAGGACTCTGCATGTACACCAAGGGAGTTAAGAAGAGTGATCAGATGTCCCGATTTTATAGGGACAGTCCCGATTTTGGGGTCTTTTTCTTATATAGGCTCCTATTACCCCCCCCGACCCCCATCCCGATTTTTCACATTTGTTGTCTGGTCACCCTAGAGTTAACCTACCAGGGTTTCAAGGGCCTGGAATTGTGAAGTCTTCAGGTAGGAGATAGCTAGTATTCCCTCTTCTGCTTCTGCCGTGCACTCAAGAAGAAAAATTTTGAGCTGGGAGATAGAAGATACAAAATACCTAACTTAACAGGAAGTGTGGTGTAAGTGGTATGCAATAGTTCAGACTTCCATTGCTCTACGCTACCCCTTTACATTTTAACGAATCTGCTTGCCTGTGGAGACAGCTGCCACTTGTGAGGTAAACATGATGCAACATATTACAGAAGGGATATATTCTGTGATTTACTTTTGTTTGGATGTTTCCCTTTATCTAAAATCAAATCATATTAACTCAGAATGTGTGGTTGTTTTTTGTGAATGAAAAGAAATAATATAGGAGAATTTTTAAAGTTTTCTTGTAATATAGGGGAATGAGGTATGCAGAAAGGAATTACCCAATTAGCTAGGACAATCAATATAATTCTAACCATATGTGCCATGGATTCTTTAATGACAATGAGTTCAGAACTTCAGTTTTCAATCTGAAAGATGGCACCTCCAGCAGTACTGTGAACTCCCAACATGCTATTAAGAACCAAGTTCCATCCCATAGGTTGATGCAAATATTGAGTTAACTGCACATTTTCAGCCCCACCACTAGATAAAACCACTCAAGATGAAAGGTGCTATATAAATGCAAGATATTATTATTGTCTTAGTAGAATATATTGAAGTTCACAAACTGCACCATAAGTTGACTTAGATCCAAAGAAACTTTAGCATTAATAAGCTTATAGTAATAGAAAAGGGATACTGGCTAGTCCATCGACCAAAAATACAGGTGGCTTTCTTTGCCACCACCACCCCACTAGATAGATAGATAGATAGATAGATATAGTTAACTTTTAAATGAAATGTCCTAAGCAGATACAGATAAATCCTAAAGTCCTTGCTCAGTTTGCTCAGATAAACTCCCCATTAACCACCTTAGAATTCAATTCAGCCCTACTGAAAGCAAGGGGAGTGTTGGAATTGGTTTAAACAGTAACAGGATGGCAACCCTAATGCACTCCACTCCACTGGAATCTCACTGTATTTAAAACACCTGTAAAACCCTTAAACACTTAATTTTAATTTATTGCAGGCAAAATAACAGAAAAATATCAATATTTGGAATATGCACGGTCTTTTCAGGATAAATTTTGATTTGCTATTTAGGTAATATTAGCTGAAATTTGTAAATACAGCCCCTCAGTCCATCCTGCAAAGACTTGTGTTCTGATTAACTTTACTGTCTGGAATAGTGCTACTGAAGTCAAGGAAACTATTCACTGTGCATAAGTCTTTGAAAAATCAAGACCTAAGACACCTAAATGAGGAGCCTTATTATCAGAGCACCCAGCAGCTCTCATTCACTTCAAATATCAATCTGACAATTTGGGCACCGTGTGTTTTGTTTTGTTTTTTAATGGTTTAAATGGTCTTCGGTGGGGGAAATTATCATTAAAAATGACAATACACAATATAATAAAATAAAATTAAAGTTGGCAATGCAAGCCCAGCACTGACTGCATCTTACTTTAGTAGGGCTCCATTGGTGACATTTGTAATTTTCTTTGCTTCATTTGCCCATGGAAACTTACTGCTTTTCAAAGAACATTTTACTTGGGTGAGGAGGGGGAGAGGTGGCGAGACAATAAATCTACCGTGTTTATAATTCTGTTCTGCTCAAATCAAAATCCAGACTATAAAAAGAAAACCCACTTGCACTCATAAGAGCTATCTACACACAGATTTTGTACCACATTAAGGCCTGATCTACCCACAGTGTGTGCACCAATATAACTATGTCAGTTAGGGATGTGATTTGTCATCAATATAGTTCTACCAGTACAACCGCTAATGTAGATGCAATTATACCAGTATAAAGGTGCCTAATACTAGTATATCTTATTCCCCTTCCCATATGAGAATAAGCTGTACTGAAATAAGCACCTTTATATCATATAACTGCATCCACACTTGTATATTTACTGCTTTAACTAAACGGGTATAGTTCAAGTAGTACAACTTGTGTGTATAGACAAACCCTTACTATATCATTTTGAAAATGGCATAATTAAAGTGGTGCAAGCCCCTATAGCAGATGCAGTTATACCAGTACATAGGACCTGGATACTAGTATAACTGTATCCACACTAGGAGTTGCACCACTTTAGCTATTTTGGTATAATAAACCCAACAAAGCACACCCCTATCCAAAAATAGTTAAACTGGTACCAAAAATGTGTGTAGACTAGGTCTAAGGTGACTTGTTTTTAATTGTAGGAAAATTGTTCTGAATCATCTAATGAACTGTGAAACTCTTCCAGATAGCTAGATAAAGAATAACTAGAAAAGAGAGAGAAGATAAATAACAGGAGGCTAGAACAGATCATCACCAACATAAGCTAAAGTAAAACTTGTTTCTAGCAGATGTTGAGGTCTTTCCATCCTCCCCGTCCCCCTCTCTCACCCTGGAAAAGACGCTCAGGAGGGAATGTAAGGTTCTCCAGAGCAAAGTTATGTTGAAACAAACAAAAAAAAAGTGCCGCTGAAATTGTACACTTTAATTACTGCACAGTATTAAGTTGAAGAAAAGCTTCAAAGAAATACTGAAACATTTTGGCAGACTGTCAAAACTATCTAACATTTACAAGAGCCAGCCGAGTCTTGCTGAGATACTTCTTTCTCCCCCATCCTCCTTTAAGGATTTTGCACCCTCAGAGTCCTTGCAAACTGATATATGTACAGCATCATTGCCATATTTCCCCCTTTTTCAGACACAAAGAAAACATCCAGAAGTAGCGATGCCCACTACATCCTGATTTTGGAGCAGCCAGGAAATGAGACTTCTGCAGAGGGTTCCGTTTTAATTGGATACGGTCACGCTATCCAAATGGGAAGAAATCTGCTACAGATTAGCCATTTTCTTTCTCCTTAATAGACAGACAAATTAATTACATTTTATAATCATTCCCGCTATTGTTTTTTTCTCCAGTTTGGAGACTTGTCTCAAAGAATTATGCCCAGACAGCAGCATGTAAAGTCAATTATAATGGAGGGGAGGTTAAAATAGCAGAGAAGCACATGCCCCTCTGCCTCCGTCCCACTAGGAGGTCTTTTCTGCTCATGC
Source organism: Mauremys reevesii (assembly GCF_016161935.1). NCBI lineage: Eukaryota > Metazoa > Chordata > Testudines > Geoemydidae > Mauremys > Mauremys reevesii. The sequence goes on along the minus strand of NC_052624.1, from coordinate 173,986,954 downwards.
CATTGCAGGAGGTCATGTACCACAGGGAGTTCAGAGAATGAGTTAGGTAATTTAGTCTTGGACAAGGGCCTATTTCAAAATGAAGAAGGGAAGAGGGATGATGGCATAGGGATTCCCTGCCTCTAGATACAAGCTAAATCATTCTGACAGAAGTATCTTATCCTAGGCTCATAAAGCTATTTCTGAAGAACAGTTTCTTTGCTTTTGGAATTTGCTACTTGCATCAGGTGGCAGGAATTTTTGACAAGTATGCCCTGGGGAGGTTGTGCCTGGAGCCTCCACCATCAAAAAAGGCTTTGTGCACCCCCATTTTTTTAAAGCAAATTGCTCATATCAAGCACCGGGGAAGGAGCCACACACCAGAGTTTCAAGCAGCATGTTTTAGTTCACACGTTGATGGGCAGTACTTCACAGCACTCAGCTGGCTTTCCTTGAACCCTTCCTTTGCTATTTCTCCTTGGAACTGTCCCAGCCCTGTCATGATGGGAGCGGATACTAAATGAAAGCAGGGAGCCCTAATTCAGGCAGCCAGCTTCCAATAGTGAGATGGAGCTCGGCCACTATATGGTTGGCACGGCATAAAAACGGACACAGACAGACACAATTGCATAAGCCATTATAATTGGAGCTACCAAACTAGCATTTAGTTACTTCACATTTAGGTCGTGTTTATACTACAGCTATACTTGAGTCAAGGAACCCATTCCAATGCTATTGTCCCTTGACTGGGTTATAACAAAGTTAGATGGGTCTTAATTGGATTAAAGCCTTACAAGTGACATTATGTGGACATATTGCACGATCCATGTGAAGCCCCACTTACATGTGCAGATGCAGCAATCTAGTCAGACACCATCATTGCAGGGGCAGGACCTTGGTCTGTCCAGGGTTTTAGTCCCAATAGATTGAGAGATTCCATCTATACTGCAGCTTTAACTGTGTCGTAACTGGGTTGGGGACAACTATCTTGTAATCAGATTCCGTGATTTGTTTACAGATATAATGTAGACAAGGGACTTATATAAGAGGGTTTTATAGAAGGGTGTGCACTGATACCACATCTTGCCACCCAGTCTACCAAGAGATTGTTTTAGACATACACAATGGAGCATTCATTGCAGAGATACATTTTGCTTTGCACCACTCCTTTAAGACCAAGGAACGTAGTTGGTTCATAAAGAATGATTAAAGCACCAATTATTTTGACTAAACATGTATTTGAAACCCTCAGGCTATCAGGGACATTAAGCCATCAATTCATTATTTAGTTGTCAGCACGGAAAACTGTCTGAGGCTTAAAGGTTTAACACGCTTGCAAACATTTGAAATTTCAGACGGTTACAATTTTATTTATTAGATCACGTAACTTACCTTTTGCACATGCATTGTCTGTAATGTGTCCTGTAGCTCTTCTTCTCATGTTCAACAAAACCTCATCGAATTTTTAAATTTAAACAATAGGAAACTAAGAAGGGAAGAAAAGGCCCCTTCAACAATGTCTGGGAAACCATTTACAAAGTCTTCCAGGCTCAGGTGAAACAAGTTGTACTGTGGGATTTAAAAGCTCTGCAGAAGTGTAAGATATAAAATCACTTCATCTTGGATGCTTAGAGAGGTGGTATGGGAAAGAAACTCCACTTTTTCAATGCCTTAGTGATAGATGACACTGACACTAACGGCTATAAAACCTTATTAGGGAGTGCTGTGAAACTCAAATATATGAGTTCCTTATGTAGAAAGATTTGAGTATTCACATTACAGTGGAAGAGAGGACATGTCCATGTTTGTCTCCTGGAACTGGATTGATTCTGGCAATCTATTCAAGTACACACAAATATTATTGTTCTCCAGAACTGTAGCAGAGACAAGTAAATGATATAACAGTCATTCCTAAAGCAGTGGCAACATTTTCTGATGATTTGATACAAAACTTTACACTAACTCTCAGCCTTTTAAAATGAAATAATGCCACTAATGTATGGCTCAATCCTGACAGGTGCTGAGTACTCTAACCCAGTCCAGCAAAACCCTTAATTTTAATCACAGAAATAATCCACTGTCTTCAGTCTGACTACTCAGCTGCTTAAATCTAAGCACAGGCTAGTGTGTTTTGCTGGATTCGGTTACGGTGCTCAGCACTTTGCAAGATTAACCCTTTAATGCTAGGCAGTCATGAAGGACTGCTCTTAGCTCAGTTTGAAAGAATCAGAGGGAGGCTCTCTAGAGTAGTACAAAACCCTGATGGGATGCCTGCCAGATGTGAAGCACTGCCCAGGCAGGAGAAGAAGTGTTGAGCCCAGGATTGGGGCCAGAAAATACGTGAGGAAAAAGACTCTCCAAAGAGGCCAGGGGCTGGATTAGAAACAGCAGCGCTCTCCTGCTTACAGGGAACTGGGAGCCAGGGTCTGAAGGTCAGAATAAAAATAGACTGGAAGCCCTGAAACAAAAGTTAAACTGGAAGACCCCAGCAAGAAAAAGGCTTGAGCCAGGACAGGTCAAAAGAAACATTCATTTGAGAGGACTTAATAAACTGGATCCCAAGGAGAATGCTATGTTAAATCCTCCTGGCTGTGAGTGGATTATTGGGAGAACCAAGAAGGAAACTGAGGCAGGATGATTACAGTGCCACACCACAAGGTAGCATGCTCCAGGACTGCACTCTACAACAAGCAGTAATGGCTAAAGGGATTAGGAACTAATTTGAGACACTCTGGCATTCTAGAACTCTCTCTTCATACTGTATGTCACAGGGCAAAGAGCTGAACATTTAGCATAAAGGCACATTAAAAGAGTTATCACAATACCTGGCCAGGACAGGAGATGTTGTGTCACAGTGAGTTCTCATATCCAGGAGCTGCTCTCATCACTTTTGTTAATCCAGCCAATACATCTGATAAAACCCAAAGAGCATTTTCAGGGTTTTTACAGTATCTTGCGAGTCTTATTAATATACAACAGAAGAGTCACGCAATCCCAGAATGCACACAGGTTATGTGAATTCACAGTAACGTTAATAGAACTAGTGCTTCTAGTGGCATCCATCATTTACTTTTTTCACCTTGTATGTGTCTGAAGTACTTCTATAGTACACAGTTTCTAGTTCATGATTAACATATACTACTAACGTCTCTGAGAGACAGAAATAATTTCAGTTTGAGCAACCTTGGTCCTGGGCAACACATCCATTAAAAATGTTATGGTTAAAAACTGTCCTGGCCAGAGCCATAAGGTGGAGAAATGCTAATGGTGCATCCTCTCTTACCAGTGAGGACATAATGCATTCAGTAGGCAGGGAGATGCACTCTAAAATGCCTTTTGCTGCTCTTCTAAATAGGAGCAGCATATATCCCAGCATTAGTAGGTCCTACTGACAGCAGCACAAGCACCATATGGCTTGAAGAATGGGACATGCCCTCTGAATAGCAGGCCATTCCCAATTTTGGAAAATGTGGCATGGCAAAGCACATTACCTAGCCTTCTCTCCTGGCTCTCTCTAAGCACTATGGAGAGATCTGCTCCGCTGCTTGCACAGGGTAGAAAAGGTTCCTTCCCACCTTGTCCAACACTACACCACAAGGCTGCATTTTACCCTCAATTGGGCTGAGTACAAGATGATAATTCTGAGATGTGGAAACATCAGCTACAAGGAAATTAACTGAAATCCACTCCCTCCCTCAAACTCTAAACCCCTCAACATTCTGTATTCTTGAATCAGGAGCTCAGGGGTAAAAGAACAGTGTGTTATCACGGAAGCCCCCAGCAAATGTAGCCATCACTTTTAATGTTAAGGTTAAAAAATAGTTTTCAGTGAAATTAGATACTGTTTGCATCCCAGGAAATCAAAGACGAGGAAAGACCCATTTTTTAATGCCATCTCCAAAGCAGCGAAAAATGCTGTAAGCAATTTCTTGTTAAAAATTTAAGTCCTGGAAAAACAAAAGCCTTAAAAATGCAAAATGTTACTAATGTCACTGGGAGAACCAATTTAAAGATATTTAACAGGTTCTCACTTTCCTTTCTAAATCCAGAAATAGGAGATTGCAAATCACAGATGATTACAATCATATAAAAGACTCACAGTTATGAAATAGATAGATAGATTCATGTGCAGGTAGACAATGTAGCTGTTCTTTAACACTGATTGTAAAATCTCTTGCAATGACTAATTGAAAGATGTGTTATATGGACATATTTATAGCAATTTGTGTAGGTTTATTTCTACCACAAATACAAGCATATAGGTGAAAACCTGGCCCAAGCCAAGCCAATGGCAAAACTTCCATTGACTTCAATGCAGCCAGGTTTTCACCTTACATATTTACACATATACACTGAATAGTCCTGATTTTCAGAGGTGCTGAGCATTCATAACCGAGTCAATGGGAGGTAACAGGGTCAAATATTTTTCTATGTGATAAGATATCTGTTCTTTGTTTATACAGTGCCTAGCACAATGGGGCCGTGATCCATGTTCGGAGTGGCTAGGTATTAACACAATACAAATAATTAATAAATAATAATAATAAGTATGGAGAACGTTGTAAATTGTTCAGGGATCACTGCTGAGTTGTTTAGATGTAAGATTTGACCAATGGCCTATTCTTGCAGGAGACAAACTCCACCCCTCAATAGCACAGTTAGGGAGAAAATCCTACAAAAAGGACCTTGATGCGATTTCCTCCACTTTAGTAGACGAGATCAGGCCCTGAATAAAGATTATAGGATCAAGCCCAATGCTAAAAATTAAAAAAAAAATGTTCATGCTTGCATAGCTTTTTCATTCACAAATCTCAAAACACTTTACAAAGACAGGACGTATCCTTATGTTTACATTACAGACGAGAGCATCAGAAACGGAGCATTATTTTGAAGAATGATTCTAATACAGAAGGCAAGATCATCGCTCAGGCTCCAGCCCTTCTACGACAGGTAAGAGGGATGGAACAGCATGAAAGGGCCCTAAACTCCCCACATGGGGGCAGGGAAAGATTCTTCTAGCACAAACCTACAGAAGACAGGGACGCCCAGAGGATTCAGGGGGCCTGGTGTCTTCGGCGGCAGAGGCCCCCCGCTTCGGCGGCAGGGGGGGGTCCTTCCACTCCGGGACCCACCGCCGAAGTGCCCCGAAGACCCACGGCGGGGGCCCCCCCGCGGCCTAATTGCTGCCACAGACCCGGCACTTTGGTGGTAATTCGGCAGCGGGGGGTCCTTCCGCCCCGGAGCAGAAGGACCCCCCACCGCCGAAGACCCAGAGGGGAAGAAGCTCCAAGGCCCCCGGAGCGAGTGAAGGACCCCACTCCAGGGGCCCCGAAAAACTCTCGTGGGGGCCCCTGCGGGGCCTGGGGCAAATTGCCCCACTTGCTTCCCCCTCTGGACGGCCCTGTCAGAAGATAGCTATATAGCTGCCTTCTGTGGATCTCCTTGCAATCCTTGGCTAACAGGAAATACCAAGGACATGATTGGGAGCAGGGTCTGTATCACACAGAACCACAGAGTTTCCAGGAAGTAATGTGACCCATAGGGCAGCACAGGGAGGCTGCAGTGATTTAAACAGGCCCTCTGAGCTGTCTAAATATTGCAGGAGCCTGGATCAGGCAAAGATCAGAATAGTGCAAAGATAGCTTAAAGCCGTATCAGTGCCTTCCTCCAACCTCCATGGGCCACAAGTTGTGTGCTGTACCACACAGAATCTCACTCATCGTATGGAGCAATGTTTGCTTTATTTATCTATTTTGAATGAGAACCAATCCTTAGGCCCTCAGCACACTGCTAATTAATTCCTTTCCCATGAGAAGAAAATTAGTCCCTTCTTTATTTTTAACAGGTTTCATGTGATTTTGGGGCTTTCTAGCTGCAAGGTAATTATAGAGTGACTGCTCACCTAAATCTTTTCTTTCCATTTGTATAGTACGTTTTTAGTATGCCCTACATCCTTGTCTTTTTCCAAGTATTTCTGTAATTAAATACAATATTGCCAAAAAGATGTTCCAGGTAGGAAAATATGTGTATATGCAATTGCACACAAAAAACGGCTAATTACTTGTGCAATCTCACATAAATACCTTTTCCTTAAATTATATTTAGGCACAAAAAAAGGTACTGATATACCCAAATGTACATATATCCAAATAAGACAGCAAAACTAGTTTTGAAGGATGGTCATTTGTTTAAACAAACATTTTTAATATAGTTAGGAATGATATTTGTGCCTATAGTCAATGGAATAATACTTTTTTAAATAATTGGGGATTTAGTGTAGGTGCACAACATTGTGCCTGCAAATATTTAGAATTGTTTTCAAAAGTGTGACTGAAAACATACACAAGTCCCTCTGTACTCCCTCAAAAAATCAAATATTAAGACTCAGATTTTGTAAATAAGGTAACCAGCCTATGGGAGAACTCCAAGAGGTATTGTAGCCTCCAGTTACCTAGTATATAGGGACAATGCACCCACTGCATAAGAGGATGTATCACACTCTCATTTCCAAAACCAGCCAGCTCTGAAGGTTGGTGCAGAGTGAGGGTGATGTCATAGTCCCAACTCCTCCTGCCACATATAAGGTAGTAAATGAGATATTAACTTGCAATGACTTATTCAGCCACTAGATGTCTCTATGATTTATAGTTACAAATAGGGGGTAGTCCCTGGTAAACAAGGGAAACAAGGCTGGAATTCAAGCAATGTGGAAGCCTGTTTTTGTTCACAGCTGTATATGTTTTGTTTAATAAATACCTTCTATTTGAGATAGACTGTGATTCTATATACCATGACAGTTAGTGCCTCAGGGAAAGTAGCAGGGACCGCAATTCTATCTCACCTTTTCATGGGGAAAGGCACCCCCACCCTTTGCACCTTCAAAACCTGGTCCTAAATAGTTGGAGTTTTTTTAATCTGAAAATATTAGCACTATACATACATGCATACAAGGAATTATTCAGACTACCTGTCATCCAATTAATGTTTTCATATCTAACTTAAAGTCATTCCTTCCTATCACCTGGCTTCCAGACTATGTCTGACGCTTCATACCCCCAGCTGGTTTGTTTGTGAAGTTTCTCTTATTTATTTGAAAGGACTGGATACTAATAGGCAATGTTTCCCTTCCAACACTTTCCTGTTTCTGTTTTCCTGGTGGTCTCTTATCTAAGCCCATTCAAAGGACAGCAGGGCTTGCCAGGTACAAAATGCCCTTAAGCAATGTTACATCACGCACAACTGCAAATGGTTTGCAATAATCCTTCTTGGCCCAGCTTAAATAAGAGAGTTGCAGAGCTGGGTCAGTGATTCTGTTTTGGATTTTAGTGTTTGGGTTACTCATGTTTCTCTAATAGTGCACAAAAGTCAGCCTATTACTGCTGAATTGTATTTATACATTCTGAGGTCTAACTCCTGCATCAGCCTGAGTTTTGATGGCTGTGACAAAGCTGTGCTGCCATGCCTTTTCTTGGGAAAAAAATCGCTGAGATGTATGCCATGTTTTTACAGGAACTACCAATTATACAGCTGTGGTGAAACCAAACCACCTTGGGCTTATTATATCTTAGCTAAATAGGATACTCTGATGGGATACCTCCAAGAAAGCCCAGGGCTGAGTGTTGTGGGTGACTCACTAAGTTGATGAGTTAGCAGAATCTATTTCTTACCCAGGGTGGGGGGTAGGGCAGCATAAAAGGCACAGTACTAAAGGAGAGGGAAAGATTTAACTTTGGGATGATGTTATTAAACCAAGGCAGGCCATTTGTGATCATTAAATACCCCATGGCACATTTTGCAAGATGTTAACCCCACTGCCCTGACTGAATTCCATCCCAGGCATTTACAGTCAGATTTGATAGGTGTTTGCATAGGTTAAAATAGCTATCAAAGGAGCCAGGAAAATCAGATCCAACAGACTTCAGCAAGGTAACACCAGTGCACCTGAGGCATAATTTGTCCAAATATCTTGAACTTTTATCAGTCCAAATGTTTACAGAAAAATTCTCTAATAATAGTGATTTTGGTTAGAATTCCTGTTCACTTAGAACATTTTAGAAGCCAGATGATATAACTGAATCCCAATGCACACATCTGTATCTTAAAAAATATATATACACACAAGGAGTTCAATGGCATCACGCCAGCAAAGCATTTGGCCCTAAGCAGTTAATGAGTCTGTTTCTTGAATGATTGTGGGTCAGATCCTCAGCTGGTGTAAATCGGTATAACTTCATTGTCTCCAACGGGGCTATGCCAACTGGCAACAATTGAGGATCTGGTCTTAAAAGTAATGTAATTTTGTCATTACACGTATTGTATAGCTCATGTGTCCGACTTGTCAAATCCAGTTAGAGAGATCAAATATGGCCTTTGTTACACCTTCATCTAAACCTTTTTCCTTGACAAAGTCCAAAATGCTATTGGTCTGATTTTTCTGAGTCAGTCTAAGGCCAGGGGATTTTTACCTCCTGAGCTTTGTAAGGATCCCTCTAATTCAGATGCTTAGGGCCCAGCTCATTTTTGCCTTGCACCTTGTGTAATCATTTATGCCAGTAAAAAGGGAGTTCAAAATGAATGTAAAACACTATCCAGTCCAGACGGTAAGAGTTTATAGTCACTTTAAAATGGAGAAAATGAATCATTTCAGTAACGAGTAAGAGTAATCAGGGGCAGAATTACAGGAAGTATATCTAGTTCTGCCACAAACATCCTATATGATGTTGGGACTAAATATCAAGTGTCAGCTTATTGGGTATATCTCAGGTTTTGATAACCAACTTGAGAGGTATCTCCCCCAATGCTGAGGCAGCAAAATTTGAAATGTACCTCTCTGAGAATAGAACCTGTCCACCTCACAGGGGTGAGGAAAAATTGATTGTTTGTAAAGTTCATTTTAATTCTCTGATGGAAGGTACTGTAAAAGTGCAAGTTATTATTATATTGCAGTTCTGTACATCTATAGACTCAAACCTAATCCACATAGTCTTTTTTATGTTATATAAAGGGTGTGTGTTCAGGTAACTTAAAACAGTTTTTACTCAGAGTAATAAGACATTCTGGACCATGAGTGCAAAGCCTAACCCAGATCAAAAATTTATACTATGGCATTAGTAGTGCAATAAATGTCCCCAAAAATGTCTTTCATATTTTTCCATCTCAACAATCCTGTTTAATGTAGGCATGAGATATCTGGCCCTTCTGGATCAGAATTCTAATTTCTCTGGCAAAGATGGGTTGGAAAACAAAAAGCTAGATCATCAGTTGGTATAAATCAGCCCAGCTCCACTGAAGCCGGATGACTTACCCCTGCTCAAGATCTGGCCCCAAAAGTTTAAAGTCAGTGGGCTAATTACATCCTTGGTGTAAGGGGACACAATTCTACTGATTTTAGTATCATCCTTGAAGGCTAAAGTGGGGCATAAATGATGCATAGTCCTTGTGCAGAACCACTGCTCAGGGGGGAATTTCACCCACAGTGCAATTTCAAAGTGAAGGAGTCTGACTGGAAGGGACAGGGATGGATTAACTCTTCTGTGGGACTGAGCCTATTAGATTTTGTGGGGTGTGGGAGGGGGTGCAACTTCAGTTGGGGGTGGGTGGGCTCTGGGCTGGGGTCAGGGATGGGACAAGGTGTTGGGGTGCAGCAGGAGATTCAGGGTGTGGGCTCTGGGTGAGAGTTTGGGTGCAGGAGGGGGCTCCTGGCTGGGACAGGGGGTTGGGGTGCAAGAGGGGGTGCAGGCTCTGGGAGGGAGTTTGGGTACAGGAAGGAACTCCAGGCTGGGGTAGGGAGTTGGGGTGCGGGGTGCAGGCTCCGGCTGGGAGGTGCTTACCTTGGGCGGCTTCTGGTTGGCAGCACAGCAAGGCTAAGGCAGGATCCCTGCCTGCTCTGGCTCCATTCTGCTCTGCTCCCTGAGGTGGCCGGCATGTACCTGGCCAATGGGAGCTGCAGAGATGGGAGCAGTGCACAGAGATTCCCTAAATGCCCCTTGCACAGGGGCTGCAGGGGCACATCGGCAAGCCGGTGCTCGTGGCTCCAGCCCCGGGATGGGTGCTGAGACTCGGAGACCAGTGTCTAGCCCCTGGTGCAGAGACTTCCTGTGGGCCGGATGAAAAGAAGCAGAGGGCCACATCCGGCCCATGGGCCTGAGAGACCCCCTCTCAGCCCGAGGCCCTCGGCTTCAGCCTCTAAAGCCCCTGCATTAATCCAGCCCTGGGAAGGTATATGGAGAAGAATTTATAGAAAATAAAACCTTTCAATCCAAATTTGTGTAAGTGGATTTTAGGAATGTCTTTATGACTAAGAGGAAACATTCAGTCTCAATACATAACAGGATGTAAAGGAACCAGGATGTGGACAGTTTATAGAGTTCTAAGCACAACGTAGTCCATCAGTCAATTGAGAATATCCTAGGTCATCAGTTTAATAACGCCAGAATAGTTGTCTGTTGATAAGAATTGGGATAAGAATTGTCACAGTATTGTTAGTTAACTGAAGATTTTCCAAAAATGTGTGAAGAAGTATGCAAACAGTACATTTATGTAATAGAAATAGTAATATAGCTTTAAGATACTTATGGGCATGTTTTACTGGTTCATTAAATCTTGCCTCAGGTGTGTTCAACCACTCGAGGCAAGTATTAATGGACCAATAAAAAAGGCCCTGGGGTGTCTTAATGCTATAATACTATGGCTGTCTACATTTAAATTAATATTTTAAAATACTTTTTAAAATAATTTCCCCTGATATTTAATATATCCTTCCACTATTTAAAACTTTATAGTAGAAAGATAAGAAATAGCGAGGAGGGGAAAAGGGTCTTTTTGTCTAATCACTGTTGGCTATTTATAGAATATTTTTATTTCTTCCTCTTCTACTTCAAATTGCCCCCTCATATCTCCTTTCTCCTCCATTTTTCTGCCTCATTTTCCATACAATAAAAGCCCTACAAAGAACTGCTGAGCAGAGATGTTGGAAAAAGTCAGACAAAATATTTTTTCATCTGAATTTTCCAATTCATTGAAATCATGCTGTTTTGTAGGAAAGGTTTGATTGTTGCAAGCTACTGATGGACCCCACGCAGGTTATCATCAGAAATCTGCCGGCTTGCCCACCCTGCAACTGAGCAGCACACTAAGCCAGGAGCCTCAGACCTCTCCGAGTTCCCCTTCAGTAGAATTAGTTACATGAGTTTGGTTGCACAGGTATAGCTGAGAGCAAAGCATGGTTTTAACTGAGGGTAGACTACAGCCTTTATTTGAAGCCAATATTCACAATAATTTTGAGCCAAGTAATGCCCTCATTTACTACAACTCTGTACTGAACGTAATCATTTATAGCAGTGGAAAATGAGGACACAGTGGGTGTAAAATGTTCCAAAATCAATATGGTAGCATTTTATATCCATTGTCAACTGGTGTAAATAACTACAAAATGTCAAGGATATTGGTGACTCAGACCCAGTGATTTCAACAGGGTTGCATGGCAGGTAAGGACACAAACTGTTGCCCAATGTAGTCACCAAGAATTTTGCTATTGACTTAGGGCTAGACTGTGATACTCTTACTCACATTGAGTGCCTTACTAGTAGTCCTATTGAAATCAATGGAACCGCACATAAAATAAGCTGTTACTCAATGTGAGGAAGGGCATCAGAATCTGGCTCTTAAATCAGAGTGAGATTTGTCCCTAAATTCGTGCAGTACTTGGATATTTATCCCAATTCTTGTGTATTACAAGAAAATGTTTCTGCTGATTTTAGAATGAATACATTGGCCAAGAGAAGAGCGTATGATCTAAAACTTCTTTTCGTGGATCATTCTAATGAGAACAGACTCAGTACGTATTTTTAATGACTCATTTCACACATAAACAAACCGTGTTTTAACATTACACAGAAGTACAATCAACAGGGCCCAAAATGTTCCAGGACTCTCTTATTTCAAACAATCATCAGTGTTGTGACTGTGCAGTAGCTATACCATGTCTATTATAGACCAAGAAAAACTCCTCCTTAACTAGCATTATATGGGAAAACAAAGTCTGCCAAATTTGCTTGGAATGAATGCAAATCACAGTTCTAGTAATAGAACAATAACAACCCTGAGATTGGATGAATGTGCAAGTTGATTTTAATCTCCACAAACACCTGAAATGTGTCTGTTTTTACTTCTGTAATTAAGCTACAAATGTGATTTCTAATTCATACACACATACACCCCCAAAAAAGTAAGAAAATATCTGGCTTTTGTGTTTCTCCAATTCTTTTAAGATACATTTTAAGATGTATTGTGTGATATATGTATGTAAGTATTTACAGTATTCTATTCTGAGCTTGAGAGGCATCTCCATTGCTTATCACAGTTGGAGTGTTTCTGAACGAAACATACCAGCATATGGCAAAAAAAAATCTTTGACTTATTCTTTGAAGAAATCTCACCAAGAGCTGTATTTCTAGCACAACCACTTGAATTCATATTAAATTTATCTCGCCCTATAAAAGCACAATTCATTAAACAGACTGATAAAACTGGTCTGTTTAAACTAAGGCAATTTTATCACAGTCATTTCAATTATTTAACGCTGCTTTCTTAAATCAGTACTTACAGCTTTCTTTTGACAAGTATTCCTTCAAATAAATGAGTTGTAATTTAAAGAATGAGAGAGTCATGATCCATAACAATATATGCAATTAGTTTATAAGAATAGGAAGATATATTTTGAAAATAGAATTGCTTACTAACTTTGAAAAGTTATACACAATTAATCAGGCAGTGGGCTCTTTAAGACTAAAAAAATGGCACATACATTTGGTAGTAAAGTCATCCAAAGCAGTTCTAACTTAAGGAGTGATTCCCAACTCAGAACCCTGTCTGGGTTTTTGTTAAAAGGTTCATGCATCTTTCAATGAATGTAGGTCTTTGTCTAAGCCAATCTGGCCAGTTATTGGTTTGGCATAAAAATCAGGTGAAAATTGTTATATTGACATGAAGCCAGGTGAAACTTGGCAGTTTTAAAATTTCACTTTGAGATTTATGGGCTCATTTGAATCTGAAACTCATAGGAGCATTCAAGGGTTGCAAACGCACATTGATTGAAAGCAAGAGGAATCCATGTAAATCCCTGAAAAGCAAAACGTTTGGGCTTGCACAGCTCTCGTGAAGATCTTTTTTCATTAGAAATGATTGTTAAACAATGGGCCTGTTTTAATAGTGCATTACTCCAGTTTTATAATGGTGAAAATCCACTGAAATCATTGGAACTACACAGGTGTGACTGACGGGACACAGTGATGAATACGTCTCCTTACGTTGGCTTTGACAGATCTGGATATTGTTTTCCAATTTTTAAAACAATTTTTACTCAGTCTTTATTCAAGCAAATCTCCATATTGATTTCAATGACACCATTAAGCAAATCCTCAAATCAAAATCACACCCATTATTGGAAGGCACTTTGCTGATTACATCTTAAAACGTAATTATCAATGGAAGATAAATACTCAGAAATTAAAACTCTCTATAACATATTTATTTTTCTTCCTATCAGACACACAAACATCCTATGACACGGTCACTGTCTACGTATTCAGTATGCTATACCCATTCATGCTTCAGTTATGAAATTCATCCCTTTCTTGTCCAAAAGCAGAGTAATCAGGCTTTATGGGAGGTTCTAAGTGGAAAATGGACTTCGCCCCTACCTGGCAGGCAGGCTATGGGTCTGCAGTAGAGATGTGTAAATTTTTTCAGTGACTGACAATTCCAAAGAGTCAAAAGAAATCATTTTGGGTCAAGCAAAATGTTTCATTTTGATCCACATTGAAACATTTCATTTTTATTTAAAACATTTCATATTTTTGATTTTTAATATAATTTTAAAAATTGTATGAAAAGTCATTTTGAACCCAAAACCAGAAATATTTCAAAAATGTCTAAATGAAGAGTTTCCTTTCAAAAGGTTTTAAGTAGGTTTTGTTTTTACCAAACTAATTCATCAAAATCTGCATGAATTCATTAAATGTTTTGGTTTCACCAAACCTGATTTTTCAACCAAAAAACCTGTTGGGATTGAAAAATGTCACCCAACTCTTGTCTGCAGCATTGCCCCTCTGTGGCTGCTATTGCAGCTTTCCTTGTTTTGTTTTTTTCTCCTCATTGGTTGTACTTCCTGTACTTAGGAAATGTTGATTGCAATCTGAATCATGCAAAGTACACCCTGACATTAAGGTAATGGAGACCATATAAATACCTTTAATAATTACTCTCTCCACATTACCCCACATCTGAATCACTCTCCCTTGTCATGTCTTTGTCTTGTCTGTCACAAGGCCTAATCCTGAGCTCCCTTGACTTCAATCAATCAGAGTTGAGGTCACTCAAACTTTAGGAGACATGCAACATGTGGCTTGATCAAGGCCTCAGTTTTTAGACTGATTGGTGCAGGGTACGTTTATTATCAATAGGAGAGTAGGAGCCTGATCACACTGAAGTAAAGGGTAAAATGTCCATTGATATCATTGGTAGTAGAATCAAGCTTTATATTTTTAATATTTTAATGTATTTATTGTAAAATTAATGCACTATACAAGGAACCAACATAACCACTGTTAACAAGACTATAATATATGGTGCACTTTACAAGGGACCAACGGTTAATGGTTGTGTTGGTCCCTTATATAATCATATGAAGTAGATTGTTACTATGCAAAGAGTTCCATCGAACTACTCAGGTATTGCTCAATATGACTAAGGAATGTGGCCCTCACTGATTATTAAATAAGCAGCAGAATCAGATTTCAAAACTAGGATGTTTCCGTAAGTGATTTTGAAGAAACAGAAAAAACTTACACATTTTGGATAAATGCATTTAAAATTGTTTAGAATTTTCATTCTGGTCTCAGCTTCTCAGCACAATCTCCAGTTTCCTTTCAACTCAAAGTCTGTGACATAGAAAAGAACTGTATAAATAGAGCTGACATAGAAAGAAAGAATATTTATACATCGTTGTTTACACATACTACTTCTATGCCATCAATCATTGAGATATAGCCTTTGAAAAATAAAAGGATTTATGTAATGGTAACATGGGCCACTTGTGTGGTATAAATATATATATTACTAAATATATGGCATACACACACAGAAAATATACATAACACTAAGTCTTAGTTATACAAGAGCTAAAGGAAAGGCAATGCCTTCTGGCTTAACTGGGAAAATGTAATTTCTACAATGAATCTTTTTTTTTTAAATTCAGGCAATAATATTGAAGTTTTCAAAAGAGAAAAGAGGACAGTGGCAATACCATCAAAGGGAGAATGGACCCAAACAAATGAATGTTAAATAGGCAGACATAAAATGAAAGCACACAATTGTTTCAGGAACAACAACAACAAAAAAAGCCACACCATTTTCAGCACTCATCAGTAGCCAAAAAAACAATGACACAAAACCACCATTAGTGTTTATTGATGATAACTAGATATGTTTATGTTAGTATTCCAAGGCCAGCCCTGCCATGGGAATGTTTATTATTACTCATTGTAGCTGTAGGCTGCTAAAAGCTAACTATGTCTATCCCTTTCTCATCATTTTGGAAAGATTAATCTTTAGACAATGATCTCCTGATATCGTTAATCTTAGTCTTGAACTTGTTTGTTGTTCTTTGCCCGGTAATCAAGAGAGTGTCAGAAAGTATGCCTCACTTCAGGAAGGGGTAGAGGACCTGCTTCATAGTAGCAGTGCACCTTGTGTAATCTTTCACAACAGTGCAAAGTAAGCAGAAAATGCTAACAAATGAGATGGCAGGGCCTGATTTTGCACTCCATTGCACACGTTTTACACCAGTGTAACTCCATTTATTTCAACAGAGATACAGTGATGTAAAATGGGTGCAACAGAATAGAGAATCGGGGCTGTAGGGCGTTTTACCCATTTTGCCCTGATGTATATGATTACACAGTGTACAGGACAACGGTGAGCTTGGCCCTGGGACAGTAGTGTCAATCTCCTGTATTTTTAGAGGAAGTAAGAACGTTTCTTGGAGGAGAGGTAGTGGATTTCCCCACAAAGAGGCGTCAAATGTTTACCCACCCACATGTTTCCAAGACCCCTCAATAAGGCTCATGAACTCCATGAGGCTTTTGCAACTACTGCCCTTTCCATTTACTTCCTGTTTTCTACTCTCTGCTAGAACTGGTTGTAAAAAGTATCTTCCTCCTACAGAAAGAGTTTTTGTTTCAATTTTCCATAGAAAATTCTGATTTTTCATCTGTAATTCAAATACTATAAAATTTCCACTGAAAACCAAAATATTTCAGTTTACAGGAATTCAGTTTTTCAACAACGAAATCAAAATCTTCCCCTGTTGACAGATGCTTGTCACAAAAAAATTAGTTTAGTTGAAAACCCAATTTTCCATCAAAACATAGCGTCAGTGGAAAAATTTCAACCAGTCCTACTCTCGGTTATTTGGCCATTTTGGGGGCACTATGGGCAAGGGGATGCCATGGGAGATTGCACAATTCACAAAACACGTAGATATGCTCTGGAGCAGTGCTGAAGGAAGCAGATTCTCTGATTGAATAGACTTTCACTAAGGGCCTAAGCTAAGGCCCACTAAAAACAATGGGATTCTTTCCACTGACTTTTAGTAAGCTTTGTAACAGGTCTTAAAGAGATGACAGTTGCAAAGGAAGCATATTTCTAGAGGAGTTCATTTAGGACTCAGTCCTGGATCCTGCTCCCATTTGCCCAACAACAAAACGATCAGGATCATGCTCTTAATTGACCTTTGCCATTTTGTCCAATACCTTTTACCAAAAAACCCACAAAAAAGAGTAAAACTGTTTACCGAGCAGTTAAATTCATATGCACAGTCAAGCAATATGAC
The DNA here is from genome assembly GCF_016161935.1 of Mauremys reevesii. Taxonomy (NCBI): domain Eukaryota; kingdom Metazoa; phylum Chordata; order Testudines; family Geoemydidae; genus Mauremys; species Mauremys reevesii. The sequence continues at coordinate 173,970,084 of NC_052624.1, read as the reverse complement.
AACTTTTGGTCTTCCTCTCCAGCACCCTATCACTATGTTAAAGTGGGAAATGAGTTATATTTTCACAGTAATTTAAACTTCCAAATCACTTGCTAGAGGTGATAAATATGCTGTTTTCAAGTTAGCGCTATATCACGTACTAGTTAATGCATCTGCAGCTGATCTTTCTCCAGGAAGGTAATTTTCACAATTGACGCCAAAACTGAAATTTGAAAATGGAACCCTCCTTTCATACTAGACATTTGTTTTTCACCGAATTAAACAGGCTGTGTGTATTTCTGAGGCAAAATAACTGCAGAAATTGGAAGGAGTATTTCTCTAGACTGAGGAATGAATGACCAGAAAAGAAGGGCTCAAAAAGAGATTAGTTATGGACTATAGGTTTGATGTGACATGAATACAATAAGAAAAATAATTAGGGCCAGATTTTTTATTATTATGCCTGATAGGCACTGGCTGTCTTGAGAGGCGGTAAAGAGCTGTATCACCCATGGGGATCTCCTGGAGAGCAACTGTGATTTCAAATGGCATAATCCCTCCTAGAGGTCCCAGGCAAAGCTGGTAAAAAAAATTTTGATTGAACAGTTTTATGTCAAAAAGGCAATGCAATAAAAATAAAAATGTTTCACTCGAACGTGTCAATTGAAATTTTTTTTAACAGGAAGATGTCAAAACATTTCATTTCAACAATTCAAAACATTTCGACTTCATCCTGTCAATTCATTCGGACTGATATAAAATCAATTTAATATTCATTATATTTAATGTTATGTAGCGAATATCTATTAGACATAATATTTTAATGTAATATAAAAGTCTAATCAAAATGAACTGAAACAAAACATTCAGACAGTATCAAATTAAATGTTTCTGTGGTCCCAAATCAAGTTTTATAGTATTTCAGGTTTTTATTCTAATTTGGAACAAAGTGTTTTTTGAAATGTGGAATTCCTGTTGAATGGGAAATTCCAATTTCCCAGCCAGCTCTAGTCCCTGGTATGTAGGGGAAGTGCTGCTGCTGCACTACTCCTTAGGAGAGGGCACTATGCTCAACATTGTGCATCAAACCAACTTTGCTGACCGGTGTGTGTAAAAGCGGAAGGGCAGGTGTATGGCTCCACTTCCTCTCCGCAGCTCGCTTCCTGCTTGGAAGTGACTAGCTCGCCAAAAGAAACCAAGAGGGAGTAGTTCTTGTGCTCAGGGAAGTACAGCAACTGCAATTTTTACCTGCTTCTGCATAGGGGAAGACTCCTTATGCCCTTAATTTTTCAGGGAAAAATCCCACAGTCTTTATCCAATCCTGGCTCAGGCATATTTCCCTCTGCTCTCAGTTACCCCCCATGTCAACCTGGAGTAAATCTATTGAATATGTTGGAATTGCCTACTGTTACTAAGAGCAGAATTTAGACCAAAGTAAAGGTTTTAGAATTTAGCCCAAACTTTACATTTTACACATAGCACAGTGCAAGCATTAATTAAGAGGAGGTAAGTATTCTGCCACATGCTCAGTCACATCTGCTGTAATTAAGGTTACAGAATAGTTTCTCATGCTTATCGCTTTCCAAAGCATCTGTCTTTTGGGATATAATTTTCCATGCTTGGTCTTTGCCTGGAGTTGGAATATTAAAAAGATTTGACCAAAATCCTTCAGCCATTTTTGATTTATGGAAAAGGAAGAAAAACACTGTTCTAACTTTGTAAGGGAAAAGAAAAACTAACCACTTTTTTGCTACAGCAAAAATGATTGAAGCATGAATCTTTACACTTGTTATGCTATGGTAGACTTTACAAGTACATAGGCTGTTTTCACAAGGGTTATATCACTTTGCAAGGAATTCAGAGTTTTCAAAGGATCTTCTCTTTTACATGCATAAGTAATAGTGCAAAAAATGCATGGTAAAATAATTACACAGGCTAGTTTTACACACATACAGAGGATGATATTGGACCTCCTCCCATTGAAGTTCATAGCAAAACTCCCATGTACTTCAGCAGGGCCGCCCGGGGGGGACCAAGTGGGGCAATTTGCCCCAGGCCCCACAGGGGCCCCGCGAGCCCTGGCCCGGCGGCAGTCTGGGTCTTCGGCGGCATTTTGGCAGCGGGGGGGGCCTTCAGTGCTGCCAAAGATGTGGAGCGACTGAAGGGCCCCTCGTCGCCGAAATGCTGCCGAAGACCCAGACTGCCACCGGGTGAGTACAAGCACCGCAGCTCCCCCACTTTGCCCCAGGTCCCCTGAATCCTCTGGGCGGCCCTGCACTTCAGTGGGAGATGGATGGGATCCATTGTATTTAGGGAAGAAAAAGTAGACAGATCCAAAGTTAAAACACAGAACAAGTTCTTAGTATAGCTGGACTCCATTCTTGGCTTTGCAACAGACCTCTTCCATGATCTGTGGGCAAGCCACTTATGGCCTCATCCTTTCCTATATAAGTATACCATAGAGAGAGAGGGCGTAAGGAGACTTCCCTCTTTTCCTTGTAAGGGTCAGGCAGGCCATCATTCCCCAAGGGCTGGGTAGCGTAAGGACTGCTCCATCCCTACTTCCATGCAGGTGCATGGCTCCCCAAAGAGGCAAAGGATGGTTTCCCCTTCTCCCATCACACCTGTGCACTGGCCAGCAGTGCTGGCCTGGCATGCAGGAGATTGAAAGCTTTACCTCACAAAGGAGCATAGTAATAGACACTTAGAATGCCTCCCCGTGTGTGTGGCAACTCCTGCTAGAGGATGTACCAGAATGGCTCCATCTGTGTATCCAGTTCCCCATCTGTTAAGTGAGGATTATAATACTGCTCTGCCCCACAGGTGTTTTACCTGGATAGCTCAGATAGTCAGGTGATGAGCACCAATGAAAGGTTATCAATATATCATTTTGATACTTTGGCCCAAGAAGTCAAGAAATATGAAAGCTAGGTTTCCAATAGCAATAGTGGTTTGCCTGCTTTGTATTTTCTGTACTTGTTAAATGTGTCGCTACTTTTTATGTAATAAGATGTACATAATACATCAGATTTTTTTTGCATTTCCTGATGTTTTGTGATTTTGACAGCGCAATATTAATGTTGCATTAGCACATTTTCATACTTATAATACATAGAGCACATGGTACAAGAAAATCATCTTTGTAAGGACACACATGGTGTTCTTGAAGGAAAAGAGTCCTAATAAAAGACAAACATTTGTGCCCACACTGACATACTATTTATATGCACAAAATTAAGCATATGCATTACATGATTGTGTCCTGGGAAGATTCAAATGAAAGGTGAAAATAAACAAAAAGCCAGAGTTTAAAAAAAAAAAAAGATTAGAAGAAAAGAGATGGGGATGGAAACAATGACATAGGTAATTAACGGAGTCAACACTGGACAAACTGTTCAACTGCTCTTCGTAATGATATCGATCCCAACTAAAATAGGGCAAGACAAGACCCCTGTTGCAAGTTTTGTTTTTATTTTTAGACCCTGTGAACATACTTCTAAAATATGCATGCAGTGACTTTGAAAAGACGTAATTGTGATATTAAATTTTATTGAAGTTTCCTGGGCGCTGATTTGTGTACGGGCTCCTGCTCTGAGTTCCCACGAAGCCATAAAACGTTTAAAATACTGTCTGTGCAAATGCAAAATTTATGAATTCACACATCTCTGGTTGATTTATGTGAAATAATAATGCACTATTTAATGCTTAAACATGGCTAGGAGCAATGCTAGGCTATCAAGATGTACAATGGAATAATAGATTTATAAGACAGATAACCTTCCTGCCTAGAGAAGCTTGTTTAAAGGTGTTGTACAGATATATTAAACTATATGCAATTTTATACCAACTTAATGCTGTAGGCCTACACTGCATGCAATAAAAGATTACTGCCACTGTATTTGCAATAATAAAATGATCTAGCTATTCAACATAAGGTATCAGAGTAAAAAAACCCAAAAGTTCTTTATGATTTCAAACTTTTTACTCCTGTCTTTTGACTTAATTTGAAAGCCTGTTACCTATATGATCCTTGCATTTCAAAACTTGCTGTAATTACCTCTTATTGGATTTAGCAACATTGTTTTTGTTTTGTTCCTTTAGGGCCACATTCTGCCGCCCTTTCTTATACTGAATAATAAATTATTCCATCAGCATTCCTGTTGAAATAAATGAGATTGGTGGGGGGAGGAGGGGTAAAGTGCATCAGCTGGTGTAAATTGTCATAGTGGTCTTATAGTTAGTGGAGCCATGACAGTCTACACCGACTGAGGATCTGCCCCAAGATGCATAAAGATAGCAGAATCTGGACCTTAGTTAAAGCAGTAGGATGGGATACTGCATGGAGGCCCATAGTAATGATTACGTATTAGCCAGATTGCTTGAAAAAAAGACAAGGTGATAAACAAAGTCACTTAACACTAGAAATACTGGGCTATTGGAAGTACTGCTTCAGTGACAGACCTTAATAGGTACCTCAGGATCCAACTCAGAGTTTCCCACGTTCTAGTTAAACAGAGGTAAAATATGATCTCTTATTTTGGCAGAGCGAGAAGCCTTCAGTTCTTCTCAGGAACAGCCTGCAGTAAGATATTTTTACTACAGATGAAGGGCCTGATTCTCATTTACACTAAAGCCCCTTGTAGACCATTCTGGCAGTGCAATTGGGCTTGAGAATCAGGTGCGTACTTTCTAATATTGGAAGGAAATTTCCAATTAAAGCTGGCAGACTATTCACAGCAAACAGTATATTCTGTGATTTTTTTCTTTACCCTGAAATTTTAGTCCTGTTCAAGAACTGTCCTTGAATAGACTCCCATTTTTAAGAATCTGTATGCTATTCAAAGATGTTGGACTCATGTTTTGCGAGAACCAGTTCTAACCTTTGGATTTCTCATGAGCTGTTCACTGCGAGTTTTCCAGAATTCAGGCCAGATTGTAGGAATTTACTCATACAAGTAGTCTCACCAAAATCAATCATTTAATAAACATCTGAAAAGGGCTGCAAACATGCTCAAAAATGCAGTTCTACTAAACATTTACAAAAATGACTGCATAATTTTTCTTACTATTAATCCAGTTCTGTTCATCACCTAAATAAGGTGCTGGATAAGGGCTTGTCTACACAGTGAAGTTACTGTATCAATTTGAAGCACAATTGCTCTTCCTTACTAGCTCCTCATGTGGACACTCTTATTCCAAGCTAAGGTTACATCTCAACTGCAATCAGAGGTGTGACTACAGCACGTGTAGACATACCAGAGCTAGCTTTGATCTAGCTAGCTTGAACAACACTAGCAGTGAAGCCACAGCAGCACAGGCTAGCCACTTGAGTATATACCCAGGATCCTGGGCAGAATTGTTGAGCCCAGCTGCCACAGCTTCACTGCTATTGTTATTCAAGCTGTCTAGATCAAAGCTAGTTCAAGTATGTCTATACCTGCAGTCACACCTCAGATTGCAGTGTAAGTGTATCCTAAAAGTGTCTTTTTGTAGTTTAACCCACTTTGGGCTGGATTAAGCTAAACTGCACAAAGGCACTCCCAAGGTATGTCTACACTACACACTCCTTTCAGCAGTGTGTAGAGTACTTCTAGTTCATGCCCCCTAGCACAAGTATAAATAGCAGTGTAGTCAGTGAGGCACAGATAAAAACATGCCTGAACCCAGCGGGTATGTATCCTATACAGTTCTCTACTGACCCAAGCAGAGCTTCCCTCACCTACACAGCTAATTTTAGCAGTGTAGTGTCCGGTTGCCGGAACCTTTCCCCACAATCTCTCCCCTGCCAGAACCTTTCATTGACACATCCAGCTGCACATTACAGTGTGGACCCAGCCTGCTTTTCACTGCAGAGTATAGCTACATATACCCTACATGCCGCCACTAGTGGTGTGCAGTATATACCTAGCCTTAGTGAGTGTCCACATGGGGAGCTATTATAGAACATCACCCAATCCTAAGAACTGAAGACACTGATTGTCTAGGAAGATCTGAAACCCCAGTGGTACCTCTGAGCTTAACCCACATGTATAGTGTCAAAGGAAGCTATATGAATAAAAATTATGCTATGCTATTAATGCTGTATTTCCCTAAATAAATACATATCACTTTTAATTTATATTTCTTTCATTTTTTTCACAATTTGCTACAGACTTTCTTGCTCACTGAGAACTAGACACATCTAAAATTTGATGTCTAAGGCCAAATTCTGATCTTACTCAGGTGTAAACCCAGAAGTCAAACGAGTTACTCTGTATGTATGCCAATATCAGAATCTGCCATTTTTTAGTTAAGCCCCAAAAAGTCTTTTTATTCCCACTTATATAACTCAAAAACAGCTGAACTTTCCAAGAAAATGCTCCATTAAGCTATGACTAAGCATGTAAAGTTTCAGAGCCCAGAAGGGAATTTCCTGCAAAGTTACAAGCAATTGAACATTTCCACTACAATTAATCATGTCCCCTGATAAATGCCTATTTCAGACAATTAAATTTTCTACTGCCTGCTTATGGTCAGTGCAGTATTTTCAGATGGTTATAAACTTTGTTAAATGCACACCATTTTCTAGTCTGAAATTTAGCAAAGTGGATGTTCCTCTCTAAGGAGGGTTTCCAGACCATTTTTGCATATGTTATATCAGAGAGAGTACTTATTATTTGCATACATGAGTGCTTAAAGTTAGACTCCTAAACCCACGCTAAGGGCCCTAAATATAAGTGACTTCATTTTCAGAGCATCTGCTGAGCACCTGCAGCTCTCACTGACTTCAATATGTTTTGTGGGTCGCTGTTCAGTATATTTTGAAAAATGTTTGAAAATTTTGGCTAAGGTAAATAAATCAGGGCTGTAATTACAATATGTCTAATAGATAGTTATTCGTGATAAGGGCGAACTTTTAGTTGCTTCAATATGGGAGCAATGGGAGGATTTCACTAGCTGAGTTTCTGTTCCATGAGATTTTGAATCAGGTCCAATCCTATAAAGTAGGTCAGTTAAGTAGTGCACTGCATGGCTGGTCACCTGTTATCATCTCATCACAGGTAGTTGAAAATTTAGCTGAGGTCAACTAGTAAACAGAAGCCTGAAAACAAAATGAAAAACAAAACAAAAGAAACCTTGACAAAATACACTAATGCATTCCAGAGTCGTCAGAAATGTAAGGCCATGCTGCCCTGAGGGCAAGATGAATGAGCGCTCCAGCTACTCATCTCAGTCCCAGAATGGCAGCCTGACAAGTGGATAATCTCCGGCACACAATGAAGCTCAGCAAGAAAAGACCAGTTCAAAGCCAACTTTTACAGACAGTTACCTTGGTATTTAGACACAAGCATTACTTAAGCCATGTGGATTAGAGTTTGAAGGTTTGTGAAAAAAACATTACAACGACATGTTTTACTTCCCCTGTTCCAGAATTGCTTTGTTTAAAATCCTGGTGTATAAAAGAAAAATATGCAGGATGATTTAGGAAGAAAGAGGAGGTGATGTGTCTGCCTACCTACAAGCCACATTGTCCCCAACATAGGAAAAACCTACACAGGAGCAGGAAACTCAGGGAGTCTTCCCTCCCCACATCTACTTCCACAGAAGGAATTCATGAGGTTCTCAGGAGATCTGTAGAGGCCGGAGACATCTGCATCAGCACCTTCTGCCTCCTACTCTCAATAACAATTACTATGCAACATATGCAGCAAGGAGAGAGAGACTCACTGTGCAGAAGCCCACACAACACATAAGAGAATTTGGAACAGCATTATCTATATTAATATTGCCCATGGAGTTTAGATGGGATGATATCACCTCTCTCCCTTTCCAGTCAGTGGAACCCTATATCTGCAGGGCAATTCTGAGGGCATTTCTGTCAAGTGGGGTGGAGGGAGGATTTATTATTATTTGTTTATGGCAAGTGTTATCCAAACAGCAAGAACCCTGCACTAAAGAGCTCATAATTAGTGGGGCATGCTCTGACCCCATCCATTCCATTCCCTGGCTCAAATACACTGGGACCCTCTGAAATACAGGATGAAGTAGTGTAGCATAAAGACTGTGTTAGCATGAATTTGGGATGTCTGATTGCTTATGAGTACATGTGTACAACCTGATTCTGCTTTCTTTGTACATCCTGTTCTCCCACTAAAGTCAATGGGATTTTTGGGGTGCACAAGGACACGGGAGTAAACCTACGATGTACAAATAAATCTATTTAGCAAGCCAACATTTGACTATGTGCAGATTAAAAAAAACTCAAAGTAGTGAATGCAGTACAAGAGAAAGCAAACATTTGTTATTCGCAAGGTGTTACTGAACCCTCAGGTAAATAATTATATTAGTGATCCTGAAAAGGCTTGGTGAGGCAAATTCCAGACATGGTTTTGTACTTTTAAGTCAGGGGTTTGCAATGCAGGAAGAAATAAAGAAAGCAAAAAGTTGTGAAGGGTACAAGTCACCTAAGGTGCTGATGCAGTGAGATGGTTCCCTCTTCTGGCCAAAGCTGGAGGAGACTGAGCTTTGACTTTACTGTTGAATCAAAATAGGATAATCAGGAAGAAGAGGGAAAAATACATATTTAAGTTTAAACATTATCACCTATGCATTTTTCAAGACAGAACTAAAATACTGAAATACTAAAATACTGATTCAGGATAGGGAAAATAATGTTTCTTGGAAATTGTTTAGCATAAAGATGATGAATCGTAGTTTCCCCAAACTAATGCTGCTTCTTCCTGTGTATTCAATATCAGAATCTAGCTACTCTGCTAACAGTGCCAGAGTCCATTCAGTAGTATATATAATCTTTTTACCATGAGGCAAATAAAAATAATTTTACGTATGAATTTGTACTGAGAAGTCAGGAAATACCAAGTAAAACTGAAAGTGAGATTCCATGGGCAACTAGCAAAAAAAAAATTAAATGAATTATATAATTGTAAAGTTGAATATGGCATTGTCTGGTTTTATATGGTCAGAAGCTAATTTGAACCTCATCCAAGGAAATAAGATAAGTACAATAAATACTGTTGAAACTAGGGAGGATTTAAGAGCTACAGATAACTATCGTTTGCTCTGAAATACTGATGAAGGGAAATCACTAAAAAAAAAATCAAACAGTAGTTTGGGAGTTTATATTAGCTGCCTGAAAAGATTCAGAACACTGCTAGGACACCAGTCAATATTTCTATCATCTATTGGGGAAGGATGGCAATGTTGAAGCAAGAGTTGGAAAACTGCAAGTAAAATATATCCCAGTTAATTCTAACAAATGGAAAGGACGAAAGAGAAGGGTGCACTTACACAGGGCCTGTTGTTTACTATGTTCTGCAGCCATGATAAATACTGAGGAATTCAGGGTTGAGCACAGCAATCGGGGCTAGCTGTGCACATGTATTCAAAATTAGTGATGGGTGGGCATTAAAAAAGTTTCAGGGCTTCATTTTAGTTCAGATAAGCATAGAAAATCTGTCCGTTTTCCCAAAGCTCCAGTTTGAACACCCTCCAATAGGCTCCAGGCACCCATAAGTCTCCATCTCTCCCTGCGGCACCCCTCGTTGTTAACCCCTTGAGAGTTTTCCTGCAGCCGTCTTTCCTGCAGTTCCCAATGATCTGTAACAGGTTCCTGACAAAAGCCACCATCAGGGTTCCCTTAGCTAACAATGCTCACAGTTCCCCAAGTCTATGATTTCCCTTCTTCCAACCCAGCCTCTGATAAATTTCTGACACCCTCAATTCCCTGAAAAAGACATTCAGCTCCTTGCAACCTTCCATTCTGCTACACCCTACAAACCACTGCTACTATATAAAAATGGATGGAGACAACAGGGAAATTGCACAGCGGGAGAACAGGACCCAAGAAAAATAATTATTTGGTTAATGATGGCAAATTGGGGAAGGAAGTGATGAAGCATTCAATCCTGACACTCTTCTACATTCTGATTTGTAATCTCGCTATATCTTGGATTTCTGTATAATACCAATCACTATAGAATCCAAGTACTTTATAAGAGGACTAACAAAAATTTAATTGCTGCAGGCATGTAATTTGGAATTCATTTAGTGCATCTCCTCTCCCTTTGGCTTGCCTCTCTTCATTCGTGGGACATCATTATTCAGGAACTGTTACCTCTGAGCCAAATCCTGATTTTCTTGCTGAGTCAAAACACTCAATAAGTCAATGAATGTTTTGCTTGAGGAAGATCTACTTAAAAACAAAAAGCTACGGTGTGCCATTTTGGCACTGTAGCAACCTGCATGGAACCTGGGGATCGTGGGTTGCTGAAGGGAAGAGTTTTGAGAAGGACCAAGAAGTCAGTCTGTGCGTAGATCACTAGTAATGTTAACCTGCAGTCGGAATAGCTCTGTAAACTGTTGCTTGACTAAAGAGCCAGCTATAGCTTAGTATGAATGGAGTCTTCTCATTCATACATTCCAAGGCCAGAAGGGACCATTGTGATCATCCAGTCTGACCTCCTGTATAATGTAGGCCATAGAACTACCTCAAAATAGCTTATGTTATTTCCCAGCATATGGTACAGGAAACAGGAACAGCCTTGTTTCGTAAAGGGGTTGGGGTATTGTGGAGCTGTACTATCCTGGAGGGAGCATCCAGAGGCATTCTGCTTCAAGAAGTCAAAATACCTCCCCCTGTAGCTCCTTGCTGTGCACCTTGCCCTGTGCACACAGTGCTACAGTTGAAGGGATGCACCACACTCCCCCTTGTTCAACTAGCCAGTTCTGCTAATTGACACAAAGATGTCAACCTCTCCTTGCCCTTTCTAGAGAGCAGAGGACCCTCCAGGGAGCACAGTTAGCAAGAATTTAGGGACTTCAGGCTTTAGACTATTTTTTTGTTTGTTATGGTCTTATGAGTAACATAGGACTAGGAATCAGAAGATCTGTGACTTTGGGGCATGAACTTCCTGGTATAATACCTCTCTATGTCTCAGATTTGCTACCTGTAAAATGTGGATCAGAATATTCAGCTGGGAAGAGTACAGACATTCTGTTTCATGAAGGATTTTGATAAATTTTGTTTTCATTCTGATTTGGAACAAAACATGAACATTTTGAAATTCTGTGCAAAAGAACAGTTTTAAAAAATTGTTTTCGGTCAATCAAAATGTTTCAATTTTGACTTTTATGTTTAATACATAATATAATGCAATAATTAAAAAATTGAAACACAATGTTATTGCAAACAGAAAAACTGAAAAGTTTTGTTCCAAAAATATCAAAATAGGACATTTTGACATTGTAAGGGTTGGTTTTTCCCTTTTTTTCCCTCTGAAACAAAATTTCCATTAATCAAGATAATTTTGTGAAGAATTTAGACTTTGATGGAACTGGATTTTCTGACAAAACTCTTCTGATGAAGCTTTTTCTAACCATTTCTGTCATAATACCTATTCTCACAGAAGTGCTGTGAAGATTAATTTTGTACCTTGCAAGTATTTAAGAGATCCTCAGCTAGAATTTGCTATAGAAATTCAAAGCTTAATTGCTACTGTTATGAAACAGTGCTCTACATGTCATAATATTTTTTCTAGTACTGAGCAAAATTAGACTATGACTCAAATGACCACATTCTGCCTCCCACAAGTTATTTTACCCCGAAAGTTCAGAGCAAGACCATGTTTTGGTAAATATATAATCCAATAAAGAATATCACAATGTCTTGTAATTAAAAAATTACAAAATATACAAAAAATGTTAGAAGAAAAAATATGTTTAATACATTTTGGTTGAAATTCACCTCAAGACAGGGCTTAAGTGGGGCTTTAGTCATGCAAAGTCTTGTGTGAACACTGCACAAAAGTGACTTTCCATCTATATGATGCTTCTGATCCGTCATTAAAAGGCTTCTCCTCATATACATGCTACAAATATCAACAATATCAGTTTCTCCTCTCTTGGTTTTCACACCTCAGCTGCTAGAAGAGGGCCTCATCCTCCCTGATTGAACTAACCTCGTTATCTGTAGTCTGCTTCTTGCTTGCTTATATATACCTGCCCCTGGAAATTTCCACTACATGCATCCGACGAAGTGGGTATTCACCCACGAAAGCTCATGCTCCCAAACGTCTGTTAGTCTATAAGGTGCCACAAGACTCTTTGCTGCTTTTACAGATCCAGACTAACATGGCTACTCCTCTGATACTTAACAATATCAGTAATATCAAAGCTTTTCACACATGCTCTTTTAAGAAATCCATATACAACTCGCTACTCCAGGAAACTTGATTTTAGGATTTAAATACCATTCTGTTGCAGAAATCTATGTACTTTGAATTCCTTTTTTGGGGGGGGGAGGGGAAAGGGGGCAGGGAGAAAAAAAAAAAAAAAGAGAGAGAGAGAGAGAGATGGGGGTTGTCTAGTGGTTTAAGCAAAGGACACAGAATCAGAAAGTCCTGAATTCTAATACCAACTCAGACATTGTCTCTTGTCCCAGGAGATTCACTTAATTTCTTGGCCTCAGCTTCCCCATCTCAAAATAAGGATCATACTTATTTACTTCTAAGGAGTCTTGTTAAGACTTATTAGGTAATTCAGAGCCTTTATTCATGCAAGGAGTCATCCTGAACTAAGTAGAAATAATTAGCAACCCAATTCTGTTACCTTTACTCATGATGAATACTTTACTTGGAATATTACTCAACAAGAGTAAAGAATCACATCTAATGTGAGTAAAATTTTCATGACTGAGTCCCTAAATTTGTAAATCATTTTGAGAAGTGTTATACAAATACTATAAAATACTTTACACTTTTTTCCATCATGTTTTGTACATTTCACCTGCTGCTGAAAAAAATTCTCAATGTATTTGTTTTCACCAGAATATATTAATTTGGTTGAAGGCATAACATTGCCATTTCCACAAGGAAATATATGATCACCATCACAAAAACAATGGGCACAAACTATGTTTACTTTTTCACATCTGAAAATCTTCCACCATTTTTGTGGAAAAAACATGAAAAAAAGTTGAAGGAAAGTTTGTCAAATGCTCCGATATTCACAGACTTGTGGAAGCAAAAATGTAAGACTTTTTCCCTCTGGTGCTGTTTATGTTTTCCACATATTTCTAATCAGAGAGGGGCCAAAATTGAATCTTGAAGATGGGCCACTGCAAATTTCAAAGGAGGGATGGTGGTTCTGAACCCCAGATCTGTACCCATCTCTACTGTTTGGGTTGAATTGAAGTGGCCTATTTTCTGATTTCAGATCAGACTTGTCCGAAGTGTTATAAGAACAGATAGCAAGGTTTTGGTGCTATTAGAATATAAACTCAAAACCTAGCCCTCAATTGCCCTCAGACCAGAACTCTAAACCATAGTATAAACCTAATCCAGATTTTAATTCCATCTCCTATTATCAATGGACCATATTATACTTACAAACTCCTTACTAACAAGAGGCTAGATCATCCCATCAGTATTTACTCAGAACTAAATGACTCCAGTGGAAGTTCTGATTAAATATCCATGGCACTATTTGGCCTAAGGATAGTATTTTTTATATCTCAATTGCTCATAATTTGAGTGAGAACACTTTTTAAATAACCTCTTTGGTGAAATCCTGGCCCTATTGAAAATAATGGGAGTTTTGCCATCAACTTCAGTGGGACCAGGATTTCCCCATCTCATTCTTAAGTTACCCAGCAGGCCAAAATTCAGGAGAGCATATAAAAAGAGTATAATTTGGTGCATTTTACACTTTCTTCTGGCCACCAACTTAAATTCCAGTTAGATTCTCTTAAATTAATTTACTAAGACTCACATGCACATAGCATATAATGCAGGGGTCAGCAACCTCTGGCACACGGCTCTCCAGGGTAAGCACTCCAGGCCAATGGGGGCAGCGGGAAGCTGTGGCCAGCACATCCCTTGGCCTGCGCTGCTTCCCGCAGCCCCTATTGGCCTGGGACAGCAAACCGTGGCCAATGGGAGCCGCGATCGGCCAAACCTACTGACGCGGCAGGTAAACAAACCGGCCCGGCCCGCCAGGGTGCTTACCCTGGTGAGCCGCGTGCCAGAGGTTGCCGACCCCTGATATAATTTATACTCTCCACTTTACACATTCCCTCTGAATTTTACCCTCTGAGCCTAATTGAATGAAAGGAAGTCTATATTATAAGCAACACTGGCAGCAACACAGCAAGAAACGCAACTAATAGGAGTGGGTTGGACAATCCCAGCAGGCCTCATTAGAGTCAGGTGCAATCTGACCCTTGGTGATGTATCTTAAGCCTGAAAACCACTTTGGGTGAATAACAAACAAAATTTTGCTCACACAAATGTCTGCAAAAACAATGAATAAGAAAGGGATGCAAACACAGTGGAAGTGAAATTCTATTTAGAAATTGCCTAAAGATTCACAAATAATTTCTCACAATTTGCCTAGTTCTAAATCTATGCAAGTGGATAGTGGCACAATGAAAGCAGAAAGCAGACCCAGGTTGGATGTTTGGGTTGTTTTGTTTTGGTTTTGGGTTTTGATTTTTTTTGGTTTATTGACAGCCATGCCATATGCACCATTACATGGAAGCAATGTGTAATGTTTAAGATACGAAATGTTACCTGGTGTTCCCTCACATATGTTACTAAACAATGATTGACAAACAGATTTCCGCAAATATGTCCTCAGCAAGGTCTGCATTATCAAGGGATGATGCCAAGAACTTTTCTTTTGTATTTGTGAGTTTTTTTATTCTGAGAGGTGCCTCTTGACATTTTGGCATACTGATGTGAAAAGCATGGATACAATTTCCTGGGGTTTTACATAAAACATAAAGGAGTCAGACTGTACCTGTCACAAGTTGCCAACCATAATATGTGGCTTGTAAGGAAACATAACCTCTGGGGAATATTGAAATTATATTAATGTAGTATGGCTACACAGACAGAGGGCAAACTCACCCTGGCATAAAAAGGAACAGCTCCCATTGACTTCAGAAAGAGTTACACTTGCTTATGCCAAGGCTGTATTTGTAAATGACCATCTATCAATTTACGTACTTCACATCTGAGGTAGCTGTTGTCCATTAGTTAATCCACCTCAGTTGTGTAATTGTTTTTTTAGCCTAACATAACCTTCATTTCAGTCAGGGTTAGGATGGTAGGATTTTGAACACAATGAAGCAAAATGACAGTTTGGGGCCAAAAAAAGAACCTTCCTCCTCCCTCCTCCGCCCCACCCCGCCATAGATACTGTTGACTCAACACAAAACAGGCTCAACTGGTGCCTATTTGGGGCAGGCAAGCATCCACAGAAAGGCTATTTCCACACTAAAAGAAGGATAAAATATCATTACTGCTGTAGATCTAACAGGAAGATTTTGCCCTAAAAACAAATCCTCAGAGGTCTTAGCTACTGGGGTGCATGAATCAGCCTGGATAAAAATTCCTGTGCAGGAGATGGTTTTGAGGACATAAGCCAAGAAATTGTTCAGTGATTGCATAGATCTTTGAGGGATAACAATGGGTTGAGGTTATAATGATTGATATTTTAATTTAGGTTATGGAGCTTAAAGAACACAATGAAAGACTGACAATTTTGCTGAGAACTAGAGAAAGATACCCTGCAATGAACTTATTAAATTAAAAAATGGTCTCACGGAAGCTAGCTATATAATGGTTAATTTGAGAAAAGATGGTTTGCTGATTCTGTAAAAATAAATACAATAGTTGAAATGCCTAATCCATAACATAAAGCAGATCTACAAAGATTTAATTTGGCAAAATTAATTCCAAATCTATCTGTGGTCATGGGAAGACCGATATAAACAGGCATTCGAACAGTTTTAAAATATGAGGGCCTGGTTCACTGTTGAGTTACTCTAGCTTTGTGCCAGTGTAACTCTGGTTAAATCAGTGGAGATCTTTGAAGGTGGAGAGATGTAAAAATGTATATGTTGAGTGCTGAGGACTGGGGAAACTAGGATCCTAGGATCAGAGGGGTAGCCATGTTAGTCTGGTTCTGTAGAAGCAGCAAAGAATCCTGTGGCACCTTATAGACTAACAGACGTTTTGCAGCATGAACTTTCGTGGGTGAATACCCACTTCTTCGGATGCAAGTAGTGGAAATTTCCAGGGGCAGGTAAATATAAGCAAGCAAGAAGCAAGCTAGAGATAACGAGGTTAGATCAATCAGGGAGGATGAGGCCCTGTTCTAGCAGTTGAGGTGTGAAAACCAAGGGAGGAGAAACTGGTTCTGTAATTGGCAAGCCATTCACAGTCTTTGTTTAATCCTGAGCTGATGGTGTCAAATTTGCAGATGAACTGGAGTTCAGCAGTTTCTCTCTACACAAACATCCCACACACTGATGGAATACAAGCTGTCAGGAACAGTATCCCTGATGATGCCACAGCACAACTGGTTGCTGAGCTCTGTGCCTTTATCCTCACACACAACTATTTCAAATTTAATGACAATATATATCTCCAGATCAGTGGCACCACTATGGGCACCCGCATGGCCCCACAATATGCCAATATTTTTATGGCCGACCTGGAACAACGCTTCCTCAGCTCCCATCCACACACGCCCCTTCTCTACCTACGCTACATTGATGACATCATCATCATCTGGACCCATGGGAAGGAGACTCTGGAAAAATTCCACCACGATTTCAACAGCTTCCACCCCTCCATCAACCTCAGCCTGGACCAATCTACATGGGAGGTCCACTTCCTAGACACCACGGTGCAAATAAGTGATGGTCACATTAACACCACCCTATACCGAAAACCTACCGACCGCTATGCCTACCTTCATGCCTCCAGCTTCCATCCCGGACACACCACAAGATCCATTGTCTACAGCCAAGCACTGAGGTACAACCGTATCTGCTCTAACCCCGCAGACAGAGACCAACACCTAGAAAATCTCCACCAAGCATTCTCAAGACTACAGTACCCACACGAGGAAATAAGGAAACAGATCAGCAGAGCCAGACGTGTACCCAGAAGCCTCCTACTGCAAGACAAACCCAAGAAAGAAACCAACAGGACTCCACTGGCCATCACATACAGTCCCCAGCTAAAACCCCTCCAACGCATCATTAGGGATCTACAACCCATCCTGGACAATGATCCCACACTTTCACAGGCCTTGGGTGGCAGGCCAGTCCTCGCCCACAGACAACCTGCCAACCTGAAGCATATTCTCACCAGCAACTGCACACCGCACCATAGTAACTCTAGCTCAGGTACCAATCCATGCAACAAACCTCGATGCCAACTCTGCCCACATATCTACACCAGCAACACCATCACAGGACCTAACCAGGTCAGCCACACCATCACCGGTTCATTCACCTGCACATCCACCAATGTAATATATGCCATCATATGCCAGCAATGCCCCTCTGCTATGTACATCGGCCAAACTGGACAGTCTCTAAGGAAAAGGATAAATGGACACAAATCAGACATTAGGAATGGCAATATACAAAAACCTGTAGGAGAACACTTCAACCTCCCTGGCCACACAATAGCAGATCTTAAGGTGGCCATCCTGCAGCAAAAAAACTTTAGGACCAGACTTCAAAGAGAAACTGCTGTGCTCCAGTTCATCTGCAAATTTGACACCATCAGCTCAGGATTAAACAAAGACTGTGAATGGCTTGCCAATTACAGAACCAGTTTCTCCTCCCTTGGTTTTCACATCTCAACTGCTAGAACAGGGCCTCATCCTCCCTGATTGATCTAACCTCATTATCTCTAGCTTGCTTCTTGCTTGCTTATATTTACCTGCCCCTGGAAATTTCCACTACTTGCATCCGAAGAAGTGGGTATTCACCCACGAAAGCTCATGCTGCAAAACGTCTGTTAGTCTATAAGGTGCCACAGGATTCTTTGCTGCTTCTAGGATCCTAGGGAATTTCCTGAAAGACAAAAGCTCAGGCCAGATACATTGGAAAATTTCTATACATTATTTAGTCAGTTTTTTTGTAGTTGTTTTTGGGGGGGGGGGGGGTTGTGTTTGTTTTTTGTTGTTGTTTTTTTTGCGGGGGAGGCAAGTGCAGGGGGTCTTAGTGCTGTATTTATTTCCACTACTGATACCATAAAACATCAAAATAATCATCAGTAGCTGCTGGCATTGTGCCGCAAATTCCTAGCCAGGCTTGCATTGCTGATCAACTCATGAGTGTTTCATGAAATACAATGTAATCCAACCAAATGGCTGCATTGACATAGTCTGTATCAGGAATGTGGCATGAGTATACATTTTGTACAGCCTATGATGATGCTCACTCTAATTAACGTTTCTGGTCCATGGAGTAACGTACCTGGAATGTCTCGCTTTTGTTGAGACATCTTGTTTTTCAGCCATTCTAATGATTGTGACTCACTGACCCACAAGCATATTCAGCATGTACAGACAGGACAACTGCTAAAACAATCTGACAACTTCCACATTAAAAACCAACATCCCTACCAGCTGCCAAAATTCTCCCTTACACACCCCAACCACAGTTTCTCCCACTCCTCTTATCTAATCAAACCTTCCTACATCTCCAGTGATAAGCACCCAACCGGACAATGTCTCCAAGTAGCCAAGACCTTCCTATAACTTGCCTCTATAAAGCTTTACATCCTTATTGTTATTTATCACTTACAATTTGTATTGAGATAGCAATCAAGATCAGGGCCCCATTGCGCTAGATGCTGTACAAACTCATCATAAGACAAGACTGCTGCTCTGAAAAGCTTTCAATCTACAATCTCATGATCTTCAACATTATTATAAATCAGTCATTGAATCAATAGTAAAATTCCCATTGCCTTAAAACTGGAGAAAGATCATACCATTCAGTCCCTAAACCACTCAAAGTTAATCATTTCTAATCTCTATAGTACTTCAGTAACACAACTTAACTTCTCATTTATGGTGCATACTTATTGTGTAACATGTATCTTGTGATGTTGTATTTGTGATCACTTGGCATTAACTTGTATAGTCTTTTGGAACACTAGTACCTAAAGAAACACAACTGAGGACTTCATATACATGATGATAGCTCCCACTGGATACTCTTGAACACGTTGACATTTTTATCATCACTGTAATCATTCTGCCATGAAGCCTCTATTCCTGATTGTTAGCAATCAAGTCCAAAAATAAATGCCTTCCATCCATAAGATGGTACATCTGTAGGTTAATAGTCAGGTCACCCTGCAAAGCTGCTTAATTCTGTAATCTTTTGACAGTGGTTGATTTAAGAGGATGTCTCATAGGGCCATGATGTAAAAGGAATAGCATGTGAAGTGGTTTATATAGTAATTAGCATAAAATACTATGCATGAAAAATGGATCAATTTCAAAATCCAAAGTGTTTGTCTTTCCCAACGGTTCATAAGATTTCGGATTGTGAACTGGATGGTATAGCATAAGGTATAGAAGACACACACATCCCTTATAAAAATGCATAGCAAATGGGTGGGAATGATGATCCATTACAGAAAAAAATACAACCAACAGGTTTAGCCTTCCATAGAATTCCATACTATATAAAGAAATGGGGAAAGGGGTGGGGGTTATTTTTTTCAATTTCTGGCTCAGGAAAACAAACTAAAAAACCATCCTCTCCTTCTCCTCTACTGTCACTTTTGTGATGATCTGTTGTATTGCCTAGATGATTATACTTCACCATCTGGTTAACCTTATCAGCAAAGCACTAGAAAACAAATCCTGTGCAGTACAATTTTATCTATACCTCAGTTATCCTGATCACAGGCAGTTACCCAAAACTATGACAAATTGTTATGGAGACTTGAAATGTGCTGCATAAACCACTTGTGACTGAATTCAACTAAGGGTTGCTGCACTTTGCAACAAACCACATTGCGTGACGCTGTTGGTGATGGTAAAGAGACAGCATGATCAAGTGGACTGAACATATAGTTGGCGTGATGGTTTTAAGGGATATCTCAGAGGGTCTGCAGGCAAGGGTAAAGTTTTTCATACACAAAGAGCAAAACATACATTCAAGCTGGTTGACTTTGATTTGTGATTAAACAACAAGAAAGAAAGAGCAAATATAAATCTCCATGAGAGAGCACACAGTATGTTACTTACTCTATAGCAGTCATCTTGGAATGACTCACAGCAATGTCCACACAGAAAGAGTCTCCTTACATGTTAAGGGACAGCATAAGGAAAACAGAACAAGATATTCCATACAATATCCACCACAGAAGCACAGAAGTAACTGTAAGTGACCTGTCAGGAAGAGATAGTACATATCTGAGGAATATATTTCTCTCAGTCGGGCAGTACATTCTATGAAATCAGAGTCTCCTAAGCAATTGAGCAATTAGAACTGACTCTTCCCAGTAGGGCTACCAAAGTACTAGCACAAACTCATATAATGCCAGCAGGTGAGTGTCAACTGTCAACAAGAACTGATTGGTTCTTCTAATTCCTTAGGAAATAGAACTTCTCTTGCTGGAATAGCGATTTCATTTTTTGCTGGCTCGTCTAGAAAGCACCGCTGTGAGAGCTAGAAAATCATAAGGCCTATTTTCTGTTCTGCTATCTGGAAAAACACAGGTCTTTGCAAATGTAAAGCACTGCACTAATTTTAAGTAGTATTAGCAGCTAAATGCTTCTAAAAAACTGATTTAGAAATCTTGCTCAGCCAGGTCATAAGATTTTCAGAGCTTCTTGCTTCTATTCCGGCAGAAATATCACAGGCCTTGATGATTTTATATTTATAGATCTTCTGGTCCCACCAGCAAAAATTAGAAGAAAAGAGAGAAAGAGAGAAAGTGTATTAAGTAAACTTTCTCAAACCTTAAAAGAAGGTTTGATTTTGTATTCAAAAGCTGATTGTTCTAAGGAGTGACAAAGGTTTGGGCTGGTTCTTATTTTATCCAAACTGGTTCACCCAGGGCCTGTGCAAGGATATTTTGCGCCCTAGGCGAAACTTCCACCTTGCGCCCTCCCTCCAATGTCCAGCCCCAACCTTCCTATGGCCAAGTTCCCTCCCAGGGGCCCAGATGTTCACAAAGTGCAGGGGGCACGGGGAGGGGCTATAAAGAGGGGGCATATGGGGGCTCTTCCAGGGGGTGAAAGTAGCAGAGAGGGGGGTGCACAGGATTGTTGCAAGGGGTGGTGGTGGCCAAGAGGTGGAGGTGGTGTAGTGGCAGGGAAGAGATTGCACAGAGGCAAAAAGGGCTCATTGCAGGAGGTGCAGTGGCAGGGAGGGAGTGGCACAGGGGAGAAGTGAGCAGGAGGGGGTTGTGGCAAGGGGCTGGTAGGCAGGGGGGTGTCTGTGCCCAGGGTTGTTGCAGGGGGGTGAAGGTGGCAGGGAGGGGTTTGCCCAAGGGAGGGGTGGGCAGGAGGGAGATGGCAGGTGGCGGCAGGGAAGGGGGAGTCCCGAAGTTGATGCAGGGGTGAAGGTGACCATGGCTGGCTCGGGGGGTTGTCGGGTGGACGTTGCCCAGAGGCAAAAGTGGCAGGACAGGGTGGGTTGTTGGGGCGGGGGGTGCACAGGAGAGAAGGTAACTGGTCGGTGAGTGTTGGAGGGAGTGGCGCTGGCTGCGGGGGGGGGGGGTGCCCGGGTTGCTCCCACATACACCATTCCCCAGGCCAGGGACTGGACCTGCCCACCCCCTGGTGCTCCGTGGGCCCATGCAGCTCCCCACGGCCTGGCTAGGTACCTTGCAGGCGGAGTAGAACCCAGCTTCTCTGCCCGAAGAGCAGAGCGTAGCTGCGCCTTCTTCCCACCACCCCTGGGGCTCTCAGTGGCGGCACAGGCAGCCAGGCTTCCTGCGCCCAAGCCTGCTGCCGCTGCCGCAGAGAGCCCCGGGGGTGGCAGGGAGCCCAGCTCGGCCCGCGGCGCAGGGAAGTAGGCGCAGCTGCTAGCACTAGACTCTCCCCTTCTCCGTTCAGCCGCCAGCTGCTCCCCTGGGGAGAGGGACTGGCCATGCCGCGGGCAGCCCCTCTGGAGCCGGGAGGCAGGGAGCAGTAGCAGCCTTGTGCTTCGCTGTTTAAAAAAAAAACTGGAGAGCACCGCTTTTTGGCACCCCCAACCACTTGGCACCCTAGTTGGCCGCCTAGTCCGCCTAGTGGTTGCACCGGCCCTGGGTTCACTCAGCCCTAAATAGTTGAAACAATAGTTTGGGGGAAAAAATTATTTGCATCTCTGATTTATTGACGCATTATAATATATATCACACAAGGCTATAAACGGCAATGGGACTTAGTCATGTAAACTAATATACAGAGCTTCTCCCTCCAGAGGGCACTCCTATAAGAACTAAGGAGCTGACTTTGGTCTCTGTCCTGGCTCCCACCCATAAGTGGTGAACTGGCCCATAAATAAATCACAAGGAGCCAGGGGAGAATTCCTCAGTGTGAGCAGTGTAGGGCCAACATAAGCAGTCCTGTATTGCCTCCTAACCAAGCCTTAGCATAGGAGGTATGCCATGGGTAGAATGGGTCAGGAGGGGAGCCTTAAAGCTCAGTACTATGGAGATTATGAGGTACACTGCATAGCATAGACACCCCAGAGAAAGCTGCATTAATTAGAGCAGTCCCCACATCTGCTCTAACTTATGCTGGGGGCTGTTTTGGACCCAGCCCAGAGACTTCAGGCAGAACAAAGCTGCGTGGCATAAAGCAACATTTGCTCCTACTCCACCCCAGACTCTGCTTTCTGTGCTGCTTCTCTTAGGACAGCCACATCACAAAATCTGGCAACCATGCACTGTGTATGTTATAGAGAGGTGTATGGTATAAGGTAGGCAATTAATGTAGCAGGCAGCCTAACAGTCATAGAGCACTCTCCTTTCTAGAAATAATTAAGCAAATACTTTTTTGATAAAGACGTGGCACAAGAAGAGTTGAAAGGACAGTTTTATATACAGAGACACAGTCATATGCCCTTGGGTTTGCTAGTATTCAAATTCTTGGTCAATCATGCAGTATAACTTTACTGTTAATATACTGCTTTTAGAGAAGGAAAACGGTACCCCATTATGGTTTATTCCTTACCAGAGCTCAAGAACTACCTTAAAGGACCTCTGCACATGATAACATTAAATTTGGTGTACTGAAGTAATGCCATCATAACTAGCCAGTGTTACAGCCTTTCCCTCTCATACCCACAGAATGCCAAGAGCTTTCAAAATGCATTACCATGCAAATATCTTGGGTGCCTTTACTACACATTTATATTGCAGGATAATCAATAAATTATTATTTCAATATTTATTGGAATCTCAGAATAAGAAAGAAGACAGATTACACAAATCCATCTTAGTTGATTAATGGGTACTCCAGCAAAAGCCATACACTGATAGAGTGGGTCAGTATGCAGACTATATTACTGAATATTTCAGCTAGGTTGTAAATATAGTATCTGTTTCTCTTAGGGACTGTCACACTGAGTGCAGTATAAAAGGCAATAAATTTCAACAGATTAATTAACTCTTTGGTTACTGAGGCTGTGTGTCACCTATCCTGGCACCTAATAAAAAATCCTTTAATGCCAAGACATAAAGAAGGGCCTCTTTGGAAATGAGTTATTAACAGCATTTCGTGAATAGATGGAGAAATTGTAGCCCAGCCATTTAAGTGTCATAAAGTGCAGCAAAGGCGGCTGGAGGCCTCTGAGGGACGCCAGGCAATACCATAACAATCAAATCTGAGATGGAAGAGGGATTGAGCTGTCCACTCAGAATTTTTATATTGTCAAAGAGCAGCGAGGAAATAATGTGATCAAGAAGTGAATTAACCTTGTGTGTGAAAGGAAGGAGATGATCTGATGGGAAAGGCAGTAAAGTAAAAATCACTCCATAATGCCTACATTGCAGGCAGTCATGAGGGGCTCCTAATGTCTGCAGGCTGTCAGAGAACAGATCCAACCCTCTAAGTACCATAAACCCATTACCTGCATTAGTCTGTAATTGGAATATATTTAGTCATGCTTTCTAAGTTCTTAGGGGTCCCAGTGTTGTAAGTCCATAGAGCATCAATTTCTATAAATGCTCTATCTTTCCATACTCTTGAAAAGAACACAGACATTCTTCTGGGGCAATTAATACTCAATAAGGGATGAAAGACTTATGTGCAGTATAAAATTTGTATATATTTCCGTATCATACCATAGCACGTAATCTAGTTTCATGAGTGTCAACTCTCTAAAACCTCTCCTGGCATTTCTAGTAAATACTAAGCTGCAGAAAGTCTCACTATTAGAAATGGAATTGATGCAACCCCATGTGAGCACTGTATCAAGGCATACTAAGCCTAACAAAGTTGATTTGACCTAGATGTCTTCACTAGGCACAAGCACAAGGCAGTGAAAAGCATATATCTGTGTCATGTTTGTATATCAATTCTTTACACACACAAAAGACGGTATTCCCTCCAACACAGCTTATTGCTTATGGAAGTGATGTGTATAGAAAGAGTAGATTACATATAGTGAGCAAGATTCTCCTCTCACATATGTCTGTGTAAATCAGAAGTAACACCACTGAAACCCAGTGTAAATGAGAAAACAGTCAGGCTTAATGAAGCTAGGTCTACTTAGAACAGCCCATAAAAGAACTGATGGATTATGTATATGGTGCGTCCACCTCTGATATTTTGTGTGCATAGAAACGTTCCCCCCTTCATAATGACACTCCACTCCCTCTTGAATAATATCTTCAGAAACTCCACAAAATCAGTGCTTGTAACATCACAATGAACTACCAATGAACATCTACACAGTTGGTTGTGGCATCACTGAATCAGGCAGAAGCAAAATGTACATTAAAAAGCCCTCTCTTTACGCATCACTTTCTCAATAATCAGAAATAACTTGAATTCAAAAAATTATAGACAAGCTTAATGGAGACTTAGAAAAGTAGAAAAGGCTATTGTTGTCCTGATGTGTTTGCACTAGGAGAGAAGAATTCAGCATCTCTTCCGCTCCAGCACACTCAGACACCTGGCAACCAAAATCAGAACGGATGAGCACAAGAGGGTTCTCACTATTCCTGATAGCAGAATTTACTGCCCTAAAAGGATATGTTAGCTGGAACAGTGTCCCACCCTATGCACACTAGCAAGTTGCTCCACTGAGAGAAAGCAAATATGACATCTAATGTAATAATTGCTGCTGGTAACCACATTCCCCCAGCACCCAGTAGGCTCCCGGCCTACAAAAGCCACCACTTGGATGTATCACCACCACTTCTTACCCTATGATCCAAGGTCCTTCTGACTCCTAGAACTTTAATAGAGCCTTACATAATTTTTAAACCAGTGGGGCTCTTTAAGGATAACTATTATATCTAGCTTTTGGAGGACCTACAATATGCACTATACCAGTCTTCATCATACATCTCTTTGCTTCTGTCAATTTTAATCTTAATGTCAGTTTGTAACTTAGGCCTTGTCTACACTGGCAAGTTTCTGCGCAGTAAAGTAGCTTTCTGAGGTGTATCTCCCAAGGTGTACACACTGCCAAGCCAATTAGTGCATAGAAACTGCATAGTTGCAGTGCTGTAAAAAAAAACCCCGATGAGAGGCATAGAGCTTTCTGCGCCAGGGCTACAGCGCCACAGTGCCAGTGTAGACACCCTGGTCGATTACAGTGCTGTAATTGGCCTCCGAGAGGTGTCCCACAATCCCTGTTCTCACCTCTCTGTTCATTGGTTTGAACTCTACTGCCTTGCCCTCAGGTGACCAATCGTGAGCCCTACCTCTTAAATTCCTTGGGAATTTTGAATTATGATACCTGCGGACGGATTTCACGATGCATGACAGAAAGGGGCCATGACCGGGACGCATTGCAGTGGAGGGTCACAGTGAAGGAGCTGTGTAACATCTACCACAAGGGGGTGGGGAGGTAAACTGCTGCTCTGGTGCTGTACCCATGAGCTGCCAGTTCTACAAAAAGCTGGACACGATACTCAGTAACGACCCCACCTCCACTGTGAAGGCCCCTGTGGATACTTCGGTGTCAGTTGAGAGTGGACTGAACCAGCAGGAGGAAATCTTGGATGAGGATGTGGAGGGGGAGGGGGACCCAGAGGCAGAGGATGACTCGGCGGTCAGAGATGCATGCAGCCAGCTCTTCTCTACCCTGGAGGAGACTAGCCAGTCACAGCTGCCAGAGCTTGGCAAAGCACAAACAGGAGAGCAGGCCCCTGGTAAGTGGCTCTGATTTGGGGAATTGCTGAAGCGAGTTATTGGGGGCAGGAGGGTTGCAGAAAGCAGGCTTGTGTCAGAGTGGCGGAACAAGGTGTTGATTGACTCCCTCACTTCATGGGAATCTACCTCAGAGATCTCCAGGAAACTCTCATGGAGATACTGAGCAATCTGCTGCCACAGGTTCTTTGGCAGAGCTGCTTTGTTTCTTTCCCCATTAAGGGTAACTTTCCCGCGCCACTCTGCCATCACCGAGGGGAGGTGGGAGAACCATTGCTGCACACAGGCAAGCCACATAAGGGCCAGGATGGAAGCTGCAGTTTTGGAGAAGACCCTCCCTTGATTCCCTGCTGTGAGATATCTTCCATAATGAATACAGCCTGTGGAAAATGTGGCAACACTAATGATTATAAGGCTCCCCCTACAGTGCTGTCTCTCCCCAAGAGCCACGTACCTAGTGTACAGTACAGTCCCGGAACACTGATTTCCCCTGCACCCGTGGTTACTCACCATTTTGGGGGGTCTTGTGGCTCCTGTGTGCTTGCCCGGGGTCAGCCAGTTAGTGACAGGTATGTGAATAGTGACTGTGTTTTAAATCACTGAATCAGTGGTCTCTACATTGCAAACAATACTGCTTCTGTAAAATGTTGCATTTTGGCTTCACAGATATGACCTTGGGAGCCCAGCCTCCCTCTTTGTTATCACCGGCTGAATGGCTGTGCAGAATTAGAAAGTGGCCACGAAAAACTAAAAAGAGGACTTTCTGCATGATGTAATGATGCACTCTGGGGCCAAAAACCAAGAATTGAATAGGGTGGCGGTACAGCGAGAAGAGGGACCGAAAGGAGAACGCAGTGCGCCAGAACAAAGCCACGGAGCGGCTCTTAAACATTATGGAGCGCCAAGCGGACATGCTCCAGGCACTACTAGCTCTTCAAACCAAGTAGCTCCATGCCCGCCCTCCCCTGCAGCAGCTGTCACGAAACTCTTTCCCATGTGCCCCTCAAACTCTGCCAACACAGTCTTATCAATCACCTGGCTCCAGTCTGTATCCGCTGCATTCCACTCCTGCCCCATCACAGTCCAGCACTGCGGACTCCTAGTATCCACTGCACTCAACACCCGTCCCTCTGCAGTTTAGCCCTGCTGAAGAACAGTCTCTGCTGCACTGTACTCCAAAGGAGAAGGTCGCATATGATACCTGGACATACACAAATCTTTAACCATCCCGGGATCCCACCTCCTCCTGGGACCCTCCTTTTCCCTTATCCCCCACAGTGCTGATGTGTTTTTTGTTTGTCTCTCTCCTCCAGTTGTTTTTTAATAAAAGAATTGTTTTGGTTTGAAAACAAACTTTATTCCATTAATTGAAAGCAAACAGAGCCCTGAAAAGCAACAGGCAATTTTCTTAAACTTTCACAGTGCATCGTCTGCACGAGTCAGAATCACCTCCTAGCATTACGAGCACTGCACTCTCGAGCATAGCAACAAATATTAGCGGCTTTCAGCATCAAATTGCAGCCTCAAGGCATCCCTGATCCATATGGCCCCATGCTGTGCCCCTCTAATAGACCTGGTCTCTGACTGTTCAAATTCAGCCTCCAGGCCCTGAGCCTCAGTGGTCCAGCCCTGAGTGAAGCTTTCACTCTTCCCTTCACAAATATGATGGAGTGTATAAAACGCGGCTATACGCATAAGAGTATTGTCATCGGCCAGGTCCGGCCTCCCATATAGGCAGCACCAGTGGGCCTTTAAACAGCCAAAAGCACACTCAACAGTCATTCTGCACTTGCTTAGTGTGTTGTTGAACTGCTTCTTGCTGCTCTCAAGGTTCCCTGTGTATGGCTTCGTAAGCCATGGCATTAAGGGGTAGGCAGGGTCTCCCAGGATCACAATGGGCATTTTGACTTCCCCTACAGTCATCTTCAGGTCCAGGAAGAAAGTCCCTGCTTGCAGCTTCCTGAACAGGCCTGTGTTCCAAAAGATTTGTGGTTCACGCACCTTTCTGGACCAGCCTGAGTTAATGTCTGTGGAATGCCCACAGTGATCCACAAGTGCCTGGAGAACCATAGAGAAATACCCCTTGTGATTAATGTACTCAGTGGTTAGATGGTCTCGTGCCAGAATTGGAATATGCATCCCATCTCTCACCTCTCCGCAGTTAGGGAAGCCCATTTGTGCAAAGTCATCCACATTGCCATGCACGTTGCCCAAAGTCACAGTCTTTCGGAGCAGGATGCAATTAATGGCCCTGCATACTTCCATCAACACAAGTCCAATGGTCGACTTTCCCATGCAGAACTGCTTAGCAACTGATCGGTAGCAGTCTGGAGTAGCCAGTTTCCACAGTGCGATCACCATGCACTTCTCCAATGACAGGGCAGCTCTCATTCTTGTGTCCTTGAGCTCGCCCCAGCCCTGCGGTGCATCACACAGTCCCATGAATGTGGCTTTCCTCATCCGAAAGTTCTGCAGCCAGGCGTACATGACGATGCGATCCCACCACTCAGTGCTTGTTTCCCAAGCCCAAAAGCAGTGTTCCACTGTTGTCAGCTTCTCCGTGAATGCCACAAGCAATCTCGTGTCATAGCTACTACACATGGCAAGATCAATGTCAAACTCCTCTTGCTTTTGTAGTTTAAGGAATAACTCCACTCCCACTTGTGACGTGTTAGTGAGAGCGAGCAGCATGTTGGTCAACAGTGCAGGATCCATTCCTGCAGACCAAAGAGGCAGAGCATGCAGTACATAAACTGTTGAAAGATGGGGCCAAATGCAGACGGAAGCACAGGGATTGCTGGGATGTGAAGCGATGCATCACAGGGCATTGGGACAGGACCCAGGATGCCCCGTGACCCCCTCCACCTTCCCACAACTCTTAGTGGCAGAAGAGGAAATGATGCTCTGTGTGATAACTGCCCAGAGTATACCGCTGCAAGTGCTACAAGTGTGAACATGCTATTGTGCAGACAGCTGACAGCGTGAACACACAACAGTGGATTCCCTTCAGCACTCTGAGCGGCGATATAACTGCCGGCAATGTAACTCTGCCAGCATAGACATAGTGTTACTGAAGTATTGCTTTTTGGATGGGAATTGGTAGTGTATTTGTGGAATTCTTTATTAATATTCATGTGGAGGATTGTGCTGAAAGGAGACAGACTTAAAATTAAACAATTTATTTCATGGAGAATGTTATAACAATACTTGCTAGTCAGAGCAAACTTATTCTCGCTCTCAATATTTAATATGTCCACTAAATCTAAATGAAATGGAACACATTTGGCAGGAAGGCTACCTGTCTTTTAGAAGGAGTTTTCAATAGTGAATGAAAATTGATGAGGTAGTAGTTATATTTCAGTTTAAAATTCTTGCGCTGTTTTGAACGTCAGTAACAAGTTCAGGAAGTAACAAACTTGTTCAAATGTAATGTAGTATACTTGTGTCACTCACTACTGTATTCATTTTTGCTTACTCAAGGAAATACCTCAAAACTGCCCCAAGCATGGCCTATTGCCTGGGGGATAAATGCTACATCTCGTATTTGATAGGCACAGACTGAATTGCCTCTATGCTCAACTATTCAGACAAGCATAGAAAACACCCAAAATAAGCTAAGGATCGAAGATCAGGCAACACTGAGTAACATGTTCAAAACCGAAAATGTCTAACATCTATAGGCTTTGGGGAGAAAATAAAGGAGAGAAGAGCTCAGATCTATCACGTAAAAAATTATTTGGAATCAAGCTGTGTAATGATACAATGTAGAAAGAGCCATCACATTAGAAAAATCATGTGTAATGGAATAGATCCATGGCAAAATCCTTTTCCAGGTTTGCAGAGCTATAAGGATTGTCCAGCAAACATCAGGCACAGCACACCGTAGTGAGCAGTGCCATCAGTCAGTGTGTGCAGCAGTGAAAATTCCATGCAGTAACGTGTGCAAAACATTCGCTTTCCTCCCAGTGTTCCAATTCAATGAGAGATGAAACTCACTGCTGTGGCCATTGTTAGACGTGCAGTGTTTATAATCCAGTTGATTGGCTGGTGAAATTATTTTTCAGACCAATGTTAGTTTCAAGAGAAACCGTATGGGTTAATGATCTCTGAATACAAGTTCACAGTGCACACACCTGTGTGGGCAACACCCATACTGCGTTTTTCAGACTCTTGTGTCAGTGATTGACATGTCTGATTCTTTACATCACAGAATTTGACATCTAAGCTCAAAGTTTCGATTCAGTAAAATGATTAATTCAGTGGTGTCCTGTTAGCATCATTCTAATTCAACCCCTCAGGTTCATCTATTGTTTATAAGACAGGTTTAAGTTTAACCTTAGTCCAACTGTTATACGAGCAGAAAGTACTCTAATTAGTACTACCATCCTTCCCCTCCAAACTTCATTCATGGCAGCACAACTTTTGTAACTCTGATTAAGTCTTGAAGTTAGACTGACTAAAAATGACACTCCCCAATATTATTCCTTATATCTCCCACAATTATCCTTGCATTC
This sequence comes from Mauremys reevesii, assembly GCF_016161935.1. Classification (NCBI taxonomy): domain Eukaryota; kingdom Metazoa; phylum Chordata; order Testudines; family Geoemydidae; genus Mauremys; species Mauremys reevesii. The sequence goes on along the minus strand of NC_052624.1, from coordinate 173,939,449 downwards.
CTAAACATTTCTTCCAACAAGGTGACAATCGCATACAGCAAAATTCTGACAACAGATGCAACTCTATTAACTTCGGCTGAGTGAAGAAATTAGGTCACATTTTGTATTACCAAACCACCCACACCCGTCAAACTCTCTCTGATGTCACAGTGGTCTGACAAAAGCAGCAAAGAGTCCTGTGGCACCTTATAGACTAACAGAAGTTTTGGAGCATGAGCTTTTGTGGGTGAATACCCACTTCTTCGGATGCATGTAGTGGAAATTTCCAGGGGCAGGTATATATATGCAAGCAAGAAGCAAGCTAGAGATAATGAGGTTAGATCAATCAGGGAGGATGAGGCCCTGTTCTAGCAGTTGAGATGTGAAAACCAAGGGAGGAGAAACTGGTTCTGTAGTTGGCAAGCCATTCACAGTCTTTGTTTAATCCTGAGCTGATGGTGTCAAATTTGCAGATGAACTGAAGCTCAGCAGTTTCTCTTTGAAGTCTGGTCCTGAAGTTTTTTTGCTGCAGGATGGCCACCTTAAGATCTGCTATTGTGTGGCCAGGGAGGTTGAAGTGTTCTCCTACAGGTTTTTGTATATTGCCATTCCTAATATCTGATTTGTGTCCATTTATCCTTTTCCACAGAGACTATCCAGTTTGGCCGATGTACATAGCAGAGGGGCATTGCTGGCATATGATGGCGTATATTACATTGGTGGACGTGCAGGTGAATGAACCAGTGATGGTGTGGCAGATCTGGTTAGGTCCTGTGATGGTGTTGCTGGTGTAGATATGTGGGCAGAGTTGGCATCGAGGTTTGTTGCATGGATTGGTTCCTGAGTTAGAGTTACTATGGTGCGGTGTGCAGTTACTGGTGAGAATATGCTTCAGGTTGCAGGTTGTCTGTGGGCGAGGACTGGCCTGCCACCCAAGGCCTGTGAAAGTGTGGGATCATTATCCAGGATGGGTTGTAGATCCCTGATGTTGCGTTAGAGGGGTTTTAGTGGTCTGACAGAATTAATACAATTGATGGCCCAGGTCACTGAGCATCACTGTTCAGTATGCTCATCACCACCATGTACATGCCTAACATATCCCTTGTGATATTAGATTCCTATTCTATCATGTTTTGTAGTCATGGAATTTAGATCCTCTTTCAGCTCATTCATTGGCTCCAACAAATAAAAATGTTGAGCATCAATAGGTTGAAGAATCCTAGATAAGAGGACACAGAGGAAATATTTTTCAGACTAAAAATGTCTAAAATATCTATTAGTTTTGAAAGACTGATGGAAATATGCCCAGATATTTCAGCCAACAGCAATGTCCCTGGTTAATGAGCTCTGGGACAATTATACTGGTTAATGAGCTATCATCCAAAGAATTCCTAATGGAGAAGTTCAGCATGTGCACAACTCTAGATACCCAGTGTCTTCTCATCAATAATGGCCTTTAGGTATTTGAAGCATTATCTCCTCCAGGGAAGAGACCATGAACTGAGCACATTCATAGAAGCAGGTGCTCTTCATAGTGCTTTGCACTATAGACTATTGTCAGAAGAATGGATTGTGATTAATACTTAAGCAACTAACAGAATGATACCCCTCTGCTCACCAATCACTCAGCTATTCCCACTGCCACAACCCTGGTCTGAGCTGCTGGTGTTCCTTTCAATGAATCTGCAAAACATACCTTTTTCTCTTTAATTTTTTTTCTTACACTATAATATATATGAAAAATAGAAAAACATGGAGGTTTAGCTGTTCTTCATGATTAAATGCAATAGGTACACAGGACCTAAATGTTACATTAACTTTTCTAGAAACATATTGCTCCATGCTGTCTTAATCCTCTCTAGTGAATCCTGCTGTTTCCTGCTTTGGGAAGGCATTTCTGTAACCAACTTTTGTGCCTCAAGTAATTTTCATTTTTCTCACATACCACTAATATTTCTCCTGCGCCAGGTATCACTAAATACTATAATTAATAGAGCCCAACTGTAGCGATTCTGGCAAACCGTAACTTAACTATGTTGTTGCAATGGGATTTGGGTCTATAAAGAACCTGCTGAAGGTCTTAGTAGAATGGGCCAAATTGCTCAAAATAAGCATGCTGTAGATTTAGAACAAAATCCTACCACAGTAAAACCAAGTCATTGGGAAAAAAAACTGTAGTAAACTTAGAGTAATGATCATAGTGTAATTTTACTTAACTTGTTTATGAATATTGATTTACATTGCTTAGCAGAGAAAAAAGCTGGATGGAAAAAAGATGGACCATGGGAAAAAAGAGACTGCAGATCACTGGCCTAAATTCAACAACAGAGTTAGCAATTTCTGGACAGGGAACTTAGGGGAGCAGGGAGCTGATGAGGGGCTGCCAGTCCACCCTGGTTCCAAGCCCCCACCAGCTAGCTGCAACGGGCTGCTCTTCCTGCAAACAGTGGACAAAGCAGGCGGCTGCCAAATGACGTTAGAAGGGAGCATTACACAACTTTAAACGAGCATGTTCCCTAATTGATCAGTAATGTAACAACAAAACAACATTAACTGAGACGACTTTATGTGAAGAGTTACTGTATCTTACCTGGATACATGTTGGCCTGTACATATAAATTTGACATAGGGAAAATGAAGCCTTTTGCCCCACATATATAAATGATGCTCACTTATTCATATATAGTTGCTTGTTTACTCAGGAAGCAGAAGTAACTGCTTTACAGTGGCATTGGAACAAACAAATTATAGTGGGGATGCTGAAAGCTATTGAACAAAATTGAAAACCCTGGATATGATAGAAACCACTTCAAATCAGTGGGTGCTACTGAACCCCCAGCACCCCTGCTTCTTTATTTTTTATTCCCACAGCAGTAAAAATCTTGAGGCTGCATTATACTTGGAAAGAGAGCTGCTGTTTTACTACGACTAATGCATCAGTGGAAAATTAAGGGATGAAAATTGCAGAGTTTTTTTTAAAAGCATGTTGCAAGGAACTGTAATATATTTTACAACATGCTGAAACGGGCACTCACCTGCTGTGGAATTAACAATTTCATGCAAAATCATGACCCCCTTTTTTTCCCCACTTAGTGTATGAGTTGTTAATAAAAATGAAATAAAAAATAAAGCACCTCTGATAACTCAAACACTTAAAGGAATGCAATGTTTTTCACCTTTAGTTCATGCCAAAAGTAGTAAGTCAGTTGCTATAATGATGCACATGAAACTGTAAAAAAGGAATTTTAGAAGTCAATATAAATAACATCTAACTCCTCTTAGAGTTCTGCTCTAATCTTAAAGTCCTTGCTAGGTTTCAGCATCTAAAGCAACTTGGTATTATACTCTCCTGTTGTCTTTCAACAAATATGAATACATATGATGTGAACCATGCCCACTAGAGATAAAAATACTGATCTTCTTTGTAAAGCACTTTGAGATCTGCTGATGAAAAGCACTATATGAAAGCTAGGTATTGTTATTATCTTCTGTCTTGTCTCCAAAATGCCAATACCTGATTGCTTGGAAGAAAGGAAAAAGGGGGGAAGAACCCATGATATCCATTATCCGAATGCTAATAAATCCATAACACTAATGAAGTCATTTTCAAAATGCTGAGATGGAAGGGTGTGTAGGAAGAAACCCATGAAAGTAATTAAAATATGCAAAGGCTACCAGCAATATTACTCCATCTTTCTAGCTGTCTGTCTTAGGTTTTTCTACACCATCATCACAATATTTAAGTGTTACAACATTATCTAGATCTTTTAAAGATCTAACCATGCAGATTGAAAGAGTATTTCTTTTTATTTGTTCTAAGTTACTGTTAGACTAAGTTCTATTGGCAAGGACTGTTATTTGTACAGTCCTTAGCTGCAATTTAGTAATAAATAATAATAAGCCACTAACTCTTGTTCTTGTACTGTGTAACAAGGGGAGGCACGTTATTCGCTCAGGTAGGTTTATTTAACTTTCTAGCAAATTTCTGTACTGCAGCATATGCATACCATTCAGTTGGAGATTTTGAAAAACCAGAAGGGTAATTATATTAATCTTGAATATTCAACAAAAATCTGAGGTGTCTTGGAAGTGATGTTGGTCCAAATGGCTACACTATGAAAACAAAAGATCTAGAGGTCTGTCATGGAATACGGTCTTCATATGTATAAATATGAATAAATATTATACCATTGTTTCACCAGTGCTATAGTTAAGCCTGTGATGGTCATTTCAATACAAATCCCTCCTTTCAATCACTTGTAACTTTCTCAAACATTTTTCATTTGCCCTGAAATTGTACGTGATCGGTTTCAGGTAAATAGTCCAAAACTGCTGGAGGCAATTAAGATATACAGTTCATTTATCTGATTCCCCTTATGCTCTGAGTTTAAGTGGGTTCAGATAAATATTTCTGGTTTTGTCCTAAGTCTAATACAAATAATTTCTGCTGTGAATTATACATGATCAGTCTCGTGCCATTTAATCTGCAACAGATGGATCTGTCCCTGTGCAATACTCATTTGCCATAAATATACTGCTGACAACTCATGTCCACTCTCCTTGATTGGAATGGAAGATGCTCGTGTCATTTTTTCAGTTATAGTGAAAGTTCCCCTCACTCCCATCCAGAAGGTGAAGGCGAAAAACAGGGAAATCAAAGTTATCTTTCTCCTTCTCCCCATATGCTCCCGAAAATATTTATTTTTAATGGAGAAGTATAGCTGGAGAGTATGCTTTTGGTGTGGAAGTGTCCTTTATCAGGAAGTTCTTTGTACTCTCCAAGGTGTAGCTTCATGCATTGAAGATAAAAGTTAATCCCTATTTGTGATGGACAGAAAAATGTGTTTACCAATCTTCTGAATTCAGCTGAGACTACTCACCCAGAATGCAACACTCCATCTGAATTTACACAGGCTGCTACACAAAGATGAGGATGACTGCAGGCCACAGTGTAGAACACTGTAGGAAATATTTTCCTCTGAGTTGCAGTTCAACCACCCTTTGTATAAAGGGAGGCAGGATAATTGTGTGGGTATGGCACAGCGGTGGGGCTCAGGAGATCTGGGTTCTCTTCTTATCTCTGCTACAGAATTCCTGTGAGGCCACAGGCAAGTCACTTAATCTCTCTGTGCCTGGCTATGTGCCACTTTCCTTAGCTGTAAAATCATAGACTTATAGAAATGTAGGGCTGGAAGGGACCTCAAGAGGTCATCAAGACCAGCCCCTTCTGGTGGGGCAGGACCAAGTAAACCTACCCATCCTGGCAAGTGTTTTTCCAACCTGTTCTTAACAACCTCCAAGGAGATGAGAATTCCACCAACTTACCCTGGAAGCCTATTCCAGAGCTTAACTATCCTTATAGTTAGAAAGTCTTTCCTAACATCTAACCTAAACCTCCCTTGCTGCAGATTAAGACCATTACTTCTCATCCTACATCCAGTGAACATGGAGAACAATTGATCACAGTCCTCTCTATAATGGCCCTTAACATATTTGAAGTATGTTATCAGATGCCTCCTCAGTCTTCTTTTCTCAAAAGTAAAAACATTCACTTCTTTCAACCTTTCCTAATAGGTCAGGTTTTCTAAATCTTTCATCATTTTTGTTGCTCGTCTCTGGGATCTCTCCAATTTGTCCACATCTTTTCTGAAGTGTGAAGCCCAAAAATGGACACAGTACTCCAGCTGAGGCCTCACCAGTGCCAAGCACTGTGGGACAATTACCTCCTACATCTTATATATAGCACCCATGTTGATACATCCCAGAATGATATTAGCCTTTTTCAGAGCTGCATCACATTGTTGACTCATATTCTATTTGTGATACACTACAACTCCCAGATCCTTTTCAGCAGTACTACCGCTTAGCCAGTTACTCCCCATTTTTCACTTGTGCATTTGATTTTTCCTTTCTCTAAGTGAAGTACTTTGCACTTGTCTTTATTGAATTTCATCTTGTTGATTTCAGATAACTTGTCAAGGTCACTTTGAATTCTAATCCTTCCCTCCAGAATGCTTGTACTCCCTCCCAGATTGGTGTCAATTGCAAATTTTATAAGCATACTCTCCACTCCATTATCCAAGTCATGAATGAAAATATTGACAAGTTCCAGACCCAGGACAGATCCCTGTGTGACCCCACTAAATACACGCTACCAGTTTGACCGAAAACCATTGATAACTATGCTTTGAATACTGACTTTCAACCAACTGTATACCCACCGTATAGTAATTTCATCTAGACCATATTTCCCTAGTTTGCTTATGAGAATGTCATGTGGGAATGTGTCAACAGCCTTACTTAAATCAGGATATATCATGTTAACTGTTTCCACCCTATCCAGTTGGCCAGTAATCCTGTCAAAGAAGGAAATTAGGTTGGTTTGAGATTATTTGTTTTTGACAAATCCATGCTGGCTATTTCTCATAACCCTATCATCCTCTCTGTGCTTACAAACTGATTGTTTAATAATTAGTTCCGATATCTTTCCACATATCAAAGTTAGACTGACAGGTCTATAGTTTCCCAGGTCCTCTTTGTTTCCCTTTTTAAAGATAGTTACTATATTTGCCCTTCTCCAGTCTTTTGGGACCTCACCCATTCTCCTGAAGTTCTCAAAGATCATTGCAAACAGTCATGAGATTGCTTCAGCTATTTCCTAAAGTACCCTATGATGAATTTCATCAGGCCCTGCCAACTTGAATACATATAACTTACCTAACTATTCTTTAAAATCTTTGTCCCTACTTTTGCTTGTGTTCCTTCTCCCTGGTTGTTAATATTAATTGTGTTAAGTATCTGGTCACCATTAACCTTTTAGTGAAGTCTGAAGCAAAATTGGAATTAAACACTTTATGGGTTTCATGGGGATAATAATAATTCTTCCCTACCTCACAGGAGTGTTGTGAGGATTAATTCATTCATGTTTGTTAGGCATTCAGAAACCACTGTAAAGAGTACCACAAAAATACACATGAATTTAAAATAAATGATATCAGTGTTCATTTCCAACACTGCCCAGGAGTAACATGTCTGTTTCCTTTAATTACATTATGTTATTACATCTTTAGCAATTGTTTTATGCCTTCAAAACAAATCAGAATACATATTGCACCAAGTCTTTACTTTCTGTTTATTTAGTAATAAATACAGTATATTGGTATTAATTGCAATTGTGACTACTCTAATTCCCAGCAATTTGTATTTTCTCCAGCATATCAGCACAGTGTGGAAAGTTTCTTGACCCAAGTGATTAACTAATTCAGCAGAAGAAAGCATGAGAACTTGCATGATCTAAAAAATAAAAAGGAGTCTCATAAAAAATGGAAACTAGGACAAATTACAAAGGATGAATATAGGCAAACAACACAGGAATGCAGGGGCAAGATTAGAAAGGCAAAGGCACAAAATGAGCTCAAACTAGCTACAGGAATAAAGGGAAACAAGACGACTTTTTATCAATACATTAGAAGCAAGAGGAAGACCAAGGACAGGGTAGGCCCACTGCTCAGTGAGGAGGGAGAAACAGTAACAGGAAACTTGGAAATGGCAGAGATGCTTAATGACTTCTTTGTTTTGGTCTTCACCAAGTAGTCTGAAGGAATGCCTAACATAGTGAATGCTAATGGGAAGGGGGTAGGTTTGGAAGATAAAATAAAAAAAGAACAAGTTAAAAATTACTTAGAGAAGTTAGATGCCTGCAAGTCACCAGGGCCTGATGAATTGCATCCTAGAATACTCAAGCAGCTAATAGAGGAGGTATATGCGCCTCTAGCTATTATTTTTGGAAATTCATGGGAGACAGGAGAGATTCCAGAAGACTGGAAAAGGGCAAATATAATGCCCATCTATAAAAAGGGAAATAAAAACAACCCAGGAAACTACAGACCAGTTAGTTTAACTTCAGTGCCAGGGAAGATAATGGAGCAAGTAATTAAGGAAATCATCTGAAAACACTTGGAAGGTGGTAAGGTGATAGGGAATAGCCAGCATGGATTTGTAAAGAACAAATCATGTCAAACCAATCTGATAGCTTTCTTTGATAGGATAAAGAGTCTTGTGGCTAAGGGAGAAGCGGTGGATGTGATATACCTAGACTTTAGTAAGGCATTTGATATGGTCTCGCATTATATTCTTATCAATAAACTAGGCAAACACAACTTAGATGGGGCTACTATAAGGTGGGTGCATAACTGGCTGGATAACTGTACTCAGAGAGTGGTTATTAATGGTTCCCAATCCTGCTGGAAAGGTATAACAAGTGGGGTTCCGCAAGGGTCTGTTTTGGGACCGGCTCTGTTCAATATCTTCATCAACAACTTAGATATTGACATAGAAAGTATGCTTATTAAGTTTGCAGATTATATCAAACTGGGAGGGATTGCAACTGCTTTGGAAGATAGGGTCATAATTCAAAATGATCTGGACAAATAGGAGAAATGGTCTGAGGTAAAAAGGATGGAATTTAATAAAGACAAATGCAAAGTGCTCCTCTTAGGAAGGAACAATCAATTTCACACACACTGAATGGGAAGAGACTGTCTAGGAAGGAGTATGGCAGAAAGGGATCTAGGGGTTATAGTGGACCACAAGCTAAATATGAGTCAACAGTGTGATGCTGTTGCAAAAAATGCAAACATGATTCTGGGATGTATTAACAGGTGTGTTTGAGCAAGACATGAAAAGTCATTCTTCCGCTCTACTCTGTGCTGGTTAGGCCTCAACTGGAGTATTGTGTCCAGTTCTGGGCACCGCATTTCAAGAAAGATGTGGAGTAATTGGAGAGGGTCTAGAGAAGAGCAACAAGAATGATTAAAGGTCTTGAGAACATGGCCTACGAAGGAAGGCTGAAAGAATTGGGTTTGTTTAGTTTGGAAAAGAGAAGACAGAGAGGGGACATGATAGCAGTTTTCAGGTATCTAAAAGGGTGTCATGAGGAGGAGGGAGAAAACTTGTTCACCTTAGCCTCTAAGGATAGAACAAGAAGCAATGGGCTTAAACTGCAGCAAGGGAGGTTTAGGTTGGACATTAGGAAAAAGTTCCTAACTGTCAGGGTGGTTAAACACTGGAATAAATTGCCTAGGGAGGTTGTGGAATGTCCATCTCTGGAGATATTTAAGAGTAGGTTAGATAAATGTCTATCAGGGATGGTCTAGACAGTATTTGGTCCTGCCACGAGGACCTCTCAAGGTCCTTTCCAGTGCTAGAATCTATGAAATGTAAAAAAGTGACATCAATACAGTTTTAAGCTAAATTAAAAGGTAGCGATGGATGAGCTACAGAAACTTTGGAAGCTGATTTCAAATGAACATGGATGAACAAATCTCAATACACATAACACATAGTAACTGGATGTTTACCTGGAAATATCACTAAATAAAAATGGAGGGTTCTTCTCTCCAGACCTACATGAACCTCCCCTTTTCCCCCCCTAAAACTACAAACCAGCAGGCCAAACAGGCTTTCCCTCCCCTTTCACACCCAGACCTGTACTGAATCTTCTCTTCCCTTCCAAGCCCCCTTGATACCAACACACCAATCTTATCACCTTTCCCTTTCAGAAATAGCGTATCACCTTCCTAGAGCTTGCTGAAACTCAAAGATTTCAGGTTGCCTGAAGTTTCAGTATTTTCTCATTTGCTTTCATTCTCAGTGACATGGTAATCCTTGAAAATTTTGTTTCAGAAACACTGAAATAAGGTTATCCTGAAATAAGGTGAAACTGACATTCATTGAACAGGAGCCTGAAACTGAGAGTGTCAATTTCACTTAGTTTCTTCCCAGCTCTCACGCTGCTAGGCTCCCCACTTCAGCAAGGGCTCAAGGGGTTGGCAAGAGCCCATCTCAGAAGCATGGAGTCTGCCAGGCTCTAGAGATCTGGCTCCAGCCATTGCTTTTCCTGTGGAGCAGAACCCTGCTGTGACATCGTGGTCAGGACACCCAGAATTGTAAGCCACTATGTTACCATTCTTTGCCTCAGCAACTGAGTTTTGTTGTTGCTAAGCTGCGTGTCAGCTCCCTGACACACCAGCCTGTCTGCCTTGCTAGCAAACTCTTCTGAACTCTAAAGCTTGCCTTACAGGTTGGTATACTGCCCGGTGTGAATCACAGTGAGAGAGCCAATTTCAAGTCAGACTGACAAAAACTGGGCAGACGCTCCCACACTAGTGGTTTGTTCTATAATCAGATTTAACCAAAACCTGCCACAAACGTGTGCTCCTGGATCGCTATACTAGCTTAACACAGAGCCACAGGCAGTCTCCTTAGACCCTCCATCCCATATTACCACCCAGACTAACTGTAGTTTATGATGAAAGGTTATTAAAACCAAAATTCACCACACATTAGGTTCTTCCAGTCCCAAAAGACCAGTCACTTACCCCAGGTCAAAATACAGTTCAGATCTCACCAAAGACAACGCTTTAGTCAATCCTTTAGAAACTAACTAAAGGTTTATTAACTAGGAAGAATAAATTAGTGTTATTAAATTGTTAAAGCAGATAAAATACATTACAGTTGGATCAGAGCATATAGTCCAAAATAATAACAGGGGTGTTAAATCTGCTAGTTTTCTATGAGTTTCTCTGAGTTGCTCAAATAGTTTGGGGACCTCAGTCATTTTGTTTATAATCTCCCCTTGTTAGAATTCACCAGTCCAGAGATGCATAGGAAAGAGGCAGCCAGGAGCCTTTGCTCTTTCCTTTTATATCTTGAACCCTTTCCCCCCACCCCACCCCTCTTCCTGGCATGCTCAGAGTTGGCTCCTGTCCCCAGAAGCTGAGCCTGGGCAGGGAACGGCGGCAGTGGCAGCCCGCTCCCTGCCCAGGCTCAGCTTTGGGGGACAGGAGCCGACTCTGAGCATGCCAGAGGGGCGGGGGGGCTCTGGCTTGTTTGGCCACTGTTTCCAGAAGCTGAGCCAGGGCAGGGGACAACCTGCTGCTGCCACAGCCAGGCGCTCTCTCAGTCAGCCACTGCGCTCACCGAGCAGCGTCCCAGGCAGCGTGGCTGGAAGAGGAGAGGCTCTGGCCCCACCTCTTCCCTTCTGGCTCTGGCTCCGCCCTTTCCTCTCCCTGCCCAGGCCAGCTGCTGGGGGCACTTGACCCTGCTGGAGGTGCATTTGGCCCTTTGTGCAGCTCCCATGAGTCGCCCCTTGCAAATCTTTGCTTGCACCCCTCTGCAACTTGCCATCTGAGGTGTCTTCACCCTTGTTTACCATTTGTGATCTCTGAAGAGTTAATCTGTGGGCATTCCTTGACCTCACAACATTTTTGAGATACGAAACACATAGCAAAGTTTCATAACTTCATATAAAATGATGATCCACACATTCAAACAGGATAATACTACTTAGCGGATTACAACCTTTCCAGTGATACTTCACAGGGTATACTTTGTACAAGATTTCACAATTTTGTAACAATGGTGACAATATTAGTGAAGACAGTCACCTTCCCCTTTAGTCTGCATCACACAGGTAAAAACTGGTGAACACCAATTCCCTAGTTCCCCAGAGATGTCTCTCTGCAGTGTCCAGCCTCTTTCACTGACACACAGAAACAATCAAGATCGGTGCCTCCAAAGAGAGAGAACACACACAAGCCTGTTGGTTTAGCAGAGGACTCTCACTCCACTTAAATACATAGCACCGAGATGGTTTGTAAATAAAACCAGAATAAGTTTACTAACGAAGAACAGAGATTTGAGGGATACTAAGCAAGAATAAGAACAACAGGTATGCTTACAAACCAAAAACAAAACAAAACATGCTTTTAGGTGACTAAAACTTAATTTTTAAGCTAGTTACAATCTTTATTTAAGCAGGTTTCTCACTGCCATCAAGTTCCCAACAGCTCTTGCCTTTCTGGCCAATAGACTCCAGCTTTCGTAGGTTCAAAGGATGCTGTACTCTCTTGGGACCATAGTGATGGATAACTACAAAGTCTTTTTGCTCCCCTTTTATCACTCAAAGTTCACTGTCTCTGCCTCAAGAGCCAGGAAGGCTTCTTGGGGTGCAGATTCTGTTCCCTGGGGTGATTGTTAAACAGTTATCTCCACAGCTCATTTAGCTTGGCGGCTTAGTTTACCTTATATATAAGGATACAATTTAGTCACAGAGGTCACTGATTCCTTGACTTTAACAAACCTCTGTGACTTCTTCAACTTCAGCCCCCTCCACAGCAGTAGAGTCAGGGGCTGGAGATGGAGCTGTCAGCCCCCATGGTGGCAGGGTCACTGCAGTGCTCAGGCTTCGGTTTCTCCTCCCCCAGCAATCAGCAGCCTCCACCCCATTATTTTCAGTAAAAGTCAAGGACAAATCATGGGCTTCTGTGAATTTTTGTTTATTGCCCACGACCTGTCCGTGACTTTTACTAAAAATAACCATGACAAAATCTTAACCTGACTTATACGTAAATATACTTCCATTGTATTCTGCCAGTGACCAAAGTGCTCAAACAGGTACATGGACATTCCTGTGTCTTGGGCAGACTGGGTTTTATGCTCTGCCTTCCAAATGCATTTTAAGAACATATTTCCCGCACACATCTGTATCTGTCTGTACCCAACTCATACATACATCATGCAGTGATTTTTGGTACCAGCATGTTACCATTTTACTTATGATACGTTACATGATATCTCTGAGATATATATTATAACAACAGTGTGTTGGGGCAATGAGTGTGTCAGGCCTGATGTGAATTACAGTATGGGGGCCCCTCTGCCAGTTGGCCTGAAGAGGCTTTTGAGGTCACAACTGCCTGTTCCAGCCAGGGATCCAGGAGCTGGCACGCTGCCATGGAGGCTAACAGGCCCTAAGGTCCCAGCTCCAGCCAGGGTTCTCTGTGCTCGTGTCACAGAATGGGGAGTCTGCCAGCCGTCAGTCCTGGCTCAGCTGTGGGTCCGGAGGCTGGAAAGCTTCCTGCCTCAGCCATGGAACACCTGTGTTTTGGGGAAAGTTTTGTTAAATCTGCAATAGTTCAGCTAGACAAGGTGGTGAGGCAATATCTTTTATTGGACCAACTATTGTTGGTGAGAGAGACAAGCTTTCAAGCTTACACAGAACTCTTCTGAGAAACATACTCAGAACGTATGTCTACACTTGAGTAAAAGACTCGCAGCACAGCCACAGCTGGCCCAGCTCCACTGATTTGGGTTCGGGCTGTGGGGCTAAAAATTGCTCCCTAGATGCTCAGGCTTAGGGTGGTGTCCGGGTTCTGTGATCCTCCCCCTCGCGTGGTCCCAGAACCCAGGCTTCAGCTTCAGCCCCAGCCCAAATGTCTACACTGCAATTGAACAGCCCCGTAGCCTGAGCCTTGCAAGCCTGAGTCAGCTAACACAGGCCAGCCACAGGTGTTTAATTGCAGTGTAGACATACCCAGAGAGTCACAGCTAAACACAAGGTGGAACAGGATGTTTAGCATAAGTAGTTAATACATATTTCAAGGGACCATTCAAGGTGAAATGGACCTTTAACACTTCTCCAGTCCTAGGGGAGAAAGGAAAGTAAGGGGGGGAAAGGCAGCTGGGAGATGGGGTTAGTTGGTTATAGATTGTTGAAACGAACTATACATCTCTATTTAGTCCATAATTTTTGGTGTCTAGCAAAGCTGTCCAATAAAAGAGATTACCTCACCCACCTTTTCTCTTTAGTACCCTGGAAACCAACAAGACTGTATCCATAGATTCAACTAAACATTTTGGTCCAGTCAATGAACATGTTCAACCAGCTCTAGACCTGCCAACTCTTTTCTGTCAGGCTCCCTCACCCAGTTCTACTATGCTTCTCCTTTCCAGTTCTGCGACCCCAAACTATGCACCTACACTGATCCTTTCTGTTTTAGGTCTATGATATACACCATTCCCATTCATTTGGCCTCCCCAAATCTTCCTACCTTTCAGGAAAGGATGAAGAGGTCCATCAGCTCTTTAGCTCTTCTGAGCTAGGTTGGAGTTCAGATTGCACTCAGATATGGAGTAGAACTGGGTGAATAAGTGACTTTTTTCAGTTTGTTGTCAGTTTCAAGAAGTCCTCCAAAAACATTCAGGTCAGACTGAAAAACAAAAATAATTTAAACATTTTCAGCAAAATCAAAAAGTAAAATCATTTCAGGTCAAATGAAATGTTCAGCCAAAACTGAACATTTCATTTCGATTTCAAGTTTTTTTCTTTCCCTTACATTTTTTAATTAAAGGAAGTTTCTGAATGAAAAGCCATTTGGAAATGAAAAAAAAAGTTTCATCATGAAAATGTTGAAACAAAATATTTTTATTTTTTCAGATTTTTTTTGTTTGGTACAAATGAACAATTTAACAAAACAGACACAAATGTGTGAAATGTTTTGGTGTCACCAAATCTGCATTTTTCAACAAAAAAACATTTCAGTCAAAAAATTTTGCCCAGCTGTACAATGGAACTTCCTGGAGGGCACCACACCATTGCAAAGGATACAACTATAGCCATGTGAGATTTTTTAAGGAGAAACCAGTCTACCTATCGGCTTTTATACTGCTCTCATCCCCACGGCATCAGAGTACCTCAAGGTTCATGCTAAACAACCAGTTTCCATTAGTTCTGATAGATTTACTCTGAATTTTCACTGGGATAACAGAGCCAAATCTAGGCCATAGTCCCTGCCCAGAAGCGCTTACAAATAAACACAGCTGACTTAACGGTCGAATTTGGAAATGAAACTGATTGATAATGTCTCTTTAAACACTAGGCCATATTTTCAAAGTGATCTCAATTTGGCCTCTCTTTATACGCGGCAATTTTACTTATGCAAATCATTGTGAGTTCAAATTTTCCCACACAATTATTGCACATAAATGACAAAATGTGCATGTGCAATCCCAGTCTGTGAAAAAACTAAGTTGTTTGTGCAAAAAGATAGGCCTTTATATTTATATGGCCTATCATTTGTGTGCACAAGTGACAGTGTACAGACAATGCAGGTGTAATTTTGGAGATCCATCAAAATTTAGTAAATTATCTGGCTAGGTACTCCTTTAAATGTTTATAAATCACTTTAAAATCAGTGTTACTGTACTTTGTAAAGTTTCAGAGATGCAAGACCGAAGAGTGGGTATCACCCAACAAAGCTATGCTGCAAAAAAACGTCTAGTATATAAAGTGCCACACAGCTCTTTTTTGTTGAGTGCCAGAACATTAATTTAACTTTACAGTTCTAAATGCATTAGCCTTTCCTTGAATTTAAAGTGCTTTATGATACATTTTATAGACATTTTATAATTTAATAGACATTACTAGCAAAAATTGTCACCAAACATGTTTTATATGTGCTTTACCCATTTTGTTTTCAGTTCTGCAGTACCCACTTCCAATGCTAACATTAGTAAATATTTTTGTAAGTTTGTAGGAAAAACAGAGCGTGAATGGTACTGCATTAAATAATCTTCAATAACATCATGATATTATTTCATAGATATTGAAAGTAGGTCTTGTGCTCCCTTGCTATGTATTGTGGCAAATTTCCTTGTGCTGTCTAACCAGTTTCTGGGCTCAATCCATCTGACACTGAATCCAACAGAAGCTGGATCAGACCAAAATTAGCATTTTTATCAACCTATAAATTAACAGTTGCATAAAAGCCAGTCTTCTTGCATTCAATCTAAAACTACAGTACAAATTATATAAAGATTGCACACTTAGTATGTTGTATCCCACACATTTCTTCTAGAGAGAACAATGTGGTAAATTAAATTGTGTTTACGCTTATTAAGCCTCCCAGTCTCCATCCTTATTTATGCACATCAATTCTTAACCAACACTGTAGATTTTGAAATAACATAAATATTAAGAGTTGACAAACACAATATTGAGTTTAAGGATCAGCCTAATTAGAGTGATGTTACTTTGTGCTTTAAGCTGAAAGACAACAAAAGATATCAAATATTTTCCCCTGACTGGCATTGCAGATATTATTGATGAACCAGTTGGAAAACGTTGTTGCTACTTTTATCAGGCCCACTTTTTTAATAGATACGAAAAAAAACTAATTAAATGGATAACTTCTGCAGGCACAGAGTAGATATTTATCGCCTTTAATGTTTAACAGAGACATTATTCTGTATCCTGAGCAGGTCATGTTACTCATAGTCTACCAAACAATGGGATTCATTTGCCCTCTTTGAATACTTCAGATATGCCTATAGTTGAGAAAAATCAACAAACTAGGGCTGTTGATTAATCACAGTTTTAATCGCACTGTTAAACAACAGAATACCAATTGAAATGTATTAAATATTTTGAATGTTTTTCTACATTTTCATATATATTATATTCTGTGCCGTAATTGAAATCAAAGTGTATATTATTTTTGTTTATCATTTTCACAGTGCAAATATTTGTAAACAAAATAAATAGTATTTTTCAATTCACTTCATACAAGTACTGTAGTACAATCTCTTTGTGTGAAAGTGCAACTTACAGATTTTTTTTTGTTACATAACTGCACTCAAAAACAAAACAATGTAAAACTTCAGAGCCTACAAGTCTACTCAGTCCTACTTATTGTTCAGCCAATCTCTAAGACAAACAAGTTTGTTTACATTTACAGAAGATAAAACTGTGATTAATCAACACCCCTAGTTTGTTGATTTTTTATTTCTTATTTACAATGTCACCAGAACGTGAGAACAGGCATTTGCATAGCACTTTTGTAGCTGGCTGTCAAGGTTGAATCCCAACTCTGTCACTTTGAGTACAGAAGGTGGGGGCCCACAAGGATTTTAAAATCAATACTTGCCACTCCAGGCTTGTATTAAACTCCCAAGGTTACAGCTTTTCTCTGACTTTGGCTTGGTAAATGCTGCGACCACCCAAATGCAAAAAACCCCCTTTGGACCAAGGAAGGAGCACTTGGGAATTATTCCCTGTGAGGTACCCTCAAGCCCTTTCACCATCCCTCTGGGAAAGAGTTGAGAAAGAAAACAAAGGCAATTAGCTGTGGCTATCAGCTAATCAAACAACAAGCACAAACCTCTTAGGACACCAAAAACCCAGTCCTGTTTTAAAAAAGGTAAATTTTATTAAAAACAAAAAGGAAAAAAATACATCTGAAACTTAGGCTTTTGTTAGATTTTAAAAGAGCAATTCCAAAAATTAAGCACCCAAAATAGCTTTCTTGGGGGTTCAGCATAAGGGTTACAAGCAAACAAAAGCATCTGGGGTTAGCACAGAGGCGATCCACAAGCCAAAATAAGAAATAAACCTGATTGTGTCTAACGAAACATTCCATATCCAAATAATTTCTTCTAGGTATGGAAGATACTTTTTCATACCTGGTTCAAACCTTATAATGCATTCCTGCTTATAGCATTGCTGCTCTGTGTCCCTGCAGCCCAGAGAACAACAGACAAAGGAAAAGTTTCTTTCCCCATTTTAAAAAGTTCTACCATCCCATTGGCTCTTTTGGTCAGGTGCCCACTCCTTTTCTTTTACCTGTGGGCTTGTTAACCCTTTACAGGTAAAGCAAGCAGAGCACAGACACCAAGAGAGATTTTACAGCTAACTGGCTAGCTGGGTGTCCATAAGAGAGCTACCCCCCACTTCAGTTATCACACTGGCATTGCAAGGTATTTACATGCCAGATATGCTAAACATTTGTATACCCCTTCATGCTTCAGCCACCATGCCAGAGGACATGCTTCCATGCTGATGACGTTTGTTAAAAAAAATAATGTGTTAATTCAATTTGTGACTGAACTCCTTGGGTGGGGGGGAATTGCATGTCCCCTGCTCTGTTTTACCCACATTCTGCCATATATATCATGTTATAGCAGTCTCAGATGATGACCCAGCACGTTGTTCATTTTAAGAACACTTTCACGCAAAGAAGGTATCAATGTGAGATTTCTAAAGATAGCTACAGCACTCGACCCAAGGTTTAAGAATCTGAAGTGCCTTCCAAAATCTGAGGGACGAGGTGTGGCGCATGCTTTCAGAAGTCTTAAAAGAGCAACTCTCCGATGCGGAAATTACAGAACCCAAACCACCAAAAAAGAATATCAACCTTCTGCTGGTGGCATCTAACTCAGATAATGAAAATGAACATGTGTCGCTCCGCACTGCTTCGGATTGTTATTGAACAGAACCCGTCATCAGCATGGAACCATGTCCATGGGAGCCGCGGTCAGCCGAACCTGCCGACGCGGCAGGTAAACAAACTGGCCCGGCCCGCCAGCGTGCTTACTCTGGCGAGCTGCCAGACCCCTGCTCTATCCTAATTCTAGTGGACCAAAATTCATATCACTAACGCCGCCTTCTCTGTTGGCACCCTTGCTAGCAATTTCAGCAGGGAGACCAAGAAACAAACATGCACAGAGACTGAGCTACCCACTTATCTCTTGAGTTGGCATTTCGAAGCCAGGAATGAGGCACACTGGTTGACAATGTGGGAACTTGCAGAGCTTTAATACTTCCACTGCCGCTGCTTGTGCTGTACAATATCCATTTTATGGATAAAAAGAGAACTTTGCTCTCCAGAGGTGTGAATACAGTGACTTTCATAAACCCTAACTTCATTTTAAAAAACTATAAGAGAAAATGTAATTTGCTTTCCGGCTTTATCAGTACTCTATATCTGTGTTCATACTGCAGACAGCAAAAACATCTGTGAGATCAATAACAAACATCCTACTTGTGGTTCATATTTAGACTCCATTTAAAGAGAACGTCGTCCAGCATATGCCTATTTTACCTTACAATTTCCAGTTTGGGTGAAATGTTAGAGTGAAAAAATAGCATGTTCCTGAAAGATAGACAGGGCAACGAAGGTTTGTTCTTATATGACAATGAACAAGCAGCCTAATTTGTACATTTTGATCTAAAATCTACATTAAAAGAATGTTAAGATGGCAAAATCAAACACTCAAAAGTTAGGAAATACCAGAATTTAGTTTGCCTGTGCATCCCTCCTCATCCCAATCTCCCCCTTCTGCACCAGGCTCCTCGTTCCAACCCGAGCCTCCTGGCCTAACCAGTCTCCAGCCTCATCAAGGCTTCTCATCCCAGACCAGCCACTCCCAGTTTTTCCCCCACAACCTGCTCCACCAGCTCCCAGGCTACCCCCCACAGCTTTCTTCTCCCAATTTGTCACTCATCCTAGGTCTGGCTCTTGTCCCCTCTGCAAGTGAGTGAGAGTTTCCTCTCCCATGCTGCATGAGTGGCAAAGGTGGGAGAATTGAGAGCATAGGTCAGTCTCCTTGCTCAGCACCTGCACCCCCTGGATAAAGCATGATCATAAAGATTAAATCTTTAGAGTCTTATAGTACAAAATGTGAGGCAACCGTAACTGGGGGTGGGAGAGTGGAGGGGCACTACCAGTTCCACATAAAATACGCATTGATTTATTAGACTTGTTTGATTCAAAGGGGGAAAAAAGCCTTTAAAATAACATTTTAAATATAAAAAAATTAGAAAAATATTTTCCAAGCAGTACAGCAGTTAGCTACATAATTTCTAAAACCAAATTAATTTCACACATTTGAAAATGTACACCTCATCTCTTTCTCAGTTTGCTATTGTAGATTGACAGCTCAGAGACATATTCCATGCAACACTGCAGCAACTAGTAAACTAGCAAACAAAAGCCTCTATACTACTACTATATCACTTTAATAACAGTTACGGTTGAGTCAGGTCACACAGCATCCACCCAATATCTGAAAAGCATAGAAATAAGTAAAGGGAAAAGACTTGTGTGCTCTCTTCCACTTTCATATCACCTACAACGCTTTTAATAATGTTCTTCAATCCTCCATAAGGCTTTTGCTTCCATCTCCAGCAATACATACCCCAATTTCATCAATCGCCCACTTTGTTGCAAATCCTTAACAGTTCTCATATGCTTAAATTAATTATATCAGATCAGCATGTTTGTTAGACATTCCATGCATTTGGGAAGGTCTTCTGTTTTAACACTGCTAAAGTCACTGAACCTTCCCCTAGGCTACAAGGGTATTTGGCCAGAGTCCACCTCTCTCTTATTGTAAGTTCATCTTGGTGCCCAACCTTGCAATTATGGCTAAAAGGTCATAAAATACACTATAGACAAAGAATGCCTACATATAACTGATATTTGAGCAATCAGCACACAAGAAGTAACAATGGGGACAAAGCACAGAGCCTCGAGTGTTTCAGGTTTCTTCCAAAGGGGTTACCAAAAAAAAAAGAGAGAGACAATCGCATTAAAAATTGCCAAATGGGGGGATTTTGTAACTCTTATTAGTCTTGCTCCATCTTTTCATTTTTCATTAAATTTGTTTTAAAAAAACTGATTATTCTGGTTGTAGTAAGCCTAGCCTGCAAGGTTTTGTGCAGCTTTGAATCCCAGAGGATAAACAACTAAGGTGAAAGAGAAATGAAGATGTTAAATCAGATGCCTGATCCTTGTTTCTTGAATGTTGCATAGCTTTCTATGCCAAAGGAGAAGACTATGTGATCCTCTGTAAAACAATTACTAATAAACACTGTTTAAACACAAATTCAGTAATAACTTTATATGGATATTTGCTATTCACGTATTTTGTAATTCCCTGCTCTTTACCATGTTACCAACTCTCTTAAGGTTATCACAAGTCTTGTGATTTTGGGAGTTTGCTGGAATTATCTTAACTGGGAATCTCACCTTTCATTAAAATAAATAAACCTTCATGCTTGCAGAGAAAAGCTTGAAAAAGTAAACCCTGAATGCTCCAACACCAGCAAACAAATAAAAAAATCCAGAATTTATTATTTTTAAATCTCATGATTTTCAAGTCAATTTTAGTTTGGTTTTTTTTGAATGCCTAGGGTTACCAATACTGTCTTCATGAAACTTTTAGGACTCCCTCCTGTGAAGCATTAATAACTTTGGGGACAGAATTAATTAAAACATTTTATTTAACATGAACAACACCCAAATGACCTTGTATTCTCCTTAACTCTCTGGTTCCTATTAATCTATGCCCAAAACAGGCTTGCCTTATAAGAAATTTTTTTCCCCCTTCATGCTTTCGGAGCTAATCCTTTAAATTTGGCATAGCTCAACAACTTCAGCCTAAAAGTAGCTACAGGTGAATCGCATCATACACACATTTAACTTACGTGAATTCAACTATATGCACTCCGCAAAAAAAAGAAAAACAACAAGGTACCTGTAAATAGTGCCAGCAATTCCACCCACCATTCCACTCAATGAGCATATGCCCCGGAGTGACCATGAGATGGGAGATGTGAATCTGCTGTTCCCTCAGTCGGTCTCAGTTCCTGCGTGCCTCTCAGAGTGTGAGCATCTCTCCACACTGAGTGTGATTCTAGTGTTTAAAGATACGTATTTTTCGTACAACATGGCCCCTAAATGCAAGCCAACTACTTCATCTGGTGCTCAACCGAAGAAACAGCGATCTGTTCCAACGCTGGAGGAAAAACTGGCTGTGTTGGACTTATTGAGAGACAGTATGTCGGTCTCCAACGTGGCGCGTAAATATGGCCGCAACGAATCTAGCATCCATGCCATCAAGATTCAAGAGAGAGAAATTCGTCAAGCCGTGGCATCAAGTGCTCCAATAACTGCTAAGGTGATGAGCCAGGTACGTGATAAGACTTTAGTGAAGACTGAAAAGGCATTAAACTTATGGCTGGAAGACATGAACCGTAAACATGTGCCTATCAATGGCAACACGTTGTGAGAAAAGGCTCTTAGCCTCTACGCGCTGTTCAAACCTCCTGCCAAAGAGGGACAGCCTTCTGATGAGAAGGAATTCAAAGCCAGCCAAGGTTGGCTTAACAGTTTTAGGAACCACTTCAACCTCAAAAAAGTGCAGACTACTGGTGAAGCTGCATCTGCCAATGAAGAGGCAGCAAAAGCCTACCCCGAACAATTAAAGAAAATCATAGATGAAAAGGGCTATCTTCCGGAACAAGTTTTTAATGCTGATGAGACTGGGCTCTTCTGGAAAAAAAATGCCCACCTGCACTTACATTTCGAAATCAGAAAGACAAGCCCCTGGCTTCAAGGCAGCTAAAGACCGTTTGACTGTTGTTCTGTGGCAATGCAGCTGGGCATTTAATAAAGCTGAGCTTGCTCTACAGGGCTGCAAATCCACGTGCCCTAAAAGGCAAGAACAAAAATCTCCTGCCTGTGTTCTGGCAATCAAATAAAAAGGCTTGGGTGATGGCAGCATTATTTCTGGATTGATTCCACAGGTGTTTCATTCTGGAGATCAAGCGGTACTTCAAAGAGAAAGGACTTGACTTTAAAGTGTTGCTGATCATAGACAATGCTCCTGGATACCCTGCAGCACTCTGGTTTGCACATAACAATGTTGATGTTGTCTTTCTCCCCACCTCAATACCACCTCCATCCTCCAACCTCTCGACCAAGGCGTGATTCGCTGTTTCAAGGCCACATACACGAGGCTCACGGATACGTAGCGCTATGGATGCTGATCCCAATCTTAATGTGATGGAGTGTTGGAAGTCCTTCAACATTGCCGATTGCATCACTTATATTAAACAGGTAATGGATGCAATCAAGCCTGAAACAGTCAATGCATGTTGGCGAAACCTATGGAAAGAATGTGTGAATGATTTTAAGGGTTTCCAGACCATTGATAAAGAAGTGAGATGCATTGTTCAGGTAGCCAGGCAAGTGGGTGGTGATGGCTCCGTCGACATCCTTGAGGAAGAAATTGAAGAATTAATTGAGAGCCATAGAGAAACATTGACTAATGAAGAGTTAGAGGAACTAATAAAATCGTCTACAGAAGACGAAGATGATGACAATGAACAGGAAGAGCCAGCAAGTTGGAATCTTCATAAATTTGCTGAAGTGTTCCAAGCTGCGAAACACTTGAATGATTTAATTTCTGAATACAATCCCTCTATGGAATGAAGCCTCAAAAACACACGTAGTATTATGGATGATTTGAGATGGTATCAAGAAATGTTTGAACAGCTCAAGAGACAACAGCGACAGTTGCCAATCACCATGTTTTTCAAGGAAAAACAACCAGCAGCAGATGAGCCTACGCAATCAACTTCTCGAGCTGAACCAGAGCCAACCACTTCATCTACGACTCGCTCTCCATCACCCAAGCTCTCCGTCACCTCCGTCTCCTGGATCGACATCAAGCCCTGATGCCCCCCTGTAATTACCCCCTGTAATTAAAAATACAGTACTGTAAAATTATATTTTGCATATGTACTCTTTATTATATACTGTACATTACTGTATACATTATACATTTATATATATTACTGTACAGGGTTGTGTATTGTACACAAAACCATGTACAGTATACTGTATTTTATGGGCGATTTAAAGGATTTTCAAGGGTAATTTTGACTATACGCGATTTTTGCTTTACGCGCTGACTTTAGAACCTAACCTCCATGTAAGATGCAACTCCACCCTATTGTGTAACTAGCAACATCTCTTTCTTTCAGTAAAAACCAGCCTTGTTTGTTTTAAGATAAAATAGCACATTGTCACAGACCTCCTGCAGAATCCCATCTTGATATGGATTATTAATATTTACTTCGTGTATTAATTTTAAAGTAATTCTATCTAATCCATATTTCCCTGTGACAGTGTTTCTAGCTATCTTGTTTTGCTTTTGTGTGACTAAGGTCATTCTTCTAAGCAGATATTTATTTGTTTTTTTGTTTGTTTTAGGATGCTGTATCCTCAAATGTATGTGCTCATTTGTTTGCCTTTTGGTACCTTCATTAAACTGCTTTTCAAAGTTTTTGTTGCTTTATTGTTTTTTATTTCATGTAATAGCAGAGAAGTCTGATGCTTTCTGAACAGCTAATTACATCTTGTGACTTTTGTAAAAACAGCCTCATGTTGGTGATCTATTATCTGTAATAGAATCCTCTGCCCCTCTTCAGTGTATTCAAATCTCAAGGGGGGGGGGAATCTTGTTAATAATAACAAAATACTGCTTTAACTTTCCTGAAAAACAGCTGAGCCTGTGGCAGTTAGGTAGTAAGTAACTTAACATTTTCTCTCATCCTCAACTTCAAAGCTCTGTAGGAGTCTCAGAGCTATTATTTATTTCTGGTGGCATCCACAGCATATTTACACACAGTAAGACAAGACCCAGTCTCACCATCAGGAGCTCACAGTTTAAAGTCAGACAAATAGAGGAAAAGGGGCACAAGATGAGATCACTGTGTTGACTAGCAGTTTTAGTGATACATGATGTTATGTTAACACAACTTTTCAATCAGGAGATATAATCTATTCCCCATTAGCTTTAAAAAGCCACAGCTGAGGCTTCTTTCCTCTTCCAACAACACCTCTCAGCTAATGAGCCTTGCTGTCTTGACTTTTTCTGTGTTGTTGTAGCCATGTTGGTCTCGGGATATGAGAGAGACAAGGTGGATGAGATAATATCTTTTATTGGGTTAATGTCTGTTGGTCACCTGAAGAGCTCCAGGGAGCTTGAAAGCTTGTCTTTGGCTAGTAAGAAGATAGTCCAATAAAAGATATTACCTCACCCACCTTTTCTTTCTAGGAAAAGTAGTTAAATTCAGGTAGGTCTTAGCTAAAGTGCTAGCAAAATCTAAGCTTAAACTAGACATTTTTTCTACCATAGATCTATTGGGTTTCCGGGAAACGGGGCGGGCAAAGCCCGCCCCATGCTAATGGAACCGCCCCCCAGCCTAAGGGGAGCTTCCACAGGGCCTCAGAAACCCACTTTGCGGGGGACAACTAATAAAAGAACAGGGACAGGAGTGCGGTCAAAGGGTCATAAGAAGGGAGCCTGACGGGGACACCGAGCAGAGAACCCCGGACAGCGCCCATTGCTCCTCGAAGGCGTCAAGGGAGCCAGCGGACGCCGCCCAGAGGAACTCCGCCCGGAGACGTGAACGGACTAAGGATCGGAAACAAGCCCCACAGTCGCAGGAGTCTCCATTGGCCAACCGCCTCTCCCTGGTCACGTAGATGGCCATTTTTGCTAGGGCGAGGAGGAGGTTGACCAGGAGGTCCCGCGACTTCGTGGGGCCACGGATAGGGAGTGCGTGGAGAAGCAGGTGGGGGGAAAAGTGCAGCCAGAAACGCAAGAGGATATTAGTGAGGAGCCGGTATAGGGGCTGCAGCCTGGCGCACTCTACGTAAACGTGCGCCAGGGTCTCCCTCACGCCGCAGAAGGGGCAGGTGTCTGGGACAGGGGTAAACCGCGCCAAGTACACGCCCGTGCTCACGGCCCCATGGAGGAGCCGCCAACTGATATCCCCGACGGGCCTCGGGACCAGGGTGGAGTACAGGCTGGCCCACCGGGGCTCCTCACCCTCCAGAGGTGGCAAGAAGTCCCGCCACTTGGTGTCGGGGCGGGACACGAGGGTGAGGAAGTGAAGGGTGTGGAGCACGAGCGCGTAGAGATGCTTCCTTGGCGCGGTTTGGAAACGGACCAGCTGCAGATTGTGCAGCCGGCTGGTGGAGAAGGGGCGGGGGGCCGGTCGGCTCCACAGGGCAGGGGCCCGATGAAGAGGTCCGGAGGGCTTGGGGTAGGGAGTGGGCGGGGCGTGCCCTCACGCAGGACCCGGTCGAGGTAGGCCCGAGCAGCGGGCGGCAAAGCGGCCTTCACCTCCTGTAGTACGAGCCGGGGAGTACAAGGTCTGGAGAGCCCCATCCGCCGAGCGAGCGTCAGGGGATCCAGCCAGTCTCCCCAGTCGTAGTCCAGGAGGTCTCCGACCCTGGTGGCTTCCGCCAGGACCAACCTCTGGCGCACCGCGGGGGACTCCGCCACCTGCACACGGAGATGCAGGGTTAACACCTGCTTATCTTGTATGCTAGAACTGATCTGAAGATGTTACTCTTCACCTATGCTAGGGGTATGTCTTTGCCAGAAAAGGGAGGTTTTACAATAGCTATAGTCAAATCCTAGTCTACAGAAGGAAACATGGATGTAATCGTAGTTTTACAGCAGACCCTCTATTTCAAGGGCTCTAAAACTGGGGGGTGGGACCCCTCAGGGGGTCGTGAGGTTATTGCATAGGGGGTCGCAAGCTATCAGTCTCCACTCCAAACCCCACTTTGCCTCCAGCATTTATAATGTTAAATATATAAACAAGTATTTTTAATTTATAAGGGGGGGGGTCACACTCAGAGGCTTGCTATGTGAAAGGGGTCACCAGTACAAAACTTTGAGAACTACTGCTCTATTTTATGAACTAATTGGGGATCAAGAAATTCATAAAAGTGAAAATTACAGTAGGTACAGTGCAGAATTTGCAGTACGGTACCCAGCATTGCATAATTTTCATCCTGCACACCACTGCGAAGCAATTTCTGATGCACTGAAGGAATCAGAAGGTAAAGGGCTGTCAACGTGTTCCTCATCAATATCACTTTTATTATGGGATATTCCCCCTCCTGCAGTTTGGAAAAATGGTTCATATAGTTGGTGGTTTGTAAGACTGGTGTTTGTAAACTCAATATATATATTCACCTCAACTCACTACACTAAGCTTAACCTACGCTGGGATTATACAAGGAGGTGGATCTCAGTTGAAAAACTTAAACAAGTGAACCACCCCTTGGCTCTCTAGTCCAGACAAAGCTGGAGGGAGCTGCATGTGAGCAAGAGCAAGGGTCTGAGGATCCTGCACAGATAGGGTGACCAGATTTGATAGGGGCAGTCCCGATATTTGGGACTTTATCTTATATAGGTGCCTATTACCCCGTCCCAATTTTTCAGACTTGCTGTCTGATCACTCTATGCACAGTTAACCCTGGGTGCGGAGCCGCCAGCAACCAAGCTGTGCATCTAGGTACAATGCAAGAGCACTCCCCCCCCGTGTGTGTGTGGGGGGGGGTCTCCTCACCTGGTGGGTGTTCCTATATGGGGTTCCCCCATTTGTGGGGTCACCTCTCCAGGGGGTTCCTATCTGGGGGTCCCTCCAGGTGTAAGGGTCTCCTCTTCTTGAGGGTGTTCCTATACAGGGTGTCCCGCGTGGGGCCGCCTCTCTTAGGTGGGGTGTCCCTATATGGGGTGAGGGGGTCTCCTCTGCTGGAGGGGTTCCTAGATGGGGGCCCGGTATGTGTGCGGTGGGCTCCTGTTCTGGGGGGTTCCCTACCCGGGGATCTCCTCTCCTGGGGGGGTTCCTCTATGGGGGCTCGCCTGTGCGTGGGTCTCCTCGGCCGGAGGCTCCCCCGACTCCCCTCCTGCGCCGGCTGGGGCGGGGACAGCGACACGGGGCCCAGGCCCGGCCGGAGAGCGCCGAGCAGACGGATCCCATCGGCTCGATGCGCTCGGCGCTCGCACGCAGATGCCAGCCCCCGCCATTCGCGGCGCCGCGGGGAGAGCGGCGGCAGGCGGAGGAAGAGGCGAGCAGGGGCGCGAGCAGGTACTGGTCCCCTCCCCCCGGGCGGGGCCGGGGCCGGGCCGCCTCCCGGAAGCGGCGCGGGCCGGAGCCGGTAGCTGGGGGCCATGAGCGGAGCGGCGGCGGTGAGACGCGGCGGGGGAAGGGGCGCGGCCCCGCCTGGGGTGGGGGGTCCGCTGGGCCGAGCGGGACCAGCCCGAGCGCAGTGAGACGCGGCCGGGTCCGGGGCCCTTGGGCCTCCCCGTGTCGGGCGCCAGCAGCAGCGTTCCCGGGTGACACCTCCCACCCCACAGAGGTGGCGCTGCTGGTGCCCGGCCAATTACTGAGCTTCCTGCCGGGCGCTGGCCTGTCCCTGTCCCTGTCCCGGGAGCGGGCCTCTCGGTACAGGCATTGCACCGCTTCTGTAAAGGCTTCCTCTGCCCGTGTGCCACAAGTGATCTCCCCCCCGCCCCCCAACTTCTGTTGGTGAGAGAGACAAGCTTTTGAGCCACGGAGCTGAAGAAGAGCTCTAAGTGTCTTAAAGGCTTTTCTCTCTCACCAACAGAATCATAGGGTCAGAAGGGACCACAAGAGTAAACAGAAGATGTTCCAATAAGAGAGATTACCTCACCCACCTTGTGTCTCTACTGTCCCTTTAAGAGAGACTCTTTAAAAAATGGGATGCTGCCCCCCTCCCTCTGATCCACCAAGACACAGAGAAGATAAAAATGTCTTCTTCCCACCTGCCTGCATAGATATAGGGGGGAAAAAACATCATTTCTGTTTTGATTTTGATTTTCAATAGGTGCTTCAGACATGTGATTCTCAATAACTACAAGTATCAGAGGCATAGCTGTGTTAGTCTGGATCTGTAAAAAGCAACAGAGTGTCCTGTGGCACCTTATAGACTAACATGTATTGGAGCATAAGCTTTCCTGGGTGAATACCCACTTCATCAGATGCAATAACTACAGTTGCTAATGTTAATTATGCACTGGAGCTTAGTTTAAAGTCCCTCTTATTTTTAGGTTTAGCTCAGCTTTGCTCTTGGCAGAAACTTGCCTGAGGATATTTTATTTTAGCAAACCGTTTTTGCAAGAGGAAGCATTTCAGTTATTTTAAATAAAATGAGTCAAAAAATTGAATGTTGAACATGTAGTTTGGGAAAAGCTTTTACTCCTGAGAGAATTCTGTGCCAAAAAAATTAAAACTCTGCACACGATATTTTAAATTTCTGCATGTTTTATTTTACAATAAATATGGAGACTCCAGCATGGAAATGGGGAACACAGGCCCCCACAGAGGTAGGAGACCACCTTACAGCCGCCCGCCTTCCACTCTGAGGACACAGACTCAATGATGAGGCTGCACCAGACCCTGACACAGCTCAAAGGCCAGTCTTGCCCCTCTGTGCGAGGTGCACCAAGATAGTGAGCGAGAGGGACAGAGTCTTGCAGGCATGCCTAGCCCTGATCCAGGTGTGGGGCAAGCAGGCTCAGCCTAGTAGGATCTAAGTGTGGAGGGGATGGAGTGTGGAAATTCAGGTGTGGATGAGAGGGTTATGTGTGGGACTGTCTGGGTGTTGGTGCCCAGTGGGGGGGATCCATGTGGGGAAGATTTGGATGCTCAGGGGTTTGTTGGGGGTTCCAGGTGCAGGGGGAATGGAACTCTGTGAGGGGTGAAGGTGGTTTGGGCTCAGTAAGGAGGGTCAAGGTGTGAGGGTCTGTATGCAGCTTGTTGAGGCTCAGTGGGGTGGAGGGAGCTGGGTGTAGCTGGCCGAGGCTCAGTGGGGTGGTCTGGGGGCTAGGGTGGGGATTAGGATGCGGGGGGGGGGGGGGGGCTTGGCAGGGGGGGAGACTTGATGGCATGGGAGTCCGGATGCACAGGGATTGGGCAGATGAGGGAGCAGCTCCCTGTACAGTGACCCTTCCCTCTGCAGCTGAGGAGCAATGAGGGTGGGGAACAGAGCTTCCTGCAGCAGGAAGAGGTTTCTCCTGGCCCTGACCACTCTTTGCAGGGGAAGAGGAAGTCCCATCCTTCCAAGCCCAGTTGGGACTAGCAGCTGAGCCTAGCACAGGGTAAAAACCATCGGCCATAGCGTCCGCAGCCTGGCACCTGCCCTCCCCCTTCCACTCCCCTGCAGTGATTTACTTCTCCGTTGGCTGTGCTGGGCACCCAAAACAACACGCCTGTGCTGCTGAGGAGAGGTGCATGACTGTTCTTGCGGCTTTACTTTGCTTCCCCATCAGAAGTCATTTTTCTGTACAGAAGTAAAGAATTCCGCAAGGGACATGAATCCTGTGTGCACGCAGGGGTGCAGATTTCCCCCAGGAGTAAGCACCTCTTAAGCTTGTAAGTGGCACTTGTAAAATTGCACTTCATAAGATGGATCAGTTACTTTGAGTATTTTGAGTAGATGATGAAAAATGACACCTCTGACATTTTGCATAGAAATGTTGCTGTACATGCTTTCAGAGAAATATATTTCAGAAGAGTCCTGTTGTCTATAATAATAGTATTTAGTGGAGAATGTTTCAAATATTTACTACATTTACTGTTTCTCAGCTTAATGTTAGGCACTGTAGAATATTCCTTTATGAAAACATGTTCTCAAGCAAACAACACAGAAGAGGGAGTTTTACACAATCTTCTTTTAACTAATACTGTATGTGAGCGGAACAAACGCTTTCTCACTGTAACTCTGGTATCCTTCATGAAAGTTTGTTCTATCCAGGTACTAACATTATGGTTGATTAATACTATTTTAAAATAGTATTAATCTTTAAATCCAAACTCAGTAACAGAATACTACCTTAAATTATTAGAAAATAAAATATTTTAAAATCAGCTCCTCTTCTAATTACTTTTTGTGACCTAATTTCAGGCTTCTGTTTCTCTGCTAGTGTAATTGATGTTAATATCTAAAGCAGTGGTAAAGGATGTAGTTTCTGTATTGTTATAAACTTTATAGCTAACATGAGATTTGCAGAAAGTCATCTTTCTTATGGTCCCTCCTGCACTTCTGAAATTCTCCTAAGGCAAAATCATGCTTGTTCTGGTCCTCTTTAACATCGTGCGGCACATGCCTGAATAGTAGCAGTAAGTGTGATTAGTCATGGCTCTGTTTGGATTGGGCCAGAAAGGAATCTTTCTGTACAAAAGTAGGCATTTGTGTAGTCCTCCACTGCTTGCTGAGAGACTTAGGGAAAAGAGACATACATTGAAAATTGGACTCCTTGAACTAGTCTAGTATCCTGTCTCTGTCTGGACGTATCACATTCTCTATGGTCCAGTTTGTGCGGGGGAGTGAAACCAGGTGGGATTAGTTTGGCAGCTCTTGCTGGGAAGGGCTATGTACACATATTGAATCCATGGAAATGTAGGACTGGACGAGATCTCAATAGATCATCTAGTCCAGTTCCTACAGTGAGGCAGAACTAATTCTTATCTAAACCAGGGGTCGGCAACCTTTCAGCAGTGGTGTGCCAAGTCTTCATTTATTCACTCTAATTTAAGGTTTTGTGTGCCATAATATATTAATGCTTTTAGAAGGTCTCTTTCTTTAAGTCTATAATATATAATTAAACTATTGTTGTATGTGAAGTAAATAAGGTTTCAAAATGTTTAAGAAGCTTCATTTAAAATTAAATTAAAATGCAGAGCCCCCTGGACCAGTGGCCAGGACCCAGGCAGTGTGAGTGCCACTGAAAATCAGCTCATGTGCCGCCTTCGGCACCCATGCCATAGGTTGCCTACCCCTGATCTAAACTATCCCTAACAGGTGTTTGTCTAACCTGTTCTTAAAAACCTCAAGTGACAGAGATTCCACAACCTCTAGGTCAGCAGCACTGCAACTCCCTTCTGACAATAAAAATTACTACACAACCCCAGGAGGTGGGACTGAAGCTTCAGCCCGCCTGAGCACTGCCACCCTGGGTGGAGGAGGCCAAAGCTCAAGCCTCACCACTCCATGCAGGGGCAGATAATGCCGAAGCCCAGGGCTTCAGCCCCAGGCAAGGGGTCTGTAATCTGAGCTCCACCGCCCAGGGCTGAAGCTGAAACCGAAGCCTGAGCCCCGCAGCCCAGGGCTGAATCCCTTGCCTTGGCTTCAGCCCCAGGTGGTAGGGCTCGGGCTTTGGCTCTGGACCCCAGCAAGTCTAAAACCAGCCCTGGCAACCCTATTAAAACAGGGTCGTGACCCACTTTGAGGTCCTGACCCACAGTTTGAGAACCCCTGCTCTAGGTAATTTGTTTCAGTGCTTAACTACCCTTACAGTTAGCAAGTTTTTCCTAATATCTAACCTAAATCTCCCTTTTTTTAATTTAAGCCCATTACTACTTTTCCTGCCCTCCATGGATAAGAACAATTGTTACCCTCCTCTTTATAATAACCTTGTACATACTTGAAGACTGTTACCTCCCATCTCAGTATTCTCATCCCCAGACTAAACAAACCCAATTTTTCAATATTTTCTTGTAGGTCATGTTTTCTTGACTTTGAATCATTTTTGTTGCTCTCCTCTTGACTTCCTCAAATTCATCCACATCTTTCCTGAAGTGTAGTGCCCAGAACTGAACCCAGTACTCCACCTGAGGCCTTATCAATACTGAGTAGAGTAGAAGAATTACTTCTTGTGTCTTGCTTACAAAACTCCTACTAATGCATCCCCGAATAATGTTTGCTTTTTTTGTGTGTGTGCACGCGCGCAATGGTATTACATTGGTGACTCATTAGTTTGTGATCCACTTTAACCTCCAAGACCCTTTTCTGCAGTGCTCCTTCCTAAGCAATCATTTCCCATTTTGTGAATGAGTATTTCTTCTTAAGTGTAGTATTTTGCATTTGTCCTTATTGAATTTCATCTAATATCAGACCATTTTTCAAGTTTGTCGAGATCATTTTGAATTCTAATTCTGTCCTCCACAGTGCTTGCATCCCCTCCCCACTTGGTATCATCTGCAAATTGTGTACATATACACTCTATGCCATTAGCCAAATCATTTGTGAAGATATTGCAGAGAACCAGACGGAGGACTGATCCCACTCAATATGCCCTTCCAACTTGACTGAACCATTGATAACTACCCTGAGTACAGTTTTCCAAGCATTTGTGTACCCACCTTATAGTAGGTTCAGCTAGGCTCTATTTCCCTAGTTTGTTTATAAGGTCATATGAGACAGTATCATAAGCCATACTAAAGTTGAGATATCTCACATTGTTACCTGCACAATCTAGGGCACCCACCCCTACTCTTCTGTGGGATCAGGGCGTAACCCTCTTCAGGTTGGCTGGACCTTTTTCCAGCAAAAGAGCCTTTACACAGTAAATCCTTAACTTGAATTTATTAGCAGTTGATGAACAGAACACACGCGCCAAGTATACAATGCTGACCACTCCTGATAAAGCTGGTGATCTCTTCCCGATGGTCAGTTGGAATCGGATAGTCTGTGGCTCCAACTTCAGCACAGAATGGTCATGCAGGGTATTGAGTTTGGCAGCTTTGATCTTCGGCTGTGTCCCAGAATTAGGTTCCAAAGAATTTCTTCTTGGAGCCTAGTTTATATAGTCAAACTTAAGTTCTGCTTATCTATACCTTAACCAATCATTTAAACTAAAGTATTATGAAATAATGTTCTTTGCCAGTCTTAGCACACTACCTTTTACATACTAGAGTCAATTTAAAGTTTGCTAAATCAGTTACGCAACAAACAAAGGACAGAACCAATTAAAGGTCAAACAAAAGGGAAGTATAGATTTCCCAACTGTAACGGCTGATAAGTGGTTCTGCCAGACAGTGTATTATCTTGAAAAGTTTTCCTTTAAACATCTTTATGTCTGTCTATCTGGTCACTGTTTGTGCTATACTTCCTTAGGGCTAGAATGCTTTCTTAACAACCTGATATTATATTGTTTTGGTGTCGTTTAGATGGAACTTGACTCCTTACTTTTAGCTAATGGCTGCTGCTCCTTACTGCAGAAAGGCTTCCTCCTCATCCACAAGGATTGTTATACTGTACTGGTGTTGGAGGGGGGGAAAGCAAGAGAGATGTACAATAGGAGGAAGAGAGAGTGTCAGTAAGACAGTGGCAGTGCACATTAGTTTATAAATGCCTTCACACTAAATTGCTGTCTGGGCATGAAGTTTAGACTGAGTACTACAATATAGCACACTATTCCTCCTCTGGTGAAGATATTAGCTCTCATAAGGCTTTAATTATTGGTCTGTGGAGTTAAATGAGCAATATTGACTGACTCCTGGAGGGAGTCTCATTCAGTTTCCTTTAGCAGGATAAATGATTGCCATAAAGGAGCATTGTGCTGGTGGGTTTTGGTGGATACTCCAGTGAGAAAAAATACCATTGGGCTGGAATAACCAAAACACCAGTCTAGAGAAATAAAAGTTTAATTACTGACTGCGGGCTGAACTAGCTGTGACCTGCACTTAAAAAGTACAGCAATTGACTGGGAGCAGCAATTGACCAATGGAGGTTAGCCTGAGGCTGAAAAATGCAAAATTAGCCTCAAACATCAGTTATCACACTGAAGTGAAAAAAATGGCAGGCAATCATCCCACTCCCATACTCTGCTAAATTCCTTCTATTTAGCTGTACTCATCCAGTTATGCCTCATCCTACAATTGAAGATGAATGCATGTGACTGATAGTGGTTATCAAACTTTGGGACCACCATATTCTTGTCATGTGACCAGATTTGAGACCTTGGTGTTCCTGGACAGTCACTAAGATTTTTTTTCCTAGTCTGCACACCCTTTTTCCTGAACATCCAACAGGTAATCTCAAGCAAAAGTGAGAGTTGGAAACAAAGGGCAGAGGGGAAGATTTGTTCCACTTTCACAGTTAGGCTCTGCATTTAGAAATGGATGTATTGAGTGTGGTACACCATGCCATGCAAATAAAGTAGCCTGGCCATAATCATAGTACCTCTGCACCAGTACTTTCAGTGTGATAGAAGTAATGGGATCATCCCATGGCAACATAGTCTGTTTTCATGCCAGTGAACATTGGTATAAGAGGGCTGGGTTTGGCCTTGTGCTGAATGCTTAACCATAGCACTGTGACACTGATGTGACAGGTTTGTGCACCATTGCTTTCTGTACACAATAGAAGGACCAAGCCCCACTTTAAGCAAACTATTTTTGAAGGATTTTAAAGGGTGTTTAATTTTTTTTATGTTTCAGAAAAGAAGTAAAATATACTAATAAAAAGTCAGATTTAATATTTGTCCAGATCAGGTTTTCCATCTCTGGGTATGGCTACACTACGGGATTATTCTGATTTTACAGAAACCGATTTTTGGAAACAGATTGTATAAAGTCGAGTGCATGCGGCCACACTAAGCACCTTAGTTCGGCGATGTGCGTCCATGTACCGAGGCTAGCGTCAATTTCCAGAGCACTGCACTGTGGGTAGCTATCCCATAGTTCTCGCAGTCTTTCCCACCCATTGGAATTCTGGGTTGAGATACCAATGCATGATGGGGCAAAAACAGTGTCGTGGGTGATTCTGGGTAAATGTCGTCACTCAGTCCTCCTCCGTGAAAGCAACAGCAGACAATTATTTCGCACCCTTTTCCCTGGATTGCCTGGGCAGACGCCATAGCACGGCAACCATGGAGCCCATTCAGCCTTTTTTCACTGTCACCGTACGTCTACTGAATGTTGCTAACAGACGCGATACTGCAGCGCTACATAGCAGCATCCCCTTGCCTTTTACAAGTTAGCAAAGACGGTTACCAGCTATACTGTACCGTCTGCTGCTGTCATGGGTGCTCCTGGCCGGCCTCGGTGAGGTCGGCCGGGGGCGCATAGACAAAATTGGGAATGACTCCCCAGGTCATTCTCTTCTTTAAGTTTTGTCTAAAGGGAGAGTCAGTCCTGCCTAGAATATCAGGCAAGCCTACTAAAGAACCAGAGAGGCAAACGGCCGCTCCGGGTCAGAGCCCCAGACATCCTGCAGAAATGATGAGCTGCATGCCATTCTAGGGGGTGCCCCTGCAACAACGCCACCCGTTGCTTCCCTCCTCCCCCACCCCTCCTGGGCTACCGTGGCAGTTATCCCCCCATTTGTGTGATGAAGTAATAAAGAATGCATGAATAAGAAACAACACTGACTATTGCCTCTGCAAGCAGAGATTAAAGGGGGGAGGGGAGGGCAGCCTCCAGCTGCTATGATATTCTAGGCAGGAGTGAATCTCCAGGAGACAAAACTTAAAGAAAAGAATGACTGGGAGTCATTCCCATTTTTGCTCAGCGCCCCTGGCCAACCTCACCGAGGCCAGCCAGGAGCACTCACGGGATGACGGATATCCATCATACTGCACCATCTGCCGTCCGCCAGGCCAGGGAAAGGAAGGGGATGCTGCCGTGTAGCGCTGCAGCACCACATCTGCCAGCAGCATCCAGTAGACATACAGTGACATTGAAAAAAGGCGAGAGGATTGTTTTTCCCTTTGCTTTCATGGGCGGGGGGACGACATATACCCTGAACCACCCGCGACAATGTTTTTGACCCTTCAGGCTTTGGGAGCTCGGCCAAGAATTCAAATGGTTTTCGGAGAGTGTGGGAACTGTGGGATAGCTACAGTCATCAGTCGCCCCTCCCTCCATGAGCGTCCATTTCATTTTTTGGCTTTCTGGTATGCTTGTCTCAGCTCCTTAAGTTTCATGCAGCACTGTGTCAAGTTCCTGTTGTGGCCTCTGTCCCTCATAGCCTTGGAGATTTTTTCAAATGTTTTGGCATTTCGTCTATTGGAACGGAGTTCTACTAGAACAGATTAATCTCCCCATACAGAGATCAGATTCAGTATCTCCCATACGGTCCATGCTGGAGCTCTTTTTTGATTCTGGGACTGCATGGTCACCTGTGCTGATCAGCGCTCCACGCTGGGCAAACAGGAAATGAAATTCAAAAGTTCGTGGGACTTTTCCTGTCTACCTGGCCAGTGCATCCGAGTTCAGATTGCTGTCCAGAGCGGTCACAATGGTGCACTGTGGGATAGCTCCCAGGGGCCAATACCGTTGAATTGCGGCCACACTAACCCTAATTCGAAATGGCAATACCAATTTCAGCGCTACTCCCCTCGTCAGGATGGAGTACAGATATCGATATTAAGAGCCCTTTATATCGTAATAAAGGGCTTCGTTGTGTGGATGGGTGCAGGGTTAATTTGGTTTAACGCTGCTAAATTCAAAATAAACTCGTAGTGTAGACCAGGCCTCTGTGTATGTCTGAACTACGGAGGATATACTAACATAGCCCCATAGTGTACGTACAACCTACACTGACAGAAGGGTTTTTTTGTCAGCGCAGAAACACCACCTCCCCAAACGACAGTAGCTAGGTAAGGGAAGCATTCTTCCGTCAACATAATCCCGAGTGTAGACACCGCTATATCAGCATAGCTACATTGGTCAGGGGTGTGCCAACAGCATTTGCAAGTGTAGACCAAGCCTCCTTATAAAGTACTCATGCACTAATTCTTAGCACTAGTGCCATAATGTTATCACTGAGTCTACCTCTTGCATTAGATCTGTTATGCAGGAAGTAGTATCATAGGGGAGACGCATGTACTGCACTGTTGTGATTTTTTAGGAATTTCCATTAAGTATTGAAGTTGAGTTAGAAAATATTTCCATGTGCAATTTTTTGTGTGAAGCAATTATTAAGTTGCATTTTGTATACTGTTTTAAGTTTGGAATTCCATACTCATGTGGCCTCTCTCACTTTTACGGTTTCTTTCAGCTTCCAAACAAAGAACACAAAAAGAGAGAAGAAGAAAAAGGAGAAGATTCCATTGACACCGAATGCAGCGAACTAGGAAACATGGATCTGAAATTCAACTCCTCAAGGAAATATATTTCGATCAGCATACCTTCCAAATCGCAAGCTATGTCACCTCATATCAAATCAGTAGATGACATAATCGTTCTCGGCGTGAATCTCAGCAAATTTAACAAACCCACTCAGTTTTTTATTTGTGTTTCTGGAGTTTTTATGTTTTATCTAATCTATGGATATTTACAGGTAAATCCTGTATTTGTGTTTTATGCTAGTACCTCTGTTTATTTTATTGAACAATATTGGAGAATGTGTAGCTTGATTGGTCTAAAAATCTGTCCTAATCTATACATTTTAAAAAAAAACTACATTAAAAAAACATTAAGATCACAAAGTCAAACACTGAAGTTGGGGAAAAAATAGTACATGACCATGCAATTAAAAACTATATATCATAATGGATCTACAGAAGAGGACCTAACTAAGGTTGCTTGTACTACCTTAATTCTTGTCTTTCCTTATCTTTTGAGTGCATGACTTTGCGTCTTTAATGTAAACATTTTTATGTGATTTTTTTTTAAAGTTTTTACAAAAACAAATTGAAAAAACAAAAGTTACATTGTATGGGATCATAATGACCTCCACAAGGGTCAACATCAGGGTTGAAACCTTTAGGTCTACAGTATGGACTTCTGCCACTTCAGCTAACTATTACTAGACTCTTATCCTTTCTGCACATTCACTAGAGTGGGATGAGATGCATGCTATGCCAGTGGGCTTCACGGCTGTTTTCTGGACAGCAGAGGAATTTTATGACTTCTGTATCCTGGGTTTTGTTCCAGCTTCTGTAGATGAATGTTCTCTAGTGGTTACATACCTTTCTGCTCTTGTCCTTCATCTGCCAACCTGACTCCAGGGAGGAGGGTCTTTTGTTTGTTAAATCTCCTTCCTCTGAAGCATCAGGAATGGCCATAGCTGGAGATAGGACATTGGGCAAGCTGAAACTGGGCTCTGAGGTGACACCAACCCTTCTCTCTTAAGTGTTTGCCTGGCTGGTTCTTGTTCATATGCTCAGGGTCTCACTGGTTGCCATATGTCGGGTTGGAAAGGAATTTTTCCCCAGGTCAGATTGGCAGTGACCTTAGGGGTCTCTTGCTGTCCCCTGCAGTGTGGGGGTTTGGGTTACTTGCCAGGATTATCTCCTATATCTTACTTCATTTCCCTGCCATTATGGGGGGCTCAAGTATTTGTGCTCCCTTGTCCCTCCTGTTTTCTGCCTGTGGCAGATAATAGTCTAGTGTTTTATAGGCTATATACTTTGGTCTCATTTCAGTTGTGGGATTTAGTATGCGGGTGCTGGAGATGGTGTAGGTGGCCTCTGATATACTCTAGGTCAGACAGATGATCTGGTGGTCCCTCCTGGCCCTAAACTCTGACTGTATATTTTTAATTCCTGCTCCAAAGTGTGGAGGTGTTAGAGCTTTTCACCAAAATAATAGTTTTGGGGTTTTTTAAACACTGGCAAAACATTTTCCCCAACCTTATGCTCAGAGATGATAGGAAAACTTTTGCTGAAACTTAAACAGTCTGAGGCAACACCTGACATGGAAAGTTGCAGCCCAAATAGTTAAATTTGGCAAAGTTATTAGTAATTGAAAACAGGGTCTTATAATGGAAGGTATCAGTCTTAACTATCAGTCTTGCTGCCAGCTCTTGCTAAAATGGATGCATCTGCATAATTCTTTCGACAGTATGTATGTTTTTCCATAACATATGACTCTCTTGTTTTAAATGTCTGTAGATTCCTAAGAAATTAGAATTACCATTTAAAAGACAAATTTACTAAGTTAATGTTAACAATGTGTACTTAATCTTTTATGAGTCATTTGAGAGTGCTGTCTAGAAACAGTCAAATACTGAGTAAAATGAATTGAAAACCAAGTTAAAAGCAGCCATGAAGCTCTCTCTAATTTGAGATGAATGTTTATGGGCCAAATGCCAATCACTGATGAATCACTTTAATTCAGTGGAATGACACCAGCAATAAATGTGGCCCTCTTTTTTCAGTCTTTAAATGCTGCCTCACCAATAGTTGGAAGTTATGTATACTGCATGTCCTCTCTACTTATTGCTTTGTAACTTAAAAGCATGCATATTCACACTGAGAAAATAGGTCTGCTAATTAAGTTTTATTTAACAGTTAGTATGTGTGTGGTTTTTGTTTTTATAGGAACTGATATTTTCAGTGGAGGGTTTTAAGCCCTTTGGTTGGTACCTTACTTTAGTGCAATTTGGATTTTATTCCATTTTTGGACTAATAGAACTGCAGCTTATTCAGGATAAAAGGAGACGGTATGTATTTTTAAGTAATGTATCCTTTAACACATTTAAGTTATGCTAAGTTAGAAAGTTTTGATGAGGCAATCAGTTTGATAAATCTGACTTCCATAATTTGTGTATGAATATTTGCTGTTATTTCACAGATAATTGAGCAGATTTGTATGGATAGTGATAAGATAAAATGTAGTATGATTTGAAGAGTGGATTTGCAATTTAAGATATACATCACTATTTGTTTTCAACCATATACTCGTGTCCTTCGTTCCTATTTATTATGCCTGATTTCTGTTGTAATAGTGAAATGGAACACAAGCACCAGTGGTTGACTAAAAAATACACACACACACTCTCACGTTGAAAAGTTTTATTAATTCTTAATGCTTTTTTAGGAACCTTTTAAATTGACACTCCCATGTTAATGAATATCAGGATATGATGCTACATATTTGAGTGTACAGGTTAATATACTATGTTGTTGTGCTTATATATTTATTTCAGAGGTTGCAGAACAAGTACATTAGTATTATATTGTATGTACTATACTATGTAAGCAAAAGGCTAGTGTTTCAGGTTTAGGTCTTGATGCTGCAAAAAAGAACTGTAAGTAGTCCTATTGAAGTCAGTGGGAGAACACACAATGCTTAAAGCTAAGCAGATGCGTAAGTCTCTATGGGATCAGGACCTTAGGAACTTTGAGGTTGGTTGGAGATGCAGCTGTTTAGGCCAGCCCCTTTCATTTAGCTTACCTTTAATTTTTTTTCATTGTACTTTTCATTTTTTTTCAGATGCACATTACACAAATTTCCAATAATTTATTAAATATGATTTATGGAAGCATTGATAGTGACTCCATAGTTAGTTATGTTGAAATTTGCACTTAAAACAGAACTGAAATCTGTTTCGCAATTTTCTGACTGAACTGTCTCCCCAAATTTGGCGCGTGTACACACACACACACACCCCTCAGAACAGTCCACTTTTTTACTTTTAAAATTAAACAGGAGTTATTTTCCTCCCCAATTCTTCCCACGAATAGTGATCCTCAGCTGAGATCCTATAAAAATTTTTGTTCACGGTACACTTTTCAGTTAAACATGCATTATATTTTAAATGCTGACATTCTAAATTAGAGGTATTTCTAAAATGAAGTCAGATTTATCAGGTTACACAGAACTGTTAATTTGTTACACTTATTTTTAAAGAGAGAATAATATCTTTGACAAAAAAAGTAACCACCTGTAAAAACTGGTAGAATGTCCGTATAACTATGGTACAGAATATATTGTGAATAAGGCAAGAGTTCCAGCAAGACTACTCCTTATTCACTGCTCCCCTTTACTGAATTTTTTGTATGCAGCTAAGTTAGCTGCATGTGTATGTGCAGCATGGCCTTTAGGTGCTCACTTCAAATTTAGTGCTGTAATGGTTTAAAATGTGCATGTACAAAGTGTAATTGTCAGCAGGTGATAACGCACCAGATCAAAAGCAGTATTCACCACAATATTCAAAGTTCTCAATACTTCTCAGTTAGGGTATTTCAAGGCCAAATCTCAACTTTCTGTCTTCATCCATTTCTTCAGAGTTATTAAAATGCACCAGAATTACTTTAGAAACAGGGTATGTATTTTTTCCCCATTTTCTGCACACACAGAAATGAGAGAGCTTTTTGTTTAAACTTCACAAAGAAATTCATAAAACAGATTTCAAAAAGTTACAAACAACTAAAAATGGAGGTGGTTGGTAGAAGAATTGTTACACAGTCATGAGAGAAAGGTAGTTAAAGAACAAACAGATTCAGGAGACATGATATTGTTCCCAGCTTCCAGTGTGTTCTTTTATAAGTCACTTAACTCCCCATTCCCCCCCGATACAGACTAACACGGCTGCTACTCTTAACCCCTTTGTGACTATTTCTTTTCTGTGAAATAGGGATAATTCCTGAGAGGCTGTGTTAAGTCCTTTAACAGTTGTGATATGCTTTGTAATCTTTAAATAGAAGGCACTATAGAAGACTAAACATTATTCATTAGACCCAGTTGAAAATATGGAAAACTTCAACAGTTTTTATAGTAATTGTTAATTTCAGTGAAGAGATGAAATTTTAGTGAAAGTTTGACCCATTTTTCAACCAGTTCTATTATTAGTGTATCCTTTCTTCCAGTATGAAAGTATCACCTATTAAAAATACAATATGCTCATAATACCAAGATTCATACATTTATATTTTGCAGAATCCCAGGCAAGACCTACATGATAATAGCGTTTCTAACTGTAGGGACTATGGGTTTATCAAATACCTCCCTAGGATATCTGAATTATCCTACTCAAGTCATCTTTAAGTGCTGTAAACTGATTCCTGTTATGATAGGAGGAGTCTTTATACAAGGTATGCACTGTTCTTACTATTAAATGGTTTTTCTTATTAGAAGATAACCACATAAGGGCCAAATCCTGTATTCCATTGACTTTACCCAAAACTTCCATTAGAGCTGGGCAGGAAACAGTTTTCCTGTCCAGGGGGGAATGCCCATAAAATATGGCTTGGATCAAAATGGTTTATTTCAATATCGACCTTTTTAAACAAAATATTTTACTATAAATTAACTTAAATTTCTAAACAATGTAATTTTGAACCCAAAAACAGAACTACTCATGTTGAAAATGTCTAAATAGGATATTTTGACAAATTTCAAAAATCTTTTGGAATGGGAAATTTGTGAAAAGAGACCTTTTCCTGCAGAAAGTTTCGGTTTCAACAAATCAACAATTTTGACTCAAAAAAAAAAAATGAAATTCCCAACCAACTCTGGTTTGGGTTGCTCAGAGAATACAGGATTAGCCTCTAAAATTGTATTTAATGCTATGATATACCAGAAGAGGTTCTGGATGATGAATCTGACTGAAGCTCATAACTCTGAGCATGTAAATAAAATACACAGCATATTTCAATATTTTAATAATCCTCATAATATAGAATGAAAAATTCTCACTTGTATCTGTAGATTTGTTGCTACTCAAAGTTAGTAAGGGTACATCTGTACAGCAAGCCTGAGTCAACAGATTCAGGCTTACACTATGGTACTTTAAAACAACTGTGTAGATGTTGTGGCTCAGGCTCTGAAGGCTAGGCGGGAGGTTTCTGCACAACTATTTTTAGTGCTGTTATTCAAACCCAAATCTGTTGACTCGGGCCCTGACATTTGCTGGCACTCACAGTGTAGATGTACCCTAAGATTCTCCACATGGCAAAGGATTACAGAACTGTACCCAGAATGTAATATTCTTATTACTGTAGTTCTGTCTTGTAGTTACTGTGGAACATTTACACTTTTCAGTATTGAGACTGAAGCAATAATAATAAAAAACAGTTTTTAAAGAAAAACATCAAATATGCAAATTTATACTAAAAAGTAAATATTGTATGTGCAATTAACAGCTCAGGTCTGTCGCACGATTAAATCTTGTCATTTAAATTTGGAGCTTTCAGGTCTCTGTAGGTAATGTTTTTATAATGCCTTTGGATTATATAGTGCTAGGTTCTTGAAAGCTGAGAACATAGTTTAAAATGTAGGGTTTAAACAATTTTTTTTCTGGCAGCTTACATGGTACACATAGCCCCTTGGGAAGGAATGGAATATGTTATTCAAATGCTATTCTCAGGACCCCCAAAAATAGAGATGGCTGCATTGCTAAGTTCTAGAGCAACAGTTCCCAAATCATAGACTCATAGAATATCAGGATTGGAAGAGACCTCAGGAGGTCATCTAGTCCAACCCCCTGCTCAAAGCAGGACCAACCCCAACTAAATTATCCCAGCCAAGGCTTTGTCAAGCCGGGCCTTAAAAACCTCTAAGGGTGGAGATTCCTCCACCTCCCTAGGTAACCCATTCCAGTGCTTCACCACCCTCCTAGTGAAATAGTGTTTGAGCCTTTGCTGGTGCTCTACAGATAGCTGTCTGACCAGATGGTACTGGCTCTCCTTTTTTCCCCTCTGTGATATTAGATTAAAGATAACTAAAATACATCTGTAAATCTATTTTTCCATGTAAGTAATTGTTGTATAGTAACTCCTCACTTAACGTTGTAGTTATGGTCCTGAAAAATGCAACTTTAAGCAAAACGATGTTAAGCGAATCCAATTTCCCCGTAAGAATTAATGTAAATTGGGGGAGGGATTAGGTTCCAGGGAATTTTTTTTTGCCAGACAAAAGGCATTATGTACATTTTAAACAAGTAATTTAATACAGGTATTAAACAGGCTGGCAGCCCCCTCCCCCCAGAGCCTCCTGCCTCAGCGCCTTCCCCCTGCTCCCCCCGCCTCCTGCGGCATTCAGGCGGCAGGGAAGGGAGGGGGAGCCTGTGTGCCACATCCTTGCTCCTCCCCCTCCCCCCAGCCTCCTGAACGCCGCAAACCAGCTGATTGCCGCTGGCAGGAGGCGGGGGGAGCAGGCGGGAGGCGCTGTGGGGGGCATAGGGGAGCTGTTTTGGGGGCTGCCCGCTGTGGACAAAGCAGACGGCCAAACGACATTATAGCGGAGCATTGCACAACTTTAAACAAGCATGTTCTGTAATGGAGCAGGGACATAAGACATAAGCAGGGACTAACGTTAAGTGAGAGGACGTTAAGTGGGGAGTTACTGTAGTTGCCAAAGAGATGTGTAATCACTTTAGGGGAGGAGATGTGGCCTGTGCCA
Source organism: Mauremys reevesii (assembly GCF_016161935.1). Classification (NCBI taxonomy): domain Eukaryota; kingdom Metazoa; phylum Chordata; order Testudines; family Geoemydidae; genus Mauremys; species Mauremys reevesii. Next base: position 173,895,321 of record NC_052624.1, on the reverse strand, counting down.
TTGTGAATGGTAACAGCTATTGCCCACCAGATTTCTCAGTGGAGATGTGGTATGTACTATGAAAATGTTTGAGAACTGCTGTCAGAGAGAGTTGCAGCCAGGGCTTCTACTCAGATATTGGGAGGGAGAACATTGGTTCCATGTTTTGGTGGCATACTGAATGGGAATTTTTCTCCTTTGTCTGCCATTCCTCCCTAAATAAAGGGGAGTTAAAATTAAGACTATTACATGGCGTTATTTTTTTTTGTTTGTATTTTTGTATAGGAAAACGTTATAATATTGCAGATGTGTCTGCTGCAATGTGTATGAGTCTTGGCCTAATATGGTTTACTTTAGCTGACAGCACAATCGCACCAAATTTCAACTTGACAGGTAAAGAAGCATTTTACTTTATGGTTTAATAATTCTTATTTTGCCTAGAATGAGCATTGCATACAAGTGGGAGCCTTTGTTGGTAGATTTTGTTATATCGTTTTACCAGCAGCACTACAGCTATAATAGAAGAGAGACTATCATTCTAAGCCTTAGTTCTCAAGCACTTAAAACTTCCCCAGATATTACTGTTGGATCTGAAATCTCTGGTGGATCTCAGTACAGAAGTAAATATATCTTGAGAAGTTTGATAAAACTCCATTTGACCAGTTTTGAAATACTTTAAATAGAATAAAAAGTGGGTTTTGTTAACTATCAGACTTACTTCTTGCAGCTGGTAACTGAAACTTTTTTCTTTACCTCACCTTTGCTATAGATTTAGTCCTCAGTGAGAACTAGTGTTCTTGACATAAAATTTCTTCATGTAAGTTAGAAATAGCAGAAGATATTTTAACTGGTATGATACTTCATAAATTCCTATCTAAAATTAAAAGGAAAAAAATCACATATGCATTCATTTTTGTATAAAGTAGCGAAATCAAAAGGAACTTTCATTGGACTACCAAAAAGCACAGCAGGTCTAACCTTGGGACTAACTTCAAGTTTCTGCCTCTTTCCCCTGAGGTACTAGAACTGTCCACAAAAATCAGTTTTTTAAAATCAAGACAAATTTGCTTATTTTCATTAAGTTCTTATTCAAAAAAGGCTTAACCATTTTTGCACTGACACTCAAACTGGAAAATTTCACCCTGAAAGTTTGGCAAAAAGTTATAAGTGACTGAAAAAGGCTCTTTAAATGGAAACAGTCAACTTTAATTCAGTGCTTCAGCTACAATATCTCAAATATATGTATTTGAATAAGCAATCATTTCAGTTTGCACCTGGTGTATTACAGGGCTTCAAACTTTGATATCAGCATTACCAATCTCCAACAGAAAGGTAGGGCCTCTTCAGATTCTATCTTCAAGTGGATGGCACTATAGACTTGGATATCCATCATCATTAAAATCCCTTGAGTCCAGCAAGTCTGTCAGCCTTTCTGTTACTCTCCATGCTGCTACCTTAAAACTGCACATGCTTTCTAGAAAGTACAGCTCTGAAAAGCATACCTCACAGTGGAACTTCACATATGTTCTCAGGATTATGTAAACACACTGCTTCATATTTTACTAATTTAACTATTACATTAAAACAGTTCTAGTGCAAGATTGTTTGGTGTTACACATAGTTAATGCCCACATCATGAAATTTCAAGTTGTTTCATGCAGTAACCATGAATTATGTGCTATATAATAAGGCATTGGAGTTAATGTAATAGTAACATGTATGTACAATGTAGAAATTTAGGGCTGTCCATTTTTGAAGCTGTTTTTATTTCAGGAGATTCAGATGAGACATAGTAATTGTTTGACAGTTCATTGTGGAACCTTCATTCATACCAGCATTGGTTGATCCCAAAACAAAATGATCCCTTTTTTAGGGAAGAAACCTTATCTTTTCAGAAACATTATCCATCTAGTGTTGAGCAGTGCTCAAAAAGTAATGATTTATGATGATGTCTGAACTCAGATGGTTATTTAGTCTTGTCATAGTTTTGCTATGTTGGCTTTATAATGTGTGTCACTTTAGTGGTATTACAACTGGAAAAAAATGACTTGCTACCTATCTAAATTATAGGATCTACTGTATACATCTACATAGCGGAACAAGAGACAAAATGTGTAGTTGAACAAAGAGACATGTTTTGGGTACAATATGTGGGTATGTTCTTTTTGGCACCCACCAAATAAGTATATCCCAGGAAACACACATCTAGACATATGTTCTTACGGAAGTTTTAATGGTTAAAAGCTATTTTTAAATGGCATTCTTTAAAATCAGATTTTAAAATGTCAAATTTTTATTTTTGAATTTGTGTGAAAATCTCTGTTTACAAACCGAAGGACTGAGGACCCTGTTGGTCCTAACACCTTCAGTAATTTGATGTAAATACATCTTCTGTATGTAGTCCTTGAGTATTGTCAATATAGGACGACAAACAGCACTTCTCTTTTCCTTTTTAAGGCATTTAGGACCCATTTCAACCAAAGATCTATCTTGACACACACAATACAAAAGGATAAAGAAAGGCAAGTTTGAAGGGCTAGGGCACAGGACTGGGGCTCAAAAAAGAGTCTTCTTTCAGAAGACTGGGTCTGAGTTCTTCCCTGCTTTGCTATTTACCTGCTATGTAAGTTAAGCAAGTTACCTCTCTGCACCTTCCTCCCACCCTGTATCTGTCCAGGTCATAGAATCTAGTGTGAAGTAGGGTTTCTGCAGTTTAGAAGCTGGATATTTTATTTTATTAGCTGAATGATGGAGGTAGGAGGCAGCTTAGTATATTTCCTAAAAAGTGGGCTTACTTTTGACATTACACCAGTATAAATCAAGAGTAACTCCACTGAAGCCAGTGGAATTAACCTAAGAATTTTCTCACTATGTAATTTGATGTACCCTGTCCTTGAATAATTGTATGTAATTATTTTTCCTCTGTAAAGGGACAGCAAACTGAAGAAAAGCACCATAAAGGTGCCTCTGTGAAACAGACTATATATTGACATTTGAAATGTATGCAGAGTGAAAAGAAAAGTGAACTATAGACTTAAGTCTCTTGAGGCTTTCAAAACATGTTAACTTTTTACTCTGCAGTGAAACTTTAAAATGACAAATTCCTAAGAATTCATTTGTCTTATGACATCACCTAGTTGCTAGTCACTAAATAATAGTGTCACATTACCTCCTGGTGGTTTATAGTAATGCACTTGTTAGAAGCATTTACACACAAACTAGTATGATTCTGGCTGGAGCTTTTTTTTTTTTTTTTAAAAACACATTCATGATTTAATCAAAATTCTTTAAACGTGCGCACTGTCAAGGGCAAATCTATTTACATGTCATAGTCTTGCCTAAGGAAGCAAAACTATGCTGAGAGGTTAAACGGAACAAGTAATCTTTGCTGTCTGATATGAACGTTACAAACATAAAACCTGAGTGGATTTAAAGCATCAGCTGGATGAACAATTTTGCCCATATTGTGCCATCAGAATTTTTTATATTAGATTTAAGGCTCTTTAATAGCAGTGGAATCCAGGATAAGCATTGCTGTGCAAAAGCAGCAAATAGACTTAATGAAACATACCCCCTCAGTGTTCCATTCGTGTACTAAAGATGTTAGCAAAGGAAACGGATGTTGACTTTTGCCAATGCAGTCTTGTACCAAGAAAGGAAATAAATTTTAAAAGTAGAATTGATATTTAGGGCTCAGTAATGGCTCTTGGCATTGTCTGACTGAGTAGTGCTTGGAAGTATCATGCCTTTTAAAGGCCTAATCTCTAGAGTGACTGGCTGGGAGGATGCATGGAAGAGGCACATCATGATACATCTGTGCAATCAGGGGCAGCTCTATGTATTTTGCCACCCCAGGCACGGCAGTCAGGTGGCTTTCGGCGGCACGCCTGCGGGAGGTCCACTGGTAACGCAGATTTGGCGGCATGCCTGCAGGAGGTCCACCGGTCCCGTGCCTTCGGCGTACCCGCCACCGAATTTCCGCCGAAGTCGCAGGACCGGAAGACCTCCTGCAGGCATGCTGCCGAAGGCCACCCCCCAGCGACCAGCAGGCCACCCCCCATGGCTTGCCGCCCCAGGCATGTGCTTGGTGTGCTGGTGCCTGGAGCCGCCCCTGTGTGCAACAGAAACTCTTCCTCCTCTGGCCACTCTGCTGGCAGTACTATCCATCCAATCTCCAGTGATGGGAACCTTATCCTGGTTGGTCTCTGCATGGAAGGAATATGGGATAAACATTTCCTGCGCACACATCCCCTCAAGCCTGCATCTGCAGCAGGAGACACAGTTTAGCCCATAGCTTGCTTAATGTTACAGTAATTGTGTTTGGCTGAGTAACTTTAGTGTGTTCTGCTGATCACCTGCAGTGTGGACTTTTAAAATACATTATAAAGTATTCGAATTGGGAGATAATTTTGTTAGTTATTCATTAACTTTAAATAACCCGTTTTGGAAGAGTGTGTGTTTTTTCTTAAATGCAAGGTGTGTGGTTTAGAAACTTTGCATGGATTAAAACTTTGCACTATCTTAACATAGCAAAGAATTTTCTTTTATTTTTTGTGTGTGCGCAAAATTTCCCCTCCCCCCCCCCAAAAAAAAAACTGAAGTACAAAGGAAATGGTCCATTTGATTCAAATTGTGTGTGCCCTGCTGTGTCTTAAGGTTTTGGACCAGGTTCAGATCTTACTGTTTACCGTCATTGCTTTCAGTTATTGCTGATTTATATTAATGTAAAGTGAGATCAAAACACCTTTATGGTGTTCGGGGTTTTTTTAAGAAAACTTTTTTCAGATTCTGTCAGTAGTATGGATTGGACTTTTGTGCCTTTAAATAAAACTGTTGAATTATGAGATTAAACTGGCTAATGTGCACTATCATCTTATTTTATAGTGGTCCTCCCATATTGGCATTGTAATGGCTTCAAGCTACAGACTGATAAAGTATGTGAATAAGTATAGTTTAAAAGTCATATAATGGGTAGTGATGTAAAAATGTAGGAAATATGACCGACTCAAAACTTCCTTGACCAGATACTATGTGCTCCTCTCGCTAAGGGAGAAAGAAGTGGTTTTTATTTTTAAAAAACCAAAAACAAAACAAAAACCATAAGTTACAAACATACTAATGAAGTCCCGTAGGGCCTGTTTTTCCATCAATGTATTTCACTCAGGCATCAGATGTTTCTTCAGGCTTATTACTCCTGTTCTGGCTTCTGCTGCTAATTATAAAGAAGTTTTTTTCGCATATACAATGCCATTGTTGTAACAGTGCCCCTAGATACCTGATTAAATAGATTATAGATTCATCTCCTTCTGCTTGCTTCCTGGTGGTTAGAAAATGGCAAAGGCCTAAAATTGTAGCATGGAGGCAACTTTATAACTGAATTTTTAAGGAAATTAGGAACTTAAAAAGTTTTCCAATTCAAACAGTCCCAAGGATCAATAATTTTTCTGATAGGAAAAGTTTATTCCTTCCTTAAAGTATTTGTACTGGTCCAACAAAATGTCTACCAGTGAAATATGAAATCTTAAGTAATGTCATGCTGATCAACCTGCTTGTTTCCTGTTTTTGTCCTCATCATTCAATTATGATGGTCATGGTATAAGAAACAATAGAAAATAGACATTACTAACTATTGACATCTTGTGTGCTGCTAGTTAATTTAATGTTATACTTTTATGAAAGCAGGGATTCCATCATGTTTTCATACAATATCCAGCATTAATCCTAACTCTTGGAATGTCAGAGATATTGGTTGGTAAAATAGTGAAAGAATCAAAGTTTGGAAATTAGTTGACTTGTGAAGGATAAAGAATTATTGATTTTTGTTATTGTTAAGCTCATACCATTACCTGCCATGCAGTGAGTTTGTTGTGGCCAAGTAGTGCAGCATATACATAAACACACACATTCATCTTGTACCTGAACAACACATAGGCAAATAAAGTAAGTTCAGAAAACTGAAAACCTTTCACTGTGAATCCTCTTGCTTTTGTTGTTTTGTCAGTATTTCCATGTTTTTCCTTTTTTGTGTGTTTATTAAATATACTGGACATTGCTTTTTCTTTTCTTTCCAACAGGACATACTATATTTTACATGAATAATATTCAGATTCAATTTGATCTGAAAGTTTAATCATTATTACTTATTTGTAATGCATGAGAGCCCAGATGCCTATATCAGGGTTTGCTGCCCTGTGGTGCTGGTCTGTGTAAAATAAGACAATTCCTGCCTTCCAAAATTTATGGTCTAAACCAGTATAAGCAAAGTGAAAATTGTTTGAGTTAGCCTCTTACACTACACTTATCACTATAGGGTGAGTGTAGAATGGCATTTGTCTTATTAATTAATACTGTTTGTTTTTTCCCTTTTTCTTTTCTTTGAAGGTGTGGTCCTTATATCCCTTGCTCTCTGTGCAGATGCAGTTATAGGAAATGTGCAGGAAAAAGCTATGAAGTTACACAATGGTTCCAATTCAGAAATGGTAAATACCTGACTCTTTAATCTAGTGTTCTGTCACGCAGACCAGTGGCTCTCAACTTTCCCAGACTACTGTACTCCTTTCAGAAGTCTGATTTGTCTTGTTTATCTCCCAAGTTTCACCGCACTTAAAAACTACTTGCTTACAAAATGTGAGATAAAAATACAAAGGCGTCTCAGCACACTATTACTGAAAAATCGCTTACTTTCCCTTTTTTACCATATAATTATAATATAAATCAATTGGAATATAAATATTGCACTTATACACTGAAATGTATTATATAGATCAGTGTAAACAAATTGTATGAAATTTTAGTTTGTATTGACTTCGCTAGTGCTTTTTATGTAGCCTGTTGTAAAACTAGGCAGCTATCTAGATGAGTTGATGTACCCCCAGGAGTACACTTACACCTGGTTGAGAACCACTGACATAGACTATACCAATACATACGGAGTTGGGATTTTCTCCTATTTTTAAGAGATATTCTACGTAAGTCAGGATATACTGATTATGTAATGGCAAACCAAAACTCCTTAATCTGTTTATCATGCATATAAAAAGAAAGTGCTTGTGCTGCTCTACTCACTTTTTACCTTCAAAGGTACACATTTGTGTACATTATTAAATGAAACAAGTTTTGAAGTTGCAATAATTCTATCCTATTTTTGTCTAATATTTGTATAGACAGGAAGCATATCCTTTGTTTATGTATCCTTCCTGTATAACTGAAATCAATAGTTTGAATTATTTTGTCCATTCATTTCAATGTTTTTAAAAATCTCATTCAGCACCTAAGTACCTTTAAAAATCTGGCCATTAGCGACCATCCATATTATAGTGCTGTAGATATACCTAAGAAAAACACAACTGTGGGACTAGTAGCATAATAGTGAAATCTGAAATTGTATTGGCAAATTACATTTATGGGGGGAGCAAGTAGATAGGTGAGATCAAACCCCAAAAAACACTAGGCAGTGAGTTGACACTATTGCATAATTGCCCCAAATAATATGGAAAAGCAGTCCAACATTTGATGTTTGTATCGCATATATACACATGCAGTTTGTAACACCTGCTGTAGTCAGTTTGGTCCAGAGCTGCTAAAAACTGACAGAATGCTAATGGACTTAACATTGTAATTGATTTTTAAAAAAAATCCAGAACTTTGAATTAAACTACCTTTTCCATAAACAGTGTAAAAAAACAGACTAAACATCAAAAGTGACAGACCACAAAGGTACTGCAAAAAGAACAGGAGTACTTGTGGCACCTTAGAGGCGAACAAATTTATTTGAGCATAAGCTTTCGTGGGCTACAGCCCACTTCATGCTCAAATAAATTTGTTCGTTTCTAAGGTGCCACAAGTACTCCTGTTCTTTTTGCGGATACAGACTAACACGGCTGCTACTCTGAAACCAATCATAGAATACCAGGGTTAGAAGAAACCTGTCACAAAGGTACTGACACCCTTTTTATTTAAAAACAAAAAAACAAAAAAAAACCCTTCTGAAATGGAGTTAATTTTCTAAAGAGCAGCGACAAAATCTTCAGACTGACTTGACAAATGTTATTCAGTCCCAAAAAGATACAAACTGTGATGCACAAAGCTTAGAATAAAAGAACCAGGAGATGCGGCTGAAAAGTTTTAAATGATTGGAGAACTCTGAACTTTGGTAAAACTTACATTATATACAGATATCAATAGAAGCACATCCATTAAAACTTTACCTCATCAGAGTTTGGTAGTCTATCCTCAGTACAGAACAGAGGCACTGTGACTAACCCCATTAGAAATTACTTTAGAAAATAATCAGAGCTTGAAAATTAAATGCCTTTATAATAATGAGCAGTATGGGATTTTGAAATTCATATGAAGCCCAGAAGCTCTTCATCGCTTTTTGAAGCAGTAATCAGCTCTTTTTAAAATCCTTGTCCTCCTAAGTGCCAACAAGATTTGAGGAAAGTATGATTCTCAATACAAAACATTGATAAAGATTAAATAATTTTACCATTTTATACACTTCCTGTCTTATTGCTACATAGGAAGACCATAGCAGAAAGGGGGAAACAAAATCACCAGGGATATGAACAAGTTCTACCAAGTGAAAGAATCTGCAGCTAATCAAAACAACAAATGTCTAGTACTAGTGAAGTGAAAGTGTGAAGTGACTTCAATGCCCGTGAGCTCAAAAAAAGAGTTGATGTTCGTTGGCAGTAAATACACATTAATAGCCAAACCATTAATCTGTAAGTCAAATTGAAAATGTTAATTAAATATGGTTCTGAGAACTCTGGTAGGCTTTCTTCCCTTAGTGGAATTAATAAAATGTTCATAGTAGACAACAAGGCCAGAGTAAATGGACACTTTTTTTTGGAGTTAACCTCATAAAAAAAAATTGCTGTTGCTGCATTTTATTCAAACTGATCATTAAAATTTTGTGACTTTGGCATTGTAATTAGTATACTTATCGGTTTCCTGCAATAGCATATTGCCGTACATATTTTATAAAGCAAAACCTTTTTTCTTCAATTACATTTGTTTTTTCAAATTGTATTCAGTGAAGATAATGATGCCTATAGTTAAGATTCCCTAATACTTTGTCATAGGAGCAGTGGCAGAAGGGTGTAATTACTAGAGCACACTCCCCTACAAAATCTGGAATAGAACCTATTATTCCATAGTCTCCACATTGTTTTGCTGTCTAACAAATAGCTGTGAAACCCACTAGCAAAATATATGTCTATAGATGCTTGTAGTGGCAGGTCCACATACAAAATAACAGCCTTCATTAGCTACAGTGGTAGAGGATTGTGCTGATGTCTTACTGTGGGGAAGGGGTCAATATGGTTGTACATGCTGATGAAATTTGTTTTTCTAATGTGTTAAGTTTTTAAAGAATTTAGGATGAGGCATCCAAAAAAGATGTTAAAAGAACATTAAGGTTGCAAAGTCAAGTACTCAAAAATTAGGAAATACAAGATTTAAGTTTACCTGACCCCTTTGTACATATACATTATAATAAAATCTTTTTGATTGCATATTGTTTTTTCCACAGGACATCTGCCTTGTTCTATGCACACACTGGATGATGCTTTGGGAATTGTTCGAGATTGTGTAATGTATGAATTTGTTGTCTGTAGGACCTTTGCCTCATTCATTGAGGAAGTTGGAAAGTGTTTAGTGAGTGAAGCGGGGGATTATTGAGGGAGGAGAAAGGATTGTCTCATGGTCAAGGCAGATTAAGGCTGCCCTGGAGAATTGGATTCTGTCCCTGCATCTGTCACCTGGTGGGCAGGGGCGTGGTAGGACAGGGAAGAAGCCGGCTCCAGGTTGAGAATATGAATGCTGACAGTTCCTACCTGCTCCTTGGTACCTATCCAGGGCACCACAGCCCCTCCAGTTCGTGCTGTTGCCTCTGCCCTCCCACACATACATGAGTTTATTGAAATATTTCCATTGTGGAGATGGTAACCCTCCCACTGCCAGTTCCACCACATAGTTCCTACATGATGCTGGGCAAGTTTCTTAAACCAAACTATTCACAAGTGGCCACTAATTGTGTGTCACATGTTTTCTCGATGCCCAGCAGGAGACATGTAGGGCCAGCTCTGAAGGAGTGTTTGAGCTCTCACAACTGTAATAGAAGTAGGAGCTGTGTTATAAATGCATAAAATATTAAGTACTCTGAAAAAATCAGGATCTTGGTGTCTGAAATCCATCTCCCAAAATTAGTGGACACTTCTGATAATTTTGGTCTTTAGTCTCTGTCTCTCATTTCCTGATCTGGACAATGGGGGTTGGGGGGAATGCCATCTCATCTCATAGGGGTGTTGTGAAGATAACTCATTAATGTCAGTAAATAACCGAGATACTATGAGATTATAGTAGAAAAGCCCATGAGGAAATTAATTCTGTATTCAGTGCAGTGTTCGGATGATGTGCAGTGAATACAAAGTGCTACATACCAAATGGTGAAGACAAAAAGAAATGTTAGTGATCACTGTCTGTCCTTCTCACTGAATGAGGCATGGGTTCTGTGGAAAAAATAGTATGTTGTCATGTAAATTAAAGACTGTCATGATGAACATGCTCAGGCGGACTGAATTAAGGTTGCACAGGCAACCTTAATTCTGGCATTTCCAAATTTATGAATGCTTGGCTTTGCTAACAATGTAGTTTTGTTTATGTAATTTATAAGTGTATTTACTTGGAGTTTTGTAAATTAAAAATGGTTAAACAACTGCATGTATTTATAATTGTTCAAAGTTTTACTTAAGCAATGAAATCCTGAATTCGAAGTATCTGCTTTGTCTTTTAGGTCTGGCCTGAGGATATTAGTAACTGACTTCCTGCATATGAGAGATTTTATTTTGTGTGAGGTAGTGGTAAAATGGAAGATCGTGATCCTGTTACCCACTCTCACTTTTCATATATTTACTTAAATACTAATGTTTGAGGATGTTATGTGCTGCATTTTTGAGTATATTAACACAGCCACATATTGGAAAGCATTTAATTTCCTACTTTAATTGTTTAGTAGGACTAGCTAATATTTTTATTTTTAACTGTTCCAGGTTCTGTATTCCTATTCAATAGGTTTTGTGTACATTTTATTGGGATTGACGTGCACTAGCGGATTAAGTCCTGCAGTAACATTTTGTTCAAAGGTAAACACTGATTAATCTCATTTTAAAATAAAAATGTTTAAATAGTTTTCTGTGTACTGAGGACTCCTCACTGTAAAGATTATTGTTAATATAGTGTGACAAGTCTTGCTGTTCTCTTAACATTACCTGTCCTCCTGATCAGAAAGTTAACTTGTCCAACTTGCAAATTAATCCTTTTTTTAGTCCTTGATCAATAAAGTAGCTGAATTTTAAAAAGTGCCATAGCTGAGTTCATAATCTTATTTTTCCATTATTTAATGAAAATTAAATAAGAACCTTTGCATGAATGCATTGTTGAACAGCTTATTATTGCTCACGCAGTTGATTAAAGTCTATCATTTTATTTCATTTTGCAACACCTAAGGGTTTGTTTTGCATTGTCCTAACAGGTTTTTTGTTGTTGTTGCAGCATCCAGTTCAGACTTATGGTTATGCATTCTTTTTTTCCCTGACTGGATATTTTGGAATATCCTTTGTTCTAGCGTTGATTAAAATCTTCGGTGCCCTTCTAGCTGTAACAGGTATGAACAAATTACATATTTAGTATATTAATATAAAAACAATCTACTCCTACTTTCCCATTTAGGACAAAGCTTGTGAGAATTGTTCTTGCTCTCTCTTGCTTCTACTCTGTGAGCTGATTTACCTGAGTTCATGTAGCATGACTTCTCTGTTGCAGTATATTTGGAAACCAAGGTTCTTTCTAACCCAGTGCCTTCACCTAGAAGGGCTTTGTGCACAAATATATGAACACCAGGAACCCTGCTAGATACATAAACAATACACTTGACAGATCTGTGGAATCAGAAATACACACCAAAATATAAGCAAAAAGGTAAGACTTATTTGGGACAGGGAGGAAAAAAAGTGTTAAAATAAAATGGGGCACAGATGTGCAAAAGGCAGTATCATGCTTTCCAGACATAAAATCACAGCCTCTGAGAAATTCCAGGAAGGCTTTCTACATAAATTCTCAATAGATTTATGTAGTGCACTCTGTTTAAGGCCTTGAACCTGCAGACATTTATAATTAGATGCTGTTAAGGCAATAGTAGATGTACATTGCAGGTTTGGTGGAAAAAAACAAAATCAAGGAGAGCAAATTGTATTTTCAACCCCTGAAATCTTGCTTGGTCATCTGACTAGGATAACAAGATATGTTGAATTGTACACGTCAGGACTTAGATCAGAGATTCAGGGCATCTTATCCTATCTAACTTTTATTATATTAGCTTTGATTTGTAGCTTTTTTTATAAATACAAAATAAGGGCTGGTCCTGTGCTCTAGGCACCCTTAACAGCCATTAAAAATACCATCTATAAATATAATTCCAACAGTCCATCTCCTTCATTCAGAAGTTTAAACAACAAGCAGTCAGGTAGAAGCAAAAGTCAGAATATTCTTCCCTCCCCACAACACCAACTCAACTTTCAACCTTCACCAGTTCCATCTTACTACATCCACCACAAAAGCCTATGAAAACAGTTGGGCTTTGTAGCATGCCCTGCTAGTCAACAGATAAAAGCTATTTTAAACCAAGGGAGTGTGTGAATTCCAAAGCTGAATACCCTGCCACTGTTCACTCTCTTCCAAACCAAGGAAGTTGCTATTTGATTTCTTAGTAGCAGATGGAAATCTTACTGTATATTTAGAATGCAACCTGTGTTAGAATCATAGACTATCAGGGTTGGAAGGGACCTCAGGAGGTCATCTAGTCCAACCCCCTGCTCAAAGCAGGACCAATCCCCAGACAGATTTTTACCCCACTTCCCTAAATGGCCCCCTCAAGGATTGAACTCACAACCCTAAGTTTAGCAGGCCAATGCTCAAACCACTGAGCTATTTCCTCCCCCCCAACAACACCTTCTATCAAAGATGCAAATAAATTCTGTCTAGTCTTGCAGATGGTTTGCCCAACCTTGTAGTGTTACTCCCATCTTGTTCCAGATAGAAAATGGAGCATATATAAGGACTACCAATGCTTAGTATGGCACATGCCTGCACCAGGTACATCAGAAGACATAGTTATACTGTGCTGTGTCATCAATATACTGAAAGTACTTAAGCAATTACTAATGCTTCTAAGAGGAACATACATGCAAAGAACAAGAGAGGTGACAAGATGGAGTCCTGTGGGACTCAAGAAGGGAGTGTCCTAAGGAAAGAAGATAGCCAGTACTATTCTCTGGGAATGCTCCACAAGAAAGAAAGAAAGTCACCCTAGGGCCCCCTTGTCCTGTCGGGGTACAAAGGCACAACATCTTATGATCTGTAGCATCAACAGTATTAATCAGTAGTATTGATAGTATCATCTATAGATGGCATGGACACTTGACTTCCACTCATTGGCAGGAGAAGATATACTAGCACACCCATGCAGTCTGTATCCATACGCAGGTCAGTACCCAAATTGACGAGTATCAAGGGGATCTGTGGCAATGAGACATCCATGACCTAGATAGAAATTCCAGTCTCTCAGCTGCTGATTTCATTTCAAGTAATATATCAAGAATATGCCCAGCTACATATGCTGAGTAGTCAACCATCTAGGATAGTTGTGTGGTGAGCATGAAAATCTTGAGCCAGCTCAGAAGATTTGCCATCTACATAAATATTGAAGTTACTAAGCCCTTAATGCCACAGCAGCAAGGAATCTTACCTGCTTATGCATAAACTTTGCAGGGGAACAGGGTGATGTGCACACTAAAAATAGTTCAGTCTTAACTCAGGAACCAACTTAGGGAATGTGCTAGCAATGAATTTTTTTCTTCCCCTTGCTCAGAGAAGAGGAACTGCAGTTTAAAGTAATGAAAAATTATCAGTGCTAAACAGATCCTATATGAAACACTGGACACCAATACTTTTTCCAACAGGGAAATATTAATTTATTCCAGTGATTTTCAACCTGTGGTCCACAGAGTATGTTTAAGATTTCCAAAGGGGTCCTCACCTGCATTTGAAATTTTTTTAGGGGTCTGCAAATGAAAAAAAGAGTGAAAACCACTGATTTAGTCTATTAATTTTTTGTCTCCCTAACATACTTAAGGGAAGATGATTCCACTGTCAGGAGTAGTATATTTACTTATCAATAATTTGTTTAAGCTTTACATTGTTTCTAAAATCAAATGTATTACCAGAATGGCAAGTATGACAAACCATGATTTAGGGATTATCTGTACTAATTTACTGTGGTTTACATCTGTGTTCACTCAGTCATCATCATGGAGCTGGTCATAATATTTTAGCACATAGTGTTACTTTAATGTAGTAAAACTAGCTACAGCAAAATTACATCTCTAAGTGAACATTATTAATGTGTGCAATCATAGAAGCTGGTTGCATATCAAGGTTGTCTCTGGTTTTGAATGGGAAGGAGGAGAAAGGACCTTATTAAGGTGTCTCGAAATGACTTTATCAAGTTGTCTCCAACACAAGAAGTCAGGAGAGATTCAGGGTTTTTTCTTTCTATATCCCTATTTCCAAAATCCTTTTTAAATTAATGCTCCTTGTCATAGTCGACTATGACACAGTCATACCCAGAGCTGTTTAAAACAAGGGAAATGTTAGACTTAGAGAGGGTAAAATTTCATTTGGATATATTTCACAGGACTAAATTGTGTCCCTGATCCTCCTGTAGTTCATAGAGATGTAATAACTGTGTGTCAAAAATGGGTCAGGCTCATTTCTTCCTTAGGTTACCCCTTTTTATAAATACAAACATCAGTCCCAAGGGATTGGTGGGGGGGGTGGGAGAGCAGGAGGTTGCCAGGGAACTTCTTTCTTCCCTTCCCTCTGCCCCAAAAGCTGGTTTCTGTAAGGTAATGTTCTTCATTTACCATAGTGGAAGGGAGAATATGGACAGTTTTGACCTAAAATATTAATTGTCTAATTTATTATAAAGCATTTTCATCAAGTTTGCCACTGTCGTAGTTTGAGTTTTGCTTTTTTAACCAAGTTCACCGTATGCATTCATTTCAAATGAGCACAGATGAGAAGAGTTGTTTCATGCCTTGAAACAGTTTTTAAAGAGTGTATTTTACTATGTTAAAGAATGCTGTGGAATAGTAAAACCTTCCCAGGAATTCGTGTGCCTGACCTTGACAGTGTTAGCACTCTAGCCCTTTCTGCTTTGCCTGTAGCAATGGGGAAATGTTTACCATGCCTTGGAAGAGCATCACATTCATTACTGCCCCCCAACTACTCCCATACTGAGCAAGAGAGGAAAAAGAATTTAATGAAAATTGTATTTCTATTAGCAGAATGAGAAATTATCAGACTTAATTGGAAAAAAGAGAAAGCACTTAATTTAGAAGGAAATGGTTACATAAATATTTTAATTAATAACTGATTTGGTGAAAGAACAGAAATAATAGTACTTAGAAAAATTCGTGTAATTTAACCATTTTTAAATTATTCATCTAAATGCCTTTCTAATTAAAACTCAATTTTCTTTTTTATTCCCTTCATTTTTCACTTAATTGAAAATGATTTTATTTGATATGCATAAACGTCTTAAAATGTAAAGATAATTACTAAAAAAAGTTGAGATCAGGTAAAGATAAAGCAAAGGTACAAGAGAATACTTCTGCCCATGTTAATCCTAGTTTTAAGAGAACACTTGTGGAAAAATTTAAGATTCACCTGACCATCTATGAGTGTTATTGTTGAGTAGTTTCATATTTGACTACTATATAAATAGTTATGCAGTCAGAACATGACCATGTAGACCAGATAATTCATATGATATTTTAATGCAATTTATGGAAGTTGTGGTTAATTTTGGCATAATCCAGCAGGTTATAACTTTACCTAAATCTGTTAATTGGATTATGTCCTCATAAACTACAATTCAGATTTTCTTTAGTGATGAGATCGCAGGTAGGCAGAGATTAGAGAAATAGTACGTGGCCTTCTGAAATCCATTGTCACGTTCAGTGTCCTGACCAGAGTTATTTCTCTGTACTGAGGCCTGCTGTAATGTAAATAAGACTTTAAATATCTTCAAAAAAAAGTTAAGATGCAAATACCTATGCCCTTCAAAATAAAACCAAAAGCAAGGATCTATGTCGGTAGATTCTGACCAAAATAAAGTAAGATTGTAATAGTAAGTGTTACAGTATATCTAAATCTTATTAACATGTTTAAACTCCTCATTTTGTTTTAAAAATGTACATAATCTAGTTCACAATTTCTACTGGCAACGGTTTCAAAGATGGTTTATCACATTCCCGTGGTACCCGTGATCTGGTGAGAATAAAGTGAGCATTGGGATAAATGAATCTGGTTACTTTGGGAGTGTCTGTACTAGCAATATCTTTACTGGCTTTGCTACATCGATGCAAACCTCACTGTGGATGTGGTGCACCAGTTTCAAACCAGGAGAAGTCACACCCCCCAGTGCAAACCCTATTTGACACTGGTCAAGTCATCTACCAGTTTGCACCGGTGAAACTTACCACTACAAATATCCCTGCTATAGATAGGCCCTTAATTACCTAGTTTATTAATATCTCCTAATAACCGCTTTAGTTGGATTATAACTAGATCTAAATTAGAGTTAACCATTGTTTTTCTTCTGCAGTAACAACAGGAAGAAAAGCAATGACCATTGTGCTTTCTTTTTTGTTCTTTGCAAAGCCATTCACATTCCAGTAAGTATCTAATTGTCCTTTTATGGCTTGTGTATTTCATAAAATCAGGTTCTTGATCACTGAAATTGAACAACATTTTGATGGTTAACTGGTAATGTTTGAGTAAGATTTTCTTCTAATTTTCTGCTACAAATGTTTGAAAGTTGATGTAAATATTGACTGGTTTGTTGATAGTTATGCCAGAGAGAATAATTTCATTTTTTCTCAAAAAAATTAGAGGACAAATCCATTGTACGTATTGGGGGTGGGCGGAAGATGGTTTTGTTTTTGTTTTTTGTTGGGTTTTTTTAGGGGCGGGATTTGGTAGTCTAAGAAAATCTTATGTAACATCTCGCATTTACTTGTTAATTATCTGCTTGGGGGCTTACTCTGTAGAGAAAACTTAGGCTAAAGAACTGTACTCTTTCCAATAAAATGAGGTAGTTTTCTCCTTGTATAGGGATCAACTTTGAAATCTTACCCAATATACTTTTTTATAACTAACCTTCTGTTATCGTGACCATTAACTTGTAAGTTTGTTGGCAATATTGACATAGCTTTTTATTAAGGGTTTTAGAATACTTTCCAAAGGATTTACATTGATAAATAAGGCTAAATGATTTACATCAAGTCTAATTACTTCTGGATTGAAACAAAATAGCATTTAACTTTATTGCCATTGTACTTTGTAACAAGTTGTATTGGAGGAATGTAAGCAAAGCAAAGAATGCCCAAAATATTTACATGTAATTTAGTCCCTCTGAAAAAGGTGACGTCTTTATTAAAAACAAAACAAAAAAAACCCCACAAAGCCTGATGGTAAACAAACAACTTTGATGAGTGGAACAAAAAAAAAAAAAAAGGTGCTGAAATCAGGCAATCCAAGGTAATGATGGAGAAAAGAGCTCTATGTAGGAGCAGTAGTCATAAAATATAGCTCCTGTAAACATGGGAATGTACTGCGGATTGAGGGTATTTTATTCATATAGCTAAGAACCATTACAATTAATTATAGCTTAGTATATGTGGACAGGTTATGTCAAATAAATTTCCTTCTCCAGCCTACTTACCTAAGAGGAAGGAGAGAGGATAATAAAAGTTAAAGATCTAAGCTAATAGCTTGGCTGGGTCCTACCACTTGCTTCTCTCTCACTGGAGACCATATTTTAGATTGTCAACTTCTGGAGGCAGAGACTTTATTTGTCTTGTATAATGTGAGGCACATCATTGGCACATTACAGATAATACTATGATTATTTTCCTCTTTTCCCCCCTTTAGGTACGTGTGGTCAGGTTTATTAGTTGTCCTGGGTATATTTCTGAATGTTTACAGTAAGAATATGGATAAAATCAAGCTGCCTTCGCTACGAGGTCTTTGGAACAAAACTGTGGAAGAAAGAAAGACAAGGACGTTGTCACAAACTGTGTAGACGGTGGTTTTATGCCATGTCTTGAATCTGACTTATTTTATTGGAACAGTCTTCAACTGGTTCACTTTCCACAGGGAACATTATTAAAACCAAAGGAGCTGAAGGCATATTGTCTGCTTGCAGATGATTTGACATGAACAGTTTTATGTGAGCCTTCTCTTCAGAGCACTTGAATTCGTCATAGGTGTTATATACCATTGTCAGAAGGCATTATCAAGCCAATGAAGGAAAGCAACTCCTGGCAGACTGCTGAAAAACTATGCTCCAAATGGGGGGACAGTAGAATATTAATTTGGGCATTTTTATCATATCAGATGTGGCTGATTTGAGATGAGTGGTTGTTTGTTTTTATTGTTGGGTGGGGATTATTTAAAAGTAATACTGTATTAACACTTAATGGAAGCTAATCAGTTACTGATTGACCAAATTGAAATTTTAAAGTTGGAAGAGAGAGAATAAGGTATGTCAGGATTTTTCATTTTAAATAAAAATTCAGTTTAAGTTCTTGATGAGATTCTCAACATTGTACATTTGTTAATATAATTGGCATTTCTGTTGAAATCAAAATCTGATTAATGTTTTAAATTTGAGATTGAAAGAATCATGATTTTTTTCCATTTTTCCCCCGTCATCCAGCTTTTAAAAATTATTAAAAAGTGCACATAGACATTGCTGTTAAACCCAATGTGGAAAAAAAAAAAAAGTACCAAGATCTGTGTCTGCTTGCAATACTATCTCACCAACAGAGGAGTTGTTTGCTGCTTACTATACTGGTATAAAACAGTGAGTGTAAGTTCTCTAACAGCACACAGGTTAATATATTAAACATTATTTCTCTTTACTGTCCTCAAATTAAAGCTTTAACTCCAAACATGAGTGGATGGCAATGAGATTTTTCTTCCAGTAGACAGAGTGCACACACAGGGTCTTATTGATCAGGAGGTGTGGGTAAATGAGAGACACAGGGATGGATTCAAGGGGCAAGCGACAAACTTAACTAACACCCCCCCTACCCATTGCTATCTGCCCATCCTCTCTCTGATGGCAGGTATTTAATTGGGACCAGAGTGGAGTTAAAAGGATCCCACCATAAAACCAATAATTCATCTCACTTCTGAATCCTCTCACCCCTCTTCCTCCCTCCCACACCCACCCTCCCCCAGCAAAGACTTCAGGTCTCTCTTTGTCCTTACAGCAAAAGGTTCTTACCAGTCATACGTTGCAATAAGCTAAAAAGTCCTTCTAACATTAAAATTCCTATTCTTATTCCTTTTATGCTGGAGTGTGCCTCCACAAAGCTGTGAGAGGCAAAAAAAAACCTCTGGACCCCACCGATTCGGCCCAACAGGAAAAATTCCTTCCTGATCTCCAAAACAGGTGATGTGTTAGGCCAGGGGTCTCAAACACACAGCCCGGAGTTATTTCCTGCGGCCTGCCATAGGCGCCAACTCCACCAGCAGCCAAGCTCCCCTTCCCTTCCATCCCCCGCCCCCAGCACACCACGTCCCCCACTCCTCCGCCTACCTCCCAGCGCTTCCCGCCACCAAACAGCTGTTTGGTGGCACTTAGGACTTTCCAGGAGGGAGGGGGGAGGAGCAGGGATGTGTGGCGCACTTGGGAGGAGGCAGAGAAGAGGCAGGGGCAGGGATTTGGGGAAGGAGTTGGAACGGGTGGGAAGAGGCGGGCCTAATGGACTAGATGAGCAGTCTGAGGTATGAAGTTCAGCATGTATGATTCTTTGCTGTGTGTAGTTGGGAAGAATGTTTGTTAAAAATGGCAATGTATTTTGTATGAATAGTTACTTTAAAAAGTTCCTGCCATTACAGCTATGTTGATAGACTGTTAGTGTAGATCATCATCAGTGTTAGTGACCACATAAGGAATAGTTACAGGCGTTTATATTTTATTAAAACCCCTCTTCACATTAGTTTTTATAAAGTTAATACATTGACATTTAATAGCATACTACATTACTCTTCATTTTTTACTATACTTTTGTATCGTTATATGAAAAGGTTTCAGTGATGTAGCCCTCGGGCCAATGTACTAGTCCTCATGTGGCCCTTTTGGTGATTTGAGTTTGAGATCCCTGTGTTAGACCCACAGCATCTTGGAAACACATCTCAATATATACCTCAAGTAGAGAGAGGAAATATGGTGCAGCAGTCACAGCAAGATGGCCCCTGGATGTCTGGGGAGGCTTTAAATTAATGTCTAATGTCCCATCAACTCCCCTAACCCTCCCCTGTCTTCCCCAAATGGCCAATGCATGGCAGAGAAGTTCCTTTCCTGAGGCACTCCCCCCCATGCACTTGAAGGCACAAGGAGGGGCTAAGCTCCAGCATTTGAGGGCATTAGCTGTCCCCTCCCTCTCCCAGGAGCTGGCCATCCCCTTGCTGTGGTCCTGTCATTTCCTTCTTCTCCCTGCCCCCCAGACTCCAAGACACGGAGGAGCGTTTTCAAGCTATGTCTCAATTTTTTGCATTCATGTTCACTTGCCCAAACTTGCACCCACAAAAATTGGATGCAGTCATGTAAAAATCAGGCCCTCAATCAGGCCCTGGAAAGTCTTTTCAGCAGTTAAGCATGCCCTTGCTCAGTACTGGCTACACTCATAATTTGTGATGGAAAAATATATTGGATGAAAATAATAAAATTTGGGCAGAGATTGAAATGTTCCAAAATCTTTTGGGTTTGTGATGTAAGCATTAATACATCGTGAAATGGCAATCACTGCTGCACATTAGTTCTCACCATGGAACTACTATGATGATTTGCTGCAACTCTGCTAATCGGACTATATTGAGATATAAAAATATTACAGTTAATGTCAAAGTTATATAATACTGTTTTCTTAACCTGTCTCTCTCCACAACTGGGTATAGTGCTTAGATTATACACAATGCAATGTTTGTTTTAAGAGTCATAAGATACATATAGTACATAATCAGCAATAACCCAAATGTAGGTGAATAAATTTAATAGTTTAGATATTAGCCTCCAATTACTAATGAAAAGTTATACAGAGTTGGTTGTGGAAAGCAAATATATCAATGAGTAAAGATTATCCCTCAGTAATTGAGAATTTAGTGTAGATTGTCCATTAGAAAATACAATCCATCCGGGAAATATTTGAGTTACTTTCCAGACTGCGCTTTTCTCATCAGCATTCTATCTCATCCCTCCTGGTGTTGCCGACATCCGGTGATATGTTCTAGGTAGATGTCCCTCGACCACCTGATGGTGTCCAACATCATGAGTTGCCCCATCAGCTGAGCTTAGTATTGACCAATTCCACAATCTCTCAACACTGACTCCTTACTGGAGTCCAATACACCCAGGGCTCCAATGATCAGCACGTGAGTTTGAACCTCATAGCCCCAGCTCTCAAGGTTTCGTCCAGAGGAGCCTATATTTCCAGCTTTCGAGATTAGGCGTTGCAGAAGGCAGTGGTCCTGTTTTCAAAGGGAACTGTGACATCCATCATGATCTTCAAGTCCTCGGTGGTGGTGATGTCCTGTCGCAGTTGGCTGGCCATTCCGGGGATGGCAGAGTTCACAGCCACTTTCCCTACCGGTGGCAGGATGGCTCTGACCAGGCAATCTTGGATGGTGTTGTGGCACAGCTGCCAGGCTCTGGAATGGGGCTTGCAGCTACACAGGACATGGGGTAGTGTCTCATTGACATAGCCACACTTCCTGCATCGCTTGTCCCGATTCCCTTGGCGGACAGGTCCGTTGAGTGGAATGCAGTTGAGCTGAACCCTATGGATGAACCTCCAGTTGGAAAATCGGGTGAAGCTGCCCCTGGGGAGAAAGTGGTTGCTGGCGTCCCACTTGCATGTCACCTCAAAGGCCTTCCCATGGTCTGGCTTCTGTTTCAGATTTTCTATGTCCTGCAGTGGATGGAATCTTTCAAGGTCCTCCCCAGCATGGTTCTAGCTCTTGGAGTGATCATTGTGTGCTCCATGTTCTTCACCTGTGCCAGTGGCACCAGGACTTTCAGCTCCTGGCGTTCTTCACACCACAGTGGCAGCCGATACGCTTCTCCAGTCATCGCATAGCATTGTGGGCACAAGTCCAGAGCGAAGCAAAGTCCCCCTCCTCCTTCCAAATTCACCTTCCAGGGAGACACTCAGGTAGGAGGCAATATCTTGATGGAGGGGATCCTTGCAACTCGCTTCTTGGTGGCATCCTGCATAGCGCTTTCTGCGGTGTTCCTAACCATGGTGTCTGGGCACGTCAGAAGGCGTGAATGATCACTGCAATGTCACACATCACCCATACGAGGCAAGTTGGCGCCACCCTGCCTGTGTGAGATGTATACCAGTTCATTGCTGGTCCTCTGAGGAAGAAATATCCACTTCTTCTCTAGCTGCCTGATGGTGTTGTCTGCTTTGTTAAGAGGTACCTTCCCCATGGCAGATCCGCTTAAGATGAATGAAATACGGGGGATCAGAAAAGTGTTCAAGGCATTGATCTTCTGCCATGGTGCCAGCAGGGAGGAGTCTATCCTTGCCACATCTTGTAAGATTTCTGCGATGGTATCCTCAGGTGTCTGCTGGACACGGAAACCCATGAGCATGCTGAGATGTTGGTGTGCTTGCCCATCCTCGAGGAAGATCATGGGTTCACCCTGGATCTGAAATGGTGTTGCCTGGACCGAGTCCCTTCTACTATCAGATATTCAGAAATGCACACTTCCTGGCATTGAAACAGAATCTCATCCAGTTGGCAGCCTCGCTCGTGACATTGCACATTTGTTGGAGACTCTCAGGGTCATCCGCAAATCAGGATCAGATTGTCTGCATAGGCCAGGATATTCACTCTATTGCCATAGGACGTTGAAACCACCTAGACCGCTGTAGATGGCTCGAATGAGCAGCTCCATGGCTAAGTTGAAAACGATGGGGCTGAGGGGACAGCCTTGCTTCATGCCACTATAGATAGGAATTTCAGGCATCTCTACTTCCATGGAGCGGATGGCGATGGTGCAGCCATCATAAAGTTCCCAGATAGGTTGGCAAAAGTTTTCAGGGCATCCCGAACTCTCATAGCATGGCAAAAGTGTGCTGGTGGGGCATTGATCCAAAAGCATTAGCCAGGTTGAGCTACACTATGGCACGTTGCTTCCGTGCCCTCTTGGCCATGTGAATGGCAGTCTGTAGGACAAATTTGTGTTCATAACAGCCTTTGCATGAGATGAAGCCTTTCTGGATGGAGCTTATGGCTCCTCCATTCACTGACCAGTCTGTGGTCCTAGCCGCTAGGCAGCTGGTTGGTGTATAGTTTGTACAAGGTGGAACAGAGAGAGATGGGTCTCCAGTTGCTG
Source organism: Mauremys reevesii (assembly GCF_016161935.1). Lineage (NCBI taxonomy): Eukaryota > Metazoa > Chordata > Testudines > Geoemydidae > Mauremys > Mauremys reevesii. The sequence continues at coordinate 173,871,803 of NC_052624.1, read as the reverse complement.
GGGTCGTCTTGCTCACCTATCTTGTAGACGAACACCATCATAGACTTCTTCCAGGCGCTGGAAGTACAGCAGAACTGTTTGCATTTGTTGAAAATGGCATTAATATCAGGCAACCGGGATCTCATTTTTTAAGGAAGTAATAGTGAATGCCATCTTTTTCTGGGGCTGTTTTTGATCTTTGTAAGTCTGGTCATTACTTCCCGTGATGTAAAGTCTTGTTCCAGGTCCCCTGCATAGCCAACTCAGGGTAGAGGCTGAAGGCACCCTGGATGCTGCACTTCATTCTGAGCTACACGGTCAAATACACCGTTGAAGTACGAGAATAGTCTCTTGGACGGGATTCCGCAGCAAGATGACGACTCATGTCAAGGATCTCTCTCATAACCTTAGGGCAGTTTGACCGGTAGAGTTTCTGGATCCTGGATGATGATGCTTGATCATAGCAGCAACTGATGTTCCTTCTCCTGGCTTCTCTGATGATGATGTGATGGCCCAACGCAGGAGTTCTGTGAGCAGTCAGTGTGTTCTCCTGAGTTCCCTTCCTCGTAGATACAATTTCTGCAGACTGGTCTTTAGCGAGTCGGTCTACAAGGAGGTCTAAGTCAAAGGAGGCTGTTGTTGCCAAATCTCCATCCAAGTGGCTTGCCATGGTGCAGCAGCCCTTGCCAAAGGCTGTTGCTCCTCTGGCTGCTCAATCTCCACAGGCTCATGCTGAGAAATTGCTGTGGAATTAGCCTGTTGCCTCATTTCCTCCCAGTGTTGAGAACTCCTTTTGGCCAGATCTTGAGGCGTGATCTCTGGTACCATGACAGTGTCCTTCCTTACATATTTTAGGGCAGCACAGGTCTTTTTAGAAAGGACAGTTTTGGAGGTACCAGTGCTGGCCTTTTTAGAGATGTGGTTTTGTGTGGGAGTTTCTGGGACTATGCTGGTCCTTCTGTGGATGAGTTCTGTCTGGGTTTTTTTTGTTGTTGTTGTTTTTAAATGCAGTGAGAGATCTTCTAGGGGCAAAGTCCCGTTGGGTGGTCTTGGAGGCCGTGCTGGTCCACCTAGGGTTGAGGTCCCATTGTAACTCTTCACAGTCAGCTTTGAACTTAGCTATCTTGAATAATTTTATATCATCTGCAACCTTTGCCACCTTCCTGTTCATCCCCTTTCTCAGATCATTTATGAATATGTTGAAGAGCATAGGTCCCAGTACAGATCCTTGAGGGACTCTGCTATTTACCTCTTTCCATTATGAAAACTGACCATTTATTCCTACACTTATCTTTTAACTGGTTACTGATCCAAGAGAGGACCTTCCCTCTTATCCCATGACTGCTTACTTTTAATAAGAGCCTTTGATGTGAGACCTTGTCAAAGGCTTTCTGAAAGTCTAAGTACACCATATCAACTGGATCAACCTTGTCCACGTGCTTGTTAACACACTCAAAGAATTCAAGTATGTCACATTGTTGCTAATTCTCAATTTTATTGAGAGTCTCACAATATTTGATGTTTCTCTTAAACTCCCAGCTCCTGGACTCGCAACATTGACTGGTTGTGCCAGACATAGGGGGCTGGATGAAAGAAGGTATGGAGGTGACTGTATGTGGGCTTGTCTACATGAACACTTAGTTTGTGGCAAGCTGGAATGTAAATCTGCCGGGCACTAAGTGTCTGTGTGGACCCTGCTGCTGCACACTAACAGTTCCTTAGTGTGCTTTGATCTACCCCACTTTGATTTACATCCCAGTTTGCCACAAACTAAGTGATTATGTAGACAAGACCCGAGGAGCTAACAAACAAGTGGATGAGACTGAAACAGTGGCAGAGAGGAGAGAGTAGAAGGCAACATGAAAATTGACAAGGGATAAGCAGGGTGGGACAGAGAAGGAGCCTGGAGATGGTGACAATCTTAAATTTGATGGAATAGTGATTAAGAGCCAATCAGAGGATTTAAAATAAGTTCAGATGCATTTTTTCCCCCCAGTCACAGCTCTTGTTCCTTCCTCTCTACATCAGCCTTAAGCAGCTATTTCCCAATGAGGGCAAGTCACATGCCAAGTTTGCGAAGGAGGGGGGCAGTTTCCAGGTATTTAATTTTTTTACCAATTCTGAAAAAAAAGTTTTCAGTCTTCCTTAACTCAAGAACAGGTGAATGGATTCCCCTCAGATTTGATGAAAATGTTTAACCTTTAGGTGGAGACCAAGAATGGATGAGGTGAGTCCCAAAGGAATTTCTCAGGCAATTTTTTAGCAAGTGATACCAGGGTAATAAAATCGTAACTGTAGTGTTCTCTGCCTCACTATAATCTGGTGGTTAGTGTTACTGATTTACTGGGTTCGTATGTGTGCCTCAATTTTTTCCATCTGTAAAATGAATAAAGAAATTTTAACAAAGGTCAGAAGAGTCCTCAAATGAAAATTACTATACAAGTATTCGTTGTATCCTCAATACATTCCTACATCTTAAATCAGTCCAATCACAATTTCTAACTGAAATTAAAAGAATATATAGATTGCAGTGACTAATGTTCTTATAATCATCATTTTGTCTGAAATTTCACCATTTGGTAACGCTTTGTAGTGTTAATGGAATTAATCAAACTGAATAATTTTCTTCTCTATTTCATACAAGATTGAGCTAGTGGACTGCACATTAGAAAATGTCAATTTTTTTTAAAGAATTGCTTTATATTATAGGTGTTCTGGAATTTGCAATACTTTCTCTTAGACTAATCTTGTTATGGGTTTAGAGTTGCTAGAGCAAGTTAAAGAGTTTGATGGGGGGTTGGTATTTTCATAGGTGTGAGTTTTAATACTCACTAATCCCCTGTATATAACTGAGTTATGCAAGGGCAAACTTCACAAAAGTGAGAGAAACCCATAATTTGCCACCAGTCATGGTCTGTTTCAATTTCATGGCTTGTAGTCAGAATGCTACTTATACTATGGTGTAGTGACATTAAGAGAATATTCACTTCAGTGAATTACTATTTTATAATGAGCTTTATAATGCAAGTGGATGAGAGAAATTTGCACACCTTCAAGTGTTCTTTATTTAAGGCTTATTTTTTAGAACATTCCCGCATATGTGCATGCTACTCATCAAATGGCATTTTATCTCAGGTCAGTAAAGCTGATTATTATTTGTATTGCATTAGCACCTACCACCTTAGTCATGGTGCAGAACCTCATTGGGCTCAGCACTGTACAAACAGAACAAAGATGGCCCCTATCTGAAAACGCTTACAATCTAAGCATAAAATGCGTGAAACCATTTCCCACCTTCTCACCACAGAACTTCCCTGTAGAGGGGGTCTGAGACACATGGACAAATCCTAAAAAACTACATCTAGATAAAATGGGATTAAAGTAAATTCTAAACCTCAGGTGGCCTGGGTTCCGCAATAAGATCTGATATGATTATGCACAGTCCAGGCAGACAGGTCTACTCAGACACTACTGCAGGACTAGGGTCCAATTCTCTCAAAAGAGATTACATCTGCTATGGCTCTCCCATGTGAGGCTGAATTACTGCATTTCCTGGGCACCTTCATATGTCAAAAGTATTAAAGTAACTGATAACCATTAAATTGTTTCTTCCATCATCTTCCTATGTCAGTTCTGCCAAGGTATTAATTATTCTAACATTTGTGTGTGTGTATAAACCTATAAAAGTTAACTTTCAAAATATCACACATTCAGCATTTTGAGACACCGTCATAGATTAAGTCTGTCATCACCTACTGTGTTATCTACTTAATCAGTGGCTAGATTTAATGTAAAATTTAGAGATACACTCATCTCTCCGATTGTTGCATCATCTCCCATCACTTCAGTGATGCCATGTCCTCTTAAATCACTCTGCCGTTGAGCTGCAAGTTTTAACTACTACTACTTGCCTTTTAGACCCTACCTCTAACTTTGACTTGGTGTCCTTTCACATGTCAGTGACAGCAGCTTTGGTGTCCCTTTCTTTCACTTTTCCCACAAGTGTTTCCATGCTCTCTTTCATAGAATCATAGGACTGGAAGGGACCTTGAGACTATTACTTATCACCTTATTATCTTCTAGATGTTTGCAAATTGATTGCTTAAGTATTTGCTCCATTATTTTTCCCAGTACAGAAGTTAAGCTGACTGGTCTGTAATTCCCTGGGTTGTCCTTATTTCCCTTTTTATAGAGTGGCACTGTATTTGCCCTTTTCCAAACTTTTGGAATCTCTCCCATCTTCCATGACTTTTCAAAGATAATCGCTAATGGCTCAGATATCTCCTCAGTCAGCTCCTTGAGTATTCTAGGATGCATTTAATCAGGCCCTGGTGACTTGAAGGCATGTAATTTGTCTAAGTAAAGTAATTTCATGTTTTCCTTCATGCTTAGAATGCCCTCCCCAAACCTGTTCACCAAGTCACATCCTTTGTCTCATTCAGTCTTTCCATAAAATCTCACTTCTGCCATTTTGCCTGAGACCTACGGCAGAAAGCAATATTATTTTTAAAAGATAGTAATACCCATAGCCAGAGTGCCTGCCTCACTGATCTGTGTTGTTTGTTTCCTTCTTGTTTTGCTTCCACACACAAACCACCCTTTGTGTTTGACCATTACTTGTTTAGTCATGTTGTTTTTAGGGTGTATGCTTTTCTTCGCCATGACCATGTATATATTTGTACAGCCTGGGGAGCTGGAAAAATAAAGTCAAACTTTACTAGTCAGGTCAGTAATTAAATAGAGTGCTTATGCTGTCTTAAAGTGGTTCTTATAGTGTAGGTAATTGCTCATAGTTCGTTAGATGAAAGACTTATCTTGACTCATATTTTCCTAATACTATACAGTATCTTAATTTTAATATTTATATAGTTCCTTCTACTTGACTACCCACATGGTTTACCATCATTTTTTGTCTCGCGGTATCACGGTGAGGCAGAAATAGGTCTTTATTTTACTGCTGAGGAGGAAGAGAGGTTGTGACTTGCCCAAAGTTGCCTGTTCTATGGTGAATTGGGACTAGAACTAATAGAGGATTCCCCATTCCAATGACTTAACTCAAAGATTGGCCTTGGAGAGATTCAAACTCACAACCGAACATCACCATCATTAGCTCAATCCTATTGTACCTAGATATTAAAAGGATTTCTAAATTACATGTAACTTTTGAGTTCAAAGTGGAATAATGGCCTTAATTTTTAGTTTCTTTGCTTCTTGTCACAAGCTTGGTTTTAGTGTGGTTGCATTTATTTTAACACTGTGGAAACAAAAAGAAGAGGGTGGTGATACTGGCTGTCACAGGAGAAAGCACAGAACCTTTTGGCTCCTAACTAACCTAGCAAATCTGGCCCTTAGTGCCTCACAGGAAGGGTTCAGGACTGAGCCCTATTTTTGTACTGCAGGTGGATGGTGCACAGATACATTATATTAAAGCTAAAGATGCAGATAGGGACTAGCAGGATTTTCAAAAGCACTTAAGCATGTTAGGCTCTTCTGAAAAAAATCCTCACTATGCACCTTTATGTGCTAATTACCTTTGAAAAATCTAGCCCTAACGCTCGTGATTGGGTCCACATAGAGGATGCCAGTTCTTGCTCCAAGAAATATACAATCCAAAATATATCAAAAGGCACTGTTTTCCTCCTTCCACCTCCTAGTAAGACACCAAGTCTGGATCATTTATTTTTACATGGAAATTTTTTCATATTTTGAAAATGGAAAGTTATAGTTGAGGAATTCTCTGGATGCCTTAATACATGATTCAAAATTAGCTCTCGGCTAGAGTCAAATTCTGCCTACGGTCATACCGGTATAACATTGTGCAGGTGTAATCCAGGGCAAAATCTGGATGTAAGTGTTTGTGCTTGTTCATGGGAGGAAGTGTAAACTCACTGTTGTGCTGCATCACCATTCGTGATAAAAGCCCTCACCTTTGAGAGCTAAATACATAGGGAACAGGAGATTTCAAAGGCAGCTAATCCCTGTTATGAATCATACCCAGTCCTCCTCCTGTCCCGCACTCCACACCCTTAGTGAGAGCGAGTCCTAGCTATACCAGCTCAATAATCAAACTCCATCTTTCCTGGGATTAAAACAACCTCAATTTAACAAATCTGACATGCCTGCTTGGGGTGAGAACAGCTATTACTTAGTACTTTTGGCTCCCCAGGAATATGGGTAAAGCAGAGCCAGATTAACAAAGTCTGAGGTGGTTCCTACAGTGTAAGATTAACTATCCTTACAGCACCTATTTCTTTACAGATTTTTTAATAACTTGGAAAATGTACTCTGCACAAACGTTGTTTCTAAATAGCAGTGCTATTAGTAAATTGAGAAAACATTAGCTCTTTATAGTGGTGGGTTAAAATTATACAGAACTGAGTAGCATATGTGTATCAGAAAGATACAGCAGAACATCTTGTACCAGAGTCTTTTTTGGCTGCACATGATTGAAAGAATGTAGTTTCTCCATAAGTAATAGGACAGCTAAATTACAGTTATAAAGGCTCTTCTCCAAATCCCATTTAAAAAAAAAATCTATCAGGCTTGTCAGCTTGACTGGAAAATGTATTTAACATTCATATATAGGGGTACCCAGAGCATTGGTGGGAGGATAAAGATTCCAGGCCAATGGTGTCAAGTTCCCAGCCTGGGGCTGGATCCAGCCCATTTGATGTCAGTAATAGAACCACAAAAATACATCAGTGTGAGCTCCACTATGGACAGAGGCTCATATACAATCCTAAATGTATACCCTGGCCCACAGTTAAAAATGGAATTTGGCCCTGAATGAGTCAGACCCTTCTGTTCTAGGCACACAGATTTCCCTGGGGAAAGCGGTGATGGTGCATACAAACAATCCTTGACTAGATTTAAGGGAGGGAGGGAGGAAAGGAGGGAGGGAGGGAGAGGAAGAAACAATAGAAGAACCATGAAGTATTACAAAAATAAGAGGATTATTTATGTATGTCACATTTAGTACAGCTAAATGTTCAGTACAATCCCCTTTCCAAGCTAAGGGCAACAAGTGGTGACATCTTGGCCTCTTTCAGTTTACCCTCACTGCAAGAGGATACAATGTTATGCCTTTGGCATGCAGACATTAGAATGATGGGTCAGCGTTTCATCACTGACATTTGGAGTATGTGGGGTAATAAGGAAGAGTTTCTGCCCTTTTGCATGAAGCAGCAAGAAGCGAGTCAATTGCTTCAGCCTTCCCACTCTGACTCAACTCAAATCTCACCTCTTCCAGTGCTCGGTTCGTTTTGGCAAGGCTTTAGGTTTTTAAAGTGTGGCTTTACTCACTGTCACTTTCATTCACAATTTTTTAAAAACTAATTGGGATTTGTGCAGACCAGAATTCTTAGTAAATCTTTGTAGTTATTATCCTTTTATCCTCTCTTCTTGGTGTATCGTTGAGATGCACTTACAAAGTGTTCTTTGCCTATCTTCCTCCATTTGCTCCCTTCTATTAATCTCTCACTTCAGCTGGATTGGTGACCTGTTATTTCCTCAGCCTTCTGTAATAAATAATGGCAGATGTCTAAAGCCTCACAGCAAATAGGGTGGTATATAAAACATCCTCTCAAAATTGCCACAGCAGGGAGGGCTGGCAGTCCATCCATTACCCAAGTTATTTCAGGCAAAAAGCTTTATTTTTGTCCTGATATGATGAGGCTGCAACTAAAAAGGTTTTGGATCCTAAATCAGTTACACTTTGCAGTGCTGACCACAGCATCGTCTAAATACAATCTGGACCAGAGAGACTACTTGTCAGTAGGCAGGCCATTCATCTGATTTTAAGCCAGAGACTCCTGCTTGTCTAAGATTTGTCCCCCTTCAGTACCGAGACAAAACCAGATGGAGAAATCCCATTTTGAAGCTCACCCCCTACCCTGCCGCTGGCATGACCTCACATGCTGATTCCAGTATTCTGGGGATGCACGAGTGGCTCCCCCACTTGTCAGGTAAAGAAATAATTAGGGTAACTAACTAGCTGGACACCTCCTGGACTAGTTATAGAATTATTCCCAGAACATTCATGTGAAATAGGGAAGTAGTATACCATTATACAGATGGAAAACTAAAGCATTAAGATTAAGTGACTTGGCCAAGATGCTTCAGGAAGTCTAAGGCAAAGCAAGGAATTGAATCCATCTCTCTTGAGTACTAGTCCAATCTAAAAACTGCAAAACCATCCTTCCATGAGGGGTAAGGAGCTATTTGTGTAAGAGTGGCAGAATCTAGCTCCTCCTGCGCTAACATAGAGTTCTCACTGGTTCTTTACAAGCTATTAATATTGAACTATCAAAACACCAATATCCTGACAAGTTGCACATTGCTCTGACTAAGCAAGGGCATATCTTATCTCTAGAGTACTGGTTAATATAAGATGCAACTTTTTATATACATTAGCCTAATGATGGATCAATACAATTCATCTCTCTGACCAGTTCTACCAAATGTGATTCCATTAGGTTTAACATATGAACCACATCCAAATTTTTCCATCTCTAGATGAATATGAATCAATTGTGTGTAGACATAATCCACTTGCTGCTGTTTTCTTCGGAATATGTGGAATAACTAGAGCTGAGCAAGGAATTGATAAATTATTTTAACTCAATTTTGCCTATGGAGTACTGGTGTCCAAAGGCAAATTGTGGTTTACTAGAATTTCTTATTTAGAAGTATTTTAATTACACCTCTTACAGATTGTTTTAAAACTATGGATTGATTACTAATAGTTCTGAATAGTTGATGCTGTTGTGATTGGTTCAGCCAAGTCAACCAGTATTATTTGTTTCCCAATTCAATGTAATTTTTAAAATTCTTTTTCAGAGAACACGTGTGTCTACAGCTTTGACACCCTGTAGTGAGAGTAGTACTAGGGGTGCTTTGAAATGGTGTCCATCATATGCAGGGTTTATAGTTTGGTTCAATGGCTCTCAGCACCCACACTATACAAATTGTTCCAGTGCCCCTTAGGTGCTAGGAATACAGTCCTTAGATAAAAGATTTCATATTAGAGCTGGTTGGAAAATGGGTCCCCCCCCCCCCGGAAAATTTCAATTTCTCTTCAAAACACTGGAATCTGAAAAGCCAAAAAGCCAAAAATGGTCATTAAAAAGGACCAAAAAACAGAGTGAAATAAATTCCAATTTTCTGACAAAATACTGAAATTTCTTAAAAGCACAAGCACTTTCCTCAAATTTTAGTTTAGTTAAAACCTGCTTTCTGTCAAAAAAGTGTTTGAGAAATTTTCAAACAGCCTTATATAATATGTAATCATGTCTTTCTGCAGAGGACAGGCATCAGTCCACTTTGGTTTGCCTTGGTATTTGCTATTCTGATTAGCAATGGGGGAGGGGACCACAGCATGGGAACCAGTCTTAACCATTTTAAGAGAGGGAACTGAAGTTAGTGTGGGGAGTGGAACTTCTCCCTCATCCTACTCACAGATTTCACCCATGACCATTAAATTCCATTCAATCAGATGTTTCCATACATTTCTAGTATTGTACATACAAATGTAGCTTGCAGATTTGCAAGGAGCTCAATGATGTCAAATCTTTGCAGATTTAATCAGAAATAGCATGCTTCACAAACTAACATAAAACCCATTGACAGAAGTAAGCATGTAATGCAAGTCTGTTCATTTCATTGCATTGAAGATTGGGTATTCTGAGACTTCTATTTTCCTTTCAATGTAAGGAGGAATTACAATTAATTCCTCCTTACACCACCCCACCCCCTATCTTTGTGATTTCCTGTTGAAATGAAAGAGCTGGTATTATTATGCAACCCAGGAAGAACATCCGTCCTAAATAAAAGTAAAATAATTAAAATACTTCTCTTAATAGATGAAATACAGGAGTCCTGTTACCAGCTCATGTTTTATATGCACAAAACAATCATTTTTTATGCAGCAGAACTAACAGCAATCATTTTTAAAGAAACATTTTGGATACAAATTGAGGCCCATGGAAATTACTGAAAAATAAAAATGGTACAGGTTATTATGGAGGTTCTAGTCGCCCCTCCATAATTAAGGTTGAGTTCGGTTGTGCATTTAAAGCAGGGATTCTGCATCTTTGCTTTCTATGAAAAAGACTGTGTATCCTCCCCAGTTTTACAGCACTTTCTGAATACAATTTCATTTTTTTTGGAGAATTTATAAATAACATTAGTTAATTTCTTTAGCAGTTCCATGGCTTCATACCAGCTTGGGTTTCCGTATTTGATAGACAACCCATGGCACTGCTGCCTCTAGTTCAGTGCAGCACTGCCACAGAGACTGAGTCAGGGACACTGGGGAAGCCCTTAAAGCACAAAGACATTGAGACTTTTGGGACTGGGCTCTCCCTTCACATAACACCAGTCTAGCACAGCCCACTCCACCAGTAAGTCAACTGCAAATTAAAGAGTCAAATTCAGCCTGATTTGCATTGCTCTTGCAGAGTGGTAGCCCGTGTTAGTCTATCAGCAAAAACAATGAGAAGTCCTAGTGGCACACAATTTTTTTAGTCTAAAGGTGCCACAAGGACTTGTTTTTGCTTGATATTTTGTAATTTAAGAGTTAGAGATATTGTAGGTATCCAAAAACAAAGCACTACACACTCCAATAACCTTAACTCTGCCCTTTAATGAATAAGGGAGGAGCAAAAAATATGAAAAAAGTCTGTCTTTTAAAAAAAAGCAGTTTAATCTTGGACCTAAATACAAAAATGATTTAATCATATTTGTGTAATTATAGTTATCTTTTCAAGACAGAATCACCAGTAGAGCAAGTCAACACATCACTAAAGGGCAGAGGTAAGGTTGTTTGGCTGCCTCAACTACATTTTTTACTTTGATTTCATTCAAATGCAAACATTCTGCATTTCCTAGGTTTATAATGCTTGGTACTGGGACAATATATACCCTTAAAGGATTTCCATGCAACTTAAAATTAACAGCAACAACTGCGATACAGAAGTGCCGAGCAACCCCAATGTGGTAGTCCCTATACAAACCCACAGTAAAAGGGAGTTCCTTTCCAGAAATGCTTATAATATAAACAAACAGACAAATGAAGGGTGGAAGAGAAGGAAATATTATCCCCATTTTACAGATGAGGCATGGAGATAAGACATTGCCCAAGGGCACACAGGAAATCTGTGGCAAAGCTGAGAATTGGGCCCTGAACCCCCCAGTCCCAGTCTGGCACCTTAACATGACTACCCTTCCTCCTCTTCTTTACTCTTACATTGTGGTGTCATTTAGTTAGCTGTTTTATGCTGTAGTTTTAGGACACTGTACTGCATGCTTTATTCCCATCAGCAGAAAGAGGGATGTGAGAATTTCATTAGCTTGATAACCACTCTGGGTCTAGCTGATTTAAAATGAAAAATGTAATTTAAAAATACCTTCCAGGGCTGCCCTGGTGGCCCAGAAATAGTGCTCTGAATGTCCATGCCAGAGACCCCAATTCATTTCACAGCCTTTCAATCCCCCAGCTGCCACGTGTACTGAGTGGAGTTCCATGCACTCTTCCAAAGCAGGCAGAAGGGTGGCTGTGACAAGTACTGAGCAATTACTTTTTAAAGAAAAATGCATGGATATACTTTTTCTGGCTCGGTTAGCGACTACCTCAATGGTCATGACCCCTAGGCTGAGAATCCATGCCCTAGTGAACGAGTTATGGATTAGAATGGTCATAGAAACAATGGATTTCATTTTATAGAAAGCAAGTTTCAGAGTTGTAATCCTGTATATTCAAAATAGCGCTGATTCTACAAGTTTCACTTATCCAGTGCGGGAACTAAAATGTATCATATGATCTAGACTACCTAATATTTGCACCTAACCACTTGCAAATGAGCTTCAGACCATGAATTCTTCAGATATTTGGCAAATAATTTTGAATAAATGTGTTTAAGAAAATTATGTTGCATTTGTTTACAATTCACACAGAAAAAAAGGTGAAATTGATCCAAAAAATTGTTTACTACTAATTATTTGCCTAGCTCTAGCTGTGATGTGGGGCCTTGAGGGAGGGAATAAATTATTTTAATGAGGGATTATGTAAATTCATGTTATAATTTCCCATTTCAAGAGAGAATCTCAACACTAATATGTGCCTATAACTGTGAATCTTCTTTAATAGCTGCCTGTCTTCCTTGCACTGCATAAAACGTAACCAAGTTCCCTTTTTAAACCCATGTTTTGAAAAATGAAGTATGTGGCCTCGCAGACTTCATTGTCATTAAAAAGGCCTGTAAACATATAACACAAATATAGGCATTTGCTTCAAATTGTAAATTAGGTTTGATTATGTAAGGGGAGAGTTTCAAAAACAAAGGACAGTTTAGGCCCCCAACGCACACTGGCTTTCAAGTGGGAGAGCTGTGCACCTAATTTCCCCTCATGCCTTTGAAAATCCCCCAGTAAAATACAACTGGTCTAATGGACAATGATAAATGAGAGTAGAAACATGGGGAGGGAGAGCTCAGTGGTTTGAGCACTGGACTGCTAAACCCAGGGTTGTGAGTTCAATCCTTGAGGGGGCTACTTAGGGATCTGGGGCAAAAAATCAGTACTTGGTCCTGTTAGTGAAGGCAGGAGGCTGGACTCAATGATCTTTCAGGGTCCCTTCCAGCTCTATGAGATAGGTATATCTCCATTATTATATTATAAAAAATGGAGACAGAGGCAAGAATAATTACTTACATTTTTATTGTGATACAATCATGATTGGGGCCCCATTGTGCTGGGTGCTACACACATGATGGAAAGGGGGTCACTGCCCCCAAACAGCTTATGGCAGGGGTAGTCAATAGGTAGACAGTGGGCCAAATCCGAACCACCAGATGCTTTGGAACAAACAGACCTTTTATTTTGCATATTATAATCATTATTGTTATTGCGATATGAAAAATGTTTCTCTGGAATCTGGTCCTTGACAATACTTTGACCAAGATTTTTGGACCTTGACAAAAAGTAACTGACTACCCGTGGCTTATGGTCTAAGTAACAAACAGACTTAAAATAGACCTAGTTTCTTACACAGCTGGTTGAAAATTTTGTAATGAAATGTCCCCGCTCCCCATCAGAAAATGCCTATTCATCAAAACCAAAAGTTTGCTGTTTTGACAAATCTCCCAATTTGAAAAATTATGGAAAACAATTTGAAATTTTCAAAACATCCAATTTCAATGTTTAAAAGCTTTGAATTTGTAGTTAGTTTATACAAAAAAAGGATCAGAACTTAAATGAAACCTTTCAAAACTGTCATAACATTTTGATTGACCCAATCCGATTTTTTTTTCTATAGTCAGTTCAGAGATTTTCATCCCAATTTGATTTTAGAACATGTTTCAATCTCAAAAATTCTAGAAGGACAGGAAAATATTTCCTGCCCTGCTTTATCTTACTTCTCTATTTCTAATACAATACTGCAGGATTAATCAGGGCCGCCCAGAAGGGGGGGGCAAGTGGGGCAATTTGGGGCCCCATGAGAGTTTTTCAGGGCCCCTGGAGCGGGGTCCTTCACTCGCTCCAGGGGCCCTGGAAAACTCTCGCAGGGCCTGGGCCCCCGGAGCTTCTTCCACAATGGGTCTTCAGGGCGGGGGGTCCTTCCGCCCAGGGGGGGTTGGACTAGATGACCTCCTGAGGTCCCTTCCAACCCTGAGATTCTATGATTCTATGAAATTACCGCCGAAGCGGGACCCGCCGCCGAAGGGCTGGGTCTTCAGCGGTAATTCGGCGGCGGGGGGCCCCTGCCGCGGGCACTTCAGCGGTGGGTCCCAGAGCAGAAGGTCCCCCCACCGCCAAATTACTGAAGTGGGGGCCCCTCGCCGCTGAAGACCCCAGACCCCCTGAATCCTCTGGGCAGCCCTGGGATTAATAATTCATAATGAAAATAATCAAAGTATTTTAGTTAGAACATAAGATCTGCAGGGCAGGGACCATCTCTTTGTTACAGTGCCAGTAAAGTGGGGCCCTAGCCACTAGGTGCTACTGCAATACAAATAGCAAAATATTCCACACACACAAACATACACCCGCCCCCTCAGTACTGTTCATCTGTAGGCCTCAAAGTGCTTTACAAAAGAACCCAAGTATTGTACACATTTTACAAATGGGAAACTGAGGCATGGGGAAATGAAATGAACCTACCCAAAATCCCACAGCAGATCAGTGGTAAAATTTGGAATAAGACACAGGACTGCTGATCCAGTGCATCAATCCCATCTCAATAAATGTGCATGATCTCAATCTTTCCCCAAGTCATTGCATTTTTAAAGGGTCATTTTTAGTGGCAGATTTGCAGCATGAGAAAGGATAGGAGGGAAACATTTGATGGTCTCACTTTTTTTTGTGGATCCTTTGTTGGTGACAAAAATACAGCATCTAGGTTGATAAGATAACATGTTACTCAGGACCAGTTTTTAAATGTACGCCTACCTTCTTCTTCCCCCTTCCAAGCGGCTATGAACACCCTGCTCCATGGTGTTTCTGCACAGATAAGTTACCATGCAGTACACTAACTTCTGGAAAAGTGCAAGACAGATCCTCAGCTGGTATAAATTGTTATTGAGGTGTGGCAATTTACACCAGCTGAAAGTTTATCCCAAGTTTTGCCATTGATTTCACTGGGAGCAGGAGCAGACCCTCTATTTCAGGTTATAATCTAGCCCTTCGTTGTTAAGGTACAGAGCAGCAGCAAACTTCCCAGCATTCTTTGCCCTATTCTATGTCAATTTAGAGGCAGCACTTGTGTGTTTGTGCTGTAAACATTCATCACCTATTCGGTTCAGTTGCCTTGTCGGCCACACACGCACACGCAAATACACACACTCGCACAGAGCGGCAAAAAAAATGAGCTCCAGACACTTCATTCATGTCAGAACTCAACAACTTTAACAGAGCAAATATTCTGCAGTCACTCATGAAAAGAAATTTTTAATAATAAATATCTAACAATTAATGGGCTGGTAGCTGCAGTTGTCTTCAGGGCATAATATCTAATTTCCTTGCAATGTTTCATATCCTTACTTTTCACGCTGCAACAGTCTATCATTAAAACCGAATGCAGGTTTCTATCACTTTTATTTATTTTTCAAATCAACTTATAAATCAGTGCCAGGCCTTGTTACAGATGAGTTCCAATAAATTATCGGCTGTGGACAAATTCTGAATGTTAAACATTCTCTGTTTCCTCCTTCTCTCTTGCACTTACTGTGCGCCTATGCAGCCCCCTGGGCCTACTGCCACAGTACTGGCAGGATTTTTCCTCTGAAGTAGAAAAGAACCTTGCTACTTAATTACATGCCTTTTTACATTATTAAAATAGCATTTATTTTTCAGAAAAATATAAATACATAAGAAGCAGTTTTACACTAGATGCAACAAACTTTACCTTTCTGAACTTTACTGATATTCCTTCTTGCTAACAGAGATCCATTTTTAATTCCCAACTATTTCTTTATAAGGCATCTTAATTCTGTTACCGAAATGTCCTGTCACCTCCTGAGAAACATCTCAAGTGTTGTCATTGGCTAATGACAATTTTTACTCAACTGATTCATCACTTTTAAATTGGATTGTTGTGCCTCGCGATTTACTGCTCTTACTGACATGGCCTTGCCCACTGAAGTTTATTTACAGTTTTGCCACTAGGCTGAAGTATGTACAGTAAACAGTACCTCTTTATCCTAATGGGAAAGTGGTCTTCACTGGTAAAATGGGCTTTAAAAGTATCCCGGACTGCAACAGCCTACAGCAGTCACGTGACAAAGCAGTAAATTAGTATTTTCACTCAGTCTGGAGCTTCTATTCAAGTCTGTGACCTCATCACGATCGCAAACAAAAATATAGATCAAGGCGCCAAACATTTGAGGGTGACACTAAGCACCCCTGTATTCACACCCTACACATTATTGTAATTGTCTCTGTACAAAATAGGCCTTGTGAGGTATCATTTGAAAACTAATAACTCACTGATTATTAATATTCTTGCATGATCTATGGATGCAAATGTGTATTAACAGTTATGAATACATGCTGGAATTATGGCTAAAGCATGTGTAAATCAGGTATATTGGGGAGCTGTTAAACACGTCTATCATAAACAAAGAAATGTGTGTTTACCTCAATTCACACATAAGCAGTAAACAGACCCATCAAGCTAATAAGGGGTGGAGGCAAACCTCACACTAAGAAGTTGGGAAGAAGATAGTCTGGCATCTACACCTAGCAGGAAAGAGAAGAATCTATTTCAAAGGTTTACTGGTCTATAAAGATGAGGGGAGGGGGGACAGGCATGAACCTCAAGTGACAAGCAACTGAATCGACTGATTGTATACAATATGATTGTATTATAAGAGTGTTTTGAGTGAGGTCTTTTCTGAAAGCTAATGACATGCTGGTGATTAAGTTCATTGTGAAGTGTTATTATGTAAGTCATTATGGATACTCATTGATATTAAGTTGTACAGTCTGCTCACAGCCATCTACCTGTCTCCTATGTAAATTAAGCATGATGGAATCAGAAACAATGGAAGCCCTATATACACACAGAAACCATATAGCGGGATGGGAAGCCCACAGGAAGGAAGAATAGCAGTACGTCAATCCTACCTCTTGAAACGAGGTCATTGAACTTTGGGATTCAGAAGCAAGAACAGAAAGCCATTTTGGACATCCATCACTAGACACACACAAGAGGCCAGAGCTCTTGCAAGCTGAGAAAGATTGGTCCTTCAATCAAGAGGTGCTTGAAGTCTCTGGAATTGAATATAGGTAAGAAACCTGCTGAGGTAAAGATATTTCACCTATGATGACCAGGGAAGCCAGCATCTTGTACTTTTGTGGAAGATCCTGACTGAGGGGAAGCTAGCCACAGCTGGGAAGAATGACGACTGGTGAAAGAAGCCATCTTGAACAAAACCTGGATTTTACTAGATTAAGCTTTAGACTTTTAGGAGCGTATTTTGGTTTCTTTTATTTGTAACTCTTTCTATTTTCATTCCTTATATTTGAACTCTTAATCCTATGTATATTTTGTTAACAAATTCATAAATGAATTCAGTGCTGTGCTTAAAGGGAAAGGTGTCTTTATCTCCAGTAATAAGATGTGATGTGTTTTTGTGTCTTTATAGGAACAAACCAATGGCATTTCTCTGAGCTGTGCAGGAGAGAAGTGGACATTGCAGAGAACACAATTCTGGGGGAATTTGGGACTGGGGGTGTGTTCGGGTCACCTTGCTGACTGTAACCCAGGCTGGTGGAAGCCAGAGTGAGAGCACAGACAGGCTGCTAGCATGTCAGAGCTGCTGAACCAGGGCTGTCTAGCACACAGACACTCCAGGTGTCACCTGCGTGCTGCTGGGCTGGTTGTGAGTGGCCCAAATTGGGAGTTACAATCGCAAAGCATTGTGAGATACAAGTTTACAGGGCAGATGGTGACAACTGCTCACTGGGTCTAGATTGCACCACCCCACCCCTTGAACACTGACATGACTGAGACAACATGAACAACTGAAAAAACAGAGATGTAGACTTAAAATCCATTTTATAATACGCATTGTCCTCTTTCCTTCTGCTTCTTTTTTCACACTTCCTTTCTCCATCATACCTCCTGGCTGTACTAAACTTATTTCTTTTCCCACTGCTGTACAGATCTGCATTAATTCTCCTGCCAGACATGTTGTGTTCCAAACCCTACAGCCTGGAGAACTGTGTTATATTTTACTTTTAAAGATGCAAATGGGATCTAACGTGTTGACTAAACCATAAAAGCAGAGGAAAATAAGCCAATATTTGTTTGGGTTTTTTTAAAAGACACTTTAATAAAACATCTACTGCTTTTACACTTCATCGGATATTTCAACAGGTGATATTTCTGGGCACCCCATTGTAAAAAAGTGGCAGTATCCTCATGGTTAAATAAGAGTGCCTATAAGAATATCTACCCTACTTGTTAGTTGGCAGACAACCCCAAATTCAAAGGGTATCAAAGGCTACAACTGAGAAATATTGGATTTTTATTTAAAATGTTACATCTCAGTATAGTATGATGACAGCTGATGTAGAAGCAATACATAAGGCTCAATCAGGAGAAGTTTCAGAAAAATACCACCCACCTTTCTTTGACTGTACTGTATGGAATCATTTCTATGATAGACTTTCTATGTTGAACAAAAAAGGCAGAAAAAAAAAACTATGAAGTGATTCAGCTGAAAAGTCAAGTTAACCTCAGGAAGGAAACTGGAAAATTTTCAAGGCAAAGTTGCAAACAGGAAAAATTATTTATTTAGAGAAGGGCCCTAAATGGGCTACACTAACAAATATAGCATATGTAGCAGTTGTATATGCTGGTTTATGCTCTTTCAGTTTCAATCAAACATGCTCATCTGTTGATCATACAGTGCCCGCTACTAGCACTCACGCTAAGGGCAGGTCTACACTATGGGATTAAACTGACCTAAGTTACGCAACTCCAGCTACAAGAACAACATAGCTGGAGTCAACATACCTTAGGTCGACTTATTACGGTGTCTGCACCATGCTGGGTCAATGGGAGAAACTCTCCCATCTACTTACCTTATGCTTCTCATTCCGGTGGAGTACCGGAGTTGACAGGAAAGCGATCAGCAGTCAATTTAGTGGGTCTTCACTAGACCCACTAAATTGACCCCTGGAGGATCGATTGCTGCAGCATCCATTGACCGCAAGTGGAAACAAGCCCTAAGAAAATACAGTCCAGATAAAGTCAGTGATCAAAAGAACACAGTGAATTTGAATGAATCTTGAAACCCTGAGAGGGCACCAGCACCTTCCTGAGAGGCCTGTCAGTGAGAAAATTTTCATTATGTACTCTAGAAGGTGATAGCTCTTCTATTTGACCTCTAATAGACCCTAATGTGACAACATTAGCATAGAATGATTTGACTACAACTTAAACCGCTCCTTTTGTGATTCCAATCTCTGCCCCTTCCTCAGGGGAATATGGCTATCACCTGCCATATTCTGGGAAGATAAGCTCCCACCCACCTTCCCACAAATTCCTCCTCAAAACACACTGTCTTGAAGCTAGTCAGTCTTAATCCACCACCTTGAGCGGTACAAATATTTATATAGAAAGGTAACTATGCATCTGATTTGTTGTTTTTCATGTCTCAGAGTATAGCCTCCTCAAGGCAGGTATCTTGCTTACTCCACGTTCTGTGTAGCTCTAAGTACTTCAGTAGTGTGCAACATATACACAAATATGCAGATGTCCATAGATGGACCACAGGGTCTCCCCATCTCAAGATATAATTGTTTCTGCAGCACATGAATAGATAATTCACAATATCACTCACATAGATGACTGAAAAAGGGGTTTAAAGTTACCTATGACTACTTAACCAGACCGTAAAAAAAGCTGCTGGATGAACTTCCCTATGCTGTCCTGACCTAATAAATTTAATTGAGCCCATTTATACTGTTAATGTGATATGAAAAGCTGTCAAGAATATGGAGTGAGCTGGGAGGGCGCAGCTCACAGTTTTTCTTTGGATGTGTATTTTAACTGTGGTCCCAAGGATGAAAGGCAATTGCTTTTTCATAACCCTGCCTAGATGAACTACAAATAGAAAGGGAGAAAAACCTTTTTCCATTTTTTCCAGCAGAGACTTTTTGGATTTATTTCCCTCAAGTGCACGGTTTCTTTAATAGAACTGATAAGAGTGCATAATTGAAGTTTTATAAATTTAAATTCTGCAATGGGTACGGTAAGAATGTTTGTTCTTCCTACCATGCACTAAACCCTTAGGAGGAGTCAGCTGGCACAGGAACCAAGTAGCAGGGCATTAGGGAACATGGGAAATACATGCCAGGGATCATCAGAGGGATGCTGGCACTCATTCTAGGCAGCAGTCCCAAAGTTTTCTGCCACCCTCCTACTAAGACACCTCTTCAACATCCAGACAAGTTAGACAGATGGTTGCCTACTACAGTGTGGATTTTAGGGGGAAGTTCTCTTCATTGTAACTGTGCAATTCTCCCTTGACTTCAATGGAGCCACATCGATTTACATCAGCAGAAGTTATGGCCTGCTATGGAAAGGGTAGAAAATGTCACCAATAAATATGTTGCCAGCCAGCTATGGTCCACAGCTATTAGCATAAGCTCCCTTCTGTAGGTGCGGGGCCTTTTCTTTTCAGAAGTACATCCTTGAATGTGCTCCTGTGAAAACTCCTGACCTATTTCTATTGCACCATAGCCTGGGTGTGAAGATGTCTCAAACTGATAAGTGACAAAAAGCCTGTAAAACCTAACAATCCAACTTCTTTCTTTTGCTCTGACAAAATATCAACATTTTTAAAGTAGATGTGTAGAGTCAGGCCCTCGATCCATATTTAGGCGCATAAATATAAGTGGCCTGATTTCTAGCTGCAGGTGCTTAGTATCTTTGAAAATAAGGCCACTTAAATTGATATATAGGCACATACATATGTCAGATTTTTAAAATTGTGCCTTATATGAACATTTAATCAATCAATTTCTTTCCCAGTCCGTGCTGTCTATGTATATTTGTGTTGCATGTGTAGCTATGTTTTCTAGTAGTAGTTCAGTAAGATGGGAGAGTCAGGACTCCTGGGTTCCATTCCCAGCTCACTCACAGATTCAGAGTGAGGTTTAGGGCAAATCACTCTTCCATAGTTTCCCTCATCTAGTATCTAAACCAGTGGTTCTCAAACTTTTGTACTGGTGACCCCTTTCACATAGCAAGTCTGAGTGCGACCTCCCTCCTTATAAATTAAAAACAAAAACACTAATATATTTAACACCATTATAAATGCTGGAGGCAAAGCAGGGTTTGGGGTGCAGGCTGATAGCTTGCAACCCCCCATGTAATGACCTCACGACCCCCTGAGGGGTCCCGACCACCAGTTTGAGAACCCATGATCTAGACATAGGGTGACCAGATAGCAAGTGTGAAACACTGGGACAGGGGATGTGGGGGTAATAGGCATCTATATCAGAAAAAGCCCCAAATATGAGGACTGTCCCTATAAAATCAGGATATCTGGTCACCCTATCTAGACACTACGTCCTACAAGACCTTAGACCAATAGGGGCTAATACTGACTTCACAGGAGTGCAGTGAGGTGCGATTAATTTGCAGAGTGCTTTGACTTGCTTGAATGGAATGCACTGTAGACGTATATATTATTTCAAATGAATCCCTTACATTGTTCTAATGAACACAGCCTGTGTCTGGCACAGACCACTTCAAATCTTTCTAGATGAGAGTTCTAGTAAAATGCAGATGAATAGGTCACACTATTCTTGGAGCACAACTCTTTAGCATGTTAATGACAAATACACAGTACTGGCCTCTACGTACTCTAGAGAAATACAGGTTTTGGTCAGCACTTAAAAAATGCAATAAAATGTATCACTCAGGTAGATTGTCACAAGAGATAAGATCAAAGAGTCTGCTTACACAAATTCACCCTGCCAGGTACTAAATATGAATACACTATTATCTGGCCATTTGTATAGTTGCGACACTAAGCACCCCTGTATTCACACCCTGCACACTTTGTACAAAGATTATTACAATAAATATGCCTTGTGATGTTTCATTTGAAAACAAATAACTCACTACTCATTAATATTCTTGTGTGATATATGTACACAAGGGGTATTAAGAGTTATGACTATATTATGGAATTATATCATAGTGAAATATATGTATTACCACCATTTAAGGAATTATGGATACTCTGATATTAGGCTGTACTGTCTGTCCAGACAGGAGGGAATGTTATAATAGTATTTGTATGGGACACATTTCACAAAAAAGTTCAGGGCCAAATGTCCTAGTGCTCAGTGCCCATTTAGGCACCAAAATAAAGCCAGGCTTTCAAAAGTTCCCAACACGCAGCAGCCCCCTTTATAGTACCAATGAGTAGATTTTCAAAAGAGCTCAACACTCCATGTGCTGATCACATCTAAAAATTTAGAGGCAGATCCTCATCTGGTGTAGGTTGACGTAGTATTGCAATAGAATTATGACAATGTACACCCACTGAGGATCTGCCCTCAGGCTGCTTATTTTAGTCCCTAAAAAGTAGCTGAGCAGTTTTGAAAATCTGGCCATGACAGTGGGGGCTGATCCCTGCTGAAAATTCTGGCCACAGGGACAGACATCATATCAAAGCCAGGAGTCTGTGTTGTATACAGGAGAAGAGAAAAATTACATTCCTGACTCTACTCCAAAATAGCACAATTAGAGGAAAGTTGTGCTTACTGATCCCAATGAAGTCAGTGGGAAACCTCTCCTTAACTTCAATGGGCTTTGGATCAGACCCTAAGTTACATTAATAATATTCACTATGAATGAAGGTTGTTTGAGTGCAGAATGTTTATATTCCTATGAAGTAGTCCCTCTCCTTTAAAAAAATACTTCCTTTATTTTCCTGTCAGTTTTAGACCTTACTCTTCAAAACACTCCCAGTGATTTGCTCTGCTATCCATGCTTTCTTACAGTCACCTTGATCAAAAAGGCTATGGATGTGCAGATTACCCGATATTAAAGGGGGACCTTAGGGAAGTGTCTCCTTCAATTTAATTTATTCACTCTTAATTTAAAATATGTATATTATGAAGCAACTCTTTCAGAAGTTCACACCACTTAGATGAAAACAGCACAGAGCTCAGCCTACCATAGAAGCAAGAGATGGAATGAAAGTATCACATTTTAGCATGCTACTTTAGCATCAATATATAAGTATTTAAGCCTCCAGTCTTTCTTACTTTACTCTTACAAACCTTTATTTCCCTACAAGAGAACATTGTGCAGCCAATACACATTATAACAGAATATACAAACTGTGTAACCACACCACACTGTAGGACATGTATTTAATAGGTCTGTCAGAGAACCCTATTAAGAGAACAGTTTGCCAAAGCATTTAAAACTATATTAGTTATTAAATAACGGCATGCAGGGAAGTCAGATTATTGGGGAGAGACTCTTGCTAGGCATCAGTTGGTATCAATAGGTTGGTTCTGGTGCTCTGAACTGATGAGTACCTCCTATGAGGCACTCAGCTCTCTGCTTTTTTATCACATATACAGTGAGTCACTTCTTCTATGCCCCAAAACACAGGCAGAGACAGATGCAAATGAATTAAGTACTATGCTGATGTTTTTTTATCATTTCTTTCGGCTTCAGCTTCAGGCTGGGTCTATATTAGAGAACTGAAGTGTTAGTAAGTGAATGGGTGGGACAGCACCTGTGTAAGCACCAGTGGGGCAGCGTTCCCACACCAACAAGCGCCACTTGGGTTGCAGTTTAGCCCCACATTAAACAGTTGTGCTCTGCAGCACCATTACCATTGCACTCCCTCTGATTGGGAGCAGTGCTCCCAACAGCTCTCTGAAGGAATGGTTTCTAGAAGATTCTGAAAGGCCTTCTAGGAGCCCAGGGTAAGCGTAAGAAAAGGAGCTCAAACTCCTTTAGAAATTCCCCCGATTGCCCAGGTACCAGTGCAATTTCCTAGGCCATTGCTGAAAACGGAAGGAGGAATGCTCAGCTCTCATTCCTTGCTTGGCAGGAAAGCTCTCTGCTGGAACTTTTGAAAAGTAGTAGCAAGGTTTTTGAGGCAGCTGCAGCCAGGTAGTGGCATGTGTTGTGGCAGTAGCAGAGTTCAGTAGGGACTACATGTTGCATTTTTAGTATAAGAGCACTAAGGTGAACATGACTTGAGAGCACAGTGGGATTTACAGCAACGTAGGTACAGTGGGTTACACATGGTGCTAGACTTTATACCTGATGCTGCTATTATGAGGGGCTGTCAACCTACCACCCAAATTAGAAATTTTCTATGTGCATACATTCAAAATGATGACGGGAATTGGAGATGGAGCTGTGAACTAAGTGTTGCCATTCTTTAATTGTGCATCTCTCTCTCGGTCAGTGTTATAGAGAGCGAACAATTTATGAGTTTATCCTGTATAAGCTTTATATAGGGTAAAACGGATTTATTTGGGGTTTGAACCCCACAGGGAGCTGGGCATCTGAGTGTTGGAGACAGGAACATTTCTTAAGCTGTTTTCAGTTAAGCCTGCAGCTTTTGGGAGCATGGGTCAGACCTGGGTCTGTTTTTGCAGCAGGCTAGCATGTCTGGCTTAAACCAGGCAGGGCACTGAAGTCCCAAGCTGCCAGGGAAAATGGGCTCAGAGGTAGTCACAGCACATCAGTTGGCAGTTCCCAAGAGGTTTTGTGATCCAACCCATCACTGGGAGTCATTTGGTGCTCCGGGGTTTTAAATAAGATCTTTATTAGGGTAGAGTATCTTGTTTTGATGGGGCTAGAATTATTATAGCATCAACTGCTAAAATGCTCCTTTATGTGTTTTTTAATGTGGAGATTATACATTTGATTATCTTATGCATCTCTTCTTCTCCCAGTTAATTACTGATTTGGATTTGTCATAGTGAAGTAGTTTACAGCATGAATTGTTGTTTTAATCATACACCTTTACCCC
Organism: Mauremys reevesii; assembly: GCF_016161935.1. Lineage (NCBI taxonomy): Eukaryota > Metazoa > Chordata > Testudines > Geoemydidae > Mauremys > Mauremys reevesii. The sequence continues at coordinate 173,847,297 of NC_052624.1, read as the reverse complement.
GATATAACGCGACCCGATAGAACATGAATTTGGATATAATGTGGTAAAGCAGCGCTCTGGGGGCGGGGGGGGGCGCTGCACGCTCCGGCGGATCAAAGCAAGTTCAAGATAACGTGGTTTCACCTATAACGCGGTAAGATTTTTTGGTTCCCGAGGACAGCGTTATATCGGGGTAGAGGTGTATTAAAGAACCATGTAACTGATGTGCTAGTTACACAGATGTATTTTTCAAGATTCAGCTTTACTATACATAAACGTGCAGACCTTCTGCAGTTGCAAACCAACAGAACCATTGCTTCACATGTCCAGAAAGTGTATCTCCTTGGGATTCTGATTTCCTCTTGCAAAAGACTGAAACACCTGAAGAATGTAAATGATGTCCAGCCTTGAGCACTAGAGTTTGGAAAATAAACCAGAAAGACCACGTAAGTAGTGATTGGTGCATTGTGAGATGACTGTTTGCACAGTTAGGACCACTATACAAGTGATTTGTCCATGTGGACTGTGCACCAGTAGGTGGTGGAGAATCACATAGTGGTTACTGTTGCTTAAAGGCAAGTCTAACCCAAATGTTAATGTGATCACCGGTGCGCACTGGTGGGAGCAATTTTGTATTAGGACACATTGGGTATTACAAGTGTACAGGGAGGGGTGGGGCAAACAGCGCACCAAAATTTCCCTAGACTAGACAAAGCCAAAGAGTGGACTGGGCCTTAGTCACCTGCATCTTCTATCACTGCAAAAGACAGCCTAATTTCTTGTCACTTCTTCCAATTTATAGTGGCATAGTTCCATTGATTTAAATGGAGTTAATCTTGTTTATACTAGTGTAAGAAAATAATCAGGCCTCAGCTCTTGAGAGCATCCAGATCAATACATTTCCTGCTTGTTATCTATAGTTGGATTTCTCCCCAAGTAAATGCCCAAGACAGCAAAGGAGAAGTTTAAACATTTGACAAGCTTGGACTGGAACTGTGAACATTTCTGCTGTTTGATACTATTTTTGCTTTGAAAGGGAAATATAGTTTCTTATACTTGCAGAGGCCTGCATCGGAGTAGTTTTTATTTATCAAACCAATTTAGGGTGACCAGATGTCCCAATTTTATAGGGACAGTCCCGATTTTGGGGTCTTTTTCTTATATAGGCTACTTTTCCCCTCACCCCATCCCAATTTTTCACACTTGTTGTCTGGTCACCCTAAACCAATTTTCATATTGTTTCCAGTTATTTTGAGGCCCAATCTTACATTCCACAGACTACCACATTTATGCACCTACACAAGTGATCTGATTTTCAAGAGTGCTGTCCACACAACAGCTCCCACAGAACTGAATAAAAACTACTTTACTCAGCACTTTTGAAAGACAAGTCACTATTCAGGAGCCTAAATACAGCTTTAAAAGCCTCCATTGAGGCACCTGTTTTACTAGATCTTGGCTATGCTGTATTGCACTGCTTTGTCACTTTCATTTCTATTTCTTATTAGAAAAAGAGGGAAGAAGGACAACCACAACCTTCATATACATGCAGGCAGCTACCCTGTCTCCCCTTACCCATTGTTTTAGCTTGAATCTGAACAAAATCAAGTGCTAGCTATAGAAGAATAGACTTACCAGTGATGTACTCTCTCACAGCTTCATATGACATAGCAGGCTCTCCTCATCTGATGTCCCTCACTAACAGGCACTCCAGCACTCTGGTGGTCTGCATCTCATAACTTAGCCCTCCAGCCAGGTCACTTTGAAGTCTCATCCCTTCTGGGTGACCAGTGTCCAATACAACTAGTTATCAACACAGCACCTTCTGCTCAGCCAGAGCTCCTCTGCAGCCCCATTCCCCTCTCAGAGTAGCAGATTCCCAGGCTTCGCCACAAAAATCCACCCAAAACAACCTCCACCCATCCAGGCTTTACCTTTCAGTCCCATTGGGTTCTCCTTGGCTCTCTGCTACAGAACACCAAGCCACAAAGCTACTTCTCTGGAGCCTAGCCCCTTTTTCAGGGCCTACTACAAGGACTAGTAGCCCCTCTCTGACAGCTCGCTGGGGGTGTTAGTGTCTCTCACTCTCTCTTATAGCTTTTAATTCCTTCATTTCTGAAGAACACCCAGTTTCTCCCCAGCTGGGCGTGATAACAAATCAAGCCTGACTCACTCTCCCAGTGCAGCCCATTGGGCTAACTGAGCACTCAGACTCCTGTTAACCCTTTGTTCACTTGTGTGGAGTTTACACCCCGCCACACGCTCCATAAAAGCTTGTTTTTAAGCCAAAGGGACTGATCCTCAGCTGGTGTAAATTATCCGAGCTCCAGTGACTGAAGCGATGACAATTTACACCCACTGACAAATTTCTGCCCCTAAGAACTTCCAGCCAATATTTTCACATGTAATTCCTTTATTTTCCCTCTCCTTACTGACAGTTATTGCACACACATGATAGCCCTGATCCTCAATTGTGCCAGAGCTTCCACTGGGCACATGGGGTGAGAGAAGAAAAAGTCACTGTTAAGCCAGCTTTGTGCTCAACCAAGCAAGAAAAGCAGCCAGGGCTGCTTCAGCCCCTGTTGCCAATTAAAGCAGCTTGCCCTGAGGCTCTGTAAGTGCCCTGGTTTGGGACAGCCCCCTCCTCCCAATAGCCATTAACACCTGCAAGGAAAGCCAGAGTACAGCACACCCCAGTCATGTCCCTATGCTCTGGGGTAGTGGGGGAGGACATTTAGGGCAGTCTTAATGCCCTTTTGTGCTGTCTTACTAGCACAAATAGCCCTTTACATAGGCCATGTGTTTTGTCTGTAGAAAAGAGTGGACTTGCCTATCTGCAGTGAGGAACATACATGTTATCATGTAATGCTGTCAAGGTTTCTATGTCCACATTATTATCTTAAATGTGGTTTCTTGTTTTGTTTTTTCTTATTTATGCTAGGAATTCCTATCAGGCTGCTTTTTAAAGCCAACTTTAATTGAAAGATACATTTCTTCCCAATGTACGAACTGATTTACTTCTTAGCATAAACAAAGCAATACACAGAGCACTGCCTCTGTCATCACTTGTGCACAGTTGTGCTTATGATGGCCAGGTCATGTTTTTAAAGTAACTGCTTGGTGCCCAGTTCTCCACCCTTTGAAGTCGATGGGAGTTTTGCCATTGACTTTGATCAAAGCAGGATTGGGTTCAGAGTTTATACAGTCCATTAGTAAAGCACTTTGGAGTTCATCTGGATGAAAGCTGCCATACAATGTAAGATCATATCACTGTGTAAAAAGCCGCATAATCAAAGTAACTAAGAGTATTTATAGGAATTAGTGGGTGAAATTTTATGACATATGTTATGCAGGTCTGATTAGGTCCCTTCTGTCCTTAAAAATAACTATACTATAGTTCTCAAAATATAGTGCTTCTGCATTTCCCTTATAAGGGAAACAAAAACCAGAAAACTTCTGCTCTAAATAGAGATTAATTATAGTTTGAATAATCTGTATTTTCCAAAAGAGATAAATTATCATTTAAGCCAGGTAAGTAACTATTTCAATAATATCCATCTACTCCTAAATAAGCCATCCAATGACTCTTCATATTATTATACACAAAATCCTGTCCACTTTCTCTAATACAAATACATCCAGATGTTTACAACTACAAGGCATCTAGCTGCAAATTTTTTAGAAAATGATTAAATGAGTCATTACAGAAAAATCAAAATACCTTTGGCTACAAAAATCAAATAGTGTTTGCCTGACCAGAGTTTTAAGTGGTTAGATAGCTCAGCATTAGACTAGCCAGTAGTCAGATTCCATGGAGAGAAATTTCCTGATTTTCACTTTATGGGCCAGATCCAAAATCCATTTAAGGCAATAGAAAGACTTCCATTAACTTCAGTGGGCTTTGGATCAAGCATTTTGTCTGGAAAAATGGATGCTGTTTTACATTTCAGCTGAAACAGTAACCCTACCAGTTATCTTCCTCCCACACACACCCAAAAAGCAATTTAACGCTCCAGCAGCAGTTGCCTATTAATCGGACTAGAAAAAAGGTAGCCTGGGAGGGTGGGTTTAAAGGAGGAATGTGGCACTATTATGTATTGCTTGCAAAGTAAACAAGCAACATCAGTATAGTCATTTTCTAATTACGAGCTGTTTCATAAACTGTAAATGCTAACATGGGAAAGGTAAATCACAGCAATTTAATTAATAAAACAGTTTAGACAATTAAACCCATATGTGCAGTTCCTGGGGCATAACATCAATAATAGAAGCTTGCAGGCATATTTTGGAAATTTTATGCAATCATTTGCAGATCTTGTAGTCAATAATTGGTACAAATTGCTTAACCCCTTTCCTGCCTGGTTTGGAGTTTATTATTAATGATTATTTTTATTTGTTTTATTGCTACTAATATGTTGCCTTTTTTATTTTTAGGTGTTTTTTAAAAGCTGTTTCTGTGGCAAGCACAGTGTGAATCTGTGTGTTGTTCCTTATGTGTAGTGAGGGCATGTAGAACAGTGGTTTCCAACCTGTGGTCTGTAGACTCCTAGTGGTCCACAGACTACATCTAAGGGGTCCACAAAGGTTATCGTTACCACAGAACAGTGGTTTTCAACCTGTGGTCCATGGACCACTGGGGGTCAGCAGACTATGTCTAAGATTTCCAAAGGAGTCTGCACCTCCATTTGAATTTTTTAGGGGTCCACAAATGAAAAAAAGGTTGAAGACCACTGATGTAGAGACTAGGACGGATGAACTCCACCCTAGAACAGTGGTAGATTCTTTCTTATCTAGAGATCTAGGGTAAAATTTTGAAAAATCTGTAAATACTTCAATGGAACTTAGGCTCCTAAGTGCCAGAGCCACTTTTGAAAATGAGACATGGGCTATGAAGTCACCAAAGCGCTTTTGAAAATTTTCCTCTGAGGTTGTTTATTTGGTTGGTTGGAGTTATTTTTTTAACTCTCAAGATCAGGGAAAGAAGGATGGCGGTGGGGGGAGGTTACAACATACCTAGGGCAAATGACTATGCAAGGATAAGAAGACAAGCTTTCCTTGTGCCAAAGTAATATTTATATGTAGGGGATCTGTAGGAAAGAAGAAGCTAGAAGATCATCGTCCCCTGCTCCCTGAAATAAAATGGGATGTCATTTTAAAGGGTGACTTTTGGAGGTAGCAGCTGAAGATGAATAAAATAATTATCTGCCTTTCTTAAGTAAAAATACAAGCCCCCTTCTCCTTTCCTTTCTTTTTTATTATGGTCTTTGGGTACATTTCTGTCACAAAGAGACAGGACTTGTCAACACTATAAAGTTGTACTTCTTTAATTATACCAGGATGGTTAAAGTGGTACAATATCCCTAGTGTGGATACAATTAACAGTACGGAAGTTCTTACACTGATATCACTTATTCCTATATGGAAAGGGGAATAAGCTACAGTAGTATAAGTATCGCTACAGTACAGAGCCATTGTCGGCTTAGCTGTGTCTGCATAGATATGGCGGCATAATCCCCAGAGGAGAAAGTTTTCCTGCAGGTGCAGGACCAGCGCCCTCCTGAATGACTTTAGAAGCTTCAATTGGCATAGCTTCTGTCAACATAGGTGCAGCTACACTGCAGGTTTTTCTGGCATAGCTATCTTGGTCAGGGGTCTGGGTTTTTTCCCACACCCCTAACCAATGGAGCTATGCTGATATAAGTTAAGTGTAGATCAAGCCTACGTCTCCTTTATACTGGTATAGCAACATCCACACTATGGCTTTAACCAGTATTACACCACTAACCAAATTAGTTCTACGGGTAAAAATTTTAAATGTAGACCAAGCCAAACAAAAATAATCCATAGATGAAATAGACTGTTCATCCACAATGCTGCTGTTTTACTTGGATCTCTCAGCTAAGGCCCTGGCTACAAAGAAAAGTTACACTGGTGTAACCTAAAGGTGTGAATTTAAACCAGTACTGTCCTGGAGCCAGGTAACACTCACACCACACTCAGGATATTTCTACATTTCAAACTTTGGTCAATGTTGGCTGGTCAGAAAAGGTGCATGATGCACGTATCTTTAAGAACACAGCACTGTTCAAAAAGCTACAAACAGAGACAGTCTTGCATGACCACAGCTTACCCCTGGTGCTGTTGAAATGCCAGTAGTCGTCCCAGGAGAGCCAGCTAACCCCAGCTCATGAAACCGTACACCCAGCCACCTCAACAGCACCAAGTACAGGTTCAATTACTGGCTCAGCAGGTGCAGAGTGGCAGTTGAATGCACTTTTGGTAGCTTGAAGGGATACTGGTGTTGTTTACTCACAAGATTGGATCTCAGTGAGAAAAATATCCCAATGGTTATAGCTGCCTATTATGCCCTACATAATATCTGTGAGCCAAGCCAGGGAAAGTTGCTGCCAGGGCAAAAGTGGAGCATCTGTCTGAGGGGTTTGAACAGCCACACACAAGGGTTATTAGAAGAGCACAACACAGAGTTATGTGGCTGAGGGAGGCCTTGAAAGGGCATTTCAACAGTCAGCCACAGAAATGTGGTGTGGGGGGTTGTGCTCCACCTGGCCCTGAAGTTTTGGGAACTTTTAGGAATGATGTGGTGCTTGGTGTACATCTATAAATATAACACTGTCTGTTAACACACCTATTAAGTTTGTGGTGCTTGAGATACCTTTATAATTATTACCCCGTGTTTGTCACTGATCCCATGAGAGCTGTTGCCCTGTACAATAACAAGGAGTGTTTTCAGTAGTGCTAGGCATTCTGTATCATATGTTGTGAAATAATAAAGATACATTATGCTCCAAAAATAGATTGTGTTACATACCAGAACCAGTGCATAGAAACTATGTGCAATTAAAAACAAATGCAATAAAAACTTCTGAAATAAATTAATGGAACAGAACTAAACAAGGGAAAAGAACATTCATAACCATGTCAGTCCATTTTGGCTACACATACCAGGGCTCTCACAGGTCAGTGAATGTGAAGCTGTGGTTGTTCTTACTGTCTCTAGGTATGGAGTGATAACTGTGCATTTGGAAAATCGCCCCGATATGTGCCCACTATAGTATCTGAGTGTAATTTTGTTTCTTCTTTCCAAAAATACTTGAGGATTTAAGTTTTACTGGCATAAATGTTTGCTGAAAATGCATTTCAAATTTGCTGGTATATTTACAGAAACCAAAATTTTAAATATACACATGCTGGAAATGCTTGTGCACTCATCCAGGCCTCCAAAGGAGCCATAATGCCTCTTTAGGGATGAGAGTTCTGTTTTTAATGTGGAAAACAGATCTGCAAAGGTGCACACAAAATGGACGTTTAAAAGCACAGTATAAATGTTGCCACTTTGGCCAAGCGGAAAGTCAAAATTCTAGCATTGTGGGAGGAAATCAGTGACATGGAATCAGGGTAATCTATTTAAATGCAGAAATATACACAAAGTCCTGCTTCTGTGAACAGTAAAAACTCAAATCCCAAGCCAGCACGCCAAACCCATGTTCAAGAAAGGACTGTTTCTCTACCTCTGCTTTTTTACAGGGTCACTCTACAACTGCTCTGGCTTACCCACCCAGCATTGAACCAACAATTAGCCTGGTGTTTGGACACCCTTACTTCTACATTCCTTAGCTTGCTGCCAAGAGGTAAACTTGGGTCATTAGCCTCACAATACCACTTTCATGACTGCCTGGGTGGTTACCTTTCTCCCTTTAAGAAACCCTGTTCACCACAAGTGATGCTCACAATTTGAACATTCCTTTTATTCCCAAACCCCTACCAATGCCCCCACCACAAATCCTCCTCCCCCCACAAAAAAAAGCAAAGCAACCTACTCCAAGCAATTTTACTCCAAAAAGGAAGTTGTTTCAGCGATTCCATGAATTCCACTAGGGAATTTACTACTTCTTACGGATTTTATGTGGAAGATGCTCAGATATTATGGTGATGGGTGTAAGTATAAAACCCTAACACAAAATTTAGTTCTGATTTTTTTACTCAAAAAGCAAACACCACAGGTGAAATACTGGCTTCATTGACATCAATGAGAGTTTTGCCATTGATTTAATTGCAGCTAGGATTTCACCCAAGTTGTTTAGACTCAAGTACTGAAGTAATTTCTCTGACACCTAAAACCTGAGTCTGTCACCAGTGAAGTGAATAGTCTGGTATACAACAGTACATGCTGTCTCCGCTCAGGGTGTATGTGAGGATTTATAGTATAGTAAAATATCTGGTGTTGAGTGAATATGGACTCTTGGATTTTATTCCCCTCCACACAAAGAAATTATTTCTTTCTCTGACTTTCTAAGAAACGTTTATACCAGATTTTTCCCAGAAAGAAAAGAGCATCCCAAAGCTATTCATAAATGTACATTATTTAGAAATTAGAGAAAATAGTACATGAAGGTAGGTACAGTTTGAGACATCACTTTTTGTCATACCATTTTATGTAAGGTAGTAACCTTAACCCCTACGTAATGTAAAGCAAGGGAATGAGGTTTAAGTTTTTCCATCTCATAAGCGTTTTTTTTCCTTTTTCCACCACTGAAACCTGTGGGGCTCCATGTAGACACAAAGTTCCATTTCTCCATTGTAATTTGCAGGATCAGGGGCCTAATTCATTAGTGTCTGCAAAGTACTTTGAGATCTTCTAAGAGAAAATATCATAATGCCACTTTATAACTCCATTGTACTCCCACACATTGAATACTGCATGCAGTTCTGGTCACTCCCTCTCAAAAAAGCTATATTAGAATTGGAAAAGATACCGAAAAGGGCAATAGAAATGATTAAGGATACAGAACACCTTCCATATGAGGAGAGATTAAAAAGACTGGCACTAGTCACCTCGGAAAAGACAATTAAAGAGGCCTATGATAGAGGTCTATAAAATCATGAATGGTGTGGAGAAAGTGAATAGGAAGCATTATTTACCCTCTCACATAACACAAGAACCAGAGGTCACCCAATGAAAAAAATAGGCAGCAGGTTTAAAACAAATATAAGGAAGTACTACTTCACAGAACACACAGTCTACCAGTGGAACTCGTTCCCAGAAGATGTTGTGAAGACCAAAAGTATAACCGGGTTTTTTAAAAAACCAGATAAGTTCATGGAGGATAGGTCCATCAATGGCTATTAGCCAGGATGGTCAGGGATGCAACCCCATGCTCCCTACACCTGTGGCTGACAGAAGCTGGGACTGGATGGCAGCGGATGGATCACTCAATAATTTCCCTGTTCTGTTCATTCCCTCTGGAACAGCTGGCACTAGCCCCTGCCAGAAGACAAGATACTGGGCTAGATGGACCATTGAGCTGACCCAATATGGCCAAGTATGCTCTTCCATACAGCGATGCTGGGTGCGGGGAGGACTGGGGGCGTGGGCAATCTGTCATCTGGAATTATGGGCTTCACAAAGGAAGAGATGATTTAGAAAAATTTCTTCATTTTATTGAAAATTATTATACTGTCGATCTTTAGCCTCTTCTGTGTTCTTTTTATTATTATTCAGGCAATTTGCCATTCAACACAATATAGCATATTGGTTTTATTTTAAACAATGCAACTATTTGTAGCATGAAATTCCAATTTGAGGGACTTTGATTGTAACTACTGTAGCCATTTTCAAATAAATGGCCAAAATATAATGATGGGTGTTTTGATTCCCCTCCCCCCCTCCAATCTAATAGAATACAGTAAAACGTGATTGGTTCATTCCCTTTGTCACAACACACAATGTCAAAATGAGTACTGCTGAAGTGGTTATTGGCAAAGTGTCATGAGGCACACACGTGTGACATTGTTAAAGTCTAAATGCTGTTTTAGTTCATTAGGATGTTTAGACGTTTCAAAGTTAGATTGCAGTGCCTTGCGGTGCTCTGCAGAGGGTTCCTGTATTGTTACTTCTGTGACTCTGAATATCAGCTGGCCGCTCCCATTAATGTAAGATCAATAGCTGCCCCTGCCATCTTTCAGGTCCTACCATACAGCTATCAAACATCACTGATGACAATGCTGCTTCTACCATAGTTTAGAAGATCTGTCAGGACAAATTAGATCCATTTATTCATTTGTGGCTCAGCGTTCAAAACGTCTTTATTATATAAAATACTGATTTTTTAAAAATTGGAAAAAAACCCCATACAATATGGATGAAATGGGACCGCTACAGGCTAACTCCATTCTCCAATGGAGTTTACAGATAGTTGTGATGACATATGGTTTATGCAGCGAGTGTCAGACCAGAGCTGAGTCCATAGCTGTAAATACACAGAACACATGAATTATCATTTGTAAGCTTAATTGTGCCTGGTTAATGTGCTGAATATCACACCTAGCCTGACTAGTTGCCCAACATTCAGCACATAGGGCCTTATTCAAAGCCCCTTGAGGTGAATGGAAAAACTCCCAGAGACTTTAGTCGGTTTTGGATCAGGCCCATATTGAGGTAGACAAAAGCCTCTTGGGCATCCCTCCATTCCACCATATTGAAGGGTTTGGTCAGAAAGGCACCTTGGTTACCCAGTGTGCTTTGATTGTGGTGCTGCATGCCATATCTGCCACTTTTGCTTACATTACCACAATGATGCAACTATTGTCCCAGATGACATCACTCAGATTCTTTGTTAGGCTTCTTGCCACTGACTATCAGATGTCCTCAACTTCTCAGTCAGGGAGGTGGCAGTATGATTTATTTTCCAGCAGCTGTGTGCTGGGGAGAAGCAAGAAAGCATGATACTAACAAGACGATATGTAATCATACTGGTTATTTTAACATTTAGTAAAGACTTTTAAAAAAAATAAATATTGCTTAGATCAATCTTTTGAGCTGAAGCCTAAACATTGTGGTTTTAGATTCAGTCAGAACAACCCCTTTCTGCTGTAAATAAAGTGAATAATTTGACTGAATCCTAATGTCATTCACAACCAAATTATACCTGTGGATTCTCTCAGAATATACATACATATGCTTTACGTGTATACCCCAGTTACCACCCAATCTCAGTCCTCCTTCTTTCAGGGAAGCTTTCCAATCACTCTTGCACACCAATGACATCCTGGGTGAAATATTTCAAGTCAATAGTTTTTTCACTGAATACATTTTTAGGAGGGTGGAGGAACCTACAAAACTATTCACAAATTCAAGTCAAATTCAACAATTAGTTTTAGCTGAAAAGACCTGGGAAAAATCCAAAACATCAAAATGTTTCATTTCATCTTTCCATTTTGAAATGGTATTTAATTTTCAAATTAGTTCAATCTTAAAAAAAAAAAACATTAAAAAGGGTGGGAAAAAAACCTGAAAGTGGCCAACTCTAAGTTAAAAAAAAATCATTTTGAGTTGGCTGAAACATTTTAGTCAACTTGAAATACACTGAAAAATTGTTTCTTGTCAACCGGAAATGTTTTCATCAATCCAGAACAAAATTATTTTAAGTTTTCAATTCAACTAAAAATTCGGGTTTCCAGTTCTAATCAAATTGGATTTTTTCTTTTCCCCGAACCAAAAATCCATTATTTGCTTAGTTAATTGGTTTCTGGTTCTCTTTTGGAACAGATCTCCACTAGTGTGGAGATATTTTTGAAACCTCTACCACCATGCCTTGGGTCAGGAGGTGATCATGCCTGTGGCACTCCTTCAACAGGCAGATTTCTTTTTCAGGAACAATGAGCTAATTTCAGAATAAAATTAAGCCCCATTCTGAGTGAAAGGAGGTTTTACAATTCAAAATTTGATTGTTCTTTCATCAAATTCCATAAAGAGAGAGACTTGAAGCCACCTGTGTATCTCTATGATGTATATGCATTTTCTTTTTAATTGCTCCCACTGGCTTCTGGTAATCAGTGCCATGGGCTGACTGTAAATGTGGACTTTGATCTCCCTGACTATGATATAGCCTTATACAGTTGTGTTTAACTGCTGAAATGATACCCTAAAGCTGAAAAACAATTCATAAGATTATTAAACAGAGATTGTCATGCTCAATCAACTTCATAAATACATCCATCTAGGTTTTTTTTTAATCCTTCCTATTATTGCATTTGTGGATTAGATTTTTATTGAGTCTGATTTGTAGCTGAAAAGCATCCAGCATGATTTAAATTAGTAATAGGCAAAAATAGAAATACAAGATTTACTGGGAAATGTGGATTTCTAACAGCTGCTGCAGAGTTAGCACCTTGTTTGAAAAAAAAATCCAAAAATGTCTGTTAAATATGAATAAATACCATGTCATTCACATTGCATGGGCCTGCATTATACGAGGCAGAAAATACACCAAAAATCACCATTTGCTACAGGTTGCCACCTATCATGGTCATGTGCATGTAGGAGGAACCCTGCAATGTATTAAATAGGCTACCCAGAGGATCTTTGACAATTAGGATGAGGCAGAATCAAAAGGAGGTAATTAAATGCTACTTTGGGTGTGGAATACTTTCATCCTAAATTGGAGTCCTCATCATCACTACCAGATTGCTGGGAGATGTTATACACGCTGGGAAGCTGAGTGACTCTGTAGGTTCTGACAGGAAAGGGAGACATCTACTGGTGGGACAAAATAATAATGATTTTAAAAGGACAGCATGAATAGAAAACCTGCTGGCCAGATCATGTGGGTTTAGAGTACATTAGAACCCCTTAACACAGAGACTTGGAGGTGGAGGGGAGGGAACAGCATTTTTTAAGGAAGATAAAGGGAAAGAGGTACCCATCTGATACCGTAGGTAAGAATTAACATGAGCAACCTTCCATTTGTAAGAGTTTAATTTTCATTTAGAAATATTGTTTATACATATGCAAGCCCTTTTATTGGCTGTCAGAATCCAATGCTTTTTCTCTTCATTGCATTTTGTAGTAATAAAACATATTTTCACAACAATGTACCAGCACTTGGTCTTTTTTGTAATAACTACACGGTTTCAGATATCTCCCCAGTAAATTATAATTTAATTTCCACCTATTTAAAGGTCACTCTGAATAATATATATGCTGCTTAATAATCAGTTAAAATAATGGCATCTTTCAGGAGTGGTGGCTAATAGCATCATTGCCTCTGTGTGGGCTTTTGCCGTTTTCATTTGATGTGTGATCAGTGAAGCAAGAGAGGAAAAGTTCCCCTCAAATGCCTGGGCCACATCTTCAATCTCAATCTCGCTCGCTCGCTCGCTCTGTTTTTAATGGGAGGAACAAAAACCTTTTCTCAATCAGTAGTAATCTCTCCAAAGGTCTTTTAATTTCAAAAGTCATAAGTGTTAATTAGCTATTATTAAGTGCCCTTCTGTATAAATTAACATGATTGATGAAAAAATTAAGGGTAATGAAAAATGTAGCAATGCGTGTATTTTTAAGAGATTATATTAAAGATGAAGGTCCCCATGGACAGAAACTAAGGCCTGCTGCACCATTGCCCAGCCTTTATTATTATGAATAAAAAACTGCATTGAGAATGCACATTGACCTTTGGACATACTAATTTCTACATATGTCTCCCTTCATCGTGTTTTGATTGGCACCCTTTTGTGCTTAGGAGTTGTACTAGTATGGAGCAATGTATCTGAATTTTTTTTTGGAAGGAGATTCTTTAAAAATGTAATATGGGGTCCAAAGGGTAAAGAGAGAATTGAATTCAATGAATGACTGTTTTTCTCATTATTTTTAAGTCTAATGTGGCGTGAGTGGCACCACTATATTTTACAAAAGCAATTCTCATTATCTGTTCTCAGCAGAAAATACCAAAGTATAAGTAAGGAAAATAGAGATCCATTTCCCGCCCAAACAGACTTTACGCTCGGTTATATACCGCAATAGGTCCTGATCCTGCAAGCTGTTCCACACAAGTGGACTTGTGTCCAGCAGCATTAATTTCCATGGCATTTCACATGGAGCAGGCTCTTAGTCTGAACAACTGTGACTTCAATGGCAGATATCTGAGTAAGGACGGCAAACTTTACTCTGGTGTTTCCTAACTTTTAAATACTTGATTTTGCAATCTTAATGTGCTTTTAGTTGATGTGAGTGTGTGTAATATGTTGTTAGTACACTCAGTTATTTTGGACCCCATTGTGCCTGTGTGGTTCCTTCCTATTAGGTTGGTGGTGTAAGAGCAAAATACACAACAGTTAAGAATTTATCACTTTTTGTCATATTTGCTATCTGGAGTAAATTATTTTCTTTGAAAATTACACTGCTTATGGTATTATGCAAAATGAACAGCAAAAAAACCCCAAACCCTAACTACTGATAGGAATAACATACAGTGAAACCCATTTATAGCACACTTGGATATAATGAAACTCCATTTATAGTGAAGTAGAAATGGAAGTCCACAGTTGTTTCATTACAGTGCAATGTACAAATGCTATAGCGGTTTCAGTGATAGCAAACCTTGGCTTGTGGGATGAAATTCATCTGGGGATGTTGGAGGACCTATTCCAGGGACCCTTCCTCCTGATTTAAATTTTTTAATAAGTATCCCAGGGCCTCTGGCACCTTAGGGTGGAGGGCTCCATGGTTGCTCTCAGTACACCGGCATGGAATGGAACACTGGGAGAGAGCTAATGGCCAGCAGAAGAAGGAACACTGGACTCACATTTAAATGGAGACAATGGGCCAGATTCTCAGCTGGTATAACTCAGCATGGCTCTGTCAAAGACAGTGGAGCTATTCTGATTTACACCAGCTGTGAATCTGGCCCACTGTGTGGGAGCCGTTCCCCAATGCACTGGAGCCCAGCATGGAAGAGCACCAGCTATAGAGAGGCTGTGCAGTAGTTTTGAGACAAAGCCCCAGTCATCACACAGCTGCAAAGCCAGATTAATTTGACTTTAACATGTATCCATATGAAAGTTGTTCTGTGAAAAACCAATTTTACCATAGGTTTGATCCAAATCCCACTAATGTCAATGGAAAGACTCTCACTGACATCAGTGGGCTTTGGATGTGGGCTGATAGGAGACTTCCACCCGGCTTAGCAGTTTGAGGGCATAATGCACAGCACGAGGCAGTACTCCAAAATGCGGGGCTGGTGTCTCTTGTATAGCTGTTGTTTCCTAATATTCAGGAGCAAAGCTTTACACCAAAAATCACACTTCTTATGAAACACAGTAAAATAGCCAAGCATTGTGGTTCCACTTTACCGCCCCCGCCCCCCTTTTATCACAATCCCAGAAACAATGTTCACATCTGAAAAGCTGATTTTGTGCACAACGGGGTCCTGATCCATCCAGCTCCTAGGAACCATGGTAATACAAATAATAATAATTGTGGGCACAGAACAACAACAACTAAAACACCATTCATTTCAGTCCAGTTGATGCACACGCTCATTTTCATCGGGGCCATAAATCAGTGAAAAAATATCTCACAGTTACAACCTTGTTCTAATGTTAAGAAAAACAAAAACAATAATCAGTCAGTTTTGCACTGCTCTGTTTAGGACCAGGTAAAATACCATAAATTAGTTCTCCATCATAATGCCTCTCTGTCTAAAAACACTAATCAAATCTTTCCCTTTCACTGGAATTATTACATTTTAACACGTGTTGGACTTACCATGGGTGCAGACTTCACAAGCCCTTATTCATATGAGATCAGTCCTTACATCAGCAGTTTGATTACCAACAAGATTATTCACATGAGTACTGCTTTGATGGATCAGGCCCTTAATTAGCGGAATGCTTTCAGGGAATCTAAGTATTGCATTCTCCCTGTGCATTAACCAAGGTATCCTTCCCACCTCCTTTGTGTTAATGACTTGGGCAGGTATGTATTTGTCTAGTGTATCAATCTCTCTCTCCTCCTTTTCTATCAGTCTAGACCTTTCTGATTGCTTCTCGTGAATTATTAAGAAGCTCTTTGACAGGCTAGACCTTGGCATCTGCGTTACACATGTCATTGCGTTTGATCTTGTGTGATCCCAGCTCCAACTGAAGCATGGTCCAAATCAGTAACCACTTGTGTTGTTTTTAATCTTTCCAGCTGCTTTTTGTCTTTCTGATGCTCTCCCAGAGCTCCCTGCAGCTGGAAGGTTGTGGCTGCCTATTCATAGGTGTCCTAATCAGCATCCAGAAGTTACTGCAGATGTTGCTGAGGTAATCACTTTAATTAGATCTTTGTCTGTTCAAAATGGAAGAATAATCTGCAACTGGAACTAACAATTACTTTTGTGATATATTAACATATTGCTGGTAGGAACAAAAGGAAAAAGCAGAGGACGGAGAGGACACTGGAAGAAGATGACAAATTATCTAAATTAACTTCTGATTTAAAAATCCTCTCCTTTTATTATAAACTGTTCTAGATCATCAAATGTTAAATTCACCTTCTGAATATACAAGGAATTGGAATACACAAGGCTGAATTAGAGCCTGAAGTGTCTACACAAGCCTTTTTCTATCAAATGTTCAAGGAAGTGTAAAACAATCATGTTTTACAGGGAAGTTTTGATAGTAGTGAAAAAAAATCCTGTGATAAACAAAATTAAGTGGCTTCTTTTAGCTTGCCTGCACTTTTGTTTGTCTTTTAAACATGGCCAACACTCTAGGGCAGTGGTTCCCAAACTTGTTCCACTGCTTGCGCAGGGAAAGGCGCGGGCCGAGGGACGTACTGGCCGCCACTTCCAGCAGCTCCCATTGTCCTGGTGCAGCGAACCGCAGCCTCTGGGAGCCATGATTGGCCAAACCTGCGGACACGGCAGGTAAACAAACCAGCCCGGCCCACCAGGGGCTTTCCCTGCACAAGCAGCGGAACAAGTTTGGGAACCACTGCTCTGGGGTCCTATTCCTGCAAGGTGGTCCAGACAGTCTTTGTGTCCATTCAGAATCCCATTGGCTTCAATAGGAGCCCATGAAGATATAAGGGCCCACCTGCATGACTGGGGCGTAGGTTAGTGGTTAGAATGGCAACTAAAAGCAAACAGAAAAGTCTGACAGAAATTCCTGTAGTTCTCTCCCTCCCACCTCTCTCTCTCTCTCTCACACACACACACACACACACACACACACACACACACACACACACACACTGCCATCTAGCTGTGTTGTGGAATATTTTGATTTGTATTTAAAATTAGAAGTCTTGTTGCTAGAGATGAGTTAAAATCACAATCTTTAGTCTGAGCTCCTTCAGTTCTGGGGTGGGGAAAGGGGAGATTCGGATCTCCACATCTGAACAGTTCAGGTCGCTGTGGTTCCTTCTTGTCCAGCTCTGACTCAGGTGTACCATTTGTATCATAATAGTCATTCTCAATGAGATTGCAGCAGAAAAAGGCTGAAAGCTCCTAAGAACAGTTGCTCTTGGGATCAAATTCCCTCCCTGCTCATTTCTGTATTGCCTCTTAGCTGTTACCCTCTCAACCCAGAGGTGGCTACATAATTTCTGTAGATATACAGGGAAAAGTCTTCCAACTATAGCCACATGTGAAGACCCCTCATCCTGCATGAAGTGCCATTGACATTAGGGAGGAAGATCCTGCAAAATTTGCAGAATTGTGCCCATATCCTAAGAAGGTCTTTGTGGTAACAAACAATGTATACACATGAATTCAATATATACATAACAATTACTTCATCTCAACAGTTCTCAAACTGTGGGTCAGGACCCCAAAGTGGATCACAACCCCATTTTAATAGGGTCGCCAGGGCTGGTGTTAGACTTGCTGGGACCCAGGGCCAAACCCAAAGCCTGAACCTCGTTGCCTGGGGCCAAAGCCCGAGCCCTACTGCCTGATGTCGAAACTGAAGCCCGAGGGCTTCAGCCCTTGTTGGTGGAGCTCAGGGTTACAGGCCCGCTGCCTGGGCTGAAGCCCTTGGGCTTGGGCTCCCCCCCACCCCCTCCCCCCGCCTGGGGCTGGGGTATCGGGCTTTGGCCCCACCACCTCGGGTGGCAGAGCTCAGAGAGGCTCAGGCTTTGTTCCCCCCTCCCAGGGTCGTGTAGTAATTTTTGTTGTTAGAAGGGGGTCACGGTGCAACGTTGTTTGAAGACTCCTGGTATATCTGTGCAGTTATTCTCCATGAAGATTTAGGGCAGACTCAAACACACCAGCCAGTCTGTACCTCAAGATCTGAAGTGACCCCATCAAACTCAGAATGAATTCTTGGCTGTTTCAGATTATTTGGGAAACAAAATAATAGCGTTATGATAACTCCTTGAAGCTGATTCAGCTAACTGCAGTAGATAGACACAATGGGTGAACCAAGGGGAAAGTTTTAGCCTTAACTCTGAATTTCCTGGGTTTAATGATTATAAGGGAGATATTTCATCTTGACTGAGTGGCTGTGGCTTTGGCAGTAGGGCTCAATAAAGCCTATAGATCTACTCCTGCACATGCCGGAAACTTCCCATAGACTTCAATTGGAGCAAGATCAGGCACTATATCTTTTTTGAAAACATACTCAGCACTATTGGAGGGGATCTCTCGATCTCTAAAAATAATATTATCAGACACACATGCAAGCCCAAACATTCAATCTTCCCATTTCCTGATGTTCCCTTTTCATGTGTGTATATATAGATATAGATACAAAGATAAGGATCATTACTATGATGTAGTGCCTAACTCTTGCCTGCCCTCTACCACACTACTATATAACACACAGTGATATTATTAAAATACTGGCTTTCTGGTTGCATCTCACAACACAGAGTCCTTACAGCTGACTTTGACGCCTCTCAAATTCTCTTTCAGATGTGTCTTCAGACAGTGATACATTCTCTGCTCTGTAGGTCTTTTCGGGAGGCATCCAAGATCA
The DNA here is from genome assembly GCF_016161935.1 of Mauremys reevesii. Classification (NCBI taxonomy): domain Eukaryota; kingdom Metazoa; phylum Chordata; order Testudines; family Geoemydidae; genus Mauremys; species Mauremys reevesii. The sequence continues at coordinate 173,828,559 of NC_052624.1, read as the reverse complement.
CAATTGTATAAGGGAGAAACGCTGATGACTGTCTCCCTAAAGGACAAACACAGAACAAACCAAAAAACTCTCTGTCAATAAAAAAAGGGTTTACAGCAAAAACATTTTATTTTGGTTTTAATCTGTTGCTATAACGTGCTAGTTGTCTTCAGGAAAAGAATGAGTCTGACAGTTTGTGTTGACTCTTACATTTCCCATTACTGACTCTTTTCATCTCTGTCCTGAAGCAAAAATAAATTTCCCTTTTTAAGCTTTTTGATGATAAAAATCTCATCTGTAGCCTCATAAATGATCCTTTATTATCTATATTAATAATGAATAAATGTCTGTTGAATACCCCAGATCCTTTGCATTAATAGCACCAGATGTATTATAGATAACCTTTTGATTTAACAGCACAAACTATGAAACAATATTAAAACAGTAAAGGCCTGATCTTACTGGAGTCACTAAGGTTAGAATTATAAACATTTATTTCATTTCTATTTGTAAATTGTCCCATTATGCAACATCAGCACCTATCATTTATATTTTTGAGCAAAGCACCTGACTAACAGCAGACCCAGAAATATAGCTCATACATTGTATCTTGCACAATCTTTTTTATGTCTTGTACAATCTTTTTTTTTTTTTAAACATTTCCTGCCCTTCCATTTCTCTTTCCTAGTGCAGCCTGATGAGCTTAATTTACAGAGCAGTACATATGGCTCAGGCCTACTTGTCTCACTACCCTTTTAACCTCATTATGATTAAAATGTATGTTCCTCAACTCCCTCATCCATGTATCAGAATGAGGCACAGACTTCATTCAGTCTTCTTACGGGACCATGAGTGGGAGATTTTACTTGTTCTTGGGCAAATCACTTTGAAAAGAGAGCCTTATCCTTTAACACCAGCTCACATGCCCATTTTGACCCTTCCCTGCATACCTACACCTCTGTCATCCCTTCTGTTCTATCTGTTCAGGACAGGTTGTTATACTATGCTCATCACCATATTATCTGAGTGCCTTCCAGTAGTGCATTAAGCAGTATGACTAACATTTGTCACATGCGGTCTGTTCTTTCTTTCATGTCAGACATGACACTCACAAAAGGGTTATATGCACAATTTCAGTGTGGGTGCCAAAAATTAGGCACCTTAGTCCATGCTTAGGCACCCAAGTAAATTACCCAGTTTTCAAAGGAGCTGAGGACACAGCAGCTAATGGGAGCTATTCTATGTATATAATGCTTCTGTCTTGTATTCCATTGGCTGATGTGTCATCAGTATATCTTGCATCAAAGATGCATGAGGACAATTTTAAAGAAAGCTCACCTCAGCTTGTAATATAGTTTAATTAATCTCTCTGTAGCTCAGCCCAGTCTAACTGTGAAAACAGCACTTCTAAGTCAATTAAATTACAAAGAATGGAAAGAATTTTTTAAAATAGTAAAGCACTATTTTTCTAACTCTAGCTAAGTTAGCTTGTAAGTTAGCTACAAACAGGAATCAGTTGGGGGATAAAAAGTGAATTCACTCTTCATGTTCCAGTCACAATCCCAGGATAGCTGGATTTTTCTGCTAAATTGATCACCGAGGAAATAATTTTAAAATGAAGTGCAATCGTTAGGCTTCAGAATCAGCATTCAACCAAGCGGCAATAGCTTTCCTAGAATGTAACAAATGGCACATTTTAATTGTTTTGGATATATCCAAAGTGTTCCATGATATGCTAACCATGATTAATTGTGAGTAACAAGCAATAACACTAAAGGAAAATAGCTTCCTTTCACAGTAATATAGCTAAACAGTCATATGAGCAATCGTTGATGATCCACTACTAAAATGCCATTAAGGGGCATATGCTGATATATATACATAGTACTAAAGAGTTTATACAAGAATCATTCTATAACTGCATCCTAGATGAAATAACAATGGTACTGTAACTCAGCGGTTCTCAATTTCTTCCATATGCATGTTGTGACAATACCATTCAGGTGGTCGTGTAACCCAAATGCCCAAAAGAAGCCTTTCACTATCTTCTTGCAGCATTATTTGGATTTGTATATCACAGTTTCAATAATGCAAAGACCTTGTGTGAAATCCATGCCCCACTCAAGTCAATGGGAGTTTTGTCTTTGATTTCAGTGGAGCCAGGATTTCATCCCTTACCCTCTGACTGTTACCAATTCTGATTTTGCCTTCCCTGAGGTCAGAAATTCTGTTGTGGAGACTATCATTAGCTAACAGTATCCTAGACCTAAATCAGGTTCTCAGAAATAAAGCAGATTTTTATTTATTTATTGCAATTTACAGAAGTAAAAAGAAAACTAAATAAGAAGTGGAATAAACAGCATCTCTAGGCAGACAAAGTTTTCATTAAAAAGTATTGAACTGTTACCTCCAGCAGGGCAAAATTAACTACTTTTCTTTTCACCACCTCACACTGAATCTTATCTCATGTATCATATATCAATCAGTTTAATTTGATTCATGATTTAAAACCACAGAAACTATGGACACTAGACAAGATTCTCTATAAAGGTCCAATCCTGCAAACACTTGTACACTTGAATAACTTTCCTCATGCGTGCAAGTCTGTTGCAAGCTTGAACCTTAAGGACTCACTCCTAATATTGCATGTATACAGTGAGCATATCTAAGGCAAGTTTGACCGTGCTACACTATGGTCAGCACTGGAAGATTGCATAGCAATAACAAGATTTATTCAGATAAGAGGTATGCACATACTTTCAAGTTCATACCATCTCCTAACATTATAGTCTAAATTCATTTTCAGTTACTCTGGTGTAAATCCAGAGTAACTCCTTTAAGATCAGTGGTTTTATGCCAGTGTAATTAAGCGCAGAATTTAACTCACTGGATGAAATCCCATGCAAACTCAATAGGAGTTGTGCCTTTTGACTTTAATGGGGCCAGGATTTCACTCAATAACTCCAGCTCTAGCTATTTGTCACAGATAAATATTGTTCTTCTTCACCATTATTCAACTTTTAACATATCTGTTACATGGCAAGCCTAAAATAGTTTATGCAAAGTTTCTAACATGAGAAAAGTATCCAACCTATATGGTATTTAAACAAGAGGCAGATTCCTCCTTACAAAGATTTTTTTTTCTCGTGGTTCTCTCTTGCTAGAGATGCACAACATTCACTTAGGCTGAGTACTGAGAGGAGGATTTGGGCCTACATGTGTAGAGGGCCATCCCACATAGCTGATCTGCCTTACACACTAACGTCTAATATGTTGTAGCTTTCTTGTTAAATAGAGATCAAAACTAAACTTGAGTATTGTACATAAAGCTGGAACATTGCTTTTTTTTACAGACAGTAGCAGCATCTTTTATTTGGTTTGGTGTTCTTCCTGACCCTTGTTGATAAAAGACACCATCATGTTTGCCAAGCTTTAGTATAGCCACTGGACTGATGACTTCAAGGATTTTTCTACAAGGTGCCCTAAATCCTTTTCTTTGTCACTATCCTGCATGACTGTTCCATTTAATATACATTCTCCAACTTGGTTCATTGCTTCCCTGACTTTCTTCTTTTTTCCATTTCTCTACATTAACCTACATCTTCTGTTTAATGGCCCAGGCACCTAAGCGATTAAAATCCTTCTAAATCTGTTTACATTGTTTTTTCTTACTTGCTATATTTACACTTTTAGTAGCATTAGCAAATGTTGAGCTCTTATATTTATTATTAGTGTGTCAAACATTCCTACTCATGTTGAGTAAGCACCTTATGCCTCAACCTCATGTTGAGACTTAGCACTTTATCCTGCAAATAGAGTCTAATGGATTTCAATGGGACTATTCACAGAGAGTAATGTACTACTCAACATAAGTAAGGGTAGCAGAATCAGAACTTAGCATTATTTAAATATGTATGGTAAATACCAGCAATCACCTTCTATATCTACCAGAGAATGGCCCCACTAGCAATTTTTTCCAGCCTGAATAAAAGAATAAAATGTATGACATTCTCTGTACATCAGCCAGATGCCTCCCCGAGGACCACCTGAATTGGAGCAGAAAGATTTTGCAAGATTTAAAAATAAATAAATAAATAAATAAATAAATAAAAATGCCCAAGATGCCCGCATAAAAAATGCTTGTACAATTGAGTTACCTTTGTATGGATGATTACCACAGTCACAATTTAGGCATTTGTATGTACAAAAGGGTATGCAAATATATGTATTATGTGAATATAGTTAGGAGAAATTAGACTAATTAAACTACTTTTGTTTCTTTAATAATACCTGTTGCAGTAATATGGAGCCTTAAGCTTAGCAGTGGTTTCTGATCTTCTGTTTATTTCAGCCCCATAGACTTAAATTAGATGAGTACTCATGGAGACTAATATTTTGTGCTTTTTGTTGTTGGGAGTGCAAGATAGGAAACTGGGGTAGGGAAGGAATTTTTCTCCAGGTCAGATTGGCAGAGACTCTGGGCTTTTTTGCCTTCCTCTGTAGTGTGGGGCATGGGTCACCTGCTGCTTTGAACTAGAGTAAATGGTGGGTTCTCTGTAACTTAAAGTCTTTACATCAAGGTTTGAGGACTTCAGTAACTCAGTCTTGAGGTGATGGGTCTATTACAGGAGTGGGTGGGTGAGGTTCTGTGGCCTGCAATGGTGCAGTAGGCAGGGCTGCCTAGAGTGGGGGGCAAGTGGGGCAATTTGGCCCCGGCCCTGGGCCCCACAGGGGCCCCATGAGCTGCACTGGGTTTTTGGCGGCACTTCGGCAGCGGACCCTTCACTTGCTCCGGGTCTTCAGCGGCGGGTCCTTCAGTGCAGCGGAAGACTCGGAGCGAGTGAAGGACCCGCTGCTGAAGTGCTGCCAAAGCCTCGGAGCGCCGCCCGGTGAGTACAAGTGCCACAAGTGGCTGGGGGGAAGGAGGGGACGGAGAAAGCCGCGATCGGCAGCACTTAGGCTGCTCTACCGCCGCTGCTTCATTCTTCGGCAGCAATTCCGTGACGGGTCCTTCCCTCCAAGAGGGACCTGCCGCTGAATTGCCGCTGAAGATCCGGCCCTGCTCCAGGCCCCCTGAATCCTCTGGGCGGCCCTGGCAGTAGGTCTGACTAGATGATCATGCTGGTCTCTTCTGGCCTTAAAATCTGAGACTCTGAGTTATTATGTGCAATCATTGAGGGCCAGTATACCAGTATTCATCCTGAGTTAGGGCCACTGAATCTGGCCCTGAGTCTGTAACTGCAGTAAATGTGTGCTAATGCAGACATTCAATAATGCATTCGTGTTTTCTAAAGAGACCTTGGGGATCTTTTCCAAAAACAAATCAAGCTCTAAATTCTGTAGATAAATATTTCAGTTCAAATGCCACTCCCCCCCCCCCCCTGAAAACGGCATTAGGGCAACATTCATAGAATTTCAGTCTATGTTAAACCTTCTAACTGGGAAATATTACTATTGGGCTATTCTTCCATTTATTTATTCCTCCAATATTTACTTTATATACTCCCTGTAAACATCTGCAAAGCTACCTCGTTATTCTCCTTCAAATTTCTCTTTAAAATGTCCTTTGCTGTTATGCCTACACAAAAATCTTGACAACGGTTAGGCTATTGATATGCTGAAACCACTGCGTGTAATACTGACCAATATTTTCTCCTTGTTTACTTGCACTCCCCTTTCTCTATGTCTTGCTCCATCTATTATATCTTGTTTTAAACTTAGATTGCAAACTCTTTGGCACACAGATGGTCTTTCTGTTCTGTGTCTGTACAGTGCCAAGCACAATAGGGTCCTGTTCCATGACTGGGGCTCCGAAGCACTACAGTAATACAAATAAATAATAACAATAAAAGATCAATTTTCTGACAGTACCAGAATTGTAAACATAGGGCCAGATCTTGCAGTCCTTACTCAGCCTTTGGCCCCAGTGAAATCAATACTGTAGGAACAAAGCCTAATCCCTGATATGCATCTGAAGATTTGAATGGTTACCAGAAACTTATGCAGACTTATTTGAATCTTTTTGATCTACAGACCAAGGCAAGGCTTTCTCTTGATATTTCCAGGACATCCTGCCTCTGCTTGAACATGTTATACCATGGGCCTTTAGCAACGTGTGCCTAAAGGTTCACTAGAGATGTAATAGTCCAGTCATCTTTCTTTAAATCCATATTATCTTCATTCAGGCTCAGATCCTCAAAGGTATTTTAGGCATCTAACTCCCAAGTGATGCCAGGCGACTGTGCTGCTGAGGAGAGGGCTGGGAGGACTGTGGAGTCCTCCTCTCTGACCTCAGCCCAGGGCAGCCCCGCCGCACCCCAGAGCCTGCATCCCCACCCAGAGCCCTCATCCCCCCACACCTCAACCCTCTGCCCTCGCCCTTAGCCCCCTCCTGCACAGTGAATCCCTCATCCCCAGCCCAAGCCCTCACTCCCCAGCCCCGCCCAGCCTCCTTACCCTCTTGCCCCAGCTCTGAGCCCCCTCCCACAGTCCAAACTCCTTGGCCCCCCATCCCATTAATTTTGTTATGTGCACCAATATGGAGGTGATTTGTCACACATCACCTCCATATTGGTGCATATAACAAGATTCTGCACATGAGTGGGAAAAATTAGAGTGAACACTGCTGGATACTGTATGAGTGCCTGAGGGAAAAACACACAACTTAAATTTGGCAGGTAGTTTGGGGTATGATTGTGTTTAGCACAATACTTGATTATTTTATACTCTTAAAAGTATATAGTTGGTTGAAGAACATTGCAAAGAAGGGACTATGTTTTGTTTTAATTTTAGAAAGTATTTGCTTCTGAGGGTTATTGATCCAAGAGTGCTTGGTTGTTTCCATATTCAACAGTATTAATAAAGTTGATATACTTAGTTAAATATTTTTTTCTTACGATAGTGATATTGTGCAATATAGGGAAACTGTTTAAAACGCTTACTGTTTCCAGTCCATTTTTACATTATTTTAAAAAATATATATCGACTAACAAGGCAGGTGTGTGTGGCGGGGGGTAGGACTTGGACCCATTCTGGGCACCACCAAAAATTATACAAACCTGCCGCCCCTGCAAAGCCTGATTAAGTAGACCTTTCATGGGATATCTCCAGAGAGATTTGAGCACAAAGCACTAACCCTAGCCACTACTATAGTTCATGGGCTGTAGTAGCATTTACACCTAGTTGCTGCAACACCTTCAAGCCGGGGTATAAGCAACCGGAGACAAAAATTCACTGACTGATGGGCCACACCCTCCCACTATGCAACATGGCAGAGAGAGATGTACTAGACCATAGCTCCATGGTGCAAAGGAGGTGCAGAGTCCCAAGTGTGTGACGTCTCCTGCTCTGCCCCTCCTGATCCCAGTGCAGCAGGAAGGGCAGTGTTTAGGGTCCCCAGTGTTTAGCCTCTTCTACACCCACGAAAAGGGAGAAATAAAATTTGGTCTGAAGCGTAAGAAGTCAGCCTAAAAATAATCATGCGTTCCATGTGTTCTAGCCATCAGAGTTTCACAGGTCAACTTGCTTTTGCAAAAAGCGTTTAGATGTGTTGTTTTAGTGGTGTTGCTCATGTCCCACCCTAAATGGCTGAAAATCTGTAGTTGAGTATAGATAGATCAGAAAAGCAAGTTCTATAAATTCCTGGTGGGTCATTCTGTCACGCAAACCATAACCCCTAAAATAAATAACAGAGAGATAACAGAAAGAGGATGTATTATTAATTTTTTATTATTATTACCTAACCTGCAATATAGTTTAGACAGCATGGCTTTAACTGTGTTTGTAAACAAATGGAGCTAGACCCATTTCCACACATTTTTGTTGACTTCAGCCCTTTCCCTGCAGAGAACTGCACATCTTCCATAAGTATTCTTGCAAATGTGTGAAGTTAAGTCTTGTTTCTTAGCTCCCTCCTTCCTTCCCCAGCCCTTACCCTTTCCATTTCTTCTGTCAGCCAGGGATATTATTTTAATCACCTTCAAAGAGGTTATTGTGGGAGAAGGAGGAGGTACATAAATGTGGTAATAATTGTTCTTACATGAAGAAGGAGGAAGTGGGAGGAGGGAAATACACAGGTTCATTTGTAATGCGGCTCTGCCATCCCCAGATGTTGCAGAAGCATCAGGATTGCTCCCTGCAAGAAAAATTGGATTAGTCACAATCTTGTCTACTAATGGACACACTCTGTGATCTTTAGAGCTTCATTTACTGGGTTAATAGTGCTTTGCCTGAGTTCCTTTGCGATGGGGAGGGGGGAACCTGTAGGAAGAAATATTCTGGGTGCAGTCCACAGCCACTGACACGAGTAATATCATATTCATCACAGACAGACCTCATATCTCATTACTGCTGAAGAGTTTGCCCCTGAGGCATTTGAGCTCAGTCAGGCCAGGCCCCTCATGTGGAACCGTTCAGGTATATTGTGAAATGATTTAATGCGATAATAATGTCCACTTTGTGAGATAGATTATGTTTTTTATAGTGGCTGATGGTTAATGAATGATACATTAGCAAACATCACTAAAACATTATTGAGAAAATGCAGCTGAAGAGATAGTAACTCCCTGATTCCCCACCCCCCTCTTTGATGCATAAAAATGAAAAGCAGAAGAATTTACAAGGATCAGAAAACATTTTTGTTAACGTACCAGCTCTCGCCTGTTTTTTTTTAAGAGAAGGTGGGGGAGGAGATATTTTAAAATGCTGCAAACATGAGCTGAAATATCTTTTCTTAAATCAAATAAGAATCAATGAAAGTGCAAACCTGAACAAATACATTATATGTTGACCCAGTTTATTAGATGAAGTCGTTCATTCTGATTTGATTTATCTGGCAATACACTGCTCAGCTGTGAAATGAGATAAGAAGAGCCTATTCACCTTATTTACAATATTATAGTGGTGCCCGCTAGCACCACGATGGTTAAGGGTCTGTCAGCATTTCCATTACACACCCTATTTTTAGGATTTTATAACATGACCACAGATTCACTCTTGGCTGGAAACTGAATCGATGGAAAGACTCCTATTGAATTCAATGGACTTTGGATCAGACCCAAAACAAAATTTGGATTCTCAGTTCATGTGAAGCAGTGTAGCGCCATAGCTGATTTATAGCAGCTGAAGATTTGACCCATTATACCTGTTCAAATTGACTTATTTTTATTTTATTTTGCTCCTTTCCATTCAATATTTTGATTTGCTGTGTTGTATGGCTAATGTCTATTCCTAAAAGGTCTTTTCTTTTTTTCTTTTTTTTTTTTTTGGTTCACTAACAAGGCTAAGGACATTTTCAAAAGCACTTCAATGACTTTTCAATGGGATTTCTGTGCCTAAGTCACTAAAAAAATTTGACCTTATAGTTCATATCCCAATGTTTTCCCAATAAATCTTCTACAAGTCTTCTTGAGGAGGAATTTTGTCTCCAAATTGAATGAGAGAGACTTTTCATTTGCAGCTCAGGATTGATTTATTTATACCACATAAGCTTTGCAAATAAAGGTTCAGTCCAAATTTCCTTCATGTTAATCTGTCAAAGTCTGACCTGAAAGAACCTCATTTTCAAGTGAAGGAGACAAAATTTGTCTTCCTAGTCTTCCTGTGAAGCACGGTCTTTATTTATAGCAAGTTGCATTTGTACACAGGTGTACAAACCATTACACAGGTCTAAATCCTCAGCTGGTATAAATCAGTGTAGCTCCACAGAAGACAATGGAGCTATTCTGACTTACACTAGTTGAGAATCCAAATCTCATATTTGTCCACTGATAGCTAGTCATGTGTACTTGAGTTGCACACACACATTGGGAATCTACACACATACATAGATCATGCAAATGTGTACACACAATTCCATATCTCTGAGTATCTGACCCTTGATGGTCTGAATAGCATTTTTAATCACACTCTTGATGTTTAACATATACCACTATCCCGATATAACGCAACCCGATATAACACGAATTTGGATATAACGCAGTAAAGCAGCACTCTGTGGGGGGGGGCTGCACGCTCCAGTGGATCAAAGCAAGTCCAATATAACGCGATTGCACCTATAATGCAGTAAGATTTTTTGGCTCCCGAGGACAGCATTATATCGGGGTAGAGGTGTACTTATTACAGTAACCAAAACACCCTTGTAAGGAATCACCATTAGTGATGAAGGAAGTTTCATGTACAATACACGTTTTACCTTCCACGTATCCTTCCTTGTGTTACACTCCCATTGCACTCCTCCAATTTTCCTATTTCTTCAGAAAATGGAAAAGTTTTACATAGTGACCAAGAAGAAAAAAAAATCTAGTTAGATGATAAACAATAATAACTTGCCTAATAGTAAGGGGTAGGCAATTTTCACAAGGATAGAATGGTTCTTTAATCTTTTAATTAGACATTTGATAAGTACTGTATTTGCCATCCATCTAGGCCATTTACACCCAGACAGATACATCCATGTATGTAAGCAAAGGCCCCTGCCATAGGCTCATGTCTCCACTGTAAACTTGGTTCTGTGAGAACTGAACTTATGGCCTTAGTGTTTCAAAGCCTGCACTTTGAACATCCACACTGCATCGTAAACCTGGGCTTACAATGCTAATTGGGGGTCTCACAGCTATCCAAACTGCACTAGGCAGCCCTTCTGACTCAGGTCCATGGCTTGAGCTGTTTCCACACTGCAAAATGACAAGGCTTGGACCTGAGTCACAGCAGCACTAGGGCTTTGACAAGACTCCTAGCAGGGTCCTTGGACACAGGTCCTGAGGGTTTCTTGACCTGAATCAGACTGATAGCTGTGTGGATGGAAGGGGGGCTTGGGCTCAAACCTGAGTCAGAGCCAAGGTTTAGCATGCAGTGTAGACATCCCCGAGATTACTCTAGATTTGCATCAGTGTAAGTGAAAGAAGAGATTGGTCCATAGTTGTTAAAAATAATCATGTATTCTTTTATTTGGGGGCACTAATGTGGCATGAATCATAATTATGCTATACAATAATTATAGTCATTATGAGAACTAAATTGTTTTGATTTCATTATAGATACTGTGAAGGAAACCCAAGGAAAAAGGTGATGATGTGGGCAAAAATAGTGATGAGGAATTTAATAATGTGATTTTTATTATAACAGCACCACAGTTACAGGGACTTGCACTTTCCACTGCAGATGGGAATGAATGTAACTATGAGCTAGCTGCAGCCCAGTGTCCCCCATGTGGCATCTGTGTGGAAGATCGGTGGGATGAGATGACAACACCTTCAGAGATGCTGCCAATTCCAGCCTGCTTATCTGGGGGTGTTTTTCATTCATTTCATTTCTGTTAATAAGGGACATTGTAAAGATTTCCCCAACACTTGACGAGATTCCCAGCCTGATGTGTCTAAGGCATCTCTTCTGCATTAATAGCACATGGGCACACTGCTGCACCCACAAGAGCCCCAGCAACCAGAGTGGCCTTGTCATGGGGTCCACTCGCCACAGCAGCACCACCTGCTGGCCATCATGGGGATTAGCTCTGCCAGCCGGTGTGCCCTCTCCAGGTGGTGCCTCTCCCCTCATCTTCTCTGCCTGCAAACCCACCTCAGTCCAAATACTGCAGGGTCCTGTTCATGACTCAGGCCTCTGGCCATGACACCATCTGTATTTCCCCCTTCCAGGGGTTAGGTATCACTGTCCACCAGTCAGCCGCTTCCCCAATGGCAAATAGGGGGACCCAGACCCATCCAGTACTCTGGATCCCGACCCAGGGATGCTATAGATAGCAGGCTCTTGCTGCAACTCTTTAACTTCTCCCCCAGTGCTGCTTCAATTCCCTGCACTGCTTCCCCATGGCCCCAGCACCTTCTTTGACCTCTTCTAAGGGTTTTCAGCCAGAAATTCCCAGCAGCCAGCCAGGGGCTCCCTCGTGCTCCCCCAGGTCCCTGCCAGCAACTGCTCTGTCCAAGGTGCTAGCCTTGCTGCAGCTTGCCAGGAGCACAATCTTCCCTCCTTGGGCTCCCCATGGCAACCAACTGTTTTGGGCCCTGCAGCTCCTTTATACTAGCCCAGATAGGCCCAGAACTGGCTGCTCCGTGCAGCCTCTCACCATTTGGCTGCTTCCTGCACAGCCTCCCTAGGCTGCTCAAAGGACTCACCTCCACTGCTCCTTTCTGGGTCGGGTGTTGCAGGCCCATGAGGCCTCTATTAACCCCTTCCTCTCCAGTGTGGGGTCTCCACACAGACAGAGCCATCCCCCTGTCCACTGTCAATGCAGGATCAGGGCCTACATCACACTGTAGTATTGAATCTGTTCCTAAAACATTACTTTATTTTTTCCTTTATTAGGCTGAATATTTTCATTAATATTTAAGTGCCCTATTATAGTGTACATGGATTGTTCAATGGGCCAAATCCTGTAATCCTTATTCAAATGAGATTCCCATTGGAATCAGACAATCAGGATTTGGAATTTGACATTATCACGCTGGGACTATCTCATTTGTACTGTAGCCACCTGTTACTGTAGACTTCTAGGAAACACAGTTTAGGCTTTTCATCTAACAAACTTGTTTTTAACGCACAACCTATTCTGATGTTTTAAGCACCAGGCATGCAGTGACCTCACTACAGAGCTCACTGTCTGCCTTTGATCCCTCAGAAAGATAGTGAACAGGAGAGGTGGCTGACCCAAGCTTTGTAGTACCTCTCACATGAGAGCCCTCAGGGGTTCATGACTGCAATCCGGTCCTCTAGGATAGGAATGAGCAGAGACACTCAACAGTGACTCCATCTATCCCTGCCAGGGCCTGCAGAAGTGTCATCACCTCATGGTCACTGGGATGAAAGGAAGCTGATGGCACTGTCTGCCAATCTAAAGCCCACAGAGGTCAACGAAAAGATTCCTGTCGACTTTGTGCCAGGCCCCAAATCAGCATGGATGTGATTCTTGTCTATCACCATGAAGAGATCAATGAGACCAGAGTTGTCCCTGTCCCATAAAGAGGGCTAAAAGCAGATTGCCAGGGAGTCTGAAGACTCCAAGTGCCAAGGGTGCTTCCCCAGCAAGGACCTAACACCTACTAGTTTGAGTGATGCTGGTATTCACTCCTCACCAGGGAGGCATCAGCCATCTCCATCACTTATGGACCCAGTGTCTTCCCACTGGATTTAGGGTGGATTTTTTTTTTAAATTCCCACTAACTTTCAGTGGGACGTAAGGTCCATCTAACCCAGTATCCTGTCTTCCGACAGTGGCCAATGCCAGGTGCCCAGAGGGAGTGAACCTAACAGGTAAGATCAAGTGATCTCTCTCCTGCCATCCATCTCCACCCTCTGACAAATAGAAGCTAGGGACACCATTCCGTACCCATCCTGGCTAATAGCCATTAATGGACTTAACCTCCATGAATTTATCTAGTTCTGTTTTAAACCTTGTTATAGTCCTAGGCTTCACAACTTGCTCAGGCAAGGAGTTCCACAGGTTGACTGTGCGCTGTGTGAAGAACTTCCTTTTATTTGTTTTAAACCTGCTGCTCATTAATTTCATTTGGTGGCCCCTAGTTCTTATATAATGGGAACAAGTAAATAACTTTTCCTTATTCACTTTCTCCACACCACTCATGATTTTATATACCTCTATCATATCTCCCCTTAGTCTCCTCTTTTCCAAGCTGAAAAGTCCTAGCCTCTTTAATCTTTCCTCATGTGGGACCCATTCCAAACCCCTAATCATTGTAGCTGCCCTTCTCCGAACCTTTTCTAACACTAGTATATCTTTTTTGAGATAAGGAGACCACATCTGTATGCAATATTCAACATGTGGGTGTACCATGGATTTATATAAGGGCAATACGATATTCTCCATCTGATTCTCTATCCCTTTTTTAATGATTCCTAACATCCTGTTTGCTTTTTTGACTGCCCCTGCACACTGAGTGGACGTCTTCAGAGAACTATCCACGATGACTCCAGTATCTCTTTCCTGATTAGTTGTAGCTAAATTAGCCCCCATCATATTGTATGTATAGTTGGGGTTATTTTTTCCAATGTTCATTACTTTACATTTACCCACATTAAATTTCATTTGCCATTTTGTTGCTCAATCACTTAGTTTTGTGAGATCTTTTTGAAGTTCTTCACAGTCTGCTTTGGTCTTAACTATCTTAAGCAGTTTAGTATCATCTGCAAACTTTGCCACCTCACTGTTTACCCGTTTCTCCAGATCATTTATGAACAAGTTGAATAGGATTGGTCCTAGGACTAACCCTTGAGGAACACCACTAGTTACCCCTCTCCATTCTGAAAATTTACCATTTATTCCTACCCTTTGTTCCCTGTCTTTTAACCAGTTCTCAATCCATGAAAGGATCTTCCCTCTTATCCCATGACAACTTAATTTACTCAATTTGTAGCTGGCAGCCCAAAGCTCCCCGTGCATTTTTCCAGAATTTCAGAGAGTGGAACCTGCTGAATCTCAAGACAGTGTTCTGCTTTCCTCTGCTAGGATCAGTGGTTTGCATATTTGTATTGCGGAGAGGCAGGGGTATCTCAATAGTGCAGCAGGGAAAAGTGAATGGGGGCAGCTAGAGAGCTTGGACACCTGCAATAAACCACTGCCTATAGAGGGTGGATCCCTTGAATGTGACTTGTATATCGAGCTCCTGACTGTTCCAGATACCGCCCATGCACAAGAATGGGGACCTGATTTTAACCTACCTCAGATCCTACTCCCATCCATGGAGGAACAAGGATGGTATTTGAACCTGATCTGCCCTGTGCCCATCACACACATAGCTGTAATGGAGGGGGGACTTATTAGTCCTGTCTGTTTCAGGAGTGAAATAGCAGAGAATCCCAGCCACTGTATCAAGGTACCTCTCACAATGAGGAAGACCCCACAAGAGACAGCCCTCAAACACACACAAGGGTATTTATAAGCCCCTCTACCTGGTTTGACCCATAACAGGGAATAATCACGAAGTTTCATCCTGTCCCAGCACCTGAGGACTCATGGTGTTTTAGACATACATGGATGGAGATTCACACATCCCTTCCCTCAACATGTCTTCTCACCTGTGCAGCCTTCTCTCTCCTCAGGCTCATCATTCCTTCCTCATCACTCATTCCTCAGACCATCTACCATTTTTCTCACTTTTCGCTCCTCCTTCATTTCTGAGGCCTCCTTGTTTAGGCCTCTCGTCATCCTCATTCTTCTTTTTCTGTATGGTTCCTCCTCCTCCAATTCCTCATAGTCCTTCCTCCTTCTCAGCACAATCCCTCATGGTCCTTCCTCCCTCTCCTCCTCCTACTCCTTGGTGGGATCCCTCATTCATGCTCCTCCTCCTCAGCACTGTCCCCTGTGGTACTTCTCAGCCCTTTTCATCCACTGGTTCTGTGTCATCCCTCACTGTTCCTCCTCTGTGGTCTCTTTCATAGCGCTTACCTCAATTCTTGCCCCTTGTCACTTCTCTGTGTTGACTCAGTCACTGCTTTCCCTCCATCCCTCTCCATGCAGATGCCAATCTGTGTTTAAAAATATTTTGCACCAGTTTTCAGAGGCTCAATTTGCTCTCCTGGATTCTGGGGTCAGAGCATTATGAACCTGCCAGGCCGCAGCCAGGCATGAAGTGCTGACCTCACAGTACTGTTGCATCATCTCCTGTGATGAGTTCTGTCAGGGACACTGGACAGTCCTAGCAATTTCTAATCTACCCAGTTAGCCCCTCTTGAGTCCCAGGTCTTTACATTGATTACTGGGTTTAGAACAAGAAACTAAAGAATCAGGAGATTACAGGCTGTGCGGTGTATAGAGCAGGGTTTGGGAGTCAGGGCTCCTGGATTGCACTTGTGGCTCTGCTGCTGTGGCTTTGGATGAGTCCTTTTGATAATATTAACCTCTTAACCCCCAATCACAAAATGAAATGCTCTGAGCTCCAGGGAGGGGGAACGGTGCTGGAACACGTCAGGCTGTTAGTAACCACCCAGCTCTCTTGGCTCCATGTGCTGATGTCCCCGCTCCTTGCTGCTCCCCACAGGTGTGTGAGGGGGGAAGCATCTTCCCAGGCCCCATGTGGGACATTAGAGCCTCCTGGGAGCATCACCCCCATCCTGAACCCCGATGTTCACATATATGTACATTCTGGGAACAGAAAAGACCCTTTGGATGGAAACTCACAGCCACCTACAGTTGATATAGCTCCAGTCACCCTGTTTGCAGGATTTAGGGGCTCACCCTGGTGTCCTAGCTAAGCCCCAGCTCTGAGATTCCATTCCACACCTTCTGCATTCTCAGTTAAGGCAAGGAATGAGGATGACTCCTGTGGCCCAGGTCAGTGGTGGGCGAAAGGATCTATTTATTGCCCACACTCATCTCACAGGGAAGTGTGAGGGTTATTTAATGAATCATCTTGAGGGGTGGGGGTTTTGAAATCGTTGGGTCAGGGAGAGTTCATGGCCCAGCTACACTGAGAAACTCAACAGACTTTGCACCCATTTTCCTGGTCCTTGGGATGATTGCTCAGCTGCGCCGGCTGCTAGGGAGGGAGTGCAGCTTCTTTGAAATAGGTTTGTCAAACAGACTTTTCAGGACTCTTGAGTGGAGCTACATCCCATCCATCTGCCGCTCCAGCCAAGCTGGTGAGAGCCACTATGGAGATGAGGCATTGAAAATGATTTCGGAACATGGTAAGTTTCACTGTATAACCGGGGGTGGGGTGGGCAGAAGTGCAAAGAATTAGTTATTCCCTATCAAAATGCCATTCCTTGCACTGACCCCATTGTGACCCCATCACACTCCATGACAGAACACTTCAGTTAGATTTTAGAAAGACACAATCTGTACTGTTTGTGCAACATGCAAATTTAGGGCCCAGTTCTATAATCCTTACTCTGAATGGATAGTTCTTATTCACATGAGCGGTCCCATTGAAGTCAATGGTATTACATTAGTACACAATAGCACTAGTCATTTTTTGTAATAGTTGCAGCATGAGACCCATAATGAAAGTATTTTTATAGCACTATTTCCAAATTTCACAGCGTTACTGTACACAGTAACAGCTCAGACAAGCATAAAACATATTTCCCAATGTCTTTTATAACAAGGAGCAAATAAATGTACTGAGGGTATCTTTCTCCCCACTACCATAGAAGGCAACCATTTGAATCATTGAACAAACCCCAGTTTCACAGAATATCAGGAATGGAAGGGACCTCAGGAAGTCATCTAGTCCAAACCCCTACTTAGAAGTGGACAAATCCCTAAACAGATTTTTGCCCCATGTCCCTAAATGGCCCCCTTGAGAATTGAGCTCATAACCCTGGATTTAGCAGGCCAATGGTCAAACCACTGAGCTATCCCTCCCCCATGTGACTAGTCACATAGCACTTTACCCCAGGCAGTAATGATGACTGCAAGTGGACTCAATTGCAAATATCATGTAAGGTCTTATTTCATAATCAGAGATAGTGAGAAGGCTTGGATTTTTTTTCTGCTTTTGTTTTTCCAAGTAAGATCTATTTCAATATTTTGTTAAAATTTATTCAACATGTTGCTAAGTATATCAGCATAAGAATGCAGGTGAAAAGCAAAATTCCTGCAAGTAGCTCTTCCTTTTACCTCCTCCACCCCAAACACCTTTCATGTTGCATGAGGAGTCTTTGCATGAAAGCTTTTGAAATGCAACAACTTTTCCTACTAGGTGGTTTCCCTTGTGCCCCCCAACACCACTCAGTCCTTTGAAAATTATCATCTATTCAGCATTTAGAAGATAGCTCTGAGTGCAGCACCATATATTCCAGATTTTTAACATAGATTATGTGGTTTCAAGAACTCACCAAGACCTTTTATGCACATGGGGTCATTGATTTCAGTGGACTTTGGGGTAGATAGGCTTGCATTGATTTTTGCGACTATTTAATGTTCTCCTGTGTGAAAAAAGACTCTAGGTTAAACCCCAGTCCCCTTGAAGTCAATGATCAAGCTCTAATTGACTTCAGTGGTTGTCAGGATTTCACCTTATCTGTATAAGTAGTTGGAAACTGCATTAGGGTTTATGCTCAGAAGTCTACAGTGTATTAGGCTGTAATTTGGTCAGCACACCATCCATTCTGCCCAGCTGCCTCCATTCTCTACAGTAGACTCCAGCATGCATGAACAGTGAGTATGACTGTGATTGTCTATATGCCACATTAAAAAAAATCAGCATTTCTTCTTGTATAGTTAGTGTCTCATTAATTGTCACTGTAATCCTAATGACTCATGCAAGTGATAGCTCTGATGCCCACATTCTAAACCGAAACACTCAAGAACAAGGTGTGTCATACTGTAATGTATGTTCTGTCCTTTGTTTACAATACCCAGTATGATCCGCCACAAAGAGAGAAACCCACAGCTCCTATTTGAAATGAACACATAAAGAGCATTTGCCTCAACTCCTCCAGTACTGCCAATACACACCAGCGAAGTCAGACTCTCTCCTCATGAATCATGCATAGACTCTGCCAAGCATATAAAAATGATGGGGAAATGTGACTCATCTGTGTGACCCTGTTTTGATGGATAGAGCCTTACTGGCTTATGAGTGAATAAGGAAAACAAAACCACTTGCACTGATTTTATTTTAAGTTGTCAGTCTAAGAAAAAAAACTTTCAGACAGACAATATAGCACCAGGTATTTGTATATAGCCAGTATACAATATTTAAGGCTGACCCATTTTAATGATACGATCTATGATTATTTCATTCCCTTTCACTAATTGCGTAATGCCAGATGAATGTCTTTGTTTCTCTTTGTCTGCTCATTTTCAGAAGCCTCCTAGACCAAGTGCCTGTAGTTCTGCTTACATGTGTCCTGCTGTTCATTCAAGCATAGTTTAGTAGATGGCTGCTCTTGCACATAGGAATAGACAAACTTCAGCCTTTGGGTACATCTACGCTAGGAGCTGGGGGTGTGATTGGGTGTGTCTACACCTGGAGCCGGGTGGAGCTTGTGGAGACATACTCGTGCTAGTTCTCATAAAGGCTAGCATGCTAAAAATACAATGTAGCCATGATGGCGTAAGTAACGGACTGGGCAAGCTAGCCACCCTATGTACATGTCTATGGTCTCAGATGGGTATGCCCTGTCCTGCAGCCCATGCTGCCATGTATTTTCAGAGTGCTAGCTCAATGACAGCTAGCATGAGTATGTCTCCTTGAGCTGGAGGTCAGTGTAAGGCCTAATTCTTCTCTCACGTAAACAGGTATAAGTCAGTAGTAACTCAGGTTATGTCAATGGAGCTACACCATTGCAAATTTATTGTAAGAAGAGAATCAAGCCCAATATCATTGACAAAAGGCTAATGAATCATACCCTGATACTCTACTAATACTGAACAACAAGTCTGTCATGATGTCTGGAGAGAAGCTGTGATAATATAAATCATATTATTACACAGATGAAACCTAGGTACTTGACCCTTCAAGTTTCTTAGCCTTGAGGGTTAAAGCCTAATTTTTAAAAAGCAACCTCTAATTTTGGAGCTTTGCTTTTCGGGTGTCCAAACTGAGAAACTTTGGATCTCATCATCAGTGGTTCCTGACACCCTCAGGGGAGGTCAACAGGGACAGTGAATGCTCAGAACATCTGGACAATTAGGCCAAAAACTTTAAGTATCTCAAATTGGGCCCTATCAATGGAGGCATCCAGAACCAATGAAAATGTGGGCATTCATGGTTTATCCTCTTATAGTTTGGCTTTGCCAAGTTACTTGTCTCTTTTACAGGACCTACATGCTCAGCTTTGACCCAAGACAGGGATCCTTGTTAATGCTGTGAGACTTTATTGTGTACCAGGCAGACAGAAGGGGGCTGTAAAGAGATTGAGATGGTCTGGTGCAGTGCACTGACAAGCTGTTGCTCACGGTCAAAAATGTTCACTAACTACAATAACTGAACATGCTGACACATTGGCTTATTAAATATTTAAATCAAATGTCTCAGGGTTATTTTGTTTGTTCTTTGTTTTCTGTTTTTCCCCTCATTCATGAAGGAAGCCAATCACATAATCCTTCTGATAAATTACTCGCCTTATCTTTCCAATGAAAATACACCACAGATGAAATATTATAGTGCTTTGACACAAAGTGGAGCATGGAGGGGTTTTTTAGTTGGCTTTTCAAGGCATTTCAGACTTTACATCTAACATTTATTTTTAGTGGCCCATACTACTACAAGTGCGTGCTGTCACTAAGAAGGTTAGGTCATGTGTTGATTCTCAGATTCATCATTACCCGGGAAGACAGATGAATCTGAAAAACGTCAGAGTTGGGATTCTATTTAAATAAGCATCCAACACGATGAGGTCCTAGTCTTTGATTGGGACCACTAGGTACAATCACAATACAAATAAATACCTAATAGTAAATAGTTCCAACACGTTCAAACTATTGAGACCTCTTAAATCTGCAGGACTAGGGTAGAAATCTCACAACAGTTATTATTAGTAGTAGTAATAATAATTATTTATTTGTATCACAGAGGAGCCCCAGTCACGGACCAAGACACTATTGTGCTAGGTGCTGTACAGACATAGACCAAAAAGACTATTGGTCCCTGCCACAATCTAAATATAAGACAAGAGCCGACAGGATACAGACAGGGGAGCACAAGCTGGCAAGGATACCATATCAGTCAGCATGATAGTGGTCTGAGGAATATTTTAAAATGTGCTCACTACCAGAAATACTGTGAGAATGGTCTTTCTTTTGGTATTCCAGTACCTGTAATTTCAGCCCTGGCCAACAACAAAAAATGGAAGTAAAAGCAAAATATATCCAAACATTTCAGAACCTCGTGAAAGCTTCAGACTGAGTTTGAAACTAGAAATGGTGACATTTGAAGTGGAGGATGTCTTTGTTTTTTCCCAAACCGGTTCAGTCACCCTTAATCACCACCAATCTTCTGCCTATTTGAAACAAACACAAGGGGAAAATGGTAGCACATTACCATTTCCTATTATCAGTTTTAATAATGATAATGTGGGATTGTGCACCATTATCTCTTTATAGAGCAATAAAATTTCACCCCCTCTCACAGTGACTTCAAGTGTTCGGAATGCACTGAGCAACACCAAGATGACAGCAGGAGGAGGAGGAGGATGTTTCTAAATAATATGTTACCTTGACTTCATCAGGCTTGTTTTGTCTGGCAAATGAATTATGTAAACCTTCTCCACCCGAAACTGTTTCAAGTCAATTAATTGTTGTAATTACTTAAGATTTCTTTTTAATGAATATGCCTCTCCGGGGATTAGATGATATCCTGTCATCTGTAGGCCTGATAAATGAAATGTGATTTGTGGCTTGCTGCACACTGAACCCTTGCACTTGAACAATGTCTCCCCTTCCTATGCTCATTAGACGTAGAAATGCCCTTGACGGAGTTCGGGATGTTTGTTATAGACCGTTCCTGATAAGATCGCATAGTAAGCAAATGAAACACTGCACTGCACTTACCCTTCTTCCTCTCCTTTACTTTGGATATGGGGGCCGCATTAACACATTGACAATTATTCAAGCCAAAGACATGACCCCAGTGAGGTTACACATTGTAATTGCTACCAGCTTAGCTGCTCCATCTTTCATCGCCATTGGGTGCATTGAAATGTGAAGGATTAACAGTCACTTGGTGCTGAGGGAGGCCAGTGCTATAGAATGAGCTGAGCTGCTTTTACAACCTTCCCTCCCCCCCACTCCACTTTCCAATCAGCTTTGCCAGATTTGACAAGCGTGTTATATGTGCGCAGTACCTTATTTCTTGTGCTCCTCAAGAAAAGGAGCTGGCTGGTGCTTGCAGATGGACACAATCAGAGACAGCATGACAAAGCCATGCAGCCTGCCTGAATTCCTACAAACAGTGTGACTACTTATAAGCCAATTTCAACTAACCTTTTTCCCCCGCCCCAGTTTCACATACTCAATATAATCTAATCACTGAGACTCTGAAAATATAAAGCGGGTGGAATTTTCCATATTCAAATTCCATTGGCAAAGAGAGGATTATTGCTTTTACTGCGAGACCTTTACTGAACGCCATATGGATACATTAAACAACCAAATACAATAAGCTATATAGAACAAGGGATTGGCTGGAAAACAGGCCAAAATGCTGCCGTGTTGGGAAACCCTATATTACAAGCAAAAGCCACTTTGACCATTAGCCAGTCAAAAGAGAGGGACCGTCTCAAATATATTTAGACATCTGTAAAGCTAAACACATTTACACACACTAAGGCCCTTAGCCTGCCAGATGATGCATGCTAGCAGATCCTTGCACCCAGACAGAGATCCACTTAAGTCAGTGGAGTTCTATGTGATCACAGAAGTCCATCTGTCTTCATCTCGTTGCAGGATCAGGGCCTAAAACAACAATAGATTGTAAAACACTATGCTAATATAAAACACCACAACCACCACCGCATTCCATATGACTACCACACAAAGGAATAGCCAGCAATGTTATTATAAAAATAGCTAAGAGCCCACACAAGAGCAGCACTGATATAGCAAAAACAAAGTTTTCACCCTAGTGCAATAAGCTAACATTCAGATTTGAAGCATCAAGGGACAGGAAGACATGGGAGGTGGGAGGATGAAGCAGGGAGGGTGATATTCCTGGATGGAAAGCGGAAGGCAGGCATCAGTGATTGGAAGGCATGGGAGATTTCACAGGAGAGATGGGAGTGAGAGGGAGGTATCAGGGGTGGAAAGAAATGACCAGTGGGCTGGCATAGAAGGGAGAGGCAGGAAAATTCCCATGAGGGAATTGCTTTGGCTCTTCAGATCAACACTGGTTTGGATGAAATAAGAACTAACCTAAAACCTTACCTAAATTCTGAACCCATCTCTTTTAAAGGTTTAGGGGGGGAAATGGTTAATTTCTTTCATCCAGGTTCTCTTGGATCTTTACTTCCTGGTTCCAGATAGGACTGGAAGCAGGAGTACTGAAATACCACGAGAAGGGCTATTTTTGTGGCATCATGGGCCAAACTATCAACAGGTTGTTTTCATCAGCTTACTACACCAAAGATATTCAGATCATTTTGGATTAGATGAACCTATTATGTTCCCAGCACACACAGAGTTACAAATGAAACAAATGCACTTTCTGAAAGGGTGCACCACAATACTACTTTATTGTTTAGAAACCACACATCTATCAAATAACAACCAAATACAAAGAAAGATATAGCAGGCTGCTACCTAGAACAGCAAGGCAACAATTCCACTCACCTTTCTCCAGACTGGCTCTTTTGCAGCCCGACTGCTAAAGACCCAGATCACATGCTTCTAGACAGAGTTCCCTAGCTTGCAGGAAGGAGTAGGAAACCCCAGAAAATTTAAAGTGATAGCTTACAATTTTAACAGTTCTCAGTACCACAGAACTGTGCCTCTGAAGTGTTTGAGGTACATCCAGCGACAATCAACACACAGGTCCTGAAAGTGCTCAGTAAGGACCTGATCCAAATCCTGCTGAAGTCAATGGAAAGTGTCCCATGGACTTCACAATGAATCAGACCCCAAAATTACAACCAGCTCTTGAAGACAGAATTATGAGCGAATTCTATTTTAATCAATGGTCCAAGTTCTTCCAGATACAGCAATGGGATTACAGAAGTGGAGTGAGAGAAGAATATGGCCCAATAAGTCTTCCCTGAATTTCCTTAGATGATTGAATACCCTACAATGGACTAAATCATGTGTTTTCCTAGTGTTTCTTTGCTGCGGAAAGAAATAGTAGTTTTCTTACTCTGCATAGTAGCTGTGAAGGTATTTCACTTCCATTGTTACATAGTCTTAACCTTTCAAAGCTAAGATGAAACATTCATTTTTTCTACCCTCAGCAGCCTTCAGCAAGGTGTCCCCTGCTCTGGAACTTTTGGCAATCTGACAAAGGCTCCTTCCTACACGTCAGTTCTTGTTATCCACTTTATCTTCCTGACATATGACACACTTGTCAGATTGCATTCTTTTCAACGTTCCCTGTGTTTGCCCATTCTCAGGTGGGAGATTCTACAGCCCCATTTTAGCAGTTTTTTCTGGTGTTGCAGTTGCACCCTTTCTTGATGACTGGAAAGAGCATAGCCAAAAAGCCCTTTTTGCCACTTCTGGTTTGGCATTCTACACTGCAAACAGCAGCAACTTTTTGGATGCTTCATCAACTGGCCATAGTAAGTTTCATGCCCTCTTTGTGACAGAGGTATCCCTCCTAGCCACTGTAGTTAATCTGCTACTAAATTAGGACCTTGTCACATACGTCCCCTGCTTTCTAATGGAAGGGAGTTACTTCCCCCTCACTCTCTCTGTTATGGGAGGTTTTACTAGGGCAATGACTCTCCTCACTCTCAGAGCAGTCATCTTGGATCCTCCTTGTAGGCTGGTTGGCTGGGGCTCGTCCCCCTCCGGGGCGGCGAGGAGCCAGACCTCGCTGCTTTGGTCAGGTGTGCTGGGGAATTAGCGTGGTCCTGCAGGAAACAGTCAGTATTACCAGGCCCAGGCCCTGGGTCAGGGTGGGGCAACAAATAGTCACTAGTTCAGGCCCTCAGATTGGGACTGAGCAAACAGTCAGTATTAGCAGGCTCAGGCCCTGGGTCAGGGCGGGCAGCAAACAGACACTAGTAGGCCCAAGCCTCCAAAGGCCTGGGAGAGGGGGAGACTCCACCCACGAGTTGGGTGGCAGGGGGGATGCAGGCCCACCCACTCCACTGCGTCCCAGCCTGGGGCCCTAGCAGCAGCAGAAGACTCGCTGCTGTGTCAGTGGGGATCCTGGCCGCAACACACTGACATGGGCTCTGGCAGTGCTGCAGCCAGACTAAAGTCGGCTGCCCTTGGGCTACTTCCTTCCTCCCCCTCTAGAGGTACCTGAGTCACAGTGGTGTCCTCCAGGGGGGGTCTAGTACCATGGGCTCCTCAGGATAGCTGGTGAGCGGTAGGCTTGGCAGCTCTTCTGGGTTCGGACTAGCTTCAGGTGGTATCTGGTCTGGCCAGTCCTCAGGTCGGCCGCCAATCGCCGCAAGTGTCTGGTCGCTCCAGTGTCTGAGAGCCAAGTGAGCTCTGGGGGCGGGCTTTTATACTTCCTGTCCTGCGTCCTGACCGCTGAGAGGCGGGTGCAGGGTTTGCTGGCTCTGCCCACTTTGGTGTCCAGAGAGGCTCATCCCCCTTTGGGGCGGCGGGGAGCCAGACCACCTCACTACACTCCTATAGCATCCATCCATTCTCCATCTGCAAAAATCACATATGGTCTCCCCCATATTTCTATCTTCACCCCCAGGTCCTCACACCAAGGACAGCACGTTGAGTTATTCTCCTTGCTTCCACTCTTAGGAGCCTAAATACATTTCTCTCCTAAATGGCTTAGACACTTTTTAAAATGGAATAAAGGCCTTGTCTTCACTAGAAAGGCCCTCCCAATGGAGATGCATCTGATACCAGCAACATAATTATTTACAATAGACATTCATGCTCAGGCTGCAGCCTGAGCTCTGGGACCCTCCCCCTTTGCAGGGTCCTAGAACCTGAACTCCAACCTGAGTCCAAACAATTACTCCGCAATTAAATAGCCCTCTTAGCCTGAACCCCATGAAACCGAATCAGCTGACACAGGCCAGCCACAGGTGTCTAACTACAGTGTAGCCATACCCTAAGTCACTTAGGCAATTTTGAATTTTTACCCAATCAATTTAAACTGTTACCAAATGCTATATTTTAACTAAACTAAAGCTAAATTGCTCTACAGTGCAACCTAACAATATTGCGCATTGTATCTTAAAGAGTCAATTCAGCAACATTGTTAAGCACGTCTAACTTTGAACACATAGGTAGACCCATTGACTTCAACAGACTTAAGTATTTTGGCTTGACCTGTGACTTCAATGGGACAGCTCACATGCCTATTGTTAGGTATGTGCTTAAGTAACTTGTTCAACTGAGGCCTGGAAGTCTTCCAAAGCCTTCACATTGACACTGCTACAATATTCCTATTATAATCGTCATCAATAGTATCATCCTTTTACAAAGCAAACAAAATTGGCAGAATCATAGTGCCTGAACCTGTAATCCTTACTCAGACAAAACTCCCATGCCCAGTAAGGACATGGCTGAAATTTAAAATGTGAAGGAATTAAAAACCCATACTTCCAAAAAAGTTAATTAAACAACCACATTAGTGAGAGAGAAGTACAATAAAAGCCTTTAAAAAGTGTTGTCTCCTTATCAAGCTGTTTCCAATCATAAAATAAAGGTTGTAATATTTGATTATACTAATAATAAATACAACACAGGCTTTCAGAAAGTGCCTATAGGCATATATTTTATACTATATAGTAAACATTTAAAACCATGTGTATCAATAATTAAAAGCAGGAAGAACCTCCCATTTATATTTGGTACGTTCTCCCTGTTATTTTATGCATGCTGAGTGTAATAATAACAATGCCTATCTCAGAGGTGTTGTGGAGCTTAATTAATTGGTATTTATAAAGTGTTTTTGAGATCCTTAAATAAAAGATACTCTATACATGCAAAGTATTATGTGAAATCATCATTCTGTCCATTCTAAATCTTTCTTCACCTCTTGCTCCCCTGCAACAAAATCCTATTTGAAAAATCATTGTTATTGAAATTGTGAAGTACAATCAATTTTTTGAATACATATAAATCAGTCATCTGTGACATACACTGTAAGAATGAAAAATGAATCAGGATTACCCATAACAGGCATTCTGTCTAATAATACTTGTACTTGACTTTCAAATCAAGTTTTAAAATATAATGTATTGCTAAAGCAGTGTAGCAATAACAATGTCTTCCTATTTAAAAAGAATCACATGCAAAAAATAATTCATTTCTATCTCTTTATTAGTGGCATGGTATGTGGTGGTATGCTTTAATAGATTATCAAGATATGTTCTTCTGAAATAATTTAGTTCATCCTCATTCACACCCTGATCCAGGAAAGCACTTAAATATGTGATTACGTCCTTCCCTGGATCAGGGCCTCATTGAGGCAAATGTTGACTACTTTGCACAATATTGTAATTCACACACTTAAAGCTCCATGCAATCTGATGTTTTCCAAACAGCCAAAGCATGGCCTTGGAACTGTCGCATTCCCCCACTGTAAACATGCTCCCACAGCTTCAGATAAAGAGGGGTAGTTATTTGAAAGCTGCCTCTACATTCCGTGTCTACTCAGATATACAAGGTTACAGGATAGAGTAGCAGTCAGCTTGCCTGGGCCTCTCTTCTCTGCTCCCATAGTACGTTGCTCAGAGCAGCAAGAGCAACACACAGCCCTCTGGTAAGTGGGGGAATGGAGAAAGAGCAAAGAGAGAGGGGAATAGCAGGAAAGATGGGGCGGGAAAAGAGCATAAAAAAGAGGAGATAGGAAAAAAGAACAGTGCGGGGAGGGGGTAAGTGACACCCCCCATCTCAAAATAAGAATGCACAGGAGAGACAGAGAAACAGATAAAAGGAGAGAGATTGACAAATGTACCAAAATATTGTGCAAGATGGGGCAGTGCAATGACTTTCAGGGTACCCAGATACCAAGAGTCACCCTATTGCCCTCTGCTCCCTAAAACCATCAGCCTTTCAGCCACTCAAGCATTCTCCTCTGGACTATGCCAGCTCTGTCTTCACCTTGCAGATTAACAGTAGGTGCACCCCAGTTCCTCAGGCCCGTTGAATTATTTCCCTGTGATATCCAGACTCTGACACTGGCTACTCACACAAATCCCAGATCCTCTGCCCCCAAAGGTGCAATGTGCCCTACTAGTTTTGCCTTTAATCACCACTCCTATAAAACCACACCGCATTTGTGAGCACTTATAATAAAACAAAAGTAGGTTTATTAAAGAAACAATGGAGAGTTAAATAGGAAAAGAGAGAGGGTGGTGGAAACTAACTTTACCAAACGGCACTGTACCCAAGTTAATGGCAAGCTGTGGGAAACACCACAAATTCAGTTCACAGGGTTTCTAGGACCATTTTCTTTGATTTCCCTCTGTTTGAGTTTGCATGTCTTTAGTTTCGCTTTGGGTTTCAGCTGGGTCAACATAAAAGCAATCTCTTATTTTAGGGCTTGAGGCACAGCCCACTGAAGTCGGTGGAAAGACTCTTAATCTGTGTCTTTGCTAAGAAAAGAGCTGAGTTCTTAACTAAAGGTAAAATCTTAGCAGGTTCTAGAGGTAAAATGCTTGCGTTAACATGTTGAGGTAAACCTTAGGATCCTGCATAGCCTTTAACTCAACATGTTAACCTGTGTGACAACTACAAACTGCTTTCTCTTCTCTAGGATTTTACCTCATTTTAGCTAACTACAGTTAAGAACACAGCGTTTTTTTTCCCTAGTGAAGATAAGGCTCCATTGTCTTCAGTGGGCTTTGAATCAGGCCCTAAAATATGAACTCTTCCAGTCAGGGACTGTGCCTTCTTCTAAGTTTCAAAGCTTCTAGCACATTGTGGGTACTGTAATAAATAATCAATCAATCATCATTATTATTATTATTATTTAACAGGGATAGTTTGATTTGAAAATATACTGGCCACTGTATTCTACTGGTAAAAATATAGGATCTTCACTTGTACTGATGGAGGGGAGCTAGAACAGAGAAAAGGGCAAGGAGCATAGAAAGGGACAGCAGGGTTTCTACAGCATGTTTTGCCCTCTCCCCAAGATTATAAAAGCTCTTCAGTCAGGACACAGCAGGGTTAGAATATTGGGTGTGCATATAGGGCTGGAGTAGATTCAACCAGCAAAGCAATTGTATGTGATGTCCTTTTTTCTGTACCTTAGGAATTTCTGAACAGACAAATAATGAGAATGCAGAGACCTAGATCAGTGATTCACAACCTGTTTTAAGTGGTGAACTGGATTCAATAGACTAGCAGCTGCGTGCCACCTGTGACACCGAGACTGCTTGGCAAACGGTCCCCTGTTCTTTGCAAACAACTCTCATCTCAGAACTGACAAGATTGTTTCAGTATAACACAGGATGAGCAAAGTCACTCTGTATCCTTTCGCTGAGGAGACATCTTGGAGATGTTCTCATGAAAAATTGGATCCTGTTTCCTGTGAAGCCAGCTCTGCAACAGGTTAAAGTTTGGGGGGAAACTTCATTAGCTAGGAAAGGTAACAATTAATAAGTAAACCCAAGTTCACGTTTTATGATTTTGTTTTGTATTGTAACCATTTGTTCTTTAGGAGGTCAGTGCTCAAACCACTGTGCTATCCCTCCCCCTTGAGCATTGACCTGCTAAACCCAGGGTTGTGAGTTCAATCCTTGAGGGGGCCATTTAGGGATCTGGGGCAAAAATCTGTCTGGGAATTGGTCCTGCTTTGAGCAGAGGTTTGGACTAGATGACCTTCTGAGGTCCCTTCCAACCCTGATATTCTATGATAAAATCATTTGTTCTTTGTCACTTTTATTAATCATTTTCTAATGCTTAGGAGCAGGAGAAAAAAAATCCTTAACTCCTGAACTTTTTATCTTAAATATGTTAAAAATTTACAATGCTATATTATTACAGGTTGACTGGAATCCTGTGTATGCTTGGAGCAATCTGATTGACTAACATAGTGGGTGAATATTTTGCTAAAAATGTTTGGTATGTGTCATGAATCACAATAAAATAAAACAAATAAAACTCACCAACAGGGATTTTTAAGTAACATCTTTAGGGCCTGATCGAAAGCCCATTGAAGATATTCTATTGAATCAGGATTAGGCTCAGGTCCTTGCTGCATCAATATGCAGGGTATGCCCTTAGAATTAACAACCCTAACTCATTCCAGACAGTCATTTAAACCACTAGGAAATATTAATAATAAACGGTGTTATTAGGCTAAATCCTTCAAATGGCACCTGAGCCTCTCACAAGACATTTATTGCAGGATCAGGGTATAACAGCCAGATTCTTAAAGGAATTTAGGTACATGAAGATGAAAGAGGTGCCCAGTGAGATTTTCAAAAGCTCCTTACTCCCATTGATTAAACTGATAAATCAACAAGGGTTAAGTACGTAGGGGCTTTTGAAAATCCCATTAGGAACCTATCAGCGTTTTTAGGTGCCTAAATACCTTTGAAAATGTGACCCTAGCTCATCAACCACTAATTAAGGCAGCAATGCACGATACCTCAGTGAACATATTTCCTTTTAAACATTGGGGAGAAGGGAAATAACCGAAAAAACAAAACCCAAGCAAACAAATCCAGCTTTGCAATTAATCAATCACAATTAAAGTGAAATATTAGATATTATCAGGATGAATCTAGATATGAGTTACAATTACTGTAATTCAAGCACAGCACAGGCAGACAGATCGTCAGCTGGTGCAAATTTATAGCAACTGAGGATCTGGAAGGAATTTCTGATAGAGAGTTTACATATTTGTTTAAATCATAACGGAAATGACTGCACATGCATAGCAAGTTATTTTTAAACATCATTATTTCATAAGGGCAGGATGATTTTGAGGAATTAGCAGGGAATATGGATGTCTGATTGTAATACAGTATTGTCAACCCCAAGGGCTGAAAAATCATGATATTGCCTTAAAGTTATGAGATTTAAAAAAAATAATAATAATCCATTGGCAGTTTTTTATTTGTTTTGTGTGTTTCAAGCCTTTAGGTCACACTAAAGTCACATTTTCAGGCTTGTATCTGTGACTATGGTCTAGAAATGTCTTCTTTTTTAAAAAAAGAAAGAAAGCTGAGAGTCTCACAAAATCATTTGACTCCAGGAGCTGAAGCTTGAAGTAAAGCATGAAATATTGTGATAAAATCATGAGATACTGCACACACTCACGCACACACTAACCTTGGTACTGAAGGAAAGACAAAAATATTTGGCAAAAATATGCAATTTTTCCTAGTATAATCAGCATGTAAATTTTTTCACACAGTTCTACCGGGCAGAAAATCTCCAAGAGGGAAATAAATAGTTTATGAAGTATGGACTTTGTGAGGAATACATATATAAAACAGAGAGACAATCTTTAAACTTTACAGTTTTACACCTTCCTCAAGAAAAAGAGAAAACGAGAGCGATGTATTACCTAAACATGCCCTTTAAGAATTTCCTTGTGCTTCTGAGTTCTTTCTCATCACTGCAAGACCTCTGCTAGGTGTGAAGCCATAAGCATATGAATGCTTGTCATGCAGGTGTATTTCCTATACCTGCCACACTGTGAACCCACCAGGTCTCTGGCCCTGAGGAGAAGTTCTCTTTCCTTGCAGCAAGATTATGTTTTAAAAAGCTGACTTTTAAACCTCTTACTGAATTTTTTAATGGATTAAATTCATCATGTCACCAGCTGCTGTGCAGCTAATAGAGCCATAAAACACTGTATTAAAGGATTACCCATGCAAAATTTCCTCTTGTGCTAATGTGAATTTTAATACTTTTAACATTTAGTTGAGATGGGAATGTCCAAGAACAGCTTGTTCAATAGGTTGTTCTATAAAATTAAGTTCCTCGGCTCATCACAAATGCCAGGACTCCATTAAGTTAAAATTTTACAGAGAGGCTAAGATGATTCACTGTATAGCATTTGCAGGGAGGAAGGCAACATCTGCTTCTCCATTAATGCAATAAAAAGAAGAAGCAAAACACACATAAGTATCATAACTTTAGGGGAACTGGGCTGAACAGATGAGAGTGCTAGCTCCAAATTAGTTGAAGGTCAGTTTACACCATTTTGTACATTGGGGATAATAATGATGGCAATATGAAATCTTATTCCCTGAAATGCAGATTACAAATTCAGGACTTATTTCCCCTCTCACTTATACTAGTGTAAAGTCAGGAGTAACTCCTCTGAATCAAATGATTTTATATTGGTGTCTAAAACAGAGAAGAATCATGCCTTCAAAATGGAGACACCTTCAGATTCATTAATATTTATAAGCAACAATTTACATTTATAATTTGTGTATGTGAAATCATATTGTTATAAACAAAACATAGTGGGCTAAATTCTGTCTTTGCATCTGTCTCGTTTGCTGGAGCCAGGACTATAGTGGCCAAATGGAGGTTGCCTTCTCAGAGTGGTTCATGGTGACTGGGAGCAGAGTGTCTTATAGGGTACATCTACACTGCAATAAAAAACCTTTCATGGCTCGGGCTGTGGGGCTAAAAATTGCTGTGTAGACTTTCAGGCCCGGCATGGGAGCCCAAGCTCTGAGACCCACCCACTTTGACAGGTTTCAGAGCCTAAACATCTACACTGCCATTTTTAGCCCTGCAGCCCAACGCCTACAAACCTGAGTCAGCTGACCTGGGCCAGCTGCGGCCATGCCACAGGTCTTTTATTGCAGTGTAGACATACCTATAGTGTCTTATAGTGCACTTAATACTGCCTCTGCAGATGGGATCTGGGTGAGTTACCTCCCGTGCCTACTACCAGGCATCTTACCTATATTGGCTTAAGCATGAAGATCACATATAGAATATGCAAGGATGTCTTTAACCAGGCATGATCCTTGCATGGGACAGTCTTTTTATTCTATGCCTGTACAACATCCAGCACAATGGAGTTCTGGTCCATTACGGGGGCTCCTAAGCATTACAGTAATACAAATAAATACTAAAACATATTATTATTATTATACCTTGCATTAAACCTTATATAACAGATCCTTGCATAGACTCCTTGTCCCTACCACACGCATGCAGGACAAGCCAGAATTTAGCGTAGTGCAGAGGTTTTCAAACTATGGGGTGCATTCGGGAGGCGAACAGCTCCGTGAGGTGGGACTTGGGGAGGGAGCGCCATGTCCGCACCCTGACTCACCTCATCAGGCTACCCAACCTGTGAGTCAGTGTCAACATCTGCTGCTGCCATTCCAATTTCTGCTCCTGGCAGCCTCTGTGCTGAGCACTGGCTCCATCCCCAGAGACCGTAACATGTGCCTTCCCCTACCCTGAAAACTTGACGGGGAAGGGGCAGGTATTGTGCCTACTTTTGTCAAAGGTGGAGGGGTACAACCAAAAATTATAACCCAAAGGGGAGGCTTAGCTTAAAAAGTTTGAAAACTGTGGGCACAGTGTATATGAGTAATCATTTAATGGCACATTAAACCTACCAAAGCGCCCCCAGGCATTATGTCCCATTCCACATTACACAGCACTGAAATCTTTAGGAGTGCAGGCTGTCCTATGGACCCAATATCACACTATGGGGAGGGGATGGTACATAAACAAAGACAAATCACTCTAACTTTCAGAATAACTATGTGAAAGTCAGTTTTGCCCCATGGGCAGCAAGTCTAAGTCCCAATCATTCCCAACCATCAGGACATTAATAGTGACACGATCCTGCAAATCTTACTCAAGTGACTATTCCTCACTCATGCAAACTGTCCTGTTGAAGTCAAGAGATGATTTGCATGAATAGGACTGCAGAACTTGACTGCATATCCACCCATCGTTAGAAGGAGTTTGAGGATAGCACACTGCCAGTCAATCTTAAACATAAAATCATTTGACAATTTCCTCAATGGGTGATTTTCACAGGCACAAATGGCCATTAAGGGCTTGATCCAAAGCACATTGAAGTCAATAGTAAGACTCCCACTGATTTCAACAGGCTTTCAATCAATCAGGCTCTCAGTGCCTAACTCCCATTGACTTTCAATGGGAGTTAGGTGTCTAATTGTCAGATGTGTCTTTCAAAATTTCCCATACATCAAAGCAATAATATTTCCAAATGAGGAAGACTTCTACAGTGGCAGACAGCACATAATGTTAAATTATTTGACAAAATTTTGGAACAAAATATTTAAAAAAACAGGTTCCTCCTGATGTTTCACTGTGAATAAAAAAGACAGTTATTTAAAATATAACACAAGAAGGTTTGGTGAGTTTTAATGGGAAAATTCTCAAGCTACTGTTCTTTGCCCCAACTGAATTTTCTCCACAGCTCCATATTTTGTTCTCCATGAGTATTACTGTTCTGAGAGCCTGTCATTTCTTATCAGAATGAGAAAGGCTAAAGAGATAATATTTCAATAACATACTGGCCTGATCATAAAATAACTCAATGGAAATGTGTAACTGCCTCAGGCAGCTCAGCAGGATAGTCCGCAGTCAGATGATTTCTATTCTGTTTTTTTTTTTATGGTTACATTTTCTGTTGTATCAGACATCCCCTCAAGTCTTAGTTATGCTTTTATTCAAAAAGGAGCACCACAGTATAAAGACCTACAAAACTTATTATGATATATTACTGTAAAGAAATAAAAGTTGGTGCCACAGTAGCATATTGATAAGGACAGGCCTGCCACATTAATTGACCTTTTTCATCTCAACCACCAGGGCTGAGGCCTAAGCATCCTAGTTGCTAAGCAACCAGGTCACTGCTTTCGGGCCTTAGATGCACACCACCCTCCAAAAATGTGATCTTATGAAAGAAAGCAGATGTTTGGCAGAAGAAAGTATTTCTTTCTTTCTTTTATTTAGTTATTTATTTATTCCCCTTATGCGGGCAATGGAAATATAGTATCTCTGGAAGAAGGAGATTGGGGAAGCCAGGATATGAAGTTTTACTGATGTAGATAGATCAGTAAAACCGTAATGACTCCACAGAAGCAGCCCCTTGCTTGATGAGAACCCTGACAAGATGCTTTTGCTTTCTAAGTCATCAATGGAGGTGGCATGAAAAATGTATACAAAACACACACAAACAATATTGATTGATCCTGACTGGCGGATCCTGTTAGGGTGGGGGGTGCGGCAGGGATGCAAATGGTGCTGGTTTTGTACACAAGGTTTTTTACATTCTATCATAAACATTACTGCTCAGTGCTATGTTTAATGACAGGGCTTGAGGCAATACAACAGCTCCTAAAGGTCAGCTCAGATAGAAGTTTGTTCCTTCCCTCCTCAGTGTAAAGTACAGAAAAAGCCAACACTTCTTTTAAACTTTAATAAAGGCCATAGAACAAGAGTGTATGTCTCTGCTGGAAATCAGTTAACATCCCTATGCAATAGCTTTCGTACCATATATTCATTTCAGTTAGTCATATGGTTGAATCATAGGACTGGGACTCAGGATATCTACATTCTAGTCCCAGTTTTTCAGCAGACATGTGCTAGGACCTTGACCTTGGGCATATTACTGAGGCCTGGTCTATACCTAAAACGTAGGTCAACCTAGCTACATTGCTCAGGCTGTGAAAAATTTCATACCCTGTGCAACATAGTTAGATCAACCTCAGTGTACATGCAGTTAGGTCAATGGAATAATTCTTCCGTCAACCTAGCTATTGCCTCTTGGAGATGTGGATTACATACACTGATGGAAAAACACCTTCCATTGATGTAGGAAACGCCAACAGTATAGTGCTATAGTGGCACAGCTGCACTGCAGTAGCTGTGCTGCTGTAACTGCTGTAGTGTAGACATACCCTGAGCCATTGTGTCTCAGTTCCCCATCTCTAAAATGGAGATAACCATATTTCCTTACCTCGCAGGCAAGTTGGGAACCTTATTTCATTAGTGTTTATAAGGCACTGTGAGAGCCTTGGCAAGCAATTGTTATCGTAAACTAAATTTCAGTTGAGAATTGTGTTCTAACAAAAACTCAATTACGTTTAACGAAAACACTGGGATTAGGAGGGAGAATTTTAGAGGGTTCATGATTAGTTTTATTTCAAATTATTCTCTAGAAATTACTTATGGTATTTAATATTATACCACTATAATATACCCTCTATACCACTATAATATACCACTATACCCTCTGGCAAAGTCCTGGCAATTGAAATATTTTCATTTAGTTTTAGTTTTTCTCATGATAGAACATTTTTTTGGAGGCTGGGGTGCAAAGCATAAATGTGAAGGGATAGTAGGCTGATTCAGGTGAAGGCTAAAAAAGCAGAAGTGTGATGATGTCTGCAAGCCCTCTGGAATACTAGGGACTGTTAGAATGGCCTCCAGAATCTGGACCCCACAGTTCAGTTCAGGCACCAGATGCAGCCCTGAGCATCCTAACATGTATCCCCTGGCCTCTGTTTCCCTTTCGTTCTAATTGTCAAATGTGGACACCTAAATAGGGTATCCAAACTATATGGTTGTTCAGATGAGCACACAACAGGCAATGTGAGCATTTGTATGCTTATTTGTCAATCGAATGTGGGCTATGGAAGTCCTATTTAGGTGATCACATTTGCAAATTAGGTTCCCATGTGCAGGGTCCTCTCTTTCTAGTAGAATTATTGAGTCATATGGGGATGTCCATGGCTTAACTATATATTCCTCTAGATCTTTGATATGCTGAAAGGTTGTGTTGGTTGCCTAATATTCTTACTCAAGATCATCTGTTTTCATACTGTTGTGATGGATGCCACAAACATTACTAAGGGCTGGTCTGCATGCACATAGCTTTGCACTGATTCAACTACATTGGAAACCCACTTAGTTAAATCAGTGCAAAAACTGCATCTAGACAAGACCAAAGACAGATAGGTTTTAAATTTAAAAATAGTATGCAGAGTGTATGGGGATTTGGACAATTATTTCAGACTTGTGTTATTGCTTTTAAATAAGCAAGATCAGTCCGACAGGTCTTATTACCATGAACAAAAGATCTGCATCAGCAGAATTCCTTTTGGCTTCTTGAGTTTAGCCATCTGACATAATGTTAATCAGTTGTAGCAGGTAAATTAGCACATCAGATTCTGTCTATATGGAATCCCAGTGCTGCTAAGATGTTAAATACCTACTTAGCCTTCACAGTTAACTGCCTTTGACATGTATTCATACAGAAGACAGCAAGACCAGTATTAGTGAACTTGGGCCTGATCTACTCTTAAAAGTTTGCCAGCATAGTGTGCTATTGAGTATTGAGGAATGCGGGGGCGGGAATCACACCCCTAACCAACACAGCTCTTTTGGCAAAAGCCCTACTGTAGATGCAGTTATACTGGCTAAAATGTCCTTTAACTGCATGAATTGTTCACTCAGACTCCAAAAGTATTTGCAGTTAGCCCTGGTTTGACTTCCAACAGCTTCCAAAATTAGCAGTGATTTCCTTGAATTTTGTGCTTGTCAAAGATCAGCCCATGAAAACTTGTTGCCAATTGTTTTGCTCTCTCTGAAAATCTGCAGACTTTAGTAGGCTGCCATTTGCCATGTATTTCAAGCTCAAACCTGGTTTGTTGGAACAGGTCGCATGGGATATATTCCATGGTATTTCTTCTCTGTCCCTAATGGACTGAGATAATATCATTTGGTCAGGAGGGTCAGCCTTGAGTTTTGGAGTTCCTCTGCTTTCCATACAATTGTAAGTAAAACATATGAGTTCTTAAGTCTGGCTAGGCACAACACAAAATTTTGCCATCCTCAACTGAAGCCTCTAGAATCTAGCTGCACAACTTGAAAAATGTGCCTTGGCCAGTTAAGAACATATACGGTGAACTGAGGAGTTAAATAGACACTTAACTACTGAGGCAAGTAGAAATAGCATATTCTTTCTCCTGCAATTAACAAGGCCAGCAATAAACTCTACTGTACAAGCTCTGAACAGGATTTTCAGATGTCCTTAAACTGGTTAATGAAAAACAGTTTCCTACAGAACAAAGCTGTGCGTTGCTTTTCCATGCCATCCCAAGTTGCAACTATCAGACATCAGCCATTTCAGTGGCAGTCTTGTTCAGGCCTGTTTCACACAGCACTAGGTAACATTTTCTCTGCATTGACTCGAAGTATTCAAATAAAGTGATGGATTTAAGGTGGAAACTGCTGAACAGCAACACATTAGTATGCAGAGAATCTTTAAGCCACCTATTTTCCTTCAGTGACCTAGTAAAAAGACTAAGTGAAAAGTTGCTTTGGTCACCTTTATCATGCACATAAGTAGCTTAGTGGATTTTTTATGTTTTGGTTATGCTTTTGATTTGTAGCACATACTATCTCATTAAGAGGATATTATTTAGCTTAAACTTCAAATAATTACCATTTCTTACAGTAGCCTCTTGGGTGCTGTGTAATAAAGTTCATGCAGGCTTCATGGCATACATGGCAGCATGTCATAAAGTATCTGCTGGGATATGACAGAAGAGGTAGGGGGACGGCGGTGGAATAAAAAAGCTCAGACACTTTAGAGAGCTCGTCAAGGAGAGGTCAGTGCCCATCAGCTGATATATTGAATCCTAATTACTCAGGAATGCTCACCATGAGTTGTCTGATGCAGACTGTAATAAATCTTATGGCAGGCATTAGAGACACCTGGTTTCAGATCAGAATGTCTTTCACAGGTCTTTCTAAATCAATCCTTGCACTGATCTCTGTCTGGGTGGGGAAAGAAAAATAAGTAGGTAATCTTATTATAGGTCTTGTCAGCCTGCACTAATACAAAACACATAACAGGGGAAGAGAGGGCGGGGAAAGGAGACAGAAGGGACTTAACCAGTGGAACAATTCCTGTTGTCTGCCTTGCAGTCTAAAAAGCTTCTTTAAAAATTACCTTCAAATTGGCCAACATTACAAAGTTAGATTTTGTCCAACTCTTATTCAGATGCAACTTGAATTTGATGGTCTAAAGTCCATCCATTAAAAGCTGTTCAACACCACTACCCTTCCCGATATCATTGGTCTATAATTTTTTGGAGGAGAGGAGGGTAATGTCCACTGCGTGACCTGGATCTTCAGCTGGTATAAATCAGCATAACTCTGCTGGCTTTTATGGACCTATGTTCATTTACCCTAGCTGAGAATTTAACTAAATTCATTTACTCATGTCTGAACGCTGGTGACATCATAGCAGAATTTCCTAAAGCCTTCAAGATCCAGCGCTAACTTTGAGCACTGAACAGCTGACTTTCCAGAGATCTGCTGCACACTATCCATCTTTCTCCTTGCTGGTTGTCCCCTATTCTGATGACCCTCCACCATTCCTTCCATAATAACTTTCTCAACGTTATTTCCCTCTTAACGCCTACTGTGACTGAAGAACATATGTTTACATCTATTGATTTTTGACATGAGGAGCTGCTTCTCTCCAATAATGTTTCTAACATAGGCATTCATCTTTTTTTCCATCCAGGGGATAAGCAAGAGTCTTCACCAGCACCACATTTTCTTCTTGTCAACAGCATTAACCTCCCACAATTCATATCCCTACATTGCTATGGAAAAAGTTAGGCTTTCCACCAGTCACACCTTTGTAGATTTTGAGATGTCACAGTTCTTAAGGGAGGCCATAGCTGTGCAAACTATCCCTAGTTTTCTTCTGAATTCTTTGGAACAGCCTCCTTAATTGGGTATATACATGATCCCAGATAATTAAATTAATCTATTAAAGAATCTAATCCTGTTTTTAAAGGATGCTGCTAGGCACTTGAGGAAGGGTTGTCTTCCATCCTAGCTATTTCAATTTAAAAAACACACCTACAGCTGGAGCAATCCAGCAGGAGGGATGGTTTTGACATTAGCCTTTTCTTTGTGGGCTTCCCCTTTCCCTTCCTTTTTAACCACTACTGTTCCCTTCCCTCACTTTGAGCTTTTCCCTCTTGAAGATAGATTTCAGAATCATTTGACAAAAATGAGACTCTTCAGAGTAATGAGAAGGCAAGAGGGCCAGATTTCAAACGGATATAAGTGGGTATGGCCACTCCAACTTCGATGACATTGCCTCCACTTTCACCTGACCCCAGAAAGGCCTGTGGAGTTGTGATCTACTGGGAGATGTGTGGTTAGTATTGCCATAACCTGCATCTAGTGCAAAGGAAGAAGGGAAATCTAGCCTCAGTTCTGGCACAATATACTCCTTTAAATCATCTGGATTGTAAAAGAGAGATTGTGAGCATGTGCAAGAGAGGTGAGGGGAGCAAGGAGGTTTCCCCCCAACACTTGTACCTTCACCCTGTGGCTGGGCCTAGACACAATCCACATGCTCAGGAAGCACAGTTACTCCATGAGGCTAGCACCCACAGTGGCAATAGCTTTTACAAAGTGCAATAGGGAAGGACAGTTGGGCGGACTGTGGGGAACGTACACTGCACCTTGTAAGAGGGTGAACAGCAGCTGTGATCCCAAGAGCCTACTGGAGTGTCTGCTTGGGGCACTGCCCCTGCACACCAGCCCCCCCAGTATCTGCTGTGCCTTAAAGGCATGACAGAGCCCTCTGTGTAAGATAACTTCAGTAATGATGCTCCTGGGTTATCTAATTGATACATTTTCCCACTGGAATACTGCAGCACAGTATCTTAATACACTCAAAGCAACAGGAACCTCTGGAAAAAAAACTTCACAGTAAATTAAGTACAATTAGCAGAGCAAATATTGACACCACTAGCCTTGGAGTGCTGTAATTATTCAGTCAGCACTTATTATTTGGACCATTTCTCAAATCAGCTGTCTTTGTAAGTGATCATCATCACAACTCCCTCCTAAACTAGGGTATCTTAGAGGTACCATGGAGAGTCTAGTGACTAAGGGCTTGATTCTTCAGCCACTGCAGTGAATGGAAAAGCTTCCATTTACTTTAATGGTGCAGAATCAGGGACAAAGATTATTACCAGGGAAGCAGTATAACCCCACTTCAAAAAGAATGCATGGTAGTCAATAATAAAGACTAAACCAGCCATGTAGCTGAGTACCAGGTGGGATACAGCTGCAAAAAATATGTGGTTCTTACCTGAATAAAACTGGGCAGTATTTGTATGTTGTTGTTTTTAAGTTGAGTCTATAACTTACTATTGACAATATAGAATGAGGAACAGAATCTGGCTAGGGCCGCATATAGGTGCATGCCAGAGCACCCATAGCAGCAGCAGAGTGGCAGGCACTGGCCACTCCTATGCTGGTCCCTTCTGGTGAAGCCACTCAGCAGGCCAAGAGAGACGTGAGATGACACTCATATATTTATGCACATATTTTCTATCATTCATAGTGGCTTCTTCATACATAGCGCTGCATAGATTCTCCCCAGTCTTAGCAGCTCCAATTCAGCACCTATCCCACCTGAGCATAAGCACTTAAACATGTACTTAAATTTAGGCATGTACTTAAGTTCCATTGTCTTCAATGGGATTGGATTTAAGCAGGTGCTTAAGTGCTTTGTTAAATTGGGGCTAGTAAGGCTAGACCAGGGGATGGGGGACCTGTGTCTGAGGTGGGTCTCAGTTAGAACATGGGCCCACGCCACGGACACACTTTTGTATCACACACACCCGTATGGGGTCCTTACAGCAGTATCCAGAAATCAGCAGAAATTTTCCCTGTTGGCTGATCCTGAATGCCAAGCATCTGCATCTCCCACTGAAGTCAATGGTGTCTGCAGATTTTCATGATCTCTGGAAATTAGTTAATCTTATTTGAGTGCCTAAATATAAATTTAAGTGCCTGGTTTTAGAGACTTAGGTTTGAACATTTTTGGTCAATATGGTTAGCAATGTAACTGTTCAAAAAGGTTGACCAAAGCCTTACATTAATTTACAATTAATGTAAATTGGCTTAGATCCATTGACATAAGAGTTGGACCAGTTTACAGCAACAGAGAATTTGGCCCACTTTCTACAGGAAACTGAGTTAACACAATAGTCAGTTTTTCAAAGTATTAAAATCTCAGTAAAACAAATGACCAAAAATGAAGAGATCTCATGGCAAAGCCCAACTGTAATTACAGACCTGTTACTACTAATGACATTCTTCTCAACCTAGAAAAAGCCAACAAAGTGACAATGCCTAGGGGAATAAAGAATCAGTGGCCATATAAAAAACAGTGCAAAATGTAACTAAGCAGGAAATTCTAGATAATGTGAGGAACATTATTTACTGAAAGCAAAATGGAATTTTCTATATTTTTAGTTTACAATTTACATGTTTGAAGAGTACAGAAAGAGGAATAGCATCCTATCATGTTAAGTAAAGGGAAATATTAATCTGCAGTGTGTGTCTTCCCTAATAGTTTGTGAGTTTCCCTGCACAGTTATAGAACAGTTTTTCTTCCATAAGAGAATTCCAAAGATATATTAAGGAGGAGCCACTAGGTGGCACAAACGTTGCCCTAATTTAGCAGACCTGTTCTCACTAGTAGAAAATTCCACTGATAATGCCAGGTTGGCTCTTTAACAGCCAAGTATGTCAAATGAAGACAGCAGAAGAAACCCACCACTACCTATATGGACGGATCTCTTCAAACTAGAAGAATAGACATAGTGACTATTTAATTATAGGAGGTTTGGGGGCGTGAGGGGTGTATTATTACTAGCAAAGAAGTTTTGTTTTCTTTTGTAAAGAAATACCCAAAGCGCTAAACCTCAGGGAGGGAAGACTAATGCTGCAGAACAAGAACAAAAGCAAAAGTAAAAGCTTTCTGCCATTATGTTTCTTATATATTTATATATTAAATATACGGAAATAGGAGTTCAATGAATTGTAAAAGATTAATTGACTACAAGTGAAGAGGTGTCTATGCTGAATATTGGCCATTATAGCTTATAAGCAGCATCCATTTGCAGGGCATTTGACATACTTGATGGACTAAGGATTGTTAAAATGAGAGATGAAAATGTCACATATCAAAAGAAAGGAGGAGGAAAAGAAACATATAGGAAGAAGTTGTACCAATGAGTGTTTATAATCTGAATCAATTCTGTTTTCATGTTTACCAGTGGCTTCTCAGAAGCATTTCACTATCACCATCATTAATAAAAATACCAACCACATTATTAATCCCTTCGGTCCCATCAGACATGCAGAGAGCATCCGGTGAAGGGGAATTTATTTGGCCCTCTGGACATACAGAACAGTGTACAATCTGCTGCTGGGCTGCCAACAGTGTGAGTGATGCCATGAACTGCACTAATACTCACTTATTCATTCTGGTCAAGAAGAGTCAATTCACAAATTGAAATCAGCCTAAATAAAAGCCTTAAATGGACATTATGTCAACCTGTTTATACCTAGGCTCTTGATTAACTTGTGGAGAATGTCCTATGGATACTAAGGGTGAAATTCACCCCTGTGAGGAGAGCTAGCACAAGGCATGAGCGGGATTTAAGTCATGCTGCTGGTCGCTCTACACCAGTGAATTTCACCCTGAATTAACTTTAATTTTTTAATTCACTGCCCAGTAGCAGACTTGTATTTTTAAACGTTTTGGGTGTGACACACTTAAAAAAAATTTAGGAGCTGCCCTGGCTGAGGCTGAACTGCTGGTAAACTAGCAAACACAGGGCCTAATCCTGCAACTCAGCGTGGGGTCAGGGTCACTACTCTCAGAACTACTGATGTTCCAGTTGCCATCACTGCTGAATCCATACACACACTCACGCCTGCAGCAGCAACTCCTGTCCTGCAGGTCTGGGCCTGGCTCCCTACCCAGGG
The DNA here is from genome assembly GCF_016161935.1 of Mauremys reevesii. NCBI lineage: Eukaryota > Metazoa > Chordata > Testudines > Geoemydidae > Mauremys > Mauremys reevesii. The sequence continues at coordinate 173,785,232 of NC_052624.1, read as the reverse complement.
GGTCACAAGGAGAAGTGCATGTTTGCTTACACGAGGGCCTAGAGTTACCACCTGGCCAGTATTTGGCCAGCCTGGCCTGTTTTTGTATGGATTTGCCAGTTGCCAGAAAAATAATTTAATTTGCCAGGTTTTTTGTTTGTTTGTTTTACATGGGTCTAATGATTTGCATTATTATCACAGCACACTGGGATAGCTAATGTTAAAAGTGTCTGTGTGTAGCTAAAGATGATGCAGTGTTCCCGCTTCCGCAATTTAGGCGACAACAGATGAAAACTGTTGAAAATACAGCAGCTGCCTGTCCACCACCAAAGCTTTGGACTGATGAGAGAAATCGCCTAGGTATTGAAGTGGTCAAAAGTGATTTGAGCTTTGCAACTTAGCTATTCCTGTCTACAATGTTGCCGTTAAACATAATAAATTGATGGAAACGGCAAAATCAAATGGCAAATGCAAATTCAAGAAATAGACTCAATGGATTTTCTTTATGTATAAAGTTCCAAAATGTTCACATTCAAGTATATAGTTAAAATATAGAATCAATGCAGTTTGGGAAACAATAATCTTAGTGAAGACAGACACAAACAAAGCAGCTTGACTAAGGTAAGAAAATGATGTTATGTGTTATCACTCTAGATGCTAGAAGTGGCTGTTAAGGGGGTTGTGGTGCGGTTGCGGAGCTACTTTGTGGTTGGGGTTTGCGGTTGCGGTGGGCTTGGCTTGGGAGGGGGGTGCAGGTTTTTCTGTATTTAATCCCACCAGGGTCCAGCGTTTGGTTAATCCAGCTCTGGACATAGCAACTCATCTAGAACCTGCCTGCAGCCCACTGGTGGCACAGGACCCACTGCCTGGTATGCACTGCTCTAGCATCACCTGCTGACAGCCCTACAGGGGTCTGCCTCATCTCATGGCTCAGACATCCAGTCATGTCACATTTAGTTCCACTCCTTTCTGGGTAACAGAATGTCCAACACAAACAAGTGTGCAATTCCTCCACTGCTGCCCTCAATTCTGGGTCCAGGGTTCTGGACAGCCCTTGCTCAGGACTTCCAGTAATCCATATCCCCTTCTCGGGGACTTCATACCACCTTATCGGTGGCTATTAGGGAAACCCAGACCTATCTTCTACACTCGGTTCCAGTCCAGGGACCCTAGAACAGTCAGTCAAGATTCACTTCACCAGATTCCTTGCTACCACCTCCCTGAACTTCTTCCTAGCAACCCTTTCTCCTCATCCTGCACAAGCTCCCTGCTCCCACTGTTCTCTTCCTGTTCTCTTATCAGGAAAGTGACTATAGAGTTTCTATAGAGTTGCACCTCCTTTCTTCCTTTTCCTGTCATTTTAAGTCACAGCAGCCTCATCCACCCCCTTCTCCTCCAAACTTCCTCTGTTTATAGCACCATCCAGCAGCCCCTCCCCAGCTCGGTTTCATCATTAACAAGGCCTGGCCCACCAGTCCTCTTAGGCCCACATTAATGCTTTCACCACCTGTGTAGGGTGGGTAGCACATCACACTAAGTCAGAGCATGGTTTGTAAAATACATTTTGAAATGGTCTTATGTTGTTGCTCCCTTTGTATCTTTTTTAATTTTCCCCTTTGTGTCTTTTCCCATAAACAGCACTTGGAACAACAGCTGGAATGCTCTCAGCAGTACCTGGAATGCCAGCCCTCCTCCTGTGTCTCCTCACTCACTGCCTCCAAACCCACTTCTCTCACTTTGCTGTCCTCCTGAGCTATCTATCCATCCCCATTTGCCTGAATTCTGCTACTTACAAACATCAGAACTTTTGCTACATAATGTAAGTCACATGATGAGGTTTTTTGAACCTTCATCCCTCCTGTCCTTACCCTCGTCCATAGCCCATCATCATATTCGGTGGCTCCAGATCTGCAAAAAGCATCCTGTGGGAGGCCCATCTCCAGCCAGAGCCCAAATGAACTTTGCACTGCATGATTAGGACTCTGTTTTCCCCATTTAAATTAGATGTTCTTTGGAGCAAGGATCATGTCCTTTTAAAAACTCTCCGTACAGCACCATGAAAGGATATGTTGCTTCCATTTATAAATGTAATATATCAGTGTTCCTATCTGCTCCTTCCCCAAGAAGAAACAGCTGTGCCTAGGGGATACAGTGTAGCCTTTGAGAAACTGATAGCAACCGTTAATTGAATAATAACTAGAAAGGTGGAAATAATCTAGGGGAAAATGAATTAAAGGAACAAATCAACTATGTTAAGTTGGGGAACTATGATTTGATTTTTTTTTTAAACTTTCTTCCTTCTGAGCCAATCTGGGCAATTTCTCAGTTTTGCACTCTCACCAGTCCATTGTCAGTAAGTATGGGAGCATCAGTGTAGACAAGGAACCTCTCTGTTTTCAAGATTTTTATCACCCTGCTTCCTAGACATGCTCTGAACAGGTGTAGATAACAGTGGTAAAATGCCTGCATCTCTTCTATCCTTTTGCCATCACCAGTGGGGCTGCATAGGTAGTAATGCAACGTTGGGAAATTTTAAGAAAAGGCTCAGTGCAGACACAGCCCAAGGGAATGAGAAGTGGCAAGAGCAATAGAACTAAAGTTTAACACTAACCATTCTTTATGGTGGAACCACTAGCAGAGCTGTTACACTGCTCTACAGCCAAAATGCTTCTGAAATAAATGTAGTCCAACTTTACTAATTCTGGGTCACTGAGAACGAAAATGATGCTTAAAATTGTTGATTGGCTCTAGTTTTCAAGATATGCTATTGGGTCAGTATATACGACCCTTGACTTGGGAATAGCAGAGGATAAGTGAGTTATAAAGGGAAGGGATCTCAATTTAAACCAGAAATGACTAAAATACATATTTGACTGGATCTATGAATAAATCTATGACTGGGTTTGGACAGTACTTGCTTTTCAGGCAAAACAATGAATGATGCAATCTGAAGCTGGTATTGCGTCAGACATTATATGAATTGCATCATGTTATTCCTAGAAGTCATGGATGATGCAATCATAACAAAGCTTACATCACTGTGCTGAACAAATTGCCCTATATCAGCTCTAGAAATCATACAGTGTCGTGCTCTCTTATTTGTCAGTGTTTGATTTTGCAAAGGGACACATTTCTGTTTAGCCAAAGTGAGCAGAGATGCCTCGTACTTGTGTGAACAGTGCAGATAACTTCTGCTATGTTTGTGGTGAAGTTACTTTTGCATCACAAAAGCACAGTATAACCACTATGGTTAAGAAAGCCTATCACCTTTATTTTGGCTGCAAAATTGGAGATCAGGACAAGAGGTGGGCCCCACACATATGCTGCAACACTTGTGCAACAAATCTTCACCAGTGGTTGAACAGGAAAAGGAAATCTATGCCTTTTTGCAGTGCCAATGATTTGGAGAGAGCCAACAGATCATACCAGCAATTGTTACTTCTGCATGGTGCCTCCAGTTGGGAAAGGTGTGTCAAAGAAGAAAAAGTGGACTGTGCATTATCCAAAGATTCCATCAGCTATACGCCCAGTACCCCACAGAGAAGGACTGCCGGTTCCTGATGCACCAGAATCATTCTCACTTGAGTCAGACGAGGAAGAGGAAGAGGATGAAACTTCTGGTCCTGAACCCTCAATGTCACAGGACCCACATTTTCTCCCATCCTCCTCCTCTGAACCACACCTCATAACACAAGGTGAACTGAATGACCTTGTCAGGGATTTGGAACTACCCAAGAGTAAGGCAGAGCTGTTGGGCTCCAGACTACAGCAGTGGAATCTCCTGGCAGGTGATGTTAGGGTTTCCATGTTCCATGACCGTCAAAAGGATCTTGTCCCATTCTTCTTCATGGAAGGTGATCTTGTAGCCTGCAACAACATCGATGGTGTGATGGCAGCCCTCAACATCGTTCACAATCCAGATGAGTGGAGACTGTTCATTGATTCATCGAAGACAAGTCTTAAAGCTGTTTTACTGCATAATGGCAATGTTTTGCCATCAATTCCAGTTGGTCATGTAGTCCATATGAAGGAAACCTATGACAACATGAAACAACTTTTGAGGTGCATAAACTATGACCAACATCAGTGGCAGCTTTGTGGCAATTTGAAGGTTGTTGCTCTCTTGCTTGGTCTGCAGACTGGATACACAAAGTACTGCTGTTTTCTCTGCAAATGGGATAGTCATGCAAGAGATTCCCACTACATCAAGAAAGATTGGCCACTCCGACAGTCATTGGAGTCTGGGAGGAAAAGTGTTCAGAATCCACCACTTGTTGAATCAAGGAAGATTTTGTTACCACTCTTACACATCAAGCTGGGTCTGATGAAGAACTTTGTCAAGGCCATTGACAAAACACAAGCAGCTTTCAAGTACCTCCATGGAAAATTTCCAAGGTTAAGTGAAGCTAAGATAAAGGAAGGTGTCTTTGTTGGTCCTCAGATTCGTGAACTTCTTCGAGATGATGCATTTGACTATGCACTGCGTGGCAAGGAAAAGACAGCATGGAAAGCCTTCCAGTTAGTGGCAAAAATTTTTCTCGGAAACAACAAGGCAGACAACTACAGGTTGTTGGTGGAAAACCTCCTCAAGGCATACAAAAGCCTTGGTTGCAACATGTCACTAAAGATGCATTTTTTGCACTCTCATCTAGATTTTTTTCCACCGAACTGCGGAGCAGTGAGCGACAAGCATGGCGAGTGATTTCACCAGGACATTGCAACAATGGAGAAATGCTATCAGGGCAAATGGAGCCCATCAATGCTTGCAGACTATTGCTGGACAGTGACAAGAGATGCTCCATTTAATGAATACAAGAGTCAAGCCAAGAAGCGCCAAGTAGACACTGAATAGGACTAAACTATGTACATAATAGTTTTTTGCCTTTTGTTTCATAATAAATTTTAGTTAGATAACCCTTTTGCTGATTTTTAAAGTGTTACATAAACAGGACAGGTGAAATATTATCATGTAAAGCAACCATAAACACATGAAAAGACCTAGGTTTACAATGTATGATTAAAACTCTACTATCTATACAATATACATAGACATAAAATGTAAAAACTTAAATAACTTAGAAACAGTAGCCAATCAGTTGTTTTAATTGTCATATTTGAACTCAGCACATCAAAATACATAATAAATAGCACATTTTATCTCTGAAGCAGACGACTTCTCAAAAGACCAGTGTAGACCAGTGTTATTTTTGTGCATAAATAAGACAGTAAGGATTACGTTTCAGAGCTTCTCACCAGCGAACAAGGGACAAGACCAACAACACCCAGCTCTTACGTAGTGCTTTTTAGCCATAGCTCTCAAAGTGCTTTACAAAAAGAAGTATCAGTCTTAGTAGTAGTACATTTTAGAATTGTGATAGCCTAGAGACCTCAATCAGTGTTCAAGTCCTCTTGCATTAAACACTATAAACACATTTACCAAAAACAAGTCCCCGCCTCAAAGAGTTTACAGTCTAAGTGTATATGATTAGAGACAACAGGTGGCTACAGTAAATAGACAGGGAAGAACATGCATCTAAAATCACTTTACCGTTCCAGAGCCCTGGGGAAACCATTGCTTGAAAGGAAAGGAGCAGTACATTTTTGTGTAGGGTATGCTTTTTGAAAGATTTTTAAATGGTCAATTTTTTTTATTTAATTATAATTATCGATCTGGAGTTCTGAGATTTTGTTATTAAAATAAACTGAGCTGTATGTTTCTTGTCAGAGCTCAGCATAGACTGACCCTCACTAGCAACCTTCTAGAGCATCTTGTGACATAAGATGCCTCTTACACCCAGCGTAAATCACTGCTATTTCAGTCTAGCTACATCTTGTCCCTTGCACGCTGCTAAGAAAAGAGCCCAATATCCTCTCTCCTTAAATTGAGAAATTGCACCTGTTTTGCTGCTATGAGAACCCCTGCAACCACAGAGGTGAGGCAGGATTTTCCCCTATGTGCACATACACACATAGCCCTAGATAGACATATATGCAATGAGCCAAAGGCTTCTCTCAGTTATGCTTATATAACCAATCCATGGGCCAAATTCAGATCTGAATTCAACTGACTTCACTAGAGTTGTGTCCACTTACACCACGTTTGAATTTGCCCAATGGGGTTACACTGTTGATAGAATAGAATTTGGTCCACTATACACAATGCCTTCCTAGGATTTTCTTTTGACTGTAAAGCCCATGTTGCTGTTACTTACCGCAGTTTCTCCAGCTTGTATGGCTGGAAACCTCAAGGCCAATGTTCCCTCAATGACTCCTGAGATCCCTAAACTTACTATCCATTCTCCTGACATGTGCAATAAAGGTGAAAAACCGTGTTCCCACTGAAGCCAATGGCAAAACTCCAATTAACTTCAGTGAAGCCAGGATTTCACCCTAGTACAGTCAGCATTGTCTTAGGTGTAGATTGTAAATGGTATATTTCAGATTATTATCTCTTTTTCGTCTCCATATCCAGGATTTATTGCATTTCCAAAGGACGCTATGTTAATTAACTAAGCTAGACAGAGCATTTCCTTTTTAGCATAAAAAGCTATTTTTTTACTTAATCATTCACAATGTCAAGCAGCTAAAAAAGAATATGCCCTTGATTAAAACATAAAAATGTGGCAATAAATATTTTTTATTGGTTGTAATACCTTTGCTTTATTAGGAGGATAACAGACTGCTGGTTAACTGATCATGAAATATTAATTAAAAAGAAAAATACATGATAGGGAGTTATTTCTGTTGTGTCTGGCTGTGTTTTCACACATCTTTTTTTTTCTTCATATAAAGATACGAACTTTTACATTTTGTTACTCATGAACCAAACCATGTGGCACCATCACACCAGTGCAGAGGAAAAAACATTTTGCACCAAAATTGACATTTTTGTCTGTGCTGTTTTGCTACCTTCTCTACATTAACTCATTGTAGCCCAGAGTCAGGAAAGCATCCCTGCTTAGGACAGCTCCTAAGTACATGCTTAATGATGAGACAAGCACATGCTTAAGTGTTTTCCTAAATTGAGGCCTCTGTCTCAAAAACTAGATATGAACATTGTTGTAATCAATGCTCTCAATCAAAATCCATTTGAAATGTCATGGGAAATGTTTTAAATTATGAAAAAAGATCTGGTATTTTATATTACTTAAGTGTTTAGGCACAATGTAATATTTAAAACATAAAACAAAGGCTTAATTCTCAGGCATGTGGTGTTTTTTTCAGAGCTGTATATTTTAACTACATTTATGCCACATAACTGGGTACCTTATACTCTTGCTTTTGATTTAACAAAAAAAAATGTATTGCTGTAAAAATCCATTACTCCCAAGCCTCTCTATGTAGTACAATGTTAAGTACACTACAATGCTAAGTCCCAGATGGAATCCAATACCGTAATTCAATTGAGGGATCCTGGTAATGTCCCACAATGTAAGAACATAGCTTAAGGGTTTGGGTATGGTAGCAAACCTCTCAGCCTTGAGACTGAATTACAGCCTGACTATTCAATCTTGGGCTCTGTACAGTTGTTTGTAATGTTCGGGACTCTGTACGGTTGTTTGTAATGTATCTGTAAAACAATTATTACAATAAAAAAGGAGAAAGTAGAAGAGCTATACATTTAAGTTTCTCTAGAGGAATTATATGATTACAGGAGAATTGGGATTGCAGTGGGCCTGCTGCAGGAGGAAAAGGATTGCAAAGTATGCCACAGATGCTCTGATGAAGACTACAGAATAAGGGCCTGGTCCTGCTATCCTGGCAGTAGAACAGGTTGCACGATCAGGCATTGACTGACAAGTTTGTGAAAACTCACCTAGTTTGTTCACATCCAAACATTAGCAGCTATGGCCCAGATCCACAAAGGTGCTTAGGCCCAAAACTCCAGACTTAAGTGCCTAAATCCCAGTTTAGGTTCCACTGCGATCCACAAAACTCAAGCACCTAAACTCACTCACATCTACATTTTTGCAGTAAAACTTCCCTCAGTGCCTATGTTACTGCCTTTGAGCACGTGCACTGCTGCCTCACTCTAGGCATCCAGGTCTCCTGCCTAAGCCCCAAACCAATTCACAAGCCAGGGAGAGACAGGCATGTGGCTGCCTAACTTACATGTGGGGTACGATCTGGTAGGCGCGCTCAGAAGCTACCTACCGGATAGGGTCCCATTCATAATCCAGCTGGAGGAGGAAGTGGTGTTGGTGCCCACCTGATAACTTTCAACCCAGTGGTTAGAGTAGTCACCTGGCATGCAAGAGACCCTAGTTCAATTTCTCGCTCTCTGCCAGAGGGGAAGAAAAGATTTGAACAGGGGGTTCCCACCTCTCAGGAGAGGGCTCTAACCACTGACCTATGGGCTATTCTGATGTGAGACTCCTTCAGTCTTTCCTGTTGAAGCTCTTCCACTGTGGATAAATAATGAAAGAGTGATTGGCGCAGGGGGACTGGACCCTGGGTCTCCCAACTGGATACCTGAATCACTGAACTACCGAGTCATTTCCACTCTCTTTCTCTCACGCTCTCTCCAGCCCAGTGTGCAGAGGGGCTATGCAGGCTGTGTCATTCATCTGAGATATAAAAGTTGGAAGAGCAGTGTGAGAAGCTTGTGCTAAGCTTCCTTGAACCTCACAAGGCATCTGGTTGAACACAGGACTTTGTTGTCCATTCCTGCCAGTCTATTAACCTTCACAAACAGGATTCCTTCATACAAGATCAATACAGCAGAGTCATGACAGAAGAAAAAATATAATTGGTTAAATGAATAACCTTCACTGTCGCAGCACAGAGGAATAAGAGATGAAAGGTGGCTCATTATGGTGCTGCCTAGAATCCACGTGCACTGAGAGACACTAGAGGCACAGGTGGGATGTCACAAAGTTGCTGATTTCCAGGTACCTCTCTCATGTCCCCCATGTTGTCAAGCAATCTGTATCTTCATGAAATTACCAATAAAACATTCATAGGAGCAGATTAGGTTTTAAAATCTACCTAATGTAGCGTGAAATTTAGAGTATATGCTCCAGCGATCAGAGCTGCCGTGTTGACCCATTATGCTCTGCAGTCACTTTTTTACCCTTTCAAGCCATGGGGGTGGAGGGGGAAATAACACACACAATTACAATCTTTTTTTCTTTTCTTTTCTTGCTTTTTACAGTGGGACTTTATTGTATACTGCACATGACAGTCTGCTCAGGGCCTGGTTTAATTTTACTGAAAAGTGAGGTGGGGATTATAGCTGAGCTGTGTGTTGATTGTTTGTTGTATTTCTTGAGCGGGTAGTCTGTTTCTTCTTTGCCGTGCAGTGGAATTAAGCAATAATTGAGTCATTGCACCTTGTGCGTGTCAAGAGCTTTCTGAGCCTTAACCCTAAGCATGGAGGAAAGATACTTTACAGACATAGTCAAGGAGGCACAGGTTTGTGTGATACCCAGTGACATGTTATGAGTTAAAAGGCCACTGTCCAATTAAAAACATATTTTTAAAAGATGTTCTTATCTTTGTTACTAACTGACCTCATATTATTGAAATTGAAAGAATTTTTATATTTTTTTTCTTCTCCGAACTAATCATGAACAGTTTGCTACAAGTATCAGATACTCGTTATTCCATATTAAAGCTACTTAGTTGGGATTGGTCACACGAATCATATGGCACTGTTTCTGATCCCTGACTGTGTGACTCTAATGCAAGAAGATGGTGGCAGAAACCACAAGGACTTTGAATCTCTGGGCCACACATACCTTGCCTGAGGGGTCATTCTAGGAGACATTAGGCTGTGATAAGTATTGGCTGGATGCAGAGAGTTTAAATTTAATTTGTCTCAGTGCAGTCACACAGAGTAATAGTATGTGTACATTCACGGTCCTTCCTCCAAAAAGGCAGGATCAGACCCTTATCTGGTTCATTTAGGTCCCGATCCAGAGGCTTTACAAGGCTCATTAAGCCCCATCTGGAGTCACTTTGTAAGTCTCACTCTTTGGATTGGAACTTTACTTACATAAGTAGATCCATCAGCATGTGAATAAAGTTACACATTTGCCTAAGGCCACAATGTGTGCTTAAAGTTAGCCATGTATTTAAGTCGCTAGCTGATTCAGGATCTAAGTGTTGTAGAAGCAGAGCCTTGATTGCCACTTCTGGTGAGAGGTTTTGGAAACGCTGTCAAGTTATGTCCCATCCCTTGTAAGGTCTCCACAAGTGAAACTGCATTGCTGGGTTATTCATGATGGGAAAAGACCAAAAGGGTCCAAGCATGGCCAAAATGAGTTAATTGTTACATTTAAATGAGTACACTTAAGGAAATATTTTGCAGCAGTTGCCTAGGTTTACATGGATATAATCTAGATCTCTCATTTTGGTTATATATCCTCAAGTAAATTCAAAGTGAATTTAAAGATCCTATTCCCCCACCCCCACTCTTTGCACCGACTCTATTCTCTCAGACATAGGTATTGCCAAGATTTGATTACCACACCCTTGCAAAGTGAATCACTTTCCTTTAATTTTACTTTGAGGCTCATTACAAAGCACTTGGGGAACCTCCAAAGAAAGACTGAGCATTCTTAATTGGAGAAAAAATGAGAAGTCATGTAGCCACTGAATACATCCCGGAGGTGTGTTTCTGATGTGTGCCTTTAATCTGGTCACAGGAATTCTGGGGAATATTGCAGCTCAGAAAACTCCCAGTATGTGATGGATTATATCACAGGCATGTAGTAGTTAAATGGTTCAAAAAAACCTCCTCTTTTAACCATTCCAAGCATACAATGGAATTTTTTTTAAATGATCTATTAATATTCATGATCCATGATCTAAAGTTCCCATATCTGGTAACCCACTCCCAGGCAAGGAGATGTCTTCATCCACATTTTCATCCAAGGGAATGGGGATGGGGAAGTCTAATATCGTTTGCATAATGCATATGCAGGATAACTCAATTGCTGTCAATGGGATTACAATGGTTTCACACTGGTGTAACTGAGATCAGAATCTGCTCCAGTGTCCTTATGTGTAGAAGAGGGGGACAACATTCAAAGGGGAGGGTGGGTGGGTGTGAGCGCACGCACACATGAGCTATTGGTAGTGATTGTGAGGCTCTAAGAGTGTTGGTAACACTTGTGATTTTATCACAACTCTTACGATATGTGATGTTGTTCTCAAGCCCCCAGTTTCTGGCATTCTGTGATCTCAACTTTCTTTTAAAAGAAAAAGTTTCTAGCCCTCATGGCTGATAGAAAAGCCTGAAAACATGACCAGAATGAATCCTAATGGTTCAAAAAATGGAAGGCAAAGGAAAAGAACCACAGATGTGTTTTTTATTTCATTATCATCTCATGATTTTGGGGGACTCAGATTCATGTTTTTCTGAAGCTTGGGGTTGGCAATACTTCACTGAGGTCTCTCACTAAAATCACTTTGTAAAAGCTGGTAGTACATGCCCAGAAACTGCAATCTTCCCCCATTTGATAAACTCGGGGCTCGGTATATAAAAGCCAAAAGATTTCTGCATTTCAGCATTAGGTTTTCATAACCCATCTCTCCCTCCCCCCAGCCCCCAGAACTCATCTATATGCTAATTTCAAGCGATTAATGCCGCCCCACAGTACAATGGCTCTAATGTTTCCGGGGAAAGAGAAAAGTGGAAAGAAAATGGTGCTCCCTCTCCCAAGCCTCTTTGCATAGAGCAACATCTTAAGAGAAGCAAGTTTTCAAATGATGAACTCTGCTACCATCAGTACCCCGGTTACAGATTGAAGAGTTGCCATAAGAATACAGCTGGGTTAACATTTACAGGAGGGAAAGTATTACATGCAAAACTGAAAATATTTTTTCCAGCCTCACTTGTATGTAAATGATCCCATTTAGATGTAGCATTGGCTAAAGGGGAAGACACTTCCATTGTTCTTAATAAGGGAGGCAGGAACAACTGTTCCTGATCTGATGGAGTTCCCATAGAGTTACGGGATAGATGAAACAGTGGGGATTTGATTCATGGGCCTCTCCAGTGCAGTCACACAGCCGGGGGAGTTCATAGTCCCAATCTGCCTTCTTCCCCATTGCTTCTTCACACTCTCTGTAATGCTATAAAGATCTCAAATGCAGCAATTACAAGGAGAAAACCCTAATTAAACAGCAGCAGGTTCTGTCATAAAGGAACCAAAGAAAGGCAAAGAAAGAGCAAGGGGGACAGACAACAAAGGCTGTCAAACCAAAGGTTTGTTGTGTTTTAAGGGCCTGTCAACACTGAGAATTCTTCAGGAATTTCACTGCACTAACTTTCTCTATGCTTTTCTAGGACAAAAGGGGTAATATTAACATATAATCCTTTGGCCATAATCAAATAATAATTGGCCTCAGAGATCACTTATGACAATCAGGAAAGTAATAAGTTTTCTGAATAATTATGAATAATTAGGCACATTTATGAATAATTACATTGTTAATAACTATCTAACACATCCAATTTTTAAACTGTAATTCAGTCATTATTGATTGGTTAGTAATCACTTTCTCTACTGTTTCCTCGCTCATTAATATCCTGATTCAGCCAGGAGGCCTGCAAGTATACGTAGATTCTACAGGCCCTGGTCAGTAAAGAGTGGCTTTAATGTCACAGTCACTGGGTCCTAAGAAGGGAAATCCATTCCTCAGTGGAGGGATTTTGGTGCATGTTGAGGAGGGAATGTTTTGAAAGGAAAATCTCTTGAACTTGCTACATGTCATGTTGTCAATCCTTAGATACCATGGTGGTGGTACAGAAACATCTCAGATGGAGAGAAATACTGAGCACATCCTGGTCTTATTAGAACTTTGTTTTTCCCACCCTTTGTAAGCTCTTCGGGGCTGGGACTGTCTCCTACTACAGTAAAAGCGTATATAGCGCACCTTCTACAATGGGGCCCAATATGACTGTAGGCATAACTGCGATACAGACAATAATCAATAATAATACAAACACCAGCGAAAATCCAGAGTAACTCCATTGACTTCAGTGAGTTTACATTAAATTTACACCAGTTTAACAGAATGAAGCCAACTAGACAGGGTACATAGACAGAGCCTCTGCTTTGTAATTGATTAGCACATATAAATAATTATGGATACTGTACCATTTATTCATATGACACGTTTCATCTGGAAGAACTTGAGCAGGCATAAAGTACATTTGACTAAAAGTGAATGTCTCAGACATTTCCAGAGCCCTGAACCACATGCTATCTTCTCATCGAAAAATCTACAGAAAGGTAAAACATGCACCTCAGACTCATAGCATGCACCTCATGATTGGCTGCAGGTGTTCTAATCAGCCTGTCTGCCTTAATTGTTTCCAGAAAGCTCCTGATTGTTCTGGAACCTTCCCTGTTACCTTACCTAGGGAAAGGGGACCTACTTAACCTGGGGCTAATATATCTGCCTTCTATCACTCTCCTGTAGCCATCTGGCCTGACCCTGTCACAGTATATACTCACATGGCTAGCCCATGCCACTGCTTGCTGCTGCCCCTACCATGCCAACACAACTACTTTTAGCATGGTAGCTCAATGAGAGCGAGCACAAGTATATCTACTTGAGCTTGGAATCATACCTTTAGTTCAGTGTAGATATACCCTTAGAGAAGATTAGATTAGATTAGATTAGATTAGATTAGATAGATAGATAGTTCATTTTCATATGTTTTGTTTCACCATATTTCAAAGGGTTATGTTTCACCATGTGTTGTTTTTGTGGTTTGGCACATGAATATTTCCATTTTTATCTGCACTATCTCTGGTCTGTCATTTTACCTTGCCACTTCCTGGGATCGTGCATACTGCAGGCCACAGTACTGTATCCCATCCAACTGAACATATATAACCTATTCTATACTGCAACCAATACAACATATTGTACCCATTCCACTACAATTCATGTAATTGAACAAAGAAGCCCACATAGTCCCATTTTGCTGAGTGTCGACATTTTCAAAGTTACTGTCCCCTAGTATTATACACTGTGACTGTGCTAGACTTTCTGCATATTCTTGCTTTCAAATTGTGCAAAAAATACCTAGTTACAATCAGTAAGGAAGAGCATTGTTTCACTATTTGAAACACTGAAAAATTGATAGATATCAAATGCTGCTCCTCTAACTACCAAACTGAAACAGACTAACAAAACCACCAGTTTATTGTCCACCCCCCATAGTGCAGACACAGATGAATCTCCCAACTTGTGCCCTGTGCCAAGCTAAATTCACTCCACCCCCAACCCGAATGACCCTTTCCACTTCAATTTGTTCCCCACTGTCCATGGTTGTCACTGAAGACAAGGACCAATTATCTGAATGCAGTCAGCATAAAGTGATTTGGGTCCCGTTTTGAAAAACAGAGCCAAGTGATTACATTAGAAATGGTTCCTGAATGTTAATATCAGCTATGTTGAAACGGTGGCTACTTGGGGCGATGGGAGGCAGTATGGGGAGAGGGATGAAGGAAAAGGGGTCTTCCGCCTCACACTAGTGAGCACAAGATATAGCTTTGTCACTGTTCTGTCTTTCAGTGGGCACTTCCTCATTGCACTAGACATCATTAATGTTTTCAAAGGAGCATGAAATACACGCATATGTTCCCCCCAACACAAACGGGCCCTTCTTTTGTTATATTTGAATAATTATTATGCTGCCTTCCCCCCTGCTACCAGCTAAACCTCTGTGACTGATGAAAGGACCACATTGAGAATTTGAGATGAAAGAGGGAAGAGAGAGCAAGGCCAGGCAAATGAGCCAGTGGGTTGAAGCACTTGGGACATTAGAGGGTGTCAAGGATGGCAAATGACTTCATTGAAGTAATGATGATAAACATTTTATCTCTGTGCATATATGTGCATTATACCTAACGATCTCAAGCGTAAGTAAGTGAAGAAAGGCACTAAATAAATCATATGAACAGGCCCTAAATGGGAATCCCTAAGGAATGGGATCTGAATTGTAAATGCATGCCTGAATTTCACACATCAAATTACAATAAGGAGATTGATATTTTAAACAGCTCTGTACTTAAAGGGTACTGTGTCTAGTCCTGAGGATTTTTCTTCTCCCTTAGACTTTTTCCAGTTGTACTATATATATTGTCATTAAATGAGGTACTTTGCATATCAGTGGGTTACTCTGGGTTTCATTAGTGCTTCAAAGACTGACTAGAAAAGTATTTTCTGTTTGCCTGAGAACTTTGAAAAACATAAATGCTTAGGAACAAATTCTGTTCCTACCAACACCAGAGGAAATTTGGGATAACTTTATGATTTAAATGCAGGGGCTCCAGATTTGTTTTGGTATAACTGGGAAGAGAATTTGGCTCAGGTTGTAAAACTTATCCTTGAGAGAGAGAGAGTGCTCTAATCCATAATAAAATAATGGAATGAACATGAAAAGAAAATGAGCCAGATCCTCGGCTGGTGTCAATCAGCAAAGCTCCATTGAAGCCAATTGACACAAACTGAGGATCAGGTCCAACGTCTATATGAAAGGGAACAATCATGAGTAATAAAAAGAGCATTGGTTTTATGCAGAACAAATTATGCTACACAAACTGTACCCTCCTTTTTTAAGTACTCAGGGTACAAAGAGTAAGTGAGTGTACTGTAATATATCTGGTATAGTAAAGCATGTCATAAAAGTTGAAAATGGAGGCTTTACTATACTTTACCAGATATATTACACTCATTGTACTCTCTTTGTACCTGGATTATTTGAAAACGGGTGGAGGGGGAGGCGTACCGTTTGTCTAGCATAATTTGTATAAAAACAGTGCCCTTTATTATTCATGATTGCTCCATTTCTGTATAGATTCCAGGATTTCCCATTTTTAGTCATACTCTATATATCAAGAGCTGAAAATGTAACCCATAGCTTAAAACTCCTAGAACACGAGAAAGTTTGTAAGAGAATGCATGGAAAGCACAGGATGCACTTTTCATTTACACAATGCCATGTGGAATAGTGCAGATACTATTATTGATTTATTTGTTATTTTTTCATCAGTGTCAGTGTGCTTGGCATTGTACAAGGCACAACAAAAGACCCTGATTCCTGTCCTGAGCAGCTTACAATATAAAAGCCAGATCCAAAGCTTGTTAAAGTCCTCGGCCAAAGCCCATCAGAGCCTTTCCTTTTCCCTGACTTCAGTGAACGTGGAATCAGGACCTAAATACTGCGATACGCTATTGAAAAAACGTATTTCAAAATAAATGTTTTTCAAACCTGAGCAGTTTAAAAATGCTACAGAAATAGAAATGAATTTTCCTCCACCACAACCTGCTACATGTTTTTACTGGAGAACAGATTATTCCTATGAAATGTAAAAAGACTAGTCCATTTGCTTTTTATATTTGCAAATTAAATTCTCTTGTACATTGTAAATACTAAAGTGAGTACATTACATCCTCTAGTCTCTCCTGGAATGCTCAGTCTGTCACTAGACTTATTTGACTATTGATTAATTTTCAGAAATGTGTTAACAAACCTTGCTGTTAAAAAGTCAGCTCCCTTTTCTTTTATTGCTGAGCTTGTGTGTCACATCTTTGCCTTTTTGCGTGATTAATATTGCTTTGAAAGCTTAAAGAATCAATAAACATGCTCTGAAGTGGAGAAATCTGTATCCTGAAATGTGAGCAGTCATCTTAGTTTCCTAGTCAATCTACAAAATGTTTTTCCAGTTGGACTTAATGGGTCTGAGCTGGAAGGCTAGTGATACCATGGAAAAGTCCTCTGGCTTTGCTCTATCCTTACCTTGAAACCACATCTCTTTGCAGATTCAGGAATGCAATGTATCCTGTAAGAATTCCATTCAGGAAGTGTAGTTCTTATTAGTGCTTTTTTAAAGAGGACTATTGTTTTGTCTAGCCATTCCTATGATATTTCTCACTGCATTATTGTCCCAGGGGCCTTGGCTACACTGGTGCTTTACAGCGCTGCAACTTTCTCGCTCAGGGGTGTGAAAAAACACCCCCCTGAGCGCAGCAAGTTACAGCGTTGCAAAGCGCCAGTGTAAACAGTGGCCCAGAGCTGGGAGCCGCGCTTCCAGTGCTGTAAGCTAATCCCCATGGGGAGGTGGAGTACCTGCAGTGCTGGGAGAGCTCTCTCCCAGCGCTGGCACCATGACCACACTTGCACTTCAAAGCACTCCCGCGGCAGCACTTTCGAGTTTCGAGTGTAGCCAAGCCCACAGTTCTGAGCGACTGCCCCTGTATTCCCTTCTGTGGTCCTTTGGAGGCACCCACTCTAGACTCACAGTCAGCCATCATTCCTCTTAGGAAGAAAAGCAATGTGAACCCTGGGAAGCATGATGAACTTCAAAGGACTCAACTGAACAACGTGCCAGACAAGTATGGTCTTTTGGGATAGTGTCAATTGGTTTGCCTGAGGGAGGTGAATGCAAATTCCCCACCACCAGTTATGCAAAAATCTAGCCTTTTGAAACCACGCCTCGAGGAAAGGGCCATTATCTGCTGATTACCTGTTCCCGGAGTTTCATGATCAAAGGCCCAACCTGTGTGAAGAAAAGACTAAGGGCACGTCTTCACTGGCAATGTTAAGCACTGCCATGGCGCTAAAAAAACCACTTCCATGAGGGGCGCTGGTGCATTGTCTATCCTGGCACGTCACAGCGCAGAAACTTGCAGCACTCAGGGGGATGTTTTTTCACATCCCTGAGCGAGAAAGTTGCAGCGCTGTAAAGTGCCAGTGTAGACAAGCACTAACCTACTCATGGGAGGTGCTAGTTCTGAGCTAAAGCCTATGAACTTGCAACCACAGACAAGCCCCTTGGTGGAGGACTGACTCCTACCAGAGCCCTTGTGGAGCAGGAGTGACCTCTGGTAAACCTATTTGCATGTGTGTAGGTTCTTTCATTGTTTTAAATATGTTTTCTCTGTAACACTTTCACCTTAATAAAAGTGCTTACTTGTAAAGAATAGTGTGTTAATTTAGAACTGCTGGGAATTGCATCATTCATAGGGAAGCAAAGTGCAGCTGGCCTATTTAAACAAACTGGTTTGCTGGAGATATCACAGGGTAGTCAGGGAACTGTGCAGCCTGGGGAAAAAATCCCAGTCAGGAGAGAGAAAGATGCATGTCTCTGCCCAAGAAGGGAGCCTAGAATGGATGCCCTTGGTGGACCATACAGAGGGAATACAGGTGCAGTTGCCTTAAATTGTGACAATTATGAATTTAAAAGGCCAGGGCAATGTAACTGGTCTCCTTGTTAGGGCTTAATCCAGCAAGTTGCTGAGTACCATCAACTTTGATGGGCTTCAGTGAGAGTTGAGGATGCTTCATTGCTTAGCAAGAACTTGCAGGATCAAGCCCTTAGTGAAGATCAAATTGGACTCGAGGAAGGCTCTTTTCATGCTGGTGAGGGTCATATGCTCAAGGAAAAATGATAAATAGATAGATAGATAGATAGAAATACTGTACAAAAGATGTATTGGCATAAGTTTTGGACAATCACATTATTCACAATTGCTGAAAAATATCTCAGGGTTTGCTGAGACTAGACACAAAGTGCTATATGGCCCATTTTAAAGCTGGGGATCTGCCCTTTTCAATAGTAAAGAAGGCCCATTTTCTAGCTCTGGTGGACACTGAAACATCTCACTAGCCCCAAGACTGAATCTTTCCCTTCCCAAAGCTCAGGCTAGTGCACTTTCAGGGGACAGAGACAAATGGCAAGGGATTAATGCTACATTCAGGGGAAAGCAAGAAAGATTTCTCTGGAAGGTTTTTTGTTGTTTTGTGGAGGGGCTTAGGATTTTTTGTCGTTGTTTTGGTTTGCTGGGCATTAGTTGGTTGGTTGAAGATTCCCAGAGATTTGGAATATTAAAATAAATACCAAGGAAATGGATTAATGGACAGAGGATGGGTGAGATGGTCAAAGGTGCAGGATAAATTGCAGAATTATGTAATAGCTTGCAGAGTCATGATATAATTGTTGTCTTCAATTTATATAACCTACATATCTATGCTTTATATGCAGTTAGCCCCATTTATAATGACTGATTTATTACATGAGTCTATTTTTATTTTCATATACATACCCTTACACAGGCTTTTTCATGGTGCTTATTGTTTTATTATCTGGATAGTTTATACTAGAAGCAGCCTATTTCACTAATATAGAGAGCCAAACCCCTATGATCCCTGGTAACACTGTTGCTTTGCAGGAAAATCTTGCCAGTAGTCTGAATGATAGAGAATATGGCTGTATTTACTCTGGAGGCCAGTTCTGTGAGGTGCTGTGGGAGTTGAAGATGCAAAACACCATCATGCAAGAAGTGTTCAGCAATCGGGAGACTCAGACCTTAGCGTGCCTCACCTATGAATGCCCTAGAGGAAACAAGGAGAAGTATAGGTCTCCATAGGAGATCACAGATGTGTGTATACAGCAGGTAAGCAGCGCACCGCACCCTAAAATCTAATTTTAAGTAGGATGGCACATATACATTTGAATGCAGAACTAGCATTCCATTCCAGGAAAACGATAGCAACAGGGGTAGGAGGAATGCACAGCGAAGCCCTTTGTGCAGTGGAAAGAAGAGTCTTGTTTGGGGTGCTGGCAGCTGAGTGTGTGTCGATGCACAGAAGTAAAACAAGAGTATTCAGACAAGTGGAACATGATCTGATAAGCCTGGAAATGACTCTGCCAATTCATCCAGCCTGAATGACATCCCTGCCAGTGCCCTTTCAACACATTTGATTTGAGCACAAGCTTCCCAGAGGAAGGCTTTTCCTGTGCACTCTGTCCTGCTTCACTACCTCACAAAACTCACTGATGGAGGAAATGGTGCAGGTCCAGGCAAGGGGAGAAGTATTGGCTTTTCTTAACATAGCAACATTCATTTTGTTCTTTTAGCTATATACCTCATTTTTTTTTCTTTTCTTGGTAGGAACAGACCCTTTCAAGAACCTTCTTACTGACACAATCAAGAGAAAGTAAAATCAGTACATCATAGTGCCTTTTATGTATTAACAGCTTGAGGTGTACTGAACTTGTGTGTGATCTCTGTGTCTATCTATGAATTGATTAATTTAGAAGCAGAGCCTACTCAGATCTTCTGATTAAACCAAGATGGGACAATTTCTTGTAGAAGTCTAATTACAAGGAAATAAAGTCAGTACAGTAGACATCAATTTGACTACTGGTTTTCTAAAATTTATATATATATATATATATATATATATACATACATACATACACACACTCACACACACATTAAGGCTGTCGATTAATCACAGTTAACTCATGTGATTAACTCAGAAAAATTAATCGTGATTAAAAAAATTATCTTGATTAATCGCACTGTTAAACAATGGAATACTAATTGAAATTTATTAAATATTTTTGGATATTTTTCTACAATTTCAAATACATTGATTTCTATCACAACACAGAATACAAAGTGTACAGTGTTCACTTTATATTATTATTTTTATTACAAATATTTGCATTGTAAAAAACGATAAACGAAAGAAGTAGTATTTTTCAATTCACCTCATACAAGTACTGTAGTACCATCTCTTTATCGTGAGTGTAACTTGCAAATATACATTTTTTTTGTTACATAACTGCACTCAAAAACAAAACAATCTAAAACTTTAGCAACTACAAATCCACTGGGTCCTACTTCTTGTTTAGCCAGTCACTAAGGCAAACAAGTTTGTTTACATTAACAGGAGATAATGCTGCCCTCTTCTTATTTACAATGTCACCAGAAAGTGAGAACAGGCGTTCACATCACACTTTTGTAGCCGGCGTTGCAAGGTATTTACATGCCAGCTATGCTAAACATTCATATGCCCTTTCATGCTTCGGCCACTATTCCAGAGCACATGCTTCCATGCAGCTGATGCTCATTAAAAAAATAATGAATTAATTAAATTTGTGACTGAACTCCTTGAGGGAGAATTGTATGTCTCCTGCTCTGTTTTATCCACATTCTGACATATATTTCATGTTATAGCGGGCTCAGATGATGACCCAGCACATGTTCGTTTTAAGAACACTTCCACTGCAGATTTGACAAAACCCGAAGAAGGTACCAATGTGAGATTTCTAAAGATAGCTACAGCACTCGACCCAAGGTTTAAGAATCTGAAGTGCCATCCAAAATCTAAGAGGGGCAAGGTGTGGAGCATGCTTTCAGAAGTCTTAAAAGAGCAACACTCCAATGCAGAAACTACAGAACCTGAACCACCAAACAGAAAATCAACCTTCTGCTGGTGGCATCTCACTCAGATGGTGAAAATGAACATGCGTTGATCCGCACTGCTTTGGATCATTATCGAGCAGAACTCATCATCAGCATAGACGCACGTCTTCTGGAATGGTGATTGAAGTATGAAGGGACATATGAATCTTTAGTGCATCTGGCACATAAATGTCCTGAGATGCTGGCTACAACAGTGCCACGTGAACTCCTGTTCTCACTTTCAGGTGACATTGTAAACAAGAAGCAGGCAGCATTATCTTCTGCAGATGTAAACAAACTTGTTTTGTCTGAGCAACTGGCTGAAGTAGGACAGAGTGGACTTGTAGACTCTGTTTTACATTGTTTTATTTTTGAATGCAGTTATTTTTTGTACATAATTCTACATTTGTAAGTTCAACTTTCACAATGAGGAGATTGCACTACAGTACTTGTATTAGGTGAATTGAAAAATACTATTTCTTTTGTTTTTTACAGTGCAAATATTTGAAATAAAAATAATAATATAAAGTGAGCACTGTATACTTTGTATTCTGTGTTGTAATGAAATCGATATATTTGAAAATGTAGAAAACATCCCAAAATATTTAAATAAATGGTATTTTATTATTGTTTACGAGTGTGATTAATCACATAATTAATTTTTTTAATACCTTGACAGCCCTAATATATATATATATATATATCCATCCTTACTACATGAATGAAAGTGCAACAAGATTTGTGGCTGAAGATTCACTCCACACGCACACATGAACAACATTTATGTTGTGACAAATTTCACTATGTCGAATATAAAGATTTATGATCAAGCTATGCATTTTAAGTCTTAAATTAACATGATTTATGAAGCAACCCTAACAGTTATGGGACTATCATTAAAATTATGTATTCATCTTAAGTGTGCTGTTCTTCATGGGAGGTAACTGAAGCCAATGATCATTTGAATCCCGATCACTGAAATGCACTAAATCTCTATCTTTGTCTGCATCATATTTCCATCCTCATCACTCTAACTCTTGCTGGACGGATGCACATTTCCACCCTGCAAAGAAACTGCTGTTGCCACACTAATCAGCCAAACATGGATGCTGCCCAAGTGCTATGGCCCAGATTTTTAAGGGTATTTAGGTGTTGCTGTGCTCAGCATTGAAATGCATAACTGCCTAAACCTCATTTTTAAAAGGGATTTAGACATTTAGGACACAAAATCCCATTGACAGGATTTAGGCTGCTATGTGCTTAAATCACTTTTGAAAATGAGGCTTAGGCTCCTAAATCAGTTAGGTGTCTTAATGCTGAGCACGGCAACACCTAAATACCTTTAAAAATCTGGGTCCATGACTAATGTTCCACCTAGAAACTAAGGGCTTGTCTACACTGCCCAATAGTTCAGGGTTTGAATAGCAGTGAGCACCAAAATGCTGCGCTGCAACTCCCCTGTGTGGATGTCATAGGTCCTAAATTCACATTAAGTTAGTCCTCTTCAAACAAGACTACTTCCGTGGAAATCAGGAACCTTTTAGTTCCCACCTGCAGCATCCATACATAGTACTTTAGTCCCCACTGCTATTCACACCCCTCTAGTCTGAACTGTGGGGCAGTGTAGCCATAGCCTAAGGTTGCCCCATCTACAACATGCCTGGCTTCTAGAAAGCCTAAATTCTCTTTTCTGGAAATTAAAAGCTGATAACTCCCTCCCTGCTCCCACTCCTCCTAGCTTTATAATGTAGCAGAAATGGAGGGTTTTATAACGACTGTCCCACACGAGAGGGAGCATCGTCTTGTGGTTAAAGCACAGAACTGGCATGCTGGGTAGCTGGGTTGCAACTGCTGGCTGTGCCACTGATGTGTTTTTTTACCTTAGGCAAACATGTAGCGCTGGTTTGTAATAGATACCTCCCCTAATGCGAAAAGAAGAGAAAGGATATAAGAAGCTGTGAAAGGGCCTGGTACAATGGCAGGCCTGAATGCACACTGCACCCTCTTTAAAAAGCAGAGGAGCCTGCCAAAATATGTTACTGCATCCACACCATCTCCTGCAGCATGCAGTGCTCCAATGCCAGACTCAGTCTGTGCCTCAGTTTCCCCATCTGTAAAGTGGAGCTAATAATACTTTCTTACTGGTCTCTCAGCAGTATATTTGTAAAGTACTTGATGGTTTTTGGATGGAATACTGTGATGGGGCTCCACTCACCATGCAGGCGCCTCTTTCTGGTCATCTTGTGGATTAGCTATGCCGGTCGGTACACCCACTCCTCCCGGTGCCTTGCCTGCCATCACTTCTGCTCCCAGACCCACATCACTCCAGGGACCGCAACATTCTCTTTGTGCCATTATGCCCCATATTTGTCATAGAAATATTATTATATGAATATGACATAACTACAATATGTTTTATGCAAGATGGGTCATGTGAGGTATCATTGTACAGGTTATGATTTACTGAATATGATTATCCAATTTGTATGCAGGTATCATTTGTGTATGTGAGTTAGAAATATTGACTATGTAATAATTACAACTGTGTTTTCACCTAGGGAACACCCACCAGACAGTATGCAAACAGCCTGGATGGACCATTAGGAAGGACAATAGAACTTTGAAGATTCTTATCTCCCTCCTTCCTGAGAAATTTCCTGGGATGCTGCTCTGACACTGCAGGGTCATGTGATCATGTCACCTGGCACAGGATACCATCTTAAAATGCTGGTATTTTTCCACGGGATGGGAAACACAGAATTCCCACCATATGCAAATCCTATTTAAGGCTGGAGAGTGAGTTAATCTAGGCTCTTCTCCACTGCCTCCCCACCAAGAAGGAAGACTGCTGAAAACACCTGAAGAAACAAAGGAACTAAGCTGGGGAAAGCAGGGGCTGAGCCCGGGTGAGAAAGGTCAGGCTGTAAAAGGAATCCTTGGAGATTTAAACTGCAAGCGGTCCAGGTTACCTTCAAGAAACTCTGCAACCTGCTTGAAACAACATTTAGGGTGAGAAATTATTATTTGTAGCCAGTATTCCTTAGTGTATTAAGCTTAGTTTGCTTGTTTTGTTTGCTCAGTAATTTGCTTTGTTCTGTTTGCTATCCCTTATAATTACTTAAAATTACCTTTTGTAGTTAATGAACTTGGGTTTGTTTGTTTTTTTTGTCTATTCCAAAACCCAGTTTGTGCAATTCATGACTGGGGGGTGGGGAACAGCTGTGCATATCTTCCTCCACATTGAGGGAAGGGGCGAATTTCATGAGCTTATGCTATATAGATCTCTATACAATGCAAGACAATATAATTTTGTGTTTACACTCCAGAGGGTGTGTGCACCAGAATGCTGGGCAATTCCCCAAGCTGAGTCATCCCACACAGAGCTGATTGCTGACTGTGATTCTACAGCTGGGTGAGTCTCTACCTGTGTGTGTGCAGAAAGGGGGCTTAAAAGCCTGTCACAGCATCACAGAGTAAGGGGAACCCAGGCTGGTAGGCCAGGTGGGCTCAGTGGCACCCCAGAATGGGGGTCCAACCCATCACACTCTTCATGACACAGCCTTCCGTACGTGTCAAGATCTGTGCTCCCCCCTGCCAGGGAGAGTGTTGCAGCCCAGCTGTCCCACCACTTCCCCAGTGGCGACTGCAGCCAATTGTCTGGCCACTTCCCCATGGCCCCAGCACCCTCTTCACCCTTGCCTTGGAGCCTCAGCCTGCAAATCCCACAGCCAGCCAGGAGTTCTTCTCTAGCTCCCTTGGTCCCTGCTAGCAGCACTGGTCTGTGAAGGGTGCTAGCTAGCTTCCTTCTGCCTGCCAGGCACCCAGTCCTTCTTCCCTGAGCTGCAGGGAGCAGCTGACCCTGCTCTATCCTGTGACTCTTCTTATATGGGCCTGCTGAACCCTGAGTGGCTGTTCCTCACAGCCCCTCTCCTATTGGCTGCTTCCCACGCAGCCTCCCTAGAACCTTATTAACCCCTTGCATGGCAGTGTGGGGTAGATGCCCCATCACAAATACACTGTTAAATCAATTTATTATTTATTTGTTTATACTTTTGGGAAAAGCTGTGGGAAAGGAAGAGGCAAATATTTACAAGATTATGGGCGGAGGTTTCAAAAGAGTTTAATTGACTTAGGAGAACAAGTCCCATTGAAAGGCAACAATACTTGTGCTCCTAAATCACTTAGGTGGTTTTGAAAATCCCAGCCTAAAATTTCTAGGTGTTGGTTTTGAACCTCCTGAGCAATTAAGCAAATGCGCAGACAAGCAGCCTTATATAACCTTCTGGGCTGCATAGAATATACATCATATTGTAGTTACATTACCATGTGACTGTATTGCTTTTGCAATGTGGAACCTCTCTACCTGTACATTTGTACAGTACCTAGCACACTGAGACCCCAGTCTTGGTCTGGGACCTGTAGGTGGTACTATAATGTAATTAATAACACAGAAAGAAAAAGCTTTACATCTTCCAACTGGTGCAAAGTATATGATCATTACTGTTATTATTACCTGAGCAATCAGAATACAAAACTGGATTTGGACAAAAAAAGCTAATCAGAATATGGACAAGAACGTTTCTAACTGATTTTCAGTATGCTTGCCTTTTGTTTTACCATCTATTTTTCACGCCACTAAATCAAGAAGCAATCAGCCTCTTCCCCTAAATTAACATCTGACTGTCAAGACCAGAAATCTGAAACTGAAAAATTTCAAATTGCAGTTTCAGGTGGGAGGTCTGAGCACAGTATTCTATGATCTTTCTGATACAAAGTCTAAGAGGCTATTATTGATAGTGCATTTCAAGCAAAATCAAAAAGAAATTGAAGCCAACTGCAAGTAGATGTAGTCACCCTAAGAACAACTGTACACACATTTATCGTCATGTACCAAATATGTGACACACTGCAGATAATACCCTAAAAACCCATCAAAATGAATGAGTGTATTGATTGGAGAATGGCATTCTTTGAGAACTTATGGATGTGTGCATATCTATTTATGCATACACAGAACACAGACAAAATGTAGATGTTGAAAGACAAAGGAATCCTAAATGCAGATTCCTCCTGAGACTTCTTCAGGAGCTGCAAGCATGTTCGTTTCTTTATAATGGTTCATGTTAAGGACCTTAACACTAAAATTATATGATTTTTTCCCCTTTTCTTCTCTTCTTTTACTATAAAGAATTATTTATTGTGGGTGAACAATGCCATCCTAAGAGCCCCAGAGATTCAAGATGACAGATAGAATGGGCTCCATCAAAAAAAGTCTGAGTGTAGCAAAGGCTGCAGATTAGCCCATTCCATCTTCCGTATTCTCAAGATAGCTCTCTGCCGGCATCAGTCTTGGTATAGCTGAGAGCAGCCTCAGAGTAGTTCTAACCTATACTAGGGGGTAATTGTCCCTAGAGAAACTGCAGGAATGAGACCATCCTTGGCCATGGTTTCTCTTAGAAGGCAAAACAGAAGCCAGCTTTATACAAGTTGAGGTTACCTCCAACTCCAGTAGAATTCTCAGGTGAGAAGATCTGGCCACTTTCTGGCCCCTTTCCACTATCAGAGTCATATAAAGAGGCCAGATCACAAGAAAGAATATGCCTCAGTGTCTATGTTTATTCTCAAAACAATGTATAACATGGGCAGAGATGGTGTAAGCATCCCACAGTACTGCTTTGCCAGCATGCCTCAACATGGACCCGGGAAGAATAGACAACCTTTTAAAATAGTGACTATGACTTAGAGAAAACTTCCCACATCTGTTTATTTCCTCATATAACTTGTTTAGATAAAATAGGTAAATACCATCCAAACACCTGAATCTGGATAACCCTGAACTTTAGGAAAGTTTGGATCACGATCCAGAGGTGAATAAGTTGGATCTTGTGGCTATGATAGAGAATGAAGATCAACGCAAACTCATTACTGCGACTTGCACAGTGTGGCCCTGATCCTTGAATGAGTCCTCTGCTACAATAAAATGTAATTAATCAGTTAGTAATAGTACCATCATGTTAATAAAGGAATGAAGGAACACGCTTCAATAAGCATCCTCACGTCAAAACATATTAAGATAAAAACAAAAGAAATAATCTTCTCTTTGTAAAATAAAATCGAATGGACCTCTCTAACCTTTTGTTTTTCTGAAAATATGTATTTATTGTTTTTGGATTAAAATAATAACAATGAAAATTAAAGGGAACAGGAGCCCTGAAAGCAGTTTTTTTTAACTGAGACTTCTTCTGCAGCTGCAAGCATGTTCATTTTGCCATAATCTTTAGCAATGCAGAAGAAAGAGAGCCTTCAGGTGAAAGGTTACCTACATTTATAATGTCAGACACTGAGACTGGTGAGGTAAAAGGTAAATGGTAATTTTATCATTAGCGTGCCTGACCGCTTGCCCCCACCATATCTCACAGGAGACGTTAAGAATGGCTCACCTGTCAAGATGCAAACACTTAAAGGTCAATGCGCACAGAAATCTTCAAGAGCTTACAACTGAATTACTGACACCTTTTATTATCACTGCTTAAATAAATGATTCAAGTGGCAAGATAAGGGAAAGATCGGTTTAATGTCAAGATTTACACGAGGCTTTCTTGGAGCATTATTTTCAAAACTATAACGTACGTATATATGCATGTGCCTATATATATATATATATATATATATATATATATATATATATATATTTCATTTTATGCTGGAAGTGTGTGAGCAATGGGATGGATTTTACACCACCGGTAAAAGTTTAAGTATATATTCCTCTCCAGCATCCCAAAGGGAGGAAGTATGATCTAGTGGTTGGAGCAAAGAGTCACAGCTGCTGATTCTATTTCTACCTCATTGTGTGACCTTTGGTGAGTCAGTTGATCTCTCTGTTCCTCAGTCTACCCATCTGTGAAAGGGATTCAATAATAACTATGCGTGTTTTAAGATCTAATTACTGATTATTTATCAAAGGATCTCAAAGATGACATAGACAGTAAAAATAAAGTATTATTTATTTTGGAAAGACCCCCTCCTTCCTACTATTCATCCTTCTACTACTCCTCCTCTGATAACTGAGACTCGATAACTAAGAATCTCCAAAGTGCAGAGAGAGGTACACCTGGTTTCAGGAGGGAAAGATGGACTGATTCAAGCATAGCATTTTTACTTTAGGAAGAGGCGTTGCCTAGCACTTTCACTGAAGTTCTGTGTGGTGAGCGTGATGATTTCATCATGACTTTTCACAACCAGGAAAATAACATTGTTGCTAAAAGGGCCAATAAGGTACACAGGAAATGCCGGTCTATTGGGTATGAGATGTTTGGGACTGATGGTCAACAATGTAAAATCAGAACAGTAGCTCTAATATATGACTTGGTAGAGCATGAAGAGCTGTCTGGTGGTTAGAGCAGGGAACTAGGATGAAGGACACCTGGATTCTATCTCCAAGTCTGCCACTGACTCAACTTTGCTCAGGTCATTTAGGCCCAGATCCTTAAAGGTTTGTAGATGCCGAACTCTCATTGCCTTTACTGGGAGTCAGGCACCAAAATACCTTTGAGGCTCTGGGCCTTCAGCCAATTTTTCCAAAGTAGCCGCTGATTTTGGGTACCCCGGTTGGTAGGTGCCCAACTTGAAATACCTTGGGAAGTAACGCCCCACTCACTTACAGGGACATACAGAGGGGCAGAGGCAAGAAGAGTGAAAGACAGGCAGACTAAGCCACCTGAGAAGCAGACAGTCTATCTCTGCTCAATAGGCAGTTTCATCATCTGATGGGCTTTCTAAGGGTCACCAAGGCGGAGCCGCTATTGTACTGATTTAACTTATTTTTATTGTTAAATTGTCCACGCTGTCATTTCCACTTAATAAATCCTGAGATCACAGCTAATTTTTTGCATGGGAGTTGTTTTTAAGGAAAAAGGTGTTTGCATTGTAGATGGCTGTATGTTGGAAATGAGAGGGAGTTGTATGTGTTCAGTATTTCTGAGTGTGCTTGGGCATTATGATGTTTGGGTGGTGAGACACGTGATTTGAGATTAGTGTTGTTGTTAATGTAAGCTTAACGGGTGGTTCCCTTGATTTTTAGTAATTGAACTGATGGGGGAAGCACCTGAGCAGCTGTATCTCTAAGTTAACAACGTTTTTTGTATGTGGGGAACAGCAGGCATACTGCATACCAAATGACATTCCAGAGCATGATTTGAAATCCCAAGTATCCCTGTTTCATCCCTCTTCCCCACACACCATTCTCATCTTCACTATCAGCTGTTCCTTCCCTCCATCTACTCCCTGTCTCTCCACTTTAGTACATATTCACTCCCTTTGACTTTGTGGCCATGAAGTTTACATGGAATAATGTTCACCTTCTCCGTTTGTTTGTTTTTTTCACGTGTTTTGCGATTTTCTGTTCTCTTCCTGAAACATTTGCATGCTATTAATACTATAAAATGGACGGCTTTACTATTCTTTGCAAGCATTGCTTGGATTAGTAGCACATAATACCTCTTGCATCTTTCCCCTTGCTATTTTTTTCCTGACATCCCATTGCCAGACTGCAGATAGTAAGGCTAGACTAAGGAGCCCATGTAGGAGGCACAGAAAGGGGTTATTGGAGGGGAAGGTCCTTAATTGTTAAAATAACAATAAAAATAAGTGGGAATGGAATGAAAATATTCTAAAGATAAATGAAAGCATTTTTACATGCGGTGTTATTAAAATAGATTTTCTGAAGGGTACATTAGATTTTTAATGTTTTAATTTTTCACTTGATAAACCAACTAAAAGTAAAAAGAAAATGCCAACTGTGGAATTTTCCATATGATCACTCTGCAGCTATTATCCAAGGAGTCATCTGCATTCTGGATGGGTCAGGTTACAGAAAAACCCCAGCCGCCCGCTGCTCTGGGAACAGGGCAGTCACAAAAGCACCTGTCATCAAAATGGTTTGTTGGAGACAAAAGCAGGTGATCCAAGCATTCCAGGGCTGTTTGCACCACAGCAATGCTTATCAAGAATCGAGAGGATGCTACAAAAGTATGTCCCCTCTCACTGCTCTCTGACTGCAAAACTCAGAGGGCTCAGTTCTTCTGACATTGCTTATGAGCAACTCTCATTTTTCTCTTGAGAACCCTGCAGTAGGAAAACTGGGGCCCTGGGGAATTTGTCCAGTCCCCACTGGTGCAATACACTGCCATTTACACACATTTCAATTGATGTCTTAGTCACCTCAAGATTTCCCTGCTGGACCTTTCTGGCAAGTTACTTGACCTCTCCGTACTTCAGTTTCCACACCTACATGAGGGGAATAATGATACTCCAGTGGCAAAGATATTTTAGGTCTACAAATGAAAATAGCTATATGGCAGCCAGGTATTCATTCTTATTGGTGACTGGGATTTTCAAAGGGGCCTGTGAGTGGTAAGCACCCAATCCCTATTGAAATTCAATATTTATTATTCATTTAGTATTACTGAGACACTCCTGAAATTATTCACGATGGAAATTATGGTAGAATCTAAAGACATATGACAATTTACCAAGGTAGCTCTTCACAGGTAGAGGCCCCTATAACTAGAGATGGGGATGATGAACCAAAACATTGGATCTAACCCACCTAGGGCTTTGGGGAAGGTCAACTTGGGCCAGGGGTGCTGAAACAATTTGTACAGTGGGGGTGCTGAAAGTCACTGTACCACACTGTAAACCCTGTAGATGATGGAAATCATTTCAAGCCAGGGACTGTTGCCACACTCCCAACAACCCTAATTCCAGCACCTATGACTTGGGCTCACACGCCAGAGAGCTGAGCATTATGAATTAGTGCAAGCCATCCTTGAGCCTATTGGAAGCAGTTTGTTTTGGGCTCTGTTCCTTTTGGAACAGATGCCTTGGGTATTTTTACTAAAATTGCCCACCATTTCAGCTCCACCATTGTTAGCAACAGTGCGAGCCACCAGCATATTAAGCAGTATGTCATCTAGCCCTACTCTAAGCAGGTGTATGTGACATGGTGCTTAAAATACTAATCTCCATGGGCACCTTCTCTGTAGAAGAACTCTGACTGCTGTTAGAGCAAAACGTTTGGTAGTGACAGTGGAAAATGTAAGGAAAAATTATCTAGTGTTGACAAGAACATTCAAGGCAATAGCAAAAGTATCATTGACTTCACAGGGGGCAGGAACTATTCTACAGGCCCTGATTCAGCCATGTACTTAAGCACCTGTCTAACTTTAAGAACATGAGTAGTCCCAAATGGGGCTTAAAGTTACGCAAGTGCTTAAGTATCTTGCTGAACCAGAGATATAATAAGTAAAGAGTTCATGTGTTGAACTATAGTTTCAATTTCCAGTGGGTTTCATAAAGAAGCCATATAAAAATGATAATTTCAGATGCAACTAAAGCTTTATATCTGCAGAACTGCCTTCATGAAACTTAATACATATAACAAAATTCTATGTAAAATGCAATCTGTTTTGCCTTACATTGGTCTTGTGCATCAAAAAAACTCCTGTACTATCTCAGTCTCAACCACGAATTATTAGTATATTGTAAAATTGTTTATAAGCTCTCTAATAATATTTTCACTATTTTATCTGACTCCCTTAGGAAGACACCTGGTAGCAGTAAAATTATTTTTACTACTAGCATTTCAGGAGAGAAGAAAAATGAGGGCACTTCCTTTTTTATTAAAATATTATACAGTTGTGCATAAGCAAAACATCTGTTAATGGGTCACCAAAATCAAAGAACCATTTCTTTGTTGTTGTTGGGGGTAGGGAAGTGCTGTTTGTTTGCTTGCTTGGTTTTAAATGATTTATTTTCCGTACCACCGGGAGCAAGCAAAGAGTGACTTCCAGCTGAGACCAGCCTAGCACAGATTCTACCAGCTCCGAAGGACAGACATGCTGCTCACCTGGTAAAGCTATTTCCAGTTGGACCCTGATGGTCCCTATTTGAGGACTGGTTGTCCTAATGTGCAAAACACACTTCAAGTTCCAGCTGCCAAGAAGATTGTGATTTTCTGGGTGCCATTTGGCACACACAACAGGAGGGGCAGCTCCAGGCACCAGAACAACAAGCACGTGCTTGGGGCGGCAAGCCGCGGGGGGCGCTCTGCCGGTCGCCACGAGGGCGGTAGGCAGGCTGCCTTTTGCGGCATGCCTGCGGAGGGTCCGCTGGTCCCGCGGCTTCAGCGGACCTCCCACAGGCTGCCGCCGAATTCGCGGGACCGGGGACCTCCCGCAGGCAAGCCACCGAAGGCAGCCTGCCTGCCGTGCTTGGGGTGGCAAAATGCCTAGAGCCACCCCTGCACAACAGGAATCTCCAACAGAAACAGTCTTTGCCTTGCTATGCTTATGCAGGGCGTAGTGTGTGAGCTCTGATTTGGATGGTATAGGGCATTCTTGCCAAATTCTGAATCAGGGGGCTTGATGCACCACTGGCTTTCTCTGGGTGGATTCCTTTAAAACAGTGCAATGTGGGTATAAAACTCTACCATCCTGGTCTCAAAGTGTTTCACAGTCACTTTTCACTGACAGAAATGCCTATACTGTGGAGGCAATGGAGGCAAAAGGTGGAAAGGCAATGGAGAATCAGACCTGGGAACCTCATGCTTATGGTTAGTCTGAGAGTCAGTTGTAAGGCTTTACACATCTCTTTACTCTGTCACATCTTGCCACAACCCAGTCAGACATCAACCTCCACCTCCCTGTGCTTATATGTAGTGCCCAAACCCAATGCAGTGCAGAAGATGGACAGTCATACTAATGCATTATAATACCTTCTAACACACATAGATTTTGTAGGTTTTAAAAAAAATAGTCAAGTGCATAATTGGTAGGAAGCCATGCGTAAACTCTGGTTGTTGTGCCCTCTCCTCTCTCTCCCACTCCCCAAACAGAGGGACAAGGGCAAGAGAGTTTTCATTAAAAATATCAATTTTTCCACTACAAAACAGGTGCAATCAGAATTGCAAAGTATGCCACACTTGTCTCTCTTGGGATTTTTATCCTAATTTATTGGATCAAGACAAAGGATCATAGGTTTGTTTTTCTGGTGTATTCAAGTCCACTGCAGAAAGAAGGTCACTGCATTTGGGTACTAATCTACCAGTGCAGTAAGCCGTGATTAAAAAGGCATTACAACTGTTTGAATCCATGGTCATAGAAGAGGGGATCCTCGTATGGTTTGGTTAAATAGATATAAACTTATTCCCCAGTCAGTCAGCCACAGCAGCGGCCCTACATTTCAGTGAGCCAAATAAAAAGATTGCCTGGGGTCAGGATAAAAGCAAAGGTACGTAAGGGCCTGAAATAGATTGTGCTACTATCATTTTACTTCAGAGAACCCAACAGAGCTCTCACAGGGGATCATCGGTGACCTCAGCTCTCCCCTTAGATGTCTGGTGCATCTCTGAATTGATTTAGAATGTTCACTAATACAGTGAAGAGTTAAACAGTAAGGAGGCTGGGGTATTTTTTTAAATTCTGTAAGTGAGTCTGAATGGGGGCTATAAATAGGGAGGGGTAGAACCCTCAAAATAAAATGAAATAAAATAAAATAAAGTAAATGTATAGAGCAATAAAGATGTCCCAGTTCAACTTATGGCTGAGGTTCAGAGAGGATAAGCCAAGTCTCCTTGTACTGCTGCTGCTGCTGCTTCTATTTTATTTTTTCATAATTGTCCCTGTTATGAGTCTTTGTTCACAAAGGTGGAAAAGATGGAGGGCTCTAATGATGCATTATCACAGGTCAGAGAATGAACCACATAAATCTCTCTGGCATTCATAGCCACACAATGCCTCTAAAACGACAGCAGTGTTCCTTAAAAATGCAGCCTACCCGCAGTCAAAGAGGGCTAAGCAAGGTAATACACCTGTGGGCTTTTGCCGAAATAATCACCTTTTCCTTTCACCGCTCCTGAAGACCTTGTCTGGTTGTCTTCAGTCTGCTGTGTTTTCAGTAATGAAGACTAGAATTCAGTTGTACATCTGGGACTAATAGCTTTTAAACCTAAATTATTCCTCAGCTGCAATTATAGCCAGATTTGTCATAAACATGCAAGCAGCGCAATACAGAGAGGAGATGCTTTCAGTACAAAAAGCATTTTTGAAAGGAAAACTTCAATCTAATTTTAAAATGTTATAGTTACAACAGTTGGGGATTGATTCAGCTGTCTTTGAAGGCCATTTGAGTTTTGTTATTGGCTTCATTGGAAGGGGAAAAAAACCCATAAATTCCATAGTGGAGTAAGAATCTTAAATATATATTTAAAATGTTCATCATCAATAACATTGTCATGACAGGTTTCAGAGTAGCAGCCGTGTTAGTCTGTATGAAGCAGATAGAACTCCAAGTCCCCAGTAGAATGTATGTGAAAGTAGAGACTTTCAACGTGGTTATAAGGTAATATCTATACTTGAAAAATTAACCAAAATACATTAAAGAGAGAGAGAGAACATGCTTTATACCGTTAAAAGTTCCTGTTTACTCCTGTATTCAAATGATCAAGGACCGGATTCTCTGCTTAATGTAAATGGATGCAACTCCATTAAAGTCAATGTACCAATTTACACCAACTGAGAATTTGGCCCCTAAAGCCCAATTTATCTTTCCGCTGCACTTGTGTAGACATTTAAGCCATTGTAAATTGGGTGTAACATGCCACCATACTGATTTTGTAATATGTTGCACCCATTTGGCATTAACTTTACACTGGAACGAATGGTGGCATAAGGTGCAGGGCAATGGTGAATTGGACTCAGAGTCCCTAATGACTGTATTGCATCACCAGGACTGTGTCTCCACCTGGGACATGTTAACAGTATCGCAGAATCCACTAAGGTATCATTGATCATCCTGGAGAGAGTGAAATAGTAGCAAGTCTTCCTATTGTAATGGGCTTTCCACTTTCAGCCTGCAGTTTTCAACAGTTTTCCAATTTTGTTTCCGCTAAATGTAATTTCCTGGAAAGATCACATCCTTGTTAAGGATGAAAGACAACTAAATTAGAGAAGGCCCCTGAAGCGCTCACCCCAGTTTTTATAAAAAGACAAGAGATAAGCTGGAACAGGACATTTAGGACATATTTAGTTAGCTCTATGCAGACATCATGCCAGGTAAGTGAGAGTTAATAAGTAGCTAATTTCCTTAATACTCAAACACAGCAAATGGAGTCAAAGCTCACCAGGCTGACAAGGATTCTAGAGACCCTAGTGGAAATCCTAGCAGATGCCATTAAAATGATTTTACTGCTCTTACTTGCTTACCACTAGACTCTTTCACTTCATAATAGAGAATTACTGGCAGGTAGGAACCAACAGCCCAAGGAAGCAGTAGATCAATAACCCTATTGTAAGTTCCAAGCTGGAACCAGCAGGAATCAGCTGAAAATTTTCAAATGGAATTTCTACTACTGAAGCCACCCAGTCTAATCAAGAGGGCAATTACAAATACTGAGTATGTAACACCACTGGTTGGGGTTTCACACTCAACACTATATAAAAATAGACTGTCAGCAAACCCAGCACCAGATCACTCAACAAATCACCATGGAAGACACAAGCTGTTAAGTGGTTTCAGAATACTGCATTACAGTCCAGATGCTATACCCTTGTTTCTTTTTTGGATTCTTGAGTGACAGTGCTGTGTAACACACGTACAATAAAAATATATTTTTAATATGTGACTTATTTTCAGAGTGCCCCTTTAACTACTATCTTTTGTTTAATTTGTGCCTGATCCTGCCCCCACTGAAATACAGAGGAGTGTTGCAATTAACTTTTAAGAACAGCAGGTATTTGGACCTCCATTCCCAGGCTGCAGTTTATTCCTAAAGCTTGTTTTATGAGCCTTGCTGAGCAATGTGTTTCTCCTATACTGCTGACTGAACACTGGTTGGCTGTCATTTTTGACATTGATTATAAATTTTAGTTATACCTTTTAAAGTTATTCATATAACTCAAAGTCATTCATGATCCTATCTTCAATCTACTTATTTCACATCCCCTTTCATGAGCGTTCAAACCTGATGAGCAAAGGCTGTTAATCAGTCCCCTGTTTAAACAAAAATCTTTGGGTACCAGGGCTTTGGCTTTCTTTGCACTGCACTTATGGAATTCTCTCTTTAGGTGTTACAAAGGCCATTATGTTTAATTAGTTCAAAACTAGAACTGAAAGCACCTGTTTAGTCCAGTTCTATCATTCTAAATGCAGCATCAGTGTGAGTTTGGAGTGCTCAGCAGAGCCTAGACTTATCATGCTGAGTTT
This sequence comes from Mauremys reevesii, assembly GCF_016161935.1. Taxonomy (NCBI): domain Eukaryota; kingdom Metazoa; phylum Chordata; order Testudines; family Geoemydidae; genus Mauremys; species Mauremys reevesii. The sequence continues at coordinate 173,748,770 of NC_052624.1, read as the reverse complement.
TTAGCAAAGGCCTGCTAAATACTATGTATGAATAACAACAAATTTATTGAATTTGCATTGCATAATACACTTCTCTCCCTAAAGAGCAGAAGCTTTTGCTACATAAGTGGATTTTCTTGGATATATCTAACTTCAAGAAATAGGGAAGAGGTCAGCTGAAGAAAGGATCTTTCACAGCACAATCTTGCAAACTATGCATAGTCATCAGCAAAGCTTGGTGACATCTGAAAATGGGTAGGCAAAACTGATAATGAGAGACTTTACAACAGCAGGTAGAGATCATAGTGTATCTGGCTCACTGCAGGATAGGCAGATCTGCTGAAGAGCCTCCAACTGATGCTCATCAAGCCAATACGCCTATTTTTCAATGGCATGTAAGTACTGCTGAATATTTTGTTTATAAAGATAATCTCTTTCTGAGGGAAGACAAATAAGGCAAAGAAGTGAGGAGGGAAGAAGCTCTTTTGTCATTACTGGCCCTGGAAAACTACAGCTGCTTAAGATGTTCCTTTTTTTGTACCCGCTTTCCTTCTCAAGCTTGTCAATTCCTGAGGGTGCACAGCCTCCAGCCCTGAGAACATGCCTTCTTCAGCAAACAGGATTTTTCCCTCTTGTAACATGGACACACCAAGTATATCACAAAACCATGACATAACCAATCAACACGCTACTGAACAGGGGCGGCTCTAGGAATTTGGCCGCCCCAAGCACGGCGGCATGCCACAAGGGGCGCGCTGCCGGTCGCCGGTCCCGCAGCTCCGGGGGACCTCTTGCAGACGTGCCTGCGGGAGGTCCGCTGGTCCCGCGGCTCCAGTGGACCTCCCACAGGCATGACTGCAGAAGGTCCGCTGGAGCCACCTGCCGCCCTCCCGGCAAAATGCCGCCCCAAGCGCGCGCTTGGCGCGCTGGGGTCTGGAGCCGGCCCTGCTACTGAAGCATAAATAAATAGGTGCTGATCACACAAACATTTACCCCTAAGAATAAAGCAATGCACTGTTTTGCACTAAATTATACCATTGATAAACATTAAAGGAGTCCATTACTGACTGATGCCCTAATCCTACCATTCAAGGATGGGAGCTTTGCCATTGTCTGCAGTGGGCACAGGATTAATCCTTGAAGAAATAATGCTACTAATGTCAAAGGGATACCAAGTTATGAACCTGGACCTCTTGATCTTGTTATTATGTATCAGGATTGAGGCCCTGGTTCAGCAAGGCAGTTAAGTATGTGCCTAGAGTTAAGTATGCAAACAGTCTAACTGAAGTTAATAACAATCCTTATGTATTTAAAGAGAGCCACTTGCTTAAGGACCTTGCAGAATCTCCACCTAAGAGTACAATGAATAGGAAGGTCCTCTCTATGACGATAAAGAGGAGAAGATTCAATAATAGTTAGGCAGCTGTTGTCCTGAGACTCCTGACCTTTCTAATTAAAATTAAGAACATTTTCACTCTTTACCTTGCCTTCCCCCCATTGTATTATGTGTTGTAAGTTTACATCTTCCCCTACCAGCTCCACTGAATCATTGTGTTATATGAAGTAGTACGCAAGACTGGAAATAGACTGAGCTAGATAATAAGCATTTTGGAGACGGCCTTTTCCTTAGTGCTCTACAAACAAATAAGCATATTGTTGATGCATGGCAAATAAGAAATCAAGTAATAAATAAAGATCTTCATTTTCAAACAAGTAAGTCATTCTTGATTTACAGGACAAAGAGTACGGTACAGTTTAAGGCACAGCTGTGTCTCCTTGATTCATGAGACTTAACTTCTCCAAATGTATCTGTATCTCCACTGCCTTTGTATTACATAAAGGGAGTCACTTCAGTGCATAGCCATCAAATGTAATTTCCTTTATCTACAATAATATTAGTTCATGACCAATTATGCCATATATTAGATGAAGTCCTGAAACAGAACAGTTCAACCTTTATGTGTGCATATGTGATGAATGAACAGTGGAATCAGCTGAGTCAGTAATCAGCAGCTGACTTTACAAAATGCATATTGCTGCAATAAAATGATTTTCAGAAATCCCTCCTTATATTGAATGTAGTCCTATCAATATTCATCTTCAATGTAGCAAGAGCCAGACACGCTACCACTAGGACTGGAGTTATTCATTTGTGTGAAATCCCCGACTGGTATAATTCATGCAGATTTTTATTTTCAAGGAAATATTTATATAATAAAAAAATTCTATTGCTGTGATTAAGGAAATAGCAGATAATATTTTTATCTTTGGGCCATAGCATCTTGTCTAGCTTTCCCAACAAGTAAATAATTAGACTTCCTGGCACTACTGATTCAAATCACAGAATCCCAGCAGCATCAACTCTCTGGGTGAGATTTGGTGATATGCCTGAGAGGCATGGCACAAAACTTGCAGCCCAGAGGGATGTGGGACTAAGAGGGCTTTAAGCCAACATTGTGCCCTCACAATGCTGGGCTGCTGCAAAGGTCAAAATGGCTCCGCAAAGCTGAGTAGCCTATGGGCAGCAGCACTGCCCAGAAGCACTATAGCAGCTTACACACGGGGCCCATCCCCTTGCACCCCTACCCTGTCCACTCCACCCCCAACACTATCCCTGTCACATCCGCTTGTGGTGTGGGCCTTCTAGGCAGTCTTGGTCAATTTCTGCACTGGGGAAATTCTCTCCCAGCCAGATCAGGGGATCTTATGGCCTGCTGCCTAAAGAGGAGGGAGAAAACTCTCTTTCTGCCTCCTTCCCTCTCTCTATTTCCTTGTCCATTCATTTTCTGAATTCCCTTTGTTGTCATTTTACATACTGGTACTTCAATAGTTTCTCATAACCCACCTTTACTTCTTTGATGGAGTTATAAGTGAGTCAGGATATTTGCCATAGCTGATATTAAATTTAAATTCCTGGATTTTTTTCCCTTTAAAAACAATATTAATAACTTTTGGCATGAGCTATAGGAGCTGGCTAGCCAGTTCAGAGTTTTAGGATCCTCCAGGAATTCACAAGCCATGTGACCCACACAGTCTTAAATGGAACATCATAACTCCAGCTAACAAAAACTTGACCAAATAAGTCAATCATACCTTGTGCCCAGAAAGTATAAACATATTTTATGTATAAATGGTACATATCCTTTGGGTTACATAGTCTGACTTCCCAAGGGTTAATTATTTTAGCCCACTAGTCTAATTCTGAATCTCAACCCTGAAGTTTCAACCCTCGTCTAAGAATTGTCTTCTGCTAATCCAACTCCCTAGAGGTTTTTAGGAGATTACTGTCATTCCTGCTGTAATTTTATATAATTATAGAAAATAAGATTTTTCTTAGTCATCTTTTCCATTTGTCTCATGTTGCCCAGCTAGAAATAGAATTTAGAAATTTCATTTGTGCTACTAGATATGTAGTTCTACCCATGTTTCCCCAAAGGTGTTGAACTAGCCAAGTGATACCGCAGGCATAGCTTACCAATTAGCATCTGTTTGAAAATGCATCACGCATTTAATTCTTTGTTTGTCATCCTAAAAATACAGAGGTGTGCAAATGTGAGATTCCAGGTGTGTGGAGGAAGCAGAATATTTTGTAAATTTAGATGTGGCAAAAGTGTGGAGCATTTATGAATACTGGAGGCCAAAATATATATTTGAATTGTAAGATTATAATTAATAAGAATGAAGCTAATGACAGGCTCAGGAGATTGATAATGAGAAACTGAGCCTTTCATTTCTAGATCACTAGTGTGAATCATGTAAGTCACCGGTTTCTTCTCTGGGTCACTGGTTTTGATGGTTGTGACCAAACTTGATTACCATCTGATGCTTGTTTATTTGCCTTAGTCAAACCAGCAAGAGGCCTCAACCTAGTTCCTAGTGAACAGGTGTACTAATCATAAAAACTACCATCACAAGTGAAACTAATGACACACCTTTTTTAACACTCTAAGCAGAGAGGCCTGGGCTGAACGGCTATGGAGTTTTAACTATTATCCCATGCCTGGAGGTGGTTGCTCCAGTCTAGGGTAGAAGCACAATGTCAGGGCAGTATTAGGAAGCCTGCAGTGCTGTTCCTATTCTGCGGACTAAGGAAGGATTTCAGTTTACACAATTGTCAGAAACTATAACCAAACTCACTTAAAAAGAATGAAGCTACTACTCATTGAAGATATTTCCAGGAGCCGCTTTTATCCCTCACCTCTATATAGACCTATCCCAATTCCTACTGAAGAAAATGGAAAGCATCCCATTGACTTCAGCAGGAGTTGGGTCAGGCCCTAAGAAGTTCAAGTTATGCCAAGTCTTCACTGTTCTGACTTGTGGGGGGGACTCATAAACCTTACTCACCATTGTATCATTCCAGTTTCACATAAGTGTGATGTCACTGATTGCAATGGAGTGATGCTGGGGTAAAACTGGAGTAAAGCAGAAGTCTTTAAACCATGATTTGAGCACTTCAGGAACTCAGCTGGATGTCAGGCATCTATTACAGGAGTGGGTGGATGAGGTTCTGTGGTCTGCAATATGCAGGAGGTCAGACTAGATCATGCTGGTCTCTTCTGACCTTAAAGTCTATGAGTCCATGAGAAGTAAATCAATCTCATAGTATTTTAACTCTTTATAGGGATCAGAAGGAAAGAATACAGCTGTCTACTCTAATATTAGACTTCATGGTGATTGATTTGCAGTATTTTGTTATTATCAGTAATGAATGTTATGGCATCCAAGGTACCTAACGTAGCTTTGAGCCACTAGATTTCTTGAGCCTCCTCCAGCTCTTTCATTTCAACAAGGAAGAAGTGAATGAGATATTTAATACATATTTTATCTTCCTTCCTTAGGAAATTTTATTCTTTAGTTATTTGCTTACATTAACCATCCAATTATATGCCAAGTTCAAAACTATATTTATTTGTAGCAATCTGCCACCTTTTCATTTGCATAAATGTTCAGGACTGTATTTTTTGATTCCTCCCCTTCCTCTACAGCTTTTTTTTTTTTTTGGTATCTAATAGTAAAACACTAGAGGCCAGATCCTCAGCTGGTGTAAATCAGATCTGGCACTACAATTTATATTTGTCACATTCAAAACTAGGCAGCATGTGACTGGAAAGCGTAAAAAACTAATCGCTGGAAATTCATCAAGTGGCTTCCTGCTTTTCTCACTGATACACCCTTCTCTCCTTACAGTTTAAAAAAAAAGTCAAGACAAGCAAGGTTTTAAAATTGTATATTCCTTCTGCAATAATAAGCTAGTTGATTCTTAAAACCTCTCTCCAGCCATAATCCCCTAAATCCCTTGCATGCCATAGCAAATTGAAATTCAGTTGGGGCTGTCCAGCCTTGTAAAGACAAACCATCCTTCATCAAAGAGGCATCCGTATTGATAAATTGCTCCCTTCATGCGCATGACACTATCTCTAAAAGTGATTTGTGTACATTAGGACAGCCGTAAAAGATGGAACAAAAAACCCTTAAGAGTAAACTAAGATGAAGAATAAAAAAGATTACTTGGAGCATCCAAGTAGCTTTTTACAGAATCAAATTTGAGAAAGAATCATTCATTACAGTCTCTATAAAATGCAAGCCCGGTATGTAGACACACAGATGCAGCCTACCATGGATGTAAAACCCACTCTGGGATTGCTCAGCTGTTTTTCAACGCTATTGTGGGGCTGAAGTTCATGAGGGCGAAATCCTAAACTAACTGAATGAATTCTTCTGTTGTGTGATTTAAAGCAAACTTCAAAACATTAACAAGTGTCTTGATTCCCTCCAGTCTGGTGAGATTGGGATGAAACCTTGTGATGCTGCTATACAATGGTTTCTCCAATGCACAACCTCCTTTTTGTCCTAGAAAACACAACTTAGGCTGCTGCTGCTACCTTCCAATTTGAACTTATTTTTATCTAGTAGCATTTCCTCAGGAGCAGGAGAAAACTACACTGTATAGCCAGTCCTCTCTTGTCACCTGCCACAAAAACTCCTAGTGTGCAGGCTCTGTATCATAATGTGGTAACATGAGACAGGATCAGGGTATACTGAATTTTGCAGCTGTAGCCTAAACCATTTCTGGTACCCCCCTCTGCTCACCCTCCCAATACCTAATTCCCAAAGATATAGAGAGCATATCTCAAGATGTGCCACTAAGGACAGCTCTGGGTCTGACTATATAAAACTTCGTCCAACAAGCAAAAATAAAGAAAATAAATCAAATTTTGCATTTAAAATCAGAAAAGAGGGATGTCTACCCAAAGAAGCATCTATTTAGAAATCTGTGTCGAGTACATTTCCAGTTCCTTGAAGGTTAATTCAGCAGGCAAGTACTCTGGCCATCAAAAATAGGTGCATATTTACACAGATTCCATGTCTGTTTTTAACATTTATGATTAAAGTTGAAAAGGACCTTCTTAAACAAATATGATTGACATTGGCCAAATTCAAAGCTAATGCACCTCGGCTGCTTTTCCTTGATTCAATTTGGTATGCATGATCTGAGATCATGCATCACTATGCAACACTATGGAGTGTTGTTCAGATAATTCAGTTGCTTTAGTGCACTTGATTAATTAGTAAACTAATCCAGTAAGTTTTTTTCCTGTGAATCAGATTCGTGTGCAAATTCCTGTGTGTGTGTGCATGCGCATATGCGTGCATTCAAAAGCAGAGTTACGTATAATATGAGTGCATATGTATACAAATATGTCATTCTATATATATGATTTCCTTTCTTAATTTCTAAAATACACCTAATTTTAAAAACTCAGAGGTGTAAGCAAAAACGAGGCACAAGAAGCCCATCTCTTTTATCGTGATTTTGTCTGAGTTGGGGTGAAGAAGATAGAAGGATTCAGCTAACGAAGAAAAAAAATCTTTTCATGTGCATGCATGCTTGGGCAGAGGGGACTTCACATGTCTTTATAGTTCCCTGTTATCTGTGTGCTATTATTTATGTATATTAACGCTTTCTGTTTGTAGTAATTTTTTTTTTATCTTTTGGGTTATATCATTATTTCTAGCTGCTTTCGTATTGCTGAAAGATTAACAAAGGCTGATCTTTAAAAGAAAATAAAGGCACTTTGATATCCCAAGGAGATCAGCACTCAGCCTTTGAGAATATTCAGGCTGCTTTTCTTGTGATAAGGTATGCATGTCCAGAAAGATGCTTCATCACTACATCTTGTTTCATTTTTATATCTCCAAAATCCACAAAATCAGCATCTTCTGTGTAATTTCTATAGCTTTCATCAAGTCTGTTTCTTTGCTTTAGAATCAAATTATAAAATTCTGAGGGATTCATGATTCCCTGAGGATCAGTGAAAGAACTAAAGAAAAGTTGGTCAAAATCTTTTATTCACTTATCATTATTTGTATTACAGTAGCACTTAGGGCCTATCAGGGGCTTTATTGTCTAGGCATGGTATACATGAATTGTAAGAACAATCCCTGTCCCAAAGAGCTTACAATTTAAATAGTCAAAAGAGAGAAAGTGTGGAAGAAAGGGAACATTCGTATCCCCATTTTACAGTTCAGAATAGAGCTAGATTTTTTTAAAGGTATTTAGGTGCCTGAAAATATAAGGAGTTGCCAACTGGGCTTTTCAGAAGCATCTAGTTGCCTAACTGCCATTAAAATCAAATACATAATACCTATAAAAATATGGCCCAAGACCAAGCTTCACCTTTCATTTCCTTCTTTACAGAAATTTCATAGCAGAAACAATCTGCTCTTCATTTTTTTGCCTGTAAGGAGTCCTCCATGTCTCCCTTCTTGTTCATTTTCTGAGGCCCCACTTTCTCTGACCATTTTTCTTATGTTTACACTGATCTACACTCAGTCCCCACTATAGCTTCCATTCCTACTGGACAAGGACTCCTTTTGAGGCCTATCTTCACAGCTGCTTAAGCAGCTGGAGGGTTATCTATCAAAAAGCATGCTGTCTTCTCCCAGTTGCTGAGCTGGGTGAATAACGGATGTTTCAGTTCACTGGCAATTGCAAAAAAATGGGATTGGGTGCAGAGGGAGTTTTTTTGGGTCTGTTACAGGGTGACTGGCCCCTCTAATGAGGAAAGAGGTGAGTGTTCCTGTGGTTAGTCAGCTGCCTCCCATTTGGGTCTGAGAGCCATCTAAGCCTAGGGAGAGAGTATGGAAGGGAGGATGAACTGCCTGAAGGGAAAGAGCTATAAGTAATGAGACCAGAACATCAGCTGAAGAAGGCTTGTGCAGAGACTGCTGGACAAAGGGGAAGAACCATTTGCTCAGGGGGAGCCATGCCCAGAAACAAGAGGGTGGACTCAGCAGAAACATATCCTGAGCTTTGGTGGAACTTGGAGGCAAAGAGGCCTGGAGAATGAAACACTGCAAGGAGCTCTCTGAGAGGAGACCTGCCTTGGGGGCTGTGGTGGCAGAGTCACGGGAGTGAAGCTACTCTGGTAAACAATGGATGGCCTGGAGAGCAGGGCCCTGGCATAGGAGCAAAGGAACTGTGAACAGCGACTCTTGGGTGGGTGACCTGGAAATGATGTCCCTGGAAGCACCATGAAAAACTGTTGTGACTGTACTTGTATTACTTCAGGATTTGGGAGAATGGCTTTATCATGAAGTTCTTGCAGGCTACTCTCTGTGTACAGAAATAAATTCTGCCCAGAAGCAGGCCTTTGAATTGAACATTCAGAGACACTGCGCTCTTGATTACAGCCGGAGCAAGAAGAAACTGAGGCAGAAGCATTTGTCGTGCTGTAGTCTGGAGGAGATGTGACTCCATTAGAGAAGTTGAACAGAACATGTTGTTGCAACAAAACAGAAACATTTAGTTTTGATTTCAACCACATTTAAAATGTTTTATATTTTTTTAAAATAAAATTAAAGGAAGTTTTTAAAAGAAAAGTTGTTTTAAACAAAAAAAATTCGAATTTTGTTTCAAAAATGTCCAAATCAAATGTTTTGATTTGTCAGAAATTTTTTAGCATTTTTTTCTGACTGAAACTAAATGTTTTGGTGCCACCAAATCTGCATTTTTCATTGAAAAAAAGTTTCAATCAAAAATTTCTCCCAGCTCTATGTATAACACTCCCAACCATTACTGGGTATCAATAGGGTTTCCTTTCTTTTGTGAACGGGTATTAATCATGCTAACCTCACATTCTAAAACAGCTTCCCAGTTCTCAGATGAATAACAGCAGAGATCTGACAGTCATCTGACCCTCCTTGCAGAGAATTTTACCCCACAATATGTTGAAGTTCTAAACCATTTGTTTAATCTCTTTGATTTTCCCTGACTGCCAGTAATGAAATGCTGCTCTTTCTGAAATAATTTCCTGACTATTTGCTAAGATTCATCTCCGACATTTCATTAAATATGATCATTTAACTGTACAAGTACAAATGTATTTTTAATTTAGCTTACTGCAGATATTATAGATGTGAGGAAATGAATTCGTATTGCTCTAGGACAAATATATCATTCACATATGCATGCCACAAAAGAACAAATTATTAAAAATTACTGAAACTTCCATAAAGATTTATACTTAACATTTCCATTTTCAATCTCAGTGCCAGTGAAACATAGTGCATGTCACTATATCATACATGATGTTATGAACAATGTTTGGGTGATTTCACTGGGAGATCTTTATCAACATTTCAAGCTCCAACCTTAAATTTCATGCCATAGAGTAATTTGTGGCTTAAGAAAGCAAGGTGAATTGGACTAGGTTTTGAGGGGGAAGTTTCAAATGATCAAAGAGCTCTTTCACCCTAGGACCTTCCTTGGCAACACTTAAAAACAGATGTCAAGTATCAGAGAGGTAGCCGTGTTAGTCTGGATCTGTAAAAGCAACAAAGAATCCTGTGGCACCTTATAGACTAACAGACGTTTTGCAGCATGAGCTTTCGTGGGTGAATACCCACTTCTTCGGATGCACTTGCATCCGAAGAAGTGGGTATTCACCCACGAAAGCTCATGCTGCAAAATGTCTGTTAGTCTATAAGGTGCCACAGGATTCTTTGTTGCTTTTAAAAACAGATATCACTTTTATGCTGATGAGCCTAATAGAATAGTGAGAGATGAGATAATGATTCATTTATCCTGCATATCTGCATAGGTCCACTAAGTTTTTTGTTTACTAATAGATCACTAGTTAACACTAAAAAACATTAAAATAATCTGATTGGTTATAAATAGATATGGGCCCAATATTGCATCCAAACTCTCTTGCATTTTGTGGAAGGTTTTGTTTTTTGTGTTTTTTCCTGTGTCCAGTTCTGAATTCTGTCTCTCAGGGCTATTTCTGTTCCAGCCTTCCGCACCCCAACTTAATGTATGGTTATTGTTATTTATTGCATTATTCTATTAGGATAGCACCTAAGAACCCAAGTCAAGGATCAGGGCTCCACTGTGCTAACCCCAGTATTGACAAGAAACAACGAAGAATAGCCCCTGCCCGTATTGCTCACAATATACATGTCAGCCAGGATGCAACAGGTGAATGAAACACACAAAGGGCTTGGGCTGGAAGGATGAAATCAGGTAAGGCTGCTAAACATACTTACTGATTAAATAAGGAAATGAAGAGTTGAGGATATTTTAAATTCTACATGGCCCAAACAAATAAACACATATTTCACTTACTTAGATTGCAAGCTCTAGAGGGAAGGAACCATCTTTGTGTTCTGCTTGTTCAGGGCCTAGCACAATGGGGTTCTTGTCCATGACTGGAGCTCATAGACATTATCACAATAATAATTATCATTTTTTTTTATTTACCAGTAAGATAAGTCTGACACTGGTAACATGTAAGAATGTTTTTCTTTTTATCATTTCAACAATATAAAAACAAGCCATGGTAACATTTTTGTATGTTCATGAAATTTAATTTTTCTTAAATCTGCCTTTTTTTTTTTTGGCCATAGATATGTCAGAAATGTACCAAGAAAAATTTTGAACATAAAATTTCCCTCCTTCATCTAAAGAAACAGTGTGGAGCAATACATCTGTTTTTCTAATTTACAATGTAACGTCAAGTTACTGGATGTTACTCCCTATGCAACTCAATGCTTCTAGATAACGCTCTTAAAAAAACAAAAAGACAATTATGTTTTTACCATACTAGCAAATAACAGGAGTGTGTTACAATTATTAATAGTCAAAGACATTTAAAAAATGTGGGCCTACATATGCTTTGCCAACTTTCAACTTGCTACAGCAGAAGTGGGGTTGGCAACAGGAAAGTAGGTGACAAGGGAGCAAATTATGACTCACTTGTTCTGAGGGCAGATCTGTGATGCCCACAGCCCTGTGTAGGTTAGAGCAGTCTGGGTGCTCTGCTCTGCTGCCTCCTATTAATAGTCCCTAAGGAACCATGTACACAGCACAAGCTTTCCATGCCAAGGCCAAGGTGTGATGAGTCATTCATTCATGACTCATGCGAGAGAAAATGAATGAACAAGGGGAGAGAACGAAGGAGGGTGTGTGAGAAAGAGTACTGTTAACTCCCATCCCAGCTTTGACTACAATGTACCGTGATTTCCACAGAAGGAGACTGGTAGGGAATGAAAGAGAAGTGTGAGGATGGGGAGAAAGAAGAGGTAGGCCCTCTTCCCCCATCAATTTGGCTTTGAACACAATTTCACATGCACCTGCCTTAAATGCCACTAAAACCCACCCCTGCTGGCCTGCGCCTCTGTGTGACAGGTGTCTCTGAATTTCCTCGTGAAAATCTAGGCCAAGATTTTCAAGAATAGACACCTAAACACAGGCTCCTCTGATAATCCATATTTAGGTACCTAAATAAGTGGCCTGATTTTCAAAAGTGCTGAGCACTCACTCGCAATATGTACTCAAACTAGAATTACTGTAAAAAGAGAACACAATTTTCCTTTACATAACATCTTTTATATGAACTGTATACTGAAATGCTCTACAGAGTTAAAAAAAATAGGGAAGAGAGAAATTAAGAGATACAGGCAAAGGAGAGAAGATGTTTTCAGATCACAGTTTCAAGTTCTTATTTCATATAGGCTTAATGTAATATGCCTTTTTTGTAATTAATTATCCTGTGTAGAAGTTTCATAATAGCACGTGTGACATCTATCCACATTCATCTATTTTATTCAATAGATATTATAATCAATAAGGGGCAGAAGATGAAAACTGATCTTAGTTCAAGTCAGTCAAGTTTAACGAATTTGAAATGGGGTCAACCAATTCTTTTGAGTTCCCCAGTGAACATTAAGGAATATCACACGATCTCCCACAGATTGTTCATTGTTAATATCTATCTGAGAAAGGCCAAAGACTAGAATAGCAGAGAGGCAGAAGTGTTGCTTTACTGCAGTAGGCAGGCAAACACGAATGAAACAGATTAAGTATGCTGAGTGGCTAGTACTACACACTGTAGCTCCAGAGTTTGACAGGTCTCAATCTGGACTCAGCTTGCGTCCTGAGCCCTCTGGTGCCACACCAATGAGGTGCTTCCTGAAACCTGGACCCCTCTTTCAAGTTATACTCACCATCCACAAGCATTCCAGTCTGGAAGGCATGGCTGTGATCAAAAGATCAGTTCTATTCTTGTCTTCCTCTGACCTGCTGTGTGACCTTGGGCAAATCACGTCACCTCTTTGTGCCTGTTTACCCTCCCACCCCTTGTCTGTCTGGTCCACTTAGATTGTAAGCTCTTCTAGGCAAGGACTGTGTGTCTGCCATAGCACAATGGAGCCCTGATCTTAGCTGGGGCCCTGAGGCAGTACTATAATACAAATAATGATTATTGGTCAGGATTGATATTTATTTATAGAGATATTTGAAAAACAAAATTTTAAAGAGAGCTGGTTCCACCTGGGTTATAGATAAAGCCAAAACAATGGAGCGCTGAGCTGGCTATGAGGTAGTTTGTTGATAGCAAGCAGTGATGGAGAGAGGGTTACCTCAGTGGTTTGAGCACTGGCCTACTAAATTTGGGATTATGAGTTCAATCCTTGAAGGGGCCATATAGGGATCTGGGGCAAAAATCTGTTGGGGGATTGGTCCTGCTTTGAGCAGGGGGTTGGACTAGATAATCTTCTTCCAACCCTGATGTTCTATGATCCAGCTGAATCTGAAAATCAAACAGGATATATAACACCAGCCATCCCCACATATCAGGTATTTTCCAGAAAGTTCCATGCTCTTTTTAGCACACACTACTACTATAATTTTAAAACCTCTATTTTAGATATTTGTGGTAAAACAGCATCCTGGAAAAGAGGGATTTTCCACAAAGGAAAGAGTATTAAAGCTACAAAAATATGTCTTGGCCAAATTTAAAGTGTCTTCATGAAATAAATTGCTCTCCTGCTCTCTTAGTGAAGGGAACATATTTAGGAACAGGGGAGGTTCCTGGAAGATCTCTGTTTGAACAAAGAAGGGAAGAAATTTGTTTAGGGGTAAGCAATGAAAAAAGAAAGATATGATACTGATAATAACGGATCCTACTCAGTTTTTCCTCAGTGCCTGATTTTCCAACGTAATGAGAACTTGCATCATCCACTGATTTCTGCTGGAGTTGTAGGGGCTTGACATATCTGAAAAATCACACCCTCAGTGTTTACTCAGGCAAACTCTCATTGACTTCTGTCAGATATTAACTGAATAAGGTCAAAGTAGAAACTGACTAAAGACATCAGGATCTGGCCCAATGTCATTAAAATATATTTCCCCTTTCTGAGAAACAAGTGTAAAATTAGGGTTTTGTCCCTTCCCCCATCTCACAGATAAAAAGGCTAACAAGCATTCCTGCACCCAAGCAGCAACAGTTAGGCATGCCTGCAGAGCATGCAGAGCACAAAAAGGTGAAACTGGTCACAGAATAGAGAAGGGCAGTAAGTTGGGGGAGTTGCTCAGGCTGGAGGCAGCTGCGCTATATGTTTGGGAGAGATGAAAGATCTAATGGAGAATATTGGAAACCAGTCTAGAAAATTATGAAGGAGCTGGCAGAGGGGAAGACAGAGTGCAGGTTAGGAAAAAGAAAAGAGGGGACATGCCAGAGCTACAAGAAGAAACAGTAGGCAGAAGGACAGAAAAGTGTAAAGAGAAAAATATAACTGTTATAATAATGAAAACACTAGTCGAGGATGTGCAAATAGGGGATATAAACCCTCTGAAAATGGTAGAGTGGATTTAAATAAGTGCTGGAGTCACAAAGGAGTAGAAAGCTACAATGAGGAGAACTGGCTGGCTGAACAAGGCTGAAAACACTTAGGAAAAGTGTGGAATGAGGAAATATGTGGGGCTTTGAATTTCAATTCTCAAAACTGAGGAATGATATTCACTAAAAGGAAAACTTAAAAAAAAAAAGATTGTGAACAGTCTCTATATGGACAACAAAATAGTATAGTTAAAAATACAAATTCCTGGGTGTGACATTTGATCACAAGCTAACATGGAAGGATCACACTGAAAATATTGTAGATAATGTAAAGGTAAAACCAATCTACTTACAAGTATTTGTCTAACCACTTGGGGTGTGGATAAGAAATCAATGGTAATGCTTTATAGAGCATTAATCAGACCAATCATTTGAGTAAGGATGCCAGGTTTTTAGTTCCACATCAAAAACTAACCTAAGGAAGCTCAACTCCATCCAAGCCCAGGCATTGTCAATTGCATATGGTGCCCTCATCATGATTTGTGTGTGAAATGCAGATAGCTGCTGGTGAAATGCCTGTAACATTAAGAATGAAATTATTGCATTTAACCTCTTGGGCAAAAGTCATAGAAAATAGGGAAGATGGCAACACTAAACAAATATATGAAGAATGCAGAGAATTCAGTGAACAACATGCAGCGAGGGAGAGGGGACAAAAAATGTCTCATGTTAATAAGATTGATAAGAAATTAATATACATAGCCATGGAAAAATGCATTATAGATGGAAAATCACACACACAACCCAGCCCAATATATATGTGGAACTATATAATGAAATTAAAAGGCAGGGGAAGGAGAGCTAGATGTATCGAATATTGCAAATCGGTATATATGTGATAAATGGGGCAAACATTGCCATATATTTACAGATGGATGTAAAGATGAGAAAACTGGGAGTAGGGACAACATTCTGTTTCCCAATACTTAGAGTAAGGAAATCCATTAATCTATCAAATTTTGTAGCTGTTATGATGGCCAAACTAGCAGGGATAATATTGGCATTATATTTGATACTGGATGTGTGACCTACCTTCACTGTGATCTTGTCAGATTCACTATCAGGACTGCTGGCAATCAAAAATGAGAATTCAGATACCTGAAATTATATAATTAATGAAATATTGTTACTAACAGAATTGGTACAGATGGGAGTAAACACTGAAATAGCATGGATCCCAGTGCATGTAGGGATAGCAGGAAATGAGGTGGAAGACAAAATAGCAAAAAATGCTGTAGAGAAGGAAGAACTTGTCATACAGATCCCTCTAAATAAACAGGAGCTTAAAAACCTAATTAAAAATTAACTAAGAGAGGAGTAGCAGGAAGTATGACCAAAAGAAAAAAGGGGGTAAGATTTCAGGAAGCACGCCCTAGAATTAAAAATGCTGACATACTGCAAGAACCTGAGAGAAAGAATGACGTAGCTCTGTTCCAAACACTTGCCAGGCACTGTGCCTTAAATAGGAATGCTTGGCCTTAATTAATAAATGCAACAATTGGCTATGCAAAGACATGGTTGATCACATCCTCTAGGAGAGTAAATAGTAATATTGAGAAGGGGATTCTGTATGACAAACTCAGGCATCTAAAAATGACAACGTTTACCCTAAAATATCTGGTAAGAGCATCAGGAAAATGGGGCACCATTAAGAAAGCAATATTACAATTAAAAAAAATACTAGGAAAAGAGAGATTGTAGCCATGCATCATGAAATCCAGCACCTGGAGGTTACAGACTCAGAATGTGAACCTGCTACACCATAAAATACAAGAAGAAGAATGGGAGAAGTTTGCCCAGGAGAAGGCTGCTAGGAACAGCTAGTGAGCTCCAGTAGCAAAGGGAGCCAGCCAACCTTTCACCCACCCTTTGGTTGGGGCAGCCTGATACTATGGGCAAGGGGCTCTGGAGGGCTGATTCTCACCAGCAATCTGTGGCAGGACCTGGGAGCACCTGGGAGCACCTCAAGTGAACTGTAGGCCCAGGAGTGGGGCTCCTGAAGGGAACCCAGGGGCAAAAGACTCAACATGATTATAGCTGAGAGCAGGCTTAGGGTTAGCCAGCTACAGTGTCCTCATGCCTTTCACTGGGTCAGGGAAAATGTGTAGACTATCAGTCATGATCACATGTTGGGATTTTTAAAGGATCCTAAGGGCGTTAGGTGCCCAAAACCCATTGACTTCAGTTGCGGTACTAATTGTCTAATAGTTTTGCAATAAAAAAGCTGCTGTTCTGTGGGCCTGCAGCAAATTATTACATCAAGCAGCTGAGGTTTACTCAGTGTGCTTTTTTTCTTTTTTCACTGGGATATTTGGAAACAGTGAAGGAGAAATCTTGATGTTTGACAGTTACTGTCATTGCTTCTATGCCTTGTTTTGTGTTTTATTTTGTGTACTCTCCACTGACACAAATATTTTCCACTCTGCAGAGCTGTGTGAGATGTGCTTCCAGACACAGTGAATAAAATAAAGTAGTGGCTGTTTTCAAAAGTTCTTTTCCTTCATAGGATGGAGCTGGTGGAAGAATTGTCTTGATATTTGACCAGGCAAATTATACCAGCTAGTAGGTGCATTAATTTGTATGCCCCAGGCTTAAACAATGCCACATCCACTTAGAGACCCAAGTGTTATTGTTCTGCTCCTGTTATAGTTAGTGATATTGAGTCATGTTAGGATGGATGTGTGTGTATGAGCGTTACTGACTCTGTGTGTGTGTGTATGTGTATATTTTTAGATGGGAGGAAGGATAAATCTGAAGGTGATACAATGGGAGTGAGACTTTTATTAAACAAGATGGTGCATTTGTACATGTTTGTGGACCAAATGAACAAAGGTGTCATTAATAATCAAAAGTTTAGGGTTTGTAATTCCTGCTAATCCAGAGTGAACTTGAATGCAGTATGTCAAAAACTTTAAAATTGATAAGAGGACAAACCTAGATCAGTGTGACACAGCACACAACCAGCTGGAAAGCAGAACTAAATGAGCTGCTGTAACATCCAGGACTGATTGTTTGTTTGTTTTAAAATAAATACATATCTACAGCTTTGTTCATCAGGATGAACTTTTGAAATACAGAGATTGGTCTTTGGAAGGTACAGCATGCAGGCAGATATTAATGAGGTAAAGGTCACCAAATTACATAACTCAGCAGAGCATGTCATACATATTCTGACTACAAACTGCAGCAAAATTACAAGTTATTTCGAAAAGTTCAGGCACCCTGTATGTTAAATGCAGTCACTGTGTACTCCTTAACTTGATGGCATTGGCAGAGTATTCCATCCACACCTAATGTCCTGTCCCAGAACTATATTTGAACTGATTGTATGACTAGAGCTTTACAGTTTCTGCACACAGGACTCCCTCAGAAAGATGGTTGGAAATGGTACTTGGAGTGACCAGTAGAAACCATGCTGTTTCTGGATGTCTAATCCAGTCTCTGGACGTATGTTGATGGATTTGAGGCTTATATTCCCCACAGTAAAAGCAGGATTCATTTTGCAGTCTTTTCTAGAATGTCTGTCTGACCTCTCCTACTTGCCAGAAAATGCTATGAGAATGTGCAATTATTGTGGTGTGGTTCACAGCAAGTGTCACAGTATTTTATGAGCTCAGAATAGAACAGTAATGGTCAATAACAGTCACAGGAAGCTGCATTCTTAAAGTATTGTCCACTGGGATATGCCCACTATAAGGAAGTCGATGAATGTTGTTGGTAAGGTACAGGATTAAGAATCAGGATACCTGTGTTCTATTACCAACTCTGCTACAGGCTTCCTGTGGAAACATTGGCAACTGATGAATCTTTTGGTACCACAGATATTTCATCTGTAAAAATACTACTACTTGCCTCTCTAGGTATTTATGTGTCCCTCCCATCACTGAGTGGCTACCTCACAAGAAAACTGTGAAGCTATATTCATTAAGATTTGCAAGGACATTGACATCCTCAGATGGCCAGGTGAGGATCAGACTACTGCAAGAAGCTGATTCTAGTTTCACAGTAGTGAGACAATAGTTAAGGCTGTGAGAATTTTCTGTTTTACAGGATCTGTACCTCAGTGTCTGACCTCTTTTCTGAACCTTTTTTTGTAAATGTGCCAAGGGGAATGTGAACAAAATTTCACCCACTAATTAATGTGGAGCGGGAGAGGATGTCCAATGTGTATTTTGTGTTTGTATGAGGTTTATAATGAAAGTTGGGAAAACAAGAACACCAGAAAAGCCTGCTTTCCCCCCCACACACACACACACACTGCACATTTGCTGCCCCCTGTTGCAGCCTGGGCAGAAACATTGTGACATCAGAGACAATCAGCCACTCATCACTCACTCCATTCAGTTCATTTACATACTTGGGGAGAGTCACTCTTGCCCTGGGTGTCATGGCAATGGCTGGCTTTGATAACTGATTTGCCTCAGAGGACCAGAACATTATTAACAGAGAAGAGTCACAGGTAGACCTGTAACGAAAACGTCCTAGGTTTTTATACTTTCCTGCTGTGCTCCTTTGGGTTTGTACCAGAGTAAGTTACACTGTTTCTTTTCAAAGGATAATTGTTACTTTCCTCAGAAAGGGTTACATGAAAATAAGATACAAAATTCCAGCTCCTTTTCATGTACAAATCAGAGGCTACAGCTTTCTGAATATTTACCTTCTAAAAAAATTGCGAAAGATATATGTTGAGTTCTTAATTGCACAATTTAAAAAAAATGTAATTTGGTAATTTGAAAAATTTAATTTGGAAATTGAGGTTGCATTAAAAATAAGATGTTTTGTTAGAATAGTTTAATTTGCTTACTTTCAATATATTGGTCAACATGATACTGAGTAGTGAAATATGGAGCTTCACAAAGATAGTAATGGCAATAAAGTATACAATGAAGACAACAAATGTATAAGGGTTTTGTTATTTTAGTAGTACACATATAAAATACTTTTTTTCCTATTCAAAAACTAAGGAAAACCCCAGACAAAAATTTTGTTTAATGTTAGTTAAGGCTGTTCTTATCAATAAACTAAGCCATAAAAATAGGAAATACAAAGTTAAGGATTAAAAAATTGAAAAGTCAAGCACAACCAAATTTAGAAAATGCCAGAATGAAAGTTGCCCATGCAACATTAATTCAGCTCTCCTCCCCTTCTGCATATGCATTAAGATACAGCCTTTAATGACAGGCAGAAGTGACTACCGCTGAAAAGATAGTTGTAAGTGACTTTCCCAGCATCACACAGGAACTCAGTGGCAGAGCTAGAATTCAAGTTTCCAGCGTGGCATTCAAAAGCCTTAACCATGAGACCATTCTTTCTCTTCCTGCAGTCCCCTCCTGCATTCACTACAAACCTTCCAACTTCTGCAACAAATGAGGCAGGGGTCCTACAGACAACAACCTCCTTCACTACCAAACCCTGGTTCATCCCCAGAGCAGATCCAGGTTGTGCACTGAATGAGGCAAGGGTCCTCTGAAAAAAAATCATGTCATTAAAGGCTGTATCATAATGCATGTCAGGCGCAGTGGCACGCACCTGTAATTCCAGCTACTTGGGAGGCTAGGACTGACAGATCACCCAGGGGTTCTGTGGTGTGGTGTGGTGTGCTATGCTGATCAGATGTCCAGTTCCACTGACAGCCTAGCCAGCGGGTGGCTGAAGGACTGGTTAGAGCAACACAAATGACATGTTGTGATTGGTGCTCTCTCTGTGAGGGCTGAATGGACCAATCGATCATGGTGATCATAATGCATACACACAAAGGGGCCAAATTAAGAGTGCATGGCTAACATTCACTCTGGCATATCCTGACTTGAGGTTGCTTACTTTGCAATCCTTTAATACCTTTTTAATCCTTGACATTGTATTTCTTATTTTTTTTATGGTTTAGGTTGTTGATAAGAGCAAACTTAACTAACATTAAACAAAGCTTTTTGTTTGTGAATTTAAACTTAACTTGAGCCACAGTCTTTTCTAAAGCCAATAAAATTGGTGAAATGCAAATTCAGGCTCTGAAGTCCTGGCTACACCAGCTCATTCTGTAGCTTTATCAGTAATGAGTGCAGTTGCACTATTGATGACAAAAACTATGTCTACACTGCACAACATTGGTGCCTGCCATGTGTAGCTACATGCCCCACAGTGAAAAGCAGTGCATCCACACTGAAGTGTGTAGCTACATATGTCAGTGACTGACTCTGCCAAACAGGAGGCAGTGGGGAAAGGCTCAGGCATCAGGGAGGTAGCAGGACACTACACTGCTAAATAGAGCAGTGTGGATGGGGAAAACAGTGCTTAGGCACATAGCCCTGGTCTACACTATGAGTTTAGGTAGAATTTAGCAGCGTTAGATAAATTTAACCCTGCACCCATCCACACGACAAAGCCATTTTTGTCGACTTACAGGGCTCTTAAAATCGATTTCTGTACTCCGCCCCAATGAGGGGATTAGTGCTGAAATCAACCCTGCTGGGTCGAATTTGAGGTAGTGTGGATGCAATTCGACGATATTGGCCTCTGGGAGTTATTCCAGAGTGCTCGATTGTTACCGCTCTGGACAGCACTCTCAACTCCAATGCACTGGCCAGGTAGACAGGAAAAGCCCTGCGAACTTTTGAATTTCATTTCCTGTTTGGCCAGCATGGCGAGCTGATCAGCACAGGTGACCATGGAGTCCCAGAATCGCAAAAGAGCTCCAGCATGGACCAAATGGGAGGTTCTGCATCTGAGCACTGTATGGGGAGACGAATCTGTGCTATCCGAACTCCGTTCCAAAAGACGAAATGCCAGAATATTTGAAAAAATCTCCAAGGGCATGAAGGACAGAGGTTATAACAGGGACCCACAGCAGTGCTGCATGAAGCCTACCAAAGAACCAGAGAGGCAAACAGCCACTCCAGGTCAGAGCCCCAGACATGCCGCTTCTATGATGAGCTGATGCCATTCTAGGGGGTGCCCTACGACTACCCCACCACTGTGCTTCCCTCTTCCCCCACCCCTCCTGGGCTACCTTGGCAGTTATCCCCCCATTTGTGTGATGAATTAATAAAGAATGCATGAATTTGAAACAACAACGACTTTATTGCCTCTGCAAGCGAAGATCAAAGGCGGGAGGGGAGGGTGGTTGGCTTACACGGAAGTAGAGTGAACCAAGGGGGCGGGTTTTCATCAAGGAGAAACAAGCTGAACTTTCACACCGTAGCCTGGCCAGTGATGAAACCGGTTTTCAAAGCTTCTCTGATGCACAGCGCGCCCTGCTGTGCTCTTCTAACCCCCCTGGTGTCTGGCTGTGTGTAATCAACAGCCAGGCGATTTGCCTCAACGTCCCACCCCACCATAAATGTCTCCCCTTTACTCTCACAGATGTTGTGGAGCACACAGCAAGCAGTAATAACGATGGGAATATTGGTTTCGCTGAGATCTAACTAAGTCAGTAAACTGTTTAAAAGCTCTCTGGCACATCCAAAGGCACATTCTACCACTATTATGCACTTGCTCAGTCTATAGTTGAACTGCTCCTTACCACTGTCCAGGCTTCATGAGCCATGGGAGCAAGGGGTAGGCTGGGGTAGGTGTGACTGCACGGTGCTGCCAACTGGGAGAGCAGCCTGAGGCAGAAGCCTCCAGCTGGCATGATATTCCAGGCAGGACTGAATCTCCATTAGATGAAACTTAAAGAAGAGAATGACCTGGAGTCATTCCCATTTTTGTCCAGGCGCCCCCAACCGACTGCACCAAGACTGGCCAGGAGTACCCATGTCTGCCCAGGTGCCCCAGACCAATCTAACCGAGGTCAGCCAGGACCACCCACAGGACAATGACAACGGCTAGCAGTCGTATTGCACCGTCTGCCATCGGCAAAGCAAGGCAAGGGGATGCTGCTGTGTAGAACTGCAGTACCACATCTGCCAGCAGCACCCAGGAGACATACGGTGACAGTGAGCTGAGCAGACTCCATGCTTGCCATGGTATGTTGTCTGCACGGATAACCCAGGAAAAAAGTCGAGAAATTATTTTTTTTGCCGTTGCTTTCATGGAGGGAGGGGGGCCTGATGACATGTACCCAGAACCACCCGCGACAATGTTTTTGCCCCATCAGGCATTGGGAGCTCAACTCAGAATTTCAATGGGCGGTGGAGACTGCAGGAACTGTGGGATAGCTACCCACAGTGCAACGCTCCGAAAGTCAATGCTAGCCTCAGTACTGTGGACGCACACCATCGACTTAATGAGCTTAGTGGGGACACACACAATCGACTGTATCAAACCAATTTCTAAAAAATCGACTTCTATTAGATCGACCCAATTTCATAGTGTAGACATACCCATAGAGAGCACTATAGAGTACAAATCCACAGAGTTCAGGCATATCTTTACTCTGCTGGCCTAAATTGTGTCTCTGTGTCTACACTGCTATTTATACTTATGCTAGGGAGGCATGTAATGTAAGGTATTTTACACACCACCAAAAAAGTGTGTGCTGTATAGATGTACCCAAAATGTCCCATGGTGTCTCTACACTGACACTTAAACCCTGGTCTACATTAATAAAGCTGCACCTGTTGCTGAATGTGCTCTTGTCTAGAAAGGGCTTAGTTATGTGGCTTGGTACAGATTGATCAGTTTGTTCCTGTCGTATCATTTCAAAAAGTGAATCCTGGAAATGAGGATGGAAAAAATAAAACACAACTACAAGATTTTTTGCCAGGCAGAAATCCCTGGGCAGGACATGGTTGACATCATAAGCCAAAAATTTACCTAGCATTTGATTAACGATGCCATGAATACCATTGGGAAAATCATTTTTCATAAATATTTCATACAGTTAAATCCAAAAGTGTGTATGCGTCCAAAGAAAGAGCCAAGTTAGATTTCAAACTGAGACCATATTGCCCCTTTTGTGAAGAAATTAATAAAAAAGATTACTTATTACTAAACACTTAGGACTAGATTGGGCTCGTTTTGCATCTCAGATTAAAAAAGGTTTTGCAAATCCAGAGCTTCCAGTTCTGCCCCTTCATATTTGCAAAGTTTAAAAGGAGCATGTTCTGTTTTGCAAAATGGCAATTACAGTTGACTAGGGAACCAAGCCTTGCTAAAATATAAATAATTACCAATCAGAGAGGTTAAAGTTTTAAATCAATGCATTAAACAGTCCCACATTCCACTCCTTTGTTTTACATGGTGCTGAGGGGAAATAACTGGGGAAAACACCTTAGTCTTGCTAACAGACTCTGGTAAGACAACAAGCTACTTTAAAAGCTATTTAACTTCCCGTAGCAAGTGCCCTTCAGGTCCCGCACATCAAGTGAACAGGTAAACTGAAATGACAGAGTCATTTTTAAGGGGCACTTTTTGGTGTATTTACTTTGGCAGACTTCTCCCCTTGTCATCTTTCTGAAAAGCCTAGTCATCATTAGTTTTCTTTGGTTATTTGTTTACGAGAAATATGCCTATACAGTCTGTAAATATTCTGCTCTTGCACAGGACCTGTGAAGATTTTCTTATATGCTTCTGTTAAATGAAAAAAGCAATATAAATTATTTTAAAATAATTATCCGGAGTCACCCTCTGCTGCATGTAGCTTTAGGGTGCACAGCAGCCTGCATGCTTCTAGTGGAAGTCTTATTAAAGTGGAAGCTAGAACTCCATAATGTGACTAATTAGTGGTGACGCTCTGCAGAAACAACAGGCTGCCTTTGAATTAGAGAACGTCAAGGAGATGAAAAGGATAGCTGTGTAGCTAAAACACAAGCATAAGACTCAGATGTTGGTTCTTTCCTCCTTCTTCCACCTGCTTCCTGTGTGACCTTGGGCAACTGACATAAGCCCCTCTTTGCCTCAGTTTCCCCATCTGTGAAAATGGGGAAAGGAAGTAATATTTACTTTCCTCAAAGATAGCCTGTAATAGCTTTATCATCATAACCTGATACTGCTACTTTTACTGACCGTAGTAAATCTTTGCTTGCTAAAAAGAAGTGTAAGCTCCAGAGCCATAAGACTTAAAGAGAAAAGAACTTCTCTGCTCCCTGTATAGGAGAAAGGGGAAATGCTAGTTCTGGTCATCTTAATTTAAATATTATAATTTCACCCCAGTTCAGTTCTGTCCAGTGTTTTATGTTATATTGTTTGGCATTTGTTTGTTCTGGAAATTATATGTGAATGTATTTGTCCAAGGAGGCACACCTGGGAAAAGTACAGCCTGTGGAAAGTGGGTCACCCTGAGCTGACAGGCAGTGGCCTCTGATTGGGTAGGAACCCCATATTCAACAAGAAGGTGAAAGAGTTTATTAGTGAGATTAGAGACTGTGTAGAAAAGGATAGGCATACTATCCCAGGGCCTTGCTTTGGGTTTTCTACCCAGAAGTTCTGAACCTAGTGTGGGGCCAGACCTAATAGCAACAGAGCTCATAGAGCTGACTTTGTAGAACCGGAATCATCTGTAGCTAAACTGCCAGAGCCAGGACCTGATAATAACAGGCTTTAAGGAATCAGTTTTACAGAACCCATCCTGGCAGTAGCATACATGGCTAACCTTGCTTTACAGAATCTGGCCTAGCATCTATAGATCGAAGTCAGAGCTAGTGGTGTAAACTTCAGTGGACTGCTGAGGACAGACTTAAGTTAGCCATCTGCTGGTGCCCACTTGACCATCACTGAATCTCATTATGTTTTGAGAGTGAGATTTAGGTTTATGTGGGTGGGTGTTTCAAAAATAGGAGTTGTGGACCCAAACAAAACTGGGGCCAGTGGTGCTGGATATAGATTTGCAGGGGGTGCTGCCACACCCCTGGCTTGAAGTAGTAATAACAAACACCAAATACATGGTTTCCATAGTTTCCATCATTAGCACCTTGTAGCGAGGTGATGACTCACTGATGTGGCGCCTCCTGTTGGTCATCCAGGGAATTAGCTTGTCCAGCCTTTGGAGCGCCCTCTGCAGGCCGGTGTCTCGCCTTTCCACTGGCCCCCCCATGTCCCTCCCAGACCCCAGTGCCCCTTCTGCCAGGGTTCTTCCCCTGCAGTCTCTCAGGGTCTCCCCTCCCCAGGGAACCCCCAACCCCCTGTCCCCAGCTCACCTCAGTCTTTGGCTACTGCCAGTCACCATCTAGCCCGCGCTCGCTGGGGCAGACTTCAGTGTAATTGCCACTCATCATCGGCGAGGAGTGTTTGGACCTGATGCCTTTGCCTACCATTGGGCTGCCTCTCTGCAACCCCAGTACCTTCTTGGCCTTTAGCAAGGCCTGCAGCCTGGGGGTTTTCCAGGCTGGAGCTCCCCAGCCCCTCCGGCCTTTCCCCAGCCTGGCTCCAGTCTAGGTACCCTGCTCAGCTCCTAGCAGCCAGGCCCATCCCTCTCAACATCTGGAGAGAGACTCTCTGAGCTCCAGCCTAGCAGCCCCTTTATAGGGCCAGCTGTGGCCTGATTGGGGCATGGCCCAGCTGCAGCTGCTTCTCCAATCAGCCCAGTCTTACTGGTTTCCCACCATAGCCTTCTCCAGGGCTGTTTTAAGCCCTTCAGGGCAGGAGCGGGGTGACCACCCCGCTACACACCTGCACTATTAAAAATTGTTCCTGCACCCTTGACTGGGACTATGGTGTTGGCCATGCCTTTTGCACACTATTTAGGCTCTGATCATTTTTGTCAATATGTGGTTATGGATTTTTCCCAGTTAAATGGACTTTGTGGTTTCATGTTCCCAGAAACATTTGCTTGCAAGTAAGGAAGAAACACTTGTTAACATTTAGATTTGTGTTAAAATTTTCATTTCTTAATCCTGGGAATGGATAACATTTTAGGTGGGGGCTTTAAGCCAATCACTTTATTTATTTATTTAAAAGGGCCCCCTAGACAGCACTGAATCTGGTCCCTACTACTGCTAGTAACACGTGGCAGGAGTATTACACAATCACTTGCAACAATTTTGTGGCTGATGTAAATATTTTTTCTGTCAAAGTTTCCTAGAATTATAGGAAAAACGGGATGGGGAAAGGTGTGGTTGATTTGTTTTTTCTGTTGATCACAAAGATCCTTAGCAAAACTGAATCTGAAACAAAGAATAAGAGTGAGAACGAGTAGCCAGATATGGGGGGCGAATAGCTCAGGCTGAATCAGATGACTGAAGTGTGATTCTGTTATACAGTCTTGTAGGTGGAAAGTCAAGGTAAGGACTCCAGCCCCCACCAGACAGCAAGAAGATGGAGGGTTATCACAGGGTGACTTTAGTTCAGTGGTTTTCAACCTATGGTCCATGGACCCCTGGGGGTACATCGACTATGTCTAAGGGGTCCACGAAAGATTATTGTTACCATAGAACAATGGTTTTCAAGGGTGGTTTGAGGATCCCCTGTGGTCTGCAGACTGTGTCTAAGATTTCCAAAGGGGTCTATACCTCCATTTGAAATGTTTTAGGGGTCCGCAAATGCAAAAAGGTTGGAAACCACTGATTTAGTTTATTCTTTAAATAACACTAAATACATATTTTTTCTGGGTATTTTTAACCCAATAAGCCATTTACTATAGTATACACAATAACAGACCCAAAAGTGGCAATTCTTCAACAAAAAAAATCTTCAAAAACAGACTCCAATGTGAAACTGTAGAACTGGAATTAATTGGCAAACTGGACACCATCAAATTAGGCCTGAATAAAGACTGGGAGTGGTTGCGTCATTACAAAACCTAATTTCCCCCATACTAATTTCCCCCTACTGTTACTCACACCTTCTTGTCAACTGTTTGAAATGGGCCACTCTCATTACCACTACAAAAGTGATTTTCTCTCCCTTGGTATCGTACTGTTAATTGAATTGTCTCGTTAGACTGATCTCCCACTTGGTAAGGCAACTCCCATCTTTTCATGTGCTGTGTATTTATATCTGCTACTGTATTTTCCACTCCATGCATCTGATGAAGTGGGTTCTAGCCCACAAAAGCTTATGCCCAAATACATTTGTTAGTCTCTAAGGTGCCACAAGGACTCCTCGCTGTTTTTGCTGATACAGACTTACATGACTACCACTCTAAAACCTAAATCATATACAGTATGGGATGATGATTCTAGGTTAAAGAAAATGCTAATCTTTTCCATACTATAATCAAGCCCTAATATACCGATATACAGAGATTTGGATTCATTAGGATTACATTTTTTTTCACTTGGAGTTTCTCTCATACCTTCAACTCACATGGCTCCCAATGAATGGCCTCCTTTAGCTTGTGCTAAATTAATAAAAGGGAAAGGAGGGATTTTGGTGTCTTGGAGTGCTTTTGCTGGTTCAGTGGCACAAAGTCACAATACATTTCGGTAGGAACAAAAGAGAAAAGACACAAGAAAAATAAAGCATGTTTCAAATGATTGGAGGGACCTATCAAGTTGAGAAATGAAAGAAAAATAATTGCTAGGAAGTAAGTTCTCTCAGTAATGTTCCAACTTGGGCATTTACGGAGAAGCCACTGAAGGCTGAGATGACATCCAATAATAATGTTTTGCTAGAAAGGCAGGTCTAGGTCATTTCTACATTCAGCCTGGACAAATCTGATTGACTGTGACAGACAGTGCTGAGTAATTGCTCTAATCACTCCGGTAGGCACTGTACCTTGGCCCAGCAAACGAATGATGCAATAACTGGCTTCAGAGGCTTGCCGCCCCTTCAACCTGACATCTTTGACAGCAGTGCTTTCATTTTAATAGGAGGGTTATTTGGAATTGCTGTCGTTCAACAGGGGCGAGACGAGAAGGAGCCCAATGAGTATTCCTAAGTTGGCTGTGGATAAGGGCCTCATTAAAGTGCTCAGGAGTGCTTATTTGCAGGTTGACTTGCTGTGATGATCAGTTGGTGGAAAACTATAACAATGAGAAGCGCAAAAACATGTCATAGAGAATCCGCTGCAGGTTTGTGCTTCTATAGAATAGCGAACAATTAGGATGGTGTGTCATCAAAACTTTCATGTCAACAAAGCAACACATTCGCTTTAAATGAGACAAAGTCAAATCTACTTAAAGGAAACTGAAACAGGAACATTCTTCCAAACTACATGCCACGTTCAGGATGCCAGATTGTTTTAGAGGGATGTGCAATGAAACATTCCATTTTGGCCTAACTCCCTCCACTCCTTCTTACCTATTTCTTCCTGCATGTGTGCGTACTGCTCTCATGTACAAACAACTTTATGAGAAACCTATTTTCCCCTAGAAAGCACAAGAAATTTGAGCAAGTATCCTGTAATGTTTCCATCTTTCCTATTGCAGTATGCTTTCAGAATGACCACTTGAGAAAGGGCAATTCCTTTGCTGAAGCCTAAAGGACCTGTTATATTTTTGAGAAACTCAAAGTACACTAACCCCATGCTCCCAGCTATATGGTGCCTGCGGAAGTAAAACATGCTCAGGACTCTCTGTACCTTGCAGAGGCTGATGTACACATTAACTCATCGACATGAACTTGGGCATCTGGTTTGCTGACTGCCACAAGACACATCTGTCTAGCAAACATCATACAGTACATGATTTTACTGCCTGCTCTCTTGGTATCAAAAGCAAACTCTGTGCTTGCTGGGATACGCTCCCCAGTGTTTCATATGTAAACACTAAGTGAATTGTCATTGAAATATATAACGTATGCTTCTATTGTGGGAGTTAAAATGTTTAACACATGGGTGAATCGCCTCTGGGGCACTAACACATGGCAGGACTGGACTCCCTTAATAACATGGTGTTCTCCAATGGAACAAGACCAATAGATAATACTAAGTGGATGTAAGTAAAAGGGATCCTTTTGTTTGTTTGTCTCAATTTATTTCTATTTTTTATATGTGATTTTCCTGCTCTGGAAAGGTCTATTTGACCTCCACAAAGTGGGTGGATTTTCTTAAGGCTCTAAAGAGAAGGGAAGGGCCACAAAGACAAAAGGGTCAACTTAATTTTTCAGGACAAATAAAAAAGGAGCAGGGATAGGACTCGATAGTTCTGGAGACTGAAGTCCTCTATTTAGCCACAGAACAGGTTCATCATGGATGTCAGGTAATTTAAGTTCCACACATCATCCTGCCAATGTACATCAACCCAAACCTGAGGGGACCTCTAGTAAGCGGGGCCGCCCAAAGAGGGGGGCAAGTGGGGCAATTTGCCCCAAGCCCCGGGCCCTACAGGGGGCCCCACAAGAATATAGTATTCTATAGTATTGCAACTTTTTTATGGACGGGCCCCCCGAAATTGCTTTGCCCCAGGCCCCCTCAATCCTCTGGGCAGCCCTGCTAGTAAGGGCAAGGTGGTTACTCAATCTCCATGCTCACTCAGGCCTTGGACTCTCTGATGAGATTGCCAACAAGAGTGTCAATTACTGCCAATTATGGTGGCAGTTTTGCAATGTAGACACATCTTCACTGGGTACTGGACTGAAGCCACCACACTTACTTTGTGTAGGACACCAAAGAGAAGAATCCGAAGAAGTGGGTATTCACCCACGAAAGCTCATGCTGCAAAACGTCTGTTAGTCTATAAGGTGCCACAGGATTCTTTGTTGCTTTTACAGATCCAGACTAACACGGCTACCCCTCTGATACAAAGAGAAGTGTGTTACTCTTCTAATTTTCATGTTTTTAATTAATATAAGGGCCAAAGTGTGACTAGTTTTGGAGTGGTTGCAAACAGGGAGGAAGCAGCACATCAATATCCCTGCTTGTGTCTTCAGTACAGGAGCTGACAACAATCAAAGCCCCTGCACTTTTTAAATGTTTGGATGTTTATCTCAACTACCTTGACATCTTTGCCTTGGGAATCTCATGAGAACAGGCTTTCCTAAGAGACCTCAGTACTTCTTGGGTTTGGATGAATCACAAATCCAGTAACTCCTATAATTTCAGTTATATGCTGTGTTTTTCACTTCTTGTGCTAAAATGCAATGTAGAATCTTAGAAATGTACAGCTGGAAGGTACCATTTGAGGTCATCTAGTTCAGCCCCCTGTGCCGAGGCAGAACCAAATATAACTCGACCTGACAGGCGTTTGTCTAACCTGTTCTTAAACATCTTTAGTGATGGGGATTCCAGAACCTCTCTTGGAAGTCTATTCCAGTACTTAACTACCTTTATAGCTGAAATGTTTTTTCCTAATAGCTAACCTAAATCCCTTTCTGCAGATTAAGTCCATTACTTCTTGTTGTACCTTCAGTGGACCCGAAGAACAATTGATCACTGTCCCCCTTTATAGCCTTTAACTTATATGAAGACTGTTATCATGTCCCTCCTCATCTTCTTTTCTCAAGAGTAAACATGCCCTGTTCTTTCAGCCTTTCCCCATAGATCAGGTTTTCTAAACCTATTATCATCTTTGTTGGCCTTCTCTGGACTCTTTCCAATTTGTCAACATCTTTCTTAAAATGTGGTGCCCAAAACTGGACACAGTACTCCAGCTGTGGCCTCATCAATGCTGAGTAGAGTCAGACAATTACCTCCCATGTCTTACATATGACACTCCTCATAATATGTCCCAGATTGATATTATTTTTTGCAATTACATCACATTGTTGACTCTTATTCTATTTATGATCCACTATAACACTCAAATCCTTTCATCAATACTACCTCCTAGCCACTTACTCTCCATTTGGTAGTTGTGCATTTGATTTTTTCCTTCCTAAGTTAAGTACTTTGCATTTATCTTTATTGAATTTCATCTTGATTTCAGACCAATTCCTCAATTTTTCAAGGTTGTTTTGAATTCTAATCCTGTCCTCCAAAGTGCTTGCAACCCCTCCTACCTTGGTGTCATCCACAGATTTTAGAAGCATACTCTCCACTCTATTATCTATGACAAGTCATTAATGAAAATATTGAGTAGTGCCGGATCCAGGACTGATTCCTGTAGGACCTCACTAGGTACGTCCTCCCAGTTTGACAGAAAACCATGGATAACTACTTTTGATATGATCTTTCAATCAGTTTTGCACCCTTTTATAGTAATTTAATCCAGACCACATTTCCCTAGTTTGCTTATGAGACTGTCTTATAGATTCATAGACTTTAAGAACAGAAAGGACCATTGTGATCATCTAGTCTGACTGCCTGCATTGCAGGCCACAGAACCTTACCCACCCACTCCTGTAATAACCTCTGACTGAGTTACTGAAAATCTCAAATCATGATTTAAAAACTTCAAGTTACAGAGAATTCACCATTTACTCTAGAACAACCCAGCAAATGCCCTGTGCTGCAATGGAATGTGAAAAAACACTAGTCCCTCTGCCAATCAGACCTGGGGGGAAATTCCTTCCCAACCCCAAATATGGCAATGAGTTGGACCCTAGTATGTCAATAAGACCCACCAGCCAGACACCTGGGAAAGAATTCTCTGTGGTAACTCAGAGCCCTTCCCATCTAGTGTCCCCTCTCTGGGTATATTTGCTACTAACAGTTGCAGATGGGCCACATGCCATTGTAGGCCTGGCCTGGCTCTGCACCCCAATGGTGGAGAGTGGTCCCTCCCACTCTGTCTTGGAGGTGGCCACTTCACCTCACTACAAACAGTAATAATACTTGCCTATCTCAACTGGAAATGCCTTGCCAATGCATCCTAGGATGGCATTAGCCTTTTTCACAGCCACATCATACTGGCAGCTCATAGTCATTCTGTGATCAACTAGTACCTCCAGGTCTTTCTTCTCCTCTGTCACTTCCAACTGATATGTCCCCAGTTTATAGCAAAAATTCTTGTTATTAGTCCCTAAGTGCATGATCTTGCACTTTGCACTATGAAATTTCATTCCATTTCTACTACTCCCGTTTTCAAGGTCCTCCAGATATCTTGTATGACATTCCAGTCCTTCTCCATATTGGCAATGCCGTATTATCCACAAATTTTATTAGCATACTCCCACTTTTTGTGTCATTAATGAAAATGTTAATTAAGATTGGTCCCAAGACTGATCCCTGAGGAACTCCACTAGTAACCTCCCTCCAGCCTGACAATTCACCTTTCAGTATGACCCTGTAATGGGGGACAACTCACAGCTGTGGCGCCTCCTGCTGGTCATCCAGGGAATTAGTTTGTCCAGCTTTTGGAGCACCCTCTGCAGGCTGATGTCCCACTTGTCACTGGACCCCGTGTCTCTCCTGGACCCCAGTGCCCCTTCTCTCAGGGTTCTGCCCCTGCAGTACCCCACAGTCTCCCTGGGTCTCCCCTCCCCGGGAAACCCCCAACCCCCTATCCCCACCTTGCCTCAGTCTTTGGCTACTGCCAGTCACCATCTAGCCCCCGCTCACTGGGGTGGACTGCAGTATAATTGCCACTCATCACCAGCAAGGAGGGTTTGGACCTGCTGCCTTTGCCTTTGCCTACCCCCAGGCTGCACACCTGCAACCCCAGTACCTATTGGCCTTCCCCCAGCCCTTCTCCACTCTAGGTACCCTATTCTAAGCTCCCCAGCAGCCAGGCCCGTCTCCCTCCACAGCTAGAGAGAAAGTGCCTGAGCTCCTGGCTCACAGCCTCTTCACTTCATCTGGGCCTGCTTGGGGCATGGCCCCAGCTGTTACTGTCTTCCCCAATCACCCTAGGAATTGGCTCCCTGGGGCAGCCTTTTTCCCTGGGCTGCTTTAAGCCCTTTCAGGGCTGGAGCCGGTGACCACCCCACTACAGACCAGTTCTAGTCTCCCCTTTAGCCAGTTCCTTATCCACATTTCAAATCTCATATTAATCCCCATTTTCTCCAATTTAACTAATAATTTCCCATGTGGAACTGTATCAAATGCTTTACTGAAATCTAGGTAGATTAGATGTACTGCATTTCCTTTGCCTAAAAAATCAGTTATCTTCTCAGAGCAAAATGGATACAAAGATCAGGTTGGTCTGGCACGATCTACCTTTTGTAAAACTATGTTATATCTTTCAAAATTTGTTCCAAGACCTTGCATATGTTTGAGGTCAAACTAATCCACCTGTAGCATTTTACACCCACTTTGCACAGATGTAAATTGCTACTTAAGGTGCAAGATGGTGAAATATCAGGCCCATTGTATATTCCGGTGGAGAATTAGGCCCTGTGGGCTCAATCCTTAGGTGTACTGAATTTATACTCTGTACAGCTGAAGAAAGAGGGTGGGGAGGAAAAAAGTAGCTCTAAGCCACCTTTCTATTGACTTGATGATGAAATAACTCTTCATGCAACTGCTTGACATTAAGCCACCTGTAACCAATTATCTGTCCAGCCACTTTCCACCTCTCATATGTCTCTGACATGACCCCAACATCAAGAAGGGGGAGGGGGCCTAGATCCAGTTACACCAGTTTTGCCCAACCTATAAATTTCCCTATAATAGAGGGGGATACTCAGCTTCTCTTTTACAACAGCATTTGGGCTGCTTTGTACTGCCTTAGTGCCACAAAACAACCAGAGCTGGGGCCCAGGATAGAACCCTATATCTAAATACATAGATTTTCTTCAGTCTGAATTATCATCTTAAACCAGGATCTTAGGAACGTGTGTGTGTGGTGTGAGTGTATGAGAAAGAGACGGTATGTCTCCATGGCAGCCAAGTACAGTTGAACCTCAGAGTTAAGAACACCTCGGGAATGGAGGTTGTTCACAACTCTGAAATGTTCATAACCGAACAAAACATTATGATTGTTCTTTCAAAAGTTTACAACTGAACATTGACTTAATACAGCTTTGAAACTTTACTATGCAGAAGAAAAATGCTGCTTTCCTTTTATTTTTAGTAGTTTACGTTTAACAGAGATCTGTACTTGCTTTTTTGTGGGGGATGGGATCTCTGCTGCTGCCTGGTTGTGTACTTCTGGTACCAAATGAGGTGTGTGGTTGACTAGTCAGTTTGTAACTCTGATGATTGTAACTCTGAGATTCTACTGTATATAAGCATTACCTGTGAAAATGAGGTTTTGTATAGTGGGTGACTAGTTACAGTTGCCTTCTATCAGAAGTGTTGCATGAGCAAGTTACATTTGAAGGAAGTGACAGGCACTTACTTGAGCTATTAGGCTACTTGGAAGAATTGTGGAATCATTGTTATGATATCTGATCACAAGACTTGTCTCCTTGTCTGAATTTCTCTTTGACAGGTATTATGAAGTGCAGGTCAGCTAAGGTGGACTTATTAGGCAATGCCTAATGTGTCTCTTCTACCTGACAGAGACAAGGTGGGAGAGGTAATAACATTTATTGGACCAACTTCTGTTGCTGAAAGAGACAAGCTTTTGAGCTACGCGGATGTCCATTTAAGATCCATAATGAGTTTTCCTAATGAAGGAAAAATAGAAGCCATAGAAGGCACCACCCAGAGAGTGGAAAGGACACTGATGGAGGGAAGAAAGTTCCATAAGAATGGGAAGTGTCTGGAGAAAAACCAAGACATTTGGAAAGTTGCTTGACAAGCGGATTTTGGCTGGGTTGCCCAGTTAATTGAACAATCCCCATCCCATTTAAGTAGGCATGGCTGTATAGCCATACAAACTCAGAAACAGGCACAGGAACTATACAGGGGCAGCACAGGAAGCTTTTTAAGGAGGCACATTTCAGAAGGCACAGTGATGAAGCATGCTTTCTTCGTGGCTAGCCAGAATTTCTCACTTTTCTTACTTCAGAGCTGTTCATCCAGAACATAAGCTTTTCTTGGTGGGACATCCCTCTCTCTTTTCTATGCTGTAGGGAATTATGCTCAAATCAGAGAGGACTCTTTAAAACTAACTCTGGAAGCCAAAAAAATACTTTATCTGTGATACTACTATACTTATGACCAGCCTTGCTCATATTTATGGAGGGTTAGATGAGAGAATGTTTGGGACACTGTAAAAAAGTACAGTGTTTTCAATTCACTGGTGATGCAGGGACTTTATTTTAGTCAGTTGGATCAAATTTTTATTTCAGTTACGCCAATGTGAAGTGTAACTCCACATTACGTAGAAAATATGAAGGCAGATCCTCAGCTGATGTAAACTGGTGTGGCTCCATTCACTTTGATTATAGGAGTTGAAGGTTGGTCCTATGATTTCAATGGAGCTATTCTGGATTCATACTGGGGTGACTGAAATTAGAATTCAGCCCAATTGGTCTGCAAAATGGATACAATTTTAATTGGAAGAATTACTTGTGTAGGGACATTATACTGAAATTTGATTATCGCTATTTCTACAAGTGTAACACTCTGTAGGAAAATCAATCCTGCTTCTGTAATGAAGAAAAACAAGTCATTTTCAAAAGGAAATATGATTATACATTCACAGTTTAGGTAGAAGAAACAGAAGGCAGCTTAATACAGTGCAGGCTTGCTCAGAGGGAATATCCACTAGCTGAGGCCAGCATAACAAGATTGGATTCCAGTTTAATGTGGCTGTGACTCAAATCCCATTGGAGAGTTTGTTTGACAATCTGACAAAGTTATCTCAAGAAAAATAGGTTAAAAAACATAAACTTGACTTCAGTAACTGCATTTTCTCTTCAGCATGTAGAGTATTTTGCCTGGAGGCCCCCTCAGCCTGAAGCCCCACAGGTAATACTACTTTGTGCCTCTACATAAACCAAAATGTTTTAGCAGGCATTTTGAACAAAGAAAAGCCTTGCTATGTGATCTTAATGGGGGAAGCATTTTCTCATGCCTGTATATGAAAAAGAAAGTGAGAACGATATGAAATGTAACTGTTGCCAGGTCGTTGATGCAATTGCAGTGACTTCTATTACTGCTTAGATTATGTTTCAGTAAAAGTCTATTCCCCTCTGGATGCATGTGAGAAACTTCTATTTAATGTTGACTCACAATACTTAACATTTACATAGATCTTCTCCCTTATAGATCTCAAAGACACTCACAAAGATGAGTGAGTATCGTTATTCTCATTTTACAAATGGGAAACTGAGGCACAGAGAAATTTGCTGTGTGACCTTTGGGACAAATTGTGCAATCAGTAGCAGAGCCAAGAATCATTCTAACACCTAGTTTTATGAAGAGCTTTACTTACCATGAGCTGACTTCCACATAGAGAGAATGTAACCCTACAACACTGGTAGCAACTCTTTCTATGTGTCAGCCACAACTAATAGCATCCTAGGAATGAACTGGAGATAAATTGCTATTCCAAGGTACCCAAAAAAATGACCTGGCCCTCATTGCCCAAAAGAAAGAATGAGTGAGACAGGCTTCACAAGGCTGCCAACTCCCGCACATTGTAAGGCAGCTAATGAAGCTGTTCTGTAAAATCCCTCCCATATGTCAGCAACGATCTCAGGATGCCTTGCTGAGTTCAGAAGAGTGTGTGCGGGCTGATGTGTACAGCCTGGGTCGGGTAGTCAGGCACTCTGGGCTCTGTCATTAACCTCTCTGTGTGACCTTAGACAAATCATTTCCCTTCCCCAAGTTTCAGTTCTCCCCACTTATAAAATGGGACCTTTCAGGGTTCTTGTAAACCCTAATCAATTAGTTCCCTATTCTCCTACTGGAGGATATGAGTAACTCCTACTAAGGGAGAATTGTGTCCTTAATGTTTGTAAAAACATTGTAAGATGCTCAAATGAAAGCAGCTGTATAAATGTGAAGAATTATTATTACGTTTGAGTGGAAAAGGTCTGAATGGGGAACTTGTCTAAAGAAAGGAATTGTTGATCTGAGTCTCCTATAGGGGTTTACTGTAGAGCCCCAGGGAACTGCAAGCATCTTAGAAAAGGTCTGTGGATTGAGTATCTGTTGGGACACCCAGGCAAAAGTACTGTTGTTTAGTAAATATTGCAATATTGCAGAGAGTTCTTGGTAATTAATTAACTAACATTAGGTTTGGTTTAGATTTGGTTTATCCAATATCATTTCCTATTTCTTTTATAGATATTTTCTGTGCCTTTATTACTGTATTTAAATATTTATATATTATAGGCAACCCAGTTGCCCTTTCACTTGTCATCAAAGGTAAGCCCTTAAAACTCACTACACTCAGAACAGAGATGCAGGAAGAGTATCAGGAAACTTCAGTCTGTCCTGATAAATTGTTGGAAAAAAATCCCTGAGTGGTAGGCATATAACAAAAATAATTCCAAACGCTACTTATTAGCCGCCTTCAGAATACGACTTGCCACTCCAAAATAATGTCTGAATGTAATACATTTTGTGCTAATGAAATGTTTAATGTTGACTAAGAAGATACTATGTTTACATAGCCATTTTTCTAACTATAACTCTTTAATAAAGAGCCTACCACATAAGAGTGGTTAATCTTTTTGTACATTTCTAGAAGAAAAGCAGACCAATTCGCAATCACACCAAATACTAATGTGAAATGCCAAAGCCTGGGGTCTATCCAAACTGAATTTAGGCCCCAGCTCAACAAAGCACTTAAGCTTATACTTAAAGCACACATATAGTCCCATTGACTTCATGGGACTGCTAACATGCCTGAAGTCAAACGTGCTGAAGTACCTTGCTGAATCAGGGCTTTAGCACAGTTTAGGAGGGTGAACTCTCCTGCACTCACTTTTGCATTCATCTGATCCCACAGCCACAATGTGTAGGGCTAGTTCCCCTGCATTAAATTAAAGCACCAGGCTCTGAATTCAATATTTTTCTGACTAATCTATTTTGGATCATATGCTTTGACCATCATTGTGATATCTCAGTACCTTTGGAAAATAAAGCCAGCTACTTTATCCACTGTATTAAAATTTGTATTAACACCCCTGGGAATTCACATGTATGTTTTGGTCACTGGTGGAAGTCTATATTGTTTTATGAATGGAACAGAAACTTATTGAGAATTAAGGAAATTTAATATAAATAAAATTGAATATAAAAGCTATAAATCACAAACAAAATGTTTTTTCTAGTTCATACTTAGAATTACATGCAAGAAAACTGTCATGCAAATCAGAGTTAATTTATAATGCATTTGGAGTCTTCTACCAAAAAAATGACAAAATGAAGACAACTAATGTTACCCTTTGACTACCAAAGAATGAAAGAAATTAAAGACAAAAAAGTTCCATTTAGTCATCTAGTCCAGGGGTAGGCAACCTATGGCACGGGTGCTGAAGGCGGCACGCGAGCTGATTTTCAGTGGCACTCACACTGCCCGGGTCCTGGCCACCAGTCTGGGGGGCTCTGCATTTTAATTTAATTTTAAATGAAGCTTCTTAAACATTTTAAAAGCCTTATTTACTTTACTTACAACAATAGTTTAGTTATATATTATAGACTTAGAGAAAGAGACCTTCTAAAAACGTTAACATGTATTATTGGCATGCAAAACCTTAAATTAGAGTGAATAAATGAAGACTTGGCACACCACTTCTGAAAGGTTGCCGACCCCTGATCTAGTCTAATAGCCTATGATTATTCCTTTCTTTACATTATATTTTCTAGTGCTTTGTTCATTCTAGGTTTAAATATCTCCAAGGATAGACTCTTGGTACTACACTGATTATTGTTCTCTCAGGGCCAAATCTTTAAAGGTATTTAGGTGCCTAATGATGTCAATGGCCATCTAGTGAGATTTTAAAAAGTGAGTGGGAACCTAACTCCCATTGATTTTTCTTCTGTAAATTCCACAAGGTCTTATCTGCACCTTTAGGCATCTAAATACCTTTAAAAATCTGTCCCTTGGTGCCTAGAAACTCTAGTGATTGGTACTATATAAAATCCTAAAATAATTAAGGAAAGAAAAATAAGGACTTTCACCATGTCTGATCAGAGTCTAGGAAACAATATATACATTTCTCTAGATTTGAGTTACCACTTCAAGTTGTAAATTTCAGTGAAAACAATAAAGTGGAAGGCCAAACTGATTATCAATTATGCTAGCAAAACACCCCATTCCCTATTTATGTATTATATTTAGAGTAAATGGTTTCCAGACAATAAATCCTGACCCAATGATATGCCAATGCTTCTTTTGAGAAAAATACTTAAAGGTGACCTGCAAATAAAAATAAGCACAGTGTTCTTTTTTATTTCTTTATTATGATTCATTGCTTTAATTTTGTTTTTATTTTATTTTAGTTTTCCATTCTTGATGGGTGGGGTTTTTTCTCTTAGAAACAATGGGTAAAATCCTGCCCCATTGAAGTCATTGGGAGTTTTGCCAAGATTTCACCTATCAGGAATAGTATAATAGGAGATGTGGGAATTTTGACCCAAATGTTCTTTACTTATTGAAGTTAAATAAGCATTATTAAATAGAGTTTTAAAAATCAGACTAAAATTCCTTTCCCTCCCAAATAGCATGGCATTCATGCTCTTTACTCTTTTGAAGTTACTATTTCATTAGTTATCATAGATTCCTCTTCACAGATTCTTCTAGGCTACACAGGACCTGAATTTATAAGTTAAACACAATGCCTCCTTCCCCTCCTCTTATCTCTCAGCCATTATATACCATAAAGAAGCAATACAACCAAAAAGCACACAATCCTAATTGTTTTTTCTTTACTGGTCACATTTAAGACTTTTAAGTTAGTTGGATAGTCCAGTTCACTGAACGTTTATTCTAACACTTCATTTTAGAGCTACAGACATTGACACATAGTGGACTTTCTAACAGACAAGCCCTTCCATTGTCACTGTTTGGAATAAAGTGATATTTACAATTTTTAAAACTTTTGTATTTTTATTTTCACATTTTTAAAATACTCTTCATGTATAAATACATTGCAGAAGCTGAAGGAGATTCAAAT
The DNA here is from genome assembly GCF_016161935.1 of Mauremys reevesii. Taxonomy (NCBI): domain Eukaryota; kingdom Metazoa; phylum Chordata; order Testudines; family Geoemydidae; genus Mauremys; species Mauremys reevesii. The sequence continues at coordinate 173,708,952 of NC_052624.1, read as the reverse complement.
AATATCTACATAATAGCCCAGATGATATCTCCTTTGCAATCAAATCACTGGAGATTTCAAGGTCATTTGAGCATGACAGATTTCAGATGGGACAAAACAAAATGGGAGTTGCTACGAAGCGACAGAGAACTCAATAAGTGACAGAGGCATCTCTGCTGGAGCAGCTGAAAGTTGTTGCTACTGAGGGGTTTCTGCAGTATAAAAAAGGAAAACAAGACAAATTTATTGCTGATATTTTTATTGATTAAACTTCAGGTTACATCTGAAGTAAGTGTATCCAATGGCAATATATTCTCCAAAATCACATGTCCAATCCAACTAATCTGATGATAAACACACAGTTGTGCAGAAAGTATGTATTAGTCAGTTCTTTGCTGTGACATAGGATATAAAAAAATTTGAGAGAGGGAAAGAAAGCCTTGATATTAGAAACATGCTTGTAATGTTGCATTGCAACCACAATGCTCTCCTAATAAATAAAAGGAATTATATGTTAGTAAGAGCAAGGTAAGGCAGAGCTGAAATATGAGAAAATGGGATATAAATCTGTCCTCACATCTAATGTGCCTAAGCTTTAAAAATGCAACTTCATGTCCTAACTCACACAGATATCAGCTTATCATCATGTGCATGTTAAAAAGGGGAGTGCGTAGGACAGCAGGAGGGAAAATATAGCCGCAAGCAGAGTACAGCATGTAGACAACTGGATATCAGCAGATTTAAGGACTTCAACAACTGGGAGATTTTGTAAGAGAAGACGTTTATGTTCTTTCTGTAAACATATCTATAGTCACACTGCCACTAGATCAAAACATTAGGTAAAACAGATCCCTAGTGTAAAACCACTGAAATTATATAAATGCTTCTTTCTGCACAATGCTAATCCCAGTGAGATTACACCTCAGCCCAGTATCTTCTACTAAAATTCTGCTACGTACCCTCTACAACACTTGCCATTGTCCTGGAACATTTTCTCTTCCTCTTAACTTTTGGAACTCAGTATTAATGCCCTGGGATCCTCACTAACTGATGGTCAAAATATAGTGAAGGGGAATCCATTCCCATCAGGACTTGCTTTGACTATGTGATTCTATTTGACCTTTCCCTTGAAATATGCATTTGGAAATCTGTGTTTGAACAGAAACATAAGAACCGATCTCCATGCAGTGCAATCCCTAACCTAGTTTACATCAAATTTTATCCAATATAGGGGGAAAGTCCCCCAATAATGTAGAATGGCCCAGTCATCTCCTTATACCTCCATGGGCCCTTTGAGCCTCACTTACTCTTTTGGGTGATAAGACGGATAATGGTGTCTGTTGTATAGGCGCTCAATGCTATTCAGTGGAATTCACACTGCAAGGCAGGAAATCTACTGAAAAACAGACTGGAGCTGTCCAGCACTAGTGTAGTCATCAAGTGGGCATCCCAAAGCTTTCACCCATCTCTTCATTTCAGACAGCTTTTTCACAGTCTTATACCCCACCCTCAACCCCCACCATCCACCGGAGTGATTGTTATTTTACTGCATCAATCCCAGATTAGCCACATGTGAAGTTAGCTGCACTCACAGCCCATCTCACCCACCAAACTGAAAGCCTATGAAGTCACTGGTCTGATACTTCTAGTTGTTTCCAAGACCTGAAGAGCTCTATGAAACCTCAAAAGTTTGTCTCCCCCAACAGAAGTTGGTCCAATAAAAGATATTACCTCACCCACCTTGTCTCTCTAATATTCTGGGACTGACACAGTTAAAAAACACTGCATGCTTCCACAGCAAGGCAGTCCAAGGAGTAAGAGATCCAAGGTTGCTCCAGAACACTTGTACACCATGGGTTAGAGTGTAGTGTCACCCACTAAATCATCAGTATACCTTTATAGCCCATTTTCACCATTTATTCTTGAACAGTGATGAATTTCATTCCACTGGATAGCAGATGTATCCTTCTTTCCCAGTCATCCATCTCTGCCTTCTTCTACAAATTCTATATTTATAGAGATTTTTATCTGTTCACCTACAGTACATACACAGCAAAATATAAATGGGGAAAAATTGCAAGACGAAATACAAACTGATGGATTACGAGTCAGACTGAATCAGTTTGTAGATTTGAACAATTATATTCATTAATTCAATCAGCTTTCTGTTAATAGTATGGGTTTGATTGCCAACTTGCCTACAGGTAAAACTCCATCAAAATTACAGCTATCAATTAGTCCCCATTTTTATAAACTATGTGTGGGAAAAAATATGTTGTCATGCCTGTTCTTCCAGCAGCAATATGCAGCTTTTCTAAAACAACCAAAAGAGCAGTCTGGGACATAGTACCACAGTGACCTCAGCTGGCCACTTGAGAGATCACAACAAAGAAGGGAAAAGGAACACAACCTTCACAGAGTGTTGAGAACAAGTTCTAAATCAAAGTTTGCATTGCTCTGAATTTTAGATATGTGCAGATGGTAAGAGTACTTGTTCTTATTTTAATACACCAGTATCCAGTGGTTTGCCACTACTGGTAAATTAGACTATTGTGATAGTATTTTAGGCTTGCTTTCCCTATTTAAGGGCTTGATGCTGTGACAAACTGAACACTTCCTAACAAATACTGAGCATTCTCAACTCTTAGCTTGAAGGCAGTCAGTGCTTTTCAGTCCTATGACCCTCAATGATGAGCCACTGCACTGTATCTTAGTCTGCTGTCACTATTCATCACAGATTCAGAAGTGAATACTTTAACCCATAATGGAATTTGAGCTGCTTCAACCCCAATATCACATTCAGACTGGGTGTGCAACAGACTCAGATCCATTACATTAATCAGATGGGTACCAGATGATACAGCTGAGGTCTTATTCTGGATTGGCATTAATTAGATATTGATTTTACATACACAAACAAGCACATGTGCACACATCAGAGGCCCGTTCAAAATGTGCCCCCCAGTACCTATAAGCAATGTAAACCTTACACAGGCATGTACAAAAACAAAGCTTAAATGGTTTTCATGGAATTTATTGGAATGGATTGCCATCTACTTATCAATAGCATGTTGTTCAAAAGATTAAAGTGTGGATTCACGGGTTAAAGTGAGGCATTAAATATAATCTCATGACAGATCAATATTTTTATGAGCATTTGAACATTTGATCCAATGTGAAATTTTACCATTTCTTCCAATTAGCCCAGCTTTGTATAGGTGGCAAAATATAAATGAAATTCCACCTGCCTTTTGTCTTCTACCCTTTAAACCAGATTGTCAGCTGGGACAGAAGATCACTCTAGTCAGGGGTGCTGGAACAATTTGTATAGTGGGGGTACTGAGAGCTAATGAACCAAACTGTAAACCATGTATATGATGGAAACCACTTCATGCTAGGGGGGTGCAACAGTGCCCCCAGTACCCCTAGTTCCAGCACCTATGACCATAGTAACAGACAAATGTCCTTTCCACAAACAAAAAAACAACATTCCATAGTGAAATTACAGTTTTCCTCCCATGCATTTTATTTTCTCACAAAAAAGTTAGAGGTTAAAAAAATGACTTTAGCTGTTAGTGTATCCATGAAAACCTGATTTATCTATTTATTTATTTATTGTCATTTTCACAACTGGTAGGGACTTTTATTTATTTATTTTTGGCAGTAGTTCAGCTCATGAGTGAATGAAGACAAGAGTAAATATTTAAGATATTTTCTCCCCATCAAGGTGAATAAATTCTATATATGTCAAAAAAATCTATGGGCCAGGTCCTTAGCTAGTGGAAATCCATGTCAATGAAGTCAGTGAAGTTATATTGATTTACACTAACTGAGAATATGGCCTCTTATTTATCTATTCACTGTGAATAAATTCAATGGTCCACAGTGCCCCCCTGGATCTGTGCCACTTTCTGCTAGGATAGTCATTGGTCCAGAGACAATGAAAGAGAAAATCTGTTGGTGGGAGGAAGCTGTTGCAGTGTTGGGGAGCAGAGCAGGGGCTAGACAGCAGGGCAGGCCAAAACAGTGGGCAGTATTGGCCAGGAATGAGGCAGAGCGATAGTGTTCATTCAGTGCATCACCTCAGCTCCTTTCTCAGTGAGATTTCAAAGGAGTCCTAGCTTCACCTAAAGCTGCTCCTCACAATCCTGAGCATGAGCCATGGACATATTATCTATTCTCTTTCAGGGGATTTCCCCTTTGGGATTGAGGAGACCAGGCTGGCCATATGTATCTATACATCGATTGTCAGCTGTATTTTATTTTACAGTACTACAAACAAGTCGTGTGCGTGCATTGGTTTTCTTAAAATTTAGTTTACAGACTGCTTTTCTGCTCACATCATCTGGTGAACTGGAGAAAATCCAGAGGTTGTTCATGTGTCAGAAAATGTTGTTTTTAGGCAAATTCCACCCACTGCTATCAGCAGAATAGACATTTTTATTCTAACTGCAGCCTGGAGTCAGTTTTGTTGTGTGTGTTCTAATGTGTTTCAGACTGGCCAAGTTTTTTCATGGGGGTGGATGTTGGCTTATTGGTTATGGAAGCCTGTGTGGTCATCCTACCAGAAATAAAAAGTCCTGACATTAGAGCAGTAGAAATAATAATGTTGGTTTTCTTCCCACTAAGTAGAAATAACATGCTTTGTTCCACCTATTTGAAATACAGAGTACCTGACACTAAGTGGTATATAATGTTTCATTTTCATGGGAAATTTCTAAGCATCACTACACAGTGCCAGAGCACAGCACAGCCACAAGGGGTCAGGTGCCAAGGTCACCACCAATAGGCCAATCCTTAGCTCCAAGTTATACTGATTTATAGCAGCCGAGGATCTGGCCCAGAAAGTTTATTAAACTGACTACTTGAAAGAAGTGATTTTTCAGCTTTGTACCGTGAGATCCATTAAGGACGTATGTGAGCCTCTTCCAATCAAAGACTCTAAGCCCCAAGAACTTTGTCATACCAAATTGTCTGGCAAGCAAGAAACAGTGACCCTGGGTTAACCAAATAAACAGTTTATGAAATAGGATAGCATTGTATACAACTGACTCTGGATGTCTATATAGTCACCTAGCTAACCCCATGCTTTTCTTACAGCATGAATTCTGTAAGAAAAAATTTTTTAGAAGAAGGGCGAATGCTTACATTTTTATTCCACTAAATTAAATGAAAGAATAAACAATAAGGGTCAGATTCTCTGATCCTCTCTAGCCTCTTTGCAATGCTATGGTGGCACAAAGGGACTGGGACCTAGCTAGATCTTGCCAGGATTATTGCATTGTTGGTATATTAATCATTTTTAAATATAGCTAAGTATTGTTTGTAATTCAAAATGTAATCAGAATTTTTGAAAGAGTCTAAGTGTATATTTATATGATAATCAGCATTTTAAAATCTCCAGGCCACACTCAACCCTGGTGCATCCATGTACAACTGTTTACTTCAGCTCTGATTCAGCTCCACTGATCTTGTCCAAGAGAAATTGATCAATGTGATGCATTTTTAAGGTATGTGAATTCTGATACCCCTTCATGAGAAAAAAAATTGAAATAATAAGTAAAAGCAAACTTGCATGCAATTCTTGTGGAAAGGATTATTTCCTTCTATTCAGATGCATATATAATTCAAGTATTTTTTTTTACAGTCTCCTGTGGGGAATTTCTGTATTCTCAGCTCATAGTGTTTTATGCTAGACTTCAGAATGAACTTGTTTTGTAATCGTCCCCCACCTTGAGGTGATCAGGAACAATAACTTTCATTCAAATCATGACAACTGAGAAAAAAGTTACAAAAGCAACAATTAATATTTAAAAAATCTATAACCTTTGCATGTGTATAGAGCGTTTCATTCAACAACTCATGAGGCAGACATGGATTATTTTACCCATTTTATATTGGGTAAACTGGGGGATAAATAACTGGGTTCAGTTCCTTGTTCTGCCACAGACTTCCTATGTGACCTTGAGTAAGTCACTTAGGCTTTCTATGCCTACATTCTCCATCTGTTAAAAATGTGGATAACAGCATTTCCCTACCTCACAGCAGTGTTGTGAGGATAAATACATTAAAGATTGTGAGGTGCTCAGATACTACAATAACAGGAGCCACATAAGTGCCTTATATCTACATAGAACAAGAGTCCTAATTCTCAGACTCATGCTCCAACCTCTGCACACACTTCCTTAAAATAAGTTATTATTCAATTAACAAGCCACACTATTTGATTGTTCAGAAATAGAAAAACACTAGAAGAAAAAGATACTCAAAGGAAAGAAAAAAAGAAAGAACCATACATACATTCTCATGCAAATATTTTAAACTACTTATTGCAGTTCATGGACCAGATTCTCAGCTGGCATAAATCGGTGTAGCTATACTGCAGTAAGTAGTGCTGCACTGATTTACACCAGCTGAGACTCTAGTCCATTATTGTAAGATCAGCCACTGTTCTTAGAGGCCATTTAAAGGGCCATATCAATTACAATACTCTGCCTCGGCATATCAGAGCTTTAACACTGAACTTCCTAGCTTTTATGAATTTAAGTTTACACTTATTTTAATATCATTTTTATGTCACAACCTGACTGCAGATCCAAAAGCTGACTGTGTCAAGGGAATTTGGTGTTTTACATTTAGAAGGAACATTTAATGAATTATGCTGCCCCCCAATAACCCCTATTTCATTTGTATATAGTGCTCAGGGCTAAGGATTGTCTTCCTGATCCTTAACCTGATATTATTGCAGCATGTTTCTAGAGTGGTCACATTAGACTGCTTCCATCCTTTGGGCCTAGTCCTGCAAGGTGCTGAGCACCCTCTACTGAGGAACTACAGAAGGCATTAAAACAATAGTAAATTTAAGCTTACAAAATCCAAAAAATTCAGAGTAAAATCTGAGACTATCTCCTTACTTCACATGGGTGATGAGTGAAAGGCATTATGTAAACACCACTTCTTATTGATTGCTTAATATTATTTACTGCTTTTTATATCACTTGATAGTAATGTTTTAAATGAAAATGTAGATACCCTATAATATCCTATCCCTTTATTCCCTGGAGGCATTAATGATTCAGCATTTGCCTTTCAAGTTTCTACTAACTGAACTTGTCAGCTTGCAGTTCTGCATCATCAGGAGATATGGATCAGAGTTTAAGTTGATGTCAGACTTGCCTAAGAAGAATTGTATCCGGTACTATACTGATAAATTATCATTATTATTATTATTGCTATTTATTATTTCACAGCTATTCAAGCTAAAACAGTTATAGGGATAATCAGACCTCAAGCTTCAGGGTGTAAATTGGTTGAAAGTAAGAGTTAGCAGTAAGATTTCCCACCGCCGTCACCACCATCTCGCCCCGCATCAAAGCAGTGGTATATTTGGCTTGATGCATTATGGATTGTTTCACTTCTCTCTGAGGCGTCAGACAATTGTCATTATGCTTTGGATAATTAATTTTACCTATATCCCTATTTCACTTTTGCATTTCTTTTGAATTTTTTGAAATATGTAATTATTCTGAATCCATATATGGTATATTTGTAATATATATAGCTAAAAATTAAAGCTTTTGCAGAATCAGTGAGGTTTATGATGAAGATGAAGGCGCAACTGCCAGTCTGCCTCAGGTCCAGCATCTGAGTTCTATTCTTTCATAGATGTGTTCAGGCTGTCTGTCTATCCAGGAAAAATAGATCCTACATTCCATTCTCTTCAGTGAGCTCACACAAGAAGATCATGCTATGTGAGAAGTCTGTACCAAAATGGATATAAGAAGAGGGGATATATTGCAAAATAGAAGTGAAAAACAGAAACCTATGGCAAATTTTTCATAGAGTAACAAATATGTAATATTATTTTTTCTGATTCTGACATTGGAGGCTATATCATTTGCCACATCCTAAACCCTAGTCAAGTGGGATGTTACTTCCTTCTATAATAGTAGCACTTAAGGATTATTTCTGGTCTCAGTCAGCATTCTGGGCCTCTGTTTCTCCAGCAGGTCCTTTCCCTTTTCCCACTACATATTACACAACTGCATCATGACACCTAGTGTCATAGGTGAGAGCATAGGCGCTGACTTATATGGGGCTGGCCACAGCCCCAGCCGCCAGCTCAGAGCCCTCCCCCTCTGACTGGGCACCCCCCCCCCCATCCCCACAGCCCTGACCCAGCCCCTGCTCTGCAGCAGCACCCCTGGGCCCCCCCCAGCCCCTCCCCCCAGCCCCCCCACCCCCCAGCTGACAGCCATGCTGGCACCACAGGCTGCCACCCCATCCCCCCCAACCCCCCAGCCCCAGCTCAGCAGCCTCCCAGCCCCACCCCCACCCCCCCCCCCCCCCCCACCCCCCCCCCCTGAGGCCCTGCATTACCACCCCTCAGAGCCAACTCCCCCCCTTTCCCATTTCCAGTCCCCAGCTCCCAGAGTACCCGGAAGCTCCACCCGCATGGGGACAGAGTCACAGCTGGCCAGGGGTTTGCTGCAGTGTGCTCCCAGTGAAGCTATGGTGAGGGCAGCAGGCTGCAGCCTGCAGCAGGGGGTCAGGAGGGCAGGAAGCCATATGAAGGCAGTGTGCCCACCCACCACCACACCACCAGAGGGCTTGGGTGAATTTTATGACACCCTGCTCCCCCCCCCCATAGCATACCGGGCAGCCCCATCCACAGTGAAGTTATGGTGAGGGCAGCAACATGAAAGGCACTGTGATGCATGCCCCCCCCCCCAGTACCCATCATAGAGAGGAGGTGAGTCTTGGATGCCAGTGGTGGTGATGGGGAGTCCTCTCTCTCTAGCCCTGGGGGGGCAGCTGTGCTGCCCCCCAAGTTCATTCTTCTCAGCCCTGGCTCACCCCAAAGCCTGCCCCAGCACCACACAGCTCCCTGCATGTGAACCCCCCTCCCCCCCCCCCCCCCCCCACCCCCCTGAAATTTGGTGGTCAGTTTGGAGTATCATTGTATTTTAGCAATATATTTGATTATTTTACACCTTCAAAGTATGTAACTGGTCATATACAGGTTTTTTCTGAGTACTGTCTGTGTGTGTCTCTTTCCCCCATGCATTTTTTTAAGGCTCTAGATGGGGGGATAAGGGGGTGTGTGTGTGTGTAAAGCCCCCCAGTGAGTGTGATGCCGCACAGAGAGAGGAGACATGGCCCCCTGGCCAACTGAAGGTGTTGGAGAACAAAGAGATCAGTGGCCCTCTAATGCCTGGAAAGAGAGAAAGGGCTTTGGAACAACTCCATACAGCCAGTCAGGACTCTGGGGGGCTCCTCTCTCTGAGCATGTCTCCAGGGGCAAGAGAAACACACCTTCCTGTGGTCTGACGAGAGCGCCCAGGCAGGTCCTGGGGGCACCAGAGGTCCCTGCACCCCCAACTCGCAGTCAGACGTGACTCTCTCAGCAGACAGTAAAAACAGAAGGTTATTAGATGACACAACACACAGAAAAAAAAAAGCTTGTAGGTAGAAGAAAACAAACCCCCAGTCAGGTCCAGGGGGGGGGGGGGGGGAGCCAGACCAAAGTCTCTCTCCCTCCCCCCAGCCAGCAGCAGCAACAAACTACTCCCTCTCATCTGGTGTTTGTGTCTCTCAAGGAGGGGGGATCTCTTCTCTCTTTGTCCCCCACAGTTGTGTTGCAGTTGGCACTGGGAAACTGAGGCACCACAGTTTTCAGAAGAAAAAACATTAGAACATTTCCCACTTGTCACAACAACAACAAAAAAAATTAAATACTGTATATTAAAGCAGGCAAGTGCTGCTTCTGACTTTTTTTTTTTTGATTGACCTTGTTCTTGTAGTAGTGATGATTTTTTTCATTTTTTTATATCAGCTACAGGGTGAGCAGGGGGGGGGGGGGGGGGACCATTTGGGCCCCACCAAAAAAAAAATGAACCCCTGCCCTATGGGTGAGAGGGACAATGATGGTGTTGGAGCTGGAATTCAGGAAACAGGTTCAGTTCCAGCTTCTGCTATATGTTTCCTGTGTGACTTTGGGCAAAGCATTTAGGACCAGATTTTTAAAGATATTTAGGCACTGGAAGATGCAGATAGATACCTAATGGGATTTTCAAAAGCACCTAACTCCCATTAATTTCAAAGGTAGTTAAGTACCTAAGCACTTTTCAAAATCCCACTAGATGCTTGTCTGCCTTGTTAGGTGCCTATATCTTTAAAAACCTGTCCCAGTCTCTCTGTGATTCAGTTCCTATCTGTAAAATGGGAATGCTAATACTCCCTGTCTCTTTCATCTGTTTATTTTGTAAGCTCTTTGGGGCAGGCACTGTGTCTCACTATAGGCTTGTCTACATGGTGCAGCAATGAGCACCAGAGGGTTGTAATTTGCAGAGCGCTCTAAAATGAACTCTGCTGCCCCATGTAGACCCTGCTGATGTGCTCTAAAAGGTACCTAGTGCATACTGATGTAGCCCCATTTGAAACAGTACTACAGTACTATGTAAACATATAATAGGAACCTTTTTGAATGCATCAGCAGGTCTATATAGGGCAGTTAGAGAGCAGCATTTTAAAGTGCTCTACAATTTACCCACCTTTGGTGTACACTGCCACACCATGTAGACAAGCCATGTTTGGATCACGTCTAGCACAACGGGGCCCCAGTCTTGGACTGTAGGTGCTCTGGTAATACAAATAATAATGATCTCCACTGATTTCATTGGCTAGAGTTCACTGATATCTTCCCTTTCTCCTTACATATCCTTGCAAAAATAACTGATGGAAATGAATTAAATTCACTCTGAAAGTTTATTTGTATTTTTAAAAGTAAAATGAGACAAATTCTTCCCTAACACTTCTGAAATGAATGAATTTACTGCAGGGATGCATTTGCCCCATAATTCATATGTCAACCAACACAGACATAGGGTTTGAGATAAGACACTGACAACCAATCATCTGGTGTAAATTGGCACAAGTCCATTATAGTCATCTGCTGAGAATCTGACCTGTGTTTCATCAAACAGCTTAGAAGTTCTCACACTATTCTGTTTTAGTATTGTATAATTATTTTAAGTAGAAAAAAACATCAATTCCAGTAGGTTTTCCTCCTTCCATTGACTAGAATGGAAGCAGAATTGGTCCCTTAATGATTCATTTTCTTAAGCTATCTTGTTCTCAGTGATTTTGCAGATTCATTTAATATCTCAGTTACTACAGTAACTTTGATAGGAAAATTCCTAACCCACATATTAAAATAGGAAAAGAACAAATACTTACCTTATAGTAATTGTGGTTCTTTGAGATGTATTTTCCATGTATATGCCATTCTAGGTGGACCCCATGATCTAGAGATCAGAATCTTTTGGTCAGCAGTGTTTGTTAGGGCCAGACCTGTGCCCTGAATGTCTTCACTCCACAACCAGCTGAGGGCATAAAGAGCAGAGTGTGGCCAACCAACCTTCAGTTCCTTTGCCAGTACAGAATCCAGGTGTTAAAAGACTCCATAGCAGCATGGGATGTGGGTTATAAAATATATGTGGACCAAACATCTTTCACCATTCCTTCTTCTAATGCTTCTCCATACAAATTCCACTCTTGGTGACATTCAAGCAGGGACCAAATGGCTAATGAAATTCAGTGCTGATAAATGCAAAGTAATTGGAAAACATAATCCCAACTATACATACAAAACGATGGGGTCTAAATTAGCTGTTACCACTCAAGAAAGAGATTTTGGAGTCAATGTAGATAGTCCTCTGAAAACATCCACTCAGTGTGCAGTGGCAGTCAAAAAAGCTAACAGAAAATTAGGACCCATTAGGAAAGGGATAGATAAGACAATAAATATCATAATGCCACTATATAAATTATATGCCCACACCTTGAACACTGTATGCAGTCTGGTCGCTCCATCTCAAAAAAGATATATTAGACATGGAAAAGGTATAGAGAAGGGCAACAGAAATTAAGTGGATGGAATAGCTTCCATATGAAGAGAGATTTAAAAGACTGGGACTATTAGAGATTTAAAAGACTTGGAAAAGAGACAACTAAAGTGGGATATGAATGGTGTGGAAAAAGTGAATAAGGAAATGTTATTTACCCCTTCACATAAAACAAGAACCAGCGGTCACCCAATGAAATTAATAGGCAGCAGGTTTAAAACAAACAAAAGGAAGTACTTTTTCACCCAATGCACAGTAAACCTGTGGAACTCATGGACAGGGAATATTGTGAAGGCCAAAATTAGAACAGGGTTCAAAAAAGAGCTACATAAGTTCATGGACATTAGGTCCAAGATGGGTAAGGATGCAACCCCTGCTCTGCGTGTCCCTAAGCCTCTGACTGCCAGATGCTGGGACTGGATGATAGATCACTTGATGATTGCCCTGTTCTGTTCATTTCCTTTGAAGCATCTGGTAATGGCCACTGTCAGAAGACAGGATACTGGGCTAGATGGACCACTGGTTTGACACAGTATGGGTGTTCTTGTGCTCTCATATGCTGGAGGTAGCACCAATTGGGAATTTTTTGATTAAATGATTTTTCACTGGAAAATGCTGATCCACCAAACCTTAAACTTTTTGTGGAAATGTATCCATTTTGAATAAAACTTTGTCAGGGAGGTTTTTCAAGTCCAGGATGGAATTTCTAGTCAGAGAGACCACTCCCAAACTAGCCAATAGCCTAGTGGTTAGGGCATTCAGCCCTGAATTGTGGGACAGCCAGGTTCAAGTCTCTACTCTCTTGGATTCAAACATTGAATTGAACCTAGCTCTTCCATGAGAGGTGAGTTCCCTGGTTATTCTTGGGTTAGTCTCTGTCACTCTCTCTTGTTGAAGCTGTTCCATCTAGTATACAAAATTAAATATTTATTGGGCCAGAGAGTGACTCTAAATCCCAGCAGTGATGGTATTCACATGGGCTGTTGGAGCCACATGCTAATTCAAGCCAGTACTGTATGCAGCAATTTTGAGGCTTTCAGTAGTGGAATAGACTGTGCCGACAATGTTGGTACCAAGGTTGTCAGTACCAGAGCAAGAGCTGTCAACACTGGTACCAAGTGCCCACAGGCAGTGCCACAGTAGTAGAGACCACCTGAGGGTGCTCCTTAGCCAGTATCGGTGCACTGAGACCAGAATTGAGGGTAAGGGCCCAGGCAAAGATATGTGCATCCTGGAGTTGAATGCATGCCAGCGTAGATGGTGTCGAGAAATAAATGGGGGAATCTGTTCAACATCTTAGATGTCTGTACACAAATGCAAGGAGTATGGGGAATAAACAGGGAGAACTGGAAGTATTAGTCCATAAGATAAATTATTACTTAATTGGAATCAAAGAGGCTTAGTGGGAAAAATCTCTTGACTGGAATCTTGGTAAAGAGGTGTATAACTTGTTCAGGAAGGACAGGCAGGATAGAGGGAGGAGGTACTGCATTATACATCAAGAATTCACTTGTTCTGAGGTCCAGAAGGAGGTGAGAGGCAGACCAGTTGAAAATCTCTGAGTAAAGATAAAAGGGGTAAAAATAGGAGTGAAGCTGTGGTAGCAGTCTACTATAGGCCACCAAATCAGGAAGAGGAGGTGCAAAAGTCATTTGCAGAACAAATATCAAAATATACGACCTGGTAGTAATGAGGGATTTTAACTATCCCGACATCTGTTGGAAAAGTAATAAGACAAAATACAAAACTTCCATTAAGTTCTTGTAATGTATCAGAGACAGCTTTTTGTTTCAGAAAATGGAGAAAGTAACTGGGGGACTGCCATTTTATACTTGAGTCTGACCAACTGAGAGAAATTGGAGGTGAATCAGAAGATGGAATGCATTTTGGGTAAAAGTGATCATGAAATGATTGATTTTATTATTCTAAGGCAAAGAAGGAGTAGGAGCAGCAGAATAAGGACAATGGATTTTAAAAAAAGCAAATTTTAAACAAACTCAGGGAACTGATAGGTAAGGTCCTATGGGAAGAAAATCTAAGGGAAAAAGTAGTTCACGGAACCTGGCAATTTCTCAAGGAGACAATAGTAAAGGCACTACTTCAAACTATCCTGATGTGAAGAAAACTTGTGATGAATATTAAGAGGCCAAGTATGCTTCTAAAAATTGCAGATGACACCAAGGAAGGAGGGGTTGCAAGCACTTTGGAGGACAGGATTAAATTCAAAACAACCTTGACAAATTAGAGAACTGCTATGAATTCAACAAGATGAAATTCAATAAAGATAAGTGCAAAGTATGTCACATAGAAGGAACAATCAGATGTACAACTACCAAATGGAGAATAACTGGCTAGGCAATAGTACTGCTGAAAAGTTATAAAAGATCTGGAAGTTATAGTGGATCACAAATTGAATATGAGTCAACAATGTGATACAGTTGCAAAAAAGGCTAATATCATTCTGGGGTGTATTAACAGGAGTATTGTATGTAAGACACAGAAGGTAACTGTCCCACTCTACTTGGCTCTGCTAAGGCCTCAACTGGAGTACTGTGTCCAATTCCAGGTGCCACATTTTAGGAAAGATGTGGACAAATTGAAGAGAATTCAGAAGAGACCAACAAACACGATAAAAGGTTTAGAAAACCTGATGTATGATAAAGGTTAAAAAAATGGGCATGGGTCATCTTGAGAAAAGACGACTGAGGCGGGACCTGAAAATGGTTTTCAGGTATGTTAAGGACTATTATAAAAAGGCATGGTGATCAATTGTTTTCCATGTGTACTGATGGTAGGACAAGAAGTATTGGGCTTAATCTGCAACAAGGGAGATTTAGGTTAGATATTAGGAAAAAACCTTCTAACTAGAAGATTATTTAAGCTCCGGAGTAGGCTTCCATGGGAGGTTCCCATCATTGGAGATTTTTAAGAAAAAGGTTAGACAAACACCTGTCAGGAATGATCTGGGTTTACTTGGTTCTGCCTTACCACAGGGGGCTGGTCTTGATGACTTCTCAAGGTCTCTTCCAGCCCCACATTTCTGTGATTCTATAGATATTTTCACATGCCACAGGGACCTAGGTCAGGCCTTGTGCTACCCTAGTGAGAAGAGATGTTGCAATCTATGTCTCTTTTTTTTTACAGGTTTCTTAGGCCTGGTCTACACTAAGGTGGGGGGGGTCGAACTAAGGTACGCAACTTCAGCTACGCGAATAGCGTAGCTGAAGTCGAACTACCTTAGTTCGAGCTACTCACCCGTCCAGACGCCGCGGGATTGAAGTCCTCGGCTCCCCCGTCGACTCTGCCACCGCCGTTCGCGGTGGTGGAGTTCCGGAGTTGATGGGAGCGTGTTCGGAGTTCGAACTATCGCGCCTAGATTAGTCCTTCTGTTTTTTAGAAGAGCTGTGTTGTGTTCTACCCTCTTTTGCTGATGAAGAGGCTTTAGAAATGGAAGTAGCAGAGGAGAATTTCTGAGGTGCTGGAGCTCCAGAGGCAGTTATAGCACCCACATGACCAGAAAACTAGCTGCCTTGCTAGAGAGGCAGTATTTGAACTCAGGTGAATTTTGTTCAGCCATTAGTGCTGAAGCCCAGTACCTGGTAACTAAAAGAGAGTGAAAAAACCACCTGGAACAGAAACCTAATAAAAAACTATCCTAAGCTAACCAGATAACTACTAATCTTCAAAAATTCCAGTTGTAATAATAAGTGTGCAAAAATCAGGGACACTGTTTCCTCAGTTCTGTCTAGCCACCACAGGTGGTAAGAGTCAGTTGGCCCCACTTTGTGCCCTCGAAGGATGGGGGCACCTGAGGGCACTCATAGCATAAGCATAGCCCCAATGGACACTACTGGCAAAAAGAATCCTGTCTTGAGTGCATTCGCTCATAGAGTGGAATATATCTATGAACAAGCACTTGAAGAAGAATCTGAAATGTATTCCACTTTCCCCAAACTGAAATGAGGATAAGTTGCCTTTATGGTATATCCAGAAAATACATGTTATTTGATTTCATCCTGTAAATGTACAGTTGACATTTTTACTCACTATTCTATATAAAAAGATCTCCAAGAAAAAACTTGCATTATAAATAGTATAGTAATATGATGATTGCAACATTGTCTATGATTATCAAATGATGATAAGCAAGGGACATGCATAACTTCTTCTGAAGCATTCATTTTTCAAAATGAAGGAAGCCAACTCATAAGGGAAAGGGACATAGATCCTGACAAATCTGTAGGCACTAGCAAACGTTAACAAAAAGTTGTAGTGACTGATGTATTAATGTAATGCTGCCACTGTACTATATTCAGAAATTTACAACTGTTGATGCTTTTGTGTCCAGTCAAAAGAGCAGGCATCATGATTTCTGCTATGTTTGACATTCTCTATATTTTCTACTTAATGTTAATCTCTGTATAGTACTCAATACTTGCTTTCTATGAGAGAGACAGAAGAAGTAGGACTCCCACAAATGGGATAATACATTTGAAGACAGCTGACCAAATAAAAGAGATAGCTGGGATGAAAATTTCTTGACATTTTTATGAACTCATCAGTTTTGCCATTTAATGTATAAAAAGAAAAACCTATTTCTACTGATTGATTACTTTAATGAATAAATGTACTTGGTGGTTTGAGTGGATTAAATTTCCCTTGCTGGCAGGAACTGGCCTTAAATGAAAGTGTTTTGAAGGTCTGTTCATTTCTCCCCCACCCTAAAAAAAGATAGAAAATCAGTCTGAATTTCAAACCACTTTGATCTCTGTGTATATTTTACAAACTATTACCTGGTCCCCTGTGAGCCCCTGTGGAGTAAAAACCAATTACAGTGCCTCAGATTGTGTGCTCAGGTAATTTTAAAAGCAAATTTTTCAAAATGTCAGTGATATGTTGAACAACACACTGTTCCCTATAACTATAACCTCCTTCTTATGCATAATACTTTCTTCCTTTACTCAACACCAACACCCTCCATCATCTTACCCCATCCATGCACAGAAAATAAAGAGCTGGTAATGAAAGCATCATGGACTATTTGGAGACAGGGAAATTATTCAAAAGAATTAGTGATCAAAAACAAAACAAAACAAAAAACCCAGAGAAGCTGCATGTTTTGGAAGATGAACTGCAGGAGAGGATAATTTCCTGTTCGTGGCTCTGTTTTGACACTACTAAACCAGTGCCCAAAAGTGTGAAGCTTTTGTGCAATGTTGCTCAACCTGAGGTTCTCAACTTTGTAGCTCCTCTTAGATTTCCAAGTGATTCTCTTTCAGTTCTGAGTAATGTATCATGTGATGTCCTGTAACATGCATCATGTGATATGCTGATGTCAGTACAGCCATTTTCTTCTGTGGAGGGACTGGCAATTTCAAACACACAGACTTGTACTCACATATACATATTCTCACAAAGACAGACACATAAGCAAATGAGTGAATGTGTATTTACATAGGAAGCTAACTAAAGTACATGATGATGCTCATTCTGATCATAGTTTAGCTTTAAGAAGTTGCTCTAATGGGAAAATATGTAATAATTACCACATCATCAAAATCTTTATTGATAGTTTTGTATTCTAAATATGTCTGATTACTTTGTGACTTAATGATAGAGTGCTTCTTTTGCTCGAGTGCTTTTTAAAGGTTGAATGCTACTGCTCTAGTGACTAAATTAAAATATAAAGAGCAAAATGCAGAGACATGACACTTTTATTTTTCCTATAAGCATTTGTTTCAAGGAGCTTCACTATGGATTAACCCTGTAAAATTACCATATACATAAATGCAGATTGTATCTTTTTTCCTTTAGTCATATGCTCCATGTTTCATTCAGCCTTGTTTTGTCTCCTGCTATCCGCTGTAATTGTCCTTATGCAACACATGAAACATCTCAAAACAGCAGAAGTTTTGAAATCTATCATATAAGTATGGTATCTCGATAGAGAGGAGGCATCCTGAATTTCTCTTTCTTCACGTCTGAGGTTTCAACTTTATATATATATTTATACACACACACACATTTAGTTATAGTGCCATAGGTTTATTGATTATTTTTCTCTTCACTTTCCCATTTTTAGGGGGTAGGGTGAAGGATGTCTTCTAGTTTTATTAATGTCTAGGTGAAATAACTAAATTTGTTCCAGTGTTGTCTTGTGGCCACTTTCTGTCATATCAGAAAGTATTTATATAAACTTCAAAAATGGCTGTGTGATGGCTGAAAGATGTTGAATTAGGCCAGATGGGCCCAATCAGCCAATTAAGCTGCAAACAAGGGAGATGTAAGGCTGAGTGGAGGTCACTAGTTAGAAGGAAGCTCACCTGTGAGGGAATAGGCAGTGGCTTCTATAAAGCCGGGGGACCGGCAACAGTATGTGATTCTTTCTCCCTGAGGTAAAGTTAGATAGGAACTCATGAGAAAGGATTTACCTAGGAGGCCTAAGAGAGAGGCCTGACTAGGAAGGCTGATAAAGGAAAAGCTTAAAGAAGCACTGTAGGAAATAGTCTAGGGAAGAGAGCAGTAGGGCAAATGAAGTCCCAGACCTTAACTGCTTGCTATAGGGCTGTGGACTAGAACCCAGAGTGTGGGCCTGGATTCCCCTACCATCCACTGCAGTGTGGTGTTGCTTGGAGCAGTGACTGGGAAGTTGGTGGAGTCACTGCAGAAGTGACATAGTCAGGGTAGTGGATGTGAGGACTGTCTGATGCTGCTTGTACAGAGGAACTTTAGAAGACTTGCCCAAAAGGGGAAATCAATGTGACCTGGCTGGAAGGCTGAGTCATGGAGCAGCAGTACTGCAACTCCATGAGCTGGAGGAGAGCTGCACTGGTGAAAGAGAAGAAAGAGGATGCTTAACTGGGCAGAACTAATCTCCAGATTTGCCCAAAGCGGGTGAGTAGAGAGCACCCTGTGACAGGCTTGACCTAGTAAACTGGGATTCTGTCAGTGATGTCAGGAGAAAAAGATTTCTCATAAAGATTGATGGATGCTATCTTTCCTTTCCTACTGGTTTAGTCACCGGGTTCTCCAAAAGCTAGGCAGTTGCAATAGTGCTGTGTCATGAGGCCTTTGACATCTGAAAGTAAGTAGCCAAGAGACTGTAAAGAGAGCAGCAGAGCCAATTTACAGCAACAGGTAGTGATGATACAGAATCTCATCCAAAGTGGTATAAGCAATGCCTGCCTTGATGAATTTCAACTAATGCCATTCTATGAAATGGGCCTCTGAACTGAGGAACTCCTGAGAGCAACTTCACGTAATTGGCCAACTAGCACAGGTTCTCTCCAGGTTATCACCAGAAGTACTACCTTTGTGTATCAGGGCTGGCAATTAGTTGTGCACAAAGGTGTGCAGCATCACAGTGGTACAGCACAGAGACATGGTGCTCAGCAGTGTCAATGTAAGTCAGTAAGGTACTCTCAGCTGCTGTATTCAGAGGTACCTATGATTTGTACATCGAGATTAATCTCTCTAATTTCTAGTCCTTTCATTCAAAGTGGGATTTTTCCCACGGTAACTCTCAGAAGTCCCAAACATCACATCAGATGAATAAGACAGTCAAAGTTGACATACAGATATAATTCTCCACTGGTGCAGCTCCACAGCTGGTAGCAGGTAGTTCTTAGGTAATCTCATCACCATGTTGCATAGATCTGTTCTGTGCAGAGTTAGATGACCCAGTGGTTAAAAAAACAAACTGTAACTCTGGGAGATTCCCTAAAATCCTTAGGATAGACGCTTCCTAACCAGGAACCATACTTACTGTAATGTAGAAATAGACTAAAAGGCTACAACAGTTATAAACAGAAGCTGGAACAGATGTAACAATTCACTACATATGCTCTGGCAGGAAACCCAAATGTAGCAGGTTAAAACTTTACACTGAGTAGGCTTCTTGAGTAGATAAAAGCAATACATGGATACTTCAAACAATGTCAAATAGGACAAATAATGGAAGGAAACTAGTTTTTATTTTTTTTAATTGGTCATGTGTTAGAGCTCTCTGAGACTCAACTGTGTCTTACGTGTAGAATACGACTGATGTCAAATCTTACCTCAAATACACGTTTTCCTTGAGGACACCAAAAATAATTTGATGCAAACCCTGAAACCTCTTCTGTTATACTGACAGTATTCGGGGCCAAATGGGAGTTGCACCATCTTCTACAAGCACTGAATTTGGCTTTGTCGCTATAGTTCCCAGGTGATCCAAGGGTAAACATCTATGTTTCAGAATGAGCACCACTGTGTGTGCTGGCAACATAACCAGATCCTCACTTTAAGGGGAACACTGAGGGCATCTTTCATCCTGGGGCAAACACAGAGCATTGGAAAGATGTAATATTACAAAAATTTTGCAACAAGCTGCCATCATCTCCTGCAGGGCAAATACAGGAGTCTAGTGTTGAAGACGAGCCATCAGAGTTTGCCTTAGGTGCTGACAGCACTTCTTTAACACATTTGCTTCTCTAACACAAGCCTCATTCCCAACAACAGCTGCCACTGATCGAGATGCTACTGAGCAGGCATCTTCTCTGTGTTGGCTACAAGGCAAAAGCAATCCTGTTGAAAACATGGCCTGGTGTCCTCTGGGGAGAGGGCTAGATTATTTGCTTATCTGGTGACTACAAACACATCTAATAGTGATCCAAGAGTGCTTCTGTGTAAATCTTGAGGAAGACCAGTTGATCTTTTCTAGAATCAAAAGAGAAAGCTGTAGTATGATCCAGCCAGGTTTATTTCATACATCTGAGCTTCCTGCCATCTAGTGTATATTCAGAATGCATCTCCAACACAACATGGGCTATACAGTCATAGAATAAAGAATAGCATTAATCCCAGGTAATGTAGCGCGTTACTGAGCATGTATGCTGAAAATAACCATGTTTTCATCACAGGAGTCTGTATTATGCAAATACTGCATACCCCAAAGAACAGCCTGCAGACAGTGATTCAGTTATAATTGTGTTTGTTTTCAAAAACTTAGATGGAAAAACCTAGCACTTATTTCCCTCTAACTAAAGGGACAAACAACTTATATTTTCTATAATTAAGTATATCACATTCACAACCAATAAACTATGTCAAGACCATATTCAGTAATTAGTGGAATTACTCTAGGAAATTAGCAATTGTTTGTATTATGGCAGTGCTTAGGGACCCCAAAATCTGGACCAGAATCCCGCATTGTGCTAGGCACTGTTCAACAAGGACAAAAAGACTGTTCTTGCCTCAAAGAGCTTGTTGAGTCAATCAGCACTGGAGTTACACTAGCTCTCATTTGGTCCATTCTGTGGCTAACATTAAGCTCTTCTTCTCATTTCCTTACTGCATGGAACAAATCAACTTTAGGGTTTTTTTCCCTTTAATGAAATCTTTGATTCTAGAAGACAAAAAAGTGGTAAGTGATGGTGATTTTGATCTAGGGGATGTGGGCTGAAAAGATGATATAATACAGCTCTTCTAAATCCAAATAATGTCCATTAAACACAAGTCCATCTTTCTCTTGTGAGGGAGGCAATCATTGCCTGACTCTTGAAATTTTCCTTTCTGTAACAACCAAACTATCTTTGTTAGGACCTCAGATTTTTTTTTAATATAAAACAAACAAAAAAATTTTTAAGTTGTAAACTGGCCATGATCCAAAAATCAGACCCTCCCATCCAAAACCAACTCTGCTTTGGCCCTAAATCTCCTGAAAATAGCTGACAAATTTTTGGAGTTATCAAACCCTTTTCTAGGTTTGGCTCTGCAGCTGAACTTCAAACCAGAGCCACAACCTAACTGAGGGCCCAAATGTAACATCATGCATTCCAATGGAGACAGTAACAGAAGAAGGGAGAGAGAAAATAAGAAGTGAGGTTTTGTTAGTGGATTTGGTGATGGGACAAAAGCATCCTACTGCCACCCTAGCACCAATAGAATTATGCACATGCTTCAGTGCTTTGCTGAATTGGAGCCTATATGTGTACATGAGAACAGCCTCCTCTGGAATGTGACAAACCTCACTTGTTCTACTTCTGGGGCTGCACTTTGGGAGTAAGGGTGTTGTCAGTAGAGAGGGAGGATTGCCACTTTAAATGGTTTTAGGCTAAAATCAACTCCTGGCTATTCAAACAGCCTGAAAAAACCCTACCCAACTTTCAGACTGTCTTCTTAATGCAGTGCAAAAAGACAAAGGCTATTGATCTTAACTTTAGAGTTATTTTTTGAATTCACCTGATTATTGCCTGGAAATATATAGCTTTGACAGTACTTAGCATTAAATCTTAACATAGATTTGGGGCTAGAAGCATATTCTTTGCTATGCAGTATAGAGCGGGCCAAATGAGAGGAAAAGTTGGTGGCATGGGGGAGAGATGGAATTCACAGGGACGGAGAAGAGAGATCATGATACATACACACCAGCCTACATAAGACCCTCTATATTAGAGTGCCGCAGAAAAGCAAGGGGCATATCTGACAGGAAGGGGATGGTGCTGGTCTTTAGGCAGCATGCTCTTCTGGAGAACCCACATTTTCCAACAGAAGAGTCCATGAAAGTAAGTGCTGCTCAGAGCAACACTAACTTCTGCACCTTGCTTTCTATTCCCAATTCCACCACCCCATGGAAGGAATAGGATGTACATAGTGATGATCTGCCAAAATATTAACAACTGGTTCCCTCCTCCTCACCCCACAAGGGGGTCGTCCCCCCCACCCCCTGGGACTCCTGCCCCGCCCCCCGGGACTCCTGCCCTATCCAACCTCCCACGTTCCTTGACACCCCACCCCAGGACCCCTGCCCCATCCACCCCCTTCCCTGTCCCCTAACTGCCCCCTGCAACCCCATCCAACCCCTCCTCTTATTCCTAATGGCCCCATCCAACCACCCCTTCTCCCTGTCCCGACTGCCCCTGGAACCCCTGCCCCTGACTGCCTCCCACCGCCCCAACCAACCCCTGGGCCAGCCTGACTGCCCCCCCAGGACCCTTGCCCCCATTCAATTCCCCTGTTCCCTGCCCTCTGACCACCCCAAGTCCTGACCCTAATCCACCCCCTGCCCTCTATCCAACACCCTCTCCCTGCTCCCTGCCCCCCTTACCGCACTGCCCGGAGCCATGCCGCCCAGCCGGCTGGAGTCAGGGCCGGGGGCCAGCCCGGAACCGCCCCGCCCGGCCGGCCGGAGTCGGGGCCGGGGTCACGGCCAGGGCCGGAGATTCGCGGCGCCTAGAGCCCTCCTCGTGCTCCCCCACCCCAGCTCACCTGCAGGAAGCTGCTGCTTCCTTCTCAGCCCTCCCAGGCTTCCCGTGCTAACAGCTGATTGGCGGGAAGCCCAGATGGGGAGCCTTCAGATGAGGAGGCAGAGGCAGAGCTGGAGCCAGGTGAGCTGGGGCCGGGGGCAGGGCAGGGCAGGGCAGGGAGCTCCTGGAGCTTTTGTTAAATTTAAAAGCCCTTTACAACCGGTTCGAAAAGGGTTTCTAAATTTAACAACCGGTTCCCGTGAACCGGTGGGAACCGGCTCCAGCTCACCACTGGATGAACAAGCAGAGCAGGATGACTACTGGCTAGCTAGGGAGCCAACTGTACTGCCAGTGTTGAAAGGGACAGGCCTGGAAATCACCTGCAAATACACCTCTACCCCGATATAACACTGTCCTCGGGAGCCAAAAAATCTTACCGCATTATAGGTGAAACCTCATTATATCAAACTTGCTTTGATCCGCCGGAGTGTGCAGCCCCCCCCCCCCCCCCGAGCACTGCTTTACCACGTTATATCCAAATTTGTGTTATATCGGGTCGCATTATATCGGGGTAGAGGTGTACATGCATTTCTTTTGCACCCAAAACTCTCAATTACTTTAATCAAAGTTTTGGTTGCTCATGTAGAAGGGTCCCATAGTTGCTACTGAATGGTTGCCATGCAGTTAGTAAGCAAAACTCTTATTTTTCTTTCAATTTTAAAAGTTTATAGTGTGTAAATATTCATTTTAATTACAAAAGGAACCTTCTATGTACTTGAGCAATGGGCACCAATAAAATATCTACATAAATGCATTTATTTAGCTTACAAGTTTTTCACTGAAGAGAACGTTTTGAGTTTTTTATCTCCTGGCTGTCAACTAAAACCTTTCAAATGTGGGGAATTGCTAATCCAAAACTTGCTGCATGGAAGAGAAGAAATCAAAACCTATTGCAGCTAGCAAAAGAAATAGAAACCAACTATATATAGCGTGTATGCAATTTTATACACCCTATACACACACACACATTGTGCATGTATTAAACACAAAAAAGTTAAAAGAACATTGTCAAGCACTAAAAAATGGAGGAAATGCCAGAAGTAAGCAACCTTATTTCAGCCCCCCATGCAACCTTAATTCAGCCTCCTTGTTTATGATATAGTCTCAATGTGTGATATACTCTTTAATTACATGATCACATTTTTTTCCACAGGATTCCTTGTTAAATATTTGTTCAGAAGTGGAGAGAAACTGCCATTCTCTATGCTAATTATAAAGATTAGATTAGGAAAGTTCCATTGCATGAGTTGGAAATAAAATCATCAATAAACCATATTTCAACAACTATACATTACTAATAACATAAATGTCTACAGGGCAAATCCTACCCCCTCTATTTCCCTATGGATATATATGAATAAATAAGCAGTGTAACCAGCGCAATTCCATTGTGCAAGGTGGAAGCATGGGATGCACAAAGGGTTTGTTGTGGCCATTCTGTTTATGAGGGACACAGAGGGAAGGTGGGCTAGAGAAGGAGCAGAGTCAATCAATCTTAGATTGCATATAGCTACCATAAAAACCGAGAGAGTGTGGGGGATGTGGATGTTACTTCATAGTTCAGAAGATAGTAGAAGGATTGTATCCCAACGTAACTACAAAAGGTCTGGGCCCAGGTTCAGCACAGGGCATGTGATTTGCCCCATCTGTATAATATATATATAAAATACAGACACATATCAGAGAAGGTATTTGCAGGATAAAATGTAATACAATAAGTAGTACATTGCACATTCTATTTATAATAAAACCAGCATTTAGCATAGATCAATAGATTAGATACACAATACCTATTTATATTATTTTTCAAAAGCCTCAGACAATTAATGCAAGAACTATTTTGAGACAAAGTTATATAGACAAAATTATGGTACAGCTAACAGCAATATGACACACTAGGATTTTCTGGCATGTAAAGCTCATTTTAACAGATACCAATGTGACATACATAAAGCTGTTAGGCTTTCTCCAAAGGACAGTCATCCACTTCATGTTTCAAGTGCCAAATTAATTATATTTGACATTTAATTTATAACCTCAGGTATTTTAGATTTTAAACTTGACTATGATAACAGCAGATTAAAGCAGTGTTCCATTTGACAGAATCTATTTTTTTCAAGTTATTTTCATTGAGAGTGAGAGTCTAGATACAGATTTTTGTGTATCAAGCACGCATACAGGACATTGATACCTCTAAGCAAAGTGCACTTCATCATATCCCTCCTCCCCCACCCACTCTGTGGTGAATTATTTTACTTTGGGTCAAGTTTCTTTTGCAGAGTTAATCACAACGCTCCACCTACTGGAATGATGCAGAACTGTGCTTGAGAAAAGACAGGATTACAAATACAGTATTGCCAAGCAGCCTTTCGGTCAAGAGAAAATCATTATAAAAAACGTAAACATTTGTGTATATATAAGTAATCTGTAAAGTCTCCTGTAAAGGTTTACAGTTAAAAACACTGCCAAGGTAGAACAATTTTTCAAACTAAACTGCAATTTTATAAAAACAATCTGAACATTGCCTTTTGTCAAAATATGCCTTTGAACTATAAGAAATCTTGCCAGGCACACCTTTCTCAGGAGAAGTGAATGGAAGTTATATATCAGTATGGCAGGACTTCTTAATTCCTATAAACAGGGTCCTATAGGATTGCTACATTTTTTGACTAAAATATAGTATCAGCTTGATACATGATTCATCCTGTGTTTAGGCCTATACACTGGCCTGGCAGGTAGCTAGATAGAAAACACCCTTTAGATTACCAATCTCTAACATTTATGATTTTATATGCCAAGCTCTCATCCATTGCAGATTTCAATGTAGATAGCTGATAGTGAATTAAATAAAACATTATTTTTAACAAATTTAAAAAGCAATTCAGTGATACTGAAAAAGTTTGATAATTCTTTTCATGTAGCCTGAGGACTATACTTTACAAGTGTAACATCAAAACTGAGAAAAAAAGACGGTTACTCACCGTAGTAACTGTTGTTCTTCGAGATATGTTGCTCCTATCCATTCCAGTTAGGTGTGCGCGCCGCGCGTGCACGGCATCTCGGAACTTTTTTACCCTAGCAACACCGGCGGGCCGGCTGGCGCCCTCTGGAGTGGCGCCGCTATGGCGCGTGTTATATACCCCAGCCGGCCCGTCCGCTCCTCAGTTCCTTCTTGCCAGCTACTCCGACAGTGGGGAAGGAGGGCGGGTCTGGAATGGATAGGAGCAACACATCTCGAAGAACAACAGTTACCACGGTGAGTAACCGTCTTTTCTTCTTCGAGTGATTGCTCCTATGCATTCCAGTTAGGTGAATCCCAAGCCTTACCTAGGCAGTGGGGTCGGAGTGAGACGTGGCGGAGTGTAGTACTGCGGAGCCGAAGGCTGCGTCGTCTCGAGACTGTTGCACCAACGCGTAGCGAGAGGCGAAGGTGTGGACCGAAGACCAGGTGGCCGCTCGACAGATGTCCTGGATCGGAACATTGGCCAGGAAGGCGGCAGACGAGGCGTGCGCCCTTGTCGAGTGTGCAGTGAGGCGGCGTGGCGGCTCGCGAGCAAGCTCATAGCAGGTCCGGATACACGCAGTGACCCGGAGGAAATCCGCTGGGAGGATATCGGCTTGCCTTTCATGCGGTCAGCAACCGCTACGAACAGCTGGGGCGAACACCGGAAGGGCTTAGTCCGCTCGATGTAGAAAGCGAGCGCCCTGCGGACGTCGAGGGTATGCAGCTGTTGCTCCCGAGGTGAGGCATGTGGCTTCAGGAAGAACACCGGGAGGAAGATCTCCTGGTTGAGATGGAAAGCTGACACTACCTTCGGGAGGAAGGCCGGATGAGGGCGAAGCTGCACCTTGTCCCCATGGAAGACGGTGTATGGCGGGCTAACCGTCAGAGCGCGGAGCTCAGAAACTCGTCTCGCTGATGTAATGGCGACGAGGAAGGCCGTCTTCCAGGAGAGGTAGAGCAGGGAGCACGTGGCTAAGGGCTCAAACGGAGGACCCATCAGCTTAGCCAGCACGAGGTTCAAATCCCATGTCGGGGTAGGACGCCGCACCGGCGGGTACAAGCGGTCCAGGCCTTTGAGGAAGCGGGAAACCATCTGGTTCGAGAAGATGGACCGACCTTCCACGGATGGACGAAAGGCGGACACTGCTGCCAGGTGAACTCTCAAGGAGGAGACCGCAAGACCTTGCTCCTTAAGGTACCAGAGGTAGTCCAGGATGGTAGGGACCGGGACTACGAATGGATTGAGACCTCGTTGATCACACCAGAGTGCGAATCTCTTCCATTTCGCTAGGTAAGTGGAGCGAGTGGAAGGCTTTCTGCTCACAAGCAGGACTTGCTGAACTGCTGCAGAGCAGCCCCTCTCTGCGTGGGTCAACCACTCAGGTACCAACCTGTAAGATGGAGGGACTGCAGGTTCGGATGGCGGAGTCTGCCGAAGTCCTGGGTGATGAGGTCCGGCCACAATGGAAGGGGGATGGGGTCCCAAACGGAGAGCTCGAGCAGCAGGGTGTACCAGTGCTGCCTCGGCCAGGCCGGCGCTATGAGTATGATATGGGCTCTGTCCCTCCGAAGCTTCAGGAGCACTCGGTGCACGAGCGGGAACGGAGGGAAGGCGTAGAGGAGGCGATCCGTCTAGGGGTAAAGGAAGGCGTCCGACAGGGAGCCTGGCGAGCGACCCTGGTATGAGCAAAACAGGTGGCACTTCCTGTTCCCCCTGGAGGCAAATAGCTCTATTTGGGGAAACCCCCACCTCCGGAAGATTGTGTGGACAACATCTGGACGGAGGGACCACTCGTGGGAGAGGAACGACCTGCTGAGATGGTCGGCCAGCGTGTTCTGCACTCCCGGAAGAAAGGACGCTTCCAGGTGAATTGAGTGGGTTACGCAGAAGTCCCACAGGAGCATCGCTTCCTTGCAGAGCGGGGAGGAACGGGCTCCGCCCTGCTTGTTCACGTAGAACATTGCGGTGGTGTTGTCCGTGAATACTGTCACACAGCGGCGTTGCAGGTGGGTGCAGAAGGTGCGACAGGCCAGGCGGATTGCGTACAGCTCGCGGACATTGATGTGCAGGGCGAGCTCCTGGGGCGACCACAGGCCTTGGGAGTGAAGGTCGCCCAGGTGAGCTCCCCAACCGAGTGCTGAGGCATCCGTGGTCAGAGTGGCCGACGGGCGAGGAGGGTGGAACGGGACTCCGGCACACACGACCTCCGGGTCGAGCCACCAGTTGAGGGACTCGAGGGTCGGCCTGGTGACCGTGACCACCATGTCGATGGGATCTCGATGCGGTCGGTACACCGACGCAAGCCAAGACTGGAACGGACGGAGGCGGAGCCGTGCGTACGCGGTGACATACGTGCATGAAGCCATGTGGCCCAGGAGACGGAGGCAGGAGCGCACCGTCGTGGTCGGAAAGGTGACGAGGTCCCGGATGATGGAGACCATCGTCTGGTGTCGAGCGCGAGGGAGACAGGCCCTGGCCACCGTGGAGTCGAGAACCGCTCCGATGAACTCCACTCGCTGTGACGGAATCAAAGTGGACTTCTCAGCGTTGATGAGAAGACCGAGCCGTTGAAAGAGAGACAGGATTTCTGTCATCTGGCCCATCACGAGTTGTCGAGACTGTCCTCGAACCAGCCGGTCGTCGAGATATGGGTAGACGTGTATCTGATGACATCGGAGGGCTGCAGCAACCACCGCCATGCATTTGGTAAACACCCTCGGGGCGGTGGCGAGTCCGAACGGCAACACGGCGAACTGGTAGTGGGTGTTGTTGACCACAAACCGGAGATAACGACGATGGGGAGGATAGATCGCGACATGGAAGTAGGCGTCCTTCATGTCGAGGGCGGCAAACCAATCTCCCGGATCCAGAGAGGGAATGATGGTCCCCAAGGTGACCATGCGAAACTTGGGCTTGAGCAGGTACTTGTTCAGCTCGCGAAGGTCCAGGATAGGACGTAGCCCCCCCTTTCGCTTTGGGGATGAGAAAATAATGGGAATAGAATCCTCTGCCCCGCCTGTCTTGAGGCACTGCTTCTATGGCACCCACGCTCAACAGAGACTGAACCTCTTGTAAGAGGACTTGCTCGTGAGAGGGGTCCCTGAAGAGGGACAGGGAGGGTGGGTGGGAAGGTGGGGGCGAAACAAATTGCAGGCGGTATCCCGACTGGACCGTTTGAAGCACCCAGTTGTCTGTTGTTAATTGGGACCACGCCGAAAAGAAATGGGAAAGGCGGTTGTAAAATAACGGGGAAGGATCCGGTAGGGAGAGTGATGGGCCGTCCTCGAGCGTCCCATCAAAAGGCCTGCTTGGCCCCTTGAGGGGCCTTGGAAGCGGCCTGGCCCTGGTTACGGTGGTTGCCGGAAGGACGACGGTGATTTTGGGCCGGTCGCCGGCTATTGTATGGCCGATATCGTTGCTGATAGAAAGGCCGGAAGGGCTGCTGCCGGAAGGACCTGCACTGCGTCGCTGGCGTGTGCATGCCGAGAGTACGGATTGCAATACGGCCTTCCTTCAGGGTCTGGATCCGAGAATCCGTCTTTTCGGAAAAGAGACCCTGTGTGTCAAAGGGCAGGTCCTGCAGAGTATATTGCACCTCCGGCGGCAGGGTAGAGGACTGCAGCCAGGCGATGCGCCGCATTGACACACCGGAGGCTAAGGTCCGAGCTCCAGAGTCCGCAGCGTCAAGGGCGGCCGTGATGGAGGACCTAGATGACCTTCTGCCCTCCTCCAACAGCGCCGTGAATTCCTGGCGGGAGGCTGAAGGCAGGAGCTCTGTGAACTTCGCCAGGGACGTCAAGATGTCGTAGACGTACCTGGCGAGGAGGACCATCTGGTTAGCAATTCGCATCTGCAAACCGCCTGCCGAGTAGACCTTGCGGCCTAGCAGGTCCATGCGCCGAGCATCCTTGGATTTAGGCGCAGGGGCAGGTTGACCGTGCCTCTCGCGGTCGTTAACCGACTGCACAACCAGCGAGTCCGGGGTCGGGTGGGTATAAAGGTACTCGTATCCCATCGGGGGAACCGAGTATTTACGCTCAACCCCGCGGGCCGTGGGAGGAATGGATGCAGGAGTTTGCCAGAGCGTGGTGGCGTTCTTTTGGATTGTTCTGACAAAGGGTAACGCCACGCGCACGGGAGCGTCCGCGCCCACCATCCTCCTGGACCTCCGCCACTGGGAGATCCATGGCCGTCGCCACCCGGCGAAGCAGGTCCTGATGGGCTTTCAGGTCAATAGGCGGCGGATCCTTGGCTGAAGCGCCGGCCACCGCCTCGTCCGGGGAGGATGAAGAGGACAAGCCCTGCACTACGGCCTCCGCCGCAGGGGCTGTTGACTGTGCCTCGGCTGGATCGCGCAGCGTGGAGGACTTGTGGTCCGGTGGAACGGGGGACTCACGTCGAGGAGAAGGAGCCGGCCGGCTAACCGTCGCCTCGGGGACCCTGCGCTCAGCGGCCAAGTCTCTCAGGGGAAACGGTACCCCCTGCACCTCATGCTGGGCCCATGGAACCCAGAAGCCCCACTGTTGAGACCCCTGAGGATCGCCATGTGGGGTCGGTGGCAGATGCGCTGTGCTGTCCACGCCGGAGGCCACCGATGCCGGGCGGGATGGCCAAGGAGGCGCTGAGGCGCTGACAGATTGCACCGCTGAAGGCGGTAGCCTCTCCGCAGACGGTACCGAGGGATGGCGTGAGTACCTCCGGTACCGGGACGGTGATCGAGACCGTCGGCCACCGCGGTGCCAGGAGCTCGACCGGTGCCGGGAGCTCGACCGGGAGCGGGATCTGCGGTGCCGGGAGAGGCTGCGGGAATCGCGATGTCGGGAACGGCGCCGGGATTGAGACCTCCGGTGGTGCCGACGCGACGGCGATCGGGACCTGGATCGGTGCCGGGAGTGCGACCGGTACCGAGATGACGAACGGTACCGGGACTCCGACCGGCGGCGGGATGGCGACCGGTACCGGGACGGCGAACGGTGCCGAGATCGAGAAGGCAACCTCCGTCGGGACCGGGAGCGTGATCGGGACCGGGAGTGTCGCTTGTGCCGGCGGTCCGCGGAGGGCGGTCGGATCATCATCGCCGGCTTCCCGACAGACGCGACAGCCCGCACCGGCGGTGCTGGGGGCCGGAGGCTCGGTGCCTCTACGAGCTGTATCAGCTCTCGCGCCGCAGAGAATGTCTCCGGCGTCGACGGCAGTCGGGGCTCAACCGCGGACGGTGCCGGGGAGCGTGGCGGTGCCGGACTCGACGGGCCTTGCGGCGCCGGAGTCAACGGCCCGGTGCCTGCTTGGCGCACGGCCACCGCGGGAGGCGCCGATGGCGCAATAGTCATGGCTGAGTCCTGCGCGCGGGACTTAGCGATAGCCTTTGCCAGTCTGCGCTTTCTAGCAGGCGAAAGGGAGCGGTGCCGGGTCTTCTCAGTCCCTGACTGAGGCTGCGGTGCCGCGGTGCCGGAGCAGCTCGGAGCAGCCAGTGCGCTCTGCACCGATGAGGCTCTCGGTGCCGGCGCGGCCGGTGCCGGGGGCTGTAGCGACGCCTCCATAAGGAGCTGCTTTAGTCTATTGTCCCGCTCCTTACGCATTCTCGGCTTGAAGGCAGAACAAATTTGGCACTTGTCTGTGCGATGACCCTCGCCGAGGCAGCGAAGACAGGCGTCGTGCGGGTCCCCGATCGGCCTAGGCCTCTGGCAAATTGCGCAGGGCTTAAAGCCCGGTGCCTTGGGCATGAGCCTGCACCGGGGAAGGAAAGGGAGGGAAACCCCCCTAACCCTAACACTAAACTTAACAAACTAACTATAACTATAACTATAACAACTAACTATACGTACTAAGATAACTATATACAAAAAACCTTTAGCGAGAGCTAGGGTAGTGGAGGACAGAGAGCACTCCACAGTTCCAACTGGCCGTCACGGGCGGTAAGAAGGAACTGGAGGAGCGGACAGGCCGGCTGGGGTATATAACACGCGCCATAGCGGCGCCACTCCAGGGGGCGCCAGCCGGCCCGCCGGTGTTGCTAGGGTAAAAAAGTTCCGAGATGCCGTGCACGCGCAGCGCGCACACCTAACTGGAATGCATAGGAGCAATCACTCGAAGAAGAATTATATTTATGATGCATGCGAAATTCAAGACAGCATTATAGCATTTTAACTTAGTAGGGCAGCACGTAATTAAAATACATGATACAGTATGCATTCTGGGACTGAGTTACTTTGAAGTTATCAGGTTTCTAGTGCTCATAATAATATTGAAGACAAACTGTACATGTTAAACTATTTACAAAGTTTCTCTCCTTTTGATTACTCTGATTTTTTAAAAATGTATCAGAGCAGAGAAATACTATATATGAATTTAGTAATATGTTTTTAGTTAAAACTTATGGTATTTCTCAATGATAAAAAATACAATCAAAAAAGCAAGATGATGCATACGTAGGCCAATGGACCTCTTATGAGCAAGATGAATGCTTAATTGACACAGTTAGAGAGCAATGTGGTCTAGTGGAACAAACACAACACTGAGAATAAGGACTCCTGAGTGCTTATCCCAGCTACATTCCTTTTATATTATTCCACCTGCTTTAAAAATAAAAGGTCAAATTCTGCATCCTTACTCACATTGAATGAGATCTTAGCCATACTGAAATCAATAGGAGTGTTTTCATTGACTTCAGGAGGGCCAGGAGTTCACTCAAACAGTGTTATCTTATTCTGAGATAAGATACTCAGAATAAGATAACACTGAGATAATACTTCTGTTCTTTTTGTGGATACAGACTAACATGGCTGCTACTCTGAAACTTATTCTGAGAGCAGACCAAATAAGACTACATGTACAGTAAGTTATTATTCCATGAAAGGAGGCAGAATCTGGCCCAAATAAATTATGGAACTATGACCCCTATATAGAACAGTATAGTTCAGTTATCTACTTTTTTCTCTTTGCCTTTTTACCTAAATCATTACAAATCAATAATTCAAACTAATAAATCTTATCTCTTGCTTTGCACACATAGCGTTAAACTGTCACCGCCTTTACTGGGCTATGCTCCTCAGCCCTACTTAGAACATGACACAAGCAGAGAATGGAAGAGCAAATGGAAGACTTGCTTGTCCAACATTCTCCTTGTGAACAAATGAACAGACTGGGCAGGTAGTAGGAGAATCCCTAGCTCTGCCCCTTAGCCTCCATACTCACCAAGCACTGTAACTGGCCAGTGCACAGGCAAAGTAAGAAGCTCTGTGAAAAGGGGTGAAGCAATTTACTCCTCCCTGCAGAACAAGGGAAGACTGTTCATTTCCATGGCTGTGCAGCTATGTGCTACCTCAGGGGTCAGCAGCCTAGGGCACACGTGCCAAAGGCGGCATGTGAGCTGATTTTTAGTGGCACTCACACTGCCCGGGTCTCTGCTGCCGGCCTGGGGTTCTGCTCGCCAGCCCCCTGCAAGCTGGAGTCCCATCTGCCAGTCCCAGGGGCTCTGCTGCTGGCCTGGGGTACCAACCACCAGCCCCGCTCAGCCCGCTGCTGGCCTGGAGTTCCGTCCGCTGGCCACCTGCCAGCCGGGGTTCCGTCCGCTGGCTTAACTCAGCCGCTGCAGGCCCGGGTCCCGGCCACCCATTCAGGTGGCTCCGCTGCCAGCCTGGGGTCCTGGCCTCCAGCCTGGGGCTCTGCTCCTGGCCTCGGCCTGGCACTCTGCAGCTGCCTCCATCTGTGGCCCACCTTAAAAACTGTTCCAGCACCACTGCGATATTTTTAAGTCCTGATTTGCTGCTTACATCACTATCATGCCACATGGAACAGCGCATTGCGTTTGACATTGTGCGTGCTGTCTGTTGCCATTTTTTTTTCAACTGTGAGTTGAGGGGTACATTTGACAAAACGTCAGCTCCTAAGGAAGCAAAGTTAGATATCCGTTTATTTCAGCCTTCTTGGGCAGACACATTTAGATTTATTCAAAAGAAGGACTGTGCTGTTTGTGCTTTCTGTTGTGAAAGTGTTGTTGTGAAAGTTTGTCGCACATCAAGTATTGGACGACATTTTCAAACGAAGCATGAGAAAACCTTTCTTGACGAAGCAGACAAGACGGAATCAATCAAAAAGGCAGAAGCAGGATATGAGAAGCAAAATAGTGTTTTTAAATGCTTAAGTGTAAGAAAAATCAAGCTACAGAAGGAAGTTACAAGATTGCACAATGCATTGCAAAAAACGGAAAGCCGTTTACAGGTGGGGAATATATAAAAAGTTTTTCTCAGCAGTTGGGAGGTTTTGTTCAATGATTTTTCAAATAAAGATACGATTGTATCTAGAATAAAAGAACTGCCTGTCTCTGCCAGAACAGTTGAGAGACACGTAAGCGAAATGGCAGAAAACATTAACGAAAAGCAGACAACTGCATTAAAAGACACAGAAGTGTTTAGCGTTGCAGTTGATAAGAGCGTGGATATAAACGATGTTCCACATTTGGCAGTTGTTGCAAGATATTGTGCTTCCAATGAAATCCAAGAGGAACTTTGTTGCCTAAAACCCCTGCATGGCACAACAAAGGGGGAAGATGTAGCAGAAAGTTTTGTAAACCATTTTGAAGAACGAGGAGTTGGCATCAGAAAAATATTTTGTGTGACAACAGATGGTGCTCCTGCCATGGTCGGAAAACAGAAGGGCTTTGTAAAGTTATTTGAAAATCAAATTGGCCACACGACAGTCAGATTTCACTGTATCATCCATCAAGAAAACCTGTGTGCTAAAATTTCTAATTCAGAGCTTAATAATATGAATACAGTGGTGCAAATTGTGAATTTCCTTGTTGCTCGATCTGCTTTGACTCACAGTTTCAAGCACCGATAGAAGAGATGGGCAGTGCTTATAACGACATTCCACTTCACAACGACATTCGGTGGCTAAGTTATGACAAGGTTTTGGTGCATTTTGTAAACTGTTTTGATGCAATCAAGGCCTTTTTGTCGAAAAAGGACAAAACTACCCTGAACTGGATGATGACAAATGGCTGTGTAAACTCATGTTTCTAACTGACATCACCACTCACCTAAACAAACTCAACCTCTGTCTCCAGGGTGCAGGGCAAATGGTTATGGATCTTTATGAAGTCTGGAAGGTATTTGTTGTAAAACTTTTTCTTGGGGTATTTAAACTTCAACTTTTCGCTATTTCCACCACATAAAAGAGCTATCAACATGTTGCACTGTCAGTGTCGATGAGATTGGAATGTACATGCAAGAACTGGAACCAGAATTTTCTGACAGATTTCAAGATTTCCAGCTATTTGACCCAATGCTTTCTTTTCTAATTAAACCTGAAAAGTTCAATGAAAGTGACTTGGGTTTGTCTATATTTCAGTGGATGGGTGTTGAAGATTTGAAAATGCAGCTCATTCAGTTAAAAAGCTCAGAATTGTGGGCATCAAAGTTTGGAGATCTGCGGAGTGCGAAGCTATTGAGAGAGATCATGGGGCCTCTATTCTGACCTGCTGGACATCCCTGCCAGTGAAATTAAATTGTTTGAAGAAAATTGCATTTGCAATGCTTTCAGCATTTGGATCCACATACCTGTGTGAACAGGTATTTTCACACATGAAATCTGTCCTCTGTCCCTTTTGGAGCCGGTTAACAACTGATCCTGTTGCCTGTATGCAGCTTAAAGTATCCAAATATGTGCTAGACATCGGAAAACACAGCAAGGAAAAGCAAGGGCAAGGATCACATTAAACTGATAAGATCTGCATTTTAATTTAATTTTAAATGAAGCTTCTTAAACGTTTTAAAAACCTTATTTACTTTACATACAATAGTTTAGTTATATAATAATGACATAGAGACCTTCTAAAAACATTAAAATGTATTACTGGCATGCAAAACCTTAAATTAGAGTGAATAAATGAAGACTTGGCACACCACTTCTGAAACGTTGCCGACCCCTGTGCTACCTACTTAATCAGGGTAGATTGTAAAATTATAATCTAATCAAGAGGAGTGTACTTGATTCTCCATTGGCATGAATAGGTACTATAATTCCATAGGCATGTATAACACCTGTTACTCCCCTAATCTTGTTCTGAATAATACCATGATGATAACTCAATAGTCCCTGAGTCTAAATTTTGGAATTCAAGGAGTGGCTGGTTCTACGATTTATCTGTCAATGGCCTCAGAGAGCATTTGTACTGACTCCTCTTCTGTCATCAGCACTATAGGAGGTCCCCCTAAAAATGCCTATAAACTATGTATAATCCCTAATTTTAAAACCCATGAAATAGGCAATAAATTAGACTAACACTTTAAGCAAAACTGACAAAGTGCAAAACCATAATAGGAATTTCAGCCTCAATGAACCCCTCTTTTACACAAATGCTCTAATTGGGTATGAGCTGGTGAGATAAAGATAGGCTGGAGACTGCAGACTCGGCTCCCTAGCTACGGCTGAGGTGAGCTTTGCACTCCGGCAGCACCAGGAGATTGCATGCCTACACCTCACCGCGCTTCCTCCCCCGCCCCTGCGCTGGGAGCGGCGGGGCTGCGACAGGGGCACGGGGCAGGGAGCGGCTCAGCCTAGGGACGGTCCGCGTCTGCCGCGCCGCCAGTCCCCTGAAGGAGGACAGCAGCATTAGCCCCGCCCCCGATTGTCTACATCACAGACCTGATTAACATACGAGACTCCTCCCCAGCCCGTCCCCTTCACTTTGCGCACGCGTAAATCAAGCTTCATGGAATGTACTCTTCCTGTCTCCCCTTTGCGCATGCGCTTCACGCGCCCCCTGCAGCCAGAGACGTGACCCCTCCCCTTTCTACTGCGCATATCATAATTATTAAACCACAATCATCTTGGCGCAGGCGCAGATTATTATGACCCTGTGCGCAGCCAGTCCTGCCTTGCCCTCCTTCCTCCTCCAATGGATGGAGACGTTACTTAGGCGGTGGGGCCC
This sequence comes from Mauremys reevesii, assembly GCF_016161935.1. NCBI lineage: Eukaryota > Metazoa > Chordata > Testudines > Geoemydidae > Mauremys > Mauremys reevesii. Next base: position 173,671,844 of record NC_052624.1, on the reverse strand, counting down.
CTCTGTCCAATCGTGCTGGAGTTTGTTAGTTTTGAGAGACTCGTCCTTCCTCCTCTTCCTTTCCCGGGCCGCTTGTCTCCAACGATGGCAGCTGCGGCGGGGCCCGGGCCGGAGGAGCTGATTTTGTTAGAGAAGCTCCTGGGGCTGAAGAAAGGGAACAAGTACGGTGCCCTGGAGGCGCGGAAGGTGAAGGATGCGAGGGGGGAACCGGGGACCGACTCGGGCATGTGCGCGCGCAGCAAACGGGCTGTCCTCGCGCTCGTCCCGTCTCCTCGCGCTCCTCCCGCTCCCTCCGGCGAGCGCTACCAGTGTAGACCTAGACGAGGCCTAAAATGCAACAGACACTTCCCCCTTAATGTTGGAGTATAAAAATAGTGCATAACTGTGGGAAGCACATTTGCAAGGAGAACATTGCATGGGGCCACCTGAAATTAAGGCTGTGATTTCGTCACAGGTATTTTTAGTAAAAGTCATGGACAGGTCACAGGCAATCAACAAAAATTCATAGCCCTGTGACCTGTCCATGACTTATACTGTAAATACCCTTGACTAAATCAGCCGGGAGAGGAGCTACTAGAGAGGGTACACCCTGGGGGACAGCTGCTGGAGGGGCGCCCCGGCTGCAGCAGCGATGTGGCTGGCTGCAGAGCCGCTCCAGCAGCCACAGGTGTGGCTGTCCCAGGGGCCACCTGAGGGGGCTGCTGCAGAAGTCACGGACGTTGGGAAAAGTCACAGAATCCATGACTTCCGCGACCTCAGAGACAGACACAGAGCCCTCACAATAACAAATGGGCTTGCCAATATAAAATCAAAGTAACGTGAAATCTGTCCCAAAACACTTGCATATTAATTTAATTCTTCCCAACTTTGCCTGCCCTTTATGCTCAGGCCTTTAAGTTATTGTAAAATGATATTAATTTCCTTTTCTTGCAAACATACCATGTTCTCTAGATTTGTTGATCAATCAATGAAGAAAGTAGCATTTTATTTATAATACCAGTATGGGGAACGGGTAGCTTGGTTTTTCAGCATTATGTTTTAAGACTATGGTGTGTTCAAGTTTGCTTCTGGCAGCTTTGAAATCATTCAGTTCAAACTAGATCAGCCAGATGCACAAGATGTATTCTTTATCATATTTTCTTATTAATGTGTATCTGTTTTTCTGTTTTACCTCTGAAATTTTTGGTATACTATTTTATCAGGTATGCAGTACAAAATATTTTGTATTTAGGGTTGGCATAATTGATTCATTCTATCTTCTCTACATGGCAACCTTTATCAGTTTTTACTTCCTGGAAAGAGCAGACTTCTGGCTCACTACTGCTGTAAGCAAGTAGTTATTGCCACACGCTTGTTGATGAGTACAGTGGTACTGCCACTGAGTTACTCTGAATGCACATTTGTGTAATCCTTTGCTCCTCAGTGTTGACCTCAATATACATTTGTGTACCATGCATTTGTTTGCTGAAGAGGTTTTTAATTGTTCATTAGTAATACTCAGCACTGAATTTTGATTCCTATAATTAGAAATCTATTCTATTTTGGCATTAGGAGGCAATCAACAAAACTCATGGTCTTCCAAAGCATAATCATGTGTAATAATGAGGAAAGTAGTCTGTCCTTAATTCAGATCCTGGAGATCTGATAGTATCCAATAGCTAAAAGTAGTAACATACTGCAGAAAATTCCTTATTGAATATCTATTGTACTTTGAATATTGACCGTGTGACAGTGAACATGAGATCATTAATTTCATAAAATTGGAAGGAAATAAGTACATCAGGGCATCTGTTATCACTGGAAAAACTAGATGTTTTGTGCCCTTTTTAAATTAGATCAGGAATTAGTTTAGACCCTCTAGAAATATGCTTAATGCTTAAATGCCAACAGTATTTGGCATATAATCTTTATGAACCATTTTTAAATATAACTTGATTCTTCTGCTTCAGAATATTAACTGAAATATCACAAATGTCCAACTATTCAGAAGTCTTGTTTAATTAGATCAATGTTCATTTTCTACATGATTTTTTAAAAAGTCTCAAAAGTTTAGCTGTAGTAGTTCTTCTCTTGCAAAAAGAAATGTAACTGCTGGTTACTGCTGAGTGGGATATCTACAGGGGACACTGAGATTCTGTTTGTTTGATTGGACCTTATGCTTTTTAAAGTTTGGGTCTCTGTCATGAAAATAGCAACATAGTTCTTAGGTTTATGATCTGGTTTAATAATTAGAATACATACTGTCTAATGCCTTTATTCTATTTAAGATACTTAATGATAATTCAAGTTCCCAATGAGAGGCAAGGTCTTGTGGAGAGAAATGGGTGCTCCACTGCATGCTTTCTGTAGTGCCATCATACTCCAATCAGTTTCTTACTGGATGACTTCAAAGAATATTGTACACTATACTTACCCACTGTTGAAAGTCATGCATGGACAGAATGGTTGTCTGTCTTGTCAAATAAAACGAAAGGGTTAATTCACAGTACATTACTGATTTCCTTTAAAAGAATTGGCCACAGGTACAGCCTGAAGTGATATAGTTTGTGGCACTGGCAGTATGGAAGACTGGTATTAAGAACTGAAGCCAGTTTTCCATTTTCTGTAATACTGCTTTAATAATTAGAAGAAAATGTTTTATGTTTAGAAATTTTCTTGATTTTAAAAGTTGTGCACGTAACAAGATTAAATTTGGTTTGGGATCTTAAACTAAATTAATATAGTCATGGATGACTTCTCTAGGAATATCAATCATTGTTAGGATCAGAAATGTTAACTGTAATAGTTTTAAATGTATCTCAGATAATATATGCCTATTACATTTTGTACTGTCAGGATGCTCAGATGAGTAAAATAGGTAATTTTTCTTTTTACAATTTGAAGTACAACTATACATAAAGGTCTACTAACTTTTTCATTATATACGTTTTCAGTGATTATGATAAAGTTTAATACAAAGCCAGGAAATCGTTTTGGTGTGAAATTTGTTACAGTTCTTGTCCAATTTAATGGTTTTCATCATTAAATTGGTGGTTGTATTACAGTGATGAGGACAGTACTTAGAATTAGACAACAGTAGGTTTGACTTCTATAGTTCATATTTTATTGAATTTGGTAAATATGGACTCAACTTTTGTAATTGGATCAGCATCTGTATAGAGAGTCCATGGTTCTGCTGCTCCCCTTTTCTCCTCTATTCATTCTTGCCTTCTCACTCTGGTAACTGAGAAAGAGTTGTACAGGGCAGACTTTGTCCTTTTATAGTTTGCAGGTCAGCCTCAAACCCCCATCAAGTGACTTGTTTATTGGTTACCAACCCACCTGGGAGAACTGTTTTTCTGTGGGCTGTAGCCAGCTCTTTGTAGTGGTTTCCAAACTTGTTCCGCCGCTTGTGCAGGGAAAGCCCCTGGCGGGCCGGGCTGGTTTGTTTACCTGCCGCGTCTGCAGGTTCGGCTGATTGCAGCTCCCAGTTGCCGTGGTTCGCTGCTCCAGGCCAATGGGAGCTGCTGGAAGCAGCAGCTAGTACATCCCTCGGTCAGCGCCACTTCCAGCAGCTCCCATTGGCCTGGATCTGTGGACACGGCAGGTAAACAAACCAGCCCGGCCCAGCAGGGGATTTCCCTGCACAAGTGGCGGAAGGCGGAACAAGTTTAGGAACCACTGGTCTAGGGTGATTCTATTTGAATGAAAGGTCATCGGGTTTTATCAAACCTCCATTGTTATCCCTCTGCTTGGTGCAAGAATTTTTCAGTTCAATATGGAGGCTACAGAGTCCAGGTGAAGGCACAGAACAGTTTTACATCAAAATGAGCTTCACAAAACAAAAAGGAGGTTGCAGATTAATTAAGGGTTTTTCTACACTGGGAGTTATTTCGGATTTAGCTATTCCTGATTAACTCCATGTGTGAATGCTATAACTCCAGAATAAGTGTGCCTTATTCCAAATTAGCTTAATTCACTGGCACACTATTGGAAACACAGGGTGCTCGTGAAGTGTGAGTCTCTTAGTTTCCACTGTTACTAGTTGAACTGCGCTCAGACTGACTTAGCATGGGTAAAGATTGATACAGCATTTGTATCTCCTTTTCTCCTCTTGGAGCAGCATTTGCTGTTACAGTTACCTGGCAAAGTCTCTTCAGGAGGTGGTTGAACAACTTGACAATTATTTGTATAGGAGTTCACAGGAACAGAGAACATGTGCTATATTTAAAGGGTATCACAAAAAAAAAAACCCCAAGTAATTTCACTACTATAAATTAAGATTTTTAAAATTTAACACTAAACTATAGCTTAACCCTAAGCATAGAGAAGTGCAATGCAGAATTTTTTTTTAAGGTGAAACAACACATTTGCTGTTGCTCCTGAAACAACTTCCTCCCAGTAACTTAGTCAGTCACTAGACTTGTATAACTCTAGTTATCTGTCTTCCTGAGTTATGATCCTACACCTAACTGTATGTAAAGTCACAACTTTCACAATCATTAAGCAGCTATTTAGAATAAGCATTGAAAAAGTCTGACAGGTATGATTTATTTGTGGCTGTCCAGAAAAGCTGGATGTTTGCTGATTCTATAGTCTGAAGTTTTATTTTTACACATGAAAATGTGTATCAAAGGCTACCTATGAAGATTTCTGGTAGACGATAGTTCTTATTCTGATGCTCTCACTGATTTTGGCATGGGTTGGTTATATTGAATTAGAAATACCCTATGTATATGTTCTGTCTTGCATATATATCTCTTTTTTTTCCCTGCAATGGAAACTGAAAAAAAAATCAACCCAAGGATTAAGAATAATTTAAATATTTTCCATGTGAAGTATTATTCTTAGCATTAATATTTTTAATTGCCTAATTAAAAGTGAACATATTGGGATACCATATAGTGAGGTTGTTTAACAAAGACTAACCTTTGAACATGACAAACTTACATGGTATTTGTTTTCTTCTAGGTTCCAGTTCTTCAAACAAACAATGGTCCCAGTCTAACAGGATTGACTACTATAGCTACCCATCTAGTCAAACAAGCTAAGAAAGAACAGCTACTTGGAAGTACTGCAGAAGAGAAAGCAATAGTTCAGCAGTGGTTAGAATACAGAGTAACTCAAATATCTGGACATTCTAATAAAGAAGATATAAGAATAATTCTGAAGGTAAGGATAACTTAATTGCTTTACCACCAGAATATTGAATTTTGGAGTGACTGGACGCTAGAGCTCTTGTGTTGGGGACAGTATATTCATGTACATATATGTATTTACTTTAGTAATAGAAATGGGTAGATATTGACGATCTCAAATCATTTGCCATTAATTTTGTTGCTTTCTTTTCACTTTATTGAAAAAACAACCTGAAACTTAAGGAAATGGTTTTAACTATAGAATACATAAAGCAAGCCGCCTGCTCTACGGTAAAAACTTAATATGTAAGAATGTAATGGAGAGGGAATGTAATTGTGCCTATAAAGTTCAGAGAGTGTTTAACTATTTAGTATCTTCTAAATCCTGAAAGGCTACAGTTTCCTCACATCTGTAAGCTACTACTGAAGTCCCAATATATATAAATCAGCCTGCACTCTGATCCAAGATAACATTTGTTTTATTTTTATTGAGAACGACTCTTTGCTTCAATAACAAGGTGGGATCTACTTCAAGTCTAGATATTATGGTGATTGGATAGATGGATGGATGGATGCCAAGATGAGTTAATATCACCATCTCACATATCATAAGGCATGAGTGAAAGCATAGAGGGAAATTTCCATAAACTCATGTTTTCATATTTATAAACTACTAATGTATGGAATTTTTATTGAGTGTTCCTCACTGCCTTAGACTTCAAAAATTGCTCTCCCTTATTTTCAGAAGCTGTGATTGGGAGGGGGAAGGGTACCATTAAGTTTTACCCAGTTAAAATGAAATTAAAATCCTTTCCATTTGCTTCTTCAGATTTCTTGGGTCCTTTCATCAAAAATGTCAAAAGTAGTTTAAATTTAACTATCATATCAGGGTAGGAGGTTGAAGAGGCCTAATTTTACTATTAAAAGTATACAACATGGCACTGAAATTCTATATAATTTTAAAGAAGTTCTCTTTCTTCAAATTTAAAATGTTTCTATAATTTTATATGGCAAGTACAAAATGTCTGGTATTCTACAGATATGTCTACACTGCAATTAAAAACTCATGACTGGCCCATGCCAGCTGACTCTTGTGGGGATCAGGTTGCAGGGCTATTTCACTGCAGTGTAGACTTCCGGGCTCAGGCTGGAGCCAGGGCTCAGGGACTCTGAGATCTGGTTAAAACTTTATATCAAACTTTCTGAATGAAAAATAGCTTTTTGGAGGAAACATTTTCATGGAAAATTTTGTATTTTCTTGGAAATTCTGTGGGGGGGTCTTTAAATCAGTGAATCAAAAAACTTGTGGGTAGAACTGGGTGAATAACTCTTCTCTCCCGCGCCTCTCCTCTCATTGTTCTTTCTCTCCCTTCTTCCCCCCCCCCCCCTGGTTTGTTGGCAGTTCTACATACACATGCCCAGTGGTTAGGACACCTACCTGGGATGTGCAGGGAGACCCAGGTTTGAATCCCTGCTTTGGAGCAGGGACTTGTTCCTAGGTCAGGAACAAAAAAATGAAACATTTTTCATTTGTTTAAAATAAAGAAGGAAAAATTTTCAATGAAAATTTTTGAACATTACAATTTTGTTTTGTTTAGAAGTTTTCATGGAAAACACTTAATGTTTTTTGACCACCTCTAGTCCTGATTATGCAGACTTCTTCATAAGGGCAGAGCCCTGCTGAGTTCAATGTGTGTCTGTGTTCGTATATGGGATTATCTGCACAGAGGAATCTAAGGATTCCTGCTTTAGATTGTAAACTCGTTGGGGTGAGGATCTTGTTGTCTTGTGTGATTGCTCAGCGCCCAGAACAGAGCGATCCATGATTATGACTGGGACATCTTGGCCTTACTGAAATATAAATATTTAATAACATCTGTGATGGGTTCGATCACAGAAACCCTCTTGGGAGCTGCCACCTAATGTGCCAAGACTACTTCTGCCCCTGCTTTCCTGCCCTGTCATCTTAGGACTTCAGTGCCACAGCTGTAGGCTTGGCTGAAAGCAACTTACAGAAGTGTTCCTATCTTTAACACTCGGATGCCCAACTCCCAGTGGGGTCTAAACCCAAATAAATCTGTTCGCCCTCTATAACACTGATAGAGATGCACAGCTTTTTGCCTGCCGCTGCCCCCCCCCCCCCCCCCCCGGTATTAATATATACTCTGGGTTAATTAATAAGTAAAAAATGATTTTATTAAATATAGAAAGTAGGATTTAAGTGATTCCAAGTAGAAACAGACAGTACAAAGTGAATTGCCAAGTTAAATACAAATAGAACACACAAGTCTATGTCTAAGAAACTTAATACAAATAACACCTCACCAGTTCCAGTAAGCTTCCTTTTACAGACTAGTCTGGGTCCAGAAATCACTCACACCCCCTGTAGGTATTGACTTTTGTTCTAGTTTCTTTCAGGTATCTTTGGGGGTGGAGAGGCACTCTCTTTAGCCAGCTGAAGACCAAATGGAGGGGTCTCCCACGGGCTTAAATAGACTTTCTCTTGTGGGTGGAGACCCCCCCTCTTCTCTCCTATGCAAAGTCCAGCTCCAAGATGGAGTTCTGGAGTCACCTGGGCAAGTCACATGTCCATACATGACTCACAGTTTTTACAGGCAGAAGCCATTGCCCACATGATATCTTGTATGTCTCCAGGAAGACTTCTGTGTGGATTGGAGTATTCCAAGATGCATTGTTCCTTAAGTGCTTCTTTATTGGGCACTTAACTTTGTAAATTCCTTTCTAAAGAAGCTGATCAAATGCCTTACAAAGTTTACTTAGAAATCAAGCAAGTATACAGCCAGTATTCATAATTTCAAGTACAAAAATGATATGTGTACAAATAGGATGAATAGATTCAGTAAACCATAACGTTTACAGAGATATGTTACATGGCACATGTAGCATAAAATATAATCTAGTTATGTCATATTCCCATAAAGCATTATGGGATACATCGTCACAACATCAATAAAATGGCCACGGTTGTGGAGAGCAAAATGGTTTCACTATAAGGCATGCTTGATTATCATTGCTTTGGAAAGTGAACCTGTTTTAAATCTGTTTTTTTTTTTAAAAATATATAAAAATTAATATTTCAGGTTATAGGCTCTTTTCTTAGCTGTAAATATAAGAAGTAGATATTTACAAATTCTGTCACTATTACTACATTTATTCATGGTTATGGTTTGCAGAAAGTATTCTGAATGCTGGGTTTTGCTGTATATTTACATTGTGAATACTAGAATCACGGCTTTATAACTCCTTTCAACTGGTATACTATGTTATGTCTGCTAACCATACACACTTTCCCTTCGCTGGAAACTTGGAAACTTTCCTTTTCAATTTAGTCTAAGACAATATGAATGTAAATCTGTACTTTTTATTTTAATTTTCTTGCTCTTTTGGAATACAGATTAAAAGGCAGATTTTTCAACTTGGCCATAACCAGGTTTCCACAGTGCAGCAGGCATAATTGCTTGACAATTGGATATCAAAGTGCCATTTTATGTCTGTAAATCAGGTACTTAAGTATTAAATGACCTAAATTCTGGACACAAAAGCAGTCTTAGGGGCTGTTTTTTTATAACTCTGGTCTGACCACTTTCACATCGCAGTTTTGATCATAGCAGCAGTGGTAGTGTGGGAAAGAGAAATTGTCTTACACTTTTTGTATTTCAATATTGTATGTAAATTGTTTCCAAACAAAATAAAAACTTCACTCCTAGTACTATAAAGTAGATGTTGGGAGAGGAAGAAGAGTCTCAGCACTTAATTTTAACCAGTGATAGCAGTTTTCATTTATATCAGGTGATGGGTGGCCAGAGTCCTTGCTGAAACAATACTGCATGAAATACTGCCTCTGTAGAAATGTTCCTACAGAACAGTAGTTATTTCTTTGCTTCTATTTGTTCCTCTTGCCACCGTGAGTTACTAGTTGGAACAAGAGACAGCCTAGTACTGAGGTAGGATAAGTATCCTATGCCAAAAGGGAATATGGGATAAAAACTAAACTAGGCAGGCAAGTCTGAGATTGTGGTTTTACAATGTATCTGGAATGCATAGTGGCAGTCTTGGGACAGTAGCAGCCTAAAGCCGCAATTTGTAATGAGTTGTGTGTTTTCATGTGCCAAAAGCAGTTCAGTCACCTCTGCTGTAAACTAGGCTGCCTCTAGTTGGCTCTCAAATGAGATGCTACAATTCTGTAAAACCTCAGTAACAAAACTGTTTAGTGCTTGTTAAGAGATTCTGAAACAAAGGTCTTGTTGAAAAGAAAATGTATAGAATACTCAAACTGATCCTTCTACCTTTTTGGAATAGAACTCCTGCATAGCATCAAAACAATCTTGTTAATTATTTGCATTGCCTTGACTAGGGTTTTAAAAAAAATTTTCATAACATGGACCACCTTCCTATCCATTTACAAGCAAATAACATCCTTGTGGCAGCTACAGCACTTGTGTATATAGAGAGGTTAGAAAAATACACAGGGCGGCAGGGCTGTGAGCTCCTGGGGCAGCTCAGCTGCAGAGCCTGGCCTGACCTGGTGCTCTGTCCTGTGTGGTGGTGGCGGCAGCACGGTCCAGATCGAGCTGGGCAGTGCAGCTGTAGCACCGCCAGCTACTGGCGCTCCAGGCAGCGCAGTAAGGGGGCAGGGAGCAGAGGGGGTGGAAAGAGGGCCGGGGAGTTTGGGGGGGTGGTCGGGAGGGAAACAGAGGGTTGAATGGGGGCAGGGGTCCTGGGGGGCAGTCAGGAAGGAGGAGTGGTTGGATGGGGCAGCAGGGGGCAGTCAGGGGCAGGGGTTCCAGGGACAGTCAGGGGACAGGGAGAAGGGGTGGTTGGATGGGGTAGGGGTCCTGGGGAGGAGGGAGCCGTCAGGAATGAGAGGAGGGATTGGATGGCGTGGTGGGGGTCTGGGGGCAGTTAGAGGACTGGGAGTGGGGGTGTGTGGATGGGGCAGGGGTCCCAGAGGGGCCGTCAGGGAACGGGGGGGTTGGATGGGGCAGGAGTCCTGGGGCAGGGGCGCAGATAGGTGGGGGCTGGGCCACGATCCCCTCCCCTAACCAGCCCTCCTTACAATTTACGAAACTTGATGCGACCCTCAGGCCAATAAGTTTGCCTACCCCTGATCTAGTAAATAAGAAATGCATCATTCTCCATTTTCTAATAATAAAAATGTGAAAATTAATCTGAGTAAATGTGAGTTACACTATATATATTTTAATTTGTATAAATGTAGTATACCCTGGTTATTAAAAAGAAGCAGCAAATTTAGTGTAAAGGCTGTATTTTAATTGGAAAACTGATTCTCATTGGCTGGTAACCATTAAAACAATCAGTTAACCTTGGCTTAAATCTGCTTGCTGATTTTTAAATCATTTGATTTAAATCAGTCCACTCTGGGAGCTCATCTGTCATATTTTTTAGGTTATTAGTTTGACTAAGATCCCCAGGACCTGAGGAATTTTTAATTGCAGTGTAGACATATCTGTAGAATACCAGACATTTTATACTTTCCATATAAAATTCATCCATGGGAATCCTTATAGTAGCCCATGATGCAGGAAATGAACTAAACACTCCCAAAGTATTCAGAAAATAACAAATAATCTCATCTTATACTGCAGCATTATAGAAATAGCATAAGCTACTGCTTCATAATATTATCTTAAATATTATATTACCAAGTAGGAATCCTGTCATGATAGCCAAAGCACAGGGGGAAAAACTTAACCCTTATTCCTCTAAGAATAAAGCACACTGATCCAATTCCAGTTGCTAAATTAACTCATCATTTTTATTCCATCTGGTGTCCCAAATTCTAGAATTTTTCAAAGTAGAACTCAGTGTCAATTTTTAGATTTTTATAAAAGTGAAGTATTTTTGAAATGTTATGAATATTTGGATGTATAACATTAAGCAAACTTGCTCAGTAATGTAACTAAGGAGCAAACTTTTTTTATGATCTTATCTTACCATTCCTAACATGTAAGCTGTACTGTGTGTGCATAACTGTTTTGTACACAAACTCGTGGCGTCTGCCTTTTAGAAAGATTTCCAATGCCAAAAACAATGCAATCAGTATATAGTAACTTTTCTGATGAAATTTTGTTCACTGAAGTACAAGTAAAAACAGTGTGATATTATCATGGATGGTATTAGATATTTAGCTTTTAATTTGCACAACGAAGATTTTATAATTGTATGCAGGATGTTGAAAAATATTGGGAGACAACTAGGACTAAGTCTCTGATATTCTGATTGAATTCAACATAGGTTTGCAGTTATTTTGTTATGACGATAAAGCTGCATTTAGTAAGTGACACAACAAAAAAAGTTGGTTGGAGACTGATTATTAAATATTTTTATGCAAGGTGATATGTAGCCCTTTAGTAAATTGATTTACAGATTAGCTCTGCAAGCCTTTTCCCTTAACACAGCATTAGCCTTCACATTTTTGTGTGACTAAACAATTTCTATAATACCGTTGTTGCCCCTCTTGATATTTAAAGTAATTTGAGAGCTAAATAATATGAACAAGACAGCAAATAGTCTAAATTAAAAAAAAGCTATAGAGCTAGGAGCAAGTGACCTTATACAGTTTTAACTGTGTAGGGGTTAACATTTTCCCTGATTTACTGTATAAATAGAAATCAAAACAGAGAACATTCATTCAACAATTGCAAAAGTGCAGAAGACAGTCAAGAAGATGTTGATAGAAATAGTAAATTGGCATAATGAAGTCAAAATTTGCCAAATTCTTCAAATGTAATATCAAATGGCTTGTAAATTCTCACAAATTATGTGTAATTCCAAGGACTCTTCAGCTTGGAAAAGAGAAGGCTAAGGGGGGACATGATAGAGGTATATAAAATCATGAGTGATGTTGAGAAAGTGGATAAAGAAAAGTTATTTACTTATTCCCATAATACAAGAACTAGGGGTCACCAAATGAAATTAATAGGCAGCAGGTTTAAAACAAATAAAAGGAAGTTCTTCTTCACGCAGCGCACAGTCAACTTGTGGAACTCCTTACCTGAGGAGGTTGTGAAGGCTAGGACTATAACAATGTTTAAAAGGGGACTGGATAAATTCATGGTGGCTAAGTCCATAAATGGCTATTAGCCAGAATGGGTAAGAATGGTGTCCCTAGCCTCTGTTCGTCAGAGGATGGAGATGGATGGTAGGAGAGAGATCACTTGATCATTGCCTGTTAGATTCACTCCCTCAGGGGCACCTGGCATTGGCCACTGTCGGTAGACAGATACTGGGCTAGATGGACTTTTGGTCTGACCCGGTACGGCCTTTCTTATGTTCTTATGTTATGTTCTTACCATTTTAGTAGTTTTTGTGCTGTAGTATTCCCCAAAAAATGGATTATGGAGATGCTCTATAGTTAATGCTGAAGTTAGTTTCTAATTATAAAGCTGATGATCAGTCCAATTCCCCTTGCCCCAAATTTCCTCAAAAAGCAGCCAGTCTGCCTGATAAGGAATATTCCACATATCATGCCAGGATACGTTTTTTAGAGAAACTTGGAAACATCAGAAAAGATGTTGTAAAGCTGCTTTTTTTTTTTTTTAGGTCTTTGACTTTTTGAAAATGTTGTTGTTTTGTTAGCCTTATAAAGGAGAAGAGCTTTCCTGGTTTTGGTGGGGTGGGTACCAGGGGTATTGAAAAGATGTGTAACAAGTAAGTGATTGGGTGAACATCCCGTCTATCTTAGAATCAGAGTATGGGGTCCTGAATTTTCTCCTTACAGTAGGTCTAGAGGGAGGTGGCACAGGAAGACTGGAAGAAATATATGGAGGAGAGGAAGAAGCGTACATGTCTTCACTCTCTTCCTTCCTCAGACTAGCAGAGGAACAAGGTCAGAAAGCTCCCAGACTCAAGAGGAACTGCAAAACTGAGCATTTTACTATAGTGTTTAGAAGAGACACATATTAATTTAAAGACTTTTCAGTTTGTTCCTCCACCCCTGCCCCATCTCTTGTTTGCTATTTGGCTTTTCTTGTCTTGTTTAGTGGGGTGGGGAATTGGATAGAGGGGAGGAGGGGAGCAGAAGACTGGTGAGATATGGGAAGAATGCAGAGAACAGGATGGGATACAAGACAGGAATGAAAAGGGTGAGGTGCTGGGGGCTGGAAGATATGGAAAAGGACAAAGAAAAGCAAGGTTGTTTATGTGTATTAAGCTTCGGATACTTAGAATTCTCTAGATATAGAACTTTTTCACTGTGAATAAATTTCCCCATCCTCTATTCACTATCCCCAAATCCCAACCAGGTACAACTCCCCCACTCAGTACTCATTCTTACAACCCCTCATGTGGACTTGCTAAAATCTGTGGGAGAGGGGAAACACTTTTGTGAGCTTCATAAAATATTGAGGCAGAGCTCTCCTTTTATAGATTCTGTGTATCAACACCATTTAAAATGTTAACAATCAATAATCTGGGAGATTCCCAAACAAAAAAAACCGAGTTAAGTTTGAAAGTGTGTTTCAATGGAGTCTGTCTCTAACATCCAAAAAACCTATGCTGTCTTTACAAAATTTTTGCACCTTAAAAATAAAAATTCCAAATTATAATCTTAAAAATATTCTTCTTCTCCACCAATACATGACTTTGAGAATTTACAGAATTCTTAGATTGATTGATTGTACTTTGGAGTTATATTTCTTTCACAGTCTTTGCGCATCTTACAAACAATAGATATAAAATCAATAAAATATACAACCAGTGGCATATTTCCATTATAGAACAAAGAAAGTTAAAATTGGATAGATGATGCAAGTGGAGTGAGTGATTAGCGATAAGAAGGATTATATTCTGTGGGGGAACTAGCTGGATCCTTTAATTGTACATTTACAGACTGTCATATGGAGTTTTTTAGGGTTTTATTATTTATTTTGGGGGTTAGCTGGGCTTACCCAGCTGAATCACTTTTTTCAACTTCAAGCCCTGGTCTACACTACGAGTTTAGGTCGAATTTAGCAGCGTTAGATCGATTTAACCCTGCATCCGTCCACATGACAAAGCCTTTTTTGTCGACTTAAAGGGCTCTTAAGATTGATTTCTGTACTCCTCCTTGATGAGGAGATTAGCGCAGAAATTGACCCTGCTGGGTCGAATTTGGCGTAGTGTGGATGCAATTTGACGGTATTGGCCTCCGGGAGCTATCCCAGAGTGCTCCATTGTGACTGGTCTGGACAGTACTCTCAACTCAGATGCACTGGCCAGGTAGACAGGAATGAGCTCCAGCATGGATTGAATGGGAGGTTCTGCATCTGATCGCTGTATGAGGAGATGAATCTGTGCTATCCGAACTCTGTTCCAAAAGACGAAATGCCGGAATATTTGAAAAAAATCTCCAAGGGCATGAAGGACAAAGGTTGTAACAGGGACCCACAGCACTGCTGCGTGAAACTTAAGGAGCTCAGGCAAGCTTACCAAAGAACCAGAGAGGCAAACGGCCGCTCTGGGTCAGAGCCCCAGACATGCTGCTTCTATGATGAACTGCATGCCATTCTAGGGGGTGCCCCTACTACTACCCCAGCCCTGTGCTTCCCTCCTCCGCCACCCCTCCCGGGCTACCTTGGCAGTTATCCCCCCATTTGTGTGACGAATTAATAAAGAATCCATTAATTTGAAACAACAATGACTTTATTGCCTCTGCAAGCAGTGATCACAGGGCGGAGGGGAGGAGAGGGCGGTTGGCTTACAGGGAAGTAGAGTGAACCAAGGAGGTGGGTTTTCATCAAGGAGAAACAAACTGAACTTTTCACACCGTAGCCTGGCCAGTGATGAAACTGGTTTTCAAAGCTTCTCTGATGCACAGCACGCCCTACTGTGTTCTTCTAACCACCCTGGTATCTGGCTGCGCGTAACCAGCTGCCAGGCAATTTGCCTCAACCTCCCACCCTGCCATAAACATCTCCCCCTTACTCTCACAGATCTTGTGGAGCACACAGAAAGCAGTAATAATGATGGGAATATTGGTTTCACTGAGGTCTAACTAAGTCAGTAAACTGTGTGCCAACAAGCTTTTAAATGTCCAAAGGCACATTCTATCACCATTCTGCACTTGCTCAGTCTATAGTTGAACTGCTCCTTACTACTGTCCAGGCTTCATTAGCCATGGGAGCAAGGAGTAGGCTGGGGTAGTGTGACTGCACAGTGCTGCCGACTGGGAGAGCAGCCTGGGGCAGAAGCCTCTAGCTGGCATGATATTCCAGGAAGGACTGAATCTCCATTAGATGAAACTTAAAGAAGAGAATGACCTGGAGTCATTCCCATTTTTGTACAGGCACCCCCGACCGACCTCACCAAGGCCAGCCAGGAGCACCTATGTCTGCCCAGGCGCCCCTGACCAACCTAACCGAGGTCGGCCAGGAGCACTCACAGGACGATGACGATGGTTAGCAGTCGTATTGCAGTCTGCAGTCCGCAAGGCAAGGGGATGCTGCTGTGTAGTACTGTGTCTGCCAGCAGCACCCAGGAGACGTACGGTGACAGTGAGCTGAGCAGGCTCCATGCTTGCCGTGGTATGTCGTCTGGACGGATAACCCAGGAAAAAAGGCGATAAGCAATTTTTTTGCCGTTCCTTTCATGGAGGAAGGGAGGGGGGCCTGATGACATGTACCCAGAACCACCTGTGACAATGTTTTTGCCCCATCAACCCAGCATTCCAGTGGGTGGTAGAGACTGCGGGAACTGTGAGATGTCAACTTTCAGAGCATTGCACTGTGGTAGTTGCTAGCCTTGGTACTGTGGATGCACACCGCCGACTTAATGCACTTTAGTGGGGGGACACACATTCGACTATCAAATCGATTTCTAAAAAATCTACTTCTGTTAAATAGGCCTAATTTCGTAGTGTAGACATACCCCAACTTTTCCTAACAAAGTCTTTTCTGTTTGAGAATAATTAAGATCGCTTCAGCTATTGTGACTAGCTGACAATTTATTAACTGATATAAATTGACCTAAGAGGCAATTTTTCAAGCATCTTAATTCTATGGGGGATATATAATCAGTTGCATTAATATTCTGTCCAGCTGCTATTGTATTGACTCTGTAATTCTTTTATTTTTTTAGGATCTTAACTTATACCTTGAAGACAAAGTCTACCTTGCCGGAAACAACTTTACTTTAGCAGATATTTTAATGTACTATGGGCTACATCACATCATAGTAAGTAATATTTAATTACTTTTCTGTTATAACAGTCATAATCATTAATGCATGTGAGTAATAAACATTTCTTGCTTTAGAAGATTGCTAGCTAAGTAGAAATACTATTTTTCCATTCTGTAATTAACATTCATAAAAGGGCAGAATTTTGTGCAAGTGTTTGAGATTTAATTTGCCTTAAAATGTGGCTCCCTATTTAAAGTAGTATTTAGCTGTGGAACAGGGTTAATCATATCTATAGTGTTTGGATAAAGAGATTTAAAACTGTCCTTTATATAATGCAATATAAGGACACTATATGTGCCTTTTATTTCCTGACTATCTTAACTTGGTGGCAAAAGTTTGTATCATTACCATTCACAGAATTGGAGGAGGAAACAAATGGATAAAACTGGAAGAACTTAGTGACAAAAAATTAAGGCAAAACCTTGATCTTGATAACGTTGGTGAAATGATACCTGGTCCAAGAAGATGAAGGTGAAGATAAGCTAAATGCTAGAAGGGTGTACAAACGTGGCGACAAGATTTTTTTTTTTTTTTTTTAAGAAAAGGGTGTTCAGGCTTCAGGATTTGAGGTTAAGACTTGATCATACATGATGATAAAAAGAACAGCGAATTTAGGATGGAGAACTGCTGCTTGCAAGAAGCAAGAACCAGAATTGTTACACAGAGTCCATGAAATGCAGGAGACAAATCCTTGGATTCTTTTTTAGATTAGATAATTTTATGTAGCTAGAAGTACAATGTTAGGAAGAGTTGTAGCTCACTTCGGAGTCAGAAGGCATAAAGATATGGCAAGATCAAGATTCTTCTGGTAGTGACAGGAAGGAAGGAGTAGTATCAAGGAGGTAAATCACTGTCTGAGGTGGTGGTTTTTGATACTTCCTATGTTATAAAGAATTAATGTTACTACAGAAAATGGGTTCTAACTTCCTGGGGAAAAATCTGGATGGGATTAGTCAAACTTCTAAAGTAGGAAGTACAGATAATTATTTTTCAGAAAAAACACTATGAGGAAAAGGGATAGTGCAACAAGATAGATTAGCCAGTACCACTATAAAATGTACTGCTTTTAGAAAAATAATCTTGTCCCTGGTTCAGAGTAAATTTAATTGCAATCTGTAGAAATGTCCAGGAATGAAAATAAGAGGATTAAGGAAGCAAATGAAAAGGGTTCTATCTTGGATGATTTTATTAAAATGTTAGAGTAGATAATCAGTTGACTTGGAATTAATTGCGTGAAAAAAGGTGATCTTATAGAATATTAGTATTATATTGTATGATTATGTTATTAAGATTGATTACCTTTTATGTATCATATGAAGGATTTAGTAACAGAGGATGTAAGAATACAAGTGAGATAGTACAGTTAAAAATTAGACGAGGAAAATCAAGCATGTTTAAAGTCAGAGTTTGCTCCAGTATTGACCATCTAATCAAGAGGAAAAGATACCCGTTCTTGCTTAGGGAAATAGAACAGGTGGTAAAAACAAATGAGTTGGTTCTCCTGGACTGTGACGTCAACCATCCATATATTGGTTGGGAAAAGTATGTAGAATAATATTGATGTCTAAAAATGTTTTTAAATTTCTTGGAAGATATTTCCTGTCTCAAAAAGTAGAAAGTGCAAATAGTGGGGTAGTTATCCCAGACCTGATACAAATAGGGAGGAAATCTAGGTGCAACAAAGAACAAATTGTTTTGAATATTGTAGCCTTATGGATATAGCCAGACGTCAGTACTTAAATTTAAAATGACAGATGATAACTTGAAAACTTTATGTGGGAGGAGGTGTTTGTTTTTTGAAGTGGGGGAGTACCTGAGATGACATTGCTCTATGCAAACTTCAGAGAGAGAGGTGCTGCGCTTCTTAATGCAGTACTGCTCCTGGGACCTATCTTGTGGGCCACCTTTTGGGATCTGTATTGGCTAGTAGGCCATGAGAAATTTTGAAGATTTTCTTTCTTCCCATTTCCAGCCCCTTCTGCCTGTTGGAAAAGAAGCTGATCTGCCTGCCCTTCCGCCTCTCCCCTCAAAGAGAGAACAGTTCCCAGCTCTTTCCTTTCTTGGCTGCAGAAATAAGGATGGGAGGAGGACAAAGGAGTTGCCCTTCTCCCTCCCTCCCTCCCTCCACCCAGAAATTTGTTAAAAAAATCAGATTATACAGTACTGCCTCAGATTACATACTACCAGTAAACACTTGATCTCCCACTGTCAGTGGTAGGTTAGTACAAAGATTAAGGGCAGAGTATGACTATTGTGAAGAAATCAAACTTTTTAATAAATAAGGAAAACTAAAAACACTCTTTGTTGCATTCAGCCTCTATTCATTGGGAAAATATGCTTGTTTTTAACACTGCTGATACTTCTACTCTTTTTGCTTTTGCTTCATATTCTCCCTTCCTCTTCCGTTTCCCTGTGCCTTTGTTCATTTTCCTTTTTTTATTCACTTTGCAATTCCCCATGGGCAATAACTTCCAATTCCTTCCATCTCCCTATTTGCTAACACAGTCAGTAATTAAACAGTTTAATATTAGTGTTCAAATTATTGTAGAGTTAACACTACAGTGAGGTGAATGAAGAAAGTGGTGTTCGCATCTGCCATTTTCAGGCTGTTAGCAAACCAGTGAAAACTATACATCATCTTTTTACGTTCATTTAACATGTTAAAAATTATTTTTGCAACCAGGAAGTTTAGAAACTGACATATAAATAAAATCTTGGGTTCTGCAGAATCTGAGTTTATAAAATCGGCCACATGGTGCATTTATGTGAAGAGTTTGATATCCTCTCACTCTGTGAGCCAAGAAGTCTCTTTCAATCCTATGTACGACTATGTTTTTGACATGGGAGTCATGAGTTCATGTTTTTAGACATTTTTTGAGTACATTTTGTGGGGGTAGATGAATATGGTGAAAAATAGAGTAGAGCTGACAAGTTAAATCATGGGTTCCAAAGAAAACAGAAGTTTAGCAGTACTGCTAGGGTACAAAAAGGACAGTCAATGAGCTTTCAGTAAGAACTTTAATTCCTCCATAGATTATTAGTTTTACTAAAATTGTCTCTGATATGGAAACAACCTTTATATCTGTACACTGTAAGTTAGAACTGAGGTGCTTATTCTATATGAGGACATTTGGGGACTAATCAGTAAAATATCTGCTTAGTTCTATTTAACATCATACTGTTTCCTGAGATAAAGATAGAGACTTAAGGTTACTCTCCCAGTTCATAAACTGCATTAATCACCCATAACGAAAAAATAAAAATAAGAAAATACATCACACAATAAACTACCTCTGAACTTAACATAGAATTTTCTGTCTAACCAAAAATAAAACTATAAAAGTTTCAATCAGAGTATCAGGTTCATATCAAATAAACAAGTTCAGATTAAATAAATTATTCTAATATGAATTCTATCTAATAAACTGGGAAGGTGGCCTTCTTCTTACATGCAGGTCCCCAACATAAGACTGGCTGAAAAACTTAATATAAGAAGGAAAAATCAGTTCCCAATTCAAGTTCATTAATATTTGAACTACTTATCCAGCATTTATTGTTCATATTCCAGTAAATATTTTGGTTAATGTCCATTAATAAACTTCCATCTTGTCTTAATACTGAGCTGAAATTATTTGCTAATACTCTTTAACATCTGTTTACACAAAACAGGGAAATAAATGTTATTTGGGGGTACAAAACCTAGTTAATGATTCTTGGGATGTTTTACTGATCACCATGACTATTGCCCATGATGACTCTGTGACTTTTAATTAAAAATTAAAAAAAGAGATAAAACAGCCATAACAAATAGTTACCATTTTTCCTTTACTTCTGTATTCTGTTATAACAAATACTATTTAAAGCTAGGGGCCGGAGCCTATAAATCCTTACTATTGCATGTAGTGGCTCTCTATGAAGCATAGTCTTGCTGAATTTGCTGCAGGATCTGACTTGAAGTTGATATCACATTTTTTTTAATCAAAGTATTGCTAAATTTGTCAGGTGTCTTATCAAGCCATCCCAGTAAGATACTGTCAAGTTGTTATTACCGTCGTTCCCCCACCACCACCATTCCCTCTGTTTTTTCTAAGCACTTTTAAATTTATACAAGTGTTTGAGCTCTCATGATCTCCTTATGCTAAAGGGTTTGGTACATAAACAACTTGGTGAGACTCTTGCCCACAGAGTTTAGAGGATGAGAATTTGTCTGTAACCACAGTGCCCAGGGGTGGCTCCAGGCCCCAGCACGCCAAGCGCGTGCTTGGGGCGGCAAGCCGCAGCGGGCACTCTGCCGGCGCTGTGAGGACGGCAGGCAGGCTGCCCTCAGCGGTTTGCCTGCGGAGGGTCCGCTGGTCCCGCAGCTTCGGAGGACCTCCCGAAGCCGCGGGACCAGCGGACCCTCCGCAGGCAAACTGCTGGAGGCAGCCTGCCTGCCATGCTTGGGGCGGCAAAATCCCTAGAGCCGCCCCTGACAGTGCCATTGAAGTTGTATACCCTTTGAAGAATGTAATTTATAGTCCTTTTAAAAACTCAGTTCTAGGCTCATTGTATAATAACTACTTTGGTGAGCCTTCATCAGCTCTGCATAGAAATATCAAGGGTTTTCCTCCTTTTTAAAAAATCCTTAAATTGAGTGGCTGTTTGTTTGCTATTAAAATTGCTTTAATAGCAGATAATTATTTTAATAGCAGAACAGCAGCTTTTCTTAACTTGGGGGAATTATCTAATTTAATGAGGAAGTACAGAATATATCCATCTATAACAAAATGTTGTAAAAATGCCGTGGAGATGATCTCTAAACAATTAACATAAGAGTTATGATCTGAGTAAACACTAGAACATGCCACAAAGTGCTTTTTTTAATATACTGCACCAGCAGAGTACATTATGTAAATAAGGTAAAATATCTTGCCCATTTTTTTCCAAGAGTACAAAAGGGGTTTCGTTTTCAGAATAGATATTTTTGCCCTCTGTTTTTTCACTCTGCTAAACAGCCCCTAGTAGAACTAATCCTCCTGCTTTTTCACTTTTGTAAATCAAAAATAATTATTCAAGTCTGGGAGTTACTGGTGTGAGAGAATCTTGGGCCCATTGTCTGCTAAATTTCAGTGTAATTCCATATTTTAGGGCCTAGTGTCTTCCGCATTAAAAGTAGATTTTTACTAAAAGGACATATTTTAACTGCAGTGCTGCTACTAAGATACTATAGTTTGCTCCAGAATGTTCCAGTACGTTTTATATTTTAAATACTGAATTTTGTAAGGCCTCAGGGTGGTATACACATTGCTCTTCCCATACTCTTCATTGCTTTGTAAATTGTGCTGCTGTTTATATTGGGTACCAGTGTCAAACTACACTGAATATTTAGGACAATCATATGTGATCAGTGGCGTCTTTTCTATGCATGTCATTGAGTGCCCAATATATGGGGAACTTCAGGCAGTTTTACAGGGTATTTTAATTAAGACCATTCTATTCTGCTTTTAATAGCTTTCACTTTTTGGTTTGTCAGGTCTCTAAAAAGCTGCATTTTTTCTCTTACCAATTTTGTTCTTTTCTACATGGATAATGCTGATTTAATTTTCTAGTGCAGCAGAAAAAATGGGTTCTCATGTAAGTGTTTGTGTACTTCTAACAGTGATGTCAGTTGCAGTATGCAGAGCTGATTTCACCTTTCTGCACCAGTAGGAGGCGAGCTTGCTAATTAAGTTTCAACAAACTGGAATGGACCAGAAAAGGGGATTAGAGTTTGAATTGTTGAATTTTTTGCAGAAATATAGTGGCAATAGTATGTTTGCTTTCTGACAAGTGAGTTCCTTTATCTAGAAATGAGTGGTGTCTGCTGTAAGTGATGCTGCAAAATCTACTTGTTTTCAAGCTGCTGAAAGGACTATTGGGCTCTTAGATGTGCTTGGCTTAGTTCAGAGTTACAATAATTCAGCAAAGGCGGTTCTGGAAAATCAATATTGCGAAGAGGAAATGTTCTCTTTTCTACTCTTCTTCCCTACTCCTATCCCACCCCATTCAACCTCTGGTATTTTTACTATCCCCATGCCCTCTTATCTTTGCATCTCTTACTCCAGTTCTGTGCGGTACGGCTCTATGATAGAGTACTATGGGGGAAACGTACCTGTTACAGCCAACACTTGCAGACCTAAAAGTTGACTGTTACAAGATGAAGACTCTAGCTACTGAAACTATTCAGAATTATCCCTTCTTTTTCCCTCTTTGCTCCTATTATCCAGCAAGTTGGAGTTGACATATCTTCTATGTGGCTTCCAGCTCCAAACTAAACTTGGAACAATCAGTCTTCACATGCTGTGAGGGCATATCTTCAGATACAGTAATATCCCGCTGGAACATTCCTCTAGCACAGTACTCACATATGCTCTGGCCAGCATGGATTGATTTAAATCATCAACTTTAATCATGTTTTCCATTTGTATTTTTTAGTTATCTTCTTCAGAGAGGTTGATTTTTTTTTTAATTGGTTGGTAACCATTAAAACATGTTGATTTGCAATTAAAGTATAGCCTTTATACTAAAATCGGCTCTTTGTTTGCTAACCAGGAGGATACACTAGCTCAACAAACATTTGTTAGCAGTTATATAGCTTAATCTACATTTATTCAGATACTTAATTTTCAATTTTCTATTCTGTTAGAAAATGTTGAATTAATCATTCTTTATTTACTAGATGACTCATTTACTTTGATTTGTGTAAAGCTCTTTTTGGATGGAAATGCAATTGAAAGTGCACAAAAATTAAAAGGTTTTTGTGTTAAACTATCTTAAATTTGCTGGACACAAGGTGAAAAAACTATCACAATATGCTGTGGATTTAAAACTCATTAAACAAAGGAAGCATTATGCGTAGTTAGTGAATTGAACTGATTGTTCTGGTCACTATATTTTTAAAGATTTTTAGAATGAATAGATGTCACTCTTGCACACCTAATTTTTATTCAGAGATTGGAAGAAGAAAACAAGCTTCTGTCTGTATGTGCATATATAGTCTGATATGGTAGGTTCAACTAAGGATCTTCTTTGGTCCCTTCGTAGTAGATTGCTGTCTACCTTTCTGGGCTTAATCAATTTTCGAGTCCCTCACTACTAGGTCAGTTAATATGGAAGGATGTGGAGAGGGAACAGAGCATTTTTAAAGCATGCTGGAAATTAAGCTGTCAATGGAGGCTCTAGGAAGGGTAATTTAAAAAAAAACAATATAGTAATGGGACGGTTGTAGAGAAATCCTAATCCTACTGAAAGGAAAATAGACAGTGAAGAACCATCAGTACAGTCAGAATTTCAGTGCCTCTCCCGTACCTTTGACTTCAAAGAAAATGTAATAGTAATTAGATTTCATTGAGAATCTTGGGCCAATTTCTTGACTGCAACCAAGAATTATGCAATGTAAACAAATGCAAAAGTGGAGTAAAGCTCACCTCTGTAGTCCTCATCCTGGATTGGCTGTGTGTCTACAGACATACATTGAGGCAGCTTTTAAAGCTGTTCATAATTAAGATGTTTACTGATGGGCTGGTCGCAAATAAATCCTGTTCGCAATTACTACACGAGCACCAAGGAGAGAGGACGTAAAGGCATAATGGCCCTGGAAGCTCCTTCTAGTTTCATCTTCCCATGGCCAGATAATTTACATTCACAACTAGATTATTCCAATAACCCAAAGGTCTTTATTTGAAAATACTTTAAAAATGTTGAATGTTTGTGGTGACCTGGCTAGGTAAGGCTATACTAATTGAAAGGAGAGGCAGAGGCGCAAACCAAGACAAAAGGGATAATTTTAATTCTTTAGAACTTTATAAGGAAACCCCAAAAATTATACCAGGAGCATAAATAATATAGAACATTACCAATGACTTGCTACTTATAATAATAAACTATAGGTTACCAACTCATTAACCTTTGTGAGCTTGTATACACTGTGCAGTTAGTGCCAAATGCTTTGTTGTTAACAAGAACAAGAGAGAACAATATACTGTGTCACTTCAGAGGAGAATCAACTTTTCCTTTCCTTGGTGGTAAGTCCAGCTCCACTCTTGCAGTCCTGTACCTTGCTTCTCTTTGACTTGAAGTGTTCCTTAGATTTGATGTTCCTGTGGCTGTATGCATTTTCACTGAGTTTATCCACAAGCAGGCCCTAGTGGCCCTCACTTGTCCATTAGGCACCTTTGAACTGTATTCCTTCAATAGATGTTCAAAGAGTCATTATCTCTGTTCATACACTTTAGATCTTTTGTGGGTGGGCTTCTTGTTTACAGTTTTCAGGATCTGTTTTTATCAAATGCAGCTTTTTGATCTTTTTTTTTTCCCTTCTCTTCACCAATTATATTTCCTTTCAGGTTTTTTTTTCCCCTTGATAAAATCTACAGATGTACCAAAGAGAGAGAGTTTCATTCTACTTCCCCTCTCTAACAGTGTCTGCCTGCTCACATACCCAGGTCTTTCTCCTCCCCTCCCCCCCCCCCTTGGTTCTGACATGAAAACTTTCCTGTTTTCCTTCTCACTTCCCAATCCCTTACTTTTATTCTCCTGTTCTTCTTTCTTTTTATCACTTCCCTTCCTACCCAGGCTTCAGTCAATCCGCTAGCTCATAGCTCCATTCTTCTCCTTCTCCAATAGCTTTTTCCCAGTTCCCTGTCAGTAGAGCTCTGCACGGATGCGGATTTGTATCCGCGGATACAAATCAGTATTCACTGAACTGAAGGGCTCTCCAGGGAACCGCAGTGGCGAAAGGAAAGAATGTGAGGCCGCTACTCCCAGGAGCCTGCACTGGCAGTTCCTCCCGTGTGGCTGTACCGCCCCATCCCTTCCACGCAGCTGTCTGCGTGACTGTGTCTCCTGTCTGGGGTCTGTACAGATGCATCACAGTAGGAGCTGCCAGCATGGGGCACTGGCTCCTGGGATTGGCAGCCCCATGTTCTGCTCCTTTCACCACTGCGGTTCCTGAGAAAGCCCTGCAGTTCAGTGGATACCAGTTTCTATCCACAGATATAAATTTGTATCCGCACAGGGCTCTGTCACGTGGATTCTGAGCCCCCTCTTACTGGCCAACTCTCTTCATCACAACTGCACTAGGGGCTAGTTCCAGGGTTCAGATTACTACATTTATACACCTCTAACCATGGCAGACAACCCTACTAATTCATGGTTATATTTCTAATGTGGACAGATCCTCAGTCTATAGCTTTTGGTTGTGATGATTTGAATGATGCCACTTGTGTCCTAGATACTAGTAATCTGAGTACATCTAAAGAAAATAAGTTACTGTTGCATGTGACAGTTGCATTTATGGACTTTTCTAGAGTTGTTGAACCACACCCAGCAACTATTGCTGACACTCTTAGATCAAACGGTAAAAAAAATTAGAAGCATACCTTTAATTCATTTCTGTCTTGAATATGCTTGGAAACAGTCCATCTGTCTGTTCAGTACTGCTTTTTAAAAATGTAAACTAGGCATTTGGCCTGAGATGCTGCAGTTCAACAGACAGCTTCCTAGACTGGAGCTCAACAGTGAGGATTACTTGTATGTCTTTCAGAACTTTTCGTAAGGATACTATATAGTAATCCCTTGCTAAACATGTGAAATTCCAGCCTTTCTTCACTTTCCTAGAGGTACTGGAACAAGAACCAGGCCTGTATGCTTTGTAATCTCTGCTTTAAACCCATACAATTGAGCCTCCAGTTCTGTTTTATGTTGAATTATGCAAATTATGGTTGAAAATCTTCAGACTTCCATAAAGCTAACATATGGTTTTAAAACTCCACAACCAAAAAATATAAAATCAATGTACTGCATTGCTAGACTGTCATAATTTTTTATCCTATTTAAGAACTGACTTTATAAAACTACTTTTTATTCCTGTAACTTATCATGTGTTTCTGTGTTAATAGGATATGATTATTTAACATCTTGTATTTCTTCCCTTCTTTAGGCTGAGCTTACAGTGCAAGAGAAGGAGAAATACCTTAATGTGTCTCGCTGGTTTAATCACATTCAACATTATCCAGGTATCAGGCAACATCTGTCTAATATCGTCTTCATGAAGAATAGACTCTATACTAATCCCCATTAGGGGTCTTCTGTGCCATATTGGAAGGATGATTGGGAATTGAAAAAATGGGAACGGTTGTCTAGATTTCAAAACCACTAACTTGTATAACCTTAATAAATGTATAACCTTCCTTATGTGAACCAGAACAGCTGATGCCTAAAGTAATAAAATTGCGTTGAATAACTATCATTTAAGTTTTGAACTTCATAAAAGAATGGTATAGTTTTTGTTAAAATGCAACAGTAGTGAAAAATGGGAATCAAGAATCAAGTTTTAATCTTTTTTAAATTATTTTTTTAAGTGAACTATTCTTTTACCCGTGTAATAGCTGAATCTTTAATATAAAACCAATGAACAACTTGTCCTTCAATATTCACTCCATTTTGCTATTTATTGACCCACTACATACTTAGCACTTCATTATTTTCATTTTATTTTCCATGGATGTTTACACCAGTTTTGTAAATATTATGGTAAGAGCTATATTGTGTGCCAAGGACATGAAAAAGGGAACAGATAATGTATCAGTTGCAAACAATATTTATGTGATCTAATAAATTTATTTAAAAAGTCTAGTCTTAATTTGGTTGCGATACTTTTATTTCTTAAAATATTGTTTGGTATGAAATTAAAAGTTAAAATATCTGAACTCAAATACAGACGCTCCCCGGGTTACGCCAGACCCGACTTATGCAAATTCACACTTTTATGGGAAAAGTTCCATAAGCCAGAAATAGGATTTCCAAGTTGTGGAAATTTTTGCATAACGTACAGGTATATGTTTCCTACTTATACAAAATTTGAGTTACGCAAGGCTTTCCAGAATGTAACGATTGCGTAAATCGGGGGGTGTCCATAAGCTTTTTTAAAAAACATTTGCATTGGTTAGTGTGAGTTGGCCTACAAAGGAATTTAGACTCTGACCAGGTAGAAGCAATAGTTAATTTTTGGTTTGCATATTAAGTTTGACATTATTTCCCAAAAATGAATCATGAAATTTTTAATTTGAAAAAGTTACAGAAGTGTAAAATCTGCCTAAGCAACACTATGCATTTTTTCAGAATGTCTACACATTTCCACCCAAAAAGAAATAAAAGTTTGAAAACTCTGAAAACATGATTTTTAAAAATGCATTCAACTTCCCTAAGGCAATAATGGGGTACTTAGTAAAGTCTTTTTTTTTTTAACTCGCATTGATTTAATTTCTGTGGGTAAAAAAAGGAGAGGGAAAAAAAGTGTTCTACGTGTTTTGTTTTGTTTTAAAGTAGGATTAAAATCTTTTTTTATTCGAACCTCTATTGAATAGTGTGGGTTAGTGAATATGTGGCTCTTCCAAGTCTTTGGAAATTAGTGATCTAAAATGGAAATGCTTAGCACTATTACTGCACTGAGATGCATAATTTAATTGCCTAACATTGCCTAACTTCTGCATAGTTTCAGGCAATTGTCCTTCTTTTTTTTCTATAAGTAGTTCCTGAAACAACTGTTTAGTTCGTATAATTTAGTTTCTACAGTTCTGACTGAATCTGGACCAGAATGCATATCCTGCATTATTTGGAAACTTTAATTTTGGCATTTCTTAACTTCAGTGCGCCTTCATTTTGTAACGTATATATTTTTAATATAGCTTTTTATATGGAATTTCTTAAAATTATGCTCGATAGTAGAAAAATACTTTCAACACCCCACCTCCACCACCCCCACACACACTGAGGAAAGGGCTCCCTCAAGGTACTGCCTCATGGAGTGCAGTTTTTGAGTTTTGAAATAAGTATGCCTCTTGGGTAATAGGGGAGCAGTGCTGGGCTCAGGGTAGAACTAGAGGGATACTCTGGTCCCATACTGTCAAGTTGTCCTATAGTGGTTCAGGACCATGAGTACCAACCTCAGGGCAGACTGTTAAGAAGCAGGGCACAAACCCGAAATTGGCTGAGAGTTCTATACTTAGATTTCACCAGTTATCAAGTGTGAACTCAAGCACTATTAACAGCCTTAACATGGAGTAAGTCCAATCAGGGCTGGATTTACATCTTACACATCCCTAGGCACAGAATCTTCAGTGTCCCCCCCTGCCTATAGCTGACCTTTGTGCTTTTCCATTAAAAAATAATACTTTTAACCCAGTTTTAACTTGTAGGTGCCCCTAGAACACCAGTATCCCTAGGCACATGCCTATTTTGCCTAATTGGAAATCTGGCCTTGATTCTGATCTATCTTGCCACCCAACTAAATTTGCCTTTGTATTAGATGGTCTCTTACACCGAAGATCACAGCAATATTCAGTAAAAGCAGCAAAGAGTCCTGTGGCACCTTATAGACTAACAGATGTATTGGAGCATGAGCTTTCGTGGGTGAATAACCACTTTGTCGGATGCATGCTCCGATACGAAAGCTCATGCTCCAATATGTCTGTTAGTCTATAAGGTGCCACAGGACTCTTTGCTGCTTTTACAGATCCAGACTAACACGGCTACCCCTCTGATACTTGACAGCAATATTCAGGTTACTCCTGTAGTAGGAAGAGGGCCTGAAATGTAAGCCCATGAGGTCTGGTCTGAGGCCTGGGCTAAAGTAGTCAAAACCTTGCTGATATAAAGCAGAGTTCAGTTGTGAGGAAGAGGCAGGCCCTGCTCACAGAATTTGGCAAGCATAAGCCTGATATTGCAAAAACACTCACACAAGCACATTCTAGAAGGGTGGTACCTGAACACCCTGATAAACAGTATCAGAGGGATAGCCGTGTTAGTCTGGATCTGTAAAAGCAGCAAAGAGTCCCGTGGCACCTTATAGACTAACGTTTTGGAGCATGAGCTTTCATGGGTAAATATTCACCCATGAAAGCTCATGCTCCAAAACGCTTGTTAGTCTATAAGGTGCCACGGGACCCTGATAAACACATTCCCCAAAGAAAACAATAACATGCTGCCCCATCTTAAGGATAAGGTCAGGGTGACAGCATGATGGCTAGAGATGTTTTGATCGAACCTACAGATATAAGGCAGTGGGTGACACTCTAATATGTCAGATGGTAATACCCTGATACGTCAAGAGGATACATAACTTGTTTGTATTGGGGTATAAAGATGTATCTCAGAGGGAGTGTCCTTGTCCACCTGAAGGGGCAGTGGAAAGTCTCACCACCGACTGAACTGCATCCATTGTCACAGGCATACATGTGCTAGTGTAATTGTAGACATTGATCTGGGGAGCTAGGACCATGCTTTGCAGACAATAAATGTGACCAAGCGCCTTCGCACCTTAATGGATTTTATGGTCATTGGGCGGTTCGCTCGAGGTCTGCTCTGCCAGCTGTCTGCGCAGAGCTGGGACAGCACACAGAGGATGCACACGCAGCTGAACATCTGATGATTACTCCCAGGCCCAAAGTACCTCAGGTCAGTTGCACCTTATATCTCCCACCAAATATAATGCTTGTAGCTAATACTAGTGTGACAGATTGGATCACAAAAAACCTCTTGTGGCTGCCAACTGATGTGCCAAGACTTCTGCCCCTGCTTTCCCTGCTAGCTTGGGGCTCCAGCACCCTGTCTTGTTGAGCCAGACACGCCAGTCTGCTCCAGCCCAGACCCAGGGTCTGAACCACATGCCCCAAAGCTGCAGACTTAACTGAAAGCAACTTACAGAAGTGTTCCTGTCTTTAACACTCAGATTGAGCTTACCTTGTATAAGCTTTAAATTGTTCTCACACTATAACACTGATAGAGAGGTAGGCACAGCTGTTTGCCCTCCCCCGCCCCATATTAATGCATACTCTGGGTTAATAAGTAAAAAGTGATTTTATTAAATACACAAAGTAGGATTTAAGTGCTTCCAAGTAACAGACAGAACAAAGTGAATTACCAAGCAAAATAAAACATGCAAGTCTAAGCCTAGTACAGTAATAAAAATTAATACAGATAAAATCTCACCCTCAGAGATGTTTCAATAAATTTCTTTCACAGATGGGATGCCTTCCTAATCTGGGCACAATCCTTTCCCCTGGTGCAGCTGTTGTTCCAGCTCAGGTGGGAGCTAGGGGATTTCTCATGTTCTGTTCCACCCACTTATATATCTTTTGTATAAGGCGGGAATCCTTTGTCCCTTTGGGTTCCCACCCGTCCTCAATGGAAAAACACCAGGTTAAAGATGGATTCCAGTTCAGGTGACATGATCACATGTCACTAAGTCCCCAAGCCTTCATTCCTCCCAGCCTGACTCACAAGAAGGCCTGCCTGCAAACAGAGCCATCCACAGTCAATTGTCCTGGCTGATGGGAGCCATCAAGATTCCAAACCACCATTAATGGCCCACACTTTGCATAATTACAATAGGCCCTCAGAGTTATATTTCATATTTCTTGGGTGACAGGCCAGTCCTCACCCACAGACAACCTGACAACCTGAAGCATATTCTCACCAGTAACTGCACACCGCACCATAGTAACTCTAGCTCAGGAACCAATCCATGCAACAAACCTTGATGCCAACTCTGCCCACATATCTATACCAGCGACACCATCACAGGACCTAACCAGATCTGCCACACCATCACCGGTTCATTCACCTGCACGTCCACCAATGTAATATATGCTATCATATGTCAGCAGTGCCTCTCTGCTATGTACATCGGCCAAACTGGACAGTCTCTAAGGAAAAGGATAAATGGACACAAATCAGATATTAGGAATGGCAATATACAAAAACCTGTAGGAGAACACTTCAACCTCCCTGGCCACACAATAGCAGATCTTAAGGTGGCCATCCTGCAGCAAAAAAACTTCAGGACCAGACTTCAAAGAGAAACTGCTGAGCTTCAGTTCATCTGCAAATTTGACACCATCAGCTCAGGATTAAACAAAGACTGTGGCTTGCCAACTACAGAACCAGTTTCTCCTCCCTTGGTTTTCACACCTCAACTGCTAGAACAGGGCCTCATCCTCCCTGATTGAACTAACCTCGTTATCTCTAGCTTGCTTCTTGCTTGCTTATATATACCTGCCCCTGGAAATTTCTACTACTTGCATCCGATGAAGTGGATATTCACCCACGAAAGCTCATGCTCCAAAACGTCTGTTAGTCTATAAGGTGCCACAGGATTCTTTGCTGCTTTTTCATATTTCTAGTTTCAGATACAAGAGTGATGATACATTTATACAAATAGTATGACCACACTCAGTAGATAAGCTTTGTAATGATACCTTACAAGAGACCTTTTTCATGAAGCATATTTTAGTTACATTATATTCACACTCATCGGCATACTTTCATAAAATCATATAGCATGCAACGTCACAACTATAATAAACTGTCTAAAGATTTATTAAATTATTTACAAGGTTAAAGCAGGTAAACATATATACATACAAATGAGTTCCAGTCTTAAGTTTCAAAAGGTAATAGAAGCTTCTATAATAAGCAAGCACTATTGTCCTTTAGGGTTTACCCAGGCCAAGTACTGGGGATCTCTTGCTTATGCTTAGTAATCCTTGCCCCGCAGCGTCCAAGCAGCACAAAGATAGTTTATCTTTGTTAGGACCTTTTATTCCTCCCTCCCTTCTGCTTCAAGTTGCAAGTTCAGCTGTTGGGAGGCATTCAGTTGCACCTCTCCTCTTCATGAGGGGAGTGGCGGGGGGTGGGGGAAACAACAGTCTTTTGTCCTCTGTTCCACAATGGTTTGTCTGGTGTTGATGGGCCGCCTTTTTTTTGGCAGGGGAGAAAAGCCTATGGCAAACTAGTATTTCACACTTGGTAATGCTTCTCTCCTGACTGGTGATTTACAGTTACAGATCAAACACTTACATATTACCTTGTAACATGGGATACAAATATTATAAGTGAGATATATCTATGTGTCAACTTACAAACATTCCATAAAGTCTAAATGTATTTGTAGAACTGTAATACCTATTTTAACAATACTAACATATGTGAGCCAGACTGGTTCCAGCTATGTATGTCAGTGTTCACTTGAGAACTAGGGGCCTTGACATGAGCTGGCACCTGGTCTGTCAGCATCACACACACTATTACCTTTTCTACACATCTTCTAAACCTCACCTCCCTAAGGAATTTGAGACCAGTTAGTCAAGAGTCTCCCTGGTGCAATCCCAGTGGAGCAAAACTACCAAGAATGCAGGATGAGGGGGGGCCTGAGGAACAGTGTCCCAGGTGAATGGCATCCTGTGGATCCCCTGGGATCAGCAGTGGGCCACTGTGGCCTTTTCGAAGTGGGAGGAAGCGGACTCCTACAGAATGATGTTGGGTGAACTGAGAGATCCTCACAGGGCTTTGGAAAATTCCTTCTCTTGCTGATTTTATCACAGAACAGGATGACGAAGCTCATTATTATAGATGGCATAGTTTGCAACATCTATAACAAAGATTACACAACACTTCCCAGTATAGGACCCTGTGTTCAATTGCTCAGAGCTTTGCCAAATTCAAACTGTTTGGGCTGAAATTATCCATGTTTGGATGTCTGCCTCTAGCAAAAAATTTTAGGAAAGTTTCAGGTAAAATGGTTCACCCATTTCCAAGAATGGAGTTAGGGAAAAATACATTGTATTTGCTCTTTTAAAAAAAATAATTCTTCCAACAGTTTCGTTGGGAAACTCTTAGCACCCCATGCTTTGGATCAGGAACATGGAATTTGGCAGTGTTCTTCCTGCTGTCAGGGATGTGCCTTTTCCTATGTCTGAAAGAACTGGGGAAGTGGGACAGGCAAAAGATGGGATGGGAGCTAAGTTCCCTCTAAGTGGCAGGGTGGCAAAGCAGCCTATTAAATGACGCGCAGGTGCTCAGGCTGCAGCGGGGAGAGATGCCTCTCCCCCTCAGCCCTGGACCTGCCGCAACCAGGGAAGAGGCGGCCCAGACCTGCCACGGCCAGGGAAGAAGCGTCTCTCCCCCCCAGCCCAGGTGCTGCTGTGGGGGCAGAGAGCTGGGGGGAGTCCTCTCTCCCTGCCGTAGCCCCGGGGCAGCCTTCACCCCAACCCCTCATCCTCAGCCCTACCCCAGAGCCCACACCCCTAGCTGGAGCCCTCATACATATACCCCCGCGCACCCCAACCCTCTGCCCAAGCCCTGAGCCCCTCATCCCTGGCCCGACTCCAGAGCCTGTATGCCCAGCCAGAGCCCTCACCCCCCTGCACCCCAACCCTCTGACCCAGCCCTGAGCCCCTCATCCCTGGCCCCACCCCAGAGTCTGCACCACCAGCCAGAGCCCTCACACACATACCCCTGCGCACCCCAATCCTCTGCCCCTGCCCTGAGCCCTCTCCCACACTCCAAACCCCTCGGCCCCAGCACCACCACATGAATTTTATGTGCACCAATATGGAGGTGATGTGGAAAAAATTAGAGGGTGGGAGGGTGGAAATAGGAACAAGATGGGATTGGAGAGGAAGGGGCAGGAACCTTAGAACATAGGAACAGGTCGGGGGATGAGGTTAGAAGCTGGGATGGGGATAGGGATAAACAGGGCAGAAGATGTGGGAGGGTTTTATACTGCAAAGGAGATGTGGGTGTAGCCCTTAACCCCTGGATTCCAGGTTTCCACAAGAACCTGACCCTCCAAATTACAGAACCTTTAGCCTGCTCTCCACCACACCGCACTTTGTGCTGGAGCCCTACCAAATTCACGGTCCATTTTGGTCACTTTCACGGTCATAGGATTTTTTAAATCATAAATTTCATGATTTCAGATATTTAAATCTGAAATTTCACAGTGTTGTAACTGTAAGGGACCTGACCCAAAAGAGGGTTCGGGGAGGGTCGCGGTACTGCCACCCTTACTTCTGTGCAGTTGCTGGCGGCAGCACTGCCTTCAGAATTAGGCAGCTGAAAAGCGGCGGTAGCTGGCTGGGAGCCCAGCTCTGAAGACAGAGCTGCCACCAGCAGCAACGCAGAAGGATGGCGTGGTACGTTATTGCCACCCTTACTTCTGAGCTGCTGCCTTCAGAGCTGGGCCCTCAGTCAGCAGCTGCCACTCTCCAGCCACCCAGCTCAGAAGGCAGCAACGTAGAAGTAAACGTGGAATGGTATGGTATTGCCACCCTTACTTCTGTGCTGCGGCTGGCAGGGTGCTGCCTTCAGAGCTGAACGCCTGGCTAGTAGCTGCCACTCTCTGGCCACCCAACTTTGAAGGCAGTGCAGAAGTAAGGATGGCAATACTGCAATTCCCTACAATAACTTTGTGACCCCCACCACAACTCCCTTTTGGGTCAGGAAATGCTGATCTTCCCCATTAAACCTATATAGTATAGGGTAAAAGTACACAAAAGACCAGATTTCACAATGCGTTTTTCACGGCTATGAATTTGGTAGGGCTCTACCTATGACTGTCTAGTAGCAGCTGCAGAAACAAACCAGAGGAGTTAATGCTGCTTGGAGCAATATTAATGCCCATTCAGATATTTGGAGGAGAACATGCTACAGAATTGTGGCTCTTCTCCATCTCCATCCACTCTTATTCTCAAATTTCCCTGGATCCCCGAAGAGGTTTCTATATCATCTTGAACATCTTGACTGCATTGCATGGATCCAGCACTCTCCCACCATCCTACACCTTCCAGCATGTGTTGTCAGTTTTAGTTAGTCTCAGCTAATAGAAATGGAGGAGGTTCAACCATCATACTGAATAAAAGATTTAAAATATCACAAATATTACCAGAAAACTAATGCAGTAAATAAAGGTGATTATGTATCATAATGTTGTCACTCTGTCTTAAAAATGTGCCTAGAAATGTGGGAATTAGTAAAATGAACATTATTCCCAATGGCTGGAAAGGCATTTGCTCAAGTAGCATATATTCTAACTTCAACATTACAAGCACTGTTAAAATACTTGATTTTTTTTATTCTCCACTTAGGATTTTTTTCAGAATGGAGTGAAAAAGGATGGGTTAGTAGTACTTTTGCCTTAAGAAAAAGCTGATAGAATTAGACTATATTGATTTATTTTCTATGTTTATTTATATTTTAAATTATTAGAGGCAATTAGGCTTATAAGAGAATGTTGAGAAAACATGACCATTAGTGCAGCTTGACCTAATTAAGGTTGTATGGGGTGCATTTTTAAAGATAAAATTAACCTACACATGATGTACAGCTGATGCTTATTTATTAATGTAGATGATCTTTGTGAAATTGACATTCTGATAATTCTGTATGGAATGCAGATAAATAAATGTTCCACTCTTTAAAGACAGTTACTCCTTGTCCTTCTGCTTCAGTTTTGTAATAGTTCATTATACACTCACTAAACCTCAATAAAAGTGCTGTAGTTTTTCCTTTTCCCCTCCCCTTTCACTTTCTTAAACTTCTGTTCGCTTAAGGGTGCAATAAATAGTGTGATGGTATTTTACTTTGTTTTGTTGCTTCACAAACTGATGATTATGATGATGACCGTAATGATGTGATGAATTTATTTTCACAGCATTTCATGAACAATGACACTCTTGTTTAATGCATCTCATCATTGCTTATTATTATTATTGTTGTTGCATAATTGTTTGATCCAATTTATTCAAGGGCCTGACATGTTATGGTATTTTAAGTATGTGCCTCTGGGATTTAAGGTTGCTGCCATATGGTGTGATAGCACTGCATGAAAACCTTTCAATAACTGAAGAATTCAGTAGAAGAATAAATGTGATCATTGTTAGTGTGCACTTAAACGTCTATTTATCATGCTGCCTTGACTTACTGTACTTCCAGGGCTGGCCTTAACATGAGGCGAACTGAGGCGGGCACCTCAGGTGCCAGACTGTGCGGGGGCGCCACTAGGACCCAGTGTGTAGAAAATTGTGTCTGCTGTGGTGCATATGTATTCTCTCCGCTCTATATGCACAGAGATGGTGGAGTTGTCACACCCCAATGGCCCCCTCCCTCAGGGAGTCCCCAGGGAAGTCAGATCAGCATTGTATGTGACTAACATTGTTGCAAGCATCACAAAGCATTTTGGGGAGGGTCAAAGGTGTGTGAGTGCGGAGTGGAAGTTTTCTCAACAGATACGAGAGGCTGAGAGGGGAGGGAGAAAGAAGAGAGCAGAGAACGAATCAATTCAACACTCCAGCTAGCTGAATCCGAAGATAAGAGCTGGCCCCAGCCAGCTCAAGGACACAGCTCACAGCCAAGGCTTGGCTGCGAGACAAGAAAGACGGGGGCTTGAACACTTTCCAAGCAGCTGTGAGAAAGAAGAATCCTATTGCCCAGACCTGCAAACCAGCAAGGCCAACTAAAGAAAATAACTAGCAAAGTGTGAAAACACAGACAGGACGACAAAAGCGGGGCGCAGAGCCGGGCGTCCCTGGAGCCAGTGTGTTTTGGGAAGCCAAGGAGGCCACAGCAAGCCGATTGGGATTGGAAAGAGCACCAGGCATAGAGGGCCCTGGATGACAACACCCCAAAGGAACCCAGGACTTAAAAACCATCCCGAGAGCTGGAGCAATTCGGAGAACACAGTGGATTCTTGGACAACCTGGGCCCAGGACAGCACTCCCCATCCACCGCCCCCCCCCACTCCCTGCCCTTCTTCTGACATTACACCTAGACTAGGCCAGTCTGGGTCGTACATGGTCTGAGTATGAAAGTGGGTTAGAGCTTGGGGCATTAACACTTTCTTCCTTCCTTTGAGTGCTGTGGAAGCATTTCCAGCACTCTCCACTGTTGTTTTATTATTTTATCAATAAAGCTTTAAAATTCAGATGTGTGGTGTGCCTCGTCATCTCCTCCCCAAAAAGATCCTGTGGTCCCAGCCTGATCAACTATGGGCCCAGGCAGATTGGTAACTAAAATCTGTCACACTGTGCTTGAGGAAGGAGGGCACAAGAGACATAACAGGTAGGCAGGAGAAAAGGTGAGAGGGAATAACAGAAAGCAGCAGGAGCTGCAGGGAGAGAGAGAGGAGGAGGAGCCTCTTATGTACCTATCTAGCACCCCCAGGAGCCTGGACTGATTAACACCAGCTTCTCAGGGAGCTTCCTGTTTCCTGCCGCTTCCCTGAACCCACTTGAGGAGAACAGGCAGTCAACTGAAGTAGTAGGAGCCAGTTAGGCCCTTAAAACGCTGATATCTTCCCTCACTCCGGCCCTGCTGCCAGCCTGCTTATTTGTCCCCTTCAACTGAGTGTTGAGCCACTATAGCTGGCATAGATCAGCAGTCATGAGTGAAAGAAGAAAATGCCCCTCTGGGACAGCATTCAGAAAAAGAAAGAAAGCAAAGGAAGCTTTTCTATTTAAGCAGGAAGGAGCTCTCCTGAAATACATAGACACAAATGTTCACTATCAGCCTTCCGGTCCCAGTGAGGATGTGAGTGGTGAGGAGATACCTGATCTTCCAGTTAGTCAGAGTGCAGGTGACCTGGCAGCTACTGCAGCACCCATATCTCCATCTCAATGGATGTAACCATGCACACTCCTGAAGAAAAGTGTAGACCAGAGAAGAGTGTGGTGGAGGCACAAGAAACAGCTGCTGCTGAGTTTTGTTCCTTAAGTCTAGATGATCCAGGACTGTGGACCCACTTGAGCTGTAGCCTGAGGGACTTCCTTGTACTGCATGGGCCACGGCAAGTGAAAAACTTCATGTTCCCCAAAGACAATGAAAATAGAAGTTTCCATCCAACACATTACTGGCGTGAAATCCCCAATGGTGACAAAGTAGAGAGGCCATGGCTTATGTACTCAAAAACCCAGAATGCTGCATACTGTTTTTGTTGCAAACTCTTCCAGTCTAATGTTCCAGCCACATTGGGTTCTACAGGAACAAAGGACTGGAAAAGTCTGACTAGAAATCTGGCATGCCATGAGAAGGCAGCAAATCATCAGAGAACATTCCATAGGTGGAAAGAGCTAGAGAAGAGACTAAGCTTAAAGGCCACTGTAACATGGCGGGACTCACCCCTGCGGCGCCTCCTGTCAGTCGTCCTGGGAATTAGCTCTTCGACCCAGGAGCACCCTCTGCAGGCCGGTGTCCCGCTTGCCACTGGGCCCAAGTCCCTCCTGGACCCCGGTGCCCCTTTCAGGCCAGGGTGCCGCTCCCTGGCAGTACCCCCACAGATCTGGGTCTCCCCTCCCCAGGGAACCCCTACCCTCTATCCCCACCTCACCTCAGTCTTTGGCTACTGACAGTCACTATCTAGCCCCCGTTCACTGGGGCGGACTGCAGTATAATTGCCACTAATCACTGGCAAGGAGGGTTTTGGACTTGCTGTCTCTGCCTGCCCTGGGCTGCGCTCTACAACCCCAGTACCTTCTTTGGCCTTTAACAAGGCCTGCAGCCTGGTGGGGTTTCTAGGCCGGGCTCCCCAGCTCCTCTGGCCTTCCTGCTCCAGTCTTGGTACCCTATCAGCTTCCAGGCAGCCAGGCCCTTCCCTCTCTACCGCTAGATAGAGACTCTGTTTCTGGCTTCTGGCCCCAGCCCTCTTATAAGGGCCAGCTGGGCCCTCATTAAGCCAGCTTTGGCCTGGTTGGGGCGTGGCCCCCATCTGAGGCTTCTTTCCCCAATCAGCCTCGCTTTTTCTTCCCTGCCACAGCCCTCTCCCCGGGCTGTTTTAAGCCTTTTAAGGCAAGAGCAGGTGACCACCCCACTGTCACCACCATAGATGATCAGCATCAAGAGAAGATTGCATCAGTCTCTTTACTGGCAAAATGTTCTGAGAAGGCTCATTACCATTGTGAGAATGCTTGCTACCCAAAACCTAGCACTGCATGGCACTTCAGATCAGTTGTATGTGCCAAACAATGGAAACTTCCTTAAAATTGTGGAGCTGATGGCTGAGTTTGATGCTGTACTCCAGGAGCATCTAAGAAAAGTCACCACTACAAGAAATGTACATACACCACTATCTTGGAAAAACAATTCAAAATGAGATCATACAGTTACTGGCAACAAAAGTCAAACAGAAGATTGTGGCAGATCTGAAGTCAGCAAGATATTACTCGGTTATTCTGGACTGCACACCTGACATGAGCTATACAGAACAAATGACTTTAATGGTGCGTTTTGTAACAACAACAGAACCTAGTGAAAATGTCCCTACAATGGTGACTGTCAGAGAGCATTTTCTAGAATTTATTGACATTGATGATACTACAGGAGCTAGTATGACAAATGTGCTTCTTAAAAAGTTGGAAGATACGGGAATTGCGATAGCTAACATGAGAGGTCAGGGCTACGATAATGGTGCCAACATGAGAGGAAAGAACAGAGGAGTGCAGACATGGATCCAAGAGTTAAACCCTTGAGCTTTTTTTGTCCCATGCAGTTCTCATTCATTGAACTTGGTGGTCAGTGATGCAGCATCAGCTTCTAGTGAGGCTGCTGAATTTTTTAATGTAATTCAAAGCATCTATGTATTTTTCTCTGCATCAACTCATCGATGGCAAATTTTGAAGCAACATCTGGGAACATCCTTTCTGACACTGAAACCACTGAGTGCCACACGATGGGAAAGTTGAGTGGAGGCGATAAAGCCTATCAAACACCAAATTGGGAAGATAGATGATGCCATAGTTGCCATTATGGAGGATAATGCTATGACAGGAACTGTTTGTGGGAGAACAGTGGCAGAGGGAAATGTAATCACCAGAAACATACATAACTTCAAATTTCTGTGTGGCTTAGTGTTGTGGCATGACATACTGTTTGAAATAAATGTTGTAAGCAAGAGACTCCAAGGTGTTGACCTTGATATATCTGGAGCAATGGAACAACTGGACAAAGCAAAGTCAGACCTACAGTCTTATCGGTCAGATGAGGGATTTCAAAACATTCTGAAGAGTGCACAGAAGTTGGCAGAGGAACTTAGCACTGAAGCTATTTTCCCACCTATTCAATAATACAAGAGTCACCAAGGAAGAAGACATTTTAATTACAAGGCATGGGATAGAGACCCCAAGCAACAATTCAAAGTCGAATTCTTTAACCAGGTGCTAGATTGTGCAATACAGTCAGTTGAAGAACGTTTCATGCAGCTCAAGGAAAACAGCAGTATATTTGGGATGTTGTATGATATTCCCAAACTCCTCACTATACCTAAAGAAGACGTACACCAGCAATGCAGGGCACTAGAGACAATGTTGACACATGATGACATGCGCGACATTGATGCGAGTGATTTAGGTGATGAACTGAAAGCCCTTTCAAGATACATTTCAGCGGTATCAACTCCAAAGGCTGTTCTGGAATATATGTGCACAAATAAGATGACCACCCTCTTTCCAAATGCTTTTGTTGCTCTGTGCATACTTCTACCACTTCCTGTAATAGTTGTCAGTGAAGAATGCAGCTTCTCCAAGCTGAAGTTAATAAAAACACATCTACGCTCCACAATGCCACAGGAGAGGCTGGTCGGCCTTGCAACCATCTCAATAGAGCATGAGCTGGCCCAGACTGTGGACCTTCAGCAGGAAGCAGTTCAAATCTTTGCAACCAAGAAGGCACAGAAAGCACCACTTTGATTATTCAAACAGATAAAAATGCCAGTGTTTACTATGCAGACAAGAAAAGTTCATTTGCTGTTCTGGCGTTTGAAAGTTAAGTATTACTTAACATTTTTGAACAAGGCATTTTAAGTTGTTAGCTCTCCTTTATTGGAGTAGGTAGCAGAGCAGTACCATGAGAGGAGTAGAACAGGAAGAAGGCAGAATTGAGACCTTTCAAAGTTTTGGCCCAAGCGAGGAGGTATGGGGGCATCATTTGAGCTCCCCGCTTCAGGTGCCAAAATGTTGTGGGCGGCCCTGTGTACTTCTGATTCCCAGTGGACCAAAATCAGGCTGATGATCACCACTTTCAGACAAAGTTGAAATTGGTGACCAGATACGCCATTGGTATATTGGAAATACATAATTATATACAATTTACTTGCTTAGTCTTTACATGTAATTTAATTTTTGCATGGGTAGTCAGACCAGTCTCAAAACTGGGAGTCTCAAAACCTCTGAGTGAGGAGTTTCTTCATTCCAAACTACAGGACAAACCAAATTAAATATGTGACTATGTAATGTATGTAGGGAAGTAAAGAAGAGACTTGAGGAGATGAGTGGAAAGGAGAGATGTAAGAGGATGGAGGACCCCACATAATTATTAAACCAGTCTAGGTTTTTTTTTCCAGGAAACAGCATCATATAACAATCATGACCACATTCATGGTTGCGACCCCCCACACAGCCACAATGGTCATCAACAAGAATCAAAATATGAGTCCTTTGGCACCAAAGCATGAGCTAAGAAGAACTCAGTTGCTGTGTGTAAATAATAAGCTGTCATAGTCACTGGGGCAGCAACTAGAGGGGCACATAATCTCAACATTAAGTCACACTAGTAGTATAACATGCTCACTTTTCATGATTTCCTTCCTTCTTCATCATTCTCCATTTTCTTTCTGTCGTGGTCCCACCAGCCACCACATATGTCCCAATTGTATGCACAGAAACTAGTTTGCATAGATTTCTCTTCTGGTTAACTAAAAAGAAGTTTATCCCACTGTCCACTTAAGCAAGTTACCGAAAAAGCTGTAGTGAAGATGCTACCTGCGCCAATCGGAGGGCTTCTAATATCAGCATAGGTACTCCACCTCCCCAAGAGCCAGTAGCTATGTCAATGGGGGAGTTCTCCCATCAATCTAGAGCTGTCTACACTGGGGATTAGATTGGTTTAACTGTGTCATGCAGGAGTGTGGATTTTTCACATCTCTGAGTGATGAAGCTATACCCACCTAATTTCCTCGTGTAGACCTGGCCTCTGAAAGGAACAACACGCACAAAAGGGGCATGTAGGGAGAGGGTTCTGGAACTGGATCACTCCCCCTTGTCTTTGTTGAAAGGGTCTGATCCCCACAGCTGCGAATTGCAAAAAAAGAAGGCAAGTAACTCACAAGAGTGTTAGCAGAGAGAACTACCAGAGAAAGTTGGAGGTAGACCCATAGATAATAATGATTGATAGGAATATCTACAGATGCATCAAAGACTTCACCTAGGACAGCCATTCCAGTTCGAAGGGGTCAAGTTATGACTCTACCTATACAGGTCTCTGGGACCACTAGCATCTTTTCTCTCCCCTGTGCTTTCCAGCTTCCTGCAGCTGAATTATAGTTATCTGCTGCATGGATGTGCTAGTGGGAGAAGGGGGCTTGCTGTGCCCTTCCCACAACTACATTTTCACTAGTGTGGCCATAAATTGTTCTTATATGTGTGTGTACGTAAACTACATACGTACGTAAATGTGTGCTATTTTATTGATACTGTTAAAATGAGACATAATCTGTTCACTTTCCCTTCTACTTTTCCATTTAATCATTTATTTATTTTAAACTCAGGTATATTTCATGGTCTTTATTGACAATATAAAAGTTGTGCAGATGTGCCTGTTTAATGGATTAGTACACTTGTCTTTTGCCCCCAAAGACCAATATTTCTTCTTAGCATCCATGTTTAGCTCATCTTACTGCTGTCTGTTACTGGAGATCTAAGTTTCATATTCTCCATACATCTGAACACACTTCTATGTATTAAACAATCTTCATTTTATTCTTAATTTATTGAAACTGAATTATACTCCTTGCCCTTTTTTGAGCTCAGGGTGAATTTTATTGCAAAAGCAATGGATGTAATGTTGCCATCATATATTTCTTGGCTGAACAAAGCTTTTGGATCCACACAGGGGCTTCATGTCTTGTGTACTGGATTTATAACACTGGGGGGCCCACCTCTAGGGTAATAAATAGGGATATCATAGATAGCAAAGAGAATTTGATTGTGCAGTAATAATTACTTGTTGCTTCTGTGCTCACATTCCTGCAGACTTTGCCTTTATTTCATGTACTGGTAGTGACTATAATAATTCCTTTTATTGCAGAACACAGCCAGGCTCATCTTTTACTGGGCAGGGAGGAGGGAGGTTAGTATTTTTTTATTGTTGTTACATCTTAAGGATTCCCCTTTCCCTTCCCACATTACCTTGGCCCCTTTAGGACGATTTTGATCTATTAAACTTTCCCTTCTCTATTGGAAGAACTAATCCTTTTTAGCGTTTCCAGCCTGGTGATCTAATTTGACAGCTCTTCGGTGATGTCTATTCCACTTCAAAGAGGCAGGTAGCCTAAGGCTAGCCAGCTGTATTGTGGATTCTGCAGATTTGGCTTGCTGTTCCTGCTGGGTGTCATCTGTCTTCTTAGTCTTGCGGTGGATAATTTTTGTCCTCCCTAACATCATCTGCCTGAGCAGTTTCTGCCTGGCAGGCCTGTCTGTCCAGGTTGAGCATCAAATACAGTAGCCATACGGCTAATCTGACAAGGCACTACTCCAAACAGTACAGCCCCAGGCCTGCTTTGACCAGGATCAGCATCACGGCCCACAAACTTCCAACTATCATGACTGCAGTCTCAGTCTTCCATCACAGATGCAGCCCATGGACTTATTCTGCTCACATAAAGTATGTCCCCCCATCTCCTTCTCTTAAGGGATGTCATTTCAATTCCTTGTATCTCAGGA
This sequence comes from Mauremys reevesii, assembly GCF_016161935.1. Lineage (NCBI taxonomy): Eukaryota > Metazoa > Chordata > Testudines > Geoemydidae > Mauremys > Mauremys reevesii. Next base: position 173,627,965 of record NC_052624.1, on the reverse strand, counting down.
GAAGTCTGCCTCAACAGGTTTGGGTTTCCCTGCCTGTTGCCAGCATTTGACTTGGACACCGCCACTTGGATGAAACAATCCTTTAGTGCATTATTATTGCTAGACAGCCTGTGGGAAAGATGACAGGATTCAGCATGTTAATCTGAATATTTTGCAATCCAGAATGCTGCTAACACTAATAGCAAATGGCACAATGATCCCTAAAAGAGAAAGCGGGTTCTATTGCAAGGCAAAAATGACAGAGTTTGTTTAGTAAATCTTCCAAAAAATACATGATGACTACATATGTTGATTTTCATGCTCCAAGCCATAGATATTTCCATATTTTTAAGACTTGATGACTGTTTCTTATAAACTGACAGGTAAGGGCTCCGCAAATATTGCCTTTTTATAATAATCACCTTCTTCAGCCTCCCTTAATTTTTTTTAATATGCTTTGTTAATAAGTTAGACAAGGCTGTGTGAGCAAGGAGGGAGGGGGAACATGGAGCAGCAAATAAAGCATTTATTTAAAGGTAAGAAAAAAGCAAAACAAAGAACAGGGATAATTTCAGGATACTAGCTCTGAAGACTTAGGCACTTACCTGTCACAATGTTTGCCCTTGGTTCAGTCCTATAACACAGAACCTGACATTGTTCATGATACAAAAATTCTGTCCTAGAAATGAAGTGATTCTAAACTCTTGCTCTTTCAACAACAGGATTTTCCCATTAGCAAATAAGGGGAAAGCTGAATTCTAATGCTTGGAGGCAAGGAGGGGTAGAATTTGCCTGGGACACACAGGGTACATTTACACTGAAAACAAAAAAAACCCCAAAACTTTGGGGAAGCGAATCTCTGAGCCTGGGTCAACTGACTTGGGCTCATGGGGCAGTGTAGATATTCCTGTTCAGGCTGGCCGCTGGCCCCAGGCTTTGAAACTGGGGGAGAGGAGAGGGTCTCAGAGCCTGGCTCCAGACTGAGCAAGAACGTCAACCCCACTATTTTTAGCCCAGTAGTATGAGCCCGAGTCACTTGACCTGGACTCTGAGACTTGCTGCCCTGGGGAGATGTAAAGAATGTGGAACCTTGAGAGGACTGCTGCTAGGGTTCAGCAGGGAGAAAATCAGTTGAGCAGCTTTGTCCATTATCAGTAGAATAAATAGAATATCCTGTAGATGTTAATAATGCAGTCACAATAATAATGTAATCAGTTAATGATTGTAATGTGCTTTGGGATCTTTGGATGAAAGTGCAAAGTAGCAGTAGGTATTATTACTTGTGAAACCCCTGTAACTTCCTAGGACTTTAGGTGATTAGAGATTTTTTGCTTACAATATTTTATCTCTGGCAAGAATAATCTGGCAATAGCCTTTGGCATATAATATTTATGGAACATGCAATACTCAGAGAATAAAGAACAACATTTTTAAATTGCACATTATACGAGAACTTTTAAATTACACATATTATAGGTGAGCACCACCTATCCTGAAGGTTGCCCGACCTTTCCAGTTATAAGACCTTGTTTTTAGATGCTTATCACCTTGCCAAACTTTAACCATTCTGAATGAAACTTCCCATGCTGTTAATTGTCAACTGTATATATCATGATGCATACACTCAAGGTGGCTGAATTAAGGTTGTACAGGCAACCTTAATTCTGGCATCTAGCTTTTGAGAGCTTGACTTTGCAACCATAACAATCTCTGAATGATTGTCCATATGCACATTCCATTTGTAGTGCAGCCCACGCTTATAAATTCAGTCTTTTAGCCAGCAATGTCTGTGGCAACCACACATGCACCTTGAGTTTACTTGTTTCCTCTACAAGGGCATAAAAGGGCAGAGCGGACTAACTACCATTCAGTTCCTCTCACTGCCTCCTGGCTTCAAGATGGAGCTGCTTGCTATCCATTGTTCAACAAACTGCTGGCTCTTTCTTCAATTTGTAAATAGAACAGTTAGTTGTTGCCCACTGACATTTTGTTAATTTTTATTAGAAATGGGTTTAATTTTACCAGAAATAGCTATTTGTTTCTGGTATTAGGATGACTTCTTCAAAATCCCCTGATGAGCACTTAAAATGTTTGTTTTGATTGGGACAGTAGCACATCCCTGGAAAATGTGCCATTTGAAAGTCCTCACTCATCTGATCCACAAAATAGGGAAGCTCAGCTCCAAATCTACTTAATGCACAAATCAATGAGACCAGCTTTGGGTGCTGAGTCAGCTTTAGATCCTAAAAATGCTAATACCAGGGCTGTAACTTCCCAGGCCTCTGCAGGATCATCTCCTGCTTCAAAATCTGACAGGTCAACAAGAAACTGTCTGCAAGAGAGACACAGAGCAGGGGAGATTCCAGAGTAGGTCCCTGACTATGATTTCCTTGAAGACAAGGGTGACTTCTGCACACCATTGTGAGACTTCAAGATCTAGTATGGTTACTTCTGAAGCTTGACCTCAGCATGGTACCAAAGTTTAGGTACAACAGTGGTACTATTTACTGTTTTCTTTCATCAGAGACTGATCAACTCCCACCCCAAAACCAGGCAACATTTCCACAGGAAAAGACTGATTGCCTCTGCTGCTTGTTCTTTGCAATCTACATCTGTACCAAAACACTCATTTTGATGGGACAGTCGAGATGTCAAGGCATTTCCAGGGATTCAGAAACCCCAACCCTTCCTTTTAGGGCTCATTTGACTTTCTTCAGGCACACATCATCTTCCAGTGGTCCTCCCTCCTCAAACCATTGTGTTATGGACACAATTACTGTGGGATATTCTATCCAGTATAACACTGTGCCAAATCCCACCTCCATTCCCCAAGCCTCTTCAAGGCAAATACTTCCTGATCCCAAAAAGAAAGGAGGATGGGAGCCCACCTTGGACTTAAGGCACAACACCTTCATGCACAGGCTGAAGTTCAGGATGGTCCTGCTAGCATCCATAATTCCCTATCTGGATCCCAGGGGCTGGTTTGCCTATCTCAACCTTCAAGGATGGATGCCTAACTCTTGGGGTAGAGAGCTCACATGGACTGTCTACAGCAGGGGTGGGCAAACTTTTTGGCCTGAGGGCCACATCAGGTTTCAGAAATTGTATGGAGGGCCGGCTAGGGGAGACTGTGGCCTGCCCCCGTCCCCTATCTGACCCCCCCTGCTTCTCGCCCCAATGCCCCCCCCAGACTCCTGCCCCATCCACCCCCCTCGCTCCCTGTCCTCTGACAACCCCAGAATTCCCGCCCCTGACTGCCCCCGCCCCCCCCCCCATTCACCCCCCCTCCTTCCTGACTGACTCCGGGATCCCTGCCCCATTCAACCCATTCCCCACCCTCTGACCACCCCAACCCCTATCCACACCCCTGCCCCCCTGACCACTACCTCAAACTACTCTGCCCTCTATCCAACCCCCCCTGCTCCCTGCCGCGCTGCCCGGCTGGAGCCAGCCACACCACTGCACAGCACAGAGCACTGGGTCAGGCCAAGTTCTGCACCTGCGCTGCCCCAGGAGCTCACAGCCCTGCCACCCAGAGCATTGTGCCAGCGGCACAGTGAGTGGAGGCTGCGGGGGTGGGGGGGAAAAGCAGGGGAGGGGCTGGGGGCTAGCCTTCCAGGCCAGGAGCTTGGGGTCTGGGCAGGAGGGTCCCGCAGGCTGGAAGTGGTCCGCAGGCCATAGTTTGCCCACCTCTGGTCTACAGGCTCAGGATTTTTGGACCACATGGGAAGCACAGATGCACATCGCTCTGCTAGACATCAGGGCAGTGCTCAGAGCTTGCAAGTCCTTTCTCCATCACATCCAGAGCAATCTGTCCAAATAACGATGGACAAAACACCACCCTGATTTATATCAACAAATGGGGGAGGGAAAGGTGCAAGGAACATTCAGGTTATGGAATTGGTGCATCAGGCACCAGATCTCCCTCTCAGCAGTACCCTTACTTGGCCTGCAGAAAAGCTAGACAAACTGAGAAGGCTGTTCTCGAATCATGAGTTGGAGATCAAACACAGGATTTCAGGATTTCTTTTCAGATTAGGGCCATCCTCTTCTGCCTATTCACAACTCACCAGTGTCAGGTCGTTTATCTGAGAGGCTCTCAGATGCCACACTATCATGCCTTTTTAATCTCTTGGTTGGGAGGCCCTGACCTATGCTTACTCACCAGTCTTAATGATTCCAAGAGTGATGCGCAAGATAACTAATACTGATAGCTCCAAAGAGGCCAAGACAGTTCTGGTTCCTCAATATTCTGAACTTTTCAGTGTGCCAGTCAAAGACTTAGCCTCCACTTCCAGAACTGCTTTCACAGTGAGAAGGAAAGATCCTTCATCCAGATCTGAAGTCTTTTCATCTCATGGTTTGGCAGCTGGATGGATGTTAAACTTTTAGAGAGGTCCTGCTCATCTCCTATATGAAATATTGTATTAAACAGTAGGAAAGATTCTTCAAGACGGACGTTTCCTGGTGAAATGGACAAGGTTTTCTTCCTGGTGTCTCCAGAGGTCTTTGAATCCACAAGAAACTTCTGTGCCTGATATTTTGGAATACCTACTTGATTTGAAACATTAAAACCTGTTGCTTAGCTCAGTCCTGGTTTGACTGCTATTTCTGCACACCATCCTCCAGGGGATGGACAGTTTTTTCTCATCCAACTGTAGTAAGATTTTTGAAGAGTCTTATTGTGGTGTTACCACCAGATAGAGAACTGATCTCTCCATGGGACCTCAATTTAGTGTCTTCTGCTCTAATGGGTCCACCCTTTGGATGGATGGCAACATGTTCATTATTACATCTGTGTATGAAAACTCATTTTTAGTCACCTTTCTAGATAGAGTGTTTCTTAGGAACATCCTAAATTCCTACTGAAGTTTGTCACAGACTTACATCTGAATCAGCAGCTTCACCTGCCTATATTTTCCCATAACCCACATGCTTCTAAAGCAAAGGCTTTGCTTCATACATTAGATGTCAGATGTGCTTTGGCATTTTATTTGCAAATAACAAAACCTTTATGATCTTCACCCAGATGTTTCATCTCCATTGGAGAGAGGATAAAAAGTGAATCCCTCTCATCTCAGAGATTGTCCAGATGGATATCTGACTGTGTGAGGACCTCTTATGAAGTGGCTAAAATGGACCCTCGTGCTTCTCTCAAGGTTCACTCCATCAGAGCTTAGGCAGCCTTGTCAACATTATTGAGAAATGTTTCTGTTGCAGACATATGTAAAGCAGCTACCAGGGATCTATTCACACATTTATGAAGCATTACAATATCAGTGAAACCTGCAGATCAGATGGTGTGTTTGGAAAGGTGGTTACAATCTCTAATTTCTTAAGACTCCAAGCTCCCATCTTGATTACATTGGTTCACTGACTGGGAGTCACCGTAACTGGAATGTGCATGGAGAATCACTTGAAGGAGAAAGGAAAGTTACTTACTTGTACAGTAACTTGAGTTCTTTGAGATGTTATGCATATGCACATTCCACAACTTGCCCTCTATCCTCTTTATCTCAGTCCTATACCACCAACCAAGATTCTACAGTGGAAAGGAAACTGAGTGGTGGTTGGCCCACTCTACCTTTTTATGCCTTTGGTGTGGGGCATGAGGACACTCAGTGCTCATACACAGCTGGCCAAAAGACTCTTGAACTCAGAGTCATGGGGCACACATGATCTGTGAATGGAATGTGCGTGAAGTAAACTTCCTTTCTTTTAATGTACTTTGCAGTGTGTAATATCTCAGAGTAGTTTTTGAAGATTTGAACTTTTATTTCATCTTTTTTCACTGTCAAAAATTGTTTAAAGGGGTTGTAATGGAAGGGGGGGAAATGGGCCTAAAATAATACTATTATATTTGTTACCTTTTTGCCAGGCAGAGAGGGTGTTATTTGTGAAGCCGCAAATTAATCTTCTAATGAGGGAACATGAAACCATTATGCTTCACCCCTCTGCTACTGTAACGGTAGCTGCTACAGCTACTTTGGGAGATCTCTGGTGTTTCTAGTACGAGTGCTGCTGCTGCTCTGGTATTGTTATGGGCCAGCTCTTTAGAATATTGTATTTAGTTATTATTTTAACGTACTGTATGGTGTTTTATCTGGTGCAAATAATAACAATGTATTATTAATTGTTATTATTATTATTATTTATTTGTACTGCAGTAGTACATAAAAGCCCAAGTAGGGATTTGGGCCAATTCTACTAGCCACTGTACACACATGCAAAAAAGACAGTCTTTGCAAAAGTTAACAAGATGCAAGTTGAATTAAATGTGAAAAAGTTTATTGAAAATAATATCACACTGATAGTCTCAAATTGCTTTAAAATACCACAGTTGGAGACCTTTTCCTTTTGTTGCTTATTAAATGTCACCCACTTTATATATATATATATATATATGCCAGGGGTGCGCAAACTACATCCAGCTCCTCAGACCTTTTAATCTGGGCCTTGAACTCCAGCCGGGGAGCGGGGTCGGGGACTTGCCCCATTCCGTGCGGCTCCCAGAAGCAGCGGCATGTCCCCCCTCTGCTCCTACTCGTAGGGGCAGCCAGGGGGCTACGAATGCTGCCCCCACCCCAACCGCCGGCTATTCAGCTCACATTGGCTGGGAACCATGGCCAAAGGGAGCTGCAGGAGCGGCGCCTGCGGACATGTCAGCGCGCAGAGCTGCCTGGCCACGCCTCTGCGTAAGAGCCGGAAGGGGGGGGACATGCCGCTGCTTGAGGTAAGCACTGCCCAGAGCCTGCACCCCTGACCTCCTCATCCCTGGCCCCAGCCCAGAGCCCGCACCCCCAGTCCAGAGCCCATAGCCGCTCCCACACCCCAACCCCCTGCCTCAGCCCGGAGCCCCCTCCTGCATCCTGAACTCATCCCTGGCCCCACCCCAGAGCCCGCACCCCCAGCCAGAGCCCTCACCCCCTCCCAGATCCCAACCCCCTGCCCCAGCCTGGAGCCCCCTCCTGCACACTGAACTCATTTCTGGCCCCACCCCAGAGCCCGCACCCCCAGCCACAGCCCTTACCCCTTCCCACACCCCAACCCCCAATTTCATGAGCATTCATGGCCCGCCATACAATTTCCATACCCAGAAGTGGCCCTCAGGCCCAAAAGTTTGCCCACCTCTGAGATATGCTTTCTGTTTTGTTAGACCATGCATCTACTTGTTTTTCACTATGAATGTTTCTGGAAAAATACTTCACATTGTGTGAAGAGATGCTGTTATCAAGACATTTTGAGATTCTATACTTAATTCTCTCACGCTGTGAAATTCCCTATTCAGTACTCCTCATCAAATTTACTCAGTTTACAGGTTAATTGACTGTTTCTCTTAATTCCAGCCCTGAAAATGTAGCCTGCAATCTGAAAATATAGTTATTCTTTCTGCATAAGATGTTATCATATGGTAGAGTTAGTATTATTGGCTATTTTCTGTACATTTGACCATTGTTATCTGTGAGGATCACAGAGCGGAACGGGGGTGATGTGCAGACTGTACCTCTCCCAAGAAACTGGCAGCTCACCAAAGAGTAGCATCGCAGAATTAAAGGGTGTTCTTCATTCCTTTAGCAATTTAGGCAATGGATATGGCATTGTAAAAAGGGGAAATTAGGACTTCTTATAAAGGGATGTATGTAAAAACCCTGTGAACCTCACGTAGACAAGTAACCATATATCATATCCATTTTCATTCACTTTTTGCCTGGAAGGTGAATGAACAGAAGATTTATGTTTGAAAAAATATCAAAGTATGAATTTTGAAAATAGCTGGTATACAAACCTCCTAGGCTGTCTTTCTAGTAAACTAACATAGAAAGGGACAGTCAGAAGAAAAATGGAAGCAAACAAATTCATTAAACAAAGAGGAGTCACGGGATAGGGGAGCTCAGTGCCATAGAATCACAATTGTGGGGGTGTTTACTCTCCATGGCTCTGCTAAATCCCAGATGGTGACACTAATTATCATAGCACCATTGAGAGCTGCTCGCCTAATGTACAGACCATGGACCATGCAACTCAGGAGACCTAGATTCTATTCCTGGCTTTGCCACTTGCCTGCTGGGTGAGTCACTTTGCCTCTCTGTACCTCAGTTTCCCTATTTGTAAAATAAGGATAATGATACTGACCTCCATTGTAAAGCTCTTTGAGACGTACTAATGACAAATGTTTTATAAGAGGTAAGTATTCTTATGTTTGTTTATTGTTGGAAGACAATACATAGAGAACCTATCAGCTGATTTATCTACACTTCCTCTTACAGAGGCAGGAAAAACAGACATATTTCTGACTACTTCTCAGAATAACTTCCTGAACCAGGACTCCTTCCCAAATAAGAGAAAGTTCAACCAGTTGAGGGATGTTGGTGAGTGGCACACCCATGGCACTGTAGCACAAATCCAGTCAGCACAATATTAATTATTTTAGTTTCCTGATCTTCAGAAAGATGTATCAAAGTGCAAGGCTCAGAAGCTTTACACTTGTTTCCCCGAATGACCCAATCAAAAATTTGATGAGCATCCTTCTATCCCATTTCATATATGATGAAAATTGTCCCATTTTTCCTTTTAAAAAAACTACTCTTACATATGATTTTACATTAAGGTATTTCATTACAATAATCCAGACTACTGCAACAGAGGCTATTTACTAAACAGCACAATACAAAAAACCCTATACATTATGTACTTTTTTTTAAAACTCTGGCAGGGCCTGATAAAGGTCCATTTGTAATGCATAGGCACAAGAAGGCAGAGTTAAGGTTGCTGTGGGGAACTGTACTCTGAATTTCCTCATTTTGGTATGATTTTCGGTGGCACTGTTTAAATTTCAAGCTGCAGCCACCCAGCTGTTGTATAGAAAACCCGTTTTGCACTCTAGTTGGTCGGTCTGTGCCGCTGTCCTGAGCAGGTGAGTGAACTAGTCTGGGGTGAGAAAGCCTTGCCAGGAGGAGCAGCTGTGTCACCTCCCGGCCAGCTTGGGACGGGGCTGCCCCGCGGCGGGACGCTGCTGTGACCCGGGGAGAACCAGGCTGGGGGCTGCAGCCGCCGCTCAGAGGACCCCCGGGGGATGCAGCGAGGGCGGGGCCTACGCGATGTGCGCGTGGCAGACAGGGCCCAGTGTAGCCGCTGGGCTGCTGCCACCGTCACAGTAGCGGGGGCGTGTACTCTCCGCGGCTCTGCCGAATCCAACAGGGCGGTCACGGTTGCCATGGCGGCAGCGCGAGTCATTCACCCTAACGAAGGGCTGAGCAACTGTTTAGTAATGAAGGTGGGGCATGGACAGATTCCATTACCGGGATCGGGGGAGGGAGGTGCGACAGGAAGAGTTTGGGCATCACTGCTATAGTTTATTTCGATAAATGGTGGATGATAAATACCTTTGTACTGGTGTGACTGCATCCTCACAGGGAGGCTAAATTGGAGTTTGTACCAATGTCAAGGCCGTTGTACTATTGGGTTATCTGGGAGAGGGGGCGGGCGGAAGCCCGCCCCATGCTAACGGATCCCCCCCCCCCAGCCTAAGGGGAGGATCCACAGGGCCACGGAAACCCACTAAGTGCGGGGGACAACTAATAAAAGAACAGGGACAGGAGTGAGGTCAAAGGGTCATAAGGAGGGAGCCTGATGGGGACACCGAGCAGAGAACCCCGGACAGCGCCCACTGCTCCTCGAAGGCGTCAAGGGAGCCAGCGGACGCCGCCCAGAGGAACTCCGCCCGGAGACGTGAGCGGACGAGGGACCGGAAACAAGCCCCACAGTCGCAGGAGTCTCTGTCGGCCAGCTAAACAGTTGCTCAGCAGAGGAGCTTGGACTGGGGACTGAACTGGGGATAGAGGTAGAGCTGGCCTGGGGGTGGAGAGGGAATGAAGGCAGGACTTGGGGTGGAGCAGGCGGTGGAGTTGAGCTGTGGCTGGAGCCAGAGCAGGGCTGGGTGGCGCTCCCTCCCCATCCCCCACGAGGGCTGGCCTAGGCTCTGCCACATGCCCCCCCAAACATTTCTCCGCACCCTCCAGGGAGGTGCGCCCCACAGTTCCCTTTCTCATTCTCTCTTTTGTACCCTCTTTTAAATGGATGTGAGAGGCGACAGAGGGACTGGAGCAGGGTGGTGAGCAATGCCATGAAGGAAGGAAACTTCTGTGAACAGCTGTAGTATAGAAAGCCATGTGATGGCTTTCATTTTTGCACAAATATTGTTTGTTAAAGAGATACTAACAATTTGAAATCTAGCCACTTAAAAAACCCCCCTAACGAAGGGCGGCCTGGGTTTAAGTTCTGAGGCCAGAGTTCGGCGCAGCCCCGTGACGTCATACCGAGGCGTTGTGAAGGAGGCGGAAGCTAAGAACCAAAGCGGGCTGCGAAGAGCTACGTAACACCGCCGGAACGCCCCAGCGCGGGCCCCGCGCTCCTGCCGAGCCCTCTATGCGCGGCGCGCGCCTGCGGTAGCTCGGTGGCCGCCGCCCCGCTGCGGCCGGAGCTGGAAGTGCGGCACCATGAGCAGCGGCCCCGGCACCCCGGGGAAAGCTGCGGGATCCCCGCTCCCCGCCGGCAGGAAACGGGACTCGGGGGGGCCGCCGGCCCTCCCCGTTATCAAGGGTAAGGAGGGGGCCTGGCCCCGCCCCTGCTGTCTGTCTCCGCCGGTCTGTGCCCCCCGCCCGGGCCCGCGCCCGCTGAGCGCCGCGCAACGGCCGCTGGGCAAGCGCGAGGGGCGGTGTCCGAGCCCCGCCCCCCCGGGTAGCGCCTCGGACACTGGCGGCGCGAGAGCCGCTCCCTCCCCTGTAGCATAATTCGCCCCGGGAGCTTGTGGCGCGAGGCTGCGAGCTCGAGGGAAGGGTCGGAGGCGTGGGGCTAAAGCGCACCCGTGATGGCATTGCAGAGGGGGGGAGGTGCACGTATTTAACAGCCATCTCCATACTCGAGTTTCAAGCCAGAAAGCCCCTGCTAATCGCCTGGTGTTAGGCAGAAACTTCCCCTATGGACAAGTCATTGCCTAACTTCACTACAGCGTTTCTTGTACCTTCCTCTGAATTAGCTCATACTTGATTGGTGGCCATCCAGTCCTGTAGCCTGCCTCTGACAGCAGTGTCATCTGGGACGGCAGTTTTTATTATTTCATTTTTTTTATAACACTTGTTTTCTATCTCTTCCTCCTGGTGTCACTCTCCACTTCCGAGGTTGTCCTGTCAAGGATAGCATCGTTAATCACTGAGTGGCATTGCTGCCTTTTAATTTTCTTTGTATCTTCTGCAGCTCAAATGCTAACGATTCATAGACCTACATCTTGCATAGTAGCAAAACCTCTGTGATGGATGGCCTGATCTGTGTCTGATCTCACCTTCGTGCCTTTTCTTGCATTGCTTTCACCACCTAAAAGGACGTTCTGTTTCTGTGTAGTAAGGCCCACATTTTCAGATTTAGGTGTCTGAGTTTAAACCCCTTAATAGTCATTCTGATCTTCAGAGGTGCTGGAAGATCACATTTGCTTTGAGTAAGTCAATGGAAATCTTGGGAGCTCTACACATTGGAAAATCGAGCCACTTATTTAGACCCCTAACTTTAAGCACCAATATCTTCAATATTTTGATTTAGGGATTCTTGCTCCTCTCCTTTCAATTTCTCCTTGGAAGCCACATCTTTTTGCCTTCCTCTACCATGCTGTCCACTGTTCAGATATTTTTAAATAGAAATTGAAGCAGGGCAAAAATCAGAACTTACAAGAATCATTCAGTGATACTATTTAACATTTTACCATACACTCTGTATTTGTTGCACACTTTGTCCATCTTTTCCATTTTCTCAAACATGAAATAATCTACATTTGTGGGAAGTTTTTGTAGGTGAGTTCCATCAACTGCTGAATCTAAGCTTTCATTTAAGAAAAATATATTTGTAGGCATTATAGTTGCAAAGAAAACTTTCCAGACTAGTTCTAAACTGATATAGTACAGTCTTCTAGAGTTGTGGATGTTCTTCCACTGATGCTTACAGCTTTCCCAAACTGTTGCGGAGTGGAAACTGACAAGAATTAAGTTAGTTTCACTCTACTCTGCTTCTTGTCAATTATATGGAGCAGCAAAGGCAAATACTGCAGCTGTCCTTTGGGGATGAGGCCTCCAATAGTGGGTGATAAGTGGGGGAATGGAACCCCCTCATGTTCTCTCGTAGCAGCCAGGAAAGTCTGGCAGAATATTCTTTTTTTGTGGCGTTTGTTTTAAGATGGTGGGTTTGTTGAATTAGCTAGGAAAGCCATCTGATACTATCATAGCATTAGTTGAAATTTTGTATTAGCTTGCTTGTCCATTGGATAATGGTGTCTTTTAACTTTTCCTCCTTTTGAAATATTCAGTGCTTCACTGTGTTGTTTTTTACCTAGTATGGATTGTGTCTTTAGAAAATTAAAACTTTGGATTTCATTACTCTTCTAGACATTGGAGAAATTCATTCCCGACTGCTGGATCACAGGCCAGTTATTCAAGGAGAAATACGTTACTTTATTAAAGAATTTGAAGTAAGTATTTGTTTTAAAAGAGAAGATCTAGTATAATTATAAAACTTCATTTAGCATGCTTTTATATTACCAGTGGCCTGTTATATATACTGAGATTTGAAACAGGTTTTTAGCACCTTCTTAGAGAATCTTGTTTGACATGCATTTCCTGCCCAGAATAGATGTATACTACTTCTTCGAGTGATGTCCCTATGGGTGCCCCACTTGTAGGTGCGGCAGCAGCCCCTGCACCTGGGATCAGCGATATGCATGTGCAGTTTGACAGGCACTGCTGATGAATATCTCTCCGCTCTCACACTGTGAGCGGGACATATAGAGAGAGCTGTGCGGTCCAGCTGCCCCCAGTTCCTTCTCTCCCGCCTTTGGTCTTGGATGGAATCTGCAGCCGAGCCCACTTTTCCTGTTCCCTCAGTAGATAGTGCCTTATCTGTTAGTTGTAGTTAGTATTTTCTCCTCGTTCTCCTTTCTTCTATCTTAAAAAGAAAATTTTTGTTTTTGTTTTTTAAATTTACCTTTACAATTATTTCATAGCTTAGTTTTTTCTTTTCCCTGCTTCGTGCCTTCCAGACCGAGAAGCTGTTTTCCCCTCACCATTATGCCTAAATCCCCTGGGTTTAAGAGGTATGTCTCTTGTGGGCCACCTTGCTGGTAATGGATGACTATTTGCAGAGTATTCACTGTCTGGGAGAAGGACACATCCCACAAAATTGTTCCCACTGTCACGGCCTGACAGCCAGAGCCAGAAAAGACCGGGACATTGGGTTAAAATTTCTCCTCATGGGGAAATTATGACCTGCATTGGATCTGGGCCCAGACTCTCCTCCTGTGAGGCCCTCACGCTCTGCCAGGTTGTCTGCCAATCCTCATTCCCCGCATCCCTTGAAGAGAAAGTAATCTCTTTCTTGCTAGGACTAAAAGAAATGGACTCCCTCCTCAAACTTTGAGGCACAGCCTGTCAGAACACAATCCCCTGTGAGGTCAGTTGCCTCAACGTCGTATGACAGGAGACATAGCTCCAAGGCCTGTCCAAGTTTCTCTGGTAGTGATACGAAGAAATTGTCCAAAGACCGTTACTGGGCAGACCTACGGTCTCAGCCCTGTTTCTCAGCTCTGACCGACTTCAGGAGCTACAGCACTGACAAAACCGCCGGCACTGGCGTTCTTTTCAACACCAGCCAATTCCTCAGCACCGGCCACATTGACACTGACCAAATCTCTTGTTCCATCTACTGTATTTGTTGCTATATAAAGAACAAAATAACTTAATTTTCCAGACACCTGCAAATGTACAAGTGTATTATAGGGTATTATAGGTGAAGTAGAAATATTTTATTTTTTATTTGGAATTATTGGTATTATTTGGATACGCTGGCACTTATCACCAATGCATCTTGGTCACTCTATATCAATACAAGCAATCAATTAAAAATTATCAAAATATAACAACTGCTCGTTTACAAACACGCACATTTACTGTTATTACAAAGGTCTCTCAAAAGCTTTGGCTGGAGTATAGTGCAGTAATCTAGTCTAATGTTACAAAGTCACTGATGTGGATGAATCATCAGAGGAATGGTTGCAGCCTCCTGGTTGGCTGTAGATGGAAAGGCTCTGTATTGCAGCAAATATCTGAGACTTCAGGAGAGCAGTGGATCCATACTGACTCTGAATGCTGTAAATGAAGAACTTTTTTTAAGATCCAGAAAGTGTGTAGTAAATATATACAGTACTATCACATTTATCTGAATCTCCTGGGGGACATACGAAACTTTTGGATATCTGGGCATTCAGATAAATAGAAGTACTATTTTGAGCCTGATTCTAGCTGTAGGCTGGGAGGCAGTAAACAGCTGGGAATGGCAGTCTGAAAAGTCACTTGGGCTTTGCTTTACCCTCAGTGGTGATTGCAACATCAGTGACATCCCCACCACACTTTTTACTAGGAAGGGCCATGACCCAGGCTGCGAGGCTCTGTGATGGAAGAGGAACACTGACTCGAGATGCAGCTGTGGATACAGCTGGTTACAGGGGCTGTGCTTTGAACTGGACACAATTTTGTGTCATGGAACCACTCTGTGAGTGGATACATTGTTATACTGGTGTAGCATGAATTACACATCATGTTTTCTATAAACCAGAAGGATATGTATATCTATCCTTAAAAATGTATTGCTTGTGATTGATAGGGATACATGGGGGACGTGGATTCGGATAACTAGGATTTTTGGATAAAGGGAATTCAGATAACTGGAAGTGTAGTGTAGCTGTTTAAAAAATGTGATTAGTTCTTCTTTCTCCTCTGTCAGCCCCCCTCTCCCACCCCCCACCTCCCAAAAGTTTTTGAGAGAGTTGGTGAGTGAATCAGTGAGTTTTCCTTGATAGTTTGTGCTCATAACTCCCAAACAAACTGAAAGTAATCAAATTGTGTTTGGCACATAAAGGGCTATTCTCTTAATGTGTGCATCTACTTTTGTGTGCTGATTAGATCCGCCTAGTTATTCGTTTGGTCTAATGGCTATTTAAAAATATCTTTGCACTGTTTATATAACTGTGCTATGTTTAACCTATGCATAACACCTCATGCTGTGGTCTTACTGGATCTCAAGCTAAACAGGGTCTGACTGGGTCATTAGTTCAATGGGAGAATGTATTGCTAGATAAGATGCAGTATATGACAACCTCAATTCATAGCATAATTTTATGGGGATCATTATGAGAACTGAGGTGTTGAGCCTTAAAAATAACATGAGCATTTGTGGATATAAGTGCTGCAAGATCTTTCAATATTGATGAAGGTGTTAGCCCAGGTATCCTGGCAGAAGTCCAACTTGGTTAACTGCTTCTGTACACATACTAAACTTACCCTGCAGTTTTCAAAGAGTACAGTATTCTTTACTTCCAATCCTACTCTGTTGTATAGGTGCTGGTGATTGTTTTTAAACAGCTACTAGCTTCATTGGTGGGTGATATTATCTTGGTTATACTAAGACTTATTTTGCAAATGAATCTTTCTGGGAGGACCTCTGCACCTGGTGGGGCTATGTGCCTGTGTGGAGCCCCACTGGTGTCAGTGGAGCTCTCCATGAGTGCAGGGGTCTGTCTGTATGGAGCAGTTTGCAGGTTCAGTGCATGTATATATTTATGAATCTTTCATCATGAAGGATTCCTGACATGCTTTACAGAGGTATCGTGTGTGGAAACTGGTACAGAGCCTACTTGCATTATGATATTCTAACCAGTGCTTTTAGTCATAATTTGACTGGCCATCAAATTTATCTCCATTTTTAAAAAGAAAATGTGTTTTGAAGTAATTTAGTTGTTAGTGTTCTATGATGGAAATGTACTTGTTACTTTCTGTGGATGGTTCGATTTTTAAAAACAAATCCAGCCTTAATATATTGTTTGTTTGTTTATTTGTTTTATGGATGTCAATGTAATTAACTTCTTGCAAAATACACTGTTGTTCATCTTTTATATTTTACAAAAGGTAAGAGAACAGTTAAAGAATGATGACTTGTATCCAACTAAGAACAAGGTTGATACATTGTTGAAGGAGAAAATGTTTGCCAACTCAATTTTGAATGAGTGAAAAATAATTGCCACAAGATGGCAGCAAAAGTAAATAGTATTCTGTATTTCTAAAAGATTAATTCTAAGAATAATTGTTTTCACACATCTAGATTTTGAAGGAAAAGAGTATGGCATTGAAAGGGTAAGATCAACATTGGATTAGGTTGATATAATATGAAGACTTTTTTAAAATATTTTTGCTCAATTTTTCCTTTTACGAACATTGTTTAATACAATAATGAAGTTGTCAAGCTGTCTAAAGTAGCTCAAAAGCATAAGTGCCACCTTCAGGGGAGACTGTCAAGGATCAGGGCACAAACCCTAAACTGGTTGTATATGTTCTATAATTAGATTTCTCCAGCCAGTTAACAAGTGTGAACTCCTTATGCACTATAACAGCCTTAACATAGAGTAACAGACAGTCCCCTTTGGCAGTCCAGTCTATCTTGCCACCCACGCAAGCCTGCCTTTGTGATAGATGGTCCCTTACACCAAAAATCCCAACTGATTCCCAGTCCCAAAGGACCAGTCACTTTTCCCAGGTCAGCTGAACTTCAGATCTCAAATCAAAGACAAGGTTTGTAGACAACCTTATAATATTAACTAAAGATGTATTGAAAAAGAAATATGAGTTATTTTATTTTACTTCTGGGGGAATTCTACGCCAAAAAAATTAAAAATTCTGTGCATGATATTTTAAAATTCTGCAAATTTTGTGTGTCAAAATAACACTACATAATCATGCCAGTTACAATTATTTTGGTAATTTATTTCAAAATACCTGTCAGCAAGTATGTCTGTAACAATACAGACACACACAAATTCCGTCAGGAGTAGAGAATTAAAACAAACCCCTATGACAACCCAGTTCCTGTTTCTCTATCCCCTCCGAGCCCAGCTGGGGGACCAGACACCCACATCCCCTTCTCCCCAAACCAAGCTATGGGGGCACCCAAACCCAGATACCCGCGCACGCACCTAGAGCCCAACTACAGGGCTTCCCCTTGCCCAGATACCTGCAGCCCTTCCCCCCAGAGCCCAGGGATCCAGAGGGAGAAACAGCCTGATACTCAGTCCCACGTTTGTGTGGCGTTTCCTGCGCACCGCCATCTCCTTCCCTCAGGGCGTGTGGGAACTGTAGCTGCCAGGAACCCTCTAGCTCTCTCCCCTGGCAGTGTCTTCTGTGTGCAAGCTGGGCCCGGCGCTGGGCTGTGCCGGGCCCAGTGGCTCTTAGTGATGACCAGCAGCACTGCAGACCATTTCTGTGGGGGGAAAAGAAATTCTGTGTGCACAACATTTTCTGCAAAATTCTGCATTGCGCAGTGGTGCATAATTCCCCCAGGAGTATTATTTAAACAGTTAACGCAGGTAAACATACACACAAATGAGATACAGTTTTCGGTTCTAAAGGGCAACAGTAGCTGCTATAATATGCAAGCTCTGTATGTGCTTTAGGGTTAACCCAAGCCAAGCAGTTTGGGGATCCCTTTCTTATATTTATAAGTATTGCCCTCTCCAAATTCCTAGCAGCACAGGGATTAAAAATCCCTTGCAAGAAAAATTATCCCCTTCCAATAGGCCTCAAACTGATGGCACTAGAGTTTATGCACATCTCCACTTGCTAGTGTGTGTGGAGGGGCAATCAGTCTTTTTTGTCCACTGATGTTCCACAATAGCATGTCTGATGTCTATTGGCCTTCTTTTGTTGGGGAGGAGATACCTCTTGCGATAAACTACCCTGACTGTGGGGTTTTACAGTTTTCGCAAACTTTTATAGTTGCAAAGCAAACATGGAAATATTACCTTATAACATAGGATACAGATATTATAAGTAAGATTAATATAGGCAGCCTCCTGCAAGCATTTCATGAAGTCTAAACACATTCTTATAACTCTAATATCTATTTTAGCAATACTGAAACAAAGCCGAGGCAGACTGGTTTCCAGCTATGCATTTGTCAATGTTCAGTGAAGCCGAGGGACCTTGGCATGAGCTGGCACCTGGTCTGCCAGCATCACAGAGGTGGTATGCCCTTTAACTTTTATACTCTGATGGAAAAACAAGGTGCCATTTTTAGTTACATTTTAAGTGGATTTAATTTGTCTCCATGCTAATTTGATGAGACAAATCTAGAAATTTATATCCATTTTTCCTGCCAGGAGAAGCCCACTTTGCTCCATACACACATTTTAAAATTGCTTGTCACCAAAGTTAACTAATAACTATTGTCTCTAATACATATATGTCCTGTGTAGCTCTTCGGAGGATTTATCACTTCAGTTTAAGTTAGGGACTACAAGGATAGGGTAGACTTTCCAGCCTTAGGGCTTGGTCAGAAGCAGACTTAACATAGCTGTCAGATTACATCTAAGGTTTCATTGTGCTAATTTCAAGTATCCTTAAATTCTTGCTGGAAAGCTGATTTTTTTCCATCACTCTTATCCTTCTAGTAAGAACCACCCTTTCTTTTATCAAAGCAAAGGATAGTTTACAGTTTCACTTTTACTTAAAGTGGTAAGGCTTAGACGTAGGCTATGTCTACACTAGCTCTTTGGTTGGCAGCATAAGTTATGTCGCTCGGGTGTGGGGGGGAAACCACCCTTGAGTGACATAAGTTTCACCAGTATAAGCACTGGTGTGGACAGAGCTGTATGAATAGGAGACGCTTTTCCGCTGACATAGCTACTGCTGCTCGTTGAGGTAGTGTAATTATGTCAACGGGAGAGCTCTCTCCCATCAGCATAGAGCGGCTACATGAGTGAGCTTACAACAGCGCAGCTGCGTTGCTACAGCTGTGCCGCTGTAAGTTCACTAGTGTAAACATGGCTTTAGTTTAGAGTTTCTCCTCAAAAGCTGACACTTATCTCTAGTTTTGCAGAGTGGTCTAGTGCTTCAGGTGTGAGTGGTGTTTTCTTTAGCATATGCTAAATAGTGACCTTTGGTGAGAACACTAACATCCCTCACTGATAAGAGCTTCATATTTGGAGGGATTGTTATCTAGTGAATATTGGACTAAGGATCAGGAAATCTGGTTTCTATTTGTGACTCTTAGAGCAAGTTATGTAACCTGTCTGCATTTCTGTTTCCCAATCTTTAAAATGGGAATAATTATGCTTGACCACATTTATGAAATACTACATAAGAGTATTATTAGCTGCTGTATTATACATTATTTTATAGGCTGGTGATTGGCAAATTACAATACAGGGATGTTTACTTGCAGCTCTACCTGCCAAAATGTAAAGACCAAGCTACAACAAAATCAAGGATAACTTTGTGTTTTCGATTTCTTGGGATAGTCCTGTGTTGCAGATCAAGCATAATTAAAAAGAGCAAAACACCATCGGAATAACAAGGCGATAGTGGTGCGGTGTTGCTGGAAGCTTTATTTTAAAAAGCCTAAGCAGTAGAGCCTAGGCAGCTCAACTAGTAAAATCCAATTAGCACTGGGTTTGCTGATCAGCAATGAGTTCAGAAGGGATGCCACCTGTTTAGTCATTAGCATTACATTATCCTTTAGTTTTTTATTTCATCACTATACTTCAGTGTCAAAATCTTATTTGCCTTGATTTTGGCCCTGGATCTTTGTCAGTTCATGTACGCTGCCAGTATTATCACATTGCTAAACTAAAAGTGAAAGCTATCAAAAGGTAGAACTATTATCATTTAATTGGTCTGTAATCTTTTATTAATCAAATCCGTAAGGGTGATGATTTCAGTTATCTTGCCCTTACCTTGTTATACCCAACCCTTGTTATAAATCTCAGATATCTAAGTTACTATGTTTTCTCAATCCATCATATGCTATGTTATAAATAACTTCAACATTTGAAACAGGGAACAGCACTGTTGCTACATTGCACAAGAAAGAAGGGGACTTTCACGTTTGTTAATAAAGCTTCTTTCATCTGTAATGTAACAGTGGTAAATAAGCAGATGTGATGTTTTAAGTGGCAGTGATCTCTCTCATTCACTGTGATGAACTGTGCTAAACTTAATAGTTTATTAACCTGGGAACCACATTATACCTGCAAAATGGATTTTCATATTAACCCATGATTGCCACCTAATTATCCATTTGATTCCTGTTTGTTTTGCATGCATCACATTAAAGCTAGTGGGGTCTCCAGCTGTAGTTTACTCCAACTAAATAAAATGTTTGAGGCATATTATATCACACTGTTCTTAAATAGCTATGTTATTACAAACCTTAAGTCCAGTTAGAGCTAAATAATTACAAATAGCTTCATATGAGTATCAGCTAATGAAGTATGTAATACATGGAGAGCTTTCCTTTTTCACTTTTCCTAACAGGAAAAACGTGGCCTCCGAGAAGTGAGAGTTCTTGAAAACCTAAACACGATGATCTATGAGACAAATGACCAAACTCTCCCTAAATGTGAGCAGGTGATGCATGGCGATCTGAATGAAGTGTTGAAGAGATGTAAGCAAGAAGCTATTGGTTTTTTTTTTAATGTAGTATTTTAAAAGGAATAATTTGAAACAATTTGAACTCAAAATGATCCTTGCTAAAATTGCTATTGTATAATAAGTCTTAAACATGCAAATGTTTGATTCTCAGCTCTGTGCAACTTTAAAAAAGACTTACAGAACTTTGGTCTTATCCAGTTACCATACCTGTTAATGTTACTTTATAGCCTTTCCACTGCCCAACCTACTATGTAAATGGGAGGCAGTGTTGCCTGATAGATAGAACACAGGACTGGAACTTCAGTGCTCTGAGTTCAGTACCAGGCTCTGACATCCTGTGGGATGATCACAGGAAGTCACTTCACTTTTTTGTACCTCATCTTTTCAATCTTTAAAATGGAGATAATGATCTCCTTTGTAAAACACCACTGTGTGTATGTTTATTTTTTTTAAAAAAAGCTCTTAGAGCACTTTTCATCCATAGATCTCAAGGTATGGTTTTTCAAAGGAGCTCACTATCTCCATTTTAAAGATTGGGAAATGGAGGTTCAGAGAGATGAAGTGACTTGCCCATGGTAACCCCACAGGCCAATGTTAGACCCTGGAATTGAACTCAGGGCACTCCTCCAGTATTCTGTCTACCAAGCTTCACTGTCTCCCATTTGTACAGTAAGTTTGGCTGCATTTTTAAGGTCTGAAAACTCCCACTGAAGTCGATGGAAGAGCTTTAAAGTAACATAACAGGAATTAGATAGGGCCAAAATGGAGCAAAATTTCACTTTTTGTTCGCAACTTCTTTAAGTTGCGTATGGATGTGCGCATTCTCATTCATTCTCTCTCTCTCTCTCTTTCTCTCTCTCTCTCTCTCTCTCATATCTAGATATATAATTATGACAAAAGATCATTTTTGTATGTGGATACAGTGCTAGTTTCCTAGTCATAACCATCCAATTATATCTTTTTATGGCATAGACTTTATGTAATGTGCTCTCTAAGGTCTATATTTTACTAGCTTTGTCAGTGCCTCTGTATTTTATACTTTCATTTCAGCCAGCAGCACAGCCTTTCTTAGACACAAATTGGGATTAGGTAATTAGGTTCAAAATTCAATCTAGCTGTAAAATTAGGTAGTTTAGATATGTTGTTAATTATAACAAAGTGAAATATTAACTTGTAATATGTATAAATATGGTCTCTGGCATATATAGAGTAGTACACAGCAGGAGATACTACACACGTGTAGTAAAGATTGTAGAAAAATATTTATCCTTTGCATTCTTTGAGTAGTAGTATACAATTATGTAAGTAAAGCCTGTATCCAAATATATACACACTAGGGGGCATAGCAACCTTGGAATTGTCATTATCTGACTTTTGAGTGCTTGGCTGTGTAATCTATACAGTAGTACTACTGCTTTAATGATTATAAGAATAAATGAGTGACTGATAAATATTTCAGAAAACTAAGTTTTGTGTGTTGAAAGCAAGACACCTGTTGAGGGAAAGACGAGTCTGTTCCATTGTGCAGAGCATGTATGGAATATGATGTCAAACAAGTCTGAAACTGGCTAGAAATACAGTTACCACTGTTGCTAACACATTTGCATAGAGCTAGGATCACATTGTGAGGAGACTAGCTCCAATTTAAAAATGTTCTCCTTGTATAATTTTTTACTAAATCATTTATATTTGAAAAATAATAAGTAACAAAGAAATAACCAAAGCTTAGTGTTCACCCCATCTGGTTCTAGTTACTGGTATACAAGACTTTTAGATCTTTTCTGCGGTGCTGAGTAGTGCACAGTAACTTGTCAGCAATATTATGGAATATGGGCACAGGAGGACTTGGCTGCCTTTCCTGTTTGGCTTCTGGAAAGCCCAAGGGTGCAACTTAGTGCTCTGTGTCCACATAGTTAGCATTGTAGAGTGCTTCCTACAAATACTGGCAAAACTTTTCAATCCAAAGGTAAGTGACCCCAGTGGGCAAAACCCACAGTCTTTTTGCATACAGTGATAGTGTCCCAGTAGCCTCATGCGTTTTAAGCCTCTTTCAATCAGGCTTCTCTTTGAGCTAGGGCAGCTGATTAATAGACTGCAATTTGTTTGTTTCAGTGCAAGCAGCCAACCATAGGATCCTCACACTCCAGCAGAGGGAGCAGGAAGAAAGAAAGGTAAAGACAGATGGGTGGATTTATAGTGTAACCTAAATATAAGACTCTCAAACTCATCCACAGCAAATCTGCTTGTTACCTAAAAATTCTTCAGTAAAACATGATTTAGGAATACATTTTTACTGTCATTTGCTAAAAATGCAACTTTCTTTGGAATGACATCTGCAGCTGTAAGAAGGAGCTGAATAAAGCAGCCAGCAGTCTGTGTTATAGGAGCACAAGACTGATAGAGCCACCAGCTCCTCCCTCACTCTCCAAATGTATGGAAATGTCTTAAAATTTCCTTTTCAATATTTTCCCCCTCTTTGCTCAGAGTGGTATTTGTCACATACAGGAGAAATTAAAAAAACAAAACAAAAAAACCCCACCTTATTTTCTGTGGAACAAAAAACACTCACGAATCTACCAGAATGGAAATGTAAAGCTTTCCTGGTTAGCTGAAAACAGTGAGCATGTTATTGCTTGTTGAAAAGGAAGCATTTCATGCTTGTGCACTGGTTATTTAATGAAAGGCCATATTATAGGAATATGTGAATCATTGGAATCCCTCAATGGGCTGCACTTTGCTTGTTTGAATTACATCTACCCTAAACCTCAAATTTGGAAAATTGTACAAGAAATTAGTTTCCTATGGTACATCTGCATTTTCCCATTTCACCTTTCATGATTGTATTTCAAAATGGTATTTTATAATTCTGTAGAGATGCAGAAAATGCCAGAACTGCCATTCTGGCCTAGTCGCATGAACTAAGACGTGCAGTGATGTGTAACAGCAGGTGTTCAGATTTTTCCTTCTTTTTCCTTGCAATATGTCATGCTTTTCATGATCATCAGAGATGGCTAATCTAGCTGCAGTAGAGTACTGGCACTGTGTGAATAGTATCATGTCATGGGCCCTGCCAACATTTAGGTTCATTGTACCTAACGCTGAAATGTAGCTAGGAAACTAGATAAACCTACTGCCTCTTGTAGTTCTGCTATTCTTTCTGAAGTGAAATTGAAAAAGGTGGCTTGCCCTGTTTCAGAATGTTCATATTACTGTATCTCCCTAGTCAAGTATCAAGTTTATAGCTGGAGCACTAATCACAGCTACAGTTAAGGTTGTGTGCATGTTTCTTTTAAGGTATGGTAAAACTTTAACTTCTTGGGTTGAAACTTCCCAAGTCTGGTCACTATCAGGGATGGTGACTTTTTGTTTATTTTATTTTAATTTGAATAAATGATTCAGCCACTTTAGAGAGAGAGAAGAATGGGACAAAATGCTTTCCCTTATTGCATGGTTGTTTTTTTTTGTTTTTGTTTTTTTACAAACTGTTTTGGCTTTTTCTATAGCGCTAATGTCAAAATGGCTGGCATTAGCAACTTGAAAGTAGTTGGGGAAATACTTCTCATTGAGGAGGCAAGTGCACTTTGAGTGTTCCAATGAAAACTGGTCTTGTTTGTGGTATTAGTTTGAAAATACTCTCTCCACTTGTACAATTCCACTTAGCTGCTATTATGAAACTTCTAAATGAAAGAGTGCGGTACTGTGCATACATATCTGATTAATTTAGGTGTAGAGTGATTTTTGTGTGCCACCAGAGGTGTCCATTGTACAAGGAAGCACTGTATGGGCTCTCATCCTCATCCATAACTGGTGGTCTAGTCATATAGTTCCAGGTTGTGGAATGTGTGGTGTTTTTTTTCTTTTTTTTCCCTTTCCCCTATCCTCAAAGATAGGTAGGAAACCATAAAAATATCCATTAAAAAGTTTTGAGAACATGCCTGTGAATTGCATAATTCTTTTTTCTTTCTAATTTTTTTGTGTGTGTATGAGGTGGAGCAGTGCTTGTAGATCAGATTACCTAACATTTCCAAGTATAAATCCCCATTTTCAATTGCTTTTAATTTTAAACATTGGGTGAAATTTTCCATGTTTGGTCTCTGCCTCAGTTTGAATCTTTTTAATAGTTTCAACAAAAATAGTTCAACTGTTTCAAAGAGTGAGGTTAGGGGAAAATGGGTATCTTTGCCAAAGTGTGGGTTTTTTGGTTCATGTTTTTTTTCATGTGGTTGTGGTTTTGGCATTGCCAAAAACGTAACACATTCAGAACACGTATCACATGTCTCAACAGTACTCTAGAAGATCTCGATTTTGCTGCTGACAATAGCTTTCAATGACAGTTCAGCCAATATGCAAGTAAAGACCTGGGAGACTGTCCAGCATCGCATAAAACAGGGTTAATACTTACTTATGAAAAATAAATCTGAGAAACCCAGCAACACCCAACTCAAGTATTTGATTTATGAGGCAAAGGAATACAAGAAGTGAGTCAATTTTCATACCTTGATAGTAAAGTGCAAATCAGTGGCAGTGCCCACAAGGAAATAACATCACAAATTGGCATGGTGGAGGCTGCGTTCACCAGTTTAAACAAGATTTGGTCATAAAGAACAAACTGAATCTTTAACTCAAATGTTGGTTCCATCTTAATGTAAGATGTGACAACTGGAAATCCACCAAATGGTACAGACAGATATCTAAATGCCATGCAAAACAAATGCCTTAGAAAAACACTAGGTATTAAATGGAATCAATGTATAACAAATACCATGATTTGTCAGAGAGTTCAGCACCTTTTTATCTGTGAAGTTCCCAGAAAAGAAGATGGATATATTTGAGACATGTTAAGAGTGAAACCAGAGAGTCCACCATGTCGTGTGTGTGCTATTGGACAGCTGGAAGAATATGCAAAAGGGGTTGACCAAAGGAATGCCTCCAAACACCACTCATAGGGAAACTTATGGGACTGAATGACAGCGAACATGCAAAGAGTGAGTCGAGATAGACAGACAGAAATGGCACAGCCTTGTTTGTCCACTAAGCAACGTTTGATGCAGGAAGGGTTCAGAATTTTTAATAATTAAGTGTTTTTGCAATGTAGAGCAAAAACTTAATTTCATAGGGGGATAGCAAGGTACCTTTTGCTATCCCTGTGAAAATCACTCCAGATTCTGCCAAATTAATGAACAGCCAGGAGAAATTGCCATTTCTATAGCATAGTAGAACTTGTTCAACCTGGGTGAAAGTCTATGACCTGTATTATGCAAGAGGTCAGACTAGATGATGGTCCCTTCTGGCCTTAGAATCTATTAAAGTATCACTCTCTTCTCTAATGGGTGGTCCACATTGAAGATAACAAACTATTACTGCTGTCAGAAGTTACTCTCTTAGTAACTGTAACTTTTGTGATTAGAGGTCAGTGTTGTTGGTCTTGAAATCCTTTGTCTGAACCCTGATGATGAATGATATGTGATGGTGGTTATGATTGCACACAACAGAAATTCTGAGGTTTTTAAAGTTATTTTAATAAAATAAAACTAAGAATGTGGCAAGGGTCCTACAAACAGCCTAATTGATTATGCAACCCTGCATCAGGAACAGGCAGTCTTAATTCTAGAATTTCTTGTCTTCTGAGTGCTTGGCTTTGCAAACTTAATGTTTTTAAAGTATTTGTTTTACATGGAAAAGAGATATAGATATAATCTCCCTTATCCCATTCATTGCAAACGTTTTTAGAATATGATTTATATATTCCTTTTTTTTTGCCGATTGGATTCTTATGCCATACCTGTCACTGTGGTACCTGATCATCTTGAAACCCATAATATCGTGTATGTACAAGGAGCCATAGTGGAGTTGCATATATAACCTTAACTCTGATTTATCTTGACTTCTGAGTTTCTAACAGTGCAACCTTACCACACACTTAATGTAGCTTTGCTTATGGAATATCTTTTTCATTTGCCAATATAGTTGCATTGGTGTGGCTTAATTCACTTCAGCTTCAGAATTTAACAAAGGTCATAACATGGCTTTCTGTTTTTAAATGTCATCTCTTCCCTGCCACTGTCGCTTAGAAACTGCAAATGGTGCTAATCCAACTGTTTTGGACATTAAAAGACAGTTGAGGATTATTTTATTTAAAAAAATTGGACTTGAAAATTCTTATTCATTCTATCTCTGGGTAAACAAAATACATCTATATTTTATTCTTCCTATGAGTGTCATTAATTTTTCTGCAGAGCGATGTCACAGAACTTTATATAAAAGTGTGTCTTTTTAATACATTTTCTTTTTAAATGGCTTTTTTTCAATTTTTTTTTAATTAAATTTTTGCCCAGTACCACATTGCCATGAAATGCTGTGGGCATATTTGAACAGCAGGAAATTATTGGCTTGTCTAATACTTAAGACATAGATCCTTAATTATAGCTAACCAGGAGTTAAAATATGACTTTGCCTAATGATTCCTGGCTACATATCCTAGTACAATACTATGAATTATGTAAGACTTATTTTCTGATCAGGTGTAGTTGTGTGTGCATATATGAACTTGCATTTCAGTTCTTCCACACGTAGGGAGGCATTGGCATATCATGTGTGTTGACATCTTAGACACAAGGATACAATACTACAACAATTTAGGTCAGGATGCAACTTATTACATATATGATGATGCATTGTACTGTGGCCAAATAACATCTGTAAAGAAAATCATGGGGCTTCTGGTGTGTGAATTCTTTGATCATTGGATTGTGATTAGTAGGTAGTGCTGTCTTTAATTTACTTAGGTCTGACTTAATTTGCTTTTTGGAACATTAGAATGTGCATTAAAAAATTGGTAAGCGTTCTATTTTAACATACATTTTAGGAACTAAGGACTTAAATTATAGAACTTTCTAAAAGTTTTTTCAGTACAATGAAAGAATTTCTGTACAGGCAGTCTCATGCTGTTGAATTAGGATTGTTGCACAAATGACAATACAGAAGTGAAGAGTTAAAATTAGATTATACTTTGAAAAACTACTCTGTAAAAAAACATTAAAGTGAGTTCATTCTTTGTGTTTCTTATCCAGTGTCAAACATTGTCAGTTTTCAAGTTAAAATGTCTTTTCTAACTGGCAGCCCTGTAAACTTATGGTGAGATTTGAAAATCAAGTTGGTTCTTTCTGGTTTATTCATCCTTATTTGCAATCCAGAATCTGCAATTGGAAGTTTTAAAACTTTTCTCTAAAAATACCCCTACTCTCCTGGGGTGGTGGTGGTGAGGAGTTTATTCTGCTGGTTGTGTCTAGGCAAGAATATAATCAAGCTCACGTTCCAGTAGCTGCATTGGTTCCACAGTGCTAACAGAAATATGAAGTAGTAAAAGCTTATAGAAAAGTAAATAGTTGTTACTGTGACTACATATAAGGAACAAATCTGAGGGGGAAAGGTGCTGTTTTCATAGTTGCTTTTATTAGTATAACTGCACTTTAAAAATGTAGGCGTCATTTATAACTTTGCAGTAGCAAAGGCTTTGAATTTAACAAGTCAAAAGGAGTTTTCTAGATGTGTTGACATTTTTTGAAGATTACAGAAAGTCTAATCCTTCTAGCTCCTAGTACATGAATATGAATTTATTCAAAGTGCTTGATGCATTTTTAGTTTTAGTTTTGTTATTTGTAATAGACACTTCACAGCTGGAGTTACCTATATTGTAAAGGAACTTCAAGTTAGCAATATCTTAAGTTTTGTATGCTTAGGAATGTGCCACTTCTAATTATCTGTGGAAGTTCCCTGCATTATTATAGAAGGGGGAGTGACTTCCAAAATACAAACCTTCCATGCTACACATAATTCCTTGACCTGGTGAATATAGATGGTTCAGAAATTACATGACACAGTAACAGTATGCACCTCAGCTGGGGAAATAATGAAAAACTAATATGTTTGCTTTCTCATTTACTTCACCTCCCCTCCAATACGCATAGTGATTAACTACTAAATCTAATAACTTCACTGCCTAGTAAATCAATCCGCTGTGTATTAAGTTCTTCAGGTACCTTGCCTATATAAAGCCAGTATTTTTATGGTATATGTTCATATTAACATTTTAAAACACTAGTAGATTTTCATTTTTAATTTATTTCCCTTTCCTTTCAGAATATATAGGCAGTGGAAGCGCAGCTTCCCACAAAGGTTGTAGTATTTACATGTTAAGCCTGCTCTGTTTTATTATTCTGTGTCCAGAGGTAGCTGAATTTCCATCCAGATCTCCCAGTCTTCAAATATTTATTATCCCTTAAGACAGGAAGAATAAGCTTTGGAAAACATTGGTTCTCATTTGGACAGTCTATATTTACACATGTGCAGAATTCCATAAAGATCTTTTGGTTTGTTACTTGAATTTAAATATCTACAGAAAAATATCAAATGCTTGGGTTATAGTAAATATTTTCGCTTCTGTGGCACGTTAGAACAGATTATAAATGTATCTATCTAAATTTAACTTTAGCTTTGTAGAGGAGTCAAAAAATAAAAATTGAAAATTCTGGAAATGAAGAATCCAGGATATTTCTTGCGGGCATTGCTGAAATTACAAATTAATGTTGTAAGGCTCCCACTCCAGTACCCCAGTTGTTCAAAGCAGAGGTCCCAAAACTGTGGGGTGCACCCTCCCAGGGGGGCACAGAGGAACATTCGGGGGACGCATGGTGGTGTCTGGGCCAGCCCCCATCAGCGTCAGGGAGGGAGCATTACACTTCCAGACCAGCTCCTCCTCCAATCCTCTTCAGAACCCAGTCCTGCTCTGCCTCCAAGCCTTGGCCAGCCCCCAAGGGGCCAGGGAGGGAGCGCAACGCTCCGACTCCAGTCCAGCTCTGCCCTCATTCTCTCTCTGCTCCCATCCCCAGTTCCACCCCCAGCTCCACCTTCAGTCCAAGCTCCACTGCTGAGGAAGCCTTGGCTGTGCTGTAATGGAGGGGGACGCAGACATGTTCTGTTACTGGTGGGGGGTGGAGGGAGTGCAACTGGAAAAGTCTGAGCACCACTTCACTATGGTATCCACAAACTTCAGAGAGTTGATTTCCACAGACATAAACCAAATTAGCTGAAAGTGTGCTGTGAGGAGCTCAAGCACATGAAGAATCTAAGATTGCTGTTTTTACAGTGGTTCTAGCTCCTGCTGACCTGAAATGCCTGGCCACCAGACTGCTAGGCTAACGTGTTACGCCTTTTAAATAAATAAATAAATAATGCAGATGTCAAAATTTCAGTCAACATTACCACTGGAACTGTGATGCACATGAGCTTCCTTCCATAAAATCCAGTTTATACCACCATGTTCACAGTACAGGCTGATTAGCAGGAGTACTTAGCACATACATGTGTCCTTAACTGGGTGGGCATCTTGTATTCTTTTTCAGGGCTAGGTCCACAGATCCTCAGTGTAGCCTGTCTGTAGATGTAGGGGGTTAGAATCAAAGCTGATTGGACAGTTGATGAGGGACTAGCCCCTGCTTTCCAAAGACCCCCCTCAGTTTTGTTCTGCCTCCTGTAGGTACTGGCACGGAAGTGGAATCCAGCACCAACTACAAAAGAGCAAGAGATCTTTTGTTAATTAGTAAATTGAATAATCTTTGGTCTAATTTGGATGTATTGGTCAGCTGCTGGACATCAAAAAATCTTCCACAAGATATTTCTACTCTATGAAGTATTTCTGCATCTGGGCAAGATAAAGGTTCTGGTCCTTACCAGTCTTTCATGCTCTTTATTCTATACTGCCTTCATCTCAGACAATCCTTTTTCTCCCTCAGCTCTGTAAAGAGTTTTCCTGGCTGCAGTCTCAGCCTTTTATCCTTCAATTCAGGATTTAATGTGTTTTCTCACATGCTACAGTGCCAGGATTCCTAAAATGCCTGCTTCATGTGTTGTCTTCCATCTGGGAGCTAATGCTGTCTTGGGACTTAAATGGGTTTGCCAAACTAATGGAACCACCACTTGACATGTGGTTTGATTGCTCTCTGTACCATATCCTACCAAAGACTGTTCTTAATGATAATCACATTGGCCCAAAGAGCTTATGAGATGTAGACACTAATGGTTGACCTACCGCAGGGGTCGGCAACCTTTCAGAAGTGGTGTGCCGAGTGTTCATTTATTCACTCTCTAATTTAAGGCTTCGCCTGCTGGTAATACCGGTACATTTTAACCTTTTTAGAAGGTCTGTTTCTATAAGTCTATAATATATAACTAAACTACTGTTGTATGTAAAGTAAATAAGGTTTTTAAAATGTTTAAGAAGCTTCATTTAAAATTTAAATTAAAATGCAGAGCCCCCCGGACCCGGGCCAGGACCCAGGCAGTGTGAGGGCCACTGAAAATCAGCTCATGTGCCGCCTTCGGCACACGTGCCATAGGTTGCCTACCCCTGACCTACCGTATACCATGTTCTTTCTCACCCGAAGTTCCCTTTTTTACGTGACTTCTGATTTCCACTTAAATCAGTCTAACATGCTTGTGGTGAACCTCTGCTTCCACCTGTTTCTCAGCTACATGTGGGAACAGTAGGTTGCATTGTCTAAATGTCAAGAAGACTCTGAATTCTTATCTGAGTAAGATTAACCTGTTCTGTAAATCACCCAGAGTATGTATAGCACATGGAGATTATGCCAGGGGCCAGTGAACTTCCACTCCAAGACTGTCAAATTGGATCAGACTCTGCATCCACACTTGAGTAAGCAGGGATGCTAATGCCAACTGGCCCGAGGATGCATTCCTCCTTGTCTAAGGTGATCTGTATTGCATGTCTCAAATGTCTTCCAACATGCAGGGTATATGCAAAGCTGCTGCCTGGAATTCTATCCATATTTTACAGCATTACTCCCTGGAGTTAGCATTTCGATTTGTGTACTCAACTTGGGAGAGTTAGACCTATAATCTCTTTCAAGCAGTCCTCAGACCCTCCTCATTGTGGTCTACGGAGCTGCTAGTCACTCACCTACTTGCATGCATTTTCAAAGAAGGACAAAGTAGATACTTACTATACTAATTGGGTCTTTGAGAAAATTGACTGCCTGGGTCCACAATTCCCATCCTCCTCCCCCACTATTTCAGAGTTTTACAATAGGTTCTTTAGTGAATGGAAGAAACTGAGTGGCATTTGGTGCTATGCTGGTATATTCTCAAATGGGGAAACATAAAGACATAAACATATGGATACCCAGCTCTAATGGACACTGCTATTGGAAAGTTTTGAAATTGCATGTATGGGTGTACATATTCCTACACCATGAAACTGTGCAGGTAGGAACTACAGTCATGTTGGTAAGTAACCATCTTGTATCCTCTGTTGTTACCCACGGTTCTTTCAACCCAAAGCTCTTGGTAACTTTTACTCTGTGCGAGGAGGTGTCAGGAAATAAATCAGGGGAGACATGGCCGTCCGACCGATAGATGGCTGGCACAAACAGGACAACACACGAGTGCTTTCACTTAAAACTACACTTTACGTAGTCTTAAGCACTTGCACACGTCCTCAACAAGATTAGTAAAACACCCCCAGCCCTTGATAATTACCAAAGCTGAGTGTGGCTTTCGAGTGACACAGCGGCAGGCTTCCGGTGGCCAAATCTTGCGGTCCCCACCGGCAGACGGAAGGTGTATCCAGAGGAAGAGTCCAAAAAGAGTCTCTGAATGAGTCCAACTGTCTCAAGCTTTTTCGCCTTATTTATACATTAGTAATAGAATGACGTGTCCCTTAAAGACACCTTGTTAAGTAAGCAGTTTCAATGATCAAGCAAGAGGCTCCTCTGATTATTGATTAACCAGGTGTGGGTCTTTCCAGAGTTTGCAGCCTTGAGACCCCAACAGTCATTCCTGAGGGTACATCCTGCTCTTTTAAAATGCATGTATCAGCAACTTCAACACAGTTCTTATCAGGAAGGACGCGGGGTCAAGCTGCCCTTTCTGTGGCACCCAGAATGCCCTCTCTTCCTGCCTTGGTCAAGCTGAGATTGCTGAATGGCCAATTTACAGCTTGCTGACTAGGCCGCCTTTAACAATAAGCCATAGTGGTTTTAGGAACTTTACTGGTTTGCCAAAGTCTCCCCGTACACTATAGTATATTCTTGTTTTAATTGAAATTTTCTTTATTTTAAACAAACTAGACTAGTTTTCCTTTGTTGGCCATTTATTTCTGGTAACAAACAGTAAGGTATTTCTTCAACACATGGATCTACGTACAAGTATCAATATTCATTGACAAAGGATAGTTTGTTTGAGCTGTCTTTATCCTTTCTACAGTGACATCTTTTCTTAACTAGTTTTCCAGCTGACATGACCGAAGCACGGGGAAGTGGTGATGTATTCAGGTTCCACAGTGAGCTAGTAAACGTTTCCTGAATGCCAGACTTCCTAGTATTTCTGAGAACCTATAGCAATTGCAGAATGAAACATTAAAACTTCTGACATTTTTATTCATCACAGTTTGTTTTAACTCATAAGAGAACTCAAGTAAGTGCTCATATAAACAAATTGAGATTTAAATGTCTGGACATAAAGTTTGGCTGCCTGATGTCATACCTGTATCAATAAACTCTAGTATACTAAACACTCTTTTTTTAAATTTGTAGCTTACATTAGCAATAGGAGAGGCTATATTTGTCTGGGAGATTATTGCATATCTTGAGTAATCAGTCACCTTTTAATGATATGCACTGTAAAATCCTTGTGCTGTGTAGCTTTTACTCAGCATGATGTGAAAATCAACTAGTGCTTCAAAACAGGGAGTCTTAATTGTCAGCACTAAGAGGTTAGTGCTTTGTCTATCTTATACATTAATACATATGGTTACGTTTATGCCCTAGGCTTGCAAGTGGTTTGACTTTGAGGTGTGAGAAATATGAAGTGAGGGTATGGGGTATGGAAGGGTTCCCAAGGAAGAGAATATCTCAATTGGAAATAATCTGAAATAACATTCCTTTAAGATGAAAACAACTTAGTACTTTTCCACAATCTTGCAAATTGTCATGAAAATTTACCAGGACATGCACAAAATGGACTTGTACCTAGGCTGTTAACACACACATTTTATTTTTGTGGCCATCAAAAATTAACTTGCCTTAAATCTTAAAATATGGTATTGATGAATTTGTATAATGTTTTGTTGTACCTAGAATTCATAGTATCACCTAATAACATTGACTTGTGAAAATTCACCTGTTTATACTAAGAGTCACTCAAGTGTGCCTTATAGATCAGATAACTGGAGTTGGTGTGGGTGTGGGGCAGTGTATTTTTGAAGAAAATTCTTGTATATATCTCTAGTATGTTATATGATTGATCATGTCTATTTTGAAAAGCTTTTAAATCTCTCTGGTTACTTAAGGATGTTGTTGGAAAGTGTGAAATGGATTTTCACATTTTAATAAACTACTTTTACTTGTATCAGAGGGGTAGCCGTGTTAGTCTGGTTCTGTAGAAGCAGCAAAGAATCCTGTGGCACCTTATAGACTAACAGACGTTTTGCAGCATGAGCTTTCGTGGGTGAATAAGAAGTGGGTATTCACCCACGAAAGC
This sequence comes from Mauremys reevesii, assembly GCF_016161935.1. Lineage (NCBI taxonomy): Eukaryota > Metazoa > Chordata > Testudines > Geoemydidae > Mauremys > Mauremys reevesii. The sequence continues at coordinate 173,593,919 of NC_052624.1, read as the reverse complement.
TCATGCTGCAAAACGTCTGTTAGTCTATAAGGTGCCACAGGATTCTTTGCTGCTTCTACTTTTACTTGCTGTTTCCCTCCTTTAGGGATTAGGTGTTTTTAATGTTAATGTACTTAAGTATTTTGTTTAAGGATGATATAGGGAATAATATAACCCTTATCTGCAAGCTAATATTTTTTGCATGTAGTACAGTACTAAAGGGAGCTAGTGTACTAATCCCTCTAGTTTGTTAGTATAGAATGTATCAATGTTATTTCTGAATTCTACGGAGAGATCCTCCTAGTTTTTATCTATGCAGTGACTAAACTGTGTTTGGTGAAAGATTCTTCCTCCCTTCTGGTTCTTTTGGAACATAGTGTTAGTTAACAAGGCTGGAAAATTTCCATAAAACAATTAAGGCGAGAATAAACTCCAAACATTTCTCCTTTCTCTCTTGGCCCGGGTCTACACTACGAGTTTAGGTCGAATTTAGCGGTGTTAGATCGATTTTAACCCTGCACCCGTCCACACGACGAAGCCATTTTTGTTGACTTAAAGGGCTCTTAAAATTCTCCTCCTTGACAAGGGGATTAGCATTGAAATTGACCCTGCTGGATCAAATTTGCGGTAGTGTGGATGCAATTCGACGGTATTGGCCTCCGGGAGCTATCCCAGAGTGCTCCATGGTGACTGCTCTGGACAGCACTCAACTCAGATGCACTGGCCAGGTAGACCAGAAAAGCCCCGTGAACTTTTGAATTTCATTTCCTGCTTGGCCAGCGTGGTGAACTCATCAGCATAGATGACTATGCAGAGCTCATCAGCACATGTGACCATGGAGTCCCAGAATCACAAAAGAGCTCCAGCATGGACCAAACAGGAGGTACTGGATCTGATGGCTGTATGGGCAGGCGAATCTGTGCTATCAGAACTCCGTTTCAAAAGACGAAATGCTGGAATATTTGAAAAAATCTCCAAGGCCATGAAGGACAGAGGCTATAACAGGGACCCGCAGCACTGCCGCGTGAAACTTAAGGAACAGGCAAGCCTACCAAAGAACCAGAGAGGCAAATGGCCACTCTGGGTCAGAGTCGCAGACATGCCGCTTCTATAATGAGCTGCATGCCATTCTAGGGGGTGCCCCTACAACTACCCCACTCCTGTGTATGGACTCCGTCAATGGATTTTCACACAACAGGGATGTGGATTTTGGGAACAAGGAAGATAGTGCACAGCAAGCAAGCGGAGAAGCCGTTTTCCCCGACAGCCAGCAACTGTTTTTCACCCTGGATCTAGTACCCTCTCAGTCCATCCAAGGTGGGCTTCCGGACCTTGAAGGCAGAGAAGGGACCTCTGGTAAGTGTACCTTTTTGTAAATATAATACATGGTTTAAAAGCAAGCCTGTTTAATGATTGATTTGCCCTGAAAACTTGGGATGAATTGGTGGCCAGTACAGCTACTGGAAAAGTCTGTTAACGTGTATGGGGATGGAGCGGAAATCCTCCAGGGACATCTCAATAAAGCTCTCCTGGATGTACTCCCAGGGTCATCTGGTTGAAATAGGGGAATTTTATTAAGGGGGCATTCAGAGGTGGCTGTTCCTGCTGGGCTGTTTGCCTGTGGCTGAACAGAAATCATCCCCGCTGTTAGCCATACGGTGCGGGGAGGGGTGAAGCGATCATCCCAGAGAATTGGGAGTGCGGGGGGGTTAGTTGGGTTTGTGCTGCACATTAACCTGAAAACCGCAGCCCCTCCTTTTAAATGGCCAACCCAACAGCCAAATTCTGTTGCCCACTGGCCCTGCGTGTGTGATCTCTCACACCAAACTGGCAGGCCCTCAATATAAGAGGCAAAATGTGACCTTTTAAAGAAAGCATACGTTCTATGTAATGTTAACAGCTTGGTTCACTGTGAAAGAGTCTACCCATTGTTCCCTAAAATGTGTCTCTTCAAATACTACTCCCTTTTTTTCCTCCCGCAGCTGCAAATGTTTCAGTGCTCCCCGTATCATCTCCATCCCAGAGGCTAGCGAAGATTAGAAGGCGAAAAAAACACTCACAACAAAATGTTCTCTGAGCTCATGAAGTCCTCCCACACTGAAAGAGCCCAGCAGAATGCCTGGAGGCAGACACTGTCAGAGTGCAGGAAAGCACAAAATGAACATGAAGACAGGTGGCAGAAGCAAGAGGAGAGATGGTGAGATCAAGATGATCGGTGGTGTCAGGGTGATGAGAGGCGGCAGGAAGCAATGCTTAGGCTACTGGAGGATCAAACTGATATTCTCCGGCGTATTGTTGAGGTGCAGGAAAGTCATCAGGAGCACAGACCACCGCTGTAGCGCCTGTGTAACCAACTACCCTCCTCCTCAAGTTCCATAGTCTCCTCACCCAGACGCCAAAGAACGCGGTGCGGGGGGCCTCCAGCCACCCAACCACTCCACCCCAGAGGAATTCCCAAGCAACAGAAAGCTGGCATTCAGTAAGTTTTGAAGTGCAGTGTGGCCTTGTCCTTCCCTCCTCTGCCACCCCCCCCCCCCCCCCCGGTGCTTCCCTCCTCTGCCACCCCTCCCAGGCTATCTTGGCAATTATCCCCCCATTTGTGTGACGAATTAATAAAGAATCCATGAATTTGAAACAACAATGACTTTATTGCCTCTGCGAGCAGAGATCAAAGTGGGGAGGGGAGGGCAGTTGGCTTACAGGGAAGTAGAGTGAACCAAGGGGGTGGGTTTTCATCAAGGAGAAACAAACCAAACTTTCACACCATAGCTTGGCCAGTGGTGAAACTGGTTTTCAAAGCTTCTCTGATGCGCAGCGCGCCCTACTGTTCTCTTCTAACCACCCTGGTGTCTGGCTGCACGTAATCAGCAGCCAGGCAATTTGCCTCAACCTCCCACCCCGCCATAAACATCTCCCCCTTACTCTCACAGATATTGTGGAGCACACAGCAAGCAGTAATAATGATGGGAATATTGCTTTCACTGAGGTTTAACAAAGTCAGTAAACTGTGCCAGCGCGCTTTTAAACATCCAAAGGCACATTCTATCACCATTCTGCACTTGCTCAGCCTATAGTTGAACTGCTCCTTACTACTGTCCAGGCTTCATGAGCCATGGGAGCCAGGGGTAGGTTGGGGTAGGTGCAACCACACGGTGCTGCTGACTGGGAGAGCAGCCTGAGGCAGAAGCCTCCAGCTGGCATGATATACCAGGAAGGATTGAATCTCCATTAGATGAAACTTAAAGAAGAGAATGACCTGGAGTCATTCCCGTTTTTGTCTAGGCGCCCCCTACTGACCTCCCTGAGGTCGGCCAGAAACACCCATGTCTGCCCAGGGATCCCGACCAACCTAACCAAGGTTGGCCAGGAGCACTCACAGGACAACGACGACGGTTAGCAGTCGTATTGCAGTCTGCCGTCCGCAAGGCAAGGCAAGGCAAGGGGATGCTGCTGTGTAGCACTGCAGTACTGCATCTGCCAGCAGCACCCAGGAGACATACGGTGACAGTGAGCTGAGCAGGCTCCATGCTTGCCATGGTATGTCATCTGCACGAGTAACCCAGGAGAAAAGGCAAGAAACTATTTTTTGCTGTTGCTTTCACGGAGGGAGGGGGGCCTGATGACATGTACCCAGAACCACCTGTGACAATGTTATTGCCCCATCAGGCATTGGGAGCTCAACCCAGAATTCCAATGGGCAGCGGGAACTGCGGGATAGCTACCCACAGTGCAACGCTCCGAAAGTCGACGCTAGCCTCGGTACTGTGGACGCATTCCACAGACTTAATGCTCTTAGTGGGGAGACACAATCGACTATATAAAATCAATTTCTAAAAAATCAACTTCTATAAAATTGACCTGATTTCATCGTTTAGACATACCCTTGGAAGCTGTGAGATAAAAGCCATTTTGTTGTATGATCATATTTTTTTTTTGCTGCTTCACTTGATATATGAACCAGAGTAGTTTCAAGTTGCTGTATGTGACTGATAGTATACCTTAAGGTTGTGCAGTCCTTTGGTTTTTTCACCATAGGTGAATATCGATTTACCTAGTAAAATTAAGTCAAGTACCAAAGAACCTTCTTCTTATTGCTCATGCTGTCATTCTTAAAGACCAGCTGCATAGACAAGAAGCTTCCTGTTAAGGCTTAGTAATGTACATAGTCCTGTTATGTTTTTATGTTGAGAGTAATATTGAATTTCCTGGCCAGAAGTGAGAGTATTAATGACAGAACTAGCAGTTGGGTAAATTAGAATATAATTTTGTAGGTGCGTTGATGGAGATGGTTTTGGGTGTCAGTGAATAAAATGTTAGACTTAAGGCTGACGGAGTCATGCAGCTACCTCTTGGTAATGCAGACATTTTGGGGGGAGGAAGGGAACTCCCTGAAACAGTAGGAGAAAACATGGGCTATGTACTTTTTAAAATTGTAGCATGTGTCAAATGTGCAGGACTGACAGCCCTGGAGACCCAAATCCTCCATTCACAGGAAGCAGCAATGCAAGCTTCTGCATACATTCCCACCTTGTGTGCCTGGGCCTTCAAATAGAGGGGAAAGAGGATAGTTCACTCTTCGTGCCCAGGACTTCCATTTTTACCTGCTGAGACTGCCAAAGGTATGTCAAGGCAGTGTTCTTTGTGATATGGGTACCTGTCCTCTTGAGACCATAAACTCATTTTATACAGGCCACTCAACAGCCATCAAATAGCATTGATTTAAGGGTTTTACTGAGTTAGGTCAGTGCTTGAACCTGTGATCTAGAAGTGAAAGGCTCAATACCCCCAAACCACTGAGTCTCTTTTTTTTGGGTTGAAATTTCCAGAGCATTATATGTCTGGAGAGAATGAACACACTACTGTGTACTGTTTGTCACCCGATCATTCCTGCTTGTTTGCTGTGGCATAAGCTAGTGTTAATGTCATCTTTGCGTTCTGATTTTTAAAATGTATAGTATTCATATCTTCATATTCGTATCTTCAAGTCTCCGTTTATATTGTGGATCCGTTTACAACCCTGTGGACTCATTTTTATTTTGTGCATAAAATCATTACTCTATGGAAGTTAGGACAATTCTGTTAAGATATATTTACTTTCTCATTAGTACACTGCCTGTATTTATTTAAACGGTAAAAATTACAGTAATTGTTTTTCAGTATTAAATTGTTTAATCCTATTTGATCATATTTTTGAGGAACCCAAAGAGCCTGGCTGTTAATGTCACTTTGTCAATGTCTTTCTTTTAGGCCAAGACAAACTAGAAAGACCTGTTTTGGAGCAGAAGGAAAAAGGGTGGGGAAGGAAGCAACCTTCTGCCTTCTGACCAGTGGTTTTTAATATCCTAAATCGTTTGGGGAGCCTTAGATATAATATTATATCTAAGGCTCCCCAAATGTCCAGTGGTTTTATCAGCTCAGTGACTTTATACATGGGTGGAAATGGTACTGCAGAACATGGTGATACTTGCTGTTTTCCCTGCAAACCATTCATGTCATCAGGGGTGCAGTCTAGTCCAGTCTGAACTGTGGTTATTTACAGGTAGGCACTTTATAATCATTCAGATACAGTATTAATAACTGCATAAACAATTCATTAACACTTCAAAAATTGAAAAGGTGTAGAAATTCCAGCTCTTTGGTGGGACTATAGGTACATATTTTTTTAACAGCTGCTCTGTTTTGTATAGGAGATATGCAGAACTTTTCAATGAGTGATACTGTAACAGTACTTTTGAGTGCTATGTAGTAAAATTAGCATGTTCACACCATGATTTATTTTTGCATGAAAAAGCTAAATCCATAATATGGAGAAATAAAAACAAGCTAGACATCATGTAGTGTCAATCCATCTTAATTTGCTAAAATATTGGATAAATATGAGTTTGCATAATTGTACTGCTCCTATGCTGAACTACTCTATGTAGAAAATAGTAGCTGATGGATAGAAAATGCTGATATACCTTCACCCATGGAGGATCAACAGAACTGAAGTGCTGTACAGAGTTGTTGTGATTTCTGTGTTCTTGGAATAAAACACTAGAAGGTCAGGCTATTACTATTGCTTACAAATATTCGGTAAAAGCTCATCTTTTAATGTCTGTACACCTTTCTTTAGAACTGTCTTCCTTTCAAGACAAGGAGGTGAACAGAATCCCATTTACCAAAAACAATGAGTAATGTGGAAGCTTGAGGAAAAATTACTGATAGTAAATATGTATAAAAACCATTAGGCACAGTGAGAACTTCTTGGCTAAGAGAGAGAAACAATCTACCAATTCCCAAAAGTCAAAATATGAAAATAAGAACTACAAAGATGGTCTGTCTTTTCCTTTGACCTTAGAGGTTCCTTCAAGATTTGTTTCTGGTGGTAATATAGAACCTTACCATTATAGTGTTTTAGAAATTTTTTTTGTTACTAGTTTTAAAATGTCCATTGAGATATGTAAACATGTTCTTGTTTCAATTACCAAAACACTAATTTTTATACAGAGCTTGGTGTGTAAGGTAATGACCAACAGAAAAATAGAACTAACACAATGAAGGATGGACTGAAGTATACTAATGTACACCTCTACCCCAATATAACACGAATTCGGATGTAACGCGGAAAAGCAGTGCTCTGGAGGGGCGGGGCTGTGCACTCCGGCAGATCAATGCAAGTTTGATATAACGCGGTTTCACCTATAACATGGTAAGATTTTTGGCTCCTGAGGACAGCGTTATATTGGGGTAGAGGTGTATAGTACACACTATTTTGTTACCCATCTTGGTCTGTTGTACTACATTTTGAGGCACTCTATATTTATAGTTGTGATGGGATTTCAGCCGTTGTAAGAGGCAATGATTTTGCACTTGTCCTTGTGATGTTTGAAGAACCACCTCTGTTTTTAGCTTCCAGTGCTGGAAGTCAGGAATCCTCAGTGCAAATGCACACAGTAAATGAACACATTTGATGCCCTAAAATTCTACTTTATTTCTCTCTCTCTCAGATGGGAAATATAGTGGGCACAATATTTTCCAATATCAGCCTTTTGTAACACAAAGTAGATGTATTTTGAAAGCATTGTTAAGCCATAGGTGATTCTATCTTTGACTTTGCTGTGCCAGGCATAGCTCCGTGGCTGGTCAGAAAGAACTGGGCTAAGACTTTTTTTTTTTAAAATGAGCTGGAGTTTACTTAAACAATTCCCCTTCCAAACTCTAAGCCATGCTGAAATAGCCAAAAAAAATCTTGCTTAAATGATTAATTTCTCTGTCTGAGGGTCTGGCCAGTTTCTTTCAACATGAACAAGATAATGCTGTGTCCATTTCCACTCTACATATCTGCAGTGTACGTAACCAAGATGGAGATTACAATGAATAGCATATTCCTGTGATCAAAAGTGCTTTTTTAAAACAAAATGTGGGCAAGTGGAGTAGGCCATACTAAGATCAGGAGTAGTGTTAAGAATAGTTTTTCCAACATCAGATAACAGAAATTACTTGGATTGTAGCTGAATGGAAGTGTTAGCTTTAGAGTTTGATTATTATTTTTTTTCTTTTTTTGGTGACTAGTCTAGAAAGGAGGCAAGTTGCCATTAGTTCTGTGGTGAGGCTGCATGGTTATCACTTTTCTTTTGATTTGTGCAGTGTGACTAGATGAATATAACTTTTACTTTCTGATGCTGGAATGAAAGTTGGACTCTTTAATATGCTTGCTTTTGTAAGGTCATCAAATCTGCATTAACCCACTGTCTTCATCTAGAAACGGTTTCTATAACTTCCCTTTCTCCTCTCAGCTTCAGACTGACACGCTAATGGCTGGTGAAAAGCAGCGTCTAGCCCATTGGGAAGTGTTCATGAAAGACCAACACAACAAACGAGCAGAAGTGGATGAAGAGCACAGAAAAGCTATGGAGCGCCTTAAAGAACAATATGCTGAGATGGAGAAGGACCTGGCTAAATATTCTTCTTTTTAAGACCTTTTTCATTGTTGTTGTTGTTTTGTGTGCCAGTACTCTCTTGCTTCAGACTTATCAGAACAACACTGAGGTTCTTTCAGAAAGCCTAATCAAAATAGAGGTTAAAAAAAACCCCCACATCCTGCTGTAACTATAACAAAAGTTTGATTTAGCAAGAAGAGTTTTGCATACCTCCAACTTTAAGTGCCTCTACAAGCTTGTTTTGTTCAAGGTGATTAGTGTTATCATTATCTTAGTTTATAGGACAGGCAGGTCTAGAAATGGAGTAATGCCTTTATACCATGGCTACATCAATTTCGGGAGTTGCAAACTAGAATTCCTTGGCTTGTGAAGACAGGAGGAAGTCTGCGGGAAAGAAAACAAAAACTAAATTATCTCTCTGTATAAGGCCACAGCCCTGCCATAGAGAGCAGGTATTATAAATGCAAGCCATGCTTGGCTGAAATTAGGATGTACACACTAGTTAACAGTTATTTTGGGAAAACCAGCATGTCTTGCAAATCAGTGGATTCTGAAAGGCTAGAATGCGTTACTCAGGTACAGTTACAGCTGCACTGTTATGAAGTCGAGTTGAGATATTAATTGCTCTCTAAAATAGGCACCACAGGAGTGGCTGTGAGGTCACAGGAAACCATGATTTTTCTCTGTGTAACTGGCTCATAGCATTCTTGTAGCTTTACACTCCTAAGAATACCTCCCCCCACCCAAACCACCTAAAAGTAACTTTTAAAAGTATATCAGTCCTTCCATTAGCCTTTTATCAGGTATGGTATTTACCTTAAGTATTTGTCCTGCCATTGGTGCACTCAGTAGGATGAGCAGTGCCCACCTTATTCGGACTTATTACCTAAAATCTGTTGTGATAACCTTAATACAGTTGAGGAAAGATCTTTGTTTTTGTCAGCATGGCAGTCAAGTAAGTGGCATTAAAAGTGAAGCATCTGCAGTATTAATTTGTGTTCTGATTAACAGGAGTATTTGCGAGCTCCTGTGATCACTGTGGTCTTTTCTTTTTATTTAAAATCTTCATGTAATAGCAATATAACTGAATGACTAGCTTAATTATCCTTTTGTAAACCAAGTGAAATTAAATGCAATAACAGAATGAAACTTGATGCAAGCTAACCTGAGAGATTGGAAGATCTTTCAAGTATTATTTTAAGTACTATGCAATATAAAATAAAAACAGGTAAAAATAAACAGAACTTGCTCATTATCTGTGTTGGAATTGCACTATGCAGACAATGGTGCCTGTGTAAATTTATGGCTTGGTGTCAAGGCTCCATTCCTGGCAGCAAGTTGATAATGTGATTAAAGTTAGCAGAGGAGATGGAATAAGTATTTGAGATTTCTTTCAATAACACTGAATTCCTGCCAAACTGCTCTATCCGCTACTGTAGGCCTGACAGCTTCATCAATCATCATCAGGTACCTGGACTGAAAAGAGCACTTGCTGACACTGGAGCATGGTGGAATGTTGTTAATTCTGTTGTGGATGGAAAAAAAATAGATGGCTCCAAAGTATTCCACATATAAAAAGTGAGGAGAACCTACTAATGAAAACCCCTGTTGAATGGAAGATGATTTCTGGAATATTTCTAAGCTTATGTACCCATTCATGAATGGATGCTGTAACTAAGAGCCCGATTTACGTGCTTCATCAGAAAAACAGAAGATAATGTTGCCTGTCTTTAGGGTCCAGAGTCTCTATAGCATTTGTTCATTTTAAGGATAAACTGAAAACACTCTGTCTACCACGAGACGTTTTTAGAATGAATGGCCTCAAAACTAAAATAACTTTCTGAAAAATGTAGTTTAAGTCTCATTTGGTACTGAGTCAGTTTGATTTGTGTTTTATTCCTATAAAATAATACAGAATATCAGATTCACTCAGTTTTGAACAAAAGTAAACCTACCTGCATCTCTATGTCCCACTTGAGGGCTGATAAAAATGATATAGATGTTGCAAGGCTAGTGTATGCTAAACAATCTGCATAAGAGTAAGAATTTTAAGCCTAGAACTGCACTTCATTGGCCAAGAAAGCCCAAAATAAATTAAACGAATGATACTACCTAAGGTTAACTCTTTTCAAAAGCCAGTGGTACTTTGTGCTTTTGAAAATTCCCCCTCAATACTCATTTTGGGAATTTATGCATTTAGGAAATATTTTGAAGAAGAGTGCTTAAAGTTGATCTTTAACATACAAACAAACATCGGGTCTGCTTGTTGGCCCACTTCATTGGGAGACTACAAGAAAAATATTTATCACTATTATTCAGTAGTCTTTATTAATTTTTAAAAATATATATTGTGCTGTAGCTCTTGAAATAAATTAACAGTACATACAACTTGACTTTAGAGTGGTTTAGCAAGGGGGACGAAAAAATAATGCTTGGTTCTAAAACTTAAAAGGAAAACTGTGGTGCTTAGTTATAACTTAGATAGATACATACATACATGATGCACTTATTTAGCTATGATTTTTTTTACCTGTCACTCTTTCAATATTTGTTTAGTGAATGAGGCTGTGGTCTATCAGGAGGCTAATGATACTTCAAATCCTATACTATCATTTTCCAGTAGAGTCCCTGCTGAGAAGTATCTGTTTTACCCATTTGAAGAAGAAATGCATATTAAGGGAGTTTCAAAGTTGGGTGGTAAGCTACGTAAAAGCAATTACATGTTTAGCCTCACTTAAAATGTTTAAATTCTTAAGAATTAAACTTTCCAAAATCGCTTGAGTACTGATACAACTCCTATTAAAGTTGGTTATAAAAAAAAAAATTCCAGTGGACTCTAATGGGAGTTGGATCAAGCCTTTGACTTTTGCTACATTTGAATGACAAAGCTGATGTTTGCAATCCTGCTTTGTATCAGACTAAGATGGTAGCTTTCTGCTTGATTAACATTTTTATATTTAGTAGTCTGAATCTAAACTATATTGATTTATTCTTCTATGTAACTAGAAGTATTGGGTAGAATATCCTATACTCACTCGAATTTTCCTTACATTTTAAGATAAGCTTTCTGTTTTGACACCTACACAACAAGAAAGCAATATTTCTACTTGAAGGATGGTGGGGGGGAAAACTGCTTCTGCAGTGGTAATAGCCTGCTTAAAAGTATTACTTAGACCAATAGTAGAATAGTCATGATTCTTTTTATTTTTGTAATATTGATCAACGCCTTTTTAAAAAAATAAAATTTAAAAATCCTCTGTTCAGCTGTTCTGGGCCTCTAATCTCGTTGATGCCTAAAGCAGACCTTTTATTTTAGTAGTGGGAAGAGGAAGTGATACTCAAATTTTGCTCCCACCTATACCAACCCTAGATGATACCTCTTAAGAGAAATTCCACATCCAATGACTTGTGGTTGGAATATCACATCTTCACTGACTTTTTATTTATGAAATATATTTAAAAAAACTTTTCCTTGACCAAATTTTGTCTGTCTCAAATAACTTGTATTAAAATGGAGAAAATAAATGAAAACATTATCACCCATGATTCGTTTCATTAAGAGGAGTTAATTCTCCAGCTGAAAAGGGTGTTTTATCTCTGTACAAACTCTGGGCTCTGAAGTTTGCAGGTACTCGGTGGTAGATGACAATGTGAGTATGACTGCTTTCAAACAGAGAGGCAAACATTCCTTAATCATACTAGCACACTCACATGGCTAAACTAGAGAATGATATGTAATGTGACCCCAAAATAACTATATGGTAGCTTTTGTACCAGTAAGTAGTGAGGCATGTGTTGGTCCAAACTACAGATATTCTAGCCAAAAAGCTACACTTCTTACCTGCAGTATTTTGCCTGCTTTTTTTGAGGACCAGTAGTGCTACAAGTGCTTCTTGCTACTATGATGATACATCTGATAAATTCTAAAAAGAGTTGTTGCCATTGTATATTCTGTTTAAATAAAAGTTAGCCTAAATGTGTTTCTGAAGTGGAAGCTGACATCACTAACTGTCTCATAGGTGCGTTTTTCACTGCCACTCTTGTATAAACAGTGGATCAAGTTGTCTGAAATGGCTTGAATTAAAGCAGTGGGCTCTTGTCAGAGGAAGCCTCTAACCTTTTTAATTACCCCATAGTGATAGCACATACTGGAACTAGCTGAAACCAGATTGCTATACAATGCCACACAATATTTAATTAAAATGTAAAAGTGATCTTTTAAAAGTATTTCAACATTAGAGTTGAGTGGTAGAGAGAAAAAGCCTGGTATTTGTGTACTTTTTGAAACCCATCGCTCCCATTGCCATATGTGTGCTATAGAAAATGGTAATAGTAATTGGGGAAAAAACATTTTAGCCATAGTAGCATTTTAAATAAATGCCTTTTTAAAAGACAAGCATCACTTATTTAAAGAAGAAAAAGCATAAAATATTGTATTTGATGCTATTAGTCCTTCCTACATTAAGGCACTTCCAGGTACAGTAGCAGCTGCTTAGATTTTTTGCTCCCATTAATCTCGGCTGTCCTTTATTTTCAGCAGTCTCTCTACAGTACTGTCCTGCTTCCTTGTTCCACACTAGAGAGTCTGTGTGGGGCCTGAGGGAGCTAGAGCCAGCTGTGCTGATTAAGTGTGGCCTGGAATCACACTTTCCATGGGTTTGAGACATTACCCAATGCCAAGGACCTCCAAAACCCTGCCCTCGGAGGGATTGCTTCTTACAAAGCTCAGTGAGGTGAGCCTTAGGAAAGATCCTGGTCCTTTTGTCAATTTTTCTGTAGAAGGGGAAGGTCCTGCTCAGATAGCCACACTGGGAGGAATGGTGGTCAATTCTGGTAAGATTCAGATTTGTGGTCCTGGGAATCTATGCATTTCAAACTGGATGTTTTGGCAACCCAACCATTCCATCTCACAAATAACTGTGTGAATGTGTGTCCAGTGGAGAGGAACTGCAAATAAGAGAGACTTGCACCATCAGTATGACCTAATGGAGCAAACAGTTGAAAGTGGGTGGATAATATTATGTTTTGAATACCTGCAACCTTAAATTTACTAGTGTACTGGAATTCACAACCTGAGCCCACAGAGTATCAATCTTTTTTTTAAATGACATCATACTTAAATAAATAGGGTGGGAAGGAACCAGATCACCCTCTGGCATTATTTTAAGAAGTGCATCTAACTCCCACCTTCCAAACGGAGCTAATACTTTGAGAGAGGTATAGACTAGAAACCATTTTCCAGTCTGTTGTGACACATGAGCTCCCATTCTGTGATCTAAAGAATAAATTATTGTTCTTTGAGCAGATCTACATATTTCTACTTAGGGGTACTGCACTGCCTTGTGGTGCCTTATGGTAAAAACCTCTCTAGCAGTGTCAGATAGAACACTTATATGCCCCTCTGCCTCTCCCCTCAGTGTTACAATGCACTGAGGGCAATGCTATAAAGGTGGCAGAGCACCCTTCCCCAACCCAGTTCCTTTCAACTGCATGCCTGGATGCATGTGAATCACTCCAGTATCTTTGAAGCCATAGTTTCTTTCTGCTTAGAAATAGTGTTAAACTCGTTCAGTACAGTTAGTGTATAATGTTTTTCCTGGTTCTGGGTTATGGAGCCACTTAAATCCCAGCTTCCTCTGTTTCTTCAGAAGTGCTCTTCCTCCCAGCATTCAGCGACCACATGTGCCTGGGAGAAGAATGCTCCTGGGGAGACTCACTTGCAGCTCTTCCTTCCAAAGGAAGGCCTTGAGGCTAAACCCTCTGGACCCAATCAGGCCTCAGATCATTGGTCTCACAGACCAGTCTCTGTCCCTGTGGCTATTAGCACCAACTGGTTGTAAGATTCCAAGAAGCCGCAACCCCTGTTGTGGTGGAATTTCATTCCTGTGGCTCCTCAGTCAAGCCTCCAAGGCTACACATGTCGAAACCAAGGGCCAAGTGGTGGTCAGATGTAACTGTCCTAGTTTCAGAAGAGTGATCAACAGAGTTCGGCCACCCTTACCAGTGCCATACCTTGTTCCTCCCAGTTATCTGACCCTGATGAAACCCCTGCAGCTGCAGGACCAGGGCCGGTTCTGATGTCCACTTCCAAATCCAGGAAGATGCATTTGATTGATGTATCAGAATCTGGGCCATCAGTGCCTTTGGTTCTGTCTGTCACGGAACAGAGACAAAATGACTGCTGTTAGCAGTGCTAGTTCATGTGCATCATTTGACAAGACTGCTAAAGCTCTGAAATGGAGATCCATCTTTGGTAGCAAAGGAAATGGATTTGTGTCAAATGTTGGATCTGATGTCACTTCTTTGGATTAGTTGTTCCCAAGTCAGTTCCAGCTACATCCTTGGTTCTGGAGAGCTCTGTTACCATGGCAGCTCAGGTTCACTTTCTGGCTCCACTTGCTTCATTGCTTCTGATTGGGGAAATACATGGTTTCTAAAAGGAGGCATTTTCCCCTGGTCCCAAGATCATCTTCCTTGTCCCTTGTTAAGAAGTAGAGGTCAGAAAACACTGTGGGTCTTTTCCCGTAACACCCTTTGCTTCCTTTTCCTAGAACCCCTATACAGGGTCTCCACAAAGTGCCAGATCCCCATTCTTCCCTTCGGTTCCGCTGCTATCACCATTATACTCTATTTGATCCAGACCTGGATCCTTGCTAGGAGGAAGATAGAGGAAGAATACAGAGAGCTGTGGCTCACTTTGTATCATCCTATGGTCTGCCTCCTGCCTGTTGCCAAACCCTAGTTGCTGGGGAGACTAGCAATCCTGAGGCCCATGGCCTTATTGGAGGCCACCTCAGGTATTTTTTAATTACCTCTCCATCCACTGGGAGAGTAACATTTCATCTGTTAAGGATCTGGCAATCCAGAGAGATTCAGATCTGACTCCATTGTCATTATTGACAGTGATGTCTGAAATGCTGCCCGAGGAAGATGACAAGGAGGTAGATCCTCTCTTTTTTTGATCAGGAACATGTGGAAACTGACTATGAACCAGATTTATCACTGGATGGTCATGTGGTGGTGGTTTCAGTCTCCTTTGGAGGATGCTACACAGTTCCATGACTTGATGTACCAAGTCTTCCTGCAGTGTCTGTGGAAGAGATTTCTCACCTGGTATTTGATATCCTTGGGGATATTTGGAGGAACCGAGTATCCCAACCCATTTTAGATGGTTTGCTACAGCCAACTAAATCCGTGTGAGCTATGCCTGTTTCTCGTCAATCTCTTTCTAAGAAAGATGACAATTGTCTCTCTGCTCTCCTATGTGAGAAGATAAGTCTATGGGATTGGTGTATTTGTTTTTCCCTCCCAGATACACATCCACAGGATAGATGTTGTGACAATGTAGATGCGGACCATCTCAGCAGAGAGAGCTCTTACATGCACCAATGGTCCCTAAAGGATCAGTTGGTTCAGACTGTATTCTCTGTTTGGGTCAACTAGAGGTGGACCTGTCTGCAATGAGTGACAACAAAGTGTCACCTCTTCTGTTCCAGAGAGAGCAGGGACAGTCACTCCCTGTTAGATGCCGTCCTTTTGCACTGGGGAAAGGGCTTGATGTACGCTTCTCCCCTCCCTTCGCCCCCCCCCCCCCCCGCTTTCCATTAGACACAATCGGGACAGGGTAAGAATGATACTCATTGCCCCGGCTTGGTCATGTCAGCAGTAGTTTACTGATCTCCTTCAACTGTCTGAAGTCTGTGTCTTCCTCTGTCCCCAGATCCCCTGTCCCAACAGGAGAGCAGGATCTCTCAAACTCTTCACCTGGTGGTGTGGGTGATAGGACTCCTGACTATGTATGCTCTTGAGCAGTCATGTTCTGAGTCTGCGCAGGATACTAATTAACTCTTGAAAACAATCTACTAGAAACTTACCATCTGAAGTGGTCCAGATTTCAAATTTAAATGAAAGGACGATCTGATTCTCCCGTATCTGCTTCCATACCTTGTGTTCTGGAATATGTAATGTACTTAGAGAATTAGGGTTATCTAACTCGTTAAAAGTTAATTTGACAGCCATCGTCACATAGCACGTTCTAGTTGATGGCAGATTGCTGTTTGTTCAGTTAAAAGATTGAAAGTGTTATCAAATGTGTAACCCTCAGCTAGGGCTCCTGTCTCTTCTTGGGACCTCAACTTGATGTTGGCTACGCTGGTAAAATTACCCTTTGTGGCCCTTGGCTGACTGTTCTTTCTACCATTTATCTAGCAAGATGACTTTCATTATTGCCATCCCATTGTCCAAGAGAGTGAGTGAATTGAATGCCCTTATGGCTGACCCACATTTCACTTCTTTTTCATAAGGACAAGGTAGTTCTCAGGCGAGAGCCCAGATTTTTACTTAAGGTAGTATCTGATTGGTGTGGAAATCAGTCAATTAATTGGCCACCTCCCCCACTCCTTAACTGCACTCTAATAAGTGGGAATCAGTTCTACACACTTTTTGGATGTTAGAAGGGCTATTATCCTGACAGAACTAAGTTTTCATAAATCATCTAAGTTGTTTGTGTCTTGTACGCAGTGTGGTTCTTGGGATATAGTTTCATCCCAGACTGTTTCCCAGTGGATTAAACAATGTATTGTTGAATGCTACATGCTGGCAAAAGTCCCCGCACCTGTTGTAATTTGACTGTATTCCACTAGAGCTGTGGCAACGTCCTTCACCTGTCTTAGGCAGATGCCAGTTGCTGAAGTTCGCAAAGCTGCAACCTGGACTTTGGTGCATACCTTCTCTAAGTATAGAAACTCTGCACTTAAAGTCGCATTTTTCAGGACTATAACTACAACGTTAAGTGAAATGATGTTAAGCGAATCCAATTTCCCCATAAGACTTAATGTAAATGAGGGGGTTAGGTTCCAGGGAAATTTTTTTCACCAGACAAAGGACATATATACACACCCACACACACTAAAAGTTTTAAACAAACAATTTAATACCGCTACACAGTGATGATGATTGTGAAGCTTGGTTGAGGTGGAGGAGTTGGAGGGTGGGATATTTCCCAGGGAATGCCTTACTGCTAAATGTTGAACTAGCAATTGGCTGAGCCCTCAAGGGTTAACTCTCACACTCTACAAGACAGCAGGAATGGAGGGGGGGGAAGACAGCATTGCAGACAGAGAGAGACACTGTGTGTGTGTGTGTGTGTGTGTGTGTGTGTGTGTGTGTGTGTGTGTGTGAGAGAGAGAGAGATGTGCATTTCCCCTTTAAGTATGCTGACCCTACTCTTAAGTACACTGCCTTGTTAATTAGATCAGCTTGCTGAGACCGCAGCTGCTGTAAGCTCCCTCCGTCCTGAGCCCTGTCATGTGTCCCCCCTGCTCTATGGAAGATGGGGTAAGCAGGGTGCAGGAGCAGGGGGACACCCTGACAGCCCCCCTCTTTGTCCCCTCCCCCACCCCCACACAGCAAGCAGGAGTCTTTGGGAGCAGCACATGGCAGTGGGGGGAGGGACAGATGAACTGCCGGCAATTGATAGCCTGCTGGGCAGCTACTGCACAGGGAACTTAAGCTAGCGGGGAGCTGATGGGGGGGCTGCTGGTCCACCCTGGTTCCAAGCCCCCACCAGCTAGCTGCAACGGGCTGCTCTTCCTGTAAGTAGTGGACAAAGCAGGCGGCTGCCAAACAACGTTAGAAGGGAGCATAGCAGAACTTTAAATGAGCATGTTCCTTAATTGATCAGCAACATAACAATGAAACAACATTAAGCGGGACAACTTTAAGTGAGGCGTTACTGTACTGTGCTCTGAACTTGGCTTCTAGGGCAAATGCTGGATTTGGCAGAGTGGTGTTTCGGTCTCTATTCAACTATGACTGTTCCCACCTCCAGTTATCTTCAGCACTGCAGATCAGTCTATCTCATAAATGGGAAGATGTAGAGCCACTCAAGGAAGAAATTAAGGGTATTTATTTTGTAACCAGAGTTCTTCTAGATGGCTCTGCATATTTATACTTCCCACCTGTCTTCCCCTCTCTGTCAGCATCTTTGTTGTTCTGTGTCTCTGGCTTCGGAGTGGAAGGAACTGAGGTGGTGAGGGCATTCTGCACCTTTTATAGCCTCAGTCTCAGTGCATTGTAATGCTGGGGGAGGTTGGGTGGAAGCACTCTAGCTGACACTGCTAGAAGAGGTTTTTACCATAAGACGCCACACGGCGGCACAGTACCCATAAGTGTAAATATGCAGAACCATTTTAAAGAACTCCAATTACAGGAAAGTAACAATTTTCATTCTTCCATGAGCTGAAACATTCATTGTGGGACTAGAAGAGCATTTTTTGTTGTCCCTTTAAATTAGATGATGAAGAAATTTTTCACCTTTGCTTTGTAGTGCTTGAGTTCTCTACAGCCTAGATGGCTTCACTGAGCAAGGATAGATAGGTGGTAAGACATTGGTGGTGGTCATACACATTCCTAAAGTGCCCATCATGATGTTCTGGATTGTTTTGAAAAATTAGTTCTGGATTACTCAAGGTCATAGGAAGACCTTTGAGTGGACCAGGTTTATCCTTTCCAGATGATGTTAGCTCTCAGTATATTGATTCCAGTTCCCAAAAATCCCTTCTCCGTATGGTTCAAAAACCTGTTCCAATATTTACTGTGTCCCCTAGAAAAGCTGCTATGTTGAATTACGTAAATAGGAACAGAAATATTTCATATTCCTCCAATGTATTGATTAAAAAGAGCATTGCAAAAAGCTCCAGCTTTTTATAAAAACACATGAAAAAATATTACAATTAAAAAAAAAAATTTCTAGGCAGCAGTTTGATTTAAGAACCAGTTTCCCATTGGATTCCCAAAACATCCAGAAGAGTCAAATAAGATGATCTAGGGAATAAACTGAAAAATAATAATACAACAATGCCATTGCTTTCTGTGATCAAGAACCACTCAGGAGGTTTTACTATAAAATCTTTTGCTGCAGATGCAGTTTCCTGTGGAACAACCATTAAAATGAATGGAATAGGTAGATATTTATACAATAACGTTATTTTTTACTGGATATTAAAGTAAGGAGGAAATCGATGCAGTCTCTTACATTGGGCTCCATAGCACAGTAAAGCAGCCACCACCAACAGAAGGCTCAGAAAATATGAAGTTTTTCTTTCTTAATTTTTTTTAGCAAATATAGGTGCTAGAGAAAGGTGCCAGAGCGGTCACTGTGGCACCTTTTATTCATAGGAAAGTCACAGGAGAGGTAGTGCAAGCTTCTTCAAACTTCCCCTCAGCCCTTGCATAGATTACCTAAGGCTGCCAACATGGGCTCCAGGTAGCGCCAGTTACGGTAGCGATTTTTGCACTGTAGATGACTGGGAACCATACTGAGACTACCTAACTTTCTTCACAGAGGCCGTCCAATGGCTATTGAATGGTTGCTGCTTTAGGTCATTATCATCCTGGACTCCCTTTGGAATGGTTGCCTTAAGGAGAAATCTTAACAGAAAACTATTTCCAAATACATTTCATATAATAATAAATTATTCTTAACAGATTGTGATTTCTGAACGCACCCTCGCTGTGCCCTTAAGTTCCCAGGGTAGTTTGTCCACTGTGATCAAATAAATAAGTTTAACTTCCCCAGAGGCCTTTTCTGGTTATGTTTGATATCACTTAACATAATGAGGGGTTTACTGACACATCATAAAGGGTTTTGTTTTAGGTTTCTTTTTTCCTGAAAACATAATGGTGCTTACATACCTTCTCAAGAATGCCTTCAGTTATGTGAAACGTGGAGTCTGGGGCCAACCTCTTATCTAGACCAGATTCAGAAAGTCTGGATTCAATGCAGTGACTAGACTGCATGTTTTTGTTGTGTTTTTTTGTTTCTTTTAAAAATATATATGTATGCTCTTTGCTAAAAAACACTGCTGCCCCCATCTAGGAACAATGCAACACTCACATCATTTCCTGAAAGAGTAGAGTTGGAAGGCAATTATCTACTCACCAAATATGCAGAAAAAACAGTTCCTGATATTCTTCTCAAATATTTCAACTTCCCAGGAATCCGGAAAAAATAATTCCATGAGACGGTGTTATGAATGAAGGTATGACATTTCAGTTTCCTCCACTTGGAATCCAACATCCAGAGGTAATAAATTACTGTGCACTTGGCACTGCTGAGAGGTGGGTCTGGCTGTGACAAATTGTTTTTCTTCGGAGCAGGAACAATGAACTGCTTTTACATCCTCCTTTGTACGGTGACAGGCATGGTTTCTTTCTCAATGGGCTTTCAGCAGCAATCACAAGAAATAGAAACCTGACAGCAAAGTATTTTAAACCTGACTTGTTTGTTGGGTGGGAAACCTTAATAGGAACAGTCAGTCTCCTGGCTGTTTTACCTCTGCACACTTACATCAGTAAAATAGGTTGTGAACTGCACTCCTAGGGGAAAAATAATTGAATAAAAAAAAGGTCAGAAGTGAGAATGCATATTCAGTACCTTTTTATTTTTCCTTTTGAGGAAATACTGCTTTTCCCATCAATAGCTTGGTCTCATTCCAACCTGCTGTCAGGTATAGCACCATCCACTATATTGGTGAACTTGTGGCACTTTTTGGTAAGCATAAGGGAAAGAGGAATAGAATATATTGAGAAAGATTCAGGTATCGCTTCCACAGATTCACTTGCGATTATAATCACCATCTTTATTTGTTCATTAACTAGTTCTCATTTGAATAGTTTTTAAGTGGTACTATGACTTTTAATCAGATGTGATGTATTAAATAGGAACATAAGAAATAAAAATGCTGTGCAAAGGAAGAGTGTCTGACTTGGACTGAGCTACTCAGTTTTCTAGTACTTCAGCAATTAAACTCTCCCCCTCTTCTCCCCACCCCTGTAACCTAGCATGACAGTTCAACTATAGAGCTTTATACCTATAGATTGGAGGTTTGCATTTTGTCTGGATCAGCAGTGGGCAAATGTTGCTTGGTGGCTTTTGTGACTTGATTTTAGTGATCTTGACTTAAAGCTTTGTGAACACGGTGACTACATCACAAAAAAATAACACTGCATGCAGGCAATCTTAGTAGAAAAGCCTGGGATTTAGTGGGCAGAAAGATTGTAAATACCATCTTGTTTCCTAGGGAGAGTTTCTTCAGATCAGGGTTAAGGCACACCGGTGAGGCAGCATGGGGAAGCTTTCACTACTCATGCTTTATACTGCATCTGTTCTGGGAATTGAGGATTTCAGTTTCCAGGGCAGTCAGTCCACCTGTAGAAATACTAAGTCTACCTCAATTAAAAAGCAAATATTAAAACCTCCAGTCTTACAAGGCCAATAGCAAATCACTGTATATGAAAAACATATCCCAGCTTCTCAGTGCCCCTTAATGAGACCAGCACTCATCCTTGCCTCTGGTTAAAACTTGAAGTACAAGGTACAAATAATATACAAAATTCGTTAAAAACCCATGCAGAAAAGAGACAGCACTGATTTAATTAATAGACTTGCGTATCATAGCCATTCTTAGGGCTAGGCTTTGCAATTGTTAGTCATATTAGTAATCACTTACCTGAGTCATCCTCTTACCTTCATTGAGACTCCTAGTGTAAATGTGTACGAAGGTGAGTAAGGACTGTACAATCTACTTCTTTATTGGGAATCATTTTGAAGAATTAGATTGAGCATTTACAGTAGATCACTTGGCCAGCAGGAACCTAACTCTGGAGTTGTATCTACATATATCCTCAACCCATTCCATTTGTGCCAGGATAAACACCAAGGGCGAAATTCTGGACCCATTGAAATCAGTGGCAAAATTCCCATTGACTTCAGTGGGGCCAGGATTTCACCCAAGTCTATAAAATCAATAGGGCTGAAAGAACCCTTCTTAAAGGGTAAAGATGAAACAGTATTCTATAAACATTTGGCACTTTGGAAGTCAAAAATGTATTTAGATTGACTTGTAGTTTTATCATTATGTAAGATTGGTATTTCTAACTTTCACACCCAAAATCATTTAGAGATTTAAAAATGGATTTTTTTTAAAGTTAAAAAGTAATTTGTCATTTCTGAGTTATGGAATGGTGCAAAAATACATTTTTATTTGCTACACTAAGCTGTAACTGTTTCATCACATAACTCAGAGCTGGATTTGTTTCAAGACTTCACAGTTGCCACACAGTCGGTAATGAGAACAAGTGCCTTTGACATATTTTCAGTTCATAAATAAACACCCATGTTTGAAGTAAATATTAAAGAACATAGCGGTATTCTAAAAGTTTAAAGTTTGGTTCTGTTCTGAAAAGTGATCCTGCAAAAATAGTATTGTAGGTTTCCATTGTCATCTCTCAGTTATTTCTAAGTTAAATATGTTCTGTTTACTAGTTTAAAAAAAATTCCCTCGTAGCTGCCAGCCCTGCAAACTCAATCTGGAATCTGAAAGTCAAGATGTTCTTGCATTCTTTCTGGCTTGTGTACCATCACTCTTGATAAAGATGCTACAGGCCAAATACTGTCCATAGTTACATTTGTGCAACCTAATAGTGTTCAGTACAATATCATTGTTTTCAGAGGGTCTCAGTTGTGATGGACAACAAGATATGATCCTACAATGGAAGCTTATGGCCTGGTTTTCAAAGGTACTGAGTACCTGTATTGTCTCATTGACTTCTTTTCTTAAAGGAGTAAAAAGTAGTAAAAAACTACTATTAAAGTAATCAAATATGACTTACAATACCCACAGGGATGGTATCTGTGTAGTTATGAGGTGCCATATTTAGTCACTTTACAGAGTAGAACTTCATTTCAGGCACCACAGTTTCAAAGTTTCAAATATGTGTGTGTGTGTGCATGCGCACAGATCAGGGATTGGCAAGCCTACTTCCAGGCATATGTGCAAATGCACATGCCTAACTGAAAATCAGATCCTACATCTCTGACAGTGCATAGGATTACACAGAGTTGAAAATTTAAAATGGCATAAAACATAGCTAATGTTCCAATAGTTCAGATTCTCAATCCTTGCATTCCAGGATATCCCATATCTACTGCAGCTTTATTAAGCCTTTTGATTTGAAAACATTGTACCTTTGTGGTGATGGTAATCTAAATATCAGACCAGCATGCTGAACCTACACCTTAATTAAGTATGTCACTGCATAGGATATTTAGCCCTGAAGCCTTAGATATCTATTTTCATTCCTGATAGAGGCCAACATTTTCAGGAGAAGAGCGGGGATTGTAGTCTAATTACAAGGTTATCCTAATGGCCTGGATAAAACAGAATTCTCATGGCTTCTTGCACTGCAGAGAGTTTGGTCATAATGCTCCAAAACAAAGTATCCTCTGAAAACATGAAAGAGAGAGAATAAATTCAGAAATGGCATCTCCTTCCACTAAGTAGCTGAAGTATTCATGCAAACAACCCATTCTTATCTCATGCTTAGGACTGTCCAAATTTTGTATCATCTCTTACTTCCTCTAGGACAGTCTCCTTTGTAATATTACATATCGTCTGCAAGAAAGGAACAAAGCCAAAGAGCAGTAGTGGTGTCTGTGCTGCACAAAGAATACAGAGCAGACACAACATTTACATTAATTTATTTAGTATTAGCTATTAATTGTTACAAACATTTTACATTTGCCACCAACATGCAGGATACAGGAACGTCCCCTTTGCTAAAGTAAAAAATGATTAATTAAAACCTTGCAACAGAGGCACTCTTGGCCATTTCAGCTGCAAGGACAATAGATCAGATAGTTGCAAGTGGTTGGCTTCAGCATTAACAACCTCACGATTTGAAGGTACTCATCGCGGAGGGCAAATCACTGCAGCTGATGGTCGATTTGGTCAGGCAAAAAGTAGCACACATTGTTCTGCTTATTAATTTAATAAAACTAAGACCCTGGTCATTACCATCATGTAGCCTTCAGCTCCAGATTACAACTAGCTAGCTCAGTATTAACCTGTCTGGAGAGGCCATGGAGCTGGTCACTGTCAAATACTTGGAAAGTGTCAGACAATTCTGGAGGAAGCTTGAATGTTGTGGACAACTGTATAGCAACAGCAACTGCTGCTGCCACCATGTTTTCGGCTCTTCAGCAGCCTCTGTGAGGACATCATGACATCAAGCTTGCTACCAGAGTTATACCAACTCTGTTACTTGGCAGTGAAATATGGACACTCAGGAAGGCTGAAGAGCAACAGGTTGATGTCTTTGAGTCTCGTCTTCATCAGCTGCTCCTTATTAAGTGGAGGGTCAAGATCAGAAATTAGGATGTTTGAAGCTGAACCTAGCAACCACCTCCATCAGCACTGGTTTAGTTACGGCAGATGGAAAACCAACACATTCCAAAGTGTGTTTACTAAAGAATGTTGGTCACCAAAGCTTCTGTAGCTTGATAAGATTGCCAGTGACGGGCTAAACTGAGTATACAGCCAGACCATGTTAAGGACCTAGCTAGAGATTGAGCTGGGTGGTGCTCAACCTGCAAGGGTGGGATTAGCCATGGTGGTGGTGGTGATTGATGATGATAGACGCTGTAAAGATGAGAGTTTAAATAAATAACAGCCCAAGCAACAAAGAGATTTTTATGTCTCAACTGGTGGCTGAGCATTACAGCAGACTGCTCACTCTAGCAGAATGTGTCCCCTGTCTGGTTGCCCAGCTTCACTGTTTACACATCCTACATGTTACTGCAGACTCAAAACAGTAATCTCTGAGCACAAAAAATGCCAGCAACCACCCTATACATGGCTGGATAGGAGAGTTCTAGCTCTTCTCCCCACACACACACTTAATTTTTTTTCTTTTTATGATTTGTCTTTTGCATTTCATATGCTGTTGACAATGGGTATAGCATCTGCCTTTTCCCTTACAGAAAGAGCCATCCTCTAGAACAGTTACATTCCCAGAAATGGTTATTCACCTGTTTTATCTTGCTGTGTGACAGTGGTAAGGTCAAGGAAGTGGACATCAAAACTGGTCTTCCATGTGTGCTATATGTAAGACCCTACAAAATTCATGGCTGTGAAAAATGGGTCACAGACCATGAATTTGGTCTTTTGTATACTTTTGCCCTCGGGTAAAAGTACACATAGGTACACAGCATTTCTCAAACTGGGAGTCCCGACCCAAAAGCCTATTGTAGGGGGGTCACAGTGTTGTCTCTTACTTCTGCGCTGCTTTCAGAGCTAAGTGGCCAGAGAGCAGCAGCTGCTGGCCAGGTACCCAGCTCTGAATGCAGTGCCGCTGCCAACAGCAGTGCACAAGGAAGGGTGGCATGGTATGGTATTGCCACCCTTACTTCTGTGCAACTGCTGGTGGCAGCACTGCCTTCAGAGCTGGGCTGCCAGACAGTGGTGGCTGCTGGTGGGAAACCAAGCTCTGATGGCTGCTCTGATGGTGGTGGTGGCGCTGCCTCCAGACCTGGGCACCTGGCCTGCAGCCACGGCTTTCCAGCATCCAGCACTGCAGGCAGCACAGAATTAAGGGTGGCAATACTGCAACCCCACTACAATAGCTTTGCAATCCCCTTCTGGGTCAGGACCCCTAGTTTGAGAAATACAGTACTTGACTTAAGAGTTTTACATGTTTATATTTTGCTGTTTTTAAATACGTATTCATGCTTTGTTATAAAACCATTAAATTTAAGATTTAAAAATCTGAAATCATGAAATTCAAGATTTTTAAAATATGACCATGAAATTTACAAAAATGGACCATGAATTTGGTAGGGTGCTATCTATGTGACTACCTTTACAATTTAGTAACATATTTACTCCTTGCCTTTCCTTTCTTTCATTTCTGCTCCCTGCTATATTTCATAGAGAACAATGATATCCTCTAAGCTCTAATATTCCTCATTTACCCTCCTCATCTCTGACCATGTTCTCATTTAACAAGTCTAAATCAGAGGTTGCACAATTTTTTTTTAAATGTGAAAAAGATTAGATTGTTTTCTTTTTTACTTTGATTGTAAATGGAAAAGGTGGATGTGGAGTTAGTTTTCATAGAGTTTAAGTAAGGTTAAATAGAGTTCCCCCAAGATTTGTAAGAAGAGGGGCACTGTTTTAATATATTTACTAATGATTTGGCGGAAGGTTCAAACAGTAGGGGTAGTAAAACCTCAAACTGACAAAAAATTATATAGAGGATTATGAGGAAATTAAGAAGATCCTAACAAAGACTAGGCAATTGGACAACGTAATGGAGCTGAGATTGTAATTCAGTTGTTCTTTCCAACTTAAACTATTTGTACAAACTGGATTCTAAATTAACTATAGCCATGCAGGAACAACCAAAAAAAAAAAAAGACTCAGTTGTCGTGGGTAGCTCAATGAAAATAACTGAATGTGCAGTGTTGGCCCAAAAACAAACTCACACAAAGTTAGGTTGTATTAAGAAAGGATTGGAGAATACTAAAAATAAAGTGTCATTTTATAAATAGATGGTGTGCCTTTCCTTGAATACCCAGTGCAGCTTTAGTTATCCAAGCTCAAAAAAAAAAAAAAAGGCAGAAATAGAAAAGATGGGGAGTGAAAATGCATAGAGCCATGAAAAGACATGCATATGAGGAGAAATTTTAAAAGATTAAGACAATTTAGTTTAGAGAACTGATAAGAGGGGATGTGATAATATTGAAAAACAGTAAATGGTGTAGAGAAGATACATTTTGTTTCTAGTTTTCTTTTTTTTTGTGATTCACGAATAAGGGGACACCTGGTAAAATGAAGACAACCCATTTAAAACTGATGAAAGGAATACTTTTTTACGTAACATATAATTGACTTGTTGAATAAATAATATTTTGTGGTTACATGATCAAAGTCCTTACTAGAGTGAAATTCTCTGCAGGAGGCTGATCTTTGTTCCTAGAGGTCCTGATTATATAATTAAAGAGCTGATCTTAATGCTTATGCACATGGAGACCAAATTAAAATTGTCTGTGCTACCTTAATGCTGGCATTTCCTAACTTTAGAGTACTTTGCTTTGCAATAATAATTTTCTTTCCATGTAGATGGATTTTATGGTGTGCATTCATTTCACAATGTACAATCATACACAATCTGCTCCATGCATATTTGTGATAATTTGTGAATTATAATTAACATTGTTAAACTGTATGATGAAAAATATTATGTAACAGGTTTGTTTTCTATTTCTGATCAATTGTATAGCTCCAGTGGTATGTTTGGTAAGTTTTATGAAAAGCATGTCAATCCAATTTTAAGGACAGTCTCCCACCCTCTCCTTTAATTCATGCTTGCCATTTTCCCAGCTATGTGCTACATGGTGGGACTGCACAAAATACTGCATGAGAGAAGATGTATATTGGACATCATTTGGCTTATCTCAAATGTTATTGAAGTTTCATCAATACTAATGGTTGTGAATGTAAGATAGGAAGGAGGGTAATCCATCATAATATTGCTTATTGGTCATCCCTGTTTGGAAGCCGAGGTGAAGCAGATACCATAATGCTTTTGTAATATGGTGTAAAAGGTGTACTACTTGGACATGGTGGCTGTGGAGAGAAGGAGGGTTCCTTCTGAGATAAACAAAGGAACCTATTTTTCCTATATAGCAAAAATACTCATGCTATCAGACAGGCTTCCTGGGTCTTGAGACAGACATCTTGTTGGAACACTGAAGGACAAGCTGGTGGCAGCTGGCTATACCAAAGTAGTTTCCTTTATGTAGGGTGTTCATCATGCTTAACAGGTATTCCTTGTAAGTTAGCTTTGTGCCTAGCTAGCTTCGTTTTGCAGAAGAGTGTTTGCTTACTGTTTGTCTGGTTTGACTTTTCTCTTTGTCTAACATGCAAAATAAGTATTGCTTTTATTTTAAGGTAATAATTGACACTGCCCTGTCACTTATGTGAAGGTATTTGCTGTTGGGGTTCCTCTTTGTGAAGGAAGCTGGAGTGTGATAATGCCTTGAGCACTTGGTCACAAACAAGGGAATTGTGAGTCTTCTCATCAAAGCTGCTGTGAGAAAGCTATCCAGTATCAGCTTTGGGAGAGTCAGACAACCTGTGGCGTGCACTGCTAGGCTTTGTTACAATTATTGGTAATATAGTTGTACTTCTGAGCCTAAGTCCTGATCCAAATGGAATCTTTCTACTGACTTTGGCGGTGGGGCTGGGCTTTGGATCAGGCTCCTACTGTGGTGGATAAAACCAAGAAATCCTTTTATAACAAGTACTGAGTTTCCAAATCCAGGATCTGAATATATACTTCCACTTCAGGACAGAGAAAAATTTCACAATTAATTTGACATTTCACTCCTGAGCTTTCAGCACAGCAGCTGAGTTGGACTGTTTGATAGTGATAGGGTAAGCAATCCGATACAGTAGGTGTTTCAGTTAACAATGAGACCTTCTATACAACAAAGGCAGGTACAAAAACATGGTAAAAGGTGTCAGTTAATTAAAAATAAACCACCAGGAACAATACACAAAAATACTTTCCATGCTATGTAAGTAATACATAAATATTTAAGCTGATTAAAATTTGATAAACTATTAACTTCCCCACTTCTTTGATAGGAAAGCTGTGGAGTGAGATAAAACAGTGTCATGCTGGGGAGGACAAACATCACAGCATCCAATAAACTTTTTATACATGTATTTTGTTAAGACGGTTCCCATTTCCTTTGTGACTTTGTTTATTAATGAGTTGACTCATCCAGAGTCAAACAGCTTGTTTCCACACTAGTGAGGTGGATTTTCACTTCTGCCAAGTAGAGTCGGAGGCAGAGATAACAGCCAGCAACAACAATAGTCTGCCTCAGTCCATTTGCCAAGAACAATTGGCAGAAAGGACTTGGGGAATAACTTATCACCAGTGCACTGAAAGGCTCTGAAGCTCTGGAAGCATGGGGTTGCTATTTGCCAGCCACAGATAAACCTCAGGATACAGTAAAGAGCCAAGCTCATGCTAAAAATTTTATGTGACTTATACAGAGTTCAGTAAACAGGTGCCGTGTTCACGAGTTCATTCAAGTCAGGATTTAATAGGCTAATACAGTAGATTATTTTCACTCAATAAACCAAATTTACGTTAAGTGGCTCTCACTTTTTTTAAAAGATGGTTTGGTCTTGTGGTATATTGTTCCCAGAAACTCAGAATAAAAATGTATCTTTATTGGTTTAGGTTAATTTAAATATATGGAATGGTTTTGTTTTAAAAGTGTGGCAGCCATATGGCATCTACAGGATTCTGCATTATGAGAATAAAGAAATCCTGTCATAATACCTTGCATTTACCGTTTTGGAGCTGCTTCTCTAAGGGTCCCACTCTGCAAAGTTGAGTATCCATTTAAATCAAAAGTTAGTTGTGTTCAAAGTTCTTGGCTTTTTTTTTGCACTTTAAATAAAGGAAAATCAAGGCAAATGCTCTTCTCAACTATATCACAATGAATGTTTTAAAATGACGACATTGCCACATAATTTTTCTGAAAGCAAATCCTACTGCCAGCTAATGAAGAAATCCATATTTCACAAATATGGTAGAATCCCAGAGTCCGAGGCAATTACAGCTATTCAGTTATAATTTATGTGGCTTCTTGCAGCAAGCAGGCTTCATATTAAATAGGATTTAGAACCTAATTTAAAAACAGGGGATAGTGTTCATGGGACACTCACAAAATTTGACTATTAGTGAAAATATCCAGTATCTTTAATTTAACATGTGCAAAGCCGCCTGCTGTCCCTTCTTTTTCACACCACTTTAATAGATCCTTTGCCCAAAAATATTCAAAATACTCCAAATATCAGGCACATAGGAGTGGAAACAAATGATCATAGAATAAGCCCATTGCTGATGACATATTGAAAGCCTGCTTTAAGATAGGGGAAATTTAGCTTAAAATGTACCTCATCTGCTTTCTCAAAACCACCTCCACTTCCCCTCTTTATCATTTTGACAATACTACCCTCTGTTGCTCAGCGTGGGGGTTATTTTTTTACTGCTTCCTCTCTTTTGGTCCTCAGCATCTCCAAGAGCCATCATTTCCTTTCTCTCACCACACCCAAATATCTTAATCAGCCCCTCACTATACATATCCCCTCAACTAATACAGCATTCTCCTTGGTATTCTCTTGTCAAAGTTAGACTCAGGACTCACAGTTTGTCAGACCACTCTGTTTTATTAGCACAGCGCTCTGCTAATAACACCCAGATAATGTGAGCACCATGCAAGACACAAACTATCTTATTTATACAGATAAAAGGGTGAGAACTTAACAAGATAACAAAGGAAGCAGAATCAGATAAGTTTACCTGGGCTAGGCATGCATATCTTATTTCCTTACTAACTATTACCGATCTTCTGTTAATGTTTTGCCATTAGCACCATTGTTTATGCCTAATGTTTCTTTTCCTGGCACCCGTATTTCAACATTTCTTATTTCTGCTTTAAGGTACATACAACATTTCTTTAATCCATTCTTATTTTTACAATATAATTCATTCTACTTTCACACTCTCAAACGTGCACACACACACACACACACTACTCCCTTAAAGCAGCCCTAAAGTCAAGTTCTTTGCCCATCCTTTTGATCATGTCATTCTCCTGTTTGAATCCCTCTGCTGATTCCCCTTCCACTATAACATCCAGTTTAAGCTTCTTATCACCATCTTCAAAAATTACATAACTCTCTCCCTCTTTAGTTATCCTCCCTTATCAAGCATTGCATTACGCCCTGGCCCTTTGCTACACCAGGGTTCTCATATTTGTATGCATACAAGAACTGAATTAAAAGTTGCTTTTGAACTTTTGATTTTAAGATATCAGGAACTTTAGAGTTAAGAGTTTAGTACTGCATTGACACATGATTGTTTCTCTCCTAAAAATAGGAAAACTATTAATAATAATTTTTAAAAAAAGGAAGGTGGGTTGAAAAGTGCTCAGAACCATTATACCAGGGTTGTACAGGAGATGAAATAGCTGTTGTATTCTGGTGCACATCAGAGTGTACAGTGGCAAGATAGTGATGACTTCTTGTGACTCACCAATATCTTAACTCTTGACCCATTAAGACGTCTGCATTTCTGTACTGAGTAACCCACATGATCTTTCACATTTGTCCTTCCTCAGCCCATTCTATCCTATTGTCTTGTTGTTCCCACTTGTCACATCACATCTAAATTAGATGATCAGCTCTTATAGGAAGAGACCACTTCTTTTCCATCTCTATTTTTAAGGCGCCTAGCACATGCTTGGGTGCTCTATAAATAAATAATAATAGCCAATAAAGCCCCAGGGAAAGATTTTTTTTTTAAGCTACATTCTAGAGCACTTTCAGTAGATCACAAGGCAATACATCAAATGGACAAAATCTTTTTATTATTAATGCAGCCATTCTTGACACTAAGAATCAACAAGTTCTGAAACTGTGGGTGAAATTCTTGCCCCTGCTGAAGCCCCTATATTTGAGTAAATAGAGCAAAGAGGCACAGCACAGAATCTCATCCCAGGTATTTCTATGAGGTATTTCTAACATCTAAGCACTAACTAAGCTCCTCTGTTTGATATTTGGAGTCTGACCATGTAATAAGAGGCTATGAAGGAACTGCTGAGGCAAGGCACCTATAGTCCAACTGTAGGGTTTTCTGTTATACAAAAGTAAGAGTTGGTAAAAGTGTCTCTATATTACAGTGATGGGCACTTCAAAGATATGTGTAGTAATACTTTAGAATTGTAATAAGGTCTATTCAACCCAATGAAGCCTTCTACATACATTCCAACTTGAGTAGAAAAGTGGGAGGTGGAATTTTGAAAAGTTGCATGTAGCTTCCTGCTGTATAAAAGATTTGAAGACATTACAAAATGAAGCTGTTTATGCTAATGAATGTAAACCAACTAGGTGTATGTCTGGAATTCTATGTCTGGAATTCTGACTGTACAGAAATAATTTGCTGATGGAAAATTGTTCTTTCTTTAAAAAGAAAAACAAATAAAACTCAACTAACCCCCATTAAAATAGAGGGCCTGATGCACTGTTGCATATTTCCCAAACAGCACATGCAGAATCTGATGGAAAACATGCAAAAACCCATCATCTGCTTTGCAAAATGCACACTGAAACTATTTTATTCTAAAGCAAAACTATTCCCTCCTGTGCCTCTCTCATCCACAGTCAGGTCTCTCTATTATTCCCACCTCTTACACACCCAGCAGCAAGCTTCACCTTCATCTCAGAGCCTGTACAAAAATACAGGCTTAAGACAAAACAATCTGCTGCCTTCTCTTTGCCTTCTTTGAACACCAGACCTCATATTTGACGTGAGGGTCAAGAGTCACGAACCAGTCAGTGAGGCTCGTTTCCTTCCTTTATCTGGAGACAAGCTAGCCTCTTTTCTTCTACTGGAGGCTTATAATATCAGACAAGTGGTTCCAGAAATTATAGCGGAAGGCTATGTCATACAATTAAAAAAAATTACCTCCTTTCAATTCTCCCATCCTTCCCTTTTCAGGGAACCTTCTCATGTGCCTTTTCTTCTGTAAGAGGTTAAAAATTACTTCTGATAGGTGCTGTTGAAGAAGTACCCAAACATCTTCAGGGTTAGGGATTTTATTCAAAATACTTCCTGGTACAGAAGAAAGATGGGGGATTCTGTCCAATTTTAGATCTTGGAAAATTGAACAAATAGATTCACAAGTTCCAGTTTTGAATGCTAACACTGGCCTCCATAATCCCCTTGCTTTCAAGTATGGATTGATTCACAACTATCCATTTAAAGGATGCAAATTTTCATATTTCAGTCTGGTTGAGTGATAGGAAATACCTTTATTCTTTAATGGCCCAGGGACATTTCCAGTACAAGCTACTGCCATCTCGTCTTTCTACAGTGTCAAGAGTCTTTTCTGTACTAATGGTGCATTTGAGATAGCAGGGTAGTTTTGTTTGCTCATATTTGGACAATTGGTTGATGAAGTTCTCTACACGTGAGAAGTTGCTACTTCATAGCAACTCCATAATCTCCCTACTTTTACAGAGCTGGGCTGCTTCTGAACATTAAAAAGTCAAATCCTGCCCAAATCAGATATTCATTTCAGAGATTCTGTATTGACTTGGTAGCAGGCAGGGCTTTTCTCAGAGAGGAAATTTCTGAAGCTAGAACACTTTATTTTGCACATTCAGCTATGTCTAACTCAGAGGTGACTTTCTTGGTCTCATGGACTTTATGGCAGCAACAATTTTTGTGATTCAGTTTGCTTGTCTCAGATTAAGGTCAATGCAGCAGTGACAGCATTCTCAGGTTTACAGACCTAATATGGACAGTCTTCAGATGTTTCCCACCATGCCTCAGGATGTCCTTAAAATTTGTTGATGTGATGGACAGACAGATCAAATGTCCTCAGAGGAGTCTTGTTCAATCCTTTTTTTGTTCACAATAACCTCCAATGCATCTAACAATGAATGGGGAACTCATCTGGGTCATTTTACAATTTGAAGCCGCTGGCTTTCTCAATAAAAAAAGTGCATATAAATATGCTGGAATTGAGAGCCATTTGCTTGGCTCTCATGTCCTTTATTTCTCATAGAAAGGGGAAGGTTGTTCTGGTGGAGATGGAGAATACAGCCACTATGTGTTACATCAACAAGCAAGGAGGTGCTCATTCTTCCCTAGTATGTGTCAAGGCCCTCAATTTATGGAATTGATGTGCTCTTCATAGAGGCCCTGCATCTAGCAGAGGAGAGCTGAGTGCTAGCAGACCATTTAATCAGAGACAGTACACAGACGCAAAGTGGTCTTTGAAAGATCAGATAGCACAAGAGATTTTTCTCCAACAGGGGTCAGTTCATTGTAGACCTGTTTGAAACCATGTTCAACAAGAAATGTTCCCATTTTCTGTTCAAGAGCAGGAAGAGACTCTATCTGTCTTGAACACATTCCTGTTCCATTGAGGAAAGGGCCTTCAGTATGCTTTCCCATCCTTTCCCTTCAGAAAGTGGTCAGGAGAGTATGTGAGGAGGAGGCAAGGATAATTGATTGCCCCTCACTGGCCAAGGCAGCAGTGGTACATGGAACTGCTTCAGCTGTCTGGTAGAACTTATAAGCATCTCCCTATGTCTCCAGACTTGCTGTCACAGCAACAGGGCAGGATCCTTCGTCTGGATCCTCAGTTTCTTCATAGGATGGCCTGTGGCGTGGGGAGTGGGTGTGCTATCAGACTTTGGCTGATATTGAATAATCCTGTTCCTTGTCAGTTCATGATGTACTGTTTAATTCAAGGAGGCTGCCCCCAAGAAAGCATTATTATTTGAAATGAGCTAGATTTGTCTCTTGGGTGCAGGGAAGATCTAATTCTCCAATCTCAGCTTTTATTCCCTCTGTATTTAGAGTATTTAATGTTTTAAAAGTCTGAATGTTTAAGACTTTATATGGAGGCTATTTCCATTTACCATGTCTTGACTGATAGTAGATCACTGTTAAAAGGTGCATGATTCAATTAAAAGGTTTATGAA
Source organism: Mauremys reevesii (assembly GCF_016161935.1). Lineage (NCBI taxonomy): Eukaryota > Metazoa > Chordata > Testudines > Geoemydidae > Mauremys > Mauremys reevesii. The sequence continues at coordinate 173,559,595 of NC_052624.1, read as the reverse complement.
GGGGTTGTCCAATCTGTATCCCTCACTGATGGATCTTGTCCCTCCATGGGATCTCAGTTTAGTTTTTTCCATGTTTATGAAACCACCATTTGAACCCTTGGTGGAGTGTTCCTTATTTTATTTATCTATTAAGATGGTATTTATTATTGCTGCATCAGCCAGAAGGGTGAATAAGTTACAGGCTGTGATGATAGATGTGCCATTTACTATTTTTCATAAAGACAAGGTGGTTCTTAGACATGATCTCAGGTTTCTTTCAAAAATACTATCAGAAGTTCACAACAATCAAACTTAATTTACTGTTCCCAAGCCCTCCCCCACCAAGCTGCTTGCTAATAAAGGGGAATCAATATTACATACTTTAGCTTCTAAATGGGTTCTGGCACATTATTTAAATGGAACTAAGAGTTTTAGAAAGTCACCTAGATTATTTGTCCCTTATGCTAAGAACCACATGAGTAATAGTGGATGTATTCACACTATTTCCAGATGGGTTAAACAATATTTCACTGAATGTTCTAAGATAGCAGCAGTTCCTGTGCTTGCTCTTGTAAAGTATTCTACTAGAGCAGTGGCAGCATCTCTTGCTTGCCTTAAACATGTTCCTAGTGGGAAAATCTGTAAGGCTCTTCCTTTTCTTTCTCTCCATCTTTCTGAAGGACATGATTGAACTATATGAGATTCCCCAGGTGAAGTTTCTAGAGGTGGAGGATGTTTCCCATAATAACCCATCAGGTTTGCCTGAAAAGGAGTCAAACCATTTTCAGGTGTTTCTATTTGTTCCTGTTATCTCTTGGTGGAAACATAAGAGAATTTAGTGATCCACAGTTCATTCAGCAGGGAGAATAGAGATATGCTTCCTCTGTCTATGGCTAAGAAGAGGCCATTGTTGGTGTCACTAGGCATAAATCTAGGTAACTCGGGAGGATGGCTCTGGGCCTATGTGAACCAAAGTACCTCTATGTGAAGTGCTTCTGTTAGCCTTACTAAACTTTTGTAACCTCTTGTGTTATGTGCTGACTATACTGGCAGCTGCAAGACCGGTTGGTACTAGATGCAGCCAATACTAGATAAGATAGGCGGAAAGCAGATGCTGTAATCAAGGTTATATGCATGAGAAAGTTGCATGAGAAAGTAGCCCCCACGGTGGGAAAAGTACAGATAAAAAGAAACAAAAGGAGTATAAATACTGGGACCCCCCCTGCGTGCGGGTGTGCAGGATTTGAGATTGTAATTTCTCCCTTGCACCTTTTTTTGAGCTCAAATAAACTTGGTTTGCTTCTCCACCCTGGTGTGTTAATTAGTGTGATGCACACCAGGCAACGAACCCCACTGTTGCCCCCCCTCGGGCCCTCTGGGCTGGCAACACCATCCTTCAGAGCAACAAGGGCTAGTTGTGTACCATGCTCTGGCTTGAAACCTCTCTGTGAGGAATGCAGGAGACAGGCACTTGACAGGTGGTACTGTAAACAGTTGAGCTGTGAAGGACCTCAGTGCTTTTCACACTGCTGATCTGAATGAATGACTGAGTTAGGGTTGCCTTCTTCTGTCTGATCAGCATTCCATTTCCAGGCAGAGGGAAAGGACTGTAGATCAGACAATCACAGTGAGGGAACAGCTTATGCTTTGTCTACATTAGGCACAGTAATCCCAGTACAGTTTTCCCTAAGGGTATGTCTACACTGCAGCTGGGAGCAAGCCTCCCGGCCCAGGTAGACTTACTTTAGAGGGGCTTGAGCTAGTGCACTAAAAATAGCAGTGTGGACGTTGCTGCACCAGCAAAGGCTTGGGCTGGCCACCCAAGCTCGGACCCAAAGGCTGGGTGGGTCTGAGCTTGAGTGGCTGGTCTGAGATTCTGCCAGTGCAGCAGTGTCCACACTGCTATTTTTAGCACACTAGCTTGAGCCTCCCTACTGTGAATCTATCTACCCCCAGGCAGGGAGGCTCACTGGCTCCTTCTCTATGGGCCTGATCAAACTCCCATTAAAGTCAGTAGAAGTCATCCCATTGACTTCAACAGTGCATTAGGTTAGTCCTTAAATACACTTTCTCCAAATAAAGCAAAAAGTCGGTCATGCTTTATGTGAAGGCTATTTATAAATAGTTTTATAAAAAGTTAATAAATCATGAATATGTTTTAAGTAAAACTGTGCAGAAGTTTTCAACCTAATCTTTGTCAGTGAAAAATGAAGATTCATGTCAAATGAAATGTTTCACATATTTGCATTGAATTCATTACATTGTTTTGGTTGGGAAAAAAGCCAATAACAAAATGTGAAAAAATTGCACTCTTTCATTCTGACATTCTTTAAATGAAACATTTTCAATTTTTTTATTCAAAATGACTTTATTTTGAATTTTTTCATTTTTTTAACAAAGCTAGAAGTCAGATGAAACATTCGTTCAACCCCAAATTAATTTTTCTTTACTCTTCGGTTCACTGAATTTTTTTTAATTTTTAGAACTATCAGCAAACTAAAAAAAAGTTATTTGCACCGCTTTTGTTATAAATACACAAGAGTATGTGTTATCTATGATGATTATAAGTATCTTCTTGAATTACTGGACTCCATAACAATTGATTAACCATTTATTAGAATATCTTAATAATTTAATCTTTTATAAATAATGTATAAATGTACCCAGGGCCGGCTCCAGACCCCAGCGCGCCAAGCATGTGCTTGGGGCGGCATGCCACAGGGGGCGCTCTGCCGGTCGCCGGGAGGGCGGCAGGCGGCTCTGGTGGACCTCCCGCAGGCGTGCCTGCGGAGGGACCGCTGGTCCCACGGCTCCGGTGGACCTCCTGCAGGCATGCCTGTGGATGCTCCACCGGAGCCGCGGGACCAGCGGACCCTCCGCAGGCACGTCTGCAGGAGGTCCACCGGAGCCGCGGGACCGGCGACCGCCAGAGCGCCCCCCGTGGCGTGCCGCCGTGCTTGGCGTGGCGAAATTGCTAGAGCTGCCCCTGAATGTACCCTTAAGTTAAAGTGTGACTGAAACTTATTTCAGGATCATGCAAGTAAAGTTGCACCCTACAATTAAGAGACTAATATCTACGTTTGTTGTTCAGCTTTCCTTGTAACTCTGTCTCACCCGTAATTTGTTCATCAAAGGATGTCTTTGCAATATTATTGGTTTATAACATTTTACAGCTACTGATATAACCATCTCCAATGTTGTAAACCAAATTGGGGAGATCCCTTTGAAGTGAATACGTTTGGTTTTTAAATAAATACCTTTACGCCTGCTTAAAGGCAGGTTGGGGGCTAAAATATGATCCATAACTAGTCAGTAGCACAGTTAGCGTCCCAGCTGGGATACTGTGGTGGGCAGCACTCTTTCTCCTGTCTGTCACCTCTAAGGATTGCACTTGGATTATTATTTAACTGTTGATATCGATGCCTATCACAATTCTCTACTCACCATGAGGCACCCCCTCATGGCTGCCTCTGGGGAAGCAGCCCTCTCATTTGGTCTGGCTCCCGCTTCTGTAGTTCACTCACCCCATAGCCTCTCTCTTTGCAATTTGGGGTGCTCTCTCTCTTTGTGACTCAACCTTCTTGCTAGTTCACTATATAGTTCCCCCTTCCAGATATCCAGATGGTGTCCCCTACAATCCTGTGCCACTTCCCAGTGGCTGGTAGGGGAACCCAGGCCTGCCCACTACTCCAGATTCCAGCCCATGAACCCTACAGTCAGCAGCCAAGGTCTGCACAAATCTCTAACCTCGCTGCTCTTTCCCTGGGCTGTTTCATACTCCATTTCCTACAGGCTTTCTTCTCCATGCTTCTAGCTAAACCCTTCCCTCATGGCCAGAGTATGATTGCCAGCTTCCACACTGCAGCCCCCTTTCTGCTGCAAACTTCCAGGCTTTATACCTTAGCCAGCTTCTCCTCCAGCTGGGCTTTATCTGCCATTAGTCATTTTGCCATTAATCATTGGTCATTTTGCCATTAGTCAAGCCAGGCCCTCCACCAGGTGTGGCCTATAAGGTTAATTGGCCCTATCGACACTACTTTAACTCCCCTCACGGCTCGTGTGGGGTGAACACCCCATCACAATGGCGTACAAGACTTGGTCCCTATCCCTAGTAGGTCAAAGTCTTTCCAATTCTTCTGTAAGGCTTGGGACCCTCTTGGACACTCTCTGTTTTCTGACCAACATCCAGTTGATAATCAGCTTGCCTTAAGACATTTCTTCTTCACCCTTGGAGGGTTTCAGCAAAATAATGGATTCAGATGATAAAATGGATAAAGAATTTTTTTAATGTGTCAAAAAATAGTGGACGAAAACCAATAGTCTGTTATAATTGGATTTTCAAGAAGTCTTTAACAAAATCATTCACAAGGACTAAGGAGATTTAGCAGCAATGCTGTGAGAAGAAAAATGCTGTTATGGATTAGAAACTAGCTAAGAGAGAGAGTAGGACTAAACAGTCAATTTAAATTCATACAGGCAGTAAGTCTTTTTATTCTGTGTTTGTTCATGACTGGGGCTGCTAGGCAAATAATAAATATAAAACTGTAAAATATTAGAAATGACATTCAATATATTTATTAATAGTCTGGAAAAGGTGAACAGTAAGAAGGCAAAATTTGAAAATGACACACAATTGTTTAGTGAAAACTAGCGAAGGCACTTTGTAAACGAATTAGTAAAAAAAAAAATTCAGATAAAAGTGTTATTTATTTATTATAAGTTGACAGCATGTCTGTCTACTGCAGACTCAATACATCTCTCTGAATGTAATGGGTGTCGATGGATTTTTCAGGTTAGCAGCAACTTTTTAACTTTTAAAACAGTAAAACACTCAGTAGTCATAAATAAACAAGAATAAGGGAGAAACAAAATATTATCTAAAAAACTTCGGCTAGTGTTTTTCATCCTTGAAATGCTTTACAAATATTAACTATTTCATCCTCTTGGTGAGATGGATAAAGTATTGTCATCTCCGTTTACACATGGGGAAATGAAGGCAAAAAGTAAGGATTCAGGTGGGGTGTTCAGCCACAGCTTGCAGTAGGAGGTGCATTGACCCAGTGGAAGCTCCAATAGGCATTGTGCCTCATACAGGTACCACAGGAGAGCACATACATTCCCCCCATCCTTGTGCAAAGCCATCTCTGCTAGCCAGCATGACGGGAATGAATAGCCATGTCCTAGCCTCCTGTGGGTGCCTTAAACACCACTGGATTTTGTGTGGTCTTTGTACTCAGGAGGATACAAGAACTGTCACTGTGTCCATAAGGAGGGGAGGTTGGGCTCTCTGTGCCTTCTCCCTGCTTGTGCATCTGCCCAGGGGCCAGACACAACTGAGCCATAAGTGACTTTCTGAAGGCCAATGTCAGAACTGGGATTAGGACACCAGACTTCCTGGTTTCCACTCCTCTACTACGATCAAAAGACCACTTCCCTTTTGAAACATAAAAATAACAGGTATACAGAGAGCATTGTTCTTATGCTCAAATCTGAGAAGTCAAGAGAAATGATTCAGCACTTTGTCAAGACACAGATATATATGTGTAGTATCATAAAGATTACCAACCTGGGGACCCAACAGCTTTGCCTCCAAAATAGTACCCTTCCAGTGCTGAACCACAAACCATGAGTCTTCTCTGAGCTAAAGCTAATGTCCCAACTTGACTATTCTGAGATGTAGCCAAACTCAAACCGAGCTTCTACGAGCTCCCAGCCATCCAGTTCCAGAACCTGCCCTCAAAGTCACACAGACCTCCTACCAGTTTAATGCCTTCTTTGGGACTTTGTGCAACAAAAAGAGTGGCTTTTTCACAAGCAGATTTCACTTAATAATTTTTTCAGATACATATTTGTTGTCATTGTCCTTGGATAATTCAAAAAGTTTTATTTAGGGGAAAATTCAAACCTGGTGTAAGGGGTTGGGACTCCATTTAAGTCAGTGGAATTGCACCCTTTTACAGGAGGTCTGGATTTGACCTGTAGTTCTGAGAAAGGATTCGTGTCTTTTCCATGTTTTTTGAAATAACCATAGGGATGTTTATTGAAATAGCAGACTGAGCAAGTTTAGTATTCTTGATACTTTGGATAGACAAACCAGTGTGAATTACTCCAGGTTAGCAGGCGACGATGTTTTGCAAAAAAACCACACGTGTGTTTTTGCATGTGTGGGCACATGGGAGAGGGAGGGAAAAGTTGTCTAGAAGCATTGTACAGCAACTTTATATGATCTTTAACTTGGAGTGAGAACTGTTCAAGGCCAGTCTTTTCCTGCAACAATAACCCTCCTTATCTTTTCATTAGTATTTATTAATTAAAAATAACAAGCCTTACATTTATGTGGCACCTTTCATCATGAGAAATCTCAAATCACTTTAAGAAAACTTATATATGCTAAAGAATTACATCACTCACCACCAATAAGGTGAAATAGATCATCAGTTTAATTGGACAGAACAACACTACAGAATAATTAAGGGTTCATTGCCTTGATTGCTGCTCATTATCCAAGAGTTGCAGCAATTGTCTTTTTTCTTTCCTGTGATACATCAGCTGTGAAACTAGAGCCACTAGTTATTCTTTAGACAGATTAATTACATTAAACCACAGGTAATTTTTCCTTTGTGTTCATTAACATCCATAAAATCATGTGGTACCATCTGCATTATTGTATGAACTTTATGGTATGTAACAGTAGTTCTCATCTTTTTCCGTACCAGGACTGAACACCCTGTTGGGGCTCACAACCCCCAGATTGAGAACCCCCTAGTATATGGGTTCCCTTTGAAAAAATTGAATTTGTTGATTGATTCAATAAAACATATAACAGTCTTACACATCTGTTACTCAGTTTTCAATAAACATTTATAGACTCATAAATGTTAAGGTCAGAAGGGACAATGTGATCATCTCCTGCACATCGCAGGCCACAGAACCTCAAATACCCACTCCTGTAATAGACCCCTAATCTCTGGCTGAGTTACTGAAGTTCTCAAATCATGGTTTAAAGACTTCAGGTAACAGAGAATTCACCATTTACACTGGTTTAAACCTGCGAGTGACCCATGACCCATGCTGTAGAGGAAAGCGAAAAAACCCCAGGGTCTCTACCAATCTGACCTGGGGAAAAATTCCTTCCCCACCCCAAATATGGCGATCAGTTAGACCCTGAGCATGTGGGCAAGACCCACCAGGCAGATATCTGGGAAAGAATTCTCCATAGTAACTCAGAGCCCACCCTATCCAGTGTCCCATCTCCAGCAGTTGGGGAATTTTGCTACTGCTATTTTTCCTATATGTGTTCTTTTTGCCTTTGTTGTATAATGCCTTACATTAAGTTTTCATTTTCTGATGAGACCTACTCTTGGTGTTTAAGTATAGAATGTGAGGCCTGCTATATGTATTTTTTCTGTTCCATTTTATTTTTACTGTGATTTACATGTGCAAATAAATCCTTACTCCAACCCTAGTTCCAAGTCCATTTTGCAGTTTGCCCTCATCACAGATCAGTTGTAAACTTGTAAGCATATGCAGTGTATGCTATAGTACAGTATTGCTACTAAAGATGGACTTGACCCTGCATCTGTTCACCCCTTAACTCTGTATAAGTTTGGAGCTGGAGCTGAACTTTGTGGATCAGACCCTAATTCTGGTACTCAGTGGTAGTGCTTGTTGAATTAGAGTACGTGACATGGTCCTAAGTCACCTACTACAATCAGATGGTGATTGTATGACGGCTTGGGAGAGTGACTCACTATGATATAACTTACAACCCTACTATCCAGGAACTATATACTTCCTTATCCTGGTTTCTGTATTAACAAACATAGGTGGAGCCGAGACCCAAACCAGCTGTCACTGCGACAAGAGATATTTTATCTAAGAGGGGGAAAAAGGCAATTAAATAACTAAGTCCTTGAAGCAAGATTGAAACTTTTTTTAGTCTGTTGAATTATCCTCTGAGAATCCTTCATTCCAGTATACTTTGTAACTGGATTTATCTGTGATATTTGATAGATTCCTTTTAAAGTTTATGATATGCCTTGAATGACATTCTGCTAATATTGCTTAGCATTGCCATGAACATATTTTCAGATCATTTTATGATAGTGCATACAACTATCTTACATTGTGGGCAGTTTACAAAGTTTATTTTTAACATTAATACTCTTTAGTATATTAAAGCTTTGCACAAGCTATGTAATACATAATAGGCAAGATATTTAGCTGACTTTTCTCCTGCCCATTAGGCAGGTCCAATGGAGTTCTGTGGTTGGTGTGGCCTCACTCTAGCCTACTGCATGCTTTTTTTTTTTTAATGGTGAAGCAGACTTAAAGCCTAGCGACCACCAACTATAATTCCTCAATACTTAGAGATTTATATTCTCTCTCTGCCCTGTGTCTTTCAGGTAATGTAACAACACATTTTTAATAATATCCCATTTCCCCAATGTTTTTACTAAATAACATAATGTAGTTTTTGTTAACTTAGGATGTTTGAATTCTTCAAACAGCTTTTTTCCCTTCTTTGTCAAAGCCCTTCTGTACCCAAACAAGGTGACCAATTGTTTCCTCAACCTGGAAGAGTGCACATAGTCCATCTTTGTGTCTGTTTATTCAAAAAAGATTTTTGTTTAAACCACAATGATTAGCAAGTACTCTAAACAAAAGCACTTCATTAGTCCTATGCAGGCCCCAAAGTATGTCGTCATCCTCAACTCTAGGGCACAATTCAAAAAATCTTCTGCCACTTTTTTTCATGAATCCAGTGTTTTTTTGCCATTCCTCTGTTACATTTTTCTATACTAGGCTTTTGAATTCCTTCTACATACTGAGACACACTTTTTTATTGCCATAAGATCTGACATTGAATCCAAAAACATGACCACCACTGCTGGGCATACATCCAATTTAATTCTAGCATTATTGCTGCTAATTTGGCTGTCATGACAGTCATTTAATTGGATATTCTTTAGATGTACTAATTCTCAATTTTGGCAGACAATATATGGTCCCCACTCTTCCTGTTTTTTCTTGTTTGGATCCATTTTTATATATTTGACAAAACAGACTCCACTTTTAATCTATATACTGGTACACTTCTTTTTTTAAACCTACTGTCTTTTTTTTTTTTTTTTTTGTCCTTAGGTTTATAAAATAAATCTACCTCCATGTTTGGACATGTGACTTTCTATCCATAAGTAATTTTCCCATGACCAAAAGTTTTGACTTCATTCATCTTTTCCTTGTCTTTCAACTCCTGCATCCACCTTTAGCAGTGTGTAGAGTTCTAACATTGTGTGCTATGGTTTGCCTATCGAATTCCCAACCATCCTCATATTTTTGTTTGGTACTTTCACCATTGCAGTTCCCATTAACTTTGGCCCAGAAAGTTAGGCCCAGTATCCAGAGGTAAATTAGGAGTTTGTGGGGCCCTGGGCCAGAGCAAGTGGAGGCCTCTCCCCACCCCTTTTGCCTGCAGTCCTGTCCCCGTACTCCGCCCGGCACTCCAGAAAAATGGGCACCCCCATGCACCAACCCCACTCCCTGGCAGGAGTGCTAGGCAGGCGGAGCAGGTTGGGGTGCTGGGACACTCCAATTGGCCAGGTATGTGTAGCCACATATAGCTGTTGTAATAAATGCATTGCATGCAATTAATAGTGTCTGGGCTTGTGTTAAATCTACTGTTTTAAATTCTAATTTTGATACTGGTCTGATTAAGGCTCTGTATACCATTAGCAGTGTTTTCTTATCTGCCTCCCAATTAGTCTCAGCAAGACTTAAGCAGGTTAATCCTCCTGTACATTTATCTTTAACATCGTTTATATGATCTTTCCAAAGTAATTTAGTGTCAAATATTACCCCTAAGAATTTAAACCTTGTAACTATATTGGTTTGTTCTCCATATAGATACAGTTTATATTTCTTTACAAAAAAGAAAGTTACAAAGGAAGATCAATCGATTTATCAACAAAGAACTTGAAACCCCATGCATCTCCCCAGTCAGAGGTCTCTTGTAATGCTTTGCTGATTCTCTTTTCTTGCTACCTCAGCATTGCTGTTCCTAATCCACAGAGCCAAATCATCTACGAATAGAGTGACACCTGCCCTGGCACTTTTTCATTTTGGGAGATCGTTTATCATAATATTAAATAAGGTCAGGATGATGATGATACTTCCCTGTGGTGGACCATTTTTAACATTATATATATGTGACATAATTTTTGCAAGTCTCATCTGCCTGGTCCTTTTACTCAAAAATTCTCTAATCCATCCATCCATTCTTCCCCTCATCCCTAGTGCACCTACTTTAAACAACAAGCCTTTCCTCCATAGTGTGTCATACACCTTTTCATAGGTAGAAAGACGGCTAACCTGAACCTTTGTGCCTCATACAAAAAAAGTATTTCAATTTCTAACTTAACAATGTGATAAGAGGTGCATCTTCCTCTCTTAGAACCACTCTACACCTTATCTATACTACCATTGTTTTCCAGATAGGCAACCAATCTGTCATTCACCATTCTCTCCATACTTTTAACCAGACCAGACATAAGAGCAGTTGGTCTATAGTCTATAGCTTCCTGATTTTCATATTGGAATTACGAATGCATGTTTCCACCCTACCAGTATCACTCCTTTTTTCCCCATATAGTGTTATAATTCCAAGAGAACCCTCCAACTGCTTCCAGAGAGATATTTAAACATTGTTACATATATTATCTTTACCTGGCGGTGTATTCTTGCTGATATCAATGGCTTTCTAAAATTACCTCAGACAAAATCACTCATTTGGTGTAGTAACTTTGTGTTTACCCCCAACTACATAATAGATCATGACTTTCTTCAGTGAATTGTCTTTTAATCTGGTGGAAAAATTCAATGTGATGTTCATCATTATTCACCCCTCAGAAATTTTCTGCTAAATTTCTGCTTTCTCATTATCAGAATTTCTAACTCTATTGTGAGTTCCAATAAGACTTGGGATGAGACTACTCTTAGTCAGAATTCCCTTTATTCTTCTAATTTGCCTATATATTTCTGATTTCCTGTTACCTGGGGTAAGTGACTGGTCCCTTGGGACTGAGAATATCCTGAATATTGTTGTGATATTTGATGTAAGGGACCATCTACCACAAAGGCAAGTTTGCCTGGGTGGTAAGATAGACTGGAGTACCCAAGGGGACTGTCTGTGAGTCCATGGTTAGGCTGCTATAGTGCTTGAGAAGTTCACACTTGATACTTGGTTGGAGAAATCTGAATATAGAACTCAAAACCGGTCAGGGGTTTGTACCCTGCTTTTTGATAGTCTGCCCTGAAGTTGGCATTCATGGTTGTGAGCCACTCCAGACAGTGTGTCAAGCTCCTAATTAGCTAATTAAAATCCCAGGTAGGTAATTTTCCATAACCTTCAATCTTACTTTGTCCTGGAAAAATAATAAGTGTAGGGAAGTGATCATTCCCCATTCCTCCTTCTTATATATTTCCCAGGGGCATTTACTTGCAATATCTGCTGTAATAATTCCCAGATCTAACCAGAAAAAAACTACCATCTGCTCTACTACACTAGTGGGAGTGCCATTGTCTAAAACTTACTAGAATGTTTTCATCAATTAAGTTTTCTAAGCATGTACCATTTTTATTTGTTGTCTTACTTCCCCACAATTTATAACGACTATTTAGGTCACTGCATCTAATATATGGTCTTTTATAGTTCTTCACTATTTCTTGTCACTCCAAGCTTCCTAATTTCCCACACGGGTTATAGATATTATAAATCCTTAAAGATAAATATTTCTCTTCTGCATTGGAATCTCAGCAGCATCATATTGTATGCTTACTTCTTTGTTCTCTTCTGCTATGTAGTTTAATCCTTCCCTTACGGCAGTATAAAACCATCTTCCTAGTTTTTGGTCTTGCTTGAAGGCAGTATATCCTGGAATTTTAAAAGCAAGCTTTTTAACCAACCATGTTTCCTGAATACATATGATATCTGGTTTAGTTTTCATTTCCAGGATATTTTCTTTTAGTTCTTGACGATGTGCTATCCAGCTGTGCACATTCCAACAAAAAATTGTGATCCCCATACTAGTCATATTTCACCATTAGCCTCATTCAAAATTGCATGAATACAGTCCATTGATAAATTGTTAACATACAAGTATTTTTCTGCTGCCCTGGCTATAATTTTCATTTTTTCTAATTTTTCTTATTTTTAATGTACAGTTTATCACTTTTATCATAAATGCACAAAAACTTTCTATTGTATTATAGCCTATTGCTTACACAGTGTTTATCATATTCTTTATAAAATGAGTCTGTCTGCAGTTCCCCTTTTACTGTGCTGTTTGTGTCTTCCTTCTCCATCTGATGCTTTGAGAGTCTCCTTATAGCTTCCACATAAGATGTTATTTTTGTCTTTTTGTATCTCTTTAGTTTGTCTAGCAGCAATACTCCCTCTATATGCTAGACTGTGATTACCACTGCAGTTATTACATATGACCTATGTCCGTTCTATACAATTTTCATAGGAATGCTCTCCCCTATATTCACTGCATCTTGTTTCCCCTTTGCAAACAGTTGCTACATGCCCATGTCATTGGCACTTAGAACACTTTAGGGGAGGGAGGATATATGGCTTGGTTCTGAATATCTGAAACCCTAGTGCTACTTTCTCATCTGGGCAGGTCTACACTTAATATGCTGCATTGGCGCAGCTGCACCAGTGGGAGCATCTCCCATTGGCCTAGTTAATCCACCTCCCTCAGGGTATGTCTACACTACGGGATTACTCTGATTTTACAGAAATCAATTTTTGGAAACAGATTGTATAAAGTCGAGTGCATGCGGCCACACTAAGCACATTAATTCGGCGGTGTACATCCATAGTACCAAGGCTAGTGTCGACTTCCAGAGCGTTGCACTGTGGGTAGCTATCCCATAGCTATCCCATAGTTCCCGCAGTCTCCCCCACCCAATGGAATTCTGGGTTGAGATCCCAATGCCTGATGGGGCAAAAACATTGTCGCGGGTGGTTCTGGGTACATGTTGTCAGTCCCCCCTCTCCCTCCCTCCCTCCGGAAAGCAACAGCAGACAACCGTTTCGCGCCTTTTTTCCTGGGTTACCTGTGCAGACGCCATACCATGACAAGCCTGGAGCCTGCTCAGCTCAACGCAGCAGTCATGAACATTGTAAACACCTCACGCATTATCGTGCAGTTTATGCTGAACCAGAACCTACAAAACCAGGCAAGGAGCGGCAACAGCACAGTGACGAGAGTGATGAGGACATGGACACAGAATTCTCTCAAATCGTGGGCCCCGGCACTTTGGAGATCATGGTATTAATGGGGCAGGTTCATGCCGTGGAACGCCGATTCTGGGCCCAGGAAACAAGCACAGGCTGGTGGGACCACATAGTGTTGCAGGTGTGGGACGATTCCCAGTGGCTGCAAAACTTTCGTATGCGTAGGGCCACTTTCATGGAACTTTGTGACTTGCTTTCCCCTGCCCTGAAGCGCCAGAATACCAAGATGAGAGCAGCCCTCACACTTGAGAAGCAAGTGGTGATAGCCCTGTGGAAGCTTGCAACGCCAGACAGCTACCGGTCAGTCGGGAATCAATTTGGAGTGGGCAAATCTACCGTGAGGGCTGCTGTGATGCAAGTAGCCAAAGCAATCACTGAGCTGCTGCTACAAAAGGTAGTGACTCTGGGACATGTGCAGGTCATAGTGGATGGCTTTGCTGCAGTGGGATTCCCTAACTGTGGTGGGGCAATAGATGAAACCCATATCCCTATCTTGGCACCGGAGCACCAGGGCAGCCAGTACATAAACTACAAGGGGTACTTTTCAATGGTGCTGCAAGCACTGGTGGATCACAATGGACGTTTCACCAACATCAACATGGGATGGCTGGGAAGGGTTCATGATGCTCGCGTCTTCAGGAACACTAATCTGTTTAAACGGCTGCAGCAAGGGATTTACTTCCCAGACCAGAAAATAACCATTTGGGGATGTTGAAATGCCTGTAGTTATCCTTGGGGACCCAGCCTACCCCTTAATGCCATGGCTCATGAAGCCATAAACAGGCAGCCTGGACAGTAGTCAGGAGCTGTTCAACTATAGGCTGAGCAAGTGCAGAGTGATGGTAGAATGTGCATTTGGATGTTTAAAGGGACACTGGCGCACTTTACTGACTCACTCAGACCTCAGCCAAACCAATATTCCCATTGTTATTGCTGCTTGCTGTGTGCTCCACAGTCTCTGTGAGAGTAAGGGGGGACATTTATGGCGGGGTGGGAGGTTGAGGCAAATTGCCTGTCCGCTGATTACACACAGCCAGACACCAGGACGATTAGAAGAGCACACCAAGAAGCGCTGCACATCAGAGAAGTGATGGGTGGAAGGTAAAGAAGAATCTTACTCACTCTGCTGGCTGCTCACCGGCCACCTGCTCACCACTCTCATCGCACTCCTCCATCAGCCACCCAGCTGGCTGCTTGTTGTGCCTCTCCGCCACTGCCCTGCTGGCCGCTCGTCACCTCTCCACTGCCACCCTGCTGGCTGCTCTTCATGCCTCTTCACTGCTGCTCTGCTGGTCACTCATTCACCAGCTGGCTGTCAGTCACCTTCTGCCTCTCTACTGTGACCTCTGCACATCAGTCTCTCGGTGATTTTCAGCTCTTTTGCAGGCTGGGCGGAAACACTGCTCCATCTCAAGTGATTTCAGCTTTCAGTGATTTTAGCTCTAGCAGGCAGGGCAGAAACACAGTCCTACCACAACTAGGTTCAGCAATTAAAATAACAAAAGAGACTCCTAATGAAGCCTATTTAGCTCTATTCGTTGAACAGCGGGGAAGAACAGGTTAAGCCAGTCTAAAGGGGGCGGGGACAGGGCCGGTGCAAGGATATTTTGCGCCCTAGGCAAAACTTCCACCTTGCGCCCCCTGCCCCCACCCCTCCCCCCAGAGTGTCGCTTATTGTAACTTTCAAAAATGAATACTGCACAATGTGGCATTGTTCATTAGAATTAATACACATTCGGCTTGAAAATTTATTAATTTCATTATTTAGTCTACATATTTAATGAAAATAAATGAATAACCTGACAGGGTGTGGCGCTGGCTGGCTTTGGGCACAGGGGTGCGGCAGGGGTTGGATGGAGACAGGAGGTGTGGGGCTGGCTGCGCATAGGGCAGGGGAGTGCAGCAGGGGTTGGCTGCGCATAGGGCAGGGGGTGCAGCAGGGGCTGGCTGCGGGCAGGGCAAAGGGTGTGGTGCTGGCTGAAGACGGGGTGTGGGGCTGGCTGCGCATAGGGCAGGGGGTGCAGCAGGGGCTGGCTGCGGGCAGGGCAAAGGGTGTGGTGCTGGCTGAAGACGGGGTGTGGGGCTGGCTGCGCATAGGGCAGGGGGTGCAGCAGGGGCTGGCTGTGGGCAGGGCAAAGGGTGTGGTGCTGGCTGAAGATGGGGTGTGGGGCTGGCTGCGCATAGGGCAGGAGGTGCAGCAGGGGCTGGCTGTGGGCAGGGCAAAGGGTGTGGTGCTGGCTGAAGACGGGGTGTGGGGCTGGCTGCGCATAGGGCAGGGGGTGCAGCCAGGGGCTGGCTGTGGGCAGGGCAAAGGGTGTGGTGCTGGCTGAAGACTGGGTGTGGGGCTGGCTGCGGGTAGGGCAGGGGGGTGCAGCAGGGGCTGGCTGGAGACAGGTGGTGCGGCAGGGGCTGGCTGCGGGCAGGGTGGGGGGTGGGGCTGGCTGCGGGCAGGGCGGGGTGTGTGGGGCTGGCTGGAGACAGATGGTGCAGCAGGGGCTGGCTGCGGGCAGCAGGGGGTGCGGGGCTGGCTGGAGACAGGGCAGTCAAACCCCTGGTTCAGTGAGGTCCTCTTGACTCCCCCCCACACCCCCATTTGGAACAGCTTAAGCCAGTGTTTCTCAAACTATTGTACTGGTGACCCCTTTCACATAGCAAGCCTCTGAGTGTGACACCCCCTCTTATGAATTAAAAACACTTGTTTATATATTTAACACCATTGTAAATGCTGCAGGCAAAGTGGGGTTTGGGATGGAGGCTGACAGCTTGCGACCCACCATGCAGTGCTGTAACAAGAGTGAGGCGAGTGAGGCACTTGCCTCGGGCGCGCAAAGCGGAGAGGCGCAGCTCTACCGCGATTGGCGGCACTTTGGCAGCAGCTCTACCGCCACTGCTTCTTTGGTGGCAATTCGGCGGCGGGTCCTTCTCTCTGAGAGGGACTCAGGGACCCGCCGCCGCCGAATTGCTGCCGAAGAATGAATGAAGCGATGGCGGCAATTCGACAGCAGGTCCTTCCCTCTGAGAGGGACTCAGGGACCCGCTGCCGAATTGCCGCCGAAGAGCCTGGAGCTGACCCTTGCCTCGGATGCAAAAATTCCTTGTTACGGCTCTACCACCATGTAATAACCTCGCAACCCCCAATTTGAGAACCCTGGGCTAAGCACAGTCCTGCTTCCCTGCATTTCCACAATAATCACAACATTGATAACAGCATTTCACTACCCCTTCATTCATTACTAACATGATTTGTGACCCAACACCAGCCAAGTTGATTACAGTGAGGAAAACACCGCTCCATCTGCTGAATATCTAAGCAAAGCAGGAGTAAACTGTATTTACATAACCACACCCAGCATCTCTCCCCCTCCCAGCTAGCTGTCAGGGAAGCATTCATTCAGAACCTGATTACAACTACTTTACCTTCTACTGTGCTTTTGGTAATCTTATTATTGGTCAGTTCTAATGGCACTTCATATATTACTCCCTTCATTTCAAATACTTTAATAGCTGACAACTTAGTTTAACTTTCCCTAACATTTTAATGTTTAGCAGTTTATCCACTGGCTCTTTATTCTTATAGTCAACTGAAAGAGCCCCATCTCACAACCTCCTGGGTCTTATTATATCGCCTCTTCTTTTTATATCCAGTCAGCTACTTTCACAGGGTTAACATCACCTAATCTTATTTCTTTGGCTGGAGATCTTAAAGTTATAACATTTTGGTTTTTTTCTTTCTTTAGGTTTGCTTTTTTGCTGATATCATCATCATCTGGTTCTGATTTTTCTCTTTTCTTTTTTTCCCTACTTTGTATCCATTCTCCCTTTCTAAGAGGCTCTTCTTCAGTTTCCAGAGTGACCTCATTTGGGATCAGAAAACAATCTCCCTCAAAAAAACAAACAAACAAACAAAAACAACACCATCCCTTTTTCAGCCCCAGCCCAACCCCACTCCTTCAGCCCAGTATAGGCACATCCAGGGGAGCAAACGCATGTGACCTCAGAGAGCCTTAAAAAATACTATGGAGGATGTAGCAAGTTATAAGATTGTTTTACGTGCTGAATGTCTTTCTTAACCTTGCTAGTTGGAGCACTCAGTAAGTAAATAATATTTAGCATTTATAACTGCTTTTTTTCTTCAAAACCCTTTATAAATATTAACTAATCAGTCCTCTGACATTCCTGTAAGCTAACTAATATTATCCCTTTTTACACATGGGGGAACTGAGCGAGAGAGGCTCAAGTGCATTTCTACTCTATAAAGTGACCTAGCAGAAATGGCACTGTTGGGTTATGTGTTTATTGCATTTCAATAAGCTGGAATGACTAACTTTTCTCCAGCATTTACGTCAATTAAGTTATTCCAGATTTACACCAGCGTACTTTGAGAAAATAATTCTGCCTTATGTTCCTCCAGTTGGAAAATGGCTATTATTTCCTGGGGTAAAAGATGACAGTTTCTGAATCCAGTTTATTGGAAAATCAGAAGAGTTTTCTTCAGGTGAACTCTCTCTCTAAGTACACCAGATACTGAAAAGATTAATTGCTACTAATTCTTATTGGAATTAGTTTCCCACAATATTGTAAAAAGTAAGCAGTCTATATTCACCGCACCAAATTCTGTTCTTTAGTTATTCCCAATTTACACCAGGGTAACTCAGCCCAGAATTTGGCCCAGAGTGTACATCTTGTATTAATTCTACTTTCAGGATTAAATGGCAGAATTTTATTTTTTGAAGAATGGCGCAGCTTAACCTGTCTCCTTGCCCTTCTTCTCCTACCATTCATCATGTTCTGAGTTATGGGAGCTCCTTGAATCAGTGCACCATGAGTTTTATTTAACATGGACACACTGCATGGACATCGACAGAGCACTCATTAAAACTCCCTAAATTCTGTTCCAGCAGGTGCTGAATACTGTGTAAAGCATGAGACTAGTTCGTCAAAGACTTCTAACAACCTTAAATCAAGTAGATTGCCTCGGCAGCATGTATTGTCCTCTGATCATAGAACTACGAGTCCTTGTGTCACTCCTAAACTCACATGGCTTGCTGCTACTGAGAGACATGACTGGCTTTTCTTTTTTCCCCAGAGATCAACACATTTTTCTATCTTGTATTGACGAAGACATCCTGTGCCTACTGGGAGTGATTACGTTTTTATTAAATATCTGTAGGATGTTGTTGATTTAGCAGTACAATCTGTTTGTCATCTCAATCTCCATATGGTATTTTGCATACGTAACAGGCAGGTTGTAATAACTCAGTATCTTTTGTTTGCTATGATTATCAAAAAGCCTTGGCACTTACTTGTGGTTGATTACATGCTGTTTCTCTCAATCTCCTTTCACTTCCTATCTGAGACTGCCTCTGCAGCTACTGTGTCCCTTGGCAGGCCCCTCTTTTCTGATGCCCTGTGCCTCAAATTGTCCCCAAAGAACTGTGCTGGGCCTTTTCTCTCCTTCTCCTACCTCTTCCAACTAAACTTACCTCAACCCCCTTCCCACTCCTCTGCCTCTTTTGAACAATACTCCATTGAATTTACTATCATCTCCTACTCCATTTAGCTGTTGTCTACTGTATTCCCCGGACTACTCCTCAACTTCCTTCCTCTTTAATCCTTACACCTTGTTCTCTCACTCTTCTTTATTTCTATACTGATGTCTCTTTTGACCCATTGTCTCCTGCCTCCTCACCCCCTTTCCTTTTGATTTTTAAATTTGAATCAGGTATCTTCCTCACCAAAACAGCCACTTGCTTGATCTTGTCTTCCCTTAAACCCTGCACTTTCTCTGCTTTCTGTCTGCCCGTCACCTCATTTCCTTCATTATCACCAACTTGCCTCCACCAAACCTTTCCATAACTTTTAATCCATCATTGTCCGTGAGACTCTCACCTCCCTCTTTTCTACTGATTTTTTGTTGAATCCCTCCATTCCTATCTCTCTTCCATCCATGACTTTTTTTGTTCTGCCTTGTCTATATGAGAAAATTGCAGAGATTTAACTTAAACCTGTTTTTAAACCAATTTAGTTTAAACCAGTACAGATCCTTGTGTGGACACTCTCTTTTTTTATTCAGTTTAAGAGTGACTTATTTCAGGTTAGCTTACACTGTTTCCTAATCAATTTAAGCTCAACTGAACTCAGTCACTCTTAAACCAAAATCAATGTGTCCCCAATAGGGGTTTGCACTGGTTTAACAAAATCAGTTTGAAATCAGACCTATAGTTAAACCAGTGCAACTTTCACATGTAGACAAGGTCATCTTCTGTCCCACACAAAGTTTGTTTCACCAGCTACCAACCTTGGTTCACCCCCAATATCTGATTCTTTTGCCCCTGCTCATGTGTTGCTGAGTGCCATCTCCTGAAACACTTCACTTGTCCCAGAAACCCTATCCTTCCATCTCCTGACCAACAGATCTGGGCAACAAATTGAATAATTTAAACATAAGTTGGCTATCTCTAGAGTTGGTAGTCAATTGATTTATCATTTACTGAAGTCACAGGGGCATTATCTATTCATGCCATAGTTTACAGTAGTTTTTATTGATATTGCTGATCTGATGGGCTGATTTTAGTAGTTTAAAGTACTTCAACTTTGTTACCACATCTGTAATATGAATTTTCTTGATAAAGTCAATTGAGCAAGGATAAACTTTTGCACACCATAGACATTTATTCGTAATTGTTCTTAATTAATACTCTTAAGTCAATGTTGGGGAGTTGGTCCTATGGTTCAACTCCCCTAAGTATAATAAAGGGTTAAATTATGACAATCTGTTACTCATTATACCACTTTGCTACAGCAAAGGGGCCTTAAAATATAAATATAATGTACAC
Source organism: Mauremys reevesii (assembly GCF_016161935.1). Taxonomy (NCBI): domain Eukaryota; kingdom Metazoa; phylum Chordata; order Testudines; family Geoemydidae; genus Mauremys; species Mauremys reevesii. The sequence continues at coordinate 173,539,477 of NC_052624.1, read as the reverse complement.
CAAATTTCAGGTCCTTTCATGCCACCAGAGCAGAGTAAAGGGGCCTTAAAATAAATGGAAATCAAGCCTTGACCTTCAATTGTCATCTTGACTCATGAAACGGGGAATCAGTGCCCAAAACCAGCATATGTAATGACAGCTCAATAAACAATATATGAGTGAGAGTGATTTGTAATGTCTATTTGGAGATTTAAAATGTAGATAAATGTAATTTTTTTTCAAAATGGAAGGAAAATAGCAACATCTATGTAGCACAAAGTACTGCATTTACTTGTAAATGCTCAAAACAGGCTTCAGAGTGGTAACCAAGTGCTTTTTGCCATTGATTATCTTTAAAAGGAATCTTAAGAGCTCAAATCCAGGGTGTAGAATGTAAAGTGTACACTTGTGAAGTGTTTTTCAGTGAAGAACTTGTGCAGTAAAAATAGAAACTTATTTGGGTTAGGCACCCTCTGAGTGGTGGTTTGTTTGGTTTGCCAATAGTGCAGTTTTTTCTTTAGTAACTGTATCTAGGAAGTGTCTAATTTGCAAGTACATATACAACAATCAAGAAAGTAGATTTAATTTAATTCTGAGCTGTTCAAAATTTAGTAGTATTATGCTCTGAGTCTCCAATTGTTGATAATCCTTTAATATAAACATCTTTTAAAGTTAGTGTCATTCTGTCCTGCAGGAAAACACGGGAGCCTGACTATCCAGGAAGTTGGTGAGAATTTTGGCATTACACCCAGGTACCTGTTTTTCTTTTTCCATATTTTTAGAGTAGTCTGCTAGGATAGTATGTTGTTTGGTCTCTTGAGGGAGAAAAGTTTCTTTCTCCATATTTGCAGTGTGGTTCTCTGGGGTAGGATGTTGTCTGATCTGAGAGAGCAAATTGTCTTTGCCATAAATCAGGCTGAAAGGAATAAAAAGAGATAAATATGCTACTTCCAGGCTTTGGCAAGTGGGGCTGTTGCTTTGAGTTTCTGTAAAAAGTAATCTTGTTCCAAACATATTGAATTACAGCTGTCCAGTTATAGAATTTCTAGTTGTTTTCTGTCTTTAAAGCCTCAACAACTTGTTTTTGGTCTCCATGCTATAGTACTAAGTGGATATAAATACTAGGTGGACTTTTGAGAAGTGTAACACTCGAGCAAGGACATTCACTTTTGTCAAGTAGGCTGGGCCTAACATAGATAATTGTGAGAGATGCCATCTTTTAAGGTATATAAAAGGGGTTACGGGTTTAGCACTGTTAGTATAAATAGGTGAGGTATTTGAATCCCTCACAGAAACATCAACAAGGAAAATTGAACAGTCTCACTGGTTTGTCTCTGATTTGGTCATATTTACATGAAAACTAAATCAGACTTCTAAGATTTCTTTAAGGAATTGAAGAGAGGCCTATGCTTCGATCAGATAAGGCAGATGCCATCCAGAAAAAAAGAAATGTTCCATTCTTTATTAAGGATTGTTCTGCCCTGACTCTGGAGAATCTCTGACAGCTATTGCACGCAGCTCAACACCTAGAGAAAACAGAAGAAGTGACAAAGGGGAACTTTTGCTTTGTGCTGCTCCTTAAGAAGAAAATCCCTGCTTGGTACCTGTTCAGATAAAGGAATACACATAGAGAACAATAGAACAGTTTATGGAGGTTATAAATTGATGTGCAAAATCAAAGTTCTCCAATACTACAGAGAAATAAGCCTAAAAATCCTATCAAAAGTTTTCCCTGGATCTAATGCTAGGATGCTGTTAATCATTTGTATTATGCAATGATGTTTAGTATTCACCAAATGTTATGATTTGTTGCTCTCCCTGGAGTAAAGCTACATTGGTCAGTATGATTTGATAGTGGTAGGATCAGAGAGAGCTGATTTTGCCAGTATTTTATTCTCTAGCTTAATTAATGAGATTGGTCAGAATGATCTACAGACTTGTGGATTTTTATCTTTGTTCAGGAGTACAGTTGTACTGGTTTCCAAACAGTAACTGGACAGTTTTCCCCTTTCAAAGGAGTGCTGGAACATTTCTTTGCTGCTTGTAACATTGTTGATCACTTCTTCCTTGACAACTTGTCCTCCCTGGATTTTTGTGCAGTATCCTCCCATTTTCCCTGATTCTTTATCATTTCTTTTGATAGATGCTCCTCTTTCCCTCTCCCACTTTCTGTGGGGATCCTACGCAGTTCTGTCCTTGGCCCTCTCCTCTTTTTTCTGTACACCCTATCTCTAAGTGACCTTACCTGCTATCATGGCTTTGAGTACCAATGAAAAAATTTACTTTTCCACTTCTGATTATCTCCCTTCCTTTCTCCTTGTCCAAGTGCTCATTTCAACCTCTCTGACAACATTCTTCAATTTCTCACCATCAACTGAAAACTGAGCTCCTTAGCATTCTTTCAAAACCCTCTCTACCCCCTCCCCATGTTTTCTGTCACTATTGAACACACCACCATTCTCCCTATCACTGAGTCCTGTAAAATAGGCGTTGTCTTGGAATTTTCCCTTTATCTTTTACCCCATGCATTCAGTCAATGTCAAATTCTTACTCCTCCTTTGTACACAACAGGCTAGATTCTGATCCATGGTTCCCAAGGGTAAGGAGAAGTCCCTTATCAGGGCAGGTGGGTGTTCCTCTGATGTAAGGAAATCTTGGAGGCATCTACACTGGCTTTATGCCACCCATGTTACCTACCTCTCTCCCCCTCCCTCCCAGACATAGGGGGCATTCCTGGGCCAGTCAAGCTGTCGGAAATAATTTCCCTTCTAAGTTTATGAAAGTTAACCATGACTCAGCTTCCACACAAGTATTTCTTTATTAGTCCAAAGGCCACTTGGTGTTAATTACATCCAAAATACTGGTACAAGCATATATTTTATATTTTAACAGCAATACACAAACAAGCATTGGCCAAAATACTCAGAACAGAATGAGGTTTGGGATATTCCTTCCCATCATGGTGTAACTACAAAGGGGTAAGTAAAAAGCTCTGGCAAAAAAAAAACTTTTGGAAGTCTTGCTTTTTATACACAATAACAAACAATATTATTGCTGGTTGTTGGACTTTAGCCAAAGACCAAAAAGGGAGTCTTAGGACTAAACTTTGCACCTGGTGCCCAATCAGCCATGTTTTCTATATTTCTATTACTTCAGCTGAGACCATCAATATGATAATGCTGGTATTTCCAGGGTCACTTCACATTTAACACAGACAACTTTTTGTTCTCATGATCTTATTCTTTTGGTCACATGTTTTGAGCCTATTGCTCATGCTAATATTCCAACTCAATTTAAAACCATAGTTTACTTAGACTCAGTGTAGGGCCCATATTCCTAGGAGTCATAGGATTTAAGGATGGAAGATACCAATAAATGAACTAGTCTGACCTCCTGTATAACACAGGATGTTAAATTTCACCTAATTACCCCTGGACTGAGCCTAAGAGCTTGTGCTTGGCTAAAGCATATCTTCCAGACAGGCATCCAGACTTCATCTGAACATATCAAAAAATGGGGAATCCATCACTTTCCTTCGTAGGTTGTTCCAGTGGTTGATCATCTTCACTGTTAAAAATATTTTAATCTGAATTTCTCTGAGTTCAACTTTTAGCCATTTGTTTTTGTTATGTCTTTCTTTGCTATATTAAAGAGCCCTTTAGTACCCAGAATTTACTCCCCAGGTAGGTACTTATACACTGTAATCAAGTCACCCCTTAATCTTTTTTTTTTCATAAGCTAAACAGATGGAGCTCTTTAAGGGCTTATCTACATGGTGCATTCGTGCCTATCAGCTGGGGGGTAAATTCTAGTGTGCACTAATATGCCATGCCCTAACTGTCCTTGTGGACCTTCTGGAATGCACTAAAAATTACCTAGTGCATTTTGAGACAGTACTGTTTGAAACGGGACTACATGAACACACACTAGGAAACTTTCAGTGTGCACCAGCAGGGTCTACACAGACAATTAGTGTGTAACATGCTGGAGCACACTAATGCACCATGTAGACAAGCCCTTAGTCTTTAATTATAAGGAATTTTCTCCAGCCCTTGAATCATTTTTGTGACTCTCTTTTGCACCTTTCTAATTTTTTAGCATCCTTTTAAAAATGTGGTCACCAGAACTGTCAGGGTTCCTCCCCACTCTGAACTCTGGGGCACAGATGTGGAGACCCGCATGAAAGACCCCCTAAGCTTATTTCTACCAGCTTAGGTTAAAAACTTCCCCAAGGTACAAATTCTTCCTTGCCCTTGGACGGTATCACTGCCACCACCAAGTGAGTTAGACAAAGCTCCAGGAAAAGGACCACTTGGAGTTCCTATTTCCCAAAAATATCCGCCCAAGATCCTTCACCCCCTTTTCTGAGGAGGCTTGAGAATAATATACTAACCAAATAGATAACCAAGGTGAGCACAGACCAGATCCTTGAGTTTTTAGGACACTAAAAACCCAATCAGATTCTTAAAAACAGAACTTTATTATGAAGAACAAAATAAAAGAAGCACCTCTGTAAAATCAGGATGAAAGGTAATTTTACAGGGTAATAAGATTTAAAACACAGAGGATTCTCCTCTAGGCAAAACTTTAAAGTTACAAAAAAACAGGAATAAACCTCCCTCTTAGCATAGGGAAAATTCATAAGCTTAAACAAAAGATAATCTAACACATTTTCTTGCTATTACTTACTATTTCTGTAATATTAGATGTCTCATTTCAGTAGGAGCTGGATTACTTGCTTGGTCTCTCTCTTTGTCTCAGCGAGAACAACAACCCACACAGCACAAAGCAAACCCTCCCCCCCGCCCCCGATTTGAAAATATCTGCTCCCCTTATCCTTATTGGTCCTTTTGGTCAAGTGCCAACCAGGTTATTTGAGCTTCTTAACCCTTTACAGGTAAAGGGGGGATTTTATGCTACCCTTAGCTGTATGTTCATGACAAGAACTGTACATAGTCGTAGGCACCAACTTTCCCCGGCACCAGTGGGTGCTCGCACCCCCCTGGCCCTGCCCCGACTCCAGCCTTTCCCCACCCCTGCCCTGCCCCCATTCCAACCCCTTCCCCAAAGTCCCTGCCCCAACTCCCCCCCCCCCTGCCCCTATTGCACCCCTTCCCCAAATCCCCGGCCCTGCCTCTTCCCTGAGTGCGCAGCGTTCTCCCCCCTCCCGCCTCCCTCCCAGCGCTTGCTGCACGAATCAGCTGTTTCGCAGCACAAGCACTGGTAGCTAGGGGGAAAAGTGAACATGCAGTGTGCCCAGGGGAGGAGGCAGAGGCAGAACAGTGGCGGACGTGAGCTGGGTGGGGTGGGGAGTGGTGGTGGGTGCTAAGCACCCACCAATTTTTCCCCATGGGTACTTCAGCCCCGGAGCACCCACGGAGTCGGCGCCTATGTACATAGTATTTCAGTATCAATCTCCCCAATGCCATATACAGTAAAATCACTTCCCTATTCCTACTCACTACTCTCCTATTTATACATCCGAGGATTGCTTTCACCCTTTCTGCCAGAGTGCTCTTGTTGTGCCTGTCCATTATGTCCCCTAAATCCCTTTCATAGTCATTGTTTCCAGGATATAGTCCTCTGTTCTATAGGCATGACCTGCATTCCTTGTTCCTAGATGTAGGACTTTGCATTTGGCTGCATTCAAGTGAACTTCTCTTCTATATGGAGGGAAGGGATTGAATGTTGGGGAGGAATGGAAAGGAGCATCAAAGAATAATTAACATTTTAATTATATAATGTTTTTCATATAAATAAATCCCACCACATCTTAGAGAATTATTTAAATGATAAGAAAATATAATAGAGCAACTTCATAATTACCTAGTAGAAGAAGGGAAATATTAAGAGGCAGGGCATAAGGGAGGTAATAACAGGTAATGAGATAGAGCAGCATTTCTCAAACTAGGGTCTGCGGACCCCCTGGGGGGGTGCACGAGGGCACTCTAAGGGGTCTGCGGGCCCTGTAGATCAACTCTTTCCTCATCCTTCTCAGCGCCTCCTGCACGCCGGGGAACAGCTATTCCCCAGCATGCAGGAGGCACTGGGAGGGAGGGGGAGGAGCAAGGGCATGCCTGGGGAAGGGGATGGAAAGAGGCGGGGCAGGAGTGGAGCAGGGGTGGGAAGAGGTGGGGGAGGAGAGGGACCTTGGAGGAAGGGGTAGAGTGGGGGCAGGGCCTGGGGCTGAGCGGGGGGCTTAGGGGTCTGAAAAATTTTAAATCAAAATGGGGGTCCTAAGGTTGCTAAAATTTGAGAACCGCTGAGATAGAGAGTTAGTAAGGATAATAGCTGCAGTGAGGCTGGTCACCTGGTGACCGCTGCAGAGGAGGTTGTTGCACTAGCAGAGGGAAAATTGTGGGCCGGTAGGACAGAGGAATCAAGTTTTAGATGAATTAAGAATGCCTTCTTTTCCAAATCTAAATAACTAAGCATGTATTGAAAAGGTCAGTTATTTTCTTTTGTTGTTGAATCCACGTACAAAATAGATCATTCCTCTTAGTTTCTATAAAACTATAAATACTGCACTTGATATCATCAGTATTAAGGAAAAAAAGTTCACTAATCATTAAGAATTTGAAAAACATCCAGTGATGATATGTGACACACTGAGAGCGTAAAATAAACATTGAGTACTGACAACCAAGTCCCTTTGAATTATTGTAAGCCATAATCTTGGTCCTCATTTACCAAAGAGTGATGGTGCTTCTGTTAAGAATTAAGAATGGGGTGGAGGGAATCACTATTTTTAGTCTCCTAAATTGTAGTTGGCTTTGAAAGAGCAACATTAGAGAGAGACATCTTTTTGGGTGGATATTCTAGCACATTGTTTATGAGCCACTAGAAGGGTACAGGCTAGTGCAGAAAGAAAGTGCTGATTAAAAAATAATTAAAACCAGTTTTCTGCAAGTGGAGTCAGCCAGAAACTATGAGTGAGTAACTGTCTAAACAAGCACTATTTTCTGAACTTCATTCACCTTCTGGGTATCTCATGGTTTTTGTTTTTGTTTTTATATTATTCATATCTGCTGCCCTACTTTCTTTCACTTCAGTTCTGTTTTATTTGGGATATTATTGAAAAATCACAGGGGGCACAATAATGTGCCAAGTATCAAAATGAACCAAAATTCAGTATTGGCAGATAAAAGCAGCTGCAGGTCACTTAAGAGGGTGTGTGTAGTGTAATGGAAGAGAATTCAACCATGGAAAAAATATTCTCCAGTGTTCCATCATTAAAGCAGCTGTAAAGTTAATAGGAAACTCTCTCTTTATGATCCTTGAAATCTTCAATCTATATTATACTATTCTTTGTAACAACATCTAACTGTATAACTGAAAGACCCTGTTTATCAATTTTATAACACAGTACATTACAACTGAGAGTAAACTACTTGAAAGCAAATTCCGTATCATTAGATGTAATCATAAGAAGCTAAATAGTAGTGAAGACTCTGTAAGGAGGCTGTCAGCTCCAACAATCACATATTGCCAGGCAGCAGCCAATCAAGAGCAGCTGTTGAAACTGACTTCTGAAGAGGCTAATTGCTCATGGTAGAGGCCAAAGTTCCACAAGAGTGGTGGTCAGCAATTGATAGTGAAAATGGTGAAAATTGCAATCCTAATGAAAATAAATTTCCACTAGAAACAAAAATAAGTGTACACATACTATGAGATTGTGCTTTTCTCACTCTTGTACCATCTTTTAGGCTGTCAAACTCATAATATTTTGTGGGTGGCAAAATGATGTCATTTAATTCAACAGCTTGTAGTAATTTCCACTCACAGCCCTTCATGAGAGGTACAAATTACTGAAGAAAGTGGGATATAAACTTACAGATGGCAGTATCACTTTTCTTTTCCATTGAGATCACAATATCCTTCTTTCTAGCTGAATGACAATTGTGCTGTCACTAAAATTACATCATGCTATCTGCCCTCAGAGGACATGGTTTATGATTCAAGAGACAGCTGTCAAAATAAAATATACTCTACTATGGGCTTTGGAAGTCTCTTAGGTACATGAGTTTGTTCTTTTTTTAGAAGGGTAGCTATGGATTATAGCACAAGTGGAATGTGAATTGGAATCCTACATGTAAATGGCAAGTTGTAGAATAAATCCAAGATATAAATGTCACTGATTAATATGACTAGTGTTCTTCTTCAAGTAGCTGTCCCTGTGGGTACCCCCATTTTAGGTGTGCGTGTGCCGATATGCTTTCCATGGGAGACTTTCCACAGCAGTGTCTGTGGGTCCAGGCTTATGTCCTATATATTCTCACAGGGGCGGCTCTACAGTTTTGGCCGCCCCAAGCAGTCATGCGCGGAGCGCCGCCGCCAGCGCGCGGACTCACCGCGGACATGCATGACTGCAGAGAGGGTCCCGCTGCCCGGCGCTGGGGCCCCTGGACCCCCGGCGGACGGGCGGGCTCCCCCGCGCTGCGCTGCGGCTTGCCCTGCGCCAGTCATGCCGGCGGGCAGCCGCGGCGGCGGGACCTCGCTCGCGGCAGTCGCGCAGGTCCGTCGCCCCGGCCGTCGCGTCGCGCCGACCGCAGGCGCCAGCAGCAGGGCCGCCCGCCCCCCCCTGCCCCGCCGCCCCTTTGGCCGCCCTAGGCACCAGCTTGTTTTGCTGGTGCCTAGAGCCGCCCCTGTATTCTCATGTGCCAAACCAAGGGCATATAGGGGAGGATGGACCCAGTGCCGCACAAGCTCCTTCACAGCTGCCTGTGGCTAGAGATAGAGCCTTGCAGTATCCATTCACTTTTTAATCTTACCTTTTTATTGCATTTCAATTAATTTTATTTATTTGTTGTTTTATTAATTCCTCATACATGCTGGGTGCTTTTTGGGGCTGCCCCCCATATCTTTGTCTTTGCAGTCCATACAAACACACACAATATCCAATCTACACCTCTTCTTGTCTGTGGCCTTCTCTTTTTGGGGTGTGCCCAGAACCTGAGGCTTCAATCCCTGAGAGATCTGTGATAGGTCTTTCCCCTTAGCGATGGACATTCCAGCTGCCTCCATTGTCTCAGAGAGTCCAACATTCCATCCAAGTTCAAAGTCTCAACTGGCTTTAAAAGCAGATCTAGGAACCTGAGGGAGGACAGGTTGCAGCTTATGGAGCATTTCTGGCAACCTGCTACTAATTTGGAGCTGATTTTCCCTCGTACTTCAGCCTTATTCAGCCTGAGAGCTCTAGTAACTTCCATTGCACCAGTACATGCAAGCAGAGACCAGGAGGCTGCTTCAGAGACTTTGAAACCCTGTAGGAAGAAAAGAACTAGATTCCCCCAATAGAATTCCTAAGAGGCAGGAAATGTCACCCTAAAAGTCAGGGAGAAAGGAGAGCTTGTATCCCCATATAGGTACTGCTGAGGCTCCTACGTCCTCCATTACCAAGATCCCATACCTATGAAGACCTTCAGCACTTCATGCACTGAAAAGTCTCTCAGAAAACAGCCCCATTCAGCACCAACTCTGATACTCTTCTCACTGTCCTCCAAACACAGGAACTCCTAGAAAAAAACACCTTTGACCCTGAACCCTGCACTCACTTCTGCTGGTACCAGTGTACCCCGCAGTGCCTGAGATGGAGGCCCTGCTGCTAGAACTGATGTAGCTGCTAGTCCCAACTTGACTGCCGATACCAGAGCCAGCCCACAACATTTTGGCACCTGAGGCGGGGAGCTCAAATGATGCCCCCATACTCCCACGCTTGGGCCAAAACGTTGAAAAGTCTCAATTCTGCCTTTTTCCTGTTCTACTCCTCACATGGTACTGCCCTGCTACCTACCCCAATAAAGGAGAACTAACAACTTAAAATGCCTTGTTCAAAAATGTTAAGTAACACTTAACTTTCAGATGCCTGAACAGCAAATGAACTTTTCTTGTCTGCATAGTAAACACTGGCATTTTTATCTGTTTGAATAATCAAAGTGGTGCTTTCCATGCCTTCTTGGTTGCAAAGATTTGAACTGCTTCCTGCTGAAGGTCCACAGTCTGGGCCAGCTCATGCTCATGCTCTATTGAGATGGTTGCAAGGCCGACCAGCCTCTCCGGTGTCAATGTGGCGCGTAGATGTGTTTTTATTAACTCCAGCTTGGAGAAGCTGCATTCTCCGCTGACAACTGTTACAGGAAATGGTAGAAGTATGTGCAGAGCAACAAAAGCATTATATATTCCAGAACAGCCTTTGGAGTTGATCCTGCTGAAATGTATCTTGAAAGGGCTTTCAGTTCATCACCTAAATCACTCGCATCAATATTGCGGATGTCATCATGTGTCAACACTGTCTCTAATGCCCTGCATTGCTGGTGCAGGTCTTCTCCAGGTATAGTGAGGACTTTGGGAATATCATACAACATCCCAAATATACTGCTGTTTTCCTTGAGCTGCATGAAACGTTCTTCAACTGACTGTATTGCACAATCTAGCACCTGGTTAAAGAATTCAACTTTGAATTGTTGCTTGGGGTCTCTTATGGGATTATCTCGTGCCTTGTAATCAAAATGTCTTCTTCCTTGGTGACTCTTGTATTCTTGAATGGGTGGGAAAATAGCTTCAGTGTTAAGTTCCTCTGCCAACTTCTGTGCACTCTTCAGAATGTTTTGAAATCCTTCATCTGACCGGTAAGACTCTAGGTCTGACTTTGCTTTGTCCAGTTATTCCATTACTCCAGATGCATCAAGGTCAACACCTTGGAGTCTTTCTTACAACATTTATTTCAAACAGTGTGTCATGCCACAACACTAAGCCACACAGAAATTTGAAGTTATGTATGTTTCTGGTGATTCCATTTCCCTCTGCCACTGTTCTCCGACAAACAGTTCCTGTCATAGCATTATCCTCCATAATGGCAACTATGGCATCATCTATCTTCTCAATTGGTGTTTGATAGGCTTTATCACCTCCACTCGACTTTCCCATCGTGTGGCACTCAGTGGTTTCAGTGTCAGAGAGGATGTTCCCAGATGTTGCTTCAAAATTTGCCATCGATGAGTTGATGCAGAGAAAAATACATAGATGCTTTGAATTACATTAAAAATTCAGCAGTCTCCCTAAAAGCTGATGCTGCATCACTGACCACCAAGTTCAGTGAATGAGAACTGCATGGGACAAAAAAAAGCTCGAGGGTTTAACTCTCAGATCCGTGTCTGCACTCCTCTGTTCTTTCCTCTCATGTTGGCACCATTATCGTAGCCCTGACCTCTCATGTCAGCTATTCCAATTCCTGTATCTTTCAGCTTTTCAAGAAGCACATTTGTCATACCAGCTCCTGTAGTAACATCAATGTTAATAAATTCTAGATAATGCTCTCTGACAGTCACCATTGCAGGGACATTTTCACTAGATTCTGTTTTTGTTACAAACGCACCATTAAAGTAATTTGTTCCATATGGCTGATGTCAGGTGTGCAGTCCAAAATAACAAAGTAATATCTTGTTGACATCAGATCTGCCACAATCTTCTGTTTGACTTTTGTTGCCAGTAATTGTATGATCTCAATTGTTTTTCCATGGTAGTGGTGTGTGTACATTTCTTGGGTGGTGACTCTTCTTAGATGCTTCTGGAGTATGGCATCAAACTCAGCTGTCAGCTCCACAATTTTAAGGAAGCTTCTATTGTTTGGCACATACAGCTTCTGAAGTGCCACACAGTGCTAGGTTTTGGGTAGCAAGCATTCTCACAATGACAATAAGCCTTTTCAGAACATTTTGTCAGTAAAGAGACTCTGATGCAATCTTCTCTTGACACTGGTCATCTGTGGTGGCCTTTAACCTTAGTCTCATCTTAAGCTCTTTCCACCTATGGAATGCTCTCTGGTGATTTGCTGCCTTCTCATGGCATGCCAGATTTCTAGCCAGATTTTTCCAATCCCTTGTTTCTGTAGAACCCAATGTGGCTGGAACATTAGACTGGAAGGGTTTGCAACAAAAACAGTATGCAGCATTCTGGGTTTTTGAGTACATAAATCATGGCCTCTCTGCTTTGTCACCATTGGGGATTTCATGCAGTAATGTGTTGGATGGAAACTTCTATTTTCATTGTCTTTGGGGAACATGAAGTTTTTCACTTGCTGTGGCCCATGCAGTACAAGGAAGTCCCTTGGATTACAGCTCAGGTGGGTCCAAACTCCTGGATCATCTAGACTTAAGGAACTAAACTCAGCAGCAGCTGTTTCTTGTGCCTCCACCAGACTCTTCTCTGATCTACACTTTTCTTCAGGAATGTGTATGGTTACACCCATTTGAGATGGAGATATGGATGCTGCAGAAGCTGCCAGGTCACCTGCACTCTGACTAACTGGAAGATCAGGCATCTCCTCACCACTCACATCCTCAGTGGGGCCAGAAGGCTCACAGTGAACATTTGTGTCTATGTATCTCAGGAGAGCTCCTTCTTGCTTAGATAGAAAAGCTTCCTTTGCTTGCTTTCTTTTTCTGAATGCTGCCCCAGAGGGGTGTTTTCTTCTTTCACTCATGACTGCTGTTCTGTGCCAGCTATAGTGGCTCTCAACACTCAGTTGAAGGGGACAAATAAGCAGGCTGGCAGCAGGGCCTGAGTGAGGGAAGATATCAGTGTCTTAAGGTCCTAACTGGCTCCTACTACTTCAGTTGGCTGCCTGTTCTCCTCAAGTGGGTTCAGGGAAGCAGCAGGAAATGGGAAGCTCCCTGAGAAGCTGGTATTAATCAGTCCAGGCTCCTGGGGGTGCTAGAGAGGTACATAAGAGGCTCCTCCTCCTCTCTCCCTGCAGCTCCTGCTGCTTTCTGTTATTCCCTCTCACCTTTTCTCCTGCCTGCCTGTTATGTCTCTTGTGCCCTCTTTCCTCCAGCATAGTACTCCACCATCTCTGTGCATCTAGAGCAGAGAGAATACATATGCACCAGCAGCAAACACAATTTTCTACACTCTGGGTCCTAGTGGCGCCCTCCCACAGTCTGGCACCTGAGGACGCCGCCTCAGTTTGCCTCATGGTAAGGCTATCCCTGGCCGATACTGACACTGTCACCAGTACCAACACCTCTTCCCCCCTCAACACTAGAAACAGAGGATAACTCCTCCTCAGACTCAAAGATCTCCATCTAACTTTCCACTATCTTTCTGTTTGAACTTCCCTTCGAGAAGTATTGTGAGGGAGAGACCCCAGGAACCAGTTGACAACTGACCCAACAACCTCCATGGCAGGAGCACCCTTGGGGTGCCTCCCCCTTTCCTTATGCCTCACCACATTGGGTCTTCTGGAAACCTTGGGTCCCATACGAAGACCTGTTCTAGAGGGCACCCTCATGATCTCTGGTGCCCCAGGATGACTCCCCTTCCTCGAAAGAACTCTCTAGAAGAACAAGAGTTGAGAGTGGAGGAAGAGGTGGGGCCATCTAATATGTCCTCTTCCTTACCAGATGAGACAGTCATGACCCTCTCCCCTATCCTATGTGGATGACTTCAAAGCCTTCCAGGAACTCATGAAGAAGGTAGCCAAATCCTTACAGATGACCCTGGAAGAGGTGCAGGAACCACAGCGTGCCCTGGTAGATAGCCTATACTTATTTCCAAAGCAGTATAGCCTTACCTATAAATGACACTCTGCTGTCACACGCCTGGGCAATATGGCAAATGCCAGCCACTTTCCACCAACTTGCAAGAAGGCAGAAAAGAAATATTGTGTACCTACCAAGGGCTCGGAATACCTCTTCTATTCCACCCCAAATTCCCTGGTGGTTGATGTTGTAAATGAGAGAGACAGACAACATTGCTCTAGACCAAGTCCTCATGACAAGAAGCTCAAGCACCTGGACATTCTAGGCTGCAAAGGCTGTTCTTCAGCTGCATTACAATTCAGGATAGCTGGCAACCAGGCCTTAGTGGCAAAGTACAACTACACAAATTACAGCAAGTTCTCTCATTTTATTGCTTATTTACCACAAAACCAGAAAGACCGGTTTCTGGCTCTCTGGAAGGTCAGATGATTTCCAAAGCCTCTTTTCAAGCCACTTTGAATGAGGCCAAAAACAACTTTCTTTCTGTGGCAACCACTATAGTTGTTCACTATGCTTCATGGCTATTCTCATCTGGACTCCGCAGGGAAATCCAGAATACAGTGGAGGGTCTTGCCTTTGAAGACTTAAGCTCTTCAGCAATGCCACAGATTAATTCCTTCACACAGTAAAGGATTCTAGAGTGACCATTTGATCCCTGGGCATCTACATCCCTGCAACCAAAAGAAAAAGTAGAGGTCACAGATAGCCCAATGTTCTCAACCAATCCAGTACCAAACCTTTCAAAGATCTGTAGAGCCACCCAACAAGAGGCCCCAGATTCCACAAGAAGATCACATCATCTGCTATCACCTTGCAGTCAGCAGCTTCTTCTGACCTTTCTTTTGACCCTTCTGTTGAAGGTCACAAGTCATTCCACGTTTGGGATCTGATGTGGCATCACCACCCTTACCTCCTACCCACCCTACGGAGATCATCTCTCCTATTTCAAGCTTTATTGGGAATATATTACATCAGGCTATGCCAGTCATGTATTTTCCAACCCCCCCCCCCAACCCTTATTCGCCTTCCCCTTCCCTTTTCAGGGGCCTTCTCACAAAGATCTAAGACAGAAGGTACAAACCCTCTTGCTCCTGGGCGTGATCCAACCAGCTCCCCCTTCTTTCATTGGAAAAGGATTCTACTCGAGCTGCTTCCTGGTATGCAAGCAAAAAGGAGGATGGAGACCAAGACTGAACACATTCATCCAAACATGGAGGTTCAGTATGGTAACCCTAGCTGCTATACCACCATTATTAGATCCAGGAGACTGTTTGTGAGCCTTGATCTTCAGGATGCATATTTTCAGGTAGCAACACATCCAGCTCACAGACACCACCTCCAGTTCATCAACAGCAATGACTGCTGTCAGTACTGAGTGCTTCCCTTTGGCCTCTCAACTGACATGAGAGTCTTCACAAAGGTCATCTCAGTTGTCGTGGCCCATCTGTGGCAAATGGGAAAAGTCATCTTCCTCTATCTAGATGACTGGCTCCTCAAGGATTGTTCCCTCCATGAGGTACAGTTGGCACCAACAAGGCCCCAGCACATTTCCACTCTGTGTGACTATGACTCAGTGCAGTCTTTGACACCTGTCCAACACATCAATTTCATAGGCGTCACCTTGGACTCCACAACTGCCAGGGCATACTTCCCCAGGGACAGATTTGTCATGATGTCAAACCTCATCTCCACTACAGCAGAATCCTCAAACCATTAGAAGGACCTGCCTTCAGATTTTGGGCCATGTGGCAGCCTGTACTATTGTAACATCTTATGCTAATCTGCATTCTCTGTGCCCCCTCTGGGGCATTCAAACCTGGCTCAGAACTATCTATACTCCCAACAACCACAACCTGTCCAAACAGGTGCTTATCCTTGAGAGTTCTCAACTCCCTCAATGTGCGGAGGGTGTCACAGCCCTCATCGACAGACTGGCACCTCCTCCTTGTTGTGCTGGGGATTAGTTCAAGGCCAACACCCACATCTACGGTCTGCACACTGACACTCTGTCTCTGCTCCTGCCTACAGCTCCTCTCTCAGCCAGAACCGCAGTGTCCTCGTGTTGACTGAGCCCTCCGGCCATGTCACTGTCTGTGGTTCCTGGGATGAGTGTCTCTGTCCAACAGTCCAGCCACTTCCCCAGTGGCGAGTGGGGGGATCCCAGACCCAACCACTACCCTGGGCCCCAACCCCAGGGACCCTCTAAATAGCAGTCTCCTACTGCTCTTCTGTAACTCTGTCAATACTACTCTATTTCCCTCGGCCACTTCCCCATAGCTCCAGTACCTTCTTCGCCCTCAGCTTGGGGCACTTAGCTGCTCAGTCCCAAGAACCAACCACTGCTCTGTCCAAGGTGCTTACAGTTCTCTCAGCCCTCCAAGGACACAGTCCTTACTCCCTGGATTCCCAACAGCAACTGAACTATTCTGCCCTGCAGCTCCCTTTTATATGGACCTGCTGGGCCCTGATTGGCTGTTCCTCGCAGTCTGGCTGCTTCCCAGGCAGCCTCCCCAGGGCTCTGTTAGTCCCTTCTCTGCCAGTGTGGGGTGGATGCCCCATCACAGAGAGATCCCCACAAGGTTTGCATGGGAATTCCATTCTTTCATATACCCCCCACAAAGATAAGCACCACAGATGTCTCCCTACTAGACTGGAGAGCTGGACCTCATAGCACAAGACAAATGGACCCCTGAGGAGTCTGCTCTTTATCAATCTACTTGAGCTCAGAGCAGTTCAATGCATCTGCAACCACCTTCTACCCAAGATTCAGGGTCACTTGGTCAGAGTCAAGAGATAAACAGAGCAACCGTGTACTAAATAAACCACCAAGAGGAGTAAGGTCCTTTTGCACAGAGGCAGTAAAACTTTGGAACTGGCGCATAACCCACCAAATTGACATCTCAATGGCATAGCTACCTGGTCAGCAAAACACCATAGCAGACATTTATCCATCACCTTGAATGGGAGCTGGATGGTCTTATCCTACAGAAGATTTTTCTCACCTGGGACATCCCAAAGATAGATTTCTTTGAGACACCATCCAACATGAAATACCAGTGATTTTGCTTGAGGGGAGGACACAACCACAAATTATTAGGGGACACCTTCCTTACTACTTGGCCTTGAACTCTGCCATATGCTTCTCCTCTAACACCATTGTTCCTCAAGGTTTAACAAAGTAAAACAAGAGAAAGTGGTAATCATCCTGACAAAGGCAGGGAAAGTTCCTGGACCTGATATACCTGTCGGTGACCACCTTTTCACCTCCCTCTGACAGCTGACCTACTGACCCAAGAATTGGGCAAAATACGCATTGCACAATACCCATTTCTCAATGCTACATCTCAAGGCCCAGCTCCTTGATGACTCTTGGGTATAGAAATCAATTGCTCTTTTGAAGTACAGAATGTGCTGCTTAATAGTAGGAAACTCTCCACAACAAAGAATTACCTGCAAAAGTGCAAGCAGTTCCAGTCCTAATGCACCCACGAGGCATTATTTGCCGCCGAGTCTCACCTCACTGACATACTCAAGTACTTGCTGAATTAAAAATCCTAGGTTTGTCACTGAGCTCCATCAAAGTCCACCTGACTGCTATTACAGCTAAATCCCTCCCCGGAGCATCCACCTCCACTGAGATGCGGCTCGGGAGTCTCTAAAGTAGAACACACAGGGGACAACTCAAAGAAGGAGGAAAGGTTACTTACTCATATGTAACTGCAGTTCTTTGAGATGTTTTGTCCCTATGGGTTCTCCACTACCTACCCTCCTTCCCTCTAGTTTGGAGTCCTTGCCTTGGTTGGATTTTGTAGTTGAAAAGGAACCAAAGCGGCCCCTCCCCTATTGCCTTTGGATCAGAGGACGAGGATGTATTGGGAAAAGGCGCGGACCCTGCTACCAAAAATTTCAGATTGAAAGCATGGAGGCATGCACACACCCGAAGTAGAGCACCCATAGGAACAAAACATCTCCAAGAACTCCAGTTACTGAATAGGTAACTAACCTCTTCTTCTCCATATATCACTCGGGCCAAGTTCATGCCTGTTGTAAATGGCACTACACTGATTTCCATGGAATTGCACTAGCTTACATTGCAGCTGAAATGTTATTCTGTGTACAAAAGCAGCTATGATATAGTGGAAGTTCCCCTGGTTACAGGTTTTGTCTATTCTTTAAAATCAGATACACTGTATTTATCAGTCAGTACACTGACTTAGTGTGCCTCCTAGCACGTACAATTGATTAAATCAGAGAAATCTAGGCACAGTCTTTTGAAACAGATTGGAATCGACAGCCACCGAATGTACTTTATGGGAAAATACTTAGTTCTTTCTCTAGGAGAAAAAATATAAAAATACGAAATAGCATGACATTAGAAAATAGAGGTGATATTGGTGGGAAAATGTATAGTTTTTGGTAAATCAACGATGTGTCCAGGTTTCCATTTGAAAGAATAGACCATCAAGGCTGATTTTGAAATGGGATCCAGAGCAAATTTAAAAATGTTATTGTTCTCTTTTTAAAACCTGAACATCATAAAGAGTAGCATACTTGTGCATCACTCACTTTAGACACCGTTTGCTTAGGTTTAAAAGATTTAATGAAAAGTATCCCTCATTGATAGAAAAAGCTGCAAAACAAACCTGACCAATGTGGGTCTTAAACTGACTAACATGAGATTTAAGATTTTCATATTCTCCAGTCTCCTCTAGTTGGGCTAGACAAAAAGTCTGATATTCCATTCTCGAAGAGCTCAGAGACCTCCCTCTATTTTGCTTATCCATTTTCAGATGTCACCATTATCTGTTGATACCATTTCAGAGAAGCAGTCGTGTTTTTAATTCAGCAAGTGGCGGGGGGAGTACCTCCAATAAGCACTGTAGCAGAGTAATTGGTCCTTGCCCACATGTCCATGTCACAGCACTCTGTTTCAAGACTCTGGCCTGCAGCTGAGTATGATAACCAAGGGTCCCAGGAAGGCAACACAGAGGCAGCACCTGAAGAGGGAGCCTGTTCAGACAAAGATGAGATTCAGAGTGAAGGAAAGGACATGGGAGTGGATTCTCTGCACCAGTCAGGTGGAAGTTACTTATAGAAGCAGGATAAGAAGAAGCTGTAGCTGGGAAAGGTTTTAGGAAAGATGGTTTGGGGGAAGTATGGTATAACCTACAGAAGAGGGAGGTCTGGACGATAGTATTTGAATTGACATTGAATTGTTAGGTTTTTGTTAATAAATGAGATCCCAAGAATGGGACTGTCATAGGGAGACCTGGCTCTTTAAGAGGTTGGGGCTCAGCTACCCCATGTGCCAGGTTCAGCCCCCCTTCCCAAGTGAAGGGAATAAGTTCCTGGGTCACATGGTAGAAGATTGTAACACAGAGCCAGACCTCCTGGGATATAAAAGAAAACCTGAGGCCAGGCTAGAGAGGAGAAAGGAGTAAAGAGGTCTTCCTGGATTTCCTGATAGATAGCACAAGGAGCACAATCCTGCAGGGAGCAGGCTAGAAGCTGGTCTGCTGGAGGAAAGCCTCAGCAGAAGAGAGCAGAAAGACTCTCCTTAACTCTCAGCTGTAGGGCCTTGGGGATGAGAATTGCAGGAAGTGGACAGGCTCCTGCAAGAGACCCTGGGTCAGGGGAAAAGACCATGTTTATATGTGGAACTTAGGACTTGTCTACACTGACAGCACTGCTGTAGCGCTTAGTGAAGGCACTACCTATGCTGACAGGAGAGCTTCTCCAATTAGTGTAGGTACTCTCCCTCCCTGAGAGGCGGTAGCTACCTTGACAGGAGAAACCCTCCTGTTGATATACCACTGTCTACGCACCTCTGAGCAACATAGTTATACTGACATAAATTCCTAGTGTATAATAAGCCTAAGAAATCAAACTCAAGCCTTGAGGAAAATGGACTAAAATCCTATGGCTGCTAAGAGTGTTCTTGAAGCCCAGACTGATGTGGGATAAACTCCAGTTAAAATGCCAAATTTGGCTCTCCTTAAAATATGTCATGCATTTATGTGTCATTTTCATCCAAATGCACTTTACATGCTGAACAGATCATGTAAGGCACTTATTTTTCCCCATTTCAGGGTTTCTTGTATTAAACCAGGGATAGGCAACCTATGGCACACATGCCAAAAGTGGCACGCGAGCTGATTTTCAGTGGCACTCACACTGCCCAGGTCCTGGCCACCGGTCCTGGGGGCTCTGCATTTTAATTTAATTTTAAATGAAGCTTCTTAAACATTTTAAAAACCTTATTTACTTTACATACAACAATAGTTTAGTTATATATTATAGACTTATAGAAAGAGACCTTCTAAAAACGTTAACATGTATTACTGGCACACGAAACCTTAAATTACAGTGAATAAATGAAGACTCGGCACACCACCTCTGAAAGGTTGCCAACCCCTGTATTAAACATAGCTGCAATTTAATAGTGCACAGGCACAATGCTGAAGCTAAGAGCCTTGTCTCAACATAAAAGTTGCACCAGCTGAACTAAAAATGGTTTTAAAAACTGGTTTAGTTAAACCACAGCAAATCTCTTTGTGGACATAGATCAGTTTACAGCTGGCTTATATTGATTTAGATTAAAATTGGTAAAACTCTGGTGTGTCCATACAAGGGGTGGTACCAGTTTATCTAAATCAGTTTAAAAACTGATTTAAGTTAAAACTGTTGCAGTGTAGACAAAGCTAAAGAAGAGTCCAGGATGGAGGAATAGAGACAGTGGAAGAATGAGTGGAGAGAAAAGTCATGGACAGTGATGGAGCAGAGGTTATGGAAAGGTTGGGGAGAAGTGAGGGAGGCAGGATGGTGATAAAGTTGATGACGAGGTGGGCAGAGAGAGCTGGTACTGAAAAGGTAGCCTCTAGTGAAGACAACGTCAAGCAAGTGATCATTTTGGTGAGGTAAAGTGCTGATTCAGCTTTTTAAAAAATCAAAAGGAGGTAGACGGCTAATAGGTCAAATGGGACATGGAGGTGGCAGTTGAAGTCACTGAAGATAAAGCTGTGGGATAAAAGAGAGAGCTAGGTGTCAAAGAGGAATGAGGTTGAGGCAGGGCAGGTGCAAGGATGTTTCGCGCCCTAGGCGAAACTTCCACCTTGCTCCCCGCACCCACCCCCCTGTGGCAGCTCCCCACCCCACTGCCCTCAGGCGTTCCCCCTGTGGTAGCTCCCCCCCTCCGCCCTGAGGCGCCCGCCCCCTCCCCCCCCGCAGCAGCTCCCCCCAGCCCAGGGAGCCGTGCAGCAGCTCCCCACCCCAGCTCACCTCTGCTCCTCCTCCTCCCCCCCGAGCACGCCGTCGCCGCTCCATTTCTCCCGCCTCCCAGGCTTGCAGCGCCAATCAGCTGTTTGGCACTGCAAGCCTGGGAGGGAGAGAAGCAGAACGGGGAGGCGTGCTCAGGGGAGGAGGCGGAGCAGAGGTGAGCTGGGGCGGGGAACAGTTCCCCTGCATGCCGTGCCCCCCCTTACTTGCTGCAGGCGGCCCTCCCCGCACCCCCCCTGCCCCAGGTGTCTCCGCCTAAATGCTGACAACGACCAGGGCGGCCAAAGATGCGATCGCCACCGGAGGTCCCAAAATGCCGCCCCCCAAATGCTAGTGCCCTAGGTGACCGCCTAGGTCGCCTAATGGGTTGCACCGGCCATGGGTTGAGGAGTCAGGGAGACAGTAGATAAGATTAGGAGTGAGGAGTATATTAAATTGAGTTGTTTGAAAGAGGTGGAGTTAAAGCTCTAAGAACAGTGAAATGCAAGAAAGAAGCAATATGAAGGTAAGGCACAAGACTGGGAGTTAGGCAAAATGGGTTTTGTTTTTGGCTTTGTCACTGACATGCTGTGTGAACTCTGTGTAGACAAACTCTTAGGCAAGTCACTTAGCCTCTTTGTTCCTCTGTTTTCCCATCAGCGAACTGGGGATATTTACCTGTTTCACAGGGATGTTGTAAAGCTATATTTGTCAATATTTGTAAAGTGCTTTTAGATCATCTGATGCAAGAACAAAATAATATACTGCTGTTAGATTATGGCAGAATTTAAATTCTTATAACTGAGTGGGGAATGTGTTTTTGTAATCAAAAGATCTATTTTAAAACACAATTACTATTTTGTCAGCCAAAATTATTTTTAATAATGTTTTTCAGTAAGCCTCTCTATGTTGGGTAAACAAATGCTCTTTATTCTCTTTTTATGCACTTCTGCTGAACAATCTACCAGAAAAAAGCACAATTTAACTAACAAGCCTGTATTTTATGAGGGCTGCCTTTTTTCATCGTGAATGTTACTAGCCACTACAAAAAGAGGTAATGGAAACCAAAAATGCAATGTTACGTTTAGTTACATATCCAGTAGGTAAAATAGTGATTTTGTCCATGTGCTGGACAAAACAGTATAATGTCATTTTGTCTGATCTGGTACAAATATAATCTATTAATGATTGAAATTCAGTCTGTTCAAAAATAAAAGTATCTGAAGGCCTAGAGGAGCACCATAAAAGCGTATATCTTCCTCTCCCATGATAACCTGGCAGGAGCAGAAAACTTACTTACACAAATCTGTGACTTCTATCAGTTCAATAAGTCCCCTACTTTCTCTTGTTTGCTATGGAGGATAGCAACACTGTGGAGTCAAAACCTGTTTTGGCCAAGGTCTGCAGAAATACATGTGGACTACATGAATCTCAGACATAATGAGACCTCCTCTGCCATCTAAACTGGTAGTTTACAAGTAATGGCAGTATGGCTCTCAACATTGACCCTATCCGTTATGTATGTAGTCTCTGAAAGCACAGATGAGGAATTAAGGATGTTTAAGGTAATATCTTACACTGTGTTTTGTATCTTATTTTCTGCTGCGTGGAGAAGGAAACATGATGTGCAGAGTGGGTTACCCCAACACCCCTCACGAGCTTTGTAGAGTAAAGCTCTTACATAGCAACTGCAGAAAGTCAACACAAAAACCCTAAGGTTAGGGGATGCTATTCCATAGCTACCATTCCCCATACACTTATATAGTCTATAACAGTGAGCCTTGAGCCTCAATATCTACACAGCTATTTTTAGCATATTAAATATAAACACTCTGAATATGTTGAGGGGAGCTTGGAGACTTGCTGCTGCGGGCTGTGTTGTCATACGCAGCACCAATTAATATTACTAGGGTCCTCCTATGGCCTCCCTATGCGGTATCACATAAGCAGAAAAGAGCACATGGGCCAAAATCTTGTGGGCTAAATGGCTGTAATTGTATCTGGTCCCAATGTTACGGGACACACGATTATGAAAAGGAACCTGAGCACTTCAGAGGTTTCTTTCAGGGGCAAAGATCTAAAGCTGGTTTTCTCTACGTAGCAGGCAACTGTTACTTGTCTTCATTCCCATTGTTAATTGAAGTGGTGCTAAGGGTACATGTACCTTTTCTTCATGGATTTCCACAAAGAAACTTTTTTTAAAGTTATGTGATTTAGCCAGTTTCTAGATTTACACTCCCAATGCACTGTGTATGAGCGAGTATCTTTGCATAATCTTATTTATTCATGTAAAAGAACTGTTGGATGCTTCCAGAAGTGATCACCAGGAAGGCACAGCCGCTTCAACCCCTCTAGGTTTATGGCCTGACTGGAGCGCGGTGTGGACAGGGATGGGCAGTAGCGGCGGGGGCGGGAAAGGGAGGGGGCCGTGAGACAGGAAAAGCTGGGGGTGCGGGGGGTGCTGAGGTGGGGCACAGGGACGGGTAGTGAGGGTGTCTCCGAAGCGCAGAGAGAGGTGGGGGGGAGGCGGCTACAGGAGCTGGGGGATAGTGAGGTGGGGGGACACTCGTGCCCTTTGACCCCGGGGAGGCGGGGCCGGAAGAAGGCGGCGGCGGGCAGGGGGCGGGGCCTGGCGCCGGCACGGAGGGAGGCGGTCGGCGGACGTGGCCCGGCTTCTCTGCCTCTCGCGCTCTCTGGGTCTCTCCGCGCCGCCATGGCCGCTGCTCTGTGCCGCGGCGCCTCCCCCCGCCCCGGCCCGGCGCGGCTGCTGCTGCTGCTGCTCGGAGGCCTCCTGTGCGCGGCCCCGGCGCGGGGCGACGCGGAGCCGGACCCGGAGCTGGATCCGCACGTGCGGCACCGTTACAACGCCGAGATGCTGCGCCACGGCGCCCAGAGCGCCCCGCACTTCGTCATGTTCTTCGCCCCCTGGTAACCGGGCCGGGCCCGCGGCGGCGCGTTTCCCCGTTGACGTGGCAGCGGCCCTGGGGGCGGCTCCTCGGGGGTCACGCGGGCGGGTTTGGGGCAGGCGCTGAGCCCGGGATACACAGCTCGCCCCCCCCCACACCCCGGGGCCCCTGCTCGCCGGGAGGGGCGGGGGGAGCCGGGCCTGGGGCTGCCTGGCCAGGGCTGGAGGCCACAGCACAACCCGCCCCCACGGTGCCTACGTGGCCTTCCTCAGCACAGGCCCCAGCAGTGCCTCCTAGTCCTAAATGTGTCCGTTCTCAGCAGCAGCCGCCCCGCCAGGGCGGGGAGTGTGACTGTCCCCATGGCACGGATGGGGGAGGTCAGGCGAGGTGTCTGCACAAGGGGGAGGTCTGGCCCGGGGCACGCTGAATGCTCAACCAGAGCGCCCACGTGGGAAGCGACTTATCCGAGGTCTCACTGGAAGCCGGTGGAAGAAAAGGGAATCGAATCTGGGTTTTCTGAATTCCAGGTTAACACCAGCCCTTGGGCCATCTTTCCTCTCGATTTGCCTTAACTTTTGGTAAAGTCTGTTACTAAGGTTAGGTAACACTTCTTAAAAAAATCACTTCCCATCCTCATGGAGACAGGCCCTAAGAGGACAGTGTAATAACCCTTTTTGTGTGCATCCTGTTTCCTTGAATCACTTTTGAAAGGAGGCTGATGGAGCCACACTCCTTTTACTGATTAATGTAAAAGTGTAGTAAAAACCATGCTGATAGATTTGACAGCAGCTGACTGAGCATCCAAATGAAGTTTTCCAAAAGTGACTTCTAATTATTCTGTGGGTTTTCTGTTTCCTCCTTTCTCCACGAATATGAACAAAGTAAATGGGATGCATTTTGTGAGTGGTTCTTAAGAAATACATTATGTTCCAGAGCACTTTTTTGGTGCAGGCCACCACATTTAAGAGGCGAGCCAATGACTTCAATGGGGCTCATATGGATCTCATTGCAGAACCAGAGCTATAACATGTAATATAATGTAAAAGTGTAGTTAAAAACCATGCTGATAGATTTGACAGCAGCTGACTGAGCTTCCAAATGCTCATGGAGACAGGCCCGAAGAGGACAGTGTAATAACCCTTTTTGTGTGCATCCTGTTTCCTTGGGTGCTCAGCGTCGCTGAAAAAACAGGCCTTTAATCTGTCATCCCTGTTTTTCAGACGAGTAAAAAGAGACAAATACCTTCCACAGAGTTATGTTGGGGAGTATTAATGTTTGTGCAGCACTCTGAAAATACAAAGAGCTACATAAGTAATAAAAGAACAGGAGTACTTGTGGCACCTTAAAGACTAACAAATTTATTTTAGCATGAGCTTTCGTGAGCTACAGCTCACTAGCTCATGAAAGCTCATGCTAAAATAAATTTGTTAGTCTTTAAGGTGCCACAAGTACTCCTGTTCTTTTTGCAGATACAGACTAACACAGCTGCTACTCTGAAATAAGTAATAAATGTTATCTGTTGCTTGTGAATGTCTTCAGTGGGACGCATTGTATTTCATTTTAGTCCTGTTGGGTATTCATATTTGGCTTACTAGTCATTTAATTGAGAAGTCCTCTGACGCTAGTTTTAGTATATTACATGTTATAGTTCTGGTTCTGCAATGAGATCCATATGAGCCCCATTGAAGTCATTGGCTCTCCTCTTAAGAGTGGTGGCCTGCATGTGTGGAACTCATTGCAGGGTTGTGGGCATCTATGTTTGATCTAGAACTTAGTCTTAATTCTTCCTACACGCAGTGGATTGCGATAGGCTCGTAACTGGGGATAAAAGGATGGAATTTTTAGATGGGGAGCGGGATAGGTGGTGCAATGGACGTCTGAACTCTGTTATGGAGTCTTCGGAGATAGAAGTCAAAATAATAATTATAGGCAGTCTTATCTCAGGACCTCCTTTTTAAAAATGCTTCTTTGTGTCTGGAGTTATTGATCTTTCCCAGACATCAAATGGCTTTCTTCTTGATTAACCACATGATTAATTGACGTGAGATATGGTCTTGCGCCATCCTCTACATCCAAATCCTTACATAGGCATATTAGCAGACATGCATGGAGAAACCTGCCAATTACAGAAATATTAAGTACACTGACATTTTCAGTGTGTGAGTTTATCTTACAGGCCAACGCTTGCAAACTTTGGACTCCATTTCGTTTTTAACATTTGCCAATTCGTAGCTCTCTGCTGGGTGTCAGTACTTTACTTCATCAGTGAGCCTTTTGACCTGGAGATAACCCCAAAATAGCATTCATCTTGGTGGTCTCCATAGAGCAATAGGTGTCTGTCTACTGGTCAGGTTGTGCATCTTGATACTACTAAATTGTTGGTTCTCAGATTTTCCATACTATGATCCTCCTTCAGTTTAGCAATATGGAAAGGGCAGTCTGGTCTCAACCCATGACACTGCTTTATGATCTCTCAGAATGTGAACCTCCTGTACAAGATCTATCAGCAGCCATTTGATTAGAGTGCCACTGACCAACCTGCAAGACCTAGCAGCAGTAATGAATTTGCTTTTACCTGGTTGGCATGTTCCTTTCAGGGACATTCCAAAGAAGAGTTGTGGGGAAATGATGTTTGTCCCCACTCTCAATTAAGGTTGGTCAATTGACTGGTCAAATATTGTCAAATGTCAAAAATGGTCATATATTTGAAACCACTGGTTTATTAGGACAGTAACAGGAGTCACAAAACAGAGTAAGACTTTATGGTCTCCAATAGGCTTAGCCATAGATAGATAGATACTTATGCCTAATTACAAAATACAAGTTACATAACTGAGTTACGTAACTTAGAAAAATGTGAAACACGTGGGAATATGTGTGTGTGTTTGAGGAATACATTATGAAGACGCTTTTTGTTAAGAGTCGAGGCATGGGGGTTTATTGACATGGGCATTCAGTGTAGATCGTTTGCTTTTTTTTGTGGGGGGTTGGGGGATTTAATAGCTGTGATACTTTTGTATGTTAAGGTAGAAGTTTTAATGACTAGGCATCTTTTTATTTTGTTTTGTGGGAGGAGGTTTAATGATCATGAGCCTTCCTCTCCCACTCCCATCTGAGTTAATTTCTGTATTTGTTTATTCAGGTTAGATTGTAAGATTTTTCAGGGCAAGGACTGTGCCTTTTAACTCTTGTGTTTTGCTTTGTAAACCACCATGTGCATTGGTGGTCTGGTATACAAGTAGAGATATACATATGATCTTTGTTCTAGAAGATTCCTGTCAATCAAGATGTTCAACTTTCAATTAGTTAACCTTTTTCCCAACAAGTGGGATTAGCATATACTAAAGTGAGTGATAACACCTCTATTTAAATGTCTTTAACAGATGGCACTATGGTGAAATCCAAAAGATAGGCTGCTGTCTACATCAGGGCATTCTTGCTGGGATATTTGACAATATTTTACCATGATCAGATAATAGGCAGTCAATTGACATTATTTGTCAGGTCAACTGAATGTTCAAAATCAGACCAAGTCAGCTAAATCAGAGAATTGAGCAACATCTGGGTAATGTGATGTCTTGATTTTAGAATATTTGTTTATACATATTACCTTATGGTACACATTGCCATTGCATCTGAGTGCCTCAGCTTTAAAATTAACAATTAAAAACCCCACATAATTTCACTGCCAAACTGCTATGTTCTTGGCTTATTGTTTGTAATTTCGGTGACCTCCTCCTGAACAACTTATTAAAAATGTTAGCCAAAAGTTTGAGCAGATATTTTTCACTGTTCTCTGGAGGACACCAAATCTTGGCTCGAGTGAGCCAAATGAGGAAGTGAATTCTACATTCAGACCTTGGACTGACAGTGTTGTGATGTGGGTCTTAAAAAATTCACGCTTACAAACAAAGAGCAGAAGCATTTCAGTTGCTCTTAACCTACCTTCCTCCAGTAATAGGATAAAGGGGAAAGGGCAGTTTTTCAAGAAGCCAGACTTCTTAATGATTTATAGATCATAACTAAACTTTGATTTACATTTGTAAACAAGTGGCAACTCATTGCAGAGCATTGAAAGTAACAATCACACAGCATCCCTGCCCACAGGTGAACAGCAGCAGTCTAGACCAGTTGACACTTCTGAGGGTACGTCTACACTACAGGATTATTACGATTTTACAGAAACCGGTTTTGTAAAACAGATTGTATAAAGTCGAGTGCATGCGGCCACACTAAGCACATTAATTTGGTGATGTGCGTCCATGGTCCGAGGCTAGCGTCGATTTCCGGAGCGTTGCACTGTGGGTAGCTATCCCGTAGCTATCCCATAGTTCCTGCAGTCTCCCCCACCCCTTGGAATTCTGGGTTGAGGTACCAGTGCCTGATGGGGCAAAAATCATTGTCGCGGGTGATTCTGGGTACAGCCTCACCCCTCCCTCCGTGAAAGCAGCAGACAACCGTTTCGCGCCTTTTTTCCTGGGTGAACTGTGCAGACGCCATAGCACAGCAAGCATGGACCCTGCTCAGCTCAATACCGCAATCGTGGACGTTTTAAACACCTCGCGCATTCTCGTGCAGTCTATGCTGAACCAGGACCTGCAAAGCCAGGCGAGGAGGCGGCGGCTACGGCAGCGCAGCGATGAGAGTGATGAGGACATGGACACAGAATTCTCTCAAACCACGCTTTGGAGATCCTGATGGTAATGGGGAAGGTTCTAGCCATTGAACACCGATTTTGGGCCCGGGAAACAAGCACAGACTGGTGGGACCGCATAGTTTTGCAGGTGTGGGACGATTCGCAGTGGCTGCAAAACTTTCGCATGCGTAAGGGCACTTTCATGGAACTTTGTGACTTGCTTTCCCTTGCCCTGAAACGCCATAATACCAAGATGAGAGCAGCCCTCACAGTGGAGAAGCGAGAGGCAATAGCCCTCTGGAAGTTTGCAACGCCAGACAGCTACCGGTCAGTCGGGAATCAATTTGGAGTTGGAAAATCTACTGTGGGGGCTGCTGTGATGCAAGTAGCCAAAGCAATCACTAAGCTGCTGCTACAAAAGGTTGTGACTCTGGGAAACGTGCAGGCCATAGTGGATGGCTTTGCTGCAATATGGGATTCCCTAACTGTGGTGGGGCGATAGATGGAACCCATATCCCTATCTTGGCACTGGAGCACCAGGGCACCCAGTACATAAACCGCAAGGGGTACTTTTCAATGGTGCTGCAAGCACTGGTGGATCACAATGGACGTTTCACCAACATCCACGTGGGATGGCTGGGAAGGGTTCATGACGCTCGCATCTTCAAAAGCACTGCTCTGTTTAAACAGCTGCAGCAAGGGAATTACTTCCCAGACCAGAAAATAACAGTTGGGGATGTTGAAATGCCTGTCGTTATCCTGGGGGACCCAGCCTACCCCTTGATGCCATGGCTCATGAAGCCATACACAGGCAGCCTGGATAGTGGTCAGGAGCTGTTCAACTACAGGCTGAGCAAGTGCAGAATGGTGGTAGAATGTGCCTTTGGCCATTTAAAGGCGCGCTGGTGCACATTACTGACTCGCTCAGACCTCAGCCAAACCAATGTCCCCTTTGTTATTGCTGCTTGCTGTGTTCTCCACAATCTCTATTAGAGTAAGGGGGGAGACTTTTATGGCAGGGTGGGAGGCTGAGGCAAATCACCTGGCCGCTGATTACGCGCAGCCAGACACCAGGGAGATTAGAAGAGCACACCAGGAAGCGTTGCGCATCAGAGAAGCTTTGAAAACGAGCTTCATCACTGGCCAGGGTAGGGTGTGACTGCTGTGTTTGTTTCCCCTTGATGAACCCCCACCCCCCTTGATTGACTCATTCCCTGTAAGCAACCCACCCTCCCCATTCGATTACAGCTTGCTTAAGGAAATAAAGTCACTCTCGTTTAAAAATAATGTATTCTTTATTAATTCATTATAAAAAGAGGGAGAGAACTGAGAAGGTAGTCCGAGTGTGGTTTGGGAGGAGGATAGGAGGGAAGGAAAAGGCCACTAAAAAAATTTCACAGTAATGACAGCCTTTTGGTTGGGCTGTCCACGGGGGTGGAGTGGGCGGGTGCACGGAGCCTCCCCCCACGCGTTCTTACACGTCTGGGTGAGGGGGATGTGGAACATGGTGAGGGTGGTTATACAGGGGCTGCAGCGGCACTCTGTGATCCTGCTGCCGTTCCTGAAGCTCCACCAGACACCGGAGCATGTCAGTTTGATCATGCAGCAGCCCCAGAGTTGCATCCCGCCACCTCTGATCTTCCTGCCGCCACCTCTCATCTCGGGCGTCCCTCTTGTCCTCACGTTCACTGGCATCTTTCCTGTAATTTGATACCACCTCCTTCCACTCATTCAGATGAGCTCTTTCCTTGCGGGTTACTTCCATGATATCCGAGAACATTTCATCTCGCATCTTTTTCCTCCGCCTTATCTCAGCTAGCTTTTGGGATGGAGTAGGGAGGCTTGAAAAATTTGCAGCTGCATGAGGGAGGGAAAAAAGGGAGAGAAGTATTTAAAAAGATACATTTTACAGAACAATGGTTATACTCTTTCACAGTGAACAGTACTATTCACCTTACATAGCACATGTGATTTCACTACAAGGTCGCATTTTGCATCTTAATATTGAGTGGCTGCGGCTCTGGTATTACAGATCTCACAGACACAGGTCCGGGCATCAGAATTCAGCTTGCATGCGGCCATGGTAAGCCACTGCCTTTCGGCTTCTGCAGTGCTTTAACCCTCCCCCCACCGCATGGCTGGTACCATGAAAGCTCACTGCTAATCACCCCCCTTCCCACCCACCCCCACCGCGTGGCTGTTAGCTGGGAAGATCCCTGCTAACCAAACGCGAAAAAGCTCATTGCTATTTCACTCCTGCCCTCCCCCTGCTTGCCTACATGCAAGGAAGGATTTTTTTTTTAAGCAGCAGGCCACGAACCCAGTAGGAAAATGGGCATCTCTGTCCCCTTAATTAAATTCCTGATTTTCAACCAGGTTACCCTGAATGATATCACTCTGCTGAGGATAACACAGCGAGATAAAGAACGGATGTTTCTTGAATGCCAGCAATCACCAGGACCATCCGCAGCTATGCTTTGCCATGCAATGATACCCGATTACTTGCTACATGCATGGCCTGGTAAAGTGTCCTACCATGGTGGACGGAACAAGGCTGCCTTGCCCAGAAACCTTCTGCAAAGGCTTTTGGAGTACCTCCAGGAGCGCTTCATGGAGATGTCCCTGAAGGATTTCCGCTCAATCCCCAGACATGTTAACAAACTTTTCTAAGTAACTTTACTGGCTGAGAATGCATCCCAAGTCCTCAGGGCAAATCAATCATTAAAAAACGCTTGCTTTTAAACCATGTTTTATATTTACAAAGGTACACTCACCAGAGGTCCCTTCCATGGCTTCATTGTCTGGGATAGTGGCTTGGGAGGGCTGGGAGGGTAATTCCATCTGGGTCAGAAAAAGCTCCTGGCTGTTGGGGCTAACGGAGTGCTGTGTGCTCTCTGCAAGCTCGTCCTCCTCTTCCTCCTCCTCATCTTCCCCGTCCACATAATCCTCAGCCATGGCTGAGATTACAACCCCCACCTCGGAATCCACGGACAGGGATGGGGTAGTTGTGGCGCAGCCCCCTAAAATTGCATGCAGCTCAGCGTAGAAGCGGCATGTTTTTGGCCCTGCACCGGACCTTCCGTTTGCTTCTTTGGTTTTCTGGTAGGCTTGTCTGAGCTCCTTAACTTTCACTCTGCACTGCACTGAGTCCCTGCTATGGCCTTTTTCCATCATAGCCTTGGAAATTCTTTCAATTACTTTTTCATTTCATCTTTTGGAACGCAGTTCTGTTAGCACTGAATCCTCTCCCCATATAGCGATCAGATCCAGTACCTCCCGTGCAGTCCATACTGGAGCTTTTTTTCGATTCTCAGGAGACTGCATTGTTACCTGTGCTGATGGGCTCTCCACGCTGGGCAAGCAGGAAATGAATTTCAAAAGTTCGCAGGGCTTTTCCTGTGTACCTGGCCGGTGCATCCGAGTTCAGATTGCTGTCCAGAGCGGTCACAGTGGTGCACTGTGGGATATCGCCTGGAGGCCAATACCGTCGATTTGCGGCCACACTAACCCTAATCCGATATGGTAATACCGATATTAGCGCTACTCCTCTCGTTGGGGAGGAGTACAGAAACCGGTTTAAAGAGCCCTTTATATCGATATAAAGGGCCTCGTAGTGTGGACGGGTGCGGCGTTAAATCGGTTTAACGCTGCTAAAATCGGTTTAAATGCGTAGTGTAGACCAGGCCTTGGTGATCTTCAGTGGTAGCACTAAGAGCACAATGCTCAGTGATGCAGCATGAAAATGACCGACACACATGACCACATAAATACATGAGACTGATCAGGATAAGCTTTCTTGAATTTGTGGACTTTTCTGACTAGACATATATTGCTTCTTCATATTACAACCTGTGCTAAAAGCATTTCAGAATTCATGGGAATATCTGGCTAAGGAATTATTAAAATCCGTCAATGAGATACCACTACTCCATGTCATAATGAGGCTGCAGCAGTCAAAAAAATCAGTTACATTTGGAGAAGAGCAGGAAAGAGGTGGATGTAAATTTGGGCCCACAATTTATCAACCAACTCCATAATGTTACTTTCTTGTACTGGATTGTCAGTGTGTATGAACAGCTACTGTTTGGTCAATTTTGGTTTACTGACTCAGAGTTGAGCATTGCCTTCTCCTTCCTTTATACAAATTGAAATTTTGAAGTAACTTTGAAGGGGAGCGCATAGCAAACTTCAGGCATTTAGGAATAAAGACATTAAAAGTAGGGGTTTTGGTTTTTTTTCAAGTCACAAACATTTAAAATTATGGGAATGCAAGTTTAGGTACCTCACACAGGATCAGCTCTGTCCTTATATCTGTGTGCACCTTCCATTCATTCATAAGATAGGCTTATCACTTGAATGCCTTGCACTTTCGACCTTGAGCCATACACTACTAGTACTGGCACAGTACTATCTTACATTTGAAGTACTAATAAATGCACTAGGCACCCACTATGCAAGTGTCACCTTTACTAGCAGATTCTCTTCCTCTCTCAAAGAGCTAGGTATACCAATATCATGTTACTTCTCTTCTTCAGACCGCCAAAACCATGTCCCAAACCTAACCAACCTTCTCAGTAATACTCAAGAAACCACATTGTATGTACACGCTCAGCAGCCAACACCATTCAATATAAACTTCAGAGCCACAGAAAAGTTACCCTGTCAAACTCCACAGTTTTACAAATTCTTGAACCAATCTGATTGATTCTTTACTAGATGAAGACCTAAGGGAGTACATCACTAAAAAACAACATAAGCCAGTGTCGAATCAATGCATTACAGTAGTGGTTCTCAACCAGGGGTACACCAATGTCTTGTAGGGGGTACATCAACTCATCTAGTTATTTGCCTAATTTTACAACAGGCTACGTAAAAAGCACTAGCAAAGTCAGTACAAACTAAAATTTCATAGGATGACTTGTTTATACTGCTCTATATACTATTCACTGAAATGTAAGAACAATATTTATATTCCAATTGATTAATGTTGTTATGGTAAAAATGAGAAAGTAAGCAATTTTTCAGTAATAGTGTGCTGGGACATTTTTGTATTTTTATGTCTGATTTTGTAAGCAAGTAGATTTAAGTGAGTTTAAATTTTGGGGAACGCAAGACAAATCAGACTCCTGAAAGAAGTACGGTAGTTAGGAAAGGTTGAGAGCCACTGCCTTACAGAATGGGGAAGCACAGTGAAGAACTAAAGTTGTTTGGGATACCTTTGCTACATTTCCATACTTAAATTCTCCCTTAATTACCAAACCTTATATGGCATTTGAAGTGTCAGACCTTTTTTGGATTATT
Organism: Mauremys reevesii; assembly: GCF_016161935.1. Taxonomy (NCBI): domain Eukaryota; kingdom Metazoa; phylum Chordata; order Testudines; family Geoemydidae; genus Mauremys; species Mauremys reevesii. Next base: position 173,505,863 of record NC_052624.1, on the reverse strand, counting down.
TTATAGTTGAGTCCAGAATTAGCCTTCTAATTGAAGCCTTGTTACAGTGTTAACTATGGAGATGCAACAGTCTCTCTGCAGTAAAGATTGAGTAATTATTTAAAATAAAATTTGGATTACATTCTACTTTTGGGTCTTAATAACAACACAGCCCCTATAACTTCATTTTTAGTCAGACAAAGAAGTTAGTTTCTTGGGCTACATCTCCTGGCCGCGGTTCGCCGCTGCAGGCCAATGGAGGCTGCTGGAAGCGGCGGCCAGTAAGTCCCTCGGCCTGTGCCGCTTCCAGCAGCTCCCAGTGGGAGCTGCGATCGGCCAGACCTGCGGATGAGCCAGGTAAACAAACCGGCCCGGCCTGCCAGAGGCTTTCCCTACACAAGAGGCGACCCCAGTTTGAGAAACACAGCTTCCTGCAAACTTCCTTATTCTTGTGTTAATTGTTGCATAAAAGGTAGACTTTCCAGGACTTGTCAAGAGCAAACAAAGTTGAGGATATTTTAATTAATGACATTTTTTTAATGCCTGTAAAAATCAGGAACAGCAAGAACAGTCATTCAAGATAAGTTGACATTGGCTCCTTTAAATAGTTTACCATATTTCTGGTGTTAGTGTTTTTGACAACACCAGTTTGTATTTGCCAATAGAATGAGATCTCATTTTCAGTTTTGGGGGACTTGGAATGGTGTTTTCAAGAACTGGTAAATCTCTTGGTTGGCTGAACATTTCTAACACTTTAAATTTGAATTAGTGTGCTATGGGATGCCAAGCAGTGGGAAAGATTACTTGAATAATTAACGATTCTTTTAAGAGAGAAGCAAAATAGCAATTATTTGTTCTGAAACCTGTTTTAAGTCACCTTACTTTGTGTGCATATCTTGAATATTTTGAGACTCCTGGGATCTCACTATGCAAAGGCACTTGTTCCTGTTTATAACATATTAAGATTAGTATCTCTTCAGGACTTGGAAATAGAGCTGTTCTACTTCACTGACTTAGGTATTCCATGGGTCTCATGAGTCACAATTCTGATGTTACACTTAAACACAAGGGGCCTTATAAAAAGAGTACAAACCATTATCTCCTTACCAGACACGTAAAAACTTGGTGCTTCCAAATGTAAAAGCATATAGAACACCAGGCATCCTCTCATGGTGTTCTTAGAAAGTTGAGAAGCTGAGTGCTCTCTTTTCAGTATCCTCATTAATTTAATAGTCTTTTACAACGAACCTGGCAGGACTTTGTAATGCCAAAGTACTTATCTAACCATCAGGGCTGTTTTTAAATTATTTTTTTTGGTGTGAATTTTGTGTCAAAACTGCTTACAAGGTTAGCCTTCTACAATAAAAGGCATCTCTACAGTATTAACTGTTGCTGAACACAGTCTGCTTTTATATGGAAGAGGTTTCTCATTTTCCATTCCTCTAACATGTTTCAAGTATATCAGATCCCACCCACGTGTATATATACTTTTCCCATAGATTCATTCATATCTAGTCTTTATATTTACATTTAAACCTATATTTAAGTATAGATCATGCATACAAATCAGAACAGTGACCTTATTACTGAAATTTATTTTATCTTTTGCTCATCCTGTTGTAGGTGTGGACACTGTCAACGTCTACAACCAACTTGGAATGATCTGGGAGACAAATACAACAACATGGAAAATCCATCAGTCTATGTTGTAAAAGTGGATTGCACTATAGATATTCCACTCTGCTCTGAATTTGGAATCAGAGGATACCCCACGTAAGTACAAAAGGATGTGTGCTTCTATTATTTTGTATGTTTTTCCACAGTCCTCTGCCAATTTGTTGAGACCAACTTCTAAGTTATGATTTTTGGTGGTTTCCTTTATAGCTCTTCAGTCTTTAGAAGATAAATTTAAGCTCTGATCATGTTGCCAAGACAAGATGATCTATAATGTCTCTCTCTCTTTTTTTTTTTTTTTTTTTTAACACAGCTTGGAAGATGGCTATGTTTAAACAAAGTTCAGAATAGGCTCCCTGCTCCCCCCTCCCCCACCCCGAGAACATGTCTTTGAGACGGTAACATAACATACAGCAGTAAAGTACTAGTAGTTCAGAACTATTTTAACTACTTTAAAATTATTTCAGTTATCTAACTGTATATAGCACAACCAATTAGTGTGTATAAATGGTCTCAAACTTTTGTGTAAATTTGGTGCTCATAAAACTGATAGATTAAAAACACCATCTAAAGCCAGGCACATATTGATGCTGGCGCTGTGCAAGTTTCTCTACATGGTTTTGCTTTAACAGGGCTTGAAAAACTTAGCAGCTACTTATGAACTCGAGCACTAAACCTGTTATCTTTTAAACCTTTCCTATTATGATAGATGAGGGTTCCACCAGTAAGGACCAAGGTGTAAGGCCTTGGTGAGAAGGCTCTCATCTTGCCTCTGAGGTGCAGGAAAAGAATGTGAGCTGGAATTTCTACCAGATAAACATGCCTTTGCTTAAAGCACCTCAGCCCAAACTCCAGCACTCCTGCTAGCCTAGTGCTGGACCTCTCTTTAGCAGATTGTCAATTGTATAGCTTTGTGAATAAATGTCCTACAATGGCAGGGTACGTCTACACAGCAAAAAAAAACAACCCCAAAACCTATGGCAGCGAGTTTGAGTCTGGGTCAACTGACTTGGACTTGTGTTGCAGGGCTAAAAATGTTAGTGTACATGCTTGAGCTGAAGCCTGGGCTCTGAGCCCTCCCCACTTGCTGGGTTTCAGAGCCCAAGCTCCAGCCTGAGCCCAAACGTCTACACTGCTATTTTTAGCCCTGCAGTGTAATACTGAGTCATTTGACCCAGGCTTTGAAACCTGCTGATGCGGGTTTTTGTTTTTGCTATGTAGATGTACCCATAGAGACCCCAAAAGCTTATAGTCAAACCTTAGGGTCCAAATACTAATTTTTCTCAAGAGATGGAAAATAACAATAATTCACTGCTCTGCCTAGTCGGTTGCACAAATATTGATATTTAGGAAGATGGATCAGCAGAGGTTAAGAATAGTTTACTGTTTTTGTAGTTTGTATTAATACAGACCTTATACCTTATTAGTGCCTTCTAACACTTGAGTATTCCCTCTTTCTGAATGGAGTTTTTCATCACCACCTCACTGCCAGAGCATTTTAATTAGGGGATAGGAATTGCAGTAAATATTAATACAATAAATTTGGAACTGTAACCTTGCAAATAATGGGGCAATAGAGCAAAGTCTAATAGCAGTTGGCAAAAAGATGAGTCAGGTCTGAGCTAGCTTGGACATACAAATCTAATAAAATGTGTGTGATCAAGACAAGCAGGACAAGACTTCAGCTTTCAGTGTTGGCACAAGGAGAGAGAACAATATACCTTCAGGGTTCTAATTCTGCATATAGGACACACCAATAAGATGGTGCCTAATTCCTTGTAAATCTGTGGTACACAAAATTAAAGGCAGATTCCATTCCATAAACCGAAAATTCCTTTAAAAGGGAACTTGATTAAACTTGGTCAGGTTTGCTATCTTCTACCACACGTCCTTTGCCCCACATACAATCCTTAAAAAAGCATGGAAACAAATTATGGGACATCTAATGACAAGGAACTGCCTTCTTCCTCCAAGTGATAAAGTAAATACACTCCAAACAACCATTAATCTCTTCTTCTCATACAACCTTAGTTATGGCCTCATGCTTGTCCCATAAACATATAACATACGCACGCTCAACCTGTGCACATACGGCAATATATTTGCAAAGGTATTATTCCTGTAGCTCAAGTGATAGAGGTCTGGATTGGGGATCTGAAAGTCAAACTTTCATGATGACCATTGGGGAAGGGTGTATGTCAGTGGTGGGCAAGCTGCGGCCAGCCCATGCCACTTCCCGCTGCTCCCGTTGACCGGGAACGGCGAACCGCGGCCGCTGGGAGCTGCGGGTGGCCATGCAAATGTAAAGAAACTGTCTCTCGGCCGGTCAGTAGATTACCCTGACGGGCTGTGTGCAGATCGCAGGTTGCCCATCACTGGTGTATGTCTTAATGGTTGCACAGAATACAATTCCTGTTTTTTCCCATGCTCTCTTTTAAATGAGAAAATATCCTTAGAGATTAAAAAACCTCTCACTTATGTTGTGACATACAACAAAACACTGTTCCATGTTTGTCAATTTTTATCACATTACAATGGCTTTTTTTTGCAAATTGGCAGGTTTGAAGGTTGAGAGGTATGCTAGGGACGTGCCTATTGAAATGAGAGTTCTGTTCCCTGGGAGCAGCTTGCAGCTTCAGTCCCAGTGGAAACTATAAGTAGTAGTGGACATTTTTATTAGGTGCACCATCACTTCCCCACTAGAAAAATAGTGATTATCTTTACTGAGGACATGAGTAACTTCACAGTCATTGACTCGTTCAGTTCTTTTGTAAGTTATGGAAAATGGCAGCCATTTTGAGTCAGTAAGTACACCTCCACTCCTCTATAACGCGGTCGTGGGGAGCCAAAAATCCCTATCGATTTATAGCTGAAACCCCGTTTTATCAGGGTAGGGGTGGCAGGGCTCCGGCGGTGATTTAAAGGGTCCAGGGCTCCGGCTGATTTGGGGAGCCATGGGCCCTTTAAATCACCGCTGAAACCCCAGGGCTGCGGCAGCGGGGCTTGCCGGCGATTTAAAGGGTCTGGGGCTCCCCACAGCAGCCAGAGCCTCGGACGTTTTAAAGCAGGCCTGCACAACTCGTAAAACGGTGCGGGCCACATTACTCCAAAGAAAACAGCTGAGGGCCGAACCCCCCCAGCCCCACGGAAACACCCCCCCCCCCAGCACCTCCCGGCCCCGCGGAAACACCCCGCCCCAGTGCCGCCCAGCCCTGCAGAAACAAACCCTCCTTCCCCAGCGCCGCCCCACCAAAATAGTTATGGGCCAAAAAGGGAGGTTGGGGTTGGGGAGGTGATACTTGATTTTAAATCAACCAGGGGCTCCCAGCTGAAGAGGTGGCTGGGAACCCTCAGGGGCAAATTAAAGGGCCCGGGGCTCTGGCGGCTGGGGGAACCCGGAGCTTTGCAGGGCTGGGGCAGGGATTTAAAGGGCCCAGAGCTCCTGCCACTGAGGGGAGCCCGAGCCCTTTAAATACCAGCCCCAGCCCGGCTGCTGGAGCCGCGGCCAGGATTCAAAGGGCTCTGGGCTGCCCGCAGCCGTGGGGAGCCCTGAGCCCTTTAAATCCCAGCCACGGTCGGGATTCAAAGGGCTCTGGGCTGCCCGCAGCGACGGGGAGCCCTGAGCCCTTTAAATCTCATCCGTGGCCGGGATTCAAAGGGCTCTGGGCTGCTCGCAGAGCGCCGTGTGCGCAGGATTTAGAATCCCCCCGCGGGCCGCACAGTGAGCCTCCGTGGGCGGCATGTTGTGCAGGCCTGCTTTAAATCGCCACCTGAGCACCGCGGCCCTAGGGTAGTGGCAGCAGGGCTCCAGCGGTGATTTAAAGGGCCCAGGGCTCCCTGCAGTGGCTGGAGCCCTGGACCCTTTAAAGTGCCACCAGAGCCCCACTGCCCATGTTATATCAGGTTGTGTTATAGCAAAGTAGATGTGTACTAAGTATAAGGGTAAGATAGAAGAAAAGAATTGTGCATTTGAGAATACCTGGTACTGTTAATAAAAGGCTTGTTCATAATTACAGGGTGGGCTGTGCCTTAAGCCCCTTTTCAGACTCTCTTGAGTATGCCTCTCAAGAGAAAAGGCTGTGCTTCCTTCACCTCTGCAAAGGTGTGGTTTAACAACTCTGGGAATGGATCTTTGGGTCATTATGCTGAGAGACTATGTTGCTGTATTCTCTTTCTCTGGGTATCTCCCCTCCCCCCTTCCTTTTTGCCAGTGTGTGCTTTTAACTGTTTATGGTCTTTTGTATCTCTAGGCTCTGGCTTTGGTGAAACAGCTCTGTCACTTTTGGGTGGCCTGGAAAGAGCATCTTCCCTATTACTAGCCAAGCTATTGTTCCTTTAGCTCCCTCAGTGGTGTTTACCTCTAGTTGTCTTATCTCTGACCATTGCTTAATTTCCTGCTTGGTCTTCAAACAGAATACTATCAAGCAGGTAAAATGAGGTACATATAATATTCATACAAATACCTGTAATACAGGTATCTCCTCATTCTCCACGGGGTTACATGCTGAAATTTTTAAAGGTCTGATTTTAAAATTAATTTTAACTCCAACTAAGTAACAGATTTAGTTGAAAATCCTCAGGAAATTCAGTCTTTATGTATTAGTTGGGTACTGTACAGTTGGGGAGGAAGATATGCCGTTATTTTCATACAAAACAAAGAGATTGGATATACAGATCTAAGTGGGGGGGGAAAACTGAACCTCATCTTAAGAAAATAATAGAGGTGCTACTACGCCTGTAGAATCATTTACGCAAACTTCTTGATTTCTGTTAAGTTCTACTCCAAACTATTACCAGAAGATGTATGAAAGGGAGAGATAAGCAATTCAGATTTCATAGTTCTTTTCTTTATTTTTTGTTAACTTCTTAAAGGGACAATATTAACTTAAAAACCACACACCTTTCTGAATATGTTTTTAACCTTCTATTGTACAAGCAATGTACAATACTATAAATGAAAGCAATAAAGGGAGGATTTTTTTCTTATTTTAATTTGTATGCATTGTGCTTTTGAAAACACTTTTGCATAGTAATTTTTTTAAGTTGTAAGGGCTCTGAAGAGAAAAACAGGAGAGAAATGTTTAGAAAAATGTGGCTGTAAAACCACAAAAATTAGCAAGGGAAGACCAGGGCAGTTTAATCAGTTTAATACAGCATGTGATCAAGGGCATGCAAATTTGGTATGGCACAAAAAAGTGTAGAGAAATTCCTGGAACATAAGCTTTTTGGTTTTGTGCATACTGAAAAAAATTAACCGATGCTTTTTTGGCAAACTGAAAAATAAGATTCACAAGCATAAACAGAGATTAATCTTTGAATTATTCTGTCTAGCATTTTATTCACCATTTCATGTTAATCTAAGGAGATCTTGGAATGTTAACACAAAATATGGTATTTCTACCTGTGCTAAATTTAAAGGAGAACAACAGAGTTCTCTGGTTAGTTACAGGGCCCAATTCTGCATCATGGAAATCCAGGGAATGTGTGATTTTAATTATAGGCTTGAGAACTAAGTATGCTCTGAACTCAGTTTTGATGTTATCAGCAAAAAGTTCATTTATTTCCAAAGAATGTTTCTTGTTTGTATCTATTTGAAAAGTTTTGCCTTACCTCTTTGTACTGTTTTAATGTTTCAGCCTAAAGCTGCTTAAGCCAGGCCAAGAACCTGTGAAATACCAGGGTCCTAGAGACTTTCAGGCACTGGAAAGCTGGATGTTGCAGACACTAAATGAGGAACCAGCTGTAAGTGAACAGGAAATACTCCCTTCTTCCAGAGTCAGACTGATTTCTTGAACTATAGGGGTTAGGTTTTGCTTTTCAAGAGGAAAACTTCGTAAGAATAAAAATTGGATGATGGTGATAAACTGGAACAGTGGCCCAATAGCCATCAAACCCGTAATTAAAACTGGCATCCTTTGACTTGCCCTTTGTTTCCTTTATTTAAAACCAAAATTCATAATCTTATTTCAAGGAAATATTAGCCTCTTGACATTTAAGATAGGATTTCCTGGTACACATTCAGTTGACAAGTATAGGCCACAAGTACTTTGTCTTGACTAGGAAAAGTGATTTAGCTAATACAAGCTAGGTAAGTCTAGCATAAACAACCTTTTTCCTAATGTAGATGCAGGGCAAGAAATAGCAGCTGATCATGCTGTAGTTTAGAGAAGAGTTAAGGCTACAACTCAATCAGCAAAATTGAGTTGCAATGTGTTACCCTATAGCTACACAAGGAAAAGGCTTGAGTTTAGGTCTGGCTCATCTAGCATATTAGATGAGCTTGGTGTAAACGTAACCACTTTTCCTAGTCAAGACAAAGCCACAATGATTGCTGAGCTCAGTTGATTAAAAATACACAGTTCTGCTTAAACAAGATCCATATTAATGTATCTTTTAAAAATTTAAACATCAGATGCAAAGAAGTTTTAGCAATGTAGTTTCTAGTAATGTTTTTTCAGCTCTGAGCTAGTTCCTAGAAAAGTGTCTTTGTTCCCCAGGGAAAGTTTGGGACTGACTTAATGTTTGTGAGTGTTGCAGCTTAGTTATAAGATGGCTACGTTCTAGTTTGCTCCTTTTCTACTATTGCTGGTTGTGTGGGATTGGGAAAGAGTGCTCAAAGTAGAGTCTTGAATAACTTGTAAATTATAGATAGCTGAAAGACCTCATAAATTTATGTGATGGCACGTGGTTTCTGTGACAGGAGTGGGCCCGATATGTGATCATTAGGTCACATAGATTTGTCACTTTTTTTTTAAATAAAAAATCACAGAGCAGTCATGGTAATCTTAGTAAAAGTCACTGGTTTAGTGACTGCTGAGATTTTTTTTTATTTAAAAAAAAAGAAAAAGCCCCGACAAGTGAGGGGGCACAGACTACCCACATCTGCAACGTCTGCCCCGTAACACAACCCTAATCCCAGCCTGACAGAGACAGGGTCTAAGGAGTGACTATATAGCATACTTTTAGGCTCCAGTCTGAAGTCACCCTCCTTTCTTGCCAGACTGGGAGCTACAGAGCAAAAGTACAGTAAATAGTTAAAAAAAGACTTTTCAGGAAAAGAGGCTGTTGAGAGTCAATTGTCAGTGAGCTCTGACAGAGAGACAAGCTGGAAGGCAGTCTCTGTGCAGGAATCTGAAGGAGATGGACCTACTCGTATCCAGGTAATGATAAGCCTTAGGGGAAAACAGGCATATGCATAGGCTGGCTTATCAGAGAAAACATCTTAAAAACAACATGCTTTTGGTTCTGTATAAATAATACTTTGCTTTAAAGAAGCTGACTGCCACTCTTTTTGTGCCCTGAGGGAACAGAACTGCAGGATCTGAGCCCAAGTCAGACCTGCTGTGGTAATCACATTTGATACACTGGGAACTGCAGCCAGGGCCTAATTTGAGAGTGGGAGAATCCTGTGGCTGTCCCCCAGGTCAGATGATAGTTGGAAGTTTGAAAGGAAGGGAAGGTACATTTGAAGAGACCAGGATGGTGGATCACCAGGAGGAAAGACCAGATGTAGTTAGCCCAGTAACTGAGAGAGTTGCTTTCTGTATAATAGACTCACATGTCAATTTCAAATAACTGCTTATTAGTGTCCACTTGACACAGACCTTGATACAGAATAAAGCTGGAGTAGGAAATATTTTTGGGAATTTGAAAATTGACAAATGGGGATTGTCTCCATTTACACTGCAACATGGAATCATTACTCATGGAGCACTATGTAAGACAGACAAATTGCCATACAATTCATGCTGTGTACATAGTTGCATAAGACAGAAATAGTAATTATTTTGTTTCTTTTTAATAGGAGCAAGAATCTGATCTGCAACCACCAAAACTTCCGGAACCTAAACAGGGAATGCATGATCTCTCAGCAGCCAATTTCAAGATGCATGTAGCAGAAGGTAATTTAATTATTTTCTTGTAGCTATGATTGATACAGATATTTAGATCTAATTAATGAGAAGCCTGCAATATTTGCTTGATCTTGTGAGGTATATGAGAGAAATGGTGGATTAGTCTTTAAAAGTATCTTTCTTCCATCTTCTTACCCAAAAATCTGTAACAAGTGGAAAGATAACTTACAAAGAAAAATTCAGTTTTATTGCATATTACATACAATAAATATATTAAAGACATTAGGGTTATGAAATCAAGAACTCAGAAGTTAGGCAATCGCAGTATTAAGGTTGCACAAGCTATCTTAAATTCATCCTCTAGTGCATATGCATTATGATCGCCATCATGTAATTGAAGACTTACCATTTTTCCCCCCACAGGATCCCAGCTTCATTTAGTACACAGTGCTCAATTAATGAGCCACCTTGCACTATTTTGTTTTATGCTCACGGTTCAGTGTGTGAGTCTCTAGGTTTTATTTACTGCGTATTATTCAAATCTTTCTATGGAAATACAGTTATTTATTTCCTCATTGGCTCTTGTATGGCGCTCATCACTAAAGTATCTGAGTGCTTCACAAGCATTAATTTATCTGTACATATTCTACACAGTCTACATATATTCCAACTTCTGCTATGAATGAAGCAGAGGTCCTACAGACAACAGCCTCTTTTATTCCACAACCCTAATTCATCCCTAGAGCAAGTACATCCTGTGCACTGAATGAGACAAGCATCCTGTGGAAAAATAGTATGTGATCATGTAATTAAAACTGTATCATAATGCCTACACACATGGTGGCTGAATTAAGGTTGCACAGGCAACCTTAATTCTGGGATTTTCTGATTATTTTTATTTATTTATTTATTTTTAGTGGTTGACTTTGCACCTTAACGTTCTTTTAATAGTTTTTGTCTGTATAATTTCCTAGGATTTAAAAAAAGCAAACTGAAAAAACAGAAATTCCATCATGTGGGATTATATTGACACTCACTTGATTCATTGGTAGAGTTGTAATCTTTAGATCCACCACACAGACTCCTGCCACTTGAGCTAACAAGTAACTGATAGCAGTAGGAGGTGGTCATCTTATATGTGTCCCAGCACTAGAGGGGATAAGACACACACTTTGCCGTGGGTTTCACAGATATTGGTTGACTGCAAAGGAATAGTGAGACTCAGGAGTCTTGGGTTCCATTCCTGGCTCTGAAAGCGAGAGTTCTCTAGTGGACACAGACTCTTTTGCTCATTTCTGGCAAGCTTGACCTTTTCTGCCCCATCTCCTCTAATCCGGCCCTGCCCCACTCCTGTCTCTCCCCAGATCAGGCTTCTTATGCTAATCCCATTCTTCCCTACATAGCCTCTGCTTCTCATTCCAGTGTCATTCTCCTTGCCTAATCAGTCCTAGCTTCCCCCCTCTCTGTTTGCTGTCTGGTTCCCAGTGCCTCCCCCCGCCCCTTTGCATACCCAAGTCCAGTCGTCTTGCTTAAGCAGTCCCACCTCACCGCTTTTTGTCCAGTCTGTCTTTCCTTGGCCCCCTCCCCTTCAGTTAGCTCTGAGTTCCACTCTCCCTTCCTGGGCTCCTCCTCCAGTCTCTCTCTCTGTCTCATCCCTGGCTTTTTGTCCCAGTATCTTGGTTCAGCAAACCTCAGCTCTCCCCATACACCACAGCCCTCATCCCATCTCAGTGTTCCTTTGCCTAGCCAAGTAGTTCCCAGTCTCCCCCTGTCTCCAGTTTCCCTCACCAGCTCCCAGGGTCTCCACCCCATGTTTCCTTTACTGGCTCCCCGTCTCCTTGCACAGGTAGTTCCAGTCTCCAGCATCCAGTCATAATTTCCCCCCCCCCCCCCCCCCTTCCAAGTCCTACTCTTTCCAGACTCTTTGTGCAAGTCTACTCCTTTCCCTCCTCCCTGGTCCAGTTTTTGTCCAATCTGCATTCAAATCAGAAGGCCTCCTTTCCTACACTGGTTAGGTGCTAGCAGGATTGAGTCATTGGGACCACAAGAGAGGCAGGTTCCCAGCTCTCAGTTCTAGTGCCTGCCATTCCCTGGGCCAGAGCAGTCATTATAGGGAAAGTTGTTCTGTGCCCCATTGCCCTGTGCCAGAGCATGCTCAGTGGCTGGTGCATGCAGAGTCCAGTCACATGTCAGAGCTGCAATATGCTCAGTGAGGATAGACTCTTCAGAGATTTTATATTTATTCTATATTTAGGTTGCATAATACACTTTCAATTATAAAAGATTCTTGTAACTTTACGAAACTCTCTAGCACCTCCCTTGTTTTGAACAGGCCTTTGAAATTCAACACGGACAACACCCTGGGGCTAGAGAGATGACTTCTCTTGTCCCATGGAATTCCATTCAGGTAGCACTAGAGTGGGTGGTCATGGAAGGAGAGCTAGGTCAGGTGCCCTCTCCTCCCTCCACCCCCAACACAGCCTCTTGCTCCAGTAGTCCATCCCTGTCCTCTAGGGCTATCACGTGAGTCAGGCACTCCCCCAACTCCAGTTTGGGGAAGGGAGAGCCAGACTGGGCTCCCCTCACTCATCCCTTGGACCTAGCACACCCTGAGCCCCATGCTTCATTTTGGGATAATAGCCTTCCTCTGTTGCCAAGTAATGTAGTTATTTCCATAGTTCAAGTGATAGCAGTCTGTAATGCAGTGCTGAAAGTTCTGGATTCCAATTGATTTCAAAAACCTAAGAAATTGTAACCTAAATAACGTTTTTTACCTTTTTTTAAATACAAAGTCCAGTACTTGAAAGTGAGGAAATACCAGATTTAAGACTGCATTATAAGACAGTTTTTAATTACATGATCACATGGTATTTTTTTCATTGGATGCCTGTCTCCTTCAGTGCAGAGGGTAGACACACAAGGGGGCAGAATTAAGGTTACATGGGCAACTCTTAAATTTGGCATTTCCTAACTTGTGAGTGCTTTGTTTTGCAAACTAAATAATCTTTTATTGTAGTTTTGTATATCTAACATTGTGCATACACCATATGTTTTTGTTGTTGTTGGGTGCAGTTTTGGAATTTAAAAAAGTAATAATTCTGATTGTACAATCTATATCACTGCATTAGCTACCTATTCTAAATGAGAAATGTCTACTTAGTAAACTTTAAAAAAAAAAACTGTTTCAGCTTGGAAACCGCATACTAATTAAACTCTTGTATTGTCGGGACAAAAAATACAAATTGATAGTTTTCCAGTAAGGATTGAAATATGCATTGGTAATGGCATTGGTTTTTGTGTGCGATTTCTCACCCGTTTTTAAAACGCTAAAGCACATTGAAGCTTTCACTTGTTCATCATTTTATGGGGACAACACAGAATGATGTGAAATGTCAAGTTATTCATGGCTGATGGACCACAAAAGAGAACAGGGGGCAGCAGTAATAAGTGGTGTGCACATTTGCTGCACTTGCCAACTCAGAGGTTCATTGCAGATAAAAAGCCACTGGACTGAGTCATTAGATTCCTTACTTTTTAGATCTTTGTTTATATGGTTCCTGGTTAAGAAACTAGACTATAAAGTAATAGTGAGACTACTGATTGAGTAAAAATATAAAAAAGGCAACAATCCCAGACAGAAAGTTGTACCAATAAATCTTATTTTCATCAGTCTTTCTCTCTGCCTCTCAAGTTTTCTTTCAAACATTTAAACTAGAATGGAATTACAGTAGAGCTTGCCTACAGTGAATCTCCATTTATAGTGAAGTTGTTCTGTTAGTAGGAGCCTTTGCGTGGGGTGAGGGAAGGATCGGGGAAGCAGTGAAAAAGACTTCATTTATTATAAGAGGTTTCCATCCTTTCGTTTGACATTCTTTTCTCTGTATTTAGTTCCTTTCTATTCTATGTTAATATGGAGTTGCCTTGATGTTGTTAGTGCTTCATGCTACTGACTCGACTGCTACGGCTACACTAGAGTTTACAGCAGAGGAGCTGCAGTGATGCCACTGTAAGCTCTCTAAGCCATTGGGAAGAGAGCTCTCCTATCGGCTTTACTGCTCCAGCCCCGTGAGTGGCGTAGCTATGTCACTGGGAGATGCTCACCCACCAACATAGTGCTGTCTATACCGATGCTTAGGTCAGTGTAACTTACATTGCTCGGGGGGTGGCTTTTTCACATCCCTGAGCTACATAAGTTATACCGCCGTAAGTGCTAGTGTAGACATAGCCTAAAGCACTTAGGCCCAGTTTTTTTAAGTTATTTAGGCATTGCTTTGCTGTCACAATGCCTAACTGATTTAGGAGCTTATATATAATTTTCAGAAGGGATCTAGGCACTTAGAAGTCTAAATCCCGTCAACAGCCAGTGGGATTTAGACTCCTATGTGTCTAAATTATTTGTTGTTGACAAATCCATGTTTGCTATTACTTATAACTCTAGCTATTCCTCGTATCTTTTACTAATTGATAGATTGTTCATTTTTTTCAAGGTGTCAAAGTTAGACTGCCTGGTCTATAATTCCCCAGGTCCCCCTTTTTTCCCCTTTTTAACAATAGGAAATATGTTCACCCTTCTCAAGTGCTCTTTATCTAAGTATTCTTTAACCTGTTTTTTCCACATTTTGTCTTGTGTTCCTTCCCCCATTTTGTTAATATTAATTGCATTGAGTATATGGTCACTATTAATCTTTTTCGTGAAATAGGCATTAAATACCTCAGCCTTCTTGATGTCGTTAATTATTAGCTCTCCTTTCCTTCTATGTGGGGGACCTACACTTCATCTTTCTCTTGCTCCTAATATACTTACAATACCATTTGTTACTACCTTTTATATCCCTTGTTAGGTGCAACTGATTTTGTGCCTTAGCCTTTCTGATTTTGTCCCTACATGCTTGTGCTATTCTTCTGTATTCCTTAGTAATTTGTCCATTTTTCACCTTTTGTGGGATTTCTTTTTTATTTTCAGGTCATTAAAGAGCTCCTGATGGAGCCATGTTGGCCTCTTATTATTCATCCTATATTTCCTTACATTGGGATAGTTGGCAGTTGTGCGTTTAATATTGTCTCCTTGAGAAATTGCCAGCTCTCCTGAACTCCTTTATCTCTTAGGTTTTGTTCCCATCGGACCCTATGTACCGGGATTACATGACAGAGATTTTAAAAGTCCTTGTCCCAGAGAGCTTGCAATTTTAACTTAGATAAACACAAACATGAAGATTACAGAGGATCAATGCAGGGAAAGAAGGAGAGTTAATTCAAATAGAGTTTTATAGCAACTGAATTGCAGTCACTTCTGTATTTAGAAATGTATTCAGTGTTTGAGCTTTCTCTTTAAATTATGCTGTTTACTTTTTGACCTTCTGCTGTTTTCCCCTCTTCAGCAGTGTAGCTGACCCACGTGAATTCTCGTTAGAATAAGAAATTTTAGTAAATGGTTAGATGAAAATTATTGTGCTTTTAATAAACATCTAACTTTGGCAGTGTTTTTTGTGAAGATGTATGGATGGAGGAAAGACATGAACTATGCACTGATGTGCTTGGATATGACATTGAAACACTAGCTCCTGAAATATTTGTGGCCAAGTTTAGTTTACGACATTTCAAACTAACTAAATATAAGTGAAGTACTGTACAATGGATACCATTTAAAAATTAATGTTACTGCACCACAGTATTTTATCTTTACTATTATATTTTCAGAATTACCTGTACTTAAGCTAGGAAATACCATGATAAATTTATAATTGGTGGTAAATAGCTAGTCTTTAATTACAGTCACTGTTTCAGGTACATATGAATTGAGCCTTTTTTCCCCCCCCCCTTTTAAAGGTAATCACTTTATCAAATTCTTTGCCCCTTGGTGTGGCCACTGCAAGGCTTTGGCTCCAGCCTGGGAACAGCTGGCCTCGGTTCTTGAACATTCTGAAACTGTCAAGATTGGCAAGGTAGGTTGAAAGCTCTTATTAAACTGGAAATATACCTCCTTTGGATGAATACATTAGTCAAGTAGCACGCTACTCATCCTATATAGTCTGTAAGCAAAACTTTATTAACTCTGTTTTGTCACTTGATAAATCACCTTCACCTTCACAGACCCCATTTTAATTTTGAGCTGGCTATTTCTCTTATATGCTACACGGACCCAGATATTTTATTTATCCCGATGAGATGGACAACTCTGAATTGACAAGACCTATTCATTTTAAATAAAGGCATGCCAGAAACTTGTCTGTACCCAGATTACTGTGTTTCAGAGGTATGAACGAACAGAAAGGGAGAATACAGTAGATGATGAGAGGAATACTTTCAGTTTTGATTTTTGTATTGCACTGCCCTTGTCTATTGTCAGGGCTTCATAAATTTCAAGATTTATTTTCAGTAGTAAAAATTACTCTTCCTCTTCCAGTATGCTGTATACAACTGGATAGCTTTGTAATTTTTAGACCCAGTAAAGGCATTAATGATGCGTTGTTTCTCATCTATTCATATCCTCCCTCCACCCCCCAACAAAAAAAAATTAGTATAGAGTTCTGGGGGACTTCTGTCTTAAAAACTGATATCTTGTCCTGCTTTACTATTTCCCTTAGGGATGATAACCAGATTCTGTGGTGTATTTACCATGGGAGCTTATTATTTGTTCCTGAAGTGACTTCTATGCAGAGGTATGCAGGTGGTCTGGCAACTGCAGTTACTCACTTTATTTGCTGACCCATGCCGAAGTCATGCTGGTGTCTAACAATCTGAATCCCTCAATGTTATCTGATGCTGCTAAATGTATAGAGACTAACTTTTTTAAACTCTTAAACCTTCAAAGGTATTCACTTGGTATTTAAAGACTGCTGTCATTAATTTCCAAGTAAAACTGTTAATGACAAAGAAACTGCCAGTCTCTCCTTTCTCTCTGTAAGAATAGACTTTTCTTATGGTGTAGATCAGAGTGAGTCTTTTGAGAAATTTAAATGTTTTGAAATCTGGCAACACAACTGAGATTGCTCAGAATAAAGTACTAGAGGATTTTGGTCCTTTGATATTATCTGTATGTATTAAATGCTGCATGTAGTGATTACTTTTTGAGCATCTGGAATGTTTGCGTGAGCTATCTGGTGCAGTTATTGCTTGGTTTAAGTATGTTCTTACTACAGTATTACCCAATCTCTCTTAATGTAGAGAGTTATAAATCCATTGTTTTCAAAAGTCCTGTTTTATCCAGTGTTCTGTCTTGCATGTTTTAGCATTTTTTCCCCTAATAAAGGCAGTTAGTCTTGTCTCAGTGCCTACCCAGTTTTGTGTAACAGGATGCCATGAAACTATTGGAAACTTGTTTTGGCTCAGGCTGTGATTCTCTAAGTAAGCAGGAAACATGACCTTCATGTAATCCAGGTGAATGTCAGTAGCACCTGTTACATTGTGCCTGTAGTCTGCTTAGTTGTCCTCACTTCAGTGATCTGTGGCAAAGAATTCCTAATGTTAACTTTAAAAATCTAAGTGCTATCTCAAGCAGATGCTGGAACCATGCACGTGACATGTAGATATTTATTTGCTTATTAACTGGATTTGTAAATCAGGGTATGCCTACACAGGGATTAAAAAAATTGCTGTCCCAGGTCAGCTGGCTCAGCTTTCTGCTTTGGCCCTGGGCTAAAAAAATTGCTGTGTAGACATTTGGGCTTGGGCTGGAGCCTGAGCTCTGGGACCTTGTGAGGGGAGGAGGGTCCCAGAGCTTGGCCTCCAGCCCAAGTCCAAATGCCTACACAGCAATATTTAGCCTCACAAGCCCAAGTCAGTTGACCTGGGCCATCCACAGCTGTACCGCAGGTCGTTTATCCCTGTGTACTCTCTGTCCTTACAAATTGGCTTGTGGCAAAATTAGAATCTAATTTGAATTCCAGTTGCTCAGCATTTGGAATTTCCCTTGCATTGAAGTCAAGTCACTGGCTGTTTTGCTTTCTGATTTCAGAGTACTCCAGTATGATTTTAAAAAAACCCGAGCCGCTCTAAATCCTTCTACTGAAAATTTAGGTTTCAAACTCTTAACGTATGAGTATTGGGTGTCCTGGTGCCCAGGTTGTAATTTTTTTCACTCTGCAAATACTGAATGCTTGTTCTAACTAGCATATCAATCGTAGTGCCTTTGTTCTTTTCTGCTTCTGCCTCTACCCTCCCTGAGCGGCTTGAGAGAGATTTAGAACACTGACTTAAATGGCTTTCAAGACAAAACTTGTAAATTATTCCAATTAGCTTCTGACAAACCTTGCCTTTCTCTGTAGATACATAGTGAGAGATATTAAATATAGAGAGTATGATGCCATGTTTGGAACAGCATGGATTTTATTCCATATGAGTGAATGATTATAACTATTTTAAACTCTAGGTTGACTGTACACAACATTCTGAAGTCTGTTCTGAAAACCAAGTTCGTGGATATCCCACCCTCCTCTGGTTTAGGAATGGTGAAAAGGTGAGGCTGCAAATACAGGACAAGGTCAAACTTTCTTCCTCTGTGAAGACAAGCAGGCTTGTAGAATGTTCTTGCATGTTGGGAGAAGTTGGCTTATTTGAAAGCCTCTTTGTAAGAGATGTAAAGATAGACGATATGAATGGAGCAGTGTTTGGGATGGAATGATGACTTTTGTTTGTGCCATAATAAAATTCTAATATAGTTGTGCATCCTGGTCTGCAAATAACCAAAACCAGGGATAGATATCTCAAAACATACCAACTTGTGAGAGAACTCGGGGTATATTTTCATCTTCCAACTTTATCCTTACATGTAAAAGTGTCTGGAAATACAGATGAAATAGACAAAATACAAAGTTAAAAGAGGGAATTCCTCCCACTCCATCCCCCAATTTTGCCTCTCCATATTCACATTCATGGGTATTGCATGGCCCTGGAGTCATCAGCTCAGAGCAGTGCCTGTTGAGTTCACAAGTCTGAACATTTGAAATGATGTTATCAGAATCCTGTGGCTCCAGTTGCCCAAATTCAAAGAATTGCAAGAAGGACCTGGAAGAGGTTAGGAAAATGAGGAGTGCAGATCTGCAGAGCCAACGCATTTGAACAGCACCAAATAAGCTTTACTGTAAGTAATATTTTCCTCCTAAGAGAATTGCCTCTGCAGATCTTCACATTTGGGAGATTTACCAGAAGTAACTCTAAAGGAGGACTAATTAAACAAGAATCGTGGAACTGCTTTCAAGCATTGGAGTAAGATTCAAATTAGTGAGAATAGTGCTGCATATGAATAGAGCTGAAAGTGTTAGCTTTACAAATTAAGTCATGCTTACATAGTCTATTAAATTAATCTGCCTTAGAGCTAGTGGAATGAGCTCTAAACTTGTTATTCAGGAAGACATCAACTCTATTGCAACAAGTCTAAACTCAAAGAATAACCCATTTCCGAAGTCTTTCATTTCATTTCTAGACTATCAGAAAAGACTGTGAACAGCCTAGGTAACTTTCTAATGGGTTTCATTGCACCTAAATAAGTTATCACTCTGTGTCAAGTTTACGCATCTATTTCCCCCAAGTAACTGGTATTAGGAAGAAAACTAGAGGGTTTGTGTTGCAGTGCAAATTAGCCAACAACCACCTTAAGTAAAAAGTTTGGGGTAAGGATGTGAATCTTTGTGGAGCATAATCACCACGGTGGTCATCAAAGCCTGTAACAGAGCAGAAATGAAGATTCTGAACTTCTGGAGGGAGAACTACAGCTGGGAAGGGTGATTTAAGCTGACTGCTGTCTCCACAGCCCTAACAGCAGAGGATAGAGAATAAGACGGAGAATATCTTATTGCCCTTATATAAATCCATGGTACGCCCACTTGAATACTGCGTACAGATGTGGGCTCCTCATCTCAAAAAAGATATACTGGCATTAGAAAAGGTTCAGAGAAGGGCAACTAAAATGATTAGGGGTTTGGAATGGGTCCCATATGAGGAGAGATGAAAGAAGCTAGGACTTTTCAGCTTGGAAAAGAAGAGACTAAAGGGGGAAATGATAGAGGTATATAAATCATGAGTGATGTGGAGAAAGTAAATAAGGAAAAGTTATTTACTTGTTTCCATAATACAAGAACTAGGGGCCACCAAATGAAATTAATGGGCAGCAGGTTTAAAACAAATAAAAGGAAGTTCTTCTTCAAACAGTGCACAGTCAACCTGTGGAACTCCTTGCCTGAGCAGGTTGTGAAGGCTGGGACTATAACAGCGTTTAAAAGAGAACTAGATAAATTCATGGAGGTTGTCCATTAATGACTATTAGCCAGGATAGGTAAGGAATGGTATCCCTAGCCTCTGTCTGTCAGAGGGTGGAGATGGATGGCAGGAGAGAGATCACTTGATCATTACCTGTTAGGTTCACTCTCTCTGGGGCACCTGGCATTGGCCACTGTTGGTAGACAGCATACTGGGCTGGATGGACATTTGGTCTGACCCAGTACAGGCCGTTTTTATGTTCAGAGACCAACACAGCAAAGGCTCTTAAGCACAAGGGAACTTTCTGACCCTCCAAAACAATTTTCCAAGATGCTTTATGTTGTTGTCCCAAGAGAGACTCTTAGTGTCCTCAAATAATAGTGTATTTCATCAGGACCACCAAACATTAATGACATTACAAAGAGCTATGGTCACTTCAGAGTAGGCTTTTGTGACAAGATGGGTCTATTTTTTGACCTACTTATCCATTAGTGAAGATAAAGTTACTCCTATTCCCTTGGACCTTTCAGCTGCTTCCAAAACCAGAGGCTAAGAAGAAAAAAAAAATTTGCTTCTATGCTTGATAAAGATGAGTCTCCTTTTTAGCCACTGCCCTGGTGAACTGCAGATCTCTGGCAAGGTCAAGTTGGCCTTTATCAACATCATGCTATTCCCTCATGCTGGACTCCCCTCAGAATCAGAAAGATGTTTTTTTGGACAAGTATGACATCCAGAAATAAAACTTCCAACCATTTTACCCAGCAACTCCTGGAAAATTTTATAGTTGTCCAATGGGAAGATCATAATACTGTTCAATAAGGGAGGAACTGCTTCAGCCAGTTGAGCATTGTCTCCATCGTTGTTGTCATCTTCCTCCTCATAATAGAAATTTGGCATCATGTCATCAGTACTGGAAAGAGGTAGATAAGGTCTCCAAGGGTGGTGGAGGAGAAAAAATGGGCAGAGCTCTGCCCTGCTGAAATGGATAAGAATGAGCAGGTACAGACTTCTCATGTGATCTTTGATCTCCCTGGTTTGGACTGACGGTATGGGAGGAGGGACAGAAGAAGCCACAGCTATTTGGGCATAGACCATATAAATGGCAAAGATACGAGGTCTGCAGTGTTCATCAAAGGCATAGGAGATGACTAAAGAGACATGTCTGTTTCACTCTCAGAAGGTGTAGGAAAGTTTGTAAACAGTACCTTGAAAAGATATTCCAAATCTGAGGTACATCTCATAGCTCACACCTGAGAGGGCTGAAATTGACCCCAAAGAATTCTGGGACTTATTGAGATTCCAAAACTGAAGCCTTGTCAAAGGAAGTACTAGAGTTAACCAACAGAACACAGTGACAACAGTTCAAACTAAAACATAGAGACTAAATCTGATAGTTTGCTGTATTTTTTCTTACACTGTGTTTACACACTGAAGATAATCTTTGTGACCCTGAGAGCTAGAAACATAAGCTAACTTCTTTTAGAAATGAGGGACCAAGATTTTGAGTGCTCCTAATTCCATGTTTTACTTTAGTCAGCTACTTTTTAAAATCTCAAAACTTTCTTTTAAATGAAAGTTTAGGTTCTAAAGTACAAGGGAAGGATTCCATGGCAATTTCTGAATCCTTGGAGTAAACTTAGTCCTGTACATATGTTTACAGATCACAGAGCATTTTATTTTGAATATGCATATTACATGCTCTATTACAGATATTTACCATATTTCTTTTAGATAAAATCCAAAACTTCAGAAAGCTCTATTTGCTAAACAATATGTATTTTAACAAATGGTTTGATTAATTGTAGGCTGACCAGTATAAAGGAAAGAGGGATTTGGATTCATTAAAGGAATATGTTGATTCTCAGCTACAAAATGCTGAGAGAGCCCCAGATGCTGATAAGCCATCTGAAGTTCCACAGCAGCCTGCAGAACCCCCTCATGATGAGGTAAGTGGTATTGTGCTGTAAAATTATATCAAAAATCTTTATACCAACAGCTCTGCTGCCACTCCCTGTCATTTACCACAATGTTTTTGATGGCTAAAATGATAGCTTAGTAACCTGTAAACAATAACTATGTGAACCTTGCCAAAAATGTTTGCATGCAAAACTTTTAATAAAGTTAGTATTAGACATGGTAGTTTAGCAGTTGTTGTTGAGGAACGTATAACCTTAAGCCTTTCTGATGCTTTTACTAACCTGATGCATTGGAAAACTCTGAAGAAAAAAATCTGTCCATATGTGATTATAGTCACAGTAAATTGTGTAGCTAGTTGCATGTATATCCATCTATTGATAGATTTTTAAAAATGAACTTCATTTTTTTTGTCTACTAAATTGCACCTTGTGTGTCTTTCACATGGTCAGAATCCTTGTGACATCACATTTGGTTGTTGTGGAGATGATTGTCACAAACAGGATTCTGACCTGAGATAGGAAAGAGACAGCAGGAACAGGTGGGCATCTGAAAAACAAAGATACTGTATTTATAGGGAAAGGAAGGCTGGAGGGGGGAAAATCCCACAGAAGGTGGTGGAAGAGCAAGATTTGCGTCGGGAAACATGAATGTGATAGTGTGGCAGATCATGGCAGTAAAAGTTTTGAGTTTGGAATGACTGCATTAATTTTGTGTTGGAGCTACAGGGAGTCATGCCGATTGCCAAGCAAAATAAAAATCCATTAGTACTCTGTGGTCTCACTTCATCACTTTGTTTTTATCTTAAAAAAAATAAAAAACCCACATACTTCTGCTTTTCACCTTTGGGTTTCATTGCAACTAATGTGCAAATATCATCGAGAAATTGTAACATCCACAAGTACAGCCTAAATTCGGTTTATATAATATTTATGGTTTGCGAAATAAGTGTTTGTTATGTCCACAAAATGTGGGATGGTAGTGGACATATAAAATTATAATACATGTGGGAGATTATTTGTTCCTCTGGTAATTTATAGGTTGAAGTTTTTAATACCTAATTTTCAGATAAAATCAAGCTTAATAAAATAATTACATGTAGTTTCATGACCTAACAGTATTTTTTGTAAATGTTGTTACCCAATATCTTTACTATTATAATGTTGAATTTGTGTTCTATTTAAGATAGGGCTTTAGTGAATTGACTTTTTCATTTTAGATTTGACTGTTTTAATATAAAAATGAGAAATACAGAGAAGTTTTTTAATTAAACTTATTGATGTCTTTTCCTCTTTAATTTTTGTTCTCTTAAAGTAAAAGATCCTTTTTTACTGGGGTAAGTAGTAGTATTGTCAGTTCCCTCTTTCATTTATTCCCAGTTGTAACCTGAGGCTTTTATAGAAAGTAGATATGGTTAGTCATCACAGACTTACCATTTGAATTTTCATTTGAAGCCCGCCCTCTCCCACACACAATTTTTAGAGCAGAAGTTTAATTCTTATTTGGTAGACTGAACTCAATTTTATGTCAGTTCAAATGACTAGACTACACATAAGCAAAATACTGTCCGGTTTTTTTTTTGTTTTTTTTTTTAACCACTCTCCTCCCACCATTCAGCTACCACTTACTAAAAAGCGTGTGTGAAATCCATACTTGGTGAGGGGTTTGCATTTTACACTTGACATGCAAATGTTTTTCTAGTGACAGGTCTATTTACATTACATAAAGTAACAACACACTAGGAGAGCTTTTAAAGATATTTTCAGAATAGCCTAGATAGCTCATTTAATTCACACATTCGTATTTTTTTTAACCCTTCAGACTAATTGTTAGCTCAGTGATTCCATAGGAAGTTGCATGACAGCATGTGAAAATGAAGTTGAAGGTTCAGTAGCTGCTAGACACTTAGCCTTTCAGATACTACAAAGTTATATATTTGGGTACACTGCATTTTTCAAAAAATGGGTGAAAATGACCTTGAAATATTTTAGTTTCTTTGCATATAAGAGAAAGATGTCATTTGGGGGTTAGCAGTGGCATACACTGCTAATCTTATTGAATAGATATTGTGGTAGTGACAGCAACAGGCTTGTGAGTTTCTCTTTAACATATTTCAGGCGTTCAAAGGACGGACTTCTTATACGGTTTTGACTTGTGTTTCTCTTGACAGGCTACTGTCCTGTCTCTCTCTGAAAAAGACTTTGACCAAACCATTGCTAAAGGGGTTACCTTTATTAAATTCTATGCGCCATGGTAAGTAGTTTTCGTATAAATTGTCCTGAATTATTGGTACTTAGCTTTTTATTCATTGTTTGTTGTGGGTTTTGTGCTCCTATATAATTTGTATTTAGATATATAAAATGTATTAAATCTTAACTTGTGTACAAAGCTTGAATAATTAAATATTTATAAACAAGCAGAGTGGCAACAAAATTCTCCTATCGTCCCCCAAAAAAGACTGGCAAAACCCCCCTTGCTGCATACCCAGAATCAAATCCAGACTCTGGCAGACATGAGGGGAAAGGAGGGAAGTGACATTTCCTTTGAAGACTCACCACCTAAGAATGCCTTGACTTGGTTTAAACTGGCTGTTGCTTGAGCACCTCTTAGTTTTCTTGGACTCACACAAGGAGAGAGGTGCTTTCTGCATCAGAGCAGGGCCCAAACTGTTTAGCACGTCTGAGGTTAGAAACTTCACCTGGAATTCAATTGGGAGTCAGTGCAGATCATGGAGCATAGGTATAATGTGCTGCTACTGGAGTCCTATTTAATATGTTGTAACTAGAGTGCAGAACTAGCTGCAATTTCCAGGTGGTCTTAAGGTGAAGTTGCATGTTAGTTACAGTAACCCACCCTTGATGTGACCAGCATGGATGACCGTGGTGAAGGCTGCATTAGGGTTGCCAGGTGTCCAGTTTTCGACTGGAATGCCAGGTCGAAAAGGGACCCTGGCGGCTCCAGTCAGCAGCACCGACTGGGCCATTAGAAGGGCTAAGGCAGGCTAATCCCTACCTGTCGTGGGGCACCGCGCTGCACCATGGAAGTGGCCAGTAGGTCCGGCTCTTGGGGGGGGGGGTGTCCCATGGGGCTCCGTGCCCCAACTTGAGCACTGACTTCACATTCCCATTGGCCAGGAACCACAGCCAATTGGGGCGGGGGGTGGGGGGGAACCTGCAGGCGAGAGCAGTGTGCGGCGCCTCCTGGGTCCCCCCAGCCTAGGACCCCGGCCCGCTGGCCGTTTCCAGGGTGCAGTGCAGAGTCAGGACAGGCAGGGAGCCTGCCTTAGCCCCGCTGACCGTGAGCTGCCTAAAGAAAGCCCGCACCCCAACCCCCTCTGCCCCCCCAAACTTGGAGCCCCCTCCTGCACCCCCAGCCCAGAACCTGCACCCCAACCCACAGCTCCTTCCTGCACTTCGAATTCCTTGGCCCCAGCCTGGAACCCCCTCCTGCACCCCAACCCCTCATCCCTGGCCCCATCCCAGAGCTCTCACCCTCTCCCACATCTCAACCTGCAGCCCCCTCCCCCACTCCAAATCCCTCGGCCCCACCCCTCCATCTTAGAGCCTCCTCCTGCACCCCAAATCCCACATTCCCAGCACACACCCCAATCCCCTGCCTCAACCCTCAGCCCCCTACTGCATTCTGAATCCCTCAGCCCCACCTCCCAAACTGGAGCCCCCTCCTACACCCTGAACCCCTCATTTCTGGCCCCACCTTGGAGCCCCACGTCCCCAGTTAGAGCCCACCCTCTCCTGCACCCCAACCCCCGCCCAGTGAAAGTGAGGGAGAGTGAGGAAGCGCGAGCCACTGAGGGAGGGGGAATGTAGTGATTGGGGGCGGGGCCTCAAGGAAGGGGGTGAGACCTAGTGTGTTCGGTTTTGTACAATTAGAAAGTTGGCAACGCTAGTCTGCATGTAGTGGGAAAATTCCCAAATGATTAATTTATATTTGGTATCTGCTTATTACTGGAATGCCCAGCACAGCTGGTACATGCAACAAGACCCCAATGTTGCAAACCTGTGTAACAAACATATCACTCCTCCCCGCACCCAACAGGAGTGACAATTTCATTACTTTCTTCCACAAACCTACAAACTTCAGCCATATCTAGATTGAGCCTCAGGCAGCTAGCTCTCCTTCCTACCCCAATCTGTTAGTGGGCTCCACCTCACTGGCTATGTTGGAAAAGATGGAAAAAGCTGAATGTCATTGTGTGCAGAAGACAGTGTAGTTCAGATTTCCTCAGACATCCTCCTGTTAACCCCCAAGATTTATTGAACAGGAAGGGGTGAAGGAATAGAAAACGGTTATACTTTTTGTATTGAAGTGCTAGTATTTCAGAGCAGTAAGTTAGCCATATGTAGTGCAGCAGTACTAGGCAAATGCAACCAACAATTTAATATGCTCAGCAATCTCAGATTTTACTGTGGCTTATCTTGAGATGAGGAAATACTTTTTGTAAATGGTAAGAATAGCAACATGGAATTTTTAATTTGTACCTAGCAGAGTGAGTGATCACGCCTCTCAGCATGGCACTATTCCCTATTTTTACACTGCAGTTTCAGTCCTGGCTGTGAGCCCAAGTCATGGTGTGGGATCCATAATCTACTGACCCTGATGTGTGAGAGCTACTACCCCTGAGCCAGGCTGAGAGTGATGGGGTGCTTCTGCTAGAGGGCCACCTTTACCCTATTATGCATGAGAGATACTCTGGGGGGAGAAGAGAAACACAGTAAATTAAATTGTAAAATCAGAGTAGAACTGCTAGAAGACTTGTCATGGCTTTTTCTTATTCAAAAGATCAGCTTCTTATGTCTATTCAGTATTAATATAGATATTTGTATACTAAAAAACAGTGCTTGCCTTCGCTGTGTTGCCTTCTGTGCTCATTCCCAGCATGCTCTGTTGCTGCTTTCTTGTATCTTGTCTGAAACCAGATTGTAAGCTTACAGGGCAGTACAGTAATTTTTATACAGTGGTGATTCTTGGCATACTTTGGGTTCTGTAAAATAACTTGCAGACTTCGGTGTCAAAAATGAACTGCTTTTTTACTCATCACTGTAGACTCAATGCAGCTAGAGGAAATGAGGTGAATTCTATTTGTCATAAGTGGAATTGTCTACTGTTCAACTTATACCTGTGCAGCGCCACTGAAGGCAGATGAGGTTGCACTGGACCAGATTTTGCCTACACAACCTTTTACAGGCTACAATGCACAAGGAGGAAAGAATCTGGCTTGATGATTCAGAACCCAGATGTAATTTGCAGGGTTGGGAATTAGTTTTCTGAACTCAATATAAAGAGAATTGAGACACAAAAGTGGAATCCCAATAAGCCCTTTTTAGTTACTTTTCAGAGTAGAACTGCACTTTAAATACCTTCCCCTCTTCTCACTGGATTCTAAAAAGGGCACTGGTAGATGGGGCAAACTCCAGAAGAATGCCAGATGGCAGTTGAGGAAGGGTGTATTAAACATACTTTACAAAGAATCAACCTATTAGCTGCTGCCAGAGGATAGATTGGTTATCACAGAGTTGCAGTTTAGGAAACTGTTTGCTACATTCATGTAGTTGGTATCCTATTCTTAGCTCAAAAATCATGTCTGTGTATACAATTGTAGTTCATTGTATATAGATAACCTTTTTCCTTTCCAAGTAGATTAATTTATGTTTGGCTAAGCAAATACTATTAGGTTGAGATCTACTTTTGCCCTTCAGTTTATTTTAGGTAAATATTAACATTAAGTTGCACGGTAGGTATGAGACCATCTTGTCTTAATTGTTTTTGTGCGTGGTCAGTAATGCTTTTACACTCAGTGTATATTAACAGCAGAGTTCAACTATATACTTGTTTTCTGAATTGTAGAATGAAAACTCTAGCAGAGACTTGTCACCATCTTTGTCGATGCCTGAATCAAGCCTTAAGATACTCATGGGCTTCTGTAACCACCAACCTAAGGAGCAATTGAGGCAGAACAAAATGAGCAATGCATAGATCTTTACATTCTAAAGTGCTTTTTTTTAGGGATTTGTTTCTTGGAGGCACTATAGAATTAAAGTTCAAAATTTGAACAAAATACTGTAATAGTCTGGTGGTGGCTATTGTGGTTTTTTTTTGTTTTGTTTTTACTTTTAAAATAAAATCTAATGTAAAGACTTTTATATAAAACCTACATCTAGAGGACCACATTCTACTGTTATGATAGTGCAAATTAATAATTGTGGTGTAAATCAGCCATATACCTGTCCACTCTAAGTCTCACTTGAATGGAGTTACTCTAAATATACAACTGTGTAATGCAGATCAGAATCTGGCCAGTATGTTACGTTTGTCTGTAGAAAGCAAAAATCACAGGCAAACAAACTACTTGTTTCCAGATTTAGCCAATATGTACAGTGGTAGTGGTAAAAACGACAACCGAAGTAAATGCTATGCGACTTGCCTGAGGATGGTGGTAGAGAAGAGAATCAATTTTGCAAAGAGGACAAAGCTAATGTGTGAAGGATTGTTTTTAGTTTTCAGGAAGGTTAAATTTAAGATGGAAAATACGTTAAGCTACTCGAGTCCCCTTTATTGCTGAGTTTAGAGTTTAAGAAATATTATGCATTTTTCATTAGCATTAATATAGGAACTTCAATTTTATAGTGCCAGGAGGCTACATTATTAAAAGGGGGGGGTGGGGTTGGGATAAAAACTTTTGCCAAGAAAACAGAAGTCTCATGTCATAAATTTTGTGCAATATGACTTAAAAACAGACACACCCCTTGAGACGTGACTAATCAGTCAGTGTCTTGGGTTAGCTTTGGTGGGAGAAGGGGAAGTGACATGGTGGAGAGAGGTAATGTACTGTACATGCCTAGTAGCTTATTTAAAACTTTAGAAGTGTAACCTTTTAAACAATGTAACAGTTTGTGGCTTGATACAAGCAACTTTATTTAAATATAATCTGTGATCTTTTTCATGTTTGCTTTCACAAGCTTCTGGTGGGTGAGAGATGTTAATACGCTATTTCATATAATACTGTACCAGAAGAGACTACATAAAAGCCAGAAATTATTTTAACCTTCAGATCATCTGGCTTATTTCAAATACACCAGTGATCCACCCTGTCCACTTACTCACATAATTGTCATTTTGGCCCGTATCATTAAGGAGAGAGCACATTGTATGGCTGTCGTGATAAAGCAGCTAGGGCCTACACTGGAAGATGTCTGCTGAACACATGCCTGTTTGTTTCTAGGTGCGGTCACTGTAAGAACTTGGCTCCAACTTGGGAGAACCTCTCCAAAGAACAATTTCCAGGTTTGACAGATGTCAAAATAGCAAAAGTAGATTGCACCATCGAACGTAACGTCTGCAACAGATTTTCTGTAAGTGTGGATGGTTTAAAATTAATTGGATAATCTTAAATAATTTGTACCCCAGGTTGAAGTCTTCAGTAGTTGGCCCAGGTGGCAGTTCACTGTAAATTTAGTGATCCTGTCGCCGCACTCACGTCAGAAGTTACTCTTGTCGTGCAGGGGGGAAAAGAGAGGGATGGTTACCTGGTGGTTAGGAAAGTCCCTGTGCTAGTGAGTATTTAAACATCTTATACAAAGTGGAAAAGCTTCAATAGGCAACAGAGAGAGACCTACTGCAGTGGTTAGGGCACTCATCTGGGAGATGAAGAGAGCAGAGCAGGGATTTGAATGCCTTAGTGTGCTCAGTTCTTTTTTTTTTTTAGGTACTCAACTCTCCCCAGCAATGTACTGGGTGCCTAACGCAGGGCTGTTCATTCCACTTGTTGGCAGAGGGCCTAAAGTTAAGCACTGCTAAGCATAGTGTTTGGGGTTTGGCCCCTAGTCATTAGGGTGGCTGCTGGTGTTGTAAGGATGCTACTGAAGTGACATGGTTTTGGTTTTTGTTTTTCCCCCCCTTAAAGGTGAACGGTTATCCAACACTGTTGCTTTTCCGAGCAGGGGAGAAAGTCAGTGAACACAATGGAGCCAGAGATCTTGAAACGCTGCATAAGTTTGTTTTGCGTCAGGCAAGGGATGAATTGTAAAACACACATGGATACTTCTGCCCTGACTGTTCTTGTACACTAATGGGGAGAGTTAAATCAAGTTAATGTTATTGATTTTCAAAGGGCGGGGTTGGTTTTTTGTTGTTGTTTTTGAAAACTGAATGTACTGACTTGTGGTATCTTCCTTGTGTGTGTGTTTTAAAGCCACACCGTACTGACTTTTTCATTGTTTGTCAAGGAAAACTGGTAACAAGTAGTTACTGTGCAAATTGAGTATTTTCAGCATTAGTATTACTACATTTCTACCTTCCCTGTTGAGATATAAATGGTTTCCTTTGAGCCTAAAATAGATGAGGAAAATCAAGTTAAGGGACTGGGTAAACTATTTTTGAATTTGGGTAAAGGCTTGCTACCAAAGTACAGCTTATAAAGTGCTCACCGTTACTAGAAAGGTGCAAGCCACAGCTGTATTAATAAATGTTGCCTTTTCAACTGAAGCTAAAAACTCTGTCTTAATATAGCAGCTGGTCAAAAATTGGGAGGTTGAAAAAGAAAACACACCCCTTTGGAAGATACCAGGCCACTGCTAGCTGCTTGTTTCCTGTTCATATTTCTCTAGTCATGGGAGGCCCTAGCCATAATGAAAGTAGTGGTACTTTTACTATGTGCCTGAATATTACTGATGCCATAGGAGATGGGGGATTTTATAACAGTTCAAACAGGACACTTCTCTTCACTGCTAGAGGAGAGGATGCTATCATAACAACCACTTCATTATTTTCCAAGAGATGTCTACCTCTTTAACACATTTAGAAACAACTGGTTGCAAATAATTTTCTGTACCATATTTATCTTGCCCCAGTTTACTGCTAGAACCACTCATCTGACTTAAGCAGCAGGAGCAGCTGAACTCATGGGGTTTATTTAATAAGCAGATTGATACTTCAAAAGTGTTTCTTGTTCCTTAAAATGAGAAGCAAAACTCTTCTTCAATACCACTGTAATTCAGTTCCTGTTGCTACCTTTGAATGGGAGGACCATACACATTGTTGCCTTGAATGATGACCTACCTGATTGTGTGAGGTGTTCTAATACATTAAAGCCAAAGAATTTACAATGCAGACACCGTTAGTTTGCTAATGTAGCTGATCTTTTCTTCTAAAGGGCTAAATTCTGCCCTCATTCATGCATCAAAATTCATTGACATCTCTGTGAATTTCATATGTCAGCACTTTGCTCTAAGTCAAGTTGTTGTTTTGTGTCCATATGTAATAGTGAAAATTCTCTTTAAATCAGTAACTTACTCTTTCTGGCAAGGACCACAGGTTCTGTTCAAACTAAAATTGGGTAAGCATGGAAAGTGTACAATGAGGGCTAACTATTGTATGGCAGATGTATTAGATAAAATGTATAGACATCTGCCTTAAAGGAAGCCTTTATTAATGTTTTTTAAAACTCTTGTGAAGCACAATCTCATGAGTAGCCCCAGCTTTGGCTCATGAGTTTCTTGTATAAAATCAAAGTAGTACAATTGTTTACACTGAGACTTTCTAAATAAAAACTTTTTTTAAAAAAGCCCAGTCTTTCTATAAATGTTACAGCACAATGATGACAACTGCAATAAATTATAGCTTGTATTTACAAGAAGCTTTTTTTAAATGCAAGAGTTAGAGGTAAGTGCATGTAATACAAGTTTAACATTGATCAGAAAATTCATTGTTACTATTAGCATTGGGAATAAAACTAATCTATTAGAAGCTATGGCTAAAATGTGAATATACCCTTTAAACCAACTTCTTAAATGCGATTTCCTTTTTGGCCAGATAGTTTTACATAAACTGCATCTTCACTAATATGTCCACTCTCCAACACAGGAGCTGCTTCCAAATTTCTGTATAAACTTAAGTTGTAGAATTGTCCTGATTGCAGCTGCCTCTGTGGTGGTACAGTTGAGGAGCAAAGAACGTTTGGAATAAAACAGAACAGGCTTAGTGGATGCATCGTGCAGGAGTTATAGAATCTAAACAAGGTGGGAAGCTGCACAAGAACAAATCTATAAATTCACTGCCTAGTTGGAACATTCATCTCAAGAAACCAGGCAGGGAGTGGCTTTGTCCTTATGTAACTAATACATGGTGCAGTTAAATATCTAGTCAAGTCTATGGTTCAGCATGTGTGTTTGGAGAATGCAGAGGGTCAAAGGCTTCCTTTGGCACAACTGACGTTGCTCTTTATCAAGTTGGCTTCTGGAAGAAGCCACTCATACTGATGTAGCAACTATTAAATAGAAGGCACTTCCTAACATTGGGGTTGTCCAACATAAAATGCATGATGGTAAGGTATTAAAAGCATAATTTCTATATTTTACTACTACAGCTTTGCTTTTTGTCTACAGGAGACACTTTTTCAAGGCTTACATGTAGCAGATGGTGGTTTGGTAAAACTGAAGTGCAGACTGACCAACTGACAAGGTCAAGCTCCTGTTTTAAGTTTCTGCTACTCTCAGGGGAGTTTAATACCATACAGGGAATGATTGAAGCTAACAAAATTTGTAGGGATGGATTTCGTTTTTGCAAGCCTTACAGTTCATTTTTGCAGATCAGAGAGGCTGCCATGCTGTAGATCAGTTTTTTGTTTTTTTTTTTTTAAATCCAGCACCTGTTCCCATTACAAAGTTGAGTACATATCAATGAAGAAGTACCCTGCTGCTTCCTCTGATGCGCCTTTGTTGACTTTCTCCAAGGTCAGGTAGGTATAATCTAGAAGTTCATGGTAGAATTGCACAGTAGGTCTGGGTGAAAATGTTTGTGTGTCAGTGACATCCGCATGCTCTTACTACCATATTCCTATATTTTTTCAAAATGACATTCGAGTTATCATCAAAGTAAAGAACTGATATGGCATTTAGTTTGGTAGGTGCACAACAGGGTTTGGGAACGTATTCAGGATTCATAAGATGAACCTGTTTAAAAAAAGAAAACAATTTGATTGTACCAACTAATCTGATCTCCAACTTCACTTGTAGTTTAGCACAAGTCTTTCTATATACTCACCAAAGTTTGTACAATGGCATGATTGGTGGCATTCATGTGTGCATTGAGTGGGAAAGAACATTCTCCATCACAGTAGTTTGCTGCATAGCCTTTTGGTGCAATTATCCAATCCTTTGTTAGGAAATAAACAGAAAATATTTCAGTGGAATTAGTTGCCTGTTTGATTTTTGTAACAGATGGCATATAGAGGTAACAGTATGCAATTAAGCCTGATTAAAACTTGTCAACTGTTGATGGAAAATTGGGGTTTTGTCAAAGTGTCACCGTGGCATAGAAAACATTATTTTGATCAAAAACAAAAATTTGGATTAAAAAATGCCAACACAGTGCCTTAGACTTCCGCTCTTGGGGTTGGGCTCTCTAACTGAAACTGCATCTCCCATGATATACAACAGCCAGGGACTCTTATGTTGCACTCCCCGTACTCACCAAAAGGGGTGAAAATGTATCCTGGGAGATTTAGTCCAGCCAGAGAACATCCATAGAGAATGGGAGCATAGGGCACCCATCAGCCACTGTGGTGCCATTTTTAATTTAGATAGTTCAGCTTTTGGCTGAAATACTTCAAAGTTAATTTTTCCATGGAAAACTTCCCACAAGAGTCTTAGTTTTCACTGAAGCTCTGCACACACAAAAAGTTCTGACCATCTCTGTATAATTTGGTTGAAAAATCTGAGAGCCCTGATACGCTATGGAAGAGAAGGTAATAAATTTGGCATTTTGAAATGGTAGCATATAATCTGAGTGCTGTAGAAAAAAAACTTATTTTTTCTCACCCTTGAGGAAACATGATTGAAATACAGAACTACTGCTTCCTACCTGTACCCCACTTGCTTAAGATATTAACATTGTACATTAAGTACACACACCAATGCTATCTTTTGCTCAACATTCTGGAATGCTGCATTTAAAATGAACCTCATCATCTGTCACCAAATTTAAATGCACATAGTATTACTTTCCTGATACATATTTAAATTCAATTTGTGAGATTGTTTCCCCAGCAACCAGCTATTTCAAATCAATATCTACTTTAGTTTGAAGAGACAGTAATACTTATTTAAAAGGACAGTTACAGGTACTGTGGAAGCTACCTGTTATAAATTTGACTGTTGGGTGCTGAATTTGCCAAACATACAATTTGCATTAAACAATTTCTTGGGCTCAAGGTTTAGAATAAAAATAGTAATGCCCTCCTATGTGTTACCTACTTAAGAAGTTACTTGTAGATGTTAACCACTGGCAATGCTTGATCATCATGTTTTAGACATAGCCCTGGGTAGGGCTTGATTAAGGTATATAGCCTTAACTCCCATCATCATGTGAAGAAACCAAAAGCTTTCTTTGTGAAAAACACGCATCTAGCCCTCATGCTTGTGAAGAGATACTTGGGTCATGGTTTTTAAGTTTAACGTGCAGTGGGAGAAGCAGCAGCCTCCGTGACCCAGTGAAGAAGCTACCTGACCTACATCCCCTCTGTAACGTATTCAGTCAGATGGGAGGAGGAGCTTGAAGGCCCTGCTGCACACAGCTCATCTGCCTTCCCCTGCTGCCCTAAGGTCTGCTCCTTCAGCTCCACAGATCAGATTTAAGGGGAAAGGAATGGTACTTGTGCCACCCACCTATAATGCTTAATTTACAATGTCACTCTTGGTAATGCTGTTCTTCATATTATAGTCCCCCTCAGCTGGTTGTGAGCAGCAGTGAAAGTTAATATTGACCTTTAACACAACAGTGAGATGGGTTTGGGCAGTTCACACCTCCCCGAGCTCCTCTTTCAGGTTGGCTGCAGACTCAGTGTATTGGTTACATGCAGGTCATATGCTGACGGTTTTTTGACAAGTTTACTTTTAAAAATAAAGGGGGACTCTGAACAGGATGGCAGCCTCCAAAAGTAGCTCTGGGTTGTGATCCATTCCAATTTAAGCCTTGACTACACTTTAGTACATTGGCCAGCTTCCAGGGTGATGCAGTGCCAGTTGTGGAATTGCGTGCAAGCTACATGATACCCCTGCTATGCTCCCAGGATGACTACACTTGTGTGTAGGGTTAGGAAGGTTTGCACTGAATTACAGTCTCAAAGATTTTAGCTGTCACCAGCTAGCCCTTGATTTACATTAATTCTTTAAAATTTTGCATCACTTTTGTAACAGAGGTAAACAGACAAGAAGAAAACATCTATGAAAAAAAGGATTCTTTGAAAGGGTTCCAGTTTGACATTTTAGGCCCACGAACAGCACTGATCACAAAAAACTTACATTGGTTTAAAACAACAATGTTAGATAAATCAATCTAGTTAAAACAGTGCAAATCTACTGTGTGAACACACTTTATATCCAGTTTAAACCAGACTGGTAGTTGCACTAGTTAAACTAAAATCAATTTTTTCTATGAGCATACTGGGTCTCAGGCTATATCTACTGGCCTAATTACTAGCCTGCTGTCCAGCAATAGGATGGCTGCATAATACAATACCATATGAAATAGTAAATATCTTAAGATTCCCAAAAGAAATTTGGTGTTCTATCTAATCCGAAAGCTATCAATATTTGATCTCCTCAATGACTAGTTTTAATGTGGTGGCACAAGGGTCATTTTAAAGTGTCTACTGGAATTACCATAACATTGTTTAGATAATATTTCATAATGTCTAGCTTACTCAGAGAGAAACATTACACACCTGCCATCCCAAATCTTGGAAGCTAACAAAAAGTTCATGCTTTCGGCAAGCTGTTTTTAGGTCACTGCTGTTGTAATCTGTTAGGAGAAAGAAAACAACCCACTTAGAAGGTAAATTTTAGGCAATCATAGCATCATTCTAAAGAGCTGCTGGATAAATTTTTCCTTGCACTAAGTGCCGAACTGTGAGAGGTGATGAACGCCCTCAGCAAATGAAGAGAAGAAATTACAGAATTGGAATTGGGTTTTTCAAAGGAGTCAGGCACCCAACTCCCACTAAATTGGGATTTGGGTGCCTAACTCCTTTAGGCTCAATTGAAAATCTCAGCTGTAGTGCCAAATTCTCTTGTCCCTGTGAAACACTTTAAAAGTATCTGTTCCCACTAGTAAACACAGGACTTGGTAAGCACCCGTTTTGTGCTACCTTCTTGTTAGAGCCTCTGGTTAGCAGATATGTTTATGCACTTTAGAGCATATTTCAAAAAATATTCAAGATCACACAGTAATTGCATCCATTATGATTTTTATAAGTGTCAGTCACAGCTTCAAATATATCCATATTTGCTTTGCATATCCAGGATTGCTAAGCCATGAGACAGTAGTTCTCTGTCCTTGAACAGATACACTATGGCTAGCAGCAGAGACAAGTTTTCCCCCTCCCTACTGTGTGACTAAACTCAGACTTGATAGGAAGTGCCTCTTTGGCTGAAATAGTAATTTAGTCCTCATCTCACCTTTGGTCTGAAAATTACTGTCCCAGCTATGGGATTCAGCCTACTCTCCAAACCTCACAATGCTCTAGGCTGTAACTGACATGGTATTTAAAGAACTTAATATTAAGTTGTTCTAATTGCTAACATAAATTGCACCTGCAGAGTGGCAGACACTGATCTTAGTGGCACAAGCTGTAGTAACACAATTTTGGCTACTTAGAGGAGGCTTGAAATGATTCTACAAAATTCAGGTTTTGATTTCCAGTGGAGTTTCACCATGTATATTTAGTAAGAAGTGCTTTTCAGCATGTAAGTGCCTGGAACTGCCGCTCAAAAGAGAATGGAGGAGTCAAGCATGGACAGAGAGGCCTTTCTCTTCCAACTTGCCAGCACAAATCCAGCCTGGGCTGGAAGCAACTGAAAGTCACCACCACACAAACCAACTTCACAACTAGAAATCTCAGCAATGACAAAAGCCAGAATGAGCCATGGAACCTGACCTAACTTTTCCATGTAGGGTTGGGACACTTTATGCTGCCCCAGTTACCTGGAGAGACAGAGCAGTTCAGGTTCCAGCCCTGCCCAGGCAGCAACATGGCAAACTCGTGCATTTATTTTTTAATGAAAATGACGGAATACTGAGCTGCTCCTGCTTTCTCCTGTGGCTACATGCAGCTTGTTTCAGGGACAGATAAGGATAAAAAATGCAGTACTATTTTAATCCTCTTCTAACAGTCGCACCTAGAGGCCCCAGCACAACAGCCCTGGTCTGAGCTAGCACTGTACAAAAAAACACAGTAAAAAAGACTGTCTGGCATGTCTCTTATAAGCTCTTTGGGATAGTAACTAAGGATGGGCAGGGAAAATAGCACTA
Source organism: Mauremys reevesii (assembly GCF_016161935.1). Lineage (NCBI taxonomy): Eukaryota > Metazoa > Chordata > Testudines > Geoemydidae > Mauremys > Mauremys reevesii. Next base: position 173,468,925 of record NC_052624.1, on the reverse strand, counting down.
TTTCCTCCATTTTACAAATGAGAAACTGAGGCAAAAAGAAACTAGGGGTAAAATTTTCAGAAGTTACTTTGGCACTTAAGTCCTATTAACTTTCAATAAGTCTTTGACTCCTAACTATTTAAGGCATATTTGACAATGAGACTTAACAATATCTTCAAAAGCACCTAGGTGACGTGCCCAAGGTCACACATTCGAACTGTGGTAGACCCAGGATTTGAAATGGCTTCTGAATACCAGTCCACTAACACTGCCTGAAAGGCTAATGCAGCTTTCCATGCACAGCAGCTGGGATAGAAAAATATTTTTAGTTACTGTATCCTTGGCTCTGAAGAAGTTTTAAAAACTACAAGTGCAAATATTTATTCAAAAGACAAACTAGAATACTAAGGCACATCCTAGTGACATTAAGGCAACAGCATTACAGCTGGGTCCTGTTAATGCTGAGGTCTCAAAAACCCTATACCTCAAAACAAACCTAGCCTCCAAACCACTTAGAGTTGTTTTTAGATGCAATTTGGGTTTTAACTTCAAGGATTACATTTCAGACATTCAATAACTTCACTTCACTCAAAAAATTAATCAAGTTAGGAGAGTTTGCTAATTGGCTTCTGTAGAATAAACATACTCTATTCCAGCATCACGTTATAGTGAAGACGGAGGTGGTGTTTCTATACAAGTCTCCTCTTTTCAAATCAGACAGACTCAGTAGAAATAATGTCTTCCAAGAGCAAACACCTAGCCACAAAATGATTTTGAGTTAACATATTATAAAGTGGGGGGGCTTTAAGATGATTTTGGTGCTCAGCATTAGTCTTCAATGAGAAATAAGCTCTTTGCTTAGGAAAAATTTGCAGGGCTTGTGCTGGTAACAAAAGAGGTGCTGAGCATGTGAAAGCCACCATCTTTGTGACATTTGTGAATGGACAGAAATGAAAACATATTCTTGCCTTTTGTCAAAAGTAGAAGATGGGTCTGAATCAAATGTAAAAAGGTGGAGGGCAGGAAGAGTGAGAGAATATGAATGAGAATAACGGCAGAGTTCAAGCAAGAGAGGGCAGAAGCAAGAAATGCCAACCAAAACAATTTCTGTGAAGCACAGGCCATCCTGAATTTTCTCTTACTGGATGAGGTCATCACCACATGATTCCTCACTTATTGTTTATAAATCTATGTCACCCTACTATGACCAATAATGCATATTATCTGATCCATGTCCCTGAAACAACCATCCCCTGCCCGCAAACAAAAATTGTCCTATCTTCCTCCCTCTTCAAAACCTATTTTCTCTTGCTCTCCAACAATGGCTTCTATTCCTGAGCCCACTACGCTCCCCTCCCTTAGTTTCTATTTTAAAATATCAGAACATTTAAGAGGTGCATGGTCTAGGACTCACTTTTTCATTTGTTTAACTTTCATCCCACCTTCTTACTTTCTCATCTCCATATGTTATGTTTGTCTAATTTGCCCAGTAAGCACTTCAGGGCAGGGATCATTTGTTTTTTTAGTCTCTTTAGAACATCAAACAAATAATGCTACATAAAACTAGGGTTATGAGATGGCCCAAGTTTTTAGGGACAGTCCCAATATTTGGGACTTTGTTTTATATAGGCGCCTATTACCCTCCACCCCCTGTACCAATTTTTCCACACTTGCTCTCTGGTCACCCTACTTAAAACGTCTAATAGCTAGCAATTCTCAAATCTATTATCATTGAATAGTGGCAGTTTAAAGGCTGGATCGGGGGGTTAGAAGCTCTAGACCTATTGAGTGGGTCCTCTTGATGAGAGTACAGTGGATTGGTCAACCCCCTCCCTTCTGGGGGACCTGTAGCTAAAGCATAAGACTGGGAGTCATCAGATTGGGTTCTACTCCCAGCTGTGCCTTAAATTTGCTGTGTGACCTTGAGCAAATCACTCAACCTCTGTGCCCCAGTTCCCCATCTGTAAACTGAGGATTCCACCACTTACATAATCTTAGCGTGTGGTGTGTTGTGAACCTTGATGAATAGTTTGTAATGTGCTCTGAGAGTTTATACAGAACTCACAATTGAAACGCACAGGAGTGAGCTACTCCCCAGAGCCACACATTACCAATTGCAGATGAGAAAGACAGGCCCTCATAGGGTAGAGAGAGATCCACAGGTTTGGATATATTAGGAAAGCTTTAGATAAGTAGCTAGACGTTTGGATGGTTAGCGAAACAGGCCTCTATGCCAGAGTCTCATCAAACCTTAAAACCCACATGATTTTGAGGCCTTGCTCTTGGGGGTTCATCTAGGTCCCCTTTGGGTTTAGCGAGTCTTCCCCTGTGGTTTAATAGTTAATGCCAACTCATTATTTCCAATGTGCTGTATTTTATCGCTTTGCAAGCTATTCTGTCTCAAACTGAAATTTAAGAAGCAATTCTTCGTTTAAAAATACCTTCCAAGACAGCACAGTTGAGCAGCAGAGTTGAGGTGACTTGTTTGCACTGAATGCTCCCTTAGTTCAACCCTAGAAAAGCCGAACACGAAACCAACTTTCTGGCGAGCACAGATGTCTCTTTTAAAGCTGGACACTGACATTTTTGTTGTTTAACGGGGAGGGAGTATATAGTCTGACCCTAATGATCTTCCTCCTACGAATACTTATGCACCAATCTTAGATTTCCTATAACTTCTCCCACGTTAAGTGCTGGCAGAGAATATATAAATATTTACTGAGGTTAATCCTTCTAAGAATACTCTGACTGCTCCCAAGGTGCCAGTTCACTGGATTCCACAGGATTATTAATTGCCACCATGCTTCTAAATGGCTTTGACAGAGGTCTCTGGGCCAGCCTCTCTCTCTCAGTGTTTGACTTAGGTGATTTGCCTAGATAAAGCTGGTGTAAACTGATCATGCAGTTAATAATAACCCACTTAACATGAAAGCCATCTGCTTGGGTGGGATAAGAAAAGATGACAGGTTTAAGTACACGCACACAGACACACACAGATCAGAAGCAGAGAGGAGGTGGGAGAAGTGCAAGCTGTTCTGACTGCGCAAGGCACTCCAGCTGTAATGCAGCTTTCTCCATTGCATGGCTCGCTCTCTCTCTCTCTCTCTCACAGTCACCTCCAGTCTGACAACATCGATGAATGTTATACTAATGGGAGATTCTAGTGCAAGGCAATTACGTTATTCACAAGGTGATACCTCTGTGCCATCCTGGACATGTCCGGCCTTATTTGTTGTTTTTATTTAGTGATGCACTAGGCATTAAGTACAAAATCCAGTTCTCAAACATGCACGCATTTTTCCTCACAAAAGTGAAAGGAGCTGTGTGCTTTGGGGGGTGGGGGTGGGCACTGCACTGTAAATGTGTTCCCTGATGTTCTAACATGCCTCAGAGGGTACCTACCTTGAGATCCTCGTGACCTCTGTGCCTGAAACAGAGGAATGCTAAAATGGGTGTCACATGGGTTAAATTCAAAGTGGGAACTGTTGGCAATAGCCAGAAAATCTTTCTGTGTGAGCATTTACAATCTCAGGAAAGTCTTGGGAGCATTCTGTGAGTGGGCTTACCTTAATGGAGATCCCCTAATGATAACACACTGTTCTGTAGAAAGAACAAAGAGACAACACTTTGCCCTCTGAAGATCCATTACGGAATAAATTCATTAAGACCCTGATCAGACAGCAGAAACACATGTTTCTGACAGTCACCATAACTTCTGGTTAAAATTTGAGTCTGCATGGTCTTCGGGAGTCAGACCTAAATATACTGTAAGTGAATTGCTTAGCTTTTGACTCTGATCCTGACATGATCTGGTTTTAGATGAAAGGATATGCTAGCCCCTCCTACAGCCAGATATGCAGACAGACCACCCTTGCCCCCCAGTGCTCTAAGGCAATAGCTGGTGTACAGTTCTCTGCCTTGGCACACAGAAAATACTTATTCCTTAACCCCCTCTGCCCCTGCCAGTGCATCCTCTCTTCTGCAAAAGAATAGTGTTTGGCCCCAAGCATAGTTTGGCCCCAAGCATCAATCTATGATGGAGGATCTCATGTCAAAGCAAATACACATCTGTGTACATTACAACTTTCTCCCCATAAATTCAGTTCTGCTTTATAGGTCAGTCATAACATGTTTATAATACAGGGGAACTAACATTCTTGAGGGAAAAAAACACACTGTTCTTATTCGGTTTAGGTGCTTATACCCTACCCATCACCTGGGTACTGAGTCCTGAACAACATATGAACATCAGAGAAAGCACATGAAGGCCCCAATCCTGTATTTGATAGCACAGGGGCAGACTGCTGTGCCTGCGTGGAGCCCCACTGATTTCAATAGGGCTCAGTGCCAACACAGCCGTGCACATCATGAACTATTAGTTGCAGGACTGGGGCCTTGAGGAGTCAGAAGCATGTGACAAAATTATTATGCACTCTGACTGAAACTGACAAGCTCCTTGCCAGTCATGGGGGTAAGTATGGGAAAAGGTGCAATCCACTATAAAGACACCAAACCAAACATGTTAAGACTGAATTTTTGAATGTATCAACTTTACCAGGCCTGGCAATTTCTCAGCTGCCTTTTTAAACACTGATCAGAAGTTGCGGTAAGAGGGTGCCAGGAAGCAGAGGGGAGAATGAGAAGAGAATCATAAAAGGAAGAAAGCAACCCCAAAGACAATACATTACCCTGGAAATGGACATGAAGGAACCAGCCTAGTGACATGAACTCACCATTATGTCCAGATGTGACAGTGCTTTACATCGGAGGCTCCATAATGCTAAGAGATCTCAGGAGAGCACAGGATGGAGAGGAAGCCTTGGCACTGAAATCTCCTGAACTTTGGCCCATTTACATCATAGTCTTTTCTTTAAGAATTTAGACCTAATTCAGTAAGATGCTCAAAACACGTGCCTAACTTTAAGCAGGCGAGTCATCCTAGTGACTTCAATGGGACTGGTCACCTACTTACGTCACTAAGACCTGCTTAAAGTTAGGCATGTAGGTAAGTACCTTGCTGAACCAGGGGCCTTAGTTTGGTGAACTACGTATTCTATTCTCCTCACAAGCCTTTAAAAAAAGATCCATGTAACAGAGTTTGCAGAAGAAGAAAAAAAAGGCTAAAATTACATGAGGTTCAATACTGTTGAGAGCCATTAGAGTTTAACCGGCTGGGATGGTAACCCTCGAAGTTTGATATAGCACCTAGGGTGACATCCAGGGCTACATTCTCCTTCTGTACCCATGGGAGTTCTCCCAGTCTCACTGCATGTCAATACATGAGGAAAGTGCAGAGGGCATGATTCCAAAGATTTTTTTAAAACCATAGCTTTTAAACCTTTCACTATTAATCATGGACCAAGCCATAAAGCACTCCCTGTGTAGTCATTAGATTCTATCATCTTTGCACAGGCTATTAAATCAACCCTGGATTAGGAACAATAGACTAACAGTACTACACAAGAAAGAATTTCTCTCTTTTTCAAATAAGCCAACCAACATCTCAGTTTTAATTTTTCCCTTTTTTTGAAAATCCACACAGGTTCAACATTACCTTGTTGACTACTAGTCTGCCAAACCCCAGGTTTTAAATTAAAGTTGGCTTGAGCTAAAGTGCTCAAAAAAGCGCTTGAAACCACAAAATGACTAGTTATTTTTTTCCTTTTGTCATTTTATAATCCGAGTGGTTATAGTCAGAAAAGCAATTATGTAAAAACGTCCCCCTTTTGCCCAATATATCTGCTCCCTCTGGGGCTTTGAATCGTATCTTCTGATTTTAAAGTAGTAAAAGCTTGTTTTTGTCAGCCAGCTCTGCAGAGTTAATGGAAGTGAAAGTGGAGTCTATTCTGCCTCAAATGTCATCAGCACGAAATATCAGCCAGTTTCCAATTCTAGAATGAAACTCTGCACTTAACGTTTCAAATGTGCTGTACAAACATTAACAGCCCTCACATCATCGTTGAGAGGGAATGAAACACCTGGCTCTAGCTGAATATATTAATTATACACTTTGTGCTAAATGGCTGAGCCTACTGCTTTTAAAATCTCTATGAATAAGATGTGCTTACTTATGTTACTGGGGGCAAATTGATCACCAGGGTAACCTAGTGAACAAGCATGACACATACTTTTACAAACAGTAACTGAGGAACTAAAGCTGGTCCCAATGGAGCTAAGTCCAATGATTATACCTGTGGGATTGGATGTGGCTTCTTAAAGGGGATACAGCTTTACAGCCCTGCATGGTGTGGAGCTAAAGCACAGTATGCAAGCTACGAGTGACCCCAGAGAGAGAATTCTTGGACGGACGGACAGATGGACACACACACACACCCTCCAGAGCATTAACATCAGATGGGCTGGAGGCAGCTGGCTGAGAACGTTCTCACTTTCTGATATAAAGCTTTCATTGTACCTAACCTGTATTCCTGTAAGTAAACTTTCAGTCATGTTAGCTCAGCTTTTCACAGTGATTAGGCTTTGTTTAGGATTTCGCTCATTATCTGTGTAACATAAACATTGCTTTTATTTAAGTAACTGAAATTGGCAGGGTAGGTTATTACATGGGGATGCTTATAGTCTGGGGTGGGTGGGGGTTGCTCTTTGAGAAGGAAACTGGCTTTTGACCTTAAGGGAGGCAGAAGCAGGAATGCACAGGCAAGGGATTTGCAATGCCCTCCCTCAAACAATGCAGCTGCAAACCCATGGGTTCCCCCATAGCCTACAGAATTCCCAATCCTCCTACCAGCCTGCAAAGAAAATACCTAGTCTATGAGGAAATCCCTGTCTGATTGGCTGAAGTGGAAGAATAGGGGAAAGAAGCCAATCAGAGCTCCTGCACATGCTGATGGATAGCCTAACTGTCATTAATGGTAATGATAATGGCTACAACCCTATTGCAGGTCACCTTTTAGTACATGCTTTTAGGTTTCTAAACGTTAATGTAGCATGTGGGTTCTTAACTAGCGACTGGCCGCAAGTTACTCGGCCCAATACAGGGTAACTGGCTAAAATGTAACGGCCTGTGATATTCAGGAGTAGATGAGCTAATGGTCCCTTCTGGCCTTAAACTCCACTAATCTATTAATTACATTTTAAGCACAAATTCAAAACCCAGTCTAGCTGTTACATGGACATTTCTAAATCACTATCATGCGTGTGCACGTTGTCTCCAAGGAGCCCACTTGTGGGCATTAGTTAAGTTTCAATAATATTCACTAAGTTTCACAGGTTTTTCTGAAGATAAATGAATCTATTGTGAGTTTATGTTGGAGTACAGTAAAAAAAGCTAAGGAGTTTACTGTGAAAGAAGGGGGCAGTATAAGCAAAATAATCAATCTCAATTGCTCCAGAAATGCTACCGTTTGATCAGGAAATAGAAGAGATGCTCAGTACGTTCACCAAAAATATATCCCAAAAAGGAAGGACTTTCAGCTTTATGATACGATGCAGAGCTGGTTGGAAAACAAAAGATATTTCCTCAATTTTCATCCAAATTTCAGAATTTTCCAACCAGTTTCAATGAGACAGGAAATGCTTTTCTCTTAAGCCTGTTCTTCAACCATTCCTATATGGCTTACGACTCATGCCAGTTAAGAGGTAGGCAAGACTATATGTGTGCTCTATGATGTTCAAGCTAGACTTTTTTTAAATGAACAAAATACCATTAACTGATGGAAAGATGGGGATATATTGCAAAATTTAAAAAATAAAAAGTCAACACTGGTGATAAGATGCCTGAGATCAAATTTAAAGCTATTAGCTCTGCTTTTGTATCATCGAGCAGCTCTAACAAGGGTTTAAAAGGTACACTCCATCCTTCCATGTGCACAACTCACTTTCACACTGAGAAACCTAGCAGCATATTGCCTTGAAGTCTAGCCTAATAATGTGATTCTTTGGGTAAAAACTGCACTATGCTACTATGCTTTTTCTGAATTACAGAAGAGAATCCATCACCGCTTCTTAGTCAAACCTGGACTAAAAATGCAAGCACAGAGTGGTGTAAATGGTAGTGTTTCAGTACTTAGCGATGTTTGTTAAATACCTGATATTTCATGCCAGCAGCATACTTCTAGGCAAATGTTACTCTGCAGCAGATCACTGGTCCAAGGGATCTGAGGTGAAATCGTGGCCTCATTGAAACAATGTCACTAATTTCAATGAGGCCAGGATTTCACCCATGGACTCAGGAAGTCTCTAGTAAAAGCAAATGTTACATGAACATTCTTCTCTCAGGCTCTTGTAAATGTAGCATGCTCCTCTGTGCTAATTTCATTTTATTTTGGCCATGCCCCTTTTGTGCTTTTTCACATATCAAAGCAAATGAAAGATCTTAGAAGAGAAAAGATGTCTAATCTCCAGAGAAAACAGATGCTGCAAAAATTACCTGTTATACTAGATACCCTGGAAACATCTTGAGACTGAGTAGAGCGGTTTCGATTCTGCTGCCTGCGCCTGCTTGTGGCTGACCTAGTGGTCCGAACATGAACCTCACTCACTTTGAAAAAGGCCACCATGAAAGGCTGCTTGTCATAAGGGCCATTTCGGCCTATCAGGCCTGCTGCTCTAGGGTTTACACTGAGACCTTCAAATGGAACAACAACAACAAAAGAAAGAAAAAAGGTGTGTTAAAAAATCACAGTCTTGAATAGTTTTTGCTAGCAACACAGACACAGCTGCTCTCCTACAAGTAGCATTCCCTTTCCCCTTATTTTCGGTTCTCTCTCCTCCTTTACCCCCTCCGCCATAGCCTGTCGTCTTCTTCATGACATTCTTTAACTTGAACTCTGAGCTCTTCAGAGCAGGGACCTTTTGAATTCTTATAGCATCTCTAATGCTGTGTATAGGCATTGGTATATTACACATATATAATTAAATGCCTAAATCTGTTGTAAAATTAGTGATGACACTTCTGAGCCACCAAGAATAGAGACATTAAGGAGAAAACCTTGGGAAATTTTGAGGGGGAAAAGGCTGGCTACCTTTCCCATAAAGAGTTTAGAGTTGGGGCATAGCATCATATCAGTAGCTCCTACAAATAGGTGGACACTAGCATTCCACATTTTTTTTGGCAAAAGACACCGGACAGTCTCTGATCTCTTGCTTGAGTTTTATGGAGGAACTCCAAATAGGATGAAGAAAATGGAAAAAAGTGGAAGGCAGACATGATTCCACACCACTCCATGTTGTCATTCCTTTCTTACATTCTCCTTCCCCATCTTCCATCCTTTTCTTCCACCTTCCCACCACCAACCTCCCTTCTTCCATCTTTCAAAGTTGCCATGGGATTGTAAATGTTACTGTTTCTTCTGCAGCTCTCAGTCCCACAGTCCGCAAAGCCATTCCCACACATGGAATCTGATAAATTGCATCTCATGGTTAGAGTACTACACTGGGAGACAAACTCATGGGTTCTATCCTCAGTTGTGCTACTGACACTCCATGTCATGCTGGACAAGCTACATCTGTGCATCAGTTTTTCCATCCGTAAACTGATGACCATAATACTTCCCTACCCCACAGCACTATTGCAAGGCTTAATTAGGATCTGTAATGTGGATCACAATCCTTAGTGCTTTTCATTCATGTTAGTGAAAATTCTGCGGCTGCTTCTTTCAGGAGGCAATGCTTTTATCAGCAACTGATAGACTGAAGGCAGTGGGTGAAACCCTGGCTTCACTGGAGTCAATGATAGATGTGCTTTACCCTCTGATGTTTTTAGGGCCAGCTCAGTAGGAAGGATTCTGGGGTGGCAGAAACAACAACTGCAGCAAATCTAACATCAGTTTTAAAGCCATTGCACATCTTAAATGTGGACCTCTTTTTTTAAAAAGTTACACTGGAAAGTGTTTCCATCAGTTTGAAAAAATAAAAAAATAAAACTTATTTGGCTGGATTTTCAGAGGTGCGGAGGTCAAAGGGAGCATCAGAAATGGAGAGTATCTGCAAGCCAGGCCACTTGTGTATGGGGAAAGTGGCATTCCTATGGGCTAACTATGCCAGGATCTACGTATGTAATACATACAACAGAAAGAACTCAAAGTACTCCTAGTATTTTAGAGAGACACACAGAAGACCATCAGACAGACAGTAAGTAGCCTTCAATCTGTGCACTTGAATGCATTGCCTAGTCTATCACATCACAGTTGTACGCTTGGATACATTACCCAGACCATCACATTAGGGCTGATGGCTATAAACAATTAACAAAGACAGTCACCTGCCAGATGAATCAAGTAAGTTGGTCTGTAACCTACCATCCCTGGTCACCACACTCAGCTGGAGCCCCATGTTGTGCTGAGGGTTCATCACCCACATGTTACTGGTGGCAGTGATGTCAAACTCCAGCCAGCCTTCTTCTGAGGCCCACACTGCTCTGGTATCCAGCAAAAACAGATCAGAATCTCTGCAAAAGAGAACGGGAACATGAGGGGGGTTCCAGATTTCCCCACGTGCTTCCACTATCACAGTAGTGGGAAGGGTCGAAATTAAAATATTGCTCATTTGTTACTATAATTTCACCATGAAAAGGCATGTGCTTCTGCACATAAAGTTCAAAATGTTACAAAAATGTAGCTGTTTTCCAGGCTTGTGGAACCCATACCAGCTACAGAAATGCTAATACTTAGGAGTGTGTGTTAGTAACTGGATTTTAAGCCTTACCCCAGTGAGGCCTGGATGTAAATAAAGTCTAGCAGGGCTGCCCAGAGGATTCAGGGGGCCCGGAGCAAAGCAATTTCAGGGGCCCCTTCCATTAAAAAAAGTTGCAATACTATAGAATACTATATTTTCATGGGGGCTCCTAGGGGCCTGTGGCCAATTTTCCACCCTCCCCCCCCGGGCAGCCCTGGAGTCTACATTGTACAGTGGCCAAAAGTTATTACCATGTCTATCTGTTTTCTAATATTTATCCCTATTTATGTAAAGGGCTACAATTCTTATGTGTGATGAGCCAATATTGCAACAGTAATTTGGATCTCTGACACCAATCCTATCACTATTTCTTTTGCAAAAACACATTACAATTAATAAGAGCGTAAGGAAAGTGAGAAAACAGGTTACCTGTCCCCCTTCTTCCATCAAAGATTAATTACAGAAAAAGTTTTGTTTGAGTTACATTTTATTTTTGGCCAAATGCTATGTCATATTGCCCAGTAGTTTGGTTTACATGAGATCACACATGGAAAAACAGGCGCGTCAGTATACTGGGGCTCTTAGTGCAGCTACTTTTTATAGTGGAAAGGCTTTGCTCCTCCCTCTGCTAGTAACCACACTCTGGGTTGACTCAGCAGCCTTTCCACAGGGGAAATTCTGTGACCTTCACCTCCAGTAGCAGCAAGTGGTGGGGCTGGTTAGCTGCTGTATGCTTTGGAAAAACTCTGTGGTTGCAAGATTTGGGCTTCACCAGGCATGCTGTGTACCCTGGAGCACAACGATTGTAGAGGGATTAACTGCTGGATCAGCCCAGAGTCTTAATAAATCTTCCAGATTGGTCCCTGGCACCCTCTGAAGTGGGCTACACAGGTGCAAGTGGGTCCTCTTAGTCCCTGCGCTCTGTCTCTCCTCTGAATTTCCCTCTTCAATCTGCTTCCTGTAAACCAACTCTGCCCTCCTCCACCCTAACATGCTTCAGCCTGCCTTCCTCTCTCCCCCAAACCCTAAATAAAAGACACATTACTTCCACCCAAAACAAATGTGTTTGGTCACAAAACTATTCGGAAACATGTACAGAGCAAACCTACGCTTTCACAAACACTCATAAAACATCAAATTAACAAGGAGCATGGACAGATCACGTTTAAATTCAGGGCCTGATTTGCCACTATAATGCCTTTTAGGAAACCTTTTACATATCTGTGGAGTGAGTGAAAAGTGCTGTAAAATGCAACCAAATCAAAATTCTCCATTTTGCACAATACTAGCTTTTTACACCCACTTTGCACAGGTATGAATGATCACATAAGGCGAGAAAAACACTAGAAAAATCAGGCCGTTCAATTCAACTAATTGTTCACAAATAGGTTTACAGATCATTCAATAGGCCTGAGTTAATTTTTTTAATTATCAAAAAAAAAATTTCCTCTAAAAATTCTCACCATTTTCCAGCCAGCACCACTATTCCACTAGCTCTTCTCCTTGGTACAGGTTTATGAAGCCAACTATTGAAGTATTATTCCACAGATGTTATAGGTGACACTAGTAGAAGCACCTATAGTTAAGGTAGCCTGATACTTACCACTATAAGGCCTGTTTTCAGCTGTTGTAACTTTATCAAAATAACTACTTGTGCTGACATTTTAATTTTCAGGAGAAAAAATGGTTTAGCTGTTTCCAGGAACAAAATTAGGAGAAAATGTTTTCCTCATGTTAAAAAATGTTTCCAGTCATTTCACAAAGAAGCCCTAACACTTCATGCTTTGGAGCAGGGATTTGAAATTTGGCAGAGGCCTGCTCTAAGTAGGGATGTGCCTTTTGCTCTCCCTGTGAAAATTTACCAAAATTTGTCCATGCTCAATAAAGACTCAGAGTTTAGCAGCTAAATTCTCTGAAGATTCCATCTGCACCAAGGATGCTTCATCCCCACATAACTGCTACAGGGCAATCTGACTGTTTGTATGCCATCCCCACAGAGCAACAGAGCATGCACCGTCATATGGCTACATGGCAGGGCAGAACTTTCCCTGGAATTGCTCCTCCTGTCAATTGAAGGCCACTGTGGATCCAGGTCCCAAAACTACAAGCAGCCCCTCCTGTGCTTTCAGGCTTCCCTGCTGGCATCCATGCAGCATGGAGAAGAAAGCCTAACTGAAATGCAGAAGGGTGAGGAGAGACAGACTGAGAAAGGGACAAGCTGGAGTGGTCAGGCTTGGGGAGGATGGGAACAGAAAGGGGTCTGTAACCACTACAGCACACTCCCCTCAAGAAACCAGTATTAAGCCCAGGTCTCAACATTCCTCTGCCGTCTGAAAATATCTGTGAAACCCACTGGCACAATGTGCATCTGTCTCATCCTCCTCCTGTTGTTACAGACCCCCACAGAGAATAACAACCTACTACCACCACCAATTATTCTGTTAGCTCAGATGGTCTGTGTTGCAAATCTAAAGGTTCTAACCCTGCTGATAGGTAGTGGGGCGGGGGGGGGGAAATATGGTTCTCCATGAGTAATTTTCTACAAACTGAAAAATGTCACCAATGCTAAGATCGTACAATCAAGCACTTGAAACTTAATAAATGCCAAAAATAAGGCTGCCTGCGCAGCCTTAATTTTGTTCCCGTCTGTGCATGCATGATTGCTCAGGACTTAATCAGGGTTGTGTAGCAAACGAGGCCACTGCCCATAAGCTCCTTGCCCCATTTACGGAAGAAGTTGGAAGTGAATGAGGCAGGGGATGGCAGGAAGAGAAAGGAAGGTCTGATGGTTAAGGCATCTGAAAGCTGCCCTGGGGAACAGGATTCTATCCCTGCCTCTGCCACAGAATAGTCACTGAAGCCAAATGTTTCACAGGTGGCCACTAAATACATTTTCCTCATTTCCTAAGTGCCCAACTTGAAATACCTGAGGCCAGATTTGTGGATGCGCTGTACACTCACAGCTGCAACAGAAGTCAATTGAACCCCGTTCTGAATATATGAAGTGCTGCAAAATGCTAAATACTCAGAAAAGTTAGGCCCTTAACCATCTCAAATTGGGCACCCAAAATTAGTGAACATGTTTTACTTTAATCCAGGGGTCGGCAACCTTTCAGAAGTGGTGTGCTGAGTCATCATTTATTCACTCTGATTTAAGGTTTTGTGTGCCGGTAATACATTTTAACTTTTTTTAGGTTTCTCTCTATAAGTCTATATATAATATAACTAAACTACTGTTGTAGGTGAAGTAAACAAGGTTTTCAAAATGTTTAAGAAGCTTCATTTAAAATTAAATTAAAATGCTGATCTTAAGCTGCTGGCCTGCTCAGCCCACTCCCAGCCTGGGTTTCAGTTCACCTAGGCCAGCAGCGGGCTGAGTGGGGCCGGCGGCTGGGACCCCAGCTGGCAAGGGGCCGGCAGTCAGAACCCCAGACCGGCGGTGGACTGAGTGGGGCCGGCACCCCAGACCAGCAGCGGGCCGAGCTGCTCAGCCCTCTGACGGTCTGGGGTTCCGTCCGCTGGCTCCTGCCAGCCAGGGTCCCGGCTGCCAGCCCCGCTCAGCCCACTGCCAGTCTGAGGTTCTGGCTGCCGGCCCTTTGCCAGTTGGGGTCCCAGCCACCGGCCCTGCTCAGCCCACTGCCAGCCTGGGGTCGCGGCCCTGCCCACATACAGTGGGTACTTACCTTCTCCCTGGTTCTGGCCCATTCTCTTTCTCTCTCTCTCTCTCTCTCTCTCTCTGCACTGAGCACAGGGCTGGGGGTGAAGGAGCAGGCTAGGGGTTGGGGTGCAGGGTCTGGCCAAGAGCTAGAATGAGGGAGGGGGCTCAAGGTTGGGGCAGGAGGGTTGGGTGTGAAGCGATTACCTGGGCAGCTCCCATTTGGTGTGAAGGGTGCAGGTGGGAATGGGGAGGGGATGCAGGAGCTCCCATTTGGTGCTCAGGGTGGGGATGTGGGGGGTACAAGAGTCAGGGAATGGGGTGTGGAGGGGCTGGGTACGTGTGGGGAGTGCAGGAGTCAGGGCAGGGGGTGTGGGGAGTGAAGGAGTCAGGGCAGGGGGTGTGGGGAGGCTGGGTATGTGTGGGGAGTGCAGGAGTCAGGGCAGAGGGCTGGGGGCGTGTAAGGGGGTGCAGGAGTCAGGGCATGGGGTGTGGGGGGGCTGGGTATGTGTGGAGGGTGCAGGAGTCAGGGATGGGGTCGTGAGGGGGATGCAGGGAGCTGGGGTGCAAGGGGGGTGCAGGGGTCAGGGCAGAGAGCTGGGGGGGAGGGCTGGGATCAGGGGGGTGCTCCTACCCTCCTTCCCCAAGGCCGCTCCTGCCTCCCTTCCCTGCCTCCTTACCGGTCTGAGCAGCAAGGGCGCTGGGGCTGCTCTTCTCCCCTCCCTCGCAAGGGCCATCAGCGGTGGTGAGGGAGAGGAGCTGGGGCTCGACACAGCACGCTGGGGGAAGACAGAGGTGGGGAAGAGGGAAGCTTGGCTGCTGGCAGAGCCTGCTGTACAGCAGCGGCCGGCAGGACCAAGCTTGCTTCTGCCCCCTGCCCCCGCCAGAGAGAGCGGTAGGCAGGGGGCAGAGAAGAGTGGGCTGAGTCGGGCAGCATTTTTAATGGCACGCTGCTGCCTGCCGGGGTCTGGCTCAGCCCACTGCTGGGGTTCAGCAGCGGGCTGAGCGGGACCCCGGCAGGCAGCAGCGTGCCATTAAAAATCAGCTTGCGTGCCATCTTTGGCACACGTGCCGACCCCTGCTTTAATCTGTCGGTGCCTCGGTTCCTCATTTGTAAAATTGGGGTAGTGAAGATTGATTAAGGTTTGTGAAACACACTCAGATTCTATCATGAGGAGTGCTATAAAAAAAGCCCATGAGAAATATTAATTAGTTCTTCAGAGCAGGGTTCAAATAGTGTGCCATGAGTAAGGCCTTGAACAATAAGGATAAAACAAAATATTCAATAGTTAGCCATTCAGTGAGCACCGTCCATCCTGTGCCGTGAATGAGATAGGGCTCCTGTGGAAAAAAATAGTTTGTGACCATATTATTAAAAACTGTATTGTACTTTTTGCATATAGGAGCAGCAGAAAGGTAGGAATGGATAGGGGACATGGACCAGGCAGAGAAGACTGGAGGGAGCGAAAGAGAAAGACTGTTAGTGGAAAGTCAGAAATGGGCAAGAAGTGGTCTGAGCAAGCTACCTATGACCGGATAGGAACTAATGTCTACAGCACAGACTCAAGACAGACGGAATCAGATGCTATCACTGATCCACGCACAAACTTCTCTTCATTTCAAGGATACTGTGTAGTCTCCTGCATATGCAGAGAAAGAGGACTTTTGAATTCAGTATATAGAAGTGAAGTTCCAGCACCATAATGAACCATTTCTTAACACTTAGTCAAATTGTCCCTAGTATTTTATATCTATAAACAGTTCTCTTTTTCTGCATTTACACTGTGCTCATCATCACTGTGATATCTGAGAACCTAATCAAGATTTTAATCATACTTAATACTCAAACTCCTGCAAGTAGTTAATTCAGTAATGTTTGTGCAGCCCATTAAACATGTAAAACACTGTATAATTGATAGGTTTGTATTATTATGGGGAAGTAAATAAATGGGGGGGAACTGAGGCAGTGAGGTGAAGTGATTTTTCCCAAGACTACACTGCAAGCCAACTGGAGAGATGAGAGTCAGGAATTCCTCACTCAGCTAGGAGCTCATTCCTTTAGACCTCATATTATGGGTCTGACTCAAAACTCACTGAAGTAAATGGGAGTGTTTCCACAGCCTCCAACTGACTTTGGATCAGGCCCTGCAAACAAAGGTCAAGACAACAATTGCAAGTGGCTGAAAGAATCACACAGTCTAAGGGAGAAGTATGATTTGTCTGTGAATCATAAATTCTGCCCTAACTCCAGTACTCTGGAAGAGAATCCATTTATAAATATCCAGCTATAAATATCAACTATAGCTACTATTCTTAACACCAGAATCCTGGCCATGTAGTCAGGGCATTTATGGGAGGAATAGTTTGCATCTACACCTCTATCCCGATATAATGCAGTCCTCAGGAGACAAAAAAATCTCACTGCGTTATAGGTGAGACCACGTTATATCGAACTTGCTTCCCCCCCTCCGCCCCGTTCCTTGTTCCCTGACCACTCCTTCCAGAGACCCCCATCCCTAATGACCCCCAGGACCCCATCCCTTACCCAGCCCCCCTGCTCCCTGTCCCCTGACTGCTCCGACCTCTATGCACACCCCCCGCCCCCTGACAGGGGTAGAGGTGTAATTATGGTGTTTTCCCCTGTAATTAAATATTTCATTAGCTAAAATCTCAATAAACCTTTCAACAAAATGTCCGTGGGTGTTAATTCATTTTAATTATTTAACTAAATGCTAATTAGCTTATATTTTAGTCAAGTGGCTAATCTTTGTTATTATAGTTAGTGAAATTGCCAGATTAAAATAATTTCTCTCTGTCCTGAGTACACATTATAACATGGAATTTTGCCACAGGAAAAACACCAGTGCTATAAAAAGCTGAATTTTACGAAGTATATACTGGAAAAAGGTTTTCTGTTTTCCCAACAGTCCTTTCTCCCTCCGCGTCTCCGTCCCCCACCCCAACTAGGCAGAAGTTTTCCCAAGAAAGCAGTGAGAATAAATACAGCTCTCACCTTCAAACGACTAAGTTAAAGGCCTCTTATTTTAATTACGGATGAGGAACAACATTTTTGGCTCAGCTTCAAAGCTCACAAGCACCCAGGTGTTTAAGGGATTGTTACGCATTGACAGCCATTTACTGAGGCATTAGTTACTATAAGTCCCTAAAACTTTCTTCAGCTGAACATTTTTGTTTACTTTTCTTCAAAGACAAGTTGACATAATAGTCTAGACTGCATAACGTCAACCTCAAAGGAGATTTTTGCACAGAAATGTGAGGGGTTTTTACTGCATTATTTGTAAAAAATTTATATCCTTTCTTAATACTTTTTTGTATATCACATTCAGTCTACAGTTTGCACTACTTCAGATCTCCAGAAAAATTATTCTGGGTGTGATACTGCTGATTCATCATCAAGATCTTTTCTTCTGAACAACCAACACAAACAGAATGAAAAATTGTATCGACCATAAAATATAGTCTTGCTGAGTCAAGATTTTGAAGGTACAGCCTAGCACAACTGTAAATCAAATTCTTTCAGTATGTTATTTTTAGTGTTGCCTAGATAAAAATCTTAAAGAGTTTGCTGACATGCAGGACATACTGTATAAATTGTGTGTAGAACATGATGCATGCAAAGTTATAACATGAAATATTAACAACTTTGCATTTGTAAAGCACCTTTATTCAACAGATCACAAAGCACCTCACAAAGTTAGGAAATTGGAACTGGATCCTGCAAAGAGCTCCATGTAAGGGAACCCCTGTGCCTGTGAGAAACCAAAAGAAAGTCAATGGCCTCCGTGTGCGTGCAGGGTCTCTCCACATGGAACTCTTTGTAGGACCAGGCCCTTAACTCTCATAACCCTGACAGGTAAGTATTATAGTATTATTTCCATTTTACAAATGGTTAAACTGAAAAAATATTGCCTAAGCTCACATTAGTAGAGTGTGTTTCTCCTGACTCCCAGTCCAGTGCTTTAATCAAAAGACCAATATACTCTAAGTAGACAATGTCTCATCTCCAAATTCAGTTGATTTTGCACTAATAGGGCTTTTCTTTGTCCTTAAAAAAAAAAGGGATGGGGGAGCTAAAGAAGTTTCCTTTATATTCTGGTGGAAAAGGTAACTAGCTACAGGACTGAACATTTATCTGCTAAATTCGCCCCAGAACATTTTGACTTTTAAACCACTTTAAGCACACATTCACACCCTCCCACCCCTCCCACTCAGGAGTAAATATATGCACACTATATACAAATCTGACCTTAGCTTGAGACAGATTGACGTTAACTTTGCCATTTGTTTTGAACAAACCAATTCCAATCCAGTTGGGGACAGTTATTTTCTAAACTATAAACACTGCTTGCAAATCAATTTTCCCTTTAGATTAGAAACTCAGACAGTATTTGTATAAATATCCTGTTGCAAACAGAAAGACTTTACTACCACTAACTGACAGCTAAAAATAACGACAGTTTTAACCCTTAATGGAATGATGTTCTGTTGCAGGAGAACACACTATATAAATGGGAGAAGTGAAGGACATACCCCACCCCAATTTTATCATGTGGGAGAAACCTTTCTATGCACATCAAGCTACCATATTTCATTCTTGATACAAATGAAATTGTTTAATAAATGTTGACCATTAAGGCACCATATCCTTCCTTCCTTTGATCTTCAGCTCAAGCCATTGCTTCATTTTTTTTTAAATAGATTAGTTGTTTGGACAGTGTAGGAGGGTTCTGAGGTCTGTACTAACAGGATATTTACACTTGAAAAAATAATAATCATCCCAACCAAGGGCTGACATCTTTGATCAACCATAAATCTTCTCAGCCCTCCCACTCCTGACCCAACACTTCGCCGAGAGAAAGCAAGAACATTTCTGAGCAAAAAATATACATAACGGTCTGTTTCCAGAAATAAATCTGTTTCTTCCCTTCACTTTTCATGTCTCCCTTAAATGAGTAACCCACTTCCAAACAGAGTTGAAACTCAAATTCCCTCTTCTGTTTCTACAAACTCAGCATTCTATATATATTTGGAACACAAATGTAAATAGGGTTGAATTCCTCTCTGTTCTGCCTCAGCATCATAAAAGGTTGCATTACTACAGTCTGCCGTGTTTTGTGAACTAGAATGTCTCTCCCATTTATAATGAAGCTGGTCACAAACACTTGAAAGTCAGTGAGACTTGTGTCCCCTACATTCTTTTGGTGCTTTTGACAATCTCTCTTATTTTGTGTATTTAAAAAATGAACACTCTGGTGCTGAAAGAACCCAGGGACAGAGAATAACCTCTTGGGACATGTCTACGTTCCAATCACGGGGTGTAATTGTAGCTTGAGTAGACCTTCCTGAGCTAGCTTTAATCTAGCTAGCTTGGGTGACAGAGCTTTGAAGCCATGGCACCACGGACTTCAGAGCAGGTTAACCACCGAAGTCCTGAGTATTCTGGGCGGGCTTGTACAGAAAGCATGGAAGCCCATGCTGATGATGCTTCAATGCTACTGATATCTGATTCTAGCTAGCTCAGGTGTGTCTACATGAGCTGCAGTCACATACTATGATTGCAGCATAGACATAACCTCAGTCTTTGAAAACTTAAAGGCTGAAAGGAAGCAGAAGCTGATGGATGTATTGTTTTATAAAATGTTTCATTTTCACCTCCTAACCTCAGACTAGCCTACAATTTGTTTCAAAATTTAGACTGCTACATTCAAAATAAGTCCAAAGTTACTTTAAATCTGTTTTACAAGACTGTTTTCTACACAATCACAAAATCTATATTAACCATTCAAAGGGGATGCTTAAGGTAGGTCAAATTTCTGGCCAAACTTAAGTTTAATTAATCTTTTCTCAATGTTCTGCTGACATCATCAGTGGGTTTTGTAATGAAAAAAAGTAGTCTGTAACAATTATTTGATTTTAATCAGAAATTCAACAACTAAGCACTGTTTTTAACCTTACAAAGGACTGGAAGGGGAACCAAAACATTGCTGACACTATTGAGTCAGTATAAAAATATTTTCTTTTTTAAAAAGAGAATGTGCTTAGATCACACTGCCCTGAATGCCTACTGCAATGTCTCCAGGTGCCATGAGTATCATTTTTACTTTTTGATTGCTTTAAATAAAGGCAATGATTTTATGCTATTTTAAGAAGAACCGATATGACCATTCACTTCTGTTTTGTTGCTTTCTCAGTACATGCCCAAATACAGAATTATAGAGCATTCATCTACGAGAATTTCAGTGCAAGGTCTGTACACTGTAACATCTGTAAGCTTGTCATCAGCCTCGTCTACAATGGCGAAAATAAGACCCATTATTCAATACCAAGTATCAGAGGGGTAGCCGTGTTAGTCTGGTTCTGTAGAAGCAGCAAAGAATCCTGTGGCACCTTATACACTAACTGTTAGTCTATAAGGTGCCACAGGATTCTTTGCTGCTTATTCAATACCAGTACAGTTCCATCAATAGTAAACAACAGAAAGGGCTCAAGAGTAGGGTATTTTTTTAAACCCCTATGTCATCTAACTCCACTGAGGAAGGGTTATTAGCACTGTCATAAGGTGCTAATAAGCAAAACCTCTATGAAGTCAGTCAGCAGTTTTATTTTTCCTTCTTAAGAAGAGCTGAATAACAGTTTTTATTACATGCTTCTGAACCAATGGACACCTCCCCCCCACCCCGAGTCCTGAGCGAACCTTGCTCCTTACCAGGTATCTTTCCTAAAAGACTTGTTCCTATCTCCAGAGTGTGTGTGTAGGGGGATTAAGGTTGCATACAGTGGCTCATTCTTTTCCTGATAAGTTCAGGGGCACCTTTTTGGGGTGATTCACTTATTTTTGTCCCCCTCCCAGGTCTCTTCCCTGCAGTTTCCCCTTTTCTTTTTCTTGAGACACTCAATCTTCTCATCTGTTTCATTCGTTAACTGAGGCTTCATCTCCCCAAATTCATGTATTCATGGATTCTCCCCTCCCGGTACATTCACGACTTTTCTTGCTCAAAGAAACGCAGAGCTTTTCACATTTCAGTGACTCGCTCAAATCCAGCCCAGATCAGTAATCACCAAGAATTATCATCACTCAAAGGTGTTTCATCAGCCTATAGAAATGAATTGTTCCTTTTCCTAGCAGATTTGTGTCTGCATTATAAAAGCCACTGTTAAACTGACACCCTTGTTGGCAATCTCAAGAGGAAAGATCAATGCTTGAACGGACATCTTATCTCAGCTCTAAAAGTGAATCCTCTTGATCAGGGTTGACGAATAATATCTGGCAGCAGAGCAGTGTGAGAAAGGTGCTGCTGCAGCTTCTTGTGCTGTATCTGTTTTAGATGGATAGATAACTGCAGTTTTGTCAATCCACCACCTCGCACACAAGCACTAAAATTCATTTTTGTTCACCCCAAATCCAGCTAGAATTTCCCCATACTTCTCTTCAATTTAGCTGAGTTAAAGATCCATGGCTAGAATTCAGGATGTCTACAGACTCTTCTTCATTTAGTACAATGTCATCAAATGTCAGGAAATATCAGGTCCTTATTCAAGCCATTAGTCTAAAGGAAGTGTGACAACACAACCTTTTAAGTAAAAGGCAGCTGTTCTTTTTTGGCTTATAAGTCAGCTGCTGGAACTCAATACAGGCCTTACAAACGTTTTTTTGGCTCCCTTTAAAAAAAACTATTGCTTTTTTGCTTTTCAGCCATAAAACACTGTTCCCAATAGACAAAGAAAACAATATATCCCAAATGAATCACTAAAGCAAAACTTTAGCCACAACTTCCGTATAAGTATTTTCATCACAAGGAAAAGAAAATAAGTGGTCTGATGATCAAAGGATAAAAAGTTACTCAAAGCAAGTGTGTTTCAAACTTCATGTAGGGCATCCAAAGAGACTTCAAGACAAGAAGATGGGATGTGTTTATGTGTGGACTTTCCTAGGTACAGATGTTGGCGAGCACCTGTAAACAAGTACCTAGTGTTTGCCTTTAAGAGAGGCCAGGGACAAGGGTACACATTACACTCACCTGGTTACACATTTGGGTCTGGCAACCACACCCTATAGTGTCAAAAATGTAAATAGAACCTATACTTGCAGAGTGGCCAGAAGCTTGCGTTTCTTGCAAAACAGTATCCATTTTTTAAAAAATGAAAAAATCCACAACTACTTAAGCTAAGAGTAGAAGAAATAAAGTGTGCTCTCTAATGACACTGAGAATATATGGGCCTAATTTTTCCCTTGTCACTAGAAGCCCAATCTGTGTAGACAAGTCCTGGGCATGCATCCAAAGTGCATGTTTCTTTAGCTAGAGCTCATCCTCTGCCCCCTCTCCCCCCCGCAACATAAATATATACACATTTTTTATATACATACACACACATACATACACACATATACATAAAACACACACACATATATAAATAAATTCCTTAAGGGAACAGATGAGTAAGGATTAGTATAGAGCTATGGAGATCTGGGTCACCAGTTCAAATCTAGCCCATGTTAATAGTGACTGAAAATTGCTGTCTGTTTGGCCTAGATGAAACTTCTCTAGGATTCTCAGTTCAGATTCTAGCATACACCTCACTACAGGCACCCTTGTCGGCAGTATCAACAGGAAAACACCACTGAATGGAGAGACTTGAATTACTTTCTTGATCACTCCAATTCCATGTTGAGGTGCTGCTGGCTGCAGGGTACCATTTCTGTGACTAAACAGAGGGCTGCAGTAGCCAGGACTGTCAATCTTGCATGAGTACTACATTCCCAATAAAAAGGTACATTTATCTCCTAACTCAACAGTGCAACCTACGTTCAGGCATTGTGTTTATTAAGATATTATTTGAAATATAGATATGGCATGTCAATAACATCATATACAAAACTACTAACAACTACTTTGAAACAAAGACTTCACCAGCCTCTAAGAAATGGGAGTATTAATTGCTATGGGCCATATCAGAGTCCCATTTCTCTTCACTAGTTTTTAAGTTATAATACTTTACTCAATTCACTCTACTATAATGTTACATACAAACAAAAGTTATCAAATGCCCCATAGTGGAAGGAATGTCAGACCTGCTAAAATATGCATTACTATGGCTTGCTCTAGTGACTGGTGCACAGAAGCTATACTGAAGGCCTAAAACTACATTAGTTAACAGAGATTCTCCTTCAGCTCCAGTGATGGAAACATGTATTTGTGGAAAAGTCCTGGGTTTTGGTCTTTAAGCCTGTGTGGTTACAATGAACAGAGCAGCCTACATGTCCATGTAATTTCTACCATTGCTCCCCCCACCCCTTCCATATCAGCTCATATATACTTCTAGCTAGCAAACATGAGATTCCAGCAGACCACAACTTAGAAAACCCAACATTATTCCCTTCAAACATTGACATTATGCATCCAATTATTTCACTCCTTTTCTACAAATGCCAGTCCTCTCAGCTTCAATTAGTGAATGGTTGCTCGGTCTTCACAACATTTATTCACCTAAGGCATGGCCCCAAAAATGACATCAATGGAAAGTCTGAGAAAGAAACATCACAAAACACCACCACCTTGCAAACCATCACAAGGAAAAGAAAATATTTCCTTTTAATGCTGTAGTTTGCTGCATCTTCTCTTTCCTTTTATTATAGGAATAGCATCATTAGCCAGTAAATTGCTTATGTGGCTCAGATTTACTTTGACTGATCATTAATCTCATTTTTGTCTTGATGCTTCACTGCCATGAATGTTATCCCTTAAATATAGCAAATTGTTTCATATTTCTTATAATTTTTGTGCCACAAGTTCTATCTTCCCTATCTTTGCCCTCCACATCTTATTTGACACCAGTGGCCTACCAGCTGTCACTGTACTGGTTGCAAATTCTGCTAAGTATCAACACGCAGCAAAGTCCAGGGCTTTCTCATAGGCAGTAGATTGTCTATATCACTATATTTTGAATGTCCATTTGTCTATTAGATTCCTGTTATACAATAGTCAAAGCCTCGTATAGATAGGAGAGCCTATGGCCTGATAAAAAGCCCAATGAAGTTAGTGGAAAGACTACTATTGATTTCAAAGGGCATTGCATCAGGCTCCTACTCAACAGTATTGTTCAACATATGTACTATATATATATATATGTATATAGTGACAAAGCTCCAGGTCTATGTTGGTGGGTCCCACGCTTCCTGGCAGTTTCAGTGGCCTCAGAAGCTCACTAAGGCCCTCAATATGACCTCCTTTTCCCAGTATGGCGGCAAAGATTGTAGCTTATTGATCTATTTTCATCACAGGCCGGTATGGTAGGTGGGAAGGTGGAATACCCACAGTCTCTGTTGCTCCTTAGAGCTCCATAGGCACCGTTTGGTCTCCTACCTGGACCAAAGTCTGTTTCCCCTCTCAAGGGATCTCTGTAGATCATGCGGGGAGGAAGGGGGGAACTCGGGTCTGCCCTCTACTCCGGGTTCCAGCCCAGGGACCCTAATGGTAGCAGCTGTTAGCGCTTCCCTCTTCCTCTGACGCTGCTTTGATTCCCTGGGCCACTTCCCCGTGCTCCCCTTTCCCAATCTTCACCCTTACCTCAGGGCTCAGTACTGCTTCCTCTCCTCCAGCTCCTTTCACCTGGGCTCCTCTCGAGAGAGCTGGCAAGGAGAGCTTTTAAAGCAGTATAAGTGGGACCTTAATTGGTTCCAGCTGTCTCCATTAGCTTAACAGCCTTAACTGACCCTTTGTCAGTTAATTGAGGTCACGTGCCAGCATTAGCCTAACAACCTTAACGGGTTAAATTGGCCTCAGGTGTCTTGATTGGCCTGGAGTAGCCCTTGTTTGGCATCCAGGGAACAGGGACCTGCTCATTCTGAGGCTGATATACCTGCCTTCCACTACCCTCTTATATCCTTCTGGCCTGAGTCCATCACTATATATATATATATATATATATATATATATATATATATATAGTGATGGACTCACTAGTCAAATATAGTCATATTTGAGGCCCCAAATAATAAGAATAAACTTATATAGCAAGAGACAAAAGCCCATGGGTAAGTCCAAAACATGGAGACCTAGGTGAAGGGTCAGAATCTGGGGCCAACATTGACAATCACAGCAGGAACAAAGGAGAGACAAGAGGAAATACAGATGGGAAATCTAATGATCATAGATGTCTGTATACTAATGTAAGAAGTATCGGGAATAAACAAGAAGAATAAGAAATACTAATGAATAATCACAATTACAGCAAACTGGTATCACAGAAACTTGGTGGGATAAGTCACATGACTGAAATATTGGTATAGAATGGTACAGCTTGTTCAGGAAGGGGAAAAAGTGAGGAGGTGTTGTCTTATATATCAAAGATGTATACACTTGCATTGTGGTTGAGATAGAAGTGGGAGGCAGACCTATTGAAAGTCTCTGGGCAAGAATAAAAGGGTTAAAAGCAAAGGTGATATTATGGTAGGAGGTCCACTATAGATCACGTAAGCAGGAAGAAGAGGTGGACGAGTCTGTTTTTTTAAACAATTAAAAAAATCATCCAAAACACAGGACTTGATAGTGATGGGAGACTTCAACGACCCACACATCTTTTGGGAAAATAATACAAGGCACAGATTATCCAGGAAGTCCATGGAATGAATTGGAGAGAACTTTTTATTGAAGAAGGTGAAGAAAGCGACTAGGGGAGAGGCTGTTCTAGATTTGATTCTGACAAACAGGGAGGAACTAGTTGAGAATTTGAAGGTGGAAGGCAGCTTGGATGAAAATGATCATGAAATGATACGTTCATGATTCTACAGAATGGTAGCAGGGAAACAGCAGAATAAAGACAATGAACTTCAAGAAGGCAGATTTTAGCAAACTCAGAGAATTGGTAGGTAATATTTCATGGGAAGTAAATCTAAGGGAAAAAAAGAGCTCAGGAGAGTTGGCAGGTTTTTTTTTAAAAAGAAACATTATAAAGGGCACAAAAGCAAACTATCTTAATGCATAGGAAAGATAGGAAGTATGGAAACTAGGACAAATTATGAAGGATGAATACAACCCCCCCCCCCCACACACACACAAGCATGTAGGGACAAAATTAGAAAGGCCAATGCAAAAAATGAGATTAAACTAGCTAGGGACACACCGGATAACAAGAAAACATTTTTAAAATACACTAGAATCAAGGAGAAGACCAAGAACAAGGTAGGCCCATTACTCAACGGAGGAGGAAAAGACAATAATAGAAAATGCAGCAATGGCCAAAGTATTAAATGCCTTTTTAGTTACTGTTAACTTATTTAGTGAAAATGGTGATTGGATTATTAACATAGTGAACATCAGTATAAATGGGGTAGGATCTGAGGGTAAAATATGTAAAGAACAAGTTAAGAATTACTTAGACAAGTTAAATGTCTTCAAGTTGGCAGTACCTGATGAAATACAACCTAGAATACTTAAGGAACTGGTTGAAGAGATCTCTGAGCCATTAGTGATTATCTCTGAGAATTCGTGGAGGACAGGAAAGTTACCCGAGGACTGGAAAAAGGGCAAATATAGCACCTATCTATAAAAACAGGAATAAGGACAACCCAGCTTGTCAGCTTAACTTCGGTGCCCAGTAATATAATGGAGCAAATAATCAATTTGTAAGCATCTAGAAGAAAATAAGGTGATAAACAACAGTAAACATGGATTGTCAAGAACAAATCATGTCAGACCAACCTAATATTCTCCTTTAACAAGGGAGCAAACCTTGTGGGTAGGGGAAGAAGCAGGCGATGTGATATATCTCAATTTTAGACAGTATCAAAAGCCTTACTCTCATGAGCCTTAGGCCTTGGCTACACTTGCAAATTTGCAGCGCTGCAGCAGGGTGTGAAAACACACCCTCTCCTGCGCTGCAAATTGCGGCGCTGCAAAGCGCCAGTGTGGTCAAAGCCCCAGCGCTGGGAGCGCGGCTCTCAGCACTGTACGTTATTCCCCACAGGGAGGTGGAGTACGGACAGCGCTGGGAGAGCTCTCTCCCAGCACTGGCGCTTTGACTACACTTAGCGCTTCAAAGCGCTGCCGCTGCAGCGCTTTGAAGTGCAAGTGTAGCCAAAGCCGTATAAACAAACTGAAGTAATATAGCCTACAGAAACCTACTATAAGATGGATGCACAACTGTTTGGAAAACCGTACTCAGTAGTTATCATGGTTCACAATCGAGCTGGATGGGCACATTGATTGGGGTCCCACAGAGATCTGTCCTGGGTCCAGTTCTATTAAATATCTTCATAAATGATTTGGATAATGGCATAGAGAGTACACTTATAAAGTTTGTGGATGATATCAAGCAGGGAGGGATTGCAAGTACTTTGGACAACACAATTAGAGTTCAAGATGATCTTGACAACCCGGAAATATGGTCTGAAATAAATAGGATGAAATTCAATAAGGACAAATGCAAAGTACTACAAATAGGCAGGAATAATCAACTGCACAAATACAAAATGGGAAATGACTGCCTAGAAAGGGGTACTGCTGAAAAGGATCTGGGGGTTACAGTGGATCACAAACTAAATATGAGTCAACAATGTAATAGTACTGCAAAAACAAGTGAACATCATTCTGGGATATATTAGCTGAAGTGTTGTAAGCAAGATACGAGAAGTAATTTTTCCACTCAGCACTGATAAGACATCAACTGGAGTATTGTGTCCAGTTCTGGGCACTACACTTTTGGAAAAATATGGACAAATTGGAAAGTCCAGAGGAGAGCAACAAAAAAATGATTAAAGGTCTAGAAAACATGACCTACAAGGAAAGATAGAAAAAATTGGAGTTTGGTTTGGAGAAGAGAAGACTGACATAACGGGGACATAACAGTCTTCAAGTAAATAAAAGGTTGTTATAAAGAGTAGGGTGATAAATTGTTCTCCTTAAACACTGAGGACAGGACAAGAAGCAGTGGGTTTAAATTGCAGCAGAGGAGATTTAGGATAGACGTTAGAAAAAGCTTCCTAGCTGTACAGGTAGTTACACACTAGAACAAATTACCTAGGGAGGTTGTGGTATTGCGGTCACTGGAGGGTGAGGGGGTGGAGGAGGTGTTTAAGAACAAGTTACACAAATACCTGTTAAGGATGATCTAGGTCAGTGATACTTAGACTGAGGCTCAGGAGACACAAATGGCTCTTTAATGTGATTTACTTATTAATCAATCCAAGTTAGTAAAAGCATCTTAATTGGTCAATATGTTATTAACCAACTGTAGTTGATAAAATAATAATACTTAGTCAGTAATTTTGTTGTGAGAATTTAGATTCAATAGATAGATGCTCGATTAGACAGTAAATGAAACAATGAATACACACTGCTGTGGCTCTTTTGGACAATGTTGATGGCTAATTTGGCTCCTGAACCACAGATGTCTGAGTATCACTGGTCTAGCTAATTCTTAGACCTGCCTCTGTGCAGGGGGCTGGACTAGATGACTTACTGAGGTCCCTTCCAGTCCTATATTTCTATGATTCAGTGATTAGATTATCAATTAACCTTTAACAGAGGGATTTCCTGGAGATAATAACCTACATAGTTTTCCAAGTGCATTGAATTTAATCTTCCTGTAAAAGTAAAGCACTTTGTTTTTACCTATTAAGATATAAAGTTCGGCTCCTGTAATTCTGGGGCTGTCTTCTCCTTCTCATTTTCCTTGGTGTAACTTCCCTAAAGTCAATCAAGTTACTGTACTTCTGATTTACAAAGGTGCAACTTGGAGGAGAATGAGGAATACATTGCTTAGCAATGTTTCTGTAGCAGATTTACTCTAAATTTCCAGAATAGGCTCTATTATATATCCATTTAGCATCTATTTTAAATGGAACATACCCATTTTAGTGTGCATGAATAATGTTAGCAGTATAGAACCTTTAGTCTAAAATTACATGGCTTCATCCTAGATTCGTCTTACTTTAAGTCAACAAAATTATACTCCCCCAATGATATTCTGGACTAACATACTGTAGAGCAGGGGTCGGCAACCTTTCAGCAGTGGTGTGCCGAGTCTTCATTTATTCACTCTAATTTAAGGTTTCACATGCCAGTAATACATTTTAACATTTTTAGAAGGTCTCTTTCTATAAGTCTATAATATATAACTAAACTATTGTAGTATGTAAAGTAAATAAGGTTCTTAAAATGTTTAAGAAGCTTCATTTAAAATTAAATAAAAATGCAGAGCCTCCCGGACTGGTGGCCAAGACCTGGGCAGTATGAGTGCCACTGAAAATCAGCTCGCGTGCTGCCTTCGGCACCCGTGCCAGAGGTTGCCTACCCATGCTGTAGAGTTTATTCAGTCCATATCCATTTTATATTTTATGAAGTCTACTTCCCAATAAATGAAACCTGAACAGTAACAACCCCTATTAACCTGGGCAAAAAATATTCTACTAAGTGATTTCTGCACCTTTCGAATATTCCCACCTCTTTAAAAAAGGAGCCCTTCACCCCAGGCTTCACAGTTGCTGTGGTTAGTGAAAAAGAGTGACTGTCCTTTATGTACCTGTTCTGATGTTCTTGCAGGACTTGATAGATGCTGATAAGAAAGGTTTGATTTTTAAAACTCCCCATGACACAGTCCTTGTAGATTCGGAATTCCGCAGCAGTAACCGCCTCCCCCTCTGGGATCTGGGACAAGTTAAACTTGAACTCTTTGTGGTGTCGTTGGTGAGGTGTGAACTCCTTGTCATATTCAACTAAAACATTAAAAAACAAAACAGATTGTGACAAATTGAAATTAATAACAAGAGTTTTCTCATACATTCTGTCATCTCACAGCTCTTTACATCATTCATTAAGCCCCATGTTACCCTGTGAGAGAGGAAATTATTTATTTTCTCCATTCTGACGATGGGGCTATTGAAGCATAGAGAGGGACAGATAAAATTAAGTGAGCTGCACAGACCAGTAAGTCAGTGGCTGACCCAGAAACACAACCCAGACCTCCTGACTCCCAGGTTTATGCTTTAGGCTTCCAATCAAAATAAAATAATATTTGTATGACATTATGTCCAGGGTTAAAGTTAACCAAAAACACCCAGTTCCTCTTCCCTTTGTGGAAGCTTGCATTAGCATGAGAACTGCAAGCCAGTGGCCTCAGTTTTGGTTAGGTGTCTCTGGTTCCTCCGGCCGCACTGTCACTTGTAAATAGGAACAAGACATGTACAGAAAGTGAGACCCAAATCAGGCCACCTGAATTTATTCAAAGAGGTTTGCATCTTAGGATTTGCATTTTCTTCCCCAGAGGTTTTTCCTTTAATTTCTCTTCCCTTGTATACCTTCATTGTGCCTTGTTTGGGTTTTAACGTAATCCATTGTCATTTTGTCTTTGTTCCCTGGATTTTAATGTTATAATAATTTGTTTTAAAATGTTTATAAACTACAAAGATTTTTAAAAAATCCAATAAAGGTGCTCTCACCAATGGAGCTGAAACAGGAATTGTGTCAGTAATAAATAAGCCAACATTATGTTATCAATGTGAACATGTAACTATGGATTATTGGTGAGGGGAGGATTTTCCTTTTAAATCAGCCTGATGCTTTTTCCCTTTAACATGTCAACTTGCTCTTGCTCAAGAAGAAAGACCATACCATTCCCACCACCCCATCTTCCATCATCTTCAGATTACTTCCTATCTACGTAGGAATTTATATGGCTTTTACAACAACATTTGAGTGCCTCAAAATGTTCATGAAATTATCCTCACATCATCCTACAGGGTAAGGAGAGACGCCCATTTTATAGATGGGAAGCTGAGGCAGAGAAGATTAAGTGACTTGCTGAAGGACACAGGAAATCTGTGGCAGAGTAGGGAATTGAGCCCACGTCTCCTGTGTCCCAGTCTAGTGATTTATCCTCAAGCTCACTAAGAAAAGAAAAGCCACCTCACTGTTCTCAATACACACACTTCATGGATAGACACTCTTCAACCTTTCATTTCTGCCTATTTACCCTCCACCCCCAACTCCAGTCTTGGCTTCCTCTCTGTCCTCTCCCTATTACTAATCTGTAGTTGGAAGCTGTTCTTTCATTTGTGGTGCCTCATCTAGCTGGAACTCTATTGCGGTTCCCCTCAAGATACTTAGTCATTTCCTTCTCTTTGAAGCTTCCCTGGAAATCTTTTAACCTACAACTAACTGTGCACAGCGCACTTTGTAGTACTATGCACTACGGATGCTTTATAAAAGTTATGGTATAAATAGGTGAATTTGCAAATTGTGGTCACAGATAAAGGACTATTAATTTTGGCACCTCTACATCATTAAATATTGGCTTGATCAGTTTAGAATTTACACAAATGAGAGTACTGGCTATTGAGTCTAAGACAATGGTTTTCAACCTTTTTACATTTGCAGACCCCTGAAAATTTTCAAATGAACGTGTGGATCCCTTTGGAAATCTTAAGACAGTGTGTGGACCACCCAGGGGTCCACGGGCCACAGGTTGAAAACCACTAGGCTAAGCTTCCAGAAAGAGGGCTGGGTTGCCCATTGTTTTCCTTCACTGATTGTACAAGTAGTGGTATCATTCCCTTCTAATGCTTCAGAATACATTTTTCAATGACTGTATCCTTCCGGTCTTCTTTACTGGCAGGTGTTGCTTTTAACCAAAGGTTTCATTACACTATAGATAGGAATTTTTATTTGAGATTGCAATCACTGTATCTTACTGATGGTCCATGTTGCCACTAAAGCATCCCATCTAAAATCAGCTTTCAAGGTGGAATGATATAAGAGATTGATATTCACCAGTAGTAGTAGGCCTTTATTTATTTGTATGTACTCTGTAAAAGGGGCTGGAATATCTGGTTATTTCTAAGAACATTGCATCTATTTTCATCCCCTGAAGAAAGTGTAACGGAGCATACTTTTATAAACACTATGTTGGCATATTTCATAAGCATAGAAGAGTCCAAGCAAGAAAAAGGAGGGGGTTAAGATTAAAGAGACAGAGACCAAGATCTGAACATCTGCTACAAGATATGCAGATGTCAGGGCCGGCTCCAGGCACCAGCATCCCAAGCAGGTGCTTGGGGCGGCAATCTGCAGGGGACAGCAGTCTGTGTGTTTTTCCCCCAAGCAGAGCGCCAAATTGCCGCAGTGGAGGGTGGGGGCAGTCTGTGTGCCGTTAGGGCGACACACATGTTTCCGCAGTGGCGGAAATTCGGTGGCAGCTTCTATGTTCATCTGTCCGCGCAGCGCAGCTTCTGTCTTCCGGAAACGCGTGTGCCGTCCACGGCGGCAATTCGGCGTGCTGCTTGGGGCGGCAAAAACAGTACAGCAGATGTATATAGTGATTGGTGATGGAGTGCTCTGAATCAGCTATTGGGGGGATGGGAGGGGAAGAATGAAACAATAATTCTTCCCTGGGAACTTATTAGACTAGCATATCTCATTTAGCATGTAGCTTCTATTCCTCTACATGTGCCCAGATTCTGCCAGTGCAACAGATCTGCACTATGCTCCCCACTCTGTCTACTACACTTGCCACGTAATGTGGGACTGAATCAACATTGTGCTAAACAAAGCAGCGTGGAGGGAAAAACTACATAGAAAGGTCCCTTTTTCCAAGATTTGTTGCAAAAGATGAGGTTGGACGAGCAAAAGTAGATGGAGAAAAGAATGGTACGGAAATATGAAGAAGGAATGGGGAGAAAACTAACAGGACAAGGAAGAGCCCCAGGAAAGGGTGCTGGGGGAAACGAGAGAG
The DNA here is from genome assembly GCF_016161935.1 of Mauremys reevesii. NCBI lineage: Eukaryota > Metazoa > Chordata > Testudines > Geoemydidae > Mauremys > Mauremys reevesii. The sequence continues at coordinate 173,435,909 of NC_052624.1, read as the reverse complement.
AACAGGAGAACAAGAAGGAGACAGTAAGACTTAAATCAGAAAAAGAGAGAGACAGACAAGAAACAAATGAAGGAAACATTCCATGTCTCTTGCCAGTCACAGACAGGAAGCCCTGCCTCAAGATCTGACTCAGCATCAGTAAGCGTAGGAGCAAAAGGAAAGTGCTGTCCCACCCAACACGTGGTAGGAACACACCAAATATGAAGGGGGTCAGTTTTTTTCCCATTAAAATGTCTCCAGATTTCAATTTGGAGAAGTGGTGTGGTATTGAAGTACCTCCTCCCCACCTCTAGTCCAAAATATGCACTTAAAAGGGATACAGTCAACATGAAATTTAGTCAATTTTTAAAAGAGTACAAAGTAATTTCAAGTGCAATACATGCCCCGAGTTCCCATCTCAATTTTTATGATCTGACAAGCACATTTTTACAATATTTTTGTCTATCACTGTCATGGTGCAAAAGATCCACACAAACAGGGAAAGCTGACAATAATTACTACAGGGGAAATGATGAAACTGACTGTACTCAAAGTGCTGTCAGAGTAAAGTAATTGAAACAAAGGGGAAAAAACTTTTGTTCTCCAATCTCTTTCAGCTACAGTAAACATAGACGTTAGTGGTTACAGCAGCAGTACAACAAATTCAGAAAGAAGCATTATTTTTAAGCTGATTTTGTCCCTCTAAAATGAGTCCAGAAAGTATCCCTACAACATCACAGGACTGGGGAAAAAAATTAAATCAAGCTTGTATGAAACTAGCATAAAAGTTTAACTGGTTGGTTGGAAAGTTTTCTCAAATTTCCCATTATATAGTGCAGCATGATGTTTCTCCTTGTATGGGTGGGTTTGGTGAGATATTTAAATTGTATATATTCATTACTGTCATGCCATCAAGTTAAACATCAGTTATTTTCATTCTACAGGAAAGCTTTAAACATAAAATCGCAACAGCTGTTTGCAGTGGGGCTTTTTACCATAATTTAGAAACTGTTCAATTTTAACTAAGAACTCATGTTGTAAAACCCACAGTAAACACTGAAAGGCAAGGTTCTAACTGCAGGTGACCCATTATTCAAAGAGCAGACAGTGCACACCAAAATACCAACAGTCAGAAGGAAAAAAAACAACTTCTTATGCTGCTTTCCAATCTTTTTTCAATGTGAATTTGTTCAGGCTGGTCTGATCACTAGTTTGTGAAAGTCCAAACTTCTAACCTAAGGCTTCTGTATGTATCTGAGCTTTATAAACTGATTGCAGAAGAAAAAATAAGGGAATCTTAACAGTCAACAGGTTGAAAATGAGCTTCACATTGCTGGTAATCTTCAGGCTCCGAGTATAGCCAATGCTAGCAGAGAAGAACAGCAGAAGATATTGCAGGACTATGACAAAAATTACAGCCTTATACAAAAGTTATCCTCTAAGTCACAATATATTTTTCTATTTTTACTCATTTATTATGGAGTTTCTTCGGTACAGTACTGACCTGTAGTATCACAAACAGAAATGGGACTGAGCTGTGAAGTTTGGGAGTGTTTGCATTTGGGATTTTGGTTTAGGCTAATTTCTGGACATGAATATTGTTATAAGAAATGTCTGTATGAATGTGTGTGTATATATATATATATATATACACACACACACACACACACACACACACACATACACCTCTACCCCGATATAACGCGGTCCTTGGGAGACGAAAAAATCTCACTGTGTTATAGGTGAGAACGTGTTATATCGAACTTGCTTCCCCCCCCCCGTTCCCTGACCACCCCCTCCAGAGACTCCTGTCCCTAATCACCCCCAGGACCCCACCCCTTACCCAACCCCCCTGCTCCCTGTCCCCTGACTGCTCCGACCCCTATCCATCCCCCACCCCTCTACCCCCCGCGTCCTGACAGGCACTCACCGGCAGCAGCGGGAAGAGGAGCAATGTGGCCCCAGCCCACTACACTCTGCCACCTCCAAGCCGTGGCGCTCCGCTTCCCGCCGCTGGTGTGTGTGGAGAGGTTGGGGAAAGGATCACCCCCGCACTCACCTGCGGCGGGAAGCGGAGCACCGCAGCTGGGAGCTGGTGGAGGTGAGCGGGCTGGGGCTGGGCTGCTCTGCTTCCCACTGGTGAGTGCAGGGAGGTTGGGGAAAGGACACCCTCCGCACTCACCTGCAGCGGGAAGGGGAGCAATGCGGCCACAGCCCGCTCCTCTTTCCTTTCCCCAGCCCCAGCCCCAGCCATGTCGCTGGGGGGCGGCAGCGGGGGAGAGGTTGGAGAAAGGTCCTGCACTGCACCCGGCGGGAAGTGCGGGGGGGATCCCTTCCCCCAAGCCCCCTCCCCCGAGTGACATGGCTGGGGCTGGGGCGATGGAAGTGGAGCAGGCTGCTCCCAGCCCCTGCTAATCCCCCAGGCCACTCTGGGACTGCGGGGCCCCCAAAATAGCCCCCCTCAGAGCTCCTGCCTCCTAGACCCGGGGTGGGGGAGCCCCTGACCGCCGGCGAGACCCTCTGCCCCTTATCCAACCCCTCGGCCCTGGCCCGGCCTGGCACCCTTAATGCGCTGCTCAGGGCAGCGTGTCAGAGCTTTACTGTGTTGTATGCACTGTGTTATATCGGGTCGCGTTATATTGGGGTAGAGGCCAGTAGCATGTTACATTAGCTCTTAGCAAATAAATTACTGTATAAATACAACACTATGAATAAATATTTAAAGTCAGGAAATTCAAAGTTAGGCATTTTGTGGATTTGAATTTTGTGCATTTCAATTCTAAACCAATGTTGAAATAGCTATTTTTGCACAGAATTTCCATGTTTTAAAAATAACCTACCTCTTGTAACACAATTCCTAATTTTAAAGCACTATGTAAGAAAGCTGATTAATTAAATAAAAAAAGAAAGATCACACAATGAAAGAATCTAACCAAATATATTTAAGTGATTGTACCATTATACTTTAATTTGAATGTCTCACATGTATCTTGCAGTGTAGTAGCCGTGTCAGTCCCAGGATACTAGAGACACAAGGTGGGTGGCTCTGTGTGGCTCGAAAGCTTGTCTCTCTGACCAACAAAAGTTGGTCCAATAAAATATATTACCTCACTCAGCTTGCTTCTCACACCTGTCTTGGAAGACAGTGAAGTGAAGAATAGTGACAGTCATTTAAATAAATTCTCCTTGGGTAACTGATTTTCAAGTGCTTCGCTATTACTCCATAAAATCATTTAAAACATAACCAAGGCATTAGCCTTTATTGAGTAGAGTTGCCAGCCCTGACTATTTTATTTTAAGTCTTGCCATATTTGGCAGGGTTGGTTTTTTTTAAGTCCCAGCTCCCAGAGTCAGGTGATTATGTGACAGACAGCTCTTCTAAAATAAGTTTCTAGCCCTTGAGGTTGCAAAGAAAAGCATGAAGACATGAACTTGAGTGCACCCTACAAGCTCAGAATTCAGAAGGCAAAACAAAAAAGGAATCTAAAAAAAGTAATATATTTTAAAAGTCATGATTTTTAGGCCAATGTCATGACTTTTGGGGGCCTAGATTCATGATTTTTGAACACTTGGGGTTGGCAATACTATATTAATTATATCCGAAATCTGAAGTTTAAAAAAAATTGCATCCTGACAACTTTAAAGAAATACTTACTCATGTATGTCAAATAACACTTTCATCTTTAATAAATATGATTTATTAAAATTTAATTTAATAAACCATAATTCCAAAGCAAGTTTCACTTTTTGTATGGCTACAAACATAAGGAATCTCAGCTCCAAGAAGTTTCCCCTTTCCTCTCACCCCCCAAAATTACAAAGCCCCTGAAAATAGAAGCCACTTAGAGCCCCTCTTCTGCCACAACTATAGCATTACTACCAAATTGAAGGGCCAACTCTGTACTCCATTAAACAAGTTTTATGCACTAAAATCAGTGGGGTGACACTTATGTAAAACTGTCATAATGTTCAGGCCCTTAATATTTTAGCATCAGTATTCCTCATGAAAAACACAAACTATGTGGGTAACACCGTTGGAACCATACAACCACCTCTGACACCTATGCAATAACAGCTTTCAATGGGTTTGCACAGGATAAAATGAATTGGAGCTTAAGAAAAAACTTGTTAGATTTTGTGCAAGATGGGACAGAATCCACCTCCCTCAGCCACGGTTATATAAGTAGATGTAACAATGCATAAAAACCCCCCAATCTGTTGCGTACAGAGATGCTATTTTTAACATAAGCATTGCGCAGAATAGGGAAAAAAATCAAAGGGGTTTTGCCTCCATTTTCCATTTGTGAAGAAGCAACTTTGTGAACATCTACATGAGAACTTTCATGCAAGTGTTAAAATCTACTAACTGGACATGCATGTGTAAATGACAGAAGAGTAGCATGCATACAAGCAGAGGTCACTTAGAACATATGACTCATAACAAACATTTACATTTACTTGTTTTTGTTGATTTTCATGCCATATTTAAAAAAAAATTAGGTTTAATTAGGAGCTCACTTAGAAATTGGTTTAAGGTCAGAAGGAACCACTAGTTCATCCAGTCTGACCTCCCGTATATCACAGGTCACCAATACCACTGTGATGTTGCACCCCATAATGCTTTATAGAAATATGCTTATGAGTGTAAATATGACATAACTGGAATATGTTTTATGCTAGATATGCCATGTAACATATCTTTGCAAAGGTTATGTTTTTCTGCATGTATTCATCCTACTTGTATGCATGTATCATTTTTGTATCTGAAGTTATGAACGTTGGCTCCATGCTTGTATTTAAAGTGTTTACTGTAGAAAGCACCTAAGGCAGATTTGGTCAACTTAGCATGAAGGGGTTATTCAAGTAATTGGGAGTAGTTGGTTAACAATGGACCTTGATAGATGCCAATCCACATCTGAGCTTTCCTAGAAACGTCCTGTAGAAAACTGAGTCATGCATGGACATGTGACTTGCCCATGTGACTCGAAAACTCCATTTTGTAGCTGGATTCTACACAGGAGGAGAGGGGGGTTTCCACCCACAAGAGAGAAACTATATAAACCTCTGGTTACCCCTCCATTTTGTCTTCAGCTGGCTCAAGAGATAGCCTCTCCACCCCAAAGAGATGCTGGAAAGAAACTGGAACAAAGGACAGTAACTACAGGAGTGTGAATGATTGCTGGACCCAGACTAGAAGGAGGTCAGTCTGTGAAAAAAGCCTATTGAAACATCTCTGAGATTTACCTGTATTCAGTTTTCTTACTGTATTAGGCTTAGACTTGTGAGTTTTATTTTATTTTTCTTGGTAATTCACTTTGTTCTGTATGTTATTACTTGGAACCACTTAAATCTTACTTTTGTATTTAATAAAATCACTTTTTACTTATTAATTAACCCAGAGTATGTATTAATACCTGGGGGGGGAGGGCAAACAGCTGTGCATATCTCTCTATCAGTGTTATAGAGGGTGAACAATTTATGAGTTTACCCTGTATTAGCTTTATACAGGGTAAAATGGATTTATTTGGGGTTTGAACCCCATTGGGAGTTGGGTATCTGAGTGCTGGAGACAGGAGCACTTCTTACGCTGTTTTCAGTTAAGCCTGCAGCTTGTGGGGGATGTGGTTCAGACCTGGATCTGTGTTTGCAGCAGGCAAGTATGTCTGGCTCAAATCAGGCAAGGGACTGAAGTCCCAAGCTGGCAGGGAAAACAGGCTCAGAGGTTGTCTAGGCACATCAGGTGGCAATTCCCAAGGGGGTTTCTGTGATCCAACCCATCACAACCACCCACACACTAAACCCAACAACTGAAGAGAGACAAAACTATTACAACCCACGGGAGACTAGACTATTATGTACCTCAGACAAAGAACAAGAAGGATCGAGGCACAAGGTCACTGCCAGTGTGACCTGGGGAAAAATTTCTTCACGGCTCCATATAAGGCGATTAGCTAGACCATGAGCATGTAAGCAGGAGCAAGCCAGACAAGCACTTTAGAGAGAATGCTAGGTGCCCCCTCAGAGCTCTGTCCCACCACGTTCCATGTCCTATATCTCCAGCCATGGGCATCTGTGATGCTTCAGAGAAAGGTTAAAAAACCCTCCCAGAATACACTGACAGTGGCTGACTGAAACCCTGAAGCATGAACTTTAGGAACACAAGACAAACTGGAAGTGAGCCTCATGGCTGCTAAGCCCTGCCTTCTACCATCCCAAGCAAGCCTGTCATACAAATGCACTCATAAATTTATCCATCTCTTTCTTAAAACTAATTAAGCAGTTTACCCCCACAACTCCTACTGGGAGGCTGTTCCAAGACCTCACCTCTCTAATGGTAAGAAACCTTCCTCTAATTTCAAGACTAAATTTGTTCATGGACAGTTTATATCCATTTGATCTTGTGCCAACATTGTCTTTTATCTTAAATAGCTCTTTATCCTCCTTGGTATTTACCTCCCTAATGTAGTTCTAGAGAGCAATCGTATCCTCTCTCAGCCTTCCTTCTGCCAGACTAAACAAGTCAAGCTCTTCCAGTCTTGTCTCATAAAGATAGGACCCCTCTGTGACATTATCTGATAAAATATGGCCATGGAGATCATTGTTGCTACCACTGTTCTATAATTGCAACAAATCTTGTACAAAGTATGTCAAGTAAGGTGTCTATGGAAAGGTTATGATTCGCTGGATATGACTATGCTATTTGTATGCAGGTATCATTTTTGTATCTGAAGTTACAAATATTAACTATGTACCTGTATTTTGAATGTTTCCTGCTGTGGTAACACCAACAAGGGTGCAATCTTAGCCCGCAATCTTGAAGAGACTATTCAAGTTAAATGGCCCATTAAGGAACATTTAACTCACAACGGACCATGAGAGACGCGTATCTATACTTAATGGACTTTCCTGTGACCATTCTAACTAGAGTATGGGTGATGGTGTCTACTATGACTAAGCGAAGCAGGCATGGGCATGTGACTTGCCCATGTGACTCCAAACACCATCATGTTCCCTGTAATTTTCCCAGAGTGAGAACAATGGGTTTCCCTTCACTTGGCAGAAGCTATAAACGGTCTTGGGAACATCTCCATTTTGGCATCTTTCCTGCTCAAACCTCTCAACTATGAACTTATTCTAATAGGAGCATTCTAACCAAGGGTCTGAGGACCTTCCAATGATTTGGAAGCAATCAGAGACTTAACAAGCCAGCAGTTTATTCCATCACTGCTACAAGCCTGAACCAAGAACTTTGCAATTACTGTATATATTTGATTCCTTTAACCAGTTTTAACTCACACCTTTTTCTTTTTATAAATAAATCTTTAGCTATTAGATACTAAAAGATTGGTAACAGCGTGATTATTGGGTATGATCTGAGTTATATATTGACCTGGGTATGTGGCGGGTCCTTTGGGATCAGAAAAACCCTTTCGTTTGATTAAACTGGTTTAAATAACCACTCATCATTAAGTCATAAGAACATAAGAACAGCCGTACCGGGTCAGACCAAAGGTCCATCTAGCCCAGTATCTGTCTACCGACAGTGGCCAATGCCAGGTGCCCCAGAGGGAGTGAACCTAACAGGCAATGATCAAGTGATCTCTCTCCTGCCATCCACCTCCATCCTCTGACAAACAGAGGCTAGGGACACCATTCTTTACCCATCCTGGCTAATAGCCATTTATGGACTTCACCACCATGAATTTATCCAGTTCTCTTTTAAACACTGTTATAGTCCTAGCCTTCACAACCTCCTCAGGTAAGGAGTTCCACAAGTTGACTGTGCTCTGCGTGAAGAAGAACTTCCTTTTATTTGTTTTAAACCTGCTGCCTATTAATTTCATTTGGTGACCCCTAGTTCTTGTATTATGGGAATAAGTAAATAACTTTTCCTTATCCACTTTCTCAACATCACTCATGATTTTATATACCTCTATCATATCCCCTCTTAGTCTCCTCTTTTCCAAGCTGAAGAGACCTAACCTCTTTAATCTTTCCTCATATGGGACCCTCTCCAAACCCCTAATCATTTTAGTTGCCCTTTTCTGAACCTTTTCTAGTGCTAGAATATCTTTTTTGAGGTGAGGAGACCACATCTGTACACAGTATTCAAGATGTGGGCATACCATGAATTTATATAAGGGCAATAATATATTCTCAGTCTTATTCTCTATCCCCTTTTTAATGATTCCTAACATCCTGTTTGCTTTTTTGGCCGCCTCTGCACACTGCGTGGACATCTTCAGGTGTCTAGTGTCTGGGTGTTGAATCCAGGACTGGAATACCTAAAGAGGCTGCAATTCTGACGTCTTGTTAGTCAATGTGGTGAGACAGATGTTTACTTTTGTTGCTGGATTGGTAGCTTATAGGAGAATAACCACTGGTTTGGGAGGGGTGTCGGCCCTATTTCTCAGCAGCTTGTTCTGAATATGGTATTCTCAATTGTGACTCCTGGAGGCACAGTGACACCCTCCATTCCCCTAGTCATCCTAGTAACTCTTCTATGCATCTGTTCCAGTTTGAATTTATCTTCCATGATGGGTAGGACCCTTAGTTTTCAGTTTTTATTTAATTTAATTTTTCCTGGGAATTTATTGGTGTTTATTACAACAACAAAAACAGCTAAAGATCAGTGTAAAAAAACTATTAATTTTTCTGGGTAAATATTGGGGTTTATTTTGGTGGACAGAAGGACAGATTTTCATTTTCTTCCCATTTTAGTGTGTCAAATCTTTGAGCAGTTATCTGCTAACTGCTCGAAATGTGTATGTGGTGGGCATGAGATTCATCAGTATGTTCAGATGTGCACGCACTTCAGAGCTTGCATGCATGTCTGTTTGTTTATTGTATGTGTACTCTAGACTAGTACATGGCCTTACTTCAACAGGTAGCTTTCCATAGACACACAGACTAATGTATTATCATAATATATGTATCTCATGCAACGTGTTGTATTTTACTAATAAAACAAGTTATTTTTTATATATTTGAATGATACAAAAGTAGGGTGAAAAATCAAGAAAAAAACTAATAATACTTTTTGTAAAACCCGGGTGGGTTCGGTAAAAATCGGTTCAAACTGAAAATGAAGGGGCTTAAACATGGGTGAGCAGAAATGTACCCAGTATTCCAGATAAGATCTCACCAAGGCTTTGTACAATGGCACCTCTCTCTCTCTCTCTCTCTCTCTCTCTCTGAAATGCTTCACCTAATACATTCTAGGATGACATTTACCTTTTTCACAGCTGCATCGAAGTGGTAGCTCAGTCATCCTGTGATTAGGGCACACACCCAGGTCTCTCCTCTCCTCTTTCACTTCCAAAGGATTAGACCCTAACTTCGTGACCTGGCCCTTAGTACTATTGAATTTCATCCCATTTCTCTCACTGTATAATATTTTGATCCTCCTCTGTATTGATGATATCTCCCAACTTTACATCATCAGCAAATTCCAACAGCACACTCCTACTTTTCATACCAAGGTCATTAATAAAAATATTACCTAAGATTGGTCCCAAAACTGATCCTTGAGGAATTCCACTAATAACCTCCCTCGAGTCCGATAATTCAGCTTTCAGCAAAAACCATGTCCTGCTCCTCTTTAGTCAATTCCCTGTCCACTTTACAATGTTTGTACTGGTCCTCATCTTCCCTAATTTAACTAATTTCCCCTGTAGTACCATATCAAATACTTTACCCAAGTCCAAGTATATCAGATCTATTGCACGAAGGCTTCCCTTATCTTAAAAGAAACAAACAAATAATCATTATTTCCTCAAAGAAGGAAATCAGGTTAGTCTGGCAGGATCTACATTTGGTAAACCATATTGCATTATATTTTTTTTTTATCATTTACCCCATTACATTTAATTTTTCTTGTTGTTGTTGTTGTTGTTGTTCATAATTTGTTCTAAAACCTTGCCTACTACTGAGGTCAAACTAACATGTATGTACAATGTTAACTATTCTCCAATCACATGGTACTACACCCAAATAGACAGATTTACTAAAAATCTTTATTACTAGAATAGCAATCTCATGTGCCAGTTCTTTCAGTATTCTGGGATGGAAATTATCCAGCCCCACAATTTGAATGCAGTAATTTCTTTAAGATCTTCTTCCATCTCAGCTGTGGTAATTTCCATTTCTTGACACTCATTTCCATCAGCTGTACTGCCTTCATGCCCATGTTCCATATTATCATCCTTACTGAAAAACCAAGACTGAATGAATACATTGTTTTTGGGCCATACCTAGATTATCTTTAATCTCCTTCCCATCCACACTGCATAGAGGCCCAATCTCATCACCTCTTATTCTCTTTTTATTTATATAAGTAAAAACCCTCTTATTTATTTTAATTACCTTGGCAAGAGCTAATTCAGCAGTTCTCACTTTATCCCTACATTTTCCAACTGCCACGATGTAGCTTTCTGTACTAATCAAATGCCTTTTTCTATTCCCTATCTCTTGCCTTACTCTGCTCTCTGTTTACTCCTAATACCCTTTTCTAGGTGATTATCCATCCAGCTGGGTCTGGAACCTTTCCCTATATGTTTTTTTCCCCTTTCTTGGGATGCAAATTTCAGACAGTTTTTGTATAGTTGATTTGAAGAAATTCCAAGCCTCCTCCACATTTAAGACTTTGAGCTCTTTGGTCGAGCTGACTTCTTTACCTAATTCCCTTAATGTCCCCAAATCTGCCCTTTTGAAATTAAAAACCTTATTTGAAAGAAAATCCAGCCAGTGAAATTTACTAATGAGGAAAACCTTTTGCTTTTAAATTCACATAGTTTGTTAAGTCAGGTATTAGCTTGCATTTTACTCTTATGCATCATCACTCATAATTACTTAAAATCTATCTTTCTGTAGTTAAACTTATCTTATTGTTTTATCTTAACCAGTGTGTTTGGATTAGTGTGTGTGGGAAACTCAATTTGGGATTACAAGGCTGGTGCATCATCATTTTCCTTTGATGAAATGACGGATTTTCTATGAGCTTGTACTGTTGAAAAGGGTACTGAGCAATACAAGACGCACATTTCTGGGGAGCAAGGCTGGGACTAAGAATTTGCAGGTTTCTCTCTGTATGTAATTCAAGAGTGACAGGTGAGAGTACTCATGTGTTTAGCTGGGAGTGAATTTTCATGTTCAAGGCTGTGTGACACCGCTGTTCAACAGTCCAGATTGTATGCTGGAAAATGTCACAGTCTCCCATTACAACAATTGCCAAAAGCATTTCTCTAATATTAAAAGAGATCTCTATCCATATCCGGGTGTGACCTTAAAGGTCTAAAGCAGACCCCTAGCACTATCCCAACAGAACCTCTTTTACAATCCTTCCCCAAATTGATTATGATCCAAACAGATTCTGTTTTGACCATTGTGTCACTTCGTATTTCTTTACAGTTTACTGCTGCACTGATACACAACAGTATCCCACTGTCTTTACCTTTATCTCACTCTGTCCTAAACAGCATTTTATTCTTCAATATCTGTAGTCTAGTCATGAGTGGCTGTAATCTCATGTTTCTGTAAAACCATGTTTCTGTAATCTCTATAATATCTGGTACTCAGAGTTCCAGTTCCTCCATTCTATTGCCCAGATTTCTTGCATTCGTGTACAAGCATTTCAGTTCTTTCCTCTCGGATCTCACCCAATTTTCTAGCTTGCGGTGTTCCGTTATCCCTTACTATATCTTCATTTAGCTGATTTTCCTGCTCCCATGTATTGAAGCCAGGTGTGAAGATTTCGTGAGTCTCTCCCAATCTCCTCCTCTCATCTCCTAGTTTAGAGTCTTCTTATCAGTCATACCAACCTTGATCTTAGAAGAGTAATAGCACAGATATGCAAGTGGTGTCTATCTGTCAAGAAGAGTCATCTTTCTGTAAATATTAGACGGTGGTCAAACATCCCAAAACCTTCCTCACTGCACCAATCCTTGAGCCATCTGTTGATCTTTATTATCTTGTCACGCCTTAGCCCTCCTTCTCTAGGGCCAGGAAGTATTCCACTGAAAAATCACCTGAGCTTCCACTTCTTTAAGTGTCTTATACAGGCACGTGTGGTTATCCTTGATCCATTCCAATGGGAATCTAGCAGCGCCATTCATTCTGACCTGCAGCACAATCAGTGGATGCTTCTCCACTCACGTGAGGATCCTTTTCAGCCTCACATCCACATCTTGTATCCTTGCTACTGGCAGACAGCACATACTGCTGTTCTCTGGTTCTGGTCTGGTGCAAGCCTGTGAGTCTTCTGAGCATGGAGTCCCTGATCACAGTCTCTTCCTGAGGTTGGTATGAATCTGTCTTATGTTCTCTCTCACAGTCCGCTGTACACCATACTTATTTTTCCTTAGGCTCTGCTCTCTGGCTATCTCCATCATCTCTTCCACAGCTTCCCTTCTTTTCTTCCTTGCCACGCCATCTTCTGCCTGTTTCTCCTCATCATTCCCCTGGCACAAGCCTGTTACTGAACATGATTTCATCACCACTAGCTGGCCCCTTTCTCTGCCTTGTGCTCATGGTCACATTCTTCCATGGATCACCCTCCTGTTCTGGCAATCTTCCCTCCATGTCCTTGTGTTTGGCAAGTGTCTGCAAATCTTGAGTTGTCTGTACCACCACCTCCTCTCTCCTCTCCTGCATTAAACCTTCAAATCCTCATCTGAATTCTATCAATTTCTCCAGCGGCATATCTAATCCTTCCATCTTCTCCACCATGAGCTCGATCAGGTGATATTTCATAGATAAGTAGCTTCCCTCAGATACCCCACCCCCAAGGATGATACATATCCAGCAGCTTCCGCATCTTCATCGCCTCTCCTCGAGTCACTTCTAGTGCTGTCTCAGTAGCTATCATAGTCTTCTCTCCCTATTCTTGAAAAAAAGAAAGGGAAAGAGGAAAAAAAAAAGTCTCCCATCTCCATCCTGCAGTGAAGCCATAATGAAGAACGTGTGTGTCAGGAGCAGCAGCAGCAGCTAAGAGTATTAAGAATTATGCTGGCCACAAATATGAGCTTTTAATATGCATCATTGACATGCATGCTGAAAAGAACGCCCTGTCCTTAGGATGAGAAAAGCAATGAATTCAGATGCCATTTCATCTTTAATTTGTCCCATTGTGCCCTATCTAGAAGTTTTTTTAAGTGCAGGGGAGATGAAGTTTCCACTTTTTAAAGAAATATCAGAAATGTCAAATCATGTCTGTCTTGGTTTGATAGAAAATTCCTCTATTGAGTTTGAAGGACCTATGCCAATTTACATCAAATGAAGATCTGACCCTATATGAAAAGCTGGAGGTGCTAGAAAAGAATGATTCAGACCATAACCAGTGATTAATTTGAGCCCAGTACAGTTATGGAGATTACATTTAACAATAGCAAACCAATCTCTTTTTACACAACTTTCCATAACATATCTTGATTAGGGGGATGAGCCTTTTTACCACAGAAAACATTAACAGAGTTGTTCCTCTGTCCTGGGAAGCAAGCTGGAATCAGCTAATAAAAACAAGATTAAGATCAATAGTTACACAACAGCTTACTTTCAGATTTCTGAATCAAACAGACAGTTTTAAAAGAAAATCATGCACCCACCAAATTCACAATATCTACAGGATACCAGAAATTATGAAAAACCATTTGCATAGTATCCACTGAGACACTTACTCTACAGTCAGGATGCGGCATATTAAAACCCTATCAACATCTTGGACCAGTTTCACTAAAGCTGGCACAGAAAGGCCTAAATTACCAGTGAGGGAGGTCAGGAGAACCAGCTGTAACTCCTGTTGGAAGCTCCATAGTAACTAAGCAAATGGAAAAAGTCACTGAATCCACAGACTCCAACAATACCCTCTTCTCAGACAGTGCCATGCCCTTTGGGGGCTCCCTGGCTCTCTACAACCACAATAGCATAGGAGAAAATGAGACCGCTTTGGGACCACAACAGTCCACTCTGAGGCAGACTTTCCACAATAGGGACCTTTGTCAGTGTAAATATAGGCACCCTGTGGCCAACTTTCTCCACAGCCTTTCTCCAACCAGTCTCTTTCATGCATTGGATGACCGCACCTACAAAGAATCTACATCACACCGATACAGTGTAAATACCACTGTACGTGGAGACAAGAAGGTTGATTTGGAGGTGTCCAACTGGTATATCAAAAGAACCATTGTTTGCATTTTTATAGCAATAGACCACTGCTACTTCCCCGTGTGTTTATTAAGATTGGTTATTTATTGGATTGGAAACTTTTTTCTATTCAGTTTCCAAATAAAATGTGATTAAATTATTATTACTCCATTCAAATGGCATATCTATACTTCATATTCAGGTTTCATATATACATACACCTCTACCCCGATATAATGCTACCCAATATAACACAAATTCAGATATAAAGCAGGAAAGCAGCATTCCAGGGAGGCGGGGCTGCACGCTCCGGCAGATCAAAGCAAGTTAGATACAACGCAGTAAGATTTTTTGGCTCCCGAGGACAGCGTTATATTGGGGTAGAGGTGTATAATATTTCTTGAAGGAATCATTGTCAGCCTGATGATACCTATCTAGATAAGAAGCTCAGAGCTGCAGCTAGAGACACAAAGGGCAGGAGAACATTTCTACAGCTTCTGTTTTTTGCTGGTTTTTCTTTGTTTGCTTCTGCACATATATCCATATAATACTTACATATCTCACCTAAAGCAATCTGCGGAAATCTCCTACTGTTCCCTACATTCTTCCTCCTCCAGGCTTGTTACATATCATGCTGTATTTCCTGCTAAAATCATCATTAAAGTGACAGCTCCCTGGGATTACACAGCTGCCCAAATCATATCAATAGGTATTTTGAAACACGTTCAGGAATTTTTAAATACTATGTTGCAATTTCCTGGTTTACCTCACACTGTCTGTGAAACTCTCTGTAAGAACTTAAGGCAGTCCAAGTAAGTCACCACAGTTTTGATTTAAATTTTAATACACCAGTTGTGCAAAGCAGAAAATGTTTTGTTTATGTCCTTTTCTCTCTCCCCCTAATTCACTAGGGAGCTTTAACATTATTAGCGTAACTGTGAATCTATCAGCAGTAAACAGGAAAGCCAGCCGTATAAAAAATGTTTGCAAATTAAGTTATATGCTTTTCATTCTGTTGTGCACTAAGCTCTTGGCACTGAATGCAGGTTTGGGTTTTTGTTTAATAGTCCAGCTGAGAGAGATAATTCTAGGACACAATACAATCACACACTGTAACAATACTGTAGAGGGTGTTTAAGATTTTATAAATTACTGCAAATGTTTGATCCAGCATTCAAGGAAAAACGTCAGGGGAGTAAGTACAGAAACTATATAGGAACAAGATATTATTCTTGAAAATTTGTTAAGCTGTGACAAAAAACCTGTCCCACAGTCTACATGGAACCGGAATTGCAATCTTCAATGTAAGGTTTGAGATTCATCAAATCACAATCTAATTCTTTGCTAGATTTTTTGACATTATTAACCTGTATAAACTTGACCCTTTCTGATATAATATCCCATTTTCCAAGGTGATTGTACTGCAAATGTTTTCAACTCACCTAACAGGTACAGTCCAGCAATACAAGATAGCGAACATCGGTATATAAGTGGGTGAGATGCTTTGTGCAAAACAGGCAATAAGAGGAGGACACAGGGAAGGAGCAGGTCAAAGAAACTGAGGAGTGAGAGAACAAGAATCAGCCAGGACAGAAAGAGAAGTAAGATGAAAATGTAGGAGACAGAAGACAGAAAAAAGTTCTCTCTCAAAAAGACAGGATGCAGAAAGTGACAGGAGTGATAAGAAAGGCTAAAGTCACCTCTTCTTATCATGCGACAGGTATCACACCCTTAACATTTAGGTTCATAGATTCCAAAGCCAGAAGGGATGTTGGCTTTATTTTAATTTATAATGTATTATTTTTTTCAAATACAACAAATATACCAAAATACGATATTCATCATGATACACAAAGTAAGCAAAGAGGGAAGGGAGAGGGAGCAACATATCTATCTCAGGGCCTGCACTAATCACAGACCTTTAGAAAGTCAGCCCAAATTGCTTTGAAATTTTCAAGCAGTCCCCTCCGGAGGAATGCCAGCTGTTCATTAGCTGTGAGGTCAGCCAGGCATCAATGTTTGGTGGAGATTGACTTTTCCATTTTTGTGGGATTCATTTTTTTAGCAAACATAGCTGTATGTTGGAACCATGCCACCTTGTTATCTAGGTAACCTCCAGGTAGCAGGAATATATCCAAGAATGAAGATTTAAGGGAGAGGGCTCCAGCTTAGCATCTAATATCAAATCAGTCCTTTGACTCATCTCATAACAGAAATTCTTGATACAGGGGCACTCCCAAAACACATGAGCTAACGTAGCTCAAGGGAGTTACATTTCCAACAGCAGTCAGAATGTATGAGGCCCATATTACCATTAGCTTATATGGGAACCAATATATTATTTTAAAAAAGCATCTCTTGGTGAATAAACTGTAGTCTCAGGTCTATAGTTGCTTTTTCAAACAATAGATACAATTGTATTCCATTGAGTCAGAGATAGTTATGTATCTAAATCTCTATTTCAAGCAACTCTCAAAATTATCAATCTTTGGCAGAATTTTTTGGGCCAGAAAATTGTAAAAGGATACCACTGTCCGAGTAAATCTAGGAAGTTTCCTTCAAAATATTAAAAGTTCTGGAGGCTCCCAACCCATGCATCTAGTCCAAATACATTCATAAGGCGATGCTTTAAGTGGAGATGTTTACAGGCTCTGGGGCAGAGCAAGCCAAATTGTTGCTGAAGAGCAACGGATAGACAATGATAAATGTAAACTATCTGCTGTGACAGTTGTAATTCCCCTCTCCATCCAACCTTTCCACACCAAGTTTTGCCATCAATTTTAAGAACAGGATTACTCCATAGGACTCCTTCTGCATGGAAGAATGGATGAAAACAGAACTTCCTAGCCATGTTTGACCAAGCTTGCCTCACAGACCTTATATTAGGGGGCCTCTGGAATCATAAAATCTATAATAAACCAATTCTACCATGCCAGAAACTGGGAGAGGGGTATACCAATTCTCATTCAATCTGAACCCAAGGTGGGATCTATGCTGTCATATCTAACAGCCACAAAGAAGCCTGGCTTATCAAAATGGGAGATAAGACCATTTTTTAAGTTGGAAAAATGAAATCCCCCCACAGATAGGGAGAGCTGTAATTTGTTCAGACTGAGTATAGGTTTCTTCCATGTGCCTCAAAGGCACATTCTGAATTTCTTAAAACAAGTTTTAGGGCTAGAAATAGGAAGACAAACAAATTGGACATACATATTTCTAGGAAGGACATTTTCAGTACGGAGGAAAAGAGATTTCAGGGAAGGAAGTTGGCACAACTGATTAAAAGAGCTTTAAACTAAGAATTTGGGGGAACGCCCGTGTAATCTCCACACCTGATTCTAATATTGAATGGGAGGAAAATCAAGTAAGAGGGGATACAGCAATGGAGAAAGGAACAGCAGTGGGTAGGAGAATGGATATCAAGAGCAAAGATAGTATCATTGGTATTTGCACTAACAGTCAGGTAGGCGATACTGACAGTAGAATTAACTGTACCCAATCAGGTGAGGAATCTGGGCAAAGCCAAGCAAAAACAGCTACAGATGTACACCAACGAAAGGAGCCTGAGTAACAAAATGGAGGAACTAAAACTGCTGGTGCAAGAAGTGAAAGCAGATATTATAGGGATAACAGAAACATGTTCTCCTGGGCTGGCATGAGTTCAATCTGTGGGGCTCCCTGCCCAAGTTCGAGGACTCCCTCCAGGAGCATGACAGGAAGGAGTTCAAAGCGCTGGCGGAGGAGGGCATAGCGACTGCCAGGGCAACCCTGAAGGCAGCTTCAGATGCAGCAGACATGGCCGTGAGGTCCATGGCCTCCGCGGTGTCCATGAGAAGGACGTCATGGCTCCTGCTCTCTGGGCTGTCCAGCGAGGCGCAGACCTCCCTGCAGGACCTCCCGTTTGATGGCAAAGCTCTGTTTGCGGAACAAATGGATACAAAGCTGCATGGCCTGAAAGACTCCCGCACAACGCTCCAGACTCTGAGTCTCTATGTTCCGGCTCCAGCTAAACCTAAGTTCAAGCCACAGCAGACTCCCGCTCAGGCCACCTATTCAAAATATGAGACCGCTTATAAGAAGTTGTGGGATTATAAGAGGTTCCCACAGAGGCAGTCTCGGCCTGCCCCCCAGCCTGGGCCCTCCAAGGGCAAGCAAGCAGGGAAAAGGCAGTTTTAACAGGATGCCCGGGGGCACCCTGCCAGTTCTCATCAGGGATCCACCCTCAATAAAGCTTCTCTTCTCCAATCGGTTGTGCGCTTTCCTCCCGGAGTGGTCGCGGCTAACCTTGGACTGATGGGTCCTCAACACCATCTCCTGGGGCTACACCCTCCAATTTACTTCCACCCCGCCCAACCACCCCCGGCGCCCATCCCTCCTGGGGGACCCCTTGCACGAGGCTC
Source organism: Mauremys reevesii (assembly GCF_016161935.1). NCBI lineage: Eukaryota > Metazoa > Chordata > Testudines > Geoemydidae > Mauremys > Mauremys reevesii. Next base: position 173,417,391 of record NC_052624.1, on the reverse strand, counting down.
TGCTCAAGCAGGAGGTGGGGCAGCTCCTGGGTCTAGGAGCAGTGGAAGCAGTACCGGAGGAGTTCAAAGGCAAGGGATACTACTCCCACTCTTCCCTTATCCCGAAGGCCAAAGGGGGGCTTAGGCCCATCTTGGACCTATGAGGCCTGAATCAGTACATGGTGAAGCTCAAGTTCTGCATGATCTCCCTGGCCTCCATCATCCCTCCCTGGAAACCGGGGACTGGTACGCCGCCCTCGATCTGCAGGACGAGTACTTCCACATTCATATATTTGAGGGGCACAGATGCTTCTTCCGTTTCACAGTGGGGCAGGAACACTACCAATTTATGGGCCTCCCATTTGGTCTGTCCACTGCCCCCAGGGTATTCCTGAAATGTATGTCGGTGGTGGCGGCCTACCTCAGGCGCTGGGGGGTCCAGATCTTCCCCTATCTGGATGACTGGTTGGTCAAGGGCAGCTCCCGGTTGCAGGTGCGGGATCACATGGCTAGAGCCTCCCTCCCACTGGGCAGGTTCAAGACCCTGAAGGGCTCATCGACACGGTCACAAGGTTTCCGGTGACAACAGCCAGACCGTGCCTCCAGCTCTTGCATCACATGTCAGCATGCATGTACGTGGTCCGTCACGACAGACTCAGGATAAGGCCCCTCCAGCTCTGGTTGGCCTCGGAGTTCTCCCAGGTCAGGGAAAGGATGGACAAAGTCCTCACGGTGCCAGAGCCAGTGATCACCTCCCTACGATGGTGGTCCTCCCCGAGAAATACGCTCCCAGGGGACCCATTCAGGGGCAGGGCCCCATCGCTGGAACTTGTGTCCAACGAATTGGACCTGGGATGGGGGGCCCATGTGGGGAACATTCAGACCCAAGGTCTGTGGTCGGCTCAGGATCTGACCCTCCACATAAACGTCAAGGAGCTCAGGGTGGTCTGGCTGGCCTGCATGGCCTTCTGCTCGCACCTGGAGGGCTGGGTGATCAGGGTCCTCATGGACAACATGGCCTCAATGTTCTACATCAACAGGCAAGGTGGGGCCCGATCCTCTGCCCTCTGCCACGAAGCCCTCAGGCTGTGGGACTTTTGTATAGCCCACGACATCTGCCTACAGGCCTTCCATCTGCTGGGCGCCCGGAACGCGTGGGCAGATTGCTTGAGCAGGGACTTCACTCGTGCTGAGAGGTCTCCCCACCCAGAGATGGTGCACAGACTTTTTCAAGTGTGGGGAACTCCCCAGGTGGACCTGTTTTCAGCTCGGCAGAACCGTCGCCGTCCCCGGTTCTGCTCTGGGGAGGGGGCTGAGACAGGGCGCTATCTCCGATGCTTTCCTCCTGTCCTGGTCAAGCCAGTTTCTCTATGCCTTTCCCCTGTTCCCACTGATCGGCAAGGTCCTGGAAAAGATAAAGACGGACAAGACCCAGGTCCTTCTGATTGCCCCGGCATGGCCCAGGCAGCATTGGTACGGGACCCTCACGGGGTTGGCAGTCGCCCCGCCGTGGCAGTTGATGTCCCGCCCGGACCTGCTCTCCCAAGACTGGGGCTGCCTCCTCCACCCCAACCTAGCAGCACTCCACCTCACAGCATGGTTCCTCAATGGTTAGGTAGGGAGGAAAGGACGTGCTCGGAAGGGTTCCAGTGGGTCGCCCTAGAAAGCAGGTGGCCCTCCACACGCCGAGCCTACTTGGCAAAGTGGTCTCAGTTTTCCAGATGGGCGGACGAGCGGGGTGTTTCCCGGGTGGCTGCCCCAATCCATCTTATTCTGGACTACCTCCTTCACTTTAGAGCCCAGGGCCTGGCGCCCTCGTCAGTCAAGGTGCACCTGACGGCCATATTGGCCTTCCAGCCGCTGGTGCAGGGCCACACGGTATTCTCCCATGCTACGACTGGCCAATTCCTTAAGGGGTTGGATCGTCTCTTCCCATATGTTAGGCCCCCAGTCCCGCAGTGGGTCCTAAACCTGGTGTTGGCCTGTCTCATGGGGCCCCCGTTTGAGCTGCTAGCCACATGCTCCTGGTCACATCTCTCATGGAAGGTGGCCTTCTTGGTTGCGATCACGTCGGCTAGGCGGGTCTCGGAACTCAGGGCCCTGACCTATGAGACCCATACATGGTGTTTCATAAAGATAAGGTCCAGCTCCGCCCATACCCTTTGTTCCTCCCGCAGGAACATGTGGCAGAGGACTGGCTTATCACATGGATCAGGACATTTTTCTGTCAGTCCTCTGCCCCAAGCCCCATGCGTCCAGTGAGAAGTGCCATCTCCACACGCTGGATGTGAGACGGGCTCTGGCTTTTGACCTGGAGCGGACTAAGCCATTCAGAAAGTCCTCACAGCTGTTTATCACCTCAGCCAAGCGCATGAAAAGTCGGCCGATCTCCACTCAGCGGCTTTCCAACTGGATCACCTCGTGCATCTGTACCTGTTATGATCTGGCGGGAATCCCTCCGTCACCAATTGTGAGGGCACACTCGACTAGGGCGCAGGCCTTGTCGGCTGCCTTTTTGGCCCATGTCCTCATTCAGGACATTTGTAGGGCTGCCATGTGGTCTTCAGTTCACACATTCACCTCGCATTATGCAATTGTCTCCCAGACCAGGGAAGACGCCGGGTTCGGCAGGGCTGTGCTCCATCCTGAGAGTTTGTGAATCCTTCCCACCTCTAACAGATATAGCTTGGAATCACCTACTGTGGAATACACATGAGCAATCACTCGAAGAAGAAAAGACAGTTAACTTTTCTGTAACTGGTTCTTCGAGATGTGTTGCTCATGTCTATTCCACATCCTGCCCTCCTTCCCCTCTGTTGGAGTTGTCTGGCAAGAAGGAACTGAGGGTGGGGGGAGCATGCAGCGCCCCTTATACCACGCCATGGAGGCGCCACTCCTGGGATCGTAGAGGCGCTCCCCTACAGGCACTGCTAGGTGAAAAACTTCCGGCATCGGTGCACATGGCGAGCACGTGCACCTATTGTGGAATAGACATGAGCAACACATCTCAAAGAACACCAGTTACGGAAAAGGCAACTGTCTTTTTTCCTAGTACTAGCTGTTTGCTTTTCCTAGTATTATTCTACTACAGAACTATAATTATTTTTATAGCGCGTACTTATATTGATCATAAAATAATTTATTGATGTCAATACTGCAGCCGTTTAAAGTTGCAAAGACTTTGTTTGGGTGGACTAGATTGGCTTGCAATTAATGCTAAAAGAGCAGTGCTGCAGATCTGCACGACATTTGACCCATGCATTTCACAAAATGCTACACCTTACAAGCCAATCAGAAAAATACAGTGAACGATAGTACTATGGCACTGGTGTCAGTCCGCTACTGTGTAATTTGATCTCTTCATGCATGTCTACAAATGAACCTCGTAAGTCTTGAGCCAATCTGAAAATATAAAGCGCAGAATCGATGGAATCTGTAATAAAATTTAAATAGCCTATCACCACAGACATGCCAATCTACAGGGCTGCTTTGAAATAAACAAAGAACAATAATAATTTGACAGTGATAAAGCAGGTGACATTCCTATATAAAGTCCTACAAAATCTATAATTATTATTTTCTAAGATTTTCATACTAGTATTTAAAATGAACAATGAGGTGAACTCAAAAGAAAAACAGTCTGCTTATCATGCAGCATTCAAACTTAAAGTTGTTGAATATGCAGAAGCAAACAATAATTGCGCCGCTGCTTGTGAATTCTGTATCAATGAGAAGCAAGTAAGAGAATGGTGAAAAAATAAAACAACACTAAAAGACATGCCAAGAAGCAAGAAAAAATGTCCAACGAGGTGTGCTTCATTTCCTGAGCTAGAGAAAGATCCCAATGATTGGGTTTGTGAAAGTAGAATGAATTATATTGTAAAAATAAGAATGGATTAAAGAAATGTTGTATGTACCTTTAAGCAGAAATAAGAAATGTTGAAATACAGGTGCCAGGAAAAGAAACATTAGGCATAAACAATGGTGCTAATGGCGAAACATTAACAGAAGATGGGTAATAGTTAGTAAGGAAGTAAGATATGCATGCCTAGCCCAGGTAAACTTATCTGATTCTGCTTCCTTTGTTATCTTGTTAAGTTCTCACCCTTTATCTGTATAAATAAGATAGTTTGTGTCTTGCATGGTGCTCACATTATCTGGGTGTTATTAGCAGAGCGCTGTGCTAATAAAACAGAGTGGTCTGACAAACTGTGAGTCCTGAGTCTAACTTTGACAGGTTGTTGAATGTCGACAAAATGGGTACGTCATCACTAGAACTGGAATTCGTCTGCGTGTTCTGCAAATGTTGAAAGATGACAAAAACAAGTCAATAAGGCTGTCAATGTTTGTTGCATCAGCGGGTTGGTGTACTCGCTTTGTGAACCGCCATGGTCTCTGTTTTTGTCAGCGAAAAAAAGCTGCCGAGAGATCTGGAAGAAAAAACCTAATCTTTCCAAAGGTTTATTATAAAACATCAAAAGGAATATGCATTTGAGCTGTCAAAAATAGGAAATGTGGACGTAACACTGATGACATTTGATTTCCTGAGCAACAGAACGGTAACCGGTGTTGGTGAAAAAACAGTTTTAATTAAAACCAATGGCCATGAAAAAATCCATTTTATGGTTGTTTTATCATGATTGGCAAATGGATCAATGCTCCCTCCTGTTGTTATTTTTAAAAGAAAAAACTTGCCTAAAAACATGAAATTTCCTGCTGGTGTCATCGTACATGCACACGAAAAGGGATGGATGGATGAAAGTTGGATGTCTGGAAAAAGTGTGGAATAAGAGACCAGAAGCACTTTTCAATAAACCTGCTATGCTCATTTGGGACATGTTCAGAGCACACGAGATGGATGAGGTGAAAAATGTGTCCAAAAAAATGAAAACTACTTTGGCTGTAATACCTGGAGGCTTAACTTCTGTTGTACAACCACTTGATATCTGCCTGAACAAACCTTTTAAAGACAGGCTACACAAAATGTGGTCTGAATGGCATGGTGAAGTTGACAAAAGGCGGGAATCTTATGAAGCTCGAAATCAAGCTGGTCACCCAGTGGGTCAAGGATACGTGGAAGTCCATTCCCTTGGAAATGAGAGAAAAATCATTTTGGAAATGCTGTATCAGAAATTATCAGAGGGGTAGCCGTGTTAGTCTGGATCTGTAAAAGCAGCAAAGAGTCCTGTGGCACCTTATAGACTAACAGATGTATTGGATCATGAGCTTTCGTGGGTGAATACCCACTTCGTCAGATGCATGTCGTGGAAATTTCCAGGGGCAGGAGAAATGCGCTTGATGGGACAGAAGACAATGCCATAATTGATGATGAAACAACAGAGGCTGATGATGAGAAGGAATCTGAGTCTGAAGATGACACTGCTGACATCTACGATGACAATGCAGGTGCAGCTGTGACTGAAGCCAAGTTTAATGAACTGTTTGGTGAATCGGAGACTGATTCAGACTTTGAAGGATTTTAAGACTTTTTAAATAAGTACCTTAGAACAATATGAGACTTTAAAATCAGTAAATGGATATTTAAAATATTGACTGTAATTTTGAAGGTGAATACATATTTGTTCAGTTATTATTATAACAACAACAGGTTTTTCGTTAGATTACATTAAAATTATTCTAGCAAAACATTTTAGTGTTTCTTGTGATGCCAACTTTTAAAATATAGCAGGGGTCGGCAAACTTTGGCTCCCGGCCCATCAGGGTAAGCCGCTGGCAGGCCGGGACACTTTGTTTACCTGGAGCCTCCGCAGGCACGGAGCTCTGCAACTCCCACTGGCCCTGGTTTGCCGTTCCCAGCCAATGGGAGCTGCGGGGAGCGGCACAGGCCGAGGAACATGCTGGTCGCCACTTCCTGCAACTCCCATTGGCTGGGAGTGGCAAACTGTGGCCAGTGGGAGCTGTGGGGCTCCATGCCTGCAAACATTCCAGGTAAACAAAAGTCCCAGCCTGCTAGAGGCTTACCCTGATGGGCCAGGAGCCAAAGTTTGCCGACCCCTGATCTACAATGACACTGTATTAGATATTCAATTCAATAGAGCTTAAAATCATCAACTTTTGGTGTAGACCCACTGATAAGTCGACCCCCACTCTTTGTTGCTTCACTTTTTTACCAAAAATATTCGGCTTATGAATAAGTATATACGGTAATTCGTAAACTTGGAGGTCATAGCAATGCTCCAGTCATAGGATAATATAGTACTTGTTTTTAAGAAAGGGAAAAAATAGTGGTTCAGGAAAACACAGAACCATTAATTTGACCTCAATTGTATGCAAGGTCTTGGAACAAATTTTCAGAGAATAGATGTCACTGATCCACAGGGCCTATGCTCTTGCACAGCTGTGGAACAATCCCTGGGAGAACCCCTTTAGAGTGTTAACCCCAGTAGGGTCACACACACTCACTGGGGTAAGCCCCTTGGCTTCACCATCTCCTTGGATTGAACCCTAGAGCCTTCAGCACTCTTGTTTACTCTGTGAGCTCTCCTCAGTGAGTCCATTCAAACTGAAAAGCTGGGGAAGACTTGCACACCCAAAGGGAGCAATGCACCCCTGACTTCCTTTGACTGGAGTGACTCTCAAGCAGTGTGGTAAAAGCAGAAGGGTCTATTAGATGTCTGGAACACAGCATAGAAAGTACTGGGGTTAGCACACAGAGAACAGAAAAATTACAGCAAAGTCCATCTGGGTCGGTCCAGAGCCCCAAGTTCTCCCTGACCCCTCCCCCACACACTGAGTCCCAGTCCAGAAATGTGTCCCCTGCTTCCAGCAGCCCACACTATACAACCCACAAAGGCCCCTTTCTCCATCCTTTGTTGTTCTTCTCATCTGGTCATCCACCTTAGCTCTCTGTTCTCCAGCTGGTGAAAACTGGCTGGCTTCCTAAGTACGGAGGGGGCACATGGCAGCCCTGGGTCATTAGTTGCCAGGCCCCAGCTATCATCAGCAGGAGAAAAAAAACCTTTGAAGTGATAATCGAGATGACCCATAGAAGGTGTGAGGAGAACTTAACGTAGGGAAATAGATTAAATTAGTGTAATGACCCCAACCATTCCCAGACTCTGTTTAAACCTAAGTTAATTGTATCTAATTTGCATATTAATTCGAGTTCAGCAGTCTCTCTTTGGAGTCTGTTTTTGAAGTTTTTTTGTTGCAAAATTGCCACCTTCAAGTCTGTCACTGAGTGGTTAGAGAGGCTGAAGTGTTCTCCCACTGTTTTTTTAATGTTATGATTCCTGATGTCAGATTTGTATCCATTTATTCTTTTGCGTAGAGACTGTCCGGTTTGGCCAATGTACATGGCAGAGGGGCATTGTTGGCACATGATGGCATATATCACGTTGGTAGATGTGCAGGTGAATGAGCCCCTGATGGCGTGGCTGATGTGATTAGGTCCTATGATGGTGTCACTTGAATAGATATGTGGACAGAGCTGGCATCGGGCTTTGTTGCAAGGATAGGTTCCTGGGTTAGTGTTTATGTTGTGTGGTGCGTGGTTGCTGGTGAGTATTTGCTTCAGGTTGGGAGGCTGTCTGTAAGCGATGACTACAACCTATCCTGAAAGATGATCCCTCGCTCTCACAGATCTTGGGAGACAGGCCAGTCCTGGGTGGGGGTGTGGGGGTGTGGGCTCTGGGGTGGGGCAGGTGATGAGAGCTTTGGAGTGAGGGAGCGGGCTCGGGGCTGCGGCAGGGGGTTGGGATGTAGGAGGAGGTACGTCTGAGGGGTTCAGAATGTGGGAGCGGGCTCTGGGCTGGGGTATGGGAGGGGGTGAGGGCTACAGCTGGGGGTGCGGGCTCTGGGGTGGGGCAGAGTATGAGGGGTTTCAAGTGCGTGAGCAGGCTCAGGGCTGGGGCAAGAGGTTGGGGTGCGGCTGAGAGGTTCGGAGTGTGGGAGGGGCTCTGGTCTGGGCAGGCGGTTGGGGTGTGCTGGGCTCCAGCTGGGAGTGCAGGCTCTCGGGTGGCACTGAGGATGAGGGGTTTGGTGCAGGAGGGGGCTCCAGGCTGGGGCCGAGGGGTTTGGAGTGCGGGAGGGGGCTCAAGGCTGGTGCAAGGGGTTGGGGTGTGGGCTCTGGGAGGGAGTTAGAGTGTGGGAGAGGGTTCCGACCCAAGGCCAGGGGTTGGGGTGCAGGTGAAAGTTCAGGTTCCAGCTGGGGGTGCTTATCTCAGGCGGCTCCCGGCCAGCGGTGCAGCAGGGCTCAGGCAGGCTCCCCCCAATATTTTTCAGAATCACTGCTTCCCGGTGTAGGGTCCCGCATTGTGTAAATATGGCCTACATTGTTTTTTCCTAGATGACCACTTAGGCATGTTAAAAACACATTTTTGACCTGGATCACATGGTAAGCTAGGTGCAAGCACTCTGTGACCTGTCCTCTGCATTATTTACCACTTCCCCAAAGAGGCTTTCAGAGCAAGTCTCATTCTTGGGATTCTTGGGACAAAGTTTTCAAGAATCACCAAGACAGCTGCTCCAGGACTACACAGCTCATAAAGCCCAGGAGAAAGCATTTGTGAAGAGGAGAAAAATCATTCTTGGTTATAGAAGGTTGGCTCAAGAACCATTTGCCTCCAGAGATCAGAATCTGAAATCTGATCACTTTCAGAGTCCACTGCAGAAAGCTTTCCTCTCCAACAAAGCTTTTCTGCCCTAACCACATGAATGAGGGAGAAAGGGGGGGGGGGAAATATAGACGTGGAGGAAGAATGGGAAGAGCCATGTATCTCTCATACATAACCGCCCTCCACCAGGGAAGACAGAAGACTCGAAGTCCATTAGAGACCACACGATGCAACCCTAATTTGCCTAGGAAGTGCGCAGATATTACAGTGACTGGAGCTATAGATAACTTTGAGAGAAATTCCAGAATGTATTACAAAGCCTATATTAGTGTAAAGTTCTTAGAAGTTATCAACTCCTTTCACAGAACAATTCCTCAAAAAAATGCCCCTCTGTGCTTGGCCCTAGTTACCTTTGGTCCTGATCCTGTTGTCAAATCAGCTGGGGCTGAGCCCTAAACCCCCGTCCTCCACAGATCTGATTGCAGGGTCAGGGTCTGGGTTCGCATCTAATAATGTTCCAAATCCATACTTAAAAAAAGAAAAAAGTAAAGTTGGTGCACTTGAAAGTTGACAAGTTGAGAGCATTAGGGCTTGTCTTCACTGCAGCATTAGCTTGCGGTATACAGTAATTCAAGACTCTCGTGCACACACACAAGTCTGTAGCTAGAGTCACATGGTACTTTAAACGCAAGCTAGCTGGCCTGTCAGAGGGTACAGGTTAAAGCTGAAGTGATACTTGTTCTAGTAATGAAGTGGGGATGCAGCTACTCTGTGCTGCTAATCCAACTACTTTGTGTCATTCAAGTGCTGTTTTGCAGTGCAACTGCTCTCACTCAAACTAGGCTAACCTGAAAAGGGTTAGCTGCAGCGAAGGCAACCCCTTATACCAGTTCTCTCTTTATCCACACAGTAAGAACGATTTGTCAAGCAGCTGTCAAGTTTGCCCTCACAATTCTGTGAACAAGTGCCTTAGTTTTGAAATGGAGAGAACATTAACCTACTGTACCTAGTAGAGTCGAGAATTCAGTCTTCATGTCTATTCCATCCTTTAGTTTTCTGCTGATCATATCTGCAAGGGTTCAAACAGTGGTGCAGGCTTTGTTCTGTGAAAACCTGTCCACCAGGAACTGAATCAAGACAACTAAAATCATCTTACGTGGGCACCATAAGGACAAAAATCTTCCAGATTTGAAAATATGAAGACAAATTTTTGTTAAAAACTTAATATCCCCCAATGACTAGAAACATACTTAGAATGTTTCTATACATCTGATAAAGAGATTTGGACAGTGCAGTCCAATTTCAGATACTTTTACTGTAAGATATCTGGGCTTCTCTTTCCGACTGAAGCTCACTATTTCCAACTCCATTAAGAGATGAGGAGAGGATGCTTTGGGAATAAAAGACAATCTTGATCTGGATGTAAAGTTAGGGGATAAAATAGCATCTGGGAACAAAGTAATGCTAAACGTTACTAAAAGAGGATTCACAGACAGATTCTTAGTCCAAATAGTTGGCTTAATTTTAAAACAGTAGCATAGCTGGATAGATCACATCAAGAGTATCCAGCAGGATAAGGAATAGTCCCTGCAAAGTTCCTACTTCCTCTCTCTCTCTTTTGTATTTGATGAATGGAAAAACAAAAAAAGTTACACTCCAAAGCCAGATGATTAAAAATAAATGTAACATACACACAGTCTTGAAATAGTAGCACAGACATTGACCTGGAAAATCTCAGGTTGGGTAGTGGGAAATTTATAAAACTTGGCTGGTTAAAAATAAAGAAGAAAGTTCCCAAAACACCTGGCTTTCAGTTTATCTAGATCATTTTCCCCCAATGATCAGGTTCCTGAGGATAAAATTTAAAAGGAACAACAACCACCCCCACAAAACACCATGTGCTAAGATTAATCACGAAGCTGTTTGTCCACAAATTAGTCTTTAGACATTTGCCTTGAATATTTTTGCTTTGCACATCCCAGCTGTTTGGTGATTTGAGCATTTTTCTGCCGCACCCAGTTCTTATAATTTAACCTTGTCATCAGTGATCTTATTTTTCCTCTCTCTCTAATGCCCTCATCTTTTGCCTTGGTTGGTCGCCTGCCATCTTTTTCCAAGCTTTTTCCAACCTAAAACTATTTCTATTTTTAAATAAGATAACAATAGCCAACTCCAACCTTTTGTCTGTGGTCAAACATAAAGTGTCCCAATGTGTCAACAAGTGAATTGCCCAGAGATTTTAATTTTATGACTCAATGGCAAACAAATTGGTTATAAACAGTATGGCTTTTTAAAAATTGTTATTGCAACACAGTAATACTATATATCTGACAGAGATGGAAGGACTCCAGAGAGATGGTGAACAACACCTGCTTACTTTTTTTTTAACTTAAAAAAACTATTTTGAAAGATTCCAATGTTTAAAAAGCCAGCCCATTTGTCTATCTTCTCATTTTGTTATTCCTCCCTCTAGATGCTTTTTATTTATATCATGGTTTGATTATGTTACAGAAAAATCTTTTTAACGCATATTTATGAATTTCGCTTTACCTCTGAGTGCTCTTATTAAACTACTCCACTGTATGGGGTTTTGGCAAGTGTGTCTGTTTCAGAATGGCAATAGAAATGAACATTTATGGAGAGCAGAGCTAAAGATTTATACTGTTGCACATAAAAAACAAAAAACAAAAACAAAAAATCCACAAACCAGTCTGGAAGCATTTGCTACCCCCTGCCTCAGCGTTGCCTTCCGCAAAGAGAGAGTCAATTACATTGCATGCCACAGTGATGAACTTCCTCTAGTTAGTATTGGAGAAAATGATCTTAAAATGTGTGACTTATATAATTCATGTTATTAGCTCCAGCTGCTATCATGCTTGGAGGAATCTGCAGTTTAGAAACAGCAGTGATGAAATGCTCTGAGAGTGGAAGTAATATGCTTGATAATAAGGGGGGGAGTGAAAAGGATTCTAAAATATGTTCTTTCTGGCATAATGGCCTCCTAGAGCATTTCCAGTTATAAGACGCCACAAGATACTGAAACAAAACACACCACATCTAAAGTGTTCTCCATTAAAAAGAAAAAAAACCATTTACTTAATCTATCGCTTGTGTGTGTTGTAACAAGACTGGGGACATTGAAAGCTCTAATCAGTAGGTGTATGAACAGATATTTTTGATTCATTCCAACTCTTTGTGGTTTGTAAATCTCCCAAGAGGCAGCGGGGAGAGAAAGCAGCAGAGCAAACTAGTCTAGACCACAGATTTTGGCTATTTTATGCTATTTAAAAAATTACAGGAAATAGGCCGACTACAAAAAACACCCGGCAATATCTGATGCATGTCCACTTGTGTGTAGTTTACAAGGAATCTTTTAGACAATAGCCATTGTAGTACAGAATCCCACATTTTCAGTGTTTTAATGAGATACTGATACATCCCCTTTTTGAGTTTTTGTTGGCCCTTACTTTATATCCATAAATACCAGCAACAGCTAAGTAACATTAGTTTTATACTTTATAAGTAAAATGAACTTTAAAAAATTCTAAATAATTCTGAGGATTTTTCAGAACCATTAATACCAACCCAGTTATCTAAAAAGGTAAGGAATAACTTATTTTTTGACCAGTATCGATTTGGGACTGGGGACAGTTCTGGATGGGTTGTCCCCCTTACTGTGAAGAGTTCTTATCTTTACGTGTCAGATACCTTTTACTTCCAGGCTTGGACTTTTCTTTTGGAACTCAGCTGAAGTAGCTGGGCTGTAACAGGGTAAGCACAAGGCAGAACTGCTCAATTCTTTCTACTGTTTTACAAAGTAAAGTGAGGCTTTACGGCTCTCAGATCCTTATCATGGCTTACACTACATGGTTAGGTTGATGCAATGCAGCTTACGTGGACTTAGCTGTGTATGAGTCTACACTTAAATTTTGCTCCCGCCAACCTAAATGCCCTGCTCTGCTGACTTAATAATACCACCATTCCTAGTGGCATAGCGTCAAGGTCTATGTAGTTAGGTCATTGCGGTGTCAGTGTCAATGTTACTTACCTCCTGGAGGCCAGTAACAGTTGACATGTCCCATAATGCCCCAGGGTGACCGCTCTGGTCACCATTGTGAACTCTGCTGCCCAGGGGCCAGGAAGCTAAGAAGCTGCTCCTCTCCGTTCAAGCCCCATAAAATTTTTGAAATTCCTTTTTCTGGTCACCCTGCTTGGTGAGCACACCTACCAATTCTCCATTGTTGTGTGCAACTGCCCAGCTAACATGTCAGCTACATGCTGCAGACGTGCTCCTGACTGAGTAGGCAGGAGATATTGGATCTCCTGGGCCAGTGGGGAGAAGAGGCTGTACAGACACAGCTCCGATCCAGCCATAGAAACATCGACATCTACGAGCAGATTGCTTGGGGCATGCAGGGGAAGGGCTACAACAGGGACCAGCTGCCGTGCTGTGTAAAAGTTAAGGAGCTGCGACAGGCGTACCAGAAGGACAGGGAGACCAACAAATTGATCTGGTTGTGGAGCCACAGACCTATCACTTTTACAAAGAGCCACATGCCATCCTTGGCAGAGACACCTCTACCACCACCCTCAAGAGCAATATGGATAACTTCCAAGAAGCCCGAATCACAGGTCCCTGACATGAGCAGCGAACAAGAGGAGGAGGAGTATGGGGGACAGGCAAATCAGGAGATCCAGCTGTGCAGAGAGCCAGGACAGATGTGTCACTCCACCACAATCCAGCCAGTTCCTACAGTCGAGCATAGGTGAACCTGATGCAAGGGAAGGAACCTCTGGTAAGTATGCAGTTTGCTTTGTAATTACAGGGATGAAACCCCCACAGTAGCAGGACACCCATGTTGCTTTACTCTCTTTTACTTGTGCTCAAAGAGGTAGTGGACCAACCAAGAGAGGTAGAGTTGCTATCTGCTTTTCATTTCCCTCTAGAGTTCGGCAGAGGAGGCCACGCAGAGCAGTTTGTTTACGTGTATCAGGATGTCCCATCAATCCTCAGCAGAGATCTCAATGAAACTTTCATGGAGGTACTCTACAATCCTCTTCCAAAGGTTTCTGGAGAGGACTGCCTTATTTCTTCCTTTGCAATAGGACACTTTCCCACGCAATTCTGTGATTCCTACATTAGGAACCATTGCAGCACACAGATTAGCAGCATAATGGCCTAGACGGCATTGGGAGGCTAGCAGCAGCTGTGGTCTCTCTGCCTCTATTACCCTTAGGAGTGAGATATCAGCTAAAATCACCACCACTTGTGGAAAACGGTGCCAGTATTCAGTTCCATTGCCCTACACACACACACACACACACACACACACACACACACTGTCCCCTGCTCATTTCCCCAACCCTTTCTGCCTCCAAGGGCCATACTTACCATTGCTGGCACTGTAACTGGCCCAGTATTGTGTCAATCCCAAGGAGATATGAGAATGTAGTGCTCACAACTTTCTGAGATCAAGGGGAGTGAGTTCAGTATCTTAAGTTTTTATTTGTGTTGTGAATATACTGACACTGGTACCTGTGTCTATTGTATCTGTAGCTGCTTTGATTGTGGCCTGGAGGGTCTCCTGCTCCACACCCGCAGAACAACTGAGCCAGATAAAGACGAGAAAGAAGAGGACTCGGGATGATGTTGCAGAAGATGCTGAAAGCCAGTGCTGCATCAGAGAATGAGACCAGAGCCTGGAGAATGACCCTTGCAGACAGCATGGAGAAGGAAGAGTGGAGAGAACAAAGGCCTGGAAGTCCATGCAGGAAAAGAAGAGGGAGATGCACCAGGACATAATGTGGCACCCTCAGGGAGCAAACAGAGATGCTGAGGAATCTGGTTGCCCTGCAGTTCCAAGAACCCCATGCTCACCTCCCTCTGCAGCCCACAGACAACTCAGTGTTGGGACCTCCCTATACCCCATACCTCAACTGTCCACACAGCACCTGGGGCCGCTGTACTACTCTTACCACTTCACCCAGGAGATGTTAAAGACAATCACAGCTGCATGTACACCAACCATGTCTTTCACAGGTCAGTGAAGGTGCACCTGAAATGGAAATGACTGTTCTTTCACCTTCATAAGTTGTGTTCCCTTAATTTATTCAGTTTTATAAAGTTCTCATGCTTTTTTATTTGCCTGGTTCATGTTACAGAATAAATTCTATTTTTTGGAACATAATTCACCGTTATTAGTTCACAACATGTGCGGAGCAGATCTGATACCCATCAATTTCCTGTTACTTCATTTTGTCACAGAACCCATAACATCATTCTCAGACAAGATTAATAGGTGCACTGGCATTCCTTCACACACAGCACTCACTGCAAGTTTCAAAGCAGGCTGCAAAAGAGCAAGGCCTGGTAGAGCACGCTACTTTGGCTCACTATTAAAATGATCTTTCAAAGCCTCCCCAAGCTGTATAGCTCCCTGTTGAGCTCTTCTTATAACCCTTGGATCTGGCTGTTCAAATTCAGCAGACAGCCGCTCGACCTCCACCCACCATCCCAACAGAAACTTTTCTGTCTTTGCTTCAAAGATATTATGCAGGACACAGCTATAACCACTGGGATATTTTTTCTACTGCGGTCCAATCTCTTAAGTAGACAACACTAGCCATCCTTCAAATGACCAAAGGCATAATTCAACTGTTATTCTACACCTGCTGAGCCTGTAGCCGAAGTGCTCTTTGGTGCTGTTGAGGTGGCCAGTGTATGACTTCATGAACCATGGGAGCAAGGAGTAGGCTGGGTCTCCCAGCATGTCTTCTGGCATTTCAACATTCCCAAAGGTAATTCACCAGATGGGAAAGAAAGTCCTTGCTTGCAGCTTTCTGAACAGTCCTGTGTTCTTAAAGATGCATGAGTCATGCACCTTCCTTGACCAACCCACACTGATGTCGGTAAAGTGTCCCTGGAGATCCACCAACACTTACATTACCATAGAAAAGTAGCCCTTTCTGTTGATGTACTCTGTGGCAAGGTGGTCTGGTGCTAAAATAGGGATGATGTAGGCCATCTATCACCCCACTGCAGTTTGGGAACCCCACTGCCACAAAACCATCCACTATGTCCTGCACATTGCCCAGAGTCACAGTCCTGTGTAGCAAGAGGCAATTAGTGGCCCTTCACGCTTGCATGACAACTGCCCTGTGGTGGATTTCCCGACTCCAGATTACTACCAGTCAGTCGGGAATCAATCTGGCATTGCAAGTTTCCACAGTGCAATCACCACTCACTTCTCAACTGTCAGCATGTCTCTTATGTTGGTGTTCCTTTGCTAGAGGGCTGAGGTGAGTTTGGCACACAGATCCAGGAATGTGGCCTTGCGCATTTGAAAGTTCTGCAGTCACTGATCGTCATCCCAAGCCTGCATGACAATGCAATCCCACCAATCAGTGCTTGTTTCTCAGGCCTAAAATCGGCACTCCCACATCTGCAGTTGCTCTGTGAATGTCACCAACAACCTTGAATTGTTTCTTTTTTTGTAGCACAACAATCCGTTCCTCCAAGGAATCATCAAATACTGCAGGATCAGGTGTCCTGTTGTGCAATGCTCATGACAATAGTGCAGGGCTGTGTAGGCTCCATGCTTCTATCAGAGATGGTGGACAGCAAGGAGAAATACATGGATTTGCAGGAATTTTGAGAAGAGGAGAAAAGCATTATGGGATGCAGATGAAATTATGGGATGGAGAATACTGCATTATGGGAGGTTGAATCCATTCTCTCAGTCACTCCTGGTGATTTGTTTCGGCCCCATGAGCCATTGCAAAAGCTTCCCAAAACACCCTTTGCTGCATGGTGGTGAGTTGCACAGTGGGATAGTGCTACCCACAATGCACTGCATCAATAAAAATGCTCCTGGTGAGAATGCGTACTGCCGACACAAAGAGCATAGTGTGCACACACACAAGTGATGCAATAGCTGTTTACCAACATAATTTAGATCAACATAATTTTGTAGCGTAAGCATTGCCTGTGATAGGCACAGAAAGATAAGGTAGGATATGTTTAAGATATAGGTAAATGCTATGAATTTTCCACTAAAAATTTTGAACAAGATGAAAACAATAGTTTCTTTTGAATTTTTCTTCATTTTTCAATTAACTGAAAGCAAAATGAAAAAAAGTTGTTTCAGATTTTCCCTCCCTCCCCTTCCCTTCCCAGAGAAGTGTTTATTAAAAGGAGGTTCAGCTGAAAAATTCTGTATTTCAGTTGAAAAACATTTTTTCATTGAAAAAAGTGTTTTGACCAAAAAAATTTGATCCACTCTAGACACAGCCCAAGTACACCTCCACCTGTGATTTACAGTAGTAATAAATTATGCCCCTCTCTTGGTTTCTATAACAGAGTCCTGCCTGGATGATGTGGCAGTATACCCTTGTAAACACAGCTTGTTCTCGACAGACACTTGAAGCAGCGAGCACTGAGAGAGGATTGTGGAGGTGCTGTGTCCAAATTACTCAAAACTAAAAAAGCTCATCAGAAAAAAATAAAAATAAAAATTTACCCATTGCAAGAAAGAAACTTTTTTTTTTAAATGCTGTGTTTGAGTTTCCAGTTTTCTGATGAAAAGTCACATTTTCGAGGAAAGATGACACTTTCCACAACAAGTTTAATTTGGTCAAAATCCCAGTTTTCCATTAAAAAATGTTTAAACGGAAAATTTCCGATCAGTGCTAGAATCTAAAGTTTGGATGCAGGAGGTATCCTACTCTAAATATAGTTTCATTTGCATACATTCAACATGGGAAAAGTCTTGATATACAGGCTGTCCAGTTGATCACCTTACATTGCCCAAAAGACTTGTCCACACCTTCAGTGGGTCTGGCTATAAGGAGCACATTTTTCTAATATTCTGCAGATTTCACTAATGTTTTGTTGCCTTCCACAAGTTGTTAATATTGAGCTTTGAAGCCCAAATGGTCTGGGTCCTAGCTCCCTAAGAGAATACTTTTGATCCCCATTCACCAGTACAGCACTTGGGATCAGCTGAAACCAACATTACTTGACTTTGAGTGTCTGGGTGCAGTGGCAGTGTTTTCAGATCAAGTCCACCATAACATTAAGATTTGCTTCCCTCATTGGTCTGACAGAGCCCAAGTTAGTTAACTTTCAGGGCACAGAGCAAGGCCTATTTCACTTTGCCTGAAGGAGTGAGGAAGAGTTAATGAATCTTTTTAATGAACTTATTTTTCCATTACATTACAGAGCAGCAGCAGCTACTCTACAATTAAGGTTGCAACTGAACTCACATTATAAGCCTGTTATTCTTTCCCTGTCCCCTTTAAAATCCACCAGAAAAGTCATAAGATTCAAAATTGGTAGAATACAGCAGATCTAGGGCAGAGATAGAATTTTTCTACCAAGTTTGATGTGAATCAGAGAAGGGGTTCATGAACTGTAGTTAAAAAAAAAATATGAAAGACAAAACTCACATTGCTAGACTTCCTTAGTTGACATGTAGTGTACAGAATCCAATGTTATTTAATTAAATCAAATATGAAAGATTAATATATTTTAAATACAAACATTGTTAGCGATCATCAGCGTCAATAACATTACTTCCTGGCAATATAGTAGCGCACCTAGCAACCCCAGAAAGATCAAAAGCAGAAGTCAAAAGAAAAAAAATGTGAAAAGTCACCCCATTTGACATCAAATTAAATTAATTAAAATTATGTTCTGTGGTGCACAATTTCAATACTCTGCATACAAAAGAAAGGAAGATGCTAGACTGGAATTTCTGTAGGGTACACTAAAGACACTGTCTTCACTATACATTTCCATAATCTCAAAGATTTGAGTTTCTTGTAAATTTAACCTAAACTCTGAGTTTGCTGGGTATATAATTTTTCTTTTTTAAAATCTAACATTCTTGAAAAGTTAGTATATACACAGTACACTCAAATCGCTGATATGTGCCTGCAATCTTCATTTCACCTCAACTAAGCATTTGTGTATGAGGCCTTTTCATGTGTTCCAAGTCCACTGAGATGGATGTATTTTAAAATTTAGAATAAAAAGAATATATTCTGCATTTTACTCTGTATTCCTGGGTCAGTGGGATACACACTAGAAAGTCACAGCTACCAGCTTTAAGGGATTAAAAGAAATTGCTGTTAAAACCTTTCCAATTTAACTTCCTTTGCTACTTGAATTAACCGTTCTCTGGTTTCCACATCTTTAGAAAGCATGGCTCTTTCTTTATACAGCAGTATTTTTCTTAGTCTTCCTCCAGTTAGTTTTATACATTACAATGCTCACTGTTTGTACAGATTTGTTAAGTCAAAGAGGTATTAATTGTATGCCATATTGTTCCATCCAGTAGCTAAAAGTCTTAAATACTGTGAGCAAAAATTTCAAGATAGAGTTTTTAAATTCAGGCTCCTATGTCCATATTTAGGCACTTTAAAACGTTTTCACAAGTGCAGAGCAAATTTAGAAACGTAAATTTAGGCACTCAGTGTTAAGAGCTCTACGTAAAAAGCTGCATACAAGATGATATTTGCAGTGCACAGCAGCAAATGTATTGGTCTTACTAGACCTATGCTACATATTCTTGATTACCATCTATTCACATCACAGCTATTTACCTACCAACATACAGACAGAACACTCCTGTAACACCCACTTTGGAAAATCTTGGCCTATATAGTTAAAAATAGCAAGACAACACTAGCTGTTAAAAACACTGGCATAGGGAAGTGACGGTCGTGTCATTTGTTCCTCCTGTACTGTTGTCTATCATGTCTGCACTCAGAAAGATGGTGGGGTAACTCCCCGCAGTCCTACCAAAGAAATGAACTCAGTAGCAGACAAGACCCAGAGTATAGTGGGACAGGACCTCAGGTGCCCAGGCAGCATGCACATATCCAATGAAGCTGACTCTTGTGCTGTGGTTCAGACAGAGGCAAGGAGCACACAGAGCCCTGTGCAATTTCAACAAAATAAGTGCTCTTATTACAGACAACCCAGAACCTAATAGTCAGTACTACATAGGTATGTATGCAGTGAGACCTTCCAGATTAACCTATTAAGAGCCTACCAGCACTCTGACAATTACCCTAAACATAAAGAGACTCGAATGCCAATCTCGCATCCAGCTCTGCTAAGGCACAAGGGTTAGGATCAAGACAAGAGTGGCTTAATTCAAGAAGTTTCCTGTAAGTAGGGACACTTCAGTAGAAAACATGGCTTATCAAGCTGCAGTATAACTGATGTAACATCAATACACTCTGCAAACCTGAAACAGTTTTATTAAAAAACACACACACACACACACACACACACACAATTCATCAATACACTTGTGTGTTTGTTTTTGACATAAAAATGCTAAGAATTCTGAAATCCAGATTGGAAAGTACTTAGTGTAAATGCTTTGCTGAATTCCCATTATGCTTTTCCTTTAAAAAAAAAAACATTTTTTGCGGGGGATCTTTGACAAATATATATTTTAAACAGTAGTAGCATGCTGTGCAAGCAAGACAAATTAATGCTAGAAATTATTTGACTTGATTTCCCTCATTTCCCAGTAAAATTAGCTGAAAATATCTTTATGAGATTTTACCATTATAGCACATTGCTGCCAAGTGAAGTTTGACATTTTTGCCTTTTGCACTGTGTGAGTTACAAATAGCTTTGAAAGGATTCGGTTTTATTTAATTTCATTTTGCATTTCAGCAGATACTAATGGGGGGTGGGTGGGCATGGAACAGTGTTCATGTCATGCTCCCTATTAGCCCAGACCGGGGAAGCTAATAACTCAACCAGCAAACCAAATTCGATGATGAATCCTGGGCACGTGCCACCTGAGGCATGTTGCGCATACACTAAAAAGGCTGATATTAGTGTTTATTTCTAAACAGTTTGAATGAAATTTTGCAATTGCAGGAAGTAAAATTCTGACCACAAAGTTATGTGAATCAAAGCGTATTAACTGTAGAAGTGAACATTCGTAACAGATTTTTTAAAAAAGCATATCTGATAATCAGATACTGCATAATACATTTCTTTATTAGCAAGAAATGCAAGGAGCTTTGCTTTGCCGAAGAGCATTAAACCATGACAGAGAGGAGATGCACAGGCTGCAACTCTCTCCTCAGTTTTAGTCCATTCTTAAAACCCACATCTGCTTCAATGACTCAAGAAGTTAGCAGAGATATCTATTTTAATTTTTTTAAAAAAAGATACAACTCTCCTCCCCCTTTCGCACACCTCCTTTATCATGTTATGCACTAGCATTTGCCAATATCTGAAACCACTGATCTTAGTACCTTTTTTCCCTCTTTCCTCTGTCTTTTACTCCCTTGTTAGCGTCCAGTACTTATAGACATCAGTAACTGTGCTCACCTGAAATCAGTAGCACTACTCAAGTGTTTGCAGGATCAGGACCTAAACGTTTAAGTGTTTTGGGAGTAGAAGGAAGCCCTTCATTCTGATTTGGGTGCCATTAGAAGCAATGCTTCCACTGCCACAACACTCAGAGTGACGTACACCACGTACAAAAAACCTTCCTATGTCATTTATGTTCTTTTGAGACGTGAATGCTAGTGACGTCTGACTTCTTGTCAGTGGGTATTTATAATCCCACTCCCAAACTGGCCCCAATGGGCATTTATGCATGTGACAACTATTCCTTCAGAGTAAGTTATTTTGTTTAAAAGAAATATGCACCTTCTCTCAGAGAGAGAGAGAGAGAGAGAGAGAGAACATAGGGGGCATTTTTTCCCTAGTCAGTGTTTGTGGTGAGAGAGAAATTGTCAGTTACAGTTTAAAGTGAGTCTTTCTAAACTAGATGTAGGAGTACAACAAAATTATTTCAAACCTTTAATATACTGACTTCTGATCTCTCAGTACACGAGTAATTTGTGGTGCTAGGGTTTTTCCTTCCTCCTTCCCGAGTTCTTTCTATATTCTCAGTTTCAATTAACCTTTATTTCTATAAACAGTTTATTTCAATCCTTAGGGACAATCCCCTAGCATTCAGGATAGTTTGGCCACTCTGAATATCAAGCCCAAATGAAGTTCCCCTAGTTCACACACAAATCAATTAATCATCTGCAAAAGTATAAAAATATTCTCATAATAAACAGCCCTTCAGGAAACAATCTCTTGTCTTATCCTTTCCTTATGGATTCTGAAAATTCCTACTGGGTGGTGGGTGGAATGCGGTCAGTGGTCAGCAATGTCTCCTGCATTACTGTTTTCTGTGCAGTCCTCAGAGGAGAACAGCAGTTGTCTGCATTTAATTTTTTAACCACATTTCATCCTTCGCAGCCTTCACACAACCACAAAGGAAAACAACATCCATGCTGTGCATTCTTTTCCCTACTCTTGGGCTATTCTTCCATTCCTGCTAAGGACAGCTAATCTTCTACAACACTGGACAGCAAGCGCTACATATACATCTCACAAACTTTTATAGTATGAATCAACTAGGGTGTTAACCATTGGAGCACTGGCAGTTTTGGACTGCCAGCTAAATTAATACTTTTGGGGACAGAGATCTATTTCTGCAGTCTACAAAGCGTTATACATTTAAGCCACTTCTGAAAGCTCATTTTAAACCAAAGTTGGGGACGGGGGGAGGAGTGGTTTCTAAAGCCTTTCCCAATGTATGCATCAAAGAGCATCGTGTATATCCTGTAATTGTTTGAAAGAGATGGAATTTTTGCCAAATACTGTGTGGTTTTCAAAACTGACTATAAACTTTCTTTATGGTTTCAAGATTTCAAAAGTTTAAGGAAGCATCAGAATTAATGAAAAATGGATGATGCTGGTTACTGTGGTTCAGCCAGTTGTCCAGTTCTCTCAGTCTCCCAAGGTAAATAAGAATAGACGTGCTGAGGAGAGGGGAGGGAGAGCCGGAGAATATTAAAACATTTCTTACCTCTCTTATTTCAAAAGAAAATTTTTTTAGATTCAAAACAGAGAATTAAAAATGGAAGCTAAATTGAATTATTTGCTGCATTAAGTTCCAGGCAATAGATTTTGATACACTGGTTATAGTTTTAAGAGACAGAGCAGTTTCTGAAATAAAATACTTGAAATGTTCATATCCTCATTTCAGAAAACCTACTTGATCAGAATTATCTCTCTGACACTCAGATTAGTGATGAGGGACATTTAAGAACCAAGACAGAGGGACACAGATGAAATTTGTTTCAAAAATACATTTACAAGGACAATGTTAAATGTTTAAGTTTTAAGATTTTCTTTGATTATTCATAATGTTTCTTTTTATTTCTCTATTTAAAAATAAACAAACTGCAATTTAATTCATATATAGTAACTTAACTCATCACTGTCCTGCTATAGACATTGTAAGTGGAAAGTTCTATAGCTATCTATGACTTTTTGAAAGAAAAGTCCATGGGCTGATTTCTTTTGGATTTGTTTTTTTAAACAAATTGTGTGTGACCACTGTAAAATCTATCACTTTCTAAAAGCCATTTGCTGCCTCTCGTGTTTTAAACTGCACATATTCTTTTAAAATTATGGAATTCCTTTGATTCTCAGTTGCATCTCCAAAGAGGTGATTTATTACTTTTACCAGTTTCTTATTCATCCATTTTTTTCTGAATCAATAATCTTCAGTGATATTAACAACACACTACTAAGAAAACATTGCTATTTCCTAAGTAAGCAATGTGTCACTACTAAAAAGACTGGAATATTCTGTTCACCTTATTTATTGTTAATAGATACAAAAAACTTGGCCTAGAGATTTTCAAGAGTGTCTAGTAATTTTGGGTGCCTCCATTTTTTGGTGTCCAACTTGAAACACTTTAAAAGGGTCTGATTTTCAGGAAATTCTGAGCATCCACCCTCTGAAAATAAGGGCCTATGGCAGGGTTTCTCAAACAGGGGTCGCCGCTTGTGTGAGGAAAGCCCTGGCAGGCCGGGCCAGTGTGTTTACCTGCCCCGTCCGCAGGTCCGGCCAATCGCGGCTCCCACTGGCCGCGGATCACTGCTCCGGGCCAATGGGAGCTGCTGGAAGCGGCGCGAGCCGAGGGACATACTGGCCGCTGCTTCCAGCAGCTCCCATTGGCCCGGAGCAGCGATCTGTGGCCAGTGGGAGCCGCGATCGGCCGGACCTGCGGATGGGGCAGGTAAACACACCGGCCTGGCCCGCCAAGGGCTTTCCCTACACAAGCGGCGACCCCTGTTTGAGAAACACTGCCCTATGGAATCTCAAATGAAATACTGAAAAATCACTAGACACTTTTGACAATCTTGGCCTTGAAATTCAAGTGGTTGTACTGCTTGAGACAGGTCTTAATGGACTAGCTTTAGAAAGATTTAGAGTCCAGTTATGCCATCTTTAGAAATATTTATTTAGTCATACTTTATTTTACAAGTAGACCCATTAATTTCAAGGGGGCTACTTAGAGTAGGGGGCTACTCAGTGTGTGTGTAAGGGTGACAGAATTTGGCCCTTATGTATCCAAGGAAACCCTATAACTTTTTTCAAAAATTCAGTTGTCTACTGGATTAATTTTCCAACCATTTCTACACCATCCAGAACTTATTAAATAAAATCAACAATAATTCTGATCTAAAACTCCTGTAAATAGATCAGACAGACAGAGGTTTCTCAAGTGTAAACTGACTACAACAAATTGACAATGCAGAATTGGGACACCCAGTGTCTAAAATACAAAAAGTATTGGAAGACATGGCAGTCACCACTCTTTTTCCTTGTTAAGAAACTGTATTCTTCTGTGGAAACAAGGAGTCACTCAGAATAAGGTGCCCTTCAAACACATCAGTTGTGTCTACTCTGGGAATTAGTTTCTCTGTTGTATGTTGTAAGACTTCATACACCCTTATAGCAACCTTTTGGGATCTATCAGGACACGTCTTGTAACGTTCTCCAGTGAAGACAGCAGACTAGAAATCTCTTCCCCCCACCCCCGCAATAACTTTCTTTTTCAAGTTTTGGTAATTAGAAGGAAAGATTTGGAAAGACGCAATTTTTCCCTGTTTGGCTTAGCTTCAACACTTGCTCTCTCCTCATTCTCCACACCTGACACATTCTCATTCTTCTCAGTGGTTTGAGGATACAAAAGCACACTACCAGGAGTGCTTTGGGAAAAATAATGAGATTCGAGAAAAAAATATGCTTTTGGTTTTGTTACTGCACCTCCCTGTCAGCAGTGGTTGCACATCCTATTCCTTGTAATGGGATGAATCCTACAGAATCCCAACTTCTGATATTAAGGGGGTTAATTTTGTATTTTCACAGGCTTAGCGTAAAATGTATTAAACATTAATCTTGTACAATAAAGTGAGCCATTATGCTGACCTGACCCATTACAATACAGCAATTCTTGTGGGTGACAAGCCTGCAGTCTTTTCAAGCTGACACTTTACACTTCAGCAGTAATGAGACTAAATTCTAATATAGTCATGTGTCACTCTGGTGATAAACAGACCTAATTTTGCTGTACTTTATGACCTCCCATAGTGTGGGAAGGCTCACTCAGAAATGTTTCACATATGACCATGTCTAAGACATTGAAACACTTGTGGCATTTTTCATTGTATAATATTTTATGCTCTCAGTTGAGCTATTTGATTATCTTCTCTGGGGTTTTATTTTGCCTTACGAAGCTCTGTGAATGCTTTTCTGAAAACAAAAAGACTTTTGAACCCAATATTGATGCCATGTTTGTTTTCTTCAGTCATAATGAAATATATTGTAATTGATTCATATTCCTTCTTGTTACATGAAACTACAACAAAAACCCTAATTAGGGAAAGATCTGGTTTCCCTCCAGAGTATCTGATACATCTGCACAAAATTCCATCCATCTTGAACCATTTAAAATAAGACAGAGATGGGTTCAATTTTTATAGCCTAACTGAGGAATGTGAAAAATATTAGCATCTGAATGTCCCAACTGTGTAAACCTATAATGGGACACTAGTTAATTCCAGTCTACTATTTAAGTTAATTGCTGCTCAGATAACAATCTCATCTGTGTTGAATGGATGCAGAGCACTTCTCATACCTGTATGTCAGTGCATGATTTCATAATCCCTCCCCCCCAACCCCCAAAAAAGGGGTATGAACTACATTGTTTGAGATATTTACAATGAACTCAGTTGAAACATTTCAGCAGAATAAGGCTGAGTGGTTCAGCACAGCATTAACAAAAGAAGACCATACATTTACCCCCTCCCACCTCTCAAGGTGGTAAAAAAGTGCCCTTAGATACAACTTTTACGAGACATTTTGAAGTTTTACTATCAGTTTGTACTATCAGTGCCTTCTTCCACTAAAGTAACCATCAATGTCCAGTGTCTTCTACAGAAAGGATGAAGAGTTCACTACTTATGAATTACTTAGAATTGAAACATTTAAATTATTTTTGACACACTACGCTTCTGAACAATTCCTTTGACTAGGTCACAACTCATGAGGTAGACCGTCATTATGATGCTAGCACTGTTGTGAAAATTAACATTTGTTTTAAAAACATGATTCACATAGGTGCACGGGGCATAGTCAAGATTATGAATTTAACCTTTGAAATCTTATTCTTGTTTCTTAAAACTAAGAGGCATTGGACTAATTGGACTCTAGCCTCTTCCACTCATTTTGCACTGCTTTGATGTCTTGGGAACTCCCTGGTCAAAAAAGGAGCAGAGAGTCTATTAACTCAAAGTGTTTAGTTCTGTATATAAAGAAGTGTAGCTATCCCTAACTATGATTGGAGTGCCACATACTCAGGTTTAGAATCAGGACAAAAACAGGGCAATAATTTTATCCTAATGGAAACGTGACAGTCTTTGCGATGAGAACTAGAGGAGAGTAAAGAACCCCTGTATTTTTGTGAACTATTCCCATGGGAGGTTATAAGACAGAGTCACTAGTTTTCCAGCCCACATGGAAACAAGAATAGAATAGGTACTAGGAAAAACTAAAGGTTTTATTGGAAAGCAAGAAAGGAGACAAGTCTATCTGCTGTAGGTTCAAAAGGGGAAGATCCAGGCATATCTTAGCACAGATACGTGACATACCCAAGGCTGCAGTGGGAGTCAGTGTTAGAGCTAGGAGCAGACCTCAGGTATTTCTGGCTCCCAGTCTTCTGATATAGTCGGATTAGAAGAGACCACAGGATTTTGCCTTTAGGTTTCTCCAAGCTAAGGAGTGGTTGGCTAACTATGTGCCCTTGAATTCCTCCCTTCTTCCTCCTCTCATAGCATTCGGGGCAAGTTTTCCCCAGGACACTCCATATATCCATAATTGATGCAGCTCCATTGCACTCTAGGAAGGCACAGGATGATAGGCTGCATAGGGGATTGTATCTCATGTAGAATGTCTAAGGAGGTCTCTAAGCTCCCCAGAACCCAAGGAAACATGGGGTCAGGCCAGAGATAAGGTAAGGGCAATGAATTCTCAACACACAAATCCATGGCTAGACCCCTCCCATGGAAAGGCAGGGGTGCGCAGCAGCCATCCAAGGCTGCAGTGGCATCTGTGGGCAGCTCTACAGTCTAGAAGACAAGGAAGGGAAAAATTCCTTCCCACTCTGAATGCTGGCAGAGCTCTTCAGCACACAGGCCACGTACTCTGGCTCTGCATAGCAGAGAGTATTTAGCCCTATGAACAGAAGCCCTTACCATACCAATGCTAAGAGCTAGTTGCTTTTTAAACCCTGGTGTGCTACATATCCAGAATTTTGGAAAGAAAAACTTTTTCTGTGAATTTACTTGCCAAAAAAAAAAAATAGTGTTCGCTATTCGGAAAAAAAAACACTGCCCACACCCTGCAAGAGATTTTGGATGTGGAAGACTTCCTAGAACTTAATAAAATGGAAAATTAGTCTCTTTGGAAAAACCTAATCTCTTCAGTCTCAGCAGCCCAGTCCATCAAGGCTAGAGTTCTTGGGGTTTGAATGCAGCACTCTGCAGTTGAGGAGACTGGAAGTTAGCAGATGGGTAAGAGAGATTAGTCCATAGCACCTACTGCTCTCTATTGAATGGATATAATTCAAAGACTTACTATTAGTGTTTATTTTTAAGAGGTTCAAATGGCCAGGGCACCTGAGGGGACCATTTAGCAGCGTATGTCCCACTACGGCAACGAAGAATAGCAGAGAGAGATCCCCTGGCTACTTCTACTACAGGTGCAACACAGAAAATTGAGAGCCTGTGTCTGAGGGTCTGGCTCAGGATTGCTCTTTTTCCTCATCATTCAGAGTACAATCTGTAACTTTCAACTGGTCTAAAAACAAGCCTTTATTTCCTTTTCAGGCTGCTCATTTTGACAAAGGGGGAGGAGACAATGTTGTTTACATGTAACAATGGTTTATAATGGCATAGGCGGCAGGTTTGTATAATTTTTGGTGGGGCCCAAAATGGTGGTGCCCCCCCCCCCACTCCCGCCCTGTAAGCCGATATAAAATGAAGCTACAACGCGTCAGTGCCACAAGATTACAAGGTTGGAGAAGGGGTAGGGGGTTCCAGGGGCCAGTCAAGGGACAAGGAGCCGGGGGGGTTGGATGGGGCAGAGGTTCGGAGGGGCAGTCAGGGGACAGGCAGCAATTGGATAGGCATGGGAGTCCAGGGGGTTTATCAGGGGACAGGTAGGGGGTGGGGTCCTGGCGGGAAGTTGGGTGGGGTCTCAGGAGGGGGCAGTTGGGGACAAGGAGAAGGGAGGCTTAGATAGGGGCTGGGGTCCCAAGGGGCAGTTAGGGGCAGGGGTCTCGGGAGGGGGTAACGGGGGACAAGGACCAGTGGTGCTTAGATAGCGGGTGGAGGTCCGGGGAGGGGGCAATCAGCAGCCAGGGGCTGGGATTCAAAGGGCTCTGAGCTGCTGGCAGCCGCGGGGAGCCCTGAGCCCTTTAAATCTCAGCCGCCGCGGCTGGGATTTAAAGGGCTCTGGGCTCCCTGCCCCTGCAGGCAGCCCAGAGCCCTCTGACTCCCAGCCGCGGTTGGGATTTAAAGGGCTCTGGGCTCCCCGTGGTTGCAGGCCGCTCAGAGCCCTCTGATTCCCAGCTGCGGCTGGGATTTAAAAGGCTCTGGGCTCCCCGCGGTTGCAGGCAGCCCAGAGCCCTCTGATTCCCAGCCGCGGCTGAGATTTAAAGGGCTCTGGGCTCCCCGCTGCTGCCAGCAGCCCAGAGCCCTCTGATTCCCAGCCGCGGCTGGGATTTAAAAGGCTCTGGGCTCCCCGCCGCAGCGGGCAGCCCAGAGCCCTCTGATTCCCTGCCGCGGCTGGGATTTAAAAGGCTCTGGGCTCTCCGCAGCAGCGGGCAGCCCAGAGCCCTCTGATTCCCGGCGGCGGCTGGGATTTAAAGGGGCGAAACCTAGCTCCAAATATTGGTGGAGCAGAGCCCCTGATTTTGAATATTCCTGGGGCTTTAGCTCCACGAGCCCATATAAGTTGGCGCCCATGTATAATGGAGTGTGACTTCAGTGCTTCTTTTCTACTGCTCTTGTACATTATTTCAGTAAATGTCCCATCTATGATAGGATAGATCATGGAGTGTCATTCTGTGCTAGGAAGAATTGGTGACAGCTGGTATGAAATCTTCCCTGTGATTCTATCATTCCCACTTTGGAAGCCATCTCTCCTGGCTCTTGGAGCAGGCCACGTAAGGTTGCACTATCAGGAGAGGAAGTGTCTCCCAACTTCGATCTGAACTTCCCCAAGATGTACCAGCTTTTGAATTGACTCAGACTTTTGTCTAAGTTCACTATTTGTCCCAAACTATGAAATGTTTGCAGAATTGAGTTATTCAGAGTGTTGCCAACTGGAAAATGAGTATCAGCAATCACTGTTATAAGGTAGAATGGCTAGGGTCTTCCTTCCCGAAGGCTTCTGAAACCAGTAACAATAATTTGGTAAACACTTTCAGAGCAATGGAAAGACCTAGTATTGTTGTAAATATCAGAGAGAAACCAGCAGGACTAGATAGAGATAGCATCCTGCAAGCCCAGAGGTGAAATGCAATATCCTGGACCAGTAAGAAGGATCACTGGGTTAGGAGCTTCCATCTCAAAATATTTCTACATAAGCCATTTTATGTCTCAGATGAATTGTCAGGACTTTTGTTGTTTCTGACACAATAAAACAAAAGGAATATAATGCATTATCATATTTCCATGATTGGAAGGAAGTGGAGAAGGGCATTGTAGATGGGACCTTTTGATCATGCAATTTCCAGACAAGTTCACTAAGACCCACTTGCCTGTAGTGACCTATACCATTTGATTTGGGGCATAAATACGTGTTGCCTCATAGGCAATACCTGTAGCCCAGGCTTTGTTAAACAAGCAATTATAAAATAAGTTCTCCCATTGCCACCTATAAAGAAGAAAGTCATTCTTCCTATGGAATCCTGTACTTTCCATGCAGAAACCATAACTCATTGGATTTGCAAGAAGATGATAGCAGATTTTTCTATTCTATAGCATATTTCAAAACTTGGTCTGTTTTTTGGGAGAGGGCAATAGTGAAAAGAGAGAGACTACTCTTAATGCAGTAGATACATTTGATGAGCACCAAGTTAGAAAATTATGAACATCTACAACAGGAATGTATACCTTTGTACTCAAACAGCAATATAATAGAGGCTGGACTGAAAAAATATCCCAGTACCAAGGCATAAGGAGTGTAGGGTATCACATGAGTTGCATATTTTTCTACTTCTTTCTGGATCTATGCAAATACCACTATAACTAGACAACAGAGGATTCTGCCCTTCACTTGGATATGGCATCTGGGACTGCTTGAAAGGATAGGATAGGATAGGATACTAATTCTCCATTTCTGACTAAGCCAGACTATCTAAGGGTACGTCCATACCTTACCGCCGGGTCGACGGGTAGCGTTCCACTTCTTGGAGTTCGAACTATCGCGTCTAGTTCGAACTCTGAACGCGCTCCCGTCGACTCCGGAACTCCACCACCGCGAACGGCGGTGGCGGAGTCGACGGGGGAGCCGCGGACTTCGATCCCGTGGCGTCTGGACAGGTAAGAAGTTCGAACTAAGGTAGTTCGACTTCAGCTACGCTATTCGCGTAGCTGAAGTCGCGTACCTTAGTTCGACCCCCCACCCTAGTGTAGACCAGGCCTAATTTAGTTCTTTCCAGGAGAAAAAACTTCTTTTATAGGTCTTTGAAATTCTTGACACTGCTAGTGACACTAATTGACATACACAGAATGTCATCCTCTTTGGTTTTGGTAAAGAGCAAACAAGATAGCTGTCAGCAACAATATTTACAATCAGCTCCTAACAGTCAATGACCAAGAAATGTCAAATGACCTATGAATTCAAAAAATGTGTTTCCCATGATGCCACCAGATTACTTTTATTAGTCTACCTCAAACTTCCATCTGCGCTTGACAGTATCTATGATTAGGACCCAGTGAAGATTCTAGCATTTCCCTCAAATGTAACTATATTGTGAACATGCTAATTACTGCTTGGACAGAGCAGCCAGTCAGTTTTAACAGTGTTGGGCTGGGAGTCTTTTACCTAGATCAGTTATTTCAGACCAATTAAAGAAAACTTCCTACCCACTTGTGAAGATGGCTCATAGAGGTATTTGATATGAATAGTAATTCTCTCCTTGACAAAAAGGTCTTGAGGACCCTTGTGCAGGTTGGATGAAGTCTCTTTCAAATATGTTTAACAGAGAAAGACAAACTATTTCCATTTTCAAAAAGAATAAAAATTTTCACATATAGTTCATGCCGTTTTCTGACCAGCTCTATTTTCTTCAGTTTTTTGCACTGGCACTACAAACAGGACTGGATTAACCCAGGGGCTTTAGGAGATGCAGCCCAGGGCCTCGGGCTAAAGTGGGCCCCGCAAAAATAAATCCATTATTATATACAATTCAGAGGTCACTAACCCGTCGATCACAATCGACTAGTCGATCCTGGAGCCTTGGCCAGTCAATCACAATCTCTGGGCCACTAAAACTCCAGTGGCGCAGCAGGGTTCAAGCAGGCTGCCTGCATGCCGTGGCCCCACGCCGCTCTCAGAAGTGGCTGACTCCTGGCACATCCCTGCGGCCCCTGGCGCGGGGGGGAGAGAGGAGGAGGCACCGCGTGCTGCCCCTGCCCCAAGCATTGTCCCCGCAGCTCTCATTGGCCAGGAACCAGTCAATGGGAGATGCAGTGGCGGCGCTTGTGCGCGGGGGCAGCACACAGACACTGATGCTGTTCCCCTCCCCTCAGGGGCGTGCAGAGATGCGCCAGCAGCTGGCCGCTTCTGGGAGTGGTGTGGGGCCACAGCATGCAGGCAGGCAGACTGCCTGAGCCCTGCTGTGCCGCCAGCCAGGAGCCGCCTGTAGTAAACGCCTCCTGGCCAGAGCCTGCACCTTGCACCCCCTCCTGCACCAGGTCAGAATCCTCTCCTGCACCCAAACTCCCTCCCAGACCCCTCACCCCCTCCTGCACCCCTACACTCTGCCCAGCCTGGAGCCTCCTCCTGCACCCAAACTCCCTCCCAGAAAGAAACTAATATAACAGCTGTTCTAAGGTAAGAAGTAGGCCATTTTGAATTAACTTAACTATATTCTGCATGTTTTAAGACTGAAATGTAACCACAGAACGGCTTTATGTTAATTAAAAGGCAAGTTCAGTATAGCGTTAATAGCTTCGATGCCATAATTATGATAATTTTATTTTAAATTAGGAAAAAGACTTGTGTACAGGGGCCCCACAAAATCTAATAACCCCGGGCCCACAGGAGACTTAATCCGGCCCTGACTACAGAGTCCACTCACATTCATACTTCCCCAGACAATTTGTGACTTTGCATGTTCCTTGTGATGCTCATTCATTTGCTGATACCCTATCACTTGCTGACATCCTCCTGATGCAATCATACAAGTTAGCGATAGAAATGACTTACTGGGTCATCCAGCCCATCTTCCTGCATATCCATCTTTGAACATTATCATCTTCTGAAAGAACTCTGTCCACTGCATGATGCTTACTCTGCATTTCTATTCCCAATTTGCTCCACTGCTCCCTGCATGATCTCTAGATAGCAAAACTCCCTCGTGAAACAAAGGTAGAGTCACATTTAAATACTAGCCTAATACATGGTCAAACTTCTATCCAAGGTAGCAGATTTGGCAGGTATTCCACACAAATTGAGGACTTTCATTTTTTGGAAACTCTTTGTATCTAGACCATGTCCAGAATTCATTCAAGACCTCTATTTAATTGTCTGGAGTAAGCAAAACATTCCAGAAGATTGCATCCTCTTCAAATTCTAAACAGAGTTTCTTCTTGATGCAGATTAAGATAATCCTGTTCAATAATCCTGTTAATGAAACTGCTGCAAGGCATCTATGGTATTTTTGTGATATCTCATAGTCCTATAGCCCCACTGGAGGAGCTGCCACTGATAGCAGCATTCATTAAACTAGTTTCTACTACAAATTCTACTTATTTCAAGGGGACCACCATCAGCAAGTTTTCTTTCTGTAAGTGCCAAGCAGTTGCAGGTGATGTGAAAGGCAATCATGCAGGGAATTAAGTACTGAAATTCATCTGGTCATTTCTAAATTATATCTAGTGTTTTGGTATAAATTGCCTAAACAAAACAAAATCCACTATGTCATCCTAATGGAGCTTTTCAAGCCATTTCTTGCAACCACTTAAGAACGTTAAAGAAAACAAGTCTGTAGCTGAAGCATGACTTGGCAATATCTATTTGTACTTTGCCTCAGTAGTTAATCATTCGGGATCTCAGCACTGAGGCCCAAATTCTGCCCTCAGATATGCATGCAACTTAGGGGGAGTTGCACATGTGTATCTGAGGGTACAGTTTAATCCTGAAAGTTGACCAAGAGGAAACGATTTCCTGTTCACCTGGATTTGTTTCTAATTAAGAAGCATTCAGATCCAACCAGGCAAGTGCAGCTTTGCTGCGTCAGTTCTTGCAGATGTGTCTCTATCAAGTTTCAGTGCGTCTGTAACCAATGATGAACAGCTTGATTTAAGTCTAGCAATGTATAATAATGCCAAAAATAAGAGTATTAGGGATTTAAGAGAACAAAAACAAGGTGACTTATAGCAATTGCAAGACAGATTTATAAGAGCACATGCTGCCCATCATTTCAATACACGCATTCATAAGATTGATATGAGGTTGCAATATTAGTTGCCCTACATTATATTTATTTATACAGGATTATATCTGCAAATTGCCCACTTTCATTCTTTAAGGTGCTTCACACTTGACTGATGAGAAAAATCTATTTCTAAAATATTTTCTGTAAAGTGAGTCTATGAGCTTCCGTGGGTGAATGTTGCATCCGATGAAGTGGGTATTCACCCACGAAAGCTCATGCTCCAAAACGTCTGTTAGTCTATAAGGTGCCACAGGACTCTTTGCTGCTTTTTCAGATCCAGACTAACACGGCTACCCCTCTGATACTCAACTACCCTCTGAATCCTAAAGATGATATGTCCAGGTCAGGGTGACAGAAGACTGGTGGAGTAGTGTAGGGAAGCTTGGGCTGCAGCTGCCCATGCTATATCTGTTCTGTGGACTGATCTGTAACTTCATTTTTTGGGGGGTTTCAATTCAGCAACTTTCCTGAATATATTCACTTTTTTAAAAGTGGAAACATTCAGATAGTTAGAGCTTGATTCATGTCTGCCAGTGCCACCAGCTGCACATTGCACCTCACTGAGCCAGAATGAGGGATTCATCTCTGGAAGAGAACACATTTAAATTGTGGTCAGAAGTAAACGGGGATGCCACTGGCAAGGACAATCAGAGAGGTACATGAGTCCTATGGCCATGCTCCTTCTCCAAACTGAAACACTCGTTTTGGAGGCTGCAATGTCCAGCTACAGAACCCCCGCAGAGTGGGCTCCAGTTGACTTGTACTGGCACAGCCCCAACCAATTGGTCTGTCTGCCAATGTAACCAAGGGCTAAATGTGGCCCTATAAGTCCTGTTTCTAGATTAACCCAAAACAGACCAGCAAAAACAAACATAGAGCAATGGATTCCAAAATACCAGAAGGTATATTTTTAAGACATTTGTTTAGAAAAACAAGTATAAATCTGAAGACAATAAAGCACTATATTTTACCCTTTCCCTCATCCTCTGTACCCAGTTCCTTCTGACTATTAGATAAAATCTAGACTCAGTACATGATTAACTCTGTCTCCGTACAGCACCTAACACAACAGTCCCGATCCTGATTGAAGCCTCCAAGTGCTACCGTAATACAAACAATGTTTATATGTAAATGTTTACATTGGTATGAGTAATGATTAAACAGATGGGTTAGTTCTAAAGGGGAAAACATTATTTGTACTTAAACTTTTTTTCACATATTTAGCCAGGAAAACTTCTGCTCTTGCAACTGTATGCCTCATAAAAGTTAAGATATTCCTAAGAGTTGCTTGAAGACTTGGGAGTGGCAATTTACACCTTCATAATTTTACAGTTGTCAGATGAAGTGTTCCTAGCTAGTTAGGATGGATACAAACCAACATAAATCAAACATACTGGAGCATACATCAAACTTTAATGAGCTTTCAGAATCAAGTTGTTTGGAAATGTAGCTTCCAAGTTTATATTTAATATACTCTAGTGTTTCCAAGAGGGAATAATATTTTTCTGCTCTAATTCTATTATATAAAAAATAAATTTTCTCTGCCAGTAAAGCATATGGGACAGTTTTTATGTTGTTAATAATAACTGAAATCATGCACTGCAGATTTTCATATTTAGTATTTTCTATGTAAGCCCATTTTGGTCTGTAGCTTGGCCAAAAATAATCCCAAACAGAAGTAAAATTAATTGCTTTCCAATCATTTGCACTAGGTGAGAGTTTACATAAAGTAGTATTTTTTATAAAGTAATGAAAAGCAAATATTGAAGGCTACAAACCTTCCATGTGTAGATCTCCCACTGAAGTCCATCAGTGGCAGTTCTCTGAGCAGACAGTTTGCAGAATCAGGCCCCCAGGACATGTTTTGTTTCCCCTTCAATTAAGAAGAGGTTATCTGAACCTTTGCAAAGCAGCAGCACATAGAAAGAATTCCCAATATTTGCTCTGTCGGTCAATTAATATCTCAGTCCTGTAATGATTTATTCATGAGCTTAACTTTATGCACCTTGTATCGTCCCATTGAAGTTATGCGAGACTATGAGCAGGGTGTAGAGTTAAGGACATGCCTTTCCAGTATCAGAACCTAGATCAGCTGTAGCTTGAGTGACATTTTGAGGAGGGGGAGAAGTGGCAAATAAAATTCAAGCTAACATATGTGAAAGATGACATGTACTAATAACTTTTGAAAAATTAAGCCACTAATTTAGTCACATAAATATGGATTTAGGAGCCTAACTTAAGAATTTTTAAAAAATTCTAGGCCCACATTATTATTCAACAAGACCGTCACACAGAGTTTTGCTTTATTTAAAAAAAACTCTAAAAAGGCACTGGGATTCTGTATTTGCAGTTTTACAATTTCATATAATATTTGCTAATAGGGTGACCAGATAGCAAGTGTGAAAAATCAGAACGGGTGTGGGGAGTAATAGGAGCCCATATAAAAAAAAAGCCCCAAATATCGGGGCTGTCCCTAGAAAATCGGGACATCTGGTGACCCTATTTGCTAAGGTTACAAATACAGTATTGTACAAATTACAGAAGGAAAGGACCAGCTGATTTTCCCCTGCCAGTTCAGGACTGTACCCTCTATGCCAACTCTCAAGAGTGTGTAGCAAAAGTAATACAACTGTGAAAGAAATGTATTGCTATAAATTGTGCTTGAAATGGGGAAGGAGACCTATAGAAAGGGATAACAGCTACTGCCAATAGACATCTAGCTAAGTACACAGTTGAGTTAACCTGCAAGGACAATAGAGATTTATGACTTTATGGCTAAATATTCAAAATCAACTTGTATTTATTTGCCTTAAAACAGCTCAGAGTTCTCCTGGGGCTCTGTATGAACCAAAAGGGATTTGGAATGTGGGACCAATAATATGACGCAGCAGCTCACAAGGAGAGCCTTAAAGAAACACGTGAAGCATTTCAAGAAATGCCAACAGCAAACAAAATGAAGATGGGAAGAGAAACAACTAAACCTGGGAGCAAAGGGATAAAGACCAAATAAACCTCTCACGACTTTTTTTTTTTTAATCCTGTCAAACGGAGGTAATGATTTCTAACTATCGCAGTCCTCTCTAGAGCGCACTCTGTAGCCTGATCCTGGATCAAGCCCCTTGGAAGGTATGCACTATGACAAGTGTGCAAGTCTCACTGCAGTAGAGTGCGGCAAAAGACAGCAGAAAGGATCCAAGAGATTCCTCTGAGCCCTTTCACCTCTCCTGCTACAAAACTGTGAGTTCCCTAACTACTAACAAAACAGCTCAAAAGCATGGCCCATCTGCATTTGCAATAACAGACACTGGTAAGTTAAAACAAGAATACATACATTAAACTAGAAACGTTTGGATAGGGCAGTGGGCTACTTTTTTGCTTTGTTTTTAAAGGGGGTGGGGGAGAGAGAAAGTGGTTTCAAGCCTCCAGACAAAGCTCACCCCTGATTATTGTGGTCAGTTCATAATAATATTTGCTTTCCAGGACTGGATTGACATTTTATTCCATGTAGGAATTCAACCAAATTCCAGCCAAAAGTTCAATATGCAGCTTCAGCTAAATAGTCTTCCAAATATTTAGTGGAACTCAAATACCATGGGTATTCATAAAGCTTCCTTTTACAGTTAGCAGTATCCTCCATTGTAAATACAGGGAATAGCCACTCATATGGGCATAAGAGCATAGGATGAGAAGGGACCTCCTGGGTCACTAAATCCAGCCCTCTGCTGTCACAGGCAACCCAATCATATGATCCTATTCATAAACTTATCAAACTCCATCTTAAAAACAGTAAGGTTGTTTGCCCCCACTGCTGCTGTTGTAAGGCTGTTTCAGGACAATGCCTTACATAACAGTGAAAGGAAACATGTTATGGGCACCAGTGTAGTTAAGGAGGTGATGTTTCTGCCCCATATTACCTGTAACATGGCAGGCTTGGCCATTCACCCTTCCCTCTTTCTCACAGGCAGTTCTGATCATAGCCCAGCAGAAGTCAGAGGAAGTTATGAAGAGGCTCCAATCCCTTCTGATCCCTCACAGTGGCAGTAGATGTGTCTTCTCCCCTTCACCTGATCAGTTCATGCAAGATCCTTCCCCCCACCCCGCCCCCTGCTATTAATTTCTGGTGAGGGAATCTTAGTGACGATGGAAGTTCTTCCATGGATCTAATTGTTTTCACCATTATTCTGATCACTGTAATACAGAATTCCAGGTGCCAATGTATATAATGGTATTATATTTTCTTTTTCCCCCCATCCCATTGTTTATACAGATGAACACTTTACAGATCTTCTCCAGCATGAGAACAATGGCAAATTAGTAGTTACAGTTCTATATTAATAATGTTCTGTTTTGTGAGACTAATTTGGTATTGGATTTTATTACTGAAATCCTGCTACAAAAAAGAATCACTTTCAATGCAAGTGGTTGTATCATTTGTTGCTTTATTCACAATACAGCTACCTTCTCCAATTATTTGGCAAAATATGGTTAGGCATTCAATATTCTCCCAGTTTATACTGCTAGATTTTTTTTTAACTACAAAAAATTAACCCTATTAGAGTTGCAAAATTGTCATGAAAGGCATACAAATTTTTCATCTACCCTGCACCATGATGACAACAAATTAGCTGAAGAGATTTAGAGAACCAGATAGATATAAGCTGACCCAAAACACTACATACAAACACCTTCAGATCTTGATGGTGTTTTAAAACTTGAACCCATCTTTCATCGTAATATAGCAACAGGTTAATGGTCTTACAGGACATGACTAGAAAACAAAAACAAATAAAAAAGTATAACTACATGGAACTCCTTTAAGTTGAAGGATAAGATTTAAAAGGGAAGTAGCAGACAGAGCTATTCATTTTCTTTTTTTGCACACAAGCAAATAGCACAGTGGTAACCTAATCAAAGAGGGGGTGGGAACAAGGATTCAGCTTTGGATTTTTTTTTAAGTCTATAGAAATTTGTTTGTTGAAGAAGAATATGAATGGGAAAAATCCAGCATATGAGCCAAGGACTCAGTCACAAATACCTTTGAATTTTTGACAGTTAGCTAAATAGGTCTTCATGACTTCTTTTCATTCTTTTTTGTTTCCTATTACCTGGGTTCTAAACATTTTATACCCATTTAGAGCAAACATCTGTACTTTAGGGAAC
Source organism: Mauremys reevesii (assembly GCF_016161935.1). NCBI lineage: Eukaryota > Metazoa > Chordata > Testudines > Geoemydidae > Mauremys > Mauremys reevesii. The sequence goes on along the minus strand of NC_052624.1, from coordinate 173,378,554 downwards.
AGCTAAAGATTTACAATGTCAGAGTTCAAATGCACATTTTCAACCAAGATGACAAATGTGCTGTGGGGGGAGGATGAGTCTGAATATTCTAAACCATCTAGCTCACTTAAGTACCAGAAGTGGGATAAAAGTTATTAAAGTGGCATGCCTTAAGGAAACGCTTGGCTGAGACCCTTGTGCAGGGATACAGAGCCACGGCGTCTGCTACACTGACTAAAGATTTTCTCCATTTGTGAATGAGTGCTTTTCCATCTTTTTCTAAGTTGCGTTATGAAATGCTAGATATGTCAGGCTTTTCACTGGGGGCAGACAGTTCTGAGGCTGATTGAATCCACAGAATCTTGACACACACAAAATCCTGAAACTCACAAGGACAGCAACCTGTTAAATCAATAAACCTACTGTAGTAGCAGGTGCTGCTTGTGAACATGTCACTGTGGCGTATGCAAGGGCTTTCACTGAGGAAGCAATTGCCAGGGTTATGAGCTGAGAGCCTTCCTGAGGGATTTGATAAATAAAGGAAAAAACAGACTAAAGAAGGGGAAAAGCAGCTGTTTGGAAGTGAACTGTAAAAACATCTGTAGTGCACCATCAAACTTCTCTAAATCCAGTCATTAAGAATTTTAGAAGGACATTACCTTACCACAGAGGAACTTCTATCAGTCTGACTGTAAAGACACACACCAGTAAAACAAAATTTCAGTGTTAAGCGGTTTGATATAAAGTGAAAGAAGGAAACAGACACTGAAGCCACTGTTTACTCATGTTAAGCCATGCAAAAGAAGACAAGAACTTAACTTTAGATGAAGTAGTCTATTATCATGCCACAATGCATCTATACCAAACCTGAATCTTTTAGACCATGGCCCCTTTACACCATGCAGGCAGTTTAGCTTAAAATGTATTGTAAGTGTACTATTGCATAGAAGCTGCTCTGACCACTACCGGAAGTGGTTAGTCACACACAAATGAACTCCATAGCTGACTGCCCTATGCTAGTTTGACAACATACCAAAGAAACATTAAAATCAGTTTATTTGGCTTCAGCATGCATCATTCCAACTCAATTTTATGCATTAGCTTGAGACTTGGCAGATTTGGGGGGTGGGATTAAGGTTCAAGGGTTTAAGTAGTTCAATTTATTTTTCAGTAACTAAGTTACCAGAAACTTGTAGCAAGATTGTATTTATTTTCTGAACAAGGCTCCAAGTTGGCAGAGATGTCTTTGGAAGTACATATTTCTTCACGTTCTCTTGATCTCAGTGCGTGGAGATTTGCTTAACAGCTGTTTTATGTACAAATGTTTTTTCAGGCATGTCCTCCCTGACCATGAACAGATTTTTAAGAAAATGGTCTTAAAAGAAGTTAAGAAACAACAAATGGCTGAGCCTCTTTGCACCCAGCCCCACAAATTGGAGATGGATAGAGCCTGGAGAGCCTTCAAATTGCAGAGTTTCCATTTAATATCTATTGGGATAATGCTTCCGAACAAAAAGCAGCATTATGCCCTCTGTAGTCCCCCAAAACAACAAGGGTCAGTAAACTGACTGAGAGGGTCAGTAAACCCATGTGTGTAATTTCATGTGCCTACAATTATTATTATTACCATCTTTATAAATTCTTGAAATAATAATAAGAAGATTTTTGGCAATTAAAAAAGGAAAGGCGATACTGTAAATTTTGGTTCAAGGGGGTGTGAAAAAGAAACTGATAGCACATCAGACCAAATTGCTACCACAAAAATTTAGTTTATGGGAGAGAAAAAAAAGTCTATGAGTGCGGAGAACTTAAATTCAATGTTTTTGTGGTTTGGTAGGACAGAGCTTTTTCCCCACTCCCACAATAGCACTTTTGATAATTTTATTAACACCTTTCAAACACAAGAAATCCTACTAAAAATAACCTTGTGCATAATGCTTGTAAATTTTGTTTAAGAGAGAGACTAGAAATATACAATATGCATAAACTCTTGGAAAAAAAATAAAAAATATATGAGAAAAACATGAGTCTTGACTTCAAGGCAAACAGATAATTTGTGAATCTAAGAAGAGAACACCATTAATTCCAGCAGGGGATAATAATAACCAATTTAAAAAAAATTTTTTTTTGAAGTACCGAAAGGAGAAGAGAAGGGTGAAAGCGGGTCATATTTTGGAAAGCATAGTAGTCAGCAACAGAAGACACCAATGAGATCATCTGAACACTGTGCCTCTCCCTATGCACTGCCTCCAAGATAGCCAGGATCCAATGCACAGAGGTGCTTTATAGCTCAATGTCAACATTTTGACTTGTGAACTGAAGTGAACAAGTAGCCAGTCAGCTGACAAGGAACTAGTATAATCTGTTCTCTGTATGAATATTATTACTGCTTTTGACGCAAGCGGACTGTTTTGCAGACTGTTTCTGTTAGGAGGAGAAATTGATGAGAGAATCGGGTATTTCTTTGATGCAACAATTTTTATTCACAAAAAATATACACAAAGTCCTGTTTCCCTGAGCAAAGTAGGACTCAAACAGGAGATTATTTCCTTGCTCGATATTCCAAACCTTTTTGTTCAGCCAGTACTCTAACCAAAAAGCCCTCTCTCAGGGTCATCCTACAAGTGCTTCTTCAGCTATCCTTTACTTTCTGTTTGCTTGAGTGGTGTTTCTGGCTGAGTCCCCATCCCCCATCTCCCCAGTGCCCTCTCCACCAAAACAATACTCAGCCCTCTGTGTTTGTATTCAGCCCTCAGTGAAACCCCTCCACATTGCTGAGATCCTGACTGACCTTGCATTTAACACCTGTTAGGGGTGGTGGCTCTTATTGTTTCATCTTTCTTAATCCAAAAAGGAGATTAGCTGCTTCTTACATTTATCCAGAAGGAAGGGTAGCTGTTAATGACCACCAGTTTCAATGAGATTCACCCAATCGCCAGCACAATGATACTATGAAAGTGGGCAGGCCTGTTTTGCCCATCTTCTGGGATAATGCCACATAATCCACATGGTATAATTTCAATGTAGCCCTCATAAAAAGACACGACAAGACCCAAGTCTGAGAGAAACAAATCAGAAACTCTTACTAGGTACAGATGGAGGAAAGAATTCTTGCCACCTCAGATTCCAATAGCAGATCAGTGGAGGCGAATGGGCTATAATCAGGCATTGGTGAGTAGGAATCTTTTCCTGGTGACTGTAGGTGAGGACAAGAGTAAGTCATTACAATACACACTTTTGACCTACAGGTTGAAACCAGACAGACAATCATTATGCTCTCGAATGTGCTTCGGGGGGGAGGAGGGGAGACACAAAAAAATGAAAAACACACTGTCTCACCTCCAGCTGAATGTTTTTCACAAAGCAAATCACTATATCTGACCTCTCAGTCCAAATTCTCATAGGAAACCTGCCCGACAAGCCTGGGAGCTTAAAGTATCCCAACTATGGAGATGGGTGCTCAGGAGATCAATTTAGCACAGTTCAGAGAACAGCTGTGCCAGAAGGCTGCATCTGCCCTGGAAGTATGAAAAATAGCATAGCACTGGCGAAAAGAGTGCACAGATGACGAGGAGACAGCTTGACAAATATCTGCAATGGGTGTGCTCTTAAGCAGGGACAACAGAGGTGGATAGTGTCCTAATGAAACAGGCAGTGACCATAGCTGGGGGGTGCACTCCAGAAGCTTTGTATAATTTCAAAATACACCCTGAGACCCATTTCAATAACCTTTGGGTGGTATGAGAGTCTTCAAGTAGAAATAGGAGCTCCTTTTATACTGTCTATAAAAGGGACAAAAAGCTTGCGGGGGCCCTGAAGGGCTTAGACCTCTCAAGGTAGAATGAAAGCATCCTGCTCACATTTAGAGTGTGAAGACTGGCTTCTTCCCTTGAAGCATCAGAGTCGCAAAGTTTGGGGTGGAAGACTGGCAACTGAATGTCCTGGTTGATATGAAAGTTTGATGAGACCTTGAGAAGGAAGCAAGGATGGGAATGTAGACTCATCTTGTCCTGATAGACTACAGCATGGGGTGGATCTGCCATAAGGGCTCCCAGCTCCTCCACCCTTCTAGCCCAGGTGATGGCTACATTGAACGAGGTTTTGAAGGCTAAGTGGAGAAGTGAACAGCTTCCCAAGGGTTCAAAACATGGTTTCCTTAAAGGGCTGAGGACTAGATTAAGGTTCCAAAGGAGAGTAGGCTCTCTGACATGAGGAAAAGTTGCTCACACTCTAAATGCTGAAAACTGCTCAACTGGTAGCCTGTGGTAATGACTTCTAGTATCCTTCTGCCTGATGTGATGTGCTCTCAAGTTTTCTTGGAATGGGAGAGATGATCCCCGTAGGATGAGCAGAGGATAGAAAGGTGGAGCGGGATAAGATCCATACTTTGGGATGGTTTGAGACTCCCGGCACACAATGGTCACTCAGAAGAAATTGTGACTATGGATGATGGGCCCTTCTTAGGTGGTTTCATAGTTCTTTGCAAGGTTTGGTACTGGACCAGGTGAGACTGTTGAGATGTCTGTGAACTGCTGAATTTTCTCTTGGTTGCAAGCTTGTAGATGCCCAAGGATCAGACGGTCACTCTAGCATCCCATAACGTGTGAAGAAATTTGCCCATGGCATCACCAAAGAGCATGGGCCCTTTGAAGGGAACATTCTTCACTGTATTCTGGACATCCCTAAGGGTCCAGAGAACCGTAGCCATGAAGCACATCCGATAACTAAAGCAGTTGCCATATAATGAGAGGTTGTGTCAGTAGAGTCCTGCAAATCTGCTGATATCCTCTTTCTATCCATGGACCATGTCTGCAGATCGGATGCAGATAACAAATTTTGTATCTGCGCTGGGCTCCATGTATCAATCACATCCAAAGAAGCTTTGGCAATCATGTGGCCTTTCGTAAAGAAACTTGAAACTGGTTCTTCTGGTTTTGGGGCAATATTCAATGAAGAGGGAGAACTTGCCATAATTTGTAGTCATACTTCGCCAGCAGGGCACAAATAGTCAGATACCCTGAATAGTAATGTGGCCGAAGAATGACTATTGCAGCCAAGAAGGTCCAGGCATTTAAGCTTCTTGTCACAAGGAGTTAATCTGGAATGATGTGACCATTAATGATAGGTATTAGGCATCAACTACCATGGAGTTTGGGGTGGAATGGGAGTTTGACAGATACATAATACTTCTTGTTAGCCTTCTTGCACCTGGGTGGGATGGTCACCAATGTTTGCCATATTATTTCTCTTTGGAAGGCTTCAACGTTTCTGATGTAGCACCTTGTATCTTTGCTCACTGGTGTCAGAGTCGCAAAAGTTGCCAGAGTGCTTGGGTTGGCAGAAGCTAACGGATGGGATGGGATGGGGGAAATCAGGCCCCAAAAGCAGTAGGTCTCAATGAACGCTCCATAAAGGAGCAACTTGAGCCAGTCCTCTCTCAGTTTCCTAGATCTGCTCTTAACCAGTGCAGACCTTACACTTCTACGGGCTGTGAGACTCAGACAGCTGGAATGCCTGTTGCTGAGGGGAAGACAGCTGGAATGCCTGTCGCTGTGACAGGTCTGTCAGGGTTTGAAGCCTAGGGCTTGGGGCATAAACTGAGAAGGTCACCAACAAAAAGAGGCCAAGGGCAGTGGGGAGGGGAAAGTAGGGGTGACCATGAAAACAAATGTCTACACTACAAAATTAGGTTGAATTTATATGTCGATTTTTTAGAAATCGATTTTATACAGTCGATTGTGTGTGTCCCCACTTAAGACCATTAACTCAGCGGAGTGCGTCCACAGTACCGAGGCTAGCGTCGACTTCCGGAGCGTTGCACTGTGGGTAGCTATCCCACAGTTCCCGCAGTCTCCGCTGCCCATTGGAATTCTGGTTGAGATCCCAATGCCTGATGGGTCAAAAACATTGTCGCGGGTGGTTCTGGGTATGTCGTCAGCCCCCCGCCCCCTTCCATGAAAGCAACGGCAAACAATCATTTCTCGCCTTTTTTCCTGGGTTACCCGTGCAGACACCATACCACAGCAAGCATGGAGCCCGCTCAGCTCACCATCACCGTACATCTCCTGGGTGCTGGCAGACGTGGTACTGCATTGCTACACAGCAGCAGTTCATTGCCTTTTGGCAGCAGACGGTGCATTATGATTGGTAGCCATCATTGTCATCTCCTGGGTGCTCTTTTAGCCAACCTCAATGAGGTTTGTCAGGGGCACCTGGACATAAATGGGAGTGACTCCAGGTCACTCTCTTTTTAAGTTTCGTCTCCTGGAGTCCTGCCTGCAGTCGTACTGCACCATCTTCTGGCGAGCAGCCAGGAGACGACGATGGCTAGCAGTCGTACTGCACCGTCGGCTGCCAGCCTAAGATGTATAAGAGAGATGGAGTGGATCAAAACAAGAAAGAGACCAGATTTGTTTTGTATTCATTTGTATTCATTTACTCCCCCCATCCCTTCCTCTGTGAAATCAATGGCTAATAATCATTTCAGTGAAGGTTGTCAGGGGCACCTTGAAAAGTTTAATGGAGATTCAGTCCTACCTGGCCTAGCAGGGGGAGGGATAGCTCAGTGGTTTGAGCATTGGCCTACTAAACCCAGGGTTTTGAGTTCAATCCTCAAGGGGGCCATTCTGCATGACAGTTATGTGTGTTTCACCTTGATGCAAACCCACCCCCTTTGTTAATTTTAATTCCCTGTAAGCCATGTCATCAGTCAAACCTCCCTCAGCACTGCTGCGGGTCCCTTTTATAGCCTCTGTCCTTCATGCCCTTGGAGATTTTTTCAAATGTTTGGGCATTTCATCTTTTGTAACGGAGTTCTGATAGCACAGATTCGTCTCCCCATACAGTGCTCAGATCCCGTACCTCCCATTCGGTCCATGCTTGCGATTCTGGGACTCCATCATGGTCACCTCTGCTGATGAGATCTGCACTCACCTGCAGATTGCCACGCTGTCCAAACAGGAAATGAGATTCAAAAGTTCGCAGGCCTTTTCCTGTCTACCTGGTCAGTGCATCTGAGTTGAGAGCACTGTTCAGAGCGGTGACAATGGAGCACTCTGGGATAGCTCCCGGAGGCCAATACCATCGAATTGCAACCACATTACCTCAAATTCTACCTGGCAAGGTCAATTTCAGCACGAATCCCCTTGTCGGGGGATGAGTACAGAAATCAATTTTAAGAGCCCTTTAAGTCGAAAAAGACGGTTTTGTCATGTGGACGGGTGCAGGGTTAAATCTATGTAATGCTGCTAAATTCAACTTAAACACGTTGTGTAGACCAGGGCAAAGATGAAGGGCGAGGAACACCCCCAGAAACACACAGCATGTGTGTGGAGGGAGTGATTAAATACAATAAACTAATAAAAGATTTTTAAAAAAGGGAGAAAAGTAGAAGCAAGCCTCTGTCTCTAGCCGCAGACAGCTGAGAAGGAAGTGGAGAGACAGCGGGTTCACCCTCCCCTATATGCCCTTGGACCGGGGAACAAGGATGTGTAGTACACAGGCACAGACACAGCAACACTGCTACCTATAAATCTCCAAATGAAAGTGCACAGGTGTGTGCACATGTAAATTACCTACAGAGACAACTACTTGAAGAATGGTTTAGTTTTAACTGACACAGCTCACATGGACCTCCAACCTACAAACATGCCCTATCTAACTTTCGTCACAGATGCAGTCCCATGAAAAACACACACACTCACATAGCACATCTTTAGCACACACAAGGCTTTGCAGGATCATGGACATAGTATACTTCCATTCCTGGATTCAGGGAGTAACTCACCATGTTTCCAGTGCAAATACTCATTCTTTCAAATTCAAAATTCACTTTGTGCAGTCATTCTCCAGTAGTCCCTTGAATGTCACTCTTGCTACAAATATTCTTACCAATATACTTGACAGAATATTTGTGAATACCAAACTTAAAAGGGGCACAAACACAGTTGAAGTAAGTTTCCTTAAAAATATATTTATAAAACTGTATTGTGCAACTTTACCCAACTCTAGTTTCAGCCACTGTGGTCAATAGCAAAGTATTTTAAAGGAATCATTATTAATATATGGCAATAATCCCTAATGTCATTTTCCAGAGCAAGAATATAATTCAGAATCAAACTCCCAGCAACTATAGTAGGCATCAGTGCAGTGGCATTTATCCATGCAGATGCCTGACCATTGGCTCAGTTGACTAAAACAGTGAATGAATTAGTCTCCTAGGACCAAGAAACTACACAAGAGATAGTCTTGCCCCCAAAATACAATACACAGTGTGTGGACTGAAGCCAGTTTAAACAGACCTACTGTACAGCTTGAACTTTGCAGACTCAGTGGGACTGTTCTACATGGTCAAAGTTGACGGTAGCGGGAAGTCAAAACAATCAGAACTTTACATACACATTGGGAAAATTCCATTCACTGTGTGATCTGGCCAAGACCCCAGCCTGCTCCGAAATGTAGCTTGCAACCATAGGACAGTGGTATCCACCGGTGCGACCATTATACTGTGTCTCAGCATTTCCATTACAAGTCATTTTCAGGGCTTTCTAATTCAGCCTTGAATTAGAACTTGGCATATAAAATATTAAACCAGGACCGGATATTTTAATTTAAAAACCAAACAAAATCTGTTTGCATGTTTTTGAGTTGTCGGGGTGTTCAAACAAAACAAAAAGAAGCCACAAAAGCTTCCTAATTCTGTGTCTTCTCATAAAACAAAATGAGCATAAATAGATGCAATTAAATTTTACAGCCTATAAACTAGGTATGTGACTGAAAAAAACCCACAGCAAAAAACCCATGTCATTAACATTTAAATATTGCTTGCTGGTGCTCACATATAGTAAATGCTCTCATCTGCACTGGCCACATCCTCAGGTGAGATGGGGCCAAACTGCTTACTGCTGCCAGTGTATTATGGCTGCAAAACCTGTCTAAAGCTATGTCTAACTTTTGAGCTGGGAGCATGATTCCCAGCTCAAATAGATATACTAACCTGCCCAGTCTGCACGGATACATACTCAGGGCAGCTAGCCCATGCCACCGCTCACCACTGCCTGTGCTACCATGGCTACACTACTATTTCTAGCACACTAGTTTGCTAAGAACTAATGCGAGTAGGTCTATGTGAACTGGATATCACACCCACAACTCACAGGACAGATGTAGCCTAAATGACCCAGGGAGAAACCCAAGGGCAATGGTGATCCTATAGGGGTGAACATCTGATGCAGCTGATGTTTGTTCTTCACACATCCACTCTCAGCATTACCAAGTCCAGCAATTCTATCATGAGTCTTTTGGTGTTTGGTGTTCTTCTGAAAGCTCAACTCCTGGAGTCAATTACCTAAAAACCTCAGATGTCCACAACAACAACAACAAGCAGTAAGTGTCTAGCCCTCTTGGTTGCCAAGAAAAGCATGAAATTACAACCACTAAAGGCTCAAACACCAGAAAGCAAATAAAAAACTTGAATGTTATTATTCTTGATTGGTTTAAATATCTCATGATTTGGGGGGGGTCTTTTTTTTTTCATTAAAGAAACACATAGGTTGGCAGTACTGCCCTCTGCAGCCAGCATAGCGGGGGGAAGGAGGGAGGTCACAATTAGGATTTCCCTATACAACACTGATCCTGAGCTTTCTGCCACCATAATCAATTACAGGCCTGTGTAAATTAGGCTGCTTTAATACAGCACAAGGAAGAAGGTGTGCACAGAGCAGCACCAACTGGGCAGTACAAGGGTGAGCTTTAAGTCAGCTACGCATGCCACTCACTGACATGTGCTGTGTATATGGCCAAAAGGCACAAGAATTGTGCCCCGTTTTAATATTTCTATTAAAATACACTTTCAATGAATGTGTCTCATTATTACAGCAGGAAATAGAGTCAGAGCTCATCCCTAGGCTCTTTAGCTAGCTCTGACAACAATCTATTGCACTGCATTGGGCAAGTTGTTTACAGGCAACCTCTGTGCCTCAGTTTACCCATCTGTAAAATGAATCTCAGTAAATATTTACATATCAGGGCTTTGAGATTCAAAGTCATTTGTAAGGTACTTTGATATCTTAGAATAGAAGGTACTATATGACTGCAGAAGCCTCAAACAGTCTCTCATCAGTAACTTCATAAGTTCCTCCACCACTTTAATAAAAAAATTTTAAAAAAAGCCAACATGAGTGATTTTGGTGCTGAAGTAAAGGACTGATAGCATCATCCTCCAGTTTTGTACCCTCATGCTAACAACAAACCTCTCATATTGCAGCTGTACTTCACTATTCCTACTATTAGAGAGAGACCTAGACTCCTGAGCAAAGAATTACACCAATCTGTAAACTTATTTTGTAATGCGCACACTTTCTTAATTGCATCAATCTCATTTATGAAAAAAAATATTTTGATGCCTATAAATATAAACTGCATACAAATACAGCCTAACATAACGACATAGACACTGCAGATTATAAAGTAAATAAAAAGTAGTAAATATATCACAATTGATATATAATCCATGAAATTGATACAAACACTAATATATTTAAAATGAAGTGCAACAATTTTCAAACAATAACGACATAGTGTGATCAATATTATGAAACAAGTGGTCATATAGAAAAGACCAATATTCCAATCACTTTTAATATGATCCACGAAATTCTACCAAAACAGCATTTGTATCCTTGTAGCTTATTTTATTTTATAAAATAATTTTTCAGAACATGAAGCTTCAGTCAAGTCAATGTAAAAAATCCTTGCCTTATTCATACACACCTTCACTAATTTCTCATTGTGCAACTACATTAGATGCAAATTCCCTCCAGGATCCTGTCAGACTGCATATTTTACAAGCTTTGCTCCTCATCTTGCAATTCACTGTACATGTACACTCTGCTGCAAGTCTTTGCTCCTGATACTGCAATTGGATCAGCGTGGGCAGACCTGTGCTCCTGTGCAGAACTTTATACATGCTCACTCAGTATATTTTAGATGGTTCTCCCACTATGGCTCCACTCATGCAAACAGATCTAAAATGACCTTGTTATCTATTCAGACACATTTTGACATAAACAGGGTGCTGCAAAGATACAAGGGTTCATCCATGCACACCCAATTGTATGAGCTGGGCCATAGTGAACAAACCACCCAAAATGTAATAAATATCTGTAGGGGGGGTGTTCATTCCTCCAAATCTTTTCCTGACCAACAGTTGGCCTTTTTAACAAAAATCTACTAATCTTTTTTCTGACGTTTCAAAGGGGGAAAAAGACCTTATTTTTTAAATAGAAAAGTTTCTACTTATTCAGTTCTATTTTTTCCCTTTTCTCCCCTCTTTTCTTCTCTATTTCCCTCTTTCACAGGCAAAATGAAAAAAGGGAGATAAAAAAAATATAACTAAAATCAACCTTAACACTTGCAGGTTTTTTTTAAATAAAAAAAGTTTTGAATGTTTTCCATGAAATATAATTTACCATTTTTGATCAGCTCTAATACAGAGCATGCAGAGTGCAATTTGCAACAGGTCATAACTCTGAAATCAAAACCAACATTTGCGAGAACACATCAGAAAGGCACATCCCACCAATGAAGATTATTTCCAAGCTAAAGTTTCAGCTTTCTACCACCAATTGTTTCTGTACTAGGGCTGTTCGGAAAAAGGTCACTAGTAATATTCACCTAGATAAAAAGATCAGCACACCTGTTTTGCTGGGGTTTGTTTGGGTTTTTTTTGGGGGGGGGTGGTGGTAAAATATGGTTTGTTAAATATTGTAATTAGAGATTTCACTCAATTTATTAAAAAGTCACCAGAAACTAAATGTAGTGTAAGAGTGCTCACTCTGTAATATAATATGCTGTTAAATTTGGAAATCTGATTATTGTATTACTGTATAATGTTTCTCTAAACAAGAGCTCATTGTTGTAATGACTATTGTTTTGTCTCGGATACCTACATGGCAAGGATTTGTAAAACATTAAACTTCCTAAATAAACAGTAAAAAAGAGTTACAAGTATTTCTTGTCCCTACTCTCTGTGCTAAAAAACTTAAATAATTTCTGCTTAAACTTTAACAAATTTAAAAAATAAAAATCATCAGGCAGACACCTGACTGTGAAAATCTGAACTCAAAAGGGAGAACATTTCACAAAGTCATAAGCAAATAAGAGCTGATCTTAACTATGGGAGATGGTCCTATTATATTATCTCCAGCAATAGCAGATAAATGTCTTTAGATACTAAATTACAAAACTGCTCTGTAGGAAAGGGGAAGGAGAGTGAAGGACAAACAAATGGTTCCAAATTCAGATTTGGTGGATGTAATGGGCAGAACTTACCACTACCGCACCCGCTCAAGCTAGGATGCAGCATCACAGGGGTTGTTCTACTCTAGTGCCCCCTACTCTCTGCCATTCTGGTTCTACAGCAGTCTGCAGCTTTCATGGCCCAGCCAAGTCACCTTTCAAGTTCAGGCCTCTTCTGGAGTAATAGAAAATTCCAAAAACAAAAATACAAAAAACAAAAGTCTAATGGCATGTATTCCTGGTCTTCAGCTTCTTTGTCTCTTCTAATCCTAAGGCTTTACTTACCCTCTTGCTGTAGGATGGGGAGGGAAACTCAGGCCCACCCTCTTCTCTGGGTTCCAGCCCAGGGATCCTGTGTTTGGCAGCTAAGGACTGCTCCTTACAAACCCTGCCCTTGCTGTTTCCCTGGACTGCTACTTCCTCCTTGTTCATCAGTGTCCTTCACAGGGCTGTGGCCTCCACTCCTCTCACGCTGGAGTTCTGTCTCCTTATGCAGCTTTTTCCCCAGCCCACTATGGAGCAGCAACTCGAGGCCACCGACAGCCTCTCTGACAGCCCCCCAACTCCAGAATCCTCCTTACTTTGCTTCAGGCCTGTCTTTATGGAACCCTGTCCCACTCCACAGCTGGACCTGACCCATTGCCAGATATAACCTAATTATGCCCTAAGATGCCTGTTAACTCTTTATTTGCCAGTGTGGGGCATACACCCCACCACAGTGAAAGCAGTGAGGTCAATGAAATTTCACCTGAAGTTTCACCTGCTAACACCAGGTCTGAATTTAGACCCAGGGAAATTAAATGCAAACAACTGTTCCTGGCTGTTACATAGGAGCATAGGGAGGGGGCAAAGGATGGGTTCAGACAATCCCCTCCACCTAGCACAGCCTACGTTATGGACCAGGGAGAATTACAGATACTGAGCACAAGGACAGCTCCCTTCCTGCACCCGTTGGATTTCTAGTGCTCCAAAAGGGATGGGCAGAGAGGCAGGATCTGCCTCCGCCCCACAAGAGCACAGGCCAACAGGCTCACAGAGCATGCCAGAGGGAGGGGCAGAGTATGTATCTGATTCCTGGCTCCCAAGAAAAATGCCTCCTAGCAAGGATCCACATTGCCCACAGTGCAGGGCTGTATCTTACAGGAGCATTTGAGCTCTATAGCTGAGTGATATCGTGAGTAAGCAGTAGCAAAACTACAAAACAGCAACTGTTTTTTGAAACAAAAAATTAATTCTTTCATTTTGTTTATGTTAATTTTAAGTGTATTGCAACTCTAAGAGCTCTAAGTATTTTTTTAGCATTTGTGTATACACATTATAATTTCTTTAAAAATATGTTTAAATTTTATACTTCTCAAGTAGATTTAATTCTTTATAGAATATGGTTACCATGCATTTCACTCCAGAATAGGAATACGTGAATTCTTATCTGTACTGTACAGCAGTTACTGATGCATTTGGCTATGTACTGTACCCTTTGTAATATAGGCAGCAGCACTCTGGCACACAGATTGAAATGTAACCTGCCTAGACACCACTCAGTCAGGCTACTTTACTCATTCTTCCACTCATTTACTCATCCACCAAGGTATTCATTTTGCAATGTTCTTTTGTCTCCCATTCATTTACTCAGCTGTTTACCAACCCTGTCTACACAGACACAAAACTTTCCCATTCACTCACTCACCCAACATGGGTGCGTGACCCCACTCCCTGGCCAGTCCGTAAAGCTGGCTCCCCACAGCTCTCTTTACCACAATGGCATGTAGACCAGATTGTCACTGCCTGGATTCCACTAGCTTCCACGCCACAGGAACACAGTCTAGAGCTGTCTGCCATCCAGCCCATCTCTCAAAATCCACAAGGGCCATGAAGTTAGTCAGTGCAGACAACAAAATATGCTGACCAGATTAGGGCAGGCCACCTAATTAAACCCATCTTGAACTCTCACCAGATTGTGGTGGACGATGGCTCTCTTTCTGGAAGCACCTGGGTGCTCAAAAAAAATGCCAGGGGTACAAACTAGAGTCCATTGTACCCAACAGGGGCAATTCAAGCTCCTTGTTCTTTAGATTCACCTCCCCACTTACACCTAAGAAAAACCTCAGCAATTGTATATCAGCGAACTGTCCAATCTCCTAAAACAGCAGATTATAAAGGCACTGCATGTTGTACAGCTCCTACACTTACCCACAACTATGTGGGCCCTCCAAACTGTGTCATGCCCCATGCAAATTAATGGAGTACCTGGGCAAGAGACTGGATTCTCTCTCCACATACTGTCTAAAGGCAAAGAAATTCAGAGCTAAGACTAAACACGCTGGGCCCAGTTTTGCTGCCCTAAAATACGCAGGTGCAATTTCTTTCAATCTCACTGGCCAAATTCCATGTGTACCACAGAACTGAAATCAAGTCCACTGCTCAGTGGTGCCAGGCAATAACAAAGGTACACCTAACGGACACTAGGGGAACTCCCCACTGCACATGGCTATCGTGGAGCATTCATTCAACATAGCGGGTTCTCCCACATGGAGTAAAGCCAGCTCCACTAGCTCGGATATTGCACCAGAAAAGCTCCTGCATGGGGATGGTTCTGTGCCCCAGTAGTTCTTGGTGTCACAAGGTTTATAACAGCTATTGCAGCAAGAAGGGAAAGTGAGGGCAGGCTGCAGTGTGCTCCAGCATGGTCTAAGGGGCTGCTCTGGCCCCATGAGCCCTAATTTAAGGGAGGTACAAAGGCTCCCTTTTATCCCTGCTCAGGCTTTGCACTGAGGCAGATATGAGCCCCTCTCCCAGTGTTTTTAATTCATCAAACTCTGGATAGGTATGGCAGGGATCTCCAAACAGTAGGTATTTCTATATAGCATACCCTACAGCCTACATTATATAGAAAAGATACAACTATGTTATTGCACAACTGAATTTGTCCCACCACTCTCCATTGTTTGGGGAATTTTAAGCTTTCCTTAATTTACTTTTTTATGATCTAATATCATGTGTCCAAGATAAAGAGGGTGATACTTTAGACAATATGATTGACTTCTATGTGGCAACATATGCTTGCTGTGCAGAATTGGGAGTCAGAACTCCCAAGCTCTCAATCCCATTTCCTATCCCTTTTGTCTCCCTGCTGCATCCTGTGAGCTCTCTGGGTCAAAGACTTTCTTGTTATGTATTGGTACTACACCTACCACAACGGGGCCCTGATCCTTAACTATGAGTCTTAAGTACTACAGCAACACAAATAGGAAAAAAGCTTCTAAAGAGGACACAAAACATATATAAAGACAGAAATATATTAAAATGCTGGTTTCAAATTGTCCATTACACATACTAGAGACCCAAAGAGCCTTTACTGTTTTATTATAGATTTTTTATGGTATACAGGGACAGGAGAGGAGATATGACATCACTGGGGACCCTTAATCAAGTGCATATTCACCTACAGGGCATAGATTAAATGACTAGCAACTCACATTAGCAAATATTCAAAATACCAGAACGTGTGTTGTTGCTTTCTAAACCTCAGCTAATCCTGAATTTCAGAAGACTTTAGAGATAACACAATTGTGCTTACCCACCATTTTTCTGTCTCCTGCATATTACCAGTATACACTGTGATTCCTGCTTTCCTGGATGGTGACTGATCACTTCTGAGACATTTCTCCACAACACCCAACAAACCTATATCCACCAAGATTGCGATGAATAGACCTATTAATACCAGCTTGACCCCACACCACTTCAGACTACGGAAACTTAATGGAAGTACCTGGCTTTGGCTCTATATTGTGATTGTGACTCTGGAGTTTTACAACAGGAAGGCAGAGGGAACATATTATGTATTTTATTGTAACATTCTGGCATGCGTTCCATAAAGAGGAAAATCCAGTTGATCAGAGGTCTGATTCTACAGCCCTTAAAAAGGGACATAAGGTCTCTTGAGTAATTCCTTCACACAACCTTTTACTTCCTATTTGGCATCTTCTCCGTGTCTCTCAGTTTCTCAGCCCCAAAACACACACCCTGGTACTGTCAGCCTGATTGTCACTGTGCCTAGGATGTCTTCTTTTTCCTGATCACTCTGCCTTCAAAATAGCCAAATGCCGAGATCTAGACCACTGCCATTCTAAGGGTACATTTACACAGCAATTAGACACCCACAGCTGGCTTATGCCAGCTGACATGGGCTCCTGGGGCTTAGGCTAAGGGCCTGTTTAACTGTGGTATAGATGTTCAGACTCAGACTAGAGCCCAGGCTCTAGGACCCGGCAAGGGAAGGGTCCCAGAACTTGGGCTCCAGGCCAAGCATCTAACCCACAATTAAACAGCCCCTTAGCCCAAGCCAGCTGGCATGGGCTAGCCGTGGGTGTCTAATTGCAGTGTAGACATGCCCTGAGTAAGCAGTGGCCTAATGGTTTGCCTGGGTGCGTTACCCAGTAACAAGCCAGCAGAGTCATTGCAGTATTTTAGGGTATGTCTACACTGGTGGGAGGGGGGGAGGAGAAGGACGTGCGGCAGCAAGTCTCAGATGTTGGGTAAACTGATTTAGGCTTTCACCATGGACTAAAAATAGCAATGTAAACATTCTGGCTCAGGTTGCAACTCTTGCTCTGAAACCCAGTTGCCAGGGGTGGGGGAGGCTCAGAGCCCAGGCCCAAACATTTGCACTGCTATTTTAGCCCCATAGCATGAGCCCCACAAGCCCAAATCAGTCGAGCTGAGCTCTGAGACTTCCTGCCCCAGGTCTGTTTTGCAGTGTATCCTAAGTAATAAGCTATCCCAGGGCACTTCTCACACTACCCTGCGAGCAGTTCTACTTAACTTGTTTTTGTAGTAGTCACAAGCAATCTGGGTACATCTACACTACCCGCCGAATCGGTGGGTAGCGATCGATCTATCAGGGATCGATTTATCGCGTGTAGTATAGACGCGATAAATTGATCCCCGATCGCTCTCCTGTCGACTGCTGAACTCCAGCTCGGTAAGAGGCGGAAGCAAAGTTGACGGGGGAGCGGTGGACGTCGATCCCACGCCGCAAGGACATGAAGTAAGTGATTCTAAGTCGATCTAAGATACGTCAACTTCAGCTACACTATTCTCATAGCTGAAGTTGTATCTTAGATCAATTTCCCCCCCCAGTGTAGACCAGGCCACACAGTCTGTTTCTTTTTCACCACATGAACCTTTAGCTTCAGTTTCCCAACAACATAGCAGGACACAGCCCAGCTATACAGCAGAAGGAACCTTCTACAGCTTTCTGAGCTTCCCTTTTACTTCTTGCTCCTTCCAATTATGTATCCTCCCCATTACTAAGCCAATTACCTACTTAGCCCAACTATTGCTTCCAAGTGTCCATTATCCCCACCAATAACAGGCTGATTGATTTCAATTAAGCCTGTAGCTTTCTCTGTGCTGCAGCAACTTCAGTGATCACATGCTACAACTAGCACTCCATCACATTATCCTATCTATTTTACCATCATAATAGTTTAATGGCTCCTTATTACAGACCAGCTCATACAATACCTTCTCCCCATCCCTCAAAATCCCTCCTGAACATTCACTTTTGTGAAGGCCAAAGCTGTTAAAATGCTGTTTCCCACTGACATAGTAGTAACCCAGAAAAAAGTTATGAGAGATTTTCTTTATCTCACTAGACTGCAAGCAATTTGGGATAGGCACTGCATTGTTTTCTGTCTATCATACTGTGCCAAGCACACATGGTGCTTAACAAGTTTTGCTTGCATTGCAGTAGCCTCTAGGCCTCATATTGGTTGAGCTCCATTGTGCTACCCACTGTACAAACATACAGCAAGAGACCCAACCCCTCCCTCAGTGTGTGTTTTGTCTCTTTCACCAATTAGACTATAAGCTCTTCAGGAAAAGGAAAGAGGCCAAAGAAGTAACAACAATTCATAGGATCCTAATGAAATACTGTACTGGAGAATTGTGAAGTAGCCCTTCAAGATTGTGTGTGGCATTTGCCCACTCATTTCAGTCTTTTTGTTTGGGGAGAAAATATACCATACATTTTTCATTATTGACTTCCAGTACTTTTCAATTATGAATGCACCAGATTTTAAAATAGCTAGAGAGTTGGTTAAAAAGAAAGTCAAAATATTACAGTTCAAAAAGCCCCACACAGTAATTACTTCAAGAAGGACATAGACCAAAAACAATGGCTTATGCTCTTGTTTACCTTCCTCAGCTTTCATATGTCCCATTTGATGGACCAAAGAAAATCAAAAGTAAATGACACAGGGACACTGCAGCAACAATGCACTCCATTCTGTAGGAGAAGGAAAAGCAGATGCTAATCTTGTTCTAGTACAACACAACATATAGGCTCAGTATAATAGTGTGGGAGAAAGCAAACATAACAGGAATTTTTTTTAAATAACCCACACACATGAACAACTATTTATAAATCTGTTATTACAGGAAAATGAAGCAGTAAATTTCCTCTGTTGAAGGTCAATTGAAACTGCTACCAAAAAGGATCAGATACAAATCCCATTAGGGTCAACTCCTATCAACTTAAAAAGTTAGAGCCCAGAGCATGTAATTTGGAAAAAACAAACAAACATTTCAGCCCTGTGTTGTCATGCTGCCCCCTTACTCTCTTTTCCACTCAAAGTGAGGTAGAAACTGCATTACTGAGCTTTTTAAATGATTGGCTGATGTGCACTGAAGTACTTGAATGGAATATTGTTTCCAGGACATAAGGAATTCCCAGCAATGCATTCCAGTGAACAGGCTGATTTTAGCATTACCAGGAAGCTCATCCAAGGGTGGTGAGCAATAGGTCTGCATACAAATCCAACAGTTTTGCTTATTCCTCTTTTGTGCAAATATTATAAAAATTAAGATCTGGACACTTTTAAAACATCAGTAGCAGCTGTTTAATTTTAAGGCATGTCCCAGCTCTTATTATTCCCACTTGCTGCAGAAACATCACCACCTGTTCAGCTTCTCTCTCTCTCTTTAGGTAGAAGGTAGTGAGCAGTAGATGTCAGGGAAGGCAGTATGAGCGAGCAACATTCAAATCCTGTATTTTAAGAGAACTATGAAACAACCAAGATCCAGAAAAATTCAAGGCTCTGACTACTCCACTTTTTCTAGATCAGGCTACAGTGCCATTAGTATTGTTGGCTCTGAGCCACAGAAGTGAGAAAAAGAGCAACTGGACACTCATGAAGAATGACCAGATAAAACTTTTACATCTACACAAACAGAATAAAACATCTGGCTGGGATCACTGTATCAATTGCACCAGTAAAAATGACAATGCTATTCAAACTATTCCAACTGGGAAAAGCCCCAAGCTCAGACTGGTTCCAGAACTCTGTAAACATTTTGTGGACATTTTGGCCTCTTTCTTAGCAAAGTTCTTCAATTAATTTTAGACCACCAGCATTTTCTAGAAGGAGCTATTGGGAGGCCTATAAAATTTACTTTTCCCTTGTCGTTTCAACTGATAGTAGTCTTCACTTCCTGACTTCAGTGTCACTGCCTGGTCTTATAGAGAGGTGCTGTATGGCAGAAAGGCATAAAATTGGCAACTAATTGCTAAGTTTAGCCATGAACCTTAGGATAAGAGAACTATTGTCTCACTGTTGCTGGTACCATACACTCATCTTACTTGGGACATGCCAGTGGAGGGCCTATTACTGTCCAGATTAAGCAAGTTGTGACGATGTATCCCATAATGCTTTATGGGAATATGACGTAACTGAAATATGTTTTATGCTACATGTGCCATGTAACATATCTCTGTAAAGGTTATGGTCTACTGAATCTATTCTTCCAATTTGTACACATATATCATTTTTGTACTTGAAGTTATGAATATTGGCTGTATACTTGCTTGATTTCTAAGTAAGCTTTGTAAGGCTTTTGGTCAGCTTCTTTAGAAAGGAATTTGCAAAGTTAAGTGCCCAACCAAGAAGCACTTAAGGAACAATGGAACTTGGAATGCTCCAATCCACATAAGAAGTCTACTTGAGGACGTTCAAGGTAACATATGAACAATGGCTGCTACCTGTAGTTCTGAGTCATGCATGGACATGTGGCTTGCCCATGTGACTCCAAAACTCCATCTTGGAGCTGGACTTTGCATAGAAGAGAGGAGAGGGTCTCCACCTACAAGAGAAAGTCTATTTAAACCAGGGGTTCTCAAACTGGGGGTTGAAACCCCTCAGGGGGTCACAAGGTTATTACATGGAGGGTTACAAGCTGTCAACCTCCACCCCAAACCCTGCTTGCCTCCAGCATTTATAATGGTGTTATATATATAAAAAGGTGTTTTTCATTTATAAGAGGGGGTTGCACTCAGAGGCTTGCTATGTGAAAGGAGTCACCAGTACAAAAGTTTGAGAGCCACTGATTTAAACCTGTGAGAGACCCCTCCATTTGGTCTTCAGCTGGCTGGAGAGATAGCTTCTCCACCCCAAGGATATCCAAAAGAAACTGGAACAAAGGACAATAACCACAGGGGGTGTAAGTGACTGCTGGACCCAGACTAGAAGGAGACTAGTCTGTAAAAGGCAGCTTACTGGTGAGGTTTTAATCTGTACTCAGTTATATTACTGTATTAGACTTAGATTTGCGTGTTTTATTTTATTTTACTTGGTAATTCACTTTGCTCTGTCTGTTACTACTTGGAATCACTTACATCCTACTTTCTGTATTTAATAAAATCCCTTTTTACTTATTAATTAACCCAGAGTATGTATTAATACCTGTGGGGGGAGGCAAACAGCTGTGCATATCTCTATCAGTGCTATAGAGGACAAACAATTTATGAGTTTACATTGTATAAACTTTATAAAGGGTAAAATGGATTTATTTGGGTTTAGACCCTACTGGGAGTTGGGCACCTGAGTGTTAAAGACAAGAACACTTCTGTAAGCTGCTTTCAGTTAAGCTACAGCTATTAGGGGACGCGGTTCAGACGTGGGTCTGGGTTTGCAGCAGGCTAGCGGGTCTGGCTCAAACCAGGCAGGGCACTGAAGTCCTAAGCTGCCAGGGCAGGAAGGCAGGGGCAAAAGTAGTCTTGGCACATCAGGTGGCAGCTCCCAACGGGGGTTCTGTTATCTAACCCATCACACAAGTGTCTTAATTAAGGGATATCTCTTTAAAATAAACCCATAAAAGATTTTAAAGTTGCTTTCCTGAGTCAGGACCTTAACAGTGTACATACTGGGGGGAGGGATAGTTCAGTGGTTTGAGCATTGGCACTCATTTTCAGTATCAGAGGGGTAGCCGTGTTAGTCTGGATCTGTAAAAGCAACAAAGAATCCTGTGGCACCTTATAGACTAACAGGCATCTGCAGCATGAGGTGGTGAAATACCTGCTTCTTCTTCTTCAGATACAAGTGGTGGAAATTTCCAGGGAGCAGTTTATAGATGCAGAAGAGAAGCAAGCTAGAGATAACGAGAGTTGTTCATCTTAGGATGAGAGGCCCTCTTCTATCAGTTGAAGTGTGTAAACCAAGGAGGAGGAAATGTCTTCTGTAATTGAGATGGTTCTCACACAGCTTTAATTTTGATCCTGAGCTGATGGATTTGCAGATGAAGTGAAGTCTGGTCCCAGTTTGCAAGAAGTCTAGTCCTGAAGTTTTTGCTGCAGTATGGCCACCCTATGGATCTGCTATTATTGTGAGTGTTGAGGTGTTCTCCTATTTCTTTTGTTTGTTTTTTTTTGTCCTCCTATCTGATTTGTCCAGTTTGTGCATATATTAGACAGACTGTCCAGTATGGCCGATGATGTACATAGCAGAGGGAGTGGCATGGCATATGATGATTTGTATTGGTGGGTGATCTGGTGAATGAATGGGTGGTGTTGTGGGTGATCTGGTTAGGTATTGTGATCATGGTTTGTGTGTAGGTGGGTGGGCTGAGCTAGAGTCGAGTGGCATTGCATGGGTTGGTTACTGGTGTTGTTTAGCTGGTGTTGTTCAGGTTGTGTTACTGTGGGTAATGACGTGTTGGCAGGTTGTCTGTGGGCAACCACTGTGGGGATGTGGCGTCATGAACACGATCAACAGGCCATGGCAACCCATCCACACTTTCACAGACACCAGGCAACAGGCCAGTCATGCTCACCAGTAACTGCACACCGCCAACCTGACTAGAGTAACATCCAACCACACCCAAACAACCACACCTCTCCCAACTCTGCACCTCAGGAACAGACCCCAACCCAAATCACAGGACCCACACCAACCAACCCCACTCTCCACCACAAGTTCACCATCACCACAACCATCACCCATGCATGCGATATCAACGTCCACCAATGTAATATATGCCATAATGGCCCCCAGTATGCCCTGCTATACAAAAAGGAAAACCTATGGACATCGGCCAAAAGGAAAAATGGCAAAGAAAAGGATAAATAGGAACAAATCACAATCACCTGGCAACACACACAAAAAAACTGTTGGCAGATCCTGCACCAAAAAAACCAACACAGACTTCAAAACAAAAAAAAAAGAGAAACAGAAAAAAAGAAAAACTCCTGACTTCAGCAGCAGGATTAAAAAAGAAAGATCATGGCTTGCTTAAACACAGAGAACCAGTTTCTCCTCCTTGTTTCACACTGAAACTGGGCAACAGGCCTCATCCTCCCTCCCTTGAACAACTCCTCTGCTATCTCTAGCTTGCTTCTTGCTTATATATACTACTCATTTTCAGTGGCACTCACACTGCCCGGGTCCTGGTCACCGGTCTGGGGGGCTCTGCATTTTCATTTAATTTTAAATGAAGTTTCTTAAACATTTTAAAAACCTTATTTACTTTACATACAACAATAGTTTAGTTATATATTATAGACTTATAGAAAGAGATCTTCTAAAAACGTTAAAATGCATTACTGGCACACGAAACCTTAAATTAGAGTGAATAAATGAAGACTCAGCACAGCACTTCTGAAAGCTTGCCGATCTCTGCTTTAGGCATTGCCATTAACTATCACTAAATTATAATAGTCCCCTGGAAAACATCCCAGTTAAGCCAGCCACACTAATACAGGACATCTAGTGGGAACATTTAGTCTGTAATTAATTTGCACAATATATAAGGTCTTTTGTGTTCATTCTAAATGATGGATGCCATATAAATTTTAAGCAATTATTCAAAATGTAATTCATATATCAGAGATATTTATTGGTCTGTGACCCTCATTGGCCAGTAGTTCTCCAAATATTAATTCAGATGCCAACATATTTGCACTCGTGTTACAAATATAACTAAAAAAGTTTAACTCCAACATTGGTAAAGTCAGATCACACAGACAGGCAATATGCAACACCTGTATTTCATAGCTCCTACAACTTGCCTTTAACATCTTGTATCTACAACCTTCAAATTCTTGAGACATGCTCTCCTTCCACAGTGAGAAAGCTTACTTTTTGCTTGAATAAGTAGTATGTATGTGCATGACAGGGGAAGGATCTGCACATTTTATCTATTTCTCCACAAACTGACTCACTTTTCCTTTCCTGACTAGATCAGGGCTTTTGCATGCACCATTTCTAATAAAAAACAATGAGTTTTCTGCTTTGGTTCACCACCATTGCACTTAGAGCCATCTCTAGTACAGGTAGTATAAGCAAAGACAGAGAAAAGGGAACATTTAAGGATATCATATAAGCTCTCTTGTGATGCTGAAATTCTTTTTATAGATTGTAAAAGCAGCTAAATGAATTCTTCTCTAGTTATGCTGAAGAGCAGGTGTAGATATGGATGGCCCAACTGTGCTCAGCAGGTAGCTAATTAATGGAACATCATAAGAAGATGTGTTTAATTTGTTCAGGTGACAAGTTTACAAAGCAGGCCTATGAAATGAACATTGCACGAGCAAACAGTATGAAGAAAACAAAATCAAAGTGCATCACACATCTCAGTCTTATACACAGGAAACTCTGCATGCTTTAGATCCAGTAGTAATTTGTCTCCCTTGCCTTTTTAAAGGAATTTTTTGTTGTTGTTTTGAACTGCACTTACAGTGCAAGTGAAACCACAGCAGTTTTATTAATCTACAACCCAGAACTAGCTTCTTTCAGCAGCCTTTTAACATGGACTCCAAGCTTGAGTCCATACTCTGAAATACTAGTTTAATGAGGGAGAACAAAGAACATTATGATCAGTTGAGAAGTATATTAATATCATTTCTTTTTAGACATTTTTTTCAGCCTTCCCTCCCACACACCTCAGAACAGAGTCTATTCACCACTTACTCATGTAACAGTCAAAAAAGCTTGATGGGACACCACCCAATTTATCTCTGTGGTACAAACTCATTAGTCTATCTCAGAATGAGACAACTATTTCCCTGGGCTCTGTAGGGAGGGGCAAGACACACACCTGTCTGCCTAGCTAATCAGGTCAAAAAAGCTTAATCCACAAAGGAATGGCTGTCTTTCAGTGTGATGCTTCCCAGGGGGAGGGATAGGGTTGGGGCACCTTGGCCTTGTTGTCTGTGTCTGTGCAGAGCTCCCCCAGCACCTCACACAGGCAACACAAACACAAGCACTTGTCCCTCCTGTAAGTCCTGTTGTTACTCCACAGGCTCACAGGCTAGTACACCCCAACCCCCCATCTCCTCGAGCATCTCCCTGGTCTCTCCACTGGACACTCACACTCACAGTATTCACAAATTCACTCTTTCCACAGAAACAGTACACCCCAGCTCTGCCAATTCCACCTCAGCTCACCACTCTGCTTAACCCATAGCACTTAGACATGCTTTACTTTGAAACAGTGTGTGGAGGATGAGGGAGTGGGGGCGGAAGTGGCCTACTATTGGGGCCTACTAAACCTAGGGTTGTGAGGGAGGGGAGGGGGCCACTCTGGATCAATACCTGGAAAATCTAGTGCTGGGTGGCTGCAGGGGCTGGACTCCATGAGGAGGTCATGACCTCTTCCTAGGAAATTCTCTAGGTATTATTATTATATATATTTATATATATATATTATATTATTATTATTTATAAGTTTATTTTATTCAAATAGTAGAAAAATAGTAGAAAAACAACATAAAGAATAATAAAAAAAAAAAATAACAACAAAACAAATAACTAACATAATCCTTAAGAGAACCTTTCATGTCTTGTAGAATAATATCTTGTAGAATATAGCTGCCCCAAAATGCAATCAGCTGCAATCCTCCTTTCATGAAAAAAGGTCTCTTTGCTGAAGTACCCTGTGAGCTTGTTTCTGTGGTTCCAAAATATGCAAAATAAAACATTCAAAATATGCAGAAACACAAGACACCATTTTTTTTTGCTGTTTTTGTGTATGCTTGTTGTTTTTTCCACTCTGTATATGCATATTTCCACTCTGCAATGCAATGCATACAACAGAAAAAATATAAGGCACAGGGTGTAGGTGGTGTCTGCCTCAAAGGAACATGTCCCAGGCATCCTCCCTTCTGGTGACCTACTGCTTGACTACTTCTACTAAGACACTAATTTTCAGAATAAAGTCAAGTAAGTTATTAAAGTCATAAATATTATCCACCTACATTTCACTATTGACCACACCAATAGGGGTTACCAATAATAACCTTACTAGGGTTACTGGAGATGGTTAGAGACCTTACATCAGAGATTTTCAAGCCCTGGCAGGAGGGAGCAGGGGCAGCACCAGGCCCACCTCCTGCCAGGCAGGGGGTCACTCACCACAGTCAACTCAGTGGGTGGGTCACCCTCACACCACCACCACCCTGCCCACCACACCACCACTGTGTGCACTCTGCCACTCTGGCACCCACTGCACCCAGCACCCAGTCCACCTCCCCTCTCCATCACCCGGCACCAGTGGGTGTTTATGTCTGGGTGGGGGGGGGAGGGGGTTTTGTAAATTTTGGGTTGGGGGGGGGTGCTCTCAAAAAAAGTGGGGGAAACACCTTGCCTCAAACTACTCTCTTGGTGCTTTCATGTGCAGCTATCATGTGCAGCTGTGCAGCTATCTGACCCAGCAGATCCCCCCAGCCTACCAGGCACCCCCTACCACCATGGGTCTACCAGCCCTGGGAAAGATGCAGGGGGAGAGGAGACACAGAGAGACACCTTGAGGATCTCAGAGATGAGGAAAGGAAGACATCAATAATAAAAAATAAGATGAAAACGTTGATGAGGCCTAAATCATAAAAATCAAAAAGAGAACTCAATGTCATACAAAAATTACTTACAGAGAAATCATCTACTTCATGCACCTCAATTTCTTCTTTGAGAGAAAAGAAGAGAGACAACAAGACCACACACATTCTTTCATCTTTTGGCTCAAAGCACACACATCCTTTTTTTCAACACCTGAGTCTGATTTGGCCTTTTTTCTTTAGCCATGCTCCTTTCCCTGCTCCCGCCTCACCAAAATGCATCACTCATCCCAAATGATATGTATTATCATTTATATACAGTGACAAATTCCCTTGCTTAGGATATGTATATGCATTTTAGATTTCTTCTCCTGTCTTCTGGTATTTTTTTTTATTTATTTGAATTTTCACTTCACTTCCTTCTGTACAGTTTCTGCTTCATACTCAACATTGCTTCATACATACCTTAACTGCTTCATTTCTGAACTTTTTTTTTTTCAATTTTTTTTGATTTTAGTTTTGAGAACAGTTTTGGTCATCCAGGCAGGAAGCATACAGCAGGATATGCACACAATATATAGTGAGTAGCCAAGCCAATCACCCACTAGGAACCACATACACACTATACAACATTGACCTGCACCACACATACTGACACAGAGACTGAAGTTTGAGCTGGAGGCTCTGGGACTGAGGCTGGGGCGGAGCAGTGGCCTGCTCCTGCTGAAGCCTTCCTGCCAGGTGTGCCCATGCTGAGAACCTGCTCAGGTGTCTGGGGCGTGAGGGCTGCTGGGCAGCCCACAGGGCCAAGCACACTCGGGGACAGCCAAAATTAGTGGAAAAATTTCAGGGTCCTCTTCCACTCCCTCACCCCCTCCTCCTCCCACTCCTCTCTCCTCTCACCCTCCTCCCTCTCTCCTCTGAGTGCGCCTCATCTCCACTCCTCTCAGCGATTTTCTGTTGGGCTGTTCCTGGGAGGAGCCGGCCAGGGGGGTGGGCGGGGGAGGGTTCAGGGGGGGGGGGAGAGGGAGCGTGGGGGCAGGGGGGGGGCGGGCTTGGGGCGGGGACTTTGGGGAAGGGGTTGGAATGGGGGTGGGGCAAGGGCAGGGCCTCATGGAAGGGGTGGAGTTGGGGCGGGGCCAGATGCAGAGGGGGATTAAGCATCCACCAGCAGGAGCAGAAGTTGGCGCCTATGCGCAGGGCTGAAGCCCCCAAGACACCCCTCCCCGCTGGGCAAAAGCCCCTATTCCACTGCCCTGCTGCAAGGCAAAGGTCCTGAGCTACCCCACCTCCCAGTCTGGTAGGCAGAGAATGGAGGGAGGAAGGGTGGGGGGTGCTCCACAAGCCCCACTTTAATTATAATGGTTTGCGAGCCCAAGAGAACAGGTCACAGGCAACTTTCATTGAAATACATTTGCCTGGAAATTTTCAAGTAACTGACAACTGATAAAAATCAAAACCTCTCTGTTGATAATTCACAAAGAGCATAAAGGGTCAAATTGGTAGACAGTCTTCAGTTCTACTCAGGATTTCTCTCTTTCCTTCTAAATGGTTTCTTTAGATCCCCAGTTAGTCTGAATGCCCTGGAGGCCTATACAACCAGAAAAATAGGAGTCAACTTCTCTGAAGTTGCTGGCACAGTAAGAAGTAATAAAATTAATCCTGAAAAGAGACCGAGGCAAACTCAAGGCAAGTGCTCTTGGCAATCAGGTCTAAGGTCTGACTGCATGAAATTCTGAGACTTCACCCATGGTGGATTTCTGCTTCCTCTCATTGTCAGTAAGAGGATAGGGGGAGAACTGAAATGGATAAATAGCATTATTTCTGAGGATGAGAAGGACTGGCTTCTTCCTGGTCAGTGTTATCTGGAAATGGTAGATAAACCCAACCCCCTACCTTGCTTTTGTTTGCACCTCCTAAGGGGCCAGATTCTGCCACTCTTACCCATATTGAGTATTACTTTATTCCTCAAACAGCATCAGTTACGTCAATGGGGTTACTTGCAGAATAGAGGTGCTGTAACTCAACAGGAATAAAAGTCCAGAATGTGACCCAAAAAACTATTTATTTCTGGATTGATGAAAACTATTCTAAACAGTAAGCCAGCCAGCCAAGTATTTACACTTTGATGGCTGAAAAAAGAAAAAAGAAGAGTCCTGATTTATTCGGAGTCCTTTAATTTTATCAACTATTAAGAGAACCAGTGGTATAAAACCAAGTTTTCCCCATTCTAAATTGGTAAGGTCCAAAACCAAGAATATGTACATTGCTAGCTAGAAAATAAAGTGCCAATGATCATTTACTTAATTTTGGACAGTCAACTATACGTTATTAAAATAGAGACTCAGTAGTGAGAAAAGACAGGCTTCAGCTGCTTTGTGTGGGATTAAATTAGCACTAGCTTTATGAATAAGAGATTTGATAATGCATATATTTACATTAGAATACTTAGATTTGACATTTCAATTTACTTTTTGTCAAACTGGTATAAAAGTGGAAATGTACAAAGCATCACCACAGAAACGAATCCCAGTGTTATAAATTTGCTATTTACGAGGGGTTGGGAGAGTTGTTTGTTTTTTGTGGCAATAAGAACCTACGTCTGACTTAATTTTGTGGTTTTGGAAGAGGCTAGATTGACAGCCTTGGAATGCTCAATTCTCCATATCAGCATATATACAGAATAAGTACAGCAGAGATAACAGTAGTGAAAGTTTCCCCACACTGGCCCCCAAATGGTCCTACTCAACCATGTCCTGGAGGTTGACCTTTAATGATAAGAGAGGTCAGTTCAGTTCAGTCTCTGTGCCCATTCAAGCAAGATCCTCTGTTGTCTGAATGCAAAAGAGGGTGCTAGTTAGGATGGCAACATAAACAACCATCACCTAGAGACTGGACTGAGCCCACTAACTTATTTCTGATGGCCATTGGGAATCCCATCTAATGGCAAGGACTTTCAGACTACAGCTGTGCAGAGGAAGGTAATTCCATTTCGTGAAAGTGTTCATATTTTGAAATCTGGTTTCATTATGAATGGAATGAAAACCAAAAAATTGGAAGTTTTGCACAAAAGGGAATAATGCTCCAGCTTTGGGACAGTCCTCCTGGTGGGCTGCCCCGGAGCTGTGGTTCCTGGAAACTGGGCTGCAGAGGACCCACATGCCTTAGAGCTAGCAGTCTCAAGGCATCCACACTCCAGGGTGAATAAAATTTTATGCTTTTTTTTTTTAAGATTTTTTAAATTTAAATTAGAATTTTTTATTTTCTTATTTAAATTATATTTTTTTCTTTTTAAAAATGAATTTGTTTAAAATGAAATCTGAATTTAATACAAAATATGTTAAGGCTTAAACTTATTATAATCTCTTAACATTTAAATAAATATGTTGAATTCATAAGCCTCTATCAAAAATTGAGTTAAAGACTGCTTGTCTATATAAAGAAAAAATCAAGGGGAAAACATCTAACTTTTGAGGTCAAGCTTTATAAATATGGCACAATAGGTCAGCCTAAGCAACTGAGGAGACTGTCTCATTTTCAAGAGACTTAGGTTATGTCTACACTATAGCTTATGTCAGTGTAACTTATGTCGTTCGGGGTGGGGTGATTTATTCACCCCTCTGAGTGACATAAGTTACACTGACATAAGCGCCAGTGTGGACAGCACTATGTCGGTGGGAGAGCTTCTCCCACCAACCTAGCTATCACCACTCGAAGAGATAATTTTATTATATCAATGAGAGAGCATAGAGCGTCTTCACCAGATGCGGTGCAGCTGTGCCACTGCAGTGCTATATATGTAAACAAGCCCTTAGGCAAGCAGGAACTTAAGCTCCAGTCACTTTCACTTAGCCATAAGTTAAAATTTTCCCAGGCTGACCTGAAATAATCAGTTTAATTCACTGGTTACAGTTAATCCCTCTGTTTAATAAATCATTTAGTTGTAAATGTGAAACATGTTTTGAAAAGAGAAGTTTATATAGCCAAAACATTTAATGTTGTTTTAACAAAAATAAAGATATATGCAGTTTTGTGTGTTTAATTAAATTCCAGTTACCATCCTAATACAGCGTGACATAGTTTATGAGCAAAAAGTTAATTATGTAGTAAATAAGAAATACATCATTCACCATTTTTACATACTAAAATGTATGATTAGTAAGAATCTGAAAATATTAAGTTATATATAATGATTTAAGTGAGTCCAGCCTGCCAGGCTCCCTGCCATCTTGCCTGGCAAGAGACAGGAGAGCTGAGATGCTGGAAGTCCCACTCTACAGCAGCTGCCCAGGTAAGCTGCAGAAGAATCCCAGCGCTTGGAAGCCAGGTCTCTACAGCAGACCACCAGCTGAGTTGTTGAGGAGCCTGGCAGGTTTCCGTTGCAACTTCGTCTAAAATCAAACTATCTCAGTCAAACATTTCTACTTTGATTCATCAGCATTCCATCAGAGATTTTTCAACCAGCTTTATTTCAGGCTCTACCAAACTGGGCTGGATTCGACCTGGTGATCTATAGCCTGCCATATTTAGTCTCCATTTCCCTCTACCCGAATTATATAGCCCCCAACCCTCCTTAGTTTTCTTAAAGTAAGTGAGGAAACACAAATTAGTATCTTCAGTCCTCTGTAATGAAAAGAAATGCACAATGGTATAGCACATGCATTTTATCATTATTTATAATTGTTTTGTGGTAGCACCTAGAAGCCCCAGTCAGGAGTCAGGGCCCCATTGTTCTAGGCACTGTAAACACATCATACAATAATTCCTCTGTAAATGACTGAGGTGGCAGGAAAATAAAACCTCTTTTCCACTACAGCAACTGAGACCATCCTCAACTTTTTCAGAGCAATTAATCAGTGCAGGGATGTCAAAACATGTAACTGGGCTTCAAGACAAATTACAGTGTAAGTGCTGTTGCATTTGCCAGTGACCTCACAGACTTGACCCCGAGGTTTCTAATGCTCTAATTCTCGTGTCATTTATTTGGTGACACGGGATTTTAAAGGTGAAACGACAAATGAAAGTTACACAAACACACACACAGAGCACTTGGGGGTGGGGTGGGGGAGCTATGAAGCAATGAAGAATGAACTGATAGCATATTGGTAGAAGAGAAATAATTTTAAAGGGACTCTAATTCAGACCCTTCTTCAAAAGTTCAGAATTATCAGCTCAGTCAATACTGAGTTAATACTCTGACAGTCTCATCTGAACGGCCTGGGAAGTATAAACATCTTCACAGTCAAGTTAACCTATAATATCATAAATATATGAAAACATATAAGAAAAAATTAATCAGAACTGAGGATAGACTAGAGCTGTGCTGCAGCCTCATATGTTACATATTTTTTCTGCTGCGATCTCATTAGCAATGCATCACTGTTTTTACCACTTTGAACACTGATCCTACACTCAGCAGCTGTGTTTGTTTACAGAGCTACAAATTAACACAGGACAAATGGACTTCATCCAACAGATTTTTCTTGGCATTTTCCACTACACTTTGCAATATATTGGTCCTCATAGTCCAATTATACATTTGCCACTGATGCTAGCCAAAGAGGGTGGATAAGCAAAGATGGTGCTCACTAACAGCACATGGGGAAGCTTTTTTTATTGCTTCAAATAAAGGCTCACTAATTACCAGGCGTGGTTTAGGCATTTACAGTCAGATATGGCCATGATTATATTGCCCATACTTGACTTTTTTCACCACAAACATAAAAAATGTCATCATCTCCCATCTTGCAGTTTGCACTATGCCAGTCTAGTAAAAGTGATGAAATCCAATAATATTTTATGTGAAAAGGACTGCCAGTGCCATCCACACATGTAATACAGATCCCAAACACCAATTCTGAAAGACTGTAAACCAAAATTTCATACTGCATCTGACAAATCAGTCTTAAATTAATTTTCCGTTTAAATCCCTGCATGCTTTTTCAGCAGGAGTGATCTAAAAAACAGAGACAAATCAATCCCCCACCCAAAAAATACCACCACACAGACCGCAGCCTATATATTTTTAAATTAAACTAGTATTTTCCTAGCCCCCTGATTTTTCACTCTATATCAAGGCAAAAAGGGAACCTTTCTGCTAAGAAAACAGTCAAGAGGGGTGTTACTGTTTTTTTACATCTTTGAATGGTATGCGATAATGAACATTCCTGCCACTGTCCTCACATACTTTTAGAGTAAATATATGTATTTTTAAAGTCTGTCTTATTTATTCAAACTATTTTTGCAAAAAACCTCTACTTATGCTAGAAGTTACAGAACAGATAAACAGAATCTGCATTAAGTTGTAGTTTGCAGGCTGTTTATATCTTCCAAGCTGTTAAAAATGTTTCAGCTCCCTCTTGTAAACTGTACTGTACAGAAACTACCAAACAGTCTCCTGGACAGCTGTAGCATTCTGGTAATCAAGCAGCTTTCCATACAAATATTCAATACTCTCCACTAGTTCATTAATAGAACCTAATCAAATATCTATTAGCAGAGAAAAAATTAACAGCGCTGACCCAGTCTGGGTTCAACATTTATTTGGGTTTTAAAGAGCTAGTTTTCAGTAGTTACAGGGTATTTAATTCCATTTTAACTGTATTTTTTTTATATTGATATATATGACTTTTTTCAAAATTGGTTTCATACAATGAGGTGCATATTCATCTGACAACTTAAAATAAGAGTAATTCTGATGTCTTGCCATTATCTTATAAGACACATGGAGAACCCTGTCAAAGTAATATATTGCACTTTTCTGTGTAATTATGTTATGTTGGATGAGAGTGTTGGAAAACTTAGTATAGTCATTAGCTGAGTGCTGAATGTTTTGATTGTCAGACAGGTTGTATATGATGCAAATATATGACTCAGAAATGATTTCACATAAACATTTTGGTAACAGTAATCTGACTCATAACCTCCAACATAGAAAATAACAAGCTTCACAAAACATCTGTGCACTACAAGCAGTTCAAATTCCTTAACAACTCTTTAGAAATGTTCTGCAGCATACAGAGTAAAGATTTCTGGTGTTCAAGGGCCCAATGCTGGGAGGTGCTGAAAACTGCAGCTTCACATGACGTCAGCCTCTCTGGACGAGGGTACAGATCCTCAGCTGATATAAACTGTTAACTCTAATGGAGTCCAACAGAGTTATGACAGGTTATACCAGCTGAGGATCTGCCCCTGAGATCTTTATTTAGCTTATATGCACACTTCACACTGATTAAATATATTGTTAAATACTCAGTGTTACTCTACTCAGATTTTTGTTTTTAAAGTTTCAACTAAGATTCAATCATTTTCTCATTCATTAGAAGATGAACATGTCTGCATGGAGCTGACATGCATCTGAGTCTGAGCAATTCAAGGGTGTTACTGTGGGGCATGGGATCTGAGAGCTTCTGACACCCAGTACAAGGCAGCATTCATGAGGGACTGAGGAAAGGCATCCAGTGAGTTGAGCCGCCACTTGTTCTCATCAATTTATCTGTTGTTTTACAACGAGCCCTTTGGTGGTTTTAGCAGGGGATGGAGCAGTGGGATTCCTGGCTCTGCCACTACCTCACTGTGAGACCACGCACTGATCATGTCACCGCTTGGTGCTTAAGTGTCCCCAGGTATAGAACAGGGCAAATGGTACACGCCTTGGGGCAGCTGGGTGATGAGGGTTATCATTAATGTCTGTAAGTGCTTTGAGATCTCCAGAGAGGGTTAGAGTTGTCATTTAATGTGTAACACTTGTCCATCACTCTCTCAGCTGCATGTGTCCCTCAGGGATGCCAAGTGCCATCACACCACCCTGATGGAGCGAGCAGTCACTGCAAATGTCCAGGGACAAGCAAAACCCTGATATTGGCTTCCTACACTGGAGTCAATGTAGGGCTTTTCTGTAAGCCAAATGCTGCTTTCTCCCCATTCTTGTCTGCTAGTGGAACCCTGTGATTCCATGTAAATGAGCACCCACTACTGGTTTAATATTGCAAAATAATTATTTGGCAAATATTGGTTTGCATTTGACTTTTGTGTGTGTGACTATTTTGGGTTGGCTTTCCAAGACTCTTCTAGTGCTCTAGCTCTGCCAGGGCAAATACTCAGGAGTAATCAGTGTTTAGCTCCCATGTAGAATGGTATAATTAAACAACTGCAAATCTGACATGAAAGTCTGTAATTCAAAATTCACTCTTGATTAGTTGCGTAACTCATCCAGTCAGAAGACTGAAATGATGGCATATGATTTCTGTAGCTACCCAGCCCCATAGGCACCAACTTCCCCTCTGCCCGGTGGATGCTCGACCCCCATTGTCCCTAGCCCCACTACTGCCCCAAAGTCCCCACCCCACCCCATCTTTTCCCACCCCAGCCCCGCCCCCTTCCTGCCCCCATTCCACCCCCTTCCCCCAAGTCCCCGCCGCTGCCCTGCCTCTTCTCCACCTCCTCCCCTGAGTGTGCTGCATCCCCGCTCCTCCCCCTCCCTCCCAGAAAGTCCTTAGCACCGCCAAACAGCTGTTAGGCAGCGGGGGGCCAGGAAGTGCTGGGAGGGAGGGAGTAGCGGGGACACTGCACGCTGAGAGTGGGGAGGAGGAGGCGAGGAGAGGGAAGCTCGGCTGCCAGTGGGTGTGGAGCCAGAGGCAGCTCCAGGCACCAGCGCACCAAGCGCGTGCCTGGGGCGGCAAGCCACGGGGGGCGGCCTGCCGGTCACTGTGAGGGTAGCAGTCAGGCTGCCTTTGGCGGCACACCTGCAGGAGGTCCACTGGAGGCAATTTGGTGGTGGGTACACTGAAGGCGCGGGACCAGAGGGCCTCCCGCAGGCGCGCCGCCGAAAGCCACCTGACTGCCGTGCTTGGGGCGGCAAAATACATTGAGCCGCCCCTGTATGGAGCAACCGCTAATTTTTCCCCGTGGGTGCTCCAGCCCCGGAGCACCCACAGAGTCGGCACCTATGCCCAGCCCAGAAAGTATTTGGCAGATGAAATTCAGTGTTGATAAATGCAAAGTAATGCACATTGGAAAACATAATCCCAACTATACATATAAAATGATGAGGTCTAAATTAGCTGTTAATACTCAAGAGAGAGATGTTGGAGTCATTGTGAATAGTTCTCTGAAAACATCCACTCAATGTGCAGCGGCAGTCAAAAAAACGAACAGAATGTTGGGAATCATTTAGAAAGGGATAGATAATAAGACAGAAAATATCATATTGCCTCTATATAAATCCATAGTACGCCCACACCTTGAATACTGTGTGCAGATGTGGTCGCCCCATCTCAAAAAAATATATATTGGAATTGGAAAAGGTTCAGAAAAGAGCAACAAAAAAGATCAGGGGTATGGAACAGCTGCCATTTGAGGAGAAATTAATAAAATTAGGACTTTTCAGCTTGGGAAAGAGATGACTAAGGGGTGATATGACAGAGGTCTATAAAATCATGACTGGTGTGGAGAAAGTAAGTAAGTGTTATTTACTTCTTCTCATAACACAAGAACTAGGGGTCACCAAATGAAATTGATAGGCAGCAGGTTTAAAAAAAACAAAAGGAAGTATTTTTTCACACAATGCACAGTCAACCTGCTGAACTCCTTGCCAGAGGGTGCTGTGAAGGCCAAGATTATAACATGGTTCAAAAAAGAACTAGATAAGTTCATGGAGGTTAGGCCCCATCAATGGCTATTAGTCAAGATGGTCAGGGATAGTGTCCTTAGCCTCTGTTTGCCAGAAGCTCGGAAAGGGTGACAGGGGATGGATCACTTGATGATTACCTGTTCTGTTCATTCCCTCTGGAGCACCTGGCAATGGTCACTGTTGGAAGACAGGATACTGGGCTAGATGGACCTTTGGTCTGATCTGGTATGGCTATTCTTATGTTCTTATGTACCTTTATATTTTGTCTCTGAAGACAAATGTAATTTTTTGAGTGACAGCAGGGATTAACTTTTTTTTCAGATGAGCTTTGCAGGGTTTATCCTGGAAAGTGCTATGAATTAATGAATTATCTCTTCAGGTTTTAGGGAATCAAAGCTGCCAAATCTACAGATTGCTGCCAGGAGCAACAAAGTGTTTTTTGGGACCCCATAAAATTGTTTTTAATCGAGGCAGACAATAGTGAACGTATCAGATGGCCCCAATTCCAATAGTTCCTGATATATAAAGGAATTATTATTTTGGCCTCCAATCATTGCGCTATATGTTATTTAAATATAAACTTTCCCATAAAAAGTAACAGTCAACATAAAACGTATTACTATACTTAAACTTTTAATCTTCTTTCAGCATGAACATTGCTTTGTCTAAGTGTGCCTCTTTCATTGTCTCAATAATTAACAAGACCTTCACTTTAACCATGGGCTGTATGTATAACTCCTCACTCAGTAAGAGTTTATCCAATACCTTTCAAGTTTAAAGCGTTTGCTCAATCAGTTACCTCTTCTAGTTCAAAGCTGCATTTTAAGAAGTATGTAAAAAAAGAACTGGCTGGAAATTATAGTTCAGTAGTTTGGCATCAGAAACAGAGACAAGATAAGGCCAAATTTCAGGTCTCCACACATTGGTATCCACCAAGAAACCCATAGGGCAGAAGATGTCCACCCTAAATCTGACTCCTTCCATTCCAGGATGGGTTTCAGCAGGCAAAGCTTCACTTTTACATGCATATGCCCTGTGACCAAGCAAATGCACTTGTAGATCCGGCACAGATTACTCCCACAGGATATACAGGGAATAAAACATTAGAGCACACTGATGCTGCTTCCGTAGCATATACTTATTTCTGGTTTTGTGGCTAACCTGCATGTTTTCAGACAGTGGCTCCCAGTGAGTACTGAAGTTCATCACTGACCTGGCACTTATCAACATGAATGATCAGGGCCATTACTAGGGGGGTGAAGGGCCTGGGGCAGACATGACAGATTTGTTTCTTCCGGGACCGACCGCGCCGGCCAATCGCACCAACCCACAAGGCCCCCAAAAGTGCGGAGCCCAGAGCCATTGCCCCAATTCACTCTACCCAAGGGACTGCTCTGTGAATGGTTAATATCTACTCCTTCCCTCAAAACTTACCCATGGCCCATATTATATTTGGCCAACATTTTGTTTCACTCTGTAATTCAGTTTGAGATGTTTTGCATATGAAAAGCACTGTACAAATTTTATTATTTACTCCTCTAAGTTTCCCTGATTACAGAGTCTTTGCTATTCTTTGCATTATAGTAACAACTAGAGACATCCTCCCCACCCACAACCAAAATCAGAGCCCCATTATATTAAGCAGCTACTGCCCTGGTAATATGGGGCAGCGTCCCTTCAACTCTCTAACCATCAGTCTATAACCACTGTAATTAAATGTCTTTTTATATCAGAGACTTAAAGAGTAGCTTTTTTATCATGTAAAAATTGGCACTTTTGGCAAATTGCAGTAATATGAATGGACTTTGATATTACAGTAGTGCCCAGAGGCCCTGTCAGGATCAGATCTGAGTGCAAAAGCAATTTGTAAGAGTGACTCTACTCCTATCAGTCATGTCTAAGAAGTAGTCATAGCATTCATATAGCAGGTGAATAGACTGTACACCATTTGCAATAGTGCTGATAAATGGTTTGCCGTGCAACTGGAGTAAGGTGTATATTATCTCCCCACTATTGTTTGCACTGGTCACTGACTATGTCATGAGGAAAGTAACCACAGAAGGTAACCAAGGAGTTTTATGGACAAATGATAAAGCACAATTGGATGACCTTGTTTTTGCCAATGATATTGTTCTACTTATTGCAGCGTTGTAACCATTTTGGTCCCAGGATAGGAGAGAGACAAGGTAGGCGAATTAATATCTTTTATTGGACCAACTTCTGTTGGTGGAAGGTACAAGCTTTTAAGCTTCACAGTGTGCATGATGCAGGAGAGGAAAGCTCTGGTAAGTGATCTTTTTGAGTAGATGCTGCTTGGTTATATGAGGTAGAACTTCTCTTTGCTCTGTACAGTCTAGAAGTGGGTGAAGGGATAGAAATGTACAAGACTAGCTGTGTTTACGTGTGCTCCACATTCCCTTGTGTAGCTAAGCAGTGCAGCAGAACAGTGTGTTAATGCACACTGATATTTCATGGGAATCCTCCAGAGAGACCTCTAGGAAACTTTCCTGGAGGTATTCGCCAATTCTCTAGCGAAGGTTCCTTGGCAGAGCTGCTTTATTCCTTCCTCCATTGTAGGAACCTTTCCCATGCCAATCGGCAATCACTTGTGCAAGGACCAAAGTGGCACACAGGCAAGCAGCAAAGGGAATGGTTCCGAAGCCGCATGCATGCAGGAGATGCACCCTTGCTTACCCTCAGGAGTGAGAGATCGGCTTCAATGACCCCCACCTGTGAAAAATAGTGGCCGAATTTACAATAATGTCTCTAGTTTCCTGTAGTGATCCCCTTAAAAAACCACCTAGACTGTTTGCCCCATCTTTAGCACCCAACACCCACACACATGGGCCAAACTCACCATGTTTAGGGTGCTCGCCAACATGTGTGCTTGCCAAGGGACAGCGAGAAAGTGATTAGTATGTAAAAAAGAGGTGTATTTTACTATAATGATTCAATGCTGTGCATGAACTAACAATCATACTTCTGTGCATTGTTTCTTATGCTTCAGGAGATGTGGCCTTCAGCGGAACCCCCTACCCACCAGCAGAGAACCTCCGCCAGATAAGGAAGCGACCAAGGAGGAGCAAGAAGGACATGTTCCGAGAGGTACTTCAATCCTCAGAGGTGAAAAAAAAAAAGAGAACACAGGGAATGGATAGAGACCCTGAAGGAAAATTTTAAAATAGAAAGGCTGGACAAAAAGGAGAATGAGGAGTGCATTGTAAAGGAATGGGAGTGGATGATAAAAGTGATGGAGGAGGAAACAGAGATGTTGAAGTCCCTAATCATGCTCCATCCAGAACACATGCACGCTCACCTGCCCTCCCTCCCCCGGAAGCCAATACAGAACTGCTTTCTATGCCCTTCCCAAACTCGTCTCACACATTCCCTGCAACTTCCTGGAACGTCTCGGTACCCTGTTCACTCCACCCCTTCGACAACTTCCAAAATTACAGCTAGACTTAACCACAGCTATGAGAGTCTACACTGTCCTGCACTCCCACCAAGCATTTTGTTTATGTTGTTAAATGGTATTTAATAAAAACAAAGTCTGTAGGAGACAAATAGAGATTGGTTGTTGCTGCTGGTAGCAATACATAGTGGCAATTTGATCATTTGCTGACTACAAATCACAGTCAGGAATCATCACAATTTTCATGCAAAGGCAGCAAGTTAACAAAGCATGGTAAAGTGCTGTATGGAAAGACACCTTACGGGTGCTCATTGTCAAAATGATGCCTCAAAGCCTCCCTGATGCAAATAGCCCCCCCATTGTGCTGCTCTAATAGCCCTGGTATCTGGCTGCTCAAATTCAGCAGCCTGGCAATCTGTCTCTGCGCTCCACCCCAGGCAAACTTTTCATCCTTAGCCTCACAAATATTATGGAGCACACAGCAGACTGCTATGACCATGGTAATATTTTCCTCATGTAGGTCTAACCTGCCATACAGGCAGCGCCAGTGTGCTTTTAATCTGCCAAATGCACATTCAACTGTCCTTTTGCACCTGCTCAGCCTATTGTTGAAGCGCTCCTTGCTTCTGTCCAGGTTTCCCATGTAAGGCTTCATGAGCCATGTGAGTAAAGGGTACACCAGGTCTCCCAGGATGAATATGAGCACTTCAACATCCCCCACTGGAATCTTCTGCCCTGAAAAGAAAGTCCCTGCTTGCAGCTTCCTGTATAGGCCAGTCTTCCTGAAGATGCGTGTGTCATGCACCTTCTCTGACCACCCTGCGTTGATGTCAGAGAAACACCCACGGTGATCCACAAGCACCTGCAATACCATAGAGAGGTTCCCCTTCCTATTGAATGTACTATGTCGCAAGATGGTCCGGGGCCAAAATTGGGATGTGTGCCACCTATCGCCCCACTGCAATTAGGGAATTGCATTGCCACAAACCCATCCACTATTTCACGCACATTGCCAAGAGTCACAGTCCTTCATAGCAGGAGGGAATTAATGGCTCTGCACATTTGTGTTAATACAACCCCCTCGGTGGACTTCCTGACTCTAAACTGATTCGTGACCAAACAGTAGCATTCTGGAGTCACCAGCTTCCACACAGCGATCACTACGTGCTTCTCTTCCGAGAGGGCAGCTCTCATTTTGGTGTCCCTGCACCCCAGTGCTAGGGTGAGCTACGCACACAGTGCCTGGAAGGCAGCTTTCCGCATCAAAAGTTCTGCAGACGCTGCTCATCATCCCAGACCTGCATAATGATGTGATCCCACCACTCAGTGCTTGTTTCCCAAGCCCAAAACTGACAGTCCACTGTGTTCAGCTGCTCTGTGAATACCAAAAGTAATCTGGTGTTTTGTTTCTTTCCACGGCAACTCCGATTCCCTTTCAGATTGGATGCTCATGATATATTGCATGACCAGTTGTGATGTGTTCATAATAGTGACCACAATAGTAGAGAGCGGTGCAGGATCCATCCTTTCAGGCAGAGATGGTGGGTGCACAGTAAACACGGGCC
This sequence comes from Mauremys reevesii, assembly GCF_016161935.1. Taxonomy (NCBI): domain Eukaryota; kingdom Metazoa; phylum Chordata; order Testudines; family Geoemydidae; genus Mauremys; species Mauremys reevesii. The sequence goes on along the minus strand of NC_052624.1, from coordinate 173,337,563 downwards.
TTTGAAACATGCCCTCAAATGCAGTCGGAAGCCCATGGAATGCTGGGACGGAAGAAACTGCATAATGAGACACTGAACCCGCACCCATTATGCACTGCAATTTATTCTGCCTTCCCACAACTCCTAGCTGCAGAAGGTGGTGAGTAGCACAGGGCACTGCTCTCACTGCCAATGCTAGAGCACCAACTGTGGACACGCTCCGCTGACAGAAGGAGTATTCTGTGAACATGCACAAGCAATGTACTTATAGCAGTTGACAAAACTGTGTAGTGTAGACAAGGCCATAGCAAAACAAGTCAATTTGTTCATCAGCAAGGAGAAAGCATATATGCCTATCACTCTCCCAAAAGCAACCATAAGAGTAGAGGGAAAAACTCTAGAACTAGTAAGGCATTTTACCCATCTAGGGAGTGAGATGTGCAATGATGGTAATACTCTATGTGTGATGTCAAGCAACAAATATCAAAAGCAGCAAACAATTTTCATAAAGGTGAAAAGATTTAGAAGAGTAGCATGATTGGCACTGACACAAGAGTCATTGAAATCTACAATGGAAACTGAAAAGAAGATGAACTCATTCCAAAGTAAATGCCTGCAAAAGATCTTCAAAGTTCATTGGAAAGAGTTTCTTGCAACATCAGAAATTCTAAGGAAAGCAAATCAATCTAAAGAATCAAACGTGTATGATGACAACAGATATATTTAGGACATGTTTTAAAAGTGCCACCAGCACAACTTGCACATCAAGTGATAATATGGAAACCACCTGGAAGAGAAAAAGAGGGTGACCTAGAGAAACATTATGCAGAACAACAGAGAAAGAAGACAAATCCATCAACAGGATACTCAGAAGCCTGAAGAGACCAGCACAAGACTAAAATAGGAGGTGGAAATTGGTGCACAGGAGGAAAAAGATGTTGTAAGAATGAGTAATGAGAATTCCTGTTTTTTTTAAGACCTTCCAATAAGTGACATTAGGAATTGAAGGTAGATTGTACAGTTCCACTGGCTTGCCATTGTTTACAAGTCTTTTGCATACCTGCCAATACAATTATGGGGAGCGTAGATCAGTGGCTAGAGCAGAGTGGGAGAACTACGACCCGGGGGCCGCATCCAGCCCTCCAGACATTTTAATCCGGCCCTCAAGCTCCCGCCGGGCAGCGAGATACAGGGCTTGCCCCACTCCAGCAGGAGAGCGGGGTCGGGGGCTTGCCCCACTCCACACGGCTCCTGGAAGCAGCGGCATGTCCTCCCTCTGGCTCCTACATGTAAGGACAGCCAGGGGGTTCCGCACACTGCCCTCACCCCAAGCGCTGCCCCCGCAACTCCCATTGACCAGAAACTGCTGCCAACGGGAGCTGCAAGGGCTACTCCTGTGGACAGGGCAGCGTGTAGAGTTGCCTGGCCATGCCTCCGTGTAGGAGCTGGAGAGGGGACATGCCACTGCTTCTGGGAGCTGCTTGAGGTAAGCACCACCCAGAGCCTGAATCCCAACCCCCTCCTGTGCCCCAACCCCCTTCCCCAGGCCTGATCCCCATCCTGCCCTCCGAACCCCTCCGTCCCAGCCCAGAGCAACCTCCTGCACCCCCAACCCCTCATCCCCAGCCCCTCCCCAGAGCCCACACCCCCAGTCGGAACCCTTCCCCCCTCCCGCTCCACCCTAAGCACCTGCCCCAACCCAGAGCCCCCTCCCGCACCCTGAACTCCTCATTGCTGGCCCAACCCCAGAGCCCACACCCCCAGCCAGAGCCCTCACCCCCTCCCAAACTCCAACCCCCAATTTTGTGAGCATTCATGGCCACCCATACAATTTCCACACCCAGATGTGGCCCTCAAGCCAAAAAGTTTGCCCACCCCTGGGTTAGAGCATAGGACTGGAAGTCAGGACTTCTGCGTTCTCTCCACTGCTCTCCTACCAATTTTCATGGGTGACCTTGGGCAAGTCACAAACTCCATGCCTCAGATAGCCATTTGGAAAAGGAGTATAACAGATAGTTACGTTCCTCAGAGCAAGTTGTGAGGCTTAATTAAATGTTCGTGAAGTGTTTTGAGAACCTTGGATGAAACAAAGTAAGATCCTGAGACTTTCTAGTAAGTAATAAACTTTCCACACACTGCAGGGTGGAACATTTTGGATTGGATTGCTGTTACAGCATTTTGGATTGGATTGCTTGTAGGAGCATAAAAACCACTACACACCAGAAACAGAATAAAGACAGCTCTAAATGCGAATTATCCTTTATTGAACTACATGAGTGTATATTTTGTTTCTGGCTATCCCCTATAGCATATTAAATAGAAACCTCGTTAAATATGAAAGATTTTTCTCTCCTGCAATTTGTTTTATTTTTAAAGGGAGAAACATTTGAAAGGGGAAGCCAAGAGAGTCAATCATTGAAGCTTGCAGAGAACATAAAGCAAATGTTGGCAGGACACACATGTTTATCCTTCTCATATACTGTTTAAATTATTGTTATAAACAAATCATTATCTCGTATAGCCACTGCTTGGTCCCTTTCATGTCAAAGACTTTTGATGTTACAATAATTAACTAAGAAGGTCTGTAACTTTGCATTCAAAAGAACGGCCATGAGGATGGAAGGACTAGAGGGTTTGTGAGAGACGAAAAATTGCCTTTTTGCAACTGAGACTTCAATTTTCAAACTTAATTGTCCAAATTAGGCACTGATATTCTATGTGTGGGAATCAAGTCTATGCTTAGGCATTCAGATATCATTTTTATATACATAACTACTGATTAAAATGTCCAAATTTTAAAACTGTGTTTGTGGTATTTTGTATTAAAATCCAAGCATCCTAGCTATGTAATGTGACAAGGATAGCACTCTTGATGACCAGAAGCTTTACTAGGTCAGTTCCAACTTCATTGTGAAGAAGATGCATATAAAGAAAACCACACACAGATACAGATCCCTTTTGTAGTTCAAATATGCAACTTGGATTGGGAATTCTATTGTTCCAAAGCCATTATTAAAGTAAAAATAATAATAAAAAATAAAAGTTGGCCTGGTGGCTTTAGTATTCTTTGCTGCTATGCAAAAGACACAGGTTTGATCCCTTCTCTTCCACAGTCCATGCAGGACTGGGAGCATTATGGTGACAGCATGGTATTTCCCTGGGAAAGGAAATGCCTGGTATTGCTCTGCAGCAACCTAGTGGCTGTGCTTAATGTCCTATTTATTGGTTTGAAAGGGAGTCTCATCTAGCCCTCCTCATTCAAGACAGGCCACCATAATGCAAGTCCTTGAGGGAGATGATGTCCATTCTGGAGGAGTCTCTTGTTCACAAAGCTAGATGAGAAGTTTCAGTCAATGTTGTGCAATAATGAAAATCTGTATAAACAAAATGTGCATAGTAACGCTGCATTGGTAAGTGTTGTCTCTCATTATTTAATTACACAAACACACTTTGTCAAGGTTAAATGGGACTGAAACAGCATCATGGGGATCAGCAGGAGGGAAGAAACAGTGCTGGAAAAAATCTACAGTGAAGTGATGTCAAAAAAGTTACTTTTTCAACCCTCCCCCCTTTTAATTTGTGCATATTCATTTGGTAACATCCAAATCCACTTTTCTCAAGAAGAGAAATTCTGCTGATCAAAACCACATTCAAATGGCATTAAAAAAGCAATTGTTACTTCATTCCAAGGCATAAGTCTCTACTGCAGACATTGCACTATGTTTGAAAAATATTAAAGTCACACTACAATGAATGTCCAATTCTGCACAACTTCTATAGTGTAGTCTATAAAAAGGCAAGCAGACTAAGATTTCTCATCTTGTATGTGCTTGCCATAATTTAACCTTTTTCCTAACTTATTTGGACAATTTTCAGCAGGCTTTCTGGAATTGCTGCTAAAAAATTTATTCTCACAGATTCATTTATCAAACAGTCTGGAAACTCAAGGGATTCTGGAGATACAGTGATGCAATTATGCACCTCTGTTTCAGACAAACTGCCCCTTTTCTCAAACACCTCTTTGCTCATGGCTGTGAATATTGCAACCTCTCTCTGAGCTTTGATCTGTTTTCATTTTTAAGTGCTCCGTGTTGCCTAGTTTGGAGCTCAGTGACTTTGCTTCAATAGACATTATGTCACCCTTTAGCACATATGTAAACAGAGTGTCTAACACCTTTACAGTATATGCCAGGCAAGTGTAATGCAAAGAAACTGACAAGATACGTGTGAATCTGCACCTGCATAATGTAGTATACTACTAATATGAACATTTATGTTGTATAAATTTTTAAATGCACTTTATGACAAAGAAATTGTGACTCATAAAGCAAGATTTTACCTTGATTAAATACATCTTACATTTACACAGCTAGAAATAACTGATTCATTCTGGTCTTATTGTAAAAGAAACATTAGAAAAAAGATGAAATTATATGTCTTTGCAGTACTGTTTAAAACACTTTCTTCTTTATTACTGGCAAATCTTGATTCCTGCAGCACAAGTATTCAAACTGTCTTGATTAATTTGCAAAGCCACTTAAGCTGTACAGTACAATTATACACTGCATAGATTTCAAATACTGTGCTTCTGTATTCTAAGTAGGCATTTTCACAATGATTTTATTTATACACAAATATCTGATCCACCAATATTCTGAGTTTATACGGAGCCAAGTGTTCTGAATTCTCGTTATACTGGGCATTAGTGAAGAACATCAGGTGTTACCACTGAAAGTTTTTAAGGGGAAGTTCATAGGGAAATGGCTATGTATTCTTGAGATTAACACTACATTGGATCAAGATAGTCATGTGCAGGACTCTTAAAAGCATAGCTCCTGTTTCAATTTGCAGAACATTTAGGCTATGTCTACACTAGACTTTTTTGCCCCCAAAAAATTCCCACTGTTGCTACCACTTGTTCAGTTCTATCATTCTTAGCCACAGTGAGTGTGCTAGTATAGGAAGGGCTCCAGGAAATCACTGAGTTGATTAACCATGCTCAAAGCAGGTACAGACAACATGGGATTAAAACACCATGGCTGCCAGCATCTTGGTTACTTAGTCATCCCACCATTTCTGTCCCCAGTGAAACTGAACTCAGTAAGGTTGCAGAGGGGTAATTAACTATCTTCACTGGAGTTGAGCAAAGGAAACTGAAGGTAGCATTTGGCGCTGCAAGTGGAACTGGGTTAACAATTCTGAGGGAATAAAATTCCACTCACTGTCAGAACTGCTCTACTTGCTCCTGCTCTACTTGGGACCCTAAGTCTCATTCAAACGCAATGAGATTCAGGCTCCTCAAGCTCTGATCCAAAGCTCATTGAAATCAATGGGAATTTTCCCATTGAGTGCAATGGGTTTTGGTTCCGACCACCTATGTCCAAGACATTTTTGAAATGGACTTCAACTTCTAAGTTACTTACACACTTCTGAAAATGTTACCCCAAAATTTATTTATGTCACCACAGGAAGCAACACTGAATACACAGACAGCAGCTCTGTTAAGCAACAAGATGTCTCCATATAACACAAACTACAATTTAAAGGGGAAATATTTACATTCTTTCCAAAAATAAATAAATAAATAACCATTTCTGCCCCAGCCTTAGATCCTATACATACTCCAAAATAAAAAGGGGCTTAATCCAAACATCAGAGAGGTAGCCGTGTTAGTCTGGATCTGTAAAAGCAGCAAAGAGTCCTGTGGCACCTTATAGACTAACAGACGTATTGGAGCATAAGCTTTCGTGGGTGAATACATCTGACGAAGTGGGTATTCACCCACAAAAGCTCATGCTCCAATACATCTGTTAGTCTATAAGGTGCCACAGGACTCTTTGCTGTTAATCCAAACAAAATGCCTGGCCATCAAAAGATCAAAATCTGTTCTTGAAAACTACAAGCCTCAAGCAGGTGGAATGGTACCTTAATGATTTTGTGGAGGTCAAAAATAGACAGCTCAGACAAATCAGGGGACATGGACCCATGAATTGGCAAACCAGAATTTTTAGATCATTTCAAAAGTGTTTGCAGAATAACATGGCATAGGTTTCAGTGCAGATGCACCTGCTTAGGTCAGCAGTAAATCTGGACTAAAATCTGAGTGAATACTGTAACATTTTGGGGATCAATCAGCCCAGTAAGGGGTTCTGTCATTGCCTGCCTTGTTACTATGGGTGCTTTAATGCTCTGCTGTTATAGCTCAGAACTCTGATACCAGTAGCCAGCCTTCAAGCATGAAGGTCTCATCTTGGCTTCCATCCACCTACTTACTCTTTGCAGGATGACGCCAATAAGCCCTTTTGGTCCCATGTCTCCTCAAATGCATCCCCCAAATTCTTAACTACCAGACACTCAGACTTCTCCCTTCTGATTCATCATTCTTCACCAAAGGAGTGAATCCTGGCCCCAGTCATCATCTGCTCAGGGCCTCACACTGCACCCAGATTGCACAACAGTGACTTGCTTTGTGTAAAAATAAACCAAAAGTTTATTTAATAGATAAATCTCACAGATTCAAAGGTGAAATAATAAAGAAAAAAACACATACAAGTTACATAGAAGACCATAAAGACAAAACCTCAGGCTTTGCACTTCTATGTTAGCTAAATTCCCTTCTCTAATACAAGTTACCAATGGCCTCTGAACAGTTTCCTAGCATGGCCTCTGTCCTAGAGGAGAACCAGTGCTTCAGGGACAGCACCCTGCTTTGATGCTGGCCCTCAGTTTCTGGTTAGCCTTCACTTCAAACCTTTTCCATTTTAATAGGGTTTGCAGGTTGGAGGGGGGAGGGTTGGGGGGATTTGTTTTTTTCCTTTCTCTCAGACATGGTAATTAATGGTTAAACAGAGAGGGGAGGAAAACTCCCTCCTCCCTTAGTTTTCCACGACTGAGTTTTTCTTTTCAGTTTCAGTGTCTTTCCATTAATTTTAATGGTCCACCACTTACTTTCCCTGGATTGTACAATGTTACGTGCTTGGAGTTAGTTTTGTGTAAACAACTAGATTGGGAGGTGCCACTCCTTGCCTGATTGCTTCCCCACACTGCTGTGAGGTGATGCTGTAGCTGCACCCTGGTTACAATAACAATTTTCTACACATATATACTGTACACATGCATAACCACAGCCTGTACATATATCTCCTAATGACCGTCAAGTTCAGAGCATTACCCACTTCCACAAAAGACCTTACTTAACCTATATTTATACATATTAACATTGCACACAATCAGCTAATTCAATTGCTTATTCTTCGGGGTTCAGATCCCCTGTTCTCTCCTTTGGGTGTCTAGACTCTGATTGTCATAAATATTAAGAGCACAAAAGCCATGAGCAATATCACGGCAATTATCAAGCCCATTTGTAATAAATGAGTACAGTTAAGAAACAGCTCCTGATGGCTGATACTGCCACCTTAGGGCTTGATTCTGTCACGTTTACTCAATTTGACCTCACTTTTGAAAAAAAATCAAGCCACTTATTTAAGTAACAGTTCCTTAAGAACTTGCACTTGAATCTGCCAAGCAATCCCAAGATTCTCAATGGAAAAAGCAAACAAGAGAGTTCTATCAAACTACAAGCCAGGAAAACTAACCCCACTATGCAGAAATTTGGGCCTATATAAGACAGATCATAACAAATCATATGTCCAGCCATCCAAGAGTAAATTTCAGATAGGCAATTTGACAAAAACATCATTATTCCAACATATTGCAAAAATTGACTAATTTAAGAATCATCTCCATAATGGCATCAGCCCAGATCATGCCACCTAATAATGGCAAAAGCAAAAGGAGATGGAAGAAAATCTAAACTGGGAACAATTGCAGTTCAGTACTCAGTAGCCAGCTATTGATGTAGCTACATCACTGCTGACCCCTACATATAGACAAGAGCAAGCTGAGGTTTGCACTAATTTAGTTATTTGAGACTATTCTCATTAGAAGAGTGCTCTGCTATATGTTAATATATATTAATATATGTTAATATTCACCTGCACCAGGATGGCCGAGTGGTTAAGGCGTTGGACTTAAGATCCAATGGATGGATATCCACGTGGGTTCGAACCCCACTCCTGGTAGCTGCTGTTTTAAAAAGAGGGAGGGATAGCTCAGTGGCTTGAGCACTAGCCTGCTAAACCCAGGGTTGTAAATTCAATCCTTGAGGGGGCCACTTAGGGATCTGGGGCAAAATCAGCACTTGGTCCTGCTAGTGAAGGCAGGAGGCTGGATTTGATGACCTTTCAGGGTCCCTTCCAGTTCTATGAGATAGGTATATCTCTATTTATTTATTGGGGGGAGGGATAGCTCATTGGTTTGAGCACTGGCCTGCTAAACCCAGGGTTTCTGAGTTCAATCCTTGAGGGGGCCATTTAGGGAACTGGGGTAAAAATCTGTCTCGGAATCAGCCCTACCTTGAGCAAGGGGTTGGACTAGATGACCTTCTGAGGTCCCTTCCAACCCTAATCTTCTATGTAAATAGTCCATAGATAATGTTTAATTAGATAGTACTCAAGAATATGTAGCAGAGTTCCCAGGTTTTCTAGAACCAATAAAACTTGATGTTGGGTATTGCAAATGGACTGTTTACATCAGCTCTGAGCAACAAGATTACAAGTGTCAACAATTTGCCTGGAGTTAGATAGTTTCCAGTTACATAAAATTTGTTGTATGATGGCAGAACAATAAAACTTCATTGCTATAAATAATCAAATAGAGGTGCTTATTGGTAGCAAATTAATCATACTTAATGAGGTTTACTGATTGGGAAACAGCAGAGATAATCAATGGGGCTTGCTTCTTTCTCTTAAGGAATGAGTACTTTGCTCTAACATCTTAAATTGTTCAAATTAGTGAAGATGTAAGATTCCATAGCACTAACTACCCCTCTCAATTACTTGGGTAGTCTGGGCCTCTCTCTTTCCTTATTTAAGTTAGAAACACAATATACAATGTTTACATTTTAAACTAAATGCAGGAATATTGTTGTTTTGATGGTGCTGGTCTAGATTCAACAAGGACTTACACCAGCATAATCCCTGGTGCAGTTCCCCAGCGGCAGAAAGTCACCTACAGCCAGGTGGCTTCGGCACAAGACATTCACAATCTCCTTCATGGCACAGCAGCCATAAGAGTCCAAGTCAGCCCAAAAAAAGATCAAAGCTGGCCAGGAAATGGGCTTTATCAGAGCAGACAACAAATGTGAAGTTTCTGTGCCCCTCCTCATTTTGTTCCTGAACCTTGCCCCCAACCCTTTTATTCTGGAATCTCCACATTTAAAAAATGTAATAAAGAGCGTGAAGAAGGATTTCTTCACAGGATTTGTCTAGGAGAGGTGTTTGAAGCTCAAAGAAAAGTAACATGTCAAATATTGTCCAGGTTCTATCTCACTGCCACAGACAATCAGAGGGAGGATTGTGGCCACTCTACCATCTGTGCCCTCACACAGGAGCATGAGAAGATAGAACAGGACACAGGCATTTCCTGATGAACACTGTTAGTAAAAAAGAAAAAAAGTATCTTGCATGCATAAGACATGCGAGCACCTACAACAGGGTCCACACTCACAGAAGAATTTATATTTCTGATTCTATTAAAATGACTCTGAAGGACACTCCAATTTCTTTTGCAGCCACTATTTTACAAATAGTCAAAAGACAACACCTTTAAAAAACATTGACAATGCTGTTCAGAAGTAACCTTTGTATTTAGTCAGCATCCAGTCATTGAAATACTGACCACATGCAAGTACCAGGAAAATCATTTTGGTGGTGATTGCAGGAGAAGAGAATTCAACTATGAGGTTTGGCAGTTTTTTGGTATATACCTCATAGGAGCACTGAAAGACACTGAAATCCTGTACATTTTTGCTGCTTTTTCCTAGGATATACCATACCGACTCCCATTTTCATAAGCAGTAATTCAGGCTGTCTTTCTCCCATCAGAACTTGTCTCTATCTTATGCTATATCAGTAAGCTTCCTGTTATTTTGCATTAAAGAGTAGTCATTAGTACATTTGCAAGAGACCAACACATCCCAAGAACCAATTGAACAATCTCAGTCTGTTGATCTATGAACAGTTTAATAACAGACAATTATTATAAGTGACATTATCTTTTACGACTCGCAACTTGGATGTTGATGAGAAATTTCTAATGTTGATTCATACTTCCTGATACCCATAGCTAGCACTTTAACTGTTATTTCAATACATTACATGAATAATTTTCCCTGGTCATTATATAAGTGTCTTGATCCAAATTATTTGAACTCATTTGAACCTAATGAATGTTTTTGCTCACAACAGAAACCAGTGCTTTTAGTGTAGAGAGGGGAGTATCATCCTCTCCAATAATTTTCCGCAATGGCTTTAGCCAGCAAAGTGCTAAACAACTTGCCCAAAGTGCCCAAAATTCCCACTGAAGTCAGTAAGTGTTGCCGATGCTCAACACTTCTGGGAATTTGTAAGCACCTTGCAGGACGAAACCCATAAGCCAAAATATATAAAAATAAGGTGGTGGTGGCAATGTGGCATCCTCCCCTCTACTCTGCAAAGCTTACCTGCCTGAACTACATGCAGTCAGGCTTCTGTGGGTTCGGGAGAAGCCCAGCTGGTTGGAAAGCAGATGGAACTAGAGAAGTGTTACTCTCCACAGCATCCTTCTCCTGGAATTCCTAGAGTAAAATAACCCTGACCCTGTGCTCATTAATTTACACACACTCCTGCTATACTCCCTCGAGAACCCTAGTGGCAAGGAAAAGAGCCAGCAATAGTTGGGAATGCCCTGGCAGCTGACAGTGCTGCCAAAGCAGACTGGGCTGGCAGAGAGTGGCGGGGAAGCTCTGAGCCACTGCATATTTGCCTCAAATTCCACAGAATTTCCTCACCAATTCCAGAGCATCCAGAGTTTAAGAAGGCCATGCCCACTGTCTGCTCCTTTGGTGGCCAAACTCTAACAAGCAATCACATAAAGGGGCAGAAACTCCACAGTCTTAAGCCCATTGATTTTTCCATCTAACTTTGGCCCAAGAGTTTCTATGAGTGTGCATCATCCAGGCCTTGACTCAAAAAAATATGTATCTTTCTGTGGTAATAGTTTGACAGCTACATTTTAAAATTTGAGTTAACATATCATTGCTGTACATTAGGAAACTCATGGAATGCTCAACAACTGTATTTCAACAACGTCATCTTTGAAGCAATCTCTTCCTGGATAAGAGTCATAGTTCTGCTGCTTAACTCTAGGATCAACATTTATCAAAACATCTATTTTAAGATGACACTGAAGCTTCTTACTGTGAAGTCTAAACTTTACAGAACTTCATTAAAAATGGAAAAGTACGTTGCACATTGACATGTATTGGAATAATATTGGTGTTTCATTCTTCTTCACATTAAATGGAGTTTTACTATATCAGTTCGTTACAATTGCATTCCACTGTATAAAACTTAAGAACATAAGAAAGGCCGTACCGGGTCAGACCAAAGGTCCATCTAGCCCAGTATCTGTCTACCAACAGTGGCCAATGCCAGGTGCCCCAGAGGGAGTGAACCTAACAGGCAATGATCAAGTGATCTCTCTCCTGCCATCCATCTCCATCCTCTGACGAACAGAGGCTAGGGACACCATTCTTACTCATCCTGGCTTATGGACTTAGCCACCATGAATTTATCCAGTCCCCTTTTAAACATTGTTATAGTCCTAGCCTTCACAACCTCCTCAGGTAAGGAGTTCCACAAGTTGACTGTGCGCTGCGTGAAGAAGAACTTCCTTTTATTTGTTTTAAACCTGCTGCCTATTAATTTCATTTGGTGACCCCTAGTTCTTGTATTATGGGAATAAGTAAATAACTTTACTTATATACGTCTATCATATCCCCCCTTAGTCTTCTCGTTTCCAAGCTGAAGAGTCCTAGCCTCTTTAATCTTTCCTCGTATGGGATCCTCTCTAAACCCCTAATCATTTTAGTTGCCCTTTTCTGAACCTTTTCTAGTGCTAGAATATCTTTTTTGAGGTGAGGAGACCACATCTGTACACAGTATTCGAGATGTGGGCATACCATGGATTTATATAAGGGCAATAATATATTCTCAGTCTTATTTTCTATCCCCTTTTTAATTATTCCTATCCCGTTTGCTTTTTTGACCGCCTCTGCACACTGCGTGGACATCTTCAGAGAACTATCCACGATGACTCCAAGATCTTTTTCCTGACTCGTTGTAGCTAAATTAGCCCCCATCATGTTGTATGTATAGTTGGGGTTATTTTTTCCAACGTGCATTACTTTACATTTATCCACATTAAATTTCATTTGCCATTTTGTTGCCCAATCACTTAGTTTTGTGAGATCTTTTTGAAGTTCTTCACAATCTGCTTTGGTCTTAACTATCTTGAATATTTTAGTATCATCTGCAAACTTTGCCACCTCACTGTTTACCCCTTTCTCCAGATCATTTATGAATAAATTGAATAGGATTGGTCTGAGGACTGACCCTTGGGGAACACCACTAGTTACCCCTCCCCATTCTGAGAATTTACCATTAATTCCTACCCTTTGTTCCCTGTCCTTTAACCAGTTCTCAATCCATGAAAGGACCTTCCCTTTTATCCCATGACAGCTTAATTTACGTAAGAGCCTTTGGTGAGGGACCTTGTCAAAGGCTTTCTGGAAATCTAAGTACACTATGTGCACCGGATCCCCCTTGTCCACATGTTTGTTGACCCCTTCAAAGAACTCTAATAGATTAGTAAGACACGATTTCCCTTTACAGAAACCATGTTGACTATTGCTCAAGAGTTTATGTTTTTCTATGTGTCTGACAATTTTATTCTTTACTATTGTTTCAACTAATTTGCCCAGTACCGACGTTAGACTTACCGGTCTGTAATTGCCGGGATCACCCCTAGAGCCCTTTTTAAATATTGGTGTTACATTAGCTAACTTCCAGTCATTGGGTACCGAAGCCGATTTAAAGGACAGGTTACAAACCTTAGTTAATAGTTCCGCAACTTCACATTTGAGTTCTTTCAGAACTCTTGGGTGAATGCCATCTGGTCCCGGTGACTTGTTAATGTTGAGTTTATCAATTAATTCCAAAACCTCCTCTAGTGACACTTCAATCTGTGACAGTTCCTCAGATTTGTCACCTACAAAAGCCAGCTCAGGTTTGGGAATCTCCCTAACATCCTCAGCCGTGAAGACTGAAGCAAAGAATCCATTTAGTTTCTCCGCAATGACTTTATCGTCTTTAAGCGCTCCTTTTGTATTTTGATCGTCAAGGGGCCCCACTGGTTGTTTAGCAGGCTTCCTGCTTCTGATGTACTTAAAAAACATTTTGTTATTACCTTTAGAGTTTTTGGCTAGCTGTTCTTCAAACTCCTCTTTGGCTTTTCTTATTGCACTCTTGCACTTAAGTTGGCAGTGTTTGTGCTCCTTTCTATTTGCCTCACTAGGATTTGACTTCCACTTTTTAAAGGAAGTCTTTTTATCTCTCACTGCTTCTTTTACATGGTTGTTAAGCCACGGTGGCTCTTTTTTAGTTCTTTTACTGTTTTTCTTAATTTGGGGTATACATTGAAGTTGGGCCTCTATTATGGTGTCTTTAAAAAGGGCCCATGCAACTTGCAGGGATTTCACTTTAGTCACTGTACCTTTTAACTTTTGTCTAACTAACCCCCTCATTTTTGTATAGTTCCCCCTTTTGAAATTAAATGCCACAGAGTTGGGCAGTTGAGGTGTTCTTCCCACCACAGGGATGTTGAATGCTATTCTATTATGGTCACTATTTCCAAGCGGTCCTGATATAGTTACCTCTTGGACCAGCTCCTGCGCTCCACTCAGGATTAAATCTAGAGTTGCCTCTCCCCTTGTGGGTTCCCGTACCAGCTGCTCCATGAAGCAGTCATTTAAAGTATCGAGAAATTTTATCTCTGCATTTCGTTCTGAAGTGAAATGTTCCCAGTCAATATGGGGATAATTGAAATCCCCCACTATTATTGGATTCTTAATTTTGATAGCCTCTCTAATTTCCCTTAGCATTTCATCATCACTATTACTGTCCTGGTCAGATGGTCGATAATAGATCCCTAATGTTATATTTTTACTAGAGCATGAAATTTCTATCCATAGAGACTCTATGGAACATGTGGATTCGCTTAAGATTTTTACTTCATTTGAATCTACACTTTCTTTCACATATAGTGCCACTCCTCCCCCTGCACGACCTGTTCTGTCCTTCCGATATATTTTGTACCCCGGAATGATTGTGTCCCATTGATTGCTCTCAGTCCACCAGGTTTCTGTGATGCCTATTATATCTATATCCTCCTTTATCACAAGGCACTCTAGTTCACCCATCTTATTATTTAGACTTCTGGCATTTGTGTACAAGCACTTTAAAAACTTGTCCCTGTTTATTAGCCTGCCTTTTTCTGATGTGCCAGATTCTTTTTTATGTGACTGTTTATCATCTGATCTGGCCCTTACATTATACTTTTCAGTCCTCTGCTCCTGACTATAACCTGGAGATTCTCTATCATCAGACTCTCCCTTAAGAAAAGTCTGTGTCCAATCCACACGCTCCTCTGCAGCAGTCGGCTTTCCCCCATCTCCTAGTTTAAAAACTGCTCTACAACCTTTTTAATGTTTAGTGCCAGCAGTCTGGTTCCACTTTGGTTTAGGTGGAGCCCATCTCTCCTGTATAGGCTCCTCCCATCCCAGAAGTTTCCCCAGTTCCTAATGAACATGAACCCCTCCTCTCTACACCATCGTCTCATCCACGCATTGAGACTCTGAAGCTCTGCCTGCCTACCTGGCCCTGCGCGTGGAACTGGGAGCATTTCTGAGAAAACTTATTTAAAAGTGTTTTCTGTTTTTCCATTTAAATTCTCTCTTTGGTACATGGCACATTTATAACATTCGGAAAATGAGATCTGTTTAAAAATAAGGTTGATGTCTAACAGAATTTATTTTAGCATCTGCCCATTACATATACCTTCCTATTGTGTTCCAAATGTCAGTCACCATTCTTCTGGCAGAGGACTGGGTACTCTTCATAGCCAGACCACACCATTTCATAACCAAACAGAGGGATCACAGCTGAGCAACTCAAGACATTCTTTGCTCCTGCCCCAGGACTATGAGTGCACTGCCTGTGCAATACTGCTGGTTCCTGCCACAATTTGGGTGCAACTGACTACCATATATTTCACACAGCCATAACTATGTCTTTGTTCAGCACCTAAAACAAAGTGGCTTCAATCCAAATTAGGGCCTTTGGACACTATCATAACATAAATGTTAAATTATAAGAGATATTTAGTTATATGAGGCCTAAAACGATGGGATACAACTCAATTCTGTTTGTTTTTATTGGAAAAGATGGTGCTGAATTTCAGTGTCCATACAACTCTAGTCTGTCAGTTTTGTTGTATTACTGGCCAAAAACTTTCAGGGGATGGGCAAGTGTTATACAGATGTGCACCACACCCACAGCTCTGCCAATGCAATCCTAACCTGCAGAATGACCCTTGCTATTCTACTACTGGAGGATCTGGAGATGGCATGGACTGTACCCTCAGCAAGTTTGCAGATGACACTAAACTGGGAGGAGTGGTAGATACTCTGGAGGGTAGGGATAGGATACAGAGCGACCTAGTCAAATTAGAGGATTGGGCCAAAAGAAATCTAATGAGGTTCAACAAGGATAAGCACAGAGTCCTGTGCTTAGAACGGAAGAATACCATGCACTGCTACAGACTAGGGACCGAATGCCTAGACAGCAGTTCTGCAGAAAAGGACCTAGGGGTTACAGTGGACGAGAAGCTGGATATGAGTCAACAGTGTGCCCTTGTTGCCAAGAAGGCTAATGGCATTTTGGGCTGTATAAGTAGGGGCATTGCCAGCAGATTGAGGGACGCGATCATTCCCCTCTAGTCAACATTGGTGATGCCTCATTTGGAGTACTGGGCCCCACACTACAAGAAGGATGAGGAAAAATTGGAAAGAGTCCAGCGGAGGGCAACAAAAATGATTAGGGGGCTGAAGCACATGATTTATGAGGAGAGGCTGAGGGAACTGGGATTGTTTAGTCTGCAGAAGAGAAGAATGAGGGGGGATTTGATAGCTGCTTTCAACTACCTGAAAGGGGGTTCCAAAGAGGATGGATCTAGACTGTTCTCAGTGGTAGCAGATGACAGAACAAGGAGTAATGGTCTCAAGTGGCAGTGTGGGAGGTTTAGGTTGGATATTAGGAAAAACGTTTTCACTAGGAGGGTGGTGAAGCACTGGAATGGGTTACCTAGGGAAGTGGTGGAATCCCCTTCCTTAGAGGTTTTTAAGGTCAGGCTTAACAAAGCCCTGGCTGGGATGATTTAGTTGAGGATTGGTGGTGCTTTGAGCAGGGGGTTGGACTAGATGACCTCCTAAGGTCCCTTCCAACACTGATATTCTATGATTCTATGAACAGCTGCCCTAAACTATGACTTAAGTTGTCCAAAACATTAAGGGTACCTAATCTCCTTCCACCTCACATTATTTTACACATATAGAAAACAACCAACCAACAGCAGACAAGTCTCTGAGGGAAAAAAGTTAATTATCAAGTTGGTGCATGTATCAGATTATCCAAATGTAATTTGAAAATCATCTTCAAAATTAAGTGAAATAGCAAAGGCCTGTTTAATCTTATTGAATTGAAAATAATTATGATATGGCCTTCTGGATTATATCAAGTGCAGCATCACTTTAATAATAACCTCCTTTCTCTGGGGACTACACTGTGCATTTGAAGTGAGATGGATTCAATGATCTGTTAGAACCTTTCCACCTTTATCTGCTACAATCATATGTTAAGAACATAGTGCACATTCAATATAGCAAATGATGGGCAACTGTGTTTTTGGGGGGGAATGGGTGGTGTTTGGTTTTTTGGTTTGATCCCTGACAACATATTCATGTAGGCGGCTGTAACTAAACAGTGACTCGGGAACAAACATTGGTTTCCTCAAGAATCAACACATTCAGCCATCCAGGACCTCATTGCAAAATAAATAAATAAATTGGGCAGCCTATGTGTGCACATTCACATGTACAACAGGCAGCCAAGCCTGACTCTCCTGCCCCAGGCAAAAACTGTCAAACAACAACAAAAAAGGGCTCAGTCACTGAATGTTTTGCTGCCCTTAACTAATTAGCATTTGAAGACTTGAAGTGCTAGGTGAGTGCCCTCCTGCAGGGGCAAAAGAGGAGAGCCCACCATGGAGCAGATCCCAGGGAACGCTGAGCGGGTGCGTGTAAGAGGTTCAGGTAGCACCTCGCCCTGGGATGCAGTGAAGGGCCAGTACGGTGCCTAAGCAGCGGGGCTGTCTAGCGATGTGCTAGGGAGAAGTTGAGTCAGCTCTAGTAAGATCTCCGCTACCTCGGGGAGAAGCGCAGCCCAGCGCCGAGACACACCGATGTTCTTACCCCGGATTCACAACCAAGAGCCTCCAAATGCGGCTGGGGGCTGGCTCTGCCTCCCGAGCCCTCGCGCTGTGCCCACTTTCCGATGCCACCTGCTTCCACCGCCCAGCCCGCGTCTCCCCCTTGGCCCGCCCCGGGCCCCACGCGGCCGCCTGACACTCACCCAGGTTCACAAAGCTCATGACCATGTCCGCGTCGTTGAGGAAGGCGCTGTCCTGCGAGCTGGTCGAGGGGGAGCCGCCGCTGGGTCCCGGCTGGGGGATGAGGGTCTTGCGCTGCAGGGTGTGAGCGGTGGGGGGCTGCAGGCGGCGGCGCTCTGCCCCCGGCCCCTGCTCCTCCTCGCTGGACAGGGCATTGTACAGATCCAGCATGAAGAGAGGAGCAGAGTTGAGCCTGCCCGGCGGAGGCAGCTGCTGCTGCTGCTGCTGGGGAGGAGGCGGCCGCGGCTGCAGCCCGTGCAGCGGCCGGGGCCGGTGCGGCAGCCCCAGCACCGACAGGATCTCCTTCTGCATCTCCCGCTTCTCGTGCGACTTGAGGCGCCGGTAGAGGAATCCAGGCGAGGAGGCGTCTGGAGGCTGCGGCTGCTCCCTGCTGCTGTCCGCCAGCAGCGCCCCCCCGGCGGGCAGCAGGGGCAGCACGGACGGCGGCGGGGAGCAGCAGCAACTGCACAGCAGCCCTCCCCACCAAAGCCAGCCGAGCCTCAGAGGCATCGCTCCCAGCCGGGTGCTGCTGCTGCTGCTGCTGCTGGCTCGCCTCTGAGGCAGACGAGGGATGCCCGGCTCCTTTGGTCCCCGGGCTCTGCTGCTCCCCCCCTCGGGAGTTAATTCATGAGTGGGGGGGGGAGGCGAAGGGGTTAAACCTTCCCTCTCTCTCGCATGGTCACTCTGCCCACTCCCCCGGCCGCGCAGGCAGACCCGAGGAAGGGCTGCGGCGGCAATGGGGGGGGGGGGGGAACAGAGCTGCTCAGGTGCAACCGGTGTGCGCCCGGGGTGGGGGTGGACGGCTTCCCGCCCCCACAGGCAGCAAACGCGCCCCGCGGCTGCCCCGCTCACACAGCCCGCGGGGACTCACAGCCGGGACGGGAGCCGCTCGCTGCGCGCAGAGCAGCCCCCGCTGCCCAGCCCCGTGGGACACGCGCCGCTCGCCAGCCCGCCCCGCGCCCCCGGAGCCCCCGGCGCGAGCCAGCTGCGGAGTTGGCAGGCGCAGGAGCCCGCTGCCCTGGGAGCGGACGGGGGGTCAGGAAAAGGGGGGGGATAAAATAAAAGCAAACTTTCTCCAGGAGGTAAGTCCCTGCAGGGGAGCTGGAGCCTCCTGCTGCTGCTGCTGCTAGGTCCCCCGGGGTCGGCTGGAAGGGGTGATGCTGGGGCAAAAAAGAAAAATCACATGCGCGGGCGCTGCTCCTCCTCCTGGGACAGGCAGCCTTGACTCACTGAGGGGAGCCGCGCTCCGGCAGGTACCACACTCCAGCTCCCCGAAGCGCCCGCCCACCCCCTTGACAGACAGCGAAAGCCGCTATTCAAGAGGCTCCTCCCGCGTCCATCGTGCAAGAGTCTCCCCACCCCAAGCCCGCTGCAAGCGGGGGTGTTGCCGTCTGCAACGACTGGCTCTGGGCTTCCCCGGCTGCAGAATGGGGAAATAAGCCGTGGAAGGGAGGGGGTGTCTCGGAGGAGGTGGGTGTGCGGGACACAAGGGGCAAGGGGTGGAAGGCAAGACCCTGGCTGTAGTTTAATGTTAGGCGAGAATACGTGGTTTGGGGGAGGGGGGTTAAATTGTTGCTTCCTCTTCAGTTTCTGAAACTTCGGCTTTTGGCAGGAAAATGGTAGAACCAGATGAAAATACCACGTAGCCTCTAACTGGTATAAGAGAGTGATGGTAACCGGGTTGTATTCACAAATACAAAAGCTTTCATTTGAGTTCTTTTGGTAGCCTCACTGAACTGAAAAATGACAAGGGCAGCATCGTTTTGGCTTAGCTGGGATGTAAAGGGGCCCCAAAATGATGCTATCGCAACTGGTTCAGGCCTTGTGGGTTGTGATCCCACTCCTTCCCACCCAGTCCCTTCCCCACCAGGGGCTGATGTCTGACAACTAGGTTGTGTTTTATTTGGGCCTGCAATTAGACTCTTGTGCTCACAGAGAGCCCAGCTGAAGTCATTATTTTATTCTTAAATGATACTGAACATTGGTACCCAGCAGTCCCTCTCATGTACCAGGATCCCATTGTGCTAGATGCTGTACAAACACAATAAGAAAGACAGGCCTGCCCCCAAAGAGCTTATATATTTAGAATTTTAAAAAAACTAGTTAGTTAATGGGGCTCTGCAAGGGTCCTCTCCTGCAGATCCGGCTGCGGAATTAAAGCATTGTAAACTCCTCAAGGATTGTGTCTTCCTATATGTTGTAAAACATATGGTACTATAATAAAACCTCTGCCTGTATATATCTATACTGCACTGTGATTACCCTTGTAGTGTGGATTTGCCAGTAGGTGTGGGTTGTTTTTTTTTAAGTTTTTAATTTGTTTTTTGTAGGGTCAAGGTACAGTATTAATCTCTGTCTGAATCTGGAGAACACCCTCTGCAGGATTCAGAATGTTGACTGGCAGGCATATCATGAAAGAGAGAAACTTTTCACCAATCAGACCTAAGCAGCTTATACACTTGCACAGATAGTCATGAGTTTTCCCTCATTAATTTTAATGGAGTCCTTCAAACTAAAACAATGCATCTGTTATTCCATAATTACAATAATTCAGAGGAATAGCTTCTGAATAAAGTAATAGAAAGGAAGCTCGTGCACAGTTGCACTTACAAATTTTTAAAATAAACCAAGTTGTTGTTTTGCTCTGTTGAAAGAGCTCTTTCATATAATAACTAAGTTAGCTCTACTTGCAAGGCTTATAAAAGAAAAAAAAATGGTGAATTGAAATTATCACCTGCCTTTTTTGTTCATCCTTTCTCCAATTTATACAACCTATTTAAATTGCCTAGAATATAAGTATATTACTTTCAGTATAATCAAATTTACTTTCAAATCATTTTGGTTCTTAAATAATGGCATATCTACGGTAATTTTAACAGGCTACAATATAGTACAATATTCTTAGAAAAAGACTTACAAAGTGGCACATATACAGCATCATTCAGATGGTGGTCAAACCAAATCATCCATAATGGTCTCTTCTGGCCTTCATCTATGAACAAGTAGTAATATGTACACAAACTGCTTGAAAACCTTATACAATCTTATTAAAAATTATTTCAAACCTTAGAGCAATGGATGAAGAATACTTCTAACTCCAGCCCCTATTTATTACTGAAAACAAAATTAATAACCCCTGTTGAACAGACCAGTGGGAGACATACTATATAATGGTCTCTATCCTTATGGGTTGTAGCATGCTCTCAGTTACACTGGTAAATTCAGGCTCATTCCACTAGTAAATCCAGGCTACCTCCACTGACGTCTGTGGATTTACTCTGTATTTACACTGGTGTAACTGAGTAGAATTTGGTCCTAGGAGTCAAATGCTGATCCATTTGAAGTCACTGGAAATATTTGTTGACAGTTTGAGGATCAGAATTTGGCACTATATTCACATTCAGTCTCCCAGAGCATTAGCTGGGACTATTAAAGACAGAACACTTATTTTCAAAAGTTTAGAAGACAATGAAAATGTATTCTGAGGAAAGCATGCTTTAACACTGGTATTTTAACTATGATAATGAAGGAGAATCCATTATTAACATTAGCTCTGTTCTCTAAAAAAGACCGTGCCCCTCAGGAAGTCTATGCACAGATTTCATCTTTCCCCCACAAAAAACGCTTAGTTGCCTTTGCAGCCACCTATTGCGGGTCAGAATCCCTTTGGAGAGAGAGTTGGCATATGCTGGCTTGAGGCATGGCCCAGGATGCATCTTGTCCTCCCTCTGTCTTCATGGAGATTATTAGCTGTTCTGTGGACTCCCCTACATAGTGTGAAGATTTGAGCTAGAGGTCCAGTGCAGCTGGGGAGTGCTAGGGACCAAAACTAGTGGCTTCCTACATATCTGCTAGGATCCACAGAAATCCGTGGTGATTATCCAGGTTTGGCCTTGTTTGTTCGTTCCATGGGGATGCAAACCACACTCCCTCCTCTCCCCAATGAAAAAACAGGGAGGCTGGGTAGGGGGTCCTCAGAAATATCTTCCTCTTTAGCCCCCTCCCCTGTGTTTTAGTGTGTGAGGATGAGGAGGAGGGTAGTGATGATCCAACCCCAGTATCTTGCACATTTCCTTTTTTTTGCATTGCTATCACATGCAGCTGGTGTCCTTAAAGGGCATGCAATCTGAAGTAATATTGTCACCACTGTACACCATTATGCAGCTGTTTTTAAACTATCTTTGTATACACTAATCTTTCTAATTTGTCTGTGTAATTTTAGTTTAGAGCAATGATGCTGGTTTGTACTATGTAGCTAAAAATCCCAAACAGCTCTGAGGGATGGTAGGTGCTGGTAGATTTCTGGTATGGGCAGCTGCCAGAAAACTTGAACCCCAGGGGAAGAAGCACAGAATGTAAGTTGTCTGTTCTAATTCTGGCTTCCCTCCCAAAGCCATGGAGAGGTTATTCTGTATGCCTTTTATGACAAACTACAGAAGGGTATTCCAAAAGCTGATGATGTAGATGTTAGGGACTGTGATTTGCATGCATACTTATCCAAACCAGTACTTACAAACACCCATGCAAGTAATCGTTGGAGAGGCGGGCTCAGAAAGGCGCAGCAACGTTTCACAATGTTAATTTATTGGGCCTGATTTTTCACTCTTCAGGTATAATAATGGACCTGACTTTCCACTGTATGTTTGCAGTGCTGTTGCTGTGTTGGACACTAGAGAGACAAGGTGGGTGAGGTAATATTTTTTATTGGACCAACTTCTGTTGGTGAGAGACAAGCTTTCAAGCTTTCACAGAGCTCTTCTTCAGGCCTAGGAAATGTATTCAGAGTGTCACAGCTAAATACAAGGTTGAACAGATTGATTAGCATAAGTAGATAACACATATTTCAAGGGACCATTGAAGGTGAAGAAGTGTCCAGTCACTGGGGGTGGGGGGGGGGAGAACAGAACACAGGTTAGTGGGCTATACATAGCTGTAATAAGCCATTGCCTCTGTTCAATCCATGATTTTTAGTGTCTAGCGAAGTTGAGTTTTCGCTAGACCAGGCTCATCTTTTGAAGGTGTGGTGCAGGTTTTCTTTGAGGATGAGGACTGAGAGGTCAGATATGGAGTGAAAGTAATGTTCAGCAACAGGTGATGTGGTGCTTTTGTCTTTGATCATCTTCCAGTGTGAGTTCATTCAAGAGCGTGGTGATTGTCTGGTTTCGTTTCACCCACATCGTTGTTGTTGGGGCATTTAGTACACTGGATGAGGTACATCACATGTACCTTGTGATGGGCATGTGCAGGACCCAGGGATCTTGAAAGGTGTGTTGTGGGGGGTGTTAAACATTGTAGCAGTGCAGATCTGTCTGCAGGTTTTGCATCTATTATTCTGACAGGGTCTGGTGCAGCTTTGAGTTGGTGTGTCCTGGTCTATAGGGAGCTTGCTTCTGATGATCTTGGTGTGCCTGGAGGTTGTTTGAAGACCAGAAGAGGGGGTTCAGGAATGAGGTCCCCATTGAGTATGGGTTGTAGTTGTTTGATACCCCATATAGGTTCCAGTGTGGGGTGGCAGGTGACAACTAGGGGTGTGCAGTCAGAACGGGTTTTATTTCTGTATTGAAGCAGGTTCTCTCAGAGTATTTGGGTGGCCTGTTTCATGATGCAATCTACTTCTCTAGCAGAGTGTCCTTGGTTGGTAAAGGCAGTTTTAAGTGTGTTCAGGTGTACATATGTGTTAAGGTGCTGGACTTTCTCCTCTGAGCATATTCTGTGGTATCTGAGTGCCTGGCTGTAGATAACAGATTTCTTGGGGTGGTTACTGGATCTGAAAAGGTAAGTGTGGTGACCCACAGGCTTCTTGTATATAGTTGTCTGTAGTGTTCCATTGCTGAAGTTGATCGTGATGTCCTGAACATTGTTCCAGAGTTTAGTGGATGGGTGGTAGTGGTTGAGTTGTGATGGAAATCTGAGGGAATTTAGGTAGTCTGGTATTAGGGAGCCATCCTAGCACCCATGGCTGTTCCCATGGTTTGGACAAAGTGTTTGTTGTTGAATTAAAAATTGTTTGGGGCAAAGATTAAATGAATGAGCTTGGTGATATGTTTGAGATGGATACTGAGTGTTGTCTATTAGTTTGTAAATATTTGAGGCAGGCAACAATGCAGTTGTGGCGAGGGATGTTGGTGTCTAGGGAGGTGACATCCATGGTGGCAAGGATGGTGTTCTGAAGGAAATTGTGAATGTTGCAGAATTTCTGGAGGAAGTTGGTAGTGTTCTAGAGGAAGCTGGCCCTTTGGGTGGTGAGTAGTTTGAGGATGATTTCTATGAGGCCTGATATTCCTTCGGTGAAAAATGCAGTGGCCAGATATGATGGGTCTGCCTGAGTTCCCTTGTTTGTGTATTTTGGGAAGCATGTAGAAGATCCCTGGGGTGAGTTTGTGGGGGATGAACTTGTAAAGTTTCTCTTAAGAGTTGTTTAGGGAAGAATTTAATGATTCTCCCTCCCCGGTGACTGGAGGGTGTTAACAGGCCACTTCACCTTGAAAGGTCCTGTGAAATATGTGTTAACTGCATATACTAAACAATCTGTTCTACCTTCTATTTAGCTGTGACACTGAGTACATTTCCCAGACCTGAGGAAGAGCTCTGTGTAAGCCTGAAAACATGTCTCTCTCCCCAACAGAAGTTAGTCCAATAAAAGATATTACCTCACCCACCTTTCCATTGTATGTCTGTTTAGGGGCAGTTTACATCACTTTCTCCACAAGAGTCTTATAAATTCTGCTTCATATTTTGGATGCTACAGAAGGAAGTGTCACATTTTAAATATATATATTTTCCAGAGTTAACTATGTAGCTTGAGTGCCCTCATCTCTTCTTGAATCAACTTGAGTTGAAAGTGTTCAGCACCTTTTAGGATTGAACCCTGGGATAGTTGTCATGGTAGTGAACACTGCTTTTCTGATGATCCATAACAAGCATACATCATCTACGCTTTTTTATTGTCAAAGTAAAATATTGAGTTTTGAGTATGTGTTGTTGTAATATAGTTATAGAAGTGGCAGTGTTTGGACACCCCAGGACCAATGCAGTGTTGGGGTATGGACACACTGAACTTTCCAGCACTGTTCTGCTAAATTACCTCAGTCTTATTAAGCTAGACTTTCTATACAACCCAGCATGATGACTTAACCTCTCCATGACAAATAATGTGGACTCTTTGCTACTGTACTGTAGCTCAGGGTATGTCTACACTACCCGCTGGATCGGTGGGCAGCGATCGATCCAGCGGGGGTCGATTTATTGTGTCTAGTCTAGAGGCGATAAATCGACCCCCGAGCGCTCTCCCGTCTACTCCTGTACTCCAGCTCGGCGAGAGGCGCAGGCAGAGTCGACAGGGGAGCGGCAGCAGTCGACCTACCACAATGAAGATACCGCAGTAAGTAGATCTAAGTACGTCGACTTCAGCTACATTATTCACGTAGCTGAAGTTGTATAACTTAGATCAATTCCCCCAGTGTAGACCAGGCCTTAGTCACTAGCCTTTCTTTAGTAGTTCTTATCAACGATGTGGACTACTTCCCTAGGGTTCCTGAAGAGCTGCTATGACCATCTGAATTAGAATGCCTTGTTTTGGATTCTGACCATGTTATCAGCACTAGACAAGCCATCACATTGCTTTGCTTCCTCAGGAACTCACTGGAAGGGATGAAAGATTTATGTCTTCTTAAAGAGGTTATACTACAGCTTCAAATTTCAAACAAACATGTTACCATTTGAAATTGCACATTTCTAAAAAGGATAAAGAATAGAGAGCAATACCTAATTCTCTGGGTGAAGGCAAAAGGAAAGGCATGTACGTAATCTGTTGCAGACTATGACAAACACTGTAAGAGTTAAATAAATACGTTAGTGCTACTGAAAGCATTTTTCACCTGCCAGAAAGCCTCCACAACACACACACCATCCAAAACTCTGTGGTAACATTTGCTTTCACTCAGACTTTCCTTTCACTGTCATATCTTCAAAAATGTTGTAGACTCAGGCTTCAGAATATCTTTCAGGTCATCATATTTTCCTACTCCTGGAGGACATCTGGTGGTGAAATGAAAAGCTCGTGCATAACTGTTTCTGAAAGACATCCATACTGGAAAGTTAGCAGTAAAATGGTTTAATTTTTTTTTTAAACTTCTTTTAAATTCTTGCCCATAAGCCAAGATCCTGGCTGTATGAGAACTGAGCAGGTGCAGGTTTTCTTTGTCACTAATATACTGTAAATAGTTCCATGAACAGATCTGCTTCCAGAGGAATTGTGTTTCAAGATATGGAGTTTTGAAAATAAGAATTAGCTACAGTAGTTAATTTCTTCTGGCAGCTGTAGTGTTTAGGTTGTAAGTAAATAAAACTGTGCCTAAAAAATTAGTAGTTGGTTTTTGGTTGTCTTCATTTGGCAAATCAATCAGCTTTGTTTATATAAATTGTTACTGCCATGCATTTTTAGTAGTGCTACACACTGGTTATGGGAAGCAATTCCTTTATCTTTTAATAAAGACTAATGGCTAAAATACTCAATAAAAAAAATGTAAAAGAATTAGCTTTATTTCAGGATTTCAGAACAAAAGTACAATAAAAATTGAAATTTTTCATTATGACAATGATTTTTAGATATAAAATATATTAAACACAGGGTATCTTATCTCCATTCACAAGGATTTATGTACATAACCCTTGCTAACACAATTATGTATGCAACTTCCCATACATCAAGATCATGTACCCTAGAGTAAATTATAAATTTTGAATTTATATATAATTTTTTTCAGGACTTCCATTATTTTTGTAAATTCAGTAGATTTCTACTATTTTAATTATTAGTAAACCTTTTCTACATGCAGAAAATATTTGACTTTTATAACTTTCCTCCACGTCCCACCCCTAAGCTGAACTTTTTAGCACCAGGGAGAGACTCTTTCAAAATCACTTGCACACCAGTGTCAAACTCAAATTGCAGGGCTTCTGTGAATGAGGCGGCATCAAAGACACTGTAATAAGCAGAACTTCGGTCTCCTCGCATGCATTGTTGAGGAAAGGCAGAGATTTGTTTAGCAAGCTCAATGGCACACTGAAGGGCTACAAATAGAAACATAAAAGAATATTTTAATAGTACTTAAAAAAAATCATACACAACTTGCAGATATAAGAAATAACTGGTATGTGATATGGGCTGTTTATAACATGATGCATTTGAAAACAGGATATTAAAAAGGCAAAACATGCACAGTAAATTTAATATTGGCTTGCAAGGTCTACTTATGAACTGGGGAAGAGTGGTTTAGTGTAAACTTAGTTCAAAGATGGAAGCAGACTAAAACCAATATTTGCTATGTATGCCCAAATTTTTTCCTCTCATTTGATGAATGCAGTTTCTTTAATGCAAGTAGTCTAGCAGAGGCATTTAAAAAATAGTAACATCTTATTATTCACACACACACACACACCCCGGGGACACAGACCCATTACTTTCTTTACCTAGAAATATTTTCTAAAAATATGTAATGCAGATTTATCAGATCCAAATCTTTGTGAGAGAAATGGTTGTATATAAATACCTAATTCAATAACTACATTACTACACCACTATCATTATAAAAACAAACATCTAAAAGTGAAGAAATTCATAGTTAAGGTTCCTCGAACAATCACAACTCTGTTCCAATTTTCATGTCCACCATCTCCATAACAGGAATATACTTATATCCTATTGATTACTGTTTAAATTTATGAGTCAGCAATTCAAATATTTTTAACGCCACGCTTTATCCTGGAATCTAGCCAATTTAAAAAGAGTTAAAAGTAGTTTGATATTACATTTGCCCCGACCCCTTCGGCCAATAATTGTTGGTTTACAATAACATTTTCCTATTTCAAAAATGTTTCTCTCTCCCTTGTTTGTATATGCAAGATGCAGGCAAATAGGGGAAATTAAGTAATTGACTATATATGGGGAAACCCCTGAAACCCACAGTGCTGTCAAATGTCCTTAGTAAACAAATTTGAAAAGTGATTTAGCCTCTCTCAGTTCAAGTAATCTAGAGGTTTTACTTGGAAGCATGAAACATTTAAGACAACATGACATTTTTAAGGCAATGGTGTCCCTTTAACGTCTATATCTGTCTGGTAGAGGCTGTGACATACATGGACTGCATGAATATGGAAGGTACAGTGGGGTTTCCAGTTCATATAGCAAACTTTGATAGGTCTTTTACTCATAATGGATTAGCAGAGAGGAGACTATGCTGTTTCTGGACTATGAATAAGATGTAAGATGCTGAGGGAGAGGGCTGAATTTCTCCCAAGCTCTCTGCTGCTTAAGTGGGTGCAACTTCAGTGAATTTTCACCCAATCTTAACAACAGGCCCGCTGAGCAGAAGAAACTAAATGACAGTGTTTATAGCTCATAATAGGAAGGTGAACTAGAAGATTGCCTGTGGGCCATGTTTGGTAGGTGGTTTGTAGCCCCTATTGAGCATATATAGGGAGATATGGTAGATGGATACAAAAGGCCTCTAGGCTATAGGTTGAGACTGGGAAGACATATAGGGCAGAGGCTTAAATTACTAATTTTCCTCACTTTAAAATGTTTGCTATAACTTGTGTTCTGAGTATTTGATTTCATGAACATTTATTTACAGCCTTAACTCCAGTTTAAGTTTTTGTTTGTGAATTAACTTCATTTTTAATAGAAGCCAGAAGGCAACAGAAAGCTCTTCTGTAAGGTCAGTAGAGCTTTAAACCCTATCAAATGCAACAATGGATAGTGTAACAGAAAAGTTCTGTTTCAAATGTTCCATCCATAGCAGCTATCATTTCTGCCAGACGTTGCACTCTTGGAGCTTATAAAACTATCTGAAGCTAGTAAAGAAACACAAAAGTGGAGGGGAGGGGCAGGAAAATGTCTTTGCATGCTTTTAAATATTGTTACAAACCCAGAATATGCTGCAGTTTGCCAAGCAAGAGTTGACTCCAGCAGGTTTAGGGGAATGTTTCATGGCACACAGTCCCTCCAGATGGGATCTATTAAAAGAAGTGGTGTCCTAACTCCCACTTTAAGTGTTGATATCTTCTGGGTAAGAAGGTGAGTAAGGATAGTCTACAGCCAATATTTCCCCCCTCCTCCAGTGTCTTCAGGGAACATAAGCTTGCCTCCTTGGCTATGACAGAGATAGGAAAGGTACGCTCACCTATACCTAACTGAAAGGAATCTGAAAGAAGGGTGAAAGTTTTGTTGGGGGTAGAGTCCTGTTCCAACGATCATATTTACCCTTTGCTCAGAGACAGTCATGGGAGCTGCTCCGTGTCTGGGACTCAGAGACCCGGGATCTGAATCCTCGGGCCTACTGTAACTTGTGAGAGTAAGGAGCACTTAAGAGTGTCCCATGATTCTAACGGCAATCTCAGCATTGGGTTGTCTTTTTTGTTTTGTGTTTAATGCAGAGAGGATAAATGATGGTGTGGTGTGGCATAAAGGTTTCATCAGCATGAGTTTGGGATCACAATGTTTTCTCAAATAGCTTGTGAGCTTGCCATTCCAAATGATTGCTAATAGCTACATCTCTTACAGTTTATTCATAGTCCAGAAACAGCATAGTCCCCTCTCTGCCATTCCATTATGAGTAAGAGATTTATCAACATTCTCTTATGAATTACTAATAGCTACATCTCTTCTATCCTACATATACACACTCTACAGAAAATCAGCTACAACATATTTTAGAGTTCTCTCTTTTTATTTGATCCCTCTATGACAGCTGGTAGAGATTAGACAGCCAGCACACCACAGCTGGGGAGAATGGAAGACTATCTTTATTGCCCTTTTCACAGACCCACACCTCCTTGCTCTACGCCCCTATGTTCACAACTATCACCACCATTTTTACAGGAACTACTAGTGAGGAATTATGGGCCTTGAACCTGGGCCTATGGGTCACCAGACAGAACTCAGGCCATGGTTGCTACCTGGCAGCTCACCCAAACCCCTGGAGAAGGGGGCTTCTGGAATGTTAGCTCACAATGGGCCATGCCCACAAAGCTCCTGATTGTGTGAGACATCAAGCCCCACCGATTGGCTGGGTTAAGCTAGACAGAATCATGAGAAGTTGTCTGAGCAACTAGGTGAATCCCTGGCTGGCTGCTACTACGGACCCTGCCTACTTGTCTGACTCCGAAGCCATGACTCTCAGCCTGTTCCTGGTGCCTGACCTCTTCATCCTAGGCCCCTGTCTGCTCCCAGTTCCTGTTTTCCTCCCTTGCGTCAGGTCGCTACTCCTACATCCAACCTGGGCACTGACCCTAGTTTGACTCCTGACTCTGTCTTTGGCTCTGACCCTTGGCTTGGCTCCTGACTCTAACCCCAGCTTCGAGCCTGGATCCATTTCCAAGTGTCTGACTAACAATTAGGCTAGACACAAACCAGACCCTCCACTACTGTCTTTATCCTACAGCCTGTGAAGCCAGATGCCTTAGTTACCAGTCCGATGGCACTAGCCTCAGAAGAGCCCTAAAAACCTCTAAAATGCACCTAAATATCTTTTTTGTTAACATTTTAGGTATAAGTTTAAGGTCTGATATCTTGCAACCTCCCAAGCCTAGAAGCAAGTGCTGGGTCCCATTGGAAGCTGGGATTCTCCCCTTTCCAATGGTGTAAAGTTATGCAGGGCTTCAAGATATCAAACCTTAAGCCTGTCACTGGAGCAGGATCAAGTACTGGCTGTCCTGGATCAATAGCAGGTCATTTTTAAAGGGGAAACTTCCCTATTTGGGAGAAAGGAGGAAACATTTTTATGGCAGGTTTATTTATTCTTTAAAATGGCACCTGTGAAGCTGTTCAGAGATCTGGAATGTCAGGATGTGTCTAAGTGAGATGGACTAGAGGGCAGAGAGCATGAGCTGGTCAAAAGTGCATGATCAAGTATACAACCAGATTATTGGTTCTGCAATTAATCATATGTATATCACCAGTACATATGTGGAGTTTTAGGCTATTTACAGTAGGACAGAATTGTCCCAAGCATACTTTGAGCACACACTGATTTGTAGGACTCTTAATTGATCTCCCGTATTGTTTCTGAATACTGTTTCTTTTAATGGATGAAAGTGTGAGACCTGACATTAACAAACTAGGTTGCAATATAATAGAAATATGGCTGTGAGCTATCGGCCTCCCCCCACTTTAAAAAAAAAAAAGTCATAGGCACACACAAAACTAGCTAACAATGTTAGGGTAATGAATGGTTGTGCTACTGAAATAAAGTAACTTTCTAACTACGTGAAGACATTTAACACAGTGTATTTTAAATACTAAGTATTACTGGGAAAATTCATATGAATATAAAATGGAAACCTTTTCAATGCTGAAAAGAATAAATAAGCAAAAAATTAAGGAGCGAGAATGGCTGCTAGAATTGCTAACAAATATTGCAAGACAAGACTGGAAAGTCTTTTCAATATAGAAGCGGTAGGAGAAAGGGGTGCCAGAGTGTTACTAAGGGCTTGTCTACACTTACTTTTTATAGCGCTCTAACTTGCTGGCTCAGGAGGGTGAAAAATGACCCCCCTGAGTGCAGCAAGTTTGAGCGCTTTAAAGCGCTAGCGTGGACAGGCTTTGAGCACTGGGAGCCACGCTCTCAGTGCTCGGAGCTAATCCCCTCATGGAGGTGGATTACCAGGAGCACTGGGAGAGCTCTCCCAGCGCTCACAAGTGACCATACTCACAGTTCAAAGCACTGCTGTGGGAGCGCTCCCACAGCAGCGCTTTGAAGTTTCTAGTGTAGATGTAGCCTTAGAAACATTCTGATGTGCTCTATCACTCCAATGCACCTTCAGCGAGCAACAAAACCATAAACCTATTCAAAGACATTTTATTGTAGTATTGTGATAGCCTGAAACAGCAGTAGGCCATACAGGTTGGTTCCTACATTTTCCCTCTCTGTCTCTAGCCCAAGGGCACAGCCAACTTCCCAGTGATCTTCTGCTAGCATATCAGTCTTCTGGGGGCCCAGGCAGGTGAGAGATGTTAGAGCAGACTCCAGGCTGCTTTATTCTGTTCCAGGGAAGCAGATCAGGGAAGAATTGCTCTAAGATAGAGAAAGTGTAAAGGCAGTTTGTGTACGTCTTCTTCAACTCAGCCAAACACATCTCAGTTGCAGCTGAGGATCAGGCCCAAGATCTTTCATGACACTAGAAAGTCCTATCACCAGGTTTTCTTTGCTTTACATCTAGCTCCGTAATCAACAGGTTAATGCTAACTGCCAGGGTAAAACACACTTTATAGAATTCTCATTTACTTACAACACATTCAGTAACTAAAACTTGGTTTCATTCACATTGACTTCTAAAGTACATCATCCCGCGCCAACCAAAACACTCATGTTTGAAAAAGGAATCAGGATATCAGAATGCACACAATACGACAGCAAGTCTATGGAGACGTTAGTCACTTTTTGGACCTGAAAAATGTCGGCAGCTTCAG
Source organism: Mauremys reevesii (assembly GCF_016161935.1). Classification (NCBI taxonomy): domain Eukaryota; kingdom Metazoa; phylum Chordata; order Testudines; family Geoemydidae; genus Mauremys; species Mauremys reevesii. The sequence continues at coordinate 173,305,450 of NC_052624.1, read as the reverse complement.
GAGGTTTGAATAACCTCCTGTGTTATTACTGACCTCCTCTCCTTCCTTACACACTCCATGATCAAAATAAACTACTTTTTCTCTCTCTCTCACACACACGCGTACCTTTTTGTCCTAGCTAATTGACTCATGGCTAATTTCCTTTTAAAAACTCTCAGACACACAAGCTTTAAAAAAAAAAAAAAAAAAAAAAAAGCCATTCCCAAAGCCCATTTAGATTTAAAAGTACATGTTGTAATCATTTTGCTAACTAGTCAGGAGAACAGGCTACAGTAAGCAGCAGTCATATCAGTTTAACTTGAAGAGAAGCAGCTGCTACTGTGCATTAAACCAATTTCCAGGCCAATTCAAAATGAGGTAACTAAGTAGAGCGTCTTCCTTTTTCCTTCTACAGGAAATGTTAGAGACTGCTTGAAAAGGTTTTCTACCTTTACCTTATGGGGATAGTTCCCTATAATGGACAGAGGTTAACAGTAGAAATGTGGATAGATAGATAGATTTTTTTTATACAGGATACACCCATTATTGGAAGGAAACCTCTTAAAATCTATTTCCATGTTTTCAACTCTCTCTAAATTAAGAAAAAAAATCCAGGTTATACTTCCTAAGTTGAATAAAATGGATAAAGAGCAGCAGCTGTTGGTTATGGAGAGCTTACAGTTTTTAAAATGACAAAAAGCACACTTTTAACACAGGGCTTGTTTTCATTGCACTGTTAACTAGAGCTATAACTTGAGTGTTACCCAACAGACTCCACTGACCCCCCAAAAGTCTCTAGCTCGATTTAAATGGTACTTTAAACATGAGCTAGCTGGCCCATCAGTGCAGCGGGATGACGCCCAGATTCTGCTGCCACTCGAGCCAGTAGCACAGTGGGTATGCAGTCAATTTGTGCTGCTGCTACAAGCACTGTGCAGTGCTCGAGAGTCATTTTGCAGTGTGAATGCTCTTTCTCCACTAGGCTAACACGACGCGAGAGGAGTTAACTCCAGTGTAGATACCTCAAGCTAAGCCTGCAGTGCAGACAAGTCCATTAATATGCTACATGACTCTTAAAGGGTCTCGTCCTGGCCTCCACAGACCTTTCCATGTAAGCAGTATGGGAGGAGCCAGGCAGCTAAATTGCTATGGTCTCACTAGCTCTCAGTATCAAAGGAGAGAGGATAGTGCTTTCAAGGGCTGGAAATGGTAGGCATTCTGAAAGTGTTAAATAGGAAAATAGGAAAGAGTTACATACATACATATATACATACATACAATCAATAAATAGGACTAGCTTAAAAACAAAGGCCCAGTTCTCCCAGGGTATGAGAATACTTTAGTTCAACTCCCCCAGTTCAAACTTGCCTTAAAGCAAGTTTACTGGATCACCCGAGGATACTCCCAGCTCAAGGGATCCCTAAGTGTTGGGAAACTACCATAGTAGCACGTATGCCACTCCCTCCTTGCGGATGTATGGTGAAAGTGGGTGTAGCTGGAGTGTCCTTGCACCCCAACGATATCTGGCTGATGTAATGGCCCCTTTGGGCTAATGGCATAAGATACAAATTAGAGTGGTCTTCGGGCTGCTCTAGCTTGTGCCTGGCACTCCACTGGAAAAAAGCTGCCCCAAGATCAAGCAACTGCAAGGTTGCTTAAAGCCACTTGCACACACGCTTTCTTGAACTGCACTAAGTGTTCTCTGGCCAGACACAAGGGCATGGCCCTAATAAAGAAACTAACCAAGAGTTATAATATAAAACAAAAAGTCAGACAAACATACAAAAATCCAGTAAACTGTTAGAAACAAGTAAACAAAAATGCAAATTGGCATGAGTTAAAAAACAAAGGCAAATAAGTAAAAGCTAAAAAAATAAAACCTGCAAGGATTAAGAAAAGGGAACGCTAGAACTGAAAGAGGAAGTATTGGGTTGTATGCCTCCTCCCACCACCCTTTTCTGTATATATGTATTTTGTCTATTAAGATTTCAGTCCTGCAAGGTGCTGAGTGAACTCAAAATCTGGTGAGCCCATAAAGCCTGATCCTGCATATACTTACTATTAGGTATAGTGCTTATTTCCATGAGTGGCCCAGCTGATTTCAATAAGCATTATACTTAGTAGTAAGCATTTGCAGGATCAAACCTTCAGATAGTAAATATCTGAACATTACATAATATTTACCCAATGCAACTAAGCTCATCTTTACTGGCGAGACAAGTATAAAACGATATTACAGTATGAGAAATATTTGAGAATAATGAATTAAGGGAATGGAGGGAATAAAGGCAAGATCCTGTAAACCCTTGATCACTCACTGCTACTCCAATTTAAATTGGTGGGATCATTGCCCAAGGAAAGACTCATGTGAATAAGTGCTTGCAGATTTGGGCCCTGAGTGAGCTGCTGTTTGAGTTCTTTGGATTCTAGCTTAACAGAGTCGGAAAGCATTGCTTCTCTTGGGCTGGAGCTGTGATCCATGTTAGCATGTATCAAAAACACCACAGTTGACTGCAAAGGTTACCAGGGTTTTTGGCTAGCTTTTTATGACTGTACAGCAGCACCTTTCTTTTGAGTGGAAACATAACATTTAACTTGTAAAGGAAATCTTTCCAAACTAGATTCTTGCCTCAAGTAATTTTAGTTCTTCACAATATCTTTGTCACTAGGCTTTGGAGAGATGGAGTAAGCACCTAATTAGTTAGAAAGGAAATAAAAAAAAAATCTTCCAAGGAACTGTACAGTGGTAGGACAAGACTGATTCACAAGCAGAGAAACTGGAACATATGCTTTTTTTTAAGTGTAAAAGCAAGTGCTACGTCTGACTTCCATTAGAAAAACTTCTATTCATTTCCCTTGCCCAAAATATATGGAAGCCCATTTCATTTTTTTAAACCATACAGAAACATTTGGAAAGTTTTGTTTCCCTCCATTTAAAACAAAATACATTAATAAAATATGATGGCAGCCCATCAACTAATGTTCTAGTTTCAGCTATGTGATGTTACAAAACATTTACAATAAAGGGAATAGATAATTGGATGATGTATTATTGTTAGCAGCCTGTTTTAAGATCTACTTTAAACACGAATAATAACTTAATAGCAGTGTAGCAGTAAAAGCAAATGTGACGGATGCTGGATGTCCTCTCTGCAGTGTATCAATCCTATGCCAGATGTATATTTTAATTTATTATTTGTATCATGATAGCACCACAAGGCCCCTGCTTAGGGAGCAGGGCCCCATTGTTCTAGGCACTGTACAAATATATATTAAAACATGGTCCCTGACATAAGGACCTTTTAATTTTAATCATAACCAACCAGGGGCGTGTGCAGGACTTTAAATGTGACTGCTTTTGGAGAGGCACATTAAACACATACAAGTGAAAGGGTCATGTCACTCTCAGCCCCCCCCTCCCCCCCCCAGATTTCCCAGGACGTCTCTGGCAAGGAGGCAGCAGCACTCTGTGTCCCTGCAGCCTTGGGAGGGAGGAAGCAACAGGACTGCTGGCTGAGCTCTTCCTCCTCCCACCCCTAAAGCTGCTGCTTCTCCTTCCCTGCTGCTGGAATCCCAGCACTGCCACCTGGTTTGCAGACCACCTGCTGAGGTGAGTCAGGGGATGGAGGCAGAGGCAACACCTAGGACTCCAGTAGCAAGGACGGAGAAGCAGCAGCTGTAGGGGTGAGGGGAGGAGGAGGAGGAGCTCAGCAGGCAGCCGCTGCTTCCTCCCTCCCCGGGCTGCAGGGACACATGGAAAATTTGGGGTGAGGGGCCATGCCCCTGCTTGCCCACTCTTGTGCATGCCCCTGTAACCAATTCTGTTTATTACAAAAATCATGATTATTTTTGTGTTAACTCTTCTTCACAAAGACAGACATACAGATAACAACACTATCAAACGATTCACACTTAGAACCATTTCCTACATTGTTCATTAAGCACTAACCTTGGCCATTGGGGACTATTCGATTGGCTAGCCCAAACTCATAGGCTTCTTGTGCACCAACAGGACGACCAGTTAGAATGAGATCTAAGGCTCGTGAGAGACCAATCAGTCGAGGTAGCCGTACAGTGCCTCCATCAATCAGTGGAACACCTGTGAAGACAAAAAACACAGAATTAAAAGAAAACCCAAATGTTTACATTTTAAAACAATTTTTTGGCCTAATCCTGCATGACTTTACTCAAGTGAGTATTCTAGATTGCTTCTTTGCATTTAATTCATGTAACACAAAGGAGTATTTCATTAGTAAAGGTTTGCAGGATTCTCCCTTTAATTTCACAACAGAAAGACAGTTATCTAAAACTGTAAGTGCAATTTGATCTACCCTGAAAAGTGACTCTAAAAACAGCACTCCTGGCTTCCATGTTTTTTCCTTGACAATTTCTGTATCAAATGTGCTTGCTTTACAAGTAAAAAAGTTTGGGTTTTTTTCCCTATGTGTCAGCTCTGCAAAGTGCCCAGTCTCTGAGAATCAAGCTAGGCTCTTTCCTACTCTAGCTTCATCACTAATAAATATGCTTTTATAGACCAATTTATGCCCTCTGTGGCACCTGTGTAAAGCCTTTCATGAGTTTGCACAGTTGTTACTGGATGGGCCTCTAATTTAAGTCCTGATTGGACCATAATTTAGTAAACAGTTCTATTGATGCACAAGGAGTACAAAAATCCAGCTCACTCTGTTTTTGCTGTGTTGACTCTGCAGGCATCTCAGAAGTCAAGAGTAATATCTGTCACAGAACAAATGTGACTAAGCACAGGAAGCAGATTTATTTTTACAAGTCACTTTTCCGAACAGATCTGCACTTCAAGAAGTGATTTAATGTTGTTTACATGTTTATTAGAAATGTGCTGATGTTGTCAGGAACAATTCCCAAAGACCAGCGTTGAAAGATTTGCTTTTATACAGAATCTGTGTGACTAAGGCCCAGATCTACAAAGGGACTTAGCCGTTATCACACTGAACATCATAATCCCTAACTTTTAGGAAAAACCACAGGACCCACACTATTATTTATAAAGCTGATTTAGGTGCCTAAGTTCTCTATACAATGACTAGGGAGAGACAGGTACCTAAGACTGAGATCCACAAAGCCATCTAGGCAAAGAGCCGCTTAAGCTAGCCAATGCAACATGCTAACCAGAGTGGGGTGTGCTAACCCCTGCCCCTCTCACAGAGAAAAGCGCCTAAGTCTGGGCAGCATTGGGTTCCTAGCTCTGCTTGTGATCCATGAACCACAGGAAGATAGGTGTTTGAATGCCTAAGTGGTGTGCAGGACCCAAAACAAAACATCACACAGGGGTGGGGGGAAGGCGAGAACCTCCCTTATAACCTTTAGCCTAGTGGACAGGGTATTCATCCTGGATATGTGAAATCCCCAATTCAAGTTCCTCCTCCCCCTGGATGTAGAATATTCTGAGGTAGGGGTTCCTTCACTCACCTTCTGACCTTGTTCTACTTTAATTAAATATTAATTGGGTCAGCAAAAGCATTGGAATGACGATAGCCTAGTGCACTCACTTGAAATGTGGTCAATCCTTGTTCAAATCTCTTCTACTCCTCAGGAGGAGGTGGTACTTGAACCAGGGATCTTCCACATGCTGGGTGAATAGCCTAACCCTTAGGCTAAAGGTTGTAAGGGAGGGCCTCCTCACCCCCTGCTGTTTTTTGTGAACTCCCAAGGGGCCCAATCCAGTAGGCAACGACTGAGCATTGCTACCGGATCAAGCCCCCAGATGTGACTTAGGCAGCCGAACACCTATCTTCCCTGGTTTGTGAATTGCTCTTGGGATTAGGCAGGAGGTGGGCGTTCAGATGCCAAGAGCAACGCTGCAGTGCACATGCCTAGAGACAAAAAATTAGGTGCCAAGTCAATTTTTGCACCTACTGGGTTAGGGGGCAAGCAGGAGTTTTAAGGATCACAGCGGTGCCTAAAAACAGGACTTGGGCACCTAAGTACCTTCATGGATTGCACCATAAATAATTATACACTTTGCCCCAATATACAGAAACCTAGAACTAGATACAGTAAACGCTTTGTTATCCAGCATGTTGGGGGGAATGGGGGGTGCCGGTAAGTAAAATAATTCCGGTTCACTAAGAGGGAGGGAATTTGGGTGTGGGAGGGGGCTGGGGCACAGGAAGGGGTGCAGGGCATGGGCTCTGGGAGGGAGTTTGGGTGAGGGAGGGGGCTTGGGGCAGGGAGATGGGGATTGGGGCACAAGAGGGTTTTTGGGATGCCGGATCCAGGCAGTGCTCACCTCAGGCAGCTCCCCGCAAGCAGCGACATGTCCCTGCTGCTCCTAGACAGAGGCACGACTAGGCAGCTCTGCGCGCTACCTCCACCCGCAGACGCTGCCCCCATAGCTCCTACTGGCTGTGGTTCCCGACCAACAGGAGCTGCAGCACCAGCACTTGAGGAAGGGGCAGCGCACGGAGCCCTTGTGGCTGTTCCTCCGCCTCGGAGCAGCAGGGACATGTCGCCGCTTCCAGGGAGCCATGCAGAGCCAGGTAGGGAGCCTGCCAGCCCCACACCAACCGGACTATAAACTGGACTTTCAATGAATATCAGAAATGCCGGTTTATAGAGCTTTCCAGCTGGTAAAGTGCCAGATAACACAGCTTTTACTGTACTCTGGATAGTTACAAACAGAAAACCACCTGCCACTCCAAAACTCCCAAATGCAGCTTGATTAGGAGGGTAATTATATATATTGTTAGAATTGGAATGCTATTCATGTTCTTATATAGCCCCTCCATCACCATTGTAACTGAGGCCTGGTCTACACTAAAAAGTTAGATTGACCCAGCTCCTTCACTCAGAGATGTGAAAAATCCACATCCCTGAGCAGCATAGTTAAGCCAACCTTACCCCTGGTCTACACAGCACTGGGTCAACAGAAGAATTCTTCTGTCAGCTTAGCTACCACCTCTCAGGGAGGTGGATTAACTATGATGACGGGAGAACCCCTCCCATCAGCATAGGTAGTGTCTACACTGAAGTGTTGCAGCTGTGCCACTGTAGCATTTCAAGTGTAGACAAGCCCTGAGTCTCACAAACATTAATAAAATTATCTTCACAACACCCGTGTGAAGTAGAGAAGTATTGTTATCTCTATTGTACAGATGGACAACTGAGACACAGGAAGATTACGTAGCTTGTCTGAGGTCACACAGGAAGTCTGTGGCAGAGTTAAGAATTGAACACAGGTTCTCCGAATCCCACACCAGTGCCCTAACCGTAAGTCTATTCTTCCTCCATAACCGGGTGCTCTCCCCTAACAGGTTCAAGATGTAACAGGATGTTGCCATATGAATTTATTTCTATGAAAGGTTTTTAAATATTCACATTTAGCTCAGACATCACCACCATATTTCTTCATGGAGATGTTCTAAACTGGTTTAATAAAAATCAGTCATGATCTGAAATGAACTAAAAGGAAAATTTGTTCCCAGATCTTTACAGCTACCATGTGGATAAGTGGTCAGGATCAAAGGATAGATTATATGACAACAGCAGCACATAAAGCAGATTTTAAGAGTGGTGTCTTCTCTCCAAAGACACAACACCCACTCACTTTAAAAAAAAAAAGGCAAAAAAAAAAAAAATAAAGCAAAGCACCACATGAAGCACTGTGTTCTCAAGTATTTAAAATGGGCCAAACTACAATAAGCATAATACTGCAGCAGATGCTAAAGAAGCATGGTGCAAGTGTGCTGCATTCCCCAGACATTCTTAGCACTGCTTTTTCTCTCACAGCAAGGGCCAAACTGTTAGGGTAAACCATGCTATTACAAACGGTAGACCTCTATCATATTCCCCCTTAGTCGTCTCTTTTCCAAGCTGAAAAGTCCCAATCTTATTAATCTCTCCTCATATGGCAGCCGTTCCATATCCCAATAATTTTTGTTGCCCTTTTCTGAACCTTTTCCAACTCCAATATATCTTTTTTGAGATGAGGCGACCACATCTGCATGCAGTATTCAAGATGTGAGCCTACCATGGAGTTATACAGAGGCAACATGATATTTTCTATCTTATTATCTATCCCTTTCTTAATGATTCCCAACATTCTGTTAGCTTTTTTGACTGCTGCTACACATTGATTGGATATTCGCAGAGAACTATCCACAATGACTCCAACATCTCTCTCTTCAGTGGTAACAGCTAATTTAGACCCCATCATTTTATATATATAGTTAGGATTATGTTTTCCAATGTGCATTACTTTGCATTTATCACCATTGAATTTCATGCGATTGTTGCCCAGTCACCCAGTTTTGTAAGATAACTTTGTAGCTCTTTGCAGTCTGCTTTGGACTTAACTATCTTGAGTAGTTTTGTATCATCCGCAAATTTTGCCACCTCACTGTTTATCCCTTTTTCCAGATCATTTATGAATATGTTGACTAGGACTGGGCCAAGTACAGACCCCTGGGGGACACCACTATTTACCTCTCTCCATTCTGAAAACTGACCATTTATTCCTACCTTTTGTTTCCTATATTTTAACTAGTTACCAATTCATTAGAGGACCTTCCCTCTTATCCCATGACAGCTTACTTTGCTTAAGAGCCTTTGGTGAGGGACCTTATCAAAGGCTTTCAGAAAATCTAAGTACACTATATTCACTGGATCCCCCTTGTTCACATGCTTGCTGACCCCCTCAAAGAATTCTAGTAGATTGGTGAGGCATGATTTCCCTTTATAAAAAACATGTTGAGTCTTCCCCAACAAATGATGTTCCTCTGTGTGTCTGACAATTCTGTTCTTTAGTATAGTTTCAACCAATTTGCCCAGCACTGAAGTCAGGCTTTCCGGCCTGTAATTGCCGGGATCACCTCTGGAGCCCTTTAAAAAAAAAAACTGGTGTCAGATTAGCTATCCTCCATTTGGTACAGAAGCTGATTTAAATGATAGGCTACAAACCACAGTTAGTAGTTCTGCAATTTCACATAAGAGTTCCTTCAGAACTCTTGGGTGAATACCATCTGGTCCTGGTGACTTACTACTGTTTAGTTTATCAGTTTGTTCCAAAACCTCCTCTAATGATAACTCAATCTGGGACAGTTGCTCAGATTCTGTCACCTAAAAAGAATGGCTCAGGTTTGGGAATCTCCCTCACATCCTCAGCCGTGAAGACTGAAGCAAAGAATTAATTTAGTTTCTCCACAATGGCCTTATCATCCCTGAGTGCTCCTTCAGCATCTCAATCATCTAGTGTCCTCACTGGCTGTTTAGTAGTCTTCCTGCTTCTGATGTACTTAACATTTTTTGCTATTACTTTTTGAGTCTTTGGCTAGCTGTTCTTCAAATTCTTTTTTGGCCTTCCTAATTATATTTTTACACTTCACTTGCCAGAGTTTATGCACCTTTTGATTTTCCTCACTAGAATTTAACTTCCACTTTCTAAAGGATGCCTTTTTGCCTCTCACTGCTTCTTTTACTTTGTTGGTTAGCCATGGTGGCACTTTTTTGGTTCTCTTACAATGTTTTTTTTTAATTTGGGCTATACATTTAAGTTGCGCCTCTATTATGGTGTCTTGAAAAAGTTTCCATGCAGCTTGCAGGGATTTCACCTTTTAGTTTCTGTTTAACTAACTTCCTGATTTTTGTGTTGTTCCCCTTTCTGAAATTAAATGCTACAGTGTTGCGCCGCTGTGGTGTTTTCCCTGCCCCAGGGATGTTACATTTAATTATATTATGGTCACTATTACCAAGCAGTCCAGCTACATTCACCTCTTGGACCAGATCTTTACACATGGTAGTAGTGTTGTAAATTAGCTAATGAACTGTTTAATTTACCAAAACTTTTAATCTTTTTCAATTTTGAAAGAATGAGAAGAATAATAAAAGGACAGTAAGATACCATACAGTAGCGTAGCTAGCGGGGTTCAGTGGAAACAGCTGCTTCTCCTCAGGGTGGCAGGCGTGGAAGCGGCGCCTGCCGGCTGGCGCTGCCAGCAGCACGGCCCGGAGGAGCCGTGGGGCGGCAGCCCGGCCCAGAAACGGCGCCTGCCAGCCGGCGCTACCAACAATTCCTGCTGGCCCAGGAGAGCCCCGCCAGCGCAACCACAAAGCAGAGGCAGTGGCAGAGCCCGTGCATGCTGGAGGAGCGGACACCGCGGCTCTGCGCTGCTCATGGCAGCCACACGGGGCAGACCCGCGGCCGGTCACTCCCAGCAGGAGCCTCAGCGTTGCCCGTGGCTCACTGGAATAAAACTCCCCCGAGGAGGGGAGAGAGCTTCCCCCCTCCAGCCATGGCCTGTCAGTGCGACCCACCCACGGCCAGGCTCCGCCAGCAGCCCTGGGCAGGGCAGCGCTCCCCGGGCTGAGCAGGCGAGCCGGGCTGCAGCTCGCTCGGATTGTGCCTGGCAGGGCTCACTGCCTTCTTCCCCCACCCCCCAAGGGGTAGGGCCAGCACTGAGCCTGGGCTGGTGCTGCACGCGGCAAGCCCCTCCCAGGCTCTCCCAGTCCCGGGGGCAGCTCCAGCCCCATCTGCACAGAGAGCCTCAGGGACCCCAGCCCACTCCCATCCCCAGTAACCCCTCCCCAAACTCCATACTCTGTGTACTCCTCACCCCTGCCTTTCCCTCCCCTTCACCTCCCCTCGTACCTCCGTCCTCTGCCAGCCTCCCTTTACAGCCATGGAGTGGGGGGCGCGGGGCGTGGCGCAGCATGGCTGCAGTGTGGCCGGAGGAGCCAGCCAAGGGGGGGAGGGGGCACGGCGTGGCCGGAGGAGCCAGGGGGCGTGGCCAGAGGAGGAGCCAAGGGGGGCACCTTTTTTATGTTTGCTTGCTCCCCCTGCTGTTAGAACCTGGTTACGCTACTGATACCATACATCCAAAAACGGGAAAATATATATATAAAATAATAGTTTCCAGTCTGGATACAGCATCTATTACTTGAATTTGAAGACAATATCTGTACAATTGATCACAATGTATGTGTTTATTAGCAGTAAATGCCAAATTGTACAAATTGTTATTAGTTATCCTTGGATAGCAAATAAGATGAAAATAAAGCATAATAGCAACTTTGGACCAAATTTTTAAAAGGTATTTAGGCACTTAACTCCCACTGAAATCATTTCAGAAATCAATTTTATTTCAGTAGGAGTCAGGCTCCTAAATATATTTTAAAATCTAGCCCTTACTGACAGTTTCAATTACACTGCAAGGACTATTTAATATAGTTTCCTTGCACCTGCTGTAGCACTTCAGTGTAGACCAGGGGTAGGCAAACTATGGCCCGTGGTCCACATCCGGCCCGCCAGCCGATTTAATCCGGCCCTCGAGCTCCCGCCTGGGAGCGGGGTCTGCGGCTTACCCAGCTCCACACGCTCCAGCTCTCCAGCTGGCCACTCCGTGTGCATGCACTCCAGCTCTCTGGGGGCCACTCCGCGTGCATGTGCTGCGGCTCCACGCAGCTCCCAGAAGCAGCGGTATGTCCCCCCTCCAGCTCCTATGCTTAGGGGCAGCCAAGGGGCTCCGCACGCTGCCGCTGCCCCTGCCCCAAGTGCCGCCCCCTCCCCAGCTCCCATTGGCTGGGAACTGCAGCCAATGGGAGCTGCGGGGGCGATGCCTGCGGACATGCCTCTGTATAGGAGCCAGAGAGGGGGACATGCCGTTGCTTCCAGGAGTTGCTTGAGGTAAGTGCTGCCTGGAGTCTGCATTTCATAGCCCCTCCCATGTCCCAACTCCCTGTCCCAGCCCTGATCCCCCTCCCACCCTCCTGCACCCCTCAGTCCCAGCCCGGAGCACCCTCCTGCACCCTAAACCTCTCGTCCCCAGCCCTACCCCAGAGCTTGCAGCCCCAGCCAGAGCCCTAACCCCCCACAAACCCTGCCCCAGCCCAGAGCCCCCTTCTGCACCCTGAAGTCATTTCTGGCCCAACCGCAGAGCCCACACCCCCAGCCAGAGCCCTCACCCCCTCCACATCCCAACCCCAAATTTGTAAGCATTCATGGCCTGCCATACAATCTCCATACCCAGATATGGCCCTCGGGCCAAAAAATTTGCCCACCCCTGGTGTAGACACTACCTTCACCAATGGGAGGGATTCTCCCATCAGTGTAGGTAATCCACCTCCCCCAGAGACAGTAGCTAGGTTAACAGAAGAATTCTTCTGTCGGCCTAGTACTGTCTACACGGGGGGGTTAGGTCGGCTTAACTACGTCACTCAGGAATGTGGATTTGTCACACCCCTAAGCAGCGTAGCTATGGCAATGTAAGTTCCCAGTGTAGATAAGCCCTTAGTTGGCTAACAGTTTTCTCATTTCCAAACTTGTCTGTAACATTTGGCTATAAAGAAAGCAGAGAAAGAGAAAGAGACCCCAAGGGATCAGGGCCCAATTATCAGATCAATCTGTAACCATGTGTCTGCAAACTGTGTGCATATAAACTGGAAAACTGTGGGTCTATGTACCCAATTCACATATACAGATATAGGTTTCACACTTGCAAGAACTGGGAGTGCAATTCTAAAAGCATTTTTTAAAATCTGGTCTCTGCTATCTCTGTAGAGATTTTGTATGAAAACATACCAAAGCGTCTGCAGAACACTCCAAAAATGGCACTCTGCTCCACAACACGCAGGTCAGCCAAAAGAGAGAGCTCAAGACCCCCGGCCACTGCATATCCACTTACTGCAGCAATCACTGGTTTGGAAAACTTTATCCGGGAAGGACCCTATCAAAATAAAAGAGATATTAATACAGTCATACCACAGTGTACATACCAAAGACCCAATCCTGCAAACACTGTTGGATGTACTGCTTAACATAGGACGGAGGTTTATTGACTTCAGCAGCACTATGCCTTGTAATAAGCGTTTACAGAATTGGGCCATATCTAGGATGGTTGCAACCAGCACATCAGCTAATGCACCCATATATACTAACTTTGATTTATTATCTTGGTTTTGCTGTGATCAATTTACATTTTTATGATTACAGTCTACTCAGTTTATTAAGGATTGCTTTACCGGGCTATATCCCTGGATACCTAATTAGCCTAATGACTGCTGTTTAATCAGGACAGCAGTAGGAAAAATTAATAAGACATTTGTCCAGTGCCAGTGAGTTAAACTGGTGTTAAAGCAGATGTTCACTGTAGTGAAATTCTAAGCTGCAGTCACAGAAGTTGTCCTGTATAGATTATGTAAAGATGCAAACCAAATGATGACCTTAGATACATCTGTACAACTCCATGGTCTTCCAAACTTTATCTTAAATTTGAGCATGTACCATTGAGGCATAATATGAAGGCAAAAAAGGTTATACAGGTGCAGCCAAGGGCACAATTTGACTAACAGAACCTTTATTACTGGTTATGATGTGCAAGGTAGAAAGAACCCAGTTATACTTTCAGCACCCACGTTGAATTTTTAGGGCTGACAGTAAGAAAGACATTTTACTTGTCAGCTGAGCAAGTTTTGATATCAGGAAGACAGTACACATGGAAGGAAGGAAATTCACTTTCATCCTTGATTTGTTTTGAATGTGTTCAAATTTCATGGTATACACTGCAATCATATAAGATTTGAATGCCATAATTATGCATATTAGGACTGTATTAAGGATCAAGCATCAGTAATTTAGAAAAGTAGTCAGTTTGCTAACAGACCAAATGTAACCCACGGCTGTTAGTGTTAATACAAAGGCATGCCTCAGAGACTACTGGGCTCAGCAAGTGAAAGACAGAGGACTGCGTACTGTGACCTATTGCTTCTGTGGCTGTCTTTTAAAAACATGTTGCACTTAAACCACATCTTTCATCAGAGGACCTCAAACTGCTTTAGAAGGGCTAATAAGTTTTGTTATTTATATTATAAAGATGGAGAAATTAAGGCACAGTTAAATAAGCTATTCACCCACTCAAATCACTACTCTTTCATGAACACAACAATTCAAACAGCAGGATTATTTTGCTTGTATATGTTGAGTCTCAGACAAGATTCTCAAAAAGACTCTAGAATAACAACTTTCAGGAAGAAAATATTTCATTCTATTTGAGTTATACACCCTCATCTGTCAAAATGCTAAATAAATTTACAGATATGAGAAGCAGCAGCAAACTTCAGACAGGAATATGCACTACTCTATCCAGTGAGACTGATACCTTGATTTTGTCTCAACTGGAGAAGCCTAGTAACTTTATTGACCTTCATACTACCTAAGATAAGAACAAAACTGACTCAATGTATGGTGAATGAATTCTGATACCCAAGTATCTAATTCAACATTTTGTTTTCTGAGACTACGGATTTTATCAATACATCACCATTAATGTACTTCTGGCAAATGTGCTGTATATGGAAACACATACCGTACATACTCATTCATAAGCCGAATTTATTTAGTAAAAAAGGGAAGCACCAGAGAAGAGGGTCGGTTTATGAACAAGTATAGAGAGGGAGAGGTGGGGCACAGCCCCTCCCCCCACCATAGGGAGCAAGGAGAGCCAGAAGGGAAGAGGAGGGTCCAGAGTCTCTCCGCTTCTGGCCATGCTGCTCTCCCCATAGCCTCCAAAGCAGCTGCGGCTGTTCCGCTCAGCCCCACCCCCCAGAACAGGGTGTGGCCGTGCCGCCCAGCCCGCCAGAGCATGCTGCAGCCACGCTACCCAGTCTGGCCCGCCTGGCCCTCCCCAGATAAGGTGGGAAGGGATGGGATGGGGATAGTGTGGGGGTCCCAGGCTAGGATTGGGTCATGTAGGGGATGGTCACAGGGGTTACTCCCCTGACCCCCCACTCCTCCCCTCCCAAAACCCCCCCCACATTTCCCCACCAGTTGCTGTCCCGGCCCGTTGGGGTAAGCAGCTGGTGTGCTGGGACACTTTGTTTACTTAGGTCTACCTCTGTGCCTGCAGACTCTCGAGGTAAACAAATCATCTTGGCCCACCAGTGGCTTATCTGGATGGCCCGGGAGCCAAAGTTTGCTGACCCCTGAATTATAGGGTCGGCTTATGAACGGGTCATAAAAATTTTCCATTTTTACTTATCCATCTTGGGGGGGGGGGGGGTGTCAGCTTATAAACGAACCGGCTTATGATCAAGTATATACGGTAAGTCTCTGAGTGCCCATATAAAGTGATGTTCAAAGCATTGAGCACAGCCATCTAACATACTGAAAATAAAACACTTACCTAACACATCCACCTTACAAGTGGTCCATCTCTAGCAAACCTCCCTGGTGTACCTGAAGTTCTTATGTTTTCATATGTACCACTCCCCCACCACCAGCCACAGCAAGTACGAATATAAAGATATTCATTTTTAGGAGGCAGAATGCTTATGAAGTCAGAAGAATCTGTCTGTTTCTGAGCAAAACTGTGAACTTCTGCACCAAAGTCTTCATGGTAGAGATACCATGCAAACGGAGAATGACTGGGATCATATTAACACTGGTGAAAATCCAGCTTTCCAGATATGACTCAAGTACCTACATATGACACTGGGCCAAAGTTTTCTTTACCAAAAAATGTTTGATATACCATGCTGGAAAATTGTTAATAGTAGATCTATGTATACTGTCTATCCCTCAACGGTCTCTGCTTACTGTATTTTCATTTGAACTACAAATGACCCTGTGCACACAATCATGTAATTCATATTTATATAAACAGAGGGTACAGTACATATAATTTCCAAGATAACTGGGAGGTGATGCATCATAACTCAACTCCTACTTTTCATTTGGGGAAACAATCCCATTTGATTTTAGTTAACTTCAAAGAAGACAAGTATTTTTTCCTGTTTTTGGTGTCTGCAACTTAACAGAAATTTGTCACTTGTTTCCATAAAATCAAGATTTTAAAGTTTTCTTGTTTGTTAAAAACAAAACAGCTGCCTCTCACACATATAGCAAAACAACTGAAACACAATGATATGGTCCTGCAGCAATTTCAAGCCACGAAAATTGACTTTAGTTTCACTGAATTGCAAAAACCTCTCCATGCTGCACAGTTCTCTTTCCAAGTACGTACCATGGGACCAGGACCTTTGGTGACATCTTGTTCCAATTTTATTGCGGTTGGGTCGTGGGCCAGCTCTTTCAAATCATAACCAGCACAGAAATTACCTCCTATAAAACACCGCAAAAATTAGACTCCGCAGTGATGAATTCAGGAAAGCATCAGTGTGGGGTCAGTGGAGCTCCAAATACTCACATTTTTTCCTTGAGGTCTGTCCAAGAGCTGCTTTTGGGGTGGCTCAAGGGACCATTTTCTTTTATTCAGAAGCTTATTTCACCCTGAAAGCTATGCTGAAAGTGTGCATCAGACAATTTTTACACACATCTAAGGAACAGCTCTGGATCAGAAAATTTATACATATATCTCAGACAAACATCATATCTATATTTCTGTCCAGCCATTTAGTGACAGCAGCATTTCGCTACAACTTTCAAATGGGATTATTGATAGTGAAAGTGTAGTCACACCTACTGTCAAAGGTGCATGAAAATTTCCATTCTCAAGGGGTCATTTTCAGCTCCCTACCCAGTGAAGCTGGTTTCAGGGCACATTGTGCCAGACCAAAGTGGCATATAATGTACAGTAGATCCATCCAGTTTTATGAGAGACACTTAGGCCCAGATCCACAAAAGTACTTAGTCCCTTAACTTCCACTGATTTCAATGGAATTTAGGAGCCTAAATAGCTTTCTGGATCTAGGTTCTTCATTTATTCTACCTTTAAATTTTTCTGATTAATTTTAAAGTTAATATTGTTGTCAAGTGTAAGACTTAATGGAGTCCTAGTCCATGACTAGGGCTCATATCTCCTAGGGTGGTATACAAAATAATAATTATTGTTATTATTACAGACATAGGGCCAGATCTTCAGCTGACACTAATTGGTATAGATTAATTGAAATCAGTATAGTTGTACCAATTTACACCAGCTAAAGATCTGACTCATAAATTTTAATGATATCTCAACAGGAAGTAGCTCTTCCATTATACCTGTCTTTTTCAGTTGTATAAAGGTAAGTCAATGAAGACAAAGGATCTGATTCTTGTTTATACTAATGTCCCTTTTCATCACTCTGGCAGCACAAAAGGGCCTTGAAGTGGGTGTAAAGCATATCTAAGATGGCAGAAGAAAAAAGTTGTATGATATTCTGAGAAATTTGAAAACAATGTAAGGCCCAACAGTACCCACTGCCTGAAAGGCTGCAACATGCCAAATGTGTCCATAAGACTGTACTTTTAAAAAGACATTGAACCATTTGTTTGAAAGCTAGTGGCTGTCATATTTTAAAATATTAACATGCACAAAAGGAGCAGAGTAAAAAATTGTCCAGGCAGCCTCAATTTTACCATCTCACAACCTAAGTGCTTCCCTTTGGGCTCTCAATTTTCTTTTAATGTCATTGTTTCTATTGACCAGATTACAGCTCAACCGGGTACTGTTGAGTTACATCACTAATGAGGTGGAAAGACTTCTTAATACATCTCTACCCAGATATAATGCTGTCCTCGAGAGCCACAAAAATATTACCGCGTTATAGGTGAAACCGCGTTATATCAAACTTGCTTTGATCCCCTGGAGCACGCAGCCCCGCCCCCCGGAGCGCTACTTTACCACGTTATATCCGAATTCGTGTTATATCGGGTCGCGTTATATCGGGGTAGAGGTGTAGTAATGTAGGTTGATTCTCCAAATGGTTTATTTCCTTCACAGAGGCACATTATTTGGATAAGCACATGTATCAATACATGGGATGTGGGATCCATGAAACATAGACTTAGAAAGCTTTAGTGTGCATTTCAACATCCATCTCAAGCAAACAGTTCTTTTTCAAGAATTGGGCTAACATCACCAACTCAGGACCATATCCTCATCCAGTCCTCCGTTAATGTCAATGGAGCTTCATCAATATTCAGCAGTTGAGAATCGGTCCCTCAGGTTTGTGGACTGAGATTTGAATTTAAGATCTAAAGCAACGAGGAGGAGGGAGACTATGAGTGTGTGGAGAAGAAACTTGTCAGAGAACTTCATTTACTGATAAAATCAGCCTGTTTCTCTTTAATGGGATCACTTCTACGAATCCCATCTGTTATCAACAGTAAAGCAACACAGGGAGAGAATGGACACAGATGTTCTGAATTGCTCTGTGGAAAAAGTGTCCATGCCAGGCAGCAATGCCTACAGAAAGCAGAAAGGGGGAGTTTAGGTAGCAGGTCTCCTGATTCAAAGTGGCTATGAAAATTCAAATAATAAATAACAACAACAGTAAGAGAGATGACATCTCACATGAACAGCAGACCACAATTTGGGAATGTGGGCTACAAACAGCAGGTCCAGTTGATGAAAAAAGAACAGGTTTAGGGTGAGGCTGAAGTCTCTTTTTATTTTATGAAGAATGACTTCACCAATGGACAAATGATGTCAGGGAACAAAAGCAGATAAAGGGCTTAATTGTGCCTTATCGGCACAGCCCTGCATTGGGAGGGCACTGCAGAGCCACACTGCCCCAGAGAGAACACCCAAGAGGCATTTGCCTCAGAAATAACATTCTTCCTGTGTGTACAGAGATAGCATGTATGCTGCTATACACGCTATAGGGAGCTCCCATAGTCAGCGTGCAGGGATACAGTCATGACCCTGCCTACTCCCTGTACCCTCTGGGGCAGCATGTACACTGCGAGTAAGGATGGAGCAATCTTATCACTCCCCTAAGTACAGGGAGTGCAATTTAGGTTGGGCCTTGCCAGGGTAGTGGAAGAGTGGGGAGAGGATATTTGTGGTCTCACTCACACTGTGCACTCACATAAGGCCGGGCAGAATTTGCCCTTTAATTTTGAGATGATTTTGTTGGAACTCCAAAACCTCCTTGGTAAAGAATCTGGAAGGAAAAGAGAAAAAGATAGGCAATAGTGTGATGATGTCTTGATAACATTCAATAATCTAATTGAACAAGATGAACTAAGGTAGCGTTTCCCTTACAAGAAAGCGGTTAACGCAGAAGCCTGAAAGGAGGAAAATATAGGAACTCAGGATGAAAGTTAGTTCCCAAGGAAGGGTTAGACACCTGACTAATAAATGAATATGGAGAAGCTCTCATGAAGGCAGTTATTGTGAGATATGAGAAAGGAGCAGTCACTGAATGTGAAAAGTCAACAACTACTGTAGAAACACATATTGCTACTCAAAATCCAGACTAAGCTATGGTTAGAAGATAACTAAGAATGACATTTTTGTAAGTGCTATATTCACCTAGGAGTTACACAACACACTGACACAAAATTAAACTCTCTCTTCGTTCAAATTAGCTGTGTGAATGAGATGAAGGAAATATCAAGTCTAGAAATCTAAAAGAAATCCATGTCAGAAAATGAACTCTTGGGAGAAAAGTTTCATATAGGTTTGAATCAAACAATCCCTGTTCTGGTTGAGGAAATCTCCCAAATCACGGCTGTAGAAGCATGACCCTGAATATGAATTAAAGCCCTTTCTGCAAAAGCCAGATAACAGTGTTTAACAGCCGTGGTTAAGCAGGTTTTAAAAATGGTTGTGGCTGAACTGGGCTGTAAGCCAGTTTGGCCAGCCAGTGTGGATTGGACCCAATTATACTAAAACTAGGTTAAAACATATGTTCTAGCCACAACCTCTAAACTTTCTGTAAGATTCCTCCAAGGGATGCTGCAAAACCAATTTCTGTTTTATGGTCCAAATCATTAGTCAATGCAATAGCATGTAATAGTGGGTATTAAATACTCTTAACATAAACCAAATGAGTGTCATTAGCTCTCCAACACTTTACCCAATAAAATAGTTTATGTGAAGCTGTGTAAGTTAAGCATCTCCGTGACAATTTTCAAAACACATTTAATATTGGGGAGATGAATAATGAAGATAAATAAGTTCAAAGTAATTTTGTTTTAAAAATTAACCTCCGTTAATGGATATGAGGAACAAGAACAACTCTGCTATGAATGCTGAAAGAGACCCTGAAAGGTCTCCCAAGACTCTCTCCCAAGACAAAAATCATTTGTGAATGAGACACAAGGACAGCTTTCTGCAGTGCAGTATGACAAGTTATTGCACTCAGAGCTATATTAATACAGTAGTGTTTAGAGCTTGGTAGTGTAGTCCTGTTTGCATCTCAGTTTTCAAACAAACAAGAAAAACATCAAGTTACTTCAGAATACATCACCAGCTTTTACCTATCGCAGATCAAAGTTCTTTGGGGGGAAAAGAGAGGGCGACACTGGTGGTGTTCACTATTCCAGAAATGGACACTAAAGAAAAAAATCTCTACCCTGCATCAACTCTCCTGGTCTTAGTTCTATGGGGGCAGAGGGCAGGAGAGAGAAGAAGATCCTCTCACAGCTGTGAGCAGCAACTAAACTACTTCATGCCCACCACTGCAATCTCAAAGCTACCATAACCTCTGCAGCACAAACTCCCTTAAGAAGGTCCAGTAGATCCGTGTAGCCAGGGATCAACTAGCAAACCTCCTACTCCTTCCCTGTGTGCTCGGGCACAGTGTGTTCCAGGAAGATTGGCTTTGTAAGGCACAAGAGGTTCATGTCCATGGCATGGAGCCCAGCCTCACTCCAGCCCTGGGGAACCACGCAAGTCCCACTGCAGGCAGGCCACTCCACCTCCTCAAAGGAGTGTGTGGGAAAAATTTGCCTTTATGTCACCTAATACAATACACATTATTCCTATATTTAAATCTGAGGTTCTATGAAGAGCAGCAAGGCCACCTAATCTCACATAGGTGCCCGGAGGCCACAAGTTGCATATTTACAATCATTTGGGCTGTGGCAAGACTAGACAGTGGTATCATATGCTAGCTGAGATTATGAAATAGCTTCTTAAAAAGTAAACATAGAAATAAAAATCTTTTGATGGTGAAAGAAAATGAAGAGAGATTGGTCTTTTGGCACTGAATATCCTGGTCTAATATCAGCATTACACTGACTTTTCAGTAACCCTCCATATTCTCTTCCTTTGCGGATGCCAATGTTATGATTAAACACTGAATAAAGGCTGCATTCTATAAGGATGTGTCATTTAAAAGAAAGTGAAGACAAAGTAAACAAGAATTCACTTCCAGGGTTCTCACTGGTGCATGCCAAAAACCTATTCACCCTTCCACCCCCTCCACTTCCTTATCACTGAAAGTGTGCCTCCTCCACACAGCTTCCCGCAGCCGAAAGAGTGAATTCAGACCATTTCTTGCATGACTGTGGTATCATTACTGCAGAGTGCTAGAAGCAGTAGAAAGCACTGCTGCCCGCTGCTCCACCATGATGAAAATCAAAACATTGCAGCCCACCACATCTACTTTAATATTCCACTGTACAATGGACAGAAATCCCTTGTTGTCTCTAAAACATAAAAGGCCACAGAGCAAGAATCTCCCTATAGCGTTTAACAGGTGGAACCACGGTACAAAGCTGCAAAATTCAATGTTCTAATTCTCTCTGTTAAGTCAGTTAGGGTGGCATAAGTAACCCATGCATATGTGCTGGAGATGTAAAGCTTTGAAATATACATACAACTTTCCTTTTTTTTTTTTTTTTTTTTTTTTTTAAGTCTACAACACATTCTGTAATTTTCACAGGACTTCAGTAATATGATTGACTCCAGCCTAGCACCTCTTTTATATTTGAATAAGAACTGTCATGTATTAATATTAAAGTATGTATTAGCATTGTTAGCATGTATTCTGTATGTATTAAGTATTATGAAGTCAAATGATCATCAGTCTGGAGACAGGGGACAGGGTAAAAACAAACAAACAAACAAACAAACAAAACCGTAGGGTGAAGTTTTCAAAAGTGACTTGTGATTCTGGGTGCCTCAATTTTTGGGTGCCTGACTTTCAATACTTTAAAGGGGCTTGATTTTCAGAAAGTGGGCTCAGCACTTTCCGAAAGCTAAGTCCCTTTATGATATCTCAATTTTGGGCACCTGAAGTTTGAAGCACCAACAATAATAATAATAATAATCACAAGTCACTTTTAAAAATCTTGTTTTTTCAGAAGACACCAGAAAGACAAGGAATATAAGTGTTTGCCTGTAATACGTGGTAGCACCCAGTGATAGGACAGTCATTGCTTTTGTGCTGATAGTTGGTTTGGGAGTTAGGATGCTGAGTGAGAGGAATCATATAAAGGCAGACTGAGAAGTAAGAAGAGTGAGGTTAGAGAAACTATGAGATGTACGAACAGAGCCAATAAACCAAAGTCATACCCTCTGTAACTCTTCTGAAATCAGTGAAGTTACACCAGGGGTGAATTTGGCCCAGTGAGTTTTTCTTGTAGTGAAGAGAGAGTTTTCTTGTAAAATGGGTGAGTCTATTCTTGCTGAACCGTACACATCTAAGAGCTCAATCATTACATACACTAGCATAAATTAAATAAATACACCTCTACCTCGATATAACGCTGTCCTTGGGAGCCAAAAAATCTTACCGCATTATAGGTGAAACCATGTTGCATTGAACTTGCTTTGATCCACCGGAGTGCGCAGCCCCCCCGGAGCACTGCTTTACCGCGTTATATCCGAATTCGTGTTATATCGAGGTAGCGGTGTACCACAGAGAAGTCCACAAGCCCAGTTGCCTTTGATAACTCATTCCTGGAAGACTGAGTGTCACTGATTAAAAACTTAGTGGATCTGGGCCAAGGATGAGAGATTAAGTTCAAGAAAATACAAACTAATGAACTCAGCCAGCTAAATCTTATTATAGGCCCATGTCAAAGTGAAGGCTGATCTAGGAAACTACCTGATTGTCACACTTTTCCAAACCAATCTCCAAATACAAAACTCTAATGGCAGGTTGGGTATTTGACCTGTTCCTCCCCTGAGAAAAATAAATGTCTTCCCTTAAAAATGAGACACTGTTTTTATTTGGCCTCTTCTTCTTTTGCTACCTCCATTTGACAGTTCACACAAGTATTTTCATATACTCTTTGAAGTTTAGGGTGGGGTTGTTTTTTTCCCCCCAAGTGCTGGATTTTATGTCTCAGTCATCCTAAATTCAACTGCAGCGCTTCCAAGATAAATGAATAAAGCAAGAAAAAACTGCACACGCATCTTAAATAATATGCATGTTCTCATTTCTTGTTTTGATTTTCAAATACATGTTCCTTGTCTTACCCTAGTCTGTGGGCACAATAAGTCATTTGTATTGGGAAAAATAAGTCATCTTTTTTTTTTTTTTGTCACCTAGAGTAGAATAGTCTCAAATATAAAAGATTTCTCAAAAGTCACACAGCACCTGAGCAGTATAATTACAGCAAAAAACCTCCAACAGCCAGATTCTCAGTTAATGAAAATCAATAGAGTTATGTTGATTTATACCAGCTGGGTATTTGACCCTCAAGCATAATTGTCATGATATAATACATATTTCAAAGAACAAAAACAGGAATTTGTCTCTAGAGTTTCTTATTAGCTTATAAACAACTATTACTCAAGGACATATTTTACAACAAGCATCAAATGAATTCAGTTAGTTGTAGCTAAAATATTTTACCTCTTCATAACTTTAAGTTCAGTGTATAAGTGAACATGTACATTGACAGTCAAGAAAGCATGGGTAATAAAGCCTAGCAGCATCTGGGAACAGATGCTATTTTGCTGAAAAGACAGCAATATAAACAGTGATGTTTATTAGAGAAAAGAGACTCTGACCAAAATCAGGTTATAATTAACCACTTCACTGCCTGTGAAGGTATACCATTGCCAAAATGTTCAACAGTGGTCATTTATTTTGGGTTCCTCCATTTTTGAATGCCAAGCCTGAGACAACTTCGGACTGATTTTCCAGAGTGTTGAGTATTCACAGCTCCTCTGGAAGTCAGCATGAGCATCAGAGGTGTGAGCAGCACCTCTCAAGTTCATGACCAACATGTCTCAAGCTGGGCACACAAAATACGAGGCATCCAAAAAAATCAGTGTCCACTTCACTGTCTGTGAAAGTATAACATGAGTCCCCAAAATTTTTTTTTCATACTTGTGAGTCTGTAGGAGCAGGACCATAATTAACTTTGATCCTGCAAACATTTTACATACAAGTTATTCATGGGCATAAAGTTACTCACGTGTGCAAGTGTTTGCAGAATCATGCTTTTGGATGTAAATCATACTTCACTAATCATTTATTCAGTCATGTGTTTAGATTGAAAAGGAGACATGCATGGGTTAAATAAACTCAAGAAGGCTTTTTCATCACCTACTGTTCAAACAAGTTAGAGCCGCGTACCAGACCTCTTTGTAGAAATTAATATTTCATTTTTTTCAGAACTGTAGAAAATTAATCTCAGGAGAGAGAATAGCCTTGTGACAGTTTGGGGAATATGTTTGGGTCAACATATAAATCCCTAGTATCATTTATGGTTGTAACAGCCATTGTGAATTAGATCATCCATTTGGTGGCAGGGACCTGGCATGAAGTGAACAAACTATGTCTGGAGAATTCAAATAGGGCCATCCACAACTGAACAGCTTTGCCCTGAATGGCCAATGGAGGTTGTTGCAAGCAGAACCACTGAATTTTAAAAACTCTTTGCCTAGCAAGCCTTGGGGGATTGGGGCATAGAAAAGCCCCAGCACAAGGACAGAAAAAGAAAAGATGTTACAGATTGTTTTTTAAAAAGAGATGAGCACTTTGGGCAAGACAATCAGCCTGTCACAAGAAATAGAGGACACAGCTGGAGAAGTGGGCACAGAACAGGCTTTCCCTTCCCACAAAGAAACTGACCAAAACCCTAAAAATTCTCAGAAGCAGTGAGGACTCTTGCCTCTGGGGGGCAGGAGAGGAATTGCATTAATGTGTTTATTGTTTTGCCTGTAATTCTGCTGTGCTGTCTATGAGTAAAGTATATGTGTTTAAGAAGTTCCTTTATAAAGTCTGTGTTCCCTACTTTAACTACCACGTGTTCCCAAAGAGTTAAACTATAAACTAGAGCTATGGGGAAACCACGCACAGACAGAAGGGGAGTTTCAGCACTGGTCTTGAGGCTGAGGGCAACTACACTGAGGAGTCCCACATCCCAAGAAGAGGGCCAGACAGGGAGTCTGCATGCCAGGAGCATGCCCTAGAGGCTCAGTCAGACAGTGACTGGACTCTGTCCAGACCCAGATGGCTGGAAAGCATGTTGGATTCAAATGTTGGGTCTAATTATAACAGCCTGGTGACCACCCACCGAGGGTGGGTGGGGAGGATTCCAGCCAGGGCTATAACAAATCTCACCTATTCCGTGAAGTACAGCAACAGTTAGTGAGGTATCATCTTCAAATGAGGTGAATGCCTGAAGAAGCATTGCTGCAGTCTCCTGATTCACAGCATTCCTGGCTTCTGGCCTGTTAATCCCAATTGTCATGATGGTTCCATGTCTTTCAGTGACTACATTTTTCTTCCCTGTGTGGGGGAGAAGAAAAACAATCAGCGTAAAAGTATACTTACATTCTTTTTAGTAAGTCATTAATACATTAAAAAGGGGGTCTGAAAGGCTTAAAATGTTATTAGACGACAGAGATTTAAAATAAACAGAGGTAAATCCAACATATTATTTTTACCACTTACATCATTCCTTCATGAACATTTTTAAACATTTTAATATATAGTATCTTTCCCAGGCTTGTATTTAAGCAACAGTAAATAAGGACTGAAGATATTTCCCGAGAATTAATAACAAAGACCAGCTGTGAAGAGCGGACAGTCTCAAGCACAGCTGGGGCATCACTCTTCTGGGTGAAATGCGCTGTGGTATCATTGTTATTGCTAAAAAATGAAGGAAAAAAGTTATTTTTAAATGCAAGAGGTAGTTTCAACTGGTATTGGAGGTACAAGAAATTTCTACAGAATTAATGTTAAGCAAAGCAGGCAATCAGGTTGCTTAAAACAGCCCTCAGTAACCCATTTTACAATAAACATTAACTTCTAATTAGATAACTAACGAGATTAATTGTTGAAAGTAGTAAATAATCATGACAGGTTTCAGAGTAGCAGCTGTGTTAGTCTGTACCCACAAAGAGAACAGGAGTACTTGTGGCACCTTAGAGACTAACAAATTTATTTGAGCATAAGTTTTCGTGAGCTACAGCTCGCTTCTTCGGATGCATGGAATGGAACATATATTGAGGAGATATATATACACATACAGACAAGGCCGGCTCCAGGCACCAGCATTCCAAGCTGGTGCTTGGGGCGGCAATCTGCAAAGGGCGGCAGTCCCTGTTGTTTTGCCCCCAAGCAGCGCACCGAATTGCCGCCGCGGACAGCGGGGGCAGTCCGTGTGCCCTTAGGGCGGCACGCGTGTTTCCGTTGTGGCGGCAATTCGGCAGCAGCTTCTATGTTTAGCTGTCAGCGGTGGCTTCAGCTAAACATAGAAGCTGCTGCCGAATTGCCACCGCCGCGGAAACGCGCCTGCCACCCGAAGGGCACACGGACTGCCCCCGTCCATGGCGGCAATTCAGTGCGCTGCTTGGGGCGGCGAAAATTGTAGAGCCGGCCCTGCATACAGAGAGCATGAAAAGGTGGGAGTTGTCTTACCAACTCTTGACAACTCCCACCTTTTCATGCTCTCTGTATGTGTATATATATCCCCTCAATATATGTTCCATTCCATGCATCCGAAGTGGGCTGTAGCCCATGAAAGCTTATGCTCAAATAAATTTGTTAGTCTCTAAGGTGCCACAAGTACTCCTGTAAATAATCATATTTATCTCAAGATACAGTAACTCTCTCTTTCTACCAAAATAGGAAACCAAGGGGTCCAATTCCGCTCTCAGTGTAAGAAGTTGGATTATTTACTCTCTGGGGTTTCTTCTAAGTGTGCGTACTGTAGTCAGTACAATGGGGTCTCAGTCGTAGCTGGGGATTCTAGGCACTGCATGAATTTACAACGAGATATTCCAGAACAGCAGCAATGAAACTAAGCGCAGAATTAATTTTACATATATTCTAAATATTTTCATCATATGTAACTGAAAATGTGACAGTTTTTCCTTTAAAGCCGTAGTCTATAGGGACCTGAAGTCCAGAAAAATAAACGTGACAGATTCTCAGCTGATGTAAATTGGCTTCATTTCCCTGGTCTCAATAGAACAAATCCGATTTACAAAAGCTGAAGATCTGGCCCAGTTATTCACTTCTGATGGGACAGTCAAGAAGGCCTTTATACCTGAGAGATCACAGTTTTCCATGTTCCACACTACCACAGCTGTAATTTGCAGAGGTTCTTCCATATAAAGGAGAAAGCGGGGGTTTCCCAGCAGGATATTTGCTGTGAGGAGCCCTCAGCTTTGGAACCCAATTTCCCCATTGGTCCAAAACAACCTGAGTCTGTGAACAGTCAGGGCATACTGCATAGTTATCTGTTTACACAAGTTTGGGGGGATATAAGGGAAGATGTTTGTGCAGGAAGGGGCACTTGGGGGGGGCTTTATTTTATTACTATTTTGGGTTCCGGATGAAGCTGTTGGCTATGCTTCTAAAGTTATTTTTAGTTATTGGCATAGGCTCCTAGAGTCCAGGATAGGTGTTATACATTTACATTGAAAGAAATAAGAACTGCTGTCGGATCGGCTAGAGACAGATAGGATGCATTTGAGGCTAGTGAAAACTTGTTTGACACATGTGATCTGATTGATTAATACTGCTCTAGATCGCAATATTGCTCACCACTGAGGAGCCTAGACAGCAGAAGTCTACTAACTCATCACATCACTGTTTTAGCCAATTATGAGCCAGGATTTTTCCCTTGGGATGTAACAACAGCAATAAGACACTCCACTTCCAAAGGACTGTTACATTCCAAGGGTGATTAAAGTAAAATCAGCCTTTATTCTCACTGTTTATGAAACATATTTATGGCAGTCTACAGCCACCCCAAACTGCACAGATAGCATTTCATTTTAAACACATGGTCATCCAGCTACACTTCTAAAGCTTGACTCTTTCCGAGTGAAATTCAACTGTGTGATGAGTCGGCACAAATCCTCTGACCCACACAAATCCCACTTAAGGTCTCAGAACAGGACTTCACCCTTCATGAAGCATAGGGATTGGAGAAGAGAGCAGAATGGGGCTTGAGAATCAAGACATTCACTGCTATTCAAAAATTAAACGGCAAGCTAGTGATGGGGCTCAGTCAGTAGAGCACTATATCCAATAGCAGTTCTTTAAGACTGCAGCACCCTTAAAAATGAAGAAGAAAGAAGCTTGAGTCACCTGCTGTATCATTTACCATTTCTTCATCACAGTTTCATTTTGTCCAGTGCAAGGTGAAGACTTCTCTCTAGGCAAAGCATCTATCTCATGAAGGAAACATAAACAGAGGTCCTGCAAACATCACTTGTCCAACTAGGATGCTATCCTTTAGTCTCCATTCTGTTGTATGCCTCATCAGGTCAGATGCACTGGTACACTCAGCAGCTTTGTGCCACTCTGATGACACAAGGGGGCCATAAACCTGGCTGAAGTGGGTTATCAGCTGCTCTGCAAGGGGGCAAAGCAGGCAGAGGGTAACACCAAATCGGGACCATTGTCTTCAGCATACGGTACAGTGCTGTTTTTCATGCTGAGGTCAAATTTCCAAGAAAAGAAATGGAATGTCATCAAGACACATGAAAACTAGGAGTCCCCAAGCAATCAAGAATTCCTATTTTGGTTTTCAAGTTTAATAAATAAACTGCTCAGAGCCCCCCTATAAATCAGCTTAGAATCTGCAGCTCCCACATTGGGACACATTACTCAGAATCTAATGCTGATCCTTCCCAAAAGAACAATTCGTCCTAGAAATGGACATTTGATATGACCCCAAAGCCTCTCGACGTGAAGGGAGTTATTACTGATCAGCGCGTAAACCGTGGCATTTACTAAGGGCCAGGGGGTGAGGGGCCTCCTAAAAACCACGCAGGCTCCGAGATGCCTTATAGCGCTTGTAATCTAGCAACGTGGGCGCGGCTGCCGGCGCGAAGCAGCGGGGAGGGTCCGGCTGCCCTGTGGGTTCTCGCACTGCAGCGAAGGGCACGGGGGGGCCTTGCCGCTCCCACGCGCGGGAGGGGACGGCAGGCGAGTTCGCGTCCACATCGCACGCCCCGGTGTGCAGCAGCAGCCGCCGCCGCGGCGCTGATCCTGCCTCCCTCCACCCCGTCAGCAGCCCAGCGAGCGCTGCCCTCTGCCGGGGACGCAGGGACACAAACCTTCCTCTCCCGGTGTCCCTGCTCCTGCTGCAGCCGAGGAGGAGGAGCTCTCCCTGGCAGAGGCACCTGCTGCTGCTGCCGCCTGGCTCCTGCCCGGGGCCCCGCTGAAGAGGAGGCGCGCAGCGTTGCGCATGAGCTGCCCGGCCATTCCCCCCAGCGCGGGCAGCAGCACGATTCCGAAGCCAGGATCCGCGCAGCGCCGCCCCCGGGCACTCGGACGGTGCCGGCGCGGCGCGGCGCGACCCAGCTGTGACACGCACGCACTGACCAGCTCCCACGTGGGCTGAGCGGCTGCTGATCTCTGCTCTCTTTCAAAATGGCCACGGTCCCGTTGTTCCCTCCCCCTCCCATTTGTCTCGTCACCACTGAAGCCGCAGGCTGCCCTGAGAGAAGATACCCACCTCTTCCGCAGTCAGAGGGCGCGGAGGGTCATTGTGGCGGCAGCTGCAAATGGAGCCAGTAGGTCCTGATCTCTGGCATGTAATAGGAGTATCGACCATGGTGGTTATCCCGTGGACCCAGATCATGCGATCGTCCTTGGGCCAGCAAATACTGAGTCCAGTCTTCTACTGGGTGTGCCAGCCCTTATTCCAGCCCGGCTCTGTGAGAGAGCAGGGGAATGGGCTCCCTCCCTGTCAATATCCCCAGCAGAACTGCCCCCTGTTGCTGCTGTAGATGCCATCTTCGTACTAGGCACTATAACAACTGCATGGCACTAGTTGGTGGCAGAGAGTCTTCATGAACTCTAGGGAAAGTGACCGGGATTAAATATTAATCTTTGCAAGTCAGACAGGCATTGCTGGTTTTTAATCTCTGTTTGTATTGCCCTCTGACACCTTTACTTGATGAAGGGGTTATGTCACTTTAATTATACCAGGAAAGTTAAAGCCCTGCAACCCCACCCTCTGTTGTAGACACAATTATTCCAGTATACTCTTTCCTTTCATAGAAGAGAAATAAGCCATAGTAGTAAAACAGTATTGTTGTACCACTATAACTAGGAGTTTGTACTTTGTACTGCAACACTAGGAGTAGTATCACTATTCCAGCAGTGGTGCTGGAACAATTTTTACAGTGGGGGTGCTGAGATCCATTGAACCAAACTGTAAATCCTGTATATGATGGAAACCATTTCAAGACAGGGGGTGTAGTGGCACCCCTAGTTCCAGCACCTATGTTAATTCCAGTAAAAATCACACCTAACCCATGTAGTTATCCTGATTCAAAATTTGTGCATATACCAGGCCAAAATTGTGTTTTGTCAAGTGCAAGGCATAGGAGAAGATTTAATCGGGTATCTAGCTGACTTCAGCTGCGCCAGTATGCCCTGTAAGTTACCATGAAATAGTTTGTTCAAATAATTACATGTAACAGTTGGGAGTAAGGGGTTTTGATGTGTATCTGTCTGTAAGATCGTTCAAAGTGACATACTTTTTCAAGTGTGCAGCACACACACTCATTGCAGTGATACAGGTCAAAAACAGGAAACTGGTAATATTTAAAAAACTATGTAACACTTGCCAGGCAAAAATTGTATGCTACCTTCATGTCCTCTCTAAGAGCAGCAACATAGTCCTCAAACATTAAATTTGAAACTTTGTGGCAATGTTCTTGCTCACGATGTTAATCGCATCTCTATTTTCTGTTTAACTCTGAGTTTTGTAATGACATTAACCCTGAGCACTCATACCCATTGTGATCATTTTCCACACTTTCCTTTTCTGATCAGCTGTTAGATTGATCGAGTTAGCCTCTCCATACTACTCATGTCTGCATCAGTCATTCAACTACTAGCTCCATTGCAGTCTATAGGTAGTATTCCCTGCTCCCCATCTCCTTTGTCTTACTTATATTTCCCTAATGTACTGTCAGAGTTTTGCTGAGTCCTTTGCACTGTTTCACCTGTATTAGTCACTGTGGATAGTCACAGATCCAGTTCTACAAGCCTTATTCTTGTGTGGTCATTGGAACAGTTGCAGAATGGCCTAGGGGGAAGTCCAGCTTTTCTTTCCTTTGTTTATTCCCATCTTTGTCATAAAACAGTGCTTCTGTAGTCAGAGGTAGCCAGCTGGAAGCTATCGCTGAAATTTTTAACAAGTTTAGTGTTGTTACCCTGGTTACCCTGCTGAGCTTTGCCACACTCATCAAGTGATTGTATCAACTGAGCAGGTGACCCCATCTACCATTTAACTGGCAGGCAGCTGTTCAGTAATTACAGTAATACAGAACATTTTAATAACATGTAGGTACATTGCAGCCTGGTTCAGTGGTAATTGTTTATTAATTGAAAAAAAATTCATTACTTAGAGGCTGGGAGGATGAACTTCTGCTTTCAGTTTATTCTGATAGTCTACATATGTAATAGCAAACCATAGGAGAATATGCTTTCGTGCAATGCTTCTACATTAGTGACATATGAACACTACTGCTAAACAGCCACTACTCTGAGTTCCTCTCTCTGTTACTGCATGTAATAGAAGTGCCAATATAGGTTTTTTGGTTAATAATTTTGTAATGGGAACACCCTCTATGTTAATGTAGATTGTATATATGTAGGATGTAGATATAGATGACCAAGTAATGCTGTTTTCCTAGGAGCCAAACTGTTTGTTTTAAAGTGTCGCTAGTCTTTTATTTTGAATTGATATTTTGAATATAATGGCATAAAGAGTACACTTCCAAAGTTTGTGGATGATATCAAGCTAGGAGGGGTTGCAAGTGCTTTGGAGGACAAAGTAAATTCAAAATGATCTGGACAAATTGGAGAAATGGTTTGAAGTAAGTAGGATAAAATTCAATAAGAACAAAGCCAAGTACTCCACTTAGAAAGGAACATCAGTTTCACAGACACAAAATGGGAAATGACTGCCTAGGAAAAAGTACTACACAAAGAGGTCTGGAGGTCATGGATCACAAGCTAAAGATGAGTCAACAGTGTAACACTGTTGCAAAAAAAACAAAACACAACATCATTATCTATTAGCAGGAGTGTTGTAAGCAACACACGAAAAGTAATTCTTCTGCTCTACTCCGTGCTGATTAGCCTCAGCTGGAATATTGTGTCCAGTTCTGGGCACCACATTTCAGGAAGGTCCAGAGAAGAGCAACAAAAATGACTAAAGGTCTAGAAAACATGACCTATGAGGGCAGATTGAAAAAATTGGGTTAGTTCAGTCTGGAGAACAGAAGACTGAGAGGGGACATGATAACAGCTTAAATACTTAAAAGTTTGTTACAAGGAGGAGGGAGAAAAATTGTTCTTGTTGACCTCAGAGGATAGGACAAGAAGTAATAGGCTTAAATTGCAGCAATGGCAATTTAGGTTGCACATTAGAAAAAGCTTCCTGGCTGTCAGAGTGGTTAAGCACTGGAATAAATTGTCTAAGGAGGTTGTGGAATTTCCATCATTGGAGACTTTTAAGAGCGGGTTAGACAAACACCTGTCAGGGATGGTCTAGATTAGGGGTGGGCAAACTTTTTGGCCTGAGGGCCACATTGGGGTATGGAAATTATATGGCGGTCCCAGAATGCTCACAAAACTGGGGGTTGGGGTGCGGGAGGGGGTGAGAGCTCCAGCTGAGGGTGCGGGCTTTGGGGTGGGGCCAGAAATGAGGAGTTCAGGATGCAGGTGGGGGCTCTGGGCTGGAGTGCAGGGTGTGTGAGGGCTCTGGGGTGGGGCTGGGGGCTTGGGGTGCAGGAGAGGGATCCAGGCTGGGACCGAGGGGTTTGGAAGGCGGGAGGCAGATCAGGGCTGGGGCAGGGGTTTGGGGTAAGGGGGAGGAGTGTGAGGGCTCCGGCTGGGGGTGCGAGCTCTGGGGTGGGGCCGGGGATGAGGGGTTTGGGGTGCATGAGGGTGGTCCAGGCTAGGGCCAATTGGTTCAAAGGGCAGGGGGGTGATCAGGGATGGGGCAGGCTGTTGGGGCATGGGGGGTGTGGGTTCTGGGGTGGGGCTTAGGGTTTGGAGAGTGGGAGGGGTACAAGAGGGTGCTCGGCTGGGATCGGAGGGTGGGAGGGGATCAGGGCAGTGGCAGGGGATTGGGGTGTGCGGTGGTCTCAGGGGTGCAGGCTCCAGGCAGCGCTTACCACAATCAGCTCCTGGAAGTATGTCCTCCCTCCAGCACCGAGGCGCAGCCAGGCATCTCTGTGCGCTGCTCTGTCCACAGGCGCCACCCCTGAAGCTCCCATTGGTCAGTCCACCTTCTAGGATCAATTATTGACTCCTTCTGGTCTACCTTTAAGCCGTTCCCTCCTCTGTTGTAGAGCACTGACTCCTAGGCTGCTTTCCCTAGAGTCCCTCTCATAGTCTCAAGTATCAGGAGGTAGCCGTGTTAGTCTGTATCCACAAAAACAACAAGGAGTCCAGTGGCACCTTAAAGACTAACAGATTTATTTGGGCATAAGATGTCATGGGTAAAAATCCCACTTATGCCCAAATAAATCTGTTAGTCTTTAAGGTGCCACTGGACTCCTTGTTGTTCTCATAGTCTATCACGCACTGAAGTTCCCTGCTCTGCACCCCTATTCTCAGGCCCTGCAGAATTCTTCTTTGCTCTTTTATCTGAGCACCATCTCCCAGGTTTTCTCCCTAGAGACTCTTTTTCCTAGTAGGTTCCCACTAACTCTAGCAGCTTCTCCCAAAGCCCACCTTGCTTCCTACATACCCTAACTCAGAGCCCCTTTGCCAGTCCCAAAATCTAATACAGCCTATTTCCTGTAGTTCCTCTCTCTGAGTTTGCTCAATGTTTTTTATGAAGCACAGGTGTTGATCAGGCTAACACCTACTTTATTTGTCCAGCCTCCAGGCTGAGAGGCAGCTAATTATGGAGAAGTCTAATTTAATAGGGCAGACTGGCCCAAGGCCTCTTGACCCTTAAAGGGGCAGGCTGCCCTGTTACACTCACATTCATCTTACTCAAAGTTATGGGAAAACTCCACCTCTTAGAACTCCACCTAAAATTTGCTACACTGACCCAACAAATTTTTATTTTGAAATACTAGGGTCCCTTAAGAATCTTAGTATGTCTTATGTTAAATTACCTATTTGTCCAGTGGGTCTGCCTAATCCTATATATCCTTCACCTTTTAAGCCTGTCTTGTCTCTATACCCAATAACCTATGAACAAAACGTAGATGGTGAAATCCTGGCTCTCCTAAAGTCAATGAGGGTTTTGCCATTGACTTCAATGGGGCCAGGATTTCATCTGGAGTTATTTTCTTCAATATGACAAAGTGAGTGTTGCAATTACCATATACAGTTCATTGCCTGGACTTACTTGTTTGGCTTGAGGAGACTATTTTAATCTTTTAAAGCAACAAAAGAACACAGGTTATTCTTTACTGTATAATTAATATCATTACCCTTCTTGGCAAGTCATAAGGCCTTTTTAATTACTTCTGTTTTATTTTGGGATAGATTATATGTCTCCAAGAAGACTATTTGGCTAGTTTTTAAGTCTACGGAATTCCAATAAGTAAAGGAGTTGATGATGAATAACAGAGATGGTTACAGTAGCCTCTGTTCACTGTTTGTAGAAACCCTCAGAGTTTATTTGCAAAGGCCCTGGCCATGATCCAGAGCGAAGCTTTGAAAGCGGGGAGCCAGCTGCATATCTAACTTGGACTAATATCTGGACCCATGGGAAGTGATGTAAGAAAGATATTTACAGCAGTGTTTTATTTAATATGGATATGAAAAATATTAGCAAAGCAGCAATGAAAACTGCTCCTTACCAAAAAAAAAAAAAAAGTGACAGAAGCCTGGGTTTATCAAAGGGATAATGAGTACTGCAGATACTTCTCAAATTGTAATGCAATACAAAGTGGTTTTCAGAGAGTGATGCATGAGGTTTTATGTAGCCACTCAGTGTGCAATAAAATCAGAGGAAATCATATGCTAAACCCTCAAGGCCTAGACTGTGCCTTGCTATCATGCCCATGCAGGGCAGTTGGAGTGAAAAAGGATTCCATCTTATTCAACCCATGTAATGACTGTTCAGATAGCAGCTCCAGCTCTCAAAGAAGCACAGGGTCTGCATCTTAGAAGCTTCTCCTTTGGAGCAGCTGAATTGGGGAACAGAATGAGCTCAGCCATAGCTGCACCTCCATCCCATGGACTGGCCAGGAGAGCTGAGAGAGCTGGGAGTATGCTCTAGGTCTGAGGAGATATTGCAAGAATACTGTGCTGTAAAAGCTGCCAAGTTGACAGCCTGAAAGAATAAAATTTTCTGTGTAGCTACAGACCAGGCAGTGGAAGCCCTGAATCAAAATTGTGAGTGGGGTGCTGTGAATTGTGACTTAATGGGTCACACACAAGTTTATTATTTAAAGGTACTTTTGAAAATGGTCCTCAGCACTCTTCTGTGGTTACTGAGCTATTCACTACAAAGCTGCTGAT
Source organism: Mauremys reevesii (assembly GCF_016161935.1). Lineage (NCBI taxonomy): Eukaryota > Metazoa > Chordata > Testudines > Geoemydidae > Mauremys > Mauremys reevesii. The sequence goes on along the minus strand of NC_052624.1, from coordinate 173,269,900 downwards.
TTGGAGCCTCTGACTTGAATGTGCACATTCCACATATACGGTCCAGGGCACTGAAACAGCAGCCCACTATGGTTCCTTCATCTGGAAAAGCTATTCCATTGAACAGCAGTGACTGGTGAAGAAACTTAAGATTAAAGTAATTTTATTGTACATTAATTTTATTTTTTTCTATGTGGGACAGTGGCCCACTTGTTCCAGTGTCAAGCTTCCTTTTGAGAACAGCACAAGCTGTACTATGGCAGTGCAACGGTCCATCCCTCATCCCTGAGTAGAAGAATTTTTTAAGTGATAGGAGACTAGTTGAGTCTCAGTGTCCACTCAGTCCTTTCTTTCTCTGCCAAGAGAGAAACTAAAAGGATGCCATTAATGAGAATATTAGAAGGAACTCCATTTTCACTATTTCAGTGTGCAAATTTTTAATGTATTCAAACTTTTTTTGATCTGGGGATTTCACTGACTTGTTTAAATGGTAAACTGAGTCAATTTTGTTAATTGTTGATGTCATTATTTAATGTGTTTCATATGATGTACAAGTGCTCGGAGAGCCTGATAGGTGCATTTTACAAACCAAAAGCTAAATAAAAATAATAAATGACAATATGCAGCACTGCATAAATTACTCAAAACTGCAAAATCAACTTGCTTGTACCTTGTTTCCCTTCTTTCCTCAATCTCCAACATCCTGCTGGAAAACATCATAATTAAACAGTTGCATTTCAAGTTACTTTCAGTGTCAGTTAATTTATTTTGTTCTATTTTTCTCCCAGCCATATTTCAGCCACATGTCTAGAGTTTTTTATTTCTAAATGACTGTGGTCAACTCCCCCAGGCATGCTTATAGGCCACAAGTTTTAAAGGGAAACATTTTTAATTAAAGGTCATGTGAGCAGAACTTGGAAAAACATCTGCATTTTGCTTTGCAAATATTCTGTGGTGAGCTGAAATCTTCGGCAAACTTTCATGGGAAAAATCTTTGCTGCTTGAAAGTTTCCCCCATGAAGAGTATCCTCACAAAGAATTCTAGCACTTTTCAAAGAAACTAGAGAGTTGGATGGTGTGGGAATGTATCAGCTTCAAGCATGTATTTATGGTTCATGATTTGGTGCAGCAACAGAACCAGGGTAAAATAATCTCTTCTTTATAGATCTGGCCTCATACAAGTGAAATGTCTGTCATTTCAAGAGAAGTCACTCCTTTTAGTCCCAAAGTTACCTGCAACTACACAACTGCGTGTCTCCTCACTTTTAATAATAATTTAATAAATAATAATAATTTTATTACTTTTAATAAATAATAATAATTTTATTATTGAAAATTATATACATTAGAAATGCATAATAATAAACTGAATGTATAGAGTTATTTACATCAAAGGAATGATTCTTGCAACACTTTCTTTCCTGCTTGAATGATTTTTGCATTACCTTCATTTTGGATTTTGGTCACAAATTCTGTCATACATTTAGGTCTTGGCAGGTTATGAAATACTTCTGGCTTCCCATTACCATGGCATCTGAGTGTCTCCCAAGTTATTAGAAATAGATATCACAACAGCATGAACATGCTAATTGTATAAATAGCGCATTTCTCAAGATTATGCCAATAAATGACCCCACACCAGGAAAGCATCCATACCCAGACAAACACTTAAGTAGATGTTTAACTTAAAGCACGTGCTTAAGTGTCATTGAAGTCAATGGGTCTTAAGCGCATGTTTAAAGTTAAAGAAAGTACTGGCCATTGTGATCACACTGCACTCATTCACAGCCTAGCCTCATAAGGTAACAGAACTGCAAAGTCCCTTTACTGTGCTGCAAAACATGATACAGTTTTAAAAAAAGGAATTACCATTACAAATGTTGACTATAGTGAACTCTTTTAGGACCAATCACTCTTTTCGTGTAGGTTCTAAATGACTGTGATTGGTTCCATTTATCTTGCAGAGCTAGTGTAGTACAGTAGAAAGGGTGAAGGACTGGGATTCAGGAGACCTGGTTTCTACTCCTAGCTCTGCTATAGAGCTGCTGGTTGACCTTAGCTCTTTTCTCTGTCATCAATCAGGCAGTCCCCCTAGGAGACTGAGAACTCTGATTTCAGCCCAAGAACATCAGGCCTGGCCAGCTGGTTTGTCAAAGTATCAATTTCATGTGTTCTGTGGGTCTGCATTGCCAGCCCTGACTAAGGGGGGAAGGAAGCAAGTTCTGCCAACCTTGTCTTCTTGTAAAGTTTGTATCTATGATGATTTAGCAGATCTTCACTCTCTGGTAGCAAGTGCTGTCTCCCACTGCCACGACAGAGCTGCATAATGGGAGCTGGAAGTGGATCTGCCATTGATTCCAACAGCTGGAGAAGAACCTGGAAGAAATAAAGAAAGTTAGAGGTGGGAATGAATACAAAGTGGTCTTAACATTTAAACATAGATTTAAAAAATGACTATAAAGTTTTGAGAATGCTCTGTGGTCTTCTGAATTTTAAAATTTTATGATTCAGTCATATTGAATTATTACTACTCTTTTGCCAGCTGTGGCAAACAGCCAATACAGTAGAACCTCAGAGTTACGAACACCTTCGGAATGGAGATTGTTTGTAACTCTGAAACATTCGTAACTCTGAACAAAACATTATGATTGCTCTTCCAAAAGTTTACAACTGAATATTGACTTAATACAGCTTTGAAATTTTACTATGCAGAAGAAAAATGCTGCTTTCCCTCTGTTTTTTTAGTAGTTTACATTTAACACAGTACTGTACTGTATTTTTTTATTTTTTTTTTGGTCTCAGCTACTGCCTGATTGTGTACTTCTGGTTCCAAATGAGATGTGTGATTGACTGGTCAGTTAGTAACTCTGGTGTTCGTAACACTGAGGTTCTACTGTAGTCAAAACTGATTAATTCTATTGGGAACTAATGCCAATGTAAAGATTCAAAAACACAACCAGTAACAATTAAACACTAGGAGCCTGTCTAGAACTTAGTAACTTACACGGCACAATTAATTCACTTAATGCATTTTGAGGTTTAAAATGGAATTGCTTGATTTGTGTTTTGTTTACCTTTCAACCAAACTATGGTACTCTAGCTAGAAAACTATGGGCCAGATTCTCAGCTGGTGTAATTTGGCATAGTTCCATTGACTGAGGGGAGGGATAGTTCACTGGTTTGAACATTGCCTTACTAAACCCAGAGTTATGAGTTCAATCCTTGAGGGGCCCATTTAGGGAACTAGGGTAAAAATCTGCCTTAGGATTGGTCCTGCTTTGAGCAGGGGGTTAGACTAGATGATCTCCTGAGGTCCTTTCTAACCCTGATATTCTATTATTTGCTACACCAATTTGCACTAGCACTGAGGATCTGGCCCTGTAACTTTAGCTCCAGTTGTTTCAACACTGCAGTTCTTGTACCTAGATACTTTGTAAGAGAATAAATGAAATTATCCCCATGTGTTGCTGCAGCACTTTAAAAAAAAGATCTATTCAAAGATCCATTTGTTGGTTTAATTTCCACTTTCTTTTCATAGCCAGCTGCACCAGCCATACTAGCATCCAGACTTCTGTGGCATTTGAACAGTGGGGATTGTCTCCCCATTCTGCACAGATCTTGAGGCCAAGCTGAGCTGCATTCTTTACTTTTCACATTCTATGCTGCTGAATGTGAATAGTTGCAATGGCTTCTTCAATTGCTGTGTGGACTGAGGGGTTGGGGTCCTTCTGCCCTGTAATAAATTCAGTCAAATGGAATTTTGTTTTGCTTTGATAGACAATCTCTGCTACAAGCCACTAGAGGGCACCTTAAAGACATTATTCTGCACATTGTACTTGGCTGTTTAAACATTTCAGCCTAAACTACATGGTAAATTGCAGAGCTATGTGCTAAATGACCTCTACTGGGACTTACTCTAAACATTCCAAGCTCCCAAGCATCATCACATAGCTGACAAAAATATTTCCATCTTTCTGCCAAATGCGGATTCCCTTCCCCCCATGCTCACGCATACCTCCCCAAATCCTCTGAAGTCCAGACAGTCAATGGGCAGTGACAGGTTTAAGGTCTTACATTGCATAACCCTGCAGAGCTTGAAACAGGAGTTTATACCGTTGAAAGGGGAGATTCCCAGCATTTGGATGGAAAACACAGCACTTGGTTCCAGCCTGGGATCTGCCTGAGATATCACATTTTCAAGTTATGACAATTTGTGGCCAGAAAAGCTATTTCAGGTAATGTTTAGGGGAGTTTTACACACGTTAGTTAAGTTTTTCTTCTTTCTGTGCCTTGCACAACTGGGCTAATAGTAGCTAAGGCACCTAGTTTTATAAGTGAAGGGATACAAAATATAATTTAGGTTGTAAATTCTTCAGGGCAAGGACAGTCTCTATTATATGTATGTATAGCACTAGCACAATGGGTCCCTGACCTGATTGAGGCCTTTCAATGCTACTGCAATATGTTACTATGTTATTAATAGTGCTAGCAACAATTTTCATAACAACAAAGGGTCACAGGTCTGAGCTGATTAGCTAGTGGACATTTAGCCAACATGTTTTCCCCCAGAGATGGGAACAGGGAACCAATGCAATAGAGGTTAAGAAGCTGTTTTGCCACGGCTGCGGGAGGTCATCTGAAGCCGCGGGACCAGCGGACCTCCTACAGGCAAGCCGCCGAACACACCCTGCCTGCCATGCTTGGGGCGGCGAAATGTCTAGAGCCGCCCCTGGTTGTTACTGAAATATGCTGTAAGTTTGCTAGTGACATACAAAGGACCCATGCCTAGGAGGGTGTTCAATAACCATTAATCAAGGGATTTACAATCCAATGACAGTTGCCCAAGCACAACACAGTGGGGACTGCTCAACTCTATGACTCAGTTGCACAAGGCCACACCTGGGAGATTGCCCAGTCCAGTGACTCAGCAAAGCCCACCGGGACATATCTTCTAGGCGCATGGTCTAAGGATATAAAAGAGGACACTATGACAGCATGTTTTTGCTTTTCTCCTCCCCCACCTTCACTGAAAGCAACTGGAATGAAGAGAAGATGAAGGCAGGGGCGGCTCTAGAAATCGGGCTGCCCCAAGCAGCGCGGAGCGCTGCGCCGCCCTTCCCCGGTCCCGCGGCGGGTCCCCTCTTCCAGGCTCGGTTGAGCTCCTGCCGCATGCCTGCGGCAGGTCCACCGGAGCCCGGACGAGGACCTGCCGCAGCCTGCGGAGCTCAACCGAGCCGCGGGAAGGCGGGACCCGCGCAGGTCCGCTCGTCCGGGCTCCGGTGGACGCTGCAGGCCCGGAGCTCAACAGGAGTCAAATGCCGCCCCCCCGGGAAACAGCCGCCCCAAGCGCCTGCTTGGCGCGCTGGTGTCTAGAGCCGCCCCTGGATGAAGGTCAGCTGAGGAATCTGTTCCAGGCTTAAGAGGAAGCCTGCGTATTAAGAACTGTAACATCCTGTGAGATGAGCAAATTGCTGGTCTAAATATTGACGAATGTAATAAGGTTTAAGAGTTAGATTGTACATTTTTCTTTTGCTTTCTTTGGTAACTTTCTCGGCTCTTTTCTGCTTACAACTTTATAATCACTTAAAATCTCTCTTTCTGTAGTTAATAAATCTGTTTTCTACTTTACCTAAAACAGCGTATTTTGCTTGAAGTGCTTGGGAAACCTCAGCTTAGGTACAAAAACTGGTGTATGACCTCACCAAGTGGAGGGTGGGTGGACTGGGTTATAAACTTACACTGGTCAGGGTGCAAGGCTGGGGAGCTGTGGGGGAATTGGCTGGAGCTTCTCTATTATTAGTTCATGAGTGGCTGGGAGAAGCATTCATGTAACTCAGCTGGGTGTGTCCCTTCCTGTGGATGTCTGTAAGTGCAGTACCTGACAGAGGCTTGCAGCTTGTCACAGCATCGGTGTGAGAGGGAGCCCGGGACAGAGGGCCCAATGGTCTCACAGTTCAGATTGCACCCCAGGGATCCTATCACAACTCCCCACCTCGCCCTCCATCCTATTGCACATGTCTCTATACCCAGAAAGTAATTTATCACATCGTTAAGTATATTTTACAGCCAAGTGATTGTTAAAGAACTGCCTCCCATTCAGAGCTAATTCCCCTTTCCCTTCCCCATACAGTTATGGAGTTCTGTCCTATGGAGAGAACACGATTAGGAACATTCCCTGGTTAATTTATTCCCCATCTAATTGAGTTCTCCTCCTTTGCTATGTGTTACATTCTATTCCCATTAGCTGTTTAGACTTCCCTGACTCAACAACTTCCCCACTGAAAACACTGAGGAATCCTGAAGCCCCTCCAGACAAATCTTAGATTCATTCTATAGTCTGAGTCACTTTCTCTTTGGCTGAGGGACATACACAGTTTTTAATTTGTAACGAAAGAGGTGCCGGGGCTCACACAATTGTTTTACTTTCATAATTGACATGGCAAGCCCAGAGGTGCTGGAACTATGACCTGCCAAGCCTAGAGGTGCCAGGACTCAGCACTGGCAAGCCCTGGCATAAATTAAGCTCTGGACATACACCTAACAGTGAAAAGAGCAGTTGCTTCCTAATATTTCAGATGAGCAATGTGCCCCCTCATGGAGAAGCATGCAGAAAAAAGAAACAGGGGCCAGAGTAAGGAAAGTTATTCTCTGTAAACTGCTAATGGATTATTTACATTGATTGTTCCATTGTCAGGGATAGAACAAACTGCCAGAGCAGAGATGCAGCTAGTTGGTACTGTTTTCTCCTCCAGATTCTTCTGGGGTAGGTTTTCCTTCCAATGTAGCTGCAAAACATAAGCACAGTTTCTTAGCAGACGAGTCTTGTGGAATCAGTTAGTCTCTACACAGGCAGCGTACATACTGCTCTATCAATGCCTTTATTACTCCCAGCACACAGTGTCCTGAGGCTCACCTAACTGTGGAGGCAGAGTCTAGAGCTGAGAGACACCGTCAAGAAGAAGTGTTTTATTGAACAATGCACAGTGTCTCTCTGCAACATTAAATTCATCCAAAGCTGTTGAGCAATTTATTTTTTCCATTTTCCTCTTTTCTATTCAGAAGGGAAGGCCCCACAGACTCAACCTAATGGAAATAAGCTCATTGGACCACATTCATCCCTAGTCTAACTCCATTGCCATCAGTTGGTTTACACCAGGGATGAATTTGGCCAGTATGTTGAGGGTGCTGCCTTTGTTGTTTCTGTAGGATAACCTACTGGTCAGTCTGACTTGTGAATGAGCTCTGGGATCCCTAACTAACAATAGGAAAATATGTGTCTTGTATCTTTTTATAAGATGGATGAGGTGGAGAAAAGAACTGTCTACCAGGTAAGCAGCAGGAAGTCATTTTATGACAACATATAGGTTGTCATTCTCAGCATATTCTGTCTTCTCCTCTCACATGGCATAAAGTCAGAGAAGCCAGAACAAATAACAAGGCCATGAAGAATCAGTCACCATTTTATTTTCTGTGAAGCCTGTAAAATAAGGTCAGGTTTTCAAAAGCACTTGCCACATTGGGTGCTGAGCTGTCTGAAAAATCTATCCACATGTATCACAGTGGAGACTTGTGGTTGCTAAACACTTTTGAGAATGTGTACTTACTTGTAGAGGCATAGAGTTTAAAGCCAGAAGGGCCCACTATGTCACCTAGTCTAACCTCCTGAATATCACAGGCCATCAACACCACCGAACACCCGCACACTAAAGCCAACAACCAAAATGAGACCAAAGCATTACAGCCCACAGAAGACTAGACCATTATGTGACACAGGCAGAGAATAGGAGGGACTGAGGTGCACCAGTGCGGGAGGCCCCTGCAATGACAGGGAAATGATTAAATGAGATATACCCAGATAATCCTGGCAAATAATCCACACCTACAGAGAAAGGTGAAAAATACTCAAAGTCACTGCCATTCTGACCTTGGGGAAAATTCCTTCCAAACCCCACACCTGGAAAAGAGAGAAAGCCAGGCTTAATTAATGAAGCCCAATTGGGGAGAGCCTGGGTGGAGATTATAAATCCAGGAAACTTGCAGCAGAAAGGGGCTGCAGGGAGAAAGTCTGCAGTCACTCTCTGGAGGATAGAAGAGGTAGGAAGTGGTCCAGGGAGACAGCAAGCAGTCTGAGGGGTAGACATTGGCTGCCAGCTACAGAGTCCTGGGGCTGGAACCCAAAGTAGAGGGTGGGCCTGGCATCCCCTACCAACCATGGGAAAAGTATCATAAAGCCCCCTGATGTAAGGGATAAGGATATTCAAAGCCTTAAACCAAGAGGTTGTACGACCATGGAGCCCAGAGCTGGAGGTGAAGACCAGTTGTAAAGGCATTGGACTGTTATTTGTGGGACTTTGTTACCCCAGAAGGGGAGAACTATATAATGACCTGGGCAGAAGGCCAAGTCATGAAGAGGAAGCACCCCAATTTGCAGAGGTGGTGGGGTCGCATCATGAGTAACTGATGGAAGGGAGGGTGCCAGATGAAACAAAAGCTAGTCCCCAGATGTAGCCACAAGGAGGCACTACACCAGTGAGTGTACCCTCTTACACCCACATATGATGATCAGTTAGACCCTGAGCATGTGAGCAAGAACAAGCCAGCAAAGAGAATGCTTGGTGCCACCTCAGATCCCTGGTCACCATGCCCAATGTCCTATTTCCAGCCATGGCCATCTCTGATGCTTCAGAGGATGGAGATGAAAGACAAACAAAAAACACAGTCAATCAGTAAAAATTACTCTACTAGACCAAGGTGCTAATGTAAGATAGCAGCAGTTCCATGAATGACAGTGAAGCATTACTCTCTAGAGAGAGACTAGCAGTAAAACTAATCCTTAGTTTACTATGGACGAAACATTTCTGTGCAAGGTCAAGAAAGTCAAAGATCTCCCATATACTAGCTTGTGATGTTTTAAGGAACTGTCTGTGGTGCTGAAACCATAGTTTGGGCAGCGAGTGGCACAGTGACATTGAAAGTGACGTGGCCCAGTGACTAATTGAAGTGCATGTGCATGTGTGTGACTTTAAGTGCATACATGCACATCCAGAGGCATGGGAGTTGCAGCTGCAGTTCCAGATGAGGCAAGCGGCCTCCAGGCTGTGTTTGTCGTATCACACTGCTTAAAACACATGACGCTGAGGCCAGGAGGTTAACATCTCCTTTTCTTGTGATGAATGCCCATACTATAGGATTTATAACAGATCCCTTCTCAATATGGGAAGCTTTTGCTCTTATTTGTACTTTGTCTACTGTACACTGAGTGCATTTTCTACCTCTGCAGGTTAAGGTGGTAGTTCTTCAGATCCAGGGCCGGATTAACCTTTTGTGGGCCCTGGTGCCAAACATATTTGTGGGCCCCCATGTAGTCACTGTGGGCTCCGAGTGTGGGCCTGGTGTGGCAGTGCCATTGGTGCCATAGTATACCCAGTACTGAATCTCAGAGACATTTTTCATTTTGATCACACACCTCTACATGACTATATCCATTGCCATACACAGCTCCCTCAGCCCCCAGTTTTTCTCACTGAGCTGTACGCCCATGTGGGCTTACCAGTGTCCACAGTGAGTAGAACTTTCATAGTGATCAGGGAAACTCCCCACACATTTATCTCCTTCCTCATTCGGACCTTCTATAGCCATGTCTCCAGTACCACCCTATGTCACCAGTCACGGCATGTGGTCCTAGTCTCAGCTCAAAGTTCTAAAGCCAGCAGATACCTGATCAGTTCTGACAGATCCCTCCCTCAGCACCCATCCTGCCGTTTGAGCAAGCAACCTGCCAACACCATTTCCCCAAAGTGAGGACTTAGCCCTAGGGAATCTGAAGACACCAGCCTTTCTCCCTCTGCTGCCATCTACATGCTAGTTTACTACCTGATCACCACCACCTCTCCCCAAGCTTGTTTCCTTTCTACTTTGGACATGCTCCCCAACCAGGTGGGGCTATTCTCCCACTGCAAGCCTGTCCTGCTTCCTCTTTCCCTGCTCCTCTTGACATTCCTTTCCTATTGGTGACCTCTGTTCCTTGAGGTTAACTCCAGGTTCCTTAGCTGCTCTAGCTTAATGGCCCCCAGTAGTCACAGAGCCACTTGGAGCTTCTCTGGCTATAGCCATGGGGCCAGTTGCAAGAGGCCAGCCTTAGACAGCTGCAGCTAATGGTCAAGGTGGCAATTCCAAGGCTGAGCATGCTCGAACCTTGCAATGGCGGCACTAGGGACTCTAAATCTCAGTGCTGGCCCTAGGCAGCTGCAGACTCTGGAGTTAGGCACTTCCTTCCTCTAGGCCATGTCTTTAAGTACCTGAGATTCCCATCACCTGCAGCAGAGGCCACCAATTCCCACGTACCCCTCAGCCATCACATAGTCATGCAGAAAGTGCAGCCCGAATGATTTTGGAGGCTGGGGTGCCAAGAGGTTGCCATCCCTGAGCAGCATCTCTGCAACAATCTCACATGCCCCCCCTCCGCTGTGAGACCAGGACCCTGTGAAGACAGTGGAGTTACCCTGTGTATAATCAGTTCTGTCCAAAGCCTGTTGAAGTGAGTGGGAGTCTTTTCATTGTCTTTTATGGGCTGTGTATAGAGGCAAAGGACCCCATTCTAGACTCTAGGAGCAAAGTGCATTCTATGCGGCACTGGTTTACTATCGTAACAGGAAGATCTCACCTTACCTAGTGAATAAGCAACACCTCCTACAGCACCTAACTTTTTCTGAGAAGCTTCCCACCCAATTACTAAATGTAAACCTGCTTTGCTTACAAGGGCTGAAAATACCAGGTAGTATGGTTACAAAAGCAAGGCACTTCTGAATTCAGTAAGAATTTTGGATGTGCACAGAACACAGACAGGACTGGTTTCCACATGGTTACAGAACTGCAGTAAAGTGGAACAATTTTCAGCTTGTGTGATTGGAAGATATCTGGATGCATATTATAAGACTGTCCTACATAAATGAGGAAAAGTTGAGGTGCCTTTATTATTCTTTTGTTCCACTCTTCGTTTCTATGGGGAATTTGCCAGTGCAATATTACTGTCTTCCTTTTAAACAAACAAAACTAAAATAAATGGTAATGGCTGTTGAAAATAACAATTCCAGTCCTAGTTAGAACTAGGAAGACCCCACATTTGTTGCTCAATTTTATCCTACTTTTTCTACAGCAAATTATAATGGATCCGCATATTTGATTTGGGAGAACTGAAGTCATAGTTGCCCAAATTGAGCTTGAGCATGCCTGAATTTTGAGAGTGTTCGAATCTGGAAGGCAGGTGCTAGATTCCCTTTCTGACTATTGGATAAATCTGGAAAGAAAAAGTCAATTTCTATTTTCATGGCTCAGAAGTGGAAATCCTCCTGTACTGTATCTGAAGCTGCCCAGGTCCTCTAATAGAGCCTCCTCTCTCTTACTTATCATTTTAACTTCTAGTGGGATCCACATACCTCCCTTGCTAGGCTTCAGAGGTGCACTGTCCATTTAGTCCACCCAATTCCTTCTTTGGGGGCTGCCAGGCGAGGTCACACCAGCATCCCTAAGCCAGTCTGGGGAAGTCTCCTGAGGGTGATATCAGGGCCAAAGCCTTCTACTCTTTGGGCACACTTGTTCCCCATTCACAGTGCCACCCCCTTCTAGCAGCCAGCTCTCCATTCACAGCAAGCTGCAGAGCATGGAGTCTCTCAGCTTCCCCACTCCCTCCCCCTCCCTTTCCTGTTGATAGCGGACAAGGGAATGCTGGGAAATGTAGTTCCTTCCCTGCTCCAGGGCCAGCTCTATAGGCAGGGAGCTGGCCAAGGAACTACATCTTCCAGGGCCCCGTGGGTTCTCAGCTCCCATGCTGGATCTGGGCTGCTCTGAGGCTCCATTTCTGCAGAGGGGAGGAAGCGAGTGTATGGGCCCCTTTCTGAGCTTGGGCCCGGCGCTATGGTGCCATTGGCACCATGGTAAATCCGGTACTGTTCAGATCCTCAGTGAGATGATCAGACAGGGAAATTTAGAGGGAGATGGAACATGGTGTAATCTATCACCAGGGAGCCACCATATCATCCAACAACCTGATAAAGACAAAAATGAACATTTATGGCCTGATCCTCAGCTGGTGTAATTTAGTGCACCCTCAGTATCTAAATCTGACTGTTGGAGTGAGCTGTATAAATGAGGTCATGACTAATTCAAGCCACTGATCAGTTAGTTGGTGCAAATCAGTATAGCTCCATTGACTTTAATAGAGCTATGTCAGTTTATACCAGCTGAAAATACAACCGCTAGAGAGGTACAGAAGTACACAATACGTGCAGTGTACCAGATCCTCACAGATTGTGCTTTGATAACAAATCCCAAGGAGGTTCATTTCAAACAGTTCAATCTTGCTCCCAAACATAAACAATAATGGAGAACTGTGTTCAAAGTATCATTCAAATATGATGATTCCTTAAATCTTTGACTGGAAAGGGCTACCATACCCACTCCCTTTACACCCCTCTGTAAGGCACACAGGTATCCACTCTGATATGATCTGCTCCCACAGACAGTACATTGGCATAATCCACCCACTGCTGGTTATAGGCAGGGGACAGACTGCTGCATAGTTCACGAAAGTGTAACAATCTGCTCTTCAATTAAGATCTTGAGATTTAACAATAAAAATCATGTATCTGCTCTTTTCCGCTTTAGTCAAGTTTATTTTAAATGAAAAGAACAATGAAAACAATGAAATGGAATAACGATGTCAATGCAAGCATAAGGCTGCTGGTTTAAAATAGCCAGGATATGCAAAAGGTGACTCCTCCAAGAACATTTACTTGACCATATTGCCCCGCTCAGTGGGAGGCGGGGTGAGGGTTGGGGTAAATTTTTAAAATGTAGGTCGTGATCCTGAAAATACTTATTCACAAGTTTAACTTTAAGCACATGAGTAGCCTTATGGGTTTGCAGGATCAGGGTCATAAAGAATAAAATAGGAAGCCAGAGATTCTCAAACTGTGATCCACAGAGCATTTACTAGTAGTCTGCAGAGAGCTGGCTGATCACATTGTCCTGGCTCTTGATACAATAACGGAAATGGAAGCAGTGGAACAACTTGAGGAGGAGAATGGCAATCAAATCAATGGACAAGGAAGATGAGTTTAGCTGTAGCATTTTATATAGACCAGAGTGAAGTAATGTGGGCTTTACAGAGGTCTGAGAGAAAGGTGTTGCAGTAGTCAAAGTGGGATTTAATGAGAGAATGAGAAATTTAGTTGCAAGGATGGAAAGTAAAGAATGGATCCTGAATGTGCTGAGGAGGAAGAAGCAGCAGGATTTGGATATGGCCTGGATGTATGGGGCAAGAGAGAATGAATCAAACATTCAAGTCAATTAGAGGCCTAAGTGACAAGGGAGATGATAGTCTTGTTGACAGAGACAAAGTGATCTAGTGAAGAGGGGTTTTGAGGGAAGAGAAGGAATTTGATTTTGGATATGTCAATGTGATGCAGATGACAAGACATCCAAGAGGAGACTGCCTGAAATACAAGAATGGAATTAGAAGTTCAGGGGAGGAGTGGTAGATTTTCAGATCATCACCATAGAGACAGTAGCTGAAGCACTGTGAATGGATTTGCTTGCTCAGACTGTAGAGTGAGAAGATCAGGGAGGGGGCCAAGAAGAAAGGGAGAGGGTGGAGGAGGTCCCACTGAAAGAGAAGCTGAAGGAACTGTCAGAGTGGTAGGAGGAAAACCAAGAGGGGACAATATCACAAAAGTCTTCTAATGTTACAATGTCAAGGGGGAGAGAATAATAATCAACAGCATCAAAAGCAGCAGAGAAGTCACAGAAGATAAGGATGAAGTAGAGGTCCTTAGCCAGAGACCTTGGTGAAAGTGTTTTCAGTTGAGTAGATAGGGTGGAATCCAGATGGGAAGGGATCCAAGATAGATCTGGAGGAGAAAAAATCAAGGCAATGGTTAAACATGGTGCTTTTACTGAGTGTAGAAATGAAGGGGAGGAGGAAGATGGGTTAATAGAGAGGGAGGCATTGACTTTTTCAGGCAAGACATGGAGGGGAGACAGTCCATGAAACAGTACCTATTAAGATGTGGTCTACGCCACAAAAAAGTTTTAAAAGACCAATATTAAATTATATATTTAACCAAAAGAAGAATAGAAAATACTGCATAGGTGAGTTAAAATTACTCTAGGAATTTTAACTATGCTTTGCCCTGTCATTTTACCAGGGTGAGCTTAACATTCCTTTTATATCGTTTTTACACTTATTATTTAAAAGGAAAAAATGATGAGAGATGCAAAAGTGCCATGTACTGTTTAAATCATAAATCATTACAGGGTGAAGGCTGGATTGGAAGGAGAGGACAAAGAGTAGAAGTTGAAGGCAGTCAGAGGTATTTGCATTTGGGAGTGGGGTATTTCTCACCACTTTGGGGATTGCTATAGGCTGCCCATGGCTTTCTGAGATCAGCATGTGCTAGATGGCAAACAGGAAGGCTGATGGAAACTTGGAAGTGTCACTTCACTGAGCTATGAAGAGGAAAAGTCAAGGAAGAGAGAGAAAATATGCAGAGACACAGCTATGAAAAGGAAGAATTAAGGGCAAAGCGGGTTTGTTACCATATCTGTAATTGCTGGTACATATCTGGACAGTGCTTTTAGGGGTTAGCAACTGGAAAATTATGGCAGACTTGTGTACAAAGGTACAGTCAAATCTTTCTTCCCCCCCCCCCCCAACCTCCATTGCTAATTTTCAATCATTGTCTTTAAGCTCAGTTCTCAAAATTTTATTAACAAGATAATTTAGCTTTTAAAATAATGAATGATGTGGGGAGGCAGGAGGTAGTTTCAAAAGATATATTTTCTGAAATGTACTTTATATGTATATGTTTGTGGCCATGTTTCACCGATATCCATTTCTGAGTGTTGTGTGACCAACAGGTCATGTTCCTTCCTATATTCATTAAATTGCTGCTTATGAAATCTGCAGAACTGCATGATGGTAAGTTGGATGTAAGACATTTGCTTAAAATGAATTTAAAGGAAAGATATTCTGTACTTTGTCCATGAAAGGGTAAACAAAAACATTTGCTCTGTGGAGTTTTTAAAAGCCATAGTAATATTTAAAAGAAATGTGAAAAAGCTGTAAATGCATAGTACTTTTTATACTCTCCTGTTTTAGAGGGAAACAATTGTAAGCAAAGGCTCAAAGTCATTCACTAATGTGGACTTTCCATAGGACAAAATCCATCTTCTTTTGAAATCAATGGAAAGACTCCTATTGTATTCAATAGGAGACATAGGACTTGGATCTGTAAGGTGCTGAGAACTCTGGCACTGATACAGCAAAGCACTTAGCATATGCTTAATTTTAAACACTTGAGGAGTCCTACTGACTTCAAGGCATAGGTTCTATTTGGGGTTTACTCAAATAGACCCAGTTGAAGTCAGTGAGACTGCTTAAGAATTTGCATGATCGGAGCCCTGGATGCTGGCTCTTTTTGTTTCCTGCTGTCAAATGCAATTAAAAGACAACTGGAAATACACACTTACTTCCTCAATATTACTTTAACATATAAGTAATTACTGTAGTGTCCACAGCATTGTTTTGGGTTTGTGAGTTGGAGGCGATCCATGAAACAACTGTTCTGTTAAAATGTGGTCTGCTGCAAGAAGAAGTTTAAGAACTCCTACCTTGGTGTTCTGCTTGTCTGTTTAAACATTCACTCTGTAGATAAGCAAGAAATCTATAAAAAATTTCCTTAAATGATTTTTACCCCCAAACCTGCTACAGGATAGTTCCTCCTGTTGATCAGAGACATGCTCTGTAACTATATTTTTAATAATTCATTTTTTCAGAGCAGTGCCAAATATTAAGCTTTACACCCTGATCTGAGTAACTTTTTCCCATTTTACAATTAAATGGAAACCTCTCATGGGAAGAAGTTTGTGTCATTTTTGGAGAACTGCCCAGCAGAAGTAAATTATTAGCAAGACAAAATGACAGTATATAGATTACCACAGTATATGTGCTCACTCCTGCAAACACACATGAACTCAACTGGCCTACTTCCACGAATAGTTACTTATGTGTCTGTTGGCAAAAATCAGGCCCTGTGTTAACCATTGTTGCCATGTGTAATATTTCTATTTTTTAGCAACCTGGATGATAACATGTTGTCTACTGAAAAATCAAATATCTTTGCCTGAATAAATACACTGGGCAATAGTGCAAACTCCTATCCCTCTGAGTCCTGGGGCTTCCTCGGCAGGAGTACAGTATGATGCCATATGGTATATGTAAAATGAAAACCAATATCTTGTCTAAAACAAGATTTGGAAGGAGGGAGAGGTTGGTGGCTTTTGCTTTGTATTTAAAACAATGCTGCTTAAAATTGCCAACAGTGAAACTGTCTTTCTACTTAGCAGAGTAATAAGAAAACTCACTGGCATTTGAACATTGTATAGTTATAATCTGAATAAGTTGCCTTTTAAAAATATGGTTTGTTTGCCCTTTAGAGGAAGTATTTTGGTGATAATGTGACTATTCAAAATTACCTTTTCATTGAAGATGCATGTTTTCATTACTACACTGCTCTGTTGTCATTTAATCACTGATTCTGCTAAGCACTTAGGCACATGTTTAAAAGTCCCATTGATTTCAAGTTCAAAGTTAAGTGTGTGGTTAAATGCTTTGCTGAATCAAGGCCTTAAAAAAGGAGTGGGGGGGAGTCAGTTAGGTCTTTTATGCAGAAAATAAGTCCCACATCTCATTCAGGATTCCTTCTGGATGAAAATTTTTTCAAAAGTTTCAAAAAATATATGAACTGACATAAATCTAAAACACACAAGGTCAGAGTCTCAGATCCATCCCTCCATTTGGTATACTAACTTACACCAGCCAAGGATTGGCACAAAACCACAATGAAATACACCCTAATGATTTTTTCCTAATATATCATATCACTCACATTTTCCCCTTGCTACTAGGTTATATAGGCTTATAGTTACATTTCTATAGTTCTTAATTATATTAATGTAATATTCTAAAATATTGTGTCTTATTGTGTATTATTTTGTGAGGTAGGGAGGTATTGTTAACTCAGTTTAACAGATAGGGAACTGAGGAACAGGGAGATTAAAAGTAATTTGCTAAAAGTCAGAGGAAATCTTGAACAGAGCTAGGAAATGAACACATCTCCTGAGTTCCAGTTCCATACCTTAACTACAAATCCATCACCCTTCCCTCACGAGAAATGAAGGGTACACCAACACTGCAAAAAGAGACCCACAGCAGCAAGTCTCAGGTCAGGTCCCTCGGGCTTGCAAGGCTTATGCTACAGGGCTAAAAGTAGCAGTGTAGCTAGAGCCAGGATTCTGGAACACGGTGAGAGGGAAGAGGGGAGGATCTTGGACCTCAGGCTCCACCCGAAGCTCAAACATCTACACTGCAGTTTCCACCCTGCAGTGTGAGCTCTGCAAGCCCGAGTCAGTTGACCCAAGCTCTGAGACTCCCTGCTGTGGGGTTTCTTTGCACTGTAGATGTATCCTAAGTCAGATGTTCTCAACCTTTTTTTTTTCTGAGTCCCACCCCCACAAGACGCTACAAAGACTCCATGGTCCACTTATGCCACAACAACTGTTCTTTATATAAAAGCCAGGAGCTTGCATTAGGGAGTAACAAGCAGGACAATTGCCCGGGGCCCCATTCCACAGGATGCCCTGTAAAGCTAAGTTGCTCGGGCTTTGGCTTCATCTCTGTACAGCAGGGCTTGGGCTCAGGTTTGGGATTTCTGCCCTGGGCCCCATAGAGTCTAATGCCAGCCGTGCTTGGTGGACCTCCTGAAACCTGCTCACGCTCTCCCCAGGGGCCTCCAGACCCCCAGCTGAGAACTACTGCCCTAAGTAATTAGGGAGTGAGAGTCAAAGTACTGCCATGGATAGAAACTTGCTAAGAGAAAGAAAACAAAGAGAAGGTCAGTTTTCAACATGGCAAAAGTTAGCTGCGTGGTCACTAAAATTCTGTGATAGAACTGATGTTATAGAAAGGGAGGTTAATAGTGAAGTGGCAAAATGAGTAGATGACACAAAATTATTTAGATCAGTTAAGATTTGAGAATACTGAGAAATTTCAGAGGTCCCTAGCAAAGCTGGGTGAATGGACAGCACAACAACTGACGAAATTTAGTGTTAAGTGTGAAGTAACAACAAGGACAACCTGTATACCTTGCTGCATTCTGAAGAAACTGTAACCACTCCAGGAAAAAGATCTGGGCATCATTGTGGGCATATATTATATTAAAATTAAATTAAAACTTCCGGCAGAAATGTATTGGTAAGAATTTTTGTACAGAGCATTTTTGCATAAATTATTATTATATTTGCTATATTATGGTGTCGAATGACCCATTACGTTTTATCTTAATTTATGCTCAGTTGTAAATAAGTAAATGCCACTTTTTGGTAAAGTTTCTGTATGTGTTGATACATAAGGCAGAAAAAGGCAGACAGAATGACTGCTTGTCTCAACCGGGTCAGATATGGAGTCTTAGCTGAAGCCCTTTTCTATTAGAGATTTTATAAACAGTGGCAAATGCAATACTGAGCAATGGGTTTTAACTTGTTACATACAGTCACTATACTTACATACACTCACAAAAGCATTCCTGTTCAGGAAGGGCACTTAAGTACTTGCTTAAGTGGTTTCCTGAATCAGGGCCAAAAGCAGCAATGGAAGTAAGCTTTTGCACTTGCCTGTTGGTTTCACAAGCTGGAGTGAGCAAACCACACATCTGTCCAGTCCTTAAAGCAATGAACCCTTCTTTTGTGAAATCGGTGTTTGCAGAAGTCCCTCTGCAATATTTTTTTTCCAGTGTGGAATGTCCAGCTTTGCTGGCAGTTGGTTCTTTTTATTCAAGCTCCTGACTAGACTCAATGATTAATAATTCTTATACACTGGGAAAAACCGTTGCTCATTTCCTCCTCTCTAGTTACATTTCTAGTAGTGCTTTCATTATAGACACCTGTTCCTCTGGCATTTTTCATAATTGCCATGAAAAATTAACTGGGCAAACACAGGCTTAATCCAAGAGGAAAATTATGGTGGGCTTTTTAAAAAATAAATATTCCAGCTAATTTTTAAAATAACTATTTTTAGACATAACATTAAATAGTAGGAATGTAATGGAGTTAAGTTTATATTTTTTAAATTAAGGCCCCAGTTCTGCCAACACTTGGCTTGTGCCAACTGCTCCAATCCCTTTGTTGCATGTATTTCTCCCACACAGTAGCTTGTTGGATATGTGATTTTTCATTCACACACTATATGGTACAAAATTTCTCAAGCTTTGTTCCAAATTCAGGAAAGAGTTCCTGTTCAGGAAAGCACTTAGGCATATGCTTAACTTAACATGGGTTGAAGCCCCAGAGACTGCCAGAGCAAGAGAAGGACACTTTCTTTGCAAAGGAGAAATGCATCCTGGTGGCATAGAGTGAAGCATTTTATGTTCTCTCCGAGGAAGTGTATGGATTTGGAACAGTGTATAAGATGAGGCATTTAAGTAGATGTAAGTAGGACTGGGTGCAAACCGCATTTTCTTAATGTGATCAAGTCCTGTCACTGATTATTATGTACAAGTTTATGCACAAAAGGCAAACCATGCTGTATTTTAACAATTACAATATTTTAGTTTTATAACAAAGAATTATGTAGTGGTAAGTTTACCTTGTCACTAATCTTTCTTTCTTTCTTTCTTTCTTTCTTTCACTCTTCACAGCAGTTTGCTATATTACTATCTTGCCTCAGTTTATAACATACTCCACTATGCTGTGATGTAAATTGTTAGGTGTAGGGGCTGCAGCATCTCCACAGAGACCCTGTTGTTTTGCCATAAACTGAGGCTGACTTTTAGTTCTAATCATGTTTCCTGATTCTTTTTGCCAGATTTCATCTGTGCCATGGAACAGAGCTGGGACATGGGTACTTGCCTGTGTCTTTCTTGCTGTGCAGTCCTTTCTTGCCAATGGACAAGAGCACTCTGGATACCATTCAGGTACAAGCTGATAAATCAATTAACTTCTCCAAAAACAAATATGATAAAAAAGTAAATATTTTACCAGAATGGTTGCCAATGACCTTGATGACACCTTTTCATTTGGTTCTTTGATGAGCTATTTGAAATTTAATGATGAGCACAGTGCTGAAAAATTAGCATGAGCTGGTGAAGCCAAGTATTTAAATACCCTTTGATTAACTGGAAAAAGAACATTAACATCTGTAGATAAAAAGCAATAGAAATATAGCATGAAAGGGGCTGATTCAAAATTAGTTTGTGTGACTGAATCTATGTCTACACTGTAATTAAACACCCACGGCTGGCCCATGTCAGTTGACTCAAGCTTGCTGGGCTTTGGCTGCAAAATTGTGGTGTAGATGTTTGGGTTCAGACTGGAGCCCAGGCTCTGCGACCCTCGACACCCATGGTGTTCCAGATCCTGGGCTTCCGCCCAAGCCCACATGTCTACACCGCTGTTTTACAACCTCATAGCCCGAGCTCTGCGAGCCCAAGTCAGCTGACATGGATCAGCCACGGGTGTTTAATTGCAGTGTAGACTTACCCAGTGTGAGCTATAAACCCATTAACAGTTTTCAAGTACATAAAAGGTTGTTACAAGGAGGAGGGAGAAAAATTGTTCTTCTTAACCTCTGAGGATAGGACAAGAAGCAATGGGCTTAAATTGCAGCAAGGGTGGTTTAGGTTGGACATTAGGAAAAACTTCCTAACTGTCAGTGTGGTTAAGCACTGGAATAAATTGTTTTGGGAGGTTGTGGAATCTCCATCATTGGGGATTTTTAAGAGCAGGGGTTAGACAAACACCTGTCAGGGATGGTCTAGATAATACTTAGTCCTGCCTTGAGTGCAGGGGACTGGACTAGATGACCTCTCGAGGTCCCTTCCAGTCCTATGATTCTCCTGATCCTGCAGTTCTTGAATACCTATTGGGAAACTGCAGGATTGGGTCCTATAATAAGACAAGCTGTACAGTAGCCCCTATGAGTAAATAAATTCCTATGTCTATGCAACAAAGTGCTATTTACATGCAAATATATTAGAAATTAAAATAAAACCACTACATGGCATGACAGCATTTAGAGTTCATCCAATTTCTAATAGAAATAATACACAAAAGAACACAGTACACCTAAAAGCGAGACACAAGCCTTTAGTTTGTTCCCAGACCTCATATACTAACATATCAATAAAACAGGAACAAGCTGAATACTGAGATGCTGATGACTACTTCATGAATCCAATTTACAGTAGTGTTTAGGCCTATAACCGAATGCCTGTGTTTGCATACATAAATGTGATTGTCTAATTTTAAAATTCAGGCTCAAAGTGGCTACGGCTATGTTTACACTTATGAAATTAAACCAGCATAATTACGTCAGCATAGCCCAGTCGTGTAGATGCCGCCTACATCGAAGAGGTCTTTCTGTTGGTGTAGGAACACTACCTCCTCGAATGACGTTAGCTATGTTGACAGAATCAGTCTTCCATTGACATAGCTGCATCCACACTGGGGGTTATGTCAGAATGGGTACCTGAGTCAGGTGTGTGGCTTTTTCACACCCCTAATTGACATAGCTATGCCTATATAACTTTTTCAGCGTAGATCAGGCCTAAGAGAGATTCATTGTCCTCAGTTATGTTCCAAACCGAGTCAGAAACAGCTATGATAACTTCTGTGGTGGCTCAGTTCCCACCTAAGCAGCTTGACAAATAGAAAATAAATATAAACTTGATGGAAAGAACAATTAGATTCTTAATTATGGGGTTTTAAAATTTTTGTTATTAGCCTCCCTGTATTAATTCAGATTTCTGTTGTTCACTTTTCAAAAACCTCAGATTGGTGATACGGTTGTCTAGAACCATCTTTTTCAGTTACATAGTTATGGCTATACCAAAAAGCACTGGACTGAGAATTTAGGCCCAGATCTTGAGAGAGAGCTAGGTTCCTAATTCCCACTGATACCAATGAGAGCTAGGATCTGGGCCTTAGTATAAAAAGTGCTTTATTGTGCCTGTGTATGTGATTAATGTTTTATTATTATTGGTATCTCAAAAACATATTAGGTGACGAAGACACCTATAGGAATATAGCGGCAGAATCAGACCCTTATTTGCCTGAATTAGGAAGTACATCTTATGATGGCTATAAATCAGGAGATGATTTCAGGATGACATCCACAAGCATCCCTTACCTCACAGACTACCCTGGTAGATATTACCCAGAGGAAACCACAGCTGGATATTATGAGTCACCATCTTCAGGTTATTACTTGGACAGACAGAAACACACTTTCCCAACAGAATACTACGTTGATGCTAGAGATGATACAACTTTGACAGTTAAGACATCATTCAGTGAAGAGAAAAATCTTTCCCCAGTTCCTGAAGTCTCAAGAGAAGCACAAGGTGTGTATAATCTTTACTCTTTCCTTACTTTTCCCTCTATAACACATGTATACAACTGCTGTAGCATACTCATATCCATATAGCAGCTGCATGTCTAAATACAAACCAATTTGGAGCGAGAAATGTCTAAGGCTGAACAAACCAAAGTATATCTTAATTTGCCCAATTTCTATCCCAGGCTCATTTCCTTATTATGATGTAATATTTCATTTTCTTTCTATTTTTTTTTCCTGCTCACTCTTATGTTACTCCTAGATAACAGGACATTAGCTGTGGCCAACACTACTTTTTCTCCAACTCTACTTAGTCAGAAAGGTTGGGAACATTCCCCCTCCCCCTGTTGGGAACATCACCATCCATTCCATATGTTCGTGGTAGCTCCTTATCCAAACCAAACACGTGATGACATTTTTCACCATTTTCATGTTAGTTGTGTTGACCGCTGTTCCATTTTAGTCACTGATCTGTTGGAAGAACTAGAAGTATGCAGGGCTCCTGGAGTCAGTATTGTTCCCGGATCACAAAGTGACCTGACAGCTTATCAGCTTGGACCAAGAGTGCAAGTCAGAAAAGAAACCAGGTCTGTAAAATGACATCAACAACCTTTTAGGCCTTTAAATTGGGATTATGTAAACCCCTTAATCTTGTTAACATCTTAATTTTTTGTTTCAGTGAACTTCAGTATATGCATTGAAGTATACATTAAAATTAATGGGCCAGATACTCAGTTGGTTTAAATCGGAATAGCTCCATATAAGTTAGTGGGCAATGAAGAGTCCCAAGAATCCTCATCTACTGTGTCATAAGACTATAACATTGCCCTCTGACTATCTGTAATACTTTGTTCCTCAATTCCAGACATATAGGCTTCTTTAGACAAAAAGGCCCAGTCGACACTAGAGATACAGCTGTGATTTTGAAACCACTGCTCTATATAGTTAATCCCTTTCCAGCGAGAGTGATACATCAGAGGGATAAACACCAGGGAGAGAAAGTAGTTATTTAAGTTAAGGGCCAATGCTGGCACAAGAAAAATGGATATAAACTGACCATCAATTAGTTTAGGCTTGAAATTAGACAAAGGTTTCTGATCATCAGAAGAGTGAATTTCTGGAACAGCCTTCCAAGAGGAGCAGTGAGCGCAAAAACCTGAACTCGTTTTAAGACTTAGCTTGATATGTTTATGGAGGGGAAGGCATGATGAGGTTGCCTACAGTGGTGTATGGCCTATCTGCAACTGTTAGTAGCAAATATCCCCAACAGCCAGAGATGGGACACTAGATGGGGAGGGTTCTGAGTTACTACAGAGAAATCTTTCCCAGGTGTTTGGCTGGTGGGTCTTGCCCATATGCTCAGGGTCTAACGGATCCCCATATTTGGGGGTCACGAAGAATTTTTCCCAGGTCACATTGGTGGAGACCCTGGGGGGTTTTCACCTTTCTCTGCAGCACAGGTCACTTGCTGGTTTGAACTAGAGTAAATGGTGGAATCACTGCCATTTGAAGTCTTTACATCAAGGTTTGAGGACTTCAGTAACTCAGCCAGAGGTGATGGGCCTATTACAGGAGTGGGTGGGTTAGGCCTGCAATGTGCAAGAGGTCAGACTATATGATCATGATGGTCCCTTCTGGCCTTAAAGTCTATGACAGTCAGTATTTCCCATGACTAATGTTGTTAATTGAAAACAAACATTTTCAAGGGGACTTGATGTTGAACATTGATGCTAAGGTGTACAGTTTCTTAGGTTTTTCATACATTTCTTTTCTAGATTTATTCTTCCCTATGGGTTCCCCCAGGAATTCTCTGTAGTCTCCACCTTCAGAATGAGAGACGACACCTCAGAGGTGGTCTGGGATCTGTGGGAGGTGACGGACAGAGAAGGTGCTGATCAGTTCAGGCTGCGTCTGTATGGAGAGAGCTATGCAGTTGACATATATAATGCAGCAGGAGCAGCAACAGGTAGTGAGATCATCACCTTTGAGAACCTGGAGAAGCTTTTTGATGGGGCATGGCACAAGCTCGCTCTGTGTGCCAGGAGACACCGTATTACTTTGTATGTAGATTGCCAGCAAGTGGGCACAGCCCCTGTCACTCATGATGGAGCAATCAGAACAGATGGAGATAGTGTTTTGGCCACGAGAATAAAGGATGATGTTACTCCGCTGGTAAGTACCAAGCCATGTACCTTACTATATATAGATTTATCCTCAACCTAGACTGTTCAGGAACATTCAAAAAGGGATCATACATCACTCTGACTTACTGGAAATATGGACTCATGTTAGCTTATGTGTCTGTGACATGAGCCTTTTACTTCACTAACCTTTCTTCCAATGTGCCCAGCCTGCCTTGGATGCCACTGTAATCAGACTGGCACTCCCCATTCTGAACTGAGGATCAGGAAACAGGGTTTGTTCAATTTCATTTGCACTGTACTGGGGCTGAGGCTCTGGCCTCTACTATCTAACAATGAAGCCACATGTCCTGGTACAAAATGCTGCAGTCCTTAACATGAGAAGTTGCTATAAATATATCATTCCCACAGTCGGCTCACTGCACTGTTTCTCCACTGAATAGAGGGTCCAGTTCAAAGTCTCTGTCCTGATATTCAAAGTAGTCTATGGGATTCATTCTCGCTATCTGAGTTCTCCCTTTGTGACCCTTACTTATCACAACAATGACCTACCACTGGAGCAGTGAGACTGTCAGCCCATAAGGGGCGGCTCTGTAGTACAGGAGACAGAACTTTTACAGGGGCTAGAGTTATGGAACTCACTCCCGCAAGAGAGAAGAAGGATTTCAGACCAAATCACTCTCCCAACTACATGCAAACATACTGCTTCATTTTAGTTTTCCCTCAGCATGTCCTTCATAGACAGACATCACAGCACAACACAACCACTTGCTCACATACAAACACAAATACAAATTGAAATGCCCATAAACTTATCAAGCTCTTTCTCCCACAGGCTGGGAAGAAAATATTAATGCTATGCCACCTGTTCAGTATTTGGGAAGTGTTTAGATATTGTGGTCATGGGTGGACAGACAGACAGATAGTAATGTGGGTGAAGCTTTACTGGAATTTCAGAACATTTCCCCGTTGATTCACTAGGTTGAGGTGCAGCAACTTCA
The DNA here is from genome assembly GCF_016161935.1 of Mauremys reevesii. Classification (NCBI taxonomy): domain Eukaryota; kingdom Metazoa; phylum Chordata; order Testudines; family Geoemydidae; genus Mauremys; species Mauremys reevesii. The sequence continues at coordinate 173,244,332 of NC_052624.1, read as the reverse complement.
GCTTTACACAGACCATAACCAGGCAATGGATGAAACCTGTTGTGAAGTACCTGGAGTGGTGAGTTTAGACTGCAGATAATACACATGCTTTCTCAGATTACAATTAAATTCTTGTCCCCATTTTTTTCTTTTTGTCCCTTACAGGAAGATGACCGGGTAAGTTCCCAAAAGCACAGTCAATGGATTTATAAATACAGAAATTTCACTTTAAATGCAGAAGGAAAATATAGTTCAAATGTGCATTTGTGTCCCCCCACCCCGCAAGTGTTCTAGTTCAGGACTTATGGAAACTAGAAAGGATTGCAACTGCCAGCCTGGAGAACTGGGTTATGCTGGCCTTCCTGGTCCAAAGGTAAGAAGAGCAAATTATTGTTAATGAATGTAGAATTAGCTTTAAATGGAGAGTGAAGTGTAAGGATTTCAGAAAATGTAAACAAATATGTAATGTTGGCTGTGACTGGAGTCCCAGGGGAGCCAGCTGAGGTCACTCAGTTAGGGTGAACTGCAAAGAATGGGGCAGGCAATCCCCAAAGCTGGTGGATATTCCAAAACTTAGATTTACCAAGCCAGCACAAAACAGTCTCTTTTATACCTCACTGGTTACTCAGAAGTCAACAACACAGTTCCCTTAAAATAACCCAGCCTCAGGCCTCCACCTAGACACCCAAGCCAAATATGATGAGAATTAATGAGAATCTTATTCATCATATAAAAGAAAAGGTTCTACCAATCCCAAAGGATCAGACACATTACCTCCCAGGTTAATGAATATTCCAAATCTTACCCAAATACACTCTTACAGCCAATTTTATTAACTAAACTAAAATTTATTAAAAAAGAAAAGGGAGAGAGGATTGGTTAAAAGAACAGTATACATACAGACATGAGTCAATCTTGAGATTCAGATTCATAGCAGGGATGGAGAGCTTTGTAGATGCAAAGAGTTCTTTCTGAAATAGTCCATGGATTATAGTCCAATGTTTATATTCAGGGCGGTCCAGTCAGAACTGGGATCTCAGTCCTTATAGCTTAGGCTTCCCCTGCATGAAACCTCAAGCAGATCTGAGATGACAGGATCAGGACACAAGGGTCTTTTATACAATGCCAGGCCTTCTTTGACAGGTCGGAGTCCTTAGGAGAACAATATGCAATCAGGGCACCTTTGATGTAGGTCTATTTCCTAAGCATCACCAGTAATTATCTACACAAATTAACATAAGGCAATTGCCTGTTTTTCTACCATTCGCAGATGCTTGGCTATCCATTTCAAAGAGAGAGATATCCTATGTTTAAAGTTCATTTAAATGCTAAGATGTTCTCTTGATCTCTGAATTAACAGAATACAGCATAGACAGGGACTGTTTGATTACATTGTTGACCTCTACCAATATATACGTAAATACACAAAAACACAAACATTATCTCCCCATATGTTTTTAAGGGTTGAATTTGAGTCATTTATCCTGCAGGATGCTTAACCCTTTCTGGTCATGCTTCACACTGGCCATTTAAAAAAAAAGTTTGTTTAAGTTCATTTTTAAAGCCTTAAAGGCTAGGGGTGAAATCTTGGTCCCATTGGAGTCAATTTGAGACCCTCCCAGCTCACCAGATTTCAGACTGTTAGCAGCGTGACCTTAGAATAATGCACAGAAATCCCAGGTAGGAAATAAGGAGAGTACCACCCTTCTATGATTTTAAAACGTGGTCTCTGTCACTGATTGCAGCTGCCCTCACGTAATGCAACATTTCCTATGCATTTTCATGTGCTTTGCAGGGTGAAAGAGGTGATCAGGACTTCCCAGGATTTCAAGGAAGTCAGGTAATTGACCATTATTAATTTGGTGAAGAGATGAATGGACATGGATGAGGGTAGCAAAGCAAAACATTCTTAAAACTGTAATCTCAGGGCCCAATCCAACTACACTTAAGTCAAGCATAGTCTTTCCATTGGCTTTCATGGGAGCTGGATTAGCTCTGTGTTAGGGCATTAGAGATTCTTTTGTTCCATTAGTTCCTAATAGGTCAAGCTCAAAATCAAAAACTTTGAACCTGATCCTGCCAGGTACTGAGACCCCTCATCCACTATTGAAATTGCAGGAGTTGTTTAACTCATCTCAGAATTGGGTCCATTACTTTGTTTCTTCTGGAAAATATGCTGCAGAACATCTACCAATATCCTGTGAAATATTCTTACATTATTAACACTAAACTGTTCCTTTCAAATAAATAAAGTACATCTTGTGGTGCTGTGATCCTTTTTTAATTGTATGTTGTTCTCCTGCTAAGTCACAAAATTCCATAACTCACAAATCCTCTCAGCTTCACTAATGAGAATGAGGGAGGTTCTTCTGCAACTCATTTTTCCCCACTATATCCTACATGTTAAGATAGTATCCTTCCTTTGTTTCTTTCCCTCTGTTCAGTACACGAGACTTTTATGGGTAGCTGTGGAAGAGTGTGTGTGAAATATTGATAAGTCAGATCCTGGGTATAGCAAAGAAAGCTGTAGAAAAATAAGAGCATTCTATTTGTCTTTAGAAGTAAAGTCACTCAGTGAAATATTTCCATAGGGATACAAAGGAGCAAAAGGTGCTCCTGGAAGAAGAGGTGATCCTGGACCAAGGGTAGGGCTGGCTCCAGGCACCAGCGCAGCAAGCAGGTGCTTGGGGCGGCCAACATAAAGGGGGCGGCACGTCCGGTTCTTCAGCGGCAATTCGGCGGCGGGTCCTTAGTCCCTCTTGGGACCTGCCGCCGAATTGCTGCCGAAGGATGAATTGGCAGTGGCAGAGCTCCCGCTGAAGTGCCACTGATCGTGGCTTTTTTTTCCCCCCAATGTTTGGGGCAGCAAAAATGCTGAAGCCAGCCCTGATCAAGGGTATGGCCCCTTATTTTATTTACTAGCCTGGGGAGCAGGAAGCCTATCTGTTCATTGTTATTAATGACTAGTTGCTAGGCACTGACCGTATGTTCACTACTGTAAGAGGTACAAATAGGAGTGCAGTTATTAGTTTATCATTACAGAGCCCATCAGTGAAGTGGCAGCCTGTTGTGCTGTCAAGCAAAGAGCTAGAGTTTGCAGCGCCAGCACTAGGTTTTTTGCCGCCCCAAGCAAAAAAATTTTTGCCTGCCCCCCAGCCCAGCCCTGGGCTCCTCCCCGCACTCCCCTGCTGCCCCAGCCCTGGGCTCCCCCCCCACCCGCACCCCCTGCTGCCCCAGCACTAGGCTCCCTCCTTTCCCCCCCCACCAGTGCCCTCCCCCCACTCACACTCCCCTGCCGCCCAAGCCCTGGGCTCTCCCCCGAACCTGCACCCTCCTGCTGTCCCAGCCCTGGGTCACTGGTAACTCGCTCCCAGGGTGGGTCATTCAGCAGGAATTTTGGATGTGCACAGAACAGACAGGATTGGTTCCCATACGGTTACAGAACTGCAGTAAAGTGGAACAATTTTCAGCTTGGGTGATTGGAGGATATCTGGATGCCTATTATAAGACTGTCCTCCATAAATGAGGAAAAGTTGAGATGCCTTTATTATTCTTTTGTTCCATTCTTCGTTTCTATAGGGAATTTGCCAGTGCAATAGCACTGTCTTCCTTTTAAACAAATAAAACTTTTTTTTAAAAAGGAGGGGGGAGAAATAGCTGTTGAAAATAGCAATTCCAGTCCTAAAAACCACTGAGAAGCATTTCTTGCTTCTTCATTTCTTATCCTACTTTTTTTACAGTAAGTTACAGTGGATCAGTATATTTGATTTGGGAGAAATGAAGTAATAGCTGCCCAAATTGAGCTTGAGCACTCCTGAATTCTGAGGTGTTCAAATCTGGAAGGCAGGTGCTAGATTCCCTTTCTGAATATTAGCTAAATCTGGAAAGGAAAAGTCAATTTCTGCTTCCATGGCTCAGAAGTGGAAATCCTCCTACGTGCCTGGTACTGTATCTAAAGCTGCCGAAGTCCCCTAGCAGAGCCTCCCTTCCCTTACTTTTCATTTTAAATTCTAGTGGGATCCACGTACCTCCCTTGCTAGGCTTCATATAGAGAGGTGCACTGTCCCTTTAGTCCACCCAATTCCTTCTTTGTGGGCTGCAAGGTGAGGTCACACCAGTATCCCTAATGCAGTCTGGGGAAGTCTTCTGAAGGGGACATCTGGGGCAAAGCCTTCTACTCCTTGGGCACACTTGTTCCCCATTCACAGTACCACCCCTTCTGACTTGCAGCATGGTTCAGCTACCTCACTCCCTACCCCTCCCTGTCCTGTTGATAGCATTCTTAAATTCTTACAAAGCAACCTCACTTCTGTGACAGATGGCTAGTACCATCTTGGGGTAGCAGGTGTTTTAAAGCTACATGTCGCAGAAGCAGCTCTGTTCATTTATGCACAAACATGGATCACATAAGAGTAATGTCAGCTTGAAAACTGGGTGCCAGCATTGGGTACATTTATCTGTAAAAAATCCTGTGGCACCTTATAGAAAAAGATTTTTTGCAGCAGCAGGCTCTTCATCACTCTTACCCACTTCTTGGAAGCCTGCATCAAGAGAAGTTCACTTCTCATGCATGCTGCTGTTTAGTCTATATTAAAGGCAGCACAGGATTTTTTTTTAGCTCTGAACCAGACTAACATGGCTACCCCTCTGATATTTATCTGTAATGCACTAGAGACCTGTAATTAAATATCTACACAATGTTTGGTAGGGTGATCCAGGACCACCAGGTTCCGAAGGATCCTCTGGATATTCAGGAGCTATGGTAAGTAGGCAGAAAGTAAATCCAATACATTTTTACATATGCTGTGTGAGGCATTGCACAGGATGGGCAAGAGTTTGATTAGAATCATCTAAGTATAATAGACTCAGAATAAATACCGATCATTGTTTTCTTTTGACCTCTATCAATCATTAACTACTAGCTTATCATAAGACATAATATGCAAATCAGTCTCTCATTTTTTTTTGATGTCATTCTTATACAGTTCTGAAAAGTGAAATTAATTTAAAAATTCTGGAAAGCAAAACGTGAAGGTACAAAACTATGCCGCTTTTTCTTCTTCTGAGGGCTAAATGAATAATGTTGCATTACTCCCTCAGGGTTCCCTTGGTGAAACAGGTGAACTTAGCCCCCCGGGGAGAAAGGTAACATGAAAATATTATTCTGCTTTTATGCTAAACTTTGCTTGTTTTATTGTTAGCTTGTCCTCCCAGCCCCCTCATCCTTGTTTACCTGTCTTGTCCTACATCTAGATTGTAAACTCTCTGGGGAAAAGTCTGTCTTTTGTTACTTGTTTGCTTAGGGCCTAGCATACTAGGGCCCTGATCCTTGAACAGGGTTCCTAGGTACAATAACAATATTCGATTATTTCTCATGGGAAAGGATCTGAGCACAGAAGAGAAAATTACCCCGTCTGTTAATTGTCAGAATGAGAGGTGTGTCAACAGCAGGACAGACCCTTTCTAAACAAAGACGGTAACTTGTTTCTGGTTCTTCTCTGTCATAGGGTGAACCTGGTTTGCCTGGACCTCAGGGTGAATCTGGAATAGAAGGAGAAATTGTAAGTGATCAGTCTCTCTCTTTTTGTGCTTGTCACTGGAAGCGTCTAGATGCTGTGTAGAGAATCTGAAGCCAGAAGTAACAGCTGGTTTTGCATTTCAGGGGGATGCTGGTGGGAGTGGTGAGGATGGTGGCTCTGGTGATCCAGGAGAGACGGTATGAGATGGCAATTTATTGCAAGCAATTTGTGTCTGTCAGGCTGTGTCTTTTTGTACTGTCTATATAAAGCTGAAAAATAAGGTCCAACAATGTGAATGTTGTAAATAACCACATTCCCATGGCACCAGGTGTTCAATCATAACTTTTAGCTGTGTAATGTTAAGCCAACATTCAGTTCGGTCATCAATGTATTTTCTCTTTTGTCAGAATGACTCTCTTTTCATGTTTAAGTTCATGTCTTCCCCTGTTTGAATTTCTTTAAAAGCAACAATTAAAATCTAACACTTGTTCTTACTATCCCAGGTTTCTTTTGTTTTTCCCATTTTATCATAGAAATGTAGGGCTGGAAGGGACCTAAAGAGGTCATCTAGTCCAGCCCCACGTGAAGGCAGGAGTAACTCTACCTAGATCTTCCCTGACAGCTGTCATCTATTCTAACCTGTCTTTAAAACCTCCAATTACTCCTGGTCAACCTATTACAGAACTTAACTGTCCTTATAGTTAGAAAGTTTTTTCTAATATCTAACCTAAATCTGTTTCTCTCTTTGTAACAGCCCTTAACATATGTCAAGACTATCATCAGGTCCCTCCTCATTCTTCTTGTCTCAAGAATAAACAAGCCCAGTTTTCTTAACCTTTCTTCATGTGTCATATTTTCAAAACTTTTATTGTTTTTGTTGCTCTCCTCTGGACGCTCTCCAATGTGTCCGCATCTTTCTTAAGGTGTAGCACACAAAACTGGACACAATACTCCACTGAGGCCTCCCCAATGCTGAATAGAGTGGAACAATTACCTCCTGTGTCTTATGTACGACATTCTTGTTGATACACCCCCAGAATGATATGAAGCTTTTGCACATCTGCATCACATTGTTGACTCATTCACTTTGTGATCCACTACAACTCCCAGATCCTTTTCAGCAGTACCTCTGCCTAGCCAGTTATTCTCTATTCTGTAGTTATGCATTGGATTTTTCCTTCCTAAGTGTAGTACTTTGCCCTGGTCTTTATTGAATTTTATCATTTTCTGTGACTCTAATGTAGAATCACAGTAAGCAGTATCATGGCACTTGCTTGACTAGTGCAGGGAGAAACAACAATCCTTAGTTCCTGGGATGCTAGTGTATCTTTGGTATAAGCGACAAGCTTGGGCTAAAACAGGGCTTCGGCTTGAATAGACCCCCAAATTCTATTCCCCTCAATTTATTGGGGCTGTGATACATCTATAACTGGGCCACAGCTGCCTAAAGGAGCTCACTATTCCAGGCCTCCTCCACAGAGCAACAGGAGCACCACACAGGAATGTCCCTGCTTGAAGAACCATTTTGTGTTCGCTGTGCTCAGTGAGCCTGAGTGCCTGGGAGCAGTGGCCCTGTGCTCTATGGTAAAGAATGACTCACCTCACTAAAGCCAGAAAACCTGATCTGAGCCTGGAATAAACCTTTCCCAATATGATTCCAAATAATGCATTAGTGGCCCACTACATTTAAGCCAGAAATAGGCCAGAATAAAAACCTGGTACCAGATAATAATACTCATTGTGGCAGATCTTCAGTTGTCATAACACCCTTGCCTTGTAACAGAACTTTGATGGCTTACACCAGCTGAGGATCTGGCCTGTTAATACCAAGATGTATATGAGCTCTGGGTAAGTCAAGCTGCCCTGCTGCAATGTCTTTTTCAAAAGTAGCATCCTCTGGTGATTGCTTGAACTGACATCACAATGTTAGCCATTGCTGCATTATTTTCTGGGCACTATATAGAAGCAATGAAGATAAGCAGGGGCGGCTCTAGACATTTCGCCACCCCAAGCAGGGCGGCATGCCACGGGGGGCACTCTGCCGGTCGCTGGTCCTGCGGCTCCGGTGGACCTCCCGCAGGCATGCCCTCCCGGCAACCAGCAGAGCGCCCCCCATGGCATGCCGCCCCAAGCACGAGCTTGGCGTGCTGGGGCCTGGAGCCGCCCCTGAAGATAAGTGTCTGAACCAGTTACCGTGGTACAATAGTGGTGCGGTTAGCAAAATATTCACAGATCTAAGTGTCCACGTTTATACAACAAGCCACAATTGCCCAAACTCTTTCAAGCAACCTTTCTTTGAAGCACAGTGTTCAAAAGACCGCTTCCCTTTCTTTACTTGAAAGCTTTTTACAGCTGTTATTCCTACTTTAGAGAGTCCCATCTCCAAGCTACTATTTGCTCTATTTATTCTGCTCTCTTTTTTACTGAATGTGGCTGTAATCTGTGTGCACAGAATTATGAAGTTACACAGACAAATTTCTATATGTTGAACAATGGCCATGTCTAACACGCTTCAGCAACTGTGTACAATCACAATTATCTTTATCACCAAGGACTATATATGTTGATTTCCCCAAAAAACTCCAGACAAATTCAGCATGTAACGAAGTGGTGTTTCCAAAACGGACTGCATGAAAATGTATTTTTAAAACCATACTAGATGCACTCATTGTTCATTGTTATTTTCCTTGTTTATATTAAAATGGCAAGACATTGGCTTTGTTTTGTTGTGGAGTAGGGTTCCCAAGGAAGACCAGGAAAACAAGGACTTCGGGGGCCTGTGGGACCCAAGGTAATTCCACACTGTGTTGCTGTAGAAAAACCCAAACAACTCCAACTAGCCATGAATATATTAGACTTAAAATATCATTTTAAAAAAAGAGAGAAGCAAAGATAACTCCCTAAAATGGTTAAAGGCTGGATTAGGAGGGAGCAAGACCCTCATGAAACCCCTGCACTAACTATCTGGACATTGGATCTCGGTGCACTGGGATAAACAGCTAATTTCTGGAGGCGGATGCAGTGTAGTTGCAGCCATGTCGGTCCCAGGATATTAGAGAGACAAGGTGGGTGAGGTAATAGCTTTTATTGGAGACAAGCTTTCACAGAGCTCTTCTTCAGGTCTGGGAAAGGTAGTCCCAATCTCACAGCAAAATGCAAGGTGGAACCAATTGTTTAGCAGAAATAGTTAGCACGTATTGTAAGAGACGATTCAAGGCAGAGGATGGCAGGGAGTGGGTATTGACAGTGCCAGGGAATGGGCAGGGTTTTTGCTCCCCCTGCCCTCTCACTTGCCAGACTAGCTGAGCCAGTGTGTGGGGGAAAGAGAATATAATAATTTACAGCTGGTATAATCTCTGGGAGCAAGGAGGAAGCAGAGGAGGAATTGGGACCCAGAGATGTGTCTGAGTTACAATATTTCCCAAGCTACTCCTGAGTGGTGCTGCTTATGCACCACCCTTAGCTCAGAGCTGTGCCTATGGTTACAAATCTTTTCCCAATGTGATATGTGAACATCACTGAAAAGGAAAAGAGTCAGACTGTGCTTTTAAGCCATTGCCCAAGGTGTGTATGGGGGAGGTCTCTGGAGGATACATACTGCAGCGAGGGCCTCTGGAGGAAGTGTAACTGATTTATCCAGAATCCCTCCATGTAGAAGCAGCTCTGCCGCCCAATTGTAGTATCCACTAGTCCATGTGGTCAGAGTGACCCAGCTACACAGAGCTGCAGACTTTACATGACTGTGTATTCCCTCCTACTGTATATTGTGCAGTTTAATATATTTTAGAAAACACCACATGTTAACATTTCTGCCCTGAGAATCATTAACTAACTGCCCTGAGAATCATTAACTAACATTTGGCTTCAACTGTATTTGGACCCAATGGAGGTTTTCATGGGTCCAATTTTAATTTGGCTATTTCATTTCCACACTATGCTGGTTACCAGTTTGAGAGATGATCATGACTTGGAACTCAGAGAGAGGAATTCTTTGAAGAATGGATTTGGAGGATTTAGGGACAGAAGTTTAGTTTAGTAAAGAACAATAAAGTGAACAGGAATAACAGCTCTCAAATCTCTATCCTAGGGCTTTGCTGGTGCCAAAGGAAACAAAGGAGATATCGGAGAACAAGGATACAGGGTAAATCTGCCAAACCATGTCTTGTGTCTCTATCAGAGCTGAGGGTAAGGGCCTGATCACACAGTGTCTCAGTGCACGTAAATCCATTAAGGTCACTGGGAGTTTTATGCACAGAGGTCTTGCAGAACTGAATCCTAATGCAGTAGAGTGGACCTAACTCATACAGAGCCTGATTGTTTGGAACCCATATTTGCATTGGTGAACACTCATACAAGTAGTCCCATTGAAATCAGCAAGACTGCTGGCAATGAGAACATGCTCATTAAGGGATGGCCCACAATGGGTAGTACATCTGCCAAGTAGTACTGCTGCAACCAGACTCCAAATACAGGGACAGAGTCTTCTACTTTTACTCACCTAGTGTAATACCTTACTCCAGAAGTAGTCCTGTTGATTTCAATGGAACTACTCGAGTAAGGTACCACTAAAGATAAGACTGACAGAATTTGGCCCAGAGCAGTGTTACCATTACTAGAAGTGGTAGGCTGAACCCACAGAACTGGTCTATGTATTAGTTCCCAAGTGTTGCCTACTATTTAAAGTTGTTACTCCCTCAAAACTGAAAAGGGAATTCAGATAAAAAATGTCTTGAAGCAACCAAACCATCTCCCCTAAACAGCAGAGGGCAGGTTTCTGACTTAGGTCTGCATGATAGACATGTGCTCAGCCATCCCCTGTGTGGATTTCATGTCATTATCTACATATAACAGGGTTCACTCACCACTGGGGTGCCCCCTTGTGGCTGGGTGTGGGGGTCAGCTCTCATCCAGTCTAGTGCCCCCTTCCGTCACTTGATCCATGGCCCATCTCGCTCTCCAGGACTCACAGTGCTTTCCTTGTGACTCAGCCCTCCAGCTAGGTCATTATATAATTTTACCCCTTCTGGGGTATCAAAGTCCCTCAGGACCAACTGTTCATATACTGTCCCTGGCAGTCCTCTTTGCCAACTCCAGTGGCTGATAGGGAAACTTGGCCCCACCCACTACTCTGGGTTCCAGCCCAGGAACCCTGTCATCAGCGGACAAGATCTTCACAGTCTCAACCCTTGCAGCATTTTCCCTGGGCTTCTTCCTAGTTGGCCTTCTACAGGCTTTCTTCCCCTCAACTACTCTGGGTAAACCTTTCCCACAGAGCTAGGATCCCAAGGTTGTTATCGCCACCTGGCTTTATTCCTACCCACTTCTCTGTGCTTAGTGAGTGACTGTAGACTCTCCCTGCAGCTTTATTCAGCTTGCAACTTCCAGTCTTTTTATACTAACCAGCCTGCTTCTGCCCAGCTGGGCTTCCTGTTCCTCTCCTTCCAGGTGCAGCCAGATACCCTAAATGGCCCTTCAGGCCCACACTAACCCTTTCAGGGCTGTGTGGGGTGCATACCCTATCACACTGCTGTAGGTTTTTAATTCTTTACTTAAAATGACTATAAAGAGCTGCCATTCAGAAAGGATTCTTCTTATAAAAGAATCAAAATCTAATGGAATTGTTATTATTAAAGGAAATTACACCTGACTGTATGTTTTGCAAGAAGCTGACTGCAGGATCTATGTCTGATTTGAAGCAATGACTGATCAGAGGTGAAGGCTCTAATGTCTGTCAATCAAAGAATCATGATCTTACTGATGTCCTTCACTTTACATAACATAAATGTTTGGATAACTCTATTATATGACCATTCCTTTAATTTTCCTTCCACTCAGGGTTATCCAGGAGCCCCAGGAGAGATTGGAGAAGATGGGCCAAAGGTATAAAGAAGGTCTATTTTGCCTGGATTAAGTGCTTGATCCTGAACTACAGAAGTCAGTGGGAGTTTTGCCATTGCTGTCAGCGAGCACAGGACTAGATACTAACTGAACACCTATGCATTAAAAAGTTTGAACAGTAAAGAAGGTACAGGATTTTAGGAATGCATAGTGCAAATGGTTTATTGTCCCCTCTCGGAGGGATGCACATTTTGGAAGCCACCAGTAGCTTACTGACAAAACATTACTTTATTCCTACTACCAAAATGATTTCACTCTATGTTATTCTTTAGACATATTATTTCTAACTATGTATGAACTTCCCCAACCACATTGTCATTGTTTGTTGAAATGTTAGCAAACTTTTCTTTTTCTTGATGAGCTGGAAGAACACAGGGAATGTAACAATTCCACTCTTCTTGGAATGGGCATGAAAACTCAGTTACTCTCTTGACCTCGGAGATGGTCACACCAAAATTAGGGCATTATAGGGATACTTGAACGTCCAATGCCCATGCTGTGCCTGTTCTGCGGTTTGATAAATGCCTACAGGGCTGTCAAGAAAGACTCTTTAATGAGTACTAAATTCATTCAAACATACAAACAAAACCAGAAAACTAGATCTTCTGTAATATTGTTGGGAAGAGTAATGGGGCTTAACCCCCATCACCTACAAGACATGGGAAAGAGCCCCAATTAGTCATGCTCCTCAGCTGGGGGGTGAATAACTAATTCCCTCCTGGCTAGATTTATAATCTGACTGAGGCAGTCCACTTGGAGAGAGGGACTGCAGAGGATGCAAGTCACTCTGGTAGGCAGAAGTTCTGGGATAGGGTTTAAAAGACAGGAAATAACAGAGGAAGAACACTGAAGGAACGAGTTAGACTCCTGCAAGGGAAGCCCTGAGGTAGAGAAAACAAGGGAACTACAGTGAAGCCTGAGAGTGGTGGAAGGATTATTAGTTTGAAGGTTTGTTTGGACTTTTATTTGGACTTGTTCATGCTACTTCAGAAGAATTTTAGAATTTTATGTGACTTGGCTAGAGGGTCAAGCCACAGAACACTCAAAGGAAGACTTGGGAGAAGATGGAGGTAGTAAAAGGCCACTGAAGGTCTAAGGGAGAGCCCAATGTGGGTGGGGGGGGGGGAAGGGGAGCGGAGGCAGAGAAAAGAATGCTGTGCAATGCTGCAAGTGGAGATGAGGGGTACCGATGAAGTGAGGATGTGCTTACAGGAAGTTATGAGGTGGTGTTGCTATTTTGATTATATTCATATTATAATTTTCAGGGAAATGAAGGATCTCCAGGAATACCAGGCAGTGATGGCATTCCAGGAATGGATGTAAGATCTAGTTCATAATGCTCAATGAATCCATTTTCAGGCAATAAAGCCAGATCCTAAGAGAGATTCCATTGTCTCCTAGGGTCCTCTAGGAATACCAGGATTAGAAGGCAAGATTGGACTCGTGGGACCAAAGGTAAAAAACAACGTGATAATTAAATGAAAACAAGAAAGCCATGAGTTGATCATTTACAAATAGTCTCAAAATTATGAAGTGAAGATGACAGCAAAAAAAAGACGCTCAATCCTCCATCACTACAAGATCCCACGCTGTCCGAATTCACAGACAAAAGCTTGTCGAAGCAAAATGACTCTGCAGGCTCAGTAGAGTGTGGTTACGTATAATGGCATTAATGTTATTGACCAACCTAGCAGTGTTCCAAGCTCTAGCTTTCCTATTGGTTTTGTGCTCTGTTTTTTTTTTTTTAGAGCATTCTCATTGAGAAAAATAAGGGTTACTAGTTTTCTTCACCACTAGAAAAAAGCTCCTATGTGTCACAACATGGGTAAATTAAAAGCCCTCTTTTGGAAAGGATCGTCTTAACTGTGGGATAAAGGGTACTAAACTAGATCAGTCTGTCATCAATTCCCCTTTGAAAAAGGTCATTGAAAGAGGCTTTCAACTGTCTTTGCAGGGAGATAAAGGCAAGCGAGGTCCAAGAGGCCCACCTGGAAGGCCAGGTTCCATGGTAAGGTATATGCTAAAGTATCAAGTATCAGAGGGGTAGCCGTGTTAGTCTGGATCTGTAAAAGCAGCAAAGAGTCCTGTGGCACCTTATAGACTAACAGACGTATTGAAGCATGAGCTTTCGTGGATGAATACTTCTCCATGCTAAAGTATGACTGTGCATCCCCAAGAGCTGCCCTATTCCTAAAACTACATATGAAAAAAACCCTTCTGTAAGCAGATGTGCTCCTTTGGGGCTCAGTCAGGCCTAGGAGGTGCAGCACTACAAAGCATAAGAGAACTTGTGGAAAGCTGGTCAGGATTTTTCTCTTTTCCATACAGGGCGCCAAAGGTGAAATGGGGGATCCTGGCCTACCAGGTAACCCTGGCCCTAAGGGAATAAAAGGCCAAAAGGTAAAGTCGCATGTTAAGGGTGAATAAGTAAAATGGTCACTTCAGTCTTCTATGTGAGTCATGTCAGTCCCTCTCCTGTCTTTCCCACAGGGGGCTCAAGGTGAGACTGGAGGTGACGGCCCAAAGGTATGGCTTGTTATTTGCTTGAGAAATACATACTTAGGAAAGGAGATTATACATTTCCTATTGCAGAGCTGCACTGTAATGACTTTATAATGGGACTGGTGTGCATCTCTGGCTTATGAATGGCATTTACCACACACAAATCTTCCTGAGTGTTCCAAGAATGAGTGATTTCAGCTGTGATTTGGATGGTAATGGAGCTTATGGCTAAGGGGCTCTGGGGAATGACTCAGATGGTCTTATATTCTCCACAAACCTGACTCGCATATTTAAAACCATCATGCTGCTTCTGCTGCCACACAGCAGGTCAGAGTTCCCATCCCAGCCTTGGGTCTGTATTCCTTGAGACAGGAAGGAATGGAAGGCAGGGCCGGCTCTACTGTTTTTGCCACCCCAAGCAGCATGCTGAATTGCTGCCGTGGACGGCGGGGGCAGACTTTGTGCTGTTAGGGCAGCACGTGCGTTTCTGCGGCGGCGGCAATTCGGGAGCAGCTTCTAGCTTCAGACAGAAGCTGCGCCGTGTGGACAGATGAACATAGAAGCTGCCACTGAATTGCCGCTGCCATGGAAACGCGGCACACGGACTGCCCCCGCCCTCTGCGGTGGCAATTCGGTGCGCTGCTTGGGGAAAAAACACACGGACTGCTGCCCCTTGCAGATTGCTGCCGCAAGCACCTGCTTGGGATGCTGGTGCCTGGAGCCGGCCCTGATGGAAGGAAGTACTGTGGAGGCACTAAACTCAGTCTTTTGGAGAGGAGGGACATTGTGTGTCACACCTGACTATCCTCTGCGGCCAATGAAGGAGCAGTACCGATGGACTCTGAAGGGATCTGTGTTGAGCCCTTCTTGGCAGCAAGAAGGGTTGTCATGACACAGGCTCCTAAGATTGGGGGTGGGGGGGTGATGGTGGAGAACAATGTGTTTTATCCATGGATCTCAAAGAACTTTAACAAATATTTAATACCCCTACACTGCTGTGTGATAGGATTTCCCAGTGTACAGGTGAGGAAAAAGAGGTTGTACCTTTTCCTAGCCCACATAGCAAGGTTGAGGCAGAACAATGAACAGGGCACAGGAGTCCTAATTCCCAGTCCCCCTTTGCCCTCTAGCCACTAGATCATATGTCCTCCAAGAGTCACGGTTCTTTCCCAGCACTCCTTCCGGGGCAGGCAGTGACGAACACCCTCCCCACCCCCAGCGCACATACAGGACATAGCCTAAGGGTTCAATCGGGTTAGTGTTTTAGTGATTTAGTCAGAGGGAGCAGGAAATGCAAACAATGAAAACAGAAAATCTTTCTCTAATGAGAGACTATGAAAAGCTATAAACGGTATTCCTCCTTTATAGGGTGATGTGGGAAGAAAAGGAAGCCGTGGGGATGCTGGACCCCAGGTACAACCCATGCCCTTTGAAATTAAAGATGTCTAAGTACTTGGTAAATGCTGAGCTCCATAAACCTAATTTTTTAACCTATTGTCAATTACTCTCTGACAGGGGGATGATGGAGACAGAGGAGACAAAGGACAAGTATGTTTGTTTGTCCATGGTGGCTATGTAAATTCACGGGGAAATATCTGACTTGCTTCCAATGCTAGGTACAAACCCTTTCCCCACTCCACTGGCATGGAGAGTTCTTATCCAGGGAGTCCCTCTGCTACAGAAGGGTGGGGGGCAGGACTAGGAGAGCTCATGGATGGACCTGCACACCACACAGGCCATGTAGCTCTGCCCCACGCCCCAACACATCATGTGTTTGGAGTGGGCTGTGGGTAGCATGAGCCAAGACAGGTGGGCTCTATGACTTTGTGGCACCACTGGCCGTTGACTTCTGAGCAGCACACCAACCATCCGGGTTCCTGCAGCCCTGAGATTGCAGCAGCAGTAGCCACAGAGCATCGAGGTTGCTGCTCACAAACTGGGCAGGTTGTTCCTTCACAACTGAGCAGCCACAGTGAAGCCCAGTTACTCATGCTGTGTGCTGGGTAGAAGATTTTCCCCTTCAGGAGAGCAACCTAGTGTGTGAACCTTCATTAGAACCAGCTGCTTACTACTTCAACCCCCTACTTAAAACTTGCCCCGAACTGACTTGTTTTCTGTATATTTAGAGAGGCTTTCCTGCCTGTCTCTGGAATTAGAAAATAGACTCAGGCACTGGTTGAGTGGTACCAAGTTCTGTGAACATTCAAATAGGTGAAGTCTGTTGGACAGGGAGGGGGAGATGCACAAAAGCCAGAGAAGTAGGGACTGTTGGAATGTCAAGGGGGTTGGTGTTGCTCGTAGTCCGATAAACTTTGGCTCACCAAGACCGGTGAAAGCTTATCTGAAATGAACCATCTCCCTATGAAAACCCTTCCTTTGAGAGTCAGAAAGGCCATATAGGATGAATAAATGTGTCCACAAAGAATTAATGCGTGTGCCATGCAGAAAACTCCTCTAATGGTAAGCCACCATGGTGCATATAATTAATAAAGAAGTTGAATGACTGAACTGAATGGAATATGCTGCTCAACCTTCCCTGATGCTCAGTACTCAAAACCTCACACAGCAGAAAAGACCTGGATTAAGTATTGGTGTCCAGGATGTCCAAAGCTAACTATTAATGGTCAGAATTTAAGCAGTCTCTCTCAGCTGCATAACTCCACCAGAGAGGTCCTTTGGGGCCATCTGCCTGTCCCAAGTCAGTCAGGTAGAGGAGGGGGGGCGTGGGGGCCACCCTCCCCTGTAAAAAAAAAAAGCTTGCTACAACGCCCAACAATAGAGCAAGAGAGAGAGACTTTTTTGGAAAGGAAAGGGAGAAGTTCTGGCATGGTGGATGCTGCTGTGAAGGGTGGTGCGAAAGCCACCAGAAGCCAATCACCCTTCTTGCAGCCAGGGAGGATACCATCGGCACATGGAACATGGGACGTGAGGACCATGAGACGTCAAGGACGCAGCAGAGATGAGCAGCAGATGAGGACCCACAACCGCACCTAGCGCCAAGCGAGACAAAGATGGACAAGAACTGTTGAAGCTGCGACTGTTGTCAGAGACTTGGCTGTTGCTGTCCACCTCCAGCAGAGGAGAGAAGAAGAAAGAGGAGGAAGGGAAGAAGGAGGGAAACAAACTGAAGAAGCAATACAACAATCACAGACAGGGCACGCAACCAGCCCCCCAAGGCAGCGGAAAGGGCCACAAGGAAAAAAAGAGGCAGAAAGAAATAAGGCAACGCAAAAAAACACCTATAGGTTGAACCAGCTGCTAGCAGGCCCAGCTATATGAGGATGGAGATATGCCAGATGGAAGAGGATGAATGGGTGGGGTGGTGGAGATTGGGAGAATCTCAGCTGCATGCTGGGGGAGGGCGACATTAAGATTTGGGTGTATCAAGCACAGCCTCCCAGAGGTTGTGGTAGAACATCTGGGCAAATGATGTTCTACCACAACCTGACAGGAACTTAAAATCATTCTCTCTTATAATGTTCACCCTGCAAGGTATAGGGTTAGGCAGAATGAAAAGGATCTGCACAAACACCAAGGAGAAGTAAGAATTGTGCTGCATGAGCGCAGGTATGATGGTGGTGGGTACATTTAGACTGACAGGGCTGGACAGAGGGAGGAAGGTAGATGAAGGAACACGGGTGCCTCTTTGTTCATGCTTATTGATATTTTTCTCCCTTCAAACTTTTCCTTTCACCTCCTCCCATAGCAAGGAGAACGTGGCTTTCCTGGCCCTGCTGGTCCAAAGGGACAAAGCGGTATCCCTGGATTACCTGGTCCAAGAGGCTTCACTGGCCCCACTGGAGAGGATGGAGCAACTGGGCCCCCTGGATCTCCAGGGTCTTGGGGACCTGAAGTATGTTCCAGCTCCTTCCTTTTCTTTGCATTTTCCTTATTTGGTTATTGGAGTGCTGGTTGTTTTGCTTGTGAATATCAGTATATTCTCTCTTCTGCTGCTTATAGACCTTTAGGGACAGCTGTTGAATATTCACTCCCCTTACTTCTCAGTCATTGCACAAAATGTATAGTGTATACATTACAGAAACTAATCTGGGGGGGCAGTAATTGGATAAAGAGCCTTTCATCTTTAGGTCACTAGTTCAAATCCACTGGTAGGTACTGCAAGTTTTTCTATGTGATGGCTATATGAGTTTGTTTATTAAAGTTCAGTTTCGCTTGGAGACACATCACAAATCACCCTCAGAGTTGGCACAAATTGATATATTTGCTGTTGTCTAATCAATGAGAAAATTCAATACTATGTGACTTAGGTGACCTATCACACACGGAGAACAGTCCAATTGAACAGTTCATGAACAATCCACAGGTGGTAAATGATTCATCCAAACTATTTGGTGAATGTATACAGCATAATGAATACCCTTGGGAGATACACGGACAAAATACTAATTCTATTTCTGTTGTGTTTATAAATTCCCACTTTCATCCTAGGGTCCAGGGCTGCCTGAGGAGCAGGTATATGAACTGTGTCGTAATGTGGTCATAGCTCAGATAGCCCAATATGCACCTGCGATCAGATACAAATGTGCCAGCGCCTGTCCTACTGCTAACATGACACTAATTGGCCCCCCAGGGCCTCGTGGAATGGCAGGACCACCAGGGAAAAAGGTGAGAACTTGCATGATACTGATAGTGTGCATGTGAATATTGTGACAAGATGACCAATGTTCATATGGTGGGTCCCGTGCTTTTCTTGGTGGGGGCTAAGACGCCAACCTTTGCCCCTGCTCTTGGGCACCGAGGGCCCCACTAGTGGCCTGGGAAGGTGGTAGAGGAGGGAAGTGGGGGAGGGGTATGGGTTTGCTCCTCGCTCTGCGTCCCAGCCCCTCTCAACCCCTGGGGGTTTTTTACCCTCTTCCCCCTTGGGTGGGTTAGCCTCAGTCCTTAGACACTGGGGGAGGGAGTCGCCCTGCTGGGACAGGGTCTCCCTTACTTTGGTTGTCTGGTCTTTCAAATTGCACAACACACCTCCAAGCTCCAGTTCTCTCTCTTCTTCCTCCTCCTCCCTGACTGCCTGAAGCAGGGGGTTTTATTAGGTTCCTGGCAGGGCCTTAATTGACTACCGGTGCTCCAATTAACTTGTAGCAACCCTCCCTAGTCTAAAGGGAACCCCGCCTTAATTAGCCCCCCGGCTTGTATATTTTCCCTCTACCACTCTCTCCCCCACTGCTCCCTGGCCCTCCTGTATCACAATATGTTTGCAGGCATCTGTTGGGTTCCAATATGGGGACCTGCATGGACTCCCCTAAACTAAAATCCTAGTTTAGATCTGGTAAAAGCTGCCACCACCCAATAATGTACGCGTATTGGGACACAGTCCTTCCCCAAAATCCTTGGGGATCCCAAGAGCCCCAAATCCATGGAGTTCTTACACCTAGGAGAAATAAACCATTCCCCCCCTGCTTCCTCCCCCCTCCCTTTTCCTAGGAGAGATACCGGGATCCAACTACAGAGGGATGCCTCCCTCCTCCCCTTTCCCTGAGAATTTACCCAAGGAAAGATCAACCAAGTCCTTAACAGAAAAGATTTATTAAAGAATAAAAAGAAAGTAACTGTCTCTGTAATACCAAGATGGAACAATACACAGGGTCTAAACTTATCAATCTCTGGAGAGAATCCCCCCTCCTTTCTTTCTCAGTAAAAGCAATAACAGTACAGAATTAAAGAAATTCTATAGCAAAACACAGAATTGCAAATACAGAAATAAAAGTATAAGAATACTAGTTCCTTGCTAATACTCACTAGCTTGAATAGAAGAATTTATTGCAGAAACCTGGGAGGACTTGATTAAGATGTCTGGACTCCCTTAACTCCCAAGAGAGACTTTCTAACACAAAGAATACAGGGAAAAAAAACTTCCCTCCACAGGGATTTTAAATTATCTTGTCCCTGATTGGTCTTCTGGTCAGGTGTTCACAGGTACTGCTTGTTAACCCTTTACAGGTAAAAAACAAACCTTAACCCTTAACTAACTGTTTATGACAATGGCCATTCACTTCAGTGGGGCCAGGATTTCAACCACAGTGTGTATGTACACTCTGTCAGGTCCTTCTTTGTTTGTTTGTACCCTGGTGTCATGATTGACTGTGACATAAAACAGTGTGCTCTTCCCTTCAGATCACATACACCAGGTATTTGTCCATGTCAGTCATTACTTGTATGACGTCTAACGTGGATGCCTGATAAGCATTTGTACCAGCAGAAACTGCCAGCCAAGAAATCACTTTGGCACTCACAGACGTGTGTGACCGGTGCCTGGAAGGGCCACACTGAGCATGCCACCTTCAAGGCAGACTGCAAGAAAACAGTAATAAAAGTGCTTCTGCAGTACCCTGCTGGTTAACCAGAAGCCAAACACAGTCCCCTCTGGGCATTCCACCCCTTGGCTCTCACCCAGACAACTAAGTCTAATATAGTGAGAGGTTACTGAAAACCCATTTCACCATATGTGAGGTTCTTTCTAATCCCAAAGAACAAGACACATTGCACCACCAGCTCAGTATGAATATCACGCCGTCAGCCAATCCTCAGTAAGATAACTAAAGATTTATTAATAAAAAGAGAAAGTTATAAATGGTTAAGGAATCATATACATACAAGTGATTGCAAAGACCTTATATCAGATTTGTGATAGAATAAACTGCTGGTTTGCAAAGTCTCTGTGGAATCACCTAAACAGATTTGGGGGCGGGGGATGGTCATCAATCCTTGTTTAAAATTCCCTTGTTAGAAATCCAGTCCAGAGAAATGAAGCAGGAAATGAAGACAGAATGGAGATGTTTCAAGGGCTTTTTATATCCTCTGCCATGTGCATGGGAAAGTTACAGTCCTAAACAAAACCCACAGTCCCTGTTTGTGGAAAGTTACTGGCCGAAGATGGAGTCCAGGGTCACATGAGCATAGTACATGTCCTTATCTGGTTTTCTGCATCACAGGGGGTGGTCATTGGTTCCTTGATGTCTGAGGCAGGAGGACCTGTTGGGCAGGCTGAATTTCTTCGATGACCCATTGTGAGAGCTGAATGTCCTTGATGGGCCATCAACACACAACTGTCTAGCCTTGATGTAAATCTGTTTGAGAGGTTTCACCCAGGAACAAACACATTTGAGATACAAATACATAGCCAGTGTCCATAACGTCATATACAGTGATTATAAATGGATTTAACCAAGATAATCATACTCAACAGACTAACTTTTCCATTGACACCTTACATGATGCACTTTGTATAAGATTAATGGAAATTGTGTAACAGTAGTAACAGTGATAGAAATGATCACCTTTCTTATACACAAAATCACAGCATGGCACCCTGGAGAGCCTTCAATAAGCAGAGATGACAATAAGTTTGCACTCTGCCTTCAGTTCCCAACAATGCTTTTCTAGCTGACTGCAGCAGAGCTGATGCAGAGCATAAGCATACTCAGCTCAGGGCTGGACCTGGACAATTTGATCCTGAATTTCTATGGTGAGACGTCCATTAAGAATGATCATAGGAGAGTGGGGTAGAAAAATTGTAGAATCAATTATTTGGTAGCTCTTGTTAGGTCCAGACTGGACATACAATGAGAGCAGAGTTTCTCATTACATCTCAGTCTTCTGCTTTCAGATGAAATTCTGAAGTCCTGAGATTCCTTGGCCTGCTTGTTTTCATTTTCTTGGAAATAGAAAATGAAAACAGAGATCTCAAAATTGCCTTTTTTTTCTGATGATGGCAAACACCCTGGTTTTTGCCTTTAAAAATTAAAACCACATATATCATTTTAATAGGGAAAAACAGGTCTTGATGGATTTAAAGGTGAGCCTGGTCCAAGAGGACCTATTGGATTTCCTGGAGCTAATGGAGCAGCTGGGGAACCAGGTAGGGACACATATACGCCTAGATTAATTTATAAGCAATGTTCCTCTACAACCAAATTCAGTGCACAAGCTGGTTTCTTTATGTGCTTTGTGCCATGTAGGAGACAGAGGCCAGAAAGGTGAGAGAGGAGATTCAGGCATGGGACTCCCTGGACCAGATGGACCTCAAGGCTTTAGAGGTAAAGAGAATTTCAAGGGATGTTTTATCTGAGGTTTTAACTTCCTTGCGCTGTATTTTTCAGTTATTTACCATAAAACTGTTTACAGACTCAGCTATGAAAAATATATGTGCAACTTATTTAATAAAGTTATTTTTTGTACAATGATTGCCACTGAAATATTTACAACTCTCCATGAAAATACTTAACTTTGTTCATGAGCATCACAGTTTTCCTACATAATCTCTATTTTAAGTATGGGGGAGGCCATGCTGCTAATTTGATCACTGTGCAAACCTGTAAAGATTTTAATGGCACCTGATGTGTACACTGACAATGGTGTGTGTCAGCAGTATGTTTGTAAAAAAATGTTGAGAGAGAGTGACTGGTTGGGAATTCAAAGAAAGGGTCACAGAGAGGACCCCCACTATTTTCTCCTGATCCTGCTGGAAGAAATCAAATTTCTTATCCCTGAAATGGAGTGCTAATAATATTGGAATAGTTAATGCTAGATCTGGCTGGAGGATGACAATTCCATTTCACAACAACTTCCCAGCTTTCAGAATTTGTTTTCTTTCTTCACTGGAACAAACCCAAAATCTTTTGAATGTTTTTGTGAAACAGAATTGCGAAAACATTCATTTTTTGATTGAAAATATAGGTTTTCAATTTGGGTCTCTCTCTCTCTTTCTGGTCAGAAGTGACCAAAGAACCATGGACCTCAGAAACCTTCTCATCAAAATTGATATGGCTCCATAAAACATTCCAGCTTCAGTAAAACAGCATGTCAACAAATATATATTTAATTTAAAATGTTCCAATCAGCTCTAATTAACATCTAGTGTCAGGATAATCTTGGCACAATTTTGAGTGTATTAAAATGCACTTGCCCTTATCCAGTGTCTAGATTACACTGAGAAAGACTGAGGTCCTTTGTACAGGTTTAGCAAGGTCCTGTGAAAGGGATTTATTTCATGTGGATTCATTCTGTACATGGGGAGGGAAAGAACACACACAGGGGAATTTAACAGAGATAGTATGTGCCCATAGACTGATTCACTAGGTAGCTCCCTATTGACCTTTTTCACCCTCACAATTTTCTGATGTTCTTGAAATTCTTCAAACTATGAGCCTGATTCTGACCTCTCTTAGATCAGTTTTGCATCAGTGTCAAGTATCAGAGGGGTAGCCGTGTTAGTCTGGATCTGTAAAAGCAACAGAGTCCTGTGGCATCTTATAGACTAACAGAAGTATTGGAGCGTGAGCTTTTCTGGGTGCATCCGACGAAGTGGGTATTCACCCACGAAAGCTCATGCTCCAATACGTCTGTTAGTCTATAAGGTGCCACAGGACTTTTTGCTGCTTTTGCAGCAGTGTAATTCCTACAGCAATAATGGAGCTATTTACACCAGTATGAATAAAAGGAAAATCAGGCCCCATTTTGGGGCGAGAGGACTCAGCTCAATCGAGTCTCCCCTTTTCTTTATATAATTTCCTTGTTTCATTCTTCTTCTAGGATTCCCTGGACATCCTGCTGTTGCCAAAGATGGCCAGCCAGGCACAGCAGGTCCCCCTGGATACAGTGGTCCTCCAGGTCAGCCAGGATTTCCTGGCCCTTCGGGTGTCCCTGGACTATGTGAAGCAACAGACTGCAGGATCTATGCTACTAACCTACTGTCAGAACAGGGATTAGTAAAGGGGTCATCTGTTTAATTATAAAATAATAACAATGCCAGGATAGATGTGGAAAAATATCTTGATGGCATGCACTTCCTGTTGGAATAACGCCACCACCTGATTCTTCATTGGTGACCTAGTAATGTTATACTTGGCTAATGGGACACTGATAGGCATTAGACTGTAGGGATATTTAAAAAAGGTTTATATTAGAAATGAAAGTGATTCCCCATAATTGCTTCCCCACAATTTAAATCCATAATTTAAATCTCATAGCATTACCAAGTAAAAAATCTCTTGGATTTATTGTTAATTTGTAAGCTACTGTCTGTGTCTGTGTAAAAGGTTACAGGCTAAACTCCAACTGGAGCCAAAGATGTGAAAGTCCATTTGTGATGCATGGCTAGAAAGGGTTAAACACCCTGCAAAATAAATAACCCTCAAAAGACATGGGGGGCAGGAATGTTTGTATTTTTGTGTATTTACATATGTATGAGTAGGGTCGACAATGTAATCAACAGTCCCTGTCTATGCTGTATTCTGATAATTCAGAGGTAAAAAAAATCCCATCCTTTAAATGAATTGTAAACACGGAATATCTCGGTATTCATCTCTCTTTGAAATTTACGGTGAATGGTGGAGGAAAAAGTAAATAGCTTTATGTTAATTCTATAGCTAAGTACCAGTGATGGACCTCCTTCAAAGTCATCCTAATTACTTTTTGTTCCCCGAAGGAATCCCAACTTGTCAAAAAGGACATGAGATTCTATAAAAGATCCTTGGGTTCTGATTTCGTCATCTCAGATTTGCTTAAGCTTCATCAGGGGAAGTTTAAGTCGCAAGATTGAGGTGCCAGTTATGCTGGCATGCCCTGAATGTGATATTTGGACATTGGACTATAAATTATGAACTATTTCTGAAAGAACTCTTTGCAACCACACAGCTCACCATCTCTGCTACGAATCTGCACCTAAATGAATTGAACTCAGGTCTGTATGTCGATTGATCTTTTAACCATACGCTCTCTTTTGTTTTTTAATAAATTTTAGTTTAGTTAATAAGAATTGGCTGTAGCACGTATTTGGGTAAGATCTGAAATATTCATTAACCTGGGAGGTAATGTGTCCGATTCTTTGGGATTGGTAGAATCTTCTTTTATATGATGAAATAAGAGTTACAGAAATTTTCATCATATTTGAAGTGGGTCCCTGGATGGATCACTTTAAGGGAACTGTGTTGTGTGGACTTCTGAGTAACCAGTAAGGTAATAAAGAAGCTGTTTTATGCTGGCTTGGAAAATCTCAGTATTCGAATATCCACCAGCTTTTTGGAGTCTGGCTGCCCCATTCTTTGCAGTTCACCCTAACTGAGTGACCACAGCTGGCGCCCCACTAGGACTCTGGTCACACCATTGTTTTTTTTTTTCTTCTTCCTTAGCCACCACCCAAGCCTCCCTTCAAGAGGATGTTGGGTAAACTAACGAACGCTTAGCAGCTATGCCCGTTAAATTTCAGTTTTTGTTTTCCTGTTATATTTTGTATATAACCATAGTAACAATCACTAAGACAAATGGAGGCCCAGAATGATGTACAGCTGTAGTGGATATGTGCTGAATACACCACAGGGCAGCATTTTGAACTATCCGAAGGAACCATTTATTTTGGTGACTGGCGAGGTTTTTGAATCTTCATCATGGCTTCTGTTAACGTGCCACTATGGGAGTTGTACTGTACTTGTTTGATTAGTGATCATACTGTTAAGGATGACATGTCTACCCAGGCAGATCTGGGGTAGACTGTGACTGAGAGGAGCAATGGAACATCCAATATGTACACAGACATTATTACATTTTTCTTGCTGCACTCAAAAACATGAGCCTTTTGGACTGATCCTCTCTTCTGAGGAGCACTCAATGCAGCTGAGGAGAGGGGGCTTTAAGCCATGTTTCCGGTCTTTGATCCTGGAGCCACTTTGCACTGGTCCAGTCCCTCCACTGTAAGTCAGAGCAACCTAAAGGGGACCATAACTTGTGTTGGCTGCCAACAGCCCCAGGGGAACTGTTTACAGCAGCCAGGGGGCATCAAGGAACACAAATGTCCTTGTCAAATGCTATTTCACAGATTAGGCCCTCTGCACCAGCCACAGGTAAGTAGGCATTATAGGAGCTACTAAAGTGGCTGTACATAATCAAAAGATCCCGTCGTGCTGCGTCATCATCCTGTGATTGGCTAAACCAGTCTTTGTGCTGGCTGAAGGCTACCTTCATGCAGGGGAGAATCTAATCCAGAGTGTTCTGCTTGTAGCTGCAAACGTGCTGGATCACTAGTGGGAGAAAAAAAAATTCTTCTGTCCTTAACTGCAATCAGATGTGAAGAGTGGCCTTCTGCTTATGGGGCCACAGTTCACATTGTCTCTATTTTCTTTTGGAAAATGCAGGATTAGTTTTCTATGCTGATGAAGATGATGGGACTGACATTAGAAACAAGTTCCTGAGACTCAGAGTTAACGTCATGAGTTTGTACAGTAATTATGGCACTGCAAACATTTATTCACTTTTGGCAAAGAAAGGCTATTTCTATTTCCCTTCCTTTCAAGGATGTGTTCATGTCTAAATTTTAAAATAAACCACAAATACTTTAAAAGTTTAAAAGTTTATTGCCAGAATGCAGCAGTCAGCCTTTTTTTGGTGTTACATGGAAATGAACAAGCAAAATGAGTACAAGATATAGACTATGGTGAAAGAAAAGTACATGCTAATAATATCCCCCAATAATGAAGTTATAATTGAACAGTCAACCAAGTACATTATCTGTGGAAGAGGATACAGCTTCTCATGTTACAGTACAGTATCCAGATTGATAAGGAAATGTGTTTTCCATCCATAATGTAACTTTTTTTTTTAAAGAAAAGTAAAGTAAAATAAAATAAAATGGCTAGGCTGGGAATAAAGTAAAGTGTTACAGTATTTTCAAATCTTGGTTATCAGCTTACAATTTTGAGGGTATGGAAGTGGGAGAAGCAAACAATAGCCCATGCAAAATATACAGATTAAACAAAAATCCAAACATTAAAAAATTATGAAACTCGTAACTGTTGCATTTTGCTGTCCTGCAATCTTCTCTTCAAAAGTCTACACCCAAAACATTTTACAGCTTTTTAAGAAGAGTAGAGAAGTTAATCACACCCAGAAAGGACTTTATGATTTATTTTGGGCATGAGTTTATTTTCCAGCAAGGTCACTGCACCCAAGCAAATAATAGTATGACCACAAACCAGTTTGTTTTGTTTTTAAGTGAAAGTAATACAGATTCATCTAAATGAAATTAAAATTCAGATACACTTGTTAACTGACTACTAACGCCCGATAGAGCTGCTGCTGAAGGCTGAATAGGAATAAGAATATGAAGTATTTCCTGATGCGTCTAAACTTCCTCTCCTGGATCCACTTCGTGAGCCTGAGCGGGAGCCTGAGCGGGAGCCAGGGGCAGAGGAGACATTATAGGGACTAGAGATGCCTTTGGATGAAACAGAAGCAGCTTCCAACAGTCTCAGCCCAGTGACGTCCTCCACCATTGATCGACTCATTGCATCTTTGTAGGATATTTTCAGCTTGGTCTTGGGGCACGTCAGAATTTTGGTATAGCTGTTAGTGTCTTGCAATCTCTGAGCATTCCGCCCATCTATCAATCCTTTCCTAATGGCTTCCTCCATACTAATTCTTCCACGCACTTCTGGATCAACGAGGCCTCCAGTGAGGTACTGGAATTCAAGAAAGCGCTGACCAGCCTCATAAGGCAGCCACTTTTCCTTCACTGCCTCTGCTGCTGACATTCTAGTGCCACCCTTTAAGCCTTCAAACCCTAAGAAGGCCTTCTGAGCTGGCTTGAGCCGTGTGGCCATATCGTGATCAATGATGCCTTGAGCAACTGCATCCTGAAGTGAAAGCCTTTGGCCTGTGGTAGGGCACATTATGCCTCCTGTGCAGGCCTGGGCTTCGAGCAACCGCTGTCCTGTAATGCTGTCGACAATGCCCCGTTGTATAGCTTCTGAAATGGAGATTCTCTCCAAGTTTTCAGTATCAAATACGGCTGCAATGGGACTGCATTCCTCCAGGGGTGCTGAAAAAGAACCACTGATTCTCACTGAAGAACTCCTGACACTCAGCACTGTGGGAGATTTAGTTACTGACTCATGCTTAAATACTTCATCACCGCCATTCTTGCAGGAAATCATGTCTGCAAACTGTGTAAGGCTCAAGCTTCCAGAACGGTACTGGTCAAAAAACTTCCTTTCAACAAGACCCTTATCAACAGCATCCTGAATGTCGTACTGATTGCCCGTTTTCCTGTCCACAAGGACCACTCTTGTGCTTCCATCTGACCCTGTAATAGTTATTTCTTCCCACTCACACTCCTGTTCAGAAAGTTCCATGTAGGTGTCATAATCTATGAGGCCTTTATTGTACGCTTCCTGCACTGACATTTCCCGGTTTGTTTCTGGATCTACGATGACAACCCTGCGTTTCCTAAGGGTGTTCTTCTGTGATGTTTGCACCACCTTTTTCTTGTCTCTCAGGGGGAGAAGACAGAGCCCTGTTGCTTCGTCCTTTATGCATCTTTCTTTCAGCTGCAGGTAGGTCAGATTTTCTTCGGTGTTAGGATCGAAAAAACCCTTCGTATCATCACTTGGGTCTGAGAGAATTAAACTGAGCTCTTCATTGAAGTAACCACGTGTGTATGCCATGTCAACCGGCAAACGGTGGCTTTCTTTGGGGTCAATGATTCCCCCAGTGGCAATCTGAGCCTCCAGCAAACGAATGCCATGGCCTTTCTCAATGAGCTCCTTATTCATTGCCTGGAACAAGGAGATTATATTTCCTGTTTCCGGGTCTTTGTACCCTGTAACTGCTCTTTCAGCAGAGAGAAGTTTGTCTTTAAATTCAATTCCAACAAGGCCTCTTTTGTAAGCCTCCTCAACTGGTAGCCTCACATTGCTGACAGGATCCACGATGAAACCAGTGGCTGCTTGGGCTTCTAGAAGTTCAAGGGCTGTTCCCGGTCTAACCAGGCCTATTTTCATGGCCTGGTAAATGCCAAGTTTCTCTTTAGTGGCCTCATTGTAGATCCCTGCTATGCAACTAGAGCCCTGGAGGAAATCCTTAATACTGTCACTGACTTCTTCCACACTAATTGTGCCTGCTTCGAGACCACATGCTGTCGATTCCTGAATAATTCCAGAGCTGACCAGTTCACTTATGGGGACAGGCTGCCTAATCCCTTGAAATGACATACTTCTCTTCTGCACAGGAAGGAGAAGTAGGCCAGTGTGAGGTTCAATCCTGCATTTTTCCCTCAGCTGGATGTAACTGACCGCCTTCTTGGTTGCAGGGTCAATAAAATTCTTTGAAGCACCTTGAGGGTTATTCAGGACTCTGTACAGGTCTTTGTCAATCAACCCACGAGACAAAGCAACATCTTTTGGCAAGAAAACACTGTTGACAGGGTCAACAATGCCTCCTGCAGCCATCTGGGCTTCGAGCAGGCGAATCCCAGTTTCCCTGTCAATCAGATTTTTCTTGATGGCATCAGACACTGGCACTGTTTTTCCAGAGAATGGATCTTTAAATCCCATAATAGCCTTCTCTGCTGTATAGATTTGTTCTCGGTCATCAAAGTCAATCAGGTCTCTGGCAATCGCACTGTCCACAGTCAACAACTCATTTCTGTGTGGGTCAATCACGCCTCCTGTAGCTGCCTGGGCTTCTAAAAGCAGGACTGTGTTTTCTGGGGTAAGAAGCTGCTTCCGTTTGGCCTCCAACAAAGTGTACTTGTCCTTCGGAGTAACAGATGCTCCTGCAATAGCCCCTGCCCCTCTAAGATAAGGTTCGATGTCAGCAGCAACTTCTTCCACTGACCTTTGCCCCCTCAGGAGCTTATCCAGGGTGCTTTTGTCTATCAACTGACATTCATAGAGCTGAATTGCTGTAATTTTCTTACGCAGCCCATTAAACAGCAGTTTGGAAGGATCAATAGCAAATTCCTCTTCCGTCTGAGTACATCTGTGGGATCCACATGGGCGATGCTTAAGTTTCTCAATCTCCCTTTGCATTCTGAGGCGCTCAGCATCCATCTCCGATTGGCTTTTGCAGCTCATCTCTTCCAATCTGCACTTGTATCGGTCTTCAATCCTCTTAATCTCCATTTGTAACCTTTCAATCTCAATCCTCAGGGCATTCTTCTCCCTCTCGCTCTTCTCTCTCTCAGATTCAAACTTTCTAATGGTCTCTTCGTTTCGGGAATACTGGCTCTTCCACTGATTTAAGTCATTCAGGATTTGTTGTTTCTCACTTTCCAGCCGTTGTTTCAAACGAGACTCTGATTCCAGTGTAATCTTTGCACGGTTCAGCTCTTCTTCTAATCTCTGCAGCCTTGCCCTGTCTTGTTCCAAGGTACTTATTTTCATCAGCAGGGTCTCTCTTTCTTGCATAATGTGAGTATACTGATTTTGGGATTCTTGAATCCTGTTGGATGCCTAAAATTTAAAAAGCGAAAAATTGAGAGAGAGATATGTTAGTTATAATTCCCACTTCAAATGTTATCTTTTTCCCATAACTTAACCTATCACATATTGGCACTGGAAAACCTTCTGAATATCCCTATGCTGTATCCAAGATTATGAATATGTTTTAATACACACTGACACCTTCTCTGAAAACATTTCTGTTACCACCTAGCACATAGTGCCTCAAACCCACTTTTCGCTTATAGACTGAACTGCATCCCATCCTAACTGTCTTGGTTTTAATTCTGTCTGTGGGTTAGAGAAGCCTTGGGTTTTTTTGGTGATCAGTTACCTTCTGACTATATTTTTACTATTACTCATACTACATATGTACAGTGTACACCGACACATAAAGGGCCTGATCATCAGCTGGTGAAAATGGGCATAGCTCCATTTACTTATGCCTCCTCCTCTTGTCAATATTTTTTATTTTCAGTTTGAAATATTTTTATCTGAATTTCTTTAAATTTTAATGAATATAATGTCACTTAACGTATGCGTACACATATGCACAGAGATATATAGAATGCATACTCTATACGCATTAATTGTATTAAATTAAATAAACTATGTATGTAACGTGTGTGTGTGTGCGTGTTTGAGACATAGATAGACAGACAGACAAGACAGACCCAGAGACGCTATTAAAAAAAAAAAAAGAGAAACAATATTAGGAGTTTAAAAAGAGAAAAACAAAGGGAAAGAACGATGCTGAGAACAGAATCGGAAGACAAATACCGAGGATGATATAATAAAAGATTACAGAGAGTAAGTATAGGGAAAATCATGGATGTAATAGAAAAATATTTTGAGATAAGCACAGAAGACGTGAAACTAAACTGCAAAGTGGCAGAGTTATGAATGATGTTTTTGACAGATAGTATATCATAACTATGTATTTCATAGTTACATATGCATGCATAAATATATCATGTAATACAGTGGTGTATACATAATATATTTGTTTACACATATATTCAACCATATATATAAAAAAACACACACAGATTGTAAAGAAGAATTACTTTCTGGAAAACAAAGCAATACAGATGTGGATTTGTTCTATTACTGTACATATATCATATGTAGATTCAAACCTGCTCAGTAGATAGGGTTTCATAAATGCTCACTTGTACATGTAATAAATGGAAACTGCTCTTTGGCAGGTGACAAAGCAAAAGAATGAAGGATAAAATTTGATATTTTAAAATTTTCTCTGTAATCACAGATCATTGATATTTTGGGGAATATGGGCTCATAGTACAATTTTCAGAGGAACCTAAGTAGCTTAGTACCAAGTCCCACTGAAAGGCAATGACACTTAAGCTTCTAAGTCACATTAGCACTTTTGAACATTTTACTCTTAATCCTTAGCTGCAACCAAAGATATGATCAACCCACTTGAGGAGAGGGGGCAAAGCCTCTTAAGTCACTTTTGCAGCTCTTCAATTCTGGGGTTAGCAGCTGGTTCAGCACCTGGTACAATTTACAATAGTCTCTGGACTGTTTTCACTTGTGCTGGATGAAACAGTCCAAGGTGTATACAGCCTATGGGCACAGCTGAAACACAGTGGCAATCCAGGTACTCCCTCTTGCCCTGTGCCTGTAAAGTGGGGATTAGTACAGAGCTAGGGTTTCCTTCACACTGGGGGAAATCTTCAGCCAGATGGGTAAGACAGCTTTATGGCCCATTGACACTGCTTCAGGGGTGCAGAGGAGCTAGAAAAGGGACCAGGACCTGACTATTTTAAAAATCAAATTTAAAAGGGAAATGAATCTCACTTCTAATTAAACAGCAAAGAGTCAATTAAATTGATTCAAAAAGCCATTGGAGTCAATTATAGCATCGGAGAAACAGTAAAGTTGTGATCAAATATTTGTGAATACCTCTAGAGCCTGCTTTTGGAATTTTTCAATTTCCTGTCTCAAATTTTCCCTTTCTCTGTGTAAATCATTAATCAGCCCCTGAAGTTCCAGGGTTTGCTTGCTGCTTGTTTTGAGTTGATTCTTTAGTTCAGCAATAGTAGCATTTTTTTCACCATCAGCTTCACTTTTGCCCCTTCTTAGATCATCATATTCCAATCTTAAATTGCGCAACTCTTCCTCTAACATCAAGTGTTCCTTAGTAAGGTTCTCAGTAAGAGACTGAAGTCTTTCGATTTCTATTTTGCACTCATTCAGGCTCCTGCTTTTGTCCTCAACAGCTTTCTGCAAGTGCTCATTTCGGAGGTGAGCCTGTTTTAAGTGTTCCTGCTCTTGAACCAACTGGTGGTTTAAAGTTTCAATCTCGGATGTGTATTTTCTTATCTCCTCTATGAATCTCTGCTTTTCTCTTACTTGCCCATCTAGTAACTCTCTCTGGTGCTTAAGGTCATCTTCACTCCTTTTCTTTACAATGGACACTTCCTCTATCTGCTGAGTGAGATTGGTGATTTTAACTGACTGCTCTCTGAAAGATCTCCTCATACTTTCTAATTCCTCTTCTACTTTCTTCCTCTTGGAAGACTCCTCCATTGTGTTTTTATTCAGCCTACAAAGTTCCTCTTCCAGTTTATGTTTCTGGTGCTGCAAGTCTTTTATAGTGTTTTGCAACTTTGAACTTTCTTGATCCTTCCCTTTCTTCTCTTGTGAAATTCTTTCATATTCAATTTTCAGTCGTGTCAGTTCCTGTTCCTGGATCCTCAGTTTGTTAATCGTCTCTGTCGCACTGACGTTAGTTTTCTGCAGATCAAACTGAACTCTTTGTAATTGTTTATTTTCCTCCTCTAAGTCTTTCCTTTTACTTGTTTCCACTTCAAATGACTTTCTCAGTCTTTCAATCTCTTTGTTTCTCTCCTGAATTGTCTTTGCCGCATCATCAAGTGACTGCTTGTATCGCATGCTTTCTTCCGAGTGCATCTGAATGACTTGTTTTAGCTCAACCTCCAGTTGATGTTTCTTCTGGGAGATCTCTGAGCTAGTTGCTTTCTGCTGTTGAGCATTTTCCTCTATTTTTCTAAGGTTCTCTGTTGTCTGACTTATGGTGTTCTTCAGTCTCCTAATTTCCTCACATAAATTCCTATTTTCTCGCATGGCATTGTCAAGCTGTGTTCGGTAACTATTTGTGTCCTCTTCTTTTTGCACAGTAATCTGGTGAATTGTAGTCTTGGTGATATTAATTTCGGTCTCATACTTGTTCTTTAAACTAATAATTTCCTCATCAAAATTGTTCCTTACCTTAGCCAGTTCATTTTCAAGTTGCCATTGGCTTTTAGCCTCTTCCTGAAGCTGAACCTTTAATCTTTCCAGCTCCTTTGTTTTTTCCTGGATAGTTAATGCAGCCTCCTCAAGTGCCTGCTTATACCTTGAGTTGTCTTCATTACGCAGCTGAATTATCTGCTTCAACTCCAGCTCCAGCTGCTGCTTCTGCTGTGACACTTCAGAACCACAGGCCTTCTGCTGAAGAGCATTTTCTTCTGCCCTCCTTCGTTGCTCTGTTGTTTGCAAAATGGCATCATTGAGTCTCACAATCTCATCTTTAAGGTCTCTGTTCTCCCTTGCCAGTCTATCCAACTGGTTTCTGAGACTTTTTGTATCATCTTCTTTTTGGGAAGCTAGCTGATGGATTGTGGTCGTCTTAATATTAATTTCAGTCTCATACTTGTTCTTTAAATTACTCATCTCCTCGTTAAACTGGTTTCTTACCTTAGCCAGCTCATTTTCATATTCCCTCTTCCGTACGCCCTCATCCTGGAGAAGAACCCTTAACTTTTCTATCTCGTACTCTTTCTCCTTGATGAACTTCTCAGACTCTAACTTTTGCCAGCTCAGGCTATCTTTCTCATTTTGTCTTGTTTTCTGCAGTTGGTCATAGTCATTTTTCTGCTGGTCGTATCTATCCTCCATCTGCTTCCTTTTCCTTTTCTCATCTTCAATCTCATAAGTCAGTCTGGTTATTCTGTCATTGAGATCCTTTATCTGACCATAGCATTTGTCCAGGTTTTGCTTAGCAGAACTGCCATCCATCTCAGCTTGTCTCTTCAACTCCTCCAGACTCATGAGCTTTGCTTTGAGCTGGGAACAGTCCACCTGGAACTTCTGCAGATTCTGTTCCAGAAATTTATACTTGTTGCTATTATCGGAATTTGCATCTCTGGCAAGCCTGAGCTCTTCTTCAAGCATTTCAATTTTAGTGCTTTTCATCTGTGGGATCAAAATTGAGAAAATGGGCTGTGATAATTATTTTGAACCCATCCCATGAATTACATCTTAAAAATCAACAACTGTAAGGAACATGCCCAATGCACAAAACGTTTATTTAATCACATCAGGACAGATTCAGATATCCATATTCACACTGAGTAGTACCTAGTACCTTACTCTGCAAAATCAAAAGGATGATTTCCAGAGTAAGATTCTACCTGATGTGAATATGGGTGGCACAATTTGGCTTTTTGTTTTGGCAAGATCAAAGCTCCCAGTGCTACATGCTGTTGGGAATGAATGAAATATCTTAACTTCAAACACATTTAAATTCCCCTCTACCCAGAATTTACTAGCAATTGATATTGTTCAAACCTAAGGCTACAATTCTTTCATGGAGGTCATGGAATCTGTCACTTCCAGCGACCTCCATGAATTCAGTCCAGGGCAACCAGGAGCTGCAGAGTCTCCCTGCCGCCTGGCATGGATACCTCAGAGCTGCCCTGGGAAGCAAGGCTACCCCAGAGCTTCCTGACACCATCATCAGTGGGGGGACCCTGGAGCTCCAAGCCCCCACAGGGGATGGGAGCCCCCAGAGCTCCGAGAAGGCCCTGCAGCTGTCTAGCCACTGGAGGTGGTGTGGGGACCCCACAACTGATTTTGTCAAGGATATTTTTAGTAAAAACGTGACTAACAGATCACAGGCTTCCATTAATTTTTCTTTATTGCCTGTGACTTGTCCACAACTTTTACTAAAAATATCCATGACAAAATCTTTGCCAGATTCATACCCTCCCCCCCACCTTCCTGTAGGTTCACAGTTCCCCAAAAGAGGTAGGGTGGAGGTAGGATCCCAGCTGTCTGAACTGGCCTGTAGAACAGGACTAGTATAGCAGAGTGAGTGGATTATATGCCGTTAAAGAGACGTAGAAGTGGGCACATTCCCCCTATGCTTCAGGGAGCTCCTTCAGAGATGGTGTACCCAAAAGGCACAAATGTTCCCTTAAATAAGCTCACTTTAACGGGCTCACTATATTTGCAACCAATCACTTTCCTACATATACCTTACATTCCTCACACACGACCTCTGAATTGGGCCTGATTCTGGTCTCACCATGATGCATCACATCAACAGTAACGCCACTAAAAAAAATCAGTGGAATCACAACACTGCAAAAGGACACAAGATCAGACTCAGGCCCACAGAATGGGTATGAGGTTTGCAGAAGTAGTCAGGATTGACCTACAAGGCGAGTGCTGGGTACTTTTGCTATTCCCACCTCATGTGTAAATCTAATATACACCAGATTCTACATCACTTCAAAATTGGCCCTGAAAGTCACTACCACCATCTTTAAAACGGGGAAAATGGAATTTATTTGCCTACTTCAGAAGTGTGTTGTGAGGATTCATTAGCTTGCTGTTGATATAATCCAGGGTGTTTTTTCATTTCCAATACTTAGTTTTGCATTTCACTAAGGGAAAGAGCTTTTGACCAGAGATACCTTGCTGTCAGGCACTGTGGTGACAATGGAAAGTACCAGAAATAAAACAAGCAGGTTACCTTCAAATCCTCCATGCTCTTCATTATTTCACTTAAGAATTTGTAATAATCCCCTGATCTTGTAAGAAGCTCTATGTACCGAGACTGAATTTCTGCAGCCTGAAAAATAAAAACAGAACCATGGTCAGTCTATATTAGAAAGCTGTATGAGATCAGATAGGGGCTCAGGTTTTTTTTAAATGGTTTAAATATATTCCAAGAAACATTGATTTAGAGAGAGTGTGGAGCTAATTCTCTGCCTTCAAACAACGCCCAATAACCCTAGGAGACTTTGGGAAGTGAAAATGCCCCTTTCTGAGACGACTATGGCTCTTTCCCCCTCCCACCAAGATCCATTTGCCCCACTGCAGATGTGGTGTGAAATCCTGGGCTCAGTTCCCCACAACACCATATATTTCCTGTGTGACTGGGGCAAGTCACTTCAGGTAAAAGTGTCAAAAGTACCCAAGTGACTAATGAACCTATGTTCCATTTTCATAAGTGACTTAGGCACTTTTGAAAATTTTACCCCACCTGTAAAATGGAGATGATATCCCTGTCCTGCCCTAAGAACTGATTAGGGAGATTTAATGAAACAACACTTCTATATTTCAGCCACTGATTTCTACTCTGCTCCTAGGATAAGAGAGGAAGGTTTTGAAATGCAACAGATTCAAAAATGCTTTGTGACCACATTATCTATTCAGTGGTGACATGCTGAAGTTAAACATTACAAATAGAAGCTGCCAAGATATTCTAACTTTTTTTGATGTATGATGGAATGTAACATTTCTTACAGTGAAGCAGTAATGACGGCACAGAACTTCTCTCTCTCATTTTCTGCATCCAAAGGGGATTTGGACACAGTGAAACCGGTGAGGTTCCACTGCACAGGGGGCTCACTACACAAGGATGTGAAAGGAGATCTGGTGATTCCAGAAGGAAGAATTGGATGTTGTATCCATGACAATGTAGATCCATCAGCTATGCACATCTGTGTGTGAGCAGCTCTATTGCTGCTCCACAGGAGGATCCATCCATTCAACCCCCTGGAACTCTCCTGCACAAAGTCTGGCAAGTCAGGCACGGCATGATGGAAAGGATTTTCCCTTAAGAGTCCAGATTGGCTTAACAGAAATGCTCATAGACCCTAAACAACAGTAGTGCTAGCGATTAGGATTCAGCAGCATATCTAGCAGGATAGCTTCAGTCGAAACATCTCATGTGAATAAATACAGTTTAAAAGGAACTTGGGGAAAAAGGCAATGTACCTCTTGAAGAATCAACCCTGCAGGTGACTGAACTATAGTCTTCTTGATAGGTATGTTGAGCAACGTTTCCAATCCTGAACTGTAGGAAGCAGCCAGTAATTCATAATCCTGTAAGGATGGAAACAGAATACAGTGCATTTTTAACGAATGCTGAAAAACCTCTCCTGGTCCAGATTTTTAGTACTGTACACAAGTATTTATTGCTGTAAAAGGCTATATACGCTCCTCTGTTTATGTAGTATGGGGGAATCTGATCGGCCTGAATACTGCCGAGGAGACTCAGATGAGTGTGTGCGCGCGCTGCGCAGAGGGGAAAGGTGTTTGGCTATCTGTGACTGAGGGGACATGGTTAGTTAGGTGGAAGGACTCCTGGGTGCAACTGTTGTGTCACCTTTTCCCCTAGAACAGCAGTTCTTAACCAGGGGTCCGAAGCCCCCGGGGGGCTGTGAGCAGATTTCAGGGGGTCCTCCAAGCAGGGTCAGCATTAGACTCACTGGGGTCCAGGGCAGAAAGCTGAAGCCCCGTCGCTCCAAGCTCCACCACCTGGGGCTGAAGCTGAAGCCTGAGCAACTTAGCTTCACTGGGCCCTGTGTGGCGTGGGGCCCCAGGCAGTTCCCTTGCTTGCTACCCCCTAATGCTGGCCCTGGCTTTTATATGCAGAAAACCAGTTGTTGTAGCACAGCTGGGCCGTGGAGTTTTTATAGCATGTTGGGGGGACCTCAGAAAGAAAAAGGTTGAGAACCCCTGCCCTAGAGCATTAACAGAATAACCTCCTCTCTGCCTTTTTTACATCACAGAAGGGATGTGAACATGTGCCAGACACAACAGAGCTACTACTGCAGAGCACAAGATGGGACTGGGAGAAACGTGAAGACATGGGCAAGCCACACGGAAGGATCACCAAAGATCACCATTATTGTCCTCTGTGGATCTTTTTTGACCTCTGTGACTATTGTATACTCCTCCTCCCTGATCTGCACTGCCATTGGCCCTGCCTCCCAAAGCGACCCAGATTTCTCATCCACTCCCTCTCCCACCCTTTTAAATGTGTGACATGGAAAATTTGGTCTGGATATATAGTGCCTTTGATCCTCCTTCAGAAATACAGCAGAGGTCAGTGGAAGTTGCATGCTGGGAGGAAAGGAAGTAATGGCCCTAAATATGCAAGTAACTAAGGGTACAAATTGCTTTCAGTAAGCTCTGCTTTCCCCAAGTGCTTTACACTAGCAATTTCTTCACATACAGTCCAGTATGAAAGAGGTGAGTGTGGGAGTTTTGCCTGAGTAAGAGCTATGTGAAAACTGCAGGAGGGGGTCCACATAGTGAAAAGCCATTCCTTGTTTAAGTGCTGGAGTAAATGTACCTTAATTGCAGCTGCACACAGATCTGCTTGCTTGAGAACCTCCTCCACTTTGTCTCGTTTTCCTGTTATTTCACTATGCAAGTTCTGTTCAGGAAACAATAAGATATATTTTAAAACTTACTGCACTTCGACTTGCCAAGATTCTCCCTTGTTGAGGAGAACAGCAGGTGCCTGTCACTTCCTTGAAAGGGTAACTGCAATATAATATGATAGAATCATAAACAGCTTAAGCCTAAAATCCTTACTCTGTTCCTCAGGCCTTCCATGGACTAATTCTCATTGGTATCAATGGAAACTTGCCTGAGGACTGAGTAACAGCTGAGTAAAGACCTCAGGATTTGGGAAGTGCCTGACTTTAGCTAACACCCATTAAAACCCCTCTTTTTACTAGATTTTCTGGCTGTACTTATCACGTAGCTTATGTCAATTAGACTCCCTTGGACTAAATTCAAAGGAGATGCATAAGGAAGTGTCAGTAGGTGGGTGTGACTCTACGAGGGTCTGTGCTCAATTCTTGACTGTGCTGTTGCACATAGTAGGGATAGTAATACTGCCTTGCGCCCTCCGTTTATACGGAGCCAAGGGCAAGTCTACACTACTGCGCTATGTCGGTGCAGCTGCACTGCTGTAAAGCATCTGGTGAAGATGCACTATGCTGACAGGTGAGTGCTTGCCCGTCAGCATAATTACTCCACTTCGGCGAGAAGCGGAAGCTATGTCAGCGAGAGAGCATCTCCCACCAACATAGCGCCAGCGTGGAAAGTGCGAAACTTGTGTCACTTGAGGGGGAGGGGCTTTTTCACACCCCTAAGCGATGTAAGTTAGATCAACTTAAGCTGTAGTATAGACCTGCCCTGAGGCACAGACAGACTGGAGACCAAACTGTGAAACCCTACACACAATGGTGAGCAGCTACTCATGAGTAGCACTGTGGATTTCAATGGGACTACTTGTGACGGTAAGTGCTCACCAGCATGAGGAAGAGCTTCACAGTCTGGCTATAGGTGACTTGGTCAAAGTCACATAAAAAAAAATCAGTGGCAGAGACAGGAATTGAACCTAGCCTTTCTGAGTCCCAGTTGAATGCTTTAAGGACAAAACCATTCCTGACCCTGAACAGTATGGGGCACACTGGGCTCTGGGCTTCCCCCCCGGCCCTCCTGAAAATAGGCTGGAAATTTTGAGAGCGCAAACTTAGACTCTACTTGAGCAGGGATGAATTGGCCCTGGAATGCCTGGCATTTCTAAACACTCAACTCACCAGCAAGGACTCGGGTTGTGGCAGTCACTGTTTAAGAAATGGAGGACAGTACTTCCAGAATGGTTTTCATGGCCAATCTATATGTTCTAATATCCTTTTTGATTGTCAGTTATCTACCTTATTTATAGGATGACAGTTACCGTAGAAGTAACAATCCTAACAATGTCATACTTATGAATAACGCCCAGAAAATACACAGGTCAGTCTGATTTCCATGTTACGACCTAAGAGTTATAGTGGTAGGATGGCCCTTGCAATGATTGCAGATGGAAGACAACTGAGGGGGAGGCCAAAGACTCAGTACATGGACTGGATATCAGAAGACTGTAGAGAGACCAACTTGCATGACAACCATCGTACAATCATGAGTTTTGGAAGACATCTATTGAAGTCACCGTCCCAAAGAGGGAAGTGGCAAAAAAGAAGAGTCTGTTTTCCATGTTTAGGTATAACACCATTTCAAAATAGGAACAAGTCACTTATGGGGAGCATCTCAGGATGGTTGCTGCATTTCTCAAGTGGCTAAGTTTAATCAACTTTTCAACTGACACCATACAAACTCTGAGGCAACCTTTTGCCTGTGGCTTGTTTTTGTTTTTTTGGTAGTGCAAATATTTTCTAACTCAAAACAGGCCATTACTATGAAGACAATACTGCTGCGCAATTAATACATTTGAAAAATCTGGTTCACTGAACACACGGCAGTAAGGTGTCACGTACCTTCTGCTCATGTGAATATCTCATGATGGTGTTGCAATCTCCTAATTTCACAGCTTCAATTGCATCTTGCTTGCGCTTAGCATCACAGATCCATTTGTTCAGAGCCTGGTATAAATCACGGTAAGTTTTCAGCTGTTTGACCTGTCTTTCTAGATCCCATGATCTAGAAAAAACAAAGAAAAACCATCAATGTGAAAAGTAGTGTCTCATTTTTCACAAATTTTTAAATGTTTAAACAATCCCATCTCTTTGTGCTCATTATTACAAGATGTAAAACAAAAGCAGCTGCTGAAAGATTTAAGGTCAAAATTTTCAAATTTGTATGCTGAAATTTACATCTAAACCCATCTTTAGGTACCTAAATAACTCCTCTTATTTTCAGAGGTCACTGCAAATTGTGACATCTCAGCACCTCTAAAAATCAGACCACTTATTTAGTTGTCCCGTATGGATTTTGCTGCCTAACTGTTGTGTGAGGATACCATATAAGTGCCTGATCTAATTCCCGCCAAAGTCACTGGAGAGACTCCTATTAATTTTTTTTTGGGGGGGGGGGGGGGGGGGTGGCAAGGGGAGGAAGCAAGGGTTTGATCAGACCTTAAGAATGACAAGTATCAGGACCACTGATGCAGTTATCTGGATTTACATCAGTATAAGCTTGTTTACTGTAACCAAGAGCAGAATTTGGCCTGAAGTCATCAGTGCTGGAACGAGGAGTGCTTGAAGTGCTACCGCACCCCTTGGCTCGAAGCAGTAATAACAACCCAAATACACTGTTTCTGCCGTCAGCACCCCCACTATAAAAATTGTTCCAGCGCCATTGCCTGAAATAACAACTTCAGGGTTTGACTAATATATTAAAAATGAAATATTTTTTAAAAATCTAATTTTCTTTTTACTCTTCATGCTGTTCAATTTTTTTTCAATTTATTCAACCTAAACAATGAATACAGATTAATCAGTTTAATCTTTTCTAGTCAGTGTCGTTTTCTGTCTCTCACACACTCACACAGTGTTGCAGTGTTCAAGTGGCAAAACACTATACAGGAATGTTTTAAATCCAAACAATCAACTATTTTCAGTGACATTAAAAAAAAAAATCCTAAAAACATTTATTTCCATATTAGCTTATATAAATCTTTCCCTTCCCCCAACAAAACTACATTTTGGACCTTTCCTACCCAACAGTGTCCTTTAAAGTGTGCTTAGCCTATTTTTTTTTTTACAATTCTCCCATTGCCAAAAAACCAAGCTCTATGCGGAGAAGACCAAAATTATCAGAATGCTGGTTACATCAGCTCATTGTTTTCCTTCTAGCTACAACATG
This sequence comes from Mauremys reevesii, assembly GCF_016161935.1. NCBI lineage: Eukaryota > Metazoa > Chordata > Testudines > Geoemydidae > Mauremys > Mauremys reevesii. Next base: position 173,202,493 of record NC_052624.1, on the reverse strand, counting down.
ATGATTATCACAACATCAAGAAAAATGGTGGGGGAAGGGTGGGGGGAGAAGACAACTATTAGGAAATATAGACAAACCTGTGGTCTATCTGTTTCTCTACCCTGTGCCAACGGTCTGTTAGCTGGTTGACTTTGTCAGTGTACTTCCCAAGGTCCAAATCATAGAGAACATAAGCCTGGCTAGACTGCGAGTGGATTTGCATTACTTTCTGCAGCTCAGATTCCAGGGTGTTCAGCAACGACTTTTTCTGGTTTAGGTCTGCTTTCATTTTCTTGATGTGAGAGAAAACAATGAAACATTTAGTTCACCACCAGGTCTTGACCTTCTATAGTATGTATAGTGTGTTATTAGGGTTGGTTTAAGCATTTTGGCCCTGATTCAGCAAAGCTCTGAACCATAGGGATGTCAACAGGACTTCAGTATGTCCGTGAAATTAAGCATGTACGTAAGCGATTTCTTGAATTGATCTCTCATTGTCTGCGACTACCATCTCAGCTCTTTTAAATGGTAAAGGGTGGATTTTAAACATAAAAGGGTCTGGCCTGCTCTTCCAGTTGCTCTACACCCGAGTCTCATTTAATTTCAGAGGATTTATCTGTACATGGAACAGCTACAGGATCAAGCCACAATACTGTCAAATACTTTTTATCTAACTGTATTTAAAAAAAAAAAATCTTTGTGGATCTTTAAACAATGACAAGACTTTTTTCTTTAGATTCCCTGTTACTCAGTGAACTATAGGAGTCCCTTCTCATCCCCACGCAGGGTTTATTCCTGAAAGTCACCAGGAATCTAAAATATAATTTCAGTATGATAAATGTCCCTAACAGTTACAGATCCATATATATTCATAATCTCTAGCTATAAAAGCATTTAATCAAACCCTATTTTCTGTCAAAGCTGATGATACCTATTCATGTAGGGTCCAACCCTGCAGCTGAGGGGTTGCATGTGCCTAACTCTCAGTGGAAGATCTGAGGTAAGCTCTGTCGCAGGACCAGGTCACTGGCTAACACAACACTATGATTTAACTGGTCATATCTGAGGTGTCAGGAAAGCTAAAATATCACCGGTGAAGCTTTCTAAACACTAGAGGGCCAGATCCCCAGCTGGCATAAATCAGCATAGTTCCACTGAAAATCAACAGAGATATGCCGATTTACACCAGCTGAGGATCTCTCCCCTCCCACATCTTTGGAATGTCAGGAACCACAGCACTACAGCAGGCATTTAACGTCTCACCTTCAGACAGGCTCGGTAAGCCTCCACTTTATCAAGGTCCAAAGACACCGTTTCCTCTTCGGTGAGTCTGACTTCAAAAACTTTGATTACATCTTCTGCTTGTAGAATAACCTGGAGCAGTGATCTCAGTGCATTCAAACTGCAATAAACAACGTGACCCAAAATAAATCCATAAATCCAGGAAAATGATGCTGTTTGGTTTTACAGGAACAGAGTTTAAGGCCAGAAGGGACCACCAGATCATCTGTCTGACCTGCTAGATATCACAGGCCACCAGCATCCACACACTAAACCCACTATAATTTCACTGTATCTTACTAGTCAAAAGGGGGAGCCTGTGACAAAGAAAACCCTGCTACATCAGACTCTTCCAGAAACAGAGATGAAAGTCCACATAGGTGTATGGGCCAACCCACATGGGCCACTCTGCAGGATTAAGGCCTAGAATATTAATTCTAGGAAGTGCTTTGTTAACATATTCATGTGAAAGGCCCTACATAAAATAACGTTTTTTACTGAAAACAAAAGCAGATTTCTGGACTAATGGAATCTATGGGATTTATGGGACTAGTTCAGAGAAAGGAAAATGTTTAAAGTTCATGATTTGTTGTTATAACTTTTATTTTCTTACCTGTCTAAGTAGCCAGCAGACACACCGTTAATATTTTCCAGTTTCTGAAACAAGTTAGTTATCTCCAACTGCAAATAGACATACTTTTCAGAGCCTCTGAAGTTGGGCAGCAGGTCCTTATGCTTGTTGAGGGTGTCGGCCATTGTTTGTGAATCATTCTGTATACCCTGATTAGAGAGAGAGAGAGCGAGATGTCCGTTTTATGCAGATACATTTCTCGTGGCTAGATGAACATTCTGCATTGTATATGCCACTAATCTTCCCTCCAAAATATTTCACTTGATCTAATGGATTTCAGCGAGGACTAAAGTAATGTCCTCAACCTGCATTAATAATATTTACCTATTACCTCTAGGCACAGCTCTACTCGCTTTTATGCACAAGCACAAAAAGTGTAGAACCACTGGCCACTCCTCCCCCAAGCCCCTCCTGCTCTACGCTGAGCTACACGGAGTTCAGCTCTACAGGCACCACCAACAAATAGTGCCTGCTTCAGCACTGCCCAACCCCCTACAGCAGCACTGCCATGGTCCTGCTTTTCTGGAGGCCTTTGCAGCCTCCATGCCCCTGGGGGATTTCACCCTTGAAAAAATGAGTCAGTTCAGAAAAAGAAAACCAGCTTCTTTTCTTATCACTTTCTGAGCCACTGAGGTATCTTGCAGAAAGGGGACACTGAAGTACAGTCTAATACAATTAACTGAAGCTGGTCATATTTTTAATCATTACATAATGGGCCCAATTCAGGCTATGAACAGGCACATGCCCAAAAAGTCATGGTCAGAAGGGGAACTGCCAGGTGTCACTTTTCTGATCCATTCCCCCATTCAGAGTTCGTAGCCTATAGGTCTGCTGCAGCCAAAGCAATGGAAGGAAAATTCAGGGACAGAGCCTATGAACATGGAGCATCCAGTCTGCATTTCACACAGATTACACCTACCTATGGCAGGGATTATCTGGCCAGGAAGATGTTAATATTGTTTTTGCACGTGTGCAAAACGTGAACCCATGTCCATGCTACAAGCCAGGGGGGCCTGAATCTAGTTCAATGGGAGTCTGCTTCTAAAATCAGATTGTCGTCTCTTTCTGTTTAATCCCCCAAGGGAAGAATGAAAATCCAATCCATAAAACTACAGTTAGTTCCCATGTGAAAAATGTCTTCTCTCAATTACACTCACAAACACCCAGAGAAAAGAACAGTATTTAGCTATTTCCTAGCTGATCTGGAATGCAACACAACAGAGTCTGCTGGAAATGTAAACACTGGGACTGAAAGGCTCCAGGAAAAAACATCTACACTTACCTCTAACTCATTTATTTTGACTGAAAAATTGTGGGAAGCCCCCTGATCCACTCTGAGTGGGGTTCGTTGCACCATACGCATCTCACAGATTTCTATTTGCCGACGAAGTTTCTGGAGTTCTGTCAGCAGCCAGGCCTCCTGCTTCTCATGTTCCCGGTTTCTTTCATTAAATAGAACTTGTTTTGATGCATCCAACTGAGTGATTTCAGTTGTTACCACTGTAGAACACATTAGGAGATAACCATTGGCATATGAAACCTGTCAAAGAGCTAACACGCAAAGTCACAGCAATAACAATTTGACCTAACAGTTCATTTGGCTTGTGGAATTAAGATCCCAAACCTTCATTTGTTCTTATGCAGCTGTAATAGAACAAACAAAGAATCAGGTGCCACAAAGAAAAGGCTATATTAAAAAAAAAAATTGCAACAATGAGGTTTTACTTTCTGATCACTGTAAATACACAGTATGGGCTAACTTTGTGCTGGTGCAAACCCACAGCATCTCCACTGATTTTGCTGGGATAAGTACAGGTTCACAATAGTGTAACTGAGAACACAACGTGTTCCTCTGGGCAAACTATTGCACATCCACTTTTGTTTTCTTGGGAGAAGCAATAGAGGTTCTTAGGCACACACGTTAAGAGGATTTTCTTCATTACTCCTGTGCCTGTAGCGGCTCAATCCAGTGCCCAGTGAAGTCAAAAGGAGTCTTTTTATTGATTTTAAATGACACTGAATCAGGCCTAGCCAAAGAGAGAGCAAAGAGAGACAACACACCTTGCTGCTGTTGCTGAGGCCGTTGTTGATGTGGCAGTTGTATAACCAAGGTTTGATAGTGCTTCTGAGCATCAGTGAACTGAGTCTGGATTTTCCGTTTGTCATCATCACCAAACATCTCTGAGCCTTGACTGTTTCTAAGGAATTCTTGGTAATGGATCTCCAGATCAGTTATGATTCTCTGATAATCTTCTGTGCGCATTGTTTTCAGCTGAAACAAAGATGCAGAAATTGTTAAAAATGGAACAACTGAAGCAGGCTAATGATAAGTTAATCACCAGGAAATATATTAGCCTAACTGCTATGAAACAATAGAGGATGCACACTTTAGAACGAAGTTTCCCAGCCTGTCTATAATTGAAAGTGAGTGCTCTGTAGAGCAGATACATTCACCCTCTGGCTGCCAAAGTTTGATGGTAAGTGAATGGGTCTGCTGTTCACACCTCAGCACCTATCAGTACCAGCAGTACATAATGGAACGGGGGCTATGAAAGGACCCAAAAGGCAAACTTTCCCACTTGCTAATCTTCCAGTACATCCCTGCCACAGTCAAACAGGAATGTGTTTTGCTTCTCCATTAATAGGATGAAAGGTTTTATATATCTATAGTCCCTTGCACAACAAAGTCAAAGTCTAACACAGTGGTTCTAGACATGACTACATGTGACACCAGTGCCAGTACAGTATGTGTGGTCAGTGGCAATACTAGTACTTCAGGCTTTTGGTGACTGATTTTCTGAGCTTTGGCCCACTTTAATGATGAGCTGCTGTTCCGAACCCCAGTTCATTCCCACTGTTCTCCTACCATATGAATGTGTAGAGCCCTACAAATCCATGGCTATCTGCTTTATATCCAAGGATATCTGCATTTGTGCATGTATTGTTCACCATCTTGGCGGTTCATGAATCGGATGTGGATCCACATTTTTGAATTCCTGCAAGGCTCTAACTAATGTGCATGGTGTAACCTGAGATAGAGTTTAGGCTGTTCTAAATCACAGTAGTGGGAGTTTAGAGCACCCCACATTCTACTGCCTGTTAGAGAGACAACTGAATGGGACATAGTGAGCATTGCTTTGTATAGCAAGAAGCCTAGTCAATTGGCATAGCTGTATGAAAAGGCTGAGCTCCACGGTCCATCATCGCGAAGGCCAATTAAATACCCACCTTAGCAATAGTCATAGCCTTGATTTTCTCAATATCAATCATGCAATAGTGCCAGGACACCAGACTCTTCATGTTGATGTATAGCTGGTTCCACAGAGCCAGAATAGCTTCATAGTACTGCTCAATCCTGAGATGGGAAAAGAGGTTTCACAATCAGTTACAACTTCTAAGCCTCCTGCCCATCGCAGAAACATTAGTTTGAGAATCTCCAGCCAGCCTGTCTAGCTGCGTCCTGAGCTGGCCTGTAACTAGAAATGATCTCTGTCAATTAGCTTTTGCTTATTTTAAACCAGAAAATACAGTACAAATTAATTTACAGGTAGTATTTCAAGTTCTACAATGTATTTTAATCATGAGGACATGTGAAGCTACTGGTGAAAAGGGAGAAGGCTTTTACACATGGTGAAGTAAAAAAAAAGGGGTACAATCCCTTTCCCCCCCCCTCCCATGCAGGCCACATTAAAGTGATGTTAGAAGTGTGACACAAACAGCAAAAGCCACAAAAATTTTTGGCTGAAGATGATTCAGACTCTCCAGGCCAGAGCCACAACTACCGTCCAGGAATACTCAGTGTGGCTGTCAGAGGGGAAGTTCCCACTCCTACAGCTGCTTCAGACCAGACCAGGCCAATCCCTGGCACAAGTTAGAGTAACCTGTGGTCTTCTCTAATCTGTGTCAATTGCCAATGGCTCCAAGGCAGCGGAGATCATTAGGGAGCAGGGATGCAACCAGACAACATGTATTTTTCAATTTGATTTTTAAATGTTCTTACTATGCACCAAGTTTCATCCATGGGGTGAATTTCTACAAATAAGGGGCCTGATCCTTTACTCCTGTGCCTGATTAGGCCCAAGTTATAAAGCTGGGCTTTTTAAATAGACTCTTCCCAAACCTAGGCAAAATATTCAGAACCTTGTCAATAACTCACTTAGTAGCAAGATCCACAGCTAATGGATTAGGAGGAGGAATAATAAGACTGACAGATGGCACCAGCATATCCACTCCTCCTGGGCCAGTCACAAGCCATTTGCTGCGTTCGGTGTTGTCCTTCAGTATGCATTCATCTCCTTTGCGCACAGTTTTCTGCAAGTAAAGCAGGAGAATTATTTTTAAAAATATTCTTCTTAAGCTTAAGAAAAATATGGTTTTCTAGGCAAGATGGACAGACCATTAACCTAGGGGGAGGAAGGGGTGTGTGTTTGTGGCTTTAACCCACTTCCTATGGTGGCGTATGGAGGCCCAGTGCCTCACTGGCATTTCCCAAAGCACCATGCTTGTGGGTCATAATTACCTAGATGCACCATCCATGTCCGCCAGGAGCTCCAGCAGCCCTGAGGCTGCAGTCATGGCCACAATGCGTCTCCACTGCCCTCCCATATCCAGAAAGGGAAGATTCCTTCCTCTATTTGCCCTCAAAAAACTCCCCAGTGTACAGCCCAATTACTCGGGCAGTGTGCAGTCATGAATACAGGTCTAGAGCCACTCCATCATGTCCTTCCTCACCAGCCAATACAGGGCTGGTGTGGAGACCCTTTCCACAGCATGCAAGGCTGTTCAGGCACCCCTCAATGACTGCTCCACCTGCAGTCCCCACCATCAGCTCCTATCCAGCATCTGAGTGGTGTGAAGAACCTTGCGCTGGCCCTCTGATCCACAGAGAAACTTTACATTTGCATGTGTAAATATCTGCTCCAGAACAAATTGTGAATTCATCCAATCAGGGGACAGAAACAAAAGCATGCAATCTATCTGACCAATAACAACTAAGTGACACAGTACAGTTACGAATATTTGAGCAAACTATTCAGAAAGATTCAAATCAATTCAAAACATTCAAATCTTGACAAATAGAGGATTAAAGGTTACATTTGTCAGACCAGTGATTCATTGGCAATTATTTGGTCAGCTCTACTTTTTATAGTGTTCATTCTCAATCAGTAATGAGTACTCTACCAGATCCTGTTTGTAGTCACACAGGGCCTTGAGGATAATGGGCTTGTTACTCCTGTAGTCTGGGTTACGAGGCTTCAACTGCACAATCTTCCTGGACTTATTCACCAAGTTCTGCACTTGCCTCTTGTATTCCAGAATTTTCTCTCGTTCATTCTGGAAAGGTAAATTGTATTTTAACACTTCATTTTAAAAAAAAGAAACCATATTCACTTCACACATCTGTATTAATGTCACAATGGCCCATATCTGGCTTTCCCCGAAGACAGTGGCAAAACATATATTGACCTCAACGGGACCAGGATATGATCTATGAAAAAATTGTAGGGTTTTTTTTGTTATTTTTTTAAAGGCTGTAAGTGAATTAAAGTATTTCTACAGCTCTGCCACCTACTGAGGCATCCCATAGTGTTTTATCTGGATCTATGACTTATTTAAAGTGAAGTGCAAAAGCATGGGGCCAAATGGAAAGAGCCTAGCACACTATGCACGCTCTCAGAATCAAACACCACCACCCAGAATCTTCACTCAGTTCTTGTTCAGGCAAGCTCCCACTAAAATCATTGGCTGTTTCCTCTGAATAAGGAGTAAGTCAGGACTGTATGACCAGCTCCTGATGAACAAACATTTAAGTCAAATATAGCTTCAGGTCTTAAGATTTGCCAGGGAGACTACTACAATATAACATTATGTGTTAGATCCTTTATTAAGCATACTATACTTTTTTGGAGGGCAAGGTAGAGAATCTGTTTTGGTGCCTACAGATTCATCTGATGTCTGTTCTCTCTATTTTCTAGCACCTGGGAATGAGCTGGGCCCACACTATATAACATAACACAATGTTCAGCAAAGTTGCTTATGAAGAGTTGAAATACAAACTCAAATGATGCTGACCCACGTGTGAGACATCACCAGAAAGATCCACCAATGTAGTGTCATTCTGTCTTATACTCTAGAGTAGTGCATACATTAGTACACAAAATGGGCCCAATCCTGCTTCCACTGAAATTGATGAGAGTTTTGCTATTGATTTCAATTGGAGCAGGCCAATAATTTGTTAATGAAATCTGCAAGGTGTGACAGTACCTCAAGTTCTTTGATCTGTTCCAGTAGGCTTTGGAGTGACATGTTCTTATCACATATGTACTTCTTTCTGACGGAGTCCTGTAGGTTCTTCAGGTAGTTTTCAGTGGATTGGGCCTCTTCAAAAAACTACAAAGAAGGATTGTGATTTCAGTTACACAGAACTCTCAAAAACGACTCCTTTAAGAAGCGATTGGTATTTTCACAAGTGAAAGGAATCAGAATCATTATCCAACATGAGAATCCCAATTTACATTATGGAGAAGTGCAGTGTATAAAACAAATAATGTTACTGGGTGCTTGATACCTAACTATATGAATTTATGACGATTTGGACTTAGGAAAAATGGCTTTCAGGTACCTAGGGACAAAGTTCATGCTTTTAATCAACTACAGACAGAAGTAAGGGAAATGCCAACTTCCTATGAATTGTTGGTCAAATCAACAGGCCAAATTCTGCAGTTCTTACTTGAGCAAAACTCACACTGAAATCACACTGAATTTTACTCCAGGAAGGGCTAGAGAACATGGTCTTATGTTACTCAAAATAATCTAATTGAGTTTTTGAAATGTGACAAAAGCTTGAAGAATAAATAAAGAGAAATAAAACGTCTGATACATAAAGAGCATGTCTCCCATGTTTAAGAAGGATGAATTCAAACTGGAACAGGTACAGAGAAGGGCTACTAGGATGATCCGAGGAATGGAAAACCTGTCTTATGAAAGGAGACTCAAAGAGCTTGGCTTGTTTAGCCGGAGGGGGCGGGGGCAGAGGCAGTGGAGTCCAAGGCTCTGGCTACAGAAGCGGAGTCTCCCAGGAGCCTGCCCAGGGGGGCCTAGAGAGCAGGGTGTTCTCCAGCCAGGGCATCAGCTTCACACCAAGGGCCTTGCACAGCCCCTCAGCACAGTTTCTGGAGACCTCATTCCCTCTAACCCCTTCAGCCTCAGGCCCCGGGGTAGGGAGCACCCAGGGCCCTGGTGCAGGAGGGCACAGAGCCTCTAGAGGGCCTAGTCCACGCACATGGTGCACATTTACCTCATAATGACTGTTTATACTGGGTTTCATTTAAACTTAATTAGATCAACCAGCTGCATCATTCAAGGCAGGCGCCGAGTACTGTATTAAGGGTGCATGACACTGCTAGGGGGACATAAGAATTCTATCACCCACCCAACTACTGCCTCCCAGTGAGATAGATTAATTACGACAGAAAGCCCCCTTCCATCTAGGTAGGAAGCATCTACAGTGCCATGTTGTAGCTGTGATGCTGTAGCATAGATGTAGCCTAATACAGCTGTTCTCCCATGGGAAGGAGTATGTGCTGTCCCAGTGTAAGGGAGCTTTATAGCTTTATGACTTTATCTTACTAGGGGCTGTACAGCTATATTGGTAAAAAAAATTACATCCCTAATGGATATACAAATACTCTGTTTACACTTGACTACACTACTGGCTGGGTTTTATAATTACAGATTAGACACTGTCATTAATCTCACTTGTCAGGGGAGCCTTTCAAGGAGCCCCAAACTGTCAGTGTTGGTAGCAATCCCCAATGCCTTATAGTTCACAGGTTCAGCTGAAAGATGGCTCCCAAGGGCCTCTAGTTTGACTGTGTAACTTGCAATGACAGGAAAATAGTGCTGCAAACAATATGTCAGTGATGCAGAGAGCTGCTTGGGAGGGAATGAAGAGTTTGAACACCACGAGCACTGGAAGGGGTTACCTAGGGAGGTGGTGGAATCTCCTTCCTTAGAGGTTTTTAAGGTCAGGCTTGACAAAGCCCTGTCTGGGATAATTTAGTTGGCGGTGTTCCTGCTTTGAGCAGGGGGTTGGACTAGATGACCTCCTGAGGTCCCTTCCAACCCTGATATTCTATGATTCTATGATTCTAACCAAAAGAAGGCTGAGGGGAGATATGATTGCTCTTTATAAATATATCAGAGGGATAAATATCAGAGAGGGAGAGGAATTATTTAAGCTTAGTACCGATGTGGACACAAGAACAAATGGATATAAACTGGACACTAGGAAGTTTAGACTTGAAATTAGATGAAGGTTTCTAACCATTAGAGGAGTGAAGTTCTGGAACAACCTTCCAAGGGGAATAGTGGGGGCAAAAGACATATCTGGCTTCAAGACTAAGCTTGATAAGTTTATGGAGGGGATGGTATGATGGGATAGCCTAATTTTGGAAATTAATTGATCTTTGATTATTAGCAGGTAAATATGCCTAGTGGTATGTGATGGGATGTTAGATGGGTTAGATCTGAGTTACTACAGAGAATTCTTTCCTGGGTGCTGGCTGGTGAGTCTTGCCCACATGCTCAGGGTTTAACTGATCGCCATATTTGGGGTCGGGAAGGAATTTTCCTCCAGGGCAGATTGGCAGAGGCCCTGGAGGTTTTTCGCCTTCCTCTGCAGTGTGGGGCATGGGTCACTTGCTGGAGGATTCTCTGCACCTTGAGGTCTTTAAACCACAATTTGAGGACTTCAATAACTCAGACATAGGTTAGGGGTTTGTTACAGGAGTGGGTGGGTGAGATTCTGTGGCTTGCATTGTGCAGGAGATCAGACTAGATGATCATAATGGTCCCTTCTGACCTTAAAGTCTACGAGCATTATTACTGCAAACACCAGAACTCACCTGAAAGTATGCTGCGTTCTCCTTCAGATGAACATCAATGCATTTGGTGATCTGAAGAATCCAGCTCCACTGAGTTTGCAGTGTGTCCATGTATGCCTACAAAAATTAATTTAAGAAAAGAACATGATTCATTGCACCGATCTTCCACTCACCTCAGCCTAGAACATGATTCTCTCTCTTTAAGCTACCTACAAAGGCAGGATCTGCTACTGCAAATACATGCAACTGTGAGTGACTTGACTCATGCAAATAATTCCACTTTTCAGCAAGGCAGCAACTGACCAGCTAACTGACTGTGTAAAGTCAATATTCACCATTTCCTCTCTATAAAGGCCTGCTTACTTCATGCATTTGACAATCAGAAAAATAAAGGAAAATCTTTTTTTCCCCAGTAACTTTTCAGTTACAGATGTTCTTAAGTGTTACTTGTAACTATAGTAGTTCTAATGTTTTCAGACAGAAATGTTATTTTCAAATTGATGGAGTCTCTTTAAATGTTAGATAAGACAAAACAACGTATTCCTGGCCTACCTACTGATTTACATTCTAGATTTCAGTTGGAGAAAGTGCTTACAGTCAGATTAAATGATCCCTCAATGAGAGGTGTGGCTACCTTCAAAACCTGGGCAGCTAAACAATTAGAGCAACAAGAATGAGATGCCTAGCTACAATTAACTATGTCTCATATAAATCAATCCATGTGAGATGCAGGAATTCAGGATATACCTAGATACTGCCTTAAGACCAACCATGAATTTTCTAAACACACACACACACACACTCACACTCCCCCCCCCCCCTTAGAAAAGCGATCACTTTTGCCAACAAACGGATCTCCCTGGAGCTGCCATACAAATATGGAATTTAATTTACAGACCTTCCACTTCACTGGGAATTTCACTCACAGAAGAGCTATGGGATTGGATTTAATCCCAGACAGCCTAACCTACCTCAATTTTGTCAGAAGCAGGGTGCTGATTGAGCACTAGTTGGTCACTTTCTTGCTTAAGTTTGTTGAGGTCTTTTTCTTTAAGCTCCAACTGGCTCATGCGTTTCTGTGAATTCAAAGCACAGCATTAAACAACACTTCACAAGCAAATTAACAATCACATGTCATTATCTTGTTTAATAAGAGTTTCCAAAAAAAAGGTTAAAGGCTGAAAAAGTACTGCAGAAAACTACTAGCATATAAAAATTAAATTATATGTAATGTAGTCAAAGTGATATATTAATATAGTCCATTAAAAAAAAAAACTGTTAAAAGAACAACCTCTCCAGTGCTACTCCTGGGGATGTACAGCTCTGCACTGCTCCCTCTGCAGCGGAACAAAGCCACCCTCTAGCTCTTACTGTCTACGTGCAGTGATCAAAGGAAAATTTGCAGCACCTTGCAAAATCTAACGTAACATGACTAAAAAAGTATCTGCTCAGGACTGTAAATTTTGTTTTCTTCTTTAAATGACTATGGTGCTTGGGAAAGAAAGTTTGCATTGTAGCTGCCTGCGTCCTTCACTGTCTAGCTGTCTAAATGCAGCATCTTTCCCAACACTCCCTGTGTGCCAAGAGACAATCAATAGAGGTGAGACAGTAGTTTCTTCTCTATGTCCATGTGATCGTTGGTCTCTGCACAGTTTGCCAACAGACGTGCTAATGGAAATAGTGGGGCTTTTAGATGTGGCTATCAGTCCATAAGGAACTGGCCTGGGGTCACCAAGCCATATCACAAAGGGCACCAGAGAGTCACAGATTTTAAAGCCAGAAAAGACCATTATGGCTATCTAGTCTGACCTCCTGCTTAGCACAGGGTATAGAATATCTACTAGCGATTCCTGCAGCAAGCCCATGACTTCTAGTTTAGCTAGAGCCTATCTTTAGAAAGACATCCAATCCTGATTCAAATACCCGACACACGTAGATACAAACTATCAACCTGGAAAGTGAAGGAATTCAGACAGTACCAGACTCCTGAGCAGTGCAGTGCCCCATCATCAGGATTTATTATGAAAGTCCACAGGGAGGTTGTTTTTGGCTCTAACTTACAGAAAAGGCCTCCTGCTTCCTGGCAATATCTGTGTTCCTGTCACTCCAGTCATACAGAAGCTCCTCTTCCTCACAGTCATTGATCCACATGATCTCTCTGCTAGTGGCTTGGATGAGGTTCTGAAACTGACGCAGTTGATCCATTCTCTCAAAGGAGGATCTCTATAAGGAAAAAAAAACAATAAAACAAAAAGGTAAAATAAAAAATCAGAATCACAAAATACACCTTCTTTTAAAATTAATACAAAAAAAATGTTGCAAGACAACTGTTGAAAATAGACAAAGTGTCTGGATTTATTAAGTAGTGGGATCCAGAAGTCATCAGCCTCTGAAAACATTCGGTTCAAGCATAAATAGAGCCGCATGACTCAGTATTTGTATGTGTTTTGTTGAGTGAGTTTGGGGTGTTAAAGAGGTGCATCTATTTACTTCCAAAAGGAGGAAATAGTTCAAGAAAGCCCCACTGATCTAAAGAGGAACACAATGTGCGATTGTTATTGGTACAACCATTAGCAGAGCCCAGCAAGGGACAAATCAGAGAGTAGTGAACCTCAGGTACCACTGCAACAAATAGTATGGAGTGAATCTCACAGGCAAGAAAGCTACCAAAAATAAAAATAAAAGAGAGAGAGACTAAAAATGAAGGGGTCGGTTTTCCTGCTGCCCTCGCTAAGTCCCATTACTGCTAGTGGGAGTTATGTTCATATGCCAACAGCAGAACAGACCCCTGGAAGTGGAATGCAGGTCAACAAGATGCATAAAAGAATACCGCTTTAAAGTGCAAATTAGACACTGTCAGTATCTATGTTTTAAAATCCAACCTGCCTCTTAAACAGTGAGGATGAAATTCACCCCTCTGCAGATTGGGCTGAAGTGAGACTGGCAAGGTGCACAAGCTGTGTGCTGGGTCTCTGCACAGGAGGCTATTTTATCCTTATTGTATCAACTGTAAGCAATTAATCAAACAGAGCACACATTCCAAACACGTCAGAGGTAAACAAATGTTGTGCTTACCAGCAGGGTTTCATATTCTTCTTCTAGCTGATGAACTGCAGCCTTCTCACGCTGAAACAAAGACAATTATTTAGTGTGCTTTGTATACTGACAAACCTAGAGATGAGAGAACTGTGCATACACTAGGATGCTTACATACTATAGCGATGGGTGCCACAGACAATCCTAAGACAGATAGATATTAGGGCTGAATGAAATCACACTCTGTCTCATGAACTGACATCAGATAAAAGCAGCAAAGAATCCTGTGGCACCTTATAGCTAACAGACGTTTTGCAGCATGAGCTTGCATCCGACGAAGTGGGTATTCACCCACGAAAGCTCATGCTGCAAAACGTCTGTTAGTCTACAAGGTGCCACAGGATTCTTTGCTGCTTTTACAGATCCAGACTAACACGGCTACCCCTCTGATACTTGACATCAGATAGACTCAGTTGTCTGCTCATATTTCTGTTACAGAAACTAAAAAAAAGTCATGCTGTTATGACCCAATTAACTTAGACCCAGACTGCACACTTTGGCAAAGCCTTCCACAAGGGGTGGTGCAGAGCTCCAGCACCCCTTGGGCAGCACCAGGACAGTCTGACCATGCATTGGATGAGCAATCCCCCCATTGCTGCTTGGTACGCACATAGTCTCTGTAATTCACTGAACTGCTCCTGAAAGTGGGTGTCCTGTGCAATTACATGGAACTGACACATTTTTAGAACTAGTGGATGGTCTTACAATTCCCACAACACTATGTCTACACACCACTGGCAGCAGCATGTAAGGTATGTCTAGCTACATGCTGCAATGAAAAGCAAGTTGCATCCACACTGCAGCGTGCAGCTACACACATCAGTGAAAGGCTCTGGCACTGGGGAGGTAGCGGGGGAAGGCTAGGCAGCATCCAGAGACAGGACAAGGCTCTAGTAGTAAGGCGGGAGTGGGGCACTACATTGCTAAAAATAGCAGTGTAGATGGGGGAGGAATTGCTTGGGCATATAGATAGCTGTGTAGGGTATATACCCAAGGGTGCAGGTGTGTCTTTCTTCACCTAAGCAGTGTCTCGCCATCAACGCTGCTATTTATATCCATGCCAGGGGAGAATGCAGTGTATGTACTCTACACGCCACTGCAAAGAGTGTGCACTGTAGACATATACCCAGAGACAGCATGGTCTAGTGGTTTGAGCATGGAGCTCGAAGTTCTTGTTTTTAATCTCAGGCCTGCAGCTCAGGGCCGGCTCTGGCTTTTTTGCAGCCCCCCCCCCGGCAAAAAAAAAAGGGTAGGGGGGGCCGAAGCGGCAAAGCAGGGGGAAAAAAAACCCAAAACACGGCGCGGCCGGAGAGGCAAAATGGGGGTGGGGTGAAAACAAAACAAAAACACAGCGCAGCTGGAGCGGCAAAGCCGGGGGGGGGGGGGGGAGAGACACGGCGCGGCTGGAGCAACAAAGCCGGGGTTTACAAAACAAAAACGGCACGGCCGGCAAAGCGGGGAACAAAACAAAACAAAAAACCCTATAGGGCGGCGGGAGCCAGGGAGCAGGGGGACTCCCTGTGCTGCAGAGTGCACGCTCGGTCTAGTGGAGGGGAGAGGGACGGGGAGGGAGCAGGGGGGAGAGAGATGAGGGGTGGCCAGTGCTTCAGCTCACCCCGTGCCCCGACCACTGCACTGCCAGCCGGGAGGGCTCCGTGCCGCTCTGGTCGGCGGGGAGGGAAGGACGCGGGCTGCCCTGCCGAGTTTGCTGCAAGGCGCTCCCCTTGTCCGCGCTGCCGCCCCCTACAGGGCGGCCGGAGCAATGAACAAAAAAAAAAAAAAAAAAAAGAGGCCGTGCCGCCCTAGGATTGAGCGGCATGCCGCCCCAAGCACGAGCTTGCTCGGCTGGTGCCTGGAGCCGGCCCTGCTGCTGCTGACTCCTTGCATAACATCAGGTAAATCACTTGGGGCTTGATTGTGTCCCTTCTTACTTGTCCAAGCAGGAGTGTAAAAAGGAGTATGCCCGTCCACCCCCTTCTGCTTGGCCAAGAAAAACATACGTAGGTCTTGGCTCCAGGTCTGTAGCACACAGCCCTTGAGCTCCCATGTGACCAAATGCATGGGAAAGGAATAAAGAAGGGTGGAGCTTTGACTCCCTCATTCCTCCCACTTGCTGGCCAAGTATCAGGGGGATGCAAGCAGCACCTTTTAAAGGCCTGGCCCATTCCCCACCCTAGAACCAAAGGGGAACAGGGAAGGTGTCGTGCCTCAGAGACGTCAGACAAAATACCTGCCTGGTCTGCTCCTGGGGTGGAGCTGTCTTCAGAGCACCCCTTGCTCAGGGCTGTACTTACAGGGCACAATCTAGCCCTTAATCTCTGTGTATCAGACTCCCCTAGTTATAAACTAGGAACAACAACGCTGACCTATCCCCTGAAGTGTTGTGAGGATTCATTTGTTAAGGTTATACAAAATTATGAAATTCCACATCATTGCTCAATATCATCATTATCTTCATGGAAATACTGGAAAAAAAGGGAACAGCAAAAAGGGCAGGATGGATTACAGGCATCTGGGCCTAAAGCTGCTGCAATCTTGACAGCCAGACTTTTTGAACAGAAGATACCTGGCTAGCCTCACTGCTGCAGTCATTTTAGCAACCTGTGGATATGAATTTAGAAGAGTGGAGAAAGTCCATTACCAGATCTGTTTTCACTTTGTCCAGGTGCCAGCGATAGTCCCCGATGGCATTGTGAAATCTCCTGTGGTCATTAATTTGTTGCTCAATAGCTGCTGCGTCAAAACCCCATTTCACTAACTCCATTTCAGACTAAAGAAAAAAGGGAAAGCACATGTCTCTTTGTTTTCAATAAGGCACATATTATCCAACACAAAGCACCAGAGACAAACACACACAGAGGGAAATCTGTTTCTAGGAGGTAAGGTGTACAGCTGAGCAATGGGAAGCTCAGAATAGGAGTTCAAAAGTTTCCTAAAAATGAGATCTTTATTAGATGGTGTAACAGGCTCCTAACATAGTGGCTGAGAAACCATCACTTGAGTCACTTAAAACTGGACTAGATAAGGTATATTTTCATCTCTAGTGGGTCTGAGCTAAGCTGTTCCTTTATGTTCCCCAGTGTAACTTAATTGACATCACAGGAGCTGCTCTGATGTCTCTGGAAACAGAATCTGGCCCTACGACTCTATGAAACTCATGTAGCTTGTGAAAACACACACAGCCAAATTCTACTCTCAGTTACATTTCCATCAAAATAAATTACAGTAACTTACAGACTTCAATAGGGGGCAGCACTGGTATATCTAAGAGCAGAATTTGGACTATATTATTTAGACCAGAATGACTCTGGAACACATTGTCTGTCTGGCCTATTGGTATATGCAGTAATAGCTGTATTGGTCCCAGGATATTAGAGAGACAAGGTGGGTGAGGTATATCTTTTATTGGACCAACTTCTGTTGGTGAAAGAGACCAGCTTTTCAGCCACACAGAGCTCTTCTTCAGGTCTGGGAAAGGTACTCCTAGTGTCACAGCAAACGTGGAGTGGAATCAATTGTTTAGTATAAGCAGTTAGCACATATGGTAAGGGACCATTCAAGATAGAGTGGCTTATTGGTAGAGCTCTACTAAATTCACAGTTCATTTTGGTCAATTTCACGGTCATAGGATTTAAAAAATCATAAATTTCATTATTTCAGCTATTTAAATCTGAAATTTCATGGTGTAATTGTAGGGGACCTGACCGAAAAAGGGTTTGGGGGGGGGTGTTCACAAGATTATTGCAGGGGGGTGTTGTGGTATTGCTACCGTTACTTCTGCGCTGCTGCTGACGGCAATGCTGCCTTCAGAGCTGGGTGGCTGGAGAGCAGCCACTGCTCTCCAGCCATCCAGCTCTGAAGGCAGAGCAGAAGTAAAGATGGCCTAATATGGTATCGTCACCCTTACTTCTGCACTGCTGCCTGCAGAGTTGGGCCCTCAGTCAGCAGGTGCCACTGCCAGCAGCAGCACAGAAGTCATGGGGAAAATCTCTAGAAACGTTCTTTGAAAAAGTGTCTGGGTTCATTGTCAATAGCTTTCAAGGATCACAATTCCTTGTTTTAATATTTTTAAATATCGAAGTCCATTAAGTCCATTATAAAGATGATCAAAATCATTATGCTTCCAACTATAAAAACACAGCCAAATCCTTTTTTTTGATATTTGTCTGCTTCTATATTATATATGAAGAATTGTTTCCATGCTGATAATTACCAGATATTACCTCAGTCTGAGAGAGAGACTGATATGTATATATGTGGTGTCTGTGCATACACATACATGCCCATATCACTCTTGGGCTGAAAGCATATCAGGTAATTATTAGCCTGAAACCAAATCACTATGACTCAGCCTTGCAATACAACTACTACTACAATACCTGCTATCCTGAGCCACACCCATGGTTAGGCAGAGCTGGAGAGATTCCAACAAAGGAAGCCATTTTATACAGTCGGACATCTATAAGTTACACAGGACTTTGACCCTTTTCATTTCAGCTAAAGGCCAAAGTCTTTGAAGCAGCAGCAACATTAGATGATTGCCACTGTGTGAATAAGGGGTGGCAGGATTCCAGCTCACTGCCCCTCTATACACCACGGAAATTCAGTTGGGATATTCAGCATCTGATTCTCCTATCAACAAACCACCATGAAAGAAAAATAAAGCAGAGGCAGAAAGCATCAGCTGCTGTGAATGGTTTCCCATATATCGTATTACAAGGGAAAACATTACCTTGGTCCTGGAGCCGGGCTCTGCATAATAGATCCTAGACTCCGGGGGAGTAAAATACAGTATGTACTGTGTAGTACAGGGAGCAGGAAAGAGTTCAAAACTAATGTGAACTATCAAACAAAAAAAGTGCTAAGGGGCCAAATGGTAGCTGCCCCCCGCCTAGGTGAGCTAAGGGAACTGGCATGGGGAGTGAATCCTCTTTTTCCTCTAGAGCTTCTATGCAGGATGCAGCCAGAAAGCCTGTGCTCCCTGTGTACAGGTAGGCCTGTACTTAACATGGGACATCCCATTCAGACAATGGCTGGTGGGTGATCTCTGGTCTTCACACTGGCTTGTAGCTGAAAGCGCCCCCGTGCAAGCTACGCCATTTCCTAATCTGTAACAAGGTCTAGCAGTGAGTGTGCTCCTCCCCTAGCATGTTTGGAGGAATCATACCTACTCCTGGCCTCTGCAGGCACAATGCTAGTGCATCTGCACTTCCCCACCCACCCCTACAACATCCCTCAGGGCTTGGCTACACTTGCAAATTTGCAGCGCTGCAGCAGGGTGTGAAAACACACCCTCTGCAGCGCTGCAAATTGCGGCGCTACAAAGCGCCAGTGTAGTCAAAGCCCCAGCGCTGGGAGCGCGGCTCCCAGCGCTGTCCGTTATTCCCCACAGGGAGCTGGAGTACGGACAGCGCTGGGAGAGTTTTCTCCCAGCGCTGGGGCTTTGACTACACTTAGCGCTTCAAAGCGCTGCCGCGGGAGCGCTGCCGCGGCAGCGCTTTGAAATGCAAGTGTAGCCAAAGCCTCAGTCTGTGTACTAGAGCTATGACAGAACCCACAGCACTGGAGAGTGATTGATATTCACACTGGTGTGAAGGATTGAAGGGAGTGTGCAAGGAGCTTATCTTTCCTCATGTGGTTTGCAAAAAAGCCACCTGGTAAACACCGTAAACAGAAGCTAGGAAGATGGGGCCGTAACCGTAAGTATTATCATAACAGCAGATTAAATAGTTCTTGGTTTTGGAAAAGTAATAGATAGAAATCCAAATTTCAAGGCTGGATTGGTGCAAATTCCAATTGCAGCCATTTTCTCCCACACCTCCCACCAGCCAGATAATGGGTGCACTCCAAGGGATTTATCAAATCATAAAAATAGGGTAACCGCCTCATAAGCACAAAACCAGACTACTGGGTTATAACAAGTGTCTTCAGCAACTTGTGTACACAGACAAATGTGAATTTTTCACATGCGGCCAGTGCACATGAACATTTGTCACATCTGAAATTTTGCTATTTAGGGAAACATTTTTTAAAGCTTAGTCCTCTAACCAGCAATGCTACTTTCCTACACTAGTGGGGTACTAGCTACAGTGTACTGGCCAAAAGGATAAAACCATGGCAGATGGTCTTAACTGGGCAGTTGGTAAATATAAATCAAAGGCATAGAGGGTATATGTGAAGGCAAAATGCCAGGCATGCAGGAATATGCAAATGCTGAGCACTAATCTGAAATAAATGGCCCATTATTTCTTTGTGTCACAGTCTTTGGCTACGTCTACACTACCCGCCGTATCGACGGGTAGCGATCGATTTTTCAGGGATCAATATATCGCGTCTCATCTAGACGCGATATATCGATCCCCGAACGCGCTTCTATCGATTCCGGAACTCCACCGCTGCGAACGGCGGTGGCGGCGTCGACATGGAGAGCCCCGGACATCGATCCCGCGCCGTGAGGACGGGTAAGTTATCGATATAAGATATAACGTAGCTGAAGTCGAAGTATCTTATATCGATTTTTCCCCTTAGTGTAGACCAGCCCTTAGTTATATCATCTGGGAGCCACCTTTTCTCCGTTACATAGGGTTCTGGATCCTGTTCTTTATTTCAGTGAAAATACATATATAATGAACTGCAATTAAAAGAAAAAGAAAGAAGAGACAACAAAACATTGTCTCACAAGCTTTTTTAAAATATGCTCTGATGGTTCCCACAACACCACTGAGTGTGAAGTGAGATTCAATGCTGCACCATTTTTGACTACCCTATTTGTGCTTCGGATAGGTTTACCTTCTGCTGCCTCATCCAACCCAAACATTCACTGGTGATGCGTTTGGTGTACTCATCCCAGCCTGAGCCGCTCTGAGAGGAATAGCAGCCACCACCCTTAGAACTGGCCCTCCGGACGCGAGGCCCAGTGATGGCTTTATAAAGGGCACGCATTTGCTCTTGAAGCTGAAGAAGCCTGAAAAGGGAAAGGAAAGTTAGCTGAACCAGGAAAATACCCAAAAGAGATGTAAATAAAGTAATTCACATCTCCTACTGAACCAGTAAGTGTGCAAGGACCCCCCCCGCAAAGTGATCTGATTGCGGAACAGAACCTTGACAAAAATCTCAGGATAGCAACTGAGACAGGAGACTTCATGAGAAGTATAATGCTCCCAGGCCCACTGAGTGGTATTGCCCTGCACTAGCATGAAGGGAACTGGAGTTTAGTTCCATCTTCTGATCTCTTGCTTTTCTGGCAGCAGGAACGGTGAGCATTCCAGAGGCAGCAAATTTGTGTCTGGTGAGGAGGAGAGTCCCTGATATCACTCCTTACTCGTTCCTCTGACTGAATGGGAGTGAGGATGACAGGTTCAGAAGGAAATCCTGCCAATCCTCAAATGAAGGATCATTACTGTAGGTCAAACAGAAAGAGCTACATCCTGTCTGCTAAAGCTCCACACTAAAAATCCCCATGTGGTGTTCACACGCAGCAGTAAGTCTCATATACGTACACGGAAAGTAATTATTTCTGCTGGCCTCTACTGCAGAAATGCCTGTGTACACAGCACACAAATCTCATGAAAGCTATCTTTTCTGACATCTTAGGTGGCTTGGTTTTCCCCCAGCTTTATATGCACAAGGTGTGACACAATTCACGTGCAGAGAGGAATAAAACGGTATGCACTTTCATATGTGCCAAAGATTCCGCACTATAAGGACAGCATGCTGGACCAGATTCTGATCTCAGTTACAGCATTAAAGCAGGATAATGTCACTGACTTCAGTGAAGTTACTCCAGATTTACACTTGGGTAAACAAGATCACAATCATTTGTCCCATTGCTGGTTGGGGTTTTTTTAAAGCTCTGAAGGCACAATGAGAAGGCTGTTTGTTTACAATGTGATGGGAGCACATTCCTCTTGTCATTCACCAATGGCAGTACCTTTTCTGATAAATATCACAAGGCTGGCCCATTTGCCTCATCTCTCTGATCAGTCCATCGAGGATATCCATATGTTCATTAGTCTGCGCAAAACATTCTTCCAGTTCTCTGTTCCTGCTTATTTGAATGCCATCCCCATATTTCAATTCCTAAATGAAACAGAAGAAAAATCATAAATTGTACAAATCCCAGCTCAGTAATTTATTTAAAGAGAGACAATGCTTTGATCTGTTATCAGGAGCAATTACATTTAAAAGTATGACACACTGCACTTGGAGACAGCTGATAAACTCTTTTTGCTTTCAGTTCTGTCAACAATCAATAAATAAGAAATGAATATTAATAAATATAATGATTTGAAATGTGACTATTTCGGAATTCCCTATGAATCTCCTCTTCTGTGATTATACTTTTAAATAATAATTAAATGTCTCTGCTTTTGTTTTATTTCCCACTATACCAAAATGTCAGCACTGTAGATACAAATCAAATCCTTCCAAAAAATGATAGGCTCCATAGCTTGGGTTTCCTTGAATCCAGCATTGGGACCACCATACTAACCCTCAAAATGAAAAATGTCTCTATACTTGTCCACAATGGTCACATTTCCCACGTTGTTGTGTTAAGAACTGCCCCTAAGTCCATTGACAATTTCAGTGCAAAGACTTGAATGCTTATGGTTTTTATAAACACCAGAGATGAAATCCTAGCTCTATAGAAGTCAACGGCAAAACTCCCATTTACCTAAATGGAGCCAATATTTTACCCCAGGAATCAAGGGAGTAATAAGTAAGTGCTGTGCCCCAATGGGAATTGCTAGATGTTGTCCTGATTCAAGCGAAATACCTTCTGAGAATCACAGAATGCACTCACCCCGCATGGGGCCAGTGCTATTAACTTGGGATAAAGCAGGGACAGGCCATGGCCAGCCCCTCTCACATCCCTCCCTACCAACTTGTGGAGGCTGGCAATAACTGCTACCTCAGAGTCATGAACCACAGTGCGCAAAGCCGCTGCACAAGGGGTAAAGGATCCCTGACCTGTCTCCCTACTTGTCCACCTACACGGGACCAGTCACAATCGAACATGCATTTTTCCCCCCCTCCACCTTTGGGAAGGCAAAATTCTTATGGACTTCACACTCTTTGGCCCCAAAAGAATAAAAATTAAACAGTGCAACAAGTGGCCCAGAGCCAGAATGAAGCACTTCTTTGTTTTAACTCCACTGAAATAATATTAGGTGAAAGAGACAGTATTTGCTTTGGCACTGGCATTTCCAAAAGCATGGACACACATGTGCAATAAATCAGAAAAGGAAACAAAACTCTGAACCAGAGTGTTCATTCCTGGAAGAGACTGGAGCCCACAGAGGGCCCTAAAATGTAATTTTAAGCCCACAGTCTCTGCAGAGCATGTAATTAATTCAGATCTCAGTGACCTCAATCGCATCATGTGCTCAGCATCCTGAATTCCCTTTGATTTCAATCAGAGTTCAGGGTGCTCAATACCTGGCAGGATCAAACCCAGTTACTCCAGTGTAAATCCAGAATAACTCCACTGCACACCATTGACCAACTCTGCATTTAAACTGGGGGAGCTGAGAGCAGAACTGGAATGGATACATTTAAGAAGAGACAGCTAAGGGGACCTCAGCCTAGTTTCATACCCTTTCTTACCAGCCAAGATACAGCAGTTTTGTGCAGGGCTGGTTCAATTTCAGGGCAACTGCAGTTCAGAACACTTTGCTGAACAAATACAGCCAAGTTTGGGGACGCATATAAGTGGCCACGCCATTTAAGGGGGTTGGTTTGCACTGACAGTGATCACAGTCTGATATTGAAAATTAGAGCCGGTGTGATTAATGTTCCATGACAGTTTTCACAGAAAGCATATTCCTTTTTCTTAATCAGAAAATCTTGGAATTAATTTTTTTCCCCAACCAGCTCCACTGAAAAGTCAATCGAAAGTGAAAGGTACATGTTTCAAGAGCAAGATGTGAAAAGGATACATAGTATTTCAGGCCAATAGAGGAAAGGCAAGCTTTCCTTTGCAGAACATCTGAAAGGATCAGTGAGAAGAGGAAAAGTGGGATTTCAACTTTGAACCAAACTTAATTGTGTGAAAGTTCTGAAGTACCATTACCTACAGTGTTAATATTCATTTTGGATAAGCAAAATAAAGGGGACTCACAGGCTGCACTATAAGTTCAGCACGCATCAGGCAATCCGCACAATTCTGCAGAAGATCCTGAATGGTGTTCTGACGTCTCGACATGGTACCGGTACCATTTTGACTGGAAGGGAAAAACAAGAATAGTAGAATGAAATTTGCAGCATGAATTAGGCTTTAATTTAAATACATTTTCAAAGGGAGTAAGAAATTCATATTCCCAAAAATTAAGAAAAGTGATATGAAATAATAAATTTAGTCAGGCTTCCCAAAGATCAATATGCTGCACCTGCCCCTCCTATTTTATCCTGCAGTGAAGTTAGAATGCTGACTCTGCAGCATCATAACAATCTCTGTGGGAACAGGCTGTAATCAAGCACAGGCTTGATGATGACTTCAAGGCAGGATCGAGCAGAAGGGAGAAGCTGGCACCGGGTAAAGGAGAAAGTTCTTATTCTAGCACAGATCTGTGACCATAGCAGGGGAACATACCCATCATATAAGAGTAACAAATTCCTTAAATTCTTCAAAGTCTATACCAAATAGTAGCATACTATCTGTATCCATTATGAGCCTGATCCTGAACTTTGGAGTGCACAAGGAATGCAGGATCTGGCTTTCTACACAAGCCTATGGAACAGCATATATTAGAGCTAGGAAGATATATGTCCCAATTTAATTTAATGTAATAAGGAGATGCATCAAGTATCCTTGTATCAGAGGAAATATTTGAACCTAGCACAATATCTTAAAGGCATTACAATAAGGGAACTGTATGAGCACTTGTTCTACCAAATAATAATAATAGTAATAAAAAAATGTCAGGGCTCTAAGCAAAAACCTGCTACTAGATTTATCTGAGGTGCTAAATATGAGTGCCCAAGTTAAGTGGATGGGTCAGAGTGGAAAATCCTTTTTGGGTGATTATTTGCATATGATCTACTGCATACTGCCATTCACCTACAGATCCCATGACCAGATAGTGCCCGTGTGCAGGTTTGTTTTGCTGCCAGTATTTGCCTATCCTGGGATTCAGCCACCAAAGTGAAGCACTGCTAGTTGAATATGGGTGAGGTACATCAAACTGGAAACCATCCCTTGCAGATGGAATCAGAGCTCCCAGACAAGCTCAGACTGTTCCTAGGTTCGTATTTCCAACACATCCTGCTACTGAAAAAGAAATAAACCACTGCCAGAAGATGGTAAGAAACTTATACGCTTCCTGTACTAACCCAGCTCTCTGTGTACCATGCTCACTGTACATAGAATTTTCCCATTACAAATTGCTAAAGTCCCAAATCTTTATCCCAAGTAATTCCACTGACATCTAATGAGTGAGAACATCCTCTGAAGTCAACAGGAATCTTTCCATTGACTTCAGTGGACTTTGGATCAGGCACTATAACAACAGGTTTTCAGAACTGGGCCTTAAGATACTAACTCTAAAGATACAGGCCCGGATTCTCCCTCGCTTTGTGCCACCAGCACAAAGAGGCACTAAATCCTTTGGTACAGCTGGACACAGGAGGATCATTCTAGTATAGGAAAATGCTTATGTGGTGAAGAGCTGGGGTAACAGCTCCTCTTGCACATACCTCCCTGCAGCTAGCAAAGGAGGTCTCGTTGGGACTTCTCTGTGCCCCAGCAATAAACAGCTGCTGGAACAGCCAATGGCAGCCTGCACAATTCAGAACAGCGCCTAAGCTGCTTTAGGTTATTCCAGGGGACTAGAACTGGAGTACAAACAACCCAAAACTGGAGAAGCACAAAGGTGACATAAAGCTAACTTTCCAAGCTGCAGCATGCACTCCTCGGCGGCAGCAGCACAGGATCTGGGCCATATGTACTCCTGAGTATTTTGAAACCAGACTGAAGAAAAGCCAAACGGTATGGACTTGACTTTAACCCAAGCTCCTTTTCTACACCCATAATTCTTTGTGGGCTCAGCTGATGTCTTTGGTTCGACAAGTATCTGTCTGCACCTAAAATCTACATTACAACAATTGCATCTGCAATTATTTGCACTCATAAAATTCAAAAAAATAAAACAGGAGTATTCTTGTTAAGTGGCCTATATTTTTCAAATCATTTTTTTACTAGCATATGAGAACAGTATTTTTGCCTACTAATCTTTTAGGCACCCTCTCTGAAAGTAAAATACCTTATATTCACAGGAGTTTTATGTACGGGACCAGATCTTCAGCTGGGGCAAATGAGCATAGCTTCATTGACTTCAATGGAGCTCTGCTGATTCATACCAACTGAGGTAAGGCACAAAGAATGTAAGAAAATTCCAAAAGGTCCATTATGTCAGTCTAAGAATCTCCAAAGGTGACAAAGAAAATCCTTTCCAAATAAACTAACCTACTACAACAATTTAAACGGCTGAAGAACAAGGATAAATCCAGGAAGTCTACACATGTGTGCATTAACTGGCATGCACTGACTAGAGAAAAGATCCCTGTATCTGAAAGTAAAGGTGTAACCACAAGATTCTGTATTTCAGCATCAGTTTCACTTAAAACATTTAGACGGGCTAATTCCAGAAATAAAAACTTTGCTTTGGTGAAGTGCAACAAATGGTTCTGCGTAGAATCACCAGGCAGGTGTAGCTATTTGGTGCCAAAGCCCCAGCTGGTGTAAGACAGGGTAGCTCCAGGAAGTCAGTGGAGCTATGCCGATTTACACTAGCCAAGGAGCTGGCCTTTGAAGAGGATTTAACTGCACGAACATGCACTCACATTCAAAAGTGTCCCTCCTATTTTAAAACTAAAAGAATATGGACGGGAACTTTCTAACAAGTTCTCAAATGAAATATTAGCTAATATAATGCATAAACACACTTTGATTGACACAAACTCTATAAACAGTGGCAGCAAACAAATCTAACCAGTTGTTGAAATATATACCATCTCTTATGATATCAAGGATTAAATATCACTATGATTTTTCACCAACATATTGCGATCTCTTACATTAATACACTATAATATTTTTCACTCTCTAGAACTGTAAGGTACTTTATAAGCAATACAGGGTGGCATTTTCAAAAACCATCAGCCATGGCCTAACTCTTTGTTCCTACCGAAGTCCAGAAGAGTTTATTCCTATTGAAGTCAATGTAAAACGCCTCTTGACTTCAATAGGAACAGTTAGGACAAGTCTGCATTCTTCTGAAAATCCCATCCATGCTGCCTAGCAATCATACAGCCAATCTTATGATGGAGGCAACAGTCAAGTGGATGAACAGCTGGGAAGAGAAGCTTGGGCCAGAGAAATCAGGGCAAAATCCTACTCTTCTAAAATGTGATCTGGCATCTTTAATATGCACGCATGGAAGACAGAACCTTGATTTTTAAAGTCTCATCCAAATGGCCAATACACCCTGCACACAACTCCATTTATGTTCTTCACAAGGATGTAGGATCTAGTTAACCCTGATGTGATTCAAACCAAATGATCTGCTACAGACGCATCACGCTGACGCACACATCTTCTGAGATTGTTTGAGATGAAACAGACTTCTGGATATGAAATTGAAGGACTACTGTTATTATTTGTACTGAGCTAGCACACAGAGTCCCCGGTTAGGGATCAAGGTCCCGTTGCACAAGGCATTGTACACACATACAGTAAGAAGATGGTCCCTATCACACATGGAGTCATTCTTTCACTTAGTCTAGAAGAACCAGTGATTCACACTGTCAAAATCAGACAACCTGTCTATTTAGATAGAGGGAAAAATCAGAGCTCAGGTCTTTTGTCTGGACTTCCAAAACAAGAGTGCACTGACTTTTACTAAATATGCATTTGGGACATGATTCACCGTTACATTATTCTAGTTTTACATTGTTTAAGTGACTGGAAACCCATGGAATTACACTGGCATAAAAACAGAGTCCGGCAATGGTGAATCACGCCTTAGGTCTGGAATGATTTATAAATCCATATTTTTTATTACATCTCAAAGTCTTAAACAAGAATATTTATTCTGGTGCTAATTCATGACTTTCAAAAGCATTATATTAAAATATCCTAAAGCAGCAAAGCAGCATTTTGTGCTTTTATATAAAAGTATGTGTAAATATCAAAACAATTTGACTTTGGGGCAGGGATGCAGCTTTTAAAACATAGGGTAGGGTTGTGTATTTTGCAAAAAGTCCAGCATGTACAACTCCAGGAGGAGCACCAGAAGAGAAATGAAGCAGAATCTCTCCAAGTTCTGCTCCTTGTGCATTGAAGGCATGCACTTTGCTCCATTCCTTAGGATGGAGGTTACTCCCCTGCTACATTAGTCCATGGTTCTCCATGAGGGAGCAAGGATGCAGCTCCCCAGGGATTGCTGTTGTGATCAGTCTTTGTGCAGGAACAGAAGATTCATGAGCAGCGCCCCACGCCTACAGAAGGGTGGGTCTCAGTCTGGCCCTAACTAATTATTCTTAGATTTTAAACCATGTTTTTACATGTGCATGTACAGGACGTCCCACACCCAAGCCTATATATGACCATTAATTAGCAACAATCCGCACAACTCCAACGGGAGGAAAACAAGAAAACATTACTTTTAAAATGAGACAGAAACACTTTCCCAAGGCCACACAATGAGTCAGCAACAGAGCTGCAGTAAGCAAGAACTCGCTTGCAGTTCTGCGCCTGTTCTCTATCACCCAGTGTTGCTCATTGCTAGTGTTATTAGAAACATTTAAATAGTCTAACGATTTCTTACATTATATATTTTGAAAAGACGTGATTTCTCCTTGGTTAACATTTAAGCCCTGAACCTCAAGTCCAGCTGAGTTGTTCTCAGTACAGAACCCAAGGGGTGAGCAAAGCAGGAGCGGGAGGGGGACTACATAGCACTTTCGCCGTCCCAGAGGCCCAAGACTCCTGAAGACCAGTACGGTCCCAGTGTAAGCTGGCACAGCCTTAGGGCTGATCTAACTGATCGCCAACTGGACATTGACTGGAGCTTAGCAGCACTCCCGCTGCAGGCACTGCAGAGAGGTGGGGTGGGGCGGGGCTTGTGCACAGCCAGATGCCCTCGGCAGGACTAGTGGGTACCTTGAAGAATCCTTAGGGCAGCTTTACAGCCCCTTTATGCCTGGAGAGCAGCACAGAAAGGATGCAAAAAGGCCTGTGTGTGTGTGTGTGTATAAGAGGATACACATCAAAAGGCCAACAACACCTAAAGAAGGAGTTAGCCCCCCAGAGAAACAATTTTTCCTGTTTCCACAATTAAAACAAGTTTTTAAAATGATCTTTATGCTCAGGTTCAAAGACCCAAGCAATTGCCATATGCAACAAGCCAACACTTGAGGAAAAAAATCAAGGTTTTTTTTCATTCCCTCAAACTTGTCTGAACAAGCAACAGATTCATCAAGGCATTACTTGATATGCACACTCAGCAGTGGTTAATAAAAACCTGAACTGGATTCTAAATTCCAAGAGCAGGCGCTGTATGCATCGTTGTTTAACCAACTGCTAAACAACTTTATATTTGCTGCCTACTAGTCACAGGTGTTCCTGAACTTGGACACAAAAAGTACTCCAATCAAATACTAACAAAAGCTGTGACCTGCATGTTATAAATTTTACATGCTCACAGAAAAATACAAATGAGACATATTTTGAAGAGGAGAATGTAAAAAAAGTAGCTACATATCTAGTCACAATATTTAAATAGATGTAACCAAAAATTAAAATACCATAAAACAAGGTTTCCCAAGGTGAATGCATGAAAAATCAGGAATGTTGTAACTGAGTTTTTGATATGTCACTTTTGTTACAAGTGCTAATTTTGTATATTGAAGCCTCACCAAACTGACTCATCTTGTGAGGTGCTGAACACCCTCTGAGAGATGGTAAGCATCCTCCACTCAACAGAAGTTGAGGGAGCACAGCTCAGGGGGCTCTGTACCTTGCTGGATCAAGCCTTTAATCCTGTAATAGAGAAAGGCTTGGGTGAAATCCTGGTTTGAGTGAAGTCAATGGAAAAATTCCCACTGACTTCAATGGAGCCAGGATTTCACCTATGTTGCAGGCTGTACGTATGCAAAACTCCCATTGACTTCAGTGTGAGTTTCTTTACGGTTAAAACATACAGGATTAAGCCTTAGGAACAACAACATCTTCTTAGATAGCGTGTTTAATATGCTTCACTAACATTTACCCACATAACTTTGTCTTTCCTATTCTTAAATCTCAAGGAATATGGAATTGGGCCCAAAGGCTCTAGCTTAGTGTGCAGATCCAGGAAATATACTTCTTCTAGCAGAAGCCTCACTTGAAAGAGAGACCGACAAGGCTACAACTACACTACATACATCATTTGAAAGAGGCTTTTTTTCTAGGAAGACAGCTTGTAAGGAAGTAGTCTCACCCACTCTCCTGTAAAGAGCGAGTTATCAAAGTGACAACCTGTTTTTCTTCCTTATTTCCCAAACAACTCCCAACTGCCCACCCCGTTTCTTGCTGTGGGTTTTCTTTTTTTGCTGACTTACAGACAGTAATAGCTTTTTTAGCTGATTGTGTTCTTTGCTTTCTATCTTCTGATCTTTTTACTGGTCACAGCAGGGGCCCTCCTCACTCACAACTTGAGACTGTGAAGGGGTAGCAATCTTATCAGTGAAGAGGATTCACATTGGCCAATGCCCTGTAAACCACAGCCATGCTCCATAGGCAGGAAGAAAGGAAACTCCAATCTTTTCTTCTGGGTTTACTGTTTGTTATTCTGCCAGACCCTACAAGTTACTTCAGAGCTGGTATGTGGATTTCTCACTCCCTTGCAATTTGCTGGGCGTGTGAGCTACAGTACATTTCAAAATAGCTCATGTATTTAAGTTAATTTGGATTTGCAGCCAAGCATTATGTAGCTATACACTGAACTTTTTTCTGATCTTAGAAATGACAAGTTAAATTGCAGAATTTGACACTTTTTTTTCCCTTCATAGTATACTGGATTTTATCCCTAGATAGCAAAGGGTTAGATAGTCAATTGCCTGTGAACTGGCAACTGGTGAGATTCATTGTCAAACAGTATCTACTTTCAGGACTCAAGCTCATCCCAAATTCCCAGGCAGCAGAAGCTGGGAATACGGCAGAGACAGCATACTCAGCCCTAAGGGTAGGGAGCGCCTAGCACTGCTCTGTGAGTAAGATGTTACTCAATGCGAATAAGAGGGGGAGGTGTGTAGGCCTCAAAGCAGCAGGATCGGGAACCAAATGTAACCCTATTGATTTTAAGATTAAGGTACGGTAGCTTTCGCATTTTAAAAATATCCCAGTTTTGGAGGTTTAACATCTCCACTGAAATCTGGCATACAAACTGCCAGCCTGAATGCCATTTATATGATTGATTGAATAGATTATGGCCCCGATTCTGCAGACCTGCTACAGGTAGAACTTTCTATTTCAATGGGAGCTCTGCAAACAGCAAAGCTGCAGGATCAGGCGCTAATTATTTTCTAGTTATACAGTAATAAAAATGTCCTTATCTTTTGAACACATCCCAGCCAAACACTTAACTGATTTTAGAAACATCAACCTTTGCAAAGAATTATTCCTCAGACTAGGGTAAAGATGTTCAATGTTTTGAAGAGAAACGTTTCAAATATTTTGGACAAATGCATTTAATCTCTTTGTTTAGAACATTAATTTCCCATTCACACGTAGGTGCTAGAAGTAGGGATGCTACCACACCCCCTGGCTTGAAGTGGT
This sequence comes from Mauremys reevesii, assembly GCF_016161935.1. Taxonomy (NCBI): domain Eukaryota; kingdom Metazoa; phylum Chordata; order Testudines; family Geoemydidae; genus Mauremys; species Mauremys reevesii. The sequence goes on along the minus strand of NC_052624.1, from coordinate 173,170,806 downwards.
TTCCAATACATACAGGGTTTAGTTTGGTTCAATGGTTCTCAGCACCCCCACTATACAAATTGTTCCAGCGCCCCTGCATTCACGTGAAGTTTTGACAGGAAATCTCATGAAAATGGGACCAAAACTATGGGACTAGGGTTCCACGGGGAGAGCTCCCAATGAAGTCAAGAGTTTTTTTAGTCTGAACTCCTGGCAAGGTTGTCAGTAAAAAGATGAAAACAAAAGATATGCTGTCAAGAAGAAATGAAAGGATGTTGATGCTAGACCATTAACAGCAGCACACTCAATCAAGTCCAAATTGAGATAAATTATGCCTATGCTTTTTATAAAAAATTATGCCTATGCTTTTCTATTAAAAAATAAAAAAAGCTAAATTAAAATAAGTGTTAAACAAAAATAAATTAAAGAGACCTCGTATCTCCTCTCACTTATTCTGGTTCAAATCAGGAGAAATTTAGGAATAACTCCAATGAAGCCAATGTAGTTACACTGGGATAAAACCCATAAAGGACGGAAGAGAGTAAAGGAGGAGTGTATTCTTCCATTAATTTACATGTATAACATATTAAATGTTATTAATTGGATTAGTGGGTGAGCTCTTGATGGCAGAATAAAGCCTTAAGAATGCAACACAGCCTATGTATCTCGGAGTTAAAGGATAGGAGATCTCCATCAAAGGATTCCACATCTGAATGATGCTACATACACACTACTGGTAAAACTTCGTATTATTACAGTTATACAGCAATTTAGAGTTCAAACATGACTAGGTATTATAATTTGTTATTACAATGTGTAATAATAATATATTGGTTTGTAATAACAATTAATTATCTTTAATTATGACATAAAGGCACCTTATCAGAAATAAAGTATACTAAGAACCAGCAGATTGGGCACATAATTCACAATAAACAAACATGTAATGTTTACTGTTGTGTGGCCCACTAATAAAGGATTATATGTACCTAAGCAGAGTTGCTAGTGGTGGCTTGGGCAGCCTTACTTTCAAATGTCTTTTATGGAGGTACTTGATTGTTTATACATGTCTAGTTCCTTTAGCATATTCCTGGGAAGAAATGAGACGATGTGCCATCAACAATAATCACAGGGTCAAATTCTATTCTAAATCAAGGTTACACTATTGTGTAGCCAAAGCAACACAGCTGAAGTCAATGACATGATTAAATCAATGATAACTTTAATAGAGATACTCCAGATTTACCAAAATGTAATTGAGAGCAGGATTTGATTTAGGTGGTTTATCTTTCATGCAGGCAATATCAATGTATGATTGAAGTAAAATATATATGCTACTTTTCAGTCATGTGAATCACTAACCAAAAGGATTAAAGTTCTTTTCTATATACACCTTGACCAGACTACTAGTATTTGGTAGGGCCAAGTTCTACCCCTCAGTTACTCAAAGTCTTCAGTAAAACAACTAGGACCAAGTCTCACAATCTGAGCTATGTAAAGAAATCCTTCTTGAGAGTACAGGGGTCTAATCTGATGGAATCCATTACAGGGTCATGGCCTTAGATTGTAATGGCTGGCAGAGATTAGAAACAAATGCAAGAATTAACAAAAAGCAGTTTCACAATTTATGGTCTGGTCTACATGTAAAAAGTTTTACTGGCATGACATTGTCAGTAAGAGCTGTAATTTTTCACTTTCATAGTTATGACAGTGAAAGCCCTAACATGCATGCAGCTTTATCACTATAAGGTGCTTTTCATCAGCATAGTTTATTTCACTTCAACAAACCGGAACAGACTATACAGGTATATGCACTTTTATACTGGTGTAACTGCATCTACACTAGGGGGATTTTCCTGCTTTAACTATGCCATATTGTAGTGGCTCTAACTAGTACCTAACTCCTGCAGAGAGTGCCCCCATATGAAGTAGAAAAGTGATCCAAGTAATAATTAAAATTATTCTTTGCTTGCCCTCAAAGGACTCACAAAAATTAGCTTACTTAGAAAGGTAGCAAGATTGGATAAAATAAGATGTAACTAGTACTAATCTCTGTGTTGACTTCAAACCTGGCTCACAGCAGTTACAATAAACCAGAAATGTTTATGAAAATATTCTGTTAGGCTACCTCCACCAACCCTAGGGCCAACTAGGAGTGATTTATTTTTATAGGATTGTCTTGAAAGAATTTGGCAGGTGGGGGAAAGGAGATAAAAGATTCTGAATTACACAACATGAAACAGTTTTCAAAAGCATACTGTATTACAAGCTGCACAGAGACAAAAAGTGGACCCAGGTTTTGAAAAGTAAAGGTGAACTCCAAACTAGTTCCCTTTTTGTCCACCTAGACAATCCACTTGTATTTGCTTGTCCTAACTCTTTAAAGCACCTGACAGAATGCTAAGAGCAACAATGACGGATGTCTCCCGTTAATAAGCAACAGCGACGCCATTACAGGAGTCTTTATACTGTTGAAATTGGAAACTTCTACACAAGCTGTCAACCCTGCCACGTCCCTGCTCTGGATACAAACTCAGAGTTAGAACCCCACAATTTTAAGCCAGGCTTTGTTACAGAACAATAAGCAATAAACAGCATTTGGTAAACTTCGATTTTTTTTTAAACAATGCATCCAAACGGAAACAAAGATAATAAGGCAACTTGATCTCTTCCCAGGGTACTGAACAGCAATCCCCAAGAAAATCACCCCCCCCCATTATGGGGTTCGCACAGTCTTTCAATGGCTCCCTTTATTTTTATTCCAGTTTGAGGTGACTAAAGGCTGCTGAACCTTCTTTGTGTTATGGTTAACTTTGCTTTGCTCACAGACAGCAAAATACCATGGGCGTGGATGAGCTGCAAAGAGCTTTATCTAACAGCTTCTGAAGACGCCCAGATCTCCATTCCAAGGGAGAGTAAAAAAAAAGCCTGCAGAGCCAGAGATGATGATAACCATAAATGTTCTTGTATTTCACAGGGAAAGAGATCAAAGAGCACTGGCAAGGTAAACATTTCGTATTTTAACAGGTTAAACGTCCAGGACACAAATCTTGTTCGGCACATGGAATAAGTAATTTATAAAAAGTCCCTCTTCCTGCAGGGAGTGTTTATTCGCCCTTCTCCCTACCTAAATGTACCAAACAAACAAGGAACTACTGAGGCGAAATGAATCGCCTGCGGAAAACCAGCATGCAAAAGTAGCAGTAAGTTACAAACTACAAGGCTCAATTGCGTTGGAAATGAGTTTGGGTGGAATAACTCGTCCCCTCCCCCTATACATCAAGAGTACCTAAAGGGGAACAGGAGGAGGCATTTTTGCAGCTTCTCCACTCATTTGCAGAGCCTGATCTCTTGTCGGACTGAGCCGCAACCCCCCGCGCTCAGCCGATCAATGTTGTCCTTTTTTGCCCGTGGGGACCCACTCCCGCTGTTCGGCTGCACCTACCCGTATCCCTCCGAGCTGAAGTCCTGCACATAGTTTCTCTGGATGGCGTACGTTTTGTGGGTAGCATGGCTGCTGCCGCCGCCGCCGCCCCCCACCATATGGGAGTTCATCTCGTAGCGCATATCCGGGCCGGATTCGGCTCTGGCCATCCGGGCCAAGGTGTTGAGCCGCGGGTGGGACTCGCCGTTCATGCTCATCGCGGCGGCGGGCGGGGGCTCGGCGAACGCACCGGGGCGGACAAAGCGATCAGGGCAGAGTCATTCACGGCCAGGCCGGCTCCCAGGGATCGGGGCTGCAAGCACCCGGGCGGGAAGGGGGGCGACAGGTGGGGAGGAGAAGGGGGGCAGTGCCAGCGCCCCTAGCGGGAGTGTCTGCCCAGCAAGGGTAGGCGGGGGGCAGGCGTGCAGAATGGAAGGGGGTGCAAAGGCACAGGTGTGTAAAGGGGGGGAGCGGATCGGCTGTCCTCGGCGGGGGGGGGGGGTAGGAGAGGGGCCTGCCAAGCAGAGGTAGCGAGGGGAGCAGAAGAAATGGCACCAGGTACAAAACTAAGAGCGGGAAAGAGCGTGGTAGGGGCGCAGGCGTCTGTCTCCGCGGTGCCCAGGCTGGGACAGCAGTGGCAGGAAAGCCGGGCTGCTGCAGGTGGTGATGGTGGTGGTGGAGGTCCAGTCCCTCCCCGCTGGCGGAGGACAGGCGCAGCCACACCTTTTGGGTGCTTTTTTAAACAACAACGAGCCTGGGCGTGGAGCTGCCGCTGCCGCCGCCGCTCCCAACCCTCGCTCCGCTCCTCGCCTCCTGTGTCTGACTCCCGCCCCCCACCTGAGCCCAGCCCAGGCGCTTGCTCTCGGCGCGCGGGGCCCCCGGCCAACACACACACACCCCTGCTGGGTTCTTCCTTTACCGCGGCCCCAGCTCCGACCCACCCCCGGGAGGCAGGGCGAGGCTCCGAGGCAGCGCACGGGAGTGTCCCCACGCGGGGGAAGGCTCCCGGGGAAGGGAAGCGAAGCGCCCTGTTCTCAGCAGCGCATAGCAGGATCACCCCCCCCCCGGCCCAGCGAGCTGCCTTCTTCTGCAAGCGCGCGGCTGTTTTTATTAACAGTCGGGAGCCACGGCTGGTTCTTTGCGTGTCTGGGTTTGTCTCTTGTCCCCGCGGTCAGCAGCGGGGTTCTGGGGCGGGCATTCCCGACGCGCTCACGCCCACCGTGTGTAAACACAGCAGAGACCTGCTCTCCCGGGGGTTTCAGCCTAAGGGACACTGAACTTGCTGCACAACAGCGTGCGGGGCCTCTCTCCCCCCACCCTTGCACTCACGGGTGAGGCACAACTGGAGATAGGCGCTGCAAACTGACCTGCGTGGAGGGACTGAGGCCTGGTAGCTTCCCCGGGGCAATCCGGGGACCTAAGGCGGAGGTATGGGCACACCCCCGTCTAAGGCAGCCGGGGCAGAAATAGGCAGCCACAGAGGGAAGGCCAAACTGCACAAGTATTGTTCCTACCTGAGGACTATTTTCCTGGAGCTTCTACTAAGGCAGTAGAGAGCTGCTCTGCGCCCAAAGCTGGCACCAGTGCCTAATAGGTACAGCCTGTTCTAAATGGCAGAACCACTGCGGACACAAAGAGACACAATAATCTGCATTAATAGAGTCAGAGCAGGGATTAATTTGGGCCACGATTCATGCCCCCAGAAGAAAATTCTGTTTATCTAGGGTTTGCAGTGTGTATTAGTAAATGGAGGTAAATCACCATCTCTTCACCATTGTCAATAAAGGCTTGATTCGGGGAACATTTCTCAATGGGTAAAAGCTTTTCACCATCCAAATCAAATGCATTGCTGAAGTAGCGGTGCATTTCCTGTGTCAGCAAAGGAAATGTCTGAGTTAAGTAATTTGTGGACTCTGTGTCTCTCCTATCAGGAGTTGGAGGATGTATGTCTGGGGGGAGGGATAAGCTCAGTGGTTTGAGCATTGGCCTGTTAAACCCAGGGTTGTGAGTTCAGTCTTTAAGCTGACCACTTAGGGTACCAGGGTAAAATCAGTACTTGGTCCTGCTAGTGAAAGCAGGGGGCTGGACTCAATGACCTTTCAAGGTCCATTCCATACCTAGGAGATAGGATATCTCCATTAATTTGTTTTATTTATTTAGAACCTCTTGTATGGGGAGCAGTGGGGAGAGGGGGTCTGTGACTCTCTGGTATGGGGGAAGCAGAGAGAGCTTTAACAGCAAGCAGGAGTCTAACTGGGCTCACTCACTCATTGCTAGGTTTCCTTGATGGCTACCCTCTTGTGCTCCAGAATCTAAGCCAGGGGTCAGCAACCTTTCAGAAGTGGTGTGCCGAGTCTTCAGTTATTCACTCTAATTTAAGGTTTCATGTGCCAGTAATACATTTTAACATTTTTAGAAGGTCTCTTTCTATAAGTCTATAATATATAACTAAACTATTGTTGTATGTAAAGTAAATAAGGTTTTTAAAATGTTTAAGAAGCTTAATTTAAAATTAAATTAAAATGCAGAGCCCCCTCGACTGGTGGTCAGGACCCCGGCAGTGTGAGTGCCACTGAAAATCAGCTCACGTGCCACCTTCGGCACCTGTGCCATAGGTTGCCTACCCCTGATCTAAGCTTTTTTTTTTTTAATAATAACTGGATTCTAGGGCTGGGCTGGTCTGTTCTCAGTAAAATCTGGCATCAGCAAAGGTATCTATAAAGATGCATTATGGCTTCTTGATCCTCAGGCCCCAAGGCCAGTCTTGAGGATCAATTTAGAACAACCTCAGAGTCATTAAAAGTTGTGCTGACTTCAGCTTGCAAGGAGCCATTCTTGCTCCTAGGAATAGCCTGCATGGGAAGGGCATGTTGGGGGTATGCCTACACAAAAGAGGAACGCACAGAGCGCCTACATTGCCTGATTTTTAGAGGTGTTGGGTACCCATTGATCTCACTGAAGTCAAAGTAGTTACTCTGGGAATGCACCCGTGTAAATTAGATCAGAATGTGTCCCTAAGTACAAGTGATGTTGTAGAGAAGGGAGAGCTGTTCCAAACAAATAACAGGTCCCTTCTCTCAGTAGGTAGTCTAAATGCTATCTGTAATGTAAACAATTTAAAATGCTAACCCACTGCAACTCTGTGTTTGTATGGTATCTACTGTGTCAGAGAACAGATGGTTTTCAGTGTTGGGTTATTTGAAGGAAGAGGGTGACTGAGTTTTATGCCCATGACTTTGGTGTTTTTTGCAGGCATAAGGGAGCAGTGCAGAAAAACACCAGGATGAGCAAATAAGAACAAGTGAGCACTTACGTTTGATGCTTCAGCAAAATTAGGAAAGCAGGAAGGAGTATGGAAGGAAATAAGGGCAGAGGCAGGAGCCAAGTAAAGGACACCTATTAGAGGGATGAGGAGATGGTTGAGTTTCATGCCTCAGACCCTCCAGTCTGAAATCTGATAAAAGGATTTATTTAAATGCAGATTACTGAATTATTGGCATAGTTCTGCCTGGGATCAAGGTTCATAAAGTTAGGCACCTACATCTCTAGTTAGGCCTATTGTTTGGATGCCTAACATTGACTTCAGGGGGGTTTCTCATGTATAAGCATGAGCAGTTTAGCCTAATGTTATATCTAGTAAGCAGTGTCAACTGCTTTCTTAACACAGCATTAGGAACATGGGTTACAACCTTAACTGACATAAATCAGCATAATTCTATTGGCTTCCCTGGAGCATTGCCAGTTACACCTGCTGAGAATGTGCCCTATGCATTTTTATAAACATTTAACATCTGCTAACTGGGTTAACATAGCTCAGAAATTGTTTTTATGTTTAGTTTTAAAATAAGCCCTGTCCTGCCCCACCTTTCAGCTCACACTGGCTTACATTCCATTATTTTGAATGGACATGCAGCATGTTTGTGATACATCCCAAAGGCTCTATGAGTCATTTTTTCCTGGACATGTACAGCATGCTTTACAGCAAAAAGGGCTAGATTTCACTTGTCCTACTTTGTGCAGATAGCCCCACTGAAATCAACAGTAATGAGAAAAGCGAGAAGGGTTTGACCTGTAAAATGGTTAATTCTCCATATGATTATAAATTATAGAATAAAAATATTTTTACCCTACAAAACCAAACTCTGTTTTGAATATTTCATTTGGTAGAACAGAGACAGTTAGGCAGACTGAGACAATAACAAGTCATTGCAAGTTTTTCTTAAAATTACATTTACCAATGGAAAATGTCAATGTCCCTAGGAAAACATTGCTTAGACCTCACTCTGTTGCTACTTTAAGTCCCAGTCCTGTAGTCCTTAACACTCTTTGGCTTCAAAGAGTTTGCTGGAGTAAGGATTGAGTAATCCCCACTTGAAGTAAAATCTGAGGGTGTCATTCTCCCCTCCGCATAGAAGAGAATAAAATCTATTAATTTCACCATCTGGAGTTTCTTAGTCATTGTTCCACCAAGAGGGACATGTTTTGTCCCCCCTGGGAATGAAGCCAGGGGTTCCATTCCTTTAACCCATGGAACCCCAAGAACCATGCAGATCTTTAGAGGATCCACATCAGGTGTGGGTATAACATTTCTCTCCCCTACACATCAAATCAGCTCTGCTGGACAGTGTACAGTGGGGCTGAGCCAGTCCCCGCTTCTTCCTCTCCATCCATCTCCATCCTTTTTGGGGTGGCTTGTACCAAGAGGACACTAGCAAGGAGAAATCTGTGAATTTGTGCCTGAACTCTTTGCAGAGAAGTGGGAGGCTCCTTTATGCATTACATGAGGGGTAGGCACAATCTATCCAATCAGCTTTTGTAAAACTGTTCCCTCCCATACCCTCCAAAAAAAACCCAAACAAGCAAAGTTTTGGGCCTGAACTACTGGTCAGCATCCTTTTCATTATTAATTATGTGAGTATGGCAAGCTGAATTTGTCTCTATCTCAGCGGGGTGCTTGTATGTTGTTATACAAAATAAAAGTGAATGCATGAAACAGAATCATAGAACCATAGCATTAGAAGGGACCGCAAGGGTCATCTAGTCTAACCCCCTGCCAAGATGCAGGATTTGTTATGTCTAAACCATCTAAGACAGATGGCTATCCAGTCTCTTTTGAAAAACCTCCAGTGAAGGAGATTCCATGACTTCCCTAGGCAGTTTGTTCCATTGTCCTACTTTTCTCACAGGTAAGAAGTTTTTCCTGAGATTTAATATAAATCTGCTTTGTAGTTTTCACCCATTGTCTCTTGTCCTACCCTCTGTGGCAAGAGAGAACATTTTTTCCTCCATCTTTCGTATGGCAGCCTTTCAAGTACATGCTGAAATCCTTGTTAATTACCAGCTATCATCCCAGCCTAGCAGGTTTTGTTCATGTACAATCACCTGAGTATATCTAAAGACACCCCTCTTGACATCTCTGTGAACAAGAAACAACTAAATGAGCTGAAAAAACAAGGTGTTAACCCAACATGTCTGATAAGAGGCCTGATTATTGACTTTCATTATTGTTGATTAGAAAAACTCGAATGTTATAGACTTCTAATATAAGTTGACTTGTAAGCAAAAATTAGAATTTGACTTCTGTTTATCAAACTTCCCCCAGTTTTGGATATTGAGGCCAAGTCTACACAGGCAAGCCATTAATTTAACTGTGCATCTTGCTAGTACAGTAACTCCTCACTTAACATTGTAGTTATGTTCCTGAAAAATGCAACTTTAAGCGAAACGATGTTAAGCAAATCCAATTTCCTCATAAGAATTAATGTAAATGAGGGGGTTAGGTTCCAGGGAAATTTTTTTCACTAGACAAAAGACTATATTTTATACACACACACACACACACAAAGTTTTATACAATTTAATACTGGTACATAGTGATGATGATTGTGAAACTTGGTTGAGGTGGAGGAGTCAGAGGGTGGGATATTTCCCTTACTGCTAAATGATGAACCAGCAATTGGCTGAGCCCTCAAGGGTTAACTCTCTCACTCTGCAAGGCAGCAGGAATGGAGGGAGATATGTGCATTTCCCTTAAGTGCACTGCCTTGTTAATTAGAGCAGCTTGCTGAAACCGCAGCTGCTGCAAGCTCCCTCCATCCTGAGCCCTGCTCTATGGAAGATGGGGTAAGCAGGGTGCAGGAGCAGGTCAGGGTGTCCATCTCCCCCATTAGCCTCCCTCTTCTTTCCCTCCTGACCCTGCCCCTGGCACAGCAAGCAGGAGTCTCGGGGAGCAGCTCCAAGGCAGAGGGCAGGAGCAGCACATGGCGGGAAGGGACACAGCTGAACTGCAGGCAGCTGCTGCACAGGGAACTTAGGGGAGCGGGGAGCTGATGGGGGGCTGCCGGTCCACCCTGGTTCCAAGCCCCCACCAGCTAGCTGCAACAGGCTGCTCTTCCTGCAAGCAGTAGACAAAGCAGGCAGCTGCCAAATGACATTAGAAGGGAGCATTACACAACTTTAAAGGAGCATGTTCCCTAATTGATCAGCAATGAACAGCAACGAAACAACATTAAGCAGGATGACTTTAAGTGAGGAGTTCTGTATATGACTACTCTGCATCAGCATTCCTATATATTGGTCTCCCTGTCTTTGGCTAAATGGTAGTAGCGAGAAATTCAGTGATTCTTAGGCAGTAAAGGTGAACCCAGGAATTTCTACTCCTTATTCAACTTACCAGGCTTCTCACACCTTCTCTGTGTTATCTCAAAAGATCTCACAACCTAAACAGGGTCACATTTGGTCGGTTCATGACAAACTCCATAACAACAGAGTCTCTTTTCCATGGAGGGTCAGATCCTCAGCTGGTATAAATCAGTGTAGCACCATTGATTTCAGTACAGCTACAGAGTGTTTTTAAACTCTACAGCAGCTCAGAAAGTGACCTGGAATTTCATTAGTAACAGAACTGTAGGGCTCAATTCCTCTAAATGCATCAACAATGCCCTTTTACAGGAGACTGACCTATCCCAGACCAACTTACGTAGTTTCTAATTATTTTGGCCAGCTCTATACCCCCTTGTAGCCCAATCCATTCTAAAGTTTAGATGTGCTGCAGCCAGTGCTGTGATAAAAAAAGACAGCCTAACTCTTCTAGGGACTCAAGTTATGACTACAGCGCTGTCACTCTGCAAAGAAGCTCCTACTCTGTACCAAAAAGCAGTGGGACTACTGGGGATGCAAAGCTCACACTGGTGGGCTGCCATTCCCCTGAGCACTGGCTGCACTCCTTGTAGGTATTCTGCACTGTAATCTTTACATTACCAGTAAGTGATATAACAACCAACCCTTTAAATTCAAGACAAAAAAGTCATAGTGGGACTGTATGTTTGTTTCCATAAAATGCAGAAATTAAACTTCCAAAGAAGGGTGTGGTGAAAGATGCGTCAGTTACATCAAACCTGACCAACAGCTCAGATAAAAAGCTTCAGATGCCTAGCAGTTTTGCTTCAGGTGGTGAAAGCCATTGTAGCTAACATCCTTTGTCCCACCATGGACAGCAGAGAGAGTGCGCCTTAATTCTTCAGAGCTTTTTGTTTCATGTTATTTTGCACAGGGTAATTTCCCAGTGAAAGCACAGGGCAAATTGTTTACTGTTGTTGGAGGGAGGAATAGCTCAGTGGTTTGAACATTGGCCCACTAAACCTAGGGTTGTGAGTTTAATCCTTGAGGGGGCCATTTAGGGATCAGGGGGGAGTTGGGGATTAGCCCTGCTTTGAGCAGTGGGTTGGACTAGATGACCTCCTGAGGTCCCTTCTAACCCTGAGATTCTATGATGATATTACCTGTGCCCTTGAAATTAATTTAGCAATTCCATTTAATGAATGGCTGAAGAAACATAACAGAGCTTGAAAAGATATGTGAAAAGAGAGTGGATGATGTGAAGAGCTGCTTTTTATTGTTGTTTTTATTAATAGCATAAAACCTTTTTGATCTCCATGGAAATTATACATGCTGTATATACTAATTTATGTGGGCTAATTGAAAATAAATGTGAGCTGCTTGAAAGAGCAAATTCACTCATTTTGTGGACAGTTACACATGCAGGCTTAGATGCTGAAGGCGAAGTAAGCTATACTCAGCCCAAAACAATGACTTTAAGACACCTCTACTCTCCCCTGATACTGGAGATAGCTCTGGGGCTCCTCTAATTTACACCCAGATCAGTGAAACACAAGGGATTGATCCTGCTGCTGCGGATCAACAGGGCATAGACATGCTCTGGTCACCAGTTCCTGCAGGAGTTCACAGAGTTTGCCATTTCATGTTCAATCTGTAGGTCAAACCATAGCTGTTTGGATAATTAACAGGGAAAAAGATAAAGGCCCAGCTCTTTGCTATGCCAAAACTGAGTCTTACAGCTGAAGTATCAGAGGGGTAGCCGTGTTTGCTTCTTTTACAGATCCAGACTAAGAGTCTTGTGGCACCTTATAGACTAACAGACGTTTTGGAGCATGAGCTTTCGTGGGTGAATACCCACTTCGTCGGATGCATCCGACGAAGTGGGTATTCACCCACGAAAGCTCATGCTCCAAAACGTCTGTTAGTCTATAAGGTGCCACAAGACTCTTTGCTGCTTTTACAGCTGAAGAGAGAAGGTGCCATCTTTGTGTTCTCCCAATCCCTGGGGAATTGAAGGCCGGGTTGTCTTCTGTCTGCTGTAAATTATGTCACTTTTAATGGCCCCACCCATCTCTCAAAAGACCTTATAGCAGCCAGATGTTGCCAGAGTGCAGTGTGTTCTGGCCGTGCCCCCTCACACCCACATCTCACCCCAACATACCACCACCTCTGGGGGAGCCAGCTGAGGTGGCACGGAGCCAAATACATGGACTTATAGCTGCCAGGGATTTCCCCGCACCAAGGAAATCTCTTGTTGCCTATCTAGGGCAACATTAAGGGTGCTTTGGGTCATCAGAGCGGTGCAAAGAAGTCTTACGAGAGGCCAGAATCTTGCCCTGAATGTTTTCAGAGAGTCTTCTTCCTGAACGTCTTTAAACAGGCACTTTAGTTACTATAGCATGTGAGCTACAAAACAGGAAAGGAAGAGACAAAACAAAAAAAATACCCTCAATTCAAACATCAGAGGTGATGGGGTGAAGCCAGTCCTACTCCACCATTCCTTTGAGGCATGCTAGTTAAAAAGAAAAAAAGCAAATGGCAGGCTTTAGGGTCTTGTATTTTCTCCATCTCCCACAACAAGACACTATCATTTCTTAAGATTAACAGCTACTGCGTTGGTCAGTAGGATCACAAAACAACTGGGATTATTAAAAATCTCATGATACTTTGTGCAAGCATAGGGTGGGGGTTAACAAAGTTAGTCTGACCAAATTCCAGTGCTCACCTAAATTTCACTTGTAGTTTCTACTAAGTATAGTTTTCTTCTTCATTCCCAATCCTAAATTGTTGCATAATGTTGCTATTTGTTGTTAAACAGCTTGCTGCATTTCAGTTTCTGCCTCAGACAGCTGCAGTTCAGTGGTAGGTGAAGGAGCAGAATCATTACCTCTTTCCTTTAACCTTTCCATCCTCCACTCCATCAATTTTTTCAAGTATAATAAAAGACAAGAGGTTAGGAACTGAAATCACATTGCAAGGGACTGTATAGATCATCTAATCCAGTCCCCTGCGCAGAATTTACCCCTCTGTTGTTTCTCTCTTTGTGTTATTTTGTATACCATACTAGTATTTTTATATATATATATATATATAAAATGGGCAAAAATCTGCTATCAACAACAACAGTAATAGTACTAATAATCTACTTACAGTGCTGTAGGTGTATATAGTGTTTTAAAGACATATAAGAAGCCAAAGTCCCTGCCCCAAGGACTTTACACTCTAAATACCTGAACAAGATTTGAAGCAGGACAAAATTAAGGCATAGGCACTATGGGTGTGTACCTAGGGGCCTTACTCTTGGACCTATGTGACAACATCAGAATCTCAGCTTTTATTTTTTTGAGTTATGTTTCTTACTCATAGTTTTGAAGTACAGCTTGAAACTATGAATCAAAGGCAGCTGATGCAGCAATGTCTGCCTGAGTCCTAGGGCTCCAGTCTGCCTTACTCCAGCCCTGGATGACAGCTACTGTTAAATAGCAGAAATTCAATTAAGTTAAAGAATTAATCTGGTTGGCTGGGGAAAAATGTGGATAAGATGTCAGAGATCATTTCTGTCATTATTTTGGGAGCATCCTTTTGTTAGTAAGATTCACAGTCTAGAAGTACCACTGAATTCTTTCTCAGCTGAATGGGGCTACATTTCTGTTACTGTGGGCAGAAGTTAGCCTGCTATTGGATTCACAATCACAGTCCAGTTTGCTTTCAGGGTATTATACCAGCTAAATTAATTTTGTCCTGTTGTTTGAAAAATAGCTATTGACCTGTCAACAATTGGATGAAATAATCATATGACTTTGTCTCAGTCTACTGAATTATGGTTAGCAATTCGAAGTGTCAGGCCTGTTGCATATTCCTACCTCCTCTCAATTCTCTCTCAATTGCTGTCAGCTGGGCTCCTATCTATCGGAATACTGGTTGCTCCTCAAACAACTGGAGTATTTTTCAGCTCAGCCACATGCAGTCTGTTCCTATGAGTGTCAGATGTGCCTCTTTGGTACTGGGAATTGTGTGCTGTGGACTGAGGACAGTCTAAGGTTTTATGAAAGGCACTGAAACCAACTGCCCCCACACAATGCTTTATGCCAGTGGGAGCCGCGATTGGCCGAACCTGCGGACGCAGCAGGTAAACAAACTGGCCCGGCCCACCAGGGGCTTTCTCTGAACAAGCGGCGGACTGGCTTTGAGAACCACTGCTTTATGCCATTTGTTCTGAGCACCATTAGTGGACCAAATTACACACTGGCATAAGTGGGTGCAACTCCCCTTGACTTCAATGGAAATTTCACCCACGCATGCCAGCACTGAATTTGGTCTACTCTGCTGGATGTAGTACGAGTTTAAGTTAAGACTAGGCTAAATTATGATACTACTGGTTGTATGGAAAATGGACCCTCTCTTAAAATTTCCAGTGATGTTTTCAATGAAACACGTATAACCCCTACAAAATCAAACTGAAGGGAAAATTGGGATGATTTCCGGATTCTAGTGGAATTTACCCCCTCTCTGGACATTATAAATCATCCCTGGGGTGCAGAAAAACACTACTGAGAAGCAATTTTTTTCCCTTTCCAAATAAACCAGATTGCATCAAATAGAAAGTATTTAAAAAACAAAAAATCCCCAGGGAAGAAGCTCAAAGCATTTACAATCTGACAAAGAGCTTGGCCAAATTTTCAAACCTGACTGCCTAATGTTAGCCTCATAAATCCATATTTAGGCCCCTAACTAAAAGTAAGTTCTCACTCCCCACAAATCCTACCGATGTCAATGGGAGCTGCTGAGCACTTTGAAAGTCAGGCCATTTTATGTAGGTGTGGAAATACGGATTTAGTAGCCTAATGTTAGGCACCCAAGTGTGAAAATTTGGCCTTTGTGTTTAAATAGGACAAAGAACAAGTTTTTCTTTCCTTCATCCCTTCTCTGATGATCAGTTGGCAAGAGCAAACAGGACAAATGCCCAGTTTTGTCAAAAAAAAATTGGGATGCTCGGGATAAGGCTTAAAAAGGGGACTGTCTGGGCCAAAACAGGATGTATGGTCACCCTACTAACAAGTGCCCACTATGGTGGTTGATTTTGTGATGTGGAATTCTGTCCAATAGCTACTCAACCAAGATGCCTGATGCATTTCACATCAACACCCATTAAGTGGTAGCAACGCTGGAACATATCACCATGGACCAGATTCAAACCACCATCTAGAAGACTTCATAGCTTGTTACAATTACCAGTCCCCGGTCTCATTCTTTCTCCATGTTGTTATTCAGGGATTCTGTTACATAAAATGAGCCATAGTCTAGTCTCAGTTACATTGGTGAAATTAATGAGTTTGCAGTAGCGCAAGTGAGGCCAGCTTTTGGCCCCTAGCAGAGAGCTGGAATTGTAATCATGATCTATATTCATATTACTTCATTCCTCTCTGCAATAAACAATGAAGCAAGAGCTTGCTAAATATGGAGATGCTCTAATGTGACTTATTCTTATCTCTTGGGAAGAACCCAGAAGATAGTGTTGGGCAATTGCTCCGCCAATCCAAGGGTATATTCCTGTGGAGTTCTGCAGGGCTCCATTTTGTCCTCTCTCTTGTTCAGTCTGTATATGTAGCTGTTAAGAAGGTTGGTGAGGAAGCAAGGGCTGCAATATCTTCACTAAGCTGATGGCACTCAGCTATGTGTTTCTTTCTCTTCCTACTCAGATAGTGTTCCTTCCCCAGTCTCTGGGTAAGCTTGGGACATGGATGAGGCCAAGATAGCTGAGGGTCAATCCAGATAAAAGGGAGATGATGTTGTTAGGCTGCAGAAAGCAGTCAAAAGATGTGGCAGAAATTAGATCTGTCCCTCTGCCAATGGGAGTTTCTCTGCCATGTGTCACTTAACCTAGGAGTCTGGTTAGATTCCCAATCATTGCTAAATGGTAGCCAAAACTGTTGTTTTTTTCATGTGTGTCATTCTAGTGGGTTGTGACAATTTCTTTCCAGGTTGGACCTCACCACTATGATGCATGCCCTTGTCACCTCCAGACTTAACTATTGTAATGTGCTCTATTTGAGATTGCACCTTATATCCGTTCACAAACTAAGTTTGTGCACAATCTCTTTCTCTAAGTTCTTCTATGGCCCTTGTCACCATAATATTTTAGCACCAGCCTCTTGTTCAGTGGAGCATTTCACTGCAAACAAATTAAATCAGTGCTTAGTGAAATGATTGGCTGCCTGTGGGTTGCTGCAGTGATCTATAAAGCATGGCATGATGGCCTAGAACCTGCCTACATAAGAGAATGCCTCTTTACCCATGTCATTCTGCTGCAGCTGAGATCCACAGAACTGGACTCTCCAACCCTGCAAGTGAGAGGGGTCCATTGGCAGATCTTTCCCAGCCATGATAGTCCCTTTCCCCTGGTGCACTCCCCTCCTTTAATCTGAAATAGTACAGAGCTGATCTTCAGGGCATGCTGCAAATTTCATTTTTAAGAGAGCTGTTGAGCTGGGAAATGCTGGTTAAGGGACGAAAGCAGGGTATTACTTTTATCCGCACTGTATACTTTGTTCGTTTATTTATTGTTGTCGTTTTTATACTTTGTAGGGTTGCTGCTGCTTTTTTTGTTTGTTTATGGTGACTGTGACAGGATTTTCCAAGTAGTTGAGGAGATTCAGACACATCTGCTATTAAAATCACTAGAGAGACAAGAGAATATCTTTTAGAGACAAGCTCTCTCACCAAGAGAAGTTGGTCCAGGAAAAGCTATTACCTCACTCACCTTTTCTCTCTAATATCCTGGGACTCACCTGGCTAGAACTGTACTGCATACTACAGTCACTAGCAGATACGTGTCTCAGTGGCCTTGACTACTTTGAACATCGCCACTTGTACTTTTAACAAATCATCATGGGGGCTGCCTGTGGCGTCACATAGAGGCCCTTTGTGGTTTCATAGATCTAAACACACACTGCAAATGAAGTTCTCCCTTCACTTGTAACCCTATTGACTTCAATGGGGATGCAAGGGTCTGATTGAGGCTGCCTGAGTAGAGTGTCCACCCCACTAATTACATACCAGTATTTTAACCGTTGCACATAAGAGCTCAGAGTAAATGCACCATTCCCCACACAGGCAAACCCTGGCAGGAGAATGCTGGAGGAAGCAGCAGCATGTTCACATTATTGAAAGGGAAGCAAGGCCCACTGCTGATTATTTTCATTATGCTCCTCATAGCACCATTGTGCCTCACAAAAGCATAGGGTTTCCTGGCATGGCTGCTTATGTGCTGCACCTCTCCCACCGTTCCCAAAGTGACTCTGTCACATAAGATTTCATCTGCTGTTATTCTCATGGCAAGGAGTGCTCTCTCTGCCCCTTTCTAGGCCTTGCCCATCACCACAGTATCTGTGTGCCTGTTCCCAGCCCTGCCGCTAGTCTACCATGTCTCTGTGGGCGAGTCAGTCAGTCATGTTGTACCTTAGCTGCCTCATCTTCCTGTTTTAAAGAACAAAACTCACCTCCCGGGGGTGTTGTGCAATTCAGTGTTTGTAAATTCATTAAGGTTGGTAACACACTCAAAGATCCTCAGATGAAAGGTGCACTAGAAGTGTAAATTATCAGTACTATTATTATTAGCCTGGGAGTGGGCAGATTCAACTTGCCTCAACTGGCTCTTCAGCCTCATTCACACAGCAGAGCATCCCAACTTGTGTTGAAGCAGCACTGCCAACAGAGGCTGCTCTGAAGGAAGGAAATCACACCTCCTCGCTTGGTGGCCTCATTCCATGTCACGTGTGCTGACCAAATGTGGGCTGACAAAACATGAGAAAGGGCTCAGTTGGCCTGCTGAGTAGAATTTTTTTTTAAGTCTGTAAATGAAGCCACCAGTGTAACACCCCGAGTGTGGACACAATTGTACATGGTACAGCTTATTCTCATAGGGAAAGGAGAATAAGCTATCCCAGTATAAGGTACCCTTCTCTGAGATAACTGTGTCAAACCCCTCAATGAAATAGTCAAATCAATACAAAAATTTGGCACTAGTCAGGCCTGATAGTCATTACTCTGCTTCCTTATATCTGTCTCAGATGGGATACTTTTGTTCCCCAGGAATAGTATGTTACTGTGCTAGCGGTCCCATTGGTTTCAGTTAGGTCATTTGATGAGTAAAGTACCACTAAAAGGGATCAAGGTTATCACAACCATGATCTTTGAAAACAGCCTGAATCAGCATTTCTCACAATATCTTGGTTGTTCAGTTCTCTGCGTGGGTAGGCGAGGCTCACCACACAGGGCCTGATCCCATACTCTTTATTGACACAAAACTCCCACTGACTTCAGCCAGGAGCTTTGCCTGAGCAAAGGAGAAAAGAAAGAATCAGGTACATAGCTTGAAAAAAATCTGTTACTGCACAGGGTAGCAGCAGATTTTCCAGATCTGTGGTGATGCACAGATATTTAGCCCACTGCTATATTCCTTACAGGCAAGCTCAGTCAGGGCCGCCCAGAGGGGGGGGCAAGAGGGGCAATTTGCCCCCAGGTCTCCACCCGCCAGGGGCCCCACGAGTGTTTTCTTCTCCTGCCTCTGCTGGGCCTCCGTTGGGCATGCGCCTGCATGCAGGTCGACCGACCGAGGACACCGGGTGGGACGCAGGCCGCAGGCGCAGGGCAGCGTCAAGCGCGCCGAGCCGCGCCGCAGCCACCGCGCCCGGCGTCCCTCGGCGGCCTGCAGACCTGCGGCGCCGGCGGGAGCTCAACCGGAGCAAAAATGGCTCCCCAGGCGCCTCAGGCGCTCGCGCGCCCGGGGCCTGAGCCGGCCCCCCCCCCCCCGCCCCCCCCGGAGCTCAGTGACAGTGCTGCAGGCTTCTGCTTGTAGTACAAAATATTATTACACCAGAGATCATTGTATCCTAATGGATTTAACTCAAAAGGACAAGTTTTCTACTGGTAAAAATGGGCACAACTATCCTGACTTCAGAGGTTTTTCCTTGTATGCCAGTGAATAACATGGCTGCCAACTTCTCATTTATACATGTATTTCAAGGACGTGAGGTGAAAACTAGTGGTGACAAATCTCAGTAGGCCTCAGGGGTCAGCTCTGAACTCATTCATCAATGTGGACTTGGTGCTCTGGTAGCTACTATTCTTATAGACCAGGGATTGGCAACCTTTGGCATGCAGCCCATCAGGGAAATCCACTGGCGGGCTGGGACGGTTTGTTTACCTGCAGTGTCCACAGGTTCGGCCGATCGCAGCTCCCACTGGCCGTGGTTCACCATTCCAGACCAATGGGTGTTGCAGGAAGCAGTGGCCAGCACATTCTCAGCCCACGCCGCTTCCCGCAGCCCCAACTGGCCTGGAACGGCGAACCACAGCTAGTGGGAGCTGCGATCGGTCGAACCTGCAGACACTGCAGGTAAACAAACCATCCCAGCCCGCCAGTGGATTTCCTTGACGGGACGTGTGCCAAAGGTTGCCGATCCCTGTTATAGACAATAATGGTTTCACCATTTCCCCTCACCTTTTAAGTATTAAGAGAACTTGGTTGAAATCTTTATTCTTTCCTGAGGTAAAGCTCTCAGTGAGGTACTGTGGGTTTTGCCTGGGTCAGAGCTTGGCTTCTTAATTTTTGCCACTTTCTCCGAACACAGTTGAATTAGGGAAATGTCAACCCTTGCTATGTTATCTCAATTGTTGCTCTAGATAACAATTCTGTTCCTTGTCAGATACTTGAGATGAGAGGATTCCGTTTGTTCCTTTGCTTATTAGGACACTTAGGTCTTCAAAAAGAAGTGTAGTAATAAAATAGTATGAATTGTGCCCATGTTTCTATTGAAACTTTGTGCTCTTGGTTACAGACAGATTTCATATTAATTTGTTCTGTCAGTGACAGGATAACTATGATCTGGGTCCTCTAGGAGAGGAAAGAGCAGAGGTGCTCAAGGGTGACTCCGTCTCTCTGCCAGGGTCTGCAAAAGTGTCATCACCTCATGGTCACTGGGATCAAATGCAGTGGATAGCTCTCAGGGCCTGTGGAGGTCAATGGAAAGACTCCTGTTGACTTTAATGGGTTTGTGTCGGGCCCCAAAAGAATCATCATGGATGTGATCTTGTCCATCACCATGAGAAGATCAATGAGACGAGGGCTATGTCTGCTCCATAAACAGCAACAAAACCAGACTGCCTGGATCCCACAAATCTAAGAATGGCTTGTGGAGCCAAGGCTGTTTTACCAAAAAAAAATAGGAAGATGAGAGACAAGGGGACAACAGAATCTCAGTGTCAGAGAAGCTTCTTCAGCAAGGGCCTAAAATCTACTTGTTTGAGAGATGTGAGCACCCTGCCCTCGCCAGTGAGGCATTGGCTTTCTCCATCTTTTCCCACATCTCCCTACAGGATTTAACCAGCGATGAGGGACATGGACATGAAGTTCCCTGAGCATTTCCAGAACAGGAGAGTGGAACCTGCTGAAACTTGAGGAAGGAGATGTGCCTCCCTCTGCTAGGAGTAGTGTTTTTTCTTTGTGTGTGTGGGTGGGGAAGAGGGTCCCCTGTCTCATGAAAGATTATGTGGGAAAACTAAGAACCTCCAGGCATTAGTCTCTTGTCATATTTAGTTCTTTTGGTAAACATCCACGTTTATCAAGGGATTCTAGTACACAGATGGCAGTCACCAAGAGCTTTGGAGACACAATAAGATCATCATTGAAGGACATAAAGTGAACATCCAGCCAGACTACTTTAAAGACCTAGCTAGAGATCGATCCCTGTGGCACTCGATCTGCAAGGAGGCTACATCCCTTTGGGAGTTGCTTTGATGATAATGATGATACTCAGGTCTCTGTCTCCCCATGTCATTCAGCAACCTTCAAATGAACACTTTTTTTTCTTAAAAGGAACATAGAAAGGTAGGCCTTGACGCATTACATAGAACAACTCAGGAGCATTCCGCTGTTAAAATGAAGTAAGAGATTGCATGCCAAGCTCCAGATGAGTGCACTGTATTGTAACACTGCTGTTTATTTCTTGGGAAGGCACAAGGATGGGATCAGGAAGACTGAAGTTGTAAATGATCAGTTTCCATATTTGGCTTGTCTATTTATTTATTTAAGGAAAAAGTAGGCATATAAGCCTTGTCTAAACTCAGGGCTAGATATGTCACTTTACAATCGGCCCTGAGTAAGGGATAATATAAACTTGCACTGTGCTAGGAGCAGCCCAGGGTGCAGATTGTGAGTCACACATTGGTAGGCCTGTGTTCATCAGCTGGTGTGCTAACTCAGAGGCAAGAGGACAAGCTCCGCCCAGCTGTCTATAAAGGCTCTGTGGAATCAGCGTCCCTTTTTGCATTGCAACCTGTGGTATGGGTATTCAGTGCAAGAGAGGATGGAGGGCACCTTACATCTCAGTAAGGGTGATGATCTAGCCCTGAAGGTTTTAGTGAAATGTCGTTCCCCCACATTGTTCTAGCATCAGCACATCCCAACAGGTGCTAGCAATGATGTGAGCACTAGCGTAGACAGATTATCAGTTTTTAACCACTGTGTCAGCTAACTGTACTCTGAGCAGGGTTGCACAATTCTGTGGTAAAAGCATTGCCTCTACTAGCACACTCACCATCTAATATCGCTAGGACTGTACTGGTGCTTAAGCAATGGTGGGAAATTTCGCTGAAATCCAGAGTGTAGACTCTGCCGTACAACCTAATTTTCAGTGAGTTTGAGGGCATGTTCTTGCATGCATGCAGGTGCTTTCCTGCCTGACACCTCTTCTGTCAGAGATTTGTGCAATGTACATGACTAGATAAGAGTCTGTCTAGCCAAGTTTGTATAGAAATCAAGGATTTGTATGAGGAGATTCAATAGTGCATGCACAAATGATCACCTACAGCAGGGGTGGGCAAACTTTTTGGCCTGAGGGCCACATCGGGTTTTGTAAATTGTATGGAGGGCCAGTTGGGGAGGGGGTTGTGGCCCAGCCCCCACCTCCTATCTGCCCCCCTCCCCCTCAGGGCTCCTGCCCCATCCAACCCCCTCTGTTCCCTGACAGCCCCTCTGGGACCCCTGCCCCATCCACACACCCCCACTCCCTGTTCCCTGACCGCCCCTGGGCCCCTGCTGTCCCATCCAACCCTTCCTCTCATTCTTGACCCCCCCGACCCCTTCCCAATCCAACCACCCCTTCTCCCTGTCCCCTGCCGGCCCCCTGCCGCCCCAACCAACCCCCTTCCTGACTGCCCCCATTCAACCCCCTGTTCTTCCCCTGCCCCTATCCTCACCCCCGCCCCCTGATCACCACCCCAAACTCCCCTGGCCTCTATCCAACCCTCCCCCCCCACACTCCATGCCCCCTTACTGCGCTTCCTGGAGCACCAGTGTCTGGTGGTGCTACAGCCGGGCTGCCTGGTTGCAGCTGGGCCATGCTGCCACCACCACCACGCAGCACAGAGACTGGGTCAGGCCAGGCTCTGCAGCTGTGCTGCCCCAGGAGCTCACAGCCCCTCCGCCCAGAGCATTGTGCCAGCGGAGCAAGCGAGCTGATGCTACAGGGGAGGGGGGACAGCAGGGGAGGGACCAGGGGCTAGCCTCCTGGGCCAGGAGCTCAGGGGCTGGGCAGGATGGTCCGGCGGGCTGGATGTGGCCTGCGGGCCGTAGTTGCCCACCTCTGACCTACAGACTTGCAGAAAATCAGACCGACAGTGTCACTGTCATGTCTATATTCTTCACTATTGTTAGTCACATCCTGTTAAGTGTCTTGGAGGAGACAACCAGATTTTTTGCCTGACAGGCTGATGGGTTTGTTTCATGCTTTTACCAACAGAAAAGCAATCTTCTGCTTCACTGAGGGCTTTTTTGCTTGCATCCTCTTAAAGGCTGGCCCCAAGCACATCCACCTGTAAAAGCCAGTGTTCATGTTGCACTGAGAATGAGATTAACACCAAAAATGGATCTTGGTCTTTCTGTTGGGAATAGCCCTTTGAGAAGCTTGTTCCAACATGAACTATAGGATTTTTGCACAGGCACACAGTTTTCCATCTGGCACGCAAAACTTATTTGAGGGGTGTGGCTTCTGCTGGGACTATAGCCATCAGTGAGTCACACCTATTTAGTACTGATGCAGTGCCCTACCCCAAGGAGTGTCTATTTTTCTCTCCTCCCTGTCAGCCATTAATTGTCTTTAGTTAAGGTGCTTTGAGAAATCACTCAAACTCATCAATACTGTTACTGTTAGATATTCACCCTGGCCAGCGGAGTGGCAGGGACTTCAAAATTGTTATAAAGTACTAAGATTCCCAAAACGTAAGCCCTCACTATGTTTCAAAGCTGTTTGTTTCAAGTTCAAAGGACATGCTGCATAAGAGGGAGTGATAACTCATTCTCAAGAAGTGCCAGCTTCAGTCAGCATGCCAATAGGTTTATGGCATTAGCTCTGCTTAATTAGGGTTGGGGTGTGTCTTTTCACATTGATAAGCATCACAACGCGTAGGAAGCAAAGTCAGAAGCAGTCATCCTGCCACACCTCACATGAGGGTCTTCTCTGTATGGCATTCAGCACATTTCAGAGCCCAAGTTTCCTAAAGCATCAAGAAAAATTAAATCCCCCTCCCCCCCACCGGCATAACCCACTCAAAGAAATTCCAAAAAGGTAAATGGATTCTTAACAGAGTTGTTACCATGCCAGTTTGGAAGGCAAGAAGGAGAACTGGATGTGATAACACTTTGTGCTAACTATAACAGGATGGAATGGCTTTAAGAAACCGTTTGTAGATTACTTGGTAAGTAGAATAAGAAGGGCACTGAGAATACTAAGGCATGATTCTCCAGGGAGATGATTGTACCTTGTAAGGCCTTGTCGACACAGGATGGGAGGGTGGGGTATATTTCACACTAACTGTAGTTTGATTGCATTAAAATGACCTGCATCCACACAATGCAATTCTTATGCTTTAACTGGCAAGTTAATACTAATTTTATAGTCCATTTTTAAAAGTTACTAAATTAATTACAGATTGAGTTAGTGCAAAGTAATGTGCTTGTGGACACATCTCTCTTGGCAGTCCTCCAACTGCTATCCCACACTGCTTAGTGTGACACTGGGACTGGTGTGTCTGTTTACCTGTGCGCTCTCTGCTGCTCTGGGGTCCACTTGACCAGATGTCACTTCCCCATTCAAATGCTAACTTAATACCAGCCTTGGTCTATTTGCTGTTGCACACTCTTGGAGCTGCATACCTCAGCATTATTCCACTGTTGTTATAGCAGTGTTATATAATGTCTTGTGCAGATGCCTGGAGCCTTGCGGCTTGCCTGGGGAAAGGCAGAAGTGGAGGTAACCCTTACCAAAACAAAAAACACAACCCCGTTCCAATAAAGACATGCATGAAGCCTCATTAAGGAATGGCCAAGAAGACTCACTGCTGGGACCCTGTTTAATGCTTCACCAAAAGCAAAGGGCCCAAGGGAGCTTGTAAGAAAGCCAAGGACAAAGACCGGTTCTTCAGCAGTGCTCTTGCTACCAGCCCCTACTTTGAGAAGCTGAACTGGCTCTTAAAAAACACCCTGAGAGAAATCCTGGCCCAACTGAAGTCCATGGCAAAACTCCCGTGGAAATCAGCAGGACCAAAATTTGACCCCATATATTTGGTTAGGAGACAGATTTTCTATTATATTTAATTACTTTCCTCTGTAGCATGGCATGGATACAGGCTTTCAGAAAGAGTGTCTATCAATTTATAGAATTATTGAGCACCAAGAGTGTGTTCAACACTCCACTAACATTTAAGACCAGTACTTGTCCCAAAGGGTGTCTACAGCCTAGGACAAATAGAGATAGAACAGTTCATTGAGTTCACATAAAAACTCCAGATGATTGTGATATTTTAGGGATCTAGGTGATCCCCAAGGGGTCACCACCTGCCTTGTAACTATACTATACCGCTATGGCTCAGAGCTCTGATCCCAGTAGCCAGCCTTCAACCATAAAGGTCTCACCCTGGATTCCACTTGCCTAGTTACTCTTTGTAGGGAGACCCAATAGTCCTTCTGGTCCCAAGTCTCCCCAAATTCATCCTCATTTTCTCAACTACCAGACAGACACTTGTTTTTTTCCCCTATGGTTCATCACCTCCCAAAGGAATGAAATCTGTCCCTATATCTCAGCTCACTCTTGCACACATATGCCACCATTTGCACAACAGAGACCTGTTTGGGGTAAAAACAAACAAAACGTGTGATAGGAGAAAAAAGTCTCAAAGATGAAATATTCATAAAAAGCAAACAGATACAAGTTACACAGAAAATAACCGTAAAGACAGAACCTCAGGCTTTACACTTGTATATTAGCAAAATTCCCTTCTGTACTATAAGTTACCTACTGCCTCCGAACAGTTTCCTAGCATGGCCTCTCTCCTAGAGGGTATGCATGTTTCATGGACAGCACCCCATTTAGATGCTGACCCTCACTCAGTTTCTGGATAGCCTTCACTTCAAGCCCTCTTCCCTTTTAACAAGGTTGCAGCTTTGTCTCCTTTCTCTCAGACTAGGGTAATCCATAGGTACAATGAACAGGATCAGAGCAGCAGGAAAGGAAGATGATTTGAGCAAAAGCTATTTGGATAAACTGGAGCAGGGTTGAGATGAGATATGAGGAGGTGGTTTCTATTTATTATCAGTACTAGTATTTTAGTAGTGTCTAGGAGCCCCAGTCTGGACCAGGACTCCATTGACAGACACACACACACACACACAGTTTAAAATGGGTTTCTGTTTTATAAAAGGATTAGAGGAGACAGTTATACAAACTAACCCAGGCAGTTACGCTTTTGTTTCTTAACACAAAGGACCAGACACTGCCCTCTGAGAGGTTAATGCAACACCATCACTTTCAATGCAAGTGACACTCACTCAGAGGGCAGCTTAACCCTCATTAATTATTAGGTCTAGAATTTTAACTCAAGTGTAGGTAGGATGCAGTGTGAGGCTGGGCCATGAGTTATTGCTCTGAGAAGTCAACCTGCAATTGAATTCATATTTCAATAGCTGAGTAATTTCAATTTCTACAAATTTTCAAACATGAGTGTTCGTTTGGTCAAGTTGTTCCATCAGTCTCATTAATTGTTTGCATTACAGTAGCACAGTAAACAGGTCACCTACCTCCTGGGCAGGCATGGCTATACAACACCTACATCTAGTCCCCTTTCTCCAGGGCTACTCAAACTCCACCTACTCCATATTTTAAGAACATTCCCCTTTTGAAACAAGATCCAATTATTTAGTCTCCACAAATATTGCTGCTTCACAGCAACTGAGCAGACTAATGGTTCTGCAATTCACACCATTCTCTCTCCTTGAGTCAGGAGTCACCTCCTTCACACTGGTCTCATTTTCTCAGAGCCAGGAGGTAGACCACAGTTCAATCTCTCTCACTCCCTATATTAGGAGTCCCCAGCCCTCCTTCACAGTTATAATTGAAACAGACCTTTGACTCCCTATTTTAGCCACTTTTGACCCCTACAATACTCGCCTTCCTCCTCAAGCCAGATCCAGCTTCCCAGGTTTCTGCCCTGCCTGGCACACCAGCTGCACCTAACAGGTGTGTCCCAGGGTCTCACTCAAGCTCCCATCCCACTTTCCTGCAGGCCTCTCCCTTAGAGCCTGAGTTAGTCACATGACCTTCCTGACACAAGACCAAAATCATTTTCCCACCTGGGGAAGTGAATTGATCTTGCTAAAGGCGGAGCTGAGGCCTATCTCCCCTAAGGAGCCAACCACCCTATGACAAGCACCTAGAGTTCCCCACTGAGATCAGGGGCTAATTGCACAAACTGTAAAAGCACAGTAAAAGATAGACCCTAACTCAAAAAGCTTCCATTCCTCATAGATCGTCAAAGGGTAGGAAGTATCATTGCCCCCATTTTGGAGACAGGGAGTTGAGGTGAAAAGAGATTAAGTGACTTGTCCAGGGTCACACAGGAAGTCTACAGCAGGCTCTCTGTGTCATTATTGATCATCCTTATTCTAACTTGCTCACTCCAGAAAGATAGATACAATCCTCTTTCCCCCCAAAGAAGAGGTGCAACTGAAAATGTAAAAAAGCAATGGCTTCCCCTGCCCCAGACTTTTCAAGACCCTGTTAGGCAGAGATGCTTCCCATCCAACCTGCTGCTCCAAATGTGCTGGTAGAAAACACTTTAGAAATCAGCTGTTGAAAAGATTCCCCATGTGGATGGAGGGTGGGGGCAGAAGTGCAAAGAATTATTCATTCCCCATCAAAATGCCGTTCCCTGCCCTAACCCCATTCCTGACTCCAGGGCCAGTGCAAGGATGTTTCACGCCCTAGGCGAAACTTCCACCTTGCACCCTCCCCCGTCCCCGAGCCCCCGTCCTGAGGTGCCCCCCGAGGTAGCTCCCCCCCTCCACCCTGAGGCGCCCCCCCATGGCAGCTCCCCACCCTGAGGCACCCCCCCACCTCAGCTCACCCCTGCTCCGCCTCCACCCCGAGCACGCCGTCGCCACTTCACTTCTCCTGCCTCCCTGGCTTGCGGCACCAATCAGCTTAGGCACCGGCAAGCCTGGGATGGGGGAGAAGTGAAGCGGCAATGGCATGCTCGGGGAGGAGGCGGGGCAGGGGTGAGCTGGGGCGGGGAGTTCCCCTGCGTGCCCCCCCCCTTACTTGCTGCAGGTGGCCCTCCCACGCACCCCTGCCCCAGCTCCCTCTGCCTAAATGCGGTGGTGACCGGGGCGGCCGAAGATCCGGCCGCCGCGGTCGCTGCCTAAATGCCGCCCCCCAAATCCTAGCGCCCTAGGCGACCGCCTAGGTCGCCTAAATGGTTGCACAGGCCCTGCCTGACTCCATCACACTCCATGATAGACCACTGGCTGATGGCCACACTGCCTTCTGCTAATGGGCAGCATTAATGCTGGGTGAACTCTGTCCCCACTGCACAGACCCTCCTAACAACTACTCCCCTGAGTGCAGGGAGTTTCCCAGTATAGCTGGGTCCTGAACCCTCCCTTGCCCAAGGATTTCAACCCCCCACCCTATGGTTGCCAACTTGGTAATATTTAAAAACTGGACACTCCAGCCAGGGGTGGCTCTATGTTTTTTGCCACCCCAAGCACAACAGTCAGGTGGCCTTTGGTGGCATGCCTGCGGGTGGTCCACTGGTCACGCAGATTTGGCAGCGTTTCTGCAGGTGATCTGCTGGTCCTGTGCCTTCGGTGTACCCACTGCCAAAGCCACAGGACCAGCGGACCTCCCGCAGGCATGCCGCCGAAGGCTGCCTGACTGCTGCCCTCACAGCAACCGGCAGGTGGCCCCCAGTGGCTTGCCGCCCCAGGCACGCGCTTGGAGCGCTGGTGCCTGGAGCCGCCTTTGACTCCAGCAGGAATCCCAGAACCTCCCCTGCCCTCCTCTTCCCCCAAGGCCCCACCCCTGGGCTGCCTATTCTCCCCAAAACCCCACCCTGCCCCTTTCCCTGAGGCCCCCTCCCCCTACCACTGGCTGCTTTTCCCCTCCCACCTCCTCACCCCTACCCCCTCCCAGGTCAGGAGGGACTCACCTGTGGAGCCAGGGCTGGGAGCTGCAGCTGCCTGACACAGATAGGAGGCGGCCCTAGCTGAGTAGGGGCTGGTGCGGGTGATGACCCAGCAGTTTTCCACCTCCCCCATCCACAGTATCCGGACACTAGGTCTCCGGTCAGTAGATCTGACTGGACACTGCCGGGTCCCCTTTTTTATTTGACTTTCTGGTCACAAACTGGGCACCTGGCCACCCCACCCTCATCATTGTTCATTAACTAGCCCTCAAACCCTGAGTGTGGGTGTTGGATATAAGGGGATTTCTTTCCCCACCCCTGACCTAGCACACAGCAGCTGTTTGAGAGGGCAAGGAATGAGGAGGAATTCCAGCTATTTCAGATTTGGGGACAATTTATACCTTCAACTCAGCGGGACTGCTATGAGTACCCGCATGGCCCCTCAGTATGCCAACATTTTTATGGCTGACTTAGAATAATGCTTTCTCAGCTCTTGTCCCCTTACATTCCTACTCTACTTGTGCTACACTGATGACATCTTCATCATCTGGACCCATGGGAAGGAGGCCCTTGAGGAATTCCACCAAGATTTCAGTGATTTCCACCCTACCATCAATCTAAGTCTGGATCAGGCCACACAAGAAGTCCACTTCCTAGACAGTACAGTGCTAATAATCGATGGTCACATAAACCACAACCTATACCGGAAACCTACTGACCACTATACTTACCTATATGCCTCCAGCTTTTATCCAGACCACATCACATGATCCATTGTCAACAGCCAAGCTCTAAAATACAACCGCATTTGCTCCGATCACTCAGACAGAGACAAACACCTACAGAATCTCTATCAAGCGTTCTTAAAACTGCAATACCCACCTAGTGAAGTGAAGAAACAGATTGACAGAGCCAGAAGGGTACCGAGAAGTCAACTAAAACCTCTCCAGCGCATCATCAAGGATCTACAACCTATCCTGAAGGACAATCCCTCATTCTCACAGACCTTGGAAGACAGGCCGGTCCTTGCCTACAGACAGCCCCGCAACCTGAAGCAAATACTCACCAGCAACTACACACCACACAACAAGAACACCAGCCCAGGAACCAAACCCTGCTACAAATCCCGGTGCCAACTCTGTCCGCATATCTATTCAAGGGACACCGTCATAGGAGCTAACCACATCAGCCACACCAACCAGGGCTCATTCACCTGCACATCTACCAATGTGATATATCCCATCATGTGCCAGCAATGCCCCTCTGCCATGTACATTGGCCAAACCGGACAGTCTCTATGTAAAAGAATAAATGGACACAAATCTGACATCAGGAATCATAACATTAAAAAACCAGTAGAAGAACACTTCAATCTCCCTGGTCACTCAATAACAGACCTAAAAGTGGCAATTCTTTAACAAAAAAAACTTCAAAAACAGACTCCAACATGAAGCTGCAGAACTGAAATTAATTTTCAAACTGGATACCATCAGATTAGGCCTGAATAAAGACTCGGAGTGGTTGGGTCATTACAAAACCTAAAATTTATTTCCCCAATACTAATTTCTCCCTACTGTTACTCAAATCTTCTTGTCAACTGTCTGTAATGAGCCACTCTCTTATGACTTCACAAGTTATTTTTCCTCCCTTGATATCTTGCTGTTAATTAATTTATCTTATTAGACTGACCTCACACTTGGTAAAGCAACCCCCCATCCTTTCATGTATTTATACCTGCTCCTGTATTTTTCCCTTTAAGCTTCTGATGAAGTGGGTTTTAGCCCACGAAAGCTTATGCCCAAATAAATGTGTTAGTCTCTAAGGTGCCACAATGACTCCTTGTTGTTTTTCCTTCAGCTTCTAGTGGCTTTATTTACTGTGTATACTTTTTTTAATCTGATGGGATTCTGTCAGCCTACAAGATTAAAAAACAACAACCAAACAGTTTCTGGAGAGTTTACTAACATTTCTTGGAATGCTTCTGTAAGTATGTAATTCTCGCTTCAGACAATTACTAGGGATCAGAGAACAACTGTGAGTAAATCCTGCTTGAATCTTTACTAACAAATCCAAACCTTTGGGTATGTTTGGCCCCCTGTATTAATGGACTGTGTTGCACTTCTAGGGATCAAGTCTCAAACTCTAATAACTATAAACCACATGTGAAAAATGAGTCTGAGGGGCTCCGTTCCCTGGATACACTCAGAGTCACAAATCATAACCCAATTTAGCACAATAGGCAGCCGCTGGTATTGTTAAGCCCTGGGACTGAAATTACCTGCTGAGTGAGAATATGACTAAAATAGTTGCTGTGCTTGTGATGGAGAGGTGGCAGCCTTTGCCTCAATGAACATTCAGTACCAGGAGAGTGATAAAAATAGGCGCTACCCAGGAGGAATTGGGAAACTAAGAGCTAGATAGGTAATGAGCATAGAAACATTGGCTTCAGTAGGAGTATACCAGTTTACATCAGCTAAGGCTCTTCCCCTAAGACCTCCACCCTCCCATCAGTAAAGATCCATGTGTTGCTTTCCCAAGGGTCAGCAAATCACTGTACATCAGAGGAGCTACAGAAGTGATTTGAACTCCTCTGCATGCCAGGCTGAGCTGAGAGCTTTTTAAATAATACTCCATCCTGCACATGTTCAAACAATAGCTGGCCCATATTCATGGAGTCATAGACTTTAAAGCCAGAAGAAACCATTATGATAATCCATTCAGACCTCCTGCATAATACAGGACACAGAATCTCACCCAGCAATTCCTGCAAGCCCATAACTTCTGGTAGAGCTAAAATGTATCTTTTAGGAAGATGTCCAGTCTCAATTTTAAACTTCAAGTGATGGTGAATCCACCATATCCCTCAGTAAGCTGTTTCAGTAGTTACTAACCTTCACTATTAAAAATTTGCCCCTTAAAAATATTTGGACCTAGGCTTACATGGGCATTTACGGACATAGGTGCAGTGTTTCAATTGATATACATTGATGTCCCTCATTAGTTCTCCCTCACCAGTCACTTATACACAGATTGTCATCCTATCTGACACAAAGAGACTCTGTTGCACAGTTATACGTGTGATTAAATAACAGTGTCAGGAGGAAAAGTCATCTCCATGGTCTCATTTTGGATTATGGATCATTAAATCAGTAGCTTAACCTATTCTTCTCCCAGACTAGGTACATACAGTCCCAAGACTGTTCAGTAATTCTGGGTAACTAGCACCAAGAATTTGCATCTAGTCCCAGAAACACTATACACAATCACAATGTAACAGGTCTCAGCTCTATTAAAGCAAAAGGGAAACTCACAGCAACGGGGCAAAACCTATCACACATCTCCTAAGCCAAGTAAAACTGTGCTGAGTTGATCTCTAGCAACATCAAGCATTGCAGAAGGAACAAATTTGAGATTACATACATGTAAAATAATGCATGTAAGCAGACAATTAATTGATGTGTGCTACGTGTCTCCTAATAAGCACCTGTGGTTCTGGCTCTTAAATGTAACTAACAAAGAATGTCTTTATATCTTGCTGCAGGTAATAAACAAAGGATCTTCAGGAAATGTGAGCAAGGGGTTTTCAGGTGTCTGACATTAAGGGCTGCTTTATATTGAGGGCCATATTGTGGCTGACTGCATGACTGTGTGCAAGGAGCCTTCTTCCCCTCCCCTTGCAATCCTGGCCACCTGCAATGTATGTGGAAGTACCAGCACAGCAAAAAGCTAGCTCCAGCAGAGGTGCTTGCCATCTCAAAGGAGGAGGGAATGAGATGGGGACGTGGCCATGGAGTTACCCAGAAATCCCCCTGGTGTTCCTACTGCAATATGAAGCCTCCGCATCCCCGATTGCAGAGCAGTGCATTAAAGACACAGTCTAGTCCATATTGTTTGACAATTGTGCAATGGTAGGCAGAACACTGTCACTGTTTGGCTTCTAGATGAGGTGTGGACAATTCATTGATTGAGCACAGTAATTCTCATGTGACTCTGGGAGTTGAGGATTTGTTCATTTCTGAGTGCTGGTGTGAGGATCACACTGGTAGACATTTTCCTGCAATTAATGCTAGATTACATTTTTCACAAGCAGACAAGTGCCAGCCCAATTTCCTGGTGCCTTGGAGGGCTTGTCCTCCACGTATTGTCTGGAGTCAGCAGGACAGTTGGACTTCATCCAGCCAGACTAGAATTTTATCCACTGTTGTGTCTCCCATGAAGGGGGAGGACTATTGAACTGAGTGAGTCAAAACATCTGGAGTGCACTTATTATTAAAGGCCTGTTGGTTCAGTAACTGATGACATCTGCAGATATTGTGGACAGAAACAGCTAAACAGCAAGGACCAGATTGTGACTATCTCCTACACAGATGCACAAGGGAGGTGGAGAGCACAAGAAAATTCCTCCCTTGCACATCTTGCAGATTGAACGGCCACAGCTACAATCCATGCTCAGTCTCCTGAAATGGTGCTAGCCAAACCAAAGAGGGTGAGGAGGAGGTGAGGCCCAGGCCCTAATCTCCCTCCATACCACCCAGCGGAACTGGCTGGTCAGACAAGGGAGCACATACTGTGCCCCCGTCACACAAGATGGGTGCATCAGCGGGCAGATTCCTCCTGCATGGTTGGGAATTCCAGAAGATACAGCACCTCTCTGAGACACATGCCTCCGGATGCTTTGCCTGGGGTGAAGCAACTGTGCACTACCCTCTGTCCAGAGCTCTGGCTCATAATTACCAGAGAGTCCACAGAGCTGAGCAGAAGAAGAGAGTTTCACACTTCTGGGCCAAATTCATCCCTAGTGTGACTCCGCTGAAATCAAGGGAGCTACACCAGTGGTGATTTGCTCCACTGTACTGTCCAGTTAGTGTTAGAATCAATATTAGTAGGAATTGTGCATTTGTTATTGGTTTCTTTCTTAGCTTGTCATGTGTACATGTATCTCTGTATACTGGGCTCAATGCATCTTTCTTGTTTAAGCTATTCTTGGAGTGATGCGACTTCAGAGCAATCCAGCACTTGTGAGAAACGACTGTGACAGGCCCAGCCAAGAATACGGATGGGAAAAGGCTAAAATGCAAAAAGTGGAAAGCAAGCTGAGGCATGGTGATTAGATCCAGCATACAGAGGAACCTAAGAATTGCCACCCTCCTGGCCCAGACTAGCTGTTCATCTAGACTAGTATCCTGTCTCCCACAGTGGCCAGTGCCATGGGCTTCAGAGCTCAGTTCAAGGATGTCTGTGAGAGTGCACTACAGAATTCAAAATAATTTCTGTTTCAAGAGGAAGAAGAGAACAATTGTCCCTTTTTTTTGTATTTGTTACTTTGAAACTACCTGAAATACAACCAAAAAGTCTCCACCCCAGCAATCCAGTGAAGCCTGAATCCTTCAAATCCCGTGGCTGGGTGGCTCTGAGGAACCACAGGGTACACTAAAAACATAGGTTGCTGTAACTGCAAGTCTCTGTTTGCTCTGAGGCTGCCACATTGAAACTGAGCTCTTCCCAAGCCATTTCACTGTGAGAAGCCCTTTCAGATTGAAAGGGATTGCCAAGTGCTCAGTCAGCAGTCAGTCTCAGTCTTAGGTTGGAATGTAGCTGCCCTGAGAGCTCTGATCATTCTCGATAAGCCATACCCATGTGTAAGTGAAATACCTTCCGGGCAAGCCAGCTCTCATGTATTCTTTTCAAAGTTACACTGGAGCAGAGCCTTTAAAGGAACACACCTTTATCCTGGGGGAGGAGCAGCAAGTTCCCCTCTAATGTCTTTTGCACAGCTTCCAGCTCCGATGCGGCTTGCTTTCTCACCAGTTAGCACTGGGTGTGGAAGGCAGGCAGCTTCCACCCTTCCCTATCCCTATCCCTGCCCTCAATAAAATGAAAATCCTTCACTTGCCAGCGCAGGTAGCAGCATGCACTGTGGGTGGTTGCTTGTTTTTGTTCTAGAAGTGATACATTTAAGGTAATTAGCAGTTAGCCAAACAGAAAACACGAGGTCATATTTTTATAGGGGCTACTAGGCTGTGATTATATAAAAGGCCAGGATGCAAGTTGCTTGGAGAAAACAGAGCTTCTCTCAGCTAGAGGTAAACTTTCCTCCTTCATTCCAAACTAAAGAAAATATCTGCATTCCCTCCCCTCCCCATCACATGACAGAGTAGCAGCCCCACCACTGTATTGCAAAAGAGTGGAAAAAATATTTGCTATTCCCCACTCACACCCATTATCTCCTCCTATGTGTTCACCGCCTTTGAAAACTATATATGACTCCCTGGCTTGACAATCAAACTAAGCAGGATTGTTCTGGCGTAAAATACACCTACACTAGTACAATGAGATACACTTGAGAGCAATACTTGTACCTAATAATGCAGACAATTGGCCACCAGAGGTGGTGCTGCTAGCCAGCCTCCATTGAGAAGGCAGAGGGTTATGTACAATGCTTTAGAAGTCAAAAACCAGACTTGTGGGTTCACAGTGCATTCTGACTATTTAAGGGAATTATTTCACTCAGCGAAATTCAGACAATTGGAAACCCTTGCCCCGGAATGGTGTGACTGCTATATTAAAGTGAGTAGATCGTAATGGACACGCTGTAATACCGATCAAGAGACAGAAAGTCCCCACCACCTCCTGCATGCAGACAGCAAGCAGAAAAGATGTGCCACGGATGCATTTAGAATTTTAGATGATGCACTACCACAGAAAATGGGGCAAGGCCAGGAAAGAAAGAAAGGAAAGGAAAGCGGGTATTGTACTGAACTGGGATACTACATGCAATCATCCCCTTGTAGTATGTGTACGGGACAGGGGACTGACTCATTGGTGAGCAAAGGAAAGCCTCCCTGCTTTCAGAATGAGGAGTACTTGTGGTACCTTAGAGACTAACACATTTATCTGAGCATAAGCTTTCGTGGGCTAAAACCCACTTCATCAGATGCATGCAGTGGAAAATACAGTAGGAAGATATATATACACAGAGAACATGAAAAAAATGAGGGTTGCCATACCAACTATAACAAGAGTAATCAATTAAGGTGGGCTATTAACAGCAGGAGGAAAAAGCTTTTGTAGTGATAATCAGAATGGCCCATTTCCAACGGTTAACAAGAAGGTGTGAGTAACAGTAGGGGGGGGGAATTAACATTGGGAAATAGTTTTTACTTTGTGTAATGACCCATCCACTCCCAGTCTTTATTCAAGCCTAATTTAATGGTGTTCAGTTTGCAAATTAATTCCAATTCTGCAGTTTCTCGTTGGAGTCTGTTTTTGAAGTTTTTTTGTTGGAGTATTGCGACTTTGAGGTCTGTAATTGAGTGACCAGGGAGATTGAAGTGTTCTCCGACTGGTTTTTGAATGTTATAATTCTTGACGTCTGATTTGTGTCCATTTATTCTTTTGTGTAGAGACTGTCTGGTTTGGCCAATGTACATGGCAGAGGGGCATTGCTGGCACATGATGGCATATATCACATTGGTAGATGTGCAGGTGAATGAGCCTCTGATAGTGTGGCTGATATGATTAGATCCTATGATGGTGTCAAGACGTCAAGAATTATAACATTCAAAAACCAGTCGGAGAACACTTCAACCTCCCTGGTCACTCAAGTACAGACCTCAAAGTCGCAATACTCCAACAAAAAAACTTCAAAAACAGACTCCAATGAGAGATTGCAGAATTGGAATTAATTTGCAAACTCTGCTCTGACTCAATGTGTGAACAAGAGCAACAACTCTCTCTTTCCCCATGCCAACTCTGTTGCATCATCTCCTGTGATGAGAATGCCAGAGATATGATGAGGATGATCCCAACTGACCATAGGCTACTTAGCCTCTGGGATCCCAGGTCACTTCACACATTATTGGTTTCAGAACAAGAAATACAAGAGTCAAAAGAAGCAGGTTTTCCAAAGGTTAGAGCAGGGGCCCGGAGGTAAGAAGAAATGGATTCTATTCCTGGCTCTGTTGCAAACTGACACTGTGGCTTTGAACCCCAATGTTCAAGCACTTACACACATCTGGAAACAAAATGACCCTTTGGACAAAAAGTTCCAGCCTCGTATGGTTAATAAAGTGCCCGTTGCCCCATTTGCAGGGGTCGGGGCCTCACCCTGGTGTTCTGGCCAAGCCCCAGCTCGGTGATTCCATTCCATGCCCTCTGCATTCTCAGCTGGGTACAGGAGTCCTCCTCATTTCTTGCCCTGTCAAACAGCTGCTGTGTCCCACACCCACCATTGAAAATGTTTTCAGAACATGGTCCATTTTTCCAAGTAGATAAGATACCCCAGAATTGTAAGGCGTTATTTATAACCTGCCAAAATGCCATTCCCTGGACTGACCCCATCCTGACCCCATCACGCTCCATGATAGAGCTCCGGCTGACAGGCAGACACTGCCTTCCAGTCATGGGCAGAGTTAATGCTGGGTTATTGCAGAGTCACAGACCCTCCTAACATCCCCTCTCTTCCATAGCAGGAGCAGGTGGAGTGGCACAGGACCCCCAGGGCAGGAGAGGCCGTTGCCTTTACAGAGTATCAGCTACACAGGCACCATCTCAGGGATCTTTTATTTATCCCCTCTTTTTGGAGGGACAGGAGAAGAAATCTCTATTGCGATGGGCAGAGTGGCATAAGGATGGCCAGTTTGGTCTTCAAGGGTGACATAGGAGCACCAGGAGGTGGGGATTAAGGGGCAGTTTATTTTTTACAACAGTATAGCCAACAAGACTTGCACTTTTGATGTTTATGGCCTTGTGGCTAAGACATTAGACTAGAACTCGGGAAATCTGGGTTCACTTCCTGGCTTTCTGTGTGACCATGGGAAAGTCATTTAATCACTCTGTGCCTCCATTCCCCATCTTTTATATGGGGATAACAACACTTCCTTTCGCCCACCCTTGGTCTGGCTTGTCTATTTAGACTGTAAGCGCTTTGTGGCAGGGACTGTCTTTTACTGTGTGTTTGCACAGCAATGACCACACTGGTGCACCAATCTCACTTGAGGCCTCTAGGCACTGTCAGAAAACAAAGACATAATAGTTACAAGAAGTGTATGTATTACATCCTTCAGGGAGGTTGTGTTTTCACCCAAGGTTATAGCTGGGGTCAGTGAGGCACAAAGAGGTTAGGGCCAACATTTTAAAACTTGGATGCCAAACGTGAGGCTCCTAAATCCATATTTAGGTCCCTAAATAAATGGCCTGGTTTTCAGAGATGCTGAGCACCCAGCATCTGCCACTGAGAGTTATGCAGCTAAAAATTAGTGCAACAGTTTGAAAAATGTAGGTTTAGAAAACTGGTCAGTGCCCAGGCCACAAACCATAATGTGTTAGCGCCCTGTGGTGGCATGAACCATTTCCCACTATCTGAAGGGGGAGTTGAAATGGAAGGGGCTCATCTCCGCCTGCCTGCAAAGAAGAACTTGCTGGATACCTTATCTTTATCCCATAGTATGAGGTACTTATAGCCGCGGTATCATCCTCCACTTCTGCTGGCAGAGTAGCGCCCATGGAGGGAGCCATCTGTGGCACTTTTAGGACCCCAGTGGAGCTCTACACAGGGCCGCCCAGAGGGGGGGGGCAAGTGGGGCAATTTGCCCCAGGCCCCCATGAGAGTTTTTCCGGTCCCCTGGAGCGGGGTCCTTCACTTGCTCCAGGGCCCCCAGAAAACTCTCGTGGGGCCCGGGCCCCCGGAGCTTCTTCTGCTCCGGGTCTTTGGCAGCAATTCAGCAGCAGGGGCTCCCCACCGCCATAGACCCCAGGCCCCCTGAATCCTCTGGACGGCCTTGGCTCTACACCATGTAAAAAAAATGGAAAATGATGGAATCCACAGCTTCTGCAAAGGTTGTGACAAACTTACCAGCTTAATGATTTCAAAGCAAATCTGGGGGAAAGATGATTATTAATTATTTGTATTCCAGTAGTCCCTATAGGCCAAAACTGGGATCATGGCCCCATTGTGCTAGGTGCTGCAAGTATAATAGTAAAAGACCACACTTCCTATTCTAAAGACTTTACAAGCTAAATAGGGAAGAGAGATGCCGGGTGGAAGAAAGGAAAGCATCACTACCTTGATTTTTACAGATGAGGGACTGAGGGAGAAAAAATTACGTGCCTAAGATCGCAGAGTCTGTGGTAGAGCCAGGACTTGAACCTAAACCTCCTAAATCCAAGCCTACTGCTGTAATTACAAGACCAGGCTTCCTTTTTCCAGCCCAGCATAAATACCTGATTTGCATGAACAAAAGGAGCTATTGTGTACATAAACTTGGCATGCACATATATATGTGAGCAACTGCATCCAACTAACTGTAAGAGCCTGGCCCATAATTTTCCCACACTGTACTATGCTGATTGCAGCTCAGTATTCTCCTAGAATATGATGCTAACATTATGACTTTCTTGTTTGCTGAAGGTGCTATACACACCTGGTAACTTGCCCATGAATGCTCTGGTTATGTAGTTGCTAATACAAATCCTAAACACCAACTAAAATGATTCTTCCAATCGTGGTAATGCTGTGTTCAATCTCAAATAATGAAGAGTCCTTTTGCTGCCTGAATGCTGATTAATAACACTGTAATTATACCTGCCACTGACTGAGTTCTACTCAGAGCTCATCATTGGATATCACAGTTTGGCAATGCCCTGAGAAACCCAGGCTCCTTCCAGCAATCAGTGGGAGCAGCTGCAATCCCAGTGAGTAATATTTCCATCAGTTTACAAATAAAACACTCCAACAGCGCTGCCTTTGATTCATCCATAAACAAACCTGCTTTATCTCTCTTTCTCCAGCCTCAGCCCCTTCTCTCTACATAAACACAGAGAAGTCAGAGGATGAGATAAAAGAACTGCACATTCCATAGTCCATCAAGCTTCTGACTCAGGACATCGTGCTCGGGAAAATGATATCTGAAGTACAGACAGGACACCAAGGACATCAGAGTTTCAGTGACAAATCTGGTTTCTTTCACTAAGATATAGCTGTCAGGAGTGAGGGGAAATAACATTATTAGGACAGTTAATTTATTGCCGTTAACTCCCACGATTAACTTGAAAAAATTAATTGCACTTTAAAAAATTAATCATGATTAATCACACTGTTAAACAATAGAATACTAACTGAAATTTGTTAAATATTTTTTATGTTTTTCTACATTTTCAAATATATTGATTTTAGTTACATCACAGAATACAATGTGTACAGTGCTCACTTTATATTATTTTTTATTACAAATATTTGCACTGGAAAAAAACCCAAAAGAAATAGTATTTTTCAATTCACCTCATACAAGTACTGTAGTGCAATCTCTTTATCATGAGAGTGCAACTTACTAATGTAGGGTTTTTTGTTACATAATTGCACTCAAAAACAAAACAATGTAAAACTTTAGAGCCTATGAGTCTACTCAGTCCTACTTCTTGTTCAGCCAATTGCTAAGAGAAACAAGTTTTTTTACATTTACGGAAGGTAATGCTGCCCTCTTCTTATTTACAATGTCACCTGAAAGTGAGAACAGATGTTCGCATGACTCTGTTGTAGTTGGCATTGCAAGATATTTACATGCCAGATGCGCTAAAGATTCATATGCCTCTTCATGCTTTGGCCATCATTCCAGAGGACATACTTCCATGCCGATGACGCTCATTAAAAAAATAATGCAGTAATTAAATTTGTGACTGAACTACTTGGGGGAGAATTGTATGTCTCCTGCTCTGTTTTACCCTCATTCTGCCATACATTTCATGTTATAGCAATCTTGGACGATGACCCAGCACATGTTCATTTTAAGAACACTTTCACTACAAATTTGACAAAATGCAAAGAAGATACTAATGTGAAATTTCTAAAGATAGCTAGAGCACTCAACCCAAGATTTAATAATCTAAAGTGCCTTCCAAAATCTGAGAGGGATGAGGTGTGGAGCATGCTATCAGAAGTTTTAAAAGAACAACACTCCGATGCGGAAACCACAGAACCCGAACCACCAAAAAAGAAAATCAACCTTCTGCTGGTGGCATCCGATTCAGATTATGAACATGAACATGCATCAGTCCGCACTGCTTTGGATTGTTATCAAGCAGAACCTGTCATCAGCCTGAACGCCTGTCCTCTGGAATGGCAGCTGAGGCATCAAGGGACATAATCTTTAGCACATCTGGCATGTAAATATCTTGCATAGCCAGCTACAACAGTGTCATTCAAATGCCTGTTCTCACTTTCAGGTGACGTTGTAAACAAGAAGCAGGCAGCATTATCTTCTGCGAATGTAAACAAACCTGTTTGTCTGAGCGATTGGCTGAATAAGAAGTAGGACTGATTGGACTTGTTTAACAGCATGATTAATTTTTGTAATTGTTTGACAGTCCTAAACATTATCAATAGTTTTATAACTGTTATCTATAGATGCTTCAAGCCAGTCCCCATTTCTGTTTACACCATTCTCAGTGATACTGTGGTGACATTCCCTGATGTCACAGTGGACTGTCCTTTTCCCATGGAAGGCCATATGTTCAATGTGAAAAAAGTGGAGTTTTCAACAGGGTAGGGTATAATTCGTGTTGCACTGCTATTAATTTACAATGACCTTGGGGCAGCAGCGCATACCCTTGTGCCCATGAGTCTTGATTATTGTACAGTGGACTCCATTTATTAGCAACCAATCAGTTCCCAGCAAAAAGGTGCCATTATCCAGAACTTGTTACCAATAAGCAGAAGGCACGTTTGTGGAGCTGCAGTCAGGGAAAGAAGCACGGGGACGTACCGAGCTTACCCTCTGGTGCCAGGGCAGGACACAGCCCAGAGAGCACAGGGAGAAGTACCATGCAGCCCCAGTGCTTCCTTCCCTGGCTGCAGTCCTGCAAACCTGACTGCAGTTGGGGGATTTCTTCCCAAAAAAGGTGTTAGTAAGTGCCATGTATATTGTCATGTCCGAATCTCATTAATATTAAAGCTGGTGGGGTGGAATTGGTTCCCTGCAAAATGCTTTTATTAAGCAAAAGTTGTTAATACTGGGATTTCTATTAAGTGGAATCTACTGTAATTCCCTTTCCTTGAAGTGCTGAGTTGGGCTGGTCAGTTCTTACAGCTTATTCAGAATGCTACAGCAGAATTTCTCACTGGTTTGAGCTAGCATGAGCATCTCATGTCCACCCTCCATTCCTTATATGGTCTGATTGCAGTGATTGGCTTAAAACTAGTAGTATTGGGTTTTAAAGACTTTTTTGGGGGTAGTATTGGGTTTTAAAGACTTGGGGGGGTTGCCCCACTTTTTTTTGGTGGGGCGGTTGCCCCACCCTACTTTTGAGACATGCTCCATGAACCTTGTATTGCTGAGTAGCTGCACTTACACACTGCCTGCTGTTTAGAGTTTCCACCCAGATGTCTAGTGTCAACAGGTAATCATGCTGTTGCCGTGATGAGTCTTGCTGCATGGAATTTGCTCCCCATAAAAATCAATCTCATCTGATGCCTCCAGCTTTCCCCACTGGTGTCTCCCCCTGAAATCCATCTCATTTGGTGCCTCCCCTCAAACCTTTTTATTGCCAAGGTGTTGGTTCAATAACACTCAGTCCTATATTTACGACCATCTCTTTTAGTGCCTTTCCCTTTTTAAACTGGATTATTTGCTCCTAATCTTATAAATCATATCCTTAGCTGGTGACTTCAGTGGATCTAT
This sequence comes from Mauremys reevesii, assembly GCF_016161935.1. Lineage (NCBI taxonomy): Eukaryota > Metazoa > Chordata > Testudines > Geoemydidae > Mauremys > Mauremys reevesii. Next base: position 173,128,596 of record NC_052624.1, on the reverse strand, counting down.
ACTAATTACACCAGCTGAGGACCAGGCTAATAAGTGTTTATATATTAAGTGGGTGGTATTTTATGGTGTTTTTAGTGTATTGCATTTGGTTAGTGTTCTGTTGTGTAGCTATCTGTGGGTTTTGGCTACAAAGGATATGCTATAAAAATAAAATTATTATTATTTACATTGCAAGAACACCAAAAATGTGCTAGGCATTATACAGACACAATTCCTGCCCTGAAGCCATCTAAAAAGACTAAAAACCTACAAACAGAAGTAAGAAGGGAAACAACATAAAAACAAAGTGGTCAATGTAATGACTAGGTGAGTTTTGTTTGGTCAATAATCCTGGCTAAATTTAAGCTGTAGTTCTGTACATTTAAATTCTTGAATGGATACATTATTTTTCACTTGTCCTAAACTACTTTGTGGCTGACTGTTTTGAGTAAAAATGTGCACCATGTTCCACCCCAGACATGGCTGCATTTAAATGGTTAATGAAAGAGTCTGCCTCTTCTGAGTTATAGTAGAAATTCTATTCCATTTTACTGAGTCCAATGGTAATATTGAAGAGCCCATTATTATTAAAATTCTATACAGTATGTAGGAGGGATGGGCAAACCCTGAGGGGTTTGGAATTTGATTTGGTCTCATCCACAAAGCTCACAATGTCAGATCAGGTTTTGGGGAAAAAATCTTCTATTTTAAAGCCTCTTCTTCCACAGCAGGATACAAGTAAATCCAACTGATCCCCTCTTTGCTGACTGCCCTTCCTGACCAGAGATGATCAAGTGGTAATTCTAAAAACTGAAGTTTGTGATAGACATAGAAACTGACCATCAACTGCAGCAGTCTTAGTAGAGACCATTATAACACACCACTTTCTTTGGGCCCAATGCAGCAAAGAGCTGAGCACCATCAATTCCAACTTTTCTTTGGGTGGATTTAAAAGGCAATCAGCACCTCACAACAGATGTTCAGCACCATGTAGGATTGGGCCCTATATAATTAATCCTAAATTCCTTCATACACCTTCTTGTCTAGAAACTTAATCCGGGAAGGTGCTAAGTGCCTCCTATGAGGTGTGTTGGCCCTTCAATGGCCCTTGTGCCCCACATGAATAGCTACATAATTAAACCCAGATTATGTGTGTATAATGGGGATAATAATTCTCTTCTCCTCCCCGTTTAGATTGCAAATTCTTCAACGCAGGGACTGTCTCGTGTATGTACAGTGCCTAGCTGTGACAGCCTGTACCCCTATGTTCACCTCTTTTACAAGACTATGATAAATTTTGTACAAAGTATGCCTTGTGAGGTATGGTTTGAAAACTCATAATTTGCTGACCATTATTGTCCTGGAAAATATGTGTGGCAACATTATATGTAAATTTATAAGATTCTATGCTATGAGAGTAGGGGATTACTGTATGCCAGGAAGGAGACTGTTCTAGGTTTGATTTTGACAAATAGGGAGGACTGGTTGAGAATGTTAAAGTGGAAGGCATCTTAGGTGAAAGTGATCATGAAATGATAGAGTTCATGATTCTAAGGAATGGTAGGAGGGAAAACAGCGCAATAAAGATAATGGATTTCAAGAAGGCAGACTTCAGCAAATTCAGGGAGTTGGTAGGTAAGGTCCAATGGGAAGCAAGTCTAAGGAGAAAAACTGTTTAAGAGAGTTGGCAGTTTTTCAAAAAGACATTATTAAGGGCACAAGAGCAAACTACCCCACTGTATAGGAAAGATAGGAGGCATGGCAAGAGACCACCCTGGCTTAACCAGATCTTCGATGATCTCAATCTCAAAAAAGAGTCCTACAAAAAGTGGAATGTAAGTCAAATTACAAAGGATGAATATAAACAACACAAATATGTAGGGACAAAATTAGAAAGAAGGCCAAAGCATAAAACCTGATTAAACTAGCTAGAGATATAAAGGGTAACAAGAAAACATTCTACAAATACATTAGAAGCAAAAGGAAGACCAAGAACAGGGTAGGCCTATTACTCAAACAATAATAGAAAATGTGGAAATAGCAGATGTGCTAAATTACTTTTTTGTTTCAGTTTTCATCAAAAAGGTTAGTAGCGATTGGATGTTTAACACAGTGAAAATGAGGTAGGGATCAGAGTCTAAAATAGGGAAAGAACACGTTAAAAATTACTTAGACAAGTTAGATGTCTCCAAGTCACCAGAGCCTAATGAAATACATCTTAGAATACTCAAGGAGCTGACTGAGGAGATATCTGAGCCATTAACTATTATCTTCGAAAAGTCATGGAAGACAGGAGAGATTCAAGAGGACTGGGGAAAGGGCAAATATAGTGCCAATCTATTAAAAGGGAAATAAGGACAACCTGGGGAATTACAGACCAATCAGATTAACTTCTGTACTCAGAAAGACAATGGAGCAAATAATTAAGCAATAAATTTGCAAACACCTAGAAGATAATAAGGTGCTATAACAGCCAGCATGGATTTGTCAAGAACAAATCATGTCAAACCAACCTGATAGCCCTCTTTGACAGGGTAACAAGCCTTGTAGATGTGGAGAAGCGGTAGATGTGATATAGCTTGACTTTAGTAAGGCTTTTGATACTGTCTTGCATGACCTTCTTATAAACAAACTAGGGAAATACAACCTAGATGTCAAGTATCAGAGGGGTAGCCGTGTTAGTCTGGATCTGTAAAAGCAGCAAAGAGTCCTGTTGCCACTTGCATCCGAAGAAGTGGGTATTCACCCACGAAAGCTCATGCTCCAAAACTTCTGTTAGTCTAGAAGGTGCCACAGGACTCTTTGCTGCTTTTACGCAACCTAGATGGAGCTATTATAAGGGTGCATAACTGATTGGAAAACAGTTCCCAGAGAGTAGTTATCAGTGGTTGACAGTCATGCTGGAAGGGCATCACAAGAGGGGTCCTGCAGGGATCAGTTCTGGGTCCATTCTGCTCAATATCTTCATCAATGATTTAGATAATGGCATAGAGAGTACACTTATAAAGTCTGCGGATGATACTGTTAGGTAAAAAGCAAGTCCTACTCACCTCTCCAGCACCCCGTTTTTGTGGAGGAGTTGGTATGGAGACTCAGAAATGTCAGAGACCAGACAACAATTCGTTGATCCACACGGCACACACATCCTTTAGCTTAAAAAAGAGGAGTAGGTGGTGGCAACTTTACTATGGTGATGTTCAATGTTTATACACATACACAAGTAAACAAATTAATAATAATAATGGATAAATCAAATCAATCATCAAATTACAGACAGAAACAAAAAAAATAAAATGTAAAAAGGAGAGAGAAGAGGGAGGAGATGGCTGGCTTATGGGGAGGGGGGGGGAGGAGGGAGGGGTTCAGTAGTTTTTTCAAAAAAAAGTTTTAGAAAGAGACAGACAGAGACATGAAGTCTGAGTTAAGTTTCAGTTCATAAAAAGTTCAGACTCAACAATACCAAGCTGGGAGGAGTTGCAAATCCTTTGGAGGATAGGATTAAAATTCAAAATGATCTGGACAAACTGGAGAAATGGTCTGAAGTAAATAGGATGAAATTCCATAAGGACAAATGCAAAGTACTCCACTTAGGAAGGAACAATTAGTTGCACACATACAAAATGGGAAATGACTGACTAAGAAGGAGTACTGCAGAAAGGGATCTGGGGTTCATAGTGGACCACAAGCTACATGAGTCAACAGTGTAACACTGTTGCAAATAACCCAAACATCAGGAGTGTTGTAAGCAAGATACAAGAAGTAATTCTTCCACTCTACTCCATGCTGATTAGGTCTAACTGAAGTATTGTGTCCAGTTCTGTGCCCCACATTTCAGGAAAGATGTGGACAAATTAGAGAAAGTCCTGAGCAGAACAACAAAAATTATTAAAGGTCTAGAAAATATGACCTATGAGGAAAGATTGAAAAATCTGGGTTTGTTTACTCTGGAGAAGAGAAGACTGAGAGGGGACAGGATAACAGTTTTCAAATACATAAAAGGTTGTTACAAGGAGGAGGTAGGTAAATTGTTCTTGTTAACCTCTGAGGATAGGACAAGAAGCAATGGGCTTAAATTGCAGCAAGGGAGGTTTAGGTTGGATGTGAGGGAAAACTTCCTGTCAGGGTGGTTAAGCACTGGAATAAATTGTCAAAGGACGTTGTGGAATCTTCATAATTGGAGATTTTTAAGAGCAGGTTAGACAAACACCTGTCAGGGATGGTCTAGATAATACTTAGTCCTGCCATGAGTTCAGGGGACTAGATTAGATGACCTCTCAAGGTCCCTTCCAGTCCTATTATTCTATTACATTACTGAGACATGTTCCAAGTTTAGAAAAGCAGCCACAAACCAGTTTCTCAGAGACAAAGGCAAACTGATGCCTCAGCCAAGTGTCAACAAAATCAAATGAGCTATCACCTAGTTAAGTGGCCACTCTTTGGCAGGAAAGAGAGTGTGAGCAAGAAATCTACATTTTCACAAAGAACAGTTTGAGGTTCCCATCCAGGTGGACTTGGTGCCTCTTGAACTCAGCTGGAAATGATTCTCAAAAGAGAACTATACAAAAGCAGAACAGATACCCCAAAACATCTCTCCCTTTCTCTCTATCCACAGCAGCCACAACACCTGAAGAAAAGAGACAGCTTTGAACTGAGGAGGGATCCTGTCTGAAAGAGATTCAGACAGTAAGATTGCTGAATCGTGATGAGAGAGGTTTTTTTTTAATTCACTTAGCTTGTTAAGTGAAGTATTAGTTGTCTTTTACTTTTATATTTTCTTGTAACCAATTCTTGTATGCCTCATTACTTGTAATTGCTTAAAATCTATCTTTCTGTAATTAATAAATTTGTTTTACCTAAACCAGTGTGTTTGGACTGAAATGTTTAGGAAACTTCATTTGAAATAATAGGATTTGTGAGTATCATTTTCTATTAATAAAATGACAGACTTTATATGAGCTTGTACTGTCCAGAAGGAGAGAGCTGGGCAGGACAAGACACATATTTTGGGGGGCACATCCAGGAGTGGGAATTTGCTGGCGGTGCCCTGCAGTGTAATTCAGGAGTGGCTGGCCATAGCACTCACACAGTATAGCTGGGAGTGATTTACATGCTGGAGGCCGTGTGTGAGCAGACCAGGAGTGGTTGCTGTCGCAGTGAAGCAGTGTAAAAGATACCCCATGTTGGAGAACTGGGGTGACACAGCTGTTCAATAGTCCAGATTCTACCCCAGTTAATGTCACACTAGCAACTGAGCTCCTGATCTTGGTTGGCACCTCAAGATACTACCCTAATGCAAATAATACCAAACAGTATGGCATTTATGAAAGGAGGAGGAGGGCCAGTTGTTTGTGTTTATTATGAACTCATACTTGAACCATGTGCAACAAAACTGGCAGCTGTGGTTTCACAGAACCTTATGGAAAGAGCATAGGTAGGTGGTACCAGCAGTAAGTGCTTCCTGCTGAAATGCACGGGCTCCCTCCCAATCTCATTATTGTCAACAGTGGAATAGTCTTATCAGTCACCTCTAGGCCCTTTGGAGGGAGGGATGGTCAGAAACCTCTGTCTGTTTTTTTCCCCTCCCCCAGTGATATAATTCCTACTGAGAGAAGTATTTTAATGGTTGAAAAGTTAGGGATTGTCTTTCAAACTGGAAAAATATTATTAGCCCCCATATCGTCCTCTGCTTCTGTAGAAACCCTAGATTGTCACTTTTAAACTACTGTATGAATGTGGTCAGCAGGATGCGACTTTGATCCACTCTCCTCTAGAATAAAAAGACACAAGACCCAGTTCATCTCTGGTGCAAGCAAGTACAGCTCTACTGAAGTAATGGGCAACCTGCTCATTCACTCTGAAAGTGGTAGTCTGGGAAGAATGAAAGCAAGATAGAAGAGGTGTCAGAACCACAGCGGATAAGCCCACACTGAAAGGAGAATCCTGGATCCCCTTGACAGTTTCATTTTCCATAGAACTTAAGGAAATAATGAGAGGGAGGGTGTCACCAGGTCCTAGTGGAGATCCAGCTGTGATTACTCAATTAGAGTGAACTGCAAAGAATGGGGCAGACAATCCCCATAAAGCTGGTGGATATACCAATACTTAGATTTACTAAGCCAGCATAAAACAGCTTCTTTATTACCTTACTGGTTACTCAGAAGCCCACACAACACAGTTCCCTTAAAGTGATCCAGCCTCAAGCCTCTATCCAGGTACCCACATTAAATATGATGAAAATTTCTGTAAATCTTATTTCATCATATAAAAGAAAAGCTTCTACCAATCCCAAAGGATCAGACACATTACTTCCCAGGTTAATGAATATTCCAGATCTTACCCAAATACACACTACAGCCAATTCTTATTAACTAAACTAAAATTTATTTAAAAACAACAGAGAGAGAGTATGGTTAAAAGATCACTGTACATACAGATGCGAGTTCAGTTCAATGAGGTTCAGAGTCATAGCACAGATGGTGAGCTTTGTAGTTGCAAAGAGTTCTTTCAGAAATAGTTCATAAGTTATAGTCCAGTGGTTCTCAAACTTTTGTACTGGTGACCCTTTTCACATAGCAAATCTCTGAGTGTGACCCCCCTTATCAATTAAAAACACTTTTTTATATATTTAACACTATTATAAATGCTGGAGGCAAAGCGGGGTTTGGAGTGGAGGCTGACAACTCGTGACCACCTATTTAATAACCTTGCAACCCCTGAGGGGTCCCGACCCTCAGTTTGAGAACCCCTGTTATAGTCCAATGTCCAAATATCATATTCAGGGCGTACCTGCATAACTGGGACTTCAGTCTTGTGACTCAAACTTCCCCTGATGAAGCCTAAGCAGATCTGAGATGACAGAATCAGGGACCCAAGGATTTTTTATACAATTTCATGTCTTTCGACAAGTTGGAGTTCAAAAGGTAATTAGCATGACTTTGAAGGAGGTCCATCACTGCTACTTAGTGTGATAGACCCAGGCCAGTTGGGAACAGCAGAGTAGTAGAAGGGAGATATACTGGCCACTGGATAAGCAGTTTTCTGTTCCCTGAGTGACCATAGCAGGGGCTGTTCCAGGCTAATGAGAACACCTGACTCCAATTAATCTGCTAAGAGTCAGGTGAGGCTGTTAAGCACCTGACTCTAATTAAGGCGCCTCAGATGCTATAAAAGGGCTCACTCCAGTCAGGCCAAAGGGAGCCAGGGGGGAGGAAGTGTGTGTAAAGAACTGGGAGCAAGAGGCGTGCAAGAAGCTGAGAGTGAGTAGGCGTACTGCTGGAGGACTGAGAAGTACAAGTGTTATCAGATATCAGGAGGAAGGTCCGGTGGTGAGGACAAAGAAGGTGTTGGGAGGAGGCCATGGGGAAGTAGCCCAGGGAGTTGTAGCTGTCGTGCAACTGTACCAGGAGGCACTATAGACAGCTGCAGTCCACAGGGCCCTGGGCTGGAACCTGGAGTAGAGGGTGGGCCTGGGTTCCCCCCAAACCTCCCAACTCCTGATCAAACACAGGAGGAGTTGACCTGGACTGTGGCTTCTACCAGAGGGGAAGGTCTCTGGGCTGTTTCCTGACCCATAGGGTGAATCTGTGAGGCGAGCAAATCCGTTAATAAGTGCAAGACCCACCAAGGTAGAGGAGGAACTTTGTCACATTAGCTATAGAATTAACAGAAGGAAATTTGCTTGTTCTTCCACCATTCACAATACATTTCAAAGAGAGATGAATATCAAGATATCCCCTGTTTACAATTCATTTAAATGCTAGGATTTTTTTTACCACCTCTGAATTATCGGACTACAGCATAGACAGGGACTGTTGATTACGTAGTCGACCCTACTCATACATGTTTAAATACACAAAAACACAAACATTATCTCCCCACATGTCTTTTGAGGGTTCTTTATTTTGCAGGATGTTTAACCCTTTCTGGCCATGCATCACAGAGGGCTTGCAGAACATTACTCACCTCATTCAAGTGAAATGCATATGTAAGGACTAGCCAATGTCTTCCTCTCCTGGCACAGAATTATTGATACTTGTCACTGACACTGGGGATTAAGCTTGGATTTGGTACTGAAATCCGTTGTACTGCAATCTCATGAACTGGTCTCATAAAATTTCAACCCAAAATAGCCTTAAGCTCATAAGATCCCCTGACCTCACAGGACTGCTGCCATTTTGAATGGCAGTTTATCTTGTGCCAAAATCTCATGAGAATTGTTTTTTTGTGAGATTGCAGACACATCCAAACCATAATTGGAAGAGTCCTCTTCTACTTTTTGGCACCGATTAGAATGTGTGTACAGCGAAGCAGGTGGGGGAGGAGCAAGGGGAAAGCTTCAGGAAAACTATTTTCTTATTCTAAAGCTCCTTGTTCAGTCTTAGAAGAAAGTGATCCTTTCTCTGATTCTCTGCCATTCTCACATGACAACAGTGGCACTAAAATAAAACCACTGGGCAGAATTTGGACTCAAATTGAGCTTCAAAGGGGTTTGAATTTGAGGGTCTGTTTTTTGTCCATCTCTAATAAAAAGAGGAATGTGAAAAACAACCACATGTAGATTTATCAAGCTTTCCCCTCTCTCTCTCTGAATGGTACCTGCTGGGTGTAGTCTTCGTAAGTCAGATGCCATACATAAAACATGTGCCGCTCAAGGCAGAGTACTTCATTTACTGCCATTCAAGTTAGCCAGGGCTGCAGCGCCAGCTCATCGAACAAGGCACAGGACAATAATGCTCGGGAAGCAGCTTCAGTTTCAGCAATTAATGTAGCTTGGGAGACGCCTGTGCCTGAAGCACTTTTGTTACACTCCAAAAAGCTGCTGAGTGTGACTGAATGGTGGATGACACACAACACTATATATTATGTATTTTACACAAAAGGAGTTTGAGCCAGGCCTCGGTGGTGAACACGGGGGTTTCCTTAAAAACACAGTATGGATTTTGATAGGACCAGGTTAATTACAAAGTGGTTTGTTTGCAAGCAGAGAAATTAGAGGCCTGATCTTGCCTTTCTTGGAGACTCCAAACTTCTATTGACTTCATCAGTATCTAGGTATGATTCTGTGTTTTTAAGGGGGGAAATGATTGGGGTTTTTTTTTCCATTTAAAAAAAATAGTGCATATATGCAAATGTAGGTCTTGGTTAGCTCACTGCAGTGATGCCCAGTGTCTACAGCACACTTGCACAGAACTGAATGGGTAGGGAACAACATCTCTGCAACACACAGGTAATGTCCCAAGTTCTACTCTGTTTCTACAGGACAAATAAAATCATACATGCAGCACTTCAGAAACTGAAAGGTTTCTTTAAACAACAATCTCTTTGGGGAAGAGCGTTATCTCACCCTGCTCAACAGGGACTCCTCTGGCTGATGAAGGAAGTGCTACATAACCTCTTCAGCACCAAAGGCCCGGCTGCTTCTCAGGAGCCTGAAGTCTGCACCTAGTTTGTATACAAGCTTGCATAAATTTACAAAATATTTCAGTCAGTGAAAAATGCAGACATTTATTTACCAAGCTCTGGAACCATGCAGAGCATTTTAGGAGAAAGGGAATCACTGGAAAGGCTGGCACTGCTTCTTTGAAGCTATCAAAATCTGCAGTCAGTTCCATCAGAAGTGCAAAATGCTGGAGGTTTCCATCAAAGGGAGCTTTGATTGTGCAAGGAATTCAGGATCAGCACCAACACCTAATACAGGGCCTGATCCAGTGTCCACTAGAGTCAATGGAAAGACTTCTCTCCACCACCTCATAGTGACTTCCAGGGGCTTTGGATGACAGAGGCATTAAATTGTTCCAGGTCTTATGTGTTCAGCCACTGCTGACACAATGGCAAGAGCAAGAGAGAGAAGGTCATCTGCAATTCAAACAGATCACATATTTTGGGAGAAAAGGAAAAACTACCACCTTTAGTAAAGGAAAACAAGCCTCCATGGTGCAGGCCCATGTGTGCAAGCTGACAGGAGGTAGGTTTCACTTTACTAAATTATTTTTAACCAACTTGCCTGCACCTGTCAGGGAGAAACTAACAACTTGCTATAATCACAGGGTTCCAGAGGGCAGTTCCTCCAGGAGCGATCTCACACCCAGCTCTGGGGGAGTTAGAAAGTCTTAATAAATACTATGTAACCAAAGTAAGCCTAGAATGCAAGATCAAAGGCTTTACCCATCATTCCGACCCATGGGAATGCGGAGTGCAGCTGTGCACATGAAAGGGTTACACCCAAACTGAAATACATATGCCAGCCAAGGTAGAAATTTTTGTTTCCAATCACAAAGATTTGTGCCTCCATCATCCATGTTAATACGTAGCAGTCTCTCCCTGATAACATCCTATTTTCTTCTACTCTCTTGCAACTCATTTAATTGTATACTGTGTCCGGAAGGTCGCTGTCTGTAGGATTGGTCCTAGGCAAAGCAAAACTGAAAAATATAATCCTACTGTCTCTGGATGATAGGTCTGCCAGTCCAGACATGCTCCTGAAAAGATCTAATTCCTCTGATTCACGGCCAGCTTCCCTGCTCACCTCTCATGCAAAGAATGTGATGGCTTTCCAGTTTCTCACATACCAAGGACCCAATTCACAAAATCTCAAGAGGTTTTCCTCAGAGTTTTCTTCACAAAGGAAATGTGTTTATAAGTAAAACAAGTTCACATTTCTCTCCTTCCCCAACGACAATTAACTTCATTATGCTCCCCAAGAACTGATCAAGTACAAAGGGATGGGGACACAGTTAGACATATATAAAAAGGTATCTCTGACTTAGACATGCAGGACCCGATCCTGTGAGGTGCTCAGCACTCTCGGCTGCTATTGGGAGCACTTAGTTCCTCACAGAATTGGACCCACCAGAGGATAATGTTCATGAGATCTGAGGAGAAATGAAACAATAAACTGCTCTTTGAGGTTGCTAGTTAAATGCCAGAGGAAAGACGAGGCTTTGTTGATCACAGAAGCCATTTGCTAGGAGTAGACTCAAACACCACAACAGTTCTTCCTAGTGTATGATATTGAAAAATAACAGAGAAGATATTGCACCACAGATTATTTTGCTTTCCTTGGGATGGTTTGGAAGTCTGCTGCTGTCTTATTAGACTTTCCAGTGATGTCAGTTTGGGGCATGGCTTTAGTGACTAATTGTTCAAGGGTGGGTTTAAAGGAGTATTTAATTGTTGCAGGGTGTGGCTAATATGGGAAAGTAGCATTATGACTGGATACACTCCAGAGCAGAATCTGTTCTCAGTTACACCCTTGCACCTGATGAAGTCCCATATAATACTGGATAACTCTTACTAACGCTACAAACCAAGTTCCACTCTTAGTTATACCCAGGCAACCTGACTTTAGCTACACAGAATTGCTTAGGTAGCCATGATTATATGTCAAACAATGTATGTTGTCACTGACAGCTGTGTAGTACATGTACATCTTAAATCTTAAAATGTGTGGCCACCAAGTTACTGCATCAGGCAGTGTTTGCAAAATAGGCAATTGCTGACTTCAGTGGGATTGCATGGGTGTAACTGTAATTGATGAGGGGATCATGAAAGAATCTCTGAACTGGAATATCAAGGGGAGCGCAGCCTTTACTGATGTTAATCTCCTTCTTCCTCCAACCACCTTTGCACTTTTCCCCTTGCTGTCCTTAATGCACTGACACAAAATCCCTGAACAGAGCCATCAAGTTGCTCGCTACCTTCTCCTCCTCCAAACTCCTCCTCAAAGCTCACTTCTGCCATCATGCCTACCAAACGCTGCCAATGGATAATGGCTAGAATTAAACTGGGCATAGAGCTAGTCTGTACAAAAATATGCTAGTATGGCTGTCACCTTGTCTTCCCTCTTCCCCACTCCCATCCATTTGTTTGTTCCAGCCAGGGGTTGTCTCTTGTCCCTGACCAAGATTGTAAGTTCTTTGGAGGAGGGACTGGCTTTTTAATACAGCACCAAAGGACAATGGTCCCTGATTGTGTCCTCCATCATATACAGGGTTTACAGTTTGGTTCAATGGTTCTCAGCACCCCCACTATACAAATTGTTCCAGCGCCCCGTTTCAACATTTATTTTATGATGCAATATGCTGCTTCTGACTGCAGCTTGGAAGCGCCTAAAGCACATGTGGTACAATCAGAATCTTTTACTGCGGTCATTGTTTTGCCAACGTTAACCTGATGCAATAACTTGAGGGCTACACAATTTAAGATTTAAGTCCAAAAGGCTGCTCTAACTTGCACCATCTACCTATGGTCCTAGATACACTTGAGCTAAGCGCCCACTGCTGACCAAAGCAAGGCACCAGAGTACAGGAACAACTACAGCTGCTCTGTGCCACTAATGGATCTCCCTATGTAGGGGGATCATCCCATGAGGTGTCTCTCTTTTTCACACATACTCCCCAACCTGCAACCAAAGTACAGAACCTAAGGAAGTTCTCACCCCTGCACGGAACTTTCTCCTGTTTTCTTCAAGATTTGATTCAAATATGAAGCACTTTAAGTCACCCAGCAGCTGCATAGCCTGTTTCACTACCTTTCAGTCTCTGAATTTGGAATACCTCAGGTCACTCAGTCAGCCCAAAGAGCCCCACCCCATATCCATTGTTCCACAGCAGTACTCTGTGCTCCCTAAGCTCTCCACAAAATGTACTCATTAATATTTTTCAAAACAAGTGAGGATCAGAGCAAAAAGCCCTTTAGCTGTAGCTAATCTCTGCCAAGCACAATGTACTTTCAGTGGTAAACAGTGCAACATGTAGATGGCTGTAGGGTATTTTAAGACAGCTGTGGTAAAAGAGTGGTCCCACACAAAGAACTGACTGGTCACATAGCACTGGCTTCTCCTCCTTTCTAGCTGCTAAATGGTACTGGAAATACATTACTCTCATTATTATATCATTACTATCTATTTTTCCTTGTGTGTAACTGCTGTCATTACCACAGGGTGTTCTTGGATCATCAGTGGGAGGGAAGATGGTCCAGTAGCCAATCTGTCCATTAAGATGTGGTCCACATTCTAAAAAAGTTTGAAAACCTCCATGTTAATATCTGTGAAACCAGCCTGCTGAGTTCAATCCTCTTTGAATGATTTTTTAAGTGCAAAATCAATTGGTTTTAAAATGTGTATATTGCAATTGCAGGGCTGTGTTTGTTTTACTTTTGGGGGAGGTTATGGTTAAGTTCCCCCTTTACTTTACTATTTAGTGACTAAGCACTGAGATCACTATAGGGGGATAGCAATGACAATCACGGGCACATCATAACAGAAAAGACTGTTAAAGATATATTTTTCATCTTCTACAGTTCTTTTTAATCTCATTGTCAGGCAATGGCCATTGAAGTCTGGAGAGAGAGAGAGACCATAGTTACCTCTTCAGAACGGCCCCTTCTCCAAATCCAAGTAAAAATTGTTTTTAAAGGAGCCATGTAATTTTTTCTTCTGTTTACGTTAGTAACCGTGGCTGAGATTTTCATCGCTAACTAGGGATTTAGCCACACAACTCCCACTGAAATGGATTTCACTGAGAGCTGTGCAGTTACATCCCCTAATTGGCTCTGAAGATCTCAACCAGTATCTCCCCTGTACCCATGCTTTGGGCCTCATCCTGCTCTCAACTCCCATTACCCACACTGGGCGTTGAGAGTGCTGAGCACCTCACAGGATCAAGTGTTTGTTTATACTATACCCACACTGTGCCATGGTTTCACTCCACACTGTGGTGCTAGTGCTACTGCACCAGAAGCAAGCCACTGCCCACACAGGGAGTGGCATCCCGAGCAAGCTGAAGCCACTCCGGAATTATTAAGTATGCCTCCTCCCTCCTTTCCCTCTACTTCGCCTCCCACATAATTGGCGCTCAAGTCACTCTGAAGGATGTGGCCATGAGAAGGAGACATAGGTAGGATGAACCAGAAAATGGGGTTGGGGGGGTGAGCAAGCAGGTGCTCCTTGCATAGGTGTAGATTGATGGAAAAGTAACTGAAACAAACAAGTACCACACACAAGTTACTGTGGCTCTGGGGAAATGGGACATTCTAGAGCAACAACATTCAGGCTTTTCACAGGCTCTTTCATCTAGTTTTCCCATCCCTTGCAGTTGCCCCTTCACTAGAACCATAAGCATCATTGTGGCAGAGCAAGTTTTTTCTGGTATTAAAAATTATGGGAAACTAAGCCCACAAGTCATGCTTTTTTATATAGAATCATAAAATACACTTTACATTTGCAAAGCTTGTTGTATCCCCCCAGTTCCCAAAGCATGGACTATCTAATATAGGGAGATATACTTATCTTGGAACTGGATGGGACCCTGAAAGGTCATTGAGTCCAGTCCTCTGCATTCACTAGCAGGACCAAGCACTGATTTTGCCCCAGATCCCTAAATGATCCCCTCAAGGATTGAACTCACAACCCTGGGTTTAGCAGGCCAATGCTCAAACAACTGAGCTATCCCTCCCCCCAGTCTACAGTCCTGAGCCTACTAACACATCTGCAAAGGAGTAACTTTATGCACAAGTAGCTTTATTAAACTCAAAGTTACTTACATGCATAAGTATTTGCAAGATGGGAACCCATACAGAGAACCACTAAGGATATTTCTACACTGCAGTTGGGAACTTGCTTCTCATCTCAGACAGACACACACACACTAGCTCTGCTCAAGATATCTTGCTAAAAATAGCAATGTAGCTGGCGGTGGCTCAGGCTAGCTGCCCGAGTGTAAACCCAGTGGGTCTTGGCAGGTTTGTCTTCAGGTGGCTAGCCTAAGCCACCACCGACAATGGGGGGGTGGGGGGTTTCCCAAGCAAAGCGAACATCTGTCTATCTACCGAGCTGGGAAGCACACTCCCAGCTGCAGTGTAGGCACACCCGAAAAGTGCAGCCACCGCCCATGTTGAAGGAAGCAAGCAGCCACCTGGTGCGCCAGGCAACAGTAGGACTAGGGAGGGAAACGTATGGTTGGGAGAAACCTTTACTCTTACCAAACACAGCAGGGGATCTATAATGCTGCACAGGATGTTGCTTTTGAAGGTCTCATCTAAGGCAGCCACCCCCAAGGATTGCATACAACTTGAGTTTTAACTACACTTCTTTTTAAAAAAATCTTTTTTTCCATTTTTAAATTAAATATTTTGTTAAGGAGCAGAAAATAAGTGCTGCAAAGAACAGATAGTTGAATGCTTGAGGTAGGTGTCACCTGTAATAGTTAATTGATGCTCTCAAAATAAGCAACAAAAAAATAGTAGCTGCTCCATGGCTAGTGATTACCATCAGTACTATGTACTTGCTGAAGCATGTGGTATGGAGATCACTTATTACTTAATTGCACAGAGAGCTACAGTTTGTACATCATGAATGTGGCCAGTCCTTGGACTGTCTTCTTTTGAATGAAGAAAAGAGAGTTACCTTTTCTGTAACTGGTGTTCTGCAAGATGTGTTGCTCATGTCCATTCCACAATAGATGTGCGTGCTCGCCACGTGCACCGGTGCCGGAAGTTCTTCCCCAGCAGCACCCATAGGGGAGTGCCCTAGCAAACCCTGGAGAGGTGCCTCCATGGCGCAGTATAAGGGGTGCTATGTGCTCCCACCACCCTCAGTTCCTTCTTGCCAGACAACTCCAACAGAGGGGAAGGAGGGTAGGATGTGGAACAGACGTGAGCAACACATCTCGAAGAACGCCAGTTATGGAAAAGTAACTGTCTTTTCTTCTTCGAGTGATTGCTCATGTGTATTCCACAGTAGGTGATTCCAAGCTATATCTGTTGGAGGTGGGAAGGATTCACAAACTCTTGGGATGGAGCACAGCCCTGCCGAACCCGGCGTCCTCCCTGGTCTGGGAGACGATTGCATAATGCGAGGTGAACGTGTGAACTGAAGTCCACGTGGAAGCCGTACAAATGTCCTGCATGGGGCATGGGCCAAAAAGGCAGCCGAGGCCTGCGCCCTAGTCAAGTGTGCCCTCACAATTGACAGGGGAGGGATTCCCGCCAGATCATAATAGGTATGGATGCACAAAGTTGGAGAGCCGCTGAGTAGAGATCGGCCGACCTTTCATGCGCTCAGCCGAGGCGATGAACAGCTGCGAGGACTTTCTGAATGGCTTAGTCTGCTCCAGGTAAAAAGCCAGAGCCCGTCTCACATCCAGCGTGTGGAGGCAACGCTCCTCACTGGACGCATGGGGCTTGGGGCAGAGGACCAGCAGAAAAATGTCTGACCGATGTGATAGGCGAAAACCACCTCTGGGAGGAACGAAGGGTGTGGGCAGAGGTGGACCTTATCTTCATGAAAGACGATGTATGGGGGTTCGGAGGTCAGGGCCCTGAGTTCCGAGACCCGCCTAGCCGACGTGATCGCAACTAGGAAGGCTACCTTCCACAAGAGGTGCGACATGGCTAGCAGCTCAAACAGGGGCCCCATGAGACGCGCCAACACCAGGTTTAGGTCCCACAGCGGGACAGGGGGCCTACATATGGGAAGAGGCAATCCAACCCCTTAAGGAATCAGCCAGTCATAGCATGGGAGAATACCGTGTGGCCCTGCACCAGCGGATAGAAGGCAGATATGGCCGCCAGGTGCACCTTGACTGATGAGGGCACCAGGCCCTGGGCTCTAAAGTGAAGGAGGTAGTCCAGAATCAGCTAGATCGGGGCGGCCACCAGGGAAACACCCCGCTCGTCCACCCATCTGGAAAACTGAGACCACTTTGCCAAGTAGGCTCGGCATGTGGAGGGCCACCTGCTTTCTAAGAGGACGCACTGAATCCCTTCTGAGCAAATCCTTTCCTCCCTACCTAACCATTGAGCAGCCACGCCGTGAGGTGGAGTGCTGCTAGGTTGGGGTGGAAGAGGCGGCCCTGGTCCTGGGAGAGCAGGTCCGGGCGGGATGATAACGGCCATGGTGGGGCGACCGCCAGGCCCGTGAGAGTCCCGTAACAGTGTTGCCTGGGCCATACCGGGGCAATCAGAAGGACCTGGGCCTTGTCTGTCTTTAGCTTTTCCAGGACCTTGCCGATCAGTGGGAACAGGGGAAAGGCATAGAGAAACTGGCCTGACCAGGACAGGAAGAAGGCATTAGACAGAGGCCCCCCCGGAGCAGAACCGGGGACAGCGACGGTTTGCTGAGTCGTGAACAGGTTCATCTGGGGAGTTCCCCACGCTTGGAAAAGTCTGTGCACCACCTCTTGGTGGAGAGACCACTCATACTGAGAGGAGAAGTCTCTGCTCAAGCGATCCGCCCATGCGTTCCAGGCGCCCAGCAGATGGAAGGCCTGTGGGCAGATGTCATGGGCTATACAACAGTCCCACAGCCTGAGGGCTTCGCGGCAGAGGACAGAGGATCGGGCCCCGCCTTGCCTATTGATGTAGAACATTGAGGCCATGTTGTCCGTGAGGACCCTGACCACCCTGACCTCAAGGTGCGAGCAGAAGGCCATGCATGCCAGCTGTACTGCCCTGAGCTCCTTGACCTTTATGTGGAGGGTCAGATCCTGAGCCGACCACAGACCTTGGGGGGTCTGAACATTCCCCACATGGGCCCCCCATCCCAGGTCCGACGCGTCGGATACCAGTTCCAGCGATGTGGCCCTGTCCCTGAATGGGACCCCTTGGAGCATGTTTCTCAGGGAGGACCACCACCACAGGAAGGTGATCACTAGTTCGGGCACCGTGAGGACTTTGTCCATCCTGTCTGGCCTGGGAGAACTCCGAGGCCAACCAGAGCTGGAGGGGCCTCATCTCAAGTCTCGCGTGATGGACCACATACGTGCACGCCGACATGTGACCCAAGAGCTGGAGACATGCTCTGGCTGTTGTCACTGGAAACCTTGTGACCGCGTCGATGAGCCCCTTCAGGGTCTTGAACCTGGCTGGTGGGAGGGAGGCTCTGGCCGACGAGGCATCCAAATCGCCCCGATAAACTCTATACATTGTACCAGGACTAACGTGGACTTGGTGTTGTTTACCAACAGGACCAAAGTGGAGCATGTGGACAGGAGGAGCGCCACGTGATCCCACACCTGCAACTGGGAGCTGCCCTTGACCAATCATTCGTTCAGATAGGGGAAGATCTGGACACCCCCACCCCCGGCGCCTGAGGTAGGCCACTACCACTGACATACATTTCATTAATACCCTGGGGGCAGTGGACAGGCCAAACAGGAGGACCGTAAATTGGTAGTGTTCCTGCCCCATCATGACACGGAGGAAGCATCTGTGCCCCTCAAATATATGAATGTGGAAGTACGCATCCTGCAGACCGAGGGCAGCGTACCAGCCCCCAGTATCCAGGGAGGGGATGATGGAGGCCAGGGATTCCATGCGGAACTTAAGCTTCACCATGCACTGGTTTGGGCCTTGCAAGTCCAAGATGAGCCTGAGCCCTTCTTTGGGATAAGGAAATAGCAGTAGTAGTACCCCTTGCTTTTGAACTCCCCTGGTACCACTTCCACCACTCCTAGTCCCAGGAGCCGCCCCACCTCCTGCTCGAGCAGACCCTCGTGCAAGGGGTCCCCCAGGAGGGATGGGCGCCGGGGGTGGTTGGGCGGGGTGGAAGTAAATTGGAGGGTGTAGCCCCAGGAGATGGTGTTGAGGACCCATCAGTCCGAGGTCAGCCGCGACCACTCCGGGAGGAAAGCACACAACCGATTGGAGAAGGGAAGCTTATTGAGGGTGGATCCCTGAGGAGAACTGGCAGGGCGCCCCTGGGTGTCCTGTCAAAACCGCCTTTTCCCCGCTTGCTTGCCCTTGGAGGACCCAGGCTGGGGGGCAGGCCGAGACTGCCTCTGTGGGAACCTCTTATAGTCCCACGACTTTTTATAAGCGGTCTCGTATTTTGAAAGAGTGGCCTGAGCGGGAGTCTGCTGTGCCTTAAACTTAGGTTTAGCTGGAGCCGGAACACAGAGACTCAGAGTCTGGAGCGTTGTGCGGGAATCTTTCAGGCCATGCAGTTTTGTATCAATTTGTTCCGCAAACAGAGCTTTACCATCAAACGGAAGGTCTTGCAGGGAGGTCTGCGCCTCGCTGGATAGCCCAGAGAGCAGGAGCAACAACGCCCTTCTCATGGACACCGCAGAAGCCATGGACTGCGCGGTTGTGTCTGCTGCATCCGAAGCTGCCTGCAGGGTTGCCCTGGCAGCCACTGTGCCCTCCTCTGCCAGCGCTTTGAACTCCTTCCTGTCGCGCTCCTGGAGGGAGTCCTCGAACTTGGGCAGGGAGCCCCACAGATTGAACTCAGGAGATCCCAGGTTTGCCACCCATAAGTGAAAGCTTGAGGATGAATAATTTTTTCTTCCAAATGAGTCCAGCCTCCTTGAATCTTTATTTTTTTGGGGTAGGGGCTGGTTGGCCCTACCATTCCCTATGGTTGACCAACTCGACCACCAGGGAGTTAGGAGCAAGGTGGGTGTATAAGTATTCATGCCCCTTGGCAGGTACAAAATACTTGCGTTCTGCTGTCTTAGAGATGGGGGCCAATGAGGCTGAGGTTTGCCACAGGGCATTTGAAATTTTCGCCACTCCTTTGTGGAGAGGCAAGGCCACCCTGCCCAGTGTCGAGGAGGATAGTACATTAAACAGGGAGTCCAAGGGCTCCTCCATCTCCCCTGCCTGGAGGTGGAGGCTTGATGCCACCCTTTTTAAGAGTTCTTGGTGGGCCCTAAAGTCCTCCTGCAGGGGGGAGGGAGGAGGGGCCATAATCGTCTCATCTGATACTTTGCGTGTCCAACGGCACTGGAGGGTCCACCACCTGGTCGGTCTCCAGGCACGATGCCAAGGAGGTACGTCCCACCGACTCCTTCCTCGGAGGTCTGGAGAGGGAGACTGATGGTCCTTCTGAGGCTCCAGCCACTGAGCAAGCCCCCATCGGGGGCTGAGTCAGGGGCCACGGTGCCCACTGGTACCATTGGGCCAGCCATGGGGCCCAGTGCCACTGCACCTGCTGTGGCACCGGCAGAGCCGTTGTTCGGCCTGGCTGGCCTGGTCCATCGGTGGACGATTACGAAGGGAGGCCAGTTTGATATACGACCTGATGCTGCTCCTGGATAGGGAGGAGCAGTAGCGCTGGGAGCGATGCCAACCACGGGACCCCGATCCTGACGCAGAGGACTGGTACCATCCGCGATCTGACCCCCGATGGCGAGACACTGGCAATTGATGCTCGGGACTGCTGAGGTGGTGCCGTGGCAGGGTCCGGGAGTGGGATGACAAATGGGAATGATGTTAACGTTTGTGTAGTGACCAGCTGCGATAGCCCCTCCGAGACAGGCACCTTTTGCATCAGCTGCCTCAGTCCCGTTGGTGTTCGCGCCTAGAGGCGGAGTGGTGCTGAGAGTCTCGGTCAGACGGAACCCAACCAGACAACCTGGAGGGTGTCGAGGGTGATCCACGTGGACTTTGCCCTGAATGGTTGCTGGGTGCTGAATGGCTTTGGAAACATGTATTTCACAATAGGTGTTCCCGATGTCCCCTCAACTGAGACCGGTACCGAGCCAGGGGGGACTGCGGAGATCCCAGCAGAGGCTTGCCTCTGGAGCGCAGGGCCGACATCAGTGATGCTCCTGGTCCCGGCATGGACATAACATCCCGGGCCACCTGCAGGGCCTCCGGTGTGAAGGGCATCGGGACATCTGGGGAGCCTGCTCTGAATGGGCCAGACTACTCTGCTTGAGTCGGAGGCCTAGAGGCCGGTGGGGATTGAGGACTTCCCAACATGGGTCTAGCCTCCGTCCTGGGTTTACTCTGGTGCCACGGCGAAGAAGTCCTCTTCCTAGCCTTCTTGGCGTGCCCTGTGGACAGGGAGCAGTGCCGACTAGTCGATGACGCCGAAGGGTCGCCGCGCACTGACACCGCGGTGCCCAGTGCCGACTTGGAGCGCCGTGCTGGAGCCAGGGTCACTGCTGACTCCATCAGAATAGCCCGGAGCCTAATGTCCCTTTCTCTCTTGGTCCAAGGCTTAAATGACTTGCAAATCTTGTAGTGATCGCTGAGATGGGTTCCCCCCAAACAGCATAAATAGTCTGCATGGGGATCACTCACTGGCATAGGTCACCTACAAGTGTCGCATGGCTTAAAACCTGCGGCATGGGGCATGCCCCGGCCCAGGCACTCTAGCTAAACTAAACAACTAACTACAGGTACCATACACTGAACGAACAAGCAGTTTTGGGGATGAGCTACAGCAAGCTGGAGCAGAGCAGTTCTGAAGCACCTTCACTGGCGGCAAGAAGGAACTGAGGGTCCGGGGAGCGTGCAGCACCCCTTATACCACGCCATGGAGGCGCCACTCCAGGGGTCACTAGGGCACTCTCCTACTGGTACTGCTAAGGGAAAAACTTCCAGCTCCGGTGCTCGTGCTGAGCACGCACACCTATTGGGGAATACACATGAGCAGTCACTTGAAGAACTATACATTTTTCAGACATTCTCTTGGGGGCGGTCTTTGTATACATGAAAAGATCAGTTCTCTTTGGGTCTGTACTAAGAGTGTGTATTTATGTCACACCATAATTTACCAATTTTTTTAATGAGGAAGTACAAACCTTATTAGCATTTTTAATATATTAACACAGATGGGCTGAAACACACTGAAACCCCAAATGTTGGGGTGTTGAAATCCAAACCTGGACTCAACTCCACATTTTGCAAATGACCCACACCTGAATAATTGGCCAAACCAGCTGTACCAGATTTGAACACCCAGAGTTTTGGCCTAGATGAAATCCAGATCAAAACAAGCTTATTCTTAACAATGGGTCTGAACCTGCAGTCCTCATTCACATCAAAGACCTCTGGAATATAATGTGTTTGACTTTCATAAAGGCTACAAGATCAAGCTCAATATTTTCACAAATGAATGCAACTAAGAAGTCCCTCCACTATTTAAAAAAAAAAAAATACCCCCAAAAGCCCCACAAGAGAGTTGTCTTGCTTTCCAGCATGTACTGAAAAAGAACTTGCACTTCCCTCTAGAGGAAGTAAAATGATCTCAAATAAAGGTAAATAAAATGGGGAACAGGACATTACACAGACACTAGGCCAAAGCTCTTTCTTTTCATCTAATGATGCTTTAAAACAGAGGTTCTCAAACTGTGGTCCGTGGACCACCAGTGTTCCGTGAGCTCCATTCAGGTGGTCTGTGGATAATTCCCTCCAAGGTGCACACCAGGGCAGCTGCACATGAGAAAATAAAGAGCCATCCACCTAATTAGTGGAGCCGCGCAGGCATGGCTCCACTAATTAGGTGCCTGAAGAAGATGCACATGTAAAGTGAGACGCTGGCCTTGGGGGGAACATGGGGAGGTGGGAGAGGTCAGTGGGGTGAGAAGAGGGGTGGGGGGGAATCTGGGATGTGCAAGGCTGCGGCGGCCAGAGAAAGAGGTGACTTTCTCCAGCTCCAGGGCTGCGGCTGCCGGGCAGAGACACGGCCCTCCTTCCCAGTCTCAGCTCTGTGGCTGCTGCAGCAGGGGAGACACCTCCCCCCCACCCCGCGTCCTCCTTCCCAGCCTCAGCTCTGTGGTTGCTACAGCGGGGGAAGTGCCCAAGCTCGGGGGCTGCCGCGGTGGGGAGAGAGGGCACATCCATCACATTAGAAAGGTAAGACTATGGATATTAAAATAGGAGTTGTGTGCTTTCAGAAAAAATTATACACTTATTAATTTTAACACAGCAAAACACCCCAAGAAGTTAACAGTTAAAATGGATCCTTTGTTTTATTTTTAAAATGTATATGGAACTATTTATCAGGGGATCAATTTTCTTTTAATCAATTACAAAAAAAAAAATCTAAGTACTTTGAGCCCCCCATCACTATTACATCGAAGCAACTAAGGGCCTGAGTCTTCATTCCTTCCTTCCCATTTCTGAGCAGAGGGGAGTGAGACAAGGGGTGGGGGTGGAAGATAGGCATGTGGACTCCCAAGAATGCTTCCCTTTTTTCTGTTACTATTAAATCCTCTCTGCAGCTGCCCTGTAAGGTTCATGGTCTGCTGATCAGGAATGGGCAGGGAAGGGGAAGTCAGCTGCACTCTGCACCATATTTCACATCCACAATTTTGCATCCACAATCAATTTTGCAGGTACAAATGACTGAATTTCATTCTACTGCCAATGTACCTACAAATCAGATCATTAAAGGTCCACATCTACCCTTTACTCATGCATGTGAATGAATTCAATTGATTGTGGCTGAAAAACTACACGGCAGGCCAAGGGGTCTTGGAAAGTGCGGGCTTTTGCGTCTCAGAGACTGTATCTTTCAGTATCCTAGGTGTAACTCTTGAATGAGTGACTGATGCAAGTACAACAGAGGCCTGTCAGAGCTAGTTTTGCATTCTTTCATCAAAATATTTCAGCGCAGCAAAAAACCTCCCTGTTGACATCTCCTTATGTGCAAAACTGGATTTACTGGCTTCACCATGGAGAACGCATCTGCACATCTCCACCTCCCAAAGCTTCTGCACAATAGTTACATCAACAGAGCGTACATCTAACATGTGAGAGAAGCAGCATGCCAATACCCGGCCCAGTACTGCCTTTATACATGAGCTGAATTTTGCAAGGCCTGACCAAAGAATACAAATATGTTGTTCAGAATTGCAGTATCAGAGCAATTGCCATAGCGCATTCAGGCCATGTAAATCCAACATCCACTTCTCTCCAACAGTGGAGAGTGTTGGATGCCTGCAAGTAGAGGAAGGTATTTAAAAAACCAACTAATGTATAACAACATGCCCACAGGGGAAAGTTTCTTAAATCCAGTGGTTGGCTTATGTCCTGAAGCATGGGGGTAAATCATCCCTTAATTTTTATCCTAGCCAGTGTAACTGTGGATATTCATATTCTGTATGTGTAATCCTCTTGCATACTACTCAGCATTTTGGCCTACCTTTTCAGAAGTGACTAGTGATTTTGAGTGTCCCATGTGAGGTGCCTTAGAGGGGTCTGATTTTCAGAGGACAGGTGCTCAGCAATTTCTAAAAACCAGGTTCCTTTACAGTGTCTCAAGTTAATACCCAAAATCACTAGTGTCACTTTGACTCAGAGAAGCAAGGGCCTAAATTTTCTAATGGGAGTAGGAGTGGAGGGCACTTAGCACCTTGCAGATCAAGCTCTGGGTGGAAGAAATACCAGTTTTAAGACCTGATCAAATGTCAAACCAATGTGATGATCATGATCTTATTCATACGTAGTGAAATTAAATATGGCTGCTTGTTCATTTGAACTGTTAGCATTATGTCCTGATTAAAAACATGACATAGCACCCTTGTTACAACCAATGACTTATATATGTGCTATTCCTTTAGCCATTGAGAACAAAAGCAGCTTATAATTAAATAAGCATCATATTGAAGCTTTTTAGATTTGTACTGTTTGCTAGAATCTGAATAAAATCCATTTTCAGAAGTATGCCAGTAACAAAACATTATGCTTGTATTTTGAAATATATTCCAGACAACAAATAGAATGACGTTCTGCTTGCATAAGCGGATCCAAAGCCATATTGATTTGAAGCTGCAGTCTTATGTGATGACCTCAGTACAGATGTTCTCATTCAAAATGGAAACATCTGCATGCTAAATTTGACCACTGAAACACCCAATGAGCATTGATACACAGAAACAACAGGTATGGAACAGAACACAGAAGAATTATTAGAAGTTTAACAACAATTACCACCTCTTAGCAGCTTGCAGCCGATTGCATCAACCATATGAGAAACATCTTAGATGGGGAAGAGTTTTAAGGTGAAGCATTTAAACAGCTACACCAACATTTTCAAAACTTGGGTACCTAAAGTCAGGCACCTAAACCCATATTTAGGCACCTAAGTAAGCAGCCTGATTTTCAGAGGTGCTGATCACTCACCGCTCCCATTGACTCCAGTGGGAATTGTAGTCAATTTAGGAAAGTTAGCATCTCTGAAAAAATAATCACTCATGGTTTAGTCCTACTTCCATTGTAGCTGATGGCAGTTTTGCCATTGATGTTCCGTGAGAGCAGGTGCTTATATGTGCGCTTAGATAAGGATTTGTGCACCCGCATTTCCCCTCCATGTGAAAACACTGACCATGGTATTAATGCCCATGATAAAGTATAACTAGACATCCATGCGGTTATTGGGGTTTTCCTTTGTTTTTTAAAGAGAGAAACAAGTATGTGCTTCTTTTTTTTTCCTGTGTTGGGCTATAATCATAAAAAGCTCCTTCTTCTTGGCAGTCCGAGAAGCAGGAGAACAGCCACCCACATTGAGGGCTAAAGACTTTGCACATTTTTACACAAGTCAATCTTCTCCATCGAAAAATCCATGATATATGCTGCATCCAGTCAATCACAAGATTGTTAACAATCCACCATCATGGTGAAATCTATATTTACATAAATAGAATATTTTGTAGCGAAAATAACTGATGGAGACCAATAGTCAACAACAGCTAACCCTGCCCCCAAGATCAAAGCCATGTTATTTGCCTTTCTTCATTTTTGCTGTCTTCTCTTTTCGCTTCTTCACGTGCTTTGGGATTTTGTTTTTTCTCTTCTCTCTTTGGGCTTCTTTAATCATCTTTTTCCTTTCCTATAAAAAGTGAATAAAAGACTTCATTTACAATAACGATCCAGAGTGATTGTGAGCTGGTTCTTAACACATGATATGTTACTATTAGAAAAGGTAGAGGGGGGGAAGTTAAGCAATTTTGGCCCAGGCTTTCAAATGCTGTATTAGAAAATTAAATGAACACCACATTTCTAGAGATGAGACTGATCCACAAAATCCAGTTTCCAAATTGCAAGGAGTTTGAAGCCAGGAAGTTATGATGGGAGCAACTGCTGAACATAGCAGATTACGAAGGGGATGAGAACTCATACTATTTAATTTGTAAATTCCACTATTAACACAAATTGTAATAGAAATCTGATGCATGGCTTTCCAATGTCCAGGTTGGACTACTGCAATGAACACTTTCATGGACTGTCAAGAGAGACCAATCCAATGCCTGCAACGAGCTCAGAACACAGCAACTTGATCATCATCAGAGTTGAAGGGAGGGGATTTGATACCAAAACACTATGCAGCAGTTTAAGTCCGGGGGTGAATGCTACTTTATCTCACTGAGACCGCAGGTGCAATTTAGCTAAACAATATAATTCAAACTGGGATCTGACCAATACAATGTGATTAACTAACATCCCATCCTACAAAAGAGAACAGGGAATCATGGTCAGAAGTGGCCAAGAACTCTCCATTTTACAGCACATGTGAAAGACAAATCCTAGCGCCAAGAATTTCAGCCATTGTAGTTCAGATTTTTAGGCTCAATGTTAATTATCTCATCTTCTCTGACACTTTAATCCTTTTGAACTGCATGAAGTTTTCCCTTCATGCTGGGCCTGGAATGCTGCTGAAGGGTAGGGACACTCAGTGAAATTTGCTAAGGTCTCTGACCCACTGGAGTGGATCCACTGTGCAGGGTTCAGGAAGCCACAGAGCTGACTCTCAGTAAGATTCTA
Organism: Mauremys reevesii; assembly: GCF_016161935.1. Taxonomy (NCBI): domain Eukaryota; kingdom Metazoa; phylum Chordata; order Testudines; family Geoemydidae; genus Mauremys; species Mauremys reevesii. Next base: position 173,102,124 of record NC_052624.1, on the reverse strand, counting down.
TACCTAGTGCTCAGGCAGAGCTGGGCTCCATACGCTACCTCTTCATAAACCCTTATGGATGAAGCCGGGGCCACGGCGTCCACAATTATATAAAGTGGGCAGGGGTCATGGCCCCTCTTCCAGCCCAAGAGCTAGAAAACACGCTGTAGAATTGCGCTGTGCCCTGTCCACATCGGATTCTGTTCCCCACATCTCGGGTGGAGTTCCCCACACAAAGCTTATGTATTCTGGGTTTGGGAATGGGTGGGTAAGTGTAGGTTAAACCATTACTCTCTAAAAACTACATTAGCAAAACCCAAGAGAGCACTTCAAATAAGGCTTCATTGGGGACATTCAATCTCTGCTCATTTTTTTTAATTAAAATACTTAAAAGAATAAATGAAAAGCTTTTTTGTTCTCACTGAGCAGTAGGTATGTAGAAAAATAAATATATTTGTCACTTGAGTAGCTCCCTGGAGCAGAGAGGGGAAAGTGTACGACTTCCTGGCCAACTGACCTTTTTGTCCATGCCAGTGTCAGTTGGTTGATCTTTGGGATGCAGTGGCTCTCCCTGTTCTTTACAGCCTGAGTCAGAGTCATCAGTACTGCCCCCATCTTCTGAATCTGATTCCATGTCGTCTTCTTTTTTTTCAAGGAGTGCAGGGACCTAAAGGAAACACAGAAGGATTTTGTCCCTAACCAAAAGTCCATGGAACAGAAAAAAAAAAAAAAGATGTAGCATTTAAGTGGTAGAGCCTCCTAGAAAGAAAGCCGTCAGCTAATTTGTGTTTATGCACTTTTCCACACACAATGTGCCTCTAGACACTGGTATTAAAACTACAAAAAAGAGAATGAAACAAAATTAATCCAAGTTAAAAACAAAGGGTACAGTAAACAATGGAAATACAACTAGTCAGGGGACTTGGTTACAGAACAGCTGCACCGCTACCTCCCCACCACACAGAGTTAAAGTACTATTCAGTTCTGTGGTGTACACCGGACCTTGGTTTTTTAAAGAATCATGCCAATGCCAGTTTTAGCAGTGACCCACATGGGCTGTAGCAGTAACAATAAGGCATCTACAATGCAAAACAAAGCTGTACTTTAATCCAGGGCCGCCCAGAGGGAGGAGCAAGTGGGGCAATTTGCCCTGGGCCCCGCAGGGGCCCTCACGAGAGTTTTTCGGGGCCCCTGGAGTGGGGTCCTTCACTTGCTCCGGGGGCCCCGGAAAACTCTCGCGGGGCCTGAGCCCCCGGAGCTTCTTCCGCTCCGGGTCTTCGGCGGCAATTCAGCGGCGAGGGGTCTTTCTGCCTCGGGATTCGCCACCGAAGTGCTGGTCTTTGGCCCCAGGCCCCCTGAATCCTCTGGGCGGTCCTGCTTTAATCATACTCGGGAACAAACATGTTACAACCTGGTCGCTTGACATGGTTATATTTGCACTGTAGACAGGGTCTGCCTAGTGCTGTTTAAGCATGGTTTCCAAAAAAGGAAAAACCCAACCTGGCTCCTACTGTAGCAGGATATCGGCAATCACTTACAGACTGATTAGTACAGCATTTTTATCCAGTGTGTTTTTAAAGTACTGCATTGCAACATTTCCATTAGTTAGTACAATGCCCTATTCTGCATAAATGCTCTATGTACAATAATTACAGCACAAGTCACACAAAACTTAACAACACTTGTGATAATGTAGCATTCTATATAAAGTAAGTTTTCTGCACTGGGAAATCTTTCCCCCACCTTCCTAAATGTAGATCTGGCCATGTTTTGTATCTTCCTATACTGACCATCTGGTGGCTCCTTGAGTATTTTTGTTCCTGAGTTACTCCAGCACTGGCTGAGTAATGCAGTCATTCCACATACTGCACCACATGGTATGCAGGTACACAGTGGTGTAAAGATGCGATCTTAGCCCCTGATCTTGCAACTGTCTCTGTGCTGGAAGAACCTGCAGTCAGCCTTTCTGAAATCAGGGGGCTGCCTGCATGGAACCAAATGCAAGACCAGGCCTTATTTAATACTTCTCAGGCACCTTTATAACAATGAAATTCACTATAGAAGAAAAACTTAACAACAAGCCCTCTTACCTTCTGAACACCTGACAAGTCCTTCTTCAATCCTGTCACTGTCTGGTAGAGAATCTATACACCAGGATAAATGAAAATCCATTATACAAAAACATCTAGCAAAACAGAGCTCTCTGCACACAGGCGGTAGATTTTGCATATCAGGTTTTAGAAACTAGAGATTCCCTAGGCCTGACCTCCATTTTTTGAGATCAGAGTCTGTTCCCTGTGAATCTTTTGTATGGAGAAACTTCACACTATGTACACGGACGAGCTGAGAGGGAGAAGGCACAGCTCTTTCCTGTAAAGCCTTAGAAGAGTTTTTCTTATTATCAGCTCACTAGTACCATCATCATGTATACGGCAGTAGTGTACAAATGTGTTAGGAACTGCACAAACACACAGAAAGACAGAACCCCACGCTACAGAGTTCGCAGTCTAAAATGACAAAACAGAAGAAGGGTAGGGGACAGGGCTATGCCGCCGTTACAGACTATGGTTGCAAAATATAGAAAGCAATCTGGTGATGTGGCTTTTTCTTGGCACTACCCAGAATGGGAAGATCATCTAGAAAACGGACAAATAATACTGTTTCAATGCATGCAGTACAGCCAATATGCTGCAATGCACCGATGGCACCTTTTCTTTTTTAAAACACAAAGGGAATATTGTAATTGACTTCTTCACTTAAATCATCTCCCCAGTTTACACGGATTAGAATCTTCCACTATCCAGGTGTTTTTAATTATGTTCTTTTGTCACTCAAAAGGATCTGTCTGGAAAGCCTTGTTTTTCTGAGCTAGAATCTGCACCTGTGCATAACACAGCTTTTAAGCACTCAGTCTCCACATTTTGTAACACATCAGTAAATTGACTTCTCGGACCTTGAGCAAGATCTGCATTATTCATGGAGTAACAGAGGCATCTGACAAGGGCCCCATGGTGAGTGGTATGTCTATATAGGTAGCACAGAAGCTCTGTTATACAGATCTACTGAAGTAAGGTTGAATGGATGAACACCTGCCTGTAGTAGAGTTTTAGCTTTACTCTGGGAAACTGGAAAATATCTAAAGTTTCAACAGGACAATGAATGATGGAAAAATATAAGTTCAATGATTCCTATTACTAGACTCCAGGTACCGTATTATGTATTTCCACCTTATGCTTCCAGTCAAGCCACAAAAATAATATAAAATTAATTTCAAAGGGATGTGGGAGCATTTTAATTCTGTAAAAACAAAAGTCAGAGGTGAGATTCCTGGGCTGAAATATAACTAAGATCAATGAATTTACACCAGAGATTAATTTGGTCTTTCCTCCCACAATATGTGAAGTTTAGTCCAAACATAGCTGAAACTGAATGTCAAGTTGCTGACAGCTACCGCACATCCACTCAGAAAGAGGATGTGATTGTTAGCAACTGATCCCTGACATGCTAGTGTGTCTTTTGAATGCATTCATTCTTGAAGTTTTTGATAATATATTGCTATAGAACCAGGATTCACCAATACTTCAAACAAACCCCGCTGGTGGTTCTTCCATGAGAATCCACAGCTAATGGTACTGCCTTGAATTGTCTCTCTCTGCCAACTCAAGTTGTTCGTAATGTTTCGGGAAGTCTACTTACATTATCCTGCTGCACGTTTAATGCCATGTCCTCTTCCTTCAATTTCATCATGACATCTACATCCCTCTCATAGTTTTTAACTTCGGTCAGGGTTCGAGGAATGTAAGCTCTCTTAAACACCTAACAGAGTGAAATGAAACAAGAAGAAGATGTATTGATTTACATATCGTTCTGATTATAGGCCTCGTCCTTAAAAATCATCCGGATGGGTGTCTACGACACCCATAATTTAGAGATCCTATCTCACTGTCTTTGGCCAGCAGGAGATCGTCTCTTTGTTGTGGTGGGCCCTACAGTATGGAGCTCACCCATGACAACATCTTAAGATTTTGTAATTAAGGTTTTGCTAGCATGACTGCTACTGACCATCTCTTTATGACCACCTCCATACCTTGCCCCATCCTCACCATTAATTTGTTTGAATTTTAAGGGATTTATTTAAAAGGTCACACAGGGAGCTTGTGGCAAAGTAGGGAATTGAACCCAGATGTCCTGAGTCCCAGGTCAGTGCCTTAACTACTATATCATCCTTCCTCTCACAGTACAGATCCACTTAAATTCTATCTAAACAAAAACTTCATGTTAGTTACAATAGTGGATCTCCTTACACAAGATGAGCTTGCAACAATATAGAGTATGTAATGAGGCCCTTTCCTCTGAGGTGCTGAGCACCCACTGAAGTCAACAACACAGATGGGCATACTTGAAGTTCTATTGGCTTCAATGGGAGCTGAGGGTGCTCAGCACCTCGCAGAAGGCACGGTGCACCTCACAGACTGGGCCTTTGGTTTATAAACACACCAGCAGTTAGCTAAGGGACAAAGAGTGACCTGTTTTTAAAAAGTTCTTATCTGGTACAAAATGCCCCTCAATACACTAAATTCAGGTTTTATTGCAATCCAATCACTTTGCTGCTGACAAGTTAAAAGAATCAAATCAAGATAGTGATTTTGTCTTTTGCTCCCATGCTAAACAATACTGCCAGTGCACCACACATCCTCAATGATGTAAAGAAAACAGATCTATGTTGGCTACTGCTGCATCAGAAATAAGCAGAGAGAAACAATATTACCACAATTAGAAGACCCAAATCAGAATCTGGGAGAGGGAGCTGGAATTGTTTTTCAGTCAACATGAATAACCAGGGGGCAAAAACTATTCATATCTTAACACTGTATGAATCCTCATTTTAGCACATTATTTGCAGAAGCTCAAAGATTTCCCCTTCATTGCTAGCTGGGTCCCTTGTGATGTCTAAGTTCAAGACCAAGCATGTTGGTCTAGGAAACATCCTAATGACACAGGTGATGCTGACCAGAGATTGCAAAGAAGATATCATGAGAAGCGTTTAGCTAGCATATAAAGAACCATTTACTATCTGAAAACCTCTCCACTTATCTCAGGATGTATCAATGTATTAAATGTAACATTCTGTGGAACAGGGTATCAAAGATAACATTTCAAAAAGTCTTCAAAAGGGATACTGCAATGATTCCCTCCTGGCAGAGTCAAAAAATCCTCACCTCCTCATCCACGTTATCTTGACTGGACCTTTCTTCCTCTGTTCTTTGGGTTGCTATTTCCATCGCCTACAGCAATATGAAATGCAATACAAAATCATCACTCTTCACAATCCAGTCCCTCATGCTGGATAATAATTCATGTAGCTGTTCCTACCTATATTTCCCCACCTCCACTCCATTCGCTGGGAAACTGTTCTCTCCCGCTCATGTAAAACACTCCAGCTTTTCGTACCACAATGCCTTTAGTGACACCTAGCGGTGCTGAACATTTCTGCAGGGCACACCTACTTAAATCCCACTCCTGGCTACTGATCTGCTTAATGAGAGCAAAAAAAAACTTTCCCTCCACTCCCGCCAATCCAAACACAGAGCCAAATTATGGCTGTCCTTACACCAGTGTGGGATAACAGCGCACAGGGAGCCTCTGTCTGCTGCTCATGCTCTCACACTGGAGGCTGCCTACACCACCCAGTTGCAGAGAGTTGCTGCTATTGCTGCCAGCAGCACTGAATAGCCAGAGCAGCATGCGTGAGCAAGATGGGAGTACTGTAGCCACAGTCCTACTCCCTCCAGCCCAGTGCACCGGTGAGTACCCAAAAGCTGTGCGTGCCGTACAAGCGTTTATGGGCTGCTTGGAAGCACTCGCCCCCTACCCAGCATTCCAGGTTGGGGCAGGAATAATGTCTCCTGACACCCCATTCCCAACATGGTTGAGGTCAGGATATGGGAGTCTTAATTTGATCCTTCACCATCTTTGTTGCTTTGACTACCCGAGCTGGGATTTACTGCAATAGCTAATTGGTAAAGGAGAACCCAACGTGGCTGCTGGGGCTGATGACACAGCGAAGGGACTGCTAGAGCTAGGGGGCTGGAAAGTGATCATCGATTCACTAGCAACAACTGAACCCCAGCTGAATTTACACCCACCCCTGCTTGAGTCAGAACAAGACTAGACAGACAGAGGAAAGGGGAAGAGAGCAATGGTGAGTAACTGAGACCAGCCTGAGACATTCCAGGTGTGGGGCTTAGAGTCAGAATACCCCCCGCCCCTCCTAGAATAGGCAAGTTCCTTTCACCTACTGGACTAATCAGCATTTTAGCTGGTGATGCTGGGTGTTTTAGGGTGGGGTGCAAGCCTCCCTCATTCCACTCAAACCCATTTACCCCCAAGTCTGCCTCACTCATCCCACTCATACGCCCTATCCCATACAAACATGGTGGGGAGGTGTGGATAAGTTCCCACGGCTTACAAGTATTGATGTTAAAACATTTCTATATTTTTTTTAAGTTGCTGTCTCATTATACAATAAACAATCTTTACTGCAGAAGCATCGTTGTGGGATAAACGGAATAGATGAGCTTGAACCAGATCATATTTTACTACTTAAATCTTCCTACATAAGCAGGAACTTCAAGTCTGACCTTTGAGAGATAAGCATCCAAGTTGTCGCTTGTGATAGAAGGATCTGTAATAAACTCAAAGAGCTCTCTGACAGTCATCACCGCAACACCGTACTTCCAGAAAAAGTCTGCCAGGAAGCAGGGGAAAAAAACAAAGTTAGTATGATTCAGTTCACTTTATGCTTCTACACCATCAAAGTGATGGTAAATACAGAATAATGGTTCTATGAATTGGGGAAATTCCCTACAAGGTTTGTAGAATCCCACTGGGTGTGGTTATCAGAAAACTCTTAGTCACCCAAAGCCCAAGTTGCCCATCTTTCAGATACAACAAATGCTGAACGAAGCATGCATATTTGAAGTCCAATCCCCTTCCTATTGAAGTTAAGGGCAAAAGTCAAATAGACTTCAGTGAAAGCCAAATGCGACCAGGAAACAAGCGAAAAGCAGGAGGGTGGAAGGGAAGGCTTCATAAAGGATCAAGCAGTTGCAGTATATTAAGATTAAACTTTGTAGATGTCAAACAGTGAAATTTGCAGATCTGGAATTTCTACAGATGAGAATCAAAGGTGTGCCCTGAGGTACAGTTAAGATCTATTTAAATTTCATTCACGGGGGGGACAATATGGTGCACATCTTAGGCTAACGACCATTCTTTGATACTCACACCCAGCTGGCTTAAGATACCAATCCTAACTAAATCTGAAGGTTGACAGAGAAAATACGGTTCCATAGCCAAGTAAAAACCAAAGGCACTCCATGGGGTATTTAGCTGAATACTCTCTAATGCTAATGCTCACTGTGGATAAACCAACATAGCATCCCAGAGAAATGAATTAGAAAGACAGAACAAAAGGTAAGCCTGGAAGCAACCCAGGTGGCTCTCGCAGCCCAGGGACAGAAAACATGGCAACTAAGATGACTGTCATGCTCACGGAGAAATACTCTTGCAAGTTCTATAGCAGACAAAGTAAACACCAGTGTGGAAGTGATAGAGCAGAGAACTGGGATGACAAAGAGCAGCCAAAGAAACTTCCAAAGTCACGTGGCACTTAGAGAAGACAAGCTGAACAACATGGAGAAGAAAGATTACAGATAATAGAAGGAAACATTCACAAACCCATGGAACACAAGAGGGATAAGACATTACTAGTTCACTGGCTCTCAAGCAATGTGTGACATCAAAATGTAAGAAGTTCTGTCTTATGGATTTTTCCTTTTTCTTAAATAAAGATTTCAGTAAGGAAGCCAATGTTTACAAAGACACACCCATTTCTTGCTGCCCAGAGCAAAATGCAGACCAGAGTTGTCCATACTTCTTCTATGAAGACAATAATTTCAACATTTTTAAATAAAATACTGTTTGAGGGTGCTCACTGCATCTTGATGAACTTGACATAAAATATTAGCATATCCCTTTAACAATAGATCACCAAGGGCCCCAAACCTGTAACCTGCTCTGCACAGGTGCAAGGACTAACGTGATCAAACCAAGAGTAACTTCTTGTTGACAAAGAAGTTCTGCACTTGATTTGTAATCACTCAACAAAGCAGATCTGTAGCCTGTATGTTCTCTGCCATAACAGCAGGTAGATATTTCCTTTGTTGTAATGTAAGAAATTGTGTGAACTCTGCTTTCCTTAGGCTAGCCTAAAACATAAGCTCACATGTAATTGAATTTGTGTGACATACTCTACCTTGGCTGTACTTAGTGTAGCGTAGCTTGTTGGTTTCCTAACAAAACTTATACACAGCCTAAGATGATGCGCATTTTAACTAACTCCATCCTGTTCTACATGCAGTGTCAGTTTGAAGAATACAAGGAATTATACAGTTAATCTTCCTAGAGGAATGACCTATTAGAAGAGGAGTTGAACTACTGCCCACTCACCATTGATATTGGCACAGTCCTTCCGCAGGAATTCTAATGCATGTGGGTGGTCATGCTCCACCGACTGAGACACATCAATGATGTACACCTCTCCGCTGTGGTATCTGGAGATGCAGCAAGAGAAAAAGCAGAAAAAACATGTTTTTAAATCCCACCATTTGAAAAAATGGTTCAAGTTTTGGGGGCCTGACACTAAAGTTTTGCTATGGACACGTTCCATATAATAATTGTTTTCAGTTATACTATTGTACATTATTTGAGAGAACAATCCTGGTGAACACAGAAAGCAATTTTAGAACAATGAATTAAAATAGCTTACTTGTTTATTCATCAGCTGATGAAAAAAAAACTCATTGAATAACCTGTTCAGGGAAGTATTTTGCAAGCTAAAGTATCTGAGATAGATTTGGGATGAAATCTGTATAATAAATCAGGTAAATTACAAAGCAGAGCTGAAAGGAAGATACTGCCCTCCCATAGGAGCATATTAGTACTGCACAGCTCTACATATGTGAGAAGCCACCAATGCCTACATTTTAAATGTTAAAATACAGAGCAAGGTTTAAAAACATACAGCATATTAAATTCGCTGAGATCTGCATGAACAAGTTTGGCATCCTGGTACATTCTTCTCATGTACTGTATGATCTGTAGATACAACTCCCGGGCTTTTGAGTCAGATAACTGAGCATTTTTCAATAGAGGAGCAGGCCTTGGATTTAAAAAAACAACACAAAAAAAACAGAATAAATCCTTCCATTTTACACCAGCTGTATAGTCCCTTCACCACAATACTTGATCCATTTTAATTCAGTAAATGGAAAGACCTCAGTGATTTACTCAAACACTTGGCCAGCTCCACAGCTAATATAAAAATATTCATCGCTCCACTGCAGAAAGTGGAACTACAATGTTTTACACCAGCTGAAGAACTAGAGCACAACATTATAAATATTAAATATTTACATTACAAAATGCTGAGTTAACATTTCTGTGTGCATCACTAATGAACTTTCCAACTAAAGCATTAACACATCACAACCTGAGCTTTGAAGTTTATTTTACATTTCTAGAACATGGAATCCTCACCATCCCTATTCTATGAAGTATAAAAAGGCCCATGCAGATCCAGTTACATTACCGGGGCCTTAATTTCTAGCTAATGCAGACTATTTGCTCACGCCTTGCATGGATAAAGCTTTGGAATCAGGCAGACCCTCTGTCACAGGAGCTGGGAGAGATCTTGATATTTTACTTCTCATTTATACACCAGAGCAATGTACTCAATTAATCACCAGCCTATGCCATAAACTACGCAAATTCAACAGATTTTTTTTTTAAGTTCACCTTCGTTCAAGCCTATCAATAAAGAAGTTCTCATTGATTTTCTGAAGATACTTACATGTCATCTTTACCAATAAAACTCATGACAAGTACATGACTTCTTAGCATAATTGGCTCCGGGCAAGGTATTTGTGCTGTATTCAACCTGTAACATTACAACAAAAACCCATAACTACCTATTAAAAACAAATGCAATCTATAGTACTTATAATTTGTATTAGAGTCGTGCCGAGGGGCACCAATTAAGTTTGGAACCCCTCTGTTGTAGGTAGGGTGACCAGACGTCCTGATTTTATAGGGACAATTCTGATTTTTGGATCTTTTTCATATATAGGCTCCTATTACCCCCCACCCCGTCCTGATTTTTCACACTTGCTGAGTCCTGCATTAACCACTTGGAACGTGAGAAGGTAGGCCACAAATGTCCAGTGGTGTCCACACTGGCAAAGCACGCTATGGGGCTGTGATTTCTGAAGCGCACCATCATATTGCACACAAATTGGTCCGTATAGACTAAAAGTTCCATAGCGCACTTTAAACACAGCTACATTAAAGCACACTAGAGAATTTTTAGTGTGCACCAGCAGGCTCTACATGGACCAATTAGTGTGCAACATAGTGGTGTGCTTTAGAAATCACACCCCTGCAGTGCACTGCTGCACACTACAGATATACCCTTAGTTATATATATTTTGTTAAACTAAGTTGCCCCATACACTCTACTATCCAGCTGCATCAGCCAGTCTGTCTCTCTGTTGCTGACCAAGTGTTTCATCCTTATCCCACCCTGCCCTCCCCAGACAGATGCCTCCATTAGCAACAACTGGTCACGAGTTGTTGACATCGCTGTGATTTTTCTCCCCATAAAAAGATGAAATAAAAAAAAGATTCCTTGAGATGGTGCCTGGGTAACTGATACTCTGCAAAGGCAACAGTCTCCCCTGTCCCCGGTGTCCTTTGCAGCTCCATTCTCTTCCTTGATGGAAGAGAAGGGATGTTAGGAGGGTCTGTGCGGTGGGGACCGACACGGCCCATTAGCAGAAAGCTGTGTGCCCATCAGTCAGTGTTCTACCACGGAGCATGATGGGGTCAGGTCAGCACCGGTCACAGTGTTTCAACAGAGAATAAATAATACGTTGCACTTCTGGCTCCCATCTACATGGGGAAACTGACCATATTCTGACATCATTTTCAATGCTGGTTTTGGGACATAAGAGGATCTGTTCCCTCACCCAGGATCTGGGACACAGCAGCTGTTTGATAGGGCAAGGAATGAGGAGGACTCCTGTACCCAGCTGAGAACGCCTGGAATGGAATCCCAGAGCTGGGGCTTGGGCGGGAAGAGGACGAAGGACCCCAAGGGAACACACCAAGCAGTGCAAGGAAGGAGGACCCAAGAGACTATGCCATGGGATCATGACAAGGAGGAAGAGGGGATTTTTAGAGGAAAAAGGATCAGCATGCAGGCAGAGCCTTACAATTATTCCCTGTCATGGCTGTCACAGGTTGAGAGAGGGGATAATAAAGCTCCCTTGTGTGTGTGTTGGAGGGCTGTCTCCTGTGGGTTGCTCCCCAGTCCTGGGAGATATCTTGGTGCAGTGGCTGGGATTCTCTCCTGTTTCACTCCTGAAACAGACAGCACTAAAGACTCCCACCCTCTATCGCGGCTTTGTGAGTGACACTATGGGTAATGGGGGATTATATGGGAGATCAGGTTCCAAACATCTTGTTCCTCCATAACTGAGGACAGGATCTGAGGCAGATTAAAATCAGAACCCACCTTTTGTGCCTGCGGGGCATCTGGGACAAGCAGGAGCTCAACAGAACAGCTACCATCAAATGATCCACCCCCTGTTGGCACCGGTTTATTGGCTAGCTCTCTAGTTTGCCTGATTCCCTCCTCCCTGAGACCCCACTACACATGCACAAACCACTGATCCTAGTGGAAGGAGGCCACAACGTCGTCTCTCCTCGAGTTTCAGCAGGTTTCACTTTGTGCAGGTGTGGAAATGCTGGAGATTTAGATCCATATCCCTCATTGCCAGGGTTTTTCAAAAATGTGTGAATTAGGAGAACAAGGCCTATTGAAAGTGAATGAGACTTGTGCTCCTAACTCACTTAGACACTTTTGAAAATCCCACATTAAATCTAGTGAGAAGACACTGGGTCTGTAAAAGGAAGAGGTGACTGATGCCTCCCCGGGGAGGGCAGGGTGCCAGAATCACTCAAAAGAGCGACTGTTTGACCCTTGCTGGAGAATCACCCTTGACCTGACAACATCTCCTATGATCACTTTGCTTCTCACCCTACTATTCTGGGGAAGGTTTTAACCAAACAGCCTTGGCAACACCCAGATTCCCTGGCTCACAGACAGTCTGGTTTCTGCTCTGTTTATGGGACCAGCGCTGGTCTTCATTGATGTCAACATGGTGATGAACAACAATCACATCCATGCTGATTCTTTTGAGGCCTGACTCAAAACCCATTAAAACCAACAGGAGTCTTTCCATTAACCTTCACAGGCTTTGGATCAAACCCTTAAATGCATCAGCTGCCTCTGATCCCAGTGACCATGAGGGGCTCACACTTCTGCAGACCCTGGCAAGGATAGACTGAGTCACCCTGGAGCATCTCCGCTCTTTCCTCTGCTAGAGGACCAGATTGCAGTGATGAACAATTGCTCCTCTGCCCTGAGGGCTCTCTTGTGTGAAGTGCCACAAAATGTGGTTCTGCCACCTCTCCTGTTCACCGTGCTTGTGGGGGAACGAGGTGACATAGTGAGCTCTGTAGCGATGTCACTGCCTCCCTGACACTTAAAAACATCACAAGAGGGTTGTGTGTTAAAAATACGTTTGTTAGTTGAAAAGCCCTAAACTGAGTTTCCTAAAAGTCTAACATGGCTACAGTATGAATGAGCTAGTCGCAGCATGACAGAAAAAGAGGGTGGATTTCAAAGCTTAATGTCACGTGCCAGATCCTGATTGTCTGATTCCATTGGGAATCTCGTCTGAATAAGGATTGCAGGATTTGGCCTATCGTACAATCCATGCACACTAAGATGAGGAACTTAAATGTTAATGGAAATATTTAGCCTAACAGAGAAAAAGTAAAGCAATGTTTTAGGAACAGAGACAACACAACAGCTAGTGCGATGTAGGCCCTGATCCTGCTTTGACAGTGAATGGGGGGACAGCTGTGTTTGTGTGGAGCCCACTCAGATCACTGAGGCTGTGTGTGGGTGCAGCAGTCTGCCCAAGTGCTGTTAATGCAGAAGAAACACCTTAGACACATCAGGCTGGAATCTTGGGGAAATCTTTTCAACGTCCCTTAGTAAATGAATGAACAGCGCTTCCAAATAAGCAGGCAGGGAATTGGTGACAGCCCTGAAGGCCGTGACATCTCATCACATCAATTTTCCACACAGATACCACACAGGGGACATTGAGGAGCAGCCAGCTCACACTTACATTAATTCCCACCAGCAATGGAATGCACAAGTCACATCTGCACCAAAGTTAAACACAAAAATCACCTTATTAAATTCCTCATCTCTTTTTCTGCCCATGTCTTCACCATTTTCCTCGGGTTTCCTTTACAATACCCATGACGAAATCTTAAAAACAAGCACACCACAGTGACAAACAGTTATAGAATACCTGTGACAAAAATTAAGAACAATTAAGAACAAGGTAAATGCACAGTTAGCCCTGCAGAGGTTTGCTGTCATTAAAGAAAAGAACTCCAACTCACCTAAATTCCCCACTCACATACTTATCCCGATCTTTAAACATCAAAATAGAGGTTTTATAAATCTTTATTGCTCTGTTCTCTCCATTCACTGTACTGGCGTGATAGACATTAGCCTATAAGTGAGAAAGTAAGAGAAACAATATTAACGTCCTGGGAATAGTTTAAATATTGAGAAGTTTGCTCATGTATCAAATACTGTCAAGAACACCATTTTTTAGGAGAGAAATTAAACCTTGGGCTTTGTCACAGGGTGGCTGCCCCTTTAAAGAGAAATGGGTCTGAATCCCACCTGTGACACAGCTAACTCTCCTTCGCAGAGGGGTGACCCAATCAGGCCTCTGGTGTAGATAGGGGAGAGACTTTGAGTAAGGTAGAGATCTGAGCCTGCACAGTTGCGGAAAGCAAGAAGGCTCCTGCTGGAGACCCTGAGACAGCAGGGGAAGGTTGTTTGCATGCTTCCTGGAATATGTCCTGGCCTCCAAGCCCCAGAGAAAGGTGGGAAAACTGCACTCCAGCAGAAATGCCCTGGAGAAAGGACTGTTAAGATGGTTCTGTTCTGAGTTACATTTGTTTTGACAGACTTTATTGCCAGTCCAGATAGAACTAAATGAGTGTAATCGGGGGGAAGAGGGGGAGAGAGAGAGAGAAACGATTGGAAACTGTATGAGGACTTAATAAATTGGACTGCAGAAGGGGAACCTTGTTTTTGAGTATCTTGGATTGTGTGGAATTTTTTAAGGAGCCCTCAGAAGAGGGAAACTGAGGCAAGAGTGCTGCAAGGACACCCCAAGATATAAGGTGGTGGCAATGCTGTTACAGGCCTCAATCCTAGAGACCTCTGGACTCAACAAGGGTGCCCCACTGAAGTCAACAGGATTTTGCATGGGCCCAGGGATCCAACCACAGGGAATAGCTTGCAGGATTGGGATCTAAAACTATACAAAGATGTTAGCATATGTATAAAGCTCTAAAATGCGTACATGCAATAGAACTTCACAATAATGGCTGGGATGTCCATTACAGATAACTAGAGAGGAGCCTGATCCAAAGAGGTGCCAAGCACCCTCAACTCTTACTGACGCTCTGCACTCCTGAGAGTGGTCACATTGACTTCAATGGAACTATCTGCATGAGTGAGGACTACACATATGATAAGCAGGGGTCTGCAAGGTCAGATCTTCAGAGCCAAATACTGGTTCCCCTGAAGTCAATGGCATTTTGCCTGTTACTTCAATGAGACCAGCCTTTGGCTGTAAGAATGAAACTAGCCTCTGTGCCAAGTGCCAGCATGAGACCTATGTACCACTCAAGTCCTCATGACCACTTACGGTCTAAGTGGAATTTAAATGGTACTCTATATTTTGATTATTAAACAGAGTTCAGTAGCTTCACTACTGATATGTGATAAAATTCAAAGTAACAGATGTCTCACTTTACAGTAGATAAATTAACTTCTTGATAAACACAAGAAAATTAATTTAATGCAGGAGATAAGTATTTTACTATTTCCCTTTCAGCACAGTCAACTTCCTTTCAGTTTGCAAAGAAGACTGTAGCATGCCAGTTGGAATGAAACTCACTTCTTTTCCTGTGCTGATGCAGCCATTTATCTCTGATATGACACCTCTAGTTAGCATCTTGAACAGGATCATTCGTGTTCTTGGATCTAATACCTCATGGGAAATTAGAAAAAAAAAATAAGCAAAATCACTTTATCCAGTTTACTGAAAATATTATTAAACTAATCCATCTTGAATTGAAGAACCCACAGAACCACAGCATCTTAGTGGACCAAGCCATTCAAAATTCTATCTGGATAGTACTCTGTTTCTTCTATAATTTTGGAATTATCTTTAAAATATTAGGAGAAAATGGGTTTGTGACTTGTATGCAACTCCTAATCAGTGGTTTATAATATTTGACATGCATCCTTAGGCTAATGCTAATAGAGGAGTGATTTCCCATCCACAGTACCAAGAAAAAAGTGCATTAGAACACAGCTACCCTAAAATGTGCCAGGCATTCACAATAGCACATGGTGGTCCTTGTGGTATACAGGCCTTTAATGTATCATACTAGGTTTAAAAGCAAAAATGTGCGGATTTAAAAAAAAGGGACCATTTCATCTTTTCCATGGAAAATTCCACTTTTGAGTAAAGCTAAGATGAAATTCTATGCCTATCAACAAAATCCCAGTTGAATACAACAGCAAATCATAATACTAAGCACCACAATATTCTCCAAACCAGCTGTGAAAGCAGACAATTTTTATAAAGCAGTCTTGTTCAGAAAGACAAGAAACATCTGGGGCGAAACCCTGACCTCACTGAAGTCAATGAGTGTTTTGCCATCGACACCAACGAAGCTAGGATTTTACCTCTGGTTATTGAGTCAAATGAAAATAAGCCTTTTAACAAACAGTTTGATATATATAAGACTTACCTGTTCCACTGTTGCTCTGTCAGATTTATCTTTGACTCGATACCTAGTGGAAATTAAAATATAACAGCATGACATGATCTACTCAGGAGAAATACCCATAGCTCCGCCAATAATTTTTCCAGAATGCTTGCTCAAGAAGAAAATTAGGCAAGGAAGGGAGAGAAAAGAGGAAGCATCATTACATTAAAATGGGATTCCTTTGCTGGCAAAGTACCACCAGCATTTTCTGCCATATTGACTAATCCCACAGCCACTGAAATGAATTAGATTTGCCACTGACTTCAAAGAAAGCAGGATCAAGACCTGGCAATGACTTTAGTGACTGGCTCTGCAAATCATCCCATTTTATTGGAAAAATTTTAATTCCAAAATTTGCACTGTAAAAATTATAAACAAAAGCAATAGTATTTTTCAATTCACCTCATACAAGTATTATAATGCAATCTCTTTATCGTGAAAGTGCAACTTACAAATGTAGATTTTTTTTGTTACATAACTGCATTAAAAACAAAACAGTGTAAAACTTCAGAGCCTACAAATCCACTCAGTCCTACTTCTTGTTCAGCCAATTGCTAAGGCAAACAAGTTTGTTTACATTTACAGGAGATAATGCTGCCCTCTTCTTATTTACAGTGTCACCAGAAAGTGAGAACAGGCATTTGCATGGCACTTTTTTAGGTGGCACTGCAAGGTATTTACGTGCCAGATATGCTAAACATTCGTATGCTCCTTCATGCTTCGGCCACCATGCCAAAGAACATGCTTACGTGCTGATGACACTCGTTAAAAAAAAAATGCATTAGTTAAATTTGTGACTGAACTCCTTGGGGGAGAACTGTATGTCCCCTGCTCTGTTTTACCTACATTCTGCCATATATTTCATATTATAGCAGTCTCGAATGATGACCCAGCACATGTTGTTCATTGTAAGAACACTTTCACTACAGATTTGACAAAACACAAAGATGGTACCAATGTGAGATTTCTAAAGATAGCTGCAGCACTTCACCCAAAGTTTAAGACTTTGAAGTGCCTTCCAAAATCTGAGAGGGAGGAGGTGTAGAGCATTCTTTCAGACATCTTAAAAGAACAACACTGCGATGCAGAAACTACAGAACCCAAATCACCAAAAAAGAAAATCAACTTCCTGCTGGTGGCATCTGACTCAGATGATGATAATGAACATGCGTTGGTCCATACTGATCTGGATCGTTATCAAGGAGAACCCGTCATCAGAATGGACGCATGTCCCCTGGAATGGTGGTTGAAGCATGAAGGGACATATGAATCTTTAGCGCATCTGGCACGTAAATATCTTGCGATGCCAGCTACAACAGTGCCATGAGAATGCCTATTCTCACTTTCAGGTGACATTGTAAAAAAGAAGCGGACAGCATTATCTCCTGCAAATGTAAACAAATTTGTTTGTTTGAGTGATTGGCTGAACAAGAAGTAGGACCAAGTGGACTTGCAGGCTCTAAAATTTTACATTCTTTTATTTTTGAATGCAGTTTTTCTGTACATAATTCTATATTTGTAAGTTCAACTTTCATGATAAAGAGATTGTACTACAGTATTTGTATTAAGTGAATTGAAAAATACGATTTATTTTGGTTTTTTTACAGTGCAAATACTTGTAATAAAAAATAAATATAAAGTGAGCACTGTACACTTTGTATTCTGTGTTGTAACTGAAATCAATATATTTAAAAATGTAGAAAACATCCAAAATATTTAAATAAATGGTATTCTATTGTTTAACAGTTCGATTAATTGAACGATTAATCATAATTAATTTTTTTAATCCCTTGACAGCCCTATCCAAAATACAAACAGCACACAGAGCATTTACATTCTCTAATTTC
This sequence comes from Mauremys reevesii, assembly GCF_016161935.1. Lineage (NCBI taxonomy): Eukaryota > Metazoa > Chordata > Testudines > Geoemydidae > Mauremys > Mauremys reevesii. The sequence goes on along the minus strand of NC_052624.1, from coordinate 173,084,233 downwards.
TAGTTTATTCAGCATCACAGATCAAGTTGCAGCTCATAGTAGAAAACTATTTGAGGGCATAAAAGAGTTTTCAGTAAATCAACAGAAATACAGCCACCCAGAGTACTTACATATCTGCTTCCTTTTGCCTAGACTTTTCTGTGACTTTGTTTATAACAGAGTCAGCAAGATTTAACCTATCTGAAAAATACATTAAAAAAAAAAAAAGTGAAGATCAAAGAGGTTTTCCGCACACAAAACTGCAGCTACACTTCTGCTGCCAATAGACATATCACACATCACACACATTCAAGGCACATAAAGAAATACTTGTAACAACATGATCAGGTTTTCAAAACATATGCACTAGCGGCATGTGTTAACTTAGCATTCTCCTCTATGGGTCTTAGACACACTCCAGGATTATAGAGGAGCAACGGGGCTACTGCCCTGGAGATGAGACAGTGCCTAGAGATGCTGTCCTTCAGATGGGATGTTAAACAGAAGTCTATCTGCCCTTCTCTCAAGGAACTTTGAAAAATGGCATGGGATTTTTTAACAGAGTAAGCAATAGCCCTCAGTGTCCAAGCCAATATTCCCTCAATATCGCTAATTCTGATGTTTAAGGTAGCATGTGACTTAATGCCAAGTATACTGCTGCTGTCTGTGTCTATAAATCACTGCCCTACTCACTTATCTCATCATTTTTTAAATCTTTTGGTATGAAAGATACTAGACAAAATCACTGTATCCTAGTATAAGTTTGATATCACAAGATACCATTGTATGTTACACAGCAACTTCACTGCATACTGACTAGACAGAATATTGTAGAACCAAAAAAGCTGAGGTGCTGCAGCTTTCAGAGTGACCAGATGATGGTCTGATGGACAGCTGAGTCCCTCCCTCCCAGCTAATCAGATTGTTTCTGGGGTGAAATTACAGAAGTTATTTTGTGTAATCAGAAGGAGGCAGAGGGAAGAGAGACCGACAGCTCTCTGGGGAGAAGACGACTCCAGGAATGGTATCTAAAGACAAACATGATGTCTGAAGGTGACACCCAATATTAACCCTTTTAACTGTTTGGTAACAGCTGGCTAGTTATAATGCCTAAAAGCTCTAGCTCATTGTAATTAGAATTAATCATTGAATGTCACCAAGGTGTACCTATTACCATAAAAGATGATGATAGGATTATACTTACCTAGATTAATTTTATGCTCAAATTTTCTTAGGGCCTTGTCTGTAGGAGTGGACATTTTTGCTGAATTGCAACTAGGGGTCTGTCTATTTGCCTGAAACAAAGGATTTGTTACATAATTTGCCTTCCCTAAGTAGTCCTTCTAAATACACACAGTACCTTGGGGGAAAAAATCAGTTTATCTAGTTTGATCTGCTCATGTCTCTAAACACCTGTACAAGCTTATCTGCATTTAGAAAATCAGAATTTGTCAGGGTACGGACATAGCTAAGAACTGGAAATGATTTCAGTTAAGAAAAAACAAAAAACATATGTGGGTTCAAAATCCTATTAGCTAAGAGCTCAAGGAGAAGGTGCTTGTTAACCAGGGGATTGACTGTCACTCAGTCAACTAGCGTATTTTAGCTCCCAAGAGGGAACAAGAACACAAGTGATGGGGAAAACAAGGAGAGAAAACACCAAGAGAGAGATGGGGAGAAAAACTGAGAGAGGAAAGAGAGCAAAAAGAGAGAACAAAGAAAGGGCATGCATGGCTTGCCAAAGAGGCATCAGTTCCCACAGGCACTCTTCTCCAGACCCAATCAATGTCTGCCCTAGCCAGATCCCCATCATAAGCCCCTAAATAGCACACACCACACATAACTCCCTCCTCCCCAGGTCTCTTTCCAAAGCCCATAAGGCAGAAATAGGTAGCCCACAAAATATATTTTGTGCCAGCCACAGCATTCTGTAACTGCTCCCCTTCAGTTTCCCAGAGATACTCTGATGTCCCTATGTCAAAGAGAAAAGAAGAAATGTTCTCCTTCTGCTGCCCAAGCTGAGAGCATAGTGAAAAGTAAATTAGTTTTCAAATTCTGTGGGTTAATTATTTAAGCTAGTAATTCAGACAAGATTTCTAACCTGATAGAAACCCCTCTAAATCCATTCACCTTTGGTGTTTTTCATAGGTTTACTTGCCTCCTTAGAATCATAGATTATTAGGGTTGGAAGGCACCTCAGGAGATATTCTAGTCCAACCCCCTGCTCAAAGCAGGACCAATCCCCAAATCCCTAAATGGCCCCCTCAAGGATTGAACTCCCAACCCTGGGTTTAGCAGGCCAATGCTCAAACCACTGAGCTATCTCCTTTACTAATGATACAAAATGTATGCTTGCCCTCACACTCCCCAGTCACATCAAGCATGTCGTCTCACAAACTGGTGAGAAGGAAAGGATAGAAACCCAGGAATACAGAAGGAGGATATTGAAAAGGAGGACATCACAGTGATATCAGGGTGGAGAGAAAGGTTGAGACCCCAAAGGAATGGAACAGAGTTGCAGCCACAGGCGAGACCAAGCAATAGGAGCTGAAGAAGGAGAACCACCGGGGCATGGGAAGAGGGTGGCATTGGTTAGGAGGTATGCGGTGGGTGTGTGTGAGAGGAGAAGAGACAGGACTCATGGGGATGCTCCTAAGCTGAGAGTGCAGTGACAAGTCCCAACTTGAATTTATGGTTGGGGTCACATTCATATATCATTGTGCCCTGCTTTAGTCCCGTTTGCTATTAGAAACTCTGAAAAGTGTCCTGGAAGTGTCTTTAATGTACCTGTGGGTTGCAGCCTCCAGTTGCAGTATGCCGCTTGGTGAGTCTTCCAGCTGAATCATCCCAGTCCCACTCTTCATCCTCATCATCGTCATCATATTCAATTTCATCACTGTCCACTTCCTCAGACAAACATGACTGCTGATGTTTAACTGTTACCTCTTCCTCTTTAACTGTTTCCGTGCCCTGGGTCAATTCACTTTAAAAAAAAAAAGATCTATATAAATAAACCCCATATATAAATAAATAAAACCCATACAGAATCATTGTGAAATTAATGTACAGTCATCCAGAAGAATGAAATAGCAAGGGTACCTCTGCTCAATATTTTATTATTTCACCTGCCCTGAAGAGCTCTTCTGCATGGTGGCTAACTTTTACTATAGCACTTTTAAGTATCTTCTTCCTTTGCTTAAATGCTGTTTTGTAATTCATTCAACTACTCTGTTCAGTGAATCACTGATATCTGGCACTCTCTGCAACTCATACCAAACACCTACACTAGAAAAGATCATCCTGTTCACTCTTCAGAGGCAGACACACTCCGCTGTCCTAGCAAACTAGGCTAGGCAAGGATTCTAGCTGAGATGTTCCCAAACTGGACCTTACCACTGAGTTGCAGAAAGCTCAACAAATACCCTGGTCTGAGAGATCAACAGATCCAGCACTAAAACTGATGACCTAGAAATGAACATTTAGTTGTTATGAGCGCTTATGATCCATCCTAAGCCCGGTCTCTGTGGCCTGTCAGGTCTCTTCATATTCTTCCCATGTACCTCTAATTTCTCCTTAGTCACCTCAGGGTATGTCTACACTGCTGTAAAAGACACGCAGCATAGATGCAACTGGACCAAGTCAGCTGACTCGGGCTCAGGCTGCAGGGCTGTAAAATTGCCATGTAGACATTTGGGCTCACACTGGAGCCTGGGCTCCAGCCTGAAAACAAATGTCTACTCTTCTATTTTTAACCTCGCAGCATGAGCCTTGCAAGCTCAAGTCAGCTGACCCACGCTCTGACACTTGGCGCTGCAGTGTTTTTAATTGCAATGTAAACATATCCTCAGATATTTGTAAGGTTCCCTCCCACATCAAAAATAAACTGAATATTACCTTAGCCTGAAACATACCAATTCTAGATTCCAGATCAATTTATCATAAGCATATGCAGTCCAGAAGATCTTTTCATCAAATGCAATAGAAAAATGAGACCATAGACTATAGAGGTGAAATTTACTCCTCCCCGACACAAAATCTGAGGAAATGGGTTCTTGGAAGAAGGTCAAGGATAATTTGGGAGATGGATTTTACCTCCAACATCCAGGAAAGCCACAGATTCACTATAGCCCTTCCAAGGTTGCTATTCCAGCCTATGACCTAGCATTGCCCCTCAGTACCTCCTACACTGGGGTTTTGAGCCACTGCATCAACTTAAATTTGGAGCCTTCTTACATGATAAGCAAAGGAGTGAGGAGGCCTCTGTGTATATCCATTGTGCTCTCACATGCCACAGTTGTAGATGTGTAGGGTTCAAGTAGGGCAGAATGTCTCACATAGACCCAATATGAGATGGGGAGGGGTGAATTTCACCCTAAGAATTTATCAACCCTTTCCCACTGCACTTCTCCATCCTTTGCTGACAACTCTACTATTCAATTTAGAACGAGGATCCTGACAGATCATAAGAACAGTCATACTGGGTCAGGACAATGGTCCATTTAGCCCAGTATCCTGTCTTCCAATAGTAGCCAGCATCAGATGCTTCAGAGAGAGTGAACAGAACAGGACAATTATTGAGTCCAGTCCCAGCTTTGGCATGGAGAGGTTAAGGGACACCCAGAGCATAGGGTCACATTCCTGATCATCTTAGCTAATAGCCATTAATGGACCTATCCTCCATGAACTTACCTAATGTCTTATTTGAACCCAGTCGGCTACACTTACAAATTTGCAGCGCTGCAGCAGGGTGTGAAAACACACCTGCTGCGCAGCTGCAAATGCGCGCGCTCCCAGTCCCAGTGTAATCAAAAGCAGCCGCTGGAGCCCGCTGTCCGCGCTGTCCATTCCAGAGCTGAGCTGAGGACGAGACAGCGAGGGGAGAGTTTTCGCAGCTGGCGCTTTGCTTACACTCTAGCGCTCAAAGCGCTGCCCGCTGCTGCGGCGCAGCGCAGCGCTAAGTTAGCCATACTTTTGTCCTCCAAACATCCCCCGGCAATAAGTTTTACAGGTTGACTGTGGAATGTCAAATGTGCTGAACACAGGTTTGTTAAACAAAGACAAAAAACAAAAAGAAAAAACTTTTCCACATTCAAATCAACCTTTCACAAACTTTACACATAATGTAAATATTTCCATGATTTTATTTAAACAATTTTCTTTTTAAACAAAAACATTCTCCTCCATGCTTTGAAACAATTCAGGAGAATCACAGAGTGAAACAGCCTGGAAACTCCTGAGAAACAAATTTGCAACAAACCAATCTATTTTTATTGCCTAAGCAGAGAGCGTAAAAAGTAAATAGACTTTATATATAGTCTCACATACCATTTCTAACCTGACAGCATTCCTTTAAATCTAGTCATATTTTGCATGTTTTGTAGATTTTTCTTTCCTTTGATAATCATCCAAAATGTCTCTTTCCTCACAATCCACCCTGTCCCTATTTGCTCCAGGATGTAATGTACAATAGTAACTGCCTGACGCCAACATTATTCCCTTGGCATCAGAATCTGGAGTAAAACACATTGGATTACAATGTTATTGCAGGACCAAGAAGCAATAGCCATGCTGTGAAGAAGTAGGACCTGATGGGCAAAAAGTATCTTTAATCATCAAGCATCCAATCCTGCAACACATACACATATAATTGTTCGAGTGGTTCCACTTAAGTCAGCAAGACTATTCCTAACAGTAAGCACTACACCTCATAAGTCATGTTTGCAAGACTGTGCAGGCCCTGATCCTGCACAGAGCTCTACCAAGAGGCCCCCTGTATCCATGCAGAAGTCTTAGGGGCCAAAACAGCATAGGAGGAAATATCATTAACAAATTGTTCCTCATTGTATTAAAAAAAAAAACCTTGTTCCCCACCATCCCACCAACACTGCCCCAACTTTTCAACACTATCTTAAAAATACAAGTAGGCAGTCAGTGAGGGGAAAAACAAACTCTGTTCTAACTTTTCACATGATTTGAAAATAATCTTGGCAGCCTGTTTTCTCCTTACCTGTCAGAGGAGTCTGCATCATCGAATTGCCCTGGGACTGTTCGGCGCATCATCTCCTTCCTGTAATTCATTGTTGCAGTAGGTCTCCACGCAACGTACAGAGGACTGGAATCCGTGTCATATACACAATGTGTTCGCTAGGTTATGTACTGTGTTTATGAGCTATAAACTAAATTCTATGTGCGGTCTCTTAGCTCTACACCTTACACTGAAGCTATGTCGGATGTGAAGGCTACGTGTGTTAGATGTATATACACACACACACACACAGTGTATGCTCAGGACACTCCAGTGTATACTATAGTATGCAGGTTAGGCACTCTGTGCACGTTACAGTGAATACACTACACGTGCGTGTTACACACACACACACTCGATAGGCCGTGTTGTGTGTTACCATACGCACAGGCAGTGCAGTAGGAAGGCAGCGTCACGTGCTACGTGCCGTGTGTGACACACACACATACACACACACGGGTTGCGTAGCCTACTGGGTGGTGCGCAGGCCCCTCGCTGCGCGCGGGTCCCAGGCTACGTGCGTGTGGCCCCTTCGCTGGGGCTGCAGCTCCCCGCGTGCGGCGCGCGGCCTCCTCCGCGTCCCGGGACTCGGAGCTCGGACACGCGCCGCCGCTAGCACCAGCCAGGAACCACCCTCTACGGCACAGCCAGCGGCTCAAAAAAGCCACGAACGCGACCGCGCGCTCTGAGAAGCCGCACCCACCCGAGCGCCGGTCTCGTGTAAACCAATGCCGAGGCGCCAGGACTGCACGCCTCCTCCGTGCAGAGTCTATAAACCCCAGCCGCACCACGCTGTACGCTGTAAGCAAACACAGTGTGCCTGTATCCCGAGTACCCATACACAGCCGTGTATACCCATAACATGGCACGGGAGCCAGGTACGTGCATAACCGGTACATCGTCCGCCTACAGAAACACAGTAGGTACTCGGGGTACAGACACACGCACAATAGTTATAGGGCCAATATTTATATACATCGGTATATTTATAAATCAACGCAATGCGTATCTGGTGTTCGCACACGTTAATGTGTGTGTGTGTGTACAGGGGTTATTTTGTGAACGCTGACATCAGGCTTCTCGAACATGGTTAGGAGCTGGCTGTCAAAACCAATAGCGCTTAATGCGGTGTAAGGTTGCGGCTGAACTTGAGCCGCGGGCCGATGAGTGGTTCTTACAAATCCCCGGCACCAGTTCCGTTTACACGTGCCCGTGAGACAAACCCAACATTCAGCTTCAAGGCTCTCGTCCCCGCCCCTCTCCCGCCGTTCAGGCAGGGGGATTGGTTGTGGATTTGTCATGTCACAGGGGGTCTTTGTGACGTCACCGCAGTCCTAGCCAACTGGACTTCTAAGACCAGCCAGACCCCCAACCCACCTCATACGCGGATGGTCCAGGAGGGAACCGGAAGCACCTGGCCTAAATTCAGAAGTTTCCATGGATCCAAGAAGTGAGTCCATTAGAATTTAAGACCTAGCAAAAACTGATTACGAGAAGTGAAAAGAGGTGCTGCCCAGTGATAAATTTCTACCCCACTTATAAAAAAAAGTCCCAAATAGAACTGTAAGATTAAACTGGGTTAAATACAATTAATAAAATACAAAGGGGGGGGGGGGATTTATTATCATTACCATGATAGGTATTTCCCTAGGAAATTTTTTTTCTAAGAGAAAAACTGCTAAGTATCCCATATTATGGTATGAACTATTAACCTTAAGGAGGTCAAAGTTAAGATGCTTTTCTGAAATATTTGAACTATTTTGGTTTGCAAAAATCAGACTCCTAAAAATTCTGATAAGTGCATTTTCAGTCTTTCTAGAAATACCATGAGAATTGCCTTTTCTTATGTTATTTTGGCTTATATGCCTCTGATCCAACCAGGACCAGCAAGTGTAAAGGTGCGTGAAAATTGGGTCAGGGAGAGGTTTGGGCTAAGAACTGTGTGAAATCCTGGCTCCATTGAAATCGAAGGCAAAACTCCCATTGACTTCAATAAGGCCAGGATTTAATCCAATCCAATTTTTAATTCAATCCAGTTCATCCATATCTACTAAACATTGGTGATTAAAAAGAAGATGAATAAAAATATTTATAAAGTCATCCTTATTTTGTTACAGTTTATTCTAAATTGAAAGCATACTTTGTCATGTCATGTCATGTTATGTCATGCAATCAAAAATACTGGGGCTTCCTCAGAGTAAGAGACCTGGATCAGTGGATTTTGCCTTAGATCTGAAAATCTTGTAATAAGAGTTGGATCAGGCCCTTACTTCTCCACTGTGAACATAGTGAGCACACAGTCCTGTCTATGGCCGAAGACTCTGACCAATTCCACCACTGTGGCTCCATATGCTCTTCTGCTTGTCCCTTATTCTAAACTGATACCCCAGTCACCATGATAGATGGACAAGCACAGGCCTTCTATTCTGGAGGCCATGGCAGGTCTGAATTACAGAATTCTCATATATAGGTTACATAAATCAGTAGAACTATCACTCCCAGAAGTCCTTTTACCCTCCCTTACTAGGAATAACTACTCATTACTTTCAAGAAGAGTTTAATTGGCAGAATATATATATTGGATGCAGGAATTTCACAGACTTCAATTGAAGCTTTTTCTGAGTAAAGATTGTTACTCTATAAAGGCAGATATATAGAGAGTACACACTCATATACCCATTATGTAGTATGTAATGTAGATTGTGTGGTCTCTGTGTTATATATACAGGTGTATATAATATACTATAAAATCTTTCTTTACTCTGACAAAACTCCAGCTGAACCCAATGGAATTCCCAATATTCAGTCCTCACTAGATCACATTTCTCTACTTATGTCATAATAATGTCTTAATATTCAATACAAAAGACAAGGTGGGTGAGGTAATATATTTTATTGGACCAATTTATGTTGTTGGAAGAGACAAGCTTTCAAGCTTCACCAACAGAAGTTGGTCCAATAAAAGATACAACCTCACCAACCTTGTCTCGCTCATATACTGGGACCAACATGGCCGCCACAACACTGTTAATAACCAATACACAAACAGTTTGATTGCTGCTTGCTTGCTTGTTTGTTGATGTGTTAGAAAAATGAAGGTGGAGGCCTGTCTTTTGCTATCATTGTTTGTGGTTTATGCTAGTTGAAATTAAAAGGGTTACAATCTTTTATTTGCAGATGTTTCCCCACCATCCAGTATGTAAAGATGAAGGCTATCAAAAGTTTTTGACTTTGGCAGTAATCAGTAAAGCAGAGGTCGATGCTTTTACTCAGCAGCCTTTAAATACAATGAATGAAGGAGATGCCATTTCCCTCAGCAATGCTTCTCTGCAGGTGACCCACCGAGATTCTCTTAATGTTGAAAGCAGCAGTACACCTTCAGAGATCTCTCAGGTGTGTACGTCATAGAGCTACTTTGGGATATCTCTAAATTGGGATATCTCTAAATTCTCCCATGCCAGTCTCTGGTTCACATGGAAATTAAATATCCCATGAATATTTTTACCAAAGGAGTAGGGGAATTACATGCTGGTATCCAAACTGATATTCTCCTCCAGTAAGGCAGGTTCTCATGGTTTTGTGTGAGCTGTTGTTAAGACAGTGGTGTGTCTTTGCTCTCTACACATCTTTAGGAATATGAGGAAACCAGATAGACACAGTTGGGTTCCAAATAACTGTATTTACTAAATATATAAGTATACGAGACCTAGCTCCATATATACACCATTGCTCTGTTAGGGTTCTGTTGGCATCAAAACTAGAAGAGAGGAATGCCCATTAGAGGGCTCCCAAACTATTTAAAGCACTACTGCCCAGTACCTATACACTGCAGAGAGCTGCAACATTTCTTCCAGCCTTAATATTCTGTCAGTATGTGTACATCGTTTTGAGCAATGTGATTTGTAATGCCTTGAGTATGAAAGGCAGTATCTGAAAACAATCTGTATTCTTACTTATTATTATACTGTAGTATCTAAGAAACCCAATCCAGGATCAGGGCCCTATTATGCTTGGCACTGTACAGACAAGTAACAAAAAAGGGAGTCTCTACCCCCAAAGGCTCACAGTCTAGGTATTCTATATATATTTTTGCTTAAAGTGAATCTAATGCTTATGAAGTGTTGATGGTCCTGGAGGCTGAAGTTCTTTATGTGTCAACAAAATAAGTGAAGTGTGAGTAGCAGCAGCATAAGCTTCCTCATGCTGTCCTGTCAGCATGCTGGTGATCCTGACCTAGAGGGGACCAGCAGTGAGAGTGTAGGTCATTCCCTGTGCCCAGTCAGTCTTTGCCGATGCTGCCAGGGAAAACTAGGAGCTGGGCTGAGATCACCCTCTCATTTCTTTTAGGATCAACTATCACATGGTTTCAGCTACTATTGATCACCTGGGATAGGTTTGAAGTAGAGACTTGCAAGTTTATTCCATTATATATTTAATAAGGAACTCTGCAAGTAAACATGGTGATTCAGTTGACTGATTCGGAATTAGCTTGCTTGTAACATTGATTATTAACTATTTCCTACTCTAGAGATACTTTCTCAGATTTTCCTCAAGGCCTCCATGTGGGTGAACATCTCTCTAGCCAAGGTGGGCTGGATATTTCTCCTTTAGGAGGCCAACAATGCTCATTCTGAAACAGCCATAGAAGGTGACGCAAGAAGTGACTCCCTAGGGAATATGTGACACCTGTGAGAGGGTTGATTTCAGTGAAGCTCCTGCTTCTGCAAGTAGCTAGCAAAAGTACCATGCCCTCAGGAGGACAATCTTATATTTAAAGTACTGTGTTGGGTCTCAGGAGATCAGATTTGATTCCTGGCTCTGCCACAGACTTCCTGTGTGACCTGGCACAAATCACTTAATATCTCTGGTATCAGAGGGGTAGCCGTGTTAGTCTGGATCTGTAAAAGCAGCAAAGAGTCCTGTGACACCTTATAGACTAACAGACGTATTGGAGCATGAGCTTTCGTGGGTGAATACCCACTTCGTCAGATGTATTCACCCACGAAAGCTCATGCTCCAATACGTCTGTTAGTCTATAAGGTGCCACAGGACTCTTTGCTGCTTTTAATATCTCTGTGATTCAGTTCCCTAGCTGTGAAATGGGGAAGATAACAATTCCTTACTTCACAGGGGTGTTGTGAGAATAACAGGGCCGCCCGGGAGGGGGCAGGGCAAAATTGCCCCCCCCCCCCGTCCCATGGGGGGCCCCACCAGAGTTTTGGGGGCCCCTCCTCGGTCCACTCTCTCACTCCCCGCAAACAAACGGGGGGCGGGGCGGCGCGGGAGCTTTCGCCTCGGCGGTCGCCGCCGGTCTGGGGGGTCCTGAGGAGCCCCGGAAGGACCCCCCCAGAACCACGGGAAGGGGGCGGGACGCCGCCGCGCCGTTCAGCGGCGGTTGGGGGTAATTGGCGGGGCGGGGGCCTTCCATTCCGGGACCCGCCGAAGTGCCGGGCCCCCTCCGCCGGGCGCCGCCGCGCGCGGGCTGCGCCGGCGGGGCGTCCGGGCGGCGGCGGGGCGGCGGCAGGGGGCGGGGGGGGCGCCCCCGCGGGCCCCCGGCGGGCGCGGGGGGCCCCGGCGGGCAAGCCCCGCCCCCCCCCCCCCCCCGGGTGGAGAATAAATAAACTCAGGTAGTATGTTGATGGATATCCCACGATATCTAGATAGCCAACGAAACAGAGGGGAAGCTGTAATTTTTTGGACTGAGCAGAGGGCTGGAGTTCAGAGATCAGGATTCTAATTTCTGCTCTGCTATTTTCTTGTGGTGGGACTTGACTTACATGGCTGTGCAGGGCTGTGAGACAACCCCCACACCACCACCTCTGTGCAGCCTCCCCATGTCTCGTTGGCCTCAAGCAGAGGTGGGAGGAAGCAGGGGCTGCATGCTCAAACTTTTTCCCCGCCTTCATACAGGTCAGCAGGGAGTGGACAGAGAGGACTAACTTGCAGCTCCACCCCCACCAGGGCCGGCTCCAGGTTTTTTGCTGCCCCAAGAGAGAAAAAAAAAGAGCCAGAGTGCTGCCACCGAAGCAAAAATAAATAAATAAAAAAGTCAGAGTGCCACCAATGAAGTTTAAAAAAAAAAAAAAATTAAAAGGAGTGCCGCCCCTTGAAAAGAGCTGCCCCTTGAGAAGTGCCGCCCCAAGCACATGCTTGGAATGCTGGTGCCTAGAGCCGGCCCTGACCTCCATTCAACATGCCACCTGGCATAAGTGAGCTGGCATGGGGTGAACTGTAATCTACTACTGATCACAGTCAGTATCAGGTTTTTACTAACCTCCAGGAACAAGGAATTGTAGCTATGCACTGCTCCATACACAGGATGGTGCCTAAAAGCTCTGTCTAACCCTGGTTGATGACACTTGCTCATCTTTGGCTAGGAAAAGCAAATACACTGTGATCAGGGCCGGCTCTCGGTACCAGCCCAGCAAGCAGGTGCTTGGGGCGGCCAAGGGGAAGGGGCAGCACATTGGGCTCTTCAGCGGCAATTCAGCAGTGGGTCCCTCGGTCCCTCTCAGAGGGAAGGACCTGCCGCTGAATTGCCGCCGAAGAAGAAAGCGGCTCGGTGGAGTTGCCGCCAACTGCAATCGCGGTTTTTGTTTTTGTTTTTGTTTTTCTGCTGCTTGGGGCGGCAAAAACCGTGGAGCCGGCCCTGCACAGAACATAACACAAAATGGTGCTTTGCTCTGCAGATAGCATAAGCCTTGAGTGATTTAAAGGTGTACTGCAGAGAAAGCAAAATCCATTCTGGGCCAAATAACGGGCGCCAGCGGCAGCTCCAGGCACTAGCACTCCAAGCGCCCTGCCGGTCCCTGTGAGGGAGGCAGTCTGGCAGCCTTCGGCGTCTTGCCTGCAGGAGGTCTGCCGGTCCCACAGATTCGGTGGCAATTCAGCGGCGGGTACGCCAAAGCCACAGGACTGGCGGACTTCCCGCAGGCACACCGCCGAAGGCAGCCTGCCTGCCGTGCTTGGGGCGGCAAAAAAGCTAGAGCCGCCCCTGACTGTGATTCACACTTATTGGAGAAAATAAACAGAAAAACCGTCTGTGTGTAGTGACTCTTTTTGTGATGAGTGAGGCCTTGCTACCAGCTGAAGATCCAAGTGATGAGGATAATTAAGGAGTCCCCTTTTTGTGTTTGCAGGATGAAATACAGAATGCGAGGCAGAAAGGGGATCCTAGCTGCAGACTCTACAAAGGAGATCATCTTTTTGAGCCAGGGTTGGAAAATTTGATATACAGTATGTTCCTCTTTGGCAATGAATCAGGAAATAGAAAGAACTTTAACTGTCTTTTTTTTTTATAGTGCCTCTAAGTGTGCTACAGTGGCCTTTCACAGAAGGTATAGAAAGACTCACTCCCTTCCCCAAAGCACATGGGGCCTGGTCCAGAGTCTATTGATATCAATAAAAAGCTCCTTTTGATTTCAGTAGGTTTAAGATCAAGCACTTACCATCTACCTTTCAGATGTGATGTTAGTAAGGGAGATAAGCAGTAGAGACAGGATGGAGCAAGGAGGTCTGGAAACAGTAGCAATATAATCAAGATACTGTTTAAGCAAAGGTGTATTTATTTACATAAAAACACAACTATGTCAATCGGACAGAAAATAACCTAGAGAAGAAACATGAGGTCCATATTCAATTCACCAACACACAAATTTCACTTGTAAATTGCAGTGAATAATAAATTCCCTTCCACTGTGTCCACGGTGACACTGAAATGAGATAATTTGGTCCTCACAGCTGTTCCTGACTTGTCAGACCTTCATTCCATGCAGGCTCACTGATGACTCAGAATAGGCTGCCACAACATGCTGCTGCCTACTCCTGTGAGCAGGAGCAGAATGCACGCCCAACTAGCACTTGCTGCTGACAGCAGCATATGTGCTTAGCTGGCAGCGGGGGCTGCACACATCCACTAGCTGGCAGATTACCTCTTCTAGAGCCTAGAGGCCTAGATCCCCAGCTGGTGAAAATCAGCATAGCTCCACTGAAGTCAATGGAATTACATTGATTTACACCAGCTAAGGATCTGGCCCATAGCGTGCAAGCCAGCATGCTAGTCATAAGTACCTCCTAGTATTGCTTTGAGCATTAGGATTGATTCTGCTCTGCTGCTTGCTCCATTATAAAAGACTCCCTATACCCTGTTTCCCTTTACATGCCAGCACAATAGAGGCCAGGATCCAGTCCATAGCATGCTAATTCTTTTGCATAATTCACTATTCCCTAACATTGTAGTCTAAATTCTGCCCTCACATGCACATTGATTTCAGTGGATGTTGTACACATGTATCTGAGGGCTGAAATTTGAGTGTGCTAACATAATCCCTGGTGTGAGCATTCACACAGTTGCATCATGTTCGGGTTAGGTTATTTCTGATCAGAAAGCCATGTAAACTGAAAGGAAATCATACACCTGTTATGCTAACCTGAAACAGAACAGCATACCTCTCCCCAGTTACAGTGTGATATTTCTATTAATGTTCTATGAACCAGTTCAAATGTATTTACTCAATCCCATCTTGACTATGTGCAGATTTTGAAGACTCTTCACAGAAAGTTTTGACACCATTATGTGATACAAGAACATGCCTTAGCAACAAGGACTCTCTGTATGTAGCAGACTGGAAGGAATCCTCAGATAATGAAAGAATATTCTTCCCTAGGAAGGAATTATTATCCAAAGAAGAATCAACAGAACGCAGCAAAATGCTGGACTGGTCAAAGGAAAGCTCCATTACTGGAAAAGACTTGATTAAAAAAGCATCATGGGAAACTGAGCATGAGGAAGTTTCACTGGCAAAAGAATTGTTACCTCTGGAAGATGATCCATTTGTGATAATGGGGGAGTCATTCCTGGAGTGCATTGTTAAGGAATCCCCCATAAAAGAAGTGTCCTATTTTCTCACTCAGCCCACAGGCTCTTTAATTAAGAAAAATCCGTGTTTTGTTACTGAAGAATTATTTTTCAGAGAGGACAACTTTAACTTGACTGGCAAAGCAGCCAGTCATGAAGGAAATATGGTAAGATTTCAAACTGCAATCCACAAGAAAATGGAAGCATGTTGATGAAAACGATGTTCCCTATTATAGCTAGTGGTGATATTTGAAATGATGTGTATACCTAGTCATACTCTCTGTGGGAGAGTACTGCACCTCCTTGATGTATGATGTTATTAATAAGAGAGTAGATGTATTCTAAATCCCCCCTTGATACTAAAGTTGGGTGCAATAGAAATGCCTATTGAATTAACTGAGCTCTGGATTTTATGAGAGAGCATATTTTCACTGATGTATGGATTCAGTTTACAAACACTTACCTTCTTTTGGCAGACAGCCACTGAACAACACATTGACTGTGCAGAGAACTTGAAGGATATTTCTCCAGTCTCTTTGGATGAAAACATAGAATATATTCAAGCTCTAATGAAATCAAATAGACTCATGAAAGAAAATATCAAGAGCAACTTATTACATTGTTGCAACAAAGAGGAAAGTGTTGGCGGCAGCCTTCTGTCTGAGTCTGTGAGATACCTTTTATTTATAATTTTTCTATCCTTTTAGCCACAGATATGCAATAAGGGGAAGAAATTTTTAGTTTAAATGAGTTGAAAACTACATAAAAATGTGGGCTAAACTCTGCTCCAATTTACTATTAGTTTTATGATAGCATCTGAGAACCCTCAATCAAAAATCAGGGCCTTCTTGTGTTAGGTATCACTGATACCCAGTTCTGTCCCACTGAAGTCAGTGGAGTTGCCCAATAGAATGGAAAGCAGAATTTGGCCCTTTATCTCTCTTTTGGTTAAGTTGTACCACCATTGAGTGAAATCTCCCTTATGTAGGGGATACAGAAATTCAACACATATATTGTTGCATGGATCAGTGAAAGTCACTTTTTATCTGTGGTCGTGTTTGCCCTTTCAACTTAAATGCTCTCTGTCTCCACTTTCATGCTATCCTGTGCAATAGTTGTGCCTGATAGCCTGAGTTTTTTAAATTCCTGTTGTAAGATGGTTGCTCAACACAATTTAGAACCCAAACCTACAATGGCATCCTTGTGAGCCCCATTCATTTCCTGGGGGCTCTGCACAGACAGAGTGGCCATGGGTGCCATTGCAGGACTGGGGCCCTAGAGAGATGCTGTTTTTTATTCATTGTCAGTCCAGGAAAATACACAGCATCCTATTTCTGGTTGGGAAAGATTCTGTGTCTTGAATTTATTGCAATTTTATTTTTTGCCATTACAAAAATGAGCTGTTAATAATTTCAAAAGAAAAAAATATTATAAAAAGTGTTTTTGAAAATTTATATTTATTAACCTTATTTTGGTTTGCTTTGTAATGCCTGGTGCAGATTGATTGAGTTCTCAGATAAGTAATATTTCCATTTAAGTTAATGGAAATGCAGTGTGAGTAAGGAGAACTGACTAAAGAGGGAAGGATATGACCTCCTGTTTGTAATGGTAAAGTTGCAACAATATTGGTTCTCTTACAGTAAATGGAACTCATTCAAATTATCCTCAGGTGAACTAGTCAGGTAAGGCAGATAGTCACAGCCAATCAAGTCATGTATGCTTTTGTTTTTCTAATAAGTTGACAATAGGTTGTGGTTGTCCCCCAGGGAGCGTGTACATCTGACAAGTCTTTATTCCATCCTTCTGAGAAGTCACTCGATGGCCAAGAAGAATGCAAGCAAGGGGACACAGGTAGTAAAGGAATTCTCCCATCTCATAGTACAAGTAGAAACTGCCTGAGTCCCTATGAAGCAGCCGTCAATATGTATGAGACAAAAAATTCAGAGCTTGGCCCAGAGAAACGTCAATTTCAGGAGGGGGATGTGGACTTGAATGAGGTCATCAAGGGATTAGAACAGGACCAGCAAACGCAGCAAACCCAAATCATGGATCTTCAGTATGATAATATTTTTTTGGAGAAGAAGATTAAAGAAATAGAGAAGCTGCTGCTTGAAGAGGGGTGTGTAGACTTGGGCGAGGTCATGAAGAAGGTAGAACAGGACCAAAAGAAACAGCAGACCCAAATCATGGATCTTTACTATGATAACATTTCGTTGGAGACCAAGATTAAACAGCTAGAGGTGGAAATTGTCCAGCAGCTGCATTTTATAGACACCATAAACAAGCTGAAGAAGAACATCGAAGATCTAATTGAAGCAAAGGACAAGATCTCTGTGGAGAAGTCTGAGACTGACAGCTGCCTGAAGAATGTGCAGGAGGCTTTATCCAGTGCCAGGGACCATCTTGAGGAAGCTGGGGCTGAAAGAAAAGCCCTTCTGCTGCAGCTGGAAAAACTTAAAACCAATTATAGTCTCCTTCAGGAAAAGCATGAAGCAGAGATGGAGCAGAAGATCAAATCTACGACACAGTGCTTACAGATGGATCAGACTATACGCAGAAAAGAGCAAGAAATACAAGAGCTGCAGCATCTTAAACAAAAATTGGAGCATGAAGTCAAGACTGCCACTTCCGCCTTGCACAGACTAAGGGAAGAAAAGGAGAATGCAGAGAAACAGCTCCTGTCCCTTCAGGCAGAACTTCAGAGACAGAAAGACGACAGGCTGGCAGAAAGGCAGCAGTTGGAATCCAGATATAACAACCTGGTTGCTCAGATTAAAATCTTGCAAACAGAATCTGAAAATGAGCGGGCTGAGACAGAGAAAATGCAACAGCGGATCAGTGCATTCAAAATAGAGAACCAAGAGCTTCAGCAACAGATAGTGAAAGACAGAGAGCAAAATCATTTTCTCCAGCTTGAAACTGCCAGGTGGAAAGAGCAGTATGACAAAATCAGGGAGTCACAAATAGTAAAGGTATTACTATACACTTTGGATCCGTGACATACTGTATTACTGTTAAAAGTAAAAGAACCTACGTCATTTAGAATAGACTAGAACGCCCGGCTGTCTTACACACTCAGTGACCACCATGTGTCTTTCCTTCACTTTTTTAGAAGTGGTGAAATTCATCTCTCCACAGAAGCTCAGCACAAGGCCTGTGCCCCATTTAAGACCTACTTTGAAGGCATCAGTGGTGCATAGGCCTTGATCTGCCTCTGTATACAGAGGTGAATTTCACCCGAAGCACACATAGCAAACACACACACTTGCATAAAATGCAAGTCACACGTAGCTGCTAAATGCAACTTTTACAGGGTGAATATTGTGGTTGTGAGCACTGATTATGTATTTAAAATCCCTCACTGAAATAAATATGGTGCTCAAAATGTGTGTGTTTGGGGAGAGGGGGAGAGAGAATTTTGGTCCCCTAAAAATAGTATTTTTCTATCTTTTTTCCCCTTTTCTCAGTGAAAGTTGGGAGTATGGGTCTGAGTCTGGGATGGGGAAACTACGTTCCGTGGGCTGGATCTGGCTGGTGAGCCATTTAAGCCGTCCCCAAGCTCCCGCTGGGGAGAGGGGTCTGAGGCTTGTCCTGCTCCGGTGCTGTAGCTGGGGCGCCAGGTTGGGGGCCACACCACGGGTCTCGGCCCTGCTCCAGCCGGGGTGCCGGGTCGGGGGCCGCACCACGTGGCATGGCCCCGCTCCGGCACTCTAACAGTGTCAGGGGCCACTCCACATGTAGAAGCCAGAGAAGGGACATGCCACTGCTTTGGGGAGCTGCTTGAAGTAAGCACCGCTCGGAGCCCACACTCCTGAGCCTCTCCCCATGCGCCAACCCTCTGCCCCAGCCCTGATCCCCCTACCGCTCTCCAAACCCCTCAATCCCAGCATGGAGCACCCTCCTGCACCTCAAACCTTTCATCCCCAGCCCCACTCCAGAGCCCGCACCCCCAGCCAGAACCTGCACCCCTTCCCGTACCCCAGCCCTGTTCCCCCTACTGCCCTCTGAACCCCTCGGTCCCAGCCCAGAGCACCCTCCTATACCCCAAACTCCTCATCCCCAGCCCTCACCCCCAATGAGAGCCCTCACCCCCCCACACACACTCCAACCCCAATTTTGTGAGCATTCATGGCCCACCATACAATTTCTATTCCCTGATGTGGTCCTCAGGCCAAAAAGTTTGCCCACCCCTGGTCTGAGTAAATGAGCCTTTGTATTGAGCAGAGATATAAGCAGCATATGTTGATTTCTTCTTTAATTTCCCTGTCTACATGCTAGGAGCAGATGCAGTATCAAATGATCCAAACACTCAGACATAAAATTGGAATACAGAAGGAAGAACTAAGGAAGAAAGAAGAGGAAATAGAGTGGAAGATGCACATTCTGGGGAGGTTTCTTCTGGTATGTTAGGACATGTGCTGTCCTTTCTTAGAAGAATGCTTTATTATAGAAATAGCAGTTACACTTTCATGTCTACAGATGACATAGTCCTTTTCTTCCTTACTTATGCAAACCTCCCATTGACTCCAGTGGGAATTCTGAGTGAGTAAGAAGTGCAGGAACAGGACTAAGTACTAAGACTTCTATCTGAAAAAAGTACTTAAGCATGTGCTTATCTTTAAGTACATGGGACTACTCCTGCAATTAAAAGATACGCATAGGTTTAAGTGCTTTGCTGGATAGGGGTCTAAGCTGGGAAATATGTCTTATACAATGGCTCACACAAACATTGGATTACATAGAATGGAGATAAGTTTTACAGTTTTTAATTTGAAGTGTACAGTAAATTAAAGTGGAAAAATAGGTATGTCCACATCCACCCGCACCTCCCCCAATGGAGCAGATGAAAGAATGGAATTGCATACCAAATTATGTCAGAGGGAGGGGGATTCAGCTAATGTGGCATCATACCTTTTTCTTCCAGCACTGCAGAAACCTCTGTACATGATTTTGGCATGACTGGGTCATCCTCCTACTTCCCTCTCCCACCACCTCTCGGGATTTCCATGTACTATCTTATGCAGACTCCAGCTCTGTGTTGTCAAACTCTCAGAACGGGGACAGATCCAGTGGGGAGCTAGTAGGAGCAGTTACTAAGGCCTGGTCCACACTAAAAAGGGGGTTCGAATTAGGGTAGGCAAATTCAGCTACGGGAATAGCGTAGCTGAATTCGAAGTACCCTAATTTTTCGAACTACTCACCCGTCCAGACGCGGCGGGGTCGAACTCCGCGGCTCCCCCGTCGACTCCACCACCGCCGTTTGCAGTGGTGGAGTACCGGAGTCGACCGCGGCGCTTCCGGAGTTCGAACTATCGCGTCTAGATCAGACGCGATAGTTCGAACTCCGTGAAGTCGAACTCACCGCGTCGACCCGCGCAGTGAGTATGGACCTGCCCTAAGAAAGTCAGGGAGAACCAGGAATAGTGAGGAACCACTGGACTTTTGCATGAATGTGTCACCCTTCTGTTGATGTGTGAGACCAGCAGGGTGGACCTACAAATCTCCAGATGTATCTTGGGTAAGAGAGACACACTGCTTGTTCGGTGGGAACTGAAAGCTCCACTTCCCTAGGGTTCCCCAACACTCATGGTGTGCTAGGTACTTTCCAAATATAGAAGAAGGCACGGTCCCTTCCCTGGGGAAGGAATTCTGGTAAATAGGAATATGCCCTCAATGTAGGAGATCTTTGTCAGAACCTGAAGTATACAAGCATAATTATAAAAACTAAGAGCACAGCGTCATGTACTCATGTTCAGTCCCCAGATTTCACTCTGAAACTTCCCTTATGAATGGTGAGAATCCTGTGTTGCATGTAGCTTTTCTTTGGTAACACTAATTATGCACACTACTTGTGTTTTCATTTGGGAGGCAGCCTTTGTCCTGTGATCTGACAGATCCCAATGTGTCCATACAGGATATGAAGTCGATGCATTCTGATTTAATCCAGAAAAACCTCCACAGCGAAGAAGACCGTTTCAGTTCGCCATATGTGCAGCGAGCATCCCAGCTTCTCTCTAAAATTCGCAGCCTTCTGTCCCTCACAGAGGGACTACTTACCTGCCAGGTAATGCAAAACAGCCCTGTCAATGCCTATCTACACAAGTCCTAGGCACTGATTTCAGATCCAATCGGAGCTAGTCACCTGGTATTCACTCTTGCTGTATTTTTCCAATAATTTAAAATAAAGGAATTTCAGACATGTCTTGAAAACAAACAAACAAAAAAACCCTATTATTTTAACTCCTCCCTGCAACTTTAACCAGTCACAGTCACGCGGCTGAGCTCCCATTCCCTTGTTAAGTTGGGAAGCGATTTTAGGTTGCTGGTTCCAAGGCAACATTTCTGTCCATGTATGGAAGGGCAAGAAGAAGAAAAAAAGATGGAGATGTACCTGAAACACCTTCTAGCATTGCCTACCTGCCAAAACCCCACTCAGACTACTCTCTTCCATTGACAAACGGGTGGAATAAATGTTTTAATGCTGCTTTCATTGTTGTTCAGGACTGTCAGTCCCGCACCTTTCATGAGCATTAAATTCACACACACACACAACGTGTTAAAAGAAAAATAATTCTGTTTGCGGTAAATGAAAAAATATCAAATTATTGCTCCCCTCTTATCTGTAAGCCTCTTGGTCTTGACTACAATAGGGACATTTGTGCTAACATCGGTTCAGCTCCACCAACATAACAATGATGAAAGCCAGGATGTAAACTAGGCTCTATGTTGCTGCCAGCATTTTAAGCACTGTGTGTTAGACCAAATGTGTGTCTAAGATCTGCTGCTTAAAAAAGGCTTCCGGTAAGTGAGTGCTGGTGAGTTACTAACACTGGTGGAGCTGAAGTAGGGTTAGCAACAAGGTTGCATTTTGAGCAATGCTCCTGGCGTAGGCCATACCTACCTGCATTGTATCTTTGGCTTAGCCACAGGTGTCAAACCAGGGAAGAAACATTTTCAGTGGTTGCTTCTGGCTCCTTTTACTTAATTCCAGGGGAGCTGATTTGGTAGCTATGAAGTGTCCTCTATCTCTGGAACAGATGGCTGCCATTAAGAGTGGGGCCATTAAGATTTCCATATGACTCCTGAGCAATTGTATAAAGCAGGCCTGCACAGCATACGGCCTGTGGGCTGCATGCGGCCCACATGGGCTCACTGTGCGGCCCACGGGAGGGGGGGGGAGGGAGGGTGAGTAGGCAACCAGGGGGGGAGGGAGAGGGGCTGAGGAGGCGAGCTGGCAGGCAGTGGCAGGGGCAGGTGAGCGGGTGGCGGGGGCTGAGAGCGCAGTGGCAATGGCAGGGGGGCAGGTGAGCCGGCGGCTGGCCCCAGCTCACCTCCACTCCGCCTCCTCCCCTGAACACTCCGCCTTGCTTCTCCGCCTCCCCCCCCACTTCCTGCGAATCAGCTGATTGAGTGGGAAGCCTGGGAGGGCAGAGAAGCAGTGCGGCGGCTTCACGCTCAGGCCCAGGGAGGCGGAGACGGAGCAGAGGTGAGCTGGGGCAGAGGGACGCGAGGAGGGCCGCCCGCGCCACAGCAGGTAACCCGGGGTGGGGGGGAGCGCGCAGGAGAACCGCTCCGCGCCCCAGCTCACCTCCGCTCTGCCTCTGCCTCCCTGGGCCTGAGCGCGAAGCCGCTGCTTGCTTCTCAGCCCTCCCAGGCTTCCAGTGTGAACAGCCGGTTGTTAAGATTTTGGCAGCTCATCACTGGCCAGGGTGGTGGGAGGCTGAGGAGGTGAGCGGGTGGGCAATGGCGGGGGGTGAGTATGTGAGCTGGGGGGGGGGGGGCTGAGAAGGTGAGCAGGGGGGCAGGTGAGCCGGGGGAGTGGGGATCTGAGGAGGCAAACGGGCCGGCATTGGCGGGGGGGGGGCAGGTGAGCTGACGGCAGGGGAGGGGGAGGCTGACAAGGCACGCAGGTGGTGGGGGCTGAGGAGACGAGCTACAAGTCGGTGGCTGACCTGTTCTACTGATCTGGTCTGGCTCCCATCCCCTCTCCAAGGGTTGCAGCTGTCTGGAGGTGCTGCCTTCCATGCCTTCCTCAGTCACACCTCATTCATTCAACAGGGCAATTGATCACAAAGTAGGGGGGAAGATCTTATTCTACTTCTAGCAAAAAGACATTTTTCTTTTACCTTAATTATACTACCTTAGGGGCCCACTATAACATATTACCAAGGTTCAATACCGCTGTTTCGGTGGGGCGGTGCTGGGGAAGGAGAGTTTGTTTCCATGGGGCGGGCAGCGCTTGGGGAGAGGTTGTTTGGTGGGGGGGGGGCTGGGCAGTGCGGGGGGGTTGTTTTCGCCAGGTGGGCGGTGCTGGGGGGGTTGTGTTCCACAGGGGCTGGGCAGCGCTGGGGGGCATTTTTCGGCGGCGCTGGGGGAGGGGGGGGTCGGCGGGGCCAGTGGGATTTTGGCCCTCAGCTGTTTTCTTTGGAGTAATATGGCCCTCGCCGCTTTATGAGTTGTGCAGGCCTGGTATAAAGAATGTGAAAATTCTTGTGCATTAAGGTCACATTGTTTCTTTATAGACAATGTCTACTGGAAACAGAAGAATGTGTTGTGTTGGAGGTGTAGGGCCAAATTCTCTAGCCTCTTCAGCCCACTTGTGCCATGCTGGCAGCACTAAGGGGCCAAAATGGGATCTCAGGTAAAAATTCCTCCAGCATAGGGTGTCCTCCGCTGGAGCAGAGCTGGCATTACTGGCTGCTACCCTCCTCCATGGCTTGGCAGAGGAGGTGTGTTGGAGGTGTGGCCAGAGTGCTACTGTACGCTAGTTTGACTTAGTTGGTCACAAAGGTACATTTACACAGCAATTAAAAACAACTTGTAGCACCAAGTCTCAGAGCCTTGGTCAACTGGCTCAGGCTTGCAGGGCTTGGATCACGGGGCTAAAAATTGCAGTGTGTGTAGACATTTGGGCTCGGGCTGGAGCCCAGGCTCTGAGACCCACCTGCCGCACAGGGTTTCAGAGCTGCACTTCAGCCTGAGCTCAAACATCTACACTGCAGTTTTTAGACAGCTGACCCGGGCCAACAGCAGCTATACCGCATGTGTCTTTTATTGCAGTGTAGACGTACCTTTAGGCATAGTTTAGAGAAGTGTTTTTCAATCTTCTTGTGCTGGCAACCACCTTTGGACTTAAATAAAAAATTTTTTACCCCCTACCTTAAGCTTGGCCTCAGCCTTCAGCCCCAAGCACCGGCTCGGGCTCCAGCTTCAGCCCGGGGGTGGAGCTTGGGCTTGGGCTTCAGCCCTGCGCAGCAGGGCTCGGGCTGAAGCATGTAACTCAGCTTCACAGGGCCCCTTGTGGCATGGAGCCCCGGGAGGTTACCCTGTTTGCCGCTCCCTAACACCAACCCTGCACCTGCAACCCTCCTAAACCCGTCCTGCGACACACAGATTTCAAGCACTTACCAGGCTGCTGTAAATTACAGCAGGGCTAAGACTGGGACAGAACCAGTCCGAAAGTCAGGGAGCTGCAGCAAGGCTCATTTGTGTCATTGTACTTTGCATTGACCAGATGTAGCAAAGAATCTGGTCTGTAGTACAGAAAATGCTGACTTCACACAGATACTATGGAATTGTATAAAACTACAAACACATTGGGAGACTTTACAATAAATAACAAATGAACTGTTGGAACAGGATGAGAATTTGCCATTGGATCCAAGGATGGTTCTCTCTTGTATCCCTCATGAAGGTGACTATTTCACCATGCAAATAGAAATTCTGAATATTCTTGTTTTCTTTTGCAATGTTAATGTTTCATAGCCATGGAAATGAGAAAAGGTCTTGCCAGTACACAAGTGGATATGTGAAGTTTCACTGTGTTCCAAGAATTGGGGTGAAATCCTGGCCTCTTTGAAATCAAAAACATAACTCTAATTGATTTCAATGGGGCCAGGATTTCACCCCTGCTGCATAGATTGTGAAATAATAACACCTTCCAAAAATTTGGACTCCTTCCCTAGATGCAATGGTATAAAATAGCTTCTTCCTTCCATTGTCTCCCTAAGACTCCAATCCTGCACTGAGCAGCATGTGGGTAGAGCCCACAGGGATCCAGATGGGTGCAGTTCATATTGCAGGAGCAGGGCCTATGTTTGTAAAAGCGGGGCTTGCCTACACGGTGAGTTAGTGTGGAGCAAGCCAGGGTGTGAATTACAGCACACTGACCTGCCATGCATTAACTTGCTGAGTGGACCCTGCTACCATGCACTAAAAGTTCCATAGTGTGTGCTGACATACTCCGTTTGAATCTTGCTAGAGGTAGCAGGAGTCTGTATGACATTCCTTGTGATAAACTTTTTAAAAATATATCAGTAATTTTCCTATTTCAGTACTATAGGGAGAGCTTGGAAGCCTAAGTCTCCCCTCTCATCTAGGACCTGACTCAGTGCCCATTGAAGTCAATGGGAAAAAGGCTAATATGATTGGTAATACTGTATGTGGCATGTACAGGAAATGGAGCACTGGCCTATTCTGTTCAAATCATACAGAAAACCTTTAAAGTTGTATGGACTCCTTGCATGGCAGAACAGCTACAAGCCCCATAGAAGAAGAGAAGAGATAGAAATGGACAATTTAAAACTCATATTGGACTAATTTTAGTTCAGTATTTGAAAAGAGTAAAGAATTTTCAAAACCCAAGGATCAGTGAAGTGGTGAATTCTTCCTCAGTTGTATGGCTGTTTCATGATGCACAACAGCATTACTGGCTATTCCTATATGGGATATGTTTGTTATTTAATCATTTAATTTCTTAATATGTCTATATTTTAGTCAATATTTTGAGTGTTTATTTAAGCTCTCTTTGACAAATTCAGAGCAGAACAAAGGACAAAATTGAAACCAGGGGTCAAATCCTACACAACTGGACTGGGATTCAGGAGATTTGGGTTCAATTTCTGTCACAGACATCCTGTATGACATTGGTCAAGTCACTGAGTGCTGGTCCTTCAACTAACTGCATGTAGTGGCAGTGAGCCCATGTGGAGCCCCAGTGAAGCGAACTGATCTATTCATGGTTGTACTGCTGCAATCGCACATCATCAGCTGTGAGGCCAGGGTTTTACTCTCTCTATGCCTCAGTTCCCATCTATCAAAGAGGAATAAGATTCCATTTTCCTATCGCTTAGTTTGTCTAGTCTAATAGGATGGTAAGCTTTTTGAGACAGAGGATGTGTCTTGCTAAGTGTATGTACAGTGGCTAGCATAGTGGGCCTGTAGTTGCTATTCTAATAAAAAATAAATAATGCACACAAAAACAGCTCCCACTTAGACTTCAAGCCTACCCTTCAATTTTAATAACAGGCAAATCCTTGGGGAGTCTTTGGGAGGGAGAGAGAATTATTTTTATTCCCCTCAATCCTTCCTTTCTGTCATTCATTTTTTACTTATTTCAAGTGTCCACCTATTGCTCTAGGAATTTTTATAATAGATAAGGTAACATTGAAATCATTATATGTAATAAACTAAATCTCCCACCACTGGCATAGTTATGTTTTCCCACCACAGTAATCCTAGCTAACCTCCTCTTCACTACATTATTCAATCCATGTCCTTCAAGTCATGCTTCCCAAACAGGAAGAGAAGAAAGATGGTCCTTTACAGCATGTCGGGAAGGTTCACAAATCTGTGCTCTAGTAAACCAATGGGGAAGTAAGTTCCAGAGTCATGGATCCCTCATGGAAAATGTCCTATTAGCAGGCCCTTCCTGTTAAAGCCAGGGCTCTCCAGCTACAAAAACCTCCATTGATCACAGATGAGGTTGTGCCTCAAGGTGAGGGAGCCAGTCTCTCAGGTAGGCAGGTGGTTCCAAACCATTTGGGACAATGTAAGTTAAAACAGACATCTTAAACTCCACCTGGAAACTAACAAGCAGCCAGTGCAGATCACAGGGTCCTGCTGTTACATGATTAAAAGCCTGGTGGTTGGACTTCCAGCAAAGAACCTCTAGATGTGGTTTCCTCCAAAATCAATCTGAACTATCTCTGGTCGGGCCATCGGGATGTCACTGAACAACAATATTAGGTGTTCTTTCCCCTTATAGTCACTACTTTTCCTAGCAATATCTGGCCTAGGGAACCTCATGGTTCTGAACAGACCTCAGTTAGGCCTGGTAAATCTCATTAGTCTGATTGTTTAAACATTGTTAATGCTGTCCCATTGTTATGTTTACTAGGACATGGATTCTACTATTGAATATTCCAAGAAGAGTGAAATGATTACTGAATTGGGAGAAAAAATGAAGAACTTCACCCTTAAAAAGAAAACCTTGGAGAAAGAGGTAAATCGTCCCTCATTCTTGGTGAAGGTAGAAGTGAGGCTCCTTCCAGCCCAGACTGTCCCAAGAAGAAAGACAGATTCAGCAAAACAACAACACAACGTTAGGTGATGTTTTCTATGGGAATGACTATGAAAATGATTTCTGAGACTCAAACTGTCCTCATCAGGGTCTGAATCTCTGTTTGGTCCCTGATGAAGAAGGTGCAATCCTCAAAAGCTTACCCATTTAATTCTGAATTATTCCAATAAAAGGCATCACCTATAATTTCATTATGTTGTTTTTTATCATTCTAAGTCTAACAGACATGCTTGCTCCTTAAGGCCCAGATCCTGCAATTATCTCCATGCAGCTGTACCCTTGCATGGACTGGGGTCTAAGATGGGAAGTGATAAAAATTGTTGGATGAACACAGTGATGGGCATGATACAAAAATCTGAACAGAATAAATTGGATACATTTGGTAGCTGTGCTTCCTTCTGGGGATACTGAAGTGATATAAATAATGTACTACACCCAGGCTCTGTGCATCATTTATAAAGCAGTATTTTTTTGGTTGCGAGTCTCTCCACTCAAGATTTGCTTGTGTGATTGATAGTTTTTCTAGGATGTTTGTGTTAAAAATAAATTATACTTGAGCGGCATATATTCTCTCTCTCACGTACACTTTAATCACTGTAACTGTTTAGTTACAGAAACACAGGGAAAGCATAGCAGCCATGAGAGAGTTAATTATTTATGAGAAAGCTTCCCAAGATCAAGTGACTGAGGTGAGTTCAACATTATCAACAGTTACAGAAATTAGAGGTAGTAGGTTGTTTTTTTGGTCAGTATTAAAATATACAATGAGATTAAAATAGAATATGACTTATTTCCCCAGGGGCAGGATTGTCTCATACTGTGGCTGTGTCTAGAGAGTGTGATTGCAGTTTAAGCAGATGAACCCAAACTGGCTTCAATCTAGCTGGCTTGGGTCCTGGAGTGAAGCTGCGGCTGCACAGGCCCACCCAGAACCCTGGATAATTACTTTAAGGGCTAGCCTATGGTAAGCAGGCGCTGCTGCAACTTCACTACTCTAGGATCTGAGCTAGCTAAATTAAAGTTAGCTCACGAAAGTATATTTGAGCTGCACACCTTGTGATTGTTCCTAGACATACCCTTTGTGTTTGTATAGAGCCTAGTACAATAGGGTCTCAGTCCTGATTAGGGCCCTGGGTGCTAAGAAGAATACTACTAAGGATACAATAAAAACAAGATGTATGTATCCGAGTGCTGCCAGCTTTGCACTTGCTGTTGTGCCCCTGTTGAGGACAGATATGCAGGGAACTTTGGGGAAGGAGTATCAGTGCATAGGTACAATAACAGTTGGGTGTGTTTGGATGCACTGCACTAATACATATAAACCAAACTGTCTAATGAAGTCACACTGCTCTGTTGCAGGGCAAGACAGCACTAGCAGTGCTACCCCATTCAATAACATAGTAACTTACCTAGTGACTATGGTCCAGTTGAGGATTGCCTGAGGGAGTCAAACTTTGGTCATTTGCTCTCCACTCCCAGTCCCGATATACCCCTGGCACCAGGGCTGCAGAGAAGGCAGGCTAGCGCCCTGTCTGACATCTGTGTGCCATCTGGGGACGACCAGTGCTAGGGGAATTCCTTGCATGGGAATTATAATTAAGGCTACGTTTATATCACAGAGGTAATGGAATTCACGGAATCCGACTTTCAGAGACCTCCATGATATTCTCTGCTTCAGCCCCAGGGTCTGCAGGACTCTGGAGCTGGCAGTCAGCAAGGCCCTGGCAGGGTTCCAGTGACAGGGGGCTCCCTGCAAGGTTCCAGCAACAGGTGACAGTCTCCTGAGGGGGCCCTCCTCGGGGTTCCAGTGACAGGCAACAGCCTCGTGCAGGGGGATGGGGACGGGGGCGTCTCAGGCAAGCGGCTGGGGGTGTCCCATTTTCTGTTCAGGAAATATGGTCACTCTGCATCTCCCAGTCACCGTGGGTGGAGGGGGCCCCCCTGCAGCTTCTAGCTGCTGTGGGCGGAGGGGAAACCCCACAGCTCCCAGACACCACAGTGGCGGGGGAAACCATGGAGCCGCAGCAGCAGCAAAAGTAACAGATAGGTCATGGCTTCCGTGAACTTTTGTTTATTGCCCGTGACCTGTCCGTGACTTTTACTAAAAATAACCATGACAAAATCTTAGCTTTAATTATAGTGAGTCTCAGCTTCCTTTACATTGTCTGAGAGTCACAAAGGGAGTGGAATTGGGGTGAGATTTTGCGCCATAATCTTTTTACATTTTACACTTCAAAAAGTTATATCAGAATGAATAGAGCTCTGTGGATGAGTCACTTTTACCAAACATTTTAAATTATGGGCTGTAGTCTTTAGGAAAACTTAAACATACTAAATAGAGAGTTTGAGTTATTAGTGCATTACTCCAATTTTAGGTAAGTGTAACACTTCTATAATCAGCAGAATTACACCAGTTTAAACCTGGATTAACAAGTAGCGAATCAAGCCCAGAGACTATATTGTCCTGATTTTGACAAGCACATTTTTAAAAAATTGAGTGTGTTGGAAACCTTGAAGACTAAACTAGTCTTTGGTAGATTGTGTGGTTTGGATAATAGTTGTAAAAATAGACTAATTACATTATGGAACTTGAAATCCATTATTATAGAAAAGGAAACGAGTCTAATGACTATTACTGGATTTGACCCAATTTTCCTTAATAGCACATTTATCCATAGGATGCAGGTGCTGGTCAAGAGGAAACTGGGAGTGGCACAGAACTGCTTGATTTGCTGAGAACAAAAATGGGTGAATACCATAAGCAAAGTGATGACCTCCATTGCCAGGTGAGGAAACTGGTATCTGACAGAATAAGGCCTTGGAAGTTATTTTTGTTGGAAATCAGTGTACAATACTGCTTTGTCACACTGAATTCTAGTTCCTTTCCTAAGTCTGGTGAACCTTATATTCTCCTATGGATATATGTACATACACACACAAACATAAATCCATTCTGGTGGTGATAAGTAATGGCATTTTCTATTTATAGTGCTTGCCACCTCGGAGCCTCAAAATACTTTACAAATATTGATTTATGCCTCACAATACCCCTAGTAAGTACAAGCAGTGTTATCCTCACTTTACAGTTTGGGAACTGACAAGTGACAAATAAAGGCTTGCAAAGACCACTATCCTTTTTCAGGAAATCATGGCTGCCCTCTATCTTCCACTCTTCCATTCTGAGCGGTAGCTCTTTATTTCTGATATTTAACAGGATATGTTTAAGGCAGTAACTGTCAATGAAACATTTTTGTTGTTTTTCTGAGATTACAAAACTGGAAAACCATCTGGCGCTAAAGGAAGAAGAATGCAAGAGGCTCACAGGAGAAAATGAGAAGCTTCAAGGAGATTTGGGTAGCTTGACATGCAAGGTACAAGTGTGATTGTATAGCAGAAACTCTACATGTTAACCTGACACAATGGAAAGCTGACATTTTCAGGACATTTGTTTAAACTACATATTTTTCACCCTCTTCCAACCTATTTTATGTTAATTGTCTTCTTAGACTTGTGAACTCTTTGTCAGATCTCACAAAGTAAGCAGAGTCAGGCCAGGTCAGTACCTAGATGGGAAACCTCTAAAGAACAGATATCTGGGTTTGATATACTTTGATAGAAAAGCAAGCTAAACTCGGTGTGTGTAGAAATTTAGCATATGAGCCAAGTCCTGCTTACTTTATTCACATGGTTAGTCCCTCTAAAGTCAGTGGGATTATCGGCATGAGCAGGACGAATAGGATATAGCTCTGGAATGCTCATTAGGGCCAGTGGGAGCAACACATACAAATGCAGGGCCTATCGAGATGAGAATGTATTGCTTTGTGGAAACCTTCTCTTGCTGTTTTAGATATTATACAGCAGCTAATCGTTTGATGATTTTATTTTGAAAGGTAACATCATATGAGGAAATTATTGAATGTGCTGACCAAAGGCTTGAGATAGCAAGTACCCAGATATCATAGTAGGTTGACTGAAGTAATTCCTTGATTTCCTTTATTTTGCAGAGAGAGAGAGTGAGTGTGTGTGTGTGTGAGAGAGAGAGATTTTCTCTTGCTTCCCATATTCAGGGAGACAATGAATAAATGATGATCCTTGATATGACAGTATTTTTATATTTTATATTTACTGAAATGTGCTAGGTACTGTACAACATGAGAACAAAGATCAGTTGTTTTGTACAGTACATTTCACCAAAACTAAAAGGGGAGGCCTCCATGATTGCAGCAGAGGTTGGAGTAAACAGTGAATCTTTGCAAACTTGGTCTTATCTTGGTAAAGATGTGTCATGGAGCATTCACCCAATGTATGTTAGAGCAGCCTAAGGGTTGGTCCCACTTACACTAGCTAAAGTGGAGCAATTTACAATTTATTGGCTTACATCTGTCCCAAAGAGTTGATATGACATCTGCGGATTGTCAGAGTGCAGGGGAGCCTCCTCTGTTGGCTTTGGCCATGATCCCTACAGTGGCAATGGGAGAGGGACATAGAAGCTGTTACGGCTGCCTTACATTAGCTGAGCATCCCATTAAAATGGGAGCCTTTCCCAGGCCTGGCTATGCCTAATTTAGGGCCAACTTGCACCATTCCAGTTGAGAACTGGGATAAGACCTTTGCAATATATACAGCTTGGGGCTTGTATATTATTTATAACACTTTTTGGTATCAGTCTTCTCCCCAAAACCAACAAACAGAAACAAACCCACCAACACCAAATGGAAGTTGGAAATTTTTTTAAGTGTGGCTATTTGAAGTGCTTCAACCATTGTGGTACATTTCCTAATGTACTTGAAAGAGTCATGATCAGTTCCATCTTTCTCCTTAACAACAGCAAGAAAATTTTCTAGATCACTTCCAACAGCTGTCTTCTGTTTTTATTTCTTCTATGTCTGACAAGTACATCGAAAGTGGTCAAGCTGACAGCACATCTTATTTCTCAACTTCTTTTTATTTGTTTGATCTTCAAACAGTTATCACTGTTCTTTAGACAGAATAAAAATCTGGGTGTTTTTGAGAAAATGTTGTTGCAGTATAACAGCAACAATTCCTTTTTGGAAACTAAAACTCTGAAGGCTGTGATTCTCAAAGGAACACATGGCAGTTAGTTGCTAGATTACTAGCATTAGTAATCCTAATGAATTTTATGGGAGCTCAAAGTTTAAACCTCTTAAAGTGCTTTTGAAAATCCTAGCCTAAACGCCTAATCATAACACCATTGAAGTCAATGGGAGATTTGCCATTGGATTTCATTAGGAGCAGGCATGGACTCCTAGGACCCACTCCTCTGAGGTGCTGAGTGCTCTCTACTCCCATTGATTTTCAGATCTCAAATGAGGTACCCGATAATAAAGTAAATGGGAGCAGAGAGCATTTGGCACCTTGCAGAATCAGACTGCACGTGAATATGACATCATATCCTGTAACAAATTTATTTTACTGTTACAGGACAGGAAATTACATGGTAACAGTGACAAGGCCCAATCCTGCACTATGCACAGTACTTATTACCATGAGTAGTATAAAGTACATCAGCAGGTCTGCTAAGGTAGTAAACACTAAACTCTGTAAATAAGGTTCTGCGGGACTGGTCCCTGAAGCTCTAATTTAGGGCAGTACTTCAGCACATGCTTTTAATGTTAAACATGTGCTGGACTGCTGCCCTGAACCAGGGCCTGAATTTGTAAAAGCATGTAGTTGTTTAAATATATAAGAGATAAGGCTATGTAATCCAAACCTATTTCCAAAGGCTAAGATATATCCCATATAGATTGCATGGGACTAGTGGTGTCAGTTATATCACAGAAATATGTATTATGGACTATCTTTATCAATCCAGTAAGTGTCAGAGGATTTCACGGAGGGCAGGGGAGAATTAAAAACGCAAGTTGAAACTTATTTTTCAACTGAAGTCTCCCATTGTCTGGCTAGTAGGGACATTCAGTATCTATTTCTGGGCCTACTACAATTTTAAAACATGCTTTATTTTCCTGTTATTGTTTTCTAATTTGAGAAATCCAACACAAGATGGGGAAGACTAAAAAGCCTCTGTCAAACACTTGACTCAGAGCTTATTGACTAAAACCAACATTTTCAAAACTGGCCTCAGATTTTGAATGCCCAGCCTGAGATGCCTTGGGCCTGGTTTTCAGAGATGCTAAAGATTTGCAAATCCCATTGACTTCAATTAGAATTGTGGGATCTCATGACTTTAAAAATTAGGCCCAGGGTATCTCAATTTTGGAATCCAAAAATTTTGACAACAAACACAAAAGGGCAGTTTTGAAAACTTTGACCTAATAGCTTAGTAATACATGTAGTGAAGTAATAAATAGTAAAATATGTGCTCTGAAAAGTATATGCTTTATTGGGAAAATCCCATTGTAAGATTTTCCAATAAGACCTATTATTAGTTATAATGATTATATACAATAGTCATTTACCTTTTAGAAAAGTCCTATAGAAGTACACCTCTACCTCGATATAATGCTGTCCTTGAGAGCCAAAAAATCTTACCATGTTGTAGGTGCGCAGTCCCCTCCCCCCCCGCCGAGCTCTGCTTTACCACGTTATATCCAAATTTGTGTTATATCAGATGGCGTTATATCGAGGTAGTGGTGTATAATAGGACTGAAACTGACAGGATTCCATAGAAATTATATGGTTCTATAGAATTACTCTAGAAAACTATAGAATTTAATAGAGAATTATATCGCTGCTAATGAATTGCATGGGTTGATCAGATATGTATTTATTATTATTATTTAAAGACCTCAACTGAGATTTGGGACCCATTGTGATAGGCACTGTGTAGTCACATAATAAGACACAGTCTTAACCCCAAGGACCTTACACCTAGATCTTCAATGGTCTGGGGTCACCTAACTCCCATTGAAATCAGTGAGAGTTAGATGCCTAAATACATTTGAGGGACTGGGCCTTACATTCTAAATAAATAAGATAGAAAAAGGGTGAGAGGAGAAATTGAGGCACAGAGAGATAAAGTGACTTGCCCAAGTTCACACAACAGATCAGTAGAACCCAGGTGTCTGATTCCTGGTCCAGTACCCTGTCTCGTAGATTTCCTAGCCTGGTTAAAAATTCTATAGACAGGTTAAAATTCTCTCTCAAATTCTGTAGGCCTTCTCTATAAAAGCTATATTTAATTAATAAAATGCATCTAATTACAAAATCAAGGTGCATGTATAAAAATGTTATACAATTTTTAAAGGAAGAGATTTTCCCCCAAAACAACTTAAATATCAACTCACCAACTCCTCACACATGCACTTCCACCACCACTCAGGCCATGTGTCTTAAAGGTCAACATACTGGGGTTCTCTTGGTTCACCAAAGGCAAGCATCTTCCTGAGTTGAGTGATGGCTCCACATACAGTACATGCAGAAGAGACAGTTTGTCTTAATTTCTGTACTGCACCTAACAAAAATATTTATACTGAAAAATAAGGTAGGGGTGTGTGTGTGTGTGTGTGTATGTGTCTATCCGTATATATAACAGTTACATTGTCTCATGTTGACAGTTTAGAGAAAAGAAACAAGCATCTGGAAGACTTAGTAAAGAAGTTCAAAATGAAAGCAAGAAAGCTGAGGTAAATATCATATAGTTCAAATGCCAGAACAACAGGTTTTAAAAAAAAATCAACTCTTTTTATAATAGATACTATCAACTGAGGACCCTTTTTGCAGGAAAAAAAATCTATGCAACTGAACAGTCATGGTCAGCCCCTTCTAGCTGAAAATAACTCTTTTTAATACAAAGTAGCATTACCGATTTTGGTTGTATGTATTCATGGAGGTTTCATCAAGACATAATAATCTTTAATTAAAGATTAATCTTTAATTCCTGGAGACTCCAGGACAAACTTGTGGGGTTGGTAATCCTAATACAAAGATGTTTGTCCATATCTCTTGGATAAACAATCAGATCTTCTGTAGGTTTCTTGACAGGGAATTCCCAATGCTCCTTTGATTCACAGAAATAGTATCAGAGGGGAGTTG
The DNA here is from genome assembly GCF_016161935.1 of Mauremys reevesii. Lineage (NCBI taxonomy): Eukaryota > Metazoa > Chordata > Testudines > Geoemydidae > Mauremys > Mauremys reevesii. Next base: position 173,048,998 of record NC_052624.1, on the reverse strand, counting down.
TATCCTATAATCAAGTTGCAATAATAGTGACTACTGCTGCTGATTAGCTTATTACACCTGTGAACTGAGCACACAGCTAGTCTATGCTAAAACATCCTACTACTGGTGTTTCCTATCAATGTCCCCTTACCTGCTTGCTTGTTTCACACACTTGTTATGTTTTCTTTTAGACTGTGAGGTCTTTGTTACAGGGTCTGTCATTTACTATATGTTTATACAGTGCCTAGCACAATGTGGCCCCAGCCTAACTGAGGCCTTCAAGTGCTACAACACTATAAATAACAATAATCAACCTTTCCCTAGGGCTATACAGGCTATCCCAGCTCTTCTCAAACACGCCTTCCACCCCCCATGAGTTAGAATACACCTCTAGCAATTTCAGTAGCAGCACCACACAGTTTAGTGTCCATTTATACATTGATGTGGGGCAGCGGTCAGTTAATTCAGTTAGAAAAGAATTTTCATCTATGTTGCCCAGAAGATGTTAGGATATGATTCCAGGTTCTAGCCCATCAAACAGGAAACCTCCTATGTCACAGAAACAACCTATCTTTGTAATTTCCACAGACAAAGATGTTGGTCTGCTTTTCCAAAAGCTGTGACTGAGGTAAGTCAAAGAATGTCGCCAACAATTGCTCATAATCAAAAGTGACTTATTTTCAGAAAAGTTGGCATAATATATCTGTTTGGATATTTGCTGAGAGATACTTGCCCCAATAACCAGGATTTAGAGCAGGGGTTCTCAAACTGGGGGTTGGGACCTCTCGGGGGGGTCATGAGGTATTACATGGGGGGTTGCGAGCCATCAACCCCCACCCCAAACCCCGCTTTGCATCCAGCATTTATAATTGTGTTAAATATATAAAAAAGTGTTTTTAATTTATAAGAGGGGTTGCACTCAAAGGCTTGCTATGTGAAAGGGTTCACCAGTACAAAAGTTTGAGAGCCACTGATTTAGAGGGTCTTATCCAGTTTCAGATTAGACTTTACTGTGAATCAGTGCATAAGAGTATTTCAATACATTAAGAATAAGAAGTTAAAAAAAAACTAGAGAAATCTTCGGACTGTGATTTATGTTTTTTCCTATAATTTACAGGGTCAAGATGTTCAAAAATTAAATGGAAACAATGTAGATACTAAAGAACAGAAGATGAAATATTCTCTGTATCACTGTCAGAGCAGCAAATTGCATGTGTTCAAGTGATGTATTACCATGGACAAAACACTATTCATTTTACACCGTTCCTTTGTATATACATTACTGAATTAACAATGGAAGGAAACTGAAAGTTTGAGGGCAGCTTTTGGATGCAGTGGATTCTTTCCTGAGTGCTTTGCATACTGGACTGGCGAAGGCTTTTCCCAGTTTCAAACTCAATATATATCTTGCATTTTGATTAATAGTAAAAAATTCCTACCAATTTGATGTTGGAGATCCTGGTAGTTGACAAGCCTGGGATTATTTATGCGGAGAAGCCAATGCGGGTATCTCATTCTGTGCCTAGCCTATCTGTGGTGGGGGATTTAAAAATAAACTCCAACTTTAAACTGGGAGCATATGAAACACTGCAGGTTATACAAAAGAGTCTGCATGGAATAATGTAATAAGCAGCTGCAGGTTTAAGGCTCAATTATGCAGTGCCTTCTGGAGGAAATTAATAATTCTGTCTTCAGAGCAGGGTTTGGATACTGTGCAATAAGACCTGGGGCCATGCACTGAACTATTAAGAGAAAACAAAATGTTGAATAGCTGCTTGTTAAGTAAGCACCATCCATCCTGAGCACTGAATGAAGCAAAAAATAGTATGTGGTCATGCAGTTAAATACTGTATCATAATGAATATGTGCAAGGAGAACCAATTAAGGTTGAATTTTTAACTTTTGAGTAGTTGACTTTGCAACTTTATTAGTGTTCGTTTAACATAGTTTGTTTAATTAAACAATTCACTCATAATATTAAGAAAGTTTAATTCTCAACAACAATCTTCAGATAAATTAGGAATTGTTTTGAAATACAGTACTAAATAGAAAATTTGGCATCTTTGGTTTTTACTAGTTTGCAGAAAATCAGGCCCAATAGTTTTGCTAGATGGTTGGTTGTTTGAAATTACGGCACTTTTATATGCAAGAGTACTTTAACACATATGGGCCCTGACCCAATGCTCACAAAAGTCAACAGCCATCTTTCCATTGACTTCAAAGGATATTGAATCAGGCTTATAGGCCCCAATTGAAAAGTACATAGGCCCCTGCTTAACTGTGATAAGATGTAAGCACATTACGCATTTGTTCCTTGCAAGTGCGCAACACGTGCACACACAACTCATATTGATCCCATGGTTTAAGAAAAAAACAACACAATCATGAGAGTTAGCAACACTGAACAAAACACTAATCTGAGTTTCTGGAGATGTCAGGTCATGGTGAACGACACACCATGGAAAGACCCAGTGCCTGACATGTCCATTTCATCTATCCGTATCCTGCCCCGAAGAGATGCCTGGTGCCACCATGGGACATGGACCATCTTGGATGGAGAAGCCAGTGCCTGGAAGTGGATGGTGGGCTGTTTGCACTATCCTGCCTTGATTTAACCCAGGGGTTCTCAAACTGGGGGTCAGGATCTCTCAGGGGGTCACTAGGTTATTACCTGGGGGTCACAAGCTGTCAGCTTCCACCTCAAACCCTGCTTTGCCTCCAGCATTTATAATGGTGTTAAATATATTTAAAAGTATTTTTAATTTATTGGAGGGGGAGGTTGGACTCAGCGGCTTGCTATGTGAAAGGGGTCTCCGGTACTAAGAACCACTGATTTAACCCCCATGAGGTGTGAGCCGCCAGCCAGCAGTATGAGAGTCTTGGTGAGATAGGACATGGGTGTTGGGGTGCGGTTAGTTCTCTCCCCTCCCACACATGCACAAGAAAAAAGTAGGGCTGGTAATAAATGCAGGAGGTGCTGGGGGAGGTTAAAGCACTTTATTAAAATGGCCAAAACGTAGTCACGGCACAAAGCTACTGGGGACAGTGACAGCCAACAGGTAGCAGGGCCCCCGCTCCCCCCAGGAGCCAGGTTGGCTGCACCTCACAGCTGCCTGCATTGGGACAACCAGCCTATCCCCGTCTGGCGCAGAGTCCCCTTCTCCTTCGCATAAGCGCGGGGGGGGGAAGGAGCGCCTGCCATAAACCTGACAGAAGAACAGCTTCGCACATGCGCAACGTGAACCTTACGGAGCCCCTTGCTTGGGCGCACTAGCGGCCTGGAAAACGAGACCGTTCGTCCGGCACATGTGCGTTTGAGGTTCTGGGCATGCGCCCTAAGGGCCAGAAGAAAGCGTACGTGTTGTTTAAGTCACGTGATCCCCTCCCGCTTCCCCGGCGGAGCCACGTCCTCCGCGGTTCGGGGGCGGGGTCGGAGAGCGTGCGTGGCGTGAGGGCGCCAGGTTCCCGGATGGAGGCGATGGTGATCGCCATTTGGGCAAGAGCAGCAGGCGCGGAGGGCGCTAGGTAGCTGCCGCTATGAGATCCCCGACCCAGCTGCTGCTGCTCGTGCTGTTGGCCTTTCCCGCCGCTCTGCTGCTCGGCGGAGTTCGCGGCGGCCCGGGTGAGAACGCGCGCGCTCGTGTTCGGGGAGACGTTGATATTTGAAATTCGAACGGGAAACGTTAACCGCTTCCTGGAGCGGGCGAGCGCGTGAGGGGCTGGGCCTGGGCTTCCCCGGGTGGGTGGAGAGACCAGGTTCCTGGGCACGGAGTGTCGGGCGGGGGGATGGTCCGGGATCCCCCTGTCCAGTTTGGAGGTGGCCAGGTCCTGCCTTCCTGGTGCCTGGCACTGCTGGACATGCCGGCGGCAAAGGCAGGCGCCTTCCCCGGCGCTCAACTGGGGCGAGCCGGGCGGCGCGGGGAGGTTGAGCTGCTCGCTGTCCGCGAGGCTGACGTGTCACTGGTCTCCCCACTCCGGCTACCGACCCTCGCACGCGGCTACCCCTGACCAAACGGCCCCGGGTCGGTGGCTTCCTCCCGGACACGTGCTGCGCTCCCCGGTGCCTCCTGGACACCCGCGGCGACACCCAAAGCGCCGCAGGGCTGGCAGCCGGGCCGGCCCGCGCCCGTACTCGGGGTTCGGTGGTGTGTGTGGCGGGCGAGTGGTCTCCCGCGATCGGTCACACACCGTTGGCAGGTGTCACAAGCCAGAGCGCGCCCAGACTGCCAGCCTCGGGGGCAGGGACTGTCCTATTGCTGCAGTGAGCAGTAACTTTCTAGCAGGCACCTTCGCTTCGGGGGGAAGCATCGTTTCAAGGCAGCCAGTAAGGACTGTGTGACTCTGCAGAGCGGCTGCTAAATTGCCGAAGGCTGTAATGCTTGAAATGGCTGTAAGGGTCGTTTTTCTGGACTTGCTGTATAAATTGATGAGTGCCTACTTTAAAACTGCAAGAAAATGCCTTGGCAGCCAGTCTTCTCTTCTTCCCTGCCCCAAAGTGTCCTTCAAATAATAAAACACTCACCACGTCTGTTTACGCTGTAATTGTATCTGATTTATGCCTTGAAAATTGCTGATAATATTAAGTTGAAAGAGAGTTGAAGGGCAATGCTGTACTTGCATGCTTTTCTGCCTGGGTACTGCATCATATATCATGTGGTCCTCTTCCCACAAAAAAGCAGCTCTCTTTTTCTAGTATTGCCACATCATCATTCCTTCTGAAATCCATTGAAGGGAGCACAGATTAGTGTGTTGTTTAGGAAGCACGTTTATGTAGTGAGATATAAAATAACATAGCAGCCACTGGCTATAGTTAAAGTTATGTTAGAACTTTAATTATAAATCCAGTATTCACAAACTCTTAACTTTCTGAAACCTTCTAGGGCTGAAATTATTTCAGTTAGTTGTGGCTAAGCAGTAAACTTGAAAAGTTTCTGAAAGTCTTTCTACAAATTGCTAAACATAACATTTGAATTCTACAGATGTGCTAATCCTCTGAGGATTTGGGCCTAGATCCACAAAAGGATTTAGTAATTGTGATGCTGAACCTTGTGACACCTAATTTTTAGGCACCTAGAAAATCACAAGAACTGTACTTCAATCTAAGAAGCCTGAATTAGGTGCCTAGGTTCCTATATTAAGAGTTGGGAGAATTAGGCCTGGGCTACACTGGGGGAGTCAGGGGGGTGTTTGAATTAAGATACGCAACTTCAGCTATGCTATTCGCGTAGCTGAAGTTGAAGTATCTTAGTTCCACTTATCTGGCCATCCTCACAGCAGTGAGTCGACCGCCGTGGCTCCCCCTGTCGACTCAGTTTACTCCTCCTGCCGACATGGAGTACAGGCGTCGATTTGGGGATCGATTTATCACATCTAGGCAAGACATGATAAATCGATCCTCGATACATTGAACACTACCTGCTGATCCGGCGGGTAGTATAGATGTACCCATAGACACCATAGATTGCAATCCACTAAGCCAGCAGGATAGACAGGGAGCTGCCTAAACTAACCAATGAGAGATGCCAACCAGAGGGGTATAATAAGCAATCTGAATGAGACTGTTTTAGTGCCACACTAAATCCAGATTTTTCTCTGGTCCAGGAGAATTGCTCCTGGCCTATTTGGGAGTAAGTGCCCTGCATAGCTGCTGTTTTGCTTACAAGTTACTTAAACTTGATAACTTTGGATTTTTCCAAAGCAGGTGAATTAATTTTGTTTCTGTAACAGTGAAAGGTCACTATGAACTTGAAATCTGTTAATCTAAAATGAGTTGAATAGCTCCAGGTCCTGTATCTACCCTTGACCTCCCTGACAATTTTTTTGGATTTACTGTCCTATTTTACTATATTTTAAAACATTACCTTTCCTACTTATTTGTAGGTAGGTTAATGCCTCCAGGCCTCACTCAGGTTTTGGGCCCACAGGGGAAATAGTAAAACTGATTGCACATGAAATGCTGTCAAATGCATGAAGTAAATAGGGATTTTCTTTCTTTTCTTTTCAGTTAAGGTAATTTTAGGTGTAACAATACCAGTTAAATTAATTCAGACAAATGGGGTTAAGTTGACTGTCTTTCAGATCACAGTGCTTAGAACAGTGGGTCTTCATACACACAGGTTGAGTTAGTTATTCATATGTATGTTTGTAGAGTTGGACCTCTGAATGCTTGTCAGGAAATTAAAGTTCACTTTATTATAAAAGGCGTGGCTGTGTTGTGCAAAGGTATTCATGTTCTTAAACATGATAACTCTTAATGTTTGAAACCATGCCATTCAATAGAAAACATAATATGGTCAAGTTAATGAGACCGTTAATTTTCTTGTTCTTGAGCATTTAAAAATAGTTGATCGTGCACATATGCAGTTCTGTTTCTGGTGGGGAGCTCTGCATGAGCCATATGATTGGGGACTAAATTTGTAGTTTTCAAACTTCGTCAGTATGTGCCTACATATTTTAAATGTGAGGATTTGAGCTAATTTCATAGGTGCTCATATATCATGAATGTGATAAAACGCCTAATGACTTTGAATTAAAGTGAAATTGATCCAAACCAATTGTTGATGTGAATGCTGATATTTGTGGGGGGGGGAAGAATTTCAGAGAAGGTGTGGAAAAATAGCACAAGATGACTTTAGTTATAAATCCACTATAGCATTCTGATCATTTTGACATGCTAAAGTGAATTTTCTTAGGTCCTTGAATTGTACCCTTTGCTATAATTTGATCTATACTATATGATATTAGCAAGGCCCTTGCCTTAGTATTTATCGAGTTCACCCCAGCTCCCAAAAAATCCCAGATTTTGAAGAAGCTAGTATCTGGATTTTACTTCTCTCCCCCCATCCCCCCCATTTTTGATTATTGGGGGGGGGCGAGGGGGCCCAGGAATCTCACAGAGGAAGTGGATGGGGTCAGGAGGGCACTCTGCCCAGCAGGGAAAGTGGACAGGGCTCTGTGCAAGCAGTCTCGGCGCCCTGCTCATTTCATTCCCCCAACATGCAGGCATAGCAGCCACCAACTGACAGTTACCGTCCTTTGCCCAGGCATGCTGAGGAGGCTGACGGGGATTCTGCGAGAAAATGAATAGGGCTGCGCTGAAGGGCCAGGTCAGGTGGGTTCTTTGCCCAGTAGGCGAAGTAGACAGGACCCTGTATCCTGGAGAATTGAGATGGGCAGGAGCGAGGTCCCAATAGCTGAGAGAGCCCACACAGAACTCCCCTTACACCTGGTGGAGAGTGTTAGTACTCATGGGATGCAGCTTTCCACTCCACTCCTGACGCCCTTCAGTGCATTCCCGTTCACTTCCTCTGTACAGGGGGGAAGCAAGAGGGGCAGGGAGCCAGGCTCCAGCACCCAAGACCATCCAACCAGTATGTCATGAGTACCCTGGCTCCCATGAGCACTGAACACCCCTTCTCCCATCTGCCTGCTGCCTTTTTGTTTTCATATTTTACCAATGTTCACCTTTTTAATTTTTGAATAAACACTGATAAAGGTCCTGGGAAACTTAAGAAAAAATTAAAACTGAAAATGAGAAGGGCTTAGATGTTTGATTCCATTTAGTTCTAGTTTCAGACCTTTCCCATCTTGAGCCAAAATATTGCAATATAACAAACAGCAAGGGATAGATAATGAGCGCTGGAGCATCTAGTTAGTTTAGCTCGGTGGTTCTCAAACTATTTTTTTTTGTGTGTGTGTGGACCACTTGAATTGCTGAGGGTCTCAGTGGACCACTTAATGATATTTCCAAATGTTGTTTGTACCATTAGCTAACTATTGTAAAGCGCTTTGGATAAAAGCACTATATTAAAAAAGCCCCTTAATAGGTTTTTTGTTCTACAAATAAAAGCACACAACTCATATTTTAGTGTCAGTAGTCTTACCTTTCTAATGCGAGGATATGCCCTCTCTCCCCTGCTGCAGCAGCCCCTGGGATGGGGCTGGGAAGGAGGGGGGTCTTTCCCCTGCTGCAGCAGCCCCTGGGATGGGGCTGGGAAGGAGGGGGGTCTTTCCCCTGCTGCAGCAGCCCCTGGGATGGGGCTGGGAAGGAGGACCGTCTCCCTGGCAGCTGCAGCCCTAGAGCTGCTCTTTTTCTGGCCACCGCAGCCCTACACATCCCAAATTCTCCCTCACCCCCTTCTTTCACCTCATTGACCCCTCCCACTGATACCTTATTCCCCCCAAGACCACCACCTCACTTTACACATGTCTTCTCCAGGGTCCAGGCACCTAATTGGTGGAGTCATGCAGACCACATGAATGGAGCTTGTGGACCACTAGTGTTCTGTGCACCACAGTTTGAGAACCTCTGGTTTAGCTGAATGGTGCATTTATTTCTGGCTTTTAAAGATTTCTCAAATATAGGCCAGATTCTGACCTGAATTGTTGAACTACATGAATGAAAGCAATATCAACAGTCAGATGCCTCAATGTACATAAAATACCATGATTTTATTATTCCTAAGGATTACTCAATTAATTAGCATCTGATTTTTCAACTTCCTGTTGTATAAATGTAAGTTTAAAATTTAGTGGATTACTTAGAAATAAAGAACGAGGAGTACTTGTGGCACCTTAGAGCAGTGGTCCCCAAAGCGGAACTCCTGGGTGCCATGGCGCCCACCGGGGCATCTATGTGTGCCTGCGTATTGTCCGGCAGATGAGCATCCACTGAAATGCTGCCAAGAATCAGTGTCCTCCAGAGGCATTGCTGCCAAAATGCCGCCGAGAAGCAACGTCCTCCAGAGGCAATGCTGCCGAGAAGCAGTGTCGTCATCCAGAGACGTCGCCGCCGAAATGCTGCTGGTTTTCGGCGGCGATACCTCTGGATGATGCTGCTTGTCGGCGACATTTCGGCGGCGACACCTGTTGACGTTGCCGCTTCTCGGCAGCATTTCGGCAGATGCTTGTCCACCGGCAACGGTCCTCGGTGGCTCGTCGTCTGGCACCCGCCAGACAAAAAAGGTTGGGAACCACCACCTTAGAGACTAAAATATTTATTTGAGCATAAGCTTTTGTGGGCTAAAGCCAACTTCATCAGATGCATGCAGTGGAAAATACAGTAGGAAGAGAGATAGAGATACACACAAAACATGAAAAAAATGGGTGTTGCCATACCAACTCTGAGACTAATCAAATAAGGTGGGCTATTATCAGCAGGAGAAGAAACTTTTGTAGTGATAATCAGGATGACCTATTTCAAACAGTTAGAATCATAGAATATCAGGGTTGGAAGGGACCTCAGGAGGACATCTAGTCCAATACCCTGTTCAAAGCAGGACCAATTCCCAACTAAATCATCCCAGCCAGGGCTTTGTCAAGCCTGACCTTAAAAACCTCTAAGGAAGGAGATTCCACCACTTCCCTAGGTAACCCATTCCAGTGCTTCAACACCCTCCTAGTGAAAAAGTTTTTTCCTAATATCCAGCCTAAGCCTCCCCCACTGCAACATGAGACCATTACTCCTTGTTCTATCATCTGGTACCACTGAGAACAGTCTAGATCTATCCTCTTTGGAACCCCCTTTCAGGTAGTTGAAAGCTGCTATCAAATCCCCCCTCATTCTTCTCTTCTGCAGACTAAGCAGTCCCAGTTCCCTCAGCCTCTCCTCATAAGTCATGTGCTCCAGCCCCCTAATCCTTTTTGTTGCCCTCCGCTGACTTGTTCCAATTTTTCCACATCCTTCTTGTAGTGTGGGGCCCAAAACTGGACACAGTACTCCAGATGAGGCCTCACCAATGTCTAATAGAAGGGAATGATTGTCCCTCGATCTGATGACAGGAAGGTGTGAGTAACAGAAGGGGGGAAATTAGCATGGGGAAATAGGTTAGTTTGTGTAACTCTCCAGCGCATCATCAAGGATCTACAACCTATCCTGAAGGACGATCCCTCAGTCTCTCAGATCTTGGGAGACAGGCCAGTCCTAGCTTACAGACAGCCCCCCAACCTGAAGCAAATACTCACCAGCCACCACGCAACAAAAACACTAACCCAGGAACCTATCCTTGCAACAAAGCCCGTTGCCAACTTTGTCTACATATCTATTCAGGGAACACCATCATAGGACCTAATCACATCAGCCACACTATCAGAGGCTCGTTCACCTGCACATCTACCAATGTGATATGCCATCATGTGTCAGCAATGCCCCTCTGCCATGTACATTGGCCAAACCGGACAGTCTCTACGCAAAAGAATAAATGGACACAAATCAGACGTCAAGAATTATAACATTCAAAAACCAGTCAGCGAACACTTCAACCTCCCTGGTCACTCGATTACAGACCTCAAAGTCGCAATTATTCAACAACAAAAATTCAAAAATAGACTCCAACGAGAAACTGCAGTACTGGAATTAATTTGTAAACTGGACACCATTAAATTAGGCTTGAATAAAGACTGGGAGTGGAGGAGTCATTACACAAACTAACCTATTTCCCCATGCTAATTTTCCCTCTACTTTTACTCTCACCTTCTTGTCAACTGTTTGAAATGGGCCATTCTGATTATCACTACAAACTTTTTTTCTCTTGCTGATAACAGCCCACCTTATTCGATTAGTCTCATTAGAGTTGACATGGCAACATCCATTTTTTTTCATGGGGGGTGTGTGTGTGTATGTATATATAATCTTCCTACTGTATTTTCCACTGTATGCATCTGATGAAGTGGGCTTTAGCCCACGAAAGCTTATGCTCAAATACATTTGTTAATCTCTAAGGTGTCACAAGTACTCCTCGTTCTTTTTGCTGATACAGACTAACACTCTGAAACCTGTTAGAAATAAAGAACACTTTCATATCAGCTACACCTAATGTTATAATCTTACAATAATGAGACATTCATGGTACAATCGGGGTCTAAGAAGCAGCTTGGTTACTTCCTAGTACCCTAAGGCAAACACCTTGACAAACCTTGTTTTCAGTTTTTTCTCTGCAGTTGTGTGCATCAAAGCTTTAATTTGTTTTGAAATTGCTGGTACGTAAATTTCTAAATTTTAAAAACTTATTCAATAAAAACTTCAGTTTCTAAACTGATAGTGATTTCTGCTTATACAGACCAAAACTTTTGCATAATATTTTGCAACTAAAACCTCAAGCTATTTATCTCCTACCAGTAAATGTAAGTCTTGGAAAACTGAAATATGATCCCAATGTCCCCTTAGTCAACCACACTTACAGAAAGTGACTTCTGGTATTTCCATCTTGTTTTGTTACTAGGTTCAAGCTTACTAGTTGCAGCCCAAGATGCTACGGAGGATGAAGAAGCAGTGGAAGATACGGTAGTTGAAGATGAAGATGATGAAGCTGAAGTTGAAGAAGATGAACCCACAGACTTGGTAGATGTGCATACATTTTGTTTCAAAGCATTAGATTATACAGCTTCTTTAAGTTAGAGGTTAGATTAGAAATATGAATTTTAGTTTACCATATTTAATTTCTTTAAAGTGGCTAAAGACAAAATATAATTAAGGACCTTAGAAATACTTTCGATTTGGGCAACTAGGAAAGATATAAGAGGAACAACTAAATAGTAATTGGAACACTGGCTGTGCCTAACAGCATCTTAAAAAGAGAACACTAACTGAAATTGCACAGTTCATGCTTTTTCCCACTTCAACATTTACCTTAAAAAGATAATGGTATTTCTTCAGTGTAAATTTGGTTTGTCATATTGTCTCTTTGAAGTCTCACTTAAGCCCTGCAATAATGTTTGAAATCTAGTTTTGAGGTATATTTTTGCTTCTATTAATTACATCTGCAAGGTACATTTGTCGTGCCACCAGAAATGTCACTTTCCTTTTTGAGGCAACTATTTCAAAATCTTGCTGTGATATGATTTATGTAGTGTTACTAGTCACCTCTGGCAGATTTAACATTCAGCTGTTAAATACCTGATAGAGGCTAATCTCTTGACATCAACTCATGCACATTAATGCTAAGAAATTAAAATGAAAACTTGGGGCGTGGGAATGGGAAAATAAAGAAAAATGGAAAGATGACGAAAAGAGGAGGGTGTATGTGAATTTTTATATACAATAAAAGCAAAGAATTACTAGATTACTGCTTGATAAATACATTTGATGCATTTTACTGGTTTTCATCAAATTTATTTGATGCCCTTCCATAGTACGTGACCAGCTTAACAGCAGTCAGATACTATTAGGCAGGAATTAAATATTGGTGGTATTAATGGAATACATTCAATGTACGTTGCCTATTTAACCATCTCTAGTAGTAAGCTGAAAATTAAGTATAGTGTTCAAACAGTATAGGACTGGTCTTGAAATAACACAAGATGTGGCTTTGCATTGAGGCATGATATATCTTTCTCTGTGGTTAGTAGGCTTAGTTCTTGGGTTAGAAAGGGAATAGAGGTAAATTTTTTGAAGTCCTAGGGATGAATAGAGTACTGAACACTCTAAAAATTTCCTGTGCGCTTGATTTTCTTCAAAAAATATTTGGTCCAAGAATAAACATAAGAATGTAAGCTTAATTGAAGCCTAACCTTCACCAACAAGTTGACAGCACTTGGTTAAAAGTAACGTTGACACTTTAACTTTAATGTGATTAACAGTATCTCACAATATATCTACAGAGTTTTACAAGTAGAAAACAATATTATAATGTGAGGTGTACCTCCATTTCGAGGATTGTAGCATTGGTAATATCCTTACTAAGCTAGAAACACCTTTATTATAAATAGCTGCTGCCCTTAAGAATTCCTAGATGAATAGTAATTCACTCCCCAAAATTTTACAAGACATAGGATTCCTTGTTTCAAAAGTCTGTCCTCTTATTTGGAGATGGAAGGACAGGCAATTGGTATACTATTATGTAGGGATGAGAAAATGAGGCCTGTCCAGAATGTGGACTCAAAGAACAATTAAAGGGACTGAGTTCAAACACAATACAACTTTTTTACCATTAACATCTTAAAATTCAGTAGAAATAGTCTTTGAACAAAAATTTGTCTGTAGCAAAACTTACTTTTTATTGTCTAAGCTATATTCTGTAAGATCTGTTTTAATAAGCGACTGACACCTTGGAGTAGGTATGGAAACTTACTTGAATTTTTGAAGTTATTTTTAGACTGTTCATTTAAACAGTTACTCTCCTGTTGCTTTGTGATCAGAAGCCTTATCCTTTAGGTAGAACTGAAAGGTGTTTGTTAAGACATCAGTTGAGATTATCTTCCTTGTAACAGTTGACTACTGACTCCTCCTAAAAAGTGTCAAAGTACTGCACTGCTTTAAATATTTAGTCATGTCATCAAATAACAGACTATACAAACATATCCACCTGTCTTGGTTAGTAAACAGGGAACTATATTTTGGCTATTTAATACGTTTACATTTAACAAATTTTATATTGCATAGACAGTTATTTACAAGAAGGATGCCTTGTTCCCGGTTTTCACTTTATTATAAAGTAACTAGATGCAGAGGGACAAAATAGCCCTTGGCTTAGACCAAGCTCTTTGCTTGTTTTAAAAAATAGAGAACAACCACATAATTGGGGAAAACAAGACTCCACAAATTTAGATTACCAACTTCTAAGCACCTCTTGTACGCTAGAGCCTACGAATATGATAATCATGCTGCATTTCACTCTCAGTAGCCATTTACAGCACTGGAGAACTAGCAGCTCAGGGTCAAAGAGAAGCAAACAGCAGAGAGTTGGCAGTCTGTCACATCAGAATAGTTCTGCAACAGCAGCAGCTGTAAATGTTTTGTCCCACTAATTTTGTTAGAGAATGCCACACAACAAAATACTTCCGTTACACTTAACTTATAGGATTCTCATAAAATGTGCACATTCTTTGCTTCACTGTTTGATAGGTTTTTTTCAAAAAATTCTCTTGTCTTAGATAGAAGAAAAAGAGGAAGAAGACTTATCAGGAGAACCTAAAGCCTCACCTAGCGCTGATACAATTATCTTGTTTGTGAAAGGTGAAGGTAAGATGTACACAAGTCCTGTAGCAGTCTATCAAATGCTTGGCTGTTGCTGACTGGTCACTAGTTTTAAATGGCATTACACATGCATAAAACAATATTGAAGCTCTAATAAAGCACTGTACAGTTTTGTTGGGGCTGAGTTTAAACTGGGATTCTTGTGCACTTTAACACTGGCATGGCATATAAAAACTTTAACTTTAAGATATTGTTATGTTCTAGACTTTCCTGCAAACAACATTGTAAAGTTCCTGGTAGGCTTCACCAACAAGGGTACAGAGGATTTTATTGTTGAGTCTCTTGATGCCTCTTTCCGGTACCCTCAGGACTATCAGTTTTTCATCCAGAATTTCACAGCTCTTCCTCTGAACACAGTGGTTCCACCACAAAGACAGGCCACATTTGAGTACTCGTTCATCCCTGCAGAGCCTATGGGTGGTCGCCCCTTCGGACTGGTTATAAATCTGAACTACAAAGACTTAAATGTAAGCCCGGTTTTGGAATTACTTTTACTCCTTCAAATTAAAGTGGAATTGTGGGCAGGAAGGGAAAGATTAATCCAATTGGTAGTGTTTTAAAAAACACTTACTGTCTGTGTAGATAAAGATAATGAATGGTGCTCTGTCTTTATGGAAAATCTTGACTTTCTCCTGAGATCTCGTAAACTCACTGGGTGAGATTTGTGTAGTCCCATGAATCTGAATGAGTGAGCAGTGCAAGTGTTGTCATTAGCTTTTTAAAAGATTTATCAAAGGCACTAATGGGAGTTAGGTGCTTGGCTCCCATTGACTTTCAGAAGGAGTTAAACCTCTAACAGCTTCTTGCACCTTTGAAAGTTCCCTCCAGTGAACAATGTAATAAGATCGTTGGTGCTCAATAGAACATCTCTATCACAGTACAGAAAGACATGAAATTGGTAATAGCATTTGTGCTAAAGCCATGGACACTGTATCACATGTTCTTATGTAAAAAAAATTTTATTCTACGTACTTACTAAAGGTATTGCTCTGCAAGTCTTCAGCTAGCTCCAGTTTCAGAACCTCTTGCAGTGTTTTCTCCCATAGCTATAACCTTTTTGTTGTGAGCTAATCAGTTCCTCTGCTCTCCACATAGTAGTTTGTCCTCAGCAGAGGTTTTAGAATCTCATCACATTTCCTTGGAAGGCATTACAATTATAACAGGTTAAACTGATTTAAAAAATAATCATCATTATTGCAGGGCAATGTGTTCCAAGATGCTGTCTTCAATCAAACTGTTACAATTATTGAAAAAGAAGATGGATTGGATGGAGAAACGTAAGAGAAATTTGAACTTGTTTTTGTTGGTAGTACATCAGCCGTAATGTACTGCTATATGTGGCCACTTAAAAATGCTTTTGTCCTCATTTCATGGAATGCTGGAAATCTTGTATGGCCTGGTGATAGTAGAGGATTCAGAAGAGGGGAGAGGAAATGTTAAGCCAACACCTCAGAAATAGAGGCTGTGCATTCTTGTTCAATGTGAAGTAAAACTGATTGGATGTGCACTTCTCAGACTTAAGAAAAATTCTGTACCTAATTCATATTTCAAAATATAGTCATAATATTACTATTTCAGATAGGATAGTTTTCATTACTTTTCTGTCTCAGAGATCCAAGTCCAGAGCATAAGTGTGGCCTATTGGTAATTGCAGGAATAGCCTCAAACTGAGGCTGTATTCCTAAATAACATTATTTGTAGGGAGGAAGGGTGACACTGATGGCTCAGGATATTGCAATGTCCACATTTTGAAGGCTGAAGTACCTGTGGTATACAATTTTACTTCTGAGTCACTGTTTGAAATTAGTCTAAGTTGCAATTTGAGGGGTTCTTTTCAGGTGGCAACATGTGAATTGTTAGTCTAATTTGTAGTTAACACATGCGCTCCTCACAATTTTGGAGAAATGCAAAGAGGCTAAAGGTGAATTGCTTTGAAAACAGAATTACTTGTCCCTGGAAGTAGCTTGCAGTTCCTTGTGGGGAAACTTTTAGCTGCTTTACTTGATCTGTGGATTAGAGGCATTCATTATGAGCATTCAACTAAATTGTTGAAAGAAAGGAAATGATGTGGTACTCTCACTACTTGTTGCAAGGATGTGGCACAGTACATACTTGTTAAACATACATTAAAATATTGTGTGTGGAATTTTCAAAAGCACCTATGTCACCCTTTTGAAGAAGGACCGAGCATTTACAGGTGACTGTGTACTAGAATTTGCCTGCTTAGCAAATCAGTTTCCAAAACTTACTGAAAACATCTGTCTTTTGATGAAGATTCTGATTAAGCTCTTTCTGCAATGATTTTTATGAAAACAAGGATTCCGGTGGCACCTTAGAGTAAGAGATTTATTTGGGCATAAATTTTCGTGGGTAAAAAACCCACTTCTTCAGATGCAAATAACTCCGTTAGTCTTTAAGGTGCCATCGGACTCCTTGTTGTTTTTGTGGATACAGACTAACACAGCTACCCCTCTGATACTTGGCACAATAATTTTTATGGTTCATAGATTTAGAACTTCTTGTCAGCTTCAGCTTGTAAAATTGGTTAGTTTAATACCTTGGAGGATGATCTACTGTTCATAAGAATAAGGGAACCTAACCTCTTAAATACTGAATAAGACTTAAACTATAATTGGAATCTATGGAAAAAGAATTCAACTATCCAGTTAGTCTAAGAAATGTACAGGCTGTTTCAGAGAGTTCAGCTGTAGAACACTCTCTCCATAAGTTCTAATTTAGGTACCCATTTCTTAGGATGCTCCGTCATCAGTAAAGACTTCAGGGTATTCTTGCAACATGTGCATTGAGGTGGTGTATACTACAGAAGTGATTATGTAATGAGGTCTCATAGCTTTTGTAACTGATTAGTAAATTGGCGGTCACATTTGTTCATTCTCTCTCTTCTTTCCCCCCCACCCCCAATTTTAGAATTTGGTCGTCATGTTAACTTTAGCAAATGTGAACCTAGAGAAATGTCAGTAGCTAAATACATATTTGTTGAAGTCTGCCAAATGGCACTTTTGTATGAAAATTTGCCCTGTTTTTCCAAGTAAAAGTTAAGATTATTGTAACTTATCAGAGCCAAACAACTCAATTTGGTTTACTCTGTATTTCACAGTACTTTGTATTAAGCTTCATTATTTCTCACCCTCCATTCTTTCTCCTGAAAGAGACGGGAGAGAGACCTCAAAACTTGCTTTATGAGCACTTTAAAAAAAAAGTCACAATATGCAGAGGCACTCCAAGGACCCGATAAAATTTCTGCAATTACTTCTCATTCTTTGTTTTAAACAACTGATTAGACTTCAAACTGAAGATGACCCTACATTTTTTTTTCTCTTACCAAATAAGAATCTTCATGTACGTGTTCCTGGCAGGACTTGGCCTACTTGTCATTGTTGGTCTACATCAACTGCTAGAATCTAGGAAAGTAAGTAAGCAATTATGTACATGCACTGCTTCAGCATCAACAGAATACTGTATATGATTAAGTGTTAGCTTCCCATCAGAGCAATACACCTTTTATGGTCTATTATGGCACAAAAGAACTCATGAAAATTTAACGTAGATCAGTGAAATTGAAGGGAAGCAGATTGATACTAAAATTCCTCCTAGCCTTTAAACAGAAATGTGTCTTATGAGCTGTTTTGTAACTTGAAAAAATTATGCTGATGAGTTGCTTGTCTACTACTGTACCTTTGCTTACCTTCTTCCACCATAGCAATGGTCAGCCTTGTGGAATAAAAGGCTCTGGTGTTTTCCAGATGTCAGGCAGGTGTAGCTACAAAACTACATTTTTCATGTATTCTTTACAACCTCATTGAAGTCCTTCCTCATTTCCTGCTGTTATGTCAGCGGTTAATGCCCTGTCTTAACTTGTATTGTAACCTTTGGGACTGGGATCATGTATTCCTACATGTTTATATTTGCTTAGCATGATAGGCCTGAGACTTGAACGCTATCATCATATTGCAACTAATGGTTTGTCGTCATACTGATTTGGCCAAGTAGTACATCTAGTGAAAGTGTAACAACACTCCAGGTACCACAAGGGTGTTGATTTCAAAGAGTAATAATAGAATGTTATTAGGGAAAAATCCTAACTTTTTAAAAATGATAGATCATAAGTACACTGGAGATAAGAGTAGTGTTTTGTAGATTTGTGCTTTTTTTGGTAATTTAATACTGTACTGCATCACTGATATGTATGGAGTTGTATGGGAATCTAAATATAATTCCTGCTACATGGAATGAGGATATGAATTTAAAAGCGTAAGATCTGACACTTTTTATAAGAGTTGTGACAAATTACTTAAGGTGTCAAGTTTGCTAAAGTTAGGCTACAAGGAGGGGTTGACACTGTAGCTGTTCACAAGCTTAAAGGTGTATTATTTTGTGTTTGCTTAATGACAGTTGGCTTTTACAGGAATTCCTTATTTAGGTTTAATACCCTGACATTTGTACTACATAAAGCTTCCTTATGGAAAGCAAATTTGTATACATCTCTCAGTGTGAGATAAACATATTCTTGCCTCAAACTCTTCCAGAGAAAGAGACCAGCACAGAAAGTAGAGATGGGCACATCAAATCAAAATGACGTTGACATGAGCTGGATTCCTCAAGAAACTTTAAATCAGATCAGTAAGTAGTAAGCCTTTCACAACTGTGGTATGATTCACTTCTTTTATCAAACTGTTAAACATTTTTTTTCCAGATTCTTAAGCCATCTGCTTCATGAAACAAGTTCAATCTAGAAGTATCTTAAGCATATGCACCTTTTTGTAATAACTCTTTTGCGTATTACACAGTAATTGGCTATTTTAAATAGTGAGCTGTTTTTAAAGGTAGACTCTAAACAGACAGTTGTAGAGCTAACAGTGACAGCCATCACAAACTTTTCCTGCCTGCCTGCTAGTCATTTTTCATTAGATTCCATCTCACTGGTTAGCTAGAAACGAAGTCCAAAATAGGTGTTACATGGCAGAAGTGATCTATATAGAGGCTTTTAAAAAGAAAAAATACAAAACTTTTCTTTCTTACCCATGCTTTCATAGACTGGCTTTCAGCACTGCTGACCTTCCAACCAAAGTTTTGATCACAGAATTCTGAAGGGGGGGTCCTGCTGAGAAGTCCTAGTGGAATAAGACATTTTCTCATTTCCCTCCTCCCTCCCCCCCCAGGTTTTCAGTCTGTAGAATGAACACATTTAAGACTATCAAATGATGATCAAAGTGTATGATCTTGTACTTATCAAACAGAAAACATTAAGACTAAGGTTGTGTAGTTGTATTGGAGTCCTAAATATCACTACTTCTGTTAAGAATGCTAAACCCAAATTCAGTATCTGATTTTTCTTAGGCTGTTTGAATACTTGTGGATATTTCTAACTTCTCTTTTGCTATCTTCTGTTTTGCTTTCCTGTGGCTTCAGTGCAGAGTAGAAGAGGTGAGGCATTCAAACTTTGGTGCTTTATAGTAACTGGGGGGCTTTTACTATGCATCTACATTAACTGGTCTCTGGTAAAATTATAATTCATTGCTGCATGTTGGAGTCTGTAATAGCATGAAAGCACTGGTAAGATTTAGGGCTGTCAAGCGATTTTAAAAAAATAATTGCACAAATAATAATAGAATACCATTTAAATATATTGATTTCAATTACAACACAGAATACAAAGTGTACAGTGCTCACTTTATATTTATTACAAACATTTGCACTGTAAAAAAAAAGTTTTTTTTTTCAGTTCACCTAATACAAGTACTGTCATGCAATCCCTTTATCATGAAAGTTGAACTTACAAATGCAGAACTGTGTACAAAAAATAACTGCATTCAAAAATAAAACAATGTAAAATTTTAGAGCCTCCAAGTCCACTCAGTCATACTTCTTTTTCAGCCAGTCACTCAGACAAGTTTGTTTATGTTTGCGGGAGATAATGCTGCTTGCTTCTTGTTGACAATGTCACCTGAAAGTGAGAACAGGCATTCACATGGCAGTGCTGTAGCCAGTTTCGCAAGATATTTACGTGCCAGATGCGCTAAAGATTCGTATGTCCCTTCATGCTTCAACCACCATTCCAGGGGACATGTGTCCATGCTGACGACGGATTCTGCTCAATAACAATCCAGGTCAGTGTGGACCAATGCATGTTCATTTTCATCATCTGAGTCAGATGCCACCAGCAGAAAGTTAATTTTCAGTTTCAGTGGTTCTGGTTCTGTAGTTTCTGCACCGGAATGTTGCTCTTTTAAGACTTCTGAAAGCATGCTTTACAGCTCGTCCTGCTCAGATTTTGGGCGGCACTTCAGATTCTTAAACCTTGAATCGAGTGTTGTAGCTATCTTTAGAAATCTCACATTGATACCTTCTTTGGGTTTTGTCAGATCTGCAGTGAAAGTGTTCTTAAAACGAACTACATGTGCTGGGTCATC
This sequence comes from Mauremys reevesii, assembly GCF_016161935.1. Lineage (NCBI taxonomy): Eukaryota > Metazoa > Chordata > Testudines > Geoemydidae > Mauremys > Mauremys reevesii. Next base: position 173,028,616 of record NC_052624.1, on the reverse strand, counting down.
ATCCAAGACTGCTATAACATGAAATATGTGGCAGAATGCAGGTAAAACAGAGTAACAGACATACTATTCTCCCCCAAGTAGTTCAGTCAAAATTGAATTAACTCATTTTTTAACAAGCATCAGCATGGAAGCATGTCATCTGGAATGGTGGCAGAAGCATAAAGGGGCATATTAATGTTTAGCATAGCTGGCACGTAAATACCTTGCAGTGCTGTCTACAAAAGTGCCATGCGAACACCTGTTCTCACTTTCAGGTGACATTGTAAATAAGAAGCTGGCAGTATTGTCTCCCATAAATGTAAACAAATGTGATTGGCTGAACAAGTAAGACTGAGTGAACTTGTACGCTCTGAAGTTTTACATTTGTGTTTGAGTGCAGTTATGTAACAAAAAAAATCTACATTTTTAAGTTGCACTTTCACGATACAAGTACTGTCATGCAATCTCTGACATGAATTGAAAAATACTATTACCATTTTTACAGTGAAATATTTGTAATAAATGTAAAGTGAGCACTGTACATGTATTCTATGTTCAATATATTTGAAAATGTAGCAAAACTTCAAAAAATATTTAATACATTTCAATTGGTATTCTATTGTTTAACAGTGTGATTAAAACTGCGATTAATCATGATTAATTTTTTTAATCGCAAGTAATTTTTTTGAGTTAATTGCGTGAGTTAACTGCAATTAATCAACAGCCCTAGTAAGATTACAACAGAAGTTTGGGTGTTGCAGGTAAACATATTGCAACATTTAACAGATATAGATCCTCCTTTAGTTTTAGTATTCTTGTGACTCTTGTTTTGGTAGTCTAGTTTAAAGTGCACAGCATTTTATTCCCCTCATAGTATTGTATAGATGAAGGCTGCCATTGTGAGGAAACTTATAGTGAAAAGAACAAAAATCATGCACATGTAACAAGGAAACAAGGTCATGGATCTCATTTTAAACACAGTTGGTTCACTTTTAGTACAAGTAACTGCATGTGCCATAATATCTCTTGCATGTAGAATTTTGCACACAGTCAAATCTGTGAAACTTTACAAATCTTTATTATGGTGTGGAACTACTCATGACCAGGACAGGGAGAAAGGTAGGTGAGTACTGCAGCAGCATCCAGGAGAATACCACAGTGTGCACCTACTGTATGAAATTAGTTGTGCAAGCTGATGGAAGTGATAGTGGCTATGGATCTGTGGCCTTAGATAGTGTAGCATGTGAAGTGTAAGAGTAATCATTAGAAAACTGACAGTTATATGACTCGTGAGGGACACTGGTCTGCTGGATTAGGCATGGATGCTATTGAGACCTAGTTTATAATCTTTAGGCGGACACTGAGTTGCTGTGATTGTGGGCAGACTACTTAAACTTCCTGTGCCTGTTTCCCTATCAGTAAAATAGGAATAGTATTTTCTTACCCGATAAAGGTCTGAGGATTGGCTGTTTGCACACTGCATCATAATTGTGAAATGCTATAAAACTATTGGGTCCCTTCCTGTATCCTACCTATTTCTTTCCACAGGTCTTTGGTTGGGAGGTAATGGTATAAAAGACACTAGAAGGAATAAGGAGGTTTGTAGAAGGAATGTGTGTCAGAATTACGAAAGTGCATAAATTAGCACCAGAGGACTTTAGAGTAAAATGAAGAGATTGATAGGGGTCTAAACAACAAGGCATAAAATACTCTCCCTGGAGCCACAGGTCCAAATTTAGGCATGGATTTATATTTTGGATTGCATTAATTAGCAATGTGGTGCTGAAATAACCTTGAGCTTCCTGGCTTTCAGATGTTTATGTAGAAGATTTAAGACTTTTTTCCTCCCTTTTTAAAAATTGTATATTTACAGCTTTCAAAAGGTAGAGTAAAGTGTGTCTGGGAATCTCTGTACACTTTCAGTAGTGAGACTGTTGAGGACCCATATTTGAAATGTCTTATCCTAACAAGTATTTGTAAAAACAGATCTATAAAGATACCAATGAACTAGATATTTTTTCCCCCACCCATGAATAGCTGCACTTGTCTTATACAAGGACTGAAAATTCATCTACTGTTTTTGTTTGCACAAAAAGCATCCCTAGAGCAAAGGACAGTTGTAGACCTGCCATAATGAGTTTTGTAAACTACCCCAGGATTAAACTTTAAATGATTATTTTATAGTATTGTAAAGCTTGAATGATTCCTAGCGTCATGGGATTTAAAATCATCATGGCGAATATCTCTTTTGCCCTGCTGAATTCTGATGTGGTTACCACAAACCATTAAAGGAATACTTGATTCCAGCTGTCAGCTGGTAGAGCATTACTCTCTAGAGATTGATATGATGCTAGAAGATGATATGCAAACTGTGGAAAGTGTTTAGTTAATGGAAGGTAAGTGTAGGGTTTTTGGCATAGCTTCTAAAGGAACTGATAGAGCATGTAATCCTTTGAGCGGGGTACAGATTAATGTTTTGAATGCAAAGCACCTTTCATTAGGGTGCATTTTTAGTTTTTTACAAACAACTAAATATAGTCAGTCCTGTGAGGTGTGTGTTGAAGAACATGAACATTTATATGCCCTGAAGTTAAATAGATTTTAAATACTATGGTATTAGCATGTTCAAAAACAATAAGTAAGTTTCTCTTTCATCTCAAATCTGCCTCCTGCATGGCAGTGTGCTGGAAAGCCAAATGGCAATTTCCATTCTATTCAGGAAAAGCATGAGAATATTTTAAAAGAGAAAAATATGCCCTTTTAATTTGATATACTGTTTGCAGCAGTTTAGGTAATCTTGTCTCCTTTTCTCATTCAGATAAAGCTTCACCAAGGCGGTTGCCGCGCAAAAGGGTACAGAAGAGATCAGTGGGATCTGATGAGTAAATGTTAATTAATACAACAATTCAGCCTTTACTAATCCTGCCCCTCCGCCCCCTTTTTTTCCTGGATTGCAGTAGTGCACAGAATCCATATCAACATGAGGAAAATACTACTTACTATTTGGACTGATCAGTTTATCTGACTGGTGATAACATTGCTGAAAACATAGTTCTCATCCCTTTAAGATAACAAAATTGCTTTGGGGGCAGGGGGAATGAGAGTTAACCATTTGTGTGTATAAACAGTTGATCTGAACAGAATCATTGTGCTACCTGAAATGTGCCTTTAGAGTCCTATGTAATGCTGGCTTGTCATCTGCAAACCTTTTTGAAGTGTTGTTTTTTTCCAAATGTGTAGTTGCCTAATCTCTTCTGAGTGTATCCTGTTTATATAAGAGTCTTCGTGCATTTTTATTTTGTAGTATCCTAAAGCTATGAACTTCATTCTTTGCTGCACACATAGCTACTTTTGTTAGGATTTTCTGTATGTTCCTACTTCAGTGATAATGCACTGATGAGCTGGACTTTTTTAAAATGTAGTTAGTATTCTAAAGGCACAAACAGGTGTAACTGCTTTTAGCAGTACAGAATTTTTTTGCTGCTGTTTGATATAATGCGCACACTGTGAGGCCTAAGAATCCAAATGTATTTGTATAAATGTTAGAGGGATTTTTACAGCAGCAAAATTTGTGAAGCATGGAATGGTATGTAATCTATATAAAATTCTTTTTACACCCTCCCCTCCCCCTATTATATCTGTTTAAATTGTTAGTTTATTTAACTGGTGCCAACAGTTCTGGGGATTGAGCAAGCATTCCAAAGCTCTCTCTATGGTCCAAGTAATCAATAGGACCCAATTAGTGTTCAGTGACTTCCCCACCCTTACAAAAACTAGAAGAATCACAAGTAGCAACATGCATTGAGTTTCATAGATTATATTGGATGCAAAAGATAACTGTCCTATGAAGTTGTATGTTATGCAGAGACTCTAGTTAATGTACAGTAAAGAGACTTTTTGTAAACAAATTTTAATTTCAAATATAACTTGCAGGTGTACAAAGCTGTGAGGTCTTAAATGACAGTAAAAAAAATTAACTTTGACCCTTTTTTTGTGGAGTTATGTGAAGTTTTGATCTTAGTGAAGTACTTAAATTTTGTTGTAAAATACTCTTTTTTTTAAAGTAGCTGAGTCATAGTGAAATGACAGCTATTGGAAATACCTAAATCTTACTCGGACTTTAAATTGTATTGTACTTCATGCAAGTTTTGTTTAACTTGCTTCTTCAGGTTGATAATTCCAGTATATTCCCATTATTAAATACATGCTAGTTCAACATACATTTAAAAGATACACTGCTATGCACCCTCAAATAGGATTTGTTTTGTAGAAGACTCAAGTTTATAGTAATCATGAAACTAAAGTACAGATCTGTCACTAAAAATGTATAGGAGAATAAGTTTTGGTATAGGCACCTGGATTTCAGTCCTGCATTCTCTGCCAGTAAAAGGAAGGAACATAGTGTCATCTTTTTATACAGATATTTAGGTATCTAAAGATAGGTGGTTCTGAAAATCCAACCTGTCTGAATCATTAGGTGCCTAAATAACTTTTTTAAAAGTCCCTTAGTCATCATTTTGAACTTTGCTCAGTTTGGGAAAGGTAGTGATTTGGGACTTGTAGTTTAGTTTTTATAGTTTTCCTGGTGCTTATTTCTTGATCTGCCTTTGTTCTGCAGGGACTGAGCATCTGAGCCAATGACAGATGAACAATACCTGCAAATCACTTAGTGTGAAACAGGGTCTAAGGTCTGAAACTCCCTCTACTGGCACTACTATACTATAAACTTCCCTGTAAATGAAGTGTGAAGTATTTTGACTCTTGTCTTGGTGTGGAAAGTAACTTTAGAAACATCTGCTTCCCGTTTTTAACAGCGCTTGACTTACAAACTTAACATAACTAGCCAGTAAAGAACATTTAATTACCACATTGCAGGATCTAAAAGATTATTAAAAGAAATCTTGTACAGGCTGATCATAGTAAATTATGGTGACCAGATGTCCCGATTTTATAGGGACAGTCCCAATTTTGGGGTCTTTTTCTTCTATAGGCTCCTATTACCTCCCACCCCCTGTCCTGATTTTTCACGCTTGCTGTCTGGTCACCCTATAGTAAATCACATACACTTAATCAGTTCAATGCTACCTTCAAAACAACAACTTTGTACATCAGCTAATGCAAGCAACAAGCCACTTCAGCTAAATGGAGGATGGTTTATCATGTTATAGTCATACTTCTCCTGATTCAGCAAAGCAGTTAATTCATTGGGGGAGAAACTGACTGAACCCTTTGCATTTTAATCTCAGGATTATGCCTGGTACTTAAATTTATGGTTGCCCATCATCACATGCTGGAAAGATTCTTAGTGAATTCAACATCTCTCCTAGAGTCAATTTGAAGTCTGGAAATGAAGTGTTATCTCCATCCACATTCCCAAGGACAATTCTGGATGCGAGTAGTTGTGTTGGAAACAGTCTTCACACAGGAGGCAAACCCTCTGCACTGTACAACAGCAAAGGACCAGATCACAGTTACTGTGATGGGGGTTCTATATGCTAGCAATTTAGAATATCCAACTTCATTCTTTCACCTTAGTGTAAATGAGAGAGTGGCCCTCATTCTTAATACTTCTGAAACAGTTAGATACATGGTACAACTTGAGATTTAATAGGTACAGCTCTTAAACTACACAGAACTCAGGTGAGTGTACTGTTTAGCAATGACTGTCAAATATGATATTTCCATCTAAGTTGAACTGAACTCTTGATCTTTCCCAGCAGTGGAGCAATTTAATGTAAAATAGAACTAAATAATTACCACTGGAACAACTTTCAAAAATAAGTTGTATGAATTGATTTTACTAACTTAGTGGTATAACAGTTGTTGTTTTTTTAAGGAGACCCAATTGTTTAATACCTCCATTACATCAGGTAATCAAGGTCACACTTAATGGGCACCCAGCCAGTTGGAAAGGGAGGAAGAAGGTGGCTGTATGTGGCACAGAAGGAACTAGAGCCAGTCTTCAAATTTCTAAGCTTGCATGGGGTGTTGCAGTAGAGGCTGGGTATGATGTAAGAGGAAAACTTTGTGGTGGGGGTTACAGTATGCTCATTTTACTTAGTGACTTGAGCTGTAGTGATCATGCTTGCTTAATTTAATTTCTTTTTAAGGCACTACTTCCACCATTAGAATGAAATGCTTATAGTGCAACTCATTGACTTAGGGGTTGCTTACTACAATTTATTGATATGTAACAGCTTCTTGGGGAGAATCTTCCTACTTTTGACCCTCCGTTAAGTACTTTCCATGTATGAAATAGTATGGTTCCAATTTCTTGTCCCCGTTTAATATACTATAGTTAAAATTTAGCAATACTGCAGTTGTGTGAAATGGCTGAGCCTGTAGCAATAATTGATCCATGTGCTGAGAGGAGATGCTAAAATAATCAATCTAGTACACTAAGGTCTCTAAGTAGCTACATACAACTTGGTTGTATGCCATAATGGGCATCTTACCAGCTGCAATTGCACACTTACGAGTTAAGTATTAAAGCTTTTTAGGATTACCCATCTTACTTTAAAGGGGTGTAGGTAGCCTACTTAGCGACCTGATGAAATGCCCAATAGGTGCACGAACTTTTAGTCTAAAAAGGGAAAGCTATTAATTACTTTCCCAAAGGAGAGCTTGCATTAAAATCAGTTTCAATTTCAGCCTGGCAGAAACAAATAAGCACAGAAGTAAATCTGAATGAACTGCTTTCCAGGCAAATCTGATACAGGAGGAAGTGACTAAAGCCAGACTTACAAATAGAATTTCATATGCAGTACCATGAAGAACCATGGCCAAGTAGCTAAAGCATAGACCAAGAAATTAGATGGAGACGGTTCTAGTGATAGGCCTGTTGCAGATGTAGTATAACTGGGAGACATTTAACATGGCTGTACAGATCTGTGAAAAGGGAGTAATACTTCAGTCCTTTATAAACAGTGCATAAAGGACTCTTGAAATCTTTGCTGGTGCTCAAGACCTATTACTTACACTGAACAGCACTGAATTTATGGCAGCTAGGGGAAAAGGTCAAATACAAGTCCCAATCTCTGTGAGGGAGTTATCCTTTGAAGATGAAAAATGCTAAATTCATAGAAGTAGCTCATGTAATACTTGTCAGGATTTTCAGTATTGTGCTGCAAGACTTGGCCCTACCCTGATTTGAAGAGGTGGTGATTGCTGTATAGAAGACTTATGCCCTTCCACTTGATCAGTGCTCATACTGGATAGAGTGCAGCAGCCTTACAGGGCTGTAAGAATCTGGATTTTTTTATATACCATACTATTGTTTTGCTAAATATATGAACAAAACTACAAGGAACTTTCACTGTAATAAAGTAGGTTCAGAAGCTGACTTCACTCTCCCCATTCTGATTGCAGTACACTAACCGTCTTAATCACTTTTCCATGTAAACAATTTAGTTACCACAGCAATGTTATGATTCTCAATGGGAGGGAACATGCTCTTTACAGACCCACTTTGAGAACCCTTTTGAAAGTGAAGGGACAGACTGTTCTGGACAATTGAGGTTCAGCTCATTGAAGCTATACCACAACTGAAATACAAATTGAATTTTTACTTTTCTTATTTGCAAATTCTTAAACAGTTTAAGGGAAAGCAAAATCACTCTTGAAACTACATCTCTAGGGTTTTTTTTGTAAAACAAACTTGAAATTCTTAGCTTTTTGTAGTTTGTTTTGTTAAATAAAGTACTGGTATAGCACTAAAAAGCTTGATTGGTATTGTGATTATTTTTTCTGATAAGTGACTGCAAGTAATTTAACTGTGCACATGTACTTTAAAAGCTACTTCTGTATTGAAGTCTGCTTAAATACAAGGTGTTTTAACTGTCGTACACAAACCAAAAGCCTGAGCTCATCTGTAAAAAGAATAAAGTACTCAATTGGGAGGGAGGGGGAAAGCAGCAGCAGCACGTGTTCTGAGCATAACTTATTTATATTCTTCTATTATCCTCTTGAAACACTTCAGGAGGTCAGTTAAATTTACAATGACCAGGAAAATGTTCAGTTACCTCCAACTTCCTGCCAGCTTGAAAAGGTTTACAGGTTCCTGGACGATTGTATCTATGAATTTCTGCACCTAGAAGAGACAAACAAAATGCTTAAGTAGTTAATTCATAGTTGATGGGTGCCCACACTCTAATTTACAAAATCAAACTTTCATGTTAAGCTCAAGTTGCTATGGAACAGTGAAGAAACAAGTAACAGAAGTAGTAGTTTCCAAAACTCTTATCTTTGGTTTCTGGTGCTGCTACCTGTTAAAAGAAAAAAGAAAACTGGAACTTTGGCACACCTCTACAATTTCGTTATGACATTTCTTAGGTGGCAAACTAGCCTTAGGATTCCTGGCACAAATCTTCACATAAGCTAATGCTGGAATACAAGTTTGTACATTAAAAGCTAGAGGGTAGCCAAACTGCCACTCATATGCGGCTCTCAAAGTGCAGCTCATGAAGCTCCTCATGTCCCCTGCCCCATTCCCCGCCTACCAGACTTGGGGGAGCTCCAGGCTTCTGCCTTGCAGTGGGGTAGTGGTGCAGGGCAGAAGCTCCAAGCCCTGGCAGGTGTGCCCAGCTCTCAAACTTCTGAAGATCATAGTCTGCTCCTCAGCAGGTCAGTAAATTTGGCCACCTCTATTAGAGGGTGAATAGCAGTAAATTATAATCTGCAATAGACTAGTAGTATAGTTTGTAGGCTGAAACTGAAGGAATTAGAAAGGTACTACTATTAAAGGTGTAAGCTGTAGTTGCCTTAGAAAGTATAGTTCACATGCTCCTTTTGTTTTTCTTATACATGCTTTGTTTTTTTTAATGTCCTGAAATGGGTCCTGATGTCAAATTCTTTCATACACCTCTTTCACCCCCAGCTGCAACCTCTAGTTTAACTGAGACCAGACCAGGTTCCCATAAGTCTTTGGAGAAGCTGGACCTGCCTTCCTCCTTATGTTACCAATTTTGCTCATTCTCATAACAGTGCCCTTACCACTTAGCTGGTGCTTTGGCCATGTGGCTACCCTACCATGCTACTCTTTGCATAGTACTAATTTCCATGCATGATCTACATCTTCCCTCTGCTAGTTCCTAATAGTTGGGGAGTCAGTGTAGCCAAGACTTCCAACCTGCCTCAACAACTAGAGCCTTTCTCTTGGCATAGCAGTCACTACTGGCAATCCAAAAACACACATTGTCCAGTGCCCAAAATATTAGGCAGCTGGAGTTTGGCCAGTCCCCTAAGCTTTGACACTACAAAATGCACACATGTAATTTGGTTTCTAGAACTACTTGACTGATTTAGTTAATTCTGATAGTGTTATGCTGACAAACACATGATCTAATCCTTTACACTTGAATATAAAATGCAAATAGGGCATTAGAATTTGGTATTGGATCCATGGTGCAATAGCCAAGTTAGTAAAAAATGACTTAGCAGCAGCCACTATCTGTTAACAAAGTGAAGACTCCATTCAGTCTCATAACTTACAAAAAGGTACTGTGTAAATTACAGAGTAGTACAGCAGGACTGAGACACTGGATTGATCAGACAGGGAATATATATAATAAGGCAGTTTTAAGGGACAGGAAGAGCTAAGCCAATCACCATAATTTATTTTCAATGGGTGCAGAAAACAGATCACATCTGTTCTACTTTCTGTACTGTACAGACTTTCATGAAGCAGCAAGGTTTAAGTTGGAAAACAGGATCCCCTATTGCAGCACAAGAAAATAGAGAAAGGAGTAAGGTACAGTCAAGCATGTTAAAAATTAGCCCCGCTCAAAGTACACAATTGAAAATAATATAAAATTAGTATTAAAAAAACCCAAGTGATAACCCTAATGTCACACTATCTGAAAGTGAGAAGCTGTCCAGCCTTTAACCCATTTTAGCCAGCCAGCCAACCACCAGCTAAGCAGCAAATACTCGCAAAGGAATGAAGTACCCAAAAACTACATCATGTAGTGCACGTAACCACAATTTCTGTGCTCCCTATTGACTTGATTTTTCATTGCCCTGCACTTGTGGCTATCATTTATAATATGGAGGTATACCTATCTCATAGAACTGGAAGTGACCTCGAAAGGTCATCGAGTCCAGCACCCTGCCTTTGCTAGCAGGACCAAGTACTGATTTTGCCCCAGATCCCTAAGTGGATCCCTCAAGGATTGAACTCACAACTCTGGGTTTAGCAGGCCAATGCTCAAACCACTGAGCTCTTCCTCCCTCCAAAATAGCTGCAAAGTGAATATAAAACACTACCAGATCAGAATGGTAGCTTTGCACAAATATAAGTGACTGGACAAGGTGCAGGGGCACTGGAGAATCAGACCCCATGGTTCCAATTCTGAAAAGTTCATAAACACATGCTTAAGTCAGTCCCTATTAAAGACAGTCCTTAAGCATATCCTAAACTAGCTAATGTCTATAGGATTTATGCACCCTTCCTCAATAGGGATGCTTCCAAATCCTGCAGGAATCTGTATGCTTGCCGTGTACAGATTTTAATAAATTAAAATAAGTGTCTTGACTGCTGCCTCAACCTGCTCTGTACACATCCATTTGCCTTCAAAGGTTGTAAGAAATCTAGTGTCATCTGTTACAAGTCTGCCATCATTTCAAGGTTTGCCTGTCCCAAAGATTTAAAAACAAGGAAATAATCCAGCACAAGTGCCAGGATCGTGAGATACACATATGTTCCTGCAAATTTCATTTACAGAAAAATGTGTATGGAAGTCAAAGAGCAGACATGCTTCTCATTCAAGAGCCAAGATTTCCAAGTGCACAAAAGAGCAAAATCAATTCGCATTTTCCTGAGCTGGAATCTGCACCAGTTCCTTCCCCAGAGACCAAGATTTTGAACTTTTTGAGAGCAAATAACCACCAGTTAATCTGCACCACTTGGGTGAAATAGTTAAGCATTAATTAGACAGTATCATGGTGAAAAGCTTACCACACACATTACTATAGCCTGGAGATTATGCAGGCAGCAGTACCACAAACTGCCAGCTGGGGGATCTCCAAAAGCAAGTTACAGTTCATGTTCATAAAAGGTAAATCTAAAGTTTCTTCTCTCAACTGCTCACTCTGTAAAAAGCAAAATTAATCTGAATGGAAAGATCACAGATTAAATTGACCAGTTTGTTTAGGTTTTTATCCTTCCCCAGCACCCATGGTGACTTTTTTTTCTCATCTCCAATTGCATATTTGTTAGATGGTATGAAGTGATCATGTTTTGATTACAGGTATCTACTGCATGTAACGTTACATATGAACTTTGTTCTTATACGAATATTGCAGTAGTACCATGGAATATTAAAAAGTACTGCTGTAATATTAAAGAGTTTGGGAAAAATACATATATGCAGATACTTGGTACCTCAACTAAGCAATTAAAAAAACCTCACCAACCTCAATCTGGATTACTCCATTTGTTCTTTTTCTTGTGAGAAAGATTTGATGGTCAAGAAGTTGAAGTCCACATTTTGCTTGTGGACAGTTTGCACCAGAAATCATGGTTGCACATAAACACAAATTTGGCCCCAGGGGCCACTGGAAGCAGGCACAGGATGACAAACTGTATGCATGTTTCACCCATGTTGCTCCGCCAGTGCACCTTCGGTTCCAAACCTCATCACCTGTGCTCTGTGAGTTGTGCCAAACTGTGTGGTGGTTTTGTTATTGGAGGAGGAAACTAACAGCTTCATTCACTTGGGACATAAATCAGGGTTTCAAGCCCAGCCTCTAACTCTCCATGCCACCTGGCCACTCAGTGAGGTTCTTAATGATTCATTAGAGGAGATGGGCCAAGTTCTGCCCTCACTTCTGTGGTTTTTCGTGAGGTCTAAGTCAGAGAAGGATTTGGCCCAATTCATCTAAAAATTACTGCGTGTCACGTGGTAATTCAAAGTGCAGCTGACAAATAACCAACATGCTGAGCAAAACACTTAACACTGTCACCTCTATATAGTGAGCAGTGGAGGATTATCAGAATCCCCAGCAAGGACCTGTAAAACCTTTTAAGCCTGGTTGACACAATTTGTTTTTTTACTCGTGTACCTATTTTGGTTAATGGTAATTTTTACACCAAAATACTTCTGACTGCATCCACACTAGGGGTTGTACTGGTATATTGCTATAAAAGGTACCGTATAGTTTATTCCCCTTTCGGTGTGGGAATAGTTATACCAATATAAACACCTTTATACTGGTTTAACTACATCACACTCGGGAGGTTGTACCACTTTAAGTACACTAGTCTAGTTAAAACACTAAAACTTTCTAGTGTAGACAAGCCCCTACGTCTTTGTCTTGCAGGCAGCCAGAACACCTATTGCAGAAACCCAGAGGCAAAGCTTACAGGGATCAAAATCTCAGTGGGTACCTGAGTAAGCACTCTATTTCACATTCAGCTAATCATTTCTACTGCTCTTAGTTCTTAGAGGAATGAGGGACGGCAAGCAGCCTTCTAGGTTCACACCCATTCCCCCTCTCCCAAAGGCTGCTTGACATCCTTTTTGGCTGTGCAGGATGCTGATCCTTTCAGAGATTAATCAGTCAATAAGGCTGTGTATCCCTTTCACCCACATGGGCTGCAGGGTGTGGGAGTGCCACTTTTCACAGAACAAAAATGTACTGTGACAGATTCCAAGAATCAAAAGAATAAAGGCATTCAAACACGATACACTTCAGTAAAATCAACCCAGGTGTTCCAGAGCATCTACTGTATCAAAGTCTTTGTTCAGTTGAGTTCATTCCCCTGCAGCATCCTGTTCAGACACAAGTTCTATGGCTTTAACAGCTTATGTTTACCATGTAGCAGTGGGGCATGACCTGAAAAGGATCTTTCGGCACTTGCTCTATGGACTGGCACACAGACAACTAACTGCAACATTTGCCAGTTCTAGAAAACCTTCTGTGCTGGCCTGCCAGTTCTGAAGGATGGTAATTAAACCAGTGCATGGCTAAACCCTTAGATACTTCTCATCTGCAGATCTAAATGGCTTTACAAGGGTGGCCAGTATCATTATGCTGGAGAGAGACTGAGGCACAGGAAGGTGAAGCAACTTACCCAAGGTCACCCAGTGTCAGAACAAGGAGGAACAGAACTCAGCTCTCCAATTCCCATCCAGGGCCTTGCCCAATAGATTATCATCCTATTCAGTTCAACTGAGCTGATTCCTTGAACTTTCTGCAGGTAAATTCCATATTGCAGTTTTGCTGGGATGCTGGAATAGATCTGATCCCCTGTATACAGACAGGAAGCCTTGGAAGAATCAAAACTGGCACATGCTTCAAATTAGGCAGCAGCAGAGGGAAGAAAGGGAAGGAAATAAAACTTAGGAGAGAGAAAGGGGGCCCTGCCCAGATTCCTTTGGAAGCATTGTGTCCCTTTCTCCTGTAAGTCCTCTGAGTTTATTTCCCCCTGCTCCCAGCAATCTGGTCTACAGGCTCAGACTGAGCATGCCCAAGAGCAGATCAGCTGGCTCCAGGTATCCCCTCTGCCTCCTACACTCCCATCTCTCCCTCAGTGAGAGTTATAGGTACATCCCATCACACCTAGGGTGACTAGATGTCCCGATTTTATAGGGACAGTCCCAATTTTTGGGTCTCTCTCTTATATAGGCTCCTATTACCCCCTACCCCTGTCCCAATTTCTCACATTTGCTGTCTGGTCACCCTAATCCCACCTCTCTGGCTTTTCTCTGCACATGTGAAATAGGTTGTGTCTCTTTCATGACAGAAGATCAGGACTAAACTTTTGCTGACCTCCTGTAAAGGGGAAAACTAACCACCAATGCCACCTAGTGGTCAGGCTGGGGTAAGGTTGCCAATTTTGGTTGGACATATTCCTGGAGGGTTCATCACATGACATAATCTTTAATTAAAGATTAATCTTTAATTCCAGGAGACTCCAGGTTGATCCTGGAGGGTTGGCAACTCTAGGCAGGAGTGCAGCAGGTGGTTGCCACTTTTCAGTTATAGTCCTGTTCTTCAGCTCCCCAAAGGGCTTCAGGGCTTTTTCCTTAGCTTTGTGGAAATAACACAGCCTTCTGCCTGTCAACACAGCTACTTTGGCTATGTCTATGTAGCGCCCCTCTCCACCTGATTACCTCCTTTAATGGCAATCCGCTTACAGGTTCTGATGGACAGGTCTGGGTTCTTTTGGATCCCGCCACCCACTCAGCAGGGTGAATCTTTTTCTTTTTTGTTAAGAAATTAGTTGGCGGTGCCTCCACCCCCCTCGCTCCTTCCTGGCAGGGTCACCAGGGCAGCTTGGGTGGAAAATCCTAACTACAGAGGAATCCCCACTTACTTGCCAGATAGTTGGAGACTTCCAAGAAATAACACAACACTTAAAAATATATTCAACACAACAATTATATTAAACAGGCAACAAATACAACATAACAGGGGAAACACCATTTTTAGGGTCACCGGTGCCCACACTTAAAATACCCGTGTCTGGAGTAACAAATGTAAAACTAGTGTCCTGTTGGTACGCGTACCTTGCTGGGGCCCTTGATGACCTATACAATTCTCTGCAGAGGTGTAGCAGTGTGGCTGACTGGGTTCAGTATAGCCAAAAGACCCACAAGTGGGAGGAGGTGGTGAATCCCTCCACAGGTGTAATAAGCGGTAGATTATAAAATCCTCAAACCCTCACTCCCTGGCTTGAGGACACAGTTCAGGGAGTAGAGGGTCCCCAAAATAAATTCCCTGACTAACTAACTAAAGACAAGGCACTCACGAACTCCACAAATGATCTTCAGGGTTGAGGATGACGCTGGACGATTCCAGGGGCTGCTGTCCGCTGGCAGGGATCCTCCTCAGGCAGGAATCAGCCCTGGACTAGCAGCGCTGACCATGTGGGGACTGGTCTCACCAGGGGAGCTGGAGGCAAACCCAGCCTGGCTGGGGAAATTTCTCAGCAAACGTAACAATTGGGAATCATCTGTGGGGGAGAAAAACCCAGCTGGGGGATCTGGTGTCAGGTCCCTAGAGGCCAGTTCTCAGGGGGAACCCTGCTTGCAGGCCTGGGACTCACCAGCTCCCCACACAGCCAGTTTGGCCTTTTTCCTGGCTCGCCCCAGCCTCCCTCAAAATGGCTCCTCCCTCTCCTCAACTCCCTGGGAGGGGCATCTCACTCCCTATTGGTTGCTGGGCAGACTCTGAGTTTGCCTTGGCTCCTCCTCCCTGAGCTGCCAGCAGGCAGAGCTCCAGGAATCTATGTAATCTCCTTGGGGGTTACATCTACACTACAGCTTATGTCAGCATAAGTGACTAAGGGCTTGGCTACACTCAAAACTCCAAAGTGCTGCCGCAGGAGCGCTCCCGCGGCAGCGCTTTGAAGTGCGAGTGTGGTCGCGTCGCCAGCACTGGGAGAGAGCTCTCCCAGCGCTGCAGGTACTCCACCTCCCCGAGGGGATAAGCTTACAGCGCTGGGAGCGCAAACCTTTGTCTGGCAGGGGTGTGAAACCCCCACCCCAGCCCTGACCGACAAAAGTTTTACTGACAGAAAGCACCAGCATGATCAGTGCTTTGTTGGTGGGAAAGGCTCTCCTACTGACAAAGCCACTGCCACTTGTTGGGGGAGGTTTTATTTTGCCGGCAGGAGAGCGCTCTCCTCCTGAGGAAGCGGAGGCAGTGGAGGATGGAACGGCTTCCTAGCCTGCTGAGGAGTGTGCAGGCCCAAGGAACAGAAGGTAGCACAGGAGTCTTTAAGGCTGTGGAGCCATGCATCAGTAAGCTCAAAGAAGAGCCCTGCTCCCTCAAATGGGGGATCCTGCAGAGTGGTCTGCATCTCCTGGGACAGCCCAAGGACCGCAGCCAGGAGCTAACCCTCATGACCACTGCGAAGGCGACCAGCCTGGTTGCCAAGTCCGTAGCATCCCAGACCATCTGGAGTGCATCTGTCTCTACCGCTCTGCATTCCTCCACCAAGGTGGCGAACTCCTGGACTCGGTCCTGTGGAAGGCCTCCTTGAACTTGCTGATGGAGTCCCACAGGTTGAAGTTGTACCTGCCTAGCAGGGCCTGATGGTTAGACACCTGAAGTTGCAGGATGGCCGTCGAATACACTTTTCTGTCAAGCAAGTCCAGCCTCTTGGCATCTTTATTTTTCAGTGTGCCACTCGCCTGGCCCTGCCTGGCCCTCTCATTGATGGTGGACACGACCAGGGACCCCGCTGGAGGGAATGATCCTGCACCGGGGATGGTCGACACCTGGGAGACTGCCTAGGCGATGGTGACCTGCACCGTGGCGATCTCTGGCTGGAGGTCCAATGGTACCACGGGTATGGGGATCGGCATCGCAACTCAGGTATCCTGTGCCTCGTAGGTGTGAGGCGCCTGGGTCTTCTAGCCAGAGACTGAGGCTGTAGTCTGAGGCTGCGGCAAGGGAGACCGACACCTGCAGTCTGGGGACCAGGGACATTCCACTGTTTTAGAGAGTGGTCCCATAACTGGCTTGCCCTTGGATGCTGGGGCCTTAGCCGGGTCCATTGTTTGGCTTGGTGTCTGCAGTGCTGGTCGGCCTACTTGTTCTTTGGCCACCGGGGCCACTTTGGGCATTGAAGGCCCTATGGGAAGTCAGGGTCCCCTGCTGCTCCCGGGAGTTGGATCCCTAGCTGGACTAGGAGGGCTAACCACAGTGGTACTCTCATTATGCTCCGGGGCGGGCATGTCGCCTGACACAGGTCCTTTGCCTGAAGCCCCCTTCCCCTCTGGTTCCGACGGGCCCATTGACTTCTTAGGCACCGGGGAGGAGGAACGGTGCCAGGTGGGTTCCAGTGTTGGTGATGCGCTGTGTGCTGATGCAAAGGTGCCAGGTGTGGAGTCTGATCAAGAGGGCTCCGAGGCAGGATGAAGCGCAGCCTCCATGAAGAGGATCCCCAAGCGGATATCCCGCTCCTTCTGAGTCCAAGGGGGAAAGTTTCTGGAGATCCTGCATTTGTCTGTTCTATGGGACTTCCCCAAACACTGTAAACAGCTCTTGTGGGGGTCACTAATGGGCATCAGCCTGCTGCATGATGAGCATGGCTTAAAGACTGGGGAAAGGGGCATGCTCCACTCCAAGGCGAAGTCCCAGCTGGGACTCTAACTACTAAACTATGTACCTATAAATACAAAGGAGACAGAAAAATGGGTTGTAAGAACCACAAACGCTTTTGTGATGCAAGACAAGGCGCTCCAACCAACTGTCACTGGCAGTAAGAAGGAACTGAGAGAGTGTAGGGTCAGCGGCGCCTAATATACCGACGCATGAGCGCGGTACTCCAGAGGGCGCCAGAGCCGCCCTATGGCTACAGCTAAGGCAAAAATCTCTGACTGTGCTCATGCCGCATGCGCACACACACCTAGACTGGAATTGACATGAGCAAGCCCTCGAAGAAAAAGAAGCAGCAGCTAAAGTATAAGACCACTCATCATGCTGTCTAGATGTTATGGAGATGAGTGCCATAGAAATAATATATATTAGAGATATAAATGTGTCTGTAAATGTCCTAGGAACTCAAGCAATATCAGAAATGTCCTTTGTTCTCCCTAGACTCATTTATATATATTTCAAAATTAATAAAAACTTCCCTGGCTCTTATCAATATTCAGTTACTACAATATACATAGAAGAAAGGTGCTCAGTGAATGCCCTGGGCTCATTAACCAGTGATTATCTCCATCACCTTAGGTAGCTTGGAAATACTTGTCAATGTTTCACTTGTGCAGGGTGCAGGTATCTCTTTCTGTGGAGCTGACATTTTGCTGACACTTCATCAGACAGGATCCACCTGCTGAAAAGCAAAGTGAGGAATAGGAACTGCATCTCCCAATTAGACAGCATAGGAAAGGCACCGTCTTTCTAGCAGGTGCTTTAGAGTAAATCCCTTTCCATTTCCATTTCCAGTTTTATGTTTACCCCAGCTGGGAAGTTTCTTTTCTAATGCATTTCTAGTTTCCTAACTTACCTCCTCAGGCTTGTCCCAGTGGTGGCTGCCCATTTTATTGACATTGTCTTGTGTTTAAGGCATGTGTGTTTGGCAATAAATAAATACATACAACTAAGAGCCAAAAATTCTGCCATCAGTTACTGGTGTAAATGCAAACAGCCCCATTGACTTCAGTGGAGCTACTCCGGTTTTACACCAGCATCGGCAGGGTAGAATCTGACCCTAAAGGCTCAGTCCTGCAAGGGACTAAGCTCCCTGCACTCTCCTGGAGGGCCCTTCACAGGATTGGCCCTGTAGTAGTTGACTCTTTTTTGTAGTTTGATGTAGTTTTTAAAATCTCTTTTCTACTACCCAGCAGTTTTCCTTTAAAAGTGACAATATGGAAGAGCCTCCCGCTCCTTATTACTCTTTTGTCAGTTCTGCAGAATCCTATTCAGACTCTGGTGTCTGGGAGATGCATTGTGCTAGCAATAAAATAGGCTGCTAACAAGGAAGTGTTAGTAAATCACATAACATCCCACTGCTGCAATAGTTCATTGAAGTACTGCCACAAGGAGCCTTTCTAAGCAAAACCGAAGTGGCAGCAAGGGAATAGCTGCTATCTCTTTTAATTAGAAGTATGTTGGTTAAATCGAGTACCTCCATCATCAGGCAATGACTTTTGCCAGGCAGGAGCGGACATGCTGGCTGAAAAAAAGCACTATAATGATACCAAGAGAGTCTGGAGGACATTGAAAGACAAGCACGACCCTGGGTACCATTACCAGATCCACAAGTGATGACATAATCCAATAGCCAAAACAAGGTAGGCATTCAGTGCCAAAACCTACCACTCCTGTCCTCTAGTCACCGCACTGATCAGTTTCAAAAGGCAATCCTTCCTCTCTCCTGGGACCCAGGAAGGGCACTCTGGGATTTGAACACTGGTGGGCCCAAGTCTGGGACACGGCCACACCAGCAGGCCTCATGGGATAGGTCTACACTGGCTGCGATAAAAGAACTGCACCAGCAAGCCTCAGAGCCTGGGCCTTGCATTCGAAGAGCTGAAAATGGCAGTGTAGATATTCAGGCTTGGGCTGGAGCCCAGGCTTTGAGACCCTCCTCCCTCATTGAGTTTCAGAGCCTGGGCTCAAGCCCAAATCTCTACACTGCTATTTTTAGCCTTGTAGCACAAGGCTCACTGGCCTGAAGTCACTTGCTGCGGGCTCTGAGACTTGCTGCTGTGGGGTTTTATTGCAACGTAGACATACCCAGTGGCAGTTTCAGTCATGACTGGTGCTAATGCTACAAGATTTGAGGGATAAACAGTCTAGAGGCAGGAGTCTGAATTCTTGGGATATAGAGCTGGCTCTGCCACAGACTTGCTGTGTGACCTTGGGCAACTCAGCATGCCTTCGTTTCCCCTTCTGTGACATGAGGATGATACTACTGATGTACTTTGCAGGGGTGTTCAGAGGCTTTGTTCCATAAAGCCCTGTGAGGTCATCAGAGGCAATGATGCTGCAGATGTGCAAAGTATTATTATTATTTCTGTTATTCCTATTACCATAGAGCCTCAGAGGCCCAGTCATGAACCAGGACCCCATTGCATTCTCTAATGACTTCCTTCCACTGAATATTATGTGAGTAAGGGGCAAGAGAAGGAGAATGTAGCTCTGAAACTCAGACAGGATGGAGCACACTTGGGGTTTGTCCACATTAGGGATTTTTGCACTGGTGTCGCTATGCCAATGTACTACTGCAATCTCCCCAGTGTAGATGTGTAGAACTGGTGTAAGGTGGGGCACCCGTGTGATGAGTAAGTGTAGCAATGCCAGGGCAAATTTCTCTCAAGTACATGGCACGCAGCAATATTTAGAACAGGAAGTGAAGAATGCAGTTTCCAATTCAAACGGGTAGATAGAGAGAAAGTTATTGCTTAGTATTATTTGTTATTTCTACAGCTGTAACACCTACGAGCTTCATTGTGGTAGGTGCTGTACAAACCGAACGAACGGACAGTTCCTGCCCCAAAGAGCTGACATTCTAAGCAAATTAAAGAAATTGCAGTTCTGAAGGACAAGGAAGGGATTCAAAATCCAGAAGGCATTCAACCCAAACTCCACTACTTATATAGTGAGACATTGTACAGTTGTTAGTGGAGCTGGAGACACTTAAAGGGACACAGTTAAAAAATAATTTACAGAAAAAATGCTTTATATAGTTGCATTACCTTAGGTATGAAGAACTTTAGAAACACTGGGCTTTCCACTGTCTATGCTTGTTGATTGTTGCTTTCCTCTCAGCGTGGATAGGTAAAATAGAGTCATTAATTTCACATGTATTTGTTTACAGTGAGTTTCTAATCCCTTTCACTTAGGTTCCCCATGACATAGTCCCCTAGCACAATGTTTTGGTTGCAAACACTGCATGAAAATGTTTGCTGTTGAATAAAAATAACCCAAACTCACTATTAGAACCAAAAAACAAAACAAAACAAAAAAACCCCACGCCAAAACATTTCTTTAGGTTGTAGGTTTTTAAAGAGCCTGGGTGTTTTTATTTGTTATAACACTGAAATTTGAGGCCACCTTTGAGCGGACAGCAGCCCTTTCTGCATATGCAGATCCTCTACGCTTGAGCTAATGAGAGGAAAGGTGAGCAGACAGCTATGGATATATATCCAGATTAGGACAGAAGATAGTTTTTTAGCATGTGTTAACTAGCCCAGTCTAACACGTGTTCTGTAACTTGAGGCAAGTTGACGCTAACATGTGCTACAATACAACTTACCTAGTTTACACTAGAGTTATACGACGTGTATGTTAGAATGTGGTAAACAACACATTCTAACCCCTTACCCCATACTTTTTAATCCTACTCTACACATACCAGTCCTAGAAAAGCATGTTCACCTAAAGGAATAGCAGTGAGTTTGTTTAAATCGGAAGCTCTTTGGGACAGGGACTATCTTTTTATTCTCTATTTGTACAGCACTTAGCACAGTGGGTTACTGGGTCTATGGCTGGCACTTAGGGTGACCTGACAACATGTGTGAAAAATCAGGAAGGTGTTGGGGAGTAATAGGAGCCTATATAAGAAAAAGACCCCAAAATTGGGACTGTCCCTATAAAATCGGGACATGTGGTCCCCCTACTGGCGCTCCTAGGTTCTACCACAATACAACTCATATCCAATAATAATAAAGGTGTATTAATCAATGGAGAGGCTTTTGCATAGTTCAAACCTGATTCTCTGAGGTGCTGAGCACCTCCTGCAAGGTACTTGATGCTTTCACTTTAATTGACTTCAGAGATGCTTGAGAGCACTCAAGCTGCTCTCATGATTGGGCCCTTAGCAAGGGCTTCATGAGTACGCCTGATGAATTCTGTTTACCTGAACCTTCCTGAGCCTGTTCTTCTGCCCATCCCTAGCCTCAGAAGAGAGGCTATAAATGCTAAACATACTTGAATAGTTCTCTGTGTACGTGCTGCTGACAGAAGTGTTGTCACTTGCTTACCTCTACTGCTCAGATCACGTATCATAAGAAGACTGTCTCTCAGGGTTCAGGCTGGCACGTTATACTAGCCAGGACACATCTTTCTCAGCAACTTGGTCACGTTCCATATTCTGTCATGGGTTGTATGCACAAGAGAATAACTGCCTGAAAACTAGCCCCAGTCAAATTATTTTGCACTTACCACATTAATCTTCAGTCATAAAATTATGGAAATGATTAGTCCTTTCATATTGAAAGGGAAAATTCTCCTTTTCAATCTGTATTGCTTATCTCTTAGCTACTGGGTTGCCCAATTAATATTTGTAAGCTGCTTTATCGTTCTCTGATGCTAGGCACTAGAGAAGTTCAAATGTAGTTATTATCCCCAGTGTAGTTCTCTCCATGACACATTCTCCACTCCTGCATATAGAACATCCCTTTGGGTCAATGGCAGTGCTCTGAGCAGAACAAGTGAAAAACATGGAGTGAGGCTAAGCAGACTGCCTTAGGGATTGGAGTGGGAGAGTTTTCTCTTCACTGTAAGAATTTCCACTGCTCCACTTTCTGAGCTGGTTGTGGAGATGTAGCATACATTGCCCTGGTTCACACCACTAAATTACTTCAATATAAGTACGAATTATTCACACCCTTGAGTGACGTAGTCATACTGGCCTAAGCACCGGTGTGACAGCGCTACGTCAGCTGCCAACATAGCTACTGCCTCTCACAGAGGTGTATTAGCTAAGCCAATGGAAGAAGTTCTCTCCCATTGGCACAGAGCATCTTCATTAAAGCGCTACAGCGGTGCAGCTGTGCCGATGCAGTGTTTTAAGTGTAGACCTGCCTTTTGTTACAGCTACATCATCAATAGCTAGAACAGGGGTCAGCAACCTACGGCACGCATGCCAAATACGGCACGCAAGACGATTTTGAGTGGCACGCAGTTGCCTGCCATGGTCCCAGCCCCACTCAGCCCCCGTGCCCGCCACTCTCCCCTGTAGGGGCAGGAGGCAGAAGCTTGGTCCTGTGGCAGCCAAGCTTTCCCCCTCCCCCACTTCTTCCCCCCCAGCATGCTGCTTTCCTGCCCCTCCTCTTCTCCTTCCCTGCGCCGATCAGCTGATGGCCCTTGCGAGGGGGAGGGGGAAGCTTGGCTCACTGTTCCGTAGAGGAGGCAGAGAAGAGGTAGGGACGGAGCCTGGGGGAAGCAGGTGGAACAGGGCATATCCCATTCAGCCCCCTGCCATGAGCCGCTCAGGGTAGGGGGCTGGGAGCACCCCAGCCCTCTGCCCTGACCCCTGAAGCCCCCACACCCAGCCTTCTGCCCTGCACCCCCCACACCCTCAGCCCTCTGCCCTGACCCCTGAAGCCCCCACACCCAGCCTTCTGCCCTGCACCCCCCACACCCTCTGCCCTGACCCTTGACCCCCACCCCAGGTCTGGGGTCCGGCTGCCGGCCCGTGGCCAGATGGCATCCCGGCCTCAGGCCCCGCTCAGCCTGCTGCCGGCCTAGGTGAACAGAACCCCAGGCTGGCAGCGAGCTGAGCAGGCTGGCGGTGTAAGATCAGCATTTTAAATGAAGCTTCTTAAACATTTTGAAAACCTTGTTTACTGTACATACAACAATAGTTTAGTTATATATTATAGACTTATAGAAAGAGAACTTCTAAAAACGTTAACATGTATTACCGGCACGCGAATCCTTAAATTAGAGTGAATAAATGAAGACTCAGCACACCACTTCTGAAAGGCTGCCGACCCCTGAGCTAGAAAGTGCCTGTTTTGCCAGCAGGATTCCCTTTCTCCAGGGGATACTAGAAGTGCTATGATTTATGTGGGTTTCAAGGGTTCTCTGCACTCTGAAAAATCCTCCTACTACAGGATTGTGATAGAAAAATTCCTTCTTTTCTGGAGTGGTTCCAGCTTTTAGAGTCTCTGGAAGGAGCCATGGTACATTAGCTTTATTTCTAATGTCCCCCCTGCACCCACACACACCCACACACACACCTTGGATCACCCAGGGTCTTTTACGAAATCATAAATATTTTCTAACACACAATACAAGCAGTAACATTTCACAAACTCTTGAAATTTGAAACAGAACAAATTGAGGGGATTGAATACAGGAGAAAGTGGGAAAGGGAAATAAATGTGAAAGCCTCCATGATGCTACTCAACTAAACCTTGGGGGCAAAAAAAGGTTTAAAGATTTTTTTTTATTTGCTTTTTAATTGGGCAAGGTGATCTGAGTGGATTCCAAAGGGGGCACGCTCTGCCCCCTATGGCCTACCACAGGAATAGCACAACTGATAATCAATTGACAGGTTTGTCTGCACTGAAAATTTAACAGAGTTTTCCCCTTAACACACTCTGTATTCACACATCAATGCACTGCTAGTCGTGCTGCACAGTGAGGGGAGCACCATGTCCTGAGCTATCAGACAGACCCTAGTTAGCAATAAGCAGGATAAGCTACACCAAGGTTAACTTCAGTGAAAACTGGGTGGCCACTACCAGCCAGTCACAACAATCAATAGATGATGGTCCTTCAGTCCCTTCCCACAAGCTCCTGAGCACCCAATCCTGTGTACTAACTTGCCATCTAACTATGCTCTGAACCCTCACTGCAAAGGATCAACCAAAGTGGACAGCAATGCAAGGAAAATATAAAAGTGCTCACTGTGAGCTACCAGAAGACAATTTCCAGGTCTGGTACTGCCCTGATGAGCTACCCATTGCATGATGCTCTGTTCTCAGTAGCATCCTGAGCATGGAGCTCCATTTCAGTTGAGAATCATCTGTAGAAGTGGGAAGGGTGTGTGTTGCAATTTGGATGTATGCAAGGATAAGGAACTCTCCCCCTCTGGCCAGCCAGCCCCCTAGGGAGGGAGAGGACCTTGGCCCCAAATTGCAGTATCTCTTAGTTGATCCAGACCTGGAGGAGCACAGCGGGGTGGAGAAGAAGAAGAAGAACCATGAAGAAGAACCAAGGGAGGATACAGCCATAGTGATCCAAAAGGCCCTGCATAAAGACAGAGCAGTATCCTTTCCAGTTAGTGTACTTGCTTGTTTTCTATAGGGTGGATATATGTTTCATGTAAATTGCACTGGTACAGCTCAAGAACCCCATCTGCACAAATCCCACAAACATTTCAGGGATATTTCCGACTATTACAATCCTGGAGACCAGAACAGCATTAACAACCTTGCAAACCTTCATGCCTACTGTGCCAACTGTGGCTTTACCAACCAGGAACTGATTGGCATTCACAGACTGTTACAAATCTGTTGGTAGCCTCCACAGGGCGAAAGCCACACATTTCTTTTCCTCCCAGCCCTTACCTCATCATCTGCAAGCATTGGCATGCAAACATCCAGCATCTTTGTCTGTCTGAAGTGGCACTTAGGTCCACCTGCTTACCATCTTCTTGGATGCAATCCATCCATTGCTTCCTCAGCTTTCCTGGGCGGGGGAAGGGTGGGGGGAGGCTCTTTCCTAGCCTGGCAGGAAAAGGTGCTATCTTCACCATGTCTTCTTCATTCATCCTCTGTGTCGATCCAGTGAAGTCATGCTTCCTAGATTTTGTCAGCCACATCATAGACTGACTTCCATCCTAATGCTTTCATTTTGAAATCTGTCTCTTCATGTAACTCCTCTTATGGCACAAAGAAATCTCATCTCAAACACCTACAGGGCTTGAAACTGCCATCTCTTTACCACCCATGCTTCTGCACCATACAGCATCGTGGGGTGCACTATTGTTCTATACAATTGGGCTTTTAGTCTCAGTGGCATACAACACGGGAGATGTTATTCCACACTCTTCCAGCACTCCCCAGTTTAGACTGTATCTCACACTCTAGATCACCATCTTCTGTGACCCACCCACCAAAATACTTGAATTGGTCAGTCTGATTTAGTCTCACTCAGTTAATCTCTATGCCCAGTTTCCTTGTGGCACCTCTATTGGCCAATAGACCTCAGTCTTTTTTTTTTTTTTTTTTTTTTTTTAAGGCTGTCCTTATTTCAATGTCATCTGCATATAGCAGCTTCTCACCTTTTCCTATTAGGATCCTCCTGTTGACATAGTCCATCAATGTGATAAAAAGCAGCAGACTGAATGCCAACCCCTAGTGCAGCCCAACTTTCACTTCAAAGGGACTTGTCATTCCAACATATGTTTGGATCACTGTTTTGGATCACTCACCATAGCTATTCAATCATTAGACAATCCATATTTCCTCAACACTGGTGTAAGAATCCTTCTGGACATTTTATCAGATGCCTTTTCTAGGTCTATAAAAGCACAGAAGCCATCTTATGGATACTCTAACTGTTTCTCTATCACTTGCCGAATTACAAAACGTGGCATCTGTGATTCCTTATATTTTCCTAAAGCCAAATGGTTCTTGTCTGAGGAGTAGCTCCATCATCCTCCTAATCCTAGCATCAGGGGTGAAAGTAATTTACAGGACTTACCAGTACTGCCGGAGTCCTGAGGGGGGCGTGGCCTCATCCAGAAGGGGCATGGCCTCATCTGGAAGGGGCGTGGCCTCAAGATTTAAAGGCCCTGGGGCACCAGCTGTGGCTGGGAGACCCAGGGCCTTTAAATCAACCAGGGCCTCCCAGCTGCAGAGGTAGCTGGGAGGCCCCCAGAGCTCAGGGGCAAATTAAAGGGCCCAGGGCTCCGGCTGCCACGGGGAACCCTGAGCTTTGTGGGGCTGGGGCAGGTATTTAAAGGGCCAAGAGCTCCTGCTACTGAAGGGAGCTCCAAGCCCTTTAAATCCTGGCCCCAGCCCGGCCACTGGAGCCGCGGCCGGGATTCAAAGGGCTCTGGGCTGCCCACAGCAGCGGGGAGCTCTGAGCCCTTTAAATCTCAGCTGCGGCAGGGGATTTAAAAGGCTCTGGGCTGACCGCCGCCGCGGCAGCCCAGAGCCCTTTAAATCCGGCCCCAGCCCAGCTGCCGGAGCCGCGGGCGGAGGGTTTAAAGGGCTCTGGGCTGACAGCTGCGGTGGGGAGCCCAGAGCCCTTTAAATCCCCGCAGCGAAAGCCGGTGCAGTCCGGCATGGCGTACTGGCTCTTGCCGGTACGCCATACCGGCTTGTACCGGCTTACTTTCACCTCTGCCTAGCATTCAAAATACTTTCCAGTAACTTCATCTCTTAATGGTTTCTGTAGTCATGGAGGCTTCCCTTCTTACGTACTGGGACTAAGACAGACTTGCACCAATCTTCAGGATTTCTCTCGTCACACTGTACAGCTTAAACCATTCTGTTCATCCATTTTATGCATCTCTTGACCAAGACTTTCTGCCATCACATCATCAGGTCCTACTGCCTTAACATTTTTCATTCCCTGGACTGCATTTCTCACCTCCTCCTCTGTCATGTCAGACTCAGACACCGTATTAGGATCAAAGATTTGCAACTCCATCAAAAAAAGTGGGCTTGCCTCATGTAAGAGACTCTCCAAGTATTGTTTTCTTGTCTCCTTCACTTGTTCAGATGTTACTAGCTGTTTCTCTTGGTCACCATTTACAAATGGTATTGGTGACGCCATCCTCCTTCCCTTTGTGTCTTGTTTTTGAAATGCTATAGATGGATAGTGATGCACTTCTGAAAAGTTATTCACCTCATCTGGGCATTCGGCTACTCAAAGGCCAAGGCGAGCTCCTCACAAACCTCCAAGAATTGGGCTTTCCTCAGGCAAAAGTTCTGGACCCACTGCTATTCATCCCATGTTTCCATCACAATGTAGTCCCACCGCTCTCTGCTTATGGTCCTGGTGAAAAGCAAAGCGCAGCAAGTTGTGGTGCTATGAACCACAGAATGCACCGAGACAGCTGTACTGTCTCTCATGGACAGATATAGCACCAATGAGGATACAGGGCATGGCAGCAGCCTGCAGATGCAGACATTTTTGTCCAGTGAGTTAGGCTACCACATGTTAATTGACCCATGACTATTTATCCCATGGTTAACATGCATCGAAGACATAGCTTAATACACATTGGTCGGACCCCCTGCAAGGGAGGTTGAGAGAGAGAGAACAGCTGCCAGCACAAAAGGCATGACCGCAGGGAGAAAGAAAAAGGGAGTGGTCTCTTGGACCATAATCTAAGTCAATTTTTAAATTAACATCAATGTGCATCCTTTAAAAAAAATGGCATGAATTACTGAAAGAAATGGGAGGGAAAAACCAAAATATTGGAACTGAAATAGGAGGGGAAACAGGAACATTCAAAAGAGTAAATCGTTACCAAAAAACCTTGCATACAAGGAATTCAAGTGATATTTGCATTGTCAGGGGAATGAACATGACAAAGCATATTTACTTTCCATCGCTAAGTTCTATGAAACATTTTGGATGACCAGGAAAATCCTGTGAGCAAAGCAGTGAAGGTCATATAAGGCACATCAATAGTTTCAGAATGTAGACAATTAAAGAAAACAAAGAAGATAAGAGCAAGAAAAATTGCAAGTGCAAAGAGGATTTCATAGAATATTAGGGTTGGAAGAGACCTCTGGAGGTCATATAGTCCAATCCCCTGTTCAAAGCAGGACCAACACCAACTAAATCATCCCAGCCAGCGCTTTGGCAAGCCAGGCCTTAAAAACCTCTAAGGGTGGAGATTCCACCACAACCCTAGGTAACCCATTCCAGTGCTTCACCACCCTCCTAGTGAAATAGTGTTTCCTAAAATCCAAACTAGACCTCCTCCACTGCAACTTGAGACCATTGCTTCTTGTTCTTTCATCTGCCACCGCTGAGAACAGCCTAGCTCCATCCTCTTTACATGATATTAAGACAAATGTGAGATTTCACATAATGTGTGTGAAACCAGAAACATTAATGAGATGTTTCCTTGCCTCAGTGTACTGGAGACAGCCTGGGAACAGGGGCGGCTCCAGGCACCAGCAAAACAAGCAGGTGCTTGGGGCAGCATATTTCTAGGGGAGGCATTCTGGCGCCGGCCATCATAGGTGCCGACTCTGGGGCATGGGGAGAAAGTGCCCCCGCTGCCCCCACTTGCCGCCCCAGCTTGCCTCCGCCAGCTCCCCTGAGGCCCAGCCGCCACTTCTCTTCTCCCCCCTCCCTCCCAGGCTTGCTGTGCGTGAAACCTGTTTGCGCAGCAAGTCTGGGAGGGAGGAGAAGCCGAGCGGCAGGCACTCGGGGGAGGCAGCGGCGGTGGAGTGGAGGTGAGCTGGAATGGGGGACGGTTCCTCTACCCCTCCTTACTTCCTGCGCCCCACCACCCTTGCTCATCTCTGCTTCGCCTGCTCCCCTGAACGCGCCGCTGCACCGCTTCTCCCCTCTCCCTCCCAGGCTTGCCGCCTGCGAAACAGCTGTTTTATGCAGCAGGGCTGGGAGGGAGGGAGGAGAAGCTGAACCGCTGGGCGAGGCGGCAGTGGTGATGGAGCGGAGGTGAGCTGGAGCGGGGAGTGGTTCCTCTATCCCCTGTTACTTCCTGCGCCCCACCCACCCTAGCTCACCTCTGCTCCGCCTGCTCCCCTGAATGCGCCATTGCTCCACTTCTCCACCCTCCCTTGCCTGAGAGAGAGTGGGGAGAAGCGGAGCGGGGGCACACTGGGGGGAGCAGGTGGAGCGGAGGTGAGCTAGGGTGGGAGGTCGGGGGGGCCCCCAGGAAGCAATGGGGAGGGAAATGCTGCACACCTGGGAGAGGTGGGGGGGCTGGGGATTTGGGGAAGGGGTTCAGAAGGGGTGGAGTTGGTGAGGGGCCGGGAGGCATTAAAAAAAAGGGGGGGCGGCCAAAAATTTTTTTGCTTGGGGCGGCAAAAATCCTAGAGCTGGCCCTGCCTGGGAAACAGGCGAGAAGCAAAGATGAGTTTTCTGAGGGGGAAGAGGGGAAATGGGCATTACTTACCTGTAATTGGAGGGTCAAGATATGTGGTCCCTATTTGTATTCTACACATGGGTACGCATGCACTCCATGTACCTGAGACTGGAGATTTCTATTAAGTAGTTTCCGTTCGTCTTTGCCTGTGGAGGTGCTCTTCTTGTGCTCTAAAGTGAGGGTGTAACGGGCAGCATGGGCTGACCCCTCTCCAGTTCCTCTTCTTACTGCAAAATCAGGAAAGATCCAAAGCAGATGGGAAAGAGGGTGGGTAGTGGAATATAGATGGGGATCACATATCTCAAAGAGCCTCCAGTTACAGATAAATAATCTCAATTTCTTCAAGTGCAGGCCTTTATGCATAGTCTCATATGGATGGTAGAAAGCAGTATTCAAACAGGACGAGGGTGCCAGGATGCAGTTGGAATAGATGCCTGCATGACTGCAGTCCCCACAGCTGTGCCTGCTGAAGAGGCTTGGACTAAAGCATAACGTTCTGTGAAGATACAGATGGAGCTCCAGGTAGCTGCTCTACAAATGTCCAGAACAGGCACTTTTACTTGAGATTGCTTGTGATCTAGTGGAATGGGCTCTCACCCTGCTCAGGGGAGGAATAGGTGCCAGCAGATAAAGAACAATGCAGCCAGAGATCACCTTAGAGAGTCTCTGAGTAGATAGTGCTTGTCCTCACAATTGCTCCGCTATAGTGGCAAATAACTTTGGTGACTCCTAATCACTTTTGTTCTTTGTAGACAAAAATGCCAAAGCTCATCTGGCATCAGGAAGTCTTCCCCCCCCCCCCCACCTTATTGGAAGTATGAGATTTTGAAAAGAAATTACCTTGGGGATGAATTTTGGGTGGAGTCGAAGGGAAGCCTGCTTATGAAATATGGTGTACAGCAGGTCAGCCTCAGTTCATTCATCCTTCTGGCTCAAGGGATGGTGACTAGGAATGCAACCTTCATTAAGATGTGGGACATAGAACACGTGGACAGCAATTTGAAGGGTGGGCTGATAAATGCTGAGAGTACAAGGTTGAGGTCCCATTGTGGTGCTGGTTTCATCATTGGTGGGAAGGTCCTAACAAGACCCTTCAGAAATCTAATTATTGTTGGGTGAGTAAATATAGAGTGGCTTTTTACTGGAGGATGGAGACATACATTGCTGCTAGGTGCTACAGCAGCAAACTAATGGAAAGCCCTACAAGAGGTAGTTTAAAATATCAGGGATATCTGCTGCTTCTGGGGATAACTGTTTCTGTTGCATCCAAACTAGAGAAATGCCTCCATTTAGCCAGATGACATTTTCTGGTGGAATCTTTTCTACTTTGAATGAGAATAGATTTAAAAGCCTTCGAACATGAGCGTTCTGGGTCTGATGCTCATCCAAATACCGGTGTCAAGGTTTCTTTCCCCACTTTGAACTTTAGAGTACAGATGTGGGGACCTGCATGAACACTTCTAAGCTTAATTACTAGCTTAGATCTGGTAACGCTGCCACCAGCCAGAAATCAGTGTCTGGCCCACATTCTGTCCCCCCAAAACCTTCCCTGGGGAACACAGATCCAAACCTTTTGGATCTTAAAACAAGGAGAAATTAACCATCCCCCCTCACCAATCCCTGGTGAGTTCAGACCCAATCCCCTTGGATCTTAAAACAAGGAAAAATCAATCAGGTTCTTAAAAAAGAAAGCTTTTAATTAAAGGAAGAAAAGGTTAAAATTATCTCTGTAAAATCAGGATGGAAAATGCTTTACAGGGTACTTAGATTCATATAGCCCAGAGGAAACCCCCTCTAGCCTCAGGTTCAAAGTTACAGCAAACAGAGGTAAAAATCCTTCCAGCAAAAAGGAACATTTACAAGTTGAGAAAACAAAATTAAGACTATTACGCCTTGCCTGGCTATATTTACAAGGTTGAAACATGAAAGACTGATTCAGAAAGATTTGGAGAGCCTGGATTGATGTCTGGTCCCTTTCAGTCCCGAGAACAAACAACCCCCAAAACAAAGAGCACAAAACAAAGACTTCCCTCCACCAAGATTGGAAAGTATCTTGTCCCCTTATTGGTCCTCTGGTCAGGTGTCAGCCAGGTTTACTGAGCTTCTTAGCCCTTTACAGGTAAAAGAGACATTAACCCATAACTATCTGTTTATGACAACCAGGCTGTGAGATACAGGGAGTTCGGGCTGTGATATTTGATCTTGTCATTCTCCTGGGTTAACAGATCTAGGAAGGGACAGATGCTGATAGGAGGAAGGGTCGGCATTTGTATGCGGTCTGGAAACCAGAATTATCTGAATTAGTTGGGTGTGAGAATGACTCAAGCTTTACTGTGATAAATCTTTCATAAAACCTATGGTAACAGAGGGAGGGGAGGAAAGGTGTACCTCAGTGGTCCTTTCAGGATAACAGGAGGACCTCACCCCTGAGGCCTGGCCCAGTGCTGTGCTGGAGCAGCATATGTTGGACTTCTTGTCTAAGAGGCAAACAGGTCCCAGGTGTTGCTCACTGCACTGGTGGTCTGGGGAGAAGTGATCACTAGAATTCTGTACACCTGCTAAATATGTAACTTACATGTAATGTTGTTCCTGATGCACCAGTTAGATAAATTGACTGTCTCTATGTTGAAAGAGAAAGACATTTGGATTGTTTTCTGTTTTTGTAGTTCAAACACTTAATGCTGCTGAACCACACCAGAATTTTAAGAGTAACAAAGAGGAAAGCTTTGACTCTGGCAACTGAAGAGATACTTAGGGACTTGAGCAAATGTGGCCCATACCCTTTGTAGTGCGGTTGCCTTCTCCTTGGGTCAGAGAGAGGCCACACCGCCTTACTACATCACCAGAATTGCTGTCTAGTATCCAGGGAATTAACAAATCAGGTGCTAGCGCCTTGACCATCCTGGTGGGCCACAGCACCAGACAGTCTGTAGGCTCAGCTCCTCAAGCAGGGCAGAGCAAATAAACAATTTGTATGTTCTGGCCCTCAGGTAGGGCTGAGCTAACAAGCAGTCTATAGGTCCACACCCTCAGGTGGGTCAGAGCCCCAAACAGCCCGTCTTCCCAGCTCTGGCAGATGGCAGACAAATGCAGGCCTTTTGGCCTATGGTGGGGAGGCTGCCGCCCCAGGGTTTGAGTTGGCAACAGGGAGTAAGGAGACTTGGGCCCACCCTACTCCACCAGGTCCCAGCCCAGAGCCCTAACAGTGGTGGAATGTTCCGCCACGGGGTCAGCAGGGACTCACCCGTAACATGCTGACATGGATTCAGGCCACAACCCAACTAGACGATAGTCTAGTGTCCCTGGGACACTTCCTGCTACTCTTTTGTTAGGTACCTTGCCTCCGTGGGTGTCCTCCATCTCCCTGACGCAGATAGACAGTGGCAGTCCCAGCAGTTCCTCTGCGGACTCAGTCTCCTCCAGGGGCAGGGCACTGCTTGGTTCAGCAGCAGAGTCAGAGGCCTGCAGCAAGTCAGGCACATTGGTCTTCTTCCCTGGCTTGGCTCCAACAGAGCTGGAGGATCCACCTTTTGTATTTCCTGTTCCACCTCTCAACTTCTGGTGGGAGGGGATAGCCCAGCCTGACTCTGCCCACCTGAATGCAGAGAGTGGTCTCTCCCGCTCTGGCTCACAGGGGGGCCACACTGCCTCCTGCATCCTCCCAAACCTCATATTTAAAAAAAGACATAGGTCCTGGTCCTGTAAATGTTTGCTACTGATGTAGAGCATACTACTAGGCCTTGTTCCATTGGAGTTAATGGAACAGCAGTGCTTGCAGGATCCAAAGTTTCAGGTAGTGGTACATAAAACACCTCTCCCACGATGGAAGTGATGAGCAGAGTTCGGCAGGAATTAGCATCTGGTTTTACTCACATGGAGTATCAGTGGCTTGGACATAGGAATGCACAGCAGCCTTTACAAGTCTACAGTTGCCCCAAAACTAGAAGGGTTTGTAAATACCTCAGAGGGAGAGACATTAGATCTAAAAGAAACTTTACTAAAAAGAGGGCAAGGCCTTCAAAGCAGCTCATCCAATTTAATGGAGAGTGGTGAGGTGGGGTAGGTAGAGGTGGACAGGAAATGTAAAAATAGATTGGGCAAAAATGAGGAGAGGGATTATCCCTAATAAACAAACACACTACGAGACACTGACATGGAAGAGGATGTGGGGTTGAGATGGGGCAGACCCTTAGCCAGCAACTCAGTGTTTGGCATCGGTTACAATGAGACAACGAATAGCACCCACGACAGAAGGCAATGTGTTGCGATGCTGATCACAAACACTTCTGTGTATTGTTCACAGTTGTGGGCACCACATCACAGGACAGCAAAAGCACTGAAGAATTAGCAAGAGGTGCAGAGGAGGGCAAAGGTGGTATGTCTCTCCAGGGTTAGCATTATGTGGAGAAGGAACACTGATTCATATTGATTTAAAAGGGGAATGAGGAGACCTTCTGATGATCTCCTAGGCCCTGGTGGGGGTTCACTATTGTAGCCCTGTGGGGAGCATTTGCCTTTTTTATAATTACTGAGATTCTGAGATTTAAAGAGCAGCAACACTGATGTCCCACACTGAGTGGAGGTGGCACCACCAAGGCCTCCTTTTCCCAGCACATTGCTTTTGAACCATTCTTATTATGTAGCTTCCTCACCACTAGGGGAGCCTTTCAACTTTAGGTGGCCATGCATAGGGGACCACTTTCCTAGAGGAGACTGGCCAATTTCTCACCCTCTGCCACATGCCTTCTCTCCTGGCTGTAGAATCCCTGTGTACTCCATGCATGATTCTGTCACTGCTCTAGGACCAGGTTCTCCAGCATTTTATGCTGATTTCTTACCCTCTGCCCAGGTCTCTTCATGTACAAACTTCCCTCTCCTGACCCCAAAAGCCTGGCTTTGGACCCTCTCTTTTCCTCCTTTCTAATTGAAAGGAGACATTATCCCATGGTTGAAGAATGGAGGCCTGGGTGCAATTCCTGGCTCTGCCCACGGACTTGCAGTGACTTACCCAAAGCCACACTGAACCTCTCCATGACTCCGTTTATCCCCATTTTATCAATGGGGATAATGATACTAACTTTGCAAATCACACTGAGATCTATGGCTGTTAAGTGCAAATTAATCTGTTACTATTATGATTATTGCCAGGGTGGAGCACGTTATCCAGCATTAGTCCCAGCAAGCAAGTGGGCCAAAATTTCTTGGGTCACGTTACGAAACTCAAGTCTATAATACTAAGAAGGATTAACATCTTTTTTCTTAACATTGGGCTTCTAGAGTCAATCAAGCTATGGGGAATTCTAATCAAGCTCCTTTCACCTTAAACCAGACAGTGAGACATGCCTCTTTGTTGTCTCTTGCTCCTCTTTATGCCTTGTCTCTCTCCTTGGATATTAGCAGGGATAGTCAGTCTAAGGCAGTGGTGAGCTGGAGCCAGTTCCCACCGGTTCACAAGAACCAGTTGTTAAATTTAGAAGCCGGTGTAGAACTGGCTGTTAAAGGAGTGGGTGGGTGGGCAAACAACTCCACATCTGGCCCGCGGGACCATCCTGTCTCCGGCCCACCTGAGCTCTCAGCTGGGGAGGCTCCCCTGACCCCTTCCCCGCTTCCCCTTCCCTCACAGAGCCGCAGGGTGCTGAGCCGCCGGCGCCAGCGCTCTGGGCATGCTTTGAGCGGCATGGTAAGGGAGGTGGGAAGCTGAGAGCTCCAGCGGGCCACGTGGCATCCTTACATGCTGCCCTGAGCAGCATGGTAAGGGGGCCGGGCCGGGGCTGGGAAGAGGGGTTAGATAAGGGGCAGGGCGCAGTTGGAAGGGGTGGAGGTTCTGGGGGGGGCGGTCAGGGGCTGGGTAGGGTGGGAGTTTTGGGGCTCTGTCGGGGTGGTGATGGATGGGGTCGGGGCAGTCAGGGGACAGGGAGTGGGGCAAGTTGGGTAGGAGGTGGGGTCCTGGGGGGCAGTTAGGGTGTGGGGGGGTGTCTCAGCAGGGGGTGGCCAGGGGACAGGGAGCGGGGGGTTGATGGGTTGCAGGTTCCAAGGGGGGCAGGACATGGGTGGGATGGGGGAACAGGCTGTTTTGGGGGGCACAGCCTTCCCTACCCAGCCCCCGATACAATTTTGCAACCCCGATGTGCAGGGTCAGCTTTAGGAAGTGTGGGGCCCAATTTCGACAGGGCCCTGGCAGGGATGACTAAAAAAAAAAAAAAAAAAAAAAACCATGTGGAGCTTGTACTCACCAGGTGGCACTCCAAGTCTTCAGCGGCACTTCAGCGGTGGGTCCTTCACTCGCTCCGGGTCTTCAGCGGCACTGAAGGACCCACCGCTGAAGTGCTGCCGAATACCCAGAGCGAGTGAAGGACCCGCTGCCGAAGACCCGGTAGGGAACTGATTGTTAAGATTTTGGCAGCTCATCACTGGTCTAAGGTACTGCCTCAAGGCAGTACAACAGTTACACCTGCTGGGTGGGTGCAGGGCCAGTTCCAGGAAAGTGTCCAGCAGGCCCCTGGGTTTTCACCTGAATCCATATTGTTGTAGCTGCAACAATCAGGATCCCTTGAAGTTTCCACAAGTGGCTTGTTTTTCTTAGCAAGTTACCTGCAATTTTGAGTCCCAAGCATAGATCTCCACAAAAGCAAGCAAATTAATCTGAGCTGGGAAGTTTTAGAGAAGTCAAAAGAATGTTTCTTCCAGTCTTTTGCCTCCTTATTTTCCCTCTTGCGAGGCTGAGTCTGAACAGAGTGTATGTGAGGATTTCAATTCAGTGTGGGGATGAGAAGTACAACTTTAAGAAACAGAATGGGCCACATGCATCTGTCCCAGTTACTACTCATTTCCTATTCTTTCCCCACTCCCTGTAAGTACTGTGAGGGCACATCCCAACTACTGCTATTATGTGACTAAGGAGATAATGGCAAATACAAAATATTTTTATTCCTTTTTCCTTACCAGAAATTTCCAGGCTGACTTTCCATCATCTTTTACCAATAGCAACCCAAGTCAACATTTCGTATTGCAATCTGGGGGCAACTATCAGGTTTTTCACCCAGCTCCTACATTTTAAGAATCTTCTCCCATTCCCCCACCTCCAGCGACAGATGCCAACTTTGTGCTTTACACCACCATGCAAGAAGATAGGGGTCTGGTTCCTTTCCCAGCAGAGGCACCCTTAGCCCTCAGCAATGATTCCCTGCAGTGCTCTGTGAATGGGGAACTTCAGTCTTTTCCCCAAGCCCAATGCTTGGAAAAACAATAAATGAAGTTGGCACTCAAAAATCAAGGCAAAACCCCATGGTTATTCCCAAAACAGGATGGCTCTGTTGCCCACTCCGTGGGAGTTTTGCTTAAAACATATTATGTCAACAGAATCAAAATAATCTATGCAAAACTTCACATTTAACGCACATCTGAGGGAACAAAGAGGTAGCATTTTTGGCATATAAAGGTAACACCAATAGCCCCAAATGTCTTGGCACTTCCCCCACACATCTGCCAACAAGCTGACAGCCCTACAGATGGTCTTCAGAAACCAAGTGTCACTGTGGAGATGGCGGGGACTAGCAGGAGCAAAGTAAGGTTGTTTTGGTAGGTAGCTGTATTGCCCAGTAGTAGTATTTGGTTTCTCTCATGAACTGTTGCAGAACCAGGACAGGAAAAAATCATGGCAGTCACAGGGCCAAATTCGAATGGAATGGAAGGGAGTGTAAGTTACATGTCAGCAAAGGGGTTTCTGGGGAGCTTAATTTGGTATGATTTAAATATAAGAGGCTACAAAAAGGTGTAAATCACAGCAGCACAGACTCCTTTACACATCACTTCACAGGTTTAGACGGCAGGAACTATCATCCACAGGGAGGGGATTTTAAAAGAAGCAGATTCTAAAACTCCCTACATTTCCCTGGGCTCTAGAATCTTGAGCTCAACTCAGATGGCCGTCACCACCCTGTGAAAGGCATTCTATATGGCAGACAAAGTGCAAGTTGGAAGGCCATATTTACCTGACAAGCTAAAATAAAGCAACATTCTCAGGTACTTTACACATAGCTGTCTATTACATCCTGAAGACTTCACAGCTCTACTAAATTCCCTGTGGAAAATTCAACTGTGATGGTAGTTGCCACTGGACACCTATTTCATTTATAAAAAAAATATGAATAGTATTCTTTAAGTACAGCGCCAGCCCCTGACAAAGCTATTTACTTATGCGATCATGAAGCTGTAGTTTAAAAGTGGAAAGAGAGGTTCAAACTAAAGGTGGCTCAAGGAAACTGGCATGAAAATTTTGCCCCAACTTTTTACTGAAATTTTAACCAAAATCTTCAATCTACAAAAGCTGTGACTTGCCCCAAACTGGTTGGAATACAGGACAAAATGTTCAAAAATCTTTTGACCATCTCTAGTTCAAACACAGCCCAACAACAAGGGAGAACCATAAGACCATCCCTATACATAAACTCAGACTCTGGTTTATGTATTATCCTTCACAGATAGGCTTAAAAGCAAGTTACAACAAACCCACAAGAAGAGCCGTGTCCATTTTGCAACCTATAATTTTTAAATATAACATTTTATTGCTTAGATGGTTTGATACAGAACAGGTTTACTTTCAATTTGAATTTGGAAGTACTGTACAGCTGAATAAAGAGAGGAATAAAAGTACCAAAACAAATGTGTGATTCTCTGTTCATGTGGCATAAACCAGTCTTGTACACAACTTGTAGCAGCAGTTTAAGTTCCCTTTAGAAAAAATATGAATTCTACACATTTATTATTGTTTCCTGCATGGGCTGAAGTAACTAAGATTAAATTTCCTTCTTGAATAGAGAGAATGAGAGAGAGAGAGACACACACACAGAAGGGGAGAGAAGATTACGAATCATTCTGAAAATGGAATCAGACTGTCACATAGCTCCAAAAAGCCATTTGAGAATAGTCACAAACATAAGTTCTCTTTTTCTTTTTGCGCTTTCACAGTCAAGTGCTTAATGTAGTGATTGAATTATTTCATCGTTAAGTCCATTGCAACTCTGACAAAAGAATTTCAGAAGATCCATTTTTTTTTTGTAAAAGCCCTGAGAAAGGAAAAATAAAAGGATTCAAACAAACAAAAAAAAAAAAAAGAGAGAGAGACAAATTAGCTGAACATGCAAACTAAGCCTAAGATTCACCCATAGTTTAAACATGTTATAAACTTCACAGTTTAATATTGGGGAAAAAAACAACAACAAAAAAGTTCTCAGTCAAACTCAACTAATAAAAATGTCAATAAAATGTGGCAAGACCTTATAATCTACTAGGATATAGATAAAGGCTAAATAAAGCTTTAAATCAATAGTGATTATTGCTAGCAGATGTCCCGGCAGGCTGCTGGGAATTGATTACTCGCTACATTGTTCTGCAGCATACAGTTTAGTAATGGCTTCTCCCCCACAATATTGCGCAGTTTAGTGTGGAGAGCTGCAAAAAAACCCAAACCCCCAAAATTAAAAATAAACAACAAACAAACAAAAAAACCAAAAATACCCAAAATAATATAATAATTATCATCATTATAATAGTAATAAAAAAAATTAAGGGATGTGTGAACTGGTTTAAACTAAGTAGAACACACCTGGTAAAGTTTTAAAGGAATCATTGGTTCTGAGTTTTATTAATTTGGAGTAACTTATTTCAAAACTGGTTCATACATCCCTAATAAAAATCACATATACCTCAACTATTTTTTTTTCTTATTTTATATGCGAGAATATCACTTGAGAACATTTTTCTTCCTTTGAATTCTGGGGAGTTGGATTTCAGTCTCCAGAAATATATATATATGAGAGAGAGAGAGAGAGAGAGAG
Source organism: Mauremys reevesii (assembly GCF_016161935.1). Taxonomy (NCBI): domain Eukaryota; kingdom Metazoa; phylum Chordata; order Testudines; family Geoemydidae; genus Mauremys; species Mauremys reevesii. The sequence goes on along the minus strand of NC_052624.1, from coordinate 172,989,523 downwards.
ATTGATTTAAGGCCCTCTTCTTCCAAGTCTAATGAAAGTAGGACATGTGATTTTGCATGGGAAGGGACGGGAGGATCACAGTGTGGGTGAGGGAGCTGAAGTGGTGGAACGGCACAGTGAGACTCCGGCAATACTATGGCTCTGTCTGTCCCAGAGATCATGACTGAAGGACAACAAGAACAACAGATGCTGAGCATACCTAAAAATGCACAGCTACAGTAGGATACATTTTGCTTAACCCAGTAAATGCTGGTGGTTGGCAGTATCTCCTGTTGTAGGCAACAGGAGGCCTGTGAAGAAATCCCAACCCCCAGCATTAAAGCGGTTAAACTATCAATATGAAATTTAGAAACACACACACTAGTCTTCAAGCATCAACCCCAAAACCTCAGGAAGAAAGTTTTTTTTTAAATTTATTTTATTTATTTTTAACATGTTTTATATTTGTAGTTTTATTACCAGTAGTATTTTCTTGCTTTAGAAAAAGACGGTAGCAAGATCACGGTAAGGCTTGCATTTCTTTCTCGCTTTCTTTCAACTGGAAGACTAAATAACTTTGCTCATTAGTAACAAACGTCATGTGATCGGAACCAAGCAATTTGCAGTGCCTTCTTCATGCACTCAAGGTGGCAAGGGGAGTCCTTTCATGACCCTCCCCACACACACCCATGGTATCACTAGTGAGATGTTCCCCTGTACATTTGTGATGATTACTTGCTGGCCTCCATTTGATTCTCCAGTCAGAGGAAGGGTTCCATTTAAGTACAGTAGAAGAGCTGCAACATGAGAGGGGAGTTGGTGAAAGCTTAAACAGGGGATCCAAGCTGCACTGTAGATCTCCGTGGGCAAATATTGCCCATTCGTTTCTGCTGTCTGCAGAGACTAGCAAACTGATGAATTTATAAAATAATAATAAAATAATAATAATAATAATATATTGAAGCAAATCAAACATATATAACAGCGGGTGCATAATTTCCATAGGTTAAGTTGCTATGTAACTCTTCTCTGTGTACTCAGTCCACAATGGCCAGAAAGAATGTCTTTAAATGGTAACTAGATTACCATTTCTAATGCTGAAAAGTGGAAACAAGTTATGAGGTTGAAAGCTCTTTGTCTTTCCTGGTTTTGGCTTTAACCAACTTTGAACACCTTCAACCACCATGTCGTTAATACCTGGAACTGGATTAATGCTCCATCGTATGGCAAATGCAAGAATGTCTATACTGAGAAAAATCAGCATCTTGTACATATTTCCTCTGGCTATCTCATCTGAAATACATGTAATTTTCTTCCAGTTATTGGCTGTGGTATCCAAGGGCTTCCCCACCCCACTGCCCCTATTTCCAGCTCAGAGAACAAACACAGCGACTATAACAGATATACAAGAACAAGCTCACACACACACACACACACACACCAATACAAAAGGTAACATTAATGCTTAAATGAAAAAGGTCCTCTCCAAATAATTCATTAAAATATTACAAAAAAATCATTTTTTTGTTGAAAAAAACCTATGATACCAAAAGATCTAATAAAGTAGTAAGGCACTCAAATCAGTATATACCGTAGTCTCTTGCATTATTATACTGAAAGGCATATGGCACTGAATCCAGTCTGCCATACTATCCCGCAGCTGAAGGTCACTCTTACAAAATATATTCCAAAAACCTTGCTCTGCTGGTTTTAGTTTGTATGCTGGGATGGGTCCAATTTCATAGTAAGAATTCACTCAACTCCCAAAAGCTGAGGTGTACTATCTGCAGAGGCAAGAATGTGATTCATGGGAGATTTTTTGTTGTGCATCTCCAGCAAGTCCTGAATGAAACCTGATGGACTCTCGTGATCACAGTTACCCCGAGATTCCTGATCTTTTGTGATCTGTTTCTGTGCATTCTTGCTGGACTCTGCAAGGCAAGTACTAGCTGTTCGTCCGGGGGTTTTCTCCTCTCTGCAAAGGGAATCCTTCGCTGCATTGGCCAGACTCTCTTTTCGGTTTCTAGGGACAGATGAATGGTTACCAAGGCCTGCAACTGAGTCACACTCATTTTCTGAGATGGGGTTAGTGCCACTGTGGATAGACTCATTTTCACTGTCTTCTTCACACCTAGACTGGGTCTCCTCTTTGTCACTCTCCTTCTCATGGTTCCTAGCATTCTTGACCTTCTGGTGTATGCGCTGATGGCGAACCAGGCTGTGTTTCAGAGTGAAGGTCCGTTCACAGGTCTGACATTTGTATGGTCTCTCTCCTAGGACAGAATTAAGACCAAAATATAACTAAGATTATAAATACATTTCCCTCTCTCTTTTCAGGTCAATACAACATACAAGACTGCTCTAGACCAACGATTCTCACACTGTGGGTTGGGACCCCAAAGTGGGTCACATTTCCCTTTTAATGGGGTCGCTAGGGCTAGTCCCAACAATGTTTAGTCCCAACATTTACTGTAGGATTCCCTTTCATGTGACTTGGATAACTACCTGCTACCTGAGTAGTGAGGCCGACAGTTAGGTTCCTAATTGAAAGAGACCTGATTCAGAAAGGTACTGAGCTTCCGCAGTGGGAGCTGCATGTAAACAGTACCTCTGAAAATCAGGCTGCTTTTCTTTAAGTGTGTAATTTTAGACACCAACATTTGCAGGTGTTGGCTTTATTGAAGTCATATACCAAATAAATGCTTGACTTACCACTTCTGTAACAACTGATATTTAACAACTCTGTACCTAAAATCTGTGTAACTATATGGTTTCAAAATCTGGCTGTAAAACTACAATTATACTGAACTGTATGTCTACCTGTGTACCCAATTGCCTATTTAATAGTGAATTTACCTGCAACTACCCTACTGAAACACAAGCCAATGGTTTTAGAGAATTCTTCAATCTTACCCAAGGTCGCCAGGATCTGGTAGTGAGAGAGTACAACCAGCTCATATGGTTATTCATTGTTAAACACTTAGCTATCACATAAACCTGGGGGGACTGTAAAGGCATCTGCTGAAACATGTATTTTTTAAAGGGACTATGTTGTAATTTGGGTAGATGGGTAATTTGACATGCTGTATTCAGCATCCATAATTCATGTCTGTTAACATTCCGTGCCCGTAAGTGAGCAACTTTTTCTGCCAGAAGCTCAGAAAAGTCTTTTGAAACTCAAAGATGTTTGTGAAACTCAGCATTGAGGCAGCAGTTTCCTTTGCAGGATAAACAGACTGCACGACTTTCTTTCCCCCTCAAAAGGATGGAAATTACCACAAAACAGTAAAGACTAGCCCATGGCACAGAGGGGCTGGGGTTCATAGAAGGAATGAGGATGATGGGCTCAGTTTTTCTGGGCAATCAGTATTTAAAAAACAAGCTAGGCGGCATGTGAGAAAACATTTCTTCCTCAGTCCCTGATGAACATTTTACACACAAATTATTAAACCAACTAGAAATGGAAGCTGCTTACAAACGAGTTCTGATATAGGAAAACTCTATCTCTTGTTAAGTAAAATAAAGAGTCCCATAGTGATTCAATGTGAAAATGCAGACCAAGCTGCAAAGCATTTAAGCTTATAAGAGGTTTCTGAGGCAGAGAGTAACTTTACTCTCAAAAGGTTCTGGTTAGAATCAGGAGAAAAAGTTGTTGGTTTTTTTCCTCCCCAACATTTTTTTTTTCCACAAAAAACTGGCAGAATGCTGTAAAGATTCTGTAACTCAGAATCAGGTCCTGTTTAATGATGCACAAGCCCTTTGGTGCATTGCATCTCCTGCATCCATGATCAACAGAAAGAAAAATAAATGATGCAAGTTTGGCATGATTCCACTAATATGATAGCTTCTTGATCTTTTAAAAAATATGAGTGCACAGAGTGAGCTCATAAATTTGAAGAGCCCATAGCAATGGATTGAGACAGACTTACTGTAGGGTGTATAATAATATACTAGAAAATAAACTGTAGGGACCACCCTGCATTGGAAGAGAAATGGACTAGAGATGAGTGAATGGCTCTTCCATGCATCTTATTTTTATTCTTCAGGCAGGCATTGTACAAATTTTCCCCACATAGCCCCAGTTGGGGAAAAATGTGGACAGGGTCACAAAAACAATTTTTTAGAAACAACTAGCAATGAAGCTAGTTAAATGTATTATGTTTGAAGGAAAAAAATCACGCATTGGTCAAGGCTACTACAGAAAGTGTTAAAAAGTTAAAGAAAGTGTGGGTGGGTGGGGTAGAGAAAGACTCCAGTGACAAGTCCAACAAACCTTCAGGAACAATGAAAATATTAAAAAAATCTGACACATGGATTGTTGAGGAGCTCATCCTCAGAAAGCACAAAAGCAGCATTGGCTCATCAGAGAATGCTATGTTAGACTTAAGAATCTTTCCCCAAAGGCTTTCTTGAACACAGATGTATCATACGTTGTAGTGATTTTGTAATGGACACAAATAAATATAAGAATGAGACCAAACTAATTTTTCCTTGTGACACAACCCACATGTCTAGCAGTGAAAACTGGAAGCTGATCATGGCGTTGCATCTCACTCAGATAAACATAGCAAAGAGTGTGATCAAACAGATCCACCGAGGCATGGAGATGCTGGGTCTCTAGAATCATATGATAAACCGACTCCCCTCCTCCGATGTATTCCCTTTATAGTGTCATTATACTCCAATATGCAACAAAATACAAGAGAAATGCAGAGCCACAGAGGAGGGGGCAAGGAGCTGGATATAAAATCTGTGCAATAGTTTCCCTGATCTCTCCTCACCTCCAAATTCTGAACCACGTAAGTGGAAAAATAATTTTGGAAAAATTTAAGCCAACTACCCTTATTCGCCAGGTAGATAAATATATCATTGACTATGTATTTCCACAGAGCTTTCTGCAGATGTAAAGGATTTTGAATGTTTACCCTTCTCTCCCCATTCCTCTCCAATTCATTTTATGTTGCCACAGAAACTTAAACTCGCCTCATAACATAGTTTGACTGTGCAGCAGAAATTAGAAGTCCCTGCTCGTGCTGAGGTCCATCAGGCTGAAGAGCTCACAGGATGCTGACCATAAGCAGCAATCTCCTCCCTGCAATACTGTCTCATGTTCTCCACTTACCTGTATGGGATCTCATGTGTCGTGTCAAGTCCTGTAGAGACCAAAACCGCTTGTTGCACACAGTACAGACTTTCTTCCTCTTGTCTGCCTTTGTGGTACTCTTAGCCCCATTAGTCTTTGGTTTTTTGTCATCATCACTCTTCTCACAGGATTTTCTTTCTGTGCTCTCTCCCTCAGAGATGCTTTCGCTCTCTTCATTCTCTTTTCCTGTTGCCTCACAGTCCACAGAAGATTCTAGCACCTTTAAGTCCATTGGGGGCTCTTCCTGATCAAGAGTGGAGTCTTGCTTCAGGGGAGCTCCAGCTTCCTCCTGAACACTTTTGCTTTCATCCTCACTGCTCTTTTCGTCCTTTCTGTCCTCACGAGCATGGGCCTTTTTGTGCCGGCCAAGAGTGCCAGCAAATTTGAAGGTTTTCCCACAAACATCACAGGCGTGTTTCTTTTCACTCTGGGAGCAGTTACCTGCACTCTGGTCACTCTCTGCCAGTTTAAAGTCCATCAGCTTACTGGCAAAATTGAGGTCAAGGCTTTTGTTACTTACAGAGTCTTCCTCCGGTCCCTCTTCGTACTCATCTGCTTTTTCTTGTGCATCCTCTTCTTCTTGGGGCAAGTCAACCTTTTGCTCCTGCTTGGGACTGCATTTGTTTTCCGGTAGCTCCATTTCTTCCTCTGGCTGCTCTCTCTCGCAGGAGGTCAGATCCAGCACCCCACCTAGAGTCTCCAGATCTGACTGACTGTCTGTAGGCAAAGAAAGGGAAATTTTTGTAAGTCAGATATTCTCCACTGATGCAGAATTAACTATGTGTCCTGTCAAGGCATCACAGACTCACTAGCATCACTTCTAATTCATTCAATTTATTTACCACCAAGGCCAGTAAATGTACAGCTGAGAAGAGAACATAACAGACACCAAAAATGAGGCCATTAGGAGTCTGTAACAACATACTTTCTTCTCGAACATACAGCTACTGGGTTCTTGGGTCTCAGTTTCATTGAGCCACAGTATAATCACTCTCACTACAGAGAACAAATGGTAATGCTCAGATATCAAAGAAGAGGAGGTAAGTGCAATACTATTATAAATGCATACCAAAGATCTGCAATTATTTTTTATTTATAATACAGGAGAGTTTTTATGCATTCTCAGAGATTACTTGATCAGTCTGTTTAAGAAGTGGTTTCTATATAATGGAGCCCCTTTGCAAAATAAAAACAAATGTAATTAATTAGTATAATTAAGTGTTAAAGATTGTTACATTCCAAATTTGGGTAGATACAGATATAGGTCATATTGACATACCTCTGACATATAGAAATCATGGAAGTTTGTGCCAGTACAGGATTCAGTTCTCTATAGTGAATACATTTATTAAAATGATACTACACTGAACTAAGACAAAAATGCAGCAATGGGTGACATCACCCACTGTTTTGTGACCCCTGCAACAACCAGACATAGGGTGAGTTATCAGCCTCAACTACTGTAAGGCTCCCTGCTTTTATCACCTTGTATCACATTCTTAACATTGCTTAAAACACAGTTTGAGTTAAATTCCTTAATTTCTTTAAAGAAAAATGGAGGCAGAGACAGAGAGCTTCTGAATTCTAGAGAGAGGGTGAATTTGTAAATGGAAAATAATCCAGACCAGATTTGGATGCCAAAATTGAGACTGATGTATGGGACATAATTGCAGCTGTTGTGCCTCTTTTTAGTTAAGATTTCAGGACACAAGCTAGACAAATCATGTTACCAAAAGCTGTGACTCTCCTTGCTTTAGTCAACTGTTTGCAACATTAATATAGACCTAGATGTTAGTATTCATCAAGTGAACAGTATCATCTTTTATATTTATCATGGATCTAATAATTTTGAAAAGACCTCTAACATGCTATATGTACTAGCAGCCAAAACACTGCATAACTAACAGTGGATTTAGCGTTTACCTGCAAGTCTAATAGCTTCTTAGTAACTATAGCGATTTAAAAATGCAGATAAAATTTACAATTATTTTCTGGCTGACACATGCACAGCATGTGGAGTTTGTCTCAGAACTGCCTAGATTTTTTATTATAAGCTTCTCTCATATAAAGAGAGCAACCAGAGATGACAGTAAGATAGTTATAACGCTCTTGATAGTTTGGAATAGGTTTTTGTAATGCAACACCTTCACAGTGGTAAGAAATATTGTGGCTAAGCAGAACTTCTAGTAATTGTGCATACCCACTTAATACAGCATAATCCTGATACATTTTGGTGGGGGGTGGGAAGACCACAGAATCACAGAAATGTAGGACTGGAAGGGACCTCGAAAGGTCAGTTCAGTCCCCTGCACTGAGGCAGGACTAATCATTATCTACACCAGAGGTCGGCAACCTTTCAGCTGTGGTGTGCCAAGTCTTCATTTATTCACTCTAATTTAAGGTTTCGCGTGCCAGTAATACATTTTAGCATTTTTAGAAGGTCTCTTTCTAAAGTCTAATATATATAACTAAACTATTGTTGTATGTAAAATAAATAAGGTTTTAAAAATGTCTAAGAAGCTTAAATGCAGGAGATCTATTCCAAAGGGTGGGTGGATTACAGATATGCCTGTGGATGAACTGATGTCTCTGACATCAGGAAATGGAGTGCAGAGAGGGGCTTAGAGCCTATCAGGAGTTGTGAAGGGCAGGGAAGACCTTGTGAGCTGGAAATAGCTAGTCTAGCGGTGAGACCTTTCCATTCCAAAAGCTAGACATCTTATTAAGGTGTCCTGTTCCAGATTCAGATACAAACTAAGCTAGGAATACGTGAAAATCTGCATGTGCATGTATTGGGAGCGATACTTTTTGCTGCATCTGGATCAGCACACATTTTTAGGAACAATTTCACAGGTCTGTTACAAAGGGGCTCAGGAAAACTGGGGGTTATAAGGGAAAAACTGTTTTGTAACCTTAATAGTAGTAGTTACTATCAGAAAATGGTCTAATAGTCTCCAAGGAAGTTGTAGAAACCCCATCACACAAAGACATTTAAAAACTGGGGTGGGCAAAGCACTAGAAATAATGCTGAAACAAATGGCACTGCCAGAAGGATAAGATAGAACAATATAGAATATTAGAGCATCTATTTACATTCACCACCATCACAGTGCTTAACTTCTAGGCTATCCCAAGGAACACCACCTTTCATGTGTTTAAGATGGCACATTTTCTGTCACTATTTTAACAGCTTCCACTAGGTGGAACCACGTAGTAAGGTTTTTTTTCTTTTTTTTTCATTTTTTAAAAACACACAAGGTACAGCTTTTCCTAGCTCCACCACCAAAGTAGGGAACACCTGCCCAATCACAAGAGGCTTATGATATCAAAGCTCTAAAGTGGTTTTTTCCCCCTTCTTCATACTCACTCAAAATATATATTATTGATACCCCTATTAAATCTAGTCACCTTTAATGAGAATAATACACCTTAAAAACAGCCAGTTTACATTTGAGGATTTCAGTCATACACCTAAAACCGTTCCAACTAAAGGGAAAATTAAAAGCATAAAAGGACAAGTACAATTTATTTAAAATAAATAAATCCTATCAATTTGTAATAAATGTGGGAAAAACCACCAATTTACCAAAAAAAAAAAAAGTTATTAAATACTGTAACTAGTGAAAAACCAGATGCCACGATATTGCTTATCTTCTGATACAGGTTCTGATCCTGCAATACCTTCAAATGAATAATTACTCATATGAACAGTCCTATTGACTGATATGAGTGAAATTGTTCAAGACTGAGTCCATTAATTATGTCCAAGAAGTAGAAATCAGTATCTGAAACACCACAAAGCCCAGAGAATTTCCCAGCTGTTTTAAGATGAATTCCATTGTTTAATCAGGAAAATGTTTTTATACTCCACTGGCTTAATGCAAACGATCATTATACATCTTCTGCACAAGATTCTCTACTAAGCAATAGCACTTGCTTTAAAACAACTTAATGGCTCTTGCCTTTGTCACACACTCTAGTGCAGGAGTCGGCAACCTTTTAGAAGTGGTGTGCCAAGTCTTCATTTATTCACTCTGATTTAAGGTTTTGCGTGCCAGTAATACATATTAACATTTTTAGAAGACCTCTTACTATAAGTCTATAATATATAACTAAACTATTGTTGTATGTAAAGTAAGTAAGGTTTTTTAAAATGTTTAAGAAGCTTCATTTATAATTAAATTAAAATGCAGAGCCCCCCGGACTGGTGGCCAGGACCCGGGCAGTGTGAGTGCCACTGAAAATCAGCTCGCGTGCCGCCTTTGGCACCCGTGTCATAGGTTGTCTACCCCTGCTCTAGTGCTAAGCAGCTCTTCCTTTTGTCATTAACTGTGATCTGGAACCTGAAGTTGCTATGCATGTGCCGGCCACAGAGACTGCAATTTCAAGCCCTCTGTCCTGCTAGAAAGTAACAATGATCTATTTGACATGTACTGGGGGCTGCAACAGTTGTTGTAACATCATCATTTTCTAGTGTAGACAGCGCCTGAGAGATGTAAGGACGGACCACAGAGATGGAGATAAGCAATGATGGATTTGGCTAAACATACTAAATATACTTACTTTGTAAATATTTTCCCAGTTACCTCTGGAAGTAGTTTTCAACTGTCTCATACTGTGGACCACTTCCTGAACATATTTGTCTGTCTTTCTGTATTACAGAATAGAGAGGCCCTCTCTTACCTAACTCCCACTCCCAATTCCACACCTTCCCTGCATCAATTAGAATACAGTCTTTAGTCACAAGAAACAGTAAAATAAAGTTGCTTTCATATGTTAGATATGGATATTTTATTATGTCCCCTCACATTTTGTCTCTGGGTATTTCCTCTCCCTGGGCCCAGGGCTTCACATTTACTTATACCAGGGGTCAGCAACCTTTCAGAAGTGCTGTGCTGAGTCTTCATTTATTCACTCTAATTTAAGGTTTTGTGTGCCAGTCATACATTTTAACGTTTTTAGAAGGTCTCTTTTTATAAGTCTACAATATATAACTAAGCTATTGTTGTATGTAAAGTAAATAAGGTTTTTAAAAATGTTTAAGAAGCTTCATTTAAAATTAAATTAAAATGCAGAGCCCCCCAGACCAGTGGCCCGAACCCGGGCAGCGTGAGTGCCACTGAAAATCAGCTTGTGTGCCGCCTTTGGCACATGTGCCATAGGTTGCCTACCCCTGACTTATACCAAGTCACCCCTCATTGCCTGAAATCTGACTTCTCTTCTGTACTGTTACACTCCTCTTTGTTTGTACTCTGTAGCTTCCCTTCATTTCAGAATGCTGCATACAGGCTACTCTCTCACCTAGGAAGTGGGAACATAGACATCCTCTCTCACTTTCACAGATTCTCTATCCATCTCTGAATTCTATTCATAAATGCCACCCTGGTTTTTGAGAACTCCTATAGACTTGTTTCATATTACATGACCTCTCAAATTGAATTTCCTGTCTTTACATCTCACCTTAAAGCTTTCTTCTTTGCTTTATCTTGTGGTTGTGTCTAACCCTCATCCAAACATCCCTTCCTTCCTCTTTCCAGTGACACTGGTGCTGGTAAGCACTGGCTAATGACAGCCATCTTCCTTACAACCTTTAAAATCACAGCCCTTGCAAACTTCTTCCATGTTAGCTGGACTACACTATTTACCCACCTTCTATAAGAGCCAGAAGAAGAATTAAAACATCTCTGTCTCTAGGGTAGTATCATTGAAACAGAAAGTATTTTAAAAATACAATTTGCGTTAATCATTTATGCTCTTTACATACCATGGACAATGAAAGGAGACTGCAAGTCCAAGGCTGTACAATGATTTGGGAATATGATTAAAAGATTATTTGGTCCTGTCTTTGCTGCAAGACTATGCTGTGGGAGGAACAACTGTATTGTAACTGCATTCCCCAACACTACTCCTGGGGGAATTCTGCATCACTGTGCATGTGCAGAATTCACGTGTCCTGCAGAAATTAATTTTTTTCCCCGCAGAAAATACATTCTGCCCCAGAAGTGCTGCAGTTCTACCTTTTTCCCACCAGAGGCCACTGTGGCACCAGAACAGCCAACAGTATGAATACAACAAGAAGTCCGGTGGCACCTTAAAGACTAACAGATTTATTTGGGCATAAGCTGTCATGGGTAAAAAAAACACTTCTTCAGATGCATGAATGTTGCAGGCTGTTCTGGTACCACAGCAGCCTCTGGTGAGCAAAAGGCAGAACTGAAGCACTTCTGGGGTAGAATGTATTTTCTGTGGGGGGAAAAAAATTCAGTGGCACAGAATTCTCCCAGGAGTAGAAGTTCGTCACAGCACCTGGCCTGTGGAGCCAGGTTAGGACAGAGTGGGGCACCCGCGGCTGCTGGGAGGTCACAGACAGGGGTTCAGAATGGCTAGTGCAGGAGAACAGACAGTGGGCTCAGGAGCTAGTGTGGTGACAGCATTGAGCCAGGGACTGAATAGGAATGGGGGTGCATGGACATATGGGGATGGAAAGGAGGCTGCAGGGACCCATCAGGATGGGGGGTGCAGGGACAGGGGCAGATGTGCCTGACTGAATGGGAGAGGCTTGGGATCAGCCAGGGTCTACATGGGGGAGGCTCCCCAACTCCCTAACAATCCTGCCCCTCCCCCCACAATAAACCTATTCCATATTTCTCCCCCAACAACCCTCCAGGTTCACCCGAGTGTCCTTCCCTCTCCCTCACCTCCTCCATTACCCCTGACACTCCCAAGCCTTTGCACTGCCTCTGACGGGTGCAGGAAATACAATTCTATACTGTAATTTAAATGAATTCCTCAAAGTTCTTATTAATATGCCTAGTAAGGAATCCATTTGTCAAAAAACATTACAGACATACTTGCTGACAGCTATTTTGAAATAAATTATGAAAATAATTGAAACTGGTATGATTATATTGTGTTATTTTGACAAATAAAATATGCAGAGTTTTGCAGAATTTTTAATTTTTTGGCACCAAATTCCCCCAGGAGTACTCAAACGGACGTTTATAGAGATAGATCTGAACTTTATCTTGATTTGTAAGGCCCTGCCAGCACGGGCCCAATAGCCTAGTTAAACAGGACTTAAACATAATTTACTTTGACAAAGTAGTGTGGACTGAACCAAATGGTACTAGAACAATCATGTACTGCCTAGACAGAGACCGAGGCTACACCACGCCTTTTTGAATAATATTTCACTTTGATTGCAACCACCCTTGCAACCCAGCCATGTTAGAAACCTCTTTGGCGACAACCAAGTTTAAAAACTTTCAAGCAGGGTTTAAAAATTCTGTTGTAAGGAGAGAACAGGCCTTGGGTCCTGTCTACACAATTTTATTGTGTCAGGGGATCATGTTATAACATGAAGTCCGCTTGATCAAGTTATAACATGGTTTGGTTCTGTCTGTGTAGTCAGGAACAAACCATATCATATCTATGACACCAAACTGTGCTATATAGCCCTGTAAAGTTAAGGGCTGCTAACACAGTTATAACACAGTGTAGTCCCATTTTGACAGGCAAGGCCAAATCGTGTTGTAACATGTCCCCCAACATGGTAAAGTTTATTGCGAGGCTAGCACTTAGCCGGATCTGTATTACACCGTTTAAAAGGGAATTGCGAGGGATTCATATTCTGGTCCCTCTTCCCTTCATTACAGTACACCACCATCTATCAAACAATTGGTGGATATTGGAAACCCTCATATAAATGGGAATTCAGAAAAATGGAAGGAAGGTATGATGCAACTGACTGTTGGTTAAATCAGGGTTCAGTGTAATGGGTTGATTTGTAACTTTCATTGACAGGCTAATCAAAACCACGTCCCTTCTGCTGCTTTTAAATTCATTGCTACAACACAACTTCTATGAAACCTACTCAAAAGATTCCTGACACGGAAGCTCTCTTTGAAGTATGTATGTACTTCACAAGGAAGGCTCACCCGTCCAAACTATAACCAGTAGCATATTAAGCAATTTTCAGGCAACAGACTCACACAGCCATCTGCTTGGCTTCCCTCTAAGTTCAGTCTCTCCTATGTAGTCAACACAGAAAAACTACTGAATAATTGCAGCTACCCTTGTTCCTATCAGCTTGCTCTTTCTGAACAAACACCACTCCGCCCTCTGAAAGCTAACTAAAGCCTTGTGTCATGCAGCAATGTATTTGCTTCGTTTGTCTACAGGCTCCAAGCAAATTAACACAACTTGTCTTGTTATTCTGAACAACCTGAAAGAACTACCTGTGCTATCATGAGATCCAGCATCACTTTCTTTAGACTGGGGGATAAGCCCGTTTCTTCTCAGAGAGCAGTTGGCAACTCCATGTTTGCGCAAGAGGTGGCGTTCACAGTTAGATTTGGTAGAAAAGAAGACATCACATTTTTGACAGGGGAAGGGCTTCTGACCTGAAGCGGGAAAAAAAAAAAATTTATCTATCTTTCTAATGTGTAATAAGAGCCTCTCTGGTTTCCCGTTGGTTTGAGACCATGTGTGATTAATGTGATGATTATTTTCCCCCTACAACTAGAATTCCATCCTATCCTGCCTGGGTGGATAAAGTTCCCTCTCACCTCCATAGTGTCCCAGGAAAACTACTACAACATCCTCGTTTGTAAGATCCTCAATAGAAGGATCTTTTCTGTGTGTGTGTTGAATCAGGCCTGCTGTGTTACGGGCCTGATGCAACTTCCCTGTGAAATCACTGGGGAGGTTTTTCCATTGACTTCAACAGAAGCTAAATCAGGTCCTGTGTGACAGCAATGATCATCTCTGCATGTTTGGAATAAGAATAACCAAAGGAGTAAACATTAAAAGCTAGAACAGCAAAATAGGACTGGGTTTAGAAAACTTTTAAAAAGCCAAAGCAAAAACAAATGCCATGCAATGGAATCAGAAAAATAGGCCTAAAAGATACCTCTCTGAAGAAGGAAGAGGTGGGGACGAGGGGTGTATATAAAAGGAAATCAGCTACTGTAAGAAACCAAAGGGTAGCCTCATCTCCTTCATAAAACGCAGACAACATGGTCACTTCCCTCACTTTAATCTTCCATGAGTTGGGTTCTGTGCTAATTAGCATCTGAATCTGTATTAGGGAATCATGTGTCACTTAAACAGCCCTGTATCTCACAACTGGACTGTGGTAAGTCACATGGCTCCCTCAGATGAGTTCTGCTTCTTTCCCTTCCTTGATTTTCTCCGTGTAAATTCAGCGTTCTGCAAGTGACATGGTACCACTGTCTATAGGCAGATAAGCTGCTCACTTCTTAGTTGGCCAGCTAATTATGTTGGCTGTAAAATTAAGACTTGAAATATTTATACCATCTTTGTCTCCACTTGTACTTGGCTTCTTTCCATAATCCAAATATAAAACAGAACTTCAAGGGGAAGGCCCTTTCGCAGTTTGCTGCATGTTAGCTCTGTGCTTTTCCATGTTTCTCTGTGTGTATGCAGTAGAAGGGTTAGTTTGGAATTAATTATTTATAACTCAGAACCAGCTTCTCAGATCAGAATCTCCTGGCCATTTCTAACACGGAAAGCTTTCACACAACCATCTTTGTATAAAACAGTCTAATATATTTACAGCAGTTACAACCTACACCTTTTGTTCTTCTGACCTTCGCACAAACACACACATTAGACGGAGGTCTCAAGTCCTACCTACAAAACCTGCCTGTTATGCAAAATGTACTCCCCTCCCCACCCCATGTATTTTACTATCATCAACTTAAACTAATAGATTAAAGAAAGACAGTTAGGCCTCAGAAGGGCCACATACTTTGGACTCCTCAAAATAAGAACTTAAAAGCTGGACCATTCTCTCTCTGCCTCTTTTTTTTTTTTTTAAACAAGTTTTGCATAAGAAAATGCAGGAAACCCTGGGTAATCCCTTTAATAGTAATGAGGATTTTTTCCCCAATGAACTCAAAAGTGCTATTTCAAATAGACTCAGGATGTGGCACACTTCTCAGAAGTTTGTCCAAACCCACACATTTTATTTTAAGTCAGGTAGCAAATTACATGAAGAGACAATGTTTTGGCCTGAAGGCTTTTTCCCTGGCTTTAAATAACAATTTGTTCTCGTGATAGGATACCCCATGCAAGTAGGTACATTAACTTTTTTTTTAGTTAAACTGATTAGGACTGAGCTTTTAAGTTTTAATTATTTACTTTTTCCATAAAGACATCATTGCTTGGCCTGAAGCTTACACATTAGATGCAAGATGACTCATTGTCGAACTCAGAAAGCAATGCAAAAGAACTACTGTCTGGGTCAGGCAATTTTTTGGAAATCTTCAATAGCATCTATTGAAAGGATTACGAAACAATTACAGCATAACGTAAGATAATTTCTTAACTTTTCTTACACAGAATCAACTCATGGTATTTTCAAAATTTATTTATTTTTTCCACTGTCACCATAAGGGGGGAAAACATAATTACTATGACAAAGTGCAACAGTGAAGATGCCAATTCAAAATTAAGTTATTAAAAAACAAAGAATTTTTAAAATCTAGTTTGTTTTCTTTATTTGTGCTTTATTTATGTATTTCTCAGTGTGGACAATAAAAACAGACTTGTCAGTCTCATTTTATTTATAGTTGATTTCATTTCAAAGTCTAGTGGTTACCTGGCAAGGTTTGCAAGTCAAAGTTTATTTCTTTAAAAAAAAAATTAAAAAAAAAATGCTTCTACCGGTAAGTCTTAGCAACATCTCAGTGTTAAAACGTAAATGTCAAACACTCATTTTTAAAAACCTAAGCCTTGGGCCAAATTTGACCTGACAGCACCCTTTAAAGAATCACTCAGGAAGGTTTTTAATGAGCACACCACTGATTTAAAATATATATGGTTAACCTGCTGTAGACTCAGGGGTCCAAATATACCAGATTTTTTTTTAAACCATGCACTGCCCCACATACAAGGAACAAAGTGAAATTAATCATCTCTGAGGCACCCTCTTGTTTCTTTCACTTTACTATTGGAACACAGAGGAGGAAGACGGGGAGAAAAGCAGAGGGAAGAGGGTGGGAAAAATAAAGTGAAGGGAGAGGACGACTCGAGGAAAATCAAATACAGCCAAGCAAAGAAGAATGAAGAAAGAAAGATATTAAAAGGACAAGGGTTCAGGTATACTCACACACAGTGGTACATGTGTACAGGTACCACTTCTGTGCTCTTCCACATCAGAGTATACCTGACCCACTGATGACCAACTGCAAGCTGTGCATCGCAATACAAACCAACAGTATTTCATTTACAGATCAAATACTTTCAGAGAAAAGTTCTTGGAGTCACAGAGAAGTATGGAAGCGGAGATGAGGAAGTGGAAGGAAGCTATATGGGATTTGGTAGTGCGAGGGATGGAGCAAAAAATGTGGGAGAAGATGACAGATGGGGAACTTAATGACGGGTCAAGGCACCAGCAATGAAGATGAGGTGATGGTGCTCTGGCAGTATGAAAGAGGAAGGGGCCAGCATACATAGGATGGGGTGTCAAGAAGTTATTTTTTTTTTTTAAATGGAGGAGGGAGGGAACCACATTTTAAAAATGAAAAACATATTCTGACCCTCCTTGGAAGAAATACCCCCAGTATTAACAAGCACAAGAAACATATATTTTAACTTTTTCACATTTGTATAACACACTTGCTTAATGTTGGCACGTGAACCCCAATTTAATGCTTGAAATGGTGGAGCTTTTCCTCATTAGGATACCCATTTGCTAAGCTAACTGGATAATTTAAACATTTGAGCCTGGGAACAACACAGATAAATAACAGAGGGGGAGAGGTTATTCACCACTTCCCCTACTAAATCAATCTCTATTATTTGTTTCACAACAGCTTATTACAGAAATACAGGAGGATGTGAGGAAGAGGACGTGGTGAGTGGCAAAAGCCAGGACTGTAGGCCTGGCAAGTGAGCATACAGTGCCAAGATTTCCCCCTAACTCCTTCAGATCTGTTGAGGCCAAAACCTTTAAGTGTCTCCTCCATCACTGTCCCAAGTCAGGGAATGCACAGCAAACTGAATAAAATATTCATAGTTTTCATGACAAGAAGGCTAAATAGATTTGCTCTCAAGTTTAACCAGAGCTACCCAACACATTCCGGAGTTCTAATCTGCAAGAGGGGCTTCGGGAAACTATCTTTTCCCAAACCTTCTACTAACCTGAAGCTGTCCCGCTCAAGAATTCCCATTGCACAGCTTTTACCATCACACTTATCTCTCTGGTACCCATCAATATTGTATCTACTACACCTGGCTCCCAACAATTTCTTCTATGTGGTCACACCTATGACAGAGAGGTCCCATTAATGTTTCAAAATATTTACAGCTTGTTTTTGTTATTCACGCCTGCCTTCCTGACCAGTACTTTATAGGCCTTCATATCTCACTCCTCCTTGGTCATTCCGTGTAATCTCCGAGGCCTTGTCCACACTAGAGTTTTCAGCTGTCAATTTTGTTGCACTGGTGCAAAACCCTGAGTATAGGGTTAGCATGCTAGTGTTACCCAGGCTAAACTGCACTAGTGCAAGTCATAGTTTATATCAGCAAACCACATCAACACTAGGGGTGTGTACCAGCACAGCTACACCAGTATCACTACAGTGATGGCTAAAATACTCAGTGTAGACAAGGCCAGAGTGTACCAGGATGAATCTGAATTGATTGCAACAATCACTGTAAGTGATGCCATCAGCAGAGTGGCTGCTCAGCAAGAAGGATACTGGGCTAGATGGACCATTGGTCTGACCTAGTTTGGCCATTCTTATGTTCTTTGCCTATGCTGGGGATCTGCACCACTTAACACTCTCAGTGGCCAGCCACCAACTTAGCTGTACTGGTGCAAGTCGCTAGTATAGACAAGCAAAGCTGCTATATGAACTAATGGAGCTCATTCCCAGCTTGGAGTTAAGGTAAGTTCCACCAGCACACATCATGGCTTATTGTGGTTTCCTCGGTATACACTAAGTGTCTGACCAGGGCAGATACTTTGGTGGCTAGTCATTGTCAGCTGTAAGCAGAGCAGACCCCAAGTGAAGACACACAGTGTTCTGCCTCACACACCGGATGCTGCTTTTCTGCTAAGGATGCATTTCCTCTTTGGAGGGTGGTGATTTAGAAGATGATTAAGAGAGACCTCAAACGCCCCTTATCACTGAAAACAAGCTGTGTATTTAGCGAGACAAAGCAATTTGTTCTGTGCAAGGCAGGAAAATAATAGCTTTACTGTTGTACAGGTGTTCTGCAAGTTATATGTTCATGTCACCCAACGTGGACTGTAACAGGGATTGCTCTATGGGTCAGAGTCCCTTTAAATTGCTTAACTAACTTTTTCCAGCTCTTCAGTTTTCTCTCTTCATTAGAGACACAGTCAGTTATTATATTTTGCATTCTTTTCAAAATGAAGGTTAAACTTCCCTACAGTCTGTACAAGCAGTAAACTCCTTTGTGAATCAACACTACTTGGTTAATATACAGAATTCCCACAGGAGAGAGCATTGCTTACAAATGCCCATTACTCTTATTCTTCTTGATGTCAGGATTTGATATTCCTCAACACAAAAGCAAATGCTAAGAGCGTAAACTGCTACTTCTCCTCTTTAAATAAAATGAAAGAGACACTAGGGGTCCAAGACTGCAGCTTTGCTTCTCTCTGTACACAGGATGAGAGGCTACCCGTGGCTCTGCTGCAATGCTAGTTGACAAGGGAGAGTAAAAAGCAATGCAGCATTCACTACAGCATTATTTATTTGTTTTAAAGTGAAAAACAAACAGAGCAGTCTCCTCATAATGCCCTTGCAATATAAAAGTTTAATGTTATTTACGCAGCAATACGATATCAAGAAAAAGTTCCAAGGAATATACAGTAAGTCTTCTTGCTTCAGGGCATAAGCCAGCCTCCTAAATGTCTGGGGTTAGGAAGAAACATCCCCTATGGTGCAGGTTATTATGCAGCTGTTCATTATGATGTTTCTTGCACCTTCCTCTGAAGCACGGGGTACTGACCACCATGAGCAACCAATACTAAACTAGAGGGACCACTTCTTTGATCCAAGATGGCAGTTCCTATGATCTTGTTCTGCTATAGAGTTTTACATTTATTTCCTCTCAGTTTTAAATTTCCTTATATATTTACTAAAGCTGACAAGCTGCTAATGAAGAAAGGCAGCCAAACAAATAATCAACAAAGAACTATTCAATACATAAGCTCATCTTCAGAATAAAGTTAGAATAACTGAAAACTAGAGGGAAAATTCTCTTCCTAAGTATAACAGAAGAACTCCACTGATGTCAACTGAGGCTACAACTACACAGTGAACTTGGGGTGTGATTCCCTGGCTTGTGTACACATACTTGCACTAACTCTCATTGAGCTAATATGAGTATAAATAGCAGCAGCAGAGACACAACAGCCATGCCGCGTACAAACTGCCTGGGTATGTACGTGGCTCAGCTGTTCCTCTGCTGCTACTACCACGAATATACTGCTATTTATACTTGAGCTAATGCGAGTATGCGTACGCAGAATCACACCCCTAGCTCATAGTGTAGACATAACCTGATTTGTGCCAGATCTGAACTACATGTAGGAGAGCAGAATTTACCTCTAGATATCCATGGGTACAGAAGTTAGGCGAGCTACAATATTATTGACAAACACCACAGTACAGTGTTGTGTTTTCATACCCCAAAATAACGGGAATGGTTGAGAAGTCACAAATCAAAGAGCAAAATTATTCAGACTATAAACAGGGGGAGATGAATGAATGAATGACACCCTTCCCTCCCGTCCCTCCAGCTAACATGGTGCGCTGAGTCTCCCAAGAAGTCGGAGAGTCTCTTTCTGGGAAAATAAGCTCAGTGACTACAACCTAACCATTACAGCATGAGGCTCTCTTACCTGTGTGAGTGAGCATGTGGCGCTGCAGGGAACTCGCCCAAGGAAAGACTCGGGGACAATAAGGACAGGTGATTTTTTGCAGGCAGTTTGAGTAAGCATTCCTCTTTCCTCTCAGCAGCTTATCGTCGGCAGTTTCTCTCTCGTCTTCACTTGTTCCGTTTCTGTCAGCTTCCTCTTTGAAATCATCAGTGGACTGCAGAAATGGACTAAATTTATTAGTGTCTGTGGTAGCTAGCATCTTCTCTATGCTAGCGAACTCTCCGCTTGACTCTAGGTCCACACCACTGCTCGCTTTAGGCTTGTTTTTCGTTCCTTTCTTCCTACCTCTTTTCTTAGCCAATCCAGCATCAGCAACAGGAGACTTCTCTGGAACATTTGGATCGTATGCCTTCTGAGTAAGGTCACTGGGAAGGCTGGAATCTTTCGGGATAGCCATTGTGATTGTCGCTTTTGGTTTGGAGTTCCCTGATTTATCAGAACCAGCGGAGCTGCTGGCTGCCTTGGGACTGGAGTCTGTTACCTCTGTTTTCAGCAAAGCAGGAGCAGAAGACACAGATGAAATGATCTGGGCAATGGAAGCCAGAGGTGGCAGCTCTTTAGTTACCGGAGGCTTTGGCAAAAGAGGTGGTGGCTTAGGCCTCAAGGGCCGCAGCAAGCCAGGGTTGCCAAGAAGAGCTGGGGAAATGATTGGGACAGTCAAATGCAAGGGACCCTTCAGTGGCTGGGAATGTTTGAGGGCTCCATTTTTCTCCACGCTCCTGTTGGTACTGAAGGCCAGAGGGGACTGCTGACAGTTATAGAGCTTGTCGCTGTTCCCAGAAACTTGGTCTTGTTTCTTGGCTTCACTCTGGACATCATCTTTATCCTTCTTGAGGGCTTTGGGAATTGACAGGTCTATGGGCTCCATGGAACAGTCATAGTGAGACAAGGAAGAGGTGCCAAACAGGTTCTCCTGCTTCACTTGCACCGTGCTTAAGTTTTTGTTCTTTTGCGAGAAGTCTAAGGGCTCGTCAAAGTCCATCGGGAAATTATTTGCAGGTTCAAGTTTGATTGGAACATGAGAAGGTGCCCCCCGCAAAAAGCCATTCTGTGATTCCAGGAAAGATGTGATGGACTTGCGGTCCATGTAAGTGCTGTCCTCCAGTAGTGGAGGGTCTGCCTGGTTCTCCTGAGGACTGCAGTCCACTGGCAGGATGTAGTTCTCTATCTCTCTCTCTTGCACATGTAAGTGTTGCTTGAGGATATGGTGAATGCAGTTTCGCTTGGCTGAGAAGGCAGTGCCGCACTCTTTGCACTCAAATGGCTTCTTCTTCTGGCAGCTGCTGTGAGTCCTCATGTGGATGCGCAGGGCGCGATAATGCTTGAGGTCCTCACCGCAGAATTTGCACACTGTGTCAGGGGAGCAGAAAGCATCCACCATCTCTGCTGCATTGCTGGTGACATACTCAATGTTCTTTTCTATGTCCTTCCTGGTCACTTTGAGGTGCTTTTTGCGCAGGTGCCTCTCACAGTTGGCTTTCACTGTGAAAGGGTAGTGGCAAATTTTACAGATGTACGGCCTCTCTCCACTGTGCGTCCGCAGGTGCCGAATCAGTGCTGCCTTGTCAGCTGCAATGTATTCACAGATGTTGCACTGGTAAGGGGAGATGCCCAAGTGAGAGCGAATGTGAGCCCTCAAGACACCAGAGAAGGCGAACACCTGGTCGCAGAAGCGACACGGGTACAAGACTTTCCTCATTGCTGGTGCTTTCTTGTTTGCGGCCCCTGCAATGATGGCCTTGAGGTCCCCTTCTGTGACCTCTTGCTTGATCTTGGCTTCCATACTCAAAGGCAACAGGGCTTCTATGATACTATCTTGTTCCAGCTGGGTTTTCATTTCATGCTGACTCAGTGGCTCTGTCTTGGGCTGAGGGAATAACTGTGAAGAAGGACTGGATTTGTTTCCTGATTTGGACAGCGTAAGGTGAGCCCTGGAAGCGGACTCCACAGAGTTTTTGATCAGCCTCAGTGGAGGCGGGGGAAGGCTTGGACTGATGCACCCAGGCGAGGCTTGCTGTGCACTGATCAGTGGAGGTGGCGTAGAGGTTGCTACAACTGTTCGAGGAGCCACCAAGGGCTTTGGCTTTAGTGGAGGCATATGCTTGAAAATAGACTGCACAGGGACAGCAGGTGCCTTAGAAAGTGGCGGAAGACTTATCTGAGGAGGAGCTGAAGAAGCCATCTTCAAGATCTGCTGAATGTCGGCCAGTTCGATGGCAGACTCGTTGGAGATGGGTTTGACCACAATACTGCTGTCGGGCTGAATGATAAAGCCCTTCTGGAAAGGCTGCAGCGACAGAAGCTTCATGTTCTCTTTTGTAGGCGGAAGGACCGAAAAAGAACCTCCCATGGAAGCAGCTTCCAGAGCAGACATGTTCAGCAGGCTAGTGCTGCCAGGTTCCTGAGGTAGGTTACTCTTCAGTGTTCTAAGCTGCATTTCTTGGACTTCATCTTGCATAACCTCCTCCTGTTTGACAGGCTTGATGTCTTTGGTGTGCTGTAGGCCCAAGGACGCCATGTAGACTTTCTGGTCTGGGTTCTCACCAGCTGGGATCTTTACCTGCGGTTTGTGCTTTTCTTTTCCCTGATCAACCATATGGGTTTCTGTGTGCAGTTTGAGTGCCGAATGCATGGGGAATGCCTTGTTACACGTCTCGCAAATAAACCGATGAAATTCACTGATGCATCTTCGCAGATTCGTTTCACACCAGACCTACAAGATAGCCACAAAATAATGTAACTGACCTAGTATTTGAATTATAATGCCTAAATATCAAACAAGCCTTATGCAGAAAAAGAAAACAAATTTCACTTCTCCCCCTCTCAAGAGATTGCAAATTTTATGGCAAACTTTCTTTTCCAGTGTAAACTAACCTTTTTCAGAACATGAAGATTTTTTTCCTTCAAAATATCCCTTTATATAAACAATCAAATAATATCCACCAGACGTTAACAAGTAATTTTATTAACAAAAGAGAGAAATTTAAAAGGGGGAAGGGGGACAAGCAAGAGGAGAGAGGTTTACAGCAAATGAAGTTTATGTAAATTTATTGTAAAACACCTCATAGGGGCACATATTTAAATTCATGCATACTTTTATTAAGGTATATGTGAATTAAACGTAGCCCTCAGGCTACTCTCAATGTTGCTAGTACTGCCCATGTGTGGCAAAGTTTGTCCACCATTGTTTTATACATGCCAGGCTCATTCCAGGACACCATTTGCAAACAGACAGAGTGCTAGCACTATGTTTACAGAATCTACATTTTTGTTTTTTTCTGGTATCCTCCAGGGTCTGCAACTCAGACAGGCAGGGATAGCAAAATAATGCTTCTAAAAAGACAACATATGTTTATGCCCAACAATTCCTCACCCTTTAAAGAAAGGTAAATCCTATGCAGAATCCTGGAGAATGCTTATATTACATTTTTGCATACCTAAAATCATATATGTGTGTGTGTGTATAAAATATCTTATACATGTAGTGGTGATAATTATGTGATAAACTGCATTAATATGAACCTATGACTACATCATCTGCTTTCTGCCTACTAATCCAGCTCTTCCAGGACTAAATCTAACTTTTCAAACTCCTGAACAATTTAGTAATAAAAATAATAAAATAAATCAACCTGCCAAAAAATGTTACCTTCTTTCCTGAATGTGGAATTCCTTCATAAAACCCATACCAATCTGAGATGCAGATTGGGATAGTTATACACAGTCCTGCACCAGTGATAGAATTTTGGTCTACTACAGGGATAGGCAAACTTTTTGGCCTGAGGGCCACATCGGGGAACAGAATTGTATGGCGGGCCATGAATGCTCACAAAATTGGGGTTGGGGTGAAGGAGGGGGTGTGGTCTCTGGGGTGGGGATGAGAGCTTTGGGGTACAGGAAGGTGCGTGCTCCATGTTGGGATTGAGGTGTTTGGAGGGTGGGAGGGGGATCAGGGCTGGGGCAGGGGGTTGGGGCACAGGGAGAGGCTCAGGGGGTGCAGGCTCCGAGCAGTGTTTATCTCGAGCGGCTCCCGGAAGCAGCAGCATGTCCCTTCTCCAGCTCCTAGGTGGAGGTGTGGCCAGGAAGCTCGGCATGCTGCCCCATCTGCAGGCACCGCTCCTGCAGCTCCCATTGGAGTGTGTAGGATCTGGAGAAGGGACATGCCACTGCTTCCGGGAGCCACGTAGTGTGGACCCGACCCTGCGGCCTCAGGGCCGAGCCACATGGTGCGGCCCTGACCAGAAAGGGGCCAAGCCGCGTGGTGCAGCTTGCGGGCTGGCTTAAAATGGCTCGCAAGCCAGATGCGGCAAGTAGTTCGCCCACCCCTGGCCTAATATCTTGCAACCCGCCAGAGCTAGAAAACAGAGATTAATCCAGATGGGAAGGAGAGATTACCAGCTTCCTAATGGGGCACTCACTGAACCTGGATGGTCCTGAAGTATTGGACTTTTAAGTCAGGACCTTTCAGTATACAAAATTCTATTTGAGGTCTTTTTTTGAGAGGGACTGTAAATATATTAATTTTAATTTTCTTCTCCTTGTGAGCCGTCTACATTTGGACACATGGTAATTAAGGCAGGTGGGCTTTGCAAGTAGAAGGCTATAAACAAGATTTCCAGTGCAAAATTTTACAACTCAAAAATATTTACAAAATGCTTTTTCTGTAAATTCTGTAGTACGTTCGGAATTCATGCAGGTATGGGAGTAGTGTAAAGCTTTTCTAGGCACACATTTGGGGGAACTGTCTAACCTCACCCAAGGCGTCGCCACGCACAAGTAATATAAATTTCACAAACTGACAAAACCTCTATACCACACCAAAATGTGCATATAAAGAGCAGAGCAAAGCCTATCACGTATTCCTGACTCTACCATGTGTCTTTTATAGGTATTTTAAATGTGGAACAAAACTAATTTTTGGGGGGGAACTGGGAGGAGGAGCAGAGATTAATTTTTAACAGCTCAAGAAGTTTTCCTTTAAAAAAAATTTATAAAAAACCTTTAACAAACTAACCTAAAAGGCATCCTCCAAGATGCTGCTTGAGATCTAACATTGAGAGGAAAATTATGGAATCTAAAATGGTTGAATATGTTCTATAGCTTTCCACCAAACATTCTACAGCTAGTCTCTGCATTACCCAGTACAAAATCCTTCAATTAATTCAACAGATAAGCATGGCTGCAATTTTCAGAGCTAGGGATGTATAATACCTGAGAAATGCGGGGGAATTTCCTACAGGAGAAGTCTGTGAATCCCAAATCATGGAAGCCTGCTGGAATTGAAGGATTGTTCTGAATGAAAGGCTTTCCCAATGGGTCTCTTGGAAGCTGCTT
Organism: Mauremys reevesii; assembly: GCF_016161935.1. Lineage (NCBI taxonomy): Eukaryota > Metazoa > Chordata > Testudines > Geoemydidae > Mauremys > Mauremys reevesii. Next base: position 172,964,123 of record NC_052624.1, on the reverse strand, counting down.
GTGAATAACTGCATTATGACGCAGCAAACCCCGATGGGTGCGAAAGGTAATACAACAAGTGTCACACCTGGAAAAAAAGGAACATAGTAAAAAGTCACAGAGTGATTTTAAGTGTAAGGAGAATGGTCATCTCTTTACACTGGACATGGTATCTTTTCTGTCATGCTAACAACTTGGTAACAGTAAATAAAGTTGTGGCCCATAAAATGCTTAGCAAAACAAAACAGGACAGTTTTTAATCACAATCACTTTCTACCGGCTTCTGGCTAGTACAGTAAGTTCACGGGAAGTTCGAAGAATGCAGCACATGTAACCTGAATGTCACATGTTAACGGACAGTTAAGAGAGACTGGGACCACAGCATGCTGACACTGTTCCCATTGTCTCAAACAATCTACTTTGATAGCTTTATGTTGTTTAGTTTAAGTACAAATTCTGGGACTCAAGTGCTGTAAACATCTTAAAATTGTAGTTGTGGGGAAGGAAGGGATGAGAAGTCAAACTCAATTCAGCAAGCACCAAAAATCATATACTAATAGCCTTTTTAATTATTGTTCACTGTACTACAGAATTTCTATTGACCTTATCGACAAACCTCTATGTATGAAATAGCAGAAACTGTTTTATACTCCACACTGTCATACTTTTATTGGTTTTCCTAAAGTTACACCACTACCTCAAACTTTCTTTTATATTAGAGCAGGGATCGGCAATCTTTGGCATGCGGACCGCCAGGGCCAGGCCAGTTTGTTTACTTGTCGTGTCCACAGGTTTGGCCAATGGTGGCTCCCACTGGCTGCAGTTCGCTGCTCCAGGCCAATGGGGGCTGCCAGAAGGGCGGCCAGCACATCCCTCGGCCCATGCCGCTTCCCACAGCCCCCATTGGCCTGGAGCGGCGAACCGCGGCCAGTGGGAGCCGCGATTGGCTGAACCAGCAGATGTGGCAGGTAAACAAACCGGCCCGGCCCGCCAGGGGGCTTACCCTAGTGGGCTGCGTGCCAAAGGTTGCTGATCCCTGCATTAGAGTATAACCTCTTTGAAAAAAAGCATCTGAAGCAGATTCAAAAGTCTCATATCATACACATACCTCTCATAGTCAATGTATCCCAAAGACTGACGCAGGAGTGAACACATTTTGATACCATGCCCACACCAAACAGCAGCAATATTTGCACAACACTGACTTGCACTATAAATGTCACATTTAAAATTCAGTTTTCAGAATGCAGCAACATTTAGACAGCATGCTAAGATCAAGTGTAAACAACTTGATTAAATATATGGTATCCTAGATTTATACCATAAAGAAGAATTCAAATCTCAACAGTGTAAATACACCTCTACCCCGATATAAAGCGACCCGATATAACACAAATTTGGATATAACGCAGTAAAGCAGCGCTCTGGGCAGGTGGGGCTGCGCACTCCAGCGGATCAAAGCAAGTTTGATATAACACGGTTTCACCTATAATGCGGTAAGATTTTTTGGCTCCCAAGGACAGCGTTATATCGGGGTAGAGGTGTGGTAAGCAAAACATTCACACTGAATTCAAACAAAGACAGATCACTTCTATCAGCAGTACCCTGCCGCTATACTGTCAACTTTGCATTAAGATGTCAGTTTCACAGAAGCAAATGCCAATGAATAACAGTAATTTAAACCCTGCCAGTGGAAATTTTATTAGTAATATTTGTACATTAAACCCTATTCTTGCATTCCTGCTATGCTGTGCTCCAGAGTCAGGTTTTCTGCAATAAGAGACTTACCCACAAAACAAACAGTGTTCAAGTCGTTTGTCCCTTAAACTGCGCATAAGAAGAATTTTTTTGACATCTGCCATTACTAATACTGCAGAATCCCATTAATAAAAAAGGTGTTTTAAAAAAAAAATCACTAGCTGGTCTTCTAACCTGATTTTTGCTAAGCCTTACCTAAATGCATGGCAGTTTTACTGAAAGCACAGTAACTGTCTTCAAGGTAAGAAAACATCCTGCAATTGGAAAGAGCTTCTCTGACAAAGTCCTGAAATAGTCCCCTTCTGTCCTGACCCCTAACTCACTGCCACTGGTGCTCTTTTTATCACTTTGCAAACTTTCATGGAACTTTTTTTTTTTTTAATTCTTCTCTGAAAATAAAGAGATAACCAAGTCACACACAAAGTAGCTGACCTCATATTCCCCAAGTGCTGAAAGAAACGAGTGTGAAGTATATGTAACACTGCTTTTGTTATCATGCTGTGTAGAAGGATAGGACATGATTATTATGCTCTTGAGTTTTAATCTGCTTTATCTCCACTGTCAGTTCACTTGCATATTACCTTAATAATTACTGCCAGCATACTGTCTGCATTCAATTAAATATGGAATCATGCACATTTACAAAGCAATTGTTTACTTCAAGGGCTCTGATAAATGTGATGACAACCTTTGGTCATGCTAGAGAAATACCTATGTGTTAGAGTTCTTAATATCATAATTTGCAGCTGTTCTGTTACTAGATCTATGATACCTGTTATTCTATGATGTAAAGCTTTGTCCTTTTTTTAAAAAACAAAACAAAACACCAGAACAAATCCCATGTGTGAGACCACATGGGAAGGACGGCATCAAGGGTTAAATAATTACCAAAAGAACTTGTATAAACATAGAGGCATAAACTCTTAGAAAGGATGAAATATCAAACATGAAAGCAGAAGTGTCATCGGTAACTTTCCATGGTGCCGGAACAGAGAAATAAACTTTAAAGTATTGTATGTATTATTACATATGGTTCCATGGCTTGCAATACAACCTAGCTACTTTGAAATTAATGTTAGTCTGCTCAGAAAGTTCATTCTGCCGTGTCTTCTTATTATTTATTTGTACTGTGGTAATGCCAATAGTCTCCAATCATAGATCAAAGCCACAAACACACACGCTTGATAGAAGTAAATTTTGTTTTCTATATACTCTAACCTTTCAGATGCAATATATCCTAAAGCACATTTTATAAAGGGATGAGTTAAATACAGGTAAGAGATGTGCCTGGAGGCAAACACGGCAGCTATTATGCACTCTGCAATAGCTCTGACACAGCTCTTTGCATTAAAATCTGTTTTACTGAGAGGCAGGAAACAGAGAGCATAGAGTTCCCTTTTAGTATTTTCAAATGGTGCCATAAATTCTTACCATCTGAACAAACTAAATAGGAATAAAAGGGTCTTCTCTCCATTTAACGTATCATCTGAAAGACAGCACAGCTAATGGAGCAGCAGTGCTTCTTACAGTACCCACAGCATCTGGACAGAACACAGAGTTCTGGAGAGAGTGCTAACAACAGCCAGTTCAGGCTGACACCTCAATGATGCACCGCAGTCCTACCATCTTATGCCCACTGTGTGTGTGATCTATACCGGCTGCCTTTATTCTGTTCTTGTTAGGTTTTCAGGGCCGCCCAGAGGATTCAGGGGGCCTGGGGCAAAGCAATTTCGGGGGCCTCTTCCATAAAAAAAAGTTGCAATACTATATTCTCGTGGGAGTCCCTGCGAGACCGGGGGCAAATTGCCCCACTTACCCCCTCGAGCAGCCCTGTAGGTTTTAGAGGTCTTGTCAGAAACAATACTCAGGAGTTTTTCTTTGAGCAGAGTCCTGATAGCTGTCTGTGCTCTTACACCACATACAGTCTTAAGGATTTGCTAGTCTTGCCTCAGGTTGGCAAGAGACCTGGTTGAAAAATGGCAAATGTTTTCCATTAAATATTAAAAAGAAAAAAAGAGTAGAAAAAATTTTGGATTTTCACAACTGAATTTTCTTGTTCCCTTCCTTCTTCCACCCTGCTGGATGGGGAGAGAAAGAGGAAAGAAAAAGGTAACATGATTTTTTATTTGGTTGGAAAACCCTTTTTGTTCATTAAATGTTTTGACAAAAATTTCATGACCAGCTCTAGTTGGCAGGCAATATTGCCATTGCTATGCTGGGTCCTAGGATGTATAAATCACTGTCCCTTGACTGAACATCTTAAAGCACTATTGGAGCTGTATGAGACAGTCAATAAATACAGTGGAGACAAAGGCATGCCCTGCTCTCCTCCCTCTGATGCAACACACAGATTCTCTTGTGGTTCAGACTCCTCCATCTCACAGACAGAAACAAAGGTTCAGGCAGTGAGTCAGAGAGGAAGGATCTCAGGATTTAAATCGCAGAGTGTAGTGAATAAAAATTCTGTCTCACACTCAACACCTGTTGACATGGCTTCAACTTAGAAAGCTGAAATAAAACCGGCATGAAAAGCCATCACCCAGAAACTTTTGGAACAGCCTCTATCAGCCAGAGACACTTAACTCCAACAGGCCACTCCTAATGCCTCCAGAGCTAACTCTTGGCACCTTGTTTCTAAAATGCTCTCCAAGGACAATGAAGGTCATTGTAAACCCATTCCTGATGCAGAGCGATGCAGATAGAGCTGTAGGCTCTTAAGGTCTCCCAGGATTTGCAAACCTCACTTGGGGTTGTCAGTCTTAATTACAGATTCAATGTATAGCCATTTTGCCCAACATTGTGCGTGACAGTTTTTTCATTAACTGCCAAGGATCTCTGAGCTCTTTGTGTACAATTAATTTAGCTTTCAATGCAATGGCACTACAGCTGTACAAATGAATGCCAATTCTATGACAAAGACATACAATATAAAGTATAGCAATATCTGTAACTGATAAGGGAAGTTTCATATTATACTGCTGAATGGGTCAATAACATACTAAATATCTTCAGATTATTCCATTTTAAAATAAGTTGTCAAGTTTGACAATACACCACACTGTAAATTTTTTTTTATACTTATTTCATTTGTTTAATTTAGGAAGCCAGGCCTTTATCTTCTTGCTTTATGGACAACATTATCTTTCATCTTTTAAGTGAAAAAACACATACAAATGCAATTTTTCTATCTGGAAACCATATTTCTAAGTAGTAAAGAAAATATTTTAGGAGAATGCTTAACTTTTTTTAAATCTGTGCTTAATGGCTTTGGAAAGAGTATGAAAAGTCTGACATGTCAAATAAAGCATTTGAAACACATGGCAAATGTCACAATGAATAAGAAACCCATTACAATCTAACAAGTATGCCCCATGCCAATTGCCAAGTCAAATAAGGATGGGACGATTACCTAAAACACAGATAGAAGTCCATGAAGGATTTTAGTGGTGTGACACCTGAACATCTAAAGGAGGTAAAGACGTTGTATTTGCAAAACAGGTTTCTAGCTGTACTTGATGTAGGCTGGAATTGTTTTAGAATTTCCTAACGTGCTGTAGTTTTCTATAAATATGAATGCAAAGTGAACTTTATCTCTGCAGCCGAATAGCTTTCTCCAACTAGAGGCAACTAAGCGAACAAGAAAAAAGAATAGTTGCAGTGAATCTGTGACTGTTTCATAATGGGCCCCATTTTCAATCACCTTGCACCCTGTGCTGTCATTCAGATGTACTCAAAGTGGGTGTAAAACACTAACATTCTCATCTGGTAGCATTTTATACTTACTTTACATTAGTGTAAAATGCTAGAGAGGGGAGAAACAGGCTCCAGAAGTTACAGGTGCCAACCCCTAATGTAGATGTGAAACACCAATGTAAATTGGGGTTGACTTGGAGCTTAATCCCCATCTTTGTGCCAATGCAGCACATCTACATTATTATAGTAGGGGTTTGCAAGAGTAGTCACACTGGTGCAAATTATCTTAACGCAAACAAGCCCTAAATTTACAAACGTGAGGAAGAAAATGTATCATTTAAAGGAGAACGCTGGTGTGGAAACAATAATTAACATATAAAAACACTTTAATGTCCTTTTGAGAAGTAGTCAACTCTGGGTAGCTTGCTCATGAGGCAAGCCAAGATGTGTAGCACTTATGACTAAAGTACATATGCAAGATAGGTTTACATAAGCAGGGCCTAGTCATTATCTTATTCTCTGGGCTAATTCTAATTTGTCAGCAATGTAAATAACTTTTTAGCAACAAAAAAATGGAATGGCTCTCTAAAACAAGATGCAGAATCACCTTTATGTGTAGTTTACTGTAATTTTTAAGTAAAGGACAGTACAGGCAAATAGCAGATGTCTAATTTGAACTCTTACAATTTTCAATTTCAGTAGTCAATGTCTTTCAAATTCTAAATTATTATACCTCTACCATTCTGTTATTGAGAAATTAAAACAAATACTAGCCTCTGCTTTATGTAAGACCTAGATTAAAGCAACGTTGAAATGTTCCAGAAGCTTAAGCTTCTGGATCTATAGCAGAAGATGACTAAAAAGCTGTGTGGATCAAAACAAAGCTGTTCTGCAAGTATGGAAGCAAACAAAAGCTATGTTAATTTCCAGTCTCCATTTAAAGCAGATTTAAAAAATGCATGACATTTTTCCATACCAGTTTTGCCCTTTTCTAGCCAATATTTTAAGTGACTGTCACTTAAATTAAAACAAACTAGTTATAAAAAACAGTCTATGACAGAATCCTTAACACAAAGCTACACTAAATAAATCACCCAGCTCCTCTCACTTGAATTCCCAATGTGTCAGTATTCTTAAGTTTGAATTCATATGGCATTGCTCTGTTTTCTAGTTCACACCATCTTTAGGATTAATGCCATCTTTTTTAAGGCCCAATGCAAAATACTGTGCTGGCATTTTACAAGGATAATGGAACAAGTTAGGGAGATTACGGAAGATATTGTGTGTGGATGTGATAGGAGAGAGAATGATTACGCCTTCTCATCTAATTTCTTACTTCAAATGCAAAGGTGGGAAAAGGAGTGCAGGGGAATCACAGTTCTAACACTGATCATTTCAACTGTGGAGAAGGCTGTAATAATCCCCCCCAACTTTTTTTTTTTTAATTTAAAATTTTCACATTTTGTTTGTAAAGTTCTTATCAAGTGACAGACATTCCTTCTTGAAAGGATTTCATTGTTCACATTTTAATCTCTTGCCTCCTCTTCTAGGGAGAGATGGGGCAGAAGAAGAATGAATTGGTTTATGCTCTTTTTTAGCCCCACCCAGTTCCAGACATTCAACTCCTTTCTGGACAACCCCCTTCCCTCCTCTGCCTTCCTACCCACAGCCCTGAGAAATGATGTCAAACAGCTGCTCTAATCTCTTCCAGTTGCTGGTAGACAGAGTGATGGAACAGTGGCAGCTCTCTGACCACGGCTGTCTCCCACTCAGCTACAGTCACAGATGTCTAATACATGCCTTCTCCCATTCTCTACCCTTCCAACAAGACAACTCCATTTTTTTTTAACCCAGACTCAGTGCGGTGTGAACACAGAGCAAGAGCCTGAAAAATTTGCTTATTAAGAGTTAGTACAAAAGCTGTTCATTACAATACTACACCATGGAAAATCTGCACAGAGCACAACGCTGAAGAGAGACGTCCCTTGTATAGCATGAGAGGTTTCTGACATAGCAGATTAGGCCTCTAATGCAAGCAGCTCTAGTTAAGTCAACAAAGGTGGGGCTTTTATTTTAACTTTTCCCTCACTCTCCATGGCCTGTTCTCTTTTGCTTTTACTTCTTCTCCTTCCCCTTCAACCTCCTTCTCCCTCCCTCCCCCGATAAAAACAAAACAAAAAAACCCACCCCCCATCCCACCCCCGACCTTGGATGCAGTAAGGCTGGAACCATTTCATCAGACATTCTATTTATAGGATGATGCTTAGCAAGGGCACAATGCTATGTACATTCCAAGCGCTGCACATTACTCTTGCAGTCTGGACCAATGTGTAGAAGCGTGTGCAGCTCTGATATAAACCAGGGTGACGTTCCAAAGACAGTATTTTAGAACTTGCTGGTATGCTGCAGAGTCAGTTTCAGCATTAATATATCATGATTCCCATACTCAAAGTAACTCAGGTGAAGTTGACCATTACCAGATAAAATCACAAATTACTTTTTGAACAGATTACTCGGTTAGTCCCCAGCCTTTTAAAAAATAAGGGGGGGAAGGACTTCACATTTCTGGCAGCATCTTAATGAATTCTGTTTTCTAGCAAATGACTGAATTTTGTAACGTCAAGACAGATTCTGACATCTCTACTTGGGTAGAGATGTGCCTCAGTCTGCAAGTGGCCTCACTGATTTCAATGGAATTATTTATGGAGTAAGGTACTACTTAGCATGAATAAGGGGAGACAGAATATGGCCCATAGTTATTTGTACAACAAAAAATGCTCATTTTCTTATAATTAAGTTTATAACTTTGGCCCTAGAATCACAGAATATCAGGGTTGGAAGGGACCTCAGGAGGTCATCTAGTCCAACCCCCTGCTCAAAGCAGGACCAATCCCAACTAACACTAAAAGATAAGCATCAAGAAAGCTGCTTGACAGAATCTCAGAGCTAGAGCTACATCTGACCAGAAACAATTTTGATCAGTTTTTTTTTTTAAAAAGAACTACTACAAATGTACCAAATATATAGGATTCAGCACCAAATGGCCACAAAAATCTTCATTTGCACAACACACAGATGGGTAAATGTATAGACGTGCCTATGGGCACACAAATGCAATTTTACCTCTTGCACTCTCCTTTGAAAATCCAGTGCTTTGTGTATCACAATGTTCCTTTCAAATACCCAGTAGTTGCATAATTTAAAAAGCTTTTGCAGAAATTAACAAAGGGTATTTGCTACAGAAAAGGGCCCCAATAAATGTTCTCTCTCACTACATTACTTAAGGAGGAAGCAGATCTCTCTCCACGAGCTGGTCTACACTAGAACAGCTCTCTGTTGATGACAACAGGTGTCAGCACTGGGTGCAGCTGAACCTGTACTGAACATGGCTTGCCCTTGCCTGTACTTGCAGCTAAACCATGCTCAGTACCTGTTCAGCTGCTCCCCTGCTGATGCTGTCACTAGCACCAAGTAGTCTTTTTAATGCAACAAACCCTGGGAGATGGGATGGACTAGAACACTAACGACCTGCTATACCAGCCTCAACCCCTTCCCCCCACACTAAGCTCCTTTCTGTAGTACACGCAGGACGTCATCCTGTTTCTATTCTCATAACCAAGCTAGATATTCAACACCCTGTGACATCCTACACAGCTTCGCATAAGGGATGTCCTCTCTGCATCCCCTCACTATCTGATATCCTATCCAGCAGCTTCAGATTCCCAGGCTCACAGCACATTGAGATTTTTGATGTGACCGTGCAGCCTCTATGTCTGAGCAGGACTCAAGTGCTCTGTAGAATTTCCTCGTTCTTTTTTAAATAAAAACACTAGAGTGCACTGTAGCTAAAATCCTAGTCTGTTCTGACAAATCAGCACCAGGACAGATGCTCTAATAAACCTCACCTTGTTTTATTACTCAGTTTTATTTTATTTAGTCAGTGAACAGATGCATTCTCCAGCTTGGCTGCATGGGTTTCTGTTGTTTTTTTGTTTTTGTTTGTTTGGGGTTTTTTGTTTCCTTGAGATCATTAGGAATTACTTTCTGCCACAGTTTATTGTTTGCTTACAGGACTTACCAGTATGAAGCCAGCCTCTGATCTCAATCACATGGGTGACTCAAATCAGCTCATTGGCATTACTCTGGATTTAAACTGGTGTAAAGGACATCAGAATCTGGTTCGTTGTTTCTATCAGCAGGACATTGTTTAAACTCTCCAAGCAAGCAGCTCTTGTGACAGAACAGGATGTCAATGAATTGAACTGACAATGGCATGCAACGGACCCCTTTGGCTTAAAGCCTTTAGCTCCACCCTGTCTAGTAGCAGTCTGGGGGGAGCGATAGCTCAGTGGTTTGAGTATTGGCCTGCTAAACCCTAGGTTGTGAGTTCAATCCTTGAGGGGGCCACTTAGGAATCTGGGGCAAAAATCAGTACTTGGTCCTGCCTAGTGGAAGGCACGGGGCTGGACTCAACTCAATGACCTTTCAAGGTCCCTTCCAGTTCTAGGAGTTAGGATTAGGTTGGGTAAACTATTCTCACTAATGCAATTTAAAATGACTATAATTACAAGGGTGGAATGGCAGGGTTCTTAACTTGCTAAAACCAGAAGGAAGGAGTCTGTGGGTGCATCTATGCTGGAATATTTCATACCTGTCCTCCAGCACTTAGCAACAGTGTATGTCCTTGTGTATGTCAGGCTCAGGATTATTCAGCACAGTGTTATGAAAGTGATTTTCAGATTTACAATGTGCTGAAAAGGCTTGGACCTGATTTATGCTTGCACAGGTACTAGAAAACAGGTATGAAACTTTATAGTGTTACACAGAGCATGCGTCTTTGGTATTGCATGCTACTTCAGGTGGCAGTGTCATCATGTAAGCAGACAAACACAGAACTTTGGGTCTTGGCAAATACGTAAATTCTTTTCATCAGTATTTTGTTTTCAAATGCATTTATTTTGTCATTTTAAAGTCTACAGATATACCCTAGATAAATATAAATGATTTGTGATCTTAAACAAGTCTTTTTTTGTTGTTTACAATCATTTCAGTGCACTTTAAGAAAATCCTACAATTCAGTCTCCTGGCTAGTTTCTTTCTTGGTTGCTGATTAAAGGAACCATCATAACAAAGGGCAAAAATATACTGCTGTAAATGTGAAATAGTCTAGATACTTTTAAAAAAAGTTTCATGACTTTATCAAGTATAATTTTGAAAACAAGCACAAAGGCTGTTTCACCGTGGCTTGACTTCAATGGGACTACTCACATGCTTAAAGTTAAGCACTCCTATAAGCTTTTGCAGGATTGAGGCCTAATACTGCGTCTCTGTGCAGCATCCTGCCACCTACAACAGATGTTGCCAGGAAGTGTAACAAACCCAGCCTGACCTGAACTGCAAGCAGGAGCCCATCTCTGGGATACAGGAACTGATTTCTTCCTCCTATGTGATGTCATACCACCAGGATTCCATGGTTTGAATACAAAAGTTTAAGTAATTATTCTGCTTAGACAGTGCTGGGAACACCACCTAGAGTTAGATTTGCCTATAATGGAAAGTATTAAGACCCAATTTTCAGTTGCTTATAACTTTACAAAACTTTCATTGTTTGGTCTGAAATTTTCCCTTGCCTGGTGTCTGCCTGCAGCTGAACTTTTTGTGAAAAGTTTTAGAAAAATGGATCAGCTGATAAGGAAAAACTGACATCTTCCCAAACTTCATTTTCAGAATGTTAGTAAGTGCTCACAAATGTTTTGTTGAGAAGCTCTAGCACAGTGGTTCTCAAACTTTTGCACAGGTGACCCCTTTCACATAGCAAGCCTATGAGTGCGACCCCCCCCCGGCTTATAAATTAAAAACTTGTTTATATATTTAACACCATTATAAACGCTGGAGGCAAAGCGGGGTTTGGGGTGGAGGCTGACAGCTCGAACTTCCCATGTAATAACTACATGACCCCCTGAGGGGTCCCGACCCCCAGTTTGAGAACCCCTGCTCTAGCACTTCCATGGCATTTGAAATTTGGCATGAGGTGTGTTGCCCAAGGGTGCCTTCACTACCTTTCTGAAAATCTATCCAAATTTGGTTGAGTTATAAGCGTAATAAAAATAATCTTTTTTTTTTTTAAATCACTGCTCTGACATTGTCAGCAGAAGTTTGTAAGATTTCATCTAAGAGCCTTCTACAGTTACCAGTTACTCCATTAGCTCAAGTGGTAAATGTCTTTACAATGGATCTAAAGTTCACAAGCCTGCTGATAACCCATGGGGAACAATATGACATCATGGAATTTCTATTTTATCAGTTTGCTGGGGTCCTGTAAAAAAGTTCAGAGTTTATGATCCTGCATTTAAAGGAACTGTCTTGAATGGCCCAAAAGAGCGCATTTTTCAATCAAGTTAGCTCAGTTAAGTTAGTTTTTAACAAAACAGAAACGCTCTCTGAAGACTCGTTAAGATGCAGGCCAACACATCTGAAGCCACAAGAGCTCTTCTCGCAGCTGCTGTCATTAAATACAAATATATATTTATTTTAAAATGTATCTAGAAGGCTTTTGATAGGTGTTAAAAGCTGGCCTGCAGAATGATTAGCCCCTCCCTCGTCTCTGTTCTGAAGAGAGAAAAGAGCGTTCGCGGTAGGGAAAAAGGTCATTGTGTCCCCCTGAAGCTGTGAAGGAGGAAAAAATTAAAAGCCCTTTCAACTATGGGTACAGATAGAACTGAAGACAACGGGGAGGGGAATAAAGGGTAACCTTTGGTTAGAGTACAATCAGGTGAAGAGATTTTTGGTGTACACACTTTAAAAAAAAAATAATCTCACACTTTACGTTAAGCCTGTTCCATTGTGCTTGCCAAAGGAAAGAAGAGAAACCTCACACGCTCTAGAGGTTTCTCCTCAGGAAATCCTCATGTCTCATACTTCTTGAGTTTTGCTGGTGCTGCTGATGCAGTCGTGAGTTGTCCGTCAGGTGACATTTACAGGCATTTTTCCATGTCTGACAGCAACAGGGAGCCACAAAAGATTCCAGAGAAGTAAACCTCTGTGTGAGATTTCTCCTTTTCCCTGTTGGCTGTGTAGCGTTTCTCGGTTCAGCTAATTATATCAACGCTCGGATACAAACTCACCAAAATAGCTGGAGCCCTGCAGAGAAATCACTGGCTTCTTTAAATAATCGAAGCGGGGGAGGAAGAGGATAAAAACAGCACTGTTGTGCCACCTCCCACTGATAATGGTCACTGCAAGACAGTGAGACAATGTTGCTCTATCCAACTAATGTTGCTAATTAGGGTGTGGCTTCCAGGGAGTTCAATGGGATGAGAGGCTACCCAGGGAGGTTAATTCCATGAAGGAGCTGCACTACCTCAAGCCAATTGTTAGCATAACAAAGGGCTCTATTTATTGCCCAAAGGGTAGAGCAGTTCTTACCATAATTATCAGACAAAGATGCAGGATTTAAGATTTTACATAACCAAAAGGTACTCTCCCAAAAGGAGCCCTCCTCACATAATCAATGGATTAAGTATTGTTTATTCTGCTGTAAGTAAACAATGAGGTACTCACAGCTCTGAGGCTCTGCATAAACAAGCAGCACTCAGGAAGACAATGTCCTGTGTCTCTTTCTTTCATTTCGAACAGCTAACCCTCTGATTTAAAGTTGTTCATTTGACAATCCTGGGAAGGGTAAAGGCCCACCCTGTAAATTAGAGTGTCTCATATGCTGACCCAGAGGCTACAAACCACTGGGCAGTGTTCCCTTTCCAAATTCTTACAAGCAAAAGTGTGTGAGAGAGGCTCTGTTTACACAAGAACCTTTCTGAAAAATGACCTGCTGCTGCTAACACCAGTGCAGTGCTAAATCTACATGATATGGTGATTAAAAACCACCAGCAACATTTTTCTTGTACAGCGTTTATGCCTCTGCATCCACTAGGAGAGCTACATTGGTGACCTAGATGGTGGGAAAAGGCTAGTGCACTCGGCTTCACAGCATTTGTATGTGTGTGGAGGACAGACTAGTCTTACAACAAGAAACACAGACTCTGAAAAATCAGACAATGTGGGAAATTTTAAAAATAAACAAAACGTAGTATACTATTGGGAAATTTCCCAGATCCCAATAATCGATGGCCAGTCAGTCACTGATGCAGGTGCCTCAGTACAGACCCCATGTATAGGCAAGGAAGCCATGATTTAGACTGGTAAAGTATCACTGGGTTTCAGGCAGGGTACACCATATTTGTCCTTGTCTAGACTAGGAGAAGTATGCATTGCTGCAGCTACACTGGTGATAGGACCTTGACAGCCTCAAGGATTTTTGCTTTTAACTTAAAGACGACAAATAAAAGTGGGTATCTTTTGCTTCCCTGCACTGCAGTGACAGCACAACCAGCTGCCGTGGCTATCACATCCATGCCCTTTCCCCTTGTTTTTGTTTTTTTAAATTAAAAATCTCTAATTTGATTAAAACCTAATACTTCACGGGGGACCAGTCTGCTATATTGGGCCAGCCCAGGGCAAACAATGCCCTGGGGCTTGTCTAGACTAGGATGAAAGGTGGGTTTTTAAAACATGTTAGCTCGCGGCGTTTCAAGGTTAGCTGGCCAAGGTGACCCATAAGCACTAGCATTTTAGAAAGTGTTAAAACATTTTACAAATACCCCTTTTATCCTTATGTGGATAAGCTCTCAACGAGCAGCCTCACTCCAGCACACTCCCACGCAGCCTGCTCTCCGTGTCTCATAGCTAAGGAAACTTCAGTCCTGCCCAGGAAGCACAACTGCACCAGCGTGAGGAGTATAAATGGGACCAGCATGAGTCACTACTGCTAGGCTACAGGGAGAGCCTATCCCCGCATGGCAGCAGATTACGCTGCTCCCAAGGTAGGGGGCTAGCTATGCTGCTACCTTCTATCCATTCTCTGGAGCAACAGAATCCATCTTGCCCAGCTTAACTAAGTGCAGGCTCACGAAGACATCATGGCTCCATAAAAGCTCTAGAACTGAGCCATCAATGACATGCTGACTATACTGACATGCTCAGTTACCTGCTCAATAAGTGCATTCTGTGGAGTGATTATCTCAGCCCTCCTTAGGCAGGAGGAGATGGGGAATATATAGAATACTGACAGAAGCATCATTTGCTATTTTGTACTATGTATAATTAAAATATACTGGACTTATTTATTAGTAAACCCTGTTTAAAGAATTGATACTGTTTTGCTGGATTAAATTTAGAAAAAAGCACTTCGCCCTTTCCCCCACTAAGGACTACAAATACTTGTGATTCCTTTTAAGCTTCTTTTATATATTTTGACAGAGTAATATCATGATAGTGTAACTATGGATAATATCTGATGTGGTTTTAAGTTTATTTGCAATACAATCTATCTGATCTAACAAAAAGTTTCACTCCAACCCTGCCCCACACCATCCAGTAGAAAAACAAATCCTCAGAAATAGAAATCTTTTCAGAAGAGTAAAGAGTCAAATCAACAAAGGTGTCCAAATACTCTGTACATGAGATGCTCTTCAAAAATAAACTTAAGATGCAGCCATTCCTCATGAGTTCGATTTACTGATGTTCCTAAAGGGGAGATATTTGATTTCTAAGTATTTAAACCAGACTTGAAATCTGTTATTTATGTCCTCATGCATTTGGATTTACCTTTTTCTGTTATCAAAAACAGGAAATGTCACAGCAATCACTCAGACAAAAAATTAAACCTTCTTAACCAAATGAAATGACAACAAAAAAAATTGTCTAACTGTAAATTTTTATTCCTTTAACCACTATTTGATACTTCACATTTCAAAAGGTAAAGGAAAAAAAGTGTAATTTTTGGTAAGGTCGCTTCTTATACATGGGAATTCCTCTGCCCGTATTCAATTTCTTCATGACTGGCTACTATAACCATCCTCTCCATCCCATCCTTCTTCTTTTCCCCCACCCGTAAAAGAGGGGAGTCAGTTAGTAATTAACACTTATAACAGGTTTTCAAAACACTCTGTACATAGACCTGGTCGAAATTTTACAAATTTCAAGTTGTTTTTCCATCAAAAATTTGATTTGACAGCTTCCTCCTTCCCCCTCCCCCCAAATTCATGAGTTTTTCCAAACAACACTGAATTAAGCATCACAGCATCCCTGTGAGACAATCTGTACTACTCCTCATTTACAGATGGGGAACCTGGGGCAGAAGGGTTAAGCAACATGTTCGAAACCACAAATGGAGTCCGTTAACAGTGTAAAAGGTGGAATGGAACCTCCCACACCCTCCTCTGTTGACAGGGAGCATGTCCAAGCCTATTTCTTACCTCAGTGAGGTATCTGGATGGGTCTCCATATGGGTCTCCAGCCCATACTTGCATACAAATTCTTTGAAACACACTGGACAACGATAAACTTCCTCCTCAGCCTTCTTCTCCACTTCACTGGACTGAGCCTCCTCGACAACCTTCAGAGAGATGAAAATGCCCGTCACAAGGACTACACTCAGTGAGCCAAACATGCAATCCAGACAGAGTCTTTCTGTCACAATGTACCAGCCCATGACTTTGCTACAGGCTACTGAAAATGACTCACTCCAGAGACACACAGCGTGCTGCTGGATCAATAAGATACATTAGCTAAATGTTGACTAGTCCTTTAGAAGGTACGGCTGCATCACCCCAGATAATCATCTCTTATGAAAACTAAACAATTTATAAACAACTTTAACAGGGAAGAAAATGCGCACATGAGATGTTCAACTCCGCTGACCATTTAACTAGCATCATTACCCCTCCCCCATCACAAACCAGGCTGTCAGTCTAGGTTATTTATGCCAATGAATCACTGCCAGCCTCTGACTCAAGTGATCCAGAGAAGAGCAGTAAAATTGTTCATGTTTTCTACAGACATCTAATTACAGGAAAAAAAGAATGCACCGAAACAAGCGATGTCTACACTGAGTTATTGCTAGCCTAAAGAAGGTATAAAAGGGCCACTGTCAAGTTAAATTTGGCATCGAATGTATGTTTTGTATAAACCAGCTGTTATGAAACTAACGCCCAATAGAAATATTGTATTAAAAAAATGCCAATAGCAACTTTTTTTTTTAAATAAAATGAATATTTCCTTGCAGCATTTGAAGCGTAAACACTGCAGCAGCATGCTAGTATGGGAGAACCTCAATGTGAAATGGACTACAAACCAACTATAAATTTTCCAGAGAAAAAATTTAAACTGTTGTCAAGATTGAAAGTAAATATTAGTGACTTGAGCTTTAAAGGCCTTCCAAGACTGTTAGGTTTATCAAAAAAAATAACACAATCCTCCAGCCATCAGACTGAGTTTCAGCCTAAAATGGGTAATTTATTCTCCATCTAATTCTCCATCTAATTTTCATTGTCCAAATTGAAATGCAAAAAGGAAAAAAAAGCTTAAATAGTGAAATGTAAAAGAGATGTTGAAATTCTTTCAATTTGAATAATCTAACATGTTAACACAGGTAAGAACATCTGTGTTTTAAAAATATATACGATTTTAACAGTGTTTTCTGGATAGGTTCTTTCATGCACAATTAGGTAAATATCAGATACGAGAGGTTAGGAAATCAAAATGGGGAAAATGGTGGCCAGGAAGAGATTCTGCAACATGCATTGTAAAGAACCTTTTTTGCTGGGGTTCGTTCCTCTCTGTCTGTCTCAGGCTCATGACTAAGTTTCCTCTTACAGGACAATCGTCTGCGCTTCAGAGGAGATGGGGGAGTAGTACTTGCAGTGCTGTTTGGATCCTTCTCGTGAATCTTCATGTGTCTAAGTAGGAGAGGGAGGAAGACAGCCTTTCAGCACCCAGATCAGGATTCTGAAATTCAGCATAGTTTTAATCCAAATACCATTCCAAATATTTGACTTCAAGTAATAAACACAACTCCCATAAACTGGATTGTGCTTTTCAAGCAACACATAATGTAGGGCTTGATCCTACAAATGCTTACTACCGAGTGCACAAGCAGTCTCGTTAGTAAGTGTTTGCAAGATGGGGCCCTTAAAATTCATTCATGCTGGATGGCAAGAACCCTTCTTTCCCATGTCAGAATGTACATCAGCTGAAAATGGAAATCACATGGCTTAAGGAAGCATTACAAAACTTGTGGACATGTCCTATACATTTATGAAAATATGAAGTCCCCACAATTTGATTTTTATAGCTTAAAATTTATAAAACAAGGTCAATCTTGTTCTATGTATCTTGCAACTCTGCTAACTGTACCAGGCATGCTTATAAACCTCCATATCACCCAATTTTTTTTTAATATATTCATGTTTCACACAAACCAGCAGGAGGGGTCTGTATTTTACTGAAAAGGATTGGTTTATAAAAAGCACAGATGCATTTTAAAGTTGGAAATAATCATGCACTTATAGACACTAATTTATAAAATGCAGAGTTCGGTTCCTCCAATGAAAGTTAAATAGATTTTTCAGGTTAACCGAGGCCTTTATTATATAACGCGTGGGAGGAAATGCAGGCCATTAACTCATGTCACCTTGGCCAAATCACTTGAGCAATCTGTGCCTCAGTTTCCGCATCTGTAATATGGAAATCATGGTCATCCACCTTTACGAGGTGCTGTGAGACCCTTGGATATCGTAAGGATATTATAAATAAGTAAAAAGCCCATTGAACAAACCCAGGGATGTTCAGTTACAGGAAATATTGTACCACTTATAAAAGTGTTTCTTTTAACAACAAATAGTTTTGGCTTACATTGTACTAAACCTTTTATTTATGCATGAGCTTTTGGGGAAAAAATTCAAAAAGCACCTAACTAACTTAAGTTGCTATAAATGTTAAATGAGACCAAGGCACCTAAGCTCCTAAATCACTGGGTATATTTGGAAATTTTACTCCTACTGGTTTAGTCACTGTTTCCAGACACAATACTAAAAGGCAATTTGTCCTGGTCTACACTGGTAATTAAGACTGGAATTTTCCAATGGGATTTGGGCACCTCGCTCCCTTATTGCACCATTTAACTTTATTATACACAATTGTGTTTAATTGTGACAAAGTTTACAATCTTCTAGACAAACTTTATATCTTCCTGCAACTGGTTGGCTGAAAACACAATCAATTATTTTGAAGGCTGCCTACATGTGAATCACCTAGCATTTTAAATTAATGTTACTTTTAGATGCCAGGTGCATGACATATGAAGATAACATAATGAATCAAACTGACCCCTACTTCAACTCCATTAAAGCCAAATGGGATGAGTCTGACCCAACATGTTTTACATACGTTTATTTCCTTTTCACAACATCTGAACCTTGAAAACACACACACACACACACACACACACACACACACACACACACACACACACACACACACAGAGTCTTGACTATGGTCTTGCTTAGAGTGGTGTAACATCAGGAGTAACTCCATGTTTAGTCAATAGGATTACATTGATGTAAAACAGGTGCAAGATCAAAAGTGATCCTGCAAGGTGCTGACCGCTTTGAATTCTCAATGAAATCAAGGAGACGACACTCTTCACGGGATCTGTCCCCCCCAGGTCAAGATTATGGCTTCTTCTTTGCACCCACACAGAGGGTGTAAGGTGCTCCTTTGCTTTGCCCCCCTCCATCAGCTACAATACAGGAAAGAGGGAAGAGGAAGCAGCTACACAGGGGGGCAGAGAGTGGGCAGAACCTTGACTCTGCACAGCCTCCTTCCCCACAAACTGTGCTGGCCAGCGGTCTGGGAGAGGAATCTGGACAAGTTAAGATAAGTAACAGACTCCACTGGAGCATGGGGAAGTAAACCCAAGGACCCAAATTGTACCTCAGACAGCAAAGCAACTATGTGCTGCCCCTTCTTTAGGACATGCAATTGCCCCCCCCAAACTGAGTACATAAATGTCCTATTCCTAGCTCATATTTATGGCAAATATTTGAAACAGCTTCTCCAGATTTGCACAGTCTAGTAAATTCAATCATTCTTTTCATTATTCTAGATCAGCTTGTTAAAAAAAAAATGGAGACAATAGAGTCTACAGGCAAGAGGCCTAAGTGCACTAAGGCCAGTCAGATCTCTCCCAGCCGGGTTTCTCCATTTTTATTTTTATTTTTTTGGCATAGCTCTAGTTCCCTGCTCCAACCAAGCCAACCGCAGAGCTTTCTACAGATGATAAATCTATAGGATAAAGAACAGTCAGTTATGTTCATACAGAAGCACAGAAGTAGAACTGAACCATTTGTTCATTATTTTATGCAATAGTTGAAGATGAGCTTGTCTATTAACTGGAAAACTAAAAGTGAGATACAGATATTTGTATTACTCACACACATATATTAGGCCAGCATATTTAACATTTTGGCAGCATGACTGACGCATAGCTAACATTATTTGGCCTGTGCGTTTTCAGAGAGTCAGTATAAGCAAGAAATTAAACACACACACACACACACACACACACACACACACCCCGTCCAGGAAAAATTCTATACTATAAAAGAAAATATGAGAAACCCCGGCTTAAAGATTCTATTCTATCCCTGATATGTGTGCATAATTCCCACTAGTAGCTACACATGCAAAATATTCCTTAGGGCCAGATTCTCTTCTCATGTTATTTTTACACCTGTTTAGCTTCAATGGAACAATTTTTGGTTTACAGGCGTGCAAGTGAGAGGAAAATCAGTTCCAATAGCAAAGAATGTTATGGTCTGTTCATGTTTTAATTTTGCATGTTTGAAGTGAAACAGTCCTAAACTACTGAGCCATAAACAGGAAGACACCTCGACTGCACCTTTGACTTTTACTGCACAGGTCAAACGTCAGAGACCCTGATAGCTCTCTGGGCGGAATCATTTAAAAAAAACAAACAAAGAAGCAGGTTCCAAGTTCTCAAATAAATTCACAATCTGCCCCTACAGTACAAGGAGCACATTTATTCTTTGACAGGTTAAACAGGTTTCACTGCATTGAATCGAGGGTGGAGAGAAAGAGGATTACTAGAACAACCACCCAAGATAAGCAGGAAGAGAAAGTAGACCAATACAAAGGACAGACGCAATCTTCATCATCTCCTTTACCTTGCAGCAGGGACATGACATAGTTCTGTCTGCCTTCAGAAACACGATCAACTGACTTATGCTGAACTGTAACAGATGTCAGATTGCATCCATCACCTTTTATTTATTTATTTTAAATATATAATCCCTGCACTATTCCACATCTGCACTCTTGAGGGCTATGGTGGCATAACTACTTGCAGGGGAGATGCAGACTACAGTGACAGAAGGAGTTTTTTCATTGCTGTAGAAACACCATGTCCCCAAGCAAGGAGAGCTAAGTCAATGGAAGGTTTCTTCTGTTGCTCTAGCTGCGCCTACACTAGGAGTTAGGACAGCATAGCTACCGCACTGGAGTGTGGATTTTTCACAACCCTGAGTGCCTAAGCTATGTTGACTTAAATTTCAGTGTAGACCAGGCCTAAAAAGTTTCTTAACTCTGAAAACAGACTAATATTTATCTTGCTGTATCCTCCTTTAAAAGTGTACAAAGCAGCTCTAAATTGGCCTCTTTTATGGGTAGATATTGCAGCAAAAACTGAGGGCTAGACATAGATGCTGGAACTAGGGGTGCTGGGGTACTACCGCACCCCCTGGCTTGAAGTGGGTTCAGTCATATACAGGATTTACAGTTTGGTTCAATGGTTCTCAGCATCCCCACTATACAAATTGTTCCAGCGCCCCTGGGGCCAGATTCTCAGCTGGGGGTATTGCTTTATTGATGACAATGGAGCTAAGTGAATTTATACCAACCGTGGATCTGGCCCAGACATGCACAAGAGAAATATGGTACTTCACATAGCTACCTAAAAAGTATAGTTTTGAGAGTGCCTAGCCTGAGTATGTGCATGCACACACATACACTTGGGAGTTGCGCAGGGTGGAACAAGAGGGTGTAACTAGGCTTAATGGGATGAAATTAAGGAAGTGAAAATTTAAACAGACCAGCAGGAAAAACTTCCAAGCACTGAGAGTTATCAGTCTATGAAATAATCTACTATGGGAAGTGATGGAAGCCTCATTACTTGGAATTTTTTAAACGACACCAGACAAAACACCAGAAGAGGTACTTGTAGGAAATAATCCTCCACGGGAAGGGGAATGGACTTGATGATCTTAAAAGGTCTGTTCCATCTCTAACTTGAAAGCTTTAAGAAATGCTATGCAAAAAATGCAGATCTCTTGCTCCACCAAATTTTTGCAGCAAGTTTGTGTGCAAGAATTCCCCTCCCTTTTCCCTCCCAAAATTCCACAGGTGAGTCAAGAATATCTGATAATGCCACAATCTTATTAGTCAACATAGGTGTTTTTCAACCATTTTAGTGCATTTTACCCCCTACTCTCTATCGGTGTCAGCTTCTTCTCCCCCAGGCTCGGTCCCTTACCCTCCATCCCCCATCTTCAGGCAACTGAACTCTGGTGATCATCTTGGTCTGAATGTTAACCATGTGATGTGGCACAGAAAAGCTGCTTTTCCTTCTCTATCTTCAGCTCTACTTTGATCCACAATATATGGTTTCAGGAGAGTAACGTGAATAATCCAGCACTGCTACTATTGAAGAAAGAGTGAAAAAAGTGAATCTCTCTAGTTTTGCTATTTTTTGTTGTTGTTTTTTTCCTCTGCTGGGATGACATTGGCTGAATACGTCACAGAAGCAACTCCTGAGAAAAGCTCGCGCCAGTGGTTTCTACAGCTCATGATCTGACCTCCAGAAAGGGTACTGCCTAAACTTTCAGGGAGAAGTGTAGAAAATGCAGAGGTTGTGTGTGTTCAAAAGATAAGCTCTCTGAAGATTTTAATACCCCCCCCCAAGAGCCAGGAACATCCTCTGAAGAGGATTGGGGTGTGATGGAATAAAAACATGGTGGCTGTGGCCTCTGACTAGTGCCCGGGGTTAAAGTCCCTCTTCTTTTACTTCTTTGGCATGAGCAGGACCTTGGCTGGTCCAAGGCAGGTTTGACCAAAGGAAAGGGAGGTTACTTACCTTGTACAGTAACTGAAGTTCTTCAAGATGGGTGCCCCTCTGGATGCTCTATGTCAGGACCTGTGTGTGTGCGCCGGTGCACTCTTGATCGGAGATTTTTGTCTGCAGGTTCGTGCCTGGGCCCTACAACCCGTCACACTCTGACATGAGGGTACACAGGCAGGGAGCAGATCTGCCACCACTCCAGTTCCTTCTTAACCCGCAAAGTCTAACAAGAGACTCCAAGGCAAAGGAGGAGGCGGGAGGGTAGTTGAGCACACACAGGGAGATACGTCTTGAGGGACTCCATTTACTGTACAAGGTAAGTAACCTCTTCTTCTTCGAGCAGCGTCCCTATGGGTGCTCCACATCAGGTGACTCCTGAGCAGTACCTCTGTCACAGAGTAGAGTGCTGAATAGGTGGACTCAGTACAGATCGTAGAACAGCTTCATTGAAAGCAGTCCCAAGGGTTGGGGCTGGTAGAGAGCTGAACTGAATGGAATAATCTGAAGAAATCACCTCCAGGATCCATCTCTCTGAGGTGATGAGCTCCCAGGAAGGGAGACAATGGGAGAGATGATCCCCATAAAGGAGGTAGCAGGGAGAGGTGCAGCGTAAGATCTGGAGTGGGAGGTAGCTCGTGACCCTTGAGTAATGGGTCGAAAAAGGGGAAAAAAGTGCAGATTCAGGCTCTCCCAGGGTGCGAAGGTCCCTGTGGAACAGACATCTGGAAGCTACCAGGGACCCCAGATAGAGATCCTCTGGAGTCAATATGTCAGGCAGCAATGGAGATGGTATCAAAGAACAAAAAGTGCATGACAAAGATTTTGTATTGACTCTGGAGCCCCCCCGTTTCAAAGGCACTGAGTCCGGTGTCGACGTTGGTGCTACTCTGGGAGGCATCTCAGTAGGCAGCGCATTTGCCCATGGACCCAGACTGAGGGGATGACTTTCCCCTTTTCTTATCCCATTCCAGACTATGGGGTCTTTTCTTCTTAGAAGGCCTTTATCTACCACTGGCACAGTGGTGGCTGGCAGATCTGTTGTATGGGGGTGACTCAGAGAGCACTTCATTACCTTTGTCTTCCCTCAGTTTCTTAGATCTGCTCTTGAAACCTTGAAAAACACCCCCCTCCGAGCGCAGCAAGTTTCAGCGCTGTAAAGCGCCAGTGTAAACAGTGCACCAGTGTTGGGAGCCGTGCTCCCAGCGCTGGCAACTATGCCTCTTGTGGACGTGGGTTTTTTAGAGTGTGGAGAGAGCTCTCTCCCAGCGCTCTGCCGTGAGCGTTGCCCGTGAAGACTACCCCTTAGTGGGGATGTGAGACTCCTCAAGGCCATGGAGAAGGCAGCTTAAATTTTTGTTGCCATGGGAAAAAGATCTAGTTCAGGTCTGGCAGGGTTTGGTACCTGGGGTCTTGGGTGTAACCTGAACTCAAGGCTGTGGGTCAAAGCCCAAGAAAAATCAATAAAAGCCCACATCCTGCAAAAAAAAAAAAAAAATGGGAAGGAGAATCCCATCCCCTCAAAAGCACAAACTGTGCAAAATAACAGAATGATGTAATAAAATCTATGAAATAAAGAATAAATGAGTGATTGGTTTAGCAAGCTGGATGGCTAGCTAAATGGACACCACAATGCTCCATCTCAAGCTGCAAATGGCTGAGATGGAACTGCAGTGGTGATGGGTCCACCCCTCCTGATATACCCTTGTGCTGGAGCACTGGGGTGTCTAGGGCACAGCTGTGGATCCGTGGACACAGCTGACAAAAATCACTAGTCAAGAACACACAGGTGTGCACACATCCTCATGAGGAGCACCCATAGGGACACTGCTTGAAGAAGAACAGCAAATCCACAGGAAAGCCAGGAGGCACTCTCAGTGAGAGATGGTTGAGAAAGTTCCAGGCTCAAAAATCCTGATTAATTGCTGAGCACACGGTTAGCAAGTGCATAGGCAAGACACCCTGTCCCTCACTGCTCTGGAAACAATGAAGGAAAGTAAAACTGGCCATTACCAATTCAGAGTGATTGTTTGCCAGTATCACGTCCACGCTTCACAGTGCACACATTATTCTATATCACTTCTCTATTGCCTTTTTCACTTTACCACTTTATGTACCATACATCCCACTGCACTGCGAGAGGCCTTTTCTCCCCTCATTTGATTTCTGAATGCCGGATCACAACCTGACCTCAAAAAGAAATGGATGGTACCCATATATCTGACATCTATCTGAAAACAACAAGTGTAAAACCGCCATATATTATTGCAGTATATACAGCCATCTAAATATTCTGGTGAGCAGTTAGAGTGAGAATAAAATCAGCTATGTTGAAAATGGCTTCTTTCATAAGCTACCACCTAGATCATAGGAATTATTCTTCAAAGCAAAACACTCTTCAACATCTACCAATCTAGTAAGCTCAGCATTCTGTGGCGATGTAAGCTGCCCTGACCACAATGTAGTTGAAAAAATTACTGTAAGTATGGTCTGCTACTTATTCTGATAATTCTCTTCCCTAATTACCTTCAGTGTACTATTATTTTAGTTTATGTTAATAAATTTACCAAAACAAAATCAAAACCACATACTTTCAATATTCCACAACAGAGGAAATATTTACAATTCAAAATACAATTATATAAAAAAGGGTCAGTTTCACCCTGATTTCAATCCTGCACAACCACCTTAAATTCCAATGAAGTGCTAAGGATTTAAGACAGGCCAGATTTTGGCCCATTGTGCTCTTTTTGTCCTTCCATGGGATGGAAAGTGGCTCAAGAGTGCCAGAGTGCCAACTTTAATTCCATTCATATCAAAACCAGGACCTATTTTGACACATTTCCAGCTCAAAACGTCTGTGCAATTATTATTTCATTCTGCTTGGCAGTTCTAACTTTATCCAAGTGTCCTAAAAAATATAAAAGACAAAAACATTTCATTGCACGGATTCATTTCTGTCATTTGAAGCAAGAGGGGGGAAAAACCCAAACAAAATACAAAATGGGTGCAGCAGTGTTTTCACGAGCCATCAGTCAATACGAAGACTGTTAGCCCTCCCCCAAAGCCTGGTTGTGAAGATGACTACAGCTTAACTCCAAAGTACAGTAACACTATATACCGGAGTTAAACCTCCAGTTGTTTGTTTGTCAAAACACGTTAAGTCAATCTGTATTGACAATATATGTTCAGTCCTAATAATTACAAGCAGGAGAGTCTAATTCACTCAACACTGTCAGCTGTAATCGCTGGGATCAGAAAGATGTAGCTAATTCTGAAATGAAACATGACTGGTATTTGGAAGGGTTTTTGTTTTGTTTTTCCTAACAGCTTATCAACGACAACAGTTGCTATTCAGATCCTCCCAAAACACTTAGTAAACTGAGAGACATTCTGATGCCAAAACCCTAACCACCTTGTGAAAACTCTACTAACACGGATGAGAAATTTCAATGCCGAGATTTTTGCTTTTATTTGAAGTATTCACACAGTGCTGAATGATTAATGGCTAGGATCGGCAAGGAGCAACTAATAGTGAGAGAACTCTGTGTGGCTATGGCGAAGCTAATAAGAAACCTAACACAATACACTGGAGCAAAGTGACCTCAGCAGAAGAGTTGAGTGTGGCAAACAGGTCAGGGAAGAGTTATGTTAGAAGCACTTGCTCGCTCTAAGTTCAGAGCAGTTAACCATGGCTATAAACACGTAGGGTATTTCATTTATGTTTGATGTTTGTTTTTTTTAAAAACACGGGGCTGTTAGTTTACTTTGAAGTACAACCCCCTGATTGATCCTGCACTGAGCTCTGTCCAGGGGGAGCCCTTCACCCACATGAAGCACTGCTGAACTTAACAGGGCTCCAGGCAAGTGGCAGAGTCCTCCAGCATGGAGCTCATTGCAGGATTGGGGCCTAACAGGCTAGGGAAAACCTTCGTTTAAACACCGCTTATAAACACTGGCAAGACTGCCAGGCCAAAGAAATGCTCATCAGGATGTGTCTAGTTCCAGATTCTCCAAATGGTTTAAAGGCCACTGCTGAAAGAGTCCTATGCAGGGCGGTGGTAAATCTAAGGCTAAAGTCTATTCTTTGGTGTCTTTTTGTTCTATGTTTGTACAGCGCCTAACACAATGCGCTCCTTGTTCACGACTAGGGCCCCTGGATAGTACAATAATACAAACAAACAACACTTGACAATTATCTATTGTATTCTATCTAGATTCTTATACTGCACTCATCACTGTAGTATCTGAGTGACTTCCAAAGTGCATTAAGCAGTATGGCTAACATCTGTCATGGGTTTGTTCTCTCATCCTCTCCTGAGGGGGAGGTGTGTGTGCAGCTGAATGTTTTATTTTGCATTGCGCGTGCACGCAACACACACACACACACACACACACACACACACACAGCTATCTGTGTGCTAGAAAAGGCAAGGCCAAAGAAATGCGCCTTGCACCTAAAGCAGGAGGTGGGGAGGTGTGTGATGGTCCTTGGTTCCTGGGGGGAGTTCTAACAGAGCAAAGCAAAAGCAAAAACAAAGAAACCCCACAACACCATTTTAAATATCATCGTTATGATAATATTTCTAATGGTTTAGAACTATCAAGTCTATTTGAAAGTTCGATGTTTGCAAAAGCTGCTCATGATTAATTTCCGATTCTGGTAAATAAATTCCTTGATGGAGATACCAGTAAGCCTGTGAATTGTAGTCAATGCCAAACAACATAAAGCTTTCTGAAGTCTGCCAATATACATTATAGCTAGAGTGTAAGATACACAGCCACACACACGCTTATATTTTAGTAGTTTTACCCAAGAGAAGAATATTTTGTTTTGCCAAAAATAAAAAAATAGCAGAAATGTGAGTGAGAGAGAGAGAGAGAGAGAGAGAGATCTACAAAACTAAAAGGGGAAGAGTACTTTTTATTTCTGTAAAGCAGAGCCATATATGTTGTATTAATAAATATCTAAACAACCAACTTGCTATACTGAAGTCAGCAAGTTCAACCAGGTTTAGATAGATACAAATGCACTCCCATCTTTGCTTGACAATATCCCTGCTCTCCACCAAAAGTGTTGTCATAACACCTGAGGGGGGGAGGGGGGAGAGAGAAAAGAAAAAAGGAGGCAGCTATTCCAAAACTACATGCCTGATGCTGCTGCAACAGTTAAGTGATTCAATAGTGGCAGCCTGCCCTGTACACGCTTTTAAAGCCAGTTTTCCCAAAGGGGAAGAGGTTCATTTGCAATTGTAATCACACAATGCACAAGCAGAGAGAGAGAGAGAGAGGGAGAGAGAGATGGTGGAAATTCAGTGTGAGCTTCCCATTGCTGCCCCACCTAACTGGCTTAGAAGCACCTTGCAGTAATTCAGGTTGCGCCACATTAACAATGACAAATGACATATGGTGACTTTGTAGATGAAAGAAACTCTGCTTACTGAGGGGCAGAGTTAAACACATGACACTCTTTAACAGGGCCCTCTGAATCTGCAAGCTTTGTAAGAAATCCCTATTTGTGCTGTGTTTATTAACCACATATGCATATAAGCCTAGCCACTGACCAGCACATTTGGATGTCTCTATTCAATGTCTTAAGACATTCCCATTAAAAGTAGATTTAAGGAAAGAGCACATAAAACAGCTTTAATTTCAGCACAAATACAGAGCACTGCATGTAAAAAAAAAAAAAAGTTTTATTCCCCTTAAAAATAAACTGTGGTGAAGAAATCTGAGGGATATTTTTATTCATTAAAAAAACCCATGATGAGCAACTATGTCCAGAATCAGACACAGCCTACGGCAGGGGTAGGCAACCTGTGGCACAGGTGCCGAAGGCGGCACACAAGCTGATTTTCAGTGGCACTCACACTGCACGTGTCCTGGCCACCAGTCCGGGGGGCTCTGCATTTTAATTTAATTTTAAATGAAGCTTCTTAAACATTTTAAAAGCCTTATTTACTTTACAGACAACAATAGTTCAGTTCTATATTATAGACTTACAGAAAGAGACCTTCTAAAAACGTTAAAATGTATGACTGGCATGTAAAACCCTAAATTCGAGTGAATAAATGAAGACTCGGGACACCACTTCTGAAAGGTTGCCGACCCCTGGCCTACTCAATTCACTGCCCTCTAGCATTTTGCCACTGAGTACTGCTAATGGCAAACAGCACAGAACAACTTGTTATATCGTATGGCACAGAAAAGAAACACAGTACACACAAACGCTGAAGGTGCTTTACAAAGGGAATAAAATGTAAAAAAAATCCCAAGGAAAATGCACTATATTACAAAACCACATTCTAGACAAAACAAGATCTCTGCACTATCATGTCAGTGGTATAAATCAATGACTGCTGAGGAGGAGGAGAAACAAATCAACTCCTCAAACCTTTCCCCCCCAACACTGCAGACCACATCCTAATAGAGGAATTTCTTTAGACCACCCGCCCTCCCACTCCTGACTCTGTGGCCCACCTATTTCTCTCATGTGTGATCCCATAGCATCCTTGTGGTAACCACAATTGCCTGTGTGGGAGAGTACTGTTAAGAACATATTTAATGAATTTCTTAGCTGTCTTTTAATATAATTTAGCAGCTAGAAACAAGAGTGCCAGCACCACAAAACTAGCCTGCTCTCTATGGGCCACCAGACATTGCACTGTGGAACACCAACCACAGTTTGGGAACTTCTGCTTTAGGGATATGAACTTCGATGCAGTCAATGCAGATGTAGACTACTGACACATGTCATCATTAAGGCTGTGTGTCTGTCACAGATTCTGTGACTTTCTGTGACCTCCATGACTTCTGGAGAGGCCACTGCTGGGGCAGTCTCATGCCACTGCACCCCCCACCCAGCAGCAGCAGTAATTTGGGTGCAGGAGGGGGCTCAGGGCTGGGGGTTGCTTACCTCAGAGGGGCTCCCCGGAAGCAGCCGGCGTGTCCCTGCAGCTCCTAGGCGGAGGGGGCACTGTGCGCTGTCCCTGCCTGCAGGCACCGCCCCTGCAGCTCCCATTGGCTGCGGTTCTCGGCCAATGGGAGCTGTGGAGCCAGCGCTAGTGGCGGGGGGCCAGGGGAGCGCACGGAGCCTCCTGGCCTTCCAACCCTTTGAAAGGAGCTGCAGGGACATGCCGGCTGGTTCTGGGGAGCTGCGCGGAGCCAGGTAGGGAGCCTGCCAACCCCGCAAATCCTCTTCCCCCCAGCACCCATGCTTCCCCCCCGGGCTCTCCCCCTCCCCAGAGCACCCCCAGTCCAAGTTTTAGTTAGGGGTATATAGTACAAGTCATGGACAAGTCATGGGAGGTGAATTTTTGTTTACTGCCCATGACCTGTCCATGACTTTTACTAAAAATATCCGTGACTAAAACACAGCCTTACTCATCAGTTTCAAGTTTGCCATTGAAGAGGTGTCACCTGCCAAAATAATGCAGGTGCCTCTATTTTAAAACAGCAGGGAGGGCTGCCTGTCTTCCTCTTTCTAGGACAGCTTTCTCAAGGCTAGACATACTGAACAGTTTGGTCAGAGGAGTCACTGGAGCTCAATGGAATCAATGAGAGTCTTCAATGGGCTGTGGATAAGGCCCCACGAGAGCTTACCCTCTCAGCTTGGACTGGCAAGAATACCAGTAGATCCCCTAATGGAAGACAAAGCAGTATTTGTATACCAAGTACAACCCACTTAATATATAATGGCACTGTCAGTTTACATAAAAAGGCATCTTCCCCATACTGAAAGCCAGCCACCTATGTATTAGGTGTAACAGGCAGACAAGTAGCATAATGGGAAAATGAGCATGCCAGGATCAGACTGCTGCTGTTTCACAAATCCAAATATTGAGGTTTTTTGTCTCCAGTCTTCTTCTGTTTTTAAGAAACAATTTATTGCTAATGAATGGTTTTGTGTTTTTTTTTTAAAGAAAGAAAGGAGAAGCTGACAATGAGTGCCTATATTCTGGGGTTTGCTAGTTCCAGCGTGCTAAACCAGAACAGGTTGGGCAGCTTACATATTGACGGGTGGGAGGGGGAGTTAAAGCTAGACATGCATTAAGGTAGAACTACAGCCAGTACAAAATACAGTTTAAGATAATGACAAAGGTTTTCCTCCTTATTCTCTTGGGGCCTGTGTCTACACTTACAGCACTGCAGCTGCACTGCTGTAGCATTTAGTGAAGACACTACCTGCGCTGATGGGAGAGCTTCTCCCACTGGCGTAGGTACTCCCCCTCCTTAAGAGGCAGTAGCTATGTCGAAGGAGAAGCCCTACACATTAGGTATTGCAACAATATATATTTTTGTACACATACCTCCACACATACAGAGGATGTATTCCAACATGCAGAGAACACTCCTCATAAACCTCCTCAACATCCCGCATTTTTAGCACGTGGCCTATTAATCTATTTCCTCACCTGTTCCATCTTGTTAAAAATCTGCAACATGGCATATTGCCGTTTGTCTTTTGCTTTAATCCCAGCATTAGAGGATTTTTCTGTAGGCTTAACGTTTTAAAGACAAACAGCTTCCAAGTCCCAAAGAGATTCTTAAATCTCTAGAGCTGGAATTCTCTCTTATCTTGCAGTCTTGTGTTAAAGATGGAGAGTGGAGGCAACTGTCCTGAGCAGGCAGAATACTAAACCCCTAAAGCAGGTGTCGCTCCTGGGCAGGTACTTATGAAGATAAATAAAGGCCTAAAAGACCCATGTGATCGGTGACTAGAATCTACTACGTCAAGTGGCATGTTCCCATTTGAACTGTGACACGGGAAAAAAAGCAGCACTAAGCTATGTTGAATACATGCTATTATATGGAGGTTGATGTTATTACCTGTGATGAAATTAGTATTACCCCTGTATTCCAGATCACCTTCCCCATTACACACACATGCAAACCAGACATCCAAACCTATTGCCAGCAGTGCACAAAAGTGTAAGACAGTCTTAAAGTGAACAAGACCAAATTTACGTAAATTAGAGGGTCTGAGACCACACACTCTCTGTAGACTTAGAGCACCCTTGACTCACTTGTATGTTCAAGAACTGAAGAGGCCTGGATATGCAAATATAATGCTGCTTATTGTATATGCTTCAGTTCTCAAGAACAATTGAGCCAACTAAGGACAGAGTACAAACCTTAACTCTCAACTTCCTTGTTTTCTGGATTCTAATCAGACTCCAACATGACTGTTTGTGTTAACTTCACAGCTCTTTAATAATAATTGAAGAGGAGGGGGGATACTTCAACAGCAGTAGGTGGAGTATGACATACCTGTAATCATGACATCTCCCTAAAGCTCTTAAGGTCCACTGAACTGTTGCATACTTTAGAGGCTTTATTTAAGAGTTTGTGTGTGCTCAGTTTTTATTGATCCTGCACCGGTAAGGTTTATAGTAAAACTATTGAGACTCAGTGGCACTAGCACTTTCTGCTATACTGGCTTTCACACCACTGCCAGTTTTTCCAGTCCTTCACTTGGAGTCTTCATAGGTGCCCAGTTACTCAGAGCACACCTCCTGATAGTTTTAGTCTCCACCCAGTCCATTCTTTCATTATACTTACACTGTATATTACTCAAAAGAAAACACATTTTTAAATTAAAAAGAAATTCAAATGTGTTGTGTCTCAGTTTTCTGCTACAACTAAAATTAAAATCATCTGTTACTTTGGAAGCAATTAGTTCTAACTGTGCAGTGCTCAAGAATTAGGGCATCTGCAAATGCTGAACAAGTCTATCCTCTCTCAAATGCTGATGTCACAGCACCTTGATATTGGCCAACGATCCTACATTCATAGTAAGACTGAGTTCGACATCATGTCAAACACGACTTGTCCAACTAGTCCCACTCCTCCATAAATTAGTTCAGTTTAAGGAATACTGTCCAGTTTTAATTTCATGTAAACCAAAATTTCTCAGGAGTTAAGCAAGGACTCATCCCAGTGCATGAGTGGATCTAAAAATAAATACAAAGGAGAATCTAATGCAATGCTGTATCTATTACAAATGCACAGAAGTCAGGTAATTCATTATGGTCATACAGAAAATATAATTTGACTATATTGCACATATATAGTCTTTTGTATTCTGCTAATTTTAATGCTTTAATTTGTTTATGCAAAATATCTGTACCATGGATGATGTGAGATAATCACTGATTATATTTATTACATATATATTTTTAAGGCATATAGGCTGAACTTTTCAAAACTACCTAAGAATTTTAAATGTCCAATTCCTATGAATTTTCCCTTAGGCCTGGGGTTCTCAACCTTTTTCTTTCTGAGCCCACCACAACATGCTATAAAAACTCCAGGGCCCACCTGTGCCACAACAACTGGTTTTCTGCATATAAAAGCCAGGGCAATTGCCTGGGGCCACAGGAGCCTGCACGATGCTCAGGCTTCGGCTTCAGCCCCAGGTGGCAGGGCTCTGGGCCCCGGGCTTTAGCCCTATGCAGTGAGACTTCGGCTCTCTGCCCTGGGCCCCAGTGAGTCTAACACTGGCCCTGCTTGGCGGACCCCCTGAAACGTGCTCGCAGCCCTCTAGGGGGTTCCAGACCACTGGTTGAGAACCGCTCCCTTAGGCAGCTCTGAAGAAGTGTCAAACTGAATGTTGCATTTAGGTCATTTTTGCACTGTACTTCCCCCTTTTTAAAAGGCAGAAAGTTTGTCACTGTGTTTAACTATGTAGAGCCTAAAAAAATTCTCTTCTCAACACACTATCTAAAAATCAAACAAATGCAGGACTGCATGTGTAATCAGATTGTACAAATTTCATCCAGACTCCACATACTCTGAGGCAGTATGCTATTTAATGCACTGCACCTACAATGCACATAATATTCGTCAGAAGGGAACCAGCACCACAATTAACATTGGAGGAATTCATGGGTGGGTTGCAGAGAAAGGATGCTTTGGCAAGGTCAGAAAGAGGGTCTGTAGAATCAAAAGTTGTGTGCAAATACCTAAAAGTGTATGCACCCACGCACATCTGTACCTGACGCATGTACCTATGTTTTAAAAAAGTAAAGGAAATATGGTTTATGCTCAGGGACAGTAAGTGGGTCTCACTCATTTCTTAACCAATGT
Source organism: Mauremys reevesii (assembly GCF_016161935.1). Taxonomy (NCBI): domain Eukaryota; kingdom Metazoa; phylum Chordata; order Testudines; family Geoemydidae; genus Mauremys; species Mauremys reevesii. The sequence continues at coordinate 172,930,576 of NC_052624.1, read as the reverse complement.
TTTGTAAACCTCACAAACTGCACTCATTGACTAATGAAGAACTTATACACCCAAATTTTACATGAAAGCTGCTTTCAAGCTCTCAAAACATTCAAACATACAAAAGTGGGGAGGATGGATTCTGAAAAATGCCTTACTCAGAAGGCAGAACTGTATCATTCCTAACAACAAAAAACAGCAGCAGTTATGACATTGCACACTGGCTTGATCCTTTTCAAGAAGTTTGGGGAAATTGCCACTGAAGAAAAAACAATTTGGATGAAGTGCCTTCTTAACTCAAAAATTAAAAGAAAAAATGCCGTCTTTGACTAAGAGTCTTTGTAACAATTTGCCACAGCAAAGCTCCTGTAATTCTGCTCTTCTGCTTAAGTTTCAAGATTTGTACATGTATGCACTGTATGGTTGAAATACCTAGGTCATCCCACCATTCTTTTCAAAACATGCTACGGAATCTTTAACAGCCAACAGAGACTGTCAAGAAAGGAGACAGTAGGTATCAAACTTACCTTCTGACATTTACATTTTATTAAACCTTCAAGTTTTATGGAAAGTTTGTCTTTGACAGACAGAAAAATACCATTTAAAATAGATGGGTACAGACCATCCTAGTCATAAAACTGGAAGAGGATCTTTTATCCAGAAGGAACTATTTTGGGGAAGCTCTGGGGATATTTTCAACTGCTACATTGAGTCCTTAACAAGTTTTGCTTCAGCAAAACTTGAGCATAGAATTAAGTCAGGCAAGCAGTTTTAGACACCCCAAGTTCCCTTAATAAAAGATAGCACCAAAAATACACTAGCAGAGCAACTCATTTGTTTTGTTTGTTTTTGAGGGTTGGGGATCTGCAACTTTCAATTTCTTGTCAGAGCCAAGGCCCAGGGAGCTTCCCAAGGTTTTAATCTGCTAATTATTGGATACATCAACAACATACAGATATGGCAAAAGTGACAGCATGGATTAAAATGCTCTCATAACATTTATCTACTCCAACACTTACTTCAGACTCTTCATCAGAAAGGATTCGAGGTCCCTATGCTTTCAGCTCTACAGAAAGCCTTCTTTTACGTGCGCACACACACACACACGCTTTACAACATTTACACTGAAAATGTGAAAGCATATAACTCATGCACTGGGAATGAGAGAAAAAAACCCGGCTCACCATCCTCCTAGCACAAGTATGTGTGGATCTGCATGCTCTAAATAGCAGTGGTCCTGTTAAGACAGCTTGCATTTTCAGGTTTATGTCTCAACCTTAATACAATTTTGAAAAATAGTTCTTTAGTTCTTTTCAAGAACAAGATTAATAACAAACTCCTCCATAGGGCTGTGTGTGTTTTGTAAGACATAAGAAATAAATGGATTCACTCTTTCCAGTGTTCCCCAGAAATAAATACATATTGGAATACGCAGCCTCCAACCTCTCCTCTCTCTCAAGGAATTCCACTCCCTGACAGACCTGGAGGGATCCCCACCACGCCAACAACTCTTCTCCATTAAGTGCAGCAGTTCAGCAGGGTCAGTGCCCCATTCAGAGAAATAAAAGTAAAATAAATTAACTTCCCTTCAGTATCTATGTGCCATTCACTGTTGTTCCTTGATCGAACAGCTCTTCCAGATGAAGGCTCCATGTTGGGCACCTGGCCCAGTGCTTCAGGCTGTACAGTGCACCTTCCAGTAGGGAGCTCCAAAGTAGCAGAACATTTTGAACAGCCTGGTAGCCACAACAGAGACCTCTCAAAGATGCCCTTACTCAGTCCAGAGGACAGTTACAGTTCCCCATTTAGAATGCTGACCAAAAGTCATCCAGTTCAGAAAATGAAGCCACACTGTTCACCTCAGTTTCAGAAGAAGTGCTGAAACAGTGGTATTTTTCTAAGCTTCTAGCACCAGTTCGGCTGTACTTGTGGAGAGAGGGCGTAAGGTCAAGGAGGATGACAGAGTCGGAACTTTAAGAAGTCAAAGGCTATGACTCATTCACAAAAGAAATATAAAAGATTTCTTCTGAAGGTTGAGAAGGATAGCCTCTGTACATCGGGCAAGAAATGTAAAAGAAGCCAGACTGCAGATGAGGGAGGCTAGGACAATTTTGGAGTAAAGATTAGGACAAAAAGCCAGACAACTATGAAAGTCAGATTAATGGACTAGGTACTAATTAATTTTAGGGGAAAAATAACAACATTGTATATACACATGCAGCATTCACATTTCTTTCCTTTCAATGGCTTTTTAGGTAAATACAGTATTAGTTGGCAAGACCCCAATGCAGGGCAAGGAGCATTCAAAGTTACCTTTTTTCTTCTACAACAGGTCCACAAATTACAGATCTATGAAACATCACTAGCTCCCGGCTCTGGGTGATACCCCAGCATGATCTCTTCTCCTGCCATCACACCTATCACTGGAGTCTGCCAATAAGGGTATAAAAGTCTCATCCCTCTCCACTTGGCACGTTTTTCGTCATCTTTTAAATATGATTTTAGCACAAAATATTAAAAAGAAAACTGGAAAAAAACTGTGCAATCCTGGGGATTGGGGACTTGCCTTACCATCCCCAGACAGAGCACAGGTACAGGTGACGTTGAACTGCAGCTGCAGATTGCCTATAGGAGCTTCACACCAAGAGGGAGCTAGCAAGCCGTAGTGTTGGAAATCCATATAAAAGAATTTACTTTGGACCAATTTTAACTAGAAGTACCTGGTTTTGACAGATGTACCCAATGTGCAAAATAAACTTTTTGATACTGCGTGCATTATAGCGCCATACAGTAATGTCTCTTCATATTTATCATCTGTCTGCTTGCACTCTAACGCAGTGGGTTTGATTTTCTGGAGGACTTTTTAAATCTACTATCATAAACCAGAATGTCTTTAAAACATACAGGCTGCAATCCTGCCCTCTCTGAAATCAATAGCAAAACCTCCATTTACTTCAACAGGGGCAGGATTTCGCCCTGCGGGTGGTTTGAGATCATCTTCTGCAATGACAGACTACGTCAGTACAGTGTGAGACTTCTGCAACATTCACTGAACTGTTGCAGTCTGAAATTGTGCAGTGAAATAAGAGCCTTCAGAAGGTTTGTTAATTTTTAAGTTTAGTATCTCAAACCAACACCCAGATATTGGACAATGGAAATGCTGTTTATAGGCCCATCTTAATGCTCTAAATAGCTGCTGCACTGCATGCTATTTGGCTTAAATGAAAAACCTCAGAAAAATTCAAAGCATTGATATTGTTTTAATACATTTATTTCCTTTAGATAAGTCATTTCTTAAGTCAACCATAGCCTGCATTCTGGCTGATCTGCCCTTCCGGGGGGGATCAGGTTTACACCTGACTTGTTCTGTTTAACACATGACCTCACAAAAGAATGACAAGAGATGCACCCACTATGAATCACAGCAGTGAGATAAGCTTGTGGGCTGGGAATCTGAAGTACCATCTCACCCCTAGGGCAATCCCTCCTGCCCAGCAAAAAAACAACAAAAACAAGGCACATTAAGAGAGCAGTGCTGGCAAGCAAGCACTTCTGCTGGCACTGTACCCATTCTATGGTTAGATCAGGTCTGTCAATCAATCACTTTTCATGGGCACTAAAAAAGTAACTACAGCATAAAATGAAAGAGATCATGTATTCCAATCCTGTACATTTATCAGTAACATGTTTCTGTCCCAGAACCTAATTTTCCTTGAATTTTTACTTTTTGGAAATTACTCGAGAGAAATTGTACATAAAACTTTTAAATTAGCATTTTCCCATTCTGGCTGGCCAGGCAAGCTGTATCTTAAGAGACAGAGCATCTATTTGGAAATCAGAGACTTGAGGTCGTTGGTGTGACTAGAACCAACTTCCTGTTCACTGGAGAAAAATGATGAGACATGCTGAACATTAAAGCTAAAAAGATGGCAAACCCTCCACATTTGACCTCAGGTTTGGGAAATGGATTTAAACAAAGCAGAGAATGCTGGATCACTGCAGTTCTCAGCCTCCAATGCTGCCCGTCACAACATCTTAGACCCAAAACAAACAAGCCTGCCTTTGCCACTGCAGGGAGTACCGTGTCAGATACACAATATGTGAGAGACGTGTCAGAAGTCAACATACAGGAAAGTGTTAGTCTAGCAGAAAATGAAACCATCAACCTGAGAGCTCCTACTCTGTCCAGCATAAGAAAGAAGATGGTTCCTCTATTGGCAGCACATTAGACAGAAGGAGAAAATGTAACCCTGAAAATATGCACAGTTTGAAGTTTATGTGCCATGTGAGTGTGTCTAGTATTACACCAGGGGCCCAATTTTTATTCTGCATTTCAGCAGCCAAATAAATATCTTAGGTGCCTTAATGCCAACTGCATTCAAGTTTGAAAACTTAGTTCTTCTGTGTTTAAATAGGAGACTTTCAGCAATGTGTTTACAACTCCACTATTCCAACCCCCAATAAATCCTTTGGAGCACAGAAACTAGCATCCGGGCAACTCCAAGTACCAGTCGGCTACAACGGCTACCAGTTTCACTCAGCTGAGGCCAGTATCTCTCTCTTCAGACCCGTCCCCTTCCAATCAGAAAATTACACTCACACAGATACAGATGCAAAGATATTGTCATTTTATAGTATCTTTTTAAACTGGATACACATCATGCAAAGAGGATAAAACAGCAAGAAAAATGTCAGAGAAACATTGGCCAAGTATTCAATTATGCTCTACCGCTGCCTAACTGAAATCACTCCTTTAAAACCCAGCTTTGCAGCATTGCCTTAAAAAAAAAAAAAATTACTTAGGCTATGTCTACGCTACGCACCTTTAGCGACGCAGCTGTGCTGCTACAGCTGTGCCACTAAAAGGTGCGCAGTGTAGCTGCTCTTTGTTGGCTCTCCCGCTGACAAAGTGCTGTTCACACCAGTAAAACTTTTGTCATTAGGGTGTGTGTGTGTGTGTGTGTTTTTCACACCTCTGAACGTTTGTCGTTCAGGTTCCAAAGCCTCACACTCGAACCAAAGAAAAACAGACAAGAACATGCTCCTGAACCCCACAGAGAACTAGCAAGATATGCACCTGCTACCACTCTGGTCACTTAACTTATCATATCCCTTTCCCCTTATATCCCCCCCCTTACCTGTCTTTCGTTGGGTTGCTTTGTAAATTGTAAGTTCTTTGATGCAGGGAATTAATCTTCTTATGAATTTGGAAAGTGCTTAGAGTATTTTAGCTGTTACAGCAATACAAATGAATGAAGCAATTGTGTGGGACAAAAATGTGGGTGTGATTAAGTGTTTTGCTTCCTCAGTCAACAACCTGTATCATTATATATAAACTAAACTATAGTAACTTTTAATTTTGACAACCTGTCATAGACCTAGGAAATTCTTTGTAAAGAAGTAAGATGACTGGAGCATGCAAATATGTAAAAAAAAGGACAAGCCAAAGAAGAAGCCCCTTACTGACGGTATTTAGATATTTAACTACCCAATCCACCCACAAATCACGCAGATGTCTATATGAAACCTCTTACATCTGCCAAACTGAAGCTGCAAAGTAAGAGGCTGGTTATTGTCCCTTTAAAATTTGAGCCCGTATGTTATTCCTCGAGAGCCATTTATATGACAATCTAACCTCTGTGGCACCTGAACAAAAAGGAAGTAGTGCTTCCAGATATTATTTGTACCCATAGTTGATTGAGCTAAAAACCCATCCCCAATTCTTACATCATCCTAAAATCTGGCATTCTGGCAGTTCTGGGGGATTATTGTGATACAGAGCATATCATCACACACCTTCTTTGTCTCTCTCTCAGCAATAATGCATTATACATAATCCATACTTCCCTGCCCACGTAAAAGCCTTTTTCTTACTTGACAGTCCTGCCAAGGAAACATAATGCCCCCACATTCCACAATCCTTTCCACGCTCCTGTGTCATGATCAGCACTCACCTGTGCATGTTCCCATTGGTGGTGAAGGATTGTCCACATACTGAACATTTATAAGGCCTTTCACCTGAGTGCACCAGCATGTGGCGATCAAGGGAGCTTGCTGAGCTCAGAGACTTTCCACAGATGCTGCAGGAATGGTCTGTCCCTCCAGTGTCAGTGTTATGCTAAAAGCAAGCAATGATTTTCATTGAATTCCTCCTATGTACTGCCCAGGAAATATCAGAGAACTGTAACAGCTAAAAAAGTACCGTAGTTGTGTTTTGGGTTGGGTTTTTTTTTTTTAAAGAGCTACTTAGCAGGGTACTCAACTTAAAGGTAAACCTTACATGCTTTTCTTTTCATTAACCCCTTCACTGCCAGAAAACCACACCAGGAATGTCTGGCTGATGTAGGCCTACTGTGTTGTGCAACACATCCAGCACATCCACTGTAGAGTGCAATGCAGGAGGGCAAAAAGGTATCCAGACACAAATGGTTAGGGGCAGAGTGGGGGGGGGGGCAGCGGTGAGAAGCGTTGTTTAAACTTGAAAGATCATTTTAAAATATTTATGCTTTTTTGTCAGGAAAGTGTCAATTTACATTTGTTTAAAATTAGTAGGTGACAAAATTTAGAGCAATATTCTGCCATTGGATGGACACCAGAGTTTTATGGCTATGTTCATGCCTTTTAGGGTAGAATCTGGCCCTTAGTTATCAACACCACATGAGGGTCTTTACACAGACTAAAATCAGTGTGATATGTTGATGATGATGCTAATTAAAACTATATGTTTTAGCATAAAAGGGAAAACTGAAATACACATTTATCCAGTGGACACCAGAAAGTGAACCACACCCTCAATGTTCAGAGCAGATCTCTTTTTGTTCCTTATTATGAAAAAAAGACAAAAGCTCCTTTACAAAACTCCCTACATAAAAAAAAAAGAGAGAGAAGCAAGAGGAGGACATTTAGCTCCACAAAAAAGGTGCTGTTTGCAAAGTCACTTCTTTGTCTAGCTTCCCAAAGTTGTTGCACTCTGCATAGGACAGAAGTGCTTTAATACCAGCCTGAGCTCATAGCTCCTGTGTCCATGGTCCTTAATTTGCATGGGTGTTGAAGGTGACTATGGTGAAGCAGACAATAAAAGCAGGACACGTCTTTCTAGTGGAAATGTTGTTCTGAATCCTCAGATTACTTTAAACTTCCTTGAAGAGGAAACATTTCATTGCTTGGGAATAGGCTGGGGTAGAGAGGAAAGAACCCTACAACATTTGTGCATTCCAAAAAAAAATTTTAAATATGAAGGCACAAATATGTATGTGAAAAGTGAGCCATAGTCATAATGAAGGACCTCTGGGTTTGGACCAGGAATGATTTTTGTTACTGAAAAATGGATCTCTCTCTCCAAGTCACTGTGCTCTCTTTAATATAAAAGAACGATTAAGATAAGTAGTCTGCATACCTGACGAATGTGCATAGTTAGCTGGTGCTGTGTAGTGCAAATCTTCTCACACAGAGGACAGGTATAGGAAGACTTCTCTTCTTTTGTTTCCTGTAAGAAAACAAAACAAAAACAAAAAAAACCCACAAACATAAAAATAGAGAAACCCAAAAGCTAATATCACAACTACTGATTGGGATTGAAATCATATGCAAGAAACATAAAAACATCTCTCCAAGAAAAAAACAATAACTTGTATTTCCACAGTCATCATCCTGAAAGATCACTAAAGGAAGCTTCAGAAACTTTATAATTTACAAATATGGGTCGCTTCACCCACCACAGAAATGCAGCAGCTGTTTCACAGCTCACAGCAACTCCGCAACAGCAGTTTGGGACAGGAAGTGAAGGCAACCATTGTGACCAGCTGAAACTACCAGAAGGAATTTAGGCAGGCAGAGCACAAGTACCTGAATTGGAAGTTGGCCAGGATGTGAGGGTTAACATCACTAATCTTGCAACAAGGACCAATGAGATCTTTAAACAAATCATAGGGGCCTACATTTTACATCTCATCCGAATGACTGTGCAGGAGCGCAGTGCCTTTAACATAAATAACACTGCTTCACACAGGGAAGCGCTGCACCTACTGAATCACCAACACCACTTTTTAGAGCATCTTGGATTTTTCCTGGAAGTATCCCACTCACATAGGGGCCAGAGCCAACCCTTCTTAAGTTTGCAAGATCTGATGAAATTATAGCCTTCAAGAGGAAATAATGCAGGCATATATGCGACACAAACAAACACAATATACCTTATTCTACTTTCACGCTGGTGAGAACCAGAGTAACTATGGTCAAGCCAGAATAAGAAGAGTGAGAGTAGAGAATCCAGCCTTATATTATTAAGTATGCCCTTGAGACACTGACTCCACCACCAAGCCAAAGATGCAATGGGACTCCAAGTGGAAAGAAATTAATTTCATTTAGTTGCCCAGGACTGCTGTTAAGAGACGAAAGGCACATCCACCCACAACCCTCCACAGAAGCACAGTGCACTGTTATTACCTGAGCCGTCAACTAAAAAGCAAGAGTCTGAGACTGAAAACTGAACATGGTTCTTCTGCAGAACAGTGTAGCTCTCTACCAACCAGGAAGACCCAATGTTTATTTAAACCCCTGGTATCTCAAAAGAATGCACAAAAATCATCAGTGTTGCGGCTGGCGAATATCATGTTTATACTGAAAAGGTATCTTCTACTTGAACTTTCTTGCCTGCTATTTTAAGTATTCTTAGTGCAATAATGAAAAAAGATAAATAGCTCGTGCATTAGATAGACTGTGTATGTGTTCGTGTCCACCCATTTCCTCTTTCTAAAAAAGCTCACACTGGAGATGTCAAATAAAAAACTTTCCAGAATGTACGACAGACACATGAACAGAGGTTGCCCATCCCACTGAAAAGTGGATGGCTAAAATCCCTTATGGTTACATACTACAGAATTTAAAAGTGGATGATGCCAATCAGGTGCTCGGAAAATTATTCTGAAGTCCCATGCAATCGAATAAAGCAGTAACTGCTCTACAGTTTTTTTGCTTTGTGTTTGTCTGGGGTGATTTTTTATTTAGCAGGGGTGGGGGTGGGGGAGACCATCCTATAGAGGGGAATGTAGTTTATCTTCTAAATTTTATAGAATTGTTCAAAAATAATGGTTATTTTCTATTAATCTCTAACAGGAAATTTCTGTATGGACAAATGGCCATTTTTCTGCATCTTTTCAGCCCAAACAAACAGAGTAAACAATAACACTGATCTCAAATCCCAAACGCATGAGACTTGTGCTCTAATTTGCAATGATTAGCCTTTTTTTGCCTTCTCGCCTACACAAAGAAAAATCCTCCCACTGTTTATAGATCTACTATACACAACTCTCTACTGCAGACTTCACTATAACATGGACCAAAGCCTCATGTACTTCATGTTCACAACACACTAGAAGGCAAAAACATTAGAAGACAAGTGGGGAAAAAAAAAAAGTTTCTCTGAAATCTGTACATCCCCAAAAAAGCTGATCAAATCTGTGCAGTAGAACATATCACATATGGAACACATATGTAATTAAAATACACATATTCCCCTCCACAGATGTAACTTTATTGCACACAACCAGTTTGTGGAGTAATGTTCAACTCCAGTTATACTGCAGCTCTGTTAAAGTTGGCTCAGGGCTGGGAGAACAAACACGCAGTGCTGTGAGGAAAATCCCTGCAGCTGTGCTGACAGTTTAGATGGTGTTTAATCCCCAGAGATATCTGTGAAATTATCAGTCTACTTCTTTTTCCTTTTTAGCTAAGGATACAATTCTACATTATACAATTAATTGTTTCGAAGGCTGCTTTCTAGATTGCCTGCTCTTTGAATAAGCAAATTAACAAAAGATAGCGTAATTACTGGTTCACCTTGAAGCAAAGATCAGACACACACTATAGCTCAGCCACAGCCTATTAGTATTGACTCTGGAGTTTATTATTAACTAAAACCCAAACTTTCTCCAGTGCTCACATAGTACACACTGCATACCATAATACAGGTCAACCAAATCAAGGGTGGCTAACCACGGAATTCTGGTGACTAAGTCAATGCAGACATGACTTCTGTAAAAGCAGCATCACTGAAGAATTAAAAATGCAACACTCAGGGTATGTCTTCACTAGCAACGTTAAAGTACTGCCATGGTAGCGCTTTAACATGGCTGAGTAGTCCCCTAGTCTGGCCACCAGTGCTGGGAGAGAGCTCTCCTAGTGCAGTAAAAAAAAAAAAAACCCAAAAAAACCCACACCATCCCCACAAGGGGAATAGCTACCAGCGCTGGAAGCGCGGCTCCTAGCACTGGTGCACTGTCTACATTGCCACTTTACAGCGCTGAAACTTGCATCGCTTGGGGAGGGGGTCACATCTCTGTGCAAGAAAGTTGTAGCGCAGTAAAGTGGCAGTGTAGACAAGGCCTGAATATCTGAGTTGCTGCAGTTGTGCTGGTGAAAGAGCACTTCCTGAACTGAAAGATAAAATTAGCAGCTCATTTGTTAACTACACTTGCTTAAATAAAGCAATCAGGCACTGCTCTTCTGCACCCAACTGCTGGCAAATCTCTTTAGGAGTTTCACATTAGGTAGATTTGTTTTCTTGTTTTTCGCCCTTCTTCTCTCTTAAAAGTGGCCTGAAGCCTCTTTGTGACATCTTTTCTTCAGGAGAAAATAAATGAATAGTTATAATTAATGTGCATGTGTGTTTATGAGACTCTAGGCAGACCAGAGCCAAGATAAAGGCAGCATCATAAAAAGAACCATAGACTTGGGATACGGATTCAGGAGAGACTGTTTCACTATAACCCCACGGAATATAGCAATGAGACACAGAAAACCAAATAAATTCTGTTATCCTTTTACTATACCTAGGGCGTGGGACGGGGGCAATTCTGACCAGAATTTAGACTCATATTTGCAATGCACTGAAACAATTCACCACTTTTAATGTGCTCTGCTGTAAGTAGAAATTTGCTGCATCCGTGGTTGCTAGAGTCAGGCTACAAAACAGACTGACACAAACTTAATATTGCTCTGAAATCCTGTCAATTCCATTTTTTCCAATGAGACATGTATTTACCTCATTGGTGGTAACCTATCTCCACCTAAAAACAAATCAGCTAATTTATTTATTTATTTTTACACTGTAAGAATCCCTCTTAATCCTGTCACATTTACTCCCTGAGCGTCCCTTGATCCGATGCCCACTGAAATATCAGGTGGAATAAAAGGTCAGCAACACTAACAAACTCTCCTGAAGCCAAATCACTTGGTGTCCTAACAGCAGACAGCTGTTTAGCAGCCTTGCCACTGACACGAGTCTGAACAGCACGCTCCCACTTAATGCAACTTTGGACTGTGAACGAACGTTAGCAGGCAAATCTTTCATGCCAACTGCCAGACAATATACTCCTATGTTCGCATTTATCTTTATGTCACCCTGACACATTGTTCTTTTCAATTAATGTATTTTAGATTAGAGGAAATAAAATATAAGCCAAATCAGAAGCCATTTATCTGAAAGACTAGTTTGCAGGCTATTAATAAATTGCTACAGAAACATCACATAAGTAACAGGGTTTTGACTGATATAATTCTCTTCTTTGTGGTGGTATTGATACAGTGCCGTCAACTGGTAAATATGATAAACTTGATCACCCCCTACTCATCTGCATTGCATTATGCAGTAAGTCTATGTACTTGTTAAAAAAAAAAGAGAAAAAGCAGCAAAGACTATACCTTAAGGAACAATGTGTACTGGTAGAGGGACAGACTAAGGCCCTGACTGAGCAAAGCACGTAAGCCAGGGTAATTCAGTGGGAATACTCACATGCTTAGAGTTAAGCATGTGTTTAAGTGCTTTGCTAGATCAGTGTGCAAATGACAAAGCGGTCTTTTCCAGCTCAGATTTATATGCTTATTCTGTGAAAAAAAGTCACAAACCGCACATGGACTTGTGATGCATTTCAGCTAATGCCACCATGTACTATTTGAAAAGCAAAAATGACAATGAAAACTAACTTTTTTCCTCCACTATGAAACTCTCTCACCCATTGCATGCTTGGAGTTATATACCTGGTTCCTCCTGCCAATCCGATTTGGTGCAGGAGACTTCGATGGGGACTTGATGTTTTGAGAGTTCCCGCCATTTTCAGCGATCTTCCCCACACTCATTACTGCTGACATCATGGCATCAATGGAGGACAAGTCTGTACCTTCCAAACTGTTTGGTAAAGTTGGTGTCTTGTAATTGGTTAAGCTTTTGAGCTGCTTCTCTGGAATTGTAAACAAAAAAATTTGCTGAGATTATCAGTTGGAGAGCTAATGGTGTGTTCAGCAGTATGCAGCTGATGGGAGAGACATGGTCCATGCCTCAAAGAATTCACAACCTGTGTGATCTGAAAAAGTACAAAACAGTAGTTCATAACAGTTTGGGGTCCTTTATTAACAGGAAAGCTACTAAAGTTCTAGAAAACATAAGCGAAGTTGCGACTTTTTCTTTGAATGCTCTGTTCATGTGAACTTGACCTTCAAACCCCCAATACAGTACAGTAGAATCTCAGAGTTACAAATACCTCAGGAATGGAGGTTGTTCAGCACTCTGAACAAAACATTATGGTTGTTCTTTCAGAAGTTTACAACTGAACATTGAATAAATACAGCTTTGAAACTTTACTATGCAGAAGAAAAATGCTGCTTTTAACCATCTTGATTTAAACGAAGCAAGCATAGAAACAGTTTCCTTCCCTTGTCAAATCTTTTTTTTTAGACCCCCTCCCCCTTTTTTTTAGTAGTTTATGTTTAACACAGTTCTGTACTGTGTTTGCTTTTTGTTTGTTGCTGCTGCCTGAGTGTGTACTTCCGGTTCCAAATGAGGACGACCGGTTGACTGGTTAGTTCATAACTCTAGTGCAGGGGTAGGCAACCTATGGCACGTGTGCTGAAGGCGGCACGGGAGCTGATTTTCAGTGGCACTCACACTGCCTGTGTCCTGGCCACCGGTCCAGGGGCTCTGCATTTTAATTTTAAATGAAGCTTCTTAAACATTTTAAAAACCTTATTTACATACAACAATAGTTTAGTTATATATTATAGAGTTATAGAAAGAGACCTTGTTGTCAGTAGCTACAGGTGTGGTGCGCTGCTCTTGTTCGATGATGATAACAGTCAGCTGCATGCGTATCTTACTACACTTCTAAAAATGTTAAAATGTATTACTGGCACGTGAAACATTAAATCAGCGTGAATAAATGAAGACTCGGCACATCACTTCTGAAAGGTTGCTGACCCCTGCTCTAGTGCTTTTAACTCTGAGGTTCTACTGTAGAGTCAGTAATTCTGTGTTTAAATCAGATGTAGCTTAATTCTCTTGTCATAATACAGCACCTTGTTGGTGTCCTGTGTCCACAGTGAAAGACTGGAGCACTGTTCATGAGTAGCTGCATTTGCAAACACATTGCCATGGGGGTGAGTCGATGTTTTGGGCAATGTTACATTAAGGTGTAAGAAGTGCAATGTAGAATATACACAGAATATTTATTCTACATCACATGTACATGTAGGAAGGATGTTCTTGTTTCAGATACTGTACTTAAATAGTTGGGGCACTAGGTGTGTGGTGTTCCACTTTATGGACATATTACGTAAACATTAATATACTAGTAAGTCTTTCATATTCTGCTTTAGAAACATAAAAAGAGCATGCTTTAAAACCCCAGCAGATTCATCATTTAAGATGAACAGCACGGAACCCAAGACTTAAAATCTGAATATATACAGGAAAAGCCACTATAAGAGATGACATGGGGGGGATGTATAACAAGGGACATGTCCACTTGATCCTCTGTATAACATGTTTTGGGAAAAGAGAAGTATGGACATTATAAACAGGTGTTTTATGAGGAAAAGTAATGCTGTGCCAAGTTACTGGGAGCCAAAAAAGAGTCTTAATTTGTAAGTCTTGCAGTGGGGACAGAGTAAGTGTTTGTGCTTCTGCTCAATATTGTATTTGTGTGTATCTATCTATCTATATATATAGACACACACACACACACACCTCTACCCCAATATAATGCGACCCGATATAACACGAATTCAGATATAATGCGGTAAAGCAGTGCTCCGGGGGAGGCGGGGCTGCGCACTCCAGTGGATCAAAGCAAGTTCGATATAACGTGGTTTCACCTATAACATGGTAAGATTTTTTGGCTCCCGAGCGTTGTATCGGGGTAGAGGTGTATATATAATGAATAGGGATGGAGAAAACTCTTTAAAAAATCTTGCTGATCCTTTAAATTAATGAAGAACATAATTCTAGTTAAATAAGTTACCTTCATTTTCCTCCCTTGACTGCTGAACAATGAGGTTTTCTTCTTGCTTGCTGCTCTCCCCACTTAGTGTATTCGGCTTAGCAGAGTCTAGACCCTCTATAGCACCCTCTAGTACTGTACGAAGCAAGGGGGAGGTAAGAAGGAGTACATTAACTATGAGGTAGTTTTAACAGAGAAAGACTTCATCCCCCTAATTTATGTCCCAGATTCAACTTGCAAAAAAAGGAGACAGAGAGAGTACATCACTGACACTACTGACATCTGGCTGAGAAATTCAAGTGTATTCTGCAGCTAGAGAATTTCAGTAATTCAAGTTCATACATTCCGCACTTTCCTTTTTAGAGGAATTACAGTTTATTCTAACAGATGAATTCATGATGACCCTTTGCTTAATGCTAATAGTGGAAAGGACGACTGAAATTGCTGGGACCATTCAGCACATTTCTCATATCCACTGTCCCTGTTCATCAGTAATTATTGAAAATATACATAAGCTGGTGGAATTGCTGGTGGAATTTTTTCCCCCTCCTCCCTCTCTCTCTCTTTTTTTTTTTTTGGAAGCCTCACATGCACTTATCAAGCTATTGTCAGCAACTCTAACTCTGTGAGAAGGACACCTCTCTGGTTCAAATATGCCAGAATAGTTTTTTGAAGACCTTTTTTGAGCAGCAGACATTCCAGGAACACAACAAAACATAAACAAACAAAAAGTGATATCCCGTGGGAAGATTTTTTTTCAGCAAGTAATATTGCAAAATGCAATTACAGTTTTAACTGAGAGTTGCACCATGGTAACATTAAAGAAAAATAGTTCTGTTACTTCACTATTGAAACAAAGATCAGCAGCCTTTGGAAGCTTTACCATCTCAGAATTCAAAATGGTGTCTGTCAGCAGGCCTTTAACGGCATTATGTGCTTTTATTTCCCTATATGCAGAGGCTACAAGGCTCAAATAGCAGCAAAAACAGGGTTTTTTTTGTAAAAGGAATGAGCACATCTTACTGTAATTATCCTGTCTGAAGCATCACTGAGCTTACACAATATGTTTGCACGTATGTAGCACTTCTCAGTGGATCCCAAACCGCTTTGCAAACATTAATGACTTAATAAAACATCATAGTGATGTCCACTTTACAGGTAGAGACAGGGCCGTCCTTAGGATTTATGGGGCCCTACGCAGTATTATTAAACTGGTGCCCCTATGCCAGCGTAACTGGTACCCCAATGCCAGTGCATTTGGCTCTGTGAATACTGGTGCTCCTATACTGCCCCTATGCTGGTGCAACTGGTGCCCCTACAGTGGCGCATTCAGCTCTGTGAATACGGCCCCTGCCTTCTGCCTAGTAAGGAGACTGCAACGCTTGCTGGAGCCGACTGCTCTGACTCGCTGTCCCAGTCATAAGCGTGGACTCCATGGGTGGGTGCTCTGGGGCTGGAGCACTCACAGGGAAAATGTAGTGGGTGTGGAGCACCCACCCACACTACGCTCCCGCCTCTGCTCCCTCACCCCGTGCCTCTCGTTCGCCAGTGGCCCCGCGCTTACCAACTCCTCCCCGTCCCTCCCAGCGCTTCCGGAGCACCGCAAACAGCTGATTTGCAGCGTTCAAGCTCTGGGAGGGAGAGGGAGTAGGTGGAGAAGAGGCAGGGTGGGGGTGGAGCAGGGGCAGGAAGAGGCAGGGCGGCGGGGGTTTGGGGAAGGGGGTGGAGTGGGGTCGGGACCTGGAGCAGAGGAGGGTGTCAAGCACCCATTGGCAAGATGAGAAGTCAGTGCCTATGGTCCCGGTGGTGCCCCAAATTTTTGGGTGCCCTACACAGCCGTGTATGCTGCGTATGCCTCAGGACGGCCCTGAGTTGAGAAACAAAGGCATAAGGAGACAGAGGGCCTAATTCTTCCATGTTTGCTCAGGCTGAATAGCTCCTTACGCAATGCCTACCTTCACCTCAGTGGGAGAAAGGATGGCAGAATCACGCTCTGAGGGATTACTCACTTCCTTAACTGTTACCCACGTGCTTAAGTACCTGTTGTAAATCAGGACCTGAGTGACTTTGACACATCGGGTCAGTAACAGATTTGGGATTAAAACCTAGGTGTCCTAATTCTAGTCCCATGATCTACACACTAGACAATGCAGCCTGCTCCCTAAATTGGGCTTTTATAAACTGTATAAGCTTTATAAACTGTCTCCTGAATGATTCTCTCTCTCCCAATTTTAATACCTTTCCACTCAGCAAGCACTGATTTTCCCTTCTGGTGTAGGCCTGATTCTGGGAGGGGTTGAGTGGATAGCTGATGGATTTCTTCACCAAGTAGTTGAAGAACCAACAAGAGGGGTTGCCATTTTAGATTTGGTTTTGGTGAGTAGTGAGGACCTCATAGAAGAAATGGTTGTAGGGGACAAACTTGGTTCGAGTGATCATGAGCTAATTCAGTTCAAACTAGATGGAAGGATAAACAAAAATAGATCTGGGACCAGGATTTTTTATTTCAAAAGGGCTAACTTTAAAGAATTAAGGAAATTAGTTAGGGAAGTGGTTTGGACTGAAGAACTTGTGGATCTAAAGGCGGAGGAAGCCTGGAATTACTTCAAGTCAAAGTTGCAGAAACTATCAGAAGCCTGCATCCCAAGAAATGGGAAAAAATTCATAGGCAGGAGTTGTAGACCAAGCTGGATGAGCAAGCATCTCAGAAAGGTGATTAAGAAAAAGCAGAAAGCCTACAAGGAGTGGAAAATGGGAGGGATTAGCAAGGAAAGCTACCTTATTGAGGTCAGAACATGTAGGGATAAAGTGAGAAAGGCCAAAAGCCATGTAGAGTTGGACCTTGCAAAGGGAATTAAAACCAGTAGTAAAAGGTTCTATAGCCATATCAATAAGAAGAAAACAAAGAAAGAAGAAGTGGGACCGCTAAACACTGAGGATGGAGTGGAGGTTAAGAATAATCTAGGCATGGCCCAATATCTAAACAAATACTTTGCCTCAGTCTTTAATGAGGAGCTTAGGAATAACGGTAAGATGACAAATGGGAATGAGGATATGGAGGTAGATATTACCACAATCGAGGCAGAAGCCAAACTCGAACAACTTAATGGGATGAAATCGGGGGGCCCAGATAATCTTCATCCAAGAATATTAAAGGAACTGGCACATGAAATTGCAAGCCCATTAGCAAGAATTTTTAATGAATCAGTAAACTCAGGGGTTGTACCATACAACTGGAGAATTGCTAACATAGTTCCTATTTTTCAGAAAGAGAAAAAGAGTGATCCGAGTAACTATAGGCTTGTTAGTTTGACATCTGTAGTATGTAAGGTCTTGGAAAAAATTTTGAAGGAGAGGATAGTTAAGGACATTGAGGTCAATGGTAATTGGGACAAAATACAACATGGTTTTACAAAAGGTAGATCGTGCCAAACCAACCTGATCTCCTTCTTTGAGAAGGTAACAGATTTTTTAGACAAAGGAAACACAGTGGATCTAATTTACCTCGATTTCAGTAAGGCATTTGATACGGTTCCGCATAGGGAATTATTAGTTAAATTGGAAATGAGGAGGATCAATATGAAAACTGAAAGGTGGATAAGGAACTGGTTAAAGGGGAGACGACAACGGGTCGTACTGAAAGGTGAACTGTCAGGCTGGAAGGAGGTTACTAGTGGAGTTCCTCAGGGATCGGTTTTGGGATCAATCTTATTTAATCTTTTTATTATTGACCTTGGCACAAAAAGTCGGAATGTGCTAATAAAGTTTGTGGATGACACAAAGCTGGGAGGTATTGCTAACACAGAGAAGGACCGGGATATCATACAGGAAGATCTGGATGACCTTGTAAACTGGAGTAACAGTAATAAGATGAAATTTAATAGTGAAAAGTGAAGGGTCATGCATTTAGGGATTAATAACAAGAATTTTGGTTATAAATTGGGCACACATCAGTTGGAAGTAACAGAGGAGGAGAAGGACCTCGGAGTATTGGTTGATCAGAGGATGACTATGAGCTGCCAATGTGATATGGCTGTTAAAAAAGCTAATGTGGTCTTGGGATGCATCAGGCAAGGTATTTCCAGTAAAGATAAGGAGGTGTTAGTACCATTATACAAGGCACTGCTGAGACCTCATCTGGAATACTGTGTGCAATTCTGGTCTCCCATGTTTAAGAAGGATGAATTCAAACTGGAACAGGTACAGAGAAGGGCTACTAGGATGATCCGAGGAATGGAAAACCTGTCTTATGAAAGGAGACTCAAAGAGCTTGGCTTGTTTAGCCTAACCAAAAGAAGGCTGAGGGGAGATATGATGGCTCTTTATAAATATATCAGAGGGATAAATATCAGGGAGGAAGAGGAATTATTTAAGCTTAGTACCGATATGGACACAAGAACAAATGGATATAAACTGGACACTAGGAAGTTTAGACTTGAAATTAGATGATGGTTTCTAACTATTAGAGGAGTAAAGTTCTGGAACAGCCTTCCCAGGGGAGTAGTGGGGGCAAAAGACATATCTGGCTTTAAGACTAAGCTTGATAAGTTTATGGAGGGGATGGTATGATGGGATAGCCTAATTCTGGCAATTAATTGATCTTTTATTATTAGCACGTAAATATGCCCAATGGTCTGTGATGGGATGTTAGGTGGGGTGGGATCTGAGTTACTACAGAGAATTCTTTCCTGGGTGTCTGGCTGGTGAGTCTTGCCCACATGCTCAGGGTTTAACTGATCACCATATTTGGGGTCAGGGAAGGAATTTTCCTCCAGGGCAGACTGGCAGAGGCCCTGGATGTTTTTCGCCTTCCTCTGCAGCATGGGGCACGGGTCACTTGCTGGAGGATTCTCTGCACCTTGAGGTCTTTAAACCACGATTTGAGGACTTCAATAACTCAGACATAGGTTAGGGGTTTGTTACAGGAGTGGGTGGGTGAGATTCTGTGGCCTACATTGTGCAGGGGGTCAGACTAGATGATCATAATGGTCCCTTCTGACCTTAAAGTCGATGAAATCTAAAATGGCCACTCAATTCAATAAGGGCTGTAGGTGACCTGCACTCCAAGATCAAGCACTGCGTTTCTAGCAGAATTCAAATTAATTTTTTTGTTATCTTCCTCATTTTTGCACAGCTCTCAGATCAGGGTTTTTGTTAGCTACAGTGTCAGCTTACTTTATTTTGGCCCATAAAAGTGATGGCTTTTTACTTTTTAAATCTCAGTGATGAAGGGTTCATGCAGGAGTAGATTTATTTTAAAAACAACTACAAAAGTAAAAATCATAACAACAACATTTCCCTAATAGTTTAAAATTTTTGATATTGGCCCAAACTTAATCTTACTTAACAGCATCCCTTTAGTTAATACAATAGAAAAACTGGAAAAAATATTAAACCATTTTTCTGTTTTTGTTAAAGCGAAAAACAAACTCAGTTTAACCCATCTTTCTGAGCAGATCAATAACTATTCTTGAATTTTTCACCCAATAACCAACATGTCAGTCCTTAATTATAAGATACTTTCTAAAACAGTCAAAAACATAATCTATTTAACCACTGTGAAAACAGGGTGTGGTCCAAGGTAATTTAAATACCACAGGGGGTCCTGTCAGAGAAATAAATTCTGAATTCCTAGCTTTGCTTTTAGTTGTTGATTCAAACTGCTCATCAGAAAGAAAGAAAGAAAGAAAAGGGCAGACATGCAAACATCAGCCTGAAATGTCACCTTCAGTTTTGCAATCTCTGTGCAAGTATGCCTGGTGTACATCTTTCAGAAAGGGCACAATACAGTACAATTGCAGACCATAACAGCTTCTGTTTACAAATAGCTATTTTATGACTGAAACTAAAATACAGCTTTCTGCCAACTCAAACAAGATGTTTGGATACTGATCTTGTTTTTAAACAGGAGACCAATTTTTTCTGTACATTAAAAACTTCCTAGTTTGCAAACAGTTTAAAGAATGAGACTTAATTTCTGCAAGAGTAAGTATTATTGGAGTGCACTAAAATATATTCCAGTACTGTTGTGGGAAGGAAAACTATACCACTGAAACAAAGACAATAGCATGCATTGATTCTGGAAGCACAACTTTCTATTTGCAATAGGATATAGCAACAATAAGAATACTGGGCCAAATCACTCTTTCCTGTGGGAAAACCCATGGCAGGGAGGAGCCCTGGGGCAGGAAAATTCGGTGAGGTTTCTCTTGCAAAATTTATTACACATCAGCGGGGGTGGGTGTATTCCCCCCATTCCCAAGTAGAAAAGAGAGGGTTTGGCCCACTGAACCTATTTCAGGGAATTAACAAGGGAGACAGAGCCAACAGTATGGGAGTTCTATAACTGCCTGGCTACAGGATGGCCCATCTTCTCAAGCTCTCAGGGATCCCTCTGCGTATTGTTGCACTGGGCAATTACCCCCTTCCCAATTAAAGGCGATAGGGAGGGTCCACAATGAAGAGGGAGCTCAGCTTGGAGGCAATACAAACTCAGGCTGCCTTAAACACTGAATTAATTCCCTATGGAGTAAGCATTCCATCCTCACTCCACCCACATGCACACAAATTCAGAGCCAGACATATGACTGCAGGTTCCCTAGCAAGAATCTGTCCCTTCGCTCTGGTCCCGGCTGCTCAAATTGTGCTGTGGCTAGAGGTGTGGCATCTGTAAGCGACCGAGGCCATGCAGGACCACAGAAAGCTAAAGGCTGCAAATAGCTGTTTGTGCCAAAGGTGAGATCTGAAACAACTGACAACCAGCTTTGATGGGACAGTAAAACAGAGGCTTGAACAAAAATCATGCAGAACTTGTTGCTTCCCATTCAGTCTGAACAGGAAGGCATTTGCTAGATCTATTTCCTCCTTTGGGATAAAATGTGACTCCACAGTATGCTGAAGCTCAGCTCATCAACATTTACTCCCCCCAGTTCTTGATGGTTTCAGCATCTTCTTTCATTTTAAAAGCACTAGTGAGACAGCAACAGGAGAACCTTGGTTACAATCTTTAACGGGGGTAGGAAGAGGGAAGGAAGAAGAGATGATGCTTTTTCACAGTCACTCGACTCACCACAGAGAAGCTGCTACAGAAGCAAAAAAAAAGTGTGCCCCAACCTTTTGGAGCTATTACAAGTTTTTACTACAGTTTGTTCTACTGTCTTGCACATGAGCGCTCCCTTTGGAATAGATAGGAAGAAGCACACAATACACACAGCACAGGCAAGGAGAGGGCAAACCTGATGTATAGCACAAAGCAGCTCATTGTTCCACTTAAAAAACCCCCAAAGACACATTAATGTTAAAATTCAAGCTGTGAATTAATTGGGCCAGAGAAAATTTAATACTTTCAGCCAAACACTTTTCTTGGTTTCATTAAGCATACTGTGTTCTATACTATGGATAATCGTTTCTTTTGTGGGGAGGAAGGAGGATTCCTATCTTAAAAGTACATACTAAATACATTTCAAAACACTTTTCCTTTCTGGGCCTAAAAAGCATTACTACTCCTACTTACCATCCCCCTAAAATGACCTACTTTTTCAATGTGAAGTGAAACCAAAGGATTATTTAAATGTAAGTCCAGGCAGCGTTACTAATGCAGAGATTGAGAGAGGAATAACTTTCTTCAAATCAGCAAGGGGACATCTCGTCTGGGACAAAACACCCATGATAGCTTCTTTCTCGGTGTTCTTTAAGATACAGCTCATAGGTTGCAATTCACCTCCATTTAGAAGTCCAGTACCAAACCTATTCACCACTAAAGTTGCACTTGAGCCTTCAAATTAGGACTTAAGTGAGACATAAGTGGTACATAGGTCTCGTGCTGAGTTTCTGCTCGGGAATGAATTTCACTCAGACTATGCAATGGGAAACTGTTTCTCCCCACTCATCTCCCATGCTGTTGGTCACATCAAAAGAAGGATTATAGTTTTAGTAAAATTTTGCATCAAAGCCTCGAGGGTAGCAGGGAGGAGATGGGGAGGAAACAAGCTGGGTGGGAAGAAGAAAGAGTGATGCTATTCAATGCCACTGCCTGAAGCAAAGGAAAACCAAAGAAAGTTTTCCAACTGACCTTTTTTAATACCAAGTCTGCCCTGGCTACTGAAGTATTGGTGCTGGCGAGGCCCCAACGGCAGAGAAGTTTACTGGTAGCGTCACCTCACTGTCACCACTGCTGGAGCACCAGTACAGAGCAGCCTATATGAAAAGAAAAGCAAAAAGGATAAGACAGCGGAACAGGACTTTCTGGTGGCAGTTCTTTCTACTACTTAGCATTAAGTCCAAAAGGCACTGAGAATATTTCCAAAAATGTCTGAACACACACACGTAAAGGTAGAATTTTACCCAGAGAAAACGTCACTCTAAACTCACAAAAACCACAGAAGCACATCTTTAAGGGCCACCCTCCAACACTAAACTGAGACTGCCTGTTTTGTTTGAGCCTTTTATGTTGTTATTCGTATTAGGGTTTGTTAGCAACATTTGGTGTATTTATATTACCGTGTCTATGTAGATGTAATGGTTTATACGTTTGCTTTGTTAAAAAAAAAAAAAAAAAAACGAACCTGCCATCCCTTCACCTTCAAAGACCCGTCAATAACCCACATGCTTATTCTTCCTCTATAAGAGCTTTAGATAACAAAATATGTATGTATCATAGAAGTATGTAGGATTGGCAACATGAGCAAGTTAATGATGCTGAAAAAAATACAGCCCCTTGAGTCACCGTGGTGTTACTTCAGTTGCATGATGTAACTGTACTGAAACCAGTGCAGCTATACTGGCGTGCACCTAAAATAATGCAATGGTGAACCAGTCCCCCAACATTTCGTGGAGGAGATTCACCAGTATGCTCCAGCTGCCCTGTGCCACTTCAGTGACACAAAGCAGCCCTAATGTAATTGTGAATTTGATCTCTGTCTTATCTTTTGTGCTCTATTTCTTAACTTTAATGTTTCATCAATGTTTCTTCATTGTCTGATATGGTATGTTTATGTATATGTGGTGGGAACTGCCTCCCTAACTGAGATTAAGCTGTGAGGCAAGAAAGCTGGATCCACTGTGCCAGTAGCGAAAGTGAGAGCAAAAACTGGATGGCCCCAGGAGTGCCTGGCTCTTCAATGGACTGGCACCTTGAATAGTCACTTACACCTGCGCACAGTGGGCGTGAAACATTCCCATTCTGATTGGGTAGCATTTTGCACAAGTGTGACTACACAAAGTGCCAGGCACTGGAGAGTCAGACACTGAGATAATGATCGCTACTGACACACCCATATTTAGGTTGGATAGTTGCTGAAGAGTGTAAACCCCTTCTTTCCCAATCTGGTGGCAATCACGCCCACCTACAGAGTACTCAACAGCTAGAACAGTGACACAGAAAGCTAGTCACATCCTTACTGCTCATTCCGTTTCTGGGTTTAGCTTATTTAACAACAAAGTCCCAGGAATAAGGTTCTACATATTTCCGTATCTTCAGGAACTTGCTCAAGCGAAGAGGAGATCAGGATTTGAAAGTGATCTGGATAATGTTGTTAGTAGCCCTAAAATTAGCAGCTACACAAGCTAGGACAAAACACGCAAGCAACAAACTGAAAGCCCACAAAAATCAGGAAGGAGTTTTCACTCCTCTCCTCTCTAACCCCTCATGCTACAGTATGGCACAACTGGAAATGAGGAGGCGGCTGCCTCCCTCTGAAGCCGGAGGAACTGACAACCATCAGAGGAAGACACTAGATTAGATGGACTTTTGGTGTAATCCGGTATATCTATTCCTATATTCCGTGTCTGCTTGCTAAAGACAGACACAAAAGCATTACTGTGTCTGCCATAAGAACTGCTTTGCATGTGTTCTGAAAGCTAAGACAGCTGTGTGAATGACTTAGAATTCCAGGAAGTAGATGTGTTTCTTGGCTTTAAGTCTGGTTTATTTGCTTTAGACAGAGTGGCAAGCCAGGCAAGTTCCCTCCCCAAAGAGTGGCACTGGCTGCAAGAATACTGAGCTGCTTGAGACTTCACGTAGTGTCTTTCAGTAGACAGAGGAGCATTTTCCAGTTCTGGGCATTATTTTGCCCTTTAGACAGTATTGTCTCATCTCACTGGGCAAGGAGACTTTTTTTTTTTTTTAATACAAAGATTGAGGAGAACATGGCAATCTGAGACAATACTGCTGCCAGCTTTCCAAACTCCCTATCCTCAAGCAGCCAACCTTGGGGCAGAGCCATGGAAAGAAGAATTCTATTCTGTTCTATACAGGTTCTTATATGGCACTCATTATTGTAGTATCTGAACTCCTGCTAGTGCTTTGTATCTCTTGGGGATGCTGTGATCAGAAGCCTCATTGGGGTGAAGATACAAAACAAGCCAGCACGGAGAGTGGCCCTCTATGCAGCCAGGAGCTATTTCTGCAGAGAAGCCCTGAAAGAACTGAGGAAATGCCTTCCCTGTAGTGGCTCTTGGGCCTCCTTTCCTTCACTAAGCAGCAGTGAGAAACAAGAGGTGCCCTTTCTCCTGGGGGGGTGGGGAGGAGGTAAAGGGGTATTTGTTAGACTCCTTTAGTGATGTGTTATGGTAAGTAGTGCGTCAGATATCAAAGCACCACATGGCACTCCCCCTGGCTCAACCAGGAACTATCTTTTATTGAACCAACTTCTGTTGGTGAGAGAGACAAGCTTTCAAGCTACACAGAGCTCTTCAGATCTGGGAAATGTATTCAGTGTCATAGCCAAAAACACAGGATGGAACAGATTGTCTACTTATGCTAAACAATCTGTTCCATCCTGTATTTAGCTGTGACACTCTGAATACATTTCCTAGGCCTGAAGAAGAGCTCTGTGTAAGCTTGAAAGCTTGTCTCTCTCACCAACAGAAGTTGGTCCAAGAGAAGATATTACTTCACGCACCTTGCCTAATATCCTGGGACCGACAGGGCTGCAACCAGGAAAAACAGGCTGGGGCTGTAAAATAAGAAAACATGGTCTAAAATGCAACAGGTAAAGAGATCTGTGGTTGGGTCCTCTTGTTTGTTTAAAAAAAACAACAAAAAACAAAACAAAGGCAAACGATAATACAGCCAGACCATTAATATGAATAAACTTTAACCTTTGGAAAAGTTGTATATGCCAAGATGTCAGATACCCCTTTAAAAGGAAAGGATGGGCAGGCACTGTACTCCATCTTATGGAAGGGATTTCACATCTAGGAGCCTCAATAATAGAACAGATGGATTAAATCTGAAAGAATCAGGTAGAAAGCTTGTGGTGAAAAGAAAAAAAGAGAAAGAAAAAGAAAAGAAAAAACTTACAACCCAAGACAAAGTGCTCCTGGATTCTAAAAATGTCTGCTGAAGAAAAACTATGAGGGCTACATGCAAGCAGAGCTGGACAATGGTGACAGAAAGGCTGAAATCCCAGACGGTATAGCCAGTCCAAGCCATGGGATTCCTGCTGTAAAATGACCAGGAGAGAGAACCTGATGAGAGGCATGATGCTGCAGCTTTGCCCTTTAAAGGCGGGCCAAGAGCAGGCATCTGTGTCCCATGCAGTGCAGCCAGAGCCTGCAATCAATTGTTTCTGAGACAAGTTACAAACGGGAACTTCTGGGTCTTATCAATTGGTCATGCAGATGCCTAGGCATCCACTGTAATGAATCGGCAGGGGACAATTGGTCTGGTTGTTCTTATTACAGCATCGTGAAAACAGCAGTTGTAGTAACGCTGAGATGAAGGAAAGCCACAAATCGGTGATGTCGAATTGCTCACTGGCAATCAGTCTTTGCACCTGTTGGTCAGGAGGGGCAGCCCATCAGTCCCAACCAGTGGATCAGATGAGCAGAAATGTATCAGACATCACTGTCCAGTTTAATACCCTCCCCTGAAGCCGTTCAGGGCATCTTTCCTCATGGATTTAAGATGAGAGGGTTTAAAACTCAGCTGTGTGTGTCAGGCACTAGTTTGTGCAGCAATTAGTGTCCTAACCCTGCACTTCTCACTATGTAGCTGGAGTTGTGTTGGCTGCAACAGGAAAAGGCTGAGGAAAGATTAGAGGAAGGCTGGATCATCAGTGTGAAGCGTGCACAGGAAGCAACAGCAGATCTCCTGATAATGCTTTGCATCTCTGGGGGGAGCCCTGGTCATGATCTGCTACCACCTTATAAGGATTTTTTTTTTTTTTTTTTTTTTTTTTTTTAAAGAGACTCACTGAAGGCTTGGCTATTTGGGGAATTTTAGCAATAGTGTCACTTTGGAAGCAGCATAGGAAAAATAAAACTCTTAGCCAAGAATAAGAGTGTCCACATGGGGAGTTATATCAGTACAATTATACTGATATAATTATGCTGGTTAATTTCCCTATGTAGACAAGCCCTAAGGCGACAGTATTAGCACAGTTTGCCACAGAGTCCTGAACAGATCCTGGAACGCTGCAGCAGCAATGCCTCTGCCACTAACCATCTCCTTTTAGTGCCCCCTCGCTCACCCAGCTCGCAGTTGGGAACATCTTACATGGCTGCACCCCACAGCGCTTTGCACCTAAATGAGTTAATTTAGTAAAACGATGCATGACATTAGAAAACTTTGATTAGAAATCAGAGGAATAAAAATGTCACAGTTGCCACCTATCATGATTTTGATCACATCTCGTAAAATCTGATGGAGTCATGGTATTAAATGAGCAACACAGCTTTTACTGGGGAAAAAAAAAAAATTTATATGTTTGTTTCCAGCCCTCACAGTTGTGGAGGAAAGCATGAACCCTAGAGGTAAAAACAAACAAGAAAGCAATCAAATTTAATTTTTTTTAAAAAGTCTCATGCATTATAAGCCAATCATGATTTTTTTGGGGGGGTGGCCTGACTCAATTTTTGAATGCTTGAGGATGGCAATACTGTGGAGAGAGTTCCTCCTTGGTACAGCGATTCTCTTACACCCTACAATGAAGTTTTGTTTGTTTTCATTTTGTTTTTAATTCATAGCACATTCTACTAATGCTACTTGTAGATGAGAAGCTCACTGAAATACCACTATTGATTTAATGGGGGAAAAAAGACTCAATTAACAACAAAACAAGAAAGTTTTTCCGATAGAATTGTTTAAGAACGTGCAGCTCTTCTTGCTGCTCTTTTCCAGGGAGCGTGCCTTGCTGACAGGATTAACTACTGCCAGACTCACAAAGCTGGGAGACAGCTGCCATGTGGCAGCCATTTATTACAAGGCACCACTCCTTTAAAGTCAGGAAAGAGACAGAGCCTCTTATTTTCCGCTGTGTTATCAGCAGGGTTCCCCTGCTCCACAGGCTTTAGTGACTGGACTTTTTCTAAACAAACACCTCCTTTTCCCCACACCTTGTTAACATCATCATATTGCTGTCTTCTGCTCCTGGGTGAGCACAGGATCTATCCTTTATTGTGTATTCCAGACAAAAAAAGTCTATTAATAAACAGTTAAAAGATCAGAATTTCTGTATAACACACATACACACTAACTCACTCCTCTACTTTACAATAAAATTTAATTAGAAAGTTTTAGTTTAAACACAAACCAACAAAACAAAAACCAAGAGGGAGGGAGACATACTGGAGTGAAGGAATGCAGAGTTAAGGTACTATAATAATAAAAATTCTGACCCCACATATCTGACCTCTCATCCACTCAAAAGACACATGTCTTTACACCTGCACTTCTTTAATCTATAATATTGAACACGGAGTACAGAACACTATCTCAGGCTGATCTCAAAACCACTGCCTAGTCATTGACCTTTTCCCAGTCCATGTGACCAAGACACACATTTCTTTCCTTCTTGGCACAGACTAAAGACCTGACAGGCTTACAGGCCACCATCCTGCAGTCTTGCATCTTACTCTCTAAATAAGTTTTCAGAAAACACCATCCCACATTCCACTCTGAGCCAGACACACCAACATATCACATCCATTATTTCCATTAAGATTAGATACCCCATTGTATGTTAGTCATTTCCTCTCCTTCTATGATTTGCACTTCACTTTAGAGATGCAGGCCAGCTATGTAACTTTACCTTGTGCTGTCTACATACACTTGCTGCTGATGTCAGAGTACCACAGGTCACTCATAGTGAGCTCATAAGGGGGGAGGGATAGCTCCGTGGTTTGCACATTGGCCTGCTAAACCCAGGGTTGAGAGTTCAATCCTTGACAGGGCAATTTGGGGCAAATATCTGTCTGGGGATTGCTCCTGCTTTGAGCAGAGGGTTGGACTAGATGACCTCCTGAGGTCCCTTCCAGCCCTGATATTCTACAATTCTATTTTGCCCCAAGAAGGAGAAAAAAGAACTGCCCAGATGTAAAAATTTTGATGGCAATGTGAAATTTTTCTAAAGTAGTTGTATACATGTGAGCACATCCATAAGCTCTTTTAAGTGGGCAGGGCTAAGGTGGTTCGTGGAGTCTTCATTCTGAAGTCATCTGTTTAAATTTGGTTTTCTATTTGAATGAGATAAATTTAATTATGATATCTGAAGTTGACTGCCCACTAAACCTTCTAAAGTATATTGAGATCCTCGGATGGACGGCATTATGGGAATGCAAAATAACATTACTGTTTCTTAACATGAATTTTCTTGGACGAAAAATTCTTATGTTTTCATGCGTATAAGAAAATGAAGCAAGAGTGTTTTAATGAATTAGGAGCAGCTGGGCAATGCACCATCCTCCAGGATCAGCAAGGCCCCCATAGAGCATCTCACCCTATGACACAAACGGAGCATAGACTGGAAGTTCTTTGGGGGCCCAGGCAGTCTTTTTGTTCTGTGGTTGTACAGTGCCTAACACAAAGGTGGCCTGGTCCATGACATGGTTTCTCGGTTCTACAGTAATACATCTAATATAAGAGGTATCAAATTTAGCAATTGCTCATGGAACTCAAAAGTTCCCGAGCTTTGTTAGAGGAGCTTGGGAAGAATTCTCAAAAAAAGACATTTCTGTATTTGGCTATGAGGATGGGAGGACACACAGAACCTATTCTTCTCCCCTCCCCCCAGGTATGTCTGCTGACCTTCTACATTCCTTGTAGTATTGCTTTTGGTCCAATGGACTTTACAAGACCCACAGGCATTGCAAAAGGATTTTACAAAGTACACATGCCTCGCCTCGTAAGACCTACAAGGACTCCATGGAGGTCAGCACAGAGCTCAGAGAGTCTGCAAGCACTATACACTCTGTGGTGGTAAGCAAGCGAATGACCAAAATCAGCTGAGTAGGCCTGGTGACTGCTTAAGGGACAGGCTGCTCCTGCAATGCTGTAAGCTCTGCAGGCCATACCTGCTGACCTGGGAAACTCTGTAGTAGGAATAGTCTGAAGTTTACTGAGCTCCAAAGGCTAATATCTTTGCTATATGGAGGTTCAAACAACAGTGAAGTCACCAGAATTGTGACCACCTGTGTCAGCAGTGAGTTTGGCTCTATGAGCTTCCATACTCTGCTGGATGTATCAGTAAAGCTTTCAAAATCCTTGAACTACAGCTCTGGTGGTATGTAAGTATCCTGGGAAAACACACAAGACTCCAGTGAATGACACAGCCATACATAAAATTAGACATTATTGCTACTTAGGAAGCACCATTAAAGAGGATGGAAGACTGGGTACTGAAGTCAGAACCAGAATAGCAGGAATGAAAGAAACACTCGAAGAATAATCATCTCATGAGAACGGACATAAAACTGAAGATTAAATTCTAACTTAAACATTTATATTTGATCTGTGTTAAACATGGACATTCAAATGATAATAAAGAAACGACAGTCCTATAACAGCAAAATTTTAAGAAGAATTCTGAAAATATCAGATTGTGTAACTAACTGGAAAGGACTGGAATTCAGCAAACGCTAGAGTAAGATCTTATGAAAAGAAAGATTTGATTTGCAGGATACCTTTTAAGAGGTTCAGAGGGCGATATGTATGTCTACAGGCATTGGAAGGGAAAGTTGATGGCAGAAGAACATGAGGCAGAAAAAGAAGATCGTGGATGGATGATGTGGGATCCTGGGTGGATCAAGAGGATTATTCCTCAATAGATATTAGCAGAGGACCATACAGAATGAGCTACTATTGCTGCAAACTTGCAGGCTACATCTACACTAAAGCACCTACAGCAGCGCAGCTGTGCCAATGCAGCTGCGCTGCTGTAGCGCTTCTGGTGAAGACGCTCTGAGCCGATGGGAGGGAACTCTGCCGTCATCTTAATAAATTCCTGCCTCCGCGAGCGGCGGTACTATGTCGACAGGAGAAGATCTCCCACTGTCTACACCGCCACTTAGATTGGTATAACTTATATCGCTCAGGGTGTGTATTAGTCACACCCCTGAGCGATGTAAATTATCCTGAAGTAACCAGTAGTCTATACAAGGGCTCAATTATGGAGATACAACATAAGAGAAAGAACAACATCAGCTATCTGGATTTAAAGGATCTTACAGACACTGCAGGCTTTCATCCTTCTACTCATCCTCACTGTAGAGGCTCAGTATGAAGAGACTACAATTCCTAGCATGTGATGTTCCATTTGTTTGGACCAAATTAGCAACCTGTGACCAGTTCTTTCCACAAACCACACATCAGGACAGTTGCAGTGTGCCTCATTCTAGGCAGACATTTAGATACACTCCTTGATTTCCTCACAAGTTGCTTGAGTGTCTGTTAGTCCTAAACCACTCTCCCCTACAAAAAGGAGGAGGAATTCCACTGCTCATATGGTACATCAACAGATGACACAGACAATACTTTGAACAATCTATCTATGAAAAGAGCAACTTGCTTCTTTCTCCCCCTTGAGATACATATTGAACACCAAAAAACATAGCCTGTTTCAAGCCTATCAACAATAATTACAGATGTGACTGATTCTGGGGAAAACAAACACAAGAACAGTTATTTTATAAACATTTACATATCCAGCAGGAAGCAAAGTCCTCTGGCAGGATGGTATTAGTTTGCTAGTGAAACTAAGCTAATTAGTTTTCAAATAACGTATATACACTCATTGTCTATCAACAGTGAATTTGTTAATTCACGGATACTGACAATGATCCTGCCATTCAAACTCGCTAGGATGAGCAATGTTCCTGTGTGTTCTCTCTCTGAGACAGACCGACCGACCGACCCTGCTCCAATTCTAAGATCAAATTGTTTATAAATTCCAGACCAGGCGACTTGGTTCTCCACTCGCTCATTCCACTTTTGAGCTGGTTTATATTGTACAGTGTAATTCCACAGGCTTCAGTGGTGCCACTCGTAACCTGCACCAGTGTAGGAGGAAAATCAGGCCTAGAATACTTAAGAGAGCTAGGGGAAGTTCAGCAAAGGCTCACAGAACAGGTCACAACTATTTATGCTTAATCTGAAAGGCCATTGGAACAGGAAGATCACATATTCATTCAGGAAAAGATACACACTCAGTGTGAACACACTACAGCTGAATTTGTACTTTCCTTTAGACACACTAAACAGTAGCAAATCATGAAATGGTGGGAGCAAATGCTCCAAAATTAGAGTCTTCTTCCAGTTCAGATATCATCCCCGTGCAGTATAAGGTTTCAGTAAGATCCTAATAGAACTGAGCTAGTTAGATCAAGGGAGATCACCTAGTATAATTGAAGAGGTTGAATCTCTAGACAATATTGCTGTTAAATCTGAATTAGTTAAAACAAGAAAGCTGCAGGGGAAAGCAATACCACCAGCTCTAAAGCAATGACTTATCAGTATGATGTGGCAGCACTCTGGTTAACAAATATGCTAATTTCATATATGGTGATGTGGTACAATTTATCTATTAAGAATTGGGCTGAGGCCACCAGACTCATTTCACTTGTTCCCTAATTCAGACTTTAAGCAAGGTTTCTGAAAGCAAGAGACCGTATCAGCACTTGCCACTTAACCCCCACCTAAAGTAACGCCCCAGCTAACGCACTAAGAGTATTTCTTCACTGCAATTAGGTACCCGTGGCTGGCCTATGCTAGCTGATGCAGTATAAGCATTGAGGCTTGGGCTGGAGTCCGGCCTCCAGGACCCGGCAAGGTGGGAGGGTCCAAGAGCTCTGGCATCCAAAGCCCGAACATCTACCCAGCAAGTAAACTGCCCCTTTGCCCAAGCCCCACAAACCCAAGTCTGCTGGCCCGGGCCAGCCACAGATGCCTAACTGCAATGCAGACATACTCAAATAGGTCTTTTCCATATCTAACTACTATGATCCTACACTATATAATTTATGAAGGTGAGCAACACACACACACACACACACACACACCCATGGGCGGGGAGGGGAATATGATATACAGGATGAGCTCTGTTACAAATATAAAACACTACCAAAAAATGATAACCCCTAACATACCCCATAGCAAATTCCATATGGGTCATCATAGCCAAAACAAGTCTATGGATTCCCCACCAAATCCTCTTGTATAGCCCCAAATATCACAAACAAGGTTACTTCTGAAATGACAACGGACTTTAAAATAGCAGTAACACAGCTCCTAGAAAGGTGGGAGTAATTAGGAGGATTAGCACATCTCTGAGGGAAGTCAGAGGTTCTGTCTTGGCCATGTTTCATACCTCAGTAAACCCAGGGGAGTGATCAGTTCATATCTGTGCTCCCTAGGGTGCCTAATTGCTTAACTGTCTTACCAAAACAAAAAGACTGTGCCAGTGTAAGTCACACTAAATTAAAGAAACACTATCCGACTAATAGCAAAATCATGTTTGTTCTTTTTCACTAGAACCAGCAAAGATTACATTTTGGCCACATATGGCACACACAGAACTCGGAAGACCTAAATTTGAGCACGTACTTGCTACTAAATTGGTAACAAATGCTCTAAGCACTCTCTTTCCTAAGACACCAACACTGTCATGGCAAGGAAGGGGGAGGAGGGAGGGGAGGAGGAGGAGGAATACAGTAAATAGAGATCAGATGCCTTGAAATAATAGTTCTATTCATTTAAACTCTTCTCTTAATTATTAAAGAGCCTACAATCAGGAATGAGCTTCAGATATAAAATTAGAGAAGAAAATAGCTGATTGGATTTTAGTGGCATTTGAAAATAAAAGCCCCAAGTCAGTAGCAGACATAGTTGCCTAAAAGCTTGATGGCTGGCTGTGAAGTGGCTATGCCTATAGTTAATGAAGCCTTGTTTAAACAATTGTTTGTGATGAAACAAAGGGCCCGATTCTCCCCTCACACACTGGTTTTACAGCAGCACAACTCCACTGACCTCAGTGGAGATGCTCCAGATTACACCAATGTAAGCGAGAGAAGATTATGGCCCAACATCTTTCAAAGCAGTTGAATAGCTTACTATAAAAGGGTTCTTTCTTATTTAAGATGACCCCTGTTCTTCCCTGTCCTTTTATCTTTTCTTAACAGTTTGCCATCCAGGGATAGGAGGGAACCCCAGCTGCAACAGCCTACACTTTTATCTTCTGCTGACCATGCAACAACACAAAGCTGAGTGCTGGATTTCCTGCTGCTTGCCTAAAGGGGCTGTTCGGCTTGTTTAAATATTGCTTGCCTTGAGAGTTTTGGAGTTGTGCCCAAGCAATGTACTGTATCTTCCCAGCATCCATTTCAGCATGTACTTTAAAGGTCTCTAAGTTCGATGTACTATGCCCTGCCGCACTACGGGAGGGGCTTGATGCCTTTAGAAAAGTCATCTTGTTTTTTTTCAAATCTATTCACATGCCATGTTCTGTTGCAGAGCTAACAAAGGGTCCCTGCCCCCACCCTGAAAACATACCTCATATTTAATTCAACAAAGGAAAATTTGAAACCAATTAAATGTGAGTAAAGTACGTTCTGGTATGAAGGGTTATCACGAGGAAGAAAACAAATGCCATGTATTGTCTATAAACGGTTATCAATGCTCAGTGCACAAACAGCCTGAGATAACGTAGAGCCAGCAGCTGTGCATTACTTTCAATCACACAGGTGAGCTACAGTCCAGTGACCCCTACTTACGCCAAGTTTTAAAAGTCTCCATATTTTTTATTTATTTTTTTTAAACCACACTGATATTTACTGGTTCCTCAAGACAGTGAAATTCTGAGCCTGTATGATACGACTGTACCAACCAAATTACAAAATGACGGAGAGTGAGTGCCCACATGCAGCACACACAACTAGAATCAGTGATCACAGCTACAGCATACGCCTGTAAATTTGCAAGGACATACCTCAGGAACGGTGAGGCCAGACAGACAGGAAAGCTGATGCATACTTCCTGAGGAGGTGTGATTCTGTCAGCATGATCCAGGGTCCTGGGAAAAAGGCTGCTTGGAATGGCACTGTAGTGGCACAACGTGCCCATAAATGCTGCTTCACTGAGGACAAGAGCAGCAGCGGCTCCAGGCACCAGTGCTCCAAGCGCGTGCCTCGGGCGGCAAGCTAAGGGGGGCACCTTGGTGGTCCTGCGAGGGCGGCAGCCTTTGGCGGCTTGCCTGCAGGAGGTCCACTGGTCCCACGGATTCGGCGATGGGTACGCCAAAGCCACGGGACTGGCAGACCTCCTGCAGGCAAGACGCCGAAGGCAGCCTGACTGCCATGCTTGGGGCAGCAAAAAAGCTAGAGCCACCCCTGGACAAGAGTCAGCCAGCCAGTGCATTGCTAAGAAACGGGCAGTGCTGGCTGGAGAGTGAGAGGGGCTGTGGTGGTGATGACTCATTGCATCACTTGGGCAGGAGTCCTTGCAGGCAGAACCTGCCTGCAAAAACACCAGGTTTTCTTGCAGAACACCTAGGGAAAATGGTGCAAGCAAACTTCGGCATGAGCACCACATAAATAAATAAAATATTCTGCAAGTCCCCTGTAAGTCACCTAATTGAACAAATACTGTATCTAACATATGAAGCACAAACAGGGCAAGAATTAATAGAGCTGACAGCCCTTTACAAAACCTTGGTAAGAGGAGGTTAATATGAAATCTAGCCTAGGAACAACAAAAATGTAAGTAGAATGTCTCCTTTATCTCTTCTACCAACTACAGTCTATTTCAAATTATGTTTCTTTGAATTTGTGAACTTGTATGTAGTGGGTTCCCCATACCTCCTCTCTCAACAGTCAAATTTAATAAAGCCAAGGGTTTCATAAAAATACCTCCTTCGTTCTCAAAAAGAAAATCATCCTTTACAAACCCTTTCAAAATCTTCCATTTACCCAATTACCAGGTAGCCAGGATTCAACCTTGGTGGCAAAGTCAATGAGGAGATAACTTTGGCTAATAGCATGAATCCACATTGACCCAACTGCAGCAAAACATGGCCAACCCATTCAGCATCCTAAAAGACAAAGCCATTATCAGCCCCAGACCAGGTTAACAGCTGATATAGACAGAGGGCTTGGCTACACTTACAAGTTGCAGCGCTGGGAGTTACAGCGCGCTGCCATGCCGTGCTGTGGGCAGGCCGCTGAGTGTGTGCACACACACTGCTACCAGCAGCGCAGTGTGGCCCACACTTGCACTTTTCCAGCCTGTATAGAGAGAGGTGCATTGCAGCTATCCCACAGAACACCTCGTCCGTTTTGGGCGCCTTTTTTGGCGCTGAGTATTGTGGGAAAGGAAGGAAGGATGGTGCATCCGCTCTCTGTCTTCCCGCCCGCGCCCCGCATTCATCATCGCAGCATTCCGCATTCATTCCAGCGGCGCCATTGAGTGTCTTCTGTGTCTCTTCTCAGAATCGCTGTGGAATGTGGCAAATTCTGTGGACTGCTGAGAGAGACTGCTGAGACTCTGCCAAGCAGTGTCACAGCACAGCAGTCCTAAGTCTATTCCTTCAGCTCCAGAGAAAGTGAGGAGTCCGAGATATGAATTGATGATATCAATATGGTGTGACACGCACTTGATGCTGCTGCATGCCCGGCAAGCACGTTGAAAGCGCTTTGGCGCTTTTGGGCTCGGGAAAGAGAACAATGGTGGTGGGTGGGGGGAACTCTGCGTGCAGTCTGGGATGAGTGCAGGCAGAAGAAAAGAAATGAGAAAAGCCTGGACTGTGTGCTGAGCTCGCCTCACTTCCCCACTCTGCGGCGCACAAGAGCAAGGACAGCTGACACGACGGTGTGGAAAGCGGTGGCTAATGCAAACTGGAAGATGGCAAATCAGACCGGTCACGGGTGGGGTGGAACCAGTGTGGGGAATTCGGTGGTCGGAATGGAATCGTTTTCAAGTTTGCAAGGCAAAAGGCAATCCTGCTGATCAAGACGTGAGACTCTGGGGGGGAGGGGAGCGGTAGGATGGCTTTGCACAAATGGGTTTTGGGAACTGTGGAGGGGATATTTCCTGGGACGATTCCTACCTGGGCCCCCCACCTGGCATCGAGCATATTTCTCTAAGGTTCTGTATTTGGTATTGGAGGCGGCGCGGCTTGTGGATCACATTTTTGCTTGGCATTTACACAGGCCTGCCTGGAAAGGTGAATGAGGCACATCTGGAAAGGAGGGAAACAGCAGGGAAGATGGAAGATGCAGGCAGGGACTTTTTCAGAGACAGGAAGATCCCACTAGAATGCCCACTGGCCCCACTGTGATCCTGGATGACCCCAGATGCCTGCAGGCTCCTTGGAAGCTCAAGAAGGAAGCTACAGGCAGGAGCAAGGCAACGACAATGACTGCCGAGAGACAGTGCAGACTGACTGTGCTGCTTTTGCTTGCTTTTAAACTGAGCGCTTTGTGTGGGAAGGGGGACAAGGGGGGGGAAAGCATCATCCCCATTACTTGCTTATTTGTGAAGGCTCCATAATATTAATGAAGAAGGGAAGGGTGAAAAGGGTGAGGATGATAGACCCAAGGAGGTCAAGTTGAGAGAGGCTGCCTGCAGGCAGCAGAGAGGCAGGGCAATAGAGAGGCTCCAGCACAGGGCTTCAAGGATTAGGGATGCCTTGAGGGAAGAATTTGAGGCTGAAAGCCAACAGTAATGTGCCTTGCATGTGTTGTGCACATTGCAATAAGTGTTCTATTATGTTATTCTGTAATTTCTAATAATAATATGCTTTTGCTTTTGCTCTTTCTTTCTGGGCTTTTCTGTTATTTTCTTACTCTTTCATAAAAAGAAAAAATTGTTTTGAAAAGAAAAAAATTTGAAAAACAAAAGACAGACACACAGACAGACAGACAACAATTGTGAGGGCACACAAGAGGGCAAGGTGGTGTGTTGTGTGTACATTTGCACATATGTGTATGCATTATTGTTGTATGAATCCTGCACTTCCAGCAGCAGCATACTGCATGGTGATGGGGTTGAATGCAGAGGGTTGAAGTGGTGGTAGGGGTGGGTGGTGGTATCAGGGGTTGGGTGGTGGAGGCAGCTGGTGGTGGTGGTGGGTGGTAAGGTGGTGGGAGGGTGGGGGGCTGGTTGCACTGGGCACAAGGCACAAAGGGGCAACAGGTGGGGGAGGTGGTAGTGCTCTGCTTGCTTGCATGGCAGCAAGGCACAGCAGACTCTCGTGGCGCTTAGGCTGTAGCATGCGCTGCTCCTCTTCTTTCCTCTCCACTGCTGCATTCTTTTCTCTGCTGCACTCTTTTCTCTTTCTCCTCCTTCAATCTTTTTCTCTCTCTCTCTCTGCTGCAGAGTGTTTTCTCTTCATTCTTTCTTCTGTCTTTTTTTTTCTTTTTTCTTTTTTCAATTTTTGAAGGAATCTTGGAACCAGAAGTCAGGTCACTGTACAACTGTACACAGCACACAACAGATTTAACATTGTACACACTATCTCCAGACATGAATTCTTACACTACAGACAGTTTCACTGAGGGTTCTCACTTTTCACTTCTCTTATCCACTAGGGAAAACACACAAAAACAAAACAAAAGGTGAGTGAGTGAGGTGAGAGAGTAGAGAGAGGAGAGAGGGGGAGGGGTGGGGAGGGTGGGCTGAGTGGGATTGGAGAGGCAGGGGGATCAGGGATCTCTCTTCTTCTTCTCTCTATCTCTTCACTCTCGAGAGTCACTACAGGACTCTTCAGGGGACTTTGTCTCCCTACTGCAGTCACTATGGAACAGGAGGGGGCAGCGGGAGCAATGCTGTTGGGGTGGATTCGCCGGCGCCCCTGCTGAATGAAAGGTGGCGCCCCTGGCCCGGTCCCAGTGGCCACCGCACGGCGTGGCTGGGCGCCACCGACACTGGGAACCAGCGAGGCGTATACACCTGCGATTGCCTATGCTCTGCTAGAGACCCACGCCTGCATTGCTGGCGACTGATGAGACCACATCAACGGGTGATTACGCATCTACACCATATCACATATGCATCCATGCCATCCTTCCTCCCATACATCCTTCCTCTCCAGAAACATTTCCACCCAGAAAATAAACCGCTTCCTGTACCGCCTTCTGCCTCTGCTGGCTGCTGCTGCTGGCTGCTTTGCCTGCTGCTGCTGGCTCCTCCTGCTGGCTCTGCTGCCTCCTGCTTCCAGGCTGGCTCCTCCGGTTTCCTCTCTTCCCTCAGTCCCTCCCCCCTCCCCCCTCCTCCCTCCCCCCCCCCTCCCCCCCTCCTCTGTCCCCCCGCTGCCCTCCCTCCCAGGCTCCAGTGTCTCAGCCTGGCATGGGGTGTCAATCAGTATGTTGTCCATCTCCGGTTAAAAACCAGCGCTGCGTCCATCTCGGGGGGGATCTCCGCATTCCGTAATCTTCCACTCTTGTACTCGGCACTCCGCACTCTCTCCTGCTGCTCCCCTGTCCATTGAATGCGTTGATCAGACCCCGCCTGTCCCCCCGGTATCTAGTCTCCTCTCACCCTGATCAGAGCCTACTGCCGAGCGACTGAGCCTTCTGGCCAGTGCCCTCCCTGAAACACTGATGAGGTCCTGCAGATTCACCTGTGCTCTCGTAACCTGTAACTGATTAACTGATTGCACTCCTTACCTGTAACCTGCTAACTGATTAAAGATGCATTTGGCTGCAGCAATTGGCAGGGCGGGGGAAGGAAAGAGGAGTGCAGAGAGGAGGCAGGACAGGTGAGGGAATGAGTGGGGAGGAGTGCTGAGAGTGCATTCTGAAGGATAGAGGTGGGGCCTGGGGATAGCTCTGGATTCCAGGTAGGACAGGTGGAGGTGACCACACCTGCTGCGCGCCTGGGTGCAGCAGCTGTGCCAGCCAGCGCGCTGCCGCTGCAGCCAGGCAAGCAGCGGGTGTTGCCAGGACGAGCAGCAGCGCTGCTAGCATCCACCAGCGTGCAGCGGCTGTGTGTGCTGCAGCACAACAGCGCCCAGAGAAGAGATAAAAATCCAGATTCAAAACTTTCTTGTGAAACTTCTGAACGAAAGGTTCTTGAAAGGAAAGCTTCAGTGTATACTGCTCATAAGGAACTTTCAAAAAGGTGCTACTTAAGATGCTTTGCTGAATACGAAATATACATACACCCACAAATACAGATATGTTTAAGACAGGGGTCGGCAACCTTTCAGAAGTGCCGTGCCGAGTCTTCATTTATTCACTCTAATTTAAGGTTTCGCGTGCCAGTAATACATTTTAACGTTTTTAGAAGGTCTCTTTCTCTAAGTCTATAATATATAACTAAACTATTGTTGTATGTAAAGTAAATAAGGTTTTTAAAATGTTTAAGAAGCTTCATTTAAAATTAAATTAAAATGCAGAGCCCCCTGGACCGGTGGCCAGGACACAGGCAGTGTGAGTGCCACTGAAAATCAGCTCGCGTGCCGCCTTTGGCACCTGTGCCATAGGTTGCCTACCCCTGGTTTAAGACAACGCTTGCAAGGAAATGCAAATCTAGAGGTGAAAACTTATCTTTAACACATTCTGCACTGGCTCAGTATTGGAGCAGGGATGAGAGATCTGTGCATGAATGTTTCACGCTATTCTGCTTCTATGCTCTAATGCTGTAGTTCAATGAAGCAAGTTAAAGATGGAGCATTAGCAAATAGGGTTGCCAGGTGTCCGGTTTCCGACTGGAACACCCGTTTAAAAAGGGACCATGGCGGCTCCGGTCAGCACTGCTGACCAGGCCGTTAAAAGTACGGTCGGCTTTGCAGATGCACAGCAGTGCTAAGGCAGGCTCCCTGCGTGCCTTGGCTCCACTTGGCTCCCGGAAGCAGCAGCATGTCCCCCCTCTGGCTCCTAGGCATGGGGGCAGCCAGGGGGCTCCGCATGCTGCCCCGCCCCAAGCATAAGCTCTGCAGCTCCCAGTGGCTGGGAACTGCGGCCAATGGCATCTGCAGAGTACAGAGCCGCGTGGCCACGCCTCCATGTAGGAGCCGGGGCGGGGACATGCCACTGCTTCCGGGAGCTGCCTGAGGTAAGCACCACCGGGAGCCTGCACCCCCTCCGACACCTCAACCCCCTGCCCCAGCCCTGATTCCTCTCCTGTCCTCTGAACCCATCGATCCCAGCACAGAGCACTCTCCTGCACCACAAACCCCTCATCCCCGGTGCCACCCCACAGCGCCCCCCACCTGGAGCCCTCACCCCCCCACACACACCCCTGTCCCAGTCCAGAGCCCCTGCTGCACTCCATACCCCTCAGCCCCAGCCTGGAGCCCCCTCCTACATCCCAAACCTCTCATCCCTGGCCCCACCCCAGAGTCTGCACCCCCTCCCGCACCCCAACCCCCTGAACCAGCCCAGTGAAAATGAGTGAGTGAGTGAGGGTGGGGAGAGCGAGTGACAGAGGGAAGGGAGGGATGAAGTGAGCGGGGGCAGGGCCTCAGAGAAGGGGTGTGGCAGAGGGCGGGGCAATGGTGTTCGGTTTTGTGTGAGTATAATGTTGGCAACCCTATCAGCAAGTCGAGAACAAATGCGTGGCCAGTGCTATTTACATGCCACCCCTTGTTTATCACTTTTTTTGCATTCTTTATACTGCAAGGAGCCCTCTTTTCATTTAAAAAAAAAAAAAATCTATTGGAAACTCATTTCTCCAACAAAGCTTATTGACAATAGTCTTCCTAAACAATACTTGGGTCCATTCCTGCATTCTTTGCTCAAGCATCAAACTCCATTTAACTGGATCTTAAGTGTGGAAAAATACTCCGTATTGTAAACTTTAGAATGCCAATTCCTT
Source organism: Mauremys reevesii (assembly GCF_016161935.1). Taxonomy (NCBI): domain Eukaryota; kingdom Metazoa; phylum Chordata; order Testudines; family Geoemydidae; genus Mauremys; species Mauremys reevesii. Next base: position 172,889,299 of record NC_052624.1, on the reverse strand, counting down.
GGATCAGGGGCTTCCTTCATGTTTTGTACAGAATCAAGCACACAAATAGTGTTCAATCATTCCTTTACATTTGTTGAACTGAATCACATCCTTCATGTCATTTAAACTTAAGTTTTCTGCATTTAGCTGCTTGCTATTTTTCCAGTGTAAACTGCCCTTGACTCAACTACCCCCTCTCCTGCCCTCCTCACCCCAAAAATCTAGCAAACTACATAAGTAGCCATGCTGTACTAATGCACAATAGCACCATCACACATCTAGACCATAAAATGTGTACTCAACAACTCATCTGGCACTAAGCTGTTTTAAAAACATAATATTTTCAAACCTTGAATCTATTATGGGGAGTAGTGGGAATGGTGCACACACCCTGGCATATGTAGTTGACCACTTCCAGAGTCTGATGTATTATCACCAGAAAAAAATTTAAGTAAAGAAACCAAGCCTCCCAAAGAACCAACAATCTACTGTCTGATTCCATATCTGCAGACTCTGATAGCCTCACTCATAGTGCTCACAGTCTAGCAGCAAATGGGAAGCTAAAACATAGAATTTAGGTAGCAAGGTATAAATGCTGTTCAAGCAGGAGACGCAACCCATCAGCTGTTTTTGCCTTAGAATTAGTACGCTGTGTTTTGCGGGACTGTTTTGCTTCATAAACTGCTGCCACATTTTACTGCGTTGGTGCACAGATTTTGGTGTAGGAGAAGTCAGTCAAGCACCACTTATAGCAGCAAGATTGTAGCCATTTTTCCCCCATGGGCCTAAAACAGTGGTTTTCAACCTATGGTCAGTGAAGCCCTGGGGGTCTGCAGACTACATCTAATGGGTCGGGGTCTGCAGACTATGTATAAGATTTCCAAAGGGATCTGCACCGCCATTTGAAATGAAAAAAGGTTGAAAACCACTGGCCTAAAATATAACCCCTCCTTCTTCCCCTCCATCCCTCAGGAAAGGTTAACTGAGAAGCAATATTTTGTTTTAATCGAAAGAGCAAACAAGGCAGAGTTAAGAAAGCAGATTAACAGGGTAGAGTCACTCACTTTTCCCCTCCCTTCAGACAACAGAAGCAAGCTTCATATCAGGAAGCACCAACTAGCCGCCACAGCAGCAGCAACAGAAGTCCTTTGGAATCATTGCCCTTTGCAATTCAAAGCTACTTTTTGGCCTTTTTCCTTCAGGCCGCTGCTGTGCACATACTTTTTATTTTTCATTTTTAAAACTTCTGCTACTAATAAAAAATGTTATTGCAAATATCATTTCTTTGTATTGCCATATTCTTGAGTGACTTCATTAATTAGCAGACTGGCCCAGTAAGATGCTAAGCCTCAAGAGACTAAACAAATGGTTTCTTTCAGCTCTTCCTCCATTCTATTTTTGTGAGAAAATGCACTAAGTACAAGTGTAGGGCTCTGAAAGGAAGTTTTGCATATTGAGTTGAAAATGCAAACATCCTTACTTGAAGGAAACACAATTTTTAAGCAATTTGAGCATCTCTGGAATGAAATATTAAGTTCAGTGATAAGGAAAGCTTAAGAGCTGTTCAAAGCCAGCAAGAAAATAGAAAAATATCTGATGCTATCTTTATCTCCGAGCCTCTAACCTAGAAGCAAAGCTGGTACTGCCAAGGGCGCACAACTTTCTAGGTAGTAGTCCCAGTTCCAGTCAGCAAACAGTGAAGAAAAAGGCGATGAAGAACTGCAAGAACCTAGACAGGCTGAACTAAATTTTATTCGTATTAAAAAATACAAGAGAAAAAAAATTGATTAACTAAAATGCATCTAGCAAGCAAAAATATTTTGAAATGACTACCTTTATGACACTATGAGCATCCTGGTCCAAAGGAAAAGTTCAGAAAGTTATTTCTATATCAATCTATCTATCAATCAATCTGCTTCATTATCTCCAACTTCCTGTTTCACATAAGGTGCAAAAAATTAAATCATTTCAGCAGAAGTTACTTGCAGAAAGAAGACACATTAAAACTAAAATCCTTGTGGCCAAGGGTTTAAAATAAATAAATTCACCATCAATTCAGTGCTGCTGTTTTCACAGGAGCAGGGATGCATGCAAACATTGGGCATTATCAGGAAGAAAGCAGAAAAGGAAAGTACACTAGTGTGAACAAACACTTGCATGCCAGACAAGCACAATGATGGCTAACAGTACAGAACTTCTGTTAGCACAACTAGAACATCCACCTTCTAAGAAACCACTTCCCATCATACTAGTCCCCACCCCCGCTCCTCAATGGTGTGCTATTTATTGAAGTTTAAAATAACTGGGCAACTGATCTCTAACCAGGCATCAAAAGAGTTGGCTAACAGCATACCACCACCCTACAACACGTACAAACCACCAACGAATAAAGCTGGTGGTGAATTGCAAATTTTTGCCTAACTGAAGTGTTAATGGGGGCTCTCTTGGTGACAAGAACACTTGCACACCTACAAATCCACCCTCCACAGAGTCAGGATTACAAATATATACAAAAAGAACAGGAGTACTTGTGGCACCTTAGAGACTAACAAATTTATTTCAGCATGAGCTTTCGTGAGCTACAGCTCATGCTGAAATAAATTTGTTAGTCTCTAAGGTGCCACAAGTACTCCTGTTCTTTTTGCAGATACAGACTAACACGGCTGCTACTCTGAAATATATGCAGATACTCTACACATTTGCTTCCACCTTGTGGATTACTGGAGATGGAAACAACAGTATTTTTAAAACAACAATGTATGAATACCTCTAAAATTAGTCTCCAGGGTAATCTGTGGGCAATATACCATATTGTGCTATAAAAAGCTGGAGAAAAAAGCCCCACTAACCATTAAACCACTTTTTCATTTCAGTATTGCATTTTCTGGGGACAGTCTGTGTGGCAAGGAAAAAAAAATACAGTTTTGCTTTTATTTTACTGAGTCTCTCTAAGCAGAGAGCTACTCACTGCAATATTACTCTACACAGCAATTATCAGTGTCTTTAATAAACTAAAACATTTTTGAAAGTGTCTGGAATTGATAGAGCATGCAAAAATCTTACCATTGCCTCATTCCCCTAATCAAACAAACAAAAAACAGGTAACTAGTAAGAATGTTTAAACTAAAAGGGTGATCAGTTTATCAATTGCTGGATACAAAAGTATAAACTAGGGGGTCTCAAGAGTTTTGGGCAAACAAATTCAGCTAAAGATTAACAAAAAAATACCCCAAACCCTGCAAGATCTTACTTGTTAAAGCCAACTTGAATCAGCCAGTTCCTACACTTGCTTGTCCTTGCTAAATTAACTGCAATTTTAGCATGATCATTATGCCACAGCCCCTTTTGGATTATTTGTTAAGATATCAGTCTTCTTCTGTCACTACATAAAGCATCAGTGGATCCTGTTTTGTACATTTTAAATTCAGAGAAAAATGTCTCAGGGCTTCTAGGTGTGTCACACATTCCACTCCTGCTGTGTGGAAGGAAAGGTAAATATCGCGGCAGTGTATCTCGCTCCCACAGACACAGAGAGCAGCTCAATATTATACTGCAATCAGCAGGGCACCATTACAAGCCAAGGCCCTAATCCTGCAAGTGGATCCACACTGGCAGCCCCCTGCTCTGGGGGAAGCCCCATTAGCTCTATTGAAATTTCATTCATACATCTAGGTGTGACTGTGCAAAGCACCTTGCAGGATTGGACCTCCCCAAAGACAACTGCTGAAGGATTTCCTGGGGCTGTTTAGCAAGTTCTGTGTGTGGGATGCTTCCCGCACTTTGTTCTCCCCTGTATTTTGAAAAACAACTTTCAAACTATACTTATTAAATCTGGAGTGGAGGGGTCTTTAAAGATGGACACATTCATTAGCACTAGACATTAAACTGGGGGCAAACCAACTCTCAAAGACAAATCCTTAAATTGTCCTTAGAGGTAAAAGACAGATAATTTAGTGCACAGCTGTGTATTCTGCACAAACAACATGTATAATGCACAATGTATATCAGAGATGGGCCCTACATTGCAAAGTCAAGATCCAGAACTGGAATAGATTCCAAACTTCTTCAGTATTCAGAGTTTAGGACAACAAATTCCAATCTGGTCCTATTTTTAGTTTATATATCTGCACATACAGATATCTCTGTTTACAAGAAACATTAAGAACCTATGACTATTTCTAAGAACTACTATTTCACTTTGTTGCAGCTACTAATGCTTTCCCTTATCCAACCAATACACTTTAAAAATTGTATTCCATATACTGGCAATGTTAATCAAATATTCCTTCCTGTCTTCCACTTGTACAAAACTAAACCCACACCTTACCAGGGGTTTTTATATCATATTCAAAGGAAGAGCAGATTATACTATGCATGTTTACATAATCCAAAGAGAGTGTTATTGATGGCTAGATATACTATGTACTAAAATATACACACACAGAAAAAACTACATTAAAAGAACGTTGTTTGTTTGTAAACTGTCAGAAGTTTAGAAATGCCAGATGCAAATGCCTATGCAACCTCAATTTGACCCCTTTGTGTGTAGGCATTATGATACAGTCTATAATTACATGATCACATACTATTTTTTCCACAGGACCGCCTAAAACTGGGCCAAATTAGGATGGATTTTCATGGAGATGGCACATCTTTGACATGAGGGCCACAACCCTGCCAAATTTTTAAGTCCCTGATCCTAAGCAGTGGGGTAATAGAGCTTGTCAAAGAAAAGGTTACCAGAATTTTTTTTAAATGCACAAAATCAACATACCTTTCCAAAGATGCATTCTTGAACATTGCTGAACCACTTTGGCTGAAACCCCCATCCCCACCCCCACCCCAAAAACCCCCTGACAGCCTGAGGCATACACCCAGCATGTAAAATTTCAGCCCAAATGTTTAAAGATTGGTAAAATTGTAAGTAGGGCCAATTCATGGTCCATTTCATGGTCATAGGATTTAAAAAATCTAAAATGTCATGGTTTCAGATATTTAAATCTGAAATGCAGATGTTGTAACTGTGGCGGTCACAACCCAAAAGGGGGTGAGGGTGGGGTGTCTGGAAGGCTATTGTGTGTGTGTGTGTGGGGGGGGTGTCACGGTATTGCCAGCCTTACTTCTGCACTGCTGATGGTGGTGGCTCTGTCTTCAGAGCTAGGTGGCTGAAGAGCAGCAGCTGCTGCCTGAGAGCCCACCTCAGAAGGCAGTGCCACCGCCAGCAGCAGCGCAGAAATGAGGGTGGCATAGTATGGTACTGCCACTCTTACTTCTGTGCCACTGGCAGAGGTGGATCTGACCTGGCCCCTGGAGCGGCCCATGCAGGAGGAGTCCCATCCTTCTGTAGCCCAGCTGAGTCTAGCAGCTGGAGCCCGGCACATGGTAGGTGCCCCTGACTGGCGGAACCCCAACCTCACCCCTCCCCAGTGCTCAAGGAGTTAAAGGTGCCTTGGGCTGCCTGTGTGGTTGTGGGTGACCACAGCGCCCCCCCAACCATGGCGTCCTAGGTGGTTGCCCACGACATCCACTTGTAAGGCAAGCCATGTCCTCCCAAAAAGAACCGCCCCCATATCGTGCTACCCTCACTTCTATGCTGCTGCTGGCAGAGACGCTGCCTTCAGAACTGGGTGCCTGGCTAGCAGCCACCACTCTCTGACCACCCAGATCTGAAGGCAGCGCAGGAAGTAAGGGTGGCAATACCGTGACCCTCCCCCCCCATACTAGCCAGATTTCACAGTGGGGACCAGATTTCAAGATCCACAACGTGTTTTTCAGGGCCGTGAATTGGGTAGGGCCCTAGTTATAAGCAACTGAAAACAGTCTTATAAATGGGAATTGTCAAGCAGCCTCAATAGATGGCACTACAAGCACCGCCTGTAATTCCATGCTGAGAGACCTGTCAGGGCTCTTTCCCCCTTACTTGCTCTCTTCGGAAGGCACCTGAGAATTAGGATTCCCTGAACAGCAAAGAGATTACTGGATCAATCCATCCCGTAACCTAGGACCCTAATTCAAAATTATTGGAAGTGGCTACTTTGGCTTCTTTGAAGAAGTCATCTGACCAGTCTCAAACAATATTGCTGTTATTGCCAACACAATCATTCAAAACTTCATGAGTCAGGTCCAAAAAAAATCATGCTATTAAAAAAACCAAAACAAATTAGTTTTGTTTTTTTAAATTTCCATTCCAGTTTTTGAACCATGATGGTGCACTGAGTTCACGTTTTTTTTCCCCTGCAGCTATAAAGGCTAGATATTATCATTTTTGAAAAAGAAAGTAAGCTGAAATTCTCAGGATCACTTGACTCCAGGAGCGTTTGCTTTGAGAAAACAAAGCAAATATCATGAGATGGCAACACTGTAATTATTTTCCTTATTTTCTATATAAAAATAATTGGTTGGTGTTTGTATCTTTAAAGTAAGTTACCACGGCATCTAGAAGTGCTACATTTTACTAACACTGATTCACCACTCTCCACACTCACGTTTGATATGTTTTATAGCTAAGGTCCTGCAATCTAGCAGCTGTTCACCTGGCAGTAATTTATTTTCAAGAAAAAGTTGCTTTATTCTCCAGGCCCAACGATGCTTGAGTTCGTCCATCCCTAACATTCTCCCGAGACACTAATGTTTTCAGATAAACTTGACTGGTTCCTGGACTTCATTAATTTTGAGCTGCAATCCCTCAGTCAATAGATAGGGTTGTTCTTTTTAGGCAGCACTGGCTTACTCTCAGATAAACCCTAGAGGCAATTTGTGTTTAATGTACATGCTACGTGCAACTTGTGTACGCTCCTGCACACACACAGCTTCTATTTCCTTCTAAGAACTCCACAGGGGAATGCACTGATTCAAGTTTTTCCTTTTCCGATGTTTCTCAAAGCACAGCCACTCCTTACTCTTCCTAATTACTAAGAAAGGTTAAAGCTCACTGATCTGATGATAGCTGCGAGTCTTTTGATGAAGCAACAGTGGCTAGCTACTCGCTGAAATAGCCTGATTAAAGCTCAAAAAAAAAACTTCGAGCACTACATGCACTACAAGCAACTGTAAAATCCAAATGCAAATTCTCTGCTCATCATTAGACAAGTCACTCTAATACAAAGGGTAACTTTAAAAAAAAAAATCTTAAAAAAACCCTAACCTACATCAACAACAGTCAGCCCATGAACAAAACCTCTGAGGTGTTATCCAGCCAACAGCGGAATGTATGTGGAAAATACTGGGCATTTAAAGAAATCCGCCCAACTGCCCCTACCCCCAAGACGCTCACCCTGGGATCCTAGTATTTCACAATCACAACCCTTCCCATTTCTGAGTTTGCTGGTGAGGAATTAGAACTTAGGCTTGGTTTTTTTACCCCATCATACATTGTTGTCACATTAAATGCCAGTAACAGCTGCTTAAATTCATAGAGCAGAGCATAAATTCTCTCTCTCTCATCATTATGCCTCTATCTACACAGATGTTAGTGGACTTAGGAATACAAACTCAAACAGAGCTACAATAAGAGCAAACTGGTGGTCACTTCCAGAATATATAAAATACAACTGCAACACAGGTCTGTGATGAGATGAATCCTTTTATATGCCTACCCTATCTCCTTCATGTCTAGCAGAAAACAAATCCCATTTTGGAGCATTCATTTATTTTGTTTCCATCTTTTCCCCTTCATTCTTGCTGCTAAAGGACCAATTCTCAATTCTCTTTTAAGGGCTTTCCTCAAGTCCTTCAGGTTCTAAAATGCTGCAAAAAAAAAATAAGCCTTTTTTTCTGCATGAAAAGTTACTGGTATGAACCCTACATTTAAAAATGTTTTAACCTCAACTATACACTTAAATTACAAACACAGTGGGATGTTCAAATTAATTTAGCTGCTATTAACATAAATTTTGTTTTAAAAGCTATTACTCCTTTGCACTTTTTTAGTTTTATTTGTTGTTTTGATAACAGGGAACAAGTGGTTTCCTGTTGCAAAGTGTGATCTTTCAACTTTGAGATGTGATTTAATACAGGAACTGGAATCTGTGTACAGTTCAGGTACATTCACACCACAGTCATAAGGCACATAAGGAGGATGTACCTGCAAGGTTGAACACATCCATACAAAGATGAACACTACATACTACCACACCTTTTCGTCAACAACTTTGTTAGGACTCTTAAAGCAAGAGCATGTTTATATTATGTGCATCTGGAGCTACTCAAAAGGCTTGTAAGCACTGTTATTTTATATTGTTAGAGCTCCTTTCTTCTCCAAAGAGTTCAAAAAGTATTTCCAAACCAAATACAGGAATTAGGCTGCCATCCTGTCCCAGAAGAGGCTGACACCAGGATCATCGTTCGACTGTGCAATAGTATAGAGATGACAAAATGTTGGTCAAGAACACTGGAACGAAACCCTACTCATATAAAGTGCTGTGGAATTTTCAATATCTACTCAGAGCAGATTGAAACTAGATGCCTGATTCTCCCCTGCCTTGCATCTTGAATTGCAATTCAGAAACTGTACAAAGTGATATATTCTAATCTGGTAAAGAGTGTTCGACCCATTTCTGACAAGTGTAGCTGACTACACAAAGCATCAAATAGAAGAGAATCAGGCCCTACATTTCTGAAGTCTCATCTGAAAAGTTCCCACACAGTAAGGTTATCTCTACACTACAAGCACAATCATGGCACAGCTGCGGTGCTGCAGCTCTGCTGTTATAGTGTAGACACTACAGCAATGGCAGGGTTTTTTTCCATTGCTGTAGTAAATCCACTCCCTGCAGAGGCAGTGACTAGGTCAACGAAAGAATTCTTCATTGACCTAGCCGTGTTTGCACCGAGGCGTAGGCTGGCTTAACTATGTCTCTTAAGGGTGTGAATTTTTCATGATGCTGAGTGATGGAGCGAGGTCAATCTAAGGGTACGTCTTCACTACCGGCCGGATCGGTGGGTAGCAATCGATTTCTCGGGGATCATCTAGACGCGATATATCGATCCCCGAACGCGCTCCTGTCGACTCCGGAACTCCACCAACGCGAACGGCGGTAGCGGAGTCGACATGGGGAGCCGCGGACGTCGATCCCACGCCGTGAGGACGGTAAGTAATTCGATCTAAGGTACTTCGACTTCAGCTACGCAACTTCAGCTACGTGAATAGCGTATCTTAGATCGATTCCCCCCCCCACAGTGTAGACCTGCCCTAAGTTTTAGGTGTAAACCAGGCCTAAACTGCATGGAACTTAATTTATCTATCTCAAAAAGAAGAAGGGCTGAGTTGATCCTGATGGGGAATTAAACGAAGTTCCAGGGGATGTAAAAGCCTAATTCTGATCTCACAAAAACACCAGTGTAAGTGAGAAGTAACCCCATTGAAGTCAAACATATAACCAGTGTCAGAGCAAGAATCAAGCCCTTGGGCCTGTAAGCCATCTGCTGCAGCGTTATTATTTCAGTTTACTCACTGAAGTGTATTCCTTAAGAAGTCACCTGTTTATAACAACTCATCTCGGAATAACATGGTTCGAGTATGATTAATCGTCATCATTACTTGCATTCTGGTGACACTCTCATTGTGCTAGACACCGTCCAGATGCACAGGAAAGCCCTCCCTAACCAAAGAACTCGCAATCTAAGGCCTCCATCCTGTACACTGCTCCTTATGGGCAGACCCCTGCTGTCCCTAAGAATCCCATTTTATTCAGCGGGGCTCCATGTGGGGTCTGTAGTGGAGCAGTGTGCAGACTTGGGTCTAGGACAACAGACAACTTGTGAACAAAAATACACATAACCTCTAATAAATAATACCCTGGGACTCACACAGCTGTGACAATACTGCACACAAACACACCCACTATACCTAACTGAGCCTCTGCCCATCCTTTACTGTGGGAGTCACAGTAGAAGTGCATCCTGCAGAGGGATCTGAAGGAGAATGTTTAAACAAGTTTAAGAAACAAGAGGGTGTAATGAGTGTACAGAGATACAATGGCTAGAAACCAGAGTACCTCACTTGGTACAGTAAACAGGAAAGTGGCTATTCTGTTCTTCTGCAGCGTTAGTAACTTCTCAAACAAAGAAGCCTGATCGAGCCAGACAGAGAGGGGCTTATCAGCTTAAGAAATGGGAAGGATGGTCCAATTAACTGCCAAGCAGTCAGACATAATTCACCCTGATGAGGCCAGTAAGAGCAGACAAGACAGAGAAAGTACATGGCCTGCCCTTTTATGTAACACCCATGCTGCAAACCATCCTGGTCTCAAAACTTTGTCTAAATAAGGACCAGTTATCAGAGGGAAAATACACCTAAATCCAGTATGTGAATTTAATGGTACCTTTATGATGTACCAGTCCCCCTAGCTGCGTGGGCTGGCAGCTCATGGCACTGCTAGAGCTAGGATTCAGAAGCCATGGACAGTGGAAGCACATTGCACCTGTTATCTTGTGTTCAATGCATTGCATTGACACGGGAGACATGAACATTCCATGTTGCCTTCCTTAGCCCATTTCCTTGCACCGTCTCTTGTCCCCAGCCATTCTTACCAATAGGTGGAGAATCAGTAACTCCACAGGAAGTCGCTTCCTGGCACTCAAAACGGAAAGTAAGTCATTGTAACAACTGAGTAAATAATCTGTGAAGCAGGGAGAAAGAGGAATTAAAGGGGGGTGCAGAAACGAATAGTTAACAGAAAGTTCTCAGCAGACCATAGGTATTGGTGGGGATTCATCGTCTGGCATGTAACAGATGCTTAAAAAAAAAAAAGTTTGCAAACAGAAGGATCATAAATATATCGGACATTAAACTTATTGAGAGACAACAAGATCTTTATTCTTAAAAGAACGCAAATGCTTGCACAGGAGCCGGTCCTTCTCATATGATAAGACAATTTGTTTTATATAATCCTCTTCATTTTTCATGGTGCTAGACTTAGAATGTCATGATTGGAAACATGTGTTTCGCACACCACAAACTCGAGCGTAAAAACGGTTGTGTGGAATATTAATGTTACATACGGCAACATCTTATTTGTCAGTCTGTTACCAGGAGCCAAGGCATCTGTGTGTTACTAGAGAAGCTGCCTTGCAATGGGATGTTATAGTGAGCATGAACCAGACTATATATGGTATGTTTACTGAATGTTTAGGCATAAACATGTTACAAAAGAAATGATGTGCAGTGTCGTACATTAGACCCTGGACTAGCTGCTCTAAGGCTAAACTCTTCTTCATATTATACTCAGCTGCATTTGACTGTGAATGCCTCTGAAACCTCTAGAAAGCAGGTACAGTTTATACTGCACAGTAATTATTAACTGTGCAGAATATCAGCCTTCCAGCTCCACCCTCCTACATTCCCTCTCTCCCTCCTTCTCTTCCTCCCCCACTACTTTCCTGCTCTGGCTGTTCACAGCGCAACCCCATAGAGGGCATGAAAGTACACGGAAGAATGTTGCTGCAGAATGTTGCCTATTCTACAGGATGACAGGCACAGACAAGTGCACCATCTATGTCTTAAGAAACAGCTGGCAGTGAGAGCGCTACACTATCTGCCCACCCCACGTTCAAACCGAGTGTCTTCATGAGACTATTTCATAACAGAAAAAAAATCTTGAATGGGTGGAGGGAGGAGGAGGGTTTACTGAAGATGCCTTAAAAGCATGGAGAGAAACTTCATAACTGGCTTCAGAGTCTTGCCTAACCTGTTTTGTGGTATGTTCCGTTTAACTCTTTTTTGGCAACGAGATCTAGATTGCAGCCCCTTTCTTCTCTCTGGCTCTATTCCATATTCTGTCACACACTACCAACACCCTGGCTCAAGGAAACACACTAAAAGAAAACTAACAACTAAATCCATCACAGATTGAAATCAGACCAACAACAACTTTATTTTATGGAACTGGATCTTCCTTATCAACCATTCAGGATTGCCAAATCTCAAGTGTCAGGTTTCCCACTTCCACAGCTGTTCTTTGCCACGACACCTTCCATCCCCAAACGATAAAACTACCAAAGCAGAGCAAAAAACAAAAACAAATTAGTAACCTACGATTGTGGGGGCTGGTGAGTTTTGGGTTTTTGTTGTTGTTGTTGTTGTTTTTTTTAAACAGAGTACTTGCCCTGAAAATCCAGCACAGTGCAAAGAAGGAGCAGCAGCACCAGCAGCCATCACGGCATCGCAAAGACAAATATTTCTTCACTTTTGCATTATGTGGGGCATTTACAGGGTTAATGGATAGCCTGCAGATCAGAAATTTACCTGCTTAGCAACAAAAGCATCAACTCTAAGCTATTCTGGTTCTCTTTAAACTCAGGATAAGCAGTTTCTAACTGGTGGGAAGAACTGGGTGATGGTTCAGTAGCCATTTTAAGCAACAGATATATTAATCATGGGAGTTCAGTAACACAGGAATGGTGGATAAAGAAAGGAAAGTAGAAAACAAGGACCTTTAAAAGCTCAGCAACACATACTACAACTCAGTTGCAGCATCAACATACATAACACACATTTCAAGAAACCAACAATGTCAACTAAAAAGAAAGATCATTGGATGACCTTCAGAGTATAGGATATCCCCCAGAGCAATAAGCATGAGGCAAATTATATTGCCTGGGTTTTCAGTCAGGTTTTTACGGACTTTAGAAAAGACTTCTAAGTCCATTAGAAACAGACTGCAACATCCTCTACACACACACCCCCAAACTGCAGAGACAAAACATTTGCAACACAGGAAAGACTGAAGTGTTGAAGACGAATGCTTAAACTAATCCTTTTTTTTTAAAATCTACTATAACATTGAACCCGTTACAATGTAGAACCTGATGCATTTTTATCAGTCTGTTCTGCCATATCTTTTTTAAGACACTGAAAAAAAAAAGAGGGAGAGCCTCTTGGAAACCTGAACACACTTTTATAGCTGTGTTTACAAGACCTTTCTTATAAACCCCTCTGGGAAAAGCTGCTTTTGTTTGTGTGTCCTGTACAATAAAAATGGATATTAAACAAATAAATAAATAATAGAGAAAGTCGATCTGCTTCTCTTTTTGGATTTGCCAGGATGCTGAGACATGCAGAGTGTCTTGTAAGTTTTCTGTTGAGTTACCAGAAATGATCCTCAAATCAGTTTCTTGGTCACACTGGGGCCTGAAATCTGTTACAATTATTAACTGTGCTCCAGTCACATGAAAAGAACAAGCTTCCCCCTCCCATCCTCATCCCGTGCGTAATTTTATGTGGGTAGTGAGTGCAAGAAAAACCAGTAGAAAGGGAAAATCCTCACAGAAAGAATGCACACTGTATTTCTATTTCTGCTTGGAGGATAAATTAATATGAGTTAGGATCAGCACTCTTCAATGTTTTGAATCATTCAAGTACCCAATGAAAGATTGCAATAAGGAATTTTCTTCATTTTTTTTAAAAAGGGGGAAGGGAAGCTAAAAATGTCTGATATTATTCTCAATTATATTTTTAAAGAGCTGATAAAGAAATGTGAAAATATTGCACTATGATAGCGCTTTTAGAAGGGACTGATAGTTTTTTAAGTTTCAGTTTTGGTGGGTTTGTGGGAGACGAGACAAGGGGTGGGGGGGAAGAAAAACCACACCACTTTTCTGAGGGACAAGTCCTTGCCGACTTTTGCAGAGATGAATAAAATTACAGGCTCTGATTAGCTGCTAGGACTTCAAAGATTCAACTGAGAGCCCAAATCCACCTTCTATTGGAACTGCCTGTACTCCAGTTTATACTACTGCTGTGATTTAAATGCAAAAAACACAAATATAAACCTCTATTGTGAAACATTATATTTACACTAGGAAGAGAGCTATGCTGGACATCCAATGTTAAATACAGTCCCCTTTGGATTCCCCAAAACCTAACTGAATACTATTTAAACTGCTGATATCAAGAGGCCCAATCCACCTTCACAGTTTCCACCTTAGGTAGTGAACACTATGGGGCTACAAGAATGGCCAAACAACGGAGGTCAAGGGTTAGTGGGAAAATGAGTCATACCTGACATCAGATGTCAAACACAGCTGATATTTTAGAGCCAGAGGGCTTTTTGTTTTACATTTTTAATTAATCTGTTACACAAAGGAGAGTCTCGAACATATAGATAATATAAAAGTTACGTCTAGGATGTGGGTTTAAGAAAAAGGATAGAAGACAAATATCAATGAATATTACTGTTACCTCCAAAATACTAAATGCATTTTCCTCTAAACTGTAGTCGAATGAATACCCGGATCACTTGATCTGCATTTATATTGCATCATGTGTCGGTTTATAAAATATTTAATATTAAATTGGTAACAAGTCTTCCCCACCCAAATAAATTAAGGAATAAGTTTTCCATTTATGAATAGAAATCCAGCAGACAGTATCAGGAACCAGTAAACTCATGAAATAAGCCTGCATTTCCTTAAAATTAGAATCTATGCTCGTTCAGTAGCCTTTATATTAGTGTTTTGAAGTACATCAATATTCTTTCTACAATTTGCATCTGAAAAATGTAAATCATTTAACAAAAAGGAAAAAGACAGACTACTACTGTGGACAAAATGGTGCCATTTAATACAAAAAACTGGTTTATGCAAAGACCTGTTCTAGTGCATGCTGGTCCCAGGCAGAGTGGGATGCAGCCAGTTATATCTAACAGTTGTGCCCTCAGCAACAAATGGTGCATTCATAGAACTGGAAGAGCCTCTGTCTAGGGGCTCTAAGCCCTGCAAATGAAACAATCAGTTGCTCATGTTTTCTGAGGGAGGGTATGGTTAAAGGGGCTGAGCAGGAGCCGTCTGAGCTACAGAAAAAAATTATATGCAAAAGAAATATTAATAAAGAAAGGAGAAAAACAAAAACCGCCATTATCACTACACTCTTACTGCATCAGCTAGGGTCCAGCGAGCCAAGTATATAGCAAATGCCACTCAAAAGGGAGGAACACACACAACAGAACAGCAAGCACATCAAGGGAACGAGGCAGAAAGAGAATAACTCTGTTTAATGGACTGGTATTGTTAAATAAAAACTCAGGAGTATACAAAACCCACACTTGACAGCCCAAATAAACTTTGCACAATTTCATATTACTGCCTTATTAAGTATGCCACCTCCAGATGGGTAACAAAAAGGGAACATCTGGTACTAGCTAAATGTCAGCTTACACAATCCCTTTAATAAATTTTTTAAAAGTTGGAGCTCTGCTGTGACATCCATCAGAGCTGTTACAGTTGAGGTCTGTAGGGGCTTACTCTAGAAGCACCCTGAAAGTGTGACTGATAGGACTTCAGTTTTTGTTTACACTGGGCTTAAAACCTTTCAGACAGGTTCAAAAACCCAATTGTCTTTGGTCATTATAGGTAAATAGAACACCTCAATGGCTACAAAGTTTGACACTCACTATCCTCTAAAACAAAGAAGTGTATCAGCTGTGCAAGCCCTGAATCAATAAAGTCAAAACATATTGGCCTCTCAAGCATAATGAAACACCCAAGTACCACAATGCAAACCATGACTAATATGCATTCTGGTTAACTAATTTTCAGTACAAAATTTCAATGTGTGATGCTTATTCCATTTTACCTCTTTCTATACAAAATGCAACTGGAATTTAGTGAGGGCACCAATGCTCAAAGTAGTCATGACAACACACATCATAATCTTAAGAATAAAGTTTATCCTTGAAATCTCTTCCCCCCCCACCCCGTCCAATCTAAGACAGAGCCACAGATACTACACGTTGCTTGAGGTCCTGGGGATTCAAGAACAGAGTCCTTAAATATCTGCTAGATGAGACAACTCTGTATTTGGAGAAATTATATGTCTTGTGTTACACAGGAAGTCAGATTAGATTATGAATCAATAGCTGAAAACTGGACCTTGATATTGTAGGCACCGAGAAGGACATATAGCCTTACGCGTAATATTAGAAAGGTAAATGTTCATTTGAACATTCTACCACAGGGCATGCAATACCATTTCCTGGGGTGAATTTCAGCACTGTTACACATCTGCACTAAGGAAGGGTTACAAAAGTGGATCTCTCATTTGAAGAAAGGAGATTTTCAAATACATATGGGATATAGTTCCCTGTTCTTCTGCACTGACAAGTCCACAAATCCTCCAATGGGTTAGGAGGAATGCAGCCTACCAATAAGCAAACATTGACCATGTTTTGCTGCATTGTGGAGAATGGAAAGTAGAGAGAAAAGATATAAAGTAGATTCATCAGTTAAGTTTAGGATAGTGCGTTCACACTGATGGCTCCCTGCTGCCTTTTTCTTGAGAAGAACTCTGTCTTTATTGAAGCTGCATTCGTAGGCAAATATGTCTAGTTCAATATCAGCAAAATTCTGCATCATTAGATGAAAGATATCAGTGGATAGGCACTACTCTGCCTCATCTATTGTTTGGTGGCTCAGCCAATCCACCCCCGGTGATGTTCCTTCTGTGGATGTTAGAAGCCTTGCCAGATAGGAGGTTCTTCCTAGAAGAGTAACAGGCAAACTTCCCATCGCAAAGAAGCAGATCTGATATCCCAGTGCAATATTATTGTCTCTCGTTACTACATGTGTTTGGTATTGACACAAATCGTAGCCTGGGGCCTCTGTTTATGTCTCTCTGTTCCCAAAGATAGATGGTGTACTTATTTTCCCTTGACTGCCATTTCCCTAGGCTGTTCCTACGGAGGAATCTGTTTCCCTAGATCCACTCCAATCAGTGCAGTTCTGAGATCTGGTGTCTCAGGGAATCTCAATTTTTCCATCCACATGGGGGAAGAGAGAGTCTCAGACTGCATCAGACTGGGAGAGAGTTGAACTTTGGAGGCCTGGTCATGCTGGCAGCAGTCTTGGTGGGAGCTCCAAAACAAAACCTTGTATTAGCCTCATATGGAGGCTCTCCCATTGGGCAACCATGCCTAGCGGGCTCATGATCCACTGCACTTCTTCCACTAGGTTTTTTCAAATCTTCCATATGCTGCTGCACAGAGTTTTCTGATGTCTCTCCAGAGGAATTAATGTTTGGTGGAGGTCAAGTCTGTTATTGGCTACGCTCTTTTCCCTATTCATCCAGGAAACCCTGCTGCGTTAGCAACTGAATTTGTCAGGAGAGCTCGAAACTTGCCACGTTTTTAATTTTAAAAGCCCCAACAAATTTTTGTTTTTCAAATTTTTTTGAAACTTTTCAAGTTTTTCAACCGGCTCTAGTTGGAAGTCCACACCTGAGCACTTTTTCCTTGGATAGAGCCTTTGTGAGGATATAATCTAGATGTGGATTCATGTATATCCCCTTCTGAATTTGTGAAGTGCTTCAATCTGTGGTTAGTGTAAAGGGCCAGGCAAATTTTAGAGTTTAAACCCTTGAGAGATGAGGGTTTTGATCTCACAGGTCAGCAACGGGCATGTCTGTCCACAAAGAAGCAGCTATAAAGGCAGGCCGAAGTGGTAGGCTCTTCAGGAGAAGGGGTTTCTTTCCCCAAAACTGCAAGCAAGCTGAAGTCTCACAGTAGAATCTGTAGGGCTACTGATGTGAAAGAAAAGTTGGTTATGAATTACTGGACAAGGTTTCCAGAACTTGGTAATGACTAGCAAGCCATTTTGAAATTAATGGTAATATTTTTCTTTTCTGATTACTTCTTTGATCAGTACAATTTTATTGCAATAAAGTTTGTATTATATTTGCATAAATGATTACGATAATACTAACTGAAAAGTCATTTTACAAGGAGGTTTAAAAAAAACAAAAACATCCTGTCTGAAATATGCAACTTTTTGCAGTTTCTTACTTTACTTGTTTGTGGTGATTTGTTAAATGTTGCTGTTATTTAAGATCAAAACCATAGTACGTTCTTTGTATGTTTAGGTGAAATACTGCATCACTAAAAGGGTTGTAATTGCAAGACTGCCTTTAAAACTAATCTCTCTCTCCCTCTCCCCCCCACTTCAGCACAGAGCTACAGGCATGAAGATGCAGGCCAAAGTACAGGGAAAGAGCATTGGCCAACTGTAGCAGCAGTAGCTTCCCTCCTCCCTTCCTCATGTGGCGCTTCTGGACCAATCATTATGCTCCACCCAGCTGTTCTGCCCTGCTCTCGCTCCACTGACTGACAGCAGTGCACTGTTACAGCAGAAGGTGTCATCCATCACGGAGAGAGCATGAGAGAACTCTACAGTGTTCTCACAGTGTACCAGAAACTTTAGACATCACAAATCCAGCCTGACACATCTGCAGTTTCTCTCTCCCGTTCCTCTCCCCACCTCCACAGCAAAATATGAAAAGCAAATAAAAATTTAAAAACTTGAACCTTCTTGTTTTAGGTTATGACAGATAGGTTTGAGCTAAAACAAGCTGTTTGTATGTGTAACTCATTTCAGCTAGAATGCCCCTCCGCGCCTCTTCTTCACATCCCCCAACTTAAGGTAGAACAAAGGTGTCCGATCCTCCTCTCTCACACTGGTATGAATCCACTGACTTTAATGGAGTCAATCCTGATTTACATTCCAATAAGTGAGAGGAGAATCTGACCCAAAATGTTCAAAACATTCCCCGCTGACAGAAAACTGTACCCCACACCCCCAAAACACTCAGCTTTCAAGGAAGCTGTTTCCTGAGTGAGGCAACTAATATTTCTATGAGATTCTTCTAGTTTCCTGCACTGAATCTATTTTCATCACCAAATACACAAAAAGATAAGATTTTAACTATGCACACATGCTACTTATTTGAAGGCCATGTTTGTAGGGAAGAGTATTCCTCAAATTTCACTCATTTATTTATAATGGGTTTGGGGTTTGTTTTTTTAATTTTGAAGATTTAAGGTAGGGATACAACTTTCTGCTGAGTCATAATCTTTACATAATGTTTCCTAGAAAACAAAAATCAAAATGAGCATTAAAATAATTTAACTAAAATGTTCTTTGGCTGGGGGTGCAGGATCAGGTGTAATGATTAGCATAATAAAAAAAATTACGAAATAGTAAGACACTTGATATTTCAAAAGTTATTATTATGGCAGGCCTTGCTTTGTGTTCTGATTACTGTTTCTTTGATACTTCAAATAATTAAACCATTGCAATGGCAATTTGCCTAATTTTCATTGCTCAGCTGTTCAGTGCATATGTTACTTTACAGAGAATTCAGTAGCACTGTATCACCTATACAATTAAAAAAATAAAATAAAAAGCAATCCAAGAAAATCTTCACGTCATCTAAAAGGAAAAAAGGATCTTCTAAACCCAGTTTCTAATCAGGATGATTTCCCATCATTTTTTCATGGGAGATAAGATCTCTTTTGCTCTTTGGGCTCCATATTGCACCATTGAAATTAATGGGCATTTTGTCACTGCTATATAGGAGCAGGCCCAATTTTGAAGTCATTGAAAAGTTAATTTGTCATTCTCTGAAGTAGTGTGTCAGGACAGAAAAATCAGAACAAATCCACTATAACCAACACACACACGTTAAATACACTTGAACACTTACTTCAATGAAAGATAAAAGGAGAAAAACCTGCTTTTTTATACAAATCTGCCCTTTTCACAAATTGTAGTCATCTCTGCCTCTTGTTAAAATAAAGAAAAATCTACCATCCTTTTGACCTTGGACTTGTTCGTTTCATCTGCCTCTCTCGGCACATGCTCTTTGCTAACCATTCAGCATGCTCCGAGGCCTGATAAAAGTGGTTAATGTTTACTGAAACCTGCGTATGAACTGTACTAAACCAGATAGGGGGAAAAGAAAGGCAAAGTTCTGCTGACAGCATCCATGACCAATTTAAAAAAAAAAAAGTGCACACATTTTACTTCTTAACTAAGCCTTTTCACTGCCCAAATACAAGTATCAGTAGTCAAGGGGAAAATAAATAAATGAAAAAGAACAAGAACTTTAAATCCATCTCTTCAATTGTTCGAGAGAGTTAGTCACTGATACTGTGAGACTCATACTCAAAGTTCTATAAAAAAGTAACAATTAAGTTTGTTTTCTAGAACACACAAAAGAAAAAGGAAAATCAAGCATTGGTGACTGTGGCCTACTTTCTGTGGGATGCATAATTTAACCCAAAATAGATGTTTTAAAAACATCCAGAAAGGCTTAGCAGAATTATTGAATTCCTTTTTCCGTTTTTTCTGTTGGAAATTTTATACATCCCTGCTTTAACAAAACCTTCTAAACCTCTTTTTTTTAAAATATATATTTATTTATTTCATAGGGGGAGAACAATATTATTTTGGCTGTTCAAACAAACTACAAGGTTTAACATTTCAGCAGCTGCCTGAGCACACGTTAGTTAAGAAGGGAAGTAGGGCCTTCTCGTAAAGTGCTTATCTTCAAACACTTTTAAAATGTGCATTTTAAAATATAATAAATAAAGTATTTTTGACAGGCTTACCTCAACAGTTTTGGGTTTAAACAACATATTGGGTTCATGCTAAGAAATATACATCACCACTCTTGGTTTTAGCTTACTGACATTTTGCATGTTATTTCTTCAAATGCCCATATTTCTATCTTTTTACAGCTATTTACAGTGCTCCCAGAAAACAACTCACCACCTCATCTCTTTTCTGCCCCCAGTGTCCTTTTGTCAGAGCAGGATGCTCTCAGGTGCTTAAAACCAACTTTTTTTTTGTACTAAAGGGCTGCAATAGAACCACAGTCACCTTGGAAACAAACATCACCCACTGTTTGCAGAGCAAACAATGGTACCTTTTCAGCCAGTATAAGGCAGGCAGGGCAAGGGGCAGCCAAGCAATTCTGGGACTTACAGGAGTGTTAACATATTGCATTCATTCAGTGCGTCAAAAAATAGTTCAGCACTAAAAGTGAGGCTCTCTCAAAGTGAGAGCCTTTGGCTGCAAACCACAGACAAGCTCATAAGGCTAAGAAGGTCAAACCAGTCTCCCAGTTCAGTGACAAACTCTCTTTTCATAGATAATCTAACAATTATTTTTTAATTGCCTTTCACATCTTATGCACCAGGCAAACTATTTAACTGGTTTTATTCAACAAAATTGAAGTGTTCAGCTTTGCAGAAACACTCACTGAAGTTTTATGAACATGTCAAAATATTTTTTAAAATTATTTACCGAGGCCTACATAGCTTTCCATCCAACATACAATAAGCCTGATTTTCAAAAGGGCTCGCAGCAATGTCTGGCTGCTCAGTATTTCTGAAAATCAGGCTCTAGAGCCAAGTGTACAAGTAGTAGGAGAAATGGGGTACAACTGAATTCAGTTTTTGAAGCATCATGGCCCATTTGACTATCATGGCTATTTTGTAGACATGTAAATAATGTACACAAACAAGTATCTGACCTTACAGAACAATAATGGCTAAAACTATGAGCAGTTTTACAACAGATTAATTTTCTTCCCCAGTGGATTTTTCTCTCCTTTTGTGATAGGTAAAAGCAAATACGGTGTACTTAGAAGACTCAATAAAAATGTGAATCCTAAAATCCTCTTAAGAAACATGTGCAACTTTTTTTTTTTAATTACTGATTTTATTTTATATTTTTAAATGCAGGGCAAATTATTTTAGTGTTTAAAGAGAACAGGGGACTGTGGAATAATTAAGTAAGTAATTATGCAGTTAAGTGCAACAATCACTAATGTATTTTATAGCATCTCCACACCGAGCAGCAAACACCTAATTAGTCTAGATCAACAGGGAACTAAAATCCAACTGCCAGTATGTCTTTCAGGTCTTTCAACACAGGAATGCAAAGTACTATGAAAATACCACTGTTTAACTTGTATGTACAAACTCACACTCCTCTAAGTCATGAAGTAGGGCAAACAAAATTCACCAATTTTGAGAACTGTGCTGAAGTGATGGGATGGGCATTGTGTGAAGGTGAAATGAGTTAAAACTACGTGGTGTTATACAGGTTTCCGCATCACAACAGAAAAGTTCTACAAACTTGACAGCTCTTTGGGAACACATTCTTATTTCTTGATGCATGAGGAATTTTCTTTGGCACATAAGAATTAAAAAGATTTAAAATCCACAACAGCAAATAATACCAACCATAACATTAGTAACATCTGTGCTTTATTACTAGCCAGTACTGGAGTGTTAGCTCCTGTGTCTCTCTACCTCTGTCTTGACTGGCAAAATGGGTGTGTGCTTTTCAATCATCCAGTTGGCTTAGCAGGACCAAAAAGCTATCTTAACACTTCTTAGGATGTAGAGGCTAACACAGTTGAAGCTGTGCATGGCCAGTTAAAATGGCTTCCAATGTGTCAGCCTGAATCTTAACAAGCATTGAGTACTTTTTCTACTGAGTTTAGCTAACTCGATTGAGCTCAACTGAAACACACCCTTTTTCACCTGTCAGGACAGAGACTCGCTATCTTGCTCATTGCAGAGTCATAAGGAAGAGGACTGAACTGGTATAAAGTGATTCACATTCACCCATCCTTTACTTACAGCTACAAAACAAAGAAAGCAAGCACATGACTGAAAGCAGAAACAACTTGAGGATCCTATTCCATCCTTATGACATGCTTCCGACAGTCATCTGTATGAAAAATAGCGTTAGTTCTAGCAGAATGAAGGAATCATTAAAATGTCTCTAATGCTGCCACATCATAGCTTTAGAAAGACAAGGTGGGGTGAGGTAATATCTTTTATTGGAGCAACTTCTGTTGGAGAGAGAGAGAGAGAGATACAAGCTTTCAAGCTTATACAGAGCTCTTCTTCTGCTCTGGGCTGTGTGAAGAGATCTGTGTAAGCTAGAAAGCTTGTCTGTCTCACTAACAGAAGCTGGTCCAATAAAAGATATTACCTCACTCACCTTGTCTCTCATGTCCTGGGACCGACACGGCTACAACAACACTGCATACATCATAGCCTTGGATAGAGAACTATTTCTTCCTACAAATCCAAGAAGGCTACTTTAGCATTAAGGAGTAGCTAAAACTATTTCACTGATTTAACTGTGTACTCTTATTTCAGAATAAGGCTATGTCTACACTAGCACTGCTGTTGGTAAAACTTCTGTCAGTCAGGGTGTGTGTGTTTTTTCACACCCCCAACTGATGTAAGTTTCACCAACAAAAGCACGGGTGTGGACACAGCTATCTCAGCAGGAGACGCGCCCCTGCCGACATAGCTACTGCTGCTCGTTGGGGGTGGTTTAATTATGCCGACGGGAGAGCTCTCTGCTGTGAGATCTGTAATGTAGACATAGCCCAAGACTGGCTTTTTGCAGTTTAGCTTGTGTCACTTTGCAAGTGGTTTAAACTAAAGCTCCAAAAAGCTCCTCTAATTCTGGAATAAGAGTGGCCAGATGGGGAGTTCTCTCTGTTTAAACAAATCAGCATAACTGGAAAAATTTCCGGTGAAGACAAACCCTTGAGTTTCTTCTTTTAAAATATATTGCTTAAATGCTTAGCAAGTGAACACGGCAAACACACATGTGCACACAATATAAACGCCAAGGAAATTCAGTGTCGTGAGTATTCTTCATGTTTAAAAAACTTCCCTGAACTGCAACTGAGCTGCAGAAGCAGCAGTTGTCGCTGAAGCACTACCAGCCCTTCCCCCCTGTAACCATCCCCACCCTCCAGGAGCTATCTCAAATCCTCAGGCTGTGTCGACTGCCAGCTGACAGAACTGTTTAGTCAGCAACTAGAGAGAGAGAAGCAGCCATTCGCTCCTCCATCACTCCCCTGCTGCCTTCCCTCATTACCTTTCTCTTCATAAACAGCTAGCAGAGGAAACACTCTGTTCTACAGCCCCTCCCTCCCAAACAATGTCCATTAGCAGTTTTGTCAGCAACTTATCTAACTTTGCGTGTGGCTTTTTTTTTTAGCTTTGTGTAACCCTCCTTCCCCACCCCACCCCCTTAAACCAAGCAAGAAGAGATCCAGAATTACAGCTTCAACTGTAGCAACTTCCTCCATCTTCTGTGAGAATATCACGTCAGGGAGCTCAACATGTTTCACTTCCTTTCTGAAGCACAATAGCCAGGGCCCCAGGTGCCAAGGTTAGCTTGTCCTTTTCCTTTTTGAGAGCTGATTTCCAAGTTCTTTTCATACTAGCCTCTCATCAAATACAAAAAGCTTGAAACCATACAAAATTACTACTGCTACAAATAATTACTTTGCACTTTTAAAGTGCATTTCCTCTGGTGCGAAGTGCTTTATAAAGGATTATCCACATTTTACAGAGAGGGAAACTCAAGCCTTGTCTACGCAGAAAAGTTGCGCCACTTTAACTATACTGGTATCATTAAAGCTGTACAATCACTCTCGCGCAGAGGCAGTATTGCGGGGATGAAAGTGCTTATACCTGTATAGCTTATTCCCATAGAGGAGGTGATGTAAGTTATAGCAGTATAACAGCACCTAGTGTGAGTGCAGTATCACTATAACTATATTGGTTAAAAATAAATAATCACCCCCCTCCCCGACATAGTTATACAAAACTGTGTGGAGATCAGGCCTCAGGAACAGAAGTTAGGCAATTTGCCCAAGGCTACACAGCAAGCCAACAACAGTCAACAAAACAACCCAGGTTTCCAGACTCCCAGACCTTTGCTCTAACCCCTAGTGGATACTGTCTCCAACTTTGAAAAAGCACATCTAAAACTGAACATTCCATAGAAATGAAATTTAATTCTTGGGGAATATATGCTCTGCAGCTCAGGAAAAAAGGCAAAGGGCAAACACTAAATAATCAATTTAACTTATTAAGGAAAGAGTGGAACCAAAACAGCTGTTAACAGAAATGTCTATTTTTAATATTTAAAAAAATGGAACAGGTAAGTGAAAGGTATAATTGCTCACCCAGATGGTGCTAAACAAATTTTGTCTTTATGTCTTTGTATTCTGGAATGCAAATTCAGGCCTCCTGGTGCTGCACTGGTTTTAAGGAACTTGGTCTATTTACTCATTGGCAAAACAGTCTAATTCTCAACATTAGTGGAGGTGGGAAAAGGGAGAAACTACTGCCTATACACTTCATGAAACTATGCATGGTTTATATAAAAATAACATGACTCAAAACAAAATATCCTCCATGTGAAGATGTCTGAAATGAACTACCATTTAATTTTGCATCTGTGAAGCAGCTTCTCCTTCACAATACAAAACAAAAAACAAAACAAAAAACCCCACATACATCAGTTATTGGTCTCACACTGTAGCTTCTACTTCTATTCATCTCAAAATGTTAGTTCTAGAAAAAAATCATGGTATTTTAAAAAAAATCTTCTGTATATCTACTCATCATTGCTGCTTGTATCAGATGTAAAAATTATTGAAACAGCAAACAAAAAAATCCTCCTCCCCCCAAAAAAACCAACATACTAGAACGGTGGTGAAGATTCAACTTACATTTCATAGAAGCCATGGAAAGAGTTTAGGACAGAACTCCTTCCTAACTTACTCCTTTGTACTAAAAGCACTGCAGTACACATGCTACACAAGACTGCCCAGAGCAGCAGAGCCTATAGACAGGCAGCTGCAATATCTACATATGAAGAACGTGCCTTTAGGATGAAGGTTTAGCCTTTATTGTGAGTTTTCTGTGTATCTACTCATCATTGCTGCTTGTATCAGAGCCGCGTGCCAAAGGTTGCCGATCCCTGGTCTAGGTCAATAATATGCAGACTTCAACACTTCTCCATACTCCATGTTTTATTACTACACTTAAACTGCACTAACACAATCCATGAAGCACATTTCCAAGAGAATTATTGCACTCTTATATTCAGTTGTTCAGTGTTACTTGGCTTTTTTTAAGTCATGCACCTTATAACATGACCTTAGATGCCCAACAGCTGCTCAACGAGTTACTCTTAGAGATGGCTTAAATGAACTGTTGATACAGAGGACAAAATTCTGCTCTTGGTTACACAGGTTTACTTGGAGTAACTGACTTGAACAAAGTCACTCCAGATATACCCTGGTATAGCCAAAACTAAACTTGGACCACAATCTTTGGTAGTAAAACAAAAAAAGATGTCGGGGGGGGGGGGGGGGGGTCTTTTTATGACTTATGTATCAGATTGTCACATGGACATAAACTTAAAATAAAAGAAACTAGTTAAAAAGCAATTTTCAACAGCAATAAAAATTCTGTATTCCACCTGCTAACAAAGAGATTAGTATCTGAGGAGTGATGGTGGTGATTGGGTGGGGGAATAGGATGGTGATTGGGTGGCCAAGGAAATAATAGTGAGGTCACTAATTCATCATTATGGACTTCCAGGATATCAAAATAGAGAAAAAAAGCTATTTTGTCCCTCCCTACACCCTAAGTATAAAATAAGAAAAAGGCATCTTCAAGAACAACAAAACATTACTCTAGCACCCAGAGAAATCCTTTTAGGCTTTTTCCCTACTGTAAAAGTGCCTCTATGATTCTGACTTATTTCATCAGCACTGGTTGTCGTCATATATCCGGCTGTGTATTCACCTCTGACTGGTGAAGAAGTTGTTTGAAATAGCAGCTTGGAAGGCAAACATCACAGTTTGTCTCAAATGGAAGGGCAGGTGAAGAAGTAGTGAACCCCTATAAAAGCCTTCAACTAATATGTCTGCCTTTCTTTCGGTGTGCTACCAGCATTAAATGGTAAGAAAGCACCTACCAACTGGTGGAAGTCAGAGAGGAAATCCGCAATTAACTTTAATGGAGTTGCAAGTCAGAATACAGATGGTTTATATCAAAAGTTTAACAAAGCACCTTATAAAAAGGGATGCACTGTACCTGCATGACATAGCAAAACCACTCTCCAACTCCATGGCTGCAAAGGTCCATGCCCCAGTAGCAGAACAGATGTGGTTCCTTTGCACAGATAATGGCTTTGTGTGTCCAACCCAGCACAGGGTGTACAAGCGTACACCACAAAGCACAATTTTGCAGAAGCTCCCTGCAGTGCAACAAGGAGCTATTGGGATGCACATCTGTGTGGATTCCATGGCCCATCCCAAGTAACAGAGGCATGCTGGAAGGCTAGGTCAGTGAGTTGAAATAACCTTGGTGGAGTGACTCTGGGACTTGGGCAGTGAGGGACAGTAAGGGGTAGGAAGACATCCTCTTTCTCCTACAGCCCCTCAACAAAGATACCCAATGTTCAGCCTGCTACTCAGGGACAGGATGCCAGGGGATTTGGCCATGCAGGTATGTTCTTGTCTCCTGGGTTGCAGCTTTTAGATAAACAAAAAAACATCTGGTTGTCTAAGTTACATACCTTGAGAATAATGCAGTTAGCACACAGCCAGGGTCTGCTTTCACATTGTTTTTTACATCCTGGAACTCAACTGTCACACACAGTCACTCCTGATTATGCATGTGAAAGCAGAAGTCGAGCCCACAGTCCAAGTCCATACCAGTTTAGGGCTCAATTCCTTAGCACTCACGTGAACTACACAACCCTCAGGAGCAAGCACACAGAGCACTGCCAGAGTGCCTTAAGACCAATCTTGAATCCAAAAGTAAAGAATCTCACAGGTCATACCAAAAAGCATGGTTGGCAACTTAAGTCAGGATCCCCTAAAATGAAAACTTCACTGCATTTAGCTGATCCTTCACTTCATTTAACAGAGATACCTTGTACTGTAGATGCTGGGCTACCAAACTGGTTTTACACAGAGATGCAGTGAAAATTCAGCCTCCACTATAAAACAGTGCAACGCCATAATTATAGCTGGGACCCAATTCTGTTATTTTTAAAGGGATCTATAAAACACTTTTAACACTAAGAAACTGAATACAGCTGTTATACCCAACAAGCTGAATACGAGAGTATCATCCCGAGTTTAAAAAAAAACAAAAAAACAAACAAAAACAAAAACAGAATTATGTTTTTAAAAGTAACTATTTTCTAACACCCAGTAAAGGCACCTTTACTACTCAAGAGACTCAGACACCCAGACATTAAAATGTGCACTACTTACAGCTAAATGCCAAGCTTTAGCAAGACTGACTAAGCCTTTTCATCAATCCAAGGCAAACTGAGTATCATGCTGTATATGGTGTATGGATTAAGAAGAGACTTTAGAAGCCAAGGCTCCTCTTCTGGTTTATGTCAGCATTATAGAGTGCAGAGCACTTTTCATAAGGAAAGGGTTTTCCTCTTGGTGACCTGGCCAATATGTCTCTTCTCCCCCAACCTTTCACTCTAGAGGTGGCTGCATTTCAGTAGCACAATATATCTATACAGTTGTAAAGCACTTCGGAATCCTTCAATGGATAAGGGTTTATAAAAATAAATGGGGTTATTTTGGATAGTGTGAAAAGCAAAATAATTTCCTTTGGAAAACTTCTTTTAAGCTTTCTTATTTGTTCCAGTCCCAAAGCGTGCTAATTCCCTTACAGAACAAAGAGACCGTTCCCTGCCCCAGAGACCTCAAAGATGTGATATATAAATACGCTGAGTGATTATAAGCATAATGGGATGGGAGTAGAAAAGAGTTATAGCAATAAACCTTCTTTAAAGCAGGTCAGTGCAATTCCTATGCCAAATCGGTGAATCCTGGCTTCCACCACCTGCAAACACTCAAGTATTTCTCGGCTTTGATGAGTCTTCTAACTTTTTATAGCTAGTATCACATGGATGTGGATGGTGTCCACAGGGTAAATGCCTATCGTGTCTGGCCAAGTTTCATTCCTTA
Source organism: Mauremys reevesii (assembly GCF_016161935.1). Classification (NCBI taxonomy): domain Eukaryota; kingdom Metazoa; phylum Chordata; order Testudines; family Geoemydidae; genus Mauremys; species Mauremys reevesii. Next base: position 172,860,705 of record NC_052624.1, on the reverse strand, counting down.
GGGTTCTAGTTGTGCTTGGAGAGCTTCAGGCTCCCCCCGCGATGGAATACTGGGTACACAGTTCTTGTCAATTAACGATACCTCTCAGAGGGAGAGCAGGGATCAGGAATCACTCAAATCATTCGGCCCTTGATCAATTATCCATATCCTGATGTTAAAAGTCTGTCCATAAATTACATAATGTATAGGGTTGTCCTTAATTCTGTGTGTTTGTCTTAGTGTTACAAGGGAGGGTGGGAGTGCGAGTCTTGAAGAAAAGAAAAGAAAAACATCACCAAAAAACATGTTATGATTGTGCTAGCTTCCTGTGTCCAGTCTGCCTCTATTGGGCAAGTTTATTGAGATGATGGTGAAGAGAGAACCCTGGCTGTAGCCCTCAGCATTCCTGGACATCTGACTATGGACTTGTCTTCATTAGGGAAAAAAAGGTATATTTTTAACACGTTAAAATCCCAGCATAGACACAGCAAGTTGTAGTTTTAACAGGTGTCAGCTGTTCAAGGTGAACCCTTGACTCCACCTAGGCTTTAACTCAACCAGTTCAGCAGCTGTTAAAAGCTGCGTGCCTTGTCCACTCTGGACTTTTAAAAGAGTTAGTTAGAAAGTTGACTAACATGTTCTAGCAACATACCTTTAAATCCTAGTCAGGACAAGACCAAAGAATACCTATCACTATCATCTTGGTTGTTTTGCAGCTATTCGCTCCATCTTGCAGTGTTCTATTTCGTCACTCCTACTTTTCAATCTGTATCTGTAAGTTCTTTGGGACAAGGGCAGTGCTTTAGTATGTGTCTCTGTACCACCTACCATCAATCCTGACTGCAGCGTCTGGTTGGTAACGTAATAGGCATTAATAAAAATATTGAACAGCAATCACTGTCTCCTACAGTGGTTTCAGTGATGCAATTTGAGATAACATACGGTTAAATATGGGCACACACCTCTACATCTCTTTGTTCAGACCTGGACAGTGTGCTAACTCCATTCTTGTGCTCTGTGCATTAAGTCAGCTGATGCAGTCTCACTCAAAGTCCCTATATCTGAACATCAAGGGGAGCTGTTGGCCTGGCTTTTCCAGCAGAGGTCCATTAATTCTGAAACTTTTTTCCCTCATTAATCTGAGAGAGGCCAAAGTTTGATTTCAGATCATGGGCTGGTTTAAAGACCCATTCATTTACTCAGGCTTTGGTGTGAGTGGTGAGAAAGGTTGACAACAGTGGACCTGTCTCCTTTCACAAGCACAAAATCTCACTTTTTAAATGCAAATAATTAACAATATTCCACCACGCATCAGTTGGAAGCTAGATCCAATATATTAGCAATGACTAGATTTCACCGTGCTATTAGTACTTGTATGCCATCTATTAAATGATGGTTGTCTATGAACCTACAGTTTTGTGTGTTCAGCTTCCTAGGCAGGAAGTACAACCTACTGGTTCAGGCACAAGACTGGGAGCATCTCTGTTGCACTTTCCCAGTTGCAACAATTGGGATAATACTTATTTTACCTGAGCAGGCTGTTGGGACAGCTAATGTATTAAAATGTATGAAGAACTTGTGAGATTTCTGGATGAATATACAATGTGCTATTCCTATTAGTAAAACTAGCCTGAGTCTTAACAAAAACTTCAGCCTGACAGAGGACCATGACAAAATCCCAAAGAATGTCAATGATATTTGTCATTCATTGTATGGTATACAGCATCCCAGCACAATATTATTGTACTGAGCATTGGGGCGGCAGCACTTCACCCTGCTAATTTAGTCTTCTTGTGAAAAGTGCAGGACTGAGAGCCAGGAGACTGAACAGATCCTGCAATGTAGCCGCCCCTGCCAACGTGTCTCAGCCCTGAACTGGAAGAATTACTCCCAGACAGATAAGAAGGTAATTCACTTCTCATATATATTCAATCCAGGACCCCTCTACCAAGTGCCTATTATAGGGGGAAATTTTGCAATGTGCACCCGTCTCAAAAAGGTCAGACAGCTAACTGGCGACAATGACCTTAATTCACTGCTCCCCTGAACTGAATTTGAAATGTCAACCTACAAGGTAAAAAGCTTCACCACATCTTATTACTAACACCCTGAGCATCCTGTCTCCCTGGAATCAAGGAGAATAAGAACAAACAAAAAAAGGTTGCTTTATACAAAGCAACCCCTGGTTTTGCCGTCTGTTTTCTTCACACAATTCCCATCCAATCATTCCCCCTCTCCCCCTCAGAGTTTAAGGCGTGTTGGCTATGCTGACATCAGTGACTGGCTCCTGGGGCTGTGAAGACAGCTGTTGCTGCTCCTGCTCATGGCCAAGAGCCAAGTCTCTCTGCCTTTATGGTGATGCTCCCTCCTGCTCCCCCTCCCTCCCTTGCCCTCGGGCCCACATGTCTGCAGGGTGGGTGAAGTGGTCACTGGCAGCCTTTCCAAGCAAACTGAAGCAGAAAGCTAACTTTCATTCTCAGCCTCAGATCAGATGCAATCAAAATGTTAACCCCAAGTTTTGGCCGTCATAAGTGAAACAACCGTATTTTCTTGCCAAACATCTGAGGCCCAGGTTGTCCTTATGACAGGTCACCTTTAAATGACAATCCACCACACCTACCCTATAGGATGAGTATTTTTTTTGATGCAGATACCAGGGAGACAGGATGGCCATAGGTTGCCATTTCAAATCCACAGCAACAGAGTACATTCTCTGGGGTAGCTGCTTTGTACAGCACCACTGCTTATTCTGCCCACAGAGCTGACTTAACCAGACCAGGGAAGGTCACATGATCGTAAGGGGATTCCTCAGTGATGCAGAGACATTGTAGGGACTCTAATGGTATTCCTCCTTCACCCTACAAGCAGCACTGTGGGGACAAAGGGGTGTGGCTAGAGAAGATGGAGCCAAGTCAATCCTCAGCTGATGCATTTTTGACTCCTGGTGACCATTTGCAGCCAGCACACCTAGAAAAGGGAGATAACCTGCACTGCATCAGGATCAGGGGAGTGAAAAAATAATCTTTAAAGGCACCTTTGTTTTTATATCTTCCTGCCTGAGCACTGTGGCTCTGCAGCCCATGCCCAGTATGCCATGTTTAACAAAATATGCACAAAATTTAAAAAAAAAAAAAAAGTTTGAGTTGTTGAAATACTACAGTTTTTGTTTAGATATTACAAAAACTGAAATGCAGTGTCTGCATACTTCAGATCTCTAATTAACAAAATTTTAAAGAACATAGCAACATTTATTCCAGTGTTTCTTCAAAGCCACCTCCCAATGGGCCAAATTCTGCAGCCCTTTCTCAAGTTGAGTAGTGTTTACTCAACTAGTCTCATTGGCTTCAATGTGTGAACAAGTACAAAGCATACAGTGAGCATGGGTTGCAGATTCTGTCTCTTATCGCAAATGACTTTTTTGAAAAGTAAAAGTAGGCCCTAGTCCTGACAAAATTTAATTTAACTTGTCAAACTACTTGTGGGTTAACTCATATGAGTAAAGTTATGCATATATTTAAATGTCTCTACGATTAGGCACAAGCAACAGGTATCATGACCCTCTCCCTATCCCTTTGACACACTAAATCCCTAACATGTTAATGAACAATATTTGAAGTCTGAAAGGGATTTTTCTGCATTGCTACCAGTTAGAGAGTTAAAGAAGATAACCAACACATGCAGAGCAGATTTCACATTCACGTATTTCTTAAGGAGACTTTTTAAAAAAAAAAGAGAATTGCCAGGAAGATGGAAAGACGGCAGGAACAGGTTAGGCTCCTGATGCTCAGTTTATCTGGACGAAAAGGAGTACCAGTAATGCAAATACATAAGTGCTGCACATCAGACACAATACGCGTAACACCTTGAGATGACAGGAAGAGAGACACCTATAAAATAATTGTATTTACAGTAAAGATTAAAAACACTAAACATTAAAATGGTTATTTGTTACACTCTGAGATTAATAAAACTATCGTACATTACTTAAAGAAAAAAATGTGTTATAGAGACACACAACTCTCAACCTCCTTCCCCAACCCCAGTACCAGAATGGAAAGGGGCTGATGCAAACATAATAAAGAGTTTCTAGAACAAGCCAGTCAAATTCATTAAAGTCTTCATGAACTCAGCAGGGCAAAACCCATTCCTGTTTTCAGAGCTTATTACAGCAACATGACTAAACATGCTCAACAGTCCAATTTGATAGGATGCATCCATTTGTTAAAGCTAAAGGAAGATGCATTTCTGTTATATATGGTACCAATGCTGTCACGTTTTTCCAAAAGATGTTTAGAAAATAAACCTGCTACATGCATTCAAGTCATAGTATCATTGGCCTTATATGTGTTTAACCTGTACTTGCTATGCACTGTGGGCAAATATCTGACATCAGCTTATTCCAGCTCTAGTAACACTGAACTGCATTTGACTGGGAGAAACCCAGACACAATGGAACGCTGGAGTTCTGAAACTCAACTAGTTAGTATTTAGTGTCACATATATTACCTTTGGTTTGGTTTAATCCAGGTAACCTGATTAAAATGGAGCCTTCTCTGGGGGGGGGGGGGGTCTGTTTCTAGTGATTTCCATTACTCAATATACTTTCACACTTTATAAAACCAGGATATGAGATATACATTCTAGCTGGCATGCTTTTTTTTTTTTTTTAATCTTAAATGTGAATTATTTATGCTGCACCCCAAGGAATGAAAGTTAGATTAGGTTTTGAATGGAAAGAGTGAATATTTTAGTAGAATTCTGTACTGTACCAGCAACAGGATTATTAAGGGAATGGCACACTGCTCTATTTCCAGTTTCTTCCTCAAACCTCTACATTTCAGGATTTTAACGCTTGGCATGTTTACATCAGGGCCTAAAACAACACAAACAAACCCAATGGATGTGCAATGAAGTTTTAAAATATGCACAGAATTTTTAGGAGTATACTCACTGCAAAACTTAAAAAAAAAGAAAAAACCAAACACTACCCAACTAAAGATTATTAACCATGTATATTTACTGATACCACTGCATAGAGAATCAGCATGCCTTTCCTTTATGTGTGAACAAAGTGTTCATGAGACGTGCCCAATTCATGCAACCAAAGTCCTCTGTTTATATACACAAGCCAGGGCAGTAGCAGTACAAGATTAGGACAATCTCCAGGGGTAAGAGGGAAGTTATTATTAAATATTTATACTGCAGTAGTGACTACTAGGTCATGTCCACATTGTGCTAGACACTGGACAAACGTGGTAAATGTATGAGAGTCCCTGCCCCCAAAAATTTATAATCTAGGAATTAGGATATAAGAGGTGGAGGAGATAAACAAGTTGCAGAAGTGGAAGAGGAAGGAAGGTGACAGAACCAATTTTTGGTGATTTTTTTGCTATGTCTACACCCACACACTGGGAAATACTAGACTGAGTACTAAAGCAACTCATTTCTGGATTATTTTGGCTGTTATTGAGAGACTATTTGTAGTAACTTATGTTACATTCATTTGCATTGGTCATCTGGACTATTCAAAGAACATCTGACTCTCGCTCTCTAAATAATCAAATACTAGTTTGCGTTTGTGGAAGGAGCTGTTGTATTCAAACCGCTTGCTAGGAACTGTTACTGAGCATGTGACAGGTACGCGTGGTTGTGTTCGTCCCATCCAACGTGAACAAACTATTTTTGGTCCAAAGACTTTTTACTGTACATTTTAAAAAGGAAGCACGATGAGCACAGACATGGAAACACTGACTGTAAGTTAAATGAGTGAGGCAGAACATGCAAGAGAGCAGCTTCCAGAAAACCAGATCAGATCAGGAGCCAGCAAATACTTCCTCAAGAGGTCACTCAAATTCTATATGGTCACGCAACATCTACAGTATAGCTGACAGAGTATTGTATGTGCTGAATATTACCAGATGACTACTAGTTTTCAATTGCATACGAATAGTGGATTCAAAACCCACACACTGAAGGATTTGGAGTAAGAGCTACTTAAAACTGGAAATAAAAACTCTGGCCCAAAACAAGTCCCTTAGATCCATACACAGAGAGAAGAATCTTCCATGTATATCTCTCACTCTCTTTCTCCATGGAAGGCTGGACCCTTGGGGGACACAGTCTCCCTATCATTCCCCACAGGGAACCCACTGGAAGGTTAACACAGCCTCTGGGTTGCAGAAGATTTTTCCAGGGACAGCTGTGAATGGAACTCAACTGCCAGGGATCCAGAATGGGGAAAGACATTTTGGAGGCAGCATAGAGGCAAATGGTACCCATGGTGGCTGTCAGGTGGAGAGGGCTACGCAGGAATAAAAAAACCCCACAACATATGTTCAACATGGCCCACTTAATGTTCCTGTGAGAACCTTAACTTTCATTTTTGACTTTTGAGCATTTAAAATGAGTCACCTTAGCTTTTTTCCCTCAAGGCGGAAAAAGAACCATGAAAAATCCAGAGCAACTAGATTTAAAGAGCTTACAAATTCCACCAGCTTTGCAAGCAGAGCTTGAAAACTGCCTGAATTGCAGTTAATAGGGCTGCAGAGTTTACAGATTCTGTTGGTTCCCTCCTGCAGTGTTTAAAATGTGCATGGCTTCCTTATAAGTTACTAGGCATCCACTATGACATATGGATCACTTCACCCTCTACTCAAATTTAGTCTCTAATTAGGGACAGCATGGCAGTCATTCTGGGCACAGCAAAGCTACAGAGCTGTCTGGTCTTTTTATAAATAAAAAATAGCAATAATAAAGGTGAGAAAGGAAAGAAAAAGTTTCTTCCATAAAAGTGAAGGGAGTTTAAGTAGACAGAATGGAGCAAATGCTGCAGATCTTAAATGGAGCAGAGTTTCCAATGACTTAAACAGGAGTTCTGCTCAATCACAAACCACAGAAATTACCTAAAATTGCAACAGGATGAGGATAGTGGATATAACACGTTTACTGATTCAAACATTGCTATGGGACCTTACAGGGTAGGAAAGTAACCTATCTGCCATGAAAGGTGTTGTGGGATTAGTTACCAGAAGCTGTCAGGGCCCCAACTTTAAGTCTGATTTGGAAGTCATATGAATGTAAAAACTGATACATATTTGGGCCATCTCATTAGGAAAAAAATTAATTCTCTCTTGAGAAAGAGAAATAGATCATTAGTTTCAAATAGCATAAAGTGTAAACTACATCTACACAGAAAAGCACTTGTTACCCCTCATTTAGCTTATACCCCACATCTGGGGAGTGTACCTTACATTTGCAAATGGAAGATCTTAATAATCCATTAGGCCTTTTCAACCTCTAACTTCTACAGCATTCAATTATTCTTACTGTAATTTCGTATCTTCATTTAAACAAACCAAAAAAAAAGTTTTATAAACTATGGTGAAACATTCAAGCTGTAATGCAAATTACTAGAGTAAAAAGAATATGGGATAACAACTGTTGGGGGAAAAAAGCTGTGACAGCACATGATTTACACATGGCAACCACATTAAAAGTTCATCACCATATATTGCCCTTTGCATGCATGCAGTTCCACGGACATCAGAGTAGAGTTCCACACATGGATGCAGAACAGTATAGGGTCATTAATATCTTGGCTGCTTCTCAGGTTTTCAAAACACTAAAAGAAATTAGGCATCATAATGACTTCTTTATGTCAAGACAAGCATTTTTTTCTAATCTTAGAAAAACCCACCTGATTTTAGTAAATTCCTTCCTGCTTCCCCCAACCAAGTCTGACAACTGTGAAAATTATTTCTAAAATTGATCCCTCCCACCCTCAAAAGGAAATAGAAGAAAGATTTTGTTTGCTAGGACTACCCAAAGCAAATCTCTATGGCTAAGTTATAAAATAAGGGGTTAAAAAAGGAAGTATGGAAACAACAACCTATACATGGGAGAAAGTTTACTGGTGTAACGTGCATAATGTATTTATATGAATTGCTGTGTGGTATAAAACCTCAAGCTTCTGAACACTTACATCACATACAAGATGGAAAGATCCTCAACAGTGTCCTCAATAAAACAAGCTAAACAAACACAGATGACAAAAGCAAAGGCTACCTGCATTTTTAGCATTTTAATGTTTTGTTTCCCTCATCTTTAAAACAAAAAAGGAACCAAATTCCTATAGAAACTCATTAAAAACTGGCTATTAAAGTTCATTCATCTTCCAGCTTCAAAAGATAAATGATGGCGTCTATCCACACTGGCACTTGTTGGTGTAACTTATGTCACTCAGACGGGTGTTTTTTTCCCCACACACCTGAACGACACAAGTTATACCGACAAAAGTGGTAGTACAGACACAGCCTCAGTGTAGACACAGCCTCAGAAGGGACTTAGAAGCATCTGAAAAATTTACCTCAAAGCTTAAAAAAAGAATATTCTTCTTGTTCCAAACACATTAGTTTTCAGTTTATAGTTTGAAAGAGATCAAGTTGATCTGATTGACAGGCATTGTGCCTCCAGGAAGATATGGGAGTCTCACATCTTCCTCCAAACTGATGTGATGAAAAGACAAACAAAATCCAAGTAATCCACCAGTGTTACCTAAAAGCTCTTTTGCACTATGCTAAGAACCTATGCTAACATTTAAGTAGAGAAATTCAAATACTACATTGAATATCCTTCCACGACAAAAAACAATGGTAATGCAAACATTGGGTCGGGGAGAAGGTTGTAATCAAAGCTGTTAAAGGTCTTAATCTAACAACCCTGAGGCCTGGTCTACACTACACGTTTAAACCGAATTTAGCAGCGTTAAACCGATTTAACCCTGCACCCGTCCATACAATGAGGCCCTTTATATCGATATAAAGGGCTCTTTAAACCGATTTCTGTACTCCTCCCCGACGAGAGGAGTAGCACTGAAATCAGTATTGCCATGTCGGATTAGGGTTAGTGTGGCCGCAATTTGATGGTATTGGCCTCCGGGCGGTATCCCACAGTGCACCATTGCTTTCCAGAGCGGTCACAATCTGAACTCGGATGCACTGGCCAGGTAGACAGGAAAACCCCCGCGAACTTTTGAATTTCATTTCCTGTTTGCCCAGCGTGGAGCTCTGATCAGCACGGGTGGCGATGCAGTCTCAAATCCAAAAAGAGCTCCAGCATGGACCGTACGGGAGATAGTGGATCTGATCGCTGTATGGGGAGACAAATCTGTTGTATCAGAGCTCCGTTACAGAAGATGAAATGACAAAGCATTTGAAAAAATTTACAGGCTACGATAGACAGAGGCCACAGCAGGGACTCAGCACAGTGCTGCGTGAGAAGAGTAACGGAAAGCCAAAGAATCAAATGGACACTCATGGAGGGAGGGAAGGGGTACTGAGGACTCCAGCTATCCCACAGTCCCCACAGTCTCCGAAAAGCATTTGCATTCTTGGCTGAGCTCCAAATGCCTGAAGGGTCAAAAACATTTTCCTGGGTGTTTCAGGGTGTATGTCGTCAATTTACACCCTTCCACACACACACACCCCCCCCCGAAAGAAAAGGGAAAAAAATCGTTTCTCGCCTTTTTTCAATGTCACCCTATGTCTACTGCATGCTGCTGGTAGACAGGGTGCTGCAGCGCTGAACACCAGCATCCCCTTCCCGGTGGCAGACGGTACAATATGACTGCTATCCATCATCATCATCAGCCCGTGAATGCTCCTGGCTGGCCTCGGTGAGGTCGGCCGGGGGCGCCTGGGTAAAAATAGGAATGACTCCCGGTCATTCCCGGCAGATGGTACAAAAGGCTTGGTAACCGTCCTCATCATAGCAGCTGGAGGCTGAGCTCCATCAGCCCCCCCTTTCATGTCTAAAGAAAAGATTCTGTACTGCCTGGACTATCATAGCATCGGGAGGCTGCCCTCCTCTCCCGCCCCCCCGACCCTTTAATGTCCTGCCTGGACTATCATAGCAGCTGGAGGCTGCCTCCCCCTCATTTTATCTCACTAAAAGTCAGTGTTTCTTATTCCTGCATTCTTTATTACTTCATCACACAAATGGGGGGGACACTGCCACGGTAGCCCAGGAGGGTTGGGGGAGGAGGGAAGCAACGGGTGGGGTTGTTGCAGGGGCACCCCCTAGAATGGCATGCAGCTCATCATTTCTGCGGGATCTCTGGGGCTCTGACCCGGAGTGGCTGTGCTCTCTGGTTCTCTAGTACACTTGCCCCATATTCTAGGCAGGACTGACTCTATTTTTAGACAAAACATAAAGAAGGGAATGACCCAGGGAGTCATTCCCATTTTTGTCCATGCACCCCCGGGCGACCACAGCGAGGCCAGCCAGGAGCACCCGTGACAGCAGCAGACGGTACAGAACGACTGATAACCGTCATCACCAATTTCCAAATGCGAACGGTGCAAAATGACTGATAACCATCATCTCATCGCCAATTTACAATGGCAGACGGTGCAATAGGGATGGTAATCGTCTCTGCTACCTTGCAAAGGCAAATGAATGCTGCTGTGTAGCATTGCAGTACCACCTCTGTCAGCAGCATCCAGTACACATACGGTGACAGTGACAAAAGGCAAAACAGGCTCCATGGTTGCCGTGCTATGGCGTCTGCCAGGGCAATCCAGGTGAAAAAGGGTGCGAAATGATTGTCTGCCGTTGCTTTCACGGAGGAAGGATTGAGTGACATTTACCCAGAATCACCCGCGACACTGTTTTTGCCCCATCATGCATTGGGATCTCAACCCAGAATTTCAATGGGCAGGGGAGACTGCGGGAACTATGGGATAGCTACGGGACAGCTACCCACAGTGCAACGCTCCGGAAATCGATGCTAGCTTCGGTACATGGACGCACACCGCCGAATTAATGTGCTTAGTGTGGCCGCGTGCACTCGACTTTATACAATCTGTTTTACAAAACCGATTTCTGTAAAATCGGAATAATCCTGTAGTGTAGACATACCCTCAGAGTGCCTATTTAGTATACAAGTCTAACTATGTCTTGGGGAGAGGGTTTCCAATAGCTTTTCTCCGCCCTGTTAGTTCCATCCTGATGGAGCTCAGGGAGCCTACAGGTGAATCCTCATTAAGCTATTCAGCTGCTCTGTCTCTAAGCTATTCAGTGCTTTGCTACACTGGCGCTTTACAGCGCTGCAACTTTCTCGCTCAGGGGAGTGAAAAAACACCCCCCTGAGCGCAGCAAGTTACAGCGCTGTAAAGTGCCAGTGTAAGATAATCCCTATGGGGAGGTGGAGTACCTGCAGCGCTGGGAGAGCTCTCTCCCAGCGCTGGCACGGCGACCACACTCGCACTTCAAAGCGCTGCCGTGGGAGCGCTCCCGCGGCAGCGCTGTACGGCTGCAAGTGTAGCCATACCCTAGGACTTTACAGAGGCTTTCAAATACTTGTTTGAATCACACTGAATAAACAGTCTCCACCCAGTCACATACTTCTGTTGTCTAAAGCACCTATTCACAGGCAACTACTGTACTGATTGGTAGGCAGGCCAAACTGAAAGCTGAAGTACCATTAAAACCAAGATTCACCGGAATGCCTCCAGATTGCTAGAGAAAACAGAGGTCCAGATTCCGTTCTGTTACATCAGGGTAATTCCAGACAAACTCCACCGACCCAATAGAGCTCTGCCAATTTTACTCTAGTTTAACTGAGAGCAGAATCCGGCCCACACGTCTTATTGCCCTTTCCAGGCTAATTTACTCTGAACCATTTCCACCGCTATGGGAGTGTGAAAATGAGAAAATCTTTTCAAGTTGCCTGTTAATTTCCTTTCAGGAAAGCAATATTAATATTAGCTTCAAAGCAGTTAATCATTCGTATAAGCACAAAAACAAACAACAGGATGCTTTAGTTCTGCCTTAAGAGTTGTGGCCTCTCAAATCATGTATGTCCTACCTTAAAGTGTTGCTATGTGAAACAAATTGATGGCCAGGGTGGGGTTGAAAGAACTTTGAAGGTGGGAAATGCTAATGACTAGTTTGCATCCAAAGATGTACTATCATCAGATTTCTGCACTGGAAGAACAGTGAAAGGCGGGAGAGTGGGATTTCTACTCAGTCTGGATCCCATCCCCCGTAAATGAATATTTTTCATCCGTAACATCTATGTATATGGTGACTGAAACATAATCATTGTAACTGCTGTTTTAACTAAGATACAAGAAATGGAAAGTAGACCTTTTACAGTCCTCAGAAGAGCCAGTTTAAATTTTCAACACCAGCCTCTAACAAAATCAGATCTCCCAGCCAACAATAAGAAATTGGCTAGTCCCATTGTTTCCTTGAAGAGAACACTCTTCCTCTTCCCAATTCTATATGTGATCTCCCAAGACATTTCTTGGCAAGGTTGTAGTAGGTATATGAACACCATGGTCATAATTAAAATTATATGAAGAGAACACAGTGCAAACAAACTCTGCCCCTTTTCAAAGCTTCAGTTTTCTCTCCTGAAATGCATTCTAAAGTTGTGATGGAGGGCTGGAGGGAGGAAGGAAGAACATTGGTGATAATGCAAACTACGAACCATTTTGTTTGAATTTAGAAAGGAGGTGAAAGAGTAACAGATGTGAAAGGCAGGCATCCTCACTACTTTCAGCAGAACTTAAAATAGTACTGCCAATCTCCTCTAAGAGAATGGAACGATTATCAGTTGGGGCGGGGGGGGAGAACGTATTGTCACATTATCACAGAGACTGTGGCTCATGACATGTATTCATAATAATGGTTCAGTAATATATTTCTCTCTTTTTAATGAAAATCTTGCCAATATTTAAAGAAAATAATGTCATATGATTTCACACGCTTTAAATTTGTAAGTCAATACAGATGACAATTTTAGTTAAGAGGATTTTCTGCACAGAAAAAGATTTAAAAACTTTTCTAAACAAAACAGAATGTACTGGTTTTCTGCTTGTTGCTGCAGAATCTTTGGTGCAGCTTTTTCCAAGTCTGTCTGCACAGGCTGCTATCCAACATACATCAGTTGCTCACAGAGCAATGAACAACAGATAACTCTTCAAGGACATTTCTAAAGGGCACAAATCAAGGGCCAAATCCCGCAAACACTTAGGCACATGAGTAAGTTTATTCACATGAGTAGTCCCAATAGGCTATTTATGTGAGTAAATTTACTCATATGCCTAAATATTTTTCCAAGATTTCACTCCAAGATCTTTGTCTGACACTTAAAAAAGAACCACTGTAAGTAAACTCAAAATTTATTTACAAACTTAAAAAGAACAGAATCCCTTACAAATACACTTGGGTTAATTTTAGCATCCTTCTGTTTAGCTGCTTAGCAACACTTATCCTATGACCTTCTAAGCACCACCTACTTTTACAAGGGATAATGAATATAACCAAAGGGATTTCTCTCTCTATTTTTGTAATCTATACAATGAAAGTACAAGATTAATTTTTATTTCAAGAAGAATTCCAACAGGCCAAACTATGTTTCTAATTAACAGAGTTTTCACTAACTAAAAGAGAGTAAATTCATGGTGCAGCAATGAACATACTATGCCATTAATCCAAACAAGTGAAACAATCCTTAAGATAAAAAAAACAAAAGCACTGCAGAAAATAAAACTGAGAAGTTTTTGTAATCTGTTGTGTTCACCTTGGGTATTAAAAGGAGTTTATTAAAATTACTATTGACACACAACATAGACATTCAGCTTTTTCAATCCTGAAACTTCAGGGATCTCCTGACCCTCAAATCCAAAATAAAGACCATATGACCAAAAGGTCACTGAATGATGTAAACAGTTAAGAATGGATGCACCACCTGTACCAGCTGAGTCAAACTGAGACATTCAACTATACTGAAATCTGCTAATAAATTAAACTTCAAAACTTCGGAGAAAAGGACAGCTAAGCTTGTGAAACTAAATTTTAAAGCATGTGTTATATTCTGTTTTAATACCAAAAAACACAAGTTCCCTATTGCAAGAATAAAGATGTTTTTATAAGAAATAAGAAAGATTGTTAAAGGATAGATAAATTAATAGCTAAAGAAAACTATTGATTGGTAAACTGAAGAGATGACAATTTTAAAAAAATGGTTTCCTATGAAAATAAGCTTGTAGAAAGCGTACAAAAAACTGTCTAAATGATGTGTTTTTTTAAAGCTACAAGATACCAGTCAAGTTCTAAATGTGAAAACCTAATCAAAAAGAGAGAAAAGCATCAAGATCAGACAAGTGCATTGTACCAAGTAAGGACATTAGGTGTGTTCCCCACTGAATGCTGAAAAGAAGTGTTGTGGTAACCTGACTGATTGGATGATGGATCCATGCTGTTTCTGAGTTTCTAACACACAAAGGAATCTATTCTCCCATGGATGTACCTAACTCCCGTTAATGCTAATGGGCATTATGCATGCACGCCAATAGAATATACCCCTAAATCTTCAAAGGGAAAATTAAAACCTAAAACAAATATGGCTGGCTTGGCCATGAGTCACTGCTCCCTCTCTCACACACCGAACAACTCTGTGGAAAAAGGGAACTGTGGTAACATATTTTATGTGCTTCAAAATAGTAGGTCTCAACACAGAACTTCAACCTTATAATAGAGGTTTCCACTATAAACTTCAGAGATGGCCGGCCAATTTATGTCTTTGACAACTCCTACTGTAGTTGTTAAATAGCAATTACTTGTTTTAAAAAGCACAGTAATTGAATCTAGGGTCTGAATTAGAAGGGCTGGAGAAAGGGACTACGCTTATTCTCTCTCTCCCACACTATTCCAAGTTACATTTAGATACTAGTTGAGTATGTAGTTTAACAGAAGCACATAACCACACTTGATCTTATCTAAATCATAAGACATGCAAACTAGGATGGTGAAAGTTAAGATCTACTTTGGTTTTTTTCAGAAATCACTTCAATAGGCTCCTTCATAGGATTAAAGCATCTCTTTGCTCCTTTCAGCTATCACCCATCCTGGGAGCAACAAACAAAACAGAACAAAACCAAATTCTCCTCATCTTTACCACTGATTTTTCTAAATGATTCAATCCAGCCTACAGAGGAAGAGATAATTTGGATATTTAATCAGCCAAACAGATCTGCACCTTAGTCCTTTTAAAAAAAAAAATCTTTCCACCCCACCCATCTCCCAAAAAGAAACTATGTGTGAGTGAGTACTGGTGGTGCTGCTGCTGGTGGTGGCTCTGAAGCCGTGTAGAATTTCGTAATGGAATGTGAACTGCTCATCCGGATCTGGGCTCGCGTTCTGTCTTCTACCCAGTAAGGAGCAGGGGAGGATAAATCTGCTGAGCAAGGAGAAATACTCTCCTCCTCTTTTATAACCCATCAAGGATGCATTGCAGAGCACAGGAAGATAATGTAATTCAGAGGTAAAAAAAAAAAAAAGGGAGGGAGGGAGGAGAGAGAAGGAGCCAGAGGAAACTTATCAACGACATGACAAAGTTCAATCCACCACCCTCCCCTCCCTTCTCTAAAAAGTTTAAGCATCTCCAACTAGTCTCCGTCTCCGTCTCCCCTACTCTGCCCGACAACAAGATGCGTTTGTCTCGGGAGCACGATGTTGCACAACTAGAAAACTGAAGTTGAGTACAGAACACAAGCCACGCTTCCCACTGCTGCTGCTTCTCCCTCCCAGCACCCATATTACAGTGTGTAACAAGTCCAACTTTGGACATGGTGCCAAGCCCAGCCTGTGCAGGCTCATTATTTGTTACACTGAAGGGAGAAAGAAGGGGGGGGGCAGGGGAATCAGGTTCTTGTAGTAGTGACTACTAAGCCCAAAGGAGGAGGATCTGCATCCTCATTGCAACTCCCACTTAGCCACAGAGAGAGAAAATATGCTGATCAACAGAAGAGAGAAGAGGAAAAAACCTCTCCCCTGCTTCTTAGCAACGATTAAGGTCGCAGTTTCCTAAGAGACGAGTCTTGACTAGTCCACACCAACATGGGGGGGGGGGGAGAGAGAGAAGGGAAAAACTTTGCTTTAAAAAAAGAAGTCCTTATTCCAAGAGATCTTAAAACTTAAGTTATTAACACACATACAAAATTGCAACACGAGTAAAGGATAAAAGTTGGAGCGCGAAGAAGAGAACTATGCAAGATCTGGTCCAGCAAACGAGGGATTAGCTAATATACCCCGTTTTAAAAGAACTGGCAAAAGCAAATATGATCTGAACTATTTCCCCTATTTCGGATGCTGCCCAGGCTCCTTCCTGTACTCGTGACGATGTGTGTGTTTCTTTCCTCCTACAATCCACATCGCACACACACAGATGTGTCTCTGCCACAGCATAATGGCAGAGAAAAGAAGAGAAATACAAACGCAACACTCCTCTTTCTTTTAATAAGTGTGAAAACTCCAGAGACTTCTTTTAAAAGAAGAGACTCAGAGAGTTGGTAACTTTACAACAACAAATAAAGGCCAGGAAGGGGAAAGGACACACATGATCATGCAAGGTCCCCACCTCCCTCCCAAGGGCGGAGGGGGGTTGAGAAGAGAGGTATCAAAGTGCAAATTAAAGACACACATGGATGCTTCATCAACGAAACAAGCTGAAAAGTTAGCAGAGATGTACAGAATAAAACGTTTTCTACCTTGAAAGAGGAGCCTTCATCTCACGTTTTTTAAATCCAACTCCCCCCCAAAAAGGGGGAGGAATAAAAATGAAAAAAGGCTAAGGGAAAGGGGGGGTCTGTAGTTTAGGAGGAAGGGATGAGTTGGGTTAAAAGAGGTTTCTTCCTCGCAGCCGTATCCAAATTGTGGTGGTTGCTGGTTAAAAATAAACTTTGCAGCAGGAGGGGGAGATGATCTGGCCAGATTCCTGAGCTCAGACGGTTTAATATGGATGAGCATCAGGTCCTGTTGCAGGCAAAACGCTGCTGCTGGTGCTGCTGGTTGGTAGAGAGTCTGCAACAGGGAAGGGGGGGGAGGAGGAAGAAGGAGCAAAGGAGAGAGAGGACAGGAGGGAGGAGCGGGAGGTGGGGGTGGAAGGAAAGAGGGAGGCTACACAAACTCATCATCATCTCCACCACTGGCAGCGAAACTTTTTTTTCTTTACAAAAAGGAACCCAAGAATCCCCCCCCCCAACTTCTCACTCTTTTTAAAAAGTTGATCAAAATGAACTTTTCTCTTGAACAAAAAATTGCAACTTCCTAAACCCCTCTCTCCACCGCCCCTCCCCAAAAGTTTTTTTCTCTTAAAAAAAAAAGAGAGAGACCCTCATACTTAGCCACTGCTGCTTCTTTGTAACAGAGTTAAGAGCATAGGTAGGAAGGTCCGGTCGTACTTACGCTTGCTTTTGCTGGGGCTGGGCTGTTTGCGTCGAGACATGATGCGCTGATGATGGGTTGGTGAAGGGTGGGGGGGAAAAGAGACGCAAAGTTGTTCCGGAAAAAGGAATCAAAATGGCGTTCCTGTGGATGTGCAAAGTTCATCAACTCCACAGTAACTTCCCTTCCTCCGCTTCTCCCTGAAGGGGGGAAGATGGGCACAGTTAGGGACCCCTCCACCTCTGCAGCGGTGCTGTGCGGGCGCCCCCCTCCCTCGCGCACGCTCCCCCTCTCCCCCGCACACACACACACACACTCGCGGCTGTGCCTCGCTCCCTCTCACCCTGATAAGTAGACACATCACGTGTTGCTCCTGCTAGTCTCCTGGGGACGTGTTACTCGGGCTGCCGCTGCTACTATAGCAGCCTGTTGCAAGTAGCAGCATCTCTAGCTCTCCCCTCGGAGCGGGGAGGGGCTCCGCCAAGGAGAGAAGTCAGCGAAACTTTTTTTTTTCTCTCCTCCTCCTCCTCCACCCCAGTTGCGTGGAGCCAGCTTCCTGCCTAGAAACTTTTGCGAGCTGGCAATTCCTAACTAAAGAGCCGCGGTCCCCTCTAATCGGAGGTGATTCACATCAAGAGCGAACAGGCAACTTCTCTAGCAAGGGAGAGGTGCGCGATGGGGGGGGGGGAGCTACCAGACTAGAAAGGATCTAGCTAGTAATGTACCATCTGGCTGCTGCTCCCCTCCATTACAGAGATCCAGTGGTAAGGAGGAAACGCTGCTGCTGCGCAGAGCAGTTGAGTGCTGGTGGCTGATAAAGCGTCAGGGATGCAGACGGTGCAGTATCTTCGCTGAAGGGCTCGCTCTGTGTGTGTGTCTCTCTCTTGCTGCTTAATCCATTGTCAGCCAGGTGCCACGCATTCAGCCCGGCCGTCTAATCACTAGGAAAGGAAGAAGCCCATGTTGCCTGTTGCACTTAAGCTGCTGCTGATGGTGCAGCAGCATTCCAAGCATTAGTCCACTACGCTTCCAACCATAGGCACGATGTGCCCAAGGCAGCAGCTGACTTGCATCCTTACATACAGACGTACTGTTTGAGGCTTTTAAAAGTTTTCACATATGGAGTCTGTAGACATCAGTATTCAAAAAAGAAACTAGGTGAGAGGTGAATCAACTTCTTTTCTTGTAAACAACAGAGTAGTGTTGTTTTTTTTCTTTTCTAGCAGTTTGAAAACACTTTTTAGAGTTAGTTTGGCATGCAGTGCTTCTTTTCTAGCACTTTGAAAACACTTTTTTTAGAGTTAGTTTGGCATGCAGTACTCCAGGCTGTTGAGTTTAGGAACTAAACTGGTCTATCGTTTCACCATCAAAAATTACTGTACAGTCTATTACCGATGGGTTTTTTTTCAAATTCAGAATTTGTTATACTATATTTCCTTTACCTGACCAAGGTGAAATAAACGTTCCAGAACTCATCATCACATACATGTAGAGACCAACATGTTATTTAGTGCAAAGTTTGAATATTATAAACTTTGAATACCTGCCTTCTTGCTAGAATCAGTTATACTCTCTAACAAAATTAAATTAAATTAATGAGCAGCGATGAGAAAAGCAGCATCAGAACAGAGGACCCATACACCATTTTACCAAAGGTAAGATTAAGAAAATTACAAACATAAATTGTCATGCAAAAACAAGCCCATCAAATGTTCAGAAGTGCTCCAACTTGAATGGTGTGTCCATTTTCATGGTTTTCAAAATGAAAGTATAACTGAGAGATTTTGGCAGATTAAAGGGTGATGTAGAAGGATATTTATAAACAAGTTTTAGGGATTTCCCTGAAAAGCCAGGAAGAGCTGACAGTTACGGGACTTATTATAGGAATAAATAAATAAAGACACGTGGCAACCTTCTGCACTGGAATCTCAACTGAAAAAAAAAGTCTATGAAAAAAGAAAAATTAAGAATATTTCTGGAGTATGCCACAAGGAGTAGATGCGGAACCAGTTCATTCTTTCAGGAAGTGGTTTTTATTACATTTCTTAAACTAAAACTAGTAAAGCAATGTCTTTGAAGTATCTTTTTTAATTAAGAGAGCAAATATCACTTTTGCTAGAAATTATTTATAGGACATGAGCAGTATTTGAAAAGGAGTATCAAAGGTTTTAAAAAATAAAGAGTTAGACTGAAGACAAACCGCTTGCATCCGTTTATTAAAACTTGGTTTCATATTCTCACAAAGAAAACATTTCAGTAGGAAAGGTAAGCTAAATTTCATGTGTGTGTGTGATTAAATCTTGTGACAAGCAGACCTTCACTTGTAAGATATCAGTAATATATAAAACTCTCTATTGTGTCATTCTTCCTTGAAAAGCTTTTTAAAATTGTGGGTCAAAAAGTGTAAAGGAGTCTATTATATGTGTTTCAACAAAATTAAGTATAGTTTACATAAGGAATTATGAACCCTTTCCCAAACTCTAAATAAAACCAATGAAATTCTATGAAAGAGTTCTGATAGCCTCGTAAATGTGCAAATGTGAAACCTAATCGTGTAATCAGAAGATGACAATAATGACAATGACAGAAGATGCCAATGAAGTCTTAATATATTACAGTTGGGACAGTGGTTTCTGTACACAACTGATATTTTAATCAGGTAAATGTTATACAATGTCATGAAAATATAACAGTATATATATACATGGTAAGCATTATTATTTCAGACTTTGTTAACGCAGAGTTAAGACTGCCTCCAGATCAGTAACTAAAATTCAGAGACTCTTGTAATAATATATTAGTTTATGCTAAAAAAACAAACATTGGAATGTATGAGAATTCTAAAGGAAGATTCATATTTTATCAAAACCAACATGGGAAATCATGGGGAAACAGTGTAAAAGTGCCCTGAACTTCTTTATTCTGCACCATTATCCCCACCATCAAATGCACTATCTAGCTATGGTAGAAGAAATGTGTCTGTGATAAGTACATATTGTAGTATTCTTCCAAACTCAGCCCATAAAACAAGCTCTACCTAGTTGTGATGCCAAAATGAGATGACATGCACAGTGGATTGTTCAAAATACAGTCTTGCATGATCTGCTTGGTTGGATTCCACTTTAGGGAAGATCAGATGTCCTACTCATCTCTGCTTAGTTCTTTCTTGATTATTGGAAACAACAACAGGTACCGCCTTTTATATGCGCTTTGATCAGCAGTGAAATAGTTAACTGTAGACATTTAAATGATCATAATTGGGTATCTGAGTTATCACTCCATTGAGATGAATGGGAACAGTTCACACTTCTCAGAGTTATTATTCCATGCTCTCTACAGATTGAGGTGGACATCAATAACCAGGAGTGAGATTCCATTGGGGATGTCTTCACTGCACTGTACATTTATAGATGGTCTTTGGCCCAAAGGGCTCGTCTACACACAGTTTCTGTACAATAGAGGGTTGCACTAATTTAACTGCATCAGTTTATGAACCCAATATAATTCAATTGGTGCAATTCCCTAGTTTGGATGCAGTTATACTGGTATAAAGTGTCTTATGCATGTATAATTTATTTCTGTACACTTACCAAAATATGTTACACCAATATAAGCAACTTTATACAAATATAATTGCAGCTACACTAGGGGTTCCACTGATTTAAATCAATTTAGTTAAATCAATTAAAAAACTGCATGCAGATGAGGCCAAAGTATTTGTAATATAAGAGTTTGTAATCTAAGGCCTTGTTTACACACAAATTTACATAGGTTTAGATAAACTGGTTTAGTTAAATTGATGCAAACCCTGGTGTGGAAACTCTTAGTTGGTGCTGACAGTATAACCTCTGTATGGCTCACCTGAGACCAATATCTCTATGATAGTCTCATGTGGAGACTTGTACCATTTCTCTGTCCCATCCTTATTCAATTTTATAGACATCATGGACTCTTTAATCAACCTTGAAAGATGGATGTTTTCTTGAGGGGATAGACAAAACAGAATAATATATTTACACCCAAACAACTGTATCCAATCCAGCAAACCCTGAAATCTAGTATACAGTGGTGGATTAGATATCGGTTTGGACCATGCAGCTATTATAATGCTCTCATAGGAAAAATGAGAGGATTTTAATGCTTATAGAAGCCTATGCAAATACAGCGGGTCAAAAAATTTCTAGTTTAGATTTTTTCTTTAACAAAAAAAGAGGGAGGGGGCATTTTGTTAAAAATTTCATAAACAAACAAAACCCAACATCTGTTTTCTGATCAGTTCTGTATGCAGGTATTATGACACCTGCCATAGGCCAAAGCATAGAATATTGGGTCGAAGGGACCTCAGGAGGTTATCTAGTCCAACCCCCTGCTCAAAGCAGGACCAATCCCCAGACAGATTTTTGCCCCAGATCCCTAAATGGCCCCCTCAAGGGCTGAACTCACAATGCTGGGTTTAGCAGGCCAATACGCAAACCACTGAGCTATCCCTCCCCCAGTTTGCATAAGCCTTATCTAATAACTCTAAAAAATCTAACACCAAATTTCCAGAAATAGTCAAAAGTGCCTGTTTTTATCAAGTCAAGAGATTAAACCTGATTTTGAGTTATCATAAAGTGAGAGAAGTTAGAATAATTTACTTTTCAAGCTCTCTCATTTCACCTCATGCTTTCAAAACAAAAAAAACCCCCACAAAATGCAGCATCCTCTGATTTTGGACCATGCATGTGGACTTCCAGGTAAATGACTGAGTTTTGATGAAGCATGACATCAACACTGAGCACAGACTGGAAGGTCTTCAGAGGCAGGCACCGTGTCTTTACCCACTATATAAAATGCACCATGCACATCCATGGTTGTATAAACAAATGTTAAATACAATGAACTATACCACAAATATATAAACAACTGTTTTAGAAGTCTATTACAGGCTTTCCTACATTATTAATTTGATTAAAAGCATCAGGGATGCAGCTACTCTTGGTGATATGAGAGCCAGTTGTTCCCATCCCAGTGGAAGGACAACTTTGCCCCACCCTCAGTTTAAATATCAGAGAGGCTGATTCAAGTTATTCAGCGAGAGCAGAAAAACAGGATATGTAACTGTATAAAGGCCACAGTTAAATGATGCTGTGATGTCTTGAAGCAAAGAGATTGAAATGAGCATTTGCACTGAGAGAAGAAGATAAGGGTTATCTAGTAACTCAGAAATTTTATTCTGATTAGATATTATCAGTATTCTCTACTTAGGCCACAGAACTTGGAAATTACTTTGCCACATAAATGTTAGTATTTTCAACCTTAACACGCCACTTGGAGTCATATCACTCCTTAATAAATCATTCCTCACACCAGCTTGAACTATTTTACTACATTAAATGGAGAGTGTTGAGCCAAGTTTGGTCCAAAATGTTGGCCCTGAATTTACAATACTTTCAAGCTGCATTCTAATGTAGCGGATGGGGCACCTACAGAGAGCCAGTGATCCTTGGCCATCTGACCTCAGGTTCAGTGGAAGTTAAAGCAGCTGGGGCCCTACTTTAGCTTCCGCTACTGAAGGTGATGCCAGCAGAGGCCTTGGAGCACTGTGGGTTCCACCATGCTCCTACCTGCCACCTCACCAACATCCAGGGGTCAGAGGCATAATTACACAGCGCAAAGTGAACTTGAAGGATTAGAGAATCCAGCCATTGAAGTTTTCAGAAATAAGCTTTTATAAAATATAAGACCAAGAGAAATGCTTCCTTGAATTCCTTTACATTTCAACCAGGTCTTTTAAAAAACAAAACAAAACAAATAAGCATGCACTCTGGTTTTTGCATAGCTGCAGTATTCTAGTCTAAGTTATATTAACTAGAAACAAAAGTACAACCGACTAATGTGTGTTCATTGTCCAAGATGGGAACAATGCAAAAAGTAATCAGACACATGGTGAAAAGTTCAATAAATATTTTGTTAATTTTTTTTTAATTAAGCCTTATTAATTTCAGCAACAAAAAAACAGAGTCATACAAACAATACTACTTAAATAACAACACTTAGGTCTTATCTAGCACTTTTCAAGTCTCAAAGCACTTTACAAAGGAAGTATCATTATCTGCATTTTACAGATGGAGAAGCTGAGGCACTTAGATGCAAAGTGACTTGCCCGAGGTCACTCAGCAAACCAGTGGCAGAGCTGGGTATAGTTACTTCCAAGCCAGTCCTAGCTTTATCCACTAAGCCACACTGCCTCCATTTAGTGGACAAAGTATTAACAGCAAATCATGTGAAAGTTATCTTCAACATATGGTATTTTAGTCATAACACAAACAAAATGCAAAAAAAAATCTAATATTAAAGACCATATCCTTGGCCTCACTAAGTCTCCTTTGAGCCATTCCAGCACTGCAAAGCAGTCTTAAAACTGGCTTACCTGGCCAGCTGAGGATTCCTCCTCTTGTATAGGGAATCCTCTAGCAGTACTCAGACAATGTTACTGGCTCTATGACACTTCTCCCCTCACAGCCCAGAACCTGGAGGGTATACTGGGAGTCGGAGCCATAACTAGGGACTTTTGAGCCTGAGGCAAGAGACAGGGGCGGCACATTTGGCTCTTCGGCGGCGGGTTCCTCTCGGAGGAAAGGACCTGCTGCCGAATTGCTGCCATTCTTCGGTGGCAGTTCGGCAGCAGGTCCTTCCCTCTGAGAGAGACTGGGGGACACGCCGCCGAATTTCTACCGGAGAGCTGGACGTGCCGCCCCTCTCCCTTGCCGATGACCAGTGGCAATTCGGCGGCAGGTCCCTCAGCCCCTCTCGGAGGGAAGGACTTGCCGCCGAATTGCCGCCAAAGGAGAGACTTTCTGCGCCCCTCACCTTCTGCGCCCGAGGCAAGTGCCTCACTCGCCTTGCCCTCGTTACAGCGCTGCTGGGAGAGAGGTCCAAGTACTGTTCTCCAACAATCCCTGGCTACCAGAACAACCCCCTGGGACCTGTTGAAGCTGGGTGCAAATTAAAGCACCTCTGAGACTGCTCTAATGTATGAGGAGCTGAAATAGCCCAATATTGGGAGAGTGTAAAAGCAGCATAAAGTTCTTCTTTCCCCCACAGCTATACTTTAGGTTCTGCCTTGAGCAGAATTTGTCCAGGTGTCTAGCCCTGACCATACAATAGCTAATCATGTGAAGAACTAGAAAAAAAAAAGAGAAAAGAAAAGAGCCGTCTATACAGTGCATATTTGGACAGAGGTAACAATGACTAATGAGGTAATAGTCCTGAGCCTTTTCTGGAGTATCTCAGTCTCTGAGACTAACACGCCCAATAAACTATTGGACATTGTGTCCCAAATACACTGATAAAGAAGTGATAGCTGGTCAAGTTATATATCCATAAGTCTAACGATTACTGTCCTCTTTAGAAGAATAACTTTATACAACCAACAACAGTGGCTTAGAATAGGATTATTAATTTTAATAATCTAAAAAAAAAGTGAACCTGGTAATGTCCCTTTAGACATAATGAATTTCCTAACAAAGTTTTCAAACGTATAATCTACCTAATGTCCAGTATTGATTTTTAAAATGTAATATGAAAAATTCTATGATAGCTATTTGGCATTTACATTCTCTAGCAATCTCTCTGATCACCAACATAAGACTCAGAAACAGCCTCTACAGCCTGGGGTGAATCCAGAACTTCTGCTTCTTTTAATACTTCTGAACTGTCACCATGTACCTTGTCATCACCACCAGCAGTGTCGTCATGTTTAAATAAACCAAGTTAGGGTTTACCCACAACTAGTTGATTTGATAGTGAACATGACTTGTTCTTGTCTGTATTGACCAGGTAATACTGGTCAACATCACAATATCTAACTGATTAGTAAAACGCATATTTAAATTTCCTAGTGAAGACAAACTATAAGAGAGCTGTGTGTTTAGCCAGACCCTGTTTTCTTAAGTGGGGTGTTGATTATGAAGCCTGGCAATGACAATTTACATGCTGACATTAACTATTTCACTGCTAGTCATTTAAGGCCTGATCCAGCACCACTGACATCAATGAGAACAGGAACAGGACTTTTAGCAGAAACATCCAGCTAATGAGTTGCCCAGTGTGCTTGGATATAATAGATGGTTAGAGAAATGAAAAATACTTGTATCATTTTATTCATCCTCTGAGGCTGCTGCAAGATTGTTCCTTGCAGTATCAGGGGTGTAGACAACTTTGGTTTATTTGGGGGTGGGTGAGTGGGGCTAGAACTAGTAATAAAATAATAACTGTTGACTATGGCTTCAATGAGCAGTTTGGTTCCATAACTAAAGTGAGCTAAAAGAACTTCCGTTCCAAAGTCAGTGTTTCCTTTATTTACTAAGGTAATCTCTAGTTTCTCCAGTGCTTTGTTCAGTTTAGTTTTAAATGGTCTCAGTTATGGAGCTTCAACCAGTTCCCTTGGAGACTGGTTCACAGTCTGACAGATCTCACGGTTAGGGGCTGTATCCTAATTTTTGCAGCCTATATTTTTCTTTTCTTAACTTCATGCCACAACTATCTATAGCTCAGGACTCTAAGGGTATGTCTGCACTGCAATTAAAAACCCACAGCTGGCCCATGCTAGCTGCCTTGGGTTCATGGGGCTTGACCCAGGGGGCTGTTTAATTGCAGTGTAGATGTTCGGGCTCGGGCTGGAGCCCGGGCTCTAGGACCCTATGAGGTGGGAGGGTCCCAGAGATCAGGCTGCAGCCCAAACCCAAACGTCTACACCTCAATTAAACAGCCTCTTAGCCCGAATCAGCTGGCACAGGCAAGCCATGGGTGTCTAATTGCAGCGTAGATATACCCGTAGAGAGCAGATAGAGATGTGGGGAAGGACAGCCAGAGCAGTTAGCCGAAGAGATGGAGGAAGCAGGCTGAGAGGGAGCCACGAAGGAAGGAAGAAGAGAAAATAGGGGCCACCAGCCATAAGAGGAGTGGAGAAATGGGAAGTGAGGCAGCAGTCATGACAGCAGATAGGAAGCCTCAAGGCAAGAGAACAAGAAGACAAGGCAGCAGCCTTCATGGGGAGCTAGTGTAAGAAATATGAAAGTGGGGGGAGGGGATAGCAGCTAACAGGATTTGGGGCAAGGGAAAGGTGAGGAAAGGAACTTCCAAGAATGATGGCAAAGGGAAAGCAGTGGGCCTCACCCTCAGTAGTAATAGGGGAGCCACCCAATGTTGAGAGTTCCACCACTCTTTGCCTCATGTTTTTTGTCTGTTTACACCACAGACAAATTTGTCTCCAGAGTTTATAGACTGTTTCTAGAACTCTTATTTAAAAAATAAAATGTCTTCAGGGAAAGAAAACTTGAAATTTAAAAACAATTCTAGTACTAACAATCTGTGGATGTTAGGAATTAGGTAAATTTGAAATTGACAATTCACAGCTGGAAATAATGCTGAATACAAAATTTTGTCCATTCTCTCATCCCCCTCAGCTTCTTTCTCAATGGAATTCTAGATCCTGGCACCTCCCCGTGAAGCTATACAGGAGCTGGTGGCCTTCCTAATCAGAATCTGGAGCCATATTGATCATTCATTTTTTCATTTACTTCTTTGGCCAAAAGGGACTGTGCTCTGTCTGAAACGAAACTGGAAAAAATATGGCTACCAAATGCACCGGAGTGAGATGATCCCTGACATGCTACATAGCGTGCAATTAAAGAGATGGAAATTTGAACTCTAAAGATATATTTTCAAATAATGGAGCACAAACTGGAGCCATTTGCTCAAGACTCTAAATCACCACCTCGGAATTAGTCTGTTTAAATACTGCATGCACCTGTTGCTTAAAGATTTAAGGATGAAATAATTCAAGACTAATATCTCAAAAAAAAAAATCTGAAATCCTAGCACTTTAAAAAAAAATTCTTTGGGACCTTTTATGATCTGACAAAAAAAACTTTTGTGGCTCCTTCACTTGTTTGTGAAATCATCTCAACAGCTGGTTTTGAATTAGATGACAACTTACTAGAAAAATTGTTGGCAAATGTACATATTCAGTTTATGTTGGTCATTTTATTTGTACTCCGTCCGCTTCTCAACAAAGAGTGGACCCATGAGATCTTGACTAATGATACTGATTGTGTTACTGTGTCTCATTTCTCTCTCATGCGGTTGAAGATTAACTTTAGAATCCCTTTTAGTGACAAATTGTCACTCCATACTTATCATTATAGTTCTATGGAGTTATTTATTATAAATACAATATAAAATCAAAAAGCACTGAGAATGACGCCTATTGTAATTATATGTGCTGAAAGAAATGGTATAAAGGTGGCAATCTGGGACAATGGGGGAAGAGGAGGGGATTGTTAATGAGCCTGATGGCACCATGGATTAGAACTTTTACCTCTGGAGACGTGGATGCAAAGCCTGATTTAGAACACAAATGAATTTCATGAATTCATCCTAGTCCCTATTGGGGAGTTATGCACATGTTAAAAAAACACCACCCGCTGAAGGATGCTGACATCCTCCAAGCCGAGAAAATAGAAACACTAAATACAGCATGAAAATGTAGAGCAAGCAGCAGCCAAGCTAACAAAGAGATGCAATGTAGATTGCTATCCTACCGCCTGTTCTTTTACTTTTCTTTTTTCACATTTAGTCTTGGTTATGATATTTATTCTGGTGATGCCATATGTCAGAGAGATATGCAATACAGTTTTAGGTAGTGTATAGTTTGCTAAGTGATGTGAAAATATGAGTTGTGGCTTTTCCTGTAATTGCAATTGATTTACCTCAAAAGACCTGTGTAAACTCCAGCCTACTGTTTTCAAAGCATAGCTTGCTTCAATAAAAAGACTGTTTACAAAACAAACCAACCCACAGATCCACCACCCAGTTTGACACAATTCACCCTGATTTTCACTCTTTGCTAAGGAAAGTCTTGGGGCTGGATCTACAAATGTTTCAGGTGTAGACTGAAGATGACTGAAATAGAGGGAATTTACATGGTGCTTACTTGCACTACCATAGCCTGACTAACCCTGCTGTTCTTAGTCCCTCATTATTATGAAAAAAAATCACCAAACCAAGCTTAACACAATAAAATAAGAGTATATTGCCTCTAACTAGGAGCTACGGCAGGATCTGGTGTTAGCCTGTTGGTACTAGTCAGACAAAAATGGTAGTTTAGACAGCTGGGACAATTGTGGAGTTAAGATAAAGTAGGTTAGGAAAGGTATGAAGTAGTTCAATGCACAAGAGTAAGCAATGACTACCTTTAGACACGATTACTTGGCCAGTTTTTAGGCTAGTGATGACAGCAACAGATAAGAAGGTAAAACAAAAAGGAGAAAAGCAAAATTACTTGTACACAAATGATAGAAGCATATGCAATAAGGGCCTGGCCTACGCTTATAAATTAGATCAGCCTAGCTGTGTGGCTCAGGACTGTGAAAAATTTCGTTCCCTGACCGCAGTACTGGGCTCAACCTAACTCCTGGTGCAGACTGTGGTTTAGGTTGTGGAAGAATTCTTCTGTCAACCAACCTACTGCTTCTCAAGGAGGTAGATTAACTACAGCAATGGAAACCCCCCTTCCATTGATGTGTGAAGTGACGACACTATGGCGGTAAAGCTTCAGCAGCATAGCTGTTCCTCTCAAGCGGCTGTAGTGTAGACTTGCCCAAAGACTGCTGAACTGGAGTTACATGCTTTCTAGAAGTAAGATATTATTAAAATATGGCCATAGATGGGGAATGATGGGGAGTTTAATATACAAGGATATGTTAAAGGTAATGGCTCTAACTTGTACTACAGTTGCCTGGGTCTGAATTAGGGAGCCAGAACTGGCTCCCTGTGGCCACTCCTCTATACTATATTTAAGCATAGTTCGGACTTGGTGGTAAATTGGGGCCAAGGTCTTTAATTACATAGCCACATACTATTTCTCAAAGTACAATATAAAAGCAAGCCTTTTTTTCCCCTATAAACTTGGGAATGTGTAGCATCTTGTCATTTTTTTCATCATCATCATTATTTTAGGCTAGAACTTTGATCCTTGGAGACTGTCATTATTCAGCTAGTAACAGTGATAACACAGTAAAAACTATTTTTACAAAACTATCTTTGTATGTATATCTATGATGTCAAAGGGCTTATGGTTGTCACCCACCCTGGTTATCTCGGGACAGTTCTGTATGATGGGAACTTCACAAAATTAAGGGGATCTAACATATATTTGGGGATCGGTACAGCATGATATAAGGATACAACTCATGTTCATGAATTGTGAATTGACAAAATGTAAAAGGTTACAACGCTGTGGCTTTTCTGGAATGCTAGGAAATGAGGCAAGTATGATAAATAAGTTGAAAGACAGACCATATACCAGGGGTGGCCAGACTGTAGCTTGCAAGCCACATACAGCTCTTTCACAGTTAAAGTGTGGCTCTCGGAGCCTCTCCCTGCCCCCCCCTTCCACCTGCCAGACTGGGGGAGAGGGAGCTCGGTACTTCTGCCTTACAGCAGGGTGGTGGAGTAGGAGCTTCTGCCCAGCAGGGAGGGGGTCTCAGGGCTTTAGCCCCACAGGGCACACCTGCCAGGGCTCATGGCTTCAGCAGGAGCAGGGCTAAAGCCCCGAGCCCCAGCAGGTGTTTCCCACATGGCTGAAGTCCCGAGCTCCGGCAGGTGTTCCCTGGCTCTCGAACTTTTGAAGATTGTCGTATGCAGCTGGTAGGCTCAGTAAATTTGGCCAAAGAATTAGAAACCATAGTTCTTACTCAAACTACTCAAATGGCATAATTTACTGGAGAAAGCACACATACAGGATTTGTCATACGAGTCTGAACAACTGGTCTGTTGTCAAGTCAGACAACCTGCTTCTGGGTACTGACCTATACCTCTAATAGAAAAGAAAAAAAGCAGGCCAAGATTTTCCAGTTTAGGTGCTGGTAGTTAGGCACACAACTCCCTATTTGTTAGACACCTAAACAGTGGCTTGATTTGCAGAGGTGTTGAGCACTTGCATTATTCCAGTGGGTGCCTTGTACCTCTGAAAATCAAGTCACTTATTTACACACCTAAATGAGAGCTAGAGGCCTAACTATAGTCACCCAAACTTGAAAAATCATGTCTTAATACATATAACCAATTGTGCAATCATTGGTAAATAAGGGAGGGAAAAATCCTTCCAGACCCTTGCAGTGATTAGCTGATGTCCTAAAGTGAAAGATTTGATTATTGCTATCTTAGACTGTAGAATGACAAAAGTTGTTAATAATAAGATTACTTACTCTCCTTGTAACTCCTGGAAGGCTGACTTTGATTAAATGTGATAATGCTGTAAGGAATTTTGTTTAGAATACTATATAGTTTTTGAAATCTGCCGCAGAGAAGAGGGAAATATTTGAGAAACAATTACAAAGAAAACATGTTAAATTCCTCCCAGTTAAGCCTAAATGGTGGGGAAGGCTTATAGAGGCCAATGTGCTTAAGCCAAGATGTAAAGAGTATCATAAAGAATAAAGAGAAGGCTTTTACAGATACAAGTAATCTGATGAGGAGATGGTTTGAGAAACCCATAAAAGAAGAATGAATGATGCAAGTTTAAAGGATACATAAATCTTTTAAAAAATCATTTTAAAATATATATTTGATTAATGTTTTCTTCAATTATATTTCACAGGAGACAGAACACGTTAGGGATTTGTAGACAGAATAATGAAATGATCTGCAAAACAGGCTATTTGCTATTGCCTTTATGAAAAAAGAAGAGGATAGAATCAGCTATCTATGACAGGAATCCTCTTTTCTGGTATGGTGAGCAGAAGTCAATGTGCACACAACAATGTTAAAAAGACTGGGTAGTAAACATACCAAATAACACACATTCATGAGCTGTATGCAAATGATTTAAAAAGAAATCCTACAACATTAGCAAAATGTTAGCTGAATGCTTCTGAATAACAGAAAAGTCTACAGATTATTAACTTAAAACTTACGGGGTCTGGTTTTTGTTCCAGGATCCCACTATGGAAATCTTGACTCTGAACGATGGCCCAAGATGCACTATGTTAGTAACATCTCATCAATAGAGCCCCATTGCAAACTGGAGAGGGCCAATACACAGAAAGGCAAGTATTGTCTTCTTACAACAGTGTGTTGTTAAGAACATAAGAACTGTCATACTGGGTCAGATCAACGGTCCATCTAGGCCAGTATCCTGTCTTCCAATAAAGGCCGGTTGGTGTCAGATGCTTCTGAGGGAATGAACAGAACAGGGCAATTATCAAGTGATCTATCCCCTCTTGTCCAGTCCCAGCTTCTGGCAGCCAGAGGCTTAGGGACACGCAGAGCATGGGGTTGCATCCCTGATCATCTTAACTAATAGCCATTGATGGACCTATTCTCCATGAACTTATCTAGTTCTTTTTTGAACCCCGTTATACTTTTGGTCTTCACAACTGACCATTTATTCCTACCCTTTGTTTATCTTTTGACCAGTTGTTGATTCATGAGAGGACCTTCCCTCTTATCCCATCGCTGCCTGTGCCTATTTTGCTTAAGAGCCTTTGTCAAAGGCTTTCTGAAAGTCCAAGTACACTATATTCACTGGATCACCCTTGTCCACGTTTGTTGACCCCTCAAAGAATTCTAACAGGTTGGTGAGGCATGATTTCCCTTCACAAAAGCAGTGTTGACTCTTCGCCAACATATCATGTTAATGTACGTGCCTGATAATTCTGTTCTTTATTATAGTTTTAATCAGTTTGGCTGGTACTGAAGTTAGGCTTACTGGCCTGCAATTGCCATGATCACCTCTGGAAACTTTTTAAAAATTTGGTGTTACATTAGCTGTCATCTGGTACAGAGGCTGATTTAGTGATAGGTTCCATACCACAGTTAGTAGTTACGCAATTTCATATATGAGTTCCTTCAGAACTCTTGAGTGAATACCATTTGGTCCTGGTGACTCATCACTGTTTAATTTATCAATTTGTTCCAAAACTTCCTCTACTGACACCTCAATCTGGGACAGTTCTTCAGATTTGTCACCTAAAACGAATGACTTAGGTGGGAGAATCTCCCTCACATTTTCTGCAGTGAAGACTTATGCGAAGAATTAATTTAGCTTCTCTGCAATGGCCTTGTCTTCTTTGAGTGCTCCTTTAGCACCTCAATTTTCCAGTGGCCACACTTATATTTGGGGTATACATATAGTTTGAGCCTCTATTATGATGTTTTTTAAAAGTTTCCACACAGCTTGCAGGCATTTCACTCTTGTGACTGTTCTTTTTAATTTCTGTTTACCTAACTTCCTAATGTTTGTGTAATTCCCCCTTTTGAAGTTAAATGCTAATGTGGTGGGTTACTTTGGTGTTTTCCCCCCTACAAGGATGTTAGATTTAATTAAACTATGGTCACTATTACCGAGCAGTTCAGCTATATGTACCTCTTAGGCCAGATGCTGTGTGCCCCTTGGGACTAAACCGGGAATAGCCTCTCCCCTTGTGGGTTCCAGGACTAGCTGATCCACAAAGCAGTCATTAATGGTGTCTAGAAATTTTATCTCTGCATCCCATCCTGAGGTGACATGTTCCCAATCAATACAGGGATAGTTGAAATCCTCCATTATTATGGTGTTTTCTGTTTTTGTATCTTCTCTGATCTCCCTGAGCATTTCACAGTCACCATCACCATCCTGGTCAGGTGGTTGGTAGTATATTCCTACTGCTATACTTTTATTATTCAAGCAAAGAATTTCTATCCACAAAAATTTGATTCATTTAAGATTTTTACTATATTTGACTCTATGCTTTCTTTCACATATAGTACTACTCCCCCACCAGTGTGATCTACTCTGTCATTCTTTTACATTTTGTACCCGGGTATTACCTTTTCTAAGTTTCTGTGATGCCTAATATAGCAATATTCTCATTTAATAGCAAGCACTCAAGTACACCCATCCAAGTGTTTAAATTTTTTGCATCTGTATACAAGGACTCTTAAAAGTTGTCAATACTTAGTTGTCTGCCGTCATCTGATGTAATTGAATTGGACTCTTTTTCATTTGACTTTTTCTCTTCAGCTCCTACCTGTACTTTATCAACATCTCTCCTCTTTACTAGAGTATCCCCTTTAATAAATCCTCCCCTAAGGGATATGCCTGTCTGAACTGTGTGGTCCTCCGCAGCTGTCAGCTTCCCCCCAACCCTTAGTTTAAAAACCCCTTTGCGACCTTTTTAATTTTACATGCCAGCAACCTGGTTCCATCTTTGGTATAGGTGGAGCCCATCCTTCCTGTATAGGCTCCTCCTTTCCCAGAAGGCTCTCCAGTTCCTAATAAACTTAAATCCTTCCTCCCAACACCATTACCTCATCCACGCATTGAGACCATGCAGTTCTGCCTATCTAACTGGCCCTACATGTGGAACTGAAAGCATTTCAAAGAATGCTACCATGGAAGTCCTGGAGTTTAATCTCTTAGCAGCCTAAATTTGGCCTCCTGGACATCTCTCCTACCTTTCCCTATGTCACTGGTACCTACATATATCCCGACCTCCGGCTCCTCCTCAGCATTGCACATTGGTTCTGCAGAGCTTAATTTTAATATTTGTATTTTATACCATTTGAGATTTAAAGTGACCTTGCAAACCAAAATCCAACCAAGTATTTACCTGACCCCTTTAGGCACAAGCACTATGCAGTTGTGTGGTTCTGTAGTGATGTGGTGTCACTAGCATCTGTGGGAGCAGGAAATGTGATCCAGAACAAGGCTGGCCACCACAGGATCTTAAAAATCAGTGTCAGTCTAAGGAGGGTAAGTTTTAAATGAATAATGTGCGGCACGTACCTCTTAGCCTGCTGGGAAGGCATTCAGTATATACCTCTAAAGTTATGGAATTTGCATATCCATTTTATGTTACCTTTAGCCAAAATGAGGCTCCAAATTAGGAAATTTCAGATACCTGATTAATTAAAACTGGCTCTAGTGTCAGCATTTAAAAAAAAGGGGGGGGGGGCATGAACAGTGACATGGATTTCACAGAGGGATTTGCACTGAAAAATCACAATGAGTTTCTCAAGAAGCAACCTAGATGTCAAGTTAGGCATGTATATGTGGACCGGGTTTACCAATATGGGAACAGGGGCAGACCAGCTGATGTATCTAAATGGCTGAAAGTGTGCTAAAAATAGAGTTGTGGCGGGGTCAGTGGCAGGAGGGGCTAGCCACCTGAGAACGTACCCCTCCAAGACTTAGCACATACCTGAGGCAGCTAGCCCTTCACGCCACTGCAGCTACACTGTATTTTAGTGCGCTTGCTCGATGAGAGTTAGTGTGAATATGTCTCCTCGAGCTGCGAATCCCACCCCCAAC
This sequence comes from Mauremys reevesii, assembly GCF_016161935.1. Classification (NCBI taxonomy): domain Eukaryota; kingdom Metazoa; phylum Chordata; order Testudines; family Geoemydidae; genus Mauremys; species Mauremys reevesii. The sequence continues at coordinate 172,826,156 of NC_052624.1, read as the reverse complement.
TCAAAGTGTAGACATGCCTATAGTTACACCAGTAAAAGCCCTAGCATGAATGCAGTTATACTGGTCCAAGGTACTTTTATACCAGTATAACTGCATAGACTCGCAAGCTTGGGCTTTTACTGGTATAACTTTAAGTATAAACCAGCCAGAGACTAAATCTGAGTCTTGAAGTTTTCACAGCATGTTACTGTTTCTGCAGGTGAAAGAAAGTAAGAGAGACAGAATATGGGTCTGACAATGTAGTAAAATTAAGGGGCTTTAATGAGAGAGCTCCATTTTTAGAAGGAATTCCTCCTTTCCTAATGTTATGTAATGGCACCTTCAAAATGCTAATAAATAATAATATACTGTTCTCGGGTCCATTCACACAAGAATTGTTAACTATGGTCATCCAAACAATTTATAAATAGGTGTGAACAATTTATAAATAGGTTGACAGTTTCCTAGAGAGGAGCTGTGGGCTGAAGCATACAGGGGGAGCAGTGGTGGATTAATTCCATATGGGCCCTGGCCAATTTGGGGGCCCCCGCAGGAGCACTCGAACCTGTGTAGAAGAAGGAGAGCCACTGGTGCTGGAACTGTGGCTCCACCCCTTGCTCCTCTTCTTCCCCCCAAGGTCCCGCCCCTGAGCAGGCCAGAAGCCATTGCCAGGCAATGGTAAGAGTTGCCCAGAGTCTTTGCTGCTGTGGGGAGCCCTGGACCCTCCAACTTCCCAAGAGCAGCCCCTGGCCCATGTCCCTACAACCTGGGGCGTGCCGCGGGTGGAGGGTTCAAGGCGCCCCACAGCAGCCTAGGCTCCCTGGGTGGCTCTTACCATGGCCCAGCTCTTGGAGGGAAGAGGAGGAGCAGGACCCGGGGTCCCGTGGTGAAGATGTGGTGGGGGGCCCATATGGTCTTTGTGCCCTGTGGGGCCCCAATAAATCTTAATCTGCCTCTGTAGAAGCAAACTAAGTAGGAGGGTTGAAACAGACAGATTTTTTTTAACTGGCTTTTTCTTGGCCAGAATAGAATAATAGAATATTCGGGTTGGAAGGGATCTCAGGAGGTCATCTAGTCCAACCCCCTGCTCAAAGCAGGACCACCCCCAATTAAATCATCCCAGCCAGCGCTTTGTCAAGCCGAGCCTTAAAATGCCACCACCTCCCTAGGTAACCCATTCCAGAGCTTCACCACCCTCCTGGTGAAATAGTGTTTCCTAATATCCAACTTAGACCTCCTCTACTGCAACTTGAGACCATTGCTCCTTGTTCTGTCATCTGCCACCACTGAGAACAGCCTAGCTCCATCCTCTTTGGAATCCCTCTTAGGGTAGCTGAAGGCTGCTACCAGTTACCCCCTTCCTCTTCTCTTCTGCAGATTAAATAAGCCCAGTTCCCTCAGCCTCTCCTCATAAATCATGTGCTTCAGCCCCCTAATCATTTTTGTTGCCCTCCACTGGACTCTCTCCAATTTGTCCATATATTTTCTCTAGTGGGGGGCCCAAAACTGGATGCAATACTCCATGCCGAATAGAGGGGAATAATCACTTCCCTCGATCTGCTGGCAATGCTCCTACTAATTCAGCCCAATATGCCATTAGCCTTATTGGCAACAAGGGCACACTGCTGATTTATATCCAGCTTCTCGTCCACTGTAATCCCCAGGTCCTTTTCTCCAGAACTGCTGCTTAGCCAGTCAGTCCCCAGCCTGTAGCAGTGCATGGGATTCTTCTGTCCTAAGTGTGGGACTTCCCACTTGTCCTTGTTGAACCTCATCAGATTTCTTCTGGCCCAATCCTCCAATTTGTCTAGGTGACCCTGGACTCTATCCCTACCCTCCAGCATATCTATTTCTCCCGCAGCTTAGTGTCATCTGCAAACTTGCTCAGGGTGCAATCCATCCCATCATGTTGAACAAAACCAGCCCCAGGACCGACCCCTGGAGTACTCCACTTGATACCAGCTGCCAAATAGACATGGAGACATTGATCGCTACCCATTGAGCCTGACGATCTAGCCACCTTTCTATCCACCTTATAGTCCATTCATCTGATCCATACTTCTTTAACTTGCTGGCAAGAATACTGTGGGAGATCATATCAAAAGCTTTGCTAAAGTCAAAGTATATCACGTCCACTGCTTTCCCCATATCCACAGACCCAGTTATCTCATCATAGAAGGGAATCAGGTTGGTCAGGCATGACTTGCTCTTGGTGAATCCATGTTGACTGTTCCTGATCACCTTCCTCTCCTCCAAGTGCTTCAAAATGGATTCCTTGAGGACCTGCTCCATGATTTTTCCAGGGACAGAGGTGAGGCTGACCAGTCTGTAGTTCCCCAGATTCTCCTTCTTCCCTTTTTAAAAGATGGGCACTATATTTGCCTTTTTCCAATGGTCTGGGACCTCCCCCAATCGCCACAAGTTTTCAAAGTTAATGGCCAATGGCTCCGCAATCACATCACCCAACTCCCTCAGCACCCTCAGATGCATTGCATCTGGCTCCATGGATTTCTGCATATCCAGCTTTTCTAAGTAGTTCTTAATCCGTTCTTTCATCACTGAAGGCTGTTCATTTCCTCCCCATACTGTGCTGCCCGGTGCAGCAGTCTGGGAGCTGACCTTGTCTGTGAAGACGAAGGCAAAAAAAAGCATTGAGTACTTCAGCTTTTTCCACATCATCTGTCACTAGGTTGCCTCCCCCCTTCAGTAAGGGTCCCACACTTTCCCTGACCTTCTTCTTGTTGCTAACATACCTGTAGAAACCCTTCTTGTTACCCTTCACATCCCTTGCTAGCTGCAACTCCAGTTGTGTTTTGGCCTTCCTGATTATATCCCTGCATGCTCAAGCAATACTTTTATATTCCTCCCTAATCATCTGTCCAAGTTTCCACTTCTTGTAAGCTTCCTTTTTGTGTTTAAGCTCACAGAAGATTTCTCTGTTAAGCCAAGCTGGTCATGGTTATTCCTGCCCCTTCCTCTTTTTTGAGGAGGCCCCAGACTCACTGGAACCAGTGTGGATTTCTGTGCAGAAGAATAATTTGGGGAACATACTGGTGGTGTGTGCTTTCTGTGCTGCAAAGTTCATCTCTGTGGAGGGGGCAGGACCCAGGGGGATGTTTCAGTAGCTCTGCCACTACATGCATCCATCAGTCAAAGCCTCCCCAGGAGGTGAGGCACAGGGGCGATAGTAGGGCTGCGGCAGCATTCATAGAGTGGCTCCTCATCCGCTACTGGCCTGGACATGGGTGAAGATTCCTTCCCTACCACCTCCTGCTGGGAACCTCTGCAAGCATCCCAGCTGGCTCATATTATGCACTAATTCCCAGAGTTTGGCCCTATGTTTTTATAGTAAAAAACACAATTATGAGTTCTCTCTCATTTTGTTTTTTTCTTAAATTTTTATTCTACTGGAGAAACAGGGAAATAGGGAAGATGAGGAAAAAAAGCAGGAAAGTAAGATTAAGATACACCATAAAAAAGGGCAGGTCTGTTGAGCCAGATTGCCTTAGTAAAATTTTTGTTGTTCTCAAATTCTTGGTCAGGTCTGCAATGCTTCCAGCTAAATCAGCATCCTCTTCCCTAAGTCGAATGTGAAACAGTGATCTTTTGTTTGGTTAGTGAGGATCTGATTTTCAGAGCTGCTGGGCACTCTCATCTTCCAGTGACTTGAGCTGAAGTTGCCAAGCATTTTGAAAATCAGGGCCTTAACATGAAAAGAAAATTGGGAGTTGGGGGGAAAGGGGTCTGGAATAATAGGAGGTTAGCATGCTTTGAAAAGGCCTGGTCCAGGTCTCTCCACCCCTAACCCAGCCTGCAAAGCAAACATTGCCAGGTGGCTTTAGAGGGGTACTCTCAGTCCCTTTAAAGTGTGTAGATTTGTAGATCTGATTGGAATTCTCTTCATTGCTCTCTGGGCTTGGGTGGGAGGGTCTGGAGAACACGTAGCCTTGGGGGATGAAACCAAATTTCTCTTAACTGAGTTAGTTAACAGGAATTTAGAGAAAATAGGATTGTACTATAATGACTGTTTCTGATTAAATGCAAAAAACCTACATCTCCCAGGGTGTTGTCTGAAGTGTACAGTGTATAATACAGTGTATTAAGGTAAGAGGAGCTAGGAGGGCAGTTAAGACTTTTATAAGTCTTTTTTAAATGGGATCTAGTAAATTCAAGGCTAAAGTTTTGAAAAATTGTATAACACATAGAGAGGTTTTATATCTACCATGTTCTTACTTGCAAATCCTTTGAGCTCCTTATGAAGCATCTCATTGGAAGAGAGGTTATTAAACACCTGACTTTTGTTTGAACACTACCAAAATCAGGAAAATGTGTTTAATGAACATTCTTCTTGTTCAAAGTGTTCAGTTTCAGTGTTCAGGTTCTGCACTGATATTGTTTCAAAACTGTTTTCTCAAGGCCCTCTAGCATATGGTGTTATGAAAAAGTTGTCAGACTGGTTCTAACACATCTCTTCAGCACTGATAAGCAAAAGTTCACTGAAGTAATTATGAATAAGATAAAAGCAGAATAATCCTGTAACTTTCTTAAAACTTTCAAGTTAAATTCAAACTCAATAATACTTTTTTTTTAAAAAGAGAGCTGTTGAATTATTACGCTCAAGCACCATTTTTTTTTAAGTTGTTAGAAAACTACAGGGATGTTTCATGCACTGTTCTGCAGAAAGAGGGTATGTCACATCCTGTTAGAGTGTCTGCTTTTAAACCTGTTTTGTGAGTACTCCACTGAATCTACAACTGCAAGCAACTTTGAAATTGCACTAAGTGCATTTCAAAAAGAAAATGGAACACTATTGTATTTTGGTTGCTAAAGGTGAGACACTCAACAAATAACATGGTTTTCTTAATCTAGTTAACGATTTAATCTTGAAACTACTCTGTTTAACAATGCCATCATTTAAATGGTAATAGGCTTTGAGGTCCCTATTCACTGTGGTGGGGGATCATACCTTTGCTGCTATTGTTTCATCCTGTTTACAGAGAAGTTTCTGCAATTCAGTCTGGTAAGAACAAGGCACTGGGGATATAAAGCTTCAAATGAGGTGTGGCTAAAGCTTAAAACTTTTCTTAATAAGGCCCAATTCAACAGCCCACAGAAACTAAGCAATGTACCTTGGTAGGGTGCATTATAATTTCCCTGGGCAGCAAAGACAAACTAAGTTATAAACTATGAACTATGTTGTAAATGAGGGTCTTATAAGACCCTGTCTACATTTGTGTTGACACTGTCAACAAGAACAACTTTACAAAACTGTACAGACCAGTCTATTAGTACAGTTTGGCAAAGCAGTTTTTATAACACTTTTCATTTTTGTCCACAATGGCCAGGGAGACCAGGTTGGCATTCTGCTAGCAGGAACACTTTTAAACTGTTCTCTTTCACACTGCCTCAGTACGAGGGGAGACAGGGCCTAACACTACCTGACAGGACCTCCAAAACAATGAAAGCAAAACCACTCTGATTACCCACAGTTCTGATTTTCCACAGGTGGATTCAGGTCTCAGAACTGAAGCTATGACTCATGTGCAGTCCATTCTATGTTCCCTGTTGGCCTGTTTCTCCACTAAGCAGCCTCTCACTGCCAGGCTAACTCCACTTGGGAAAGTTGATCATACAGTCTCCTCTGAGGCCACAGTCAAATACCAATCATGCCATAGATTTTGGGCCTAATTCTCCGTTACAGCTAAACTGTGCTTGGTGCAGGTACGTTTTAAGACATCTTTGTTCCTCCTCACGTTATTGGCCCTAGTGGGGGCCTGCCTAGCCCTCAGCATAAATTAGAGCAACCTCAAGGTCACTGTAAATTGTGAGGGGCTGTAATGGCCTTCTAGAGGCCATTGCAGCAGCCAAGAAGAGCTAGCCATTCCTCCCTCTCTGACTCACAGTCAGCATGTGCTTGACACAGTATTATCCCAGCATAAAGAGATTCCCTGATGGCTGGTTGAACAAATTTGACTTCCCTGGGTCCCAGTGTAGCAGAGACTCAGGCCCCGTGTGTCAACAGCTGTACTAACTAAGTGAAGGAACTGCCACAAAACCAAGTGGCTCTCGGTTGCACTATGCTTAGTCTTCACAGGTCTGAGTCACTAGGTTCCTTCCAAACGCATGTAGTAAACAATACATAAATAACATATGGTAACACACTGAGGAAAATGATAGATTGAAATCCTGGCATCTGGATTCATGAGTGTGAATCCCAGCAGGCTCCTGCCAAAGTTAGTGAGACTACATGGGTGCAGAGATCCAGACTTGTGGAGCCCATTGAAAGATCAGACCCACTGACAGCCCTGTATTTCTGAAGGACTGTCAGGAGATTTCACAAAACCAAGTAAAATTCAGCAGTGTTTGTCCACAAAAATAAACATACAAAATCAAAGCAATTATTTATCTTAAAACTGTAGGGAAAGGTTGTCTACATCTTTTCTATTTACAGAGACAATGGACTAAATTCATCCCCGATGTAACTCTGAGCATTTAAACATGCAGTTAGTTTGGATTAAAAAAGAAAGAAAACTGATCGGTGTTAGAGTTGATCTGTTTTATTTTACCACAAGTTACTCGCTTTTTTATGTGATTCTTTTTATTCTTAAATTTCACTTTTAATAACAACTGACTACCTGAAATGTACAAGCATAATTATCTCACACTAAAAGTGAAACACTATGATTCATCATCTGTGTCCTTGAATCAAAGGGCATGACTGGGTTTAAAAACTGAGAAACTAGACTAGCTTCCAGAGAAGAGAGAAGCTAGGTTGCAGCATTACCCATTGGATGCAATATCCAAAGGGGCACCAATCTGAAGCAACAGGATTAGCTGCAAATTCTAGTCCGTTCACTTTTATTTCTTAACTAATATACACATCTTTCTATGTCCAGCTATGGGACATATCAGTGCTTACTACATAGCTCTAACTTGAAATACTTGCATACTTCCAAGTGAATCAATGGGCCTGATAAAACTCTCGTACAGTGAGAGTAGAATCAGGCCCCAGGAGCTTGTAAAGTACACTGGACTTTTTTTCAAACATAGGTGTTTTAAAAAGAAATCAGCAATAAAACCAAGAAGAAAACTGATCTATTGTAGTATGTGTCTTCTCTGTTTTCTGCCTCTCAGCTCTCAATCCTTACTCTGAAAAGCAAGGCCCTGCCCGGTGATTAAAGGCACTATTGGGGAAAGATGGAAACCAGACTATATGAGCTGGGGGGAATTGGGAGGAATGCTCCATGATTGGGCCTAATGTTGAATATTTGTTGGTTGTTCTTTTGGCTTTGTTTTCAACTTCCAAAGTGTTTAGTTTTACATTGTCACAATAAACAGCAGAGCTGCATGTAATCTGTCTGGTAAAATGAGAAGCTATTTATGAGCAGTGAACACTAGAAATGGATTATATCTATTATGGATTATAATTAACACTATTATATTATATTATATTAATTAAATAATATTATATTATAATATTAACACTAGAAATGGATTATATCTAAATGGATTATATTTCATTCTTAAAAAATCTGCAACGTTTAAAAAAAACTTTTTAAATTAAAAGAAAATTGCAAATAGCCTCCTACTGTAATGTTCTGAGTGACAGCAGGGAGAACAGGGTGCTCAGTATCTCCGGGGTTAAAGCCCTAGCCAATCAAAAAGACAGATTATTTCCACAGATATTTTATAATTAGCTTATGATATCCAGGGGATGGATACTATGGGTTTCAATAGAGCAGCAAATACAAATAATGCATTAAACCCTAACATTCTGAGGTTTGGTGGAACATTTTATAAATGTTTCTCTATGTGCCTGCACTAGAACTGCCTATACAGTTTCAGTTTCCTCATCCACCATTAGCAAGGTTCACCTATGATATTTACTGCATCATTGCATCCAAGCCAAACTTGGTTACTGAGGCAACTAAGTTTTTCTTCTCAAAGGGTCACAAGGAAACACATCCTTCAGGATCCCCTGGTAACCGTCAGCCAGTATGGCTGGGGAACATCAACAGTGAAATGCCTGCTTTCCATCGCTAAGGCAGCGCCGCCTATGTCTGCTGGGGGGGGCAGAGTCTAGTTACATTCCTGACCCACTTTCATATCCCCTCCCTCCTCCTCCTCCATCTCCTCCTCCCTCTGTAAGAGCATAGCAGCAGCCAGTAAGGGCAGCAGGAACCTCCATTTAGCAAGACTCAGACACCCTCAACTACCAGGCAGTTTGCTGTCTCCTAGCAAGCAACAGAAGTGCTGCAAGTTTATTTGTAGTACTGAAGCAAATGCGCACCATTACCACAAGTGAGCCTAGAGAGGGCATATTCTTCCTCTTATTTCATTCCTTACACAAATAGCCCACCCTCTCTCTTCTCTTCAGCTGCCCCCCCACACCCCACATGTGGCTGGCCCCTTTCTCCCTAGGCCCCACGCTACTGGTGGCTGTACTCCTTCCTACCTCTCTTCTAAATGGGAGTCCTCTTTCCTCTCCCCACCACCCACATACACTCTTTTATGTGACTGGTGCTGCATTTCTCTTGTCCTCCCGTCACACATTATATGCCTCCCCATGTCTAAAATAGTTTATGGGTCTGCCACCCATTTCTCTTTCACCACCCACCCACACTCTTTATGGGGCTGCTCCATCTCTCATCCACCCTTGTCCTTCTGGGGCTTGCCCCCTTCCCCCAACCCTTGGGAAGCCAGGCATTTCAACACCTCCTCCCACCTGTGGTCTAGGGGAATTGAGATGATTAAGAGGAGGGACGCACTGACAGGTTTTGCAGCCCCAGGAATCTGCATCCTTAGTGCTGCCCACTGTACCCTGCCTGGTTACTTTGCAAAGTGCATCCCCATTTCCTGCAGCCCTGTGACAGGGCTTAAACACTCACACCCGGCAAGGGCTGAAGATTAGCCCCCACAACGCACACATACACCCCTGGCAGGACAAACTGCTGTCCTGTGTTTATCCCGACCCTGACCATGCTGTGTACCAGCCTGGGGCCTTGCTCAGTGCCTGGCAGAGACGCTGCTGTTGCAAGAGCCTAGGGGTGGTAATCAGCCCCGATCCCAGCTCCTGCCTGCACTTGCTGTGGGCGGGGAAACGGGGCAGGCTAGTAGGGAGAGGAGAAAAGCGAAGCTGCTGCAAAATAAATGGGCAATAATATCCTGCCCTGTAAAGTCGGGTACAGCCCCTCTACCCCCATGTGGCTCACAGGCAGTCATTTTCTCTATGGAGAATGTGTGGCAAGCGCCCCCTCTTCCCCATAGGCCATATGTGCAAACCTCTCCCTCACTTTCACGGGCCACGTGTACAAACTCCCCTCCCCCATGAGCCATATGTGCAATTCCCCCTATCCCCTGTGGGTCATGTGCATCCCCCGTGGGCCACATATGCATCCTCCATCCCCTGTGGGCTACGTGTACACTCCCACCCTCCTGGGTCCTGTGTGCATCGCCCCACCTCTCACGAGCCATATCATTGCATCACCCCCCCCCTCCCCAGGAGTCCCCACTGGCCGTGTCTGCACCCCCACCGGGCTGCACGGAGCCCTGCTCCCAGCAGCAAGCGTCCCCTTCCTTGTCCCTCGCTAGTTCCCCTGCACTAGTGCTGCTGATGGGTTACTCGCCCCGCCCGGCCGCCTTGCTCCCCAGCGTCCCGCAGAGCTTGCGCGGAGCAGCCAGACCTGCCTGGTGCCTGAGCCGCGTGGCCCGGCAGCTGCTGTGGCTCGACCTGCTCGGAAGCCCGGCTCGCGCTTTCCCTCCCCGGGGAGCCCCGGCGGCGGGCGCAGCAGCAGGAGGGTTTCCCAGCGAGCCGCTGCAGTGCGCGCTCCGGGTGAGAGAGGGGCTGGGTGCAGCTGCTGCTCAGTGAGCTTTACCCTGGGAGAGGCGTGCGGGGCACGGGCTGGAGCCGGAGCGCTGGTCCCAGCTCTGCCACAGACTCCCCGGCTGGCCTTGGCCGCGGCACTCAGTAACACACCTGCCTGGCCACATTCAGGTTTACATTTCAGTGTTTGTTTTTACAAAAAGTTGACTTTTTTCCTACTGAAAATTTCGATAGAAACGTTCCCCCTCCCCCCCACATTAACCTCATTTTCCAAGCTGCTCTGCTGCTTATTTTTGCTTTATTCTCCTCAAGGGACAGACATCTCGCTCTCAGGTATCAGACAGAGCAACATCTGGTTTAAGCAAGTGCCTTTCTCATTAACTTTTCGCCAAGTTAAATGGTTGCACTTTCAGTTTCACCAGGGACCAAGGCCTCTTCTTCAGCTTTACTGTCACGTTAGAGTGGTTCTCTGGGAAAGTAGTGCAGGCGAGTCTCATCTTACGCTGGGGTTACGTTCCGCTGTCAGCGCGTAAAGTGAAAATCGCATATAGTCAAAATTACATTGAGTGTAATGGCGGGTGGAATCACCCGCACCACAGGTACAGTATTTAAATTGTTATTTTTCTTTTTTTGTTTTGTTTTGGCTGACCACACAAAAGCTGAATTCGCACATATTAAATGCGCGTAAGATGAGACTTGCCTGTACTGTGTTTCTTACCTCACTGGTTGTGTAAGCTCTCATCCTGTAACACAGGCTGAGTAACGCCTGACGTTGAAATTCTATTGATAAAAATTTTACTCACCAAAGTTTACTTGGTGCTCCTGGTCCAATTCCCAGTGAACTGCTGTCTACCTCTCAGTATGTGATATTGGCTGCACTAAGGAAATTTTACAAACATTTCCCTCACTAAGGAGGTTGCACAAAAGTGTCTGTTCTGATGCATGTGTGTTAGCACCTTTAGGAGTTAAAGTTTAGAGGGAAGCCACACCGTGTCATCTAAAGCAGAGTTAGATTTCACTCCACAAGATTCACTTCAGAAAGGAAAACAAAACAAACTATAATAAAAAACAACAACAACCCTACCTGGTCCAATAGCTATGGAATATTGGTACTTCAAGGAATATCGCTACCTTCACCCTGATACAGAAGTTGTAGTGGAAACGGGGAAAGCACTTGAATGCAGGCCTTATACATTTTCCTCATCCTAAAGTTAATGCTGAGAAGAAACTTCCATACTAAAATATTGGCTGAAATTTGACATGCTTATTCTCAGACCAAAGGTGACATTTTTGTGGAAAGTGATACCAAAATTGGCTCATTCATTTCTGAGTAAGAAAAAGTCATGCATTAATAAAAATTGTTCAGATTAATTTTGCACTTGGATAATTTAAAACCAACTTTGTTTTCATATTTGAACTTGATATATTCTTAGGCTCTGTTCCTGTAAACACTTATGCACATGTGTAAAGTTATGCACATACTTAAGTCTTTGCAGGATTGGGGCCTTAGTCTTTAATGAGAGAAACAAGCTTTGCTGAACTTAAAAAACAGTCAAGTAATAAATAATTAATAATGCCTGAAAATAACATGAAACATATACAACATTTAACTTTTATTACCTGTGTAAGCGCAAATCAAATCCAGTTGTCCATATATATATGAATGTGTGTATAACAGGATTTCTACACATTGAAATGAACACAGCTGTATTTTTAACAAATGAGACATTGAAATAAATGGGCCTGATTCTCAATGACACTAAGAACTTTTTACACTGCTGTAGTGTAAAAGGACCTTGAAGCATACGTAAATATAATTTATTCCAGCTTTACACAGCCAGGGGGGCAAATCCTCAGCTGTTGTAAATTGTGCATTGAGTTCCCCAGTTGAGTGCATCGAGTCCCTGCCGCCCCAGTGTGGTGTAAAGTGGCCTTAGTATAAATGAGAATTAGGCCCAAATGTCTTTCTTTGACCTGATTCTGATCTCATTTATACCAATTTTACTCTGGATTATACTTATATAAAACTGGTGTAAATGAGATCAGAATCAGACTCTTAATTTATTTATTTCAGTGTGAGATCATGTCAGAAAAAATGTCTGCGCAATCACTTTTTATTTAAAAAAGATAATTAAACACATACCAATAGATAATTCAGCATTACAATTGATAATTTACACACACAAGTGTCTGGAAATTCAAATTTATATTTCCCATAGCAGCCACGGCTCTGACCCCTTGTCCATTTTGCTGTAACATACATGGTGTTAAATTTAATATCTAAATTATGTACAATATGATCAAGTTATGGTTGCTATGGGATCCATGACTTTGAATTTCCTTAGTTTTGTGCATTTACATTTTCAGCCACAAGGCTTCAGTCCTGCAAAGACTTATGTACTTATTTAACTTTACACTCCAGGAGTCAGTGGCACTATTCACAGTATGCAAAGATGAACATGCTTGGGAGCCTTTGCAAGATCGGGGCCTAAACAAAGACTGCATTAATAATTTTTTTTCTCTTTAGTAGCTTTTTGAAAAATAGATGAATATGTCAGTCCTTCCTAGATGCATTGTGACCATGGCACAAGCTCATCTTTTGTTCTAAATGGCATCAAGTGCAATTCTCAGCCATAGATTGAAGTAGAAACAGGTACAAAAAATTAGCAAAGAAGGGGAGATACACACAGTCAAGGAAATAAGAAGTGTGGAAAGACTACAGTGATGGTTGCAAAAATTCACTCACTTCAGTGTCTAATATAATATTTTTTACTGAGGTAACCATAATCTATAGGTGGCTTATAAACTATGATTTTTAGTAGGCCACTAAATTACAATGCTACAAATAATATTTAGATTTGTAAATGTATAAAAACATGATTGTGACAAGCTGTGAGACAGCCTGTTTTAATGTATTGTTATTGATAAACAAGGTGTGCCTGTTTAATACAGGATCTTAAATTGTTAGTAAGCCTGCAATAAAATGCCATAATAATGCAAAGTATTTCCAAGCGGAGCTGTAGCATGTTGCATGGATTCATTAGATAAAGAATTACGTTGCAGTAGTCCAGAGTTAAGGTTTATAAACTAAACTATTTATTTTAGAAGTTCATACAGTGGTTACTGGGGGGAAAGAAAACACTAAGGGCTTGTCTACATTAGCAAGTTGTACCATTTTAAATAGATATAGTTAAAACAATACAATCCCCTGCGTATGGACATAGTTACATGTAGTCATAAAGGTGCTTTAGACCAGCCTAGCTATTTCTATACTAGAAGGGGAATAATATGTTCATGATAAATTTATGAATGGGATTATATGATGCGGTTGCTTGCAGGGGGCTGGACTTGATGATCTAGGAGGCCCCTTCCGGTCCTATGCCCCTAAACAGAATAGTTACATCAATAAAACGTTTAAGCATAGACTAGGCTCAAGGAGGCTAAAAATGGCTTGATTTTCAGACGTGCTGAACAACCCCGGCTGCCATTGATATCCATAGGAGCTGTGGGCATTCCGCACCCTCTGAAAATCAGGCTACTACTTAAGTGCCTGGATTTGGTGCCTAATCTGGATGTAGGTATGGATTTAAATACTTGACTCCAGGCAACCAAATTTGACTTTCAAGTATCAGGAAACTAGCTTTCTATCCCAATATGTGGGGGCAGGGGAAAGGGGTTTTACAGAAATGCCTGTCTTCTCTCCATACCAGACCTTTTTGTTATTCTGACATTTTATTTACAATAATTTATCAATGTAGACAGTGCTGTATGTTAAGTAAAATGTACCAAACAAATAACTGAATCTGTACCCTAGGGAGTATACATTCTAAAGGCAAAATGGTTACATTATGTTATGTACATAATGCAGAATGGTGAACTATCAGTCAAAATAAGTCATAAAATAGCTAGATGTTGAGTAGATTTTTGAAGGAGCAAAGGGAGGGGGTTTGATGGTGGTTTATGGGGAGGCTCTTCTAGGTGTATGAGGCAGTGTGAAAGAAGGCATCAAGTCTGGAGTGCACAAAGGGTAGGATTAGGAGAGAAGCACGAGACAGTTATCTAAGATCTACTTTATGGAGACCTATAGCAACAACAAGAACAAACAAGAAAAGGGAGTGGGGGAGAAACTCCTGCAGCTGACTTTTTATTCCTTTTATTGCAAAACAGGCAAATTCAGGTGTGCTGTCTAGGGCCTTCTCTTCACTGTTAAAAGGGTGCATTTTCTACCTTGGGGTTACCCACGCTCCTGAATAAAAACACAGTAAAGACAAGACACTGACTGGGTAAACTAGATGAGGTCAGCAATATATCCCTGCCTGGGGCTGACCTTAGGTAATTTACCTCACTGTAATACTAAACTGCCTTGTCTTTACTATGTTTTTACCTTGGGATAACTCTATGTTATTTACCTCCCTCGGGTAAATATTACACCTTTTTTAGCAGTGAAGATAAGGCCTAGCTCTGCCTCAGACATCTCCCTCTGTAACTGGAATTTCAACAAGTACCTGCCCCAGAGATTAATGCTGCGTTGCATTTCCAGGCATGCCACACCTCAAACATAGGCCTCGCTTCCTCCAGGCCTCAGTGGAGCAACAGAATCTTTTCCTGCCTGGGTAAACGAAGGGATTGTACTCTGGTCTAGGAGCCGGGCTCCTAGAGCTGCAAACACATTCTACTAACAGATTATTAGGCAGGAATCCACCCCACCACAGGAACCTTAACGTGTTATCATCGAGGGCCTCTTTTATGGCTAAGAAGAGGGGGGAGGGAGGTTCTTCCCCCTCCCTCAAGATGTATAAAGTCTGTTTATAATATCTTAATTGTAAAAGTAATATATTTTGAACATATGTGCTTTCTACAGCACTGTGAATTTTATCATTCTTTTCCCCCCTGTAAATTCATAGGAGGTATTTCTGCATCTGGAAACTGTCAGACTACCTGAAAGACAACACACTGATACAGTTAATTATAAGGAATAAACACCATGGGGGCTATAACCAATCTCTAGATATGAGTCAATATTTTGCTGTTGAGCTAAAGGATAAGAGTCCATTATTTGCACTCATGTTATATTCAGTAAAGTCTCTGTTGCACATAACGCAGATTTCTTTACATGCTGCATGGCAGAGAGCCAAGGAATTATAGCATGGACAGGATTTTACAATCGGTTGAATTTAAGGATGAACAAACCTTGAAACTTTAAAAGGTTGAGGGAGAAAATTCATATTTTCAACGGATTTTCAACTTGTTCTTATTGTCAGTCTTTTATTTTGGGATACCAAAGCCAGCAACCTTTTGTGAGGGGACAAGCAGCTCTCTTCCATCAACCTACTGTTATGATATATATGGCAACAAATAACATACTCTGGACCACAAGATATTCCTTCCCTGTCATGTTGGGTGAAATTTATCTTTGTGTATCATCAAAAGACATGTGCATCACTGAAATCCTCAGGTACCATCAGGGGCGGCTCTAGAAATCCGGCCGCCCTTCCCCGGTCCCGCGGCGGGTCCCGTCTTCCCGCGGCTCCGGTTGAGCTCCCGCCGGCATGCCTGCGGCAGGTCCACCGGAGCCGCGGGAAGCCGGGCCCCGCCGCAGGCATGGCTGCGGCAGGTCCGCTCATCCCGGGCTCCGGTGGACCTGCCGCAGGCATGCCGGCGGGAGCTCAACCGGAGCCAAATGCCGCCCCCCCGGGAAACAGCCGCCCCAAGCGCCTGCTTGGCGCGCTGGTGTCTAGAGCCGCCCCTGGGTACCATGATGGTTCATGAGGACTTAAGTTGTGCATATGCCTCATGCTAGCCTTCTGCAAAGGGATGGATTTCACCTTTTATATACACTATATCTAGTTAGTTATGACACTTGAGTTTGCAAGAGAGAAATTCACAGACAAAATCTTTGTTGAGCTGGAGTTAGCGTATCAGGTACATATTAATAACTTAAAGGAGGGAACCTTTGATAGACTGCTGTTTGTTTGTTTGTTTGTTTGTTTGTTTGTTTAGAAAAGCACATACACACAAAAGTCTGAGCACCATAACATTCAATCTTAAACAAAACACACACACTGTAAAATATGGGTAAAGAGTTAAAGTACCCTAAACAATGTTAAGTCTGCCCTCATATCCATACTCACTCTACATCAATAATCATAACACAACTTTGCACCTGCATAGTATACATCTATGACACTGAGCCACATATCCACACTACATTGTGCTATTCACAGCACACCAATGTATGTGTCACTCAATATGTATGGGTAGGGTGACCAGATGTACTGATTTTATAGGAACAGTCCTGATATTTGGGGCTTTGTCTTATATAGGTGCCTATTACCTCCACCCCCGTCCTGATTTTTCATTCTTACTATCTGGTCACCCTATGTATGGGCCATCTATCCAGCATTTCTAAACTGGTGGGTCATGACCCCCAGGGGAGCGGTGTCACAAAAAGCAATCAGGGTGTCATGTGATGTTTAAAATTGTATTACACATTGAAAGACAATTAAATGTCCAGAATAACTTTGGGGCAGCCAAAACCTTGGTGCAGGGAAATATGGGAGCAGCAGGGAGACCCTCAGGAGGTTCAGAAAGATGCGAGGGGCAGGGACATTATAATTTGATACAATTTTTACTCTTACTTTCATAGTAAATATAAGGGGGTGGCCAAAATTTTTGACTTAGAAAAGGTTGAGAAAGGGAGCAGGTTCCAGTGCACGAGGACTGATTAACTACTGTCCAATTGGGCCTAAGGGAAGGTGCCTGAGCCCTGTGAAAAGGGAGCCAGCTGCAGGGAGTTAGGTAGATACCTGCAGATGCTGCAGGGAGTCAGGAGGTATTGGAAAGGGGACAGACTAAGCTTTAGGCAAGAGGTGCTGGGGGAGTGGGAAGATGGACCCTCAGGGAAGAGTTATACCGAGCATGGCAGTGGGTGAAAGTCATAAAATGCTAGAGAGAGGACAGATCTTAAGGAGGATGGGCTGAGCCCAGGTGAGACTGAGATAAAGACTTTTAAGCTTTGAGGTTTTCTTTGAAAAGACATTGTGCTGGCTGTAATAAATTGGACCGCACTAAGGGGGAATGTTTTGAATATCTGGCCTGTCTGGGCTTTTTAAGGGAGCCTAAGTTAAGAAAAAAACCTGACAGGCCTTAGCTGAGCCACACTTGGCCAGAAGGGGGTGCTACAGAATAGGTGTGCCTAGTGACAGTTCCTCAAAAAAATAAAATAAAATAAAATAAATAAAATAAAAGCAATGCTGGCAGAAAGTGCTATACTACAACTGTGTCTACACAAGGGCTTTTTTGGGAACAGCTGTGCCAGTTAAGGGTGTGATTTTTCCTTCCCTCCCCCCAATTTACAGAGCTATGCCAGTACTACTTGTAAGTGTGGACCAGTCCTAAGATGGAATTTTAGGAAGCTGGAGACCCAGTTTCTTTTCCTGACTCTGCAGCTGACTTCCTGCACGACTTTAGGCAAATCACTTAGGCCCAAATTTTCAAAACTGGGCTCAGGTTTTACATGCTCTACTCCAGATATCTAGGGCCTCAGTTTCAGATGTGCTGAGTATCCCCCCAACTCCAGCTGAAGTCAGCAGAAGCTAACTACAATTGGTACCTCTGAAAACAAGTCCTTAGGTGTCTGCAGTTATGCAGAAAAATTTAGATGCCATGTTAAAAATGTGGCTGGCTAATTCTGTTGCAATTTCTGGATCTGCATAATGGGCATGATAACACATACTTCCAAGGCTGTGATAATTAATGTTTGTGAAATGATTAATGATTGTAATCTCCTGTTTACAGAACCCTTTATATAGGAATAAGAGATGAGCTCTGTGTCTGTGCTATCTAATCTGTCATTTCTGTAGGTCTCAAATAAGTATGGGGAAACTTTTACCTTTTTTCTTAGCAGGTTCAATGAACGTAATGTGCCTAAGAAGATTGGGTTTTGATGGGGAGGGTTATGGGATAAAGGAGATTTTGATTCATTTCACTTATTTGCAAACAGTATTTCCCATACATATCACTGCTGGTCAAAACAGTGCTGTTCTCCTTAACAGAAGTTAAGGGAGAGCAGAATTACTCTGTAATGTTGTGTAACTGGACAGGATTATGCTTGTCCAAACACAGGATAATTTAGCCTGCCCTTTGTGCTTGATATTTTATCCTTTTTTCTCTTGGGGGTCCAGTTAAGAAATTTGACTGGGAGTGGCGGAATCACTCCCAATCTGTTCTTGTTCTGTGCTTTGGGTTTTGCTGAAATTAGAGGGAAGCCTGGTCCTCTTCTATGCATGTGAAGTTTCTCAATTCTTTCTCATCACCCTCATCTCTGTGGTTAGTACAGTATGTAGCAACAAGTTTTGGTACTCAGCTGTAACAGAATTTTTTTTTGTTCGAACGCTCATTCTGTGCCTCTGTGCTGTACGTAGGCTTTGCAGGACTTTATTTTTTTATGATGTTGACAGATAATTATACATTTTTATTGATCTACATTTTCACAATTGTAGGAAATTAGGGGTGGGTCAGATAATGATGTAATTAGGGGTGGGCCAGCAGATGTTCAGATTCAAAGAGTTAGAGCTTTTGAAGTGTTAAAACAGAAATGGTGACATCACATCTCAAAACATACAAAGTAAATATCCTTAACTCAAACTCTAAGTTCTCAAGCAGTCAATAATTTATCAGTTTGTGTGTCTTCAGTTAAATCAACATTTACCAATCCAATTTTAATTCTTCCAACTCTAGCTGTAATGTTGGTTCCCTCCCTCTTTACAGTGAAGCCAATGGAGCTATGCTGACTGACACTAGGTGCGGATCTAGCTTCTTGTGTTTAAAAAAAAAAGAAAAAGAAAAAAATCCTAACCAGGTCACTGACACTTCTGTCTGCCCCTTCCCTCCCTCTACTCCTTCCCCTTCAGCATCCCAATTGCTGCTTTGGTGTTGCTTGTCCTTTGCTTTCTCCACTGCACACATCTCTCCAAAGGGAAAGACTCACTCAGGCCTGGTCTACACTAAGAATGGGGGTCGAACTAGGGTACGCAAATTCAGCTACGTGAATAGCGTAGCTGAATTCTAAACTACCTAGTTTGAACGACTCATCTCCAGGCCAGGCGCGAAACTCCTCGGCTCCGCTCCAGACTCTGACTCTGCAGCTGCCACGGAGTGGAGGAGTGACCCGAGCTTCTCGTCGGCTTCGCGAATCGCGATCGCGATCTAGATCAGATCGCGATCGTTCGAAAATCGAACTCACCGCCGCGCGGTAAGGGTAGTGTAGACTAGCCCTCACCTAGGCTGGGAAGAGATGTAATGGAACCTAGTAGATACAGACCACAGCTGGACAATCTGGGCACCAACAGGGCCCTGTTTTTCAGAGAAGGCCACCATACAGTATATGTGTGTTCTCCAAACTTCTCCCTATTGCCAGGAGTCAGTCTGCTAAGCAGGCTGTCATTGGCCACCAGGTTGAGATGCAAACAGGAGCAGAGGGATGGAACCAGCGGGGCCCAGGGTATGTGAAAAGTTCTTCTCATCACTAGTGGTGGAGAGTAGAAAGGATTCACATGTTATACACAGGGAGAGGATAGATTATTTCAAGCACAGCTGCTGTAGCTCCCTGGCTCACTCACTCTCTAGCAGACTGAAAACATAACTTGTGCTGTGTCCTGGGCTGCATTAAGCAATCTTAATGGATTGCTGACTCTGCTATGTTGCCCACCCACAGCCACTGGCTCTGTGGAGGGAGGCTATTAGTCCTGAAAGCAATCCTGCAGCAGAAGAGTGAGCCATGTTCTCAGAAGGGGCTAAGCAGACAGCCTAGAAGAGGATTGGGGCTGCTGGTCAGATGGCTCACAGGAAGACCTTTCACTAATGTTGGCAAGGGGGAAAACACAGTATGATTATGGGCACTCTCTTTAAAGAAAGTCAGAGGAAGTAGGGAGAAGGCAGAGAGTGATTCTAGTGGGGCAGAGCCAGCGCAGGGGTCAGAAAGATATTGGGGAATAGAAAATGTAGGTGGGATACCTGAGAATGAGGGGAGATAGAGAGTGAGGATAGCAATAAAAATGTAGGTACCCCAGGAAGAGAGAGGAAGGGACAGGCGAGGGATCTGGAGAATGAAGAAGGGGGGAGATGCACAAAAATGAGACAATAGTGACAGCAAGAAAAAAGAGACAATGAACAAATGGAGAGATAAGAGAGCAAAAGATTTGGAGAAAAAATAGAAAATAGAGAGGGGAATAAAGAATGGAAGGAGAGAAAGAAAAAGCAGGATAACAGACAGTGAATTTTATTTTGTTTATGCTTAATCACACATTTCCCTCAACTTGCAGGAATTGCTGGGTGAAATTGTATGGTCTGCGCTTTGCAGGAGGTCAGATTGGATGCTTGTAGTGATCCCTTCTGGACATAAAATTTATAAATCTATTAATTCTATTTCCTGGCTGAAAAGGAGTCCTCTTTAAATCCTGCAGATGTCGGGGTGGGGGGAATCTTTGGGCAGGGTGCAGCTTTTAAGGTTGAGGGAAAGAAGAGGCATACCATCAACTGAACTGCATGAGTCACATTGAGCCTGTTTGCATGTGACTGTAGGATCAGGGCCCTTATTAATCCTTGTTTTAAAACTTTTTTTTCCCATGCAGCTAAGAACTGTTGCTCATACATCCATATACCAGTGGCTGTCTTTTCCTTTATCATAGGTAATTATTTTTGTTTTTAAAGATTGCTTGAAGCACTGTCACCTTTTCTGAGCATATGCTAACTTTTGCTTTTTATTACAATTGTATCAAAGGTACAAGTTAAACCCCCTCGCCCCTGGAAAAAAAAATCTGAAGTCCCAGTCCTGCTTGCAGTGAAGTCAATGTGTTTGTATTTGCACTTAGCCTATCCCCGAAAGAATTTTTTTGAATATATGTTAACTTGCTGTGCCTGATTCTCATTTACACTAGGGCCACCTCACACATTTCTAGAAGTGCCAGGGGCCCTTAAAGTGGAGGTAAATATAATTTATTCCCATTTTAAGGCCTGTTTACACTGGCAGAGCCATGTAAAGTGGTATTTGTTTAAATGAAAATCGGGCCTAAGATGTTTAAAAAAAAAAAAAGACTTTCAAAGGAACCCAGTTCAGAGATGTGGCCTGATTACTTTGTGCCACCAGAGGGTACTGTTCAGTATTGTGAACCCAGAAAAGAATGGGAAGAGGGGAAGAGCAGAAGAGAGCTGTTAAAGTAATAAAACACAACAAAATGTTTTCCTGCATGTTGGGTCTAACTCCAAATCCTAGCGGCCTGGCAGCAGCAAGTCACTCACTGTCAATAGTGTAATCCTCTGGATTATTTGGTTTGTTTGTTCTTAATGCTAGTGATCTCTGCCTGACAAACGTCAGCTCTCCAGAGAGAAAGTGTTTGTGGTCATATTGATCTGCAGGGTGCAAATGGGCCCAGTTGATAACATGCTTGTTAAATCTTGAGGATGTCTGCTTGAAAAACAACATTTGCAGGAGCCAGGCTTGTTTAAAAGTGTCAGGCTGTTAGACCCAACTCCCCACCAATGCAAGTAGGCATCATTTCGCAGAAGAGATTTAAGACAAAACCTCCCCTTACTTAGCCTCTGTGCTGACTCAGGGTTTGGTGGCATTTTACCATTTCCCACTTCTTCCATCATCAGCTATTGCTTCCTTTACACAGAGAGAAATAAACATGCATTTATACCTGATGGACCTGATGTCCCCTATGTGTAGTGCTGTCCTGCAGAGCATTCCTTATAAAGCCTTCTTCACTCGCACAAGCATTCCCTCGCAGCAGGATTCTAGGGTGAAATGAAGCCTTCTTGGAACAAATACTCAGGGTTTTATTCTCCTTGAAACTAGAATATAGCTCTTAGCTTTACTTATATTATTCTTCAGCTGGATAAGGGTGGAGACTGTTCTCCTCTTCCCTCTTCCAATTGGGGGAAGAGCAACGGGTAAGGGAAGTTAACAACATGGTGAGGGAGAGAAAAGGATGAGGGTAGCTGGCTGTTCAACCTGCTCCAGAAAAGCGGGTGGTAAAACTGAAGAGCCATTTGTTCACCAAGCCAGCTGCTGAACAGCCACACCCTTGTCTGTGATCATATTCTAATTCCATGGAATTTAGGCCTGGCCTACACTTAAAAGTTAGGTTGACAAAAGCTGTGTTGGTCAGTCCCAGGGCTGGTGCAACCATTTAGGCGACCTAGGCGGTCGCCTAGGGCACTGGCATTTGGGGAGCACCATTTTCTTCGTCAGCGACTGCGGCGGCCGGATCTTCGGACGCCCCAGTCGCTGCCGGCATTTAGGTGGAGGGAGCTGGGGCAGGGGAGCGCGGGAGGCGCATGCCGCAAGTAAGGGGGGGCAGCACGCAGGGGAACTCCCCGCCCCAGCTCACCCCTGCCCCACCTCCTCCCCGAGCACGCCGTGGCCACTTCACTTCTCCCGCCTCCCAGGCTTGCGGCGCCTCAGCTGATTGGCGCTGCAAGCCTGGGAGGCGGGAGAAGTGAAGCAGCTCACCCCTGCCCCACCTCCTCCCTGAGCACGCCGTGGCCACTTCACTTCTCCCGCCTCCCAGGCTCGCGGCGCCTCAGCTGATTGGCGCCGCAAGCCTGGGAGACGTGAGAAGTGAAGCAGCCATGGCGTGCTCGGGGTGCTTGTGCTTGTGTGCAGAGCAGGGGTGAGCTGGGGCAAGGGGGGTGCCTCAGGGTGGAGGGTGGTGGCTGGGGAGCTGCCACAAGGGGGGAGACTCAGGGTGGAGGTGGGGAGCTGCTGCGGGGGCGGGGCATGCTTCAGGGCAGGGATGCGGGGGTGGGGGGGAGGGCGCAAGGTGGAAGTTTCGCCTAGGGTGCGAAACATCCTTGCACCGGCCCTGGTCAGGAGTGTGGATTTTTCACACCCCTGACTGACAAATCTGTGCTGACCTAACTAGCAGTGTAGGCGCAGCTATGTCGACAGAAGAATGTTTCCATCGAAGTAGCTATCATTATTTGGGGAGGTGGTGTTCCTACACAATGGAAAAACCCCGTCTGTCAGTGTACGCTGTGGCCTGGCCTACACTAAAAAGTTAAGTCGACTCAAATACACGGCTCAGCGGTGTGGAAAATCCACATCCCTGAGCAACAGCGTTAACCTAATCTAATCCCCAGTGTGAATAGCACTAGGTTAGCAGAAGAATTCTTCTGTCGATCTGCTACCAACTCTCTGAGGGGTGGATTACCTACCCCAATGGGAGAACCCCTCCTGTCGCTGTACTGAGCGTCTAAGCAGACGCACTACAGCAGTACAGCTGCATGGCTGCAGGTATGCTGCTCTAGCATTTCAAGTGTACGCAAGCCCTGTGTCAGTGCTATGGGATTATGCTGGTATTGCTATGTCAACATAGCTGTATCGCATTTCAGGTTGCTGCTTTTTATTGGACCAAAGTATATGCAAGCAGAACGGAAGATTTTAGGCCAAAGAATCACCCTTTTTATGTTTTGGCAGTTTATGAAGCTGTGTTTTTTGTTTTGCACTAAAATTTGTGTGCACGTTGGTCCACTAACATATATCAGCTTCCTTGCTGAATATTGACAATAGTGTTCTAAAGTGCTTTTCATTTTCCAAATTCTACCTTTTTAAAAAAATGCTGTGTCATCAGTGCCATCTTCCAATTCATTGTTGTTGCTGGAATTAATCAATGTTATAGACCAGCGTTTCTCAAACTGGGGTCCGTGAAGGGTCCGCTGGCCCCACTGATGAACTCCTCCCTGACCTTTCTGCATGCTGGGGAACAGCTGTTCAGTGGTGTGCAGGAGGTGCATAGGGTTGCCAGGTGTCTGGTTTTCAACTGGAACACCTGGTCGAAAACAGACCCTCCCCAGCCTGGTAAAAATGAGCAAGTGAGTGAGGGTGTGGGAGAGCAAGCGACGGAGGGGCAGGGGATGGAGTGAGTGGGGCAGGGCCTTGGAGAAGGGGTGGGGCAAGTGTGTTCAGTTTTCTGCAATTAGAAAGTTGGCAACCCTACAAAGTTGGCCTGGGGGAGAGGAGCGGGGATAGGATATGCTCGGGGGAGGGGGCAGAAAGAGGTGGGGAAGAGGAGGGGCTGGTGTGGGTCAGGAAGAGGTGCGACCTTGGGGGAAAGGGTGGAGTGGGGGGCAGGGTCTGGGGCTGAGCGTGGGGCTTAGGGGTCTAGGGTGACCAGATGTCCCAATTTTATAGGGACAGTCCCGATATTTGGGGCTTTGTCTTATATACGCACCTATTACCCCCCACCCCCATCCCGATTTTTCACACTTACTGTCTGGTCACCCTATAGGGGTCTGTGAAAAATTTTAAATCCAAATGGGGGTCCTCAGGTTGCTAAAGTTTGAGAACCGATGCGATAGACCGTATATGGTACACTGCCAGAAATGGTTTTTCATTGGCTGAAAAATTCATTCTGGTGGCTTACCTGCTTCTTCCTGCTTCATTTACCCAAAAAGTCTGAAAAGACCAGAATGAGTGTTAGTTTTTCATGAAAAATGTTTGAAATTTTAATGGAAAAAATTTCACTGAAATTTAAAATAATTCTACCAGCCCTAGCAATGTTGTTAACTTTCCTGTTTCTTCAGAAGTTAGATGAAAGGTTCTCAGTCCTCATGCTTGAAATACACTAACTGATCACCAGTTGTGTTAGAAATACATCTCTTACATAGTGGTATTATTGCAAAACTAGATGCATTATGAGTAGGGCCCTACCAAATTCACAGCCATGAAAAACGTGTCATGGACCATGAAATTTGGTCTCCCTCTGTGAAATCTGGTCTTTTGTATGCTTTTACCCTATACTATACAGATTTCATGGGGGAGACCAGCATTTCTCAAATTGGGGGTCCTGATCCAAAAGGGGGGGGTCACAAGGTTATTTTAGAGAGGTTGAAGTATTGCCACCCTTACTTCTGCACTGCCTTCAGAGCTGGGTGGTCAGAGAGCAGTGGCTGTTGGCTGGGCATCCAGCTCTGAAGGCAGCGCCCCACCAGCAGCAGCACAGAAGTAAGGGTGGCAATACCATCCCATCCCATCCTTACTTCTGTGCTGCTGCCTTCAGAGCTGGGTGGCCAGAGTGGCGCCTGTTGACTGAGGGCCCAGCTCTGCAGGCAGCAGTGCAGAAGAAAGGGTGGCGATACCATACTATGCCATCCTTACTTCTGCGCTGCTGCTGGCAGTGGCTCTGCCTTCAGAGCTGGGCTCCTGGCCAGCAGCCACCACTCTCCAGCTGCCCAACTCTGAAGGCAGCGCCGCTGCCAGCAGCAGCACAGAAATAAGTCAGCAGTACCACAACCCCACCCCTACAATAATCTTGTGACCCCCCCCCGCCCCACAACTTGTTTTTGCATCAGGACCCCTATAGATACAACACTGTGAAATTTCAGATTTAAATAGCTGAAATAATGAAATTTACAATTTTTAAAATCCTATGACTGTGAAATTGACCAGAATGGACCATTAACTTGGTAGGGTCCCAATTATGAGGATTTTACACCTCTGAAGCATTTGACTTTGGCCATGGTGAGAGACAGGTGCTGGATTAGATGCACTGTTGATCTGTTTCAATATGGCAGTTCCTGTGTTTCACTTAATTCTGCCAGTAATTTAAACAAAGTTAGGTATTTTCCTTGCAAGAGCAAGGAAATTCAAAAGTAAGGATGGGCACTTATCTTTAATTCATACCTGATGAGATTTAAAAAAAACAAGAAACAAAACCAGTCAGCCATAACTTTGAATTTCGTGGCTTGTGTTACCTGGATGTAATTTAAAAGCAGGGTATTTAAAAAAAATTTTTTTTTAAGAGGAATGAAAAATCTTTCGTGTGAAGGCATCACAATGGATTATTATTATTATTTTTTTAAGGTATGATTCTGTTTCTTCAGGGTCTGATTCCATGCCCATCACCATAGTATGTGAGTGCCTGACAAGCACATGAAAGTGAACACACAGATCTCTGGGATCTCCCTCTCTCTCTCTCCATTCTTCTATAGGGAGATTTTTTGGCTTTGTTTAGTTTTTTTACGTAATGTGGTTTTGGTAGGTTTAGGTCAAAGAAAGGAAGGACAGGTGGAAAAAGGGGAGTTTACATCTCATTCTGGAGGCTCTGAGGTCAGTGGTTTAAATCAGTGTTTCTCAAACTGGGGTCACCGCTTGTGTAGGGAAAGCCCCCGGCGGGCCAGGCCGGTTTGTTTACCTGCCCCGTCCACAGGTCCAGCCGATTGCGGCTCCCACTGGCTGCGGTTCACCGCTGCAGGCCAATGGGAGCTGCTGGAAGCGGCGCGGGCTGAGGGACTTACTGGCCGCTGCTTCCAGCAGCCCCTATTGGCCTGTAGCGTTGAACTGCGGCCAGCGGGAGCTGCGATCGGCTGGACCTGCAGATGGGGCAGGTAAACAAACTGGCCTGGCCCACCAGGGGCTTTCCCTACACAAGCCGCGACCCCAGTTTGAGAAACACTGGTTTAAATGGTTTCATTCTGAAGGTGCTCAGGATCTGTCCTGGAAGTGATCTCTGCAATTACGGACTAGTCACTGAGAAAACTCTCCTGCACACACAACCTTCACCCCTTAGGTTTACTTTTCCATTATTTCAATGGAATGGATCTGTCATGTGACAGAGTGAGGTGGTCCTTAGGTAATTTGAGCTAATCCTAAATATGGAGAGCTTTGAAAATAAGGCCAGTAAAACATTTAAATTGATCTAATATTCAATTGATAGCCTGTGAAGAGAGTGGAGCACTGGGGTGATGTGCTCCTGGCAGCCTCATTGCTGAGTAAATGGACCGCAGTTTTCTGACCCAGTCAGACCTTTCTTAAGCATGGTGGTTTCATTTCTAGGCACTAAGGGCTGCAGCAATATGGAAGTCCTGTATGCACTGATCACCAGACCAAGTCCGAATCTGATAAATGTGTGTGCTGCCACCTGGCCAGCAAGTTAGAAAAGGGTGGTTTTTGTATCTGTGTCTATTTAGTTTTCCTAAAGCAGTAAGGAATTGGTTCAGGCGAATGCTAAGGCTGCACTCAGTTTTAACAATCTGAGATGGGAGCATTTTACCGTAACAGCTCCAAACTCTGGAGGAGTTTGAATTCAGATCCAAGCACAATGCACACGTTCTTCTCTAAATAAAAGTAGCAAGATGAGACACTTCTCTGGGTTAGTGACTTTTAGAAAAGAAATTTAGAACTGGTTTGCATGCTGTATAGATATTCAGAATGCACTTTCATTGGGGCAGGGGATATCTGACAGCCGAAATAAGAATGCAGAAACTGTTGAACAACTGACATTCTGCAGGATAAATACTCTTTGCACCTAGAATATTCTGCTTCAGCTACTCCGGTTGCTGCTGCTGCTGATATAGTTTCTGTCATGGCCTGTGATGAATAGCGTGCAATGTTAGTTCAAGATAAGAGCCTACAGCATATTGGAAAGATTCCTGTAAATACGAATCCCAGTGGTTCTGACTTCCTTGACTGGGAGGTGATTGACTAAATGGCCATGCCTGCTACCAGTTACAAAGTTGCCAAAGCTGTTAATCACCCTCTCCGCCCTTCCCCCAAACACCACTTAACTATTCTAATGTCTTTCTATTTAGTAGAATAATCATGTGAATAATTATTGTTTGGTGAAGACTATGGAAGAATATAGTTAGTTATCATAATGCTTGTGGGGTGGGAGGCAAGGGAGAAGTTAATATTTTGAGACATTCCTCTCAAGCATGTCAAGCAGCAAGAACTAAAGCATGTTCTGCATCAATGTTAGTGTCGCTATCTCCAGTATTCTGTTATCACTGCTGGTATTGTGGTCTGCAGATGGAAGGTGGGAAGATATCTCTGCTGATTTCCATGGTTAAAATAGTTTGTATTCTACAGCACTTTGTATCCTAGGGTCACCAAGCACTTTAATGAATGAAACCTCTCAGCACCTGTATTATTATATCATTGTAGGGATGGGGAAACTGATTTGCCTAGTGTCTCTCACAGGAAGTCTGTGTCAGAGCCAGGAATATAACCTGCTCTAGATCTTCTGATTTATGGCTTTGTGTTTTAACCAAAAGACTGTCCTTCCTTTTAACATATCTGTCTTCCTTCTCTTTGACACTATTCCGTCCCTTCATATTACTTTGTTAACATCTGATCCCTATGATTTTTGTATTGGATCAAAAAATCTTGTAGTTTATTTCCTGCTGTGCTAATTTTGCTGCATTTATTGAAGATATCATGAGACTCATCACAGGAGTCAGGGTGAGCTAAGCTCTTTAAAGCAAGGGACAATCCTTGTTTTTACTCCGCCTTTCACAATGAGCCCAAGGCCTCATACAAATAATCATAACTTCGGTGTCCTGGCCAAAATTCAGTTTGTATAATATAATTTTGCCTACCTAAATTCCTCCTGAGCTGCTGCTGAATATCGTATTCTTTACTTTCTGTCCTAAACTGTTGTGTAACATTGCTGTGTGTAGATGTAAAGCTTCTGCCCCTTCCAAAGTGGCTTAATTTCAGTGTTGGATGGAGTGATTCCTATAGAGAATCAGTTCAACACCTGAAGTTTTAGTGTTTTCCTTGGATATAAGGTGCTACAGTTTATACATGATATTTATTTTAACTGTACTGTAAGATTTTTCTTTTGATTTTAATCTCATCTTAATGGTTTGAAACTTGCTTGCCATTTTTCTCCTCTAAATGTTTACAGCTGAATAGGCATCATTGGGAAAATCCTGGCCTCATTTACCTCCTATGAAGTCAATGGAGTTGCACAAGTGTAAAAGAGGACAGAATTTATAGGATGTGCAAGCTATCATTTTGTCTGGAAAAGCAGCGTGATCTGGTGGATTGATTTTTAGGGTAGGTGTGGAGAGGATTCAAAAATTCCTGATTTCTGAAGACTTGATGTACACTCAGTTTTTGTACTTGTACATCTATTTTGGTTGGGGTAGTGATAATTTTCTTCTTTTTTTTAACCAATAATTATACTGAGATAACTCCTAGTATAGATGCAGTTAAGCGTATAAAAATGCCTTATAGCAATATAGCTTATTCCCCTTCTGATGTGGGAATAAGGGCTTGTCTACACAGAGAAATTTACTGGAAGAACTTTTCTGGGTACAATTATTAGGGCCATACTGAGTGTGGATGTTCCAGTTCATGAAAAATTTCAAGATTTTGAAATTTGTCTTGTTCCCAATCAGAACAAAACCCCCAAATATAGAAATGCTGCAACGGAAAATAACAAAGCCCATTAAAATGTTTCATTTAAACAAAATCACAATGTTCCAATTTCAACTCTTTTTTTAAAATTTTGTGTATATGTAATACAAAATTCAAAACCAAAAACCTAAACTTTTCATTCTGAAAATTTCCAAAGGGGCCATTGTCAGAACTTCCCCCCCCTATTTTTCTTCCAAAACAGATTTTCAGCGAAATGACCCAATTTCACAGAGTACTTTGATTTTGACAGACCCACATATTCTGATGGAGTATAGATCTGTCAAAGTTTCTCTGGCAGCTATTATTAGTAATAACTATACTACTATCACTGCCCGAGTGGATACTCTTATTCTGTAGTCAGAGTGCCTTTTTCCAGTTTAGTTTGTATTGCTTCCAAAGCAACGTAAGGAATTCCTTTATCTAAGGAATTACTCAGGAGTGATACAAACCATTTCTTTCCTTCAGGGGTGGGATGAATGTGCTTCCTCTGCAGCAATCATGGCTTCCAGACCCTGCCAGCTAAAGGTGCAGTGGGTCTAAAGTCAGGTCATTATACCCTATTCCAGACTCAGAGTTTGCTAAACCTCGGGTGGGAGTGGGGGTGGGAGAGGGAGACACTCCAATATTGGGGGAGAGAACCCCAGGATGGCAAACTGTGCTATGTGATAGCCACGTTCTGGATCTGATGCATGAAAACTATCTCTTGCTGAGCTCTGCGGGTTGCCCCAGGCAACTGTACTCATGACTCTTACATGATGCAGCAACCACCAGACTGCTGCAGTTCTTCTTATACCCTGTTACAGGGGCAGCTCAGGACAACTCCCAACCTGAGTTGAGATTGAGACAGACTGCGTGTGTGTTGGGAGAGAGGTGGTGCTGTCTCTGACCATGTCAGAACTCTGGGGAGGGTGGAGCTGCTGTCATTTGCATTTCTCCTGGGGCTTCAACCCCACAGAGGTCTGACCAGAAAAATGAACCTTTCCTGCTGGACGTAGGCCAACAATGACAGTTTCTCTTTTTCTTTCCCCACAGTCATTTTCACTTCTCTCTGGAATGGACTGTGTGACCATTGCTTGCTATAGGTTTGTGCCCCCTCTCCTCAGCTGACCATTTGCTTCCCACCTCCCAGATGTAGTCCAGATAAGAGTCTTTCCTCATGCAGCCTAGGCATATTTCTCACAGGTGTGAGAGTGGGCTGAATCCATTGCTTTTCCCCCCAGGGAGAGCAATACAGCTAGATGCTCAGCTGGTGTAAATGACTTCAGTGGAACTCTGACAGTGGAGCTCTGCCCCTAGGCTTTCTTGTGTCTCACCAACAGAACAATTTACAAAAGTTCAATTAGTTGCAGTTGTGCAAACCCTGTGAAGATCACCGTATGCACAGGTGTCACTGAGGGCATAATTTAACCTGCAGAACCTTTCTTACAGGCAAGTATGCATGAGAAGGAAAGAAACCAACATGGTTCTCATCCCAGTTTGAGTTTGCAGGGCAGGCAATTAGATTTTTTTATGGATATAACTGAGAGATAATAAACATGGAACCCTCCCATGATCATATTTTTGGAGTCCTTTCTCAGATCACAACAGCACTTTAAGGTATATTTCCAATCTTAACACTAACAATCAGGGCCAGGAACTTTATACTAATAACTCTAGGAGGTCCTGTTCATTAATTGTCCTCTGGCCCCTTCATACTAGTTAGGCTGGTGTAAAGGGTCTGCAGAGCAGCCACAAAAACCCTCAGGGAATACATCCAGTATAGAAGGGCTGTCTGTGCAGCAGCACCAGGTGAAGGGAGTGTTCTCTGTGGCCTGGAGATGGAGTAGAAGCAGGGTGTGTGTGGATTGGATGCAGGAGGGTGCAAAAAGAGGGGATGGCTCAGTTGGACTTGCACCCTGATTATTCTGGGCCCTGCAAAGCCCCATAAGTTTAGCGGTGGCATTACTTAGGGCAGGTCTAGGAGTACACCTCTACTCCGATATAATGCGACCCGATATAACACGAATTCGGATATAACGTGGTAAAGCAGCGCTCCGGGGGGGCGGGGCTGCGTGCTCCAGCAGATCAAAGCAAGTTCAATATAACGGAGTTTCACCTATAACGCGGTAAGATTTTTTGGCTCCCGAGGACAGTGTTATATCGGGGTAGAGGTGTAAAAGGATGTTAAGCACCCAACTTCTATTAGAATTCATTCAGCTTCATTCTCTTGTGAGGTCTTAATTTCACTCGTTCTCCAGTCACAACAGAGTCTTCCTGCATTTCTATTAAATTTTTTTTTTAATGGTGAGAAAAATAAATGTCTTTGACTTGGAGGGAAGAGCGCCACCTGCTGAAGTAGAATATTGCATAAGTTGTGGTTAAAAATATAACATCAGCCAAAATAAAATCATTGGCTTTCAAGTTTTCCAACGCAATGACAAGTAAGATGCTATATAGCCAAGATTTTAGAAAAATTATTAGAAACTTGGAGTGCTTCAGTTTTTGGCGTCCGAACCTGAGCTGCTGGAAAGGGGCCTGACTCAGAGTGAATATACAGCACTTTCTGACATATGGCCCCTTTAAGGTGCCTCAGATTGGACCACCAAAAACTCAGTCCCCCTTCTGAAAATTGTATCTTATACTTATTGATTTATAAATACACAGAAATCTCTCTTTAATTTGTAATCAGTACAGGACAGGGGTATGTGCAGGAATTTAAATGTGACCCTTTTGGTCACGGAAACTCACTGCCCCCCATCCCCACCCTGTTCCAGCAGGAGCTTGATCTTCCCTGCCTCCACGGCCTCAGGCTGGAGAAGTTCTGTGCCCCCAATGATTATTGCGGGGGGGGGCATGCCCCTGCTTAACCCCCCACCCCCTTGTGCATGCCCCTGGTACAGGAAGGAACAATTAAAGAAGCTGCAGCTATCTGTCAACTGAGACATAAAATCAGGGTTGGAATTTGGAGGCTTTCTTCCTTGTGGTTGCTTACTGCAAAAGGTGCAGCTTGTCCTTTTGCAGATATAGTTGTTACACAGTTCACAGAGAACCAGGTAACCCGTTGATGCAATTGACGTCACGAGAATGAGAAACAGGATGTCTTCTGTGCACTATTGTTCTCCCCAGGGACTTCAGGCATGATGTTCGGTTACATGCACCAACCTGTATGGACAGTGCTGCTGTGTGAATGATGTCAGCTGGCTCAGTGCATTAGGCCCAACTAATCAAGAAGGGTGTGAACTGTAAAACTAAACGTTCTTCCCCTAGTGAAATTAATGTCTATGGCTAGACTTGGACTCTTGGGTTTTTATTTTTGTGTGAGTAATTTAGGAACAGTTGAGGCAGTGGCTTGGTTATGAAATCGGAACATTTCTGAAATCCATCATGGGCTGTGACATGTTCCCGTCTTTGACTAAAGTGTCGGATTCGTGCTGACTTTACATTGGTAGCTCTGGCAAGAAGTAATAACAGCATGAATCAGGATTAGCTGGCACCTGCTCCAGTCAGTGTGGGCATGTTTGATCTTAACACCAGCTGAGTTCTATCCTTTGGGGGAAAGACTACTAGGCCTATTGCAATGCACTGAGGCGAGGCTGGATTTGCTGGGTGTGGCGCAGCATCAGTTCATCCCTCTTAACCAGGAGGAGGGATTTTTTTTTTTTTAACATAACATGGGCTGACACAGTATCTGGTAAGATTTATTGGAGCCTAGTAATATTGTCAGCTGTACAATGTATCCCCACTGTACAAAACTCAAATAGCAAGACAGCCCATGCTCTAGTGTGCTTATAATCTAGTCTGAAGGACAAAAAAGTGCCAAGAGACCCAGATTGTCCTTCAGACAGGACCATGACATGGAGGCAGGTGAGACATTATCTACAATTATGTCAGCACTACTTGGATTTTTAGGATTTAAATGGGAGCAGCGCTGCGCCCTTCCGCCTTGTCTCCCCCCACATCTTATTCTTTTGTTTTTCAGATCTTTGTCCCCTCTTGTGCTACTTCTCATGCATCTGTTTTGCTGGAAGATTGTTCTTTTAATTTAAATGCTCCGCAACACACTCTCCTCTCAGCTCTCCCCTGTACGTAATCCAGCTGAGCAGCAGCAGGAGGGTCATGTTTGTACACCAGCTCATCAACAGTACCAGTGCACGAGTCAGATCAAATCAACAGCTTGAGCCAGTCACCACTGATCACTCGGGGTCTGTTTCTGGGCCTCTGCTGTTCTACACTCAGGCTGCCACTTAGCTCTCCAGTTTTGTCACCTCCAGGATTTGGTGCAGTCCAGTGAAACATTCCTACCCCCACTACCCTTTTAAGGATGCAAGATGCTTTCTTTATCTGTATGAGACAGATGTGCCTAGGCTAAGACGGGACATTCGTAGATGGAGATCATATTGCCATTGTTCACAGTTGGGGGCTACATTGGGGAAAAATGATGGAACTCTAGTCATGTTCCCCATGCCTGATGGCTTTCCCTCTGTTTTTTTCCCCTCTCCCATGATAGTTACTGCTCCCTGCTCTCCATTCCCCTCCCCCCTTTGGCCCTCTCGTCCCCCCCTTCCTTTTATCCCCTGGTGATGGTAGCTTTTGCTTTTCTTCTCTTTGCTCTTGCCAGAGTAGAAAGATCAAATCATTGTTTTAACTTTGTTAGCAAATTGTTCTATTACCCTTCAAAGTCCAGGGCTGTCCAAGGATTAGGTAATACAGTTAAAACAGGGATCAATCCTGTGCATGCAGGCAAGGACAAATTGTTTTAGGCCACTGTCTTGTTGGGAACATACTCATAATGGAAAAGTCTTGGGAACACAGATATTTTGCTGGTGTAGACAGGAGCAAAAGGTCTTTTGCATGAAGTCAAAAGGGAGAAAGATGAATTCAAACTGTGGTACAAAAGGTGAAAGACCAGTGAGACCATTCATTAAGTACCCGTCTGTAAAATGGGCAGCAATTTCTTAATTTGTCTAGGATTGTAAAAATTGTATACTAATATTTGTTAATGACTTAGCATCAGTGTTTAAAAAAAAAATGAATGTGGGGCCCAATTTTGGTCTGTTCTGGTGTAAACTCAGAATAACTGTCTGATAAAATCAGTAGAATGAGTCTCAATTTACAGGAGGGTAATTCAGAGCAGAATTTGGTTCAGATTGCCCCAAACCCTGATTGTCTGCATCTGATAGAGCTGTGAGTTTTATAGCATTCTTATCTGGGTATTCTCATAAAGCTGATATTTTAAGATCAAACCAAAAGCATCACTCTATAAATAACTGATTGCAAAAAGTATGTCTGGGGGACTTAATAGTCTTTAGGTCAGTTGATCTCTAATGTTTTTAGCCTCTGCAGTGGTTGTTATATCTTCATAAACTCTTTGTATGCTCATGCATCTCATGTTTTTTCTTTGGCTCTCAGTCAAACCAAAACTTCTTGGAGGCTGGGTGTGGCGGTGAGCTGTAGAGAATGCAGTAGATTTTTCTCCTCCAGGATAAAGGTAGGGGCCAGAACAAAGATTCCTTCAAAGGGAGTTTTATAATCTGTGTTCACACCTTATTAAGCACAGGCCTAAACGGACAAAATTGTGAAGTGACACATCATCATCATATCCCCTGCAGCTTTCTGATGAGAAGCTGACCTCTCCCCCTCTCTCCCCCTTCCAGGAAGTTCATATCAGGATATATGCTTGGCTGGGGTGGACCAATAACAACCCAGTGCTTGCTGGGGTAGAACTTTGACAATTTAGTGACTGATTCTGCTCCCATTGAAGTCAATGGAAAACTCTCACTGACTTCAATAGGAGAAGGATTTGACCAGTTGACATCAATAGGAGCTGGGAGCTTGCAGAAGGCACTCAGCTTTTTGAAGGATCAGGACTACGATGCAGACATGAAATCTACAATGCCTCGCTTCAATCAGTCCCTTGATTTAAGAAGCTTCCAGCAACCAAGGACACACCAAGCTATTTCAATATATTCCTAGTGACTCATCACTCCTGGGCAAGTGCTCAGACCCCACTATCTAGCTTCCACAAAATCCTCTTTCAAGGACTGCAGAAAGCTTAGGACCTTGGGAATTCTTCCTGCTTGAGTGTAAATCTCTATGTTGACAGATTAATCTCTAGCCCCATCCCCCATCAGTAGAATCTGTGGATTTGATTAATCTCGGAGTTATTCTGGCATACAACAGGGTAACCCAGACCACAGGGGCCCTGGTGGTGAAGGTCTGCTTGGAACCTCCATTCTTGTGGGGTTGCACTAGCTGACTGAGTAATCTCTGGAAGTGGGTGCTGCAGGCTGGAGAGGTTTTGTGACCAGTATGTCACAGAGAGACCATGATTTAGTGCATACAGCCTCTAACTGGGGAGCTCCTTTGGCAGAGCCCCACAATCATCTCTCCTCACAAGAGGGCAGCAGTGAAAACACTGCTCTTCCCTTGCCCCCTTCCAAACGCACATCCTGGAGGTTAATACCCTATGAGACCCTTTCACGGGTGCAAATGGTGAAGTTTGCACCTCCTCAGCACTCTTGCATGTGAATTTCACTCTACGGCCTGGTCTACACTACGCGTTTAAACCAAATTTAGCAGCGTTAAACTGAATTAACCCTGCACCTGTCCACACAACGAAGCCCTTTATAGCGATATAAAGGGCTCTTAAAAACGATTTCTGTACTCCTCCCCGACGAGAGGAGTAGCGCTGAAATCGGTATTGCCATGTCGGATTAGGGTTAGTGTGGCCGCAATTTGATGGTATTGGCCTCCGGGTGGTATCCCACAGTGCACCATTGTGACCATCTGGAAAGCGATCTGAACTCGGATGCACTGGCCAGGTAGACAGGAAAAGCCCTGCGAACTTTTGAATTTCATTTCCTGTTTGCCCAGCATGGAGCTCTGATCAGCACAGGTGGCCATGCGGTCCCAAATCCAAAAAGAGCTCCAGCATGGACCGTACGGGAGATACTGGATCTGATCGATGTATGGGGAGACAAATCTGTTGTATCAGAGCTCCGTTACAGAAGACGAAATGCCAAAGCATTTGAAAAAATTTCCAGGCTATGATACAGAGTCCACAGCAGGGACTCAGCACAGTGCTGCGTGACAAGCGTAACGGAAAGCCAAAGAATCAAATGGATGCTCATGGAGGGAGGGAGGGGGGACTGAGGACTCCAGCTATCCCACAGTCCCCGCAGTCTCCGAAAAGCATTTGCATTCTTGGCTGAGTTCCAAATGCCTGAAGGGTCAAAAACATTGTCCCGGGTGGTTCAGGGTATATCTCGTCAATTTACCCTCCTCCCCCCCGCCCCCCATGAAAGAAAAGGAAAAAAATCATTTCTCGCCTTTTTTCAATGTCACCGTATGTCTACTGCATGTTGCTGGTAGACGCGGTGCTGCAGCGCTGAACAGCAGCATCCCCTCCCCTTCCTTTCCTGATGGCAGACGGTGCAAAATGGTGGAAAACCATCCTCATCATCCCGTGAGTGCTCCTGGCTGGCCTCGGTGAGGTCGGCCAGGGGTGCCTGGGAGACAATGGGAATGACTCCTGGTCATTCCCGGCAGACGGTGCAAAAGGATTGAAAACCATCCTCATCATAGCGACTGGGGGCTGAGCTCCATCAGCCCCCACCTTCATGTCTAATGAAGACTCTGTACTGCCTGGACTATCATAGCAGCTGGAGGCTTCCTCCCCCTCATTTTATCTCACTAAAAAGTCAGTGTTTCTTATTCCTGCATTCTTTATTACTTCATCACACGAATGGGGGGGACACTGCCATGGTAGCCCAGGAGGGTTGAGGAAGGAGGGAAGCAACGGGTGGGGTTGTTGCAGGGGCACCCCCTAGAATGGCATCATCATTTCTGCGGGATCTCTGGGGCTCTGACCCGGAGTGGCTATGCTCTCTGGTTCTCTAGTACACTTGCTCCATATTCTAGGCAGGACTGATTCTATTCTTAGACAAAACATAAAGAAGAGAACGACCTGGGGAATCATTCCCATTTTTGTCCATGCGCCCCCGGCCGACCTCAGCGAGGCCAGCCAGGAGCACCCATGACAGCAGCAGATGGTACAAAAGGACTGATAAACGTCATCACCAATTTCCAATTGCAGATGGTGCTATTGCTGGTAACCGTCTCTTTAACCTTGCAAAGGCACTTGAATGCTGCTGTGTAGCACTGCAGTACCGTGTCTGTCAGCAGCATCCAGTACACATACGTTGACAGTGACAAAAGGCTAAATGGGCTGCATGGTTGCCATGCTATGGCGTCTGCCGGGCAATCCAGGGAAAAAGGGCGCAAAATGATTGTCTGCCAGTGCTTTCACGGAGGAAGGATTGAGTGACGACATTTACCCAGAATCACCCGCGACACTGTTTTTGCATTGGGATCTCAACCCAGAATTCCAATGGACGGGGGAGACTGCGGGAACTATGGGATAGCTACCCACAGTGCAACGCTCTGGAAATCGATGCTAGCCTCGGTACATGGACGCACACCGCCGAAATAATGTGCTTAGTGTGGCCGCGTGCACTCGACTTTATACAATCTGTTTTAAAAAAACGGTTTATGTAAAATTGGAATAATGCCGTAGTGTAGACATACCCTACAGTTGTTACACCTAACTGAATGGGATACAAATGAGATATGCATTTGGTGATTGACTAGCCAGAGTCTGACACTGCAAAATGTAAGAATGTGTTATTGGCAGTAAAGGAAAACTATGTTCACACTGATGAGAACTTGTCATTACAAGCAATGTCCCTTTCCAAAGCCTCTGATGCTGCATTAAATAGATGTATTAGAAACATGGCAAATAATTTAAAAATCACAGTCTTTATTTTGTAAATTTTCCAATCATTAGGCCTAGAGCATTCAACTTGCCTTAAATATTTAGGATTTAGTTAAAGACTAACATTGGTAGAGATGAAGAAGCATGCCCTCATGTGGCAAAAGCTTTTTCTTGTAATACCAGTTTATTTTTCTTCTAACCAAAAATTATCTGCTTCACCAGTTAGAGGATGATATTGTGTCTTCAATATCTGCAGATAGAATGGGTGTTCTGATACAGCAGAGCTGGATTACACACAAGCTAGCCTCAGAATAATGAAACAGGCTTTAATTCACATCTTTTTGTTATTTCTGTGCAAGTCTGTGTGTGAACATTTTTATTCTGACATAAGAGTATCCACACAGAGGGCCTGATCTGCACTGGGGGGAGGGGGGAGATCGATCTAAGATACGCAACTTCAGATACGAGAATAGTAGCTGAAGTTGACGTATCTTAGATCAACTTAGATTGACTTACTTCGTGTCCTCGTGGCGCGGGATCGATGGCTGCCGGTCCCCCGTCAACTCCGTTTCCGCCTCTCACCCTG
Source organism: Mauremys reevesii (assembly GCF_016161935.1). Lineage (NCBI taxonomy): Eukaryota > Metazoa > Chordata > Testudines > Geoemydidae > Mauremys > Mauremys reevesii. Next base: position 172,787,812 of record NC_052624.1, on the reverse strand, counting down.
GTGGAGTTCCGGAGTCGACGGGGAGCGTGTTCGGGGATCGATGTATCGCATCTCGACGAGACGCGATACATCGATCTCCGATAGATCGATCACTACCTGCCAATCCGGCGGGTAGTGTAGACATACCCAGAGACTAGTGTAAATTAAATTAGAGTCTTGTCTGCATGAAAACTACAGGTATGATTTTTAAACTGATTTAGCTGAACCAGTGGAAACCCCTATTTAGATACTCGTGTTCCTGTTTAAACCAGACTTGGTTTTGGATTAGTTTAAGTCAATTAGGAATTGATTTAAGCTAAATCAAAATAAGCCACTCTTAGCTCTGGTCTACACTTAAAATGTAGATCAACCTAGTTACATGATTCAAGGGTGTGAAAAAGCCATAGTTAAGATTTAACCCCTGGTGTAGACACAGTTAGGTGAATTCTTCTGTTAACCTAGCTACCACCACTCAGAGTGATCCAGGTAATCCAACTATGGGAAAAACCCCTTCCGTCAACGTAGGAAACATCGACACTACAGCACTGCAGCTGTGCCACTGTAGTCCCAGCAGCATAGACGTACGTTAAAACAGAAATAAGTGTCCACATAGGCTGGCTGAACTAGTTTAATTAAATCAATTAATGTAGACATAGCCTTCATTATTTTGGTGCAAGTTTGTGTATAGAAAAATCCCAAGAAATATAGTTGCCTTTTATTATAAATTTTGTATTCTTGACAGAGAGAGATTAGGTTTTATAACTTTACTGACATTGTTCAGATAAATGTTTTAAAGATCAAAAAGTTCCAGTCTTTCCCAATATAACACAATCTACTTTTTACCATAGATTATGATTTATTTTTCTTCCCTGAATTTAAAACAGTAAATGTGATTTATAGAAATTACTAGTGTCTAGTAATTTACCAATATTTTTTAAACTTTTTTTAAAAATGATGCACATGGCTTGATAAATTTCATTCCAAGCATGATAAAGGGGATGGAAATGAAAGAGCATCTTGTGATGTCTCTTCTGGTGATCTGGAGACTCAGATGACAGATGAAATCAAGGTTTAAGCCCTAAAATCAGGATCATCTCCTGCATGGGAAGTATCCAGGCAGAGAACAGGAAATCATGAGACTCCAATCATGGAGTTTCCACAGGATCATTCCTTGTTTTGTCTCCTGCTCCCCATGGAATGGCCTGATGTTTTGGCCCCCCAAAATTCATGATCTCTATGGGCTTGAGGGGAGCTGCCAGAGACAGGGGAGCTAAACTGCCTTAAACCTCCTCCATGTCTCTGGAGCATTCCTGCCCCTCTCCCTTCTCCATGACAGTTTGCCCCTGGTGGAGACATGCTGTCAGGGGCTGACCTCTTGGCTGCCTCCAGGAGTCCTCCCACAGGGGCTTCACACAACAGAGCAGGGAGAAATGATTCAATTAATGCTGACTCCCTTGCCTTGATGAGAGGCTAATTCTGTGTCCCCAGCTTCCCCTCTCCATGGATCCCAGCCTCCATGGAGGATTTAGGTACCTGAGGGCTGTCCATGGGGCCAGGGAAAGTGGGGAACAATGGTAAGGAGGCAGTAGTCCCACCCATATTGCTAATTCTGCTGCGTTCTTGTCCTCTCCCACAGAACTGGAGAGAAAATGTTTCACTCTTTCTTGTGGATGAGACACAACTCTCTGGGAAAGGTCACAGGATGGCCTAGGGATCAGGGGGTGCAAGATGGTGGCAGATAGCAGGACACTCACCAGAGACTGCTGTAATGTGATCTACTTTGGGCTCCATCTTAAATCCTTTTGGAAGCTAAAGTTGGTGTAGAATGTGGCAGCTTGCTAGTTGATTGCCTTTGGAATTTGCTTCCCCACCCCTTGTTCTGACATAGCCTGAATCTATTAACTTTTAGTGCCTGCTGCAAAGCTAATCTGTACAGGGAGCTTTAAAGGAGGGAGATGTGTCAGGGGCTGATGATTAGAGAGGGAGGAGGATTTCTTTTATTTTCTATTCTGTATAGTTATATTTTATGGGGTTACTGCTGGTTCTCATAAATCTAAACAAATAGTCTTGCCAACTCGGATGATATTTGGCATTTTTCTTGAAGGCCCAACTCCTGAAGTCAACTGATTTATGTGAGCATCTTAGCTTTCATTATAAAATGAAAGCCAAGTTTCTACCTCTTGTGGTTGCAGAGCAAAGCTGGAAAATTTGAACCCTAAAGGCTCAAAAATATGAAGGCAAATAAAAAGAACCCAAAATTTATTATTATTATTATTTTTAAAAAAACTGCAAGATTTTAAAGCCAGTCTCGTGATTTTTGAGGCCTGACTCATGATTTTTGAATGCTTAGGGTTGGCAATACTGAAATAGCCACATGTTACCCCGACAGAGATCTGCTCCATACAATCAAGCTGCAGGAGCCTTTAGAAGTGTTCAAACTACCACCCGCAAGACAGACCCATATCCCTCCTGGCTGGTGACAGCCAGCAAAGAACAATTGGCTAATGGAAGAAACAGAATCTGCTAACTTAATTGAAAAAATGCAACAGTCTACCCAGTTCTCAAAGCCAATACTGGATACAGAAGACTTCTTCAATTTACCATTCTAAGGCAAAATCACTGAAAGTGGTGACAGCCAAGTTCCAATTACATGTGACATCTTCTAACATCTTGGGTGCCTTGCAATCAAGCTGCAAGATGGGGCATGGCCAGGAGACAGCTTGGTGGCACTAAAAGACAAGTTGCTTGTGGCAATGGATACAGGCAGTAGTTCCATACTCATTCTACTGGACTTCTCTGCCGCTTTTAATGCAGTTGATCTACTTGCATATGGAGTAGATAGTGCAATATTAAAATGGCTACCATCATTCTTCTCCAGCAAGCCCCGGAGAGTGGAGATGAGCAATTTCTACCCCTCCCCCAAAGACCTTCACCTGTGCAGTCTTGTAGAGATTTATCCTGCTTCTGTGCTTCTTTCTTTAATGTCTCCATGAGACCATTGGGAGGAGTGGTGAGATGACACCTGCTCTGTTTCCAACAATAGACCAGTGACTCCCAGCTGCTTTTTCACTGATGTAATCAGCATCATCATAAGGATGTCACAGTGCCAGCAAGAGAACAGCTGCTGGACAAAGAACAGCTGGCTTAAACTAAACCTAGGCAAGACCCAAGCGATGCTGGTTAAATGGGGGAAATGCTTCAAAGAACTATCTGGGTCATTTCACTCCCTTTCCATTGAAGGCATCTGCCCCTGCTTGTCAAAGTGGTGTGTAGGCTGAGGATCCTGTTTGACTCATCATTAAATCTAAGCAATCAGGCAGAGACTGTGGTTAAAACTGACTCCTTTCACCTTCAGTTTGCTAGGTAATGATGCCCTTACCTCCTGGATAATGATTTGGACACAGTGATCCATGTGTTCATCACTCCCAGACTGGAATACTCATTGTACCTGGGGCTGAATGTGGATGCACTACAGAGACTCCAGCCTGCACTGAATGTGGCTGACTGGCTGCCTCCTTAATGGGACAGGCCACTGTGAATGTATTCTCTCCCCACTGTTTTCCTCTACTGGTCTCCATCCACTTCCAGTAATGGTTCAAGGTCCCGATCTTCCAAGCCATCAGTGGACCAAGACACAGCTAAACCTGTGATAACATCTCCGTCCCTAACCTACCAGGGCAGTTGCGCTCTTCTGAGCCCACAAAATTCACAAAAGCTCCGATTCAGGAAAGCACTTAAGCATGTGCTTAAGTCCATCCCTGTTCCAGAAGGGGGTTTAAGCATATGCAGGTGACTTCAGTGGGACTCAAGGATATGCTTAAAATTAAGGAAGCCTTAATGTGCCCTTTCTGAATCAGGACTCAACGACATGAGGTCCAAGATGAGCTTTCTCAGACAAGGATGTTCTGCTATGGAATAAGCTCCAGAGGAAATTGGCCTAATGGAGAGTGGCAGCCTTTAGGGAATGAACCTGCAAGACTCTTGTCTTCAAGGAAGCCTTCTGCTCATAGCCAGATTGACCACTTCATTTTTGTTACATACTTACAACTGAAGCAGAGCCTCTTATAAACGTGGCAAGAAGAGCAGATGACTAGTGAAGTCCCTAGCAGATTTCATGCAGGCAGGTCTAGTTTACCTGTGACACCCTTGCCTGGTATGGTGATGGGTGCAGTAGAAAAGCACAAGATAAGATGATCCTGTCCTAGTTCTTGTGGGTGTTATGATGAAAGCTGCCATGCAAATTGAAAGTTTTCTGTTTTCTACCGCGGTTTCATTTATGCTTTCTCGAGTGTAAGTTCTGTAATATGCAAAAATATATTTCTCTTACAGCGTTTTCCAAGAACTGGTTTGTGGGAAAATGGGAGTTTACTTGGGCTGCACAACATAATAACAATACAAATACCAAATAGCTGACTATTTTACTGGTGGGGAAACTGAGGCATGGGGCGGTGAAGTGACTAACCCAAGGTCACCCAGCAGGCCAATGGCAGAGCCAGAAATAGAACCCAGATCTTCTGAGTCCCAGTGTGGTGCTCTAGCCGCTGGGCCACATGAGGTATAAAAATGTGCACATCAGTGTTTTATCTGCTTTATTTATTCAGACTTATTTCCAAAGGCGTGCTCTGGGAGAGGAGACTTTCTAGCTCAGTGACTGCTGCTGCTCCTTGCTAGCCTGTTCTTCAGTTCCTTTATGGCATTTTCCATATGGTCACTTGATACTAGCAGCTGCTTTGTTGCATCACTGTCTGTCACATCCTTCCTTTTATTTTAAGTTTAACTTCCAAAACCTAAGCTAGCCTTTGTCAAGAGTCCCACAAAAAACATTTCTAAAAATAACCAGCTTCTCTCCCAAGCTCAGTTCTAAACCTGTCGCTTTAATGATGCCTAAGCTACATAGTGGTTGATGAGCAAAACATTGCTATCTTCTGTCCATATTTGTTTTCTCTGTCTCTCGAAACCCTGTAGTCATCCAGGGAAAACTCTGTGTTCTACTTTGCTGCTGTAGAACAATTATGGATCTGAAAAGTTCCCATTAATCTGCTCCACAGATGAATGTTTCTGGATAAAGCTCAGTAGCCAGATCTCTCCCTCCGCCCTTCTTTTTTTGTGCATATCAAGTGAAGCAGAAAAAGTCTCCAATTTAAATACACCAAGTGAATAACCAAATAGCAAGATTTATTTTTGTTTAGCCCACAAGCACAAAGAAGCAAACGGCCAGTTTTGTATGTAGATTCCTGTTGGTAGTTCATTACCAGCAGAGTCTGTAATAAGTTAATGTAGAGATGCGATGAAAATGTGGGTTAATTATAAGCAGACGGATGCTGACCATGCACAGTTTAGAACAAAATATCCCAAAGCCTTGTGTTTTTGATGTGGACTCAATTAACAAAGTCCACAACTTGTACCAGAATTTGTTAAGATAGTTAACATAGTGTAAGATTATTTAAAACAACAACAACAAAATCCAAGAAAATAAGGGGAGAATGAAAGACAAGGGACAGAAAAGCATGAGACTGGTAATAAAATGCTGGACTTTGGAGCAGGGCCAAGGCGAGCTATTCAATGGGTTTGAAGTTTGGACTAAAGCTGGGTTTGAATTGGTTTTCATTCACTGTCCAAGAGGTTATAAGTAACGGACAGAGAGAAGAAGTTGCAGTTAGTTTATCAACTCCCAGCTGTGTGTGTTGGCAGGGGTATTATGCTGCTAGTATGCCACAGTCATTAGGCTGACTGATATCAGCATGTGGTACTGCATGCTGCAGATTCAACTCTGAAGCTGAAATGTAAAATCCTCTCTGATGCTGGCTGGCACAGACCTACTTTTTCCCCTGCAACCACATCTGGTCCTAATATAAAATGTGTGTTTAGAATGACTCCTTTAAAAATCCTCCGTGTATTTCTATTTGTTAAAATGTTGGTTAAATTGGTTTAATAATGCAGGTCCAATACCGAAAATGAAAAATCTGAAACTTTTTCTGGGTGTGATCCTGCCAGGTTTTGAGGTCCCTCCGCTCTACTGATTTGTTTCACAGACTTGAATCTTAAAAGTACTAATTCTTCCCTAAAAACCATCTGCTACTTGCTTGTGGAGCTGTAGTCCAAAACAAATAGCATTTAAAAAACAACAACTTTGAATGATAAACAACTTAATTCTGATACGACTCTCTCTGAAGACCACTAAGCGCCTTCACAAAAATGACTGTTGTGCCCAATGTGGAAGATCAAGGGACCATATCATACCATAGAAAGCAGAATTCCCCACTGAAATGTACAGGACACTTTGCTTGTGGCCCAGGGAGACAGGAAAAGTCATGGACTTTAACTTGTGGAATTTCCCACAACACTGTTGGGTTGGGAAGATGAGCTTGTCTCTATCCATGGAGAGGGTGGGAGACCTGGCTCGTGGATGCCTAAAATTCTCTGGGAAGTTCTGTGGATCTGGGGAATCCAGAGGGCTGGGGAATATGAGTGGAGGTCCAAAGAGTCCTCAAATCACCCTTTCTTCATGATGACACAGCTCCTTCGCGGTAGCTTCCTCGAAATGACCCCTGGAGCATTTCAGTGTGCAGAAGGGGAGAAAAGTGTGTGCGATTAATGCCAATAGGTTTAGCATTATCTTATGTTAACGTTAGCATGTTGATTGCAGTATGGCCCTTAATAAGGCAAACTGGAGAAATGGAGGGAGATGATTCAGGGACCACTGTGACCTTTTTGCCTGCCCCTCTCGCTGACTTGAATTAAATAGTTAAAGTATTATCAGTAAAGGTGATTGCAGCCTTTACATAGCAAATCTCTTGTGTGCTCCCCTGGAGTGGCACCTTAGGACAAGGTCAGAGTAGCAGGAGGGAAAGGCTAATTATACTACAGTTATTTTTTTTTATTGAGGGGAAGGGGGCTGCATGGAGGTCAGAAAAGAGAAGGCTGCAATAGTCAATCTGAGGCAGCAAGTCTTTGGCAACAGGGTCAGTCAGTGAGGAAGATGAAGCAAGAAATTTTGCAAAGGGTCAGAATTGTGGGGAAACCTAATTTTGAATATCCTGGCATTAGTGCCTTTCAAATCCAAAATGTTGTGTAAGTACAGGCTTCTTATTTTGCTTTTAAAATAAAATCATCTCCAGGCACTGCCTTCCTTAGCACTAACAAAGATTGCTAACTGCAGTCACAACAGCAGACAGCTCTCTTTTAATATTTAATGCTCTTTATTCTGTTAGCAGGCTACTTCTCTTCTATGGTTTAACAAAATAGTAAGCAAAAAAGTTACATATTCACCCTTCAAGTGATCGTTGACCATTAAAACTGTAATTTCCTAATTCGTGCCTTGTAATTGGTGCAATTATGACAGAAATCAAGTGAAATTCTGATGTCCAGGCCTATTCTTACCTTAAGTATCAGATCACAGTTCAAACAATCTCGTTTGGTCCATGTTACAGTATATATCCAAACCAAGTCACTTGTACTATAGGGTGATGTGATTGCCAATGATTTGTAAGATACAATGCAAATCATTCATGATGCAGCACTACACTTTGCAATATGTCCTCCTATGAACTTGGATCAAAGGAGATCATGTCTGTTACAGACCACAAAAGGCCAGGTAATCTGAGAGAGAATGGGTCTTTGTGTGTTGGAGCATCCACCTCCATTATCTGTAGCCTGACCAGAGAAAATTTTTACAAACTTCTTCAGTGCTGCATATGCCGCACTGTGAAGTGCCAATCTCCACCTACAAAACAAGAAAAACATAGCTCTCCTTTGGAATTTATGTTCCTGATGTGGCGTATGTAGCTATGAAACGATGGTGCCTTTTGCTCAGTGTGTACCGCACCTTTTATGTTTCTAAGCATTCTCATTGTCTGTACACTTCAACAGCCATTTTGTTCTCCAGGTTCATTGTAGACCAGCATAGGATAGACACTGTATGCTCTCTTCTGGACACTTCATATTTGTTCTTTCTTGTTTGGTAGTTTTCCTAGGGCTGAATGCCAACACATTGAATAGCACCGTACCCACTGAGTGGTCCTATTAACTTCAGTTAAACTAGTCACAGAGTGAAAGCAAACTATGCTGCTGTGGTTTCTGCACAAACATTCTGCATAAGAAAAATATAGTCCATGATTATGACAATCACAGAAACAAATATTAGATATTGTGAATCCATAAAGCATTCTCCATCAGATCTTTGTTACCAACAGAGGCTCTAGTACTATCACGATAATTCCACTGAAGTCAATAGAGCCATGCCAGATAACGCCAGCTGAATACCTCCTAGAATCCTGGAAATGGAAAAGATGTAGAATATTATTACTGTACATCATCTAGTCCATTCCCCTCCCAACATAAGAGTGTTGCCTACAGTCTCTTTTCCAGTGTTTTGTCCAGTTTAAAATTAATCAAACTGGATCTAATTTTACTTTTAAACCACCTTATAATTTCCCTTTAAAATTAGTTTTTTGTTAGCACTCAAAAGCCCATGTTAATATTTTATAATTTGTGTAATACATCCTGGGGCTTTAACCATATTGTAATAAATTGACGAGAATGTTTACACAGCTCTTGGTTTTTGGCTTCATGCCTTGTAGCAACACCCTAGGTGTGAGTCTAGTAGCAACACTATAGGTATGAATTATTATGTTAGCATGACTGTTCACACTCTATTGTGTTTTACTGTTTCATTCCCCGCCCCCACCCCCTTTAAAAATCCTAAAATCATTACTAGGAAATAATGCAATGCAAATTTTTCCCCTCGAAATATTGATGCTTTCATATTACATGTCCTATTCTCTGGACTGGCCAAGTTGTGCTCCATGCAGAACCGTGTATGGGATGCACAGAGAAGATGGCATTAAGACACCTTTAGTCCCTTAAGTCCAGAGCTTCAGTGTCTATTTCAGACTGCCTATTTTATATACAGATGCCCATAGAGGTCAATGATCTGCAGTCACAGGGGTGCTATGGCCGTTCCCACTTTTACCCAGGGACACCAGTGCCAGGGATCTAGGGTCCTGGCATAGGAACCACTGCCCTATGCTACTGGAGGATTCTCCCATGCTGGAGGGAATCTTCAAAAGGTTGATCTCATCTGTGTAGGGAGTCACTCAACTTTCCAGAGCATGGCACAAGGTCAAGATTCTCGTCATACTGAACTGTAGACCCACAGTCACTCCTGCTGCCAGGGGTGCCTCCAGACATTTTTTATATGTTACTCTCCAGAGCCCCTCTCCTGACCAGCTGCACTGGGTGGACACCCCCTGGGAGAATGTCACTCAGCAAGTACAGTGGATAGAGCTGAGGGGACACAGGCTGCTGGAATTGAGACTAGGCTGAGTAGGCTTCCAGAAGGTGTCCCTGGTGCAGATGCAGGCCCCACAGCAGAAGCAAGGAGGAGCAGCACTGCCACCCTAACAATGAGAACAATGCAGCTGGCTCCCTTGACATACATGGCCCTCTTTGTAAGCCAGTGCAGAGTTGGGGTGGGGCTGTGGCCCTGTCTTCTTCTGTCCTTCTCTGCTCTTGTTGGGGTGCCATGTACTTTTAGGGTACGTCTACACTACGGGATTATTCCGAATTTACATAAACCGGTTTAGCAAAACAGATTGTATAAAATCGTGTGTGCGCGGCCACACTAAACACATTAAATCGGTGGTGTGCGTCCACGGTCCGAGGCTAGCGTCAATTTCTGGAGCATTGCACTGTGGGTAGCTATTCCGTAGCTATCCCATAGTTCCCGCAGCCTCCCCCGCCCCTTGGAATTTCCGGGTTGAGATCCCAGTGCCTGATGGGGCAAAAATCATTGTCGCGGGTGGTTCTGGGTAAATGTCGTCAGTCACTTCTTCCGCTGGGAAAGCAACGGCAGACAAGCATTTCATGCCTTTTTTCCCTGGATTGCCCTGGCAGATGCCATAGCATGGCAATCATGGAGCCTGTTTTGCCTTTTGTGACTGTCACCGTATGTGTACTAGATGCCACTCACAGAGGCGATTCAGCAGCGCTACACAGCAGCATGCTTTTGCTTTTGCATGATAGCAGAGATGGTTACCAGCCATATTGCACCATCTACCATACCATAAATTGGTAATAAGATGATCGTGGCTACCAGTCCTTTTGCACTGCACCATCTGTTGCTGTCATAAGTGCCCCTGGCTGCTCTTAGTCAATCCCTCCTTTTTGGTATCTAAAAATAGAATCAGTCCTGTCTAGAATTTGGGCAAGTGTACTAGAGAACCACTGTATCATAGAACCAGAGAGCACAGCTGCTCTGTGTCAGATCCAGCAGAAATTTTGAGCTGTATGCTATTCACAGGGGGTGCTCCTGCAACAACCCCACCTGTTGATTCCATTCTACCCCCAGCCTTCCTGGGCTACCATAGCATTGTCCCCCCACTTGTGTGATGACACAGTGACTTGTTAGTGAGAAATGAGTGGAAGGCAGCCTCCAGCTGCTATGATAGTCCAGACAGGACATTAAGCAGTGTGTAGGAGAGAAGGCCAGCATCCCACTGCTAGTCCAGGGGCAACTGAATCTTTTCTTTACACATGAAGGGTGGGGGCTGATGGAGCTCAGCCCCCTGTTGCTATGATAAAGACGGTTACCAGCCATATTGCACCATCTACCAGAAAAAATTAGGGACAGGCACCCTTGATCGACCTAACGGATGCTAGTCGGCGTGGTTACCAGTCCTTTTGCACTGCCCCATGTGCCAATAGGCTGATGATGATGATGGGTATCAGTCATACTGCATCATTAGCCACCCATGGCGGCGGGAGGGGAGCAAGGATGTTGGTGTTGAGTGCTGCAGCATCGTGTCTATCTGCAGCATTCAGTAAAGATAGGGTGACATGTAAAAGAGTCGAGAGGATTGTTTTCCCTTTCACTTCTGGGGATGAGTGGGGGGGTGCGTAAATTGCCGAGCTATGCCCTGACCCACCGCGGACACTGTGTTTGACCCTAGAAGCATTTGGAGCTCAGCCAAGAATGCAAATACTTTTCGGAGACTGCAAGAACTGTGGGATAGCTTGAGTCCTCCAGGCCATGAGCGTCCATTTGATTCTTTGGCTTTCCGTTACGCTTGTCACGCAGCAGTGAGCTGAGTCCCTGCTATGGCGTCTGTCTGGAGATTTTTTAAAAATGATTTTGAATTTCGTCTTCTGTAATGGAGCGCTGATAGAACAGATTTGCCTGCCCTTACAGCAATCACATCCACATGGTCCATGCTGGAGCTCTTTCTTTATTTTGATTTTTAACTGCCTCGCCACACGTGCTGATCGGAGCTCCACGCTGGGCAAACAGGAAATATTCAAAAGTTCGCGGGGCTTTTCCTGTCTACCTGTCCACTGCATCCGAGTTCAGATTGCTGTCCAGAGCAGTCAGTGGTGCACTGTGGGATACCACCCGGAGGCCAATACCGTCGATCTGCGGCCACACTAACCCTAATCCGATATGGTAATACCGATACTAGCGCTACTCCTCTCGTTAGGGAGGAGTACAGAAACCGGTTTAAAGAGCCCTTTATATCGATATAAAGGGCCTCTTAGTGTGGACGGGTGTGGCGTTAAATCGGTTTTACGCTCCTTAAACCGGTTTAAACACGTAGTGTAGACCAGGCCTCAGAGACACTGGGAGGGATCATTCTCTATGCTTCCCCAGGGATTGTGTTGCCTACACTTGTGTGACGCATACAGAAAGGTGAGGAAGGCTCCCAAGCAATGGCTGCAGATGGTCTGGCTCACATCAAACTTGTAGCTCTGTTGTGCAGACTTAAAAAAAAAACCATTGTCTTTTAAATAATTATTGGGAAAATCAGCTGGGACCATTCTCTTTGTTCCCTTCAGTGACCATGTCTTGAACCCTTCTAGCAAGGATTCCCTGAGCAGTGAAGATGGGGCTTTACTTTTCTGTGCATTATATAGTCAACAATCTCTGTTCCGATTGGTCAGGGAAATGGTTCTAGAAGCCTGCTATCAGTAAGCTTGCTTTAGACACAGAGGTTGCTGGTCCAGCTGCCACCCTACTATCATTTACTTCTCCATGCTGGAGGCAGAGTCTGAGCCTGTGTAGCTGCTCTGTGGTAGTGAGGGAGCCTGCAAATATTTTCAGTTCAAATCTGGCAGGAATATGTGTTTGAGGACAAAGTTCCAAGTGACCTGGCTCTTTGTGACTCTGGGCATGAGGTCACTCTGTGGCTAACACAATTTACAGCACATCTTTTTGTTTCCTTAGCAGTTCCTTCTGGCTGTAAAATCTATGAAGCCTGTCCTCAGTTACAGCTGTGCAACCCACTGGCTAACAGGGCAGGATCTTCAGAAAGGGGGGTCATGTACTGATGTGATCTACACTGTGATTGCCTAAGCTGCCTAGAAGGAGAGAATTCACAGCGGTGTCCAACCGTGCGCTTGGAGTTGAACTGAAGGGGTTACTCTCGGTTAGAACGCTGTATTAGACCTGCTCTAGCTAAGTTTATTCCTCTCTGTTAGAAAAAAGCCAACATCTCAAACAGGGGGCTCTGAATTCTGTGTCCACTGTATATTGTGACATTTGCCATCAATGCTCATGACTGATGGTATTAGTGATGTTGCAAGTCAGGGCAACATGTAAAAAGATTCTCCCCTTCCCCACTTTTGAGGAAATGCATTGTGATTTAACTCTTTCAGTGCTACCCCTTCTGGCACCAAAAGTCTACCCTTTCCATTTTAGTCAATGCTGATTGTTAGACCTGTTTTTAATAATATTTATAGAATAATTTATTTGGTGAAATTGGCAATACTTCAGGTATCATTCAACAATTTATTTTTCTTTATTTGTGTCTTACAGAGGCAGGACTCAGCGATGACGTGGTGAGGGGGCATGCAGGGTCGTGTGCCCCACTCCACAGATTTGTTGCTTGGCTTGAACTGAGCATGCTCAGTAACACTGCTGAAGCGGCTGCCCTCATTCTACCCCGCCAATATTGGCAGGCATCTCTGGCGGGACTTAATTCTCAGCTGCTATAAATGGTTGTAGCTCCATGGAAATCAATGGAGTTGTTATGATTTGTACCAGCTGAGGATCTGGCATATGGCGAATAACTGCAGATAGAAACATTTTGACATAGAGAAAAATAAAATATTCACCAATAGTTTGTTTCATTATTTCTCCAGGTCTAGTAAGGATCTAGGGCATGGGCTCTCAACTGGAGAGAGGGTAGTTAAGCACCCTAGTTTCTTTAATAGGAGAGAGGCTCTTAAATCACAGGAGGAGGTGGTAATGGTGTCCTAAAATACCTTTCTGTTGTCAGATGGGTAAAGATTGAAAACCACTGATCTAGAGCATAAAAGGCCATGTGATAGGGTAGCTGAATGCTTTAGGCCAGCAGTTCTCAAACTTTTAGCATGGACCACATCTTGATTAATAGATGAAACACCTCTCCTCACATTTGTGACCTCAGAACATTTCTGTGACAACTACAGCAATTGCTGTCTTAGAAATGCAATAGGAAAGGACTCCATGTATCCTTAGTGCTACAAATGTTCAGTCTTTTTTCTGTAAAAATAGTTACTGTGCTTTTGCTCTTCATTTCATCTCTCCCCTCCTGTTTGCTCTCTTTCTCTCACTAGGAAACCGGGAGAACCAGCACCAGGTAACCAGCCAGGTCTCTGCAGATGACCAGCCAGTGCTTTAGAGGTATCGGTTTTACAGAGCTGCATTGCCATCTTTTTCCAGGTACCCATTTTGTCAGATTGCACCTTATTAGCACTGTCTTGCTACCATGCTGTATGCTTTAAAGATATTGATTTATATATTTCTATAACATGCTGTGGGGACTTCGGTCTCAGATTAAATTGCAAAACAAAACCAGAAACAGTTAATCAAATGCTAAACAAAATAAATGAGACTTGGGTGGTGCTCTGAAGGTCACTAGACTCAAGGTCTGACTGATTGCCAAGGGGAGCGAATTCCAGAGGCAGTCATCTGAGAAATCCCTGCTGCTGGATATGGAGGGGTCAGATTTAGGTACTGAGAGCAAGCACCTCCCAGCTGATTTTGACTGCCACGGAGTGAGGGTCTGTCTCTCAGATAACCCATGTTCTAAGACCATTCAGGTCTCTAAAGATAATCAGTAACACCTTGGGCTACACCCAGAAGTGAACAAGAAGGCAGTGCGGAGACCTGCCTATTGCCCACACCAGTTATTTGCATTCTGCACTAGCTGTTGGGGTAGCCCTAAGTATGGCACCTGATACTAGTCAAGCTTGGTGGTAAGAAAGGTGTAGATAACAGTAGTGAGGTTTGAAATTTGAGAGAAATGGCCAAAGTCTCCTAGTACGCTATATTTGGTGAAAGGTCCTGTTGCTTAACAGAGCCTAGGAGCAAGGCTGGAGCCAATAGGACACCAGGCTGCAAACCGTTGTTAGAAGGCAGGTGTATCTTCAACAGGTAGTGCAGGCAGCATCTCTGTCCATTGCACTTAAAGCTTCCTCTACCCACAAGCATTGCTTCAGTCTTACCCAAGCTGAGTCACAGTTAGTTCATTTTCAACCAAGTTCCTGTCTCATTCTGAGGCAGTAAGAAGGCCATAGGGTCTGGGGCCAGTGAAGAGGAAACACAGAGGTGAGCCTCGTCAACATATTCATGTCAATGCATCTCAAGGCCTCCTAGTCTCACTTTCTTCTGTTGGCATCAAATAAGCCTTGACTAGAAAAAGGGACCAGATGAAACTTTGTGGGATTTCACCAGGGCGGGACTTCAGGGAGGATGGATGAAGATCGGGATGCACACAGGTATCAGTGTTCGTGAATTGCAGCTTGTTATAACCTTCAAATACACATATGTATAAGTCTGTCTGTCTCACCCACATCATTGTTCACTGATTCACTACATAACTTTAGGAATCCTACCGTAAGAAAGCTAAAAAATGGTCTAACTGTGTATGAATCACTAAGTAAATCAAATGGAGAAGTTGGGTAGATAGGACTGACAGGCATGTTATCTTCAGAGGAGAAGCTTGTACAGAGGAAGCTGATGTTGTAAACATCCTCCATTCAATCTGTTTTAGTGTCTCAAACTAGAAGACACACACACACACACGATTCAGTATCTGTTTCATGGACACATTCTTCCTATTTCAGTGGCAATGCATAAAGATCTTGAAAACAATAGCTATTGGCAGTAGCCCAATGCAACACATTTAATAGGTTCTTTCCAGCTGCAAAAGCTCTAAATAAACATGCCCAAATGTAAGAATGGTTGGTGGATTCAAACATTAAATTGACTTGTCAGAAAACAGTGACGCAAACTGTGTGCTGGGTCAATATGGTTTGTTAATCAGCAGAGGAGAGAAACTTAAGGGGGGGGAAAATCCTCATGGTTTGTGCTTGGTTAATATTTACAGAATCTCCAGCTTAACAGTAACAGTATCTGAAAGGCTGACATTCATTTGCCAAGCCTAAAATGCCGTTTAGACTTTGCTTTTACATTGGGACCACTACTAACAATGGTCAGTGTAGCACATTCATGCCTATAGTCAGCACAGACTCACTCACTAGTGAAGGCTCGGTGGTGTCTCATGGTCCTGTGTAGAGTGGGTCAAAACTTGGAATTTCTGTTTTTGCAGGAAATTTTGACATTTTGTCAATTGTTTGGGTTTGTAATTGAAATGTGACTGAACAGATTGAAACATCTTATCTTCTTCTCTGAATCCAAGTGTCTCCTTGCTGCAGGGGTGCTGGAACAATTTGAATACTGGGAATGCTGTGAGCCATTGATCCAAACTGTAAACCCTGTATACAGTAGAAACCACTTCAAGCCAAGGGGTGCAGTAGCACCCCTAGTTCCAGCACCGATGCCTTGCTGTGTTGTAATGAAACAGTTTGACACTTGGATCTAGAAAAGAAGATAAGCACTCAGTATGCAAATGAGAGGAACAGCTCTTTTCAGCATCCTAGTGTTACCTTAAAAAAGTGATTCCAGGTAATTTTAAACAGCTGTTCTTCCTGTTAGTACACTGATACTTCTGAAGGGAACATGTCTGCTTCAACAACAATCTTCCAACTAGCTCTATTCCTGTGTTCCTGTGGCTACCAGAGGAATTTGTTCTTGTGGACAAAACAGGCGATCTGACATCTTGACTTAGACACTGTATCTCATTTGCAAACGAAGAGCTTGTATTTCAAAAAAATGTATTGCCTAAAGTTCTTTGGCAGGTTTTGATCTATTCCAGCAGTTCTCAAAATCGGGTTGCCAGGACTGGCTTAGACTTGTTGGGAACCAGGGCCAAAGCCTGAGCTCCATGGCCCGGGGCCAGAACCTGAGGGCTTCAGCTCTGGGTGGTGGGGCTCAGGTTACAGGCCCCCTGCCTGGGGCTGAAGACCTTGGGCTTTAGCATCCCCTACCCGGGGCATGTGCTTAGACTTTGGTCCCCCGTCCTGAGGTGATGTAGTGATTTTTGTTGTCAGAAGGGGGTTGCGGTGTAATGAAGTTTGAGAGCCCCTGATCTATTCCCTGTATACACCAAACTGCTGATGACACTATAAGATATATAAACTACAGCGCCAACTTGCACCTGCAGTGAGTTTAGCACAGTTCCCATGGTCTTGAGCAGAGGGAGGCTCCGTTCTGGTTCGTGTGGTAAAACTGTTGCCTGTGGATCATGAGAGTTCTAGGTCAAGGAAATGCAGTGATGCATAGGGTGTGCTCACAGCAAGTTCAGCCATTGATAAGGCAGTGTTTCTCCAGGCGTGGGGCACATCTCCCTGAGGGGCATGAAGGACTAGATGGGGGACAGAGAGAGACTTCTCTGTTCTTTTCCAGAGTCTCAGCATTTGTTTTTATAAGTGAATCTGTTGCTGTTATAGTTGCAGAGGGAACTTTCAAAATGTGAAGCATGTGTAACTGATGCAGAGATGAGAGAGCCTTGAAACAATAGGTTTGAGCTATGTACTGTCCCATTAATTTCAATAGGTGCTAATGATGATACTTTAGCTATCAACATTGTTAACTATTTTTCTGCTCCTCAAAGCATGGAAGAAAGGGGAAGATTATTATGGAGATTTACACCAATGATTCCCAAAGGATGTTTGAGACTGGAGAGGGGTGCAGAAGGTGTATGAATGAAGATTGCAGTGGTGCGGGGGGTGATGAGTGGTTTCATTTTCCTGAAACAGGGCTCAGTTTTAAGAGTGTGGGAAACACTGAGATGGAGGCTTCTGCTAACTGGGGAAATCTGCTTTAGTGTTTGACCAGCAGCAGGTGCCATGTCACTCCTGGTGCTGAAGATACAGGACTTAAGCCTGATCTACACACCATTTTTGTGCCAGTATAACTACTGTGGTTAGGGTTGTGATTTTTTTTTTAAACCAGTATAGTTATATGGGACAGCCTCTAGTGTAAACATACCAGTATAATTTATTCTCTTACCTCTAACACATATATATATATATAACACATTTATACTGGTATAACTGCATCCACACAGGAGGTGTGGGATTTGGGTTGTACTGCTCAACTATACCAATATACTATACCAGGATAGTATACAACTTTTGTGTGTAGATGAGCCCTTAGTTATGTTTTTATTTAATACATTTATACTTTGTCATAGAGTAAAAACAAAATAATATGCTATGTAGGCAGCAGTCTCAGGCATCAGTGCGTCTGAGTGAAGTTGGAAAGCAAGAAGCCTTAAGGCTCAGCCAGCCATCCACAGCACTAAAATTCTTGAGCCTATCTCTGATTGGACTAAATAAGCTTTTTACAAATCTCAAATTACTACTTTTTCTTTAACGGTACGATCCAATGCCTGTTAAAATAAATGGAAAGACTCCCACTGGTTTCAGTGGGCATCTGTGTCCTTTGTAAATTTAATGCTCCAGGAACCATGGAGACTCAAGTGCTGTTTTAAAAATAGACTAGATATGGCATATGCAGTGTTATACAAAGAGTATAAACTTCTCTGCCAATGTCCATAATCCTTGACGGGAGGGACCACCTCTAAGACAGAGGGGAAAGTTCATTCTCTTGGCCCACTCAGTCACTGCCCTGTCCAGAAGGGTTCCAAGTTGGATTTTGTTATTTGAGATTCCATCCATTAGAAATGTCACCTCATACTTTTATAGGTGTGATTCTCCACTGCCACTGAAACGCTCCCAAGCTGACTTGCACAGGTCTGCACAAGGTGCCAGGCAATGGCAAATCCCCTTCCTCCCCTCCATCAGTTTCTCCTTGTGATGTGCTCAGTACCCAGGCACTTGAGAGAGCCGGTAATCCTACATTTCATGATAAAGGTTTTTATCCTGAAAAGTGAATGTAATGCCAATTAAGATCATTTTAAAAGCAATTCTCTCAAATATTCTGTAGATACACAATATGCACCCATAAATTTAATCCCATAAAATCATTGAAGTCTGGCCCATACAGCCTGAAACATTGGAGTGGTGCTTCTGTAGAAGTGTGGTGGGTGGTGGTTGGGGGTGGAGATATGAGAACAAGGGGCAACAGCATCTTATTTCTTGTAGGAATTGTTTGTTTGTATAGTATGTTTATTTAGTGACACCAGCCGGACTCAGTAGGAAGCAGTAGTGTGGCAGGAACATCAGGGGCATTTCATGAATATTCATGTTTCCTGAATACTTGTTCAATTAACTCCTTCACAGTTCTCTCCACCCTCAGCTTTGCAATGGGTCTGGGCCTTTTTATTGCAAGTTTTAAATGAAGATATCTGTGTCTTTGGCCAGCATCTGTGGATGCCATTATACTAGTAAAAAGGTGCTTACACTGTTACAATTTATTCCCATACAGGAAAGGGGAATAAACTATACTGGTGTAAGGTACCTTTATACCAGCGTAACTGCATCCACACTAAGGGTGGTGTTATACTGGTGAAAGTTTCAAGAGTAGAACAGGTCTTAGATTGTTATTGGCATCAGTGATAGGCAAACCACTTCAAGAAAAAGAAGAACAAAATGACCCAAGCTGTGCTTGAGATATAAAAACTTATAAAAGTTTTGGGAACTTTGTTTTAAAAATTAATTTTAATATTTACTTGCCTCACCACTTCGAGTTGTTCTAGTAGTTCCAGTTGAAACCAGAAGTAAATGCGCTGAAATACAAGAACCACTATGCGCCTTAGTAAAAATCATGCTATCACTGAACCTCTGTTGCTCAGGAATCTGCTGTGTGGTTTTTTTTTTTTACTTTCTCTCCGCATATAAGTCTCTTCTGTGTTGTGCAAGTCTTGTCTTTCATTCTGAGATACTGGATTCTTGTCATTGGGAAATATTTTTCTTTAGGCAAAGATTTGTTTTTAGATGTATAGACAGTAAAACTGTCACTAACCAAATATGTGTACACTGAACATTCTTGGAAGTCCTGTCTTTCATGGTGCATGTATTGAATACCATGTAGTTCGCCGTGTGGTGGTGGTGGTAGTAGTGGTGGTGGGAGGCATGTTTTGAAGAAGACCTTAAAAGGCCAGGTGCTGTTTACTGTCCATGAATGTAGAAGATGGTTTGAGCTAGTGTTCTTGGCAAAATTTCATTTCCTCTGTTGTGCTCTATGGCTTGTCAGCTGGCTACTGCCCATACTCCCATACTATTATAGTAGTACCTAGAGGCTTCAACCAGGATTGAAGCCTCTAGGTACTACTAGGTGCTGTAGAAATACATGGTAAGAGACAGTTCCGTGCTGAAGAGTTTATAATCTAAGAACTTGTCTACACTTGAAACACGGCGGTGGCACAGCTGCAGCTGCATTACTGTGTAGGCATTACTACCCATTCTGAGGGGAAGGGTTCTCCCATCACTGTAGTTAATCCACCTCCACAAGAGGCAGTAGCTAGGTTGATGGAAGAATTCGTCCAGTGACCTAGGTCTGCTTAACTACGTCACTCAGGGGCGTGGAGCAATGTAGCTGGGTCAACCCAACTTTTTAGCAGAGACCAGACCTAAATAGACAAGAAAGATGGACAAAGAGCAGAAAGGGTAAAAGTCTGGTCTACACCTAAAACTTAGTTTTACCTAGCTACGTCGCTAAGGGGTTGTGAAAATCCTTCTGTTGACCTACTTACTGCCTCTCGGAGAAGCGGATTACTTACAGCGACAGAAGGGGTTCTTCCATCGCCATAGTGCTGCAGATGGGCTGCTGTAGTGTTTCTACTATAGACATACCCTCAGGCCTGGTCTACACTAGGAAATTAGGTTGGTATAACTACATTGCTTAGGGGTACGAAATATCCACACCTCCTGAGTGATGCAGTTAAACTGACCTAACTTCTGGCGTAGACAGCACTAGACTGACAGATCAATTCTCCTCTTGACCTAGCTACTGTCTATGGGTAGTGGATTACCTATGCCAGTGGGAGAAGCCCTGCTGTTGGCATGGGTAGTAGCTTCACTGAAGTACTTCAATGGCGCAGCTGCAGTGGGGCTGCTGTAGCATTTCAAGTGTAAACAAGCCCTAATAGGAGTCTTTATCATCCTTCCAGTTAGAAAGCATTTATCAGAAACCCTTGCTAACTCAGTGTGAGTCGACCCATCATTCATAATCACAGGCCTTACAAACCGGTAATTAAACGTAGCAATCTGCCCGGGCAGTTCTGATCTGAGATGTTTACAGGATGGAGTGCAGAGACCTTGGGTTTTCCTTCCCAAAATGAAAAGGTTTCAGGGAAAGTGAATGAAGGCTCCCAGACAGGGGATTAACCAGGCACCTGCTTCTGCCAGTCACCTGGTGTCATGAAAACCTGTAAACAGATTGTGATGGGTGGTGCTGAGGCTACCCACCAAGCAGGCTCCTCCTGCACTACTGATGCTTTGGCTGTGAGTCTTGGTTTCAGGCCACACATTGATTCAGTCATCTGTGGCCAGGATACTGAAATAGCTTTACTCTCAGTAAACTGATCTAAGTATGGACTAGTGCACAGTGATTTTTAACTAGGGATGGGTCTGTGCCCAAACCTCAGCTCCAAACACCCCTCCAAACTCTGGAGGAAGTTCAGATCCAGCTGTGTGTTTTAACTAAAGGAAGAATATAATGTAATTGCAGTTTCATGTGCAGTGCCAGATCTTCTACGGGTGTAAATGATGTAACTCCTGTGATTTCAGTGGAGTTGTTTGATTTATGCCAGCTGAGGAGCTGCAGTATTGCCAACCCCCACTCGAAGCATTCACAAACCATAAGTCAGGCACCTGAAATCATGAGATTGGTTTAAGGAGAAAAACACCAATATTGTGAGATTTGTGATAATATTGCAAGGGTTGGCAACACTGGCTCCAGCCTAGAAGTTTATGTATATGTGCAGTGAATTCGTATGTAGTGAACCTCCACCTAAAGCCAAAGAAAATGAAAGTCCTGTATTATTCCACAGTAATGCGCTTGGCAAACTATAGTTCTGATGACAACAAAGCTCTGTGTTTTATAGTGGAGTTGTTCTGTGACAAAAATGACTTCACTAGATTAGGCTTTTAGTGCAAGAATGATAGTGTTGCACTAGTAATGCCATAGTTACTGCTGAGATTGTGAAGGCACTTTTATTATACAGTAAGCCATTATTTCTGGCTCTCACTAGTTTGATACAAATTGGCCTTTATCTAGTCAAAAGTGATTTAGGAAAAAAAATTGAGGAGGGAGGCAGATTTGGGGCAAAATTCCATTGAGGTCATAACATGGAGGTTCCCCTCCCCCCCCTCAGATTATGGGTTAGATCCTCATCTACTGTCAACTGGTGTATGCCAATTTCCAGTAACCAATGATCTGGGCCTCTATTTTTAGTAAGCTAATTTTGGTCAGAGAAACCAAATGTTTTAAAATAATAACAATAAACCCCTTCAAACTTGCTCTGGCTATGGCAGTGCTAACTTCACCTCCCTTCTCCATCAAAATCTGGTTAAACTTGCCTGGTTTGGGGTTTTGATGGAAACACACAGCTCACAGAAGATTTGGGTTTGGATTTGTCTGGAACTGTCCCATGACATTCTCTACCTCACTTTTCCACAGGAAATCGCACAAGGGGAGTATGTGGTTTTTTGTTGTTTTGTCCTGTCCCTCTCCTCCCCAGTCTGTCCTCCAGATTGGGAAACACTGTTTTAAAGAGACCACCTACATTTTAAAGAAATAAAGAACTCAATGAAAAGTACAGGCCAGAGCTTATATTTAAGGGTCAAATCTCCACAATATTTATGTAGTTGTCTGAGCTGGTGTTGGGTGTAATTTTAATTGCAGAGAAGAAAAAAGCATTAGCATGTGAGGGCTGGGAAGGTTACCTCTGTAAAACCTAAAAACAACTGGAGGAGTGCCAGCGACAGGAAGGGAAAATGCCTGGGAGACCTATGAGGTATGGTAAGAAACAGGGCAGAGAGACAGAGAGAGAGAGAGAGCGAGCACTATTTGTAGCATGGTGGTGGGACAGGGCTAGCCTTATATTTGGGGGCTGCATCTAGCATCATTTCAGAGATTTCTCCGTGTTCCTAAAGGGGGAATTGAGACTTGATGAAAAATGGAACTCTGAGAAGAAAATGCACTTTCCCCTTCAAACTACCTCAAGGTTTCTTAGGGCTTTCTGCTCTTCTGATTTCACATTTGTGTAAAAAGACAAACTAAAAAAGAGAGAAGGAAAAGAAACCCAGTAATCTGGAGCAAAGGCCTCCTTTTCTCACCAATGTACTGAACTGGAACATAAATTATAGGCTATCTGTTTCAGGGCTCTTTCACTACACTGCTCTCCCCAGAGCACCAATGTAAGATAATCCTCTTGAGTTCACAGGCAGTGTGTTGTTAGCAAAAGCACAGAGGTTACATTTTACTGGTGTCTTGGGTACTCTTGTCCTAAAGAGGTAGTACCAGCTAGGGACCATGTAATCTCTCTCCTGAGCCTAATTATATGTTCATTATCCAGACACCAGATTATTCAACTACATTTAATTAATATTGAGGATCTGATTTAAAACCCACAAAAGCAAGGAAGGTTAGAGTTAAGGGTGAAAATTCAAGCTAACACTCTAGCTTTAAGTGGCACCATTTAAAAACAATTGCATGAGTTATGGTTAGAGAGTCAAATTCTGATCTGTTACATTGGGGTAAATCCAGAGTTACTGAATTACAGAGTTCAGAGTTACTGAATTACAGTGGAATTACTCTTGATTTACATAAGTACAACTGAAAGCAGAAATGGACACAGTTTGTGTCCACCTTGATTTCAGTCCTTCAATCTAATTTCCTTTGCCTTGTGGGCTTAATAGTTTTTTATTTTAAAAAATGTCTGTACATATTTTAAAAATTTCACAGATACACTTTCTTGTTATGGGACATCAGGTAAATTCCTTGAGACTTGCTTTTAAAAAAATGCATTTACCAGACTGGGATTATAACTAAGGTAAGGAGTTACTTAAACATAATCCATAATGATTTTTTTTCTTTGAGTGTTTGCTCATGTGGATTCCAAGTAGTTGTGTACGTGCTGCGTGCACAGTCATTGGAAGGTTTTTCCCCCAGTGGTACCCATCGGGTTGGCTGTGGAGCACCCTGGAGTTGTGCCTTCATGCCGCCACTTCAGTTCCTTCTTACCGCCCGTAATGGTTGTTGGAGATACATTCTTTCTCTCTTGCCTCGGCAAGCGTTCCCCTAGTGGACTCTCTTGTTCAGTTCCTGTAAATAGTTAGATTAGAAGCAGCAAAGAATCCTGTGGCACCTTATAGACTAACAGACGTTTTGCAGCATGAGCTTTCGTGGGTGAATACCCACTTCTTCGGATGCAAGCAGTGGAAATTTCCAGGGGCAGGTGTATATATAAGCAAGCAAGAAGCAAGCTAGAGATAACGAGGTTAGATCAATCAGGGAGGATGAGGCCCTGTTCCAGCAGCTGAGGTGTGAAAACCAAGGGAGGAGAAACTGGTTCTGTAATTGGCAAGCCATTCACAGTCTTTGTTTAGTCCTGAGCTGATGGTGTTAAATTTGCAGATGAACTGAAGCTCAGCAGTTTCTCTTTGAAGTCTGGTCCTAAAGTTTTTTTGCTGTAGGATGGCCACCTTAAGATCTGCTATTGTGTGGCCAGGGAGGTTGAAGTGTTCTCCTACAGGTTTTTGTATATTGCCATTCCTAATGTCTGATTTGTGTCCATTTATCCTTTTCCTTAGAGACTGTCCAGTTTGGCCGATGTACATAGCAGAGGGGCATTGCTGGCATATGATGGCATATATTACATTGGTGGACGTGCAGGTGAATGAACCGGTGATGGTGTGGCTGATCTGGTTAGGTCCTGTAGGAGAACACTTCAACCTCCCTGGCCACACAATAGCAGATTTTAACTCTGATAGTTAGATTAGAGTTAGTGTTTGTGTAGTACTTTAGATTAGTTAGTAAGTTTTTTTTGGGGGTTCCTCCAGTGATTCCTTCTCCTAAAGTGCCTGGACAAAACCCATCAGACCAATCGCTGCATGATTGTAGACTGAAGCAACTGCTCATGTAAGCAGCTCTTCATCCCCAGCCAGCCCTGGGCCCCAGCGCCGAGGAAGGACTCTGAACCCACTGCCCCTCACCCAACATTCTTCTCCAAAACCAAAGCTGCCAGCCGGCAACTGGAAGGCACAAGAAGGCACAAGAAAATGGACAGGGGGTGCTTGCCCACAACAAGAAGGTCCAGGCACTCAGTGCTAGTGAAGTGTGTCCCACATTGGGCATTTCACGCCTGTGTCACCAGAGGTGGCACTATTGACTTCAGCCCCGCAGAGGGGTCCATTGAGTCCAGTGCCTGCGGAGTCAGGGAATGCCAGGTGGAGGAGCTGGACCTTCCCTCCACTTCAGACACCTTTTGATGCAGCCAGGGACCTGATAGCATGACAGCACCACAGTCCCCTGCCAGAAGAGAGGGAGCACCAGACGTAAGTCCTCCGTCAAGCCCAGGGGTAGGCAACCTATGGCACGCGTGCCAAAGGCGGCACACGAGCTGATTTTCAGTGGCACTCACACTGCCTGGGTCCTGGCCACCGGTCCGGGGGGCTCTGCATTTTAATTTAATTTTAAATGAAGCTTCTTAAATATTTTAAAAACCTTATTTACTTTACATATAACAATAGTTTAGTTAGATATTATAGACTTGTAGAAAGAGACCTTCTAAAAACGTTAAAATGTATTACTGGCACGCGAAACCTTAAGTTAGAGTGAATAAATGAAGACTCGGCACAGCACTTCTGAAAGGTTGCCGACCCCTGGTCTAGAGGCAAATCGGCCATGTTGCGGCACTGATCACTGTCTGCCCAGCACCGCTCCTCGGCACCATCCCGCTCAGTGCCACCGTGGTCTCCACGTTCGGAGTTGAAGTCTCCAGATGAAGCTGGCACCGGTTGGAGCGGCGCCACCATAGGCAGGATGCAAGACAGGTCCCTGCCATGATGCCCCTTGGCCAGAGCAGTGTAGGATGACCAGATGTCCTGATTTTATAGGGACAGTCCCGATATTCGGGGCTTTTTTTTTATATAGGTGCCTATTACCCCCCACCCCGTCCCAAATTTTCACACTTGCTGTCTGCAGTTGTAGGTGCCAGTACAATGACCCTTCTGGACCCTGTGGGTGTGTCACCAGGCCCAGGGGCCTCTCTCCAGAAGTTCCTGGTCTGTTACCTTGGAGGGACGGGCTACTCTACCACATGGAGACTGCGTACCACCCCGTGGCACTGAAGCTGACACCAGGTTCGACACCGGAGCTGACCCCGGCATCGAGCTGGAGGTTGCGAACGTGGCGAGCTGGAAGGTCAGGAATGCCCGGTGCCGCCGCGTCCTCTTCATCCTTCCCAGACGAAGGGGTTGGGGGGACTTCATCAACTCCAGTCCCCCTGGTCAACATGGCTCACCAGGAGCTGTTGCAGAGAGTGGCCCAGAATCTGGAGCTCCAAGCAGAGGAGGTGATGGAGTCAGTGGACCCCGTGGTGGACATTTTGGCACCAGCAGGCCCCTCAAGGGTGGCTCTGTGTCTCTTAAAGACTATCCAGGCTACCACTAAAACTCTGTGGCAAATGCCTGCTTCTATTCCCCCAACAGCTAGGAGGACTGAAAGAAAGTACTTTGTACCCTCTAAGGGATATGAGTACCTTTTTACTTAACCGGAGCCGCGAATGAGAGGGAGAGGCAGGGGCAGCAGGGCCTGACACCCAAGTCCAAGGACTCAAAGAAGCTGGACCTCTTCGGTAGGAAGATGTACTCCACCGTAGGGCTCCAGCTTCAGATTGCCAACCAACAAGCAATCCTGAGCAGTTACAACTTTAATTCATGGGATACTGTGGGGGCAGGGATAGCTCAGTGGTTTGAGCATTGGCCTGCTAAACCCAGGGTTGTGAGTTCAATCCTTGAGGAGGCCACTTAGGGGTCTGGGGCAAAAAAATTGGTCCTGCTAGTGAAGGCAGGGGGCTGGACTCGATGACCTTTCAAGGTCCCTTCCAGTTCTAGGAGATTGGCATATCTCCAATTATTACCTTTATTACCATGACAAAGTTTAAGGAACTGCTCCTCTCCAACTCCAGGTCAGAGTTCACAGTGGTCATGGAGGAAGGCAAGGTAGTGGGAAGAACCGCCTTGCAGGCTGCCCTAGATGCGGCAGACTCGGCTACTCGCACAATGTCCTCTGCCATCGCCAGGAGAAGGTCATCATAGCTACAAGTGTCAGGTCTCCTCCAAGAGGTCCCACAGACCATCTAGGCCTTGCCCTTTGAGGGCTCAGGACTGTTTTCTGAGCAGACTGACTCCAAGCTCCATAGCCTTAAAGATTCAAGGGCAACATTGAAATCTTTGGGGCTACATACACCAGCCTCACTGAGGAAGCACTTCAAACTCCAGCCGCTGCCTCCTCATTTCTACCTCCCACAACATAGGCAGGACTACTCTAGGAAGCAGGGCAGGAACAACAGATGAAGGCCTCCTCCCAGTCTAACTAGGGCCAGGGTTTGGCGAGGCAGGCCTCCGGCTCCAAGCACGTCTTTTGAAGGTGCAACTCACCAGCCCAGAGCCCGGATTCTTCTCCCTGCTTCCTGAACCATCTGTCTCACTTCTATCGTGCATGGGCCCAAATAACCTCAGACTGAGGGGTGCTGTGCACGGTAGAAGTGGAATATTCTCTCCAATTCTGTTCCTTCCCTGCCCCCTATCCCTCTTCTGGGACCCCTCTCAAGAGCAGCTTCTTGTATAGGAGGTGCAATTGCACCTATGCTTACGAGGAGTAGAGGAGGTTCCTCAGGAGCTAAGGAGAAAGGGATTCTATTTCTGATACTTCCTAATCCCAAAAGCCAAAGGGGGCCTCAGACCCATTCTTGACGTGCGAAATCTCAACAGATTTATGAAGAAGCTGAAGTTTTGCATGGTATCTTTGGTCGCCATTATTCCCTCCCTAGATCTAGGGGACTGGTATGCCGCCCTCGACTTGAAGGACGCATACTTTTGTATATTGATAGTCAGGCCCACAGAAGATTCCTCGGGTTCATGGTGAACTGCACTCATCATCAGTTTACAGTCCTCTCTTTCGGCCTCTTGGCAGCCCCATGTGTATTTACCAAGTGCATGGCAGTCATTGCCACATTCCTGAGGAGACAGCAGGTGCAGGTGTTCCTGCATCTCGACAACTGGCTTGTCAAGGGGAGCTCCAGGGTGCAGTTAGAAGTGCATGTAAACCTGATACAGGTGATCTTCAGCAGACTGGGTCTATTGTTGAACGTGCCCAAGACTACTCTGCTCTATTCCCTACCCAGAAGATAGAGCTTATAGAAGCAGTTCTAGACTCCACTCAAGCCAGGGTGTTCCTACCGGAGTCTTGCTCTTGAGCCATTCACGCCATCATAGAGAGCTTCAAAGGTTTTCCGACCACAATGGCACGGAACTTCTTGAAGCTGCTTGGTCACATGGCTGCATGTGCATATGTGGTTCAACGTGCAAGGCCACAACTCAGACTGCGGCAGGCATGGATGGTGTCAGTATAAAGACCAAACAGAGATAACCCGGGCAAGATAGTTTTGCTTCCTCCCCTGATTATCAAGTCCCTCCTGTGGTGGCTCAATCCCCAAACAGTATGTGACGGAGTCCCCTTCTCCAGGGCCCAGCTCTCACTGTCTCTAGGCACGGGCACATCAGCGTCGGGTGGGGAGCACATCTAGGGGATCTCAGAACTCAAGGCCTCTGGTCCCAGGTGGAGCTCTCACTTCACATCAGCATAAGGGAACTGAGAGTGGTTTGCCTAGCCTGCCAAACCTTCCAATCGCATCTGGAAGGCAGGTGTATTGTCCATCATGACTGATATACAACAGCGATGTTTTATATAAACAGACAGGGTGGAGGATGCTCCTCTCCCCTATGACCTTCTGGAGGCCCTCAAGCTGTGGGACTTGTGCATAGCTCTCTCAATACACCAAGAGGCTTCTTACCTTCCGGGGCCCTAGAACAAGCTGGTGGACCATCGAAGCAGATCTTTTCACAGTCACGAGTGGTACGTTTGCCCGGACATCATCAACAGCATCTTCCAGCGGTGGGGAGTTCCCCAGATAGACCTGTTTGTGACGAGACTCAACAGGAAGCGTCAGCAGTTTTGCTCCTTCCAAAATCACAGCCCAGGCTCAATCGTGGACACATTTCTCCTCCCCTGGAGGGACCATCTGTTTTATGTGTTCCTACCCTTCCTGCTTATTCACAAGTTTCAGAAGGGACAGAACGTCAATCATTCAGATAGCGCCCACTTGGGCCCACCAACATTGGTACACAACGCTCCTGGAACTGTCAGTAGCCACTCCGATCACCCTGCCATTGGTGCCGGACGTAATCATTCAGGATCCCCGCCACCTCCAGCATTCTAACCTCAAATCTCTCCATCTCACAATGTGGAAGCTTCATGGCTAAACCCCATGGAGTTGGCATGCTCGGAGCCTGTCAGAGAGGTCCTCCCTGGCAGCCGGAAGCCGTCCACTAGAGCTACTTACTTAGCCAAATGGAAGAGATTTTCGATTAGGGCAGTACAGAAGGGCATGTTTCCGATGCAGGCATCAGTGCCCTTCATTGTGGACAATCTGTTGCAGCTGAAGCAGTTAGGTCTAGTGGTGTCATCCTTAAAGGTTCACCTGGCAGCTATCTCGGTGTTCCATCCAGGGGCTGACGGCTGGCTAGCCCACTGGTGGGCTGCTTTCTCAAAGGACTAGACAGGTTATACCCTCAAGTTCGCCACCCAATACCTGCATGGGACCTTAACCTCGTGCTCTCCAGGCTGATGTGGGGAGAGATGGGGGACTGCTTCGAGCCCTTAGCAACTTGCTTACTTCTCTACCTCTCCTGGAAGGTAGCATTCCTGGTTGCTATAATCTCGGCTAGGAGGGTATCTGAGCTTAAAGCCTTGAGATCTGAACCCCCATACATGGTATTCTGTAAGGACAAGGTCCAGTTACGGCCTCATCCAGCCTTCCTTCCAAAAGTGGTATACCATTTTCACACAAGCCAGGACATTTTCCTTCCGGTGTTCTACCCTAAGCCACATGCCAACAGCCGGGAGCAAATTCTCCACTCCCTAGATGTAAGGCGGGCATTGGCTTTTTTATATCGAAAGGACAAAACGGTTTAGCAAATCAAAGCAGCTCTTATCGCAGTAGCAGACAGGATGAAGGGCCTCCAGGTCTCATCCCAGAGAATTTCATCGTGGATCACGTCCTGCATGTGAACTTGCTATGACTTGGCAAATGTGCCAGCCCCGGCTCTGACTGCACATTCCACGAGGGCACAGGTCTCCTCAGCAGCATTCCTGGTGCAGGTCCCTATTCAGGAGATTTGCAGGGCTGCGACTTGGTCGTTGATCCACGTGTTCACTTCGCATTATGCCATCACTCAGCAAGCCAGGGACGGTGCAGCTTTTGGCAGAGCAGTGCTCCAGTCAGTGAATCCATGAGCTCCGACCCCGCCTCCAGGGAACTGCTTGGGAGTCACCTATTTGGAATTGACATGAGCAAGCACTTGAAGAAGAAAAAGCAGTTACCTACCTTCCCGCAGCTGTTGTTCTTCAAGATGTGTTGCTCATGTCCATTCCAAGACCCATCCGCCTGCTTCCCTGTTAGAGTACTCCAGCAAGAAATAACTGAAGAGGCGGGAGGTTGTCAGTGACCTATATACTCCGCCATGAAGGCGTTACTCCAGGGGTCTCCACAGCCAACCCAACGGGTACAGCTAGGGGGAAAACCTTCCGACGACTGTGTACGCTGTGTGCACACATCTACTTGGAATGGACGTGAGCAACATATCTCGAACAACAGTTACGAGAAGGTAGGTAACCGTTTTTAGCCCTTGAAAATATATGCTCCTTTTTTTCCCCGATTCAAAATATCATAATATATATATATTTTTAAATCTTGCAGGTTTTTTGAGCCACAATAAAGTCATTATTATTTATTATTGTTTGTTACAACCATGTGGCTGCTTTAAATTAAAATGTATTTGAGCCAAAGCATCGTTAACAGACCTGGTAGTTAGGAGATCTATACAAGCAGCAAAGAGTCTTGTGGCACCTTATAGACTAAGACGTTATATATATATAGAGAGAGATCTATACAGTTTCTGCCTCTGCCACAAACTTACTGTTTTACCTTGGACAAGTGATTTTAACTCTGATTTTCAGAAGTTGCCATTTGTTCCAGGTGTCTCAGTTTTGGGAAACCTGATTTGAAGCCATTTGGTTCTGATTTTCTGAAGTGCTGAGCACCCGCAGCTCCAGATGAGGTCTAAGGGAATGGGATCTGCAGCTACAGAGCCCTACTGCAAAAGGCAGGGACAAGGTGTCTCAAGTTGGGCATCCAAAAAATGGAGGTGCCCAAAATCAATGACTACTATAAAAAATGTTGCACCTTACTTCAGCTTTCCTGCCTGCAAAATATAGATAATATTTTTCTGCTTTGCAGGGTTGTTGGGAGGCTAAGTTCATCTGTTTGTAAAGCGCTTTGGGCTCCTTGGCTGGAAGATGTTATAGAAGTGTGGAGGATAATTTTATTTAGTTATTGCAGAAGATATATGCTACTAATTTGCATTTACTATTTACCT
This sequence comes from Mauremys reevesii, assembly GCF_016161935.1. Taxonomy (NCBI): domain Eukaryota; kingdom Metazoa; phylum Chordata; order Testudines; family Geoemydidae; genus Mauremys; species Mauremys reevesii. The sequence continues at coordinate 172,756,825 of NC_052624.1, read as the reverse complement.
ATATAGTACTTTGATTTTAAGTTAAACTTTGCTAGAGAGGCTGGAGGAAGGATTCTTGTGTTAGAATTTAAAGGATCCTGGATCAATCTGGGAGATGAGGATACAGTGGACGCAGAGCCTGCCCAGTGCCCAGGACCAAATGGCGCCCTAGGCAAGGAGCATCTTCAGCACCCCCATCCATTTGTTAAACTTTTGAATACTGTAGCTTATTTTTTTAATGCATTTGTAGCCCTTTTCACATCTTTGATGCAGCATCCGCGTGGATGATTTCTCCTTGTCATATAAGACGATACATGTGCACACTAAGATCTGTAAATCTGTATATACATTTTACTTCAAACATTCTGTTTTCCCATTTGTCATTAACAACAAAAACAGCACCCCAAGCCCGATGACCCCAATGCCTGGCACCCCAGGCAGTTGCCTGGGTCGCCTGTCCCTAAATCTGGCTCTGAGTGGAAGGTGCAAGGATGGAAGGATAATGTGAGGCAGAAAGGAAGCAACAACAACAACAAAAAGCTGAAAAGAGGTGAGAGTGAAATTCAGCTTCCAGAACTAGAGGGCAGGGTTCCAAATTCATTTAATGAGACTCAGTCTTGGCCTAACAGTTTACTAACGGATAAAGCGTACCAGGGCAGACTGAGGAATGGCCATCCCATTGGGGATGATTGATAGTGATATTGGACATCCATCACTGGCTAGTGACAGAGATGGCACTTCTGTCACTGCTACCCTGTCTTATAGGAGTTGCACATGACTATCCTGAGAAGGGTGCAAAGGTAGATTGGCTCTGTTTTCAAAGGCTGAAAATCCATTACTATTTCATTCTGAAAAAAGATAGAACCTAAGTGAAAGCAGAGTAGGAAATAAAGGACCTCTTGCATGCCTAGATCTGGCATACAGTACAGTTATTGTCTGGGAGCTCTTTCACAGAGTATGAATTGGTCCACAGTGTATTCCTTTAACATTTATGAGAACCATCATATGCCTCCATATGCAGTGCATAGAGTTTTCTGTTTGTGCAATAGATTTTTTTTTAATTCTCTATGAAGTAGCTGTATGAAAGGAGGTTCAGATACTGTATGTTCATGAGCCATGATTGTGGTCTTATGGTTAGAGCAGGGGACTGAGAGTCAGGACTCCTAAGTCCTGATCATTCCATCAAGTGTACTTGCATGATGTATGTGTATATGCAGCTCTCATTGAAATCAATGGGAGGTGTGTGAGAGAGACGGATGTGATATTTGGGCACCCAGAGTCTGTTCCTAGTTCTGCTAGTAATTTGCATGGGACCCTCGAGACCTTTAAGATGCTGAGCGCTCATGGGTCCCATTGACTTGATTTCTTAGCAAGTCCAGGGCTTAGCTCCCCCTAAACTGTGTTGCTGTTTACCTGTATGTGTAACGAATGTCATAATTCATAGCTACCTCACATACTTGAGATATGTTGAGGCTTGCTTACTAAATCATTTCTAAAGTGCTTTAGGATCATGTGATACAAGGTGTTTATTTAAGTCCAAAGTGGTACTGAATTTATTTCTGAGCTGTTTTCTCTATGATGTGTCTGGTGTACAGAATGCTTCTTGGATCTGGAAACTTTTTTCTTTATCAGCATAAGCAACTGTCAACTGCAGATCTAATGCCTCTGTATTCTGTGTTACGTACTGTGCAGTAACATCTGTGTGACAGAAGTCTCTGCACAAGCAGACACACTTTTATCTAGATTGTTCAACAGCATGTAGGGCTGAACTCTGCTCTGTTACCCCCTTTCAATCCCAGTGACTTCTCAGTTACACTTGTGAGCAGAATTTGCCTATAGTCTCTTTGAGGAAGAGTTTGCTTTTTATCAAGATATGCTCAAAGTGGGTTGGGCTTAAAGAAATTAGTGGATATATGTACATTCCCTCTTGCTCCATAGTCAGCCTTCTCCTGCACAGGATTGGTAAATGGTGCAGAGGTGGAAGTAGCGAAGTTACAGTTTCAATTGTAAAAATAATCTTTGCTCTTGAAATGAGTTTGGTAACACTCCCCGAAAATGAGAGGTTATCTGAGAAACAGATGTAGCAAAGAAAAGAGTGGTTTCAAGACAAGGAGGGCAGGTAGCATGAAGCTTTTTTTGTGCTTTCTGTTTTCTCATGTTAAAGCCTCATCTGTTGGTACTGTTTATATTGCAGGCCAACACTTTCATAGTGAGTCTTTCAGTCTGTTTTATCAGGCAACACATGGTTTTACTCAGAATGTGGTCAGGCTTTGTAACAAGGTGTACTCAAATAGACTTCCCACACACATTTGCTGCAAAATAGCAAGGCTATGGGGAGGCATGGGAGAGTGCATGTGTAACTTTTTTTTACATGCTGTTACAATTAGAGGCCAAGGGCAAGATTTTTTTTTTTTTAAATGGGTGCCACAAATGAGGCTCCTAAATCATTATTTAGGCCCCAAAATAAATGTGTCTGACTCTCAGAATACTGAGCTCTCCTCACCTCCTGCTGTCTTTAGGATCTGAGCAGAATCTGGCCCAATACTTTTATATTTTAAATTATTTTAAGCTGACTTCAGTGATAACTGTTGATTGTCATATGCCACTTATTTAGGTGCCCAAATATGCACTTAAGAGACTCATTTTAACCACCCATGGCTGAAAATATTGGCTCTGGAGACTATAGCCTTATTTACATGTGAAAGGTGCACCAGTGTAACTTTAGTTGGGTTTTAAACCTGTTTAGGTAAAGCGGTGCAAAAAGGCTATTTGGTCACTCTTTTACTTTAGTGTAAAAGTTGCTTACATAGTCTGTAAGCTTTTTGAAGCAGGGACTTTTTGACCTGTGTTTGTGCAGCGCCTAGCACAATGGGGTCCTGGTCCATGGCTGGGGTGCGTAAGTGCTATCATAATGCAAATAAATAATAATATTCTTGGTTAGCCGCTCAAACCATAATAAGAGTGTCAGCATAACTTTTGTACCACTTTAATTAAATGACTTTAAAATAATGCCTTAAATCATACTGCTAGAGCTCTGCCGGATCTAATGGGCTTGAGCTAAGGTTCCCCTGACTTCATTGCCTTCAATGGGCTGTGGACAAGGCCTTAAACACAGTAGGAGAACAGTGTCATAACTGCAGCGCAAACTTGCAGCATCCTCTGGTGCTCTTTCACTTCCCCCTTTTTAAAGCAGTTAGAGGAACCGAAGCATAGATATATCATGGTATAATTTTAGGACAGCTGACTGTTCCTGTCTTGGTATCATATTCTCACTGCTCTGCTTCAGCCCAGCACAGTAGTGGAGAGACAACCCTTGAAATGCTGGCATGTGTTCTGTTTTCTGCCTGGAGCATGTTGTCGCTTGTGAGATTTCAAACCGTGTATTCTCCATTTGATGGGCTAGGCAGATGAGTCACAAGCTGAAGAGTAGCTGATTTTCTGCTCACTCTGTAAACAGCAGACCTGTGTGCCGCAAAGTTTTAACTCTTAAAAACATTTATAGGGAAAGCATAATATTGTTTCCAGGTGACCTACACAGACTAGTTCTCCATCTCCAATATCTCTGTGCATGCCCTGTTTACATGTGTGACTGACCCAAATGTAGTGGGGTACATCTTTGATACAACCAATACTGCACTTCCACCCAATGTGGCGTGAGGGCAGTCAGGGCTGTCTTTAAGCCCCAAGAAAGCAAGTTTGTCATGCTTTTGGGTGCCCTGCATCCTATGCAAGTTCTTTCACTTCTGGGCTGGTCTTATATCCTTTCCCCACAACAGGAAAATTATGACTCTTTCTGAGATATTCCTCCTGTTCTAGGGTGAAAGAACTAGATGGAGCGACAGCTCATGGCCTGGTCTTTGCATCTTCAGGCCTCATGTGAGGCCCTGCAAATAGCAAAGGAGACAATTTTCTCCATCAGGCGTATTTTAACTCTCTGGGCCTAATTGAGCCCTGCTGAAAACTCCATTGTCTCAATGGCCCAGGCTGTGTACAGGGTAAATTCAAGATATGTACATTGATACTTGTGTCATGTCCTTAGAAAGCATGTGGAGTCTGACAACTGGTTTGAATATGGTCACATGGTGATGAAGTGGAAAACATCCCTGGCTTGGTCCTCATCTGAGATCATCAGTGCCACGTGGGGTCATGCAAAATAAGCCTTAGGAACAGATTATCTCTAGGGTGGATGTTTTATAGGACAGTACATTATACGATGCTGCTGTAGTACATCCATGTTGCAACCATTCATGCTGCCAATAATTCAGTGGCCCTGGATAAAATTGTACAATGTATATTTGAGGGGTTATATGAACTCAGTCACTCAAAATATATGACAGGCTGACAGCATATGAGAGGCTCAGGTCAGGTGTAATTTATTGGTGTACAAAATGAGAAAAATGCACTCAGGAATGGTAAACTATGATATATGGAAAGAAAAGGAAGAGTTAATTATCCAGAATGCTTTTTATTCATTCCTAAAGACTGAATTCTGCTCTCAGTGGTGTAAATCTAGAGCAATGCCATTGACTTTAACTGGCTTTACTCTGTTACTGAGAGCATAATTTGGCCAAATATTTTTATTAATATTTTAATTGACTTTTCTTTTCAGAAAGATAAAAATCACTTTGACAAATATAAAGTAAAGGCTGTCAGGGACCGAAGAAGAAATGACTATTTAAATGTTCAGATTTTTAAAGGAAAATATTTAAAATGTCATATATGCTACCACTGATTCACATGATACTTCTACCATTGCGTTTTATGCAGCACGCCTAATTCAGTAAATTATGCACAATCAGCAGGATTAATCAACATTGTCCCATGTTCTTCTTCGAGTGATTGCTCATATTGATTCCAATTAGGTGTGCGCATGCCATGTGCACAGTCGTGGGAAAGTTTTTCCCCTATTTACTTTAGTGTTTGTTTTCCTTAGTTAGCTTAGTTAGTTATTAGTTAGTATAGTGTTAATAGTTTGCTGTCGGGAGTGGGGGGTTCCCCTTCAACCCGACGGCGCTCTCCCTGGGGACTCAGGGCATACCTACGTCTCAGGGGTTCAAACCCTGCAAGTCCTGCAACAAGCCTATGACAACGGGCGACCCCCGCAACACTTGCTTGAAGTGTCTGGGGGAAACACATCAGGTGGATAAGTGCAGGATTTGCAAAGGGTTTTGCCCGAGAATGAAGAAGGAGCTGGACTTTAGACTGAAGCAGCACCTCATGGAGGCAGCACTTAGACTGCAACCAGCATCGGCGTGGCAGGATCCAGCACCAAGTGCATCGGTGCATAGTGCCCCGGCAGCGGCAGAGATGGCACAGCGGAAGGACTCTGGAAGAGACCCATGGCACCGCTGCTCTCTGGTGCAGAAACCATCGGAGACGACTCAGTGCCGGTCCCATTCCCTGGGTCAGAAGCGGCACCGGAAACAAAGTGGTTCCCTAACTTTGGGATCCAACCCCTCAGAACCAGCTAATGGGGCACGTCCCAGGGAGGAGCCCCCAGTGCTGAAAACTCCAGAGCCAGCACTGTCGACTTCGGCCCTGCCAGGGGGGCCGTTGAGTCTGGTGCAATTGGACTCATCATGTCAAGTTGTGCCTAGACACATCTGAGGCCGTGAGAGACATGACTGCACCACAGTCTCCAGCCCTTCACGCCAAGTCCCTGATGCCACAGCGTGTGACACCATCCCGCGGAAAGCCTGCAATGCTCCACCCCTCAGTGCCATCAGGGACTAGACACCACTTGGAGTCGCAGCGCTGATCACACTCGTGGCGTCGGCCTGACTCGCGATACCGCTCCAGGTCCCACCAGCAGTCCTGTTCACAGCATTGATCGCCATTGCGCAGCAGGTCCCGGTCCCGGCGCAGTTTGTCTCAGCACCATTCCAGTTCATTGTGCAGACCCCGCTCGCGGCACCACACTCCAGCCTCCCGGCACCGCTCCCCATCTCAGCAGTGCTCGGCACCGCCACAAGTCTTCGGGCTCAGAGACAGAGTCTAAAGTCTTGGAGTGAGCCTGATGCAAGCTGGCATGGGGCAGACCAGACAAGGGTGTGGCACCATGGCCTGCACAGTGGCAGGGGCCAGCGCAGTGGTCATTTTGGACCCCATGGGTGAACCGTGAGGCTTAGGGCTCCCAGTCCAGGGGCTCCCATTTGGTGGCATCTGAGGCAAGGGTCCTGGAGGCAGCAGTCAGCCATCCCACCCCGAGGGGTGCAGAGGAGCTACCACCTCCCCTGGAACTCACCCCTGTTTCTGAGCCTGACCCTGGGGGGGCTGACATTGGATTAGAGACAGGGCGGGAGGTACGGGAGGACCAGGAAGGTCAGGAGGACCCAGTTTCCCCTCTGGCCTCCTCGTCTTCCTCCCCGGACGAAGCTGTGGCAGACACCTCCACCTCCGGGCCTCCCCCTATAGATAGCCGTGCCCACCAGGAACTCGTACGCAGAGTGGCACAGAGTATGAACCTGCAGGCCGAGGAGGTGGTAGGATTCTAGGGTGGATATCCTGGCATCGGAGGGACCATCTAGGGTTGCTCTACTACTCATCAAAGCTATCCAGGCCAATGCAAAGATCATTTGTCAGACACTGGCCTCTATCCCTCCCACTGCCAAGGAGGTGGAGAGGAAATATTTCTTCCCCTCTAAAGGGTACAATACCTGTTCACACACCCACAGCCCTGTTCCCTGGTGGTGGCTGCAGTGAATGAGTAGGAGAGGCAGGGGCAGCAAGCCCCAGCACCTAAGTCCAAAAACGCCAAGCACCTGGATTTATTCGGACGCAAAGTATACTCCACAGGGGGCTTGCAACTGAGGATTGCCAATCAGCAGGCAATCCTAGGTAGATACAACTTCAACTCCTGGAACTCGATGCTGAAGTTTAAGGAATTCATACCAGCGGAGTCCAAAGAGGAATTTGGGGCTGTTGTCAATGAGGGCAAGGCAGTGGTACAGATGTCTTTACAGGCCTCATTGGACACTGCAGACTTGGCGACGTGCACCTTGTCCTCAGGCATAACTCATGGCTTCTGCCCGCGGTTCAGCTAACTATGCAGGACCTGCCTTTCAACAGGGTGGGGCTGTTTACTGAACAGACGGACTCCAAGCTGCATAGCCTAAAGGATTCCAGGGCTACAATGAAATCCTTGGGTATGCATGCGCCAGCAACCCAAAGAAAACCCTTTAAGCCTTAACTGCAGCAACAGTGGTCATCTCCTCCTCAGCCGAGGCAGGATTCCTACAGATGCAGGGGCAGAAATGGCAGGCACAAGCCCTTCCATCCTCAGTCTGGGCAGGGGCAGGGCCTGATTAAACCTTTGTTGGGCTCAAACCAGTCATTCTGAAGGTGCGCCTGAGGACAGAGCACCCGTCTCAGCACCGGATCCTTCCCCGTGTTTTCTGAACCATCTATCCCACTTCCACTGTGCTTGGTCCCCAATAACATCGGACCACTGGGTCCTTTGCATGATAGAAGTGGGATATTCTTTCCAATTCTGCTTCTCCCCTTCCTCCCATCCTTCTTCAGGGATCCTTCTCACGAGCAACTCTTTATCCAGGAGGTGCAGTTGCGTCTTGCCATAGGAGCAGTGGAGGTGGTTCCTCAGGAGCTAAGGGGAAAGGGATTCCATTCCCGCTATTTCTTAATCCCCAAGGCAAAGGAGGGTCTCCGACCTATTCTAGACCTGCGAGGACTCAACGAATTCATGGTGAAGTTGAAGTTCCATATGGTCTCCCTGAGCACAGTTATCCCTTCCCTGGATCCAGTAGACTGGTACGCCCCCCTCGACATGAGACGCATACTTTCACATAGCCATTCGCCCCATGCACAGGTGATTGTGGTTGACCACAAACACTATCAGTTCACAGTCCTCCCATTCGGTCTGTTGACAGCCCCCTGAGTTTTCACCAAGTTTGTGTCAGTCGTAGCAGCCTTCCTTTACAAGAGACAGGTGCAGCTATACCCCTACCTCGATGATTGGGGATCAGGGAGCACACCAGAGAGCAGGTGGAATCTCCGGTCCGGTTCATCAGATCCACTTTTGAGAGACTGGGCATCCTCCTCAACATGAACAAGTCAACCTTGTCTCCGACCCAGAGAATACAGTTCATCGGAACAGTGCTGGACTCGGTGCAGGCAAGAGCGTTTCTGCTGGAGACATGATTTCAAGCCATGTCAAACATCATTCAAGGCCTTGGGCGATTCCTGACCACTACTGCATGTAGTCTCCTATGTCTCCTTGGGCCCCTGGCAGCCTGCACTTATGTGGTCTGGCATGCCAAGCTGAGGCTCAGACCCTGCAAGCGTGGCTTGCGTCAGCCTTTCACCTGGGACGTGACAACCTGGACTTAGTAGTGACGGTACCAGAGCACATACTCGAGTCCCTCCAATGGTGGCTCGACCCTCGGATGATGTGTGAAGGAGTCCCCTTCCAGAACTCCAAGCCCTCCTTGTCCCTGGTAATGGATATGTCGGCTCTGGGTTGGGGTGCGCATTTGGGAGACCTGCAAACGCAGGGCCTATGATCTCGGGACGAGCTCTCCCTTCATATCAACATCAAGGAGCTCAGGGCGGTATACCTAGCATGCCAAACTTTTTGGGCCCATCTGCAAGGCCAGTGCATGGCAGTGAGGATGGACAACACCACTGCCATGTTTTACATCAACAAGCAGGGTGGAGCCCATTTCCCCCCGCCCGTGTCGAGAAGCCCTCAAGCTCTGGGAGTTTTGCATAGCCCACTCCATTCACCTGGAAGCATCCTATCTACCAGGGGCTCAGAATGACCTGGCAGACCACCTCAGCAGGTCCTTCCACAATCACAAGTGGTCCGTCTGTCCGGACGTCATACACTCCATCTTCCAAAGGTGGGGGGTTCCCCAGGTCGACCTGTTTGCCACCCGCAGCAACAGGAAGTGCCCAATATTCTGCTCCTTCCAGAATCACAGCCCAGGCTTGATCACAGACGCATTTCTACTACCCCGAGGAGGCCGCCTGTTGTACGCCTTTCCCCCCTTCCCTCTGGTGCACAAGGTTCTTCTCAAGGTTTTCAGGGACAGAGAGGAGGTAATCCTGGTGGCCCCGGCGAGGCATCGACATCACTGGTACACCACGCTCTCAGAACTGTCAGTGGACACCCTGATTGCGTTGCCACTCCATCCCGACCTGATCAGTCAGGACCACGGTCGTCTGCTCCACCCAGACCTCTAGTCTCTCCATCTCACGGCTTGGAAGTTTCATGGTTAAACCCCATGGAACTTCTGTGCTTGGAACCTGTACAGGAGGTCCTACTTGGCAGCAGGAAACCATCCACCAGGGCCACTTACATAGCTAAGTGGAAAAGGTTCACCTGCTGGTGTGCCCAGCATCACACACCTCCAATCCAGGTGCCTATACCACTCATCCTAGAGTACCTCCTACACCTAAAACAACAAGGCCTGGCAGTGTTGTCCATCAAGGTACACTTCACTGCTCATTTTGGCCTTCTACCCAGGAGTATCTGGATGCTCCATATTTGCCAACCCCATGGTGGGACGTTTTCTCAAGGGCCTGGAATGCCTCCATCCCCAGATTAGACGGCCAGTCCCTGTGTGGGACATAAACTTGGTCCTCGCTAATCTAATTGGGGTCCCCCGTTTGAACGTATAGCAACTTGCTCCCTCCTCTATCTCTCGTACAAGGCAGCTTTCCTGGTCGCCATTACCTCAGCATGCAGGGTGTCTGAGTTGAAGGCCCTCATCTCTGACCCACCTTACAGGGTCTTCCACAAGGATAAGTTGCAACTTAGGCCTCACCCGGCCTCTCTTCCTAAGGTTTTGTCACATTTGCACACAAGTCAAGACATATACCTGCCCGTTTTCTTCCCTAAGCCAGTAACTGCGAGCAGAGGTTGTACTTCCTGGATGTTTGGCGGACGCTAGCCTTTTACATCAAATACATTAAGCCGTTCAGAAAGTCGAACCAGCTATTCGTAGCGGTGGGTGACTGGATGAAAGGACTTCCGGTATCATTGCAAATAATATCTTCCTGGATCACATCCTGCATCTGCATGTGCTAGGAGCTGGCCAAAATCTCAGCTCCAGCACTTATGGCACACTCCACAAGGGCACAAGCCTCATCGGCAGCATTCCTTGCCCAAGCCCTGATCCAAAAAATCTGCAGGGCAGCGACTTGGTCCTCGGTGCATACCTTCACCTCTCATTACGCCATCATCCAGCATGCTAGAGATGATGCAGCTTTTGGCAGAGTGATGCTCCTATGAGCGTTTCCTTAACTCTGAGCCCACTGTCTAGGTAAGGCTCGAGAGTCACCTAATCGGAATCGATATGAGCAATCACTCGAAGAAGAAAAATGGTTACTCACCTTCTCGTAATTGTTGTTCTTCGAGATGTGTTGCTCATATCCATTCCAAACCCACCCGCCTTCCCCTCTGTCCAAGTAGCCGGCAAGAAGGAACTGAGGAGGCGCCGGGTCAGCAGGGTCATATATGGAGCGCTATGGAGGTGCCACTCCAGGGGGCTCCACAGCCGACCCGACGGGTGCTGCTGGAGGAAAAACTTTCTGACAACTGTGCACGCAGCGCATGCACACCCAGGGGCGGCTCTAGTAATTTCGCTGCCCCAAGCACGGCGGCATGCCGCGAGAGGCGCTCTGGCGGTCGCTGGTCTCGCTGCTCCGGTGGACCTCCTGCAGATGTGCCTGCGGAGGGTCCACTGGTCCCGTGGCTCCGGTGGAGCATCCGCAGGCATGCCTGCGGGAGGTCCACCAGAGCCGCCTGCCGCCCTCCCGGCGACCGGCAGAGCGCCCCCCGCGGCATGCCGCCCCAAGCACGCGCTTGGCGTGCTAGGGCCTGGAGACGGCCCTGTGCACACCTAATTGGAAGGGATATGAGCCACACATCTTGAAGAACTACAGTTATGAGAAGGTGAGTAATGCTTCTGTCCGTTTACAAGGCTCTAAGTGAGGAAGAAAAAGGAGCTAAGAGCTGTTCTTCTCTGCTGAAGTGGATTAACTATAACATTTATCAATCAGTTGTTCATAAATCACTACGCTTAAGAGTATTATGCATCTGATACTCTTGGCAAGAAGAGTGTCTTACTCACATGCAGGCTAACTCTCTGACATTTATAAAAACAGTGCATAATCCCATCTTGACTGTCCATAGAATTCCTGTTCTCTCCTGAGGCAGACCTGCCATTACACATAATGGGCTAAATTCACCCTTGTGTAACTCCATTACAGTTCAGTGAAATTATACCGGGGATGTACTCGGTATTATCACTGTCACATACCTTACTCACATGAATGGTCATTATGGGCCAGACTGTGCTATCCTCACTCAGGTTGAATAATGCCTTACACTATGATTATTGCCATTGAAGCCAATAGGACTGCTTGTGGAGTAAAGTACTACTCAATGTGAGGAAAGGTATCACAATCTGGCGCTATGGGAGTAGCTTCATTGACATCAATGAGATTTCTCTTACTAGGTGTCTATATAGTGCCTGGAATAATGGGGCTCTAATCTCAGATGGAGCCTCACACCACTGTAATGTTACTAATGGCTATTCCTAATTAACTCCACGTGTGGACACTGATTCTGGATTAACTTTAGTTTAATGTGAAGTAAGATATTTTTGAATAAAGCACTCTGATTCCATAGAATAAGCGCCCACACATAGAATGAATCTGGAATAGTTAATCTGCTTTAAATCAAACCCTACTTTATTCCAGATTAACATTCATGTCCTAATATTCATACGGGCATACTGTCTATTAGGAGCCAATCCTACAGGGTGCTTAGTGCCCTCAGCTCCCAAAGACAATAACAAAACTGAGAACGTTGTGGAATTTTCAGAATCAGGCCCAAAGTTCTTATCTTCATTTACGTGAATTTCTCCTTTCATTGTGTGTGTGTGTTTGTGCTTTTACATTAGTTAGTGGCATGGCGGTGGCTGGGAAATGACAGCTTTGCGACAGACAGCTGTGTGCGTGCGTGCGCCTTTGTGGTAGTGAGAACAGCAGGGTTATATGAATCCCTTTGCGTGTGTCTGCATTACAAAGCTTTAAAATACTAACATGTTTTATGGGAATGCTGTGAGCAAAGCAAAACTGTAGCTACCAATAACTTGTGTAAATTCCAGATGTGACAATCCTTCTGCTGGTAAACAGAGCCGTTTGTCGCTGTGCACCCCTCACATTGAATTAGCTGCTGCTCCTAAAAGCTTGCTTAAAATCTCTCGCCTGCTGCTGGGATGGCTACATAATGGTCCCTCTTCCTTCCCTCAGGGAGGGAACATAAAGTATCTCCCAATACAAAACATGTTTTCTGAGTTCTTGGGCAAACCATGCCAGGCCCTCAAGAGTACTCTTTCTTCAGAAATTGGATCTAGTTCCTGAAGATAAGACAGGATTAGGGCAAAGGGAAAATGAGTGGCTTAAATGGATGTGAGTTACAACAAAGCTCAGCAAAATTTTCTCCCCTTCCCTCTTCTTTATTTTTGTAAGGGGGAGGAGGAAAGAGGCCTGGAGGTTGTGAAATGGGCAGAAGAGGAGCAATATTTATGCTGCCTTATTGCAGAAAGCATATGAATTCTGTTATAGCTGGATAGCCCTCCCTGCTGCCACATGGCTACACACTTGGGAAACCCTCCCCCCACCTCTCTTGCCACCCCTCTTGAAGGGACAGGCATTAGTTATTAGGGATTAAGTGGAACAGATACATGTAAGATGCTTACAGTTTTTTCCAGATGCAAGCCCACTTTCCAGTCAGTTCAGAGGAAACAGGGTAATTAGATGGAATCGTGGACAGAGAGCAAGACAAAAATTAGCCTGTTACTACACCAAAAGATCCCACGTCCACCCCTTCAACTCTCCCTGCCTCCTTCCCTTTCCCCTACCCCAGTGCTTCATGTCATTTCAAAGCTTTTTTTGGTGGAGGCAGCTGATGTCAGCTATCTGCTGCCAAACAGTCAGGCCTTTGCAGCTGAAATTACTTGTGATACTTTAGGAGGGCCATGAATCAACCGTGTCTTTTAAAAAAGCAACATCTCTTGGACTTGCTACAATATGCTCTGGGAGGCTGTCATCAAGGGTGCTGACTGGGAACTCTGGGTTATATGACGGTCCCTTGGGCCATATTTTTAAAGATATTATGGTGCCTAAAGGTGGAGATAGGCGCTTTAAAAAAATCTCACTACGCACCTAGGTACCTATCTGCATGTTTAGATGCTTATATACCTTTACAAATCTGGTGCCTATGGATTAGGAGCTAGCCTGACACCACAACTCATTTCACATACTCTGCTGAGTAGAGAGATGATAACTATTTTCAGGCAATCCAGACCTGGGGCAGATTTGAAGCAGTGGTTAAGAGGTTCCTCGTAGCATTTATTACCAGCCTTTCCCTCAAGCGCTCACCCTGCCTGTTTAACTTTTGTGGACAGTTTGTATTGCTATTTATCAGCAGATGATTCTCACTCAGGGGTGAACGTAGCATAAAAGTCTTACTGGTATGGGGGCCCAAAGCATCAGGTGGAAGGGGCGGGGCCGGGGGTCAGCCTCCCCCAGCCAGCCCTTCCACACTGCCTTGCCTGCGTTGCCTGGGGCTCCAGCAGCAATTTAAAGGGCCCCGGGCTCCCGGCCGCTGCCGCGGTAATGGTGGTGGCGGCAGCGGCGGCTGGGAGCTCTGGGCCTTTTTAAATCGCCGGGCCCCAGTGGCCCTGGGTGGGGCAAAAGGGGCAGCTACGTTAAAGCACTGCCGCGACAGCCATACCGGCCTGTACTGGCCCACTTTCACCCCTGCACTCACTGCAGTGTTTTATTTTAAAACCATAAAAGGTCCCACTCCTTTTAGAAAGGCACCAAAGGCAGCATTCCCCTGTGGAAGAAATTTTCCAAGTGACAGTTCAGTTCAGGAATAAACAAGCAGCAAGAGGTTCACAAGAGGGCAGCCATCGCAGCTGTAACTAAGCAGAAGAGAGCTAACCCCAGGCAGGGGAGAAGGCTGTCTTTCAAGGCAAACTAACTCACAATGGCTATTTATCTCTCCAGATTGATGTCTTTGGTTGCTCCTGATGTGCGGCACCAATTTGCACATCCTGGGTGTAGTCTTCCAAGATTTAAATGGGCTTCTTATATTAACTCCTTCACTTCTGCCATATGCTGTTATTGAAGTAGGAGTTTCACTTTAAAGGTCCATTCTCTAGCTGCTTGGAAATTTTCCCAGAGCATGTTTTCCTGTCAGACAGCACTGATTCAGCACAAGCGAAATGTGTCAATTTTGGTGAAATTTCATTTCAAAAGAAAAACTGAAAGTGTTTAGAGAGGGTCAAAATGTTCAGGCTTTTTGGAACAGAACATTTCAATTTTCTGTTTCAAAATGACTTTTAGTTTCAACTTTCTTATGTTATATAACATAAGGGAAAAAAGTCAAAACCAGAATGTAACATTTCAGTTTTATCAAAATAAAACATTTCTCTTGACTCTTTACTATTATTTATTTAATTGTGTAGGAAATTTTGAACTTTTTGTTTTGGTTCCAGTTTGGAATGGAAAAAATGCAAAATTGCGGATTTTCCCATAAAGTGAAAAATCCGGTTCTCATCTAGCTCTAGCCCATTCAGATGGATGTAAAATTATGAAGTATCCAGGCAGTTCTTGGAGGTCCATCTTGAGAATGGTACCTGGCACATTGTGTTTAGCAGAAAGAAATGAATGAATAGCCTCAGCCAACAAAAAAATGAGTCAGCTTTGGCTATTTCACAATAAACTAGAAGTCCTAGATAAGTCATGCCTGGGTTCACAAACCACTCTCTTAAACTTGTCTATAGTTCCCATACAAGTGGTGCTTAGATAATTGATATCATCCATGTCATCTTTTGTTGCCCAAGAGTCTAAGAGCTGAGTTCTGTCTAATCCTGCATGCTGTATTGCCAACTCCAAGTATTCAAAAATCACAATTCAGTTCGCAAGCATTTCTGTGACTGGCTTAAAAAGCATGAGATTTTTAAAAAATAATCAGTCGGGGTCTTTTTATTTGCCATCTGGCCCATGAGCCTTTAGGGTTCATGTTCTCCATCTTTTCTCCACCCTATGAGGGCTAGAAAGTAACTTTTTAAGAACAGAAATTGAGATTCTCATGTAATAATATGACTCCTGGAGCTGGGACTTTAAGAAAAATAAAAAATAGTGTGACACTAGCAATAAAACCAAGTGAGTTGGCCACACTCTACTTGTCTGTGATGGGATGGAAAGAGGGTGCAGAGAACCTCTTCCTTCCATACCTGCACAGGCCCTAGGCAAAATGCTACCACCATCACTCCCTCACATGCATTGCGGCACTGTCCTGCTCTAAAGGAGTGTGATTTACAATCTGAGAGTATAAACTCTTTGGGGCAGAAACCATCTCGTTGTGTTTGGACAGTGCTTAGAACAGTAGGAACCTAATACTGATTGGGGCTTCTAGACACACATATAGGCACAATAATGGTGTATTCAGGGCTCTGTGTGTCCCGCAACAGGCATGAGAGGAAGGTGGGCGTGCAAGCTGCAACTTTTCAAGACTCCTGCTAAGTGTGTTCTTCCAGTCTCCGCACACAAACACATGCTGGTTTTCTACCCTGCAGGCTCTGCACCCTGGAGTGTTAGTTCTTCATGGTTCTGGTAAAGATCTTGGCTTTTCCCTTCTATGCCATCATTCTGGGGTCACTCATTTACTTGTCTTTCCACTTCTTTTTATCCAGTAAGGGACAAATGAAATCCTCAAAATATTCAAAACCTTAGAAGTACAAAAATGAATATCCCAGGCGGAGACAAGGCCAGGGTGGATTTGAAAGGATAAACATAAGTGATGCACATTAAATATGTGCACTGTCAGTTGCGGCTGTGCATTTTTTCCATCTGCCAGATATACAAGATTGCGAAGTAAATAAACTAATAAAATATAAGAAACGAGCTGGAGCACAAACCAAAGCAAAATTGTATTCTAGCACAGTTCATTTAAAAACAACAACACACAACAGCTGGCAGTGCTTTTCGTCAGACTATATAACCTGGCATGATGAATATTAAAAATAGGTCTGGCTGTTATCAGGGCTGGCTCCAGCTTTTTTTACAGCCCCAAGCGGCAAAAAAAAAGAAAAACCCGATTGAGCTGCTTCCAAAGTGCCACCGAAGAGGAAGCCAGGGAGTGAAGGACCCGCCGCTGAATTGCCGCCGAAGACTCAAGCGGGCCAATTGAGCTGCCGCCGAAGTGCCGCCGCCGCCCGTTCCAGCAAGAGGTGAACTGCCGCCCCTTTTTATTGGTCGCCCCAGGCACCTGCTTCCTTCGCTGGTGCTTGGAGCTGGCCCTGGCTGTCATACTGCTAAATGGATTTTAATGTAAACTGTATTACCTAGATCAGGGGTAGGCAACCTACAGCACGCGTGCCAAAGGTTGCACGTGAGCTGATTTTCAGTGGCACTCACACTGCCCGGGTCCTGGCCACCAGTCCAGGGGGCTCTGCATTTTAATTTAATTTTAAATGAAGCTTCTTAAACATTTTAAAAATCTTATTTACTTTACATACAACAATAGTTTAGTTATATATTATAGACTTATAGAAAGAGACCTTCTAAAAACATTAAAATGTATGACTGGCACGTGAAACCTTAAATTAGAGTGAATAAATGAAGACTCAGCACAACACTTCTGAAAGGTTGCCGACCCCTGACCTAGACTGTTAGTGCCAAGTGATGATTTTGTCAAGATTAGGCAAATCTAATATATTTTATGGTCATCAACATGGTATTGGAGTACCTGATGTCCGACTGACTTCACCCTCCGTCCCCACTTCCTTTTAGTTTCTGAGATGAAAAACTGTTCAATGCTACCGAAGCAAAGCCCTTGGAAAATGGAGCACACAACATGCTCATCCCCCCACCCCTTGTGCAGTCATTTACACTTGCATGTAAAATGCTACCCAGGCAGAATGGTTTGGCATCAGTGATGACTTGAATGCATGTTTAAATGCTGAGTCAGGGCTTAAATTCTCACAGCCTCCACTGGTGAATAGCGCCAGCCTTGTATCTGAGTTTAGGTCAGTGTTTCACCTTAGTGTTCAGTTCCCACACACAATCAGGTGGTATCCTGTATCTTAATAAGGAAGCTACAGCATATCCTAGCCTATCATTGGTATTTGGTGTCACAAATAGGCTCCTGTATCATTAAAGATGCTCTATATTTGTTCTCCTTCCTTTATCTGTACAGTCCTCTGGGATGGGTTAAACTTTTTATTTTAGGGGGAAACCTCATTTCTTGGGTAACATGAACACATGTTTTAAGGTTATGGTAAATCCTTGGTTGGCAGGGAGATGCACTAGACCAGGGATCGGCAACCTTTGGCACACGGCTCGCCAGGGTGAGCACCCTGGTGGGCCGGGCCGGTTTGTTTACCTGCCGCGTCTGCAGGTTTCGTGAATCGCGGCTCCCACTGCAACGGGGATGGCGAACTGCGGCCAGTGGGAGCTGCAATTGGCCGAACCTGTGGACACAGCAGGTAAACAAACCGGACCGGCCCACCAGGGTGCATACTTTGTATAATTTTTGGTGGTGCCCAGAATGGGTCCAAGTCACCCCCCGCACCTGCCTAAGGCTCTGGGAGGGAGTTTGGGTGCTGGAGGGGGTTTGGGGTGCAGGCTCTAGGAGGAAGTATGGGTGCAGGCTCTGGGATGGAGTTTGGGGCAGAGGGTTGGGGTGCAGGAGGTGATGTGGGGTCCAGGCTCTGGGAGGGAGTTTGGGTGTGGGCTCTGGGAGGGAGTCTGGGTGCTGGATGCGGGAGGGGGTTTGGGTGCTGGGTGTGGGCTCTGGGCTGGGACAGAGGGTTGGGGTGCAGGGCATGGGGCTGGACTGGGAATGAGGAGTTTGGAGTGCAGCAGGCACGCTGCCCTGGGGATGGGGTGTGGGGCCAGAGAGGAGGACTCCCCCCAGCCCTCTCTCTGCCAACAGAAGTGAGCTCCGGCATAGGGGGGCCCCTGCCCCCCACGAGGTTCCCCCAGCACAACACTTAGCCAAGCCTCCCCAGGCTGCTGTTCAGGAGGTCCAGCCAGGATAAGCCTCCCGCTCAGAGTCACTGGCTGGTGTGTGCGGGGGAGGCTGCTCCTCCCTCCGCAGGTGCAGCAGCTACTTCAGCCTGCCCCCAGCGCCGCTTCCTTGTAGCCGGCAGTGGCAGGCGAGGGAGCACAGCATGGAGCTGCATGAGGCAGCCGCCCACTGCCCAGGACAGGCAGGGATGCTTCAGGGATGGGGACGGGGGTGGGACCCAGCCCTGAACATTGGTGGAGGTGAGCCCATGGGCCCTGAATTTGCTGGAGCCTGGGCTCCACGGGCCCCCATACAACTCGACGGCCCTGTCAGCCATAGGTCTTTTCTGTCTTTGTTAGGATTGAGGTGCACGGGTACTATGGTGATGAATACAGTATAAAAATTTCAATATTCTTTCAAAGATAAATAATTGGTAAAATGCTTATTAAATTAGTTATTAGAACAAGGATTGTTGAGACATTTGAGTAATCTATTTTTAAATGATTAAAAGTTGATTTACAGTAGCCTGACCTCAAGCATGCATAATATGAAATACTAATCCTCTTGGAACACATTTTCTATACTTATCTTTTACCTGTCCATGCTATTATCCCATCATGGGGTTGAACCCCTTCTTCATTCCACCAGCAATGCAAATATTGATTGCCTGCTTGTTTGCTTCTCCCACAAACACCTTGGCACTTTCACCCTCCTTAAAACTTCTCTCTGCTGCTCTGCCTGCAGAACATTGCCATCAGTAAGTGGATATGCAGGCAATGAATTGTGCTTGCTGCTACTGATGGGATGTGAATGGTGCACATAGCTGATGATGCTAAAATAGCCTATTATTTTTGTTACCCCATCAATGAGCCCATTTGTTTGTTTTTTAGACTGTAAACTCTGAGGCAGGTACTGTTTACCACATGTTAGTACAGCGCCTGGCACAATGGGATAATCTCACCTGGTTGAGGTCTCTGGGTGCTGCTGCTCTAGCAGTGCTAAATGCTAATATTTTTTTCGTACGTTACTAAAGAAGGAACTAGCAATTTTTGTTTATCCATTTATTAATCAATTAGTAAAGTGTTTCTCAGAGTTACCTGCTTTTAAGACAAATCCTGAGAAGTCCTGAGCCCCTGTGAACACTTCTGGGTTAGTTCTGGTTAGTTACTGCTGGGAAGGTGGAACGTGAACAAGGAGTTACCCAACTAGTCTGAAAATTGTCCCTGTTCACAAAGTCAAATGCTTCCAAATAGCATGTTGAAAAGCATTCCGTTTTCCTGCTCTTTGGGAAGGTAGGCACATACCAACCTGGCTTTAAATGATAGAGGAGATTTCCAAATCCCAAGGAGCCTTTCAGACAATCAGTGGCTGAATTTAGATTCTGTCATTGACCTTCAGTATGTGACTCAGCTGTTTTGCAGTCTCTCACGCACACATCATTAAGCAGTGAAGGGAGAAGAGGAAGAAGTAGTTCAGTTCTCTTTTTCTCTGCCTGTTCTTGTTATCCCTCCCACCCTGGTCCAGCTACTTTGCTTCATGGCAGAATTATTTCTATTGCACGTTTATGACTAATCTGGAAGAGCTCCTGTTATTCAGGGACTATGAAGACAGTTCACAAAAGAACAACAAAGGCCACCAGGGAAAGATTGATCTCTGGGGAAAGATGAAAAGGGGCTAAAAATTTACATCTTTGTTAAGTGATGACTAAGTGGGAGACACTGAGGGGAGCACTTAGATACTAACAATGGGGCCAGACTCTCCACTCCCTTAGAGTCAGAGTGGAGCAGTGACTATGGGGCTGCCACATTGCATATCCTCGTGTCTCACCCCAAGCCTATATGTGGGTGGGTAATTTTTGTGGGGGTATGAAGTGTTCCTCACCAGCCCGCCAGTCGCTGACTTGGGAGGCTGGTAGCTGCGTGGAGGGTGTTTGTACTCTACTGGCATGGTCAGAGTTCCAGAGGGTTTGGGCTTGAGTTTCCTGCAGATCCTCACCCCTCCACCTTCCCCGGAGGTAATTATCCTACTTGAGATCTCGGTCCTGCTCAATGCTGGCACTCTGACCTCAATCCAGCAAGGCAATTAAGCACGTGCTTAACTTTAAGTAAGTGAGTAGTCTCAATGACTGCACTGGCTGTATTACATTCTCACATCTATGAGTGCTTCACTAGGTCAGAGCCAGAGTGCTCAGCACCTTGCATGATCAAGCCCTAATAGAGGGAATAATATGTCAGAGAATCAGCTAAGCAAACATCATTTCAGTGGTCTAAGTTACTCTTCCCATTCTACCACTGTTTTCATGTGAGGGGGTAATGTTGCTCATGAAAAGGAATTTAGCATGAGACCAATGGTGGGGGAGGTTAGTTAGCAGTAATTGGATGAATGAAAAGAGGGAAAATGTTGGCTAAATATCAGGCAAAACTTATGCTTTATTATGATAATATTTGCACATCAAAATGTTTGCAGACTGAGTCTGATTTGCAGAAGAAATCCATAAATAATTCTCAAGGCAATTCCTATTTAGGAAAAAGGGACATTTGTTAGATAAATTAATCATTGTGAATTATTGGCTCAACTCTACAAAACATTCCCCGGAGAATACCACACTCCTTCATTGCCACTTATGGCAGAGATGGACTGAAGTCTCCAGAGGTGAAAGGCTAGTACATTCATTAACTTACAGTGCCATCTAGCCCCCTTTCTAAGACATAAGACATTTATGAGTGGTTGCTTTTTTTTGTTCCCATAATTTAAAAGCTCATTTTATCTTTAGTCCACATCTCAGATCATGTGCATGTGAACATAGGTATATTGCAGAATTTATATAAATGTGTGTTCAAATATATTTTTATAACTGTATGTAGGTTTAGTTTGTCACTGCTTGAATGACAGAAGGGAGCTATCACATCTGGGTAAATCATATACATTTTACAGTTATTAAAGGCAGGGCGGGTAGCAATGTCTTATTTATGGTTGCCTGACACTTTACATTATAAGAGCCTGTTTGCAGTTGCTTGTAACTTTGCCAGACGTTAACTGTTTGGGCTGAAATTTTCCATGCTGAGTGTTCGTCTCAGCCTGACTTTTGTGTTTAAGAGTTTCCTCAAGAATAGTACAGCCATTTCTGAGAATGATACTGCAGGAAAAAAATGTTTTACTCATGCTAATTTTTTTAACAACTGTTTCTTTGAGACGCTGTGGCAGCAATATGCTTTGGAGCAGGGACTTGAAATTTGGCAGGTGGACAGCCCTGGGGTCAGGGATGTGCCTTTTGCTGTTCCTGCAAAAAATTTCCCAAGTTATAAGCCTTTGACAAATCTCAGTTTGCACATGCTCAATAGAGACTTGTTAGAATTTGGCAGTTAAATCATACGATTCAATGTTCACTGAGCATGCTCCAGCCAAGAGCTTCAGGGCCTGAACAGGAGTTTCCTTGTGATCGCTGCTCCTAGCTGCTGTAGAATGAGCTGGGGTTCAGCAGGGAGCCTGTCTCTCCTGTGTGTGTGTGTGAGAAGGAGTAAACTGGGACAAGGAGCCTGTGGAGGATGACAGTGAATGAGACTGGGAGACGGCCTGCAGGGTAGGAGACTTGGAAACTTGGGCCTAGATGCTGGGAGGGGACTGAGAGAGATCAGATGAGGACTGGTTGGGCAAAGAGACTGGAGCAAGGAGATGGTGATGAACAGGGCCAGCTCTAGGCACCAGCATGGGGTGGCACTTTTTGGGGCATCCCTCTTTTTTTTTTTTTTGCTTGGGGCGGCAAAAAACCTGGAGCCGGCCCTGGTGATGAAGATACTGAGGAGAGAGACAGGGACTGGGAGATGGGCTGCAGGCAAGACTGTGTTGAGGACAGGGAGCCAAGAGGGGGAGATTAGGACTGGCTGGGAGAGGAGACGGGGGCCGGGATGAGGAGCCCAGAGTGGATGGAGACAGGACGAGGACAATGAGAGCCTGGAGAGAACAGAAGCAGAAGGGTTCAGACTTGGAGGTCGAGGATTGGGGCAGAAGGGTCTCCAGAGTCTGGAATGGAACCCAAGATTTCTGAGTCTCACTATTCCTTGGTTGTCAGCAAATATCTGTGAAACCCACTGGCAAAGTGTGTCCCATCTCCTTCTAGTGCTCATGCTCAGAGAGGATGACAAGCTAGTACTGCTGTCTGTTATGCCATTAGCACAAGTGGCAGGGGTCTGTGCAGTGGATCTAAAGATTCAAGCCTTGCTGATGAACCACATGGGTGTCAGTATGATGCCACATGATGGACTTTCTGTTTTTTCATTTTTTTTTTTAAATCTAGGCACCTTCTTCTCCCTTTCCCCAACACTTACCTTAAAATAACATTAAGCACTCCAAAGTTAGGAAAGGTCAGAAATAAGGCTGCCTGTGCAAACATGAAAGAGCCCAGGAGACAATTAATAATTCTGTATTCAGAGAGGGTTTGAATAGTGTGCATTAAATAAAGTTTGGGGCAGCACACGGAACAATGAAGATAAAACAAAATGTTGACTAGCTGCTCATTCAGTGAGCACCATTTGTCCTGTGCATGGAATGAGACCAGGGTCCTGTGGAAAACATATCATGTAATTAAAGATGGTATCATAACACATACATACAACTGGGCCAAATTAAGGCTTTCACAGGCTGCCTTAATGTTCTTTTAGCACATTTGTGTGTGTATAATGTATACATAGGACCAAATCTTCAGCGTGTGTAATTTGGTGTGTGATCTGGAGGATGGCGTGGACTGCACTCTCAGCAAGTTTGCAGATGACACTAAACTGGGAGGAGTGGTTGATACGCTGGAGGGTAGGGATAGGATACAGAGGTACCTAGACAAATTATCCTCAAACACAACTATTTCAAATTTAATGACAATATATATCTCCAGATCAGTGGCACTGCTATGGGCACCCGCATGGCCCCACAATATGCCAATATTTTTATGGCCGACCTGGAACAACGCTTCCTCAGCTCCTTCTCTACCTACGCTACATTGATGACATCTTCATCATCTGGACCCATGGGAAGGAGACTCTGGAAAAATTCCACCATGATTTCAACAGCTTCCACTCCTCCATCAACCTCAGCCTGGACCTATCTACACGGGAGGTCCACTTCCTAGACACCACGGTGCAAATAAGTGGTGGTCACATTAACACCACCCTATACCGAAAACCTACCGACCGCTATGCCTACCTTCATGCCTCCAGCTTCCATCCCGGGCACACCACAAGATCCATTGTCTACAGCCAAGCACTGAGGTACAACCGTATCTGCTCTAACCCCTCAGACAGAGACCAACACCTAGAAAATCTCCACCAAGCATTCTCAAGACTACAGTACCCACACGAGGAAATAAGGAAACAGATCAACAGAGCCAGATGTGTACCCAGAAACCTCCTTCTGCAAGACAAACCCAAGAAAGAAACCAACAGGACTCCACTGGCCATCACATACAGTCCCCAGCTCAAACCCCTCCAACGCATCATCAGGGATCTACAACCCATCCTGGACAATGATCCCACACTTTCACAGGCCTTGGGTGGCAGGCCAGTCCTCGCCCACAGACAACCTGCCAACCTGAAGCATATTCTCACCAACAACTGCACACCACACCATAGTAACTCTAGCTCAGGAACCAACCCATGCAACAAACCTCGATGCCAACTCTGCCCACATATCTACACCAGCAACACCATCACAGGACCTAACCAGATCAGCCACACCATCACCGGTTCATTCACCTGCACGTCCACCAATGTAATATATGCCATCATATGCCAGCAATGCCCTCTGCTATGTACATCGGCCAAACTGGACAGTCTCTAAGGAAAAGGATAAATGGACACAAATCAGACATTAGGAATGGCAATATACAAAAACCTGTAGGAGAACACTTCAACCTCCCTGGCCACACAATAGCAGATGTTAAGGTGGCCATCTTACAACAAAAAAACTTTAGGGCCAGACTTCAAAGAGAAACTGCTGAGCTCCAATTCATCTGCAAATTTAACACCATCAGCTTAGGACTAAACAAAGACTGTGAATGGCTTGCCAATTACAGAACCAGTTTCTCCTCCCTTGGCTTTCACACCTCAGATGCTGGAACAGGGCCCCATCCTCCCTGATTGATCTAACCTCGTTATCTCTAGCTTGCTTCTTGCTTGCTTATATATACACACCTGTCCCTGGAAATTTCCACTGCTTGCATCTGAAGAAGTGGGTATTCACCCACGAAAGCTCATGCTGCAAAACTTCTGTTAGTCTATAAGGTGCCACAGGATTCTTTGCTGCTTCTAGACAAATTAGAGGATTGGGCCAAAAGAAACCTGATGAGGTTCAACAAGGACAAGTGCAGAGTCCTGCATTTGGGATGGAAGAATCCCATGCACTGCTACAGACTAGGGACCGACTGGCTAGGCAGCAGTTCTGCAGAAAAGGACCTAAGGGTTACAGTGGAAGAGAAGCTGGATATAAGTTGACAGTGTGCCCTTGTTGACAAGAAGGCTAACAGCATTTTGGGCTGTATAAGTAGGGGCATTGCCAGCAGATCGAGGGACGTGATCATTCCCCTCTATTCGACATTGGTGAGGCCTCATCTGGAGTACTGGGTACGGTTTTGGTCCCCACACCAGGGGCGGCTCCGGGCCCCAGCACGCCAAGCGCGTGCTTGGGGCGGCATGCCGCGGGGGGCGCTCTGCCGGTCGCCGGGAGGGCGGCAGGCGGCTCCGTTGGACCTCCCGCAGGTGTGCCTGCGGATGGTCCGCCGGTCCCGTGGCTTCAGTGGAGCATCCACAGGCATGCCTGCGGGAGGTCCACTGGAGTCGTGGGACCAGCGACCGGCAGAGCGCCCCCCGCGGCGTGCTGCCGTGCTTGGGGCGGCGAAATGGCAAGAGCCGCCCCTGCCCCACACTACAAGAAGAATGTGGAAAAATTGGAACGAGTCCAGCGGAGGGCAGCAAAAAGGATTAGGGGCTGGAGCACATGACTTATGAGGAGAGGCTGAGGGAACTGGGATTGTTTAGTCTGCAGAAGAGAAGAATGAGGGGGGATTTGATAGCTGCTTTCAACTACCTGAAAGAGGGTTCCAAAGAGGATGGATCTAGACTGTTTTCAGTGGTACCTGGTGACAGAACAAGGAGAAATGGTCTCAAGTAGCAGTGGGGGAGGTTTAGGTTGGATATTAGGAAAAACTTTTTGACTAGTAGGGTGGTGAAGAACTGGAATGGGTTACCTAGGAAAGTGGTGGAATCTCCTTCCTTCGAGGTTTTTAAGGTCAGGCTTGACAAAGCCCTGGCTGGGATGATTTAGTTGGGGATTGGTCCTGCTTTGAGCAGGGGGTTGGGCTAGATGACCTCCTGAGGTTCCTTCCAACTCTGATATTCTATGATTCCTTTGACTTTAGTGAAGCCACACTGATTTACAGCAGCTAAGGATCTAGCCCACTGACTGTGAGTATGTGCATTTATGCATTTTAAATGGTTGAATCATTGGTGCCTTTGTTTGTCAACTCTCATTCACTCCCATAAAGAGTTATGAAAATAATTTAAAAAATAGAATAATCATTAAAGAAAAAAGTTTTCTGATTGAGTATAATTGAATGGAAATCCAGAGTAGTTCATAATTAGTTTACTTAAGTACTGTATTTGGAGGAGTCTTTAAAATCCTGGATACCATGCGCCAGAATTATCCATACACTGAAGTTCAGCTCAGCTCAGGAACTGGTGTAGAGGGGAGTGTCTGTGTCCCTCCTTTGCTCCTTATACTGGGGAAACTGGGGTCCAGTTTGGACACCTGGTGCAGATTTTTTTCTTTTAACCTCCCCATCCTTAGTTTTCCCTCTGAAAGACCATGGATTCTTTTCTGGTATTCTTTGCCAGTGAAGAGGCCAGCACATGAAATGGGCACATAGGGCTATTTTCATTGGATTATCACCTCTGTTTGCTCACAAATACACAGGATCAATTCTGAGTGACGTGTTTGGAGTTTCAGGGAAGAATGTGAAGATTATTCTTACATCTTTTTGTTCTGTGTTTGTACAGCACCTAGCACAGTGGGATCGTGGTCCATGAGTGGGAGTTCTAGGTGCTACCCCAATACAAAGAATAAATAATAGGAATTATTATCATTTATATTAGGATAGTGCCTACAGTGCCCAACTGATATTGGGGCTCCATTGTGCTAGGTGCTCTACAGAAATGGAGTAAGAGGCAATTATTTCCCATAAGAGGTAACAGTCTAAATAGATAAGATAGACAAAGATTGAGAGGGAAACTGAAACACAGAGAGGTGAAGTGACTTGCTCAAGGTCACACAGCAAGTCAGTGGCAGAACTAGAAATTTAATTAATGTTTCCTGAGTCTCAGTCCAGTGCCCTAATCATTAGATCAGTGATCCCCAAACTGTGGGGCAGGGACGTTCGGGGTGTGTGGCACAGCCCGGGCTAGCCCCCACGTGGGGGTGGAGAGAAAACGCCACCCAGCCCCGGTCTGTCTTCACCTCTGCTCCGGCCGCACCCTGTGCCGCAGCTGTGGCCCTGGCTCTGCTCCCGGTCCCTGCCTCCCATTTTCAACTGCCACCACCCGTCTCCCAGCTGCAGCTCCGCTCCCAGCCTGGGAGGGCGTGGACACATTCAATTACTGGTAAGGGGAGATGTGAGAGTAAAAGTCTGGGCACCACTGCATTAGATGATGCTGCCTCTTTAATATTCAAGATGGGTCCAGTATGATGTGTCACCCAGGATATTGTGGTCTCAGTTTGTCCTTGCAGAATCTGAAAAGGTGCAGTATTGTTGCACTGAAATGGAAGTTCAGCTCCTTATTGAAATAGTGCTACAGGCACTGGCTTCTTCCTTTCCCCGGGGGTGCTCAACCCCCACTCAGGCCCCGTCTCTTCTCCACCCCTTCCTGCTCCACCCCTGCCTTGCCTCTTCCCACCCAGTTCCGCCCCCTCCCCAAGCATGCCCCGTCCCCGGTCATCCCCTTCCCCCAGCTCCTCCTGCACACCGCGGGACAGCTGATCCGCGGCGGGTGGGAGGTGCTGGGAGGGAGGGGAAGGAGTTGATCGGTGGGGCTGCTGGTGGGCAGGAGTCGCTGGGGGTGGGGGAGAAGCTGGCTGCTGATGGGTGCTAAGGACCCACTAATTTTTTTTCATGGGTGCTCCAGCCCCAGAGCACCCACAGTGTCAGTACCTATGAGCTTAGGAAGCTGTGTATCTAATATAGTGGAATATTTTTGTGTGATGATTTGGTTGTCAAGCAGGAATATGCCTTTTGGGGACTCCAAAGGATGCAAATACAATAACGTTGGCAGAGCAGATAACAGATACAATAATTTGTTACTGCTGAGGGAAACACACCTCACATGCTACTTTTGCATGGTTTACAGTGTGTTTTTACACATTGTCCTGTAAATCTCTTTCTCTGCCACGTTGCCTTCTGACAGGATAGCAATAGTGTCCAAAACCTGGCATGTGCTCATTGCCTGGAATGAAGTAGATTGCAATTACATCCTAAGGGAGCTGATCAGTGTTGGTTTTGTGAATGCACTGCACTAAATACTGTGGAGTCTCTCACTGCTGCACATGTATTTTGAGACATCTAGGTGCAGTGAAGCTGCATTCTACTTTGTGTGTGCTCGTAGGAGTAACAAGCATCAGTCTGAGAAATGTATTCAGTCTGTTGGATAGTCCATCTGGCCTCAGTAACCTGAATCAAAATATATAGCGTCAATAATTCAACGGTGTGTTCTTTTACATTAACAATTTTAACTCCTTGGCATTGAAATGCTTCCTTTAAAGGAGTGCTTTAAAGTCCAGTACTCCATGCAGGTCCAAACTTCCTCAAAGTTTTATGGTGTTTGGATCTGGGCTTTTGGTTCAGGCCCCTGTGCAGCAGTGTGTTCACTCTTCCTCCTTTCTGTCTCATAGCAGCAAGAAGCACTTTAATCCAAGCTAGTGAAACCTGTTCTCCAGATGAACAACTGACGTGTCATTTGCTCTGTAGCTCTTCACATGACTGTATTGTTTGTCGGGGCTGCATGATCTCATTTCCAGTTTTCCATCCCTTTTCCAGCAATCCAGAATGGCAGCTTCTGAGTGATGAACGTGTGTGAGTCCAGTTCCATCTTTTCCCTTTGCTTCCTGTAATACTCGTACTACAGTCAAACATACATTAGACCTTTGCCTCATAAGCTGTTCTCAATTATTTATTACATAGGTGTGGATGGTGCTTTAAATAAATACCTTTTAACAGACCATTCATTCTTTATCACAGTACAGTGAGCTTACAGTGTTAAGGATGGAACATGTTTGCCAATGGAGGCGGGAGATACTTAAAAGTGTGTCACCAAAACCGACAAAGGAGTGTTCAGAATTTATAGCGGGGCTAAAGATTATACAGTTTCTGACTCAAACTGAGGAGCCTCTATTCACTTGCTACTATGCAAGGTGTGTTTGCTAGGTTATATTAAGAATTTTAAATGGCTGAATGGTCAAAATGCTGGAGGGTGGATATGGGTGTATTTTCCACAGTCACACTTGTCACTGCTTCTAGTTTGGAGGAAAGGGGAAGGAAGGAAAAAAGGAATGGGGGAGGGGAAGTTTTGGAATGAACTGAAAAAAGCTATAGCAAATTGGAGCACACCATCACTGGCCTGGTTTTGTGGGTAATGCGGTGGACTGAGACTCAGGAGAGATGGGTTCAATCCTGCCTCTACCACAGACTTCCCATGTGGCCATGGGCATGCCATTTAATTTCTGTGACTAGTTCTTCATTCCCAGAAATGGGTATAATTATATATCCTATCTCCGCTCCTTTGTTTGTCCTGTCTATTTAGATTGTAAATTCTTTAGGGACTGTCCGGTTCTATGTGTTTGTACCCCATGGAGCACAACATGGTCACAGTCTCAGCTGGGGCCTCTAGGATAGTGTTTCTCAACTGGGGCAGGGCATGTTGGGGGTTAGAATAGATGACCCTTGCAGTCCTTTCTAACTCCATGATTCTATGTCAGAGTTTCTGTGGCCGGGCATGCCAAGACTTCTATTCACTCATGGGGTTGCAACACGTAACAGAGAAGTGGCCAGCCAATTTGAGTGAGTGGCATTGTAACCTCATGCATGATTTAGTTGGGTTTGGTCCTGCTTTGAGCAGGGGGTTGGACTAGATGACCTCCTGAGGTCCCTTCCAACCCTGAGATTCTATGATTCTATGTGGTCACAATGCCCATTAGACCCAGAAACTTTAAGGCCATCATAATTATCTGATCTGACCTCCTGCACATTGCAGGCCACAGAACCTCACCCATGTTCTCCTGTAGTAGGCCTTTACCCTCTGGCTGAGTTACTGAAGTCCTCATGTCTTGATTTAAAGACTTCAAGTTACTCTAGTTCAGACCAACAAGTGACCTGTGCTCCAGGCAGCACTAGTATTCTTCTATGCTGAAATTGAGAAATACTACCCTGAAAACGTTGTGGATATTAAGGTATATGCATTTAAAAGGTTTCCTAGCCTAGGCACTGTTAGACAGCAGGATCAAAGGACTGATTTAGTTAAAGTATAATCCTCTTTATTGGAATCAATGTATTAATGGCCGCAGTTCCATCTGTATTACATTGGGAAGTCCCATTTTGCAAGGGGGCCCCCTCCAAGTTAAAAAAATAAGTCATGGCCAGGGCATCATTAAAACAAGTCTGAGACCCCTATTCTGGGAGATACCATAATAATAATAATAATAATAATAAATAATAATAATTCTTCCTTCTCTACCCATTACATGTACTGATTGTGACAGATGTTGCAATTTCCTGCCACATCCTTGGGAGACCTTACTGAATTAAGTTTAAATATCTTTGGGGTCCATTTTATCAAATGAATGGTTGACATATTGCTGTGGGTTGGGATTGCATGTAACCTCAGATGTAAGGACTTTATTGAACCATGTCCAGACAAGAATGGCCTTTTGGGACAATAAGTGTGAAGTAGTTTTCTGGGGAATATCTAAAGGGAGGTGAATGTTATGCAAAAACCCAGCCTTTTGAAGCTACACCCTGAAGAGTGGGCCTCTGTTTGCTGATCACTTGTTACATGAGGCCAAGATCAAAGGCCCAAGCTGTATGAAGGAAAGCAGACCTCCTTGTGGTGGTTCTGGTTTTGAATCTGAGACAGCTGTGAACTTATAACTATTGGGAAAACTTAGTTGGTGTTTTTGAAGGACTGACCCCTACCGGAGCCTGAGGTTGGAGTTAGGAGTGATCTCTGGTAAGCTTTTTAGCATGTGTGTAGGTTCTTTTATTGTTTTTAATGTTTTGTCTGTCATGCTTTCACCTTAAGAACAAATGTGCTTGCTTATAAAGAGCTGTGTGGTAACTTATAACTGCTGGCAATTGCACTGTTCAGAACCTCTGGAGAGAAAGCAAAGTGCAGACACTGTCCCTTTGAGGCAAGACTAGTCTCTGCTCAAGAAAAGTGGTGGCTGAGGAGCTGGGAACCTAGAAGGAGTGTCCTTGAGGGACCACAGAGGGGGCATATAGGTACAGTTGCCCTGAACTATGACACTGATGTCACCAGAAAACATCCAAGACCAGTCTTTCCAAATTAGCTGAGCCCAACTTCTACCACTGCATGCCTAACTTATGCCCCAACTACCCCATATTTGTATGCAGTTGTGTAATTTGCACATGTACAAAGCCAATTGTTCATATTAGATGTTTGTGTGTGTAAGTTATGCATGTGCACATACATTTGCTGTGTACACATCTTTGAAAATCTGGCTTGTCCTAAATAACAGTTACTCCCACTGGGTCGCATTTCCCAAGCTGCTGCAGGAGACTGCTGGCCCTTGTTTGCAGCTTCTCCAGTTTCAGCTTGTTATATTATGTCTTCCAGATTTTGTAACTCTAGTAGTTTGGACTGCTAAATAACAGCTGACAATCCAACAGCCCAGCAAGTGGCACACAGGAGGCACAACTTGGGGAAAGGACTTGGGTGTGCTGTCAGCTCTGGGTGTAATCCCTGCAAATAGCATTCTGCACTTGGCAGGTTAAGAAAGATATAACAAAAGGTTCACATCTTTGCTGCTGTCGTGTATCTTCTGTCTGGCATAAGGAGGACAGGAACAAATATATGGTGGAACTTCTTCGATGATAGCTTGTATCTCTGATTGCTTGGTACGTTTGTGGTTCCTTCTGTAGCTGTTTTACAGTATATTAAGATAGTCAAAGGGAATAGGTACATAGATTAAGATAGCAGCATAGATTTCTTAATATGGATTTCTGGGAATGGCATATTCTGAATTTTCTGTAGGTCAGCATTGCAAAGTATGTACAGCCTATTGAAATATTATTCCTATGTTTGTACCCTAGAGAAACACACTGGAAAAGTGTGTGCGTCGCATTCTCTTCCAGTGGCTGGTCCAACCTACTACTGGTACCAGCAAATGGAGTTACTCCTCCAGCTCAAGTGACAGAGGCCCGTGTTGCAGTGTTGATGATCCCAGGTTCAATCTGTGCTGATGACCATTATAGGGAGGTTGTTATGCTAGCAAGCATGGCTAATGGGTACCATTCAATGTAACTAAGAAGCAAGGCATGCTAGAATTAATGTCTTTTGCAATTTTACTGTGAACATAAATTGCGCACTGCCTCTTCCTGTCTCTAATGTACAGCTTTAGCTATTTTAGCAAGTCTCCCTCATAGCCCTTTGAAGTTTTTTTAATGAATGTATTGTATTGCTCCCGAAGGATGTTAGCTTGACCAGGCCTGGAGATATGAAGTCACAAACAGCACTGAGAATGAGATTCTGCATGCGGCCACCTCAGTGTGCCTCATCTCTGTCTTGAAAGGATCACCTTGATGGCTGAGTGGATAGTGCAGCCTTCATTTTCATTCAGTGCTTGGTTTCTCTGCTGATCCTGTAAAATATATTCCTGCTATAATGATATTTAACACTTTGATCGAAAGCCTATTCATGTAATTGGAAAGACTCCCATTGACTTTAATGGGTTTTGGATCCGGCCCGTATAGTACTTTCATCCATTACAAACTATAAGACCCATCTTTTTATCCTTGTGCACTTCGAAACTCTGACTTCAGGGAGGCTCTTGGGGTACACAGGAAATATAAGTATACATAAAGTACCACTGTAATATAGCCACCTCTGGAATGGGAGGTTGTCATCCAACATGCATAGTGCACAACGATGCACAGAAGGGGGAAAAAGTTTAAAGAAAATTAGTATTTGTGATATTAGTAACAATTTACAAATATCACCCTGTAGATTCTATGATTCCCTGACTACAAAATTTGCTGCAAAATCCACCTCTAGCTGAAGTTTGCGCCCCAGAATCGAAGCTTCCCCACAGTACAAATATTATTTCTCTCTCTTATGGTTGTACCGAAAACCTTAAAAACACTGTCATCTTCCTGTGTCAGCAGACATCTGGAAACGGTCACTTGCAGAGGTGTGAATTTTCCCATTTGTATAAATGGGTTGTTAGCTCTAAAATTAAAATATGATGGGTCTGATTCTCTTTTATACTAATGTCACATCTATATCACTCTGGCAGTATAAAGGGTCCTTAAAAGCATTTGGCCCCATTACACTGTTTGAATGGTGTAGATGTGACCTTAGTGTAAATGAGAATCAGGCCCAACAATTCAATGTCAGCACTGACTATCACATTGCTGCTAATTTTGCTAGACACACCCTGCTAAAGTGCTTACCTTGCAATCTTCCCAGACCTCCTGCCGTGCCTTTCTGGTTGCAGAAAACCCAACTGTCTCCTCCCCAGCTGCCAAACTTCCTGCTTTCCCTCCCTGGCTTCCAAAGGCTATAGAAGTTGATGGAAAGACTCCCATTGATTTCAGTAGGCTCTGATTTTGGGGCCCATTAAAGTCCATGGCAAAAGTTCCATTGGAAGAGAGCTTTAACCCTACAAGAGCAGTATTTGAGATAGATAAAATCATGTGGTGAAATTATGCCAGAGCTGAACCGTGGTAGTTTGAGTAGCTCCTTTCATGATAGGAGGGTAAAACTAAAGGAAAACATCTCTCTGTAGTTATGGTGACACATTCCAATACTGCCACAGCTGGAGCAGTGTTACTTTTTAATAGTAGAACAGGAATGATGAAAACAGCTAGTTATAGCTGTTATTTTTTATCAGCATTTTCAATTTACATGGTCACTTTTTGCAGAGGAGCTGATCTCTCTTCTCTAGTCTCAGCGTTGATTCTGGCTGCATCTACCCTCAATTGGTGAGCCTCTACCAATCCTCCAAATGCTGTAGCCCAGTAGTTGCTACCTATCTTCATGGCCCCTAAATCATAAAATCATAGGACTGGAAGGGACCTTGAGAGGTCATCTAGTCCAGTCCCCTGCACTCATGGCAGGACTAATTATTATGACCATCCCTGACAGCTATTTGTCTAACCTGCTCTTAAAAATCTTCAATGATGGAGATTCCACAACTTCCCTAGGCAATTTATTCCAGTGCTTAACCACCCTGACAGTTAGGAAGTTTTTCCTCATGTCCAACCTAAATCGCCCTTGCTGCAATTTAAGCCCATTGCTTCTTGTCCTATCCTCAGAGGTTAAGAACAATTTTTCTCCCTCCTCCTTGTATCAATCTTTTATGTACTTGAAAACTGTTACCCTGTCCCTTCTCTTCTCTAGACTAAACAAACCCACTTTTTTCAATCTTCCCTCAGAGGTCATGTTTTCTAGATCTTTAATCATTTTTGTTGCTCTTCTCTGGACTTTCTCCAATTTGTCCACATTCTTCCTGAAAGGTGGTGCCCAGAACTGAACACAGTACTCCAGCTGAGGCCTAATCAGCACGGAGTAGAGCGGAAGAATTACTTCTCGTGTCTTTCTTACAACACTCCTTCTAATACATCCCACAATGATGTTTGCTTTTTTTGCAATAGTGTTACACTGTTGACTCATTTAGCTTGTTATCCACTATGATCCCCAGATCTCTTTCCGCAGTACTCCTTCCTAGGCAGTCATTTCCATCTGGACTGCTTTCCCCTGTCTCTACACCCAACTGATACATTATTTTTTTTAGTGCCCCCTTCCAAAATTACCCACCCTGGCTCAAGTCCCCCACTCATCCACTGCTTTTCTCCCAGCCCATAGAAGTCATGGTTATCACCTTCTGTCTCCTCCTCCTGCCTAACTCCTCAGAGTTATGTTCCAGGCCTGACATCT
Source organism: Mauremys reevesii (assembly GCF_016161935.1). Classification (NCBI taxonomy): domain Eukaryota; kingdom Metazoa; phylum Chordata; order Testudines; family Geoemydidae; genus Mauremys; species Mauremys reevesii. The sequence continues at coordinate 172,722,592 of NC_052624.1, read as the reverse complement.
TCTCTTCACTATATCTGTAACTTTCCTCCAAGCCTGGAGAAATCTACCCCTCTCTCCTACCAGTTCGCTAATCAGTATAGACCACAGCCTTTGCTACAGCTCTGCTTCCCCACATGCTGCTTTCCTCCTGATTCTTCAAAACACTGGTATGGGCTGAAAGTTAACTCCACTCCATCAGTTGGCTGTGATCAGCGTTAGAACAACAGGACGATAATCACAAGTGTTGATGAATGCTTGCATTGCAGGCATGGAGCAAGCCACCCTTCAGGAAGATATAAGCATGCTCATGAGTTAGGCTGCCCAAGTGGGAGGATGTCTGATGCAGCCACAGAGTTGCTGCATCAATGTCTGGGTGATTTTAACTGCAGGAACTATTTTTTTAAAGGCTTGGAGGAGTTAGGGAGACACTGTTAGAAAATGATATTTTTTTAATTTTGTTCCTTTTTGGGCATGGGGATTGGCCTTTCAAATAATTATAACAAAACTGTGCTTTTATAGCACCTTCCATCTGAGCACTTCAAAACTCTTTTCAAATATTAATGAAAAAAGGCCTCCCGGAGGCCTGAACATGGTAGATAAGCATTATCCCAGCATCACAGATGGAGAAATTGAGTCACAGAGAGATCAAGTGACTTGTCCAAGGTCAAATAGAACATGTGAAGCAGAGCCAGGAATAGAATCGCAGATCTTCTGACTCAATCTTGTATTTTAGCCACAAACTCAATCTAACTCCCTTCTCCCTCTTGGAAGCAGAAAGATTTAAAAGTGTAACATTTGCATTTGTTCTCTGAGGCCCACTTGGAATTGTTCATCTTTTTCTCCTTTATATCATTTTTACTATCATGCAATAGGGATGTGAGTAAATCTTTTTTGATGTTTCTTTCCCACTGGCTGGTATTAAAGAGGCAAAAATTGGTGCTCCTGCAAAGCAAGATTAGAAGCACAGAATTATCTCTTTCCTCCTCACATGCCTCAGAACCAGGCATAACCGAGTTGCAACCCAGCTGTCTAAACCACAGAAAGGGATGCAATAGACTGCTTAACCCTTTGCTCTGAAGGGTGGGGAAGACAATGGAGGGATCTCTTTGTAAAAGTATGAGCATGAACCTTAGGAAGAAATATGCAATTCTAGTTGTAGGAAATATTAAACTAAAATAAAGTGAAGCAGCAAAGACAACATACTAGTACAACGCTGGAATCTTTGACTGTAGCTGCACTGAACTTTCCCCAGCCTTGCACCTCCTGCTCATACAACTCCATTGGTGGTAGCAATAGCAGGAGAGCTAGTGTAGAATTGCAGTGTTGCCAACTCTCCTCATTTTATTTTGACTCTTGTGATATTTGGTATTTTTCATAAAGCCCCCCACTACGGGAGTCATGAATTTGCATTAGAATCTCAGCTTTCATTTAAAAAAATAGTACATTTTCTAGCCCTCATGGTTGCAGAGAAGAGGTTGAAAACATGAAGCAAGCGCACCCCGAAGGCTCAGAAATTGGAAGACAAAAAGAATCCAAAATGTACTATTATTATTTGTTTTTAAATCTCATGATGTTTAAGCCAATCTCGTGCTTTTTGGGGCAAGGCTCGTGATATTTAAATGGTTGAAGTTGGCACTCCTGAGAATGGCTGGTGGTGTGTTTATTACTATACCACCTAATGCTGCTCTGAGCAGGCCTAGCTGACACAGTAGTTGAAATGCTGCCTGGCAGCTGGATTACATTAGCCCTCCCACTGGTGCAGCAGTGGGAATTTTTAAGAAAAAGTTCAGGGCAGAAGAGGAGTTTGGGTAGCGTTGGACTAACTTGTGCCTTTTCATTGTTTTGTTATTAGAAGATGTTGTAATTTTATTCTCCTGTTTAATGACTGGCAACATCACAGACCAGCATATTTTGAAAGGGATACTGAACTCATAGCTTCAGTATTCTGACGGTCACCCCCACCTTTTGAACTGACTGGAACTTGGTGAATTGTTCTGATGACACACAAGAAAGAATAGAATCCAGCTCACTGTCTCTTAGTTGTGTTGACTTTGCAGGGATAACGGGAAAAGAGCAGCGAAAACTTATTTTGGCCACAAATATGAGCAGATATGACTCTGAATACACTTAGGGCTTGTTTACATGACAGATGCTACAGTGGCACAGCAATGGTGCTGCAGTTGTGCTACTGTAGTGCTGTAGAGTAGACCCCTGTTACAGTGATGGAAGGTTTTTTTCCCCATCACTGTCATTAATCTATCCCCTCAAGAGGCAGTAGCTATTAGAAGAAAACCCAAGAGTGAGCCCAAAGATGATTATGTTTGAGATCTTGATCCAATGTCCACTGAAGTTAGTGGAGGTCTTTGCACTGATTTCATTGAGCGTTAGAGCAGGCCTTCAAAGAGGAAGTTTTTCGGCCTCTCCTTGAAATATTACTGTTGGGAATCTCATTCCAGTTTCATTGGTTTGATTGCTACTTCTTTGGAGCAAAGAATTTGTTTTCATATGTGTTTGTGCAGCACCCAGAACAAGTACTCCTGGGGGAACTCAGCACCACTGTGTGCATGCAGAATTCACGTCCCTCACAGATTTCTTTGCTTTCCCACAGAAAAATGACTTTCTGATGAGGAAGCAAAGGGAAGCTGCAAGAATGGTCATGTGCCACTCCCCAGCAGTGCAGGCATGTCGTTTTGGGCACCCGGAGCAGCTGGTGGAGAGGTATTTAACTGCCAGGTTGGAAGGGGGGCAGGTTTGCGGACGCCCCAGCCAGTGGCTCCTACCCAGCGCTGGGCTCGGCTGCTTGTCCTGGCTAAGCTGGGGGAGGAAGGGACTTCTCTTCCCCTGTAAGGAGTGGCCAAGGCCGAGTCAGACTGACCCCCAGAAACCTCCCCTGACTTCAGGAATCTCCACACACCTCCCTCTCTGCTTCCTGCCCCCATTGCTTCCCAGCTCCGGGGGGAGCTCCTCCCCTGTCCACCCAACCTGCCTGCACCTGGAATCCCCCCTGCATCTGGACCTCCACCCCTGCACCTGGACTACCCAATACGCCCCCCGCACCTCCCTGCTGAGCCCCATCTTCCTACACCCAGACCCCCATGCTGAGCCCCAACCACTTTCACTTGGGTCTCCCTGCAGAGTCCCATTCCCCCTGCACCCGTAACACCTTTCCCCATAAGCCCCTGTACATCTGGATCCCTCCCTGCATTCAGACCCCCCACCGAGCCACCTGCATCCAGCTTGCCCCACACAGAATCTTCTCACCCCACATCTAGATCCCTTTACAGTAAGCCCCACCACACTTGGATACTGCTGGGCTGAGTCTGCCTGCCCCACACCTGGATTGGGGGCCAGAGGTGGCCATGTGTGTGACACTCTGTCCATCTCGCTCACTATCACAGTGAACCTGGCCCGGAGGGGCAGTGCCCCGAGGTGTTTGAGTCAAGCCAGGCCCTTGTGCTGTGTCAGGGTCAGGTGCAGCCTCACCACCGGCTCCGTATCCCAGGGGAGGGAGGGCTGCAGGCTGATCTCCCACCTCCATACAGCCAGTGGCCTGTGCTCCCCTCTGCCATGCTGGAGCCTCCACATTTATTTATTGACCAAATATGCAGAATTTTGCAGAATTTTAAAATATTGTGTGCAGATTTTTAATTTTTTTTGGGTGCAAAAATCCCTGAAGAGTAAACAAGGGACCATGATCCCAACTGGGGTTTCTGGGTGCCATCAGAGTACAAATAGAAAACAGAATTAAAATATACCAGGAATTACTTGCACCTTCTCAATGAGGCAGTATATTCTATATGCATAGGAAGGCGGAAATAACAGAACTCACGAGTGACAGAGCAATAATCACAGTGATTGCTATTTGGCATATGATACTCAAACATGGTAAGGCTAGGCAAGCAGTATCTCCTCTGTGGTCTCTGACTCACAATTTAAATATGCCAGAAGAACACAGAGGGTTGGGTTTGTTCTTTATGCAGTGAGAAAAACAAGGTTTTAATTAATCACGGAGTACATGGGCATACTTTGTGGCTGTTCTATTGTTCTGCTTTTCTTTGAGGGACTAGGCATCACCAGGAAACTAAATCGCATTTAAACCATTTTTAAAAAGTCCAGGCCTGACTTTGACCTTAGCTAACAAAGGTTTAATAGTGGTGTAATTCTGTTGATTTCAGTGACATTACTTCTGACTTACAAGTGAGATCAGAATCAGGCACCCTACAGTTTGTTCATGGCACAGCACATCTAATTTACTAGCTTGACCAGGATATACAATGCCAAGAGCTAATGGTCCAGATTCACTGGTATCCTCTGACCACTCTGCATCACTTTGGCACAAAACCCATTTTAACTGGCCAGTTAAACCAGGTTTACAGCTGCTGTGTGTCATGAGAGCAGTGCAAAGCAGATGGGATGTGTTGGCAAATCTGGCAGCATAAATGCAAATCCTTGTCTACACTAGAAAGTTGTACTACTTCAACTCTACATGTATAGGTAAAGCAGTACAACCCCCCTGCAAATTATACCAGTATAAAAGTGCTGACAGCAGCATAGCTTAGTCTTGTAGTGGGGTGGGAATAACTATACAGGTATAAGGTACCTTTTTACCAAGATAACAGCTTCCATGCATATAACTATGGCTATGTCTACCTTTAAAATGCTACAGTGGTGCCGTTGAAGTGCTTCAGTGTAGACACTTACTAGGGTGACCAGATAGCAAGTGTGAAAAATCAGGACGTGCGGGTGCGGGTGGGGGTAATAGGCACCTATATAAGACACAGCCCCAAATATCAGGACTATCCCTATAAAATCGGGACATCTGGTCACCCTGACACTTACTGCAGTGACAGGAGGGGTTTTCCTATCTCTCTAAGGCCATGTCTACACTACAAACTTTGGCTAATGCAAATTACATCAGCATAAAGCTGCCACAGTTAGTATATCACTTGTGTGTGAATGCTTGGCTCTGTGGTGGTGCTCCTTGTACTCACACCAAGTGCTTGTATCATTGCACACTGTGGTGCCCCATAGGTAGGTATTCTAATGTGCACTGCCAATGTCCAGCACATTGTCTTTTGGGAAGTTTTGACAATGCATGACGGGGCAGAAATGAGTCACGCAGGTGTGACTAGGAGCAAGGAATCAACTTCCTAGGGTGCAGCTGTCTCTATCCTGTAATGTCATCTATATCCCATAATTTTCATGCCTTTTAAAAAAATCCCATGAACCTATGCGGCCCTTCTCACTGTCCGGCATCTCTGATTCACAGCTCTGCCTATTGTCATAAGTGTTGCAAGCACAGGATGCACATTCCTCCAGTATTTGCAGAGCCTTAAGAAGAACAGAATCAGCGGGGGACATGATGATTCCTCGGAGGACAGATTGCTGTGGGATGTAGTGAAAACCATTTGAAGGTTGTTAGTGGTGTTCACAGAGCAGCAGCAGATGGTGGAGAGCTGCTTCTGGGCCTGAGAAATGAGCACTGACTGGTGGGATTGTATCATCCTGCAGGTTTGAGATGATGAGCAGTAGCTGCAGAACTTTTGGATGTGCAAGGCCACGTTTTTGTGTGCCGAGCTCACCCCAGCCCTCCAGCAAAGGACACCAGAATGAGAACTGCACTGATGGTGGAGAAGTGAGTGGCAATTGCACTGTGGAAATCTGAAACTTCAGATTGCTACCAGGCAGTGGGAAATTACTTTGGAGTTGGAAAATCCACTCCGGGGACCACTGTCATATAAGTGTGCAGGGCTGTTAATCATCTCCTGCTACGCAGGACTGTGACTCTTGGCAACGTGCAGGACATAGTGCATGGATTTGCAGCAGTCATGTTCCTGAATTGAAGTGAAGCAATAGATGGCACACACATCCCCATTTTGGCACTAGACCACCTTACCCAGAGTACCTCAACAGAAAGGGCTACTTCTCTATGGTTATGCAGGCGTTCGTAGCTCACCAGGGACACTTCACTGACATCAGTGTGGGCTGGTCAGGGAAGGTGTGTGACACTTGCATCTTTAAGAACACAGGACTGTTCAGAAAGCTTCAAGCATGGACTTTCTTTCCTGTCTGGTGTATTACCATTGGAGATAGTGAAATGTCAATAGTGATCTTGAGAGATCCAGTCTACCCCTTGCTCCCTGGCTCATGGAGCCATACACTGGCCACCTTGACAGCACCAAGGAAAGATTCAGTTACTGGCTCAGTTGGTGCAGAGTGACTGTTGAATGTGCTTTTGGTAGGTTGAAGAGATGCTGGCATTGTTTACTCACAGGATTGGTGCTCTCTGAAAAAAACATCCCAATAGTTATAGCTGCCTGCTTGTCCTATGTAGCAGAAGTGGGAGAATTGTCACTGGGATGGAGGTGGAGTGGGTGTTGGCTGAGTTTGAACAGCCAGACACAGGGGCTATTAGAAAAACTCAGTGAGGTGGTATAGGCTCAGGGAGGCATTGACAGAAGAGGCTAGCAGTGAGCCACAGTAATGCATTGTGTACTGTGCTCTACCTGGCCCTGCTGCTTTGGGGCCTGTTAAGAATTGTGTAGTGCTTGGTGTACATCGATGAACATAACCCTGTCCATGCATCTATTAATTTCGAGGTGCTTGCTGTAAATTTATTATTATTATTACACTGTTTGTCACTGATCCTGTAAGTTGGGTCACACTGTACAGTAATCAAGATGAATTATTTCCCAAATAATGGAATTTTATTCAATAACAAAACCAGTGCAAAGAAAAATCTGTGCAATGTAAAAGCAAATACGTTAAAACCTTAATAAATTAATGGAACAGAACTTAACAAGGAGGCAGAACATTCATGTCTATTTTAGTTACTCATACAGCAACTGTGGCTTTCACTGGTCAGTGCGCATATGAAGCTGTAGTTGTCCCTAATGTCCCTAGGAGTAGGGTGGTAGGGTAGGGATGCAGCCCCTGATGCCACATGGAATGTTGAGGGGGGGTGAAGAGAGGTGCTGTAATGCTGTTCTCCATGGACTGCAAAAGGAGGCGAACCTGTGACTGTTGAACATGTAGATCCACAAGAGGCTGCAGCATCTGTGCTTGCTGCCACATAAGCCCCATTATGCCCTGGTGTATCTCCCTCTCCTTTTTCTTCAGGGTCTCCTGGGCCTTTCTCCTGTCTGCTCTTTCCTTCTCCAGGCTGTCTGAAGTGTTCACCCTCTAGGCCAGGGGTGGGCAAACTTTGTGGCACGAGGGCCACATCGGGGAATAGAAATTGTATGGCGGACCATGAATGCTCACAAAATTGGTGTTGGGGTGCGGGAGGGGGTGAGGGATCTGGGGTGGGGCTGGGGATGAGGAGTTTGGAGTATAGGAGGATGCGTGCTCCATGCTGGGATCGAGGGGTTCAGAGGGCGGGAGGGGGATCAGGGCTGGGGCAAGGGTGCAGGAAGGGGTGCAGGTTCCGGTTGGAGATGCAGGCTCTGTGGTGAGGCTGGGGATGAGAGGTTTGGGGTGCAGGAGGGTGCGTGCTCCATGCTGGGATCGAGGGGGTTTGGAGAGCTGGAGGGGGATCAGGGCTGGGGCGAAGGGTTGGCACGTGGGGAGATGCTCAGGGGTGCAGGCTCTGAGCGGCGCTTACCTCAAACAGCTCCCGGAAGCAGTGGCATGTCCTTTCTCTGGCTCCTATGTGTGGAGCGGCCCCCGACCCTGCGCCCTGGAGCAGGGCAAGGCTGTGGCTTCTGGGAGCCACATGGTGCGGACCCAGACCTGGCGCCCCAGCTGGAGCACCGGAGAGGGGCATGCCCCAGACTCTGCTCCCCAGCGGGAGCTTGCGGGCCAGCTTAAAACAGCTTGTGGGATGGATCCAGCCTGCAGGCCGTAGTTTGCCCACCTCTGCTCTAGGCCCTCTGCTCAGGGTCTGATGAGCACTGGATTGCAGGATCTCATTGAACATGTCATCCAAAGTTGTCTTCTTTCTTCTGGCTCAGGTGATCCACAGGTGTGGAAAGGAGGCCCCTCAAGACTGCAACAGCAGCAGCTGCAGATAAAACACACAGAAGTGCCATAGTCAGTATAGTCACAATGGAAAGTGAAAGCTGAGACTCAGAATTCCTGTCCCTTGCTCCCGTAAAGTTTTAAACAAGACATGCTTATTGATACTTCTGCTTCAGAGTGCTTGTGCACAGTGCCACTCACAGCACCAGCAATGGTGAGTATGACCTGCCGGGATGAAGGAAACGAGGAGGGAATCGCTCAGCTGCATAAAACTCTAAGTATAGGGCAATGGCACTGAATACTGGCACCATTTTCCGCAGGCAGTGGTGATTTTAGCTCTCTCACCCCTGAGGGTAACAAAGACTGCATACTGGGGTGATGCCTGTCAAAATTATCACTGACTGGCGTGGGAAAGTGTCCTGCTGTGGAGGAAGGAATAAGGCTGCCATGGCTAGAAATCTTCAGGAGAGGATTGCAGAGTACCTCCATGAAAGTTTCATCGAGATCTCTCAGGAGGATTCAAGGGACATCTGTGTGTACATAAACAGACTGCGCCTGATAACCCACCTAATTCTCCTGAAGAATCAAAAGCAGATAACAACTCTATCTCTCTTTGCTGAACTGCTGTCTCTTCTAGTACGAGTAAATTAATGATAAGTCGATAGCTCCGTCCTGTTAAGTTGGGGGCACCATCAGTACTGTAATGGGAAATACAATTACACACTTACCCGAGGTTCTTTTCCCTGCATCTGACTTGCCCTTGCTCAACTGCCAGGGCCAACTAGACTGTGGTGGAGTTTGTGTCATAGCTGAACCCACCCCCATCCTCCTCCTACACCTTCTTGACCTTGGTGTTCATGCCAGAGGCCTGTGACTCGGGCTCGCCAGAGGTATCCTCCATGCTCTACAGAGTGCTGGTGAGGTATTTGCTGAGTATGGCACGCAGCTCTTTAGAAAAGTGGCCAGCCTGCATCTCAGCACTGGATTGATGGTTTACCTCCCTGGCCTTCTGATACGCTTGCCGCAGTTCCTTTGCTGTCATGGGGCACTGCTGCAGGTCCCTGTTGTCCCCTTCTCCTGCACCCCCCATACAATCTCCTCGTAGATGTCCATGTTTCTACAGCTGCACAGCCTCTTCTCCCCCCAGGCCCCGGAGATCCAATATCTCCTGCCTACTCTGACCCGGCATCCATCTGGAGCATGTAGCCATTATGGCTGGTTGGGCAGTTGCACACAACAAGGGAGAGCTGCTAGTTATGCTTGCCAAGCTGGACAATCAAGAAAAGGCATTTCAAAAATTTGTGGGGTGTGTGTCTTCTGGTCTCCGTGACCCCTGGGCAGTGGAGTTCACAATTGTGACAAGAGCTGTCAGTATCGGGCATTGTAGGACAGCTGCTGGAGGACTGTTAGGGTCGAGATAGATAATGCAGTGTATACACTCACGCTGCATCTGCCTCAGCACATTTACCATGTCTCAGTGCTGCTTGGGGAGGTGGTGTGACCTTGTCACCATAACTGGGTGTTTACATCAGTGGGAGACAAATTTAAGTGGAGCCACATGCACAACAGGTCGATGCAAGGCAGCTTATGTCAGCCTAACTTTGTAGTGTAGCCCAGGTCTGAGTTTCTCTGGAAAATTCCCCCTCCCGAGCAGTGTGTGGATTTGGCTGCAGTTATTAAATCATAACTGTAGTGTATTTTACTGTTTATCAGCATTCCCTACTAATAGAGAGGGAGGGTGGTGCAGTGGTTAGGATGCTAGCCTGAGACTTAGGAGAGCAAGGTTCAGTTTCCTGCTTTGCTACAGGCAGCTTGTGTGACCTTGAGCAAGTCACTTAGTCTCGCTTATCCCATCTACACAATGGAGATAATTGTGCTTTGCTACCTCATAGAGGGTGTTGTGAGGAAAAATATTTGAAAGACTGTGAGGTGCTTTGATACTACTGTAATGGGGGCATATAAGTACCTTAGGTATATGGAGAGCTTTGCTTGTAATTATTTTTGGTTGTATGCTTACTTGAGATCTCTGTATGGGAGGATGATGGGTTTTGGCTCTACTGAAGAATAATTGAACAATGGTTCTCTTAAGCTGAGCTTGTTTGGGGTTTTTTCCCCCATACATATACTGAATTCTAGAGACTGGTAAGAACAGGGTGTTTTTTTCACGCAAAATGTATAATTTTGTAAGTGTTGTAAAGTTATAACTAAATGTAAAAACAAAAACTACAACCCCTTTAAGCTTGACATGTGTTAAAACTATTTCAGGAAACACTATTGGGAAAAAATGGTGCAGACTGGTCCTTAAAAAGTTGCAAACCTCACCAGAAGTCTGTGCATGTGTGTTTATGCAAACAAAAGGTCTGCCAACTCTAGAACCTCTGTTAACTTGTTAATACATTTTATTCTGGCTAATTCCAAGTTTGTCCCACTGCCCGGCAGCAAAAGTGCAAATAAGCGGACAGCTGTAATTAAGTGCCAAATATTTAAACACATCATGACAATTCAGGCCACCCACACTCTTATGTAAATACAGCTTCTGCAGAGTTGCTTCAGTCTGGACTGAAGCACAGACAAGTCACTTTAACATGATTCTAGGTCAAACAGTGCTATACAAATCCACAGCCAAGCTGAATATTTGGGGCCAAATTTAGCCCTCTGTTACACCCATGAAACCCCATTTATTCCAGTGGGTTTACATAGGTGGCAAATTTAAGGCATAATTGTCTCTTGATATTGATCAGATTTTTGCTAGCTCAGTAGAAACAACTGCATGTACATTTGAGCATGTACATCCACTAATCTGGACTCGATTAGTTCCCTCGTCCTTGACAAAGGCTGTGATTGGTTATGCGATAATTTTTTGTTGTTGTTTCTGCTTTTATTTTCTGTGCATTTTAAAAACAGGTTTTTTACAGGTGGGTAAAAGAAATACGTGAGCAAAGATTATACCCCCATAAAAAGTCAGAGGAAAACTCCTTCCTTCGCCCTCCACAAAAAATACATGTTCACCTGCTGCAAAGCTAACTATTAAACCTAGGAGTTTCACACATTGCAAAACCACAGGAGCTGCCAAATGTTAGTCTGAGGTATTTTGCAATTGAGGGATTTTTCTGATACAGCCAAAAGATGACACGTCTGTAACTGTGTGCAAGGCTAAGTAGGCTCTCTTGGTGCTAGTCTTTCCTCCTTTGAAGGACTGTGTGTGTGTATGATGAGGCAAAGACCTATTTGGGGATATGTGTGGTAGTTGTCGGGGAAGAAATTGTTAAATGTGGTAGTGCTGAGCAGTATCCCTGGCTGTTTCATCTTGGAACATATAACCATGCTCAGGTTATTGGGACATGGGTCATACACATACCACGTTGTCACATGCACTGATACATACTAACTTCTGATGTCTGGTAGTTTCCAACACCAGCTGGGAAATAAAATTAGAGACTGGAAGAGCACCGGGGATAGGGGAAGGATTATTCCTCCAGGGTTTACTCAGAGGACTCCCAAACTGGAAAGTCCACCCTGGGGAGGTAGAGGCCACACAAAGCAGCTCTAAGTCATCTCTTGCACTAGAGGGACTTGCAGTGGGCCAAGCCAGCCCCCAAAGTAAGTGGGCCTGGCTAGAGCTCAGACCACCCAGGGATGTGCTGAATCAACATGGTGCATCAGCAGCCTCTGCCAGCGGGGCTGCTGTGGAACATTTGTAGTGTAAATGGGACCGAAACATTTTAAACTCGTGTGAGACTTGTGTACGAGAAAAAGCCGGATTCTGATGTCTATGAATGCCATTTTCAATACTACGTTAGGGCTTTTTAAAACCCACTTTTTTAAAAAAAAAAGTTCAGCTAACAAGGATTTTGTGCTGTGTACTTGGGCCTTTGACCTTCGATGAAGGTTCAGTTTTTTTTTTTATTTCAGCCCAATTGGTTCATCCATCCTGCACTGTTTAATCAGGCATGTGACTTATCATTACGGTGAGCAGGGAACAACACCTGTATGTAGACCGATTAACACTTTCCATGATACAATTTGTGCAGTCTTATTGAGAAGCTCTACTATTGCCATAGCTAGCAGGAGTCCTTTGAAATTCAGTGAGGGGAATAACCTTAGGCCAGACAAGGGCCTTTTCTTTGTTCTGTGACAAGTATCACAACCTTAACTCTGCTCTGTAGTGACACTCTGAATGGGGGAGGAAGTATGGAAAAAAAAATCTAATGTGTCTTTAATAATTGGCCGATCTAATTGAGGACAACAAACACTAACCTGCCTTAATCATAATCAGTGGTGAAAGTAACTGAGGACACTTACTGGTATGTGGGGGTGGCTCTGGCCCCCGGAAGGGGTGTGGCTGGGGGTCAGCATCCCCCAGCCAGCCCTTGGACTGTGCCGCTGTGGTAGCGGCAGCGGCATTTGGAGCCCCGGGCCCTTTTAAATCGCCGGCCCCAGGGCAGCTGCTCCCTTTTCCCCCTCACCCCCGCTGGCTGCTGACAGGCAGGGGTGGGGGCAAACGGGACAGGGACATTAAAGCACTTCAGGGTCCTTTGCCGCGGCAGCACTTTGCACGTTGCTGTGCCCCCCCTCCCCATCTCGTCCCGTCGGTGGCCCTGCCAGTACGGATCCTACCAGCAGGGCCCCAGACAGGGGAGGCAAAAGGGGCAGGAACATTAAAGCGCTGCTGCAGCAGTACTTTAATGTGGGCTGGGTATGACTGGTGCGGGTTCTTACCGGTATGGCGTACCAGCCCATACTGGCTCACTTTCACCCCGATCATAATGGTGTGGTTGTGTGTCACTGCAGAGCAGAGTTAAGGCTGTGCATTTCTGTACCTTAGCCTATGTGGATTTTTTTTAAAGTGTAACTTTAACTCTGAATTTCCTAGGCTTGTAATATTTGGTTTGGGAATAATTGCAACATCCCCATAATGTTTTTTGGCTTTAAATTACTGAAATATACTGTCAACCTTAACTTCATTTTCAATTGTTTTATATGGGTTTATTAGAGACCGAATGTCTTTTCCCCCAAAGAGTTTACAATCTAAACTGACAGTACAGACAAAAGGTAAGAGTAAAGGGATACAGAATGCATACAAGCAGAATGATGACTGATGGAAGGCAAATTCCATGATTACTTCCAGAAATGTGTGGGTGTATGGGAAGGGGCACACACACACACACACACACACACACACACACACACACTTTCAACTGATAATTATTTTTTAATTACAAATATAATTTAAATATTTATTTGCCAGAGAGGAAAGTTTTACAGAATCATAGACCCAAATTCAGCTCTCATACAGTGTGAATGCAGTTATTCCTCTGAAGTCAGTGGAGCGATTCCAGATTTACTCCGGTGCAGCTGATAACAGATTTTGGCCCATAGAATCTGGAGACAGAATATCCCTATTCAACAGTGGTGATGGAGTGTATGTACCCCACACAGATAGGCAGGGAGGGGGTTAATTGCATGCAATGAAAACCAGGCAGGAGGTCTGTCTCATCCCAGAGATGGCTGCTCAGCCCAAGAAAGGGTATTTAATAGGGCTGGTAGATTAAGGAGCTCTCGGGAAGGAAGCAGTGCACTGTCCATTTTTATGATGAACAAAAATCACAGAGAGTTGGTTACTTCTAAAACTGAACAAGGAACTTTATTAGAATAAGGAAAACTGTATTAGCTGTGTAGCTATTCTTCCTTGCCCTCTGCTTGGCTCCAGCCTTCTCCAGCTCCCTCCAGCTTGGCTTCTTGCACATTTAAAAATACAGTGCACATTCTCTCTCACACACATTCTCTCTCTCTCTCTCTCTCTCACTCTCACCCACACATGTCCTGCTCTGGGTAAAGTGAAGTTGTCTTTGTTTGGCAATTGATTCTCCCATGATTCTCCCAGGGGCTAATGAAAACCTCAACCCTCCTGACTCTCTCTCTCTCTCTTTCTCTGTTGGCCCAAGCAGAGCAGCTCTTCACAGACAGCGGTGTTGCCTTAAAGCAGCAGGATTCCTTATTTTGTTCTTAATTTTGCACTTGTTTTCCTTTTTATTTGGTGCAGGCAGCGGCTACTACCACGCTGGATCCCTTTTGTAAAGTCACCTACTGATAGTTCATCTCCTCTCCATTGCAGGATTGTTCCCTGCTTGATATTTAGGGTCTGATCCAAACCCCACAGAACTCAGTGGGAGACTTTCCATTGACTTCAGTGGTTTTGGATCAGGCCCTTCCAGTACTTGCCGTTTTATCCAGTCCAGCTTATATGTGCCAAGTGATGAGGCTTCCAGGACTTCCTTTGGGGGATGATTCCAGAGGCTAATACATCTCTGTCAGGAAGCTTTTCCTGCTCTTCTGCCTAAGTTTCCACTTATAAAATGTCATACCATTACTCCTACTTGTTATTTACTTTGTGCATTACTTACTCTTTTGAATATGCTAAATAATCCTGTTCTCTCTTTGATGTATACGCCCTTCAAATATTTGTAGACTCTTACGTCTTCCCTTCCTCTAGCAGTTTCTTAGCCAAATTGGACATACTATTTAATTGTTTTCATTTCACCTTGTAAATCAACCCCTTAACCACTTTTGTTGCTCATCTCTTTACTCCTTCCCATTGCTGTTGTGTGTTTCGGATGATTGTACCCAAAGGCATAAGTTTACTTATTTTTCCAGGTTGAGTCTTGTTTTGTTTCCAGACCATTTTTCTAGTCTTTCAAGATCCTGTTTTCAAATTCTGTTATGTCTTTGCCCTGACTGGTAATCAGCTCCTCATAATTAACTGTTGCCTTCAAACTTGGCTGTTTAGAAGCTAAGCGTGATTAAATTTGCAACAAAACCCAATATTAAAATAATACCCGCTCCCTAAGAATAAAGTGCCATTGGAGTTGAAGGGAGTAAGAGACTGCCTCTCTGTACTATACCTAATATTTGACTGGATTCCATGAAGACCCTTGGGAGCTGCAAAGTGTAATATGTGAAGATAAAGCAACAAATTGAAGCTTAACTTTGTGTCTGTTCTGAGCCCCTCAATTTGTCTGTGAGTTGTGGGCAGCATTCTTACTTCCACTTTGATGTAGGAAACACCCCCACCTGACACAAGAAAGTCAAGACTGCAGCTAAATGCTGTCAGACAGATTCTGATGACAACTTGTAGATGAGACTGGATCACTTCCTGCAGCAGATATACCGTACCAAGGAGGCAATCCATGTTTTTTAGGGTGTCGTCTGCAGAACTGCAGGAGAAAAAGTGTTCCAGTATTAATCAGGGCCATCCCTAGCCATTTGGGTGCCTTACGCAGCCCCCCAGGCCTCCTCCCCCCAAGGTCTGGGAGGCAGTGGGGGCCACTTTTGGGGGCCCCACAGGCCCAGAGTGGCCTGGGGTATTAGTGGGGGGCAGGGAGCAGCCCACTCCGCTTCCCTTGCCCCAGCCCCAGCCGTGTTACTTGGGGGAGGGTGCTTCGGGGAAGGGATTCCCCCCACACACACTCACCGGAAGTGTCCTTTCCCCAACCTTCCCGCACTCACTGGCGGTGGGAAGTGGAGCACTGCGGCTGGGAGCTGGTGGAGTAGAGCGGGCTGGGGCTGGGTTGCTCTGCTTCCCGCCGCTGCCGGTGAGTGCGGGGTCGCTGGGGGAATGGTGGGTGGTCCGGGGCGGAGCAGGGGGGAAGAATAAGAGGCAGGGTGGAGGGAGTTGTCTGGGGCCCTGCATCCCCACTAGAGACGGCCCTGCCCCTTGCAGGGGGGGGCAACCAAGGGATAGGGCTGGTCGCCAGGGCTGGTACTGCCACGTATGCAGCAGGCAGCTGCCTAGGGCACCATGAAATTTGGGGCAATTTGGTGCCCCAAATTCCATGGTGCCCTATGCAGCTGCATACGCTGTGTATGCCTAAGGATGTCCCTGGCATTAATAATTAAGCTAACCGTGTTACTTCCTTTCCAAGGCAGAAATAAAAAGGGTGTCAACTTGGTTACCATTTTAGACATAGTGCAACTAAAATTGCTGGCTGCAACCCATGCTGCTGTCATTGTAACTGATTTTGTAATATGCAACTAACAAATTGTTTTGCCTTCAAATAATTCTACTGTGGAGAAGACATATTGAAAAGGATTCTAGAAGAAAACCAAGTAATGAGGGAGGTGGCGATACTGAGGTTAGCCATGCTGTAATACAGGATCTTTTCAAAGAGTGAGGAAGAACTGAGAGTGACTGCCAAGATTGACAGAATGTACTGGTAAATGGCTTCCTTAAAAAAATACTGTCGTCCCTGTGGATTGTGGGACAGATTTTCAAAATAACTCTGCTCCTATATAGGCACCCAAGTTAAGTGGCTAAATTTTCAAAAAAGCTCCGTAGATTGGGTGCACTTAGATGTTGAGTTCTTTCGGTAGTCTGGCCCAGTGGGTATGTCCACACAGCCATTAAGTGTCTGGCCCAGGTCAGCTGACTTGAGGTTGCGGGGCTCAGGCTGGAGCACTGTATAATTGTGGTGTAGACGTTTGGGCTCCAGCAGGAGCCTGAGCTATGGGACCCTCCCCCCTCACGAGATCCCTGAGCCTGAGCCTGAACATTTACACCGCCATTATACAGCTCCACAGTCCAAGCCCCGCGAGCTTGAGTCAGGTGCCTCGGCCGAGCTGCGGGTGTTTAATTGCTGTATGCCTATCCAATGTGCCACAATGGGAGCTGCTTTGTCCTGAGTGCTTTTGAAAATCTGGCTCTGTATATTTCTAGCACAAGTTACAGTACAAACTGAGACTCATGCTCCTGCAGTCAGGCCAGGGCAGACAGATCCTAGTCAGTGGTTCTCGGTGTGGGCTCTGGGATCCACTGACATGGAATTCATTGTGGGGTCAGGGCTAAAGAAGCTATCCTTCTTTATTATCACACCAGCAATAGAGAATAAAATAAAAAATCACCCGTGTGTATCTTCACGTCAACACCACAGAATTGCACGAAAGAAGGGCAAATCGACAGGTGACTTCATGTCTTCTCTATGGACAGCGGACTGGATTAGCATTCTGTCCTTTTTGTTCACCTTGCAGATGGAGTAGGAAAATAGCCAGTGAAAGCTCTGAGATTCTTAAGAGTTTGGCTCTTTATTTCTCTGGGAGAACTGCTCTTCCCTTACCTCCCATCCTCAACTACTCTCCGCTTTCCCTTAGCTCACCAGCAAAGTGCATCTGTCCAGCATTGTGGGAGTGGGCTGGAGTTTCATCACCTTGGCATGCAACCTGGTTCTATCTGAATCATATGCAGAACAAAAGAAATCTGTGAATTACACTATGGGGCTGTAATCCCATGGAGTGGTTCGGCTGTCATCAAACCATGGGAGCAAAGATCAAGTCACCAGCCCCCCATGTGATGTGTTAGCCTCACAGTTGAAAATGTGCCTGTTAATGGTATGATACATGGCTCCAATTCCCTCTTCCACTGCCTGTTCTGCTCCCATCTTCTCCTTCTGTTTCTTCCCTTCCAGGTTATTATTATACTGACTTGTCCTATCCCACTCTCACGTGTCTGTCTAGAGAGTTAAATGGCAGCAATGCAGCATCTGCATACTCTCCTTCAAATTGCCGCAAGAATGGCTGGGGCTGGTGGGGTCTTCTGAGGTGCCTGTGAGGGAGTAAAGTCTTCTGAAATGCCAGCTGTGGCAGCAGATGTAATCTACAGATGTGTTATGCCCCATATGGTCTGTGATTTTTGCTTTAGCTGGTATCCTGTATTCCAGTGGCACCTGTGTAATGCGAGGAACTAACACATGAAGCAGATAGCAACTTGCTATCCATGTATTACCTTGAAAACAAGCTATTAGCAACATCATAAGGAAAGAGTTTTTGGGATGGTACAACTATTTAAGTTAGGGGTGTGTTTCTTTACCTTTATGGTTATACCAGTGCAACCCATAGTGTGGATACAATTATACCAATATAAGGGAGGCATATACCAGTATGACTTATTTCCCTTTTATTATAGCTTTATACTGATACAACTGCATCCATACTAGGATTGTGTGTACTGCTTTAATACACCAGTATAGTTAAAGGGCTACAACTTTCTAGTGTAGACAAATCCTTTACAAATTGAAAGCTAAACAGGTCCCCCTTGCCTCTGGCCCAGTCAGACCAACCACCAAGAATAGACACCACTCTAACGCTTATTACAAAGATTAATGGGTAGCCTGATACTCCTGTAGCAGGAATAAACTTCACTGGAGAGTATTTTGGGGTTGTCCTGCTTGGTGATTTGAATTGTTCATTTTACCATGGGATCAGTGCCAGACTCAGTCTACCAGGTGGTCTGTTTGAAATCTGAATGAACATATTTAACTAGGGCCGTATCTGGCAATTGGATCTGTGTGAGTGTAGGGGTCCATCCACAGGGATCTAGCTGCAGGATCTGGCCCATAGGAAGTCATTTTAATTTGAGGCCTTTGCTGCTGGCTTCCACAGTCTCTTCTCTGCTGCACTGGAGCATGGCAGTATTCCTTAAATGTGCCAGAGTTCCAACAGAATGTCTGCACGGCAAGGGTGACCACTCGGTACTTGGTCCAGGTGAGCACAGCTGGAGAAACGTGCCTGACGCATACATGAGCATCTACAGCAAAGTAGTTAACCACTCAATAGAAAGCATGTCGATTTATCCTTATGAAGTTGCATCTTGTTTCAAAGTAGATTGTAAACTCCTCAAGGCAGGGATTGTGTCTTCCTGTGGGTGCGTACTGCATGTAGGACAATGAAACTCTGATCCCCACTTGCATCCTTTGAGCACTACCACTGCACAAATAGTAAATTCAAATTTGGGGTCAAATTCATCATTGGCATAACTGTTGACATATTGGAGTTACATCAGGGTTGAATTTGGTGCACAATGTCTAAAAAGCAGAGTGATGAATGGATCACTTTTGACACATCAAAACACACAAGTGCTCCACACTGGCTTCTTCCCCATCTTATTTTCCTTTATTTCTATCCACTATCTCCTTTCCAAATTAATCGGGAAGCATTTCTTTAAATGCTTCCAGAATCCCAGGAGGGAGCTTAATTACTTTAGCATCCTTCTCATACAGAACATACCTGGTGGCCCTGGAGAGGATGAATAAACTCTGGTGCAGTGAGAGCAATTAGCATTTGAATTAGTGACATGAGGATAACCGGGGATTATCCAATTTAACAGCTGTTGAGTGGTGTTAAAAGGACACAGTCAAGAAGTACAAGCAGAAATGTAGTTGATTTTTTTTTATTTTTTAATAAAGGAAGGTGAGTTCCTCACCTCATATGATATAAATGTTCTCTCTAATGGTTTAAAAATTAAAACTGCAATGGAGACATCTTATTATTTAAGCCTGTTGGCTTATTATTTAAGAGTTGGAAATCCAAACATAACTGTACTGTTCCCGTGTATAAGAGCCAAAAAGAGAAAGTGCCTCCAAACAGAAAGGGAAATGGACCAGTCTAGTTTCACAGTTTAGGCCGAGCCAAGTGTAAACAGTAAATGAAGTAATTACCAATATATGTTCTTTATTTTCAAGTGCTTTTGCCAGGACGCAGCTGGAGGCTGCCCACAAATAAGATCAAAACTAGAGATGGGCCTGCATATGGCCCATCTCTGCCAAAGCCAGATTATTTGAAGTGACAGGAAGGTCCTAGCACCAATGAAAGTATCCAAAGCGGCATAAAGTATCTTTACAAAAACCGCTCACTAAGCACTTGTCTAGACAAGGAGGAAAGGTGTGTTTTTAAAACTTGTGAGCCAACACATTAAAACCCTAGTGTAGACAGGGCAGGTTTAACTCTTGTTAGTGGGTAGGAATTATTACTAGTATTTATGTAATAATTAAATACCAGATTAGACCTGTGAGCCATCTAGTCCAGTAGCCTGTCTTGTATACTATTCACTATCACATGCTTCTGAACAAGGTGCAAAGAGTCACAGAGTGAACAATTATGGATTAACCTGCCCATAGAAGGACCTTCTTCTTAACCTCCATCAGCTGTGTTGGAATTACACTCTGAAACGTGAGGGTTTATATCCTTTATAACAATGTCAGACCCTATTTAATGTAATGAATAATCTTGCTTGGAATCATACTCAGCTCTTGGTATGAATATTATCTTGTGGCAGTGAGTTCCACAGGTTAATGATTCACAATCTTAAAAAAAAGTATTTCCTTGGATCAGATTTAAATTGGTTGCCTTTTGCCTTCATGGATGCCCCCGTGTACTTGAATTGTTAGAGTGGGCAAATACAAGCACCTCCCTGACATATATACCATTCTTTATTTTGTAATCCTCTATCCTCTCCCGTCTTATGCAGATCCTTTCTAAAGAGTCTTAAGGTGAAATACTGGCCCGGTGGAAGTCAATAGGAGTTTTGTCATTGACTTCAATGGGGCAAAGATTTCACCTCTTTTCAATCTTAGTCTTCAGTCTTTACAATCTTTCCACAAGTCTTTCCATACCCCTTTGGTCCTATATCTCTCAACCTTTTCTTCTTCTGCTATATATATATCTTTTAGGATGAGGTGGTGACAAGAACTGAAGACAGTATTTAATATGAGGGCATACGCAGATTTATATGATGATATTATAATATTCTCACTATTATTCCCTATCTGATAATTTTTCTATACTGTATGAATAATCCTTACAGTTTAGTAAACTCAAAAAAATTGGTTTCCTATAAAGCATTGGCAGCAACACTATTTTAAAATCATTACTTGTATCTTGACTAGTCCTTTTTTATTACCTGCATTTGGCACAGGCTGACATGATTTTATAAATGGCGTTTACTGTGCGGTTACATACATATGAAGTAAATGTCTGGATGATTGGGTTATACCAAAGACTACCTTTTAAAAATAAATGTACACAATGCCTCAGAATGTATGTAGTGTATGTGTAGCTACATACTGTGTGGAAAGCGGGCTGGGTCCGCACTGCTGTGTATAGCTACACATGTCAGTGAAAGGCTCTGGCAGAGGAGAGTCAGTGGGGGAAAGGCTCCAGTGCTTTTTCCCCACTGCCTTTCCCTGCTGCAGGAGACTTTTCCTGTGGTAGGGAAAGACTTCAGCAGTGGGGAGGTGGCAGGGCCATTACACTGTTAAAAATAGCAGCATAGATGGGGATGCACAGCTTGGGTGAGTAGAGATCCAGGTAGGTTATGTGCTTAAGTACATACCCATACCCTCCAGTGTGTATTTACTCACCTATTCATGTCTCACCTTCCACCCTGCTGTTTTTATCTGTACTAGGGGAACTGCTTGTGTGTCTACACTACACCCCATTGAAAGAACGGTGCAGTGGAGATGAGCTGAGAGTAGTCCCATTGAAGTCTGACGTTTCCAATACTCGTCTGTTGATGTGAATGAATGCAACTGTGAGACGGTTGCTGCTCACTGTTCCCTCAGGTGGTATCTGTGTGGTGGATTAGAGGGATGAGATATTAGGGCCTTCAGAACTGCCACCAATTTCTGGCCTGGTTGTTTGGGGGTGGTTTTGATTAATACATTATTACTAAGGGACGTTGAAAAGATTTTTCCAACATTCTAAGTAAGTATGGCAAGATTCCCATTCTGATGTGGCTAAATCAAATTATGCATTTTATTGTCTCTGTTCCTAAACCATTGCTCTACTTTTTCCATATTAGTTTGTACATTTCCATTAACACTGAAGTGTCTCGTTATAGTGCACATGGATTGTGCAATGGACCATATTTTATTTAGACAATATTCCCATTGCAGTAAGACAAATACAGTAATGGGAATTTTGCCTGAGTAAAAACTCCATGGTTCAACACTTGACATTAGACTTTGAATTCAGAATAGAGGAGCAACTGCTCATCCGGGTCCTCTAGGAGAGGAAAGAGCAGAGACATCTGTCCCTGCCAAGGTCTGCAGAATTGCCATCACCTCATGATCACTGGGATCAAAGGCAGCTGATGGCTCAAAAGTGCCTCATCTAGTGCCTGCAGCGATCAATAGAAAGACTGCTGTTGACTTTAATGGGCTTAGGATCAGGCACAAAAAGAATCAGCATGGATGTGGTCTTTTCCATCACCATGAGGAGATCGATGTGACCAGTCTGTATCCCACAAAAAGGGCTAAAACTAGGCTGCCTGGGAGCCAGGGAATCTGAAGACTTCAAATGTTGTGAAGGCTGTTTTGCCAGCTCTCTGGCCTCTTGGTTCAGCTGTGGTGGCACCTACCTTCATGCTCATCCCTCTTCTTCTGAGCAGCAGTGCTGCCTTCTCCTGCTCCTCTGCATGATTCCTTGTGGTCCTTCTTTTCCTCCTCAATGCATTCCCTCACATTTTCTCCTCCTCAGTGTGATCCTTTGTGGTTTCTCCTCCTTCTCGACACAATCCCTCACGGTCCTTCCTCCTCCTCCTCAGTGCATTCTCTCACGCTCTGTCCTTCTCCTCTGTGCAGGCTCTTGCTGTCTCTTCTCTTCCTCCTTGGCGTGATCCTTTGCAGTAGCTCTTTTCCTTTTTCACTTCAACACGATTCATTATGATTCTCTGTTGTCTTTCACGCAGTGCCTCACAGCTTCTCCTCCAGGGATTCTCTTCCCATCCCTCTTCCTCTTTCTGGGCAATCACTTGTTTTCTCTCTACTGCACATGACACCGCCCTGTACTCTAGTCTCTTGTCATTTCATCCTCTCTCTGCAGTCCCTCCAGGCTTTCTCCATATCCCTGTCCTTGCAGACTCCAGTGGTTTATTGAGTGAACTTATACTGGCTTCTCCAAGCTCACGTTTCTCTGCTCATCTGTGGGGCTGCTGGGCAGTGACTGGGCAGGAAATGATAGCATCCAGGTACTGTGGCATCTTCTCCTTTGGTGAAGTATGTCAGGGATGAGCAGTTAACACCAGAGCATTGTTGCATCATCTCGTGTGATAAGGTATATGAGAGACAGTAGGGTCTGAACTGATTCTAATCTGCCCAGCCAGCCCGTGTGGAATCCCAGGTCACCATGCAGATTGTTGGCTTCAGAACAAGAAAAGCAAGAATCAAGAAATGCAGTTTGTGTAGTTTCAGAGTGGCAGCCGTGTTAGTCTGTATCCGCAAAAACAACGCGGAGTCCTTGTGGCACCTTAGAGACTAACAAATTTATTTGGGCATCAGCTTCCGTGGGCTAGAACATGACGAAGTAGGTTCTAGCCCATGAAAGTTTATGCCCAAATAAATTTGTTAGTCTCTAAGGTGCCACAAGGACTCCTCGCTGTTGTTTTTTTTAGTTTGTGTAGTGGTGACAGTTGGGTTTGGCAGTCAGGACTCTGGCCTCTACTCCTGGCTCTGCTGGTAACTCATTGTGTAGCTTTGAATGAGTCACTTCCCTCTCCATCTTGGATTTTCCATCTGTAAAATGGAGCTAGTAATAACATTCCCTCAGCTCCCTCTTAGTAAAGTGCTCTGAGCTCCACGGAGGGGGAACGGTGCTGGAACATGTCAGGCTGTTAGTAACTGGCCCAGCTCTCTTGGCCTCATGTACTGATGTCCCCGCTCCTTGCTGCTCCCCACAGATGTGTGAGGGAGGAAGCAACTTCCCAGACCTCACGTGGGACATGAGAGCCTCCCAGGAGCGTCACCCCCATCCTGAACCCTGATGCTGACGCATTTGCACAAGTCTGGGAACAGAAATCACCCTTTGGGTGGAAAGTCCTAGCTCCTTGCAGTTACTAAAGCTCCAGTCACCCTGTTTGCAGGAGTTGGCAGCTCACCCTGGTGTTCTGGCCAAGCTCCATCTCTGGGATTCCATTCCATGCCCTCTGCATTCTCAGTTGAGTACAAGAGTCCTCCTCATTCCCTGTCCTCTCAAACAGTTGCTGTGTCCCAGGCCAGGGCTGGGGGACCGGATCCCTTTATATCTCACACTCATCTCACAGGGGTTGAGGGGTGTGTGAGGGCTAGTTAATGAACAATGATGGGGATATGTGCTTTGAAATCCTTGGCCAAGGGAGGGTTCAGGGCCCAGCTACGCTGGGAAACTCATCAGGTATGAACCCATTTTCCTTATCAATGAAAATCTGGGCTGGGCTCACTTAGCTGGGCCAGCTGCTGGAGAGGGGGAGGGGCTTCTTTTAAAGGGGTTTTGGTAAACAGACTTTTCAGGACCCTTTTGAGTAGACCCACTCGCCGTCCATCCGCTGCTCCAGCCACGCTGGTGAGAGCCACTGTTAAAATCAGTAGCTGAAAAGGATTTCAGAACTCGGTCACTTTCCCCATGTAGATGGGGGGAGGGGGGGAACACAGAAGTGCAAAGAATTATTTATTCCCCATCAAAATGCCGTTCCCGGCACTGACCCTGTCACACTCCATGATAGAACGCTGGCTGATGGGCACACTGCCTTCCACTCATGGGCAGCATTAATGCTGGGTGAACTCCACTGCACAGACCCGCCTAACACCTACTCCCCTCCATCAGGGGGACATGGGGAGTGGGGAGCTGAACAGGACAGCTGGGGCAGAATTGAGTTCTCAGACACCATCTCAAGGACCTTTTATTTTTCAATTTTTTGGGAAGGGTGAGCGGGAGTGGGCAGGTTGAAATAAGAATGGAACATTTGGTCAGCAGCAGTGACACAGAGGGCTGGAGCACCTGGACAGTGGGAAATAGGGGTTACAGATGCAGCTGGACTCCATCTTATCCCAGCTACCTTTGTGCACGTAGTTGAGCAGGATTGGTGGCAGTTTAGGCACCTAATGATGTATCCACTCCACAATTGACATCACATGGGAGGACTGCTGCACCTGTGTTTGCATTGCCTTCAGTAGGGCTCCATGCAGATGTAGCAAACTGCAGGATCAGAGCCTCTGATCGTTGAAGGAATTAAAATATACATTTTTGATCACGCTGTTATTATGTGTGCAAACATAGTCACGCTGTTGTGAGTCTTCTTTTTAAAATGTGGCCCTCAATAGATACCCGCAACTCTGAACATGAAGGGCCAAATTTTCTAGTCGTGTAACGCCACTACAGAGAACATTTGGCCCTGTATAATTTGCATCCATAAATTACATCATTTATATCTGCAAACAGCCTTTAAGCATCCAGGTTCTGCCCTGCTGGCACAAACACTTGTGCCAACCAAATTGTGGGTGCAAATTTAGAAGCATTTATGAAACTGTGGCACGGAGACTATTGATTTATTACTGCACTACTCTAAAATGGTGGCAGGATCTGAGTGAGAAGGGCTGTTGAAAATGTAGCTCCTGCATCAGCAATACCAGAGCATCTCTCTGACCAAGGGGAAAGGAATGTGGCATCTCCTGGTGATTTAGAAAGCTTGGGTGGTTTTACACATAGGAAACTTTTAAAAATGTGTTTCCTCCCAGCGTCTGGCCTTTTGTTTTTCAGCCATGCTTGATTCTGTAGTTGGAAAGCTGAACTCCCCCAAAGTGAACTTCCTCTCCTTCTATAAGCTGACCCCTTGTGGTTGCTATAGCAACTGCAAAGAGGATAATGAACTGTGTAAACACTCAGTTCCCGGTACTGTGACTTGAGAGAGACTCTGAACCATGGCATGTGTGCAGAAAAGTGGCTTACATAGAGAGTTGTGAAATGAAAACCCAACAACGTCTCTTCTTCCCCCCTACCTTCCCCGAGGGAAAACAAAAGCAGTAGGACGGTAACAGGCACAAACGTGTCTGATATTGAAGGATTTGAGCACATTGTAGAGGGTCACAGAAATGAAATCCAGACATTTACCTTGCGGCCAGGGTTTGAGTCTGAGCTAGGGACGGATATGTATAGTGCAAGCCACAAAATCGGATTCATGTGACATTCTCACTTATTGTTGAGCTTCCATCTGTGCTGGTGAGCAGTTTGATACTGACATGCCTGCAGCTCCTTCCATTTAATTAATTCAAGCAATTAACCAAGTGTGAAATCCATTCGTTTCTGGGTCTTTGGTTACTCACTTTGATGTCTACTCTTTTTTTTTAAAGTGTATTTTATTACTGTCTGTGTCTGACTCTCTGAACTGGAGAACAGTCTCCTTGCTTTCAAAGTACTGACGCTGATGTCTGACTCTGGTGCAAGGTGCTCCTATTCTGATGACTGTTTAGAGGTATTAGGCAACAGTAGCCCGTGGAGCACACTGAAAATACACCACAGGGTTGCTACCAGGAGAATATTTCACAAGCACAGCACGGGTATTTGTACCTCAAGGCCAGTACAGAGATTCTCCTGCAATTGCAGGTACTTGTTCGCCACATATCTGGGTCTACAGATTTTGAAATGATCTGTGGAAAGTGCCTTAGGGTGTCAGTTCACCAAAGGGTGGGTACTTGATCCAATCTGATCCCGAGCAACACCAATCCCCCATCACCCTCACCATTAGAATCCCACCCCACATCAGTCAGTTAGCTCCCCTCATCAATCATGCTTCCTCAAAGAGGAAAAGAAAATGTACCTTTCTCAATTGCATGCAGCACTAGTTTGGTCCCAGATACTCCTCCAATTTGTCTGGATTGAGCAACTGTACTCTTCTTTCCCCTGTCACCCAGTTCTGATGTTCTGCCGATAAGGCAGTAATTATTTACAGTTGCAGCTATGGAATGCCCTTATGTGATTTTGAGGTATTAAAGTCTAGCTGGCTTTATGCCATTGTTTTGCTCAGGGTTTAGTGTTGATTGATATGACTTTTGGTGTGGGTACATGGGAGAGTGAATTGATGTATTGTTGATACCAAAGAACAGCATAATTGTTGTGGAGATCACACAGAGCTTTAGTTTTCAAGAAATGTCTTTTCTATATACAGATATGGTTGCAAGCTGGCTATTAAAAAAAGCAAGTTAACTTGTTAGAGAGACAAAGTGGGGGAGGTAATATCTTTTACTGGACCAACTGCTGTTGGTGAGAGAGACAAGCTTTCGAGTTACACTGAGCCCTTTTTCAGGTTTGATGTAAGACGAAAGCTTGTCTCTCTCACCAACAGAAGTTGGTCCAGTAAAAGATATTACCTCACCTGCCTACCTTGCCTCTCTCATATCCTGGGACCATGCATACAACAGCGGAAGATATAAAATCTTGGCATCTGAAATGGAAACTCTGCAACATGAAGAAAAAGGAAGCAAAACTTAACAGTGACATCTACTTCCTGAGCAAATGCAAGAAACAAAACATCATCCCCAGAGGTCACACCATCTATAACCCTCTGACCACTCACATTACTCCCAATATGCTAAACAACTCTGCAGGACTTCAGAAAAACCACTTACTGCACCTCACGTACTCCAGAAGGGACCATTTCAGACAAGAAATTATCACATGCTCTCCCACACACCGGAAGAAAAAGATAAAATAGCCAGACATAAAGATTTGTAAAATACATCTCTTTTTGGAGACTATGGTGATTAGGCATATTGAAAGTGCTTAAAGACATTCATCTTTGACAGATCAGTCTTGGAGAACACAAGAGTACATGAGCTGCCAATATATTTTTATATTAATATTAAAAACTTCCAGCACTAAAGATCCTGGAATTATGTTACTGCATCTTTGTGTGTATGGGGATCACTGACCAAACTGATCAGAGCCTTTGATCAGACATCTGGGTTTGGTTGCAGACAGGGACGGCTCTAGCCATTTCGCCACCCCAAGCAGGGCGGCACGCCGCGGGGGGGCGCTCTGCCGGTCACCGATCCCGTGGCTCCGGTGGACCTCCCGCAGACGTGCCTGCGGATGCTCCACCGAAGCCGCGGGACCAGCGGACCCTCCACAGGCACGCCTGCGGGAGGTCCACCGGGGCTGCCTGCCACCCTCCCGGCGACCGGCAGAGCGCCCCCCGTGGCATGCTGCCCCAAGCACGCGCTTGGCATGCTGGGGCCTGGAGACGTCCCTGGTTGCAGATTCTCCAGAAGTTCTACATTTCCTTCCCCTTTCTGTCCCACTCCCACGCTGTACAGAGCATCCATTAGCAAAGATACTGGCAGAGCAGAGGTTCAGAGGGAGAAGGAGGTTTCTGGAAGAGTGCTTGTCTGGAATCTTAGGCATGCTCCTATGGCCCAAAGATTCTGACTCATAGCTGAGAAAAGCAGAGGGTCTACACAGCACACTCATCTGTCTCTATGAATCACTGCACCCACCAGGGGAAAAGATCCCTAAAACAGCACCCTTGCCTTCTGTAAATGATGTCAAGTGGGTAATGTATTGTAAAAAGTACAGTTATTCAAATGGATTTCTGTTATGCATAGTACAATACCCTGTCCCTATAATGTCTCAGATGTTACAGATGGCAGGAACTGGGTCTGATTAAACAGGCTCGCTGAATCATTTAAACAGACAGTTGAGAGGCAGACAGTAGTACTGAAGGGATGCAGGACTTCAAGGATTATTGTTGCTTCTAGATCTCCACTGGTTTGCACTCCTCTGGCTCCCTGGTTGATACAGCACTTAAAAATAAATTAGCTGAATCATTTGGTGTGAGTACATGGTCTCTCCCGCCTTTGTTAAACAAGCTTCTGGGCTAGCCACTCCCAGCTCAGAAAACATTCCAGCATCACACATTGCTGCGAGCCTTGCTGTATTAATGTGGACAATTCAGTGAAACTTTTAAATGTGATAATGACATTGATGCTACTCTTTTCCCTGGAATGAACGGCACATGAATAAACTGCCTGCAAATCAGACATTCTTGTGAGGGCTCAAAGTGTGACTGGGGCCAGATGCATTTGTGAATACCTAGAGACAGGACGACAGGGTGGAGAAGTGAGGGGGAAGGAAGCGGGAGAACATGCAATTCAGATTTGCTATGGCAACTAGGGGAGCGCCAAGCTCTAGTAAACCACAGCAGTGAGTTTATCAGTTTTCTTTGCATGAAATTGTAAGCCAGTTGGGCCGTGACCAGGGATGGGGCAGCCTCAAAGATTTAGAGTTCGCATTCAGTTTGGATAAGCAGCTAAAAGCTGGGATGCTTTACAGGCTATCCAGACTTCTTAAGTGTGAATAGCTGGTCTGTAAATCTCAGGAAAACAGGCTTTCTCATGAAAGGTGTGGTAATTCTGCCTCCAGGGCCAAATTCAGAGGTGACTTGTAGACCCACTAAATTAGGCCAGGCCTATACTAGGAAATTAGGTTGGTATAACTACGTTGCTCAAGGATGTGAAAAATCCACATCCCTGATTGATGCAGTTAAATCGATTGAACCCCTGGTGTAGACAGTGATAGGTCGATAGGAGAATTCTCCCATTGCCCTAGTTACCACCCGTGAGGGAGATGGGTTACCTACGCCATTGGGAGATGTGCTAAGTGCTACAGTGGTGCAACTGCAGTAGTGCAGCTGCACCGCTGCAGCATTTTAAGTGTAGACAAGCCCTGAGACTCCCCAGTGCTTTGACTCCCCTCCACCTACTTTACCCACTCTAATGCTGCGTAAGGGACTCTAAGAGTTGTGGAATTGATATGCCAAAGAGCATATGCTTGGGTACAGTGAAATTAAGTAGGTCTAAATTTGCCTGTCAAAGTTAGTGTAGGAGAGTCTAGATAACACCACCTGATACATCACCTCTGAATTTGGCCAAGTCTCAGCTGCAAATGAGCCAAGAATGCCTTTCCTGGTATATTTCGACACTTCAGACTTTAGTGCTGGAGTGAAACTAGAAAGTATTGGGGGAGGGAGTTTAGTACAGTTTGATTCTAAAAATGGGTGACGGTTCAGGATGAGGATGGTCTCCTATTCTACCCAAGCTGGTGCACCCCTCTCTCTAGTAAATGTGACATTGTGGAGGAAGAGCCTCTCTTGAGCTTCTGGCGGTCAGCGTTTGGAGAGCTTGCACTGCAAACAGCTGTGTTCTGTAAAAGCAGCAGTTCCTGTCACCATTTTCAAACACAATCTAGCAGCACAGCTCTATGAAGGAGATGTGCAGCATGGCTCATTCAGATGCTGCACACTCACAGGTGATCTTTAGACCTGCCCATTTTCCAGTGGAGCTGGCAGCTGCTCATGTTGTGCATACTTGGTTGACTAGCCAAAGAAGGAACTGGGAGGGCATTTATCCAGTTGAGGCAGTTTAGAGCAGATGAGGCAAGAAGGAAAATTACCAGCTCTGACATCTGTTGCTCCCTACATGGAGGTGCACGGAGATGACCCAGAACTGTTACACCCCTTGGCAGCCCCACCCCCTTGTTGTAGGTAGCAGCAGCAGATCCCATTTTTGGCATACCAGGAAATCCTGGTTCTTGCTGTCATCAAGTGGTTATGGCCAGGGCCAGCCTCAGGCACCAGCGCAGCAAGCTGGTGCTTGGGGTGGCCCATGGAAGGGGGCGGCATGTCCAGGTCTTCGGCAGCAATTCGGCAGCGGGTCCCTCAGTCCCTCTCAGAGGGAAGGATCAGCCGCTGAATTGCCGCCAAAGAATGAAGCGGTGCAGGAAAGCAGCCGCTGAAGTGCCGCCGATCGCAGCTTTTTTTTTTTTCCCTTTGCCGCTTGGGGCAGCAAAAAAGTTGGAGCCGGCCCTGGTTATGGCAGAGTTACATAACCTTTACTTGCCGTCTGTAATACTTGTACAAAAAAGTTTACTCCCAATATAATGGAGCAGCATATAATAGTTCCCTTTACATGCTGTAGTGAAACCTAGTGTAAGAGGCGAGCAAAAATTAGTTTGCCTAGTAGATGTGGCATTTAACCAAAGGTTAAACATGTTGCAATGGAAATCTAGGGTGCTCTTTAAAAGTGGTTGGTTAATAGAAGGGAATGTCTCTTGGAGGTGGTCCTTATTGCAGGTTTCACTGTATTTGGGTATCTGTGTTAGTTATTAATAACTATTATTTATATCACACTGTAGCTCTTTGTCCTCTCAGAATACTTGAGAAGCCAATTCTATGTTTAGCCCTCACCAGTGTAGGCCTCCTGCTCTCTCAGAAGCAGGGAGGACCCATGGTTCAGTGGCCTGCAGTGTTTGTCAGTAGTTTGTGAGGGCAGAATTCTATTTATCTGTTTCCGAGAACATTTGTCCCACTCTAGCTTGCCAAAAAGAACACAATGCAGTGTAGCAGCCATCCAGAGTGATGGTAAATATTTGTTCCTTGTGCAAATGGTTCTTGTATTACATGTTGTTCTGTTGATGTACTTTTTCTGAAATGGAAAGGATTTGGGTTGTAGTCTGTTGTGTTCTACAATGCCTTGTCTTAATGTCATTCACCAGGGTATGATGCTTGAGAGCGGTAGTTTATTTGGGAGGAGTGGGAAGAATGCAAGCAAATACCAAATGTTGAATGTGTCTAATGAATTAAGACCACTAGCTCCCCTTCCTTGCCCTACCTCCGAGTAGTTTGAATTACAAGCAAATTTTGCAAATTCTCTCTCTTGTGAAATCCCCATTACCCACTTTCATTCTGTGCTTTAGTGATTGTTTTTATAGCCACAACCTTGAGAGAAAGGACTTTGGCAGTACTGATTTCCATCTCCTGATGTGTACCACTGGACTTCAGTACTGTGCCTTTTTCAAACCTCCCCTCCCCCCGCCCAATGTTTAACTCTCATACTGGTTTTCGCTGTGGTTACATCTGCTGATTTCTCTGCTCTGCCAAATCAGCTCAGCCACTGGGAGGACTAGAAGCATCTGTGGTTCCTGTGGATCAGCTGGCAAGATGCAGAATCTCTGCCAGGATCTAGTCAGCTTACAGTTTGGGAGATGAGGGGACCAGAGCAGGGCCTGTGCAAGGATATTTTGCACTGTAGGCGAAACTTCCACCTTGCGCTCCTCCTCCCCTCCCGAGCATCACTTATTATAAACTTTCAAAAATGAATACTGCATAATGTGACATTGTTCATTAGAATTAATACACTTTCGGCTTGAAAATTTATTAATTTCATTATTTAGTCTACATATTTAATGAAATTAAATACACCCTTTTAGTCATGTATACTTCCTTCCTTCATTCTTTCATATCGAAATCTACTACATTTTATTCTACCTTTAGAATATCCAATTATTATTAATAAAATTTATAAAATTAGAATGGCAGATACTCCATCATACAACTGACAATATCAAAATGACAAATTTCAGCAACCTACACACGCATATTCGCACATGATAGACATATACACTCAAATACTTAACATACACACACAATTGACACAAAGTATTAGCGAAATGATGCAGCAGCAATTGCCAGAGTCTTAGATCTGAAACAACTCAACAAAAATAGTTAGCCTCTGTCGACAGCCTCCGAAAACTAGTAAACTTAGCATTATAAACAGCCTGTCAAAACGGGTAATAGCTGCGCGCGACGAGAAAAATGACGTCATTGCCACTTTGTACCATAGTGAAGCAGTACGCTTGTGCCCGCAACACAGAGTTGGCATAGGCTATAGCTGTAATATACGAGAGAAGAACGACAAGTTAAAATTAAAGTTCAACGACATAAGAATGGCCGTAATGGGTCAGACCAAAGGTCCATCTAGCCCAGTATCCTGTCTACCGACAGTGGCCAATGTCAGGTGCCCAGAGGGTGTGAACCTAACAGGCAATGATCAAGTGATCTCTCTCCTGCCATCCATCTCCACCCTCTGACAAACAGAGGCTAGGGACACCATTTCTTACCCATCCTGGCTAATAGCCATTAATGGACTTAACCTCCATGAATTTATCCAATTCTCTTTTAAACGCTGTTATAGTCCCAGCCTTCACAACCTCCTCAGGTAAGGAGTTCCACAAGTTGACTGTGCGCTGTGTGAAGAACTTCTTTTTATTTGTTTTAAACCTGCTGCCCATTAATTTAATTTGGTGGCCCCTAGTTCTTGTATTATGGGAATAAGTAAATAACTTTTCCTTATCTACTTTCTCCACATCACTCATGATGTTATATACCTCTATCATATCCTCTCTTAGTCTCCTCTTTTCCAAGCTGAAAAGTCCTAGCATCTTTAATCTCTCCTTATATGGGACCCATTCCAAACCCCTAATCATTTTAGTTGCCCTTCTCTGAACCAAGTGCCAAGGGTGAGAGGGATGCTCAGTGGTTTGTGCATTGGCCTTCTAAACCCAGTATTGTGAGTTCAATCCTTGAGGGATCCATTTAGGGATCTGGGACAAAATCAGTACTTGGTCCTGCTAGTAAAGGGCTGGACTCAATGACCTTTCAGGGTCCCTTCCAGTTCTATGAGATCAGTATATCTCCATATATTTAATATTTATTTTTACAACATTTCTCTTTTCTTTATTCATTCATTTTCCATCAATAGTGTAAAAAAAAATTTGGGGCACCACTTTTTGGCACCCCAAAATCTTGGCACCCTAGGCAGCTGCCTATTTTGCCTAGTGGTTACACCGGTCCTGGACCAGAGGCATCAAAGAAGTTTTAAAATTATTACAGATTTTTCTGGCCCCAGTTTAAAAAACTAGGGATTTTTTTAAGGGTTGTGAATTGCTCAAGTGCTTGTGCTCTGGCTACTTCCTTTGTCTGAAGCAGGGGAACAGATTAAAGAAAGGCTGAGCTTTGTCTCTTCCCCACTGGCTTCTCCGTTCTGTGCTCCCTCCTCCTTGTGGTTCTGCTGAGGAGATAAGAGAGGGACAGAGGGACCATAAACTCTCCCTCTTCCTTCTCTGGGAGCCAGAACAAGGGTTTTACACTGACTAGACTGGTTCAGTGACTCACCCATGATGCAATAATGTCACCTGACAGTTATGACAAGCATTGGCTTTAAACAAAGGTTGGCATGAAACACAGGCTCACTATGTGAGGAGAGTGAAACAAACCATGAAACAAAAAATTTTATACCAGCGTAGCAATATGTCTTGAACAAACATTTTGCAGTTAAAAAAAATAGCTGGAAGGGAACATTTTGAATGAGGACATGAAAAATGAGGCCATTTCAGGCATAAGTTCTCTGGGCACTGGGACATATGGGAAGCCCAGTTCTCCTGGTGCATGGTCTCTTTACCACAGTCATACAATGTTCTGACACCAGTGGCTACCATTAAATGGAAACAGGGTGCCCCTTTCCTCACTCATCTTTCCCCCTTTTCCATTTTCTATTTCCTCCTTGTATTTCTGGTCTACCAGAGGATTTTATATTGTCAGCCATCACTACAGTATCTGAGCATAGTAATTTCCTTCCCAAACTTCCCTTCACCTATTTACTCTTAAACGGCTTCAGGGAGATTTTAAAATGATCTCCCTATCCCCTTTCCTCTCTTGCCATAGCTTTTTCTTCAGAAGTGCACCTGGCACACCTATTTTCTTTGGCACAATGCTGATGAAGTGTTGTTTGTAACCCAGTGGATTTATAAATATAAGAGTGAGGGTCAGGTTGACATGAATGAAGGACTGTCAAGCCGTATTTCCAGCTGTGCACTACTCTCGTGTTAAGTATGAGAGAAGCAGTGATAAAGATTCATGCCAATGCCTTCAGAGAAAAATGATCTTGCGTGCTTGGAAATATCAGATTAATCCAACTCTCTGCAGTTGCTAAGACGGAAAAAAGTAAACAAAGAACAAGAATTAGAGTAGGGAGTGGTGTTTTTAACTGGCATAGTCAAGAAGGACGCTTTGCTGTCAAAGATAGAAAATGGGGCTGGAAAAGATGCATTGGGTCTTCTATTTTATCCCCCAGCATGAAGCAGGATTGCCCTTTGCACAAGCTCTTCAAGTTTTACATCATCTATCCTTAAATATATAGTGCCTCAATCTCCTCCCTCAGAGGATAATTTCATTGGCTATGGGCCCAAGCTGTTAGGATTTGTTTCTAATGTTCAGTGTATTCTTCCTTTATTTTGGCTCAGTCCTATAATGTGTTCTGCACCTCTGCTGAGGACCTTCAACTCCCAGGGGTGTCAATAGGAGATGAGAGTATTCAACAGTTCTCCACTGATACTCAGCATATTGCTGTCATTTCAAGTTGTTAGCCCTTGTCAGGCTATTCTCAGCCACTGAAAATTCTACCAACTCTTTTTTCTAATCCCAGGGAAAAAAACCCACTAATTTGTCATCTCAGTGGCAACTTGCATTTGTATTCATAGATTTATAGATTTTTTAAGGCCAGACAATATAGTCTGACCTCTTGACCATAGATTTTCACTCTATAATTACTACAGTGGAGGGAATTATTCTTTTGTACTATGTAAGAGAACACTATCAAGCCCAAGCACTTGTGATTGAACAAGAGCATATCTTTTAGAAAGCCATTCATACTTGATTTAAAGACTCCATGTGATGATGAATTTGCTAGTTCCTGATTAAATGGTCAGTTATTCTTATGGTTTAGTTGTCTGCTTTTTGGTCTGAATTTTTTTTTTGCTGTACCTTCCAGTCATTAGATCTTATTTTGCCTTTGCCTGTTACATGAAAGAGTTCCACTACTATCGGATATCTTCTCCCTGTGTAAGTACTTTTTCACTATGATAAAGTTGCCTAAATCCAAAGGTACCAGGAAGCTGTACAGAGCATTCCAAATTAAAAGAAATGTGCTAACTTATTATCTATCAGCTGCTTATCTCAAGGCTGGAGAGATCTGTATTTCTTTTTCACCAGTTTGGGGAGAAATGAAGTGAGGAGCATGGGAGGTGGCAGTGTGATGGATATTATAGGCCTAACCTCTCATTGCTGCTTTTCGATAGTTTTGGAGAGTAAACTTTCCAAGTTAGGGGAATTCACTTTGAAGACCTTGTCTAAAAGATTGCAACCTACTCCTGTCATATTGTAGTATCCATAAGAGTACACCTCATCTGCTCAAGGGATTTGAACATGAGAGGGGAGAGTGATGACTGGCCAGCCTCAGGAAACAAACAAAGCCACAGCTCTGTATTTGACTGGGTTTTTCAGAAATATCTGTTGATTTTAAAACAGTGATACAAAATTATTATTATATATCAAACTGTGAATAAACAACAAAACCATCCAGGACTGCTATACCAACTCTTTCCCTGCCCCTAAACATAATATCTCTCTAACAGTCCTATGTGCCAATCATATGTATATCTGTGTTTCCTTTGGATAAGAGAGAGATTCTTTCCCATATTTCAGTTTTGTCTTTTTCCTTTAAACTGATGAAGAAGATGTTCATATAGAAACAAATTCTGCCATGTCAATATACCAGTCTTTTATATGTGGGAAACAAGAACTTGACCACCTTCAACAGATCAGCCTCAGAGCCTCTAGTCTTCTGAGTTTCTTTTCCTAATTCTGCTGCATGGCAATGTGTCGCTCTGCAATGAGGAACACTTGAGTGGCTTTCAGGTTTTCTATTGGATCACAGTTCACTTTGAATAGATTTGGCCTGAACTAAACTATGCATCCGGACACACCTGAGCTTTGGGGAAATTGAAATCCAAATGGAGATGGTGGTGTTGGGGAGGCAAGGCCAGAGCACAACTGAGTGCCACCAGCCCAAGCTGGTTTACGGTCTCTTGGGGACCATTACCAGCTGGGTTAAGTTACAGAAGTTCCTAGGCTGTTCTAACCTATGCTGGGGTGAAGGCTGGTGCAGATATGCTATAAGAACCAGGGAGCCATAACTGGCTGCCTTATGCACAGAGCAGACCTCAGAAGGGAATCTGGGCCACAAATCGTAGGCTGCCAGACAATTTTCTGAAATGAGGAAAGCATGACATGTTGCTGCATAGAATCCCTTCCTGTTGTGGCAATGTTAAACGTAAATCAAAGGTAAGGAGGGGTGGACCTCACCCACTCCGTATTTATTAGTTTGCTTTTCTAAAGCTACACCAAGTGTGGTTACCCCTCAGGGAGTTCCACAGTGTGGTCTGTAGCTGTCCTCATCTGTGTTACGGAGATGCAGTCCATGCAGACTACAGGTCACAGAATGTAAATACAGCTAGGCCATTCAGCTCAAGATGAAGCATTGCACTCTGGGACCTTTGCAAACCGCACCTCCACAAAGTTGCGATACGTTCTATTTTATGGAAATTAAAGGAAGGGCTTGGTCTTCTTCCTGGCAAGTTGCCAATGCAGCTGTTGGTTGGACAAAGTCTGGATGCCCCTCCATTCTAGTAATGATGGAAATATTTTTTTTTCCAGTGCAGCATACACTCACAGTGATGATCTAGAAAGAGCTTGGCTCCTGGCAGGGCGCTGGCACAGATAGTTCATTTTGTCAGGGACCAGAACACTGGCAAGTTTTAAGGTTGTGTCATATGGGAACAGTGCTGGAGAAAAGAAAAGTGAAACCAGATGTTTGTTTCTTACAGTTGCTTCATATTCATGTGCGAGGGGAGAAAAAAGACCATAAAAATGTCATAACCCTTGATCCCTGAGACTCAGAGTTACACCCTGTGAAACCTTGTGGTATACATCCCCACCCCTCTCTCTGCTGCTACAGGTTCTGAAGGAACAGGACTGTTTGACACTTGGGGCATTTGCATGTGTGTGTGTGTGTGTGTGTGTGTGTGCGCATGGAACTTGGAGGAAAAAGTACTTTGAGAGTTAAAGCTGACATGCTGGTTTTTTTTTATCAGATCTGCTGCATGTAGAATTTCTCCAGGGATGTATCCATGGAGAGTGCTGAGGGTGATTAGCATGTTTGGAAATTTGGTCTGAAAGGGCCTTGGGTCAGATGTAGTGAGTGACACAAGAGTAGAGTTGTCAGGAAAATTCTCTTTTCACTGCACAGCAGAGAGCCTGCACGTTATATTCTGAATTCAGAAACCAAAATAACTTTGACGAATGTGAGACAACAGATGGTGTATGTGTGTGTGTATGTGTGTGTGTGCACACATATCAAGCCAAACAGAGGTTTAAACAGAAAACGTCTAAGCACAGGAAAACCTTTTCTCTAATGCACAAGAACTACTATGTGATTCACTACAGAAAGTTGTCTTTCTTGGTCTTGCCTATCTTGCTCAGAAATAGGTCCTCTGTCCTCTTGTAGACAAATAATGCTGTGAATCAGATGAGATACACAGGGAGGGCAGTCCATAATCTGATCAGAATTATATCACCTCTCTCGTTGGCTTCTGTAATGGGTCTGAGCCACCAAGTGTGGTCCTCAATCTGAATTTTCTTCCAAGTTCACGAGAAACCAGATCCATCTCCCTAGCTTTAATATGTCTGTGTTTTGACTTCTGATGTGTAAGCCTTTTAGGGCAAGCATGTTTGTAGACAGTGCAGTGTATAGTTATGCTACTACTGCTATGAATCAGTACTTAGAATGAGTACAAAATGAGTTAAGAAGGACAGTTTAGTGGGTTTGACATTGGGCTGGGGTTCAGGAGAGTGGGGTGCTATTCCTGGCTCAGCCATAGACTTCCTGTGTGACCTTGGGCAAGTCATTTAGTCTCTCTCTGCCTCAGTTCCCCATTTATGAAATGGGTATGGTACCTTCCAATGTCACAGCAGTGTCATGAAGATAAAATCCATTAATGGTTATGAGGTGCTCAGTTATTATAGTGATGAGGGCCATATAACTTCCTAGTTAGACCTGGTATTGAAAGATAATTTTTACATACATCCTAAATTGTTAATATCACTGGAAATGGGCTATAACTCACACAGAATGTTTAAAATGTTCAGTGAGGTTTGGCGAAGGAGGGTGGAAGGTGGAATTCTAGACAATACTGGGGACTTAAGAAAAGACCCATGCTCTAGTAGAACTGGCTGTTTGTTTTATATTGGTATTCCTGCATCTGTCTCTACTCTAGGAGAGTAGTTTGAACCCATTAGTAAAGAATGGCCATTACACTTTTATTAGTTTTCCTCCTGGGGTTTTTGTTAAAGAGTCTTTTCCTCTCCTCTCCCCTATTGGTTTTGCTTTACGACTGCGCAGTAGAACTCCTCCAGGATTCAAAAGTATTCATGCTGCGGTGCAAGTGTTGGGGGGATGAGAGAGTTTGCTGTGGCAACCTGATTAGCTGGGGTGAAACAGTGGTGGGAAAGAAAGCGAGAGAGCACAATGTTCTTTTCTTTTTATGGAAAGTGATATATTACTGTAGACCACAGTAATCCAAGGTCTGCTCTTTGCTACTTAGTGATTTGCAGACAGCCCCCATTTGTGCTGTCCGGACCATGTGTGCAGCTGTGGTGGACAGAGGGGTGTCAATTAATCTTGATTTGTGCTACGGGATTACATTATGATGATAAATTTTTTCTCATATATTGAGTTTCAATGTATGTAGATGAACATGTGTGGGGGTAGTACAGAAACGTGCTATTGCATACAATGCACTCTCTCTCATTGAAACTTATACTGTTGTGTTATATAATTGCATAAACAAAGCCCCTTTCTTCTTGAGCCCTGGTCCAGGTTTGTCAAGTTGTAATAATTATCACTTTACACAAAAATTTTACTCTGCAAAGTACTTTGCAGGTACAGTATTGACCAATCCATTCTCACAACAGTATTAGACCCATTTTAGAGGGAGGTAAAATTAGGGTTGTCTTTAATTATTTGTATTTATTATTTTTATTATTGTTTATATTACAGCTGAAAATGTGTTGGGCATTGTACAAACACAGAGATA
Source organism: Mauremys reevesii (assembly GCF_016161935.1). NCBI lineage: Eukaryota > Metazoa > Chordata > Testudines > Geoemydidae > Mauremys > Mauremys reevesii. The sequence continues at coordinate 172,683,256 of NC_052624.1, read as the reverse complement.
GGCAAAGTCGCTACCCCAAAGAGCTTCCAATCTGTATAGACAAGACAGACCAACAATGGAGAAACAGATAAGCAAAATGTTGGAGGTGACGGTAGGTACACATCTTGTTTAGTTTGATTTTTTTTTACTTCTTCCATCTACCCTTGATCAATATTGTCAACTCAAAGCTTTCAAAAATCGTGAGATCATCTAAAAAATCACAAGATTTAAAAAAAATAATAAATTTGAGGGTTCTTTTTATTTGTCTTCTGATATTTAAATCTCTTGGGTTTATGGTTTCAAGCATTTCTATGTAATCATGAGGGACAGAAACTTACTTTAAAAAAACAAAAACTAAGATTGTTGCATCAGATGATAGTGTTCTTATGTTGTGACTTGCAACAAATAGTGACCGTTGTAGTGCAGGCGATGTACGACACAAAGTGGAGATGGGCGGGTCATGTAGTCCTCAGGCAAGACAATAGGTGGACAACCCGCATCAGTGACTGGAACCCTAGAGACCACAAGCAACCACTGGGCAGACCGAAAACGTGCTGGGCTGATTCCATGACAAAACTCTATGACCAGAAATGGAAAGAACGTGCTCTCCACATAATGGAATGGTGTGGCGTTGACTTGCGTTTGTCAGGAAGGATGGACAAGGACAAGCCGGACAAAGATTATTGCATAATCACAATACTCCAGAATCTGGAGCTTTAAAAAAACCACCAAAGAGCGCAGGACTCACAAGAGTTGGCAATGCTGCTTCCCTTCCTCTTTTCCTCTATCAAGGTGTCCAGATCATTTTGCTCTATCATTATTGCTCCAATAAGCTGTCCTTCACTATGTTCTTTTTCATCCTGCCCACTCCACAGCACAGATTTCAGGCTCTCTCTGAGAGAGAGCCAGGGAGAGTACAGCCTGCCAGATGGCATCCATGTTAAGCAAAGTGTCAGAAAATTGTCAGCAGGGATTCGCGGGGGGGGTGGGGTTTTGCCTGGTCTCACTTGCCCTCCTGCATTCACTGGCAGCTCCAAAGATGCAACCCTTCTATCCCTTATGGCAGGGGTGGCCAACCTGTGGCTCTGGAGCCACATGCGGCTCTTCAGAGGTCAATATGTGGCTCCTTGTATAGGCACCGACTCTGGGGCTGGAGCTATAGGCGCCAACTTTCCAATGTGCCAGGTGGTGCTCACTGCTCAACCCTTGGCTCTGCCACAGGCTGTGCCCCCACTCCACCCCCTTCCTTGAGCCTGCCATGCCCTTGCTCCTCACCTTCCCTCCAGAGCCTCCTGCACGCCACAAAACAGCTGATCAGGAGGTGCAGGGAGGGTGGGGGAGGTGCTGATCGGAGGGGCTGCCAGTGGGTGGGAGGCGCTGGGAGCAGAGGGGGAAGGAGCTAATGGGGGGCTGCTGAGGTATTACTGTGGCTCTTTGGCAATGTACATTGGTAAATTCTGGCTCCTTCTCAGGCTCAGGTTGGCCACCTCTGCCATGGAGTAGGAAGTTGGGGAATGTGGAGGACCTTCCCTTGACTGGGGTTACTTGTGGGAGAGCAAAGAGCTGTTCCTGCCCCTGTCAGTTCGGGGAAAACATTCAAATGTAAGTGCCTAAAGTTCAGCATCTCCATCTGTATTCAAGCACCTAACACAGGGGTAGGCAACCTATGGCACGCATGCCAAAGGCAGCATGCAAGCTGATTTTCAGTGGCACTCACACTGCCCAGGTCCTGGCCACCAGCCCGGGGGGCTCTGCATTTTAATTTAATTTTAAATTAAACTTCTTAAACATTTAAAAACTCTTATTTACTTTACATACAACAATAGTTTAGTTATACACCTCTATCTCGATATAACGCGACCTGATATAACATGAATTTGGATATAACACGGTAAAGCAGTGCTCCGGGAGGGGCTGCGCACTCTGGTGGATCAGAGCAAGTTCGATATAATAGGGTTTCACCTATAACGTGGTAAGATTTTTTGGCTCCTGAGGACAGCGTTATATTGAGGTAGAGGTGTATATTATAGACTTATAGAAAGAGACCTTCTAAAAACATTAAAATGTATTACTGGCACTTGAAACCTTAAATTAGAGTGAATAAATGAAGACTCGGCACACCACTGCTGAAAGGTTGCTGACCCCTGACCTAACATAAATGGTCTGATTTTTCCAGAGGAGCTGAGCACCCATAATTCCCAGTGACTTCTATGCCAGCCCTTTCCATTTCTCAGATCTCAGTGCAGGGCCTAAAGAGTAGGGGCTTTTTTTACCTCCTCAAGCCTGGGAGTAGTCAGGGACAGTGGAGGGCTAGTTAATCTTCCTTGTTAGCAATGGACCATCTTCACCACAGACTTAGTGGGGGAAGGGGTTGTAGCAGCATATTTTTCTTCTCCCATCCCCAGGTTTCCGATGAACACTGGTTCTGCTCCTCCTCTTCACCAGCGCTCTGTGCCTCCCTCCCAGCTCTCCCTGTTGAGCTGCACTGGGCAGAGGAGCAGCCAGTAGTGGGAGCAGAGATAGGGGAGGACAATGACAAGTCACAGCTGCTAGCTGCTGCTGAGCAACTGTGAGCATGGGCCCTAGCGACCAGTGGCTGAGCTGGCTGGGCATGGATGGAAGGGCACTCTACTTCCTTTTAGAGGGTCATGGTGCTGCTGCTTCAGTGTGTGCTCACTGGGAGTCACCTTGTGCAAACACACCAAACCTCTGGTTTAGAGAAAATCAATAGAAAATCTAGTCTGAGGCCATATTAGATTTGAAATATTAAACTAATCATTATGACTTAGCATTTTAACATGGCCAGAAAAGCTCTAGGTGTCTCCCCATACAGATAGAAGACAAGGACCCTGATTCTGGGATTCCTTGAATCCCCTGTACACCAACTCCGCTGGCATGTACTGCCAGTAAAGCTGGTGCATGTCCCCCTTGGGTAATATCCTGGCAAAAGGAAGAGTCTCTAGTAGTACAGTGGATTCTGATGGAACAGCCCTATGTCACCCTTGCATCCCCAATGTAGGAGCGTGTTTGGTTGGGCTCTAGGACAAATTGTGCTGGGGGGAGGAATGAAGGTGTGTGGCCAGAGTGAACTACATTCTGGCTGGTCTGATATTTTGCTAGAGACCATAGGTGGCTACTGCAGATGAGCATAAGTTAGAGCAGCCCCTGGGACTGTTCTAAATTGCACTGTAAACAGTTCCCATCCCAGAATCCAGGAGACGCAAATGTGGCACTAAGGGTGACCCCTTCACCCCCTCTGAGAATTCCAGGGCCCAATTGGCTTAAAACCATGAATATTGGATTTAGCATGGGGAGTGAGGTGGGTGGAGAACAAGGCAGGCGGGGAGGTGTAAAGGAGGAAGGAGAGCAGTAACATTAGTAAGATTATGCAGTTACAGAGGCAATATGTTGTATGATGAGACAAAGACAATGTGTTTATTTTTCAGATACATGGAGATGATTGAACAGGTTATAATTGGTAACATTCTTGTATGGCACTCTTAAATTCTGTCATCAATTTCTATAGCACCTATTCCATTTCTATATAGCCCTGTTGGTTTTTCCTAATTAAACTTGATAGGACTTTTAAATCACTGTATGGTTGCTATGGAACAATAACTCTGACTTTCCTTACTCTTGAACATTTAAACATTTCAACCCTACTGTTGCACTAAGACTGTTATTTTGCATGTAAAATTCATTGGAAATTATGGTTCCAGGACCTGTCTCCTACACTTCCTTACCCCTCTGTTACCAAGGTAACATGACTGTGGGCTCTCAGTGGCAGTTTTTCTAGTTTTTTTTATGAGATCTGCCATTGTGGCCTCTGGCAGGCAAGTCACCAAGTCACCAAATAGCACTGATATTTCTAATGACCAAATTGTTTATCACATAGCCCATGGCACAGACTGCAGAGAAGACAACATCTTCCTTCAGGAGATATTCAGGTTGCAGTCATTGTAAGTAATATGGCTGCCATGAGAACAGGAGCAGTGAAGGCAAAAAAACCTAACTAATTTTAAAATGGATTTTTTAATCTTATGAATGGGATTATATGCTGGGGTTGCCTGTGAGAGCAGGGCACTGGTCTCAGTGATGCAGGAGGTCCCTCTCAGTCAGGGGCGGCTCTAGACCCCAGCGCGCCAAGCAGGCGCGTGGGGCGGCCCTTTCCCGGGGGGCGGCATTTGGCTCCGGTGGACCTGCCGCAGGCATGCCGGCGGGAGCTCAACCGGAGCCACGGGAAGAGGGGACCCGCCACGGGACCGGGGAAGGGCGGCACAGTGCACCGCGCTGCTTGGGGCAGCCTACTTTCTAGAGCCGCCCCTGCTCTCAGTCCTATGTCCTGTGTTCCTATGAGAAGAATGTATGTTCACAAGAGTTTAACTTGTGGTGTCTCATTCAAAAAATGTGCCTTACATGCAGTGACGGCTAAATTCTCATTATATGCAAAAGGGAATGTAAAGTAGATATCAGAGTGAGCTTTCTCCAGAGGCATGCACAAAAACGGGCCTACGTTCTAGCCAGTAATGGTATGTCTATATTGCAATTAGACACCTGCAGCTGGCCTGTGCCAGCTGACTTGGGCTCAGAGGGCTAGGGCTGCGGGGCTGTTTAATTGTGGTGTCATTGTTTGAGCTCAGGCTGCAGCCGAAGCTCCGGGGGCCTCCCACCTCACAGGGTCCTAGAGTCCAGGCTTCAGGCCACGCCCAAACTGCAATTAAACAGCCCCTTAGCCTGAGCCCCGCAAGCTTGAGTCAGTTGGCATGAGCCAGCCACTGTTTTTTTTTTAATTGCAGTGTAGACATACCTTCCATGGCAAAAATCCACTGACCTGTAGAGGGTGGGACAGGAACATGTGTAGTTGAATTATTCCACCTTCCTGAGGCAGAGGGCTTGGTGTCAGAACAAGCAGTCCTTCTGTCCAGCACAGGGTGTGTGGGAGATCTTTTCCATTCTTCACTGGCCTCTCACCAAGCTGTGCCCTAAATTGGTGGGGGTCCTCTTCCATTTGTTCTGCCATCTCACCTGGTAGACTTGGGGTGTGGGGAGGTAAAGACATTCCAGGCACATAGTGTGCTGCTTTACTCTGGTTTGTAGTAAGTGATGAATTATCAGTATGAGGTATGTCTGTGGTTATATCAGGCCAGGGTTTTTGTTTATTTGTGGAAGAAGCTGGCCTGTGAGCTAGCCACACCTCCTTTATTCTTGGTCACACTCACACTGTGTGGCCAGAACCATGGAACACATCTGGTATTCTATGGCTCACTAGTGTCCCAGTACTTGATTGGAACAGCATGTGGTCCCTGCCTGACATCCACCAATGTTCCTGTTAAATTGTGCACAGTTTGTTCCTGGCTCGGTGTGTGAACAGCCTCTGGATTTAACCCATAGTCTAAAAGATTTTTCTGGGTGTGTCTGTCACTTGAAATCATTTATATCACATTATGCTACAAATCTCTGACCTATGCTCCAAAAGTTCTCAAAAATGTTGGTAATGTGATTGGGCAAATGCGCTGTTTCTAGTGAGCTGAACAAAATCATTGCTTACTCACTAATCCCAGTTTATTTCTACTCTGTGTATCCCTACATACGTAACATGAGACACTTCACCTATGGGATTGCATGTCAGTGGATGAAAAGAGATGGAATAAAGGAACAACCTATCACATTAACATACATAATCTTGTCTCCTATCAACAGTCCTATCCAACTGAGGAAGAAGCAGCATTAGTCTGTATTTGTTTTATGGGAAAATGCAATTGTTTACTTATTTGCCAGTCTATAATACAGTACTCAGAGCATGACACACCTCTTTAGCAGCCAAGCTGTCAGTGTCAGAACTGGATTGTATAAAGCAATGAAGATTATATGCAGGAGGTGCAATCAGGTTTCATTGCTTCTTGTAAAACAAATAAAGTTGCAGTCACAAGTGTCCCAGTTAATGCCTGCCAGGGTATTTCTTTCTATTTTCATTACCTGAGCCTGAGAAGGAGCTATGGAGTGAATATTTCACTGAGGACATCCATTCAGCCATTAAGCCAGCGGTGTTCGCCAGCGATCTAATTCTCCCTTATATCTCAAGGAGCTGGGGAAGGGTGGTGGCTGGCTCATCTAAAGATAAGACATTACAGCATTTTTATTCCTAACATGTGACATTGTATGACTGTACTCTGTGAGTAGGTGCTTAACTAAGAATGGCTTTTCTAGTGGGAGATTGTTCTTTCCTTTTTTTAGGTTTCCTCAACTCTTATGTTTTTGCTTATTGGGACATCCTGTAATCTGAAAGAAAAACTGTTAATATGTGTGCTAGGTGCATGCTGCCCTCTAATGGCCAGTTCTGGCTATGAGCCACGTTACAGTGTATTGTTTATATACGCAATGAAAAATCCATCTAGCCTAGGGTTTTCAGACCTTTTCATAATGTGGACCACAACTTTACAGAGAGAGTATTGAGGAACCTCCTTTCCTCCCATTTATGCTACTAAGGACCTCTTTCTCCCCCCTCACAACAGCACATATCTCCCCTCCCACTGACTATCACATAACGTCCCTGTGGCACCTACCATATGGTAACTGCTTGTGTTTCCTATTAGGAAAATTTAATGTGTTTTTAGCTGCCTTTTAATGCAGTTTAGAAGCTGGAAAAAAGGAGCCAAGCCAGTACCTTGAGACTAATCAGCACTCAGCAGACCACCAGAGATACATGGACCACAGTCTGAGAATCACTGGGCTAGCCAGTGTCTTGGAGAGAATTCAGACAGATCTATTTGTGAAACTCTTTATTGTGATAACTAACTTACACAGAAACAACTTCTTCTAGTTTACTACCAGACATGTAATAATGTCTATCCAGTTCTCAGAAAGCTATCAGTGCCCTGTCTGACTTGTAGATTTAGAGGGATTACAGTTCTCACCAAGCAGAAGCGTTCTTCTGCTGTTATCTTGGAGTAAGGTACAGTGTGTTACTCTCTTCAGAACACACTTCCACAAACAAACAGTGCCTGTGGAAAGCTTCATCAACATTATAAAGTTCATTCTGTTTTCTCAACAAATAAGAAAAGCTTTTAAGACAGCGTGGGGGTATCCTGACTACATAGCAGAAAAAAGAAAGATACCAGAAAGACATCTGCAGAGTTAATGATTGGTAGAATATGAAGAACAGTACTGGACTTAGTCCGCTCCTCTTTGATGAAGAATTCAGTATCCCTCTGTGGGACAAAGTTCATGAGTGGCAGAGAAAACAGAGCACTAATTCTGGTTAAGGAGACAAACAGTTTGTCTGAAAGTTGTGGACCAGAGAGTACTTGGAGTGGAGCAAAATTCTGGGGGTCTGATTCTAATTTAATTCACATCAGTCTAACTCCTTTAACTTAATAATGTCACTTTTTTTTAAATCCCCATATGAAATCAGAATCAGTACCTGTATTGGGTCCTATTCCTGGCTCTGCCACAGGCCTGCTGGGTGGGTGACTTTGGGCAAGTCACGTCACCTCTCTGTGTGTCAGTTTCCTCATCTGTAAGATGGAGATCATGATACTGACCTCCTTTGTAAAGCCCTTTGAGATCTGCTGGTGAAAAGCGCTATATCAGAGCCAGGTGTTTTTTATTTATTTATGTATTTATTAGGACTGTCAAGCAATTAAAAAAATTAATCGTGCGATTAATGGCACTGTTAAACAATAATAGAATACCTTTTATTTTAAATATTTTTGGATGTTTTCTACATTTTCAAATGTATTGATTTCAATGACAACACAGAATAGAAAGTATATAGTGCTCATTTTATATTTATTTTTGATTACAAGTATTTGCACCGTAAAAAAAAAAAAGAACAGTATTTTTCAGTTCACCTACTACAAGTACTGTAGTGCAATCTCTTATCATGAAAGTTGAACTTGCAAATGTAGAATTATGTACAAAACAACTGCATTCAAAAATAAAACAATGTAAAATTTTAGAGCCTGAAAGTCCACTCAGTTCTACTTTTTGTTCAGCCAATCACTCAGACAAACAAGTCTGTTTACATTTGCAGGAGATAATACTGCCCGCTTCTTTACAATGTCACCTGAAAGTGAGAACAGGCATTCTCATGGCAGTGTTGTAGCCAATATAGGAAGATATTTACGTGCCAGATGCATTAAAGATTCATGTGTCCCTTCATGCTTCAACCACCATTTCTGGGGACACCATTTCTGATAACGGGTTCTGCTCGATAACAATCCAAAGCAGTGAGGTCCGATGCATGTTCATTTTAATTGTCTGAGTCAGATGCCACCAGCAGAAGGTTGATTTTCTTTTTTGGTGGTTTGTGTTCTGTAGTTTCCGCATCAGAGTGTTGCTCTTTTAAGGCTTCTGTAACCATGCTCCACATCTCACCCCTCTCAGATTTTGGAAGGCACTTCAGATTCTTAAACCTTGAGTCGAGTGCTGTAGCTATCTTTAGAAATCTCACATTTCTTCACGTTTTGTCAAATCTGCAGTGAAAATGTTCTTAAAATGAACATCATGTGCTGGGTCATTATCTGTGACTGCTATAACATGAAATATATGGCAGAATGTGGGTAAAACAGCAGGGGACATACAGTTCTCCCCCAAGGAGTTTAGTCACAAATTTAATTAATGCATTTTTTTTTAAGGAGCATCATCAGCATGGAAGCATGTCTTCTGGAAAGGTGGTCGAATTATGAAGGGGCATATGAATGTTTAGCATATCTGGCACGTAAATACCTTGTAATGCCGGCTACAAAAGTGCCATGTAAATACCTGTTCTCACTTTCTGGTGACTTTGTAAACAACAAGAGGGCAGCTGGTAGTGAGGTTGACAGAAGAATTCTTCCATTGACCTAGTGCTGCCTACATTGGGGGTTAGGTTGGCTTAATGATGCCGCACAGGGGCATGGATTTTTCACACTCCTGAGCAACGTAGCTGGGTCAGCCTAACTTTTTAATATAGACTGAGGGATGTAAGGTAACCCCTGCTACATATCAGGTCTAGACCAATAGGAGTGTCCACACAGAGGTTTGCAACACTTTAACTGAATCAGTTTAAAATCATATCTTTAATTTAGTTCAGTGTGTGTAGACCCGACCTAAGACTTTGACTATATGGGAGAGTTTCACCGGTTTGGCTAAAGGAGTGATTAAAACTGGTTTAGTTAAACCAATACAAACATCTTTTTGGACATTTATTTAGGGTTGGCTTAAGTTGATTAGGATCAGGCCTGAGCTAAACAAAAGTAAATCACTTTTAAACTGAAACGCGAGTGTCCACCCAGGGGTTTGCACCGCTTTAACTAATCCAGTTTAAAGTAAAATGGTGCAGTTAGTCTGCAGAGAAGGCTTTACACTGGCACAAACACATTGACTTTAATGGAATTGCACTGGTGTCAATGAGGGCAGAATTTGTCCCAAGGCTCCATATTTCAGACTCCCTCATGTAGGCCTCTGAGGGTAGATATATAAATCAAAGTTTATTTTTGTCTAGCATAACCCCTCCCTCCCCCTACCCAGTTCAGAACAACGAGTAGCCAGTGAAGTACTGAACGATCACTGTCCCAGGCATAAGATGCTGATATCATCCTATTTTAGACCTGGTCGTACACTTAAAGTTATGTCGGCATAGCTACAGTGCTCAGGGGTGAAATCTACTGTTACTCGGGGAGGTGAGTTCCTACCTCGATGGAAAAATCCCTTGTGTCACTATAGGAAGCGTTTACTCTATGTGTGCTGCTGTAGTGCCTGTAGTGTAGATATGGGCTGAGAGACATTGGGCCTGATTTTGTGGGCCCTACTCAGGCAACACTCCATTGAAATCAGTGGGAATTTTGTCTGAGGGAAGGCTACAATGTTTGGCACTTGGTGACTGAAAACCGAAATCGCAGGGGGCAGTTTCTCTTTATTTTTCTTAGAGCAAATAAATAAACAAACACACAGATCAGGGACTGTGTGCCAAGCATAACAGGCTTAGCTCAGTCAGGACACACCAGGGTGAAGTTTGTTCAATCGTGCCAACAAGATTCTCCTGGCCGTAATTAGCTGCATACGAATCGCGTGTGGGACAGGCCACTGGCCTTTCCTCCTGTGGCTAGCACAGCTCAGCACTGAGTGGAAGAGGGGGGAGATGGGGAGATTTCCCTGCTGCTGCTCGGCTAGGAGGAGAGCTGTTTTCTACTCCGGTTTGCCTTGGCTGAACAGCCCCTCCTGCCGCAGTATCAGGTTACATGCTATTATGCAGTACTATCCTGAGTTACAAACAATGGCCAGAGGAACCTAAATCATGTAATATAAAGACTATAATTAAGAGGGAAAAGTGCTTATTTTGCCCCACCACCAATTCAGATTAGCTGAACTAGCAAATCACTTGGCAGATCCTTAAGGAGGAAAACACTTGAACTAGACTAGACTTTGGCTGTCTCACTGCGTTGGGCCAAGACAGCCTGCTGTGATTTGAATATTACCGTGGAGCTCAGATCTCAGGCAGTTAATTCTCTGCACAACAGGGATATGATTTATACCTCAGATATTACAGGTGCGCCCACGGTGCAAGATTCTCATCCAGATTTCAAACACCCCCAAGCTCAGAGGTATTCAGATCAGGGGTGCTGCTTCACGCCCATCTCTGGCAAATGGTGGGCTTGGGGATGAGAAGTAGCACTGTAGGAATGTTGCTAATCTTTCTCTGTTTGCTATCATTGCTGGTGCTAACTCTAGGACCTGTGTGTGTAAGCAGTAAAAGCTTTCCCATGCTTGGCTCTACCCCACCAGCTCCCTTTTCTTGCTCTGTTGTGCCTCCGTGTGGCTATTGAATATTTAACAGAGAGAGCTTTTCTTCCCATTGTTAGATATTTGAATTAAATAGGAGTTAAAAAACAGAAGGCCTGATACTCTATTACCTTGCATCACTTTTGCACTGATGGAATTCCATGGTTTTCAGTGGAGTTCATTCTGATTTACACCATGGTATATGAGAGTAGAATCAGGCCCCAAAGAGTTTTAAATAATCTGAATAAAAATCACTTCCTCTTTCAATTAATCACCTATTGCTGCCTTGGGTATCTGTGGAGTCACATACCTACTAGCTCTCTAATTGTCCATAGAGACTTATAGGAAAAACAAGAACCTAATTTTTTAATATAAAATATGAGGAGAGTAAGCCAGCATTGAGTCTGTGGCCTAGCAGAATAGGAAGTGTTGTCACTGTTCTCATACCCATTGCCCCACTCTTCTATCTTATCCTACACCTTCCTGCTTTTCCTGCTACACTCTTCTTTCTCAGCATGCATGTTACACTCATTTTACGCACCACTGAATACCAGACTAGTTATGCTAGTTATATTGCCCCTGAACCTGGACAAGCAGGTCAGCTTTTTCATTATGGAGAGTTTAATGGAAAAATTATGATGAAAAAGGTGTAAAACTTGCATATTATTTGTATACATCTGTGTTTGTACAGTGAATGTGTTCTTGTCCCGGTGCTGCTCCAATAATCCCTATTAACTCCCCCACACTCTCTCACACACTCTACAACCACAGGCTTGCCTGTCTGACAATTCAGAGAGTTTAGAGAACAGGAAGAGGAAGCATTCGCTGTCTTCTACATGCACTCAGACTCCTTGCAGTTAGTTCCCCATGGTTAAGCTGGTTTTACGCTGGGTGGAGTGGAGGATGTAGATCTAAGTTTAACATATCTGACTTGAATAGTATGCTCCCTGTCTCACCACCTGCATGATAGGGGGTCAGCGCATTATTTTTCTGTTTTAACACTTCCACATTAGGGACTTGGTTGTGACTTTGCCACAGACTCTGTGTGTGGGGCAGGCATAGATGTGCTGCCCCAGCTGCAGGCCAGGAATTAAGGCTTAGGTTATGTCTACACTACAGTTTATGCTGGCATAATTTATATGAATAAACCACCCTCCCCCAGTGACATAAATTACGCTGATATAAGCGCTCGTGGGCACAGCGCTATGCTGGCAGGAGAACTCCTGTCAACACAGCTTCTGCCGTTTGTGGAAGTGGTTTTATTATACCAACAGGAGAGCTCTCTCCCATTAGCATAGAGCGTCTTCACCAGATGTGCTGCAGTGGTACGGCTGCAGCACTGTACGTCTAGACCTGGTTTTAGCCTCAGAGTGTCATAATCTGGTCCATGGTTCCTCCCTTGCTCTTGGGAAGGTGTGGGAGGGAAGTCATATGTGCCAGCCTGACATGGATTACTGCCCCTGTGTGCTAACTCAGCTGCACTGGCTGGTATGTTGTAAGAGGAGGAGCCAAGGCTCCATCTGCTCCCTGCCCATCTTGGAAGGGAGGGAGAGCAGGGACTCTGCGGAGGCTGCTTTCCCTCCCATGTCACTACTTATCACAGGGGAGAACAGGGGCACCTTAATCTCAATTCTTCCTCGTCAGGGGCACTTAGGGTGATTGACAATCTCACTCTGCATTATTAAAACATGCTTCTTCTGGGTATTTAGAGCCAGACCGATGCTCTTACAAAAGTGATTTCTCTGTGATGTTGCCTGTGGTGGGGGGAACAGCAGTTCATGCAATACAGTAATAAGGCATCCCAGCAGCTGTTCACATTACAGGTGCAAAGACACTGAAAGTATTTCCATGGATGACAACCCTCCCCTGAGGCATTATGAAGCATTTGAAGTATTTGATACTTCTCCAGAAGTCACATATTTACAAAGTTTGACACTGACATCACTAGTTTGTTAATTTTAGAGAAAGGAAATGCCTGACACTGGTGGATTCATCAATTCTGAGTAGGGGTTTGGGGGCAGGATTACATGGCCTTTTCCTATTTTAATCCTTTGATGCTGTGAGCCAGTCTACCTAGGTAGTCCTGTTTGCAGCCTTATCTTCATTGCAGCCAAACATTCTCTTCTACAAAGTTTAAATCCAAAGGTTCTCTCTTCTCACTTGAATGCTTGTAACTTTCTCTCTTGCTTCAGATCTCTGTATATCAGGTTTTCGGAAGGAATCAGACTTATAGTTGATACCATGTGGAGAATAAAATCCTCTTTTATTATGATTTTAAATAAAAAATAGCTGCCATGGTGTTCTGCTTCTTGGAGATGATGCCAGTCTCGTGTTTGGCTGCTGATGTTTCAAGGGAACCAAGTTATCAGCTAGTCATAGTGTTTTGCTAAAATCAGACCGATATGTAGATTGAGAGGCAAATATGTTTCAGCATTAAACCTGCTTTAGGGAATGGACTCTCCACAGGCACTAAGCTGTTGAAATAGTAAGGAAAGAGATCAGCTGCAAAATATTTTCCAAGAATCGTTGCTGCATTTCTATTATTAACTATTATTATTTTATTTGTTTGTTTGTTTTGTGATAGTGCCTAGGACCCCTCGTCGTGGTCTAGGACCTCATTCTTTTGGGCACTGTACAAATACAGAACAAAAAGACGGCCTCTGCCCCAAAGAGCATATAATTAAGTTGTGCTGTTTTAATTAAATATTGGTTTAAATATTGACTTAGTCAAATCAGGGGAAAACCTTCATGGCCACATATATGTCAGTTTACAAATAGTCGATGCAAGCTAAATTGCCATAAGCCAGTTGTAAACTCATATAAGCCTGGTCACACAGGTTTGGGCTGGTTTAACTAACCAGGTTTTTAACACAGTTGGTCAAAGGTCAAGATTTCTGTACCACAGAAATTTCAAAATTCTGAAAAAAATTCACACTGTTTCAGGGAAAAAAAAGTACAAATTTCTAAGTTTCCCATGGAAGGAAAAATTGTGTGTGGGGGGAACTGAAATAATCGAAACGTTTCATTTTGGAAATTTTGAAACAAAACTGAGTTTGGGAGCCCGAGCTCTGAGGTCTCTGAAGCTGTGGCAGCCATGAGGGATCTGGGAGCTTGGAAGCCAAGCTCCTAGCTGTGTGGCAGGGAACAAGAAGCTCAGAGCTCCAGCTTGAGCCCAGGTTCTCAGGGCTTTCAGACTGCTGGCAGGCAGGGTGGAGCTCTGACTGCCTGTGTTTCAGTGGAAGTTCGCTGAAACTGTTACATTTCTGCAAAACATTTCAGTTCCACTGAATTGACATTTTCTGATGGAGAAACTGTTTTGTTGGAAAATTCCTAACCAGCTCTAATTTGTAAACCTGTTTTAATTAAACTGGTGCTGCTTCTGTGTGCAGACCTGATTCATCATTGCCCTAGATCTGTCCTTTACATAAGTGCAAAGTGTGTGTAAAATTCTACCAAACGAGAACGGCACATTTTGTACCCAATTTGCACTAGTATATAAGGCTAAACCAGATGCAGGGCAACCCCCTGGTTCAACTAAACTTTGTCTAGAATAGTGTTTACAAATACTATACAGTATGTTATTAAATCCTGTTAGCTGCTGTATTGAGCTTATTTAACCCATTCTTAAGCTCTAGTCAAGACAAAGGGCAGGTCTGCACTAGAAGTGCTACGTCGGTGCAGTTGCAGCGCGTCTGGTGAAGATGCTCTATGCTGATGGGCGATCGCTCTCATGTCGGCATAATTATTCCACCTCTGTGAGAGGCGGAAGCTATGTCAAGGCGAGAGCGTCTCCCACCAACATAGTGCCGGTGTGGACAGCACTTAAGTTGCTGTAACTTGCGTCACTCAGAGGGGTGTCTTTTTCATACCCCAGAGCGACGTAAGTTAGATTGATGAAAGCTGTAGTTTAGACCTGCCCAAAGTAAGTCCCCCCCATCCTCCCCCCCCCCCGGACTTAGTTTGACCTGCTAGCACATGATAAAGTACAACTTGCTTGTCTCGATTAAGGTTTTAGAAAGTGTTAGATCAAGCCAGCTAACATGACCTAACGTCACCCCTTTAAATCTAGACAAATCCTTAGGAATAGTTGAAGTCTCTAGTGTAGACTTTTAAAGCACTTTGAGATGCTGAGATGGAAAACACAAAGTAGTATCACAATTCGGATAACTGCCAGGGAACTGATTCGATGCAATTCGTTTCAATGGCTGTGTACAATCGATAAAAGCCACACCTGTCTAGTTACCTGGCACACCTGTTACTGTCTGTTCAAGCGGCGACTGGGTAAGAAATTGGTATTTGCTGACGTAAATATCTGACTGTACAGTCTTTGTTCACTTGGGCCTCAGTCATGAGCAATCCTGCAAACTCACACAGGGAACCGGGGTGGGTAGGTGGGTGGAGGTTAAGGACAAAGGAGAACTTACCTGCATCACTGGATCCTGCATAGGTTAGGGACAGTAGTGGCTACTGGGCTCCCTCTGCCTCCACTAGGAGCCAACTGCACACTGGAGCGAGTGCAGAGGTAGAAGTAATCTGCATTAGCAGAAGGGCAAGCACAATTAATTTCCCCCTGGGGTAACAGGAAAAGAAGAACCAGATTGTGACTCTGAGGGTATGTCTACACTTAAAAAGCTGCAGCACTGTAGCGCTTCAGTGTAGACACTACCTATGCTGACGGGAGGAGTTCTCCCATTGCTGTCCTGCTCTTAGGGCAACACAGGTACATGTTGCTTTTACTCAGACTGGACTGGGTACAATTCAGTCTTCCAGGTTGCTTCTAATAGCTGCTACACTACTCAAAACTTCTACACTGTTATGGTGTCTTTCACCTGTGCATCCTAAAATACTTTCAGCTTCTAAAGGGGAACTTGATTTCTGGATAAGAGCATAAGATTGGGACTCAGGAGACCTGGGTTCTATTCCTGACTCTACCACGGGTATGCTGGGTCACGTTACCTCTCTGTGCCTCAGTTTCTTCTTCTGTAAAATGAGGATAATGATGCTGATCTTCTTTGTAAAGTGCTTTCAGAGCTACTGATGTAAGATGCTGTTTGTTTTTGTTTAAACTATTGAACTCTGATGGCTAATAAACTTGTTGGAGAAAGATTTTTCTAAACTAAAAAACAAGCAAGCTTCTACACTCTCTTTTTAAAAAACAAAACAAAACAACAACAACAAAATATACCTCCATAAACCTCTCAGGCCACCTATACCCATCTTAAAGAAGAAAGAGTATAAGCCCAATTTAAAAATAAATGCTTTACAGATGACTGTTAAACACAGACTTGACAACATTTAGGCTGCTGGTGTGCTAAGACCGCTGCCTACCATGCTGACCAACATTGTCTTATTGTTTCTTTGTACTCTCCCGTCTGTCTATCCATCTGTTGTTGCTTTCCTTATATTTGCATTGCAAACTCTTTGGGGCAGGGAATGTCTTATTGTTCTGTTTGTACAGTGTGTAACACAGTGAGGTCCTGGTCCAAGACTCGTAGGCTCTGCAGTAATACAAATGACCATAACGATAATATATTAATTCTAATAACTAAGTCTAACACAATTAAACTTTCTGAAAATATATATTAACACTGGTCCAATTCCTGAGATCCTTACTGCATATTTGATTCAGTTTTTTATTTGGTTCTTACGCAGGGAGACACTCACTGCAGTCATTAGAAGCTTATCTGAATTAGGACCTCAGGTTCCTTATCAACTTTTTTTCAAGAAAACCAGTATTTTGGGCTTAATCTATTTCATGTTTCTTTAGCTAATTGAGCTTCCTCCCACTTCTCTATGGAAGGTAATGGACGTCTAGGTATTGTTTCATCCACTCCTGAAGTGCAGTCATTCTAGGGCAGCACACAACAGCCATTAAACAGTGGTTGACAACAACACTTAACATTAGGTTAGGCCAAGGAGTAAACGTGACTCGGATCCAGCTCCTATTGAAGTCTATGAGAGAGTTTTCTATTGATTTCAATGAGTGTTGGATCAGGCCCAACTAGTGTATTGAAATGAAACTGCAAATGGTATTTTAAGTGAGCAGAATAATTACCGTCCTTGACTTGGATTTTGGCCAGAACACCAGGGACAATCCCTCTTCTTTTACCAACTTGAAAATGTCTTAATGCTATGTACATTGATGAGATTTAAAGTAATTAATGCCTTAATAGTAAATATCTCCCAGCACATTATATTCCTATGAGTCTCTGATAGTCAGGATGGTCTCTTAATTGGAACACTTCTGATATCACCAAGGACTCTGTACTGGTAAAATACAGCATGTAGGTTGCAATTCCTCAGACTGGTCGTTTCTGTTGCTGTGGTAGAAAAGAGGACGTGGGGGAGGAAGAGGCCAGGTTTCAGGGAGAGTGACTGACTATGGGGACTTGTAAATAAATAAAAGAAAGTTAGGCATTGCAATCTTTGCTGTGATTTGTATAATATCTGGGTCGCTGTGTGAAAGGGGCAGGCTGAGTAATTGCTGAACCATTTACAACATTCCCACTTAACTGAAAAGAAGTGACACATTAGTGTCATTTGTAGAATTGTTGAAGCACTGGAAAACAGAATTAGTGTAGGGAGGGGATTCCCATTCTGTGATCCAGACTGTTGGTTGTCCACTGTGCATTTGCTAGTGGTCTCTTAGGAGAGCTAGTGAGTCACATGGTGCTAGCTCCTTCCTCCCATTGTTTCTAGCTACTAAACTGCATACACAAAAAGCTAAAAATACATTAAATGTGTTCCCAATATCACTACTTCGTAGCAGCAGTAACCACAAAAATACTTTTTATTTGCCAGTGGGATGGGAAGTGATCTGTGCAATTGCAAATGGGAGGTGGTCCCTGGAATGGTGAGCAAGAGAGGAGGTGGTCCACACAATGCTGGATGGGGGATGATCCCCAGGATGGTGAATGAAATGGAGAGGCGGTCCCTGTGATGCTCAGTGGAACGAGGGTTGGGGAGTGTTGGGCCCCATGATGGTGAGTGCGAGAGGAAGTGGTCCACAAGACTGTCTAGTAGGGTTTGGGCTACATTATGAAAAAGTCTGACAAGGTCAGGTGTAAGGGGATTTCAAGATCACTTTTGCTATTTTTTCACAGCACTTTTTTATACACGGACTTTGTGTGAGTTTGGGATACAGAGAAGTAAGAGACCTTTTGCTTGTAAAGCTGGAAACTTGTAACTATGCCATGTTGTCATGTTACCTAACTGAGAATGTAAGATGCTTCGCCACATGGAACATGCAATCACCCTTTCACCAGACATCCACTTGAGAAGAGAGGACCTTTATGTATTGTGTTTGGGTGCAGTGAGGATGTGTTTATAAACAGAACTCTGGGAAGGCTGGCTCCAGATATTAAAGGGTTAAAAACAAAACAAAAGTTCTTAGAATCACTGGGGGGGTGGGGGGAGAATGAGTGTAACAACAAATAACATTTAATAAAACATCTCTCATTATCAGTTAGGAAGCCCTTAAAACATTGGTGCAAGAGACAGAGGTTAATGATAAGGCCATGATAAACCACTGTGCAGTTAAGAACTCATTTCTTATTTGTATTTTTAAAACTGTAAATCCTGTTCACAATCTCCAAGTCAGATATCCAGGAAGAATCTTGCAAAACAAGAAATATACATAGTGACTCCTAGGTTAACACTGCCACCTACTGGAATAGCGTATAACATAAGGACGTGGATGTTACCAGATTGGAATACGGACTGTACATCTTTACATAGCATAAGATGTAGAATCCTATAAGTTACTTAAAAGTCTTCCACACTCAGGTACTGGATCTTGAATGGTATGTAGCTGTAAAGAGGAAGAAAAGGTGTCTAGCACTAGTCAGAAGAACAGCCAGAAAAAACCTTTAGTGCAGGGATCGGCAACCATTCAGCAGTGGTGTGCCGAGTCTTAATTTATTCACTCTAATTTAAGGTTTTGCGTGTCAGTAATACATTTTAATGTTTTTAGAAGGTCTCTTTCTATAAGCCTATAATATATAACTAAACTATTGTATGTAAAGTAAATAAGGTTTTTTAAATGTTTAAGAAGCTTCATTTAAAATTAAATTAAAATGCAGAGCCCCCTGGACCAGTGGCCAGGACCCCAGCAGTGTGAGTGCCACTGAAAATCAGCTCGCATGCCACCTTTGGCACGAGTGCCATAGGTTGCCTACCCCTGCTTTAGTGTATTGAATTGAGTAGAGCTGGGCAGGAATCAATTTTCCATTTTGTGGGAAATTCAATGAGTGTGAAATTTTTTTCTGTTTCTGAATGGAATAGAAACAAAAAATGTGAAATTACCTGCGGGATGAAATTCTGATTTTAGTTTTGGTCAATTGAAATGTTTTGTTTTGATAAAATCAAAACATTTTGTTCTAGTTTCAGTATATTTTTTTAAAATTTTTAATTATAAAATAAATTTCAAACCAAAAATCATTGAGAAATGAAAAATTGAAACATTCCATTCTGAAAATGTCTAGATATTATGTTTTGACATTATCAAAATTCTTCATTTATATATATATATTTTTTTCTAAAATGAAAATTCATCAGAATCAACACTTTTTTTCTGGCAAACTTTTTGCTCTTGAGGAATCAGCATTTTCTGATGAAAAAAACATTCAGTCAGAAAATTTGTGACCCCTTATAGATGTTAGGTTAGCTAAGTGCTGGAAAAAGTCTGGAGTTCCCTTCTCTCATTATGATCAAGAACAGTTACGGTCACTCACCCTCTCATCGCTTCCTACCCCTGAGTCTCACTGGATATTGAGGGGACACCTGAGTTCTGGGACTAAGAAGTCTGGTGATTTGGACACCAGAGTGAAAAAAAGGATAGCAAGGCTCTGTCAGTGGAAGTTATCAAGATGTGGGCCTCGTTTTCTTGAGTGTTAGATGTGTGGGCAAAGCCTCACTACAGCTAGGGTTCAGAGGGGAAGCTGCACTTCCTTCCTCAGAGGTTCTAGCTGGGGCTGGAAAGAGCTGTTTTGCTAGAGAGGGTACTGCTATAAAAGCATGGTCCTATAATCTAAAAATTACATAAAGTTCTGCTTGAATCCAAGGTAAGCTCCAGTGGTACCAAATAATTGCCTTCCTTGTCTGCACTTGGAGTTTACACCAATGCTGGTTGCTGGCATTGAGTGCTGGAATCAAGGCAAATCCACAATATAGACAAGGCTGTAAGGCAGCTATGGATGAACAGGAAGATGTGACTCTTGGAGATAATGAGATATTCCAGAGGAATTTGACACTGTAGGGAATGCGCTGGCATTCCACTGCCACATTCCGTCATTACTGCACAGAGGTTCCATTTAGGACCTGCAGCAAAGTGGCTAACCACCTTTCTTTTTAAACATTACGTACAAGATACGTATTTGTTTTTAAATGGATCTGCATTTATTTTCTCCAGTTCTGTGGTTATATTTATGGGTGTTAACAAAATAATTAGAGATGGAAAAGAACCACCTGTTTGTGATCTGGATCCAAACTTCCCTGAAGTTTGGGGATGATTGAATTTGATGTTATTAGAGAACAGCCCAAGCTGTAACGAAGAAATACAAGCTTCATGACAAGATTTTTTTTACCCATTCATAGAATCAGTAATAAAACGTTGGTAGTAATTTATCTGTCCTCTGCAAAGCAATAGAAAATCTATGTTGTAACTAGGGAGCTACTGACAGCCTCTTCATCTTTCACAACACCCCCATTAATGGGTAAATTGGTTCTGCTTTGATTTTTAATTGGCTACAAACAATAGTGTCTCCAGCTAATTGATTCAAGCCTGAACTTTTTCTCCAACATTAAGATCAGTTTGGATGTCTTCATTTTTTAATACTTACTTTTTCTGTTGGCTTCACTTTCTGACGTTCAGAATGGGAAATAGCTGGGGTTTAACTTCAATAAATCGAGATGAAAGAGTACAGGGAACTTGTGTGCAGTGTTTCCCAGCCTGAAATAACAAGGACTGCAACAGCCACTGCTGTTTCCATTTCAGACATGGATAGAGAGAGGGAGGGAGACAGAGGGAGGAAAGTTATTGGCATCATGTGGTTGATGTGGGGACAAAGGACCTGATCCTGCACATATGCACATGCTTAACTTTAAGGATATGAATAGTCCCATTGAAGGCAAAGTTAAGCACTTATGTTTTTGCAGGACTGGGATCTAGTTCAGTAGTGAGAGGACAGAAGAATCCTTAATATGGGTCAGACAGAGCCAGCTGCATTGTGACCAAAGCATAGCAAGCATTAAATAATTAAACCCTATATATCAGTGGTTTTCAACCTTTTTTCATTGCAGACACCTAACAAATTTTGAACAGAGGTGCGGATCCCTCTGGAAATCTTAGACATAGTCTGCGGGCCCCCAGGGATCTGTGGACCACAGGTTGAAAACCACTGCTATGTGTGTACCATTCCCCACCACTTCTCCTTCTCCCAGAATTTTTCAGGCTGACAGCTCTCAACATGATAAAGGGAGGGCAGGGAGAGAAAACAAGTGACAATCTAGTCTTGGAAGGGACGGAGAACATTCAATATTAAATACAAGTGTTTAAATACTAAATAAGGGAGAAACCATCAGCGCATTGAGAAGCAATAGGCCCACCTTGTCACTCTACTAACTCCAGCTGTAAAATTTACCGTAAGAAAGCTAGTAAATGAGAGCCATGCAAGCAAACAAAAGACACAGGGTTACTGGCAAATATTTGTTTTGGCTCTCAGCAGTGCCGTTCTCGTGATCAAGCTGAGCCCCTTTCCGCTTGTTTCACACTCAGCGTCATGCTGTCCTGTGGTTAGATTGATGGTGGCAGGGCAGAGTGAGGAGAGTGGGAAGAGGAGGAAAAAAGAAAAGCCCATGGGTGGCTGCTCAGCGTGTGTGTCAGTGGTAACTGAATTTCTGAAACCAGCCACTATCATCTCATAGCCTCAGGAATATTGTATAACCAGATAGTGGATACATTATGACAATGCCAAAGGATGTTTCACTGTCTTGTATATTCATGAGTGGCTGACCAAATAGCAGTTGGGCCCTTACCAACAGAATACACTCCTTGGGAACAGGGATGGCATTTGTCTCATGGTGAGCCCCTGCAGAGCTCAATTCTTGGACCCCTACAAGTGTTGACACTCATCACGCTGGGTGGGCTTGCGTCCCTGCATCATTGTGCTGGGCTTGGCTTGCGTTTAATTTGTAACTCAGTTACCATTATCAGGGGGCTGCCTCGGGGCCTCCAACGATTGCATGAGTTGCAGGTGCCTAATGCTGTCACTGTACTGGAAATCCACCTAAGCAAGAGCCTGGTCTCTTTTAGTGTGCCTTGTATGTCTGATCTCTTTGTTCAGGCGTTTTGGAGATGCTTGAAATCACCCTGGCAATTGTCTGCTGGCTGATACTAATTGCTTGTCTCCGATCCTTTCAGGCTAGTTAGTTTTGCATGTGGGAGGCCCTCAGCTGGTGAAAATGTGATTTTTTTCTCTTGATCTCAACAGTTTTCTAGTACCTGGGCCAACTTCTAGTATTAGGTAATAGTAATGATGATGGATATCTTTTAGAGAAGGCTTGTAATAATGATCTTTCTATCCACCTCAAACACAAATGTCTTTTCTTTCATTTCATATAACAAATATGGCATTAACTTACTCTGTCCCCTTTGTTTCTTTTGTCATTGCTGTTCACATTTTACTTCTCTGTCAGTCCAGCATGGACTTGCACCTCAGGCTTCACTGTGCTTCAGAATTTGTCCAATTTGTGTATAATTTTGATGACATTTCCTATAAAAACAAATTTTTCCAAAACATTTTTTTTCTGAATTTCCATTTTGTGGGAAATGTTGTAAAGATTTGTTTTCGGTCTAATTTGGAATGTCAACATTTTCTGTGAGACAGTAATGCTGAGTTTTGACCAGCTCTGCTTACAAACTAAAGAAGACAAAACAGACAGATGGAGGGTTAGAGGAAGTGGAACAAACAATGGCTTAGATGGCCAAGTGGTGATGGTGCAATGAGTCACATCTAAATCGTATAAAATCTAGATGACACAATGTTTTGTTTTTTAAATGATATGTATATAGAGATGGTCCCAAATTGCCCAACAGCCATGCTGTGATATTAATTATAAGCCTCACTGTAGCAGGGGGGTCTTCAGGAAGTTGAGACAAATTTGTAACCCTTGCAAAACAATTCATGTGGGCCCCTCTCAGCACAACCCAAGAGACAGTGTATAACCTCCTCCAGCCGGCTCTGTCATGCCATGCAGGGGAAGGTTTTGCATCTGTAGCATTGGGGGCAAGTAGTATATTTAATTATTTATTTATTTTTGCAAAATAGACTAAAATCAACTGTGATGGAAAGGGCACCCCAAGTCCTCTGTACCACTTACTTCCTGCACAGGTAACTGTTGGTGTAGCAGTAGGGGAGTCCTTTATACAGATCCAGTGGCCCCAATACCCTATGCAGTTGACACAGAGGGGTGGTGACTGCTCTTCCAGCCATTGCCCTATTCCTGTTTCAAATGGGAGTAGGTCAAAGTGCACCAAGGAACTTCTGGTGTGTGGTAGCAGGTTCCACACAGCCAGTTAGTGTATGAACGCTAGTACAGTAAAGATATACTCCTCAGTTTGTCATGCACTAACTTGCCATCTAGACAAGACCTTTGTGTCCTTTAGTCCTTAGCTTTGTCTGCTGGGATATTCTTCAAAGTGCAGACGCGCTCTCTGAAGTCCTTCTGTTGCTTTGGGGTTCCCTACTGGAATGTGCTTTACAACATTGGAGACATGGAGATCCCATATCCACATCATCTGTTCATTTTATGCATTTGTAATGTGCCAATCACAGTGTCCTCCAGGCCCCCAGTCCTGCAGGAGCATATGTGGTTGGACCTTTGTGTTACATGGAGCCCCTTTCAGTTCAGTGAGGCTCCACACGGGCACGGGTTTGCTCCCATGCAGTTTCTTAAAAGATTGGGGCCTAGGTGCCACATGGATCCTTTGTCAGGCATATGTGTGTGCTATTCTGTTGCAATGAGAGCTGGGTGGTGTATAGGGCTAGGACGAAGATAACTTCATGTTTTAATTTGCCATTGTCCTGAAGTCTCCCTCGCCACTGTGTCCCAGAGAACCAATGAAAGAATAAAGTGGAGCAGCCAGAGCCTTCTTTAGAGACACATTCAAGAGTCTATAAAGGATCCTTAAAAATACATGCACTCATTTTGAGGAAAGAATAGCACCTTTGAAGACAACAGAAGACTACACAAATCCCCAAAGTTGTTTCCAACCCACACAGTTCCTTCAGGGAAGTCTTTGAGCACAGAATTTAGCCATTGGTTTCATTTCTGCCTCCTCCTCCTGGTTTCAAGGAGAGCTGATTGGGAAGTTCACAGGTCCTTGTTTCTGTGAAAGCATCCTTCCTCCTCTCTAGAGCTGTGAATCACTAGGGGATGTGCTCTCACACTAACAGCCCAGCTATAATCAGAACTTGTTTGTTGCTATGGTAGCTTTATTTAGCTTTTTAAGGCTATTTTGGAAAGATGAATGCTGTAATTGCTAAATCTGTTCTAATTCAGGCATCACAGTGTGGCTGCGCCCCACACCTTTTTGGGCCATGAAGGGGTTAACATGCTGTACTGGGACCAGAGAAGACAAAAATCCCTGTCCTGCAGAAAGTGCCCAAACTGCCAAGCCTGGAGGGGCCCAGCTGAGGCTGATTATGAGCAGGAAATAAAAGGAGAAGCCGGGTTAAGCCAAGGGGCTTTTCAGGATGAAGGGACTGAGCCACTTTTTAATCTGGAAGCAGATGAAGCTATGGGCTGCTAAGATGTGGAGCAGGGTTGGCGAGGGAAGCCTCTTAGGTAGCAAATAACTGAGCAAAGGGTTCGAGTACACCACCAGGAATAAAATGTGTTTCCAGTTTTATGTGGGGAGTAAGAACTTGGGTTTATTTTTAGTCATTTACCTAATTCTCTCTGACAGCAAGAGACAAGCAGTGTTTGTGCTAGGAACCCAAGGACTGTTCAGCTGATCTTGGTGTGATATACTGGCTTTATGTATGTGTATTTGTGTGAAATCCTCTAGTAGCAGGTCCATCAAGAGGCCAAGGTTATGTATACACAGGAATTAAATACCCCTGGCTGGCCCGAGTTGGGGCTTGGATTGTGAGGCTGTAAAATTGCAGTGTAGACATTCGGGCTTAGGCTGGAACTCGAACTCTGGAGACTCTGCAAGGAGTAAAGTCCCAGAGCCCAGGCTCCAGCTGAAGCTCCAGACTCCAGCCCGGCAGCCTGAGCCCTGTGAGCACAAGTCAGCTGACATGGACCAGCCACACCTGGTGTTTTATTGCAGTGTAAACATATCTTAAGGGACCTGCTACAGTTAACACCAAAGGGAGATCTATTTTAGCTCAGGCGATAGAAGTCTGATTTCTGGAGATGAGGTTTTGTTGCTCGGATGTGTAGTTTATTGCGTAACTGATTGTCCACAGCACATGGGTAGTACCACACCTTAAGTAAGAGATGACCAGTTTATTTATTTCTCTGGTAATGGAAATTTTTGGAGGTATGCTTCTGGATTGAAGAACTTGGTAGCCCGGTCAATGTCTAGGTCGTAGGGGACACTTATTTTAGTTGGAGGTGTTTCAACTAGTGAAGGCCCTTGGGATTGTTTTTCATCTGGTATGGTCAGTTGGTTGAAGGCAAGGCCATCCAATAGGATTTTAGGGGCAAGGTTTGTCATGGAAGCGAGCTGGACTTAGGGAACATTTCCGTGTGCTACTAATGCTGCTAGATGCGATTTTGATGGTTTCTTCTCCATGTCAGTTTGTTCGGACTTTTGTAACCATGTAGGAGTCTTGTAGAGAGGGCTTAAATTTATGGGAAAAAACTATAAATTACAACTCTTTCTGTGAGAGACAAGGTGGGTGAGGTAATATCGTTTATTGGACCAACTTCTGGTGGAAGGTACAAGCTTTTGAGATTTTTTTGTATCCATTTTTGTATCCATTTTTGTGATACCTTCTTCTGGGCAGGTTACAAAGAGTTAAAGTGAGTCTCCATGGTGGCTTTTCCATAACATAGTCATTGTGTGCACATCCACATGGACCATACTGCCTAACTTTTGTATGTGGGCTGATATCCCATACTTCCTCAGAGGTCTACCCTGTATAGCTTTATTGTCGCTGAGCGCAGTTCTGACCCACTGAGTTAACTAACATGATGCTGAGTACTGTTTAGCAGGCAACTAGGATAAATTGTGTTCAATATAGCGTCAGCTCATTATGTTTAAACCCTGATCAGAGCAAGGTTTAATCACAATTAGTTGTCAGTATGTTGAATGTTTTGTTTATACTTTGCCTGTTAATTTGTGTTGAACACTGTCAGTTAACATGGTTATTCACAACTATATTCAGTCATAGTAAAACTTCATAGTATAGATCAGGTCCCTGAAGACTTGAACACAGTTGGTGAAACTGGATTTAACAGGTCCACTGCATGGATGGGAAATGGAGGACCATCTCAGAACACAATAGTTATTTATCAGGGGGCACTGTTCGTTCAGAGATGCATTCTTTTGATGAGATCTCGGGGCAACAGTTGGGGAATGTTTCTTTCTGAGAGAACTGAAGATGGCTTATATCTCTTACCCTGATATTTCTCTGCATTGTTAAAGCCAGGGAGGAGAGGATATTCAAGTCTCAAGCAAGAAATGGTAACTTTTTCTCTGAGTTTTTGGCTTTACCTTTTGGGTGGACCTCAGAGGCAAAATACCTAAACAGAAAAAAGAACATAAAAGACTCTTTTTCATATGACTTTATTGAGAAGCAGATGGCCATAATAGCATATTAGCAGGATCGTTCACATGTCATTAGAAAGGACGTAAAAAACAAAAAAGCAAATCCAAAAAGTCGAAGAGTGGAGTGCTGTTACTCCAGAGAACAGATATGACACAAGGATTGCTCAAATAGCAGGTGGAAGACTTCTGTTCACATTCTTGGGTCTCTCTTTCATGGGTTTATTAAAAAGAGTCTACACAGAGAGTACAGGGCTACAGTGAGGTTATGCTATAGCTTCTGTAAAAGTATGTGGATGAATGCTGCAATCAGGATGTCTGAAGAGACTTCCACATCATGTAGGCCTTTCCCCTACTTTCCGTATGTCTTCCTGAACATAAATAATTTGGTTTTCTTCACCGTTAATAAATGAGCTGGTATCTGCAGCTTTTTGTAACATTACATTGTATTGATTGCAAATGTTAAATGCACAATACTGAATGCATGCTGAGAGTTTAACTGTGGGGTAGGTGCCTTTCTGACCTTGATATTGTAATAGCCAATGTAAGATATTGGAAGCTTTTTTTTTTTAAATGGCCCTGTGTTAGGTACTGAACTATACTGAATTTGGAAGGGATAATGTGAGGCACTCCCTCCTCCCCACCAGAGACTGAGTGCAGTATAGTGGTTCCCAAGGCATCAATTTCTAAGAGTAAGACCTGGGCAGTGCCAGTGTCCTCTTCTCTTAATGCAGCAACTGCAACTCCTCTCCTCTGGTATAATGTTGGCCTGCCTCTCATTTAGTTAAACTAAGGTTGCTCCAAATCCCCTATCATGTCAGACTGAACAAAATTGAAATCTGGGACAATCCAAGTCTATCATTGTGTAAAATGAGCATGTGTAAAATGATACAGACATTCACTGCACCAAGTTCAGGTAGGAAAGGGTTCTGTGGTTGGAACTCCCTGCCTAGTGTCAATCACAAAAGCCATCGCTCTAGCAGGCATGCCTGTGTTTGGGAAACACTGTGCTAAGTTCCCTCCTGCCTCCAGTAGCCCAGGAAAAAAGCTCTGATCTCCTCCTGCTAGACAGCTCACTGAGCAATGCCTGTTTCATGCAGTTCTGCAGTTAGTGGACTAGAAGGCTTTTGAGCATTTAAAACTCTTGCTATTTTAAAGCAGCCATATATTATAGAAACAAAAACAAATGGAGTACAGTGAATGTCATAGGATAAATTATCTCTTGGGGTTCTAGTGACTTCCTAAAAGCAATAGATTATAAACAAGAATAGCACCTGAACCTCTGAGTGGAATTATTTCCTTCAATATCACTGTAGAATATAACTAGCTTTCTCAGCTACAAAGCTTGCACTATTTTGGTGACCTGCCCCTTTAAATGAACTGTTTCTGATCACTTCTTTGCTTTATATGGGGAAAAATTATTTATTTTTTATGGTAAAATCAGCACAAGCAACAGTGAGATGATCTTCATTATACAGCATCACTGAAACTGTGTACTCTCCCTGTGTGAAACAAAAGCAAAACGTTAGATTAGCACACAAATAGTACAGAACTGCCTCTCTTCATAGAAGAGAGTCCCCTTTTTTGTTAAAATTGTTATACCCCTCCTGAAAGCTCTTCCAGTCCAAATATGTTTCAAAGGTGGTAAAAGGTGTGGCCCATTTTTCTTGCCAAATGCCCCTCTTCATAGATGTCAAATGTTGATAGCGCAGCAAATTCAAAATTAAAACATGGTGGTAAATGCTTCTATAGGGAAATAAAACTCTTCATATTTAAAAATTCCTTTCAGGTCCATGCAGCTTTTCTTGCTCTTTCTGAAACAACTGCACCTTGGCTTTTGTTATTAAGGCTTTTTCTTTACTTTGCAGCTGCTGTATAATCAGAGTGGGAGAAATGTTCTTTTGACTGGGATTCATCCCATTCTAATCTTATTGTTCAAATATTGCACTATTATAACTTCAGATGAATTTTCACAGATGTTAACATATTAATTGGGTATTTTTAAAAAAAGCATCATCTGTAGAAACACATGACACAGACACAGAACTTGCTGTATCTTAGTTCCAACAAAACAGGTGGTAACAATAACGCTTCCTTCGGGGACAATTTCACATCAGCACTCTGCACAATGTAAAAGAGAAACTATGCACAGTCCAAATGTGTAGACCTGGGCTTAGGGAACATCTTAATTTCATAGGTCAAAATATCTCTCTCCTCCTAACAGTCAGAAATATTGGGAAAGTCAGGTGGCTAAGCTTACTTCAGAGATTGAGAGGAGGATTTAACACAGAAATTTGTTTTAATTCTGGATTTTTGAGCCACATTTGATCTTCTCTGCAGAAACTGGGCAGGAAACCTGCCAGCAGTGTGGAGGCTCAGAGGAGCATTGCTGCCTTTGGCCTGAGCCCACAGAAACCTCTCTGGGCGTTAAGAGCTCTCTGGCTTTGAGGTGGTGGGTGTGTGCATCTAGTAATTGACTGTTTTCCTGGGGATTCTCCTCTCTGTACCATGTGGATTTCTGCAACAGGAACTGGCCTCTTCCCCCTTGAACCTCTCTTTGGGGACAGTACAGTGTAGGTTCTAGAGGAGACCCCATGACAACATGGTTCCTGAGTATATAGCCTTGTTTGTACTGGACTCCATAGATGCTGACTCCGTGGGTGCTCTGGGGCTGGAGCACCCATGGGGAAAAATTGCTGGGTGCTCTGCACCCACCGGCAGCTCCCCACCCTGCTCCCCTTCCCCAACTCGCCTCTGCCTCTGCCTCCTCCCCTGAGCGTGCTGCGTACCCGCTTCTTCCCCCGAGCTCCCAGCACTTGCGCCGCCAAACAGCTGTTTTGCACGGCAAGCACTGGGAGGGAGGGCAGACGACGGGGAATGCGGTGTGCTCAGGGAAGAGGCGGGGCTGGGGCGGGGTTTTGGGGAAGGGTCCAATAGGGGCAGGGACGGAGCAGAGTTGGGGTAGGGACTTTGGGGAAGGGTTGGAATGGGAGCGGGGAAAGGTTGGAGTAGGGGCAGGGCCAGGGGCGAGGGGGTGCGAGCTCCCACCAGCGCCCGGGAAAGTTGGCGCCTATGCTGGATTCCACTGAACAGAGTCTCTCAGAGACAACTCATATCTGCTGTGAGTGGTAGTGAGGGGCAAAATTTAAAGGTTTGGCCACCCCTGAAATAGCTCGTCACTGCCCTCCTCCCCCTGAGGCAGGTCCCTCCCCCTTACTCTCAGTCTCCCTGCCTGGAAAGCAGCAGCCCCTCCCTGCGGCTCCCAGCTGTTGCTCCTGGTTCTCCCCATGGGGCACAGCTCATGGGCTCCGCCATGCCATGTGACTGAGCGGGGCCCGCAAACCTTGGCAGAAATCTGGGGAGGCATGTGACCTCACATGCCTTCTCCCCATGTGTTGCCTCTGGACTCTCTTGGGGTTGCTGATATTAGATCAATGTTTATAATAATCAGAGCCAGATTTTGCAACCCATATACATGTTGAGTAGTACCTTATTCCCCATGGGTCAGAGTGGAAGAATTGGCCCTTATTAGGTAATTGAGGTTGGTTTCCTGTTCTGTTGTTTATAAATTTAGTAATTCTTCAGTGCTATATAGTCTTTTGCCTGAATATGGGGCTGTTGTGACCTGTCCCCATTGTTCTCGAATGACTGGATTTCTTTAAATTTTATTATAACCTTTTGATAATTTGGAAAAATGAATTCTTATAAATAAAAAAATCTGAGAAGAATGACTGTCTTTCTTATTTAGGTCTGGATTCCCTAACTCTCACAGGGCCAGATTCTTATAGAAGGTTTTCTTAGATAATCTCATTGTCCCATCTGACCTTAAAAATCTATGAAATATATATCTTTACTCACTTTAAGTACCTTATTGTAGAGTGGGACTACTTATGGGCCAAGTTGCTTATCAGTGTCTCATGGAATTATATACTAGTCAACATGAGCAGAATGAAGCGGTAGTAGGTCCTTGACTGCTTAATGGGATTGTACACTTTAGTTTTGGTGGCCATGATTCTCCCCACCTGCAAGTTCTTAACCAATGGCCACTCTGATCTAGACCCCTGTGCCCCCTTCCACTGGCCTCCTCAATTCTTTGGCAAATGGTTGGTGTCTTTGCCTGGCCGAGGACAGCGTTTAGTTGTGCCTGGGCAGGTAAACAGATGCTAGGAGGCTTTCAGCATCTCTGGCACTGTGTGCCTGTCTGCTGAAATTCAAGCAGGAGATTGGTTCAGTATGGAGTATGCTACTTCCAAAGACATAATGGATAAGCAGGGAAGGGGAGGTGGTAAAATAGGCCAATGAGAGTAGAAGTGAAGGACTGATAGGAATGAAAAGAGGGGAGAGAGAGGTTGTGTCCTCTAGTCTAAACTCCTTTCACCTCCTCTCCACTTCTTCCTTTCTCCATTTCTTCCCCTTCCCCACTACCCTTGACTCTCATCTTAAGACTTCAGCAAGTTTAAGCTCCTTGCAGCAACTACTGGTATAGAAAACATTGCTCCAGTGGTGCTAATGGGCCCTTGCAGAGGTGACCTTCCTCTTAGGAATCACCAGGAGGCGCTGCTTCCCCTGCTACCAATGCAAGAATCAGGGCAGGGCAGTGTACTAGAGGGACAAACTACAAACATGGGGAAAACCAACCGTGCTGAATGTCCCCAGCCTCCAGTACTAGAAGAGTGAATCTGTTACTGTACTAGGGACATTCTGGTAGGACAATGTGGTGGTTCTTAAAGACATAAGACTTGCCATACTGAGTCAGACCAATGATCCGTCTGTCACTGTATCCTGTCTCCAACAGTGGCCCATACCAGAGCTTCAGGTGAAGTGTACAGAACAGGGCAGTTGAATCTTTCCCTCCTAGCTTCTGGCAGGCAGAGGTTTAGGGTCATCCCAAACATGGGGTTGCATCCCTGATCATCTTGGCTAATAGCCATTGATGGACCTATCCTCCATGAATTGACCAAATTCTTTTTTGAACCCAGTTACATTTTTGGCGATCACAACATCTCATGGCAATGAGCTCAACAGGTTAATTGTGCATTGTGTGAAAAAGTATTTTCTCTTGTTTGTATTAAACCTGCTGAAGGGTAACTAACACTTCTCTATTCCCTTTTTCCACACCATTCATGATTTAAGAGACCTCTACCATATCCCCCTTTAGTCATTGCTTTTCTAAGCTGAACAACCCTAATCTTTTTAGTCTTTCCACGTATGGAAGCCATTCCATATCTTTGATCATTTCTGTTGCCCTTCTCTGAACATTTTTCAGTTCCATATTCTTTTTGAGATTGGGCGACCAGAACTGACACAGTATTCAAGGTGTGGGAGCACCTGAATTTATAGAGTGGCATTATGATAGTTTCTGTCTTATTTTCTATCCCTTTCCTAATAGTTGCTAACATTCTGTTAGCCTCTTTGACTGCTGCTGTTCGCCTAGCTGAAGTTTTCAGAGAACTATCCACAGTGACTTCAAGATGTCTTTCTAAACATCACTCTGATTATTAGCCATGGTGGCATTCTTTTAGTCCTCTTATTGTCTTTTCTGGTTGAGGGTAAACATTTAGTTTGAGCCTCTGTTATGGTGTTTTTAAATAATACCCCTGCTACTTGCAGGCATTTAACCCTTATGATAGCTCCTTTTATTTTCCATCTAACAAGTATTCCCATTTTTATGTAGTTCACCTTTTCAAAGTTAAATGTTACCGTAGTAGGTTTTTGGGGGCTTTTATCCACTCTATGAGAATGTTAAATGTAAGTACATTATGGTCACTATTACTGATTGATTCAGGCATAGTTACTTCTTGGCCCAGATTCTGGGCTCCAGAATTGCCACCTCCCCTTGTGGGTTCCAGGACTAGCTGCTCCAAGAAGCAGTCACTGTTGGTGTCTAGAAATTTTATCTCTGCATCATGCCCTGAGGTGACATTTACCCAGTCAATATGGGAATAGTTGAAATCACACATTATTATTGCGCTTTTTGCTCTTAGTCAGGTAATTCTTAGATTTCAGGACATAACCACAGGGAACTTACTTGGGGGATTTCATGGATTCCCAGTGTGACAGGCCCTTCGTAGTAGATATGTTCTGAAAAACAAATGGATGATGATTGTGCAATGAACAAAGGAAACAAGCAGGTGATAGTATGCACTGTTTTATAGCAATACTTTGAAACCCTTAGTGACAAGTGCTCTAGGACTTAAAAAAGCTTTATGGACAACAACTCTCTGAGAGAAGCGTAAAGGTATGGACCATGTTCCTAGTGTAGGAGAGACTATGCAGAGTTCCAGTGTCATCACTGCCCATCTGAGTAAAGTTGTGCAGGTGCTTCAATGTCTGCAGAATCCGGGCCTATAACTCCTGTCTAGGATCTAGCAAAACTAAACAGAACAGAGTTTTGCAGTATTTTTAAAATTTTGAGTCATTACTCGATGCAGCAGAGAAGCCTCAGACTCTAAGGCTCCTGCTTCATGCACAGAAGTGAGCAACCATGGCAACAGCTCTTTGAAAAGGAAAATGCTTCCCATGGCACAGGTGAAGCAGCTGGAGAGTCCAGGCCATGAGCCAGCTGTAGTCTAGTGAATTGGATTTAGGGTCAGCAGCTAAAATATCCTGAATTCTAATCCCAGTGTTGATGTCGACATTTTGGGCCCCTTAGGCAAGTCACTTGCCCTCTCTGCCTTCATTTCCTCTTTTATTAAAAAAAAAAAGTGGGGTTTGAGCATTTGCAGAAGCAGAGGTGTAGATGGGAGCTGTCCTATTTGTAAAGTGCTGGTGTGGACAGTGCAGTGCAGAAAGCAACCCCTTGCTGTAGAATCTCCTGTAATGGGCCGTGTTTGAGAAGGAAAATGCAGCAAGTGGGACAGGCAGCTTGGAACCAGGATCAAACTGCCCAACAAGTCCTGAACAGCAGCAGAGGACAAAAGTGGAGGAAGTATGAGCTCTGAATCCTTCTCTAACAGTTGGAGATAGAGACTCTTCACAGGTCACGTGAGTCAATGGAGTCAGCCCTGGAGTATTTCAGAACTGGCAAGAGATTAAAAGTGAAATGACTGTGTGCTAGCTTTGCAAAACCTATGTTTGAAACTGAATTAGACAAGATCAGACAACACACATGCTTCTGAACGTGTGGGGATGCTAATATCTCCCTGGTGAAGGTAGATACTAATTTTTCTACTACACCATAAATCATCTTTGACCATCCCACCAGGGCTAGATTAAGGCAATCCTGGGCTGTAGATGTACTTCCCCCATTAGGAGACCCTGAAGTCCTGCCCATGCATTGTGGCCATACTCTTGCTTGAGGTGGTAGCAGTAGGAGTTATTCCTAGGACTACCACCACCACCAGTACTATTCTTTGGGGCATCTGGGGGAGCCGATCTAGAATTTAGTAGGAGATAGGAGCTGTGCACCCCTGAGTTCTATTCCTTTGTGAGCTGAGTGAATATCAGTCCCACTTCACAGATGGGGAAATGGACTCTTCTCCCCTGTACCAGTAGGTGGGCTTCTGCTGCGGGAGATGAGAGCAGCTTTAATCTTCAGCTACTGGAGGCTCCCAGGAGATGTTCTGAATCAATAGGTCTACTGTGTTTTATGACCAAACCCCTAGCTGACTTTGGTGGCTGTGTTGTTTAAACCAGGTCTCTGAAACCAGTGTGATTGCCTCTCCATGGACTTTACAAAGCTGGGGCTACAGCAGAAAACAGTGTCTCCCAAGGCTGAATCCCACTGAATGCATGTCTTGCTTTTGGGATTCCAGTTTAACATAGTATTCTCGATACAGTACATCTTCCTAAACCCTTGCATTTACCTATCAGTGGGGGGCAAATGAGATAAATTAGTTGCAGTAATTATAAATAAGACAAACACTTAGCTTTGTGCATTGAATGGAAAGTATTGCCTCTTTGGAACTTTCCTGTCTGAGTTCACATAGGTTATATAGTGTGAACGATTGATCTTATTTATGGGATCAATTCACAAATCATGGCAAACTTTCCAGTCAAAAGGTTCCCCCATCTTCATATGTGCAAGATACTAATAAGTCACAGCATCTATTAATGTCCCAAGAACATTGGCTGTTTTGCACTATCTTCCATGTTCAACCCTTCTCTTAAGGGCTAACATGACTGAAGAGGTTTTCTGCAGAACATCATAAAAAGGTCTCTAGGTACTGCTGACTTCGGGCTTTCTTTTCTATTTTGTGGATTCTTTTCACTCTTACTTCCTAACAAAAGTAATTTACTCCTCCCTGCCATCAACAGGTCTCTAGCAATTTACAATAGGGAGTGGAGCAGGTAAGAATTTCCTGAGAATTACTTCAAGTTACTTGTTCTTGTGAAGTTGCCTCTCATTTCTGACAAAACACCTATAATGAAATTCTGACGCCTCTTTCTCAACTCTTTCTTAGGCTGAAAATCTTTGAACATTCTCACACTTGTTACACTATATAAAGGCCCCAGTACATCTACACCCACCTCTTCCTTTTCTGGGCTTTAAACCTTTACAGAATTTTTATTTTTTTCTGTGTGAGTAATAATACAGTAATACTTAGCTCTTCTAGGGCCAGATCCTGCACCCATTCAACTCAATGGCACAACTGCCATGAATTCTGTTGGTTCAGAACTGATCTGAACAGTGCTCATCTATAAATATTGGAGCTGGGTGAGTATCATTAACTCACTTTACGGGTGGGAGAAACTGAGGTGGAGAGGATGAGTTTCTTACTGAAGGTCATATGGCAGATCAGTCCAGAACCCAGCTCTGTGGTGCCGCTGCTTGTTGAGAATACATGTCCATTTCCTCACAATTGTACTCAAAATAAATACCTAACTTCACATCTTATACTCTGCAAGTGTAACTCATTATACACACAAGCCATTACATGTGTATGTATCAGAGAGGTAGCCGTGTTAGTCTGGTTCTATAAAAGCAGCAAAGAATCCTGTCAAGTATCAGAGGGGTAGCCGTGTTAGTCTGGATCTGTAAAAGCAACAAAGAATCCTGTGGCACCTTATAGACTAACAGACGTTTTGCAGCATGAGCTTTTGTGGGTGCAAGAGACATCTTGCATCCGACGAAGTGGGCATTCGCCCACGAAAGCTCGTGCTGCAAAACGTCTGTTAGTCTATAAGGTGCCACAGCATTCTTTGCTGCTTTTACATGTGTATGTTCATTTGTAACTAAGGTCCGAGTTAAGGTTTTTTTGTTGCGTGTGATTGCAAGACATTGGGTGTGTGCTTTGAGCATCCTATGTTGGATGTGAAAAAGTGAGTTTGTGCAGCCGCAAAGTCTGTGAGTGTGTTTGGGCATTAATTGGGTAAGGTCTCTGAGTTGTGCTGGATGTGGATCCTAAAGTTACCAGAATGGGTGGTTTTTCTGTTTTTTTGTGATTGCGTTGATGGGAAGTACATTTGAGCAATCCTAACTCTTATGTAACTATTTTCTTGTGTGGGATATGAATGACGATCAGAAAAATTCCTCCCTAGAGAGAGGAAGCTCATCTTTAAACTTAATACCACAAAGACTCTAGTAGTGAAAAAAATCATTGCTAAAGTTCACCTCTTTGCCTTCTTTGGAACTGAAGCGAGTATAATACGTTTAGATCTCAAAGAAACAGACATAAGTTGTTCGGAATCATGTTTGAGATCCCTCGTGAACTTTGCTAGTCCGGTTGTGACCATTATACAATTTGTTTAAATAAAAGTAAAAAGATAGGTAACAAATACTATAATTGAAACGAAGATGTTGGTAAAACATCCATCCATGTTTGTTCTGACAAGATAGTTCTAATCATGGGTTGCTCATCTAGAAGTAAAAGAATAGAGGAAGGAAAATGTTCTCTATTAGCCACCTTTGACTCCTCCTCAATTACATTCCACGACACCCTCCTCTCAATCAGCCCTGTATATTCCTAGCTCTCTCAAAAAAGATCCACAAGATCTATAAATGGAACGAACTATAAAGCCTGTGGCTTGTTTAGGAGCAGGGTAGGAGAAAGCTTTACAGTCTTTGTTCTCACTACAGTGGCCAACCAAAACCTGCTTGCAACTATATTTAAACTGAGGTCAAATAAAATTTGCTTTACAAATGTTACTCAACATGCAATGAAAATGGGGCTCTAATTTACAAAATTCAGCCCTAAAAAGAGAACGGTCTGCCATCTTCACATTTCCTTCACCTCATATTTGACAGCTCAAATTATGGCCCTCGCTACACAGGGCAATGGTCAAGTTTAATACCAATGCTAACAACCGGGCCATGTCTACACTAGAGACCTTACAGTGGCACAGATATACCACTACAGCTGCGCCGCTGTAAGGTCTCCCGTGTAGCTGCTCTATGCCAGTGGGAGAGACCTCTCCTGTCACCATAATTAAACCACCCCCAACGAGCAGCACTAGTTATGTTGGCAAGAGAGCATCTCCCACTGACATGGTGCAGTCTGCAGCAGAGCTTTTGTCAGTGTAATTTATGTCGCTCAGAAGGTTGTTTTTTCATACTCCTGAGTGACATAAGTTATATTGACAAAAGTGCTAGTGTAGACACAGCCTTCAAACGTGGCTGTGCTGAGCTGCTCCATGTGGGGCTGGAGATCAAACTGCATTATAATATAGTGTAAAAACGTACACTGACTATCTAGAAATACCACATCTCCATTTTGGAGCCCCATCATCTAGCAAACTTAACCCCTTCCCTCTGTGGATTGCATGGGAAAGTCCTGACTACCCAATGAAGGTGGCTATTAAATAACATGGCTTCTATTAACAACTGTGTGATAAGGTTCTGTCATTCACTGAGGGCAGCTTCTAAATGAAGATACATGGCATTATTTAAACAATCAAGTGTTGTTTTATATCATGATGTACTTCAATTAGTGAAAACAGTCTCCCTGCCAGGCTAAGATTAAGGGCCTGCGTACCCCAGAAGGGTTTGGCTGTGAGGCTTAATGTGTAAACAGCAGCTTGTGCTGGGCTCAGGATCGACTCTAGTTCTCCTTAATGTGTTTTCTACAGGGTGTTATTAAGCACTTTGTCAGAATAAGACAGTCTTCCAGTAGGTCTGTGGGTGTCTTATTTTTTCTTTAATTCAATACACTATTGAGAAAGCCTCTGAATTTAATTTTTCTGTCTATCTGGCTTGCAGAATTTACATAATTGGTTGCTCATGCAGTATTTCTCTGCTATTCTTTTTGATATCTCTGTACTGTGTGAAATGTCTTAGCAATTCCCCCGAGGCCATCTTGTCCACAGTGCAGTGTGCGGTCACAAAACCCACAGCCCTACAGCAAATGAATTATTGTAGTGCTGATGGAGATGCAGGTGACTGGGGAAAAACAGCTTTCAAAACTAACTTACTGAACTGCCATTCTCTTAACTCCCTGGGAAATTGCCCTCCACCCACCTTTCTTTTCAAATCAGCCCAAAGAAATGAGCCTGGCATCAGGAAGAGTAAGAATTTAGAGATCCTTAAATAAAACCAAACACCTTAGATGGTACCATAATGTATCTTGGTCCAAATGCTGCAGTTAGGGTGACCAGATGTCCCGATAAAATCAGGACTGTCCTGATTTTTAGGCCTTTGTCCCGCATCCCGATTGATGTTTGTTCGGGACTCTGTTTTTTTTTCTCTCTGCTTTTTTTTTTTTTTTTGCTCCGCCGGTGGGACTCCTCCCAATGTGTCCCGATATTTTCTTCATCCCATCTGGTCACCCTAGGTGCAGTCTTTAATCCTTACTCAGGCGCAACTTCTATGAAAGGATTATGGATCAGTGAACAGGAAAAACAACTTTTTAGATAGGAGACATTTCTCAAGTAACCTTGTTCATTAGCTCAGCCCTTGCTTTTACAAAAATAGGAGACAATCCTGCAATAGTCCTCAGATATGCAAGCAGTCTTGCTGAAATAAGACTGCTACTGAACATAAGGGGTGTAGGCCCATGCTACTTATTTACATTATATATTGAGTTATAGATTATCCTTCTAAATCCCCCTTGAACACTGATGTATATAGCACTCAGACCTCTGTGCCATTAAAACACAAGCTAGTGAGCCCATTATGCAAAAAGAAGTCTTTAAAAATAAAAGGACGCTCTCCTACTGTGTTTCTGTCATCCACTAACATTCTGTTGCAGTAAACAGAATGTTAGGAAGTAGTGGCACATTCAGCAGCACACCGGTGTGTCCTGCTTGCAGTGTTCAGCACCCATCAAGTGTTTAGTGTGCTAGGTAAAATTACCTCCTTTTTTCTTTCCACAGAAAATAAACCTTCGGCCATTCGGCTCACAGAGTTTCTGTGAGTAGGTGAGGATACTCTTCCCATTTATGATGAGATTAATGTTCATAGACAGTTCCTTGATGTTGTGTCCTATGCAGAAAACAGAAGAAGAGTTCAGGGAGAGAACTGTTTGGAAATTGAGCTATTATTATTTATTTTATAATGAATTTATTATTTAAATGAATTAAATAATTAGTTTATTATTTATTTTAAAATAAGATCCTATTCTTTTCTTATTTAGGCCCCAATTCCACTGAGAGTGCCTGGCCTGAAACCATAGAACATTATGTGATACAGAAATTGCCCTGTACTGTTCCTGGTGGTAGATAACAAGATATGTAGTGAATGAAGAGTAGCTTCCTTTTGAGCAGGGGTTCTCAAACTGGGGATCGGGACCCCTCAGGGGGTCACAAGGTTATTACATGGGGGGTCGCGAGCTGTCACCCTCCACCCCAAACCCCGCTTTGCCTCCAGCATTTATAATGGTGTTAAATATATAAAAAGGTGTTTTTAATGTATAAAGGGGAGTCGCACTCAGAGGCTTGCTGTGTGAAAGGAGTCACCAGTACAAAAGTTTGAGAACCCCTGCTTTTGAGGCGACTGGATTCAAACCCTACAGTCAGGGGTTGTGAACAAGCATGTGCAAGGATTGTAATAGAACCCTCAAACTTGTCTCGCTTGTGACCCCTGAAAACAGACATGCCCCCAGAAGTCTTAGTGCTGCACACGAGTGAGTGCAGGGCCAGTGTAGCCACAGCAGCTCAAGTGTTATTTTGCAGTGTGGCCCCTCTCACTCTCTAGCTAGGCTAACTCAAGAGGAGTAACTTGAGTTAACTTTGCAGCAAAGACAATACCCGAAGGACAACCCCCTGCCAGAACAAGTTTACAATGTGAACAGGCTGACAAAGGGTGGGAGGGGAAACAAAGGCGCCGGGGTGGGGAGGGGTGAAGTGACTTACTCAAGGTCACACAGTAGGTCAGAGACATAGCTGAGAATAGAATCTATGCCTCCTGAGGCCCAATCTGTGTCTGAGCCCCTGGACCCTCGCATGAGAGCGATAAACCCGCTCATGTTTTGTCAAAAGCACTTGGTTATTATTCATCAGACCCTCCTTAACACTGACACATGCACAATGACTTATCTTATTTGTAACACTCAAAAACAGCACTTTACTTACTTAAGACCATTGCAGCTCTGATGTTAAAAGTTTTCGTTAAGATATTGGAACAACCGTCGATGCTAAGAGCAAAATCTTGCACAGGATCTGCCAAAAGGTAACAGGCAATTGATTTTTACTTTTATTTCCAATGCATGGGAACTCTACTTCATAAAAAATAATGATAAAAGAATAGAATCCTTATGAAAATCAAGTCACACATTTTCTTTGAAATCCTTCCAAACATAATCCCCAAACTCCGACATCGTGTGGCTAGAGGATTAGATTGCTCTGTGCCTATTTCACCGACATCACGCTAATCCCAACTGCGTTCGCTTTCAGCTGGAATGTGGCTGGGACCTGCTGTGGGTAGAGACCACTCAAAATGGGAGTTCAGGGCTGGCAGTCAGGACTCAGTTGAAACAAGAGTCCTTGCACAGCTGCACTTTCCAGTGTCTCTACACCAGAGCTGCCCAGAGGATTCAGGGGGCCTGGGGCAAAGCAATTTTGGGGACCCCTTCCATAAAAAAAGTTCCAATACTGTAGAATACTATATTCTCGTGGGGGCTCCTGCGGGGCCCAGGGCCTGGGGCAAATTGCCCCATTTGCCCCCCAATCTTGGTAGCCCTGCCCTAAACTCTCATTCCCTCTATCAGTGACTTGTGCTTAATAATAATAATAAATAATATAATTATTATTTACTGTTCTATTTGTATTGCAGTAATGCCTAATAGAGCTGGCTGGGAAATTTAATTTAGGTATGTGAAAGTTTTTGGAAATTTTTTCATCCCAAATCACGACAAAAAGCCAAAAACTAATTTTTTCCCCGGAATTGAAATCTGTTTGTTTTTTCACCATTGAAACATGATGTTTCTGAAATTAAATATGCCTCCAAGCTGGATGCTTGGGAGCTGGGGTACAACAAACCTGGGCTGGGGCTGTCTGAAATTGACATGATTCTTGTCAGTTTTACTGCTGCCTATCAGTGAATAGCAGCATGAAACTGACCAGACTCTTGTATAAATTCAAATCCTCTCCCTCCCACTACATTCCTGCCTTCTAGCCATTAGGACCTGGCCAGTCCTTAAATTATTTAATACTTTAAGGCTTTGTCAACATATCCATTTCTGATGCTGGGTGTCGACAACAGTTGCAGCTGAGCCAGCGCTGAACCTGGTTTAACTGCAAGTGTAGACTAGTGGTTCTCAAACTGTGGGTCAGGACCCCAAAGTGGGTTGCGACTCCATTTTAATGAGATCATCAGGGCTGGCATTAGACTTGCATTCAGCCCTGGTGGCGGGGCTCAGGTTACAGGCCCCCTGCCTGGGGCTGAATCCCTTTGACTTTTGGCTCCCACATCCAGGGCAGCAGGACTTAGGCAGGTTCAAGCTTTGGTCCCCCTTCCTGGCGT
The DNA here is from genome assembly GCF_016161935.1 of Mauremys reevesii. Lineage (NCBI taxonomy): Eukaryota > Metazoa > Chordata > Testudines > Geoemydidae > Mauremys > Mauremys reevesii. Next base: position 172,641,902 of record NC_052624.1, on the reverse strand, counting down.
TGTGTAGTAATTTTTGTTGTCCGAAGTGGGTCATGGTGCAATAAAGTTTGAGACCCCCTAGCATAGACCAAAACAAACTTGTTCAGAACATTTTGGAAACCATGGGTGACTTCAGGGGAAGTTGCCTGGTGAATGAAAATCAGGTCGCTTAGGTGCCTAGCTAAGGACTTAGGAGCCTAACTTTATGCTCCTACTTTTGAAAACCTTAAGCCCAAGCTTTGTAGGTGACATTTTATTGAACTGAAAATGGTGGGATAGGGACAGTTTCACATCTTTGCAATTCTAGTGGGGCACCATTTGGGGGGCAAAGTGGGGCGGGAGCCCCCCCGAGTTTCATTCAGGAAGTGTGCAAGCTCCCAGGTGGAGTCTTAGCTACAGCACAGCATTAGTGTGAAATGTAAGCTCTGCAGAGGAGATGTGCCCCTGCGGCAGGGAGTCAGCATTTTGTTTAGCAGACAGAGGGAGGGTGATTAAGATAAGGAAGGGCTGGTGATTAAATTAAGGATCTGGAAGTCTAGCCTGTAAAACAGGAATCCCTGGGGAAGTGGGTGGCTGGGAGGGAGAAGGTTGTTTTAGAGGTAACATAGGGGACTCAGAAAAAATACAGCCAAGCCCTCTGAGCCAAGGTTACATTCAGAAAGGGGGAGATTTTGGGATGTATGTGAAAAGAAGGGGCCAAAACCAAGGGAAAAGATAGCAGTGGTATAGAGAAGTTCCCACTCTATCTGTATGTGGCCCCATCACCGTAGTATCTGAGCGCCTCACAAGGTCTAAGCTATTTCTCCTCACATCCCCTCGGTGAGGTAGAGCAGTGCTGTACATTGTACAGATGGGGCACTGAAGCACACTCATTCTAAAGGCCAGATTTTCAAAGGCACCTAGTATGATTTTCAAAAGTGCCTAGAAGGTTAGTTGCTTTGTAAACCCCACTAGATGCCTAGCTGCATCTTTGGGTGCCGAAAAGGTTTTGAAACTATGTTCTTAACACACTGGCCTGAGATCATGCAGGAAGTCTATGGGGAAGTAGAACTCAGGTCTTTCAGAGAAAGCTCCGTATCCAGCAGACAAGCCTATCTCTCTGTTGCATGCTGCCAAAAAAAGAGGACTCTGATAGATGAGAACAAAACCAAGGTGGCCAGTTCTCTGAGACTCCAGCAAATGGTCCCAGGAGGTTAGGCTGGATGCCCTGGTTGACAGCATGAAAAGCAGCACAGAGGTCAGGAAGGATGGAGAATGAGAGTCAGATGAGAAGAGATCACTCAACTCCCAAGAGGTGGCAGGTTCTGTCCTATGCTGGGTTGTAGAGCAATGGCTGCTGTGCAATTTTACGTTTTAACTGAAAACCATTTTGTTTTGTCATTTTTTTTGTTCCGAGTTTGAGAAAAGGAAGGAATCAGAAAGTGTCATAAAAGTATCAGATGTATTTATGCCTCAAATCGTAGGGTTTTAGCTGTATCCAGGCCAATTCCAGAACAAAGAATAGAAATTTAATCCACAGAATCCATAAAGTTTATTATTATTATCATGATTTGTATTATTCACTGGGCACCATCTGTGTGCTCAACACTGTTCAGAATATGTCAGAAAATGTAGTCCCTGAGCCAGTGTGTATAAAATGTGTAGCCCTGGATAAGATGGCTCAGATATTGAAGTATGAAGTATATAGTTATTAAGCACACATTGATAGCTATGAGTGGAGCACTGACGGCAATAGAAGTTTTACTGGATTAAGGAGTAGAAGATTTGATCCTACAACTTTTTTTCGAGAGGAAGAGCTCCCCAGAGCTCCTGTGCCTGTTTATTTTCCTTTCCTGCCTGCAGTGGCCCTGATAAACCTCAGAAGTCTCAATTTTTTTCTCATCTTTAAAATGTGGAATTTTCTTGTTGTTTGGTTTTAAATATTCTCTTGTGAGAACTACAACTCAATCACTGTAGTGTTGTGTTTAAGAGACTTTTAGAAAGTAACTAGCCTTTAAATAGAAATAAAAGCAACGTTGCCAACTCTCATGATTTTGTCATGAGTCATGATAATTATTGTTTTCCTTAAAGCCCCAGCTCCTGGAGTCAAGTGGATACGTGATGATTTCAGAACATAAGAACGGCCATACTGGGTCAGACCAAAGATCCATCTACTCCAGTATCCTGTATTCTGACAGTGGCCAATGCCAGGTGCCCGAAAGGGAATGAACAGAACAGGTAATCATCAAGTGATACATCCCCTGTCACCCATTCCCAGCTTCTGGCAAACAGAGGCTAGGGACACCATCCCTCTCCATCCTGGCTAATAGCCACTGATGGACCTATCCTCCATGAACTTATCTAGTTCTTTTTTGAACCCTGTTATACTTTTGGCTTTAACAACATCCTCTGGCAAGGAGTTCCACAAGTTGACTGTGTGTTGTGTGAAAAAATACTTCCTTTTGTTTTAAACCTGCTGCCTATTAATTTAATTTGGTGGCCCCTAGTTTTTGTGTTATGAGAGTAAATAACACTTCCTGATTTGCTTGCTCCACACTAGTCATGATTTTATAGACCTCTATCATATCCCCTCTTAGTTGTTTCTTTTCCAAGCTGAAAAGTCCAAGTCTTATTAATCTCTCCTCATATGGCAGTTCCATACCCCTAATAATTTTTGTTGCCCTTTTCTGAACCTGTTCCAATTCCAATATATCTTTTTTGAGATGGGCGATCACATCTGCACACAGTATTCAAGATGTGGGCATACCATGGAGTTATATAGAGGCAACATGATATTTTCTGTCTTATTATCTATTCCTTTCTTAATGATTCCCAACATTCTGTTTGCTTTTTTGACTGCTGCTACACATTGATTGGATATTCGCAGAGAACTATCCACAATGACTCCAACAACTCTCTCTTGAGTGGCAACTGCTAATATAGGCCCCATCATTTTATATGTATAGTTGGGATTATGTTTTCAATGTGCATTACTTTGCATTTATTAACACTGAATTTCATCTGCCATTTTGTTGCCCAGTCACCCAGTTTTGAGAGATCCTTTTATAGCTCTTCGCAGTCTTCCTGGGACTTAACTATCTTGAGCAATTTTATATCATCTGCAAATTTTGCCACCTCGCTGTTTACCCATTTTTCCAGATCATTTATGAATGTATTGAATAGGATTTGGTCCAGTAGAGACCCCTGGGGACACCACTAGTTACCTCTCTCCATTCTGAAATCTGACCATTTATTCCTACCCTTTGTTTCCTATATTTTAACCAGTTACCAATCCATGAGAGGACCTTCCCTCTTATCCCATGACAGCTTACTTTGCTTAAGAGCCTTTGGTGAGGGACCTTGTCTAAGGCTTTCTGAAAATCTAAGTACACTATATCCACTGGATCCCCCTTATCCACATGCTTGTTGATCCCCTCAAAGAATTCTAGTAGATTGGTGAGGCACGATTTCCATTTACAAAAACCAAATTGACTCTTCCCCAACAAATTATGTTCATCTATGTATCTGACAATTTTGTTCTTTACTAAAGTTTCAACCAGTTTTCCCAGTACTGAAGTCAGGCTTACCTGCCTGTAATTGCTGGGATCACCTCTGGAGCCATTTAAAAAAATTGGTGTCACATTAGCTATCCTCCAATCATCTGATACAGAAGCTGATGTAAATGATAGGTTACAGACTATAGTTAGTAGTCCTGCAATTTCACATTTGAATTCCTTCAGAACTCTTGGGTGAATACCATCTGGTCCTGGTGACTTATTACTGTTTAGTTTATCAGTTTGTTCCAAAACCTCCTCTGACAACCTCAATCTGGGACAGTTCCTCAGATTTGTCACCTAAAAAGAATGGCTCAGGTTTGGGAATCTCCCTCACATCCTGAGTCGTGAAGACCGATGCAAAGAATTTATTTAGTTTCTCCGCAATGGCCTTATCGTCCTTGAGTGCTCTTTTAGCATCTTGATCATCCAGTGGCCCCACTGGTTGCTTAGCAGGCTTCCTGCTTCTGAAGTACTTAACATTTTTTTTGCTATTACTTTTTGAGTCTTTGGCTAGCTGTTCTTCACATTCTTTTTTGGCCTTCCTAATTATATTTTTACACTTCATTTGCCAGAGTTTATGCTCCTTTCTATTTTCCTCACTAGGATTTAACTTCCACTTTTTAAAGGATGCCTTTTTGCCTCTCACTGCTTTTTTTACTTCGTTGGTTAGCCACTCTGGCACTTTTTTAGTTCTCTTACTATGTTTTTTAATTTGGGCTATACATATAAGTTGAGCCTCTATTATGGTGTCTTTAAAAAGTTTCCATGCAGCTTGCAAGGATTTCACTTTTGGCTCTGTACCTTTTAATTTCTGTTTAACTAACCTCCTCATTTTTGTGTCGTTCCCCTTTCTGAAATTAAATGCTACAGTGTTGGGCTGCTGTGGTGTTTTACCTGCCCCAGGCAGGTGCAGTATAAACTGACAGGGCCTTGGCCTACTAGGATGTTTCCAAAATTAAATGATCTATTCCAAGCTTGGTGAACTGCAAAAAAGTGATTGAAAGTAATCTAGATTATTCTACAATTGTTTCAATTGTTGTAATCAAGAGTTAGGGCTTGTCTACACCACACAGCTTTTAGCGACAAGGCAGTGTTGACACACCCTTGTCGCTAAAAGTCAGCGTGTGTAAATGCTCTATGTTGGTACTTTGTCAGCAAACTTCCAGCCCCTCGAGCTATGTTAGCTTTGTTGGTGGGAGAGCTCTGCTGCCCACAAAGCTGCATTCACACTGCCATTTGTGTCGGCAAAACTTTTGTCTTTTGCGGGGGGGGAGAGGGGGGTGACTTTTTAAAGTACCCATGAAAGACAAAAGTTTTGTCGACAATGTCATAGTGTAGACAAGCCCTCATAACAAATTAAGAATATACATTAAAATTTTAAATCTAACAAGTGTCCCTTAAGTGACTTGACATAAGATGTGAGAACATGTTAGTATTAGAGCTAAGTGGGTCTAATACAGGGGTCGGCAACCTTTCAGAAGTGGTGTGCCGAGTCTTCATTTATTCATGCTAATTTAAGGTTTCGCGTGCTGGTAATACATGTTAACGTTTTTAGAAGGTCTCTTTCTATAAGTCTTTAATATATAACTAAACTATTGTTGTATGTAAAGTAAATAAGGTTTTTAAAATGTTTAAGAAGATTCATTTAAAATTAAATTAAAATGCAGAGCCCCCTGGACCAGTGGCCAGGACCCAGGCAGTGTGAGTGCCACTGAAAATCAGCTCGCATGCCGCCTTTGGCACACGTGCCATAGGTTGCCAACCCCTGGTCTAATATTTAATTCTCTTTTTTATATAGGAATTAGGTACAGCTAATTTCTAAGTTATTATCTGCAAAACCCCCCTAGAGTTTTCAGGTGCCTAAGTAGCCCTGGAATCAGGGTTAAAGTTGCCCCCTACCCCTGCCATCAAAATCTGAAATGGTGCCCCAAACTGGAATCAAGATTGTCTTCTGTGAGGCTGGGTTGATGTGGCAGCAGTGCATTGTGTTCCAGTTTGAATGCTGTCTTCACAATGGTCCTCCCCCTCCCACAGGTTTAAACTATACGTGTGACTGGAAGGTGGGGCCAGCAGGGATGAAAGTGTGGAGGGAGCCTTTAAGCAATGAAGTCTGGTGACTCAAATGCACAAATGGAAAGGAAAACGCAAGAGGCGGTAAAGAGAAGATGGGTGAGTACCCTAAAAAAACCCAAACAACCCTAGACCAGGGAAGCATGTAAGCTCTCCTAAGGACCACCCAAAACTTAATATCTGTTCTTAAAAATAACCATAAAATAAAGCAGTGAGACAAAAAAGGCAATGATATTTGCCCAAGGCTTCATGCCAGTGAGCTGCATTTTGTTTTTTCTTTCAATGAACGAGTCCCTTTAGTTATGTGTCAGACTAGAAAGGGAGGATGGCGCCAAGGGAGCTGTTTAACAGTTACACAAGAGTCAGAGGGACCTGATGGCTTGTTTTTTTTTTTCTTTCTGTCACTTCCTATTTTGCAACTTTGGTTTCAAAAGTCATTGCAATGAGGTGAAAAGAGCCGTTTCTTGCTCTTGTGGGAAATATGGTTTTAGACTTCTCTTTTCTCTAAAGCACCTAGGGCCCTCTCCCCACTTTTCTCTGTCCCCTCTCAGGGGTTGGTTTCCTCTTTGCTTCTGCAAGCGAATCTCTCACTTCTGTATTTAATGCAAAGTGTGATGATAAAGTTTAGGAAGCAGCTGCTCAGATTTTGGACTAATCAGGAGTCAGTGGCTCAAATGTATCAACCAGTATTACTTTAGGTGCTGCTGCCACTGCTTTCTGTAACATGTTGAGCTTGCATAAGAGCTACAGATGGTTGAATGGTTAAACATTCCAACACTGAAGTTTTCATAGGGGGACACAGTTACAAAATGATATCGCAACAAATACAGTTTGGTTTTGCTCTTTTAGATGGGACTGGTCTGTTTTGTAACCATCTAACTGAATCATGGCACAAAGGCTGGTCAAAAGTTTTTGGTCAAAACTGTTTTTCAGTGGAAAACTGGGTTTTTGACAAAATGAAGTTCTTCGTGAAAGGTGTCTGCTTTTTCTGGAAAAGGTTGACTTTTTGCTGAAAAATTGAACGTATGGGAGTTGCAGTTCAAGTACCACATGCCCCTGTTCTCCTTCATGGACTGGGTTCCCCAGCTGGACTACATCTTCCATGATGTGCTTTGGCCATGGGACTCCCATGAGACACCACAGTGGTTCTACAAGAGGCGAGACTGTGGTGCATCATGCAAGATGTAGTCTGTCCAGAAACCATGGCTGTAGAGGAGAGGAGAATGGAGGTATGAGGCACTCAAATGACAGCTCACATGAGAACGTGCAAGGGAATTTCCCAAAAGAAATTTTATGGCTTTTGACTTTTTGCTGAAAAGTCAAAACTTTCCACTGGGGGTGGGAACACACAATTCTGACCATCTCTCTATGATATATCGGTTTAGGACTTTACAATCCAACATGATAGTTCTGTAGTGGAGATGGCACCTCTTGGTAGCAATTCTTCCGGAGTAAGAGGAAGGTAGGATGAGCTGCAGTGCCAATGAGAAGTAGGCAGAGTGGGTGCAGCTAAAGGAACTTAGAGAACCCAAAGTAGGCTTTTTTTGTTGTTAAATAAAGATGTCTGAAAATTTTACTGTGCCCGGGTAGCTATGTAGCTGAAAGGAGAGTCTGTTCTGCTTTTTCTGTATTGGCCCTTTAAATGTGGAGGAATCCCCTTTCTCCTACAGGAGCAACTGTGAAGTAGCTGCCATTTTGGTTTTCAGATGCACAATGTTCCAAGAGTGAATCAATGTATTTTGTCTCATGGAGACTTTATACTTGTTCTTTCTTGTTTCCCTCAGTCAGAAGTGACTCATCTAGACTGAATTTTTTTTTTTTACGTTATGTCTTTCACATACCCAAAGCAAAAACATTTACCTTTTTGACTATAAAATACATGATGATTCCCTTTCCTGCAACACTTCATAGTGCACAGTACTGTATGTTCCCAGATCCCAGTCGTTCCTCCACCCACTCCTTCAATCTGTTATCTCTTCCATAATTAAAGCTAGAAACTCTTCTTCAGGTTTCAGATAGTTTGCTATTCCAGTTCAGCTTTGATATGTTACCAACATTTGAAATGATGATTGAAATTTTGCAAAAACATTTAGCTTTTCTGCAAGTAAATGCTTAATGGAAAAATAGACATTTTTATGTCTTTATATTTTTGCTTGAGATGGGTCTGAGTCCCAGCGTTAGGAATTAGAGCTGAATTTCCTCAAGGCATAGGGGTGTCTAGATCTGCGGTTTGGGTTCAAGCCTATCTCTAGTTCTGACTACTTTCACGCGACTACTTTCAGGTACAAATGCTCAGCTACATCCTCAGCTGGTCTGAATGGTTGACTACAGCTGAAGTTCTGTCCCCTTCTTTGAACATAATAGGACCCATGGATGCTACTGAGGTTTCGATTGTATTCAACATTGAGTTTGCAGCTTTTGCTAGGGCCGCACTGCTCTTTTTGAGCTAGAATTTGGAACCCCTGTTGACTCTCTGCTATTCATCAGCCATCAGTTGGAACACTACCCACTGATCTGACAAATCAGATATAATGGCACTTCTCTCATTTCACTACTTCCTGAATGTTTATAGGGATATTCCTTGCAGTCCGTATTTATATATAGATTGCCTGGCACATTGTATGCAGTGGCACCATAATGCTGGACTTCAATCTCGTTTGACATTCCTTGTAGCTGGTAGGTGAATTCTATTGGATTATTCTGGAATAGTGAGTAGACCATCCAGGGGTGAAAGTAAGGTAAATTACTTACTGGTATGGGGGCCTGGCTCCGGGCCCCTGGAAGGGGTGAGGCCTTGGGTGGAAGGGGTGGGGGTCAGCCTCCCCTAGCCAGCCCTTCGACTCTGCCTGGCCCGCACTGCCAGGGGCTCTGGCCGCTGCCATGGTAGTGGTGGCCAGGAGCCCCGGGCCCTTTTAAATCACCGGGCCTTGGAGCAGCTGCCTCTTTTGCCTCCCCCCATTGGCGGCCCTGGGGTGGGAGCAAAAGGGGCAGCAATGTTAAAGCGCTGCGCTTAACGTGGCCTGTGTACGGGCTGGTACCGGTGGCCACTTCTTACTGGTACGCCGTACCGGCCCACTTTCACCTCTGAGACCATCCAAAAAATACCGTTGGTTGGAGTTTCAAAGAAATTCACTTGATACATTTAAATAAAAGATGTATTTGTCTTTTCTTGTTTTCCTTAGCAGGCCTCACATCAGTCTGACTAACACAACATTGCATAGGTGCAGCTGCACCCCCTGGCATGAAGTGGTTTCCATCATATCCGGGGTTTACAGTTTGGTTCAATGGCTCTCTGCACCCCCACTATACAAATTGTTCCATCATTCCTGCAGCATTGCAGAAACTGGACTGTCACAGTGGAAAAAGGTCTGTTCTAATAATTTTGATGGTCTGTTCTAGAATTGTGCTTGTCTTTTCCCCCCTCTTGTTGACCTTGCTCTGGGTTCAATTTCACCTTGAAGTAATCTGATATTGCCTCAGAATACCACTGCTTCTAAGTCATTATAATAAATGAGTGCAGCAGATTAGAGGCAGCAATCACGTGAGCTTTGTGGAGCTTGTGTCACAGAGTTCACATCTCTGCACATCTCAGAGCATTACAGAAGCTCTCCAGTATTATTCTAGTACCTTTTGGCCTTTCAAAATCACACTTTTGGGAGCTGATAAACAATGCAATTGTATTGAATGGCTTTATTAGGGTCACATAAGGACAGTACAGTGCTGCAGGAATTGGAAATGAGCATGAGGGAAAAAATACTTAGCACTTAAACAGCACTTTTCACCTTCAAAGCTCTTAACAAAAGTAATCCTCACAACATCCAAGTGAACAAAGGAGATAAAGAATGATTAACTGTTTTGGATACCATAATTTATGCATTCCCTCAACACTTCCCTTTTAATGTCTATTTGAATAAATTAACCTGAACCCTCAGAGAGAGATTTGAAACGCAGTGGAACCCACTCATAGTGAACTGAGATGGTCTCTGTTGAAGCATAATGAAAGTCTCAGATTATGCACATGTACACTCTATTTGATGAACCTCTGTTTAGGACTTGCCTTCACTCCAAAACTGGACCGTGCTGGAACATGGTTGTGAAGAACAGAGTTAGCTGACGCAGTGCTGATGGTGCCTTTGCATTCACTGTAGAGCAGAACAAATTGTATAAACTCATGTCCGCTAATGGTGATTAAACCCTGGGTAGCTCTGCAACTGAAAGGGTTTAATCATGATTAGCTGACTCCAGGCTGAGCACACTTTGTCCTGGTCTACACTGACCTCAGAGTCACAGTCAACATTGAGTTTGCTAACTTGAATCTTCAAGTGCAGGTTGGCATTTCACTTAGCTCGGGGATGCACTCTGAAACCCAGTGCAGAATTCCTGCTGGGTTTTGTCTCCAAAACCCCACAACACTTTGGCTCATGTAGGAATCATAGATGTGGAGTGGGAGGAATGTCACATGTCTTTGGGGCTGCAAAGGACATGTGCACCCTGCTGCAATAGTGCTGCAAACTCGTGTGATATTTAGTGTATTACTTAAAGCCCCATCTCCTGGAGACAAGTGATTATGTGTGAATCCTAGCTTTCATTTCTGAAAGAGTAGGTTTCTAGCCCTCATTCCGGTTGCAGAGAAAAGTTTGAACATGTGCAATTGAAAGTTTCAAACCCAGAAGATCCTAAAAAATGTATTTTTTTAAAAGCTCATGATATTTAAGCTAATGTCATTTTTTTTTCAGTCTGACTCATGAGTATCAAACATTTGGGGTTGGCAATACTGCAAATGGCAATTATGTACAAAAGGGCTGGATTAAGTGTGGACACTACAGGCTTATGCCTGAGGTCCCAGCTCCCAGAGTCAAGTGATTATATCAGAATTGAAAAAGGGAAAGTTTCTAGACCTCATTGTTGCCAATAAAAGTTTGAAAAAACAGGTTGAGGTTAAGGGTATATCTACACTAGAAACGCTACAGCAGCACAGCTGCAGCATAGACACTTACTACAGTGAAGAAAGGGATTCTTCAGTCACTGTAGTAAATCCACCTCTCTGAGAGATGGTAGCTAGGTTGACAGAAGGATTCTTCAAATGTGTCCTCCACTCGCTACATTGGCTTCCCATAGAATTTTGAATGAAGTTCAAGGACTCAGTCCTTACTTCCAAAGCTCTCTATGACCTGGGCCCAATATTTAAGGTTCGTCCAAAGTTCCAGGACAAAGAACTTGGTCAGCAACTACGCTCCTCTGGCACAATGGAACTCTCAACAATAAGAGTAAAGCTCATCAGTGTGGGAGATTGAACCTTCCTTGGGGGGTGGTTTGAGACTGTGGAACAAACTCCCCCATGAACTAAGGACCATCACAAACTGCATCACTCGCTGTTCCAAGTGCAAGGTCCATTTCTTTGACATTGCCTTCTCTAACATAAACATGCAGCAAGAGGTGTATTTATATTAAACAAAACCACCGTACCAAAACTAGAACCTCCACTCCACACACTTCTCCCTCTGGGGAGCAGACGAGAGAATAAATCACACATGACAAATATGTAGTCATGTTGTTTAATGAACACATGGAAGGTATCACTGTATGTCACTGACCATCAATGCTTGCCATAGTGGTTTGGGAATCAGTCCTGTTTCATGTATGAAATAGAACCAAAGACTCTTACAAAGGATCCTGTGGCTAGAAATGTGTACAGCACTCTGGATGTCGGACTTTATTGCTAATTACGCACAACAGTGTATGGCTGCATGTAAATATACCAGATGTGTCCCATTTTCCCAGAATGGGTTGAAATCAGCCACAGAGGTGGGGCAATAAGTTGTAATCAGCACCATGTGACCCTTAAGGAAACTGCTTTGACTTGCTGCACTACCTGCCATTGAATCATTTCACAGAAGTCTTTCATTTTCAGATGAAAAGAAGGCCAGTATATGGAATTCATTTTGTGGCGGCTCTTCAAATCTCTAATAAGAAGCTCTCTTGACTCTGCAAGTAACATCCAGGAGAGGTTGGTGTTTAGTGCTTAGCAGGGTCAGCATCACTAAAATCTCCTCCTTAAGCAGACTTGATTAGCACTGTGTTACTACAGTTTTATGCTGTTGTAACTCCCACTGAAGTCAGTGAATCACAGTGGTGAATCACATCCTCCTCCTGGATGAGAAGACATCAGAGCCTAGAGAGGTTTTTTTTCTGGATTATTTTAGACGGTTCCTATAAACTGATTGTACATCTGCCAGGGGAGCCCACCTCCCATTTAGAAAGCCCTGCTCTCATGGTAACTGAAGGTGTCTCTGGAGGGTTGAGAGCTGTACTAAAGCATAGCTATATGTGCAACATTCTCTAAATGAGGTAGAATGGAGGTCTCTAGAAGGTGTATCTTGTGGTACACCTAAACAGTAAATTTACCATGAGACTGCTCACGAAACGCCATTGTTCAGTTCTTGGTCTTTAACATTCATATGACGTGGATGTGCTTTTTGATTACCTCCACTTTATACAACAAAGAGAGCTAATCTTAAGGTCTTACTAGATATCTGGTATAACTTTGGCTCACCTATTTAATACTAAACCTGTCCTCCATAAAATATTCCAATTTTGCATGTCTTAATAATTAAGAAAATCACAGGCTCCTTACAGTTCTTCTTGATGCATTGTACTCTGTAAATACAATTTAGAATACTGTTTTGGCATTGTTTAATTATGTCTGGGTAGTCCCAGGCTTTTCATCGAGGGAACCATATCTTAATATTAATTGCCTTGTGGACTACTTCCCCTACTGTTTGCGATCCCTTAATGTCCCTGTGGCAGCGACAGCAATTGCCTACATTGGAAAGGAGTTAGTTGGAAATACTATCTTTTAATGCAATATAGCAACTAGAAATAAGGAGGAAGGACTGACACCATGTGATCAGTCATCTCTCTGGGGATCAAGAGCCAGATGGGCATTCAAACTGTCACACCAAGGTATTTTGGATAGCGCAAATGAAAACATTTTCAAGGGAAACTCTAGTTCTTTGATTCTTGTCCATTAGGAATCGATGCTAGAAAAGACCAGTGGGGAGCTTGTTTCATGTGGCTTTGAATAATTCAAGAACAAAAGCAATTGCAGGAGACTGCTTGAGGAAAATAAATAAATAAATAATTATGAAGCATCTGGCTCAATCTAGCTGCCATAAAACAATGAGTAACGGAGAGAGATCCTTCTTTTATCAAGTGCATGATTTAACATTTACCCTGTAGAAGCAGGAAACAAGAGTTTTCCCCACCCACTAACTTCTCCCTAACAGCTAAAGCTCCCAGCAAGCTTATTTCCTTTAATTAAGAAGAGAGTCCATGTACAGATAACATATACACCAAGGGAGAGAGACCAGCAATCTGATTTAACTTGGGGTGATGGGAAAAGCAGAAATTGGTGTTATGTAAAATTAAAATTACTGCAAAGATTAATAAAGAAGACAACCCGTTAGCATGGTACTACTGAGTGATCAAAGATAGTCATTCTGGGTTTATAAAATATGATCCCATGCTTTACAGATCTGCTTCATATCTGACAGCTCATGTTGTTGCTTCTATTAAGAAAAAAAAGTGGAGCTGTAAACACTGTATATTTAGTACTCAGGAAGCCTTCAATTCATATAGCAAAGACCTTTGGGGGATGGGAAGAGTAACTGACCTGGACTCCACTAAAGGCATGTCTACACTAGAAATGCTACAGCAACACAGCTGTAGTGCTGCAGCTGTGCCTCTGTGGTGTAGACACTTACTCCAGTGGTTTGTCTGTCAGGCCTGGTCTACACTTGTGGGGGGATTGATCTAAGATACGCAACTTCAGCTACGAGAATAGCGTAGCTGAAGTCGACGTATCTTAGATCAACTTAGATTGACTTACTCTGCGTCCTCGCGGCACGAGATCGACAGCTGCCACTTCCCCGTCGACTCCGCTTTCGCCTCTCGCCCTGGTGGAGTTCCAGAGTCGACGGGCAGCGCATTCGGGGATCAATGTATCGTGTCTAGATGAGATGCGATACATTGATCCCCGATAGATCAATCACTACCCGCCGGATTGGCGGGTAGTGTAGACATACCCTCACTGTAGTAAATCTACCTCTCTATGGGCATGGCTACACTTGCAGATGTAGAGCGCTGGGAGTTAAACCAGCCTTTGGAGACTGCTGCCATGTGTTTACACTGTCAGATTCAAGCACGCTGGCATAGCCACATTAGTAGCTCTTGCAACACCACAGAGAGCAGCGCATTGTGGTAGTTATTCCAGCATGCAAGTGGCTGCAATGTGCTTTTCAAATGGGGTGTGTGTGGAGTGAGACAGGCAGTGTGTTGTGTGTATGTGGGGGGAGAGAGAGTGGGTTTTTGGGGTGCTGAGAGTGTGTCAGCATGCTGTCTTGTAAGTTCAGACAGCAGCAGACTCCCCCTTCCCCACCTCTCGCTCTCACACACACTCACAGCAGCAACATTCCACAGTAATGGCTTGCTTTGTCCCAGAGCAGATAAATATGCCTGATGTCAGAAATGGAGCTTTGAAAGGGGATATCCACATTCCTACAGCTGGTTCCAAAACAATGAGAAGAGTGGCCACTTGACTTCAGGGGATTATGGGATGTTTCCAGAGGCCAATCGCAGATCAGTAATGCAACACCTCATTCACACTAATGCCAGGGTGTTTCAGCCGGGCGCAGCAAGCTTTATGCTTCTCGTGGAGGTGGATTACCAGGAGTGCTCCAGCTGCAGAGTCCAGGTGCTCTAAGTGCCTTGCCAGTGTGGACGGGTCATGAGTTAGGATGCGTGGGGCTTCTTTAATGCACTCTAACTTCCAAGTGTAGCCAAGCCCTAAGAGGTGGTAGCTAAGTTCATGGAAGGATTCTTATGTCGACCTAGTGCTGTCTACACTAGGGCTTAGGTCAGCTTAACTATGTCACACCCCTGAGCAACATAGCTAAGTCAACCTTACTTTCTAGTATAGACCAGCCCTCAGAGTGAAAGTATTCCGAATTGCATGGATAGGTTTATTTTTTTTTCAAAAAAGATGATTAAGTGATGTTGTGATGGTGAGCTATCCAATATGCCAAACCCTGTGATTGGTTTCTTAGCATTGAAAAGATGCCAAAAAAGCAGGTTTTAGTGTGAGTGTGTTCATAGACTTTAAGACTTTAAGGTCAGAAGGGACCATTATGATTGTCTAGTCCAGAGGTGGGCAAACTACCGCCTGCGGGCCACATCCGGCCCGCGGGGCCATCCTGACCGGTCCCTGAGCTCCTGGATGGCCCCAGACCCTCCCCTGCTGTCCCCCGTCTCCCACAGCCTCAGCTCACTGTGCAGGCAACGCGGCAGCATGGCTGGCTCCAGTTGGGCAGTACAGCTCAGGGGCAGATTTACAAGTGAACACAGGGTGCCCTGGCACAGGGCCCCCCAACAACGGGGGGACCCAGGGCCGGGCACTCAGGCAGCTCAGCACCGGTGCACCCCTCCTGGGGGGGGAGGGGCTGCACTACAGGGGCAGGAGAGCGGGCGGGCGGTGCGGGTGGTGGGAGCATGGGGAACGTGGCCGGAGGACTCAGGAGGAGCACCGGGCGGCCGCGCAGCTGGCCGGAGAAAAGTGGCACTTTGAAGGGGAAACTGCTGCTTCTCTTCGGCTGTGCAGCTGCCCCTGCTCCTCCTGAGCCCTCCACCCATGTTTGCAGGGCCACATTCTGAAAGGGGCTTAGGAGGGGGGGTGCATAGCGGGTGGAGTCCCGGGGGGCAGTTGGGGCAGGGATCCTGGGAGGGGGCGGTCAGGGGACAAGGAGCAGGGGGGGTTGGATGGGTCGGGTGCTCTGAGGGGGGGGGTGGGAAGTGGGAGGGGGCGGGGGCCAGGCTGTTTGGGGAGGCACAGCCTTCCCTACCCAGCCCTCCATACTGTTTTGCAACCCCGATGTGGCCCTCGGGCCAAAAAGTTTGCCCACCCCTGGTCTAGTCTGACCTCCTGCACAACAGAATCTCACCCACCCACTCCTGTATCAAACCCCTAACCTATGTCTGAGTTATTGAAGTCCTCAAATTGTGGTTTAAAGACCTCAAGGTGCAGAGAATCCTCCAGCAAGTGACCCATGCCCAGGGCCGGATCTAACTTTTTTGCCACCCCAAGCAAAAAAGAAGAGCGCCGCCCTGCTGTGTACCCCCCCGTGAGCGCTGTGCTGCCAAACCCCCCGCCCCCTGAGCACCATGCCCCGAAGCCCTGCCCCCCGAGTGCCATGCTGCACGAAGCCCCGCCCCCTCCAAGCTCCGTGCCCCTGCCCCCCTCCGAATGCCGCACTGCCCCAAGCCCCCGCCCCCCGAGCACCATGCTGCCCAAAGCCCCGCCCCTGAGTGCCATGCCGCCCAAAGCCCTGCCCCTGAGCACCATGCTGCCCGAAACGCCGCCCCCGAGCGCCACGCCGCCTGAAGCCCCGCCCCCGAGCAACATGCTGCCCGAAACTCCGCCCCCGAGCACCACGCCACCCAAAGCCATGCCCCCTCCAAGCGCTGCGCTGCGCCCCCACCCCTCCTCTGAGCGCTGCGCCAGCCCCCGCCCCACAGCGCTGTGCCAAGCGCCTGCCCTCCTGAGCGCCGCACTGCCCGAAGCCCCGCCCCCAAGTGCCCCACCACCAAAACAAAACAAAAAACCCTCCAGCGCTGCCCCGACGAACCAAAACAAAAAAACCCAAAAAACCAAAACTCAATCGCTGCCCTGCCCCAAGGTGCCGCCCCAAGCACGTGTTTGGTCGACTGGTGCCTGGAGCCGGCCCTGCCCGTGCCCCACGCTGCAGAGGAAGGCGAAACCCCTTCAGGGCCTTTGCCAATCTGCCCTGGAGGAAAATTCCTTCCCGACCCCAAATATGGCCATCAGCTAAACTCTGAGCATGTGGGCAAGACTCACCAGCCAGACACCCAGGAAAGAATTCTCTATAGCAACTCAGATCCCACCCCACCTAACATCCCATCACAGACCATTGGGCATATTTACCGCTAATAGTCAAAGATCAATTAATTGCCAAAATTAGGCTATCCCATCATACCATCCCTTCCATAAAGTTATCAAGCTTAGTCTTGAAGACAGATATGACTTTTGCCCCCACTGCTCCCCTTGGAAGGCTGTTCCAGAACTTCACTCCTCTGATGGTTAGAAAACTTTATCTAATTTCAAGTCTAAACTTCCTGATGGCCAGTTTATATTCATTTGTTCTTGAGTCCACATTGGTACTGAGCTTAAATAATTCCTCTCCCACCCTGATATTTATCCCTCTGCTATATTTATAAAGAGCAATCATATCTCCCCTCAGCCTTCTTTTGGTCACGCTAAACAAGCCAAGCTCTTTGAGTCTCCTTTCATAAGACAGGTTTTCCATTCCTTGGATCATCCTAGTAGCCCTTCTCTGAACCTGTTCCAGTTTGAATTAATCCTTCTTAAACATGGGAGACCAGAACTGCACACAATATTCCAGATGAGGTCTCACCACTGCCTTGTATAACGGTACTAACACCTCCATATCTCTACTGGAAATACCTCACCTGATGCATCCCAAGACCGCATTAGCTTTTTTCATGGCCATATCACATTGGCGGCTCATAGTCATCCTGTGATCAACCAATACTCCGAGGTCCTTCTCCTCCTCTGTTACTTCCAACTGATGCATCCCCATCTTATAACAAAAATTCTTGTTATTAATTCCTAAATGCATGACCTTGCACTTTTCACTATTACATTTCATCCTATTACTACTACTCCAGTTTACAAGGTCATCCAGATCTTCCTGTATGATATCCCGGTCCTTCTCTGTATTGGCAATACCTCCCAGCTTTGTGTCATCTGCAAACTTTATTAGTACATTCCCACTTTTTGTGCCAAGGTCAGTAATAAAAAGATTAAATAATATTGGTCCCCAAACCGATCCCTGAGGAACTCCACTAGTAACCTCCCTCCAGCCTGATAGTTGATCTTTCAGTATGACCTGTTGTAGTCTCCCCTTTAACCAGTTCCTTATCCATCTTTCAATTTTCATATTGATTCCCATCTTTTCCAATTTAGCTAATAATTCCCCATGTGGAACTGTATCAAATGCCTTACTGAAATCAAGGTAAATTAGATCCACTGTGTTTCCTTTGTCTAAAAAATCTGTTACCTAGTTTGGCATGAACTACCTTTTGTAAAACCATGTTGTATTTTGTCCCAATTACCATTGACCTCAATGTCCTTAACTACTTTCTCCTTCAAAATTTTTTCCAAGACCTTTCATACTATAGATGTCAAACTGACAGGCCTGTAGTTACCCAGATCACCTTTTTTCCCTTTCTTAAAAATAGGAACTATGTTAGCAATTCTCCAGTCGTACGGTACAACCCCTGAGTTTACTGATTCATTAAAAATTCTTGCTAATGGGCTTGCAATTTCATGTGCCAGTTCATTTTAACTATTTGGGGCACAATGGGCCAGACACTGAATTCAGTTATACCAGAGTAACTCTATTGACTAGTGTTACACCAGTCAACTGAAGTCAGTAGAGTTACTTGTAACTTCACTGTGCTCCTCCTCAACCCTTTACATAGTAATACACCAAACTTCAGGTAAACGGCTTTCTACAACAGTATGCTTAGTCCACTGCTAAGAGTCCTTAGTCCACTCCTAAGAGGTTGCAGTTTTGTACCCTTTCAAATCAGAATGTGTCCCACTCAGATTATAGGAATGCAGTGTAATCTGAGAGTGTATTTCCATTTGTGGTTCTAATCCAGTGAAAACTGATAACAAAGGGTACAAAACTGCAACCTTTTAGGGCACAGCAGTGGACTAAGCTTACTCTTGTAGAAATCCGTCTGCCTGAAGTTTGGCATGTTTCTGCATAAAGAGTTGAGGAGCTACATGAAGGTTTACTTTTTCCCATTTAAGCATAGGCAGCAAATTTGCTATGTGAAAATAGAGCCCAAAAGCCATGTCTAGCCCCTGGAGCTCCCAGCCAATATTTCCAGTTTAAGTCCTCCATAGTAGTTTAGAAATCGTGAAGAGGAGAGCAATAGCTTCTCTTCCTAACTAAAGCTAATGGTTGTTCATATTCCTAAATATGGGGGTGCTTTAATGGTATACCTACAGATAGTCAGTTGAGTGCTGCAAATAAAGTGTGCCCACTTGACTATTTTGTAAAAGCAGCAAAGAATCCTGTGGCACCTTATAGACTAACAGACGTTTTGCAGCATGAGCTTTTGTGGGTGAATGCCCGGATGCATTCACCCACGAAAGCTCATGCTCTAAAAAAACGTTATATATCTCTAGTGCTACAGATGCTCTTTGCTGCTCAACTAGAACTCTCCTCTCTCTGACTATTTTGGTGATTTTTTATTAATATTATATATATTTATATATGTTATATTTTTTTTCATTTCTCATCTCAAGTTCATGAACATTGGATTTGAATTGAAAAAAAAAAAAAAAGAAAAAAAAAAAGATGTGTATTGAAATCAGCTTTCTACTTTTACTCTTTCTTTCTGAAAAAAGTTGGGCAAGATGGCCTTCTGGCCCTGGTCTGTCTCTCTCTCCTCAGTCAAAACAAAAAAAATAGGCTCATCCCTTTCCCTTTTTGAAGCTTTCCTAGTTCCTGGTAAATACTCAAATACATACTGGAAGCAAATACTAATAATTTCTTTACTTCTATTTCTTCTTTATTTTCCAGAGACCTCCAGAGGCAGAAGGGAGGGAGGTTAAAAAAAACTTCTATCCCATCCTCTAGAACAGGGGTAGTCAATAGCCAAATCTGGTGGCCCAAATCTTGAATGAATGAACTTTTTGATTTTTTTTTTGGATATTTTTATTTACTTATTATTATAATTTGTTTTAATTATTGTTTTCTCTGGGATCTTGATTAATCAGTTGAGGATTTGGTTCTAGGAGGGAGGATGTATGTCTAGGAAACTAGTTTTGTTGCTGAAATGTCTTGTTGACACCAACATAGAATAGTTGTACAAACACTGACTACCCATAAGACTCTTCAAGAAACTATGTTATAAAAGCACTTGGTAAATACATTACCCCCTTAGATATCTACAGCAGCAAGTGCCTAGTGTACTCTCTGAGGACGGTGTCCTTGGAACACTTGAGAATGCTGATTAACATGAACTAATCAAATTACAGTTATATAAACACACTATAAGCAGCTGCTGATGGGTGTGTCAGAGTTATGCTCCATCAGCTTTGTTTGCATGCAGTTTCAGAGTAGGAGCATGACACTTGAATAGCACTGAAATCTGCTCAGGGCACTTAACTACATTACCTTCTCCTCCCCTCCCTCAGAGAATTACCTTTTAAAATGTAAACTGAAGAGATCAAGAACGTTATTATGGTAGAGGTCACTCTGAAATACAAAGGGATTGGAGTCAAACTTTCGTGTTGCAGATTCCTTTCATATCTCTGGATAAAACTCTCCTGTTATGGTTCCTCTTTTTCACTTAGTAAGCAAAATGGTGTTAACAATGTAAGAATCACTTGACTATATTTGTCTGCCAGGCAGTTTGCTTCTTGGAAGCCCTCTCCCTTGTGGAGGTGATCCCTTTCTTAAACAAAATATTGTCTAATATCCAGGAATATATGCATGGAGACCAAGAGTAAAAATGCAGTTAATCTTCCAATCACAAGGCAGATACAAATAATAAAAATGGTATTATTGTACCCTGCCCCAAAGAGAGTATGTTAGTTACTCTCAACTATTTGGAGACTAGACCGATGTTACAGTAATTGGACTAAATTAATCCAAGTCCCTGAAATCTATGAAGTTTTCACCAGGGATGGCCTTAACTCTATTTCTTTGATGTGCCCATCCCCATGGAATCTGAGAGAGAATTTGGCCTATTCTGTTCAACAAACCACTTGATTAAATGACTGAAGCTTTTAGTCACTTTGTCAAATTGCCATTTCACTCAGGC
Source organism: Mauremys reevesii (assembly GCF_016161935.1). Classification (NCBI taxonomy): domain Eukaryota; kingdom Metazoa; phylum Chordata; order Testudines; family Geoemydidae; genus Mauremys; species Mauremys reevesii. The sequence continues at coordinate 172,621,380 of NC_052624.1, read as the reverse complement.
ACTTAGTCAAAGAGTTTAAAATATTATGATGTTTCTAGCCTGATTTTCCTGAAAAGCTGTATAAAACAGGCACTCAGACAGACTATGAAGTAATAAACAAGTGATTAAACTGGCAGTGAAGCTTCACATTTGATAACTTTGAGTTCTTCTTAGATGTTTCATATATAATGAATGATAAAACTTGTGGAAGGGATATTAAACCTCTATGCTTCAGGGTTTATGCCAGTCTCAAACTATTGGAGAGTAGGATGAGATTTAATGTTGGGAGCAAATTATCCCACATCTGCCTCCTGCCTCACGCTTATAGCTTCTCCTGAAGCATCTGGTACTGGCCACTGTCGGAGACAGGATACAAAACTAAATGGATCTTGGATCTCGTCCCTGTCTTGTGTTTCTGTATACACTGAATATATATTACATATGAGAGAGGCATTTGAGCCTGTTAAAACATTTAATTTTTTCCTAATTCCTTTTGCCTTATTTCATATGTTGCAAGTGAATGCCAAATCACTTGAGATATATGAAAGCTATCCTTTTTGACTTAGTAAATCCTGCTGAACACAATCTGCCATTGTTCCCACGTTCTAATAAATGCAAAATCAATCTCTCTATACTCCTAGCACATCCATCAGTTGGTCCTCCGTATAACTCTTCTCTCTTGATTGCTTTTGGCATTGGAAGGATCTTCAAGAAGATGGCCTATGTTACTTCTATCTTAATATGTCTTCCAAGGTTTCTGAAGTGATTTGTGGTCATGATAGATCTTCCTTCACTTTGATCACTTATACCCTGGTAGACTCTATAGTTATCCCTAGTTATCCCACGTGCTCACAGTATTGGTGTTACATCTGGGAGACAGTGTAGCAGCCTATTTACTTCTCTGGGCCACCGCTTTCTCAGCTCACTATGGAATTACTGATCAGGATTTTTTTTCTTATTTTTTTTGGGTGCCTTTCTTGCAGTTCATGGCTCTTTGTCATTAATTGAGCTTCTACCTATCTTCAGTTGTCTGTCTAGGTCTTACACTGCACTCAACATAGTAACATTTGACCTTATTTTGGCTTTAGTCAGTTTTTTGTTGCCATCTTGGTGAACTGCAAAGCAAAAACGAACATTTAATACCAGATTTATATGCTGGAACTAAGCCCCATTAATCAGGCTGTGTAGGGCACTGGGCACAGAAATAAAATCTTGACTAATTTAGTTAAAAATTTCTATCACTTCCTGAAATCCACTTCGTTTCTCCTCCAGCATTGTCAATATCCCAGGATGTAAAATCACTAATAGCCGGGATGAATCCTGGTCCCATTAAATCAATGAGAGTTTTTCCATTGACTTCTGTTGGGCCAGGATCTCACCCTAATAGCCATATTGTAACCCATATCTGATGTCATAGAATGATGCATTCTGGGATTTCTTCAGAGGAAGTACCCTGAGGCTTTCAGACTGGGAGGGAATGAGGGAGAAGAGTTTTACCGAGGTTGGCTAACATTTATTTCTGGGCTGAATATTCCCAGTTGGATTTGTGGGGTTAAAATGAATGTTCCACTTTTGCTTTGCAATTCACCTTTAATGTTCTTCTGCCATTCAGGAGAACATGCCTGTCATGTACAGCAGTACTTATTATTATTCCCACTCCACCAACGTCCAGGATTTCTGGGCTAGGCAGCTACTTAAGCTCTTATTCCAAACCTTTGACCTCACACTGACACCATGAAAAGCTATCCTTCTGACATGACAAGCAGCCCTGTGGTTTCTGGGCATTGCTGCATTTGAAATATCTCATCAGTCTGTGCAGTGTAACAAGCAAAGTTGCCTGGCTTGAAAGATATTCTAGACCTAGCACCAGAAGGTCCGTTGGGAAAGCAATTTATCAACACAGATGAAAGATGAGAATAGCTGAAGGGGCTTTTGACACAGTGGGAGTAGCTTGGGTGGGGGGGCTCACAAATCTATGCACTTTGTAAGCATCCCTGCATGGGCCAAGTTGGGAGACAGTTGATTAGGAGTGATCAACCAGTTAAGAAGGGGATTCATCTCGTCAGCTGGGGCCTGTTAAATGGGAGATATGAATGGAAAGAGGAGGGCTGGAAGGAAGGGCAAAGAAGTCCAGAATCTCAGAGTGGTGAGACCTCTCTTCCCACCCTTTCACCCTATGAGAAACCTTGGGAAAAATTTTATGATGATATAACATGAAGCTGCATAAAACATTATATATAAAGTAAGCTAGGGTAAGAGTATGCGAGGGCTGCTTGCAAAGAGAAATCCAGGGTGAGGGAGCCCCCCTCCCTTTACACAGCTGCATGTAGAAAAGTGAGGTTGCCTCTTGCATTGCCAGTAGTATATCCCTGGAGTAGTCTGTTGTTGAAAACCCCAAAACTTTTGACTAAAATGAAAAATCTTAGTCAAATCCATTTTTTGTCCAAAAAAGTTTATATATATATTTAATCAGCTCTAGTCAGTGGAGACACAAGGCCCAATTCTCCTTTCCCCAATGCCAGTCTCTTATATCGGAGTAACGTCATTACTCTCATTGGAGTTGGTCCTGGTTTGCCCCAGTGTCAGTGAGAGGACAATCAAGCTCATACATGTTGGAGCTGACCTAGGGTACATCTACACTTTGAGCTGGCCGTGTAAATTCCAACACGAGGAGACATCAGATTGAGCTAGCTCACTAAGAACAGAGTGTAGACATGGTGGTGCGAGCAGCGGGAGAGGCGAGCCTCCCTGAGTACACCCCTGTCTGAGACCCTAAGCAAGTACTCGGGGTGGCTCGCTCCTCCTGCCATCCATGCTACTTCAGCGACATTCTGTTTTGAGTTTGCTCACTCGATGAGGGATGTCTCCTTGAGCTGGGAATCGCACCCGTAGCTCGAAGTCTAGATGTGCCCTTAGCTCTCAGGTTGGTTTTACACCTGTGTAACTCCACTGCCTTCTAAAGCTATGCCTGATTCTCACGGATGTGAGAGCAGAATAGGGCTTTGTCACGGGGACCTTAATTATGTTCTTTCTTGTTTGCTGTTCTCAATATAAATAATTATTCTGGCTGAAAGTATCTGTGTATGGGGAAACAGCAATTGAGGTGTATGCTCTAAATCAACACATTTTGGCTAATAAGCTGAGATGGGTGGGAGAATCATTGACTGACATACACCCAGCAAGCAATTCTTCTCACGATTTAAAGCTACTCGAAATTTAGCCCACTGCCTCTGTTAAGCCCGCTACTTGTTAACGGAGACATGTCGGGGAGGGGGAGGGAATTAATTCACACAAGGAATTATTGTAAAAATAAAGGTAATGGTAAAGCTTCCATCCAATATCTAATTAAATTTTTCCTAAAACAGTAGATCCATTTATAATACGTGAAGCCTGATTTTGTTCTCATAGGAATGGGCTGGTTAAGGATTTTATTACAAATATTTATTTACTCCTCTTGCCACTTGCTGGTTTTATTTTTAATGGATTTGCAAAGCTGCAGGAGAGCTGCAGGGGAGAAAAAGCCTCATGGGGAACCCTTTGTGTCTGGATGAATTGGAAAAACAAACTCTAGGGTGTTCATTTGCCATGAATCACTTTTCACATCACGTGCGTAATATGAATGAGGCGTCTGTGAATCTAATTCCCTTTGTCCCAATAGTAAAGCAGATCAGTACGAGAGAAGAGACGCAAGGCCAGCAAAGCAACCAACTTGAAAAGGAAGCACCATTCAGTGAATTCATTTTCAGCTATTTCAGCGCCGTTTGCTCCTTTCCTTTTCAACAGATTTAAAGAACAAACCTACAGTCCACAGGAAATGCCTCTGTTAAGCATGTCTGCTGCAGTCTAGCTAAGCATGGTAGCAGCTTTCCACAGCCTGATTCCTTCCTACTGTCACACCGGGTCTCTTGTCACTCTAAGTGGGGGAAGAGAAAACATGAATCTCCACAGCCAAACTTTACCTTAGGAAAACAGTAGATCTATGCCATGACAGCCTCCTGCCTCGATTTCACAAGAGGGGTAAGAAGGATGAAGATTAAAGGGTTTTGTCTAGCTTCAAGATAAAAATCCCAGTTGCACAACCTTTTTGTGCCAAATTACCTCTATTTTTGGCAGCTATTTATTAATCTTTAGAGAATTTACATGATTTGTTTCTTCTCCCTGTTATCTTTGATCTCAGCTGGAGGTTTTTATGAAGCAAAAAAACTGAACGACTAAGCTCATTCCAACTAGAAAATCAGGGCTTGCTCAGAAACTTAACCCTTTCATTCATCACCTGGAATGGGAACCCTCCCTGGTATGCAATAACAACTTTATTTTCTTTGTAAATATAAAATGGAATTTTAAAGATCTCACCACAACTTTTGTAATATATTTCCAAATTGTTCTCCTTGCAGACTGTGTGCGTAGGCCACTTTGTGCTGAGACTGGGATAAAACAGGACTAAAATGAGAATGGCAGCATTAAGCATCTTCATGGTGGTGATGGTGAGATGGTCTCTGTAATTATTTCTCTCTCTTGTCACCAAGGCAAGGAGGGTAGTTTTCCACTTCCTCTCTCCACTGACTGTGACAACTGTAAGAGGTTACTATATTAACCGCCTGCACCAGGATTAAATGATCCAATACAGGCTCACAGCTTGAAACAACGTAGTGTAAGCAAGTGGCTAATCAGAATTCTGAGTGTGTTAGTTCCGTGTGTTCAGACTTCTGCTTTCTGTTTCATGTTAGTTTAAGCTAATGATGAATGATCTACTAACACCTTCTCATTGGAAAAGCTCCACTCCACAGCCTTAATTCTTTGTTGAACTAGATAGATAACTATTTAATCTCCCCCACCTTCCATTCTCATGCTGTAGTTGGGCACTTGGGGGGTCAGAGTGTAAGACAATCTTAACTTGGCATTTCAGGCTGCAAAACACTGTAAGCAAAATTCATAGAATCGTTAGACTGAAAGGGACCTCGAGAGGTCTTGTAGTCCACTCCCTGCACTCATGACAGGACTAAGCGTTATATTCTTCCACCCTTACTCACAGTGAGTAGTACCTTGCTGTATGAGTTGCCAGTTTACTTTCAATTAGACTGTTTGCAAAGGAAAGTACTACTCAAGGTGAGTAAGGGTTGCTGGCTTCATGTGACACCTGGAGGTAGAAAATGCCCTAATCTGGCACTCTTCTCCACTGAGTTTAAGTTCCACTTGGACGTAAGCTCCACTTTCTGAATTTGATTGTCACAACATTTATTTTAGCAGTGAGTTTCTTTGCTAAAGAGAACAGAGCTTTGTTGTTCAGTAGACTTGATTCCCCTGGAGCCTGAGTCTTAGGAACACAGCTTCAGGAAGCATTCCGTTACTTTTGGCTGTGCTAAAAATTATTTCAGGTGTGCAATGATGACTCACCTTTCAAGTCCTGATTTAATTATTTTTGGCATTGCATTGATGAACGTTCCTCCTCTGCCTCTCTTTTAAGCCAGAGCTCTGGATTTTTCTGCATATGTACTGGCTGTATACATGCACACTACTGAAGTTGTACATTTGTAATCCAGGCTGATTGTTTCATACAACGTGGCATGTGTAAACTAGCAATTCTGGAAGACAGTGAGGAATACACAGTAAAGATACCAGGGCTGCTTTAGCTCCAGCAAACATCTGTTGGGTTTGAGAATCAAGATTTTCAATTGGCTTTCAAAATTTAGTTGCTAAAGCAGGAATTTTTTGGACTGGAGCATAACTGGGAAAAACCTTCAGGCCAAACTCAGCCCTGCAGCAGGTAGGTGCGAGTCTATTTGGCGGAGCTGAGCCAAGGCTGAAGCTGGCCCCGTGGTTTGATGGGCTTGGTAAAATATTAGGCTGACTCACTGTATTTTCCCTATTTCAAATCCTGCAAGGTGGCACGTGTGTTAGATTAATGACACATGCCTTTAGAAAAGTGGCTCTCTCCTTTGTCTGTCACTCTGCCATTGAGTAGAGCTACAGGAGGAACAAAAAAGAAGCACATATATGGTTGAGAAAACAAAAATGCATGCAACAATTTATTGGGAAGTAATACTTAACAATGGGAGCCCTTCGGTTCCGCAACTCCTGGGGGTGAAATCCTGGCCCCACTAAAGTCAAGAGGAGTTTTCCCATTGATGTCAATCAGACCAGGATCTGAACCTTGGTGTCTTTTTTTAAAACCCGACATTTCAATTACCAGAGCTGGCCAGTAAGATCTGCAACTCCAGTGTTATGCCACCCTCTGCCTGCCCTAATTTTTTGGGGATTAATCACAGCTTTTTTCTTTAAAGAAAGTTTCCAGTCCCATTCACTGTGGACAGAATCTTTAAAATATACACTAATGTTAATGTACAAGTAAGGGTGACAGTTATCTGGCACTGTCCTTTGTTAAAAACTCGTGTGTGTTATGGCTCCCCATACAGCCCAGGAAAGCCAGATCTGAATCATGTGGTTCAGGCCCATGCCTAGTTTTGCATTCTTTAGGCACTAGTATAATAGTAAAGCATGTACTCTGTGGTCAGGTTCAGAACCCAGGCAACTGTGCTTCATGCAGAACATGCACCCTGGCCAAGAGCGGGGTTGCTATAGATCTGTTTGGCTTGATCGAACAATTGATCAAACACACCCAATAGTGATGTCTGATTAAAGCAAAAGAAATTACCCAGGGAACGTGATAGGGAAACTGTATCTGGAATGACTGGTGTACAGGCTGTGGTTAATTTTGATTATAACACAATCAATGTAAACCATTCAAAATAAAATGCTCTGCTCACTAAGAACTACATACAGGTGAAACTTGGGAGTGTCCCTGTATATTCAGTGCTACTGCAATTTGCAAAGTGTCATGGATAGAAGCTGTTAAAGCACAACCATGACTTCTCAAGCCAAACATTATGAATGATCATAATGGTGCTGGTCCTGGATTTCATTCTTTAATTCAAAACGCTGGTGTTCTCGCTTGTATTCCGAAAAGAATCAGAGTGCTAACTGGTCAGAAATGGTTTTCCCATCCTGTGAAAATGTTTCAGATTAAAAAAAAATTCCCCATTCCACAGGCTGTCTGGATTTTTTGTGTGAAAAAATTAGAGTGAGAGAGATCCCCCGCCCCAATGGTCAGGGCACTCACCTGGCATGTTGTAGTAACGTGAGAGAGAGGGTGGATCAGGGAGTTGAACCTGTGTGTCTCACATCCCAGTTGCAGGCTATTCTGGGGCGGGCGAAATCTCTTTCTGTCTCTGACTATAAATTCTGTCATGGGCCTAAGAAACAATTCTGATGAAATTTTATCAAAACTGATATGTTCCCACAATATTTTTTGTTTTTGATGAATCAGCATTTTCCGATCAAAAACTATTTCATCAAACAATTCCCAACCGTCTCTAGTCAGAGGGCTTATTCTTTAGTCTCCTGGGTCAAGGTTGTGATTATAGGATTTATTGCCATAGTGGGATATGCAATAATTATTTTTGTTCATGGCAGTGCTGTAATACAGTAGGTGCTTTTCAGACATGCAAGGATGGGTGGTCCCCGCACTGAGAAGCTCACAGTCCACGGATCAACAGACTGGGGGAAGCAGAGCATCAAGCACAGATTTTGTTGGTACAAGTCATCCTGCTTCACAGAAGGCAGGATGACAAGTGGTTCTTCCAGAGACTTAAATGTGGCCGGGGTAGGACAGGGGCTTTGCTGATGAGCTCAGGGTACTCAGACTGTGCACAGGGGACCATGTGGCAAAACAGTCCCTCTCTCTTTAGATGAAGCAAAGTCACCCTTTTCTGACACCGTCCTGTCACTGGCTCTAACAGTTATATCTGAAAATCATTTGTAGGTGCCTTTGGAATGTACCAGGTTGTACCAAATAACAAGTATTTTATAGACAAACATCCTGGAAGGGACACGCTGACCCTCCTAGAAAGAGTTTTACTACCAATCCCATCTCCTCTGTGGACTACTCCTTCAAACATGAACAGCCCTCCCAGACTTCTATGACTTGTGGGATGAGAAGCTCTGTCTGGTCAAACAAGCAAGTATGTACCCAGGAGTTTCTGTGGGCTTGTGCAGATGGTGCTGAAACCAGCTCCACGGCATCTTCACTTCTATTTTTAGTGAGTATAGCTAGCCTGGGTACACAAATTGTCATTTGCACCCCCAGCTGCAATGTGGACATACCCTTGGTTTCCCTCTGAGAGCCCTGCAGAGCCAACACCACTAACAGGAGTAAAGAGTAGTAAACTTACAGTTGTCGCTACTCTGTTCTGTATAGATTCTTGCACTGTCACTCATTACTGTAGTATGGAGCATCTTCCAGTAGCTTGTTAAGTGATATGACTAACGTCTCTCATGTTGGTTTGCTCTCTCTCTCATCCTCTCCCCAGCATGAGAGTTGTGTGTGCAGGTAGTGTTTTGTTTTGTATTTTTACATGGGCATGCAGCTATGTGGTTAGATTAGAGATGACAACAACAAAAAAGTGCATCTTGTACTTGGAGCACAAGGTTTGTGATGTGACTAAAATGAGCAGAGATAACTATATATTCAAGGAACTGAGACGTTAAGAAGGTGCCATTTTGAATTAGTGTCTTCAGACACGTCCATTCTTTGCTGGTATCTCAGCCTTCCTACCTTGTGCCCTTGTGAATAAAGGAAGAGGCTGGAAGGGAAATTGAGACTTACTATTGCTCAGTGCAGAGACTATACCAAATGCATAAATTTAACTTGTGCTCACCGGTTGTCAGCTCTGGTTGCTCACAATGCAAAGATTCACAGGCTCAAGACCAGAATGAAATTTTTACCTTTGAGTCATGCAGGTTTTCAAGCTCTCCTAATGCTGAAAGTAACAACTTACAGCTAATGGTGCAAATAGAAAAAACATTCTCCTGTTCTGAATTTTGTATCCCAGTGAGAAAGATTTTGCTGGCATCTCTGGAGCACTCTTACCGACTGGAAGGAGTCATTACAATATTTGTCAGATCTTCCACTGTGCCTGCATTGCCCCTTCCAACACTCAGTGGTTTGACTTGCTGTGCATGTTGGTGGTAGTGATGTGGTGTGAAATTATTCTGGCGAGCAATCTTTAATTAGCTAAGAAAACAGCCTCTGGCTTTCAATGCACTCTGTGGGCTTCATTATGTCAGGAGTCGGTTTCTTCTGCAACGACTTCATGACCGTGTGCTCATGAGCTAGAGCAGCTGTTTGGCAATCCACTGTGTTTAAACTGGTATTGGAATCAAAACCGCAGTGGATCAATGCCTCTGTTAAAACCCATTCACCCTACCAGGTGGACTATATTTGTTTGCCAACATTGCAGCAATGATGTGCAACTTTGGATCAATGTGAATCAGCACTGCTTAGACTGTAAGAAATGACAGCTTCCCACAGCAGAGACAGATGAACTAAAGCGTATTGTTTTGTGTTTCATTGTAGTCTGCTGCTTCTCCAGGTGAAATCAATGGGAGTCTGGTTCCATTTTAGCTAATTGAACTTTCTGTATGTTCAGGGGGAAATGGCTGCCTCCATGGAGTAAATTCAGCACCACCCGCTGCCTAAGAAATACATATACAAGCAGACAGGTATCTCTTTAATAATACTTACTGAGACATTCTGACAGAAATGAAGCAGAGTCAGTAGTGCCCTAGTAGTTTTCCGATGTGAGGAATGTCAATTCTGTTCTGGATCAAATTCTCTTTATAGCTGACTTAGAGAAAGAGGGGCAGGTGGTGGGAAAAATCAGGGTGGTGCCCAAATAATCTAACTAGCCTGGGTAAAGTAGCAGTGACGCTGCTCAAGTAATTACCTAGGGTTCTGGACGGATTTGTACAGTCCACACTGAATTCTGTGCTGCCACAGCTTCACTTCTACTGGTACCTGAGAGCTACCTACATTAAAGCTAGCTGAGGGATGTCTGCATGAACTGCACTCACGCACCATGATTGCAGAGTAGTCATACCTTGAGTATAATCACATGAAATTCTATTCAGTCAGTCACACAGTTACTGGAGGGGACCCTTGCAAGGTTTGGGTTTGGTTTGGATAAACATCCACAAGGAGGGAAAACTTTCTAAAATGGCCGTGTCATCTGTGTAAATGAGTTTCATTCTTGATGCTGATAGTTCCATTCTTCAAGTGGTCATGCAGCTGCTCAAGGAGGTCATGATCACTCACAGTGAAGTGATCCTGTGTTAATTATGGCCAATCTGGGCTTTCAACCTAAGCCACAAATTTTAAAAATTGAGGATCTAAAGGTAGACATGTAAATCAATACTTTATATATAAGTTACAGTGCTCAGAACTTTGGAAGAACAGGCCACTTAGGTATCTAAATTCATATTTAGGCATCTAACTTTGGACATCCAAAGCTGAAACTTTTAGCCTAGGTGTCTTTTAATACGTCTGAGTAGAAAAAAACAAAACCAAAATAAATACTTGTGGAGGAGTTTTCCCTTAAATTTATTATAGCGGTGTGAATAACTGATTTTTCAGTTTGTTTAAAGTACTGATTTTTTTTTAAAGAAATAGGTTAGTTTTGATCAACCTGAAACAATTTTTAAAAAATGTTCCTCGAAACAAAAAGTAAAAAAAAATGCTGTTTTTTTAAAATATTTTTAAAAATTGTCTATGAAATTGAGGTGAATTTCAAAAAAAAGTCATTTTGAATTAAAAAAACTGAAACATTTTGTTTTGAAAACTTCAGAATGAAATGTTTCATTTTTTGATTTTGGGTTGGTTTGGTTTTTACCAGAACAGTTTGACAACATTGACACAAATTGTTTCAGTCAACTCGAATCTGCATTTTTCACAGAAAAAGAGTTTCCACAAAAAATGTTTGGTTAGCTCTACTTGTGAACACAATAAGATATTTTTCCTTACTAGATTTTACAACTTGTGGCATGAGACAAGCCTTTTAAAAAACATCTAACTTAACGATTCCCTTGCTTGGAAGATGCTCTTTAAAGGACCTCTTTCAATATCTTTCTAAAATCCTTTATAAAGAAATCAACTGTCATGTCTACACTGCGGGGATTATAGTGGCCCAGTGCTGCTATGTGCCATAACTATGCTGGCATAACTCCATAGTGTAGATGCAGTCTACAGTGAAGGAAGGATGTTCCATTGCTGTAGGAACTCCACCTCCTCAAGTGACAGTAGTGAGGTCAATGGAAGCAATCCTCTGTCAGACTAGTTGAATCTACACTGGGGATTGGGTTGGTATAGCTACGGTGTTGAGGGATCTGGATTTTTCACACCCCTGAGCATTGTAGCTAAATTTTAAATGTAGACCAAGCCTAATATTAACTGGCCAGGATTGTACCCTGGGATCGAGTATAATTGTCATGGAACAGCCCACCAACTAGAGCAAATAGTGCAGTACTGCAGGAGTAACTTTAGAACTATAACACAATACTTTGCGCTTCTTCATTGCCTTCCATCCAAGGATCTCAGTGCTTTACAAAGGTAGGTAAGTTATTGCCAATCATTTTACAGTTGAGAAAACTGAGGCATCGAGGTGGTGATGGTGTGAGGCTGGTATGCTGATGCAAAAGCACCCCCTTTGGCCAGGTGGAGTGTTACACCAGTGTTTGCTCTGGCAAAGCGGTCAGTCAGTTTGCCTTGCCTGGGTCCTGATGGGGGTATGTGGGTTTTCTCCTTATTCTTGTCAGAGTCCACTGGTCCAGGTGTCCAGGGGGCCTGGAAACCCCCTCAGTTCTTAAGTCCCTCAGGGATTGGTAGGGGAACCCAGGCACACCCACTCCATTAGATTCCATTTCAGAGCCCTTAAGCCAGCAGGCAGAATTGGGACTCAACAGCTCTCACTGTGCTCTGAGCTCCTTCCTATCTCCTCTGGGTTTTGTAGGCTTTTCAGCCTGTTGGCCCAGATGTCCCTTCTCAGCATGCTGTCTCTGAGTGGCTTCTCAGCAGCTTGCTGGCAGGAGTTCCCTTCTTCAGCCCATTTGCTCCTCTGGCATCCACGCTGTCCCTCTGCTTCCCAGCTCTTTTAATCTCCCCAGCTGCTATGAGTCTGCCAGTCAGCTTTGGCCAGCAGTATCTGCATTAGCTGCTTGGTTGCTGGGACAGGATGGAGTATATACACCCCATGATACATGGCCAAGGTGGTCACAAAGCCAGGACACTGCTGCCTCAGTATCTACTGTACATGCAATGGAGCACATTGGAAATGTATGGGGCTATGTCTACCAATGGATCACAACTGCACTGTGGGAACAATCTTGTGTTCTTTAAACCAAATCTGTGGACATCAAGAGAAGGTAACTGGGAGTCTAAAAGGAGTCAGGTCATTTCAGAGCCTGTCATTAGTCAAACAGCACCTAATTGTGCCGGAATGTGGTTTTCCTCTCCTTTTCTCACCTCCTTAAATAAATGGTGAAAAATAAATTCCAGCAATGCCTCCTAGATTTTTAGACACTGGTTAGTCTCCCAAGCCCCTCAGTCTTAAATCCTAGATTAAAATGCCAGTGGCAATAGGTTTGGATTGGGATCAATATTGGAAGTCTGTTCAGACTACTTTTTCTTCCCCTTTGGCATTTCCACTGTTAAAGTGGATGGTGTGTAGCTGGGTGCGCTGCAATGTACAGTAACATTAAATATAAATATTTAAGGTTGTTACTAGAATGTACAATAACGTTAGATATAAATATTTAAGGTTGTTACTAGTGTTTAAAAAAAAACACTGAAGAAAAGCTATTTCTATATCAACCGCCAGGTGGTACTGTTAGTTTAAATTCTGAATGGTAGTGTATAGTATATCTTGCTATAATATAGAGTTATTGACCTGAATGTAAATCTTCCCTAACACAATGCATTTAATTAAAAAAAAGAAGGTCTGTGTCTCCAGTCGGGCTCGGGCTATAGTGTCTCACCTTTCTGCAAAGCCTAGGGCAAGCAATCAAAGGTTATTTAAAGTTTGATTTTTGAGAACCTACCTAGAAAAAGACAAGACAAGCCCTGATGCCTCTGCCTATTGTGGAGTGTTGACACCACTTGGCAGGTTTTCCCAATTTATCTTGCATTCACCACACAATTTCCTATGTGGAGCTTTCCCGTACAAGCAATAACAGTCACTAGCAATGCAGTGCAAAGCTGGAAACCTCCTTGGAAATCTCACCTCCTGAATACTAATGGGAACTTAAATGGCGATAGAGGATCCACCCCCTGCCTCCTGCAATTCCCAAAATGATCAGTGTGCATGAAGACAGTTGATGAAGAACAATGCCAGTGTAAAATCCACTTTCTCACAACCCGCATCCCTAAGTACTCCTCTGTATCAGTGTTCTTTCAGAAGCACCCAATGCATGGATGGAGGTATGTAGGCAGACATCCATGCTGATTATGGGTCTGATATGTCCAAGGAGTGTGTAGAAGAAGAGTGAGCTTCCAAAATGCAAAGGGAAGGAATGCAAACTATGGCTCTGATCCTGCAAAGAGCTGAGCCCATACTGCAAGGTGCTGAACCACCCTGATTCCTATTAACTTCGGTCATCTCACAAGATCGCACCCTGTATTAGGAAGTCACTGATCTGTGGTCTCTACGTGCATGAGGTGTGTCACGCACTGGTGTTAATAAGATAGACCAATGAATGTGCAGAGAGGAGAACAAACTAAAGAATGCTCCCTCCCTGCTGTGTTAATTTTCTGATGTTGAGGGAAGGCTGAAAATAAAACCTGGACATGACTGAACACATGAGTCCAGGTAGCCACATTCATGGCTGCAGTAGGCAGCACTGCCAGTCGGTCTCCTTGAAATAAACAGGCTCTCTCCTCATTTGTTTCTCACTGTCAGTATGATGATTCCAACTAGATTTCCTTCTGTTTGTGTTTGCTGCTTGTCCATGCTGACAAAACACGTGCAGTTTGTAGCTCCCTTGTTTCAGCAGGCTGCTATTCCATTTTAATGTGGGCGCTTCATCGGAGGTCATTTAGTTAGTATGTTGCTGAGCCATTTACAAATATGAGCTGATGAATATTTCATAGCTGTTCACCAGAAATTCTGTTGAAGCGTAGCTTCATGGCAATGAGTCAGTAAGTGATGCGCTCAACCTGAAGCTGTTTCCTTGCTGCTTCTCTCATCAGATGTACTAATTACGGACATTGAGAGAAATCTTTTTTTTTTTTTTATGTAGGAAAACCTTTTATTTTCACTTTCTCCCAGGCTTGAGTCTAGCTATTTTTTCCTTGAGTATGCACCACTCAAGGGAGGAGTCTATTTAAATTGGCTGGATAAAACGAACAGACATTCTGCTTTCTAAGGTCTAGGCTCAGTTCTGATTTCTATGTGCAGGCTGGAGAGAGATAATGCTGGACTCTAAAACTAAACCCTGGTTGACACTACAAAATGACTTTGGTATAACTACACCTCTGCGTGACATAGTTATACCAGCCTAAGCGCCGGTGTTGACGGCGCTATGTTGGCAGGAGCAGGGGCTGCTCCAGGCCCCAGCACGCCAAGCACGTGCTTGGGGCGGCATGCCGCGGGGGGCGCTCTGCCGGTCGCCGGGAGGGCGGCAGGCGGCTCCGGTGGACCTCCCGCAGGCGTGCCTGCGGAGGGTCTGCTGGTCCCGCTGCTTTGGTGGAGCATCCGCAGGCACGTCTGTGGGAGGTCCACCGGAGCTGCGGGACCGGCGACCGGCAGATCTCCCCCTGCGGCGTGCCGCCGTGCTTGGGGCAGCGAAATTGCTAGAGCCACCCCTGGGCAGGAGAGCTGTTCCTGCAGACATAGCTAGCTCCTCTTGTGGAGGTGGTGTTATTAAGCCGACGGTAGAGCTCTCTCCCATTGGTTTTAATGCGTCTTCACCAGGTGCACTACAGCAGTGCAGCTGCATTGGTGCAGCTGTGCTGATGTAAATGTCTAGGGTAGACCCGCCCTATGTTTCTCTTCACTGCTGAAAAGGTGTGTTTTTATATCAAGAGAGCTAATGGAAGTTACTTATCAGTTTTTATCCTGATGTAGCGAGACGAGGTCAACAGCAGGTGGTGGGGTGAATGTAGTTTGTTAATGTCTGCTTGAGTTTGCACAGTGCCTACAGTAGTTCTGAGAAGTGTGAACTGCCCTATTCATCTCAAAGGATGACTAAACTTCAATGCCTAATGATGATAGTTTAAATGTCAACACTGTTGATCAAATGGAAGAAAGGAGAGGGTGGGTGATATTATCAAGGGCTACACTATCTACTCTGAGGAACATCGCATTTTGAAATTACAAGTGGGTTGGCTAGTCTACCCTTGAAATGCAGCATTGCTGGAGCACTTCAGTGTAGACACTACCTATGCTGACAGAAGGGGTTCTCCCATTGGCATAGGTAATCCACCTCCTCGAGAGGCAGTACCTAGGTCAATGGAAGAATTTTTCTGTTGACTTAGACCTGTCTACACCAGGGGTTAACCATGCTGCTCAGTGGTGTGGATTTTTTTACACCCCTGAGAACATAGCTGGCTCGACCTAATTTTTTAGTGTAGACCAGAACTTTGTATTTCTCCAGTCAAAAAGGAGTCAAGCCAAAGGAATCCAGTAGGGTATCCTAGGGCTGGTCTACACTGAAAAGTTACGTTGGCATAGCCATGTCTCTCATGGGTTTGGATCTGAGAGACATAGTTAAGTCGAGCTAACTCCCAGTGTAGACAACTATAGGTCAACAGAAGAATTCTTCCATCAACCTAGCTACTGCCTCTTGGGGAAGTAGAATAGCTACAGTGATGGGAGAACACCTCCTGTCACTTTAGTAAGTGTCTACACTGAAGCAATACAGCGTCACAGCTGCTGTGGTGCTGCTTTAGTGCTTTAAGTGTAGACATAGTCCGAGCCCTACCAACAGGGATGTGCTGAGCAAGAGCCAAGCTTATGGAGCACAGCACAAAGGATCATACTTTGAACATTTGTATAATCCGTGGCAATCGAGTATGGACTCTCAAGTTAGAACCCCTGGGTTTTAATCCTAGCTCATCCAGTGACTTCCTGAATGACTCTGGGCAAGTCATGTAACCTCCCTCTGCCTCATCTTACCCTGTGTGTAGTGTTGTGAGACTTGCCTAATTAATGTTTGTTCAGCACTTTGCGAGTCTTGGGTAGAAGGTGCTGTTATAAGTGCAAAGTATTGTTAATTATTACATTCCTCAAGGCACGCGCCAGCTTCTATGAGGGAGAATAGCACCACTATAGAACTTAAGTGGCTGAGTGTGTTATGCCAATATTTACAATTAAAATACAATAAAATCAGGCAATGTGTGAAAATGGGAGAGATCCTCTAAGGGCCCTTTGTGGTTTTTACTGGCCTTCTTAAAAGACCTTTTTCTTTCATGATGACGAGTGAAATAAAAATCTAATTAATCTGTGCAGAGGAAAGGGAAACAGACTATTTGTCTATCTGTTCTTTAAAATCTCCAATGATGGAGATTCCACAAATAGAGCAGAGAAACACCTGTCAGGGATGGTCTAGATAATACTTAGTCCTGTCTTGGGTGCAGGGGACTGGACTAGAAGACCTCTCGAGGTCCCTTCCAGTCCAACTATTCTATAATTCTTAAAGCAAGGGACCAGTCTGATTTTGTAGGTGAAACCTCCA
Organism: Mauremys reevesii; assembly: GCF_016161935.1. Taxonomy (NCBI): domain Eukaryota; kingdom Metazoa; phylum Chordata; order Testudines; family Geoemydidae; genus Mauremys; species Mauremys reevesii. Next base: position 172,604,841 of record NC_052624.1, on the reverse strand, counting down.
GAATAGCTCAACAAACCTATAATGTATTAAAACTCAATTAATAGTATTTTGGAGATCATGGCTTTGTCCTTTCCTCGAATCAGGCGTATATTTCTCTGGTTAGTACTGATACACTGTGCTGTAACTTTCTCTTTTGCAAATTAAGGGCCTGTGACAGGGTCAGGCCAGATGGCTACAGGAGAGTGTTAGAAGGCAGATATATTAGTCCCAGATTAAGTAGATCCCTTTTCCCTGGGTAAGGTAACAGGGGCAAGTCCAGAACAAGCAGGAACTTGCTGGAACCAACTAAGGCAGGCAGGCTAATTAGGACACCTGGAGCCAATTAAGAAGAAACTGCTAGAATCAATTAGGACAGGCTGGCTAATCAGGCACCTAAGTTAAAAAGGACCTCACTTCAGTTTGTAGTGTGCATGTGAGGAGTGGTAGCAAGAGGCACAAGGAGCTGAGAGTGAGAAGACATATTGCTGGAAAACTGAGGGATACAAGCATTATCAGACACCAGGAGAAAGGTCCTGTGGTGAGGATAAAGAAGGTGTTGGGAGGAGGCCATGGGGAAGTAGCCCAGGGAGTTGTAGCTGTCATGCAGCTGTACCAGGAGGCACTATAGACAGCTTCAGTCCACAGGGCCCTGGGCTGGAACCTGGAGTAGAGGGTGGGCCTGCCCCCAAACCTCCCAACTCCTGATCAGACACAGGAGGAGTTGACCTGGACTGTGGGTTCCACCAGAGGGGAAGGTCTCTGGGCTGTTCCCCGACCCACATGGTAAATCTCTGAGGCAAGCAAATCTGCCAATAAGCTCAGGACCCACCGAGATAGAGGAGGAACTTTGTCACAGGGCCATATTCTGCTACCCTCATCACCTTGAAAGAAATGGGACACCTCACAGAGCAAGATACTACTCAGTGTGTGTATGGGTCACCAGACCTGAAAGAAGGAATTAAAATAGTCATTTCTATGGATAATTTATTTGATTCCTAAATTGATAAATACAGATGTATAAAAACAAAGCTACAATCTTATTCTATAGAAACCTTCCTGGGGTCAATTCAAGTAGCAATAGCTCTTGAGTCAATGTGTCTAGTGGTTAGAGCACAGGACTGTGAGCAGCCTAGGTTCTAATTTGCTATATGACCTTGAGCAAGTCACTAAAGTGTCCTTCAGCTTCCCCATCTGTAAGATAAGTATTATAACTTCAGAGCTGCTGCAACCACTTTATCATTATTAAGATTACAGCTGAGCTGCATTATAAACTTAGTTTCCCTCCTCTTTCTTTCTTTCTTTCTTTCTTTCTTTCTTTCTTTCTTTCTTTCTTTCTTTCTTTCTTTCTCCCTCAATTCCGACTCCCTTCTCCTCTCCCTTCTCCCCCCAAAAAGTCATGTTGGCCTCCACATTGGTATGTTAATTCTCAATGGCACCTTAGATATATGGATGTTTGCCAGAGTTAAAATAAAAAGGTCCTAATTACTGGACTCTTCTCTCTCAGATCTAGAACAAGGCCCAAAGATTTGTTGGCTTTAAAATCTATATCACAAGCTATTGTCTTATGGGTTAGTAACATTGCCGTGGCATCTCAGCTCAACAGTGAGCTGTCACAAGTTATTGAGCTAGATGCAGGAATCTCTGGGTGAAATTTTATGGCCTCAGTTAGGCAGAAGGTCAGAGAGTAGATGGCTTTCGATAAGCAAGACATGTAAGCGTATGCCTAACTTCTAAACACAGGTTCTCCCTTTGAAGTCAAAGGGACTATTCACAAATGTAAAGATAAATGCTTTGCTAGATCAGGATCCAATGGCTCCCTCCAGCTTCATGAATGGAGGGGACCCTGATTAGATGACCATCTCCCAGAAGCATGGAAGGGTGATAGTGCTGCTTGGATACCTATGCCTACAAGTTAATACTGATTGAAACAGCTTTTAAAATGTATACCGCAAAGTAATTTACACCAGCCTGGAGAGCTGGCAAAGACCTTTAGCTTTTTGATGAGCTAAGAAGAGTTTCTTGACAATGCTTGGCATAGATCTTTTTGTCATCTCTGTTCTTTGCCCCTACCTCACTTCCTACCCTCTGAAACTTGATGATGCCACCTTTTTTTCAGGCCAGCTTGGGGAGGATGAGGTTTTGGCATCTATCTTGATGCACATGGCCAGAAAAATCAATATTTAATTGTTTCTTCCCAACACATCCTTTCACCCTGCCACTTGTCAACCTTGAATATTTTGCCTAGGGCCTTTCAAAGGTATGGAAATAGTAGTATTATACAATGCAATACCACGACGAAGCCAACAGATTCCATCCAAGGGTTTGACATTATAGTAAATAGTCACAATCACAGGTACGCAAGTGACTCCCTTGTTAACAACCCAAGTGCAGGAAATAGGTCTTTTCAAATGATCAAACACTTAAATGTGCAAAATATTAGGGTGCTGATGGATCTCTCTTTTGGGTAATAATTTGTTCCATCAACCTGCTTGCACTATTAATGAGAGTTGAATTTCAGCTTCCCCTGACTGTGAAACAGACTTTACTATACATGCCTGTCTGTGGGCTCAGTCATGGGGTTTTACTCTGCTTCACCCTTTGTCTTTTTTTTTTTTCTTTTGGAAACTGATCTTCCTCTTGCTGTTTATATTCTGATAGTGTCTAAATTGGGGCCTCCTGCTAGGTACCGTATAAACATATAAGACATGGGCCCAGATCCTCAGAGATACTTAAGGTATCTCTACATGGTGATAAAAGCCCTGAGGCACAGCCATGGCTGGCCCAGGTCAGCTGACCAGGGCTTGGATTATGGTCCCACAGTTTAGGCTTCAGCCCAAGCCCAAATATCTACACAGCAATTTTCAGCCCTGGAGTTTGAGTGCCCCCACCCCCAGTTTGAGTCAGCTGACCCAGCCCAGCCATGCTTTTTTAATCCCAGGTAGACATACCCTTAGGTGCCTAACTCTCATTGATTTCATGGTCCCTGCTCTGAAGAGTTTACAATTCATGTGAACACACGGGATGAGAATTTTTCAAAAGTCACTTAAGTGACTTAAGAGCCTGAGTGCCATTTTCAAAAGGGACTTAGGCACTTAGAAGCTTACATCTCCCTGAAAGCCAATAGGAATTAGGCTCCCAGTTGCCTGAGTCACTTTTGAAAATGGGATGCAGAATCCTAAGTCTCTTAAGTGCTTTTGAAATTTTTACCCAAGATGCAGTAAGTGTGTTTTAAACAGTGTTATTTAGACATACACAGCTTTGTTCACACCAAGGCTGAACACCGTTTTCAGGAGTGGGTTCCATTTCCTAGGATACGCCAGGATTTCAGCTGAATTTCTCCAAATTTCTCTTTTTAATGTGCCTGGGTATGTATCCCTTATGCCTGCGTAGCTTTGTTTTTCTCAGAGGTTCCATCTGGTGATGGGGTCAGCTGGGAAGAGACCCATCTGTGGAACATGTTACCCTGAAGACATTGACTGGGCTGCTCCCTGCAAAGGCTTTTATAATAAGACTGGTACATGTGGGATCTTATTTTTGTCTCCCTTTCTAGACCAGGTCTTCCTTTTGTTCTCATTTTGTAGGGTTTTTGTCCAATTTATATGGCTATTTGTACCTGGGCTGGCCCAAATTGTGGCGTAATTTTGTTTTGTTTTATTTTTTGTAAGGCATTCCCATTGATCCGTTGGAAGATGGACACTTGACAATAAACAAACAAAACCCTTTGTACCCTTGAACAGCCAAATGTCCATATTTATGCTTTTACATGTGGTGTAGTTTGTGTGTGCATGTATCACACAAAAAAGTTGATGGTTCTCAACCTTTTCCATACCCTCATCCTATGTTAAACCCCGCAAAAATTTTGGGGCCTATACCCCTGCCCTCTAGCCATTAAGATGGTGATTGCATCTCCTCTGGACCTGTCTGAGACCTCGTGCCTTAAATATGCTGGGGAGCAGGGAAAAAACAATATTACAAAGCATGGATGATCAGTTATTGCCTTCAGTTTTGCACATTTACACATTCCTTTCTGTCGTGTGGGGAGTGGGCATACATACTCTGTTACTCTTTCTTGAACAATGAGATATTTATTCCAGGAAAAACTCTGTTTCTTTGTTTTAAATTTAAAGACTACACATAACTTTCCATTATTTGCCAAGTCACTGGAGGTTGATCTGGATTGTTTTCAGTTCCTTCTTAGTAATTACAAAATTCACTGTCCAATCTCTCTTTCTAATCGCTTTAAAATGAAAACAAGCAAAAGTTAAAGCTCAAGAGTAATGTTTCATTTCTGAAGTTTCTTCATTATATCTGTTCTTGTTTCTTCAATAAAATAGAGTTTTTGCTTGTTAGAATCATCCTATTGTCAGTGGAGTCTCTGCCATTACCAGTATCTCAGCAAAATAATAAAATAAAATACATCTACCACCATCCCAAGTCAACGTACCATTGCCAGCTGTTAACATAATGAAATAGCTGTTGCAAGCTGATCTGTGGGTCCAGCAACACCAGTACCCCAGAATTTGTGGTTAATGTGTGCACATTACAGTAGGGGACTCCGAAGCAGCTGTTGTGTCCATCACCAAAAAGTACCCCTCAATTAATGAGCATAATTGCACATTCCTGTAGGGGGCTTCAAACCAGCAGCTCAGCTGAATAGCTCATCATCAGCCAAAAAGAATACCAGGGTCATATTTAAAATGCCCTCATATAATGAGCACGTGCAGTGCTAAGGCAGGTTAGAATGTCCCACCTAATATATTAGTCCCTTTATGACCTCCTCAAATAGTAAGCAAGCGCGCCTCAGCCAGTGGAGGACACTTACGTTTGGAGTGACCATCACCCCTCCTTCCTGACTCTTCGTCCCTGTGATTTAAAAATGGCACTTGGTAGAATGGGAGCCACTTTTCAAGATCACAAGGTCTTGTACAAAGTCACGTACCTAGGTTGGAAATATGGGCAGGAAATAAAATGGGATTCAGCCTGGGAAATGCAAGCTTATATGGGAATATCTATCTGAAATGTACTGGGGTAACAGTCTATTGGGAAAAGCCTTATGTTTGCAGTTGATAAGTTAGATCCAGTGCCTATGATAAATTCAAATGTTGTGTAGGCAATTACCTCTAAAATGGTCTTAGATTCATTGATTCCAAGGCCAGAAGGGACCACTGTGATCATCTAGTGGGACCTTCTGTATAGCACAGGCCACAGAATTTTCCCCAAAATAATTCCTAGAGCAGATCTTTTAGAAAAAACATCCAATCCTTATTTTAATATTGCCAGTGACGGTGAATCCACCACAACCCCTGGTAAGTTGTTCCAGTGATTGATTGATTGATTAATTAACTCTCACTGTTAAAAATTTACATATTATTTCCAGTCTGAATTTGTCCAGCTTCGATTTCCAGCCATTGGATCTTATTATGCCTTCTTGTTATATTCTGCTAGATTGAAGAGCCCAGTATCAAATATTTGTTCCCCATGTAGGTACTTATAGACTGCGATCAAGTCACTCGGCCGTCTCTGTGTTAAGCTAAATAGATCGAGCTCCTTAAGTCTATCACTATAAGGTATATTTTCTAATCCTTTAATCATTCCTGTGTCTCTTCTCTGAACCTTCTCCAATTTATCAACATCCTTTTTGAATTGTGGACACCAGAACGGGATACAGTATTCCAGAGGTAATATAACCTAGCTGCTCATACTTGAGATTCCCCTATTTATACAGCCAAGGATCACATTTGCCCTTTAGGCCACAATGTTGCATTGAGAGCTCATGTTCAGCTGATAATCCACCATGACCCCCAAGTCTTTTTCAGAGTCACTGCTTCCCAGGATAGAATCCTGCATCCTGCAAGTATGGCCTTCATTCTTTGTTCCTAGTTGTATGACTTTACCTTTGACCATATTAAAATACATATTGTTTAAGTTCTATCTGGCATATGTTTTTTAATTTTAATGATTGTGTAATGATTTTTCTCTTCACACCCCATCCCTGTCAGCCATCTGATGACTGGTTACCAATGGACTGAAACCCATGTACCACTTCATACTCCTGTGTTGTCATACAAAATTTTATGCTGCAGAGATTTACGGTTCTTGTTGGAATACTGGGTTTGGAATCAGCAGCCTATTTTGGTTGATTAAATGTAAATGTTTCAAGGTTAGTTCAATTGTGTCCAACAGAATATTAATCATACTGCACTATGACTCCCAATAGCTGCTCTGTGGGTAATGTAAATGAGAAAAGTCTCCAGGCCAGGAGTTTGGCAATAGCTCAAAGTCTAGTGTGATTTACAAATAAAAGACCTGACCCTGATTTTGCTTACGCTGGTGTAAATTAGGAATAATACTATAGAAGATGATAGAGTTTGTAATGTTTCTGGTTTTATATCTGATCTAGAGGCAGTAACTCAGAGACACAGATCAGGAAGTTTCAAAAAAACAGATCTTCATTGCTTTTCACTCAGATCATTCTGCATGCCCTACTGCTGGATCCCGCTGGTTTCACTTCCTGGTGTGAACCACGTCAGGTTTCTGAAAGTCAAAGTCCACAGTGGAGTTACACCAGTGAAAACTGATATGGGTGGAATAAAAATCAGGCTCAGAACATATAGAAGTATGAGCTACTATAAGTCTGCTCTTTACTTTTTAGTTTATTACCAAATAGTAGCTATCAGCAGTGGTGGCAATAGGCCAAAAATTTAGGTAGGTCACTGCAACTCACCATAGCATCACATGTGCTCATTAGCTAAAGCCTCATTAATTAAGGGCATATTGAAAGTGCCCTTCAATGCCCTACTGTGGTTGCCAAGCAATTCTGATCATAGAACCTCTCCTACTGTTTTGGAACTCCCCACTGGGATGTGCACCAGATCGTCTGGGGGCACAGAAGCAGCTGCTCCTGCACAGATCCTTCCTTCAGTGATGTCCTGACCATATCTGAAGAAGGAGCTTCTGCAATTCTCTTCTTTGCCCCCACCCCCGGTTAATGTGTGTACAATGAATACTTTTGTTTGCAGAGAAGAGGGGGACCCTGCTGGAGACCTAATCATTTGTCTTCTCATTTAAACAAAAATGCTCCTTCACAAGCATAGCAAAGAAGAGAGGAAACACCACTTGGCAAATAAACTTCTCTTAAGTGATGTTGCAGGAGATATTTATACTGATTATAGTATCTTGATAGATTAGTATGGTGGTCAATTTGAATAATCTCAGGTATGGTGGGGCTGGTGAGGCACTAACACAGTGCAACTGTGACTTATAAATATTTGCAATTTGTGAACAATCAGCAGGACAAGAATTGTTCACTGAAGAAACTAACAAAGAATTTTGCAAGCTGTTCGTGATCAGAAAAAGGCAAAAATATGTTGAATAAATCTGCCTAGGAATTAGTAGTCAGTGCTAGGAAGGAGGAAGGATGGCCTTGTGCTTAAGCAGTGCATTGAGACTCGATGGGTATGGGTTCAATTCCTGGTTCTGTCACAGACTTCCTGTGTGACTCAGTGGCTTAATCTTGCTGTGCCTCAGTTTACCATCTGTAAAGGCAAACATAACAGTGCTTTCCTTCTTCCCAGTCATGCTGTGAAGATAAATACTTTGCGTTTGGGAGGCCCTGAGACACTACAGTTATGAGGGGGCACATAAGCACTTGGATAGTTCTAAGGTACTTCACTAGAATTGTGAGCTGTGAAATGAAGCTTAATGGAGCTCAAGATGTAAAGGAAACTGCAATTTAATATATGAGCATTAATTAGTGGCTGTTGCAGTTGGTGCCGATCATGAATGGCCTTCAGTGCAGATATGGTCAGAAAAGTGACTATGCAATAATACGTTCTTACTCAACCAGTCTGCTTACTGCAGGGCAATTCCTGCCCCTGTCCTGTTTCCACACTGGCATGTACATCTCATTAGAGGGAAGGGCAGGTTTGGGGCTGTCTCCTTAGGGGTTACAGAGACCTGTGTTCTAAGGGCTACCTGTGCTCCACCAAAGAGAGGAGTTTTGGGGATTGGGTCTGAAGGTGGATCTGACACACAGTGGAACTTTTGGCTGAAATACCCCAAGGAGTGTAGGGTAACAGCCATGGAGTGGCTCTTGTTCTTCTCCATGGTTTGAGGCAGGGATGGGGATTCTACCCCTTCCTGTCCTATGCCAAGTCTATTCATTTGGGCTTGGTGCAGGTTAGAGGATCTGGCCCAATGTATCTTTGTATAAAATCTATTTACATTATTGTTAAAGAGTTCTTGCTCCTGCTAGTGCAGCAGATCAACACTGCTATTGGTGAATGAGCTGGCTTCTATTCTGGATCTCAACAGAACCGATAACTAAATTCCAGTGGTAGACTTTCCATTACTGAAGAGTTAAGAGGCAGAAAGAGCCACAGGTTGATTTGTGGGTCCCAAGTGGAGTTTTCAGGACAGGCAATTAAAAAAATTTTTTTTGGACTTGTAAACAGCAAATTTGACATTGAGTCTTTAAGAAAAAATTTAATATAGAACCCCCAATTCCATTTTTCTAGTCACTTTCCCGAACACTGTAAAACCACACTTTACATCTTTCTATGTTTCTCACTTACTTTTTCTGTGCCCTTCTTTTCTCCCTGCACTGTAACTTCAAACCCTATTCTAGTGCATTAAGTCCCTCTTTTCTAAATCTTACAATTTTAAGTAACAGGACAGTTGTGTGACAATTTACTAGACCAAAATCATTGAGTCAGTCCCTCATAAACTTCACTGCTGTAAAGATCCCCATATGACTAATCTCTAATTCCCAGCAGGCTCCTGAAGATAAAATTGTATATTGAATTGTGCTACTCTAATATAGCAAATATAGCTCCCACATGACTCCCGGTTCTGCTCAGTGCTTGGTTAGACTCATGCCATGGTGAAGTTTATACAGATCACAGACTGCATTAAATAAAATCTCCACATAAATGTTCCTGTGAGATTATACCAAGATATAATCTATTTAAAGAGACAGGGTGCCTGCCCTCAAAATAAATGTTATTTATGAAGATTTATTAAGCCACGATGGTACTTCTAAATGTATCTCTCCAATCCTTCACAATAAAACTCCAAGACGATTTTTTTAAAAAGCTCTTTTCCTATGCTGATCTGCTGCTCCATATTTTCAAATCTGCATTCAGATGGTGTTTTGGGAGCAACTTGCTTTTTTTTAATGTACAAATTTCTGGGCCCAAGATAAGTCATATGCTCTAATAACATTTCTACTAATTGTTTAAAGATGTTATAGGAGAATGATTGAGTTTAATTTGCACTCTGTCACAGTTTCTTAATAGGCCCTCAAAGCCAGTGGATGATCTTTCAGTAGGAGATATGCTAACGGATGGCTTGGATCAAACTTGTGCATTAAAATACCACCACCACCAATAACAATAATTAATAAAAAGGAAGTGAGCAGCTTGCTTAGTTTCAATGTCAGCTAACAACTACACTGTATCATTCTCCCTAATAATGAGTTTTTCTAATTACAGTTATGTTTATCTTAGATCCCTGTTCAGGGTGAACAATGGTATAATGGCAGTATATCATCATGACCTCTCCTAAAACATGTTGGATTTTTAAGAACTGATCATACCTTTTGCCTATAGATGTGTTTCATTCTAGCTGTAGTGTATAGGAATAGAATCATATCCCTTTAAATAGTTTGTGAAACCTTTAGTGGCATTCGCTATGTTTTATGTTGAAGAAGTTGCCAGAAGTCCGCCAGAGAAGCAGTGTTTATGTAACTAGGCCTTGCATGTTTGTGTACATTTAGGAGACACAGTTGTTCATGTCACAATGGTGCTAATGTGACTTCTTCAAATTATTTTTGCTGTGTAAAGAGCAAAAGGTGCAACATCAGCCATAACCAGTGGGAAGTCCACCTTGTGACCTAGGATCTACTTGATTGCCTTTGGTTGACTGTTTCTGCCATAGGCGCCAACTTTCTCTGGCGCCGGTGGATGCTTGTGCCCCCCTGCCCCTGGCCCTGCCCCTATTCCAACCCCTTCCCCAAAGTCCCCACCCCAACTCCACCCCCTCCCTGTCTCTATTGGATCCCTTCCCCAAATCTCCACCCCAACCCCACCTCTTCCCCCAGTGTGCCGCGTTCCCCCTCCTCCCCCCTCCCTCCCTGCCCTGCGAAACAGCTGTTTCACAGTGCAAGTGCTGGGAGGGAGGCGGGAGAAGCAGGATGCGGCAGCATGCTCGCAGAGGAGGCGGAGGTGAGCTGGAGCAGGGGGGCGGGGCCATGGGGAGCTGCCAGTGGGTGCTCAGCACCCACTAATTTTTCTCCGTGGATGCTCCAGCCCCGGAGCACCCATGGAGTCGGCGCCTATGGTTTCTGCATTACTGGAGCTTGGAGGGAGTGTAAATAAAGTAATATTCTTCACAAGAAAACAAACTCTAAACAGCCATGAATAGAGCCTGAAGTTGAGGATGAAGGGTGAGTTCTGGAGAGCATTCAAGTCAAATTCTGATCTTGTATACACTAGTGTAAAGGAGATCAGAATTTGGCCTTTCACTTCCAAAATGCTAGTTCATATTCAGCCAACATCTGTTGTGATGATAATTTGGCATCTGAGTGGGTTTAGTAGGCCAATGCTCAAACCGCTGAGCTATCCCTCCCCCTATGGTCTCACCCATATAGAAACATTCACATACTTGGGTAGCACCATCAGCCAGGATGGTGGAACAAATCAGCACATCCAGAACAAAATCAATAAAGCCTGGAACACTCTCAGGAGCTTAAATACAGTCTGGAAATTATCAAAATACAACACCAAAACCAAACTCAAGATTTATCAGAGCTGTGTACTTTCAACACTACTTTATAGTGCAGAATGCTGGGGAATGAGAATGTATGACATGTCCAAACTGTCTTCATTTCATACAGCCTGCCTCAGAAAAATCCTCCATATCTTTTGGACCAGAACAATCTCAAACCAAAATCTATTAACACAGTGCAGCCAAGAGGTTCTGAGCACCATCATTGCCAGGAGGCGCTGGAGATGGATTGGCCATGTGCTTCAGATGGAAACTGATTCCATCACCAGAGTAGCAATAAGATGGACACCTGAAGGTAAGTGAAAACGAGGCTGCCCAAAAACAACATGGTGAAGAGCTGTGGAAGCTGAGCTGAAAAACCTGGGGCACAGTTGGGGAACCAATGAAAGACTTGCCAGAAACAGGCAGGAGTGGAGGAGCTTCATCACTGATCTAAATGCCAGAGGTGTAATAGGAATATGATTATGATGACTGGTGGAAGATGGCACTACTGCAGAGTGTGCCATGTCTGTTCTGTGATTAGAGAACAGCTTTTTAGGGCTGTCCACCTAGCAATTGTAACAAACTCTGAATTCATCTGAACATTTTAAGAGTATTTGAAATTCCTCGGGGATCATACCCAGTTGATCTGCCACCACCATGCACTCATCATGTGTGTCCATCTCAATTTTGGTGTCTTTGGGAGATAGAATTAACCTGCAGCATGCAGATAAGATTATGCAAATAGGCAAAAATAGCCTGGTACAGCCTAATTGGAAGAACAGATTTTTTTCACATATGGATTTATTTTTGTACACACCCATCTCTCTGTACCCATGGGACTTTCATCTTGCTGAGACAGAAAAAACATCTGACCTGTCCAAGGACACAGTAGAGTTTTCACACTTATTTGCTGCAACTCTTAGATTTTTCTCCCACCGTCCCAATCATACTCTTAATTGCAGTATTGTGTATGCTAAACTTGAATTACATTCTGCCTCTTCTGTGTTTTTTCTGTTGCATTCTGCAAACCAGCAAGGCAGGCAGGAGCAATGCAATCTGTTCCCCAGTCTCTCTAGTGTCTGAAGCCTGGTCTACACTAGGCGTTTAAACCGGTTTTAGGAGCGTAAAACCGATTTAACGCCACAACCGTCCACACTAGGAGGCACCATATATCGATTTTAATGGCTCTTTAAACCGGTTTCTGTACTCCTCCCTAACGAGAGGAGTAACGCTAGTATCGGTATTAACATATCGGATTAGGGTTAGTGTGGACGCTGATCGACGGTATTGGCCTCCGGGAGCTATCCCACAGTGCACCACTGACCGCTCTGGACAGCAATCTGAACTCGGATGCAGTGGCCAGGTAGACAGGAAAAGCCCCGCGAACTTTTGAATATTTCCTGTTTGCCCAGCGTGGAGCTCCGATCAGCACAGGTGGCGATGCAGTTAAAAATCAAAATAAAGAAAGAGCTCCCGCATGGACCATGCGGATGTGATCGCTGTAAGGGCAGGCAAATCTGTTCTATCAGCGCTCCGTTACAGAAGACGAAATTCAAAATCATTTTTAAAAAATCTCCAGACAGACGCCATAGCAGGGGCTCAGCGCACTGCTGCGTGACAAACGTAACGGAAAGCCCAAGAATCAAATGGACGCTCATGGACTGGAGGACTCAAGCTATCCCACAGTTCCTGCAGTCTCTGAAAAGTATTTGCATTCTTGGCTGAGCTCCAAATGCTTCTAGGGTCAAACACAGTGTCCGCGGTGGGTCAGGGCATAGCTTGGCAATTTACGCACCCCCCCACCCATCCCCAGAAGTGAAAGGGAAAATAATCCTCTCTTGACTCTTTAACATGTCACCCTATCTTTACTGAATGCTGCAGATAGACCCGATGCTGCAGCACTGAACCCCAACATCCTTGCTTCGCCCCGCCATGGGTGGCTGATGGTGCAATACGACTGGTACCTGTCCTCATCATCAGCCTATTGGCAAAAGGGGCAGTGCAAAAGGACTGGTAACCATGATGACCAGCATCTGTTAGGTCGATCAAGGGCGCCTGGTCCTAATTTTTCATGGTAGATGGTGCAATATGGCTGATAACCATCATCGTCATAGAAACAGGGGGCTGAGCTCCATCAGCCCCCACCCTTCATGTGTAAAGAAAAGATTCAAGTGCCCCTGAACTAGCAGAGGGATGCTGGGCTCCTCTCCTACACACTCCTTACTGTCCTGTCTGGACTATCATAGCAGCTGGAGGCTGCCTTCCACTCATATCTCACTAACAAATCACTGTGTCTTATTCCTGCATTCTTTATTACTTCATCACACAAGTGGGGACAATGCTACGGTAGCCCAGGAAGGCTGAGGGAAGAATAGAATCAACAGGTGGGGTTGTTGCAGGAGCACCCCCTGTGAATAGAATACAGCTCATAATTTCTGCAGGATCTGACACAGAGCAGCTGTGCTCTTTGGTTTTATGATACAGTGGTTCTCTAGTACACTTGCCCATATTCTAGGCAGGACTAGGGGACTTGCCCATATTCTAGGCAGGACTGATTCTATTTTTAGATACCAAAAAGGAGGGATTGACTCAGGGAGTCATTCCCAATTTTGGCTTTAAGCCCCTGGCTAAGAGCAGCCAGGGGCACTTATGACAGCAGCAAATGGAACAGTGCAAAAGGACTGGTAGCCACAATCATCTTATTACCAATTTATGGTATGGTAGATGGTGCAATATGGCTGATAACCATCCCTGCTATCATGCAAAAGCAAAAGCATGCTGCTGTGTAGCGCTGCTGAATCGCCTCTGTGAGCGGCATCTAGTACACATACGGTGACAGTCACAAAAGGCTAAACAGGCTCCATGATTGCCATGCTATGGCATCTTCCAGGGCAATTCAGGGAAAAAAGGCATGAAATGCTTGTCTGCCGTTGCTTTCCCAGCGGAAGGAGTGACTGACGACATTTACCCAGAACCACCCGCGACAATGAATTTCTCAACCCGGAAATTCAAAGGGGCGGGGGACGGGAGGCGGGGGAGGCTGCGGGAACTATGGGATAGCTACGGAGTAGCTACCCACAGTGCAATGCTCCAGAAATCGACGCTAGCCTCGGACCGTGGACGCACACCACCGATTTAATGTGTTTAGTGTGGCCGCGCACACTCGATTTTATAAAATCTGTTTTACAAAACCGGTTTATGCAAATTCGGAATAGTCCCGTAGTGTAGACGTACCCTCAGAGTAGTATCTCTTGTCAGACCAGAAGTAGATGTACTAAGACTTGTATTTGCCATGACCCCCTTCTCCCATTTGACAGCTGCCTGCTCAACAATATTTGCTATGAAACACTTAGAGAGATTTGATGAAACTGCAGCAGAAGTAGTAGGGACTGCAGGGGTTAAGGTGGCATCATGGTTTTCATTCTAACCTCATGATTGTTTTTTGGCCTTACTTATACATTTTTCTAAATTTTTCACATTCCAGACTGAAATTTTCCAGGCTTGATTTCTTCCTGGGGGTGAATGTATATGGCTTAGTTTGAGCAAGAATGGGCCGGGCATTTTTAAATGTACATTGAGGACAAAACAATTACTTTTCTCATTATAAAAAAACAAATTTTGTGTGTGTGGTTTTTTTTAAAAAGCTGAAATGGCTAAGAGAAGAGAGTGGAAATTTGGCATGAAAAAATCTTGGCAGGGAATTGTCTTCAAGAGTTCCAGAGAAATTTAGTTTTTATTTGAGAGACAGCTGACCCTTTGCCAACTGCATGAACATCACATATTGCAGGGCTAGATTAATGTATAAGCACTCTAAACTGGTGTCTAAGATCCCCAACTCCTGGAGTCAACTGATACAGCCAGAATCTTGCCTTTCATTTGGAAAAAAGAGGTAAGCTTCTGACCACCATGGTTGCAATAAAACTTTGAAAACACATACCAAGCATAGCCAGTGCAGAGATATCTGCTGACAACCTGATGCAATAGCTGTGAGAGATGTCACCTGCCTGTGTATCTTAATGGGGTGCTATCTCTGAGAGCCAATGATTCTGGGACTCCACACAGCTGTCCCTGCCTCTCTGGGAGAGAGGAGCATCCCTTCTCCTCCGCCACTGCTACTGCAGGGGGAGGGGGGGCTTTAAATCAAGTTGTACCTAAGGCCCTGCTCTGCCTTAATCTGGCCCTGACATTTTGCACTGGAGCTTTAAAAAAGCTAGTACAGGAGTACAGTGTTACCAACTCTCACGATTTTCTTGTGAGTGATATTTGATCTTTTTCTTAAAGATGCTGGGGCCATGTTATTTCATGAGAATTTCAGCTTTTCCTTTTAAAAAAAAAGTGACTTTCTAGCCCTCTTGGCTATAAGGAAAAGCTCAAAAACACAAGCCCTAGCTGCGCAAAAACCAGAAGATAAATAAGAAGACCCTGCCATTCATTATTTTAAAAAATCTTGTGACTTTTAAGCCAGTCTCATGATTGTTGGGGGCCCGACTCGCTATTTTTGAACACTTGGGGTTGGCAATACTGGGTAAGGAAGGCTGCGCGTGCTTCATGCCATATTGAAGCACCTCAGAAGCTGAGGCAAAGGCTCTGCAGGTGGTAAGGAGGACAACTAGGTACTTAAATTTTCCTGTAGGGGAGCCCTACTCTGATGCACCTTAGGAGCCTCACAGCTGGTAAAGTATGTGGGAAAGGGGAGGGCGTTCCCATGGCATCTAACCAAACACTTCCCCATTCTGGAATCTGATCTATAGGGATGAGACCACAGCAAAGCTGGGTGGAGGGACCAGGGTGAGAAGACATTCTTCTTCTTCGAGTGCTTGCTCATGCCTGTTTCATTTTAGATGCGCGCACGCCCACATGCACAGTTGTCAGAGATTTCTGCCTTAGTGGTATCCGTAGGGCCAGCTGTGGCACCTCCTGGAGTGGCGCTCCCATGCAGCAGTATATCAGGTGCCACCGGCCCTAAGCCCTCTCAGTTCCTTCTTACTGCCCATGATGGTTGGTTGGAGCACCTTGTCTTGCTTCGCAAGAAGTAGCAGTTTATCCATTGCCTTCTTAGTTGTTGTACATAGTGTGACAGACCCAGGCCAGTGGGGTACAGGAGTCTGGTAGAGGGCAAATATACTGGTCACTGGATGAGTAGTTTTCTGTTCCCTGAGTGACCAGAGCAGGGGCTGCACTAGAGTCATCAGGAACCTGCTAGAGCCAATTAAGGCAGACAGGCTGATTAGAACACCTGCAGCCAATCAAGGCAGGCTAATCAGGGCACCTGGGTTTAAAAAGGAGCTCACTCCAGTAAGGGAGGGAGAGCTAGAGGAGAGGAAGTGCGTGTGAGGAGCTGGGAGCAAGAGGCGCAAGGAGCAGGGAGTGAGAGGGTGTGGTGCTGCTGGAGGACTAAGGAGTACAAGCGTTATCAGACACCAGGAGGAAGGTCCTGTGGTGAGGATAAAGAAGGTGTTTGGAGGAGGCCATGGGGAAGTAGCCCAGGGAGTTGTAGCTGTCGCGCAGCTGTACCAGCAGGCACTATAGACAGCTGCAATCCACAGGGCCCTGGGCTGTAACCCGGAGTAGAGGGCGGGCCCTGGTTCCCCCCAAACCTCCCAATTCCTGATCAGACACAGGAGAAGTTGACCCAGACTGTGGGGAAGATCACTGAGGTGAGCAAATCTGCCAAATAAGCGCAGGACCCACCAAGGTAGAGGAGGAGCTTTGTCACAATAGTTTCATAGTTAGTTGATAGTGTTAGTTAGTCAAGAGAGTCCCCTTTGGGACTTAGCCTCGAGCGGGGCATGCCCCACTCCCGGGCTTTAAGACATGTGCATCATGCAGCAGGCCAATGCTGATCAGCGATCTGCACGATCACTGTCTTAACTGTCTGGGAGAAGGCCATCGCAAAGACAGGTGCCGCATCTTTAAGAAATTTTGCCTGTGAACCCGGACAGAGCGGGATATCCACTTGAGGGCATTATTGATGGAGGCTGCTCTTCGTCTGGTGTTGGAACCCTCCCCCGCGGCACCTATGCCTGGCACTTTGGTCTCAGCACACAACGTTGCACTCGGCCTGTCACACTAGTGCTGAAGAAAAGAAGACCCTTGGCACCAAAGGAGAGAGGAGCACGACAAGTGCGTGCTTGGGGCGGCATGCCATGGGGGGCGCTCTGCCGGTCACCGGGAGGGCGGCAGGCAGGGCTCCGGTGGACCTTCGGTGGAGCCGTGAGACCAGCGGACCCTCCGCAGGCCCGCCTGCGGGAGGTCCACCGGAGCCGTGGGACCGGCGACCGGCAGAGCACCCCCCGCGGCATGCCGCCGTGCTTGGGGTGGCGAAATATCTAGAGCTGCCCCAGTAGGAGCATCGGGCATAGGACCTCTGTCAAGCTATGCACACACTACGGGGAGTCACGGGGGTACCGCAGAGATCGGACCCACCAGTCCTGCCAAGGACCCAGCCCCATCATCCCAGGCAGCGGCAGGTGTTCCCAGCCTGTGATGGGGTCTGAAGCAGTCTCGGCGGCCAAGTAACAAGGCTGACCAACTCTGCAGCTGCCACACCAGGTAACTGATACAGTTCCACTCGTGGCACCAAAGGGGAAGGCCAACGGGTTGCTGCAACATAGACTGGCGGAACATCCCAGGTCGCCAGATCGCAGATGCAAGTCCCCCTCACTGCGACCTCGGGACCTGGTGCTGCACCCTAGCTCTGCAGTCCAGGAAGCCATCCCGCCCTCCACTTTCTCCTCCTCCTCCGATACAGTCTAGGTCCTGGGGGGCTCTCAGGTCTGGCTCCTACAGGAGAAAGGACAAGGACAAAGGGCCTAAGAGATGCTACCCATCCTCTTCCCACACGGCTACCCAGCCTGACCCTCCAAGGAATCAGGGAGGTCAGAAGAAGTCATTTTGAGGGTGCGCTCAAGGACGGTGCCCCAGCTGATGTACTGGATCCAACTCTCTCTTTCCTGAACCGCCTCTGCCCTTTCCAGTTGGCCTGGTCCTGGGTCACTTCGGACTGCTGGGTGCTAGATACAGTTTCTTCGGATTACACCCTGCAGTTTACAGCCAATCATCCCTCCCACCCCACTTCCCCATCCCTCTTTAGGGACCCTTCTCATAAGTAATTCCTCATTCAGGAGGTCAAAAACCTCCTTTGCCAGGGGGCAGTGGAGAAGGTTCCTCGGAACACGGAAGGCAGAGGATTCTACTTCTGCTACTTCCTAATTCCAAAACCAAAAGGGGGCCTCAGACCCATCCTAGATCTGTGTTGCCTCAACAAGTCCCTCCAGAAGTTGAAGTTTTGCATGATCTCCCTGGCCTCCATCATCCCCTCCCTGGATCCGAGAGACTGGTACACCACCCTCGACTTAAAGAACACATACTTCCATATTTCCATCTTCCTGGGGCACCAGCGCTTCCCTCTGCTTCATGTTGAGATGGCGCCATTTCCAGTTCATGGTGTTGTCTCTTGGTCTCTCGTTGGCCCAGAGAATATTCACAAAGTGTATAGCACCAGTAGCTGTTTACCTGAGATGTCGGGGAGTCCAAATATATCCGTACCTTGATGACTGGTTAATGAGGGGCTGATCTCCAGGTCAGGTGCAGACCCCACGTCCATGTTGGAAGCTGTTCCCTTTGCAGCCCCAACCTCGTCGGTGACCCTTATCTCTGACGCCCCAGATATGTGCTGGGGAGCCCACCTCGGTGATCTCAACACTCTAGGCCATTGGTCCAGTCACGATCGTTCCTTACATATTAATTTCAGGGAACTCAAGGTGGTTCGGCTGGACTGCTAGGCCTTTCTACCTCACATACAGGACAAGGTGGTCAGGTCCTGATGGACAACATGGCCCCAGGCTTCTATATCAACAGCCAGGGTGGAGCCAGGTCGTCAGCCCTTTGCCAGGAAGCCTTCGGGCTCTGTCTACAGTACAATATCCATCTCGTAGCTGCTCTCCTTCCGGGTCCAAGAATGTTTTGGCAGATCGCCTCAGCAGGACATTTTCATCTTGCCACAAGTGGTTCGTTCATCCGGAGATGGTCAGCTCCATCTTCTACAGGTGGGGAACTCCCCGGGTGGACTTATTCGTGTCCAGACAGAACAGGAAGTGCCATGTCTTCTGCTCAATATGGGGCATGGACAGAGGAGCCCTGTCTGATGCCTTTCTGCTCCTATGGTCAGGGGCTCTGATTCATAATTTCATAGATTGTAGGGCTGGAAGGAACCTCGAGAGGTCATCGAGTCCAGTCCCCTGCCCTCATGGCAGGACCAAATATTGTCTAGACCATCCCTGATAGCCATTTATCTAACCTACTCTTAAATATCTCCAGAGATGGAGATTCCACAGCCTCCCTAGGCAGTTTATTCCAGTGTTTAACCACCCTGACAGTTAGGAACTTTTTCCTAATGTCCAACATAAACCTCCCTTGCTGCAGTTTAAGCCCATTGCTTCTTGTTCTATCATTAGAGGCTAAGATGAACAAGTTTTCGCCCTCCTCCTTACGACACCCTTTTAGATACCTGAAAACTGCTATCATGTCCCCTCTCAGTCTTCTCTTTTCCAAACTAAACAAACCCAATTCTTTCAGCCTTGCTTCATAGGTCATGTTCTTGAGACCTTTAATCATTCTTGTTGCTCTTCTCTGGACCCTCTCCAATTTCTCCACATCTTTCTTGAAATGTGGTGCCAGAACTGGACACAATACTCCAGTTGAGGCCTAACCAGCGCAGAGTAGAGCAGAAGAATGACTTCTCGTGTCTTGCTCACAACACATCTGTTAATGCATCCCAGAATCAAGTTTGCTTTTTTTGCAACAGCATCACACTGTTGACTCATATTTAGCTTGTGGTCCACTATAACCCCTAGATCCCTTTCTGCCGTACGCCTTCCTAGACAGTCTCTTCCCATTCTGTATGTGTGAAACTGATTGTTCCTTCCTAAGTGGATCACTTTGCATTTGTCTTTATTAAACTTCATCCTGTTTACCTCAGACCATTTCTCCAATTTGTCCAGATCGTTTTGAATTATGACCCAATCCTCCAAAGCAGTTGCAATCCCTCCCAGTTTGGTATCATCTGCAAACTTAATAAGCGTACTTTCTATGTCAATATCTAAGTCGTTGATGAAGATATTGAACAGAGCTGGTCCCAAAACAGACCCCTGCGGAACCCCACTGTTATACCTTTCCAGCAGGATTGTGAACCATTAATAACTATTCTCTGAGTACTGTTATCCAGCCAGTTATGCACCCACCTTATAGTAGCCCCATCTAAGTTGTATTTGCCTAGTTTATTGATAAGAATATCCTGTGAGACCATATCAAATGCCTTACTAAAGTCTATGTATACCACATCCACTGCTTCTCCCTTAACCACAAGACTCGTTATCCTATCAAAGAAAGCTATCAGATTGGGTTGACATGATTTGTTCTTTACAAATCCATGCTGGCTATTCCCTATCACCTTACCACCTTCCAAGTGTTTGCAGATGATTTCCTTAATTACTTGCTCCATTATCTTCCCCGGCACAGAAGTTAAACTAACTGGTCTATAGTTCCCTGGGTTGTTTTTATTTCCCTTTTTATAGATGGGCACTATATTTGCCATTTTCCAGTCTTCTGGAATCCCTCCTGTCTCCCATGATTTGCCAAAGATAATAGCTAGAGGCTCAGATACCTCCTCTATTAGCTCCTTGAGTATTCTAGGATGTACGCCTTTCCTCCAGTGCTCTTGCTGCCCAGGGTTCTCATGAAGATCAAACAGGATAGGGTGAGGATCATCCTCCTAGCGCCAGCATGGCTGTGCCAACACTGGTTCAACATCCTTCTGGGACCTCTTGGTAGCAACCATGTTCCACCTACCGCTCTGGTTGGAGATGTTGTCCCAGAAAGACAGCAGTCTTCTGCACCCCAACCTGGCGGCGCTACCTCTGGTTTGGCTGCTGTGTGGTTAAATGTGCAGGAGCAGCAGGGTTCAGCTGAGGTTCAGCGCGTTCTGTTGGGGAGAAGAAAGCCCTCCACCAGAGCAATTTACATGGCCAAGTGGAAATGGTTCATCTGTTGGATTATGGACAAAGGTGTTTGTCCTGAGTGGGCTTTGCTGCATCTTATTCTGGACTACCTCCTGCATTTTAAGCTCCAGGGCTTGTTCCTCTCATTGATCAAAGTCCATCTAGTGGCCATGTTGGCCTCCGACATGTTTTGGCTCAGGATATCATTGCCAGATTTGTTAAGGGCCTGGAGCACCTTTACCCACATGTCAGGGACCCTGTCCAGCTGTGGGACTTGAATCTGGTGCTGTCTCAGCTCACGGGCCCTCCCTTCGAGCCCCTGGCTTCCTGCTCTCCCCTTCTCCTCTCCTGGAAGGTCGCGTTCCTGATTGCGGTGACGTTGGCCCGCTGGGTATCCGAAATTCGGGTGTTCACCTCGGAGCCACCGTACACGGTCTTCTACAAGGACAAGGTCCAGCTAAGGCTGCACCTGGCTTTTCTTTCTAACGTAGTCTCTGAGTTTCATTCCAGCCAGGGCATTTACTTACCGGTCTTCTTTCTGAAGCTGCATAAGTCGGAAGAGGAATGCAGGCTACATGCCCTGGATGTCAGGAGGGCTCTGGCCTTCTGTGTGGATAGAACCAAACCATTCCATAAGCCATTGTTCTTTGCCGTGGCCAGCAAGACGAAAGGATGCCTGGTATCCACTTGAAGAATTTCTTCTTGGATCGCTGCCTGCATTCACTTCTGTTACAACCAAGTGAATGTGTCGCCCCCGGCGATTGTCACCATCCACTCTACCAGGGCGCTGGCCTCTTTGGCAGCCTTTCTGGCCCATGTGCCTATCCAGGACATCTGTAAAGTGGCCACCTGGTCTTCTGTCCACACTTTTATGTCCCACTATGCCCTGATCCTGCAGGCCCGGGATGATGCTGGCTTTGGTAGGGCAGTACTGCATGCCACTAAGCTGTAAACTCTGAGCCCACCTCCGTGGATACTGCTTGTGAGTCACCTAAAATGGAACTGACATGAGCAAGCACTCGAAGAAGAAAGAATGGTTACCTACCTTTCATAACTGGTTCTTCGAGACATGTTGCTCACGTCCATTCCATTTCCCACCCTCCTGCCCTGCTGTCAGAGTTGCTGGCAAGAAGGAACTGAGAGGGCATAGGGCTGGTGGCACCTGATATACCGCCGCATGGGAGCACCACTCCACAGCTGGCCCTACGGATACCGCTAAGGCAGAAATCTCCAACAACTGTGCATGTGGGCATGTGCACACGTAAAATGAAATGGACATGAACAACACATCTTGAAGAACAACAGTTACAAAAGGTAGGTAACCATTTTGTCTTGCATCTACATTAATGGAGACATCTTTACTATAGTAAAAAGCTGGGCAGGGAAAACATATCTCTTTCTTTCCTGCCAGTGGCTGTGCCTGTACTAATCTATGTGCCTATGTAGCTATGGATTTGAGATATAGATGAGCACAGATTTTTTTGTTTTTTACAACTTCCATGTGCTATTGCCAACCATTTTGCAAGCACAGACAGTGTCAAAGGCTTATAAAGTGAAGTTGCTTCAGCTTTTTTCTTTTTTTTTTCTATATTTTTTCTCTTAACAAAATAAAAATAAAACCCCCCTCTAGGCAATCCCATCCTGTGAAGTCCTTGCATCATACAATTTGTGGTTTCCTTACGCATCCAGTAAGGAACTACTAAGAAGCATTTGATCAGATCAAAGTATGGTTTCAAGCAATATTCATGCAAAGGATCCTGCACTGAGATGCAAATGTGTGATTTTCTTACTATGATTAACACATTGTGGTGTGGTGACCCTTCAAAAAAATAAAACAAATCTTTTCCTGTGTTTTCCATAGTTTTTCTTTATTTCCTTGAAACACAGGCTGTGCACCCATATGGGGTCCCTGGGCCAGGGCCTGACCACTTTTTGGCCCAGCCAAACCTGAGTGGCACAGTGACCTCACACACCAGGTTACACCACTCATTCAAATTTGGAGGGTGTGGGTGTAGGGGCTCACAGGCTGGGGAGGAGGTGGTCAGGTTGCTGGTGGGAAGGGCACCTGAGAGGGGAAGAGGAGGGTCAGCTGAGGGGGGCAAATCTATGGTCCCCCACTTTAAATGGCACTCTGCAGCTCCTGTCTTTAAATGTAGTAGGTCACCCTAACTCATAAGCATGTTAGACTCTAAGAGAACTCAGAGATTGCATGATAGATTGTCTTATTATTTTATTATAATACCATGTAGAGGCCCAGGCTGAGATATGGCCCTCATTGTGCTGTAGATATATATTTTAATAGACAGTCCCTACCCCAAAGAGCTTCCATTCTATACAGACAAAATCCAACAAAGTGGTGGAAACCCACATTTTGGTATGTCTGTCAGAGTAAAATCAGGGGAGGAAACTTTGTGGAGATGTGTGTGTGGGGAGTGGGGGGGGGGGACCTGTTGCACTCTGAGGGAATGGAAGGGAGAAGAGAGATACCGCTCTGTAAAAGATCCAGGACAAAATTCTGATTACACAGTATTTGGGCTATTGGCTAGTCAGCTTATGCTTGGACTTAATAGGGATGTCATATGTACAGCATTGCATTAGAAGTAGGACAAATTAGTCCTCAGCTACAGTATAGCAGTAAATGTAGCAGTAACAGCAAAACCAACAAAATCAGAGCAGATGGAAGCTAATTCAGCTAGATGTTTTTATATTACTGTTTCCTCTGTCACCACCCATGGACTGACAGAGAAAAGGTGGCTGAAAGATCCCCCCCCCCTCCTCCAAGTCAACTACATTCCTTCTTCATTAAGGCAAACTGCAATAAAATGATGTCAAGTGTCCAGGGGGTAGCCGTGTTAGTCTGTATCCACAAAAACAACAAGGTGTCTGGTGCCATCTTAAAGACTAACAGATTTATTTGGGCATAAGCTTTTGTGGGTAAAAACCTCACTGAAGAAGTCTCTGGTAGTCTTTAAGGTGCCACCAGACTCCCTGTAGTTTTTACAATCAAATGCAGCATTTCTGAACAAAGTTTAACTAGCTGGAGCCCACGTTTGGAAATTAATTTCCTCTGGAAGCTTTTTAATGTAACTCATCACCTACTTCACGGAACATAATTCAGTCCTGTCACTAGTGACAGAAGTCCTTGTTGGAATTGCTGAAAACAGGGTCACATGGTGGATAAAACGTAGGCTGCTCCCCAGGGCAGCTCTTAGCTCTGGCCTCCTGAGATGGTAATAAATAATAAATGTCTCCAAGTCACCATAAACACTTGGTGCAATGTTGCAAAGGTCAGTTTTTGCTCATGATGAAGGGAGACCCTGGAAAAGTATGGAGTAGATATGTACAGGGAAGCTTACAGATAGACATCTCATTCAAGTACAGAAAAGGTTGTTACAAGGAGGAGAGAGAAAAATTGTTCTCATTAACTTCTGAGAAGAAGACAAGAAGCAATAGGTTTAAATTGCTGCAAGGGTGGTTTAGGTTGGACATTAGGAAAAACTTCCTAACTGTCAGTGTGGTTAAGTTCTGGAATAAATTGCCTAGGGAGGTTGTGGAATCTCCATCATTGGAGATTTTAAAGAGCAGGTTAGACAAACACCTGTCAGGGATGGTCTAGATAATACTTAGTCCTGCCATGAGGGCAGGGGACTGGACTAGAAGACCTCTCAAGGTCCCTTCCAGTCCTATGAGTCTATGATCTGTTTCTCAGCCATTACTATGTTAGTGTGCTCTTGGTATACCGGTAGCCGTGTGTCTGTATAATCACTGTCCACTCATTCAGCTTCCCTTATGCCCACACTGACTCTTACCAGCCTGCCAGTGGCACTGCGTGTGGAAAGAGTCCGCAGCCCCCTTTGCTATTGACCTTCTTCAGTTATTCATGCAAGTGCTTCATTAAACTCAGAACAATCATCAGAAAGTAGTAAGTATGGGCAACACCCCCAGTTTTCTTTTTCAGCTCACTTTTAAGGCTGTTTACACTTTCCATCTCAGCCATGTCCATTTTATGCATTACAGTAACTGATACAAAAACAGTGTCCCTACTGTGGTGTTTAGGTGCTGCTTGTATTATTAGAACTGGGAGCACTGGCTGTTGGGAGTCTGAAAGGACAGGAAACAGGAAGGAGGGGGGAGGAGTTGAGGAGGTGGAGTGAGAGTTACAGAGAATGCCGCTGCAGCTTGGAAAAGAGGTTTCCACTGTAAAAATAAAGTCCCATTGAAGCTTGTTAGTACCTTGCCTGGTTGATACAACACCTACTCACCCTCAGCCACCAAATCCAAAACAGAGGGGAAAAAAGAACATCAAGATCAGTGGTTTTCAACCTTTTTTCATTTGTGGACCCCTAAAAAAATTTGAATGGAGGTGCGGACCCCTTTGAAAATATTAGACATAGTCTGTGTACCCCCAGGGATCCTCAGACCACAGGTTGAAAACCACTGACCCAGATTTAACCTAGTCACTTATAACCTTCAGTTGACATTAACACCGTTATGTAGCTTTTTGTATGGTGTCTTTTTTCTCAATAACTTCTTCAATACCCTTAATTATGGTAACACTTAAACGAAAAATATCCACCAATTTGTCACCGCTATTTTCAGGGATAGAGCAAGGCCAGTTATGAGCAAGACCTCTCTATCGTTGAACAGCTTGAGAAACTGAAGGAGGAGTGGGAGGAGAGGAAGTAACAGGGTGTGTCTTAAAAACAAAGAAAAAGCTGATGTAGATTTTCCTATTTAAAAAAATACTCAGTCCATTTGCAGCCCAAACCACTGATTTTATTTATCCCTTTGGTTTGTATCTTTGCATAATGTATGAAGCAACATCTTGACCATTCCTCTTTTTTTAAAGTTGCATTTAAAACAGGAAAGTGTTTAAACTATGTACATCATTCCACTACATCTTCCTCTGCCTTCCCATTCCCTCCCATGCATGCATAGGGCCCTAGGGCCCCATAGGTAGCAGAACTGCCGTGGTTCAGCTGCAGGTAGGAATGGGGGAGCAGGCCACTGTGGGACAGAACTTCAGCAGGCAGATGACAATACTCTGTGGGGCCGTCATCTGCAACATCATAGAGATAGTGGTGCGGGGAGAGGGATATAAGACGGAGAGAATGTGGTCGGTGGGTCGATATGAGGATATGTCTACACTGCAACGTAAGCCCTTGCTTGAGCCCAAGCCTAACCCCCCTTGTAGCTACACTGCAAGTGTGCTAACCCAGGGAGCAGACCCAGGGATCCAGGGTCCCAGGACCATCCAGGGCTGAAGGGTCCAAGCTCAAGTTAACCCAGGACCCAGGGTCCAAGTTCTGTTGCTTTGTACATGCAGCCCCACTTGACTTGGGTCCTGGGAGTTAGCCCGATGCAATCCACAACTCCATGGGACAGCTGCCTTAGTCCATTCCCAACAATCTCCTATCCACTCTATTGAAAACGGAAGCCATGCCAACCCACCTGTTCGCGAACAGCAGCAGCTCAGGTCTGCATTAACCTATTCTCTTCTGATCACAGATCTGCAAGCACACTATCAGAGAGCCTCCTAGGTTTGCACTGGAGAACGAACTGATCAAGCAAAGTGAGCCACTTCCTAGTAATGTGCAGAGCGGGCAGTAAAGTACACCACAGTCCTAGGGCTGGAGATGCCACATTTCAGGGTTGGGATATGGTTACTCTGGGATATGGTTACTTTGACTTGGGTCTGCACACTGGTGTGTGGATGCCAGAGCCCTAGGTTTGAGCACAGGTTAGAAGAGTCTTAACATAGAGTTAAAAGACAATGTAGACACTCAAGCCCAGGGTTCAAGCCCTAACCTGGGTCAACTGACTCAAGTCCCACTAACCCTGGTCTTACATTGCAGTGTAGACCTACCTTAAGAGGCCAAACCAGCTGTATATAAGGGTCACAGCAAACACTGCATCAGGATAGGAGCTGCAGTAGCAGCTGTAGAGCTGCTGTACTGGTGTAGCATGGCCTAGAAGGGAGGACTTCTTCCATAGGATTCCCTGGCACTAATCCTGTTTATTCGAGCTTTGTGCAGGGTGAGGTGTATTTGGCCCCTAAAAGGTTCCTTGGGAGAACAAAGGAGTCTCTTGTGTCTCCTGCTCACTGAGCCACTAGACAGAACCAAGTAATTGCTGCATGGTTAGCCTTGAGTCAAGCAGAGTTAGAATAGTTAAAAAGAAAACTATCTCATCCTGGAGGAGGAGAATTGACAATGTGCAGCTGGTGATGAATCTGGAACTGTTAGTGAAGCAATTCCATGTGGGTGGACCAAATGGAGATCCCTCCTGAGAAACAATGACACCTTTTTGGGTTTGCTGTCTGATGTTTGCCTTACAGAGACTAGAAGCGGGAATGATTCTAATGATAAAAAAGAGAGTCTCAGTAGGCTGAGGTGGTGTGAACATTATGTTGGTAGATGGGGGCTAGTGCAGCCTTTAGTAGGATATCTGTTTCCATTAGAAGACTGTTTAAAAATTTAAACAGTACTCAAGATCACAAGGGCTCTGCCTGCATGGGTTCTGGTGTTCATGTGGGTTTTGAATGTGTAGAGAGAAGCTGATGCATTAAGACCTAGTCATGAATCTTCTCTGTTTCCCAGTTCCCGCCCCGGGAGCTGTTGATGGTCATTTCATCTTTCTTATGTCTCTTTTAAGATCCCCGAGAAAAAAAAGTTTTTGGTGTTTTTGTTATTTCCCATTGGGATATCTTACAAAGAAACAGAGGGGCTAAAAAATGAGAAGTGCGACATAAATTCCAAAGAGCGGAGTTTCCTCTGAGCTTCGAGTTGATACCCTCAAAATGTATCTTGATCATAACTCCTAAAGAAAGGTAAAGCTGCAGAAAAGGGGACAAAAACTTAGCAGAAATAAAATACAATTTTTCTTGCATGCATCAGAGTTTACAGGACTTAAATGATTATGCTGGATGCTGCCTCAGGAAGTATGTCATCATATTACTGTTTTCCAGATAGGTAGTTGGCAAACTGTATTCATGAATTATGGGTGTTAAATCATTTTTTTTAAATCACACACTTCAGTCAGTCACTCTCTGTCCCTCTTGCTCTTTTTTAAAATCATAGCACTGTATGTCTAGGGCACGTACCACTGTATTGTGTAAGCCTCTGCACATACAGGAGTCTTTTTCCACTGGGTTAGCTACATGGTACAGCTCAGCCCTGGCTTGGACTGGTGTATAGGGTCTGTATAAGGAGTTACACCTGTGCAAATGTCACTAATCTGAACAAGCCCTGCATTTCTTTGTTATGATTTGGTGACTCTGTCCTGCGTACAGGAGAGTAAAGGCCTCAAATCCCAAAGAAGCAGCAACTCTGAATTAGTTGAAAGGCAATTTCCATTGCCTATCTGCAATAACAGCATTTACAGTACCAGCAGGGTGAAACCTTTATGCAAGCTTGTTAATAAATATGAGCTCAAGCTGAAAAATCTGGATCCCAATGCAAACCTGTCCTACCTTCCAGGGGCGGCTCTAGACCCCAGCGCGCCAAGCAGGCGCTTGGGGCGGCCGTTTCCCGGGGGCTCCCGCATGCCGGCGGGAGCTCAACCGGAGCCGCGGGAAGACGGGACCCGCCGCGGGACCGGGGAAGGGCGGCGCAGCGCTCCGCGCTGCTTGGGGCAGCCTACTTTCTAGAGCCGCCCCTGCTACCTTCAGTGTTATGGTCAGGCTCCTTGCTGCTCACAGTCTCTCAGTTTACCTGCCATGGAATACACAATAGGCATTTTAGCCTGCCCTGTGTGCAGCAGCTAAGGTATGTTATACACTATGAGATGGAGCCCGCTGCTAGGGGCAAACGCCTTGCTGGAAAGAGATAGAAATGATACCAATCATTTATAGTCTTCCAAAGACTTTACAAACGTCAGTGAGTAAATCAAAACGGCACTTCTCTGCTGTATGGAAGTACAGTCACTCTCCGTCTTACCAGTGAGGAGATTGACTGAGAAATGAATTGGCTACGTTCTCAGCCTGTGACTACATAGCTAAGACTACCTGGTAAATCGGGATTGGAGCTGTGATCTGAACTCACGAGTTTGCTCAGCTCATGAGACCACACTCCCCCTCGTACACAGTACACTGTAAATGTACTTGATCATACATGCTGGTTTCTACAGGAAATTCTTGTCTCTACAGTGAAGTTGTTCATAAATAGGTTGTTTTTATATATGTTACTTTATATACTTATTGATATGACAGGGGCATATTATAAGTACTCATACATACATGTACTAATTTCTATTTAATGTCAGCACAAAGCAGTCTGATTCTTCTTTATTCTTCTGATTCACCTTTTCACTGTTTTTTAATATTAATGTTACTACAGATACTCTGCACTTAATGCCTTTCCAAAGATTTCAGAGTGCTCTCATAAATTACTGTATGTATTTTACCTATGGGGAAACGGAGGCACTGTATGTATTGTATAGGGCCACATTTTCAAATTTGGATATCTAAATAGGAATTTGGCCATCTACTTCTAGGTGTCTTAAAAAAAAAGGACTAGTTTTCACAGGCAGTGAACATCTGCACCTCTAGCTGAAGACATTGGGAGTTGTAGGTGCTCAGCACCTATGAAAATCTGGCCACTTTTACTAAGTGTCTAACCTAGGCTCCCAAGTTTGCGAGTTTTGGCAAGCTTATACAGAAAGGCAGTGGCTGAACTAGAAATGGAACCAGTGTGTCCAAGTCTGCCCTCCCCCTCCAAAAAATCTTCCTCTTGTGTCTTTTGATATCATGTTTCCTTTTCTCCTACATATTTGCATGTTTCTTCCTTCTTTTTTTGGCTACCCTACACAAGTTCCCCTCACTGATCGTTAGCCCATAACACTTTACATGACACTTTCCTTCTTATTCCTTATCTTCCTTTATCCAGCATTAATGTTACCCAGGTTTATGTTGCTTATCTGCTTTCGCTCACTGAACATGTTATATACATTGGCGAGTAGATGGCAGAGATCTGCAGAACGCTCTAGCAATGCCATTTGTGTGCGAAAATCTGAGACAATTAAAGCCAGTCGACAACTCTGGAAAAGCTAGGGGGCTTTGTTCTGTAATTTATGTGCAATGCTGCAGCAGAATCTGATTGCATATCTGGCTTTTGAGAGAGGTTGCTTTTGTGATATGTTTTTCAACTCATTTGTGCGTGATGTAAAGAACACACTGACTTAGTTGTGATTCTTAGATACATTAAAAACATATGAGGAAATACACATGCAATTATTAAAATGAAATCATCTGGTGCTTTTCAAGGGTCTCCCTCATTTCCCCTCCCATCTATTTAAGTTTTAATAATAGTTTATTACTATGAAGAGCTAAAGACAGTAAAGTTTTCACACTGTGGCTCATTGTTTTTTGCTTTGACTTTTGTGTTAGTTTTAACCAGTAATGGGCTTTGAGATTTATATGCTATCTGGTTTTGTGGGGGAAACAACTGTTTACACATGAAATGGTAGAAGGCAATGTCTTTCTTAAATTTGCCCATGCAAAAGATATTGCATACCCCTATTGAGCCTCTTCTGTCAATTATCCACCCTCTGGGTAGTGTGTTGTTGGATTTGGCTGCATTCACTCTTTTTGTGATTTGCTCTTCTTCTGGTTTTTTTTTTTTTTTTTTTGGCATAGACTTGCTTCTTGTACTTATCCATTTACATTTTGCAAGTTGTCAGAACTCTGTAGGTCAGCAGATAATTGTCAAACTTGGGTTTTAAAGAGTTATTGCCTCTTTAATAGTGTATGTTAATGTTGTCAGAAGGTAAGGTACTGTATGGCTGGGGCAGAAGGTAAATCTTACAGCCACTAACCTAATGGCAAACTCCCATTGAGTTCAGTGGGAGCAGGATCCGGCCCTACCAGAACATAGAGAGTTAGTGGAAAGTTACAAGTGTAGGAGCTGCTGTGCTGTGGGCCATGCTGGGAGAAAGCAGAACTCTTTGCTGAGGGTAGTGGAAGACTAGCCACTGGACCAGTGGGGCCCGTGCCCGGGGCTCCAACCAATTGGGGGGCCCAGAAAAATGGGCACCTCCGCACCCCGACCCACTCCGCTTGCCCACCCGGCGCTCCTGCCAGGGAGTGGGGGACAGAACGGGACTGCAGGTGGGTGAGGAGGGCCCCCACTTGCTCTGGTTCAGGGCTCCACAAAACTGCAATCCACTTCTGGCTGAGGGATGAAGTAGGAGGAAAGGCTGTGTGTATTGGTTGTCTCTCCAGAAGGAGCAAAGGGAGCTACATCTGGGAGAACATCTGACAGGCAGGAAATGACATCCATACTTTCTGAAATGATGAAGCACTTTGCCACAGGGACTGGCTTGCTCAATCCAGTCAAATAGTGCCAAGTCATAACAACAAGATTGCTTGGAGGCTGTGAATATCTTCCAGCAGTGTAATAGAAGGAAAGTTTCTTGGCAGGGTGAACATCTTGTTGATTTTGTGCAGAGCATTACATTTCACCCAACAGTGCCAACAAAATCCATACTTTCCATACTTTTACTGCTCAGAGAAAGGAAACTCTGAAGAGCTGTTGCAGCAGTATTCTGTAGGCTGCAGATCTTGGCTTCCCTGTTGGCAGGCACCCATTCATCAGCACAAGGGTGTACTGATATTACCTGTGCTGTACTGATTGCTACCTGTGAATGGGTGCAATGCCATCATGAGGATATCTGGGATGTCAGACCACAACTTATGGTTAAGGAGAAATGTTGTTTCAGTCCCTGCTCTGAACTGAATAAACTTTCAGAACCAAGAGTATATGGGCACTAGAACTGGGTGGTAGGAGTGTGTGTGGACATAGGCGGCAGGTTTGTATAATTTTTGGTGGGGCCCAAAATGGTGGTGCCCCCCCGCTCCCGCCCTGTAAGCCGATATAAAATGAAGCTACAACGCGTCAGTGCCACAAGATTACAAGGGTCAATTAAAAGTGGAAAGTCAGAAGCAGCACTTGCCTACTTCAATATACAGTATTATATTTTGTTGCATCTGTTGTGATGAAGTGGGAATGTTCTTAATATTTTCTCTGAATACTGTGTGGGTGCCTCAGTTTCCCCTGCAAGATGCCAACTGAAGGTGTTAGGGACAAAGAGATCAGGTGGCCTCCTTGTCCAGAAGAGACACAGAGGCCAGAGGAGGGAGTGTCAGTTTGGAGCTGGCTGGGGAAATTGGGAGAGACCCAGAACTTGGTTCTGGGCTCCCCACCCCCCAAGATGGACCTGACAGAGGGGTTCTGTTTTCTGTACCAACAAGCTCTGTTTAAACTGTGTTCCCGTCATCTAATAAACCTTCTGTTTTACTGTCTGGCTGAGAGTCACATCTGACTGCAGAGTTGGGGTGCAGCGACCTCTGGTTGCCCCAGGACCAGCCTGGGCAGACTCACTTTGGAAAGTGCATGACGTGGAAGGGCATGCTGAATGCTCCGAGTCAGACCCAGGAAGGTGTAAGCTTCTTGCCCTGGAGACAGTATGCTCCGAGAGGAGGCTCCCAGAGTCCTGACTGGCTTTGTATGGAGATGTTCCAAAGCATCACAGCATTCCCTTCCACACGTGCACTTCCCAGAAGTCCGCACAGGCACTGACACTCCCTCCTCCGGCCTTTGTCTCTTTTCCAGGCATTAGGAGGCCACCTGATCTCTCTGTTCTCCAACACCTTCAGTTGGCACCTTGCAGGAAACTGATTTGGGAGAAATGAAGTAAAGCTGCCCAAACCGAGCTTGAGCACTCCTGAATTTTGAGGTGTTCAAATCTGGAAGGCAGGTGCTGGGGGTGGGAGAGGGCTGTGGGCTCCATGGGGAGCATGGCAGCAACTGTCTGGAGCTGCATGGAGCCAGATACACTGGTCTGAGTGGCACAGTAAGCGGTTTGGGGTTGGAGAAGAGGTAGGAGTTCCGGGGGCAGTCAAGGGACAAGGAGCAGGGGAGTTGGATGGGGCAGAGGTTCGAAGGGGCAGTCAGGGGACAGGCAGCAATTGGATAGGCATGGGAGTCTAAGAGGTTTATCAGGGGACAGGTAGGGGTGCGGTCCTGGGGAAGTTGGGTGGGGTCTCAGGAGGGGCAGTTGGGGACAAGGAGAAGGGAGGCTTAGATAGGGGCTGAGGTCCCAAGGGGCAGTTAGGGGCAGGGGTCTCGGGAGGGGGTAATTGGGAACAAGGACCAGTGGGGCTTAGATAGGGGTGGAGGTTCTGGGGGCAGTTGGGGCAGGGGTCTGGGAGGGGGCAATCAGCGGACAGAGGCTGGGATTCAAAGGGCTCTGGGCTGCTGGCAGCCGAGGATCCCAGAGCCCTTTAAATCCCAGCCCGGCTGGGAGTCAGAGACTCTGGGCTGCCTGCAACCGCAGGGAGCCCAGAGCCTTTAAATCCCAGCCGGGGCCGGGAATCAGAGGGCTCTGGGCTGCCCACTGCGGCGGGGAGCCCAGAGCCCTTTAAATCTCAGCCGCGGCGGGGATTTAAATGGCTCAGGGCTGCCTGCACCCGCGGGGAGCCCAGAGCTTTAAAATCCCAGCCGCGGCCGGGAATCAGAGGGCTCTGGGCTCCCGCGCAGCAGGCAGCCCAGAGCCCTCTGATTCCGGCCACGGCTGGGATTTAAAGGGCTCTGGGCTGCCTGCAACCGCGGGGAGCGCAGAGCCTTTTAAATCCCAGCCACAGCCGGGAATCAGAGGGCTCTGGGCTTCCAGCTGCAGCAGGCAGCCCAGAGCCCTCTGATTCCCGGCCGCGGCTGGGATTTAAAGGGCTCTGGGCTGCCTGCAACCGCGGGGAGCGCAGAGCCTTTTAAATCCCAGCCGCAGCCGGGACTCTGAGGGCTCTGGGCTGCCTGCAAGCGGGAGCCCAGAGCCTTTAAATCCCAGCGCGGCCGGGAATCAGAGGGCTCTGGGCTTCCGCTGCAGCAGGCAGCCCAGAGCCCTCTGATTCCCGGCGCGGCTGGGTAAAGGCTCTGGGCTGCCTGCAACCGGGAGCCCAGAGCCTTTTAAATCCCAGCGCGGCTGGGATTTAAAGGGCTCTGGGCTGCCTGCAAACGCGGGGAGCCCAGAGCCTTTTAAATCCCAGCCGCGGCCGGGAATCAGAGGGCTCTGGGCTTCCAGCTGCAGCAGGCAGCCCAGAGCCCGCTGATTTCCCGCAGCGGCTGGGATTTAAAGGGCTCTGGGCTGCCTGCAAGCGGGAGCCCAGAGCCTTTAAATCCCAGCCGCGGCCGGGAATCAGAGGGCTCTGGGCTGCCGCGCAGCAGGCAGCCCAGAGCCCTCTGATTCCCGGCGCGGCGGGGATTCAGAGGGCTCTGGGCTGCCTGCAAACGCGGGGAGCCCAGAGCCTTTTAAATCCCAGCCGCAGCCGGGAATCAGAGGGCTCTGGGCTGTTTGCTGCGGCGGGCAGCCCAGAGCCTTTTAAATCCCAGCCGCCGCCGGGAATCAGAGGCCTCTGGGCTTCCCGCTGCAGCAGGCAGCCCAGAGCCCTCTGATTCCCGGCCGCGGCTGGGATTTAAAGGGCTCTGGGCAGCCCTGGCGGCGGCGGCGGCAGCGGCGCTCGAAGCAGGGGAGAAAAAATATTGGTGGGGCAGAGCCCCTGCCTGGGATTTATTCATGGGGCTAAAGCCCCAGAGCCCCATATAAGTCGGCGCCTATGTGTGTGGAACTGAACTGAAATTTGCCACCAATTTTCCCTTTAGGAATGGCCCCAAAACTGATGCCATACCTTATCCAACTTAGAGCTGCAAAATGGTACACAGCAAGAAATCCATAGTCTTTTGTTATGTGGTATAAATAAAAAAGAATGTTCATTAAATTCATACTAAAACAATTCCATAAGAATATTATTTGATTTAAGCCTTATTTGCTAAATCAAGTGATCTCTCTTTGTAGGTGCCCTGGGAGATCCCAGTGCTGCTGGAAATAGTACTGTTGGATGTCAAAAACAGGCTTTGGTATTACAGGCTTATGGCCTGAGAGGCCTGAGAAATCCTGAGCACTCTTAGTGGTGTCAACAGGAGTTGTAGATTCACAGCATTTCTGAGGATAAGGCCTATTGTGAGTATATGGGCAGAACTGCACATTTGCTCAGACAGCCCCTAATCTGCCTCTGACCCTGCCTCTATAGAAATCCTATACTTGCCTTAAAAACCAGCTGAGGCTTCTATAAGAACCTGTGGGACTAGCACCTAGGACCATGGGGGTTCTGGGCTGCTGCTGCTTCTGCATCACCATTTGCTAGGGGTGGGCTGCCTCTGGAGAACCCTGTGAAGACACAGCAGGAAGTACAGCCAGCAGGGACTGTGTAGTGCACCCCCCCGGCAGCCCACCGATTGGCTCATGCTGGTATATGTGCAGGAAGCCAGCATAGGGAGCTGTCTGAGCAATGATGTAGACCACTTGTTTGCTTCTGCTCCAAGCCTTGCCTTGCTGTGGACCCCAGACTCTGGCTCCTTATCCTGACCCTGGCTCAATCCTGACTCCACTACTTGCCTGCTTGCTGTAACCTGGTACCTGACACTGACTCCCTAGTATCCTGACCTGGCTCGACCCTGACCCCGCTACTCGTCTCCTGATGCAATTTGGTAACAGACTAGTGCACACAGGCTGCCTGTGGCCTGGCCCTGACAGCTTCTCTTTCTATTGGTGTATGCTGTAAATAAACATATAGGGCCGGATCCAACTCATATTGAAGTCAATATGATTCCGTCCATTGGCTTCAGTGGGAGCTGGTCAGGCCCTTATATAGCAACATTCTGCTGAAACCACGTGAGGCCCAATTCCATAGTAGCTTAAGAGAGTGTGAGTGCTTTTGATGCCAATGCCTCTGCCTAGTGTGAACTTCAGTGGGAGTTTCTTCACTTACACCAGGGCTGAATTTGACCCACGATCCCTGCCTGAATTCCCTTATAATCTAATGCAGATCAGATAATTTGTTGTGTTTACTCTGTGGTGGAGGAAATACAGCCAGGCTTGGTTGTGTGCAACTTCATTCTATGCTGCCACATTGTCTGAAGAAGGCTTCCATTTTCATACAGGGGGAGAGGGATAGCTCAGTGGTTTGAGCATTGGGGCTGCTAAACCCAGGGTTGTGAGCTCAGCCCTTGAGGGGGCCATTTAGGGATCTAGGGCAAAATCAGCACTTAGTCCTGCTCGGTAGGGGGCTAGACTCAATGACTTTTTCAGGGTCCCTTCCAGTTCTGTGCAAAAGGTATATCTCTATATATGTATTTTCATATGAATTTAGTACTTGGGGGAAACCCCTGGAATTGAATCCATGGCAGAGGGACAGTAGGGTCATTGGCATGGCAGGCTTCCTAACAGACCCCCTCCCATGTATGACAATAAACTTGAGCTGTAGGGACCAGTTCAGCATATGAGTCAATATTTCTTTTTGTTCAGTCGATCCATGGCCCCTGCACAAGCTGCTAATAAAGGGCACCAATTAGCACTAACTGTAATGCTGGTATTTTACTGATGTAGTGGACACCTGCCCAATCCTTAAAGTGTGTGGGTGGGAATTTGCATTCATGTCCCCCTAGATATTTCCCAGGAAATTCACTTCTCATGAACGGTCCCAAAAGATCATTCATGTGTGTCACATTGTTCAGTAGACTACTTTGATAATCCAGGCCATGATAATACATAACTGTTGCATTTAATGCAACAGACTCCAAAGATCATTAAACTTAATTCAGTAAGTTTTTTTCAATGATGTTGCATGAAATTGCCATATCTGTCACAGGGGTATTGCAAGGAGACCCAGAAAAAAATAAAATAAAGAACAGGTGGTGTCACTCAGGGGCATTCTTTAACCATTGTCTCAGTACAGCTGCTTCTCCCAGATTATGATAGATCCCCACTATTTTCAGACCACTGTAAGCACTGCACCTGTTGCCTGGGAACTGGTCCAAAACTGCCAAACTCATATCATGTTAAGGGCCTAACTTTTAAAAGTTTTTAACCCAGTTTTAGCTGGTCTTCCTATTCGCATCTGCAAATTTGTAGGTTTCATGACTTGCAGGCTCAGTTTGTCATGTGCCCAGTGAAGTATCTGATTTGTGGATGCAAAAGGGAGGCCAGTTTTAAACAGAATGGCCCAAAATGTGCGTTGAGCATAATCCTGCAGCCAGTACTTGAGTAGTTTTGCTACAGCCTTTACTCACACAAATGTGGGTATCACAGTACGTATTTTTTAAAGATAAGACTGATAAGACTTGCATTTATCAATGTTTTAACTTCCAGTGCTGAGGGTCAACAATTCCTTTTAAAGGGAAGGGGAGTTGCAGTGATTAGTACATTTCAAGATGAGCTCCATAACAAAGAGAACTCCACCTTCCTTTCTTCTACATACAGTACATGAAGATGTCACTTGTATTAAATATTTATACAATGTGGAAATATTTTCCTCTTTGTTGGGGCCATGATTATACGATAGTAAGAATAACTGACATAGTTCCTCTTAAACCACTGGCATATCTCATTGAGGCAATATCCATTTGGGGGTGAGTAATGAGAATGGTCCTAATCAGAAATGGCTTTTTCAGGCACTGCGTTATCTGTCATGCCATTAGCACAAAATTGGGAGCTTCAGTTAGCAGGGAAGTGTGTTGCAGCTGGAGCACAGAAATGCAAGACAAGGCCAGAACTCCATCACTTAGAGAAATGACATTACCACTGAGTGTGTTCCAGACACAGAAAGTCAATTTGGACCAGTTGTACCAGACTGATTCTTGCCCAGTGCTCACATCTACTTCCTCTGTTTTCTGCTCAGCTTTCCACTTGAGAGAGTTTGACGTTATCATTTACAGCTACAGTGTGGAAACAGCTTCCTTGTGTTCCACATGAAGAACTAAATTAATCCCTGATGGGACTCTATTGAAGCTGACCAATTGAACCATCGTTTTTGTAAAATATAAACCAGCTTGTGTATGACTAGAACGATGACTGTTGTGGTTGGGTTTGTGCCTGTTGTTTTGCTCCAAAGCAACTATTGTGCTGTAGTTAGCTATGAAAGAGTAATACCTTTTGTTTTTTGTGTAGGGCACTTCCGAATTTCCTGTGTGCAAGGTGCAGCTGCTGTGATGGTCTCAGAGAGAGCTGGTTTAGATCTATACACTACACTGTCTCTGTGAGAGCTTATTTTTGTTTGTTCCTTTTTTGTTGTTCTCTCTAGCTTTAGGTTAATTCATATTGAAATTTAGCTGGTTGCTCCGTGTGTATGGAAAAGCAAAGCATTATGCCTGTGCTGGTGTAGGAAAGTGCATGTGATTACAGATAGGTCTGACCCACAACCTCTGGGTTTAGAA
The DNA here is from genome assembly GCF_016161935.1 of Mauremys reevesii. Lineage (NCBI taxonomy): Eukaryota > Metazoa > Chordata > Testudines > Geoemydidae > Mauremys > Mauremys reevesii. Next base: position 172,566,836 of record NC_052624.1, on the reverse strand, counting down.
TCTCTCAGACTTCTGAAAGTTTGGGTCGAGATCCAAAAAGTTTGGATCTGGCTGCTCTCTAATGGTGAGCAGGTTGGACACACAGCTAGAGGACAGATATCTGAAGCTGAGCAGTGCTCTCAGATTCTGATTCTGAATTGTAAGACACTTTTTAATTCCTAAAGGAGATGCATCTCAGAGCAGCTTAAAAACCTATTGTAAATTACTTATGGAAGGGAACTCATTTAAAACAAAAAATGTTGGCAACTTTCTCTTCTACTGCCTTGCACCATGTTGGGACAATTACAATGGGAGAATCCATTGCTAGACACAATTCTACTGCATGAGGCAGCCTAGTTTGAAAATCAGCCAGATAGAAATGTTCAGCAAATCCAGGGATTTTACTGTCCAAAAGGTTACCCCTTAGTGCTTTTTAGGACCTGAAATATACAGGTTGGGCCTGTTGTGTGCAAAACATGTAAGTGCATGTGCAAACATAATGGACAAGCACTTGGTTTTTTGCTTGCAGCAGTGGCATGAGCCTATTTTGCAGTCACAAAGTTAGGTGCAATAAAGCCCAGTTTTTCCCTCATGCACTGTGGAGCTCCCCTTGAAGCCAATGGGAACTGCTCATGCATATCAGAGGGTATAACTGCGTCCATTAGGCCTGATTCCCCATTCAGCTCCACCAATTTTAGGCTGGTATTAATTCTCTTGATTTTGCTGGAGTGTCACCAATTTCCTTCTGGTGCATAACAGTGGAGAATCAAGCCTGTAATGTCAGTGGTTGGCACGGATCTACCTGTTTTCTGTTAAGAGATTATTGTTAGGGATTGTGTGCAAGCCAGAAGCAATTGCCTGGCATAGAAAAATTAAGTGTTCCCTGCCATGTTAGGAGTAGCTAAAAAATCATGCTTTTTGTAGATACACATTACCAAATTTTGTAATTAATTTGAAGTCTCCCCTTTCTTAACCTGTCATTGCTCAAAGGCTAACATAAAAAATAAAGTGGATTTTTCATGGTTGAAAAACTAGTCAAGCTTCCCTTTGTGGCAATATCTATTAAAGCCAAGAGCTTGCTGTCTCACATTGATACTCTTTCCTTTGTGAGAACTGTTGGTTAGACAAACAAGGCTGCACAGGTCAAGTGGCTGTAGCATTGCGAAAGTTCATTATTTTTTCAAGGAGACTGGTTAACCAAGTCTCAGTTGAATGCTTTCCCAAACTGTTAGTGTAGAGAGTGTCCAACAATTTCATTTCTTTTTAATATATTTTTTCCTCTTTGATTTCTTATCACTCAATAACCATGCAACCAACTGAATGGTATTGAATTGTTTCCCCTCTAGAATTGAAAAGGCTGTCTATAATTGATGGTTTGTTTTAAGACCACAGGACACTACTTGTCACTATCCATTAACAGACACTTTTCTAGCCATTTTTGCCATCTTCAGAAAAATAGATGATGAAGGGGAAAAAAAAGTGGGGGGAATCCATGGCCTACTATTTTATACCCCAGCCTGAGAAACTGAAATATTGAACCAACTCTCCACCCACACCACCATATTCAATACAGATTATCAGAGTTTTCTTCCAGCCTCATTAAACCTCCTAGAATAAAAAATTAACTAAACATGAATCAAATAAGTTGTTTGTCCAATGGCTCAGTAGGGAGCAGGGGAATTTAGAATGGAGCGGGGCCTCTGATGCAGAGATGACATTGTAGCCCTACTGTGCTAAACCCTGTTCAGACACACAGTACGAAACAGTCTCTGCCCAGAAGAGCTACTAATCTAAGAAACATTATTGCATTATTTGTACTAGGTTGTGCTAGCTCCAGAAGAAGGTCACTTCTCCAATCCTAAAACGAGTCCATTTCCCCCTAGTTCTCTTCCTCCACATCAAAATATCAGGGCAAAGAGGAGACAGTCTAGAGGGAACGAAGGCACACCGGGCTGGGAGTTTTCTTTTGGAAAATTATTCCCCCAGAAACTGTACTTATCACAAAAGTGAAATTTTCTGCTGAAAATTTCAATGTGCCATCAGAGAAATTGAAATGTCAGTGGCTGCCCATCCAGAAGTCTCTTGCCAGTTTCTCTTTCTGCCTGCAGGGAGAAAACAAAATGGGTACCAGACTTCCAGGCATGCAGCTAAGGAGCTGCGCACACCAGCTCTCTGCTTCTCCTGCAGTCCTTTTCAGCAGCTGGGCTGGAGGGAAGCCAAGAAGGTGGAGAGCCTTCAGCAGACTGTCTAGAAAACTCTTGTCAACTTCACCATCTGCCTGCAGGGACAGAGTGAAATTGACAAGAGCATTCCATGGGGGCAGCAAGCAAGCTGAAAACCTCTGTTTTGGTTCTCCCAAAATAGACTATCGCTGGAAATCTCTCCCTATGAAAAAATTTCACTTTTGACCTTTCATTCCTATTTTGAATGGAAAAATTTACAAAAAATGCAAAATTTTTGGTGAGAGTGGGTTTCAATTTTCTGCCAGCATTCAAAAAAAGTCAAAATTTCACCGTCTTTATAGTGGTCAATTATTTATGGTTTGACACATGTCAAAAATTGCAGAGCATCTATGGGTTTTTTGTTCAGAAATGTTCAAAGTGTGAAATTCCCTTCATGTGCATTACCTGCTCCCTGAAAAGTTTGGTTCGGTATTTTTCCCGGGATTATAAAGGGCAAGTCTATAAACTTACTTGTATTAAAACCTATTTGATTTTGGGTGTTCCAAAGCAAAGTGGGTGTAAAATGTTAGCAAATCAGAATGGTAGCTTTTTACACTCATTTTGCCTGGGTGAAAGTGACTACATAAGGTACAGCGCATTAATGAATCAGACCCTCTGAGTAAAATGGTGATGGATCTTCTGTTTTTTCTCTGTGGCTTTTTTTCAGTTCTTCCTGATTTTCACTATTTTTTCACCGTTCTTTCCATCTGTCTTTCTTCTAAATCACGTCTCTTCCCTCTATTTACTGCTTCTTTCTCTCTAATTATTCTTATCACCTCCCTTCCTTTTGCCTCCTCCATTTTCTGCTTTTATGTCCTTCACGACAGCCTCCCATTTCTCCCTTTGTCAGTTAATTACAGGTTTCCATCACATAGTATATAAGCATCTCACAAAGATTAGAAAATAAATTGATTAAACACCACTGTTACTATTCCCATTTTACAGAAGGGGGAATTGAGGTACCAAGAGATGTGATGAAAGATCCTCGGCTGGTCTAAACTGCTATAGTTCCATTGTAACTTCAATTTACGCCAGTTGAGCATCAGCCCCTAGGTGGTAGGCCCATTGTCCCACCAGAAACCTGAGTTAGAACTCAACCCAGGTCTCCTGAGTTCCAGCCCAGTGCCTTAACCTCAAAAAAACCTTTCCATTCCCCTTTCCTGTTTTTCTTTCTCCCCCCTGCACACACAAACCGACCTCATTTCACCAGTGCCACTTACAAAAATGTGCAGAATCACAGGTTTCGTTTTTGAGGCAGCTCCTGAAAATTTGGCTCTGAAGGTCTGACATACTCACGTACATCAAAGAAAAGTCTAGGCTGACAGGATATCTTCTGTTCACTGACAATAAGTGAATTAAGGGCAGAGTGTCAGCTTTGTTCCCAACTTTTCAGTTTGTATGGTAACCTGAAATACTTGTGCCACTGTTTTATTAATGTCTATTTTTAAAAAGACAAAGTTTCTCACATTGAAGCTTATGAAACTTCATTTTTCAACAGGCTAGATAAGTGGTTCTCAAGCTTTCCAGATTACTTGTACCCCTTTCAGGAGTCTGATTTGTCTAACGTACCCCCAAGTTTCACTTCACTTAAAAACTACTTGCTTACAAACTCAGACATAAAAATACAAAAGTGTCACTGCACACTATTACTGAAATTGCTTACTTTCTCATTTTACCATATAATTATACAATAAATCAATGGAATAAAAATATTGTACTTCCATTTCAGTGTTTAGTATATAGAGCAGTATAAACAAGTCATTGTCTGTATGAAATTTTAGTTTGTACTGATTTCACTGGTGCTTTTTATGTAGCCTGTTGTAAAACTAGGCAAATATCTAGACGAGTTGATGTACCCCTGGAAGACCTCTGCATACCCCCTGGGGTACATGTACCCCTGGTTGAGAACCATTGTGCTAGAACATCTCCTTCTGGAATTGTCCAAGTGTCTTGAATTTAAAAAATGTATGTTTAGTTTTATTTAGTGAGAACATTTCCAGAGGTTAATATATACCTAAGTTCCCAGGAAACATTTCTGTCTATCAGACAACTATACATTTTATTTATTTATTTATTGTACATGGGTGAACTTTGGAAGTTTAATTTAAAAATGTATCTCTTTGAGGAAGCCTCATTTTCATAAGCTTCAAAGGTCAAACCTGATGAACCAAAGTCCTTGCCCGTGAAATATTTCAGTGGTTCATTGACATCCTGGCTGCCTTACCCAGCAAAAATATACCAGAAGCTTGAATCTTAATCTGGGAGGACTATAGTAGCACCCCCAACTGCATCTCAGAGAATGCAGCTGTGACTCCCATCACAGAATTTGATGACTCGTACCCTAGAAGAAGTATACATCTTGATCCTACCTCAGGAGGACAAGAAATGGCCAGATTCTTAAATAACCTTCTGTACACAATTGGCTCTGTCATTGCAAACTGCAATCCAGATTAAAATGTTATCAGTATTCCATCTGTTGTAACCTCGATTGTACATGTTTTGGTGGTTTAGTAAGTGTCTCTGCAGTGCCTGTTTGCTGGGGTCTCAATGCCTGATTAGGGACCTTTGGCAATAGTATAATACAGATAATACCTATTTTCACCTCTATTAATTCTCTTTGGGATTAGTGGAGCCTTGAGCACTATGCCAGAATATTTCAGAATTAGATAAATTCATGGAGGATAAATTCATCAATGGCAATTAGCCAAGATGATCAGGGACACACAGGGCCGCCCAGAGGATTCAGGGGGCCTGCGGCAAAGCAATTTCAGGGGCCCCTTCCATAAAAAAAATTGCAATACTATATTCTCGTGGGGGCCCCTGTGGGGCCCAGGGCAAATTGCCCCACTTGCTCCCCCTCACGGGTGGCCCTGGGAAAAATAAACCTTCCGCAACTCAGCACAAACCTAGTTTTGAGAAAACTTCTTTACAAGGTATCACTGGTTCTCAGCATCAGCTAGTGCTAAAAGGCACTAAAGCTCATTAAAAGGGTTAGACAAATATTTTCCATCAAAACTTTTTTTGGTTCGAAAACTAGGGGTTTTTAAAAAGCAAAAAAAAAATCACGGACAATGTCTGCTTTCCTTCAAAATTTGTTGTGGTTTTTTTTAATTGAAAAGCTGAAATTAGTCTGCCAAAACCTGAATATGGTTTGGGGTTTCAGAAGTGTGTGGCCAAATATTTGCTGCTTGCTGTGTTTGATTGTTTAAAGAAACAATAAAAAAAATCTGCTTAAAAAAAATCCAAAACTTTTGAACCACCTCAGCTTGTGACCAAACGCCTGAGCCCATCCACTCAGAGATTTTTCCAGGTTTCTGATACTCTGCTGGCTTCCTTGACTCATATCTGTCTCCATAACTTTGGGTTCATTTAGGTTAGAACATAAGAACAGCAATACTGGGTGAAACCAAAGGTCCATCCAGCCCAGTATCCTGTCTACCGACAATGGCCAATGCCAAGTGCCCCAGAGGGAGTGAACCTAACAGGTAATGGTCAAGTGATCTCTCTCCTGCCATCCATCTCCATTCTCTGACAAACAGAGGCTAGGGACACCATTCCTTACCCATCCTGGCTAATAGCCATTAATGAACTTAACCTCCATGCATTTATCTGTTTCCTAGAGACTGGCTCCATGGGGTCCTTCACAAACTGGAGATAGTTACTGTGGGTTTGTCTTTAGTATAGCTTATGTACATACTCCACAAACTGAGCATTTGAGCTTATTCCAGAATCTGGGATGAGCCTATGTTGTGAAAACTGAAATGCTCAAAATAGTACATGCATGTGAATGGACACAGGGTGCTAAAATTAAATTAACCCAGGGGTTCTCAAACTGGGGGTCAGTACCCCTCAGAGGGTCACTAGGTTATTACTGGGGGTCGCGAGCTGTCAGCCTCCACCTCAAACCCCGCTTTGCCTCCAGCATTTATAATAGTGTTATAAATTGAAAACACTTTTTTATATATTTAAGGGGGGGGTCACACTCAGAGGTTTGCTATGTGAAGGGGGTCACCAGGACGAAAGTTTGAGAACCACTGAATTAACCCCTCTGGAGCCTCACGGAATGCAGAGGAGGGGGGTTTCCCTTCGTAGGGTTGGGAAGGATATTGCTCTTCTCATGTGATCCCTCCCCCAGTGGCTAATTTTAAATGAAGCTACCCTCCCCTGACATGAATCTTCCTATGGCACTGAAATTAAATATAGACTATAATTTGGCATTTGAGAAGTGAAAGGGATGGTAGCCCTAATGGAAAAGCTCACAGCTTGGCTCTTCTGCAAGCCTCAAACTGCTGAATGAGCTTTAGGGTAGGGAAGGCTCTGCCTCCCAAACAGCCTGGCCCTGCCCCCTATCTGACCCCCACCCACTTCCTGGCCCCCCACTGCCCCCCTTCAGAATCCCGACCCATCCTGCTCCTCATCCCCTCACCGTCCCCAGAGACCCCAACCACCACCCTGGGACCCCACCCCTGCTCCCTGTCCCCTGACTGCCCCAACCCCTATCCCCCTCCCGGCTGAGTCCTGACAGATCGCCGGAACGCCCACACTCCAACCCCCCCGTTCCCTGCCCCCTTCCTGTTCCCTGACTGTCCCCGAGACTCCCTGCCCCTTAGCAACCCCAGCCCCAGCTTCTTAGCCCCGGCTCCCCCCTCACCCGGAGCCTCAGCGCGTCGCGTCCAGGGCTGTCCCTGAAGAGCGGTGCAGCGTGGCTCCGGCGGGGCCTGAGCTCTGCCCCGCTCAGAGCCACGTGGTAAGGGGGCGGGGCTGCGAGCACCTCCCCGCTCAGAGCCCCGGGGTAAAGGGGGCGGGGCTATGAGCTTCCTCCACTCAGCTCAGAGCTCGCAGCCCCGCCCCCTGACCACACGGTTCTGAGCGGGGCAGAGCTCAGGTCCCGCCGGAGTCAGGCTGCAGCTGTTCAGGGACAGGCCTGGATGCGCTGAGGCTCCGGGAGAGGGGCGGACACGGGGTCGGGTCGGGCTGGGGCAGGAGCTTCAGCCGTTCTCTTGGGGGCCCCTGCGGAGCCCGGGGCCTGGGGCAAATTGCCCACTTGCCCCCCCCCCCCCCCGGGCGGCCCTGGGGACACAACTCCATGCTCTCTGGGTGTTCCTAAACCTCTGACTGCCAGAAGCTAGGACTGGACAATGGGATAGATCATTTGATAATTGCCTCCTCCTTCTACATTGCTATTTTAGCAGCATAGTGTCCTGCTGCCAGAGCCTTTTCCCACTGCCTCCCCCTTGCCAGAGCCTTTCATGGACACCTGTAGCTACACACCGCAGTATGGATGCAAACTCCTTTTCACTGCAGCATGTATCTACATCTATTGTACATGCCACTTCCAATGTCTGTAGCTCAAGTTATTACATTTAAATCAATGGGACTACTCACTGTAGTAACGTAAAGCAAATGTGTAGATGGTGGTGGTATCCAGGCATTAGAATGTAAACTCTTTGGGGCGAGGATCATGTCTTGGTGTTCGTACAGCACCTAACATAATGAAGCCCTGATCTTGATGGGGATCTCTGTCTGTTACAGTAATAATAATATATGTGGTGTCTTTTTTCCCCGCTGGTGCATACAAAATATAGGTAGGTAAATCTCATTTAGTATGAATATGAATTATTAACATACCTGACCCATACCCATGCATTAATGCCAAGTTAAACATCAGTAGGAGTTCAGCTATCATCTTTGAGCATTGATTAAAGGGGAAAAAACACTCTTTTTTCTCTCTCTCTCTTTTTTTCTTTTCTGTTTACAAAGGGAGTTATGGCAAAGTAATTCCTCTTATTTGGCAAATTTTCTAAGGCAAAGTGGAAAGTATCTACATAGCTCAAGATGGCATCTGCTATAATTCAAGGCTTTTCTGCTGTCAGGGAGCATTGTTTTGCTCATTCTCTCAGTAATCAAACCAGTATGTCAGACTTGACAACTGTACTCCATACAGAGGAAGATACAGTAATTGCTTTGTGTGGGGAGAAAACAGGCCCATCACTTGTAGATAACCTAGCTCTTTTTAATATTGTGAAGATGCACTTTTTTGTCTGTTTGCCACTCTGTGTAATGGATGTTTTTCTCTTTCCATAGCCATTTTTTGAAACACAAACACCAATTCATTTTTTGTATGGAATAAATCCTTCTTATCTGGTTCCCACTATATGAAAAGAGGGTGAATTCCCGCCCCTCCCCAACACACACAAAAGTAATGGCTAAATTCTAAGAGGACTCAACAGCATATTGTTTTAAACAATAATACAGGAGCTGTTAAAATTATATGCAGGCTCTAATATCTTTGTAATACCGTTTGCTGTTAGTTTACAGAGCTCAGCATACCGCTTAAAATGAAGTTTCTGCTGCTGAAGTGGGCCTGAACTGTTTACTCCTGCTGGAATTCTGTGCGACTGTGCAATGCAGAATTTGCACAGAATTAATATTCTCCACAGAACTTTATTTTTTTCATGAAGAATTTGTGATTTCCACCAACATGCTTCCTTGCAGTTTTGTGTGTTTCAGATGTATTAGTCATATATACACATAATGTCTTTGCACACACATGACCCTAGTGGTGCTGCCCTCCCTCTTATATTCCCTGCCAGCCTGAGCCCACCTGCCTCTGTTCCCACCTATCACTGCACCACCCCCACTACACTCCCACCTGCGCCTGGCACGGGGGCACATATACCACCTCCAGAGATGACGGGTGTTATTGTTCTAAATTCTAAGAAATAAATGTGTTACATTGTAACCTTCCATTTGATGTTTTTATCAAACTTCTTTTTGTACGCCATGAACATAACAGAGAAGACTGGTGATAAGGATGGGATACTTAAAAAAGAAATGACTGAATCAACAGGCATATGAGTTACAGCTGTAGTCATGCTGATGGCCAACAAAAGTAAATTGCTTCTGCTTTAATGTTCTAGACAATCCTTCTTCCTTTTTAGCTGTTTTGATTAATGCATTAATTCCTTTAATTTCTCTCTTACCTGAATTGTATTCTAAGGGCCAAATCCCAGTCACTTTGAAATAAATAGGAGTTCTGCCATTGATTGCAATGAGATTGTGAGTGTAGCTAGTAAACCTTGTATATCCACTTATACCCCAAAGGTTATGCCTACATAGCTGGGGGAAAGTGTGATTGTAGCTTTAATCGGCATGGGTAACAATGGTAGTGTAGATGTGGTGGCTTGGGTTAGCAACTAGGGTCTCCAGTTGCAAACCTATGCTGAAGTCCTTGCTACCATATCTATACCATTATTGTTACCAGTGCTAGCTAGATTAAAGCTAGCATGGATATGCCAACCTGTGCTACAAACACCTTCACATATAGTGTAGATGTACACTAAAAATCACTGTGTTCAGTTCTGCCCCGGGAAAATCAGATCCCTGGATGTTGTATGAATGAGCATGCTAAGTAGCAACCCCCACTCCTTGAAAGATGGTTTGGGAAAAAATATGGGTAGTGTCACTAAGGTATGTCTACACTGGAGCTGGAGGTGTAATTTCCAGCTTGGGTAGACATACCTGCCCTAGCTTGGATTGAGCTAGTGTGCTAAAAATAGAAGCGTAGCTGCTGTTGTACAGTCATTTCCTCATGGATTCTAGTTTTCTTATCATAGCTTCTTAGCTCTTTGCAAACAATAATGAGTTTACACTCATAATGTGCCTGTGAGGTGAAGTGGCATTATTTCCATTTGACATATGAGGAATTGAGACAGACACTAAAGTCAAAATTATCAAGTGTCAGCTATTTTGGGTGCTCAATTTGTTGACCTGATTTTCAGAGTACATAGCATTACATAACATTTTCAGGGCATGTCTAAACTGCAGTTGGACACCCCCATCTGGCCCATGCCAGCTGACTTGGGCTCGCAGGGCTCAGGCAAAGGAACTGTTTAATTGTGGTGTAGACCTTCGGGCTCAGGCTTCAGCCTGACTTCTGGGACCTTCCCACCTTGCAAGGTCCTACAGCCCATTCTGCAGCCTGAGCCCGAATATCTACACTGCAATTAAACAGCCTCTTAGCATGAGCCCCTGAAGCCCGAGTCAGCTGGCACGGGTCAGCAGTGGGTGTCTAATTTAGTATAAACATATCCTCAGTGTTCAAAGCACAGCTCCCTTTGACTTTCAGTTGCCATGGTGAGTGCTCAGCATGTGTACAAATCTGACTCCAGGTGTCTCACACTGGGCAACCAGAAAATGAGAAACACACAATTAGTGTCTTGTCCAGCGTCACACAGGAACTCAGTGCTAGAGGCAGGGATAGAATCTGGTTCTCTGGGTTGATGTTCAATTGCCTTAACCATGAGACCTTCCTTTCTCTTTCAGCAATCCCCTACCTTATTCAGTACATACCTCCCAACTTCTGAGGGTCCTCCATTACATAATCTTGATTCATGCCCAGAGCATCTCCATCCAGTATACTGACTGAGGCAGGCATCCTGTGGAAAACATAATATGTGATCATGTAATTGAATACTGTCTCACAATGCATATGCACCAGGAGCCAAATTAAGCTTTACAGAGGTAATCTTAATATTGGCATTTCCTAGCTTTTGAGCCCTGGACTTTTCAACCTTAACATTCTTTTAACTTAGGTTTTTAAATATAAAATATAGATAGATAGATTAGATTAGATAAAACAGCATGTGGAAGGGAAAGGAAAACATCTATCTGACTCATGGAACCAGCCCCTGCATACTGCCCTGTGAAAAATCCTCCTTGGTCAATCAGTTACTGTATTTACTCTTTGTTAACCCATTTGGCCACGTAATAAAACTCCAGTCCAATGATTACTTAGGGCCATATTTTACTCTCATAGTCCCACTGAATTCAATGTCAGGCACCATGCAATAGTACAGGTGAGGGTAACAATCTGGCCCAGTGTAGCAAGACTGGTTCTTATAGTTGCTGTTGACAAAACAACATCAAAATAACCTGTCTGGAGTCAGGAAGTAAACTTATCCCGGTAGTTTAGGGGAATGCATACTTATTTTCTGACAAGCAACTCTTTCATTGGTGTCCAGCCAAGTTTAAACCTATCCATTGCAATCTACCCTGCATATTTAGCTTCAGTATAGAGGCACTAAGCCTCAGCAGTGAAGAAATGGAGCATGTAATTTGCTGGGAAGGGTAACTGTGATTGCTTTTATTGTTTTTTTGCTTATGATATTTGTAGTAAAGCAGTTGCAGATTTCTAGGAATAAGTCTGGCTTTTGATTTCTTTTGCTTTTGAGGGCTTCTTTTTGACATGGGTGAAATTGGTCAGTAGATTCCTGCCTCTCAGGATCAGAGGTCAAAACTGACTTGCTGTCATAGCAAATTAAATTAGTTTTCTTGTCTGTTGTAATCCCCAATTATTATCTCAAAAATAGCAACACAGTTTTTGGCAATTTAGCTATTCACCACCGATCTATCAGGGCTATTGTAGGCTAGAAATGCACATCATCAACAGAGCGATATGAAGGCACATTGCCTGATGCCTGCCTGCATTAATACTGACAGGTGACAGGAATATCAGTCACTTTCATTCATAAATTACTCAAGTATATAATTTTCACACAAAGACCTGTCACCTTTGATTTGGTGGTTCCCCCAAGCAGCTGAACGTGTTGATTTTCTGATTAGCAGTAAGGGATCAAATCAGTTAAAATGCCCTGTTTGATTTCAGTGCCCTAAACATCAGGCTGATGACGGACAACATATGTAACATAGGTTTTAATTTGTTTGTATAGTCTCTCAGCCAAATTCTGCATTAACCTACACCACCATAAATCAAAAGTGATGTCAAAAGAGTTACTTCAGACTTACGCTATATCACAATCTGCCTCACAGGCTTTAAAAAACAGCTGACGTGCATTACACCCTTCTTAACTGTTTTTCCTCTTGAAATGCTGAGATTCTTCCCATTATAACTACAACAGCAGGGCAGTGTGCCATGGTTAAAGGCTTTGTGCTTAACACCACATCGCTTCCTCATGCAACAACATGATGATTTCAAAATTTCACAACACACATTCAGTACAGCTTCCTTCTCATGGGTTCTTTTTCTGTATTAACAGGCAATCTCCAGATGAAGAGCTTGAGTGACCAGAAGATGGTGGCAACCACACAGGGAAATGTGAAATCTTGGTTTTGAATTGGGAGCCCGAGTGAGAATAATGTTACCGGTGACTAACATTAGACCAGTGCCAGCAATTAAAAAAACAAAGTGTAAAATTTTCTAGAGCACCTAAATCCCATTTTAACCAATGGGTTAGGCATTTAAAAGCCAAAGTCATTTTTGGAAATGGGACTTAGGCACTTTTGAAGATTTTACTCATAATCTGTTATCATTTCAGCTTCACTACATAGAAAAATGGAACTGAAATAAAACAAGGAACAAAATGTACGTGCTATCGATTCTTAGAGAAAAGGCTTAACTAAGACCTGTAGACAGCAAATTGGAGATATCAGTTTTTGTGTTTCTTTATTGAATGATTCACTGGATATGTGCACCTGCCCCCTTCTTACCATTGGCATGACAGTCTCCAGCTGACTGAGTTCTTTGAGTAGGTTAATGTGATGTCCCAGGTCTTAAACACAGTCTCCAGCTGACTGAGTTCTTTGAGTAGGTTAATGTGATGTCCTGGTCTCCACCCCGCATCTGCTGAAACCTGGTGGGCCGAGGAGCTAATAGGACTATAGCCTCAGTCAAGGCACCATCAGGAGGATCCCAGATTAGAGGATCGCCTGGCACCACTGATTTGATCCAATCACATGATTTAAGATAGAAGGGGGCACAGGAAAGTTTGTCTGAGCAACAAGGTGATTTCCTGTTGTGGTTGCATGAGACCCTGTTTGTGCCTGCCTCCTGTACCCAACTCTTTTCCTGGTTTCTGCTGTGCTCCTGGCTTTCCTCTGTCTTTGCTCCTGCTCCCACCATGCTCCTGCTCCATGTTTGATCCTTCCCTGTCCTGCAGTTCCTGCCCTTACACCTCAGTTCCAACCATCAGTTACCAGTCCTGACTCCGACTCCAGCCTCAGACTTCTGACCTTACCTCTGGCTTGACCTCTGGTAATTGGCAGCTGACTTTGGTGCTGATCCTTGGCTTCATTCCCCAGCCTGGTGCACGCTCTGCCCACTAGACATGACTCCTGCGCTGACTACTAAGCCAGAACGCCTACATCCCAGTCCATAACAGTTCTCTGCTTGCAAGAAACATCAACCCAAAGCAATACACCATTTTTCATTCTGGGGGAGACGCTGTTCAGATTTGTGGGACTTAAATATTTCAGCAAAAATATGCACATTCTTCATGTGTGATGCAGCGGGGGGTGGGGGGTGGGTGGGTGTCAAAATAAGTTACCCCAGAATATGTTATGATTATGCCAAATTTTACAGTGTAACATCTGACAGTACCACACACTGGAGGAGGTTCTGCAGTGTATCACTTTAATTTGTGTCTTCTTATTGCCGTTACACTATTTCAATGATTCATTGCTCTGCTGAATCAGCACCACCGGAAGCAAACTGTTTCCTGTCAATTACTAGCAGGAAGCCTTGCATCCTGAGGGCTGACTCAGCTGAGCCTGGCATAGCTCCTGGTGGCTTGCCACTGCAGATGATTTTCCAAATAATTTTAAACTGCATACTCTGTACACCATATAAAATACCCAACTCCAGATGCAATTATTTCCTTATTACTAAGTTCCTCATATAAGAATAAACCATTAGAAATAGGTACATCCCCAAAAGTTGCAAGTACCATCTGTTCTCAAAGAAACAACGGGTGGAAAAAATAACCATGTGTGTGTTTCAACCTTGTATGAAATTGACTTGTAGCGGGTGTTTATTTTTCTGAGTCTCATTGATGGCAAAGTATTGTGTTGCCATGTCAAACAAAAAAAATCCAAAACTAGTGATATGACAGCACTGGAGGGAGGGGACCCACCTGAGATTAAGCCATATTGTGCAGGCACAAAATGAAGGAAAAGGAAGTTCAAATGAGGGTTCCACCAACTCCAAAATCTCAAACCCTAATTACAATGCTCCCTCTGAGCTATTCCTGGATTTCTCCAGAGCAGAAAGTTCTAAGCATGCTAAACTCTGGGATGGCTTTGGGATGTTCAGTAAGGACTGGAATGAATTTACTAAATTTATTTTCACTTACTGTATGGACCAAAACCTGAACTTGTGGCCTAAAGTGCTAACTGCTGCATTATCTTACATCTGCACCATCTTGTCATTCAGAGAGGGCTAGGTTCAGGAAAGTAGTATTCTGCAGGGTGAATTTCTTTTGAAATAACACTGAATTCCTGTTTTAAAAAAAACATGGTTCCTGCAAGACAAGTACAATTTTTAGGCTCTAGATTTGCGTGTGGATCAATTATGTATGGTTAAAGTTCTAAAAATCTAGCTGCATTTTAAAAACAGCTTGGTTTTGTCTGCTTGCTCTCACAGCTCTTGGCTATGACACAGTCCTGCTCTCCTATGGCAGAAGCTCAACACCTTTCTGAAGTGAATCATTTAATGTAAAAATCTTGTGTAAACTGAAGTGTTACATCAGACTGATCTTTTTCATTGGCTTTTCAGTGGGACCTTGTGCCTTTTTAAAGCATCCTCCTTAATGTAAGGAAAGAATTTGTAATGTAAGGAAAATTTGTGGAAAATGAAAATGTAATAGTACATTTGTATAGATTTCTTTATCTTCTGCCCACCATACCCATTAGTCATAGGCCTCAACTAAACCCTGTCTCTGTACACCCCTCAATTTTGTGGAAGTTCAGATTCAGTCTGAAGTTCAGCACAGATCTGAACTTTCAGGTTCACTTGATCTATATAATGGGTCAAACCAAAACTCTTGTTTCCTAACACTCCTGACATCTGGGTCAAAAATGCATGACATGGTTTCATATATACATAATCTTTGTGGGTGAATATATTTATATCCTCTCACATAATCTCTTGTGACTTCCATCTCATGTTTGCTATTATCAAAAAACTCCATTTTTTAAAACAGTCTAAATTTTTTAGTACCAAGATTTTAGAAAATGAGTTTTAAGTGTCCAATTTTGACCTTAAGGGGGACTGATTTTCAAAAGGCAGGTGCTCAGCACTTTCTGAAAATCAGGCCCTTTTTAAGGTGTTCCAAGTTGAGCATCCAATATCACTAGACACTTTTGGATACCTTGGCCTGGTTGTCTAAAGTTACACGTTTAAGTTAGATCTTTCTAAATTAGGTGCCCTTTTGGAGTGTTGGGTGTAGCATGTCTGAAAATCAGGCCACCAATTTAACCAGTTAAATAAAATTATCTAGACAAACGTCAGGGTAAAATGTCATCTTTGGCCATTCAGGTTAATGTGATTGCCAAGGAGACATTTTTTCAGAAACATTGTATTCAAAATATATTTCTGCTTCCTTCTGCTCTGACTAAGAATTCTTTCTATTGTCAGAACTATTTCTGAGAAGGGTGAGAATACTCCTGAGTAAAATAAATAACATATCCAGGCAGATTTTTGTAAGTGATGTTGACTTTGTGGGTTGCAGCATTGGGTGTAGCATAAAATTTTATCCCTGTAAAATTCAGCAAACCTAACGTAAAAGTCAAGGGGAAAATGCATCTGCAGCACCAAAGTACTATGTTTGCAAAGCAACCTTCTGCACTGCGGGAACACTTTAAACAGAAACATTAAGGATGATAAATCTTTATTATGGAACATCTCTGCATTTTAATAGCCACAGTATGTTAGGTGAGCAGTGGATGATGCCATCCAGCAACAAAAGAAAAGGTATCCTCAAAGCAGCAAAGCCAAAGAATGCCAGGCGATAGCCAAAGATCTCAAATGCCTCCGTGTCCCTTGCTCTTGGTATGCTCTTGCTTTCCCTTGCTGTTGCTGTGTGGTGTGTACCTTGAACAAAGCCCTCATGTAGATGTGATTTCACCAGATCTCCCTGTAGCACTTAGTTCAAGAAAAACTTGTGCTGTGATTTCTTTAGATTTTGTTGTTGCTGGCGGTGGTGGTGGTTTTAAATAGATATGCCCCTCACCCAAGCCTATGGGAGCCTTTACAACAATCAAAAACACAACACTATATTTAATGTTATGCTAATAACAAAAATGCTCCCCAAATTTATAACTAACACAATAAAAACATATGAACACGGAGACAACATCCACAACCAACAACTGGGGGTATCCTCGTGGGGGGCGGGGGCATCAGACATGAGATCCTGATTCTCGCTTATGCCAACACCATGTTTACACCAGAAGTGCTTTACCAGTACAGGAATACCAATAAACTACACTATCAAAGTGCTCCTAATGTGGAGCAGCACTTTGTTCTGTTTTAGTAAAACTACGCCCCTCCCTCCCCTCCATTAGTGAAACAAGCTATCCCAGGAAAAGTGCAGTATAATGGCATCTGCACTTCTGCAGTGTCAGACAGAGATCACACCTCCTCATGTAGCTACGCTGGTGGAAGTCTGTACTTTAGACACAGCATAAGGGCTTGTCTATACGTACAGTGCTGCAGTGGTGCAATTGCACCAGTATAGCTGTGCCACTATAGAGCTTAGTGAAGATCCCATCAGCGTAAGTACTCCAGCTCCCCAAGAGCCTGTAGGAGAAGCCCTCCTGTCGACATAGCACTGTCTACACTGGGGGTTAGGTCAGTAGAACTACATCACTCAGGGGTATGGATTTTCCCTGAGCAACATAGTTTGTACTGACATAAGCTGGTATTAAAGACCAAACCTAAGGCTCCTTTTCACCAGCTCTGGGAATGAAAAAGGGCTTGTAAAGTAGGTGTCAACGTACAAACCCAGTTTGAGGCCTGTTCCATTGCTAATGTTGTAAAGGTATCTTAAGGTAAATAAGAATCAGATGTGGGATTTTCAAAAATGCCTAAATGATTTAGGAGCATGAATCCCATTTAAGGTCTGCTGATGACCATCCTCATCTCTCAACCACATGTTTTGGGGTCAATGTGTTGAACAAAACTGAGCATTTTTTTGGTTGGGCAACTCGGCCTAGTTCCTCTTGGCAAAGCTGATGATGGTCAATCAGAAAGTGACCCATGCTTCTGGTAAAGATTTGAAATGTCTGACTATACGAGTTTTATCCTGTTTCATCATCCTTTGGCTTCTTGCAATTT
Source organism: Mauremys reevesii (assembly GCF_016161935.1). Taxonomy (NCBI): domain Eukaryota; kingdom Metazoa; phylum Chordata; order Testudines; family Geoemydidae; genus Mauremys; species Mauremys reevesii. The sequence goes on along the minus strand of NC_052624.1, from coordinate 172,549,502 downwards.
TGTCACTGGAAAATCTAGTGTCTTCATGCAAAACATCTTGTGCTATACCAGTTTTGTAAGACATGTGAGGTCATACGTTTGTACAAAATATCTTGGGACATACATTAAAAACCTGCTGGAAAAGTTGTGGTCAGCAACCTACTTCCTCAAGCCCGCTCTCTGGTGTGCATCTTTGGCCAACTTTGCAAGAAACTCCATACTCTTGCTATCAGCACTTTTAGTGATTTGCAGAGATGTCCATTTTGAAGGTAGATCAGAACCTTTATGTAAAATCTCTTCATGCTCCTTGATGGTTTTGTCCTTGTTTAGAAGCTCATCATGCGGTAACATAAAGTCATTTGACTTGTTTGCTTGGTCCATACTATAGGCTGTAACGATTAACGAAATAGTACAGAACAACATTATACATCTCTGTATGGGTACATGAATATCCCTACACTTCAGCGATAGGGTTAGTAGGATTGCTGCATATGCAAACCTCTCCCTGTGCAACTGCCAGTCATACAGTTAATCAGTTCTTGTGGTGATTTAGGCCTTATCACATTTTGATTGGGTTCATCTTTAAAATTTACAGTTAACATTGGCTTCTACCACTTGAATGAATCAGCTTCTTTAATATAATACAAATACCCTTTTACATATACCTTTGTTAAAGATTAGTTCTATATTTCTAATTGATCTCATTTCTATTTAAAATAGACAGTATGGCCTGAACTATCTCCAGTCTTTGTGGTCAGATTACCTAGGCAATAAAACATCCTCAAACTGAAGGGGTCTGTTGCAGAAAGCCTTTAGATAACTTTGATTTTTGATATAGTTTCTTAAGTCTTCATTGACGCTTTTTAGATTTATCTGGTAATACAATAACTTATAATACTGTACCAAATGTTGTAGGTTGATCTGCTGTCTCCATAATGAACTGATAAGCCTAAAACGTATAAAAGAAAGAAAAAGGTAAAAGAGGAAGTTGCTTCACAATTTAGCAAGAGTTTGTGGTTAAACCTAGTCAGATAGCTATAATAGTCCCTCAACCTACATCTCCTTTGTATGAAATACAGGAGGAGCATCTGCTATTAGACATATTTTAAAGGCTTAGGCCTAAATTATGCTAAAGATTTTGGCTAATGTATGAATGTATATAACATTATTATTAATATAGTTCCACATTTTTTGTCATCACCACAATAGCTTGTCATGGAAATAAAGTCTCGTCAAATGGAACTCTAAAGATAACTCTGTCCTGGTCCATTCTGAGAGAAAGGTCAGATCAAATACAGAAAAATGTTCTTTTGCTCACTAAGCCGTTTGGGACTACAGGAGCAAATGGGAATGTAAAAATACCTCCTTAACAAAGTATGGGTGAAACTCCTCAGTAATAGGAGAAAGCACCATCATGCTTCCCCCAATCAACTGCTATTATTTATTTGTATTCCAGCAATTCCCTAAAAATGGATTTTTGATCAAAACAGGTTTTTAGTGGAAATTTTTAAGTTGGTCAAAGAAACTGGAAACCAAAAATGTTTCAGTAAAAATGTTCAGTTTTTGAAAATGTTTTTTTAAACTAAATTTTTTAAGGAAAGTTGGATTTATTTTTGTAAAAAAAAAAAAATCCTGGGGGTGGGGGTTGTTTTTTATTTATTTGGCTTTTGTTGTTGCTTTAAGAACAGATATGTTGACTAGCTCTATTCCTTGAGATAGTACTAGGGAGAAGATGTCTTTTCGATGTACAGTATAACTGAGGTATTTGGCACTATTGCCGTAGTTGTTAAACATCCCATTGCACTAGTCACGAGAACAGTGATATTAGTCTCAAATTTCTGGCTAAATTCTTGCCAGGAAATTACATTCTGCTTTTGCAAATACCTCCCTTGGCAAAAGTCATTGCACAGTGTTGATGGCATAGATAGAATGATGTCCACTAAAGAAAAAAAGCTTCAATTCAAGGATGATGTAATGAGCCTGTAGAGTATACTGGCAACCTTTGGGCTGAAAGGTGGAGATATCAAAATTAATGTTAAAAATAATGTATAGTGCTGTAAATTTACGTGGTGCATTGCAAATATAGCAAGACATGTTTCCTGCCCCAGAGAGTTTAGCCCAGTGGTTCTCAACATATTTGCCATTGTGGGCTGAATATGCAGCTCTCTATGTGTTATGTGGGCCACAACCACAGAATATATATACTTCCTGTATGGCCCTGAGGATGTCATGTGGGCCACAGCTGTTTGCTGATTAGGCCTAAGGTGGCCTGTAGGCCACGGGCTGAGAACCACTTTAGCCTAATGCCTCGGTACTATAAAGACTTAAGGGTGTGCTTAACTTTACGTACTGTGAGTCGTTCCACTGAGTTCAACACACGCATAAGGCTTTTAATAGGACTGCTCACAGTGCGCCAGTCTTTGCAGGATTGGGGCCTAAAAGTAATACAACCCAATGTATATTAATAATAATTTTAAATGCGCCTCTTCAAATATTGTGTGATTCAGCTATTAGCAATTTTAATCTCAGGATGTTGACATTGCCTGTTGTAGCAGAAATAGCAGCCACCCTGCCAAGGAACACTCACCATCCTCTGAGACTCTGCCACTTGTATCCGTATTCCTTTTCCACTATCTGTCATGGCAGCTGCAGCACCAGCTCCATCTGGAAACTTGACAGGCAGTTGCCTCCAGGGCTACCAGTCAGTGCTCTTCTGTGGTCTGTCTCTTTAAGTGATTATGTATCATGACTCTGTGCAATATCACTCAAACTAGGGCATGCTGGGAGACAGAAAGGTCTAGGTTGAGATTTTCAGAGCTGTCTAGTGGATGTGTCTACACAACTTGCACTAATTTAATGGGATTTGTGGGGATAAATCCCTCAGTCAGCTTCTCCAGTGCTTTCATTCAGGGCCTGATCCAAAGCCCAATGGCTTTTCATGTAATTCAGTTGACTTTAGGCCTCTGTAGCTGTGCGACCCTGGATAGTATCAGACTCTGGAGTGTTTCATGGTTTTTTAAAAAATTAAAAAAACAACAAACATTTTTTGGAGCCTAAAAAAACAAAAAATCTTTCTGTTGGTTCCCAGAATGACACAGATACCATGTGCTCCACATAACAGGGCTATGTTGAATTGGGATGGCTCCTTTACTACAAATCTTATTTCACCTAATGGTGGTGAATAGCAATGACTGTTGCTTAATCGGGACAAATTAGTATAAATTTTGCTTAATGAGTATACATCCAGCTGAAGCCAAGTCGTTAACTGGTGCTTAAATTCATATTACATTCTAACCTCTGCTAAATAAGTATTAAATGAAGACAAAAGGCAGTGAATATAATTTTTATTCTTGAATTTTTAATTCTGTGCAATATTTTATGTCTCCTAAAATCTATTCAGACTGGGTTTTTAATGCCTTTTCCTCTTTAATCAGGACAGCTACTTAACTGAGGTGATTGACTGTTCACCAAGGTGCCCCAGTTCAGAATATTCTAGTGTATCATTTAATGTCATAACTTGGAATCCGCATGTACCAATGTGGTGCTTATTTTTCAGAGTGCTGTGTCTTCTGTGTGTAGTTTTCTGTGTATCCCCGCCAGGTCCCCCACTTTTAATCTCTTCATTGTAGCAGTAGCCACTGGAGTCAGTGGACATAGGTCCCTGTTGTATCACAGGAATGTTAATCTTTTGAAACCTTGCTCTGTGTCAAGTGTCTGGGGCCAGAAAATGTAATTCATTCTCTTATGAGCATCCCAACACATCACACATCTACTACATGGGGTTGGAAGGAAACGAAACCTTTGCAAAAACGGAGAAAATGAAGCCACTGGAATCTCCTGGTCTGGAAGGGAACCTATTGGGGAGCTACACACAATAATTGCAGTGCTTCCATATTGCCTGCAAACAAGTGGCATTAGAGAGGATGAAATCTTCCACGCTGCTGCATATATGCCTCCAATGCCTCTGGGCCAGCCACAATACATTCCAATGGGATCAGGAAGGGGCTGCAAACTGCTGGAGAGAGTGATTAAAAAATGACAAGAATTCTTTGTTTCACATAAGAATGTCACCTGTAAAAAAAAACAACCCACAACAAATTACCTGCTGTGTGAGACCACTGACTGTTATGTGGCAAGCCTCCATGATAACCTTAAGTCATATGTGTTCTACCAGATCACAGATGGCCTGATGAGAGAGACAACTATTTATGGCATAATTGATAACCAGGTCAAAGAAAGATAATTGCAAGAAAAGGACTGTGTCCTACTCCCTTGATGCCTGTCAAGAATGCTCTTTAAGGCCCCAATAATGGTATGCTGGTATGGTTTCTGTTACAAAACTTTACCTCCTTGTGGTTAGGGTTAATGATCGTGATAGACAATGGAGGGGCTCATGGAACATTTCTCAGTCTGGAAGGTTATATGCACTTTTATAAATTATGGGCCAGATCTTCCACTGCTGTAAATCAGTGGGTCTCTACTGAAGCCACACATCTACAACTACCTCTGTCTCCCCAATGTACTCCTCTTATCTGGCTAATCTTACTAAACTGAGTAGCCTTTACTGTGCTGCAACTTATCTGGACCCACCATGAACAAGCCATTTGATGGTTTGACGGATACCGTTGCTACACATATACCCTTATTTCAGTGGGTAAGCACTGACCCTAAGGAAGAGATATGTTTCTTCTGAGCATCTTCCAGTCTGTGGCAGGTAGTGTTCCTATTTTTATTTACTGTGAAAGCTCACCAGCAACCACCATCCTAAGCAAAGAAGGTAAGTGACTTTGCAAATGGCACATTGTGGTTTGCCTGGGGAGTAGTGATGGGACCATGCTCCATTTCCTAACAGGCCGGGGCAGCCCTTTTGAAACCATTTCCAAGCACTGCTGGAGTGGGATATCTCAGGCTGCAGAGCCACATGCTTCCATCCAGGCGTCAGGTCTGCTCTGAGAATTTTATGTTGTGTTTTGCTGAGAAATTACCGCTGACGGCTTCATAACTTACTAGTAAAGAGACTGGCTGTGATGCAGCAGAGGAAGGCAAGAATTAACCCAGACCCTGCTCAGAATATGTCAAGAGGTCAAGCTCCGTGGATGGATAGACTTTGACACTGAGAAAATCTGATCATTAGCCAGAACAAAAGTTTCAGCTCTGCTTTGCTGGACAAAGGCTGGGTTCCTAGCTAATTACTACAGAACTTGAATTTGCCACCCTGTAGACGCTCCCCTATAGTGCTCTGTTTTTAAAAGAGGTGTCATGCTGGTTGGTTGAAGGTGGGTCACAAAACTAATAGCATTTTAAATGCACCCCATGGAGGACTTGTATTTATTTAAATACAATATACTGCGGGGACAACGGCAAGCTTGTTAGAGCCAGGATAGCTTCCTTGTGTGACCCACTGTTTAAAATGGTGCCCCTTTCCTCCATCCCTCCATTCTCAGTTGAAAATAACTCTGGGCAGCAGAGCACCCACGCCACCTGCATGTCGGTGAGCAGACTCATTTGATGAGTAGCCAAGATCTTCCAGGATGGTACGACACATCTCTGCCTCTGCACAGCTTTCCTTTTAATCTACCTACGCTGAGCTTTCCACATTCACACAATCACAGTCACGCACACACTTTACAATATTTCTATCCGAAAAAGACTCGGGGTTTTGTTTTTAAATACGACCCTGGCTGGCTTTCTCTCTGCGTGAGAGCCTGTGCGTGTGAAGCTCAGTCTTGACTCTGCCTTTGCTAAGGCCTGCAATGGGATGATGCATAAGAGAGATTTCCTGTTATGAAATATAGACCGTTCGCTAATTCTCTTCATCATGGCAAGCCTCCAGCCCTTTTTAAATCCCCAATTCAGTTATCTGGCATTCTTAATAAAGGTGGCATAATGTTGGAATATAATCCAGAAGAATCATTGAATAGTATTTATAACAGTGGTGGCTATTAACACTGTTGTAATTTGATGATTCCTAGTTAATGGAATTGATACTTTAGGGGCTGAATTATACCCTCTCTTGGCAATACTTGCAGGAAGGTACCAGGGGACCAGGAAACTCTCTGACTTTGTGGCGTTTCCTGCCAGTCTTCCCTGTTAGAGAGCATCAAGAAGACAAAGGCATCTTAACCCTGTGGCCCCTGATTATCCTTCCAGAAAATGCACTCACACTGGGGCTCAGCACCTCCTCACTGCTTCTCTGGCTCTCCCACTCCCCCCAGTAGCACTGGCTCTACAGGAGCTGCGCTATCATTTGCTGCAACCTCTCCGACCCCAGAGTGGGGTTCAGAACAGCGTTAATGCTGCTTGTTTTGAATTAGCACGTAGAGGCCAGGGCCCTGTTGTGCCAGCACTGTACAAACATAACAAAAATGGGTCCCTGGCCCAAAGAATTCACAACCAAGTATAGGACTAGTCAACAGGTGGATTACAACAAACAGACATGGGGAGCCCAGCTCTGGCACAGTCTCCCAGTGTGGTCTCAGTTAGTCATTTAATCACTCAGTGCCTCAGTTCTCTGTCTGTAAAATGGGAATAATGATACTCCCTTTCTCTGCCTCTTTGTCACGTCTCTTTGGATTATAAACACTTCAGTCCAGGGACAGCTGTCCCTTAGTGGGTAACTTTACAGCAACCAGCTTGTTAGTTGGAGCTTCTGGGTGCTACTGAAATGCTGCTAATAATATTTCAAGCACATCTGCTGCTTTTAATAGGAGAATGGCATGGAGAACACCTCTGTTCTGCCTCCCACAACCCCTGCAAAGCCCCGTCCCTGTGGAGCAAGGGGGTGGGGATTTCTGTGGGGTCAGAACCAGGGGAAATGATCATGGTGCCTGCTGTTCCTGCCCAGTTTAGTTGCTTACTTGAATTCAGTGCTGCCTCTGTCTTGGTCACCTCACCCAGGGGCCAGTAGCAAGATAAACACGAGTAACAATATTAAAAAGAGAACGGAAAAGTACAGTTGTTAAAGAACTCGTTAAAATAAAATAATGTATCAAGTTGTTAAAGAAAATAATAAGCAGGGAGGAGAATTGGAGAAGATGGAAAATGGGAGAGGGATGGAGGTGGGAAAGGCAGGGTAGGAAATGGTGGTAAACCAGAGTGGCTCATATTATGCCCAGGTCCCCTAAACCCTGACTATGGGTATGTCTTCACTACAAAAACAAAAAGTGTGTTCTTTACTGAGGGTAGCTAACCGGGGTTAACACAGCAGTGATATGGATTAGCAGCTCAAGCTAAAGCCTATAGGGAAGGTGGGGGTGGAACGCAAGCTGCTAACCTGAGTTAAAAGCTGAGTTGCTGAGTCCTCACTGCCATTTTAACCTGAGTTATCTTAATAACACACCTCCTCCCTCCCCCCAGTGAAGACATACCCCATGTGCCTGCCTGCTGCCCCGCCTGCAGAAGTTCTTCAGCTTTCAGAGAAATCCAACCATCATCCCGGACTGTGAGCTGTGCACATTAAAGGGAGCAAGTTAAAATGAGACAAATAGGTGAATAAAGACAAAATAGGGCCTGGTTCCTTCAAAATAGCAGGAGCTTTCCTAGCAGACTATTTCCCCCAAGATCCCCTAGTTCACAGTAAATTTATCTGCCCTTGACTCTATGTCTGATTCCTGGAGAATGGGATTCCCAGTGGTACCTGAGAACTGATCAGTTCTCACAGCATTGACACCCAGACCCAGATCACATTTGAAGGTGGCTAATTGCTGGAAACCAGTGATCTGTATTCCCTAAATCTGATTCCAATTCAAACTGGGGGATCCTAGTTCTCCAAGAATCTTGCCGTAATCCATTACAGGATATTTGTAGCAACAGCCTTTAAATCATCTCTCTAATTACACTGATTGAATATTTAATACATAAGTATATTCATAGCCTAGTCCAGCCCCCTGGTCTGAGACAAGTTCATCCTGGCAGGTGCTTTTCCAACCTGTTCTTAAAAACCTCCGATGATGGAGATTTCACAACTTCCCTTGGTAACCTATTACAGTACTTAACTATCCGTATAGTTAGAAAGCTTTTCCTAATATTTAACCTAAATCTCCCTTGCTGCAGATTAGGCCCATTCTTGTCCTCCTTTCGGTAGACATAGGGAACAGTTGATTGCTGTCCTCTGTATAACAACCCTTAACATATTGGAAGACTGTTATCAGGGTCTCTAAAATGCCCAGGTTTTCCTCATAAGTCAGGGTTTCTAAACCTTTTGTCATTTTTGTTGCGCTCCTCTGGACTCTCTCCAGTTTGGCCACATCTTTCCTAAAGTGTAGCGCCCAGAAATGAGACAGTACAGTGCTGGGTAGAGCAGGATTATTACCTCCTGTGTCTTACATATGACACTCCCTTTTGTACACCCCAGAATGATATAATTATTTTTTGCAATGAGTCCCCCTGCCTCTCGCAGACACCCAGTGCCTACCACATGTATCCTACAAGGTACTCACCACTCCCAAACCCTCTGGCTCCTGTAGGGATCCACCACTCCCTGAACCCTCCCAAGCACCCAGGAGCCCCTGCTTCCTGACACTGTTGCCAATTTAGCTGGCTGGGCTATCTCTCTACTGTTCCCTGTAATGTATGGGAAGGGGTATGTGTATGGGACATGAATCGCTGAAGCGGGGGCATGGCAAAAAAAATTTGTGAGCCTCTGCTATACAGGCAAGGCCAAAGTCATCCCTGGTGCAACTTCATACAAGTCAGAGTTATACGAGGGCTGTATTTAACCCAAAGTCTCTAAAGTCTTTTGGAGTCATTGTGGATGAGAGGTGCAATATAACTATACGAAGGTTTGAAATCAGAAGAGGCAATTTAAAGTGGAAAAACAATCATAATTCTCAGAGGAGAGAAATTTAAAAACATGAAATTGTCAGACAACAGCATGACCACGTAAATCATGTATCAGAAATGTTCAAGTATATCCCATCTGATTCCCTCTCAGTGCCTTCAGGATGCCAATCCAGCAAATCTTCCAACACTTCTGGTAAGTTAGAGTGGCATGGGAAGTACACCACGGGAAATTCTAAGTCTGATAAGAAATAGTAGCCAGAAGCCCAAACTCTAGTCATTCAAATGCTTCTTAGAACTACTCTGGAACTTAATTTTTGAACAATAGCTGGCAGTAATAGGGATAGAAATCACACTGATGCTCAAATGAGAAAACACTTCTTTTTTGTTAGGTGAGTTTAGACTCTCATTCAGAAGTCTATGATAAACACAGGTAAGAACAATAGTCACACGATGCATTTCATCTCATCAGCTTTTAATAAGAGCATCCAGATTATTCATTCTGGCACCTTCTGGTAAGAGTGACTCTTGTAAGATTACAGCCCAGAATCAACCAAGCAACATTATTGCTGGAAAATAGTTGTCTCATAGGATATGGTGGCTGTTGACCTTTCAATTAAGAAAACATCAGGCTTCGATGGACAGGACAAAAATTCAACACTTGAATTCAAACAAAGCAGGTGAAATACTAGGAAACTTTGCTCAATATTATGACATTCTTTAGTTGGAACAAAACTACTCTGATGATTCGTTAGGGAACAAAACACAATATCCCCTGCCCAACTTCTGACTGATTCCAGTTCTCCTAAACTTTCAGGTATGTAGGCAGAAAAGCTGCTTGTCACTGAAAGAATATGAACGGTGATCAAATTATTCAGTCATTTAAAGGCAACCAGATGGCTCAGAGAAGGGATTAATAGAATGTTCTAGAAACACGTAGGTGTTGGTGTAACCTCTCATGTACCATACAACAGTTCCCTACCAGCTACTTGGGAAACAGACTACTATGACACTTATACCTCAAGTGAGCAAAGACTCCTCTTGGTACACCTTATATACTCCCATGTGTACATTGTAGATTTTGACTATGTGGCATTAACCAAAATTATAGACACAAAGACTTCTCAGATGCATTACTAAATCCATACAGTTAAAAAAGGGTTAATCATTAATAATGTTCAGGTACCTGAAGGAGAATACACAATACCTTTCCTCAGGTCTCAGTCTCTTGTATATAAAGTTTCCTCTTCACTTTCAAGGCCTTCCAAAATTCCCATCCTTATTTTCATAACCTTTTACAATCCATCATGTTTCCTAACCTTTGCCCAACCTTCTCTCCTTTGTTTCCTTTGCTCACTCCCAGCTTTGTGCCAAATTTCATGCGGCCCCATACATCTGGAACCACCTTCAATCAATATGTACCAAGCACCCTACCTACCTGCCTTCAAATATTTCTAAAACCCCACCTACTAGGTGCCTTTCTGTGTTTGCCCTGATTTGCATTATACTACACTGTACCTGTGTGCTCATATTGCTGGTTTTCTGGGTAGAGCTTTTAGTTTGACACAGCTCATCCTATTCTACAGGGCCATGCACAATGATGGTGCTCTCTATACGGTCATAATAAAGATCTCTAAAATGTCTAGATGACTCTGTATTCTAACTCATCGGTGTTGGGGAAAGCAATTGACAGAGTAAAATGAAAATATTTCATTCTGATTCTGTAATACATGAGACAATATGTTTTTTTTTTAAAAGAGGCCAAGTTCTGTGTGTTTAAAAAAAACCTGCAGGCATTCACATCTGCATTTAGAGTTGGTAAATTTTCTATCGTTTCCTGTAAACCTTTTTTTTTTTAAACAGGAAATGTCTTTTTTCTTGAAATGACATTTTTTTTTATTCCTTTTGACGTATTTTGACTTTTGATGGGAAAAAAATCAATCAGTTTGTGAAAAAAATATTGTTTCCAACCCCCCTCTTTTTTCCCTTCCTCCTCCTTAATTTTTCCATTTTGCCACTGGAAAAGCAGGGAAAATTGAGAAAAGCCAGCAACCTTTCTGTTTTTCATCAGAACAACATTGGTCATTTACAACAAACCCCACAGGGGGACAGGAAGAGATTACTTTGTAAAATCCCCTTCTCCTGTAACTAAGAAGCTAATGGTAAGTAAAAGATGACCAGGAAGGGATGCATACAACATTTTTGATTTCATCATAGTCCTTTCTTGCTCCTTCCCCAGCTCATGGATTGTGTCATGTAAAGCAATGTAAGCATTTTAAGCAGTGGAGCCCCATCCTGCCTCAAAAGTATTCGGAGTATGTATAATTTCATCCATCACCCAATTGCTTAGTGACCACAATTTTGGAGAAAATAAAGTTTCAGATTTTCTGATGAGTCTAATTTTGTAAATACCACTTGATATTCCCAGGGACATAATTTGCATGAAACTACTTACAGTAGCAACCTCCATAGCACTTGGTGCCATTCCTGATTTGGGTTCTCCAAAAGCAAATACCATATTTGCAGACGGAAGAAAAACCAAAACTGTAGTATCACACATTGGTTGTATGTGCGGATTTGGGTATAGTGCACTGATTCCTGTCTCTGTCTGCTTTCAACTCTACTAATAATTAGATGAATAAATACTTAGTCTGACCTTATCTAGATTTTTTTTCATTTAGGGAGTCTTATGACTCTATGGGTACATCTATACTACCTGCCGCATCGGCGGGTATTGTTCGATGTATCAGGGATTGATTTATCGTGTCTCATCTGGATGTGATAAATCTAGGGGCAGCTCCAGGCCCAAGCACGCCAAGCATGTGCTTGGGGCAGCATGCCACGGGGGGCGCTCTGCCGGTCACCGGTAGGGCGGCAGGCGGCTCCGGTGGACCTCCCGCAGGCGTGCCTGTGGAGGGTCCGCTGGTCCTGCGGCTCCGGTGGACCTCCCGCTGGCATGCCAGCGGACCAGCGGACCGTGGGACTAGCGGACCCTCCGCAGGCACGCCTGCAGGAGGTCCACCGGAGCCGCCTGCCACCCTCCCGGCGACCGGCAGAGTGCCCTCTTGCGGCAGCAAAATATCTAGAGCCACCCCTGGATAAATCGACGCCTGAACTCCACCTTGGCAGGAGGAGTAAGCGGAGTCGACGGGGGAGCCGTGGCAGTCGACTCGCCACCGTGAGGATGGCCAGGTAAATCGAACTAAGATACTTTGACTTCAGCTACGCAAATAGCGTAGCTGAAGTTGCGTATCTTAGTTCAAACCTTCCTGCTAGTGTAGCCCAGGCCTATGTTTACACTGCAGTCAGAGGTGTGACTACAGCACATACAGAGATACCTGAGCTAGCTTTGATCTAGCTAGCTCGAATAACAATAGCAGGGGAGCATGGGTGGCAGCATGGGTTGTACAAGCCTGCCCGGACCCTGATAGGTACTCGGTCAGCTAACCTGCACTCCTGTGGCTTCAATGCTATTGTTATTTGAATAACCTGGTCAAAGCTAGCTTGGGTATGTCTACATGTGCTGTAGTCACACCTCTAATTACAGTGTAGATGTACCCTAAGAGTCTGGTAATCGAGAAGTATTAAACCCCACAAACTCTAGAAAAGAAATAATATCAATAGTAGTATGATGACTTTGAAGGCTCAGTGCAGGAATTCCCTGAGAATGGGCTCACCTCAACTCTTTCTGTACATTGGGAGTAGTTCATGGTAGCATGTAAAGCGTTGGAAGGTATTAGTGCCACTGTCTGGCAACAGGGTATTGACAATTGAATCCTCATTGGCCTAGGCTGCTGTTACAGATCTCTCTCCCATGTGGGGCTGAGAAAAGTTACTGAACCAGGCATACAGGGAGTTAAGCAGTCAGCTAAGGTGACATTATGAAAGAGAGCTAGCTGGTTAGTAGGGGAGGAAACTGACAGTCTAGTCCAGGGAGGCAGACAAATAAGAGCCAAGATAGTTTGCTGGAGTTTTTGTGTTGTATTATGCTATTTGGACCTGAGCTGCGATCAGCAGACTGTTACAAAACTGATGGTGACTTCAGAATGTGGTCCCATTTATTTTAACCATAAATAAGCCCCTAAGCCTAAGAAGGCTTTCTTTGCTTTACCCAAACCTGTCTCAAAGTGTCTGTTTCACTGTCCTAATGCTAGTTTTGCAGACACTTAAGAAGTCATATTGGGAGGAGATGAAAAGGAGACAGAAATAATCAAAAGTAAATGGGAGATGGAGCTTGGAATAACAATCAACCAAGAGAGACAGAGTGAAATTACAGGAAACGTATACACAGTCACATCCTCTCCATCATGAAGAGAATTTCAATGGCAAAGATGTGATATTTCAATACTCCACTTATCAAACATAAAATTGAACACTCTAGTCTCGGAGAAAAGGAATGTGGGGTGATAAGAACCTACTCACATTTTTTAAACTGTGCCCCAAATTCTGTCCTTCTGGTGAAAAGGATGCAAATGGCCAAAGCGGTGAAAGGGACATGATCAAAATAAAATGTACATTATATAATGTATAGCCTAGTTTTACAAGGGAAAAGTAGTTTAGCTAAGATCAGAGTTCTTTTCTGGCTCCAGAATCAGACCATAACCTCTGTGTGTTCCTGGAAGTGTTCCTCTTCCTGTAATTCCCCCCACTGGTTCATTATTGCTCTTATGTCTTATTTCACATACTGTAATTCTAGCCCTAGAAGAAGAAATTAATTTCCCTGAAATCACAGTTCTGTCGTTGCATCACAGCCCAGGCCTGTGATCACTTTCTGTTCTGGTGAACTAGTGAGCTGGTGCAAACCTACACAAATAGGCATGAACCACTGAACCCAATCCTTTCTTTCAGAATCATGATGAAATTCAAGTATAGGGAAACTGGGTTAATTCAAATGTGAATTTGAGCTTCACAAACTGCAAATCTATGCAAATTGATTCTGCAGAGTTTGAAATCATAATGGAATAACAATAAGCTGCTGATAATTTTCAGTTGTTTCCTAACAATAGAGTTGGTAACTAGTGTGATAGACCCAGGCCAGTTGGGTACAGCAGAATAGCAGAAGGCAGATATACTGGCCACTGGATTAACAGTTTTCTGTTCCCTGACTGACCAGAGCAGGGGCTGCTCCAGGCTAATGAGAACACCTGACTCTAATTAACCTGTAAAGAGTCAGGTGAGGCCATTCAGTTAATGTGACCACCTGACTCTAATTAAGGCCCTGCTGATACTATAAAAAGGGCTCACTCCAGTCAGGCAGGGGAGTCAGGGAGCCAGAGGAGAGGAAGTGCGGCTGAAGGGCTGGTTACTGAAGACACCCTCAAACCATCGTTAAAGGAGCCCTAAGGTAAGGGTGAAGAAGGGAGAAGCAGGAGAGCTGTGGGGAAGTGGCCCAGGGAAATGTAGCAACTCTGGCAGTGAAAGGTTGGCTGCCAACAACTGCTACCATTAGGGTCCCTGGGCTGGAACCCAGAGTAGAGGGCGGGCCCGGGTTCCCCCCAACCCACCACTACAGGAACATCTCCTGGAAGGGGAAGTCAGGTCCCTGTCAGGACAGGAGGCTGAACAGAGACTGTGGGAGTTCTCTCACCAACCTCCTTGCAGCCTATGATGAAAAGGGCTCAGTAGACTGTAACCCTGGCCCTAGATAAAGAAGGGGTATGTGGAGGGTCACAGTGAGCCACTGAGGCTAGCATAAACCACCTAGAAGCGCAGGACCCACAGGAGCAAGGTCAGAGCTCTGCCACACTAGGTTTAAGAATAGAACTATGGATTTATTGATCACTTGGTTCTGGGGCAACTGGCCCTTCAGTAGAAACCAGTATGGACCAGCTGAAGGTTTCTAATGGAATTTCCACTAGGGAAATTCCTTTTAAACACAGCCTCAAAGGGTTTGCATAGAGATTTAGGGCTTGATCTAGTACGGTGCTGAGCACTGTCAGCTGCCTCTGACTTCCATGGTAGATGAAGGCACTAAGCACTTTGCATAATCAAGAGCCTGATCATGCATCAATGGATTTCAATAGGCTTTGGATCAGGCCTATAGCCCTTAAGCAAAAGCTAAATTCTGCCTTCAGAGGCAATCATGCTTCCTGAGGGCAAAGTCAGGGCCTTAATTAATGATCCAAATACAATTACTCTCTCTGTAATATTATTATTATTTATTTATTATCGGTCCTATGTTAGTGAAAGAGGCGCTTGTCCACCTATATGATTTCAGCTTCTGCCAGCTTTGGGGTTCAGATACAGACTCAGACAGTAAACTCTGATTCCTGACTAACTATCCTGCAGGAGCTGCCCCACGTTTTGGTTTCTAAAGTGACCAAAGGAATATCTAAAAAGAGCTCTGAAATGTTCTGCACAGTGATGACATTTTGTTTCATTGTACTGATATTTTTCTTTACATGTTTTAATATGACTGTAGCATTTTGAAATACAATCAGTCTGGCTAACAAAGTGCTTATTTTCAAATTATCAGTCAGAGGAAGGCTCTTGTTTTAAAAAAATCTAAGTCTTTAAATAACTAATATAGAGACAATCTGAGGAGATGTGATTGCTTATTGGATACATTTATCCCAATAATGAGAAGTTAATCAGGTTTGGACAGAATTTGCTGGGGCTTTTACACCTTGGGAATACTGGACCAAGTCATTTTAAAGGGCCTCTAATGGGAATTACAATTGATTTACGTAAAAATTCAAACCATTTAAATTACTTTTGACTACAATATCTGTGTTCTCGGTGTTCTCCTTCCAATAGCAGTTTCTTCTGTTTTGGGATTTCATGGTTCTTTTAATCAAGAATTAAGATGGGCCAAACCCAGAGGTCCTTATTCAGTTCTGATTCAGGAAAAATTCCCACTGAAATCATCTCCCATCAATGGGAGTTTTGCTCAATAAGGGCTTAGTAAAAACTGAATGAATGGATGTGGCCCGATTTATTATTAGTTTGCCCAAGCTCAGATCTTTTCCCTCACTACAACTTCCTCCTCTCTGGTCACACCAATACACACATCACTGCCGCTCCATCAATTTTCTAAATTGCTGATGCTGAACGTATCTTCTTCACCCACCATTTAGGTCGTGTCATCCATCTTCTTTGATTCCCTCACTGGCTGCCCACGTGCTCAAGTGTCAAGTTTAGATTTCTTGTCCTACCATTCAAGGCTCTGCACAACTCTATCCCAGTTTATATCTCTGACTTCATCTCCTGTTACGTCCCCTGTGGTTGGGACACATCCCTTACCCCTTCTCTGGGCCTGTATGTGTTGGGCCCCTCTGGGCAACTCACCTGGTGATGGGCCTTGAGACCCTCCTAGTACTTGGGAGGCCATCTACTGAAGGTCCAGAAAAGGGTCCAGTAGGTCTTCTCCTGAGCACCCCCCCGATAGCAAGCCAAACAGAAACCAATATGTTCTGAGGTGATGGGACAAGCTATTAGTTTGGAGATAATGAGATAGCACCTACCTCTCTTCCTATGCAAGTGATCTGCATTTGTCCATGAAGGTTATAATTAAGTCGCAGTAGGGTTTTGGTGTTTTTCTGTGTTGCCTTGCCCAGAACCAGTCACATACAAAAAGTGGCCAAGCAAGGACACTGGTCATCACAACATGTCCCTTTGACCAAATATGTGCATCTTCATCTATCCTGCTACACCTCTGGCTTTTTGGAGGGACAACCCTCCCAGTGTTTTTCCCAGGAATTGAAATTAGAGAGGGTGTTTGAATTTATGGGGCGGAGGGGGTAGGGAAAAGTTGGACAATGACTAAATTGGCAACACTGTGATGTAATTAGTTGACCACTGCGGGAGATAGGGGAGTTCAGCAGGGTGTAGGGAAATAAACTCTATAACAGTTCATACCACCACTGGCACTCCAGTTGGTTGGCTGACTAGAAACTCATCTTTAAGTCTGCAATTGTTTCCATCATCACACCTAGTCACCTTGTGGTCAACAGGAAGTAGCCTATTGTTAGCCAGTGTCTTGGGTTGATTTTGATATTGTTATTATTCGTATTGCAGTAGCTCCTATAAGCAGCGTTGTACTAGTCTCTCTATACACAGAAGGATGGTCCCTGCAGTAAAGTGTTTGCATACTACAACTCCTTTTGATGTACACTGTGCTGGATAAAATATTTGATGTATATAAGAAATACATGATGCTGTGATGTAAAGAATTTCATAGGCATAGGAATGATTGCATTACTCACAAGCGGTGAAGCCATAGGTGGACTATGCGAGTCATCTCAAATAGTGTCAAAAAACCCCTAGCCCACACCATATCTTAATATATTCTGTATATACCACAATAAAAGGATTTTAGGAATGTTTAAAGAGTTCTTGAAACCATATTTTTTTAAAATATATATCACTCTGCCTATAAAGACAATCCCCTTAGGCCAGGTCTACACTTAAAAGTTAGGGGCCCTGACTGCCCTAGCTATGCTGCACTAACCCCTGCTGTAGATGTAGCTAGGTCGACAGAAGAATGCTTCCATTGACAAAGCTACCATTACTCGGGGAGGTGGTGGAAAAACCCCTTCTGTTGCTGTAGGAAGTGTCTACACCAAGGTGTTAGATCACCATAGCGACAGCGCTGTAGCACCCTTAGTGTAGAGATGGCCCTACTTATGATGAGTTCCGCTCTTCAGAGTGAGCCATGAAATCCTGTAAATATAACCCCACTGTCATGAGTCTGAAATCCAACATCTCAATACTTTCTTGGCGTAGAAGTGAGTGTTGCATGTTCCAGCTTCCATTTATATTATCAAAAAGTTCCCATTTCCACTTCAGGGCAAAATATATAAAAGCCACCCTCAGTCTTGGGTTGAGGTAATTTTTTTTTTTAAGCAGGTGAGTGGGAGAATCCCACATTTAGAGTGAGAAGGAGAAAACAAGTTTGTGGCAGTTAATTTAAATTCTCCCCCCACTCCCCAAAAACTGCCGTTTGGAGTTGCTTATGGAGGTGGGAATGTTAGAATAAGTCCCAGGAAGTGGATCAGTAGGCAGAGTGCAGGTGAGGCAGTCAAAGCTGCATGATAAATGTATTTATTAAAAGGCTTTACACTATATCATATGGTTCCCCAGCTTACCAGGTGGTTTTCACCTCCACATATTTGGGACATATAAAATAAGAGAGAACTTGTCAAAGTTGGGGAGCCATATTATCTGAAAAACTTGCATATAACCTAGACATCCAGTATATATTGTCTCATTTCAGCTAGTCTGCTTAGAACTTGTTAGCAATATACTGCTCCCCTCGTATTAATTCACTCATGAAGAGAAAACAAAGTCCTTTTCTTCTATTAACATATTTAAATTAAGATCCTTTTAAAATTAATGAAAATAAGAGGGGTTTTTGTTTTTTTTTAAAAGTAGAGGAAGCAAAAACTGTTTTAAATCTCAGCAGATTTGCCTGTGTTTGCAGTGAGCTTTTTCTTGTTTTCACTTGGCTTAACAGCTCTATCTTGTGTAAAGGAAAGGTCCTATGGTTAATATTTTACATTCTCGAAAGGTTGGGATCGATACATTTTACTCTATCCTTTTTAAATTTAATTTCAACTAGGCTGCTCCTTTTTCAGTGATGGCAATTTCCTCTACAGCATTTCTGTCCATAGGAGCAGAGCATTTGAAATTGATATGGATTTGTCTCTCTCAAAACGTAGTGCTTAATATTGACATAACTAGGAACGAGAGGTCTACAAGTGGGCACGGTGGGGTGACAAGGCTTTAGTTGCTTGGCAGCTATCCTGGGCTGACATTTTGTCAGCTTTCATAAACTTAAAGAGACTCAGGCCTGGTCTTTGAGTAGAAAGCCCTCCCCATCCCGTCACCCCATCAAAGAAAACGCAGAAGGTGGTGTTGGTGATTGAGGGGGAGATTTTTAAAGGCACAATTGGGAGCTAGGTGTCCAAATTCCACTGACTTTCATCAACATGCATCAACTTTGTGCCTTTCAAATTCTCTTCCTAAATGCCTGATATTCTTCCCACTGAGTAAACAGTGAACCAGTGCCCCCAGAACTGTGCTACTGTAAGTCCCACCTTTCAGATTACACCTACAATGGAAGTCTTGCCAGCTTATAATTAGAGCAGGTTGAAAATTTTCTGATTGGACAGTTTTCTGTCAGAAAAAGCTGATTTGATTAAATTTAAACATTTAATGGGAATGTATTGAGTTCATCAAAATTTTTGCAGGAAATGATCAAAATGTTTCCTTTCAATTATCATTTCAACTCTTTTATAATATATTATGTTAACATAAAAGTCAAAACAATAACTCTTTGTCAAATCAATACATTTAGGTCAAAACTTTTGTGATAATATAATAGTTGAAAAGTTTTGATAAAATTGTAACAAATTACTTTTTGAATATTTTGTTTTGTGAAAAATTCTGAGATTACAATTTTTCATCTGCATTTGGGATAAAACCAGATTTTGAAATCTCAGAATTTTCCTGTCAGAAGGAAATTCTGACCATCAACCAGCAGCATTTGTAATGACAAAATCCCATGTCTCTCTCTCTCTCTCTTTTTTAATACGAGTAATGGTGTTGCCCATTGCAAACTAGCCAGATTCCATGCTGCTACTCAGTCCCCACCAAGAAATTTCAGTTGCGTGTCATATTCTTCACTTCCTGATCTAAACTGACATGTAGTGCATAGCTAGTGATGTTAAAAAGCACCATTATTTTGCCATAGAATTGAATGCATTTCAGTGCCAGGTGAAATGACCCACATATTCTATCTGTAGTTATAGATATACTTGTACCCAATATGTGGTGGTGATATCTCTGATAAATTGTGGAGCCATGTAATAAAGTGGGTTTATCATGCACCTTTAAATGCCTAACATGCATTCTGCCCACTCAAATCTATCTACTCTGGGATTTAATCTCAAATTTGCCAATTCTCCAAGGAAGATCAAATACCCTCACCCTTCACTGTTTTTTTTTTTAAATAAATCTGCCTACAAAATGTTTCCTTCTGTCCCCCAAATATAGTATGTCCCTCTCCCCTGCCGCAAAATTATGCTGCCCTGAAGCCCAGGATGGGCAATAATGAGTTGTGTAACACTCACTGATTTAAGGTCCAGTACCCTGGACACCTAGAAATAGAATATGTGCATAATTGGAAAGGGGAGATTTTCAGCTTTATAATGGTCCACACAGCACTTGTTCCTAGAAGATTCTGAGATACTGGATTGTAAAGCTGGGATATATTTATATTTAGAAAACTATTTCAGTTCACTTTTAGAGGGGTTTAAAATATATTTTTATATCTTCCCCTCTCCTTCAAAGATCTGTGCAGTTGGACACATTGTAAGTAAGGTAAGTGGAATGATACACAAAATAGTCCCAATAAAAAATGCTAAACTCTTCAAAATATTTCTCAAATAGTTCTTCTGTAACATATCTGGCATGTACATCATACAAGATGGTGCCTAAAGGTTTTCTTGGCACTTGTTTGGGTTGCCCTGCCTAATGGCTTGCAAATGGCTGCACTACTTGTGAATAATGGAGTGATCATAAATCATAATTGGCTGCCAATAAAATATTTTAGGGGTTCTCAGGGGAGAGGGGGCTGCAATCAGGCATCTGGTAATTGTGACCATCCTGCCCTCCTCATATTGCTGAATGGGGAGGGGTGGGGGCTTGGCTAGATTTCAGTTAGATGGGAGGAAACATTGAAGAGGATCCCAGTTTGAGAATGGTTGAGAACTGCTGTTTTATAAAACTGCACAACACAAGATCAGGTATTCTCTCCCTATAAACACATATGTACCCACTCCCCCATGCACGCACTCTCACACACCTATGTATGCGTATAATGTCTAAGGAGTTTGGAACCCCACTGGATGAAACATACTGTGAGGATGCAGGGTCTGTTTATATTGTGACCATCCTGCCTTCCTCATATTGCTGAATGGGGAGGGGTGGGGGCTTGGCTAGATTTCAGTTAGATGGGAGGAAACATTGAAGAGGATCCCAGTTTGAGAATGGTTGAGAACTGCTGTTTTATAAAACTGCACAACACAAGATCAGGTATTCTCTCCCTATAAACACATATGTACCCACTCCCCCATGCACGCACTCTCACACACCTATGTATGCGTATAATGTCTAAGGAGTTTGGAACCCCACTGGATGAAACATACTGTGAGGATGCAGGGTCTGTTTATTTTTTAAAGCATGGTTCATACTGGAAATGAGCCTCAAATCTTGTAGTGAACTAACAGTATAAGGAACGAGGACTTTGAGTATACAGCTGTCATTAGCTAGCCATTTTCCCCTGTGGCAAATCCCAGGCTGGATTTCAGTGCCTTTTCACCCTCTGAAATACATTCTAATTGCTCTGCTGACAGATAAACCAATAGGCTTCTGTGTCTCCCTTCTTGGTTCTGTTGCAGCAATATAATATGACCATGATCTTTCATGCAGAGTACATCGACATGGTGCTGTAAGATGAGGGGAGCTTTTCAAAGTATTGCTTCTGCACATTTTTTGCCTTGCTCTTCTCAGGTGTGTGAGACGCTGTTCAAAGCTGCTTGTTAACCAGATGCATGAGGCATTGTGAAAAGTTGTAAAAGATCTGGTCTCAGACTCTAACACTTCTTAATGAGCTGCCACCTCCTCAAATGGGCTATAAGTTACACAATAGAATGTCTGCAGCAAAATCTGTGAGATACTCCCAACAGTGCAGGGAAGCTGATTAAGGTTTTATGGAGTTGGATTTAGTTCTGATCTCAGTTGCTAAGGCCTTGGCTACACTTGCAAGTTAGAGCACATTAAATCAACCCCGGGAGCCCTAACTCCTTAGGTGTCCACATTGGCAAGGCACGTAGAGCACCCGGACACCATGGCTGGAGCACCCCTGGTAATCCACCTCCACAAGAAGCATAACACTTGCTGCACCTTGGCTGGAGCACCGCAGTGCCAGTGTGGATGCCCTGGTCTATTAATGTGCTCTGATCAGCCTCCAGAAGTGTCCCACAATGCCTGTTCTAGCCACTCTGGTCATCACTTTGAACTCTACTGCCCTGCCCTCAGGTGACCAACCATCAGACCTGCCCTTTAAATTCTCTGGGAATTTTGAAATTCTCCTTTCTGTTTGCTCAGCAAGATGTGGAGTGCTCTCACCACATCTTTCCAGATGACCATGCCTCCACATGCCAGGCGATCCCCAGTATGGAGCAATGGCGAGGTGCTGGACCTCATCAGTGTTTGTGGGGAGGAAGCTGTCCAGTCCCAGCTGCGCTCCAGCGTAGGAATTACGATACCTATGGGCAGATATCAAGGGACATGATGGAAAGGGGCCATGACTGGGATGTAGTGCAGTGCAGGGTTAAAGTGAAGGAGCTGTGGAATGCCTACCACAAAGCGCGGGAGGGAAACTGCTACTCTGGTGCTGCGCCCCTGAGCTGCCGTTTCTACAGAGAGCTGGATGCGATACTTGGAAGTGACTCCACCTCCACTCCGAAGAGCACCATGGACACTTCAGAGGCCTTAGCCGCCCAGAGTTCAACGAGAGAGGAGGAAAGCGAGAGCAAAGGTGCTGAGGAGAAGGGGGGCCCAGAGCCAGAGGATGGCCTGGCATCTCTAGATGCATGTATGACAGGTTGGATCACAGAAACCCCCTTGGGACTGCCAACTGATGTGCTGAGACTACTTCTGCCCCTGCTTTCCCTGCCAGCTTGGGACTCCAGAACCGTGCCTGGTTAACCCAGACACACTTGCTGGCCCCAAACACAGACCCAGGTCTGAACCATGTCCCACAAACTGCAAGCTTAACTGAAAGCAGCTTAAGAAGTGTTCCTGTCTCTAACACTCAGATGCCCAACTCCCAATGGGGTCCAAACCTCAAATAAATCTGTTTTACCCTGTATAAAGCTTATACATGGTAAAGTCATAAAAGCACTGATAGAGAGATATGCACGGCTGTTGCCCCCCCCAGGTATTAATACATACTCTGGGTTAATTCATAAGTAAAAAGTGATTTTATTAAATACAAAAAGTAAGATTTAAGTGGTTCCAAGTAATAACAGACAGAACAAAGTAAATTACCAAAAAAATAAAATAAAACACGCAAGTCTATGCCTAATACAGTAAGAAAACTGAATACAGATAAAACCTCACCCTCAGAGGTGTTCCAGTAAGCTTCCTTTTACAGACTAGTCTCCTTCTAGTCTGGGTCCAGCAATCACTCACACCCTCTGTGGTTACTGTCCTTTGTTCCAGTTTCTTTCAGGTATCCTTTGGGGTGGAGAGGCTATCTCTCAAGCCAGCTGAAGACCAAATGGAGGGGTCTCCCAGCGGTTTAAGTAGACTTTCTCTTGTGGGTGGACACCCTTTCTTCCCCCTGTGTAGAATCCCAACTACAAGATGGAGTTTTGAAGTCACCTGGGCAAGTCACGTGTCCATGCATGACTCAGAACTTACAGGTAGCAGCCATGGTTCACATGCTACCTTGAATGTTCTCAAGTAGACTTCTTATGTGGATTGGAGCCTTCCAAGATCCATTGTCCATTAAGTGTTTCTTGATTGGGCACTTAACTTGCACATTCCTTTCTCAAGAAGCTGACCAAATGCTTTACTAAGGCTACTTAAAATCAAGCAAGTATGCAGCCAATATTCATAATTCTAATACAAAAATGATACATGCATACAAATAGGAGGAATAGATTCAGTAGATCATAACCTTTACAGAGATATGTTACATGGCATATGTAGCATAAAACATATTCCAGTTATGTCATATATACATTCATAAGCATATTTCCATAAAGCCTTAAGGGGTGCAACGTCACACCCTCCTCTTGAACTTACTGCCAGAGACTTGGACACTGTCCATGTTGGAGGCAGTACATGTAAAATCTGTTTGTTTTTGGTCCCACTCCCTTTTAGTACCTTTAAACCATATGATGTCATTCATAATTGTTCTAGCAAGTTTTGGGGTTCTTGGTCCCCGGATGCCTGAAAACAGGTTGGGGTATAGTATTGCTAACAGAATGCAGACAGCAGTATCTGTTAAAGTGTAGGTGTCTTGGAATTTAGCCACCAATGCCATGAGGCAGTGTGCCTCAGTTTCCCCTTCTACACAGCAGCATGGGCCTGTTATGCTTTTCCTGCTGTGCCAAGCTGTGTGGGAGGAGGGAAGGGAGTGGAGTGGGGTGGGGAAAGGAACAATCACAGATTTGCGTATGTCCTCTTATCATATTCAGACTTCCAGTCTGGAGTGCCACACAATGAGTGTGGCACTTCAGGCTGGCTACAATGCATGGTGATGGGGGTTGAGTGCAGTGGGTAAGGGTCATAGTTTTCAGGACTGGGTGGCGAAGCTACAGGTGTTGGAGACAGCTGGTGGTGATAAGAAACCAGATGTTGGGGGCAGTGGAGGCACAAGGGATAGAGTTTTGGGACAAGGGCTGCGGGGGGGGGGGGAAGGAGAGGGTGCAGGTCTGCTCCATCTGCAGTGCTATGAGCGCCTGTATCAAGTCCGCTTGGTGCTCCATAATGCTTATGAGCTGCTCCATGCTTTGGTGCCAGTGATCCACATTCTGCTGGTGGAGCCTCCCTTCAGTCTCCCGCCACTCCTGTACTTTTTGATTTTTCAGTAAGGGACAGCTGCATGACTTAATGCAGCAGGTCATCTTTGGTTCTTCACGGACACTTCCTGATTGTTTGCAGTCCTTTCGCCGTTGATAACAAGGACGGCTGAGATCTCAAAGTTGCATCTGTAAAGCCAAAATGCAACACTTAACAGAGGCAGCATTGTTCACACCAGACAGAGCAATGATTCGGCCATACTTAAAGATGAGTACACAATAGCAGAAAGTGCTCGTCCCGAAGCGAGCGCATATAACCCACGGGAGTCCTAAAATGGTGAGTAAGCACAGGGGTCAAGGGCGACTGATTGTTTCAGGGCCATACTGTCCTCTGGGGTTGGTTCTTTGCCTTGGTTCTGTGCTTTGGGGAGAGTCAACAGCTGCAGGGGGCCCCTATACTGAACACTGTCCCCACATTTTTCACAGATGAGTTCATCCTGGAAGATATCTCACTGCTCAGGGTGACCTGGGAAACAAGAGAGGGTTTTCTACTACAATGTGGCTTCTGCCCTGGCCCTTCTGCTGCTTGCCTGTGTGCAGCAATGGTCCCCTTGCCCCTCCCGGCACAGTGGTGTGGACATGTTAGCCTTACTGGGACAAGGAGCACAGTTGCTCTGCCAAGAAACATGCGCAAGTGGATTGCAAGCTGGGACTTTCTTCCCAGACCTGAAGATCACCGTAGAGGAAGTTGAAATGCCCATTGTGATCCTTGGTGGCTTTCAGCATCAAACTGCTCCCTCAAGGCATCCCTAATCCTTATAGCCCTGCGCTGGGTACCTCTAATAGCCCTGGTCTCTGGCTGTTCAAATTCAGCCTCCAGGTGTTGAACCTCCATGATCCATGCCTGAGTGAAGCTTTCACCCTTCACTTCACAAATGTTATGGAGGGTACAGCACATGGCTATAACCATGCAGATGTTATCATCAGCCAGGTCCAGCTTCCCATACAGACAGTGCCAGCGGCCCTTTAAACGGCCAAAGCACACTCAACAGTCATTCTGCACCAACTCAACCTGTTGTTGAACCGCTCGTTGCTGCTGTCAAGGATCCCTCTGTAGGGTTTCATGAGCCATAACATTAAAGCATAAGTGGGGTCTCCAAGGATCACAATGGGCATTTCGATTTCCCCTACGGTGATCTTCTGGTCTGGGAAGAAAGTCCCAGCTTGCAGCTTCCTGAACAGGCCTGTGTTCCGAAAGATGCGTGTGTCATGCACCTTTCCGGACCAGCCTGCATTAATGTCCATGAAATGCCCATGGTGATCCACAAGCACCTGGAGAATCATAGAGAAATACCCCTTCCGATTAACGTACTCGGAGGGTAGGTGGGCTGGTGCCAGAATTGGAATATGCGTCCCATCTATTGCCCCTCTGCAGTTAGGGAAACCCATTTGTGCAAAGCCAGCCACAATGTCATGCACGTTACCCAGAGTCATTGTTCTTCTGAGCAGGATGCGATTAATGCCCCTGCAAACTTGCATCAACACAATTCCAATGGTCAACTTTCCCACTCTAAACTGGTTAGCGACTGATCGGTAGCTGTCTGGAGTTGCCAGCTTCTAGATTGCAATAGCCACCTGCTTCTCCACTGGCAGGGCAGCTCTCAATCTCGTGTCATTGTGCCGCAGAGTGGGGGCGAGCTCATCACACAGTCCTATGAAAGCGGCTTTCCTCATCTGAAAGTTCTGCAGCCACTGCTTGTCATCCCAGACTTACATGCCGATCTGATCCCACCACTCGGTGCTTGTTCCCCGAGCCCAAAAGCGGTGTTCCACTGTGGTGAGCATGTCTGTGAATGCCACAAGCAATCTCATGTCGTATGCATTGTTGTCAGAGCGGTACCGGTGTGGTGCTCTGCTTTCTCCTTGTTGATATCACTCGGCTGCGTGCGTGAGTTCCCTCTGTGTGCTGCCCCAGCTCTGCGCAGATAGCTGACACAGCAGACCCGACGAGAACCCCCAATAACCACAGAGTCCAGTAAGATGCAAAGTCACGTTGACTAGGTTTATTGCGACCTCGGACACAATGGCAGTTTCCTGTAGGTTTCTTAGCCTAATTCAGGGCATACTACGAGAAAGTGCCTCTTGGCAATGGACTCAGCTCAGTCAGTGGCGGGAATTTCCACTGCCCCCTCGGCCGGACAAAGACACCGCCCCAAGGATGCATTCTTATACACAGATACAAACACGTTACACATCACACCTGACGTATGGAGGTGCAACCTTTCTACGTAGCACGGTACAACCCCTCTACGTATTAAGGTGCCGCCTCTCACCTTGTACATGTTGGTTCGATCAAAACAACTCTATCCATCATATTACCCTTTTGCCCCTGTCATTGGGATGGGCCAGCCTGTTCCTTGTTATCTGTGTGGAATGTGCAAGTATGTGAATGTTACATACCTAAAAGGTACTGATCTTCTTGCAGCATCAGCCCTTTCCTTGCCAGCTTCTGTGAGCAGGGCCTGCCTCTGGCTCACAGCTTAACTTTGCTTTATGTTAGCAAAGTCTTGACCATTACTTTAGTTCAGGCCTCAGGCCTCATACCAGGCCTCTGATACCAAGGTTTATATCTTAGGGCCTCCTCTTACTACATGCATTACATGAGTCGACATCATCATCGGACTCCTGTCACTTTGTAGCTTAAGGAGTAACTCGACTGCAATTTGTGATGTGCTGGCAAGACCCATCAGCATATTCCTCACAAGTTCAGGATCCATTCCTGCAGACCGAAAGGGAAGTGTAGCAGGGTGGTCCCCTGCTCCTCCTCTGAAGGGCTTAAAACAGCCCAGGTGAGGGCTGTGGCTGGGGCAAGAAGCCTGGGCTGATTGGGCAAAGTAGGCTCGGCTGTGGCCATGCCCCAGTCAGGCCCAGCTGGTCCCTATAAGAGGCTGTGAGCCAGAAGCCCAAACGGTCTCTCTCTGTTTATAGCGGGAGATGGGCCTGGCTTCAGGGAGCTGGACACAGGGTACCTGAGTGAAGCAGGGCTGGGGAAAGGCAGAGGAGCTGCGGCCTAGCACGAGGTCAACAGGTACTGGGGGTTGCAGAGGGCAGCCCAGGGTTAGGCCAAGGCAGCAGGTCCAAACCCCTTTGCCTATGATGAGTGGCTTATACTGCAGTCTGCCCCAGTGAACGGGGGCTAGATGGAGACTGGGCAGTAGCCAAAACTGAGGCAAAATGGGGATAGTGGGTTGGGGGTTCCCCAGGGGGCAGCAGCCCAGTTAAAAGGGCACTGGCATCCAGGGAGGGACACGGGGGCCAAGAGGACAGGTGGATCACTGGCCTGCAGAGGGCGCTCTGGAGCTGGAATGAGCTAATTCCCAGAACAGACCAGCAGGAGGTGCCACAGGGGTGAGTCCACTCATCTACAGGAAGACAGAGTGTGCAATACAAAAAACATTGAAAGATGGCGCCAAATGTGGATGGAAGCACAGGGATTGCTGGGATGCAAAGCAATACATCACGGGACATTGGGACAGGACCCAGAATGCCCCATGCCCCTCCACACCCTTCCCACAAGCCACTGCACCAGAATGGGAAGAGGTGCTCTGTGGGATAGCTGACCATAATGCACCGCTCCCAATGCCGCCGCAAATGCCGCAAATGTGGCTACGCCACTGTGCTTGCAGCTGACGGTGTAAACACATGGCAGCACTTTCCCTGCTGAGGTCTTTGAGGGCTGGTTTAACTCACAGCGCTCTACATCTGCAAGTGTAGCCATGCCCTAAGTTTTGACTACTAAAGTCCATCATGCAGGTGAAAACAATGCTGTGTGGCATGAGGGCTTATTTGTTTTTTATGTTTACTTGTAATAGGAATGTGGGTCATTCTCCTGTTTGTTAAAGGGAACCGAACATAGATATTTCATCTTCTACTCATTGAATAACTTTCCTTAAGGATGCATAAAATATCATATCAGGCCTTATTCTACCTAGGCTTCTACTGAGTTCACTGGGAGCAGGACTGGGCCCTTGATCCTGCACAATGTATAAACTGGGATTTTTAAGCAATGGGCACCATGGCTTCATGAACCTATTTGTTCTGACTTTCTCCCTCTTTTCTTTTCTCCATACTGGCTCATCAGCGGAGGCCAGTCTCCCCCTCCAATTACCACAACTCATCAGCAGCCTACCTCCACCAGACTTCCAAGAAGCATGGCAGGATCCCACTTGATGTCCACTGCACATTGGGGGAGTCCATTCTCAGCTCTCATGAGGCAGAGCTCCAGTTATCAGTTAAGGAGATGCTGGTCCTGTTGTGCTAGAACAAGCAGGCTGCTCAATTGGCACTCTGAATATAGTGGAGGCCAGAGAGTGAGTGGAATGGGCTGCCCACTTAGACTTGAGCATGAAGAGATGAGACTCAAGGCTGAATGGGGCTGGCAGACAGCCTTGTCTTCGCCAATGCCCAAGAAAACTTGCTGCCACAGGTCAGAAGCAAGTAAGATATTGAGAGATGTAAGGGAACATCCCCATCCCCTGCTGTAAACAAGGGAGTTTCCAGAATGTCCCATGCTCAACAATCCTTCATTTTTCAACTGAACTAAGTTACAGAGGAAGATGATGGCATCTGTGAAGTGAAGGGAAACAGGAAACAGTGACTTGGATATTTCTCACCTTGCGGATGGTAGGGTTGGAGTGGATTCTCTCAATCTGGAAAAAAATGGTTTTGCAGTGGTTTTAATTAGAATAATTCTACTCTGAAAAGTGACCGTATTCCATATTTACTCTTTCTCAATTATTCCCATAGGAATGGCCAAGTTTTGCCCTCAGTTTCATTTGTGCCAGCCTGATGGCATCAGTGAGGTAACTGAGGGCAGAATGGGACCCTGCAGACACTCACTTCCCAAGTCAAAAGCTATTTTTCTAACTGCCAGCGCAGCAAACTCAACCTGCAGTTTGATATTTCAGTTCAATATTTTCTGTTTTTTTCCAGTTTGTGTATTTGACAGCACTTTGCGTATTGTCACTTTCACTCTTTTTCATGTTTAATCAGCTAGCTAGTCAGCATCCCTTGCTGTTTGTTTGGGTTTTTCACAGAACTGTAAAGAGAAAAATATTTTTAAAAATGCAGGACAGTGTATCTATAACCTCAAAAATTGGCAGGGGGAATCTGGGTCAAGTGCAGTACTTGAAATTACATGTAACTCTTTCTGTTAATTGAGTAGATTTCAAATTGATGGTGACTTGTAAAGCAAGATCCTTGAATGAAGAGACATTATTTCTTACCTGTAAGCAGCATTTTTACTGATGAACAAGTTTAATCTCTAATTTGACAGTATTTTGCTTAGGTTATTCTTGGAAAGGCATGAGGAAAAAATGAGCCTGCAGAATTTTTGGTGTCAAGCTAGATGTCTTCAAGAATCTTGTCAATGTGCCAGATTTGAATGCCATAGTGCTTAACCTAAAGATACTTATGACTTGAGAGAGAGAAGTACCTGGCTGGAAGGAAAACTCTAAATGCAAGGGAGAGAGACTCAAGCATGATGCAGTGAGCCTGAGTTTGTTGACCTGAATGGCACACCAGTTTTTCCACATGCGGTAGCTTGAGT
This sequence comes from Mauremys reevesii, assembly GCF_016161935.1. Lineage (NCBI taxonomy): Eukaryota > Metazoa > Chordata > Testudines > Geoemydidae > Mauremys > Mauremys reevesii. The sequence goes on along the minus strand of NC_052624.1, from coordinate 172,519,601 downwards.
GAGGATGTTGTCTCTTTATCTTCTTTGGTGGAAGCCCATTGGAGGTTGGGAGTTCTTTCTGTGCTAGGGCTGACGATTAATCTAGACTTAATTCTGTGTTGTATGCCTACCTAGAGATTTTTTAATAGTCACACTATATTGTTTGGAAAAATTCTCAAAAAAGGCTGCTCTGAAAACAGACAAGGCTTACTTACCAAACTGAAGGGTTACTTCTCAGGGAGAAGAAGTCAATGAGGGCAGTACCGATCCCTGATCGGGAGGAAACTGGATGGACATTGTGAATAAAGGAAGGAAAGTTCACAAATTAGACATGTCCTTGAGGAAAACAGGGTATGAAAGCAGGGGTGCTGGAATAGTTTGTACAATGGGGGTTCTGAGAGCCATTTAACCAAGCTTTAAACCCTATATATGATGGGAACCACTTCATGCCAGGGGGTGCAGCAGCACCCCTAGTTCCAGCACCTATGTATGAAGGCTCAGAGAATAAAGCAGGAAGGTCTGAAATTCAGTGGGCAGAAATAATGGCACACAGGAAACAAAAAAGGACCTTTTGAATTAGTCATTTCAAAGGAACTGTTTCCCTCGGGTCAAATGGAGGCTCATGTAGAGCCTGGAGAACTAGTTTAATCTCCACACTGAAACAGTAAGTCTGAAAAGAAGCTTTATTATCAAGAGCGTTTAAAAGAAATGTTCAGTGTGGGGGTGCTGACCTCTAAGGCAACCCTAATTGTCTACAGGAAAAAAGCATGAAGTTGCAAGGAGCTAATGGCAAGCCCATAAATCTTGGAAGGGGAATACAACTACAATGTTGCAGTAAGGACACTTAGGCTTGGCAGACCTCTGGTGACACGAGGAATAAACACTTGAAGTGAAAATAGAAGTAGGAGGACATCTGAACTTGAAGTGGGCTCAGTTACTTCAGAGTCTCTCTCCTTCTGAAGGGTTAAATTTCCATAAACTAAACCAACAGGATTAGGTCGGGATGCTAAACACACAAAGGGAGCAATCTGTGAATACTGTTAATGCTGCTACTCATGCTGTTGCTGTTGTTGGTATAAGGAACCCTGCAAAAGTAGATAGGAAACCTGGGGTAGAAGGAGCCTCCTTTCTATGAAGAGGATCTGCAAATCAGGGTATGCTGGGCAATACAGAGATCATACAAGGGCAAATCCAATCCTCTGCCCAAGTCATTCTGTGACCTCATGGAGGAGTGGGAGAAGAGAAGATATAGGAGACTGCGGGGTCTGAGTCTTTGAAGCAAAGAGTGAAGGGTTGATTATTCTCTGGAGAAGCAAGAGATCCTTGCTTGTATGATCCCATATTGTTGTTAGGGGCTGAAACAGAGAGGGAAGAAGCATGATTTGACCCAGTACCTCAGGGTACTACCAGACTGTCTAGTTGCCTCTTGTCTGCCTGGGAACCCCCTCAGGCAGTTTCAGTCCCCTGCCTGATGGATTTTTGAGATTCCACAGCCTTTCATGCCCTTCTCCCACTCCATGAATCAGAAATCCAGATAAATATTCCTTCCTGCAACTATATAGGGTCAGAGCCTCAGTTGCTGTAGATTGGCGCAGCTGCATTGAAGTTAATGTAGTTATGCAGTTCACATTAGCTGAGGATCTAGCCCACAGTCTGTGTTCCAAGAAAGTTACTGTTTGCTGTGGGCCAGATGTTCATCTGGTGTAAAGTGGTGTAATTCCATCTCACTGTTCTTATTTTCGCCAGTTTAGGATCTGGCCCTGTCTACATATGTATAGAGTTAAAGATCTTAAGAAGTGCGTCTCAGTAGCCAGTGATGCCTTAGGTCTATTTAAATTATGTGGGCATATAGGACCTTACGCTTCCAGGGTCTCAAAACCTCATGAATACTCCAGTCCTGCCAGCAAGAGCCCCATTTTTAGTTCCCTGTCAGTGCATACTTCAAGTTGATGGAGCTATGCTGATTCACACCAGCTTAGGATCTGGGCCCCCAGTGTCCTTTACAGACAGCTCTTTGCATAGTGCTTTAGCATAGTGCATAACATAATTAGTGCATAGTGCATAGCATAATTAGTGCTTTGAAATATTACACTCTCACACACCCAACCCGAAGGAATGTTAAGGAAAAATGTGTGCAATCTGTGTGGAGGTATCAACTATGTAAGGCTTATGTGCTGCAAACTTTCTCAGTGTGAGTCTGTAATTCTGTTGCTCTAAAAAGCTGTGGCAAATGAAGGCGATCTGAACATTCAGGAGTCATCTGATCGTAAAGAGGGGTTGCTTGTACGGCACCGTAAATGGCCAAGTAAAGTGTATTGCTCTGCCATTGCCTATGAGAGAAGCAGTGTAGATTGCTTTGTACTATCACTGTATTTACGTTTTTCAGTTGTAGAAGATATGCAAAACCTGCTGAAGAAGGCAAGGATTCCTGTGTTTATCCTATATTTGTTTGATCCTTCTGGAATTCAAAAAACGGACAAATGTGTCTAGTTTTACAAGCTGAGGGAAGTATTTAGTCTTATAGTACTTAGCGAGGGATGGGTGGTAGCCGTTCAAAAAAACAGACTTTCATGGAGTTTTGCAGGAGATAATGCCAGATTGAGGCAGGTTAGTTGCAGATAACTAAATGAAGGGCTAGGACTTTATTGGCCCACAGCTGGGCAGAGATTGCAGTATTAGTGCCAGTAAAAACCCAGACTCAGTTTGTCTTCAGTGCAAAGCTATTTATTTGAAAAAATCACAGACTGGCAGAAAAAGGTTATACAATGCTACTTCCTAATAAGCCTCAATTCCCCAAGCATAATCCCTCTGTAACTATGTAGGCCCTACACAGTATCCTGATTGACAAACAAAGTGGGTAGATGAAGGCCTCTGTCTCTTCTCCTCTGAAGCATTTAGACTGTTAAATATCCCCCAGAGCAGGGTATTGGCGACCTTGAAACCCTCTGCTCTAAAGTCCCCGAAAGTCCCTCGTAGCAGGGTGTTGGCTACCCTGGGTCCTTCATCTTACAGCATCACAGGCCTCTTCAGATGTTAATTGGGGTGAGAACTGAGCGTATGATATTTCTCAATACTTATACCCTTTTCTCGAAGGAGTCTCATGTCTCTGAAATATGCTACGTTGGTGTTATATAACCTGTCTTTTTTCTAATTAATCTTTTGGAAGGGACAACATGGACTGACTGAAGGCCGACTGACATTTACTCTCTCATCAATCATTCTCTCATCAATCAGTTGCTTCTTAGGTCAGTTCTTGTGGTTGTGTGTGGTTTTACAGGGTCAGTTGACCCAGGTCAGTTAGTTTCAGGTTCACCATCCGTGTATTTTCTGCGTAATTTGTTTGGTGAACGTGACTGACCATGACCATAGTTATTCCACATCACCACAGGTACACACAGAGCCCTTGGTTAAACATCCAAAGTGCATAGTCATGTCAACGTCCAATCAGCTCTCTCAATAAGTGTCCATATGGCTTGTCTGATGCTAAGAGAACCCTGTTCCCAGAATCCTCCAGCAAATTCAAACTCACCAATCTTTACCACACTTGTGCCAGCCACAGTAATTAGTAATTATTCAGCATCATCCCAACATTAAATATTTGAGGAGGGAGGCTGAATTGTACATCCCCAGAATCCTCACTGCATTTTGGCAAAAAGCATCCCACAATGTCTAGTTGGTTAGCTGTTGTCTGGAATAAAATGAGAATGGGTGCTGCTACAGCATGATCTGCAAAACGTACAGTGAAAAAAGCAGATGAGGCTGGCGTGGGCCCTGTGGAGACCTGAATGCTAATGAAAAGAGAAACATATTTGGCACCATTATAACCAAGACACCCTGAGGATTTCAAAGGATATGTCCTTTTTTAAACTACAGTAATAAATTTGTCAGTTATGTGAAGAAACGTGAAAAATGAGTGCTTTTTACTGCATTCTGTGCGGTCGCTCCAGATTCACGCAGGATAATGGCTAATAAAACTATGAGGTGGGAGGTTGAGTTGTGCATCTCTGAAACCCTCATTATGCGCAGTTTTAGAAAACATACACATGTGCCAGAGTGTCTCATTGTTCTTTTGATGGTTTTTTAATTATATTTGTATGAAGGGGTTTTGGTTCCAGCTATGAAATGCAAATTTAGCTCATATTGATCCTGCTGTCTGCATAAAGGTTAAAAAGACATATATAATACTGCCCCTGACAGCTTTGGAGGATGCTATTAGCAATAGTTAGGTTTTATTGCTGGTGCACCAAACCAGACACTCTTCCATGTCAAGCAAACAGCAGTTAGGTTTTTTTCCTTTTTGGTGGAGGGTTACGATCAAGCAGCCAGGCACCAACAAAATCTTGGTAAGTAAAGACTGTGTCAAAAAGCAACCTGCCTCAGGTATTCCAAAGGGATATGTCCATTTACAACATATCTGCAACTTCTGAGGGTACATCTACACTGCAAAATAAATCCAACCCTGTGGCAGTGAATCTCAGAGCCTGGGTCAACTGACAGGCTCGTGGGGTGCAGGCTATGAAGCTAAAAATAGTAGTGTATATGTTCGGGATGGAGCTGGGGCTCTGAAACTTGTCTCAGAGCCCAAGCTTCAGCCAAGTCCTAATGTCTACAGTGCTATTTTTAATGCCATAGTGCAAACCCGAGTCAGTTGACCTAGGCTCTGATACTCACTGTCACCCATTGTCCCCAGAATTACAACTGCTGTTACTGAGGGTTACTATCTATTGTGACAGACCCAGACCAGTGGGGTACAGGAGTCTGGTGATCGGGCAGCCGCTTGCAGAAAGGGCGGGGGGGGTGAGAGGGGCGGGGGCAGGCCGATAAAAAGGTAGATGGCAAATATACTGGTCACTGGAGAAAGAGTTTTCTGTTCCCTAAGTGACCAGAGCATGGGCTGCACTAGAGTAATCAGGAACCTGCTAGAACCAATTAAGGCAGACAGGCTGATTAGAACACCTGCAGCCAATCAAGGCAGGCTAATCAGGGCACCTGGGTTTAAAAAGGAGCTCACTTCAGTTTGTGGTGTGCGTGTGAGGAGCTGGGAGCAAGAGGCGCAAGGAGCAGGGAGTGAGAGGGTGTGGTGCTGCTGGAGGACTAATGAGTACAAGCGTTATCAGACACCAGGAGGAAGGTCCTGTGGTGAGGATAAAGAAGGTATTTGGAGGAGGCCATGGGGAAGTAGCCCAGGGAGTTATAGCTGTCATGCAGCTGTTACAGGAGGCACTCTAGACAGCTGCAATCCACAGGCCCCTGGGCTGGAACCTGGACTAGAGAGCGGGCCTGTGTTCCCCCCAAACCTCCCAACTTTTGATCAGACACAGGAGGAGTTGACCCAGACTGTGGGTTCCACCAGAGGGGAAGATCACTGAGGTGAGCAAATCTGCCAATAAGCACAGGATCCACCAAGGTAGAGGAGGAACTTTGTCACACTATATACCCATAACTGTTAGGGCCCTCCTTCTAGTATAAGCAGGATTGGAATATCTTATTTACCTTATATGGACCAGAGTCTTCATTGATTCATACATTTTAAAGCTAGAAGGGACCATTGTATCATCTAGTCTGACCTCCTGTGTATCACAAGCCATAGAGTATCACCTAGTTACCCACTTTGCATTGAGCCAAATAACCTGTGTTTGACTAAAGCGTATCTTCCCAAAAGGCATCCAGGCAAGATTTGAAGACAACAAGAGATGGTAAATCTACCACTTCTCTTGGTAGTTTGTGCCAATGGTTAATAACCCTCACTGTAAAGAATTTGTGCCTTATTTCTAATTATTTCTTCTCGGCCTCGTGGCTGAGGGGTGAAAACATTATTATCTAAGTTGTATCTGATTTTAACTTTTAACTTTCACGCATTGGTTCTTACTGTGTCATTAGATTAGACATGTTAGCCTTACTGGGACAAGGAGCACAGTAGCTCCACCAAGGAACCTGTGCAAGCGGATTGCCCAGTTTCTGCATGAGACCTTTGAGATCACGGAGGCCAATTTCCGCGATGTGAGAGAGCACATCAATTCCCTATTCCGCATCTAGGCATGCATGCATGCAGCCCTAACCCTCCTTGCCCCAAGAGCCCGCACTGAACAACTTCCTTCCCCCCAAAAAGCCACTTACCGAACACCTCCTCTACTGTTTCTTCTTTCCCAAGCACCGTCTACCAGGGCTGTCCAGAGGATTCAGGGGGCCTGGGGTCTTCAGCGGCGGGTCCCGGGGCAGAAGAACCCCCTGCTGCCGAATTGCCGCCAAAGATCCGGAGCGGAAGAAGCTCCAAGGGCCCAGGCCCCGCGAGAGTTTTCCGGGGCCCCTGGAGCAAGTTAAGGACCCCACTCCAAGGGCCCTGAAAAACTCTCGTGGGGACCCCTGTGGGGCCCGGGACCTGGGGCAAATTGCCCCACTTGCCCCCCCCCCCCCGGGCAGCCCTGCCATTTATTTTAACTGGCTACCTTCCTCCTGGCTTGAAAACAGCTCCTGGCTGCATGCATCTAGGGAAGTCAGGTTGTCCCCCTCCTCCTCAGCACCCTTGGTCCCGCTTTCCTCCTCCTGCTTTGTTGAACTCTGTGCTGCTACGGCCTCTGAAGTGTCCATGGTGGTTTTCAGAGTGAAGGTGGGGTCGCCCCCAAGTATCGCATCCAGCTCTTTGTAGAAATGGCAGGTCGTGGGGGCAGCACCGGAGTGGTGGTTTGCCTCGCAGGCTTTGCGCTAGGCATTCCACAGCTCCTTCACTTTAACCCTGCACTGCACTACGTCCCAGTCATGGCCCCTTTCCATCATGTCCCTTGATATCTGCCCGTAGGTATTGTAATTTCTACGCTGGGGCGCAGCTGGGACTGGACAGCTTCCTCCCCACAAACACTGATGAGGTCCAGCACCTCACCATAGCTCCATACTGGGGATCGCCTGGCGCATGGAGGCATGGTCACCTGGAAAGATGCCTGTCTGAGCAAACAGGAAGGGGAATTTCAAAATTCCCAGAAAATTTAAAGGGCAGGTCTGACAGTTGGTCACCTGAGGGCAGGACAGTAGAGTTCAAAGTGATGACCAGAGTGGCTAGAATAGACATTGTGGGATGCTTCTGGAGGCCGATCAGAGCGCATTAATAGACCAGGGCATCCACACTGGCACCGCGGTGCTCCAGCCGGGGTGCAGCAAGCGTTACGCTTCTCATGGAGGTGGATTACCAGGGGCTCTCCAGCCATGGTCAGTGTGGACACCTCAGGAGTTAGGGCACCCGGGGCTGACTTAATACGCTCTAACTTGCAAGTGTAGCCAAGCCCTAAGTCTTCTCTTTGATTGAGCTCTTTACATATCTTAGCATAAGGCATTTTCTCCAGCCCTTGAATCGTTTTCTGAACTCTATTCAATTCTTCAACATGCAGTGGAGTTTCTCCACTGTATGTGAAATCAGAACCTGTCCCTATATCCCCCTCACAATAACAGTAGATGTGCTTCAGATCTTTTGGCGTTGTACAGCAAATTCACACAAGTGATTGCAATTCCCAACCTCATAAGTTATATCTGTTATTATTTTTGGTCTTATGGTTATATGGCACCTTTCATCAACAACAGTCTAAAAGCAAATGCTTTTCAGATTATGCCCAAGGATTGCGTCACCTGACATGGCAATGCAGCTGCTTCAAGTTGGGATATGGCAGTTGTTTTACAATACAAAGCAACACTATGCTAGGAAGAATGTAATTACTCCGATTGGAATTTGGCCAGGAGATGAGTGTAAGCACGTGCAAAAAATGCTGTGACAGTGGACGGTCAGGACCTTGGTCTTATGTCTTCTCTAAAAAACTGAATTAAGAATTACTCAGCACAGCATAACAGTGTTTAATGATAATGCCTGGGGTTTTATAGAACAATATGAGAACTGTATATTAATATAATGTCATCAGTGTACATCTTCAGGGCCAAATTTTGCTTCCAGTGAGACCGCGCCATGCTTTGGAGCGGACGGAGGTGCATTAGCTAAGGAAGCAGTGCCGGAAGGCATTATGCTTGTATTAGGTGCAGCTCTTTCTGGGAGCTGGGGGCAGAGCAAAGTCAGAAGTGGCCTTTGCACACTTTTAAAAAATCATCCTGCCACATGTGGGGGTATGTCCCTGGCCTGACCTACACCCTGCCCCAAAGCACTCCTTTTGCAGGGGTCATTGAGCATAGGATACAGTGCTAGTCCTTTTCCTCCCTTGTGCACTGGAAGCCAAGTGGTGACTCTCTCCTGCATAGGTGCCCAGGGCAAGAGAGGGAAGGGACAAGGAAAAGGGTTCCCTCTGCACTCTCCAGTATCTATTACTCCCATCCAGGACGAGGCATAATTTAACTCTCTGTCTGTGTTAGATCAGTGTTGTCATGTGCCAATGATGTGGTTGTTCTTTCATACACAGGAACTTTTTCTATATTGTTATTCAAGCATCCATCTGCATCCTTTTAAAATCTCACTAAACTCTCAGTAATTTTTTACTCAGTGTGCAGAGCAGAGTCTTCTGCTGTTATCTATCTGACTTCAATCATTGCAAGATAGGCATATGAGTGAAGTGCTTAGGAATCGAAATTCTCTCTCACCCATACGCAAGCAAGATTAAAATAAAAGTCTGTAAAGAGGTACAATATGACCCGTCTACTAAGCAAATCTTTTCTGGAATCAATTGGCCAAATTTTGCTGGCAGTTACACTAGTGTAAATCTGGAGTAACTCCATTGACTTTAATGGTGATCCTCTGGATTAGCACAGGTGAAAGAGCAGAATTTGGTGCTTTTTATGTAATAAAAGGTAATAATTGGAGATATACCAATCTCCTAGAACTGGAAAGGACCTCAGAAGGTCATCGAGTCCAGTCCCCTGCCTTCACTAGCAGGACCAATTTTTGCCCCAGATCCCTAAGTGGCCTCTGCAAGGATTGAACTCACAACGCTGGGTTTAGCAGGCCAATGCTCAAACCACTGAGTGTGAAAGATCAATGGAAATACAATAATACAGTAGAAAGGACTAGAGGAGAGGAAAAACTGAGACTAGATTAAAAGAACTGCTCTATAATTTCAGCTAGGAACTAGGGTTTTGCAGGCAATGATGTAGTAGGCAGCCTACTGTGTGGCCAACAGCCGCAGCGAGGCTTTTCATTGTTAATTTTTAGTATCAGAATTTTTTTACACACATCACACCAGAAATGAAATTTCTTTTTCTTTTCCAAGTGATTATTATAAATGTTCACACTGCAGTGTTATAGAATGCTGCTTTAAAATTGTGACTTTTTCCATTATAAAAACTCTTAGAATCAGAGGTTTGTATTAGGGATGATTAGGGCCCTACCAAATTCACGGTCCATTTTGGTCAATTTCAGTTACAGGATTTTTAAAATAGCTGAAATCATGAAATTTACTATTTAAATCTAAAATTTCACAGTGGTGTAATTGTAGGGGTGCTGACCCAAAAAGGAGTTGTGGGGGGGTTGAAAGATTATTGTAGGGAGGGTTGTGGTACTGCTGCCCTTACTTCTGCGCTGCTGCCGGTGGCAGTGCTGCCTTCAGAGCTGGGCAGCTGGAGAGTGGCGGCTGCTGGCTGGGATCCCAATTCTGAAGACAGAGACGCTGCCAGCAGCAGCGCAGCAGTAAGGATGGCATGGTATGATACTGCCACCCTTACTTCTGCGCTGCTGCCTGCAGAGCTGGGCCCTCAGTTAGCAGCTGCCACTCTCCACCCACCCAGCTCAGAAGGCAGCAGCGCAGAAGTAAGGGTGACATGGTATGATATTGCCACACTTACTTGTGCACTTCTGCTGGCAAGGCACCACTGTCAGAGCTGGGTGCCTGGCCAACAGCTGCCACCCTCCAGCTGCCCAGCTCTGAAGGGAGCACAAAAGTAAGGGTGGCAATCCTGTGACCCCCCTGAAATACTTTGTGACCCCCCCTGCAACTTCCTTTTTGGTCAGGACCCCCATTTTGAGAAATGCTGGTTTCCCCTGTGAAATCTGTGTAGGATAGGGTAAAAGCACACAAAATACCAGATTTCACAGCGGAAGACCAGATTTCATGGTCCATGACACATTTTTCATGACCCTGAATTTGGTAGGGCCCTAGTGCTGAATAAACCTCACCCCAAAAGTTTGGAGATTTGCTTCAAGTAATCAAGTAAGTATCTATAAGTCCAGATGGCTCTCCAGAACTTCCAAGCCTTTTCAACCTATCCAGCACTCTCCTTCCACTCACTTCAACCTCCCTAACCGAGATCCTATTGTAAACCCACCATCTCCTGCATTTCTCCTCTGCTTCCTCTCCCCATTTCATTTGTCAAATCACTACCAGCTCTCTTGTGTTAAGGTAGTGGTGGGCAACGTGCAGCCCACATGTCCCTGTGGCCCGCCACTTCCCGCAGATCCCATTGGCCAGGAACGGTGAACCATGGCCACTGGGAGCTGCAGGGGACTGTGCCTGGGGACAATCAATGTCAGCAGGTTGCCCACCACTATTTTAAGGTAGGTCTTCTGTAGAAACAGCCCCATGCTGGGGTCAGTATGGAGCTCTGCATCAATCCAGTAGGGGTTCTAGGAGGCATTTGGCATGCACTTTAAAGTCACTTTTTAAGAAGGCACATCATGCTGGTCAAAGCCCACAGGCTTCAGCTACGGCCCCACTTTCTTTCTGCCCCTTTGGGGTTGCTAGTACCACTAGCTTCATGTGGTCCTTGCACTCAGATGTGGTTGTGCTCAGCCAAACGTTGGGTACTGGGGGGAGGTCCCTTTTGTTCTGCTTGCACAGACACATGCATCTACTACATTCTAGCCATAGGTGGGATACCATGCATAGAGATAGTATGAATCAGATACAGTGCCCATTGAAGTCAGTGAAAAGACTTCCATTGACTCTAGTGAGCTTTGAATCAGGACCCAGGTGGTTTTCTAATATGGCCAGTGATGTGCTGGAAGAGATGAGTAGGAAGCCATGAGAAGCCCTTGTTAAAATTCCACTAGCACAGCAAAGGAAAGCTTGAGGTTATTTCCCTGTTTCTGATGGATTTGCACTGTTGCTAGACTGCTTAATTATCTCTACCAGAGATTACTTATCTGTAGGGCTTGTAAAAATACTAAGGAGCAAATTGCTTGTCTTTGGAATGCATAAGATTGCAGCAGGGGTCAGGAATCTTGTATATTAAAAAAATTAAAAATTCAGAAGAGCAGAAACCTGGTTCCTCTTCAGGGAGACACTGGGCATGCATGCACATATAAACACAGAGACTGTACTATAGCATCAATATACTTAGCATATTTTTCAGGAACATAGTATAAAGATATCCAACAAGTGCACTTAATGTATAATTGTGGTGTTACCCCCCTCCTAGTTGTGGTTCTGAGAGGGCATTTTATTTAAACAGGAAAACATGGAGCCCCATGAGGAACGGAGTTTATTACATTGTGGGGGAAACGTTTTCTGGGATCTGCTTGTTAAAGCATTAGGAGCACAAGTGTCTGAACTAAGTTCCTTCAAACTTGCCAAGCACGCTCACAATGAGGGCATGTTTTAAAGGCTTCAAAACAAGCCCCTGTTTATTTGTCTGAATGCAAAACAAACAACTCCTCCCTCAAAAAATATGAAAAATATTATAACTAGTGAAAAATATCCTCTGGAAATGCCAAATGGAAAGCAGAATTTTTAGCAAGCTTTCCAGAATGATTGATCTTTAGGCTGAAGTGAAGTCTCATCCAAATGGAATAGTTTTCAGACAGTTACGAGTGAGTGAAAAGAAGGTTTTGCAATGGGCCAGATTCAGATATATTTACTGATGTTGAGTAGTACCTTACTCCTCAAGTAATTACATGAGATTATTTAATGTCAGTCAGGGTATCTGATGCAATGAAAGTTGCTTTGCAACCTTAAAAATATTGTCAGCACCATGACTGTGATTTAATGTGAGAATGTAAGAGTGCCATGCTAGAATGTATCTCCTATCCACATTAAATATAGGAGGATTTTGCCCTACACCTTTTTCATTAGAGGGAAACCATTTCTTTTCTTACCATGCATGACAGTTTTCACTGCCAGCAACTTTATTGATCAAAGTGTAAATGAAGGTGGGGAGCTGACATTTGCTGCTCTTCCTGTAGAGAGAGGCGCGCTCGCTCTGCAACCTCAACCAAGTGTGATGCTCTCCTTCTGTAGGACAGCCAGTAGTACCCTTTTTAAGTTTAAAAAAAAAAAGGGGGGGGGGTTGTAGCACTTACAGGAGGACATTTTTAGCAACATGCCTGGGGAACTATCCCTGCAACTCCCAATAATGTTAGCACCATGTTGCACATGCATCCTAACTATGCAAGCACCACTATGAAAATTTAATCCAGCCTGGCTGAGGATCTGATCATGCATTTTTTGCTCAGGCAAAACTCCCACTACATCAATGGAAGTTTTGAATTAATAAGGAGGGCCAGAAAACCCCCTCTTTATGATACAAGATTAGCCACATTTTTAACTGGACTTTGCTTTTTAAAATTGAATATGTATTTCTAGTCATTTTTTATTAATTGCAAAAATGCTTATTTACTAATGTTTTAATACCATAGCTTCAAAAATTACACACCCCAGATCCAGTTAATAGAAATGATAGCACAAAGGGAGGAATCTAAACAGCAGGAAAGAATTCCCACTTTTTTAATACATAAAAAAACCTCCTAAAATATACATTGAAACTTTGCCATCATGGAGATGTTTAGTTAGGTTATCAAAATATGAGGAAAAGCTACTGTCCACATGTAATCAGAGAGAGGTTTGCAAGTGTGTGTGTGTTTTAACTGGGCTATTAAATACGAAAGTCCAGAATGAAGAACTCTGAAAGTGGGTCAAAGAGAAAACTTTGTCTTGAATGCATGTTGCTTTCCCTGCCCAGAATAATTTGTTTTCCCAAAGAAGATAAGTGACTCATTTGCAAGTTACTAGGGGAAAAGAACAGTCCAGGAAGCAACTTAGTGAAAACAAACTGCTCTAAGCCCTCACAGTGTTGCAGGTAAAGCACAAAGTACAGTCATTTCAAAGCCCTAAATAGATTGAGAGGCCTGCAGGTGCAAAGCATATACAGGTCAAATTCCTGTTTGACAGCACTTGGTGTTAGGAGGTGCACATTTCTTTAGTTATGCAGGTTAATATAATTCACTGGCATTGGTAGGAAATCGTGGATTATTTGTCAGTACATTGGGTTACCATCTTTATTCCTGGTTTAGCAAAACAACCAAAAATTATAGCTAGAATTATTTCTAGGTTGCTCCATGATCACAATTTTTAAAGGAACTATGCAGTGTGAAAGAGCAGGACCAGTGGTTCTCAAACTAGGGCCGCCGTTTGTTCAGGGAAAGCCCCTGGTGGGCCGGGCCGGTTTGTTTACTTGCCGCGTCTGCAGGTTCGGCTGATCACGGCTCCCACTGGCTGCGGTTTGCTGTCCCAGGCCAATGGGGGCTGCAGGAAGTGGTGCAGGCCGAGGGATTTACTGGCCACCCTTCCCGCAGCCTCCATTGGCCTGAAGCTGCAAACAGCGGCTAGTGGGAGCCGCTATCAGCCGAACCTGCGGATGCGGCAGGTAAACAAACCGGCCCGGCCCGCCAGGGGCTTTTCCTGAACAAGCGATGGCCCTAGTTTGAGAACCACTGCGCTAGACGATCAAAGCAATATTGCTGTATCCCTTCCTAGTTTGGGATATCTAGTAACCGACTGGGTACAGTACCTAGGACAGTGGGATTTAATAGCCCAGGGTCAACATAAACTGTGCTACAGTTATCACCAAATCTTGCAGTGTCACTCGTCGTAAAATGTAGGATTTGGGGCCACTGCTCTTTCTGTGGGTCATGTCAGGGAGAAAACCAGGATAGCAACTGCAGACACTGTGCGTGTAAAGACCATAGGCATAAAGTTCCATCACTGCATCTGAGTCTCATGTTGCTGCTATAATTTCAATTACCCTTGTTCTAAAGTTGTTACTTTGGTTACCCATAACATTTTTTTGATCCATTTAAAAAACGCTATGAAATCTTTTCCAAGAACTTTTATGGACTAACCTCTCTATTTTTTTTTACCTCAGTGTCTGTCATCTGCCAGCGTCCATACATTACTGCAGTGGTGGCATGTTATTTTCCTGACTTATGCCACATGGCATATGGTTTTGTACTGGCTCATGAACTATAGTTTCCAGAGAAAAACAATAGCAGCTGATAGTAATGACTCCCACAGCATCCTGGAACTCTTACTGCATTTATCCTGGCCTCCTGGAGTTTGACATGTGTCACAGCTGTAGTCCTGCAATGTTGCTATAAGGGTGTGTGGGTGAGTGGAAAAGCTGAAAGAGCACTTGTTCATGCTGCTCCCTATTCATTGAGGAATAAATTTCCACTTAGATATTTGCTCCATTTGTCCAAATATTGGGACATTTTTGCATTTTAGTTAACTCAGGAAGCAAGCTAGCTTTTTTTAAAGGTCCACATGTGCTGCTGGAGAAAGACAAAGATGATTAGTGTATATGATTAGGTGACTGTAGAGTGGCTCTGTTCTTGTGTGCTATACCTTTAAAAGTAAGGAGTTGCCCAGGTTGTTGTCTGTGTGTGGGGGCGGGAGGGTTGCTGTGCATCAATTCAAGATAGCTCTTACAGAGTAACATGCTGTGCTCTATCTGTGATTTTTTTTCTCTTTCTTGCTGTAAGAAAGATAGGGTATAAAACAAACCTTAGTTAAGCGACTATTTAATTGATTAGCTGTATCATCTTTCTTAGGGCTCTTTTAATTTCAATTGCTTAAGTAAAGAAAAGGACATGAGAGTTTAATTTAGTTTTATTAACTATCCTTAACAACAGCAACTAGTAGTATAGGATATAAAAAGGCAAAAATGGTTGGGCTAACGTAAGCTAGAAAGTTGGTTGATATAACCATTCAGGTTTTTGGAATCTAATCATACAACCACAATAGAAAACAACACTTATACTCAATCTCAGGTCTTGGGAAGGTGACCTTGTTTAAAATTTTTGACTGAGTCCCTCAGAATATGGCCTCACGTGTACCAGTTGGTTATCCAAGCTACAAAGAAAAAACAATCCAAAGCTAAATCACAAGATAATTTGATCAATTACTTACATGCCAATTCACCAAGGTCTCCTTCCCAATGGGCCTATAGTAGTCAGCCCTTGTTACCTATTTCCTGATGAATGATATTAGCCCCAGGATCTGATTAATGCTCCAAACTACCTAAACTCCTACATTTATGACAGACTGTATAGACTGAGTGCAGTTCAAGAGGCTTGTACATTTGGTCTGTTTTATGTTGGTATGCACCTAGAACTTGAAAAGCTGTATGTAACCATTAACAATCTTGATTGGAACCTGTTACAAAACACTGACATACACTATAACTCTGTGACAATCTTTAACACATATTCAAAAGCATGTACACTTCCTTATTTATTAGATACCCAGTTTCAGAAAATGGTCAATTGACTGATTTGAGTCACTACCCAAGAAAAAGTCTGTGTGTTACTTAGCACCAGATCTTTGCTCAGCTGTCAGCTTTCAGCTTTGTTATTGTTCACAACAAGAGTTGATGCTGCAAACATGGAGTGGGGAGAGGCAAAGAATGGACACAACTATACTTTTTTCTTGGCACCCTGAATTGTTGGAAAATAGGAAGAGACAATTAAAGGTGTCTCTCTGAGATAGGCACTTGATGTCACCAGGAGGACTCCTGGGTCGCAGGCCAAGGACCTCAGTGTTCTCCCTTCCAGGGGTCTTCGGCTTTCGGGAGCTCATCTTGTCTCACCAGCTTGCGTAAGACAAAGTAGGCCATATCTATTGGTGCAACAATCTTGGGACATACCTTGAATGCTGGCTGGTTTGATCCAGTCAGCAACTTACCTTTGCAAACCGCTTTCCGTGGCCCTTTTGTGGTGCATCCCTGGGCCAGCTTTGCAGTTATGCATGCACAAGTTGCAGATTCTTCATCAACACTCTGCTAGCTGCTGAAATGTCCAGTTTAAAGTTGATATAATATGTACAAAGTCCCTCCATAGTCTCTGATGCTCTTTAAACTTGTTTTAACAGTCCATTATACAATGCAAAGTCACTTAAAGAGCTGTTGTTCTCCCGTATGCCGCAACAGCTGTATACATTTTCCATTTCTGTTCTCCACGTTTTAACAACAATGGTGGACTTTGGTATATATGGCTGAGCTCAATCTGGGCATTATTAATCAAACAGTTACATTTCTGATTATTCCATTCTGTGATCAAGTGTCCTTATACACACTATTTGGTTTCACTTCCGTTTACTGCCTCTTTCAGCACAGGTGTATTTCACTAACTTGATAGCATAAGCGTGCTTGATTGCAAACATTAGCCTTCTTCACTTTACCACTTAAACTGAAAGAAATCAACATGAACACAAGCCCTTTCTTTCTTAACAGGATTGTCCAGTTGACTTCCATTTTATGCCCATTTTAAGAATAATGTTAGATTCCATCAAGTTCCCTATATTAATGCTGTGTCTGGCACATCATATAATATTTATATTCCATATTCATTTAATGTTTAATTAATTCACAGACAGCCAATAGGGAGAAGTCTCTTTAGCTGCACCAGTGGTACGCTCTTGCGAAAGTCTGCAGCCACTCTAAGAACCCTCTGACCATTGAAGAAATTTGCTGTTTGATCTTGGGTTTTTATTCTCTTAGCCCAATGTTCTATCTTTTCTAAAAGGCCATGGTGCCAGGGCAATTCTTAAATAGTAACAACTCATAACTTTAGGGCCTTAGTTGCTATATTGTTTTCCTTCATCTGAAATAAAACTCATCTGGACTGAAAGTACATCTTTTGCTCTAAATATAGTGAAAACAGAACAAGCTGTATATGAGGTCTTTCGAAAAGATTTGCTTTGATATGCCAGAGAAACCTTCAAACCTCCAG
The DNA here is from genome assembly GCF_016161935.1 of Mauremys reevesii. NCBI lineage: Eukaryota > Metazoa > Chordata > Testudines > Geoemydidae > Mauremys > Mauremys reevesii. The sequence continues at coordinate 172,502,701 of NC_052624.1, read as the reverse complement.
AACGAGTACATTGTTTGGCACACCTTTCCTCCAAAGCTGGGACCAGGCATGTCCTATTATATAGAACATTGCAGTGCAGTTATTTACATGGTATTGGGTGTTGCTAATAATCCTATCTGACCTTTTCCTTCAATTTCTTTCCCCAGATTTAACTCAATGTCCATGACCATTTTGGTTTTATTATCCTAATCTGGAAGGCTAATGTGTTGAATGTATTTTTCTTTCAGATATGTAAATCTAGGATTCAAATGTTGAGCTAACAGCAGTGGCAACTTCCTAGAAATGGCTTGTAGTGTCTTAGTACATTTCTTCAAAGAAGGGGCACACAGTGAGAAAGAGGATGGTTTTGTGATTGAAGTACTGGACTGGGATTCAACAGATTAGGGCTCATTTCCACCTTGGGCAGGTCACTTAAACTCTCTCTCTGAGCCTCAGTTGCACATCTGTAAAATGGAGATAATTAATACTTCCTCTCTTCCTCCTATTGTCTGCTTTGTGTACTCAGATTGTAAATCCTTTGGTACATGGACTATCCCTTACTATCTGGTTGTGCAGCACCTAGCAGAGCCAGGCCGCAGTCTTGGTTTGCATATCTAGGCATTACTGTGGCACAAATAAATAAATTAATAATAGTAAGAGACCAAAGCCAACTGTGGCTGGTTCAGGAAGCTGGAGAAGACACAATGCCTGAGTGGGATTCCAGAAGGAAGTGTTATGGAGCAGACCTTGCTGCGCCTCTAAAGTGCTGAGAGTCCTCTCTTCCCTGGACCTTCTCCATAGGGCTGACGAGAATGATAGAGGAGAGGGCTGGCTAATGAATAAGCAGCAGATAGGGTAAACCGTGTTCCTGTTCATGGGCCCAATCCTACGAGCTGCTGAGGACCCTCACCTCCCAACACCCATGGGGAAGGGAGGAAAAGAGAGTGGAGATTTGTAGTGGACAGACCCCTCACTTTCCCTGCTTTCACAACAGGATAGCAGAGAGCAGAATTTAGCCTAGCTCTCTTTCTCCCTCTCTCTGGTGTTTGTTCACAAAATGTGTCTGCGAACCCATTGTTAACGAAGATCTAACAGCAGCCACCAGCTTCTTTCAGTCAACTTCACCGTGCTGCTAGAACTCAGAGTTTATCACCCATGTTTAACAGTGGTGGGTCATATGCCCTCGCTTCTGCCACACATATATTTTTCATAAAATCTCTTCAGTTTGGGGGGGGTGGGAGGGGACCCATAATTGACTTTTAGCTCTTTGCTTCCCTGTCTACTCACTGAGATGGCTCTTTTGTGAACCCTACTTTTTAAGTTGGCAGTAAAGCATTTAGTAACGCTAATGCTGCACTCAGACATTATACGACAACTTTTGCAGGGGAATCTTTTATTCTGTCTTATTTATCTTAGGGTTCTATTCTGCCATCCAACACCACAATTTCTGTGCTCCTTTAGTATAAAATCAATAGCAGTAGCCCTAGTGGACTTCATGGAGTCTCTGGCACTGCTCCCTTTTTGGGGTCAAAACTGTGCTTGGGATAGGGTGTTTGGGTTTTTTATATTTTAGATCTGATTACTTTCTTCTCTTTTGGGTGGGGGCTCAGTTGAGGGCATTTGGGTAGAAAGGGATAACAGTGTTGTGGGTGTCATCTTGATGGTGAAAGGCTTTCTCAAAGAGGAAGGTTTTGCAATGTTTCCTAAAGATGGTTAGACTCTGCATTCACCTGATTTCCTCTGAGAGTTTCTTCCATAACCAGATCCGCTCAACAGAGAATGCTTTGTCCTCAGCTCTCATGTACTTCGTCCTGAGGCTTTGTGATCTGCATTAACCCAGAGAAGCACAGCTGTCATGGAGGTTCATGGACTGAATTTGATCTTTAATGTGGCTAGGGCCTCGTCCCTTATTTCATTTGTTCTTGGTAAAAACTAAAATATATGATTCTGTGAGCAAATAGTTTGGTTTTGTTTGCTTTTAGTCTGGATACATGCTGTTTCGCAACAGTACAATTCAAGCATCATTACTCATGGTGTTCTCAGGATGATACTTTACATTAAGATTCCCTCATCTGCATTTCATTTTGATTTAATGGGACAGTTATTGTATTTTAAATAAATACCAACTGCTAATTAAAAACATACTGTAGTATAACAGTGCACTGATATTTGATTACAGAAGTGTTAACTCATCAAAGAAATTTCTATTTAAATGACACATGCAGGTAATAACTCGCCAATGAAATACACATCTTCAGAATTAATAGTCTTTCTTGTCTGCTAACATGCTCATTGAAATTAACAATACATTATTATACCATAAATGATTTGTATTTCTTTCAGTTAATAAAGACCCGTTCTGAAAGACTGTAGTAAGACCTTTGTTATATGGATGTTTACCATGGTGTAGCAGTGTAGTCACCCGCTCCTGCCCGGAAGGGCTTAAAACAGCCCTTCGAGAGAGTTGTGGCAGGGAAAAGCTGGGCTGATTGGGGGAAAACAGCCTCAGGTGTGGCCATGCCCCAAACAGACCCAGCTGGCCCTACAAAGGCCAGGGAAGCCAGGAGCGAATACTCTTTCTGCCTTTAGAGGGAGAAGGGCCTGGCTGCTAGGGAGCATACCTGGGTACCTAAGGTGGAGCAGGGCTGGGGGAAGGCAAGAGGATCTGGGGAGCTCTGGCCTGGAAACCCCCCGCAGCTGCAGGCCTAGGGTAAGGCCAACTGGGTACTGGGGTTGCAAAGGGGCAGCCCATGGGTAGGCAGAGGCAGCAGGTCCAAACCCCTTCGCCTGTGCTGAGTGGCTGATACAGTGCAGTCAGCCCCGGTGAACGGGGGCTAAGTGATGACTGGCAGTAGCCAAGACTGAGGCTAGGTGGGGATAGTGGGTGGGAGTTTCCCTGGGATGGGGAGACCCAGAACTGTGGGGGTACTGCCAGGGGGCAGCATCCAGTTAAAGGGGCACCGCGGTCCTGGTGGGGACACAGGGGCCAAGCGGCAGCAGGACACCGGCCTGCAGAGGGCGCTCCGGAGGCTGGAAACGCTAATTCCCAGAGACAACCAGCTGGAGGCGCTGCAGGGGTGAGTCCACACCCTTACACATGGTTAGAAACCTTTTAATGCATATTATACTTTTCATTTAGATAGGACCAGATTTTCAAAGGTATTAGGTGCCTGAAGATACAGATGAGTGACTAGCAGGATTTTCAAAAGTGCCTAGTGTCCACCAATGGGAGTTAAGTGCCTAGCCACTTTTGAAAATCCAGCTAGGCTCCTATCTGCATCCTTAGGCACCAACATACCTTTCAAAATCTGCCCGATAATGCTTTTTGTTCAGAGATCTCAGTGCTGTTTACAAAAGTTGCAAAGCATTATTAATTCGCTTTGGACAGGTAAAGGAATGGAGGCACTGAGAGATTAATTGATTCATCCAAGGTTATACAAGTTACTGGAAGATGTGAATAGAATACACATTTCCTGACTCCCAGCTGTGAGCTCATTTCTCTTGACTGCAGGATCTGTCCCTAAATGAGGTATCTAGCATGAACCTACTATCCTGTCCCCATTAAGCACCGGAAGAAGGTTTTCGCATGAGTGCCCTTTCCTCTGCTAGCACCCCTCCCACCTGTACTTCCCTCTCCAAAGAAATTTCCATGCTGCTTGTTCCTCACCCCTACTTTCAGCTCACAGTCCAATCCCATCTTGCTTTTTGTTGGCCAACAAGATGATTTGCCTGGTGGGTACAGGGGAGTTATGTTAGAAGGATGCATAGGGGGAAGGAGTTCCAGATTGGAGAAGGGCAGGTGTGGTGGGAATTAATTCTCTCAGTCCCCCTCCATAACTAGAAACCTTCCCGCTTCCCCCAGTCCAGCTGCCACAGAAAGCCCTATAATAATAGTTATTCCCCAGGTGACATACCGTTGGGAATGAGCTCATTTCCTAGGCTTTTATGAACAAGGCATGTGTGCAGTCTTTCCAATATATACGATCAGTTGAGGCACATGTAGTTGGGGATCAGTTGTACTTCTTAAAATAGACTCTTTGGAAAGGGCTGGATTTCCAGAGTGCATCTGGACTACTCACAATGGAAAAAATAGAATTATTTGAAACGTTGCCTACCTGGGGCCTTGTTCTCCCCTCACACAGAACACAAGTCATCTCCATTGTCTTCAGTGACAATGACTAGTATCCTTTGGGGCGTGGGGGAAATCAGGCATCTGGTGCTTATTATCATCCCTTAATTTCACTGAGCTCAACATACAGTGTGACATAAGGAGGAGACAAGGCCCTGAAGATGAAGAGATGGCAAGTAGCCTGTGCCACGCTGTCTGGGAATCCACCGCTAAAATGCTCCATACAATTAAAAAATGTTTGCTCACAAGTGAGGGTTTTTTTAAGAACAAGATTCTGTGATGTGGAGAAGGTAAGCAAATATTCCTTAAATGATTGCACAGTTCTTTCAATCGCCTGTTCATAAGTGTCTAAAAGCCTTAACAAACAGTGGAAGATTTAAGCTTTATAGGAAACCACCCCTTTATATTTAGAAGTAAACTCTCTTTAAAAAACAAACAAACACCAAAATAAGCTATTTATTTCCAGCGTCTAAGTAAATTTAAATGAATGTGACTATAGAAGCACAAGATTTCAAGACATTTCTACTATATGTTCTTACTAATTCTGAGCCCTTATTTTCTAACACAATTCCCTTCATCCCGTTGTAGCACCTTTCAACCCACTGTCTCCTAATGAATCCAACAGACATGAACTGGGAGTATAGCAAGGCGTGGTTTTCTGAGTATTCACTGCAGAGATTTCTAATTACTGTGGGGTTTAGCCAAGCAACAGAGTACAAGCTTATACCATGACTCATATGCTGTAAAACCAGTGATAAGCGCTGTCATAGGTCTCTCCCCCACTTGGAGCTGTTGGGTTCCAAAATGGGGACCTACATGGACTCCTCTAAACTAAAATCCTAGTTTAGATCTGGTTCTCGCTGCCACCAGTCAGGTTAAAGTGTCTGACACACTGCCTGTCCCCCAAGCTTCCCCTGGGGAACCCAGATTCAAACCCCTTGAATCTCACCAGAGAGAGAGAGAAACAGCCAGTTCCCCTCCCCCGCTTCCCTCTCTCCAGCCTGCTCCGGAGAGAGAGATACCTTGATTCAAACTCCTTGAATCTCTACACACAGGGAAGCAGCCCACTTCCCCCCTCCCACTCTCCTAGCCACTCTGGAGAGATACACACCGATTCCACTCTGTGAATCACCCTCAGGAGGAACTCACTCTTCCCCCCTCCCCTTCCCTTGAATCTCCACAAGAGAAGGAATTAACCAAGTCCAAAGAAAAGAATTTATTAAAAGAACAAAAAAAGAAAGTACACTATCTCTGTCATACCAGGATGCAAAAATACAGGGTCTAACTTATCAATCTCTGGAGAGAATCCCCCTTCCCTTCTTTCTCAGTAAAAGCAAAGTAACAGCAAACAGAAATAAAGAATTTCCTTCAGCAAACACACAATTGCAAATGTAGAAATCAAATTATAAGACTAATCCGCCTTTCTAATTAATACTCACTATTGGATAGTAGGAACTACTCCAGGAGAACTTGGAGACATGTCTGGCCTCTCTTAGATCCAAAAAGAGAACGCACAAGCCAACAAAGAACACAGACAAAGGCTTCCCTCCACAGAGATTTGAAATTATCCTGTCCCTTGATTGGTCCTCTAGTCAGGTGTTTCTCAGGTTACTGAGCTTGTTAACCCTTTCCAGGTAAAAGAGACCTTAACCCTGATCTGTTTATTTATGACAAGCGCTGTATATAATTAAGACATTGTTATAGCAGCTAGATCACATGTCTTTTTTGGAATGTTTACAGTCCTGAAAATGTGTAATGTTTTCAAAGCTGTCAGATGTGAAGACTGTTAAGATATCTTGGTGACTCCATGCATCTGAAGAAATGAGTTTTTTACCCACAAAAGCTTATGCCCAAATAAATCTGTTACTCTTTAAGGTGCCACTGGACTCCTCATTGTTTTTGTGGATACAGACTAACATAGCTACCCCTCTGATACTAAGGCCTGGTCTACACTGGGAGGAGGGGAGGGTTCAATGTAAGACACACAACTTCAGCTATGAGAATAGCGTAGTTGAAGTCAACATATCTTATTTTGACTTACCTCCTGTCCTCACGGCGCGGGATCGACGGCCGCGGCTCCCCCGTCGACTCCGCTTCCGCCTCTCGCCCTGGTGGAGTTCCGGAGTGGATGGGGAGCACGTTTGGGGATCGATTTATTGTGTCTAGATGAGACGTGATAAATCGATCCCAGATAGATAGATCACTACCCAGCAATCCAGCGGGTAGTGTGGATGTACCCTAGGTTTAGACCATCATTTTGATTATTCCAGATGTTTCCCTCTATGTATTTAAGGCATCTTCAGAAGAGCTATGTCTTACTGAGAACAAAAAATGGCCTTTATACCCTTTCCAAAGATTTGATATTGTCAGTGCCCACAAAGCTCTCATTTTTTGTCATGCACATTTCTGAAAGAAGTGTTTCATTTCTTGAAACATTTGCATTACAAGTAGCATGCACAGCTAACTATATTTACTTTTGAATGCAGTAGAAAGAGCTTAGAAGTGTGAAACCTGACAGCCATGAATTCAACATTTGAGGATAGCACTAGTTGGCCATGTTGTTAGCTGTAGCTAGGTAAACAATTCATAGCAAGCATAACAAATCAGTAAATTCGTTTTCCTTCAAATACATGGCTGTCATGTCTGATCCAAGAACTTTTTTTTTCTTGTGGATTGGTTTATCTAAGAAACAGGATTGGAAAGGATTCTCTGGCAAGAGTCATCTTGGGTCCAGCTGCTTTGGAATCTAAGTTACTGGATCCAAAAGCTAAATGCAAGGAGCCAACCTCCCAGCATAAGCGGAAGGATCCACCTACCTCATATCTGAGGGTTGGCACCAACAAATAGAGATGATATCTCAGGTCCATCACCCAGATCCATCTCCACCACCTCAAATGGTGCCAACCACAATGATTTTGCTGGTTGCAAAAGTCCAGCAAGATTATAAGGTTACATCTACACTGCAATAAAAGGCCTATGGCACGGCTGTAGCAGGCCCGGGTCAGCAGACTTGGGCTTGCAGGGCTCAGGCTGCGGGGCTAAAAAATGCTGTGTAGACATTCAGACTTGGGCTGGAGCCCGGATTCTGAAACACTATGAGGGAGGTGAGTCTCAGAGCCCAGAATCCAGCCCGAGCCCAAACATCTACACCTCTATTTTTAGCCCCACAGCCCAATCCCTGTGAGTGTGAACCAATTGACTCAGGCTCTGAGACTCAGTGCTGGGGGATTTTTATTGCAGTGTGGAAGTACAGTAAGAAAGAAGCCTCCTGGATGCCCCAAGAATGACTAATATTGGGCACACTGCTTCTTCTATGGACACTTAAAGAATTTTCAGTATTTGTGATGTTCTATCCACTACCTTATGGAATAGTATAGCATCTTATGGAGGAGAAGAACCTGATGTCACCCCTACACTTTCCTCTGTTGATGTTACTTCTCCTCAGTCCAGATCAGACTCCTGTGGTTGTGTATTTGTTCCTTCTCTCTCAGTAAAGTGTGTTACACTGTCGTTGGCGACCAGTCTCTGTCTCTGTGTTGTAGCACCAGATCCATTTTCTTTGGATCTGAGGGCTAGAATCCTTCTTGGAGCTGGGGAAGTCTAGATCAGATGCACAATTTGGCAAAGCAGTTCTCCAATTTTTATTATATTAGGACTTCACAGACCACCTTCCTAGGATAGGTGTACTGCTAGCCAATCTCTGCCAGCAGTGGCAATATGGAGAGGTCACTTGAAGAAGACATGAAGGTTACTTACCTGTAACCTGGAGTTCTTCAAGACACACTCTGCATATTTATGGTCCCCATCCACCTTCCCCTCTTCCTTGGATCCTAAACATCACAAAGGACGTGGGATCAGAAGGGAAGCGACTAAGGTGGCCACAGCCCCTTGCTTCTTTATACCTCCAGCCTCAGAATGTTTGCTGAGGGAAGAGATTGGATGGGTACCTGAGTGCTCCAACAAGCACTGCTAGCTAAGGCTCTGCCATCTAGCCTGTACTGGCTGGAGGATCCCAGGAGTGTGACTATGCAGCCCCCATCTCGAAGAACTCTGGTTACAGGTAAGTCACCTTCATTTACTGGAGCACCTGGGGAAGATGCAAGCAAACAAAACACCCAACCCACATTTATCAACTGCATTTGATGATCCCTTACTTTTGTGTATGCTTAGCCACCAGCAAATGTTCTTGAGTCTGGAAGAACAATACAGAGGTATGTGAAACAACTGAAGGGAACTTTAGGAAAAGAACAATCTTAAAAACAATAGAGATGTGTCAGTCGCCTTTCCTACTTTGCTCACATAATTAATACTGTGATGTTTTCCTGATGACTTTCTAATGTATTGTTGAAATAATAAAAACAAAACAATAACATTTTGGAAAGAAATCTAAGGGTACTCCTACGCATATGGGATAAAATGGCTTAAAATGAAAATAGTTTAAAATTGCATTTATGATAAATAGTATCAGCGAAAGTTCACAAAATTAATACAGAGTTTACAGTTGAGAAACAGACTTTCAGCATGGAACTCTGTGCCTGAAAAGAGTCCTATTGATGTCAATGAGGGGAATCCACATGAGGGTATGTATCCATGCTGGTGAGTTCAATTGCCAGATTGGGTAGGGTTACCATATTTGAACATTCAAAAAAGAGGACACTCCATGGAGGGGAAGGAGGTGGTATTTGCACCAGTATCTACCAACTCGCATTGTATTAATGTGTTGTTATACTGTTATATATGCTGTGCGCTACATGTCATCTATATTGAGTATATATAAGAAAAAGTGATATGGCCTCCTCACCCTCCCGCCTGCTGCTGGCTCCCTTGCCGCTCACCTCTTCACCGCCCCCCGCCCGCCACTGGCTCGCTGCTCGCCTCTTCACCCTCCCTGCCCACCACTTGCCTTCTCACCCAGCCGCCTGCCAGCTAGCCAGTCAGCCACTGGCTCCCTCGTTGCTCACCCCTTCACCACTCCACTGCAGCTTGCCTACTCACCCACCAACCCGCTGCTGGCTCACCGCTCACCTCTTCACCCTGCCCCGCTTGCCTACTCACCCCTCCTGCCACAGGTCCCTCTGGCTCCTAGGATTAGGGGCAGCCAAGGGGTCTCCACGTGCTGCGCCTGCCACAAGCGTGAGCTCCGTGGCTCCCATTGACTGGGAAAAGCACCAATGGGAGCTGCTGGAGCCGCAGAGCGGGGCTTGCAGGCACCGGCAGCGCACAGACAACCCTCCGGCCCCCCCAACCTGACCCTAAGAGCCAGAGGGACCTGCCAGGGGGGCGAGGTGGGGAGTCCCAGCAGTGCTTACCTGGGGCGGCTTTCGGGAAGCATCCGGCAGGTCCCTCTGGCTCCTAGGATCAGATCAGGGGGGCGGAGGGCTCTCTGACGACTGCCGGCGCCTGCAAGCCCCACCCCCACAGCTCTGACTGGGCAGGAGGGAGCTGGTGCAGCATGCAGAGACCCCCTCGGCCTCTGTGCCTAAGGGCCACCTACACTGCAGGCTCCTGCCAGTGGGTGGGTGCCAAGAGCTGCCCCAGGAAGCGCTGTCAGCCCCGGGACTTTGGTGCGTGCGGTGAGGTGAGTGGTCCTGATATCGGGACAAAGGGCATCCCGACCAATGTGGCAAAATTAGAGATTTAAAATTAGAAATTTAGATATTTAAAAATTCCTCCTGGATGGCGATTTAAGAACCAAAAAGCTGGACATGTCCAGGAAAATATGGACTATGGTAACCCTAGGATTGGGGCCTAAAACTTTAGGCAAGAAACGATGAGAGATAGTGACAAACAGTAAGGCTGGAGCAGGGCACTGTAAGGTCAAGGGCTGTACTAGTGAGATTATTAAATTACTTATTTTGTTGTTTACACATCTTGGTGGCTTATTATACAGCTGAGTCAATAACTGATTTTTCGGTTTGATGGCCAAACTGAAAAACCTAAAAAAAATTGATTTGTTTCAAACCAAAACGGATTTTTTTTTTCCTGCTGAAACAAAAAAGAAAGTTTTTTGTTTGGGTTGAACAAAACATTTCAATTGTCATTTCAAATAAAGATTTCAAAACACAATGTTGATTCTAAGCATTTTCTCAATGAAATGGGTAATTCAAAATGAAGAAGTGTGCCAAAAAATGCTGAATGGCAAAATCATAAACTACTGGAAATGTAGGCAAATGCAAAGTCATTAGTATGGGCTAATTAATACAATCAGCGCCCATTTAGGGCACCACATTTAATGTAGGTTCGCAGAAGAAGTGCTGACCGTGCCATGTACTAATTGCCCTGACCCAAACCATTCATACTCACCCGTAGGGGTTCTGTTTGCCTGTTTCTCCATCAAGAATGTGTTTTTGTTCTGTCTCAGCTGTGTGTAGTGAGCAGCTCTGCCATGACGCTTCCTTTGAAGCATCACTGTAGCAAAGAGATGAGGGAGGGCATTTGAAGTACCATCTGCAGGTAACTCAGAGACAGCCTTTTAGATGAAGAAATGATTTAGACAGAGCTAGGTGAGTGATGAAAAGAGGAGCACCTAAGGGTAAGAGGAAAAATGCTTTCTTTTTTTAAAACACCAAAGTATACAGGGCCAACCGTGAGACTTGGAGCATAAACAAACAGCTTTGTGAAGGAATGAACTTCAGTTAATCAAACAACTGACTCATTGTAATAACCCCGTCATATAAAGGTGATGTAGTCTGTATGCTACTGTGTGTTTTGTCAATAAATTTGTGGAAGCACTGCAGCACTGTTTTGAGAAATAGGAACATGGGGAGAGTTTAGGATTCATTTGTTAGATTATCCTTCGCAAACCACAGTGCAGAAGATTACAGTGGGAACAGGAAAGAACTTGCTGACTTTGTAAAAATCAAAGCCTACAGCTTGCACACATCCATAATTATGAAACATCTGTTAAAAAATGTGGATAATGATTCAAAAGTTCATAGTTTAAAAAAAAAATTACACAACAGTGAAACAGCACCTCCTTTCAATTCCTTATGACTAAGGCTGCGTGTCTGTCACAGAGGTCACAGATTCCGTGACTTTCTGCAGAGACAGCAGCAGCAGTTTGGGTGTGTGGGAGGGGGCTCAGGACAGGGGCAGAGGGTTGGGGTGCATGGTTGTGCTTACGTGGGGGGGGGCCTCCCTGGCGCCCACCAGCATGTCCCTGCAGCTCCTAGGTGGAGGGTCTAGGGGGCTCCACGCACTGACCACACCCACAGGTGCTGCCCCCACAGCTCCCATTGGCTGCAGTTCCCAGCCAATGGGAGCTATGGAGATGGCGCTTGTGGCAGGGGCAGCGTGCAGACCCTCCCTGGCTGCCCCTCCCCCTAGGAGCTGCAGGAACATGCCGCTTGGAGTTGGGTAGGGCGCCTGCCAGCCCTGCCAACCCTCCCCCACCAGCGGGGATCCCAGGCTGTGTGCCGCTGCCCACCCGCCTCCCAGCTCCAGCGGGGGCCCGGGTTGCACACTGCCGCCCGCCTCCCACCCTAGCACCTGCAGCCCCCTGGCCTAAGTTTTAGTTAGGGGTATATAGACCTGTACAGGACTTTTACTAAAAATACCCATGATTAAAAGGTAACAACCCTTCAAATCATCAATCGTCAACAGACCAACTACCTCAGATGTTACAGTTGGGATGTTTTACAACTCACCCTTGCACCTCCTTCTTAAACTACACACTTGCTTAATTAATAAATTACTCAGCTCATCTGTACAAAGATGCTGGGCAGTGCTGGAACAGAAAGATGGTCAATACCCACTTTGGTAACTGTCTTCAGGAGAAGCCAAAGAAGCAGTTTCACTAGACTCTTCCATAATATAGTTGGAGTGTAGAGATAGCTACAGCAAAGGTTGCTTCCATCTTTCCATCTGACATGTACATTTTATCGCCCTGAGTCAGCTAAGCACATCAATGGGATTCAAGCAGGTGTTTAAGGGTATGTCTACTCTACACTGTAGTGTAATCTCAGGGTTTGAACTCAGGCTCAAGTCTAACTCCTCTTCCATCTACACACAAATCATGTTAACCCAGGGCTCAGACCCAGGTCCCCATTGGGGTGGATGGTCTGAGCCTACGTCAAGCCAGGTCTCAGGGTCCAAGCTCTATTGCTTTTCAGTGTAGATGCAGCCCCACTGGATTTGTGCTCTGGGAGTCCACCAAAAGCATCCCACAATCCCACGGGCCAACTGTCTTTGTCCTCTGGAAAGTCAAGTTTGGTGGACAGTCAAGTTTTCTCATGCTACACTATGTACAAAGGGCTAAAGCAGCCACATTTTAGGAGGGCACAAGGAAATTTGGGATATGGGTGGTTGGACTTGGGCCTTCATAATGCAGTGTAAATGCTGTAGCCTAATGTTGGGACCCAGGGTTCAACTATTCCTAAGATGGGGTTACAAATGAGTATAGATGTTCAAACCCTAGGTTAACAAATCCAGGGTCTGCTAACATGAGTTCTACTAATCCTGGGTTTACTTTGCAGTGTAGACATACCCTGCATGGGAGAGGATTAGTCACATGCTTAACTTTAAAAATGAAGAAAAAATTATTGCTCTGTATGGAAAAAAGTCACATTGACTTCACCTGGCTTTGGATCGGGCCTGTGAACTTGGGAAGTCTGCTCCTGGAAAACTGCCATTGACTCATTGGTTTCCAACGGTTTACAGTGGAGTAGCAACTTCACAAAGAAGAGTGCTCTATCACCAGACTTTATGGTGCATCATTAATTACATTTAATGGCAGGCACTAAAGGAAAACCAGGGATTTCTGTTTTCCATTTACCCTACTGCATCACCCTTGATGTCAATAGATTTGAGCCATCCAGCCGCTGCTCCGCAGGAAGGTAAATTAAGGTCAAGACAGGCTAATAGGTGAGGAAGACTCATTCCTAGGAAGTCGCGGCAATGAAAAAACGCCTGCCATCTGGAGCTGTCATAAGCATGAATTTGCATTACTCCCCGCAAAGTAAATAATTTGCAATCTAGAGAACATTACGCTCCCTGGATGCAAAGCCCCACTGCTGTTGCAAATGTGGTCTCTCTGCTTTCAGTGTCATTACCAGACTTGTGAAAGCTCCCCAGAGGTCTCCTGAGAGATGGGAATGGGCACAGAGGGGTATTGCAACCACCAGGAGTTTAGCACTATGGATTGAATGTGGTTGTGCCACTCCGTCCGTTTACTCACCCTCTGTGACTGAAAGCTTTCCTCCCAGCTCTGACAGTGCCACAGCCACTTGGGGAAGCACATGATTTCCTCTGGGGGCTGAATTTTTTATTTGTGTTGCAGGCCCCTGACAGACATGGCATAGAAGCAATATTTATATCAGCTTTTGTAATGTCACTGCAGCAGCCACAATTCAGGGAACTGAAATGCTGGATCATGAGCCATGGTATAGAGAAATCATAGACTAGAAACAAATGCAACCATCCTCAGACAATCCTCTGTTGTCCCAAGGCAATGGCAGCACGTACTGGTTCCTAATACTGTTAGGATGATGCCCAATATTCATGTGGGGGGAACAGAGAAAAGGGATTCTGCTGCAGTTTAGAATAAAACTAAAAGACTCTTGTCCCTGATTGTATCCTGTCTGCTCTTGTGTTGTCATTTACGTCTGTGCAAAGTGTGTATAAAGCCACCACCACTCATGTAATTCAGCAGAGAATTCTGACTTGTTGGCATTTTACACCCACATTGCATGCAGTGTACATGATGACACAAGGTGCAAAGCAAGGAGCTGGGAATTCCAATTTGCATCCAGGGAGTGGGGAATTCCCATTTTCAGCTGACGCCAGTTCTTTACCATTAGGTACTTAGCTGTGTTAAGAGCTAGGGTAGGAATACAGCCAAATTCTCAACAGTTGTAACTCAAGGCGTAACTTCAATGGAGTTATGCCAGCAGAACGGTTGATCCTTAATTTACATTACTGGACTGTAGGCAATAGCTCTCTGTGTGGGGGACATTATGCCAACTGCCCATTTTTTCAGTCTCTAATCCACACTGCAACAGGATGAGTGATCTGATCTGATTAAACGATCACATAAATTGTGCTGTAAGTAAGGGGTGATCTCCACCAGCCAGTTTGTGCACATATATGTCTGTTTTTTATATGCATATGATTGTGTCTGCTGCCAACTAGCAGCCACTAGCTGGACACTGAGCCTGAGTCTCCCTTTACACTAGTTTATGCTCATGTAACTCCATTGAGTTAATGGAGTTATTCCTGACACATCAGGTGCAAATGATAACAGAATTAGGCCGCCTGTCTTAATCTTCAGCTGTGCCAGAGCAGAGCTCAGTACAGCTGAGTGAGAGGTGGGAGAAGGGATGCAAAGCTGACTCTAAGATGGCTTTCTGCTCCTTCTTCTCCTACTGCTGGAGCTGGATTTAAGAAGGTGAACTGTCAGGCTGGAAGGAGGTTACTAGTGGAGTTCCTCAGGGATCGGTTTTGGGATCAATCTTATTTAATCTTTTTATTACTGACCTTGGCACAAAAAGTGGGAATGTGCTAATAAAGTTTGCGGATGACACGAAGCTGGGAGGTGTTGCCAATACAGAAAGGGACCAGGATATCGTACAGGAAGATCTGGATGACCTTGTAAACTGGAGTAATAGTAATAGGATGAAATTTAATAGTGAAAAGTGCAGAGTCATGTATTTAGGGATTAATAACAAGAATTTTTGTTATAAACTGGGGACGCATCAGTTGGAAGTAACAGAGGAGGAGAAGGATCTCAGAGTATTGGTTGATCAGAGGATGACTATGAGCTGCCAATGTGATATGGCTGTTAAAAAAGCTAATGCGGTTTTGGGATGCATCAGGTGAGGTATTTCCAGTAGAGATAAGGAGGTGTTAGTACCTTTATACAAGGCACTAGTGAGACCTTATCTGGAATACTGTGTGCAGTTCTGGTCTCCCATGTTTAAGAAAGATGAATTCAAACTGGAACAGGTACAGAGAAGGGCTACTAGGATGATCCGAGGAATGGAAAACCTGTCTTATGAAAGGAGACTCAAAGAGCTTGGCTTGTTTAGCCTAACCAAAAGAAGGCTGAGGGGAGATATGATGGCTCTTTATAAATATATCAGAGGGATAAATACCAGGGAGGGAGAGGAATTATTTAAGCTCAGTACCAATGTGGACACAAGAACAAATGGATATAAACTGGCCATCAGGAAGTTTAGACTTGAAATTAGACGAAGGTTTCTAACCATCAGAGGAGTGAAGTTCTGGAAGGGGAGCAGTGGAGGCAAAAGATATATCTGGCTTCAAGACTAAGCTTGATAAGTTTATGGAAGGGATGGTATGATAAGATGGCCTAATTTTGGCAATTAATTGATCTTTGACTATTTGCGGTAAATATGCTCAATGTGATGGGACACTAGATAGGGATCTGAGTTACTACAGAGAATTCTTTCCTGGGTGTCTGGCTGGTGAGTCTTGCCCAGGGCCGGCTCCAGGCCCCAGCACGCCAAGCGCGTGCTTGGGGCGGCATGCCGCGGGGGGCGCTCTGCTGGTCGCCGGGGGGGGAGGGGCGGCAGGCAGCTCCGGTGGACCTCCCGCAGGCGTGCCTGCGGAGGGTCCGCTGGTCCGCGGCTCCGGTGGACGTCCCGCAGGCGTGCCTGCAGAAGGTCTGCTGGTCCCTCGGCTCCAGTGGACCTCCCGCAGGCGTGCCTGCAGAGGGTCCGCTGGTCCCGTGGCTCTGGTGGACCTCCCGCAGGCATGCCTGCGGATGCTCCACTGGAGCCGCGGGACCAGCGGACCCTCCGCAGGCACGTCTGCAGGAGGTCCACTGGAGCCGCGGGACCGGTGACCGCCAGAGCACCCCCCGCGGCGTGCCACCGTGCTTGGGGCAGCGAAATTGCTAGAGCCGCCCCTGGTCTTGCCCACGTGCTCAGAGTTTAACTGATCGTCATATTTGGGGTCAGGAAGGAATTTTCCTCCAGGGAAGATTGGCAGAGGCCCTGGGTTTTTTTCGCCTTCCTCCGCAGCATGGGGCATGGGTCACTTACTGGAGGATTCTCTGCACCTTGAAGTCTTTAAACCACAAGTTGAGGACTTCAGTAGCTCAGACATAGGTCAAGGGCTTGTTACAGGAATGGGTGGGTGAGATTCTGTGGCCTGCGTTGTGGATGAGGTCAGACTAGAAGATCATAATGATCCTTTCTGACCTTAAAGTCTATGAGTCTAAAATGGTCCCAGGGGGCTATTCCACTGGTGAGGATCAGACCTCAGCAAGTATTTCAAATAGCTTTTTAGTCATATTACATGTGAGGTTGTCTTTCAGAGCATGGGAAATCAAGGACTAGTGGTGTTTATTTACTGAGCACTGACTGTGTTGTGCACTATATGTTAATCACAGGAATTTCTCTCACTCCTAAAACAATACTTGCTTTGCTTCACTGTGCTCCTTCACCAACTATGGCGACATAGGTTCTCCCTACATGGAAAAAGCGCTAGAGTTCTACTTTAAAAATGGCCACTTGTGGAGTTCCATTTGGCCCCACCTGAGCTGGGACTTCTGCACAACTCTTTAGGTGTAAGCAGCTCTCCGGGTGTCATAGAGTATGGCTACACTTGCAGCTGTACAGCGCTGGGAGTTAAACCTGTCTTCGTACAGCAGAGTAGGGAAAGCGCTGCAGTCTGGCCACACTGACAGCTACCAGCGCACTGTCGTGGCCACATTTGCAGCATCTGCAGCAGCACTGGGAGCGGTGCCTTATGGGCAGCTATTCCAGTGTTCAAGTGGCTGCAACGTGCTTTTCAAAAGAGTGGGGTGGGGTGGAGTGTGACAGGGAGCTTGTGGGAGAGAGAGAGAGTGGATTTTTGGAGCCGACACTGTCAAGTTCCGTCCACCTCCCCCACTCCCCTCTCACTCACTGAAAGCAAACAGCTTTTTTTCCTCACAAACCAGATAAGCAGCCACTCCAAAATGGACCCCCCCTGTCCCACCTGCCACGCTGTTTCTCAACTCAAGCAAACACTAGCTGTGGGCGTTCCAAAGGGAGCCCCCCTGCCTGCCTAGTCACAGCAAACAGTAGCTGTGTTTGTTTTTTTTAGATAAGCAGCTCCCGGAGCCCGGAGTTGACAACAAAACAAAGAGGCATCACAACAAAACAAAGAGTGTTATCTTTACTTAAAAGCTGCATGGGAAGCTTCCGGAGGTCAGTTACAGCGTATTAAGATTATTCCCTTTTTACACTGGCGCCCCAACGCTGCAGCAGCAGCGCTGTTCTCTTCATTCCTCTCGTGCAGGTGGAGTACATGCAGCACTGTAGCCAGGGAGATACAGCGCTGTATGTGCCTTGCCAGTGTGGACGGGGAGTGAGTTACAATGCTATAAAGCCACCACCAGCGCTGTAACTCTCAAGTGTAGCCAAGGCCATAGTGTGTCAGCTACACCAACCCCATTGTGAGGCCTGGGCACTCCTGTTGATTCAATCAGAACTAAATCCCAGGAGAGTTTCAGCTTGCAATGCATGTGAAGAGCAAGAGCGCTGATGGTACAAAACAGCTGCTCTTCAGTTCATGCATTTTCTCTGCCCCTTTACTTCCCACCAACTCTTACTATGTGGGGCGGAGGGGGAACATTATTGTGTCTGGAGGCAATGTGGGGGTTTCGTTGGTGCTGAGGGGATCAGAGCACACTTTGCTACTAGGATTTATCTGTAAAAGAGCAGTTAATACATGTTGAGACAGAAGGGTGAGTTAATTCCCCAAGCTGTGGCCATTTAACTGCAGATATACAGGCCCCAAATGATAAATGTGACTTTAATTTTGCACTTGCAAAATTGTGCATGTAGATATTTGCATGCACAAAACTTCAATGTACAGAATGTGGGAAATTTGTTCATGCACAGTATAGAGGCTCTGGGCCAGATCCTCAAGGGGGTATAAATTGATTTCAATGCATCTGTATGGATTTACATCAACTAAGGATCTGGCCTGTATTTAAGACTGAGTGAAATAACCCAGCTTTGGGCCAGATTCACATGGCCCCTGTGCACCACTCTAGTGGTGCAAAGGGGCAATACAGCAAGTTTAACCAGCTGGCTGAAATTCCCGAGTGTGGCAAGCCCAAGTAGCATACAACTAGCACGACTGGATCTGTGCCATTGTCTTCAGGGGCATGCTTAAGGGAAAGGGGAATGCCCCTTTATAATCTGGCAATCCCCAGATGGAATAATATCCCCTTGGGGGCTGTGCACCTGGCAGAACTTTGAGCAGCAATGAGAGGTACCAGGATTAGCCCCAGGACTGTGGAGCCATAAAGGTGGCTTATAACTACTTTTGCCCCTCCCCGCCCACCCCCTTTGAGGTGCTGCTGAGTTCTGCTTTGGCAAAACTTCTTTTACCATATACACTGAAAATTGTATATTGAAATCCTTCTGCTGTATATGTGTGGGGGTGGGGCAGAAGAGTGAGAGGCACCCAAGGCTCCAGCAGCTGTTGCTGCTGCCTGGAGGTGGTATGGGGAGGGTTTGTCAAGAAGGGAAGTCTCCCAGCCCCGCAAGGAGGGCGGGGAAGGAAAGGGGATATATTGCAGTTACTTAAGAGCCCCCAACTATTTCCAGATTTCATTGCACTTGAGAAAGTCTACCAGGAACAGGAAAGAGAACATCTGGAAAGAAGGTACCCTGGCTAGCTAAACACTTTCTTTAAAAGATTAATGCTATTAAATAATTGCCACGTTTTGAAATGCTGCCTGAATGGGTATTTGGAAGAAGCTGAGTTCTCAGCATTGAGTATTTTTTTCTGAGCAGGCTGCAGTGTTTTTGTCATTGCCACATGCATGCATGCATGCGTGTACACACACACACACACACGATGTGAAATCAGCTTTATGCTACCTCAAAGAGAAATCTCTTATCATCCAATATTTGCAATTTCCCTTTAATTGATTTACTCTAGAGAAGTCAGTGGAGGGAAAGTTTTTCTCCCCTTTTTCTTGCAACCTGCAGGGTGTGGGAGGTGATTTTATTGTCTGTGTGTCTGTGGGCAAATCTTCAGATATTTTGTGTGTGTAAAATATGTAGAAGCCCTATACAAAATATGATAGCATTCATTTCAAACACTTTATAGTGTTTCAGACTCATGATGCAGTATACTTTGTGTGTGTGTGTGTGTGTGTGTGTGTGTGTGTGTGTATTAAATCAGGGTAGAGAATTTGTGAGATTCACTCATCAGGGATATTAATTCACCACTTAATCTGCAGTGATGCCTTTTTGGAGGGTTATGTATGTATTTAATCCTAACCCATGGAATCTCCCAAATGTTTCAAACTCTTGCTATTCCCAGACAAACCCTTTTGTGTTTGAGTTTATTCTTTCTTCTCTTTATCATATGTTTTGACAATAACAAAATACCTTCCAAGCCTCAGGGGATTGTAATCCATCGTTAGACTGATGCTTTCTGCCTTTGTTTTATTTATGTGAGACTGACAATGTGGAGCTCATTGGCATTGCACACGGTTATTTGTTTCTCCCTCTCAGACGTGGGGCTCTAGCTCGCTTTTCTTTTCTCTTGCTCTCCTTTTTCCTTTTAGGGGATTGCACCACCGTTACAATGTCTGAACCAACGCACGCTGACAAAGAGAAGAAAAAAACAATTCCCCCTAGCCTGAGTGGCCGAAGAGCCCTCCCCCCAAACATCTCCAATGCTGAAGAAGATGAGGTCCCTGTCATGGAGATGACTGCTTTGGTACCTAGGGGAGTTAACCTGAAAGGTACAGTGTATTGCACATTTTAAGAGTTGAACCCTTTCTATATTTCCAGTACCTACATCTGTTTACGTCTACGAAGTAAAATAAAAACACTTGTAATAACAAAGGTAGGTAATGATAATTTGTTGTACTTCTGTAGCTCCTTTCATTTGAGGATCTCAAAGGCCTTTATAGGGTTTAACCAATGACCATCCCTGTCAGAAAGAGGAAAGGAAGTTCTGTCTTGCAGGCGGAGAAGCTGATGCACAGAGAAATTAAGTGGACTGCCCCAGGTTGACCATGTCAAATAGTAGATGGAGGAGGCAGATTCAGGAATATTTTGACAACTATAACACTGAGTTCAGTTCATTGTGACTTGTGGGGATCATATTATTTGTTGTTCAAAAGCATTCAGATGATTGCGGGTTATTTCTGAAAATGTTTGCAAATCTTGAATTAGCCTTTAAAATTACCAGAAATTGCTTGTTATGCTCCAGAGCTTACAATCAGGGATCAGAACTGATATCATGTGACTTGAATGTCAAACAACATTGAGTAACAATTCTAAGTCTTTGGAACAAACAGGTTCACATGCCAGCTGAAAATAATATGAAAATAATACTTATAAATAACATACATTTAAAGAAATCAGGATTGACGCGTGAATGATTCACTAGCCTAAGAGGCTAAATTTATAACAAACATTATTAGAAATTAATAGGTGAGCTAGTTCTACAGAGCAACCAGGGCAGTATGATATAATAATATGAAACTCCTATAACAATTTTCAGCCAAGGATCTCAAAGCACATAACAAAAGTGGGTAAGCAGTAATATCTCCATTTTACAGATGAAGAAACTGAGGAATGGAGAGCTTTAGTTGCACTTGAAGACTGTGTAGCCTTGATTTCCTTCACCCTAAACCCATGCCTTAGCCACAAATTCACCCACCCTTCTCATCCTAATACATAAATGTTTCTTTAATAAACATCACTTTTAAAAATGGGCAAGCAACTGTCGTGTTAAGAGTGGAACCACGGGCTATGCTTTGCAAACATCCTTGCTGTTGTATGTTGGTTTGTGTTTTGATATAATGTAGCACAGTGCAACACGACATAGGAAGGTCCAGCTCAGACTACCGTGAATACATAGGATCTCAAAGGAGAAACATTAGTAAAATCAGGGAAGCCTAAGGTCTTTAGATGCCTGAGAGGAAGATTAGAGAAGTTGTGTTGTGGCCCCAAACCAAAGCCCGTTGAAGTCAATGGAAAGACTCCCACTGACTTTTGAAGAGCTTTGGATCAGAACCCATGTATAAGGGTAGAGTTGGGGGAGATTTTTATGGATGTTTTCCACCAACAAAATTAAAACTTTCAGGCAAGTAAAAGGTGGTGAGTAGTCTGAAATGTCCGCCTCCTGCCTCGCTGGCAGGCCAAGAGATTATTAATGTACAAGGCAAGGAAGTTGATGGCCTAGAACTCTGCCTTTAAATAGATAAGTGTAGAGGTTCTTTTGTATCATAATGTGCTGAAGGGGAGAATCTGCCTGGAAAGATTCACTGCTTCTGAGGGGACTCGTTTGCCCCACATTATCCCGTAGCAATATTTTTCCAGCAGAACCGAGGAAAATGCAGTCAGCATAGCCAGGAAAATACACTTTGAAAAGGATCTGCAGGGTGTGTGATGGTGACTGGGGGGGAGGGAGGAATTGCTGCTGTTTTCACCCCATTTTCAGAAATAACAGAAGAAATTACCTGGCCTCTTATTTTTCTAGACCAACATGTCTTACACACAACTCTGGCTGAGTATTGCATTTTGGGGTTGGTGCTTGCTGCACAGAGCAGGTGCAGTGTTGTGCAGACAAGCACAAGGTAAGAATTTGCCAGCAGGACAGGACGTGCCGGGGAGCTGAGGCCTGCGTCAATGAGCGTGCTTTCTGCCTAAGCTGCTTCCATGCCTATGCTACCACAATATCTGAGCACCTCACACTAACCAAAGGATTTTATATTCACAGCACCTCTGTGACATAGGAAGTGCTATTATTCCCATTTTACAAATGGGGGACTAAGTGATTTATACAAGGTAATACATGAAGTTTGTGGTAGAGGAAGATTGAACTTGTAGCTCTCAGGTCAGCACCCTGACCATGGGACCATCCTTCCTTTGCTCTGCTTGCCAAGTTACTCCTACTTAGTGGGAGGAATAAGGCTTTATGGTGGGCTAATAGCTGAGTGCTTTATTAACCAGCTAAGAATTAGAGACTGACATCCATATCTCTCCAGACACACTCGTTCTTCATCCATATCATGCCCCTTTTTTACCTAGGTGAGTTCAGCAGAAACCTGTCTGGGGGGCTTGAAACTTCCTGGTGCTCAGTTGTGGAAGATATGCTCAATACTTATCCTTACTTGTGTCCACTCTTACTAGCACTGGACAGGAAACACCCAGCGCACCCTCCTTTGCACCATCCAAAGACTTACCAATGAGCCGTGCCTTTGTGACTGGAACTACCTGAGATTCAAATCAATAAAGTACCCACAATTCTTCTAGTTTGGAGCCATTTCTGTCTTGTTCTTTAGGAAGTCATGAAGTTTGAAGGCCATTTTTTTTATTGACAAAGCACCTTAACTTGTGCTAATGTGTTGCCATGAAAGTTTAAATTCTTCCTTTATAAATGTTTTAAGTCATCAAATTGCTCCTTCTTGCACATGAAATGAGCTTGCCCTGAACATCTGGTCCAACGCTGATGTCTGCCAATCAAGAGGATTTTGCTTCAAGGCTGTCCCTCTGCTGCTTGCTCTCTGTTTTGAACAAAGAGGTTCAGCTGTTCAAGGGGGTCTGTAGAAAGCTCTAAACATCCCTGTGCTTTTCATTGTATCCCTTTCCTAGTTTTATTTTCTATTAATGCTGATGTCTAAAGCATACAATTACCAGGAGCCTTGCAGATATTTTGGCCATTGCAACTAACACAACAACAACTTTTGTTGTAAAGGCACAGGTCAGCTGCACACGGTCAATGTACAGTTGTTAATTTTAAACACTTTTGATGTTGAAAGTGTGTATGGGGAAAATTCTGCAGGCATAGATCGCTGCACTTTGACACAAGCTTCATAAAGACCTGAGAAGAAGCAAACAGATACTGGAGCTATAGGATGAATTTCCTTTTTATTTTCTTGAAGGTGCTAGTCTGAAAATAACAGAAGGAGTGACCTGGCCTCTTATTTCTGAAAGCAGGGTGAAAATAGAAGTAAACTCCCCACTGAATGGTCCCAAATTTTGTCAGAGGAATCAGAGTGCTGAGACAAAGATGCATCACATTCCACTCTTCCTCCAACTCCACAGAAGTCCCACATGTAATTTCTGTCAATGGGGGCACTGCAACTTTTATGTGGAGTGTTCCTGCATTGGGAAGGAATTGAGGAGATGCCATGAGATTGCAGCTTTGCATAACATCATTCCACTGGAAACTCAGGAGATTTCCTCACATAAGTTAATGATGATCTTGTTAGCCTTGTTATAAATGGAGTGTTGGTAAATCTGAGGGAGTGAGGTGAGCAGATGTTCCAGGCACAAGGAAAAAAATGTGCTTTGGCTCTGACAAAATATTGTCCTCCCCCACCAGGGCTCTGTTAGTTCACCATTGGCTGTATGCCTCTGCCTGTAAGAAAATGATCTAGAGCAAACTAGAGTGGGAGATGGAGAACTCAGGATTCCCAAATGGAAAAGTCACGTAGAATTAAATAGAGAATAGTAACCTTGCTCTAGAGTTTTTAAACCTTCTGATCATTCTGATCAGAAATTGTATCCCTTTTATGGGTGGCGTTTAAAATCCTATATAAATATAAATGTATAAATATCTCCTGTCTGTGTGTTCCAGTCTATGCATCCGAAGAAGTTAGCTGCAGCTCACGAAAGCTCATGCTAAAATAAATTTGTTAGTCTTTAAGGTGCCACAAGTACTCCTGTTCTTTTTGCGGATACAGATTAACACGGCTGCTATTCTGAAATCTATATAGATAATGTTTATCATGTATCCTCTCTGTGGGTGGGGTTATGATAAACTTTCTTTATATACAATTTTAAACCCCAACGTTTGTCATAACTCTGTCCACAGAAAGGATACAATTCCCTATTAGATCAATCAGCAGTTTTAAAAACTCTAGAACAAGGTTACTATTCTTTGTTTAAGTCTATAGGCTTCTTGAGTAATTGCTACAAAAGTTTCATCCCTTTTAAATTCCACTGGACTTTTCCATAAGGGCTGTAGTAAGAAATATGTTGAGCATTTTTACATCAAACGGACATTTCCCTCTCTGATTTGTTCTAGATTGGTTTCCCACAACGCAGCATACAGCTGATGATGAGAAAAGACAAGGACATACTTCTGCAACCCTTATTCATATGAGTATAAAAGAATAGCACAAGTATGTAGTAGCAAAATCAGAAAGGCTAAGGCACAAAATGAATTACATCTAGCAAGGGCAATACATTACAATAAGAAGAGGGTTCTATAAATACATTAGGAGTAAGAGAAAGACAAAGTAAAGTATAGCCCTTCTACTTAGTGGGGGAACAAGAGCTAACAGACAACGCCAAGAAGGCTGAGGTGTTTAACACCTATTTTTGCTTCAGTCTTCACCAAAAAGGTTACTTGCGACCAGATACATAAAACAATTAATATTAATAACAAGGGGGAAGGAATGCACAGCAAAATAGGGAAAGGAGAAGTTTAAAAAAAACTTACGTGGGTTAGATGTATTCAAGTCAGTATGGCCTGATGAAATTCAGCCTAGGGTGCTTAAGGAACTTGGAACCATTATCTTTGAGAACTCCTGAAGGGCTGGTGAGGTCCCAGAGGACTGGGCAAACATAGTACTTCTCTTTTAAAAAGGGCAACAAAGACGACCTTGGGAATTATAGACCAGTCAGCCCAACTTTGATATTTGGAAAGATACTGGACAAATTGTTAAACAATATGTAAGCACTTGGAGGATTAATAAAGTTATAAGGAATAGCCAGCATGGATTTGTCAAGAACAAATCATGCCAAACCAACCTATTTTACTTCTTTGACACAGTTACTTGCCCAGTGGATAGGGGGGAAACTGTAGATGTGATTTATCTTGATCTTTAGTAAGGCTGTTGACTCAGTCCCGTATGACAATCTTATAAACAAAAAAGAGAAATATGGTCTAGATGAAATTACTGTAAGGTAGGTGCATAACTGCTTGGAAGATCATACTCAAAAAATAGCTATCAATGGTTCTCTGTCAAACCAGGAAGGTGTATTGTCATGGGGATCAGTGTGTCTGGTACTAGTCAATATTTCCATTAATGATCTGGATAATAGAGTGGAAAATATGAAATTTGTGGATGACACCAAATTGGGAGGGGTCGCAAACACTTTGGAAGACAGGATTAGAATTGAAAATGGCCTTGATAAATTGGAGAATTGGTCTGAAATTAACAAAATGAAAGTAAATCAAGACAAATGTAAAGTACTACACTATAAAAATGAAAGTCACAACTGCAAAATGGGAAATTGCTGGTTAGGTACTAGTACTACTGAACAGGAGCTGGGAGTTATAATGGACCACAAATTGAATATGAGTCAACAATATGATGAAGTAGCAAAAATAAATAAATAAATAAGTCAAACTAATCCTTGGTGTATATTAACAGGAATGTCATATGTAAGACAGGGGAGGCAATTGTCTCGCTCTTCTTGGCACTGGTTAAGCCTCAGCTGGAGTACTGTGTCCAGGTCTGGGCACCACACTTTAAGAAAGATGTGCACATATCGGAGAGAGTCCAGAGGAGATCAACAAATATGATAAAAAGGTTAGAAAACCTGATCTATGAGGAAAAGTTAAGAAAACTGGGCATATTTACCTCTGAGAAAAGAAGACTGAGCAGGACTTGATGAGTCTTCAAATATGTTAGGGGCTGTTATAAAGAGGACAGTGATCAATTTGTTCTCTATAATTACTGAAGGTAGGACAAGTGGTAATTGGCTTAATCTGCAGGAGGGAGATTTAGTTTAGATGTTAGAAAAAACTTTGTAACTGTAAGGCTAGTTAAGCTCTGGAATAGGCTTCCAAGGGAGGTTGTGGAATCCCCATCATCGGAGGTTTTTAAGAATGGGTTGGACAATTACCTGTCGGGGATGGTCTTAAGGAATACATAGTCCTGCCTCTGTGCAGGGGCTGGACTAGATGAGTGCTTGAGACCCCTTTCAGCCCGGCATCTTTATGATTTATTTGTGAGTCCTTAACTACACTTAAACAGCTTCATCAATCAGTACCTGATAACTAATAATCTTATAAAAGGAATAAATCAGGTACATGGCCTTCATTAATGCAACTGTGAGGGCCTACACTTATTTTTATTCAGTGGCCTGAGCAATGAAGGATGCAGAGGGGATCAGTGACATAGGAAGTAGCTCATGGTAGGGCTCTCAGGTGCAGGAAGGTCATGAATGGGGACTGCACTTGCCCGGCAGAGCATCGCCTATCTCCCCACTTTTGTGCCAGGATAGGAAAGAGAGACTTGGGGCAAAATGGGTGAGGGATGAGTGCGTGAACTCTGAATCTGCTACTCCACAGATCCTCTGACCACAAGTCTTTCACCCACAGTGAGGGCAGGCTGAATTCTGTGCCTAGGGTGACCATATGTCCTGATTTTATAGAGACAGTCCCGATTTCGGGGTCTTTTTCGTATATAGGCTCCTATTACCCACCACCCCCTGTCCTGATTTTTCACATTTGCTGTCTGGTCACCCTATCTGTGTCACCCTGCTTCCAAGAAGAACCTCTGTGCAAAGCTGATTTACTTGAGCACTGTACAGTGGTCTGTTTTAGCCCCTAATTACTTACATATCACATTTGTTCATCAAATTATAATACGTGGCAATTTATATAATGCATTCTAAGCCAATGCAACATGATTGTAAGGGAGCACAAGTCAGTTTAGAACAGAGCCACACCTGCTTACCCAGCTGTAGTCGTCAATGGAAAGTGCAAACATTAGCTTACAAATTCCTAAAATGAAAGATAGGTGTGGTTTTTTTCTCCTAGTTCAGCACTGGAAACTCATGCTGACAGCTGATCATCAAGGGGTCCGATACTGACCAGTTATAAAGATCCTCCAGGCAGATCCTGTTGACCTTTTGACTGAGGGTGTGTAAGGTGGAATAGAATCCAGCCCATTCTTTCATAGCTGCATTGATGCTAGCAGGAGTGGTGAGGGGGTAGGGGGATGGTTTTGTTATGAAGTTAGCTAATATAACTTAAGTCTGTTCCCTGTGTATATAGTGGCAAGAGAAGATGCCATTTTTGCATAGTCATTTATCTAACTGTAACCACAAGTGTCTCTGGTATTTTTCAAACAGGCTAGGTCTATATGACCATGATCTCAGCAGGAAATGTCAGCTGGAGAATATTTCTTTAATTATAATTCTCAGAACTTTGTTTCTGTAGTTTAAAATAGACTATTCAAGGAAGGGTATTCATCTTGCCAGTTATTTTATGAAATGACAATGAAACATTAGTTCAAATATATCTGTGTGTTACTCCATTAACATCAATGGATGAAATGGACCTATTTTCTGTCTAAGGTTCAGTTCTGGTACTCCATATTCAAAAGCACCCACAGAAAGCTTAAGAAAATTCTGGGTCAGATACCCAGATGGTGCAAATGTGCATAGCTCCATTGAAGCCTAATTCCTGACTCTGTCACTGACTTGCTGGGTGACCTTGCGAGAGCCACTTACATGTCTCTGGGCCTCAGTTTCCCCAAAGCCACCTTTGTTAAAGGTCTACAAAAGAGAGGGCCAGATCCTCAGCTGGTGTGAACTGGCATAGCGCTGTTGAAGCTCGTGTAAACTGGCATAGCTGCAGCCACATTCGAACTACATTGGTTTATGCCAACTGAGGATCTGGTCCACGATCTTTTTGCAAGGGCAGGCACATCCAGGGTGGAAAGAAGGAAGACAAAACTTCCTTATAAGGGGTAGTGGTTAGGTAAAGCCCTGCTCTTTATGTCAAACATTTTTAAGTTGAGTTGTAGTAACTGGAACCACTTACTGCTAATGTTCTGTGCTATGGGGTGTCTGCTTTAGAACAACCACCAAATGGACTTTAAGGGGTTGGGTGAGCTTGATTTTTTTTAACAAAAGTCACATCTTTTATATAGTGCCTTTCACCCAAGCATCTCAAACCACTCTACCAAGGTGGGTGGTATTAACTGTATTTCTCAGAAGAGGAAACTGACACACAGGAGTGAGACAGGGAATTAGTGGCACTCAGAAATAGAACACTGATCTTCAGACCCCTAGCCAGGTACTCTAGTGACTAGGCACTGATGCTGCTCTACTTTCAGCTTGGCGGCAGGATTTGGGACCAGACATGGCTGCAAGCTGAACTTGAACTTTGACCTTCAGCTCCGTCAAGTTACAATACATACAGCTTTCAGACTAGCTTGGCAAAAATCAGTTTTTACTGGAAGGAACCACTTTAATTATTGACCGTTTATCACAAGTCACAAAACAACCCCAGATAACCCCCCGATTTTTCTGTCTTGTCATCAGACAGTCTAACAATGACAGTTAACCCATTGTCATCTATATAGGAAATCAAAATTTCACTCTGCTCTAGCAATAAATGGCTACACAGGCCATTCACTAGCTTAATTTAAAGCTGTATGTTTACAAAAATGCTTCATCCCTGCCTGGGAGATATCCCTGAGGGAGGATAGGGCAGGAGAGGGGGAACCCAAAGGGGTTTCAGAAGGGGGTGGGGGAGCAGCTTTAAATTTCACCAGAGGCTCCAGAACCAGAGGAAGCTACAGCAGGGATAAGCTTATCAGCATATCCTCCATCTGCCCCAGCCACATACCCTCCCTGACTAGCACTGTCCACTTGTTGAGCTGAGCTGGTCCCCCTCATCTTCCCCTCTAGGCTGCTACCATTCTCCACAGCTGAAATTGCCCTTCCTGTCAGACTTTCTGCTGCTGGGGCTCTGTGCCAAGGCCTATGCCTGCAGTATAGACACAGGAATGAACCTGCCCAAGTTTTTGCAAAGATCTTGCAGGGCACAGGCACCATCTTCTTCCATGCCCTGGTGCCCTGCCTCTTTGCACCCCCTCTACCCCTGCCCCACCTCTTCCTGCCCAGTTCCGACCCCTCCCCTGAGCGCGCACCATCCTTTCTCCTCCCTCTCCCTCCCAGTGACTCCTGCACACCATGGAACAGCTGATTGCAGTGGGCAGGAGGAGCTGGGAGGCAGGGGAGGCGCTGATCAGCGGGGCCGCTGGCAGACGGGAGGCGCTGGGGGGGAAGAGGGGAGCTGGCTGCCAGTAGGTACTAAGCACCCACTACATTTTTTCCATGGGTGCTTAGTACCTACTGGCAGCCAGCTCCCCCCATGGAGTCAGCGCCTGTGTTGCAGGGCACTAGCCATATAAAAGGAAAATGCTGAGTGCATAACAAGCCAATATACTTAGGGTATCTGCCTTCTAAGGAAAATACAGAGGATTCTGTCAGCGCGAATGTTGAAAGCAAGCAAGCCATAGAAGGCAAATGGGACAGAAAAAATATTAGCTTTATGGGAGCTTAAATAGGTATTTATATGGATTCCTATGTCATAAAGTCCTAGTAAGCTCCCTCTCACAGTGGTGCTTTAGATAGAACAGAAGGAGCTCTTGAAAAGTTGACTCATACAACTGGCGATAGAATGATGCAAGTTCAGATCACAGCATAACTGAATGGAAGTGCTCAGTGGGGGATATGTGTTGTGAAGCATGGTGAAAATTAAGATAGGGAAACAGCTTGTTACATAGTTTTACCATAGCGATAGGATTAACCCTCTGACTGCTACCAGTATGTTCCACTCTGGTGCACTCAGAGATATGCCTTACTAAAGTGTTCCCATAATAGGCCAATAGGATAGCATCTGAGGCAGTAGATTTCCCCTCCACCCCCGCAACTGGGTAACCACAATTCTCTGTGTTGCTGAATTAAAATTTAATTCAGAGACAATAGGATTGTCTCCAGTATGCATTATGTACCTGCATCATTCATGAGACCACCTTAAGTCTCTTAACTTCAGCTATTGGGATTTCATCCAGGTATGGGAAAATTTCTAATGTATTGTGCCCAAAGGGTCACCACTCAGATGCATTGTTATAATTACCAGGATCACCAATGTTTTAGGATAGATACATCTGTATATGTGAGTGCTGCAGCTGTTCTAGCCCAGGGCTCATTTTAGGAACAAACTACTGCTGTGAGCCAATTTGAGATAATAGCATGAACATTTTCTGCAAGGAATTCAGGTATCCCAGTGATAGGTGTGATATAATTACCTGAGTAGATGATTTAATTAAGTTAGTATTGTTTATAGTGAATTTTTGCCCCGTGAACCAAGCAAATGGGTCAAAAGAAGCAGGGACAAAATGTTCAGATGTGGCCTCTGATTCTGGATACATCAGTTTTTGGATCCCCAATTTAGGGTCCACCTTTGGCCTGCCCTTCAGAAGTGCTGACCACATGCAACACCCGTGCCTTCAGTTGGACCAAGGTGTCTCAAGTTGGGCACCCAAAACAGAGGCAATTTTCAAACTTCTTGGATGGAAATTAAGCAGAGGAGACCATCTCGCTGCTGTGCCAAGAACAAGCACTCTGATCATTAGAAAATTTGAGTAGTGCAGGGATCAGGTTGAATTCCTAATCCACTTGAACCATCCCTGTTCCAATTTGACAAAGGATCTTGACTTTCAGCAAGCTCAGGTTGGGCAACCTTGTTTTGTTGTGATGTGATATTTACTTTGTGGTGTTGTGACATCTGCTCAGAAGAGCCCAGTATCCAGGTGCTCATACCTTGAGCACCAGGAGGAGGAGGTCTACTTCCCTATGTAGCCAGCCTTTTCCTTCAACCCAAGTTCTGGAGAATGGCTCTTCTGGGATGGTTCCCGAGGATACCCAGGGGTGTGAGGCACCTCGCTACCACCTGCCCTTAGTGTGAGGAAGCCTTTTCTGTACCTGCCATGGATGAGCTCCCCAATTCCACCAGCCCCGGGCAACGCAAGCAGTGCCCTCTAAGCCTCACAGACCCTACTGTTACTCTACAGACTAGCAATTGGCACATCCCAAACTCCCAGCCCTCTGTCTCCCTGTACACCCCAGCTCTGTCAGTTCCACCTCACATCACCGCTCTGCTTAACTCACAGCACTTAGATATGTTTACAGTGAAATCAAGTGTAAGTTTATGTTAAAAAGCCTAGAGATTCAAGTGTTAGCAAGAAGTAGTATTGGAAACAAATAGTTACACACAAAATCACAACAAACATTCTAGAGCCTAGACTTAATTAACAAGATCCTCTCATGTCTTGTAGAATATTGCTTACCCAAAATCCTTGCAGCACTTTACAGCCAGGTTGGCTGTGACTTTCCTTTCATTAGACATGCATGCTGCCAGTTTGCCTCCTAGATGAAGGATCCTATGTGTTTCCTTCCACCCCAAGATATTCCATACCAATCCTTTGTGTTTATTCATAAATAGGACACACAGAGCCTGTTTATTTCTCTCTTGTAGATTTTACAATCCTTAACCCCTCCCCAGGCTCCAATAGGCATACATTGTGAGGCATTCAATACTCAAATAACCAGAGAGGGAGATAGGTGTCTGTTTTCTGGTGCCTAAAGGGAAGATGTCCGAGACATGTCATCTTTTGGTGATCTACCTTAACTCCAAGACCTTAAGGACCCAATTTTCAGCATAGAAACACAACTCCTTAAATACTATCCATATGTACATGGCCCGGCTGTGGCTCTTCTGCCCCCGAGGCCCCACCCCCAGGGCGGAAGCCAGATCCAGGTTGGGGTAAGAGCTGCATGGGCAGCTATGGGGAGCCATGGACCCTCAACCTGCCCTGGACTGGGGACATAGGCAGCGGGGACACAGGCCAGGGGCTAGCTGTCGGACCCCCCTCCCTCCGGGCAGGTAGCAGGCCTGGGCTCCCCAACCCAGCTCCAGCTTCCGGCTTGAGTATAGGTGGGACCTCAGGGAAGAGGAGGAGCAGGGGTGGGGCCACAGAGGGGAAGGGGCCATTGCCCCTGCCACACCCCGCTTCTCATCCTGCAATCCCTAGCTCCTGCACTATGCACCTTCAAGCTTCTGCAACCAATGAGGCAGGGAACCGATATAGTCAACAGCCTCACTTGTGACACAGCCCTGATTCATCCCTAGAGCACTGGATTATTATATAACTCATTTCACATAAGGGGCCTGATTCTCCTCTCTCTTGAACCCTACAAAGACATTTACACATGTGCCAAATGGGTATAAAACTCAATCAGATATTAATTTTCCTCTCCACTTCAGTGGGGCTATTACCAAGTACTACTCAATGTGAGTGAGTGAGCAGGATCAGAGCCCATAAGTGGTATGATATCAGTATGAAACAAAGAAATTGATTTTCCCCCCCTTTGTGTGTCTACATAGATTTTTTGGAAGTTAATGAAGTTCACATGTTCAAGGGTGACCAGGATGTTAACAAGCAGGAGCACCATACTGACAAGTACTACCACCCTAAGTTGATTGTACGCCGTGGACAGCCTTTCCTTATCCAAATTGACTTCAACCGGCCTTACAATCCTGAAAAGGACCAGTTCTGGGTGGAATACCTTATAGGTAAGTGCCAAACAGGAGCTATGTAGTATTAGCAAAGTCAAGTTTATAGAATATCTGTATCAGTCCCAAATAATATAGTATCTAAGGGCCTGAGCTTCTTCAATTAAAGTCAGTGAGACAGTAGGACGTGCTTAAAGCTAAGCATATGCATTAAATGTGTTGCTGAAACGAGGCCTGAATCTGGCTAGCCTTATTCATGCATTTAAGTCAATGGAACTACTCATATGAGAAATGTGAGCAGGGTTTGTCCCTCTATGTATATTCAAAAGCTGTACTTTTATATATTGGATTGCCATTGTTATCACTGGTTTATGTTTAACGGCAGATTAGAAAAACTTGTTACAGTAACTCCTCGCTTAACGTTGTATTGTGTTCCTGAAAAATGCTCCTTTAAGCAAAACGATGTTAAGCGAATCCAATTTCCCCATAAGAATTAATGTAAATGGGGGGGGGGGGGGTTGGTTCCAGTGAAATATTTTTCGCCAAACAAAAGACATTATATGCACACACACAGTATAAGTTTTAAACAATTTAATTCTGTATACAGCAATGATGATTGTGAAGCTTGGTTGAGGTGGTGGAGTCAGAGAGTGGAAGAGGAAGGGCTATTTCCCAGGAATGCCTTGCTGCTAAATGATGAACTCGCACTCAGCTGAGCCCTCAGCTGAGCCCTCAAGGGTTAACACATTTTTGTTAATGTAGCCTCACACTCTACAAGGCAACATGAATGGAGCTCCCTCAGTCCTGACCCCTGTCATGTCCCCCACTGCTCTGTGGAGATGGGGTACAGGAGCGGGGGGATGGGGACACCCTGACATCAGCACCCCTCGTCCCCTCCACCCCCTGCACAGCAAGCAGGAGGCTCCTGGGAGCAGCTCCAAGGCAGAGGGTAGGAGCAGCACACGTCTGTGGGGGAAGGGACAACTGAACTGCCTGGCAATTAATAGCCTGCTGGGCGGCTGCTGCACAGGGAACTTAGGGGAGCTGATAGAGGGGCTGCCGGCCCACCCTGGTTCCAAGCTCCCACCAGCTAGCTGCAATGGGCTGCTCTTCCTGCAAGCAGTGGACAAAGTAGGTGGCTGACAAACAACATTATAAGGGAGCATTGCACAACTTTAAACGAGCATGTTCCCTAATTGATCAGCAACGTAACAACAAAACAACGTTAACCGGGAGGACGTTAAGTGAGGAGTTACTGTACTTGCAATTTCAGAGGATCTAGAGAAAAGAGCAAGAGATCGTAGTTAGGAGAAATGGCAGAAATGTGTGTGTTGATATAAAAAATAGTTCTATGCACAAAGGGAAAAACAGAACAATAGAACTGTGAGAATTTCTATAATGTGTACTTGCTGCTCAATATATTAAACTGGAAAATTCTTAGGCAAGGGGAAAAAAAGATTGTAAACTTGGAATCAGAAAGGTATTGCAATCATAAAGAACAGATCATGAGTCATCCTGCACGACTACTCAGGAGAATAAAAGCAGGCATATGGTGACCCCTTGCACCAGATACTTCCATCACAGGGAGAGGAAATGACCCCCTCCCACAATGCACCAGCCAGTGCAAACAGGGGATAGGCTGCAGGATATGTGCTTTGTAAAGAAGGGGGAAAGCAAGAAAGCAGACTGCAGGTCTGAGTCACAAACTGCTTCCCACTCTGCTTCTGGGTCAGTGGAGTCGTATGCTGCCCCATACAGACTTTTAGTAAAGTCACAATTTCACCCTGAGTTCTCTCTGAATTTTTTTTAAGATGTCTCTGTTCCTTCCTGTTATAGATTATATATAAATTAGTTTGAATTGACATTTAATATACTTTCCTGAGAACTGCATTTTGAAACTTGTATTACTGATTTTTTTCTGCTCTTAAATCTAATAAGTGGATACATGTTCATAATTCGTTGCCTTTCTATGATAGACATACTCTATCTTTTAAACATATACATGGTGAAGAAGTTGCAGTCTGCAAGTCCACCATCCTCCCTCCCGCCCCATTACTTCTCATTTCAATTAGGGTTAGGAGGCATGTTGTGGTAGTTTAATGAGCTGATTGGCTAGAACATCCATAAATGCCTTAACATTTAATATGCACAAAGAGTATTAGTCTTTTTGGGGATTTAATTAAATTCAAGGCTTTTCCAATTCATCTGTATATCTTTAAAACAAACACTATAGTTGGAAGAAGTGAAAAATGGAAAGTTTGTTTGTTATTGCATTGTGTGATGTATAAAACAAATTTCAGAATTCTTTATAAAAGTGATATTTGTTTACATTTTTTTATTGAAGAATTCTGAAACTTTTTAGATTGATTTCTCATACATAACATGATGCAATTAAACAAAGTATACATGTTCATTGACAGGGCTCTTTCCCAACATACATCTTCCAAGTTTCACACCATGGCTTCATGGGAATGCATAGTGTACTGGTATGCAAGGGGCACTGTCTGGTATTTCAGTGGTTGCAGAAGAACCTATGATCCAGGGCTCATTGAAGTCAGTGGAAAGACTTCCCCCTAGTTCACATTAGAGATGGATCTGAATACTGTGGAGAAGCTTGCAATACAAACCCAGTTCCACATCATAACTTTGCAATTGACTCCTTTCCATATGATGAACCAAACCAAAACCCCAGAGCCAAACTTTTTTTTTTCTTCTTAAAGCTTTGGAGTGTTTGAAATCCAGATCCATCTGTTTGGACTTGGGCTCAATTCTAGTCTGTGTTCTGTGTAATTCAGACATAAACACTGCATTTCCCAACTTCCAAATGCTCAGCCCAGCCACTGGCCTCTGTCATCCTGACCCTAGTCAGTCCCTCCAGTGCTGTGTCTGGAGCAAGAGAGAAGTCACCAGCAAATAGCTACAGCAAACCTTTTCATTAAACAGGAGCCCAATGGGAAATGATAGTGACCTCAGACGTTTAGAGGGATGAGCTAATGGACCTACTCCTTTAGCTTAGGGGCAGCGGCAGCACATGCTAGTCTTTGTATGTGGTCTGCCTGGTTGCCCAACCTTCTACCAGTCAGAGCCAGACCAGCTCAGTGCGGCCCTATTGATGAGTGGCAAATTATTTCCACAAATCTAAATCCATATTCAGCCATCCTGTTGTTTTTTGATGAGCATCTCATCTGTAGTTCTTTTTTGCGGTCTCATGTTCGCAGGTTCCAATGGGAACTGAAAGCACTCAAGCACCTCTTAGGAAGCACTCAGCTATAGGTGAGCAGGAGAACAAGGAGCTAGTTTTTATGAAGGAAGACTTAGCTGCTTTACTCCTAGTGATTCTGAGTGCTGTGTTGAGTCACCATTCTTTCCACAGGTCAGGATGTCTTTCCCTGAGGAGATGACAGAATTTCACAATACTTAGGGTAGTGAGCATCCCTTGATTAGTGAAATACTTGGTGGCAGTACACTGTTTAATACTTGATGCTGTTGGACAGCAGTTAGGTGGTGACCAGATGTCCTGATTTTATAGAGACAGTCCCAATTTTTGGGTCTTTTTCTTATATAGGCTCCTATTACCCCCACCCCCTATCCTGATTTTTCACACTTGCTGTCTGGTCACCCTAGCAGCAGTCAGAGCTGCAGCACATAACTTCCAAAAGGCAAGCAAGGAGCTGCTACTCTATCTTGTGATAAGCTTCCAGCCCTACTGAACTCACTGCCAGCACTAAGCACGCTGAAATCCAGAGCACTGCTTAATACTCTGCACTCCGACACATGTTTCTCTATAACCACGTGGGGGTGGGGTTTTATGTGGGCAGCAACAAAAAAAACCAGAACAGTACACATGGGAGGAGGAAGTCATGTAGGAGAGCTAAGTTGACATTTCTTATTGGCAGTCTGTTTGCCTCTTGCTACTTCCTTCTAGTGGAAGGTTCAATATTTAATGAACTTGAGGGGATGGGGAAGAGGTTTCTCTACAAATACCTAGGAACAAACAGAGACTGCTGAAAGATTCTGCATTTTGTTTGCCATGAGGAAACTCACTCTGTCTGCATTTAGTGTCATGTTCCTGGGAAGCAGGCGCCTGGCTTACCAAATGAAAGCAGTACTTGCAAAGGAATTTGGCAGACAGCAGCAGCAAATCATTGCAACCCAAGCCAGAGCTTTGGTAGATAAGAATGTAAAAGGTATTGCATGAAAAGAAGTGGTGAGTCAGAGGAATGTTGTAGATTTGAAAGTTTTTAAGTTGATGGATATTAAGCAGCCTTACAGGTGACTGCAATGACGTGCAAAGATCCTCCCCTCCTCTATTCACAAATATGTAAATTAAAATAATCAAATAAGAGACCATCACAAAAGAAACCATCCCAAGTTTTACAGCAGATTTAATGCATTCCAGGATGGGGCTTGAGGTGTTTAACGCTCAATCCTGTGTGGTGCTGAGTATCTCAGCAGGAGCAGATGCCCTTGGCTCCCGGTCAATTCAGTGGAGGTTGAGGATACTTAGCGCCTTGCAGGGAGTTCTCTTTGCAGGATCAAGCCCTTAGTGAGTGCTGTGTAGATACCAACACAGAACGTATGTGTTTAGTAGGGTGACCAGATGTTTTGATTTTATAGGGACAGTCCTGATATTTGGGGCTTTTTCTTATATAGCTGCCTATTATCCCCCACCTCCTTCCCAATTTTTCACACTTGCTATCTGGTTACCCTAGTGTTTAGTAAAGATGATTCTTGCTGACAGTAATTCAGCATGGAGATTTAATAGATTAAAGACCAGTTCTGCTCTAAAAAATTACTCATAGGCACGGGAAGTAGGAGTGCTCACAGCTGCCGGCCCCACGCACCCAGGGCCCTGGCTGCTGGCCCTGGGGATCTGAGGGTGCCCTGGGGATCTGAGGCCACTCCATGCTTGAGGCTTTGCTCCTGGCCTCAGCTCGGGGGATGGGGGGAGTGGACAGGGATAAGGGGGCTGGCTTTCAGCACCCCCACTATTAAAAATGTTCCAGCGCCACTGAAATGACTGAGTAACAATGGCACTTGTATACTCCAGAGACCTGGTCCGTGCGTGTATTCGGAGTTATCGCTGTTTACTTTCCTGGCTAAAATAAATTTTTACTACTCTTTAGTTCTGTTAATGTTGCAGAGCTAATGCCGCTATGGGACAGTGAACTGGATTCCATTCTGGCTTGTGCATTGCTAACAGGACTATGAACTAAGCTAAATTTGGGATTGCAGAATCCTTTTAGTTGGTAATGAATCACATGGGGTGAACTCTCCTTGCTACCCTCAATAGCCTGAAATTTGTTCTCTAGAGACATTTCATGAATAACAAATTTGCAAAAACTCAGTCTGATTGCCAACAACTCCCTAGCAGAGTGAAGTTAACTGAATACATTGTTCATTACAAATAGTTCATGCATCTCCATTTAAAAATACATCATTTCACAGCACCGTACCTCACAGCTATCTAGTGAATACAGTACCTTAGCAGAATGTTTCTGTTAAGATGATCAGTAGTGAAGTAATGTAAATGTTAACATTTTAGACAGTCGTAATTAAGTTTCACATGTAACACCTCATTGAATAGGTTGTCCAGGGGAAGAGCAACTTAAGTTCTTCTAGTTTTAGGAGCTCAATGGCAGCTTTGCTCGCTGAGGCTATAAAATGGATGCACTGAATCAAGGAATCCACCAGACATCCTGGTCTTATTCACTGCTGGTCAAGTTGGGGCAGTGTTGGCTTTCTGGCAGCCTCCTGGTGAAGGGGCAAATGCAGGTATTTTGTGCCACTGGAAGCCCCACAGCTGATTTTTCACAGTTGGGAAGGGAGCTTGTCATGAATCTGTCCATCTGTGCATATTGCTGCAGATAACCAAGCTGGCACCAGTGCTGTGAAAGCTCCAGTACGAGTGCTTATTTAGAATTGGTAGTTCTAACAATGATTTCTTTGAAAAACGACTGTATGATTAGGGCTGCTAATATGGCCTTCATTCTCACTTTTCATAGTAGTTTCTATTCCTGGGGGAATTCTGCAGCACGTCCGGTAGGGGTGCGGGTATCTGGGCTGGGGCGCCCTGCAGCTGGGCTCTGGGGTGTATGCAGGGGCGGCTCTACCTTTTTGGCCGCCCCAAGCAGTCATGCGCGGGAGGCGCCCCGGAGCCGCGGGAGCAGCGTACCTCCCGCGGGCATGTCTGCAGAGGGACCGCTGGTCCCGCATGGCTCGGCTGGACCTCCCGCGGCTGCAGACGGTTCGTGGGTCCGGCGGCATGACTGCGGCAGGTCCGCCGGCCCAGCCTGCCACCCCTCCCCCCGGAGGCAGGATGAGCTGGGGCCCCAGCCTTTTGCCGCCCCCTAGATTTTGCCGCCCTAGGCACCAGCTTGTTTTGCTGGTGCCTAGAGCCGCCCCTGGGTGTATGGGGTGAAGGTGTCTTGGCTGGGGGGCACACTGTGGCTGGGTTCTGGGGGTAGGGACTGAGGGTGTCCTGCAGCTGGGCTCTTGGAGATAGGGTGTACAGGTGTGTGGGCCGGGTGGTGGTGGTGGTGGGGGGTGCCCCATGGATGGACTTGGTGGAGGGGGGCGGGAGAAAGGGGTAGTGAGTGTCTGAGACTGGAGGGAAAGAATTTTCCCCCAAGATGTGCCCAGCTGGCACATGTGACACACCCACTCTGAGGTTCCCAACAAAAGCATAACAGAGAAACAGGAACTGGTTTGTCATAGAGGCTTCTTTACCTCTCTACTTCTGGAGGAATCTTTCTTGTTGTCTGTATTGTTACAAACATACTTGCAGACCAGTATTTTGAAATAAATTACCAAAATAACTGAAACTGGTGTGATTATATTGTGTTATTTTGACAAATAAAATATGCAGAATTTTGCAGAAATTTTAATTTTTTGGTGCAAAAATTTTAATCTTTGACACAGAATTCCCCCAGGAGTAAATAGTTTCCTGTACACTATCAAAACTGTTGCTGACTTTATATGGTACATCCTTATTCTAATGAGATATTTTTATGCATTGTTGTAAATCTTAGGGCTAGTCATACCTTCCTTAAATTGCTTCATAAATCCATAGATATTGGTCTATCTATAAATGTTATCATAAACCTCTAATTTATCAATACACTTCAGAAATGGTCATAAATCCCAGACCTCTCAGCTAATCTCACCCCCACTTCCCATGCATCTATAAATCATGGAATATTTCTCTGAAACTAGAGCAGAAACTTCCTTCTCTCTTTTCTGTAGCCTTATAGGGCAATGCTCAGAGGGATTGTTACTCATATGAAATCAGTCAAGAGTAAAGAATTCTAAGGCCTGATCCTTTATGCTTTATCCAGGCCAAACTCCCAGGAAAGTCAAGAGGGTATTTGCCTGAGAAAAGACTTACAGGGTTAGGGGCCTGGTCCAAAACCCTCAGAAGTCAATGGGAGTTTTTCCAGAGCCCAAGTCCTTAGTCTACTTTTAAAGAAAACAAATGTCACTCTTAATTGAGCAGAACTTTTTTTGACATTTAATACAGAAGCAGTAAATCTCGTGCTTTGTGAGATTAACTTTGCCAGTGGAGTCGGTTTTGCCCATTGGATTCAGAAAAGATTCTGACTATTGCCTGGGATGGTCAGAACATTGCCTGGGATGGTCTGTTTTCTCGACAGCATGTCTGGTAACGCACGTTTTCTTGGTCATTATGACAATATGCAAAAGAGGACTGCCTCGGTCACTGTGACATTGTGGCAAAGCATATTGTCTGCCTGTTTAATCAAACGCCATGGTTTAATTAAGTAAATATTTTCCCCCTTTAAAAAGAATGGATTCTCATAAACATACAGGAACGCATGATGGGCTGAGCAGAGAGTCTGTGTCATGTCCCATATTGTTTCCATTTTCTAAAGAAATTCCCATTCTTTGGAGCCAGAATGCATGACCATTAGAACATGCTTCCTAAAATTGGTCCAGGACATAAAAACAACTGCATGCCAGCTGCTAGCTAAGAACAACAAATCTGTTTGTTTTCTGCATGATAATGTCGAGGGTATATTTTTTTCACCCTGGCGTTCTTTGCCAACAGCTAGAAAGGCATAGGAAAGGAATTCTCTGAGACCTTTTACAAAATCAGGATTTTTTTATGCAAAAAGACCTAGATTCTGTTGCCCAATTGCATCTATGCCACAACAGTAACTTTAAAACTTAGCTTCTTTTAAAAAAAAAGCCTTTAATAACTAAGAGTTAGTAACTGCAGTGGGTGTTTAGCAGGTTTTAGCCCAGGGAATGTGGTCAGATCTGGGTAAAGCTGTGCTGATGTGTGTTTTTTCTAAGTTTTCAAGTCTGCATGCAGCCCTGCTAAAGGCGATGCTGTTTGAAGATAGGAGGGAACCAGATGTGACACTAAGGCCTGGTCTACACTACGCATTTAAACCAAATTTAGCAGCGTTATACCGATTTAACCCTGCACCCGTCCACACAATGAGGCCCTTTATATCGATATAAAAGGCTCTTTAAACCGGTTTCTGTACTCCTCCCGACGA
The DNA here is from genome assembly GCF_016161935.1 of Mauremys reevesii. NCBI lineage: Eukaryota > Metazoa > Chordata > Testudines > Geoemydidae > Mauremys > Mauremys reevesii. The sequence continues at coordinate 172,461,754 of NC_052624.1, read as the reverse complement.
GAAGAGTAGCGCTGAAATCGGTATTGCCATGTCGGATTAGGGTTAGTGTGGCCGCAAATCGACGGTATTGGCCTCCGGGAGCTATCCCACAGTGCACCATTGTGACCGCTCTGGAAAGCCATCTGAACTCGGATGCACTGGCCAGGTAGACAGGAAAAGCCCCACGAACTTTTGAATTTCATTTCCTGTTTGCCCAGCGTGGAGCTCTGATCAGCATGGGTGGCGATGCAGTCCCAAATCCAAAAAGAGCTCCAGCATGGACCGTACGGGAGATACTGGATCTGATCGCTGTATGGGGAGACAAATCTGTTCTATCAGAGCTCCGTTACAGAGGACGAAATGACAAAGCATTTGAAAAAATCTCCAGGCTATGATAGACAGAGGCCACAGCAGGGACTCAGCACAGTGCTGCGTGAGAAGCGTAACGGAAAGCCAAAGAATCAAATGGATGCTCATGAAGGGAGGGAGGGGGTACTGAGGACTCCAGCTATCCCACAGTCCCTGCAATCTCCAAAAAGCATTTGCATTCTTGGCTGGGCTCCAAGTGCCTGAAGGGTCAAAAACATTTTCCTGGGTGTTTCAGGGTGTATGTTGTCAATTTACACCCTTCACCCCCCCCGAAAGAAAAGGGAAAAAAATCGTTTCTCGCCTTTTTTCAATGTCACCCTATGTCTACTGCATGCTGCTGGTAGACGGGGTGCTGGAGAGCTAAACAGCAGCATCCTCTCCCCTCCCCTCCCCGGTGGCAGACGGTACAGTACAGAAGGACTGGTATCCGTTCTCATCATCAGCCCATGAGTGCTCCTGGCTGGCCTCGGTGAGGTCGGCCGGGGGCACCTGGGTAAAAATAGGAATGACTCCTGGTCATTCCCAGAAGATGGTACAGAACGGCTGGTAACCGTTCTCATCATAGCAACTGGGGGCTGAGCTCCATCAGCGCCCCCCCCCCCGTCATGTCTAAAGAAAAGATTCTGTACTGCCTGGACTATCATAGCAGCGGAAGGCTGGTCTCCTCTCCCCCCTTTCCCTTTAATGTCCTGCCTGGACTATCATAGCAGCTGGAGGCTTCCTCCCCCTCATTTTATCTCACTAAAAAGTCAGTGTTTCTTATTCCTGCATTCTTTATTACTTCATCACACAAATGGGGGGACACTGCCACGGTAGCCCAGGAGGGTTGGGGGAGGAGGGAAGCAACGGGTGGCGTTGTTGCAGGGGCACCCCCTAGAATAGCATGCAGCTTATCATTTCTGCAGGATCTCTGGGCTCTGACACAGAGTAGCTGTGTTCTCTGGTTCTGTAGTACACTTGCCCCATATTTTAGGCTGGACTGACTCTATTTTTAGACAAAACATAGGAAGGGAATGACCCAGGGGGTCATTCCCATTTTTGCCTATGCGCCCCCGGCCGACCTCAGCGAGGCCAGCCAGGAGCACCCATGATAGCAGCAGACGGTACAGAATGACTGATAACCATCATCTTATTGCCAATTTACAATGGCATGGTAGACGGTACAATATGACTGGTAACCATCTCTGCTATCTTGCAAAGGCAAATGAATGCTGCTGTGTAGCAGTGCAGTACCGCGTCTGTCAGCAGCATCCAGTACACATACGGTGACAGTGACAAAAGGCAAAACGGGCTCCATGTTTGCCATGCTATGGCTTCTGCCAGGGCAAGCCAGGGAAAAAGGGCGCAAAATGATTGTCTGCCGTTGCTTTCCTGGAGGAAGGATTGAGTGACGACATTTACCCAGAATCACCCGTGACACTGTTTTTGCATTGGGATCTCAGAAATCCAATGGGCAGGGGAGACTGCGGGAACTATGGGATAGCTACGGGATAGCTACCCACAGTGCAACGCTCCGGAAATCTATGCTAGCCTCGGTACATGGACACACACCGCCGAATTAATTTGCTTAGTGTGGCCACGTGCACTCGACTTTATACAATCTGTTTTACAAAACCGGTTTATGTAAAATCGGAATAATCCCGTAGTGTAGACATACCCTAAGGCAGCCTCTTAGAGAGACTAATATCTTCAAGGATTTGTTCCTCTTACAGGCTGTGATCATTTGAGCCAGGAAGGTTGGTTTTTTGTTTTTGTTTGTTGCTTTTTTGACAGCTGCATGTTTGTAAAAATTATTCATGAGCGTTAGCTGACCATGGTCCCAGAGTACCCACCTACCATCCTTAGGCTGTTTGTTATAATAAGGCTTACCTCTGTTACAAGGCTACTATACTCTGGCTCTCAGCTCCAACTTATTTATCATCCTGTCACAATTATTATACTTCCAGGACCTGCTTGGAAATGGATTCTTTATGCTGTGTATGAAGGGTCTATCTGGGTAAAATGAATGAGTCGAACAGGAAAAATATTAACCTCGCTGTGTATATAATAAGTCTCCCAAAGGAAGACAGATTCTGGCCTCTTTTTTAAAATATCTGCTAATGAGAATGTGGCTGAAAGGGATACTGCGAAATAGTGTGGAGTCCCCACATTTTGATATATATCTTAAACCTAATGCACTTTGGAGTGGGTGGGGGAATATCCTCTGGATTCTAAATATATCTTTAAAAGAAAATCCCATTACTCTGTCTGCCAACAAAAGTATCGCCACTGATTTGTGGGACTTATCCAAAAGCATCTTGTGCTCCCTCTGCTGGCCCTGTAGCAGTAGTTAACGAATATGCCCTAATTGCAGAGCAATACTGATATCAGTATGTGCTCGCTGGTGCACATACAATGAATTAAACCAAAATGACATGTTAGCTTCAATCTTGATTAGAACAATGGAGCTGAAGGAGGAAAGCCCATGAGAGTTTCCCCTGACTCAGAACTGGCCTGATGTTTGTTAAACTGAAAATAACAACATTGGTGTATCTATTTGGCAGGGTTTTGTTTAAAGAGCTTGTTAACTGGAGGAAGATCACTCTTGTGTTGCTGACTGAACCTTATTCTGCCTTCCTTCCTCTCTCCCCCACAATCACTGTAAATTCCTCCCTTATGCTCTACAACTATATCCACCACTAAGCCCAGGATACTAGAGTTACTGACAGGACCTTGAGGTAATGCTGATATACCAAGCAACCGAGACATACTTTAAACGGAGTGGATTTCTATGTTGGATATGTGTGTAGGTGACCACAGGTCTTAATTGAACTTGTTTATTCTTTTACTTCTAAATCAATATGCTTGTAGCAGTTGTTGATGTGATGGTGGATGGTCATAGTTTATCTCCCTGTACAAAAGGCTGGGTTGTGGTTTTTGGAGGTGCCTTTCCTCATGTTTTTGGACTACCTCAATGCACATTCTGTTACTAAATAAGATATTGGACACCAGCAGGAGAAAGCCCCAAGCCAGCAGTAAGGATGGAATCCCAGCCACATTGAATAGCAGAACTCCCATTGACTTCAAAGGGGTTAGGAGTTCACTCTTAAGTATTTGTTTACTTCCAAATAATTAGGCAGTGTTGGCATACTCAGGCCCAGTAAACTCTGAGCCAAATTCATGCTGTGACGTTGCACTCTATATGATTTTATGAAAATATGCTAATGAGCGTGAATATAATGTAACTGGAATATGCTTCATGCAAAAGGTCTCTTGTAAGGTATCATTACAAAGCTTATAATCTACTGAGTGTGGTCATCCTATTTGTATAAATGTATCACTCTTGTATCTGAAACTAGAAATATGAAATATAACTCTGAGGTCCTACTGTAGTTATGCAAAGTGTGGGCCATTAATGGTGGTTTGGAATCTTGATGGCTCTCATCAACCAGGACAATTGACTGTGGATGGCTCTGTTTGCAGGCAGGCCTTCCTGTGAGTCAGGCTGGGAGGAATGAAGGCTTGGGGGTCTTACAGTGACATGTGATCATGTCACCTGAACTGGAATCCATCTTTAACCTGGTGCTTTTCCATTTAGAAGGATGGGTGGGAACCCAGAGAGGAACAAAGGATTCCTGCCTTGTGCAAAAGATATATAAGGGGGTGGAACAGAACAAAGGGGGCTGCGGTCATGAAAAATCCCCTAGCTGTCACCTGAGCTGGAACAAAGGCAGTACCAGGGAAAGGATTGTGGCCAAACTAGGAAGGCATCCAGTTTGTGAAAGAAGCTTATTGAAACATCTCTGAGGGCATGCATCTGCCAAAGGGAGTATTCACCCAGGAAAGCTCATGTTCCAAAACGTATGTTAGTCTGTAAGATTCCACAGGACTCTTTGTCGCTTTTTACAGATCCAGACTAACACAGCTACCCCTCTGATCTCTGAGGGTGATATTTTATCTGTAATCACTGTCTTACTGTATTAGGTTTAGACTTGCGTGTTTTATTTTATTTTGCTTGGTAATTCACTTTGTTCTGTCTGTTATTACTTGGAACCACTTAAATCCTACTTTTTGTATTTAATAAAATCACTTTTTACTTATTAATTAACCCAGAGTATGTATTAATACCTGGGGAGGGGAGGGCAAACAGCTGTGCATATCTCTCTATCAGTGTTATAGAGGGCGAACAATTTATGCATTTATCCTGTATAAGCTTAACTCAGGGTAAAACGGATTTGTTTGGGGTCTGAACCCCATTGGGAGCTGGGCATCTGAGTGTTAGAAACAGGAGCACTTCTTAAGCTGTTTTCAGTTTAAGCCTGCAGCTGTTGGGGGACATGGTTCAGACCTGGGTCTGGGTTTGTAGCAGACTAGCATGTCTGGCTGAAACAGACAAGGTTCTGGAGTCCCAAGCTGGCAGGGAAAATGGGTCAGAAGAAGGCTCAGCACATCAGTTGGCAGTCCCTCGGGGGTTTCTGTGATCCAGCCTGTCACACATGCCTCCGTCAAGTAAGTGAGCTCGATTCAGGGGAGGGTTTAATGAGCCCTCCATCAGTGCACCCAAGAGGTGGAGAAGCACAATCATTTTCCCAGCATCGGAGAGTGCAAAGTATTACTGTCCATACTAGCTGTCCCAAAGAACATGTATCGGAACAGGGTGAGAACACTGAGTGAAGTCATGGCCACACATCTGCATCATTTACCCTATTACATAGGAGTGGCAAACGATGCCCCTCTCCTCACCCCATCCCACCCCGTGAGCCCGTACAAGCCACACACAATTGAGACCTGAATGTACAAATATGGGCCACATCCCACTTGCCTTCAGGGGAGTAGTCCCTTCTGAGTTCCATGAGTGAAGTGAGACAACGCTGGCGCCAAAGTGAGGCACTTTCCTTATAATGAGGGATTATTCTGGGGCATTACGATGAGTTACTACTCCATAAACATTCTTCAAAGCACTGTTAGGAGGGGACTGGATGGTTCTAGGTAATAATTGATGAGTGAGCCTTTCATGTTTAGAAATCTTGTTTTAAATTCAGACCAGATCAATAGTGACCAAAAGTTATTGCCGTCTGGTGTCCCTTTGGTGCCCTGTGTAAAATGTGTTGATCGTTTCAGACGAGTCCCTAGTAGGCAGATGTTTTCATCACAGAAAGTGCCATCGCTGACACTCCTGTTGTCAGTCTCAGGCCACAGAAAGGGCAAGGACCGAATGAGCCTGGAGACTGAACTCCTCTTGCCTCTCACATCCAGAGGTGATCCCTGAGCCATGTCAGTGGGGCTGTGAGATGATGGAGCTAGTAGTACCACTGGTTGTTTTGTACATAAACAATTTTAGCTTGCAGTGTGATCAGTCTGGCTTTTCACAAACCCTCAAATTCACTTTTTAAAAATATTAAAGGGAAAAATACTTTATGATAGGCAGAGCTGGTAGCATCACCTATTATTAAGGTTGCCTGACACTTCCCATTATAAGGCCCTGTTATTAGTTATTTCTAACATTGCAAATTTTAACCATTTGTGCTGAAATTTTGCATGCTCAGTGGATGTCTACCTCAGGCTGAATTGTTTTAGAAAATTTCAGCCAAAATGGTTTGGCCATTTCTGAGAATGAAGCTAGAGAGAAATACGTGGGTTTTTTTGCCCATGTTAAAATAGTCTGGTGGTGACCATTTTTTTGTGACGCTCTAGCACCTATATGCTTTGGAGCAGAAACTTGAAATTTGTCAGGGATGTGCCTTTTGCCAAATTTGCCCAAGTTTTAAGCCTCTGAAGAATCATAGTTTGGACATGCTCAGTATAGACTTCTTAGATTTTAGTAGCTTAATTCCCTGAAGATTCTACCCCCACTGGCATGCTCCAGCCAGGACTTTCCCTGCAATTGCACCTCGGGGCTGCTATGGGCCAGGTCAGGCCAGTTCTGGCCATCTGAATTGAGAGCTGGGAGTATCTCTACTGTGCTCTCAATTACCTCCTGCTGGGCCCAGGAAGCATAGAGGAAGAAGCTGCCTGATTTGAATGGAGAAGGGAGAAGCACCTGGTCTGCAAGATTCGGGGCAAGTAGATTGGAACAAGGAGCCTGTGGGCAGAGGACACTGGGACTGGTTAGACAAGGTGACTGGGTATGGGAGCCAGGGAGGAAAATGGGTGTGTCGGTGGAGAGGGGGAATTGGGCACTGAGAACAGATGAGAAGACTAGGACTGGCTGGGCAAAGAGACTGTGACAGGAGTGAGGGGCTTGGAGATTGGACAAGTTGTCTAGGGAGAGAGAATGAGACTGGAAATTAGTGGAGAGGAGGAACAGAGGAAGGCAGGACCAGGAATAGCTGGGCAAGGAGACTGGGATGAGAAACCATGGGTGGGAAAGACTGGGATAAGGAGGGGATTGGGTAGAAGGGGGTCACATTTAAGGGGTGTGGGCAGATGAGTCTGTGCTCTTTGGACCAAACTCCCTCCAGATCCTGGAATGGAGTCAAAGATCCCTGAGTCTCACCATTCCTCTAAGTCAGCAAATATCTGTGACATCCACTGCCAAACGCTCACCCCCCTCTAGTGCTGATCCACCTGGAGGATGACTACCTGCTATTGCTACCAGTTATTCCATTAGCTCAAGTGGTGGAGGTTTGTGTGGTGGCTCTAAAGCTTCCAGCCCCGCTGATGACCAGTGTGGGTGTCAACATGATGGGATTTTTGGGTGCGGTGTTTGTTTGTTAGATTCTTTTTTAAAAAACAACTAAGAATTTACACACAAAATACGTTAAAAGAACATTAAGGTTACAAAGACACGCACTGAAAAGTTAAAATATGACAGAACTAAGGTTGCCAGGGCAACCTTAATTTGGTCTCCTTGTATTATGATACGGACTTTAATTACATCATTACATACTTCCCCTTCCCCTTCCCCCATTTGTTTCAGAAGTTGGAAGGTGCGTAGTGAATGAGGCAGGGGGTGGCAGGAAGAGAAAGGACAGTCTCATGGTTAAGGCAGTTGAATGCTGCCCTGGAGACTTGGATTCTATCCCTTCCTCTGCTACAGAGTTCCTCTGTGATGCTGGGCAAGTCTCTTATACCAAACTTTTCACAGTTGGTCACTAACTGGGTGTTCCTCATTTTCTGATGCCTGAGTTAAGACTCGGTGATGCAAGTCAGACTTGCATCTGAAGAAGTGGGTATTCATACAGATCCAGACTAACACAGCTACCCCTCTGATACTTGAGTTAAGACTGTATGGTCTGAATTGTTGAAGTGCTGAGCACTTGCAACTGCACTCAATAGGTGCTGTGCTTTTAACATAGAAAATGCTATATAATGAGTTCTCTGAAAAATTAGGTCCCAATTTGGGCATTCAAAATTAATGGATACTTTTGACCTTAAGCTCTGTGCCTCAGTTCTCCTTCTGCATAATAACCTCTCACCTCACAATGGTGAACATTCATTAATGTTTGTGAAGCGCTCAGATTCTATAGTAATGAGTGCCACAGAAAAGTGCATGAGGAAATCAATAAGTCTGTCTTCAAAGCAGGGTTTGAGTAGTGTGAGGTAAATAAGGCCTATGGCCACACATTGAATAATGAGGAGAAAGTAAAATACCATGAAGTGAGCATCATCCATCCTGTGTATTCAATGAGGCCAGGGTCCTGTGGAAAAAATAGTATGTAAATGTGTATTGAAGACTGAATGCATACTATGCATTGCATAATCCATCAGAATCACTCTGTCAGTTCCCACAAGCCCTCGGTTCATTGCAAATGGTGACAAACCATCTGCAACTTTTTCACTCAGCACAGGCATCCTAACCACTCCCAACTCTAGAACCTTCCCAGCATCCCTTGCCTGGCAGTCTCTGCTGTCTCCGCTTCTAAACCTTCTTGCTTCTTCTCTAACAAATCTTGACTGACTCCTAGCAATAGGGGCCTCCTTTATTACACCCATCCAGACCTTTCTGCTACCCTTCTGGACCTCTCTTGTTCTCATCTCTCACACCTATATGGCCCTTCCTCCTACCTGCTTAAACCACCTGTAATACCTGCCCCTCCTCAAGCAAGTTTCTCCTCATGGACTTTCAAATTCATCCAGTTTCTGCACCAACAAATTGCAGTAGGTAACATTTTTAAGGGCTAAAATATGACTAATGGGATAAAAGGATTATGAGGTGCTCAGATACTATAGTGATGAGGGCCATTTTAGGTAGATGTGTTAGCAGTATTTCAGGGAAATTCTTGCAGAAGGCAGTGTTGTACATTTAATAATTGAGTGATAATCATGCCAAAAAAGAGGGGAAGTGGGAAAAATCTTACCTAATGACAAAGAATAACTAAAGGCCTTACAGGCCAAAAAAAAGACATTGTCACTGAGTTCTATCCTGCAACTTTGTATTACTATATCAATTCACATTTAACATTAGGCCTTTATCTGCTAAAGAAATCTTAAACAATGTCAAAGTCAACCCATTCATCACTTTTGATTTGCACAACTTCTTTTTTCCTCACATCTTCATTCTCTCTCACACACATTCACCCTCACATCTCTCTCTCTCTCTCATACACTCACACTCACATGTATGGTTTAAGGGGCGGGGCGATCAGGTGCAAAAGCTTCTGCATAAACTCTACTTAACTCTGAAGCTAGTGAATAGGATTGCCCTTTTCCTTGAGGCATTGCTGTTCTGAGGAGCTCTCCTCATTGTGTTGAAGTAAAGACGTGCTTTACAACTAGATGGGACTATAGTTCATTTATTAGACTGGCAGACAGTGTTTGATGCCACTAAACACAACCTTAGATTAAAAACATGTAGTGCCAGAAAGGGCATAAAGTTGGGAACAAAACAAAAAGATAATGACAAAAGCTGTAATTTAAAAATTACCAGAGGAATGCAATGTTTAGTAGGCAATTCTCTTTTGCTACCTGTTTACATTTAATAAAGCAATACGCTGCCAGGTCTGAGAGGGCTATGGGCATGTCTGCATTGCAATTAGACACCTGTGGCTGGCCTGTGCCAGCTGACTTGGGCTTGTGGAGTAATAGTAATAATTGGAGATATACCAATCTCCTAGAGCTGGAAGGGACCTTGAAAGGTCATTGAGTCCAGCCCCCTGCCTTCACTAGCAGGACCAATTTTTGCCCCAGATCCCTAGGTGGCCTCCTCAAGAATTGAACTCACAACCCTGGGTTTAGCAGGCTAATGCTCAAACCACTGAGCTATCCCTCCCCCCTGTCTCATATGACACAGGGTGATTCATATGAAATGAATGTGCTGTCAAGCTCAGGCTAAGGGGTTGTTGAATTGCTCTGGGGCTCTCCCACCTTGCAGGGTCCTACAGCCTGGGCTCCAGCCCGAGCCTGAACATCTATACTGAAATTCAACAGCCCCTTAGGCCAAGCCTCACAGTTCTGAGTCAGCTGACATGGGTCAGCCCTGGGTTTTTAATTGCAGTGTAGCCATCCCCTTAAGTGTATTCGTAAAAGGATACAAAATAGACCCAGTCTCATCAAAGTTGTTGGCTTGAATCAGTTCAGGTCTCTGGTCACTAAAATTTGTCACTGTCTGATGGACACAGGGTGATTCGTATGAAATGAATGTGCTGTCAAGCCAGGTTCCAATGGACAGATGTCCATATTATGGAAACCACCAAAATTAGCAACTTTGATGGCAGTGTTAGCAAAGGGGACACAACCGGTGACTAAGAACAATTCCATTGTGTTCAGGTGTCTTTAGACAAACGTGACTAAGCCCTTGCCTACACTGCCACTTACAGTGCTGAAACTTTCTTCGCTCTGGGGTGTGATAAAACACCCCCCCTAAGCGCAGCAAGTTTCAGTGCTGTGAAGTGTCAGTGTAGACAGTGCACCAGTGCTGGTAGCCATGTACCCAATGCTGGTAGCTATTCCCATCACGAAGGTGGTTTTATTACAGCACACCGGGAGAGCTCTCTCCCACCACTGGAGCCGCAACTACACAGCCGACATTAAAGTGCTGCTGTGGCAGTGCTTTAAAATCGGCTGTGTAGACATACCCTAAGAAAAATGAGAACTAGTCAGTGCAAGGGATTGTTAGGTGGTTGTGAGGGATATCAGTGTTAGCTCACTAGTTTGAATTTGGCCTGTGAACAAAGGCATTACCATTTAACGATTGTTTATCTCTCTATTTGTAGCCACAGCTCAGTTTTGAGCGGACATACACCCACTTCATAAAAAATAACATCACACAGTAGCGCCCTTTTGGAAATCTCAAAGGGGCCAGGGACTGATGTTTACTCCCATCTCCAGAGGACCATTTAGATCAAGGATGAGTCACATCTCAGGGCACTTCAAGGGAGCTTATACTGCTATATCTGTTCTATGGATAAACGGAAGACTTGGAACAGATATTTTTTAAAGATATATAGGTCCCTAAAGATACAGTTAGGCAACTAGTGGAATTTTCAAAAGCACATAGGCACCTAAACACCTTTAAAAGTTTGCCCCTTAGTTTAATGGGCTGTCAGCTGGGAAACTTTCAATAGGACAAAGTTCAGACTTTTCTCTTACCTTTTTAATTGACTAAACCAAGCAATTTACCTGCTCTTTGGGATTAGATGGTTTGGAAGTTGCTAGTGATGTCTACTGAATAATCCAACTTGTTTATAAGGATTTCTGCAATAACACTCAGCTATGAGACCTTGTCTCTGAACTTCATTGAACTCTGTTATTACTTTCAAATTCACTCAATGAATTCACTTTATGAAGTTCAGAGCAATATCCGATTCTTAATATCTTTGTAATTTAGCTTTACTATTTCCCTTTTGAGTTCTAATATATAAATGGAATCTTATTCACAACAGACCCAGTTCACCAGCATGTGCTTAACTTCAAACATGAGTGATCCCATTGACTTCAATAGAACAACCCATGTCCTTCAAGCTGAACATGTCCTTAAGTGCCTGATAGTGTCTCTTCTAAAAATATATATTCATTCAAATGCAGAAAATATCTAGCCATTATCACTTTAACAAATATAATCTTCATATCAGTAGTACAGCTCCTACTACAGCACAGATCAGAAGGTTTGTCAGGATTTTTGACCCTCTCTCTTGTCAGACAACCAGTGAATTCCTATTAATCATCTGAATCTAAGGGCTGCTAGAGTCTGTGCTGTACCTCACAAGAGGTTTCAGAGTGTTAGTCTATATCAGCAAAAACAACAAGGAGTCCTTGTGGCACCTTATTGACTAACAAATTTATTTGGGCATAAGCTTTCATGGGCTAAAACCCACTTCATCAGATGCATGGAATGGAAAATACAATAGGAAGATATATATAGCAGTACATGAAAAGATGGGAGTTGCCTTACCCAGTGTGGGGGTCGAGACAAATTAATTAAAGTGGGCTATTATCAACAGGATGAAAAATCACTTTTGTAGTCGTAATCAGGGTGGCTCATTTCAAACAGTTAACAAGAAGGTGTAAATAACAGTAGGGGCAAATTAGCATGGGGAAATTAGGGTTTTTTTTAGTTCTTGTAGCGACCCATCCACTCCCAGTCTTTATTCAGGCCTAATTTGATGGTGTCCAGATTGCAGATTAATTCCAGTTCTGCAGTTTCTCGTTGGAGTCCAGGGAACTGGGGACAAAGGTGGCTTACAAAAGGCCCCATGCGGCTTCTGTGCTGGTGGAATTCTCACCTCCCTTATTGTGGATCCTGTTCAGCTTCTATATGGTACCACATTGGTGTATACAGGAAGGCAGAATTGGTTCCTAAGTCTAATGCGCACTCGAGTATTAATACCAACCTCCTACAAAAGAGTAAGAAAGGTATTTTCAAAATCAGTACATCTATGTGGGTTTCAAGCGTCTAGGTTAAGCTAGTTGATTGGCTCTGCTGTCATCTGCTGCTGTTGGTTTATACAATTACTGTACATCAAAAGTGGGAGCAAAATACCCACTGTAAAGGGAAGAAGGATCAAATCCAGCACCAGTTTAAAGGGCAATCCTACATTCAGATCCAAATTGTTAGTAGCCACAAAACTGTCATCTCCTATCCCTCTACACCTTAATTTTTAATGGCCTTTTTAAGATGTCCTGCACTTCAGCTTCCTATGTTTGCTATTGATTTTTGTTTTTTCTTTCTAATTCCTTTTTCTTTAGTAGGACTCTTACTTCTGTTGCATGCCCCAATAAACAGAATATGTAAGGTATCTGGGTTGCTGCATGACCATCCCTGGACTTTAGAGCAAAAATGGCTATGTACGTGGTCCTGCACAATCCATCAGATGAAAGCATAGTAGAAGCTCAGAGGCTGGGCTGTGTTATAAAGTTCAGATCCAGAGCTGGATTTATGTTATCCCAAAATGTAGGGATGTTCAGATCTGGGACTATCTCTACGTCAGCATTATAAAAATAATCGGAAAGGAAAATCAGTTACATGCCCTGCATACTCCACTTCAAAGTACATAGATGCTATATTTTCACTCTCCTATTATTAGACTTGTCTGTCCCTGTGCGTTTGCTTCCCAGTCATCTGCATAAGAGCTGACTTACGATGTATTAGGGCAAGGATCAGTTTGGAGTTCAGGAGAAGTGTGATGCAATAGCTAAACAATACTGAGATATGGCGTTATCTATTATTCATATGGCAGCAATGCCTACAGGCCAGGCCCCTGCTGTGCTAAGGACTGGACAAGCATATAACAAAGACAGCCCCATATAAATTGAAGAGGAGACAACTAGTGGATGCAGCAAACACATGGCGGGGAGGGGAAAGCACGAGGAAATGATGAGAAACTTAAATTGAGGCATTTACAAAGCTGTTGAATACATTCACAGAAGTATCCTCCTCTCTTTCCATTACTGTAGGTCGTTATCCACAGCAAAACAAAGGCACTTACATTCCAATCCCTTTGGTTGAAGAACTGCAAAGCGGGACATGGGGAGCCAAGATTACCTGGAAGGAGGACAGATCCATTAGGCTGTCCATCATGTCTGCTCCAACGTGCATTGTGGGGAAATTCCGCCTCTATGTCGCTGTCCTGACTCCCTATGGCATCCTCCGGACAAAGAGAAACCCAGAGACTGACACCTACATACTCTTTAATCCCTGGTGCCCAGGTGAGGGGTGTGCAACACTCAGATGTTCATACTTCTGCGGCAAGGCCCATCTGTTTCCCCAGGCTTTTGGGGAGGCAGGGGTGTGATAAAGTTTGTGATGGAGGGGGTTATTGTCTGGGCTTGTCTTCTTATTTTTTTAACTTGTGGTTGGTTATTTTCTAGTTTGAGTGGGCAGTAGCTGGTGGCTTTACTTTAACTTTTGGTAAAGGTACCTAGAAGCCTGGATAGCTGCTTGATCACTCTGTGTGTCTGATTCAATGATTCAATTAGTCTTTCCACTGATTTCAGTGGGCATTGGTTCAGGGTGCAAAGAACTAAATGTTTAAAACCAAGTATTCCATTTGTGCATATACAATCAGAATTTATGCTCACATATGCATTTTACAAAGTGAATTCTATGTTCAAGGCATTTCTGAAGTGAGTACAAATAAGTTGCAAGTTCCGATCAGCACCCTTTCAAAACAGTTTAGGAGCACTATGCCTTAACGTGATAAAACTTGAAATATAGACAGATCTAGAATCTAGAATGGCTTCAAACTTTTGGTATAGCTAATGCTTTAATGCTGTCCTGGAACTCTTCCTTCTTGGTAAATATAATCTCTTTCCCATAATATTTATATAAGTTTCTTTAGTCTCAAATAACGAGCACCGTACTTTGTGATAAATGTTTGGCATTATTAATAGAGTACTCTGCAGCACTTTGTTTTGTACATGGAGTGATTTGGCCCAAGTTCATTACCTGCCTCTGGTCCAAGAGAACATAGGCAATGATTAGTTTATATATTGTTTAGGAAGATGCATGATTAATCCTGAGTGAAGTGACATTACTTAAGTGGAATTAGGACTAAAAAGGCGGGAGGAGAAGGAGCTAGGACCAGTGGTGAATTTAGAGTTAGTGGGGCCCTGTGCTCGGCTTCATTTTTGCCCCTCCAATGGGGGGAGCATTCTCTTTTATACCCCTGCCCCCTGTTTTTCTTTTTTTCCCCCTGCATTCTCCTCCTGGGGCTCAGGGCAGGGGATGCGGGGTCTGGGAGGGAGTTAGGGTGCAGGAGTGGGCTTGGGGTGCAGGGTCTGGGTGGGAGTTATGGTGCGGGAGGGGGCTCAGGGTTGGGGTGCAGGATCTGGGAGGGAGTTAGGGAGCAGGAGCGGGTTGGGGCTGGGAGTGCAGGGGCTGGGAGGGAGTTAGGGTGCAGGAGTGGGGTGGGGGTGCAGGATCTGGGTGGGAGTTATGGTGTGGGAGGCAGCTCAGGGTTGGGGTGCAGGGTCTGGGAGGGAGTTAGGGTGCAGGAGCGGGTTGGGGCTGGGAGTGCAGGGTCTGGGTGGGAGTTAGGGTGCAGGAGGGGGTTGGGGCTGGGAGTGCAGGGTCTGGGTGGGAGTTAGGGTGCAGGAGTGGGCTGGGGCTGGGAGTGCAGGGGCTGGGAGGGAGTTAGGGTGCAGGAGCGGGTTGGGGCTGGGAGTGCAGGGTCTGGGTGGGAGTTAGGGTGCAGGAGCGGGCTGGGGCTGGGAGTGCAGGGTCAGGGAGGGAGTTAGGGTGCGGGAGGGGGCTCAGGGTTGGGGTGCAGGGTCTGGGAGGGAGTTAGGGTGCAGGAGCGGGTTGGGGTTGGGGTGCAGGGTCTGGGAGGGAGTTAGGGTGCAGGAGCGGGCTGGGGCTGGGAGTGCAGGATCTGGGAGGATGTTAGGGTGCAGGAACAGGCTGGGGATGCGGGGGTATGGCCAGGAGTTACTGTGTGGGAGGGGGCTCAGGGCTGCAGCAGGGGGTTGGAGTGTGGAGTGCTTATGTGGGGCAGCTCCCATTTGGTGTGTGGGATGCAGGTGCGAGGAGTTCAGGTGGCTTCGTGTGGCCCTATGCTTGCCCCACAGGCACTTCCCCCTGCAGCTCCCATTGGCTGCGATTCTCAGAGCTGCCTCCCTCCCCCAGCCAGGCAGGGCTGGAACACAAGGGCTTTAGGGGCTGTGGCCCAGAGATAAGTGGGCCCTGGCATCCTGGGCTGCAGCCCCTAAAGCCCTGCCCCCTTTCTGAATCCTGCCCTGCAAGTACAGGCTGGAGGACTCAAGAGGAGCAGGGGCAGCCACGCAGCCGGAGAGAAGTGGCAGTTTCCCTTTCAAAGCGCCGCTTCTCTCCAGCCAGCTGCGCCACTGCCCTGTGCTCCTGAGTCCTCCGGCCAGTGTTCGCAGTGCTCCCACCACCCGCACCTCCCGCCTGCTCCCCTGAGGCTGCGGGTGAGCCTCCCTCCCTGCTCTCCTGCCCCCCACAGCTTCTATCCCTGCAGCCCCCATCCCGTGGAGCAGCCCCCCCCACACTCAGGAGCTGGTGCTGAGCTGCCCGAGTCCCCAGCCCTGGGGGCCCCCCTGTTGTTGGGGGGTCCTGTGCCAGAGCACTGTGTGTTTTATGGTAAATCCGCCCGTGGCTAGGACAGGATGCTACAGCACCATGAACTGTCCTGAAAAACACTGTAGAGTTTTGTTCCTTAAAACTGCACAGTAAGAAGATGCTCCATGAAGAAACTAGGTGCACAGCCAGAAGAAAAGTGGGCGGAGTCACAGCCAGATGTAGCCATGCAAATATAACTCACTGCTGAGTGGATGTTAACAGATCCCCCTCCATGCCCGATTTGTAGATGACATGAGTCTGTTACAGCCCCAGCTAGGGAGCTTTAGCATAAGTTGTAGCTGCTTGTGCTTTTAGTTCTGGACATCTCTGGTTCAATGCCCCATGTGTTGGCCAAGATGACAGCCATCCCCCAGTCATCCTGAGCCAAACCAGTGCAAAATCCTCCTAAGAACTCAAGTCATCGAGCAGATCCTCATGACGAATGCACAACCATTTCATGTCACATGCTTAGCCAACCCTATAGGAACTCACTGCTATCATGCTATGTACACCTGTTGAATATGACCAAAGAGACAAAAATCAGATAAAAATAGATCAGTGGAGGAAACCAGTAGGAGATGCTGCAAACTGCAATGAAGTGCTCATAGATTCATAGATTCATAGACATAAGGTCAGAAGGTACCATTATGGTAATCTAGTCTGACCTCCTGCACAACGCAGGCTACAGAATCTCACCCACCCACTCCTGTAACAAACCTCTAACCTGTCTCTGAGTTATTGAAGTCCTCAAATCGTGGTTTAAAGACCTCAAGGTGCAGAGAATCCTCCAGCAAGTGACCCGTGCCCCACGCTGCAGAGGAAGGCGAAAAACCTCCAGGGCCTCTGCCAATCTTCCTTGGAGGAAAATTCCTTCCCGACCCCAAATATGATGATCAGTTAAACCCTGAGCATGTGGGCAAGACTCACCAGCCAGCACCCAGGAAGCTGTCATCAGCATTCAGGGAGTGATTAATAATGAAGAGGACAGGTCACTGATGCAGAACAATCTAGGCTGGGTGTAAGAAAATAATATGTTTTTAAATCTGGCTAAATGTAAATGTGTACATCTAGGAACAAAGGATCTAGGCGAGTGATAGTGGTTCAAGAGCCAAATTAGCAATCACATTACCCAAAAGAGCCACAGTAGTGTGAATTCATTGTTTCATTTTCTCTGTCTCTGTGTATGTATGTATGTGTATCTATATATATAAACTCTCTCTATAATATTATTCTCACAGCAAAATGACTAACCAAGTATTATTATTTTATCAACTACAATTGGTTAACAACATAATAAAAGCACCCTGATTGGTTAATAACTTAGATTGGTTAATAATTAACTCACACAGGGTTTTAATATCATGTGCTGCAAAAAGCTGTAGGAGCCGCATTAAAGAGCTACTTGCGACTCGCAAGCCTCAGTTGAGTATCACCGATCTGGGCCATACTTACACAATGGAGTACACTCATTACAGCCTTTTGCTAACTGAGCAGTATATTTAAGCTGTTGGGGTTATACACATTTTTGCTGCTCTAATTACAAATTTCTTCCGCTCATCCTTGAATATACCATATATAATTTGAGGATGAGTTGTAAATGGATGGCCCTGAACTGCTCAAATAAACTATTGTGAATCCAACTTTGTGTCATAGGAAATTTCCCCTAGATTTGCATTTGTGGGTCAGATTTGAACTACTATGGTTATGTCTATCCCGCACACTCCTTGCAGCAGCATGTCAAGTACATACTGTGCATGCTCCACCCCCAGCACGGATCTAAATAGCAGTGTAGACAGTAAAGCACTACTTACGCGAGTAGATTAAAGACATGCCAGAACCTTAAGGTATATACTAGGGCTGTCAATTAATTGCCATTATTGTAATAGAACACCAATTGAAATTTATTAAATATTTGTGGATGTTTTTCTACATTTTCAATATTGATTTCCATTACAATATGGAATACAAAGTGTACAGTGCTCACTTTACATTATTATTTTTTATTACAAATATATGCCCTGTAAAACTGATAAACAAGAGAAATAGTATTTTTCAGTTCACCTCATACAAGTACTGAAGTGCAATCTCTTTATCGTGAAAGTGTAACTTACAAATGCAGATTTTTTTTGGTTACAGAACTGCACTCAAAAACAAAACAGTGTCAAACTTTAGAGCCTACAAGTCCACTCAGTCCTACTTATTCTGCCTATTGCTAAGACAAACAAGTTTGTTTACATTGACGGAGATACTGCTGCCTGCTTCTTATTTACAATGTCACCTGAAAGTGAAAAGAGGCTTTCGTATGTAATTTTTGTAGCTGGCATTGCATGCCGGATATGCTAAACATTTATATGCCCCTTCATGCTTCAGCCACCATTCCAGAGGACATGCTTCCATGCTGGTGACGCTTGTTAAAAAAAATGGGACAAGGTGTGGAGCATGCTTTCAGCAGTCTTAAAAGAACAACACTCTGATAAGGAAACTACAGAACCCAAACCACCAAAAAAAGAAAATCAACCTTCTGCTGGTGGCATCTGACTCAGATGATGAAAATGAACATGCGTCGGTCCACACTGCTTTGGATTATTATCAAGCAGAACCCATCATCAGCATGGAAGCTTGTCCTCTGGAATGGTGGTTGAAGCATGAAGGGACATATGAATCTTTAGCGCATCTGGCACATAAATATCTTGCAATGCCAACTACAACGGTGCCATGCGAACGCCTGTTCTCACTTTCAGGTGACATTGTAAACAAGAAGCAAGTAGGACTGAGTGGATTTGTAGTCTCTAAAGTTTTACATTGTTTTATTTTTGAATGCAGGTTTTTTTTTTACATAATTCTACATTTATAAGTTCAACTTTCATGATAAAGAGATTGCACTACAGTACTTGTCTGAGGTGAATTGAAAAATACAATGTTTTTGTTTTTTACAGTGCAAATATTTGTAATAAAAATAAATATGAGTGAGCCCTATGCACTTTGTATTCTGTGTTGTAATAGAAAGTAATATATTTGAAAATGTAGTAAACATCCAAAAACATTTAAAATAAATGGTATTCTATTGTTTAACAGCGCGATTAATTGCATGATTAATTTTTTTAATCGTGTGATTAATCACAATTAATTTTTTTAATCACTTGACAGCCCTAGTGTATACCCTACACTGCTCTCTCTGTGACCAAGCAGTGCCCCCCATGTGTACACTGCTATTTTTAGTCTCCTGCTTCCTGTAGTCTCCTGCTTCCTCCCCACTGCCTCCTCCCCGGCAGTGGGGAAAAGGCGCAGGCATTTCCCCACAGCCAGAGCCTTTCCCCACTGCCTCCCCATCCCCCCTAGAGCCATTCCCTGAAGTGTAGCTATACACCTCAGTAGTGGTGACATGTAGTGTAGACATACCTTAAGTGTCATCGATTTCAGAAAGGTGAAATTCACCCAAAGTCCCTAATCTACTGCCCCAGTGGTATAGATGGGTTTTGATTGCTAATCCAGCTCATAGGCTAGAGTAGCAGCCTGGGGGATGGGGAGGTGCACTGCACTTGGCCATGTGTTGGGTACATGTTGCAGGCACACATACTAACCCTTGCTTACTCTGAGCTCTGTTGTGGCTTGAGGAGAGACACAGAGTTATACTGTGACAGTAGAAGCCCTGGGGGCCATTTGGTTACAGGGAGGCACAACAGTGCTCGAGCTCCCCAGTGCTCATGGAGAGTGCTTGTTGATGTGCCCATTAAAGGGAGGCAGCCTAGGCTCTCACTTGTGCAGTGGGTCAGATGCATAGGGGATATGACTCCCACCTCCTCCCTGCCCTCTTGGGAGAGACTAGATTCTCTCAGGAAGTGTTAGCAGAGGGCATTTCCTGTGCTCAAGAGGATACAGAGTATGCTACTGTGGCCCATGTATTAGGGGGGCAAGGCGGGAGGGCCTTCCTGTGGACTTCCCTTGCTTGATCTCACAAAGGAGCCAACCTATGACCCCGTTAGCTGCATTACTTCATTCAGACCAAGTGTATTTCACTCTTACTAATCTTCATACAGGTAAAATACAGGCAATTAAAAGTAGTACTTTTTTTCTAGCATTGCTAGACTTTTATTTATTTCCAAGGTAAAACCTAATTAGTAGAATTAATGGGATCCTCCTGTTCATCGCATCTGTAGCTCCATTAGCACAGGATAATTTTGGATTTGTACTACCTGCAGAGTCCTTAGAATCAAAGTAGTTCACAAATGTCTCATGTTTTCTTCTCAACAGTGCCAGTGGTATTGAAAGCTGTCAAAAATCAAAGCAGTTGGTTTCTAGGGCTTATTTCCACTTTTCAGTGAAAGCAGAGATCCTTTTCTCTCTTTTTTTGGTTTAATAAAATACAAATATTTAAAACAAAAACAGAATGGCAAAGGATTTAACCAATCTTCATCAGATTTTTGCAACGATTACATAATCTTCAAATAACAAAGACAGTCGGATTGATAGCCACAAGATTAACGGCTATTTTTATTCTGTGAAAGGAAATATCTGCTGTCATGAAATCATAGGCTGTCTCTACTGAACGGGTGAAAGATAAAGTAAAGATAGAAGAAAATGCAATTTTCATTCCCTTAAATATTCTCGCTCCACCCATTTTCTACAAAGGTATTTTAATAAAACGCAAAGGTCAGTGAGTAAATATATACAGTAGCTCAATCTGCAAATTATACAAATCAACACCAATAAAATAGGCTATAGAAACCTTATGATCTGTGAAGTTTGCAACATTATTGGCAAAGTGCTATGCAGGAGTTGTTCAGAGCCAGGAATCAGAAATTGAAAAACTCACTTGACAATCTACTTCCTTAGGGTCAGAGTCTCAGCTCATATAAAACAATGGAACTGTTTCAGTTTATGCCATCTGAAGATCTGTCTTGAACTTTTAAATCTGTATTAGTAACCTTGGAATCCAAAAACTGTGATCCTCTGCTACCTGAGCTAAAAGACCCAGGTCTGTTAGGGTATGTTTACATGCCATTCAAAGGTGTGATTTGCAGCTCAGGTAGGCACAATTTGCTAGCTTTAATTTAGCTAGCATGCTAAAAATAGTAGTGAAGATGTCAAGGTTGCTCCCTCACTCTGAACTTTAGGGTACAGATGTGGGGACCTGCATGGATACTTCTAAGCTTAATTACTAGCTTAGATCTGGTAACACTGCCACCATCCAGAAATTTCAGTGTCCGGATCACTTTCCATCCCCACAAAACCTTCCCCTCCCTGGGCAGCCTTGAGAGGCTTTTTCACCAAGTTCCTGGTGAACACCGATCCAACCCCTTGGATCTTAACACAGGGAGAATTTAACCATGCCCCCTTCCTTCCCCCACCAATTCCTGGTGAGTCCAGATCCAATCCCCTTGGATCTTAACACAAGGAAAAAATCAATCAGGTTCTTAAAAAGAAAGCTTTTAATTAAAGAAAGAAAGGTAAAAATTATCTCTGTAAAATCAGGATGGAAAATACTTTACAGGGTAATCAAATTCATATAGCCCAGAGGAACCCCCTCTAGCCTTAGGTTCAAAGTTACAGCAAACAGAGGTAAAATCCTCTCAGCAAAAAGGAACATTTACAAGTTGAGAAAACAAAAATAACTAACACGCCTTGCCTGGCTATTACTTACAAGTTTGAAACATGAGAGACTGATTCAGAAAGATTCCCAAGAGCGAACAACCCCCAAACAAAGAGCACAAACAAAAGACTTCCCTCCACCAAGATTTGAAAGTATCTTGTCCCCTTATTGGTCCTCTGGTCAGGTGTCAGCCAGGTTTACTGAGCTTCTTACCCCTTTACAGGTAAAAGAGACATTAACCCTTAACTATCTGTTTATGACAGAAGACATTGCTGGGCAGGCTTCTGTGTGGCCCATACAAGCCCACCTGGTCCCCTGGGTACACGGACTCATGTTGCTAGCCTGCATTGGAGCCTGTGCAGCCATATCTTCATGTCTATTTTCTGTCATGCTCACTAAATTAAAGCTATCGTGAGTGTGCCTACCTGAGCTGCAGTCACACCTTCACTTGCAGTGTCGCTATACCCTCAGTGCATAGCCAGTAGCAGGTTCATAAACCTAGCTGTTGGTGGCCCAGCCATTAGAGCAGGGGTTCTCACAACAAATTTTTTGGTGGGCTCAGAGTATGGCCACCAACTCTTGCAGGTGGCTGCACTGACACTTTTTCCTAAAATTATTTATTTTTCCTAAAGTTAATTAAGTACTATGCACATATATACATCCAAATCATTGTGATTTATTTATGTAAGGTTTGGTTGGGTTTTTTTTGCAGACTCAGTAATAAAAATCATGCACAGTTATTGCTATTCTTTACTGGACCTAACAGAATAAAACCACAAAGGTTCTTGTCTTTCTAATTATTGTTTCGTTTTGTTTCTTTTTTGGTAAAAGTGGTTGTCTGTATAACAATTATGAAGTACATTTAAAAATGCTTTGACATAATAGAAATCCAAATGATAATGAGAAACATATCTGGGTGGCTTGGGTCTGGGGAGCAGAGGGGAGAGGAGGGGAGGCACAGCTGTGGCTGCAACTGGCCCAGGGCTTCTCCGGGCAGGTGGGAGGGCTTGGGGCTTTGGCCAGCCCGGAGCTCCTCTGGACGAGGGTGGGGAGGTGCGTGCTCTGGGCTTCAGCCAGCCTAGGGCTCCTCCGGGCAGATTTCACCCCAAGTTTCAACCCAAGCTACAGTTTTATGGACAAAGTAAGAATTTTTAAAATGGAAATACATATCCTATTTAAATAGCTTCAAAACTGTAGGCTATTTAAAATAAACTATATATTCCACTCTACACTATTATTCATTTTCGATGGCACAATGGAGAGCCACCGGCACAGTGGTGACACAGCATAGTTTCATACTTGCCTCATATCACAAGCCATTATTTTCATTTCGTTTCATATCTGTGGCTGTGCTTTTATTTCATTGCATACGACACACGATTTCGGGTGCCATTACATTATATCTCTAAGCCTCCCATCTTGCAAGCCTTTACACATGTGAGGCAGATCCTCAGGTGGTGTGTGGTAACTCCACTAAAGTCAACAGAACTAAGTCAATTTACATTGCTGATCTGCCAGTGTTTGCCTTTAAGCATGTGAGGGTCCCATTGACTTCAATGGAATTGTTCATGTGTTTTAAACCTGTGAGAGAGTGTCTGCAGGCTCAGGGTTTATCTTCTCTTGAGTGACATGAGATCAATTTAGAAAAGATTTCTTAAAACATTTTTGACAAAGTACTCTTCAACTTGTTTTCATCTTGGAAAGGTAAGTTTTTCCTGGCCAAATGTACAATAACACCCATATTTACAGGAAAAGAATCCAAACCCTTTAGCTAATATGAAGGAAAACCTGCAGTCCAAATACTATAATCATTTTTTAAGCCAGTACAGATTTTTCTTTAACTCGCTCGACACTGAGCTATTTTCCATTAACATTAATGAGTTTGAAATTGTTGGTGTTTGATCTGTTTTGTAGAAGTGCGTCATGGCGCTCAGTCTTTTAAATTAGTGATGCACAGTAATCATAAAATGGTTGATAAAATGTGACATTTTAATCATGCTTTACAGATCCTGCTGAAAACAGTCAGGAGTTGTCAGCATGTTTCATCTTGCATACTTTTAAGTCGTATGTCTTATTTCTAACTGTGATTGCTATAATTATTATTGTTATTATTTCTATTGTGTTGGAAGAAATAACGTTAGGCCTGGTGAACAAAAGACACTTTCCACGTAAGATGACTAGAATACAGTAGCTTTAAAATATGTCGACTATAAAAACAAAGTGGCTGTATTAATGGCTATTGTGTGTAAATTCTGATGCAGAGGATTCTGTGTTTCTGGATGACAAGAAGGAAAGGGAAGAGTATGTCCTGAATGACCTTGGTGTTGTTTTCCATGGAGACATCAACAATATAAAATCCAGAAGCTGGAATTATGGTCAGGTGAGCCCTTTAACATTTCTCTGGCTGGCCCCAGTGGTACTCTGCAAGTTAGTTTAATTGATACCAGATTGTAGGCTCTCAAGTGCATTATCACTCCCTTTCTGAGAAACACAGTGAGCATCATTTTAATAGTGCATGAAGTGGGTATATACCTAATCCAGACAAGTAATTTCTTAATATCTAATATTTAAAGGGCTAGTTTTAGGGGCACATTTCAGATATTGAGAGGCTGTCCATTGAGAATTAAAGGAATCAGCTGACATTTCTGAAATGCACCAATATTTCTTCTGCTGCTTTATTGCCTCTCCATGATCAAGACAGTTGGCTCAAGACAAAAGGGGGACAGTGATTTTAAGCATTTATTTTTAAAAAAAAATTAAATAGCCCTCAAATGTTGTCTAATACAATTCCAGGCATAGTTTGTACCTTTTCCTCTTCTTCTCTTTAGTTCTAGCAGCTCAGTGGAAATACCTTCTCTTCTCACACATTATCCTGATACGGGCTGTGAGAGATCTTAAAACTTTTTCTGTTATAAGATGTTATAAAAATAGTTCTGGATTATGGAACTTTCCTAACACAAACACTGATTTCTCTGTGAGAAGTTGCATGGGTTGATTTTCCTTCTCTTCCCCTGACTCCTCTCAAATACTTGGCTCTTTGTCCATGGACATGTTGGTTGTTCCATGTACCTGTGTCATGTGCTTTCATTTTTTCATTTAAACCTGGAGGCCCCAACTTTTTCCACTGCTGTGCTCCATTTGCTGTCCTTTTCCTTTAGTGAAACACAGCTGGAACTTGGGTGAAAGTGACATCGAACATTGAAGTCCTACAGGTGTAATAAACTGCTGAAAACTGTATTGATGGGCTCCTAATTTAAAACCAAATGAAGTGTACAATGTTTCTTAACTTCCACAATTGTCTCTCATTTGGGTATTGCCCAATATTCAGTCACTTTGAAAAATGTTGTTTTCTAAATGTGTGGTTTAATTGAGGAATCATGGATGTTAGGAATGAAGAACATGGGTGGGAGTGAATTAAAGTGCAGGCAGGCACCGTGCATGGATAGGGCAGAAGGGAGAAAATGAGGCCATATTTGCAGTATTGGTGGTTTGGTTTGTATATAGAGAATAGTGATATTTTATATCCTACAAGCCCGTTTCAATCACTGCTCATTTGGATGTTTTGCTCAAGCTGAAAGTTTTAAAATGGGAGGTGAAATTCCAAACCAGGACCACTAGGTGCTGGGGAGATTGTGCCTGCCATTTTAGAAATGGCCAGCACCATTCTGGAAAGTAAGCAAGTGGGTGGGGGCAGGAAAAGTGGACCCAGGAAGAATAATAGAGGGAATCCGACACTGGGAATAAACGAGAATGGGGAAACAATTGAACCCTTCATCATGATGGTGATTTTCCCCTTGTATTGAGTAAATTGCCAGTCACTGAGAAAAGCCCAACCCAAAGGGAATACAGGGAAAATCAAAGTTTGGAAGAGATCTGGGCAGAAAGGGTGCTCTGCCTAGAAAACTAGGGAGCTCGGATTTACAGTGATTTTCAGGCTTTTTGCAATAAAATTATGATCAGGTCCTCAAATTTGTCTACATACAAAGTTGCACCAGCTTAATTTAAGGCATGATTTTTAAAAAAAAAATATAGATTTAGTTAAACTGGTACAACAGGCCTATAGACACTTTTATCTTGGTTTAACCAGCTTTTATTTCAGATTAGCATATGCAAATTAGAAACAGGTTTAACTTAAACTGAAATAAGAGGGTCCACACAGGAGTTTGCCCCAGTTTAACTAAACCAGTGGAAGTCTGTGTGTAGACAAGATCTCTGTGTCTGTCTATTCCTCCCCAGCTTTGTTTTCCATGTAGCAGTTCCATTACTTGCAGCTGTTTCTCCAAACTGCGCTGCCAAAACACCTCAGTCTTAAATCCAGCTTTTAATTATTTTTGTCCTTGGCTGTCTCGAGCAGAGAGTGACTGCTTTGTGCTGCATGGACTAAGTTCAGCAGTATTCTCTGGATACTTGGCACTGCTATGGCAATGCAAAAGCAGCCATTCACTTCCTAAATTTTGGAGATCTTCAGATTTTGTGTTTTGCTTCAGGTCCATCTTTTGCTAGACAGCAGTTGAATGCCAGCGATGAAGACATGACAACGAGTTTGATGTAGTTTTTACAAAATAACTGGCATGAAAGGTGGAGAATTATAGGTCTAGCCTGGTTTATGGCTGCTTTGTGCTGCTCTGGTGATGCGAAGTCACCAGAGTATGCTGATGGCCATTTATCTCTTCTCTTGTCCTTTTAACCCAGTTATTTCACAAACATGTACTATTGTTGTTTGCAGTATCATAGCCACATTGGTCCCAGGATAATAGACAAGGTGGGTGAGGTAACAGCTTTTATTGGCCCGATAGAAGTTGGTCCAATAAAATATATTACCTCACCCACCTTGTCTCTCTAAACACATACTATGTCAATTCATAGATTTTTAAGGCCATGGGGGCCTTAACACCACCAGGATGACAGCAATTCCTATGTTTCTCTCTCTCTCTCTCTTTCTCTCTCTCTGCCAGTGAGATTGAGATCTTCAGGCAGCAATAATTAAATGAGTACCTAATAAACCGTAGATGGCAAGGGTTTAACACAGAATATATTTTACTGCATCAGGTCTTTGAGACCAGTGAAGACTAGATGCAAAGAAAACAGATGTTTGACTTTGGTGAAAGTGACATGTCCTTAGTTCAAGCCAAGAGCAGAATGAATTGTGCCAGACAGGGCTGGTGCCAGCAGATGTAAGCCGGAGGATTTACATCCTCTGTTGTGAGGATGCTGTTCAGAAAGGGGTGTCTTTACAGAGCTATCCTTGGTCCAGGATTATTTCCAATACATACCAATAAGATTATCCAACTGATCTCCAGTACGAACATTCAGTGGATGATATGACTCTGGCATTAGCTCCTTGACTGGGGAAATGCTGACCTCCACTGAACTCAGTTTTGCACTCTAAGATTATAACTGATTATTTAATAATGAGTTTCTGCTAAATGCCAAAGAAACCAAATTAGTGCAATTGTGGTTAGTAAAGCCAAGGAGTTGAATGATGATAAATGTACACTGACTTTCTTGGGTGATACTGCATTAGAGAGTGCAACAATATATCAGTACCTTAGATAGGTGCTGACATAATCAATTCAGTTTTTCTGTTTTAGATCAATTAGAAAACAAAACCTTTATAGCATATTTGTTTCTTTAAGCAATGGATGTATACTGTATATAGCGCCTTCCCATTCCTCGTATGGAATTAAATGAGTGAGGAAGAGCTTTGTAGTTCATACCTTTTGATGTATGTCACAGCCTGCAATAGAAATATAACTTTGTTATATGCATTTTCAGTGAATACGGAAGATGATCATTTTATTAATGTGCATTTCTCTGTCCCCTAGCCTCTTTCAGGGGACAGTGGTATTTTCTGCTGCTATCCAATTTCTCCTAAGCAAATTGAACTACACCAAAGGGCAAGTTATTTGATGATGGATTCTGGTCTATGTAGGCACCTCTGCCCCCTATTCATTCCTGTGCTTATTATTACTGGATTTCAGAAGTTGGAGTCTTTAGACTATGTTTTTAAAGAAGACCGTTTTAGGTCACTTGTCATTTTCTTAGTCCAAACTGCATAGGCCAGAACTAATCAATGTAATATATCTGATAGCTAGTTAATTTTAAACACAGGTATAAACATATTACTTTTTAAAGTATGGAGACTTTGCCCTAACTTTGGTAAAGCATTCATTGTTCAGCTTTGGGCACTACAGTGGCTATGTCAGAAAGGTCTTTGTAATCAACAGGTCTAGGATTTGTGAAGGACACGGAGTTCTCTTTGAATAGATCAGCATTCTTGTTGTGGTTAGAATTTCCTATTATATTCTTGATAGCCAGTTAAAATGTTATGTAATGTAAAAATTACTTTGTTGCCATAACCTTTAACTGTCTAGATCAGAACTGACTTGAAAGCGAGACTACATTTTCTCACGATGGAACACTTCTTGCTCAATGTGGATAAATAGTAAACAAAAAAACCCAACAACCTGTATATCTAAATACTGAACTAAAACGTGACCTTGATCAATTTATTGTAGGGGCAAAGAATATTAGCTTCCTATTTGCTTTCTAGAAGAAGAACTGAAGCAGCCTCTTTTCTTTTTTCTTTTTTTCTCTTTCCTTTTATTTAGTTTGAAGAGGGCATTCTGGACGCTTGCCTACACTTGATGGATAGAGCAAAACTAGATCTCTCTGGGCGGGGGAACCCAGTCAAAATCAGTCGCGTTGGATCTGCAGTGGTATGCAATAAAGATAAAGACTCCAAAATATATTGGAAATGACGTTTTTATTTATTTAATTTTTTATTTCTATTTTGAAAGCTGATCATGAATAGCCACTTTGAATAGGTGGAATCTCACTTTCCTGTCCCAGTGCACTGCCCTAAGGTCAGAACTGACTTATTCTTATTACTCATGCTGAGTTCTAGAGACTGCCATGAATGATGTCTCACTCCCGGAGGGATGATGTCTTAGTGTCTACCCATCATCTGTGTCCGACACTAGGACCACACTGATAGAAGTGCCACTTTCAGTCATCGCACTTCTTGATGTGATGGCACTCCACCTGGCACCGTGCCAGTATCTAGCAGGTCAAATAATTGATAACGTCCATCTTCCCGGAGCAGGGAAGACAACATGGTGGTTAGACTGGGGGTCAGGAGGCCTGGATGTTCATTCCGACTGTGACCTGGCTTTGGTGTTTGGCCTCTGGAAAGCCACGTCACTGCGCCTCAGTTTCTTCATTTGTAAAATGGGGATGATGATAATTATTTGTTGTAATTAGATTGATTGGGGCTGCCAGCAGTGCGAGGCACCCCAAAGGGGGAGAGTCGTGACCCTGGACCTCCTTCACCATCCAGTAGACCCAAGTCTGTACGTGGAGGAGCACACACTCTACCCTAATACAGGATGCAATAGCCCCTGTTAAGGCATGTGTGCCCAGTGCTTCTCAGGATTCCTGCTTGTGCAGGTCGACTCTGCTGTGTCCCGCTTTCCCCTTTCCACCCCCAGCCATTCTCCCCAGGGCTGCATCTTAACAGCCACAGTGTAGCCTTCTAGTGACTGGTTATAGCACAGATTAAAGATCGAAATACTGCACTGTCCTTGAAATGTGCCTCGTACAGTATGTCTCTCATGACAGCTAGCTGAATGCAACCTCTCACCCTTTGGTTTTGTCACTGAATACTTACCTTGTTCCATCCCAGGGGTCACAGGATTTTCTAATTAGAAAACAGTAGTTAATCCAACCAAAAGCTTTTAAATGAAAATTGTGATTTATTTGGCAAGAGTGTAGTTGCTGTGCAATAACATAATTAAATGGTACATGGTGAATGAGGTTTTTCACACAACCTCAACTGATTTGGTTCAGATTGCTACTAACTAGGAAATATATTGCTCATTAATGACTATCAATTCAGTCATTAGTCAGCAAAATTCCATGTATAGTCTTACCAGGAGAAAACTTACACAGCAAAATCTTTCTTGTTTACGTGCATGCTAGATGCATGCTATTAGATTCAGCTCTAAAAATAACAGTGGACCCGTTTCTTCTCTCACACCAATATAAGTCAGGAATAATTGTAGTGCAGTCACTGGAGTTACACTGGGGTATAAGTGAGAGGAGAATCAAGCCCAATATTTCTCAGTAGGATTCAGGGTCACTTAGTCTATATTCACTTTCCAGTGAGCATGCTTATTAATAATAAACCATTGAAAACTGCCAATGTATATATGTTGCATTTTGACTTGAGTTCACCATTTCCGTCCCCTTTCTGGCAAAGAATCATGTCCTCAACTTGATTACTTCTCCTCCCCCACGTTGGAGGATGGTACATCCCCAGGTCCCACTTCAAGTGTGACACTTCCATGGAGTGTTAAACTACCAGTAGAAAATACACTTCATATAAATGAATAGTCCATGACAAACAAATGACAGCTTAGCATGTCTGTGTCAAAACAGTTCCACCCAGTTAATCATTTGGTGACATGATTGAAACTTTCAGTCATTTGGTCCAATGACCATTGGACTTGAGCAGGGTTTCTCAAACAGGGGTCGCCGCTTGTGCAGGGAAAGCCCCTGGTGGGCCGGGCCGGTTTGTTTACCTGCCCCATCTGCAGGTCCGGCCGATCGCAGCTCCCACTGGCCATGGATCGCTGCTCCGGGCCAATGGGAGCTGCTGGAAGCAGCACGGGCCAAGGGACTTACTGGCTGCCGCTTCCTGCAGCTCCCATTGGCCCGGAGCAGTGATCCGTGGCCAGTGGGAGTTGCGATCGGCCGGACCTGCGGATGGGGCAGGTAAACGCACCGGCCCGGCCTGCCAGGGGCTTTCCCTACACAAGCGGCGACCCCTGTTTGAGAATCCCTGATCTAGACTGACTTGCATAACACTGGCTGGAGGACTTCCCTGAATTAATTCCTGTTTGAACTAGAGCATATCTTTTAGAAAACCGTCCAATCTTGATGTAAATATTTTCAGTGATGGAGAATCCACCATAGCCGTTGGTAAGTTGTTCCAGTGTTAATTGCCCTCACTGCTAAAAAATGTGAAACTTATTTCCAGTCTGAATTTGTCTAGCTGCAACTTCCAACCATTGGATCTAGTTCTTCCCTTGTCAAATTTTAGACGTACTTAACATATAGGTGTCAAGTATCAGAGAGGTAACCTTGTTAGTCTGGATCTGTAAAAGCAGCAAAGAGTCCTGTGGCATCTTATAGACGAACATATATTGGAGCATGACATGCATCCGATGAAGTCGGTATTCACCCACGAAAGCTCATGCTCCAATATATCTGTTAGTCTATAAGGTGCCACAGGACTCTTTGCTGCTTTAACATATAGGGAGATTTACAAAATTTCTTTTTTCATTAGATCAATGCTAAAGATGATGAGGGCGTGGTTGCTGGCAGTTGGGACAATGTTTATGCTTATGGAGTAGCACCGTCAGCCTGGACTGGAAGTGTAGACATCCTGTTGGAATATCATAGCTCTGGTACGCCAGTGCGGTACGGTCAGTGCTGGGTCTTTGCTGGAGTCTTCAATACATGTAAGTATTTTAAAAAGTGATATTTTTATCTAGTGCAGATAGCTTTTAGATTTAAGATATTTGTTGGCTCTACAATGTTCAAGAAAAATAGCAGGAGTTATTGCCATACATGGCTAAAACAGCCATGCTTTGAACATGCTTGTATGCTTTCAACTTTTGCTTCTCTTCTACAAGAATCTTCTAGCTATCTAAAGTCTGTCTTTTGCATCTAAAATGGCTGGTAAAATATGTGTTTAGTGATTTGTGGGCAATGGGGGCATGATGGGGATTGGGACAGGTGGAGACTTTGTAAATGGAATAGTCATTGTTTTCCTCGGGAAATCTGAGATGGAAATCATGAATGAGTGATCTCGGTCTAAATCCACTGTGGGCAACTGACCACATCACAAAGCCATTGCACTGTACGGCACAATTGACAGTCTCTCTTTGCTCAAGAAAGCCTAATGACTGGAATAGCAAGGATTCTTCTTGGCAAGACCGAGGTGTATTGACACAGCACCTGTAATATTCTGTGTAACTGACACGATCAACACTTTTTTGGAGTTTGTGAGTCAGCCCTGTGGAGGAAAATACTGGCTTGGTGTATCATGTATCTTGTACACTAAGAGGTTAAACTAAACGATCAGATCAGAGTTGTTTCAGTGTTGCATCAAAAGCAGAGAGGTTCTAGGTTTCATATCCCAGTGATGGAAAGCAATGCTTGTCTGGTCATAACTTTTGCTGTCAATTGAAACTGTAGGAGCACCATAGCAAATAACACCGGTGTCAAACTATTAGCCTCTAGAGGCCAAGAAAGACATATGAACTGTGAGACATGTGAATACTCTGCCCATGCCAAGATCTTGGAGTGCAGAGTGCTTTCATAACTGGGTCCAGGAGGATTATGCCAGTGTACAGGGATCCTCTATAGGTTCAAAGCCAGTATAGCAGCTCTTATATCAATGTCCCTGCTACCAGTGTAAGGGGCTTGGCTGGAGTATAAAGGATATGGCTTGGGTTTCTCTAAACCCCGCTGAGCCCCAACTTCTTGGTTGGCCCACTAAGATGACTACCAGCCTTGTGACAGAGTGGCACATAGTCATCCCAGGATCACTGGATGACTATAAAGGACATCTTTGCAACCCCTCATTCTGAGCTGCAGCCATAAACTCATTGGCCAAAACCAAGGGTCTGGGACTCCATGTTTAAATTGTTAAGAAGAAATTAGATAAACAAACTAACCCAATGAAACCCTCTCACTTTCTCTTTGATGTTGTATCCATGACCTATACAGGCACATCAGTTTTGTTTGCATTATATTCTTACATCAGTGATGTTACCCATACTGGCAGACCTGGAAGTTGCATTATTAATGCACTGAGCAATTAGGTTAAGATTATGCCTCATTATCTGTTTCTGTTCCATACCTTTCTGGATCTAATAAGACAAGGGAAAACATAAGCCAGACTCTTACCTGGTGTAAATCAGTGTAGTTCTATTGACTTTGGGAGCGATGCCAATTTACATCAACTAGGACTTGGTCCTCCCCAAAGTGTCTGCTGCTGAAGAATCTAGGAATATGTGGATTTCTGGAGTGGGTTGATTCCTGGTTGGGATCAAAAGTAAAGCCAATATACTATGATCATAGTCAATTCCCCATGGAATTTCAATTACCAGATGTTTGCAAGTATTGATAATCCTAAACAAAGGATAGTAAAAGCAACAGCAAATCTTCAGAGACCATTCCACTCTGAGAGCTCCAGCTAATTGCTGGAGGAAGACCTGAAAGGTTTTTGAAAATATTTGTTCCCTTTGAATTTTGCAGTAGAAATTCAGGTCCTGCCTAGCATGGAAGACTATATGGCCTTGTCAACAGTCAGCTGTTTCTTAAAATTTCTCACCATTTCACTGCCCCTGATACAGCTCCAAAAGTAGTAGCCAAGACAAGAATGTGTGGTATAGCCCTGCTCATAGCATGAATAGCCAGTGGAGAATTAAGCCTCTTAAATTGTGAGGGCTGCCAATCTTCCACCTTTGACAAGCACTAAATTCGTTATTCCTGCCCACTGATTCCCCAAACAAAAGTAAAAATTCTGTTTTATAAAGTGCAGCAGCCAGAGAGCTGGACCTGAAACCATGAAGTTCTATTGCTGTGGAATGGTTACGACAAGAGAGAGACATCCAAAACCTTCATTTCTGAATATTGAGAACTGTGTGTGTATCTTTAGTTTAGATATACATCTCTTCATCTGAAACCCACACACTGTAACAAATACCATACTTATATCAGGACTAGCAAGGCTCCAATACAACCTTATCTTCTACATGCTACAAGTGTTGTGATCATGCCACTGCTGGTAGGTACCACCAGCCATTTGAAATTTCTATAGCCAATGGATGATGCATTTTCCCCTGGACACCCTCCCACCTCCATCCTGCAGTACACCTAAAAACTCCTCCATTGCAGACATCCCATTATACACAGTGGGTCAAATTTTGCCCTCTGAAGCACAAGTGCACAGCTCCCATTGGGACTGATTCATTTCTGCATTCCTCTTGCTATACCCTATTTATAAAACTGAAGCAATGCAGAGTAGATTCAGGGCCATCTGTATTGTGCATCTTAGGACAGAATCTGGCAAGGTAGGCCTACTAACGTAACAAGTGCAATTAGAGATCTAGCATGCATTGTTGTTATGAAGCCAGATGACAAACAAAAAAAATGGATGACTAGCAAGTTAAAACGCTAGGCAGTGGCATATCTAGCATATGGCTGCTTACATGAAAAGGAGCCACTGCAAATGAACATCAAGAAGACGACAGTGAATATGGGGAAGGCTAATTCAGCTAAAATGATTGCTTTGAGTTTTGAGTTATTTGAAGCTTGTAACATTTTATGACTGCAATTGTAACCAATCCAGTTTTCCAAGGTTACCATACTGATTCAAGACAATCATCTGTTTTAAAATGCTAAAACATTCTGGAGAAAAGTAAGCTAAGTCATTGATCTTGAAATAGTCAGATGAATAATTTTCAATGAGCCCCAATGGCGCTCATGTGCTGGAAGTCTGGGAGGGCATTTGAAAGAAATTTAATCCATAGGTGTGTATGAGATGAATGTATGAGATGCATCCAGGTAATTTATCATCAAACAATTTAAAACAAAGGTGTGCTGTTGCTTTTTATTGAAAGTCATAGTAGTGACATTAGCCAAAATAGTACCATATAGGGCTGACCAAACTTTTCCATTGACATTGTTTTGTGACAGTAAATTGGGTTTTCAAGCCCCTCTCCTCCCCAAAACTGTACCTGCCTTCTGTGGAAATGTTTGGCTTTTCATCCAAAAGATGAAGAACACAAAAGCTCATCTGAAAACTGAAATATGCCATTCAGAAATGCTGCTGCAGTGTCTCATGGAAGTTGTTGTTCAGAGGCCTCAGACTCCACCCCTCCCCCTACCGCTCATTCTTCTTTGAGAGCTGTGCGTCCCTGGCTGGACTCCCATCTCCTATGCTATACCATGGCCATGGGACTCCCATGATGCCCCGGACCATCTGAACAAGAGCCTTAACCTGACTACATCTTAGCTTTCCCATCCATAAAAATAGAGATAACAATTACTTGCTTCACTGAAATATTCTGGGATTTAATGCACTTTTTTAATTCACGTGAGATCGTCTAATAAAATGTGATTACAGAAGTTCAAAGTATTATTACTGAGCGATTGGTTCAAATTATGTAATGTGCTTTATTTAAACCCTCTGACTCTGACACTTGTAAATAATTCAGTTTTATTTCTCAGTATCAATTGATTTCTGTTATAGTCTTTGGATTCTCTAGGTTCCTCCAAATGCAACACTGGAAAATTCCAACTAAACTTAAAACCAAGAAGCCTTCTAACTGTTGCCCTTCTAATAAAGTCTTCCATTCACTTCAAAGCTTATCACTGCTGGAAGGACCAGTGTTTACCCTCTATTGTGTCTTGTTTTTTGGGGAAGCCTACCTGTTACTTTTTCCTCATGTGCTAATGGCAGACTCTGTGTGTGTGTGTGTGTGTGTGTGTGTGTGTGTGTGTGTGTGTGTGTGTGTGTGTGTGTGTGTGTGTGTGTGTTACAAATGGAAAGTATTGAAAGAATAAAGGCCCAGGTGATCTTTCCATCCTCCCATCCTGCTTCTACCTGCAGTATACCTATAATCTCCTCCAATCTATCTACTCATCCTATCTACTCATCCTCTTGCCCGTGTATCATCATATTGCCTCATATCATCCTTTCTCTTTCCACTCCAGTTTTGAGGTGCATAGGGATACCTGGAAGAATTGTTACCAATTATTCCTCTGCCCATGATAATGATGCCAATATACAACTGGATGTCTTTGTGGATGAAGAAGGGAAAGTGGACCCCAAACTCACAAAAGACTCAATCTGGTGAGCTGTCCCAGCAAAGCTATTGTCTCTGTGCACATAAAACATGACAGATGGTTGAGGTTTAGTTTGTCTCTGCTGTATATCTTAAAGAATACTGCTAGATTATAGAAAGACATAGTTGCAAACTGTGGAATAAAAGCTAGTTAATAAATAGGCCAATGAATGTAAATTGCTCAACATGGAAAAAGGCAAGGGATCAGTTCAAGAGTCAGCATTCAATGTACCACACATATAAGCAACTTGGAAGAGAGGGTGAACACTTAAGTGGCAATAATTGCTGAACTCCAGAAAACCTAACAGAGGGCCCAATCTTGCTATGTGTTGGGTATCTCCAATTCTGCTGGTATTCGGAGGATTTCATAGCTTGTATTTAAGTCCTGATCCAATGTCCATTGAAGTCATGGGAAATTTTCTGTTGCTTTTGATAGTTTCCTATTTGCATGTTTTATTTAAATTTGGTACCTGCATCCAGAGTTGCAGATGGGCAAACTTTAAAATAAATCAGGCACATTTTTTAAAGATACAGGGCAGGTCTCTTTAATACTTCAATTAGCTTTATAAAAATAACAGGATATCTGATCAGTGTATTGTTTGACCCAAGACCTTCTTAGGTTTGCAGAAGACAATTCTGCTGTTTTCTCCCTCAAACTTTCCCATTCTCCAGTCTGGAGTGAGAACAGCAATATGTATTGATTAAGTGCTACATTCAGCAGAAATGATCTGTGGATTACCATACCACAACATCTCTCTTTCTGTGGAGCAATCAATCTGCCTTCTATACGCATTCCTACATTCAGTAGATTCTTGTTCTGCCCACTGTTAATATTCCTGATTTGTGTGAATGATTTCTTCACCTCATCGGTAGAATATTATTCATTCATCATGACACTTCATTAACAATCCAAGATCTGGATTCTTTATAACATAAAAACTGGAACAAATCTACTATCCTGAGGACAAAAAGACTGAGCCAATTATAACTGCATCCATAATGTCATCCCCATGAGTTCCATTGTCAGCAGGGAAGGATCCAGGTTTTGGAATCTATGTAAGAATTACATGTCAATTTCCAAGGAAAAATTCTCTTTCATGATAGCATAAGTCAGTGCACCTCACAGAACCACCCATGTGCCATCCTATATGAATTGCACAGAAAACAAATAGTTCTGTATCTAGAGAGACAAGGTGGGTGAGATAATATTCTGGGACTGGTACATCTACAACAACATTACGTAGTTCTGTGTCTGTAATATACCTATTTTGAAGCCTATACTTGGGGGTTCCAGAGTTCCAAAATTAAAATTTAGCATTTACTTTAATGATCAGAAGACATTAGAACATTTCTATAGCTATGATTCTCCTGCAACTTACACTGGTATAAATTCAGAGTAACTCCATTGAATATACAGTGGTGTATAAGTGATGTGAGAGGAGAATCAGGCCCTGTGTATCTACCCAAGTATTACTGCAGTATGTTAGACACTCTACTGACAGCTTTATCAAGCTCTTTTCCCCTTTGTACTCAAAGTCACATTTGTCTTAACTGCTTGTGAATTTTTCCTTTTCTGTCCCCACCTTTTCATTTCCCTACCATTTTTCAATATTTTTCACTTCATTCAATAATTGTTCGATTTTTCCTCTGAAGTTAGGGACAGAGTCTCAGTGGGTGTAAATAGATGAAGCTGCATTGAAGTCAAGGGATCTGAGCCAATTCCCCTGAGCTGAGGAACTAGCCCACAATGTTTTACACCTCACATTTTATATACCTCTTTCTTTGTCTTGATTACTTTGGGAACTTCCTTGTTCATCCCTTTCTCCTCATAATGTATTTATTGCTACATGGTGCACATAATCCCTTGGGTGCACATTAATTTATCTTACAGCACTTTCCATTTCTCCTCTGTGTCCTTTCTCTTCATTACCTTGTACCACTCTGTAGTAGCTCTAACTCAGAGTTTAAATGGTTTGTGTCTTATCCTTGATGTTATTTTCATGTAGCCTTTTGGTTTTTTAAGACGACACATTCAAGGTATTTTTAACAATTTTTGAAAACAATTTCTTGAGTTCTTTTTTAATTTATTTATAATCCCTAGGTAACTAGAAGTTAGGATCTCTTTCCTTTATGAACATCTATATCAGTTTACTGCTTTATTCCCTGGAGCTGCAAAAGATGGATCTGTGTTTCTATTTCAAACATCCCCGAAATTCAGGGATGTTTGGATCCAGGATTTTTGTTCAGACCCCTCTCTAGGTGTGGGGTTGCACCAAAGTGTTTGGCATCTGATATGCATTTACTTATTTTTAGAAAAAAGCACTGTTTCCCAGGATAAAAACATTTATAAAGAATTACACAGACTTTTCCAGAAGTTATTTTTAAAAACTTGGTCAGATTACTGTCATCTTCTCCTTACTTTAGTTTTCTTTTAATTATGTACAGACGTGTAAGGAATATACCTTGAAGGGATCCTACTATCATGCCTTGATCCTAGTATGATCTCCAATCCCTGTTAAAGTCAATGAGGCTCCATGTGGGTGCAGGAGCTTCTTCCATGCCAAGCTCATTGTAGGATGGAGGCCTTAGTAGAGATCCCTTCTGAGGTGTTGAACTCCAATTTTCCATGCTCCACCCTTTCTCTCACTCCAAAACCAAATTTCTTGTGGTGTGGAAGACGGGTCTTCAGCGCTATTCTCAATCCTAATGTCCTCTCTCATCCAATATGTCCCTAACCATATGAACCATGAAAAGTACTCTTCTTAAATTGTCTGCCAGGCATAAAACCCACCTGGTCACCTTTTATTAGTTTTTCTATCACTTTGTTTAGTTTCTGGCTGGTTTACATATAAGAGCTACAACTTCAGTTTAAATAATTGTCTATATATAGGGCCAGATCCTCAGCTGGTAGTAAGTGGCATAGCGCTATTGAAGTCAATAGAACAGTGCCCATTTGCACCAGCCAAGCATGTGGCCCAGTATCTTTTGGAGCTGGAAGGAACTTTATATTACCTTTTAGGGATGGAAGAATCCCCCAAAAGCTGGGACAGCGCAAGTGAACATCTATCCATCCTCACCCAATGTCATCAGACTTATTTATCATTTGTATTGCAGTAACATATATAAATCTCAATCCCATTGTTCCAGGCACTATTCAAAAAAAAAAAAAGAAGAAGAAAAAACCCAGTCCCTGCCACAAAGATCTTACAGTCAAGTTATTACATTGCAGTGTCTACTCGCCAAATAAGATTAGTTTCGTTCATGGCTCCCTTCCCGCTGTTTCTTACATTTTGTCCTTTTGTCACACTCAAAACCAAGAACACTGAGTTTGATTCAAAGTTGGATTTTAAGTGCTTCAGGGCAGAGATTGGTTCTTCTCACATGGCATCATCGTGACTTACAAAAAAACACCTACCAGAGAGCGGTTCACCAAAGACTCTGTGAGAATGACTCAGTACACCGCATTCAGCAGTATCAAAAATTCTAGTTGTGTGCGTCACTTTTCTTGAATAATTCTTTTTCTGTACTCCTGCTTCATTAACTCTCCTATCTGACAAGTTTTTCCCTGATCCAAGCATTTATTTCTGCTTTGAAATGTCTTGTTAGACAAGCCTCAGATCCCACTGACTCCTCTCCATTTCTGTTTTTTCAACTATTATTAATGAAATGGTTGGAGTTTAGCAATCCATTCTGGCTGTAATTTTATTGCTAATATTGCATGCATTAGGGAAGTATCAGTGGATACACAGGTGCAATTTTAGTCATCTCTGCTGGCAGGATACACATAATTTGCAAAGAAAATTGCTACTTTACCCTATCCAGTTTTTGGCAATAACAGAATTCAAACACTTGGTTGATTCTTGAAGCTGTTGCGAGAAATTCGTGTTGGGTTTTTTTCCTCCTTGTTTGTGCTCTCCCTTGAGCGCTAATAAAATTTCAGAAAGTTACAAGAGCCATCTTTTTCTTTAGGGCTGTTCATCTTTGAAACATTCTGGACAAATTGTAAATGAGATGACCTGGTGGTGTTTTTCAAGCATCCAGCCAAGTGAGGGCATTTCAAGTCTCAGTGCTTAGATTAACCACTTAAATGCCTTTGAACATAATGCATGTGGCTCATGGAACAGCACTTGGCAGGAGTGCTGGAGCAATTTGTATAGTGGGGGTGCTGAGAGCCATTGAACCAAACTGTAAACCCTGTATGTAATGGAATCCACTTCAAGCCAAGGGGTGTGGCAGCACCCCAGCACACCTAGTTGCAAGACCAATGGAACTTGGCCCCATGGAGATCTGACCTTTCACATGGGCAACCATAGCATGTGAGGCTGTGAACTAATCAGAAACTAAGAGATCTGTGCCTACTTTTTGCTTACATGGAAAACCTCCAAGGAAAACTTAGCAGCATGGCACTGGTGATTCAGTTGGGGTCTCTCTACCTTCTGCAGTATTACCAAGGGAGAGTTGGAAAATTCTAACTAAGTAAATTGCTTTTTGCATATTTTTTAAAAGTTAGACCTAATCATACAAAGGGACCTCTAGAGATCATCTAGTCCATGACTCATGGCAGGACTAAGTTTATCTAGGCCATCCCTGACAGGTGTTTGTCTAACCTGCTCTTAAAAATCTTCAGTGATGGAGATTCCACAACCTCCCTAGGCAATTTATTCCAGTGCTTAACAACCCTGACAGGAAGTTTTTCCTCATGTCCAATCTAAATCACCATTGCTGCAATTTACACTCATTGCTTCTTGTCCAATCCTCAGAGGTCAACGACAACAATTTTTCTCCCATCTCCTTGTAACAACCTTTAAGTACTTGAAAACTGTTAGCATGTCCCCCCTCAGTCTTCTCTTCCCCAGACTGAACTAACCCAATTTTTTCAATCTTCCCTCATAGGCTAAGTTCCCTGTAAGCTGCGCAGCTGCCGTCTTAGCACCACGCAGGCGCTCAGGGAATCCTCCTGCTGGGGGAGAGGCGTCCCTCCCCTGGCCCCAACCTAGCCTGTCCCCCAACTCTTCCCCTACCCAGGTCTGAACCCAGCTGCAGCCGGGGTGGGGCAGCTCCGCCAGGCCCGAACCCAGCCCTGGCCCGGACCTGCTGCGGGAAGGGCGCCTATCATGCGGTCCCAGCCCCAGCGCTGCCGCAGCATGGAGAGGCACCTTTCCCCCCACAATCCTCCCAGCCCAGGTGCTGCTGCAGGGAGAGAGATCTAGGGAGAGTCCACTCTGCCCACCATAGCCCCAGAGCACTTTCCTGGACCCCAAACTCCTCATCCCTGGTCCCACCTCAGAGCCCGCACCCCGAGCCAGAGCCCTCACCCCCTACACCCAACCTTCTGCCGCAGCCCTGAGCCTCTTCCCACACTCCAAACCCCTTGGCCCCACCCCCACCACATGAATTTTGTTATGTGCACCAATAGGCAGGTGATGTGTCACCAATATGCAGGTGATGTGTCACACATCACCTGCCTTTTGGTGCACATAACAAAATTCATTCCGCACATGAGGTGAAAAAATTAGAGGGAACACTGCTCATAGGTCATGTCTTCTAGACCATTAATCATTTTTGTTGCTCTTCTCTGGATTTTCTCCAATTTGTCAACATCCTTCCTGAAATGTGGCACCCAGAACTGGACACAACACTCCAGTTGAGGACTAATCAGTGTGGAGGAGAGCAGAAGAATTACTTCTTGTATCTTGCTTACTACACTCCTGCTAATACATCCCAGAATGATGTTTGCTTGATCCCTTTCTGCAGTACTCCTTCCCAGGCAGTCATTTACCATTTTGTATGTGTGCAATTGATCCTTCTTAAGTGGAGTACTTTGCCTTTGCCCTTATTTAATTTTATCATATTTACTTCAGAACATTTCTTCAGTTTGTCCAAGTCATTTTGAATTTTTATCCTGCCCTCCAAAGCACTTGCAACCCCTCCTAGCTTGGTATCGTCCGCAAACTAATGCAACTATTCCTCTTTAAAAAATTTATTCTTTGGTCTGAAGCATTAAAAAATGACCTACAAGGAGTTAGGGAAATATTTTTTTATATCCAGCGCAGGGTCAGTTAATAAACCTGCACCTTTACACAGAAACCAGACAAGCTCGTTTGTTTGTTTTAACCATCAGAATGAACATAGTTGTACATATTGCCAGGTGTATTGTTGGTTCTGAAACCTCTGTTTAAGATATACCAAGTCGTCAGCCTGGCTAGGTCTGCTTTATACCATTCAAGAGACACAAAGCAGTGTTAACACCAGCGTGCATGCACAGTTAGGGATTTCTCTTGCATAGAGGCATTCTCTGAGATAGAGTTGACTGGCAGCCTTCTCATGGTCCCCATTCTTGGGGACATGGCTGACAAAAAGGGGTTGTGGCAAGGGCACCATTTTGCACCACAATCCCCAGATGCCTGAATCTCTTTTTAGGGACCTCTGCAATTAAGTGCCATTTAGAGCATCTTTCAGGCTCCTCTAATTGGCTTCTTGGCACTGCACTGGTGCCAGGGAGCTTGAGGATCAGGGGATTGCAAAGAAGGCTTACACCTACCTTTCTGATGCGCCCCATCAAGCTTCAGCAGGCACCAAATTATTGGGCCTAGGGATCTGGCTTGATCTATCCTCTGCAATGTATAAACTGCTGAACCCAGGAAATTCTTATGAGATTTTCATTGCAACAGTGAGTCATTAAGACACAGGCTTGTTTTGATATTTATCTGTATGCTTCAGTGTTGAATATTCTTGTCTGTTCTCCCATGTAAGGAA
The DNA here is from genome assembly GCF_016161935.1 of Mauremys reevesii. NCBI lineage: Eukaryota > Metazoa > Chordata > Testudines > Geoemydidae > Mauremys > Mauremys reevesii. Next base: position 172,419,702 of record NC_052624.1, on the reverse strand, counting down.
CTATCACTGCTGGAACGAGGCATGGATGACCAGACCTGATCTTCCCGTTGGTTTTGGAGGATGGCAAGTCGTAGATAGTACTCCTCAAGAAAACAGTGATGGTAATCCTGCATGCAGTCTTTGTATTTTAGTCCTTAGACTGAAGTCAGCGGCTGTGGAGAAGATTTGGAGATGTATTCCTCATTTTCCCCCAATAGATATAAAAGCACCAATTATCTCAGCGGGCATAGAATTTGGCCAAAGGAAAACAAGACACTCTGTGCCATAATTCAGCCATTCTTGTTGGGTTGGGCAGTACGTACTTTATATAGTATTATGTGTTAAAGACCCACATTCCATATTCTGCAATGCCAAAAGGTTTTGATGCAACCCCATGTATAACCTTGACTTCTGTTAAGGGGGGGCTTCATACTGCTTCCCACTGAAAGCATGTTCAAAGCAGAATTTCTGTGCATACTGATAGGAATGACAAGAATTTTATAATGGAAATTACTTTGAAAAAATCACAAGTGAGATATGGAAATTTTTGATGAAACCACAAACTTTATTTAATCAGATTTCTAAAGTGCCCTCACCATAGTATTTAGATGTTGGTCCTACATTTTGATACTGATTGTTATAGGCTGAGGCATATTTACATCCCCCTTCAGTAAAGGAATGGCTCTCACCCTTGAGCCTCAGCAAGTGGCATAAGCAGAGCCCAGTGATGGCTTCAAGGGTGGGGAGAGACTGAGGTATTTTCCACAGCACGGCAACCCAAAAGTCAAAGGACTCAAGGCGAAAAATGGAGAAGTCATGGGACTCCTGATTCCCATGAGCCCTGTGATACTTATAGCACAGTGGAGTGAGGGAAGGGAATGGTGCCTGATCCAAGGAACACTGAATCCAGTGAAAGGACTCCAGTTGCCTTCACTGGAGTTTGGACCCAGCCCCAGGGACGTTAAATGTATTTGTGATAACAGAACTGCCCTGTGGAAGAGTCAAAGGGGATGTAACGGTTTTAAACCAAGTATTTTGGGTGTATATAATATATGCCATAATGCTAATTTCCCTGTAAGCCTGTGGGACTTACCCCTGCAGCACCTCCTGCTGGTCTATCAGGGAATTAGCTCAACTTCCAGCCTGGAGCACCCTCTTCAGGCCAGTGATCCGCCTTACCGCTGGCCCCGTGTCCCTCCCAGGACCCCAGTGCCCCTTCCTCTGGGTGCTGCCCCTCTGGCAGTAACCCCTTTCTCTCAGGGTCTCCCCTCCCTGGGGAACCCCCACCCACTATCCCCACCTTGCTTCAGTATAAGGCTACTGCCAGTCATCTTCTAGCCCCGTGCCCTGGGGCAGACTGCAATATCCACCTACTCATCACTGGCAAGGTTGGGTTTGGACCTGCTGCGTTGGCCTACCCCTGGGCTGCCCTCTGCAACCCCCAGTACCTGTTAGCCCAATGCTAGGCTGCAGCAGGGGGCTTTCCAGGCTGGAGCTCCCGAGCTCCCCTGCCTTTCCCCAGCCCTGCTCCACTCAGGTACTCTGCTCAGGTCCATGCAACCATCTCCCTCCCTCTCAGAAGCTAGAGGGAGTCTGCTGAGCTCCTGGCTCCCACCCTCTTATATAGGGCCACCTGAGGCCTGATTAGGGCATGGTCCCAGTTGTGGCTACTTCCCACTCAGCCTGGGCTGTTCTCCCAGCCCTCCAGCCCTCTCCCAGGGCTGATTTTAACCCTGTCAGGGCTGGAGCAGGTAGCCACCCTGCTACATTCCTTCTGTAAACTCTTGTGGCTGCATTCTCTAGATGGTAGAGAAAAATGAAAATCCGCTATTGCTGTTACATTTCCTAATTTCCTCCTCACTCAATTCAAACATAGATCCTTAAGACAGCGGCAGTCAGATGTTTCCTAGGTTCACAGTCTGACAGACTGAGCTCCTCCAGGCTTGTCAGCTTTAACTCAAATCAACTCGTACTGAATGACATTTCCAGAACTTGAGGTTTATGCTAAACAGTGGAGCAAAAAGTGTGTCATTAAGGTGCCAACTGTTAGATAGCTTCAGATTTGGGACTGGATGGTTCACTGAGTTGGTAATAGAACATGGAGCGTTTCCCGTCTAGGTCAATTGTGGCTATACGGTATTACCAACAAAGAGCTGTTCTGTGGCCTAGAGCATGTGAAATGAGTTGATGCTATCAGTCCAGTTCCTAGCAAACAGGTCTCCGTGTCATAAAACTGACATTAATTGACAGTTGCTGACAAGCCCAGCAGAGAAGAAAGGACTGAATGACCTCTGAAGTAGTATCTGTGGCTGAGGATTGAAGCACGCTTGTGGGGCAATATGGAAAACATGGAGCAACATGTAGGTTCTTTATCAGGGGTTAGCCAACGGACAAAGTGCCTGATTCAGCACTTAGTTACTCCAGTTTTGCACAGGGGTAACTCCACTGAAATCATGGTGAATAGGGGCCAACTTCTGTCAGTTCATCACTTTTCAGAAACTCTCAAATCACTTAAAAAAAAGAGATGAAAACGTCACCATTTTCAAGTAAGAATCAGGGCCATGATCTTACCTTAGTTGAATTTAGTGTGCATGTGTGTGCATGCATGTGCACCAGTGGGCAAGCTGAGGTTAGACCATCAAAAAACTAGAGTGGGGAAATATTGCGGGGGAGGGGAGAAGTGTTGTAAAAGCTTTTTTTTTCTTCTTCTTTTTTAGACACTGAAGGCCTGATTCTGATACTCTTATCACACTGAGTAGTACTTCACTCTGCAAGTAGTCTCACTGCCAGCAGAGTTTGTAAGGGTAGCAGAATGAGGCCCTGAAAGTGGAAGGGAAGCAAAGTCTCCATTTTCATTAATGAACAGCTTTGTTGCTGCATCACATACCTAACACATGAATCAAAAGGCAACTGCAGTGCTGTGCTTGTATCAGGTATAATATGCGATCTTTGCAGTACAGATACCAGTGGAATATTATGCCTGCAGCAGAGGATACAGGTTCTACTTAGTGTCATAAGCCCGACTATCTTTTTATTTCATGTATATTGGAATTGGAAAAGGTTCAGAAAACGGCAACAAAAATTATTAGGGGTATGGAATGGCTGCTGTATGAGGAGAGATTAGTAAGACTGGGACTTTCCAGCTTGGAAAAGAGACGACTAAGGGGGGATATGATAGAGATCTATAAAATCATGACTGGTGTGGAGAAAGTAAATAAGGAAGTGTTATTTATTCCTCATAACACAAGAACTAGGGGGTCACCAAATGAAATTAAGAGGCAGCAGGTTTAAAACAAACAAAAGGAAGTATTTTTTTTCATATAACGCACAGTCAGCCTGTGGAACTCCTTCTCAGAGGATGTTGTGAAGACCAAGACTATAATAGGGTTCAAAAAAGAACTAGATAAGTTCATGGAGGATAGGTCCATCAATGGCTATTAGCCAGGATGGGAAGGGATGGTGTCCCTAGCCTCTGTTTGCCAGCAGCTGGGAATGGGCGACAGAGGGTGGATCACTTGGTGATTACCTGTTCATTCCCTTTGGGGCACCTGGCATTGGCCACTGTCGGAAGACAGGATACTGGGCTAGATGAACCGTTGATCTGACCCAGTGTGGCTGTTCTTATGTTCTTATTTTAAGCTAATGGTTTTGACTACTTTTTTTCCCAATCGAGCACATTCTAGGTATTAACTTTAACTAAAGTTAAAAAGAACAAATTCAACCTTTTATTTCTCTTCCCCCTCTACTCTCAATTCAGGTATGTATAGATGTGGCCCTGCTTCTGTTCAAGCTATTAAACATGGTCATGTCTGCTTCCAGTTCGATGCTCCTTTTGTTTTTGCAGAGGTATGTACCTGAAAAAAATAGTGATTTAAATGGGACAGTAAGTCAGTCTCTAGGTATAATACATGGACTGCAGTGTTATTTCCCATACAACCCATGTAAAATAGAAATCTTAGAATTATGTTTAGATCAGTAGGTTTGCTATGACACTTGTGAATGATAAAATTCACCAATCACTGCTTGCCAAAGGAGTAATCAGAAGAAGTTGCTCCAGTTGAAATTAAACCAGAGTTACCAGAGCAGCAGAGAAAGTTAGTCGCTGCTTTCTACAACACCATCTGCATTAGCCCCTGCCTCTCATAAAGGACTGTAACAGCAGGCAGGCTCCCCGGCAGGCTCTGAAGCTCTGGGTGGTGTTGTAAACTCTTTGGACCAAGGCACGTATCTTCCTGTATGTGTTGACAGCACCTAGCACAAAGTGAGGCTCTAAATTCATTATTTAGAATGCAAAATAATTGTGCTCCTGCTGGGACGGTGGGGCCCCTCAACTCAGGACAGTACCTTTACAGGCATCATGGAGACCAGACTTGCTGCCAGTATTTCTCAATCTTCAGAAATGTGTTATTAAATAGCTACTGATTATTCAAAAGGACACAGTGGGCCAGATCCTCAGCAGGTGAAAATTGGCTCCAATTACTATACATGGAGCTATGCTGATTTACACTAGCTGAAGGTCTGCCCCTGCAACTGTATTAGGAAAGCCACATGACAAGTGTATCTGACAGTTAGTTTAAAGTATTACCAAATTATCATTAACATAAGCCCTTTTTGGAAGTGTTTTGGGCCCCAGTTCAGCAAGGTGTTTAAATATGTGCTTAATTTTAAACATGTATCTTGTCCTGTTGAAATCAGCAGGACTTGATGATTGAGTCATTGAGTCAAGGGGAAGACATACTGGTTTTAAACCCAACAGACGATGTAATGCTTTGTTGTTTAATTTTATAGGTAAATAGTGATATTGTTTACTCAAAAGCAATGAAAGATGGAACCAGAGTGATTGAACACATTGATAAGACCCACATTGGTAAATTAATTTTGACCAAGGAAATTGGTAGTGATGGAACCAAGGACATTACTGAGCAGTACAAGTTCCAGGAAGGTAACTTACTGCACATGGCAAAACAAAGTATTGTATATACAGATGTTGATTTTTCTTAAATAGGTCTCATGTAGTTGATATGTAAACCTCTAGCAAGGTGGGTTCTCACACAGCTTTCTCCAAGTGGTGTGAAAAATGTTGTGCATCTTAATTCCATGTCAAACACATTACAAATCTCCTTAGGCTGTCACTCAAAAACACCTTGGACAGGAGTTGATAAATCTGAAAACAGAGGGTAACCATGGATGAATTTACTTAATTCAAAAGGAATTTATGCTTTTAATACAATAGGTGAGACTTTGTGGCAAAGATCGCTCATATTCTGTACTCAAATGCTTTAAACATGAAGGCTGGACATTCAGTTGGTGTAAACTGGCCTGGCTCTACTGTCAGTGGAGCTGCCCTGATTTATGCCACCTAGATCTGTCCTGGGTCATTAAGGCCAATCCATTCAGAGATTGTGTGGATCTCCTTATGCTTAACCCTACCCCATGAAGTTTCACCATTCTGAGGTATGCACTTCAATAAAGACATTTCATATCATGTCTGTCCCACTTTGCTATAATCGTTCCATACATTTGCCCCTGATGTAAATGTGTGGTGTTGCCAAAGACAACATGGGCCCCTTAGTTATTCCCTACATTGAATACAGACAATCCTTTCAGCTGGAGACTAACATTATCTGAAGCACATTTATGTGTGTACTGAAGGACCAGAGTCAAAACAGTTAGTAAAAAAATATTTATTCCATGAAGAACTATAGTCATATTTTCCCAAAATGCAGTTAACATTCTTACGTAGGCTAAAAGGTTTGCTGGGCCTTCTGTTCTGACTACTGTTAGCAAGAGGTTAGGTCTAAACAAGACTCTGTCATCGTAACGTTTTGTGGAATGCCTTTTTGTGGGAGAGGAGAAAGACATGTTGCATACATGCTGTTCAGCTCTGCCATGTTCCTGTTAATTTCTGACATGACACAAACTACATGAATGTAATGTAAATTAGATAGTAAACTCTTCAGGGCAGGGATTGTGTCTTCCTGTGTGTTTATACAGTGGTGAGCACAATGGGGTCCTGATCCTGATTGAAACCTTTGGGCACTATTACAAGACAACTAATTATTAAAGTCCCTTTTAACAGAGTACTGGCAAACATACACAGTCATGCTTCATTAATTATTGTGCAGATGAGACCCAGCCGAACTCCTATGCAATCCAAGTGCCAGTCCCTCAGTCTGATTCCACTGTGTACAGTTAATAAATAAATAAATAAATAAAACACACCATTAATATGGACAATATGTGTGTGTCTGGAAGAGGAGATTTGCAAGTGGTTTTTCATCATCCACTTCAGAAGTGTGACAGGGTAGTGTGATCCTTAAGAGTAGTGGTGACTAGGGGTTAGCACGTCCTAGGTCACATGGCAGGGTCCTTTAAAATTTTGGGAGGTTTTGAAGTATGCAAAGCCCTAGGAAATAAAAAGTATTGGTGGAGAGGAAGTGATCCCGGAAATAAGTAGCATGTGGGAGAAAATCAGTTACTGTTTCTTTAAGGGCCTGCAAACAGGAATTTTGCAGAGTGGGTGAGGCAAGGCTCATCTCTAACCCCAACCCAACCAATTGAGGTGAGCTGAGACAAGGGGACTAGCTAATTTTTCATCATCCACTACAGAAGGTCTGACACATGTTGGGTGACAGTAATTCCTTATGGGCTTCCTCCACGTCAAATACAGTGTCTTGGTAAGTGCTTCTTTTTTTAACAGAAAAGGGATGAGTGTCACACAGCCCTGCCACACTGATACTGTTTCCAGTGCTAAAAATTAAGTCCACAGGGCTGTGACACGTATCTAGAATCAGATATACTCAAAAGTAGGTAGTGTTCTTCCGTCTTCTCTACTAATTTACTTTAGCAACACTCTCCCATTCATTTGTGATATTAGGGAAGCAGAGAAAGCAAAATAACATTTTAATCCAAAATAAGATGTTTTACCCAGGACTGCATGGTTTGGAGTACAGAGATTTTTCTTTCTAAGTCCCACTGGTCAATTGAGTTTTGTTGATGATGAACCACAGTAATTATTATCTGACTATTGCTTCAAGTATTCACTACTTATACTTCACTAGTCACACAGTGTGATTGATCACTGACGTCATATGGTAGCATTTCTTCTCCATGACTGGATGATACCCAAATCCACAAGCTATCAGCATGGCTCAATGAACGCTTCAGCACAAATATTCAAGCAACTGCAGATGTGCATGAGTATTTGAAACATCCTGTCTTTCTGTGAACAAAAAATTCACAGAAAACAAATAAGGCAAATATCATTGAGTTGAATTTGGCTATTTTTATTTTTAAAAATTGCAAGTGATTTTTTTGTTTTTATTTGCAGTATTTGCCAATCTCTGACTGGTACAATAGTTGGAAGTCTCAGCAAAGGGGCCAGGAACTGAATGGACATGGAGACTGAACTACCCTCTTACTCATAAATGTGGTCTCTTTAGTACATTAGCTGGTCAGTTTGGTGGGGAAGCATGCATTACCCCTGCCACTGCTCAGATTGTCCTCTACCTAGCTCCAGGTCTCCAGAAACCTAAGGGCCAGATCCTGAGATCATTACAGTTAAGGGGAGTCTTTTCATTGACTAATGAGCTGTAGATCTGGCCCATGATCTGGTAGTTTTTATAAGCACTGAAGTCATTTAAAAAAAGAAATAATTTCAAAATATTTGTAAAAGATTTGTTGGGGTGTTTGTTACTGCCATACAGAAAACACCAATCTGGACCCTGGGAAAGTGGCACCATTATGAACCTGGTAATTAGGTCCTGTTGTTTCATGTTTTTTTAACATAATTTCCACCCTGTCCTAGGCACAGAAGAAGAGAGACTGGCCCTTGAGACAGCTCTGATGTATGGCATTAAAAAGCAGGCTACCCAGGATACTATGGAGCAGGCAGGGACCGATGTCGACATGGACTTTCAAGTGGAAAATGCAACACTTGGCAGTGACTTCAAAGTCACTGTAACTTTCAGAAACAACAGCCACAACCGTTACACTGCAACAGCCTATCTGTCTGGCAATATTGTGTTTTATACGGGTGTCACGAAGAATGAATTCAAGAGCCATACTTTTGATGTGACACTGGAACCCTTGGCATGTAAGATGGGGAAAACTTTAAGTCTCAGACTTTTGTTTCCTTTTTTATCTGTGTGTGCTGACACCCGTGAAACTCCCTCCAGCGATAGGCCCAAATTACATAACATTGGGTAGGGCCCTGGAATGGGAGTCAGAAAACCTGGGTTCTATTCCTCAGTCTGCTATGTATTTCCCTGTGACCATCCCCAATATGTGAAATGGGGATGATAATGCTTATCCACATTCAAAAAGTACTTTGAGTTCTACAGAATGAAAGTGCTGAATTATTAAATAAGTGATAAGGATTGTTATTATTTAATGAGAAAGAGAGAGAATGGGCCCAGGTGTTAAGCTGTAAACTGTCATTTTCACATCTTTGACCATCTTGTAATTTCTCTGAAAGGAAAGGGAAAACTCTGGTTCTCCGGGTGGCGGTTACAATGACAAAATAAAAGCAAAATCTTTCCCTTATCTGAGAGAGCCCTACAAGAGAAGGGAGTAGAGTGGCTCCGGGTGCACATCTGGCACAGGAGCCATCGTGCAGTTAGAGCATAAGATGGTTCAGGACAGGCTATGGGAATACAGTGTTAGGTGCATATTTCTGGCAATCTAAAAAGGAACAGCATACATCCCTAGCTAGTGTGTGCTGCTAACCACAGCATATGCACTAGCCAGCTGACGGCACACTCCCTATCTGAGATACCATGCACCCTGTGGGGCATGCTGTGATGGTGGTACCCCCTTTCTAGCCCTCTCTGGACTGTTAGGGAGAGATACTACCCTGTTGTTTGCCTGGGATACCCTGTTGTTAAAGGTAATAAAGGTAATAATTGGAGATATACCAATCTCCTAGAACTGGAAGGGACCTTGAAAGGTCATTGAGTCCAGCCCCCTGCCTTCACTAGCAGGACCAAGTACTGATTTTGCCCCAGATGGCCCCCTCAAGGATTGAACTCACAACCCTGGGTTTAGCAGGCCAATGCTCAAACCACTGAGCTATCCCTCCCCTGTTTGCCTCTCATCCATTCTGCACGTCTTAGGGCAGGATTTTTCCCTACAACTGTACATTTCTATTTGGAGCTTGTAAATCTCCATAAAATAATCGTCCACTTAATGAAAAATTAGAGATGGACCCTAATCAAAACTTTAGCTCCAGTCTCATATGATGAGCCAATAGCTATTTGTTGATTGTTTCTAACTCATCTGATTCATTTGTGGGTACTCAGTAACTGTTAATGTACTTTCTCTCTGCTGCATCGAGTTGTTCCAACCGATTTTATTATAACAAGCAATTTTTAAGTGCTTTGAATCAATTATTAAATGTCGCCTGTAAAGTTGTCAAACTTTATAAAAAATATGTGGCTAGCCATTAAAGTAAATCAATTTCAATTCTCGGCTAAACTCTCATTTGCAATCCCATTGCATCCCTATAACTGAGAGAAGCATTTAGCCATAATTTAGATGTTTGGTAGAGATGTGCAAATATCTCAGCACTCCCTCTGTTTTCCAAGCTAAATTGCACAGGTCAGATTCAGCCCTGTGCTGAGGTTCCATGTAAGTCACCCTGACTCCACTTAACAAAGAGTTTAAATGATGCAGTGGTGCTTGTTTGAATCCTTTGCACTAAGGTGAATTTACTAGGATACATTTATAGCCAGAATGATACTTTTTGCTAAGCTTTGGCATGGTATATGGAATGTTTTCATAAATTCCAAACTCTAATGACTGATGATGATGAGTGAATATAGACTGGGCCTCCATCTAGAATAAGCTAGCATACCAGGGGGAAATCACTAGGGTTGCCAACAGTCCCTTATTATAAGGGACATACCTTATTTTTTCATCACTGTATGACAAGATGGGAGTTGCTGAGTGTTGCAAAAAGCAGCAAGAAATAGCCCTGGCAAATGTAGGTGAGTACAGCTGCTTATTACTATTATTATTAATAATAATAATTAATAATATCAGGAGGACGGGTGGGGTGAGGGTGCTAAGAAAACAATCCCTTATTTTTTAAACACAATGTTGGCAACCCTCAGAATCGCCTTAACGTATTTTGAGGAATGTGAGCAGAATTTGTAGGTTTAGTGACATAGCAAGAAGTGTGTGTGTGTGTGTGTATTTTGAAGGTAACAGAATATCACTATATGATCAAAATGTGTCAAAGGCATTCTTTCTAGACTGCACTGCTGAAAGGAGCAAAATAAGTTTTCAAACAGAAACTGGGTGCGTGATTTTCAGAATAATGATTAAAGGAACTGTGGGGGTGGGAAACATCTTTGAGGATTTGAATAGCTTAAACCTGCCAGTGCCTTCAAAGGTGCTACTGCTTCCACTCAGTTATATTTAGCTTTCTCTGTGTTTTTGAAAGGCAGCTCAGTTTTGTGTCTCCCTTGGCTTTCCCGGGCACAGTAAGTTGTACTGGCATCTTACCAGAAATGAGATTCCATTTTTCATTTTTCTCTGTGATTAAATTTAATCTGAAATGTTTCTCTTTTTTTTCCATTGTAAAATAAATTGCACGTATAGTACAACAAATATTTTTGCACAGATAAAAAACACCTAGTCTTGATTATGATTACATATTTGAGATATGATGGGAAATTGATTTACAGGAGATGGGACCACATCAAAAAAATTCCAGGCTGGCCTGGTGAATCTAGTTCAGGTGGTCATCCTGGGAATAGCTTTGAAGCCCACTCTAGGGACCCATTTTGATGTAGATGGAACAAGAGTAGAAAGAGGTGAATGTGATTTACCCAGTTTGAATTCAATGTCATGGGTGTTTATACAGTGCCAAGCACACTGGGGGCCTAGTCCAGCATGACTCTGAGGCTCTTAGGTGCTACGATAATACAAATGAATAATAAGTGGGTGGAAAACCTTGATACTGTTTACTAATGTTGGAAAAACTAGACTGGAGTTTGCTCAGGCAAGGAATCAGGATCTATAGTGACTGATCGCCTAGGTGATCTATGTGAGCTTCTGCCTGTTGAATCCTAACACCCTTGCTGGATGGGAAGTTGCTGTTCAATACCGTTAAAATCAATGATTCCCTGCATCTTAACATTCCAGCCCAGGGAGTTGTTCCTTTCAATAATTATCATCCAGGACCAGAGTGAAAGCTCTCAAGGGAGAAAGATAGTGCTGAGAGATTCCTGCTGCAGGTAGCGTTGATGTAGGTCAACAGCTGGCATCAGCAATGGGCCCTGCACTGAGTAACAGGAAACCTTGCCAGTAGCACTGTGCGCATTCACACCTCCAATTGGTTGCTGTTCCGCCTGCATGGGTACCCTCAAAAATAAGTGGAAGTGGCACAGGAATGAAGTAGAGAAGTAAACATTTAGAGGGAGATTAGTCAAGGGCATTTCAGCACCTCAGTCTCCCATTAAAAGCCCATGGGAGTTATTTATTACATCTTGTTTGTATTATGGTAGTGCCTCTGAGCCCCAGTCAAGGATCAGGGCTCCATTATGCTGGGCACTGGACAGACATTGGACAGACATGTAACAAAGAAGATAGTCCCTATCCCAGAGAACTCAATCTTAAGTGACAGGTGTTGCACAAGGTGAGGACAAAAGGAACAGATGTGGGAAAGGGAGGTAACACACAATGAAAGTTTTAGCAGAAAATGAGGGGTCACAGCTTTTGTCTGACCACCTAATTCCCATTTGTGCCTTTGACAGTCTCTTCAGTGGGGGGCAAATCTGTACTGTGTCTGCAGGGCATCAGCAGGACCGAAAGTAATAATAGGTAACTATACTGCTTTCAAGCTTCACTTTTATTGTGTGTGTTTGTTTTTTCTCCCATCAGCTAAAATTTCTGAGGTCTTAATCAAATCGGGGGAGTACATGAGTCAGCTGCTGGAACAGGCCTCTTTGCATTTCTTTGTCACAGCACGTCTCAATGAAACGAAAAAGATTCTGGCCAAGCAGAAGACCTCTGTACTGCAAATCCCCAAGCTGCACATCAAGGTCAGTTTCAGGAATGCAACAAAGGAAACTGGCAACTATCCTGAGTTCAGGATACATTCTGCATCACTGTCACACTGACCTCTATTATGTATATCTACGGGTTGGGCCAGCGCTTAGGTGGCTAACCTGGGGGGTCTTTTTTCAAACAAATTTTAAAAGCTAATGTTGTTATCAGCTTAAAACAGGGTCAGATATAAAAATAAATAGAGTTGATTGCATCACGTCTAGTTCGGTTGCCTCATGCATCCCACTCAGACCCTGTTTTCAGTTGCGTATAACTTTCATTTTGGCTGAAATTTTCTGTGTTGGTGTGTGCCTGAGGCTGAATTTATTTGTTGTTGTTTTTTTTTTTGAAAGGCTCAGCAAAAATGAAGAAAATATGTTTTGCACATGTTAAACAGTCTTACAACTGTTTTGTTAAGGTCTAGCACCTCCCTGCTTTGGAGGAGAGACTTGAAATTTGGTAGGGACATCACCTTGATGTCAGGTATGGGCCTTTTGCCATCCCCAGGAAAATTCACCCAAGAAGGCCAAGTTATGAGCCTCTGAAAAATCTCAGTTTGCACATGTTCAGATAGATTTGGTTGTTAGTTTGGCAGCTAAATTCTCCTGACTCCATCTGCACTGAACATGTTCCAGCAGGGGGTGAGCAGGACTTTCCCTCTTATTACTTGGGTAGGAGGAGCAGCAAACTAGGAAATGGTGGGGGCACAGGCAAGATGGGTTTATATAACTATCCTTCCAAATGTGAATAGATACAGAATAATCTTCCTGACCCTGCAGACAGACTGAAGCAATAGCTATGAACTACCCCATATCATCTCAAAGGGAGGGTCAGCTCTGAAGTGTAATGGAGGTAGCTCAAATGGCAGCATTGTTTAAGAGTCTCTATTTCTTAAAATAAACATACAAAAATTCTGAGGTCCTACAATCATAGTTATATCCATGTGAAACAGCAGGCAAGCTACAAAAAAGGTGAGAAAGTAGAACAGATATTGTAGACTCAAAATACTGAGACGTTTGCAGAAAAACTCTCATGAAATACAGAAGTGTCACTATGGTCTAATTAGAGAATGTAAATGATTATCAGTATTCTCTTCAGACAGGGGAGGTTCTGTTTTACAGAGCATCTTCAGTAGCCAAATTTAAAAATGTATAATCCTGTACCTTCGGTATTCAGACAGAACCTCCTACACAAAATCCCCAGGTTAAGCTCTAAAATAGCTTATCCACCCTCCTCTCTTGTGATGAAAGAATAATTAATGAAAGTGATAGGTTTTTGCTCAATAACCATGTATTCTATAAACGATAAAAGCTTAAGGTGACCTGCAAAAGGTAAAAAACCAAAATTGTGTTTTGTGCCCTATTTGCTGCTTTGTGATGTACAAAGGTGGCCTGCTTTTTTGTTTTTTTCTTTCAAGTGAATGTAAAAGAGAAGTGGTAGGGGTTTCTACTCAATTTTAATTTTAGAAATGTGAGAAATGCAAGTTTCATCTTCCCGAACTTTCTTGGGAGCCTTCGATATGTGACTTGGGTGACTACGTAATCCTTAAGTAAGGAGAAAGGGTGAAAAGTCCTATTCCTCATATGTCTTCATATATACATCTTGATCTTTCTATGTCTGGCTAAAAGATCATTGGAATTAACCAATTAATGGTTTCTTTCAAATTTAGCTTGAAGCCAGGTCACAATAATAAGGCCTGGTCTACACTGGGGGAGGGGTGGGGGGGCGGGGAGTCGATCTAAGATACACAACTTCAGCTACGAGAATAGCGCAGCTGAAGTCGACGTATCTTAGATCGACTTAGAATCACTTACTTCGCATCCTCATGGCGTGGGATCGATGGCCACCGCTCCCCTGTCGTCTCCGCTTCCACCTCTCGTCGTGGTGGAGTTCCAGAGTCAACAGCAGAGCTATCGGGAGTCAATTTATCCATGTCTACACTAGGCACGATGAATCAATCCCTGATAGATCAATCACTACCCGCAGATCCGGCGGGTAGTGTAGATGTACCCTTAGTGTGCTATGGTGAAATTATGCTCTCAGTTACATCTGTGTAAACCCAGAATAACTCAGCTCTTATGGAGTTAACTCATGTGATCAAAAGCACTTAAATAAATTAGGTTCCCAACTCCCATTGATTTCAATGGGAGTTCAGCGCCCAACCTACATAGGCACTTTTGGAAATCCTACTAGGTGCCTGCCTTTAGGCACTTTTGACATTTTGGACATGGTAGCCCAGGTGGGGTAGGGGAGGAGGGAAGGACAAGGCCACATTGCTTCTTGTAGCCACACTAAAAATCAAACTGTTTGAATGACAGCCTTCTGTTGCTTTGGTCATCCTCTGAAGTGGAGTGGCTGGGTGCCCGGAGCCTCCTCTCCCCGCTGCGTTCTTGGGCATCTGGGGGAGGAGGCTATGGAACATGTGGAGGAGGGTAGGTGGTTATACAGTGGATGATGCAGGGGTCTGTGCTCTTGTTGGATTTCCTGCAGCTCCAACAGATGCTTCATCATGTCTGTTTGCTCCCCCATTAGCCTCAACATCGTGTCTACCTCCGCTCTTCGCATGCACCTAATTCTTTCCTGGCCTCTGCCACTGAATGCCTCCATGCATTAAACTGTGCCCTATCAGTGCGGGTGGACTGCATGAGCTTGGAAAACATGTCATCGCGAGTGCATTTGTCTCACCTTCTAATCTGTGATAAACAGGGATGGAGATGATAGGGGGGAGCGTAGAAACATTCTATGCTCTACGATTCTGGGGGGACTGGATGGTCATCTGTGCTGCTGAGTGCTGCTGAGCTCGTCACGCTGACCAAACAGGAAATGAAATTCGAAAGTTCCCAGGGCTTTTTCTGTGAACCTGGCTAGTGCATCAGAGTTCAAAGTGCTGTCCAGAGCGGTAACAACGGAGCACTCTGGGATAGCTCCCAGAGGCCAATACCATTGATTTGCGTCCACACTACCCCAAATTCAACCCAGCAAGGTCGATTTTAGCGCTAATCTCCTCACCGGGGAGGAGTACAGAAGTCAATTTTAAGAGCCCTTTAAGTCAACGGAATGGGGTTGGTTGTGTGGACGTATTCATATTAAAATCGACCTAACACAGCTAAATTCGACCTAACCCCATAGTGTAGACCAGGGCTAATAGTGCTTTAATAGACCTGTATGCATTACTCCACTTTAATTGTATAGCAGGTCCTTCTGTGGTTCCGTTATCCTCACTAGCATACATGTTATGAAATCTTCCCGGACAGATTGTGTGCAGAAATGAGGTGAAGCTTGGCGCTCTCTCTCTCTCTCTCTCTTTTTCCACCTCAGCTTACTTCAGTCTCTGAATACTGCAAAGTTCACAGTGGGAAAACCCACATTTAAACCAGCGAAAAATTTGCCTGGTCATTGTATCCATTGCAATTTGGTGCAATAAAGAATGCATTGCTACTTTCCATACAGTGAATGGCCAGTCACCCCAGCTGCATCTAGGTATTTTAACTAGTTTTGATTTGTAGAGCAGTGAGCACAAAGAAAAGAAACATGGTTCCACATGTTGTGGGCGGGGAGGGGGGAGGGCAGTGGTCGTCTTCTCTGTGCATGACCAAGCCCAAAAAACTAATAGCTCATTTTACATTGTTTCTTTCACAAAAAGCCATCTGTATAAACACACATTTTGTTAAATGTGCATCTAACAATTGAGACTTTGCATGCCAGGATTTTATAATTTTCTGATTATTATCTACATCCTTCCCTTGTTTTGTAGGTTCCTGGAGAGAAGGTAGTTGGTAAGGAAATGTCTGTGATAGTAGAATTCACCAACCCACTGAACCAAAAGCTTGTGAATGTCTTGGTACGTCTCGATGGACCTGGCCTACTGAGGACAACCACAAAAATGTTCAGGTAGGGAAGAGTGTGGAAATAATGGGCTGTTCATTCCCTTCTCCCATATGGGATTTAGCACAAAGTAACTATCCCTGTTGATCATAGAATCATAGAATAGAATCATAGAATCTCAGGGTTGGAAGGGACCTCAGGAGGTCTATGTACTGTAATTCAAGCATCTGCTTCTTATTCTAAGGATTTGTAATGGATGGAGGGGGAGTAACAGTTGGAAGAGGTCAGTCTGTCACTGTGCACATTACTAGAGGGTTTTGGGAGTTGGGAAGGGGCTTTGGAGATGTTGGTGATGTGGGTAATTCCCAACTCTATTATTTTTTTATTTGTCATCTTTGTGTCAAATCTAATCTCTCCCTCAACTACTCAACCACATATTGCCCACTACTCAAGGTTTGTGGTAAAACCATAAATAAGACCCCCTTTTTAGGGAGGGTGTTCCAAAAAGGGATTCCCCCTCCTGCATTGATTCAGAGCAAGATTTTAAAAGAGTCACCTAAGATTCCGATAGATGCTTTTGAAAATCCCTTTATGCACCTATCTGAATCTAAACACCTTTTTCAAATCTGTCTCTATGGGTCTGATGCTGAAACTGCAGAGCATGGAGGGGATCACTGTGTTGAACATGGGAGTAAATAACTGTGATCCTACAGCATCCCTAAATAAGTCTATCCTGAAATGCAGGGGCCTGATGCAGAATGACCTCAAGTCTGAGAAACTGGAATGTCCTATGTTGTTGGCCAATCTTTTGTTTCATTTAGAGATAATCTCATCACTGGCCCAGCTTCTCCCAGATGTAAGGGCTAAATTTTCCAGAACTCACTTTACATTTGAGTGTGATGTGGGGTGTGTGTGTGTAAACAGTAGAACTGTGTGTGCATAAAAGATTTTTGGATGCAAGTCTTATTTGCATGCACATGTTCTGCTGTTGGCACTCAGTATTGGGCACTCAAATTTAGAAGCTGGATTGAGGCCCTGGTTCCTTTGAAAAATTGGTGTAATTCAGCAATAGCATAAAGGATAGCATATTTGCACATCAGGGATCTGATTCTGATCACACTTGGACCAATGTAAAAATGATTGGCATCAGATCCTGGATTTGAGTTGGGTAGAAAATAGGTGTTAAAGGGTATTGGACAGTGTGTAACATGCACTACAGTTTAGGGCATGACTGAATTTGTCTCAGGATCTTCCACAGGAGCTATACCAGTTTTGAAAATGGCCTTGATTATTAGGGAATCATGGCACACCACCCATTGTTTTGCAGCCCTTCTTATTCTAAAAACTATTGCTGATTGCTCTCACCTTCAAGGAAGTGAGAGTTGTCAGGTGCATCCAAAGAAAGGGAGTTACCAGGAAACATGATTAATAAAGTGGATACTTTGCCCCTCCCACCTGCTCCCCCTTTAAGATAATGTCCTAGGACTTATTTAAAAATGGGAAATGATTGCCTATGTCATTAACTTTCCTCGGATGGATAAAGGCTGCAGGTTACACACAAGCACGCAGGGGACAAACCATGGGTAGTTGTAGTTTATTTAAATAATAATCCCATTTGCCTCTATGTATTCAAGGTGATAAATGGCTGCAGTGTGTTGATGGCTCAGCACATTATTTAGAATCATTCATCACTAAGTTCACTCCCAGGCAAATATAATTAGGGCAGTTTGACTTCATTTGCAAAAAAGTTAAAATCAGTTGGTTTTCGGGGGGTGGGGGGGAGTTTGCATCTCTATCCATCACTGGACCATCTCGCACTGGAGGTGTTCCCTTTGGTCTCTTGAAATTAGTTATTGTTTGGAGAGAGGGGTATTGAGGAGGATAAGAATTTAGAAATGTCTATAACAGCTCTTGTATTTTTATAGTACTGACTTATGTATAAGGTTTAAGATAACAGGCAGTGTGGGCCAGTGGATAGAGCCCTGGGCTGGGAGTCAGGAGACCAGGCTGTTTTTCCTGCCTCTGCCCATTGACTTAGGCACGTCACATAGGGCTATATATTGATGCTTAGCCATGGGCCTGAGTAGGGAAAGGAGCATGATTTGTGCAAAGGCCTTGGACAGTTGCAGCCCCTGTAGTTGGGGGTATTGCCTTTACACGTCTCAAAGCTAGCAACTAGCCACACAATTAATTGCATTATTAAAATGATTTAGAACCAGCCCATATTCAGATCCTCCTTCAAGTCGCTTTATCCTTTTCCAAAACTCTGAGCTTGAATTAAAGGAGCTGGAGGTGAGGAAGGCTGATTCAGTGCAGAGGACGGTAGATTGGGACACAGAAGATCAGGATTCTATTCCCAATTTAGCCCCAGCCTCTTTGTGGTCCTTGGACAAATCATTTCATCTACCTCATGCCCCAGTTCCCCATCTGTACAATGGGGATAACAGCACTCCCCTACCTCGCAGGGCAGTTGTGAGGATAAATACATTAATGGCCACAAGACATTCAGTTGCAGTGGGGACAAGATCATGTAAGTATCTCAAGAGTGAACATACCAGCTAGAGGCCTGATATAAAGCCCATTTAAATCAATAGGCCTCTTTCCATTGATTTCAATGTGCTTTGAAGAGTTGTTTTGTATAGTCAGGGCCTGATCAGAGAGATATAGTGCATGTGGAATGGCAAATTTAGGGTAATAAAAATCTCCAAATGACATTTATACTAGGATCATGCCTACAACAAGAGTTGCATAAGAAGGAAAGTTTATAATGTCAGTACACAGGGCCAGAGCCTCAGCTGGTGTAGCTCCATTGACTTAGTTAGAGTTATGGGTAATATTTTCAAAAGAACCCAATTGACTCAGAAGCCTAAGTAGGGCAGCCCAGAGCCCTTTACATCCCTGCCGCGGCTCCGGCGGCCAGGCTGGGGCCGGGATTTAAAGGGCTCAGAGCTCCCCGGGGCTGCGGGCAGCCCAGAGCCCTTTAAATCCTGGCCACGCCTCTTCCGGATGAGGCCACGCCCCCTCAGGACTCCAGCAGTACCGGTAAGTCCTGTAAGTTACTTTCACCCCTGTAAATACCTAGCTCACATCCTCCATTGGTTCCATTAAGCAGGCTGCATTCCCCTAAGCACAGTCAGTCAGTACCAATAATCAACCTCTGTACACAGGGACAGGGAGAAGGCTGTGAAACTGGCTAAAAAACACACAAACCCAATACACGTGGCTGTCTATGTGACTTAAACCTTAGCATAAAATTGAAAATCAAGAACAGTACAGAGTGCAGTTTGTTGATGCTATAAGCAATCAGGAGCCATACATAATGGAACAGTGCAACTGCTAACAGCAGGATTCATAAGAACATTTCAGCTTGTTTTCATGGACAAAAGGAAGTGATCTTTAAAAGTGGACAATGACAAGATGCTCTCTGATTACCGCAGTGTGAGCTAGCAGAGTGTTTCAATTCCCCATCACCACTCCTCCTACTGGATATTTCTGAATAAGGAATTGTTTGAACTATATACATGAATTTGCTTTCAGTATTCGCATTGGAAACTACAACTAATCTTCTCAGGTCCTCCCAGGACCAGAGGGGAAAGGGGAAGAACTGAATAACTAGACAAAATCTGCTGAATACTATTTTATGGCAGCATAGTGCAGATTAGCATGCTAAAATGAATATACATTCCTTGAGCCACTAGGTGAAATCCTGGTCCCATTGAAATAAATGGTAAGACTTCCATTGATTTCAGTGGGGGCAGGTTTCACCCAAATAACTTATTACAGAAAACTGAGCTGAAAGACTAAATTTACACTAAAGCTCAGAATTTTGAATGAGATTTCATGGACTCATGGAAACACAGAATAATGGGTCAAATTCTCTGCTGTTGCATGTCAGCATAGCCACCTTGGCTTCAATGGAGTTTTGCCCATTTATACCAGCAGAGAATTTGATGCATTGAAAATAAGGGCCACCAGTACCCTATGGGATTGACAGAAACTATGGGTTTAAATTTAAAAGGGGGAAAATGTAAATTGAATAGCTGGAAAAATTTCCTCCCGGTCAGACCTATTTGACTGAGAAATAGACTCCCAAGGGAAGTGTGGGAAGCCCCATTATTTTGGGGAAAATTTTAAATTGAGTTGGAAAAAAATCCTAGAAAATGTATTGCAAGAACAATTTTGCAATGGCCAGGAGATGGAAGCAGTATGAAAAAAATCTAGATTGATCATTTCTGGACGTTTCAAATTCTGTATGAGGCTGAGAAATCTCACCCTGCCAATCTGTCAAAATATTGATATTTTGCTGTATAACTGCAGGGAAATTCCAAAGAATTCTACTTTGAACTGGGAAGAAAAATGTTTTCCAAGACAAGCTGGAGTTCGAAAGCTAATTGCAAGCCTGAATTGTGATGCCCTACGACATGTCTATGGTGAGCTGGACCTAGAGGTTGAAAGGAAACCATTTGTGTGAACAAGACTTTTCTTCTTCAGCCTTTCATTTATCAGTGTTTATAGGAAAAAAAATTGAAGAAATATTTTCAGCTCTCATTGTCCTATCTCCGAATAAATGTACATGTCAATGAAGCAAAGTAATGGAAAACACCAGGGAGGGTTGGGAATGCATTTATCGGGTTATGAGTGTTCCAAATTAAGATAATACTAGTTAAAGGCAACTTCAGGATATATTACTCTTATAGTTCACATGAATGTATACCCCTTTGCATTAGTACTGGGAGGGAGAAGGTTCCATTCTCCAAAACACTCTTTAGTTTTAATTAGAGCTTGATATTTCACTGAACAAAAAAAATTACACATTTTTATGGTAAAACTTGGTTTATGTAGCTTAACAGGTTGCTTTATCTTGTGGTGTTAAAGTTTTCAAATTCACAGAGCAGCTCACTTTGTTGAAAGGATTTATCAGGGTTTGGTACCTCAAAGCTGCTCCCAATTAGCACTCTGCTATGCCCTCCCATACACACAGACACTGGCTTCTTGCTTTGTCTTTACCCCACTCTGTCCGCTGCTTGCACACCATCCCTCTCGTTTGTCCTTAGGCTACCATATCTCTGCCCAGGGATCACTGCACCAAGCCCCCAGTTCATTAGTCATAACCTTTCACCTGTGTTCCAAGGCTTCTGTCTTGCCACACCTACCTTCTCTCCTTCCCCACACTTAGTAGGGGGCCTTATTATTCCTTAGTGCCAGGTGTGTGTAGCAGACAGCCAGTGCTGACAGAAGGTGTTCCAAGCACCTTTATGGAGTTCAGGCTGCACAAACCTGGAAAGTGGGCAAATAGGGATACAAAGGTGTGGACAGGCAGCAGGCTGGGCGTCTCTGGATTCTACCTCTCCCAAGCCCACAAAGGAAGCAAGTGCAAATGAATATGTCCCCTCTGTGCTGTGGAACCTTTAGGGATGGTTCAAGAAGCAGCTGTGATCAAGTGAGCTTCTGGTATCTCAGTTTTTGCAGGAGCAGCATTCTTGATTAGCGAGTAGGAGCCAGTGGGGCTGGGCATGGCAGATGCCTCTTTAGTTTTGGGAGAGGGAAGATTGGCACAGATCTCTGGGTATTCAAAGGGTAAGAGGATGGAATCATAGCTTCTTCCAGGGGGAGGGTACAGCCACCCCCACTCAGAGAAGGGTGAGATGGAAACTCCACAACCTGATTTCAGCGTCCCCTCTCCTTTACAATTTATTCCTGCATAAGGAACAATGGGGACACAGGCTTCTCATTTCTAAGACTGATCCTACCCAGAGCTGTTCCTGACATTTCTGTTGATTCCAGTCTCACTGTTCTTTTTGCACCACTGCTACTCAGCTGAAAGGGAAGTACTCCCTGATGCATTCTGTGCAATGGTGTGGCTCTCTGTGGTGTTGATCTGACTTAGGAGCTCTAGGAGATACAGTGCTACCAAACAGGTACGGGACTGACCCTGAGTCATACTAAAATTTTTCTAGGGGATTTGAATTTTACTCCTAAATACACATTTCCTCCCCAACCCCAAAACACACCTTGTTTCCCTGGGTGTATTATGAATGCCTACTGAAATACTTCACAGCATTTTATTCATTATAAAATGAACGTGGGGGGGAGAGGGAGACGGATGGGTCTCAAATTATTCTGCATCTGCAGTAAAAACCTTTGCTTGCCCAGCTGTAGAGATTTACTGTATGTAAAAGGACACGGCCCATGCTAACAAACTGCATGTGCAGGATACTTCATCATTTTAAAGGGAGATAAGAGCGGAAGCAGGTGCAAGCCTCACATCTATTAAATAATATAGCTTTACTGTGCATCTCATAGGTGACATCATGTTATGGTCTGATCAATGAGAGAAAGATGGTTTGCCTTAACCTCTGAAGTCCCATGCTCCTCTTCTTTCCCCATGATCCCTCCCCTCCCCTCCCCACACCCACAGAACTTGTGCCCAGGTGAAAGTAATTTTTTTAGGACAGGTAAGCGCAGGAATTCTCTCAATGACAGAAGGCCACGTAGGGGAGAGATGGCTTGCTCTTTTGTTAGACTATATGGGACAAATTTTCATACAGAGACACATAAGTTGCACATACAAAATGTGTATGTATACACTTCATGCTACAGTGATGGGTATAGGACTGAAAGATAAGTTCCCGTTGCATGCCTAAGTGGGCACGTTCATATGGGGAATGGGTAGGCGTGTACTTAGAGTACCTGGGCTTTAATGCAACAATGCTCACACATGTTTTGCTAGCACAACTTACATTACCTCATTTGAAAATTTGTCCTTACCTGTCCAAAGGCTCTCAAGGAGCCCTCGGTGTGTGTTTAGCAGTTAATAGCATGCTGGAAATGCATTACGGCACATTATGTTTAGTGATCATATGTTCCTTGCTAAATTCTACAGTATCTAATACAAAATAGCCACATTTTGCTACTGAGTATAAATCTGCTTTCCTCTGTGCATTTTTAATAATTAGAACATAATAGAAACTTAAAATAAAGACAGTCTGATTATGGAATAGAGCTCATAGCCTGTGTTTTATATCTTGAACTGTCATTTCTCCTACAATCTAGCAATATAGTACACTACTTATAGCATCTGTTAAAGGGTAAAAAAAGGCTGGGAAAGCTAAAGGCTGCTTAAGAAATGCCTCTCCGATACCAAGAAGAAAGCCCTTTCCTTACTTAAAATGTTTTCCCAGGGCCAGGATAACTATTACAGCCACTGCTTTGCTCCCTGGTTTATCAACTGAGAACCTAATGCATTTATCCAGCAAGGAAGTGAACATCTGCAGGACAGATCATAGTGACAGCAGAAAGACTCCATGGACTTTAAATGGCCAATATTCTTCTAATGAAACCTCACAAACATCCCAGCTTCTAAAATATGCACCTCTTAGCTAAATATACACTTAGCACTTCACAAACATTAAGCTACACAACATCCCTGGGAGACAATACCCAATTTACAGAGCTATAAAGTGAAGTACAGTGGTTTGACTAGAGTCTAAGGCAGAACCAAGAACCCTGAACTCTTAGATCCATTTGCCTCTCCATTCTCTACAGAGCAGTCCTCTAGAGAGAGTTGCCCAGCTAAACATAAGGACTCACTGAATAAAAATTGAATAATGATTCCAGAACTTGGGCCATAGATTTTAATAGGTTTGACGTGAGTACGGGTCAGGATTTGGCCTAATTTACACATATGATGCTATATGGAGAATATATTCTATACACATCCTGCCATCCCCCAAATTACACTAATAATAAAAGAAATGGGCCCAACCCAAAACCCCAACACCTCTGAACTTTGGGGAAGGCCTGAATGACATCACACGGCCAGAATCGGATCTATGAACCAAACAAAGCAGTGAAGAAAAGCAGTACAGGCTGTCAGAGAAATGGAGTCCAGGCTGTAGACATGGTGGAGAGTTGCTGAATGTGTTAAATGAGAAGCTTGAACTGAATACAGAAGAAGGGAAACCAATGCTGAATGCTAGGAGGTAGGGAAAAACATAGCCAGGATGAGGGAAAGAAACATCAGCTTAACAGCAGTGTTTTGGACAGACCTAAGGAGAGAGGGAGCTGCCAGAGGGGAGAAGGTTACAATTGTTAAAGCGGGAAATCAGCAGAGCATGTCCCAGAGCTTGCAATGGTGATAGCAAGGAGAGAGAAGAGTCTGCAGATGGTATAGAGGAAAAAGCAGCAGCATTTAGCATCCCTGTAAGACCAACAGCAGTGGGTGCTTCATTTTTTCCCCCAGTGATGGCACCTTTACTCCAAAAGAGCGATTTAGGGCCTTTGATTTAAAATATAAACATGATCATTTTAACAGCTGTAAAGTAACAGCTGTAAAGCTTTTTAACAGCTGTAAAGCTTTGGTAAGTGACCAGCCTTATAGCATAGGGAGAGCCTGCTCTAGTCTGTGGATCCATGTTCATGTGAAGTTAAATTTAGCCATGAGTCTGACTTAAATGAGTAGAAAAATGTATTCAGGAACAAGGTTCGGGTGATTTTTAATATTATGCTTTAGGAAAGCCCCTCTTAGTATGAAAGGGTTAATATCAGGTACAATATATGTGCACCTTTTATACAGTCACCAGCTACTGGTTTAAGATTTAGTTACTGTCTTTGAAAAAAGAAAGGGGAGACTTTTTAACAGTGCCTCAGCCCTAGTTTGCAAAGTGATTTGATTTTCAAAAAGACTTTTAGGTTCCTTAGTAACTTTTGAAATTAGGATGGAGGCTCCTAAGTCATGAGCTATTTTGACATTTTCCGAACAAAAAACAATTTGATTTTTCATTTTGAAACCATTTTAATATCAATGTTTTTCATGTGATGTTTATACAACAAAATTTTAAAAAGGCAAAAATCAAGATGTAACATTCAAAGTGACCTGAAACAGATTTTCTTTAGGGTGGGGAGATAAACTTTCCTTTGAAATTTTTGAGTTTTGTGCCTATTTGGAACAAAGCCAAATCTTAAAATCCTTCACAAAACCAAATCTCCACCCTCCACACAGCTGTAGTTGCACAGACACATTGTTTCAGTTAAATAAATGAAATCACACACCCCTACCTGAACTAGTCAGAGCAGTAGAAACCTGTGTCGTCCAGACCAAAGTCTCATTCATGACTGAAAACTCCCCCCCCCCCGCCCCGTTTTAACAAGTTTGGTGGGTTTATTTGCCACTTTAAAGCAATAATTTGAGCCAACTCTGAAACTGTTATAATGTGATGTGGAAAAGGCCTCCCATAATCTAAACATTTGAAGTTACATCATGACATTAGTGTTTAGAGTGGGGGATTGTGCATGACCCAGGAACTAGTTTTTTTTTAAAATTGCCATTAAGCAACAACCACAATTTGTGCACCATAAAAACAATACCTTGTGCTCCACCCGCAAGTTCAGGAAGAACTTTTAACTAACAAACGCTATTCCCAAAGCTGTGCTGACTTCATCAATGTTGCTAGAGCACAAGGAAAAATGCCTTGGTATTCTGAGATGATATATAATTTGAAAGTGTCATAACAAAACACTAAGTAAATATTATTTCCATCTCAACCATAGGGAAAATAGGTTTGGCAAATGGACAAGCATATCATAGAGGCATTTTCACACTGAGGATCATACAAATAAGGAAAAGTTAAAAAAAAGAATTACAAAACCTTTATATTTTTCTTTTAAGGTCTGTTACTTACCATAAGGGTACTGTTGTAAGCCAGGCACTTCCAGCTAGACTGGAGTTGATTTCCAAGCCCTCTCACAAAATGCAATTTTCCAGACCCCCCCCGAAAGTCCAGTGTTCCATTAACTGGCTAAGAAAGTTTCTATAGTATCATTCCTATAGTAGCTGAGCATCTTGCAAATGATGAGAAAAATATCCTGGCTCCCGCTCTGTCCATTACTCAGTACTCTGGGGGTGAGGCGGGGGGTGCACGCAAGTGCATGCAGTTATTCTGGGACAGCCAGGATCTAGTCCTGTAATTCATCTGAGTGCAGCCATTGCCGGCTATTTTGGAGGAAAGTGCAAAACTACCATAATGCAACTAATCTTAGCTAGAACCTTAGCTGCCACAGAGCACTAGAATGTACATAGGTGCCGGGTATGTCTCCACAGCGGCTGGGAGGTTTGATTGCCCATTTGGGTAGCGCCCTAAAAATAGCAGTGTGGCTATGGCAGCACAGGCAGCTCAGGCTAGCCACTCATATATACCCTCGGGGTTGGGCAGGAGTGTCTTCTGGCTGCTAGCCTGAGCTTCTGCCCACACGCTAGCCTGAGGGGGAGCCAGTGCGTGTCTATCTACCCACGCTGGGAATCACACCTAGCTGCTGGGCAGACATGCCTTCTAAGGGAAGGGACAAGGGATCTTCCTGAACCCAGCTGACTGTCTTCTGCCAATTAGCCTCGAGATTGGTAGTTTTTGTGATTGTATCCTAGTTCCCATAACCAGTGGCAGATTTAGAATTAGTGGCACCCTGTGTGCAGCTTCATTTTTGTTTCCGCCCCCCCCGGGACCCAGCCAAGAAAAAGAACATTCTGGCTTATCTTCCTCCACCGTTTTTCATTCTTTTTTTCCTTCATCCTCCTCCTATATTATAAGTAATGGGAAGTAAATGAAACTAAAGTGAGGTCCCTTGATTGGGGCAGGGCGGTGGACTGCAGGAAGGAGTGTGGGCTCTGGGAGGAAGTTTGGGTGCAAGATGCAGGCTCTGGGCTGGGGCTGGGGCAGGGGGTTGGGGAGTGGGAGGGGGTGAGGCCTGTGGGAGGAAGTCTGGGTGCGAGATGCAGGCGCTGGGCTGGGGCAGGCGATTGGGGTACAGGAAGGGGGGCAGGAGGACAGCGCTTACCTCGGGTGGTGCAGCTCCCAAAGCAAACGGCACACACACCACTCTGGCAGCGGTTCCTAGGTGGGTGGGGCAGGGGGTCGCCGCATGTCGCTGCCCAGAGGCTCCACCCCCGCAGCTCCCATTGGCTGCAGTTCCCGGCCAATGGGAACTGTGGAGTCAGCGCTTGGGGCAGTGGCAGCACGTGGAGACACACACACACACACACCTAGGGGCTGCAGGGACATGTCGGCCACTTCTGTGAGCTAAGCGGCATGGAGGGAGGGAGACAGAGCAGACAGGGAGCCAGCTTAGGCCTGCAGCTGGCACGTCTCTGCACGCCCCATGTTGGGAGTGGGGCAGTGGGTCTCCGTGTACTGCCCGGGGTGAAGGAAGCGCACAGAGCCGCTTCCCCTCCCACCAGGGGCGTGCAGAGATGGCCGTTTCTGGGAGTGGCGTGGGGCCACCGGCCATGGCATGCAGGCAGCCTGCCTACCTGATCCCTGCTGCACGCTGGCCAGGACTCGGGGGCAGGTTGTCAGATATTTGTCCTGAATTTTGGGGGCCCTGCTGCTGTTGGGGGCCCTGTGCCACCGCATGGTTTTTTTCATGGTAAATACACTCCTGCCCCTAACTGCAGTTGAGATGCTTCAGACCAGCATGCTGGGGTTTATCCCACCTGATCTGTGTTGCCCCCACCTGGCCTAGGCTGTGCACTGCCACCTTTCTGACCCCACAGTAGATGGACTGTCAGGGTGTTGCCAGGGGGTAAGGGAGCATGGCTGGAGGGCTGAAGTACTCTGGCAATCTCTAGCTACAGAATGGCCCTTTGGGGCTGTGACAGCTGGTCCTAATTTAGAGTATCCCTAAATTACACCAGAGACCCGGAGCAGCCATCCACCCAGCCACAGGGTTGGAGAAAAGCAAAAGTGACTTGCTCTTCCCACAACCCCCAGGATTTTATAGAAGAGAGGGGAAGGCAGAAAATGGCATTATGCCTCCTACATGCCCCTTGCCAGGTGTGCTGAGCATTGCCCGGCTGCACCTGGGGTTTGAGCCCTCCATGGTTACATCTTTCTAAACTGTATGCACCAGCACTATGGGTCTCGCTGAGTTAATAAAAGCCACATAACAGATGCAGCATGGCATGAAAGTGAGATGGCAGAGAGGCCCACTTTTCCATGACAAAGTAAATATTCTACTGCCACCCCACAAGAAGCTGAGCATTATTTACTCATCACTAGTGTCTAATATTCTTTCTTTCCTTCAAAACAAAGTTCCTGGTGTTGTCCCTGAATGTCAACAATTCAATATTTAGCGTTCCAATACAGTAGCTTGCATTTTATGCTGCTCATTAACACAGACCATTCACTATGTTCAATAGCTTTGGAACTGAGTGCACAGTACTGCAACGCTATATAGCTCATTGCAATATTTGCCACT
This sequence comes from Mauremys reevesii, assembly GCF_016161935.1. NCBI lineage: Eukaryota > Metazoa > Chordata > Testudines > Geoemydidae > Mauremys > Mauremys reevesii. The sequence goes on along the minus strand of NC_052624.1, from coordinate 172,391,598 downwards.
AAATATGAAACAACAAACAATACAATGCACCACTCCTCGCCAGAAACAAAATAAACTGGGCGGCGGGTAGGAGGGCGCAAAACTAGCAACTGACGAGTCAGTTACGTTGCACCTTCTTTTCTTTTGAGTGCTCTATCAAAAACCACCTGCTGACTTCCATTTTCTTCATCCACTAGAAGTCCAGTTTAGGACTCGATCATGCCTGCCTGACTTGTGCAGGGAAGGGGCCCTTCCCTATACAGTCAAACCCCTGTCCCACACAAGAAGTGGCTGAACCCCTCCTGCTAAGTCCCATTGCTTCCTCCTTCTTCTTCTCAACCCTGTGGAAGGTGTTTTATGCAGCTCGCATCTGCCCAAGAATGAAGGCAGGAATAGGTGGCAGAACCCTGAAGTTGGCTCAGAGCAGAAGTGAATAGAAGCACCTCATTTGCAACAGCCTTGTGGAGATTACTAGGAAAGGAAGCATAACCTGGGGCAGTCTTGCTTTTCCCTCCTTCTCAAGGACGATTTCCCTTTAAGGGCAGGTGTAGTGGGTTAGTGACCGTCCCTCCCCCTCCAGTTCAGTAGGAGGCCACGCTGCCTCACTACATCTCTGGGGCACTGCCCCCTATCAGGGATTAGGGCTCCAGCCCTTAGGCAGGGCAGAGCAAACAAATGTTCTTGCAGCTCAGGCCCTCTGGCAGAGTGATGCAAACAACAGATAGTCTGACATCCTGGCTCTGGATGACAACAGACACACACAGGCCTCTTGGCCTAAGGAGAGGAGGCTGCCACTCCAGGGTGGAGTTGGAAGCAAAGGGTAAGGGGCCCAGGCCCACCCTACTCCACCATGTCCCAGCCCAGGACCCTAACAGTGGCAGAGGGTTCCACCACCTGGATTCAGGCAACAACCCAACCTAACTATAGTCTAGTGTCCCCGGGCTGCTTCCTACTTTCCTACCATAATGTACCTGCAGCTCGGGGTTGTCCCCCATCTCTTCAGGGTATATGGCCAGGGGCAGTCCTGGCAGCTCTTCTCCTGGCTCAGTCTCCTCCAGGGGCAGGGCATGGCACAGTGCAGATTCAGCTCCAGGGATCAGTAGTGGCCTGGATGGAGAGATCTGTTTCCTTCCCTGGCTCAGACTCAACAGGGTTAGAGGCTCCACCTTTTATACTTCCTGTCCCTCCCCATAACTTCTAGCAGGAGGGGCCAGGCAAGTGCCTATGGCCCAAATCCTCGGGGGCACCCGACCTAAGCAGTGCTGCAATGCCATGCGCCAGGTTGCAATGCCAGTCACTCAAATTTGGCCCAGTTAGCCCTCCATCATGACAGAGGGCTGGCCAGCACTGCTTGGGGGGTTGTGTCCTCCACCAGGAGTCCCCACCAGGGGCCTGCCCAGCCTCTGTGGCCCCTCTGCTCTGCCCGCAGGACTGGCTACAAGTACAGGGAGCTGCAGAGAGTGCCTAGACGGAAGAGCCAGCTAGAAGAGGAATGGTGGGGAGTGCAGCAGGTGCCAGTCACTGACCGACCTGGCTAGGAGAGGGTTAACATCCATACAGCAGGAAGCCAGACGTGCTTGGGTTAATAGATCACTAGCATAGCTCTGCTGGCCAGGACAGAGTTAATATAAATGACTCCATACTGTGGGCGCCTCTAGTTTAGCTGGCCAGCAGAGAGGCTCAGATGTATACATTTGCCTAGGGCCCAGCAATGGGTTCATCCAGGCCTAGTTTCCAGCATTATATTAAAATGCACCAGGGAACTTTTATGCAGCAGAGTCTACATGGACCAATTAATGCACAGCATATTAGTGCACTTTAGAAAACACATCCCATACTGCGCCTTGCTGCACCATGTAAACATGGTTTGATAGTAATAATACCTAGCTCTTATATAGCGCATTTCACCAGTAGCCCTCAAGCTGCTTTACAATAGGTGGCCACCATCATTATCCCCATTCTACAGATGGGGAAACTGAGGCACAGAGAGCTGAAGTAACTTGCTAGAGGTCACCCAGCCAGCCAGTGGCAGAGCCAGGAATGGAGCTCAGGTCTCAAGAGTCCCAGTCCAGTGCCATGCTGCCTCTTTAGTGGGTCCCCATTGGCAACTGCTGGCTATAGAAGCCCTCGTAACATAGATTAATTGGCATCAAATGTCTAGGGAGCATTAAGGAGATAGTAGGGCTCCGGAGCAACTGGGGTGGTACGTGGAAGGCACTAGGATCTGCCAGATTTAGTTTTCTCCTCCCACTCAGCCCACCAATCTGCTGAGAAGGGCTATTCCAGACCTTCAGGTTTTTTGGAGCCCAAAGGATCTGTAATGAGCTGCCCTTTGGAAATTCACTGATCAGTCTTCCAAGAGGAATAATCTTCCATTTGAAACAACTAAAGGAATCCTGTTTCACCCACGTCAGCAGGTGCATCTTTTGGACCATCAAAATGGAGTGAGGACTTTTCGCAGATGAATTAGTCTGCCCCCAAAAACCTGGCTCTGGGTTCTCAAAGAAACCACACCAGTGCTGTTTAGTTTTATTTCAGTTTACCTGGACAGGTTTCTTCTTGCTGCTGAACTGAGGACGCCACTAATGACTATGTGGTAGGAATGCTGGATAGAAGGAGCCCATGTAATCCATGGGCAATGCGTTTACTTCCCCAGCCTTTTAAACAGATCAACTACAAGCTTCTAGTCAGACACAGTCAGATACAGCTTGAGCTCACCAGAATGTCTGAGTGGCATCAATCTGGGCTGTTTTCCCTATAATGCCATCTATTCTGCGCAGAGGGAGGTAGGGGTATTAAACCTCTGAGTGACAGCTATGAGGCGAGATAACTAACCTTGCTTCAGCAGGCAAAAGATTTCAATGGTTAACAAGACACATAAGCACAGCAGAACCTAGATCAATGGATTTTGCTATACAGGTGGCCTCAAAGCCAGCTCCAAAAGAATGTATTTTCTATGAAACTTTTACAGCAGCTAATTATCCAAAAGCTTTTTCTTGCCAATTGTTTTGTATGGGCTTTCTCTAGCTGCTTTCCTTGATTTTAAATGAGACTGTACTGCAGAACAGCTCTATTGGATTGTATTCGTGTTGTTGTGATCTGTTTTGCCAATAACCCTTAAGCTCCCAATTCTACCACCACTGCTCATGCTGAGGAGTGTATTACTGCATGAGTGATTCAATGGACTTACTCACTGAATAAAGATGCTGCCAGATGTGAGCAAGGTTGCAAGAACTTGGTCCTAAATGATCATTGAAAAGTAGTATTTACGGAGTTTTCATTATGAGCCAACTGCTACATCACAGAAAAACCTTCAAAGCCATTTTGCAGTTCACATCTCTTATTCTCTGCTACTGTGGATATTTGCAAGATGATTGTTCACATACCTATACTGCCTATCCCAAAGGGTGTGTGTGTGTGCATGCGCATGAAGATCACCTCATCATGTATGCTGTATCATGTATTATCAGCAGGGCTGATGGCATCACCTATTATTAAGGTTGCCTGACTCGTCCCATTAGAAGACCTTGTTTTCAATGGCTTATAACTTTGCCAAACTTTAACCATTTGGGCTGAAATTTTGCATGCCAAGTGTCTGCCTCATGCAGAATTATTTTTGGAAAATTTCAGCCAAATTGGTTTAGCCACTTCCAAGAATGAGGCTAGGGAAAAATAGCTTGGTTTTGCCTATATTAAAAAAAAAATTCTGTCAACCTTTTCTTTCAGGAGCTGTAGTGCAGCAGGGACTTGAAATATGGCTGGGCAATGGCCTATGTGTAAAGGACGTGTCTTTTGCTGTCCACGTAAAATCTACATACATTTGGCCAAGTTGTAAGTCTTCAAAAAATTGCAGTTTGCACATACTCAGTAGAGACTTCACAGATTTTTAGCAGCTAAACTCCTGGGAGATTCCATCCAAACAGGGGAAACAGGCATTAGCTTGGGACAAAGAGCCTTGGGGTGGGGGGCAGGAGAGTGGGACTGTGGCTGGGGAGGGAAGAGGGAAACTGGGACTGGAAGCCAGGTGGGGAGGGGAGACTGTGACTGGGCAAGAAGACTGGAATTGAGAACCAGTAGGTGGGGAGAAAGGAGTTGAGTCGGAAGGGGAGACAGAGCTGATGGGGAGGAAGAAATGGGACTGGCAAAGAGTCTGTGACAAGAAGCTGGGGGTGGGGAGAAGACACTGTGACAGGATGAGGAGCCCAAGGAGGGAGACTGGGGTTGGGAGTCAGTGTGGATGGAGAATGGGGATAGGACAACTGGGGGTCAGGGTGGGGAAGAGAGACAGATTGGATGAGGAGCCAGGAGAAAGGAAATTGGGACTGGCGGGGAAAGGATTCAGAGGTAGGGATTGGGGGCGAGACCTAGGGTAAGGACACTAGGACTGGGGTTGGAGGGAGACTTGGACAGGGACTCCAGTGGGGTTAAAGACAATCTTTAATTACATGATCACATGCTATTTCCCCTCCACAGGATGGACCTGCTCTGAGGATGAATCAGGATTGTGTAGGGGAGGGTGGGAGGGAAGGATGGTCTTGCAGCTGAATGCTCCCCTGAAGAACTGGACTCTATCCCTGCCTCTGCCACAGAGCTCCTATGTGACACCGGGCAAGTCACTTAAAACAGACTTTTCACAGCTAGCCACCAGTTGTGTTTTCCCAATTTTCTGACTTGCAACCCTGGGATCAGATTTGCAGAAATGCAGCTGTGAGTGCTCAGCAACTGAACTCAATGTTGGAGCTGTGCTTTGAACACATAAAGTGCTACACATATGCTAAAGACTGAAAAAAATCAGGTTTTAGGTGTCTCAAAATGGGCACTCAAAATTAGTGGACACTTTTGACCTTAATCTCTCTGTGCCTCAGTTCCCCATCTGTAAAATGGAGATAATAATACTCCCTTCATCTCCCAGAGGAGGGAGTTATGAAGATAAATTCATTAATATTTGTGAATCACTCAGATAGTTTAGTGATGAGCACCAGAGAAGAACTTTAAAATTCTGTCTTCAGAGCAGAGTTTGAATAGTGTGCAAAAAATAAGGCCTGGGGCCACACATTGAACAATAAGGAGAAAATATAATTTTGAAGTGCTGTTCATTCAGTAAGCACTATCCACTCTGTGCACGGAATGAAGTCAGAGTCATGTGGAAAAAATAACACGTGATCATGTAATTAAAGACTGTATCATAATGCATACATGCAAGGAGGCTGAATTAAAGTGGCACAGGCAACCATAAGCCTGGCATTTTCTGTCTTGGAGGGCTTGACATTGCAACTTTAATAATGTTCTTTTAATATAGCATTGCATGCAAATATATAATTACACAGCAGAATAAATGATTGTGTGGTATAATGATTTTCCCAGCATGACTTTGGGGTAATCCACACTTATTCATGAGTGTCAAAGCCTTGAGTGAGCTACCCAGCTGATCCCAAGCATGTACCAATAAAACCTTTGTAGCATACATTATCATGGGTTCTGTATATGCCACATAGTTCACAGAAAGCTAGTTTATAATCTCCCTTTTCTTGTGACTGTTGGCTCCCTTAGTTGCCATGAACCCAAATGCACTGATCTCTGTCATGCTGATCCTACAAAGTAATGCACCCTTGACTCCTATTTGCTTCAGTTCAGTGTAAACTGAAGATGCTCAGCACCCCACAGGATCAGGCTCCTGTACCCCAAGAAGCAGCGTTTCAGATTCAAGTTTGCTGGAAAGTATCAAGCATCACTGCTTCCTACTTTAGTACCTATGACCCTGATGGGGTCTTGGTCCATCTTGGTCCCCCTTGTGGTATGTAGCTTGTTTCTCAGTTCTCTTGTCACTAGATGGAGCTAAAGAGTCTTTGACCACAAGACTGATTCACACAGCACATTAAATAAAATGTTGTCAAGTCACTAATACCTTATATATTACAGGGATGTGATAGACCATAAAGAGAGGTGGTGAGATCTAGTGATACAAGTGCCACCATTTATAAGGGCATTCAAACTGTTCTTACATCCACACAGGGCTCAAACACTACACATGTAGGGATAAAAATCTGCTGTCATTTACACAGCTGTCAACTGGGGGTCCGCAGCCCCAGATTCAAATGTAGATGTCGCTAACTGTACCTTTGACAAAATCCAGTTTGTTACTCCAGCTGTACACTGGTGTAAATGAGATCAGAATCTGGCCCACTGGCCCACCACATCTGCTGAGCTCCTGCACCGATATGCTCCCAGGCATTAGAATGGGAAGATTCTACACTGACTCCGTTTCAGGCTTATAGGGACCTGTTCTACATAGAATTCACAGTGAGGAAAGCATGGCTTTATATTAGACACTCGCAATAGTAAGAGCTTTGTGACAGGGACATTCAGCCCAGTCCCCGTCTCAGTAACACCACTGCACTTCCATAGATACATGGACGGTAAGGCCAAAAGTTATCATTGTTATCATCTAGGCCTGGCCTCCTGCAGAAGATCAGAGCTTAGCACAGATGGTTACAAAAGTCTCTCTAGAACACATAGGTAAGTAAAGTAATGCACTTTAGTCTGTATGTACTAGCTGCACTAAACACCGTCAGGTGGTTGCTGTTTTAGGACCCAATCCAGCCAAGTGATAAAACACCTCCTGAAAGGTGCTCAGCAATCAACACCTCCAACTCCTGTTGACTTCGAAGAGAGCTGAGGATTCCCCAGAACCTCTCAAGAGGTGCTTAGCATCCAGCCAGTTTAGGTCCATAATGCATAACACAGCATGGTTAACATGATGCTTTCTAAATTAACGTTTTTGGGGTTTTTTTTTAATAAAATAAAAAAACAATTGACTACAATATCATGGGCCTAATTCAGACCCTAGTCAAGAACCTGTAATTCCACTGAAGTCAGATTTAAACCTGCTGACAGCAGGTCTGAATTTGGCCTCCTGCATTTTATTGACTAAGCGGTACCAGCCAAATGACAGAAAATATATCTGCGTTTGATTAGCCCAGAATCAATACCCAGATGTCTAACTATATCTTTGATACATTTAATTTGATTCCAGCAATGGAAGCTCAACTCAGACACTATTGTGTTATCTTTAACTCGGAAATTTCACTTAAGAAGTATGTCAATCGATCATCAAAATGTCTTAGAATACTGAAAGAATGTTTCCATATTCCTACCAATGCTTACACTGCAGGAGATGAAAATTTTTGCTTATGCTTTAGTCCCTGGAACACTTTTGACTTGTATTTCCCCCAAACATTTTTAATTCCCCTTAAACTTCATGCAAATCTCTGCATCATATGCTACACCCCAGATTAATTTGTTTTATCCTATCCCACCAGTCTTAGCGGTTTTCTATTGGTTCTCAGTGTAGCAGAGAAAGTCTGGAGCACTGGGCCTGGTGCAAGGCCTGAACCAGAGGCTGTGAACCAAAGTCTGAAAATAATAAGAAATTAAACCTTAAAATTAATTCGCTAATTTATGGATTAGGTCAAGCTATTAGTTGACAGTACAGCATGTTAGTTCAGAAGACCTCAATGTTACCGTTCGGTAGTGAGGGCGTTTGGCCCGGTTTATCGTCAACAAAGCACAATACTAGCTCTCTGGGTCAATGTCTAGAGTTATGCTAACACATGTATGCTCGTTACAATGTACTCAGCTCTTTCAGTGGTGGGACTTTCTGCTGCCCCCCCCTAGGCTGGGCAAAGGATTAAGGTGAAGTACCCTGACATTTATAGGCTGAGCCAAACAACTGGAATACACAACTTACACACCACCCTACATGTTCGTTACCGCTCCTTGTTCCTGATATCTTGGATAAAACAGCCCTATTCATTATTTTCTCAAACCATCTTATCTTGTATTAAATTGGGATGTATCTGTACTCATCATCATCGTCATGTTCCCATTACGCCTCTGGCATTTGGGGCAGCGATGAAACTCCTCCAGTCCTGTCTGTTTCAGGCAAGTTTTTCAATGGTTCCCCAGCTGTGCCTTAGGTTTTTCAGCTTGGCTTCCACAGCTCTTCACCATGTTGTTTTCGGGCAGCCTCATTTTCGCTTGCCGTCAGGTGTCCATCTTATTGCTACTCTGGTGATGGAATCAATTTCCATCCAAAGCACATGGTCAATCCATCTCCAACATCTCCTAGCAATGATGGTGCTCATATCCTCTTGGCTGCACTGTGTCAATAGATCTTGGTTTGAGATTGTTCTGGTCCAAAAGATATGGAGGATTTTTCTGAGGCAGGTTGTATGGAATGAAGATAGTTTGGACATGTCATACTTTCTCATTCCCCAGCATTCTGCACTATAAAGTAATGTTGAAAGCACGCAGCTCTGATAAATCTCAAGTTTGGTTTTGGTGTTGTATTTTGATGATTTCAAGACTGTATTTAGGCTCCTGAGGGTGTTCCAGGCTTTATTGATTTTGTTCCCGCTGTCCTGGCTTGTTCCACCATCCTGGCTGATGGTGCTGCCCAAGTATGTAAATGTTTCTACATTGGTAACATAATCCTCTAACTGTACTGGTGATGATGAGGCAATACTAAAGGTCATGATATCTGTCTTATTGCGGTTGGTTTTCAGTCCAATTTGCTGGCTGAATGTGTTGAATCGAGTTGCTTTTTTCTTGTATGTGGTGTTGGGTATGTGATAGGAGATGAAGATCATCTGCAAAGTCTATGTTTTCAAGGGATGAGAAGGGTGCCCATTTAATGCCTCTTGGCATGTCTTCTGTTGTACCCTGCATTATCCAGTCGATAGCAATGTTGAAGAGGATTGCAGACATGACATAACCCTGACATACTGTTTTGACTTCAAAACTGAGCTCACTGTGATCGACACTGCATGTAAAGTTGGAATAGAAGCTTTTGATGATGTTGAGTCTACAGAGGGGGATTCCATGTGCCCGCAGAATGCACCATAGACTGGTCCTGTGAATGCTATCAAAAGCCTTCTCAAAGTCTATGAAGTTTATGTAGAGTTGCCTTTGCCATTCTGAGCATTGTTCTATTACGTTTTGTAGAGTGAAAATCTGGTCTGTGCATCCACACCCTTTCCTAAAACCAACTTGCTCTTTTCTGAGAATGCTACCAACTGCCTCTGATATATGCTGGACTATGATCTTACACAATACTTGGCTTGGCACAGATAAAAGTGTGATACCATGCCAGTTATTACAATCGCTGAGAGTTCCTTTCTTTGGTATCTTCAGGGGTGAAAGTAACTCACAGGACTTACTGGTACGGCCGGAGTCCGGGGGGGTGGCCTCATCTGGAAGAGGCGTGGCCTCAACCGGAAGAGGCGGGGCCTCAAGATTTAAAGGCCCTGGGGCACCAGCTGTGGCTGGGAGTCCCAGGGCCTTTAAATCACGCAGGGGGCTCCCAGCCTCAGAGGTGGCTGGTAGCCCGCGGGGCGAACTAAAGGGCCCGAGCCTCCAGCCACCGTGGAGCTCCGAGCCCTTTAAATGCTGGCCCCAGCCCGGCTGCCAAAGCTGTGGGCGGGATTTAAAGGGCTCCTCCGGGCTCCCCACCACGGCCCGGCCGCTGGAAGTGCGGGCCGGGATTTAAAGGGCTCGGGGCTCCCCGCAGAGCCCTTTAAATCCCCACCACAGAAGCCGATGAGGAGCTGTGGGCCGGGGCTGGCATTTAAAGGGCTCCACCGGGCATTTTAAAGGGCTCAGCCGGAGCTGGCCAGGGCCGGGATTTAAAGGGCTCCTCCGGGCTCCCCGCCACGCCGGGAAGCTCGGAGGAGCGCTTTAAATGCTGGCCCCAGACCGGCCGCTGGAGCTTCGTGCCGGGATTTAAAGGGCTCGGGGCTCCCTGCAGAGCCCTTTAAATCCCTGCTGCAGAAGCCGATGCGGTCTGGCACGGCGTACAGGCTCTTGCTGGTATGCCGGACCGGACCGGACCAGCTTACTTTCACCTCTGGGTATCTTCACTGTAACCCCACTGGTCCATTCATCTGGCACTTTTTCCCTTTCCCAGACAGATGTAAATAGAGGGGCCAAATAGATGCTGTTAACTCAGGATTTACCTTGAACAAGTCTGCATTCAAGTTATCTGTACTAGCTGGAATATATTTACGTAAATATCTAGTGTCTAGTACACTAGCAACAACTTTGCCAAGTTCATGTACTGGACAATAAACTTGTCAGCATCTGCTTGACTATGTGGCTTGACTTTGGTTCACAGCCTCTGGTTCAGTCCTCAGATATTGCATCAGGCCCAGTGCTCCAGGCTCTCTCTACTACACTCAGTTTTTCAGTGTACTGATTCTCAAGTTTTACAGATTGATTTTCTTTGAAATTAACATTGATTTTGAAATATCAATACATAGACAAGTTTTCAACATCGAAATAAACGAGATGTGTAGTGAGATCCAGTATCATGGATTCTGAATATTAATCTATACGTTCTTCTGGAGATTTGGGAACATCTACACTGCTATTTTAAGCCCAGCAAGCCAAACCCCACGAGCCCAAGTCAATTGATGTGGGCTCTGAGACTTGGAGCCACAGGTTTTTTCTTTGCAGTCTAAACGTACCCGTTATGGCCTTTAGTAAGGTGTTTAGTTAGACATTTTCAGCCATTAGCCATTAATTGGAGTCATCCTGGTGCAGCAGACACTACTCAAGGACACAGGAGAACTGGGTTCTATTTCCTGCTCTTCCTCTGCCCTGCTGTGTGACCTCAGGCAAGTCACTTCACCTCTCTGTGCCTCTTTTCCCCTTGTCTTATCGCTTTAGATTGTAAGCTTTTTGGAGCTTGATGTTAGTACAGTACCTAGCACAATGCAGGCCCAGACTTGCTTGAGGACTCCAGGCACTAGTGTAACCCATATAATTAAATTTCTCGTGCTTCAATTTTTGGATAGCCATCTTGAGATACCTGAAATGAGCATCAGTTTCAGGGAGTGTTGCGTACCTGCCCTCGTAAGTTTAGGCCACTTTAAGATGTCTCTGTTTGAGGGCCACAAAAACAGAAGCACACAAAATCAGAGGCCACTTTTGAAAATATAGGCTTTAATTGCTGTATGCCTCACTTACCTCCCCTCCCTCCTCTGTACTCTGGGGAGAATAATACCCACTTTCCTCACATAGGTGTTGTGAGGGTTAACTGCAATGTTTTTATTGCACTTTGAAAATGAAAAGTGCTGCCGCTAAAAAGCCATACAAATGAATAGCTCGCAGTGGCCAAATGCAGCACTGATGTAAGCAAAATTATGCTATCCCCACTTACAGCAGGGTCAAATTTGGTCCATTATCCATAACACCGATAGGAGACTTTGTGCAGCCTTCTTCCTGCTTTCTTAGGAGTGCTGCTTCTGCCTGTGTCCCTGCTTGATCTCTGTGCTCAGCTTCAATGGAACACTTGAATATTCCTTGCATGATGTGAATCATCTCATCAGCTGGGACTTGGCCCTTTGGATTCTCTGCTCGTTTGTTGAATTCCCTGCCCTGGTGGATGTGATGTGGATGCCTGACTGAGTTTAAAGACTTGCTTACATCTTATGGAAAACTTAAAATAACCAAAGCAGACTATTCACCCGTGTCATGTCTTCTATATTTGCCTTCTTCATGATATACTGATAATGGGTAATGGCATGGGTAAGTGTTCCTCTGCTCCTGCTGTTGTTCCCTACTTGAAATCATAATCCTCTGAGTTATCACAATTGATTTGTTGTGGAAATAATAATGATGCTCAGCACTTATGCAGCACTTTGTAAACACAAAGGGTCAACATTTTCAAATGTGGCTGGTGATTTTGGATGCCCAACTTGAGACCCCTTTAAAAAAAGTCCTGATTCTCAGACAGTGCGGAGCACCTGCCCTTGGAAAATCAGGCCCCTTTCAGGTGGCTCAAGTTGGGTGCCCAAAAATCACCAGTCATGGATGAAAAATTTGTCCTAACCCTGGAGCCTAGTACAAAGGCCAGGTACACAGGCTTTGCACCGGGGATCTCCATGGCCGTCAGAATTCACCACCAAGGATATAGATCACCAGCATAACTGCTCCTAGCACCCATAGGCAACAGTATTAGCTACTGCACCAACCCCCCCTCACTTTTGTATGATCACTAAGCTTTCAGCCAGTTATCCCGATGTGCTTCACAGACATATTTTAAGTCTCACAAGTGCTAATCTTCATGACAAGTATGTATTACTATCCACATTTTGCAGATGCACAGAAAAGTTGCTTACTCAAGGCCACATAATTGAATAGCAGAGATTTGAATCCCGACCTTCTGATTCCCCTCTAACCTTTAGCCCAGAAACCAATACTGTAAACAAAACAGCAAGTAACAAAGACAGCGTACAACTGAATATATAGCACCAAAAATGCTTAACTTTGTTATTAGATGCTGGCTCTGCTACTGCTTGAATCTAGTTCTCTTGTACTCGAACACATCAGGTCATCATTTTCTAGCAGGAGCGGCACGATCTTCCCCTGGGGAGAACGTAAAGGCTGTGACATTTTGGGGCATTTTGCAGCACTACGGTAGCTTCAGGCTGTCCGCTCTCTGCCACATGTTTTGTGCTGGGGTGCAGAAGTTACTATGCCTAGCTAATATTCATTGTTAGGCCGGGGACAAGCACAATGACTGTATATCACTTAATCCCTCAAAAGTGGGGTGATTTTTTCTTAACCCATCCCTTATCTGCCCCTCTGCACAGGGGTGAATTTCATCTGTGTGAATGGGAAGGAGGGAAATGAGGCCCCCAGAATAACAGAGTGGGTACAAAGAACAGGAGAACTTGTGGCACCTTAGAGACTAACAAATTTATTTTAGCATGAGCTTTCGTGAGCTACAGCTCACTTCTTCGGATGCATAGAATGGAACACACAGACAGGAGATATTTATACATACAGAGAACATGAAAAGGTGGAAGTATGCATACCAACAGGAAAAGTCTAATCAATTGAGATGAGCTATCATCAGCAGGAGGAAAAAAAACCTTTTGAAGTGATAATTAAGATGACCCATAGAAGGTGTGAGGAGAACTTAATGTAGGGAAATAGATTCAATTAGTGTAATGACCCAACCATTCCCAGTCTCTGTTTAGGCCAGAGTTAATTGTATCTAATTTGCATATTAATTCGAGTTCAGCAGTGTCTCTTTGGAGTCTGTTTTTGAAGTTTTTTTGTTGTGGGTACAAATGCTCCCACAGACCAACCTAAGAACCAGGCCACTGCCTCCCAGTCAGTCAAAAAACCTGCACCACAAGAATAGCACAACACTATAGCCCTTAAAGTGAGGGCAGACCAAGTACAACAGATGTGGTAGGCAGCCTGAGGCTCAAGTGCTTCTGTGGGACTTGAGGATTGACTTGTTAAAAAGCCACTGAACAGGCAAGACACCCAAATGAGTTCTCCAGTGCCACAGGTAACTCGTCTATTTGTCAAACTCCGAGATCATCTTAACACGAGAGCACTTTCCTGTCTGTGCAGAGGAAGATATCTGGATTGAGTGTATTTTGATCTGATGTCATGTGGGAGTACCTGGTTCACAGGTGATCTTCCCCGGGGCTGCTTTAACAAATAGATAAAGAAGACTATTCTGACTGCTATTTGCTTGTTATTATTTCAGTTAACTGCTAACTCCTGTACTATTTTGGCTCAGCCACCTGCTCAGTAAAGCTGAGTTTGTTGCTAAGTGTCACAATGCCCTAAATCAGACCCAGCATCTCAGCTAGCAACCGAGCAGCAGTTACACTAATGAATTTGCAACATGGTTTATTTGCATGCAGAAATCTCTTCTACCACTACTATAGTAGCGGCTACTGTAGAAAGCACTAGTGCTGGAAGAATACAGCAAAAGATATATGAATATTCATTCAAAATTGTTTATGCATTTGCTTCTTATGGGTTTGCACCCCTTTTTTCATTTAATTGAATATTCTGGTGAATGATCTGTGCTAGCATGAATAATCAACAAGGGCCTGATCCAAAGGCCATTGAAGTCAATGGAAAGTCTCCCTGGACATGATGGGCTTTAGATCCAACTTTTAAGCCCATTATAAGCATAAATATTCATTGAAGGTGAATTACAGATCGAAAAACCAGCCAACAATCGTGCAAATGTTGAGTTATACATGCCAGTTTGAAAAGTGTGCTGTCATTGGTTGGATACAGCAGCCAGCCAATCAGAGAACAGACCCAACAGATGAATATCAGTGAGACTGGGGTAGTTACTCCTGGGGAAATTCTGTGCCACTGCACAATGCAAAATTTTGCAGAAATTAATATTGTGCACGCAGAATTTCCTTTCTCCCATAGAAATGGGCTGCAGTGTTGCTAGCCACCACTAGGTGCCACTGGACTCAGCAGAGCCCAGCTCGCACATAGAAGACACTGCTTGGGGCGGGGGCGGGAGATGGGAGCTGGAGGGTTCCTGGCAGCTGGAGGTCCCAGCATGCCCTGAGGGAAGGAGACAGTGATGTGCAGGAAACTGTGCAAGCCTGGGACCAAGCATTAGGTTGTTTCTATCTCTGGATCCCTGGGCTCAGGGTGGGGAGGAGGAGGACAGGTGTCTGGGCAAGGGGGGGGCAGGGTGTTTGGGTGTATTGGCAGGGGGGCTCTGCAGGTGGGCCCTTGGGGGAGGGGTTGTGGGTGTCTGCCCCCCCCAGCTGGGCTCTGGGGGGAAGAAAGGGGGCAGAGAAACAGGAAGTTATTTAAGTTGTGCCAACATTGACACCAGAACAAATGGCTATAAACTGGCCATCAGCAAGTTTAGGCTTGAAATTAGACAAAGGTTTCTAACCACCAGAGGAGTGAAGTTCTGGAGCAGGCTTTCAGGGGGAGCAGTGGGGGCAAAAAAGCTAACTGGCTTCAAGACCAAGCTTGATAAATTTATGGACAGGATGGTGTGATGAAACTGCCTGCAGTAGCATATAACTGACATGGGACTGCTAGTAGCAAATATCCCCAATGGCTGGAGATGGGACACTAGATGGGGAGGGCTCTGAGTTACTACAGAGAGTTCTTTTCCAAGTGTCTTGCTGGTGGGTCTTGCCCACATGCTCAAGGTCTAACTGATCACCATATTTGTGGTCAGGAAGGAATTTTCCCATGGGTCAGATTGGTGGAGACCTGAGGGGGGTGGGGAGGGCACTTTTCCTTCTTCTGCAAAAGGCACAGGTCACTTGCAGGTTTAAAGAAGTGTAAATGGTGGATTCTCTGCAACATGAAGACTTTATATCATGATTTGAGGACTTCAGTAGCTCAGTCAGAGTTTAGAGGTCTAGTACAGGGGGTGAGGTTCTGTGGCCTGCAATGTGCAGGAGGTCAGACTAGATGATCATGATGGTCCTTTCTGGCCTTAAAGTCTATGAGTCTATGAACTGGGTTGTCATAGAGGTTTCTCTATCTCTCTACTCCTGGGGGAATTTTTGTGGGTTTGTATTGTTACAGACACAGCTCAGTGGTTTGAGCATTAGCCTGCTAAACCCAGAATTGTGAGTTCAATCCTTAAGGGGCCACCTAGGGAGTTAGGGCAAAATCAGTACTTGGTCCTGCTAGTGAAGGCAGGGGGCTGGACTTGATGACCTTTCAGGGTCCCTTCCAGCTCTATGAGATAGGTATATCTCCATATATAATACCTATTTGCTGACAGGTATTTTGAAATAAATTACAAAAATGAATGGAACTGGCATGATTATGTAGTGTTATTTTGCCAAATAAAATTTGCAGAATTTTAAAACGTGCATCGAATTTTTAATTTTCTGACACAGAATGCCCCCAGGAGGAGGTAGTGCAATGGACTTGTGCTGGCTCTCTGCAAAGGGGTGAATTTTATTCTTACTGCTTGATAATATGCACAGGATGCTGTGAAGTTTCAGGATGATCTTCACTATTGGCAAGACTAGATTGATAACTGGGGGCGAGGGGGGGGAGGGGGCTTATTTTTAAACCATGAGGCTCAGTCCAGCTGAACACTCCAGGCCCGTTTCTCCTTTGCTTTCTCTCCTCCTCAGCGGGAACTATCAGTGATGCAAACTGTGCTCCCCCAGGGCCCCTGTCTAGCAAGTCAGATACCAGACAGATTTGACATTGCAGATGCTAGGAACAAAGGGCCTGATCCCAAGAGGTCAGTGGGAGCTGCTGGTGTTCAGCACCTCACAGGATCAGACCAAAAGGTAGAAAGTAACTAGTGCGAAACTAAGAGGGATGGACAATGGAGACTCATTCACGGCACATAGAATCAGTCTGCTGGACCTAGTCCAGCCATTTAGCACAGGGAAGAACTTCACATTGCATTACAGAGGACAGTGCTACACTGATCCTTATATGCAGCTAGGCCCTGATTCAGCCAGGCACTTAAGCACCTGCTTAACTTTAGCCAGGAAGTAGTTCCATACATTTCAATAGGATGAAGCACATTCTTAGTGTGATGCCCGTGCTTAAGGACCTGGCTGAATCAAGATCTTAAACTCTAGGTGCCATGTTCATATGAAAATGTTATGCTTACTGGGGTGTGACTTTGCTATACACCTGATGGATCAGAATGAAGCTGGGGAAAGTACAGCCTGAAATACCATTGAAGTCTATGGGAGTTTTACCTGAGTAAAGAGGGTGAAATTCACCCATGTGCAGAAGGCCAACACAAGGCATAGGCACTTGCTTACATTCACTGAACTCAAGGGTTTAAGCCACACACTGGCCCTTTGCAGAGGGGGAGTTTCCCCCAGGCTGAGTAAGAACTGCAGAATTGGATCCTAAAAACTGCACTTGGGTTCCAGGCAAACTGGGTTAAACAAGCATTTGATCAAACAAATTACAGCCAATTAACCTGGAAAAAAAAATCTAGGACAACTCTCCCATATCTACAAGGAAAGCACACATTTAGCTCCTATGGAGGAACATTTCTCTTGTCTCCCACACTGGGTGAAATCCTGGCCCCATTGAAATCAATGGCAAAACTCCCATTGACTTCAGTAGGGCCAGGATTTCACCCTCCCTTTTCAAAACAAGGTCTAAGAGTTCAGTGTATAAATCCAGTCAATGAACGAAGAATGGGATTAGAACATTGGACTCCTGCTACACATTGCTCTTTAAAATCTGAGTTATCCAGGACAGGAGTAGCTGAGGTGAGTAAGTATTTGGCATGATGTTCAGAATGATCCCCTCAGAGGCTAACCAGTGACATGAGAAAATACAAATGCTGCCAGGCTTTCTAATCCATAAAAGGTCTTCCTGGAAGTACAGGCCGCTCTCCAGAATGAGTTTCCTTTATTTATTTTCCCGATACCAGGACACATACAGTGTAATGGCATTTTAAACCAGCAATAATTGTGTGTAATGTAGTTTGGGAAAGGGCATAATTACAAGAATCGATATACAATAGGCTGGAACAAAAGCTTGTATTAACACTGCAGCAGTGATTTGAGTCAAATAAAAACCTGACAAAACCGTATCACTGAAACACGATAGTGTGTGCTTTGTGAGGGTATGGCCAGTAGGGGGCAGAGAAGGAGTAACTGGACTATTGCTGCTTTTCACATATATAAGTCCCTATCCTATGTCTGGATCACTATAGCAGACCCAAGCAGGTCCCATTGAAATGCAGATCCTGATGCAGGAATGGAGCCTTCTTACTCATAGACAGAGAAAGTGCACCAAACTTCCTGAATAGAAACAAACAAAGCAGTATTCATTCATAACAAATAGAATCACCTGCAGTGCCCCCATCCATTAGACAGCGTTTGTAATACCAAGGAGAAAGGCATTTGCCAAAATTTTGTGAAGCAAAGAATTTGTCCTCAAGACATGGATGGGAAGGGAAGCTGACACTCACTTGTGATTATGAATCATGTGTTTAAAGGGCCACTGTCAGGTTAATATTTCTTTTAAAAAAAATCACTTTCTTGTGTTGCCAACCTAAGACCTTATTACTGCTGAGAAAATTTTAAGAGGTAGATTCTCAGCTGGTGTGTCAGCAGAACCCCACTGAAACCAAATTAATCTCAGCTAAGAATCTGACCCTTTAACAATCTAATTTGCTTATCACTGTTCATGCATTTCACCATTTTAAAGAAATGTCAGCTTCACTCTCAGAGTTGGTAAGACAACTCCCACCTTTTCATGCTCTCTGTATGTGTATATATATCTCCTCAATATATGTTCCATTCCATGCATCCAAAGAAGTGGGCTGTAGTCCACGAAAGCTTATGCTCAAATAAATTTGTTAGTCTCTAAGGTGCCACAAGTACTCCTGTTCTTTTTGCGGATACAGACTAACATGGCTGCTACTCTGAAGCTTCACTTTTGTTTCTGAGCATGTTCACATTACAGTTCTCATGCACTAGTGCAGTGATGTGATCTTGGAGTTGTCTAACTCTGAAGGGGAACGTTTAAACTTAACCAAAACCTTTTCATTTAGAACATGAATATTAAAATGTTAATGTTACAGTTTGTAAAACAAATGTTTCTCCAAAGCTTAGATTTTTGGCTACCTTATGCATCTCTTTAATTAGGCAACATAAGGTTTGCATTGACTTCAATAGTCATTGGACCAGACCCATAATGCCAGACAAAACAAATGTATTTTAAAGATGCTTGCTATAAAACTCCTGTGTAACAGAAGATTACTCATATAGTGAAGCTGTTTATATTAAAACAAGAGAAGACTTTGAATTAAAGATAATAGTAATAATAGCTAAGCAGCTGTGATAAATGAAGCGGGAGTAGCGGCCTTTTATGGACACCCAGCCAGCAAGTTAGCTACAAAATTCCTGTTAGTAACTGTTCTCTACTTGCTTTACATGTAAAGGGTTAAAAAAGCCCATAGGTAAAAGGAATGGAGTGGGCACCTGACCAAAAGAGCCAATGGAAGGGCTAGAACTTTTTAAAATTGGGGGAAAATACTTTCTCTCTGTCTGTAGTTGTTCTCCTGGAGAGCAGGGACAGGGCTGGGACTATGCTGTAAAAAACTTTAAGCCAGGTATGAAAAATCATCAGCTCATACCTAGAAACTACTTAGTGAAAACCCCAGATATGTACGTAGATCAGCAAATGTCTAGGAAGATGCGATTAGGCTTTTTTCTTTTAGGCTTGTGGACTCCTCTGTGCTAACCCCCAAATGCTTTTGTTTTGCTTGCAACCATGAAGCTGGGCCTCAAGAAAACCATTCTTGATGCTTAATTATTATATTTGCCTTTTTTAAGTCTAGCAATAGCCTAAGTTCCAGATGTATTTTCTTTCTTTTTGTTTTTAATAAAATTTACCTTTGTTAAGAACAGGATTGGGTTTTTGTGTCCTAAGACGTTTGTGCACGTTGTTTAATTAGCTGGTGGCAACAGCTGATTTCCTTTGTTTTCTTTCTCAGCTCCTTCCACAGGGAGGAATTCCCAAGTGTATCTTCCTGGGTCCCAAGGGGTTTTTGCACTTGGGTGGTGGCAGCAGCTACCCATCCAAGGTCAGAGAGAAGCTGTAACCTTGGGAGTTTAATACCAGCCTGGAGTGGCCGGTATAATTTTTAGAATCCTTGCGGGCCCCCCACTTCTGCACTCGAAGTGCCAGAGTGGGGAATCAGCCTTGACAGCAGCTATGTAGCATGAGGATATAATCCTTGGCGATACAAAAACATGGGAGCAGAGCACAAATGATTTGTCAGTGGAACTGCAAAAATCAGATTTCTTTGCATCACACTGTGGCATGTTGGTTTTATAATGTCATGTTAGAATGTTTCTATTAAAACATTTTTAGTTTTACACTGGTCTGTAAAATTCAGATACCAATGTGATGTCATCGTCAAACAACGGCTACTCTCATGCCACATCATTAGCAACGTCTTTTTTCCCCCCCATGCACAGTGTTTACTGTTCCATTGGAATGTAAACAAAAAAATTAAAAAAACAAACAATGAGCTTGATCCTTTTTCTTACACCAGTGTAAAGCAGGAGTAATTTCAGTTAAGTCTATGGAGTTTAATGGTGAAAAGCTGATATAAATCAGGCCAGAATCCAATGCCTTAGGTTGTGCATTTTTGGTGATTATTTTATTGATTTTTATAAAGAAACAGGCAATAAAACGTACAAACAGGAAAAAGACATATCTTGCGTATGTTTCCAAATACTGTATGCATCAGGGGATCTCGTCACAGTTAGATAAATACAAGACAACAGTGCATAGACAAAACACGTTAGGGTGGGTGTTGCAGTAATGAAATGGAAGATGTACATGAATAGGGAGAAAACAGAAGGAGGGGACCAGGGCAAAGGGAAAAGGAGTGGGGCAGTATTAGATCTATCCAACAGTATATAGAAATACAGTATAAATATCTTCAAATTCATACAACTGATCTCTACACTTGTATGCTCTACATAGTTGGCTTCTAACTATGAATACCACTGCTCTATTCTAGATATAAGCTTACTCTTCCATCTTTGTAAAATCATGCACTTTAATGAACACTGCAGCCCTCAAGAACTACAGTCTTGGGGTGGAGTTAAAATGAATTTCACAGGTAAGTATCCTAAAATATAATTTTCAGCAGAGGTTTGGCTGCAGAAGTCAAACACCATAGTAACTCTCATGTCCACCTCTCTCCAAAGCTGCCTACTGTTGGATAGTCCCATGGCATATGCATCAGGGTCCCTTTTTTCTTTATTACGACACCAAACAGACATCAGAGGATTGAGCAGAGACATTTTTAACATGATGCAATATTCTCTGGGATTCTGTTAAGGGCTGTGATCATCCCCTTCCCAAACTTTCACAAAGAATGCCAGACTAATGGAGTTCCTCTTCACTAACAAAACATACAGAGCGGACACGGACCTGGAGAGTTCATAAAATGGTCCTAAAACGCCCAGAAGTTCTGGATCCTCTGGCAGTCCTAGATGTCCAGACCAAGCCGATATGTTAACAAGGGTCAGAGTATGTCTACACTTCAATCAGATACCTGCAGCTGGTCCATGCCAGCTGACACAGGCTCACGGGGTTCGGGCTAAGGGGCTGTTTAATTGCAGTGTAGACTTCCAGGCGAGGGCTGAACCATGGGCTCTAGGATCCTGTCGGGTGAGTAGGTCTCAGAGATCAGGCTTGCAGCCCTAGCCCAGAAGTCTACCTGCAATTAAATATCCCTGCAGCCTGAGCCCTGCAAGCCTGAGTCAGTGGGCACGGGCTAGCATGGGGTTTTAACTGCAGTGTAGACATACCCTTAGTTGTAAATGCTGCCACTCTGCAGTAGAAGAGGGACAAAGCCCTCACCATTGACTAATTCGGAAATCCAGATGCCACCTCTGCTCAGCTAATCCTTCCAAATTACAGGTTTGTTCCCAATTTCTATGTCTGGGTTGCCCAAAATAGGTGTTTCTGCATGAAGGCTAGAATGAAATCAGTGCCTCTTAGCTAGGATGGTTCATACCTTTTGTGCAACCACCGCAGGTTATACCTACTTTAACAAATAGGTGTTATTATTTGTACATAGTTTTACATATACATTTTTAAGGCTAAATTAACATTTCAATATAAAATAATCTTGGCACTTTATAATTTCAGGCAAGCACCCTCCTGCTTCTTCCTACATGGGAAGAACATCCCATAAGCATCTGCAAAGCCACCTCATTGTCCTCTTTCAATTCCCCCTTAAAACTCTCCTCTACCAGGATGCCAACAAACACCTTGACTGTGGTTAGGCTGCTTGTGTGTACTGAGACCACAGACTATCATGCTGACCAATATTGTCTCATTTCCTTGTACTCCCCCATCTGTCTGCATCCACCTGGTGTCTCTTGCCTTATGCTTAGATTGTAAACTCTTCGGGGCAGGGAAATATATTTTTGTTCTCTGGTTGTACACCACTTAGCACATTGGGGCCCTGGTCCATGACTGGGGCCTGTAGGTGCGAAGGCAATAATAATAATTTCATCTGCCCTGAAGGAGATTGCCTGCTCTGTAGGCAAATTCCATTCCATCCAATCCTCATTCAAAAGCTGCAAGACATCTGCAGCTTGTCGAGCCTGTCAGCAGGTCAGCACTGTGACTGAAGTTTATTAACGGGCTGACAAGGTTGCGATGTACTTTCTGAGCTAGCAGCATATCACAAGGTTTCTAATTCAGGACCTCTTATTAACAACAACCCCTCTCTCCTGTGTTTATCTGTAGGACTGGTTGAGGGCATCGTAAATCCATAACTGAGCAATCCAAGGACTTCGGTTGGAATCCTCGGGTCAGAATCACAGGAGAACAGCTTTATAAGTATGTGCACATCCTGTGATTTTCCTGCTTTATTGTGACAGAGGAGCTGGTAAAAAGAGCATGTGATCTGAAGCACAAGAGAACTAGGTTATGTACCAGTAACTGGTGTTCTTAGAATACATTCCCTCCAGGGAGCCACACAATTGGAAACATGCAGCTGTAGTGCAGATCCTACCAGTTAAAAGGCACTTTGCCTCCCAAAAATAAATTGCTTTATTTATCGGATAGTGACGTTTGCCTCGGGTGACTCATTGGCACAAGTCATTTCCCTCTTTCTGTTGAGTGCGAGTCATGGAATGTTTTACATTCATTCAGTGTGGGCTGCTGAGTAGAGGAAAGGACAAATTTTAAAGCTGAGCTTTCACCCCTCTCCTCCCATCAAAGATCATCATTCAGTTTTATTAGATTTCCCCCTGGTCAAGTGTCTGGCATTTGGAAACTAATAATGATGCTTAGTATTAGTAGCTATCGTGTTAAAAGAAATTAATTTTTTTATAGAGTTGGTCAGGTTGGAGAAATTACGGTTATCTAAAATCACCAGCTCTGATTATTGGATTTTAGCCAAGAACATTTCCATCATTATGTTTCTTGGGTAGGGCATTACAAAAATGACAATAATTTCAGTGTTGTATGCTGCTATCTAATGGTCTGATCTAGCTCCCACCAAGGTCCATGATAGTTTCTATTGACTTCAGTGGGAGTGGAATCAGGTGCTAAGAGACAAATCAGCCATCTAGTCAGTTAGCGTGACAAGGCATAGCTCCATTGATTTCAATGGAACTGTACCAGTTTACAGCAGCTGAGGATCTGGCACTGCATTTGCTGTTGGGTAGTTGTAAATTGCATTACAGCACGTTCGATTGCAGATTGAAATTAGAGTTTTTGGAGCCAAAACAGCAGGTTTAGAGCTGGTCAAGGGAAAGTATTATGATTTTTAAAACAAAATTAGAAATATTTTCCAAACATAAAATCTAAAAACAATATGTGTAAGTTTCAAAAATCACATTTTTTAATTTGAAAATTTGCAACCAGCTCTAAGCAGCTCAGGCAAGTGGCCAGATCTCATGCATAGCTGCCAATATAGGACACCCCCAATTTAAGCAGGAAAAAGCAATCTATTTGTCCTGCTAATGTTAATCTATCTGTCCTACAGTGCTTTGAGGTTCAGTCTTCTTATTGGATGTGGAACTTGCCAAGCCAGTTTGTGGTGGCCTTGTCAGCGAAGTGCAGAGCCCTCAGACCACCAGCAATCTGGTCAGAGGGCAGTGGTGGTCAGTGATGTGTGACATCTGTCTTTGGCCCCAGCCACACATGGGATCCTCTCATTGGCCCCAGGTGTGAAGGGTGGCTGCGCATTGATCTTGGCCCACTTGAAATCAGTTCAGAAGGCCCCATGAACAAATCAAAGCTGGGTACATGCATAGTCAGGTCTGTTAAAAGAGACTGGGTTCTGGCATTAGCTGCAGAATATTCTTCTTGGCACATCGACGTCACAGAAAAATCTTGGCAGGGCAAGAGGGCCACAGTGGCTGTCTTGACAGCAAGCATGCTCTTGGGTGGTCAAAGAGATCTGGTATATGTAGGCTCAGGTTTGCCCTAATCTTCTCAGCTATTCTAGCCATAGTGTCCTCATGGCGGATGTTTGGAGGAGTGGTTTTGCTCAATGAAACTGTTTTATTCTGGGTTTCCCATACATAGAAAAGTTGCATTTAGGAGGCTGGGTATGTATTTAAAAGGGGATGGGGGTAGGGGGGAATGGATGATTGAGATTAAAGCTTCTCTTTCCTGCTCAAAGGCTACTTTCTTTGACTAAAATAAGTCTAGCTAATTATCCAAATTCTCGTAATATCACATCATTTAGAGGTGAAGTTCACTTCAAATGAATTAGATGCACCACTGGCACTGATACTGGTAGTTAATGAGAGGAGTGCTGTCAACAAATAGGATTCTATATGGATAGAATTAAGGTAAAGAAAAATTGCTTTGTAACCAACCATCAAGTACCACACACACACAAAATAAATAAAATCAGTCAATCACAGAACTCATTAAGGAGAAAGGAGTTTAGTCAGCCCATCAGGGTGATGATAACAATTCATTTCTCAATTGGGCTGAATTTCACCCAGATTCAATAATTAAACTGGATTTCTTAAAAGTCAAGATACTTACAGCCAAAATGAATGGTTCTTCCAGTTTAACTGATAGGAAGTCGTGTCAACATTCAGTACTCAGAGGCCTAATTACAGCTGCATCACGTAGCTGTCTACTTAGAGGCCAAAGATTCTGAACATCAGTTTTAGTGCTAAATAGAAGCCTTACGGCCAGATCCTGCCACTATACTCACAGTGAATAACAGTTCTTTGTCTCTCATATAGTGCCATTGATTGCAAGGGGACTGCCTGCAAGCCAGGATATTACACACTGCGTAGAAGGAGAAACTAGCTGCGGTCTCGAATTGAGGAGAAACTGAGAGTTAACATTCCTAGCTCCTTTGAGATTATGCTTTTCATTGGCAGTTTATTGCAGTAAATTCAGTTTATGGATGTTGTGGGAAGGGTTTGCTTGAGGCCCCAGGGGCCATTTGGGCTCGGTTAATATGACCGGCTATGTTTAGCAGATGTGCTAGTTACCACAGGGAAGGGGCTGCAGTTACGTGCTGGCTGTGTATCCCAGAGGATGTTATGGAGGAGTGAAGAGCTAGGAGGTGCGGGTAAATGTTGAGGTGCCGCAGAACTGGATGATGAGAGCCAGCTCAGTGAAAATAAGGGGATGCAAAACAATCCGCGCTGCAACCTTTGAGCTGTTCCCGATGCACTACTTTAGTGGTGTGCAGAGACTTCAGGGATGTCCTGCCAACCACTGCCTTCTGCTGGAAGTGTGTCACTGACAAACCTGGCCAGGTGTGTGGGACCATGTCATCCTTGAACGGCTGTGGGTGCTGACTGCAGAAGATATAAGCCTTTAAAAAGGGAAGAGGGTGAGAAGGAGAAAGATGAAGGGAAGAGGTGAAACGGGAAAGGAAGAAGTGTTGGAGAATGAAAGGAAAAGAGGATGGGGAGGGGGGGAAGGAGAATAAAGACGAGGAGGATGCGGACTACTTATGACATAATCCCACCAACTCAGCTAGTGTGCAAATAGTACCAGCAAGAAAGAGTTAATTCTCCCATCCCTTTCTAAGTCAGGCTTTGTAAAATGGAGCAAGGGCAGTAATATGGAAGAAGGAATAGGCAGGTGCAGGAGAGGGGGAAGGTAATCAGAAAGCAGGGCCTCCTTCAGCATACCCAGGAAACGGCAGGGGAATGAGAGAAGCAGATGCTGGCTTTTGGCAGCTAGAGTGAAGGGCAATGTTATAGAATGTCAGGAGGAAAAAAAATTGCCACATTTTATGGTTTGTAATCCCAGAAGTAGTCTCTTTATTAGATTAAAAGCGCATTTGGACAGGAGAACAAAGAGCAAATTGATGCCATGCAGCTCCTCTGAGGAGTGCAGAGATGTAGCAGCCAAATGGAAGTACCCTGAGGAAGCCTGTCTACAGGGAGCTCTGGGGAGGAGTGTGCAGAAAGGTACAAAATGCTGTCCCACAGCAAGACACAGGCAGCCACAATGGAGGCAGGACCATGGCCACATCCCCTTGGATTGCAGAGCTCCACTAGGAATGTTAACTGGTCCCAAATTTAAAGCTACAGGGAGATGTTGGGATTTTGTCCTGGGGCTGGTGTTGTTTCAAGGCAATAACATTTTTGTTACCTCAGTGATTTCCCTGGAAGTGAACATAAGAACGGCCATACTGGGTCAGACCAACGGTCCATCTAGCCCAGTATCCTGTCTTCCAACAGTGACCAATGCCAGGTGCCCCAGAGGGAATGAACAGAACAGGTAATCACCAAGTGATCTATCTGCTATCGCCCATTCCTAGCTTCTGGCAAACAGAGGCTAGGGACACCGTCCCTGCCTGTCCTGGAATGGATGGACTGAACATCTCAGGGCATCAGTGATGGGATTCACAGCTTTTCAGTTCTCACTGGTTCAAATCCAGCCCAGGACAGAAGTGACTGAAAGGGCCTGCCTACACTTAAAACGCTCCAGCGGCTCAGCTTCAGTGTAGACACTGCCTAAGCCGATGGGAGGGATTCTCCCATCCATGTAGGTAATCCACCTCCATAAAAGGGGAGCGGATAGCTGAGGCACGTTGTGGGGCAAGCCAGGGGGGACAATGCTGGAAAGCTTGTGCTGTAGCTGCTTGAACCATCCCAACTGTGGGAATAGAGCACTTCAGTCTCCTGAGTTCTCAGTGTGCTACTCTGCAAAAGCCTAAATTCACTTGCAATCCAATTACATTCACTTTAAAATGAATGTGTAAACTTGATTTGTTTTACTGTCTAAAACAGGCCTGGAGGGAAGAGGCCCACGACTATTGGGACTATTGGGAAACTCAATACCGACAAGCTCAACATCAGTTAGATAGATCCCACAATTATGGAGCATTTGATAGAAGAATTAGAAAGTTACTCCATGGCTGGAGTTGCATCTCATAGTTAAACTGGTGCAACTTTGTGTTTAAACCACTCTTAATGTTCACAAGTGGCTCATACTGGCTTCAGTGGGAGCTGTGTGTGTGTGTGTGTGTGTGTGTGTGTGTGTGTACACACTGTTGTGGAGAGGCCTGTACTCTAAGTTGTTCAAGGCTCCTGCTGAAATCACAGATTGACACGACAATAAGCTCAAAGACCTGAGAAACAGGAGCAAACATTTATAACTGAAATCACCAAAATATGCTTTGGTAAATTGGTTTGTGTTCACGGGATGAGGCTGCCACACTGGACACTGTTTATCTGAAGGTCACTGAAAGAGTTTGGATGGACTGGAAAGAGCAAGCTTTACCATCATGGGTGACATTTCCTAGAACCCCAGGATCCCCCAAGATCATTTGGCCTTCTTCCTGATCCTGAAAGACATCCTAAAGCTTTGTAACGATGGCTATTACAATGGGAGCAAGCCAGTGATAACTTGATATGAAATATTGCACTACACTTAACTATAGTCTTGTAACAGTAAACAAGGGTTTTATTAACATCTTAGGCTTGTGCATGTGCATTAACAGGCAAAATTTAGCTCAGGCTACATCTTTTTTTAATGACTCTGTGACACAGAGGTCCATTGGTGCTGACAGACAAAGGGTTCACTGTTCTTTACAAGCAACTCCTGTCTCAGACCTGACAAACTCACTACATCTAATACACCACTTCCATGGTATTTATTCATGGAAGGTAGCATGTGAGCTCACTACTGAAAGCTTGTAACTTATCAGTACTCAATCATTGTGAGATGTGTGTACTGGTAATATTTAAGGAATAATGTAACTATATTAAATTACACCCTAATGGTCTTGGAGTGAAAGTGAATCACCAGGGAATTATATGTCTGAGTGATGGCCCATTCAAGTGGGAGGGAGTTGTCACCCGTCCCTAGCTAGCCGATTACATAATGTATTACTCAGTTGTCCACTGTTGCAACAACCCAGAAAAGTCAATGGAAAACCATGAAAGATAAACTATAAACACTGAACCCACTTGGAAGTAAAAAAGAATGATATAACAGACAGGGGATTGCCCTGTCTGGGAATAAAGACAAAAGACAGATTCAGTATATTACACAGTGGAGACAGATGCTCTGTATCCATTAACTGAGGAGACATTTTGTTGAGCAGGGATGTCATGAAAGATTGGATCCTGGTTTCTATGAAGCCAGCCAGCTCTACAACAGACTGAACTTTGGAGGGGAAACCTACTTTATTAGCTAGGAAAAGGTAACTATTAATAACTATAGGCCTAGTTCACATTTAATTATTTTATTTTGTATTGTAACTATCTGTTCCCATCATTCTCTTGTTTCTAGTGGAACTTCCATTCTTTCTTAACTAAAACTTCTTTTGTTTTATTACAAGTGCTCCCAAGTACTGTATGTTATGCAGAAGCAGTGATTTAAGATAAAACTGGGGTACACTGCTCCTTTGGGAGCAGAGGATCTAGGGTTTCTCTGAGCAGCCATTGTCTGGTTCTGGATATCACAGGGGAACATTTCAAGGGGTCTCAGGGACTGAAGTGCCCCTATTGCTAACCTGCAAGGCCAGGGCAGGGCTGGCATAACCTGAAGGAGATTGCTTAAGTAGCTGACAAGCTGGTGGTGGCAGGGAGCTAACATTTAGCTACCACAAGCAAGATTCCCTCGTGGCAGCAGAAGAGTAACAAGGTGACTGACAGGCCTGGGTATCCCTAACTGTCACAGACCCTCCCTTCACTTTCACCTACAAACATTACATTTTCTAACCACAGTTGCCAGAACAGCCTGCAGGGATTGGAGACCAATTTAGAACAGCTAATTTGCATCAGGGACCAAACCAGCCCCTAAGAAGCCAAGGATCATGAAGGTGCATTTCCTCTCTTCTCAGACTTGTTTTTACTCTAACTTATCTGGCTGTTCCTACTCTGAATTTCTCCTTAAGAAATACCATTGGAATCCTAGGTGTTTACACAATTTTCTTCCCCTTTAAGTAAGGCTCAGTGTGTTAACTATCTATTTGGTACAAATTTCTCTTAGTGCCTCAAATGTTCAGAATGTGGTTCAACATAAACTCTCTACTTCTGCCTAATTTTCCTCAGACCCAAGGAGTAATGAATGGTTTTACATCCCTCATCAGCTCTGTAACTCCTCAGTGGAATTCTCCACTCTGACTTTTTAAGTTCAATCACTTTCTCAGGAAGCAATTTCAGGCTAATAATACTAAGAGTACTTTGCCTAGTGATTCCAGACAGTCATCTGCATTCAAGGACCTAGATAGAATATACAAGAGATTTTGTATTTTGTGTAGCAAAGAATCCTGTGGTGCCACAGGATTCTTTGCTGCTTCTACAGAACCAGACTAACACGGCTACCCCTCTGATACTTGTATTTTGTGTGTGTATGTGTCACTTGCACTAAGTAATATCATAGCCTCAGAATCTTCTGTTATATTCATGCAACTGTTTCTAGATTGCTCTCTTTTAAATCTGTGTATCTACAGTAAGTTCATCATCATTTTTATGTACATTTCAGTGCTTACTACTTTAATTGCTTGACCTTCCCTACAAGGAAATGAACGCTGGTACTTACCTTACTGATTGCCCTTGAAGTGCTTTGAGATCTCTGAATGGAAGATGATTCCTTTTAGCAGTACTGATGGGGCAGTTACTGAATCAAAGAGGAGGAATCAGAGAGCAGTCCCTAGAGTGATGAACAGATGGAGCTGCCAGGTGTCCCTATGGAAGACAAGTAGATGTGTATCTGTGGTGGTGTCAGCAGAGACAAGGAGGAACAGGAGATGGAAGCTCAGATGGCTAGCAGCTGTCACAGGAGGGAGCACAACTGTGAAGAGGATTGAAGAAGATCTTCTAATAGCCCATGATAGTGAAAAAACCCGACTAAATGTTCAGGCTTAGCAATTAGAGGACACTGTTACGAGTTAGTACTGAAGCTGGTGGTCAAATAGATGCTCTTCATTTAGGGTAATGTAAGAAACAGTTAAGTTCCTTTTTGGAGTGACAGATGAAGCAATAGGAGTCACCACCCAAAACACAGCCACATGCAAGTGGGGTCAGAAACTGAGCTATGTGGGCGCAGGGGTTTCACGGGTATTGTTTGACGGAGATGAATATGTCTGCGAACAGAAGCACTCAGAAGCAACTAGAGAACCGGCAAAGAAAAGCAGCCAAAAAAGCCAAGCAGACATCAAGAAAAGCACTGAAAACACAGTCCTGGGGGAAAGCAGAGATAGCATTTTACCCAAAAAATTCCCTGGCTGGAAAGAGGCTTGGAACTGTGAGCAGGAGCATTGTCTCCTACTGTTGGATTCCTCTGGGGTTCAGGGAAACAGAACTTTATGTACTTCCTTTGTAATAAACAGCATTGCATTACAACAGTACCTGACTCCATGATCAATTTCTCCTTCTAATGGAAACAACTCACAAGACCCCAACGTTTGGCTAACCATTTGAGTCAAAAGGGGTAACAATAGCGTTGTAACAAAGAGGTCCAATGTGATACATGCTCTTCTGGATCCTCTAGCCTAAGAGGTGCAAGGGCTCAAGGAATACAGATACAAATGAAGCCAAATACAAAGTAGAAAGGATGGTCAAGTGGGAAGGGCACTAGACTGGGACTCAAGAAATCTGAGTTCAATTCAGACTTCCTGTGTGACCTTGGGTAAATCACATAATCTCTCTGTGCCTCAGTTCCATATTGGTAAAATGGAGCTAGTATGTCTCTGCTTCAAATGGATGTTGTGAGGATAAAATCCATTAATAACTACAAGGCATTCAGATATTATGCTGACGGTGGCCATATACATACTGATCTAGAGTTAATTAGCAAAAAGAGAAACATACATACAAAAAAAAAAAGAAATCAGCTATACTTCTAAAATTGGTTCTGTTAATAGGTCTTAAGAGTCCTGCATGTCTTTTCTTCACCAGGACTTGCCCAATACTACTTTTTCATTTGTCCTCTTTTATCTTATAGTCTGGTGAGGGTTTCCCAGTGTGCTCTTCCCTTAAAGAGATAGCACCCTATCACAGTTAGAACTGTTATTTTTAAAATGGATGTCAGTAATTATGTAAACTTCCAACAGATTAAAAGCTCTGTCCAGAGCAGAGAGAGTTTCTAAAAGTTCAAATCATAGGAGATTAGGGTTGGAAGAGACCTCAGGAGATCATCTAGTCCAACCCCCTTCTCAAAGCAGGACCTACACCAACTAAATCATCCCAGACAGGGCTTTGTCAAGCTGGGTCTTAAAAACCTCTAAGGATGGAGATTCCACCACCTCCCTAGATAACCCATTCCAGTGCTTCACCACCATCCTAGTGAAAAAGTTTTTCCTAATATCCAATCTAGACCACCCCCACTGCAACTTGAGACCATTGGTCCTTGTTCTGACATCTGCCGCCACTGAGAACAGCCTAGCTCCATCCTCTTTGGAACCTCTCTTCAGATAGTTGAAGGCTGCTATCAAATTCCCCCCTCACTCTTCTCTTCTGCAGACTAAATAAGCCCAGTTCCCTCAGCCTCTCCCATAACACATGACTCTAACAATTAACCAATATCCCTGATAAAAACAATCAAGGTGAAGAAGTTTTTGTTAAGGAAAGCTGAATAATCATATCCCAAGTTTCTACATCTATCCAATTTTGAGATAAGATGCTAAAAAAACAAACAAACAAAAAAAACCCCAACCCAAAACACCTTTCTCATTTTTAGAATTATCTCCGAGACTCCTTTTATAATTAACATCAGACTTTCCACACACAAAAATCCTCTTCTGGCAAGAGAAAATAATTGAGAAATTGCAGAGGAAAAGCAACTTCTTTTCAGAAAGTTAGAAAATTTGGGCTTACAATGGAAAACTAGTTGCAAATTTCACTATGGAAACACTAGAGGTTCCATAACATATTGGACATTTTTATTTTTAAGCTCTCTGCCTCACCATTTCACTTTATTTCATTTCAAGACTGTCAAACTGCTAGACTTGTAGACACTATTGGTGATGTCACTGAGAGCTTCTTTTACAAGCGGTAGAGTGGAAACTGTTAACTCTTTTAGTTCTGTTATATCTGAATACTGATCTGGCTTTTGAGATATGCAAGGTGGTTCTATCCCTTCATAAAATCGTTACAGACCATATTGAAAATACTGAAAACATTAACAATAGAAAACATATTAGTTACAATAAAAGCAAAGTCAGTTTATGCAGGTAGGGGGAGAGTTTCAAAGGCACAAATGGGAGTTTAGCACCCCACTGCCATTGAAAGTCAATAGGAATTAGACTCAGCTCCCATTTGTGTCTTTGAAAACCTCCAAATTAGGGTCCAATCCACCTGCAGAGAAGTCAACAGAGTGACTCCCACTCAGAGTCAAATCCACTGCTGCAGAATGGCCAATATGCAGTGAAATGACTGTGGGGACTGTAGTTATGAAGATGGTTTTACTCTCTCTGATATCTCAGCAATACCAATAGCTTGTAGGAAAATTCAGAGGGATACTACCCCTGTCACATGATGGGTCAGGAAAGAAGATCTGTTCATTTTATTTCTTGCCAGAAAAATTCCTATGATGCTGAGCATCCACAAAGCCAGGATTCCAGTTCCTTGCGTTGTCAGAGTGAGACAAAGCAGCCAATGTATTCTGGTTGAATGTAGCTCACCATGTATCGGAACGCTAGCCTCCTGCATGCCTTGGACCTCAGCCTCAAAGCAGCTTTCTCCCTGGGGCCGAGGGATCTGAGCTGTGGGATGTGGCCAGGGAACTGACTGCAAACAACGTAGATCTGATGACCTTAATAAACCCCTCAGAACATGAGGTACACAGAGAATCATGGCTGCTCCTATAGTGAATGGCTGCCTGTTTGAGCAAATACCCAACACTCTGCCCCTGAATTCAGAGTGGGAAATTCCAGTCCTATTTAAATAATGTTGGTAGCCTGTACACTTGTAAATTTCACCCTTAGGAAACTGAAATGTACTTCTGGCAATCATCAGATTAAAGCTTCAGAAAGAGTTTTCAAATGTATTGTCATCACTAATCATGTTTTCTCTTATTTGAATAGCAGAATTATTAAGCATTCAGGTTCAGTTAGGATCAATTATCAAACAGCTCATGTTGACACTATGTAAACTTCAGATCTGATTTTTTGTAAATGTTTTCCAAATGTGGACAGTCACCAGAAAAACAGTATGAAAGGTTTACATAAAGTGTTCAAGCCAGGTCTGTGTATCTTCATAGAAATGCCGGCAATAATATTACCATTTACTTGAATTTCAACTCTTTAATGACAAGTCCATTAGCTGAAAGTCTGTTTGAAATACAACCAGACATAAAGCTCACCATCCATTTTAAATAACAAGTCTTCAGTGCATTTCCCCCCTTACATAGAGTGCATGCATCATAGCAACATGGCTATACAAACATACAGCATTACAACAGGAGATACTGCTTACAGTATCTGTGCGATGTTCATGAATTAGATTTACTATATATGAACCAGATCCGGCTCCCACTGAAGTCAATGACAAAATTCTATGACAGTAGATATGTGCTCTTTATCTACTTGACTACTTCTCAGATGACAAGAAAACATCAACTGGAGAGAAATGTATGTTTCCCAAACTCTGCAGCACAGGCCAAATCTTGAGCCCAAGGCCCAACCCCAGTAGTAAGGGTGCTCTGAATTGCACCCAACTGCCCATAGCTCTACAAGGCTGTTTTAGCAGCCAGGGATCAACAGAGCCAGCACAGAGGAACTCTCTCTCTGTGCTAATGCTGGGAGTGGGTTGATGAGGAATTCCACACCACCTGGACATTCCTTTTGTTTACAGAGGGGAATCCTCAAGAGATTGGGTAGATCAGCTTTATGGCCCCTTTACACTGAGAACTCTGCTCATAGTCACTGCTACAAGCATCTTAGGCCTGGTCTACACTAAGAGTTTAGGTCGAATTTAGCAGCGTTAACACAACGAAGCCATTTACTTTGACATAAAGGGCTCTTAAAATCTATTTCTGTACTCCTTCCCGACGAGGGGATTAGCGCTGAAATCGATATCACCGGTTCGAATTAGGGTTAGTGTGGATGCAATTCAACGGTATTGGCCGCCGGGAGCTATCCCACAATGCACCATTGTGCCCGCTCTGGACAGCACTTTAAACTCAGATGCACTGGCCAGGTGTACAGGAAAAGCCCTGGGGACTTTTGAATCTCATTTCCTGTTTGGCCAGTCGAGCTCATCAGCACAGGTGACCATGCAGTCCGAGAATTGAAAAAGAGCTCCAGCATGGACCGTATGGGAGGTACTGGATCTGATTGCTGTATGGGGAGACAATTCCGTGCTATCAGAACTACGTTCCAAAAGACAAAATGCCAATACATTTGAAAAAGTCTCCAAAGGCATGATGGAGAGAGGCCACAACAGGGACTCAACACAGTGCCACGTGAAAGTTAAAGAGCTCAGACAAGCGTACCAGAAAACCAAAGAATCAAATGGATGCTCCAGGGCAAAGCAGCAGACGTGCTGCTTCTATGTGGAGCTGCAGGGAATTCTACGGGGGGGCCGCCACCACTACCCCACCCCTGACCGTGGATTCCGAGGAGGGGGTACTCTCAGCCATGCCTGAGGATTTTGCAGATGGGGAAGATGAGGAGGAGGGTGATGACGACCTTGAGGAGAGCACACAGCACACCATTCTCCCCAACAGCCAGGATCTTTTTCTCACCCTGACTGAAATACCCTCCCAACCCTCCCAAGGCGGTATCCCGGACCATGAAGCTGTAGAAGGGACCTCTGGTGAGTGTACCTTTGTATATATAATACATGGTTTAAAAGCAAGCATTTTTTTAATGATTAATTTTCCCTGAGGACTTGGGATGCATTCGCGGCCAGTACAGTTACTGGAAAAGTCTGTTAATATGTCTGGGGATGGAGCGGAAATCCTCCAGGGACATCTCCATGAAGCTCTCCTGGAGGTACTCCAAAAGCCTTTGCAGAAGGTTTCTGGGGAGAGCAGCCTTATTCTGTCCTCCATGGTAGGATACTTTACCACGCACTGCTAGTAGCAAGTAATCTGGTATCATTGCATGACAAAGCCTGGCAGCCTATGGTCCCGGTGTTTGCTGGCATTCAAGCAACATCCGTTCTTTATCTCTCTGTGTTATCCTCAGGAGAGTGATATCGTTCATGGTAACCTGGCTGAAATACGGGAATTTATTAAGGGGACATTCAGAGGTGGCCGTTCCTACTGGGCTGTTTGCCCGTGGCTGAAAAGAAATCCTCCCCACAGTTAGCCAAGCCAGGGCGGTGAGCTGTTCGTGTTTGGCTAGGAGGGATCTACCCTGCTACCAGCCACATAGTGAGGGGAGCGATCATCCCAGAGAATTGGATGGGGGAGGTTAGTTTGCTTTCTGCTGCTGCACGTTAACACGAAAACCGCAGCACTCAATGGGCTTTGCTTGGTATGGGAAAGGAGAGCACTGCTTTTATGAAGGTTGCAGAAGCCGAAAGACTATGGCTTACCATGGCCGCCTGCAAGCTGAATTCTGTTGCTCGGCCCTGCATCTGTGATCTCTAACACCAAAGCCACAGGCGCTCAATATAAGATGCAAAAAATGACCTTGTACCGAAATCACATGTGCTATGTAATGTGAATAGTGTTGTTCACCGTGAAAGAGTATACCCCTTGTTCTGTAAAATGAATCTTTTTAAATATTTCTCTCCCTTTTTTCCCTCCCGCAGCTGCAAATTTTTCAAGGCTCCCTCCTCCGTCCCAAAGGCTATCTCAGATAAGGCAGCGAAAAAAAACGCATGCGCAATGAAATGTTCTCTGAGATCATGCAGTCGACCCGCAATGAAAGAGTTCATCTGAATGTGTGGAAGGACACATTATCACAGTACAGGAAAGCGGCCAATGAATGTGAGGACAGGAGGGACGATTGAGATGAGAGGTGGCGGCAGGAAGATCAGAGGAGACATGAAGCAACGCTGGGGCTACTGCGGGATCAAACGGACGTGCTCTGGCATCTGGTGGAGCTTCAGGAACAGCAGCAGGATCACTGAGTGCCGCTGCAGTCCCTGTTTAACCACCCTCCCCAAGTTCCATAGCCTCCTCACCCAGACGCCCAAGAATGCGGGGGGAGGCTCCGTGCACCCTGCCACTCCACCCCAGTGGACAGCCCAAGTACCAGAAGGCTGTCATTCAACAAGTTTTGAAGTGACCTTTTTGTTCCCTCCTCCCATGCCCCACCCAGGCTACCTTGTCAGTTCTCTCCCTATTTTTATAATCAATTAATAAAGAGTACCTGGTTTTTAAACGATAGTGACTTTATTTCCTTTGCAAGCAAGCCGTGATCGAAGGGGGGAGGGCGGGTGGCTTACAGGGAATGAGTCAACCAAGGGGGCGGGTTTTCATCAAGGAGAAACAAACACAACTGTCACACCATAGCCTGGCCAGTCATGAAACTGGTTTTCAAAGCTTCTCTGATGCGCACCGCTTCCTGGTATGCTCTTCTAATCGCCCTGGTGTCTGGCTGCGCGTAATCAGCGGCCAGACGATTTGCCTCAACCTCCCACCCTGCCATAAACGTCTCCCCCTTACTCTCACAGAGATTGTGAAGCACACAGCAAGCAGCAATAACAATGGGAATATTGGTTTGGCTGAGGTCTGAGCAAGTCAGTAAAGTGCTCCAGCGACCCTTTAAATGTCCAAATGCACATTCTACCACCATTCTGCACTTGCTCAGCCTATAGTTGAACAGCTCCTGACTACTGTCCAGGCTGCCTGTTTATGGCTTTATGAGCCATGGCATTAAGGGGTAGGCTGGGTCCCCCAGGATAACTATAGGAATGTCAACATCTCCAACTGTTATTTTCTGATCTGGGAAGTAAATCCCTTGCTGCAGCCGTTTAAACATACTAGTGTTCCTGAAGACGCGAGCGTCATGAACCCTTCCCAGCCATCTCATGTTGATGTTGGTGAAACATCCCTTGTGATCCACCAGTGCTTGCAGCAACATTGAAAAGTACCCCTTGCGGTGCCAAGATAGGAATATGGGTTTCATCTATCGCCCCACCACAGTTAGGGAATCCTATTGCAGCAAAGCCATCCACTATGACCTGCACATTTCCCAGAGTCACTACCTTTGGTAGCAGCAGCTCAGTGATTGCTTTGGCTACTTGCATCACAGCAGCCCCCACAGTAGATTTGGCCACTCCAAATTGATTCCCGACTGACCGGTAGCTGTCTGGTGTTGCAAGCTTCCACAGGGCTATCGCCACTCGCTTCTCAACTGTGAGGGCTGCTCTCATCTTGGTATTCTGGAGCTTCAAAGCAGGGGAAAGCAAGTCACAAAGTTCCATGAAAGTACCCTTACGCATGCAAAAGTTTTGCAGCCACTGGGAATCATCGCACATCTGCAACACTATGCAGTCCCACCAGTTTGTGCTTGTTTCCCGGGCCCAGAATCGGCGGTCCACAGCATGAACCTGCCCCATTAACACCATGATCTCCAAAGCACCGGGGCCCGCGCTTTGAGAGAATTCTGTGTCCATGTCCTCTTTGCTCTCGTCACTGCACTGCCATCGACTCCTCCTTGGCTGGTTTTTCAGGTTCTGGTTCTGCATAAACTGCATGATAATGCGTGAGGTGTTTACAATGTTGATGACTGCTGCATTGAGATGAGCGGGCTCCATACTTGCAGTGGTATGGTGTCTGCACTGAAAAAAGGTGTGAAACGATTGTCTGCCGTTGCTCTGATGGAGGGAGGGGTGACTGACGACATGGCTTACAGGAAATTAAAATCAACAAAGGGGGTGGCTTTGCATCAAGGAGAAACCCAAACAACTGTTACACAGAATGGCCCCCCTCAAGGATTGAACTCAAAACCCTGGGTTTAGCAGGCTGGGATTTCACGGAGGGAGAGGGGAGCAAATGAATACAAAACAAATTGGGTCAATTTCTTGTTTTGATCCACTCCATCTATCTTTTACATCTTAGGCTGGCAGCAGACAGTGCAGTACGACTACTAGCCATCGTCATCTCCTGGGTGCTCAGCAGAAGATGCTGCATTACGACTGCTAGCCATTGTCATCTCCTGGATGCTCAGCAGAAGATGGGAATGACCTGGCTGAGTCACCCCCATGTCAGTCAGGGACTGACCTCACCGAGGTCGGCTAAAAGAGCATCCAGGAGTATGATGACGATGGCTACCAGGTGTAATGCACCGTCTGCTGCCAAAAGGCAATGAGCTGCTGCTGTGTAGCAATGCAGTCCCACGTGTGCCAGCACCCAGGAGATGTACGGTGATGGTGACCTGAGCGGGCTCCATGATTGCCGTGGTATGGCATCTGCACAGGTAACCCAGGAAAAAAGTCGCGAAATGACTGTCTGCTGTTGATTTCACGGAGGGAGGGAGAGAGAGGGGGGCCTGATGACATGTAACCAGAACCATCCATGACAATGTTTTTTGCTCCATCAGGCATTGGGATCTCAACCCAGAATTCCAATGGGCGGGGGAGACTGTGGGAACTATGGGATAGCTATGGGATAGCTACCCACAGTGCAATGCTCCAGAAGTTGATGATAGCCAGCCTCAGTACTATGGACACACACCACCGAATTAATGTGCTTAGTGTGGATGCATGCACTCGACTTTATACAATCTGTTGCCAAAAACTGAATTTTGTAAAATCGGAATAATACCGTAGTGTAGACATACCCTTACAGTCTGTGACATAAGAAACAAGACAAGCTGTGCTTTGCAAAGAACCTAAAGCTTATGCTCAAATAAACTTCTTAGTCTCTAAGGTGCCACAAGTATTCCTGTTCTTTTTGTGTTGGGGTTGGGAGTTTTGATTTTGTAAAGCTCTCTGGGATGGATTTGCAAGAATATCCCAATGTTCTCCCTAAATTATAATTAAAAAAACAACAAAGTTTCACTGGAGGACAAAATTAACCAAAAAAACCCCAATACTTGCTATATTGTTACACATAACAGCAACAGCATAATTATATTCTGTGGTGCGTCTAACAAGTTCTATAGAAAATCACTAGCTGTTCAAATGTGCAATTGTGTTAACATACCTTCCTAACAAAGCAAAAAAAGGACAATGATTCAATTATCAAAGTATGGACTGTTTTCCTTTCCTGTTCCCTAAAGACTTGAGGCAGTTTATGCACCTTTATCTGTCTAGGTACAGAATGACCTTTTAGGAGCCCTTCAATAGTTTGGTAATTGTGTCATTTCACAACTTTCAACAAACAGGTAAAGCTGAGCACAATTTCACTTCATGACCAGAGGAGTGTAAAGTAAGCTAGGATTTCTCACATAACCTGCTTCCTCGCTCTCCTGAAGCTGTTATTCTACAGGCAATGCTTTTCCAGACTGATAGCGCCAAGCCCAGAGAACTTACATTGTGTTTTCACCCATAATTGTAGCAAAAACAAAAATCTCCTTTCTCTGCCCACTGTGCAACTTTGCTGGTTGGCATGAGCAGAGGGTGCTGAGCACTTGCTGTGAGCAATGGGGAGGGTTGAAAAGAAAATCAATGGCATTTCTCGTTCAATTAAGTTCATTGTGATGCAGAACCACCTCCTCACACTGCAGAGCCTGCAAGAGATCAGTGCTGCAATCACTACCTTTTAGCAGCTTGCCTCCCTCCGTCTGGACCTGCCCAAGCCACTCTCTGGCAGGGGATGGCAGTTTGCTCCGAAAAAGATTCCTTATAGCAACCAATGAAATATGCTGTCATAAATCACTGGGCTTCAGGTGAGGATGTCAGAGTGAGGGGGAGGGGACTTAGGGCAGCTTTCAAAATGAGTCAGTTTATTTAGGTGTCAAAATTACTGATGTCTTTTTTTTACCCTTCAGTAAAAAGTTCTCTCTCCTTGGTGTCTCCCTGAAAAATAGCTGCAATACATATTTTGGTTTTTTGACCCTTTGGTCTTAGCAGCTAAATGGCCTGATTCAGAGCCCATTGAAGTTGATAGAATGATTCTCATTGACTCTCCAGTCAGCTTTGGATCAGGCCCCAGTGTGCCTAGGAAGGAAAGCTCAAGGGAACAAATTGTTCATGTCGACGTTTATTTTCCACATCTAGCTGTTTGATTGGCTGGTTAGTCCTGGAAGGTGTGGAATGCTCCTCTCAGGTGAGGAGCACTCTCAACTCCTATGACAGCACATCCTAGGGGTGCTCTGCACATTTCAGAGTAATACCCTTAGGGCCTGTGATCACATTTCCCACTAATGGCTGGCCCCAGCAACTACAAGATCCTTCTACTTTCTCACAGCTAAGGCAGATTTTACTGAGCTCAAGTGTGGAGGGGCTTAGGGTTCACTGTGGCAGGTCCCAGGACTCAAACCCAAATGATGCACATGATGTTTAAAGGTGTATGTGGTCACAGTTTATTACAAAATCAGAAGACAAGAGAATGATCAGTGGTCTCAAAGACACCAAGAGATTTTTTTTTAACCTGTGGAAAGATCATTAATGCCCTTGGTGAAGGCAGCCATGATCTTTGTGCGTGCATTAGCTCTTGGAAGTGATTAAATGCACAAAATTAAACAAAAATCTCACAGCCCCCTTCCACCCATGTCTATGTTCATCCCCTCATAGCATTACCACACTAATTCACTCCATGGGGCAAGATTCTAGGGGCAAGTCCCCAAAGAGGCCGTCTGACTATTTAGAGGTCATACCCATCTAGGAAAAAGAAGGGTATAATCCCACAGAAGTGTTCTTGACATTTCTAATTGCAACCTGCTAAGCAGCAGCTGCCATGTTTTCACTATGATGTTTCAGAAACTCTCGGTTAGCCAGAAACAAGGATAGAGAGATGCTGGAGAGAGAGAAAATATTTTGACATGTGCATGATTAGTAAATGTGTGCATGACTGACTCCATGGAATATCTAGCTGAGAGAGAGAATACAAGGTGATGGTGATCAACAGCTACCCTCTCTTACACAGATGACCTTCCTTTCTGGACTGTTGAGTCATGCACCTTTAGTACTGCGTCACTGAACAAGTAGCACAGTATGCTGCTACTTTTTGCCTACACAACTGCATTTAGTCCAGTCGTTGTTCCACATCAAACATAGAATAACTTACCCAAATACAGTTTCTGAACAATGATCATTTTTGTTAGAGTAACAAAGAAGGATCTTTACAATTTTGAAGGAATGTCCACTTTTGGTCAAACCACACTCACTTGGAGTTTCATCCAACTCCTATTCAAGTCAATGAGAGGCTTTCCATTTACTTAATTGGGACCTAGATATGTCTCTTTATGAGTTCTATCTTTCTACACATGTCTGAAGCCAATGGCAGCTGCTACTGAACTCAACACCTCTGAAAATCAGGTTATTAGTGCTCTTCCATATCAATTCCCAGAGAAGATAATTCTAGAGAGCATCACACACTGCAGACCATTTACTCGTCTCTTTCAAGATGTGCATTAGTGCAGTGCAGGGCAAAATTTTACCTTATATATTTTTCCTCCCTAGATTTAGCACTTTTCTGGCAATGTCTATCTCATTTAAGTTCTTTGAGATGCACACATGTGAATCTAAATTGCCTGTGCTCTCCTCAAACTACACATAACTAATTAACACATGGATTTTTTTCCCCCCAGCTCTGAAGTTCCTTTGTAACTTTGGTTGTTACTGAGGGCTGATGAAGTGAAAAATTAAAATTTAGAAGAGCATAAGTGTAGGTTTTCATGACAGCTGGCATCAGATAAAGCTGGTTATTTTCATGTGTTTCTAGAAGGAATCATATTGACTGTTGTAAAGAAAACTCAGAATGGAATTTCAGTTGCTGAATTCCTATTTTAACTGAAGGCCAATAGCTGCTATGGCAATAGACAGTCTTCAAATCAATAAAATAAATAAATGAAACCGAATACTAATCCACTAAGGGATCCCTGTTCCCACTGCAGTCAATAAGAGTTTGGCCATTGACCTCAGTGGAAGCAGCAGCAAGCCCTGTGTGGGATTGTTATTGATATATAGTGCAGTTACAGACCTTGTGCAACTAGCTCCTGTAATGGAAATGTCATTGTGGGCCAGAGTCTGACCTCAGTTACTCTAGCATAAATCTGAAGTAACTCCATTGGAGCTACCCCAGAGTTACACTCAAGTGATTGAGATCTATAGCTAGCCCACAAGATCTATTCAGAATGGCAGAAGGATGTCAAACTGAGGCAGGATGTGTTCAACTCACCAAATTTCCGTATCCTATACCCTACCTGCATTTGGCTGACTAAACCAAAATATCTAGTTTAGGATGTCAGTTCTTTCCCAGCCCCACCTATGCCATTCAGGTCTGTGATGAAAGCACTGGGGTTCACCTCATCCATAGATCCTTTATATTCTCATCCATGGCATACATCCCTTGAAAGAAAATACCCATCTAGGATGACAGAGACAGTTTTCCAATGGGACAGCTTCAGGGGTGGCTCTAGACATTTCACCGCCCCAAGCACGGCGGCATGCCACGGAGGGCGCTCTGCCGGTCGCCGGTCCCACGGCTCCGGGAGGTCCACCAGAGCCGTGGGACCAGCGGACCCTCCGCAGGCATGCCGCCGAAGGCTGCCTGCCTGCCGCCCTCCCAGCGACCAGCAGAGCGCCCCCCGCAGCATGCCGCCCCAAGCACGCGCTTGGTGTGCTGGGGCCTGGAGCCGCCCCTGGACAGCTTTTCTGAAACCAGTCCACTCCTAGCAATGTCCATGGGCACCTGAAACAATATCTTCTGTGCCAAACATAATGGAAGTGAGTGTATAATCCATCTGGATGGAACACTGTGGGCTCACATTTCATTTCTGAGCTCGGTTGGGCTCATCAATACTCTCTTTACAACACTGTATTAAGAAGTGGCTGAGCTGGTGAGAAGCAACATCATTCAGATAACAAAATTAACAATCCCTGCTTGGAATTTTCTGTTTTCCACATGTATCAACGAGGATTGCTGATTGGCTATAAATTATCATATTTTTAAGAGAGACATTGTTTTCCTTACAACCATGGCTGGCAAAAATTGTATGGTAGTCAAATGAGATTTTGTAAGTCAACATTTCTTTTCAAAAGACATTTCAAAAAGTACAAACATACATGTAGACTGAGCTTTCCCAAGGAGCCTAATGGAGTTAGGTGCTCAGGCCCAGCTCCTCAAAGGTACCTAACTCTCATTGAACTAGTTTATTTCAATGGAAATAAGGTGCCTAAATACCTTTGAGGATCTTGTCCTTCAGATCTTTATCCCTTTGATCATCCCAGGAATAGAGAATAAAGATTTCATTATTTCACTCACTTAGTAAACTTAAATTAGATCATTAGATCAACTATTTTGCAAAAAAAACATATCCAATATCCTTATCTTTTAAAAACATTCTGTAAAACTATCCCAATACTCTATATTCTACTCTTGGTCCTCAGTTCCCCACTGCCTTCCCCAGCTTTGCATTTTAAATCACCACAACAGTTTACATTCATAAGAATTAATTTGGCTAACAATTATTTGCATTTGTATGGTTTACAGTGTATACACACACAAAGCAATTTCATAATGTGACATAACTTTAATGTAGATTAGGGTCAAATTCTTCCCTCAGATGCACATGCCTGCCTGACTCCTGTTCAATACAAGTCATACACATCCAAGCATAAAACTAGATCTGTGGTTAACGAGGACTTTCAATTAACTTTCTGAAGATTGGCCAGTAACATAAATCTTAAAATATGTGACCAGAGAATTCCACTGCACCCTCAATCTAGAAAGTGTTCCTTAAACCCCACCTGCCAGATTTTCAGTGTGTTCATGCTCATTTTCTACTTAAATAAAGTCTTCAGGATCTCACAATGGATTGGGGTAATTTCAACTGGGCATCAATATTGGTTTGTATTTTCTGTCTCTAGCCATCTTCCTCTAACAACAGAACTAGCTGGAGGTTATGAGCCTCACTATCTATGGTTTGCTGTCAACAGATATGTCCTTTCTAGACTGTGTAATCCAGTACAGAATGCAATTAGTAATAGTATTTCATTCAGTTAGAGTTGTCAACAAGCGTAGCTTTTTGTAACAGAGATAAAGATGGATTCCTGACCTGAGGAGCTTCCAGTCTAAGGGCTAGATCATAGAATCATAGAATCATAGAATCATAGAATTCAAGATCAGAAGGGACCATTATGATCATCTAGTCTGACCTCCTGCTAGATGCAGGCCACATAAGCCGATCCACCCACTCC
Organism: Mauremys reevesii; assembly: GCF_016161935.1. NCBI lineage: Eukaryota > Metazoa > Chordata > Testudines > Geoemydidae > Mauremys > Mauremys reevesii. The sequence goes on along the minus strand of NC_052624.1, from coordinate 172,347,628 downwards.
TTTTAGCCAAGCCCCCCCCCCCCCATGGAGGGAAGGCGAAAAACAGGGCCACCCACAATCAATCTTCCCTGGAATTCCTTTCCTCCCCCAAATATGGCGGTCACTGGCTGCGAGCATGCGGGGCAGGACCATCAGCCACTCTCTCTGGAAAAAAAAAATCAAAATATTTTTGACCCATTGTACTATTTACCAGTGTGGCACTTAATGACCTATTGACTAAGCCCGTTATCCTATCTCATACTCTCTCCCATAAACTTATCTCTTAAATCTTAAAGTCGTGTGGTCCTTTTCCTTCCCTCTTTCTCCCCGGCTGTTCCAGTATTTATTGCACTCCCTGTTGGTTAAACCCCTAATTTCAAGCAATTTCTTCTTTGAATGACCTGACTGACATATTATCCCGTCCTCCTCGTCACTGAGCTAGCACTTGAAATAAATTCCTCCTCCCCCCTCCCTATTTATATATTATTATATTTAAAGAGTGCAATCATCTCTCCTCTTTCTTTTCCTTCTTTTAAAAAAAAAAAACAACTCTCCTCAAGTCTCCTTCCTCTCACATTCCATTCTCATTTTCCTCATCATTCTGGCCTTTCCTTCTTTGTGTTTCAGTTCATGAATTCATCCTTCTTACCAAAAAAACAAAACAAACACAAACAAATAATCAAATGTCTCACCACTACTATATATATTGGGACTAGCTAGCTCCTCCCCTACCCTAAATACCTCGCCCTAATTGCATCAGACCAAGATTAGCTTTTTTTTTTAACACATCACACACATTACCATCCATCATCCATCCCTCCGATCAACCCTCCTCCCTCCTCCCTTCTCCTCCTCCGTTACTTCCAACTGGTGCGTCCCCAGCTTATAACTAAAATCATACCTCTATGGCACGTCAGAAACAGGGCTACACAAGGAACAATGGAAAGCAGAATTCCTCTTTGACCTCCACAGCATGCAGAGGGACTGCAACTACACCTCTACCCCAATATAACGCTGTTCTCAGGAGCCAAAAAATCTTACCACGTTATAGGTGAAACCGCATTATATTGAACTTGCTTTGATCCACCGGAGTGCACAGCACTCCCCTTCCCCCCTCCCCCCAAGAGCACTGCTTTACTGTGTTATAGCCAAATTCGTGTTATATCGGCTCACGTTATATCGGGGTAGAGGTGTACTACTAAACCACTTTACGGGATACAGCTTCTTCCCCCTTCATGAGCATTGGTCCCACTCACAGAGCAATTTGTGTAAGATGTCAGAATCGTGGTACCTATTCCTGTTTGTTCTAGTCTTCTTCTAGGGCCAGATTTTGTCATTGCAATGGGCAGAAAGAAATGCTGAAAAGATCTTTACCCTGAGAAACACTGGAAAGAGTTGTTGATAATGAAAATGTCCTAAGACAGTGATTCAGTCACAACCAGGGGTCTGGAGCCCCATGGGGGGCCACAAGCAGGTTTGAGGGGGTCCATCACAATAAACCAGAGAGTAGGGCTGGCATTAGACTCACTGGGACCCAGGTCAAAAAGCTGAAGTCCGAGTCCTGCCGCCTGGGGCTGAAGCCGAAGCCCAAGCAACTTAGTTTTGCAGGGCCCCCTGTGGTGTGGGGCACTGGGCAATTTCTCTGCTTCTACCCCTAATGCTGGATGAATGATCTGGACTGGATACAATCAGAATACCCTTGCTTCGATCTTTGACCATTTTTAGAATCTGAAATTCAGAAGTCTTCAAACACTGTTTGATTGTGCTTTTTTTTTTTGGTAAATGTTCACATGGCCTCACACTTCCAGGTTCCAACCAGAACTGGAAGCACTGGAATTAGAAATGGCCTGAGCCATGAAGTTCAGATCTCAATCTATATTTGGAAGGGTCTGGAGCTGCAGTTTCGTCCATTATAATGATAGAGTGCAAACAGAATATTCAGATACAACTGAACTTCCCCAAAATTCAAAGCTATCCAGAGGTGGTTTTGTTTAGGATAATTTCTAGCTGGAACACCACGAAACCCACTGCTCTTGTGTTCCAGAAACAGAAATGCCAGATATCTCACAGAAAAGCCTGCTCTCAAGAGATTTTTGACCCAGTTTGTCAGAGGTGCAGATAGCTCTGAACTGTTAAACATGGATCTGAAATTTTAAACAAATCAGAACTCTACAATCTGTTTGATTTGCATGTTGGAAATTGTCATATAGTCATTTTCAAAGCAAGTTTTACATGTGCTATGGACAAAAGTAAGTTCAAGACAAGCCACTTCATACTAGCTAAGCCCTAACCTGCAGCTAGACCTTGTTTACCCTTGGGAAAAAGTAGGAGATACAAGTATGATAAAAAAAAACAACCCAACAACCACAAACCTTTATCAGTATGGCATGGGAGTGAAAATGAAAGTTCCTCCTGCTGCAGCTCTCTCAGTCCTTGTACTCTTGAACTTGTCACTTCCCTTCAATCCTGGTGCTTTTCCAAGGGTGCTTTTACACACTGACCAAAATACAAGCAGCCCAGCTGCAGGCTGACCAGCATATACAATGTTTCCATTCAAGCACCATGAGCCTACAGCCCATCCATCCATCCCCTTTTATTTGCTGCTAATGCACTAAATCAAAGATACAAAAGACCTACCTGACTGATCTTTGCAGGAACAATGGCAGAATTCTACCTTATGGTATATCTATCTCTGTTGGCAGTATTTCTTGAGCATCCATTACCACAATATTTGAATGCCAGATACTGTATTAGCTTTTTTGCCTTAAATCCAGTTTAGATTCAAATATCATTACTGGAGGGAATTTCTACCACTTCCCTTGAGAGATTATTTAAAATCTTGAGAGTATACCTGTGATGTAGGGACTTCAGATTTCCCCAGCAGTCTAGAGACCTGATTCTATCCTTAATTCTGCCATGAAATCACTTTGGAACCTGACAAAAGACACTTTACCCTACAGTGTCCCTATCTGGAAAGTAGGGGTAATGCTGCTTATCTACCTCTGTTAATCAGTTTGAGGTCTATGGATAAAAAGGTGTTGTATAAGGGCAATGGGTTAATTGCATGTTAGCATTATTGTATTAACAGATCTCACCATCAAGAGTTTTTGTATCTTACTCTTGATTTCACGTAATTGCTCCTAGTTGTACTGACTCACTTAACCCTAAATAATCCCTCTCCCTTCTTGGTGACCTTCAGACCCTTGTAGACTGTCATGCCTCCCACCCTCTTACTTATTTCTAAGCGTATTGCTTAGTCCTCTTCCATTAAGGCCATGGGGAAGTGAAGGGCGGTTCTTTTTAAAATGATGCTTCTCGGGAATTGCTGGTATAAGGAACTGCACTGTGCAGCACTCACTGCTGCTAGAGTAAAACTGCTTAATTATATTTACTCATTAGGAGCAGGGGGATTCAAAATCAACAGCAGCCCTCACATTGCCTATATCAGCCAGCCTGCAACTGGCTGCTGAAACAGGGGTGGGAGGAGCTGATTTGGGGGCAGTAATTTTGTGGTGGCTGGATCTGACTGAGGGGTAGTAATTATGGTGGTGAAGGAGTGGCTAATCTGTGGGAAGAGGAGGTGAGTGGAGGGGTCCTTTTGAGTGCCGGGATGTGGGCGGGCACTAGCTCGCCCACTACTAAAAGCCCCTCCCCCAGCCTAGGGAGGAGCTACTGAACCCAGAACCCAACCAAGTTTGGGGGACAACAAAGGCAATAAAGGGAACAGGTGTGGGGGGCAAAGGGCCAAAACTAGGGACCCAGAAGGGGACACTGAGCAGAGAACCCCTGAGTGAAGGGGTAGTAGGAAGACATGACAAGGGGTTGGTAATTTTGTGGTGTAGCACCTGAGTGGCTACTTTGTGGTGGGGAGAAGCTAGGTGGGAGCTGGTAACTACAAGCAAGTGAAACCGTTAGGGCCGCTGTGTTCAGTGTGGCTACACAAGGCGCAATGCAGCAGAACATCTCGATGAGCTGCTTGTGTTTTCTCCCTCAGCAGACACAGGCTTTCAGTTTGCATTAGCCAGAGCCAGCACTAGCTCTTTTGGCACCCTAGTGCTACTGCTACCTGAGGGTAAGTAGGCCACATTTAAAAGGGAAACACTCCCCCTAGAGAAGCTGCCCCAGCTGGTGGGAAGGTGGCCAGGTGGGAGCATCACCTAACAATTAAATGCCCTAGGCAGGTACCTATGTAGCCTACCCCAGTGCTGGCAGCAGGTCCCCCTCTCCCTTAGGGGAAGATACCTGTGTAATCCCCCAGGATCAAGTGTGTGTTATACATACCCCATTTTGGGCCTAGTCCACCAAGGGGCTTTTTAGGTCAAGCTGTGGAGCTTGGTGTTTTCAGCTCCTGGGTTCAGTCCTCAGTATGTTAGCCAAGATAGCAACATGGACGCTCTACTGAGCTGAGCCAGGGCTCAAACCCTTGCCTAGGCAGGGGTGCTGACAGATTCCCACCAAATGTGCCCTCTCCCTTGGCCTCCTGCCTTGAGCCTCACACCTGGGGTGGTGAGGGCAGCACTGTATACAGGGCCCCAGGAGAGGGTGGGATGGGGAGGAAAGGATGGCACTGCAAGGGCACTGGTTTGCCTTATTGTCTGGTGGGGGCATCTCTCTGCCTGACAGGAAAGCCCCAGCCCCCTGAAGATGGAATAAAGAGCTGGTCAGAACAGGACCCGCAGCATCCACTTCTGTTTGTGCAGCCCCTTGCTCTGATCTGCCTGAGGCCCCAGCCACCGCCCTAATACACACAGTAGGAAAGAAAAAGGCAGATCTGGCAGGCAGGCCCTGGTCTCCCTTAGAATTCAGGGCAGGCAGCCTGGCAGAGATTAACCAGCTCAGCAGCCCCTCCCATCCGCATCCAGGTGACGTGATAGGGGAGGGATGGGGGGAGACTCCTGAATCCTCCGCCCACTCCTCACTGCAGGGGCCAACCCGGACAGACCCAGCAAAAGCCAGTCTCCCACCCCCGCTGCTGCAGAGAGGGGGAAGGCGAGGAGGGGGGTTTCTTCAGTGCTATCCCCACCCACGCAGGGAGGGAGAGAGACTCTTCCACAGTAGAATATACTCCTACTTTCCCCCCCTCCCTTCTGTCTCCTGGAGCTCTGCAAACCTCCCCACAGCCTTTCGGGCCCCTTCAATATCCCCACCTGGTAACAAATCGATGGCTAGATCTCTCACTAGCCGCTCCTGTTGCTCTGCAGGAGAGAGGGATCGATGGATAGACAGGTTCGCTGTTTGCAAACACCTCCCTCATTGGATTTGCATGCCTTTGAAAGTATTATTTTTGCATCTCCTGGATAAAAAGAGGAAACACACGTCATGCCCCTCCCAGCTAAAATAATATTGGACGCTTTGTGCTAGCAGCCTGCATCCCCAGAAAGCCCCAACTGTCCTGGACAGAGATCAGATTTAATGCTGGGGTCTAACTACTTCTCCTTTCCCGATCTCTTTGCCAGTAGCAGCCCCGTCCATTATGTAACAAAGCAGCAATGCAGCGGCATCGATTCAGGCAGCACAAGGGGCAGGTATTTCATAATACGTTAAAAAAAAAAACCCAGAGGGCTGGAGAGCGCGTTAAAATCATGTGGAGTGATTATTCCAAAATAAAAAGAGGGGGGGGGGGGAAGAGCGCGGCAATTTTGCAGCCCACTCCTCAGCAATGCCTAAGTGAAAACAATGCCCTGGGCAGAGCAATGCAAGCGATTTGGGGCTGTTTGTATACCAGGGCTATTTGTTCTGACTTAGCTTAGGCTCAGCACAAAAGAGCCAGGCCAGCCTGCTGGCAGCCTGTTCAAGGCCCAGCTTTGGCCCCCACGCTGTCGCCTGTTGCGCTGGAGGAGCCGGCCAGCCCTGCAGGGTGAGGACAAGCCCGCGAGGCTCGCAGCTAGAGGTCGGTGCGTGTCACACACACAGAGTGTGCGGCGGGAAGCTGGACGCAGCTGTTTAGTGGGGGAGAGATGGAGGGGGGGGGGGGGAGACACGCACACGCCAGGCTTAGCAGCAGCTGCCCTGCTTGTCGGGCGCTTGCTGCAGCGTTTGGCCATGGGGACGTGTTACTAAAGATGGCAGGAGTTGAGTTCCTCGCGGGCCGGCTCCTTCTGGGGGGGCTTTGGTTTGTTGTCGGCGCTGTTGCAGGCGCGTGGAGAATCCAGGGCTCCCCTAAAGTCCTGCGGGGTCACACCAGCAGCCCGGGGGAATTTCACCTGGGGGAGGAGATTTCGTGGCGATTAATGGCAGAGAGCGGGCTAAATCCAGGCTGGGATGCCTATAAATGGCGTTTCTCCTTCCAAGGTGCACATTAAAAAAAAGAATCCGTCAGTGTCATTCCCCCACGTCAGGGCTGGTGGTGGGCGTGAGGCTGTACTTCCTCCGCCCCCTGCTAATGGAGTGAACCATTCCCAGCTCTCCCTTCTCCCTCTTTCTCCATCTCCCCCTCGTCTGCAAAGTCTCCGCTGCTGGGAACTTGTTGGCAATGCCTGTTTTTCAGCTTTCCCCCACGTTTTCCAAAGTAACTATTTAAAGATCTGCAGTCGCAAATGGTTTTACTAAATGTAGGATGGGACTTAAGTTGAACGGCAGATATATTTCTCTGATCCTTGCTGTACAGATAGGTAAGTGGACCGCCAAATTGTGTCTCAGGTTGTCTGCACCAAACCCCATTTGATGCATGCAGAAACGGGATGTCTAAATAACCTGAAATGATTGGCATGATTCGTGGCGAAGGGACCAGGCTGTGCACTCTCCTCGCCCGCTCTTTTTAATGGCATTTTCGTGTTTATTCAGGATGCCAGGTGCTGAAAGAACAGCTTTTCCGCAGGAAAGGGAACGAATTCTTATTCCTCTTGAACCACCTTTGCTCTTCCTTATTGCAAACCAGACGGATGAAATGCTCGTTAATGGTTAGGTTGCTTTCCTTTTCCTTCCCTCCTCCCCGGGAACGATTACATGCGTATTTCTTTCTAGATATATGCCATCGACAATTCAGTGGTTCCAATGCTAGGACGTTTATTTCTTCCCTAGAGGGGCAGAGAGGGATGAGAAATGGAACAAAATGGCTAGAGAGAGGTCTAACTGGAAAGTTTATTTGCAGGCAACCAGGGATGTGCAAAGGGGTCGCAATGCTGTCTTTTGGGATGTTAGGGCTCTCCCAGCTGCCGTGAAAGTAAACAAAAACAAAATCTAAATCTTATTGCCTGAGCATTAATTTTGTGTAAACACTAAAGCACAGGTGCAAAATGCCTCTTCTTTGAGAGTTACTTAAAATAGCACAGGTTTCCCTCCACCCTGGTTTGTGTGTGTGTGTGTATATATATACGTGTTTGTGTATTTCTTCTTGCTGTTTGGGATTTTGTTGTTGCTAGGTTTGTTTGCTTATTAGATAAATTTTGTTCAATATTTCCGACTAAAATATTTTCACAGTTACAAATATTAAAACAGCTTTAAAGTTAAAGCAACTACTTTCATTCTGCACAAGGAACTAATAACCAAAAAAAATCAAAAAGAAATTCCCTAGCATTATACAAAAATGATCTTGGATTAGAAAATAATTAAAACATATCGATACATTGGCAGATTACAAGAGAAACCCTTGAAAAGATTTTCTGCAAAGGAATTCTGTCATAATAAAAATGCTCAGATTTGCTGCTTAAAATCATTTTGCTCTGTCGCTTTCCTCGCTAGCCGATCTCTGCAGCATTGGGGCGGGGGGACCGTGGAGAAAAGGCAAAACGCGATGAAAATAAATTTCGCATCGATGGGGAGGGGGGGAGGAAACCCTTGAGACGAAACATTGAACTCGGGAAAATGTGGCTAGAATTTGCAAACCTCAAAATTCATGTCATTATTTCAAACAATCAGAATAATTTCAAAGGATGCTGAACGCTTTTCAGGACACATGGCCTTCTAAAAACTACATCTTTTTTAATGTATTTATTTGTTTATTTGGAGATTGGAGGAGGATGTGAGGATAGGAAATTTTACCAAGAGAGGCATTTATTCGCCCTGAATTTTACATGTTTTTGGCACTTTATGTGCACTATATCGTTCGAAAGCGTGCAGGAATTTCGAAAGTTCAGCTAAAACCAGTGCTGCAGACCTCAAATATTATTAAAGTGTAGATATTTTGGGGGTAGTGAGGAAAGGGATGCATTTTCGGATCTTATAGTCTCTTCGGAGAGCAGTTTGGTTTTATTTTACTCCGAAGTATTTATTACTGTTTTGAAATGAGGTGCCACCTCTGTTTTGTAAAGAGAATAAATGCCACATCCAGTGTAGACGTGTATTTACCTCTTCTGGTGAATTACTAAAGGGTTCGTATGAAATGGAAGTTTGTCGCATTAGTTTGGTGCCCCACAAATGTGTGTCCATCTTTGCACCAATGCCTTGGTCCTTATGAATGGCCGGAAGCTCCCCGAACCCACTGACATTTTGACAAGAAAGGTGGCTGAGGGAGGGAAGCGGGGGTTGCAGGAGCTTGGAAGGAAGGTGAGACAGAAAGACAGATGATGCGGGGAGTAGACGGCGCTAAAGAGCGTGTTAAATGTGGAGAATAAGCAGCAAAATTAAGGAATGCCAAAAAAAAGGATCAATGATGGATGGATCCTTTCGCCCTTATGCGTTGCAGACGGGCTGAACTGTCCCCTTTCTCTTTCAAACGACCTAGTTCAAGAGCCACCCCATTGTTGTGTAACTCGGGAGAAACCCTGCCTCGTTTCTTACAGCACAGTGGCCCCCCAAGCCGCGGACAGCGCCAGCATGCTAACACCGCAATTAGCTGTACGTCATTTCGCTCACGCGCCCGCGTGTGCTGCAAGCAGGCCTCTCCTGCCGAGCCCGCAGGCAGGACAATGGCACTTACGAATGATTATTGTTGCCATCGCATCTTGGCGCCCGGGAGGAGTCGATTCATGGGGCAGATCATTTGGGAGCCTGTATTTTTAAGAGTGACTTGTAGCATTTTTCCGCTGGGAAGTGGCGTTTTCACCCTCCTCGTTCGCTTGCCTGAGCATTAATCGCGATGGCTTTTATAGGACTTTCTCTCTCTCTCTCTCTCTCTCTCGGGATGTTCTCGGCTCTGCTATTTGTTTGCATGTTTTGTACCGTAGCCAATGTCTGCACCCCCCGCCCCTCCCCGCGTGTTTTGACGTGCGGGTGGGCGGTGGTGGTGAGGGGTGTGGTTACTAAATCAGGTTAATGATGAATCAAACGGGGAGGGGTGACGGGGTTTCTGAGTTGAAACGGAGCCCTTTGGAGCCAGCCGTTTACTTGGTAATTTGAGCGCCTTAAAAATAAGCAGCCACGCTCCCCAGGGGAATCTCTAGGGTAGAGTTTCTTACGGTTGCAATCCCAGGCTCCCAACCCAGTGTGTGCCCCCAGCGCTTGGGGCAGACCCCTGAAAGCAGCATGTGAAAATGGCAACTCCCTTAACCCGATTACTGTAGGTGGCTAAAATGCACTGCATGGGGGGGGGAGAGGGAGCAGCTGAGAGCCCTGAGCTCTGTTGTTCAGGATCAAGCCAGTGATCAATTAAACCAACAAGCCTCTAATTCCCTTTCATTTGCAGCGGGATTGATAGGGATAAATAGCCCGTATGCTAGCGAATCCCAGCCAGTCAGCCAGAAATTGTATCTGGTGGTAGTGTTTTTTCAAACAGACAAATCAATTGAGCGAGTCCTGACCATGCAGGCAAGCAGAAAGCGAGAGAGAGAGAGAGACCAAACCACAGTGACACCCCTACTTCCCTCAGCACCACTGCACCAGGAGAGAGAGGCTAGTGTGTCTGGGAGGGATTTTAGAGCTAACATCATTTTAAAGGTATTTACAAAAAATCTTCCCAGCAAGACAGACTGGCTTCCCCTTGCATGAAAATCCACTCTATCCCTCAGCACTGTGTGGATTTCATTGCAAGGGGAAGAGATCGAGAGGGAGCACCTTCTTCCCAGCAGGGTCAGTTTTGTGTGTGGCTAGAGACAGAGCGCCTGGTTGATGGATTCAGCTGTAGCTAGACAGTTTTCAGAAACTTCTAGCCCTCTAGGCAGAGTGGTACATAGAGGAGCTGAGGTGAAGTGAGGTAAATGATGCTCTTGTGTCTCCACGTCGATCCATCTGGCTATGGACATGTCCAGAGACACACAGTCTGACATATAAACCACAGGCGTCTCTCTGGCACCAATCTAGCTGCAAAACTACGACATAGGTGAGAAGTAATTTCACACACACACACACACCCTAGTCTGTGACTCTAGCACTCACTCCATCGGCGGATTACACAGGAGGGCATTTTCTTTTTTTTTTTCAAACAGTGGGAGCATCTCAGTGTGTGCCAGTGAATAGCAAAATCCGAAAGGTGCAACATGGGACATATAACCAGGAAAAGACTTTAACCGTGGAAGAATTCATTTATCTTACTAGCGACTGCAACCCACACACTTTTCGTTCCCACCCCACGCTGTTGCACATCGGAGGGAGAAATATATGTGAGCCGTAGCCCTTTGCGTGTTTTGTGAATGTTTTCCTCTCAGAGAGGTTTCATTTTCCGCAGCTATTTACCCAATTGACACTGAAATAATGAAGTGCCCTTAACAAGAGTGTCCGTGTGTGTATAAACGTTCGGAAGCAGAATGTTAGAACAATAAAACGCTTCCCGGGAAAGGAAAGAATTAAATTGAAAATTGCGTTTAATAAACAACCTAACGGTAATCCGGACTGTAGCGGGCATCGCTGCTGCAAACTAGATTCAAACATCCAACGGGAGCGCGAGAGATGGAATAAGAAATGACGCGCGCACACCCACAAATCAAAGGCACAAACCCCCTCCCTGAATGCCTTTGACTCTAACCCTGTTGTTCTCAGCACACTTGCCCTCATTCAAAATTAATCCCGTCTGCTGGTGAAAGTGCCCAAACAGGAAAGGTGGCTTTGTGTGCTGAGAAGGAAGCAAGGCGGTTTGCAACCTGGTGGGTGCACAAGAATGGCAGATCTTCCTGTCACGGTCACGACTTTGATTCCTCGTGTATGATGGTGGGGAGGGGAGGTTGGGGAGGGGTTGAATGTAGCTCACAGACATGTGGGGGTTGGGTGCTGTACAGTGTTACTGTGTTGGGATCTGTCCGGGCTGATGTGGTGCTGATCTGTTCCCCAGCGTACCTGGTGCAGGCGGTGAAAGCAGCGGGGAAGTGCGATGCGGTCTTTAGGGGCTTCTCGGACTGTTTGCTCAGGCTGGGCGATAACATGGCCAACTACCCGCAGGACCTGGACGACAAGAGAAATCTCCAAACGATCTGCTCGTAGGTCTTCCTCTTTCGTTGTTATTCCTCGTCCCGGATCGCCGGGGTTACATTCGGGGTGGTTATTTGAAAAGAAAATATCACTGGCCGGCCTGAAAATCCCGCTCTGATGGCTGCTGTGCGTGTGCCTCTCTGCGTAAAAAGAAAGTGGTTTTACGGCGCTGCAAGGCGCTGCCCTATTTTCAGTTGTCCCTGCCCTGAGTTGGCCTGACCTCCGTCCTTATTTCCCCGCAGTCTGAAGCGCCAGTCAGAGCAAAAATGTACTGCGAGGAAAGATTTAACCTGCGCTCTAGCTGGGCCATTCCGTTCGTTTCCCAGCTGACTGTGTATTATTTCGGCTTCGCTTCCCTTTTTCTTGCCCTCTGCATTTTTTTGTAACGCCGATGGTTCCTTCCCAGTTGATCTGTTCAAGGCCCCCCAAGTGTGACATCCAGCGTTGTCAATGCAAATAGTCATTGACATGGGTGGTGCCGGTGCTGATAAAAATGGAGGTCGGAAATCCAGCACGGGGTTGGCAACGTTTGGCTGGTACTGGCTCTTCTTAAAGGCCGCTTTTGTTGCTAACGAATTGCCTAAAACAGGATCGTTTCTGCAAACCACCTAAGCAGCGAAATTCTAGGGCTACGTTTGTTCTTCGTTGACTCCCCTGATTCTTTATTTCTTGCGGGTCGCGTTCTGATGTCCTTACTCTAGAAATGTGGGACTGTTTTTTAAGTCAACTGCTAAGCAACACGAGTAAAGAGATCAGAATCTGCCCCCGGAATTAAACCAAATAAATTAAGATGACAACAACGCAATCGAATATACAGAGAAATAATAATAATAAATGACACCTTGCTGCCGTATTAGAGAGAGTGATTTCTCCACGATCCTTCAGATCTATCTAGTTTCATTTTTAGAGTTAATCACATGATTGCTTAATAAGGGGTGAATAATGATTTGGGCTTGTAGAAGAAATACTCGTGTCTGAAGAGGGACTGGCACTGAAATGAGCTCTGCAGGCTGAGACACGGGGATGGTTTCGCTGCCAAACTTTCAGTCCTTGTGGAAGGAACACTAGGCCAGACCGGGCAGGGAGTTCTTAAGCACAAGTTTCCATTGAAGTCATTGCAGAGTTTTGCTTAGACTCCACACTAGCCCCTGGGTAGGGGTCCATTGCGTAAGGAAATGTGAATCTTGATTTATTTCGCCCACATTAAAAAGGCGTTGTCTCCCATTGCTGACTCTTTACTGGGGACACATGAAGGTTGTTGGTGAGACTAGGAGGAGAAGAGCTAATGCTAATGTCCATTAAAGGGTTCTTTGTTTGACGATAGTAACGCACCGTTTGCATTTTAATTTAATAAAAAAAGAAATCCGTTTATAGGATTTTCCTAATTGCTGTTTTCCTGCATAATCCTGAAATATCCGGCAAAATAGCCATATTTAGAAGCCAATGCGGTGTCATTGGCGTGTAAAGTCTTTCTTGAAACATTAAATAAAGGAGTCAGAAAACAATGTACATTAAACGGAAACATTTTTTTTAAAATCCAAGACATGTTAACCCAAAAGACAATGTTGTGAAACCCCTGTGGCTTCTCTTTCTGTCTATATATTTCTGAGCGACAGTAGGTTGCTATCTGCAGCGTCTACAATGCCGGTACGTGGCTTTAGTGGCCAGCTGCGATGTACCTGCTGTGCTGCATGTAGAATAAATATATAAAGGGCCGTAGCGTTCTAATGGGAAGTCTTTGTCCTGTTCAGGAGTTAGCTTCTTGTCCAGTGCCACCGGCCTGCTCCTGATTTCTGTAAAGGTTTATCTCCCCCTTTCTCTGTGCCAGTATGTGCATTGAAAGAAGATCAGGGAAGATTTAATTTTCCTTTGGGAGATGCAATTATAGCAGAAATACTGCAGGAGAGGCACACTCTCAGCCTTCTTGGCATCTCAATATCTCATTATTTATTACAAATGTAGCAAACACTGGAGTCTACAACCAGTGTAGAGTGCTCATAAATTAGAGTCTGCAGGACTGCTTTAAAAAATTACCGAAAACCGAGCGCCTGCCTGGAAAAAAACCAAACAGACCAGAGAACAATCACAGAGGCCACACTGATTTTAGATAACCGAGACCACTACACAGAGATCTGCCAGTCTCCTCTGAAATGAGACAATCCTGCTTGGAGTTTAGATTTAGCCTCGAAATCTGATTTTGGTTTGAGTGAGAAAATGGGAAAGCAGTGCAGGAATATTGGAAAATTTTCCAAGGGGCTGAGTCATTTCTTAGTCTAAACACGGTAGGATCCTGGGCTCACTTAAATCACTGGACAGACTTCCCCTTTGTCTCCAGTGGAATCAGGTCAGGATTCTGAAATTCCAGGCATACTTTCCCTGTCATTTCAGAATCACTGACCTGGCGCCTGCTCCAGAGCCAGTCTGCAGAGAGGCGGCTGGTTTGCTGTGCAGTGAAGGCTCGATCTAAAGCCCTCTGAAGTGGGTGGAAGGTTTTTCTAGACGGGATCACCAGCGAACGCGGTGCTTTTCTGTGACGGAACTTTGCTTTAGCATATTTAAACTTTGGCCGATTCCATCGCTCTGGAAGAGTAAAATCAAAGCTCACCGCACAATAATACAGTTCGTCAGCATCAAAAAGAAAGAACACTCTCCAACAATAATCATGCTAGGCAATAAATAAACCTCATCATAATCATTACAGCTGAGAAACACGCTCCTTAATAAAGTCCGACAGTTAAGAGAGGTTAATAACAGGCCCCTTGCTTTTTGTGGCTATTCCCCCCCCCCCCCCGAAGATGTCCATCTATTCTGTGCATGCAAAAGGCACACCTCCTGCCCCCGCCGATGAATTATGGAGCTATGCGCTGGACCCCAGCCGCTCTCCCTTCAAAGGCAGAGATTTCGATTTCTGACTCCTTGCAAAAGCCTAAAACAGAACGTTACCGAGTAAATACAAAATAAGCCGGGTGCAGCCTCCTTGCTCGTTCAGAAGGGAAGCAAGCCACCTGCTTAGTGGGCGGTTGGGACTGGGCGGAATTGAGATCGCAGTCACGCTGGAGGAAATCCTGAAACAGAGCTGTTGCCTGAAGGCTTGATCCTGCTCTCATAGAAATCAACGGCCCCACACCCACTGGTTTTAACTGGGAGTAGGAGCAGAGCCTCACTGCAAAACGAGCCGCTTGTGCGCGGGGCTGCTGCTTCTAAGGTTGCAATTCTGAAGGCAACAAGGGCCAAGGTTTTCAAAAAGCCACTATTGATTTTAGGTGCCTCCATTTTGCAGCGCCCAAAGGGGGAAACTTCTTGAAGGGGGCCTGATTTGTATAACTGGGGGGTTGGGCACCCAAACATCAAGGCACCCGTCATCGCTACACACCTTTGAAGCTGCTGGGAGGGGCGGAATCAGGAGCGGGGCTGGAAGGGGAGCGTGCGGGTGGAGGGAATCCGGCGTGGGGCTGGTATGTTGTTGGGCCCTCTTGTGCAGCGAGTGACCTGGCGCTTGTCCCCTGTGTTTGTTCCTTCCCCAGGTACTGGGATGATTTCCATTCCTGCACCCTCACAGCCCTCACGGATTGCCAGGAAGGCGCGACAGATCTTTGGGAAAAACTGAAAAAGGAATCCAAAAACCTCGATTTTCAAGGCAGCTTATTTGAACTATGCGGAGGAAGCAACGGGTCAGCTCCTTCCTTACTCCTCCCTGCCTTCCCCCTGCTCCTGCTGGCTCTCTCGGCAGCGTTAGCGACCTGGTTCTCCTTCTAGGAGGTCTCTCCTGGTAGAACACACATACCCACCCCCCCACACACTCTCCATATACTGGATTTATAGCGGAAGTGTCCATCCGTTTTTTGGGGACCGTTGTGATTATCTGTGATGATGAAACATCCATATAGGATTGTGGAAACGTTCTCTCTTTATTTTGTGTTTTATTTGCCAAATGTTACCAAACAATGAGCAACAAACAGCCAAAATCGGACCTCAGCTTTAGTGTCTCTTCAAATAAAAATAGCAAACCCGAGCCCTTTGTGCAAAAGAATCTCAGGAACGGCTTTGGGCCACCTAATATTAATAATCTTAATAAATAATAATAATAACAACAACAACAACAACAAAAGATGGGCTCCTCTTATAATATGAACGAAAACGATGAGTTGAGAAAAAAGGCACTGGAAATGAATCCAAGATTGATATCCACGTGTGAAGCATATGGTGAATAACTCACAATCTATCATCTTTCCTCCACAGTCGCTTGTTTTTTGGTCATTCCACTGCAAAAAAAAATGTTTTTTCCTCGAGGGGAAAAAAAGAAAGAAATGGACAGTTAAAAAAAAAAGGAAGGCAGGAAAGAGATTGTATCTAATGACTGAAGGATTGAATGCTGCTAAGATTGCTGAGAGTTTAGCTTTACTTGGTGTTGTCAAAGCATCTTTCCGAGTTCACTGCCTTTAATTTCCCTCCTCCTCTCTTGTTTTAGATGTTACACATACAGTAAAATACCTGAATATCCAACAGTATAGATCACAAAAAGGGGGCTTAAATGTAAACCTAAAAATACAGCATATTGATTTTGACAAAAAAGAACCTTGATTTTAAAAGAAAAGATGTAATTTAAAAAGAGTTTATTATAAAGCCAATTCAGCAAAAAAAATTTGCTACAAGTATAGAAAGAAGTATAAAATAAAAATTATTGTTTGAAATGAGGGTGTCGTTTTATTTGTAAAATATGCATGGTATATATCTATTTAACTGGACAGGCTTTTAATGTAATACCGCTAAATGCAGAGCTGCTAAATTAATTAACATCGTCATCTTGGTGCAAAGAAATATAGAATTGCTAAACTAATTAACATAGCCCTTAAAAACTCATGCTATAAAACTCTCCCCTAAAAAAGGACACAATACTCCTTTTCTAAACCGTGGGGCTCATCTGCTGTGACTGCTGACAGAGGGAACCAGCCCAAGCCAGCTAGAATGAGTGCCAGATTTCAGTGGGAACCCTGGGTGCCAGGGCAATGCAGGACGGGCTCCCAGCTCTAGCACTTTTGCATTTGCAGCAGTTTGTCAAAAATCCACCCCGGTTATCCTTCCCCTCTTCACATGCGCGGGTTTTGCTGGCACAGCAATTGCTGGCGGCGTTATAGGCAGACGATTTACAGCTATATTCTTTACATGCGTATTTAGTGATTTCTTTAAAAAAAATAAACCTATTTTGCTGAAAAGGGGACCGTTTATAGCTATGGAAGGGAGAGAACGCAACCACCATTAAGATGCTGCAAAGGAGGGACAGAAAGCTGCTGCCTGAGATCAGATGAGTCCTTTCATAATTAATAAGACAGCTCAGCTGAAATAGCCAGGAGACTGGGCCCTATTGATTTAGCAGCAGAAACTGCTATAACCTTGTCTATTTATAGGATTTTGATGCCTTTATGGAGAGGTAAACATCAAGGAGTAAACACATCCTTTCTACCTATAAGACTAGAGTCCTGCTGAGAGGGAGGAAGCTGAGGGGAAGGGGAGGAGGGGGTCAGAGTTTAATTTTGATTCTGCAATTCTAGTCATACATATTATTTATTCTGGTGCGGGAGGGGAATGTAATAATCCCCCTTCTCCAATATATCATTATTCTCTCTCTCTCTCCCCAAAGGTCTGTAAAGTCTGAAATGTAATGGGTAAGCAATAGCAAACGTAACAGTTCATAAATCAAACAGTGGGTTGCAATCCAATCTGCATTTCCCAAACGTATTGAATCCCAGCAACAAATGGGCCCCAGAACTGGAGCCAGCCGCCTTTAGCACTGGAAGCGATGTTGATTTTTAATGATAAAATACATTATGGGGGATGGGGGGGAGAGAGAGGAAAACACCAATCTATGCAAAGCTCAGTCTCATTTCGTGGGCATTTTTCCACTGTTCCCTTCCATTCTTTCCCACATTGGCACTGCCAGGGAACCGTGGGCTTTCTGCGAATGGCTTTTCCCAGTTGATCAAAATGTAGATCGCTATTAAAAATAATCATGACATCACACGTTGCTATTTTTTTTTAGCACAAACTGACAGCTGCAAGAGAGGGGGGAAGGAAATGGGAGAGTTCAGGCAAACCCTGCACTGCTTTAGCACCCGCTAGAGTTCCCACTGAAGCGAACAGCAAAACTCTCATTGATTGCAGTGGGAGTGAAATCGGGTCCTTCTTCGGGCCAAACTCCCACTGAAATTTTGCCCCTGTAAGGAGGATGGGTCTTTTTTTTACTGCTAGTAGTTAAATCCATTTCCGTCAGGAGCTAAATCCCTCTGACTTTACATGCGGTCAAATCCTGTTAGCTGTAGCAAACCCACTGACTTTCTATCCTAAGCAGGATCTGGTCATGTGATTCTAGTTTTAAATCCCCAATCCTGTAGTTCTTACTCGATAAAACTTCCACTGAAATAAATAGATTGGATTCCATTGAGAGAGAGAGAGAGAGAGAGAGAGAGAGATTTTGCCTGTATAAGGACTGCAGGACCAAACGCCAAAGATGTGCCATTCTATTACAGAAATACAAATTGAATCTGGATTAAAATGGCTACTTATTTCTTTATATTTCCAGATTTTTTTAAACAATAGTGGCTTAACTATATAAAGAAATCTCAAACTCTTTGGTAAGGGGGACCGGTTTCCATCTCAGTAGTGCGTTCAAGAGATTTTCGAATTAGAATGAATGAATAATAAATCATCTCTCTATATTTAGCAAATACACAAAGTAGTTCTATATGGCGACGAAACAGCAGACAGAGGGCTGGTGAAATAATAAGCATGGTTTTTGAAGTTAGTGATTAGTGAGCCAGTGAGAGACTAGGATGCTGGGTTATTTTATTTGAATTTTTTTCCTCCTGGGGTATTGCAAATTGTTTCGATTTTAATATCAATCTTCTTAGAATTTTAGAAGGGAAAGGATTCGTTCAATAGAAGCAAAATCTCACGGGAAATCTCCCATTCCGGTGTTATTCCAAATGCACCAGCATGCAGATGTGCCTTTCTAATTGACAAACGCCTGCTTTCAGAAATCACTGTCTAATGACAGGGTAATTCCAGGCAATAAGATGAACAAGGATGCATATGTTATACATAAATCTAAATTGCATCGCCTATATTTATTTTTTATACAAAGCAAGCGGGTTATAAATAATGACTTACCCAGCTTTCTTTTCTATAAATGTATAAGCCACCCACACAACCTTCTGACAGAGAGAAGAAACAACAACCCAAATCAGAGAGAGGAGACTGCAAAATAAGCTAATAAAGAACCACCAAAGGCATCCACCGAAGTAGCATAGAATAAGGAATGGATTTTAATGACCATGTAACTATTCTTTCAAAATGGGATCTTCCCCCTGCTGAAGCCACTGGGAGTTTTTGACACTGATTTCAGTGGGAGCAAGATCAGCCTGTAACTTCACAGTCTAGACGGTTTCATTTGTTTTCCACTTAAAAGTAAAGAAAAGTCCAGGTGCAAAATGAGGAACTCCCCCTCTGATTTTCCAGGGATGTAGCTGGGAATTACTGTACTAGACATAGCTGATGTCAGTTAAGGTGAGTAAATGAGGAGTCAAGGAGTTTGTAAATGAACTAGCAGCAGGCCTTGTTATAGAGAGAAATACTTAAGCTTCCATCTCTGTAACTGTCTTGAAGATAGGGGAGGAACTGCAGAACTGGATTTCAATCTCTTAATATTCTTATTGTAGCTATTTATTATTTGTATTGCTGTAGCACCTGCATTTGCACCAGTCTTTTGCTCCACAAATATTTGTTAGTTTCTTACAGAACAAACTAAAAATTAGGAGGTGAGAACTGAATTTATTTGACACTTTAAAATATAAATATTTTACATAATGTGTTAACAAATGATCTCTGGCTTCATTTAATTACTGATTGCTAATCAAAACCCTGCTCTATGGAGCTTCAAACAGCACAATATAGTCTCAAATTATAGTGGCAGGACTAAAGCCTTCTCAGTGTTTAAGGTTATGAAAGTGTAAAGGGTCTTGAACCTCCTGGATGTTATTCTTCTATTTTCTCTTTGATTTTTAATCCAGAAATGACTATACTGACATGTGTTTCCAGAGTTTTTCTCCTCAGCTGTGTCCAAATAGCACAGGAAAATAACTGACCCAAACCTGGTGAAAAGGACTAAGCAAACCAGGGTTGTTTGTGTCCACCACAAACTTACTGTGTCCACCAGCTCGGGAAAGCTTTATGTTTATGAGAATAGAAGTGATAAAAAGAGAAGACAGGAGAGGCCAAGAAGAAACAAGCCATGCTCTCTGCTGCACTGGTCCCACTTCCCAATAAGCAGATTGTTTTCAAAGCTGCAGGTGTCCAATTCTCCAGAAACCTCACACCAGTTTCCAGCCCCTAGGCAAACAGGAGGTGGAAAATTTAACAAAGGCGTTCAAATGCTCATTCAAAACTGAAAGGGACAGAAATAACCCAACAAGTGCCCTTCTTTGTTAAATTGGAAGGTAAAAGAAGTTAGCAGAAGCTGGGGCCACTATTTTCATTGTCAGAGCAGATCTGCAGGTCCTAATCCTTGTCCTAGTTCAGTCTGTGAGCAACATCAGACCTGCAGGCTGCTGTCCCCTGAGACTCACTGACGCTTGTCTCCTTCCTTATGAATTCTGGATAAACTCGTATTTAGTAACAGGCTGCTCTCACTGAATAATCCTTGCCAACGTCTGCCTTTTAACCAGCCACCTGAGCACTGGAAGTGAAGGCCGCACATTGCTTCCTATTCAGATTTGCCTCGGATCGCCTTTGAAAGATGGAAGATTGAGCCAAGTTAAAAAATGCATTGGTTACCTCTCCATCTGCTCCACTTCAAATCCCGTGCAGTGAAATGAGCATAATTTTTTACTGGTCGGCAACAAAGCCTGGTCGCATGATGCAAAGACAGAGAGAAAGATGGATGTGCAACATTGCAAAACATTGCTAGCACATGGGGAACGAATAGGGAAATGTGGTATATGTCCATTCCTCAGAATTAGAACATAAGAATGGCCATGCTGGGTCAGACCAAAGGTCCATTCTAGACCAGAATCCTGTCTTCTGACAGTAGCCAATGCCAGGTGCTTCAGAGAGAATGAACAGACCAGGTAATCATCAACAACATTTGAATGCAAGGCGTCTGAGTGTAGGGTACATTAACCTGTATGTACACAGTATTATTAATAATTAAGGTCTGGATTGTGCCCCCTCTTACTTACCTTACTTCCCACTTAGCCCTGTTTAAACCAATGAACTGTTGTCGTGCTCTGAGAGCAGCCCTAGTGAAATCAGTGGCGCTACAAGCAGAGGAAGGTACTAAGCAGCCTGAGTAGGAGTGGCAAAATCAGGCCTGTATTTACTAATTAATTCATATTATTATTTGTATGCCAGTGGGGCCTAGAGGTCCCCACTGAAGGGAACTGAAGATTTTAAGTTAAAGGGCCTGATTCACTACCGTGTTACTCCAGTCTTATGTTAATATAAAGTCTCGAGTTTTAATGGAGCTACAAAGGTGTAAAGCTGGAGTAAAACAGTGATGAGTCCAGCCAAGCTTTCCAAATATGCAACCTCTTTTTGCCTCTGGCTCTTCCTTTTCTCCCTTGTTATCTGCAGCTCTCCTGCTTTAGCTGCTCTTCCTATTTGCAGGCAGTGCTTATTTTGTGCCAGGGCTTGCTAGGGCTGAGCCCTGGCACCTCTAGGCTTGGCAGTTCATAGCTCCAGCATCTCTTGACTTGCCATGTCAGTTATGAAAGTCAAAAAATTGCTTGAGCCCGAGCACCTAATTGCTTGAGAGCCCCAGCACCTCTTTCATTACAAATTAAGCACAGCTTGCAGGAGGCTGGGGAGAGGCCTGTGTAGGGACACTCTAGAGGTAATAGCACCAGGAGGCATCAAGTTGTCGTCTTCTTCCCAGTGAGGTGTAGGGTGAAAACACATTTTGATGGGGATGAGGAGTCATTAGTCTTGGGTAACCCAGTCTATTTACACTATACGAATCCAGAGCAATTTGAGGTGAGGAAGTGGGCTATGTTTCGCCATCAGGGTTTGGTAACTGAGTGTGCCATAAGCACCTCAGCTGGAGTCAGTGACCACCTGAGTGATGGTCACACCTGGCCCTTGGAGTGGTTTTCCAGCAAGCAGTGCTGTATTATCTTGGGTCAGGTGTCCTTCTCCTGCTCAGCTGGTGCCTTTGGCTTAACAGGAAGTAAGCCTCTGATGACAGAGTGTGATTGACATGTATCTGCGCTGGAAAAAAAAAGGAGGCAACCAAGGGAAACAAACCAACAGTTATGATGTGTGCAATTCCGTCCTGTGCAGAGGGCCTACACAGGACCGATGCTCCCACTGAAATCCCACTTAAGCTCTGGGACTTCAGTGGTGCATGGGCCTTGTGCTGCACCTCTGTACAGGGATGAATTCCACCTTGTAGGGATACAGCCCTACACCTGAAAATAGAGTACTTCAGTGACCTGTCTTGTAAACCATGTGTAAGACACCAGATTTTGTGGCTATGATATTACAACATGATTGAATAAAAAACCTGTAACATCATGATTTGCAGTGTTATCTGACCCAATAAAATTACAAGACGGCATGTGTGTGTCTATGTGAGACGGAGAGAGATACAGGTGCGCCCTAATGAAGCTAAAGCCTGTTTACATCCTTGCTTAGAGACAAGCAGCATTAGAAATAGACCCATAACAGTCCCCAAACCAGGATACTAAAGAACAAGTACCAAGGCACTGAGCAGGGGATAAGTTGTGAAACATTTCTATGTCAACTTGTATTTTCTACCCTCACTGCTCCAATGGACAGATTGCCTGTTTTCCATCTGTTGAATGCATTGGGAATGTACCAGGTTTCAGAAGTTCTAATTCACAGGACTTAGATTGAAAAGTGCATCATTGGCATCTGAATCAATTGGTCTGGTGTTGTATTAATATTATGTCATCAGCATGTTGTCACCCTGATGATAAATTACTTAGACTAATACCAGCTGCCTGAATCATCACCTGGATATATCACTTATTGGACAGATTTTTAATGTCTGGGACATTTCATACTCAATATTTTGTTTTGGAAAATAGAAGAACTCATTTGCATGGCATGAATGGATAAAATGGACCACTCCAGATCACTATAACAGCCAGACAGCTGGCAGAGAGAGTGAGGGAACAGCAAAGCAAAGGGAGTATGTCAGCAAGACAAAAATGGAATATGTTTTAACTGTTGGATAGTGGTTGCTCTACTAAATTGGTAGACATCCTTCAATTCCCTGAAGCCTAATAAAGAAAAGGTAGTTGGAGTTGTTCATTCAGAGCAAAATTTACCTCAGGGTGAAATTCACCCCTGTGCAGAGGCCTACACACCACTCAACCCAATGAAATTCTATTGGGAGGTGCTAAGTGAGACATAAGTGCTGCATAGGTATCTCGTCCATTCTGCACAGGAATTAATTTTACCCACCAAAGCAGAAGGCCCACACAAGGCCCCGTGCATCCACGTGAAGCATTTAATAAGTGGTGCATAGGGCCTTTGTATGGGCTGGACACACTGGGATGAATTTCACCTCCATTGTGATACAGAGAATGTTGTTAAAAAGTGTTTTATTTAAATGATAAGGGTCTGTGCCTCCTCCTGAGACAAAAGCAAGATAAGGGAAGTCATTGTCAACAGTTTCTGATGTCAATCTGAGACTATTAATTTGAGAAGATTGACTGCCTGCTGCATCAGACAATAGAGATTACTGCCCACAGGTGCTGTCTCTTGAGGCAGAAAGGGACTCAGAACCGCTGCAGCGATTAAGGGGCAAATCCTTATGTCCTTACCAAGCCCTTCCTCAGGCAAAACTTCCCATGAAGCCAATGTGAGTTTTGCCTATGTAAGCATTTAGAATTTGAGGTGTGGGAATTTTACCCAAGCAAAGACTCCAGGATCAGGAACCTCAATGTTTTAAATGTCTGTCGGTCCTTTGTACCTTTTCTGTGATATTTGATCTCTAGGATTTAATTCCCTCATAAGTTATGTTACCGCTCCATTAGGTAACATGAAAAATGTACAAAGAGGCACTTACTTATGTAATGAAGGTCAATTTTGTATTCATCAGGACGGGTTTCTTGCCAGGAAATGAGAGACTCTGACGTAGAATCAGCATGTGAGGAGAAGTGACAGTCCTTCAGCAATATCAAGCTCAGAACACTTTGGAAAATGTTGGATATGCAAAGTCACCACTCTGCTAGGCAGGGCTAAGCACCGCCACCACCACCACAAAGACAGACACTAACCTTGGCAGTCATTTTTTCATCACAGTTAACTGTCCTTGAACCATCTCTTCAGTATAGTATCCACCAACAGGCTTTTCTTCCACATCTGGTAGGTACAATATCTAGCCCCACCACATTTTTTTTCTTAAAAGGGCATCGTCATATCACGTATGTTTATAATACAACACCTGTCCTCATCTGTGATATTAGTAACCCCTGAGATTATTAAAAGTGAAAAAAAATAGAATTGACTTTTCTGTATTTATACTCTTTTTGCACTTCATTCAGATTGGCCACTAAAAAGAGTCTAGTAGTCCATTGCACTGTGGCTTTAGGTCAGCTTCATTTGTTGGTTCTCCTGCACTAGCTGCTGCACTGCAAGGGAATGTTTAAGCAAAACAATAACAATTCTCCCATTCCAACACCCCACCCCACCCCAAGCTAGGTTAGATTTAGCTGAAAAAAGATTTAGTCATGAATATATGTCTATGAATCATGAGTTTTGTAAAACTTTTGTTTCTTTAACAAAACTTAATTTTAGGATCTAACTTACCAGACAGTGTCCTGGTTGCAAATAATGCAAAGCAAATTCTGCTTTTCATTGATGCTTATGTTCCTCAATTTCCTTACCAGGTAGCAGGGCAATGGTAGAAGGATGATTCTTGTTCCATTTTTGACTTCAGCTCCCGTGCTCAATTTCCCCATCTGTGAAATGGGGATGATGGTACTTATCTCTTTTGTAAAGTACTTTGAGATCTATGGATGAAAAGCCCTATTTAAGAAGCTAGATATAGTTATTATTGTTAATTCTGCTTCAAGACTTGAACTCCAGTTTCTTTCTGATGCTGAAGGGGCACCAAGAAACAAAAGGTGAAGAATGCCTCTTCATAGAGTTTTTTAATCCTACTTGGTACAAAACAGAAAACAATACAAGGCAATTTGAATGCTATTCACCCCTGTGCAGAAGACCAGCACAAGGGCCATATACCATTTGTATCTCACCAAAGTCTTATTTTGAAATTAAGTGAGACATAGGTGTGGTGCTGGCCTTCAGCTCAGGGGCCAATTTCACCTTATGTTATTGATTTGCTTACAAGAGACATATTGTGGCATGTTCTTACAGAGACTCAATCCATCTTCAGAAATTTCATTTCACTATTGGTGAGCTCTTTACTTGGTTGTGTATCAAAGGTTACTTTATTTTTTAAAGTGCCAGTGATTTGTGCTGTCTCCAGCCAATTCAGTGACTTGGAAAGGGGAAAAAAGAAGACATGCACCAATATTACACAGTGCAGAAACATAACTGGTATGCCTGTTTCCTTTCTTCATTTCAGCTGGGGTCAATTGTTTTTTCAAACTTGGGTGCCTTACACTAGACACATAAAGTCACATTTAGACACCTATTAGAGTGACCTGATTTTAAGAAGTGCTGAGTATCCACTGCTGTTGCTGACTTCAGTAGGAGTTGCAAGTGCTCAGAATTTCTAAAAATCCAGCCACTCATTTAGGTATCTAAATAGGGATCAGGGTGCCTGATATTAAATATTTAAAGCCGGTGGCTTGGGTGCATGGTCACAGTTTCAGGGTAACTACACCTGTATTCTTCCACATACACCCCTGCAGTCCACTCCAGGAGTTCTCAGTCAGGTCTCCAGCCAGCAACTGTCTCTGGGCAGGAACCTTTGTCCAACTCTCTTGTGATCTGGGTTTTTAAGGCTGCACAGCTATCTGCACTGTGATATTCCCAGCAAGCCAGTTTGCCAAAAGGCCAATACCTGTACTTTCCTTTCTCTTGGAGATGCTATGATCAGTGTATGGCCAGCAGTTACCACCCAGCTCTTTCTAAGCAAGCATGTTAATTCTTACAGTACAGGTACCACAGAGAAAACATAAGAACATACCAGGCATCACTCATGTGCCCTTCTCTGAGGGTTGGGACCCCCTTGGAAAGAAGGTCTTGTCCATTTGCTGGATTAGAAAGATGGCTCTGGGTCAGTTCAAACACAGCCTTTTTAGTGCCAAAAGCCTTTCCTTTGTCTGTCTGTTCTCTGAAAACCCAGTCTGAACCACTAGATACAAGCCTCTCTAAGGGGTGGTACCTCTCTGGAGGTGCTTATAACATAAGGGATTCACCTTAATCTCTCTCTCTCTCTCATACACACACAGACACACTTTCTTTTTGGTTCCTGGAGCAGTCATGGCAACCCTCCCTTCCTGGAGTTGCATACAATCTCTAGCCCACAGTGATACATCAACTTAATGTGGGATTGCAATCTCTCTCACGTGCATAACAATGTCTCTACTTCTAGTGTTAACAAGGAAGCCATTGTTCGGGGTCCTTAGACAGCTGAACAATTCATTTTGTTAAGCAGTTACAGCAAGAATAGCCAAGGACCAGCCCATGCACTGGATTCACCCTATGTTTGTTCCTTATCCATGCTACAATTTACAATTGCATTAACGCATGCCGAAAGATAAGTAGTAAGTGTAATGTAGACAAAGCCTAAGAAACCAGAGCAAAAATGCTTCAGGTGGTGTACATTGACTCTTGACTACAGTGGAGCTACACCAATTCACAGCTAGACCCTGCAGCTGGTCTAGATGCTGCAAATGGAGTCAGCACCCACATAGAGTCCCAGTTAAATCAAGGGCTCTCTCCATGAGCACAGAGGTGACAGTGGACACATCCATTTGTGAGAACTAGTAACTAGCTCTAATTTTGCTATATAGAAAGGGCATTAAACTCATTTCTCTTATTGAAATATACTACGGTGCCATCACTTCAGGAACAAGAATTGGAAAACTGGGGCAGGGGTTAATTTACCAGTTGGCAGAGAGAAAGATGGAATTACCTGTTACAAAATGGCCACTTTAAGGCTGCAGAGCCTGGGCTCTGCCCAGTTTAGAGAGCCTGCCCCACAAAGCTTGCTGAGAAAAACAATTCCTAGAAGATAGCAAGCCCTCACACAAAAGTTAGTAGGGACCCCAGGAATTCACTGAGAACAGTGCTGCATGTGTCACCACTCTCCCCCATATGGATTCTCCAGTAATGCCTGCTACGGTTTATGATAGTGCTACAGTAGAGCTTGAAGCTATTACTTTGTGTACTACTGTGGTGTATTTTTAGAAGAGTTGGTATGTACTTGAATACCCAACAATGTATTCATGGCTGCATTGGGGCTCTTTTGGTCCTCGGTGTTTCTCAAAACTCTCTGCTCTTTAATTTTATATTATAAAATCCCTTAAGCAAACTTTAGTGATTTTAATACCACTGCTTTACAAGTTCAATATTTGCCTTCCTGTGTTATTTTATATCTCATAATGTTTACTACTGTCAAAAGTATTATAGTAGATATTATTTAAAACTGCTAGTTAGTATCAATAATGTAATGTCACTAATTGTACTTTTACACCTGATACAATTACTGTCATTTATTCTTCACTCATCCTTTCCCCCCATTAAATTAATGCATATTGCAGATAAGAAAAAGAGGGCCAAAACGTTCACTGCCTTGAAACGCTGGGTGTACAAGGAATGCAGGATCAATTCAAAAGCTGCTTGATTTTACTGTTTCATTTTTAGGATGCTTGGGACTTGATTTTCAAAGTATCAGAAGCTCAGAGACATGTACAGAAATTTATGGGTAACTGAATGCCTAATTTCTGTGAGCAGATGCTGAGGCATTGTCTACACACAAACTTGCAATGGTTTAATTAAACTGGTATAAACCCCCACATAGATACTCGCAGTTTGGTTGTAGAGAGGTTTCTATCAGTTTAGCTTTAAAGCTGCTCCTAAAGGATTTCAAGTAAACCAAAATTAGCCTGGTTTAAACTGAAATAAGAGTGTCCAACACAGCCTTTTGCACCTGTTTAACTAAATTGGTTTAAAACCTGTACCTTAAGTTAAATTGGCTTAATGTTCTTGGGTAGACAAACCCTGACTGTGCATGCAAATCTCATACTTGGATGTACAATTGACCAATTAGGCATCTGGCCATTCATATACTCAGACTGAGTAGACCCAATCCCCACATGGTATAAATGGTGCAGCTCAATTTACACCAGCTGATGATGTAGCACAGTAACTGTGGGCAGAAATTAAGCTCACAATTGCACACCCATTTTTTTGCAGAGAGCCTCTGGTTTCTGATGTATCGAAAATCAAGTCCTTTTTATCATGTGCACTTGTTTGGAGTGAAGATCAAGGAGTTAAGGGCTTCCACAGAAATACTGTAGTGGAGGAAAAGCAAAAAAATAACAGAAAAAGACCCTTCACTGAGGAGTCAAAATAATTCCATATTAATAAAATAAGAGTAACCTAAAGAAAAAAAGATTCCTACAGTTATTAATAGTACCAAAAATTATACAGGAAAACTCACCATCCCATTTAAAGGCATAAGACTGTCATGTGCAGGAATGAAGAGAGTAATTTCCCTCTGATTATGTTTACATTCTCCACAGCTGAAGTTCTATCCTAACGTCTGTACTCAGACAAAATTCCAGTGAGGGACTTCCATGTGAGGAGAGATTGCGAAGTATAGGACAATTGTTTAATGTATAGAGATGAATAATGGGAGGTGACAGCTAGATATAAAATAATGAATGGCATGCAGCAAGTAAACCAGCCACTTGTATTTCCCTCTACTGAATTACAAGGTCAATATTTATTTTTTCCTGTTGTTTTTACATAATATGTTTGGATTCACCACAACCTGGATGTTACAATGTATCTGGTCAGCTTTAATAGCCAGGACCATCTGAAAAGCAGAGCACTAAGTGAAAGATGGCTGAGTTTCCTTTATAATAAAAAGTGACTAGAAATCAGCCAGGTATGAGAGACACCGTGGAATGCACAATGGCAAAGTAAGGAAGAAAGGTAACAGGTTTCAGGACAGGTCAATCATTTCAGTTGATGGGGCTGTTCAGATTTTATTGTGAACTCTGAGCACTTTCATTTAAAAAAAATAATGTCCAGAACTTCCTTTCAGAGTCCCACTTCAAAGCAAAAGGCAAATATTTTCCTCACTGAGGGCTCAGACCTGCATTCCTTGCAGACTCAAACTCCCTGGAGGGCAACAATCATGTCTATAGGAACTTTAATGTTCACAAGGAAAACAAAATCAGGCCATGAATCAGAAATGGTTGTGGCATTTTCAAATAAGCTTTCACAGTATTAGGAGTTATATTGTTAAGGTAGTTGCCTTCACAATCATTTCTATGTTCCATGATTAATTATTATAAATGTATTTGTATTGCAGTAGCAGCACCGAGGCACCCATTGTGCCATGCACTGTCTAAGGGCTTGTTTTCACTACAGTCGCTGCTGCAATTGACGCAACAGGGGCCAATTTAGCAGGTCTTCATTTCGCTAAATTGATGGCAGAGTGCTCTCCAGTCGACCCCGGTACTTCAGCTCTCCAAGAAGCATAAGAAAAGTCGACTGGAGAGCGCCTCCCATCAATGCAGCACAGTGAAGATGCCGGGGTAAATCGACCTAAGCTACCTTGACTCCAGTTACGTTATTCGCATAGTTGGAGTAGTGTAACTTAGGTCGACTTACCCCAGTAGTGAAGACAAGCCCTAAGAGTTGAAGCGGATATAATGTGGGACCCAGGTCTAACCAACTTGGCTATAGCCCCAGGGTTACCTATCAAATTTAACCAGATTTCTCCAACTTTAAGTGGGGCAGAAGCAGAATTATTACTTATGAATATAAATGTTCTCAAATTAGTTGCCAATGATATTACTGGTATATGAACAGATAATAGAGTTTACTTAAGTAAAAGTTCTTTGAACAATAACAAATATGTCCCTTGAGTCGTTCATTATTCACATTGGAGGCTTGAGATAAATGTCTAAATGCTACGTGGCCAGTGAAGAGTCAGCAGATTTTTATCATGGATTGGAGCAAAGATTTGTACAAACTAAATATGTGTGTGCCTGTTTTGAGGATACTATGAACATTAAGTAGGGGATGGAATGATGAAAAAAAATAGTATTCTGCCCACAAGCCAGACACTGCTCAAAAAATCGGGACAGCTGGACATTTCAGCTGACATGATCAGTACTGAAATAGTTAATGTTGTCATTTAACTTACCATGGTTAGGCTTCAGAGTCCACACCCCACTGACATGAATGGGAGAGATGTACACTTCTCAGACTTATTGCGCTAAATTCTCAGCTGTAGCCAATATATCCTAGGCACAGCCATGGGGCAGAGGGTGTGCACCAAAGAAGCCAATCCTGAGGCTGGTCTCTGATATAGTTTAGAGCAGCCTAAGGTCAATTCTGAACTACAATGTCTGGCTGGGGCCCCAAGGGGACATTATGCCAGTTGGGGATTGCAAGAGCAGAGTGGCACACCATCCTCCTTTCTCATGGCCACAGTTCCCACAGTAGAAGCCAAGAAGGAAGTGAAACAGAGAGCTGGCATAACATGGGGACTCCTCTACCTCCAGTGAATCCCCAGCTGGCTGGATCCACTGGCTTTACAGAAAAGGAGCCACATATCACAGGGGAGAATCAGACTCATTGATTCTACCAACAGCCCTGCATTAAGGGCTTATTGCAAAGTTTATCTCAAATGAGGCTTTAGGATTTTCATTTTTTTAAAATGAAAGCTCAAATTCTGCAGAAATGAGGGCATCACCAGAGAAAAACTGGCCCTGTCTGCCAGCTGCACAACCACTCCCTCCCTTAAAATGGGATGCAAGGATCTGACCCCTGACTACTCTACATGGCAGCTAGACGCTGTGGAATGACAGAGGAGGCAGTGCCTTCCCCATTCTAAGTGAAGGGTGAGTTCCTTCTTGGCTTCGTGCTGCACCAGAACAGTCTCCAATCCCTTGACAATCAGGCTCCTCTCCCAAAAGTTCCCTTCTTCTATCTCCTTTTGATTTGTAAATTACACTCAGGTACATGTGTTTATAAAACAATTTTCAGTTGACTCAAAGATCCCAATGTAAAAATCCAGCACTTGGGGCCATCCTGCAGCCTGGCAACGCTTCCTGCAGGACTTGGGAATCCACAAAGAGACGATTACAGTGCTGTGTAGCTGTAGTATTTTCACCTCTGACAGGTATATAATCTTAATCCTATATTTCTCAGATTACTTATGGTAACTGCTTCAGAAACCCATGTGTGAGGGAACACAAGAGAAGGGCAATTGCTTATGCAGAATGTTTCCATCCACTGTACGGTAAAGCCATCTAGTGGCATACAGAGATCGGCCACAATTTCCAGTGTAACTTTAGCGCCCTCCTGGCCAAGATGGAGTCTGCTCTGCAGGCAGCTTTGGCCAAGACAAAGGGGGCACAGGAATGCAGCAGGAGAAATCCCTTCCACCCCAGGGGCACCTGTTCCAAACCCCCCAGAGTGAACACACCCACCCACAGGAAAGTACAATGGATATAAAAAAGGGAGGTATTAATTTACAGAGGGATGAGAGGAGAAAAACAACAAGGGGAAATATAGGGGGAGCAGTAAAACAGGGCTGCATCCAAGCCAAGGCCCCATGGGCCCAGTGGTAGCACAGTCTAGAAGGGCAGACACTAAGCAATGTGTCTGCACACAGAGTTCAGGAGTCCTGAGCAAAGTTCCAGTCTAGTGATGAGTCTTGGGTGCTCCTGGTCATCTTCGGCGCCAGTGAACTCTCCCCCAACAGACCCCTCCGGTGCCCTCTTCTGCCGCTCTCTGCAAAGCCACACAGAGCAACCACCTCCCAATGCAGAGTCACAAGCCCCAGTGCTCACAGCCCCATGCAGCTCTGGGCAGCCGTGATACTGGGTCCAGCTCCGGCCTGTCCTTCCCTGGCTCCAGGCTCCTCCTGGCTCCTGTCCTGGGCTGTCCCTGATCGGCCACCCTGTCCTTCCCAGGCCTCAGGCAGGTTCTCTGCTGCTTCATTTGCAAGGGCCTGCGGGCTGCTGCCTCTCCCTCCCTCTGAGCTCCAGAGCCACCCCCTGGAGTTTCCCTCTTTTTTTCCTCACTCTCCCCCTCCCCCCTAGGAAAAAGATTTAAAGTGGTCATGATCTCTAAACCCCAAAGGGGTTACACCAGTGTAAACAGAATTTGGTTTTAAATGTTGATTCAGCAACTCACCCACTGAAGCTGTGGGCAAAATTGATTTAGCCACACTATATATTGGACATTCAGAGAATAAAGTCCTTGGGTCCACTCTGTGGAACGCTGAAATGTGGCATCATTTAGTTATTTAAGCACCTGGCAACCATTTCTGTAGCACATTTCAGTGCCATTGCTATGACAGGGCTGCCCAGAGGATTCAGGGGGCCTGGGGTCCTCGGCAGCAGGGGGCCCTCTCTTCAGCGGTAATTCGGTGGTGGTGGGGTCCTTCCACTCCAGGACCCGCCACCGAAGTACCCTGAAGACTCGTGGTGGGGGTCCCTGCTGCCGAATTACTGACAAAGACCCAGCTCTTCGGCGGCGGGTCCTGGGGCGGAAGGACCCCCCACCGCCAAATTACCGCCAAAGACCCGGAGCGGAAGAAGCTCCGGTTCTGGGGCCCCCAGAGCAAGTGAAGGACCCCGCTCCAGGGACCCCAAAAAACTCTTGTGGGGGCCCCTGTGGGGCCCAGAGCCTGGGGCAAATTGCCCCACTTGCCCCCCACCCCACCCGGGTGGCCCTGTGCTATGATACTGTCCCAAAATAGAGTCAGTCTCAAGAGCCACCTGTTTAGGCAAGTAGTGTGAACGAAAGTACTTAGGATCATAAAAATACAACCGTATGGTAGTGTATGTCAGGCTATAACACCAGAGAAATACACCTGTGGGGAATAAATTCTGAACATAAGTTAATAGTGATCATTCTGGGGTTGGCCCATTGTGCAGATAGAAGTTAACTGCAAATTTTAGACCCAGACTCATAGTGTTCAAGGTCAGAAGGGACCATTGTGATCCTCTAGTCTGACCTCCTGCATCTTGCAGGCCACAGAACCTCACGCACCTCTGAATTTTTTCAAAATATGGCGATGTTTAGATTTGTGGAGAACGCATGGCTATTTTTGAAGCAGAATGAGTGTAAGAGTGTATTGACTGCACAGGGAAAAAAACCTGTGGGATATTATATTAGACCATTCTGGGAGGAAGAACTGGGGCTTTAATGCTCTTTCCAAATGTTGTGAAGATGAATAAACACTGATGTACATTTCCCTTCTCTTTGATATGAAGATATGCTTAGTTATATCAAATATTATTTGATTTTTCAGGCAGCAGGTAGCTGTATTCTAAAAAACCTGTTGCTCTTCATTAGCTATTGTCCTAGCCAGACTCCTGTTGGTAGTTATCTCTCCTTTGCAACTTCAGCCAAATGTGGACATAACTGCTTAGTAGACAGAGGAGCTTGCTTTGTCTTTCATTAAGCCAGCTGATAGGATCGAGTGTAAAATAGTCACTACTAAACCTGGTGAGACATTTTTCTTGCAGTGTTTGAACAAAAGATCAGAGACCTATTTCTGCTCACTTCTTTCCTTGTTAAGATACCCATTATTTTTAACTGCTTTGGGATATACCTAGAGCATGACAGTTATAGAAAAGCCAAATTCTATTCTTTTCTAAGAGTGCCATGCTCAAATGCATCTGTGAATCATAAGTACTACCCTTTGATGCGTTATGAGTAGACAAAAATCAAAAGAGGCAAACTGCTTTGCCAGTCAAGTGTGAGGCTATGAAATGAAGGACACTCCTGGATGGATTGTTGAATATGTGCATTTATTGGTGGTAATTGCAGAATAAGGGAATTTTATCCTGCATATCATTTAAGAAACCAAAAAATAAATAAGATGAGGATTTCCAACCTGATAGGTGTTCTTTTGTATCTATGTTGCCTAACAACTTGGACAAGCAGCAATATAATTACTGGTCACGTGAGATTATGGACAAGTCTGAACTAGCTTTTTGTTTTCATCTTTTCATTTGCAGCAGAAGTGGTATGTCAGATACATTTTAATTTGCTGACTTTCTCTCAAAACATACTAGGATTTATTTCTAGATGTTATCCAGCACTGGTGTGGTACAAATATATTTTTACCAATAATCTGATCATCATAACCATTACTTAACATTTCTCAAATCATGGCAGAAATTCAAAAAAAGATAGGGGAATAAATGGTCAGTTTTCAGAATGAAGAGAGGTTAATCGTGGTGTCTCCCCAGGTCTGTACTGGGACCAGTGCTATTCAACATATTCATAAATTATCTGGAAAAAAGGGGTATACAGTGAGGTGGCAAAATTTGCAGATGACATAAAACTACTCAAGATAGTTAAGTCCAAAGCAGACTGCGAAGAGCTACAAAAGGATCTCACAAAACTGAGTGACTGGGCAACAAAATGGCAGATGGCAACAAAGAGTCCTGTGGCACCTTATAGACTAACAGAAGTATTGGAGCATGAGCTTTCGTGGGTGAATACCCACTTCGTCAGATGCAGATGAAATTTACCATTGATAATTGCAAAGTAATGCACATTGGAAAACATAACTTCAACTATACATATAAAATGATGGGGTCTAAATTAGCTGTTACCACTCAAGAGAGAGATCTTGGAGTCATTGTAGATAGTTCTCTAAAAACATCCACTCAATGTGCAGTGGCAGTCAAAAAAAAAGCAAAAAGAATGTTCGGAATCATTAAGAATAATACACCGCTACCTCGATATAACACCACCTGATATAACACGAATTTGGATATAACACGGGAAAGCAGTGCTCCGGGGGGGCGGGGCTGCGCACTCTGGTGGATCAAGTTCAATATAACACGGTTTCACCTATAACGCGGTAAGATTTTTTGGCTCCCAAGGACAGCATTATATCGAGGTAGAGGTGTATGACTGAAAATATCATATTGCCTCTATATAAACCCATGGTATACCCACATCTTGAATATTGCGCCCCATCTCAAAAAAGATATATTGGAATTGGAAAAGGTACAGAAAAGGGCAACAAAAATTATTACGGGTATGGCACGGCTTCCATATGAGGAAAGATTAGAAAGGGCCTTTTCAGCTTGGAAAAGAGACAACAAAGGTGGAATATGATTGAGGTCTATAAAATCATGCCTGGTGTGGAGAAAGTAAATAAGGAAGTGTTATTTACTCCATCTCATAACACAAGAACTAGGAGTCACCAAATGAAATTAAGAGGCAGCTGGTTTAAACGAACAAAAGGAAGTATTTCTTCACACAACGCACATTCAACCTGTGTAACTCTTTGCCAGTGGATGTTGCGAAGGCCAAGACTACAACAGGGTTGAAAAAAGAACTAGATAAATTCATGGTGGATAGGTCCATCAATGGCTATTAGCCAAGATGGGCATGGATGTTGTCCCTAACCTCTGTTTGCCAGAGGCTGGGAATGGGTGACAGGGGATGGATCACTTGGTGATTGCCTGTTCTGTTCATTCCCTCTGGGGCACCTGACATTGACCGCTGTTGGAAGCAGGGTCGGCCCTAGAGTTTTTGCCACTCCAAGTGGCAGAAAATAAAGAAAGCCGCAATCGCAATCGGCAGCAGCTCCACCGCACCACTTTCTTCTTCGGCAGCAATTCGGCGGCAGGTCCTTCCCTCCGAGAGGGACCGAGGGACCCACCGTTGAATTGCCGCCGAAGAGCCCGACATGCCGCCCCTTCCCCTTGGCTGGCCCAAGCACCTGCTTGCTGAGCTGGTGCCTGGAGCTGTCCCTGGTCGGAAGACAGGATACTGGGATAGATGGACCTTTGGTCTGAGCCAGTATGTCCATTCTTATGTTCTTAATCTGTAAATTTCAAACCATTTGTAATATGTTGCCATTATTTGCCCGAAATACCCTACTGCTATCAGCAGGAGTTGATCCTTTTGAGAAAAGGTTATGTGGCTTCTGCTGATTCACTGAGCGTCAGTGACACAGAGTTCTTCCTGACTGACTCCATATGTAGACACTCATATCCAAAATAAGAGTGTCCCTCCATGGAATTATTCAGAAATAGCAATTGCACTTTAAATTCACATCCTATCTCCATCTTCATTAACCTTCAAGTGTAGACAAGCCCTGAGGTAGGACACTCATTACCCTAGCTTACATATATGGGAGTGGCTCACTGTGGGAAACAGGATTTAAGGTGTGGGCTGAGCATTCCTAAGGGAGGAACCTTCCGCACAGTCAAACCAGGGGAGACTGTTTGTGCCGAATTATTTATTAATTTTGTTAATGAAACCAAAGGCAAGGGGTACATTGGGGGTTTATATACTGTGTAGATTGTATTTGTGGGAGGAGGTTGGGGAAAACACCTGTTTACATCATTGTTTCTATAGATGGATTGTTGTAAAGCTCTGCGCCATCCTACTGGCATCAGTTTCTACAGGAACATTGCATTTTAAAGGGGGAAAAGTGAAAGGAGACCAAAAGGGACAAACGAAGGGCCCAGTAATATAAACAGCCCAGTGCTCTATGTGTTTGTGTGATATGCAGAGATAGCTATAAATGTGCATGTGTATGTCTACAGTAGATATCATTCAGATTAATGAATGAGAAAGAGCGATTACCAGGTTATAGATCCATCAGTGAGATTGAAGACAGGCTACCCACAAGTGTGATGGGGCAAGGCCAGAAGGCTACAGTAAAGTAGTAAGAAACAGGTATGTTAGCCCCAGGCTAAACAAATCCCTAGTACCATGGTAACCAAATGGCAGTTGCTCCAGGTTAATCAAGACACCTGGGGCCAATTAAGATCTTTCTAGAAGGCAGTGGAGATAGCTACATTGATTGGGCCACCTGACGCCAATCAAGGGCTGGCTCGAACTAGTTAAAAGCCTCCCAGTTAGTCAGTGAGATTCGTGTGTGAGGAGCTGGGAGCAAGAGGTGCAAGGAGCTGAGAGTGAAAGAGTGTACTGCTGGACGATTGAGGAATACAAGCATTATCAGACACCAGGAGGAAGGTCCTGTGGTGAGGATAAAGAAGGTGTTGGGAGGAGGCCATGGGGAAGTAGCCCAGGGAGTTGTAGCTGTCATGCAGCTGTTACAGGAGGCACTATAGACAGCTGCAATCCACAGGGCCCTGGTCTGGAACCCGGAGTAGAGGGTGGGCCCGGGTTCCCCCCAAATCTCCCAACTCCTGGTCAAACACAGGAGGAGTTGACCCAGACTGTGGGTTCCACCAGAGGGGAAGATCACTGAGGTGAGCAAATCCGCCAATAAGCGCAGGACCCACCAAGGTAGAGGAGGAACTTTGTCACACAAACAATGAAGTAACTCCGGCTGGGCCCCATGTCCTTTATTTCTACTTTCCATCCCTCACACTTTCAAACCTGCACCATACAGAGGAGCAAATATCCAGAGAAAGCTTTGGGGGGGGGGAGTGGCCATTGGGAAGAGGAAAGGAGCCCTCTGCAAAATATCTGTGTGGCTCAGGCCACATGGAAGAAGTAGGCTGGCAGAGGGGCAGGATCTCCACTAAGCAATCAGCACCCCTCAAAACCACAGAGAAGTCACACAATTAATGCGTCCACAACATAAGTCATTGCTATTCTCTCTCTGTCTCTTTCTCTGTCCTCCTTTCACAGTCACAGAACAGAGAAGCCACCAGCAACATGGCTACTGGTTCTGCAGTGGCTAGGGTGTGCTGCAGTGGAGAACTAAGTGGCAGATACTGGCCAGAATCTCTGGACGTGAATCCCCATAGCTTTTTGGCCTCCACTGCCTTTTTTTTTTTTGGCCTTCCTCCCTTGAGGACTAGGATAAGGAAAATGTGCCAATGCCACAGTTTCAAGGGAGCCAGGGAGTTTGTTGCAGTAATTTGTTCCCCTCTGCATCTTTTTTGTTCACACATGGACTGCTGTTTGCTTTCTTTACATTACAGTAACTCCTCACTTAAAGTCGTCCAGGTTAACGTTGTTTAGTTGTTATATTGTTATGTTGCTGATCAATTAGGGAACATGCTTGTTTAAAGTTCTGCTATGCTCCCTTTTAACATTCTGTGTCTAGTGCTTGCAGGAAGAGCAGCCTGTTGCAGCTAGCTGGTGGGGGCTTGGAACCAGGGTGGACCGGCAGCCCCCCATCAGCTCCCCCTATCAGCTCCCTGCTCCCCTAAGTTCCCTGTGCAGCAGCTGCCTGCAGTTCAGCTGTGTCCCTCCCCGCACTGCCATGTGCTGCTCCTGTCCTCTGCCTTGGAGCTGCTCCCTGGGACTCCTGCTTGCTGTGCGGGGTGGGGAGGGGGGGAAGAGAAGGAAGAGGGGGGGCTAATGTCAGGGTGTCCCCCTCCCTCCTGCTCCTGCACCCCGCTTACCCCATCTTCCATAGAGCAGGGGGGACACACCAGGGCTCAAGACCACAGCTGCCCTCTCAGCAAGCTGATCTAATTAACAAGGCAGTGTACTTAAGGGAAATGTGCATATCTCCCTCCATTCCTGCTGCCTTGAGTAGAGAGAGAGTTAACCCTTGAGGGCTCAGCCAATTGCT
Source organism: Mauremys reevesii (assembly GCF_016161935.1). Taxonomy (NCBI): domain Eukaryota; kingdom Metazoa; phylum Chordata; order Testudines; family Geoemydidae; genus Mauremys; species Mauremys reevesii. The sequence continues at coordinate 172,309,653 of NC_052624.1, read as the reverse complement.
AGTTCATCATTTAGCAGTAAGGGAAATATCCCACCCTCTGACTCCTCCACCTCAACCAAGCTTCACAATCATCATCACTGTGTACCAGTATTAAATTGTTTGTTTAAAACTTATACTGTGTGTGTATATATATGTGTGTGTGTGTGTATATATATACATACACACATAATGTCTTTTGTCTGGTGAAAAAAATTTCCCTGGAACCTAACCCCCTCATTTACATTAATTCTTATGGGGAAATTGGATTCACTTAACATCGTTTTGCTTAAAGTTGAATTTTTCAGGAACATAACTACAATGTTAAGTGAGAAGTTACTGTATATAAATGTGAATTGCTATAGCTGTTTTTTGAGGGATGAGTCATGTTCAAAAATACCTTTCCACTCTAAGGGCTTGTCTACACTACAAAATTAAGTCAATTTTATCTAATTCGACCTCGACTTTTAATGTCGTTTATGGCAGGCTCATGTCAGGAGCAGAGGTAGCTAATCGAACAATGGCCCTTCCCCATAGCACCACAGGAAGTTGTTTACAAACGGGGTTTGTGGGGGGGGGGAAGTTTTCACTCCCAAATTGCAGAATCTCTAATGTCCCAGGTCCCTATCAGCTACTTTAAACTACTTGCCAACCCATGCTGAGCACAGAAAAGGCACATTAGCAGCCGCATGGTTTGGCGATCCAGAAAGTGAGGGGGTTGGGTGGGTCTATATGCCCTTTTTTTTCTTGTAAAAGCACTTTTAATGAGAACATTCCCTGTTTCCCCTAGGCGACCCTATGTGATATCAGTCTCCTGAGGGTAACAGAGGTGGAAAGGGAGGAGATGCTGCAAGCGTCTGGGTATAGACCCAATCCTTGTGCAGTTATGCTGTGTACCACAATGATGCCAGCAGAATTAATTCAGGAGTTGCATAGGAAAGTGTCCTACCATGGTGGAAGAAATAAGACTGCCCTGCCCAGAAACGGTCTGGCAAAGGATTGCAGAGTACCTCCATGAAAGTTCCTAGAGATATCCATGGAGGATTCCCAGGCTAGCCCAGTCCACATAAACACTCTTTTCCAGGGGCCACCCTCTGCATCGCTGGAGCAGCCTTTTGCAAACAGAGAACCACAGCACCTAGTTTTTTCTTCACAGTAAACATGCAATACCACCGAATGTGTGTCTCTGCTAAAGTTTAACTGGACTTTCAGTGTAACTATATACTCACCAGAGGTGCCTTCCCTGGCATCACGGTTGACCACCATGTTATCCTGTGACCCACAGGGCTCCAGGGTTAAGAATATTTCCTGGCTCTCGGGGAGAATGGATCCACCGCTCACCTGTCTCCCATTCTCCTCCTCCTCCTCCTCTTTCTCATCCACCATATCGTCCTCCTTGTCCCTAGACTCACATACCTGTGAGGTGTCCACATTGCTTGTAGGGGTGCTGGTAGGGTCACCCCCCAAGAACCGCATGCAGCTTGTTGTAGAACTGGCATGTGTGGGGCTCAGCACCAGAATGACTGTTCTCCTCCCTTGCCTTCTGGTATGCTTGGCAAAGTTCTTTTATTTTCACGCAGCACTGCTGTGTCCCCCTCGTGTAGCCCTTTTCCTCCATTCCACGAGCAATCTTTGCATAGATGTCAGTGTTTCTTCTGCTGGATCAGAGGTCTGCCTTCACAGATTCTTCTGCCCACACAGTGATGAGATCCACCACCTCCATCCTGTGCAGACCAGGCTGGAGCGCATTTGGGGCATGTAGTCTCCATGATCAGCTGTGCTCAAGCTGGCATGTTCCCAATGCTGATCAAACAGGAAATGGGAAATCAAAAATTCCTGGGGCTTTAGCAGGGGAGGGGCTGTTTACCTGTGTACCTGGCTGCAGTGCAGCAGAGTTGAGAATGATCTCCAGAGCGGTCACAGATGAGCATTGTGGGACACCACCTGGAGGCCAATTAAGTCGAATTACACAATGCTGCATCTGCACTACCTTGCAGTTGACCCATGAAAATTGAATTAAGCACTACGCCTCTCACAGAGGTGGATGATAGAAGTCGACATTAGAGGAGACTTAGGTCAGCGTAAAGGACCCGGTATTGTAGACATGTACATTAACAGGTCAACTTAAGGCACCTTCCTTTGACCTATTTTTCTAGTGTAGACCAGGCCTAAGTGTAATTCTGCATGGTACATTCTATGTTCCCAGGTAACGAACTTCCTTATGTCCTTTCACTGTTTTCTCATCCCAGAGGGATATTGTGCTGCCAAAGATTTCTCCTTCAACTATCTCCATGCTTATTATGTAGCCTGAAATCTTTAATGAACACCCACAGTTACAGTTCACACACTCACTCTGAGAGATTCAATGCCCCAATTATTTCATCAGGCACTACTGCTGCTTAAAAAAGTCAGGATACCCAACCAGGGAACTGAAACCACACAATGTAACTTAGGTGACCATTCTTATAATTCAATCACCGAATTCCAAATACTGAATATTTAAAAGAACACTCACTACAAACACTTCATGAACATGCTATAGCAGTGGTTTTCAAACTTCTTTTCTGGAGACCCGGTGTAAGAAAATTTTTGTTGCCCGCAACCCAACGGAGCTGGGGATGAGGGGCTTGGGGTGTGGGAGGGGCACAGGGCTGGGGCACAGGGTTAGGGTGCGGGGGTGAGGGCTGCGGGTTGGGCCAGGAATGAGGGGTTCTGGGTGTGGGAGGGGGCTCTGGGCAGGGGGAGGAGGGTGGGGGTCAAGGCTCTGGGGTGGGGCTGGGAATGAGGGGTTTGGGGTGCAGGAGGGGCTCTGGCTTTGGGGAGAGCTCAGGGCTGGGACAGGGGATTGGGGCACAGGGGTTAAGGCGCGGACTTACCTCTGGCAGCTCCTGGTCAGCGGTGCAGCCAGGGTGCAGACGCAGGCTTCCCACTTGTCCTGGCACCATGGACCACACTGTGCCCCAGAAGCGGCCAGCAACAGGTCCAGCTCCTAGATGGAGGTGCGCAAGAGGCTTCACACAACTCTCACCCGCAGGCACCGCCCCCCACCCGCAACCGGCCAATGGGAGTGCAGAGCCATTGCTCGGGGCAGGGGCAGAGTGCAGAGCCCTGTGCCCCCCCTGCCTAGACGCCAGACACGCTGCTGACCGCTTCTGGGGCGTAGCATGGTGTCAGAAAAAGAAGGCACTAGCCTGCCTTAGCCGGGCAGCACCACTGATGGGACTTTTAATGGCCTGAGCAGAGCAAGGCCACCCAGTGCCTTAGGTGCCATGACCCAGTACTAAGTCACGACCCACCGTTTGAAAAACACCTTGCTATAGGCCCAATTATGTTGGTCAGGCCAAACAAGTTAGCTGATCCGGGCCAACTGACAAGGAGGGAAAAGGGACAAGTCCAATTAATCAAGTCAATATTATACTTCTCAGGGGGTTTTCAATGCTGAGGAAATAGGAGCAAAGTGTATTGCCCACAAACAATCAGACCTGATGGATGAGAAGCATATCAGGGGCCACATTGTGCCACTATTTTTTAATCCTGTTTTTTTGCGTGTGGCTCTAATAAGATTTAGTTTTTAATCATTCTGTTTAAAATGTGATGACATAATATGGTCCCTGATCTTTAGAACTTTGCCATCTTCTCTCTTGGGTTGCTGGAGAGTAGAAGATGACAAAGACACTCTATCCCTCCACTGTAGAAAGTGGTCTGTGTGGCATGTGGCTGCCAGGCAGATGAGTTCAGGTGCCATTTATATTCCATTTCCGGATACTGTGTTACAAGACATTCAAGTGCACGCACAGCTTCCAAATACACCCCCAATGCCACAGAAATTCTGAGAGACAAGGTGAGTGAGTTAATATCTTTTATTGTACCAGCTAATGTTGGTGAAGGAGCCCCATTTCTCCTCATCAAGATTAGTTGGTCCAATAAAAGATATTACCTCACCCACCTTGTCTCGCTAATATCCTGGGACTGACACTGCAAACAGAAATTCTGGAAAGATTTCTGTGACAGTTACTGTTTCCCCCACTGTTGTAGGGCTGTTGCTCTGCGCTCATGTTACAGTGGTAGGTGGAGCAGCTACACTGGGAACAAGATGCACTTCCACAGCATGAACATCAGGGTAATGTGTGATGCCAGAAACAGCACTGCTAATCTTTTTAGTAAAATATCCTAGACCCACATATGACTTCTTTAATGTAACAGATGTCTACCCTCCGCCACATGTTAAAATTTAGTTCAGCTCTGCTTATCGCGTTGGTGTAAAGTAAAACGAATTCTTGTTGTTTGAGAGTGTGACAAAGAAATATTTGTGTTACTACACACTAGACTTTGTGTCCCAGACAGTAACATGTGAATTTTAAATAGGCTCCACTTCCTTTATCTTCAAAATCAGCCACAAGAGAGAGAGAAATGGGGCTAATAAGAAACAAGCCTTGCAAGGGCCTTGGGGATCCTTAAAATGAGGTTCAGATGGCTGCACAGCGATGGAGGTTCCCTACAGCTCTCACCGTGAAGTGACTGCCAAGCGTTAGCAGCAGGCTCGTACACGCAGCATAATGTGGGCTCACAAGAGGTATATTTCTACAATGGAAAAAGCAGTATCAGCCAGAGGAAGGTGGCAAAATATGAAGAAGGGGGAAGCAAGTGGAAATGGAGCGAGAATGGGAAGTCTCAGAAATGGGAGAAGGAGATGGTTTAGGGCCAGATCATGGCTGTGAAGGAGCATAAGTGGGAGCAAGGCACCCCAGCCCATATCCCTGCATAGCCACCTCCCTAATCCCTGGGTCTAGGAGTAGGTGGAAAGGGAGAGGGAGTGGACAGGGTCTTGGCTCCAACTTCCCAACAGACTGACCAGCACAGCTGAGCAGGGGCAGGGTTATGGGGGTGACGTTTATGGGCGTAATCTGTTGCCAGTAGCATATGACTGGCCCTCCTCCTGCCAGAGCAAGGGAGGAGCAGGGAAGGATGATGTTAACTCAGGAGATGCTGAATTTCTATCAGGAAGAAATGATGTCTTGGGCACAAACATGTATGGTTTAAAAAAACTAAACTGAGTATTAAAGCAAATACATTAATACTTTTCATGTATAAGGCAAAGACGTCTCAGGCTGGGTTGCCAGCCAAGGCTGATGTGTATTTTTGGCTGGCGTACTAATCATCAGCAAACTTTTACTGACAATCAGTTTAAAAACAAAAAAAAGAAAACTGACCACCAGTCCGAGAATTGAAACCGGATATCGTAGGAATAACCGAAACATGGTGGAATGGTAGCCATGACTGGAGTACAGGTATGGAAGGGTATGTGCTGTTTAGGAAGGACCGATGCAAAGGTAAAGGTGGGGGAGTAGCATTGTATATCAATAATGAGGTGAAATGTAATGAAATAACTAGCAATGCAATGGATAATACGGAGTCTGTCTGGGCAATGGTCACATTGGGGAAGAAAACTACCAGAGCCTCACCCGGGATAGTGATTGGGGTGTGCTATAGACCGCCGGGATCTAGCTTGGAGACAGATAGAGAGCTCTTTAATGTTTTTAAGGAGGTGAATACTAATAGGAACTGCTTGATCATGGGGGACTTTAACTTCCCGGATATAGATTGGGAAACAAATGCTAGTAATAATAATAGGGCTCAGCTTTTCCTAGACGTGATAGCTAATGAATTCCTTCATCAAGTGGTTGCTGAACCGACGAGGGGGGATGCCATTTTAGATTTGATTTTGGTGAGTAATGAGGACCTTGTTGAGGAAATTGTTGTAGGGGACAACCTTGGCTCGAGTGATCATGAGCTAATTCGTTTCAAAATAAATGGGAGGATAATCAATAGTGCATCTGAGACTAGGGTTTACGATTTCAAAAGGGCTAACTTTACTAAATTAAGGCGACTAGTTCGGGAAGTGGACTGGACTAACATATTTAGGGATCTAAAGGCAGATGACGCCTGGGGTTACTTCAGGTTGAAGTTGCAGGAGTTGTCAGAGGCATGTATCCCGAGAAGGGGAAAACGGCTCGTAGGTAGCAGTTTTAGACCGAGCTGGATGAGCAAGCGTCTTAGAGGGGTCATTAAGAAAAAACAGAAAGCGTACCAGGAGTGGAAAATGGGAGGGATCAGCAAAGAAACCTACCTTATTGAGGTCAGAGGGTGTAGGGAAGCAGTGAGAAAGGCAAAGCGACGGGTGGAGATGGACCTAGCGAAGGGGATTAAAACCAATAGCAAACGGTTTTTTAGCCATATAAATAGGAAGAAAACCAAGAAAGAAGAAGTGGGACCGCTTAAAACTTTAAACGGAGTGGAGATTAGGGATAATCTTGGAATGGCACAATATCTGAACGAATATTTTGCCTCGGTCTTTAATGAGGCTAATGAAGGGCTAAGGAATAGTGATAGAGGGACCGATGGGAATGAAGATATGGGGGTAGACATTACGGTATCTGAGGTAGAAGCCAAACTTGAACAGCTTAACGGAAGTAAATCGGGGGAGATTAGCAAATGTAGTTCCTATATTCAAGAAGGGGAAAAAAAGTGACCCGGGTAACTACAGGCCTGTTAGTTTAACATCTGTAGTATGCAAAGTCATGGAAAAAATCTTAAAAGAGAGAGTGGTTCCGGAGCATGAGGCCGATGGCAACTGGGATAGATTACAGCATGGATTTACGAAAGGTAGATCATGCCAAACCAACCTGATCTCCTTCTTTGAGAAAGTAACAGATTTTTTTAGACAAGGGAAATGCGGTGGATCTAATATATCTGGATTTCAGTAAGGCGTTTGATACGGTACCGCATGAAGAATTACTGCTTAAATTGGAAAAGATGGGGATCGAAATGAAAATCCAGAGGTGGATAAGGAGCTGGTTAAAGGGGAGACTGCAGAGGGTCGTATTGAAGGGGGAACTGTCAGGTTGGAGGGGGGTTACCAGTGGAGTTCCTCAAGGTTCGGTTTTGGGTCCGATTTTATTCAATCTATTTATTGCTGACCTGGGAACCAAGAGTAGGAGTGGACTGATAAAGTTTGCGGATGACACCAAGTTGGGAGGTATTGCCAATTCGGAAAAGGATCGGGATATCCTCCAGGGAGATTTGGATGACCTTGTAAACTGGAGTATTAGTAACAGGATGAAATTCAATAGTGAGAAGTGTAAGGTTATGCATTTAGGGATGACTAACAAGAATTTTAGTTATGAGCTGGGGACGCACCAGTTGCAAGTAACGGAGGAGGAGAAGGACCTAGGAGTCCTGGTTGATCGTAGGATGACTATGAGTAGGCAATGTGATGTGGCCGTTAAAAAAGCTAATGCGGTCTTGGGATGCATTAGGCGAGGTATTTCTAGTAGGGATAAGAAGGTGCTAGTCCTGTTATATAAGGCGTTGGTGAGACCTCATTTGGAGTATTGTGTGCAGTTTTGGTCTCCCATGTTTAAGAAGGATGAATTCAAACTGGAACGGGTACAAAGAAGGGCCACTAGAATGATCCGAGGAATGGAAGGCCTGTCGTATGAAAGGAGACTTGAGGAGCTCGGTTTGTTTTCCTTAACCAAAAGAAGGATAAGGGGAGATATGATTGCACTCTTTAAATATATCAGAGGGATAAATACCAGGGAAGGAGAGGAATTATTTCAGCTCAGTGCTAATGTGGACACGAGGACAAACGGATATAAATTGTCAGTCAGGAAATTCAAGCTTGAAATTAGATGAAGGTTTCTAACCATCAGGGGAGTGCAATACTGGAACAGCCTACCGAGGGAAACAGTGGGGGCGAAGGACCTCCATGACTTTAAGATTAAGCTAGATAAGTTTATGGAGGAGATGGTATGATAGGATAACGGGCTTAGTCAATAGGTCAATTAAGTGCCACACTGGTAAATAGTACAATGGGTCAATGATATGATATAACCTTTTTCAAGAGGGTATGGCTGGAGAGTCTTGCCCGCATGCTCGGGGTTCAGCTGACCGCCATATTTGGGGTCGGGAAGGAATTTTCCTCCAGGGAAGATTGGCAGTGGCCCTGGAGGTTTTTCGCCTTCCTCCGAAGCATGGGGCAGGGGTCGCTTGCTAAAGGAGTGGGTGGAGCGGCTTATGTGGCCTGCATCTTGCAGGAGGTCAGACTAGATGATCATAATGGTCCCTTCTGATCTTGAATTCTATGATTCTATGATTCTACTTTTTTCAGTAAAAAAGGGCACCCTTTTGGATGTCAGCTCATTTTGAGCAACTGCCTCGGGGTATGTCTACACAGCACATTAAGCATGGTCTCTAAATCAGGTTTAAGCTTGAGTCCCCCTTCCATCCATATAGAAATTAGTCTGACCTAGGCCAGCACCCCACCTTCACTCAGGCCTGCAGACCCTGTTAGTGGGATGGTTCAGAGACTGAGTTTCTCTGAGACGTGAGTCAGAGCACAGGCATTTTCCAATGTGGATGCAGCTCAAGTCCAGGTCACCAGACTTGGATGTGGAGAGTTCTCCAACACCATCCTGCAATCCACCAGGGTTATATATCCCAGCCCTTCAATTCCAAAACCTTCAACTTGCTTCCCAGGCACCAGAAGCAACCTTCTGATCCAAGGACCCTGGACATAGGTTTTCATGGGCAAAAGGCAGCTTGAATCTTGAACCCAGAATCTGTAAAAACTGAAGTGTACAATCACAAATAGAAATTGTACAAATCCCAAATTGCCATGAAAAGGTAATTGCCCTCCTATATAAACTGGATTTGTGTATGTATTGATGAATTTGATTTTTCATCATTAAGAATTTAGGAGTGGCTATATCCAGGAGCGCCACCAGCTTTTTTGCCACCCTAGGTGGCAGAAGATCCCGCCCCCAAAATGCCGCCCCCAACAGAGGTGGCGGAAGGTCCCGCCCCTGAAATGCCACCCCTGACAGAGGCAGTGGAAGGTCCAGCCACCGTGGTCGCCGTCCCCCAAATGTTAGCGTCCTAGGCGACCACCTAGGTCACCTAATAGGTTGCACCGGCCCTGGCTATATCATGTTAGTGGACAGCAAAGGAGATTGACTTCCTGGTGGCACAAATCCTGGTAGCTGAAGAGTTTGTAACTGCAACAAATCATATCATTACAGAATTATAGTAACAAACTTGCATAAAGAAGCTTTATTCAGGCTGAAAATTCTAATGCTTAGTTTTAATCCAGCCTATGGATAGACAAATACTGCAACAAACTTACACAAATATTCAAATGATTGTTTTTAAATGAATGTACTGATTGCTATTTCATCCCTTTTGTGTTTGCTTTCTGAATGAAATTCATCCCTGTGTGGAGAGCCAGCAGAAGGTCTATGATCCATTAAAATAGGGTTTAAGAGGGACTTAGGAGGTGCACAAGGGAGGATTTCACTTTCTGTATGTACTCTGGGGTATAAGTTTACTCCCAAGATTGTCTGCTGAAACAATTATTGTTAAATTAATATTTGTGGCTATTTGCAGAAATTGAATTTGGAATTAGTAATTGTGAGGATTCACACCAAAGGCCTGCTAATTGGTTCTACCCTCACACAATCAAGGAACAGAGATATACCATGTAGCCTGTATCCAGTCAAAACAGCTCAAATTGCAAATATAATTAATTGCTCACAAACAACTCACAGTTCACAAATTATTAACAGAAAATGAGGCAAAATGTCATATAACAAATTACTGATTTGAAATATTCTCCCTGACCCAATCCAGGGGTAATGTTTGGGAGTGGAGGGGGGGAGACACGGGCAGAGTCTTTAAAAACATCTGGCAAGAGGGTTTTGAATTATGAGGCTGAGGAAAAATCTGCACGTTTTTGTTTTGTAAAAACTGTTCTCTTCTTTTTCCTCTGCTCTCTTATAACCTCAAAACTAGCTTTCTTTTAAAAATTCACACATGCCGTATAGTTAATTTTCAGTGAGGACAAGTGCATGTGACATGGATTTGAAAAGTGCTGGTTTAGGAATGAGAAAGTTATTAATGATTAAATTCCCAAACTACTTAGTGGCATCAGCACATGCAGATAGATATTATAAAGTATAACTAATGCTATGCATCGCTTAATTTTGGTCAGTATACCTGCTAGCTAATTTTTCTACCTGCTCCTGTAGTAGCTTTTAATTATCTTGGAGGGAACAGCAGGGTAGGTGAAATGGTGATTTTGATTAAGCATTCTTGAAGGCCTCAATGCACCTAGGTATTTTTAAAACCAATAAACCTACATTAAAAGAAAGTTAAGATTACAAAGTCAAGTGCTCAAATGTTAGGTGATGTCAGAATTAATCTGGCTATCTTGTATATATGTATTCCGATTAGAAATGGGTGCAAAATTATTTAACTGAAACTTTTTTAGGCAAAAAGGGCAGATTTAGCTATGCCACAGCATTTTGTGAATTAATGTCGATTTCACCAAGGTATTTTGGTTAAAAAAAATCTGAAAAATTAAAATGTTTTGTTTCACCATTTTCAAAATGAAACTTTTGGATATGAAACTTCATTTAGAAATTTCCTTTGAATTTATTTATTTTTTTAAAACATTTTTAAAAATGCTCAAAATTAAAATGAAATTCATTGCGTCAGACAAAGTAGGGATAAAATGAAACATTTCATTCAATCCAAAGCAATTTTTTAAAGAAAACTTTGATTCAACAAAACATTTGAAATAACTTCATTCTTGAGTGAACCCAAAACTTTTTTTTTTAATTGCCAAACCCAAAAATCCATTATTTACCCAGCTGTAATTACAATAATGTTTAATTACATGATCACATACTATTTTTTTCCCCAGGACCTCCTCCTCATTCAGTGAAAGGGCCATTAATCAACATTTCTTTGAATGAAAATAAATAAGGCCCTAGGCCTTAATTAATGTACATCACTCAAATCCTGTACAGATCACAAAATTATTAACTTTTTCATGGGTGTTTCTATGCTACTCATCACTAGAGTATGGGTGCTTCACAAACATTTAGCTTCACGATGCTCCTGTGAGAATAGGTGAGATTATTATTCCCACTTTATAGATAAGGAAGTGAGGTACAGAGAGACTAAGGCCAAACTGTCAAATCTTCAATAATTTTGGATCTCCAACTTGAGGCATGTATGATCTGATTCTTCAGAGTACTTAATGCTTGTGTTCAAAGCCCAGCTCCAGTCAACTTCATTTGCTGCTGTGAGCGCTCAGCACTTCTGCAAATCTGGCCCCAGATGTCTCATGTTGGGCACCCAGAAAATGAGGAATGCACAATTAGTGACCACCTGGAAAAGTCTGGTTTAAATGACTTGCCCAAGCATCACTTTTCAACCTTAATGTTCTTTTAACAGAGTTTTTCAATGTAATTTCCTAATGTAAAAAAAAATCAAAAAACAAATTTCAGGTCCCTCCTTCAAAGCATGTAGTGGCTAGAGCCTCTCAATTAAATGATGTAAGAATATTTTTTAACAGGGGCAAAACATGCTATTTTCCTCTAATCTCCTATCAGAAATGGCTGAACCATTTTTTCTGACACTTTCTGAAAGGATTCAGCTTGAGGAAGACATTGGCATGGAAAATTTCAGACCAAACAAAGTTTAGTAAAGTTATAAACATCTGAAAACAGGGTGAAAAAATGCAGTGCTATCAATTTTGCCTATAATACAGGTAATTATACACCGTTTAAAGAGCTTGGACTTTTACTCATGCTGAGATCTGCTTAGAGATGAAGGGTTCCCACAGAAATCAAGACACCTATTAGTTCAGGGAGCCAAACTCTATGCTCATTTCAAGGGGAAAGGCTCAAAAATCCCACCCTTGAACAAAGTGGTTTCCACATGTGGCAATGTGCAGGGTGGGTTTTCATTTTATTTTATTTTTTTGTGACCTACACAATGTCAGCAACCGAGAAAACAAACGTATTCAAAGATGTTACTCCTTTTGACCAGTCTTCAAGCCACTTGACGCTGTTCATATCAAAGCAGTGTTGGATCAACTTATCAATGAAGTAAATGTTTTACTGAAATATAAGTGTTTGACACCTACCACTTTCCCTTCCTCCACTAATTTTATAATTGTGCCAAAAAAGCAATCAAGCTTTAACGATGTTGAAGCAGCAGAGTAGCACAGGCACAAATGCAGCTATCATCAATATTTCTCTCAGCCATCAGTTGCTTTTACATCTCAGAGAACTGTCAGAAGTTTAGCTATTGCCAAGGCCCTTTTTTCAATCACTTACAATATTTTGAATGAGAAATCCATCAGAGTAAACATATTATCCTCCAAGACACATGTATGGAAAAATCAAAACAGCCTTCCAAGTATTATTAGCCAGGAAAGCAATGCACAGAGCCATTCGAAAATTCTATTTGAATGTGTGCTACATCCATTTCCATTGACTAGTCCCAGGAATTGATGCAGTTACTACAGCCAGGATTTAGCAATTCTTTCTAGGGACATCCTTCATAAAAGAAAATCCCTCAGCTTGAATGAATCTTTGTCCCAACAAATGAGGAATGCATTGCAGAGGTTTTCAAACTAGGGCTGCCGCTTGTTCAGGGAAAGCTCCTGGCAGGGTGGGCCGGTTTGTTTACCTGCCGCATCTGCAGGTTCGGCTGATCGCGGCTCTCGCTGGCCTTGGTTCACCGCTCCAAGCCAATGGAGGCTGTGGGAAGAGCGGCCAGCACATCCCTCGGCCCGCGCCACTTCCCGCAGCCCCCATCGGCCTGGAGCGGCAAACCACAGCCAGTGGGAGCCGAGATCGGCTGAACCTGCGGACGCGGCAGGTAAACAAAAGGGGCTTTTGTTTCCCTGCCACCAGGGGCTTTCCCTGAACAAGCGGCGGACCGGCTTTGAGAACCACTGTACTAAACTGCTGTGAGCTGTTAAAAAATGCCATGTTTCATCCTACAGGTGATGAGTGAAAGGACGCATGTATATAGCCTGCATATTGGTTTGCTTTGGTTTAAAACATTTGGGAACTCCTTTGAGATGAAAGATGTTATATGATTCATATGACTTCATATATGTATTTATTTATACTTTTCTCCACTGATGTGGGCCTGTAGTCTGAGTCACTGACAGCATGAGCAGCACTACTGGCTAGGAATAGTTTCACGTATCACCAGAGCTGAGTGGCACTGCAAACTCCACTACCCTATTCACAGTACAGGCAGAACTCTGCATCACATAGGAAAGCCAACACGGCAGCAAGGGAAGCTAATATTTGGAGCAGTTAAAGTAGCAGTTCAGTGACTCACCCATAAGTATCTTTCTCCAGGATTCAAAGGGATAACTTTCCAGCAAGGGATTCTGAGATTTAGCTGCATGGTTTTCATTAATTTTAATGGGAGCCATGCAGCTTAATCCCCATGTGAATTGAATAATAGGGCTGTGACCTCAACAGAATCCCAATGCAAGAGGGCAAGGGGCTCATCTGGTAGTGAGTTTCAGGTCATTGTACAACACCAACTCACTACAGTCATAGCCTGTATCTAAAAGTGTCAGTTAAGGTATCAATAGACATCTAATAATACACTGATCATTAGTATTATTGCGTGGTGTACGTATAGAGGACAAATTCAAAATTACAAACATACTGGGAATTATGTTCTTAAAATGTGCCTGCCAGACAGGGCTGAAGTTACCCCACCCTAGACAAAGGAATATGGTTCTGCCGCCATGAAGGTATTTCCAACGTGCATTAAGAGACAATGGGAATGCAATTTCCATAAAAGGTAAACAAAACCATTGAGCCAACAAAGGGAGGAGATAACCACTCAGCATCGTGGCAGGGGGAAGAGGGTGGGAGGAGATTGCAGGAAACAGATCAGTTTTTATTTTTGCAAACACCAGCGGGGGAAGAAACTAGCATGGAACTTCCTTCACCACCAGATTCCATGTCTCCTTTCTCACAGCTTGAATGCGCTTTACTCTGAGCATTCAGAAGAATCCATTTCAAAGATTCACTGGACTATGAGGGAGGGGGGCAAAGAACCCCAAGTGATCTTTCACCTAAGGAGACAAAGAAACAAAGTACTTTGGGCTTTGTGGAAGATCCTGACCAGAGGGGTAGTCAATCCTCTTGCTGGAAGGAAGTGTGATAAGAATCTTACCTTGACCCAAGACTGTAGTTTTGTTACATTTTGGTTTCTAGAAATCATTTTTCACTTTTATTTGCATGTAACCATTTCACTCCATCGTTTATCCTTGAATTCATCTAAAATCCCATCTCCTTTGGTTAATAAACCTGTTTCATTTTTAATCTAAACCAACCCAGTGCTGTGTTTGAATTGAAGTGATAGGTAAGGCCAGCTAAAATGATAAGCTGTTCAGGTTGTTTCTTGAGACACAAACAAACCTTATTCCTCTGAGTGGTCCAGGAGAGGGCTGGACATTGCAAATTTTGGAGTAGGGGGTGTTGGGGTCATTTTGCCTGGTGTAACCAAGTCTGAGGCCAGAGTATGGCTGTGGTATGACAACCAGGCTGCCGGAGTCAGAGTTGCTGGCCCAGTGTTGCTTGTCACACAGACACCCTGTGCATGCTCATACGCTGGCTGGGAGCATCCAGACAAGGAAGATGCAGCCGCAGAGCATTATCCCAGCAGGGTTATTGGGCAGGTGATGACACAACCCTTCACTGGTCTGGACTGCATCCCAGGACATGAAAAGGGCCAATCTAGTGAAAGCTTTACAAAAAATGGCGGGGCTATTGCCATGTTGTGTGTTTCACGTACAAATCCAGCTTTCTTGGCAGTGACTTGCTGCATGACAACTGTTTGTGGACAAAACAATATACATGTGTTTAAGTCCTGATCCTCATTGTTCTCATTCCTGTGCATCTCAGAAGGAGTTGAGAGAGCTCAGCATTATGTGGGATCAGGCCCAAATTCACAACAGAACTTATGTACATGCTTAAGTGATGTCCTGAAAAAGCAATGGTGGGGGGTGGGGCTGATTGCACACACAAAAATCTTTCAACACCTGCTGCTGTCCAGTGACCTACCATAACATAAAATGAAACAGGAGAATGCCACCTGGTGGAATTGCCCGTTTATATGCTAAAGAAGCTGCTGAAGCAGAGAAAAAGAAACATTCAATTAATATGTGATGTTACATGTAATTGGCAAGGCAGATGTACTTCACAATGGCATCTCAGTGAGAACTTAGTAACCATCCAGGAGCCATTTCAGGCAGCAAATTACTAAGTCAAGGCAGCGAGATCATGTCTCAATTAAACCTTCCACAGTGATTGTAAATATTCCTGGTGGATGTGCAATTCGAAGAGCAGGCTGTGAGAGTAAGAATGTCAAAATCGGCTGCAGCTTTAAGAGCACTTAACTGCCATTCTGTGCCTTTTATTTTTCATTTGGGGTCAAATTCACCTTGATGCAAAGGGCCACATGAGACTCTCTTCACCCCTTAAGCCTCATTAGACAGCTTCCTGGGGCTGGGGGAGAGGTAGGCAACAGTGGATCAGTCACAACTGTGAGTTTCTTTGCACACCATATCTGCCACAGACTGAGTCTACAAATTAGCCCTACGTAAGCCGGCACAGAGCCTGGTGATGGGTGCAGGTCAGGGTAGGGGAACAGCTGTGGGATCCATGCTTATACTGGTGCAGTGACTCCCAACACCCTATGAAAGTGCGGAGGAATTGTAGCCATTATTCCAGCTGCAGGGGAGCTGCATTACAGCTCTGCAGGCTGCAGCTGGATTATAGGAGTAGATTTCACTCCCGTCCTGCTCCTATTTCCCTGCATTTTAGCCTACATACTTATTTGGCTTCTAACTAGGGTGTAAAAGGATTAGATACTTATGATCTTTTCCAACAAGTAATCTTCAGAGGAGACATTGAGCTATCTCCACAAGCATCACTTCACATCATGCTAGAGGTCTCCCACTTTGTTGACTGAGGGCAGCTTCTTAGCCTATTTCCATCTCCTCAAAATAAATGGTTGGACTTTTGTTTTGTTCTGTTTTGTTTTTTTCTGCTGAAAAATCAAAATATTTTTTGTTGCTGAAAGACAGGGAGAAAAGTCCAGCCAACACCTGCACGTGGCAACACAAGTTATAGTGCAGAGCAAAATAGTCTGAGAGATTTACATTGCAGGGTTTGTCTTCCCATCTGTGGCATGTCCGTTCATTCTCTCTTCTCTGTAAAAGGAAGCATTAAGTCCATCCACTGACTCTGAACACTTTCTGGTAGCTGAAGGAGGGGCCTGGAAGAATACTCTTCAAACAACAGGCTAAGAAGATCAGTTAGTTACTTGCTGCCGTGACTTTGTGTGTTGTAGCAGTTCGTGTGAGTGGTCTCACTGACTGCACGCATGAGTATATACACACACAATGCCTATCTATATGTATATATACACATGTACATAGGTATATGAGCTAGTGCATGTGTGTGGGAGGGGTGTACATATAATAAATATGTATACACACAATATCAGTAGTCCCAGAGTCAATGGTGCAACCTATATCAGGGGTAGGCAACCTATGGCACGCGTGCCAAAGGCAGCATGTGAGCTGATTTTCAGTGGCGCTCACACTGCCCGGGTCCTGGCCACTGGTCCAGGGGGCTCTGCATTTTAATTTAATTTTAAATGAAGCTTCTTAAACATTTTAAAAACCTTATTTTCTTCACTTACAACAATAGCTTAGTTATATATTAGACTTCTAGAAAGAGACCTTCTAAAAACATTTAAATGTATTACTGGCACGCAAAACCTTAAATTAGAGTGAATAAATGAAGACTCGGCACACCACTTCTGAAAGGCTGCTGACCCCTGACCTATATTATATAATATAGATAGCTATCCATAGGCATATTTGTGTGTGTGTGTGTGTGTGTATATACACACAGGTATATATATAATTAGACTGTATCGATATAAAATAAATTATAAAATTGCTAGAAGCTGAAATAATCAGTGTGCTGCTCTTCTTGGACAGAGAGTTGATGTGTTTTAATAGCTTAAACAGGAACAGAAGTGGGCAGCTTGTCCCAGCAGTATACTGTGGTTTCCTAGGTAACTGTACTTGAAATAAGGTGATGTCTGGAACTGGGTTGTAGCAAATCAATTTGTTGTAGGTGCATACATGGAAAAATGAAGCCACACAGAATCCTGCTGATTCTCAGCTCCTACATTGTATCACCTATTTATTTCAGTAATTGAAGATTTCAGTGAGTTTTAATGATCAGGAACACATTTTTCTTTTGTGGGGAGGGACACACAAAATATTATTATGCATATTATGTATTACTGATACAGTGCCATAGCTCTGCATTATGTTTTACAGACAAATGAAAAATGGCAGATCCCTGCCCTAAGGACTTTACAATCAAAGCCCTGATCCTGCAAATCCTTGCTCATGTGCTTACGTTTACATGCATGAGTAGCAATTGATAGCAATACAACTACATCATTGACATTCATCTGACTATTCATGTGCATAAAGTCAAGTACATGCACAAAAGCTTGTGGAATTGGGGCCAAAGCTTGCTCCTTTTATGCCAGTAGTCCCACTGATTCATTACTTATGGGGATAAGACGGATTTGGCCCTAAAATTAGACCTAGCATAACAAGAGATGAAAACCGTCAAAGGATAGAGGTTAGCAGTTGTGGGACAACCCAGTAATTAGGGCATTAGACTAGAACTTGAGAAACATAGAATCAAATTCATCCCCCTCCCTTTCACACCGAAAACAAATCAAGGCATTCAAAACTGACCATCATATAAAGAAACATTTAATCTCTAAACAAAACTTGCTTCCCCCCTAGAACAGGGGTCCTCAGCCTGGAGGGTCATGACATCTGGGAGTGTCACAAACAGATGTCAGGAGGTTGTGACCATTCTCCCCCCCAGAGGTGAGGGGCAGAGGTTCCTTTACATTTTGAACTCCTCCTTTATCTCTTCATCAGTCCTTGCAAGTACCCAGCTGCTCATGCCCCACTACTCACCTCTTCACAAAGTGGTGGACAACCCTACTAGCTAGAGGATTCTGTAAATATGATCATTAATGAAAGAGCAGGGATGACTCTAGGTTTCAGAATCAACTCTATTAAGAAAATCAGATCAGTTTACATACCTGTGGACAGCTTGAACCAATAGTGCCTGAAGCAGGTGTCAACAGGCTGAGAGCAGCTGACACTCACCCATTGGGTGTCCACTGGCTGCTTTTTAAAAATCCAGAGCGAGGCATGGTAAGTGAGGGAGCCCCTGTGATGTTTCAATATAAACTTCCTATAACAATCATTTTTGGAAACATGAGATTTTTGTTGGTCTCTTTTTCTTCATGTGAAATCTTTTCCTTTTAGGGTTTTTTTGGGGGTGGGGGTAGGGGATGGCGGAGAAATAAGGCATTTACCATGTTTGTTGGCTTTTAATACCGATTTGATAAAACTAAGCTCCTTTAACTCACGTTTGGATTTTGTGGTCCTGTCTTTCCATATTAGGCCCTCTTCAGGCATCACTTACCTAGCAGAGGATACAGATTTTCACATCGTGTGGATGATACTGGTGAGTTCCACTGGTCTGTGACCGTGAACTTGGCACGTACACAAGCAGGGCTGTGTATTCCAGAAGCTAGGCAAGGAGCCAGCAACAAAGAGTGAGAGTGGCCAAAGCAATCAAATTCAATGTGTTGTAGTCTGAAAAAATAAGAGAGAGAGAGAGGATGTCAAAGCAATAAGCTCACAACAAGTTGTTGTCTTGGGCAGCCCAGCTTATGGCTTCAGTCCTATTCTTAACTCCTTCCTACTGCCAAATGTAATTAGATATCCCATTTCAAAACAAACACAAAAAATTATACCCATTCTCCATAAGACATTTAAGATTTCCTTTTGGACAAAGGGTGACACTTTCTTAGAGCCCCAACATCTTATTATACAGTAGCACGTTTGGCCATGTCTGACTGATACCAGCCAGTTAGGAAAAAAGACTAAGGCCTGGTCTACACTGGGAGGGGGGATCGATCTAAGTTACGCAACTAAGTTAGATCAACTTAGTGTGGGGTCTTCACCGCAGTGAGTCGACTGCTGCTGCTCTCCTGTCAACTTCACCTGCGCCGAGCTGGAGTACAGGAGTCTATGGAAGAGCACTCGGGGATCAATTTATCGTGTCTAGACTAGACATGATAAATTGCCCCCCTGCTGGATCGATCACTGCCAGCTGATCCGGCGGGTACTGTAGACATACCCTAAAGAGAATCCTGGCCTGAAAGTGTTGTGCCCTTTCTTGGTTAATAGCTTTATTCTGGAGGTCAAAGAAGAGTGCTTTGAACTATTCCTTGGTTTCTGCTTCCTATGGTATTGATGGGGAGGTGGAGGCCAATGGATGAAATGAAGAATTTTAGCGTGACTGACTACAAAATGGAGCTGTCAGCCAGGGAAAAGTAAAGGGGGCATACAGGGTCAAAAGAGTTTAGAAACAAGAGCAGTAATCAGCAATGAATACCAACTATTTTACAGCAAATAAAACTCATCCATCTGATAATTGTCCAAAATCCAGCAGGCCCACCTCCCCCAAACACACAGAGGAGTGTTTCAAACCAAATTTTTGCTTCACAGCTACAAGTGATGGAAGAGAAAAGTGTTTGAAGGATCTGGAAATGAAGTGTAGTGTATCACAGCAGAATACCTGCAGAATTCTTGGGATTTTTGTGATTTCTTATATGCTTCCATAGTAAGACTGCCTCTTGGCTAAACAAAATTATCTTCCCATACCTTCTGGGCAGGATTTCTTACAGTGGGAAATCTATAAGCCAGAGGTTTTCCTCTCAGCTGATACAAAATTCTTGATTATTTTGACTCAGATACATGATAAATTACACACTATGTAGTTTTTACAAATCTGATGGTTTCACACAGTGCCCTTTAAACTAAACTGAAAAAAGTTTCTTTACCTTGCTTCTTTGGTGCTTCTTGTACCTTTTTTGACTAGTTACATTGTTCCATTTGGTTGGATTAATCTGGATACAATATTTCTTTGTTGGGCAACTACATGTTGTACATTCCGCATGTGCATATATATAATCAGTAGTTCTCAACCTGCGAGCCATTTGCAGAACAATCAGCATACAGCTGCAGCCCATGTAACATCCTCAGAGCCATAGAGCCGATATATATATTGTGTGGATGCAGCCCACATAACACACAGAGATAGATAGATAGATAGATAGATAGATAGATAGATAGATAGATAGATAGATAGATAGATAGATAGATAGATAGATAGATAGATAGATAGATAGATGGTACCACTGTAGGTGAATCAGGACAACAGAATTAGAATTCAATAACTGTCTTCCTTGCAGCCTGCCTTTGCAGGACATGTGTCTCTACTCCTCACCTACTCTATTCAACATCATTTTCACGATTACAGTACTTTCAGCAATGGCAACTACAGTATTCACAGCTGAGAAGCCAAAGAGTTTGAGAGACAACCCTGGAAGCGAGACACCCTCCTAACATCTCAGGCATGAATGACTGAGTGAGGACCTGATCCTGCAAGTTCCAGAGTGTCTCCTGGGGAGCACTGAGCACTTTCAAGGCTCATTAACTTCAAAGACAGTTGAGATTCCCTCAGCATCTTGCAGGATCTGGACCTGAGTGAAGGATATTGGAAGAGTGACAGGGTGAAACATGAGAGAGAGGCTAGGCAGGTATTGATGCCACCTGTCATCTCTAGTGTATATGCATGGCCACATACAGGCAGTCAGACACCATGCAGAACTTTAATGCCACTTAGCAGGAGTTCCACAGACCTGAACAGCTGCCTTCCTGTCCTGCTGTGCCTACTGACAGGAACCACTTAGCCCTGAATGCTGAATCATCACTTCCTGCTCTCCTGAGGTAAGCAAATGAGATGGTGACTGATAGTGAATGACTGAACACGTGTGAGTGAATAACTGAGTGAATGAGAAGGAACAGGAATGAAAATAGGAAGACAGCTGGGTGAAATTTTTTGTCAGAAGCTTTTTTTCACTAAAAATGAATTCTGTCAACTGAAACATTTCATGAATTTGTGTTGAATTCACATCATCATTTTTGTTCAAAAAAAGAAAAAAAATAGAAAAAATCTAAACAAAACGTTTCAGTTTTTCAATTTGAAATGACTGTTTCAAAATGTATTTCAAATTCATTTTCAAAAAATAAATAAATGGCTTTTAAAAGCTCAAAAATGAAACAAAACTTTTCATTTCAGGTCATACAAAGATTTTCCCTCCTCCTTACCCGCCCTCCCCCCACATCAGTTCTCAAAAAAAAATTAAACATTTTTGTTTCAGGTTGACCCAAAATGATTTTTCTTTTTCATTTTCAAAACAGTTAGTGACCTGACAAATCAATTAGTCACACAGCTTTAAACAGGAATCAGAGCAGGAGTGCATGAGAAAGAGAAAGGTACTGCACTCACAAGTATGAAGGGGTAGCAGCTTTGCCTTCATGGTAAAGCACACTGGGCTGAGAGTCAGAAAACATGGGTTCTAATTTGTCTCTTACTGTGTTAGAAAATAGGGATAATAATACCTACCTACCTATTTCAGAGGGAGGTTGTGAGGCTGACTTCATTAGTGTTCATTAAATTCTTTGAATTCCTAGGATCGAATGTGCACAAAGTATTATTAATACCTGGGGGGAAATGGGAGGAAAACTTGGTTGGCCCCAATCCACATTATTCCTGCATTGTCCCATTTTATACAGGGTGAACTCATGAACTGTAAAAACAATGAGGAGTCTGGTGGCACCTTAAAGACTAACATTTATTTGGGTTTATGCTTTCGTGGGTTAAAAAACCCACTTCTTCAGATGTATGGCTAACACGGCTACCCCTCTGATATTTGGTACCATGAACTGTAGATCAACTTGCAAGATTTTAAAGGACTCTAAAATAACTTTCTGGACCCATATGTTGTCACTATGATGCAGCATTGCATTGTGTTATTAGGAAACCTCAACACCTCCTGTGGCTAACTTTGGCAACACGTGTGTGACCTACCTCAGTTTCTCCTTCTTCCACCCATGCAAAGGCATATTTTATCTGTCAGTGGCAAATTCAACCCCTTTTTATTCATAGAAAGTTCCACAGTCCAGATCCATCACAGTAAAAAAAATTCCTTCCAAAGTAAAATAAGAATACAGTGCAGCAGCTCTCCAATCCCATTCAATGGTCACCATTCCGTGGTCACCCACCTGAGAGTCATTAACTTTTCTGTCCCCAGGTCCTTTAACTGCAGTTCCAGGCCCCCGTTCTCAAGACTATCTACCTGAGACCCTGCTCTCCTGCAACTCATCTCCTGCAGCCCCAATCAGGTCTCCCACCAGAGGGCTCCCCTCAGTGTTCCACTCACCAGGACTCCTCACCTGTGAGTCCTGCCCCTACTCAGGAGAACCTCCCTCCGGCACCAAGCCCTTGTTCCTGGGCTCCTCCTGCAGCACTCATCATCAGCTCTTCTGCCAAAGAACTCCCTGCAGCGTTACACTCCCTAGGCCTCTTTGACAGGGCATACTACACCTCCCCCCAGAGTTAGCCCTTTGCTTCTGGGCCCAGCTTATATTGAGCAAGCTGATTTTTTCCCCTCGTTCTGAGAGGCCTCCACCCAAGCCAAACTCCACAGGGAACCCCAGCTCTAGCCAGTCCTCCTAACACCTTTCCTCAGAATTTGTCACCAGTCACTGCTCTCCTTCAGGTCTCCTGCAGCCCTTTAACCTCAGGCAGCTTTCACCTGCTACTGACTAACTCTGAGACTCACCTACACTGGACCCTTCTACTCCTTCCTAAAGGGGCCAGTCACCCTGTGACACACTGGGGCTGCATTTGCAGCTAGTCAAAAATTTCCATCAAAACTTTTTGTTTCTTTGACTGAAAATTGGGTTTTGAACTCAACGGAAACTTTCACAGAGTTTGTTGTCTGCAGAAAAAATTGATTTCTTTTTGGTGAAAAATGTCTTTTAAAAAGTCAAAATTTTCTGTGCAAAATTGACAAACTGCCCCCTCCTCCATTTTCATTGAAATTTTCTGAGGGAGACCTATTTTCCAGTGACCACATGAGACACAGAAAGATGTTCCGGTGTCATGACACAACACTCACAAGAAATAAGCCCACCCACACATTTTCATTTTACAAGACATGTATTTATTATATGTAAAAATGAGGAATGTTTGCTTGTTTGGTCAAGCACACTGTAAACACATCTATGCTGGGTAACCATGTGATCTTATTTCTGGGGGGCCCTGCCTCTCCTCCTCCCATTTGTTGCTCCTTCACTACATCATCTGTGAAATCAGAATGCAAGTTCTTCAAAGCAAGGACCATGCGAAATTGATCAGCACTGTAAGGCCCCCAGTGCACTTTGGGTCACTGTACAATAAAGATTTGTGCTACAGCAGCACTTAAAGCACAGACTGATTAAGTGACTTTCCCAAGGTCCCACAGGAAGTCTGTGGAGGAGCCATGTCCTTCCTCTGAATGAGATTTATATCTTGATATCACAATGCAGAAATTTGTTCTTCAAAATAAACAGCTAAAGGAGTCAACTCCTGTTTCCAGTCCTTACATATGACAACATACCCTGGGATATTTTCTTCTGCAACAAGCCTATAATTAGTGGGAATGGCATGTGTATATCAAGAGAATAATATAACTCCATAGACACACTTACGGCCTTTCAAGACACTTGCTTTGGTTTTACTGGTTAGATATGTTGCGTCCTTAAGGTACATTTATAAGATGGGCATACTAGAGTGGTGAGAGGGCACAAGGAAACTTCTCTCCCCTCAGCACAACAGTGCCAGTACAAAAACTAGTATCCTAGAAAGGGGTGTCCTAACGGTGTCACAATGGGGCCATGGCCCTGATACATCCTAATCACCACGATGGCTGAGCTTGGAAGACAAACTGGCTTCCTTTGTTGCAGAAGTAATGCAGAAGGAGCATTTCCCTGCCTTCTCCCTTAGCTCAGCTCAGCCTCTTGGGAGCCATAACTGAGCCCCTCAGCGCTCACTTTCCCCTGAGAGTGATAACAGCACTGTAGCTATTTTTCGTTTAAAAAGAATCCACTTTCAGCTTGATCAGGATCCAAACTCTGAGTGATAGTGATAAATGTACTGCTGTCCTCCTCACTCTCCTTCCATTTTTCAGATTCTGGTGTGGATACTCCTGAATGGAGGCATCAATTTCCAGGACAACAACAATGGGTTTCAATCTCCGATTATTTAATGAGGAATTATAAATAAACAGTACTTCTTCAGAGAAACTCTATTCAAAATCTCTGTGGGATCCTAAAGAACTCCAGAATTGAAATAACTCACTGGCTCTACAGTCCTTAGTAAACACAATTTAATCTAAAAATATCAAAACGTTGTTATGAAATGAAAAATAATCATTAAAGCCATGTGGCTCAACGGTTTAATGTATAGCATCAACAGACCTGGCTATGCCAAATTTAATTAAGGATTTTTATTTGCAGCAATAAATTATCATCCAAGGTAGAATAAAAGTTATTCAATTTGTTAGCATTCGGTTTCATTTAGGTGTACAATTAGTGGGTTTATCCTATTGCAAAATAATTCAGCTAAGAAATCAGAGCACCAAAAAAGAGTACAACTGAATCTATTAACAATCTTCAAACACTAATTGGATACAGCTCTGGACAGGACATTTTATGTGTGTCATATTTCTCTCTCACACACACACACACATAAATGTGTGTAACCATTTAGTAGAAATGATTAGTTGAATGCTACTGTAATGCTACTAATAATAAAAGCAGTATTTTTTTTACAGACATCGCCAAGGGCATCTTTTAGTAAAGATGCAAAGAAAAAAAAAAGCTATAAAATCTTCTTTTTTTCTAAAGAGACCATGCAGGAGCAATTTCTTCATTAGCCTCATGCTGGTTCCTTATGCATTCCCAGTAACCAGGGACCAAAATGGATCACGAATATGGCACCCAAGGGGTCCTATTGCCAAGCATCTTTTCCCGCTATTTAAACTAGTGGGCAATGTGGGTGTAAAATGCTACTACATTGTCAGCTGTAAGCAGACAGAAACTAATCTGTTGACAACAAAAAGCCAATTTGTGTATCCCTGTCACATTTCCCCAGGGGATAACCAGGGGTGTGAGGGACTTTGCTATCACCTGCCCTTAGTGTGAGGAAGCCTTGTCTGTGCTTGCCAACTACAGGCAACACAAGCACTCCCCTCTAGACCTAAGCAGGCCACGCTCTCTGTCCAGGTTAGCGGCAGGCACACTCCAACCCCAAGCCCTCCAAGTGGCTCCCAGAGTGTGCAGTCCCTGTTCCACTGGACACTGATGGATTCACAGATTCACCGCTTCCAAAGAAGCAGTACACCCCAGCTTACCACTCCCACCTCTAGTCACTGCTCTGCTTTACACAGAGATATGTTTATAGTGAAAACAAATAAAAGTTTATTTTTTATTCATTAGAGATTCAAGCAATAGAAAGTAGAAGTGTTGGAAACAAACGGCTACATATAAAATAATACCCATACCTAGACTTTACTTAACTAGATACTTTTCTGTCTAATAGAGCAATACTCGCCGAAAATCCTTCCAGTGTTTTACAGCCAGGTTTGGCTGTGATCTTCCATTTATGAGACAGGTCACACTGTCAGCTTGCTTCCTTGGTGAAAGATTCAACGTGTCTCTTGGTAGCCTTAGATATACCAGGACAGTCCTTTGTTCTTTTTCATAATCTGGACACACCCTGCTTATTGGTTTCCTCTCTTGTCAGTTTTGCAATCTTTTTATTAGCATCAGGCTCAATATGCAAACAGATTTACATTGTGAGACACATGATGCACTCATGACCAGCCAGCGAGATACACATCTATTACCCTTTGCTGGAAAGGAACCTGTCCAAGACAGCTCACCTCCTGGTTACCTCCCTTAACAACATAATTTTCAGTACAGACATATAACTCCTGAAATGTTACCTGTACATTCATTTCACAGTGATTATGATGACTGGCTATAAGTAGAGCTCTCACTCTTTAGTGAATTATTATGCATATATCTAACTCTAAGCACTCTGCCAGTTGACACAATGAGGTTCCTGGGTCATAGTCAGGTACAGGGCACAATCCTGCAGATTTTATTCAGGCGATCTTAACATTCACCAAAAGCGAATCTCATCCCAAAACTACAGAGGTTATGCTGGAAGCAGAGGTGAAAGTAAGATGGTACGCCCCGGTACGGTGTATCAGCAAGAGCCAGTTCGCTGTACCGGGGCAGCCCAGCTTCCCCAGACGGCAATTTAAAGGGCCTGGGGCTCGCTGCTGGTAGCCCCAGGTCCTTTAAATTGCCACCAGAGCCCTGCTGCCAGAGCTCTGGAGTAGCGGCAAGGCTCCGGGGATTATTTATAGGGCCGGGGCTCCTGCTGCCTCTACTGCCCTGGGCCCTTTAAATAGCCACCAGAGTCCCGCCGCCGCTACCCCAGGGCTCTGGGGACTATTTAAAGGGCTTGGAGTAGCGGCGGGGCTCTGGGGCTATTTAAAGGGCCCGGGATTCCCGCTGCCTCTACGGCCCCGGCCCTTTAAATAGCCACCAGAGCCCTGCTGCCAGAGCCCTGGGGTAGCAGTGGCAACCAGGGGCTCTGGCAGCGGTTTAAAGGGCCCAGGGCGGTAGCGGCGGCCGAGACCTGGGCCCTTTAAACTGCTGCTGGAGCCCCTGGCTGCCACTGCTACCCCGGTGGGGGAGAGGGAGGGCACTTACCGGTACAGGGCAGGCCGGGGCTGGCTCTGATCCCCCGCCCCTTCTGCCCAAGGTCCCGCCCCTTCCAGAGGCTAGAAACAGCCCCAACCCAGCTCCTTACTGGTAAGTCCCTATTTCTACTTTCACCCCTGGCTGGAAGAACTGCTACCTGTGTTCCCACTTTAAGTTTATTCATGTGCTGGTCCAGTAGTAGTTTCGCCTGAGTAATATTGGCAGGATAAGGCCCCTAGTACAGTATATAAAGTAGCAGGATAACCTACTGGGAAGTGAACTAGGGAAAAAAACACTTATTCGAAAAAATAAATGCAGAAGAAGAGATAATTGATGAAATTATGGTTGTACATGTGCTATTATTAACTGGAAGGACAACCAAATCTAATTCAACAGCAATAACAATTCTTTATTGCTACAATACCCTCTGCTTTAAGGCCTCTGGGTGCTAATCAAGCATAAAATTAAAATAAAATCTTAAAGATAAAAGGCTTGGAATCACATAATCAATAATAACATGGGGCCCAATCCTGCAAGTATTAGGCAGGGAAATAATTTTACTCAGATAAGCTACACTATTGAACTCAGAAGGACTACTCACGGGAGTAAAGGTACTAAAGGTGTTTATGGGTGAAATACTGCCCTAGCTGAATTGCAAATCTCCTACTGACTTCATTGGGGCCAGGATTTCACCCTAAGCCTCTACAGGATTACAGATGTACAAATATACAATAAATAAGCTGACTTGTCTCACCTCTTCATTGTCATTATTATTTGTATTATTATCTGTATTACAGTGGCTACAACTGAGATCAGGCCCCACTGCACTAGATATGCACAAACACATGGAATTTGAACCAGTCCCAGCTCTGAAGAGCACCTACAATCTAGATAGGCTAAAAGAACAAATAGTGGCAGAAAGGGATTCAACATACAAAGCAGACGATTGGGAACCCAGACACAGAGATTAAATTACTTGCCCAAGATCACACAGGAGGTCTGTGGCAGAGCTGAGAATATAATATATGTCTCTCAACTTTCAGTACAGAAATAAAATGTATCCTTGTTAAATGTTTGGTATGTTTACCGCCCCTCCACCCCATTTCACAAGTCAATATAAAACTGTAAAATAAATAAAATATATTAAGCCTCACAGTAGCTCAGCCCACTCATTAAGCAAGTGGCTCCATCCTGTTAACGTCTTCCCAGCTTTCACTGATAGTCCAGGTAGAGTTTGTAGCAGTAGTCTAGCGCACAGGTTACAAAGGTGTGGATGAAACAAGAAGAGCCTCTAGTCTCTTTGCCACTAGAGATGAAAGTCTCTTGGACATTTGAGGTACATCTGCACTGCAAAAATAATTTAAAAAACCCACAGCGACAAGTCTCAGAAGCTGGGTCTACAGACTCAGGCTCACACTTCGGTGCTAAAAATAACAGTGTGGACATTCTCCTTCATGCTGGAGCTCAGGGTCTGAACCACATGCCTCCCACTGGGTTTCAGAGCCAAAGCAGGACTGTCTACATGGCTATTTTTACCACCATAGCGTCAGCCCCCCAACCTGGGTTCTAAGACTTGCTGTTGTGGGGTTTTTGTCAGAGATTTTTTTTTCTGGTAGTGTAGACATACCCATAGATGAGAACAGAAGTCTAGTGCAGGTGTTACTTAATGTAAGCAACATGTCTTGCATATAAATTGTGTGTGTTTTAAAAAGGACTTTTGTTGGTAAGGCAGTACCAACTAATGACAAAGGTAGATTGAATGTGTCATGAATATTGGAAGGGAAAATTGAGTAGGCCCAAGCTTTGACCAAGATAACTTTAATTAAAATAACTGTGTACAAGGGGCAGGAGAAGAGAAAGAATGAAAAATGCCAGTCTTGAGAAATGAAATGTAACTGTAATCGCTAGAAGCCTTAACCGCAAAAGTACAACCTGATAATAAACAGGCAAGCTTGTTGCTTTTGTATTCCTAATAAGGAGCTGTTTTTCTGTTTAAAAGGATATTACGAATGAAAAGTGTGTTTGACTAAATGTGGTTTTAAGCTATATAAGCTTCTGTGTTCCTTTGTTAGATAAAGAATGTCAGTGAAGCCAAACGGCAAAAATTAAGCTGTCTGTACACTAATGCGAGGAGCCTAGGAAACAAAATGGAGGAACTAGAGCTACTGGTGCAGGAAGTGAAACCGGATATTATAGGGATAACAGAAACATGGTGGAATAGTAGTCATGACTGGAGTACAGGTATTGAAGGCTATGTGCTGTTTAGGAAAGACAGAAATAAAGGCAAAGGTGGTGGAGTAGCATTGTATATCAATGATGAGGTTATCTGTAAAGAAATAAGAAGGGATGGAATGGATAACACAGAGTCTGTCTGGGCAAAAATCACATTGGGAAAGAAAGCTACTAGAGCCTCCCCTGAGATAGTGCTTGGGGTGTGCTACAGACCGCCTGGATCTGATTTGGAGATGGATAGAGACCTCTTTAATGTTTTTAATGAAGTAAACACTAATGGGAATTGTGTGATCATGGGAGACTTTAACTTCCCAGATATAGACTGGAGGACAAGTGCTAGTAGTAATAGGGCTCAGATTTTTCTGGATGTGATAGCTGATGGATTTCTTCATCAAGTAGTTGAAGAGCCAACAAGGGGGGGATGCCATTTTAGATTTGGTTTTGGTGAGTAGTGAGGACCTCATAAAAGAAATGGTTGTAGGGGACAACCTTGGTTCGAGTGATCATGAGTTAATTCAGTTCAAACTAGATGGAAGGATAAACAAAAACACATCTGGGACTAGGGTTTTTTATTTCAAAAGGGCTAACTTTAAAGAATTAAGGAAATTAGTTAGGCAAGTGGATTGGACTAAAGAACTTGTGGATCTAAAGGCAGAGGAGGCCTGGAATTATTTCAAGTGAAAGTTGCAGAAACTATCAGAAGCCTGCATCCCAAGAAAGGGGAAAGAAATCATAGGCAGGAGTTGTAGACCAAGCTGGATGAGCAAGCATCTCAGAGAGGTGATTAAGAAAAAGCAAAAAGCCTACAGGGAGTGGAAGATGGGCGGGATTAGCAAGGAAAGCTACCTTATTGAGGTCAGAACATGTAGGGATGAAGTGAGAAAGGCTAAAAGCCATGTAGAGTTGGACCTTGCAAAGGGAATTAAAACCAATAGTAAAAGGTTCTATAGCCATATAAATAAGAAGAAAACAAAGAAAGAAGAAGTGGGACCGCTAAACACTGAGGATGGAGTGGAGGTTAAAGATAATCTAGGGATGGCCCAATATCTAAATAAATACTTTGCCTCGGTCTTTAATAAGGATAATGAGGCGCTTAGGGATAATGGAAGGATGACAATTGGGAATGAGGATATGAAGGTAGATATTACCACATCCGAGGTAGAAGCCAAACTCGAACAGCTTAATGGGACTAAATCGGAGGGCCCAGATAATCTTCATCCAAGAATATTAAAGGAACTGGCACATGAAATTGCAAGCCCATTAGCAAGAATTTTTAATGAATCGGTAAACTCGGGTTGTACCGTACGACTGGAGAATTGCTAACATAGTTCCTATTTTTAAGAAAGGAAAAAAAAGTGATCCGAGTAACTATAGGCCTGTCAGTTTGACATCTGTAGTATGTAAGGTCTTGGAAAAAAATTTGAAGGAGAGGATAGTTAAGGACATTGAGGTCAATGGTAATTGGGACAAAATACAACATGGTTTCACAAAAGGTAGATCGTGCCAAACCAACCTGATCTCCTTCTTTGAGAAAGTAACAGATTTTTTAGACAAAGGAAATGCAGTGGATCTAATTTACCTCAATTTCAGTAAGGCATTTGACACGGTTCCACATGGGGAATTATTAGTTAAATTGGAAAAGATGGGGATAAATATGAAAATTGAAAGGTGGATAAGGAAGTGGTTAAAGGGGAGACTACAACAGGTCATACTGAAAGGTGAACTGTCAGGCTGGAAGGAGGTTACTAGTGGAGTTCCTCAGGGATCAGTTTTGGGACCAATTTTATTTAACCTTTTTATTACTGACCTTGGCACAAAAAGCGGGAATGTGCTAATAAAGTTTGCAGATGACACAAAGCTGGGAGGTATTGCTAACACAGAGAAGGACCGGGATATCATACAAGAAGATCTGGATGACCTTGTAAACTGGAGTAATAGTAATAGAATGAAATTTAATAGTGAAAAGTGCAAGGTCATGCATTTAGGGATTAATAACAAGAATTTTAGTTATAAATTGGGGACACATCAATTGGAAGTAACAGAGGAGGAGAAGGACCTCGGAGTATTGGTTGATCACAGGATGACTATGAGCCGCCAATGTGATATGGCCGTTAAAAAAGCTAATGCGGTTTTAGGATGCATCAGGCGAGGAATTTCCAGCAAAGATAAGGAGGTGTTAGTACCGTTATCTAAGGCACTGGTGAGATCTCATCTGGAATACTGTGTGCAGTTCTGGTCTCCCATGTTTAAGAAGGATGAATTCAAACTGGAACAGGTTCAGAGACAGGCTACTAGGATGATCCGAGGAATGGAAAACCTGTCTTATGAAAGGAGACTGAAAGAGCTTGGCTTGTTTAGCCTAACCAAAAGAAGGTTGAGGGGGGATATGATTGCTCTTTATAAATATATCAGAGGGATTAATATTAGGGAGGGAGAGGAATTATTTAAGCTTAGTAACAATGTGGACACAAGAACAAATGGATATAAACTGGACACTAGGAAGTTTAGACTTGAAATTAGACGAAGGTTTCTAACCACTAGAGGAGTGAAGTTCTGGAACAGCCTTCCAAGGGGAGTAGTGGGGGCAAAAGACATATCTGGCTTTAAGACTAAGCTTGATAAATTTATGGAGGGGATGGTATGATGGGATAGCCTAATTTTGGCAATTAATTTGGCAATTGATCTTTGATTATCAGCAGGTAAGTATGCCCAGTGGTCTGTGATGGGATGTTAGATGGGTTGGGATCTGAGTTACTACAGAGAATTCTTTCCTGGGTGCTGTCTGGTGAGTCTTGCCCACATGCTCAGGGTTTAACTGATCGCCATATTTGGGGTCAGGAAGGAATTTTCCTCCAGGGTAGATTGGCAGAGGCCCTGGAGGTTTTTCGCCTTCCTCTGCAGCATGGGGCACGGGTCACTTGCTGGAGGATTCTCTGCAGCTTGAGGTCTTCAAACCGCAATTTGGGGACTTCATTAACTCAGACATAGGCTAGGGGTTTGGTATAGAAGTGGATGGGTGGGATTCTGTGGCCTGCGTTGTGCAGGAGGTCAGACTAGATGATCATAATGGTCCCTTCTGACCTTAAAGTCTATGAGTCTATGAGTTAGATAGACCAGCTAGGCTGGCTGTGTCTCCCTGCATGCTTGTAATAAAGTGGGCCTCAGGCTGTTCTGATCCAAACACAACGCGTGGTTAATTTTTCCACCACAACATGATGCATTTTTGGCCATGAGCTTACAGGAAATCTAAATGGTTTTAAATAACTTTGTTCAAATGTCCTGAGGTTTTTAATGGAGAATGAAAATGATAAGGATCATATATTAGTATTTTACTGACTACAAGACAAAAAGGTTGCTTTGTAAACATTTTAAACTTTCTACCTGATCAGACTTAC
Organism: Mauremys reevesii; assembly: GCF_016161935.1. Classification (NCBI taxonomy): domain Eukaryota; kingdom Metazoa; phylum Chordata; order Testudines; family Geoemydidae; genus Mauremys; species Mauremys reevesii. The sequence goes on along the minus strand of NC_052624.1, from coordinate 172,277,373 downwards.
CTTCTATTTGAGGATGTAACTCCCACTGTCGTCAGCATACTGATGGGTGAAAAGGCGAACACATCCTTCTGTCCAGGAAAAGAGATTTTGGACCTTTCCATTTCCAAAATAATGAATAGAATGAATGGGTTTGGGGTTTTTGTGAATTGCAGCTTGTGCTCGTGACTTCATATTTTCTGCAAAAGTATCAAAAAGAAACATTTTTTTTTGGCGGGGAGGGTTTTCTTTCAAACATTCTCATGGAAATTTTCCAGTTTTTTAACAGATAAAAGGACCATTTCAGAAGAAAAAATAAAAAAGTCCATAATTTTTTTTAAAGGTCATTTTCGTAAAAAAAAAAATGTTGACCACATCCAATTAACATATTGATTCCTGATAACAGTGGGGTTATTAATGGTCTCAATTGGTTAAGACCTCTGTTTTAAGTCTCTCCCCTCCCCCCACCCCCAAAAAGCCTCTTCCAGCAGCATAGTGCCAGCTAACACCATGTTGTAAGGAACTCTCCCCTTACCTGTTCTTTCCCGGAGAATCATGCCACTATTCTTAAAAGATTTTTGTTGCTGTTGGTTGGCACGTCTCCTCCCTTATTAAATCATTCACCATGTAATTTACATCATATTGCTTAATTAAGGGGAAATTGTTTTGCTGAGGAGTCTGTTGGAGGATGAATAGAATCAATCAACTTTCTTAAAAGACTAGAATCTCCATAAAAAACCATTCACTTCCAGGCTTACTTCTACAGAAACAATAAAATGAATGCTATTGTACTACCTGGAAAATGTGATGCTGCAGTGCATTTTAAATGCTTATGACAGGTATATTGTAAATGTTTATGATGGATATATTGTATATTTTTCATATCTCTGGTTAGAAAATAAAAGGGGTCTAACTTAATAAGCATCAAGTGCTTGAATTTGGGGCTGGAGTACTAATAGGCGGCTGTGCCATGCCACCATTTTCATGGCTCTCAGCTGATGAAAGGAAAAAGGAAGCCGAGAAAAAGTTGTCAGGCCACCACTTCTAAGGAGAGTGTCATCACTTTGCCCTCTAGCTTCCCGTCCCAGTTCAGGCACTGCTAATAGGAGTTATGTGTGTGCATATAGACAGAATAAAAAACAGCTCCGGCACACAAGTATAAAGTCAACTGCTGTGTCTACTGCAGACCACCCATCATACTGGAGAAGCTGAACCTAATTAATTTAAACCAGGCCCACCTTGTTTTATTATAAGTAATAAGAATAATTTGTTTCTGTAGCACCAAGAGTCTGCTATGGCTATTGTCTTCAGTGGTACTTAGTAGCTTGCAGGATCAGTATAAAAGTTATAATTTACAGATAAGGGCTGGGGAATTGGGAATGGTGACAAACAAAGTGACGGAGCAGCAGTTCTTGACATTTTTCATACCAGGACCTCCCACCCAGGTAGCCAGGATCTCACTCACACCACTTCCTTCCCATTTAGCAATATGGGAAGGGCAGGATGGTCATTGACCCCCTGGTATTTGTTTGTGACCTCTAGCTTAAGAATTCCTGGGCTACAGTGACTGGGTTATGTTAACATCTTTGGCCCATATATTCCATCTAAATTAATACAAGAAGTCTCATGATCTCTGGGTAAATCAGCAAATGAGAGTTTGAAGTGTAAGGCTCCAAAACTAGGCACAGATTGCCTACTCCCATGAAAAAAAATCTAGGGGGAGAAAATGAGGAAGCTCCCCTCTGTCTTTCTAGAGTCTCCCAGTGCTTTCAGAATGGATTGAATATTTATCCTCACTTTTCCTGAACTGTTTTGAAGGATACAGTCCAGCTACACAGGACTGCACATTTTCTGTGCACATTCCTCTGCAGTGTCTGTATTTCAGGAGTGGCAGGAAGACAATTCCTAACTGGTTGGGTAATGCAGGTAGGGAGTTTCCTGACTGAAAGGCTGTATATAAATGTAAAATATTATTAATTATTTTAATCATTCGATTTTCAAGTTTGTGAGAGAGGACCTCAAATTCAGGAGTCTGTTAGAATTAGAGATAGGTCCAAACTGCAAATGTTGGATCAAATCTGAGCTTCTACCAAGATTAGGCTTGTCTGGATCTGGGGTTTTGGTTTGGGCCCATCTTTGATTGTAAAAGACTCTCCCCTGAGTCCATTACTCGGCTGGAAATTCTGTAATGCAGAATTCCCTCTCTTCCCTCTCTAAACCTGCCAGGTGTAGCCTGTAAGATGTATAGGATAGTGAATGATCCTATCATAAGTGAGTCTCCACATTCTTGATAACTGTATTCTGTCAGGTGGTGTGTGAATTCCGAGGAAAAGAAAACTCTGCCTTGGGGAAATGTTCAAGTTAGCCTTTGGAGCTACAATATGATATACTGAACTTTAGATCAGTCTGCTGAAATGCAGCACTGTACTGAATACACTGGATGAAAACCCCACACAATAACCCCCTAAATCTATGTACATTTTTAATGCTTCTTACATATTTCTCTTTTCTCTGAGGTGTGGGTCCATTTCTGTGCCCCCTTCTTTAGAGCCGGGGTGGGCAAACTATGGCCCGTGGGCCGCATCTGGCCCGAGAGCCATTTTAATCCAGCTCTCGAGCTCCCACTGCAGAGTGGGATCTGGGGCTTGCCCTGCTCTGGCACTCCAGCCGGGGAGCAGGGTTGGGGGCAGCTCTGCACGGATCCCAGAAGCAGTGGCATGTCCCCCCTCTGGCTCCTATGCATAGGGGCAGCCAGGGGGCTCCACTCCATACACTGTCCCCACCCCAAGTGCTGCCCACGCAGCTCTCATTGGCCAGGAACCATGGCCAATGGGAGCTGCAGGGGTGGCATCTGCAGACAAGGCAGCGTGCAAAGCCGCCTGGTTGCGCTTCTGTGTAGGAGCCGGAGGGGGGCATGCCACTGCTTCCAAGAGATGCTTGAGGTAAATGCTACCTGGAGCCTGCACCCCTGAGCCCCTCCAGCCTCCAACCCTCTGCCTCAGCCCTGATCCCCCTCCCACCCTCTGAACCCCTCAGTCCTAGCCTGGAGCACCCTCTTACACCCCAAACTCTTCATCCCCAGCCCCACCCAAGAGCCTGCACCCCCAGCCGGATCCTTCAATCCCCTGTGCCCCAACTCCCACCCCAGCCCTGATCCCCCTCCTGCCCTCCAAACCCCTCGATCCCAGCCCAGAGCCCCCTCCTAAACCCCAAACCCCTCATCCCCAGCCCCACTCAAGAGCCCACATCCCCAGCCGGAGCCCTTACTCCCTCTCCCCGCACTCCACCCTCCCTTTCCCAGCCTGGAGTCCCGTCCCACACCCTGAACTCCTCATTTCTGGCCCCACGCCGGAGCCCATATCCCCAGCCGCAGCCCTAACCCCCTCCTACACCCCTACCCCAATTTCATGAGCATTCCTGGCCCACCATACAATTTCCATACCCAGATGTGGCCTTTGAGCCAAAAACTTTACCCACCCCTGCTTTAGACAGTATAGCAATGATCATAGAAAAGTATGAAGAATTGTACATAGTGAGTTGATATATCTATCTATCTATATATATATATATATGTAAGAAAGGATTTTATTACAGCTTTAGATTGTCTGACCCAACGCATTTTGCTGATTCAGACTCATAAGGTCTAAAATAATTTCCTACTGCTGCCCTATCTGCTGGACTGTTGTATTTTTAAACAATTAATGGGCCAGCAAATGCCTGGGAATAGGTCCCATGACACTGTGAACTAAAACAGAACAATTTTTGCACAGGGTAAATCTGGTGCTGCAGCAAATTTATGGCAAAAGACTCTATACTTGAGATATTAATGATTAGGACCTGATCCTACAAAGATTTAGGAGAGTGCTTAACTTCACACACAGTGAATAGTCCCATTAACCTGGCCCTTATTCTGTATTTAGCCCAGAATTTTTGCTCACTACATAATAAGGCCCTGAGCAATGGGATCATTATTTTTTCCTCCATACAATATTATAATGGAACTGGGACTGAAATTCTGTGCTGCTGACCTCCCCAGTAATACATGTGGTCCTGGAAAGGAGTCCTCAAGAGCAGGGGTGGCTCTAGGCACCAGCGGGCCAAGCGCCCGCTTGGGGCGGCATCCTGGGGAGGGCGGCATTTGGCTCCGGTGGAACTCCCGCCGGCATGCCGGCGGCAGGTCCACCGGAGCCCGGGACGAGCGGACCTGCCGCAGTCATGCCTGCGGCGGGTCCCGTCTTCATGCGGCTACGGGTGAGCTACCGCAGGCATGACTGCGGCAGGTACGCGACGCCCGGTCACCCGTGGACCTGCCGCAGGCATGCCGGCGGGAGCTCCACCGGAGCCAAATGCCGCCCTCCCCAGGATGCCGGAGCCGCGGGAAGAGGGGACCCGCCGCGGGACTGGGGAAGGGCGGCGCAGCGCTCCGTGCTGCTTGGGGCAGCCTACTTTGTAGAGCCGCCCCTGCTCAAGAGGCATAGGTTCAAGGATGACACAACATGCCGTACAGTGATAGACTCAAGGAGCTTGATCTATTTAGCTTAACAAAGGAGTGACTTGATTACACTCTATAAGTACCAACATGGGGAGCAAATATTGGCTCCTCAGTCTAGCAGAGAAAGGTATGACACGATCCACTGGCCGGAAGTTGAAGCTAGACAAAATCAGACTGAAAATAAAGCGTAAATTTTTAACATGTGGGGGTAATTAACCACTGGAACAATTTACCAAGGATTGTGGTGGATTTTCCATCACTGACAAGTTTTAAATCAGGATTGGATGTTTTTCTAAGATCAGCTCTAGGAATGATGTTGGGGCAGTTCTCTTGCCTGTGCTAAACAGGAGGTCAGACTGGATGATCACGACGGTCCTCTCTGGCCTTGGAATCTATGAGTACCTGTCTGCCAGGAAATACTTCCTGGGGTGGACATGGGGGTTTTCAGGCCTCTTTTACATCACTCTGGCCCTTTTACACCACATAAAGGAGTGGGAGTGAGGGTCTCACTCTTGGTGAATTAAGCATTGGACAAGATCATCCATTCAGATGAGCAAAGCTCATTTTATGAGCTTCCTGTGACTGTAGGGGTGGTGGGCTTGATGACTTGTTCCACTTAGTTTAGAAAACTGGAAGGCTCCAGAAGCGATAACAGCGGCTATCCTATAAGTAGTGTAAGAGAAATACTGCACCTGCTTTTAGTTCCTGTCGCTAATATTTATTTCAATGTTTTGTTCTGAGGTTGGACATTATTAGATAAACCCACTGGAGTGTTCTTAAATTGTTTTGGCTTCGTTTTGTTCTTACGTTATTTTTATTTCCTTTGTCAACAGTGCAGCTGAGAAACCTAAAAAGTATCAGAAGAGCAAGTCAATGTGCCCCAGATGGAAACAGAGAAGCATAAAACAGTCTCTCTTCAAGCTAGTGTCCTGAGTTGGTTAAAGAAGTGGTATTTGGTTATATGGAGCCATCAAGTTTTAAGGGAGCCACAGTATTAAAAAGTTTGGGAACCACAGGCCTAGAGGGACACATGACCCTACAGAGTTAAACAAAGATCTCAGCAGAGAAGAACTGAAGCTACAACACCACTGGAGCAAAAGACAATTTAAAGTGGTAAAATAAATGTATAGGTGAAAAAATAATTTAAAACATAGGTGCTTAAATTAGGCACAAATCCAAATCCAGACCCCGATTCTGCAGACTCTTGCACATGAGAATAACCTTAAATAGGTGAGCAGTCCCTCTGAACTCCGTAGGACTAAGCTTGTGGTTAATCATGTTTGCAAGATCAGGAGCTTAACAGACTACTGATTGTTAAAGGTATTGATCAGCCAGGCACAACTCTCATTGACATAGCTGGGAGCTGTGGGTGCGCAGCACCTCTGAAAATTGGTGCACTCGCACCCCAGTCCTGCTCCCATCGTCTTCAATGGTGCATGATGGGACTTTGATTTAAGTGCCTAATTCTCAGTTGCAGGGCTAGCTTCACCTCTGTCCCCTTTGTGGTATCTCTGGGTGCACCCGCTCATCTGTTCAGCCTCTTGCCCATACCTGCCTGAGGGCGGATTCTTGAGATTCTTCCACTCCTAAACTAGGACCCAGGTACAGCAACTGTGTGTCACCCAGCAGGTCTTCTGGGATTTCAGACACCTGCATTTCCTCCATTCTAGAAGCTGTGGCCAGTGATACTGACCAACAGCCTTCTTAAAACAAAGCATTTTTATTTAGTAGTTGGAACAAAGTATTGGAGGAAAAAAAGGATTTTAAAACACCAGACATTTTCCATGCATACATAGTCTTGCCTAATCTTATGCTTTGCTATAAGCTAAATTAGATAGGCTTTCATCTTAAATTACAGGAACAGAACAGAACCACCTTACATTCTCTCAGCAAAGCCCTGATCCTCCTGTATGTCTGTGGGACTTTGCAACTCTGTACCTCAAAGCAACACCCTGAAACCCCCATATATTCACCCCGTTGTATAATTATGATATATTTCATACAACATATGCCATGTAAGATATCATATGAAAAGTCATGATCTGCTAAAACCCATTGTTCTGTCCAAATGTGTATCTTGTTAGTGTGTCTGAAGTTATAAGATTTTGCGATATGGTTATTACTGAAATAGGTTGTAGGTTTGAGAGGCTCTACTGCTGGTTCCCCAGGGACAACAAGGGTGGTGATCCACTCCCAGGAGTGTGTTAAGTGACCCTTAATCAGCAGGGGAGTTGTAAACAATGGATTTGTTTTCTAGCCACATGGACTGAGGCTATAAAAGGGGGACAGTGGCATCATGCTTTGGCCCTTATCCTCCCCCACATACACTGGAAGCAATAAGAATGCTGGAAAGACAAAGACTTGAACTGAGGAGACTGGTCCCAGGCTTAAGGGGGAAGCCTATATACACCTCTACCCCGATATAACGCTGTCCTCAGGAGCCAAAAAATCTTACTGCATGATAGGTGAAACCGCCTTATATCGAACTTGCTTTGATCCACTGGAGTGCCCAGCCCCCCCTCCCCCGTGCACTGCTTTACCGCGTTATATCCGAATTCATGTTATATCGGGTCACGTTATATCGGGGTAGAGGTGTATTAAAAACTGTACCATCTAGTGCTTGTCCAAATACTGCCCAGTCTAATAAGGTTTAAGATTTAGACTGTGTGCTTATCTATTTTCTTTGGTAACTATCTCTGACCTTTTGTGCCTGCCACTTATAATCACTTAAAATCTATCTTTCTATAGTTAATAAATCTGTTTTATATTTTACATAAAACAGTGCATTTTTGTTGAAGAGCTTGGGAAATCTCAGCTCAGTTTACAAAGGCTAGTTTGTGTACTCTCCATATTGAGGGAGAGGAGGACCAGGTAATAAACTTACACTGGCCAGGCTTCTGACCAGGGCAAGACGGTATGTTCTGGGAGTGCAAGGCTGGTGGCTTGGGAGATTTGCTGGTGCCTTCCTCTGTGTGATTTGTGAGTGGATCAGGTAGCATTCATGCAATTTAGCTGGGTGTGGGGTGCCACATGCTGTTGTACTGAGTGATAGCAGTGCCTGGAGGGGTTTGCTGCTTGTCACTAGCAAAGCAGTGTGAGAAAACAGCCCAGGCTGGAGAGGTAAGGGGGCACAGCGGTTCCAGGATGCACCCCAGGAATCCTGTCACAAGGTCTCAGGATAAAAGTTGATGATGCAGCTCAGAACAAGCTGCCCAGCCCAGCACAGATAGTCAGACACGCACTAGCTCTGCTCAAGGCAGCACACTGAAAATAGCAGTATGGACGTTGCGGCACCAGTGAAGGTGCAGGCTAGCCAGGCAAACTTGGACAATCCTGGTAGGTAAGTGACTTAGGAGCACAAGTCTTCTTGACTTTCAATGGGACTTGTGCTCCTAAGTCATTTTGGTGCTTTTGAAAAATCCCACCCTATTTTTATTTTACTATTCAAACAACTCACTTTCTAGGGTCAAGTTCTTTATTTACAAAAGTAAAATGCTGACTTAGAGAAAACCTGACATTTAATGAGCTGTCCTTTAAAAGTTTCTTTAAAAGCTACGGCATCCTTTTGTGGACTTAGGCAAGTCACAATAAAAAAAAGAGAAAGAAAGAAAGCTCAGCTTTCACTAACATCAATTAATCTTCACAAGGTCACACTTTACATAATTGTAATTAACATCTATTGAGTGTTGATGTTCACTTGCCAAATGGAAATATGTTCATTAAAATACACGTTAAATACCCCTGCTATAACATCAGTCGAGAATGTTAAACAGACAGGAGTTGGAATCACTGTTCTGAATGTTCTTGTCGGTGGTGTATGTGCTTAACTTTTCAAACATTTTCCATTTCTCTCAGCCTGGATAAACGTACCACAATGCATTTCCAAGGAGAGCTGTTTCCTGGCTAGCATTATAATTCTGCAAAGGGGAATTTTTATAAACTTAGAATTTACACCGTACTGGGTAGAATGAAATTTAAAATTAAAAAGCCATATTAAAATAGCATTAGGGCACCCTTGGGAATTTATTTATTTGGTCCATTAATACATTTCTGACAGAGATGGAGCAAAGTGCTGTGGCTGGGCTAGGGGAGGGAAGCAGGATTTCTATTAAGCAGTAATGTGGTCTGGTGTGTTGCAGCAGTCTCAAGCTGTGAATCAGTGGACCAAGAGAATACACCATATCATTATCTTGGGAGACCCATGATTGAGTCACCTTGTTACCCACCATGACTCAGCAAGAGAGACTTGCTGGTGCTAAACTGGGTATCAGCTCCCTGTCACTCCAGTCTGTTAGCCACTCAAACCATCTCCTCAGAAGCTCTGCCAGCCTTTACTTTGCCTTGCAGGTTAACTTTATGTGCACCCCAATCACCAAACCACCTTGAAGAGCGTTCCCCTGTCGTATCCAGCCTCACAACTGGATACTCACAGAAATCACCAAGCTCGCTGTCTCCAAAGCAACAGTGTGCATGTTAGCCTATTAGGTTCAGCTGAGGGATCACACTTTACTTACTATTTCAGCACTGAGATGAATTTATAATAAAAGCAAGAATAAGTTTATTAATAAAGAACAGAGGTTTAGGTGATATTGAGTAAGGATAGTGGAAACAGAATTGGTTACAAAAGAAAAACATGCTTCTAAGAGACTAATCGTAACTTTATCAGGCCTCACTTCTTTGGTTAAAGCAGTTTCTTCACCCTCCAGTCTGTCTGCAGAGCCTGCTGATTTTCAGTCAAACCCAGGATCCATAATGGACATGAATTGCTCCCCTCTGCCAAGAGTGTTCCTCAGTGAAATAGATAACAAAATGTTCTTTTGCTTCTCCTTATATTTTCCCCATACTCATTGTTTTGACCCCAGAGACATGCCAAACCCCTGTGGTTTTAGCCTCTGGTGTCTTCCCATGCTGATTTCACTTTCCCTCTGGCAACCTGGCTTTTCCTGTTGTTTTACATGTGTTTTGGCTTTTACACTGCTTGATTTACCTCAGAGATCTAGGCAGGCAGGTAAATCAACACTCCTTTGTCTAGGACAAACTACTTTATCAACGCGGACTGGTTACATGGTTTAAATGTATTTTTAGTACATACAAACAACTTCTTAATGATCACCTGTACATACATCACACACAATGCTTATGATTAGGGCTATGATTTTGTCACAGAGGTCATGGAATCTGTGACTTCCAGAGACTTCCGTGACTTGAGCCTGCAGCACCTGGGAGCTGAAGGGTTCCCCCATCACCTGTGGTGGCTGGGAACTGCAGGGCCCCGAGCTCCCAGCAATCACTCAGCTCAGAGCCACAATGGGCAGCTGGGACACCCCTGGAGCTTAGAGCCACCGTGGGCAGCCGGGGTGCTCTGGAGCTCTTGGCCATCATGGGCCACCCTGCAGCTGGGAGCCATGGGTGGCAGGGATGACCTGCAGCTCCCAGCTGGGGGCCCCAGGCATGGTGTGAGGACCCTGCAGCTCCCCATTTTGTCATGCATATTTTTAGTAAAAGTCATGGATAGGTCACAGGCTTCTGTGAATTTTTCTTTATTGCCCGTGACCTGTCTGTGATTTTTTCTAAAAATATATGTGATAAAATCTTAGCCTTACTTATGATGACCAGTATAATATAAGCTTTCATTTGATACCTCACACGACCTTCTTTACAGAAAAATCCTATGACAGCAATGTGTTCAAAGCAGTGAGTTTGTTAGGCCTCATAGGAGTTGCTGACACAACTCAAAACACTTAAAACTTAGGTCAACATAGCTACGGCACTCAGGGTTGTGAAAGATCCACACCCCTGAGTGCCTTAGCTATGCTGACCTAACCCCAGCTTAGACACAACTAGGTCGATGAAAGAATGCTTCCGTCGACCTACCTGCCATCACCCAGGGAGGTGGAGTTCCTACAGAGATGGAAAAACCCCTTCCGTTGCTGTAATCTGCATCTACACTGTGGGGTTACAGCAGTGCCATAGCTATTCACTGTAGCACCCATTGTGTAGATATGGCCTGAGAGGAACAATAGAACATAACATGTATTTATGTCATATAGAAACATGTCAATTATAGGGCACAACATTGACCTGGTATGGTCACTTTGGAGCCATCTCTTGTTTTATTTAAAAATAACAAAAGTGTTTACATCTCATGAGAAATGCCTGACAGACTTGATGTCCAGAATTTACAGCAGTGAGCTCATTCCTCAGAAACAAAATGTAGCAAGGAACAGGATTTAGCTAACAGCCCTGCTGCCTTTTAAGCATTGGAGAACTAGTAGGTTTCTGACCTCAAAAATACCATGGAAATTCTACCTGATTATCATTTAGACAGTTCAAAATTCTTTTATTTTTGCTCACACCTGTTTAACTCAAAACACTTAGGAGAAAGGCTATTTTTCATTAAGGATCCCACACTTTTGTCCCTTTAAAAAAACTAATGGCAGAGAAAACCAGCAGTTCACATCTATATGCCATACAAATAATCTTCCAGCCAAAACAGGGAGTTAATAGTCCAGATGTTTCTTAGGTAAAAAATCAAGCAGAAAAAACATTTTAAAAAATTCAAGGGGTTTTTAATACATCATACACAAGTAAAAAAGGGCACTACTTTTTTTTTCTTTCTGAGTCACTTTTAAATATTAGAAGGCTCGAGTTTACTTGATTAATTGTGTAATTAGAGATACTTTAAAAGAATATATCTTTGATATAGCATGCATTATTACATATTAGCATTTGTGAGAGATCTATTATTGGCAGTGGTATCTATAAAGCAATATGTGTTTTGGCTATATTCATAATGTGATCACATATTTCTAATGCCGACTATATGTTGTCATGCTGGACAGCATTCATGCAACAGCAGCTGGTTGAAAGACATTCAGAGAAATTCTCCACCAACCACCTTACTTCAAAGAAGAGTTCTAAGTATGGCTTAATTTTTGAAGAGATAGAGTCTGATACACAAGTGTTTGCCAACTTCAACACTCATGGCCTGAAAGCTCTATGCTCTTCTTCCTCTAGGGTAAAAATTGCCTGCCTATAGAAAAGTTCTATCATAATTTGTCTCTTCTTTGTTTGGACTATCCTTCAGAATTGAATAGAAAATTAACCCATTCCTGCTGTGTAATTGTATGGGATGGTTAAAAATAGAACCCATAAAAAGTTTAGAATTTCTACAGGTTTTTAGAGTGATTTTTATTATACATTTCTGTAGAACCTTATGGATTTAAGACCTGCACTGTTGAAGTTAATGGGAGCTTTGCCATTGTAGTCAATGAGCCTTTAATCACTATAAAATTTTATAGGACTTTTCCATAAGCATGAAGAAGTTAATCACTTTCTGGGTACTGTCTGCTTCATATTATTTATCAATTAATTAATTAATTATCAGTAGTTAACTCCCTGTGATGTGCATGATGCTGTAGAAGACACCAGCAAAGACAGTCCCTGCCCTGAGAAATTTCTTCTTTTCTCTATAAAATGTGACAAAAAAATAACAGTACGTTTCAATTACATGGTGCCTTATAAAACATATATAAAGTATAATCGTATATCAAGGACTGAGGACTCAGTGGCTCAGAGGGTTGGTAGTGTATAGCACCTCTCTAGGTAGCTCTCAATATTGAACCGCAGATGGCTGTTAAATATGCAACTAGAAATACATGTGCAGTCTCTGTTCAGTTTCCAGTGGCCATGCATAAGAGCCACCTTCACAACCGGTGTCTTTGCTGGAAGTCTTGATTGACAAGTGAAAGGTAGAATTGGGTGTGGGACTAAATGACCCTCTGGACCCTAGAGGTGACTCCCTCAGCTCAGGAAGTTTGCACTGCTGCTGTCTGTGCTGCAACCATTCTATGGTGCTAGATTAGCACTACCTGCACTGCAATAAAAAAAAAATCTATGTTTTAACAAACAAAAATATTTCTTAATACACATATTAATTATTGTTAATTTGCATTGTAATCCGAGCTCCCAACCAAGAATCAGGACGCCATCATGCGATGTGCTATAGACACATGTCGTAAAAAGACAGCCTCTGCCCAAAAGAGTTTACAAGCTAAGCAAATGTTCTAAATGTATGACGCTTCTGAGTCAACAAGAATGGGCACCCCAAAAGCCATTGGAAAAATATGGGTATCATTTTTGTGCCTCTGGAACTAGTAGCCAGCCCTGTTCTTTCAGACCTAGTAGGGCAAAATGGTATGCAGGATGGTAACAGCTCAGTGAAAACATGAGACCCAACACCAGTTAGGGATTTAACTGTTCGAATTATAACGTTCAATTTAATCTGTGAATCTACAGGCAGAAAGCAAAAGTAGCAGGAAGATTTCCAATATTCCCACAGCCCAGGTACCCAGCTGTTGTTACGCCCTCTTGTTGGTCTTAACCTTTTTTTCCCCATGGCACTCAAGTGAATGCTGACAGCATCCACACCTTAAAACCATCTCTCTAATAAGATAGCTCTTCTGCACAATTAGGTATTAACTAAATTAAAAGAACAACATTCTAGGCCTTGTGCTTTTTTATAGCTGCTTCCAGGTTCAGCATCTGCAGAGCGAAGGCTGTAACCATTCACCACAATGCATACAGATCAGCAGACAACATAATGTTTAAAAGCAGCATTGTCCTAGTTACTGAGAACGCCTGGACTCAAATATTTTCACCAGAAAATCTTATTATATTTCTCATATTGTAACACAGCTGTTCATAACTTTCAAAATTCAATCTGCATTGATAACACCAGCCAAACATTCCAGCAATATAAAAGTTCCTTATTGTTGTCTGGGTAGCCTCTGTACATATTACTTTCCTTTATACCACAGTAATCACACAAACAATGCAAAAGCTGTTTGCTAACTAAAAGTCTGGCTAACTAAAGCATTTTGAACCACAACTTTAGAAAATGGTATCCTTTTAAATCATGGTTACTCTTGTTCCAAAACCTAGTGGTTCTCAGCCTTTGGTGTATTAACTAGGGCTGTCAAGCGATTAAAAAAATTAATCACGATTAATCGCACTGTTAAACAACAAGAGAATACCATTTATTTTAAATATTTTTGGATGTTTACTACATTTTCAAATTAATTAACTTCAGTTACAACACAGAATACAAAGTGTACAGTGCTCATTTTATATTTATTTTTATTACAATAATTTGCACTGTAAAAAAAACAAAAAAATGGTATTTTTCAATTCACCTCAGACAAGAACTCTAGTGCAATCTCTTCATCATGAAAGTTGAACGTACAAATGTAGAATTATGTACAAAAATAACTGCATTCAAAAATAAAACAATGTAAAATTTTAGAGCCTACAAGTTCACTCAGTCCTACTTCTTGGTCATCCAATCACTCAGATAAACAAGGTTGGTTACAATTTGCAGGAGATAAAACTGCCTGCTTCTTGTCCACAGTGTCACCTGAAAGTGAGAACAGATGTTCATATGGCACTGTTGTAGCTGGCATTGGAAGATACACTAAAGATTCATATGTTGCTTCATGCTTCAACCACCATCCAGAAGACATGCTTCCATGCTGATGATGGGTTTTGCTTGATAACAATCCAAAGCAATGAGAGCTGACACATGTTCATTTTCATCATCTGAGTCAGATGCCACCAACAGAAGATTGATTTTCTTTTTTGATGGTTTGGGTTCTGTAGTTTCCGCATCAGAATGTTGCTCTTTTAAGACTTCTGTAAGCATGCTTCACACCTCGTCCCTCTCAGATTTTGGACGGCGCTTCAGATTCTTAAACCTTGGTCGAGTGCTATAGCTATTTTTAGAAGTCTCACATCAGTACCTTCTTTGCATTTGGTCAAATCTGCTGTAAAAGTGTTCTTAAAAGGAACATGAAATATATGCAGAATGCGGGTAAAACAGAGCAGGAGACACCTGCCCTCACCCCCAAGGAGTACAGTCACAAATGTAATTGACGCATTATTTTTTTAATTAGCATCATCAGCATGGAAGCATGTCCTCTGGAATGGTGGCCGGAACATGAAGGGGCATACGAATGTTTAACATATCTGGCATGTAAATAGCTTGCAACGCTGGCTACAAAAGTGCCATGCAAATGTTCTAACTTTCTGGTGACATTGTAAATAAGAAGCAGGCAGCAGTATCTCCCGTCAATGTAAACAAATTTGTTTGTCTTAGTGATTGGCAGAATAAGAAGTAGGACTGAGTGGACTTGTAGGCACTAAAGTTTGACACTGTTTTGTTTTTGAGTGCAGTTATGTAACCAAAAAAATCTGCATTTGTAAGTTACACTTTCACGATAAAGACATTGCACTTTAGTATGTGTATGAGGTGAACTGAAAAATATTATTTCTTTTGTTTATAATTTTTACAGTGCAAATATTTATAATATAAATAATAATATAAAGTGAGCACTGTGCACTTTGTATTCTGTGTTGTAATTTAAATCAATATTGAAAATGTAGAAAAACATCCAAAAATATTTATTACATTTCAATCGGTATTCTATTGTCATAGCTGTGATTAATTGTGATTAATATTTTTAATCACAATTAATTTTTTTGAGTTAATCACATGAGTTAACTGTGATTACTTGACAGCCCTAGTATTAACATCTTGCTCCCAACTAACTGGAATCCCCTCCCAATGAGCAACATGAGAAATGCACCTTCCTGACCTCTGCCCTGACAATCCCCTTGCAGATCCCGACCCCCAGTCTGAGAACCCATGGCATATGACAACTTATGCATTGTGTAATTATCCATGCTATGTGACCCTCTCTTTGCATCTCTTCACTGGCTCCCTCTTCGCTGTTCCATCAAACATGAGTTACTTGTTTTCACTTTCAAGGCCTTTCACCCCATACTCCTCCCTACTTATCATCTCTCATTCAGAATCAAAAGGTCAACTCTTGCCTCCAATTGGCCCATGAAACCAGCCTCCATCACCCACCTATCAAATTTTCAAACAAATGTTGTGCTTTCTCCCATGCTGCCTTCATGCTTGGGAGGAGCCCCCCACAAAGCCATTTAACTGTTCTCCTTCAAATCCCTCCTTAAAACTGAAGAAGTGGGTATTCACCCACGCTCAGCTCTCATGCAAAAAAACTGTGTTATAAGGTATATGCCACTCTTTGTCTTTTTTACAGATCCAGACTAACACGGCTACCCCTCTGATCCTTAAAACTATCCTTTGCCATGAGGCCAACAAAAACTTGACAATCATTCAGCTGCTGGTCTGCTGAGAGCGCAGCCTGTCATGCTGACCAATATTGTCTTATTGTTTCCTTGTTCTCCCCCATCTGTCTGTATCCCTGTATCCACTTATCTTATACTTAGTCTATAAACTTGTTGGGGGCAGGGACTGACTTTTATTCTGTGTTTAAACAGGACAGGTCCTAGTCCATGACTAGGGCTTCTAGCCCCTATGATAATACAAATAATAACTAATAATAATTGTTTTCAGAAAGAAAAAAAGTAGGAAGAAGATGACTGGGAAAAGGGAGAGGGGGAAAACCCAGAGGGAGACAGAAAAGATGTCCAGGAGATGTGGAGAAACCAGGTGTAAGAGCTCACAGTCCGTGTATATCTCTGGTGATTATAAAGTTTATGGGATCTGATGTCCAGTTCCTTTTACTAGTTACAGCAATCAAGAAATAAAGTAAAACTATTTTCAAGGTTAGGGGTCAGTTCTTTTTTTTGGTAAGCTACACTCTCCACTGATGCCAGATCATACAAATGGCACTATGGTAGTCTTCAGTCACTAGTGAATGATTTTCTTTGTTGTCAAAGTAGACCATTTTGCACAACAGCGTCCCTAGGGGTATAGGAGTACCTCACAGTAACAGGCAGCTTCTGGCAAATTCTGGTTCAGACTTTTCTCCAAAAGCCTCCTCATAACTGGGAGACTCCCACAGCATATGAAGGAGTTTCCCCTGTAGGGCTGACATCATTGCAGTCCTTAATATCTATTTTTGTGCATTTTATACCGATCCCAATAAAGCCAGAAATGTGTTGTTGTTGTTGTTGTTGTTCTTCATCATACAGTTTGGAAGTCAAGAGATGACTAAGTGTAACCCAGAAGCCTGTCCCCTTAAATTCAAGGAGGCCTTGGGCCAGTCAGCCCTGTTCAATTAGCCTCATACTTTTGGGAGGAAGGAGCTGTGGTAGAGGCTGCAGACTTCCACAGGGTGAAGGAACCACAAGGAGCAAATTAAGTTCCTGCTGGAGGTCATGAGGTAGGGTCTGTAAGAAGAAAGGAAGTCCCGGGAGAAAGCTGCCAGAGGGAGGGGAGGCAGTGGGGGGAAACTGTTAGGAAGAAAAGAGCCTCCAGGGAGAACCAGAGCCAACGATAGGGGGCTGCTGAAGTGGGAGAATCCCTGTGATGCCACATTCTGGTTTAAAGGTGTGCTCCTGTGGTGTGTTCTCTTTCCCTCCCTCCCCAAACATTACACTGAGGAAGTTTAAGACTTATTCTAGTCCACTCCCCTGCTGTAAATATAGTGTCATTAAAAATTCCAGGCTTATCACTGCAGCCAACATGAGAAAAGAGTAAATGACTGGAAACAGATGTCTGGTAAAGCTAGTAATTGAGAGGCGGAGGATGCTGCAAAGGACCCTTACTAAATAAGCCAAAGAGTTAACGGTTTCTACAGATTAAAGTTACAGCAGTGTATTTCCTGCATTCCAGAGCCAAACTGACAAGACAAACCTGGCCCCTCTTCACACCACGACCAGACCCCAGTTACTTTTCCTAAGCATTATAAGAAGAGAGACTATCTGGTTTTAAGATGTATCCGTAAAGCTAGTTCAAAGAATAAACAAGAAGAGAGGTTCTCTGCTGTCAAGAATAGAACAAATGAGTTTAGGTTGGAGAACATAACAACTCCTGGGTTTGGGTCCATTAACTCAAACGAATACAAAAGAATATCTAATATGAAAGGAAGAAATCCTGTGAGTGCAGGAGAGGTTAGGGGAGTTTCTGCAACCAAAGCAATTAAGTGTGATTAAAGTCTGATACATCAGAAAACCAGTGGTAACAATAAAGAATGATACAGAATGCCAGATTATCCTGTACTAGGTGTCATCATGCCTTGATAAAATACATTAACGCAGCCTCAGTTTCTATATGACCTGGTCCATTTAGAGCAAGTTACTATAGGGAACAACAACATGAATAGGATTTCATTGCCCACCATATTCACACAGCTATTGTAACTTCCCTCCCCACTCCCTTTATGAACACTTATAGAATGGGTGTAAAAATTAGAAAGGGGAAGGGTATGGGAAAGTGTAGATTTGTCTGTAAAGAAAATACAGTATAATCAACATAACAAGATTGTTTGGCCACTACAGGCAGACAGACAAATGATAATCTTTAGCTCTTGGTCATGCACCCATTTAAAGGAGTGGGTACGTTGTCATTGACTTGAATGGATACAGGATTAGACTCATATTGTAAATTTCATCTGTCGAGCCCAACATCCTTTACAAAGAATATTAAATATGTAATTGCCAAATCGCAGATAAGGAGATATTTCTATCCAGTTCACATTGCATACTACACACATGTAACCACAAGGGCATTAGCCTCCAAATTAGTAGTTTCTGTAGCTATTCACACAAATTTTAAAGTATCTTTTAAAGGAATCTTTCTTATTTGTACCAGCTCTGGCTTATTTGAGGTTTACAAAAAATTTAGCAGGCCAGTCATGGGCTCTTCTAGTTAGCGCTCACTGATGTCATGTGAGAGGTTTTATTCTCAGGTCAAATATCTTACTCCCTAGGTCAGTAGACACTATGGGACCTGACAGGGAAATATACTCATTGTTATAATAATAATGATAGGCCTGATTCTGATTGTACTTACACTAGTTTTACACGGGAGTGACTCCATTGTTTTCAATGATTTTACTCCTGATTAAATTGGTATCAGATCAGAATCAGGGCTAAATATCTTTCATTCAGCACAAAGAATTCCAAAACATTTTACTTACTATGGTCAACATTTTACCTACAACACCAGTATTCAGTAAACTGCATGAGACTTGATTTATCTACTTCAGAGAGGTAAAGGGTTTTGTTGACTCTGCCAGGATTCCCACCTCTAGTTCTAGAGAGTCTACATATCTCTAGCTTCATGCTTAGGCCACTAAACCATCCAACTGTAGCTGGGAGAAAGGAGGTAAACGTTTCAGGAGGATCTCCTGACAGGATTGGCATGCATCTGAGAAGGAGGGAAAGGGGTGTCTCCAGGACAGCTGGGTTTGGGAAGCTGGATGTTGCTGGAACTGGATGGTGGGGAAAAAAATCAAGATTTTCTGCTTTTCATAACCCAAACAGAGCCAAAGCTTTAAATAAATAGGAATGTTGGGAAGACACAGGAGGCATCTGCAGCAGGTTGACCTCTTTGTCGACCCACGAATTCCCGAGTTTGTGCGAAGAGGTGACACAAACCACTATAAATTCTTCTCAAATCAATGTACCCCTCCCTGCTTTCTACAGCCACAGGAAGTTTCTACACACACCCACTGATTTCCTTTAGTAACTATTCGCTACTAAACCCCTGCCATATTCACCTCTGCAGCTCTTTTTCTGTCTTAGAGTCCACGTCACCCTCAGTCCCATGAGGAAATTCAGCTGTATACCCCATGGAAGTAATTATTTCATAATAGAATCAGAGCCTGCAATCGAGATGGTGTCAGGCCCCACCTAACTGACCCCATTTACAGACCCAGGCTTTGGCTGGGTGGCACAAAGCGATTTGTAATAGATAGGATGAATTCTAATGACCGGTGTGTCACAGTGCTTAGATAGCTCCCAGATGACTACATCACCAGCACTTCACTAACTCAACTCTGTTTTTAAAAAAATCTATTTTGTCATAATAAACTTGGACGGGTACAAAAAATCAAGGGTTGGGATCTATATCTATCACAACTTCTGGAAATCCTACTGCTAATATCAGGTCGAGGGAAGCTGCTCTAATTGCCTTGCTTCCTACAGCCCCTCACATCCACCTGACACCGCTCAGTGACATTAAAACAGATTTTCAATCTCATGCTCAGTGTATCATCCAGGATGGAGAAAATAAATCAACCCTTCTTCCAGTGGTGTCTGTGACAATGGAGATGACACCATCAAGAGGTCAGCTCTATGCAGTACCAGGGCTGCTGCCACCATCACCTCAACTACTCCTAGGATCTTGGTGATACCACCCAGATTTGCAGGTAGAATGTGGACTTGCCATGCTGGTATCACTGGACCTGCTTACAAACCCTCACAGTCACTGATACACTGACCTCCACACCTGACCGCTAAACAACATTTACAATGATACTTGACAGTACTTAAAACCAAAAGTGATGGGTCTCAGAGCTCTCCCTATCCCTGATTATGTGGCAATGCACCATGTGCTGCACTGTAAGCTCCCAGTTTACAGAAATTGGCCTAACTTGGGTGAGTTCAAAGGAGTTATGCTGACTACATCATTGAAGAACTAGGGTAAATTTTCAAAAGCATCTAAGTGACTTCGGAGCCTATGCCTCATTTTCAAGAGTGATTTAGAAAGTCAATGGGACTTGGGCTCCTAAACCACTTAGGCTACAGCTACACTTGCAGCTAGGGGTGTGATTCCCAGCTCATGTGGACTGGGGCTTGGGGTGGAATAATAATAGTAAAAGCACAGTTGTGTCCACGCAAGGAGTGGTTTGCCAGTGTACTTATATCAGCCAAGTGCTTCTAGTGCAGACATGGCCTTAAATGAGCTTTCGCTTTTGTACTCTGTGTTTTGTTCCTCATTTAGAGTTTCTTTGGAACACATTATAACAGACCTGTATTACACCTGTTGGTCTTGGAGGGCTGCGATCTGTAATGGGCTCAGTGCTGTAGAAAGCTCTTTCTAAGCAGAAGGTGTGGAGGAAAGAGATCAACCTGGGTAGAAAAAAAGGGTACAGTTAACAAGACCCATAAAAATAAATACATAAAAATAAAATGCTGAGAAATTAAATAAAGTGAACTGGAGTAACAGAACCCTTAAAAAGAGATGCCTGAACACAAAATTTCCTGTTTCATCCAATCTAACAAACCCCGCCCAAATGAAAGGAATAGAAGGGTAAACCACAGTAGAAATTTCTCCATGGGAATGTGAAAAGATGTACAAGCATCAAGGCTAAAAGACTGAAAACCAATGAACAAAGCATAATGTGTGGGCCAAGCTACATAAATGGAGACTGGGCAGAAAGAAAAACAAAGACAAAATTTGAGGTTGAAAAGAGGAACAGTTTTCAAGAATTCAAAAAAAATAACTATCATTGGTAATTCTATCACAACAAGTAAAGAAGAGTGGGGCATAAAATCTTTTACAACCAGAGTGGCCCAGTGCAAAGGCCACTGCACTGGGAGACAGGAGACGTAGGATTTATTTCTACCTCTGCAATTGACTTGCTATATGTTCTTGGGCCTGCCATTCTGCTTTCTCTCTCAGTTTCCCCATTTGTATAATGATACTTAGTTTCCTTTGTAAATTGTGTGGAGATCTAAGAATGAGAAGCACTGTGTCAAATGGAAGTATTATTCTTCATGCAACAGTAGCATCTAAAATTAGGAATCACCTTTCTAAGTTAACTAGAACCTTCATCAGGGATGCCCTTCTCGCATAACAGCCAATGAGAAGCTCTAAGCTCCATTGAAAGACAAGACATACTTCATGGCTAACCAGTCTCTACACAAATCTCCTGGCATACATAACAACCAGGATTTATTTGAAGGGAGGGTGAGACCCACACAGTCAAATACAGAGCACAAGTCCAGATGAAACAGCCAGTCCTCAAAAATAGAACAGAAGGTAGCTTTTGGAGGTCATGTAGAACCCTCTTTCGCCCTCAAAACAGAACCTTCATCATTGCCTAAGAACTCAGTTCAGCACTTGTTTGCAGTGGATATTCTTTCGCTCATCAGATTAAGCTCTGGGCCAAATATTCCCCTGCTATAATTCTGTTATCTTTGGTGGAATTGCACCAGGGATGTGATCTTCCACCTTCAAGTACACCAGGGGTAGGCAATCTATGGCATGGGTGCCGAAGGCAGCACGCAAGCTGATTTTCAGTGGCAGTCTGGTTAGCCATGAAGTATGTCTTGTCTTTCAATGGAGCTTAGAGCTTCTCATTGGCTGTTATGCAAGAAGGGCATCCCGGGTCCTGGCCACCAGTCCGGGGGGCTCTGCATTATTATAATATTAAATGAAGCTTCTTAAACATTTTAAAAACCATATTTACTTTACATACAACAATAGTTTAGTTATATACTATAGACTTATAGAAAGAGACCTTCTAAAAATGTTAAAATGTATTACTGGCACACGAAACCTTAAATTAGAGTGAATAAATGAAAACTTGGCACACCACTTCGGTAGGTTGCTGACCCCTGAAGTACACAGTGGAGTCGTTTCGCTTATATCAATCTGGCAGGTACACAGTTCAGATAGTACACATGCAACATGTGAAGTCAGATTCTAGGCCTTGTGCAAAGCCAAATGTGCAAATCCTTTGGTAGACATAGGGCTTGGCTACACTTGCGAGTTACAGCACAATAAAGGAGCCCTGGGAGCCCTAGATCACTACCCGTCCACACAGGCAAGGCACGTAGAGTACTCTGACTACATGGCTACAGCGCTGCCGATACTCCGCCTCGGCGAGCGGAATAACGTTTGCTGCACCCTCGCTGGAGCGCCCCAGCATCAGTGTGGACAAGGTGTTACATTACTGCGCTCTGATCAGCCTCCGGAAACATCCCATAATCCCCTTAAGTCAAGTGGACACTCTTGACATTGTTTTGAATCACTGTAGGAATGTGGATATGCCGTTTGAAACCTCCGTTTCTGACAGCCGAGAATGCTGTGTGTGAGAGACAGAGGCTGGTGGGAGGGGGAGGTCTGCTACTGTCTGAACTTACAAGACAGCATGCTGACATGCTCTCAGACCACAAAAACCCACTCTCTCTCCCCCCTCATACACACAACACACTCCCTGTCATATTCCACCCCCCTATTTGAAAAGCACATTGTAGTCACTTGCATGCTGGGATAGCTGCCCATAATGCACTGCTCCCAATGCCACTGCAAGTGCCGCAAAAATGGCCACAGAAGTGCGCAAGCAGTTCTCAGTGTGGACAGACTACAACGCTTTCCCTGCTACACTCTCCGAAGATGGGCTTAACTCATAGCGGTCTACATCTGCAAGTGTAGACAAGACCATAGTTCAACTGCACATGGGGCATGGTACCAAACACTGGGAACAGGCTGGGAACAGGGCTTTCAGTGATCATGGGGGATTTGGGCATCTACGGAAGCTGTCAGGTTCTTTGTGTCTGGAGAGATGGGGTGCTGTTATGGGTAAGGCACTATGGGTAGGGATTACCGAAGTAGGGTTTGGGTTCCTATGGGTAGGTCTCCCCGACCTAGGGTTAGGGTTCCTATATGTAGGGATACCCGAGCTAGGGTTAGGGTTCCTATGGGTAGGAAACTTGGAGCTAGGGTTAGGTTTCCTATGGGTCGGGATTCCCGACCTAGAATTAGGGTTCCTATGGGTAGGTCTCCCTGACCTAGAGTTAGGGTTCCTATGGGAAGGGATTCCCGACCTAGGGTTAGGGTTACTATGGTTAGGCCACTTGGACCTAGGGTTAGGGTTCCTATGGGTAGGGATTCCTGAGCTAGGGTCAGTGTTCCTATGGGTAGGGATTTCCGACCTAGGGTTAGGGTTCCTATGGGTAGGGATTTCCGACCTAGGGTAAGGGTTCCTATGGGTAGGTCTCCCCGACGTACGGTTAGGGTTCCTATGAGTAGGTCTCCCAGACCTAAGGTTAGGGTTCCTATGGGTAGGGATTCCCGACCTAGGGTTAGGGTTCCTATGTGTAGGTCTCCCCAACCTCGGGTTAGGATTCCTATGTGCAGGGATTCCTGAGCTAGGGTTAGGGTTCCTATGGGTAGGGATTCCCGACCTAGGGTTAGGGTTCCTATGTGTAGGTCTCCCCAACCTCGGGTTAGGGTTCCTATGGGTAGGGATTCCCGACCTATGGTTAGAGTTCCTATGGGTAGGGATTCCCGAACTAGGTTTAGCGTGCCTATGGGTAGGGAATCCCGACCTAGGGTTAGGGTTCCTATGTGTAGGTCTCCCCAACCTCGGGTTAGGGTTCCTATGGGTAGCGATTCCCAAGTTAGGTTTAGGGTTCCTATGGGTAGGCCACTTCGAGCTGGGGTTAGGGTTCCTATGGGTAGGGAACTTGGAGCTAGGGTTAGGGTTCCTATGGGTAGGGAACTTGGAGCTAGGGTTAGGGTTCCTATGGGTAGGGAACTTGGAGCTAGAGGTAGGGTTCCTATGGGTAGTGATGCCAGAGCTGGAGTTAGGGTTCCTATGCGTAGGTCTCCCCGAGCTAGGGTTAGGGTTCCTATAGCTAGGAAATCCGAAACTAGAGTTAGGGTTCCTATGGGTAGGGAATCCAAAGCTAGGGTTAGGTTTCCTATGGGTAGCGATTCCCGAGCTAGGGTTAGGGTTCCAATGGGTAGGTCTCCCCGACCTAGGGTTAGGGTTCCTATGGGCAGGGCACTTGGAGCGAGGGTTAGGGTTCCTATAGCTAGGGATTCCTGACCTAGGGTTAGAGTTCCTATGGGTAGGTCTCCCCGACCTAGGGTTAGGGTTACTATGTGTAGGGATTCCCGAGCTAGGGTTATGGTTCCTATGGATAGGGATTCCCGAGCTAGGGTTAGTGATCCTATGTGTAGGAGCCTGGAGCTAGGGTTCGGGTTCCTATGGGTAGGCAATCCCAAGCTAGTGTTAAAGTTCCTATGGGAAGGGATTCCCAAGCTAGGGTTAGGGTTCCTATGGGTAGAGATTCCCGAGCTAGGGTTAGGGTTCCTATGGGTAGAGATTCCCGAGCTAGTGTTAGCGTTCCAATGGGTAGGGAACTTGGAGCTAGGGTTAGGGTTCCTATGGGTAGTGTACATGGAGCTACGGTTAGGGTTCCTATGGGTAGGGATTCCCGACCTAGGGTTAGGGTTCCTATGGGTAGGGCACTTGGAGCTAGGGTTAGGGTTCCTATGGTTTGGGAACTTGGAGCTAGGGTTAGGGTTCCTATGGTTTGGGAACTTGGAGCTAGGGTTAGGGTTCCTATTGGTAGGACACTTGGAGCTAGGGTTAGGGTTCCTATGGGAAGGGATTCACGACCTAGGGTTAGGGTTCCTGTAGGTAGGTCACTTGGAGCTAGGGTTAGAGTTCCTATGGGTAGGGATTCCCGACCTAGTGTTAGGGTTCCTATGCATAGGTCTCCCTGACCTTGGGTTAGGTTTCCTATGGGTCGGGAACTTGGAGCTAGGTTTAGGGTTCCTATGGATATGGATTCCAGAGCTAGGGTCAGGTTTCCTATGGGTAGGGATTCCTAACCTAGGGTTAGGATTCCTATGCGAAGGTCTCTCTGACCTAGGGTTAGGGTTCCTATGGGTAGGACACTTGGAGCTAGGGTTAGGGTCCCTATGGGCAGGGATTCCTGAGATAGGGTTAGGGTTCCTATAGATAGGGATTCCCAACCTAGGGTTAGGGTTCTTATGGGTAGGGATTACCTACTTAGGGTTTGGGTTCCTATGGGTAGATCTCCCTGACCTACGGTTAGGGTTCCTATAGGTAGGAATTCCCGACCTAGGGTTAGGGTTTCTATGGGTAGGGATTCCCGAGCTAGGGTTAGGGTTCCTATGGGTAGGGATTCTCGAGATACGGTCAGTTTTCCTCTGGGTAGGGATTACCGAGCTAGGGTTAGGGTTCCTATGGGTAGGGATTCCCGACCTAGGGTTAGGGTTCCTATGGGTAGGGAACTTGGAGCTAGGGTTAGGGTTCCTATGGGTAGGGAACTTGGAGCTAGGGTTAGGGTTCCTATGGGTAGGGAACTTGGAGCTAGAGGTAGGGTTCCTATGGGTAGTGATGCCAGAGCTGGAGTTAGGGTTCCTATGTGTAGGTCTCCCCGAGCTAGGGTTAGGGTTCCTATAGCTAGGAAATCCCAAACTAGAGTTAGGGTTCCTATGGGTAGGGAATCCAAAGCTAGGGTTAGGTTTCCTATGGGTAGGGATTCCCGAGCTAGGGTTAGGGTTCCAATGGGTAGGTCTCCCCGACCTAGGGTTAGGGTTCCTATGGGCAGGGCACTTGGAGCGAGGGTTAGGGTTCCTATAGCTAGGGATTCCTGACCTAGGGTTAGAGTTCCTATGGGTAGGTCTCCCCGACCTAGGGTTAGGGTTCCTATGGGTAGGGCACTTGGAGCTAGGGTTAGGGTTACTATGTGTAGGGATTCCCGAGCTAGGGTTATGGTTCCTATGGATAGGGATTCCCGAGCTAGGGTTAGTGATCCTATGTGTAGGAGCTTGGAGCTAGGGTTCGGGTTCCTATGGGTAGGCAATCCCGAGCTAGTGTTAAGGTTCCTATGGGTAGGGATTCCCAAGCTAGGGTTACGGTTCCTATGGGTAGAGATTCCCGAGCTAGGGTTAGGGTTCCTATGGGTAGAGATTCCCGAGCTAGTGTTAGCGTTCCAATGGGTAGGGAACTTGGAGCTAGGGTTAGGGTTCCTATGGGTAGTGTACTTGGAGCTAAGGTTAGGGTTCCTATGGGTAGGGATTCCCGACCTAGGGTTAGGGTTCCTATGGGTAGGGCACTTGGAGCTAGGGTTAGGGTTCCTATGGGTAGGGATTCCCGAGCTAGGGTTAGGGTTCCTATGGTTTGGGAACTTGGAGCTAGGGTTAGGGTTCCTATAGGTAGGACACTTGGATCGAGGGTAAGGGTTCCTATGGGTAGGACAGTTGGAGCTAGAGTTAGGTTTCCTATGGGTAGGGATTCCCGACCTAGGGTTAGGTTTCCTATGGGTCGGGAACTTGGAGCTAGGTTTAGGGTTCCTATGGATATGGATTCCAGAGCTAGGGTCAGGTTTCCTATGGGTAGGGATTCCTAACCTAGGGTTAGGATTCCTATGCGAAGGTCTCTCTGACCTAGGGTTAGGGTTCCTATGGGTAGGACACTTGGAGCTAGGGTTAGGGTCCCTATGGGCAGGGATTCCTGAGATAGGGTTAGGGTTCCTATAGATAGGGATTCCCAACCTAGGGTTAGGGTTCTTATGGGTAGGGATTACCTACTTAGGGTTTGGGTTCCTATGGGTAGATCTCCCTGACCTACGGTTAGGGTTCCTATAGGTAGGAATTCCCGACCTAGGGTTAGGGTTTCTATGGGTAGGGATTCCCGAGCTAGGGTTAGGGTTCCTATGGGTAGGGATTCTCGAGATACGGTCAAATTTCCTCTGGGTAGGGATTACCGAGCTAGGGTTAGGGTTCCTATGGGTAGGGATTCCCGACCTAGGGTTAGGGTTCCTATGGGTAGGGAACTTGGAGCTAGGGTTAGGGTTCCTATGGGTAGGGATTCCCGACCTAGGGTTAGGGTTCCTATGGGTAGGGATTCCCGACCTAGCGTTAGGATTCCTATGCGTAGGTCTCCCCGAACTAGGGTTAGGGTTCCTATGGGTAGGGATTCCCGACCTATGGTTAGGGATCCTATGGGTAGGCCACCCTGACCTAGGGTTAGGGTTCCTATGGGTAGGGCACCGCGACCTAGGGTAAGGGTTCCTATGGGTAGGGCTTCCAGACCTAGGGTTAGGGTTCCTATGGGTAGGGCACTTGGAGCTAGGGTTACAATTCGTAAGAGTAGGGATTCCTGACCTATGGTTAGGAATCCTATGGATTGGGCATTTGGAGCTATGGCTAGGGTTCCTATGGGTAGGGCTTCACGACCTAGGGTTAGGGTTCCTATGGGGAGGTCTTCCCGACCTAGGGTTAGGGTTCCTATGGTAGGGAATCCCGAGCTAGTGTTAGGGTTACAATGCGTAGGCCATTTCGAGGTAGCGTTAGGGTTCCAATGTATAGGCCAATTGGTGCGAGGGTTAGGGTTACGATGGGTAGGGATTCCCGAGCTAGGGTTAGGGTTCCTATGGGTAGGTATTACCGACCTAGGGTTAGGGTTCCTATGGGTAGGACACTTGGAGCTAGGGTTAGGGTTCCTATGGGAAGGGATTCCCGTCCTAGGGTTAGGGTTACTATAGGTAGGCCACTTGGAGCTAGGGTTACGGTTCCTATGGGTAGGGATTCCCGACCTAGTGTTAGAGTTCCTATGCGTAGGTCTTCCCAACCTAGGCTTAGGATAGCTATGGGTCGGGAACTTGGAGCTAGGTTTAGGGATCCTATGGATATGGATTCCAGAGCTAGGGTTAGGTTTCCTATGGGTAGGGATTTCCGACCTAGGGTTAGGTTTCCTCTGGGTAGGGATTCCTGACCTAGGGTTAGGATTCCTATGCGAAGGTCTACCTGAACTAGGGTTAGGGTTCCTATGGGTAGGGATTCCTGAGCTAGGGTTACGATTCCTATGGTTAGGGATTACTGAGCTAGGGTTAGGGATCCTATCGTTAGGGAACTTGGAGCTAGGGTTAGGGTTCCTATAGGTAGGACACTTGGAGCTAGGGTTAGCGTTCCTATGGGTAGGGATTCCTCACCTAGGGTTAGGGTTCCTATGGATTGGTCTCACCGACCTACGTTTACGGTTCCTATGAGTAGGGATTCCCGAGCTAGGGTTAGGGTTCCAATGGGTAGGGAACTTGGAACTAGGGTTAGGGTTCATATGGTTTGGGAACTTGGAGCTAGGGTTAGGGTTCCTATGAGTAGGGATTCCCGACCTAGGGTTAGGGTTCCTATGGGTATGTCTCCCCGACCTAGGGTTAGGGTTCCTATGGGTAGGGCACTTGGAGCGAGGGTTAGGGTTCCTAAAGGTAGGGATTCCAGACCTAGGGTTAGGGTTACTATAGGTAGGCCACTTGGAGCTAGGGTTACGGTTCCTATGGGTAGGGATTCCCGACCTAGTGTTAGGGTTCCTATGGGTAGGTCTTCCCAACCTAGGCTTAGGACAGCTATGGGTCGGAACTTGGAGCTAGGTTTAGGGATCCTATGGATATGGATTCCAGAGCTAGGGTTAGGTTTCCTCTGGGAAGGGATTCGTGACCTAGGGTTAGAATTCCTATGCGAAGGTCTCCTGAACTAGGGTTAGGGTTCCGATCGGCAGGGATTCCTCAGCTAGGGTTAGGGTTCCTATGGATAGGGATTCCCGACCTAGGGTTAGGGTTCCTATGGGTAGGGATTCCCGACCTAGGGATAGGGTTCCAATCGGTAGGTTTCCCCGACATAGGGTTAGGGTTCCTATGGGTAGGGACCTTGGAGCTAGGGTTAGGGTTCCTATGGGTAGGTCTCCCCCACCTAGGGTTAGGGTTCCTATGGATAGGGAACTTGGAGCCAGGGTTAAGGTTCCTATGGGTAGGCCACTTGGAGCTAGGGTTGGGGTTACTGTGGGTAGGGAACTTGGAGCTAGGGTTCGGATTCCTATGGTTAGCAATTCCCGAGCTAAGTTTAGGGTTCCTATGGGTAGGACACTTGGAGCTAGGGTTAGGGTTCCTATGGGTAGGTCTCGCCGACGTAGGGTTAGGGTTCCTATGGATAGGGAACGTGGAGCCAGGATTAGGGTTCCTATGGGTAGGCCACTTGGAGCTAGGGTTAGGGTTCCTGTGGGTAGGGAACTTGGAGCTAGGGTTCGGATTCCTATGGGTAGGGATTCCCGAGCTAGGGTTAGGGTTCCAATGGGTAGGGAAGTTGGAGTTAGGGTTAGGGTTCCTATGGGAAGGGAATTTGGAGCTAGGGTAAGGGTTCCTATGGGTAGGGCACTTGGAGCTAGAGTTAGGGTTCCTATGGGTATGTCTCCCCCAGCCTGAGTTAGGGATCATATGGGTAGGTATCCCAGACCGAGGTTAGGGTTCCTATGGGTAGAACACCTGGAGATAGGTTTGAAGTTCCTATGGGTAGGGAACTTGGAGCTAGGGTTAGGGTTCCTATGGGTAGGGATTCCCGACCTAGGGTTAGGGGTCACATGGGTAGGGAGCTTGTAGCTAGGGTTAGGGTTCCTATAGGTAGGGAGCTTGGAGCTAGGGTTAGGGTTCCTATGGGTAGGGATTCCCGAGCTAGGTTTAGGGTTCCTATGGGAAGGACACTTGGAGATAGGGTTCCAATCGGTAGGGATTCCTGATCTAAGGTTAGAGTTCCTATGGGTAGGGCACTTGGAGCTACCGTTAGGGTTCCTATGGGTAGGTCTGCCCAACCTAGGGTTAGGGTTCCTATGTGTAGGCCACTTGGAGCTAGGGTTAAAGTTCCTATGGTTAGGGATTCCCGTGCTAGGGTTATGGTTCCTATGGGTAGGAGTTCCCGAGCTAGCGTTAGGGATCCTATGGGTAGGGAACTCGGAGCTAGGGTTAGAGTTCCTATGGGTAGGGATTCCCGAGCTAGGGATAGGGTTCCTATAGGTAGGCAAATTGGAGCTCGGGTTAGGGTTCCTATGGGTAGGAAACTTGGAGCTACGGTTAGGTTTCCTATGCGTAGGGATTCCCGACATACGGTTAGGGTTCCTATGGTCAGGTCTCCCCTACCTAGAGTTAGGGTTCCTATGGGTAGGGCTTCCCGACGTAGAGTTAGGGTTCCTATGGGTAGGGATTCCCGACCTAGGGTTACGGTTCCTATGCGTAAGTCTCCCCGACCTTCGATTAGGGTTTCTATGCGTAGTGATTCCCGACCTAGGGTTAGGGTTCCTATGGGTAGGAATCTTGGAGCTAGGGTTAGGGTTCTTATGGGTAGGGAAGTTGGAATTAGGGTTAGGTTTCCTATGGGTAGGGAATTTGGAGCTAGGGTAAGGGTTCCTATCGGTAGGGATTCTCGCCCTAGGGTGAGGGTTGCTATGGGTAGGACACTTCGAGCTAGGGTTAGAATTCCTGAGAGTAGGGCTTCCCGACCTAGGGTTAGGGATCCTATGGGTTGGGCACTTGGAGCTAGGGTTAGGGTTCCTATGGGTAGGGATTCCCAATCTAGGGTTAGTGTTCCTATGGGCAGGGAACTTGGAGCTAGGGTTAGGGTTCCTATGGGTAGGTCTCCCCGACCTAGGGTTAGGGTTCCTATGGGTAGAGCACTTGGAGCTAGGGTTAGGGTTCCTATGGGTAGGTCTCCCCCAGCTTGAGTTAACGTTCGTATGGGTAGGTATCCCAGACCGAGGTTAGGGTTCTTATGGGTAGGCCACTTGGAACTAGGGTTAGGGTTCCTATGAGTAGGGCACTTGGAGATAGGGTTGGGGTTCCTATGGGTAGGGAATTTGGAGCTAGGGTTCGGGTTCCTATGGGTAGGGATTCCCGACCTAGGGTTAGGGTTCCCATGGGTAGGGAACTTGGAGCTAGGGTTAGGGTTCCTATGGGTAGGGAGCTTGTAGCTAGGGTTAGGGTTCCTATAGGTAGGGAGCTTGGAGCTATGGTCAGGGTTACTATAGGTAGGGATTCCGGACCTAGGGTTAGGGTTCCTATGGGTAGGGAACTTGAAGCTAGGGTTACGGTTCCTATGGGTAGGGAGCTTGTAGCTAGGGTTAGGGTTCCTATAGGTAGGAAGCTTGGAGCTAGGGTTAGGGTTCCAATGGGTAGGGCACTTGGAGATAGGGTTGGGGTTCCTATGGGTAGCGAACTTGGACCTAGGGTTAGGGTTCCTATGGGTAGGGATTCCCGACCTAGGTTTAGGGTTCCCATGGGTAGGGAACTTGGAGCTAGGGTTAGGGTTCCTATGGGTAGGCCACTTGGAGCTAGGAATAGGGTTCCTGTGTGTAAGGAGCTTGGAGCTAGGGTTGGGGATCCTGTGGGTAGGCAACTTGGAGCTAGGGTTCGGATTCCTATGGGTAGGGCTTCACGAGCTAGGGTTAGGGTTCCAATGTGTAGGGAAGTTGGAGTTAGGGTTAGGGTTCCTATGGGTAGGACACTTGGAGCTAGGGTTAGAATTCCTAAGAGTAGGGCTTCCCGACCTAGGGTTAGAGATCCTATGGGTTGGGCACTTGGTAATAGGGTTAGGATTCGTATGGGTAGGGCTTCCCAACATAGGGTTAGCGTTCCTATGTTTAGGACACTTGGAGCTAGGGTTAGGGTTTCTATGGGTATGGATTCCTGACCTCGGGTTAGTGTTACTATGTGTAGGGAACTTGGAGCTAGGGTTAGGGTTCCTATGGGTAGGGATTCCCGAGCTAGGTTTAGGGTTGCTATGGGTAGGGAACTTGGAGCTAGGGTTAGGGTTCCTATGGGTAGGTCTCCCCGACCTAGGGTTAGGGTTCCTATGGGTAGGGCACTTGGAGCTAGGGTTAGGGTTCCTATGGGTAGGTCTCCCCCAGCTTGGGTTAGGGTTCATATGGGTAGGTATCCCAGACCGAGGTTAGGGTTCCTATGGGTAGGCCGCTTGGAACTAGGGTTAGGGTTCCTATGGGTAAGGCACTTGGAGATAGGGTTGGGGTTCCTATGGGTACGGAACTTGGAGCTAGGGTTAGGGTTCCTATGGCTAGGGAGCTTGTAGCTAGCGTGAGGGTTCGTATAGGTAGGGAGCTTGGAGATAGGGTTACGTTTCCTAAGGGAAGGGATTCCCGAGCTAGGTTTAGGCTTCCTATGGGTAGGGATTCCTGACCTAGGGATAGGGTTCGTATGGGTAGGCCACTTGGAGCTAGGTTTAGGGTTCCTATAGGTAGGGAGCTTGGAGCTAGGGTTAGGAATCCTATGGGTAAAAAGCTTGGAGCTAGAGTTAGGGTTCCTATGGTTAGGGATTGCCGACCTAGGGTTAGGGTTCCTATGGGTAGGGATTGCCGAGCTAGGTGTAGGGTTCCTATGGGTAGGACACTTGGAGCTAGGGTTACGGGTCCTATGGGTAGGTCTCCCCGACCTAGTCTTAGGGTTCTTATGGGTAGGCCACTTGGAGCTAGGGTTAGGGTTCCTATGGGTAGGGCACTTGGAGCTAGGGTTAGGGTTCCTATAGGTAGGGAGCTTGGAGCTAGGGTTAGGGTTCCTATGGGTAGGGATTCCCGAGCTAGGGTTAGGGTTCCGATGGGTAGGGATTCCTGACCTAGGGTTAGGGTTCCTATCGGTAGGGAACTTGGAGCTAGGGTTAGGGTTCCTATGGGTAGGTATTCCCGAGTTAGGGTTAGGTTTCCTATGCGTTCGACACTTGGAGCTGGGGTTAGGGTTCCTATGGATAGGGAACTTGGAGCCAGGGTTAGGGTTCCTATGGGTAGGCCACTTGGAGCTAGGGTTAGGGTTCCTGTGGGTAGGGAACTTGGAGCTAGGGTTCGGATTCCTATGGTTAGGGATTCCCGAGCTAGAGTTAGTGTTCCTATGGGTAGGGAACTTGGAGCTAGGGTTAGGGTTCCTATGGGTAGGGATTCCCGAGGTAGGTTTAGGGTTCCTATGGGTAGGACACTTGGAGCTAGGGTTAGGGTTCCTATGGGTAGGTCTCCCCGACGTAGGGTTAGGGTTCCTATGGATAGGGAACTTGGAGCCAGAGTTAGGGTTCCTATGGGTAGGCCGC
The DNA here is from genome assembly GCF_016161935.1 of Mauremys reevesii. Taxonomy (NCBI): domain Eukaryota; kingdom Metazoa; phylum Chordata; order Testudines; family Geoemydidae; genus Mauremys; species Mauremys reevesii. The sequence goes on along the minus strand of NC_052624.1, from coordinate 172,244,452 downwards.
TTGGAACTAGGGTTAGGGTTCCTATGGGTAGGGCACTTGGAGATAGGGTTGGGGTTCCTATGGGTACGGAACTTGGAGCTAGGGTTAGGGTTCCTATGGGTAGGGATTCCCAACCTAGGGTAAGGGTTCCCATGGGTAGGGAACTTGGAGCTAGGGTTAGGGTTCCTATGGGTAGGGAGCTTGTAGCTAGGGTTAGGGTTCCTATAGGTAGGGAGCTTGGAGCTAGGGTTAGGGTTCCTATGGGTAGGGATTCCCGAGCTAGGTTTAGGGTTCCTATGGGTAGGGATTCCCGACCTAGGGTTAGGGTTCCCATGGGTAGGGAACTTGGAGCTAGGGTTAGGGTTCCTATGGGTAGGGAGCTTGTAGCTAGGGTTAGGGTTCCTATAGGTAGGGAGCTTGGAGCTAGGGTTAGGGTTCCTATGGGTAGGGATTCCCGAGCTAGGTTTAGGCTTCCTATGGGTAGGGATTCCTGACCTAGGGTTAGGGTTCGTATGGGTAGGCCACTTGGAGCTAGGGTTAGGGTTCCTATGGGTAAAAAGCTTGGAGCTAGGGTTAGGGTTCCTATGGTTAGGGATTCCCGACCTAGGGTTAGGGTTCCTATGGGTAGGGATTCCCGAGCTAGGTGTAGGGTTCCTATGGGTAGGACACTTGGAGCTAGGGTTAGGGTTACTATGGGTAGGTCTCCCCGACCAAGGGTCAGGGTTCCTATGGGTAGGACACTTGGAGCTAGGGTTAGGGTTCCTATGTGTAGGCCACTTGGAGCTAGGGTTAGGGTTCCTATGGGTAAAAAGCTTGGAGGTAGGGTTAGGGTTTCTATGGTTAGGGATTCCCAAGCTAGGTGTAGGGTTCCTATGGGTAGGGATTCCAGAGCTAGGTGTAGGGTTCCTATGGGAAGGTCTCCCCGACATAGGGTTAGGGTTCCTATGGGTAGGTCTCCCCGACCTAGGGTTAGGGTTCCTATGGGTAGGTCTCCCCGACCTAGGGTTAGGGTTCCTATGGGTAGGCCACTTGGAGCTAGGGTTAGGGTTCCTATGTGAAGGCCACTTGGAGCTAGGTTTATGGTTCCTATGGGTAGGGAGCTTGGAGATAGGGTTATGGTTCCTATGGGTAGGGATTCCCGAGCTAGGTTTAGGGTTCCTATGGGTAGGACACTTGGAGCTAGGGTTAGGATTCCTATGGGTAGGTCTCCCCGACCTAGGGTTAGGGTTCCTATGGGTAGGGAACTCGGAGCCAGGGTTAGAGTTCCTATGGGTAGGCCACTTGGAGCTAGGGTTAGGGTTCCTGTGGGGAGGGGACTTGGAACTAGGGTTCGGATTCCTATTGTTAGGGATTCCCGAGCTAGGGTTAGGGTTCCTCTGGGTAGGGATTCCCGAGCTCGGGTTAGGGTTCCTATGGGTAGGGAATTTGGTGCTAGGGTGAGGGTTCCTATGGGTAGTGATTCTCGCCCTAGGGTTACGGTTCCTATGGGTAGGCGACTTGGATCTAGGGTTAGAGTTCCCATGGGTAGGGCTTACCGACCTTGCGTTAGGGTTCATATGGGTAAGGCTTCCCTATGTAGGGTTAGGGTTCCTATGATTAGGACACTTGGAGCTAGTGTTAGTATTCCTAAGGGTAGGGCTTTCCGACCTAGGGTTAGGGTTCCTATGGGTTGGGCACTTGGAACTAGTGTTAGGGTTCCTATGGGTAGGACACTTGGAGCTAGGGTTAGAGTTCCTATCGGTATGACTCCCCGACCTAGAGTTAGGGTTCCTATGGGTAGGGCACTTGGAGCTAGGGTTAGAATTCCTAAGAGTAGGGCTTCCCGACCTAGGGTTAGGGATCCTATAGGTTGGGCACTTGGAGCTAGGGTAAGGGTTCCTATGGGTATGGATTCCTGACCTAGGGTTAGTGTTACTATGTGTAGGGAACTTGGAGCTAGGGTTACGGTTCCTATGGGTAGGGATTAACGTACTAGGGTTAGGGTTCCTATGGGTAGGGATTCCTGACCTAGGGTTAGGGTTCCTATGGGTAGGGAACTTGGAACAAGGGTTAGGGTTCCTATAGGTAGGGATTCCCGAGCTAGGTTTAGGGTTCCTATGGGTAGGACTCTTGGAGCTAGGGTTAGGGTTCCTATGGGTAGTTCTCCCCCAGCTTGGGTTATGGTTCATATGGGTAGGTATCCCAAACCGAGGTTAGGCTTCCTCTGGGTAGGCCACTTGGGACTAGGGTTAGGGTTCCTATGGGTAGGGCACTTGGAGATAGGGTTGGGGGTCCTATGGGTAGCAAACTTCGACCTAGGGTTAGGGCTCCTATGGGTAGGGATTCCCGACCTAGGTTTAGGGTTCCCATGGGTAGGGAACTTGGAGCTAGGGTTAGGGTTCCTATGGGTAGGCCACTTGGAGCTAGGAATAGGGTTCCTGTGTGTAGGGAGCTTGGAGCTAGGGTTAGGGTTCCTATGGGTAGGGATTCCCGAGCTAGGGTTAGGGTTCCGATGGGTAGGGATTCCTGACCTAGGGTTAGGGTTCCTATCGGTAGGGAACTTGGAGCTAGGGTTAGGGTTCCTATGGGTAGGTATTCCCGAATTACGGTTAGGGTTCCTATGCGTTCGACACTTGGAGCTGGGGTTAGGGTTCCTATGGATAGGGAACTTGGAGCCAGGGTTAGGGTTCCTATGGGTAGGCCACTTGGAGCTAGGGTTAGGGTTCCTGTGGGTAGGGAACTTGGAGCTAGGGTTAGGGTTCATATGGGTAGGGATTCCCGAGCTAGGTTTAGGGTTCCTATGGGTAGGACACTTCGAGCTAGGGTTAGGGTTCCTATGGGAAGGTCTCCCCGACGTAGGGTTAGGGTTCCTATGGATAGGGAACTTGGAGCCAGGGTTAGGGTTCCTATGGGTAGGCCACTTGGAGCTAGGGTTAGGGTTCCTGTGGCTAGGGAACTTGGAGCTAGGGTTCGGATTCCTATGGGTAGGGATTCCCGAGCTATGGTTAGGGTTCCAATGGGTATGGAAGTTGGAGTTAGGGTTAGGGTTCCTATGGGTAGGACACTTGGAGCTAGGGTTAGAATTCCTAAGAGTAGGGCTTCCCGACCTAGGGTTAGAGATCCTATGGGTTGGGCACTTGGTACTAGGGTTAGGGTTCGTATGGGTAGGGCTTCCCAACCTAGGGATAGCGTTCCTATGGTTAGGACACTTGGAGCTAGGGTTAGGGTTCCTGTGGCTAGGGTACTTGGAGCTAGGGTTGGGATTCCTATGGGTAGGGATTCCCGAGCTAGGGTTAGGGTTCCTATGGGTAGGACACTTGGAGCTAGGGTTAGGGTTTCTATGGGTATGGATTCCTGACCTAGGGTTAGTGTTACTATGTGTAGGGAACTTGCATCTAGGGTTAGCGTTCCTATGGGTAGGGATTCCCGAGCTAGGTTTAGGGTTGCTATGGGTAGGGAACTTTGAGCTAGGGTTAGGGTTCCTATGGGTAGGGCACTTGGAGCTAGGGTTAGGGTTCCTATGGGTAGGTCTCCCCCAGCTTGGGTTAGGGTTCATATGGGTAGGTATCCCAGACCGAGGTTAGGGTTCCTATGGGTAGGCCGCTTGGAACTCGGCTTAGAGTTCCTATGGGTAGGGCACTTGGAGATAGGGTTGGGGTTCCTATGGGTACGGAACTTGGAGCTAGGGTTACGGTTCCTATGGGTAGGGATTCCCGACCTAGGGTAAGGGTTCCCATGGGTAGGGAACTTGGAGCTAGGGTTAGGGTTCCTATGGGTAGGGAGCTTGTAGCTAGAGTTAGGGTTCCTATAGGTAGGGAGCTTGGAGCTAGGGTCAGGGTTCCTATGGCTAGGGATTCCCAAGCTAGGTTTAGGCTTCCTATGGGTAGGGATTCCTGACCTAGGGTTAGGGTTCGTATGGGTAGGCCACTTGGAGCTAGGGTTAGGGTTCCTATGGGTAAAAAGCTTGGAGCTAGGGTTCGGATTCCTATTGTTAGGGAATGCCGAGCTAGGTGTAGGGTTCCTATGGGTAGGACACTTGGAGCTAGGGTTACGGTTCCTATGGGTAGGTCTCCCCGACCTAGGGTTAGGGTTCCTATGGGTAGGCCACTTGGAGCTAGTGTTAGAATTCCTAAGGGTAGGGCTTTCCGACCTAGGGTTAGGGTTCCTATGGGTTGGGCACTTGGAGCTAGTGTTAGAGTTCCTATACGTATGTCTCCCCGACCTAGAGTTAGGGTTCCTATGGTAGGGCACTTGCAGCTAGGGTTAGAATTCCTAAGAGTAGGGCTTCCCGACCTAGGGTTAGGGATCCTATAGGTTGGGCACTTGGAGCTAGGGTTAGGGTTCCTATGGGTATGGATTCCTGACCTAGGGTTAGTGTTACTATTTGTAGGGGACTTGGAGCTAGGGTTAGGGTTCCTATGGGTAGGGAACTTGGAGCTAGTGTTAGGGTTCCTATGGGTAGGTCTCCCCCACCTAGGGTTAGGGTTCCTATGGGTAGGTATTCCCGAGTTAGGGTTAGGGTTCCTATGCGTTGGACACTTGGAGCTAGGATTAGGGTTCCTATGGGTAGGGAGCTTGGAGCTAGGGTTAGGGTTCCTATGGTTAGGGATTCCCGAGCTAGGGTTAGGGTTCCTATGGGTAGGGATTCCCGAGCTAGGTTTAGGGTTCCTATGGGTAGGACACTTGGAGCTAGGGTTAGGGTTCCTATGGGTAGGGAACTTGGAGCCAGGGTAAGTGTTCCTGTGGGTAGGCCACTTGGAGCTAGGGTTAGTGTTCCTGTGGATAGGGAACTTAGAGCTAGGGTTCGGATTTCTATGGTTAGCGATTCCCGAGCTAGAGTTAGTGTTCCTATGGGTAGGGAACTTGGAGCTAGGGTTAGGGTTCCTATGGGTAGGGATTCCCGAGCTAGGTTTAGGGTTCCTCTGGGTAGGACACTTGGAGCTAGGGTTAGGGTTCCTATGGGTAGGTCTCCCCGACGTAGGGTTAGGGTTCCTATGGATAGGGAACTTGGAGCCAGGCTTAGGGTTCCTATGGGTAGGCCACTTAGAGCTAGGGTTAGGGTTTCTGTGGGTAGGGAACTTGGAGCTAGGGTTCGGATTCCTATGGGTAGGGATTCCCGAGCTAGGGTTAGGGTTCCCATGGGTAGGGATTCTCGCCCTAGGGTTAGGGTTCCTATGGGTAGGACACTTGGAGCTAGGGTTAGAATTCCTAAGGGTAGGGCTTCCCGACCTAGGGTTAGGGATCCTATGGGTTGGGCACTTGATACTAGGTTAGGAGTTCCTATGGGTAGGGCTTCCCAACCTAGGGTTAGCGTTCCTATGGTTAGGACACTTGCAGCTTGGGTGAGGGTTTCTATGGGTATGGATTCCTGACCTAGGGTTAGTGTTACTATGTGTAGGGAACTTGGATCTAGGGTTAGGGTTCCTATGGGTAGGGATTCCCGAGCTAGGATTAGGGTTGCTATCGGTAGGGAACTTGGAGCTAGGGTTAGGGTTCCTATGGGTAGGTCTCCCCCAGCTTGGGTTAGGGATCATATGGGTAGGTATCCCTACCGAGGTTAGGGTTCCTATGGGTAGGCCACTTGGAACTAGGGTTAGGGATCCTATGGGTAGGGCACTTGGAGATTGGTTTGGGGTTCCTATGGGTAGGGAACTTGGAGCTAGGGTTAGGGTTCCTATGGGTAGGGATTCCCGACCTAGGGTTAGGGTTCGAATGGGTAGGGAGCTTGTAGCTAGGGTTAGGGTTCCTATAGGTAGGGAGCTTGGAGCTAGGGCTAGGGTTCCTATGGGTAGGGATTCCCGAGCTAGATTTAGGGTTCCTATGGGTACGGATTCCTGACCTAGGGTTAGGGTTCGTATGGGTAGGCCACTTGGAGCTAGCGTTAGGGTTCCTATGGGTAGGGAGCTTGGAGCTAGGGTTAGGGTTCCTATAGGTAGGTGTCCCTGAGTTAGGGTTAGGGTTCCTATGGCTAGGGAATCCCGAGCGAGTGTTAGGGTTCCTATGGGTAGGGATTCCCGACCTAGGTTTAGGGCTCCTATGGTTAGGCCACTTGGAGCTTGGTTTAGGGTTCCTATGGGTAGAGATTCACGACCTAGGTTTAGGGTTCCTATGTGTCGGTCTCCCCGACCTAGGGTTAGGGTTCCTATGCATTCGGATTCCCGATCTAGGGTTAGGGTTCCTATGGGTAGGACACTTGGAGCTAGGGTTAGGGTTCCTATGGGTAGGTCTCCCCCAGCTTGGGTTAGGGTTCCTATGGGTAGGTATCCCAGACCGAGGTTAGGGTTCCTATTGGTAGGCCACTTGGAACTAGGGTTAGGGTTCCTATGGGTAGGGCACCTGGAGATAGGGTTGGCGTTCCTATGGGTAGGGAACTTTGAGCTAGGGTTAGGGATCCTATGGGTAGGGATTCCAGACCTAGGGTTAGGATTCCCATGGGTAGGGAGCTTGTAGCTAGGGTTAGGTTTCCTATAGGTAGGGAGTTTGGAGCTAGGGTTAGGGTTACTATGGGTAGGGATTCCTGACCTAGGGTTAGGGTTCCTATGGGTAGGGAACTTGGAGCTAGGGTTAGGGTTCCTATGGGTAGGGAGCTTGTAGCTAGCGTTAGGGTTCCTATAGGTAGGGAGCTTGGAGCTAGGGTTAGGGTTCCTATGGGGTTCCTATGGGTAGGGCTTCCCGACCTAGGGTTAGCGTTCCTATGGTTAGGACACTTGGAGCTAGGGTTAGGGTTTCTATGGGTATGGATTCCTGACCTCGGGTTAGTGTTACTATGTGTAGGGAACTTGGAGCTAGGGTTAGGGTTCCTATGGGTAGGGATTCCCGAGCTAGGGTTAGGGTTCCTATGGTTAGGTCTCCCCCACCTAGGGTTAGGGTTCCTATGGGTAGGGCACTTGGAGCTAGGGTTAGGGTTCCTATGGGTAGGTATTCCCGAGTTAGGGTTAGGGTTCCTATGCGTTGGACACTTGGAGCTAGGGTTAGGGTTCCTATGGGTAGGGAACTTGGAGCCAGGGTTAGGGTTCCTATGGGTAGGCCACTTGGAGCTAGGGATAGGGTTCCTATGGGTAGGGAGCTTGGAGCTAGGGTTAGGGTTCCTATGGTTAGGGATTCCCGAGCTAGGGTTAGGGTTCCTATGGGTAGGGATTCCCGAGCTAGGTTTAGGGTTCCTATGGGTAGGACACTTGGAGCTAGGGTTAAGGTTCCTATGGGTAGGGAACTTGGAGCCAGGGTAAGGGTTCCTATGGGTAGGGATTCCCGAGCTAGGTTTAGGGTTCCTCTGGGTAGGACACTTGGAGCTATGGTTAGGGTTCCTATGGGTAGGTCTGCCCGACGTACGGTTAGGGTTCCTATGGATAGGGAACTTGGAGCTAGGGTAAGTGTTCCCATGGGTAGGGATTCTCGCCCTAGGGTTAGGGTTCCTATGGGTAGGGCACTTGGAGCTAGGGTTAGGGTTCCTATGGGTAGGTCTCCCCGACCTAGGGTTAGGGTTCCTATGGGTAGGCCACTTGGAGCTAGGGTTAGGGCTCCTATGGGTAGGGATTCCCGAGCTAGGTGTAGGGTTCCTATGGGTAGGACACTTGGAGCTAGAGTTAGGGTTACTATGGGTAGGTCTCCCCGACCTAGGGTTAGGGTTCCTATGGGTAGGCCACTTGGAGCTAGGGTTAGGGCTCCTATGGGTAAAAAGCTTGGAGCTAGGGTTAGGGTTCCTATGGTTAGGGATTCCCGACCTAGGGTTAGGATTCCTATCGGTAGGGATTCCCGAGCTAGGTGTAGGGTTCCTATGGGTACGACACTTGGACCTAGGGTTAGGGTTACTATGGGTAGGTCTCCCCGACCTATGGTTAGGGTTCCTATGGGTAGGCCACTTGGAGCTAGGGTTAGGGTTCCTATGTGTAGGCCACTTGGAGCTAGGTTTAGGGTTCCTATGGGTAGCGAGCTTGGAGCTAGGGTTAGGGTTCCTATGGGTAGGCATTCCCGAGCTAGGTTTAGGGTTCCTATGGGTAGGACACTTGGAGCTAGGGTTAGGGTTCCTATGGGTAAAAAGCTTGGAGGTAGGGTTAGGGTTGCTATGGGTAGGGATTCTCGAGCTCGGGTTAGGGTTCCTATGGGTAGGGAATTTGGTGCTAGGGTAAGGGTTCCTATGGGTCATGATTCTCGCCCTAGGGTTACGGTTCCTATGGGCAGGACACTTGGAGCTAGGGTTAGGGTTCCTATGGGTAGGTCTCCCCGACCTAGGGTTAGGGTTCCTATGGGTAGGCCACTTAGAGCTAGGGTTAGGGTTCCTATGGGTAGGGATTCCCGAGCTAGGGTTAAGGTTCTGATGGGTAGGGATTCCTGACCTAGGGTTAGGGTTCCTATGGGTAGGGAATTTGGTGCTAGGGTAAGGGTTCCTATGGGTCATGATTCTCGCCCTAGGGTTACGGTTCCTATGGGCAGGACACTTGGAGCTAGGGTTAGGGTTCCTATGGGTAGGTCTCCCCGACCTAGGGTTAGGGTTCCTATGGGTAGGCCACTTAGAGCTAGGGTTAGGGTTCCTATGGGTAGGGATTCCCGAGCTAGGGTTAAGGTTCCGATGGGTAGGGATTCCTGACCTAGGGTTAGGATTCCTATGGGTAGGCGACTTGGAGCTAGAGTTAGAATTCCTAAGGGTAGGGCTTTCCGACCTAGGGTTAGTGTTCCTATGGGTTGGGCACTTGGAACTAGTGTTAGTGTTCCTATGGGTAGGGCACTTGGAGCTAGGGTTAGAATTCCTAAGAGTAGGGCTTCCCGACCTAGGGTTAGGGATCCTATAGGTTGGGCACTTGGAGCTAAGGTTCGGGTTCCTGTGGGTATGGATTCCTGACCTAGGGTTAGTGTTACTATGTGTACGGAGCTTGGAGCTAGGGTTAGGGTTCCTATGGGTAGGGATTCCCGAGCTAGGTTTAGGCTTCCTATGTGTAGGGATTCCTGACCTAGGGTTAGGGTTCGTATGGGTAGGCCACTTGGAGCTAGGGTTAGGGTTCCTATGTGTAAAAAGCTTGGAGCAAGGGTTAGGGTTCCTAGGGTTAGGGATTCCCGACCTAGGTTTAGGGTTCCTATGGGTAGGGATTGCCGAGCTAGGTGTAGGGTTCCTATGGGTAGGACACTTGGAGCTAGGGTTACGGTTCCTATGGGTAGGTCTCCCCGACCTAGGGTTAGGGTTCCTATGGGTAGGCCACTTAGAGCTAGGGTTAGGGTTCCTATGGGTAGGGATTCCCGAGCTAGGGTTAGGGTTCCGATGGGTAGGGATTCCTGACCCAGGGTTAGCGTTCCTATCGGTAGGGAACTTGGAGCTAGGGTTAGGGTTCCTATGGGTAGGTCACTTGGAGCTAGGGTTAGGGTTCCTGTGGGTAGGGAACTTGGAGCTAGGGTTCGGATTCCTATGGGTAGGGAACTTGGAGCTAGGGTTACGGTTCCTATGGGTAGGTCTCCCCGACATAGGGTTAGGGTTCCTATGGGTAGGCCTCTTGGAGCTAGGGTTAGGGTTCCTATGGGTAGGGATTCCCAACCTAGGTTTAGGGTTCCCATGGGTAGGGAACTTGGAGCTAGGGTTAGGGTTCCTATGGGTAGGCCACTTGGAGCTAGGAATAGGGTTTCTTTGTATAGGGAGCTTGGAGCTAGGGTTAGGGTTCCTATGGGTAGGGATTCCCGACCTAGGTTTAGGGTTCCCATGGGTAGAGAACTTGGAGCTAGGGTTAGGTTTCCTATGGGTAGGCCACTTGGAGCTAGGAATAGGGTTCCTGTGTGTAGGGAGCTTGGAGCTAGGGTTAGGGTTCCTATGGGTAGGGATTCCCGATGCTGGGTTAGGGTTCCTATGGGTAGGACACTTGGAGCTAGGGTTAGGGTTCCTATGGGAAGGTCTCCCCGACGTAGGGTTAGGGATCCTATGGATAGGGAACTTGGAGCCACGGTTAGGGTTCCTATGGGTAGGCCACTTGGAGCTAGGGTTAGGGTTCCTGTGGGTAGGGAACTTGGAGCTAGGGTTCGGATTCCTAGGGGTAGGGATTCCCGAGCTAGGTGTAGGGTTCCAATGGGTAGAGAAGTTGGAGTTAGGGTTAGGGTTCCTATGGGTAGGACACTTGGAGCTAGGGTTAGAATTCCTAAGAGTAGGGCTTCCCGACCTAGGGTTAGGGATCCTATGGGTTGGGCACTTGGTACTAGGGTTAGAGTTCCTATGGGTAGGGCTTCCCGACCTAGGGTTAGCGTTCCTATGGTTAGGACACTTGGAGCTAGGGTTAGGGTTTCTATGGGTATGGATTCCTGACCTAGGGTTAGTGTTACTATGTGTAGGGAACTTGGAGCTAGGGTTAGGGATCCTATGGGTAGGGATTCCCGAGCTAGGGTTAGGGTTCCTATGGGTAGGGATCTTGGAGCTAGGGTTAGGGTGCCTATGGGAAGGTCTCCCCAACCTAGGGTTAGGGTTCCTATGGGTAGGGCACTTGGAGCTAGGGTTAGGGTTCCTATGGGTAGGTCTCCCCCAGCTTGGGTTAGGGTTCATATGGGTAGGTATCCAAGACCAAGGTAAGGGTTCCTATGGGTAGGCCGCTTGGAACTAGGGTTAGGGTTCCTATGGGTAGGGCACTTGGAGATAGGGCTGGGGTTCCTATGGGTAGGGAACTTGGAGCTAGGGTTAGGGTTCCTGTGGGTAGGGATTCCCGACCTTGGGTTAGGGTTCCCATGGGTAGGGAACTTGGAGCTAGGGTTAGGGTTCCCATGGGTAGGGAACTTGGAGCTAGGGTTAGGGTTCCTATGGGTAGGGATCTTGTAGCTAGGGTTAGGGTTCCTATAGGTAGGGAACTTGGTGCTAGGGTTCGGGTTCCTATGGGTAGGGATTCCCGAGCTAGGTGTAGGGTTCCTATGGGTAGGACACTTGGAGCTAGGGTTAGGGTTCCTATGGTAGGTCTCCCCGACCTAGGGTTAGGGTTCCTATGGGTAGGCCACTTGGAGCTAGGGTTAGGGTTCCTATGTGTAGGCCACTTGGAGCTAGGTTTAGGGTTCCTATGGGTAGGGAGCTTGGAGCTAGGGTTAGGGTTCCTATGGGTAGGGATTCCCGAGCTAGGTTTAGGGTTCCTATGGGTAGGACACTTGGAGCTAGGGTTAGGGTTCCTATGGATAAAAAGCTTGGAGCTAGGGTTAGGGTTCCTATCGGTAGGGATTCCCGTGCTATGGGAATAGGGTTAGGGATAGGGTTCCTATTGGTAGTGATTCTCGCCCTAGGGTTACGGTTCCTATGGGTAGGACACTTGGAGCTAGGGTTAGGGTTCCTATGGGTAGGGATTCCCGACCTAGCGTTAGGGTTCCTGTGGGTAGGGAACTTGGAACTAGGGTTAGCTTTCCTATGGGTAGGTCTCCTTGACCTAGGGTTAGGATTCCTATGGGGAGGCGACTTGGAGCTAGGGTTAGAGTTCCCATGGGTAGGGCTTACCGACCTTGGGTTAGGGTTCATATGGGTACGGCTTCCCGACCTAGGGTTAAGGTTCCTATGGGTAAGGCTTCCCTATGTAGGGTTAGGGTTCCTATGATTAGGACACTTGGAGCTAGTGTTAGAATTCCTAAGGGTAGGGCTTTCCGACCTAGGGTTAGGGATCCTATAGGTTGGGCACTTGGAGCTAAGGTTAGGGTTCCTATGGGTATGGATTCCTGACCTAGGGTTAGTGTTACTATGTGTAGGGAACTTGGATCTAGGGTTAGGGTTCCTATGGGTAGGGATTCCCGAACTAGGGTTAGGGTTCCTATGGGTAGGGATTCCCGAACTAGGGTTAGGGTTCCTATGGGTAGGACACTTGGAGCTAGGGTTAGGGTTCCTATGGGTAGGTCTCCCCCAGCTTGGGTTATGGTTCGTATGGGTAGGTATCCCAAACCGAGGTTAGGGTTCCTATGGGTAGGCCACTTGGGACTAGGGTTAGGGTTCCTATGGGTAGGGCACTTGGAGATAGGGTTGGGGGTCCTATGGGTAGCGAACTTGGACCTAGGGTTAGGGTTCCTATGGGTAGGGATTCCCGATCTAGGTTTAGAGTTCCCATGGGTAGGGAACTTGGAGCTAGGGTTAGGGTTCCTATGGGTAGGCCACTTGGAGCTAGGAATAGGGTTCCTGTGTGTAGGGAGCTTGGAGCTAGGGTTAGGGTTCCTATGGGTAGGTATACCCGAGTTAGGGTTAGGGTTCCTATGCGTTCAACACTTGGAGCTGGGGTTAGCATTCCTATGGATAGGGAACTTGGAGCCAGGGTTAGGGTTCCTATGGGTAGGCCACTTGGAGCTAGGGTTAGGGTTCCTATGGGTAGGGAACTTGGAGCTATGGTTCGGGTTCCTATGGGTAGGGATTCCCGAGCTAGGGTTAGGGTTCCTATGGGTAGGACACTTGGAGCTAGGGTTAGAATTCCTAAGAGTAGGGCTTCCCGACCTAGGGTTAGAGATCCTATGGGTTGGGCACTTGGTACTAGGGTTAGGGTTCGTATGGGTAGGGCTTCCCAACCTAGGGATAGCGTTCCTATAGTTAGGACACTTGGAGCTAGGGTTAAGGTTTCTATGGGTATGGATTCTTGACCTAGGGTTAGTGTTACTATGTGTAGGGAACTTGGAGCTAGGGTTAGGGTTCCTATGGGTAGGGATTCCCGAGCTAGGTTTAGGGTTGCTATGGGTAGGGAGCTAGGAGCTAGGGTTAGGGTTCCTACGGGTAGGTCTCCCCGACCTAGGGTTAGGGTTCCTATGGGTAGGTCTCCCCCAGCTTGGGTTAGGGTTCATATGGGTAGGTATCCCAGACCGAGGTTAGGGTTCCTATGGGTAGGCAGCTTGGAACTAGGGTTAGGGTTCCTATGGGTAGGGCACTTGGAGATATGGTTGGGGTTCCTATGGGTAGGGAACTTGGAGCTAGGGTTAGGGTTCCTATGGGTAGGGATTCCCGACCTAGGGTTAGGGTTCCCATGGGTAGGGAACTTGGAGCTAGGGTTAGGGTTCCTATGGGTAGGGAGCTTGGAGCTAGGGTTAGGGTTCCTATAGGTAGGGAGCTTGGAGCTAGGGTTAGGGTTCCTATGGGTAGGGAGCTTTTAGCTAGGGTTAGGGTTCCTATGGATAGGGATTCCCGAGCTAGGTTTAGGGTTCCTATGGGTAGGGATTCCTGACCTAGGGTTAGGGTTCGTGTGGGTAGACCACTTGGAGCTAGGGTTAGGGTTCCTATGGGTAAAAAGCTTGGAGCTAGGGTTAGGGTTCCTATGGTTAGGGATTCCCGACCTAGGGTTAGGGTTCCTATGGGTAGGGATTCCCGAGCTAGGTGTATGGTTCCTATGGGTAGGACACTTGGAGCTAGGTTTAGGGTTCCTATGGGTAGGCCACTTGGAGCTAGGTTTAGGGTTCCTATGGGTAGGGAGTTTGGAGCTAGGGTTAGGGTTCCTATGGGTAGGGATTCCCGAGCTAGGTTTAGGGTTCCTATGGGTAGGACACTTGGAGCTAGGGTTAGGGTTCCTATGGGTAGGCCACTTGGAGCTAGGTTTAGGGTTCCTATGGGTAGGGAGCTTGGAGCTAGGGTTAGGGTTCCTATGGGTAGGTCTCTCCGACCTAGGGTTAGGGTTCCTATGGGTAGGGAACTTGGAGCTAGGTTTAGGGTTCCTATGGATATGGATTCCAGAGCTAGGGTCAGGTTTCCTATGGGTAGGGATTCCTAACCTAGGGTTAGGATTCCTATGCGAAGGTCTCTCTGACCTAGGTTTAGGGTTCCTATGGGTAGGGAGCTTGGAGCTAGGGTTAGGGTTCCTATGGGTAGGGATTCCTAACCTAGGGTTAGGGTTCCTATGGGTACGGATTCCCGACCTAGGGTTAGGGTTCCTATGAGTAGGGATTACCTACTTAGGGTTAGGGTTCCTATGGGTAGATCTCCTGACCTAGGGTTAGGGTTCCTATGGGTAGGGATTGCGGAGCTAGGGTTAGGGTTCCTATGGGTAGGGATTCCTGACCTAGGGTTAGGGTTGATCTGGGTAGGGATTCCCGAGCTCGGGTTAGGGTTCCTATGGGTAGGGAATTTGGTGCTAGGGTTAGGGTTCCTATGGGTAGGGATTCCCGACCTAGGGTTAGGGTTCCCACGGGTAGGGAACTTGGAGCTAGGGTTAGGGTTCCTATGGGTAGGGAGCTTGGAGCTAGGGTTAGGGTTCCTATGGGTAGGGAGCTTTTAGCTAGGGTTAGGGTTCCTATGGATAGGGATTCCCGAGCTAGGGTTAGGGTTCCTATGGGTAGGTCTCCCCGAGCTAGGGTTAGGGTTCCTATGGGTAGGAAATCCCAAGCTAGGTTAGGGTTCCTATGGGTAGGGAATCCAAAGCTAGGGTTAGGGTTCCTATGGGTAGGGATTGGAGCTAGGGTTAGGGTTCCTATGGGGAGGGCGCCCGCACCTAGGGTGACGGTTCCTATGGGTAGGGCACTTGGAGCTAGGGTTAGGGTTCCTATGGGTAGGGATACCCGTCCTCGGGTTAGGGTTCCTATGGGTCAGGCTCCCCGCCATAGGGTTAGGGTTCCTATGGGTAGGGCACTTGCAGCTAGGGTTAGGGTTTCTATGGCTAGGGCACTTGGTGCTAGGGTTAGGGTTCCTATAGGTAGGGATTCCCGAGCTAGGTTTAGGGTTCCTATGGGTAGGAGCTTGGAGCTAGGGTTAGGGTTCCTATGGGTAGGCATTCCCGAGCTAGGGTTAGGGTTCCTATGGGTAGGGATTCCCAAGCTAGGGTTAGGGTTCCTATGGGTAGGATTCCCGAGCTGGGGTTAGGGTGTCCTATGGATAGGGAACTTGGAGCCAGGGTTAGGGTTCCTATGGGTAGGCCACTTGGAGCTAGGGTTAGGGTTCCTATGGGTAGGGCACTTGGAGCTACGGTTAGGGTTCCTATGGGTAGGGATTCCCGACCTATGGTTAGGGGTCCCATGGGTAGGGAACTTGGAGCTAGGGTTAGGGTTCCTATGGGTAGGGATTCCCGAGCTAGGTTTAGGGTTCCTATGGGTAGGGAACTTGGAGCTAGGGTTAGGGTTCCTATGGGTAGGACACTTGGAGCTAGGGTTAGGGTTCCTATGGGTAGGACACTTGGAGCTAGGGTTAGGGTTCCTATGGGTAGGGATTCCCGACCTAGGGTTAGGGTTCCTATGGGTAGGGAACTTGGAGCTAGGGTTAGGGTTCCTATGGGTAGGGATTCCCGAGCTAGGGTTAGGGTTCCTATGGGTAGGGATTCTAAGCTAGGGTTAGGATTCCTATGACCTAGGGTTAGAGTTCCTATGCGTAGGCCACTTGGAGCTAGCGTTAGGGTTCCTATGGGTATGGATTCCTGACCTAGGGTTAGTGTTCCTATGGGTAGGGATTCCCGAGCTAGGTTTAGGGTTCCTATGTGTAGGGAGCTTGGAGCTAGGGTTAGGGTTCCTATGGGTAGGGATTCCCGAGCTAGGGTTAGGGTTCCTATGGGTACAGATTCCTGACCTACGGTTTGGGTTCCTATGAGTAGAGATTCGTGAGCTAGGGTTAGGCTTCCTATGGGTAGGGATTTCCGAGCTAGGTTTAGGGTTCCTATGGGTAGGGATTCCCGACCTAGGGTTAGGGTTCCTATGGGTAGGGATTCCCGAGCTAGGGTTAGGGTTCCTATCGGTAGGGAACTTGGAGCTAGGGTTAGGGTTCCTATGGGTAGGGATTCCCGACCTAGGGTTAGGGTTCCTATGGGTAGGGCACTTGGAGATAGGTTTGGGGTTCCTATGGGTAGGGCACCCTGACCTAGGGTTAGGGTTCCTATGGGTAGGGCTTCCCGACCTAGGGTTACGTTTTCCAGGGGTAGAGCACCCCAACCTAGGGTTAGGTTTCCTAAGGGTAGAGCACCGCGAGCTAGGGTTAAGGTTCCTATGGGTAGGGCTTCCCGGCCTAGGGTTAGGGTTTCTATGGGTAGGCCAATTGGAGCTAGGGTTAAGGTTCCAATTGGTAGGGCTTCCAGACCTAGGGTTAGGGTTCCTATCGGTAGGGCACTTGGAGTTAGCTTTAGGGTTCCTATGGGTAGGCCACTTGGAGCTAGGGTTAGCGGTCCTATGGGTAGGTCACTTGGAGCTAGGGTTACGGTTCCTATGGGTAGGTCTCCCCGACCTAGGGTTAGGGTTCCTATGGGTAGGCAACTTGAAGCTAGGGTTAGGGTTCCTATGGGTAGGCCACTTGGAGCTAGGGTTAGGGTTCCTATGGGTAGGATTCCCGAGCTAGGTTTAGGGTTCCCATGGGTTGGGAACTTGGAGCTAGGGTTAGGGTTCCTATCGGTAGGCCACTTAGAGCTAGGGTTAGGCTTCCTATGGGTAGGGATTCCCGAGCTAGGGTTAGGGTTCCTATGGGTAGGCCACTTGGAGCTAGGGTTCGGATTCCTATGGTTAGGGATTCCCGAGCTAGGGTCAGTGTTCCTATGGGTAGGGAACTTGGAGCTAGGGTTAGGGTTCCTATGGGTAGGGAACTTGGAGCTAGGTTTAGGTTCCTATGGGTAGGATTCCAGAGCTAGGGTTAGGGTTCCTATGGGTAGGGGTATTGTAGCTAGGTTTAGGGTTACAGTGGGTAGGTATTCCCGAGCTGGGGTTAGGGTTCCTATGGGTAGGGATCTTGGAGCTAGGGTTAGGGTTCCTATGGTTAGGGATTCCCGAGATAGGGTTAGGGTTCCTATGGGTAGGGATTCCTGAGCTAGGGTTAGGGTTCCTATGGGTAGGGAACTTGGAGCCAGGGTTAGGGTTCCTATGGGTAGGCCACTTGGAGCTAGGGTTAGGGTTCCTATGGGTAGGGATTCCTGACCTAGGGTTAGGGTTCCTATGGGTAGGGAACTTGGAGCTAGGGTTAGGGTTCCTATGGGTAGGTCTCCCCGACCTAGGGTTAGGGTTCCTATGGGTAGGCCACTTGGAGCTAGGGTTAGGGTTCCTGTGGCTAGGGTACTTGGAGCTAGGGTTCGGATTCCTATGGGTAGGGATTCCCGAGCTAGGGTTAGGGTTCCTATGGGTAGGTCTCCCCGACCTAGGGTTAGGGTTCCTATGGGTAGGGCACTTGGAGCTAGGGTTAGGGTTCCTATGGGTAGGGATTCCAGACCTAGGGTTAGGGTTCCTATGTGTAGGGCACTTGGAGCTAGGGTTAGGGTTCCTATGGGTAGGGATTCCCGAGCTAGGGTTAGGGTTCCTATGGGTAGGGAAGTTGGAGCTAGGGTTAGGGTTCCTATGGGTAGGACACTTGGAGCTAGGGTTAGGGTTCCTATGTGTAGGTCTCCCCAACCTAGGGTTATGGTTCCTATGGGTAGGGATTACCGACGTAAGATTAGACTTCCCATGGGTAGAACACCTGGAGCTAGGGTTAGGGTTCCTATGGGTAGGGATTCCTGAGCTAGGGTTAGGGTTCCTATGGGTACGGATTCCCGACCTAGGGTTAGGGTTCCTATGAGTAGGGATTCGTGAGCTAGGGTTAGGCTTCCTATGGGTAGGGATTCCCGAGCTAGGGTTAGGGTTCCTATGGGTAGGGAACTTGGAGCTAGGGTTAGGGTTCCTATGGGTAGGTCTCCCCCACCTAGGTTTAGGGTTCCTATGGGTAGGGCACTTGGAGCTAGGGTTAGGGTTCCTATGGGTAGGCCACTTGGAAATAGGGTTAGGGTTCCTATGGGTAGGGCACTTGGAGATAGGCTTGGGGTTCCTATGGGTAGGTATTCCTGAGCTAGGGTTAGGGTTCCTATGGGTTGGACTGTTGGAGCTAGGGTTAGGGTTCCTATGGGTAGGGATTCCCGAGCTAGGTTTAGGGTTCCTCTGGGTAGGACACTTGGAGCTAGGGTTAGGGTTCCTATGGGTAGGCCACTTAGAGCTAGGGTTAGGGTTCCTGTGGGTAGGGAACTTGGACATATGGTTCGGATTCCTATGGGTAGGGATTCCCGAGCTAGGGTTAGGGTTCCTATGGGTAGGGAACTTGGAGCTAGGGTTAGGGTTCCTATGGGTAGGGTACTTGGAGCTAGGGTTAGGGTTCCTATGGGTAGGACACTTTGAGATAGGGTTAGGTTCCTATGGGTAGGTCTCCCCAGCCTGGGTTAGGGTTCCTATGGGTAGGGATTCCCGAGCTAGGTTAAGGGTTCCTATGGGTAGTCCACTTCGAGCTAGGGTTAGGGTTCCTATGGGTGGGCCACTTGGAACTAGGGTTAGGGTTCCAATGGGTAGGGATTCCAGACCTAGGGTTAGGGTTCCCATGGGTAGGGAGCTTGTAGCTAGGGTTAGGGTTCCTACAGGTAGGGAGCTTGGAGGTAGGTTTAGGGTTCCTATGGGTATGGATTCCTGACCTAGGGTTAGGGTTCGTATGGGTAGGACACTTGGAGCTAGGGTTCCTATTGGTAGGGATTTCTGAGATAGGGTTAGGGTTCCTATGGGTAGGGAACTTGGAGCTAGGGTTAGGGTTCGTATGGGTAGGGCTTCCCAACCTAGGGATAGCGTTCCTATGGTTAGGACACTTGGAGCTAGGGTTAGGGTTCCTATGGTTAGGGATTGCTGACCTAGGGTTAGGGTTCCTATGGGTAGGGATTCCCGAGCTAGGCTTAGGGTTCCTATGGGTAGGAAACTTGGAGCTAGGGTTAGGGTTCCTATGGGTAGGGATTCCCGAGCTCGGGTTAGGGTTCCTATGGGTAGGACAGTTGGAGCTAGAGTTAGGTTTCCTATGGGTAGGAAACTTGGAGCTAGGGTTAGGGTTCCTTTGGGTAGTGATTCCCGAGCTAGGTTTAGGGTTCCTATGGTAGGTCTTGGACCTAGGGTTAGGGTTCCTATGGGTAGGGATTTGGGACCTATGGTTAGTTTTCCAATGGGTAGGTAATCTGGAGCTAGGCTTAGGGTTCCTATGGGTAGGTATCCCCGAGCTAGGGTTAGGGTTCCTATGGGTAGGTATTCCCGACCTAGGGTTAGGGTTCCTATGGGTAGGGATCTTGGAGCTAGGGTTAGGGTTCCTATGGGTAGGGAACTTGGAGCTAGGGTTAGGGTTCCTATGGGTAGGGAACTTGGAGCTAGGGTTAGGGTTCCTATGGGTAGGGATTCTCGCCCTAGGGTTAGGGTTCCTATGGGTAGGACACTTGGAGCTAGGGTTAGGGTTCCTATGGGTAGGGATTCCCGAGCTAGGTTTAGGGTTCCTATGTGTAGGGAACTTGGAGCTAGGGTTAGGGTTCCTATGGGTAGGGATTCCCAAGCTAGGGTTAGGGTTGCTATCGGTAGGGAACTTGGAGCTAGGGTTAGGGTTCCTATGGGTAGGTCTCCCCGACCTAGGGTTAGGGTTCCTATGGGTAGGGCACTTGGAGCTAGGGTTAGGGTTCCTATGGGTAGGTCTCCCCCAGCTTGGGTTAGGGATCATATGGGTAGGTATCCCAGACCGAGGTTAGGGTTCCTATGGGTAGGCCACTTGGGACGAGGGTTAGGGTTCCTATGGGTAGGGCACTTTGAGATAGGGTTGGGGTTCCTGTGGGTAGGGAACTTGGAGCTAGGGTTAGGGTTCCTATGGGTAGGGATTCCCGACCTAGGGTTAGGGTTCCTATGGGTAGGGATTGCCGAGCTCGGTGTAGGGTTCCTATGGGTAGGGAATTTGGTGCTAGGTTTAGGGTTCCTATAGGTAGGGAGCTTGGAGCTAGGGTTAGGGTTCCTATGGGTACGGATTCCTGACTTAGCGTTAGGGTTCGTATGGGTAGGTCACTTGGAGCTAGCGTTAGGGTTCCTATGGGTAGGGAGCTTGGAGCTAGGGTTAGGGTTCCTATAGGTAGGGAGCTTGGAGCTAGGGTTAGGGTTCCTATGGGTAGGGATTCCCGAGCTAGGTTTAGGGTTCCTATGGGTAGGCCACTTGGGACTAGGGTTAGGGTTCCTATGGGTAGGGATTCCCGACCTAGGTTTAGGGTTCCCATGGGTAGGGAACTTGGAGCTAGGGTTAGGGTTCCTATGGGTAGGCCACTTGGAGCTAGGAATAGGGTTCCTGTGTGTAGGGAGCTTGGAGCTAGGGTTAGGGTTCCTATGGGTAGGGAGCTTGGAGCTAGGGTTAGGGTTCCTATGGGTAGGGATTCCCGAGCTAGGGTTAGGGTTCCTATGGGTAGGGAACTTGGAGCTAGGGTTAGGGTTCCTATGGGTAGGGAACTAGGAGCTAGGGTTAGGGTTCCTATGGGTAGGGATTCCAGACCTAGGGTTAGGGTTCCTATGGGTCGGAAGCTTGGAGCTAGGGTTAGGGTTCCTATGGGTAGGGCTTCCCGACCTAGCGTTAGCGTTCCTATGGTTAGGACACTTGGAGCTAGGGTTAGGGTTTCTATGGGTATGGATTCCTGACCTAGGGTTAGTGTTACTATGTGTAGGGAACTTGGAGCTAGGGTTAGGGTTCCTATGGGTAGGGATTCCCGAGCTAGGGTTAGGGTTCCTATGGGTAGGGAACTTGGAGCTAGGGTTAGGGTTCCTATGGGTAGGTCTCCCCCACCTAGGATTAGGGTTCCTATGGGTAGGGCATTTGGAGCTAGGGTTAGGGTTCCTATGGGTAGGTCTCCCCCAGCTTGGGTTATGGTTCGTATGGGTAGGTATCCCAGACCGAGGTTAGGGTTCCTATGGGTAGGCCACTTGGAACTAGGGTTAGGGTTCCTATGGGTAGGGCACTTGGAGATAGGGTTGGGGTTCCTATGGGTAGGGAACTTGGAGCTAGGGTTAGGGTTCCTATGGGTAGGGATTCCCGACCTAGGGTTAGGGTTCCCATGGGTAGGGAACTTGGAGCTAGGGTTAGGGTTCCTATGGCTAGGGAGCTTGTAGCTAGGGTTAGGGTTCCTATAGGTAGGGAGCTTGGAGCTAGGGTTAGGGTTCCTATGGGTAGGGATTCCCGAGCTAGGTTTAGGCTTCCTATGGGTAGGGATTCCTGACCTAGGGTTAGGGTTCGTATGGGTAGGCCACTTGGAGCTAGGTTTAGGGTTCCTATAGGTAGGGAGCTTGGAGCTAGGGTTAGGGTTCCTATGGGTAAAAAGCTTGGAGCTAGAGTTAGGGTTCCTATGGTTAGGGATTGCCGACCTAGGGTTAGGGTTCCTATGGGTAGGGATTGCCGAGCTAGGTGTAGGGTTCCTATGGGTAGGCCACTTGGGACTAGGGTTAGGGGTCCTATGGGTAGGGATTCCCGACCTAGGTTTAGGGTTCCCATGGGTAGGGAACTTGGAGCTAGGTTTAGGGTTCCTATGGGTAGGCCACTTTGAGCTAGGAATAGGGTTCCTGTCTGAGGGAGCTTGGAGCTAGGGTTAGGGTTCCTATGGGTAGGGATTCCCGAGCTAGGGTTAGGGTTCCGTTGGGTAGGGATTCCTGACCTAGGGTTAGGGTTCCTATCGGTAGGGAACTTGGAGCTAGGGTTAGGGTTCCTATGGGTAGGTAGTCCCGAGTTAGGGTTAGGTTTCCTATGCGTTCGACACTTGGAGCTGGGGTTAGGGTTCCTATGGATAGGGAACTTGGAGCCAGGGTTAGGGTTCCTATGGGTAGGCCACTTGGAGCTAGGGTTAGGGTTCCTGTGGGTAGGGAACTTGGAGCTAGGGTTCGGATTCCTATGGTTAGGGATTCCCGAGCTAGAGTTAGTGTTCCTATGGGTAGGGAACTTGGAGCTAGGGTTAGGGTTCCTATGGGTAGGGATTCCCGAGGTAGGTTTAGGGTTCCTATGGGTAGGACACTTGGAGCTAGGGTTAGGGTTCCTATGGGTAGGTCTCCCCGACGTAGGGTTAGGGTTCCTATGGATAGGGAACTTGGAGCCAGAGTTAGGGTTCCTATGGGTAGGCCGCTTGGAACTAGGGTTAGGGTTCCTATGGGTAGGGCACTTGGAGATAGGGTTGGGGTTCCTATGGGTACGGAACTTGGAGCTAGGGTTAGGGTTCCTATGGGTAGGGATTCCCGACCTAGGGTAAGGGTTCCCATGGGTAGGGAACTTGGAGCTAGGGTTAGGGTTCCTATGGGTAGGGAGCTTGTAGCTAGGGTTAGGGTTCCTATAGGTAGGGAGCTTGGAGCTAGGGTTAGGGTTCCTATGGGTAGGGATTCCCGAGCTAGGTTTAGGGTTCCTATGGGTAGGGATTCCTGACCTAGGGTTAGGGTTCCCATGGGTAGGGAACTTGGAGCTAGGGTTAGGGTTCCTATGGGTAGGGAGCTTGTAGCTAGGGTTAGGGTTCCTATAGGTAGGGAGCTTGGAGCTAGGGTTAGGGTTCCTATGGGTAGGGATTCCCGAGCTAGGTTTAGGGTTCCTATGGGTAGGGATTCCTGACCTAGGGTTAGGGTTCGTATGGGTAGGCCACTTGGAGCTAGGGTTAGGGTTCCTATGGGTAAAAAGCTTGGAGCTAGGGTTAGGGTTCCTATGGTTAGGGATTCCCGACCTAGGGTTAGGGTTCCTATGGGTAGGGATTCCCGAGCTAGGTGTAGGGTTCCTATGGGTAGGACACTTGGAGCTAGGGTTAGGGTTCCTATGGGTAGGTCTCCCCGACCTAGGGTTAGGGTTCCTATGGGTAGGCCACTTGGAGCTAGGGTTAGGGTTCCTATGTGTAGGCCACTTGGAGCTAGGGTTAGGGTTCCTATGGGTAAAAAGCTTGGAGCTAGGGTTAGGGTTCCTATGGTTAGGGATTCCCGACCTAGGGTTAGGGTTCCTATGGGTAGGGATTCCCGAGCTAGGTGTAGGGTTCCTATGGGTAGGGATTCCCGAGCTAGGTGTAGGGTTCCTATGGGTAGGTCTCCCCGACCTAGGGTTAGGGTTCCTATGGGTAGGTCTCCCCGACCTAGGGTTAGGGTTCCTATGGGTAGGCCACTTGGAGCTAGGGTTAGGGTTCCTATGTGTAGGCCACTTGGAGCTAGGTTTAGGGTTCCTATGGGTAGGGAGCTTGGAGCTAGGGTTAGGGTTCCTATGGGTAGGGATTCCCGAGCTAGGTTTAGGGTTCCTATGGGTAGGACACTTGGAGCTAGGGTTAGGGTTCCTATGGGTAGGTCTCCCCGACCTAGGGTTAGGGTTCCTATGGGTAGGCCACTTGGAGCTAGGGTTAGGGTTGCTATGTGAAGGCCACTTGGAGCTAGGGTTAGGGTTCCTGAGGGTAGGGGACTTGGAACTAGGGTTCGGATTCCTATTGTTAGGGATTCCCGAGCTAGGGTTAGGGTTCCTCTGGGTAGGGATTCCCGAGCTCGGGTTAGGGTTCCTATGGGTAGGGAATTTGGTGCTAGGGTGAGGGTTCCTATGGGTAGTGATTCTCTCCCTAGGGTTACGGTTCCTATGGGTAGGCGACTTGGAGCTAGGGTTAGAGTTCCCATGGGTAGGGCTTACCGACCTTGGGTTAGGGTTCATATGGGTAGGGCTTCCCGACCGAGGGTTAGGGTTCCTATGATTAGGACACTTGGAGCTAGTGTTAGGGTTCCTATGGGTAGGGCTTCCCGACCGAGGGTTAAGGTTCCTATGGGTAATGCTTTCCTATGTAGGGTTAGGGTTCCTATGGGTTGGGCACTTGGAGCTAGGGTTAGAGTTCCTATCGGTATGACTCCCCGACCTAGAGTTAGGGTTCCTATGGGTAGGGCACTTGGAGCTAGGGTTAGAATTCCTAAGAGTAGGGCTTCCCGACCTAGGGTTAGGGATCCTATAGGTTGGGCACTTGGAGCTAGGGTTAGGGTTCCTATGGGTATGGATTTCTGACCTAGGGTTAGTGTTACTATGTGTAGGGAACTTGGAGCTAGGGTTACGGTTCCTATGGGTAGGGATTCCCGAACTAGGGTTAGGGTTCCTATGGGTACGGATTCCTGACCTAGGGTTAGGGTTCCTATGGGTAGGGAACTTGGAGCAAGGGTTAGGGTTCCTATGGGTAGGGATTCCCGAGCTAGGTTTAGGGTTCCTATGGGTAGGACACTTGGAGCTAGGGTTAGGGTTCCTATGGGTAGGTCTCCCCCAGCTTGGGTTATGGTTCGTATGGGTAGGTATCCCAAACCGAGGTTAGGGTTCCTATGGGTAGGCCACTTGGGACTAGGGTTAGGGTTCCTATGGGTAGGGCACTTGGAGATAGGGTTGGGGGTCCTATGGGTAGCGAACTTGGACCTAGGGTTAGGGTTCCTATGGGTAGGGATTCCCGACCTAGGTTTAGGGTTCCCATGGGTAGGGAACTTGGAGCTAGGGTTAGGGTTCCTATGGGTAGGCCACTTGGAGCTAGGAATAGGGTTCCTGTGTGTAGGGAGCTTGGAGCTAGGGTTAGGGTTCCTATGGGTAGGGATTCCCGAGCTAGGGTTAGGGTTCCTATGGGTAGGGATTCCCGACCTAGGGTTAGGGTTCCTATCGGTAGGGAACTTGGAGCTAGGGTTAGGGTTCCTATGGGTAGGTATTCCCGAGTTAGGGTTAGGGTTCCTATGCGTTCGACACTTGGAGCTGGGGTTAGGGTTCCTATGGATAGGGAACTTGGAGCCAGGGTTAGGGTTCCTATGGGTAGGCCACTTGGAGCTAGGGTTAGGGTTCCTGTGGGTAGGGAACTTGGAGCTAGGGTTAGGGTTCCTATGGGTAGGGATTCCCGAGCTAGGTTTAGGGTTCCTATGGGTAGGACACTTGGAGCTAGGGTTAGGGTTCCTATGGGTAGGTCTCCCCGACGTAGGGTTAGGGTTCCTATGGATAGGGAACTTGGAGCCAGGGTTAGGGTTCCTATGGGTAGGCCACTTGGAGCTAGGGTTAGGGTTCCTGTGGGTAGGGAACTTGGAGCTAGGGTTCGGATTCCTATGGGTAGGGATTCCCGAGCTAGGGTTAGGGTTCCAATGGGTAGGGAAGTTGGAGTTAGGGTTAGGGTTCCTATGGGTAGGACACTTGGAGCTAGGGTTAGAATTCCTAAGAGTAGGGCTTCCCGACCTAGGGTTAGCGTTCCTATGGTTAGGACACTTGGAGCTAGGGTTAGGGTTTCTATAGGTAGGGAGCTTGGAGCTAGGGTTAGGGTTCCTATGGGTAGGACACTTGGAGCTAGGGTTAGGGTTCCTATGGGTAGGGAGCTTGGAGCTAGGGTTAGGGTTCCTATGGGTAGGGATTCCCGAGCTAGGTTTAGGGTTCCTATGGGTAGGACACTTGGAGCTAGGGTTAGGGTTTCTATGGGTATGGATTCCTGACCTAGGGTTAGTGTTACTATGTGTAGGTAACTTGCAGCTAGGGTTAGGGTTCCTATGGGTAGGGATTCCCGAGCTAGGTTTAGGGTTGCTATGGGTAGAGAACTTGGAGCTAGGGTTCGGGTTCCTATGGGTAGGGCACTTGGAGCTAGGGTTAGGGTTCCTATGGGTAGGTCTCCCCCAGCTTGGGTTAGGGTTCATATGGGTAGGTATCCCAGACCGAGGTTATGGTTCCTATGGGTAGGCCGCTTGGAACTAGGGTTAGGGTTCCTATGGGTAGGGCACTTGGAGATAGGGTTGGGGTTCCTATGGGTACGGAACTTGGAGCTAGGGTTAGGGTTCCTATGGGTAGGGATTCCCGACCTAGGGTTAGGGTTCCCATGGGTAGGGAACTTGGAGCTAGGGTTAGGGTTCCTATGGGTAGGGAGCTTGGAGCTAGGGTTAGGGTTCCTATAGGTAGGGAGCTTGGAGCTAGGGTTAGGGTTCCTATGGGTAGGGATTCCCGAGCTAGGTTTAGGGTTCCTATGGGTAGGGATTCCTGACCTAGGGTTAGGGTTCGTATGGGTAGGCCACTTGGAGCTAGGGTTAGGGTTCCTATGGGTAGGGAGCTTGGAGCTAGGGTTAGGGTTCCTATGGGTAGGGGGAGCTAGCGTTAGGGTTCCTATGAGTATAACTCTTGGAGCTAGGGTAAGGGTTACTATGGGTAGGTCTCCGACCTAGGTTTAGGGTTCCCATGCGACGGGAACTTGGAGCTAGGGTTAGGGTTCCTATGGGTAGGGATTCCCGAGCTAGGGTTAGGGTTCCTATGGGTAGGGAACTTGGAGCTAGGGTTAGGGTTCCTATGGGTAGGTCTCCCCGACCTAGGGTTAGGGTTCCTATGGGTAGGGAACTTGGAGCTAGGGTTAGGGTTCCTATGGGTAGGGATTCCCGACCTAGGGTTAGGGTTCCTATGGGTAGGGAACTTGGAGCTAGGGTTAGGGTTCCTATGGGTAGGGATTCCCGAGCTAGGTTTAGGGTTGCTATGGGTAGTACACTTCGAGCTAGGGTTAGGGTTCCTATGGGTAGTACACTTCGAGCTAGGGTTAGGGTTCCTATGGGTAGGTCTCCCCGACCTAGGGTTAGGGTTCCTATGGGTAGGGATTCCCGAGCTAGGGTTAGGGTTCCTATGGGTAGGCCACTTGGAGCTAGCGTTAGGGTTCCTATGGGTAGGGAGCTTGGAGCTAGGGTTAGGGTTCCTATGGTTAGGGATTCCCGAGCTAGGGTTAGGGTTCCTATGGGTAGGGATTCCCGAGCTAGGTTTAGGGTTCCTATGGGTAGGACACTTGGAGCTAGGGTTAGGGTTCCTATGGGTAGGGAACTTGGAGCTAGGGTTAGGGTTCCTATGGGTAGGCCACTTGGAGCTAGGTTTAGGGTTCCTATGGGTAGGCCACTTGGAGCTAGGGTTAGGGTTCCTATGGGTAGGGATTCCCGAGCTAGGGTTAGGGTTCCTATGGGTAGGGAACTTGGAGCTAGGGTTAGGGTTCCTATGGGTAGGGATTCCCGAGCTAGGGTTAGGGTTCCTATGGGTAGGACACTTGGAGCTAGGGTTAGGGTTCCTATGGGTAGGTCTCCCCGACCTAGGGTTAGGGTTCCTATGGGTAGGGAACTTGGAGCCAGGGTTAGGGTTCCTATGGGTAGGCCACTTGGAGCTAGCGTTAGGGTTCCTATGGGTAGGGAACTTGGAGCTAGGGTTCGGATTCCTATGGGTAGGGATTCCAGACCTACGGTTAGGGTTCCAAGGGTAGGGATTCTCGCCCTAGGTTTAGGGTTCCTATGGGTACGACACTTGGAGCTAGGGTTAGAATTCCTAAGAGTAGGGCATCCCGACCTAGGGTTAGGGATCCTATGGGTTGGGCACTTGGAGCTAGGGTTAGGGTTCCGATGGGTAGGGATTCCCGAGCTAGGGTTAGCGTTCCTATGGGTAGGACACTTGCAGCTAGGGTTAGGGTTTCTATGGGTATGGATTCCTGACCTAGGGTTAGTGTTACTATGTGTAGGGAACTTGGAGCTAGGGTTAGGGTTCCTATGGGTAGGGATTCCCGACCTAGCGTTAGGGTTCCTATGGGTAGGGCACTTGGATCTAGGGTTAGTGTTCCTATGGGTAGGTCTCCCCCAGCTTGTGTTAGGGTTCGTATGGGTGGGTATCCCAGACCGAGGTTAGGGTTCCTATGGGTAGGCCACTTGGAACTAGGGTTAGGGTTCCTATGGGTAGGGCACTTGGAGATAGGTTTGGGGTTCCTATGGGTAGGGAACTTGGAGCTAGGGTTAGGGTTCCTATGGGTAGGGATTCCCGACCTAGGGTTAGGGTTCCCATGGGTAGGGAGCTTGTAGCTAGGGTTAGGGTTCCTATAGGTAGGGAGCTTGGAGCTAGGTTTAGGGTTCCTATGGGTAGGGATTCCCGAGCTAGGTTTAGGGTTCCTATGGGTAGGGATTCCCGAGCTAGGGTTAGGGTTCCTATGGGTAGGGAACTTGGCGCTAGGGTTAGGGTTCCTATGGGTAGGGAACATGGAACTAGGGTTAGGGTTCCTATAGGTAGGTGTCCCGGAGCTAGGGTTAGGCTTCCTATGGGAAGGGATTCCAGACCTAGGGTTAGGGTTCCTATGCATAGGGATTCCCGACCTCGGGTTAGGGTTCCTATGGGTAGGCCACTTGGAGCTAGGGTTAGGGTTCCTATGGGTAGGGATTCCCGAGCTAGGTTTAGGGTTCCTATGGGTAGGTCTCCCCGACGTAGGGTTAGGGTTCCTATGGGTAGGTCTCCCCGACGTAGGGTTAGGGTTCCTATGGATAGGGAACTTGGAGCCAGAGTTAGGGTTCCTATGGGTAGGTCTCCCACAGCTTGGGTTATGGTTCGTATGGGTAGGTATCCCAGACCGAGGTTAGGGTTCCTATGGGTAGGCCACTTGGAACTAGGGTTAGGGTTCCTATGGGTAGGGCACTTGGAGATTGGTTTGGGGTTCCTATGGGTAGGGAACTAGGAGCTAGGGTTAGGGTTCCTATGGGTAGGGATTCCAGACCTAGGGTTAGGGTTCCTATGGGTCGGAAGCTTGGAGCTAGGGTTAGGTTTCCTATAGGTAGGGAGTTTGGAGCTAGGGTTAGGGCTACTATGGGTAGGGATTCCTGACCTAGGGTTAGGGTTCCTATGGGTAGGGAACTTGGAGCTAGGGTTAGGGTTCCTATGGGTAGGGAGCTTGTAGCTAGCGTTAGGGTTCCTATAGGTAGGGAGCTTGGAGCTAGGGTTAGGGTTTCTATGGGGTTCCTATGGGTAGGGCTTCAAGAGCTACGGTTAGCGTTCCAATGGTTAGGACCCTTGGAGCTACGGTTAGGGTTCGTATGGGTAGGGATTCCTGACTTAGGGTTAGGGTTCCTATCGGTAGGGAACTTGGAGCTAGGGTTAGGGTTACTATGGGTAGGTATTCCCGAGTTAGGGTTAGGGTTCCTATGGGTAGGTCTCCCCCACCTAGGGTTAGGGTTCCTATGGGTAGGGAACTTGGAGCTAGGGTTAGGGTTCCTATGGGTAGGTATTCCCGAGCTAGGGTTAGGGTTCCTATGGGTAGGACACTTGGAGCTAGGGTTAGGGTTCCTATGGGTAGGGAACTTGGAGCTAGGGTTAGGGTTCCTATGGGTAGGCCACTTGGAGCTAGGGTTAGGGTTCCTATGGGTAGGGAGCTTGGAGCTAGGGTTAGGGTTCCTATGGTTAGGGATTCCCGAGCTAGGGTTAGGGTTCCTATGGGTAGGGATTCCCGAGCTAGGTTTAGGGTTCCTATGGGTAGGGCACTTGGAGATAGGTTTGGTGTTCCTATGGGTAGGGAACTTGGAGCTAGGGTTAGGGTTCCTATGGGTAGGGATTCCCGAGCTAGGGTTAGGGTTCCTATGGGTAGGGAACTTGGCGCTAGGGTTAGGGTTCCTATGGGTAGGTCTCCCCGACGTAGGGTTAGGGTTCCTATGGATAGGGAACTTGGAGCCAGAGTTAGGGTTCCTATGGGTAGGGATTCCCGAGCTAGGGTTAGGGTTCCTATGGGTAGGGAACTTGGAGCTAGGGTTAGGGTTCCTATGGTTAGGTCTCCCCCACCTAGGGTTAGGGTTCCTATGGGTAGGGCACTTGGAGCTAGGGTTAGGGTTCCTATGGGTAGGTATTCCCGAGTTAGGGTTAGGGTTCCTATGCGTTGGACACTTGGAGCTAGGGTTAGGGTTCCTATGGGTACGTCTCCCCGACCTAGGGTTAGGGTTCGTATGGGTAGGCCACTTGGAGCTAGGGTTAGGGTTCCTATGGGTAGGGAGCTTGGAGCTAGGGTTAGGGTTCCTATGGTTAGGGATTCCCGAGCTAGGGTTAGGGTTCCTATGGGTAGGGATTCCCGAGCTAGGTTTAGGGTTCCTATGGGTAGGACACTTGGAGCTAGGGTTAGGGTTCCTATGGGTAGGTCTCCCCGACCTAGGGTTAGGGTTCCTATGGGTAGGCCACTTGGAGCTAGGGTTAGGGTTCCTATGGGTAGGCCACTTGGAGCTAGGTTTAGGGTTCCTATGGGTAGGGAGCTTGGAGCTAGGGTTAGGGTTCCTATGGGTAGGGATTCCCGAGCTAGGTTTAGGGTTCCTATGGGTAGGACACTTGGAGCTAGGGTTAGGGTTCCTATGGGTAAAAAGCTTGGAGCTAGGGTTAGGGTTCCTATGGGTAGGGATTCCCGAGCTCGGGTTAGGGTTCCTATGGGTAGGGAATTTGGTGCTAGGGTAAGGGTTCCTATGGGTAGTGATTCTCGCCCTAGGGTTACGGTTCCTATGGGTAGGACACTTGGAGCTAGGGTTAGGGTTCCTATGGGTAGGTCTCCCCGACCTAGGGTTAGGGTTCCTATGGGTAGGCCACTTGGAGCTAGGGTTAGGGTTCCTATGGGTAGGGATTCCCGACCTAGGGTTAGGGTTCCTATGGGTAGGGATTCCCGACCTAGGGTTAGGGTTCCTATGGGTAGGGAACTTGGAGCGAGGGTTAGGGTTCCTATGGGTAGGTATTCCCGACCTAGGGTTACGGTTCCTATGGGTAGGACACTTGGAGCTAGGGTTAGGGTTCCTATGGGTAGGGATTCCCGACCTAGGGTTAGGGTTCCTATGGGTAGGCCACTTGGAGCTAGGGTTAGGGTTCCTATGGGTAGGGATTCCCGAGCTAGGGTTAGGGTTCCTATGGGTAGGGATTCCCGAGCTAGGTTTAGGGTTCCTATGGGTAGGGAACTTGGAGCTAGGGTTAGGGTTCCTATGGGTAGGGCTTCCCGCCCTAGGGTTAGGGTTCCTATGGGTAGGACACTTGGAGCTAGGGTTAGGGTTCCTATGGGTAGGGCACTTGGAGCTAGGGTTAGGGTTCCTATGGGTAGGGATTCCCGACCAAGGTTTAGGGGTCCTATGGGTAGCGAACTTGGACCTAGGGTTAGGGTTCCTATGGGTAGGGATTCCCGACCTAGGTTTAGGGTTCCCATGGGTAGGGAACTTGGAGCTAGGGTTAGGGTTCCTATGGGTAGTTATTCCCGAGTTAGGGTTAGGGTTCCTATGGGTAGGGATTCCTGACCTAGGGTTAGGGTTCGTATGGGTAGGCCACTTGGAGCTAGGGTTAGGGTTCCTATGAGTAAAAAGCTTGGAGCTTGGGTAAGGGTTCCTATGGTTAGGGATCCCCGAGCTAGGTGTAGGGTTCCTATGGGTAGGGATTCCCGAGCTAGGTGTAGGGTTCCTATGGGTAGGACACTTGGAGCTAGGGTTAGGGTTCCTATGGGTAGGTCTCCCCGACCTAGGGTTAGGGTTCCTATGGGTAGGCCACTTGGAGCTAGGGTTAGGGTTCCTATGGGTAGGGAGCTTGGAGCTAGGGTTAGGGTTCCTATGGGTAGGGTACCTCGCCTAGGGAAATGGTTCCTAAGGGTAGGGAACTTGGAGCTAGGGTTAGGGTTCCTATGGGTAGGTCACATGGAGATAGGGTTAGGGTTCCTCTGGGTAGGGAAATCCGCCATAGGGTTAGGGTTCCTATGGGTAAAAAGCTTGCAGCTAGGGTTAGGGTTCCTATGTGTAGGCCACTTGGAGCTAGGTTTAGGGTTCCTATGGGCAGGACACTTGGAGCTAGGGTTAGGGTTCCTATGGGTAGGGATTCCCGACCTAGCGTTAGGGTTCCTGTGGGTAGGGAACTTGGAACTAGGGTTAAGGTTCCTATGGGTAGGCACTTGGAGCTAGGGTTAGGGTTCCTATGGGTAGGGAGCTTGGAGCTAGGGTTAGGGTTCCTATGGGTAGGGATTCCCGAGCTAGGGTTAGGGTTCCTATGGGTAGGGAACTTGGAGCTAGGGTTAGGGTTCCTATGGGTAGGCCACTTGGAGCTAGGGTTAGGGTTCCTATGGGTAGGGAGCTTGGAGCTAGGGTTAGGGTTCCTATGGGTAGGGATTCCCGATGCTGGGTTAGGGTTCCTATGGGTAGGACACTTGGAGCTAGGGTTAGGGTTCCTATGGGTAGGGATTCCTGACCTAGGGTTAGGGTTCCTATGGGTAGGGAACTTGGAGCAAGGGTTAGGGTTCCTATGGGTAGGTATTCCCGACCTAGGGTTAGGGTTCCCATGGGTAGGGAGCTTGGGGCTAGGGTTAGGGTTCCTATGGATAGGGAACTTGGAGCCAGAGTTAGGGTTCCTATGGGTAGGCTGCTTGGAACTAGGGTTAGGGTTCCTATGGGTAGGGCACTTGGAGATAGGGTTAGGGTTCCTATGGGTAGGGATTCCCGAGGTAGGTTTAGGGTTCCTATGGGTAGGACACTTGGAGCTAGGGTTAGGGTTCCTATGGGTAGGTCTCCCCGACGTAGGGTTAGGGTTCCTATGGGTAGGACACTTGGAGCTAGGGTTAGGGTTCCTATGGGTAGGCCACTTGGAGCTAGGGTTAGGGTTCTATGGGTAGGATACTTGGAGCTAGTTTAAAGGTTCCTATGGATAGGGATTCCTGAGCTAGGGTTAGGGTTCCTGTGGGTAGGGAAGTTGGAGCTAGGGTTAGGGTTAATATGGGTAGGGAAGTTGGAGCTAGGGTTAGGGTTCATAAGGGTAGGGCTTCCTGCCCTAGGATTAGGGTTCCAACGGGTAGGGCACTTGGAGCTAGGGTTAGGTTCCTATGGGTAGGTCTTCCGGCTGTAGGGTTAGGGTCCCTATGGGTAGGGCACTTGGAGCTAGGTTTAAGGTTCATATGGGTAGGATACTTGGAGCTAGGGTTAGGGTTCCTATGGGTAGGGATTCCCGAGCTAGGTTTAGGGTTCCTATGGGTAGGACACTTGGAGCTAGGGTTAGGGTTTCTATGGGTATGGATTCCTGACCTAGGGTTAGGGTTCCTATGGGTAGGGATTCCCGAGCTAGGTTTAGGGTTCCTATGGGTAGGGATTCCCGAGCTAGGGTTAGGGTTCCTATGGGTAGGCCACTTGGAGCTAGGGTTAGGGTTCCTATGGGTAGGGCACTTGGAGCTAGGGTTAGGGTTCCTATGGGTAGGTCTACCCGAGCTAGGTTTAGGCTTCATATGGGTAGGTATCCCAGACCGAGGTTAGGGTTCCTATGGGTAGGCCACTTGGAACTAGGGTTAGGGTTCCTATGGGTAGGGCACTTGGAGATAGGTTTGGTGTTCCTATGGGTAGGGAACTTGGAGCTAGGGTTAGGGTTCCTATGGGTAGGGATTCCTGACCTAGGGTTAGTGTTACTATGTGTAGGGAACTTGGAGCTAGGGTTAGGGTTCCCATGGGTAGGGAGCTTGTAGCTAGGGTTAGGGTTCCTATAGGTAGGGAGCTT
This sequence comes from Mauremys reevesii, assembly GCF_016161935.1. NCBI lineage: Eukaryota > Metazoa > Chordata > Testudines > Geoemydidae > Mauremys > Mauremys reevesii. The sequence goes on along the minus strand of NC_052624.1, from coordinate 172,211,610 downwards.
GGAGCTAGGTTTAGGGTTCCTATGGGTAGGGATTCCCGAGCTAGGTTTAGGGTTCCTATGGGTACGGATTCCTGACCTAGGGTTAGGGTTCGTATGGGTAGGCCACTTGGAGCTAGCGTTAGGGTTCCTATGGGTAGGGAGCTTGGAGCTAGGGTTAGGGTTCCTATGGTTAGGGATTCCCGAGCTAGGGTTAGGGTTCCTATGGGTACTTATTCCCAACCAAGGGTTAGGGTTCCTGTGGTTAGGGATTCCCGACCTAGGGTTAGAGTTCCTATGCGTAGGCCACTTGGAGCTAGCGTTTGGGTTCCTATGGATATGGTTTCCTGACCTAGGGTTAGGGTTCCTATGGGTAGGGCACTTGGAGCTAGGGTTAGGGTTCCTATGGGTAGGTCTCCCTGACATAGGGTTAGGGGTTGTTCAGGTAGGGCACTTTGAGCTAGGGTTAGGGATCCTATGGGTAGGGATTCCCGAGCTAGGGTTAGGGTTCCTATCGGTAGGGAACTTTTAGCTAGGGTTAGGGTTCCTATGGGTAGGGATTCCTGACCTAGGGTTAGGGTTCCTATGGGTAGGGAATTGGAGCCAGGGTTAGGGTTCCTATGGGTAGGGCACTTGGAGCTAGGGTTAGGGTTCCTATGGTTAGGGATTCCCGACCTAGGGTTAGGGTTCCTATGGGTAGGGATTCCCGAGCTAGGTGTAGGGTTCCTATGGGTAGGCCACTTGGAGCTAGGGTTAGGGTTCCTATGGGTAGGGAGCTTGGAGCTAGGGTTAGGGTTCCTATGGGTAGGGATTCCCGAGCTAGGGTTAGGGTTCCTATGGGTAGGGATTCCCGAGCTAGGTTTAGGGTTCCTATGGGTAGGACACTTGGAGCTAGGGTTAGGGTTCCTATGGGTAGGGAACTTGGAGCTAGGGATAGGGTTCCTATGGGTAGGCCACTTGGAGCTAGGGTTAGGGTTCCTATGGGTAGGGAACTTGGAGCTAGGGTTAGGGTTCCTATGGGTAGGGATTCCCGAGCTAGGGTTAGGGTTCCTATCGGTAGGGAACTTGGAGCTAGGGTTAGGGTTCCTATGGGTAGGGATTCCCGAGCTAGGGTTAGGGTTCCTATGGGTAGGACACTTGGAGCTAGGGTTAGGGTTCCTATGGGTAGGTCTCCCCGACCTAGGGTTAGGGTTCCTATGGGTAGGGAACTTGGAGCTAGGGTTAGGGTTCCTATGGGTACGCCACTTGGAGCTAGTGTTAGGGTTCATGTGGGTAAGGGACTTGGAGCTAGGGTTAGGGTTCCTCTGGGTAGGGATTCCCGAGCTCGGGTTAGGGTTCCTATGGGTAGTGATTCTCGCGCTAGGGTTACGGTTCCTATGGGTAGGACACTTGGAGCTAGGGTTAGGGTTCCTATGGGTAGGGATTCCCGACCTAGCGTTAGGGTTCCTATGGGTAGGGCACTTGGATCTAGGGTTAGTGTTCCTATGGGTAGGGATTCCAGACCTAGGGTTAGGGTTCCTATGGGTCGGAAGCTTGGAGCTAGGGTTAGGGTTCCTATGGGTATGGATTCCTGACCTAGGGTTAGTGTTACTATGTGTAGGGAACTTGGAGCTAGGGTTAGGGATCCTATGGGTAGGGATTCCCGAGCTAGGGTTAGGGTTCCTATGGGTAGGGAACTTGGAGCTAGGGTTAGGGTTCCTATGGGTAGGTCTCCCCCAGCTTGGGTTAGGGATCATATGGGTAGGTATCCCAGACCGAGGTTAGGGTTCCTATGGGTAGGCCACTTGGAACTAGGGTTAGGGTTCCTATGGGTAGGGCACTTGGAGATAGGTTTGGGGTTCCTATGGGTAGGGAACTAGGAGCTAGGGTTAGGGTTCCTATGGGTAGGGATTCCAGACCTAGGGTTAGGGTTCCTATGGGTCGGAAGCTTGGAGCTAGGGTTAGGGTTCCTATGGGTAGGGAACTTAGAGCTAGGGTTAGGGTTCCTATGGTTAGGGATTCCCGAGCTAGGGTTAGGGTTCCTATGGGTAGGGATTCCTGAGCTAGGTTTAGGGTTCCTATGGGTAGGCCACTTGGAGCTAGGGATAGGATTCCTATGGGTAGAGAGCTTGGAGCTAGGGTTAGGGTTCCTATGGGTAGGGATTCCCGAGCTAGGGTTAGGGTTCCTATGGGTAGGGAACTTGGAGCTAGGGTTAGGGTTCCTATGGGTAGGGATTCCCGACCTAGGGTTAGGGTTCCTATGGGTAGGGCACTTGGAGCTAGGGTTAGGGTTCCTATGGGTAGGTATCAACGACCTAGGGTTCGGGTTCCTATGGGTAGGTCTTGGAGCTAGGGTTAGGGTTCCTATGGGTAGGGATTCCCGAGCTAGGTTAGGGTTCCTATGGGTAGGACACTTGGAGCTAGGGTTAGGGTTCCTATGGGTAGGTCTCCCCAGCTAGGGTTAGGGTTCCTATGGGTAGGGATCCCAGACCTAGGTTAGGGTTCCTATGGGTAGGCCACTTGGAGCTAGGGTTAGAGTTCCTATGCGTTCGACACTTGGAGCCGGGGTTAGGGTTCCTATGGATTGGGAACTTGGAGCCAGGGTTAGGGTTCCTATGGGTAGGGATTCCAGACCTAGGGTCAGGGTTCCTATGGGACGGAAGCTTGGAGCTAGGGTTAGGGTTCCTATGGGTAGGAGTTTGGAGCTAGGGTTAGGTTCCTATGGGTAGGGATTCCTGACCTAGGTTAGGTTCCTATGGGTAGGGAACTTGGAGCTAGGGTTAGGGTTCCTATGGGTAGGAAACAACGACCTAGGGATAGGGTTCCTATGGGTAGCGAGCTGGGAGCTAGGGTTAGGGTTCCTATGGGGTTCCTATGGGTAGGGAAGTACGATCAAGGGTTAGGGTTCCTATGGGTAGGACACTTGGAGCTAGGGTTAGGGTTCCTATGGGTAGGGATTCCCGAGCTAGGGTTAGGGTTCCTATGGGTAGGGAACTTGGAGCTAGGGTTAGGGTTCCTATGGGTAGGGATTCCCGAGCTAGGGTTAGGTTTCCAATGGTTAGGTCTCCCCAACCTAGGCTTAGGGTTCCTATGGGTAGGGCACTTGGAGCTAGGGTTAGGGTTCCTATGGGTAGGGATTCCCGAGCTAGGTTTAGGGTTCCTATGGGTAGTACACTTCGAGCTAGTGTTAGGGTTCCTATGGGTAGGGAACTTGGAGCCAGGGTTAGGGTTCCTATGGGTAGGCCACTTGGAGCTAGGGATAGGGTTCCTATGGGTAGGGAGCTTGGAGCTAGGGTTAGGGTTCCTATGGGTAGGGATTCCCGAGCTAGGGTTAGGGTTCCTATGGGTAGGGATTCCCGAGCTAGGGTTAGGGTTCCTATGGGTAGGACACTTGGAGCTAGGGTTAGGGTTCCTATGGGTAGGGAACTTGGAGCCAGGGTAAGTGTTCCTATGGGTAGGGATTCCCGAGCTAGGGTTAGGTTCCTCTGGGTAGAACACTTGGAGCTAGGGTTAGGTTCCTATGGGTAGGTCTGGAGCTAGGGATAGCGTTCCTATGGTTAGGACACTTGGAGCTAGGGTTAGGGTTCCTATGGGTAGGGATTCCCGAGCTAGGTTTAGGGTTCCTATGGGTAGGGAACTTGGAGCTAGGGTTAGGGTTCCTATGGGTAGGGATTCCTGACCTAGGGTTAGGGTTCCTATGGGTAGGCCACTTGGAGCTAGGGTTAGGGTTCCTATGGGTAGGGATTCCCGAGCTAGGTTTAGGGTTCCTATGGGTAGGACACTTGGAGCTAGGGTTAGGGTTACTATGGGTAGGTCTCCCCGACCTAGGGTTAGGGTTCCTATGGGTAGGCCACTTGGAGCTAGGGTTAGGGTTCCTATGGGTAAAAAGCTTGGAGCTAGGGTTAGGGTTCCTATGGTTAGGGATTCCCGACCTAGGGTTAGGGTTCCTATGGGTAGGGATTCCCGAGCTAGGTGTAGGGTTCCTATGGGTAGGACACTTGGAGCTAGGGTTAGGGTTCCTATGGGTAGGTCTCCCCGACCTAGGGTTAGGGTTCCTATGGGTAGGCCACTTGGAGCTAGGGTTAGGGTTCCTATGTGTAGGCCACTTGGAGCTAGGTTTAGGGTTCCTATGGGTAGGGAGCTTGGAGCTAGGGTTAGGGTTCCTATGGGCAGGGATTCCCGAGATAGGTTTAGGGTTCCTATGGGTAGGAAACTTGGAGCTAGGGTTAGGGTTCCTATGGGTAAAAAGCTTGGAGCTAGGGTTAGGGTTCCTATGGGTAGGGATTCCCGAGCTCGGGTTAGGGTTCCTATGGGTAGGGAATTTGGTGCTAGGGTAAGGGTTCCTATGGGTAGTGATTCTCGCCCTAGGGTTACGGTTCCTATGGGTAGGACACTTGGAGCTAGGGTTAGGGTTCCTATGGGTAGGTCTCCCCGACCTAGGGTTAGGGTTCCTATGGGTAGGCCACTTGGAGCTAGGGTTAGGGTTCCTATGGGTAGGGATTCCCGAGCTAGGGTTAGGGTTCCGATGGGTAGGGATTCCTGACCTAGGGTTAGGGTTCCTATCGGTAGGGAACTTGGAGCTTGGGTTAGGGTTCCTATGGGTAGGGCTCCCCCACCTAGGATTAGGGTTCCTATGGGTAGGGCATTTGGAGCTAGGGTTAGGGTTCCTATGGGTAGGTCTCCCCGACGTAGGGTTAGAGATCCTATGGGTTGGGCACTTGGTACTAGGGTTAGGGTTCCCATGGGTAGGGAGCTTGTAGCTAGGGTTAGGGTTCCTATGGGTAGGGATTCCCGAGCTAGGGTTAGGGTTCCTATGGGTAGGTAACTTGGAGCTAGGGTTAGGGTTCCTATGGGTAGGTATTCCCGTCCTAGGGTTAGGGTTCCTACGGGTAGGGCACTTGGAGCTAGGGTTAGGGTTCCTATGGGTAGGGCACTTGGAGCTAGGGTTAGGGTTCCTATGGGTAGGGCTTCCCAACCTAGCGTTAGGGTTCCTATGTGTAGAGCACTTGGAGCTAGGGTTAGGGTTCCTATGGGTAGGGATTCCCGAGCTAGGTTTAGGGTTCCTATGTGTAGGGAACATGGAGCTAGGGTTAGGGTTCCTATGGGTAGGGATAACCAAGCTAGGGTTAGGGTTGCTATCTGTAGGGATTCCCGAGCTAGAGTTAGTGTTCCTATGGGTAGGAAACTTGGAGCTAGGGTTAGGGTTCCTATGGGTAAAAAGCTTGGAGCTAGGGTTAGGGTTCCTATGGGTAGGGATTCCCGACCTAGGGTTAGGGTTCCTATGGGTAGGGATTGCCGAGCTCGGTGTAGGGTTCCTATGGGTAGGACACTTGGAGCTAGGGTTACGGTTCCTATGGGTAGGGCTCCCCCACCTAGGGTTAGGGTTCCTATGGGTAGGGAACTTGGAGCTAGGGTTAGGGTTCCTATGGGTAGGGATTCCCGAGCTAGGGTTAGGGTTCCTATGGGTAGGGATTCCCGACCTAGGGTTAGGGTTCCTATGGGTAGGGAACTTGGAGCTAGGGTTAGGGTTCCTATGGGTAGGTCTCCCCCACCTAGGGTTAGGGTTCCTATGGGTAGGGCACTTGGAGCTAGGGTTAGGGTTCCTATGGGTAGGGAACTTGGAGCTAGGGTTAGGGTTCCTATGGGTAGGGATCTTGGAGCTAGGGTTAGGGTTCCTATGGGTAGGGAGCTTGGAGCTAGGGTTAGGGTTCCTATGGGTTGGGATTCCCAACCTAGGTTTAGGGTTCCTATGGGCAGGGAACTTGGAGCTAGGGTTAGGGTTCCTATCGTTAGGTCTCCACTTGGAGCTAGGGATAGGGTTCCTATGGGTAGGGAGCTTGGAGCTAGGATTAGGGTTCCTATGGGTAGGGATTCCCCAGCTTGGGTTAGGGTTCCTATGGGTAGGGGACTTGGAGCTAGGGTTAGGGTTCCTATGGGTAGGCCACTTGGAACTAGGGTTAGGGTTCCTATGGGTAGGGAGCTTGTAGCTAGGGTTAGGGTTCCTATAGGTAGGGAGCTTGGAGCTAGGGTTAGGGATACTATGGGTAGGGATTCCTGACCTAGGGTTAGGGTTCCCATGCGTAGGGAACTTGGAGCTAGGGTTAGGGTTCCTATGGGTAGGTCTCCCCGACCTAGGGTTAGGGTTCCTATGGGTAGGGCACTTGGAGCTAGGGTTAGGGTTCCTATGGGTAGGTCTCCCCCAGCTTGGGTTAGGGTTCGTATGGGTAGGTATCCCAGACCGAGGTTAGGGTTCATAGAATCATAGAATCATAGAATTCAAGATCAGAAGGGACCATTATGATCATCTAGTCTGACCTCCTGCAAGATGCAGGCCACATAAGCCGATCCACCCACTCCTTATCAAGTGACCCCTGCCCCATGCTTCGGAGGAAGGCGAAAAACCTCCAGGGCCATTGCCAATCTTCCCTGGAGGAAAATTCCTTCCCGACCCCAAATATGGCGGTCAGCTGAACCCCGAGCATGTGGGCAAGACTCTCCAGCCAAACCCTCTGGAAAAGGTTATATCATACCAGGCACATAATTGACCTATTGACTAAGCCCGTTATCCTATCATACCATCCTCCATAAACTTATCTAGCTTAATCTTAAAGTCATGGAGGTCCTTCGCCCACTGTTTCCCTCGGTAGACTGTTCCAGTATTGCACTCCCTGATGGTTAGAAACCTTCGTCTAATTTCAAGCCTGAATTTCCTGACTGACAGTTTATATCCGTTCGTCCTCGTGTCCACATTAGCACTGAGCTGAAATAATTCTTCTCCTTCCCTGGTATTTATCCCTCTGATATATTTAAAGAGTGTAATCATATCTCCTCTTATCCTTCTTTTGGTTAAGGAAAACAAACCAAGCTCCTCAAGTCTCCTTTCATACGAAAGGCCTTCCATTCCTCGGATCATTCTAGTGGCCCTTCTTTGTACCTGTTCTAGTTTGAATTCATCCTTCTTAAACATGGGAGACCAAAACTGCACACAATACTCCAAATGAGGTCTCACCAACGCCTTATATAACAGGACTAGCACCTCCTTATCCCTACTAGAAATACCTCGCCTAATGCAACCCAAGACCGCATTAGCTTTTTTAACGGCCACATCACATTGCCTACTCATAGTCATCTTGCGATCAACCAGGACTCCTAGGTCCTTCTCCTCCTCCGTTACTTCCAACAGGTGCGTCCCCAGCTTATAACTAAAGTTCTTGTTAGACATCCCTAAATGCATAACCTTACACTTCTCACTATTGAATTTCATCCTGTTACTAATACTCCAGTTTACAAGGTCATCTAAATCTCCCTGGAGAATATCCCGATCCTCTTCCAAATTGACAATACCCCCCAACTTGGTGTCATCCGCAAACTTTATCAGCCCACTCCTACTCTTGGTTCCCAGGTCAGCAATAAATAGATTGAATAAAATCGGACCCAAAACCGAGCCTTGAGGAACTCCACTGGTAACCCCCCTCCAACCGGACAGTTCCCCCTTCAATACTACCCTCTGCAGTCTCCCCTTTAACCAGCTCCTTATCCACCTCTGGATTTTCATTTCGATCCCCATCTTTTCCAATTTAACCAGTAATTCTTCATGCGGTACCGTATCAAACGCCTTACTGAAATCCAGATATATGAGATCCACCGCATTTCCCTTGTCTAAAAAATCTGTTACTCTCTCAAAGAAGGAGATCAAGTTGGTTTGGCACGATCTACCTTTCGTAAATCCATGCTGTAATCTATCCCAGTTGCCATCGGCCTCATGCTCCGGAACCACTCTCTCTTTTAAGATTTTTTCCATGACTTTGCATACTACAGATGTTAGACTAACAGGCCTATAATTCCCCGGGTCACTTTTTTTCCCCTTCTTGAATATAGGAACTACATTAGCTAATCTCCAGTCAGTCGGTACAATCCCCGAATTTAGGGATTTATTAAAGATTATCGCTAACGGGCTAGCAATATCCCTCGCCAATTCCCTTAATATTCTAGGATGAAGATTATCCGGGCCCCCCGATTTACTTCCGTTAAGCTGTTCAAGTTTGGCTTCTACCTCAGATACCGTAATGTCTACCCCCATATCTTCATTCCCATCGGTCCCTCTATCACTATTCCTTAGCCCTTCATTAGCCTCATTAAAGACCGAGGCAAAGTATTCGTTCAGATATTGTGCCATTCCAAGATTATCCCTAATCTCCACTCCATTTAAAGTTTTAAGCGGTCCCACTTCTTCTTTCTTGGTTTTCTTCCTATTTATATGGCTAAAAAACCGTTTGCTATTGGTTTTAATCCCCTTCGCTAGGTCCATCTCCACTCGTCGCTTTGCCTTTCTCACAGCTTCCCTGCACCCTCTGACCTCAATAAGGTAGGTTTCCTTGCTGATCCCTCCCATTTTCCACTCCTGGTACGCTTTCTGCTTTTTCTTAATGACCCCTCTAAGACGCTTGCTCATCCAGCTCGGTCTAAAACTGCTACCTACGAGCCGTTTCCCCCTTCTCGGGATACATGCCTCTGACAACTCCTGCAACTTCAACTTGAAGTAACTCCAGGCGTCATCTGCCCTTAGATCCCTAAATATGTTAGCCCAGTCCACTTCCTAACTAGTCGCCTTAATTTAGTAAAATTACCCTTTTGAAATCATACACCTAGTCTCAGATACACTATTGATTATCCTCCCATTTATTTGGAAACGAATTAGCTCATGATCACTCGAGCCAAGGTTGTCCCCTACAACAATGTCCTCAACAAGGTCCTCGTTACTCACCAAAATCAAATCTAAAATGGCATCCCCCCTCGTCGGTTCAGCAACCACTTGATGAAGGAATTCATTAGCTATCACGTCTAGGAAAAGCTGAGCCCTATTATTATTACTAGCATTTGTTTCCCAATCTATATCAGGTAAGTTAAAGTCCCCATGATCAAGCAGTTCCTATTAGTGTTTACCTCCTTAAAAACATTAAAGAGCTCTCTATCCGTCTCAAGCTAGATCCTGGCGGTCTATAGCACACCCCAATCACTATCCTGGATGAGGCTCGGTAGTTTTCTTCCCCAATGTGACCATTGCCCAAACAGACTCTGTATTGTCCATTGCAGCGCTAGTTATCTCATTACATTTTACCTCATTATTGATATACAGTGCTACTCCCCCACCTTTACCTTTGCATCGGTCTTTCCTAAACAGCACATACCCTTCCATACCTGTACTCCAGTCATGGCTACCGTTCCACCATGTTTCTGTTATTCCTACGATATCCGGTTTCAATTCCCGGACCAGGAGCTCCAGTTCCTCCATTTTGTTACCTAAGCTTCTCGCATTGGTGAACAAACATCCTAATTTTTCCTCTCACTCTTTTCACCCAACTTGGTAGGGACACAGTACTTCCAGTATGACTTGTAGATCTAGAATCCGTCCCCCCCCTCTTCCTTACACGTAACCGCCCCCCTCTGGCTATATCTGTTGTTATCTTGTTGTCCTCACTCCCAATGTGAAAATTTGGCGTGGAGAGCACTAGGACCTCTCCCGACCGTCTCCCCCCAGTGTCTAGTTTAAAGCTCTTTTAATCAGATGAGCCAGCCTCCCTCCTAGAAGTCTACTTCCTTCCCTACTTAGGTGGAGCCCATCCCTTGAGAACAGTTGTCTGTCCCCAAAAGCCTCCCAGTGCCCATATATCCCAAAGCCCTCCTTGTAACACCACTCCCTCAGCCAACTATTAATCGTCACGATCCTCTCACCCCTTTGGCGCCCTTCCCTAGGGACAGGTAGAATCCCACTGAAGATCACCTGAGCCTCAATTTCCTTGAGCGTCTTACCCAACCTGGCATAGTCTCCCTTGATCCTCTCTAGCGAGAATCTAGCCGTGTCATTCGTTCCCACATGAAGGATGATCAAAGGGTTCTTACCCGCTCCTCTTAGGATCCTTTTCAACCTCAGGTCCACATCCCGTATTTTAGCACCCGGTAGACAGCACACCCTTCTGTTCTCCGGATCGGCCCTGGTCACAGGCCTGTCCAACCTTCGCAGTATGGAATCCCCAATCACGTAGACCTGCCTTTGCCTGGGGACAGCACGGTCCTCTAACCTATCCCCCGTTCCCCCTGGTCGCAAGCTCCTTCCATTCCTATCATCCCTTGTGGTTCCCCTTAAGCCATCCTGTATCCTCCCTGGGCCCAAACTTGGTGCTACTTCCATCGACTCCTCCCCTTTTTTCATGGGACTGGCCGCTTGCCTCTTTTTCTTTGGCCTCTCACCGTCAGCTACCACTTGCTGTACCCCTTCCTCATTCTCCAAACCTTCAAACCTGTTCCTTAGCTCAATTTCCCCCTCACTGGCTCTCCTTTTCCTTGGCCTGCTTCTCACGGTCACATGCTTCCACCGCCCATCTTCCTCCTCTGGTGGTCCCCCTTCCTTGGCCTCAGCCCCTGCTCCCCCCTGTGCCCCTGGGCGTTCCCCCTCAGTTACTGCTTGCCATTGCTCCATCAGCCTCTCAAACCCTCTTCTATTCTCTATCAGGGTTTCCACCTGCAGCTCTAGGCCCTGGATCTTTTCCTCCAGCAGCTCTATTAGGCGACACTTCATGCATATATAGTACTGTTCTGGGTCCCCCGCTAGGACCAGGTACATACCACAGCTGCTGCATGCTCTCATCCTCGGTGTGTCCTCTGCTGCTTGGCTCATGGCTGCTGGCTGCTGCTGTCTTGGCTCCGCTTGGCGTTCTTCCCTGGGGGTGCAGGGCCTCCCCTTCCACCTCCCCCTGCCAACTCCCACGCTAACTCCCCTGTTGGCAGCCCTGTTTGCTGCCTCCTGTGCCGCTGCTCGCAGCTGTGCCGCTGCCTGGCTGGGCGGCCGCTTGGAACTAGGGTTAGGGTACCTATGGGTAGGGCACTTGGAGATAGGGTTGGGGTTCCTATGGGTAGGGCACTTGGAGATAGGGTTGGGGTTCCTATGGGTAGGGAACTTGGAGCTAGGGTTAGGGTTCCTATGGGTAGGGATTCCCGACCTAGGGTTAGGGTTCCCATGGTAGGGAACTTGGAGCTAGGGTTAGGGTTCCTATGGGTAGGGAGCTTGTAGCTAGGGTTAGGGTTCCTATGGGTGGGGAACTTGGAGCTAGGGTTAGGGTTCCTATGGGTAGGTCTCCCCGACCTAGGGTTAGGGTTCCTATGGGTAGGTCTCCCCCAGCTTGGGTTAGGGTTCGTATGGGTAGGTATCCCAGACCGAGGTTAGGGTTCCTATGGGTAGGCCACTTGGAACTAGGGTTAGGGTTCCTATGGGTAGGGCACTTGGAGATAGGGTTAGGGTTCCTATGGGTAGGGATTCCCGTCCTAGGGTTAGGGTTCCCATGGGTAGGGAACATGGAGCTAGGGTTAGGGTTCCTATGGGTAGGCCACTTGGAACTAGGGTTAGGGTACCTATGGGTAGGGCACTTGGAGATAGGGTTGGGGTTCCTATGGGTAGGGAGCTTGTAGCTAGGGTTAGGGTTCCTATAGGTAGGGAGCTTGGAGCTAGGGTTAGGGTTACTATGGGTAGGGATTCCTGACCTAGGGTTAGGGTTCCTAGGGGTAGGGAACTTGGAGCTAGGGTTAGGGTTCCTATGGGTAGGTCTCCCCCACCTAGGGTTAGGGTTCCTATGGGTAGGCCACTTGGAGATAGGGTTAGGGTTAGGGTTAGGGTTCCTGTGTGTAGGGAGCTTGGAGCTAGTGTTAGGGTTCCTATGGGTAGGGATTCCCGAGCTAGGGTTAGGGTTCCTATGGGTAGGGATTCCTGACTTAGGGTTAGGGTTCCTATCGGTTGGGAACTTGGAGCTAGGGTTAGGGTTACTATGGGTAGGTATTCCCGAGTTAGGGTTAGGGTTCCTATGCGTTCGACACTTGGAGCTGGGGTTAGCGTTCCTATGGGTAGGGATTCCCGAGCTAGGTTTCCGGTTCCTATGGGTAGGTATTCCCGACCTAGGGTTAGGGTTCCCAGGGTAGGGAACTTGGAGCTAGGGTTAGGGTTCCTATGGTTAGGGATTCCTGACCTAGGGTTAGGGTTCCTATGGGTAGGTCTCCCCGACCTAGGGTTAGGGATCCTGTGGGTTGGGCACTTGGAGCTAGGGTTAGGGTTCCTATGGGTAGGGATTTCCGAGCTAGGGTTAGGGTTCCTATGGGTAGGGAACTTGGAGCTAGGGTTAGCGTTCCTATGGGTAGGGATTCCCGAGCTAGGGTTAGGGTTCCCATGGGTAGGGAACTTGGAGCTAGGGTTAGGGTTCCTATGGGTAGGGAGCTTGGGGCTCGGGTTAGGGTTCCTATGGGTAGGGATTTCCGAGCTAGGGTTAGGGTTCCTATGGTTACGGATTCCTGACCTAGGGTTAGGGTTCCTATGGGTAGGGAACTTGGAGCCAGGGTTAGGGTTCCTATGGGTAGGCCACTTGGAGCTAGGGTTAGGGTTCCTATGGGTAGGGAGCTTGGGTCTAGGGTTAGGGTTCCTATGGGTAGGGAAGTTGGAGTTAGGGTTAGGGTTCCTATGGGTAGGGAATTTGGAGCTAGGGTAAGGGTTCCTATGGGTAGGGATTCTCGCCCTAGGGTTATGGTTCCTATGTGTAGGACACTTGGAGCTAGGGTTAGAATTCCTTAGAGTAGGGCTTCCCGACCTAGGGTTAGGGATCCTATGGGTTGGGCACTTGGAGCTAGGGTTCGGGTTCCTATGGGTAGGGATTTCCGAACTGGGGTTAGGGTTCCTATGGGTAGGGAACTTGGAGCTAGGGTTAGGGTTCCTATGGGTAGGTCTCCCCCACCTAGGGTTAGGGTTACCATGGGTAGGGAACTTGGAGCTAGGGTTAGGGTTCCTATAGGTAGGGAGCTTGGAGCTAGGGTAAGGGTTCCTATGGGTAGGGATTCTCGCCCTAGGGTTATGGTTCGTATGTGTAGGACACTTGGAGCTAGGGTTAGAATTCCTTAGAGTAGGGCTTCCCGACCTAGGGTTAGGGATCCTGTGGGTTGGGCACTTGGAGCTAGGGTTAGGGTTCCTATGGGTAGGGATTTCCGAGCTAGGGTTAGGGTTCCTATGGGTAGGGAACTTGGAGCTAGGGTTAGGGTTCCTATGGGTAGGTCTCCCCCACCTAGGGTTAGGGTTACCATGGGTAGGGCACTTGGAGCTAGGGTTAGGGTTCCTATGGGTAGGTCTCCCCCAGCTTGGGTTAGGGTTCGTATGGGTAGGTATCCCAGACCGAGGTTAGGGTTCCTATGGGTAGGCCACTTGGAACTAGGGTTAGGGTTCCTATGGGTAGGCACTAGGACATAGGGTTGGGGTTCCTATGGGTAGGGCACTTGGAGATAGGGTTGGGGTTCCTATGGGTAGGGTACTTGGAGCTAGGGTTAGGGTTCCTATGGGTAGGGAGCTTGTAGCTAGGGTTAGGGTTCCTATGGGTAGGGAACTTGGAGCTAGGCTTAGGGTTCCTATGGGTAGGTCTCCCCGACCTAGGGTTAGGGTTCCTATGGGTAAGTCTCCCCCAGCTTCGGTTAGGGTTCGTATGGGTAGGTATCCCAGACCGAGGTTAGGGTTCCTATGGGCAGGCCACTTGGAACTAGGGTTAGGGTTCCTATGGGTAGGGCACTTGGAGATAGGGTTGGGGTTCCTATGGGTAGGGATTCCCGACCTAGGGTTAGGGTTCCCATGGGTAGGGAAAATGGAGCTAGGGTTAGGGTTCCTATGGGTAGGGAGCTTGTAGCTAGGGTTAGGGTTCCTATAGGTAGGGAGCTTGGAGCTAGGGTTAGGGTTACTATGGGTAGGGATTCCTGACCTAGGGTTAGGGTTCTTATGGGTAGGGAACTTGGAGCTAGGGTTAGGGTTCCTATGGGTAGGTCTCCCCCAGCTTGGCTTATGGTTCGTATGGGTAGGTATCCCAAACCGAGGTTAGGGTTCCTATGGGTAGGCCACTTGGAACTAGGGTTAGGGTTCCTATGGGTAGGGCACTTGGAGATAGGGTTGGGGTTCCTATGGGTAGGGAACTTGGAGCTAGGGTTAGGGTTCCTATGGGTAGGTCTCCCCGACCTAGGGTTAGGGTTCCTATGGGTAGGGCACTTGGAGCTAGGGTTAGGGTTCCTATGGGTAGGTCTCCCCCAGCTTGGGTTAGGGTTCGTATGGGTAGGTATCCCAGACCGAGGTTAGGGTTCCTATGGGTAGGCCACTTGGAACTAGGGTTAGGGTACCTATGGGTAGGGCACTTGGAGATAGGGTTGGGGTTCCTATGGGTAGGGCACTTGGAGATAGGGTTGGGGTTCCTATGGGTAGGGAACTTGGAGCTAGGGTTAGGGTTCCTATGGGTAGGGAGCTTGTAGCTAGGGTTAGGGTTCCTATGGGTAGGGAACTTGGAGCTAGGGTTAGGGTTCCTATGGGTAGGTCTCCCCGACCTAGGGTTAGGGTTCCTATGGGTAGGTCTCCCCCAGCTTGGGTTAGGGTTCGTATGGGTAGGTATCCCAGACCGAGGTTAGGGTTCCTATGGGTAGGCCACTTGGAACTAGGGTTAGGGTTCCTATGGGTAGGGCACTTGGAGATAGGGTTGGGGTTCCTATGGGTAGGGAAGTTGGAGCTAGGGTAAGGGTTCCTATGGGTAGGGATTCTCGCCCTAGGGTTATAGTTCCTATGTGTAGGACACTTGGAGCTAGGGTTAGAATTCCTTAGACTAGGGCTTCCCGCCCTAGGGTTAGGGATCCTATGGGTTGGGCACTTGGAGCTTGGGTTAGGGTTCCTATGGGTAGGGATTTCCGACCTAGGGTTAGGGTTCCTATGGGTAGGGAATTTGAGCTAGGGTTAGGGTTCCTATGGGTAGGTCTCCCCCACCTAGGGTTAGGGTTACCATGGGTAGGGAACTTGGAGCTAGGGTTAGGGTTCCTATAGGTAGGGAGCTTGGAGCTAGGGTTAGGGTTACTATGGGTTCGGATTCCTGACCTAGGATTAGGGTTCCTAGTTCCTATGGGTAGGGAACTTGGAGCTAGGGTAAGGGTTCCTATGGGTAGGGATTCTCGCCCTAGGGTTATGGTTCGTATGTGTAGGACACTTGGAGCTAGGGTTAGAATTCCTTAGAGTAGGGCTTCCCGACCTAGGGTTAGGGATCCTGTGGGTTGGGCACTTGGATCTAGGGTTAGGGTTCCTATGGGTAGGGATTTCCGAGCTAGGGTTAGGGTTCCTATGGGTAGGGAACTTGGAGCTAGGGTTAGGGTTCCTATGGGTAGGTCTCCCCCACCTAGGGTTAGGGTTACCATGGGTAGGGCACTTGGAGCTAGGGTTAGGGTTCCTATGGGTAGGTCTCCCCCAGCTTGGGTTAGGGTTCGTATGGGTAGGTATCCCAGACCGAGGTTAGGGTTCCTATGGGTAGGCCACTTGGAACTAGGGTTAGGGTACCTATGGGTAGGGCACTTGGAGATAGGGTTGGGGTTCCTATGGGTAGGGCACTTGGAGATAGGGTTGGGGTTCCTATGGGTAGGGAACTTGGAGCTAGGGTTAGGGTTCCTATGGGTAGGGAGCTTGTAGCTAGGGTTAGGGTTCCTATGGGTGGGGAACTTGGAGCTAGGGTTAGGGTTCCTATGGGTAGGTCTCCCCGACCTAGGGTTAGGGTTCCTATGGGTAGGTCTCCCCCAGCTTGGGTTAGGGTTCGTATGGGTAGGTATCCCAGACCGAGGTTAGGGTTCCTATGGGTAGGCCACTTGGAACTAGGGTTAGGGTTCCTATGGGTAGGGCACTTGGAGATAGGGTTGGGGTTCCTATGGGTAGGGAATTTGGAGCTAGGGTAAGGGTTCCTATGGGTAGGGATTCTCGCCCTAGGGTTATGGTTCGTATGTGTAGGACACTTGGAGCTAGGGTTAGAATTCCTTAGAGTAGGGCTTCCCGACCTAGGGTTAGGGATCCTATGGGTTGGGCACTTGGAGCTAGGGTTAGGGTTCCTATGGGTAGGGATTTCCGAACTGGGGTTAGGGTTCCTATGGGTAGGGAACTTGGAGCTAGGGTTAGGGTTCCTATGGGTAGGTCTCCCCCACCTAGGGTTAGGGTTACCATGGGTAGGGAACTTGGAGCTAGGGTTAGGGTTCCTATAGGTAGGGAGCTTGGAGCTAGGGTTAGGGTTACTATGGGTTCGGATTCCTGACCTAGGATTAGGGTTCCTAGTTCCTATGGGTAGGGAACTTGGAGCTAGGGTAAGGGTTCCTATCGGTAGGGATTCTCGCCCTAGGGTTATGGTTCGTATGTGTAGGACACTTGGAGCTAGGGTTAGAATTCCTTAGAGTAGGGCTTCCCGACCTAGGGTTAGGGATCCTGTGGGTTGGGCACTTGGATCTAGGGTTAGGGTTCCTATGGGTAGGGATTTCCGAGCTAGGGTTAGGGTTCCTATGGGTAGGGAACTTGGAGCTAGGGTTAGGGTTCCTATGGGTAGGTCTCCCCCACCTAGGGTTAGGGTTACCATGGGTAGGGCACTTGGAGCTAGGGTTACGGTTCCTATGGGTAGGTCTCCCCCAGCTTGGGTTAGGGTTCGTATGGGTAGGTATCCCAGACCGAGGTTAGGGTTCCTATGGGTAGGCCACTTGGAACTAGGGTTAGGGTACCTATGGGTAGGGCACTTGGAGATAGGGTTGGGGTTCCTATGGGTAGGGCACTTGGAGATAGGGTTGGGGTTCCTATGGGTAGGGTACTTGGAGCTAGGGTTAGGGTTCCTATGGGTAGGGATTCCCGACCTAGGGTTAGGGTTCCCATGGGTAGGGAACTTGGAGCTAGGGTTAGGGTTCCTATGGGTAGGGAGCTTGTAGCTAGGGTTAGGGTTCCTATGGGTAGGGAACTTGGAGCTAGGCTTAGGGTTCCTATGGGTAGGTCTCCCCGACCTAGGGTTAGGGTTCCTATGGGTAGGTCTCCCCCAGCTTCGGTTAGGGTTCGTATGGGTAGGTATCCCAGACCGAGGTTAGGGTTCCTATGGGCAGGCCACTTGGAACTAGGGTTAGGGTTCCTATGGGTAGGGCACTTGGAGATAGGGTTGGGGTTCCTATGGGTAGGGAGCTTGGAGCTAGGGTTAGGGTTCCTATAGGTAGGGAGCTTGGAGCTAGGGTTAGGGTTCCTATGGGTAGGGAGCTTTTAGCTAGGGTTAGGGTTCCTATAGGTAGGGAGCTTGGAGCTAGGGTTAGGGTTCCTATGGGTACGGATTCCTGACCTAGGGTTAGGGTTCGTATGGGGAGGCCACTTGGAGCTGGGGTTAGGGTTCCTATGGGTAGGTCTCCCCCAGCTTGGCTTATGGTTCGTATGGGTAGGTATCCCAAACCGAGGTTAGGGTTCCTATGGGTAGGCCACTTGGAACTAGGGTTAGGGTTCCTATGGGTAGGGCACTTGGAGATAGGGTTGGGGTTCCTATGGGTAGGGAACTTGGAGCTAGGGTTAGGGTTCCTATGGGTAGGTCTCCCCGACCTAGGGTTAGGGTTCCTATGGGTAGGGCACTTGGAGCTAGGGTTAGGGTTCCTATGGGTAGGTCTCCCCCAGCTTGGGTTAGGGTTCGTATGGGTAGGTATCCCAGAAAGAGGTTAGGGTTCCTATGGGTAGGCCACTTGGAACTAGGGTTAGGGTACCTATGGGTAGGGCACTTGGAGATAGGGTTGGGGTTCCTATGGGTAGGGCACTTGGAGATAGGGTTGGGGTTACTATGGGTAGGGAACTTGGAGCTAGGGTTAGGGTTCCTATGGGTAGGGAGCTTGTAGCTAGGGTTAGGGTTCCTATGGGTAGGGAACTTGGAGCTAGGCTTAGGGTTCCTATGGGTAGGTCTCCCCGACCTAGGGTTAGGGTTCCTATGGGTAGGTCTCCCCCAGCTTCGGTTAGGGTTCGTATGGGTAGGTATCCCAGACCGAGGTTAGGGTTCCTATGGGCAGGCCACTTGGAACTAGGGTTAGGGTTCCTATGGGTAGGGCACTTGGAGATAGGGTTGGGGTTCCTATGGGTAGGGATTCCCGACCTAGGGTTAGGGTTCCCATGGGTAGGGAAAATGGAGCTAGGGTTAGGGTTCCTATGGGTAGGGAGCTTGTAGCTAGGGTTAGGGTTCCTATAGGTAGGGAGCTTGGAGCTAGGGTTAGGGTTCTTATGGGTAGGGAACTTGGAGCTAGGGTTAGGGTTCCTATGGGTAGGTCTCCCCCAGCTTGGCTTATGGTTCGTATGGGTAGGTATCCCAAACCGAGGTTAGGGTTCCTATGGGTAGGCCACTTGGAACTAAGGTTAGGGTTCCTATGGGTAGGGCACTTGGAGATAGGGTTGGGGTTCCTATGGGTAGGGAACTTGGAGCTAGGGTTAGGGTTCCTATGGGTAGGTCTCCCCGACCTAGGGTTAGGGTTCCTATGGGTAGGGCACTTGGAGCTAGGGTTAGGGTTCCTATGGGTAGGTCTCCCCCAGCTTGGGTTAGGGTTCGTATGGGTAGGTATCCCAGACCGAGGTTAGGGTTCCTATGGGTAGGCCACTTGGAACTAGGGTTAGGGTTCCTATGGGTAGGGCACTTGGAGATAGGGTTGGGGTTCCTATGGGTAGGGCACTTGGAGATAGGGTTGGGGTTACTATGGGTAGGGAACTTGGAGCTAGGGTTAGGGTTCCTATGGGTAGGGAACTTGGAGCTAGGGTTAGGGTTCCTATGGGTAGGTCTCCCCGACCTAGGGTTAGGGTTCCTATGGGTAGGTCTCCCCCAGCTTGTGTTAGGGTTCGTATGGGTGGGTATCCCAGACCGAGGTTAGGGTTCCTATGGGTAGGCCACTTGGAACTAGGGTTAGGGTTCCTATGGGTAGGGCACTTGGAGATAGGTTTGGGGTTCCTATGGGTAGGGAACTTGGAGCTAGGGTTAGGGTTCCTTTGGGTAGGGATTCCCGACCTAGGGTTCGGGTTCCTATGGGTAGGGCACTTGGAGATAGGCTTGGGGTTCCTATGGGTAGCGAACTTGGACCTAGGGTTAGGGTTCCTATGGGTACGGATTCCCGACCTAGGTTTAGGGTTCCCATGGGTAGGGAATTTGGAGCTAGGGTTAGGGTTCCTATGGGTAGGCCACTTGGAGATAGGGTTAGGGTTAGGGTTAGGGTTCCTGTGTGTAGGGAGCTTGGAGCTAGTGTTAGGGTTCCTATGGGTAGGGATTCCCGAGCTAGGGTTAGGGTTCCTATGGGTAGGGATTCCTGACTTAGGGTTAGGGTTCCTATCGGTAGGGAACTTGGAGCTAGGGTTAGGGTTACTATGGGTAGGTATTCCCGAGTTAGGGTTAGGGTTCCTATGCGTTCGACACTTGGAGCTGGGGTTAGCGTTCCTATGGGTAGGGCACTTGGAGATAGGGTTGGGGTTCCTATGGGTAGGGAACTTGGGTCTAGGGTTAGGGTTCCTATAGGTAGGCCACTTGGAACTAGGGTTAGGGTACCTATGGGTAGGGCACTTGGAGATAGGGTTGGGGTTCCTATGGGTAGGGCACTTGGAGATAGGGTTGGGGTTCCTATGGGTAGGGAACTTGGAGCTAGGGTTAGGGTTCCTATGGGTAGGGATTCCCGACCTAGGGTTAGGGTTCCCATGGGTAGGGAACTTGGAGCTAGGGTTAGGGTTCCTATGGGTAGGGAGCTTGTAGCTAGGGTTAGGGTTCCTATGGGTAGGGAACTTGGAGCTAGGGTTAGGGTTCCTATGGGTAGGTCTCCCCGACCTAGGGTTAGGGTTCCTATGGGTAGGTCTCCCCCAGCTTGGGTTAGGGTTCGTATGGGTAGGTATCCCAGACCGAGGTTAGGGTTCCTATGGGTAGGCCACTTGGAACTAGGGTTAGGGTACCTATGGGTAGGGCACTTGGAGATAGGGTTGGGGTTCCTATGGGTAGGGCACTTGGAGATAGGGTTGGGGTTCCTATGGGTAGGGAACTTGGAGCTAGGGTTAGGGTTCCTATGGGTAGGGAGCTTGTAGCTAGGGTTAGGGTTCCTATGGGTAGGAACTTGGAGCTAGGGTTAGGTTACTATGGGTAGGTCTCCCCGACCTAGGGTTAGGGTTCCTATGGGTAGGTCGCCAGCTTGGGTTAGGGTTCGTATGGGTAGGTATCCCAGACCGAGGTTAGGGTTCCTATGGGCAGGCCACTTGGAACTAGGGTTAGGGTTCCTATGGGTAGGGCACTTGGAGATAGGGTTGGGGTTCCTATGGGTAGGGAACTTGGAGCTAGGGTTAGGGTTCCTATCGGTAGGGATTCCCGACCTAGGGTTAGGGTTCCTATGGGTAGGGAACTTGGAGCTAGGGTTAGGGTTCCTATGGGTAGGGAGCTTGTAGCTAGGGTTAGGGTTCCTATAGGTAGGGAGCTTGGAGCTAGGGTTAGGGTTACTATGGGTAGGGATTCCTGACCTAGGGTTAGGGTTCTTATGGGTAGGGAACTTGGAGCTAGGGTTAGGGTTCCTATGGGTAGGTCTCCCCCAGCTTGGCTTATGGTTCGTATGGGTAGGTATCCCAAACCGAGGTTAGGGTTCCTATGGGTAGGCCACTTGGAACTAGGGTTAGGGTTCCTATGGGTAGGGCACTTGGAGATAGGGTTGGGGTTCCTATGGGTAGGGAACTTGGAGCTAGGGTTAGGGTTCCTATGGGTAGGTATTCCCGACCTAGGGTTAGGGTTCCCATGGGTAGGGAACTTGGAGCTAGGGTTAGGGTTCCTATGGTTAGGGATTCCTGACCTAGGGTTAGGGTTCCTATGGGTAGGTCTCCCCGACCTAGGGTTAGGGTTCCTATGGGTAGGGAACTTGGAGCCAGGGTTAGGGTTCCTATGGGTAGGCCACTTGGAGCTAGGGATAGGGTTCCTATGGGTAGGGAGCTTGGGGCTAGGGTTAGGGTTCCTATGGGTAGGGATTCCCGAGCTAGGGTTAGGGTTCCCATGGGTAGGGAACTTGGAGTTAGGGTTAGGGTTCCTATGGGTAAGGAGCTTGGGGCTCGGGTTAGGGTTCCTATGGGTAGGGATTTCCGAGCTAGGGTTAGGGTTCCTATGGTTAGGGATTCCTGACCTAGGGTTAGGGTTCCTATGGGTAGGTCTCCCCGACCTAGTGTTAGGGTTCCTATGGGTAGGACACTTGGAGCTATGGTTAGGGTTCCTATGGGTAGGGAACTTGGAACTAGGGTTAGGGTTCCTATGGGTAGGCCACTTCGAGCTAGGGTTAGAATTCCTATGGGTAGGGCTTACCGACCTTGGGTTAGGGTTCCTATGGGTAGGCCACTTGGAGCTAGGGTTAGGGTTCCTGTGGGTAGGGAACTTGGAGCTAGGGTTAGGGTTCCTATGGGTAGGGAAGTTGTAGTTAGGGTTAGGGTTCCTATGGGTAGGGAATTTGGAGCTAGGCTAAGGGTTCCTATGGGTAGGGATTCTCACCCTAGGGTTATGGTTCCTAAGTGTAGGACACTTGGAGCTAGGGTTAGAATTCCTTAGAGTAGGGCTTCCCGACCTAGGGTTAGGGATCCTATGGGTTGGGCACTTGGAGCTAGGGTTAGGGTTCCTATGCATAGGGATTTCCGAACTGGGGTTAGGGTTCCCATGGGTAGGGAACTTGGAGCTAGGGTTAGGGTTCCTATGGGTAGGTCTCCCCCACCTAGGGTTAGGGTTACCATGGGTAGGGAACTTGGAGCTAGGGTTAGGGTTACTATGGGTAGGGATTCCTGACCTAGGGTTAGGGTTCCTAGTTCCTATGGGTAGGGAACTTGGAGCTAGGGTAAGGGTTCCTATGGGTAGGGATTCTCGCCCTAGGGTTATGGTTCGTATGTGTAGGACACTTGGAGCTAGGGTTAGAATTCCTTAGAGTAGGGCTTCCCGACCTAGGGTTAGGGATCCTGTGGGTTGGGCACTTGGAGCTAGGGTTAGGGTTCCTATGGGTAGGGATTTCCGAGCTAGGGTTAGGGTTCCTATGGGTAGGGAACTTGGAGCTAGGGTTAGGGTTCCTATGGGTAGGTCTCCCCCACCTAGGGTTAGGGTTACCATGGGTAGGGCACTTGCAGCTAGGGTTAGGGTTCCTATGGGTAGGTCTCCCCCAGCTTGGGTTAGGGTTCGTATGGGTAGGTATCCCAGCCCGAGGTTAGGGTTCCTATGGGTAGGCCACTTGGAACTAGGGTTAGGGTTCCTATGGGTAGGGCACTTGGAGATAGGGTTAGGGTTCCTATGGGTAGGGCACTTGGAGATAGGGTTGGGGTTCCTATGGGTAGGGAACTTGGAGCTAGGGTTAGGGTTCCTATGGGTAGGGAGCTTGTAGCTAGGGTTAGGGTTCCTATGGGTAGGGAACTTGGAGCTAGGGTTAGGGTTCCTATGGGTAGGTCTCCCCGACCTAGGGTTAGGGTTCCTATGGGTAGGTCTCCCCCAGCTTGGGTTAGGGTTCGTATGGGTAGGTATCCCCGACCGAGGTTAGGGTTCCTATGGGCAGGCCACTTGGAACTAGGGTTAGGGTTCCTATGGGTAGGGCACTTGGAGCTAGGGTTAGGGTTCCTATGGGTAGGGATTCCCGACCTAGGGTTAGGGTTCCCATGGGTAGGGAACATGGAGCTAGGGTTAGGGTTCCTATGGGTAGGGAGCTTGTAGCTAGGGTTAGGGTTCCTATAGGTAGGGAGCTTGGAGCTAGGGTTAGGGTTACTATGGGTAGGGATTCCTGACCTAGGGTTAGGGTTCCTATGGGTAGGGAACTTGGAGCTAGGGTTAGGGTTCCTATGGGTAGGTCTCCCCCAGCTTGGCTTATGGTTCGTATGGGTAGGTATCCCAGACCGAGGTTAGGGTTCCTATGGGTAGGCCACTTGGAACTAGGGTTAGGGTTCCTATGGGTAGGGCACTTGGAGATAGGGTTGGGGTTCCTATGGGTAGGGAACTTGGAGCTAGGGTTAGGGTT
This sequence comes from Mauremys reevesii, assembly GCF_016161935.1. Lineage (NCBI taxonomy): Eukaryota > Metazoa > Chordata > Testudines > Geoemydidae > Mauremys > Mauremys reevesii. The sequence goes on along the minus strand of NC_052624.1, from coordinate 172,188,822 downwards.
CCTATGGGTAGGTCTCCCCGACCTAGGGTTAGGGTTCCTATGGGTAGGGCACTTGGAGCTAGGGTTAGGGTTCCTATGGGTAGGTCTCCCCCAGCTTGGGTTAGGGTTCGTATGGGTAGGTATCCCAGACCGAGGTTAGGGTTCCTATGGGTAGGCCACTTGGAACTAGGGTTAGGGTACCTATGGGTAGGGCACTTGGAGATAGGGTTGGGGTTCCTATGGGTAGGGCACTTGGAGATAGGGTTGGGGTTCCTATGGGTAGGGAACTTGGAGCTAGGGTTAGGGTTCCTATGGGTAGGGATTCCCGACCTAGGGTTAGGGTTCCCATGGGTAGGGAACTTGGAGCTAGGGTTAGGGTTCCTATGGGTAGGGAGCTTGTAGCTAGGGTTAGGGTTCCTATGGGTAGGGAACTTGGAGCTAGGGTTAGGGTTCCTATGGGTAGGTCTCCCCGACCTAGGGTTAGGGTTCCTATGGGTAGGTCTCCCCCAGCTTGGGTTAGGGTTCGTATGGGTAGGTATCCCAGACCGAGGTTAGGGTTCCTATGGGTAGGCCACTTGGAACTAGGGTTAGGGTTCCTATGGGTAGGGCACTTGGAGATAGGGTTGGGGTTCCTATGGGTAGGGAACTTGGAGCTAGGGTTAGGGTTCCTATGGGTAGGGATTCCCGACCTAGGGTTAGGGTTACCATGGGCAGGGAACATGGAGATAGGGTTAGGGTTCCTATGGGTAGGGAGCTTGTAGCTAGGGTTAGGGTTCCTATAGGTAGGGAGCTTGGAGCTAGGGTTAGGGTTACTATGGGTAGGGATTCCTGACCTAGGGTTAGGGTTCTTATGGGTAGGGAACTTGGAGCTAGGGTTAGGGTTCCTATGGGTAGGTCTCCCCCAGCTTGGGTTATGGTTCGTATGGGTAGGTATCCCAAACCGAGGTTAGGGTTCCTATGGGTAGGCCACTTGGAAATAGGGTTAGGGTTCCTATGGGTAGGGCACTTGGAGATAGGCTTGGGGTTCCTATGGGTAGGGAACTTGGAGCTAGGGTTAGGGTTCCTTTGGGTAGGGATTCCCGACCTAGGGTTCGGGTTCCTATGGGTAGGGCACTTGGAGATAGGGTTGGGGGTCCTATGGGTAGCGAACTTGGACCTAGGGTTAGGGTTCCTATGGGTAGGGATTCCCGACCTAGGTTTAGGGTTCCCATGGGTAGGGAACTTGGAGCTAGGATTAGGTTTCCTATTGGTAGGCCACTTGGAGATAGGGTTAGGGTTAGGGTTAGGGTTCCTGTGTGTAGGGAGCTTGGAGCTAGTGTTAGGGTTCCTATGGGTAGGGATTCCCGAGCTAGGGTTAGGGTTCCTATGGGTAGGGATTCCTGACTTAGGGTTAGGGTTCCTATGGGTAGGCCACTTGGAAATAGGGTTAGGGTTCCTATGGGTAGGTATTCCCGAGTTAGGGTTAGGGTTCCTATGCGTTCGACACTTGGAGCTGGGGTTAGCGTTCCTATGGGTAGGGATTCCCGAGCTAGGGTTCGGGTTCCTATGGGTAGGTATTCCCGACCTAGGGTTAGGGTTCCCATGGGTAGGGAACTTGGAGCTAGGGTTAGGGTTCCTATGGTTAGGGATTCCTGACCTAGGGTTAGGGTTCCTATGGGTAGGTCTCCCCGACCTAGGGTTAGGGTTCCTATGGGTAGGGAACTTGGAGCCAGGGTTAGGGTTCCTATGGGTAGGCCACTTGGAGCTAGGGATAGGGTTCCTATGGGTAGGGAGCTTGGGGCTAGGGTTAGGGTTCCTATGGGTAGGGATTCCCGAGCTAGGGTTAGGGTTCCCATGGGTAGGGAACTTGGAGCTAGGGTTAGGGTTCCTATGGGTAGGGAGCTTGGGGCTCGGGTTAGGGTTCCTATGGGTAGGGATTTCCGAGCTAGGGTTAGGGTTCCTATGGTTAGGGATTCCTGACCTAGGGTTAGGGTTCCTATGGGTAGGACACTTGGAGCTAGGGTTAGGGTTCGTATGGGTAGGGAACTTGGAACTAGGGTTAGGGTTCCTATGGGTAGGCCACTTCGAGCTAGGGTTAGAATTCCTATGGGTAGGGCTTACCGACCTTGGGTTAGGGTTCCTATGGGTAGGCCACTTGGAGCTAGGGTTAGGGTTCCTGTGGGTAGGGAACTTGGAGCTAGGTTTAGGGTTCCTATGGGTAGGGAAGTTGGAGTTAGGGTTAGGGTTCCTATGGGTAGGGAATTTGGAGCTAGGGTAAGGGTTCCTATGGGTAGGGATTCTCACCCTAGGGTTATGGTTCCTATTTGTAGGACACTTGGAGCTAGGGTTAGAATTCCATAGAGTAGGGCTTCCCGATCTAGGGTTAGGGATCCTATGGGTTGGGCACTTGGAGCTAGGGTTAGGGTTCCTATGGGTAGGGATTTCCGAACTGGGGTTAGGGTTCCTATGGGTAGGGAACTTGGAGCTAGGGTTAGGGTTCCTATGGGTAGGTCTCCCCCACCTAGGGTTAGGGTTACCATGGGTAGGGAACTTGGAGCTAGGGTTAGGGTTCCTATAGGTAGGGAGCTTGGAGCTAGGGTTAGGGTTACTATGGGTAGGGATTCCTGACCTAGGGTTAGGGTTCCTATGGGTAGGGAACTTGGAGCTAGGGTTAGGGTTCCTATGGGTAGGTCTCCCCCACCTAGGGTTAGGGTTCCTATGGGTAGGGCACTTGGAGCTAGGGTTAGGGTTCCTATGGGTAGGGCTTACCGACCTTGGGTTAGGGTTCCTATGGGTAGGGAACTTGGAGCTAGGTTTAGGGTTCCTATGGGTAGGGAGCTTGGAGCTAGGGTTAGGGTTCCTATGGGTAGGGATTCCCGAGCTAGGTTTAGGGTTCCTATGGGTAGGACACTTGGAGCTAGGGTTAGGGTTCCTATGGGTAGGTCTCTCCGACCTAGGGTTAGGGTTCCTATGGGTAGGGAACTTGGAGCCAGGGTTAGGGTTCCTATGGGTAGGCCACTTGGAGCTAGGGTTAGGATTCATGTGGGTAGGGGACTTGGAGCTAGGGTTAGGGTTCCTCTGGGTAGGGATTCCCGAGCTCGGGTTAGGGTTCCTATGGGTAGGGAATTTGGTGCTAGGGTAAGGGTTCCTATGGGTAGGTCTCCGTGACCTAGGGTTAGGATTCCTATGGGTAGGCCACTTGGAGCTAGGGTTAGAGTTCCCATGGGTAGGGCTTACCGACCTTGGGTTAGGGTTCCTATGGGTAAGGCTTCCCGACGTAGGGTTAGGGTTCCTATGGGTAAGGCTTCCCGACGTAGGGTTAGGGTTCCTATGATTAGGACACTTGGAGCGAGTGTTAGAATTCCTAAGGGTAGGGCTTTCCGACCTAGGGTTAGGGTTCCTATGGGTTGGGCACTTGGAACTAGTGTTAGGGTTCCTATGGGTAGGGCACTTGGAGCTAGGGTTAGAATTCCTAAGAGTAGGGCTTCCCGACCTAGGGTTAGGGATCCTATAGGTTGGGCACTTGGAACTATGGTTAGGGTTCCTATGGGTAGGGCTTCCGAACCTAGGGTTAGCGTTCCTATGGGTAGGACACTTGGAGCTAGTGTTAGGGTTCCTATGGGTAGGGATTCCTGACCTAGGGTTAGGGTTCCTATGGGTAGGTCTCCCCCAGCTTGGGTTAGGGTTCCTATGGGTAGGGATTCCCGACCTAGGGTTAGGGTTCCCATAGGTAGGGAACTTGGAGCTAGGGTTAGGGTTCCTATGGGTAGGGAGCTTGTAGCTAGGGTTAGGGTTCCTATGGGTAGGGAACTTGGAGCTAGGGTTAGGGTTCCTATGGGTAGGTCTCCCCGACCTAGGGTTAGGGTTCCTATGGGTAGGTCTCCCCCAGCTTGGGTTAGGGTTCGTATGGGTAGGTATCCCAGACCGAGGTTAGGGTTCCTATGGGTAGGCCACTTGGAACTACGGTTAGGGTTCCTATGGGTAGGGCACTTGGAGATAGGGTTGGGGTTCCTATGGGTAGGGAACTTGGAGCTAGGGTTAGGGTTCCTATGGGTAGGGATTCCCGACCTAGGGTTAGGGTTACCATGGGCAGGGAACATGGAGATAGGGTTAGGGTTCCTATGGGTAGGGAGCTTGTAGCTAGGGTTAGGGTTCCTATAGGTAGGGAGCTTGGAGCTAGGGTTAGGGTTACTATGGGTAGGGATTCCTGACCTAGGGTTAGGGTTCTTATGGGTAGGGAACTTGGAGCTAGGGTTAGGGTTCCTATGGGTAGGTCTCCCCCAGCTTGGCTTATGGTTCGTATGGGTAGGTATCCCAAACCGAGGTTAGGGTTCCTATGGGTAGGCCACTTGGAACTAGGGTTAGCGTTCCTATGGGTAGGGCACTTGGAGATAGGGTTGGGGTTCCTATGGGTAGGGAACTTGGAGCTAGGGTTAGGGTTCCTTTGGGTAGGGATTGCCGACCTAGGGTTCGGTTTCCTATGGGTAGGGCACTTGGAGATAGTGTTGGGGGTCCTATGGGTAGCGAACTTGGACCTAGGGTTAGGGTTCCTATGGGTAGGGATTCCCGACCTAGGTTTAGGGTTCCCATGGGTAGGGAACTTGGAGCTAGGATTAGGTTTCCTATTGGTAGGCCACTTGGAGATAGGGTTAGGGTTAGGGTTAGGGTTCCTGTGTGTAGGGAGCTTGGGGCTAGTGTTAGGGTTCCTATGGGTAGGGATTCCCGAGCTAGGGTTAGGGTTCCTATGGGTAGGGATTCCTGACTTAGGGTTAGGGTTCCTATCGGTTGGGAACTTGGAGCTAGGGTTAGGGTTACTATGGGTAGGTATTCCCGAGTTAGGGTTAGGGTTCCTATGCGTTCGACACTTGGAGCTGGGGTTAGCGTTCCTATGGGTAGGGATTCCCGAGCTAGGGGTAGGGTTCCTATGGGTAGGTGTTCCCGACCTAGGGTTAGGGTTCCCATGGGTAGGGAACTTGGAGCTAGGGTTAGGGTTCCTATGGTTAGGGATTCCTGACCTAGGGTTAGGGTTCCTATGGGTAGGTCTCCCCGACCTAGGGTTAGGGTTCCTATGGGTAGGGAACTTGGAGCCAGGGTTAGGGTTCCTATGGGTAGGCCACTTGGAGCTAGGGATAGGGTTCCTATGGGTAGGGAGCTTGGGGCTAGGGTTAGGGTTCCTATGGGTAGGGATTCCCGAGCTAGGGTTAGGGTTCCCATGGGTAGGGAACTTGGAGCTAGGGTTAGGGTTCCTATGGGTAGGGAGCTTGGGGCTCGGGTTAGGGTTCCTATGGGTAGGGATTTCCGAGCTAGGGTTAGGGTTCCTATGGTTAGGGATTCCTGACCTAGGGTTAGGGTTCCTATGGGTAGGCCACTTGGAGCTAGGGTTAGGGTTCCTATGGGCAGGGAGCTTGGGTCTAGGGTTAGGGTTCCTATGGGTAGGCCACTTCGAGCTAGGGTTAGAATTCCTATGGGTAGGGCTTACCGACCTTGGGTTAGGGTTCCTATGGGTAGGCCACTTGGAGCTAGGGTTAGGGTTCCTATGGGTAGGCCACTTAGAGCTAGGGTTAGGGTTCCAAGGGTAGGGAAGTTGGAGTTAGGGTTAGGGTTCCTATGGGTAGGGAATTTGGAGCTAGGGTAAGTGTTCCCATGGGTAGGGATTCTCGCCCTAGGGTTAGGGTTCCTATGGGTAGGACACTTGGAGCTAGGGTTAGAATTCCTAAGAGTAGGGCTTCCCGACCTAGGGTTAGGGATCCTATGGGTTGGGCACTTGGAGCTAGGGTTAGGGTTCCTATGGGTAGGGATTTCCGAACTGGGGTTAGGGTTCCTATGGGTAGGGAACTTGGAGCTAGGGTTAGGGTTCCTATGGGTAGGTCTCCCCCACCTAGGGTTAGGGTTACCATGGGTAGGGAACTTGGAGCTAGGGTTAGGGTTCCTATAGGTAGGGAGCTTGGAGCTAGGGTTAGGGTTACTATGGGTAGGGATTCCTGACCTAGGGTTAGGGTTCCTAGTTCCTATGGGTAGGGAACTTGGAGCTAGGGTTAGGGTTCCTATGGGTAGGTCTCCCCCACCTAGGTTTAGGGTTCCTATGGGTAGGGCACTTGGAGCTAGGGTTAGGGTTCCTATGGGTAGGTCTCCCCCACCTAGGGTTAGGGTTCCTATGGGTAGGGAACTTGGAGCCAGGGTTAGGGTTCCTATGGGTAGGGAGCTTGGAGCTAGGGTTAGGGTTCCTATAGGTAGGGATTCCCGAGCTAGGTTTAGGGTTCCTATGGGTAGGACACTTGGAGCTAGGGTTAGGGTTCCTATGGGTAGGTCTCCCCAACCTAGGGTTAGGGTTCCTATGGGTAGGGAACTTGGAGCCAGGGTTAGGGTTCCTATGGGTAGGCCACTTGGAGCTAGGGTTAGGGTTCCTGTGGGTAGGGGACTTGGAACTAGGGTTCGGATTCCTATTGTTAGGGATTCCCGAGCTCGGGTTAGGGTTCCTATGGGTAGGGAATTTGGAGCTAGGGTATGGGTTCCTATGGGTAGGTCTCCATGACCTAGGGTTAGGATTCCTATGGGTAGGCCACTTGGAGCTAGGGTTAGAGTTCCCATGGATAGGGCTTACCGACCTTGGGTTAGGGTTCCTATGGGTAGGGCTTCCCGACCTAGGGTTTCGGTTCCTATGGGTAAGGCTTCCCGACGTAGGGTTAGGGTTCCTATGATTAGGACACTTGGAGCTAGTGTTAGAATTCCTAAGGGTAGGGCTTTCCGACCTAGGGTTAGGGTTCCTATGGGTTGGGCACTTGGAACTAGTGTTAGGGTTCCTATGGGTAGGGCACTTGGAGCTAGGGTTAGAATTCCTAAGAGTAGGGCTTCCCGACCTAGGGTTAGGGATCCTATAGGTTGGGCACTTGGAACTATGGTTAGGGTTCCTATGGGTAGGGCTTCCGAACCTAGGGTTAGCGTTCCTATGGGTAGGACACTTGGAGCTAGTGTTAGGGTTCCTATGGGTAGGGATTCCTGACCTAGGGTTAGGGTTCCTATGGGTAGGTCTCCCCCAGCTTGGGTTAGGGTTCCTATGGGTAGGGATTCCCGACCTAGGGTTAGGGTTCCCATAGGTAGGGAACTTGGAGCTAGGGTTAGGGTTCCTATGGGTAGGGAGCTTGTAGCTAGGGTTAGGGTTCCTATGGGTAGGGAACTTGGAGCTAGGGTTAGGGTTCCTATGGGTAGGTCTCCCCGACCTAGGGTTAGGGTTCCTATGGGTAGGTCTCCCCCAGCTTGGGTTAGGGTTCGTATGGGTAGGTATCCCAGACCGAGGTTAGGGTTCCTATGGGTAGGCCACTTGGAACTACGGTTAGGTTCCGATGGGTAGGGCTCTTGGAGATAGGGTTGGGGTTCCTATGGGTAGGGAACTTGGAGCTAGGGTTAGGGTTCCTATGGGTAGGGATTCCCGACCTAGGGTTAGGGTTACCATGGGCAGGGAACATGGAGATAGGGTTAGGGTTCCTATGGGTAGGGAGCTTGTAGCTAGGGTTAGGGTTCCTATAGGTAGGGAGCTTGGAGCTAGGGTTAGGGTTACTATGGGTAGGGATTCCTGACCTAGGGTTAGGGTTCTTATGGGTAGGGAACTTGGAGCTAGGGTTAGGGTTCCTATGGGTAGGTCTCCCCCAGCTTGGCTTATGGTTCGTATGGGTAGGTATCCCAAACCGAGGTTAGGGTTCCTATGGGTAGGCCACTTGGAACTAGGGTTAGCGTTCCTATGGGTAGGGCACTTGGAGATAGGGTTGGGGTTCCTATGGGTAGGGAACTTGGAGCTAGGGTTAGGGTTCCTTTGGGTAGGGATTGCCGACCTAGGGTTCGGTTTCCTATGGGTAGGGCACTTGGAGATAGTGTTGGGGGTCCTATGGGTAGCGAACTTGGACCTAGGGTTAGGGTTCCTATGGGTAGAGATTCCCGACCTAGGTTTAGGGTTCCCATGGGTAGGGAACTTGGAGCTAGGGTTAGGGTTCCTATGGGTAGGCCACTTGGAGATAGGGTTAGGGTTAGGGTTAGGGTTCCTGTGTGTAGGGAGCTTGGAGCTAGTGTTAGGGTTCCTATGGGTAGGGATTCCCGAGCTAGGGTTAGGGTTCCTATGGGTAGGGATTCCTCACTTAGGGTTAGGGTTCCTATCGGTAGGGAACTTGGAGCAAGGGTTAGGGTTCCTATGGGTAGGTATTCCCGAGTTAGGGTTAGGGTTCCTATGCGTTCGACACTTGGAGCTGGGGTTAGCGTTCCTATGGGTAGGGATTCCCGAGCTAGGGTTCGGGTTCCTATGGGTAGGTATTCCCGACCTAGGGTTAGGGTTCCCATGGGTAGGGAACTTGGAGCTAGGGTTAGGGTTCCTATGGTTAGGGATTCCTGACCTAGGGTTAGGGTTCCTATGGGTAGGTCTCCCCGACCTAGGGTTAGGGTTCCTATGGGTAGGGAACTTGGAGCCAGGGTTAGGGTTCCTATGGGTAGGCCACCTGGAGCTAGGGATAGGGTTCCTATGCGTAGGGAGTTTGGGGCTAAGGTTAGGGTTCCTATGGGTAGGGATTCCCGAGCTAGGGTTAGGGTTCCCATGGGTAGGGAACTTGGAGCTAGGGTTAGGGTTCCTATGGGTAAGGAGCTTGGGGCTCGGGTTAGGGTTCCTATGGGTAGGGATTTCCGAGCTAGGGTTAGGGTTCCTATGGTTAGGGATTCCTGACCTAGGGTTAGGGTTCCTATGGGTAGGACACTTGGAGCTAGGGTTAGGGTTCGTATGGGTAGGGAACTTGGAACTAGGGTTAGGGTTCCTATGGGTAGGCCACTTCGAGCTAGGGTTAGAATTCCTATGGGTAGGGCTTACCGACCTTGGGTTAGGGTTCCTATGGGTAGGCCACTTGGAGCTAGGGTTAGGGTTCCTGTGGGTAGGGAACTTGGAGCTAGGTTTAGGGTTCCTATGGGTAGGGAAGTTGGAGTTAGGGTTAGGGTTCCTATGGGTAGGGAATTTGGAGCTAGGGTAAGGGTTCCTATGGGTAGGGATTCTCACCCTAGGGTTATGGTTCCTATTTGTAGGACACTTGGAGCTAGGGTTAGAATTCCATAGAGTTGGGCTTACCGCTCTTGTGTTAGGGATCCTATGGGTTGGGCACTTGGAGCTAGGGTTAGGGTTCCTATGGGTAGGGATTTCCGAACTGGGGTTAGGGTTCCTATGGGTAGGGAACTTGGAGCTAGGGTTAGGGTTCCTATGGGTAGGTCTCCCCCACCTAGGGTTAGGGTTACCATGGGTAGGGAACTTGGAGCTAGGGTTAGGGTTCCTATAGGTAGGGAGCTTGGAGCTAGGGTTAGGGTTACTATGGGTAGGGATTCCTGACCTAGGGTTAGGGTTCCTAGTTCCTATGGGTAGGGAACTTGGAGCTAGGGTTAGGGTTCCTATGGGTAGGTCTCCCCCACCTAGGTTTAGGGTTCCTATGGGTAGGGCACTTGGAGCTAGGGTTAGGGTTCCTATGGGTAGGTCTCCCCGACCTAGGGTTAGGGTTCCTATGGGTAGGGAACTTGGAGCCAGGGTTAGGGTTCCTATGGGTAGGGAGCTTGGGTCCAGGGTTAGGGTTCCTATGGGTAGGGATTCCCGAGCTAGGTTTAGGGTTCCTATGGGTAGGACACTTGGAGCTAGGGTTAGGGTTCCTATGGGTAGGTCTCCCCAACCTAGGGTTAGGGTTCCTATGGGTAGGGAACTTGGAGCTAGGGTTAGGGTTCCTATGGGTAGGTCTCCCCCACCTAGGGTTAGGTTTCCTATGGGTAGGGCACTTGGAGCTAGGGTTAGGGTTCCTATGGGTAGGTCTCCCCCACCTAGGGTTAGGGTTCCTATGGGTAGGGAACTTGGAGCCAGGGTTAGGGTTCCTATGGGTAGGGAGCTTGGAGCTAGGGTTAGGGTTCCTATGGGTAGGGATTCCCGAGCTAGGTTTAGGGTTCCTATGGGTAGGACACTTGGAGCTAGGGTTAGGGTTCCTATGGGTAGGTCTCCCCAACCTAGGGTTAGGGTTCCTATGGGTAGGGAACTTGGAGCCAGGGTTAGGGTTCCTATGGGTAGGCCACTTGGAGCTAGGGTTAGGGTTCCTGTGGGTAGGGGACTTGGAACTAGGGTTCGGATTCCTATTGTTAGGGATTCCCGAGCTCGGGTTAGGGTTCCTATGGGTAGGGAATTTGGAGCTAGGGTATGGGTTCCTATGGGTAGGTCTCCATGACCTAGGGTTAGGATTCCTATGGGTAGGCCACTTGGAGCTAGGGTTAGAGTTCCCATGGATAGGGCTTACCGACCTTGGGTTAGGGTTCCTATGGGTAGGGCTTCCCGACCTAGGGTTTCGGTTCCTATGGGTAAGGCTTCCCGACGTAGGGTTAGGGTTCCTATGATTAGGACATTTGGAGCTAGTGTTAGAATTCCTAAGGGTAGGGCTTTCCGACCTAGGGTTAGGGTTCCTATGGGTTGGGCACTTGGAACTAGTGTTAGGGTTCCTATGGGTAGGGCACTTGGAGCTAGGGTTACAATTCCTAAGAGTAGGGCTTCCCGACCTAGGGTTAGGGATCCTATAGGTTGGGCACTTGGAACTATGGTTAGGGTTCCTATGGGTAGGGCTTCCGAACCTAGGGTTAGCGTTCCTATGGGTAGGACACTTGGAGCTAGTGTTAGGGTTCCTATGGGTAGGGATTCCCGAGCTAGGGTTAGGGTTCCCATGGGTAGGGAACTTGGAGCTAGGGTTAGGGTTCCTATGGGTAGGGATTTCCGAGCTAGGGTTAGGGTTCCTATGGTTAGGGATTCCTGACCTAGGGTTAGGGTTCCTATGGGTAGGTCTCCCCGACCTAGGGTTAGGGTTCCTGTGGGTAGGGAACTTGGAGCTATGGTTAGGGTTCCTATGGGTATGGAGCTTGGGGCTAGGGTTAGGGTTCCTATGGGTAGGGATTTCCGAGCTAGGGTTAGGGTTCCTATGGTTAGGGATTCCTGACCTAGGGTTAGGGTTCCTATGGGTAGGTCTCCCCGACCTAGGGTTAGGGTTCCTATGGGTAGGGAACTTGGAGCCAGGGTTAGGGTTCCTATGGGTAGGGAACTTGGAGCTAGGGTTAGGGTTCCTATGGGTAGGGAGCTTGGGGCTAGGGTTAGGGTTCCTTTGGGTAGGGATTGCCGACCTAGGGTTCGGTTTCCTATGGGTAGGGCACTTGGAGATAGTGTTGGGGGTCCTATGGGTAGCGAACTTGGACCTAGGGTTAGGGTTCCTATGGGTAGAGATTCCCGACCTAGGTTTAGGGTTCCCATGGGTAGGGAACTTGGAGCTAGGATTAGGGTTCCTATTGGTAGGCCACTTGGAGATAGGGTTAGGGTTAGGGTTAGGGTTCCTGTGTGTAGGGAGCTTGGAGCTAGTGTTAGGGTTCCTATGGGTAGGGATTCCCGAGCTAGGGTTAGGGTTCCTATGGGTAGGGATTCCTCACTTAGGGTTAGGGTTCCTATCGGTAGGGAACTTGGAGCAAGGGTTAGGGTTCCTATGGGTAGGTATTCCCGAGTTAGGGTTAGGGTTCCTATGCGTTCGACACTTGGAGCTGGGGTTAGCGTTCCTATGGGCAGGGATTCCCGAGCTAGGGTTCGGGTTCCTATGGGTAGGTATTCCCGACCTAGGGTTAGGGTTCCCATGGGTAGGGAACTTGGAGCTAGGGTTAGGGTTCCTATGGTTAGGGATTCCTGACCTAGGGTTAGGGTTCCTATGGGTAGGTCTCCCCGACCTAGGGTTAGGGTTCCTATGGGTAGGGAACTTGGAGCCAGGGTTAGGGTTCCTATGGGTAGGCCACCTGGAGCTAGGGATAGGGTTCCTATGCGTAGGGAGTTTGGGGCTAAGGTTAGGGTTCCTATGGGTAGGGATTCCCGAGCTAGGGTTAGGGTTCCCATGGGTAGGGAACTTGGAGCTAGGGTTAGGGTTCCTATGGGTAAGGAGCTTGGGGCTCGGGTTAGGGTTCCTATGGGTAGGGATTTCCGAGCTAGGGTTAGGGTTCCTATGGTTAGGGATTCCTGACCTAGGGTTAGGGTTCCTATGGGTAGGACACTTGGAGCTAGGGTTAGGGTTCGTATGGGTAGGGAACTTGGAACTAGGGTTAGGGTTCCTATGGGTAGGCCACTTCGAGCTAGGGTTAGAATTCCTATGGGTAGGGCTTACCGACCTTGGGTTAGGGTTCCTATGGGTAGGCCACTTGGAGCTAGGGTTAGGGTTCCTGTGGGTAGGGAACTTGGAGCTAGGTTTAGGGTTCCTATGGGTAGGGAAGTTGGAGTTAGGGTTAGGGTTCCTATGGGTAGGGAATTTGGAGCTAGGGTAAGGGTTCCTATCGGTAGGGATTCTCGCCCTAGGGTTATGGTTCCTATGTGTAGGACACTTGGAGCTAGGGTTAGAATTCCTTAGAGTAGGGCTTCCCGACCTAGGGTTAGGGATCCTGTGGGTTGGGCACTTGGAGCTAGGGTTAGGGTTCCTATGGGTAGGGATTTCCGAGCTAGGGTTAGGGTTCCTATGGGTAGGGAACTTGGAGCTAGGGTTAGGGTTCCTATGGGTAGGTCTCCCCCACCTAGGGTTAGGGTTACCATGGGTAGGGAACTTGGAGCTAGGGTTAGGGTTCCTATAGGTAGGGAGCTTGGAGCTAGGGTTAGGGTTACTATGGGTAGGGATTCCTGACCTAGGGTTAGGGTTCCTAGTTCCTATGGGTAGGGAACTTGGAGCTAGGGTTAGGGTTCCTATGGGTAGGTCTCCCCCACCTAGGTTTAGGGTTCCTATGGGTAGGGCACTTGGAGCTAGGGTTAGGGTTCCTATGGGTAGGTCTCCCCCACCTAGGGTTAGGGTTCCTATGGGTAGGGAACTTGGAGCCAGGGTTAGGGTTCCTATGGGTAGGGAGCTTGGAGCTAGGGTTAGGGTTCCTATAGGTAGGGATTCCCGAGCTAGGTTTAGGGTTCCTATGGGTAGGACACTTGGAGCTAGGGTTAGGGTTCCTATGGGTAGGTCTCCCCAACCTAGGGTTAGGGTTCCTATGGGTAGGGAACTTGGAGCCAGGGTTAGGGTTCCTATGGGTAGGTCTCCCCCACCTAGGGTTAGGTTTCCTATGGGTAGGGCACTTGGAGCTAGGGTTAGGGTTCCTATGGGTAGGTCTCCCCCACCTAGGGTTAGGGTTCCTATGGGTAGGGAACTTGGAGCCAGGGTTAGGGTTCCTATGGGTAGGGAGCTTGGAGCTAGGGTTAGGGTTCCTATAGGTAGGGATTCCCGAGCTAGGTTTAGGGTTCCTATGGGTAGGACACTTGGAGCTAGGGTTAGGGTTCCTATGGGTAGGTCTCCCCAACCTAGGGTTAGGGTTCCTATGGGTAGGGAACTTGGAGCCAGGGTTAGGGTTCCTATGGGTAGGCCACTTGGAGCTAGGGTTAGGGTTCCTGTGGGTAGGGGACTTGGAACTAGGGTTCGGATTCCTATTGTTAGGGATTCCCGAGCTCGGGTTAGGGTTCCTATGGGTAGGGAATTTGGAGCTAGGGTATGGGTTCCTATGGGTAGGTCTCCATGACCTAGGGTTAGGATTCCTATGGGTAGGCCACTTGGAGCTAGGGTTAGAGTTCCCATGGATAGGGCTTACCGACCTTGGGTTAGGGTTCCTATGGGTAGGGCTTCCCGACCTAGGGTTTCGGTTCCTATGGGTAAGGCTTCCCGACGTAGGGTTAGGGTTCCTATGATTAGGACACTTGGAGCTAGTGTTAGAATTCCTAAGGGTAGGGCTTTCCGACCTAGGGTTAGGGTTCCTATGGGTTGGGCACTTGGAACTAGTGTTAGGGTTCCTATGGGTAGGGCACTTGGAGCTAGGGTTACAATTCCTAAGAGTAGGGCTTCCCGACCTAGGGTTAGGGATCCTATAGGTTGGGCACTTGGAACTATGGTTAGGGTTCCTATGGGTAGGGCTTCCGAACCTAGGGTTAGCGTTCCTATGGGTAGGACACTTGGAGCTAGTGTTAGGGTTCCTATGGGTAGGGATTCCTGACCTAGGGTTAGGGTTCCTATGGGTAGGGAACTTGGAGCTAGAGTTAGGGATCCTATGGGTAGGGATTTCCGAGCTAGGGTTAGGGTTCCTATGGTTAGGGATTCCTGACCTAGGGTTAGGGTTCCTATGGGTAGGTCTCCCCGACCTAGGGTTAGGGTTCCTGTGGGTAGGGAACTTGGAGCTATGGTTAGGGTTCCTATGGGTATGGAGCTTGGGGCTAGGGTTAGGGTTCCTATGGGTAGGGATTTCCGAGCTAGGGTTAGGGTTCCTATGGTTAGGGATTCCTGACCTAGGGTTAGGGTTCCTATGGGTAGGTCTCCCCGACCTAGGGTTAGGGTTCCTATGGGTAGGGAACTTGGAGCCAGGGTTAGGGTTCCTATGGGTAGGGAACTTGGAGCTAGGGTTAGGGTTCCTATGGGTAGGGAGCTTGGGGCTAGGGTTAGGGTTCCTATGGGTAGGGATTCCCGAGCTAGGGTTAAGGTTCCTATGGTTAGGGATTCCCAAGCTAGGGTTAGCGTTCCTATGGGTAGGGAAGTTGGAGTTAGGGTTCCTATGGGTAGGGAATTTGGAGCTAGGGTTAGGGTTCCTATGGGTAGGGATTCTCGCCCTAGTGTTAGGGTTTCTATGGGTAGGGAATTTGGAACTAGGGTTAGGGTTCCTATGGGTAGGCCACTTGGAGCTAGGGTTAGAGTTCCTATGGGTAGGGCTTACCGACCTTGGGTTAGGGCTCCTATGGGTAGGGCTTCCCGACCTAGGGTTACGGTTCCTATGGGTAAGGCTTCCCGACGTAGGGTTAGGGTTCCTATGATTAGGACACTTGGAGCTAGGGTTAGAGTTCCTAAGGGTAGGGCTTCCCGACCTAGGGTTAGGGTTCCTATGGATTGGGCAATTGGAGCTAGGGTTAGGGTTCCTGTGGGTAGGGAACTTGGAGCTAGGGTTCGGATTCCTATGGTTCCCAACCGGTTCTAAAAGGGCTTCTAAATTTAACAACTGGTTCCCGCAAACCGGTGAGAACCGGCTCCAGCTCACCACGGTTGTCACTGTGAATGCAAGAGCGTTTCAAGAGCTGCAATTAGGGCACTTGGAAACAGACAGTGTAAGAGCTTTCTTTTTCTTCTGCAGTTGAAGGGGGTTGATACTTGTCATTGGGGTCATGGGGGGGGGGGGTTGGAAATCACTGGAGGATTTGGGAGAGATTTTCAGTTAGCTGAGTTGAAACCATAAGCAATCACTTACCTTCCAGTAACTTGTTCTTCAAGATTTTTTGCCTGTGTGAATCCCACTTATGGTGTGTATGCACACAAGTCATAGAACGTGCATGTGCAACATCAGTGAGATGCACACAGACAAAGTCTCAGTTTACAGTGCACAGTTACTCATCTGAATATCTCCTTTAAGAAGAACAAACTATTAGAGACACAGGACTGGGACTCAGGAGATCTTGGTTCAGCTTCCAGCTCTGACAAAAAAATTTCATCTGTGACATTAGTCACTCTGTGTCTCAGTTTCCCACCTGTGGAATAATGGAAATAACCACATTGCCCTACCTCACAGCGGTGTTGTGAGGATAAATGCATTATGTGATTGTAAGGTGTTCAACCACTATGAGTGCTTAGATACACAGACTTATATACGGTGGCCCTTGCAAAACACTATAAGCTATTTCTTACCCCTACATCCAGTACTTTGCAAGAGACACTTTGCTCCAGTATGGACAAGTTTAATATTTGCCAGCTGGCTCATAAACACCTCCAGTGACTGACACGCCCTGGCTACTGACCCATATAGGTCCACTTCAGCTCTGCAGAGAGCCCTATGCCCTATTGCTGGTATGTGACGAGTACATAATGCAACAGCACAAAACTATACACTTTAAATTGTACAGCTCCTCTGTCATATTACTCACTCAGAAGGTACATGGTTAAAAACAATGCAAAGGACACATAGCACAGAGATATGAGGCTCCATAGCGCCAGTAGACCAGGACAGCTGTAAAGGAAATGAAAGACTGCCAATAGGACAGGTGAGGAGACCTGGTTTGCATGTTCACTGAGTGAAGACAATAGAAAAGAAGTGGATTTAAATATGTTTTAGAAAAGGGTGGGAATTCAGCAAGTTAGCCAGGATGGGTAAGGAATGGTGTCCGTAGTCTCTATTTGTCAGAGGGTGGAGATGGATGGCAGGAGAGAGATCACTTGATCATTATCTGTTAGGTTCACTCCCTCTGGGACACCTGGCATTGGATGGATCTTTGGTCTGACCCAGTATGGTCATTCTTTCGTTCTTAAGTTCTTGTCTACACTGGAGATTTGCCCCAGTTACAGCCATTAATGGTCTGCCATTGGCGTAACTGCAACTTGCAGCTCTTACCTTGAATGGGCAAAGCTGCTATTTGCACTGGTGAAGCATATCCCACTTACAGAGTTTATACTAGAGGTGTGAACTAGGGCAGCTCTGTTGGTGCTTGAATGGCTGGAAACATGGGAAATCCCCAGTGGGAGGAGTGAGGCACAGAGTGGGGCCAAGTTTTATTGGATAGTTGGTACAGCGGCATTCAAGGATTAGGCCCTAACAAAGGCATGTATGTCAAACTCAGAGGAGCCAGGATACCTTGCTCTGTAGTTCTTTATGATTTAGAACAGACATGATGGGAAAATTCCCATTCTGATTTAGACAGAATTAAAAAAGAATGCAGGAGATTAATGGACAACAGGAAAGTGCATTGGAACTTTATAGCACTTTAGCACAACTATTGTATTGACAAGCACCATGAGTCTCAGGTCCTAGCACTCAGCTCAGATAATGCTTCAAGGATTCTGAAGTACAATGGGACTTCTGAGGAAGTGCACAAGTACCCAGTGAGGTCCTTCTGATTAGTACATTACAATGAATAGTTAATGATGGGGCACTTATGCTAAACTGAAATACTCACTTCATTGTAAGAGTTCCATTGCATCATGGAAGGAATCCATTGTTCTCCTCTGCAATTTCACCCTCCATACTGCTTTACTTTCCCTGCTGAGATGTCACTTGTTCTGCCGAAGGTGCTGTTGGAACATGGCATCTGTTTCAATAGTCACTTAGGCAATTGCACATGAAATATCTCATTTGCCCATTAAAAGCAGCAGGGTTGAAACCTCAGGTGGTTTTGCCCTTGCAATCTAACAGCTAATTTTAACCTTGGAAGATTTGATTTTTCCTCCCCTTAAATCCAGGCACTTACTCCTAGCTCAAGACACATAAATAGCTCTCTCTGGTTAATAAATAGCTCTTTATAGAAAATATTTAACATCTCAATGTTTGCTCTGAAGAAAGAACCCTTCAGCAGGAGGTAGAGGTGATTATGCAACAAAAGCACCAAAAACCCAGTGTGTCTTATAAAAAGAGATCAGTTGGCTAATCCTATTAGCTCCCTAATAAATGCTCTGTTAGGGAGAGAGAACGTTAGGGCATGCAAGTGGGAGCAAGGACTGATATTGCAAATTTCTACTCTCATCACTTTGTTAAATGCAAGTACTTCACATCTAATACAAGGGGCTGAAATTTAGCAGCCTATAGGCTTAGATTTTCAAAAGTGGCTAAGCAGCAATTTTGAGTGAACTTGAGACCCCGGAAAGGGGCCTGATTTTCAGAGGACAAGTGCTCAGCACTTTCTGGCTAGCACGTTTAAGGTGTCTTAAATGTGACACCTAAAAATTGGGGCATACCAAAATCACTCGTCACTTTTCAAAATTTTGGCCTATATCCCTTTTTGTTTCACCTCTATTTGAACAGAGCTGGGCCCTGCCCCCAGCCACACAGTCTGGATGCTAGGTTTGGGTGAATAGAATACTGGGATTTTGCTTTGGACCAATCTCTGGCATTGACATAATTCTGAGAGAATAAAGAATCACAAGGGACAAGGTGAGGCTTTGACAAGCTTCAGGGGTGATGAAACAAACAGGATTTTTTGTTTCTAATGCTGATTATGCTTCTGTCATTGTGAATTTTTCTAATAAGAAAAATTCCTCTGTGATATCTTTTTATTTGTAACAGTAAGTACATAACTAATTACAGGTGGGAACAGCTGAGTCAAGGATCTAGAAAGCTGGCAATGCCATTTAATAGTTGGGCTTGAAGTTAGAATGCTGCTCAGAGTCAAAGCTGAAGTAGCTGTCATGAAACTTTGAAGAATGACACCAGAGGGCTTTGTAAATGTCCCTGAATTATGTGATGTTTCTTGCCAATGAATTACAGGATTATAAAGGACATTGTTCCTAACTAACTGTATGACAACTTATAGCCTATCTCACTTAGTACTCTAAGCTTCAGGTATTTGGGGTGCCTCATAATTCACTCCAGCAGAATTTTGCCAGCACACAAAATCATATCAACTAACAGCCTGAGCATCATTTTAAACTAAGTTCATACTGTTTTATAACAATATTATTCCTCATGTAAATATTTCCTTACAGATCCAGAAGTCATCCAACCTTATTAAATATATCTTTTTGTGTGTGCGCGCGCACGTGCATGTGCATGTACACACACACATACACACACACACACACCTGATTCAGTAGAAAGATATGGAAAACTTGAGGAAGCCAAGGACGAGCCAAGGGCAGAATATGCTGGCATCTCTTCACTCCCTGATAGTCATAGTGACCTTACACACTGTAGCACTTTTTTGGCATGTGTATATAGTCTTCTCCAATAGCTCAGCTCGTGTTTTAGCTCATAAAGCCAAATCAGATCTTATGACTTGGCTCCAGCCTAGCTCTGCATTCAATGTTTGTGGCTTATAACCTGCCTCTGGAAATAAGATAAAAGTGAACTTAAAAAAGCAGAACTGCAGTCTTAGCTTTATATCTCCTCCCACAGGAGTTTATATAAAATTCCTGCAGGTTTGTTGAAAGTAGCCCACAGAAACAGAGGACTTGGATGATTTGTATAAGGACATACAAGTACAATGTTGCCACAGCACTACTTATTTGGAATTTGGGAATAGGGGCTGGCTTAATGAATACTTTTGACTTCTTTTGCTCTTAGGGGTATAGCGGCATCTTGATGGGAAAGAACTTGCATTAATGTTAATAGACCTTACTGATTTGCATGCTGATGAGAATAAACTCCTCCCATCACAGCTAGCCAGGAACAATATTAAAACCTTAGG
Organism: Mauremys reevesii; assembly: GCF_016161935.1. Lineage (NCBI taxonomy): Eukaryota > Metazoa > Chordata > Testudines > Geoemydidae > Mauremys > Mauremys reevesii. The sequence continues at coordinate 172,169,690 of NC_052624.1, read as the reverse complement.
CAGAGGATTTCCAGATTTCAAATATTAAAGTATTTTAAACTGTACTTTGGGGGAATTCAGAACTGAATGTAAAACTCTGCAGACAAAGGAAACAGCTATTCCAGAAAATGTCTATAATTTTCAGAGACTCCTTTTATTGCTGATTGAATCCAAATATTTCTGCCCTTGACTAAGGTTTTTCAGTTCCCTTGTGCCTCCTGGTAATCTCTGCAGAGGCTGAACAGAATTGCATAAGAAGAAGAAACTGCAGAAGCATAGACATAAAATCCCTCAGTTAATGAAGGAAGGTTCTTCACTCACAGATTGAGAACAAACAGTGTTTCTTTTGGAGGATCACACCATACTGGACGGGTGCATGCGCTGAACAGAACCAAAAACCAGGAGAAGGGAAATGGAATCTCTAGCAAACAAAAGACAGTACTACGTACAAAATCTCACTCACGTGAGTGTGGGGTCCAAGTCCTAATTCCTTACCTATACTTTCTGTTCTTTTAAATTCATACAGTCATATCGCTGCTATTCATTATTTAGAGGGCTCTTGGTGTGTCTGGAGCTTTACAAACCACATAGGGCTAGACTGTGTCCAGCTATTAAGTGGCTGTGCAAAAGGGTCAAGGCACCAGAAGGGTTCTCTTCTTGGGTTCCCCTGCACGGCAACCACGACAATCACAGTCCCATACTCCCCTAAACTAAGAGACTGTTCCCTCCTCGTGCCTCTCTGGATATGCCTGTACTAGAGTTTTTTAACTTGAGTCAATAGATGGCCAGTTACAACCCTCGGTAGTTACAACCCATACAAAGGCCAGCCTGGACGCTTCCCAGACGTTTGTTACATGATATAAACATCTATAGTTTATCCCAAATAGATCCCTAGGATAAACATTTGTTGTCTGGTACCTCTGGGCTATGTCCATCCGAATCCAAAAGATGGGTTAAACATGAGTTAACTAACATCAGTTACAATCCTAGTGTAGTCAGGGCAAATTGTATATTAACACTTTTTAGCTAGTAAGGTAAACCGTAAGGGGGTGCCTAGGTTTACTTAAATCAGCTGACATATTTCAGCTATGACTTGCCCTGTCTACACTAGGATGTCAACACCTCTTATTAAGCTTTGTCTACACTAGTACTTTTGTCAGTACAACTTTTGTTGGTCAGAGGTGTGAAAAAAACAAACCCTCAACTGACAAAAGTTTCACCAACGAAAGCACTTTTGTGGACAGCGCTACATCAGCAGGAGACGCTCTCCTGCCAATATAGCTACAGCTGCTCATTGGGGGAGGTCTAATTATGTTAACAGGAGAGCTCTCTCCTGCTGTTATAGAACAGCTACATGGGAGACCTTGCAACAACGCAGCTGCAGCGGTACAGCTGTGCCACTGTAAAGTCTGTAGTGTAGACACAGCCTTGGTTAACATGTTAAAAACATACTCTTTTTCCTAGTGACAATGAGGCCTGTGCAGACTACCCTTTACAAATGTGTCAACTACGTCAAGTTGACTGACAATTAATTAACTAGGTAAAGAAACTTCAGTAAATATAGACTTCTGGGTGCTTAATGCTCCAAAAACAGTGAGAAGGTTGGGCCAGGGTGTCTTCGTTTGCAGCGTTAGTACAAACAGGGTTCCTTTTGTAGGTTCATACTATACTGGATGGATACATGTACTAAAAACTAAAGCAAGATGGGAAATGGAATCTCAGGAGAACAAAAGATGGTCTCAAGAATAAAGTGTAAAAATCTTACATGAGTGAGGTGGTTTGGATCAGGTCCTAATTCTACACCCATTTCTTTCTACACAGGCCAGTGGAGCTGGCTGTATAGAGGGAATATGCTGTACTCTTTGAAGGGGGTTAGGAGTGGCACACTTCCCCTTTGCACTGAGGAATTCGGTGATGGATTGTGCTTCTCTGAGGCACAACACCCCTCTATGCTCCAGCTGCGACAACATGGCTCTGCATTGATCCATACTCAGAGCTGTGCCTCTCTGGGGCAAAACTGAGCCCTTTAGAAGACAGGGACCTTGTTCCAAATCAATGCAGATGCACATGCTACACAGTACAGTTCAAATTGTGGAATTGATAGGGGCATTGATAATGGAGATAGCCATGTCAGAGGGCTACACAAAAGTAGGTATTAGGAAGGCTTGGAGTGGACGGGGGTGGGACTTTCAGTGGATGGGATGTGGGAAGCTATGCCAACTAGTCAAGGAGCTTGAATCATCTCTGTGATCTCAAGGCAGAACTTGTGCATAACTTGGACTTCAAGCCTTGAAGTCAAGGAAATGAATTCTCACACTGTTGTCACTCCTTTGAGACAGCCTAAGTCTTTGCTTTGCTGCAGAGTTAGCTCAGTCATTCATCAGCCAACTGAAGGCTGCATGTAGTGAGGCAGCTGTCTCACCCTGGCAGAACAGGGGTTAAAAACAGCCCTGGACAGGGCTGTGGCTGGGATCAAAGGAGTGAAAGCAGCTGAGGGAGTAGCTGACCACATGTGGCCAGCTCAATTAGAGCACAGCTGGCCCTGATAAGAGGGCTGGGGGGCAAGGAGCTGAAGGGAGTCTCACTCTAGCCCTGGAGTGGGAAGGGCTGGCTGCCTGGGAGCATGGTACCTGAAGTAGAGCAGTGCTGGGGAAAAGGGCAAGAGGAGCTGGAGAGCTCTAGCCTGGCAACTCCCCAGGCTGAGGCCTTGGTTAAGGCCTAAAAAGGTACTGGGGCTGCGGAGGTGTAGCCCAGGGTTAGGCAGAGGCAGCTGGTCCAACCCCCTTGCCAATGATGAGTGGCCATTACAGACTGCAGTCTGCCCCAGTGAGAGGGGCAGTAGCCACTGAGGCAAGGTGGGTTTAGAGAGTTGGGGGTTCCCTGGGGAGGGGAGACCCAGAGTAAGGGGGCACTGCTGGGGCAGAACCCCAAGGGAAAGGGGCACCGGGGTCCGGGAGGGACACAGGGCCTGAGGCAGGTGAGACACCAGCCACCAGGAGGCGCTCCAGGGCTGGAAAAGAGCTAATTCCCAGGACAACCAGCAGAAGGCGCCACACCAGTGTGTCTCAACGTCGCTACACTGCACTATGCTACTCTGTTGTTTATTGCACACCAAAATACCATCATTCAAAAAGTGCTCGGAAAAAATAGGAAGATTAGGTTTCAGAAGGGCAAGCACGACACCTATTTTATGAACAACAGGCTATTAGAGGGCAACCATAACTCCTAGATTTAGTCCTGACTTAAGTCAAGTCAATTTAGTTATGTCTTTAAATGGCAGTAAGATATATGAGCAAAGATGAAATCATAACAGGGATTTAATTTGAGGGCGAAGGGAAGAAGTTGAAGTGTGTTCTGAAAATACTGATTTGTTTATCATATATTTATATAGATGATAATTAAGCAATCAATTTGCAAACATCTAGAAGATAATAAGGTGATAAGTAGCAGTTAGCATGGATTTGTCAAGAATAAATCGTGTCAAACCAACCTGATAGCTTTCTTTGATGGGGTAACAAGCCTTGTGGATGGAGGGATGTGGTAGACGTGGTACATCTTGACTTTAGTAAAGCTTTTGATACTGTCTCACATGAACCTCTCATAAACAAACTAGGGAAATACAACCTAGATGGAGCTACTATAAGGTGGGCGCATAACTGGTTGGAAAACCATTCCCAGAGAGTAGTTATCAGTGATGCACAGTCATGCTGGAAGGGCATAATGAGTGGGGTCCCGCAGGGATCAGTTCTGGGTCCAGTTCTGTTCAATATCTTCATCAATGATTTAGATAATGGCAGAAAGAGTACACTTATAAAGTTTGCAGATGATACCAAGCTGGGAGGGGTTGCAAGTGCTTTGGAGGATAGGATTAAAATTCAAAATGATCTGGACAAACTGGAGAAATGATTTGAAGTAAATAGGATGAAATTCAGTAAGGGCATATGCAAAGTACTTAGGAAGGAACAATCAGTTTTGCACATGCAAAATAGGAAATGACTACCTAGGAAGGAGTGCTGTGGAAAGGGATCTGGGGGTCATAGTTGTACACAAGCTAAATGAGAGTCAACAGTGCAACACTGTTGCAAAAAAAAGCCAACATCATTCTGGAATGTATTAGCAGGAATGTTGTAAGCAAGACATGAGAAGTAATTCTTCCACTCTGATTAGGCCTCAACTGGAGTATTGTGTCCAGTTATGGGAGCCACATTTCAGGAAAGATGTGAACAAATTGAAGAAAGTCCAGAGAAGAGCAAGAAAAATGATTAAAGATCTAGAAAACATGACCTATGAGGGAAGATTGAAAAAATTGGGTTTGCTTAGTCTGGAGAAGAGAAGACTGAGAGGAGACATGATGACAGTTTTCAAGTATACAAAAGATTGTTACAAGGAGGAGGGAGAAAAAAAATTTTCTTAACCTCTGAGGATAGGACAAGACGCAATGGGCTTATATTGCAGCAAGGGCAGTTAGGCTGGACATTAGGAAAAACTTCCTAACTGTCAGAGTGGTTAAGCACTGGAATAAATTGCCTAGGGAGGTTGTAGAATCTACATCACTGGAGATTTTTAAGAGCAGGTTAGACAAACACCAGTCAGGGATGGTCTTGGATAATACTTAGTCCTGCTGTGAGGGCAGGTGACTGGACTAGATGACCTCTCAAAGTCCCTTCCAAGTCTATGATTCTATATCCATTCATCATATTCATTTCAGACAACATGGTATCTGGCATAGACTACAGTAAACTATATAAACACATTGTAATTCCCCATACATGGTTCATGCATGTTGATACAGAAACTGACTTTAGGAGTCTGGCTGTATTGGGGAAATTTTCTAACGGGTTTTAAAACCGGTTAGAGCTGTAACATAGACCCAGTTTTAGTTCATTTTTACTGAACCAGTTTCCAAACCAGTTAGAGAATTTTCCACTGTAGATCTTCCTAAGGTGGCTAGGACTCAGATTGCTAGCTATTTTGGTTGAATCATATGTTAATTAAGAATATCTAACATATATAATCAAATACAAACATTTTTAAAAACTGCATTCACACTGCAAGTGCTCAACTGGTTCTCCTTAGTATCTGCAGTGTATTTTTTTCTGAAAAAGCTAAGGTCCAGGGAATGCACTGTGTGCCAGTGGACAGGGTAGTGGAGTGGGATGCAGGAGCCCTGGGTTCTATTCCTGGCATGACTGACACTGATCTGCTACAGCACCTTGGGCAACTAATGTAACTTATATGTGCCTCAGTTTCCCTACCTGTAAAGTAGCCATTCATAATATATTTGCAAGGCACTTTGCCTGACGTAAAGTGCTACATGAGCCTGAAGTCTATTACAAAAAGGACAGGGCACAGGTGGAAGTACATGTTGTGCCCTTTCAAAGGCTAGCGGAGCTGCCACTACATACATGCAGACAAAGCCCTCAGAGGCATTCTAGTTGAGTCTTTGGAATTCTGCCAGGGGCTCTTGCCATAGCATGGCTTACACACACACACACACACACACACACACACCCCTAACATAGGCTATGACTGAAAGCCACAATGTGACCCAAAGTGAAAGTTTAAAGGTGGGTATATAGATTGTACATAATCTTTCAAAATCTGAACTGTGTTCATGGGCATAAGATTGCAAGATCAACACTTCAATTATGGCTTCTAAAATGATTTGAAGATGAAATGCTCAATGCAGTAGATGTCCTACTCTAAAGCCATGTCTATACTAAGCCTTTGGTCAATGCAAGTTACGCTGGTGTAAAGCCGCTGCAGTTAGTATATCACTTGTGTGCCTGCATACTGACTCCTTGTGCCAGCACTGTGCATAGTCACCAGAAGTGCTTGTCATGGGTAGGCATCCCAGTGCGCAACTTGCCATTGTATGGGAAATTTTGGCAACATATGGTGGGTCAGAAATGAGTCATGCAGGGGTGAGTGCGAGCAAGGGGCCAAGTTCCCATCATGAAGCTTCTCTCTCCCATAATGCCATCCACATCCATAATTTTTGCATCTTTTTTGAAATCCCATGAACCCATGCAGCACTTCTCTTTGTCCGCTATCTCTGACGGAAGCATGGCGCCCTCACAGTGCTGCACTATTGTCATGAAAATTACAAACACAGGGTGAATGAGCTTCTGGTATTTGCAATGCCACAAGAAGAACCACTGCAGTGGGGAACATGATGATTTAGTGGAGGACAGGTTGCTGTGGGACATAGCAAAAGCTGGTGGCATTCATGGAGCATATGGTGAACAGTTGCTTCTGGGCCTGAGAACAAGCACTGACTGGTGGGATCACATTGCAATGAAGGTTGGGAATGATGAGCAGTGGCTGCAGAACTTTTGGATGTGAAAGGTCATATCCCTTGCTCTGTGAGTTGAGCTCGCCCCAGCACTGCAGCACAGGGACACCAGAATGAGCACTGCACTGAGAGTGGCGAAGCGAGTGGCAATCGCACTGTGGAAGCCTGTGATGCTGGATTGCTGCTGGTCACTGGGAAATCATTTTGGAGTTGGAAAATGCACAGTGTCATGCAAGTGTGCAGGGCAGTTAATTGTCTCTTGCTATGCAGGACTGTGATTCTCAGTAACGGGCAGGACGTAGTGGCTGGATTTGCAGCAATGGGGTTACAGAACTGCTGTGGGGCGATACACGGAATGCATGTCCCTATGTTGACACCAGTACACCAATAGAAAGGGCTACTTTTCTCTGGCTGTGCAAATGTTGAAAGATCACCAAGGAAGTTTCACTGACTTCAGAGTTGGCTTGTCAGGGAAGGTACATGACACACGTAACTTTAAGAACATAGGACTGTTCAGGAAGCTGCAAGCAGGGATATTCTCTTCCGACTGGCAGATTACCATTGGGAATGTTGAAATTCCAGTCATGATCCTGGGGCACCCACCCTATCCCTGGCTCATGAAGCTGTACACTGGCCACCTTGACGGCACCAAGGAAAGATTCAATTACCGGCTCTGCAGAATGACAGTTGAATGCGCTTTTGGTAGATTGAAGGGACGCTGGAGTTGTTCACTCACAAGATTGGGTTATTTTTCTCGCTGAGAGCCAATGGTTATAGCTGCCTGTTGTGCACTGCATAATATCTGTGAGGCAAAGGGAAAAAAATTGCTGCCAGGGTGGAGATGGAGAGTCTGTCTGCTGGGTTTGAACAGCCAGACACAAGAGCTATTAGAAGAGCTCAGCACAGAGCTATGTGGCTGGAGGAGGCACTTCAGCAGTCAGTCACAGCAGTGTGGTGGTGTGGGCTGTGTTTACCTCACCCTGAAGTTGTTGTTTTTTCTTTTGGGGGGTGGACGGCTGTTAGGAATTGTATGGTGCTTAGTGTACATTTATGAATATAACACTGACAGTTAATGCACCTATTAATTTTTCAGTGCTTGCTGTACATGTATAATTATTACACTGTGTGTGTCACTGACCCTGTGCGTTCTGGAGTGCTAGGCATTCTGCAGCATTTGTGGTGAAGTAATACAGATTAATTATTTTCCAAAAAACAGATTTTTATTGCCTACCAAAACCAGTGCAAAAATAAACTATGTGCAATTAAAAAAAAATAAAAACTTCTGAAATAAATTAATGGAGTAGAACTTAACAAGGGAATGGGTGGCAGGGGATGGATCACTTGATGATTACTTGTTCTGTTAATTCCCTCTGGGGCACCTGGCATTGGCCAAAGCAGGATACTGGGCTAGATGGACCTTTGGTCTGACTCAGTATGACCATTCTTATGTTCTTAAGGAGAAAGAACACTGAAGTCCCTTTTGGCTACCCATATAGCAACTGCAGTTCTCACAGGCCCTTGTATGAGAAGCTGTGGTTGTCCTTACTGTCCCCTGGTGTGGAATGGTAGGGGGAAAGATGTGGCCTCTGATGCTATGTTGAATGTTGGGGGGAGGTGTAGGGAGGTGATAAAATAAAGTTCTCCATCGATTGCAAAGGGAGGCAAGCCCGTGCTTGTTGAATGTGTAGGTCAACCAGAGTCTGCAGCATCTGTATTTGCTGCTGGTGCATCTCTCTCTCCTTTTCCTGCTGGGACTCCTGGGCCTTTCTCCTGTAGCTCTTGCCCTCTTGCATCGGACTGTGAACAGAGGGCTAGGCTGTCTGAAATATTCACCTTCCAGGCCCTCTGTTCACCGTCCGATGCAGGAGCGGCTTGCAGGATCTCAGAGAACATGTCCTCTCAAGTCCTTTTCTTTCTCCTCCTCCTCATGGTCAGGCATTCCAGGGGCGTAAAGGGGGAACCCCTCAAGGCCACAACAGCAGCAGATAAAACACACAGAGGTACCATTGTATGTATATTCACACTGGAAAGTGAAAGTTAAGCTTCAGAACTCCATTCCCTTGTCCCCCTAAAGTTTTAAACAAGACATGTTTACTGACATGTCAGCACCACTCTCCAGTTACAGTCGTAGTGAGTGTGGCCTGGCATGGGGAAATGGGTGGGGAAATGAGAAAGGAATTATTTGCTTGCATGTAACAATAAAATGTTGGCCCCTATTTCCATGGGTACAAGTTCAGGGCATTAAATAGTAGCACTATTTTCCACAGGCAGTGGTGATTATAGCTAGCTCATTCCTGAGGGTAACAAAGGCACAGAGAGCACAGCTGCTGCTGGTGTGCTGAAGCCGCCAGGATCCATATGCCCCTAGCCTGTTTATTGCAATGGTACCTGCCAGAGTCATCGCAGACTGATGTGGGAAAGTGTCCTGCTGCGGAGGAAGGAATAAGACGCCCATCCCTAGAAACCTTCAGGAGAGTACCTCCATGGAGTACCTCCATGAAAGTTTCATCGAGATCTCTCAGGAGGACTCAAGGGACATCCTGGTTACATAAACAAACTGCGCCTCTCCCTGCCCCTACCTAATCCCGTAGGGAATGAAAAGCAGACAACAGCTCTATCTCTGTTTGTTGTCCCACTTCTAGTACAAGTAAATGAATGAAAAATCGATACCTGTGTCCTGCTAACTTGGGGTCAGGCACCACCTGTACATTTAAACATTGGAATGGAAAATGCATTCAGACACTTACCTGAGGTTCCTTCCTTGGCATCGGGCTCACCCTGGCTCAGCTTCTGGGACTGACTGACTGCAGCAGAATCTCGAACAAGTTCTGGTTTGTGGAATAGTTAGAACCCCCAAGTCACCTGTCCTCCATTCTCTAACTTCCTCGCTGTTCATGGCAGGGGTCTGTGTCTCGCTCCTCAGCGGTATCCATGGTGCTCTGTGGGATGCTGGGGAGGTCTCCTCCAAGTATGGCTCATTGTAAAAGCAGTAGGTCTGTGGTTTGGCAGCAGATCTACAGTTGGCCTCCCTGGCCACATTTCCTTCGCATTCATGGGGCACTGCTGCTGGTTCCTGTTGTAGCCCCTCTCCTGCATTCCCCCGGCAATCTACTCGTAGATGTCAACATTTCTATGGCTGGATTGGAGCTGTGCTGGCACAACCTCTTCTCCCCACAGGCCCAGGAGATCCAATATCTCCTGTCTACTCCAGGCAGGAGCACGTCTGGAGAGTGTAGCCGGCACGGCCAATTGGGCAGTTGCACACAACAAGGGAGAGCTGCTAGGTTTGCTCACCAGGTTGGGCAATTCATGGGATTTTTAAAGGGCGGGGTTTGGCTTCCAGTATCTGTGACCTGTGGGCAGTAAAGTTCACAATTGTGACCAGAGCAGTGAGTGTTGAGCATTATGGGACAGCTGCTGGAGGACTGTAAGGTTCGACATAGGTAACACAGCGTCTACACTCATGCCGCATCAACCTCAGCACATCTCCCATGGCTATATGCCACTCAGGGAGGTGGTGCGACCGTGTCGCCATAACAAGGCACTTACATTAGTGGGAGACAAATATAAGTGTAGCTGCCTTTATACATAGGTCAATGAAAGGCTGCTTACATTGACCTAACTTTGTAGTGCAGACCAGGCCTATGTATTATTATTAATATCCTGCTCCGTGTACAGGAATCTTCCCAGAAAGGGACACTTCTATCTCTCTGCAGAATAAAAGATGGTCCTAATAGTACTAATTAAAGCCTTTCCCTATCTTTTAGCCAATATTCCTATAATCTTAAATTAACCAAATCCTTTCTTGTTGGTTACACACAGCATTCACAGGCTAGGCCAGACAAAATCAACAACAAAAATCCTTGCAGAATATAAATACAGCGAACCACAGTAAATTGGGAGCAGCCCCCCTCAGAATGGTGCAAAATACATAGGGGACACTGTTGCCATAGTAACTGGCATTACAGCTTGCTTCTGATAATTAATGGAGGGCTTTGCTATTACAGTATTCTTGAAATTTCACTTTCCCCGGTGCTCCACTGCAGAATGCAGTATCATTTCCCCATTCATAAATATTTCATTACCACAGTCAGCCATGTTTCATCATCACTGATAACGTTCAGCCTAACCCACCCATAACTGAATTCGTATAGCCCTGTCCCTACGGCAACTTTCATTCTCTCCTTACTCCTTTTACTTCTGCAGTCTCCGTTTTTCTTGCTTGATGTCCTTATGCTGCAGAGATATTGTTTTGGACTAAGTTCAACACTCACTTTTTTTTTCCCCAACTAAAAAAATCAAGACAAGGTTGTAAAAAATATCATATAACTATAATATATATATATACACACACACAAATATACACAGATAAAATGTGTGTATAGCTATCTCTGTATAACACTGTTTAGAGAGATGTACTGCAGATATATGCAGTAATTTACAGAAGGACACTGGCTCCAATCCAGCAAACCACGTGCATGTCTTTAAGCATGAGTGGTCCCATTGATACCAGCTCAGTGCCACACTAGTGTCACTGTGATCGATAGGATGTGCTAAAGGACTTTGCTGGATTGGGGGCTTATTATCCTCCATGAATAACGAGTTGGTGGAGACTGTCCAAAGCATGGGGGCACAAGGGGTTAAAGTGATACAGAAATAACCAGGGGAGAAAAGGAATTCTGCCGATTCCTTTCTTTAGTACCAAAACTTTTTATTTACAATAACTGACATAAGGATATTTCCACTGGCTCCCACCGACTGTACATGAGTAAGAGCATTTGAGCATCCTTGTTCTTTATCACTTGACATACTAATTTTTGGTGCCTTTCTATTGTTTTGTTATTATGGTGACTTTGAAAATATCCTGGTAGCCAAAGGGCTCACAGATCCCAATCCACTTGTACAAATTCCATTTCTAACTAGAAATTGTAATTATTGTCTCTTGCATGCAAGAATTTCCTGACTGTTAAGGTCAGGGACAAATATAGCAACAGATTTTTTTTTGTCAGTGTGACTGGGACAGGGATGTAATGAATCAACTTTATTTTGGAATCAGCTGGTGGACTCCTTCTCATCAATATGTTAGGATGGAGAATTCAGGCTACTGGACTGACCAGAAGACATCAAAAATTAAGGAGTAGGCCTCAGCTCAGGTTTTCAGTGTGAAGCAAGTTGATTAAAATGCAGAGGTTTTGGCTCAATTTTGCTTTGAGTCATGAAGTTCAATCAAACTGAGAGCAAGGGCATCCAAGAAGATATTTTTAAAGATGGTCCTTATGTTTCTGATCTTTCATTATGTAACAAATTAAAAACCAGTTTCGACTCTAGCATTACACCTTGAGAAATGCAAACTACAATATTACAAGAGCAAAGCAAATACTAGAGCCACACCCAAATGGACTGATAGGTCTAAAATGAAACAATCCTACCCTCTAAGCAGCATTCCAACAATTAAAATGATCCCAGGGTCATGGCAACACCATGTTGCAATACTGGTGCATACCGCAAGTATGTTCAGCCATCAGCCATCCAAAAAGTATGACAATAAGCTACTAATTGCACATCTCTGATGATCTATTGCTATTAGATTATGGTTCTTTAACTTAATTGCTTTTTAGCTTAAAAAAAAAGTGTCAGTGAGTTTTGTGCAATATAGTCATCCATGGCCAAAATAAATTGCTAGCAAAATAAGAGAAAATAGCGCTGAAAAATAAAAGTTATGAAGACTGTTTCCCCACTATTTTGTACTATTTGCATAATATATATATATCTTTCTCATCAATTTAATCCTGTTTTTCTTGTAAGCTTCTCTAGACCCCGCCCCTTTTGTAAAGGTGCCCTAAGCCTCACCTATTTTGTTAGGGTTGCCCAAACCCCTTCTCCCATTGTAAAGATAAGGCTTCGTCTGCAGCCTGGTTAAAAGAGCAGCAGCCATTAGCTGAGAAGCAGGAAGTCACATCCTCACATTCCATCTAAATTACATTAAAACAATGTAATAGGCTGTTAAGAAGGAGACCCAGTGCTAATAGCACCCTCTATCACCAGATAAAAAAACAGATCTTAAAATGGTTAAAGAAATTAGTTTGATAGCATCCTGTTTGGCAAGAAATCACTTATCATTCGTTGTGGTTGTGAAATCCTCATTTCTTTATTGTTTTGTCATTATGGTCCCCACTTCCCTATTGTTTGTCTGTATGATCTCTGTCTGGTTCTTTGATTGTTTCTGTCTGTTACATAACTAATTTTGCTAGGCGTAAATTAATTAAGATGGTGGAGTATGATTGGTTAGAGAATTTGGTTAGGATTGGTTAGTAAAATTTTAGTAAAATTATTGGTTAAAGGTATAGCTAAGCAGGACTCAAATTTCACTATATAAACTGGGGTCCAAAAAGGAGACCAGAAGAGAAGGAATGGAAGAATAATAAGAAGGAAAGACCTGGAAGAAGAAGAACTCACCTCCAAGACACAGTGTAAGATCAGAGCTGCTAAGAATCCTCTGTACAACTGTGACGTGCAGCAATCAGAATCCAGATGACACTGACCTTGCCTGGCCAACAGGGAAAGTTCACCTGCCTGATCAGGATTGGTGAGCACAGCATTGTATACTTAGCATATGTATTCTGCTTGGTAATTGTCAATAAACAGTGGGTGAAGATATTACTCTGTAAAGCTCTTTCAGTGGTAAAAGGTCCTGCAAACCTGCAGAAAATTATGCTGAGCCCTAGGAACAGGGTAAGGGTGGGTGCCCTAGAGTGTAAGGTTACGCTTGAGCCCACAGAAGGGTAAGGCTGGGTGCCTAAATTAAGAGGGTTACGCCTTGAGCCTTAGGAACTGGGTAAAGTGCCCCTAGAGTGTGTGAGTGACAGAGAATTTTGTGTGGGTAACACCACCTTTCAGAACTTTAGTTACAGCAATCTGTGCTTCAGACACTCTCCTCGCAGTTTCTTTTGTAAAAACGGGTCCTGCAACCCACTGTGCATCCACACAGAGCCTCACTGAGTTCAATGGGAATCTGCCCATGCAAACCCTGTTGCAGGCTTGGGGCCTAAATGTGTCATGCAGATTTCAGATTAGTTTTCACTCTAGAAAGTGAAATAAAAGCAGTGGAGAGCGTGACACTTTGGGGAGCATGAGCAATAAAAAATAGTCACTGTTTCTCTTTCAACCCCTCACTTTGCTCCCCACCCTCACAATGGTATCCCCAGGACTCTCTCCAAAGGCAGTCGTTAACTCCTACGTCATCCAACCTCGGAGCCCCACAATTAACAGAAAAGGCATCAGGATTTTTTTTCCCCTCAGTGATGACTTTCCACAGTGCCCTTCTGGGAGATTGTTCCTGGCAGTGGCTTTCATGCTAACACCCGGCTGGCCAATCAGAATGCAGCACTGGACAATGATGACATCCTCAGCAAAAGTCTGGTGATGCCTCAGTGTGAGTTCAGCAATAGTCTAAAATTGGCAGAGATCCAGCCTGAGAGATGAGGCTGATGTATAAGCACCAACACACCTACTATGGGTGATGTAAATCAGAGACTCTGGGATGTCATTTTATGACGTATGGGACACATATAGCATCTCGTTTGGGGATTTGAAAGGCTCTGAAATCCTTTGACTGGCATCAACAGTCGTATGGCATGTTAAGTGTGTAGGCTTAAGACTTTATGTTTCTAGTTTCTACGCAGTCACAATATTCATCCTGTTCTGACTCAGCCTGCTCTGTCATCAGGACCCTGTTGAGAGTGCACAGCTGAGACATTTGACACTCCACAGGCTACCTAGAATCAAGAGGAAAAATATGGGCATGCTTTTAAGTGACAACAAGCTACCAAAGCCCAATACAAGAAGACACCAACTACAAGGAACAGCTCTGATTCTAGAGCGTAGTAGTTAAATTGCCTTTTGAACCCTCTTTGAACTCTTGCCACCAATGTATCCAGCAGAAATTCATAGTTTTTTAATCAGTTACAGAGTGAAGTTTCCTTGGTAACTGCTGTATGTTTGATCAGGCCTTCAGCATTTGGTCTGCCATTGTTTGTAGTGTTCTCTCTGTGTGGAGGCACCTGATTTGAGATCCTGCCTACCCATGGCTGTTTCTCTCTTCGATATGGGACACATTTCTTGTGTTTAATCTGAGATTTGACTCTACAGGGCCAGATTGGGCACTTTGTACCCTGAGACACATCAGAGAATATGTGAAGTTGCACCACCCCATGGGTGGGAATTTGCCTCAGGAAGCCTATTTCCCCCCAGTGCACATGAAGCCTGACCCAAAGCCCACTGGAATCAATTAAAAGGCTCTTTATCAAGGTCAATCAATGGGCTCTTTATCAAGCCCCTGGGGAGCACACATACCACAGCATGCCTTAGGATGGTGCAACATAGCCTCTCTGTGTCTGACTAATTCTACTGGCCAGGGCAGGGGAAGAGGGGCTCCCTCCCTGCTTCCACTTCGATGCTTTTGGGATAGTTTGTGCCCCAGGGTGGTTGGAAGGAGCAGTTCCCGCACATCCCAGAGAACAGGGCCTGAAATTGTGTTACAGGGGTGCTATATATCTGAATACATGTAAAGAGTTAGGCTCTGATCTACAAAGGCACATAGGTTCTGAACTTCTGTTGAACTCGGTGGAAGTTAGGAGCCTAAATATCTTTGTGGATCTGAGGGTACGTCTTCACTACTGGCCGGATCGGCGGGTAGCAATCGATTTCTCGGGGATCGATATATCGCGTCTCATCTAGACGCGATATATCGATCCCCGAACGCGCTCCTGTCGACTCCGGAACTCCACCAATGCGAACAGCGGTAGCGGAGTCAACATGGGGAGCCGCGGACGTCGATCCTGCGCCGTGAGGATGGTAAGTAATTCGATCTAAGGTACTTTGACTTCAGCTACGCTATTCATGTACCTGAAGTTGCGTATCTTAGATCGACACCCCCCCACACCCCAGTGTAGACCTGCCCTGAGCCTTAGTAAATAATGTGTCAGTAGATGAGGCTCATCAGCTCTTAACATCTGGCCCAAGGGGAGGAGGGAGGCACTTAGTGAAGGGGAAGCTCCTTAAGATAAGACAGTTACTCACCTGTAGTAACTGGTGTTCTTCGAGATGTGTTGCTCCTATCCATTCCATGTAGGGTGTGCGCGCCGCGCATGCACGGCTCTCCGGAACATTTTTACCCTAGCAACTCCGGCGGGCTGGCTGGCGCCCCCTGGAGTGGCGCCGCCATGGCGCCCCTTATATACCTCAGCCGGCCCGTCCGCTCCTCAGTTCCTTCTTGCCGGCTATTCCGACAGTGGGGAAGGAGGGCGGGTCTGGAATGGATAGGAGCAACACATCTCGAAGAACACCAGTTACTACAGGTGAGTAACCGTCTTTTCTTCTTCGAGTGATTGCTCCTATGCATTCCATGTAGGTGATTCCCAAGCCTTACCTAGGCGGTGGGGTCGGAATGAGACATGGCGGAGTGTAGCACCGCAGAGCCGAAGGCTGTGTCGTCTCGAGACTGCTGTACCAACGCATAGTGGGAAGCGACGGTGTGGACTGAAGACCAGGTGGCTGCTCTACAAATGTCCTGGATGGGAACATGGGCCAGGAAGGCGGCTGACGAGGCGTGCGCCCTCGTCGAGTGTGCGGTGAGTCGGCACGGGGGGACGCGAGCAAGCTCGTAGCACGCCCTTATGCAGGATGTCACCCAGGATGAAATCCGTTGAGAGGAAACAGGCTCGCCTTTCATGCGCTCCGCAATTGCGACAAAGAGCTGGGAGGAACGCCGGAAGGACTTAGTCCGGTCGATGTAAAAGGCGAGGGCCCTACGGACGTCCAGGGTGTGGAGCTGCTGTTCACGAGGTGAGGCGTGCGGCTTTGGAAAGAAGACCGGGAGGAAGATCTCCTGATTAAGATGAAAGGCCGACACCACCTTTGGGAGGAAGGCCGGATGTGGCCGAAGCTGCACTTTGTCCCCGTGGAAGACGGTATATGGGGGACCTGCTGTCAGGGCGCGGAGTTCGGAGACTCGTCTGGCGGATGTGATTGCCACGAGGAAGGCCGTCTTCCAGGTGAGATGGAGCAGAGAGCATGTGGCCAGGGGCTCGAAGGGTGGGCGCATCAGCTGGGTGAGAACCAGGTTCAGATCCCACGTTGGAGCAGGCGGACGCACTTGAGGGTAGAGACGGTCTAACCCCTTGAGGAAGCGGGCAACCATTGGGTTGGAAAACACGGAGCGACCATCTACAGCGGGCCGAAAGGCTGACAGTGCCGCCAGGTGTACCCTCAGGGACGAGATCACAAGACCTTGGCCTTTCAGGTACCAGAGGTAGTCGAGGACCGTCTGGATAGGGGTCAAGAAGGGGTTAAGACCTCGCTGATCGCACCAAAGCGCAAAGCGTTTCCACTTCGCGAGGTAGGTAGAGCGTGTGGAGGGTTTCCTGCTTTCAAGCAGAACTTGCTGCACCGCCGCGGAACAGCCCCTCTCTGCGTCGGTCAACCACTCAGGAACCAGGCTGTAAGATGCAGCGACTGCAGGTTCGGGTGACAAAGCCTGCCGAGGTCCTGAGAGATGAGGTCCGGCCATAACGGTAGGGGAATGGGATCCCGAATCGAGAGCTCGAGGAGCAGGGTATACCAGTGCTGCCTCGGCCAGGCCGGAGCGACGAGTATGACGCGGGCCTTGTCCCTCCGCAGCTTGAGTAGTACTCGGTGGACGAGCGGGAACGGAGGGAACGCGTATAGGAGGGGACCCGTCCAGGGCATGAGGAACGCATCGGAGATGGAATCCGGAGCCCGACCCTGGTACGAACAGAACCTGTGGCACTTCCTGTTGGTCCTGGAGGCAAACAGGTCTATTTGGGGAATTCCCCACCTCCGGAAGATGGTGTGAGCCACATCGGGGCGAAGGGACCACTCGTGGGAGGCGAAGGACCTGCTCAGACGGTCGGCCAGCGTGTTCTGCACTCCTGGTAGAAAGAACGCTTCGAGGCGAATCGAGTGGGTCACGCACAGGTCCCATAGGAGCATCGCCTCCTTGCACAGCGGGGAGGATCGGGCCCCGCCCTGTTTGTTCAGATAGAACATGGCCGCCGTGTTGTCCGTGTATACCGCTACGCAGCGGTCCTGGAGGTGTGCAAGAAAGGCGAGACAAGCCAAGCGGATCGCTCTCAACTCCCGTACGTTGATGTGGAGGGAGAGCTCCTGGGCCGACCAGAGACCCTGAGTGTGCAGGTCTCCCATGTGAGCCCCCCATCCAAGCGCCGAAGCGTCTGTGGTCAGGGTGACCGACGGGCGAGGGGGGCGGAACGGAACCCCTGCGCAGACCACCTCCGGATGCAGCCACCAGGTGAGCGTCTGGAGAGTGGGGTCCGAGACCGTGACCACCATATCTATAGGGTCGCGATGGGGGCGGTACACCGACATCAGCCACATCTGGAACGGACGAAGCCTCAGCCTCGCGTTCGCGGTCACAAAGGTGCACGCGGCCATGTGCCCAAGCAGGCGGAGGCAGGACCGTACCGTCGTGGAAGGGAAGGCCTGCAGGGCCCGGATGAGCGAGACCATCGTCTCGTGTCGAGAACGAGGGAGGCAGGCCCTGGCGAGGTTGGAGTCGAGGACCGCTCCTATGAACTCCAAGCGCTGTGCCGGAAGTAATTGGGACTTCTCGGCGTTGACGAGGAGGCCGAGAGACCGGAACAGGTGCAGTATCTCTGACACCTGAGCTGTCACCAGCTCTTGAGAGCGACCACGGATCAGCCAGTCATCGAGATATGGGTATACGTGGATTCTGCGACGACGGAGAGCTGCGGCCACGACCGCCATGCACTTGGTGAACACCCTCGGGGCAGTGGAGAGGCCGAACGGTAACACCGCAAACTGGTAGTGGGTCTCGTTGACCGTGAAGCGCAGGAAGCGTCTGTGGGGGGGGTAAATTGCCACATGAAAGTAAGCATCCTTCATGTCGAGGGCGGCAAACCAGTCTCCCGGATCCAAGGAAGGGATAATGGTCCCCAAGGTTACCATCCAAAACTTGAACTTGCAGAGGTATTTGTTCAGCTCCCGGAGGTCTAAGATGGGACGAAGACCTCCTTTCGCCTTGGGGATGAGGAAATATCTGGAGTAGAATCCCCTGCCCCGCCTGCAGGGAGGCACCTCCTCGATGGCACCCACGCTCAACAGAGACTGGACCTCCTGTATGAGGACTTGCTCGTGAGAGGGGTCCCTGAAGAGGGATGGGGAAGGTGGGTGGGAGGGGGGGGCGAAATAAACCGTAGGCGGTAGCCATGCTGGATGGTGCTGAGGACCCAGCTGTCCGATGTTATAGCAGACCACGCCGGAAGGAAGCGGGAAAGGTGACTGGAAAACAAAAGGGATGGATCCTGGGGGGAGAGTGGTGGGCCGTCCTCGGGCGTCCCGTCAAAAGGCCGGCTTCTGAGCCTGCGGGGCCTTGGACGAGCTCTGAGCCTGGTTGCGCCGTCCCCCCGACGGTCTACGGCGGAAGGGGGCTGTTCGGCGACTGTTAAACGGCCGAGCCCTGGCCTGGTTGAAGGGTCGGTAGGGCTGCTGACGGAATGAACGCCTCTGCGTGGCTGGCGTGTGCATGCCCAGCGTCCGTATCGCAACCCTCCCGTCCTTTAGGGTCTGAATTCTGGCATCCGTTTTCTCAGAAAACAGTCCCTGCATGTCAAACGGGAGGCCCTGGAGGGTGTACTGGACCTCAGGTGGGAGGGTGGAAGACTGCAGCCACGCAATGCGGCGCATCGTCACCCCGGATACCACCGTTCTAGCCCCTGAGTCCGCTGCGTCCACGGCCGCTTTAATCAGGGTTCTGGAGGTTAACTTGCCCTCTTCCAGCATCGCCGAGAATTCGGGGCGGGAGTCCTGAGGGGTCAGCTCTTTGAATGTAGCGAGGCACCCCAAGATATTAAATGCATACCTGGACAATAGGGCCATCTGGTTGGCGATGCGGAGTTGGAGACCTCCCGCCGAATAAATCTTACGCCCTAATAAGTCCATGCGCCGGGCCTCTTTGGACTTCGGCGCAGCGGCAGGTTGTCCGTGACGCTCGCGGTCATTGACTGACTGGACCACCAGCGAGTCTGGGGTGGGGTGTATATACAGGTATTTGTACCCCTGGGGCGGGACGGAATATTTCCTTTCCACGCCGCGCGCCGTGGGGGCAACGGAGGAAGGCGACTGCCAGATAGTGGCATTGTTCTTTTGGATGGTGCGGATAAACGGGAGCGCCACTCTGACGGGGGCCTCATCTCCCACAACATCCGTAATAGGGTCCTCGACCTCTTGGACCTCCTCGATGGGCAAATTGATGGCTTTTGCCACCCTTCTGAGAAGGTCCTGGTGTGCCCTGAGGTCAATAGGCGGGGGCCCTGATGGCGACACCCCTGCTACCGCCTCATCGGGAGAGGAGGACGAGGAGTGGCCCGGCAGCACCTCTTCCTGTTGGTGCTCCACCGCCTGGCGATCTGGTGGCAGTGAGTCCTGCCCTAAAGATGGGCCGTGGGCGTCGGCTTGCGTCGGTGGAGACGGGGGGGGGCTTTACTGACGGTGGCCACCGGCACCGACGGTGCCGAGCCCGGCTGCCTGGGTGGCAGGGGAGGCCCCTGCTCATATTGCGCCCAGGGTACCCAATGTCCCCAATACTGGGGTCCATGATCCGGTGGAATCGACCCGGCTCTGAAGTCCACCGCACTGCCCTGACGGGAGGCAACGGAGGGTTCCCTTGAAGGCCAGGGTGGAGCCGTGGCGGTGCCTGGGTGGGCATCCAGCGCCGGCGTGAGACGAGCCTCTCGTGCCGAAGGTCGGTGCCGGCCGTCTCGGGAGGCCAGTGGCGAGCGGGACCTTCGCTCCGCATGGTGCCGGGAGTTAGACCGACGGTGCCGGGAGCTAGATCTCCGGTGCCGGGAAGGGGAGCGACGGCGCCGGGAGCTCGACCTGCGGCGGCGGCGGGAGCTCGACCGGCGGCGCCGGGAGCTCGACCGGCGGTGCCGGGAACCGGACCTTGATCGTGATCTGCGGCGCCTTGAACGGCTGCGCGAGTCCCGATGTCCGCGGTGCCTGGATGCGGACCTGCTGCGGTGCCGGTGACTTCTCGACCGGGACCTGGAGCGCCGCCGGGAGTACGACCGGCCCCGCGATGGAGAGCGGTGCCGGGACTGCGACCGGTGCCGAGACGCTGAGTGGCGTCGCGATGTTGATCTCCGGCGAGATGGGGAGCGGTGCGGCGGTGACCGTCTCCGCGAGAGGGACCGGGATCGAGTCCGGATTCTGGAGCCGCGGTCGCCTCGGTCGCCCGGGGATGAAGGGCGCATCATCGCTGGCTTGCCGAGGGACTTAAGTGTCCGCACCGGTGGTGCCGGCGGCTGATAGGACGGGGCCGTCGCCTCGATTAGCTCCCTCGCCGTCGCGAACGCCTCCGGCGTCGACGGGATCCTCAGCTCCTCCTCGGTGGGCACCGGGGAGCTGGGCGGAGCTGGACTCGACGGGCCTTGCGGCGCTGGAGTCAACGGCCTGGTGCACTTTGCGTGCACTGCCTCAGCCTGCACCGTTTTCGTCGGAGGCGGCTGGGCTAACGGCTTCCGCTGCTGTTCCGCGGTGGCCATCTTCGGCACCTTATGCTTTCTCCCCGGGGAGAGGGAGCGGTGCCGGGTCTTCGGTGCCGGCTCGGTACCGGAGCGGCTCGGTGCTGCCGGAGCGCTGCTCGTCGAGGTAGTTTTCGGTGCCGCTGGAGCTGGCGCCGGAGGTTGGAGCGCAGATTCCATCAGCAAGTGCTTCAGCCGAGAGTCCCGCTCTTTCCTCGTACGAGGCTTAAAGGCTACACAAATAGGGCACTTATCTAGCCGATGCGACTCTCCGAGGCAGCGGAGACAAGAGTCGTGCTGGTCGCTAACCGGCATGGGCCGCTGGCAAGCCGCGCAGGGCTTGAAACCCGGTGCTCCGGGCATAAGCCCGCACCGGGGCGGAAGAAGAGGGGTAAACCCTCTAATTCCTTAACTACTAACTCTATAACTATATATATACAACTATAACAAGAACTTAACTAACTACTAACACTATATACACTAGAACTATGGAGAAACACTAGAGTTGTGGAGGTAAGGGAGCACTCCACTGTTCCAACTGGCCGTCACGGGCGGGAAGAAGGAACTGAGGAGCGGACGGGCCGGCTGAGGTATATAAGGGGCGCCATGGCGGTGCCACTCCAGGGGGCGCCAGCCGGCCCGCCGGAGTTGCTAGGGTAAAAATGTTCCGGAGAGCCGTGCACACGCAGCGCGCACACCCTACATGGAATGCATAGGAGCAATCACTCGAAGAAGAACCCTCTTGTTCATGGCACCCACAAAAGAATCAGAGACCATTCAGCCCATAGTATTTCCTATTACACCCTATCATGAACTTTTATCTTCTAGAAGATATTTGTTCATCTTAGGTGAGATGGAGAAACAGAATTAAACCAAGGAAAACTGAGAGCTCGGCTACGTGTTTTGGTGTCACAGGAACCCAGAAAGTCAGAGATGTTTCAAAGTACAGCCTGGCTATAAAAAGTTATCCCTTGCACAATATATTGCTCTTCTCTCTTCTTGTGGCATTAATGTATGCTGTCACCATGGCAACCGGCTGAATTCAGGTGCCTGTTTCCCAAATAACCCTTCTCACAGTATTGTACCAGATATGGTAGTTTGTACCTGTGCTGTGATGTGATGGTAATCACTGACCCGCCTCATTAATTGCATGGTAATAATTAACTCTTCGCTGGCAACATCTTGGGCGCCGGGGCAGAACCGTCGGTGTCTCCAAGAAGAAGTAGTGTCTGCCCTGTGTCTGCAATAAAGCGCTGTTCTAAAAAAAAAAAAAAATCTCAGCCCTCTCTAAGGGCTGGTCCACACTAAGAAGCGGGGTCGAACTAGGGTACGCAAATTCAGCTACGTGAATAGCGTAGCTGAATTCAAAGTACCCTAGTTCGAACTACTCACCCGTCCAGACGCCGCGGAATCGAAGTCCGCGGCTCCAAGGTCGACTCCGCCACCGCTGTTTGCAGTGGTGGAGTACCGGAGTCGACCGCGGCGCTTCCGGAGTTCGAACTATCGCGTCCACATTAGACGCGATAGTTCGAACTCCGAGAAGTCGAACTCACCGCGTCGACCTGGCTGGTAAGTGTAGACTAGCCCTAAGTGCTTAACAAAGACAGGCAAGTATCATTCAAACTGGGAGGGGGGGGAATAAAAGCAACTTCCCAAGGTCACAGGCACCACTGGAGCAGAACCTCTGTCCCCTGACTCACAGTCCAGTGCCCTAACTCACTGGATCACACTGCTTACACCAGTGCTTGGAGCTCTTTTACCTGCTGGACACCTGACAACTGGACTTTACAATCACGTCCCTCCGCTTCTCTATACTGCACTTACCATTTAAGCTCTGACCTCTGTCCTATACTTGCCAAATACTCGAGGGTCCTTTCTTGTGGTTCCACTGCCAGATTCCTACTCAACGCGCCTCCCCTCCCCCATCCGTATTCCTCACATTAGTAGCAGCTTCCCAGAGAACATAGCTAAGGGATCTGTATCTTAGGTCTTGTCTACACTTAAAATGCTGCTGTGGTGCAGCTGCACTGCTATAGTGCTTCCATGGAGACGGGAGGGATTCTCCTGTCGGATTAGGGCCATGTCTACACTACAAAATGATGTTGGCCTAACTTACGTCAGCACACAGGCACCTCAGTTATTAAATTGCTTGTGTGCGCGCACACTTGGCTCTTTGTGCTGTCTTCACCAGAAGCGCATGTATTGATTGTATTGTCAGTGTGGGGCATTGTGGGACAGCTCCTGAAAGCCAGTAACAGTTGACGTAAGCAATGCAGTGTCTACTTTGACACTGCACCAACCTAACTGCATCGACCGTGACTCTACACTGCTTGGGGAGGTGGTGTTACTAAATGGGCATAGAGCAGCACTTATGTCAGCAGGAGTTAAATTTAAGTGAAGACAATTCCACAGCTAGGTCGACGCAAGGCAGTTTACATTAACCTAACCATGTAGCATAGACCAGGCCTAGGTAATCCACCTCCCCAAAGTGCAGTAGTCGTATCAAGTGTTCTTCCATCGACCTAGAGTTGGTCTACACTGCGGGGGGGGGGGGGGGGGGGTGGTTATATAGCTGCGTCTCTCAGGGGTGTGGATTTTTCACATCCCTGAGAGACAGAGCCATACTAAAGTAAATTCCTAGTGTAGACCAGGACTTAATGTCAGATCACATTCTTCTATCCAGCAAAGCAGATGTAGCCAGATTTTGCTTCCTATTAAAGCACTTAAGTGACTTCATAGCTTAAATCCTATTTTCAAAAGTCACTAAGGTATTTCGGGACCTGAGTCCCATTGAAAGTAAAGTGCTAACCTAACGCCTAAGTGCTACAGCTGGTCAGAAATTTGGCAATGGAACATTTTCCCATCAGAACTATTAATGAGAATGTGTCTGTTCTGCCAGATCTTCTGACAGAAATCAGGCAGGTTTCTGCCTGGTTTCTTGCCCACTTGTTCGCATTGAGGGCTGCCACAGAGCAGTGACCCCAGGAGACCCATCATGGGCTGTGGTTGTCAGGGCCTCCAGGCTCCCTGCTTTTTGGTAGGCCGCCAGATGGGCAGCTGAAGCATGCGGAGCCCCAGCGATTTCATTTTTAAAAAGTCAAAATAAAAATTCTTGACTCCCCCCATTCCTCAGGAAATTACAGAAGTCCGAGCTTTCGTTCTGATGCAGAACAATTTATTTTCATTTCAGAATTTCCCGCCGAATGGAAATTCTGAGTTCTGACCAGCCCTACTAAGTACTTAAGTTCTGCATTCACAGAAAATCAGAACTGGTTTGTGCACTATTTGTTTTTTTAAAAAGGGCTAAATCCAAAATGAATGTTATTTGTAATGAATAATGCAGCTAGTTCTGTTTACAAAGGGCCCAAGCAGCTTTCGTCATTCAAGATGCAATGGCACTTCACACAAAAGTGAGGGCAGGTCATCTTCACTAGAAAATTAAATTGAGTTAAAAAGCAATTTTTGAGGCATCGTGTTTAAGAACCCGATGCTAAACATGACTTTTCAATCAGTGTAGACAGGGACAAGTTGATTTTAACATCATGTCACATACTCATAAGGTTCACTCTCTGGTTCCAACAGGGTTTATTCATGAGCAGCTGACATGTTATATACACGATTGTCCCCTTCATGCTAGATGACACTTCTCATCTGAAGAGCTCAAAGCACTAGGATGGGTTCTAACATGACCTAATTTTCTAGTGAGGACAAGCCTTAAGAGTATTGCAACCTCTGTGTCCTGGCCGATTCCAAACTGCTTATATTTTTGCCAACCCCAAGCATTCAAAAATGAAGAGTCAGGCTAAAATCATAAGATTGGCTTCCAAATAATAAGATTTAAAACAATAAAAAGTTTCAGATTCTTTTAATTAGTTTGTCTGTTTTTTTGAGCATCTGATTTCTCTCTTTTATTGTAGCATCTGGCAGGAAGATGGTTTACATGTTCAAGCTTTTCTCTGCAATCAAGAGGACTAGAAACTTGAAAGAAAAGAAAAGATTCTCATGTAATCACATGACTCCAGGAGTTGAGGCTTTAAGAAAAACACAAGAGTTGTAATCAAATCATGAGGTGGCTGACTCTGTCTATAGCCGTCATCTCCAGTAATGTGGCATGCACCACAATATAAACACAACTACTAATCTAAAATTGGAGTCAACACCTCAGAAAAATCAGATGCTACAATAAAAGAGAGAAATACCCAAAAGGAAAGAAGTTGTGAACAAAGTAGGCCACAGTAACCAAAGATGTATTGATCCAAATAGAATGACATCATACCAACCTTTGAAGACAGCCACAGAAGGACTCTGGGGATTATATTTAGGATCACGTTGGTTCAGAAGAACGCTCTCTTTCCCTGGTTCAGCCCTGAAGGAATCTCAGGAGGGAGCACAAGGCCAAGTACCATCTGTGTCAGCCTCAGACAGGTGCTCAAGAAACTCAATCAGTCTACCTAAAAGAGTTCCCACATAGTTTCAATTACGAGAGTTATTCTTCACTTCCCACCCTAAGCTGTTGTTTAGTGTTTCTGCTTCCTGTTAAACTATAGGTTTTTAGCCCAGAGGTTGCTGAATTTCGGTGATGGGTGAAGTAATTTCTATATTACACACACACACACACACACACACACACACACACACACACACACACACACACACACACACACACACACACACACACACACACAGAGAGAGGCTGAAACGCAGTCTGGGATCTTTCAGGACAAAAGAAGCTCTATAAAAGTATGCCATTATCTTAATCATTTTCAATGTAATGATTTTCACATTCCCATTTGCAATGCTATTTTTGAATAGCGTCACTGGCCTAAAGAACAGCCCAACCATGATGCTGTCAATCTGGAACTTTTTATGAGCATGACATTCACTTACAGGGCTTTTATTCTTCTCCATTGCTGAGCTTTTCTTTCAATTTTGTCTCCATTTCCCCCTCTGAGCTTAGAAATAGTCAAAACTCATTACAGAGAATATAATATCATAGACATTAGAAATGGAAAGGACCTATTAGATCACCAGTCCAGCTTCCTGCCAATTAAAGGCTGTTCTCTAGAGAACATTTTCTAATGCTTTGTCCAGTCTAGTTTTAAAAAGGTCCAAGTAACTGGGCTTCCACTGCTTCCCTTGGGAGACGATTCCACAGCCTAATACATCTCACTGCCAGCAAATTCTTCCTGCTATTCAGCCTTTTACTGTCACCCCATTAGCTCTAGTTATTCCTGGTACATCACACCAAACATTCCTCGCCGCTTGGTGTTTACACCCATCAAATATTTGCGCACGTTCATATCCCCACACCCCCCTTGGTCAGTGCTTAGCAAAGCTGTACCTAGCTGTTACTTTGAACTGATCCGTCAAGCCCTTCTACCCCATGAGTATATTTTCTGCTTTTCTCGAACGTCCTTCCAACTTGTCAATAACTTTCTGGTATTGTGGGCCTAGCAGGGGTTGGTGTGGGATTTATATCTGGCAGGGGTAGCGCTGACAACATTGAAACAGGGGATACCTAGCTAAGTGTGAGAAGGCAGGGGTGGGTCCCCATCTAGCAGCTAGAGTGTGTGGCAGCACCCCTGACTAGCAATAGAGGTAGGGGGAATCCAGGCCCTCTCACTCCACTGGGTTCTGACCAAGAAGCCTTCTTGGGCACAGTAAGGAAGGCATCTGCTGTCTGCGGTCCAGCTAACACCCTCCATGGGTCTCTTCCTACTGCTCTGTCCCTCCTTGGGGCAACGTTGTGCCTTGTAGTTGGTCCCTAGCAACTTCTGCAGCCTGGGGAGTCCCAGCTTTGTGCCACAGTCCTCCTGTGGCTACTCTCCTGGCATAACTCTTCCGTAGCAGTGAGTTCAAGTCTGTCTTTCTCCGCCTGCCACCCTGCTGTGCTAAAAGGCTCCCTGATAAACCCCCTCTCCAACTGGGGCACACCCAGCAGGCATGCTGGGGTGGGGCTTCCCATGCTCAGAGTTGTTGCTGCACCCTTCGCTCTCCAGTGTAGGCTTTATCCATCCCATCACACTACATAATGTGACTTCATTCACTATTTTTTAAATGGTCTCACCAGCCATTCAAAGAGGATGTTTCTTTCAAGCATCCCTGTGAATCTTAGTTCTTGGGGCACCACAAAGAAGCACCTCGATTAATTATTCTCTCCTAGCAACTTACACAGCCGCACTGTACCTCGCCCTACAGCATAAGGAGAATGATCCACGTGAATAGAACCACAATAACTCTCTACACAATCATGTACCAAGCTACACTCCTGGAGTTGCAAGAGTTATTGTTAAGCATTTTATTTCACTGCTTATAGTAGTTCCAAGGCTCCTAACAGGTCCTGGTTTGGAGCAGTAAATCTGCTGAAAGGCTGAGCATATTAAAGCCCCAGGCAGCAGTTGCTTGGCTCCTGATGTAGGTTTTGTTCATGCACCACAGGCGGAGGTCCTTGCCGAAAGCACATCCATGGAGGAATAAAGATCTGTAAATATGCTGCCAACTGGCCCTTTTGTCCTCAGTCAGCATGTGCTTGGGGGGGGGGGGGGAATTAAAGTCCTTGCAGAATCCCGCCACCCCCATGTGTCTGCTCCCCAACCCCAAACTCTCAGACTCTTCTGTATTTCTGGTTTGATCTGAGGAGTTCCGGAGGGGAAAACATGCAGCATGATTTATTTAGTGTCACTGCAATGCAGGGAAGTGGAATAGTGACAAAGAGCCCAATGCTGCAAGGTGGCGACTGTATCCTATAAGGTGCAGTGTGTCCTCTGCTCCCATTGGTCAGGATACCCAGCAGCTTGCAGGAGCCATCCCAAAGAAAGGGAGTCAATTCTAGCAGTTAGATCAAGGAACGGGGAATTAGGGTCCCTGGATTTAAGGCTTGCTGTTTGGCATTCAGCAAATCACTTTGCCTCTCTGTTCCTCAGTTTACCCCTCTGTTAAAAGAGTATAACAGTTGCATACCTCCCACTGGTCTTGTAAGGCTTAATTCTCATTAAGGTGCTTTAAGATCCTTAGATGAGAGGTGTTATCAAAGTGCAAGAAAGATCTCACATTTGCACAGTTAGGTCAATGATTCCATATAGTTTATTTTGAAATGTGGCCAGTTAAAGAAGAAAAGAAGTCAGAAAAAATTATTACCAGGAAGACAGAAATATTGTAAGAAAGAAACACTCTTCAGTGAAATAAGGTCACCCTGTATTGCAATCTCAATTTTTTTGGGGGGAGGGACCAGTTTGACTTGTTGGTGCAAGATGTGATAACCTCACAGGTTTGCCCTTTGTTAAAGATCAAAGTCATTTTCTAAAGATGTTGGAGGCGGGGGGCTAAACCTAAATTAGGGAGTTTGAGCAATAATTGTTTCTTGGAAAAAGTTGGGTTCTTTTGTATGTCACCTTTACTTCCAGGAGGAGAGAAAAGACCCTGATTGTTATCAGCAGGTATTCCAGAGTATTCTAAAAACAGATTCCAGAAAGTCTTTCACTTTCAGGCTGAAAGGAAAAAGCTCTTGAGTGGGAAAGGGAGATTCGTTGGCTAGAATTCGATAGCTCTTTGAAAGAGGAAGAATGTTCACAGGAGCGTCGGGTCTCAGACAGCAGGAAGCATCATAAAGTATTGAATTTCTCTCAGAAAAAAGATGATTCTCCTTGTATCAGAGCAAAGCTGCAAAAGAGAATAGTCTCTAATCATATCTAGTACAGGAAACAATGTCTTTGCTTTCGCATCCATGCCACATAAGTAAGGTTCTCATCTCTGTTTTGATCTATAGACATTTATTTTGAAAGAGATCACTGGAGTTAGACAGATATGGAAGTGTGCAGCAATAACATAGGGGCACAATCCCACAAGGCGCTAAACACCTCCTGAGAGATGCTGAGCACCTCTCCACAGTGAGAAATTGTGGATCAGACCCAGCCTGTCCAGATCATATAGGAAATCATGGCCTTCCTAACCGAACTCCATTTTTCAGCATTCAGTATGTGGGGATGAATGAAAAAGGATGCAGGACACACAGCACACCAGCCCTGCAGATTGCAGACACACACTGATATGTACAGAGCTGCTGATGTGCAATGAACTTTTTCAAGAAAAATAGTTTTGTGTTAGCTTGTTGTAAGTGGGCAGCCGCGACAGGCGCTGGACTGTATGCTCAGATTCTCACATAGGCTCCCTCGTTATACTGCTCCCTGGCTTGGCTTTCAGTCACTTTACACTCATTCGTTTAACAACACACATTACAATCACCTTCTCTTTTCTTTTTTAGCACTCAGAATTCTCGCTCCCCACAGGAGGGCCTTGTAATGAGGGTGGAATATATTCTTAATTCGTTATTCAGGGGGCTGTTAGAAGTTCTCAGCCCAACCAATTCCTGTTGAGAACACGTGTCAGACTGCTGAACTCCCTGAAGTGGCATCAGGGTACAGAGCCAGATCCTCAACTGAGCTAAACCGGCATCGACCATGGCAGCTTTTCCAATTTATGCCAGTCCAGGATCGGGTCCAGAGAAGATAGTTAAGGTTTCGGATACGAGCAAACCTATTGATCGCAGAGAAATGTACTTACATTGTCAAAGGGGTGTATTCAGTTCCTACAGCTAGATCAGCCTAAATGCAACTCTAAATTATTCTCACTTTTGCTGCTGTCTCTTGAGAAAGAGTTTGGCGCAGGAACAAGTAAACACCTTTATTAATAAATAATGATAATTAAAAATGAAAAATCCTGGACACGCAAGCTAATTATTTGTCATGTGCCTGCTCAAAGACATGCAGTGTAATTCACTCTGTATACAATACAACAGTCAGATATGGAACAGTGGGAGGCAGCATTGTCTAGTTAGTACTGCCCATGGCTGGGAATCAGGAGCCATGAGTTCTCATCCCATCGCTACTATTCACTCACTGTGGGACCCATGGCATAACATAGGAGCTGACATATCAGCTCAGGCTAGTGGTCCATTTAGGCCAGTATAATAGTGGTCAATACCAACTGCTTCAGAGGATGGGGCAAAAAAACTGAGGTAGGCAGTTATAACTTCTTTCCAACCACCCTCAATTCGGGCTTGGAATATATCTTGAAGCAAGAGGTTATACCTTCCAGAACTCCTTACTATTGTAACTGAAGTCACTTAATCTCTCTGAGCCTCAGTATTGTAATCTGTAAAATGGTGATGATAATACTGACTTGCAGCTGTAAAGCGCTTTGTGATTTTGGATGAAATTACTATGTAGTTATATGCAGCTCGCCAATGTGACGGGGTGGATCACAGAGCCCCCCTTGGGACTGCCAACTGATGTGCCGAGACACCCTCTAAGCCCATTTTCCCTGGCAGCTTGGGACTCCAGAACCCTGCCTGGTTGTGCCAGACACACTAGCCTGCTACAAACACAGATCCAGGTCTGAACTACATCCCACAAACTGAAGGCTTAACTGAAAAAGGCTTAAGAAGTGCTCCTATCTCCAATACTCAGGTATCCAGCTCCCAATGGGGTCCAAACCCCAAATAAATCCGTTTTACCCTGTGTAAAGCTTATGCAGGGTAAACTCATAAATTGTTCACCCTCTATAACACTGATAGAGAGATATGCACAGCTGTTTGCGCCCCCCCCCCAGGTATTAATACATACTCTGGGTTAATTAATAAGTAAAAAGTGATTTTATTAAATACGAAAAGTAGGATTTAAGTGGTTTCAAGTGATAACAGACAGAACAAAGTGAATTACCAAGCAAAATAAAATAAAACATGCAAGTCTCAACCTAACACAGTAAGAAAGTGATTACAGATGAAATCTCACTCTCAGAGATGTGCCAATAGGTTTCTTTTACAGACTAGCCTCCTTCTAATCTGGATCCAGCACTCACACCCTTGTGGTTACTTTCCTTTGTTCCAGTTTCTTTCAGGTATCCTTTGGGGGTGGAGAGGCCCTCTCTTTAGCCAGCTGAAGACAAAATGGAGGGGTCTCCCAGGACTTTATATAGACTTTCTCTTGTGGGTGGAGACCCCTCCCTCTCCCTGTGTAGAACCCAGCTACAAAATGGAGTTTTGGAGTCACATGGGCAAGTCACATGTCCATGCATGACTCAGAACTTTTACAGGTGGCAGCCATTGCTCACATGCTACCTTGAACATTCCCAGGTAGACTCCTAACGTGGATTCGAGTCTTCCAAGGTTCCATTGTCCGTTAAGTGTTTCTTGATTGGGCACTTAACTTGCAACTTCCTTTCTAAAGAAGCTGACCAAATGCCTTACTAAGGCTACTTAAAATCAAACAAGTACACAGCCAATATTCATAACTTTGAATACAAAAATGACATATGCATACAAATAGGATGAATATATTCAGTAGATCATGACCTTTACAGAGATGTGTTACATGGCATATGTAACATAAAACATATTCCAGTTATGTCATATATATATTTATAAGCATATTTCCATAAAGCATTATGAGGTGCAACGTCACGGCCAACATCTACATACGGTACATAATGACACAGAGAGTTATTGCTTGGGCTGGATTACATTGTGGCAGACACAGAAATCAAGCTGAGTCACTGAAAAGAAAAGAGAACCATCTACTGTCCAGCTAACCAGCTCCTGCTCTGGATTACTGCAGTACTGTCCATCAAATTAACATTCACCGAAAAGGGCAGAAAGAGAATTCCCTGAACTGCATGTTAATCATCTCCAGCCACCGGGTGACCACAAAGAGAAAGATCCCTGGCGGTACTATGGTGAGAATACAGGCCTGCTTTGCACAGAAAGCAAACCCATTTTATATACAGCACTTTCTGTTAGCAAAAACACACAGCAGGCAAAATATACGCAACACCCCGAGCTTTAAAAAAATGCAGATGTTTAAGTGTTTTAAAAGAAGTATATATATATATATATATACTTTCCCTCCAGTTTGGTAACAATTTACAGGGATGATTTAAGTGACATAAACAAGCAGGTCTGAAATACTTTGGGTGATGTTAAAAATTTAGCCCAGTTTACACTCTCTCACTGAATTTCGGGGGAACATTTGCATGTATGAAGTTACTCAAGTGTGTAAATGAAGTGGTTATAGGATAGCAGTCCATTTGTTTGGGGAAGGACAATAAAAGTTATCCCAATATTAACTAAATAACTGATGCCGCTTTTCTGCTGCATTGTTTAATTTGTTTCCTCATTCTCCTACCCAATCCGCAGCATTTGTTTCTTTAGTCCACTTGCCATGTCCTGTCTGACACTATCTATACTGACACTGACTCTATGATTTTTTTTTAACTGATACAGAAGCCCTAGTGAAGACACAGTTATACTGGCATGAAAGTGATTTATATTTGTATATTTATTCACCTTCCCATACTGCATCCACACTCGGGGGGTTGTACCACCTTAACTATACCAGTCTAGTTAAAACACTAGGCCTTTTAAGTGTAGACAAGCCCCTAGACTGTGAGCTCCCTGCGGCAGGGACTGTCTATGTTACTAATTGTCTGTACTGTGCCTAGCACAAGGGGGCCCTACTATAGATCAATACTAACTCTGGATAGAAATACATTCTAAAATAGCTACTTCTGAACAGGGTTGTCACTGTTTCATTCTGAAGAACTTGTTAAAGAAAATGCCTTGAAGGGTTAACACGGTCTAGAGGGGAGACCGCTGAGGAAATGATGACTCGAGTTAAATATTAAACAGAATGAAGCCATTTGTTCCTAGACTAGAGTATATGACAAAGAGTTTCTGATCTCGTCCGCTTCCCAGTAAAAAAGAAAATCAATTCTAGTAACAATCAATACAACTACAGAGAGTAGCAAGCAGATATAACTATGCTGAAAATAAGAACAGCCACCAATCTTAAGGTAACTGAGGAAATCTGCCTTTCCAATTGGGAGGTAAATGATCAAACCAGATTAATGAACTGCTGATTGCAGGTTGTCTGAACAAGGCTGTTTTCAGATTAGTACTACTGTTTTATCATTATTGGTAGTGTTAGTTTATGGGAGAGGTCACTGAAGTCTCAAGTGATTGCATGGCAATTTGCTGTTCAGACAATTCACAATAGTTTTCCATTGTAACAGGTTTACAACAAGCGAAAAAAACAGACCAACCAAACTGCACTGTAAATTTGCTATCAGCATGCTGGGAAGTCACAAATCTGGGTGTTAAAACAAAATCTCTGTAATCTCTTTAATCTCTAGAGTCAGGCATCCATGGTAATCATTCTGAAAAACAATGGGAACTGCAGTATACTGTCTCTGAAACGTTAAAATGGTACATATTGTTAAACCAAAAATAAAAATCCCCAATCAATCCCACATCCTAAACTTTTGATGCAACATGTTATAGGCAATGTTGTTTTTTTAATAGTTACTGATCTAAAATCTAATGTCAGACAAAAATAAAGTACCAACAGGTGATCACAATGAAATGAATGGCCTGGTATATGCCACTTATCCCGCTGAATAAGTGCTGTGCACATGCCAAGTATTATTCTTAACCTAATGCTGCTCCTCTTGAATTTTTTTGCTTGGCATTATTTAACTTGGGTATTTAGGAGATCACACTCCCTACTTTGTTTGAGGTCCCCCAGTTCAGTGATGACTGCTGTTATGGTGCAGCTCACAGCAACCTTGACCTACATGCTTTCTAAGAAGAGAAAAATGAGAGGCACAGATGCAGCCATTTCTTTGGCAGTGTCAGACGGGGTTTTCCCTGTGGAGTCCTCTTTGGTAGGGTTTTCTACAGTACATGCATGCTGTAGCAGACCAGACTCTGAGGTTCTATTAGAATAATTTATCTTTGAACAGTAAAGTATATCTTGCACTATAATAATTTATTACATAGAATCATAGAATTCTAGATCAGAAGGGACCATTATGATCATCTAGTCTGACCTCCTGCAAGATGCAGGCCACATAAGCCGATCCACCCACTCCTTAAGCAAGCGACCCCTGCCCCATGCTTCGGAGGAAGGCGAAAAACCTCCAGGGCCACTGCCAATCTACCCTGGAGGAAAATTCCTTCCCGACCCCAAATATGGCGGTCAGCTGAACCCCGAGCATTCGGGCAAGACTCTCCAGCCATACCCTCTGGAAAAAGGCTAACAATATCCTATCATTGACCCATTGTACTAATTACCAGTGTGGCACTTAATTGACCTATTGACTACGCCCGTTATCCTATCATACCATCTCCTCCATAAACTTATCTAGCTTAATCTTAAAGTCATGGAGGTCCTTCGCCCCCACTGTTTCCTTCGGTAGGCTGTTCCAGAATTGCACTCCTCTGATGGTTAGAAACCTTTGTCTATTCAAGCCTAAATTTCCTGACTGACAATTTATATCCGTTTGTCCTCATGTCCACATTAGCACTGAGCTGAAATAATTCCTCTCCTTCCCTGGTGTTTATCCCTCTGATATATTTAAAGAGTGCAATCATATCTCCTCTTATCCTTCTTTTGGTTAAGGAAAACAAACCGAGCTCCTCAAGTCTCCTTTCATACGACAGGCTTTCCATTCCTCGGATCATTCTAGTAGCCCTTCTTTGTACCCGTTCCAGTTTGAATTCATCCTTCTTAAACATGGGAGACCAAAACTGCACACAATACTCCAAATGAGGTCTCACCAACGCCTTATATAATGGGACTAGCACCTCCTTATCCCTACTAGAAATACCTCGCCTAATGCATCCCAAGACCGCATTAGCTTTTTTAACGGCCACATCACATTGCCTACTCATAGTCATCCTACGATCAACCAGGACTCCTAGGTCCTTCTCTTCCTCCGTTACTTCCAACTGGTGCGTCCCCAGCTTATAACTAAAGTTCTTGTTAGTCATCCCTAAATGCATAACCTTACACTTCTCACTATTGAATTTCATCCTGTTACTAATACTCCAGTTTACAAGGTCATCCAAATCTCCCTGGAGGATATCCCTATCCTTTTCCGAATTTGCAATACCTCCCAACTTGGTGTCATCCGCAAACTTTATCAGCCCACTCCTACTCTTGGTTCCCAGGTCAACGATAAATAGATTGAATAAAATCGGACCCAAAACCGAACCTTGAGGAACTCCACTGGTAACCCCCCTCCAACCTGACAGTTCCCCCTTCAAAACGACCCTCTGCAGTCTCCCCTTTAACCAGCTCCTTATCCACCTCTGGATTTTCATTTCGATCCCCATCTTTTCCAATTTAACCAGTAATTCCTCATGCGGTACCGTATCAAACGCCTTACTGAAATCAAGATATATTAGATCCACCGCATTTCCCTTGTCTAAAAAATCTGTTACTTTCTCAAAGAAGGAGATCAGGTTGGTTTGGCACGATCTACCTTTTGTAAATCCATGCTGTAATTTGTTCCAGTTGCCATCGGCCTCATGCTCCGTAACCACTCTCTCCTTTAAATTTTTTTCCATGATTTTGCATACTACAGATGTTAAACTAACAGGCCTGTAGTTACCCGGGTCACTTTTTTTCCTCTTCTTGAATATAGGAACTACATTAGCTAATCTCCAGTCAAACGGTACAATCCCCGAGTTTAGAGATTTATTAAAAATCATCGCTAACGGGCTTGCAATTTCACTCGCCAATTCCCTTAATATTCTAGGATGAAGATTATCCGGGCTCCCCGATTTACTTCCGTTAAGCTGTTCAAGTTTGGCTTCTACCTCAGATACCGTAATGTCTACCTCCATATCTTCATTCCCATCAGTCCCTCTACCACTATTCCTTAGCCCTTCATTAGCCTCATTAAAGACCGAGGCAAAATATTCGTTCAGATATTGTGCCATTCCAAGATTATCCCTAATCTCCACTCCGTTTAAAGTTTTAAGCGGTCCCACTTCTTCTTTCTTGGTTTTCTTCCTATTTATATGGCTAAAAAACCTTTTGCTATTGGTTTTAATCCCCTTCGCTAGGTCCATCTCCACCCGGCTCTTTGCCTTTCTCACTGCTTCCCTACACCCTCTGACCTCAATAAGGTAGGTTTCTTTGCTAATCCCTCCCATTTTCCACTCCTTGTACGCTTTCTGTTTTTTCTTAATGACCCCTCTAAGACGCTTGCTCATCCAGCTCGGTCTAAAACTGCTACCTACGAGCCGTTTTCCCTTTCTCGGGATACATGCCTCTGACAACTCCTGCAACTTACGCCTGAAGTAACCCCAGGCGTCATCTGCCTTTAGATCCCTAAATATGTTAGTCCAGTCCACTTCCCTAACTAGTCGCCTTAATTTAGTAAAGTTAGCCCTTTTGAAATCGTATACCTTAGTCTCAGATGCAATATTGATTATCCTCCCATTTATTTTGAAACGAATTAGCTCATGATCACTCGAGCCAAGGTTGTCCCCTACAACTATTTCCTCAACAAGGTCCTCGTTACTCACCAAAACCAGATCTAAAATGGCATCCCCCCTCGTCGGTTCAGCAACTACTTGATGAAGGAATTCATCAGCTATCACAATTGCCAAATGCTATTCTGCTGGCATCTGAGAGTCATGCAGCCTAAAACTAGATACTGGTTGATCTCTTTTGTTGATATGATTCTAAGAAGAGAGCAGAAGTACTGCTGCCTACAATGAACATTTCCAAACTTATTTGTATAAAATCAGGGATGGGAGACACAAAAATAAGGAAAGGGCAAGATTTCCAAAAGGTAGAAGTCTAAACATTTTACCCTATCGCTTCTGATCTGAGGTCTGCTTCTATGAGACTGGAAAGTGCCACAGTCACCGGCAACAGCAAGTCCTTGCCTAAAAAGTTTTCCAGATCACATCTATACCAGAGTGTGCATGCAGAAGGCCTACGTAATCTAAATCTATCTAAGCATTTATACCTTGCTGTCAGATAACCATGGCATCTGATAGCTTTACACAAGTCTCCTTCACATGATCTCTAATCTAGTTCTCTCCTGAAGACATCTGAGTTCTTTTCCTGCAAGACATGCAACCCCCTTTCCATCTCCTCTTCTTTCTTTTTCTGTTGTGGAAGAACTCAGCTAAAAAAGTCAGTTTTGCATTTTGGTCTGAAAGCAACATGATCTTGTCATGCTTACCTCCACCAGAATAAGTGTCCATAGTCTTGGGCAGCTTCAGAGAAAGCTCTGTCCTTTCCCACCTTTCCATGTGAACCCTGAAGGCTGAGTTTCAGAGATCCTGTAGAATGTGGCTGCCAAGAGAGACTCCAGTCTCAGAGAGATGCAGACTCTTAGGTACCTTGGGCCAATGCCATGGAGAGCCTCAAAGAGAACAAACGAGACCTTGAATATGGCCTATACATGGTTAACATAGTGGGTGGATATATTCTTGGTAACTGGTACTGCTGAAGAGTTCGGATGCTGCAGACTGCACCACGGTTGACTTGCTCACTCCCAAGTATAATGAGAGGCAATAATGCAGCCTAGAGGCCATGAAGGCATGGATCACTGTAGCCAAGTCATCCTTCAGCAACGCAGGGTACAGCTTTCTAGCTAGTCAAAGATGGAAGAAGTCATTTTTAGAAGCCATATGACATGGAATGAGATTCTTAGCATTAAGAACTTTGTCTTCCCATTGGAAGGTTCTCTGAATTTCTCTCATCCCTCATGAAATATTACTGCAATATTTTACAGTTGTGACAAAGTTCCTCTTCTACCTTGGCGGGTCCTGCGCTTCTTGGCGGATTTGCTCACCTCAGTGATCTTCCCCTCTGGTGGAACCCACAGTCTGGGTCAACTCCTCCTGTGTCTGATCAGGAGTAGTGAGGTTTGGGGGGAACCCAGGCCCACCCTCTACTCCGGGTTCCAGCCCAGGGCCCTGTGGATTGCAGCTGTCTATAGTGCCTCTTGTAACAGCTGCATGACAGCTACAACTCCCTGGGCTACTTCCCCATGGCCTCCTCCAAACACCTTTTTATCCTCACCACTGGACCTTCCTGCTGGTGTCTGATAATGCTTGATTGTATGATAATTCCTCAATCCTCCAGTAGCACACCCTCTCAGTCTCAGCTCCTTGTGCTTCTTGCTCCCAGCTCCTCACACGCACTTCTCTCCTCTGGCTCCTCCTCCCCTGACTGGAGTGAGCTCCTTTTTTTAAACCAGGTGCCCTGATTAGCCTGCCTTGATTGGCTGCAGGTGTTCTAATCAGTGTAGCTATCTCCACTGTCTTCTAGAAAGATCTTAATTGGCCCCAGGTGCCCTGATTAGCCTGCCTTGATTGGCTGCAGGTGTTCTAATCAGTGTAGCTATCTCCACTGTCTTCTAGAAAGATCTTAATTGGCCCCAGGTGCCCTGATTAGCCTGCCTTGATTGGCTGCAGGTGTTCTAATCAGTATAGCTATCTCCACTGCCTTCTAGAAAGATCTTAATTTGCCCCAGGTGCCTTGATTAACCTGGAGCAACTGCCATTTGGTTACCACGGTGCTAGGAATTTGTTTAGCCTGGGGCTAACATACCTGTTCCTCAGTACTTTACTGTAGCCATCCGGCCTTGCCCCATCACATAGTAAGGGTCCAAAACACTGCAGCTTTTACAAGATACTCTTTTATTAAGGAACAAAATTCAAGACAGCGGTATCAGACATTTTTTTAAATGAAGAAACCAGATCAATAGTGAAGTGAAAACTGCTTATTTACTGGCAGTGGCTCTCTGTAAAAGCATTTTCAAGAACTCACCTATCTTCCCACCCTTTTTCCACCATGAGGTTAGATGCTCTAAGGACTCTCTCTTCCCCCCACTCCCCTGCTGCTAAGTACAGACAGTTTGCAATCTGGATCATGCCAAGTACCATGTTAATGGCTAAGGAGCAGGCTGATTCAATAACATCTGGGTACCCCTGTTAAACCACTCAATTCACATCTTTGGCTGTGAGACCCAAGGTTCACGGTCCAATTTTCTCCCCACTACCTTTCTTAAACTTCTGTGCCACACATATTGAGGGATCAATCCCATGGGAAAACCAATCTTGCCCTAAGAAATTGTGTGCGTGGGGGGAGTGGGAGGGAGGAGGCAGAGTAAAGGGGTTTGGGAAGCAGTAGATGGAGGTTTCCCTAATGAATGATAGAGAGAATCTTGTAATGTGCCCAGGGCGGGTGCAAGGATGTTTCGCGCCCTAGGCGAAACTTCCACCTTGCACCCCCCGCACCTCCGAGCCCTGTGGCAGCTCTCCACCCCCCCTCCGCCCTGAGGCGCCCCTCCTGCGGCAGCTCCCCCTGGCCCGTGGAGCCATGCGGCAGCTCCCCGCCCCAGCTCACCTCTGCTCCGCCTCCTCCCCGAGCACGACGTCGCTGCTCCACTTTTCCTGCCTCCCAGGCTTGCGGTGCCAATCAGCTGTTTGGCACCGCAAGCCTGGGAGAGAGAGAAGCAGAGCGGGGAGGCATGCTCAGGGGAGGAGGTGGAGCAGAGGTGAGCTGGGGCGGGAAGCGGTTCCCCTGCATGCCACGCCCCCACTTACTTGCTGCAGATGGCCCTCCCCATGCCCCCCTTCCCCAGGTGCCTCCGCCTAAATACCGACAACGACCGGGACGGCTGAAGATCCGGCCGCCGCAGTCGCCGCTGAAGGACCCGAAATGCTGCCCCCCAAATGCTAGCGCCCTAGGCAACCACCTAGGTCACCTAATAGGTTGCACCGGCCCTGAATGTGCCCCAGCCAGGGTCATAATAAGAAAGGAGATGTCATCTTTCCCCAAAAGGCTCTAGGTACTACCTCAGTGCTCTCACACAGCAGGAAGCAGTTTGTATTCCCCTCCTCATGCAATGTGATTGGTGAACATCACACCAACCTTTCATGATGTAAGATTTGGGGTCCCCAGGTGGCAGCACTGCCTGAACTTGGCTGTGCCAAGGAATAATCACCACTCTGGTGCAATTTTTGAAAAAGTCCTTTCATTGTAGTAGTCTCTAATGAGAATTCTAAAAGGGGGGAGATTAAAAATAGGATGGAATCAAATGAAATGGAAGACAATTAAGGACACCTGCTCTTTAAAAAGATTTTTGTTTAAAGATCACCAACTAGGTTCTTCTGGTGTGCAAATGGCTCCTACTCTGTTTGCCTTATAGAAAAAAATCGAGCATACTGTCTTTATAATCAAGTTATTTAGATAGTGCAACAGTGATTTAGATTAAAATTTGTTTATACAGCTAAGTCTGTTGAATAATGAAATTACAATGAGCTCTCCGTTCATGTCCCATCTGTGCTAGTTGCTGGCTTCTTCTGGCTGAGTACGTGTTTACTGCACAGTAGTCTCGTGATGGGGTATAAAGCAATGTTGGATGGTTCTTAGTGCATTGCTTTTACTGCCCCCTTCCCTGGAGAAGGCAACATTCCTTGCAGAGCCAACAAATTTCTAAGTTACCTGAAAGACCATATTAAATATCATTACAGGCAAGAACAAGTGCTCGCACTACCGTCTCTGCATCTGAGTGCTTCATCAAGTATTTATCAGACCATTTGAAAATTTCCACAAGCCTCCAGTGTCATTCCACTGCCAAAATTTGCTTATTATAACCTGTCATGAAAGAAGTAAGCACCCAATAAAGTGACTGAACTAGAAAGGGGTCCATCAAAGACCCGCTTTCTCCCTCCAAGGTCATGTCTTTCAGTGGATGACTTCTGTTAGGAAGCACAACATTATGGGAGTTCAAGTACCTGCATATTTCTGCTTTTCAGGGCCTTGTAATAACGAGTACTTCCCTCTTCCACCTTCAAGCGATATCAATCTTTGGCTGATGATGCGGGTGATGGACATTTTTGCCATAGTACACATGCTAGGAACACTGATTTGAAGCAGACACTTTGCATGTGAAACACATGCAGCTGGAAGTGTCAAGAGGAGATGCTCTCTTTGGCTTGGTCTGAGTACAGCTCCAAACACCCAGAGCCCACATCCAAACACCCAGCACTCTGGGAAATTTCTGATTTGCACCCAGAATCATACTCCACATCTATCCCTTCCTTTAGAATAGGCCAAACCAAAATCCAAGAGCAATCAACTTGGGTTGGGATCCAAACTTTGCAGGTATATTTTATGAAAGCTTTTCTTGATGCAGAATGTGCCCTTTTTATAAGAAGGGGGAGAAAAGAAAGAGTGAACAGTTTTTCTATTTAGTGCTAAAATGTGTCTCTGTTTTGCTTCACTCATTATATGGATGGAAAACCCTGTCAACACAGAAATAATGCCAAGTGTTTACACTATAATGGAACCCAGGGACCAATTAACAACACAGAAAACCACCAGGCAGAGTATTTCTTAATGTAACAGGAGGGAAATCTTACATTACTGTTCCCCCCCCCACTTCTTAAAATAAAGGACAAATGCTTTGTCAACAATTTCTCAATGGTAATCTTTAAGATCTGAACGTTCTACCACTGCCCATTTATCAAAAGGCTTCCAAACTCTATGCTTAGCCACAAAACCCCTTTATTTCTTTACAAAAAAAAACATCCACAGTAATTGTGACTGTCAAAGCAGAGATTTTAGAATCTACCCTCCACTCCCAGTTCTTGTACTGCCGATTCCTCTATGGCTCGATGAAGATGGTGCACCTCGAGCTGAGTCAGAGTCCTCTCCAAGTGCCGGTAAGTGATACGATAGCAATGGCTGACCTTCTTTGTCCTAGAAAATAAACAAAAAGAGGACTAATACACATTCATACACACACACACACACACACATACACCAGAGCACACTTCCCCATCACAGTGTTTTTGTCTTGCCATCTTATTTTATTTTTATTGTTTAAATTATCAATGTAATGCTAAAATACACAATGCAGACAGCCAGGACTGGATGTAATTTAAATCTACACAGAGGATTTAAGTAAAATCCATTTCACAATCTCACTTGTTTCTCTGATGGATCATCACCTCACTACTGCCATTCCGCCATGTTGAAAAAGTGTTCTGGAGAAACTAAGGAAGTGTTATTTACTCTTTCTCGTAACACAAGAACTAGGAGTCACCAAATGCAATTAATAGGAAGCAGCAACAAACGAAAGGAAGTATTTCTTCACACAACTCACAGACAACCTATGGAACACCTTGCCAGAGGATGTTGTGAAGGCCAAGACTATGACAGGGTTCAAAAAAGAACTAGATAAATTCATCAAGGATAGGTCCATCAATGGCTATTAGCCAGCATGAACAGGAATGGTGTCCCTAACCTCTGTTTGCCAGAAACTGGGAATGAGCAACAGGAGATGGATCACTTGATGATTACCTGTTCTGTTTATTCCCTCTGGGACATCTGGCATTGGCCACTGTTGGAAGACAGGATACTGGGCTAGATGGACATTTGGTCTGATCCAGTATGGCCATTCTTCTGTCCTCATGTACTTGACTGCTGAATAAAATATGTGTCATCTTGACACATGCCCTGTGTATGTCACTGTGCT
Organism: Mauremys reevesii; assembly: GCF_016161935.1. Taxonomy (NCBI): domain Eukaryota; kingdom Metazoa; phylum Chordata; order Testudines; family Geoemydidae; genus Mauremys; species Mauremys reevesii. The sequence goes on along the minus strand of NC_052624.1, from coordinate 172,127,486 downwards.
GACATTCCAATGGAAAGTGAAGACAAAAGAACACGACAGTGTAAGGATTAACACTGACACCTAGGAAAACAAGGGGTTTCACTGACTATATCTCAGTCTAATGTGTTTTGCAGTTTCAGAAGCAGGAGAACAATTGGCAATCTTACAGTGCTAGCAAGTAACACTGTCAGTCAGGGTGAGATGTTTCACAAATCTCTACTCCATGTTGCTTCATCTCAGTTGTAGCAACCACTAGCAGCTTCAACTAGAAGGGGTGTTAGTGCTTTTCCAAACACAAAGAGCAAAACATGTATTTTTCAGTCCAGATTATTATTTTTATTTCGGATCACAGAAAACAAAGAAAGAACCAATGTAAAGTCTCCACATGAAATTGTAGGACAGAGAAAGAAATGTGCCTAGTGAACCCTTACATTCTTATCTCAACTGAAAAATAAAATGGCAGCTGCTTCACAGCTGCTTTTGTGAAGATTCCTTTGTATTTGAAGGTGCAGTACACAGAAAATAGAATGACATCTCCTTTCATTTATGTCACTACCTACACCTTAGTAAGCATCAGTAGCGCATATTGTCTTGAGATCATGTAGCACACAGCATACCTCCACAGCAGTGTGCCATGTGTCCTTCGGTAGTTGGGCATGTCACCAGCAATCCAGAGAGACTAAACAGCAATTTACGATTACACCCTTGGAAAGGAATTTCAACAATGGAACTGACAGTATTATACATATCACCCAACAGCTTAAATTAAGCTCAAAGATATCAGAAAGTAGAAGAGGAAGGCAGGTGAGCTTCCCCCAGGTTCAGAAGTTCTCACAGTTGTGAACTGGGGAAGAAAAGGAAAAAGAGGGGAAGACGGAGATGGGGGGGATAAGACAGAAATCAGAAATATACTGTATGACAGAGGTTTTCAAACTGTGAGGTGTGTCTGAGGTTATCGAGGGAGGGGTGTGAGGACCTGATAGGGATGCACTGGAAGTCCAGGGTTAGGAGAGGTCTCAGTCCACAGGGGAAGTGGATGGGGGTTTCTGCAATCTTGCATTTTGCAACTTCAATAATAATTGTATGTAACATGCTTTTGAGACCCTTGGCTGAAAGGCTCTTTAAAAATGATGTAATTCTGGCCCTGATCCTGAGGCCTGGAAAATGTATCACATTAGAAAACATGTAACCATGTTTTAGCTAATATGATGTGATCACAACTTTGCCTTTAGCGTGGAAAAGGGCAAGTGTTTAGAAGCGTAACTGGTCGTAGTTAACTCTCCTTATTTTGGATCCCATGTCCTTATGCTGTCCCCTCTCATGACTCAAGCTCCTCTTCCAATAGAGATGAGCAGTTCTTTCATGACACAGAGACATGAAATAGGTTTGTAAATGGCTGGGAATTAGTGTGAGAGAAATAGGAGAGGGGCTGAATCGTAGAGGAATCACAGTTAGTGTGGTTGATTTAAAAACATTAAGATCAAATGATTCAAACAAAGAAATAACTATTAAGATGTGACTAGTATCACACTGATAATTTTGCTTATATGTTACACTTCTTTCCCCCTCTTTTTAGCTGGGATTATTGGGAGATTGTTACTAACTAGGAGCAGAACGATTTTTAAAAAATGTATGTTCAATCGGAGATGCCTATAAACTTCAGAAAGCTGAGCCTCCTGCCTAATTAAGTCCACCCTGAATGCCATGCTGCAGTCAGCCTCACGTTAGAGTTTGTACATCTATATTTCAAACAGCTAAAAAATTAAGCCACAGAACTGGGACAGCAGCTTCGCTAGGTAAACAAACATATTTGATTAACACTGAGTGCAGTGGACATTATTTACCTAAACTGCACCTTCAGACAATCCCATATGGTTTACAATCACACAGCCCCTTTCTCCTTTCATTAGGGTTTAATTGATCTGATTGTCACACTCAACTCCGCACCAGCCTGCAGCTGTCAGGTAACGAAGCACAATAAATACAGTGAAGCACTGCTCAAAGGGAAAAAGTAGCAAGAAGACAGTGATGTATTCTGATGCCACAAGAGAAAACATGGATGCGTTCAATGAACAACACTGACGTGAAATGATATCTAATATATTTTCATGCATTTTTGGTGGGAACAGTTTTGCCTCATGGACAATGGCTTTTCAGGAATTGGAGTCCCCACAGTGTTACAGTCACAGGTTAGTTTCACTGCATGCAACCAACCTGGAGGTATATTACACACACACGCGCGCATGCACACAGAGAGAGAGAGTGTAAAGGACCTGATTCTTCCCTTACTCATCAGGAATAACCTTATTTAAGTCAATGTAAAACCAGTGTTACATCAGAATCAGGGCAAAGGCTTTTCTATTCTAGGTTTTGATAGTCATCTTAGGCAATCAAAGCCAGCATTCGTTCCCCTAATGTGGAGTCCCTGACACAGCTCCACTGAAGGACAGGCTAGAAAACTGTATCTGACCCAATAAGCCACTGACAGCAAAATATCTGCAATAACAGCAGCTAGATAACCTGACCCAGCTGTTAGACAAAAGTACAACACAGAGCGATCCAAAAAGACTGCAGAAAGAAGGAATGCCTGGGACTGGAGAAAGCACTGTTTTATCAACATGCAACACTGTAACAAGGAAAACCTCTCCGAAGTTTCAGATGGGTAGGAGATAGAAGTACAACAGTGAGCAGGGAAAAGTGTCTAACAACTATATTCTACTTTCTTTTCACAGTGCATCCACCTTAAATAAAGCAATTGGCATGGAGAGTTCTGCAGCTACATTCAGGCAGCTGTTGTGCATAGCTGGGCATAGGCACTGGAGCACCCGCAGGAAAAAAATAGTGGATGCTCAGCATCCACCAGTCACAGTTGTTTGGCAAGGCCCCGCTGATCAGCTATTCGCCTGCTTGAGGAGGGGTTTGGGGGAGGACGGAGAGCAGCAGGAGGGCAGGGACATTGGGGAGGGCGCGGAGTGGGGGTGGGAACAGGAAGAGTGATGGTGGGGTGGAGCCTCGGGATGGAGAGGGGGTGGAGCACCCCTGGGGAAAAATAAAAGTCGGTACCTATGTACCTAGGATAGAAATAATACAGACACGGATATTTATCTAAACTGCCACATTTATTCTGGGAACAGGAATGCAAGGAGGACAATCTCCCACACTGACAGCAAAAGACTACTATTGTAATGCTACCTACTCACCACAGCTTCTATCTTAAGCCCCTTCCTACACAGTGTAATTGTGGAGGTGAACTCCCACTGACATCGAAAAAATGGGACATTTATTCCCACCAAAGGACTGATGACCAAATCAATGGGAAGTGCGTGTGCAGGCTGAGTGCCGCTCAGGACCAGATTGTCCATCTCACCAAGAGCTCAGCTTGAAAGTGTTACTCAGCCTAGCCAAAGTTTCTTTCCCCACTCACTCTACTCACTTCTTATTGGGCTAGAGTGTAAAAAACAAACAAAGATACAGTATGAAACATTACAGACAATAGATAATTGTTCCTTCCACTCAGCTTCATGCTTTCAAACCACATACACCACAACCATAGTATACATAACTAATGTATGTCATATTATAAAATTTACAATTGACAAATAGTGCTCTTTGCTAGGAACAACATCATGGAAAATGGCAAAAGCCTTGTGTAATATACCATGCTGTCAACAGCAAATAATTCAATTACCATAGTAATATGGATGCAGAATACAGCAACCAGTAATTCACTGAATAAAAGACCTTATCCAAAGATGCGCTCTCATCAGTCCTTTCAAATGTAGATAGCCCACGTCACACTGTGTCCTATAGTGTATTTTGAGAAGTGGCCACATTTTGGTTTATCTGAAATGAACTTGATGCTGGTGAAAGACCTGGACTGAGAGCTCTAGAAAATAAAGTTCTCTATTAAATCCATAGAACGTACTGCATGGGGAATGGGCTTGGAAGCTGCCATCACACTGCCCTTCCAACATGGCTCAGCCCTCATCCAAGAGAAAAGTAGTCCTGTCTCCAAGGGTGTTCGTTCCACAGCAGCTTGGTTGAGGCTGCCAAATAAACTTGATGCTTGTGGTTGTCGTTATTTTTAGTGAGGCAGATACTTATCTACGAGGACAGAGGTTCTCAAACTGGGGGGTGGGTCCCCCTTAGGGGGGACACGGAATGTATTGTGGGTGTGTGTGAGAAGCTTTAGGGGGAAAAAGAATTACTGCACACATTTTACCCACCGCAAAGAATAAGTAGGGTCATAGAACATGGCAGGGTCATAGAATATCAGAGTTAGAAGGGACCTCAGGAGGTCATCTAGTCCAACCCCCTGCTCAAAGCAGGACCAGTCCCCAGACAGATTTTTGACCCAGATCCCTAAATGGCCCCCTCAAGGATTGAACTCACTACCCTGGGTTTAGCAGGCCAATGCTCAAGTAGCAAAGCTGATTCCTCCAGACAAACAGGTCCTCAGATGGTGCTGTACGTTTTGATGGCTTTCTGTTAAGCTTGCATAGCATTATACAAAGTCATTGCCCTCCATATGTTAATCTGTTTGCTATGAAATGGTGCGGACATTTAATTGTGAGCGCCAACCACAATCGCAGTTTTGCTTTTATTACAATGGATTGTTGACTCTGTTTGAATCAATGCCTTACTGTTTTTAATATTTAGTAGGAGTTGCATGTTGATTTTTTTTATTGGTATATGTACTTGTGTGGCGGGAGGTAAATTTGAGAACCACTGTACTAGGAGCTAGATTGAGATTATTAACAATTTATTTCACAGCCTTTAGTCAGATGATGACTTTTTCCTCACTACTAACCTGGGCTAGATTTGAACTGGTGATCCAGAGATGAGTGTTCTGTACATCATTATCAATCTCCGAGCCTCCTAATCTCTCAGTTTAATTTTCTTTTAAATCAAGATCTTAATATAGAGCTAAATTTCAAATATTGTGTCATACATCAATAGGGCTGGTTATTAAGAGACAGAAAGAAAGTATGTTATGGGTTCCAACAGCAAAACACATTTATGCCTAATGTTGTGTCTAGTTAAGCTAATGGGAACTAACCAAAAATTCTGAAACTTTTTAGCTCCTCAGCCATTAATAAACAAAACTTCTATACAGTCATAAAGATGGGTCTGAAACACAGTCTAGTATGGGAACACACTGAAGTTGAGGAAGTTTGGATCTAGACTTTCCATGTCTATACAGCTGTAGCATTTAAGGAGTTAGATGTTGAAAGAAGAGACTTATAATAAAAAAGCCACTTTACTAGAACACCATATGTGTGCCCTAGAGGAGAAAGACACTCAGCTGCCAGACTGATTCACTGAAAGTCTGGTGGAGCAATATAACCATCTGGTGTCCACAACCATTAATGCTTTGACCCCAAAACACCTTCTTTCCCCATCTCCATAGATCATGATGGTTTACGGAAACTCTGTCAGATGAAACAGGAAGGCAGACAGCTACATCATCATGGTGAAAAACCCATTCCATAATACACAAACAAAAGCCAAAGGAATTCTTGTAAACACGTACCAAGCTGTGCAAGAAGCTAAAAGAACCCTCTTTCTCCTTGTTGTAATGATGACCACCTGACCTCTACTGTGTAGAATACTAACTTATCAACCCCAATGCCTCAACCCATCCACATATCTGAGCACCTCGCTCTGTAAAGAGCTCTTATTCTTCTTTGCTGAAAAATTAACTGAATTCCCATAATCCCCATGGCCTTGCTGCAATAATAAGAAAACCTGCAAAAAAAAAAAACAACCATGCACATGGAGGTTTCACTCATAGAAAAGAAATGTAGGTAGGGTTGGACAGGAAGAGGTCCCATTTCCCCCACCCAGGCAGGGATTAGATAAATCTATCCCCCTCTCCCCCTGACACTGCTGCCCCCCCCTCAAAAAAAAAAAAATAAAAAAAAGGATGAGGATGATCACTCTAACACACACCACACACCCATCATGGATGGATGGCAAAAGCCAGTGAAGAGCACTTACACTTGCTTCTGAATAAAATAACCAATCCTTTCATTGAAGGCAATCCACCAACCACCCTGAAGCAATACTCGGACCAGCTCTCAAGCAGCCAATGCTGAATTCTACAACCCACACCAGTTACCATCCATCTCCAATCTCCCTTTCCTAGGCAAGGTGTGACGCATGGCCAGAAAGGGTTAAGCATCCTGCAGGCTAAATGATACAGTGTCAACCTGTAGAGACATGTTAAAACAGTACATAAATGGTAATTAGGGCCATTCCATGGTAGATAGGCTAGAAATTTGAAATGCAAACCTATATTGTTAGAAATTAGAGGTGATACTAATTGTATGTGTGTGCTCATATGTTAGCCATGTAAACAGACAGTTCCTTGTCTGTCACTACAGCTATTGATTCAGAGATCAAAAGGGAATATTAACATTTAAATGAACTGTAAACATAGAATATCACTGTGTTCGTCTCTCTTTGAAATGTATAGCAAGTCACCTGACAGTGACAGAAAATGGGCAATTGTTTTATGTTAATCTGTGTAAATAATTACCACTGATGCTTAAGAAATAGGTCCGCTTCAAAGTCTCCATAATTGCCTACTGTTCACCTAAGAACTCTGACCTGTCAAGAGAAGGCCTGGAATTGTATAAAAGACACTTGGGTCCTGAACCTGTCATCTCAGACCTGCTTGATGCTTCATGCAGGGGAAGCTTAAGTCATAAGGCTGAGATCTCAGTCCTAAACTGGAACACCCTGAACATGAAGATTGGACTATAATCTATGAACTAATTCTGAAAGAACTCTTTGCAACTACAACGCTTGCCATCTCTAATATGAATTCAATCTCAAGAACTGTTCTCATGTCTGCATGTATACTGATCCTTTAACCAATACACTCTCTCTTTTCTTTTTTTAATAAATTTTAGTTTATTTAATAAGAATCGGCTGTAAGAGTGTATTTGGGTAAGAGCTGGAATATTCATTAACTTGGGAGGTAATGTGTCTGATCCTTTGGGATTGGTAGAACTTTTTTTATGATGAATAAGATTTTAAGTAATCCTCATCATATTTGACTTGGGTGTCTTGGTGGAGGCCTAAGGCTGGGTTATTTTAAGGGAATGTGTTGTTGGCTTGTGGGTAACCAGTGAGGTATTATAGAAGCTGTTTTGTGCTGGCTTGGTAAATCTAAGTATTGGTATATCCACCAGCTTTGGGGATTGTTTGCCCCATTCTTTGCAGTTCACCCTAATTGAGTGACCTTCCTTGGCTCCCAGGAGACTTCAGTCACTGATTAAGTGGGGCTGATCAAACTCCAACAGCATTTGACGCATGCTGATACCAAAGAATCTATTGCATCTGGATTTACACTAGGATGTTGCTGAAATGAGATGGCCACACTGGGTAACTTCAGGTCACTCTGAACTGGGCTGAGGAAGATCATCACTAGAAAACTCCAACATGAAGTACCTCCTGGGAAGGGAATAGAAGGGAAAGAAAGGGCTGGTCTACACTGGGGGGGGGGGGAAATCGATCTAAGATACGCAACTTCAGCTACGTGAATAGCATAGCTGAAGTCGAAGTACCTTAGATCGAATTACTTACCGTCCTCACGGCGCGGGATCGACGTCCGCGGCTCCCCATGTCGACTCCGCTACCGCCGTTCGCGTTGGTGAAGTTCCGGAGTCGACAGGAGCGCGTTCAGGGATCGATATATCGCGTCTATTTGAGACGCGATATATCGATCCCCGAGAAATCGATTGCTACCCGCCGATACGGCCGGTAGTGAAGACGTACCCAAAGAAAGACAGAAAGAAAGGCAGAAAGAAAGAAAATATTACATTGGTACCCTGAAACCACACCATCCAATTCTGGACCCAGTTCAAAATCCTAGTCCTAATCTATAAATACTCACAATAGGATAGAATCTCAATACCTTAGAGACTGTCTTTCCATCAGTAATTCATACTACTGTAACCATGAGACACAAAAAAGCTGAGGCAGAAACTGACACTTTCAGAAGCCAGCGGCAGAGAGTTTACAGTGACCAGCACTATGCTATGGAACTCACTTTCAGAGAGATAAGGATGTGTCCAAGTCTGCTATTATCAGAACATGATGTGAGGCCCCATCTTTCCTTCAAGCCTTTTCACAATGACAGGGATGAAGCATTACAGGCTGTGCGACAGTAAAATAGAAAGAAGAAGAAGAAGAGAACTTTCCAACAAAAATATACACATCACAATATTCACAGGAATAACAGCATCTTCGTGGCAAATAGAGGCGTGTTCTTTGGTTAAAGTATTTGGGACCCTTAATTTTGCACTAGAACTATATAACATGATGACTGGATGTTGGGTGAGAGGGAGAGAGAAAGGGGATGGGTGGAAAGACAGATCCACCATTCAGTTGCAGACAAAACAGCACAAGAGATTGTATGTGCAGCTCACAGTTTCATTGAGCATCACTTTTCCCTAGGGCTGGTAAAAAACTATTTTGACTGAAAACTGGGTTTTCAACAAAACTAAATTTGTTATGAAAAGCATCTGCATGCTAAGAAAAATAATGGATTTTTTAAAAATAAAAAACCTGAACATCTGAAATCTGAAAAATATTTGTTAAAAACAGAAGTATTCTGATTTTGATACTGTGCTGCAATGCCTCATGGAAGATGTGGTTCAGTTACTTCATGCTCTCATTCGCCTCTCTAGTCCAGGCCCTTTGGGTGCACTACATCTCCCATGATGCACAGCCAGTTACTTCCATGGTACACCATCTCCTCTCTCCAAGAGGGGAGACTGCGGTGCATCATGGCAGATGTAGTCCATGGCAGGAAGCCCAGCCATAGAATAAGAGCATGAACTATAACTCCCATGAGGCACACTGGCAGCATCGTGAATTCAAATACTTTGGATTTTGGCCAAAACTTTTCTTTTTAAAATTTTCACAGAAAAATCAACATTTTCCATGGAGGGGAGGAACAACACCATTTTTTGACCAACTCTCCTTTTCTCACTTCCCAGTTCTGGTTTCCTGTCACATTTCCCTCAGGCTCCTAAATCCCAAATAGTTATGGATTGGATTGTTGCATATGCATGGAGGTCTATGACCCTCCTGGGAGCTCTGGCAGGCATTGTGCTGAGTGCTGGTAGCGCACAACCACTTCACTACTCTAAGAGAAGATGTAGTGCCCACTCCTCTTTGTGTACAGCCAGTGCTGTTGGCTGGTTCAGAGGTGGGGTAGGCTCACAACCCAACTGCAGAAGTTAGTGATGGCAGTTACACTAGCTCTGCAAAGTTCTTGCACTCCTTGAGCACACAGACACCATGTTTACCTGTCCCCAGTTCAGGGGATGCAAGGGAGAGAAGGGGAGAAAGATGCCTTGTACCTTCTATCGCTACACACTTGTGCAGGGGACCGAACACAATCTGATCCTGTGAAAATAGCAACAACAATTATCCTATCATTGGACATCAGGGCAGCTCAAAACTCTCCAACTGTTAACAAATGAATTACCATCTACCTGGACCCAAGAGTGACATGCTTTCTCAACAATCAGAACAAATCCTACAAGAGAGATGGAACTGGACTCTTCTAAACGCTGTATGAAGCATTTATAGTAAAAATGTGCAGTGGGATACTTTTTTAATCTGTTTCATAAAAGATCAAAGAAAAAAAGGTATAAATATTTAGCAGGAGGTTGGTTTTTTTTGTCAACTACATGTTAATACTAAAGGCTACAAAAAGTATTACTAAAAATAATATTGCTGTCAAGTTAAAAATGTATCTGATAAAGGACTAAAAAGGGAATTTATAAGAGGAGTGAAAACACTTCATCCTCTTCAGAAGCCAGGCTGGATCAGTGTGACAGCAGGTGCTCAGGCATCTTCTATTAAACAAAACTCCATCACCTCATTAACTCTGGAAACCAAATTCCAAGCTTGAAGAGAGTTCTGCCAAAAAATGTCTTGTGGTAATAAATAAGAACAAAAGTTGGTCACTTCCAACGGTATAAAAACAACAGATCTCTTGTGACAAGAAATGGGATGCCCGGCTTGATCAAAAATAGACAGTGACTGTTACAGGCACCACAGATGCACGTCTTTTATGAAATAGGGATAGATAAGAAGGCAACTATGTTCAGATGCCACTGCAGAACAAAGTACTAAACGGCCAAACCATTCCTTTGAGACCATCAGTAATGTGAACAGTAAGGGGAGAGCAGCAGTACACACTAATACGCAAAGGGTATTTCGCACCAATCACAGCTTTGTTTGTGAATGACCTTAATGGGCTTTCCACTCCAGGGCCTTCGGGCACTTCTGCAATATAAATAATACCTAATCAGAAGAACTAGGTTTAATTAGACAAAACCTATCAGGATCAGGCCCTATAGTGCAAACCAGTGCACAAGAATTTAGGGAGAACTGTCTATCTTAGGTACTTATACGACCCTCATTGCCAGAATATCTGACAACTCACGACCTGTAATGGATTTATCTCACAACACCTCTGTGAAGTGCTATGTCTCCCCCATTTTTTCTTTTTAAATCACATATTAGGAGGAACTAAGGACCCAGAGACTAACTGACTTGCACAAGGTCACACTGAAAGCAGGGACTTGAACCAAGGACTCCCAAGTCAAGGCTAGTGCCCTAACCACTGGACCATCCTTCCTCTCTGTCAGCTGTAAAGCATCTCATGAACAAAACAGGTTGCTGTGTGGGCATAGTCCACCCATATGCAATAGACAAGACAGCAAAAGGGACAAGGAAAGCGATATACTAATCAAATGTGTCATTTTTGCAAGTGTCATGCAAATTCCATACTTTAAAATTGACCCTGGGGGCAAATAGGGGCTGGTGGTGGTGGAGATGAAGGACAAGATTAGCTATCATGAGCATGACAGCAGGGAGAGGAAGGAAGGGACTTGCGAAGTGAGAATACACTTAGGGTACATCTACACAGCAAAAAAACCCACGCCAGTGAGTCTCAAGAGTCACGGGCAGTTGACTCGGACTCACAATGAGGGGCTAATTATAGCAGTGTTGACATTTGGGCCCCGGCTCCAAGACTCTCCCTCTTGCTAGGTGTCAGAGCAGGGCTTCAGCCCAAGCCTGAGTGTCTACACTGCTATTTTTAGCCCTGCAGCGCAAGCCCCACAGGGCCGAGTCAGCTGACCCGGCTCTGAGACTCGCCACCACAAGTCTTTTTTTGCTGTGTAGACATACCCTTAGGTTAAAAAAAAATTCCTTTGCTTTTTTTGATATAGAAATTACAGAACATTCAAAAGAATCAAAAACTATGCAGCCAGGATATTTCCCCAGCTCCCCACAGGGCATCTCACAGTGCTATAGGAAAGTCTATAAGATGTTCGTATTTATATTTTTTCCACCTGTCAACTTACTTTTTGGTTTCCAGTAAAACTGAGTGGAGATTTTCTAGCAAGACATGTAATTACGTGGTGTTTCCAGCTGACTTTATTTATTATTTACTTGGTTTATTTTTTTTAAAAGCTCTCCCTTTTCCTCATAAAAGAAAATATTTTTTCAAAACGGGCATTTTTTTATGGCGATTAATCTTGCTCACCAGCTTTGGTTTTGAACTATAGAGATTCCTCTCCTTGATAATACTTTCCTTCCCTGAGGACAATTCCGTTCCACATAGTCAGTCACAAGAAACTGGACCTGACTGTTTTTTTGACAGTCGATGCCTTGGGAAGATGACTCAGAAACAGTCCACAAGTAAGGAAGACCCTGGGCCAGTAGGTTAGACCATTGCTAGTGCACAGCAAAACAGTGTCTAGCTGTTAAATATTCCTCCTATTTATCCAATTACATAATGCCATAGTTCCCAAGGGCAGATCTTCAGCTGGTGTAAACTGGCCTAACTCCTCTGAAGTGACAATTTATACCAGTTAAGGATCTGCTCAAAAATCTTGTGGGGTGCTTTACAATTTAAATCACCACAAAATTCCCACTTCCATTGCTATTCTCAGTGATTCACCCCAGGTACCACAGCTGCATTCACTCCTAGTGGGCTAGTTGATGTCCTCATAATAGAAGGAATAAAATTGAGGATGGGGAAAACTGACTGGTGCCAGCTGCCACAAAAGGAAGAATGGGCAGCATGCAGGTGAGATAGTCTAAGGCTGCTAATGCATGAAGTTTATCACTTGCTTCCACAACTCATAACATACCACTTACATATCAAAACTTCCGCTGTATGTCTCATTAATTTTAGTACTAATTGTCTGAATGAAAAGAAATTGTAAGGATTTCTTGTGCATGTCAATATGACAATAATACATGGTATTATAGTCTATAATGACTTTCACATATAGGTCTCAAAGCACTTAACAAAGGAGGTCAGTATCGTGATCTGCATTTTACATATAGAGAAATTGAGGCACAGAGAGTTAAAGTGACTTGGTCAATGTTACACTGTAGGTTAGCATCCAAGCTTGAAACAGAACCCAGATCTTCCAAGTCTAAATTCAGTGCCCAATCCTCTCAGCCACACCGCCTTCTCCTTTCCCACTCTGTTGCGTTACAGCCACCTACTGTGTCTTTTCCATATTTATACTGTAGCTCTGAAGAAGGGACTGGCTTTCATTTTATGTTTGTATATGCCTCACACATCAGAGAACGGGGCCTCTGTGCATTATTGTAATACAAATAATTAACCTCTGCATATGTGTATATGATCACGCAAGTGTATATATGCACACACACGCTCATGCTTGCAAAGGCTATTTTGTATATTAACTCTAGCAATATTGCTTAGGTTAGCAAGACATTTTATAATACAGGTTATAGGCTAACAAGACATGAGTTTTGTTTGTTTCACACCCAGTTTTCCGAAAATTCAGATGTTTATTGAGTAACCATTGGGGTGACTGGGTCTTATAAAAGGTACATAACTGAGTGTGCCACTATATACGTTTTCTCTTGCACTTTCATTAAATTTGAAGTTACAGAGTATGAAATAAACTATTTTTGATGGGGCCCTGTGTTGTAACAAAAAGTATCTTAGCGGGGTCATGCTTTGTAAACTGATTGATTTGAGGGAGGTACATTTTATTGTTCCACAGATTGGAGAATGGATAGAGGAAGACTGTTAAATATAGTCTGGGAAATGCATTTTCTCCATCTTTTTTTAAAAAAACCCTAAGCTCTTGGTGTGTGATTGGTTAACTCCTAACAGAGAATTATGGAAAAAGCTTGACATTCATCATGTACTAGATGAAGCATCTTGCAGGTTATGATGTTTGGCCTCACATACCAGGATCTCTGAAAGCGAGATTGCCATAAAAAGTGATGTGCTACAAAATGAAGAAAAAGATCCTCTTTCTGAGATTACAGGTACATACCTGAACAACACTGAACCAAATGTAACCCTGGTGTAAGCCAATTAAAGTCAATGGAGTTTGCCCTCTACTTTTTCCTCAATGTACAATTATATACTACACACTTACTGCCAGGGGCGGCTCTAGAAATTTCGCCGCCCCAAGCACAGCGGCATGCCGCGGGGGGCACTCTGCCAGTCGCTGGTCCCGCGGCTTCGGTGGACTTCCCGCAGGCGTGCCTGTGGAGGGTCCGCTGGTCCCGCGGCTCCACCAAGCCACGGGATCAGCGGATCCTCCACAGGCACGCCTGCGGGAGGTCCACCGGAGCCGCGGGACCAGCGGACCCTCCGCAGGCATGCCGCCGAAGGCTGCCTGCCTGCCGCCCTCCCGGCAACCGGCAGAGCGCCCCCCGCTGCATGCCACTCCAAGCACGCACTTGGCATGCTGGGTCCTAGAGCCACCCCTGCTTACTGCCAAACTGGAAAGCTCAATCTGAGGGGTTAATAGTGCATTTGCATGTGCCTGTGGGGACTTGAGAGGAAGAGGAAATGTGAGGCTAATGACAAACTCATTAAAACAAAATTTACCTGACATTCCTTTAATTTAGAGATGGGCCATAACCACAGAATGCTAAACTGGATCTGAACTTTCCCAACTTTGGGACATTTTTGGATTGCGGGGACGAAGGGGTTGGTTTAGCTCACTTCAGAGATACAGGTCTTGATTTTGATTTTACCAGTGCAAACCCAGTGTAAATCAGATCCAGATCCAGACACAAATTGTCCAAAGTTTACAATCTGGGCTTTTCATTTGAGCCTATGTTTCTTTTCATTTACTCCCAAGACTGGTTGTGTTTGACGTAGTGGCTAGTAGCTGATAATCACATGCCAACAATTCACTACATTCACACCAGAACTAAAATACAGCAAATCTCATTGTTCAAAAAGTTCACAGACAGAAAAACCAAACTACAAGTTTCAAACAAGATTTAGGAAAAACAGCCTTATGACCCCAAAACATAGTTGGTATAAATTGGTCTGTTTCCATGGAAGTCAATGGAGCTATGTCTATGTACACCAGCTGAGGAGCTGGTCGACTGTCTTCAAAACAAGAATGAGGACACCCCCGATGGGAAAGTTTCTAAAATTAATTAGCAGAAGCAGCTAGTGAAATCCTATTTCTGTAAAACGATGATACACATGCTTGGTTGGGAAATTAATAAATGTGTGTAATTGGGCTTAGACAGGGGTGAGGAGTTAAAATAGCTATTGGTAGGCCTCAGCGGACAAAAATGAAATTCATAACAGGGCAGGGGGCTTGTGCTAGTTTCAACCTACCGCTTAAGCCCTATGTCAAGCCCTATGTTAAGTGGGGCTTAAGTGATGTGTACATGGGCCCTCTGCACCAGAGTGAATTTCATTCTATGTGAGTGAAGATCTCCAATTTGATCTGTAATGCAGATATATCTTTCCAGGATCTGCAACTGAAAGCTCTCTCTTTCAGTATTTAATTGAATATAGCAGCAATGCATAAGAAATTACTTCCATTAAAAATGAATCTCTTCCAGATCATTGCTTTTAATACTCCCGCATGTCTCGAAACATTGACCTCGGCTGACTGTTTGGTTTTCAGGTATTAAGTGGAGTGGCCAGGGAGAGAGAGAAAAAGAAAAGCCTTCATAATAATAAGCTACACTGTTAATCAGTCATTTGCTGATAGAATGCAATGTCTGTGCTCTTTAATAAACAGGTAGATTGTGAATGTGAAATAATCAAAGTGAGGCTACTATGAAACTCTGCTATAAGATATTTTGAATAAGGATCTATAAAGCTGCTAATTGGATTCAGAAAGTTGTAGAGTCATTATCCTATAACACTGTGTTGCTTTGAATAGAATATGAAATCCATATTTCTAGAGACTGTGTTTTCCTTGTGATTAAAATGTAAAAGGAAATGAGCATGCATATATATGAGTTTTCAAGAATAAAAATGAATAATTAAAAATTAACTCATTGCAATTATAAAGCATCCACAATAACATTATTTTGCCATTTATCTTTTAATTAAAGATGTCCCATGATTCAGATTTCATAGGCATGAAATTAGCATGGATTTTTAATGTTTGGAGAAAAACACAGTAGGTTCATTGCACTGATGTATCTGGTATGATACCATCTCGGTGTAAAATGAAGACGGGGAGAGGGATGCTTGGCACTACATATAAATCACTGATCTTTCACCTCTTAGGACAGTTTCACAATCAAATTGAGATGCTAAATGAGTTCAGCTTTTAATGTAAAAAGAGCCCAAATTACAAAAGCTCCACCATGTAAATAATTCATTCAGGAGCCACTGCTCAGGCAAAAGCTTAGTGCTGAATTAGTCTGAGGACTCTATTATCTTTTACCCAGCAAAAGGATGATTAGTGGGAGAAATGTCACATTTATATTTTAAAAAAACCTTTCAAAGATGACTTGCATCCTTTGGCACAAACCAACCATCTTAAAAAATGGAGAGAGATCGAGTGTCCCCCATTATGATTTCTAGCTCCTGTATCAAGGAACCAAGTTTACCCAGAATAATCAATAATGCAGTGCTTGGCACATTCCAGGTGACTGTGCTGAATCACCCTGCCATTGATCCACAGTCTAGCACATAGTGCCAAGTGTCCTCGAGGGAGGGGGCAGATCCCTCCAAGCAGTTATGCCTAGATTCTTAAGTCACAGCGCCAGTGCAGTCTGCATAGTCTCAAGTGTCAACTCAACTGTCAGTAGAGTACAGCAACTAAAGAACAGATACACTGTATAAGGAGCAGTGAGTAACAGCAGCTCACTCATCCCTCCTAGTGTGAAGGAGGAAATGTACTGCTTCAGCTATTTTATAAAATGTCAGAAAGGGTCACATTAACAAACGGGATGGGAATTTACTAATAAATACATTTCTTTATAGATTTTCTAGTAAAATGGAATTTGATGTCTTCCCGGCATATAGTGTAGTTCATATAAAAGTAGAGTTTCCTTTGCAGGTGTCCTTGTATGGTCATCAGTGGAAAAAGTTGATGTTTACGATTCTAGTAGTACCTCAGATGCCATAGCAATTGCAAGCTGCCGTACCATTGTGGGTAAATGTTGACTTTTTAATGAAAACTACTGTAATTCTGCTTTTCTCATTAGCAGATCTACAGAATGCCTACTTGGTTGCTGTGTCTTTGACTTGCATCTGTTATGCCCTTATGCAATGCCAATGGAAATAAATCAAAGAACTCACACAAAGACTGCAGGAACTGGCCAAAGAAATCTTGGTCTTTGCTACTTGGTAAAAGGCAACTATTTCACGGAAAACACAGCTGCATCTTCCTGGAAAAGGAAGAGCTCCCAATAACAAATGAAGAAATCTGAGAGGAATCGTATTATTCCATCCTTACTCTAATCGTGCATTTTTGGCTTTTCTCTGAGATCAATATCAAGCAGACCTTAGATGCTGCTTTTAATGACATATACATGCTTGTAAGGGGTCCTGGGAGATGCTCGATACTACTGTGAGATGGGAGCCATGTAAGTACCTTGACAGAGACCACTACTTTACATCTATCTTCAATCCTGGCAACTCTTATTCATTGCTACACTCCATATTCAGGGCTGGCAGCTCACACTGATTTCCATGGCGCTGGAAGTGTAGTCCAACTACTAGAAAGTGTATTCTAGTCTACAATCATTTGTGATGTGAAAACAATGTGTATTCCTAACAATAAAAGGATGCATTCATTACTTACACTGCGTAGCAAGAGGGATGACGACTGATCTATAGTAATAGGTCTTTCCTCTAATTTACATCTATTTCTTTTGAGACATGGCCAGGCGGTTGCCTCTAACTTCTTCATAGTCCTAAAAATGCCCTTCATTTTGGTTTGCTCTCTGCTCCAATTGTTTCTTCTCCAGTCTCTTCACATGCTTTTCATGTTTTTAAAGCTAGCTTTTACTGTTAGTGTCTATTCCGTGCCCATATTTCTGATCCATATCTCATTTCTGGCAGGTCACAGATGTCAGATTTTTTAAAAAGAGGAATCTTAGTCTTTATGATGCTGTTCAGCCTGCCAAAGAACAAGGTTCAGCCTTGACTCTTCTCTAGACCTCATTGTCCTGTTTCGGAATATCACCTACAAACTGGCAAAGTTATAATGCAGTTGCTCGAAAAGCAGCGCATTGCAGACTCTAATCTGGAAGCTTTCACTACTTCATTAGCACAAGATACTGTCCATATAGTCTTCCTTTATAGAAAAGAATTAATTGGAAATTATACCAATTGGGTTCTATAGCAGTTGAACAGGATTCTATAGCAGTTATACAGAAATTAATAGAGAATACTCTCTTGTGTATAAGTGTTTTCAAATACAATCCTATAGAATTTCATAGCAAGGTAATAATTTTCTATTAAAAATTCTATAGGTCTTTTCCAGAGATCCTATTTTTCTACAGGTAGTAACCCTTCTATTCCATTTGATGCAATGCCACTCAAATTCTCATGGCCAGCAAATAAATGCATAACGTACAACCACACAGCGAGTGGGAGATAAGGACAGCTTTATGGCCTGGTAGGCCATCATGCTAGTCCCTGCTCAATGGCACTCTTATCTGGCTACAGTAGCTGTCAGAGAAAAAGCAGCATGGTCTAAAGCTTAAACTACAGGCAAGGCTTAGCAGCCGGCGCTCTCTTGAGTGGAACTGCGGTAAATATTTTCAAACCCTAGAGGCGAGCCGCAGTGTGCCCAGCGGGGCTGAAGCCCTAAGATCTCCCGACCCCACAGCTGAAGCCCGGAGCCATGAATGGTGTGGGTTGGGGGCTCCAGGAAATAATATATGAGAATTTAAGCCCTGAGTACAGGCCTAGGATTTTGGAAGTCTGCTGCTGACAAAAACTGGTTGTATGATCTTGAACAAGTAACTTTATCTTCCTGTGCCTCAGTGGGGATAAAGGTACTGTTGTGGAAAATTGACCACACGGCTGATTTTAGATCAGACAGCTTGAGGCACCTTTATTTCATACAAGCATATATACAGGGAGAGTCAGCATGGCCCCACACTGCTTTACCCTTTACAAATTTCATCAAGCTTATAAAGGCTAAAACCACAAACTACAATTCGATACATTGCCTTATTTGGAATTAATATTTTGCAAACAAGCAAGGCACCTCATTATTTTCCATTTTAGGTTTTTCCTGTTATTGTTCTTTGGCAGTCAAGTTGGTGGTATGACTGTCTTAACGACCCCTACCTTGCGGTTACATTGTGAAAAGGCTCTTGCCACATTCTAATTGTCACAAGCTGAGCTGGCACATATGGGGCCCTCTTTTGTCCCTCTCCCCAGTTCAGGGGCGGCTCTAGGCACCAGCGGGCCAAGCGCCCGCTTGGGGCGGCATCCTGGGGAGGGCGGCATTTGGTTCCGGTGGAGCTCCCGCCAGCATGACTGCGGCGGGTCCCGTCTTCCCGCGGCTCCGGTTGAGCTCCCGCAGGCATGACTGCGGCAGGTCCGCTCGTCCCGGGCTCCGGTGGACCAGCCGCAGGCATGCCGGCGGGAGCTCCACCGGAGCCAAATGCCGCCCTCCCCAGGAAGCCGGAGCCGCGGGAAGAGGGGACCCGCCGCGGGACTGGGGAAGGGCGGCGCAGCGCACCGCACTGCTTGGGGCAGCCTACTTTGTAGAGCCGCCCCTGCCCCAGTTCCCCTTTTCCTGGTTTCTTGCTTCCCCAGTGACCCTTGTACAGATAAACAAGTTTAGCAGAAGTTTAAACCTTTTGCTCTTATATAGCAATTGTTCTAGCTACAGGCCTTGGGCCTGCGAGGCAAGGGGGGTTAAGGTACACTTAAAATTTTGGGCCTATAAGCGGGGTGGGGGGGGATATTTTCCCTATCAATACTTATTAACCAATTGTAGGCCTCGCTGGAGCCCTAAGCATAAGTAACAGTATGCACCAAAGACTATGAACCAGAGTAGGTCCGGTCTTGGCAAAATAGTGTCAGGGACTCTAACCCCGACAGCGAAGTTAGTTGTCTGATCACAGAGAGACAGGCAACACCAGCAAGGTCCAATCAAAAGCTCTTTATTGACAAGTGCACGCATCAACAAAGAGCAGCTCGTTTCCAGTGAGAACCAGCCCCGCTTTACAGCTTAGTATTAGCTTATATAGACAGTTTTATTACATCATACATCATTCACTTGAGCAACCCACCCCCCTTTGTCTAACAACTTGAAACTAGACACTTTTAATATACACATATGCCTAGACTTTATGTCTACAACTACAGATTATTTAATAATATCTTAACAAGCACCAAAAGTTAGGAATACAGGGGAGTTTTAAACAAACCTATAACTCAACCAGGGAGTTAGAATCTGAACTGTGGGATGCTAAAGTTTCTTATCAGTTCTTCAAACACTGTTCTTAACACTGCACTGCTGGTACTATGCCAGGAATGCAACCCCTGGTTTATCTCACTTTTTCCAGGGCTTTGTGAGACAATGCTGCTTCTCAGTATTTTTCCACTCTGGGATTACCCAGAAACCTCTGTTAGCCTGACTTCAGTCAGGTTGGTATACCTGTTTTGTCTGCTATATCTTCATTCAGGCCTAACAATAGCAATGCACCAGGTATTAGCTAATGCCGAATAAGCACCTTCCTGACTGGAGAGGATGGTACAGGAACACAGAGATCTCTCAAGTAATTATATAAATACATTTCAAAGAGATGGTACAAGAACATACTGACTTCTTGTCAAGATAAGGAGGGGATGACAGGATAATGGATAAGGATGTTTTGTTTGAACTAGCAGGTACAAGGTAAAAGGATGGTAACTAACAATATCTGGAGTGTCATATATAACTTATTTGTATCAATGTATAAAAGGAGAAGTCATAGGAGGGGCATATTTGTACTTGCTGAGGGTGCTGGTGTGCTGACTGAGCAGGTACCATTGTTGCAGGCATACATGTGTTAGTGTACTTGTAGCTCCTATGGGACGCTAATACTGTACTTTGTTAACAATCACCCTGGCTGAGTGCCTTCATCACTAAACTGAGCCTGTGGTCTTTCTTATGAATAACACTGAGATCTGCTGAATTGGTACGCTGCACTCTCTACTCGTGCAGCTGACAACAGAGCTCCAAGAACAGCAGCACTGAGCAGCTGTAACAACTTAACAGCCTTAACAACTCTCCGCAGCACTACTACCACCCATCACAAAGATATTGAAAGCCTTAATAAGCTAGTGTGTGTAAAGAGCTTTGAGATCCTCAGATGGAATGAACTACAAGGTCTTTCAAACACTTAACGCATGTGCCTAACTTTATGCGTGTGAGCAGTCCTAATGCAGCATTTTTGCAGGATAGGATTCTAAGCCTAAGTATGATTTATTAATTATTATTACTATTATATTGCACAGCCTTCCAAAGTTCATTTGGGTGGCATGGGGGTAACAGTGTACACTGGAATAAAATTTCTATTGTGAAGCCTGAAAATTAAGAATAGTAAAATCTTGTCTATAAATGTTTTATAATATATTTATTGAAGTCATATGTTATATACTTAGTCTTTCCTTAATAAAATATGTCAATAAAGAGAAAGCAATTTCCAGTCCATTATGAAACTTATGAGCAGGATAAATGTGTAGTTTATTGGACCATAGAGAAGAGACTAACAGTTGATCTGTCACCCTTTGTCAAACCTTAACAGGTAAGGATAGCTTGTCCACTTTGATCTATCACAGTTATGATGCTGAGAAGAACAGTCAGCCCAATGACAAATATTATTTTAAACTACAACCTTTGATGTGACAACATCTATAAAGGTTATGAGCAAAAATGATAAAGTACTAATCAACTGTCCTGTACTAGTGATACAAACTGATGGTATCCAAAGTGAACTTAAAATGCTGCTCTGTGACTTTTGTGCAGGATATTCCACAAAGAGGTGGGGGATCTAGGATTTTTATTAGAAGACACTACAGTCTCTGCCTTGGCACTCATAAGGGCTATGAAGATTGTACTTCTAGGGCCCAATATGGCAACTTACTGAGAGCAATCTGACGTCAGTGGAAGTTGAGGAAATCAGCATTTCAAAGGACTGGGCTCATAAGAGTGAAGTTTACCTTAGGATATGACATTTTCACCTCTTTGCACCTGGCTTTAACTTCAGATTTAGAGCCAAATCTTGAAATTCATACTCAGTCCTTATTCAGGCAAAGTCAGAGAGCTTTGACTGAGTGAGTACATCACTATGAACAACTTTAATATGTGTTACTGAAATACACCCAATACAGCTTCTTTTTTAACTACATGGAAACAGATTAATTCTTTCCCAACCGACACAACCACAAAATCACCATCAGAAAGAATTCACTCTATGAATGAGACACCCAATACACTGACTATACCCCTTACAGTATCGTATTTTGTAGCGAACAATGGGTTTTTGCATCTCTTTATCCCTTGCTATCATCCCCTCTTGTAGTGTTTTGTTCACTCTCTTTAATATCTCTAAAAATTGGGATTAATACAAATTGTCTAATGATAAAATGGATTCACCAGTGTACCTCAGAACAGACATTCTGGAAGCAAAACTTTTGCCATTCCTCTTACAATCACAAGTTCACTGGCTAATGTGAGTGGAGGTTTGTAGATGATTTGGCCGTTCAAAGCATGGGAGATTGATTCATCAGAGACCCTTTTACAAATGTATTTCTTGGGGCTGGTCCACACTAAGAAGCGGGGTCGAACTAGGGTACACAAATTCAGCTACGTGAATAGCGTAGCTGAATTCGAAGTACCCTAGTTCGAACTACTCACCCGTCCAGACGCCGCGGAATCAAAGTCCGCGGCTCCAAGGTCGACTCCGCCACCGCCGTTTGCAGTGGTGGAGTACCGGAGTCAACCGCGGCGCTTCCGGAGTTCGAACTATCGCGTCCAGATTAGACGCGATAGTTCGAACTCTGAGAAGTCGAACTCACCGCATCGACCCGGCTGGTAAGTGTAAACTAGCCCTTGTTAGTAACGCAGAAACCACCAACACACCACACACCTTTACAAACAGTAGGACTAGATTGGGTCCCTGGGACATAGCTCTACGTAAAAGGCGGAAGGGTGACATGTTGCTGGCTCCTTGAGCATAATTCCTTCTTTGCTGCCCCTTTGTTGTTGGCCTATGCCACTATGCTACCCCTGGTGTGCTAGATGAGCTGTGGCAAGATTTTGCCCATTCCTCTCCCTCCGTGTGTGTGTGTGTGTGTGTGTGTGTGTGTGAGAGAGAGAGAGAGAGAGAGAGGCTATGTCTACGCTGCACTGTTAATCTGGGTGATTTACACCTGGGCTAGGCTAACCTGGGTGCTAGCGTTCCCGCAGCAAAGCTGATAATACAATAACAATAATATCCAAGTTATTGTGTCTTCGTTGATTCTGCACTTCCCCGGGTGGGTCTGGGGACATATCCCCTGGTTCTTTGTGCTGCAACACCTGAGGATTTGTTCCCAGTCGATTGTGGGAGAACTTGTCTGTCCTTTGGAGTGCCCTGTAGGAAGGGTATTACGGAACTATCGGCACTTGAGTGATTTACCCTGTGTCCTCCCTGCAATGTGGGTGAGTTCCAGCCTGAGTTAAAGCAGAGCCTGGGCTCTAAGCCATCCTCTTCCAGCTGGGTCAGCCAGTCCAGGCTTAAAGCACCTCCAGACCCGAGTCGGAAGTTCTTCTCTGGGGTCAGCACAGGCGTTAAAGATAAAATCTGGATAAGAGCCCAAGGTCACTGTGCAGTGTAGACACACCCTGAGTGAGTTAGCAGCACCTCCTAGAGTGTGTCTTCATTGCAGTGTTAACCCAGGTTCTTACCTGGTTTTAGCCACACCCTCCTACCATCCACACACAAAAACCTTTGACCCAGTAGCAGAGGGGCTTTGACACCAGGCTACATTACCCAGCTGGGGGTGTAGCTTTGTAGTCCAAGCTCTGCTTTAACTTGGGCTGGAACCTGCCCACTTTCTGGTGCAGATGAAGCCTGTAACCCAGGTTACTTAAATTGGATGTTGATAGTCCTCCAATGCCTTCCCACAATTCCTGCAGGGTAGTATATTCCTGCCCTTCTCCCTTCTTTTGCAACAGAAATCACCTACAAGTTTATACATGCCCATTCAGCATTTCAACCCCATTCCATGAGGCCTGCTACATTCTACTCAGCACTTGAACACAGATGCCCACCAATGTGCTCCTAGCTGACCACAGACTCATAGCATAGAACATCACAGTTTAGTGCAGTGCTAAGAACCATGTGATGTGTCCCAGAAGTCCTAGCACCTAATCTAGGTTAGTGCAGCACCAGTGTGGATATAGCTACATGGGTGTGACTTAAGCGTGGCTCAGAAGTGTGGAGGCTCACACTTGGCTTGGTTAACTTATGTTCCCAGGCCCTGGAGCCTGGACCGAAGCACAGATATACTGCGGCAAAGATACACTCTTCTAAGGTGCCACAAGTACTCCTGTTCTTTTTACTCTTACCCCTGTATTTCCGGGCCCCAATCCTCACAATCTATCCCAATAATGTATAAATAAGGGAGGGAAATAAACACCTTTCTCAGGTTTTCTACCAGCCAGTATTTACAATATACTTTTACTTTCCTTTAAATTACTGGCCAGTGTACAAAGACTAAACCATTGTACCACAAAGGTGGAAATGTAACCATGAGGGTTATTGAACCCGAGTACCTCCAGTGTATCACAATTACAGAGACACCTGTTCTAAATAACTTTGAGCTGAAATACCGAGATAATATGCAGGGTTCGCTCAGTGGCTCTGAACAATTTTTTATTTTCTGTCTTGTGTGTGTGTATGTGCGTGTAAGAGCACTGATTAGACCTCTTAAAGGGCTTTTGTTGTAAACACACATCTTGTGAGGCAAAACACTGGTTACTTACCTTGTACATTAGCTGAAGACCAGAAGATTTTTCATTAGCAGTGTCTTTTGGTCTGCACTTGTGCCCTTCTCCTCCTAATTCTTGGAAACAAGGGCATAAAGGGCAGCGTGGACCAACTGCCTCTCCAGTTCCTTCTCTACTGCAAATAAATTTAGGATAAGGATCTCAAGCAGAGGAGAAGGGGTGGGTAATGGAATACACGTAGGGCCATACATCTCAGAGAACACCAGTTACTGTACACGGTAAGTAACCCATCCTTCTTCTTTGAGTGATGGTCCCTATGTGTATTCCACTCAAGGTGACTCACAAGCAGTATTAACTGAGGAGGAGGCTGCAAGGAGCCCATTTGTACCACAGACTGAAGGTCTGCTCTGCTGCAGAAGGTGTCAGCTGTAGAAGCCTGTACAGTATTAAGGGGTAATGTCTTGCAAAGGCGTGCACAGAACCCCATGTTGTTGCTCTCCAGCTCTCCAGAAGAGGAATATTTCAAACTGAAGCTGTCAAGGCAGCCTGAGCTCTAGTCAAGTGAGCTCTCAGACTCTGTGAGGCAATGTTATCTGTCAATTCATAGCAATGCAGATGCAGCCTGAAATCCACCTAGAACATTCCTATTAGGTGACTGCTTCTCCTCTCATATGGTCAGTGAAGAGAACAAATTGTTTAGTGGATTTCTTGAAGAGTTTTGTCCTCTGTAAGTAGAAGGCCAAGGCTCATCAGACATCTGGAGAGTGGAGCTGCTTGTCCTCCCTGTGGGGATGGGGCTTCAGACAGAAGACAGGTAAGTGGATGACTTGGTTCAGACGGAATTCTGAGATCACCTTCGGACTGAATTTAGGATATAACCTTAGAGAAATTTTATCCTCATTGAAGACAGTATGAGACTACTCATCTGGCTGAGGTGATTGCAACTAGAAAGGCAATGTTCATGGAAAGATAAGTGAAGGAACATGAGAGCAAAGGCTTAAATGGGGAATTTGCTGAGGTCCCACATGAGGATTAGTTTCAGCAATGGAGGAAAGATTCTGACAAGACCCTTCAGAAAGCTTACTGTAATTGCACAGGCAAAGATAGTATAGTTGCTGTCTGGAGGGAGGGGGTGAAAAGTGCTAATAGCTCCCAAGTCCACTCATAAGAAGCTGAGGACAACCCCGACATTTTCAGAGAGACAAGGTTGTCCAGAACATTTGGTATCTCAGTTTTAAACAAGGTTGTAAATCGTTTGATATTCTGTTTTATTGGGTACACTTATCCCAAGGTGCAAATGTACATCTGTTATATGATACCGAGTTGTTAAACAGTGTTAAAGAAAAGTACATGCTTCACTAGACACATAATAACATCAATAGTTTGGTATGTTAGCATCCCCTTTACTTATTTACAGAGCATTGCTAATATTTTTTGTTGCAACAATAATTTCCTTGTACATTGATCGCTCCTGTTAGACAACAAGAGCAAAATCACTTTCGCTGTGAAAATGATCAGTTTTACAGTAGTCAAGTTATATTTAAAAACGATACTCTTCTGTCACTTAAGCTGGAGAAGCATCTATGCATAAAAGACCAGTGATTTATTTGTGATGGGTGGGAAGGAAGCAGGAGAAATATATATTCCCTGGATGGGAAGTTACTGAGGGCCATATTCTAATAACTTACCAATGCAGAGCAGTACGTTACTACTTGAGTGGTGCCTCTGAAGTCAGTGAGAGGACTCAGAGTGAGATCCTTCTCAATGTGAGTAAGGGAACAAAGATGTGCCCTTGAATGTTCACAGTATTGAGGGAACAGCTTAGAAGGGGTGGTTTCCTTGTAGGCCAGTAAATAAATCACTCTAGAAGATCATGGGGAAAGTTCAGACATGCTGTAAGTGGGGGCATATCTACTGATTTTAACAGAGGGGAAAAGGTGCAAACTCCATTGGCTTTTCACATGGAGAGACTTCAGTGAGTAAGGGAGATGTGGGTGGCCTGAAGTGGTCAAAATTATGGGCCAAATCCTTCCTTCTGCGCACAGACCAAGTAATAGGGCTGTGTACAAGGAGGATATGCTTATGGGTGGTGGTGGTGGTGGTGGTGGTGGTGGGAGGGGGATGATCCTATCCCATCCTGTAGAGCAGCAGGGATGGGTGTTGTCTCCTCCTCTCTCCTCATGGAGGGGCGAGGAATGATTGAAAGACCCACACAGTTGTGGAGAAGAAGCAGGGCTAGTGGAGCCACAATTGAGCCTGCCCCCACCCCCCTTTTCCTTATCAGCCCCTCTAGAGTAATTTTGTGGCATAAAAGGGGAGGGGGCAGGCAGGCTTCCAGTGTACTTCTCCCTCCACCAATGCAGTGGAATTGTGTAATAGTTCCACTGCAGGCACTGTGCTTTGTGATCACAGATGAAGGGGTCAGGTTTGCCCAGATAAGAAGTACAGCATATGAAAGGATTAATAAGGGCTTTTAAAAAAGATGAATAAAGATTCTCTCGAAATTTTCCATTTAAATAAATTGGCATTCTTTTTAAAAAAATAGGAGCCCATTTACACTATGTTCAGGCCCAAAACATCTGACCTGCACTTTCAGACACTAAATTACTTGAGTTACACCTGATAACAACAAAATGCACCTGGGCAATCTAGGGGTATCATAGGCTTTGTCAAGCATTCCAGCTGAAGTCGGCTGTTTAATGAAGCATAGAAGGAAAACATGTTTTAGAGGCAATACAAGACCGAGCTCACGTTTAAAGCAGGAATTTGCCCATCCCGATTCAGCAAAGCAGCAGATTTTCATTTCATGGAGCAGAGAAGGGGGAATTGTTTGTCAGATGTATCTCCAGAAAAATGTGCTTATGGGAGCGTGTATGTTTGCGTGTGGAGGAGTTCTTGACCATTTTTGGGAGAAGGGTGTCCCCGGAAGGTTTCCGACATCTGTTCCAATGGGCTGCCCTGGAGATTTTTTATCTTTGGTTTGCCATATGAGAAGTCTGTGCAGCTAGCACTGCACAGGTTTTCTTTCCACTAGGACCACTCTCTCTGTTGGAAAAAGGCAGATACTGAATGCACTGGATCATTCTAATTTCACTGAAGACATGGGTTTAAACTACAGCAGGATGACACAGAGGCAGACATTTCAGACAGCTCTTCCATTTTCCTATCCAAGTGACCTTTTTTGAAGGCATAAATAAAATTGAGAAATTGAGGGCCCAATCCTTCAAAGTGGTCCTTCACTCTCAGCTCCTATCTGTCAGCACCTTGCAGAATTAGGCATGAAATTATATGACTCAAACAAAAAACCTATTGGGGCGAAAACAAAAAAATGGGAAAGGAAAGATGCGCTGTGAGTGTGTGTCCAAAACTTGTGAGCATGTCCTTCTACATGTGCGCTGTATCTCAAGGTTATTTTATTGTATTTACAATGTCCCCCTTACCTATTTAGCAGCACAACAGAATAAATAGTCTATAAAACCACATTAACTGCTGGTAGCCATATGTACTGTAAACAGAGCACCCTCCTGCTGTTTTGAATTCTATACCTTTTAGATGTACAATAGAGATCACTATTTATCCTGGAGAGGGAACTAAATCAATACTGAAGAATTACAATTAAACCAAGACAGGAATACTCCACACTTTTCTTCTGAAAAAAAGAGTAAACAAAATTGCCGTTTACGAAGGTCTAAATACTTATTTTTAACAGAGTTTTTTACATTAAAAATATGTACAAAGTTAGGATTTCCAGCAAGCAGTCAGACACCTTATTCGTGATTCAAATTTTCTGACTGCTTTGATGTAAGCCCACTTGACATTATGTAGGCCTACACCAGGACTCAGTAATCAACCAAGATAATAATATGATGGTGGAGGAGAAAGGTAAAAACTATTTTAATTAATAGTATTTGAAAGCTTACAGTCTGAATAATTTCTATGATGTACACTTTTGTCAGACATTCAGAAACAGAAATTGCATTGCCACCATTTCTTGGGAGGATGTGCATGGAAAAAATGCTTTGGGGGGATACTGAAATTGATTTCCACTATGGACACTTTACTCAATAAGAACCTGATTCCTCAGTTTGCTGATCACCTTCAGCTCTTTTTGAGGTCACTGGGAGTTGAGGGCACTCTTCAACTCACAGGATCATACCCTTCCTTGAGTTTGGAAAATCGCTGTGAAAACTGACCTATCCAGGTCCTTAGTTTACTTCTTTCCTGCTACTATAATGATTGATGATAATAAAAAACCCTAATGATGTTTTATTTGCCAATCAAAAAAAAATTCACTATGGGCCAGCAGAATTTTGCAAAGTGACTCCAATTAGAAATTAGAAATGATATTTTCGATTGGCCTGTTGATTTGTTGTCATTCCAAGCAAAACAGGAGAAAATCCCCTTTAAAGGAAAATGGGTAAGACTACAAGTTGCATTTAAAATGAATAACTTCTATAACTAATTAGGCACAAATGTCTTTCTAATGAGGTTAGTGTTTATGAAAAAGTAATCTAACCACAATCAGATGAAAATCACTAGAGGATTTTTTAATTTTGGTTCCATTTTGTCTTTTTTGAGGAGGGAGAAAAATCTTTCCTCTTGAATCCTTTTGAGAGCATTGAAAAATGCAGTATAATAGAACATCAAAAAAAGAACAACTTCAAAATGCCAATGCTATTTTCAGAAGTCTCTTGTTGCTAGATGAAGTAGAAATGATGGTTTACGAGTGCACCAGATGGACCAAGGGGAAACCCCCAACAGGAAACTTAACTTTCATCTACAAAGAAGGCCAACTGGAAACTTTATCTATGTAATTAAATGAGGGAAACTAGTCTGTGATCTGAAGGAGATAAAGGTGTTACTGAAGACTTTTAAAACACCTCTATTCTTATTGTACTTGAGTCTGTGTGCTCTGTGCCTGTATGAAGTCCTTTCAGGAAGAGAAAGCTCTGGTGTGTCATGCCCTTGGTGGTATTCTGTTTCTATAAGGAAATGACAAAGATTCCTTTCAGTAAACTATCAAAAAATGAAGGCCCAGACTTTCCCCTGTGTAACACGAATGCCCCCTAGGTGGGTCATCAGCAGTGGGGACTGAAGCTGGGATCTATAGATCTTAATGTATGAGTGTCGACAGCCTGAGGTAAAAAGACCACCATGTTTTAGCCAAGGCTGTATGTAGCAGGCTCATCAATCTCTAGTTGGCTTTAGACACCATCAGGGGGAAACACAGCACCACACCATGTGGGCATGGCTTAAACTTGTGATGTGGCCCCCTTTGTATCACACAGCCAGGGGATACTGTACCTAAATCCTAGGTAGCCAGTCACAACAAGATCACCCAAGTGGAGGAGGTGGGGTTTTCCAGCAGCACAGAGATGGTACTCTGGGTTTTATGATGCCAGCACAGGGGTGTGGCTGGGGAAGGAGGAGGCATAGCCAGGGTCCCTTGTGTCCTGGCGATCCCTGGCTGCAATTACAGCTCCCTTGGGACTATCAGCAGTCATCTCACTCACAGCCTTATGGACTTTGTGATTATGCAGCCACGGAATCTGGGATTTTTCCAAGATATTACAGATTTCAACATTTTTGCTGCAGAATCCGTATTTGTATGTGTGCTTGAGAGTAGCCAGATGAAAATGAAGGTTATTTCATGCTAATAAAAATGCTAATTCAAGTATATTCATAATTATATATATAAATATAAAAATGCTATGTCATATTGTGAGACGGTATTGCCGGTTGTAGATGAAAGCAACTGAAGGCCAAATTTTGCCTTTAACTTCAATGGCAGATGCACATGTATCTGGTGCCAGTATTCAGCCTATACAACATATACCATTGTTTGCTGTCAATCAATGGATATCATAAGGCTCTTATTCCAAGATTAGAACAGCATGGCAGCTGAGAGTCTATGCTTCCTTCAATTTGTATTACAATCTGCACCCTACTGTGTTTTCACAGAGGCTTTTCTTTTTCATTAATCTTTGGCTCTATATTTTGTACTTACATAGTAGAACATACCAGTGTAATTTTCCACTCATGTAACTTCTATTCATCAAACAGCTTTTAATTCTACATAAAAATAACCTTTTCTTAAACTATCTAAGCCCAATTAATCCCTTGTGCAATGCCAATGAGTACTGTAGAGTTACACCAGAGTTGATCTTGGCTCTCTGGGTATAATTTCAGCCAAGAAGAACTGTATGCTGCTTTGATCTTAAGGTTAATCATCTGCAAATCAGTTAAAAATTAATATTTCATTATTCCAAAGAAAGAAACTCAGATAGTATATATGAAATTTTGGAATTATATCTGATTTACTGATTTAATGTAGGACTATAAGAACACTGGAACTAGCAAAATGGTTAAGACCAATGGTCCATCTAGTCCAATATTCTGTCTCAGACAGTGACCGGTACCAGTTCATTCAGGGGAAGGTATACAAAACCCCATAAAGGACAAGTATGCAATATCTTGCCACTGGAGGCAGTTTCTTCCTAATTCCTGTCCGTAGTGACTGGATTTGTGTCCTGAAGCACAAAGTCTGATATTTATTCAAACACCAATTTAATCTTAAAAATCCATGGAGCTCTTTGGCTCAATATAATCTTGGATAGGTAATTATTTATGCCGTCTGTAAAAAAAATTCCTTTTATCAATTTTAAATGTGTTTCCTTTTAATTGCATTGACTGTCTCCCTTATATTTGAGAACTAGTGAGTAGCAGCATGTGACCACCCTTCTCTATGCTATTCATTATTTTTACTTTCCTCTGTCATTTCACCTCTTATTTGCAGTGATGAGCTGCCAAAATATTAACAACCGGTTCCCTCCTCCTCACCTCACGAGGGGGGTCGTGCCCCCCGATGGGGTCATGCCCCATCCAACCCCCCCATGTTTTTGACACCCCCCACCGGGACCCATGACCCCCCCCTTCCCTGTCCCCTAACTGCCCTTTGCAGCCCCATCCAACCCCTCCTCTCATTCTTGATGGCCCCCCAGAACCCCTGCCCCATCTAACCACCCCTTATCTCTGTCCCTGAGTGCCCCCACCACCTCATCCAACCCCTGCTCCTTCCTGATTGCCCTCCGGGATCCTTGCCCCCATTCAATCTCCCTGTTCCCTGCCCTCTGACCGCTCTGACCCCTATCCACCTCCCCACAACCCACCGAACGCCCCCTCCCTGCCCCCTTACCACACTGCCTGGGTCCGGGACCGGGTCCGCTCCACCAGGACCTCGACCGGAGCCGCAGGGCCCGACGCCCCGGGCCGGGCCAGCACCGGGGCTGGAGCCGCAGCCGCGGGGCCCGACTCCCCGGGCCGGGCCGGCGCTGGCGCCGGAGCCGCAGGGCCCGACTCCCCAGGCCGGGCCGGCGCTGGCGCCGGAGCCGCAGGGCCCGACTCCCCAGGCCGGCCCGGCACCGGGGCGGGCGCTCAGCCAGCACCAGGTGCAGAGCCGCGGGACCAACTCCCGAGCCGGGCGGCACGGGCGAGCCGCACCACGGGCCCGACTCCCGGGCCGGCACCCGGGCCGCGGGCCCGACTCCGGGCCACGCCGGGCACGGGGCAGCCGCGGGCCCGACTCCCGGGCGGCCTGGCACCGGGCCGGGCGCTGGGCCCGACTCCCGAGCCGCCGGCACGGGCCGGGCGCGGGCCCGACTCGAGCCACGCGGCACGGGCGGAGCGAGGCCCGACTCCCGGGCGGGCGGCACGGGGCGAGCCGCGAGGCCCGACTCCCGGGCGGGCGGCACGGGGCGGAACAGCGAGCCCGACTCCCGGGCGGGCGGCACCGGGGCCGTGGGGCCCGACTCCCTGGGCCGGAGCCGCGTAGCCCGACTCCCCGGGCCGGGGTGGCACCGGGGCCGGAGCAGCGGGTCCCGAGTCCGAGCCGCACAGCCGGGACCAGCCCAAGCCGAGGGTGCTTGGCTGGGACCGGGCTGGAGCGCTCGGCCGGGGCCAGGGGGGAGCCGTCCCGCCCCCCCTCCCCGCGCGCCTGGCTTACCTGCCTGCTGCTTTTTTCAGGCTTCCCACGAACATTTGATTCGCGGGAAGAAGGGGAAGGGGAGGAGAAGGAGGGCGGAGCATTCAGGGGAGAGGGGGAGGTGAGCTGGGGCCGGGTGGACAGCTGCCCGAGCTTTTGTTAAATTTAAAAGCTTTTTAGAACCGGTTGTCCTGGAACAACCGGTTCTAAAAAGGCTTCTAAATTTAACAACCGGTTCTTGCGAATCGGTGCGAACCGGCTGGAGCTCACCACTGCTTATTTGTCTCTTCCCTAAACTACATAGTCCTAGGGTACGTCTACACTACGGGATTATTCCGATTTTACATAAACCGGTTTAGCAAAACAGATTGTATAAAATCGAGTGCGCGCGGCCACACTAAACACATTAAATCAGTGGTGTGCGTCCACGGTCCGAGGCTAGTCTCGACTTCTGGAGCGTTGCACTGTGGGTAGCTATTCCATAGCTATCCCATAGTTCCCGCAGCCTCTCCCACCCCTTGGAATTTCTGGGTTGAGATCCCAGTGCCTGATGGGGCAAAAATCATTGTCGTGGGTGGTTCTGGGTAAATGTCGTCAGTCATTCCTTCCTCTGGGAAAGCAACGGCAGACAAGCATTTCGCGCCTTTTTTCCCTGGATTGCCCTGGCAGATGCCATAGCATGGCAATCATGGAGCCTGTTTTGCCTTTTGTGACTGTCACCGTATGTGTACTAGATGCCACTGACAGAGGCGATTCAGCAGTGCTACACAGCAGCATGCTTTTGCTTTTGCATGACAGCAGAGATGGTTACCAGCCATACTGTACCATCTACCATACCATAACTTGGTAATAAGATGATCATGGTTACCAGTCCTTTTGCACTGCACCATTTGCTGCTGTCATAAGTGCCCCTGGCTGAGATCAGCCAGGGGCGCAAAAGCCAAAATTGGGAATGACTCCCTGAGTCAATCCCTCCTTGTTGGTATCTAAAAATAGAATCAGTCCTGCCTAGAATATGGGCAAGTGTACTAGAGAACCACTGTATCATAGAACCAGAGAGCACAGCTGCTCTGTGTCAGATCCAGCAGAAATTATGAGCTGCATGGCATTCACAGGGGGTGCTCCTGCAACAACCCCACCTACTGATTCCGTTCTTTCCCCAGCCTTCCTGGGCTACCGTAGCAGTGTCCCCCCACTTGTGTGATGAAGTAATAAAGAATGCAGGAATAAGACACAGTGACTTGTTAGTGAGAAATGGGTGGAAGGCAGCCTCCAGCTGCTATGATAGTCCAGACAGGACATTAAGCAGTGTGGAGGAGAGGAGCCCAGCATCCCGCTGCTAGTCCAGGGACAATTGAATCTTTTCTTTACACATGAAGGGCGGGGGCTGATGGAGCTCAGCCCCCTGTTGCTATGATGAAGACGGTTACCAGCCATACTGCACCATCTACCAGGGAAAATCAGGACTTTTTATACAGGTGCCCATGATTGACCTCACTGAATGCTAGTCAGCATGGTTAACAGTCCTTTTGCACTGCCCCATGTGCCAATAGGCTGATGATGACGATGGATATCAGCCATATTGTACCATCAGCCACCCATGGCGGGGGGGGCGGGAGTGAAGATGTTGGTGTTGACTGCTGCAGCATCGCGTCTATCTGCAGCATTCAGTAAAGATAGGGTGACATGTAAAAGAGTCAAGAGAGGATTATTTTCCCTTTCACTTCTGGGGGTGGGTGGGGGGATGCGTAAATTGCCGAGCTATGCCCTGTGTGGAGATTTTTTAAAAATGATTTTGAATTTCGTCTTCTGTAACGGAGCGCTGATAGAACAGATTTGCCTGCCCTTACTGCGATCACATCCGCATGGTCCATGCTGGAGCTCTTTTTTTATTTTGATTTCGGACTGCATCGCCACCCGTGCTGATCAGAGCTCCACGCTGGGCAAACAGGAAATATTCAAAAGTTCGTGGGGCTTTTCCTGTCTACCTGGCCACTGCATCCGAGTTCAGATTGCTGTCCAGAGCGGTCAGTGGTGCACTGTGGGATACCGCCCGGAGGCCAATACCGTCGATCTGTGGCCACACTAACCCTAATCCGATATGGTAATTCCGATACTAGCGCTACTCCTCTCGTTAGGGAGGAGTTCAGAAACCGGTTTAAAGAGCCCTTTATATCGATATAAAGGGCCTCTTAGTGTGTACGGGTGTGGCGTTAAATCGGTTTTACGCTCCTTAAACCGGTTTAAACGCGTAGTGTAGACCAGGCCCTAATCTTTTAATAATCTCCTCACTTGCCTCATGTTTCCATACCTCCAATAATTTTTATTCCCTTTCTCTGGACTTTTTCAGCTAAATGTTTTTCAGGACGTGGTGACCAGAAATGAACACACTTCTCAAAGTTTGGATGCACCATCAATGTATATAATGGCTTTTTAATATTTCCAGTATCATGGTTTATTCTTTCTTTAATGCATCTTAACCCCTTGTTTGTTTTTAGGACAATTCCCACTGAAATAAAGGATTGAGCTAGTAGATAGGGCACTGGGGTGGGACTCAGGAAATCTGGAGTCTACTTCCTACTGAGCCACAAATGGTGCATTTCCAGGGTTTTTATTCCTAAATTTAATAAATTTAGAATGCATCAATGCATATGATTACTTCAGAATATTCCTACAGATGTGTATTACTTCCACTTAGGTCATATCCATCTACATATTTTATGGCTACTATTTCCAACCACTTTACTTTGTTCTGAAATGAGATTCACGTGCATGTAGTTTCCAGCATCATTCTATCTTTTAAAAAATAGGTACAATATTTGTTACCCTCCTGGCTTCTGGTACAGTAGCTAAATTTAAGGGAAGATTGAATTATTTTATTACCAGCCCAGTCACGTCATTCTCAAATTATTTCAGATTGTGTCCTGGTGATTTGCTGCAATTTAAATATTTGTTCTAGCACCAATTTCCTTCACACCTCTGTTTCTGACAGGGTTTCATCTTTATTGTCTTCCTCAGAGCTACTGTTTACAAGTCTGTTCCTATTGTCCCCTGTGGACAAGACTGATACAAAGAAATCATTTAGTTTCTCTGCAATATCCATATCATCCTTAATTGTTCCTTTTACTTCTCGGTAATCTAGAATAATTTAGCAGACTTCCTATTTCTGATATTCTTAAAGAAATTATTTGCTTTTATGTTTTCAGTAATTTGCTCTTCAAATTCCCTCAACTCTCATAATTTCCATCTCACATTTTGACTGCCATATAGTTTATGTTATAGATAGACATCATGGAGGAAATCCTGGCCCCATTCAAATCAATAGCAGAATACCCATTGACTTGGGACTACGATTTCATCCCACGATTTAAAGAAAATGTTAAACATCACCTTATTTCTGTTTATCAAAAATTAGGTAGGATATTTAGTTCAAGTTTGGAAGTTTCATGTTGTATGAATCGTTTTAAAGACGTGACATGGGGGAAAAGCTTTTCCAACAAGCCTGTATTTTCTGACAAATAACAAAACCTTCCCAACTGAAGTGTTGTTGTAGCCCAGGATAAGGTTCCAAGATATGAGAGAATGAGGTAGGTGAGGTAATATCTTTTATTGGACCAACTTCTGTTAGTAGAAAGTACAAGCTGGGGCTTGATGTGAAGAAGAGCTCTCTGTGTAGCTCAACAGCTTTTACCATCCGCCAAGAGAAGCTAGTCCAATGAAAGATATTATCTAACCCATCTTGTCTCTCTCAAAAACCTTCTGATCAGCTAGGGAAACAGGCTCAGAAAGATTAATGGCCTGATTTTCAAAGGTGCTCAATATTCCCAGCTCCCACTGACTACCACAGAAGTCTTGGGTGCTAGGCACATCTGAAACCTGAGCAATAAGTGACTTGTCCAGGGCCCCACATGAGAGATGAGATTAGAAATCAGGAGTTCCTAGTCTGACTTCCAACATTTGGGCTCATTCCTCTGCGCCACTGCCTTTGGTGTCTCATTCCAAAGATGGAATCTCCAACAGCACAATGTTCCCTGCATTGCATTGTTGTCACTCTGCTGTTGGTGAATTTTCTGTCGTGGGGGCCTGCAGCTTGTGTTCTGTCAGCAGAACCCTTGCAGTGAATCAGATCTATACATCTACATGTAGATATTGATATATAAAACCATGCTTTTGTGGTGATACATAAATGTGAATAGTCAAACATGTATATCTATAAATATTATTATAGAGTTGTGATAGCAAATCTTGCTTTCTGATTGGTCAGAAGTAATGACAATAAACAAGTAACAGATACCATAGGTCCAAATTACTGGGTACTACTGTTCCCCCTCTGCCTCTCCCTCTGATCTCGGGTGACAGTATTTATCCTGTCAGCCTCAATTAACTTATCTATGAAAGAAGGGTAACGAGATTTGCGTGCTTGGTGTGGATTGACTATAGGCTGTATTGCAAAGCACTTGGATGATGTGAAGAGTTATATAAGTGGTGATGTTTTATTATTAGGTTTTTTTAATTGAAATACATCACACAGGGCTTAAATTCAGCCAGAGCTGTCCAAAGTTGAGCTCTGGTAAATATTTTAAAGCCCTGAGCCCCAGTGCCTCCCTCGGGGGGTGGGGCTGAAGCCCATGGGTGGAGAAGCAATGTGTGGGGGGGCAGTGGGCACCTACATATCATCTACCTTGTTAGCCCTCCCCATATGCTTCCTTCTTGCAG
The DNA here is from genome assembly GCF_016161935.1 of Mauremys reevesii. Classification (NCBI taxonomy): domain Eukaryota; kingdom Metazoa; phylum Chordata; order Testudines; family Geoemydidae; genus Mauremys; species Mauremys reevesii. The sequence goes on along the minus strand of NC_052624.1, from coordinate 172,090,562 downwards.
AGGAATGTAGGTGGGTGCGGGGAGGGGGCCAGCGGTGACACCAGCCAGGTGCTCTCTGCTAGCAGGTCAGTTCCCCCCGTGAGCGGTGTAAGGGGACGGCTTTCTAGGCCTTTGTGCAGCAGTGACAAGCCCAGGTGAGTGAGTGAATTACTCCCGGGGGAATTCTGTGCTTGGCTCAGCTGCTAGTCCTGAATAGGCTGCGGGTGGAGTGGCCCCAGTGCATCCAGACCCTCCGACACATCCAGAAGCCCCCACTGAGCCTCACCCCAGGCACCTGGAATTTCTCTGCACCTGAACCCCTACCCCGCTGAGCCTCTCCCCCTTCATCTGGAGCCCTCTCACACCCAGACCCCCCGCAAGTCCCACCCCCACATCCAGTCCCCCCACCGAGCCTCACCCCCTCAAATATAGAAGTTACCTATGCTGAAGCCCCTCCTCCTGGCACCTTCTGTGGGGCTGAAGCCCTTCCCACACCAGCGCCCCTTTCCCCCATGGGGCTAAAGCCCAGAGCCCTGCTGCCCCTCAGGGCAGAAGCTGCTAGCCCCACCACCCCGCTGCAGGGCAGAAGCCCATAGGCAGAGAAAGGGTGGTGTGTGAGGGTCTCCAGGAAATATTACAAGAGAATTTAAGCTCTGACATCACATATAATTAATGCACCTCTGCAAATTATGCCAGTATCGACTAATCAAAACATAGGATTTTCTATGATGTTTTAATTTTTAATATTTTCCTTAATCAATAAAAGATGAGTAAATACATTTTTTGTTTAGCAGCGATGTCCAACATAAAGTTTTTGACCCTCCTCTTCTTCTGCCTCCCTTCCTCAGCTCCTCGCACAACTCAACCCCTCTCTCTTGCACTGCTACGCTTCCCCTGTTCTTTTATGCTGCACTCTCACCTCTTTAGTTCCTACATCGTATCTTAATGTTCCGACCCCTGGCCTCTTCCGCTAGCCAACGCAGATAGTGTGCCATTTGGTCACAACTGTTTAGCTGTACTATCAGCTGATCACACACACACACAAAAACCTCTCCCATAGTCTGTGTCCCAAGGCTGCAGTGAATAAGGGTGAGGGACTGAAAATTCTTCTCATTTGTTCCCCTATATGAACAAAAATAATTTTTCATAACCACAACCAGGGAGCGAGGCATTACTTGGCAAAGGAACTTCCACTAAGATTACTTGCTGGAAATGTTTATACATTGCTCCTGAAAAATACACTAAGCATATTGACAGTATAGCACAGTCTTCAGTGAGTGTGCCAGTTGAAATGGACAGAGGTAAAGTTCTCATATGGATATTCAGAGGTGGTCTCTGTCAGATAACCATTTGAAAAATACCAGGCACCTGACACAACTTCATCCATTTCGACAGAAAAAAAAATCCTTTCCAAAATGTTTTTCACGATCCAGGGATAAATTATCCTTGGTAGGAGTGATTTAGCAATATTGGAGAGGGGGTGAATGCTACCAGATACACGGAAATTACCCCAAATCTTCAATACAGTGGCTGAATGTTAATCAGGTGCTCCTGCAAGCTCCATCATTGAACCTGTTTCAAGCAACTCACCTGAGCAGAGCCACTAGAAGGGGGAGGGGAGGAGAAGAATGCTGCTTCTAAAAATAAAATGGCCCAGCAACTCAGCCCGTGTGTATGAGGAGGCATTCTCCAGGGAGGTTATGAGTGGAGGAGGCCTAGGCATTTTTCTCTCATCCCTGTCCTCTTTCCTACTTTCTACTTCTGTTGGCACTGCAGAGCCTGTGCAGCCATGGCAGAGTGAGACGCATTCTATTGTGGCTTATCACCATCAACAGTATAGCTCATGTGCACCAGAGTCTGATCTCAGCTGCACCAGTGCAAATCCAAAGTAACTCTGCTCAGGTCAATGGAGTTGTTCTGGAGTGAGTGAGATCAGAATCTGGGCCAGTATCTCAAATGCAGGGCAAATTCTAGTTTCGGATACACTGCCTTACACCATTGGAAAGGTGAGTGTCCCAGTGGGGGACATAAGGTCTAGTCCAAGAAGGTTCCACAATACTCAGCTTCAATAGTATGATGTTTTCATGCAAGGAAAAGCAATTCAGAGTCCATTTTAAGAGGCTTCCATGGCTCCCTTTGAGACTTGTGCAGCTGGACTCCTAGTAATTCAGAGAGCTTTTATATCCCTCCAATTCCAGGCAGAGATGTACCAAACCCGACGAGGACACAACCGAACTCATGCAGACAAACATTTTACCACCCTATATCATCTTCTCTGTATATAATTTACTAACTAGTTGGTAGCATGCTGTGATGGCCACATCCCTGTGAGGTGACACCCCACTTCTGCACAGCTCAAGAATTCCAGAGCAGAGGAGACATCTCGGCTAGTTCTCTCATATAGAATTCCTGCGTTGTGCAGATTCTTATCTGGACTGTGGTAGCACTCAAAGACTCCAATCAGGATCTGGTCTTCATTGTACTAGGCACTGTACAAACACACACTTTGCCTCTACAATATATAGCTTAAATTCAGACATGATGTGTAAACAATAGAGAGAGACCACAGGGAAGACAGGGGTTGTAGTAAAAGAACATGTGATTACTCAGGTAAGTTATGTGCACACCTTGATAATACAGAAGGTTCTAGAGTGATAATGGACTCTTCTTCCTTTATTTTAAATACCAACTATGGGCCAGCTCCTCAACTGATATAAATCAGTACATCTCCATTGACTTCAGTGAAAGATCTGCCCCTAAAACTCTTTTGGGACAATTTATCGTGTTTCCTCCTGCTCTCCCCGACCCTTTTCGTTCCATGTGATAAGAGTAAGGGAAGTGGCTACTGGATGTGAGAGTTGGAGAGATTCAATGGAGGGATGAGGAGGCCTGGGACAAAACATCAGGGAAGGTATAAAGAACAGAGAGGAAAGATGGGGAGAGAGTAAGGACTACAGGCGCATGCACAGATACAGGGAAGGGTGAGGAGGAGGGGTGAGGAGTGGATGTGGTATGGAGAGCTAGGGAAATGGTAACAATGAAAAGACATTAAATGAACCAGGTGGCAGCAAATCAGTAGATGATGGTCTTTGCAATGCTACAGTTTGTGGTGAAGGACTAAGCTGGAGCATTGCAGCCTGTGAGGACTGTTGGGGAAAGGCACAGGAAGTAGCTGCCTGACATATTAAAAATCTCTATTTGTTTAGTACTTTAGTTTTGTGACATTAAAGCTCTGAAAAGTGTCAGACTGCCTGGAAACTGAGGGTGGGAACAGTGCTCAATGTTGGCCTAACTCTGCTCCCATCAAAGTCACCTGAAAACTCCCAGAGTTAGACCAATGCTGAACACTTTTGAAAATCGCAGTGAATTCCTGTGTTTGTTAACAGAAGAGGTACCACAACGGCAGTGCTAATGCAAGTGTCTCCCTACACTGTCCTGCCAGTATGACTCAACCCTAAGTTTGAGGGACTACCTTTGTGTGTAATAATCAGTTTTAACAGACAACCATTGGTGACCCGCTGATACTTAACACAGGGGCCAAGTGTGATTGTGGATTTTGAAATGTGGATTCTTGTCCACTAGGTATTGGACAGAGGCCACTAAATGTACCTTCCCTCCAACTTCATACGCAGCAGGCCAACAAACAGCCATCTGAGTGAAAATTCAGGAGGCATTTGAAAGGAGTTTGCTGGCTTCCTGTAAGTCCTCATCGTTCACATCCCCAAATCTGCAGTAATTCGACATGGTAGCACTTGCATCCTGTACAGAGACATCAGTGGACCTTTCCTGGCCCAGATGTCTTTTTCACTAACCTAGCAGGTTTTTTAATATTGTATTTAGTGATTGGAAGCAACTTTTTACCTGCTGATCCACTTCCTTTCAAGTGCTGCCAGCCTATCTCCTGATCAGTGCAGCTCTAACAGTCGATTTCATTGCACAAAGCAAATTGCTTCAGTGGTCACGACAATTTTCATACTTTTAGGATTTTAAACAATACAATTACTGCTGTAGAACAGCTCTGGGTGCAGTAGGCTTGTTTTCCTTCAGAGCAAACAAAATGTTGATGCTCACTGCTAAGTAAAATATAAAGACATTTAAATTAAACTATAAAAACAGCACCAGATAAGAATTTTAAATCCTTAATGTACCTTCCCTCCAACCATGGTTTACATTCCCTTGAATGTGAGTTCTGACAGCTACGAGTTGGTACAGATTCCACAACAAAGGTTGTCCTTTTGAGGGAAGAGTGAGCTAGAAGAAAAAGAGAAGCATCTAGTTGTGCAACAGGCAAATGGCAGCTGCCAAAGAAAAAGCATCTGGTGTGGTAGCCTCCAGCACCTTTCATAGCAGGAATCAATAGGGCAATTGTATGTTGCTAGTTCAAACAACAACTGAAATGCAAAGAAGCGTACAGTATTAGAGACGGGGGAAATAATTAAAAGACGCAAAAGCTGTAGGCCTCCAAAGCCTTAGCAATCTCGGTTTTATATTTTCTTGAAAAGAAAGAGAACTGAATTATTCTGCTCAAACCTCAGTGATTATACAGTGGGGGCTGTTTAAAAAATCTACACGTAAAATACAAAGGCATTTGACTTTATCACAATATTCCCGTACTCCCTTGACTTAGCATAGGAAAGGCTATGTCAAATATCACAGCTCAGTAAATGTTGATTTTTTTTAAACAGTGCCAGCTATAAATCCTTTATATTAATGATGTTCTCTTAAGGAGGCTCTTAAGGAGAACTATGGGGGTCAATTTTCAAACCACATTTTATAATATACTTGTGTAAATTTTACAATTTGCAAAGCGTTTGGTGGCTGTACAGCCCACGCTGCACTTGGAAACTTAATTCTAAAAAGGCTGAGGAACCTGTGGCTGTATTTTAAGAGGTGCTCAATACCTGCAGCTTCCATTGACATCAATGGTTTTAATGAGAGATGCTAGTGCTTAGCACCTCTGAAAATCAGGCGGCTAATGACTAACACAGAGTTCCATTATGCAGTAGTGCCCAGCTCACAAGTGACCTCTGAACTCTTGCATCTTATTCTAGTTGGGACTAAAAATGCCCCAGAGTTTGTACAATTAGCTGTCAGAGATGGCAGGATATGCCAAAGTTCAGTACTCCCTACAAACTGATTATGGACTGAGATTTCAGATTCATGGGAGAATGTTTGTTTATGATGCACAAAGGTGTTACAAGGTGAGGCGCATGATCAAAGCCGCTACTGTTATAAGCAGCAAAGAGTCCTGTGGCAGCTTATAGACTAACTGAAGTTTTGGAGCATGAGCTTTCATGGGTGAATACCCACTTTGTCGGATGCACATACATCTACATGCATCCGACAAAGTGGGTATTCACCCACGAAAGCTCATGCTCCAAAACTTCTGTTAGTCTATAAGGTGCCACAGGACTCTTTGCTGCTTTTACAGATCCAGACTAACATGGCTACCCCTCTGATACTGCTATAAGGGAATTACATTCTGGGGAAGGTATCTGCAAATGACAAGGCATCTGTTAGTCACTGCCTTGGGCAATGGAGAGTCAAAGGTCTCCTTAGTGCAGTGGTCCCCAATGTGGTGCCTATGGGCGCCATGGTGCCCGCCGGGGCATCTATGTGCGCCCGGGTACTGTTCAGCGGACGAGCATCCGCCGAAATGCCACCAAGAAGCAGCTTCATCCAGAGGCGTCGCCGCCAAAATGCTGCTGTTTTTCGGCAGCATTTCGGCGGCAACACCTATTGACGTTGCCACTTCTTGGCAGCATTTCGGCAGATGCTTGTCCGCCAGCCATGGTCCTCAGTGGCTCGTCGTCCGGCTCCCACCAGACAAAAAAGGTTGGGAACAATGCCTTAGTGTATGCCTTTGATGGATCAAGGAAAATCCCATGTTTGGACAAAATCTTTGCCTCCATCAAAAAAAAAAAAAAGAGAGGGGAAGGTTCCCACCTTGCTAGATATTTTTTTGTCTTTTGCCTCTGATCATACTTCATCTCTGTATCATATCCTTGTAATTTTAAAATGGTTTAGAGTACTAAAAATTTTCACTTAAATTAACATCAGTCAGTCTTCTGTGGATTTCTGTGTTTCTTTGAATTACACACATTTATGGAGCATCATGGATTTTATGATGCCATGCGTAATGCATTATGTTTTCAGATTTTTGTGCATGTTTAAATTCTGAAGAGAAAAATTAGAGTGTTAATGTGCCTGTAGTGTACAAGGCAGCTACTTGGAAAATCTCCAGTGGTGGTTTCAGTTATAGTCACCGAATCAGTTTTTAAATTATGAAGGGGGAGGGGGGGGAAACGGGGAGAGGAAATCAGAATTACATGAAAATGATCTCATAGGTATAACTGAAGTGGAAACATTATTCCCAACACGAATTTCACCTTGCAATTTTGTGTGTTTATTTCAAAATGTAAATTGTGATCTCCAAATCAATATGCAGGAAGAGCCATCATGCATGGATCTCTTTCTTCCACTGCAGAATGCCTAGAGCACCATCGTTGGGTTCCCTGGACACTTTTCTATAAATATATTACAAAACACTTCCAGTCACTTACAGTTTACATATGCCAGAGCAGTTAAAGTTAAGTGTGTAGGTTCAATATCTAACAAAGGTTTAACCCCTAGTTTTAACTCAATAGCGAGGAGGAGGCCCGGTTCTAGAGAAAATTATTGGATATGGGGAAATATGGGAGATTCAAGGAATGTAAATGAATGCATTTTTGCAAGAGAATGTTAAGCATCATTGGCTAGGTAGAAGTGATGAGATTTCAGGAAATCCTTGTAGTATTGTAAAAATGTCTACCAGGCAAAACATAAATATTGCAGGTATGTATTATAGCTGAATAAAACATGGTGTTTTCATTCATAGGGAGTTGTGTACAACATGTTCCCATTCACATGGGTTCACACCTTTTGGGTTTTGTGCAAAGAAACCCAAAAAAGCTCAAAGCGAATCTCAGCCAAAATCAAAACATTGAGTTTTTACCTGCTGTTCCCAATGCACACACTAATGTAAATCTGCCCAAGATCTCTCAAAATTTAGCTTATGTTTACAGAAAGGTTTATGAATGTTGGTGATTCTTCCGCAAAATTGGCTCAAGTTTTGGGATTGTAATGAAACCCCAAACCTGGTGAATTGCATTTGATTTCAGATTTAGTTTCAGACAACTACAGCATATATGACTGTACTATATTGTCCACTGCTATCTAGTTTCTAAGCTAAATAACTTGTCAATGAGTGAACACATTTAAGATGTTGCGTAAACTTTTCAAAAGTAATTTAGGCACTATTGAAAATGGTAGCCATTTTCTATCTTTTAATTTCACCAGTGTAAATCAGGGGTTAGTAGAGTAATGCCAGAATAGAATAATATCAGTATAGAGTAATACGAGTAATACCAAAACTGCCAGAGCAGAAGCAGACCCTATTATTCTTTCTCAATGAAACCTGCTTGTGCTCCATGTTGTGCGTAGAGGAAGATGTGCAAGTACCAATCTTACATTAGACTGAGGGATAACCTATAAGGAACCAAAACTCAAATGCTTTGCTAAACCGACAAAACAGTTGTGATGACATTGCCTCATTAAGGATTTCTGAACATTACCACGTTATTTCTTAGCTCGCATCTCCCTGCTTTGCATGAGTTTGAAACGTGGGTATTTTCCAAAACTAAAATGACTATGTCACTCTTGAAGAAAGAATGGCTTCTTCAAAATTATTGTTGGTGTTGGCAGAAGAATTTGAAGCTATGTGATAAACAATGTATGGTTTGTGAATGATCCTCTCATTGTGGTAACTGACATGGAATAGGTCATTATGTGTCTAGCAGACAAATGTAACAGATATGCTTGAATTATAAAGAAGGCCTTAGCACAAATACCACTCAAATGTATTTTTCAGAAGTCCCTTATATTCCAAAAGAAAGGAAGTCCATGTTTAGAGCCCTCGACAAGAATTCAATATCAGGCATGAAAAATCAGAGTTCTATCTATTTTTATTACAAGAATGTTGGAGAGCAGTAGAGAGGAAAAATCTACTGCGTTGAGACTGATGACTAAGCGCTGGCCTTGAGAATTATAGATGCTGTATGTGTGGTGCACTTGAGTTTTCCTGCATCTCTAAGAAACTGCAGTGTTCATTCTGCAGGTGCCTGTTCCATTTTTAAAAACTTAACTGAAAAGGGCACTTAAGGAGAGCAGGCATATACTGTATTCAAAGGCAAAATCAATTTTGATATTGTAGAAAAGGCCAGGCCTTGCTGATATTTTTGTTATTTATGACAGACGTAGGTGAAATTTCCTCAGGGGTAATCAAACATACAGCTTCTGCATTAATAAACAAGAAAAATATCGAATCTGGTAGAACTTTGTCAGCTCCATCCTAATTGTTATGGACTCTGACGTACAGTGACTTTGTAGGTGGAACTTTTTCTTACAAGTCAATGTTGAGCTAAGACTCCACAGTGTGCTCCCCCTTCAGGCACAGAGGTGAGCGTCACTAGGCATATATCAAGCATAAGAAAGAACATTGCACTAGGCCAAGCCTCCTCTGACTATACACCCATGTAAGGTGTTCTCTCAGTTTGACTGACTGACAACTGTGTTTGGAATCAGGGCACATGCCTTAATAATTTTCCATCCTTTTGTTTGAGGAGATACAGCTTTCAGGACTCAAAGATGGTGGCTCAGGTATTTCCCTGATAGAATCATTTTGCCATCAGCATTTGTTTTGATTAAACATCATATTTCTTATCAGTTCAGTAAAGGGAAGAAAGTAGAGTTCCTAATGTTAATATAACAGCATTTTTCATTACAATAAAACAACTATCTAGAGAAAGCAGTATCCATATCAAGGTAGATAAGAGCTATTTTAATTTTCAACAGGGAAGAGAACCTGTTGTAGCACAACAAAGAAGTATCATGGAGTATAAGAATAAAGATTAAGGGTTGACAGTACCTCTTTGATTCCTTTCCTGTGCTGTTTTGTGGTGTTGCTGGATGCCATTATACAATTCTTGTGTTTCAGCTCAGAGGCTACTATGATCCAGAGGTAGATGAAGTGATCTGATCCCCATATATTGTTTGTATATCAATTTTTAAAGTAGGTAAGACTCTTTGTGATCCTTCAGATGTAAGGTGCTATAAAAATGTCAACTCTTATTATTATTATTAGTCCAGAATTTGATGGAAACACTGCTCAAAAAGTACAACAGGAAAAAAACCCACCATCAATTAATAGGATTTGTACACGTACACCACAGACTCCAGTGCATTTCTGCACAAACCTGGATTGTCTTACTCTTACGTACTGTCTGTAATTAGCAGTGTCAGGCAAATAGACAAGCAAACTTTTAAGCATATGGACTGAACTGCGTTGTTTAGAAAAGCAAGTGAGAGAGAGCAATATGCTTCTGAATTCTGTTTTCTTGCATTCTCACAAGCCCCATGCTGCCACACTGGAGTCTAAGATTAAAAACTCACTGCACTGGGTTACAGGAGCACCGCTTCCCATCTCTCCAGTGGAGGGAGAGTTTAAACATCACATCCTGAGGGCACAAGAGCACACTAAAATGGTCATTCTCTCTGGATTCCCCTCGTCCCTTTTCCCAAACAGATCTATTTTTCTGGCCTTTTTGGATAGTTACATTAAAAGAGGTTAAATGAACGCAGGCTTTATACATGCCTCCCATACCCGCCCCCAGAGGAAGCCAATAAAAAAAATTAGTGCCAAGCCCTCATAGTCTGCAGGAGAATGGAAAACATGAACAAGCAGCAGGAGTGAGATAGACCTACACTAATGTGAATCCCTGCCAACCCAAAACTTACTACCTCTGCATATCTTTCATTCCTGATCTGAATGGGGATGCTGGCATCAAATTGCATCTTCCAATTAACAGTAAGGACTATGCACTCTGTTCCCACAATGGATTTATGTAACACTAGGGCTTGCCTATACAGGTATTTATCTTAAAATAGCCTTCCATTAATTACTCTGGATTAAATCCATGTGTGGAGCTCTTATTCCAGAATAAGAATGGTGCCTTATTCCAAATAAACTGGATTAAAATAATTTGGAATATGGCACTCTTATTCTGGAATAAGAGCATCCACACATGGTATTAATATGGAATAGTTAATCTGCTCTAAATTCAAATCCTATTTTAATATGGATTAATTTTCATCAATTTCTATTTTCATTCAATTAATTTCATGTGTAGACAAGCCCTTAAGATGATGTCAGTGTGAAATGTTAAGGGAAAGCTATAATGATGTGTTATAATACCTAAAATAATAAATTCATCTAGACAGACATATATTATGCTAGGGTTGACCGTGATCACTAATATATTTTAAAAGAAGTTACATTCCACCTACACTAGATGCTCAGTGGTGTTTCAAATCATTATGTAACATCATTTATGAAACTCCTTTTAATATTATTCTGAACAAGGTAAGAGTTTGTGAATTGGTTGGGATGTGATGTGTATGTACTGAATTCACTTATGTATTCTGTTCCTGCTGGCAAGAAATTTTTCTCTCCTTGTTATTCTCTTCCTTGCCCAGTACATGTTCTCCTCAATTATACAAGTTATTGCCAGTTTGGCTTTCGTGATTGTTTTTTGTTTTTGCCTTTTTTTGGGGCGGGTGAGGGGTAAAGAGATTGGCCCGAGCCACAAACTTCAAATCCATACTTTCCCAAGGGATTTGTGGGTTTTTTTAGGTTTCAGTTCAGACCATTAAATAGATAAAGACAATCTGTAAATTTTGGATCTGTACCCGAAATTTACCAGAGTGTGAGAGAACTTGGATTTGAAGATTTAGTTTGGGCAGATCCTTGGGAGTTTGGGTTTTTTAAATTTAAAATGTTGTGAGCATATTTATTTTGAGAAGGAAAACACACACAACAGCCCCAAACAATTAAGTTCCATGAAACCAAGTTCAGTTGCTTGCCAATAATATACTGGTACAACTATACCCAGACACCCCTTCAAAATGTATTTGCCTTTCCTCTGCTGAGAAACACATAAGTTAGGGCTTGTCTTCACTACCGGGGAGATCGATGCAGCAGGTGTTGATTTAGCAGGTCTAGTGAAGATACACTAAATCGACGACAGAGTGGCTCTCCAGTCGACCCCAGTACTCCAGCTCCCCGAGAAGAGTAAGGGAAGTCGACTGGAGTGCGTCTCCCATCGATGCAGCACAGTGAAGACACCAGGGTAAGTCAACTTATATTGACTCCAGCTATGGAGTACCATGACTTAGGTCAACTTAACCCAGTAGTGAAGAAAAGCCTTTAGAATGGAACACAGGCTTCTTCCATACTAGGGTTAAGATCCTCTTTGCTTGAAGAGCTTGTGGCATAAAGGATACAATTGCTTTGGTAACATTTGACACGTCCATCCACAACCTGCAGTGCTTTTAATGTGCTGAAAATCACTTTTTCACTTAAAAAAGCAACAGCAAGAACAAATGGCTTCAGTGAACTGAAAACATCTCTAGGCCCCTCTGACTTTCTCCTGAAATAAACCTGTCCTGTAGCACAGTGGTAGATATGAAAGGTGCTGTCAGGTGACTTAATTGTCACTGACAAAAAATGAAAACAGCAGTGAATGCTTTTTTGCATTCTCTTGATGTTAACCCACTGACCTCAACTGATTTGAGGGTTGCTTTAAAGTTCATTGTAGAAACAAAAGACATATTTAGTTGTAGGAATCTGCTGCGTCCCAGAAGCTAACAGCAATACTTGGCCGCTTATGCGTGCTTTACATCTTCAACGTGCTGTGCAAACATTAACTAATTAATTAATCCTCTCCAGGCCTGTGAGGTATGTCAGTAATATTGTATTGAGACAGACAGTTCAATGTTAAAATGTGCCTCTATTCTGAAAAGTGACTAGAAACAGTACCATGGGTCTTTCTGTTTATATATTAAAGATTTCAGACTAAAGTGTTCTTGGTTTACAAATAAAAAGATGTTAATTTTTCCTAACTGCCAGCCCTGCCAACTCAGCCTACTCTTTGAGCGCCAAGATGGGCTCTTATTTCTCTTTTTCCAAGCATCATTACTAGTAATAAAAGTTATGCAGGTTACTTACATTTGTGCAGCCACGTTGTCTTCAGATTATGCTCTCACCATCACCTGTGCAACCCCTTTCACTTCAATGGGTGAATGAGTTGCTGGGTGCTTAGCATTTTTGAAAGTCAGGACACTTACACAAAACTTAGGGTTCTCATTTTAGAGGCTCAGGTTTGAAAATCTGGGCCAACAGTTTTATGTAAACAAAGATCTTGGGTCAGGCACATAAGGAGTGAGCATGTCACCTTTTAACTCACAATGTTTTATTCACACCTTAAGGGCAAATAATGTTGAAGTGCACTTCTGCTCCAACCAGTGACTGTAAAATTACATTGTAAGATCCATGTTTTATTGTGATTCATTGGTTTCTCTTCTCACAAGTAAAAAGATTTTTCTAATTGACAGTGCCACAAACTCTTCCTTGGATCTGGAAGACATCTGTGTTCTTTTTCTTGTTCATACATCAATCCTGGTAATCCTGCAACTGGAGTTTATTTAATAATACTGATAAAGATGCATGAGTCAGAAATAAATGCAACTCACTTTCCCATTGCTGTGTTGGCTCTGCAGTGCTAATTGGAATAAAAACTATCCCTAAATCAGCAATTTCCCTTTGAATGCATAGTATGAGGCCATCCATTGAGTGCCATTTTTAGATAGTCACTTTTCTAACCTAATTACACGTTGTTAGTTCAGCTAGTGGGGCAGCTGCAGAAATAGCCAAAGCAGGAACCTTCAGACATACAGAGAACTTTCTATAGTTTTGCCGTGACTTTCTCAGCCCTAGGCTCCAGCTCTCTCATAGACTCTTCACCTCAGCTTCAATTTACACCTGCCCCTCTTACAGTCTTTTACTCTGCTCTGTCCCCATCCTCCTCATTCCTTTCAATGTCCTCTCTCCCTTCACTTACTTTCTATTTAGCTGGTCCCATCTGTAAACTCTCTGGGGTAGATACTGTCTTCCAACAGGGGTGTACACTATTACATTTTTAGTGTCATTGCAATATCAATAATAAATCCCAAGTCCTAAATAAAATAACAACAACAAAAACAGAGAGCTGGAAAATATAAAACATATGAGAAGTGTTTTTAAAAAGAGAAGTGTTTTCAGTTTTCTAGATATAAACTGCTTCTTAAGTCTATAAAACCCACATATCTTCTGATACTGTGACTTCAAACAGAAGTAATAAATTCCATCTCAGACACTACATTTGGTTTCCAGATGTTGGCTCATTGTTCGATAGGTAATGAAAAGAGTGGGTTTCATCAGTGAAAGCTACACCATCCTGCATTGCTTGAGCTAGGCACATGCTGCTAACTCATGACAGGTTATTGACAGGAAACAGCTGTGACAGATTTGTTTCCCCAGCAGATATGGCTACAAGGTGATGATATCAAGCAGTCCCTAACACAGAGTAGCGAGGAAAACAAGAGAAGTAAAACAGAAAAAAATAAAACAACCCCAGAGTTCGGAAGTGCCAATGAGACCTGCACCAATTCTTCTTTTAGGGATTTTTTATTTGATTTTTATTTATCCAAATGTTCAGGGTACAGATTTACTCAGCATTCATTAGGATTTCATTTTCTTTTACATGAGAGCAGGTCTCATGATAAACTGAATAGTTATCAAATTCTGGCATAGCTTCTGTAAGAACTGCTGTATCCTGTGCTGAAATGCTAGTTTGTAATTTCTCCCAATGATACTACCTAATGAATCACCATCACTAGCCCTATGCATCTTCTGATAACTGTACTAGGGAAGTGGCTGTCCATGTTTCCATATGGTGACTTCATTTTCCTTACTGAGATCCCCCTTCCACATAATTGGGATCCCACTCCCATATAGTACCCTGACTCCTGTTCCCCACACTGAGGACATCTGTTGAAAGGATTACTTTTCCCGCTCTTTCCCCAGAAGGACACACACACACACTCACCCACCCACCCACCCGAGACAAGTCAGAATCAATTGGTTTAGATCTAGAGTCAGTATTCCGCAAATTAACTTTAATTCTGTTGCAAACAAGATCTAAAGTCTCCTTATAGTTATATTCAAAACAACAAAACACTCCCATTTTCTAAATAAAAAGCTAACCACGCAATTTAACATTTTACTGAGTCAAAGCACAACAATGAAGGAATAGACTCTTGCCTGTGTTTTGAAAACATCAGAATGAAGAAGTTCAATAACTCATGTCTGGAACAGGGTAAAAGTCTTAATTCACCAAGCTAGACAGCTGAGGGGAGCATACACACAAAAACAGCAAGCCAAAATCCATATGTTTTTAACCCTTTTTAAGGCTTTCCTGCAAAATGTGTTCACAAAGGGTGAATTTTAATCAGCTGTGGAAGGCTGGTACAGGGCTCTCTGCACTACTTATGGCCCCCATAGAGGCTGAAGTGTTTGTCTATGGGCTGACCCCCTACATGCCGTGGAAAAGGTCTCAATGTTCGTTCTAGATAGAGTGTTGTAAAATGCCACACAGGGGGTGGACTGGGAACAGTCCAAGAAATGAGTCTCAAATCCACAATTACATGGATCCAGTAGCTCAGGTAATGCAGATATCTGGTGTGGGCTGCTGAACAGCAATTCTGTACCTGGCTCGGAGTGAAGGGTGCACCTCCCCTCCCCGCTTGCTGCACACCACCCTGAAAGAGGCTGAATACTTAAGCTCTGCAGGTGAAGTAGGACAAAGGACATAGACTATATCAAAAAGGAATAAAATTTGCAATGTGCACAACCACCAAGTCTCATTTTGTCTCTTCAAGTGGGTTAAAATTCGGGGAAAAAGGGTAACAGATTAATTTATGCATTAACTCTAATGCTTCTTTGCTGCAATGCAGACATAACAGCCTTCTCTACTACAGTCTGTTCTAGTTAGAACTTGCTCAGCTTGAATTCACTATAGCTCAGCCACATAGTGTTCCAATATAGGAACAGCAATGTACCAAATCTTAATAATGTCTTTGCTAAATGTCACAAAACTTGCCACCCATCAAGGAACAGAGGTAATTAGTTATTGTGCCTCTAGATGTGCAGGTTTAAATTAGACTTCCAATTCCCCTGCTCAAAATAATGAAAAGCATATATATATATATATATATATATATATATATATATATATATATATATATATATATATATATATATATATATATAGTAAATGTGTTGGAACTGAGAGTAAGTTAGATCTGCCAAGAGACAGATCTATTTACACGGTCAATTTTCCTGAGGTATTCCTTTAGTGTTTATTGTATAACTCAATAAAAATGAGTAACAAGCATAACAGCACCTCAACATCATTGATGCAAATGACCCATTAAAATATGAAGCATCTTGTTAATAAAATGCAATCATCAGAATGCACTGTGAATTCCCACAAACTTGTGTACATTTAAGCTTAGTATATCTCTAATAATCATCAGCAATCCTTCACTTTCTTAAATGGCTATTATTATACCACGTCCCTTAAAACTCTTTCCTCTCACAGATATTGTGGTTGCTAAAGGAAAGCAGGAGCAGGAGCAGCCAGATTATTCCAGGTACTTACATGGGCATGTAGAGGGGAGGGGCACAAGCAGCACATTGCCCTGTCAGCTGCGACAGCCTTCACCTTGCAAGCCTGGGCGCAGGAAGGGTAATGGTGTTACGAACAGCAGTAGGGCATGGGGGAAGTGCAGAGGGTTTAGAAGGACAAATAAGGAGCTCAAATTTAGCCAGGCTCTGGGTGAATTGCTGGTGAGACATTCAGGAAGAAAGGTCAAAGAAACTGAAGCCCATTCTGCTCTTTCCTCTCTTAGTGACTTTTCTAGGACAGGTTTGTAGCTTTAGCAAGAGGAAGAACATCTCGGATTTGCACCATGGCTAGCAGGGATCAGGTGAGCACTATTACATGCTTACTTCTACACTCCTGGGACTATGGACTTGATCCAAAGCCCACTGAAGTCAATGGAAAGACTCTCATTGACTTCAGTGGGTTTTAAGCCAGACCGTGTGTGAACAGGGATGACTGATCATACTGTGTTTGCTGTGATTTTGCTATGTGGATAAATGTCCACTAGGGTCTGGGATGTGACCACAACACTCATTTGCATTTGAGTTCGAAACAAGATTTCAAACTGCAGAGAGGGCAGGACATTCAACCATTGTGCCACTTAACTCCGCTAGAATGTCAGTCAAAGTGGGTAAGAGAGTTTACAGTTGAAGAAGGGGTCGGGGAATGGATCCTGACACATGGCGTATGTGGTATTTAATCAATAAAACAGAGGCCTACAGTTCCGTGACCTTCCCTAGTCCTTTTTTAACCACATTCCACCAAGCGATGGCTCCAAAGAGCAGCTTATTAAGGCAGCTTTACTATGTATGCAGAAGAAAATTAAATTGGAAGTAACCTTGGACTAATTAAAGCCCAGTAGCTGATTGGAGTAAATGAAAATGGACACATTTGTTTTAGTGACGATACCCAGCAAAGTTGTGTGTATACTCGCAACATGTGGATCTGGGACTCTCCACTGGTATAGCCCCATCAGTAGTAGCAACAGTGCTAAAAATGCCCACACTCAGTATACTTGCTGGGTTTCACCATTGCTACCACTGCCTGAGCTACACTGGCGACGAATTACATTTCCATTTTTCTAGTATAGACATGGCCAGTGTGTTAACCAAGCCAAAAAGACAGAAAATGGTACTGACTGATTCCTCTGCCTGATCTAAGATCAGGTCTTTGCAGTACTGATCTGTGGCCTTACTAAGTAAAGTAAAAAACACTGTTGTGCCAAACAAAGTGCTACCCAGAGACAAGCAGCAGGCAAGATCTCATGCATTAGAACAGTCACATACATCAAGTTTTGTCATGGGTGCCAAATTCCAGTCATGGGTACCAGTGAGGGATAGAGCAATAGCAGTGGCCAAGCACCTTGCCCTGCACTGAGTCTCCTCATTTTCTCCTTTAACTCTACCACTGGTGGAAAAGAGATAATTTGCTGGGGTATAAAGCTATTGAATAAAGCTATTGAAAGGGGGCCCATGTGTATTCTCTCCTATTCACTAAAAAAATACATGCCATTTGGCGCATTATGGATTGTACTAAAGGAATTTTTTGTGTCAATGTAATCTGGTGAATTCCCAAGGCAAAATATTTCTTTTTTAGAAAGTGTATATTTTATATCTATATCACACACATACATAGCAGCGCTCTAACATACATGGTGGTATCCATGTGATAAACTGCATGTAGGCCCCTTTCACCACATCCCTTGCACTCAATCCAATAATCCATCTCCACCAGGACTATTTCTAACATTCCAAATCTTTAAGCAGCTTTCGAACAGCCACCATTATTTTTTTTTACAACAAACAAACCAACCAACCAACCTCAAAACACTAGCACCTGCCATAAATCTTTCCCTCTTTACCCCAAAACAGTCTCTTCTTTCCCACTGGCCTCTGGTCCAAGAGGAGCAATATTGTTTAAGTCTCATTAGAAAAAAGGTACGTAAAGTCACATGGACTAGTGTCAGGTTAAATTATTAGACCTTAGAAAGTAATCAGCCTTATCCAGTGGTTTAAGGCACTTGTTCTCCTGGTAGATCTTTGAGATATTATACCTTAAATCTCCAATGTTATTATGGAGCAGACAGCTCCATAATAATTAACTCACCTGTGTTGTGATGCCTACAAAAGACTCAATAATGGCTAGGCAGCTGGCATGCTGTGACCATGGCTCATTACCTCACCACAGTCACCATACTGTTACCTTATGCTCCTGTCTGTTATATTCATTTGTAGAGATATACTTAAACTATGAGTTCTTTGGGACATCTTCTTGTTATGTATATGTGCAGTGCTTAGCACAATGGGGCCCTAACCCTTGTTTAGGGCTTCTAGACTTTATCACTGGGGCGGGGAGGGAGGAGGCAAAAGGGGCAGGGACGTTAAAGTGCTGCAGGGTCCTTTGCCGCAGCAGCGCTTTAATGTGGGCTTGGTATGGGCTGGTGCAGGTTCTTACCAGTACGGAGTACCGGC
The DNA here is from genome assembly GCF_016161935.1 of Mauremys reevesii. Classification (NCBI taxonomy): domain Eukaryota; kingdom Metazoa; phylum Chordata; order Testudines; family Geoemydidae; genus Mauremys; species Mauremys reevesii. Next base: position 172,072,474 of record NC_052624.1, on the reverse strand, counting down.
CCGCACCAGCTCACTTTCACCCCTGCTGTTTTGAGCCCAATAACTTGTGGGTGAACTACAGCATATCTTTTAGAACTACATCTAGCCTTGAATATTCAACAGATCCTTTCTTCCAGTGGTTTAACTGTGGTTTATAATAACAGTTTGTTAAGTATCCTGAATGAAAATCACTTTCCTTTTCAATCAATCCAGTTTCACTTGCTTGATATCTGATGATTTAATCCTACAGTAACTCCTCATTTAATGTTGTCCCGCTTAAGGTTGTTTCAATGTTACGTCCCTGCTTAATTAGGGAACATGCTCGTTTAAAGTTGTGCAATGCTTCCTTATAACGTCATTTGGCTGCCTGCTTGTAAGATTCTGTGGAAGAGCAGCGACTTTACAAGGGAGCATTGCACAAGTTTCGCTTCTCCGCCTCTTTCCCCTCCCTCCCAGCGCTTCCCCCACGGCCAAACAGCTGTTTGGTGATGCTTAGGACTTTCTGGGAGGGAGCAGAGAAGTGCCACGTCTCCACTCCTCCCCCTACCTCCCAGAAAGTCCTAAGCGCCGCCAAACAGCTTAGGACTTTGGGGGCGGGGGGGGAGGGATGTGGCGTGCTCTGGAGAAGAGGTGGAGTGGGGGTGGGAAGAGGTGGGCCTGGGATGGAGCGGGAACAGGAAGAGGTGGTATGGGCTGGTACGCGTACCGGTAAGAAGCCGGTACCAGCCTATACACAGCCGCGGCAGCGCTTTAATGTTGCTGCCCCTTCCCTGTCGGCGGCCCTACTGGTAGGGACCCTACCAGCAGGGCTGCCAATGAGGGAGGCAAAAGGGGCAATGACGTTAAAGCACGGCCGCAGGGCTTTAACATCATTGCCACCCTCCCCGGGACGCTGACAGGAGCGGGCAAAAGGGGCAGCTGCCCCAGGGCCGGCAATTTAAAAGGGGCTAGGGCTCCTGACCACCGCCCCGGACCCTTTTAAATCACTGACAAGGGCCAGGCAGCGTGGATGAGCTGGCTGGTGGAGGCTGACTCCTCCAGTCCTGCCCCTTCCGGGGGCCAGAGCCGGCCCTTATACTGGTAAGAATTTAATATTACTTTCACCCCTGTCCCCGCCCCATAATTCTCTTTTGGAGGGACGGGATGAATAGGCCAAAGGGGCTAGGAAACCCATAACTTTTTGGGCCCTCTTTATACACTGAAAAAAAACAAAAATGAGCTCAAACATGTGTTTGAAATAACATGTGTGTGCTTGCTAGGGAGTCTCTTACAACTGTTTCCAGGTGCCATTCAGAATCTGGCCCTATCTAGATAATGGGTGCAAAATAAGACATTAGTATTTATCTTATCACAGCAAGATCTGTTCACCATGAGACACACTGCAATTAAAGGAAAATGCTGAATTGTAATGTGACAGGCCGCGCTTTGGGTTGCACCACTGCCTGCCCATGCATACTCAAACAAGGATCACAATGCACATGTACACCATGTCTTTTATCTGACAATTTAAGGAGTAATACAGTAGAAAAACAAAAAGTAAGGATTTTTTAAAAAGAATAACTATGACTACCTTGCTTTAATAAAGCATTAATCTATTGGCAGGGTACTTTTTTTTAATTCAGGTCAAACATGAATAATATAAACCAGTTTAACTGAAGTACTCTTTATACCAAGGCAAAGAGCAGAGCAGATCACATGGGTCATTTTAAAAGTTACTTCATCTCTCCTGGTGGGAGCATTTTAAAAGTTTCCCTATAGAAAGCCAAGACATGGAAAAATCAAAAAGGAATACAATTTTCAGTAAGGAGATCAGCTTTCCATTCTAACTTGTTTCATTATTAGGAATGAAACAGCTAAGTGACCAAGTATTTGTCATAAGTATCATTCTGCGGGCTAGACATTTTTCCTATGACTACACCTTCCCCAAATTTTACTAAGCCATGTGACCAATACAGGATTAGCTCTTTCCCATCCCAACTAGGTGTGAAGGTAATGTGAGCTGCTAATAACAGTGCATTCTGACCAGTATCATCATCTACTTCTAGCAGTGCTAAAGTAGGACCTACTGTAACACGATATTCATTTATAAATTAGATTACACAGTGTTCATGTTGCAGAAGATCAGGGGTTCTCAAACTTTATTTTGCTGGGACCCCCCCTATGAAAATATTTCAGGCTGGGATGACCCCCTCAAAAAAAGTGATGATCTCCAATCCCCCCAATGTCACCCTTACTTCTGGCAGCAACACTGCCTTCAGAGCTGGGCGCCGGCCATCAGCCACGCTCTCGTGGGCCCCCTACAATAGTCTTGTAACCCCCATTTGGGTCAGAACCCCCAGTTTGAGAAACTCTGCTGGGGGCGAAAGAGATACAGTGAATCAGTGCAGCTGCCCTTGCAGACCCTTGGGGTGGGAAGTAGGGGGCATGCCATGTACACACATACATAACTGTCTGTACAGGGCCGGCTCTAGGCATGTGTTTGCGGCGGCACTTTTGAAGGGGCGGCACTCCAGCGTTTTTTTTTTTCTTTTGGTTCGGCAGCGGCACTCAGGCTTTTTTTTTTCCCCTTGCTTGGGGCGGCAAAAAACCTAGAGCCGGCCCTGTGTCTGTAGGAGTTAATTTGACCTATTATCTTTCACTAACAAACCATAAATGTATCCTAGCATCCAACTGTCCACAATTCCTCCAAAAGAGGGAATCTGGAATAGAATCTATAAGGGATAGGGCAGATTCATCATAAACTTTGGTACTGAGTAAATTTAAGATTAACACAAATTGAAATTTCATTAGTAGGGTATACAACTTCGTACCCTCTTTTCACATGCAATCTTCTAATTATTCTAACTCCCGCCCCCAAATGCCTACACTAGACTTTCTAATATGGCACAATGTAATCAGTACTGCAAAATGTAGGTCAATGCAAAAACACAGTCAACATGCATACATAGTGTCTGAAACAGAACATGGCATGGAATAAACTAACCTGCTTCACAACATACATGATGAAAAGTATATTAAAAAACCTATACAAATCATTTCCTTACCTAGTAACGCTTTGTTTATCAATCTATTGGTCTAAAACCTTAAAAAGGGTTTATTTTCTGGAAACCTACTGTGTTCTCCCATAGTGAATTACTTTAGCTTATATCAGTACAAGCTATTTTGCAAATGCAAAGGATAAATGAATCCCCAAAGCACTGCAAAACTTCCGCAGTAAAAATGTAAATGGATTATCCCTACATTAATATCTCACTAAACAGCAACACTTTAGAAGCAATCATTCATCTATTGCTCACAACATAAAAGCCACATGATATTTTTCCATAAATCATCTGGCCGTTATAAGATTAGTGTAGAAAGGGGCTGGGTCTATGCAGGGTTTTCCTACAAGGAAATAAAATATTTAGATAATCTTGCAAGTGGGTTTTCAGATGCCACATTTTCTCTGCCACACACTAAGGCACTAATTTTCAAAAAGCTAAGGTTGATGGTCAGGGTGAAAAATATGACATTTGCTCATGTCATTAGCCACTTACACGTGCACAAACTGATTTTCATACACAAATTTGCGTGCACACAGATCTTTGTCTCCACTATGAAATTTTGGTCCCATTTCTGTCCTACCATTTGCAATCCTTGATCATTTTATCCATATGCTAATCATAATGCTGGGTAAAGCACTGAGGCATCAAGCTGCCTGGAGAGAAGTCACAGCAGTTTTATTAATTACACCAGCACGCAGCCCAGTCTGTGTGTGCTCAGGGTTTTTCAAATATCAGCATCATTACTCCTATGCTACCATCACAGGTCTGGATCCTCATTTGTGATTGAGTTCTCAGCACAGCTCAGTAGAAGGGCATGAGGACAAAAGCAGATTTGAGCTACTTTTGCATTTCCCAACCCTGGGCTGGCCATGTAATGGTCTGGTCCCCTAAGTTAGAGCAGTCTGCAGGCTGCTCTAATGTACACCCGCTGCCATTAGGTCTAAGTGGCAATTACAGCAGCTAAGAAGCCCAAGCTATGATCCTTTTCTCCTGGTTAGACCCCAAACACTGGCTGCAGGAAATGGGGTGTATCACAGGAGTCATTAGGGTGGTTCTATGCTACCAGAGGATCCCACTACCCTGGGGTGATCTTCCCAGGCCTTTACAATGACAGCAAGTTTAAAAGTGGCCCTAATGCAGTGGGTAATCTGGCTGATTATACCTATCCTTACTGGAGCAGCTAAGTTACCTCTTAGGTTTCCAATCTCTCCAGCCAAGATTGGAGTTTGTTTATGGTCAGAAAAGTGACTAAGTTCAAATAGCACCTACTTACTCAACATAACTGCTAGTCATATCTGTTTACTTGTCCAAGAAAGCCACATTTTATACGTGTTAACACAGCAGAACCCTATGAAACATTGCAGTTAGGCAAAAGTGAGGTGGCTTTTACTCCTTCATACATCATTCACAAAATTGTCTGCTAAATTCTGATTACAGAATATTAATATTAATTGATATTAATAGATCACAGGTTGACTCTGCAGTGCTGGGAGTTAGAAATACACTTTTCTTTTGATATGTAAACTGAGCAACTTTAATATGCAAATAACTAAAAGAGAACTCTACAATATCATTTTTAGAGTCTCTTTTCTAAGTTTAATTGGACAACTACAGCAATTCTCCTTACACTGTATGATCTTTCATAAGAAGTTTAAACACAGAAACCACAAAAGCTTCAAGGGAGAAATCATGTCTGGAAGTTTCTTCTCCTTGGGAACTCCTCCATTTTAGGAGCAGATCCCCTCTGACCTTAAAGTCTATGAGATCTGATAGTCAAATTGCTGTAGACATTTACTGGATTAGATTATGTCGATACTGTCTAATTGACCCTGTTCCAAAACCCAGCCATTTTACCACCAGATTCTGATGCTCTTAAAGGCTGAATAGAAAGAGGGCTACCTCTACTCTGCCTGATGCAACATGGCTCTGTTTAAGATGCCTTAAGGGAGTAGCAACTTAAACAAAGCCTGCTGTTCAAGTCATGACTTACCATACAAAAAAAGAAAGGAGAAAAAGAATTAGCAATTGTTAGATTAGCAAAACAGAAAAAGAATACATGTATAGTTATCCCAGGTGATATTTAGCTGACACTCTCTACAAATTAAATAAAATAAAAGTTTGCATCTGAATCAAGAATGTATCAGTTGTGTAGCGGTGGATTAATCAGTTTGCAATACACAGTACTGTGCCATCCTTGAACGATGGGCAAATTACTTGAAACACTGCTATGGTTTTGAGAGATTTTGTTCCATTCTAAGATGCACCACTAAAACTACCCCATTCATATTTCGGCATTTTGGACTAGAGTTCTGCAGTTTTCAATAAAATGTCCATGCAATTACATGTGGGAAAATCCCCTCCAGGTCTGTGTGGCTGCACTGGTGAGGGAAGAGGATGGTGGGAAGGAAGATGCTCCCCTCCAGTATAACTACAGCAGCATCGAGGCCCAATTGCGTTGATTTGATAGCCACAAGAGGACAATGATATGCTAGCTATGGAGTGTGGTCAGCCTCACAGAGTGTATGCTGTTGTGTGTTATTTATTAGGAGTGTTCTTTCTAAAGTTGGAGCTGTGTGTACCTCACCACACATTATCCTAACCCAGCCTAGTAATTCCACCGTGTGCTATCATCATGGCTCTGCTAAGCACAGCACTGGCAGCACACTTTTCCTCCCCACTCATTCCAGCATAGATCTAGTAAGTAAAGGCAGGGTTTAGGCCTAAACTGGATCTCAAGAGAACTAAGATTCAGCAATATACTTTAGAATTCTAACATTAGCGACATGTCAGGCAGTTTGGATAAAAATTTAAAAAAACAAACAAACAAACAAAAAAAAACCCAGACCTGGACCTCCACCCTGAGCTCTTACAGAACCTTCCCCGAGAATCTGAGAAAGTTCAGCTTGGACCAGGAATATCATATAACAGCGAGAAAAGCTATGCCCATGGACTTACTAGATCAAGCAGACAAAGTACCAGAAATCTCTTAAGGCTTTTCCATAAGGAGAAGGTAAGAACTCAACTCCCCTGGCTCTCAGGCCTGTGAGCTCTAACCGGAGACTACCTCACTGGTACTGGACCTATTAACAGATCTCCCTCTCTCCATCCTTCATGATAAACATATTTACAAGGTGTACGTGGTTGTCATGCTAAGGCAGCTGGAGTTATGTGTCTGTGAGGAGGGTAAAAGGCAATGGAATTGCTAGGAAGGAGAGAGCCAAAGGACTGTGGGTATATGTCTTAAAAAAAAAAAAAAGGAAATGAGAGCCCAGATTGCAGCTGTGGTTCATTTTAAAGATTTGGTTTGTGTAAGATGGCTTGCCCCTCAAGGGCTACCGTCCTGGGGCGAGCCAACACTGATTATTAAGGCGGCACACCTGAACAGGGATCACATGGTTCCCCTATAAAGAGCAGGAACTGGAGGAGTGGGACAAAGGAACGTTCAGTGAGATCAGAGGCTGCTAGGAGTGAATTGCCTCCAGCAGAGAGTTCTGGTCCTTGGGATTGAGACTACAGGCAGAAAAGGCCTCAGAGGACCCCTAATAAGAGGGTAAATACATGAACTTGAAGAAACTTGAAACAAAGCAGACTTCAGGGGTGTAAGATGGAAAAGACTCCAGCCAGGCAGAGCCTGGCAGTGGTCTGCCAAAGAGGGAAAAGCCTCAGGCAGGAAAAGGCCTACAAGTGGGAAGAGACACTTTAGTTTGTGTTGACTTTTATTGGACTTTAATTTAGGACTTGCACTTTTATTCTGAGTTTATTTTATGTTAATAAACCCAGACCCCAAGGAAGGGTATTTTTGACCAGAAAAAGCCTATGGGTGAAGTTTGCAGAGTAGTCCAAGTGGGGAAACGAAGGCAAGGGGCAGTTGCAAGACAATCTTAAGGTCACTAGAGGGCGCCTGGGAGGAGGCCACTCTGACAGTTTGGAAAAAAAAATCAGTTCACCCATTTTTACTTAAATGTCTTTAATTCTTGCAAGGGAAACATGGAATCCTGAATTGAGGTCCGAAGCGGATAAGTAGATGAGGTTCTTAGAACTAGGATTGGAGATGGGTTCAAACCACAAAATTTGAGTACGATTTGGGACACCAACATTCTAAAAATTCTGATCCAGACTTCAAACAACCCAACATTAATGGGTGTTTGGATCAGGCCCATCTCTAGAACTGACAATTTTGTACATTATGTTTTCCACATGCAAACAGCAAAACAAATACAGTGCGTTTGATTCTTTTTTCTTACTTTTACACAAGTATATGTCCATTGACTTCAACGGAGATACTCCGGTTTACAACAATAAATGAGAGGAGAATCAAGCCCTGTCAATCTATATGAATGTTATATCATATGAGAGAGGGAGAGGGAGCACAGTGTGCGTTACTCATTCTTTAAGAGCCATCACAACAGAACTCCCTTACAATTATAGGCGCAGTACAAAGAAAGAAGAGCCTGTCTCCCCTTACATTTACATCACTACATACACAGTTATCTTAAAATGTAGTTATAGATGAGTGTGAGCTCACACATTTACACAAATGCATGCAAATAAGTGGGTGCAGAGTGGGTACACAAAAACACACATGGCTTATTTTTATTTATATTTAATGCTTCTCAATACACTATTAGCAGCAGAGAGCTTCCTTTAAAGATAAGCAACATTGTTTTTCTCTTAGCACAGACTACTTTGTCATCTTACAGGTAAACAGATGTGTTCTGTGGTCCATTAGAGGCAGATCAGTATTTTGTTTTTTCATGTGGATTTTCTATATTTTGGTGTTACAATTTAGACAATATTTGACCTAGGGCAAATGTGTCGATATTAACTGGAGGAAACCACAGCTGTCCCAGAAGAAGTGATGTTACAATGTCAGTGTCCAAAGACACAATCATCTAGGCCAGCTGGGATATATAATTTTTAATAGGATCTTTGGGTTAATAAGATCTTCCCTTGTTAATGAAGAATAAAGGCAGGGGCTAAATCACATTAAGTGCTTCTAAAGAATTTAACAGACAATTTAGCAAAATGAGATTTTCACAATCAGAAATATAGCTCCAATCAGAAAAATTTTACATGCTCTACTATAAAATTATACATAAATCATCTAATGCATGCTAATAAGACTTATACTGTAGAGTATGTTCTACCAAAGATGACTTTGTAAGTGTCATTATATTACTTACTATATGTTGGGGTTCCCCCAAGATCTCTTCCACTTGGTTCCCCAAGAATTCAGTCTAAATCTAATCTTGTCACCCGGGTTCCTTTATCTGGCATGTAGCAAAGTTATGTTGAGTTGATCAGATTCAGGAGTCGGGGGAGGATATAGGGCGTACTACACATCCAAAGTTACACAGAAGACCTCTTCTTTTAAGTACATTTACACATTACCTTGCATTTGCTATACATTGCATTTCACATTTTGGAATTGGCTTGGTCACTTTGTAGGAACCAACCCCTGCCACTGCATGCTCAGTCCATGCACTGTCCATGTAGAATTTACTCTTTACCTCATCTTACATTCCAGGCTTATTTTATCCATTGTTATCTTGTCCACTGTAAATGGTTCCCTGGGTGTTCCCCCTTATTTTAGCTAGTACAGACATTCTTGTTTTCAGCCTGCTGATCCATTTACTTCCCAATCCTCCCAAGAAATGAGGCCTCACCCATGTCCAGTTACTCATGTCAAGCCAGGCCTACACTATATTCCCTAGAATCGTTGTATTAAAAGTATTAACACAGATCCCTGAGATTAGGACAAAATACTGGAGAGTGGAACTACTCAAATGAGTTATGTTACCCACATATAGAACTTCATCAAAATTGGACACACAGACTCCAATCCTGCAATAATTTATACATGTGTTGAACTTTAAACTAGTAAGTAATCCTGGGGACTACTCCTGTGATTAAAATGAAGAGTGTGCATAACTCTTTGCAGAAGCAGAGTGTGCATTTACACAGTGTGGGCTTTATTTTCTCTGTTATAGCAGTATATAGAGGGAGTAACTCCACTGAAGTTGCACAGTTTTCCATTTGAGCTTTGACCCCTTCATATTTTGTTGTGAATGAAGATAGGTGATTAGAAAGGAAATTTATGTAAAAACACAGATTCAAAAAAGTACATCAACAATGAACTAATATTGGGGGGAAACTGAATATCCTGAAGACAGATGCCACCGAAAAAGCCCGTAGGTATACAAAGCAAATGTTTTATGAAAAAGGAAATAAATGTGATAAGCTCTTGGCTCCAAAACTTAAAGGGATCCAAGAGCAACATATTATTCCACCAATTAAAGACAATTGGCAAAAGATAGTTACACACCCTAATTAAATATGTTTTACCTCTGCTGCTGCTTATAAAAAAGATATTCCAAATTCTGAAGTTATTCAAAAATATCTGGAAGTAGTAGGCTTACTGAAGATAAACAAAATTGATTAAGAAATGTTAGATAAAGAAATAACAGAAGAAGTCATCTTAGAGACAGTAGCGAGTATGAAAAGTTGTAAAGCTCCAGGAACTGATGGCTTTCCAGCTGAATTTTACAAAGTATTTAAGGAGATATTAATGGGTCCCTTGAGTGTACCTTCAATGGTATTCTGTTAGGGTAGGAACTTCCACAAGCTATGATAGAAATTATTATTGTTGTTCTCCCTAAAGTTGGAAAAGACCGTACCTTTATACAGCTCTTCTAGGCGCCTATCACTGTTGAATCATGACAAAGATGTTAGTAAACAATACTACTAGATGATTCAGTGCACACTCTCAGTTCATATACACCCAGATCAAACTGGATTAATTAAGGACACTATTCAAAGAGTACTTGGAATCATCCATAATGCCTTATAAAAAAAAAGATAAATTTCTTTTATCATCACTTTACTTAGAGAAAACTTCTGATAAACTAGAGTAGAACTTTCTTCTTCAAATCCCATCCCACATGGACATTGGCCCCCAGTTCCTTAAATGGATACCAGCTCTTTATACCAGCCCAAAATGAACAGTGCAACTTAATGGGGTTGAATCTCCCATGTTTGAATTACACAGAGGGATGAAGGAGGCATTTCCATTGTGTCCTTTGCTTTTTTCATTGGCCATGGAGCCTTTTGCACAGAAAATAAGGAATAATGATTATCATGGGAATAAAACTTGCAGGAACACATTAGAACATAGCTTTATATGCAGAGAATGTAATATTATTTTTATCTAAACCAAATATTGTCCTAAAATTTGAATCTAAAGACATTAATGACTTCAAAAAAGCATCTGGATTTAAAGTAATGTTTGCCAAATCTGAAATGCTAACTATAAATTAGCTAGACTCTAAAATATCATTCCTCCAGAAGACATGTGGGTACAAATGAGTAACACATTCTATAAAATATTTGAAAATTCAAATCTCAAACAACCTAGAAGGCTCTGTGATTTAAATATCAAACCACTATTTCAGCAAATGAAAAAAAAAATCTGGAATGCTAAGACAAGTATGCAATTTCCTGGTTGGGAAGAACAGTCACAGTCAAAATGAACATTTGGCCAAGGAAATCTTTCTTGTTTCAAAATCTCCTTGTATTCATCCCAAATAAAATCCTTGCAGGAATACAGAAGATGTTAGAATTTATATGGAATAAGAAAAGACCAATAGTGAGTGCACATACTTTGTACAGACGCATTTAACAGGATGATCTAGCTGTTCCAAATATTTGATGGTACTATCAAGCCAGCTAGGTCAAAGCACTAGTGAATTGGGAGCCAAACACTGGGTATTTATTGAACAAGAAAATTGTGGCAGTGTAAACATCGATAGGCTATCTTGGATTCATTAAAAATGTAAAGTAAGTTTATAAGAAATCTAACAGGCTTCCTGGGGTGAGGTGGTGATATTCCAGAGAGAAAACTCTTGCACCATAAGAAAGCTCCCCCATAAAACAGTTTCAGCACATAGAGACCTTGAAAAAGAAAAGGAAGCAGAAGAACAGTAAAGGCAGTGACACTTCTGATATATTTTTTAATATGCTTAAAATGACTTTGAATGGTGACACTGTCCAATAAACAAGGATCCCTTTAAAAACAACACCCCTCAGCTGTTAGTGAAAGCCTGTAACAACTGAGAAATAATTTTTGTATTTACATCAGTCATTTTTTCCCAATTGTTAAAAAGTTCGAATTTACTTGTCCCTAAATTTTTTTGCTCTGATGAGTACTTAGCTGATTTATCACACCAAACAAATAGAGTCATTAGTGTAGTCAAAAGAAAACAAAAATCAATCTTGCCATCTGGTCATAATTTAGTGATTGAGGATTTAATTGTTATGGAGTAATTCTTCATTTATATATTTATATAGTTTGCTAGCACAAATGGAAGAAAATTAAAGCTCTGTAATGAAGGGCCAAATTGTCTGCAGGGGTAAATTGGTACAGTTCTACTGAAGTCAACAGAACTGTGTCAATTTACGCCAGTAGAGAATTTGGCCCATAACGTGTCAAGCACTAGAGTTTTGTTTGAGGATATCATGATACTCAGAAAGAATATAGCTGTGAATCTAGCAAGAAGCAATTAGGATTACATTTTCAAGTGTTGTCTAAAGGTTCACTCGTGTTAATTCTGTTTAAGTCAATGGGATTCATATGGATCAAGAAATCCAAAATGCTTTGAAAGCTTTCCTGGGAAGCATCTCTTTTGTCTATGATGAAAATAGGCTCTGGCTAGTGTCTTCTTTCAGTACAGGAAAAGCAGACACTTACAGAACCATTGCCATGCGCTGGCAAAGTGTGTTATTCATATCCCATCAAACTATTATGCACTTTTTTTTATTTCCATTTAGCATCCTTGCTGTTTGGAAAGGTGTTTCACTAAGAAGATACCATTCAAGCTTCAACTCTTCTTATTCTTTCATTTACCAGCCTAATTCATTCAGTAATGCCACAACCCCAGTGTTTCTGATATCACAATTCAGAAACACCACTGAAGTGTCTTTAATCTCACAATTTCTAAGTTGGTGGTGTAATGGAATGACTCAGGCAGGAGAAGCAGGTTGATTGCAATGGGAAAAGCTTCTGTTTCAGTGCATACAAATATCTGCATTAAGGGCAAGGAAATATATAAGAATTACAAGATTAATGAGACATTAAAAGATGATTTGAGCAGTTTTTCTAGAAGTGCCCTGTACATAGCAATTTAAACTGCATCACCCATACACATAAATATGAGCAACCTCTGCTAGCTTTTTAAAAGCTGAAAACAGCAATCATTGATTTGGTAAAAAGCACTTCCTGGGATTAATAACCAACTGAAAATCCAAGCTAGTTATTCAGGGCCCAATCCTGCCAAATTTTACTCAGGTAAGTAGTTCCACTGATTTAAAGGATTGCAATATCTGGCCTTACTTGGGGAAGGTTTTGTGCAAAGGCGTTTTTTTGCTTATATGACAGTTCAGTGAGGTTTTGTGAAAGTGCATATTTCTAAGGTTTACTTAAATGTGACAATTATCGTTTAACTCTACAGTTATTATTGCTAATGATTTATATTGAGCCATAAATAGTAGGTGACTTGAAAACAGTAACAGGTCCCTGCCCTGAAAGATTTACAACCGAAAGGCACAAAAGACAACAGAAATAAGAAGACAGACAATTTACAGAGAACATGAAGTGTCCATTAGAGCCAAACACATCCTGGAAAAGGGATTTTATTTGAGCGTGTGGAGAGAAGGGGAGAGGTAGGAATCCTGGGGTATGTCTAAACTACAGCCACTTCAGAATCACAGCTGCAGCTATGTTGCTGTAGCACTGTAGTGTAGACCTTTCCTACATTGATGGAAGGGTTTTTTGGGGGGCTGTCAAGCAATTAAAAAAAATTAATCGCATGATTAATCACGCTATTAAATAAATAATAGAATACCATTTATTTAAATATTTTGGGATGTTTTCTACATTTTTAAATATATTGATTTCAATTACAAGACAGAATACAAAGTGTACAGTACTCACCATGTTTATTTTTTATTACAAATATTTGCACTGCAAAAAACAAAAGAAACAATATATTTCAATTTGCCTAATACAAGTACTGTAGTGCAATCTCTTTATCATGAATATTGTATAAATACTTGAATAGTCACGGGACCAGAGAGAGTGAAAATGACTCTATAAGCCAGCATCACAATGCGCTGAAGATTCATATGCCCCTTCATGCTTCAACCACCATTCCAGAGGACATGCATCCATGTTGATGACAGGTTTTGCTTGATAATGATCCAAAGCAGTGCGGACTGATGCATGTTCATTTTCATCATCTGAGTCAGATGCTACCAGCAGAAGGTTGATTTTCTTTTTTTGTGGTACAGGTTCTGTAGTTTCCACAGTAGAGTGCTGTTGCTCTATTAAGATTTCTGAAAGCATGCTCCACCCCTCGTCCCTCTCAGATTTTGGAAGGCACTTCAGATTCTTAAACCTTGGGTCTAGTGCTATAACTATCTTTAGAAATTTCAAATTGGTACTGTGACGGGCTGGATCACAGAAACCCCCTTGGGAGCTGCCACCTGATGCGCCAAGAATACTTCTGCCCCTGCCTTCCTGCCCTGGCAGCTTAGGACTTCAGTGCCCTGCCTAGTTTGAGCCAGACCCACTAGCCTGCTGCAAACCCAGACCCAGGTCTGAACCACATCCCCTAACAGCTGTAGCTTAACTGAAACCAACTTACAGAAGTGTTCCTGTAACTGGAACTGAAGCCCTTGGGGAAAGGGAGGTGGGGCTTGAGCTTTGGCCCCCCTCGTCTGAGGTGGTGGAGCTCAGGTGGACTCGGGCTTTGGTCCCTCCTCCTGGGGTTGTGTAACAATTTTTGTCATCAGAAGGGTGTCACAGTGCAATGAAGTTTGAGAACTGAATTAACGCATTCTTTTTTAACGAGCGTCGTCAGCATGGAAGCATGTCCTCTGGAATGGTGGCCAAACCATGAAGGGGCATACGAATATCCGGCATGTAAATACCTTGCAATGCCGGCTACAAAAGTGCCATGCGAACACCTGTTCTCACTTTCAGGTGACACTGTAAATAAGAAGCGGGCAGCATTATCCCCTGTAAACTTGTCTGTCTTAGCGATTGGCTGAATAAAAGGGACTGAGTGGGCTTGTGGGTTCTAAAGTTGTATCTATCACTGTGGATAGTTCTCTGAAAACATCCACTCAATGTGCAGCAGCAGTCAAAAAAGCAAACAGAATGCTGGGAATAATAAAGAGAGGGATAGATAATAAGACAGAAAATATCATGTTGCCTCTATATAAATCCATGGTATGCCCATATCTTGAATACTGTGTGCAGTATTGTGTGCAGATGTGGTTGCCCCATCTCAAAAAAGATATGTTGGAATTGGAAAAGGTTCAGAAAAGGGCAATAAAAATGATTAGGGGTATGGAACGGCTTCCATATGAGGAGAGATTAATAAGACTTGGACTTTTCAGCTCGGAAAAGAGATGACTAAGGGGAAATATGATTGAGATCTATAAAATCATGACTGGTGTAGAGTAGATAAGGAAGTGTTGTTTACTACTTCGCATAACACAAAAACTAGGGATCACCAAATGAAATTAATAGGCAGCAGGTTTAAAACAAATAAAAGGAAGTATTTCTTCACACAACGCACAGTCAACCTCTGGAACTCCTTGCCAGAGGATGTTGTGAAGGCCAAGACCATAACAGGTTTCAAATAAGAACTAGATAAATTCATGTAGGATAGGTCCATCAATGGCTATTAGCCAGGATGGGCAGGAATGGTGTCCCTAGCCCCTGTTTGCCAGAAGCTGGGAATGAGCGACAGGGGATGGATCACTTGATGATTATCTGTTCTGTTCATTCCCTCTGGGACACTTGGCACTGGCCACTGTCAGAAGACGGGATACAGGGCTAGATGGACCTTTGGTCTGACCCAGTAGGGCCATTCTTATGTTTACATTGTTTTGAGTGCAGTTATGTAACAAAAAAAAATCTACATTCGTAAATTGCACTTTCATGATAAAGAGATTGTACTTGCATGAGGTGAGCTGAAAAATACTATTTCTTTTGTTTATCATTTTTACAGTGCCAATATTTGTAATCACAAATAATAATATAAAATGAGCACTGTGCATTTTGTATTCTGTGTTGTAACTGAAATAGATATATTTGAAAATGTAGAAAAAATCCAAAATATTTAATAAATTTCAATTGGTATTCTATTGTTTAACAGTGTGATTAAAACTGTGATTAATCGTGATTAATTTTTTTAATCACGATTAATTTATTTGAGTTAATTGCATGAGTTAGCTGCAATTAAACAGCCCTAGTTTTTTCCATTGATGTAGGCAATCCATCTCTCTGAGAGGTGGTAGCGAGGTCGATGGAAGAATCCTTCCATTGACCCAGCCAGGTCTACACTGGAGGTTAAGTCGATCTAACTACACTGCTTAGGGTGCAAAATTTTTCACAGTCCTGAGCAATGTAACCAGGTTGTCTTAGGTTTTTGGTGCAGACCAGGCCTTGGCATATACAATTTGAAGAGTTAACAAAAGGTTCAAAGGTACTATTGTCTTCTGAATACTAAAATGTACTGAAATAATCTTGGATTCTTTAGGAAAACAAACTATAGAATAGTTTTAGGCATGAAGCAATCCAGTTTTACAGAATTTCACCAGGATACTACAGAATTTACACCAAAACCTTCCATAATTCAATACAAAGTGATATGTTTGCTATACAGTTTTAAGTCATACTACGGAACAAATATATCCTTGCTATAGAATTCTACAGTTTGGCTCAAAAATTCTAGAAAAAGGTTATCATTCTCTAGGCAATTTTACAGGACTTTTCCATAAGTGTTTCTGTAAATTGTATTTTCTCCCTGCCCCATGACTGCATGATTTCTACTTACACAAGTCTGGCCAGTTTCAAAATATATGTGCCACATTTTCTTAAGCACTGAGTGGATCTCTATGGCTTCCTGTTTAACACTGGAAGGTGTTAATGGCTGCCATCAGTCATAGACCTGGTTAAAGTCTATGGGTGTATTAAGCACCCTTCATTCAGGTTAAATAGAAGGAGCAATTAAATACCCTTTTGTGTAGCAATAGCTGAAAAAATAGACGCTACTACCCAAGGCACTGACTAGCATGGGTAGGCCTGAACAGAAGCTAAAAGCCATGTTGGCTGAGGGGGTTTTCCTAGACACTGACTGCAAATGCAAGGTCTGGGGATCGATTAGTTGTAGCTGTGTTTGTGAGAGGAAGAAAACCAAAACAAAACCAGCTAACAGCATGGCCCTGATTGGGAGCAGAGACAAGATCTTTGGGGCACAAGACTCACCGGAAAGACAGGTTTGGAAATTGTTCACCAGGAAACTTCCTGCTGAGCTCAAGGAAGTAGGACTTTGTGTACGTTCTGTGTAAATAAACAGGACTGCACCAAAGACATACCTAATTTGTATCATCGTTTTCTCCTAATGGAAATAACTCGTATGGCCTAAAATACTGGCTAACTGCTTGAGCCAAAAATGATCGAATCTTAAAATCTCATAGAATTAAAGCCATAAATTGTAAGAGTTAAAGATTCACTCAATGTTAGCATAAAACTGATATACTTTCTCATAGGCAGTCCATTGTTCTCCGTCACTGACCAGTGACAACAGTGATATCCCCAAGTCAGAACTTGCTGGAAAATGAGTGTGGAAATGAATAGTTAGTAATTTTAGGGAAACAAATATGGAAGTCTAAAAACATGGGGAGGAAAATGTTTTTAAAGAAATTTTTAAAGAAAATGCAGTACATTGAGGCATGTAGATAGAATTGCCACGTGTCCGGTCGAAAAGGGACCCTGGCAGCTCCGGTTGGCAGTGCTGCAGAGCTAAGGCAGGCTAGTTCCTACCTGTCCTGGCAATGTGCGGTGCCCAGAAGCTGCCAGCAGGTCCGGCTCCTAGGTGGGGGGGCCATGGGACTCTGCGCGCTGCTCCCGCCACAGCACCAGCTCCGCACTCCCATTAGCCAGGAACTGCAGCCAATGGGAGCTTGGGGTCGGGGGCGGTGCCTGTGGGCAAGAGCAGCATGCGGACTCCACAGAGCCTCCCAACCCCCCCCTCCCCCACCTAGGAGCTGGACCTGCAGCCTGCAGCCCCCTCCCACATTCCGAATCCGTTGGCCCCATCGCCCAGCCTGGAGCCCCATCCTGCATCGCAAACCCGTCATCCCCAGCCCCACCCCAGACCCCCCCCCAGCCAGAACCCTGAATCTGTCCTGCACCCCAACTCCCTGCCCCAGCCCATAGCCCCCTCCCACATCCTGAACCCCTCATTTTTGGCCCCACCCCAGAGGCCGCACCCCCAGTTAGAGCCCTAACCCCCTCCCAGACCCCAATCCCCTGCCCCAGCCCAGTGAAAGTGAGTGAGGGTGGGGGAGAGTGAGCCACTGAGGGAGGGGGAATGTAGAGAGTGGGGGGCAGAGCCTCGGGGAAAGGGCGGGGCGGGGTGGGACCTCGGAGAAGGGGCAGAGCTAGGGTGTTTGGTTTTGTGTGATTAGAAAGCTGGCAACCCTTGAACCCCACATGCAGAAAGGAACTGCAGTGGTAAGTCATTCTTAAAAAAAAAGGTTTCCATTCACCTTTCAAATATAATCTATGCCATTTAATCTTCTTCAATAGGTGCTACTATATCACTGAACAGCAGGCTGCAATGAGGGGTGAAGGGGGAGGATGGAGACACCTACTGACTATTGTGACACCTATTGATCTTGAGAACACAGACATAACAGCTGTATATAACATATTTGGACTATGCCGTTCATCCATCATTTACTCCTCAATCTAATCTCCAACCATATTGCCATTACCCAGGTCCCATCAAGCTGCACTAAATTAATCTTTCCACAGAAGCCTATGGGGCATGACTTGCTCCTCCTTGCCTGCACCACGGACATCTCTACCCTGATGGCTTTTTGAAGACATCCTCAGTGTTCTCATAAACAACATTTCTCTTTGCCTCTGTATCCACTAGACAAGTTGGACAGCCAGAATACAGGAAACTGTTAACTGCAAATCAGCTGTGTTTCTAGTCACCCCCTCCTCTGCCACCTTCTTTTCATCCTCTTGCCTTTCTACCTTTACCACCGGCTGCCTCCTGATTGAATTCAGACAGACATTGGGAACCATTATCAAACACAATAGACCACAATGAACAATATGCTCTTGGCTTGAAAAAAAACAAACAATCTCAAGTCACTGTGTCCTCATTGTTTCTCAATTAAAGGACTGCAAAGTAGATTTAAACACTCATTGTGTCTCTGCAGCAATTGCTTTTAATGCAATCAGGTTTTAGAGATACATTTTTTAAAGGTCAAACACCTAATGTCAAATAGAAGAGCGGGGGAAAAAAACAGCTCAGCCACCTGCAGGAGAGGTGCCCTTATTCCAAAGCGCTAGCACAAAATCCCTCTGACTAATGTATACAAATTAAGGGCTAGATTGTGCCCTGCTCAGCACAGGAGTGCAAGATGGGATCCCATGCAAGTGCAGGCAACACTGCAGTTGGGGAGTAGAGCCACAGCTTCCTATTTTTGCCACTGCTGGTGCTAGTTATCAAAAGGGGACAAGGTGAATTTGGAGCCGTGGCTCCACCCCTCTTCTGCCCAGCCAGCACACTGGGAGAGAGAACACAGCATACCCATGTCAAGGGCAGAGCTACTAGTGTGCTTTGCTTCCTGGGAGAAAGTCTGCTCCTGCTGCTGTGCAGCCTCTATGCACTTTATCCAGTGCTCCTCCACACCAAAACACCCATGCATGCTTCAAAAACTCTTTACAGTCCAGAGGAGCAAAGCTGTGCATGCGTGTTTATACTTCTCCGAACTATGTATCTCTGTCCGCCTATATATCAGAAATCATGTTTATTTACTTCAAATACGAATCTCAATTATAGCACCAAATTATTCTGAGGGGGTAACAACAAAGATGCTGCTTTCAGTCCAACATGGATTTATTTCAAAGCAGTTTTCAACGTGCTCTAAGCAGCAGAAGCTGTAGAATTGTAAAACACAAGGCTGGCTGCCAAGACCAAGCTCTGCTGCAGCTGAGCAGGCAGCAGTTCAACATAAACAAAAATAATTGAAAATGAAAACCAAGAAAGGGATGAGGGGCTAGACAGAAGAAGCAGCTGAAGCCAAGACTTAAAAAAAGGACAAGAGGGTTTTCCAGGGGGAAGTATGGCTTTTTTTTTTTAATCCTCCTAAATATGCTTCTACCAGTGATTCCAGGAATTTGCATGGCCAGCAACAGATTCTGAATGTGATTGTAATCTGAATAAACTATTGTAATGAGTTAGAAACTGGCTAAAAGACTTCAGAGAATAAGAGGTCAGTTTTCAACATGGCCATAGGTACCCAAAGGATCAGTACCAGAACTGGAATTTCTTAATATATTTATTAACTTTTTTTAAAAATTGACATTGAAAGAACATTTAGGTTCCAAAATTAAACACTCAAAAGCTAGGAAATGCCATTTTACACTTGCAACCTTACTTCTATCCCCTAGTGCTTTGGTTTTCAAACTGGGGGTCACGGAATGTAAGGCACTGGGTCGTGGTGGCTCTGGTCAGCACTGCCAACCGGGCCATTAAAAGTCCCATTGGCGGTGCTGCCTGACTAAGGCAGGCTAGTCCCTACCTGTTCCAACACCATGCTGCACCCCGGAAGCAGCCAGCAGCAGGTGCTGCTCCTAGGTAGGGGGGCCATGGGGTTCCACGTGCTGCCTCCGCCCCGAGCACCAGCTCCGCAATCCTATCTGGGAACCAGCTAATGGGAGCTGCGGGGCGCAGTGCCTGTGGGTGAGAACCGCACAGAGCTGCTTGCCCGCCTCCACCTTGGAGCTGGACCTGCTGCTGGCCGCTTCCAGGGCGCAGTGCGGTCTGCGGTGCCAGGAGAGGCAAGAAGCCTTCCTTAGAACCCCTGCTGCGCTGCTGACCAGGAGCTGCCCAAGGTAAGCCCACACCCCAACCCTGTGCCCCAGCCCTGACTCCCCCAAACCCAGACCCAAACCCCTCATCCCTGGCCCCACTCCAGAGCTTGCACCCCCAGCCCAGAGCCAACCCCCTCCCACACCCCAATCCCCTGCCCCAGCCCTGAGCCCCCTCCCACACCCTTAATCCCTCATTCCTGGCCCCACCCCGCAGCCCTCACCCCTGCACCCCAAACCTCTGATCCCCAGCTCCGTTGAGTCATAGGCATCAACAATTTTCTTCAACTGGGTCACCAGAAAAAAAGTTTGAAAACCACTGCACTAGTGCATCTGTCCTGAGCAGGGGCAGGGGGCCTGTAATTTCCTGGGGCTCATGTCATTTAAAACTATCACAATGCATATCATTTCCTCATTATTTGTTTGCATGTTTTACAGAAAAAGGTAAAAACCAATTTGGTTATGTACAACTGTAATGACCTCTGCTCATGCATCATCAGCAGATGTGTCTACTGCTTGTAGTACATGACCTAACTGATAGCAGAAGAAAGTTATCATCACAAAGATGGGGGTCCTAGGGCCATGTGCTGGGCCCAGGGGATGGGTTGGGAGAAAGCCTGGCTTTCTCTCCCCAAAGCCTCTACTACATCTGCTATGGCAGCTCCTAGGTGTATTCCCAGTGAAATGTCATTGTCGTCTGCTGGTCTTGTGGCACTGGACTGGCCTTAGAATGTTCATGCTCCCAAAATTTTCCCAAGGAATGCAAGTGAAAAGGAAAATTGAAATTTAACAGTTTATATAATCTCAGCAAAATCTGAATGGAAAATCAGGGGACAGGCAACAAAGGCACTTTTCTAACCTAAGGGCTTTCCTGTGCTGAACTTCAAAGGCCTGCTGCAAATGGTAGAGGTGTCAGACCTTCTCAAAAAGATCACTAGAATTTATAATGGAAAATGTTACACAATGTAAAGACGGGAATTGCTACCAGTTCCACTAGTGATTTGGAATATGGAGTAAACAGTGAGGTGGCAAAATTTGCAGATGAAAAGTGTGCAGGAAAGAGAGACCTGGACATCATGAACAGCACAATGAAAAAAAATCTGCTAAATATGGTCCAAAAAAACCAACAAACCAACCCCAAACAAAATGTTAGGATGTTCTCTAAGAATAGGATAGAAAATAACACTGAAAATATTGTATAAAAATCAATGGTATGTCCTCATCCTGAACATAGAGTTTAATTCTGGTCACCACATCTAAAAATGTAACAGAAAACAAGGGGTCTAGAGAAGGGCAACAAAAATATTAGTCATGAAAACACTTTCTGCATGAGGAGAGATTGATGAGATTAGGTTTATTTGGTTTAGAAAGGAGATAAATAAGGAGGGGGCACAATAGAGTTATATAAGTAATGAATCGTACAGAGAAAATAAGTTGAGAGCTCACACTCTCATAACACAAAACAAAATGCAATGAAATGGAAAGAGCCAATAAAAAGGAAATACATTTTTACACAACAGATAAATAACCTGCGGGACTCATTGCCACAAAACATCGTCAATGCCAAGAGCTTAGGAAGATTCAAACATGATTAGATATCGATAATGAGAACATCCACACAGTTACATTAGATTTAAAAAAGTATGCATGGAATAAACCCTCATGATTCAGGACATAAACCAGTTACTAACTGATGGGGATTAGGAAGAAATTCTGCTACAGGTAGATTATTTAATAATTGTCCATTATGGAGTTTCTTGCATCTTCGTCTGAAGCATCAGGTATTAGCCAATGTTGGATACATGACACTGGAGTAGATGGACCACTGATCTGACTGGTATAGCAATTCCTATGTTTCTGTTATAGTTTTTCAGCCAGCACTTATACCTAAGGATGCCAAATGTCAGGGTTAGGTTCATTATTACGCTGAAAGGAATGTGCGGGATTTTCTGAGCAACCTAGATTTGACCAAAAAAAAATATCAAATTTTTACAGCCACTGTGACAAACTCACTGTTATTTCACTTCCAATCTTCCTAATGCTTCAACTATCCCAAACTCCTTGTTCTTTTTGGGATTTTTTGGGTGTTTGTTTTTCATTCTCCCATTTCATCTTTTAATACATATAAACATTTTAATCTTGTTATTTTTTGAGCATCCAGGAAAATACTGCAGGCAATAACAAAAGCAAGAACAGTGCATGTTTTTCATGTCCTAGTGCTGGTATGTGTGGTCAAGCTTATGGAGCGCACTGCATTACAAATCTGCAAATTTACTCTTTTTGAGAACAAGATTTTCTGAAGACAGCAGAGTTCGAAAGGAGGAAAATGATGCCAACCATGCCAATGCCTAAAGCAGTCAGTGATTTGCAAATAACACTCCAAGTAACACCAGGCAAGAAATCTGTTAGCCATACAAAAAGAGAGCTCACAAAAACTTAGTATAAAGTCAATAAACATGCAAGTCTAGTTGGGCAGCCCCAAAGCCTACAACGATGCTTCACTCCCTCCAAAATATTGTATTCTTGCAGTATACTGCTGGATATAAAATCATAATAAACACTAGATGAATTGCCATATCTGAGGGTAAATCTAGAAAGCTTAATGTGCCATTTCATACTCCGTACTTGATCAGGCAATCTGCGTAGTGAAGCAAGTGCAAAAAAACGATAATGAATCTGCCTTTCATTTCTGTGAGGTCATAGAAATTTGGACTCTTAGGCTTTCATACTGAAGAAGCTACTTTCGCAAGGCATGAAAAGAATGGAATTGGTGGCTAAGTAAAGGGCAGATACATACTACAGCACCTACATTTCATTTGTAGTTCCTCATTATGTGTAAAACCTAATGGCTGAGACCAGAAGCTACTCTAATGCAATTATTCATAAGTACTACTACTTTATACTGCTGAGCAAATAGCAATGCAACCCTCTTGACTAACAAATGTATTTTCATGACTATTATATTTCTTAGTGTGGTTGCAAGGAAGGCCAGGATGCCACAAGAGAAATGACTGAATTAGTGCAGACAGATTAGGTTTTAGGAGGAAAGAAAATATTTAGGATATAATCCAAAATTTATTGAAGTCAATGGAAAGACTCCTACTGATTTCAATGGCCTTTGGATGAAGTTCTTGGTGCTTGATCCTGCATTTCCTACACACAAATTCCACTGAAATCAACAGGAGGTTTGGGTGCCACCGAATGCAGGATGGGCCTTTAGACAACTACAATCATTGTCGTAACACCTTAATTTAACTGACATGGTAGTATCAGTAAGTAAAACACAACTTTATTTTGTGTATCACTTTACCTACAACACTTATGAAATGCTTTGGACAGCTCAATAATACATGCACACAACAGCACAAAGAAAAGTTATAATTATTTCATATCTCATCATCACAAACACAAAGCTGAACATTTTGATATGCAATATCCACAAAGGTACTGGAAAGATTTGAGAGTTTGGACAAACTCTCCAGAATACTGCATGGCTACACGGTCCTTAATTTTGGAATTGTGTCCAGAGATGTATGGAGAGAGTGTTAAGTCATTGTCTGGAATTGCTAAGGACAAAGCATCCTGAAAGCTTTCTCAACAATGCAGGTGAAGTGAAGGGAGATCTAACTTCTTTAAGAGAGTTGCTCCTACAGTTGTATTGTCATAGTGGATTTGAGGGGAAGTGGAAAACAAGGATCTGAATGGCAATATGACTAGATGAAAATGTCCATCAACAGGAAAGATGGTAAAGACTGAGGGCCTGAGCCACCGCTGTTATCCAGCTTTACGCCATGTATATCCATAGGAGTTACACCAGTGTAAGACTAGGGGAAGGCAGTGGAAAAGCAGGTCACAACCTGTTTGTCTAAAGAAAGAAATGATTGGAAGAGAATCTTATTTCTCACATTTGCTCAAAGTTCTCCTGTCAGGATCTAGAACGCTGGCACTGATTAGTTTAATACAGACCTACAGGAGCGTGTGTGGGGACAAGTGGCACAGGCGCAGAATAAGAAATCTGACAATCTAACATCTTGTAGGAAGGTTATAGCAGGAGAATAAATCAGACTGAAATTTCTTTATTCTTTTGTCCAAAGGACGTTAACAACAACAAAGATATTAAATACTGCACTTAATCCAGGGTGGAAGTTCCCAAACTCTTTATTAATAGGAAGAAGCCCAACTGGTCACGATCAATTTCAAATGTCATGAAAAATCATGGATATGTTGAGAATTGGAGGAAACTGTTGAGACAAATGAATATACTAGAATGGTGGCTCAACAAGAGTGACAGGTAATGTGTGCTTTTAAATGGCTACACTGGCGATTTGCAGCGCTGGAAAGCCTCCACCAGCGCTGCAATTAGTAAGTGGGCACACCTGCAGGGCACTTCCAGCGCTGCAACTCCCTGGCTGCAGCGCTGGCCGTACACCTCACTCAGCATGGGGAATAAGGATTCCAGCGCTGGTGCTGCAGCGCTGGTCATCAAGTGTGGCCACACACCAGCGCTGTGATTGGCCTCCACGGTATAAGGTGTATCCCAGAATGCTTTTATAAATTACTCTCTTTGTTTTGTTATGCAGCCTCTCTTTGTTTTGTTGTGAACGAGCTCCGATCGGAGCTCCGAACAGAGCTCCTGTTTGCTGTGATCATCTGTACCTGGCTGTAAACAATCAAATGAGGGGCAGGCAGGGAGAGTGAATGAAACAGAATGGAGGATCCGAGCTCCGTTGAACTGCTAATCTAAAAAAACAAACACTGATCACAGCAAACAGGAGCTATCTGTACCTGGCTGTGAACGATCAAATGAGAGGCAGGCAGGGAGAGTGAATGCAACAGAACCGACGATCCGAGCTCCGTTGAACTGCTTATCTAAAAAACAAACAGAGCTCCTGTTTGCTGTGATCATCTGTACCTGGCTGTAAACAATCAAATGAGATTGCAGGCAGGGAGGGAGTGAAACAGCGGGGAGCTGCAGGCTTTTTGCAATTAAGAGTTAAGACTAAGGGGTTGGAAATGTGTTCTGATTTTTCAAGTCAGGAAGCTAAACACACAGTGTTGGCTCCAAAAATCCCCTCTCTCTCTCCCCCCGCTCCCTGTCACACTAGACCCCCCTCTTTTGAAAAGCACGGTGCGGCCACTTGAATGCTGGGATAGCTGCCCATAATGCATTGCTCCCAGCAGCGCTGCTAATGCTGCAAATGTGGCCACACACCAGCGCTGCTCCTACACAGCTGGATGACCAGCGCTGCAAACTACCAGCGCTGCAAACCGTAAGTGTAGCCATACCCAAAATCTCTAGGGCACAGCTTAAATGGCACAGCATCTTAGCTCACCTGATAATTCCCCCCTATGATTGTGCTTCAACAAAGTAGTTCTTAAAATTGTTGAATAAGGAAGTTCCAGCATATTCCTAAAATGCTACTGCACTCTGCTGTAAGTAAACTATGCTAATACAGTTGGGTCATCAAACATATGTTTCTTCTGAATTGTTTAATAACAGTTCATCCATTTGATCCTCTGATCAGCAGAGACTACTGGATGGCTTTTAGCACATACCCTTCAAACTTGGAACAACTTTACTGATTTGGCTGTACTCACTTCTGTTTTCATATATAGTCTGAGCATTCAACCTTATTCTTGTTATGCTTCTTTCCTAAATGTGCTTCTTTTTATGTATAATAATAAAATTAAATAATAATACAGTAATAATAAACGGCTATAGTGTGCTATATATATCAGCATCCTCTCAACTAACAGAATTAAGTAGTTAAGTACATCTGATTTCACTGTATATGTTAACACTGATATTATATCTTGTAATTAGAATCCCAACAAAAACAAAACAAACAAACAATAATAAAACATTAGTAAGGTATATCTAGTTTAGATCTGTAAGTACTTCAAACTGTTATATGATAATGAATTGGGTATTAGAGATAAGATAAAATAGGTGAGATGAAAGTAGAACTGTTTATATGTTGAATGTAACACAAGAATATTGATAATGCATTTTCTAATGGCAAATTATGTTTGTTAGAAGTTATTTATGAGTCCCCAAAATATACCATCTCTGGGAGGCATGAATTAGCAGTATCTGGGGTGGGATGGATATGTATGAACTCCAATACAACTTACAATTGTGATGGATGCTGTATAAAAGCCCACATTGATAGCGTGATAAGAAAATTATCCCAAACCAATTCTTCAGCTTTGTGACAGAATTTTAACCTGAGGTTTCCAGAAGCCCTGGAAAGCCCAGCTAGCCCCCAACAACCCAGTGCTTTGCAGCTTTTGAATGGGGCTGAATTGCTCAGGAGATTAGTAATGGGATATAGAGCCTTTCACTGCTGTCTAAGTTACCAGTCCAAATGCAGCCCGCTGTCGTAGTGACTAAAATTGTTATCTAATAGTCTATGAGAAATTAGTTTGATGGTCTCATCCAGTTCCCAGTAGACCAAGGTCTAAATCACAAAAAACAATTACAAGTAACAGTCTTCTTGTAGAACTCAGAGAGGCCAGAGACTGCATGGGCAAAAGGCACACCCCCAACCTAGTGATGAGCTGCCATAATCTTAACAACCGGTTCCCTATAAAACGTTATAATTTAAGGGATGTTCCACAGTATGTATTTTTTGTACCTTTCTCCATAGCTTTCTTCCCATCTCCCCCCACTTCCCTCTCCACCCTCCCCCTCTGCCCCCTGCAGGTCCCAGTGCCCCCACGGGTACCAGAGCCATGGAGGGGGGATGCCTAGGGTGCAGCAGGCATGGGGGATGCCAGCGCAGCCCTTGGGTGGCTGGGGCGGGTTCTTTGGGGTCTGCTTGGGGCTCTGAGAACTGCAACAGGCAGCTTGTTTGCAGAAAGTGACCTAGACGGAATCTGCAGATACTTGGACAGCTGCAACCATCTGCAAACTCCATAGCTAGTTGCTGCCAGCCAGCCCCAGACAGCTGCAGGGCACAGCACTGCCAAGTGCTACAGGGGCATAGGCTGCTCCATTTGGCTTACCCGGGGTAGGGTGACCAGATGGCAAACGTGAAAAATCGGGACGCGGGTGGGGGGTAATAGGAGCCTATATAAGAAAAAGACCCAAAAATCGGGACTGTCCCTATAAAATTGGGACATCTGGGTCACCCTAACCGGGGGCGTGGACCCTGCCTCAATAGCCACCGCTTGCTGCTGCAGGAGAGGTCTGAACCCACCCAGAGGCAGAACTGGGGGCTGACTCTTCCCTGGAGGATAAAAGAAGCTCCCCCTTCCCCACACACCCTGTCCTGGGTCCACCCTTCCCTCCTGCCCTCATCACACAGGTTCTTCCAGGAGCTGCAGCAAATTCCAGAGTCAGTGGAAAGTCTGAGTCCCCTTTGGATGTTTATAAATTACAGCTCAGCAAACAAGCTGCTGGCTGCCAGGAGCCCTAGGAAGCCAACCCAAGGCACGACAGCTACACAACCCCTTCACTGCACAACAGCCCCCATCTATACCACACTCAACAAAGAATCTGTTGTGCTGCAAGAACCCTGTGCAGGCCCAGCAGAGCATACAGCACCCCCAGCAACACAACCACAACACACTGTACACAGCCCTCCTCCCATACACACCATAAGTGACCTGAACTGCACAACCCCAAGCATTATACATCCCTCCCCAGCGCACAACCCCCAGCCCTCACACCCACCACTGTGCAGACCTTCTCCCAGCCGCACAACTCCCCTGCTACACAGCCGCCCCGCAACACACAACTCTGTCTGCACACACTATACACACGTCTCCACTACACAGCACTCTGCGCATGCGGGGGGGGAGGGGAAACGACACACCGGAGTTCTTTGCCCACCCGCTCGGCCCTTTAACAGCCGGTTCTACACCAGCATCTAATTTTAACAACCAGTTCTTGCGAACCGGTGGGAACTGGCTCCAGCTCACCACTGCCCCAACCCCAGAGTAACCTTCTGCCAAATTTTAAGTCCTTGCTCGAAAGCATGGAGGAACTAGAGCTTCTCAGTGAAATGATTCCCAGAAATTTATTTTTTAACATGGGCAAAATGTATCTTTCCCTAAGCTCATTGTGAGAAATGGCTGCGCCATTTTAGTTGAAACTTAAATCTGCCCATAGCAGACATCCAGCATAGAAAAATCTTAGCTTGCACAATTAAAGTTTGGCAAAGTTCTAAGCAACTGAAAACATGGTCTTATAATGGGAAGTGTTGGGCAACCTTAAAGATAGGAGCTGCCACCCGAGCCACCTATAAGGAGCTCTTATCTAAATACCACCACCAAATAGAAGATTTTTATATATATTTTCATTAGCTTTAAAATACTGATAACTTGAAGCCTGTCAAGTGGGCTGTGCTCCCACAGCCAGGCAAGGAGAAGCCTAATCAGTACTTGAATGGCTAACATCAAAGGAACAAACCAGGATGCTCCAGGAAGTACTGCTGATGGTTTAAGAGTTTGTACTGTACTCTACCTTTTGAGTTAGTACTGAACCAATGCCCTGGGCTAACACTAAGGGCTCTGTGCTGCAGGAAATGCAGTCTCAGATAAGACAATACCAAGGTCCTGAGCGAATGTATTAATGAAACATCCTGTGACAATTTTTTCTTTTGTTTTTAAAAATAATTAACGGAAGAGGGGAGATTACAATGATCTGAAAAAAATTTAATATGGTTACATCAAACTACTGAAATCATATTATAAATACAAATGCTATCAATAGATATTAAATCCCATATGAGTCTTCACATAAAGCTACTATTACAGGACTGTTCATCTGAGATTTCAAAGTGATTTACAGCACTATCATCAGCTACATTTTACAAACAGAAAATCTTAATATTTATGTAAGGTTACACAGCCAGTCACATGCAGAACTTGGAATAAAACTAAGATTCTCAACAAACTCTGTGCTGGAAAAGCAGAAGCTTCTGGAAAAATTCTAGTTTGGTAAATTAGCCTTTGGGCTAATAACCTACCTAAAATCCTATCTGTAATTTCTTCTTCTATGTGTTAAGTAGCTAGCATATTGCATCCCAGAAGGGTCTAAGTTTAGTGATGGATGAAGGTATCCGTGTATATAGTATAGATATTTGTTGCATTTGCAAGGCACTTTGAGGTGCTTTTGGATGAAAGGCATGACTATAGAGATAAACACCTACATCTAAATTATAGAGTAAAAATAACATATGTAAATTATTGTTCTTATAATAATCATCAGATATCCCTGATTTTTTTAATAAATTTTGGCCAAGATTTGCAAAAGCGATGAGTGATCTTTGGTGCCTTCAGTTTTCACTACTCAAGTTGAGACACCTGAAAAGGACCTAATTTTCACAGGAGTGGAGCATCACACTTCTAAGGCCTGGTCTACACTAGGGGGTGGGGGTCGAACTAAGCTACGCAACTTCAGCTACGCGAATAGCGTAGCTGAAGTCGAACTACCTTAGTTCGAACTATTTACCTGTCCTCACGGCGCGGGATCGACGTCCGCGGCTCCCCCGTCGACTCCGCCACCGCCGTTTGCGGTGGTGGAGTTCCGGAGTCGACGGGAGCGCATTCGGAGTTCGATATATCGCGTCTAGATGAGACGCGATATATCAAACTCCGAGAAGTCGATTGCTACCCGCCGATCCGGGCGGGTAGTATGGACGTACCCTGAGACTCAGATTCCTTTAACATGTCAAGTTGCCCTGCCCCCAAAAATAATTTGTCATGCTTGAAAATATTGGCTCATGTTTTAAATGCAACATTTATAAAAGGAAAAAAAAGTTACTCAGGACTGTACCTCCTTTCCCTGTTATCAGCTGCATTTGCAGATTTTACATTTTTTGATCATTCAGCTTTTAGAATCCAGCCCCAGTTTGAAAAATCCAACATGAGAAACAGTGCAGAATTACTCTAGACCTCTGACGCCAATTTCCTTGCAGACTGACTGATGGGAAAGGCAATATATAATCAACCAATCAGGAAAGAAAGACACAAATCTCTCCTCCCACTCTCAACATTCTGACAGACAGCATACAAATAACAATTCTTAATGGCTTGCCATCAAAGTCTGCGGTTTCCTTCAGACCACTGTATTCAGATCCATTTTGGGTCAGGCTATGTTCTGTTATGCAATCCAGGGCTCTTCTGAGAGTACACAACAAACAACATTTTTCACTATTAGAAAAAAGTTAGTGTTAACAGGCTTCAGTAGGAGTCCCATCATTCTTCTTTGGTTGGAGGCTGGGGGCTAAGACATGATAACTTGTGGGAAGACTGGTACAGAAGAAAGGAAAAAAGATAAAGAGGAAACCACAGGATTCCATTAGGGGGGAAAAAAACAAACAAAACACCTGAAGTGTGATATATCACCAGTGATATTCCATTAAAAATGTAATCACCCTTCATGGGTAACAAGAACAGAGGAAACCTTAAGCCACATGGAAGAACATGTGGATTCATTTATTCAGGCAAATGCAGACTATTGCTCTGTTATATAGAAAAGGGATAGCCAGAATCACACTGAATAAGAAGCTACCGCTGAAGAGTTTCACCGTTTTTTCCACTATGTTATCCGGAAGTCAGTCCTTAACAATCAATCCTCAGACACATCCCAGAAACCTTTGCAAGAGTTCCCAAAGCACTTCACAGGAATTAGTACTGTGACTCATGGGATACTTTGAGCATGCAATGGGCTGGTGAAAAGTGGCTAAACAAATCAGCTACAACAGGACACAAGGGATAGAAGAAGGCTCCAGCCTCCAGACAGTTGCAGGTGAGTGGCTCCCCTTGTGGCCCACAGGCTGAAATCTAGTGCGCTACAGAATCTCCCCCAAGAGTTGTCTCCCACAGCACACTACTGTAGGCGTTATGGGAGTCTGAGAAGCATTATAGTGGATATGAATACGTTTGTGAAAAAATAAACTAGCAAAAGCCTTTGTAAGCAGATTCAGTGAGACAACACTCCTTGATAGTGTTATATCCAAAGCCATAAAGATGGAAACTCATTACATGCCACAGAGAATGGGAGGAGTGAGGAAATATTTTTCTGTCCCGTTTCGGATCTTTGTCCATAACTTTATTATTTTTCAAAGTTAGCAGGATCAGCTGCTCTGTACAGCTTCCATTCTGCCCTTAAATTAAGTCTCCTATTTAATGCATAATGCATTTGTTTTGCCTTATATTAATTTAGCTCTGTGAAGTGGCTCAGATACTTATCAGCAACACCTACTTTAAACCCCAAAGGTCTCAAGTTCCTCTTAAGTATATATTGAGAAAAATTCTACCCTTCCCTATGGGAGCTGCATGGCGAGGCAGGAATGAGGTGGTAGTACTGGTGTCAGACACTTCTCTGTCACAAAAATCATTCTACTCATGCAAGGAACAATGATTCCAGTCAGAGAGCCACAGTACATTACCAAGTAAACCTTTCACGAGAAGCACAGCAGTCCTTTGCTCCTGCATACCGTTTATCACAGTGTGACAGATATGACAATATCCTGGGCAAACGTTATGGTGTTAAGTTAAACCTTATTGAATTACATTTAATACCTTTAATATTGAAAATGTGTACTATTATGCGATTCTATAGAGCTTCTTTAGCAGAAAGACAGAACTCATGCAATCTCTTATTAGGAACTTTTCAGGACCTTTGGGGACAGTGCATGTGTATTGTGCATTCCTAGGAATATTTAGGGGAATACAAATGACCCACTTCAAATTCGTCCTTTTGAAGCTACGCCCTGGGAAGAGAAACCAATTGTATACCGATTACCCACTCCTGAGAACTCCAGTTCAAAGACCTCTGAACTGTGTAAATGATGGACTAAACTTCTCATGAGTGTTCTTGTTCTGAGCAAAGCATATTTTTAATACGTTTTCTCTGTAGTCCTTTTACGTTAATAATCAAATATACTTGCTTAGAAGAATGGTGTGGTAGCTTAACTATGGGCAGTGACGCTGCTATTAGTCTCTGAAGATAAAGCAAGCAGGTCTGCTTAGGCAGTCTGTCTGTGTCTAGGAATAAAACAGTGAAGACAGGAAGCTGTTTAGCATGGTGATACCCGGCCAGAAGGGAGAGAGACAAGTCTCCACCCAAGAAAGGCAATGGCTAGGGAACTGGAAGCCTGTGACTGTGTGCCCTTGCTGAATCACTAAAGGAAAATACAGGTGCAGTTGCCCTGAATTACGACCTACTGTATATGTAATTGCCAGCTGGAGTTCTGGGCTTCCGGTCTTACCTGCAGACCACGCTCCCTTGGAGCTGTGAAGTGCCAGCTGACATGGTAGCCAGGCACTTCTTAGATGGTCTTGAGGCTAGGAATAGACCCTATAATGCTATTTATATGGGAGGGAAGGGGAGAAAGTCCCGATGCCCCTCTTCACCCCTTACTGTAACTTCACAGAAAAGGGATGAATCTAGCACTAAATAATTAATTCTGCCCTTCATCTCTGATGGCTCCAGAACTAATTTTTGTAAGAAAAAAACTCTCTATGGCTAGGAAGGATTTTTAAAAAGTCGATTCACTGCAATAAACAGCTGAAAGTTTAATTATCTCTATGCTGGAAAATGTTAACATTTAGACCAAGGAAACATGTTTTCGTAATTTCAGAACAAACAAATGTCAGCATTCCTGAAAGAGATCACAATGTTTTCAACTTGTTTGTTTTGTACTTGGTGGATATTCTATACTAACAATCAATTGTTTAAAGTTACCGGTCTATGAAAATGATTACCAAGTCCTGTAAGGTTCTGATCACCCTCATCTCCAGATGGCTAATGGGATTCAGGGCACTGACCACCCTTTAGGAGCTATATGTTACAGAGATGGGCCTGAGCTGCAAAGCTTGCATTTGGATCAAGACTTCTCTAAAGATCAAAACTCCTCTAAAGATCAAAACTCCTCTAAAATGTAGGTAACTCTATACAGTATGTTAATGTTAACATTACTGTCTGTGTTAGCCATTTGCAATTGATCCATGTTCGTAACTTTCTATTATTTACATTAGGCATAACACCTAAAAGCATGCCAAAGTACATTTTCAGTCATTTTGAGGGTGAAGGAAAATTGTGTATTTATACTTTTATACCAAAAACCTGAACAGAAAGACTACAGCTCACCAAAAAAATAAATAAATGAAATAAAATTAAAAAAGCGGTTTAAAAATATACAACCAGCGTAAGCTGAAAGTAAATGTAGAGAGAAGAAACAGATGTCCATTTTATACCTTTTCTTTTAGTGTACTGATGTGATGAAAAATTACTTTTTTCTAAGCAAATACCAAATAGAGGCTATATAAAAACTAACTTATCAACCTAATTCTTTGCATTTACTTAACACCATTACAAGTGAGTATCTTAAAGCACATTACAAACATTAATTAAGATATTATCATACTCATTTTGCAGATAGGGAAAAAAAGAGAAGTTAAGTGACTTGTCCAAAGTTCCACACAGCAAGTCTGTACTTCTAGTCCCAGATCTACTCAGAAAACTATAAGAGGTAGCACTTAGTAGTAGGGATGAATAGTTAGATGGTTCAAAATTAGTTAGGGTTTTCAAAACTAGGGAGGATTAAAGTACTCCAGGACCTCACAAAACATAGTAATGGTCAGATTCAGTTCAGCATTGCCAAGTGCAAGGTAATGCTGTGACCCAAGAATCTCTTGGTGTCACTGGCAGAGGGCATAAGGGTTACAAGAGATCCCCTGGGTCTGGTATTTACATTGTAACTCATTAAAGAATGTCATGTAAGATTTTTACTGAAAGCCTGTGTCACGTTGGCCATGACAATCTTTGCAAAATGTATGTGCAGATGATAATTTCCTATATATCTCCTTAAATATGTCTTTAGGGTCTTGTAGTTAAAGGCTGGTCATCCAGAGGTAATATGCCTTAAGACCATTTCCACAAGGCCAGAGGTGGGAGACTCTTACCTACCTGGTTTAACATTGTCTCTCTTACAATAGAAGTCTATTTGTGAACTCAGTCAAATGCCAATGAAGAGATTGTGGGGACTTCAAGAGAAGAAATAAACAGGAAGAGGTGAACAGCAGAGGAGGGACCCCTGTTTTCAGGTAAAGGTATAATATATCTGTGGGTGCAGAAAGACGCCCTGGCATCCTTCATCTGCGGGAGACAAGCTGCCAGCAGGTTTGGTCTCATGAAAGGAGGATGTCAGCCATCCTGGTTGAAAAATGCTGCAAGAAGAACTTTGGGTAGTAGGCAGCACCTTTTGAGAAAAGAGGGCATCTTGTTTGTTAAATTTAAGCTCTAGAATGTGTTATGATATTATTTTATATGTAACTCTGTTTCCATTAGTCCTACTTGCTATCACATGAATCTCTGTTCTTTGATAAATAAATGCATTCTTATTTTCACTATAAACATATATAAGCGCTGTGTGTTAAGCCGAACTAAGGTCTATTCTATAGACAGAATATTGTACCAGATGGTGTCTTGGTATACTCTGGTATGACAATTTCTATTTCTGTATTTTTAAGTCCATACAATACCTTCACTATCATAGGCTTCCTTTTTTATTGGATAATGTCCCCAGTGGACTTCAGTGTGTCCTTCTGGGCCACTATAGTCTGTCATCTAAATATGAACTATAGTTATATGTACCAATTGTGAAAATGAATATTAATCCAGTAGATTATTACAACAGCTATTATGATCTATTGTGTAAATATGCTTTTAGACAGTTTTAAAGTGGTGGATAATTGATACTGTATATTTCAGCTTTTTTGGTCTTTTGACTGCTAGCCAAATTGCTGGGGATGATTTTGAAGTAAAGCCAATTTCAACCCAGGGAGAATATTTTACGGCTGAGTTTTAAAACTGAACTGATAGAAGTAGAGGGATGAGCCTCGCTAGTTTGAGGTTTTACTAACTGCACATATTTTGGGGTTCTCAAATCTATTTGAAGTTCATGCATATTGTCCCTATAATTTAAATCCATGCTTCCCTTCCCACACAAGGACAATTCAATTTTTTTTTTAAAAAGTGCTTTTTAGCTAAAGAGATATCTGTTCTATAAATTTGAGATAGAACCCAACATTCTAGGTTAGCACAAAGTGGGCGACCTGTATATGACATATATAATGCCTACTTGTAGTTATTTATTACTTAATTAGATTTCTCTTCTCACCCTCACAGTCTAAAGATTTCAATCTTGTCTCCTCTGTGAACCAGTTTCACTTTGTTTCTCCGCACATGGATTTTATTCTCTACCACCATTCTTCTCTTTACTCCCAATTTGCAATCTTTACTACAGCAAGCAGAGTGCATACCCTATAGCAGGGGTCGGCAACCTCTGGCATGCGGCTCGCCAGGGTAAGCACCCTGGCGGGCTGGGCCAGTTTGTTTACCTGCTGCGTCCGCAGGTTCGGCCGATCACAGCTCCCGGCCAATGGGGGCTGCAGGAAGTGGCGCGGGCCGAGGGATGTGCTGGCTGCGGCTTCCTGCCACCCCCATTGGCCAGGGACAGCAAATCCCAGCCAGTGGGAGCTGCGGTTGGCCGAACCTGCGGACGCAGCAGGTAAACAAACTGGCCCAACCCGCCAGGGTGCTTACCCTGGTGAGCCGCGTGCCAGAGGTTGCCGATCCCTGCCCTATAGTGTTGGAGTCAGAGTTGAAATTTCTCAAACCCACGATATTCCCATATGTAAAAAACGAAGCAAACTGAGGGCTTGTCTTCACTAGGGGGTAGGTCCACCTAAGTTACAGCACATTTGTCAGGGCTACGTACTTCCTCTAACCAGAAAAATCACCTTGTGTGCTTGTATCCTTTACTGGAATTGCTGCCTCACAAGAGGGGCAATACTTAAAGCCAGGAGACTTCAACTTCTCTGATCAGAGAAGAAAAAATACAAAAAGTACAACTTCCAAAAGGCTGGCGGTTTACCTGCCAATGATAAACTACCTAACTGATGCTAATACACACACAATTATTCACAGCTAAGGAAAACAGAAGATGCGGACACTGAGGAGTTCGGTTTTGCAGCCATGGGTGGTGAGAAGGAACTGAGTGACAGTTGGGCCTGCTCTTCTCTTTACATCCTCAGTCACAGGGGCGTAAGGATGCCCAGGACACAAACACAACCTGAAAGGACACTGCTAGCCAAAAGACACTGATCTTTGGCGTATGCATGCCAAGAGTGGAATGCCAATGGATGAGTGCTCCAGGAACAATCTTCATTACTAGCTTTTTTTTGGGTCATTTTGAGGGCTATGAGACAAAAGTGAAACATGGAGAGCTTCTCATTCACTGAAGAAAGTAAGTTGTGCTATTTTGTGTGGGAGGAAGGGGAGAGGAGAAATGAGGCCTTCGCCGGCTTTTACAAACCACTGTGTAATCTTCAGAGGCTTGCTCGATTACCGGGGTTGATGAAAAGGGCCAGAAGCCAGCCAATAGTCTTCAAAAGACCCTGATATAAATTATTAATTTAATGCAGAAATATTAGTCTTCCGTTTATTTGACCAAAGAAATGAAAAGCTCCAGAGCACTAAAGCACACAGCTCATTAAAAGGAGGCCTCTATCCTCTGATAGCTCTTGTCAAGCAGTCTCTGCTCTTCTGGTGATCTTTGCAGAGAAACAACTGGGACTCTGCCAGGTCAGCAGTTAAAGGTAATCTCAGAGAATCCCTCAGCAAACTGTAATGTACTCAGGATGAAGAACAAGGAGTTCAGGGACTGAACTAATTGTGTTTAAATTTGTGTAATACTAGCAGCAAACAGGGTTTCAGTGTTATTCCATTGTAATTCACCTCTTGCAGAAGCAAAATGAAAACACAACAAAAATACATCCCTGATAAAGAACCAAGCTCTAAAAGTATTTCTGTATGCATTGCTTGATCTGTATTTTTTGTGGGGGGAGGAGGCAGGGGAAAGGAAGCACAGTATGGCAAGAAAAGAGAAAATAAGGGGATGTACCATACATTGGCTTTTATACAATCTAATCAGGAGGAATGGGAGCAATGTGACAGACTGTGGTAGAAGATGGGATCTGTTGACTTCTCCCTACCCCACTACAAATCTGCCCCCTTTATCAATTAATATGGCAGGCAAAGAGGGGTGGAGAAGGGATCAGACAAGATACTGGCCATCTGATTATTCTATATCCAGGACATTTTGAAATGGTGGCAGTTCCTATTTTAGTATTTATACCAGGGGTGGGCAAATTTTTTGGCCTGAGGGCCACATCTCGGTATGGAAATTGTATGGAGGGCTGGCTGGGGCAGGGGATTGGGGCGCACAAGGGGGATGAGGGCTCCGGCTGGGTGTGCAGACTCTGGGGTGGGGCTGGGGATGAGGGGTTTGGAGTGCAGGAGAGTGCTAAGGGCTGGTATCAAAGGGTTTGGAGGGCAATCAGGGGTGCAGGATCTGGGCGGTGTTTACTTGAAACAGCGGCCTGTCCCCCCTCCAGAGGCGGGGCCACACCGCTCTGCACACTGCCCCATCCGCAGGTACCGCCCCCGCAACTCCCATAGGCTGAGAACCACGGCCAATGGGAGCTGCAGAGCTGGTACTTGGGGTGGGGGCAGCATGCAGAGTCCCCTGGCTGCTCTTGCTTCTGGGAGCCGCGTGGAGCAGAGCGAGGCAAGCCCCCGACCCTGCCCCCCGGCTGGAGCACTGGACCAGGGAAAGCTCCCAACTATGCTCCCCGGCGGAAGCTCAAGGGCTGGATTAAAAGGTCCAACAGGCTGGATGCGGCCTGTGGGCCGTAGTTTGCCCACCCCTGATTTACACATTTACAAATGTACATCTGTCTCCAGAAAATACACAAGAAATTCATTCAAAGACAGGAACAACCTTCCTTCACTACTCCCTTGCCGTCATTTTAACACTGCATGTGAAAGGCAGCAAAATAAATTTTCCTGCTTATTCTCTGCCATACTGCCTTTTCAGGGTATTTTTAATTGTTCTGATTAAAATTTACTTTGTTAAGTACCACTGAGAACACAGTTCATTTCTGGTTTCCAGTTTTATATATTTCTGTCACGTAACAGAACCTGAAGAAGAGCTTGGTATAAGCTCAAAAGCTTGTGTCTCACCAACAGAAGTTGGTCCAATAAAAGATATTACCTCACCCACCTAGTCTCCATATAACAGGGTCGTAACCAGGTTGTTCTGCAGTGCCTTGCCTTGATTTCCCTACTTGGACTCCTCAAAAACTCCAGATCACAGTCAAAAGGTAATTAAAACCACTCCCTTTCTGGGATCCAATGTATTTAGTTGTCACACAGGTCGGCATTCTAGGCACCAACCCCAGTTCACTCTCTTAAGGTAGGAAGTCCCCAGCCTTCCTTCCCAGAGCTGGGTATCAGTTCTTTTACTCTTTGCAAGCCCCAAACTCCCGTGGTGTCAAGGTCCTCCTCGCAGGAGCCTCTCTCACACTCTGCAGTTTCCTGAGCTTCGTCCCTGTAAGGCCCAATGCTTCTCAAACCCTGAGCCTGCGGCAGATATCTCCATACTACCAACCAGTAGCAGCTATAACTAGCTCATGCTCCACTATCCACAACATGCTGTGGGCACAGAGTATGGCAAGACCTGCCTCCAGGGGTCTGAGAGACAGCAGTCTCATGGCTCGCGATTGGCTCCCTGCCCTATATAAACCCAAAGGGCATTCCAGGAATTGTCCAGGCAACAGCCCATATCTCCTGTAGCTGCCCTGACCATTCCTGCTCCCTGTTCTTGAACCCTGGTCTTTGCTCTCGGCTTGATTTGGACCTCGTCTCTTGACCCACACACTGAAACCTGAACTGGACTCTGATCCTTGGTATTGACCCCGGCCTGGAACTTGACTGCAAACTCCTCTGCTACTCTAAGCCTCAGGTTTGACCCTTCTCTGACCCTTGATCCCAACTGCCCTTGCTAGGACCCTGACACTTCCCTCTCTGAAGCTTCTTGAGACTCTTGTAGGGGAATCACCTGATCCCTGCTCAGGTGTGTCTATTTAGTAACTAGGGAAGGCTGGCTCTGTGGCCTCTAGCCCTTAAAGGGGAAAGTCACCCTGTTACACTCTGTACCTTCCTACTAATCTCACAGGGAGAATTTTTGTGTCAAACTTAAAATTGGGGCCCAGATCCTGTACTGGAAAAATGTATCCACAAGAGATTGAACAAACTTTTCAGAACACATGATTCCATGGTGTCCTGCACCATTATGGAGTATGCAAAGGGGCTGGGCTGAGATGTGTTGCTCAGGCAGGAAAGTGCATGCAAAGGTGGCTTTAACCAGAGAAGTACAGAGACTCTGGACTTCTGGGTTCAATTCTAGGTTCTGAAGGGAAGTGTGTTCTAGAGGTACAGATCCTTCTGCCCCTGTGCCCACAACCTGCCACCAGCCTCTTCTCCACCTATCCACTCCTGCCATCAGCCAGGCCAATAGGATGTTCCACCAATCATGGGCTGTCCTGGCCATACCCATTCCTCCTAAGACAGATCACTTGTACTAGGAGCTGCTACAATGGCTATATGTCATCGGAGGACTTCCCTGTTCAGATGCAATCCTCCAGAGGTGGCTATGCTGGTGCACTTTCCAAACTGCCACACTGTATTGGAGCCAACATATTTAGCAACACTAGTTTAAAACTTTTAAGTCTAGAAAACATATTGCTGGTACAGCCTTCAACTCATTTTCTAAAGATCAGCATTCAGTCACTTCTGTTTTAGAACAGAATCATAGAATACCAGGGTTGGAAGGGACCTCAGGAGGTTATCTAGTCCAACCCCCTGCTCAAAGCAGGACCAATCCCCAGATACAATTTTGCCCCAGATCCAGTGGCGGATTAACAAATTTGGTGCCCCTAGGCCCTCAAAAAATTGCCAACCCCCTCCCCCCAGCTCACCTCTGCTAAGCCTGGGAGGGAGTGGGGAGAAGGGGAGTTGTGGCACGCTCGGGGGATGAGGAGTGATGGTGAGCTGGGGGAGGGAGCGGTTCCCAGCCCTCCCCCGCCCCCCAAGAGTCACTCCCCGCACCCGCCGGCCCCAGGTCATCTTTGCTCCGCTTCCTCCAATCACACCGCTTACGCACTTCTCCCTCCCAGTGCTTTCGCGCAGTAAGTCTGGGAGAGAGGGAGGAGTTGCGGCGCGCTCGGGGGATGGCAGCGGTGGAGCGGAGGTGAGCTGGGGCGGGGAGCGGTTCCCAGCCCCCCGGGTTACTCCCTGCACCTGCGGGCCCCAGCTCACCTCTGCTCTACCTCCTCCAAGCGCACCGCTACTCACTTCTCCCTCCCTCCCAGCGCTTTCGCACAGCAAGCCTGGGAGAGAAGTGGAAGGAGGGAAGCGCGGCGCGCCCTGGGAAAGAAGTGGGCTGGGGATTGGACGGAGTTGGGGAGGTGTCACGAGCAAATTTGCCGCCCTAGACCTAGGCCTAGTTGGCCTAGGCGATAATACGCTGCTACCCAGATCCCTAAATGGGCCCCTCAAGGATTGAACTCACAACCCTGGGTTTAGCAGGCCAATGCTCAAACCACTGAGCTATCCCTTTTAGGCATCTCTTTTAAACAGGAATAATTTCTACGTATTGTTCTCCTAACCTTTCCTTATTGTTACCCATAATGATACAGGATAAAATTGAGAGGTTTTTTTGTTCTAAACTGTTTGTTTCACCCATGTCATGTCTTCTGGTTTTAAAATGAGACAGTACAGCTCATTTTCTATTTTATATATATATATTGTCAACTTTATTTCACTTTGTGGTCTCTGTTGGAAGTTCGGGCATTATTGATTGGTGTTTCTTTTATTATTTCAGGCATGTGCATTCTCATTATCTTCACTGGAATATCATCTCTGCATGAATGCATTACTTATACTAATGTCTCAGCAATTTCATATACTCTTTTTACTGGAATTTTTTGGATGGCAGCAATCTTGCTTACTTAGGAGAGGCATACATCTTTCCTCTATTTACCTGCTTTTTGGACAACATTTTTTTCCTCCCTGAAAACCCATTTCTTTTGCAAAATTAGCAAAGTCTTGACCATAAAAGCAGGACCACTTTCTGATTTAACTATTGATGAAATTTCAAAAATATTGGATAGATTATCTTATAAAACAAGTACTGAATTTATGGACGTGGATAGCACCATTGTTATTGCAGAACATCTGGAAATGTTTACCAACTGCTGTCCATTCTGTAACGTTCCATAAAATTCTAAGTATTCACAACCCCTTTTGATTTCGAAAAATTTGCATGAAAACATTTTTGTTCACCAGCATGTTGGAGAAAAGGGAAAATGTCACAAATACTTGTAGAAATATGTATTAATGAAGTATTTGCACAGCCATCTTGAAAGCTCTTTATGCATATGTAAGTCATTCAATCAGTTAGCAGAAACAATAACATATGACTGAGGGGACTAGTCATAGCTCAATACGCAAAACAATATTCACAATGAATAGTTTTGCAAGCAATCCATTGAATAGACAAATATGTTCACATAAGCTATAAATCAAGTAATTTTGAATTGCAAATAAATTCATAAAAATCTAAATGTGCTGCAGATAATTTACAAGCAGAAAAAGGATGGGGAAGGCTCTGATCCAATTAAACAGGACAAGGTGGGAGCAGCACCCATGGAGGGCGGGGGGAAGGGACACCCTATGCAGGAACCTGCAGCCTTCACATGCTACAGAGATCATCACCATCAAAGCTCCTACACCCTAGCATGCAAGAGTTCTAGTGGGCAATAGGCTGGGAGGTCCTGGGACAAGGACAGCTGGGCCATGACTAGGCCATGGTGCCTGAAGTGAGGGAACATGCTGGGTGAGGGGACTACTGCAGCCTCAAGACAGAGGACTCTTCCATCCCCCAGCCTCTGTAGAGACCTGAGGTCACCCTCTGCTGCATGATGAGAGTTCAGAATTTTGCCCAAAGAGTATGGTTAGCAACAAAGGCAGTACCACATTTTTAATCACAGTATCCTGAGAAGATGGCAAGCAACACAAAAACAGTCAATGGAACAGACATTTTACCTAGAGTAAAAAACACAGAATTAGCATATAGGAAGTTAGACTAGTTCTGGACATGTCTTTCCCATTTTTACATAACAACTTTCTGATGCTTCTTTTATTGTATCAACATTGATATGAAGACTGGCAATTAAAATGTATTTTCATCAACATCAGTGTGCCTAGTTTTCAGGTCTATGCATTGTCTTGTGATAACTGACAATACAGTGCTGCCCAAGTGGCAATAAAAAGAAAAAGCTGTGTGTGGCTGCAACAAACTTGTTCTTCACCATCTCCATAGTTAATAATCCTATTTCTCTTTATGGTGAGGTGCACTCATTATCTGATCATAGCCTATATTGTTCTCCTGGACATTTGACTTTTCAGTTTAGAGGTATTAATTGAAAATCCTGTTCACAGCAGGAGACATCGCTTAAATGTTAGGAACGCTTAGGGACTAGAAATGCAGAGATTTTAGATGACTCCATAAATTCAAGTGGCACATCCGTTTCTTTTCATAAATGAAATTCTGTTTCATACAACGCCAAGCCCGCTTAAAGAAAATGCCAACAACCAACCAAAACTTATTCACCTGTTGAACCACAATAACCACCAGGCCAGAAAAATACTTGATCCATCCAGCATACAATGTACAACAAATTCAAGAGAACAATGGTGTCAAATGTCTGATTGTGGTAGGAAAAGCCTGCAGGATGCAGGGCATAAACTGATTATCAGCTAGGTTTAGGTCAGAAATTTCCCTTCACCCCTGAGATAATATTGCACAATTAGATTCACAGCCCCATCAACCTACAAGAACCTACAAGAACAAAAAAGACCGAAAATAAATTATTTTTAAAACCCAATTTTTAAAATGGTTTCAGCTAATAAAATTTTACCTCTTACCCTCCTTGAAAGGGCATACGGTAGTTTAAACTATGTGAAGGATGATCTCAAAAATAGTTTTATCTGCAACATCTGGCATTTGTCACTGTTAGAGATAATAGACTCTATTAGATGGACCACTCTTTTTTTCCAGTATGATAATTTCTGTGCTCCTATTCTAACAGGAAGGAATTCTGATGCCTGGAAGTGTGAATTGTTCCAGTTACATGGCTGGCTAATAGAAAAGAGAGCAAAATCTAATCTCTCTCCTCCCACACGCTAAATATAAACAATATTCTTATATGACCCAATACTATTCTTGTAATGCACGTTCAGGATACATGTGTGGACCAGACCACAAGAAAGGAAGGAGGGAAGAAACAAACAAATAGCAGTCATAGTTCAATAGTCTAGGACTAGGATGGGGATGTTGTGGGTGAGGTACACTGGCAGACCTATGTGGGAAGTTGGTTTTCAGCCAGCACTATCCCTCCTTAGCATAAATTCAACATTCATGCAAAACTTTAAAAGGAAAATGAAGTTTTTATAAAATAAAACCCATTTTTTAAAACAGTGCTGTAGAAAACATTTTGGAGCTATGAAAATGTAAATGTACAGCCACTGTAATAACCAAGCATGTTTTTATACATTTTTCTAGATAACACATATCATCATCTGACAATGGGGAAGAAATATTTCAAGAGCTTTACTTACTTGGGATGCGTGAATTCGTCAATGAGGGCAACCTTTTCCACCAAGTCTCCTCCAATGGTTCGGACTAAATCATAGAAGTCATTTTCAGAGTATTTCTCAGAGGGCAGCCAAAAGGAGATGTCATTTATCAAAGGAGGATATTTGCTGAGAGGCTAAAAAATAAAAAATATATATACACACATCTATATAAATGTTTGATTTGGATAGAGATACTTAAAATTCTATTTTATGCTTGTAATAACATGTAAACTAAGCTTTTATAGAGTTAATTCCTTCAAATTTTGAAAACTTTGTGCACTGTTTTTAGAAGCACAAACTGAATTGTCAAGCAGCTAAAGTGCAGTTCTAAGCTGAAAAGCTAATCTCTCAAAATGGCATTGTGGGGTTCCAATGTTCATTGTCTCAGTGCCTCCTTTGCTCAGTTCAGAAGTAAAAAGATATTTCTTCTAGCTGCCAT
Source organism: Mauremys reevesii (assembly GCF_016161935.1). Taxonomy (NCBI): domain Eukaryota; kingdom Metazoa; phylum Chordata; order Testudines; family Geoemydidae; genus Mauremys; species Mauremys reevesii. The sequence goes on along the minus strand of NC_052624.1, from coordinate 172,028,492 downwards.
TTCCGCAAACATATTCAACCTTCAGAGGGGTAGCCGTGTTAGTCTGGTTCTGTAAAAGCAGCAAAGAATCCTGTGGCACCTTATTTTTATATTCAATCTTAATTCCTTCTTGCACATCACCACTAGTAACCAAGGCTCTGTAAGGCAAGCAATGCAGGTACACTGTGCAACCCTTCCCTATCTTTAATGAGATTGAACAGGCGTACTCAAAAAATAATATATGGCTCTGCAGTTAGAATAAACATTAATTCTGCTAATTACTTGTGAGCAGGAATAGAATTCACCTGCCTCTTTCCTAGATGTGTTGGTTTTGCAGGTCTAACAGCTCTAGGTCTAACTACATAAGAACAGGTGTACCTACTTAAGAGTAGTAAGAACTTATTTTTGTCACTTTAGTCAAGATTTATGACCTTTAAACACATAGATGGAGCAAATTTGTTCAATAAGAGGAGGCCATTTCATCACAGTAATTTTCAAGGTAGAATCAGTTTAAAGATTTACACAGTTCTTTTCACATAGTAAAAAGATGCTTATCACATTCATGCATAACATTTCCATGTAGTTTATTTTACCATGTTTATCTCATTTATCTTCTGTAATGTTTATGTTTATCTTCTGCAATGTCCAATTTAATGCTAAAACGGTCTGATTTACAGTTCTTGGTGCATTCTTATTTGTAGACAAAGCAAAGAACATGTTTAGACTAAAAAAATGGGAGTATCAGTTAATTTCCTCTATTGATTTTAGTTACAATAAAAGCCTTAAGATTAAAAAAATACAGACTATTTTAAAGATAATTAATATTTTCATAATCATTACAATATGTTCTCTAAGCATGCAGTGGTAAATGTGTCACCTTTGCTGTTAGGGTGACCAGATGAGAGGAAGAAAATATTGGAGAGAGAGGTGTCCGCCGGTGGAGCAAAAAACAAAAACAAAAACAAAACAGTGCTGCTGGCGGAGTGAAATATCGGGACAAATTGTGTCGTGACCAAAGATTGGTCGGGACATGGGACAAACATCTAAATATTGGGATGGTCCCAATTTTATCGTGACGTCTGGTCACTCTATTTGCTGTAGACTAGAAGACCCTGTCTCGTGATCTAAGTAGTCAGGAGAGCATGCCCGGATATTGTCAAGATCACAGAGGGAGGAGAGGGAGGAACAAAATGAGGCCAATGTTTACATGCACTGGACTTTTAAGGCCCAAGCCAAAGCTCACTGAAGTCAACAGGCTTTGGATCTGGCCCTTAATGAGATTTTTTTCTTTAGGTCAATCCTTATTTTGAACAAAAACCGGAACCAGACAGCAGTAGTTCTCTTCTCCTAGTCCTGCTTAACTTTCTAATTATTTGTATTACCATAGCACTTAGGAGCCCCAGTCACAGACAGGATCCCATTGCGTTAGGTGATGTACAAACACAGAACAAAAAGACAGTCCTTGCCCAAGGGACTTACAATCTAAGCATAGGACAAGAGACAACAAACGGATACAGATAGAGGACTGCAAGTAAACAGTGAGACAATATTGGTCAGCATGGTAAGTAGTGGTCTCTGTATACTAGCAGACTAACTGTTGTTAAGTTTAATGTCGGAATCAAGCAAAGGAGATTTTTGAGGATGAATTCAAAGGTGGATAATGAGGTAGCTTCACCGCTGTTTGCACGGAGCGCTTCTAAAGCATCTCAGGCAACATGGGAGAAAGCACAAAGTTGTTTGTTTGAAAATGTAACAAATGGGCAGTGGAGGCTACCATCACAAGGTGATGGGAGGCAAGCATCTTATTTCCTGCCTTCCCACTAAAACGTTGCATCTTAATTAAGTACATGTATACAGGATCTTTGGGTACTACAAGAGTAAATTGCTTTTCTTATTTTGTTTATACAAATTCAACAATTCGTATGTAGGCATTGGTCCGTACAAGTACATTGTCTCAATAAAAAATGTGTTCTCTGATTGGGAATGTTTTATGATAGAACAGTGAAATCCTAAGTGAATACCTGATAGAGCAATAAACCTGTTAGTAGGACAAATTTACAGTGCCCAGATTTATACAAATCCTGTTACGTACAGTGTAAACCTTTCAATGAATATCTGATAAGGAATATAGTGCAAGTTTTAAATTAATAATCCCTGTGAATCAAACTGTGAATCACGAATGATTATCCAACTTGTTACATGAATAAACTTGTCAAACAAATTCATCTCCTGTACACCAATTTCAAAACTCCACACAATAAAGCCATCATACAGGAGCTCTTGAGACAATACCAACTCTAAATGAATAAAAGGAATACACCTCTTACATCACAGCCAGAGCTGTGAATGTTGGAGACACCCTAGACTTACTGTGTTAATACAAAGTTAACGAACATTATGTTGTTAAAGATACCAATGTGATAGGACTCCTCATCAATGAATGAGAAAATGTAGAATGAGTAATGTGATAGGACTCCTGTTTTAATATATTTCCCTCTCACCCCGCAAGTTACATTACATTCTCCACTACCACAGAACCCTAGCAACTTATTGAACTAATTTCAAGGTATTTAGGGACTAATTCAAAACCCATTGAAGTCACAACTTTGTATCAGGTCCTTCATTTTGAAACAAGCAGGAGATTTGCCTGGAATAAATACGAACACAATCTGCAGCTAATCCAGATGGTAGCTATGTATTTCACTCTTAGAAGTATGATGTTAAATAGCGATACTGCAAAAAATACATATATATGCCGTTCATTAATGCCCTGAATCTGAAAGGTGCTGAACACCCCCAAGTCACGCTCAAGTCTTTTGCCGTTGATTTCAGTGGAAGCAGGATTGGACTATTAATATGGAGCACTACTATTCCCAGCTAAACTCAGACCTACAAGGCCAGATCCTTCAAAAACACTTGAGAGTAACCTTACTCATGTGAGTAATGCTGCTGAACTCAATGAGACTACGTACATAGTAAAGCTACTCATGGACATAAACATTTACAGGATCTGCATTACCAAGTCTCCAGGACAACTAAATGTATCCTAAATGTATCCTTGGAGAATTAATCAACCCATGAAATTACTGCCTTAGACTAACAAATGTATTATTATTTTTTTAAACAGAGCTGGAAAGAGTAATAGCCTTTTATCTCCAAACAGACAAATTTAGTTTAAACACTATCAAATAGTTAACAGATACCTCAACGCTCCTTAATATTTTGGTAAAAGGTATTCTTTTACTCAGACTTACAATATAGAAAACTCTTGTATGTTCAAAGATAAAGGGCAACAGTCTTATATTCTTGTCACTCTTTGCCACCTGACTGCAGTCAATGGCACTGGATAGGTATGAAGTAAGTGCCCAAATTGGTTCCAAACGTGGACTACCTAGTTCAAAAGTGCAATTGGTTGAATAGTTCTAAAACTAGATGGTAGGCCACTATCCCCACCCACAAATGGTGGACATATAAAAGGGACAGTCCTAGATTTTTGAACTGGGAACCTAAAATTAGGCTCTTAAATCCGTATTTAGACACCTAAGTAAGTAACCTGAATTTCAAAAGTGCTGAGCGCCCAGCAATTCCCAATAGCATCAATAGGCCCTGTTGCGTCCAGATGCACAGGTTCATTAACTGAGATACCACAGAATCTCAAATCCCTGTTATTTTAATGGGAGTGTGGTTTTTGTGTGTGTGACTTAGTACAAAACCCTGAACTGGCTGGCAAATGGGTGGTTTCCTTTACTCCCCAAATACATGAGAGGAGGCCATCTAACCTGTTTTCCCTTTTATCTCTCCCCCGCCCCAAGTCCTTCAAGACCCAGGTGAGGAACACAAATGAGCCTCACACCTCTTGAAAATACTAGAGGGGAGCCATTCTTCCTCTTGCAAAAAAAGCAACAAAATAAGCAGAGGCACCTAGGGACAAGGTCACAAGGGGGAAATGCTGGAACCTCCTCTGTCACCCTAGAGACAGGGATGTGGGAAGTCCTTTACCAAACTCTTCCACACTTCAAAAGATGAGCAAAGGGTTAGAGGTGAGGAGGTTCTTGTTGTATCCAGACTAATTTGCCCCTCCGTAACATTTATAACTGAGTACTTCAATGTTCATAACTTACAAGAAAAATATGTTTTTTTCTAATCCAAAAAGAAATAAAATTGGAGTACGTTGCACAGCTTGTGGGCGCAAGTGTTCCTTCAGCTAATAAAACCAAGAAGGAAATTCCAACCAAAGAAAGTTCTCTTCAGAGCTTTTCCTAAACCCAATGTTCCTTCCGTTTTCAGGTTCGAGGCAAACAGTAGCCCCAAACTCTCTTTCCTCGAGGTTTAATAGAAATTGTCAGTTGTCTCAGTGGTTTTATCTGCAAACCCCTCGATGCTGCTGTTTGCTTCTTCCTCCTCCCTTTATATACTCCAGGCAGGTTTCCTCAGAAGCCAATGGGCTCCACTAGCTTCCGAGCTAAGCCCTGCTTGCTAACCCTTGCCTCCAAGTTTTAAATGTCAGGGTTTCTTGATGCAGTTCCTTCCTGACAGTCCCAGGGCACAGATAAGTATGAGGCCCTGCCACATACCCCACATATGAACTTTTTTTGTTTTTAAGATTTGAGAGTAACTTGAGATGCTTGAGAAACTGTAGAACCATTTGCAGAACATGGTCAGACATTCTTCAGGATTACTATACAGCTCTGGCGATGCATTGCAAACCACAGTTGCCAACTTTCATGTAGTAAATAAGGACCTCAACTTTCACAATAAGCCAAAAAATAAGTTAATCCCATTTCAAAACAAGGCCAAAACAAGCTAATCCCTAAGAACCCCAACACCCTATGTGACTAGATCCCTCTAGTGTGCAGTCTGGGACTGTGGTGGGCCCGCTGTGCATCCCCGACTCTCTCACCCTCCTGCCCCTGCTTGTCTCTGCCTGCTGGGAGCTTATAAAAAAAAAGAAGCAACAAGCTACAACAAGCAACAAGCTACAACGAAAAACTAGGCAACAAGCAACTCACAAACCAATGAAGCCAAAAACAAGCCCAATTTATGCATTTTTTTTTTTTTGCGGGTTTGGCATGTCTGCTGCAAACTCTATGCTATTTCCTTTCCCCAGTCCACATTTTTCTATATAATGAGCTTTATAGTTGTGCTATTTTAGATTATCTCTACACACCTCCATTTTCAAATATTACAGCACATGTACCTTACACCAGTGTTTCTCAAACTTGGGACGCCGCTTGTGTAGGGAAAGCCCCTGGTGAGCCGGTTTGTTTACCTGCCGCGTTCACAGGTCCGGCCAACCGCGGCTCCCACTGGCCGTGGTTCGATGCTCCAGGCCAATAGGAGCTGCTGGAAGCAGCAGCCGGTACGTCCCTCAGCCCGCACCTCTTCCACCAGCTCCCACTGGCCTGGAGCATCGAACCGCAGCCAGTGGGAGCCGTGATCGGCCGGACCTGCGGACAGGGCAGGTAAACAAACCGGCCCAGCCCACCAGGGGCTTTCCCTAAACAAGCGGCGTCCCAAGTTTGGGAAACACTGCCTTACACACTTTTCAGTAGTCTCCGAAAACTAGATAAAACTAGAACCATGACTACATTATCCACAAGGTATTTCCAAGGAATACTGCAAATACCTGAGAAAACATTTTGTAATTAACCAGGCAAAGTTGGAAAGTATTTAAGGGTGAGCATTGAATTATTAAATACAACAGACGCTTTTGAGGATCTATGCCCAATGATACACGTTTACAGTTAGAGATCAAGAACAACAATAAACCATAAATCATTTTCTGGCTGCCCTCTAACAAAAAATAAACAAAATGCATCTTAACACTGCAGCCATGGTGCATGGTACTTACTGTCATATGAAATGGGGAACTGGGCATCCTTCTCTGCCAACCTGTAAGTATATCTACCTATACTTATTAGGTATATCTGAGTACCAAATGCAAGTGCTTAGAGCCTCTAACGTCACCAGATCTGCAGGAGAAACCTGGTGATGGATTCAGGCTACAGGAATCATGTGCTGATCACAAGAGTACTCTCTGCTTGTTCGAACAGAACAGGATCCGCCAACTAAACTGAACCAAGATTCCCCCCAGCCATATAAAAGAGAAGCCTCACAAGATACTACTTTACTTACAAAAGAGAAAGACCTGCATATGGTACCTTCCTGTCCTTGGGGAAAATGCTGTGTGAGAACGAAGAAGGGTTATTGCTAGGAGTGAAGACGACACGTCAGTACCAATACCCAATATTTCACCCTAGCCCAAAACTCTAAAAAGCTGGTAGCACTGCACTGTTTTGTGCCCAGTGCTTTTCACAAATATTTCACATTAGTGTGGTATGTTTTTCCAAATACAGTGATCAAGCTGCAGCATGCTGAAGGGAACAGGAGAGGGACTTTTTGATACGGTGTTTCACTAAAATTCTCTCTCTCAGCTACTGCAGAGACAAAATGACACCACGAAAGAGTCACAATGAACTGTACATTGAAAAAGTGGGAAAAAAGCTTAACTTGTATTTTGACAGCTGTGACCAAATATGATTTTAATGCACCAAAAACTGGGTTAGCAATTCCACAACAGTCAAACTATTAAAAAAGCCAACTGTGTTTTACTGTCATCACTGTTCTAGCCAGAAAATAAATAAATGAAAACTATCAGCATTATTGCTGCCACAGCTTTAATAGTCCTGCATTGCCTAAATTTTGGAGAAATGTACATAAACTGCATAGGGTTTTAATGTGAAATAATATTCTCACGCCTGTAACAGATAACCCTTTCTCAATACATTCAGTGCTGAAGCTACACCAATCCACTGTTATGGTTGGAAATTTACACATACAACAGACATGAAATTCAAATTTGCAACTGTAGCTTGATCCATTTGCACATACGGTAGTATTTTGTATTAGTGTATATGCTGTTAAATTTATGCTTTCATATTTATGCCCAATTTAGCCAATTTACAGTTGCTGCAGAAAGCATAACTTTGCATTTCTTGGCTGTCATGGGTGTAAATTCTGAGTCATAATGTTCCATTAAGGGTGGGTCCTCCCCCCATCAAATTTCACTTTCTTTTTTATATTCCAGTAAAGAGGTAAAAGTACAAACACGCAAAACAATTTTGATGTCACAGACAAATATATACAGGATGGCCCTGGTCCTGCAAAATACCTTCAATTCCCAGTAACACTCAGCACCTTGCAGGATCAGGCCATTTTCCAGCATACAACCTGAGTTATTTCGCTGACCACACAATTACCCATTCAAATCAATGCTTGAGAATACTGTGGACTAGACTGTGGAATTTAACCAACAGGCCGGATTTGGGGGTAGCACACTGCTTTACTCTCCCAGGAGCAGCTCTGGGAGAGACTGTGCTTCTAGAGGCAGGATCCCACACTGAGGAACCCAGATGTAAGAGGAGCAGACATGATGTACCATCTTTGGATGGTGCAGTTTGTTCCCTCCTCAGTACACCTGTGCAGCTTTCCTTATAGCAATGGCTTTCCTTATAGCACGGCCAGGTACAACCTACCCTATATTTGAAGGTCTGCTATATGAGGTACATGAATACCAAAGAAGTGTTTGAAAAACAATTAAGTGTGACAAACACCCTTTTCACTGTGCTCTGACAACTCCCCCGTAGCCAAAGGAAATTTCACCAATTTTGTCCAGTTTACTTCATTTTTCGGCCAAGAACAAGCATAGTGAATGTAGTCTGGGCCAGGGAGCCCAGCCTACAGAGGAGAATAGAGGCATGGGGCACATGGACAACAACTTCTCAGAGGCTTGGCAGCCGTATTGTCAAGTCAAAATTTTCATTTTTTTATTTTTTGCTGAGAAGTTGAAAATTTCCATGGAGCCTCCCCCATTTTCAACCCAGCTCTGTTCATTACAAAAGCCAGGGACCCTAGACATAGTTTTAGTACTTGGTGGCTGATCAGAACTTTTGATTCCTAAGCCGCATTTAACAACACATAAAAAATGCTGGCACTGCCCTTCTGTTTCAGATGAGGTCCCAAATTAAAGCCAGATCCCACCACAACAAGCATTTGTCTGTTAATTCTGTTACTGATTTGAATGTCAATATTCACCAACACATTGCATCAATCAAACAATATCCAGGTTTCCATTCCATTTATAACAGTTAATATCCCCCTCACTTGGGTGATACAGAGAAGGGAATGTCAGATTCCCCTCCTGAGATCAATACCATGAAGAACAATTGCACATTTGGCAGCAAGGGCTGATTTGTTTGTCAGCAGCAGTCCACACAATTAAAACAACGTTGGATAACAAATAGCTGCTGCTTCTGATCTTGGCAAACACTTCTTTCTCCCCCATTTTTTCCCTCTCCATACAAGAAAATATAAGGAAATATTTTGTGGTCATGAATCAGCACTCAGTACCTTAGCCACAACACTGCCTCCTCCCCAGGTGAAGTAAATCTTAGCAGGAAAAGCTACCAGATACAAGGACTTTTTGAAAGTAAGAGTTGATAACATGATGATATCGTATATCAGGCTCCCTGGAGGTATAACACAGGAGAACATTTAAAAGTATGTGTTCTGTTTAGGCTCCTAGGTTTCCAACTAACTTCTTCCCATCCCATTCAATCACCTACCTACTCCATTGCTGCTGAAATAATCACAAACAGCATGAAACACATACATACTTGTTCTTTTGTCACAATGAAACCAAAACCTAACAACAGCAAACAGCGCCCTTCCGGAACATTGATGCGGTTATGGTTCATTACAGAAGCAGCCACCTAGCTTAGAGGAGGTGGAAAGGGCAAGTGGTGTTCAATATGACATTGAAAGATTAACATGTGGAACAACTGAAGGGACGTTCAAAGTGTTATAGATGAGCATATTTCAGCAGCTCCAGCCTAAACCACAGCAAGGACGGACAAGAAGAATGGTGCTCTAGCAGAACTCAGATGTGTAGTCAGTGGGGCTGGTAAACACTGAAGAGGAGAGCGCAGAATGCACAAACCTATGAGATATCAGGAAGGGCTGTGCTCCTAAAACTGAAGGCTGTAGAACTGAAACAATATCTTACTGCACTAAGCACCCGTGCATGTTTGTCATTCTAGACAGAACATAGTAAATATACCTTTTAAAATGGTGTGTTTAGATAATATTTTAACATGTGGCTATCTGGGAAAAAATGGGACAAATTACAGAGATCATCTAAGAAAAAATAGCTGCTGCCCGGCTGTCAACTAAGAGAGAAGTCACTCTTTCCTTGAAAATTCTGTATATTAAAAAATAGTAATAGCCCTCTCCCACATATAACCCACAACAGACCAGTCTTCACACCCACGTATGAATCATCCTTTCTGATCCATGTTAAGCCATTTAATAACTTAAAACGTTTATGAGATTAATAATCATAACAACCGGAAAAGGAAGGTAAGGTACAGTATTCATGCCACCACATGGACACAGGCACCCATGGACAAATGCTGTGCATCTTGGCAAAGCACGGCACAAAACAGAAATCTAAAACATTGTCTGACCTGGGAGCTTCTGTTTGGCACAGCAATTAATGCGTTTAATATTTTAAAAGTAAAACTGTACCCCAGCTGTCATTTTGGGGACCAGCAAAACACACACACACAAAATAATACAATGGGGGGAACAATTCATACTTTTTACTGAAAAGTACATATTGAAAATCCTTACAGTATATTAATGTCAAGTTCATGTTGGCACAAGAGTAGAACATACAGAATTAAAGTTCAGTTATAATCTGAAAAGAGGCTGGGAAAATGGCATCGGGGCATTCCATAATTATTGTGCCTCTGACTCCAATTCAAATGTGCTCAGCCTGCACATAAGAAAGATGGGTTTGCCAACTGCCATCCCTGCAAACTCAACATGGCATCTAGAAGTTCTTCCCTGCTTGTGCATTGTCACCAAATATAAAATATTCTGCAGGCCAAATTAGACCCCGTGTGACAACTATGAACTGAATTCAATGGAGCTACTCCAGATTTACATCTGTAAATTGTTTGGTGTAAATAAAAACAGAATTTGAGCCTATAAAGAGAATTTTTAAGAAGCTGGGCATTGAAAGTACATGGGCTGTGTTATATCCTGATTTGGCTTCAAGAAATTCATTATTAATAACAACAGAGACAATAGTAATAATACCACCTAGCCCTTCACCTAGCACCTACCACTTTTCAATTAAGAGTCACCCTTTCCTGATACTTAGAGATTCAAACTTTGGTACCATTAAGGGTCAACCACACAAAGTGTAGATATCGGTACAAAACCTAGCAATTTTCTAAAATAAGGGCATGAACCCACAACTTTCTGCACAAGTGCAGTCCCACAGAAGTCAGTGGGATGAAGTCCTAATAGCCCAAACTCTTCACAAGATGTACTGACTTTCTGCAATGAGATCCTGGGCAACAGTCTAATCACACTCTCCTGTTACTTGTGGCTCTGAGAATGAGCTTAAATATGTGTTGAGAAAGTCCATTAATATTCCAGGCTATTGTGCCTTTCTAAAGTTAGTTGAAATAAACATAGTGCTCATATTCCTTACACTATTTTAAACAATGATTTTGTTATTTTAAAAGTTAAATTTAATCAAACTTATTACTGTTTTACTTCTCTGAATGCAAAAAGCATCTTGCTTTTTAAACAGATCTTTAGGGTCAGATAATTCAAAAAGCTGGATGGACTTTATGGAACCTTCCACATAGAAAAAAATCACTTCTATTTCTACTACAAAGTAATTTTTATACTCTAGTAAGTTATAAACAATTGAAGGGGGAAGGGAATAATAGAGGGGTATACATAAACGAAAGGGCCAGTTTAACCTTAACTAAAGCATCAACATTATACTGTATACAACACAGAAATACTCACATGCACCGCTGCAATATACAGACACAGTGCTCTTTCGGAAAACTTCCCAAGAGCAGTAGCCAACATGCAAAGTGTCACAGTTACATTACTAGTCAGAGGACATTTAGTGAAAGTAAAATTACTCTTTTGGAACACCAAGCAATGTTTCAGTTACAGATATTTTAACCTTATACTTCAAAAAAATGCAATCAGTTGTTGGGGCCAGTGTAAATGAACATCTTGATGTGAATATGGGGGCACCAGCACGTTAATGACATTCACAGGTGACACTGAACTAGAAGGTGTTTGAATATCACTGAGGACAGAGGGGTTCCAGAGAGATTAGAAATATGGCCAGAAAAATCAAAAACAAAATAAGATTGCAAATTATATACAAGTTTGAAATGTGAAACAGCTGTAAAAAAGGTCTGGTTCTATGCTTCATACCCAAGGGGGATACAGATACAGGGCAGGGAGGCGACAGTCCCTCTCTAGACATCACAGGTTAGAGTGCACTGGGTATACTACTATCAGGTCAGTAGGCAGCTCAGTTACAGAAGGATACCAACAAACTGGAAGGTGTTAAGAAAAGGGAAGCAGAGATGGTTAGGGACCAGGAGGAACTGACTTCTGAGGAAAGGTTTAAAACTCAGCTGGTTACAGCACTATAAATTGTTCTGTATCTCCCTCTTCACAGCATATCCACAGTGCAGTGAATGTCTACGCAACCCCCTCCCAATGAAATTCCCTACTACAACCAGGAGCTCCTTTCTAACCTATGGCCCACCAATCACCATCCAAATTCAAATAAATAAATAAATAACATTTTTAGTATTTGTTAATTACTGGTAATGTGCTCAGTACTGGGCAAGGCAAAAATAAACAGCCCAGGCCATGGCACAGACAAGACTAACAAAGAGACCTAGAAAAAGGTGCTGACTTAAAATTCCCTTCCCCATCTTCTGAGTTTCCTATAAACCTCTTGAAAATGTTGGGATGGAGAAGACGTTTGACAAGGGCTCCTCTGGCAACATTAACTCTACCACCTGAACATATACATTCTGTTCATGTGCCTTTCTCTTAGGCCAGTGGGTCCCAAACTCCAGTCGGAGGAGCACTTAACTAGTGGTCTGAAGAGCTAGTTGGTTATATGATGCTAGCTCTCCTCCTGGTTTCAAGCAGCTAAATATCATTAAAAGACAGCTACAAGCATATCCATACTTTTCTAATATTATTTGCCCATTTAAGCAATTGCTGTGGGAATCATATGCAATCACAAGTGGCAGGGGAGGTGGCTTTCCCAGTAGGGACTTGGAAGGGGTATGAAATGGAATGGACTCTCTCTTTCTCAGAAGCTAATCTCTGGGGACAAATTCTGGTCCCCAAACACAACTAAGTAAATGGGATTTGCATATGGGAGAATAAATCATAGAGCCATAGGGTTAGAAGGGACCACAAAGGTCATCTAGTCTAATCCCTGCCAGGATGCAGGATTTGTTGTGTCTAACCATCCAAGACAGATGGCTATCCAGCCTCTTTTGGAAAACCTCCAACGAAGGAGCTATGACAACTTCCCTAGGCAGTGTGTTCCATTGTCCTACTGTTCTTACAGCTAGGAAGTTTTTCCTGAGAATTAATCTAAATCTGCTATGCAATGAAACAGAATCCTTTTCCCGCCTGGCTGAGTGTAAGCATAAACTGCCCTGCAGCTGCTACTGAAGCAGCTCCATACCTACTGTGTCCCTCTCCATAGGAGTACTGACTATTGGCTAGAGATTGCTCTCTGCACATTGTCTCCACAGGCCATCCCGCACAAAGAGAACTGCACTGGTTCCATTGCGATTGGGTAGAAGGCACTCAGGGGTGGGAAAAGGTGCATAAAAAGCAAACAGTTAAGCAAGAAACATCATATACATATTGTCATAAACAGTTAGTTAAGGGTTAAGGTCTCTTTTACCTGTAAAGGGTTAACAAGCAGTACCTGAGGAACACCTGACCAGAGGACCAATCAGGGACAAGATAATTTCAAATCTCTGTGGAGGGAATTTTTTTTTTTTGAGTTGAGTCTCTCTTGGGAGTTAAGGGAGTCCAGACTTAATGAAGTCCTCCCAGGTTTCTGCAATACTTTTCATCTATTCAGTCTAGTGAGTATTAGAAAGGTGTACTAGTATTATAAGTTTATTTCTACATTTGCAGTTGTGTGTTTGCTAAAGGAATCTCTTTATTTCTATTGCTGTTACTTTGCTTTTACTGAGAAAGAAAGGGGGAGGGGGAATTCTCTCCAGGTTTATAGGTTAGACTCTGTGTATTGTTCCATCCTGGTATTACAGAGATAGTGTACTTTCTTTTTGTTCTTTTAATACATTCTTTTCTTTTCTTTGGACTTGGTTAATTCCTTCTCTTGTGGGAATTCAGGGGAAGGGGAGGGGGGGAAGAGTGAGTTCCTCCTGGGTTTGATTCATGGAGTTGAATCGGTGTGTATCTCTCCAGAGTAGGCTAGGAGAGAGAGGGAGGGGGGAAGTGGGCTGCTTCCCTTTGTGTTGAGATTCAGGGAGATTGAATCTGTGTTCCCCAGGGAGAGTTTTGGGGGAACAGGCAGTGTGTTATCCACTTTAAACGTAACTGGTGGCAGCAGAACCAGATCTAGACTAGGATTAGTTTAGAGGAGCTCATGCAGGTCCCCATCTTGGAACCCAAAAGCTCACTGCCCTGCAGCTGCTACTGAAGCAGCTCCATACCTACTGTGTCCCTCTCCACAGGAGTACTGACTATTGGCTAGAGATTGCTCTCTGCACATTGTCTCCACAGGCCATCCCGCACAAAGAGAACTGCACTGGTTCCATTGCAATTGGGTAGAAGGCACTCAGGGGTGGGAAAAGGTGCATAAAAAGCAAACAGTTAAGCAAGAAACATCATATACATATACTGTAAGTCTCAGACCTGGACTTTTCTAATAACTACTTAGCATACCTGGGGGGAGCTGGCAATACATTGATATACTCAGTAGAAACGCAATTTATCAGCAGATTCTACGGGCTGGATTTTAAGAGGTGCTGAGCACCTGCAGCTTCTACCAAAGTCGATGGTAACCTGGGGTCGGCATCTCTCAGGCTCAGATGTCATATTTTCTTGTTTTTCTTGTTTTGGTACCTACTTTTTCTTGTTATGCTTAATAACAACCCTGAGATCAATTGCTCAGTGGGATAAAATATTTCACTTATCAACAATTCCCATCAGAGCTTTATATATAAGTAAAAAATGCAAGTCTTAGAAAACTGACTTAAGCAACAGGAAGACATTCTTTTAAATATATAGCTTAACAATATAACCAAATCACATCCAACATTTTATTTTAACTCAGAAGAAAAATATCATTGGGCACATTCTGTTGATAACATTTCATTTTCCACTCATTACGTCCCACCAATTTGGAGAGCTGTTTTCTAAGCAGCAGCTTCTCCAGAACACCCAAGCGGGACTTGCACCAATAGTCTGTGGACATCCAAATACGCAGGAATTACTGCACTAAGAACCCTGTGGCCAAATGCAGCATGTGTAGAAGCTCTTCTATGCCCTCTAGCAAGCTGTAATGTTTAAAAAAAACAAAACAGCAAAGAGATTTCCAAGTGATGGTGCAACGTGTTTCCTTGACAGATGCAGCTTTACACAATGCCCTGGACACTGCTAAAGCTCTAGTGGAATGAGCCTTTCTAGTAAATGGGAGGAAAATGCCCCCATCCCTGTAAGCCTCTCAGACACGAGCTGATCTGTATTGCTTAGGATATGTTACTATATACGGTGCCATAAGAGCTATGCTCCCTAAGGCTCATGGTCTGAGCATATCCGTGATGGCTCTGAAATACTAATGGAGATTTCCAGCGCCACTAGAATGGCTACACTTCTTCCTCTGTTTGGGGGAAGCTTCAAAACTAATAGCAAAATGTTTGGTCATTAAAAGAATGTCCAGCCTAAGAAGCTATATGTGAAGGAAAGCAACTAAACTGACAGTCTTCACTTTTTTTCTCTTATTTAAAAGGTGGGGGGAAAGCCTTTCTAATTTCCTTTTAGAAGGAAGACAAACATTCCTAAAGCAATGTCCTTGTTTCCCTCAAAGTGACTATACTCAGATATAGGAATCGAGTCCTCTTAACCCAACAACAGACCAGGGCAAAAAAGTGCATAAAATGAATAAAATGTTTTTATGATCAACAGCAAAATCTAACAAAAGTATAAATGTTACGTGCTCCCTCCCCGCTTTATGAATAAAGAGAAACCTCTGTACGCTAGAGCTATGTCTTTTACAGGTTTTTCCATTCTACTTTTCAAAGCACCAATAGGAAAATGGGTTGAATATTACTGTATTAGGAGAATATGTTTAACTTGGAAACAAACATGCAAACTAGATTTTAAATCTGTGTGAAGGTGCTACAGGATGGAAGTAATCAATGGTAATTAATTTATTTATTTTTAAGTGAAATTGCAAACAATCCCTCTCCAGTCTACAAGATCTTATTATTATTATTATTATTATTATTTACATTTTGTTCCCTGCCGTGACTACTAAGTTTCACTTGTACCACATTCCAGAATGACAAAGGAAACAGGAAAAGGGTATTACAATATTGATATAGCTTCTTTTTTCCCCATACCATGCCTTGTGTTGTTTGGCTTTTCTCTGTAGCCTAATTCTTATTCTGATCAGAGAAGTAGTAGCTGAAAACCAGATTTTTATTAACACCATATACATCCAACGGTGCTCATGCCCACACCTACATCCATACAAACATATGCACAATCCCCTCCCATTTTCTAACGATACCTTTCACAGCTGAGCTGCTGTGGCTAATCATGATGATTGAATGGGATTTGTGGATGGATATTAGAGCACTCTTTATCAAAAGCTCTTTGCAAGATGTATTTTTGTGTAAAATGCTTCCACAAATGTTAAAATAGCCATCAAGTAAACTCATCTTTGATAGAATCCAAAATACCCTTCTCCCAGAGCATAGGTAAAAGGAACATAGAGTGGTATTAAAAATTCTCTCTCTTTCTTTATTTTATAATGTATATACATGCACACACACACATCTAAATAAATTCACATCTCTCTCTCTATATATATACATGTTTATTCATAAATGAAATGTCTATGCACGCTCACATACATAAAATGAATCATTGACATTATTATTATGGCACCTTAAAAACTAACAAATTTATTTTAGCATGAGCTTTCGTGAGCTACAGCTCACTTCTTCAGATGCATAGAATGGAACACACAGACAGGGGATATTTATACATACAGAGAACATGAAAAGGTGGAAGTATTAAGTGTTAAGTTCTCCTCACACCTTCTATGGGCCATCTTAATTATCACTTCAAAAAGTTTTTTTCCTCCTGCTAACGATAGCTCATCTCAATTGATTAGACTCTGCCTGTTGGTATGCATACTTCCACCTTTTCATGTTCTCTGTATGTATAAATATCCCCTGTCTGTGTGTTCCATTCTATGCATCTGAAGAAGTGAGCTGCAGCTCACGAAAGCTCATGCTTAAATAAATTTGTTAGTCTTTAAGGTGCCACAAGTACTCCTGTTTGTTTTGCGGATACAGACTAACACGGCTGCTACTCTGAAACCTGTCATGATTATTATGGTAGCACTTATGGGCTCCAAACCAGAGATCAGGGTCCCATTGTGCTAGGCAATTTACAAACACGGAACATAAAGAGCTTACAATTTAAAGGTACGTCTACACTTACGGCAGAGCGTACAGTACGGTCACTGCATGCCCAGCTAGCACAAGTATAAACAGCAGGATAGACGATAAAGCACAGCTTAGCAGAGGGCCCTACATGCCAGAACCTCAGGGTATATACCCGACACAGTTGTCTACACACACAAGCAGTGCCTCCAATGTCCAACATTGTTATTTTTACGCCCACTCCCCCCACACACTGCCAGAGCCTTTCCCTGCCTAAGTGAAAGGCTCTGGCAGTGGGGAGGCAGCAGGGAAAGGTTCTGGTGTCTTTCTGCTGCCAGGGCCTTTCCCTGCTGCCACCCCCCGGCAGAGCCTTACCCTGCCGCAGTGAAAGGCTCCAGCAGCGAGAAACTGCCAGAGCCTTTCCCACTGCTGGAGCCTTTCCTTGCCATGTGTAACTAACTACGCACCACAGTGACAAGTGTGGGCACAGCCTGATATTCACCGTGGCATGCAGCTGTACTGTACATGCCATCGCAAGTGTAGACATCGCCTAAGTATAAGATCAGAGACAACAGGCAGATACAGAAAACAGATTAGGAGAACACAAGATAACAATGGGGCAATTACGAACAGGAGTGGAAACAGAAGCTCACAGAGGTGAAGTGACTTGCCCAAAGTCAAACAGCAGATCAATGACAGGACCCAGATAGATAGGACCCAGATGCTACGCTGAACTCCGAGTGCAATCCCTTATCCACTAGACTGGAATTTATTCTAGTAAGAATTGACATAAAATGTTACAGGCCCACCAGTACCACAGGAGACTTTTCCACATACCCATTCCTTTATAGAGAGTAATGAATTTGTCCCTGAGAAGTGCTGAGCACCTGACTTCCACTGAAATCAATAGTAGTTGGTACTCAGAGCCTCTTGCAATCAGCCCTAATCTATTATTATTTTAAAACTCTGTGTTTATCCCATCAGTTGATAGTAATTTAAAATGAGTTTTTAACATATCGCTGATGGAAATTGCTCCATGGTTTATTTAAGCACTTTGTCTAACCATTATGCTTCACTATTTAGGATGTTATAAAGACGGGGTTGATGCATTCTGCAGCAGAATTATTCATTTGTGAGCTATTTGTTTTAAAGAATCTCAACTAGTCAAACTATGAATGTATGAGGTTTAGAGATCAGATAGCACTGCAGTACATTTATTTTTTAAAGCTCCTTTAAGCTTTTGCTAAGTACCCATTTACGAAGTAGCAGACGTACTGTTGTTTGGTTACATTTGCTTTCACCTTAAAAAAATAGAAGTAGCAGAATTATATGACTGCAAATAAATCTGTCTATTGTATCATTCCATCTGCAATACTACAGTGAATGTGTCAGCTCTGGCAATTGTTAATTCCTTGGGTCAGTTTCTTCTGTTATTGTTCAAAAGTCCCTGTCAGGAATCTGGAGGGGATATGTACAGGATATTATACTTAGCTGCTAAGATTTGAAGCCAGGTATACTGCCCTGGCACCCCAAATATGGAGGACTATGGAGGCGCAGAAAAATATATAGCCAAACCTGTGTCCTGGGGTCTCCTTTGGCAGTTGCTGTGCTGTCCTTAGCTCACCTAGTACAACTGTGACCTTTTTGATAGAGGTCAAAGAGAATGTAGTGGAAGTTTCTGCTGTTTGGAACACTAGTAACTTACAAGTAGAGCCCTACAAATCCGTGGGTATCTGCTTTATAGCCGTGGACCATTTCTGTAGATAGCAGCGTGGATGAGGATACAAATTTTGTAGCCCGCGCAGGGTTCTGTTGGTAAGAGCCATACGGGCAGCTGTGTGGAACCGCGGCACGGATCCTCCACCTGCCCTGGGCAGGCAGGGACACTGGGCAGGGGGCTGCTTGGGCACCACGCCCAGGGCAGTGGAGAGTCCGCCGCGGCTCCCCACAGCTGCCTGCCTGGCTCTTATCATGGCCGGGCTGTGGTTCCAAGCCAGCTGGAACCAGGTCGGGGAGAGCCACACTGGCAGCTGTGGGGAGCCTGGGTCCCTCCTCCTGCCCTGGGCGGAGGGGTTGGGGGCAGGGACACTGAGTGGGGAGGCTGGGGGCAGGGACACAGGGAAAGGGCTGGGACACTAGGCGGCAGGGTGCTTGGGCCCCCGCCCAGGGCAAATGGAGGGTCCGTCGTGGCTCAGAGCTGGGTGGGAAGCTGTGGGGAGCTGCAGTGGGCCCTCCACCTGCCCTAGGTGGGAGGCCTGAGCAGCCCCCCCGGCAGCTCCACAGGTCTGCCCCCTTCCCCTGGCCTGGGCAGTGTGGAGCCCAGCCAGGGAGACGTGGTGGATGCTCCACCTGCCCGCAGGACGGGGCAGGGTGGGGGGGCTGAGAGCAGCCCCTGGCTGTGTTCCTGCCCCCCAGGCTGCTTGCCCAGCCGAGGGCAGGTGGAGGGTCCACAACTGCGCATGGGCTCCCCACAGTTGCCCACACAGCTGTCCCCAACCAGGCTCTGGCAGGGGGGATGCCTCAGAGCCTAAGCCTGGCCCCCAGTGTAGAGCCCTGCAAATCTGCTATCTGCAGATTATTTTTGGCACATTAATTGTGTGGAGGAATGATTGCAGCTACATGGTGTGGGAAGAGACATGGAATCGGATCCCAAATCCTTAAGCATCAATGGGAGCCTTACTTTTGACTTCAATGGGCTTTGGACCAGGCCCACAATGCACAGGTGCATTTTTCCTCTGAAGGTCACTCTTACAAATTGGGACCTGGGGTTCGGGGGTTCAAAACTTTCAGCAGATGGAGGGTGACATTTGCATCTAAGTTTTCCCCCTTCTCCCCTTCCTCAAATTCTTCCCACCCATTCCACTTCCACAGGATTCTCTCTCTCTTCCATTCAGGCTTCCTCCTCAGAGGTTCTGAGTCTTCAAGGTGGGGGAAGTGGGAGTGGAAGACTGAAGTATCTGGCCAGCAGACTTCTCTCCCTGCCCAGACTACTCATGGCCCTCACGGCTTTGTGACAACTCCCCTGCTGTGGTCTGTGCTGTTAAATAAGCAGAAGCAGAGATGGGGAGTAGTCACAAAGAAATGAAAGCACTGAGCGAACATGTTGGCTGAGGAGAAGGGTTTCAACTGCTGGTTTCTGGCTGACTGTTCAGCCAAGACAGAGAACAGCTCCTGGTATCAGGTGGGATGGAAAGATATTTTCTGTTGCAAGCTGTAAACAATCCTGGGATTTTGGCTGAGACTGTAGGCAAGTATGCAAAGGCAGGGGAGCATATGGCTGTTGGACTACAGGTTTTCATCACAGCAGAGAATTAATTTCCTTAGTGAGAAAATATAGAAATTGGTCCAGCTTTTAGAGCTACTTACAATTACAGCTGTTTTAACTCTGCAGTATATTCTGACCTGAGGAGATGCACAGTGGCCTCATAAAATGCAGCTAAGGAAAGCAAGCAACTGGGAGAATGACACTGCTCCGTTCAGATTCAGAGAATGTATTTTTTTTCTTCTAAAATGAAATGCCTAGCTGGGATATCAGAGCACAAAGCAGAGAACTCAGTGCATCTAGAAAGTACAGCCTACATCTTTAGTTTCCAGAGCTCAGTCACCAGCACTGCTATATAAATAACTAGAAACTGGAAAATCACTCTAGCTATTGACATGTGATAATTAAGCAGAGGGGATGGGAATACAAGAGTTTGTGACTATTTTAAGGTTGTAAATGACCAATAATTATTTAGCATGTTTGTGAAGAACATGGGAGATTATCTGTATTTTTAAAATTAATGTATATTTACTATTGGTCTACTATCATGATATCTGTTACCTGGCTACAAGAGTTAATGTAGTCCAGGGGGGAGGGGTTACACTTCTGCAAGAAGGCAGACAATGGATGTAGATAGCCCAGTCATTGATATTTATCCAAACTGTCAGACACACTGAGGCACTTTTATTATAGTACAAGCATGCATGCAGGAGAGGGTTAAACTCCTCTGCTGTTACAAAATTTACCGAGCTTATAAAGTTTAAAAAATTAGCATTTACTTAAAATACCCTTATTTGGGAGTATCAGTTGTGACATTTGCAAGCTACTTTTTCATACATGGTGTTTCCTTTTATTGTTTCTGGGCAGGTCTGCCTGCCTGTAAGACCCTCCCTTTGCGGTTTGCATGGATAAGGCTCAGCATTCTAGCTGAGCTCTGATATAGACAGACAAGAATTGCAGAAGTTAACCTTTGTTCTATATAGCAATTGGGTTTGCTAACAGACCTGGGCCTGAAAGGCAGGGGTTAGGATGCAGTTTGCTTCTGACCCTATGGGTGGGGTCTGGATCTTAATTGTTAATAACGCCTTATTGTTTACCAAATTGCCCAATACAACTACTTTTATTAATTTTCCATTGCTAATATGCTGTTATACTAGGCCATGTTTCACAATTATCAGTAATTATGCCATACCAGCTATCCTATGTCTTAATATCAAGCTGACCTATAATGGCCTAATGTTAATTATGCTCAGCTAATTCAACATGGACCCCTTAAAATCCCTAACAATTCCCTCCTTTTTGATGCCAAATCAATGGCATCAACTTCCTCAATGTGAATATTAATTAAGGCCTGGACCTCAAAACTTGTAGGCTCATTTTATAGGGTGCTTCCGGGTTTCAGGCAGACACAATAACAAAAAACAAATATGCATGGACAACCCTCCTTTTGATAGTCCCCACTATATGTACCTAGAGGTATGGAGGGCTAGAGGGTTTTGATAATGTAATGGGCTAGGCATATCAGGTGGCTTGATTTCCCAAATGTCTTGGTGAATTACCCAATCTCATATGCATGCTTCCCACGGGCCTGGCAGGATTCGGTATGTGGAAGGTCACACTTTCTTTAACTGGTCCATATGCTTGGAAGGAGTACTGTGAATGCAGAATTTCCAATTATGCCTTCATGACCACAGGTCAGATGGTACTCCTGAGATGTCTGTAAGGGCCGTGGGCAAGCCTGGTGCTCAAGATCACTCTGAATGGCCATTAGCTGGTCACTCAGGAAATCCCAAACATGCCAGATCCACTGCAATTCCTTTCCAGCATCAGTGATATTTAATACCACCTCTTAATACCTTTTGGGTCATAGAACTAAGGGCTGAAATAACGTGCAATCCACCCATTCCTGCCTACACCTGAGTTAACTCTTCAGGCTGTTGGGTTTCACAAATACTTGGACAAATAGCGGCAATTTGAAAGGGAGTTAACGGTAAAGTAAACCTGATAGTTCCTAACGTGGCATTAAGTATAATTTATTTGAATCCCTCTGGGTCTCTTTTCGAGAATACTGTAATAAGGTACAGGTGATGTTATCTGCTACAGGGATGGCCTCTAGGCAGGAAAACAGACTTTTCCATGAGTATCGTGGCAGATTCAGAAACTAGCATTTTATCTACCTTGTCATAGAATGCATCTATGTCAAAGATTGTTTCCTTACACAGTTTGGCTAGTTTGTTTGCAAGTTCCCCTTTTCCCTCCACTGTCCCTACATACTGAGGGTGGTGAGCACAATGTAAATGCTGCTCAATGTGGAGAGTCTTGCAGACTTGCTGCATGTCCTGACCCATAAAGTGGATACCTCGGTTACTGTTTATAGAAACAGGAGACCGAATCATGAATAAAAATCCTAAACAATTTCTTTGCTACTGTGATGGAGGCAGCTTCTGCACAAGGCAAGGCTCCAATCCATCCAGAGACTATACAGACACATATGCCTATGAGCAACCTATTGGCATGTTGATAAAGTCAATCCAGATATTCACAGACAGGCCCCACAGGACTGGCTTACCACTATTGTGTACTACTAGTGTCGTGACACCAGTGTAATCATCCCTCCTTTGCTCACGTGGGCCAAACCATGGGTCACATGAGCAAAAGCAAAACAACAAAGTCTTTTGGCCTAGCGGCGACCATCCAGCTGCTCCATCAGCCCCATCCCACCCTAAGTTCATTAAGGAGGAGAGTTTGAGGAACACTACAAGTTTCATTTTCAGGTAGTTTTGGCTATTCTTGAGATTTTCGAGTCTTAATTCACTTAGCTGTCCGGCAGTGAGGCAGCAAGGGAGAGGTTGCTAGCACTATCACCTTGCTTGCTTGGAGGCTTTATTATGTCCTCAGGTGGAAAGGTTGTGTTCTTAGTAAGATTCAAAGGCTCAGTGGGTTTGTCAGCAGACAAAGGAAAAGTTGCCACATCTTTACCCTGTCCTTTACTCCTGTTGTCTAGAAGGAGGAAAGATAGACCGCTCATCAGTCGGAGAGCCATTACAGTGAGAAACATGGGCAGGTAGTCAGTTCTCGGCACTTCACAGCAGTGTTGGTAATTAACAGGATTTGATAAGGGTCTTTCAGAATGAGGCCAGAGTAGTTTCTCACTGGTGGACTTCCATGTAGATTCAGCCTTCTGGTTCCAGCAAGCAGCAGAGCTATTATATATAAAAGACCTAACACATTTCATTAGTCTCTTGCAATAATTAAGCATTGTGTTATTTATTAAATGAATGTCCATCTGAGCCAAAGCCAGCAGGGCACTGTTGATAGTTGCATTGGGTGCCCTGGTATAAATTTTATAAAAGCTTAATCTGGCCTTTCAATTGGGAGTGGCCTTCAAAAGGCATTTAACCATACTAGATCTATGAAGTTGCACAACTTGTTATAATTTTTTTCAGTACATTAAGTTCATAATCACTGTTGCTACTCACAGTTTTACAGCAGTTTTGGCATTTGTCTTTTCACAAGAGAATACTTTACTAAAACTAACACATACTTACAATTACAACATTCAAACAAAATTAATCTAAATAATTTTCCTTACTGATTGCAGGCAAAACTGAGGAATTACTTAAATTACTCCCCATATTTCCTGTATTTGTTCTATAGACAGGTCAGGTTTTAATGGTTTTTACCTTTTAACTTCTGTTCTTAAATACATGTTGATTTTTAAATGGAAAACACAAGCCATTTTGGCTTTTCTTTGACAACATAACCGTTGATTGCATAGAGCCACCTTAAGGCTTACTACAGCTTCTATTTGCTATTTGTTACCAAACCAGATTCAAAATCTCTTACCAAAATTTTATAACACATTAAATTACCTTAAGGATCAAATATTAAATACCAAAATTAACACTAGTTTCTTTTTGTTTGTTTTTACAACCCCAAAACAACACCAATTTATTATAAAACAAAGATTGTACCCACCATACGTGTTTTTTAACAAAATTGACTATCTTTTATAGTCAAATAATTTTACTTATATAACCTCTTGCCTGGATTATTCACAGACACTCCCAAAGGAATGACTGCAAAGAAACCAAGATTTTTCTTTTCATAACACCTTCTTTTAATATTTATACATAGTTTTACTGCTTAATTTTCTCCAATAACTATAGAGTTAACTTTTAACTTTCCTTCTTTTAACTTCCTCAAACTGCGGTTGCCTGCTTGTATGGGCCGATCCCTTTTCTTTTTTTTTCTTTTCATGGGCACAGGCATTGTTTCACTACCAATTTAGCAGGAGGGCGGGGCTTTGACTTCCCCCATCTATCTATTTACATACACACATCACATTTTGATGCATATTATTTATTAATAACATTTTTATATGTCTAGACTTAATACAATCCTTCTCTGCCTCAGCACTGAAAACAACAGCATGAACAGCACAGTGAAGTGGTCCTGCTGGGTTTAGACAAATTTCAGCCAGTTGGGCAGCCCCAATGTGCTCACAATGCCCACAGGGAGGAGAGACTTTAACCAGCTGTTCCTGTTGCAACGAGGAAGGGCTGGGGTCAGTCTGCTCCTTCAGAGTGTCCTTCTGAAAACCTGCCAGGACCTCATTGTGGATCAGACACATCCAGATACACACCATTTGGGGTACAACAGATTGCACAATTTAATTCACAAAGCAAATCTTTTGATATTTCTTCAGTGGAGGCCGGGCAGCAGCTCCCTGCCTACTTTAGGACCATAATGAGTATATATATATGGGCAGGTGTGCCTTCTCTGGCATGGGGAATACTAGATTTAACTATAAAACACTTAACAGACATGCTAGCACAGTGGACAAAACATACAACAAAACACATCACACCCCTTTGCCTCTCTCACCAGCAGTCAGGGTGTAACGCTCATTATTTCAGCATTCACTGGCACATCTACGGGCTGTTAGCTTCATTTACTGAGCTAGTTTTACGGCCCCTCCACTGTCTGCCTATTGCTGACGGGAGCTGGCCAACCTTATTCTCTAAAACAACCTTCACAATACAGGCATGTGTACAATCCCGTCAAGGTCAAAACTTCCCTTCAGGAAATTGCAGTTTTGGATCATTTCTGGTATACCAATTCCATTTTCTAAATATTTACACGTCGACGACCTATAATGTAACGTACATATAGACTTTCGATCCTGGCCCCCCCCATGCTCACACACACTTCACTCCAAGCCAATCACACCAGGATGCTAACTCGGGGGTTACCACAGTCTACACACTATGGGCCCACTCGGCCTGCCCTTTTTCATGGCAGGAACACAAGGAGCAGGTTCCCAGGCATTTTCCCTCTAGCAAACCTGCAGGAAGGCGGACAAGGGGCGGGCTGACAGAACAAATGCTGCAGTAGCGAAGGGAAGGGAGCTATGGCTCGGGGGACAAAAAGGGACTCTGCGGCCTCTTACAAGGCAGTGCTCAAAGAGCGGTCACAGGGCCATGGGGATATGGAGGGTAAGGGACACAGGATAGGGAACAACACAAGCACCTGACTGGTTAGCCACTTACCAAAGCCTGCCAGTCAGGAAGCTTTCAATCTCTCTTCAAGCGGGTTGTGGCTTGCTTCCACAACCAACAACCCCAGCTCTAATAGGCGATCAGTTTCTCCGGACCCAAAGAGCGTGGTCGAGGCTGCCGGCACACACACCTTGAGACTGAGACTGTAGCTCAGCCTACAGTAGCTCAGCCTAACCTGACCTGACCTGACCTGACCTGACCTGACCGGCCTCAGGTGCGTCTGACCATGTCCCAAGGTTGGATCAGCTTATGACTTACCCCCCACCAGAGCCTACTACGGTCTCCTCTCAAGCCCCTATCAGCAGAGATTTCAAAAGGTCTCTTACTCTCAGATGGGGGATGTCATCTGTGGATACACTGAGGCACTTTTATTATAGTACAGCATGCATGCAGGGAGAGGTTAAAAAAACTCCTGCCTGCCTGTTATTTATTTTACAAAGCTTAAAAAAAAAAAAAAAATTAGCATTTACTTAAAATACCCTTATTTGGGAGTATCAGTTGTGACATTTGCAAGCTACTTCAGTTTTTTCATACATGGTGTTTCCTTTTATTGTTTCTGGGCAGTTTTCGTTGGTAGTCTGCCTGCCTGTAAGACCCCTCCTTTGCGGTTTGCATTGGAGGCTCAGCATTCTAGCTGAGCTTCCCTCAGTTCCTTTCTCTGGTTTCTTCATCACCCCCTCATGCCCCTGATATAGACAGACAAGAATTGCAGAACTTAACCTTTGTTCTATATAGCAATTGGGTTTTGCTAACAGACCTGGGCCTGAAAGGCAGGGGTTAGGATGCAGTTTGCTTCTGACCCTATGGGTGGGGTCTGGATCTTAATTGTTAATAACGCCTTATTGTTTACCAAATTGCCCAATACAACTACTTCATTGTACAAGACTCTTTATTAATTTTCCATTGCTAATATGCTGTTATACTAGGCCATGTTTCACAATTATCAGTATTCTCCTGTTGGCCTTTCGATTATGCCATACCAGCTATCCTATGTCTTAATATCAAGCTGACCTATAATGGCCTAATGTTAATTATGCTCAGCTAATTCAACATGGGGCAAGCGGGACACAGTCTGGGGCAAGTGGGACCCCTTAAAATCCCTAACATCAAGTAAAGGCATCAAGACCTGCTGCTGCCCTTTTTGTCCACGTTTAAGAGGGACACAGCTGACATGATCCTGTTGTGCTGAAATTGCCAGCCAAAGGCTATTGACTTGCTAACGATTCTGACCTAGGTAACAAACACAGAGGGCTGCTATGAATGGAAAAAAATCCCAGGGCAAAGACAAAAGTTAGAATCTGCTGTTAAAACTCTCCAGCAAGTGAATGTAGAAGACAAGACTGGGCAGAAGGAGCCAGAGGTGCAGAAGAATCCTAGACTCTGTGGAAGACAGTGACTGCTATCCAAAGGATGTTCAGGAGGGGTGCAGAATCTGATTGAGGGTCTTGCACACAGATGTTTGTTATTTTTCCATAGATCTGTATAACTCTGGTGCTTTGTCTGTGAGAACAATTTGTGTGGTTAGAGGTGCCTTTGTTAAGTCTCTTCAGTACCTGCTTTAACTGTCCCCAAGTCCCCAAAGGATGAAACAGTAATTCAGAGTACACACAAGGGTAGACCACTGGAGAGGCATGACTGAGACCATGGTTGGGGGGGAGAGGTGCGTGCACACGCAGCTAGGGCAGCTGGGCTACAGTCTGAGATATTCCAGGAGCGGGAGTTAACAGCTATTCTAGGGCTGGTAGTTAGAGGCTCTTTACATCTTCTCTCCACACTGATTAGCATGTCTGCACAGGGCCAAACATAATTTGGCCCTTAGGTAATATAGAGACAGCATCAAGAACTGATAGCTGAGGGAAACCTCTGAGCTCAGGTCAGACTTCTTATACCTTCCACTCCATATCCAGTGGGAACCAGGAGCTAATAATATGCAGAGAAAGAAAAAAGTTTTAAAGGTATTTGGAATGTTCATTAAATTGAAAGGTTGGATACAATTCCAGTAGGTATATTTTTGCACTACTGAACTTGTGGTTGTATGATACTGTAAATGGATTCTCCGATTCGATGGCAGAGTTGCCATGGTAATTAATTTTTCAACACTAATCACTATTGGAATCATGCATAGTTTGTTAACATATAAGCTATTGGTCCCAGGTGATCTTGATTTAGCCCCTTTATTAAACTCCCATGTACCTCCACACCCGAAAATGCAAAACTAAATTTGAATGGTATATTTTTGAGTTATGGAGCAAAGCATATACTATACCCCTCCTTCCCGCACTGTCTGAGCTGCAGACATTTTGGGGGAGATTATACCAATTTTAAGAGAGTTACTATAAATCTATGTTACTCTAAATCAGACAATTTCTTTCCCTACTTGACTTGTGATGGGAGATGATACCTAAAAGGACAGGTTCTCCTTTTATGGCTTGCGACCTTGATTTTTGCGACCTCCCATTTGCACCTATGGACCCACATGCAAATGGGTCCATAGGTGCTAAAAATACGGATCCTAGGAGTACTGCAGCACCCTCTAGCTTGAAGTGGTTTCTATCATATCCAGAGTTTACAGTTTGGTTCAATGGCTCTCAGCACCCCCACTATACAAATTGTTCCAGCACCACTGAGTGGGTCAGAACTGGATAAAGCCTGAGAAGATTTTCCAGTTTATTTACTTACTAGAAACAGGGAAACTGCCAATATATCACAAAGTCAACTTTAAAAAAAAACCCTATTGCCTCTCTTTTTCATTCTATATCTAGAATAATCTTTTCGTCATTTCTTTCACTCTGTGTATTCTCTGGAATCCACTCTAGAAATGTTGCTTTTTTGCCTCTCACCTAATTTATTTTACCTTTCAATGTTATTTCTCACTTCTTTTCCCTTCTCTCCTCCATTTTTAAACCACCCTTTTCTTCCCTCCCCCAGCTCCAGCCAGCCCTCCCAATCCTCTATCCTTCTTTAACCACCCTTCCTTAGTCAGGACTGGAAGGCAGGTGCTGCACACTCTCCTCCAAAAGCCGGCTTGATGAAATACCTTTCCCTCATGCAGTTCAGTGATACCAAGTGGTTTCAAAGGCTTTCGAATATCTATTTTACATTTTTAAAGCATTAAACTGTCATGATTTTACTCAGGATCATTTAAAACCATTTTTCTGTTTACCATGAACTCAGTCCTGCAAGATGCTGAGCACTCAGTTCAATCTTGCAAAGTGCTGAGCAATCTAGCCGCGATCCAACGAGCATCCAACCCATTAAGGACATGCTTAACGTTCAGCACACGAGTAATCCTAGTGACTTCAGTGAGATTACGCATGACCTTAATGGTAAGCATGTGCTTAAGTGCTCTGCTGGACTGAGGCCAGAGAGCTCAGCATCTTGCGCCTACTGTCATGACTCATGATGCTAGAGGCCATGATGATTGACAGGTTTCTAGTCCAATAAAAAGGCTGAGTGTGAGGTCTCCTTATTCTGAGCTGACAGTAGAAAGTGTCAGTGGTTCCCTTCCCCCGCCCATTGGTGTGAGAAGAAAAGGGAGTGTTCCATCCTCCTCTCCATCCCTTCCCCCGAAGATGATGTACAATACACGATGGTGTGGGGTGGTGTAAAAATTTTATTGATACTCATTTGGGGTGATCTGCAAAACTCACTCATAAGAAATGCAACATTTCCAAATTTATGCCAATAAAATTTTTATGCCACACCATCACGTATTCTCTATATGTATCTACAAATATGTGCTCTGTATACATCTTCAATTACAATAAAACTAATTAGCCAATAAGTCACATTTGAAGCTGTAGCTCAAATGTGCAGACATCCAAGTTCAATTTACATACTAATGGTTGCATATTTGCCTTTAATAGATGTACTATTAGAAAGCAAACATAATAAATGGATAACCATTTAAGCATGGAGTTACCCTATCTTGATGAAAAATATCTGAAACCGCAACAACCAGTGAATCTATTTACTTTTTTTTATTGGGAAATAAAGCTAATCACAGACTAAGAAGATAAATGTAAATTATACAGAGGAGCATACTAATGGTGGGTCATTAGACCCACCCCCTTCACAGTACATAATCAGTTCAAACAGGATGAAATGGCTGGCTTGGACCTTAGATTTTATTTTTCTGAGACAGAACTAGCAACATACAGGCAAAGCTACTTAAGTTTCGAAAATGTTTTCCCTTAAGCCTGTCAGTTTGTTCTATTTTTGGTCTCCCTGAGATTTCCAGAACAAGTCCTCTGTCCACGGGCGGCTCTAGGCACCAGCTAAACAAGCAGGTGCCTAGGGCAGTAAAATATATGGGGTGGCATAATGCTGGGGCCCCAGCTCATACCTGAAGCGGCGTCCTGGGCAGTAACCAGCCTGTTTTTCTGCCGCCGAGTGCAGCTGGGCAGGGAGCCGGCTAAGTGAGGAACCTGTCCCCGCCGCTCTCCCGTGGGCAGCGGTCACCCCCCACCCCCCAGGCGAGAGCCAGTAGCACGGCCCTGCTCCGGCTGAAGAGGACGGGAGGAACCTGGTGCCCGGGTGGGCCGCTCCTCCTCGGCTTGTCCCCGACTCTGCCTCCTCCTCCTCCTCCCCTCTGCGCCGCCCCTGCCAGGAGAGGGGAGCAGAGCAGCAGCTCGTGCCAGGGCCAAGGCGAAGACCAAGGATGAGCGGGGCTGGGATCCAGCAGCAGCCCCAACCCCTGGCGCTGGGAGCGGCGGTGACGGGAGATGAATCCACCTCGGGCCAGATCTGCAGCAAGGTAAGAGTTGGGCCGGGTGGGAGGGTTTTGTTAAAATTACGCTAGTAGGAAATTGTTTTATTTCACTAACTACAAATTCTCTGTTTATATTTTTTTAAAAATTGTAAACAGTCAAAACAAAACTGCAAAGTGAAAACATGTATAAAAGCTGAAAGAAAAAAAAAAAGCCGGAGGCAGCCAAATTTTTTTTTGCTTGGGGCAGCAAAAAACCTAGAGCCAGCCCTGCTTCTATCTCCCAGTGGCCATCACTCCTCAGGTATCAGGCTAGGGACATTTCACTTGTTTGAGGAAACTGATGACGACCCTGTGGTGAATGGGTAATGAGAGGTTTTAAAGCTGCATGGTGTGGAGTGGCAAGAAACCTCAGGTGTGTAGTGAACAAGGTGCTAATTGGGTAACTGGGTAAACAGAACTCTGTTACGGATTATGGGCTTGATCCTGCAGTCATTACTCACACAAAACACTCAATGAAGACAAACGGGAGTGGGGGAGGTATACAGGAGCATCAGCCACCAAGGGAGACAGGAAAGGAACACTGTATATTACAGAGGTATATTGTCAAGGATCCATAAACATTTTTACTCTTTTTTTCCCCTTATTTTAGAGTTCACACAACATTAAAAACAGTAACAACAACCCCACAGGAAACCCAATATTGTTATGTCTTGACAATACAACACACCAAGAAGCTGCATGGTCTTATGGTTAAGGCACTGAATTTGCACTCAAGAGATTTGGGTTAGATTCCTAGCTCAGCTACAGACTTCCTGTGTGATCTTCCCAAGTCGCTCGTTCTCTCTGTCACATTAAACCCTCTGTAAAATGGGGATAACACCACCTCCATTCTTTCACTTTTTGTCAGCCTCTTCAAGTAAGGTCCCTTACTAAGTGTCTGTGCAATGCCTAGTGCTACGGGACCCTGATCTCAGGTGCACCCTAGGCTCTGCTGCAATAGAAATAAATAACGAAAAAAGCAGCCACTGGGAAATGTAACTGACTTTGTGCAGAAGAACAATACTCCTACAAGACTGAAACAACATGCTGCTTAGTGTGGCAGTGAAACAACTGAGATTCCAGAAAACTGCCTTGGCAACAGAACCCATCTGTCAACACCTACAGGTGTACAGCATTTTATATGAGCCTCTCTCCTCTTCCCTCCCCAAATATCATTTTATTTTTGTACCCTTCCCTGTGTGAGGTGCCAACATCTGAGGTCTTTTTCACAAGAACGCCAGCTCAGAACAATTCAGGAAGTGGTCATTATCTGTATGTGTAACTACGCTAGTTGCTCTGACGAATGGAGATATCACATAATATACTAGATCAAATCACACAGTTTTCCCATCTGTAAAATGGGGATAATGACTTTGGGTATGGCTACACTTAGAGCTGCACAGCGCTGCCGCAGGAGCACTCCCGCGGCAGCGCTTTGAAGTGTGAGTGTGGTCGCGGTGCCAGCGCTGGGAGAGAGCTCTCCCAGCGCCGCACATACTCCACCTCCCCGTGGAGATTAGCTTACAGCGCTGGGAGCCGCGCTCCTAGCGCTGGGGCACTGTTTACACTGGCGCTTTGCAGCACTGTAACTTGCTGCGCTCAGGGGGGTGTTTTTTCACACCCCTGAGCGAGAAAGTTGCAGCGCTGTAAAGCGCCAGTGTAGCCAAGGCCTTTGATCTCCTTTGTAAAGCACTTTGAAATCTGTTGAGGAAAGACGCTATAGAAGAACTAGATATTTATTATTATTATTATAAACGGGTCCAAGTGATTTCCTTTAATTATAATATCATGTTCTTCAGGTGCTCAGTTGTTCCTGCCTTTTACATTCCAGGTCCTACCTCTCACCTGCTTTACATTCTGAACATAGGCAACAAATGCTAGTGATTGCAGGGCAATAACTTCCCGTGATCCTCCATACTCCCGTGACATGACAAGTTACAGGTTGAGCCATTTAGTTAATCCAGGTCAACACAGTAGTCTCATCTATGGGGAAAAATACTTTCAGACTGCTGTGCCAGGTGAGCAGGGGCGGCTCTAGGCACCAGCGCGCCAAGCAGGCGCTTGGGGCGGCCGTTTCCCGGGGGGGCGGCATTTGGCTCCGGTGGAGCTCCCGCCGGCATGCCTGCGGCAGGTCCACCGGAGCCCGGGAGGAGCGGACCTGCCGCAGGCAAGACTGCGGCGGGTCCCCTCTTCCCGCGGCTCCGGTTGAGCTCCCGCAGGCATGACTGTGGCAGGTCCGCTCGTCCCGGGCTCCGGTGGACCTGCCGCAGGCATGTCGGCAGGAGCTCAACCGGAGCCGCGGGAAGAGGAGACCCGCCGCGGGACCGGGGAAGGGCGGCGCAGCGCTCCGCGCTGCTTGGGGCAGCGTGATCTCTAGAGCCGCCCCTGCAGGTGAGCACAAGGGTATGTGAGTTGTCAGCTTCTGCCAGCAGCTTCTTGACACACTACTGTTTGCATTCAAACACCAAACGACTGTGATGATAGAGTACAAACCTGACAAATTCAGGCTGTTAAAGTGTTCTTTACAGTATGTGTTTCTTGCATTAGTAAGTCCTGAGAATGCGTTAAAATTAAATTCCATCTTTGAACAAGAGCATATTTAACCCAGATAATATTAAAGGTTATTGCTTTCCAATGAGATGATCTTGTCTATTTGAAGAATGTTTTAATGACCAGTGGAAAAACATAATCTGAAAATTATGCACCACCATTTATAAGAACTGATAGAGTAAACTCCAAAGGTTCAAAAGTTTGGTTCAGTTAAGCACTGAAAGTATGAATCCATGCCTCCTGGAGTCTGCATGACTGGGCTGGGAAGCTTGTGAGGACAGGCTCTCAATATTTCTAACCAGTTTGTAATTGCCGGGATCACCTCTAGAGCCGTTTTTAAATATTGGCGTTACATTAGCTATCTTCCAGTCACTGGGTACAGAAGCCAATTTAAAGGACAGGTTACAAACCATAGTTAGTAGTCCCGCAATTTCACATTTGAGTTCTTTCAGAACTCTTGGGTGAATGCCATCTGGTCCTGGTGACTTGTTACTGTTAAGACCACCTCAAGTCACCAGAATTCCTAAAAGGAGTTTTAGTCCCTTAACAAACTCCTTCTTAAATTATTTAGTTAGCTTTGTAAGAATTAAAAGGGTGCTTATCTCATAGACTAGGGACCCCTGAAAAGACATCCAGCAGCAACCCCACAAAGTGTAGCCAAAAACCAAATTTTACCTTATTATCCTGCCAACAAGCCTATTCTGGTTTGTTGAGCCTATTTTGGATCATTTGGGGCTGAGGGCCCTAAGGTGGGGAAGGAGGAGCACAGTAAGGCTGGGGGAACCACCAAAGGCTCAAGAGGCAAGGGCTAGAGAAGCTGCCAACTAGCCTCTCACAAAATTCATGGGGAGGGAAATGGAGATTCAAGAGGCAGCCTTCCAAAGAGCATCCTAAGGCTCAGGAGTGTAGAGGAGAGAACTCAATATTGGTGCAAAATGATATTAATAAAATAATTATATTTTTTAAAATATTAAGTCACTAAACTTGCCTGTGCCTTTACTGAAGTTTATGATATATGTATCATTATCATCTACCTTATCTCCCAATGGCAAGCAAATATCAGGGAAGATAAACATTTATTTATAGCCATAAAATGTTTATTACCTCCAAATGTGTTTACACCAACTCTGGGATGCAGTTTTATAACTTCTATTTTGCTTTAACATTCTATACTATTTTCTTTCATATTATGTTTTGAAAGATTTATATGTGTGTTAATTATTGTGCTTTGTATACAATGTAGATATGAGTCTGGAATTACAAATTGTAAACAGACTGCAAACAGTAAATTGTAAATCTAGAACCTATTTAGTCAAAAAAAGCCAACAAACCAATCAGAGTTATCAAAGAATGGGACAAGTCTCCTGTGTATAAGATATTGGCTTGATACAAAGGCAATACTTATTTCAAGAAGACAGACCATATAAAAATGCATGTTTTAGGAAGAGACCTGATTGTGGGCTAGAAAATGTATGGTGTGTTATCAAAGTAATAAATATAAGTAAGCCTATACAAAGAAGTCTAGAACTATCATCATTAAAATGAATTTTATAATTACTCTAAAAACTTATTCAGAAAAAGCCTCTAGGATAAACCTGTGTCATTGCAAGTGTTTAAAACCTTTTGTTTATTTCTTAAATGTTGAAATGGCAAACACCTTTCTGAAATGCATACTTGCAAATATGTTAATTAAATGCAAAGGTCCTAATACCATTGCTATGTAAATAGTGAAATACTTCATGTACAAATATAGCAAGGTCATTTGATGTCATAACTGATTACTAATTTAAGAAGCCATTTAAGTAAAGAAATATGCACATTAATTGGGAAACTAGTTACCTGATAATCCTTTAGCAATCCCTCATCAAATTTGTGAAGACGAGAACAACCTCTCCAAAAACAAGTAAAAAGAAAAGACAATACCCTCTCTGATAACACTTTAAGAATTTAATTTTAAAAGTCTACTTTGAGAGCTGACCTTAACAGAGAGAACTGGAGTGTTTGGACTCATTTGAAACAAAATTTCAACTTCAATTAAACTCTGATGAAACCAAAGGAATATCTTTGAAAATTGACTGAATATAAAGAAAAAGAGTTAAAACTAACTTTAAAAGTCATTTGAAGCTTTTCTGACAGAAGAAGAACAAAGGCAAGTTAAAAAAATGTTATTCGTTATTCAGACAGCACATTCAGGAGATGAAGGTGTCACCCAAGCCAACTCTGAAGGCATGAAGCAGTGAAACTTTAAATCTACATAAGACTGAAACAACAGGTATGTTTTCTTACATTCATGGAAGTAGAAAGGAAAGAGTATAAAAACCCACTCAGAAGTGAGCACCCCCTGTACACACACCCTCTGCTACCCTGCTTCAACAAGAACTCTACAACTCATCACCTAATGTTCATCTCTACAAGCAAGCTGATACAGACAGATAAGAAAAACAGAAAAGGCTCAAGAAACTCAACTCAAGCAATAGCTTCCCAACACTTCAACATGGATTAATGAGAGGACGTTAACTAAGACACTTGTCAAGAGACTATATTTAAAACTCTTGTAATGATTTTATTGGAATATGAAATTGCTATTGTAACTTAAAATACTAACAGTGTCTCTTGTTAATCACCAAGTGATTAGAGCAATGGTTCTCAATCAGGGGCACATGTACCCCTGAGGGGGTACGCAGAGGTCTTCCAAGGGGTACATCAACTCATCTAGATATTTGCCTATTTTTACAACAGGCTACATAAAAAATCAGTACAACAGTTTTACAACAGACTACTAGCAAAGTCAGTACAAACTAAAATTTCATACAACTTGTTTATATTGCTCTATATGCAATACACTGAAATGTAAATACAGTATATTCCAATTGATTTATTTTATAAGTATATGGTAAAAATGAGACAGTAAGCAATGTTTCAGTCATAATGTGATGAATGTCTGAGGATTCACTTATAGAGGCAGAATTAAATATGCATTTTTTGTTATTCTAGGTTGGCTATCTGCTGACTTAGCGAACTATAACAATCTACAAGTATTAGAAGAGCACTAAGATGAGGAGAAAATTGTTTAAGGTGGTGCATGGTGGTAAAACTGGGAGCAATGGCATGAAACTGAGCAAAGAAAAAATTTCACAAGCTAGCAGGAAAATGTTTTTACTAAACTCTGCTGGACTGTGAAATAGTCTGCCAGTGGATGTGGAAGACGGTCTGGCACTGGAGTATTTTAAAATGGACAGAATTTTGCCTAATACAGTTGAAGTCCTCTCAGATCCCTAATTTCTATGATTTCACATGGAGAACAACTTTTGACTGTTACTATAGGGACCATTTTCACCTATCTCAAGAGAAGAGAAACTTTTTTTTTTTTGGTGCTGGCATAGAGAAATTTGAAGGAATAGTCTGAGCATCACAGAAGTGTTACGTTTTATATTTTGAAGAGCTTCATTTAATGATGGTAAAAGGAGAGCTGCTGTTAAATCTGGTCAAGGAAAGTAAAACACTTGTAATGAAATTCAAAGTTCTCAATAAACATTATTTTGTCATTCTAACTTCTGTATAAGCATGATGCTGATCAGAATTAAACTGAATGCTATGTGACAAGCTACCAGAAGAAATCAGGCAAATCCAGCATCTGTCTATCTTTAGGAAACATTGCAAGGCCTTCCTCTTTGATTAGATTAGATAAGATAAATTTCATCACCCGGAGCCTCACATCCACAATAACATTAAGAGAGAAGAAAATTAAGTTGTTTTTTTCACTAGGCTTTTCAGCTTTGACTGAGTTCTGTCAGTCATTTTCATGATTTGCTTTGACTGGCTCCTCCTTCCTGGAAAGTTGGAGTTGTAAGTATGCGTACTGTATCTGAATGGATGTCTGGGTATTTCAAACCTCCAGCTGGAGTTTGATCTTTGTGAACACACTAGAATATTTAGGTTTGCTCTTGTGTAGGTCCTTTTTACTGTATTTCACAAGAGAATTGTGGAGGCCTTTCCCCAATCTTATATGCCAATGCATCTTCATTGCTAGGTGATTGTACAAACGTGAGAGCTGTTTCAACAGCTGATTCAGATTTATTGTAATTTTTCTTTTAATATTATATTTACTTTCAAACAATAAAAAAAAACAAGTTGGTTCACAAATTCAGTGAGAGGAATAGTAAAGACACTAGTGTTTAAAGTTCACCTCTCCCACATTGACATAGTACTGCAACAATTATTATCTAATTTCTCCTACAGAGACACCTAGTAAAATTTCAGTAGCTGGTTTAACTTTTCAGTAACCCCTTCCAATGAAGAATGATGCCAGTTGACTTGACCCTCCCCATGCCCATGGTAAAGTATACTCTGAATGCAGCAGTGCGTTTCAATCAATTCATGTTCAGCTGCTGTATTACTGCAACGAGTGTGGCAGTCTGCCAGCTACAGAAACGTTAGAATGGTTTTGATGGCAGAGTTACTACAAAAGTGCTGCTGAAACTCCAGCTTGTAACTCACCCATAGAAGAGGCTGGAGGAAAATGCTGCTGATACATTGGGGCAAAGGAAACTTGTGCTTGTTAAGTATCATTAAAAGCTGTACCCACATGCACATTGAAGATAGCAAGTCACATTTCCAAACTGTTTTGTAGAGGGTTCGCCGAGCAACTCCCAGTGACTTGAATGTACATAGCATGACTGTAACACCAGGCAAGGATTTGGGAATTTATTACAGTATTTTTAGAGGCAGCTTCCATTCAAAGTAACACAGAATTACAATCCTCATTCAGGAAATCACTTAAGCACATTCTTGAATTCATCCCTATCCAGGAAAAACATGTAAGCATGTGCTTCAGTGCTGTCCTTAATAAAAATGTTCCATCAATGATATAAATGTATGGTAATGACAGGATTTTACCACATCAGCTGAAATTTTATTATGATTTTAAATTGCATTTTACTATTGAAAACAATTTTGATTATTTAACATCCCGTCTCCTTTGGTAATGACCAATCCCTCCTATAGACAGAAAATTTTATATATATATATATATATATATATATATATATATATATATATATATATATATATATATATATATATATATATATATGTCTTACCTGAAAATGCACTTTTTGGTCAATGTGAGGCACACTAAACTGTTTCAGGAAGCGTTCGTCTTCACTCCAGAACAGGCGGATGTCAGGGATATCATAGAGGATCATGGCCAGCCTCTCTAATCCCAGGCCAAATGCCCATCCAATTTTCTCCTCAGCACCAGCTGCAATAAACAAAGATAAAAATCCAAGGGCTTAAATGTGGCACATGAAAAATTGCTAATACAATGCCCATCTCTTTCCCAAGGAAGATGCTAAAGAAGCATGAAAGGAAAAAAGTCCCCAAGTAATTGTCAGATGATGGAGCTAAAGCCTGATCCTCATCCCATCAAAGTCAGTGGCAAACGTGATCGAGGAAGCATGACCGAGTTCAAAAGTAAGCAAGGCTTGTGACCAGGAAGTCTTGCTCACTTGGCTCTCTGGCTGCAGTTAGACTTTGAAGACACAATTAGCAGAAGTGTATATTGCCTTTCTTTATATTACTCCTCTATTGCGCTTATAGGTTAAACACTTAATATTTTATTCAATTATGCTGTATAATACATACAAAAATTGGTTTACAATCCAAAACATTTTAGTTGGGCTGATAGGTGAGGCCAGTGCAGAGTTAACACTGTCACTAGCATTTGGGAGGATCAGAACAGTTGTTTTCAAGGTTACAGTAAGATCAGTTCAGACAAACTGTTTGCAGAACAAAGGGATTTAGGATACCACCAGTGTTAATAACAACATCTCTACCCAGACAGCTCTTAGATCAGCAGAGGCTTTTGCACCTGGAGAAAACTGTTACTCCCAGATAAGCAAGGTTCTGTTATTATAGCAGTTAAATAATGATTAATAATTATTTGTACTTATATAGCACTATGTATGTGAGGATCTCTCAGATCTTTGCAGAGGTTCATGACACAAGACCCCTGTCAAGAAGGTGAATAGTCTTATCCTCATTATTTACAGTAGCGTAAATCGAGGCACAAAGATATTAGAGTAAGTTTTTAAAAAAACGGAGCCTAAAGTTAGACTCCAAAATCCACATATAGACATCTGCCTAATTTTCAACAGTGCTAAGTTCCCAACAGCACCCACTGAAGCTCGGCCCTTTTAAACAATCAAGCAATTGCCTAAATGTGTATTTAAGCTTCTGATTTTTAAAACCTTGGTCTAAGAAATGTGCCCCAGTTCACACAGGAAGCTGGTTATAGAATTCTGTTTCCTGATTTCTATCCCTGTTACCATCCATGGAGGGAAACTCCAGCAGAGAGCCCATGGGAGCCTTCCTGTAATTAGGGCAATTGCTACCGCCTAGAGGTGCACTTTCCCCATTAGTGCAGAAGAGGAACATCACATAGTCCTGGATTCTTGAAGGCAGACATAACAAGAATTAGAAAAGAAGCGTAATCATTGTTTTGATTTATTTAATTAACCTGAACCTCCTTATGTTATTTAGAATATTAGAGTCCCTCAGCAGGATTCCAGTGCGCTTTATTTGTGTTATCAACTGGCTCACACTGCACTTTCCAGACATTGCAGTGGGAGATTAATCCATTTTATAAAGAATAATCCATAGCAGGGATAGCCAATAGGTGGACCGTGGGCCAAATCTGGACTGCCAGACACTTTTGAACAGACCCCAACATCTTTTTATTTACTTATTATCATTATTATTGTTTTTGTATTATTTTCTCTGGAGTCTGGACCTTGACCAAGAAATTTGGACCTTGGCAAAATATAATTGATTACCCCTGATCCATAGAGTCAGAACTGTAAATATCCTGCTCTGTCCTTCTTACCATGTTCTCGGGTACAGAGTGAAGTGCCCATTCAGGTTCTTTGAAAGCAGACAAGGTAAGAAGCAGTCTCTGCATATATGTCACACTAAAAAGGCTGGATTTTGCAAGGTTGGTTACCCAATTTTTATATCATATAAAGGGCAGACACAAAGACACAAATGTCACCAAGTGACTTTTTTTTTTAAACTCATACTGAAAAAATAAAGGAAACTGAAAGCTAAGGTTGCTGCTAAGTTATTTGGAACCCACTACAGACAACTGTGTTAATTACCAAGACATCTGATGAAGTGGGTTTTAGCCCACGAAAGCTTATGCCCAAATAAATTTGTTAGTCTCTAAGGTGCCACAAGTACTCCTCACTCTTTTTGCTGATACAGACTAACATGGCTACCACTCTGAAACAAGACAAAATAGCGACTCCATAAAGTTGCACTGGGGTTTGTGCTTAGCACAAGGTTTTAAGCCTCTCTGCTTTGAACATGATAGTGTGCCCTCCCCAAATGCAAAGCACTTATTCTTTTAGTGTAGAATTAATTTTTGGAGAATTTTCATGTAAGACAGTTGATTAGTTTAAAAGTTATAAGTATTTAAAAACTGAGAAATTTGTATAATCTACTCTCTCAGCAGACGGACGCTCCAGAATCCAAGCGTTCATGTACAAATAATTATGTTTGTAGTCCTTACGGATGTGAAGAAAAGATGAACCAAAGGAAAATCAGGGTTAAAGTGTGGTCTTCCTGAACTGTATCCCTTTGCTGTCTTGTCATTTGCCTCCTGAGATGATAAACTTTTTTGGTCAGGGACCACAGGTAGAATCCCAGCCATACTGAAGTCAATGACAAAACTCCCACTGACTTAAAAAAGGCCAGGATTTTACACCATATCACTGTACAGTGCCTAGCACAATGGGGCCCTGATTTACCCTCAGAGCGCTACTTCATACACAATAACAACAGAAATAGACTGCCTGAGGCAATAGCTCTGAGAGGTATGACCTGCCACTGCTCGTCTCAATAGAGGAGATAACTCTGAAACTAAAGATGCCAATTTAAATGCCAACAATGTTAACTGTTTCACTAATGCTCATTTGAGCAGAGAGAACTAACAAAGGTGACAAATTTATCTGATGACAAATGGAACTGATGACGATGTATGTTCTTCGATATGTAAACATTAGCAGAAGGTCTTGATCTAGACTGTTTTTAAATGTTATTAATGTGCATAGTTTCATTTATGAACAATTTAATAACAACCATTTCTGTGTATTCTGCAAAGTTTAACAATATTCTTTGACAAATTAATTTGTCATATGCTGTATTTTTACAGTGAATATTGTGCTTTCATGTCAGTTGTTTATTTTTTAGAAGGAAGGGGTTCCATTGCATACTTCTGCAGTATGCGCATATGGTAGCCAAATGAGAAAGCATTCTTCATCCAAGCAACTACTTTGCAAGCTGAGCACTTCAATGGCTCACCTATCCACAAGGACCTGCTCCAAGAACTTGTCTTTTGGGTATCCTGAACACTAGGAAGCCCACAGGAGGGAAACTGCTTTCCTGAAGACTTTCTGAATTTTAGGAGGCATACATAACAATGTTCTCCTCAGCTGGCTACTCTATAGAACTTGTCAAATCACTATACACCCTCAGAACACACCCCTCCTGCTGTGTCCCTTCCCTGCTGTCTTGTTTTCTACTTGTAAATTATAAGGCCCCTACTCAGCAAAACATTTAAGCATGTGCTTAACATTAAGCATATGAATAGTCCCAGTACAGCCACAAGGACTAGAGCATATTCTTAAACGCTTGCTGAACAGGATTGCTAATGTGCTTAAAGTACATGCTTAAGTGCTTGAATCGGGGTCAAAGCATATACGTTTTTAAAAACAAATATATCATGCAAGTACAACAGTTATCACTACAGAATTTATACATATAAAATCTACCTGAATAAAAATTAAGCACCTATACTGACAAGAAATTAACTGCTTGGGGCAAGAGAAAGTGACGAGGGAGCTCGAAGTGACTGCCACAGACTTAAAACTGGGATGGAGACAAGCTGAGGGCTCACGAGTGAATCTGGTCAGGCAGCAGGTTTAAGAGAACTGGGGAGATGGTGAAGCATCATAGCTTCTCTGTTTAAAATGTCATAGGCCAATGGAGATAGCTTGAACATCTGTTAAAGCTTTCTCCAGCTGGCTCTCAAAGCTTTCCAGACTCTTGATGCTTCATGTGAAAAGATTTGACCATTCAGCAGAAGAGCATCACTGAAAGTTTCCTTGCCCCATACATAGTTTTAAAGGAGCCCTTCTTTCCAGCCCCATGGTCAGTCTCCCATCCTGGGTCCTCAGTCCTCATAGATAAATACATTATATATATTAAAAGAAAAATGCCCCCCACAACCACTCAAACGCCACCAAGAAATTCTCCATTACAAATCTTTGTTAACTTAGAATGAAGATTACTC
Organism: Mauremys reevesii; assembly: GCF_016161935.1. NCBI lineage: Eukaryota > Metazoa > Chordata > Testudines > Geoemydidae > Mauremys > Mauremys reevesii. Next base: position 171,986,473 of record NC_052624.1, on the reverse strand, counting down.
AAATGTATTTCAAACACAAACATGTGGACACTGAAACACCAAAGAAATCATAAGTTAAGGAAAAATACATGACCAATACAACACCATTCTCCAGACTTTAGCCCACTACCATCACACTGCTCAGCCACTCTTAACACTTTCCACTCGCTCAATTTCTGTACCAAACAACTACAAATAATTTAATCTTCTTTGGGCTGGACTAGAAGATTCTATACTCTAGTTGAGAGACATATCCTGACCTGCCAAAGCCCAGGGGTTAAAGCTACTGAATCCTTTATTACACCTATGGACAGAGATATACATTTTTCTGATGTGGGTGAGATAAGGACTTTTCTATCAGGTAAGATTTTTAAACTCTACTTTGTAATTAATTTTAGGATCAGGCTAACATTCTCTCATATGCATCTCAATCATGCTTATTTTTATACCTATGCTGCCTTTTATTATACAGTTTCCTCATTACTTCTGTAAAATTGCCAGTAAGGAATTATTTTATTCAAGACAACTAAACTGAGTCTTGGAACTATGAGAAGGGGCAGTTACTGAGAGGTGAGAGAAACTCAATCAGTAGTTCTCATCTTGCGGCCCAATCAACACAGAGCTTCAGTTCCTGAGGGCCAAACAGGCCCACAATGGTAAAAAGGTTGAGAACCACTGTACTAAACTCTGATCTTAAGGTTGAACAGGGTTTCTCAAACAGAGGTCACCGCTTGTGTAGGGAAAGCCCCTGGCGGGCCAGGCCAGTGTGTTTACCTGCCCCGTCCACAGGTCCGGCTGATCGCGGCTCTCACAGGCCGCGGATCGCTGCTCCCAGCTCCCATTGGCCCAGAGCAGCGATCCGTGGCCAGTGGGAGCTGCGATCGGCCAGACCTGCAGACGGGGCAGGTAAACACACCGGCCCGGCCCACCAGAGTCTTTCCCTACACAAGCAGCGACCCCTGTTTGAGAAACCCTGAGGTTGAAGCAGTATCAGGAGTGGAAAACAGCTTGGGTACAGTGTGTGCTGTAAATCAACAAATCCAAATCTGGCAGACTAAGGACTAGAGTGAGTTGATAAAGACCTGATTCCTCCCCCACTCCTCCGGTTTAAAGATTCTTATTGACTGTTAGCTTGATTACCTTTACTGACTGAAACTGCAGGAAGAGATATGGACTTTCAAGTAGCCAGGACCCAACTATTACGACTTAAATTCCACTCAGAAACTAATCTACAGCCAGAGAATACTACAGAACACAAATGTAATGAGCTCTCTGCATGAAACATTGCTTAAAGTGTAGCCCCATGTTACAGTACTCTAATCCTGAGGTGAGAAATGCAAGGTAGGAATTAGAAAGAAAAGGATGCATTCTTCTTGCCAAGCATAGATGAGGAAAAACAGTCTTGGCTACAGCCGTCACCTAGTAGCGGGTGAAGATTTAATAAAACCTCCAAATTGTGAACATGAGTGATAAATCACACACACACTTCCTCAATCAACAGGGCTGATATACTTCTCTGCCATTTCTCCTGGTTGCGTCCCTGAATGTATAAGCATTATCCCAGTCTTATGTGCATTGACCCTCTGCCAGTCATCCTCATTCAAGCTCCAATTTCAGCCAAAGGCTCAGGGCCTGATTCTCCACTGTGTTTCTTTTGAGTAATGGGTGTAAAATGCTATCAAATGCGAAGTGGGTGTAAAATGCTATCAAATCAGAATGATAGAATCTTGCGCTCTATTTACACCAGTGTAAAGGACTACACAGGTGTCAGGCAGTGAATAACTGCACCAACTGGAGTAGATCAGATGGGAACACAGCGTTGAGAATAAAAACTGTTAAGATGATTCTTCTCAAATTCCTCTTTAATTTAAAGAAAGAGCTCTCCTCTTCAGGCTGAAATCTTGCATGCATGCTGATATGAATTTCTACAGCCTCAAACAAGGACCTGGGTCCATATTTTACATGTGCTAAGGAATTGTTAATAAGCACTGGTTTTAAAATGGTTTCTGAAAACAAGAGTTAAACAATGTTTGGCTAGTCAGTATGGACTAAGATCCATATTCTAAATGAGGGCCACAGTGATCAGATAAAGTATGTTTAACCCATGTTAGAAAGAAATCATTTTTAATCTAGTGTTTTAAAAAATGGTTTTCTGGTATGGGTAAAACTCCATTATGGTTTAGGGACAAAGGGTCCTATAATAGAAATGCCAATACAACAAAAGTCGCCTGTCTAATATAGATGCGTCTAGGAACAGGGTTAGAAAAGCATTCCATAATGAGGTCAGATGAATGGAATGTTAATCAACTGATGCTGAAAACTTATCAAAGTTCTGCTGAACTGATCTCTTCATCTAAAACGAAAATCAGAACTATTCATATTATCTTCTAACTCCTTTACATTGATGCGTCAGGCTCCTGAGTGCAATCCAGTTTAAATTACCTCCTTAAACAAGGATGTGTCTTTCAGACTCTGCATGCTACATAAGCCACTCTTCAGAAACTCCAGAAAAGAAGTAAACATTCAATTATGCCTACCGTATGAGGGGGGGAAAAACCTGGGTTTTTTTTAAACTCACATTTGGAATAACTTTCTAACAGTAATAACTGCTTTGAGAACATAGCTTTGTCTCCTGGGTCAGACCGATCTGTTCTCTTTGCTTCACTTGAAAACTAAGTAAAAGAACTTTAAAGGCTTTGACTGAGTTTTTAATATTTATGTTTATTTTTCTTCCATAATCAAAATATCCTTGCACACACTAAAAGGAGAGCCTATTTCAGAATAACTCCCAAGGGAAACAATCACTCCTATTAACTCTCTTCTAATAAGTAATTAACACATATCATCCTTACTTGCCAATATTTCACCAGGCTAAATAGACAAGTTGGAACGGGGTCTTGCTTCTATATAAGTTCTTGGGCAGGAAGAAATAGATTACTAGAACAGAAAAGAAGAGAAGAGGTAATGGCAAAAGGAGGGGCGGGGACAAGATGGCAGGAATGGGAAGAGGAGAAAATTCCCTTCTCCCTCCCACTCAATCATTTTTCCTTTTTATTCCCCTTCACTTTACCTTTTCCTTTCCCATGTCTTGATTTCTCCCTTCCCAAAACTCTCACCTTTTCCATCTTTCCACATTCCTAAACTGACTCCACTTCCTCCCTTTCTTCCCCCGAAACTACCTTCTCTAAAGTCCTAGGATGAAACCCTGCCTCATTGAAGTCGGTGGCAAAACTCTCACTGACTTCAATAAGGACCAGGATTCTACCCAAATCTCAGAAAACTTTTCTAAGTTATATAAATGAACACTGCCATAAACTAAACTTTCTCAAGCTCCAGCATCTGGATAAAGTCTCCATTCAATTCTTATGCGCAATTCAAGACATTGGTTTTGAACCCAAAGCCCTTTATGGTCTATGTCCCAGCTACCTTAGAAATTGCCTTTCTCCTTGTATATTACGCTAAAATTATGAACAGCTGAGATGCTCAAATTTTAAGTCCTTAGAATTGTAGGTCTGGGGGTTGGACATCCCCAGTGGATGACATGGGGGAAGCAAATTCCACTCATCTGATAAAACCAAAAATGTGCTAACCTTCCAAGCATATTGCCCATCTACTTCCCAAGATTTTGCCTAAGGGGTCGGATGTTGCTTTATTTCAGCATGTGTATGTTGGGTTCCTTTTGCATTGCTAACACTTTGTCAACGTAGGTAGCTCTGGGGGTTTTGTATGTTTTAAAGTGCCCCTAGAGAGAGTGATTATATATATAGCCATTTGGCTGGAGAGAATGAGATGAACTGCAGTGTTCAGAAATTCAATTATAAACCTCATTTATCAGGGGTATAAACTACAGCTGGACAAATTCACTCCAAACAAGTTTATTGCCCAGATGCAAGTTTCTTGGCAAAATTTCACCATCATTAATTTGGGATGTTTTGTGTTTTACTAGGGTGGTCTTTTCTAGATTTTCTCAAAGGGAAACAGGTACGGTGCAATGGCTAAATCCAAAAGAACATCACATTTTGATTCAATTACTGCTTGTATTTTATCCTTATATTAGATGTGGGCTGTCAAAGTAGCTAACAGACTGAAATGCAACACTTTATACACACCACATCACCGAATACTATTTAGCATGTGATTGAGATTTTCTTTCAAAATGAAAACATAAAAAAAATCTGTAAAACAGGTTATATATAATCAGGGCCGGCTCCAGACCCCAGCACGCCAAGCACATGCTTGGGCGGCATGCCGCGGGGGGCGCTCTTCCGGTCGCTGGGAGGGCGGCAGGCGGCTCCGGCGGATCTCCCGCAGGCGTGCCTGCGGAGGGTCCGCTGGTCCCGCGGCTTCGGTGGAGCATCCGCAGGCGTGCCTGCGGGAGGTCCACCGGAGCCACGGGACCACGTCTGCGGGAGGTCCACCGGAGCCGCGGGACCGGCGACCAGCAGAGCGCCCCCCGTGGTGTGACGCCCTGCTTGGGGCGGCAAAATCGCTAGAGCCGCCCCTGTATATAATGAGTGCAAATTTTGATTAATGTATTTGGAGGCAACATGGTATATGGGTTAGAGCAGGGGACTGGATGTTGCAAGCTACTGATGATTCTCAGATGTTTGGGGCAGGGATCATCTTGTGGCTCTATCTTTGTACAACGCCTAGCACAGTGGGATTATGGTCCATTATTGGAACTCCTAGGAACCACTGTAATAAAGTAAACAATAATCATAAATTCTAGGTTATACACAACTCTGCTACACACTCATTGTTGGTCTTTGGAAAGTCATAATCTCCCTGTGCATCACTTTCCCCCCCTCTGTAAAATAATGCCCCATTTATAAAGGACTTTGTGACCCTTGGACAAATGGCTCGACATATATGCAAAATATTATTAACATCTTCCTGCCACTACTTGTATACCACTCTGAAGGCAGCATTATAAAAGAAATTCCCATTCTGAAATGCTATTGCCCAGGCTCATAACTAGAGCTGGTGGGAAGTTTTCCAGTGAAGTAGTTTTGTTGGAAAATACTGGTTTGTCAAATGCAAACTGTGCCACAGAGCTGAGAACCTGAAAACCCTAGTTCTAACTGTGGTTCAGCTTCTGGCTCTGTACCAGAGACCCTGGCAATCCTGGAAGATCAGGGTCTAGCTAGGGTTCTCAGGAACTAGGTTCCTGAGTCCACAGGAGGCTAGGCTCTCAGGACTTCCAGGCTCCCTAGTGTGGAGCTGGGAACCTGGAGGCCTCGGACAGGCTTCCATGGCCTGCAACTCCTGGACTTTTTGCAGACCTACCTTGGATTCACAAACCCTGGAGTCCCAGCAACCACTGACTGAAACTGACATACTTTTAGCACCAGTGAAACTGACAAGAATTTCAATTTCAGTCAGCAGTTGCCAGTCCTGCCTAGCACATTTTGTTTCAGAAACACCAGAGGTCAGTGTTGCTGAAACAAATTTTTTTCGGAATTTTGAGTTTGAGATAAATTTTGAAAAATTTGGTTTCAGTCCAATTTGGAACAAAACCAAATTTTGAAATGTCAAAATTTTTGGTAAATTAGAAATCCCAAGTTCTGACCAGCACTACTCATAACTATTGGAAGTGTTTGTGACATGATAGTAGGTGTATACTTGTACGCCAATAAAATTAATTTCTCTCTTGTAGAACGAAGTGTACAACCACATCTAAAGAACCAGTTATTCACTGTGCTCTGAAAAATCTCTGCTCAACAGCAGCTAACCCTGATTTTCTCTTTTTCTCACCAGAGACATACTCCTTCAGTTCTTGCACTAAACAACTGTAATGGCTCTCCTAAGGGACCAGAGAAAGTATTATCGGCTTTTGAAGCTGTGCCCACATATTGATCTTCTGTCTAAAAAATTTCAACAGTTGTACACTCTTGGCCATAAACATTTCTGTCAATAGGTCCCTTGTGTTATCCAAGGATAGAATTATTTTTAAAATATATCCCCATGAAATATGCATTATATGGGATTAGACTCTACAAGCTTTGAAAGAGAGTTCTACTGAGTACATCACATTCTACCGGGCTCTTTCAAAGATTGTTAGTGCATACTTTACTTCAGGGTATCCAGTGGAAAGTCCTCAAAGTTGGATTTCCATGGTTGACGAACTGCTTAAATTTCAACAATTATTTATATCTACAAAACACACACAGAAACAGTATTGGACAGACTGTGTACTTTGTACACAGCCCTGAGTAAGGGGCAGTGTTGTTATAATAACTTGGCCTATTACATTTTATGACATATTCCAATCACATATAACAATAAATGTTTCTGATAAAACATACAAAAGGAAGACAGAAAGACTGAATTGATCAAACAAAAAGACCTGCTGATATAACTTAAGGACTGTGTTAAATTCATGCCTGGTAAATAAGCGAAGTGTGATACTGGACATCAATGAACCAAAATGGGTGTCAGAAATTAGGCCTAATTGGTGGAAAAAATAATAAGCGGGTGGACTATTCTGTCCATCACTCCCCCTTTTGAGGTCCTTAAAAATAAAAGAGATTTTTGGGAAATAATTGGAGGTTGCAGAAGAAACAGCTGTCACACAACAAATCCTAGTCACCACCCCCACTGTCTCCTGGGGCCTCAGGATCTAACATGGCACCATCGGGCCTTCATCCTGGTCCCAAGAGGTGTCCTAACCAGACCATGCCAGAGGTAGGGACCCATAAGACATCTTCACCTCCACTAACTCTGGCTGAATCTCAAACATCACCTGGGATGTGAGACTTTCAGTCTGGCAGGGTAGGAGGATGTAAAATATTATTTTTGCTGCTGGGACACCTTGGCAAAGGGGGTATTGTAGGAGTTCTTGAAATTATCACTGTACCTTGTCAGGCACAGCTAGAGCAAAAGACCGGTGCTTTTTTTTGGTCTTCATTTATAAATAAATAAATACATGATAACATATACAGCTCTCCTTCATAGACCTCTCGTTCTTTCCAAAACACAATACATTAACACAAAATCATTAACAAAATAAAACAATATGACAAAAGAGAACTCCCATAATCTACATTTCAAAGAATCTGTACAATTTATATGTGCACCATATTATATTAAACCAACCTTTGGCTCAAATCTGTATTTAGTGTAGTATAGTGTGGTGTAAATTAATACAGAGAAACCATCAATATGCACATTAAAAGTGTAAAGGGGAAAAATAATAATTGAACATGCTGAGAGTGTAGCACTGAACATAGATTTGGCTCAGTTTGTTACGGCCCTGTTCATACTGATTGGCCTAACTCTTTTAAAGCACAGTTCAGCATCGCTGTGATTGAACTGTGATTGACCTGTGCTTAAAGAGGAGGATTTTTTAAGGTGCTCAGAGCTGACCTAACCCTATTTCCACTGAAGTCAAAGGTGACAATACTCCCATTGACTTCAATAGCAACAGAGTTAGGTCTTCACTGAATCCTTTTTAAAATCCCACTGTAACACATAACACAACGTAACAGTTCCCCAAAAAAATCTCCGTGCTGAGTGCAGACAGTGCCTAAACCGCCTACAGAGGGTGAATTTCACACTTCCTGTAGATAAACGGGGAAAAGGAGCTGGTTAGGCTTCATCTTTTAGGGGTAGGGATGCAAGAATGAGGGTGATTGCTGGAAAGTATTAGGAGGAGGCAAAGGAGGCAGAGAAGAAAAAGATGTCACCCAGGGATTAAGAGTGAGAGATTGGAGTTCCCATTATGAGGAAGAGGGGGCATTGTGTGTCCATTTCAGGTTAAACTTTCATCCTGAAACAAGCACACACACCCCTACCATCAGGGGGAATTCCACTAACAGTAAAGAAATCAGCAGTTAGAGTCAACCCCCCCCCCCACCCCCCAACATATTTAGTTTTTTAAATTCCTGTGATTTTTAAGCCAAATGCGTGCTTTTTGGTGGCATCTGTCAGGATTTTACTGTGAAAATACTGCTTAAGTCCTTTCCCAGTCCCTTTCTGCCTTCTCTCCTCATGCTCCACCAAGTGGTCTGTAGCGCTTTTTGCCTTTTTTTGGTACAGCCCCTCCGCTATGGAGTGGAAGTCACATCCACCTCCTTGTCTTTGCTTAACAGAAGAGAGACAAGGTGGGTGAGGTAATATCTTTTACGGGACCAACTTCTGCTGGCAAGAGAGACAAGCTTCAGAGCTCTTCCTCAGATTAGCTCTGTGTAGCTCAAAAGCCTCTCTAGTATCCTGGGACCGACATGTCTACAACTACCCTGCATACAACAACAGAAGTATATTTAGTCACAGACTATTCTGCAAATTAATACAGCAGCACCACCACCAGCAGATAGAACCATGTGGCATGACATGTTTGGGGTGGGAGGCCTGAATCTACCTGACTCCTCCAAGGCTCCGTTGTAACTTCGAAATGGCTTGATTTGTTTTCCTTTCCTTTTCTTTTTTGTTTTCACCTTTGGGATATTTTTTTAATGCCCGGTGTCAGCCAGGAGCACATGGCTGATGGCTAAATTGTAACTTCCTAACAAGAATGGAAATTTTGTAACATCTTGAAGTATAGTCATGCCAAGAGAACCACAAAATGAAAAACTAGCATCTTTTCTTGTGAGCCGCTATTATATTTCTTCCTCAAATGCAACACCAGGCTTGGACTTTGGCTTCAGCTCCGGACCCCAGCAAGTTTAAAAACAGCCTTTCGGATCGTGACCCACAATTTGAGAACCGCTGGCTTAGTTCATTCAGGGAACTGCTATAACCCATACCAGCAAACCTTTTCTAATACCTTACTGTTTCTACAACCGCTTCCATCAGAATTTATGTTCCCTATTAGATCACACATGCACACTGGTTATTATTTTACAATGAATTAATGATATGACAATGTTCCACTGGCATTGTACATGTGGGCTTATGTAAATTGAGTTGACAGTCAATAGGCAATCTCTCAACATTCTATTGGAATTACAACTGCATGCATGAGAAAGTGGAGAAGAATTACATTTTAACATGTGAGTATGTAGAGAATATAACTGTAATACCGCACAGATGAGCAGAGGCTGGTGTTAAGGTAAACTTTTGACTATAAAGAGAACTTTGTAAGGCAATGAGGTGACAAACTAGGGTTGCCAACTTTCTAGTCGCACAAAACCGAACACCCCAGCCCCACCCCTGCCCCTGCTCACTACAGTCCCCTCCCTCGATGGCTTGCTCTCCCCCACCCTCACTCACTGGGCTGGGGAAGGGCGTTGGGTGCGGGAGGGGGTCAGGGCTCTAACTGGTGGTGCGGGCTCCAGAGTGGGGCCGGAAATGAGGGGCTCAGGGTGCGGGAGGGGGCTCTGGGCTGGAGCAGGGAATTGGGGTGCGGGAGGGGGTAAGGGCTCCAGTTGGGGGTGCAGGCTCTGGGGTGCAGAAGGGGGCTCCAGGCTGAGGGGTGGGGCCGAGGGATTTGGAGTGCGGGAGAGAGCTGTGGTTTGATGTGGGGGTATGGGCTCTGGGCTGGGGGTGCTGACTCTGGGGCTGGGGATGAGAGGTTCAGGGGGTGGGAGGGAGCTCTGGGCTGGGGAAGGGGGTTGGAGTGCAGGGGGTGAGGCTATGGGCTGTGGATACGGGCTCTGGGGTGAGGTCGGGGTTTGGGTGCAGGAGGATGCTCTGGGTTTGGCGGGTGGGGAGCTCAGGGCTGGGGCAGTGGGTTGGGACTCAGGGTTGGAGCATGGGCTTACCTTGGGCGGCTCCTGGTCAGCGGTGCAGCGGGGGTGCTAAGGCAGCCTGCCTGCCTGTCCTGGCACTAGGCTGTGCATGCCCTGAAGCAGCCAGCAGGTCTGGCTCCTGGGGAGGAGCGGGCAGGAAGCTCCACGCATAGCTCTCGCCCACAGGCACCATCCCCCTCCACCACCAGCAGAGCTGGTGCTTGGGGCGGAGGCAGCGCGTGGAGCCCCATGGACCCCCTGCCTAAGAGCTGGATCTGCTGGCTGCTTCCAGGGCACAAAGCCAGGACAGGTAGGGACTAGCCTGCCTTAGCACCGCAGAACCACTGACCGGACTTTTAACAGCCCAGTCGGCGGTGCTGACCGAAGCTTCCAGGGTCCCTTTTCGACTGGGTATTCCGGTTGAAAACCAGACACTTGGTCACTCTATAACATACATACTACCACTCTGGGTAGTTGCAGTCTGCGACTGCCCTGTCCGGTGCTGCTTTGTTTCTGCCTGCAGTAGGGAGAGTATCACAGGAAATCCAAAGACTGCATAAGGAGTATACAGAAAGTGTGGCATCTCTACACATCCTGGAGGATTTACTTTATCGCACAGTAATCTGAAAAAGTGTGTACCAAAGGACGGTTCCATATGAACCCTGCCTCATTCTATTTAGTGTACATATCATGCAGGATGGCTTGTTCTGTTGTTTAGAAAATAGCAATGCAAGATAAAATTTATCTATTTTCTTCAAAATAAAAAAATCCCCAGAAAATTCCATAAAGAAGACACTAAAAGAATGTAAAAGTTGCAATGTGAAGCAATTAAAATTCTGGAAATGTCAGATTTAATGTTACTTGAACAATCTTGCGTCTGCTACCTTGTTCATATGTATTGCAATAAAACTTTGAATTATATTACACACAAAAAACTACATCAAACATTATTAAAGTTGAAAAGTGAAACCCTCGAAAGTAAAGAAATGCCAGAATTAAGGCTGCTTATGTAATATTAATTAAGCTTCCTTGTGTCTGATATAGTATATACTATATATATACACACACACACTATATTATATATATATAAATGATATAGTATTTAACTACATGATCACATACTACCTTTTCCACAGGACTCCTGCTTCATCCACTGCACAGGATGGATGGTGCTCACTTAATGAGCAACTATTCAATATTTTGTTTTCATCTCAGGCTTTATTTACCGCACACTATTCAAACCTTGCTCAGAAGACAGAATTATTAATTTTCTCAAGAGCCTTTCCTTTCATCACTGAGTCATTCATAAATATTAATTTATTTTTACAACACTCTTGTCGATGATCATCCCCATTTTACAGATGGGGAACTGAGACACAGAGACATTAAGGTCAAAAGTATCCATTAATTTGGGGTTCCCAATTCCCCTAGGGCTAGACTTTTCAGAGTACTGAGCACTATATATCATTTAATATGGTCAAAGTGCAGCTTCCACTGACTTCAGTTGCAGCTGAATTTCTGCAAATCATATTCCCGAGTCTCAAGTCAGGAACCAAGAAAATGAGGAACAGACAATCAGTGACCACCTGTGAAAAGTTTGATTTAAGTGATATGCTCAGAATCACACAGGAACCCTGTAGTGCAGACAAGAATGGAATCCAGTTCTCCAGGGCAGCATTCAAATGCTTTAACCATGAGACTGTCCTTTCTGTTCCTGCTATCTCCTGCCTCATTCATTACACACCTTCCAAATTCTGCAACAAAAGAGTATGTGTGAACTGTGAATTTTCAAATGCTTACAAGCTGACCAAATTTGTGTGGATTTTCACAGGGATGTGTGTAAAAGGCACCTCCTTGATACTGAGGCCACACCTCTCCCCTCTCTCCACCAAATTTCAAGTCCCTGCTCCAAACCATCAGGGCGCTAGGGGTTTTCAAAGAAAAGGTCATCAGAACTTTTTTTAATATGAGAAAAACAATATACACCACTACCTCGATATAATGCGACCCGATATAACACGAATTTGGATATAACGCGGTAAAGCAGTGCTCGGGGGGGGGGCGGGGCTGCGCACTCTGGTGGATCAAAGCAAGTTCAATATAACACAGTTTCACCTATAACCTGGTAAGATTTTTTTGGCTCCCCAGGACAGCGTTATATCAAGGTAGAGGTGTATTTTTTTCCCCTCTATCATCATCACTGGAAACACCTCAAGCTTCCAGAAAAATTCAGCCTGAGGCAAACATGCAGCACAGAAAATGTCAGCTCAAATAGTTAAAGTTTGGTTAAGTTATAAGCAATTGAAAGCAGTATCTTTTATTGGGAAGTGTTGGGCAGATTTCATAATAGACGGTGCTACCAGCCCTGCCTGTATCGACCACAAAAGAGAAAATTTTAATTCATGCTGAACTGTACCTTGTTCCATAAGGAACAACTGTATCTTGTTCTCTTTGGGGAGAAAGATACCATTTGATGTGAGTACGGGTATCAGAATCTGGTCCTTACTATTTTTCCCAGAACACCTGCCTCACTCAATGAACAGGTTGGATGTGAATGAGACAGGTTGAATAGTAAAGAAGAAGTTGGACTGTCTCTAGTGACTGAGGCAAAACTGGGCCCATACACTGAGCACCTGATCCAAAACCTAGTGAAGTCCATAGAAAGATCTGATTGACTTCCATGGGCTTTGAATAAGTTCCTAGACAGATGGACTAATGAAAAGCTGCCTTATTCACTGAACAATGTCTATCCTTTGCACTGAATGAGGGAAGGATCCAGTGGGAAAAAATAGTATGTGACCATGTATGCAATCAAAGAGTACATCCTAATACATACACACAAGGGGCTAATTAAGGTTGCACAAGCAGCTTGAAATTTGGCATTTAGTGACTTTTGAGTACTTCACTTTGGAACATTAACTACTTTTTTAATAAGTTTTTTAATGGAAAAATTCCCAATGTATGTACAATGTAAGTGAAAGGTCAGTGCTTTCCTTATTGGTTATTTCAATTCACTGCTAAAATATTTAAATAAATTAACAAGAAAGTCAATTAATCTTTTGTTCTTTGTGAGGAAAGAATATACACCTCTACCTCAATATAACGCTGTCCTCGGGAGCCAAAAAATCTTACTGCGTTATAGGTGAAACCGCGTTATATTGAATTTGCTTTGATCCACCAGAGTGTGCAGCCCTGCCCCTCCCTCCCCCGGAGAGCTGCTTTACCTCATTATATCCGAATTTGTGTTATATCGGGTAGCATTGTATTGAGGTAGAGGTGTATTAATAAAATCATCTCTTGTTCAGTTGAAAAAAATGCATTTTAGCATCCTTACCAAAAAGATTACTTTCTCAAAATAAGTTACTAGTTCTCTGTTTCTTTTTACATAGTTGGTAATTAAGTTGATGCTGTTGTGAACAGAACTTAATTTAGAGTAAATAATGCCACTGTCACTTAAATACATGAATGACAACAAAAAATCAGACTCTAATTCTGTAATTCTGATGTAATGACAATTAATGAAATGGTATTTTCCACTAGGAATTATTTTAAGCATTAGATAAAGGAGTTATTGTTCCTTTTAAGATTTACTCTCATCATCAAACTGCATCTCTCTTATTGTCATCTGAAATATAATTAAAAGACTTTAAAAAAACATCCAGACAGTTCTTAATTACATCTTCTTTTCTATTCTTGTTTGACAGTTGACAACAATCACTACAGGAACTCATAGCTGTGTAGGACTGAGTGGACTTGTAGGCTCTAAAGTTTTACATTGTTTTATTTTTGAATGCAGTTATTTTTGGTACATAATTCTACATTTGTAAGTTCAACTTTCATAATAAAGAGATTGCACTACAGTACTTGTACTAGGTGAATTGAAAAATACTATTTCTTTTGTTTTTTGTAGTGTAAATATTTGTAATAAAAATAAATATAAAGTGAGCACTGCACACTTTGTATTCTATGTTGTAATTGAAACTGAAATCAACATATTTGAAAATGTAGAAAATATCAAAAACTATTTCAATAAATGGTATTCTATTATTAACAGTGTGATTAATCACACAATTTTTGATCACGCCATTAATCATGATTAATTTTTTTAATCACTTGAAAGCCCTACAAATCAGGCTATTACTAGTTTTTTTTCTTTGTTACGTACAGAGGTAGCCATACAATAGAAACATTTAATTACTCTAGCCTCACTGTTGTGATATAACATTATAAATACCGTGATTTTGCAGATGGTGAAATGTAGGCACACAAGTAATTTGCCTAGAGTCCTAAAGCATATCAATCCCCGAGTTAGCAATATATCTCGGGACTCCTGACTCCCAGACTGATGTTTTAACTGCTAGACCACACTTTTACAAAAGTCTAGACTTTTACATTCCCTGAACAAGGTTAACTGCACATATACAGCACAACAGCATTACCAGTGTTCAGAAATGCTACATAAAGCACGTCACATATGTAATGTGATCCAACTATGAAAACCTTTTTAATTCCCAGAATTATTGTATTAAAAATGTAAGCCATTATGTTGCATTAATACACTCTTTGCATAAAACAGTAATTATATAATCTCAAATTACTTCATCTAATGAAGTTATTTGTAAGTAATTTGCTGCAACAAACTGTGAGAATAAAAGAATTAAGAACCCAATTCCTTAAAGCTCATTTTTGTCAAAATACACTGTGGGTGTTTCAAACAAGCAAAGCTATCCATAACTCTATACCTCTACAACTAGACCTATATGAATAATAACATCCACAATTACATTAGATAAGAAATATGTATAAGGGATGTAAACTCTACTCATGCTTTAAGGTTGGAAGAAGCTTCCCCTACGAGCAGATTATTCCATACTTGTTTATTATTGGATTTCTTACACTTTCCACTGAAGCACCTGTTACTGGCTATTATCAGACAGAACAATGCACCAAATGGACAACTGGTCTGATCCAGTACAGAAACATGCTTTTCAGTTTACATATTTCTAAGGATGCAAATATAGTCGAATCAATACAGTTACACATTTGACTTGGTATACATTTATTATTATCCAATGAAGTCTTCGTCATCCTCTCAATTTCCTCTCCAGGTCCTATGATATATTGCATACCAATGGCTTGGTGGCAATACATGCAATTATGACAAGAGAGTTCCTCAGTTATCAAGCATGGCTTTTACCTTTGTTTCCTGTTTTGCATGAACATCTTAAAATATCAGTCATCAAAACAAAACTAGATAAATAAAGATGCACCTGTGCAATTATCCCACACAGTAGGTAGGAATTTACTACAAGTACTTTATCTACAATGTTTATTTAATCCATCCAGTCAGTAGTATCAAGACCGATGAGATCTGCTTTGATGCTTGTTCATGCCTGACAGACCTAAAGCTTCATACTTGAACAAGCCATCCTGCATGATATGCTACAATGAAACAGATGCTTTGATGCTGGAATCTGGATGGCAGTGATATTTAAAAAAAAAAGTTCCAGCAAATGTTCATTTTGGTCCCCAAAAATCAAATGTAAATAGATAGAGTTTTACTAGGAAAGAACTCTGCCCCAGTATGTATGTGTAATTTAAATTTAAATTAAAGTAATATTTACTTTCTTTAAAGGAAAAAACTACAAGCACAAGTTCTGATTAATATAACCTTTCTCCCCAACACCCCCACACTCCCACCCCGTAATTCAAACTAATAGGTTCCTTGATTCAAATAAAAAAATTGGATATGAAACAATCTTGTAATCTTCTTGTAACTACTGAACTGTACTGGTGCTTGTGCATGAGACAAAGAATGAACTACTGTTATTACAGGAGAGAAAACAGAGTGCAGGAGAACTAAAAGGAGAAAGGAAAGCTGTAAAACACTGGGCAAGATTGTCAGCTGGTATATATCAGTATACCTCCACCAACATCAATGGAGCCGCGCCAATTTACATCAGATAAGAATCCAGCCCAACACAGGGCCACCTTTACCGACAAAAGGGTCTAACTAAATGTTACATTGTTTTACAGAGAACATATTACTCTAATAGTGCAGTGATTATGCTAAATTCAGTAAAATTGCCAGTTCATTTATTCATTTCTTTGTGTATGTTTTAGAAAGCCTTAGTCAATATTTACAATACATTCAGATGATCACTTCAGTTGAAGTAAATAGCTCTTTATTATACCTATTTTGTAGCTGGGGAAACTCAGGCACAGAAAGCTTTACTGATTGGCCCAAGGTCACAGAATGAGGGAGGAAGAGAAGCAGGACTGCATATGGAAGTGTGACCTCCCAGTGCACTTTCTTAAAAAGTTTTTTTTTTTTGAATCAGTGTAATATGTTGATGTTTCCAAATTTCTGAGCTCAAGATTCACAGAATCACACAGAGATCCCAGTGTAAGAAATCTACAAGGTTAAATGGAAGATCTGAATTTACTGATCTTTTCTCTCTTTAAATCAATATAGGCCATGCAAGAAAGCATGGTCAATTTGCACAACTGTACATCAAACGTGGCACACTAATTAAATGTTATGACTGATTACTGTCTGCACAGAAATCCTGGTGTACTGAACTAGTGATAACAGATCAGGAGATTTTTAGTTGGAAAAAAATCCCACGGAAACTCTTCAAAGAAAACAGGCTGCCAAAAAACCAACCAACACTCTTCACTCTCCCTTCCCCCAAATAAAGCAGGAGAAGGGGCTTTAGATCAGGAGTGGCCAACCTGTGCCTGAGAAGGAGCCAGAATTTGCCAATGTACATTGCCAAAGAGCCACAGTAATATGTCAGCAACCCCCCTCAGCCCCCCTACCCTGCCTTTTTTTTAATAATAAATGGAGATATCCTATCTCCTAGAACTGGAAGGGACCTTGAAAGGTCATCTAGTCCAGCCCCCTGCCTTCACTGGCAGGACCAAGTACTGATTTTGCCCCAGATCCCTAAGTGGCCCCCTCAAGGATTGAACTCACAACCCTGGGTTTAGCAGGCCAATGCTCAAACCACTGAGCTATCCCTTCCCTCAACCTCCCTGCCCACCAGCACCTCCCCTCTCTCCCTATGCCTCACGCAGGATGGAGGAGGCTCTGAAGGATGAGAAGAACAGTGAGGGCCCGGCAGGGAAGGAGGCGGGAAGGGACAGGGCCTTGGGGGAAGGGGTAAAGTGGGGGCAGGGCCTGTGGCTGAGGCAGGGATTGAACAGTGAGCATTGGAAAGTTGGCACCTGTAGCTCCAGCCCCAGAGTCGGTGCCTATGCAAGGAGCCGCATATTAATCTCTGAAGAGCCGCATGCGGCTCCGGAGCCACAGGTTGGCCACCCCGCTCTAGATCATCAGACCTCCATGTTCCATATGTTCTATGACAAAATAACTGCACTTGCCTAAATATGTTGGCAAGAAAGGAAGGCAGTGTTAGGAGTCTAGCAGAGGAGAAAGAGTGTTACAGGATAGGAGGAATACTGGTGATACCCAGTCTGGCTGTGTCAAGTATAATATACTACCATCATGGTTTAGGGGTGCTACTATATTTGCCCAGGTTGGTAAATTTTCTTAACTATTTTGCAACATTGTTTTAAAGGGTTAATAAAAAGCAAGACAGGAAAAAGCATTCAATAAAGCACAGAGGTGAATCATCCCAGAAACTCATAATGATCTCTGTAGGTACCTGTGAGAACCAGCAGTAAACTCTCCCTTACTACTGTGGGTTTTATCAGTGAAAAGAAGGTATAATGCTATTGCTCTATTTGTTAAATAGTACCCGTCAAAAGAAAGCTGGGTCTGATTATTTCAGGAGTAGCAGTTAAATCCATCTGATGCTCAGTGACCATCCAAAAAGCAGTTACAACCTTCAAAAGACTGAGTCACTAAGGCACATCTCAAGACCTATAATCATTAGTAATCAAATTTTATTTCATAAATAGTTGTTTTCTACCTTTCATGTTAAAGCTCAGCTGAGTGATAACTCTGCTGTTTAGCAGATTTTTAACAAGATGGTGTAAGACACTACATCCAGAAACAACAGTATACCATATTCACCTGTTACCATTCTACTTCCAATATGGCATGTTTTATTTTTATTGTCTAGTAAAATGTTTTTTCTACAACTGTGTGGGAGGGGGTGCAGATGCAGTTCTGAGTGACTGCATCTCACAGAAGCTCCAAGACAGGGTGCCTTATGTTTCACAATTCAGCTGATTTTTACCAATCTAGCCCCTGATCCTGCAATGAGAACTAGGCAGCCAGACCCCTGCACTGAGGTGGAGCCTAACTGAGCTCCATGCAGGTGCAGGGGTTCACGCACATGGAGTGATTTGCTTTAATCATTGAGATCCAGTGAAGAACTGTTATACCTGAGACTTAAAATATATAAAAATGTAAAATGCCAAAACAGAACAAAAATGAAAAACAGAACTACTCTGCTCCACAGGCCCTTTGCAGGCAGTCTGCCCAGAGCCATCTTTTTTTACCACAATTCAGGATAATCTTGCAAAAATGTCAAGACACTGGAAAAGACTATGCTGCTTTATCTCTGTGGGAAATCACAAATGCTAAACCAGATAAACTACAACCCAGACCTGAAGAGGAGCTCTATGTAACTCAAAAGCTTCTCTCTCTCACCAACAGAAGTTGGTCCAATAAAAGATATCACCTCACACACGTCTCTCTTACAACCTTTTGTCTCAAGCTTGGAGGACAAAAAGGAAAATATGTCTATGCAATGCCTCAACCTGGACTCAAACATCAATGTTATTGAAAAGTGACTGGAAAGGAAAGTATAAATCAATAAGGAGCAATTACTGACTTCTGAAAGTCAAACAGAAATACTAGAGACCCAACTCCTTTCCTGGAACCTTTGGATACCTAGGATTCCAGCTGGAAAAGAGAAAGAGGGTCCAATCACCTCTATGGAAAAAAAGACATGTCTGTCACCTTAGAATTAACTCCTAAAGAAGATCCAGTCTACATAAAGAAAAGCTATTGCATATCGCTACCTAGGAACCCTGATAACCCTAGACAGGTGGTACTGCGATCTTCACACTGAGATTAAATCAGGCAGAATTTTGCAAGCAGCCAGACAAAAGCAAGATATCAATCTAGATGGGTTTTAGCTATTCCAGATATTAGTATTATTAACTCAAGGACAAAGACAATTGAATATTGTTAAACAGTCCTTTCTGGAAGAAAATGCACAAACATGTTGTTATAACCCGTTATGTTGTGGGTTCTCACAAAAATGAGTGATATCTGTTTGGGGCAAGAGTGGGGGAAAGGAGTGTGAGGAAAATGATGGACTAATCTGTGGATGAACATGGCAATGTGGAGTCAGAAGCTATTGTTTAAACTTTGTTATAAATGTATCCTGATGGTTTATTTACTATATTTTGGATATATTTGCTACTATTGCATAATATTAAAATTTCCTGCAAGGAAAGGTCCTCTACTAGGACTCATAAAAGCATTAATATTTTAGGAATTTACTGTTATACTAAGAATAGGAAGAACATTTTCTTGGTCACAACTTTAGAATTAACAAAGTGAAAATGTAGGATGTTATGTTATAATGGAAGAGTCTCCCTAGAGCAGGGGTGGGCAAACTATGGCCCGGGGGCCACATCCGGCCCTCCAGACAGTTTAATCTGGCCTTCGAGCTCCCGCTGGGGAGCGGGATCAGAGGCCGCTCCGCGCGTGCGTGCTGAGGCTCCTGGAAGCAGCAGCATGTCTCCACTCCATCTCCTACCTTTAGCGGTAGCCAGAGGGCTCCGCGTGCTGCCCCCGCCCCAAGCACCACCACCCCCAGCTCCCATTGGTCGGGATCTGCAGGTAATAGAAGCTGCAGGGGCAGCGCCTGCGGACAGGCAGCGTGCAGAGACACCTGGCCGCACCTCAGCATAGGAGCCGGAGAGGGGGGACATGCCGCTGCTTCCAGGAGCTGGTTGAGGTAAGTGCCACCTGAAGCCTGCACCTCTGACACCCTCCCGTGTCCCAACCTCCTGCCCCAGCCCTGATCCCTCTCCCGCACCCCACCCCCTGGCCCAGTCCGGTGTCCCCTCCTGCACCCTGAACTCCTCATTTCTGGCCCAACCTCAGAGCCTGCACCCCCAGCCAGAGCTCTCACCCCCTCCTGAACTCCAAACCCAATTTTGTGAGCATTCATGGCCCACCATACAATTTCCATACCCAGATGTGGCCCTTGGGCCAAAAAGTTTGCCCACCCCTGCCCTAGAGAGATCAAATAATTTAAAGCAGCAAGAGGTTTCTATAGTTTTGCATATAATTAGATAAGTCCATTTATTTTTTGTAATGTAAACTGCATAGTTGACCTATTACTTAAATAGATGGGTCTTCAGCAGTTTCATTGGAAAGGTGGCTTTGTATACACTCTCCCTCATAAAAAGACTTATTTTAAGGACAGCCATACTGTTAAGTTGCTCTGCGTCATACCTTAAGAGAGTAACACCTCTTTGTAAACTCCCCAGCTACTACCATTATCAATATAACAGTGCTCATCAGGATTTATAGTGAGCACCAACTGTAAAGTAACCAAGAAAGTGGAAGTGAATGGTCCTTGTAAAAAATGTCATTCAATGTAGTATCTTTAATACAAATTTCACAAAACGTGGCTTAATTATTGTGACTTGGGAACCTCTTTGTGGCAACTGGGAGAAGCCCACTGGTCATCATAATCATTGTTAAGGCTACAATTTAGTCATGGGTATTTTTAGTAAATATAGTAAAAGTCATGGACAGGTCATAGGCAATAAACAAAAATTCATGGCCTGTGTCCTATTCATGACCTTTATTATCCATACCCCTGACTAAATCTTAGCTGGGGGGGACTGAGATGCTGCTACTCTGGAGGGCCTCCATGACTCTGTTGCTTGTGCAGTCCCTGGGGCCAGCTGTGCAATGCAGAATTTGCACAGAATTAATGTTCCCTGCAAAATTCTATCTTTCCTGCAGAATTTGTGATTCCCACCAAAATGCTTCCTTTTGGAGGAAATCAAAAATTTCAGCCCCGTGCATGGCGGGGCTTGGGCTGCCAGCCCTGCACGGGGTGTCAGAGAGAGACCCAGCCATAAATGTAGCTGGCAGAGGGGGCCCCAGCCATGCATAAGGCTGACAACTGCGGCCCCGGCCAAGTGACATTTCCTGAATCTTTAGGTTCTGATTTGGGGCTTGCACCCCATTCTGCATCTGGTCATCTCTCTACAGCAAAGACACCAACTCTGGTTTCTTAAGATGAGCAGTTGGCAAGCATATGTCCACCAAATGATCCTTCTCATGGAGTTTATAATTCATGCTTGTTCTCCATCTTTCCCGAACAGTCTAAATAAAAGATCCACTCTGCTTTAGGCTGAAGTTTCCTTGTGAAAGCCTCCTTCAAAACTTTGCCCTCTGCCATACTGAACCCAAAGTTTCAAAGGAGGCTTTTGCATGGAAACCAATGTCACTACTTGGCCCAGTCCCCTCTGCATGGACATCAGTCTGTTGTGAATGGACTCAACTGCTGGATCCCACATGTTCCTAAGCCAACTGTATCTGGGCAGAGCCAAGCTTCTAGCTCTGGGTCTGTAAGGCACATTCCCAGGCTGATCCCCCTTGCCTGAGCCTTTCCTTGGGAGAAGGATCTCAACTGTCCTGTCATCCCCAGACCCTGGAACCAGTGTCTCAGACCTCCTGAGTCCCATTTAGTTGTTTATAACATGCTCCCTCAGAGTTTCATGTAGGCTGTGGTCACTCTGGGATTCTAGTTTAACCCCTTGAAGGACAATATGACAGGAAGGCAAGGGGAAAGGATTTAGCAAAGGATTTTACTTTACTCTTAAAGAGGACTAGAGAGTTACAGCTATTTTTTAAAATAACAAAAGTCCTGGGATGCACTGATTTCACCCCACTTCTAGTCAAATCTAACCCCTTCTGAGAGTCCAAGGTCTTGTTAGTGTTTCAGACTGGGTCTCTCCTGCCTCCTGACTCTCTCTCTCTCAAGCCAGTTCTTCTTGCACATGGTGGAGGTTGGTTCCCTTTCAAACACGCGTCCTTAAACACTGTGTCTGTCCCCTTTTGCCATGTGCCCAGGTTAATAAACTCCAGTCCCTTCCCCCCCAGTCAGGCTTCTGTGTAGAGAGTTCATTGTTCCATGCTGTTGGGCCAGCAGTTGAGAGACAATGAAAGCTGAAGGCGCTGCCTAGATGGCTTCTCAGTCACGGTCATTAACTAGGCATCAAGCATATTTCCTGGGCTGGGCACCTATCTGGAATGCAGCATAACAGACTGACCTGTCAAGATCAGGCTGGTTTTTCAACAAAGAACATAAAATGGCCAGCACACAAAATGGAAGACAGGGTACAAAAATAGAAGTCATAATCTGATACAGACATAACCCACTCCATCACAGGAAGGTTTAAATAAAATAGCAGTCAATTGTTCATTCCTCTGCAAGAAAAAAAGAACAAAATTTCCAAACCTCTTCTCAGGACTTACACAAATACAAGCCTTTGGAGGAAGGAGGAAAGTGCTAGAGATAGAATCTCTAAAATAAGCTTTGAACAACCCGTGTCTGGTTCCTTCTTTCTTCAGGGAAGGGGGGTAAACCCTAACAGTCTTTAAATAACCCCCCAATGATTTAGAAGTATCTCCTCCTTGGACAGTTGTCTCCCTACAGCACGACTATCAAGCTGTCCAGCCCCAGAAGTCAATTTCCTCTTCCTTTTAATTTGGAGGATAAAGGACCCTAATTGTTTTCGGGCCAGGGTTCCTAATAACCCTTCCAACTTCACATACCCTGGAACAAGGATTCCTAATCCCTTTAAACTCCTGGCCTCACACAGGCATAGTACACGATCACATACACCCCATTTCTGTACTAACGTGCTTTTCCCCTTTGTATTTGTGGGTCTGGACTCAGCTTTTCAGCTGCTCTATAGATCCCTGGTTCAAAATAATCTTCAGGGGCAGAACTAAGCCGTTTCAAAGCTATAAGCAGGAATGAAAGAAACTTACTGCCCCATTACAATGTTGCCATATCTCATGATTTTATCATGAGTCTTGTGAAACTTGGTGTTTTTCTTAAAAACTCCAGCTCCCGAGGTCGTGAGAATTTCATCTTTCATATATTTAAAAAATAACTTTCTAGCCCTTTTGATTTGGAGAAGAGCTGGACTATATGACTCAAGAATAACCAAAAGGCAGAAAAAAAGAAACCCACATTTACTATTTTTAAACATCTCATAATTTTCAAGCCAACCTCATAATTTTGGGGGACCTGACAAATGCTTTTTGACTGCTTAGGTTGGCAATACTGTCACTAACTACAGACTTCACTGTTTCTGTACATTGCCAAAGTCACAGCAATATAAAGTATCCATATGGCCAAAGCTTTTAGCTTTAATTCACAAGTCCTCAAAAACAGCAAAAAGTTGAACGAAAACCAAGAATTACTTCCCTTCCACATTCTCGGCACTGAGTTTCAGAAGGGAGCAAATACAGGATTGCATAGCATATGTTAAAAAAAATAAGGTGGGATCTACATGAGATTTTATATTAAACACATACTCAGTTTTTCATATTTTGTCAAATGAAAAACTATCTGAGCCAAGGAATTCTCTATTTTGAGTTTAGTTTTTCTAAAACATTACAGCCAGGCTGCATGTTTGGCAGATGCCTGGTGGAGCAGGGAAGAGAAATTCACCACACACGTCACAACTGTGGAGTTACTTCAGAACTACCCCAAAGACACTCCTTCAATCCAATGGCTGAAGTAGAGTCCCAGGGCTCCACACAAATCCCGCCACTGGAGGATCCCTCCGTGATAGAATGCACCCCTGTATTCACACCCTATACACATTATAATAATTTTTGTACAAGGCATATCTTATGAGGCATCATTTATAAACTCTTAATTTGCTGATCAATAATATCATGGCAAAATGCATGTAGCAACGTTATATGTGAAATTATAAACACAAGCTGAGATCCTGACTAAAAGCATGTTTTCCAGATAAGGCTGGGGAGTGATCAAACTAGTTCCTCAGAGACAAAGGACAAGCTGACACCATTGGCAGGAGTAAAAAGGCGGATGCACCATTACCTGCTAAGCGGCCACTCTTCGGCAGGAAAGGGGGCAGAAGCAAAAATCTACATCTTAGCAAAGAATGAGCATGGGGTTCCCTTCCAGACAGATTCCTTGCGACACTGCTCCCAGCTGGAAATGCTTCTTGAAGGGGGGAACAGGACTATAAAAAGGAGGGGCAGAGAGCACAAGACACCCCCACCTTCTCTCCCTGTCCATCACATTCACTGGCCCTGAAGAGACAAAGGAAGCAGCCATTGGATTGTTAGGGATGGGTCCTGACCTAAATTGTTTGGTCAGTAAGACTGCTGAAAGTATGTGGTGAGCAAACTTTGCTTTGAATCTAATGTAGTTTGTTATGTTAGGCACCAGTAAAAAGTTTTACCTTTAATTTTCTTGTGACCATTTCTGACTTTGATGCCTCATTACTTGTACTCACTTAAAATCTCTCTCTATGTAGTTAGTAAACTTGTTTTACTATTTTATCTAATCCAGTATGTTCAAATTGAAGTGTCTGGGTAACTCCACTTGGGGTAACAAGTTGTGTGCATGTTATTCCCTAGGAATAATGGACTTAATACACTTGTGCTGTCCAGGAGAGGGCAGGGCAGGGCAAGGCAGGGCAGTACATACATTTCTGGGGGAATATCCAGGCCTGGGGGTGTATTGGGGTTCCCCTGCAGCATAACCAAAGCTGGTAAGAGACAAGATGTGGCTGGCTGGCTGCAGCACCCACACAGACATAGCTGGGAGTGACTTACATGTGGGAGGCTGTGAACAGTCCAGGTTGGAGGCTACTGCAGCAAGACATTGTAAAGGGCAGATTATAGGATAGGGTGACACAGCTACTCATTAGTCTGGATTGTATCCTGGTACGTCACAGCCTCCGTGAGGCAGATTCCTTGGACAGGGTTCAGTGCCTTACCTAGGGTGCATAACTCCTGTGAAACAATTCCCCCTCAAATGGTCCCCTGCTTGCAGAGTGGAACAGCGCTGGTTTCACTGTTAGGGACCTCGAAGAAGAGGGAGTCAGTATAGCCCAGTACACCATAAACTCATTGTACACCAGTTTTCTATTTCTTCATTCAGAGACATTTTGGGTCATGATAAAATAAATGCTAAAGAAATTATATGTGGAGTTAAACAAATGTAGCACCTTCAGTGTGTAAGGAGAGTCCGATGGGCTTGAGAGATTTCAGTTTGTTGCAACAGATTCAGTTCCCAGGCTCTGAAGTTCTAGGAGCAGGGTACAGTATGTTGATTGTGTATACAACACCTGGTCTGCAGAAGTGGGATATGTGACGGGTTCTCCTCAGGGTGCCACCTAGAACTGGAGTACCACTGAGCCCTCTCACCCGCCAGCCTGGGCTCCCTCTCACACTGTGCTGCTGTGACAAGCTGCAGACATGCTCCTGGTCTTACACACAGGTAGGGACACAACCAACTGCAGTTACATGCAGGATCTCTGACGAGCCACTGCATGTGAACCAAAAATAGAGACGCTACAGTCAAAATAACCACCAACTTCCCAGTGTAGGACCCCGGAGCTGTACCGTCCTGCCCTGGTCCAAACCCCAATCAGTATGAATTTATTATCCAGTTTGCCTCCCCCTCAATGTGAAGAAGAATATATAACAGCCTTTGCCCCTTGAGCTACGATTTCCCATGCACTTCACTCCAACTCACTGTTTTAGATAAAGCAAAAACAAGTTTATTAACTACAAAAGGATAGATTTTAAGTGATCATAAGTGACGGCAAACAGCTCAAAGCAGATTACCTAGTAAATAAACAAAAAAGCAAACTAAGTCTCAAATACTAGAAAAAACAGTTACCTACCTCTCGTAACTGTTGTTCTTCAAGATGTGTTGCTCATGTCCATTCCAATAGGTGTGTGCGCGCGCCGCATGCACAATTGTTGGAAGGTTTTTTCCCTAGCGGTAACCTTCCGGTCAATCTCCAGGCAAAGGAGGTAATGGAGGAGTCTCACCCAATGATGGACATTCTTGCCCCTAAGGGTCCTTCTAGGGTGGCCTTGCCCTTCATAAGAACGGTCCAAAACACCACTGCCATTGCTTACAGGCTGGCCAAAATGCCCACAGGAAGGTTAAACTCTTCCATGGTCCACTGTCTTTGCTAATGGGCCATCAGCCCTGTCTGGCTTCTTCATTGTTGTATCTGAAAGGCTGGCTGTGGCTGTTTTCCAGAGTAAGCCCATTTGAAATACAGATCCCTAATTAATATTCATAATATCAGATACAAAAATCATACATGCATACAAATAAGAATCATATTCAGCAAATCAACTTTTCCAATGGCACCTCACATGACCCGTCTCATACAAAATGCATCGTAATTATGCCATAATTATATCATAATAATATCACTGTGAAGAATATGGGGTGCAGTGTCACAGGATGGATGGTGTTCTCTCACATGTATGGTACTGCCTTTGGGTTACTGAGTAAAATGCTGCAATACCAAGTCATTGTTAAAGAGAGTCAAATCTGGTCAGTATTTGGCTGGGACTCCTGAGAAAATCCAGGTATTGCAGGAAATTACTATTATTTGTATTACATCAGTGCCTGGAGGTTCCAGTGCTAGGCACTGAACATACACACAGTAAGAGCTCTGAAGAGCTTACAACCTAAATAGACAAGACAGACAAAGGCTGGGAGAAAATAAGAACTATAAATCCCATTTTACAGATGAGGAACTGAGGCACAGAGAAATTAAATTATTTGCTCAAGGTCACACACAGAAGTCAGTAACAGAGCTAGGAACTGAAGGCAAATCTCTGGAGTCCTCAGTCTTGTTTTGGGTTATGGTAATTAAGCAGGTGGTATTTACATCTCAGTGTATATTGAAACAACATCCTAGTAAGGAATTAAGGGACACTTTGTTTTGGAGGTACCATCATTTAGATGAAATACAAACCAAGGTCCTGACTACTTGTGGTGTTTAAAGATGTCTTGATGCATTTCACCAACAGAAGGGACACTTTATGTCAGTTTCCAGTTACATTCTGTCCACCTAAATTCCCCATCTAGTTTCAGTTGGTTGTAACATTCTTTTGTTACTTCCTGTCCTAACACTTCCTGTAATGCTGATGTGTGCTACTAAATAGCGCCAGCATTTCAGCTTAACTCTGGCTCCATTTAGCTGCATTTACAAACATTTAAAAAATGTTTTAGGATCCTAAAGAACTATATAAGTGCAATTTATTTGACTGTATCTCTCAATTTTGCATTGATTTCTTAAATTTATATGAAAATGTAAACAATTCTAAAATATGTATTTATTTTGACTCATTTTTAAGTGTGCTGAATTTTTAATAACAATGGGACTGTTTCTCCTCTCACTTGTACTGCTTTAACGTTGGTTTAACTCCACTGATGTTACACTTGCTTTTTACGGGATAAGTGAGAGGCTCCTTTGGTTCACTGAGTGCCTTGTTCCCTTCATTGCTACCCCCACCCTCAATATTGTCATATATATCTACTTTGGCTGCTATTTTGATGCAACTTTACTTCTTTATGACTTCAGCAAAATTTAGAAGAACAGCATACTGGCTTTTTAAAATCAAGCTGCAGTAAAAGACAGGTTTCAGAGTAGCAGCCGTGTTAGTCTGTATCCGCAAAAAAAACAGGAGTACTTGTGGCACCTTAAAGACTAACAAATTTATTTAAGCATGAGCTTTCATGAGCTACAGCTCACTTCTTCGGATGCATAGAATGGAACACACAGACAGGGGATATTTATACATACAGAGAACATGAAGAGGTGGAAGTATGCATACCAACAGGCAGAGTCTAATCAATTGAGATGAGCTATTGATTAGACTCTGCCTGTTGGTATGCATACTTCCACCTCTTCATGTTCTCTGTATGTATAAATATCCCCTGTCTGTGTGTTACATTCTATGCATCCGAAGAAGTGAGCTGTAGCTCACGAAAGCTCATGCTTAAATAAATTTGTTAGTCTTTAAGGTGCCACAAGTACTCCTGTTTTTTTTAGTAAAAGACCTTTTCCGTAACTGGTGTGCTACAAGATGTATTGCTCATGTCTATTCCACAATAGGTGTGCGTGCTCGCCACGTGCACCAGTGCCGGAAGTTTTTCCCCTAGCAATACCCGTAGGGGAGTGCCCCAGCAACCCCTGGAATGGCGCCTCCATGGCACGGTATAAGGGGTGCTGCGTGCTTCCCCCACCCTCAGTTCCTTCTTGCCAGACAATTCTGACAGAAGGGAAAGAGGGTGGAATGTGGAATAGACATGAGCAACACATCTCGAAAAACACCAGTTATGGAAAAGGTAACTGTTTTTTCTTCTTCGAGTGATTGCTCATGTGTATTCCACAGTAGGTGATTCCAAGCTATATCTGTTGGAGGTGGGTAGGTGTATATAGATTCCAAGCTATATCTGTTGGAGGTGTGCTTGGGACAGAGCACAGCCCGGTCGAACCTGGCATCTTCCCTGGTCTGGGAGACGATCATATAATGCAAGGTGAATGTGTGAACTGAAAACCAGGTGGCAGCCCTGCAAATGTCCTGAATGGGGACATGGGCTAAAAAGGCAGACGATGAGGCTTGTGCCCTAGTTGAGTGTGCCCTCACAATTGACAGGGGAGGGATTCCCGCCAGATCATAACAGGTACGGATGCACAAGGTGATCCAGTTGGAGAGCCGCCGAGTGGAGATCGTCCGACCCCTCATGAGTTCGGCCAAGGCGATGAACCGCTGCGAAGACTTCCTGAACGGCTTAATCCGCTCCAGGTAAAAAGCCAGAGCCCATCTCCCATCCAGTGTGTGGAGGCAGCGCTCCTCACTGGACGCACGGTACCGGAGGACCCACCACTTGGTCACCCTCCGGGCACAGCACCGAAGATGCACGTTCCACCGACTCTTTTCTCGGAGGCTGGGACAGGGAGGCCGACTGATGGCCCGAGGTTCCGGCCACCGAGCGAGCCCCCACTGGGGCTGTTTTGGGGGCCCAAGGGGCCCATTGGTACCACTGTGCTGCCCACAGAGCCCAGTGCCACTGCACCTGCTGCGGCACCAGCGGAGCAGGCTGTTCAGCCTGACTGGCCTGTCTCATCGATCGACAACTACGAAGGGAGGCCAGGCTGGCATACGACCTGCCGCTGTCCCTGGACCGGGAGGAGCGGCGTCGTTGGGAATGGTGCGACCACGAGACCACGATCACAATGTGGAGGAACGATACCACTGGTAGCAACTGCTCTGTGATTGGCTCCGGCAGGCGGATCCATGCTGGTGAAGCGCTGGCGATCGATGCCCGGAACTGTGGGAGCGGTGCTGTGGCGGGGTCCTGGGGCGAGATGACGAACAGGAACGGCGTTGACATTCATGTCACGACTGGCTATGGTAGCCCTTTGGAGATGTCTGTCTCAGTCTCAACGGGGCCCACTCCTTGAGGCGGAGCAGTGCCTGGAGCCCCTGTCAGTCAGAACCCAGCCACACAACCTGGTGGGGGTCGATGGTGACCGGCGTGGACTATGCATAGGGCGGTCGCTGAGCGGTGAACGGTGTCGGGAACATTCCCTCGACCGTGAATGGTACCGACTTGCCTCTGAACCGTGGAGCCAGCGTTGGCAGTGTCCCTGGTACCAGCAGGGACATAACGTCCTGGGCCTCTTGCAGGGCCTCCAGCGTGGAGGGCATCCGAGGAAGCCTGCTCTGAATTGGCCGGGCTACTCTGCTCGACCTGAGTCAGACGCCTGGAGGCCGATGGGGACCAAGGACTGCCCAACATGAGTCTAGCTTCTCCCCTAGTCTTGCTCCAGGTCGAGGCGGAGAAGGCCTCTTCTTAGCCTTCTTGGCATTCCCCGCGGATGGGAGTGGTGCCGACTGGACAAGATTCAAGTCCCATTGAGGTGTTATCTTTGGAGGAGCGGGGAAAGTTATTATCAGGCCTTTCGAGATAAGAGTTGTTAGCAGGTGTGCGAAAACAGAGTAGCCTTCAGCAGGGGGATGGAATGCACTGATAGCTGCCAACTGGCCTCACAAAGAACAGAGGGATAGGCCCGATGTCTTCAAAGATAGGATATAGTCTAGGATGAGTGGGATACCCATAGCTTTCGGTAGAACACCTCTCTGCTGTGTCCAGGAGGAGATGCGTTTCTGTTTAGATTGGTAACATTTCCTGGTGGAGTCCTTTCTGCTATTAGAGAGGATGTCTCGCACGGCCGAGGAGCACACCTGGGCTGATGACCATCCAAATACTACACCCTGAGGTGAAGCAGTAGTGGATTGTGATGTTTGATTCTGCCATTGCACTGGGTCAGGAGCTTGGGGAATATTGGGACGGTAATTGGGGGATGAGAAAACAAGCGCAGAATGTTGGGGAACCAAAACTGTCTGGGCCAGAAAGGGGAGATCAGGATGACTGTCATCCTGTCCTGTTGGATCTTGCACAGAACTCATGGCAGAAGCAATAGTGGAGGGAAGGCATAGTTGGACTGGTCTGACCAGGGAAGAAGGAGACCGTCGCCCTGGGAGCAGTAACTTAGGGATCCCCGGAGCAATATGTGGCACACTTGCTTTTGGCCTGGGAAGCAAACAGATTCCTGGTTGGGGTCCCCCATTGGGTGAAAATGTCATGAAACACCGGGTTGTAAAGTTCCCAGTTGTGGTCAATCACAAAGTCAATGCTGATAGAGTCTGCAAGCATATTCTGCATCCCTGGAAGGTAGGCTGCAGACAAGGTGATCTGCTTGCTGATGCACCAGTTCCAGAGATTGACTGCCTCTGCACACAGGGAGGCAAATCTTATTTCCCTCTGTTTGTTGATGTAGAAGACCATCGTAGTATTGTCTGACATTATGAGGACATGGTGAGAGAGGATAAAAGGAAGAAAGGACTCACGCGTCTTCCACACCACCCATAGTTTCAGGATATTGATGTTCATTCTGGCCTCTCAAGATGTCCACGTTTCCTGTGCCATGTGGTTGCCCATATGGGTTCTTCAGCCTAGTAGTGATGATCTTGCCCAGTGAAGAGGGGAGAAAGGAAACCCCTACACATACGTGATGAGGATTTGTCCACTATAGGAGAGAAGACAGTACCTTGGCAGGAACTGTCAGTGTGAGGTTCACAGAATGGCGGCTTTGGGAGTAAACCAACTGTAGCCATGTTTGAAGGTAACAAAGGTGGAGTCTTGCGAATGGAGCGATATAGTTGCACAAGTTCACGTGGCCAAGCAGGGACAAATATGTTTTGACCTTTACTTGAGGACTGCTTGTGATGTGAGCTATGATATCGTTCATGGTCCAGAATCTGTCTGTGGGCAAATAGGCCCTTGTAGTGAGAGAGTTCAAGGTTGCCCTGACGAAGTTCAAAGACTGCATGAGGGAAAGAACAGATTTTTCGATGTTCTCACTGACTTCCAGTGAGGAAAGGAGACAGAGCACCATAAAGGTTGACATTAAGGCTTCCTGGAGAGATACGGTGGCGAGGAGTCAGTCGTTGATAAATGGGAAGATGAGGCGGCCATGAGGTCTGACCTGAGCTGCTTCCTCAGAAAATACCTTGGTATAGATTGAGGGGGCAGTAGCTATCCTGAATGGTAGTACTCTGTATTGGAAATGGTCGGAGCCCACCACAGATCTGAGAAATCATCTGTGGGCAGGATGAATATCGACATGACAGCATTCATCCTTCATATCGAAAGCAATGAACTGCATGCCATTTTCTAAAGACAGAATTATCGCTGCGAATGTGACCATGCAAACTTTTAGCTTGTGAATAAAGTGGATGAAGTGGTGGAGGTTGAGAATTGGTCTCCTCACCCACCCTTCTTCTTGGGTATGAGGAAGTAAGCTGAGTAAAAAAACCTGTCCCTTGATATTGTGGAGGAATACATTCTATTGCTCCTTGGAATACAACAGGGACCACCACTCAAAAAAGAATTATCTGTATTATCCCTAAGTTAGAGTTGACTTTGGTGGGGAGTAGGGAGAGGTAGGGAGGGAAAGCAATTTGTTTCCAAATGCAGCAATATAAAATACTTAATTGGATGGACAGATCTGTACATAATGCAGCAAGATGTTCATTAATTCAATGTTCTTGGGAAATACATTATACTATGGCAAAGTAAGCATTAAAATGAGCAATGTTCTCAAAGACTTTTTATGAACGCATATATAATATAATTCCTAAAACTACAAATCTTAGACCAATCAAAAACATTCAGCTGAGCTTTTAAGAGATATTAAGGGAACGGCAAGAACTTATTTCAATGATATCAGTGACATTCATTTTCAATGTTAATGTCCTATTTACCATGATAGCAGCTTAATAACCTTTTAACTGACTAAATGAAATTATATTTCAATGATGCAATATTATTACCATTGTTGAAAACAAGAACAGACTGTTCCTTGTACTCATTGTTCTGATATTTTTATCCCACATTAGAGGGGTCACACTTAATGTTCAATTTCCCTTGCCCTTCCTCCTGTACACAATAAACATTTCAGTCTATCTAAGCACCAGAGCTTGAAGAAAACTCACATTTCATTCATGAAATAAAATGTTTTAACTTGTCAAAAAACCCTCCTCCAAACTGCAATCATGGCCTCTTCTGTTCAGATTTCCTTTGAAAATTATGCTGTACTCCCATGACAAGTTCCTTGACTCTCTTTTTACAGGTAGAAGCTACTTTAGAACACACAATTGGGCAAAATTCTGCTCTCTGAGTCAGCTCTGCTTCGGAGGCAGAGACAGTTTAGATAACACTCCAAGATATGCCACTGACTTATGTGACCTTGAATGAATTATTTCACTTTTCCTCATCTGTAAAATGGAAATCATAATTACCTTCTTCGTAAAGGACTTTGGAATCTCTGAATGAGAGCACTATACAAATGCTAAATACTATTATTAAGGGTTAACGCATATACAATATGCTGAAAACATACAAAATGACAATTGTAACGGTCATCATTAGGGCCAGAAGGATTCAACTCCTGCCACATGACAGGCATATAACCTGTAACCCTGACACATATCCCATGACTGGGGCCAGGATGTAACGATCATATGTAAAAACATGCGGTTATTATAACAATTTTCTCTTATCAATTATTTATTACCCACACATCATATGGCATCAGTCACTAGGTCTAAAATACAGAAACAAAAACTACTGGAAAATAAAAGGATAAATTAATAGCATATGCAGGCATTATCTCTCCTAGGTTTATAACCACTAAGAGAATTAAATTTTTACAAGTATTATTCTCATCATGTACAAGTCAATCAACATCTCTTTCCTGAATAAACTTTCCTTGCTTTATTCTGGCCATCTCTCCCTTAGCTGCCAATGTGAACTCATCTTGGAGTAAATATAGGGAACTCCCTTTTTTGAGGTCTACCTTATGCATGAAAGAACATTGCTCAACCCTCCACGCAAGAGAATATCCTTCTGCAAAAAACATTATATAGACTGCTGTCTTGTTCCATTTATCACAAACACTATTTGCCATGTCAATTATTCAGCATAGCTGAGCATGAATATTACATATTGAATCTTTGACAATTTTGTATGCCAGATATTGCTTTCAATCGAAAAAGAATCATGATTTGACTCTTCCATGAAGTTCTTAGACATGTTATTACATATTGTCTTTTCATTAAGGTTTTGGTAGCTATCTCATGAGTGAGCCACTCTGGGTTAATTCAAACTGTTTAATAGCTGTATCTCAAATATTTTAAATATGGTCACATGCATATCTAGATGTGAGTGAACTTAAAACATTTTTTGCGCTACACAGATCTTTATCTATAGCAGTGGTGGGCAACCTGCGGCCCACTGGCCGCACATGGCCCATCAGGGTAATCTGATTGCAGGCCACAAGACATTTTGCTGATGCTAATTGTCCGCAGGCACGGCCCCCAGCAGCTCCCAGTAGCTGCGGTTCGCTGTTCCAGGCCAATGGGAGCTGCAGGAAGCGGAAGGGTGCAGAGACATGCTGGACGGCACTTCCCACAGCTTCCATTGGCTGGGAATGGCGAACCGCGGCCTCTGGGAGCTGGGGGGGGGGGGGTTGTGCGTGCCTGCGGATGGTCAACTTCAGCAAAATGTCTCGTGGCCCGCAGTTGGATTACCCTGATGGGCCAGTTGCCTACCACTGATCTATAGTTACATAGGACTAAATTCATAGGTGATATGAATTGTGATGTAATAATAAATAATAATAATAATACTTAGCTCTTATATAACTCTTTTCATCAGTAGATCTCAAAGCACTTTATAAAGAAGGCAAATATCATTATTCTCATTTTTCAGATGAGGAAACTGAGGCACAAAAAGAAAAACTAACTTGTCCAAAGTCCCACAGCAGGCCACTGACAGAGCTGGGAATAGAATCCAAGTCTCTTCAGTCCCTGTCCAGTGCTCTAGCTACAGGCAAGACCCTATGCTCTTTGTCTGGGTCCACAGTTTGAGAAGTAGTAGAGAGATCAAATTAAATATGAAATCCAGAGAGAACTTGTTTCAGGAAAGCACTTGGGCACATGCAGAAGTCCATCCCTATTCAGGACAGCACTTAGGCATGGGCTTAAAGTTAAGCCCACGTTTAAGTGCTATCATGAATAAGAATGCTTTCCTGAAACAGGGACTTGGCCTGCCTAATATACAAGTACAGTCATTTCTCCAGTCTGAATTCATTTGGACTTCTCCTTTTACTCTATTTGCATGATGCTTCCCTTATGTTAGATTTTATGTATTTCTAATTTCTTACATTTGACAAGAAATAACTAACGGTCAGAATGTTTCAGTGGGTTTCTAAAATGAGTTAGAGCTCATTGGAAAAGTTATGAGCTTTGTTGAGAACTTACTAATTGTTCCTTTTCAGAAACTGATTTTTTTTAAATTTATTTTTGGTCTAAAAATGTATTTAGTAAAAGGTGTTCAGTAGACAACTATGGCTATGGACATCAGCTGTTTATCCAGAGAACAAATACAGCACAGACAACCACAGTGTAAGCTTCACCATACAACCCTGCCTGTTCTTGGAAGAGTGCCTCTAGAGGTAAAAGAGGGCCCACTCACTTTTTGGAGCCTCTGCTGAGACTGCCAACGTATGGATCTCTGACAATTGTTCTGATGGGATTGGTGATATAAAGTGGCCTGAGAATACAAATCCATTTCACATAGGTCATTGAACAGACAATGACTTTTCATCACTACTAACCCAAGCCAGATTCAACCTGGCCACCTAAGCAGTGAAAGGCTCTGAATTCCATTACTAATCCCCTGGGCCATCTACTCCCCCAGAGCCTTATTTGTCTTGTTCCTGATATTTATCACAGAACTGAAAGGCACATCAGTAAGCTAAATAGAAATGGTGTGGATATTTCCAATTCAGTTTTAATTACAGAAAATAATTGGTGATGTTTCAAAGTGCCATATATACAGTATTACATTATTACTCCTCTAGTGTTTGGAGTTATATTGAGGAAAGAAAACTAAAATAGAATTACGTTTGTGAATTCTGAGAACACATATCATGAAAAAAACAAACCCAACACCACAGATGCCTAGAAATTATATCTTTGCACCTTTGACTTGTATGTTTCACTGGATCAAAACGTAGCAATGTAAACTTGACAGTGCACTACAGCACCCTTGAAATTTTAACACTGTTTCAGATTGAACCTGGTGTAAATTGTATCAAATTTCAGACTTTCAGTTTTCTGCTGAAGGGAAGATCTAGGTATCACACTATTGAACAAGATAAGAGCACCAACATACCTCTGTAACCCACCATCAAGGATCTCTTGGGGAGGGATCTTAAATCCCCATTATTAATGGCACTGTGACTATCCCATTAACATGTAAAATATACACTTTTGTAACTATGACAAGAACACAGTAAGTTATTACTTTACCTGACAACCAAGAACAAGTTAATTAATATAACCAGTGACACATTATTAGACTTACAGACTATAAAAGATAGATGTGTCACAGGCTTAGGAAAATGAGTGTTTTCATTTTTAGAGCCGGACTGTGGCAAGTCACTGTGCAGGTATACAAGGAGCTTTCCTCATGCTTGTGTCTCCCGTTCTAGGACCAGGCATGATTGCTGACTGTTATCCTCAAGAACTATTTATACCCTGCTACTAGAGGTATGTTAAGGAAAGAACCATGGCTTTGCAGCTCCAGACATTGTGAAGCCCAGGAAGGTTTGATCCAAGCACCTGCAGAGCACACAGGAGCCCTCCACAGAAACTGGGGCATAAGAAGGAGCAGTGGTGTAGCAGAAGCCTACAGTGCAGCTGCTTCCTCACTAATGCTTGAATCATGGAGGTCTGGGGGAGCAAGTCCCCTTTGTTACTTTTAGGGCTACCTCACTTCTGTCTTATGGCCCCTCTACTGCTCACTACGGTTGACGTTAAAGCAAGCCACTTGACATTCAGGGCCGCCCCTACTTATTCTCATAATTCAAGCACTGTTCCTGACCCCGCCCCAATCTCAGTTTCTTCCCCCTCAGACTCTTAGCTGGTCAGCATCAGTGGCTTCCCATGGAGGTTGGGTCCTCTCTGCAGATTGCCAGCACACAGATGAGGGGATAGCGCCACTATTCCTTCTGCTTCCCTGCCCAGTCCAGTTGAACATCCCACTCACATCCCAGGCCCAAAGAGGGAGATCTGGCCTTATCTAAGCGTTGCTATTTTAACTCAGGTTACACGCAGGAATCATTTCTCTGTGAGCAGCCAGCCCAGCCAGCACTGAAGTGCATCAGCCCACCATGAGTAATTTTGCCTGCTATCTATCCCTTCAACTATAAGGAACATCCTGCAGCCATAAGAAATGTCACTGTCATAGCAAGGCCAGCTCCAGTTCACCACAGCTAAAAAAAATAAGGCTATAAGAAAAGAGGCACCGAAGGAAGGGCCTTGAGGACACCTGGGAGGAAGAATAAGAGGAAGAGAATAGCGAGTGGTGCGAAGGAGTGGGTGAAGCAAGGACCAGAAGAGAAGAAGAAGGGAAAGGACAAATGACACAAGAGGAAGAAACCAGAGGTGAGGGGAAGAAAAGGGGACAAAGGCAAAGACTGGAGGGACAAGATATTTTAACAATATATTGAATAATGCACCCTTTGAAAAGTACAGAAACTAAAGTAAATGGCATTTCTTTTTTTTAACTGATTGTTACTAATAACACCGAAACCTTCCATAAATGACAGATTTGGGGGAAAATACTTTATTATTTTTCATTTTATTAGTCAGTCTTGCCTTTTTTGAGTGTGAGGTCTTAAACTATAAGACAACATGATTCTGAAACCACAAAAAGTAGGCAGAGAGACTCAGAGTCAGCTGTAGTTCCAAAGGCTAATTTTAACTTCTTCTTTTTTTTTTAATTAAAATGACTAGTTTACAAATTAAAAGTGTTATTTCATTTTTAAATTCTGTTGATCTGAAGGAACAACTCAAAGTTCACTCTCACGATTAATGGACCTCTTGATTGAACTGCAACCTTATACTGGAAGTTGGAATGGGTATGTTATTCTTTCTATTCGCACTAGTTCTAGGGGTGGGCGAGCAGCGTGGTCTCTCTGGGCACCAACTTCCAAAGGGCATCAGACTGCTGCGCCACTCTGCTGCTGCTGTTTTTTTTTTTTTTTTTGGTGGCTCAGCTACACAGGAGAAAGGGACGTGAAACATTTTCCACTCTAGCCAGCAAAATAGTTAGGGCGACTTCTGTTTATGTTATACAAGAACCAAAAAACAAACTCTTTTTAAAGACTTAAAGTGGACTGGGGTATAACAGAGGGATATGTCACTGTTTCTAGAACCAAAAAATAAGGCTTTAACCACTAAACAAGTTACATAAGCACAAGGTTGCAAAAAAATAAATTGGTTTAGCTATTCAAGCTTTATCAGGTTAGAGTAAAGTATGTTTCCGGCTACACTCATTTGGGCTTCAATTATATCAACAAACACACTGAAATAATTAAATTATGAAGCCCCAAAAGCATTTAATAATCACAAAAATGAAGCAGATGCACTAATAAAATTAACACTAATAAACTAGGTCAACACTGAGCTAAAGGAAAGAGCAATGACAAAGACAGAAAACTCTACACACAGAATGCTGGAACCTGCCCCCTCCAGGATACCATTTTCAACACTGTA
This sequence comes from Mauremys reevesii, assembly GCF_016161935.1. NCBI lineage: Eukaryota > Metazoa > Chordata > Testudines > Geoemydidae > Mauremys > Mauremys reevesii. The sequence goes on along the minus strand of NC_052624.1, from coordinate 171,948,592 downwards.
TTCCACATATAGTACTGTGCACTGCACAGTAATGACTAAGGAGGAATGATGCAGTTCTTTGACCTCTGTAACACAGGCATTGCTCACAGTGTCTCCACAGAATCTTTACTTGCTGCTGCTAGCATTCAAATGGCTACTTAACACAGACATGGGAAAAATGCTCATGGTACCAGTACTTTAGCAACGTCCTACAGTAAGAGGTATATTCTCCTCTAGCATGGAGAGATTGGTGCATGTACTCCACACAGGCTTATCTGCAGGGCAACAGGATCTAGAAAGTTGAGCATAGGACTGGGAGTCAGGGGCTCCCAAATTCTAAACTCACCACTATCACTTAGTTGGGCTTGGGCTTGACCTCTGTGCCTCTGTCTTCCTAATTCAAAATGAAGATACTTTTGCTTACCTTCCTCACAAGGGTGTCGTGACAATTAAGTAGGGTCAGATTCTGCCACCCTTTCTCACTTGGAGAGGCACCTTCCTCTGGTAGTGATCCCATCAAAACCAAGGGAGTAACTTGCAGAGTAAGGTACTATGAGATGAAAATAAGGGTGGGTGGCAGAGTTTGGCTCTTAATGTTTACACAATGCGTTGCATATGTAAAGCACTACATTCACTAAGAAGCAAGGAACCAAACCTTGAGGAGTTCTGAAGCACCAATAACTTCCACCAAACTCAGGTGGTGTCAAGGATGCTCAGTCTGTCTCCAAATATGACCTATTATTGTTATAAAGCTGACACGTAAGTGATTAAAGTGATTATGCAGGGGGGGTTGAGAGTATGCAAATGCTAAGTATTATTGTTATTATAATACAGCTACACAAAAGATGATGAAGAGAGTTAGGGATATGGCATTGACTTTTAGGTTTCTCAAGGGCTAGAACAACAAGGATCTCTGCTCAAAAGGAAGGAAGGAGAAAGATGAGGTAGGGATAAATGCAGGCCGAGAGAATTATTCAGGAAGGAAAGAGAGAAATTCTACCTGTCTTTCTCTTTTTTTTAATACACTCTCTTGTTCACACTCGGAAAACTCTAGCACAGCAGTAAAACAGCAGAGAAAGAAGAGCAAAGGAAAGAAAGAAACTAAACTGTTCATTAAAACTCAGGATTGGAAAGCGCTGACAAGCACTATAGCGATGCAGAAAATCATTTCTCTCAAATCTCCAACACAGAAAAAACAGGCACAACTCTCATAAAAAATCAAGGACAAAGAAGCAAAGGAAGGGACAGACTCTGAAAAAGGGAGGGTGGTAATAAAGACACACAAAAGTGTACATTTAAGTGTTTTGAATTACAGACACATTTTAAAAGAAAGCCTAACTGTTGTTATAAATCCTGACATTAAAACTTCCACTTTTAAATCCCACTCCTCAAATGAAGGTCAATGCCAGATTGCAGAGGCACTAGGAGAATTTCTGATACAAAAGCAGAGGCTTTGGAGATATATGCAGAGGATAAAGAGATAGTAAGAGGTCTAGAAAGTAATTCTAGAAACAGTGGCAGGTCTGTCATTTCACAACTAAGCGTGTGTCAGAGTAGAGAGAAAAAGGGCAAGGATGGACATAAAACGATGTAAAAATTAAAAATACAAAACTTGCTCGAGATCATTCATCAAAAGCATGTTCAGAGGAATCATTAGCAAATAACCCCTGAAGAGCTGGTGAAAAGAAGTTAAGTACCCCCCTCACAGTCTTGCCCCTGCTCCCTCACAAGTAGATCAGTTTCTGGAGAAAGGGGAATAAATCAGCAAGGCTTCATCACTTATAAATTGTGATAAACCCTTTTATGCCACACATTACCATAATGCATTCAGCATGGTCCATGGCACTGAACTGGGAATCAGGAGTTCTGAGTTTGCGGAAGTCACTGACCCTTTCTGTATCTCTCTTTCCCCTCACACCCTTTGAATGTTTTGTCAATTTAGAACAAAAGCTCTTTGGGCCAGAGACTGTCTCTAACTTTGTATTTGAGCATAACATACTGGAGCCCCATTCTCAACTGGGGCTTCTAGGCACTACCATAATACAAATAATAATAAATAATAATTTATTCCATCAGTCAATTTCTCTCCCTCTGTTCATTACAAATATTTATGAGTTAGAGGCAGCAATGATAAAACACTGCCTGAAGATTGCAATACTTATTGGGATTATAGCTATAGTATGTTGCTTCAATTGGTCATAAACTCTTTCATGCAATATCATAAAATCTCAGAGGAACTATTTTAATCCTCAAGCAAGATTTTAGTACTGTTGCCCTTAAACCCATATGCTCTTTGCCTCATATATATTGCATATACTAACACAAACATATTATTATTATACATTTCCAGCTCAACTTCAAATTTTCCGTTTGATAACTGATTTCAAAACAAGCCCTAGATAGCAGTTATATATATTTTATTATCAATGGGCCAAATTCTCTCCTCAGATGCATGCAAACAATCCTGGTGACTTGAACAGGATCACCATTAGGCAACAGATTTTGAGCCTTTATCTTCTCACTGTCCTGTCGGCTTCCTTTTCTCTTTGCTCCATCTCCTTTTCTGCTCCTTTCACATACGTGTAGGCTGATGGGCTCTCTCACCAACCCAGGAAAGAATGGTGTTACACCCAACTCACACTTCAGGAGCTTGCGTGAGGGCGCCGTTTATTGCCCTCATGCAATGAATGAGTAACACAAAACAAAGCAATTCTCCTGACCAATAGCCTGCAGGGACTTGTCCTCTTGCTTGCCTCACTCAGGCTCTACCACAGAAGAGCCTGTCTCTCCTCCTTCCAGGCTTTTCCTGACTGAGCTGGCATGGCTTTAGACTTCCCAGCAGGCAGTCACATGACTCAGAGTCCTGACCCCTTTCATAATTGGTTCAAATAACACACACTGCAAACTACCAATCCCAAACATATGATCTTAAACCCACTAAGGGCTCCACCTGGGAATGGGACAGGCTGATCTCAGCCCTCCCTCTCCACCAACCCGGCCTCTAAAGGGGCAGATGACCGTTACAATTTTATTCTAATTTTTCTCTATTTCTTCTTGATCAATTTTTTTTTGTTTGCGTATCAGCTCATAGGACCTGATCTAACACCCAGTGAAGTTGATGGCCAGACTCCCACCAACTTCAAAGAGCTTTGAATAAGGGCCCATAGCTGACTGGACATTTGAAACACTCTGCTTACCAATTCATAAATTTTATAGTGTGATCATTTTGCACTGACTTGACTATTGGCTGAAATATACATTACTCCTCCATAATATAGGAAACTGAAGCTCTAGTATGCACCATTCATATATGTTGCTTCCACTTGCTGAGGAATCCTAGATCTGTTGAGTATGGAGACTGATAGACAACACTGTAAGAAAGAGGAGATCTAGACCTTTCAATTATGGAGAGAAAAAAAGGAGTGCCTCATCTCAGAAATAGAAAAATGAACATAATTTAGGACAAATGGAATGCAGAGGCATTTACCTCTTTCAGACTTTTCTTTGGAGTTTAACTCTTGATTTGATGGCCAGCCCTTATGTGTTGTTTCAAAGCTAGTTTCTTGTTTCCTTTCTCCCAGACCCACTGGGAGTTGAAGTTTGAAGAGACCTAATTTAGGGTCGGTTCTGAGCTCACTTATTTGGGTATGAATCTAGTGTAACTTTACTGATCCCCGTGAAATTACTCTGGATTAATGCTGGTTTTGCTTATTATCAAAAACTGGCCCCAAATTCTTATTAATGGCTACAGCAAATATCAAAATACAGGATAGCTGCAAATTGGAATTAGCTTAAATATCCAAGTAAAAAGGTGTGGTGTTGATCTCTACTACTTCTTCAAAGCATCACAATCTTGGATTTTGTCAAAATAGCAATGCTCTGAATAAAGCCTTAGTGAAATGAATTGGGTGTGTATGTGGAGGTGTGAGGAAGGTGAGCAAGCACTTAAAGCACTGGTGATGTCCATCAGATCTGTGTGAAAAATTAATGAAAAAAATAATAAATTGAGCACAAAGGCATAAGTATTTACAGGACCCAGGCCCAAATTTGTAATTAGATCTCTGTAACTATCATGTTAGTCTGACATGATCTTTAGGATACAATGCCGGGGATAACGGAAAGAAGTGTTTGCATGGAGGGAGGAGGAGGGTTGAGGGAAATCTGGAAAATTCTATAGTGACTTCCCCACCCAAAATCTAGAGTATTCTTGAACACAATATTATTTACATTATTCTGTTCTATTTGGCCTAACACTTGGATGTCTTTGTAACACACAAGAAGAGTCATTCAAAAAATCATTAAATTATTAAACTAAACTACCTTCTTTTCTTTTTGAAAAGTTTTATAGAGGAGCAACCAAGCTACATCATGGGAGTTCAACCATTACTTGCTACTAGCCATGTAAACATCTCTCCTACACCTGTTTTGAAGAACACTAGTATGCATCAACATTATCTTACAAATCAAAATAATTTTTGATTATAAGAACTTTAAAAATATGAGCTTCATTCTTATAAATTCTTTTGATGGAAGAGCTTTCAAATATCTGTGGCTGCATATGAAATGCCCAAGTATTTAAGATGTTCCCAGACTCCTGGGTTTCTGGAAGATCTGCCAAACTATCCAAGTTTAAACATATCAGTTAGCTGTGATAGGTTGACATGCATCTTTTTTAGATGGATGGAGCTATACAGAATGCTATGGATAGTGAAGTTATGGCCATTTGGCAAACCTTGTATTTCCACACTCTCCAACTTAAAGTGTAACCTTAACTTTGAATTTCCTGGCTTTTGAGTTTTTTATTTATTTTTAAATTACATTGTTTTATCAAGGGATTTTATTTCCCTCGTATTTACAAACTGAGCTCCTCTTAATAAAGATTTTGTCTAAATTTATTAGGCTATTTGGTTGGCCTGTAACATACCTTTCTCGGATATTCTGATCAATAGAGTTTTATAATGGCCATTATTTTAGTAGCTCCTCTGCCTGTTCTTAAGATATAATATAATAAAACATCCCTTACTTCCTTTCTTCCTATTCCTTCTCCACAGAGGACATCCAAGAGATCGTGGAGGATAACACGAAACAGCAGGAAAGTTTGGCAAGATTATTGTTTTCTTTTAGAGATAATCCCAGATGACTGCTAACAATAATAGTTTAATTTATATTGCAACCCACCATCCACCATACCACAGAAACAATACTTGGGGCTTACATAGCACCTTACGCCCCTACAAGTTAACTATTTCACTTAGTTGAAATAAAATCTCTGTTTCTTTCCAAGTATTCATACTGCATTCATCACTGCGGTATGTGAGCATGATAACAGGTGCTGACAAGAAACACAAGGAAAAACAGTGGATTTTACATACCCTTCTGTGAAGACCGATAAATCTAGGATAAATCAGAGAATCATGAAGTCTGTTTAACCTCCTGGATCAGACTGTCTGCTGATGTAAATGCATAGGGCTCCACTAAAGTCAATGGAGCTCTGCCAATGTATGCCAACTTGGGATCTGACCTGCTGAGTCTACTGCTTAGTAGACCAGTACTCTTCCCCCTTCCCCCCCTCCCCCCCAAAAAGTCATGCAACAGATATTAACATCACAGGAGATGCAGAACAAATATAAAAGGAAAAGAGGCTATTTCTAGCAGCAACTTAGCTTCCAATGGCAGACTGAAGTGGATTTTGTGGATCAGCAGATCAGGAACCTGTGCCCCAAATCTCCTATCTCTCTAGAAGGATCCCCATGTTGCCATGCCCCACTGGAAAAAGTAAGAGAGAGAGAGAGAGAGAGAGAGAGAGAGTGTGTGTGTCTGTGTGTGTCTCTGTTGGGTTTGATCCAAAGCCCACTGAAGTCAAAATAAAGTTATTCCCATAATTGGGAAGGTATTTAAGATGGTCCATCATTAAGAGTTAGCATATACATGTTATATTAAGGTACAGTTTGTGTTTTTACTGCATGCTTGAGCTTGAGATAGGCGTAAACAGCAGCTGAATTAAATAATTCAACAATTCACCTTAATGTACCTTGGTAGCCTGAGTCTCCGAGACCCAGCAAATACAATGCTCTGGCTAAAACACCTGGCAGCACTCCACTGGAGAGAAACCTCGCTGGTAAACTAAAAAGAGAAGGCAGAACTTTTAACATCAAAGCCCACAGCGCCATTTTTATTCAAGGCCTTTCTTTTTAAAGATTTCTTCCCCCTCCCCGAATGCGCCTAGCCAATGAAACAGCTTAAAAGAAAAAAAAATATGACTAAGGACTCTACCCTGGTGATGCTGAATGACTAGGGATATTTAGGATATGTCTACACGGCAGCTAGAAGCAAGCCTCTCAGTCCCAGTAGACAGACACATTCTAGTTCTGCTTGAGCTAACACATTAAAAACAGTAGTGTGGATGATGCAGTATAGGTGGTGGCATGGGCTAGCTGCCTGAATACAAGCCTGCCCAATTACCGGGGTTTGAGGTAGGGTGGCTAACCAGTGCCTCCATGCATACAACAACGTTCACCTGCTATTTTTAGCATACTAACTAGCATGGAGTTAGCACATCTGTCTACCTGGACTGTAGCTCCTAGCTACAGTGCAGACATACCGTGAAGAGTCTGAAGCAAAGTCTTGGGTGGTGCACAGACACCAAGAGAGATTGCTTTGCATAGACTGAGCTATTGCTATGATATTGATACTTCTCATTTTAAAATCCATGTCTTGTTTGTTTTTCTTTATGCCTAAGCCCTATACACCCAGTGCCCAAAGGTAATAAAATACCAGCCCCTGCACTCGCAACTCATATTTAAACACATTTTGTAAATCCACTGAAAGCTAGTTATTTTATTAAAAGTACGCTGTGTGAGTAATCTCTCCTCTTAGCTGATCAGTTGTCTGACTAACCTTAGCTTGTGAGATACTCAGGATAGGGACTGTTCCTTTAGATTGTTTGGTAAGTGCCTAGCACTGAGTGGATGCTACCATAAAAATATTAATAGGTTATTTATGCATCAATCAATATTAAGTATCCTAATTCTTGCAGGTTTAAATAACATCCTGCGTGTAGGAAAATCCATTTAGTTCAATTACAACATGTAAATCTTTTATTACGTTTCTAATTATCAGCAGCATCCATAGACTTCAGAATATCTTTTCCTCTGGTAAGGACACATGAAGTACACCAACTTCCCTCCACTGTGCAAATTGTGAAATGTTTTTAAATAAATTTTTCACACTCACTACCTCAGGAAAAATGTCCCCCATGACTAAACTAAACTCTTCAATGTTTTTTGGCCCACGGAAAAGCAAACACAAAAAAAAGAGAGAAGTGTGGGCAACAACTGAATATATGTCAAAAACTGGCAAAATCAAGCATTATTAAACCCAAAAAAGGAGAAGAGTTATAGATTATTTGATTGACAATATAGTGAAAAGTGATCAATTGCTCCATTCTCCCTGTTCCATATTGTAAGTACAAGGGGAACAATAAACTGAATTAGAGAACTGCACAGTCTGAAATTCCTAGAACAGGAACACACTGAGACATGAGTAAGAAAAGTGCTTCTAATGGGCCTTTCATGATCCAAGTGAGAAAAGATTATTAAGAGAGAAAGAGTGCGTGTCTGTGATGGGGAGGGAGTACCACCCTCTGAAACAACAGCCTTCTGGGGCTGCTGCAATGATCATTAATTCTGAGGCTATTGAGCAGAGAATGGTCTGCGGATTTGAGTGGTTAAATTCATGGAGAGTATGGTTTAATCAATGGGATAAACACTCAGGATATAGGATGGGCACCTACAGTTATATATTATAAATGCAAACAAATTAATCAATTAAACAAACAGATACCAGCTACCTCCAGAGACAGGATACCATGGCAATTTCTGGGTTCCATTGGTTCAATTTTTTAAAAAATTATTACCTGTTTTATTTTTTAACCATTTCAATTCAGTCATCCACTGTAGATCTAGGTCTTCTCTAACACCAGCACTTTATCCCTCATTCCTTCCCTCTAGCGACTTCATCGCTTGACTTAATTTATGCGTACCTTCCCAAAATCCTTTCAGTTGAATGCCTCTGAAGTCTCAAAGTCTCCTGTACATTCTGACAGTTGTAGGTGTTCTACTTTAGAATTCTCAAGTTGCTCCTTTGCTGCTATGCCCATTGAAGCATCTATGATTTACCAAAGTTTCTGATGCTTTGGTACAATATTCAAACACACTGGGCCAGATCCTAGCTCCGGTGACAGCCCCTTTGCACTGTCCCAGTGATGTATAGAGGCCATATAGGAAGAGCAGTCCTACAGGGGATTCTTCCTGGTACACGGGTGGTGTAAGGGTCTGCACTCTAGCAACTGCTGGCTGAAGAGCAGCCCATGCACAGCTGGATTAAGGCAGCCCCTGCTCTAATTTATATGTAGATTATGGTGGCCCCTGCTCTAATTCACATGGAGGGCTTTGCTGGTGCCCAGAACACCCCAAAATCCAGGAGGTACAATGGGTGCTTAAAGCCACCTTCAACCCCACAACTCCTGAGAGGGGTAGCACAAAATCCGGACCCTTGATTTAACCCTAGCATGGTAAGAACCTCAATTCTCAGCACTGCAATTGTCATGAAAATGGTATTCCAACATCCTGTTAACTGATGCTTTCACCTGGATAACATGCTGTGTATGGGTATGCACAGGCATGTCTGTACCTGTTCACCAGGAAAGAGAGCGAAACACACCCGAGGGGGCCTATGTGCCTATATTTTGGCCTCCCAACACCACTATTACTTTCTATACAAGAAACAAAGCAGAGTTGTTGCTTAGCAACTAAGAGCCCACACAAGGAGAAGCTAATCAATATAGCTCTGACTATAACCCCTTTATAAACAAAAGTAAAACAGTAATTTACTCTGAAATTTCAGACTGTAGAATATTTTCCTTTGTGGTCTGACCTTTCCCTCCCCACCCTCTGACTGAACAAATACTTGGGACTGATAGCTCAATGAATTATCACAGGGTGAGTAATGTTTTAACAGCAACCTGAATATGATGTTAAGAAAGATGAGAGACATAACTGACAGTCCAGTAATCTTCAAAGCAGTTTTGCATAGTAGCAAACTAAAGAATTCAGGCCACTCATGACTTGTCAGCTAATGACACAATCACTTCTGATTTTAATACAATGTAGTAGAACAAGCCAATCATTTATTCTGTAGTCTTCTTGCATAACTGAATAAACAACAGTATCCGTCCTTCCAACATGGCATTTTTATGTTTTCTGTGAATTAACTGAAATTCAAATTCAGGTGCTTTCTTCATGTACAGTTGGAGTCTTGTCCTGTCTCTTAGTCAAGTCCTGCACTGCAGCAGCAGCCAAACATAACCATGCTAAATCGTTGGATAAGCTGGGAAATAAATTACAAATGAATTATTTTCAAGGTTACCCACTCTGGTTTTATTTTTAGCAGGAGGAGATATTTATTATTTGATCCTTTAGCTGCAGACAAGTTTCATTATAAAAATGAACTCATTTCAGCACACAACTACATATATTTCTTGATATAAAGGAGAAAACACTTTTTACAAGGGAAAAACACTTGCAACTGTTAGCTAAGAGGCCATATAAAACACTATTAGCAATACTGTTAAATCCCCACAGGATTACAATGATCAAATCAACAGGATCTTAGACAACAGCAAGCCACTTACAAAAACTCCTTTCCACCTCTTCATTATTGTGGGAAACACACCCTCAGTTTACTCCAGTGATTCTCAAACTTTTGTACTGGTGACCCTTTCACATAGCAAGCCTCTGAGTGCAACCCCCCTCATAAATTAAAAACACTTCTTAAATATATTTAATACTATTATAAATGCTGGAGGCAAAGCAGGGTTTGGGGTGGAGGTTGATAGCTCGCGACCCCCCATGTAATAACCTCATGACCCCCTGAGGGGTCCCGAACCCCTGTTTGAAAAACTCCACATCACCTCCTCCCACCCCCCCACCGGCCCGTATCTTTTGTAGTGTACCCACAAGGTCACCAAATTGAGGTTATCTCAGACCAAGACAGGAAGCAAGATCCAGAGACCGTGAGTCCTCACAGAAAACACTCTGTCAGCTACCTTCTCTCTTGTATAATACGAGGGTCCACCTTGAGCGGCCCAGTTGTGGCAGTATAGCACAGGGAGAGAGATGATCTCTCAGGGAGGCAGGTCCCAGGCCAATTAGGTCATAACCAACAACTTACACTCCACCCAGAGACTGATGGGCAGACATGGAAGACATCAGAACATGACAGGATGAGGAAGGGAAAGAGTGAGAAGATGGCAGGGGGACAGGGAGGGGAGAAAGGATGGTATTAGTGAGGATTTTTAAAAAAATTTCAATTAGTTGTTACATTTGAGTATCAGAGGGGTAGCTATGTTAGTCTGGATCTGTAAAAGCATCCGACGAAGTGGGTATTCACCCACGAAAGCTCATGCTCCAATACGTCTGTTAGTCTATAAGGTGCCACAGGACTCTTTGCTGTTGTTACATTTGAAATGTCTTATTTTGTGACTAGGAGTCTTTCATTATTATTTAAATCAAAATAAATAATTTAGGGTCTGTTCTTGCAATCTATCCCCCCATGCAGAGCCCCACTGAAATCAGCGGGACTCAACGTGAGAGCAAAAACCTCCCTGTATGGAACCAATTGCAGGTGTATGTGCATATATTGTAAACAAGGACCTCATCTTCTTATACGTTTGCAAAATGCCATGCATACGTATGTCACTATACAAATAAATAGCAAAAGTATCACCACACACATCTTATTAAACTATAGCTGAAATATAATCTATTTTTAATTAGCTTGCAGTAGAATTCGACGTGTGTGAGGGCATACTGAGAGAGAAAGAGGCTACAGGGCAGATCTTCAGCTGGTATAAATTGTCACTTGGGCCCACGACAATTGGCAACAGATGAAGTTCTGCCCATACACATACCAGTTTTTATTTTAACCTCTCCTTGCACATTTGCAAGTTCTTACCAGACATGATGGACCATGACATATCAGATGAAAAAAATCTTTCCTTGATCGTGGATTAAACATAGTCTCTCTTTTGCCTTGAGTAATGTCATTTTTGGGGGGGAACTCTTTCATGGGTAGGATAGAAGGATGATTTTTTTATAGGACTGTTTTATTTAAAAAAAAAGAAATAAATAAAACAGGGGAAGTTCTCTGCGAGGGATTTGAACAGACGTTTAGGTTCTTAGACATAGTCCCAGCAGAGATTAAATTAGTGGGTAGAGTGCAGATGAGGCAGTCAAAGATGCATGATGATAAATGAAGCTTATCACACAGCTCAACAATTTATCACACTGATATTGCCACTATTGTCCATTTGTCTTACCACTACACATATACACACTTCATATCTATCTGTCCAGTTATATAGAAGTAAAGCACAGATCTGTGTATTCAGATATAATTCCCAACTCATTGTGAAAGTAAAAGCTACAGAAAATTCAGATCATTTCCTCTTTCACATCTCTTATACTCCCACAGAATGGACCTCGAACAAAAGATTTCATAGTCCAGAGAAAATTATCATCTTCCATGCCATTATCTATACCAAAAGCTTGTTGAAGTTATCAAAATCAGCTGCTGGCACTAGCACATATTATCAACATGTTGGGGAAGGATTTTCTATTTCCTATTAAAAATAAAGATGTACTTGTTTGAATGTTAAAATGCAACTTGCTTGGTAGCAAATGGTTAAAAGTCTCAGCTTTTGGTCCCTCTGTGTGGGGGTTTTTTTTTTAAAGGAAAAACTGTGCTAGTAATTACATTTTGCAGTTATGAGCCCAATTAAGAATACGCAATATGTCCCACTTCTTTTATTCTCTACTGATATAACACCACAGGCAGAATTAACTGTCTAATAAATAGGTGACTACTGCTTAAGACTTTGTAATGCTTCAGCACTTTCATTCACTCCAGGCATCAACGCCTTCTCTCCCTTGGCTATTAGCGGATCAGCCTGGCAGCATGAGGATGCTACCATGTGGTGTGACCAGGCACACCCGCACAGTCTTGTGACTCCCCTGGGCTATGAAAGGCAGGTGGCATATTCAGATTCTGAAAAGGAAGATGCACTAAGCTACCATATGAAGGTTTTTAAAACACTTTTTTCTAGCTAATTGACTGAAAAAAGGAGCAACTTCTACCTGGAAGGGTCTATGTTTGTATGTCAGCTTGACTAGAAGGAGCAAGTGTGTAAAGTATATTTAATATACTTTTAGGCACTCAGTTCTAAATATTTCCTTTATGAGCGCCAAATTTGATTTACACATATAGGCAAATACGAATGATAAGAAACATTGTAACAAATTCATCTATGCACAATATTTAACTGATTGTGGAATATGGACATATTGAGCTCTCTGTAATAAGGTAGGTAAAAGTTTAGCAGGTTTCATAAGCTATAATCTAAACTCACATGGCTAGTGCCTTCTAGCAAGGCTGCAATACTCAGTTATTTTTACAGCAAAGAGTAGGGAGTCACTACAAAAAAGTCTATGCACATTACAAATTAAAAAGATACTAATGGCAATTCATATACTCCTATGAACTGATTGATCTCTGTAGAGATCATCAGGATTTGAAAAAGAACACCACAATAATGACACACTATTTACATAAAATAAGGAATCAAGAGCAACACAAACTTGGCTAGCTCTACATGGATATGGCCCAGTCAGGACTTACAAGCCCTCCCCCCCAGCCTGTTTTGTCTACCAATAGCTTAAAATCCTGTGCAGCAGTGATTTTAGAATACTGCTACCATTTGCTGAAGAAGAACCAAAAGTACATATTGGCTTTGTTATTAGAGATTTGCAGTATGTAGTAATAAAATAAAATTTAAAAAAACAACACATTCAAAAGATTACAGATCATTTCTTCACATGAATAAAGAGGCCTTATCCATACAAATATATTATTGCACATGCATATATGAAGCAGGTAGATTAATGAAAAATAAATAAAAGGAGCATATATTAAATTGTTTCTATAACTTTAGAGAACTCTGATACCAGTCTCTGATTTCATACCTGACTTTTCAAGCACAAATTAAATAAATACCCACAACCTTTTCCTATGTTTTAGCTGCAGTAAAATTTTCCACCTCTTCATCAGATTTGAAAAAAAAAAATATTCACAGCCATGCATTTCCACAACCAGTTCAATTCAATTTTCCTAAGAAGTCTCACAGCTGACTCATAGAAAGCAATTGTCTCCTTTAGAAAAATAATGGTTTTAGAATTCTACATTAATTCACTTGGTGGCACCTTTAAGAAACTTATTACTAAAACAGAGTGAACTAAAAATTACTAACACAGTATGAAGCATAGGTGAGAGATTTTTTTCCCATTCTTGGGAAGTCTGTAGGTGGAGAGCACTAGAGTCCTCCATAATGTACCAATTCAATTAGCATTTTCCTAGTAAAGCAAAGAAAGATCTAAAGATTCTATTCCTACAGAAACATGAGCAAGTCTCAGCTATTTCATCCAGAGCCTACTCTCTATCTCACCCATCCTGGAAAAAAAAGAGTCAGATCTTCAGCTGGTAGAAATCACCATAGCCTCATTAAAGTCAAAGGACCTAGCACTTTCATCTCTTTTCTGGCCCACATTAGGCCAGCAACATCACCAGTATAAGAGTGACACTGTTGCTTCTAAAATGGTGGATGGCCTCTATTTCCAAATCAGTCTACAAATCCTTCAGTTGTATCCATAAATCCCTGCAAATTCTCTATCCTTTTGGGAATGAGGTCCAAACTCTTGGAAACAGTTCTTTAAATAAAGAAGTCCATTAATTTAAACTGTCGAATTGTTTGTACTGCCCTTGGTTGGAGGCAGTGAAACTTCCATCCTAGTCTTCGTGTCTCCACTCTGCAGTGCAAAACCTGCTCTTGGACTGGGTGATTCCTGTTTTTCAAAGTGACACAGCACCTTCTGCAAAAGACTCAACTCCATAAGGGGGCACACAAAAAATCCCAAACAAATTCAACAACTGCTCAGCAAACCATTTCTGCTTCCTGGGCCACATTTAGGGCCAGTCTGTGCTTGACCATTGTGTGGATGCACAGGAGAGAGTATGGGCATAGGGGCTGCTGCCTGACATTGTCCCTGGGTCAGCTGCATGGCCTCACCCGAACCTGTACTAGTAAGTGGAGGTAGCTGGTTACTGAGGGAACAGCATGCTGCCCCCTCAGAGAAATCTCTGGCAAGCAATGTTTGTCAACATACAAAGCCGCCCAGAGCTCTCCACAGGGTAGTGCAGTTCATGCGGTCTCCCAACCAGGCAGGTACTTAATGTCACAAACAGGCCCTTTGCGTTCTTGTGTATATGTTCCATAAAACGAATGCTAATATTGTGTTATCAATAGCATGGTATTTTTCTTCACTAGTGTTTAAATATTCTTTTTAAATACTTTTGGAGTGTATTTAATGTTCAGGACATGTGCAGCATTTTGCTGTCAAACACCAAGGAATAGAAAAGAAAACCTCAGTTCAGTCAAGAGGGGAGGAAAAGGTGTAAGCAAAGGCAAGGTGATGCCGTGTAACAATTTTCATAAGGTTTTCTTGGCTTTGGTTTTTTCCGCCGCACTGGTACAAACAGCTGTCTGGATTGGAAGGTTCACTCTGAAAGGTGAATTCTGTTCTGCCTGTGATTGAAAATATTTTCACTTCCTGCATCGATCCGGGTTGACTTACTTTGAATTTAGCATTTGTGAAAAACAAAACAAGGCACACAAAAAATCCAGGCTATTCTATTGATCCATAGCAGCTAATCTAACAGCAAGCAGCTGATAATGTTGAAAAATAAAAATAATATTATTAATAATAAAAAGAAACAAAACAAAAAAAACATTTAACTAATTTCTCATTGTTAGTATTTCATACCACTGAAATTCATATGTACTGCCAGTTTTTTACGTTGGTTGAATGGACATTATTATTCTCACTCCTCAGGATAGCTGGCAATCCTCTACTATGAATCTGCACTAAATGTAATATTTATTTGAACTCATTGCCTATAGGGCCAGATCCTATGACTGATCCTTGTCACAATACCAACAACAACTCTCACAGGTTTCCAGGGGTACTTTGTGTGCCAAATAATTGTCAAATCAGGCCTATCGTCTTATATTACATTTGTGCCATCTGTCTTCTCACACAGTGTCTGTGTATGGGGTTCCAGCCTTCAGCTCTCCCTGACCAACATATTTATGACGGCCACTGTTGTCCTGAAAATTTTCAGTAAAAAAATGTTAAATCTAAAATCAAACCAAGATCATATACAACATGAAATGACTGAAAGAAATAATAAAAAGAGAGCTACATTTCTGCTTCTTTAGTTCAGGCAACAACAGCTTTAACACTACAATAAATATTTTTTGACTTTTAAAAAATATATATTTCTGACTAAACGACATCTTTTTTGGCTAAGATCACAGGTAGTATCGATGATGAGACTGAGGTGCAAAATCTTAACTCAGAATCTGACACAAACTTCCATAAAAGTCAGGAGTGTTTGGTTTCTAGGTTTTGATTTGGGACCATCTTGGAGTCTGAGCTTGATACTGAACATGTCTTCTACCCAGAGACAATATTCTATCCCTGCAGATGGACAGACTCAATGATCAAGAGAGCCTTGCACAGAGACAAAATTTGTATCCACATCCAATCTGCAATCCACAAAAATGATCTGTGGGTATAAAGAGGATATCCATGGAGTTGCAGGGCTTTAGATAAAAAATGTTGATCCGCATCCATCTGCAATCTGCAAAAATGGTCCACGGATACCAACATCTGTGGATATCTGCGGATATAAAGCGGATACCCGCAGATTTGCAGGGCTTTACTAATCTAATAGGACTTTCCCAGTTCTAACTTCTTCTTCCTTCACGGCTCAACATGGGAATGAATTTTGTCATCTCTGGCAGCTTTTAAATTCTAAATGTGCAAAAACAATGGGTTTAAAGATGTTGCAAAAAGTTCTAATCAGTATGCTTGTTCTTGTGTTTTCAGGTTATTGGCACACAATGAAGGGCTGACGTTTATTGTGGTGTGGACAGTTTCTGAATTGAGGCCTGAACCTTCATCACTGAAATCAGTGACTTAAATAGAAACAGCATTGTATCTTTAAACAATTATGTTTAGGATTACAGTTAACTGTGTCCAATCTTATCATGAGGACCTTAAATGCAAGGACACGCATGACATCTAGACTGACAGTTTCAGTGCTAATGAGTTATAAGTGTTACAAGTATATGATATATCATAATGGCATCATGTAAAAAAATCAAATATCCTTTTATAATGAGCCTATATACAAATCCAGGGGAGTCAACTTGAAGAGGGGGTTCATTTGGAAAACTAAAGGTTGAAAGTCCTTCCTTTAAAAGTAGCAAGTAATAACATCACAATGAATCATGAAGATGGGATGATACTGTATGGACAGAAGACGAGGGAGCACCCTGACTACAATGGGTAAAGTTAGAGAGGTGGTGGTCAAATCTAATTTATTGGAGATGTCACCTTATGAATATGGGAGTCTTCATAGGAGGCCAATCAGAACCATTGTGATCAAGCTATTTTTAAATGTACTGTACCAAAAAACCATACAGTGCAGTCTAAGTATTTTTTTTAAATTATTTATCCAGGTAGTAGTAAATAATGAGAGCCAGATTCTCAACTTGCATAAAAGTATAGTGTTCAATGAACCTATGCCAATTTGCACAAGCTGAGGATCAGGCCTTAGGTTTGTAACTGACCTGAAATGTGCATCTACGGAGCTATTTCTGTCAACTGGGTAAACTGAATACTTTCTCCTTCCATAAACATTTGTGTTTCTTGCTCTTAAAAGAATACCCCCATTCCCCAATTTGAAAGCCACCTTTTCCTTAAATCAAATCACTTGTACTTTCCATTTCCATTCATGACACCAGCATGCGCTATGGACAGAGTGTGAGTCTTGGGCTTTTGAAGTTCCTAGTTTATTCCATTTAGTGTCACAATCGCTAAGCATTATTTAAAGGTAGCTTTTGTCAGCAAATATGAAACCCAAGAACAAACATACTGTTATGTATGTGTACACATATACACAAGCAACAAAGTATACATTACATAGCACATATGTTTTTTATATATGGTACACACACACACACACACACACACACACACACGTGTATAGACAAACATAAGTGGAATTTTTCTCTATTCAGGCAGAATATTGGCCAAACCAATATTTATTGAGAGTTACTCAGCTGTAATACATAAGGGGATTCACGACATGGTACATCTGGAGTCTTCTTAGTCTTTATGAGATAATTGCACCTTGGACCACTTAAAACAAGGCGTAACTAAAGGATTTGATTTTTAAATTTAAAAACATGGAACGGGCAGGAATTAAATCAGTCATGCCTCTGCACTGTTCATAAATGAAAGAGACTATAAACAAATGGGCAACAGAAATGGTACAATAAGAACAGGATTAATCTGAGTGTGATTAATTCAGTGTCAGATTAAAATGGATAGTGCCAGCTGTATCGGATCCATTCTGCAGCATTATTCTTTCCTGTCACTTTTTGTCCACCCCCCTCCCATTCCAAAAACCACCTCCTTGGTAGATAAACCTGCAAGAGAGTTAATTGTCACATACATGGATTTAATCACATTGTCCACAGCGTTTGGGGGCCTTGCCTTCAGCGATCCATGACTAATTGTTGTGGTAATTTTTCAATCATTAACAGCAGCGCATATGCTGCAGACAAATCCCATGACACCCACCAAAGCCCAGTGGCAAGAGGCATACACTCCTTCATAAAGGCCACCACACTCCCCCCTACACCTATTATACCCTCATTAATATATGTCGGTTTCCTTTGGATGGAGATGGGAGGGGTGTACTTAGACTATATATTGATAGCTCAATAGTTTGTTTTTATTTTCCTTAAGGCATGATCTGGTGGGGATGCTTGGTGGGGGAAAGAGAAGGAAATTAAAACTCCATCTGGGACACTAGCTGAAGGCCTGCTCTACATTCTGCTTGTCCTTCAGTCATTTTATGTTGAGCTTGTGTGCTTCAGCAAGTGCCCTTTCTTTGTGTTTCAGCTGTATTAGAGATTTCCATGGCAACTGCCGGTGCTCATCTGCTGCACCATACTGCAGCCTCTCTCAGCTCAATTCTCCAGTCGCCCCAGTGTCAGACAGGGCACGCTATAGGCACTGGTGGGACAAGACCTTGCCTTAGGGAATCCTCCCGCTGATTGAAGCCCTGCTCTAATCACCTCACAATATAAGCGAACCAGATCACATAAAAACAATTTTCTTTTTGAGATTCTAGGAAATAAAACAAACAAACAAAAAATCCCTAGAGGCTCTTTGTTGCTCCAAAGCAAAAGCAAAACAGCACCCAGGATCGTGCAGTAGCAGAAGGGATTAGTTCCATAACAGTCTGGAAGGAATTGGGGGAAATACATAAAAGCATCTCTGCTAGTCCAAGCTACATGCCCTGCTCCTTTAGCTCAGCTGGCAGAGTGCTTGCCTGGGGAACAGGAGGCCCACATTTCAGTCACCTCTGTGACTTCTCCTTATAAATGAATTTATTCACTGGCACGCGGGCCAGTTTATGCTAAATGAGGTGTGTGGCGCCCTCCACTGGAGCCTACCTGAACTCATAGAAAATGTCACATTCGGTACCCAGTTTGCACCCTCTGGATGCACTCAGTGGGGTCATGTTCCTCCCTTTCCACCGCTGTAAGTTAATGTATTAATTGTCACATAGGCCTGTTTATAGGACACGTGCAGCAGGTCCTTCAGAAGAAGGCAAGCCCAGGAATCCAGATTCAGACACTGCAGCATCATTCCTAGGAAAATACCATTTTAAAACAGAGGTATAAAGAGCACCCAGAGGCTTTAGAAATGCAGATAAAATATTAAGTATCAGAGGGGTAGCCGTGTTAGTCTGGATCTGTAAAAGCAGCAAAGAGTCCTGTGGCACCTTATAGACTAACAGACGTTTTGGAGCATGAGCTTTCGTGGGTGAATACCCACTTCGTCAGGCACAAGGTCATGTATTCACCCACGAAAGCTCATGCTCCAATACTTCTGTTAGTCTATAAGGTGCCACAGACTCTTTGTCGCTTTTTACAGATAAAATATTAGTTATTGATAGCAAGTAAATAATAATAATAGTGGAAAGATCCCCAAAGAAAGTAAATGAACAAACAAGAGCTCGTGGCAAAGGAAGAAGAGATTAAATACAAGAAGAGCCCACTCACTTCCTGGGCCTCCAACCTCAAAAAACTTTTATTTAGTTTCTGGTTCTCATCATAAGGGAATGAAAAAAAATCTTATTCTTTTGGCCTGTTTGTCACAGTCATGGCACCAGCTCTCTCATGTAACTGTTAGATAAGTTATGACAAGACCAATGCTTTATTCTCCTCTAGCATGGCTGTCAGCATGCAGTGCTTCTGACATTCCCAGAGCCTCCTCTAAGCCAGTGGTTTTCAAACTGCGGGTCATGACCCAGTACTGGGTCGCGTAATACTGGATCACAGTGGCTCTGGTCAGCACCACCGACTGGGCTGTTAAAAGTCCTGTCGGCGGTGTTGCCCGTCTAAAGCAGGCTAGTCCCTACCTGTTTGGACACCGCGCTGTGCCCTAGAAGCAGCCAGCAGCAGGTCCAGCTCTTAGGCGGGGGGGCCACAGAGCTCCATGCACTGCCCTTGCCCCAAGCACCAAGCACCAGCTGCGGGAACCAGCCACTGGGAGCTGGAGGGCGGTGCCTGTGGGCGAGAGCCACGCAGAGCCGCTTGCACGCCTCCGCCTACGAGCTGGACCTGCTACTGGACACTTCTGGTGCGCAGTGCGATCACGGTGCCAGGACAGGTAGGAAGCCTGCCTTAGCACCCCCACTGAGCTGCTGACCAGGAGCTGCCTGAGGTAAGCCCCCACTCCAACCCCACACTCCAACCTCTTACCCCAGCCCAGAGCCCCTCCAACACCCTGAACCCCTCATTCCCAGCCCCACCCCGCACCCCAACCCTGAGCCCCTCCCACACTCAAAACATCTCATTCCCAGCTCCATTGGGTTGTGGGCATCAACAATTTTCTTTCTCTGGGTCACCAGAAAAAAAGTTTGAAAACCACTGCTCTAAGCCATCGTGCAGGACTGTCACACTCACTCTTCCGTACAAGTCACAATGAGCCATGGTATACATTTACAAAATATCAGAGGGGTAGCCGTGTTAGTCTGGTTCTGTAGAAGCAGCAAAGAATCCTGTGGCACCTTATAGACTAACAGACGTTTTGCAGCATTTACATTTACAAAATAGTACTTCAAACGTTTTTTTATTTTTCAACAGCTCGCTCTCCCACAATCAAAAGTTTGTTTTGCCTGGGTGGCGGGAGGGAGAGGATTTATGGAATACAACTGAAGCAACATTTTTTTTTTGCATGTTGTTCTCTCGGGGGGGAAAAAAGGGGCAACAACATGTAAACTGTTTCTTGATTAATTTCTGCATGTGGTAGAGTCATTGTTATTACCGTGCTGTACTGTGTCAGTGTCACGGACACGGGAACTGCACAAGTTAGGGGATCTGCCTTCTAAAGCCTACAAAACATGACAAAAAAAAAATCCTGACACTGGCAGATGGCATGTGAATCACTGTAAAGGCAATTAGCAGCTCGCTGCCGGATTTTGACATGCTGGGGAGGAGAGAGGGGGTTTTCTCTGCTTGGAGCAGTTAGCACTAAAGGGGATGGAAATAGGGATTAGTCTCACTTTGCTCCCACAGAGCCTTCACAACTGGTGTTGCTGGCTTTGCGGCTGCTGTACCATAGGTGCCCCTAAGTCTCTGTTGCAGAAAGATTTGCAGCATCAATAAAATTGCCATCTCGTTACTTTGATGACTACAAGTCACAGCTGGTGCAAAGAGAGGGGTGTTAAGCAGAATAAAGATCTGTGTAGCAAAGGAACAGAGTCACCCAGCTAAGCACTGACACTGCTATGCAAAAACATTATGGAGCACTACTGAAAATGTATCAAAACCCTCGAGTGTTTCTAAGAAACAACTATAAATGGATTTTTGAACTGTTCAAAAATTGGGTTTCTCTCAAAATGGTTCAGTGTGGCAGAAGATGGTCTCAAATTTTGATCAGTTCAACTAAAACTGAATCCTGCAGCCTGATTCTTGTGGATGTGTTTCTCTTCAAATAATGCCAGTCAACAAGAAACTGAAAAGAGTAATAATACAAACTGCAATAATAAAATAATAGTTCCAGTACATGGCCCCCTAAGATTCCACATGTCACGGTGCTGCACATCCTGGTTACAACGAGAGCAGGAACAGAGCTCTGGCTAGAGCAACTCTGATGGTTGATACCACCATGACTGCTAACCTGTGCTACTGTCACCTTGTTCACCCATCAACCTCCCCCACATTTGTCACCTTCTTCACTGGTTATGTATTAGCTAAATCTTAGATTGTGAGATTTAGAGTCTATTTGTTGGTACAGTGTCAAGTACAATAAGACCCTAATCCCTGTTTGGGTTCCAAAAGCAGTGTGGCAACAGAAATAATAACTACAACAACTCAGAGCCTCCTACTCTAAAAGCAGTCTCCTACCCTTTTTGCTAAAGAAGAATCTTCATTAGCTGTCTGATACAGGGCCTATGATGCAAACAGTTTTGATTCTCTCAGTCAAGAGCAGCAGGAAATGTACACATTAGCTAGATAATTCAAATACTTATAGATGGCTTCCATCTGAGACTCTAAGCGCATTTTGCAAATATTAATTAAGCCTTACAATGATGTGTCAAGTAGGTAAATTATTATCCCAATTTTGCAATAGGTAAAGTGAAGAACACAGTAAAAAATGGCTATTGAATGACAAGTAGTTGTGGGTTTGGTTTGTATTTTTAAAGGAAATCCTGTTCTACAGTTTTAATGCAGATCTACGTTAACAGTTCAACGGAGTTATAAATGTTAATTGTGCAACTACTGCATGGAAACAAACCACAACCAACCAAAAGCAATTCCTACAATCAAGCAAGCCAGCCTTTCCCAAGTTCTAACCACTATTCAATACAAGAAATAACTATAACTTCCCAGTTAATACTGCATGTGTAGAACTACCATACTAATTGCTAGGACATGAAAAAAGATCACAGATACACTATGAAACTGCAGATCATTGTGCAGATAGAATAAAAGAAATATAAGATCAAACATTTAGAAGGCAGTCACTGGAGTACAGGAAATAATCAGCCCCGTGAGTATTGAGGTGAAGAGATGATCATTTTAAAGAACATATGAATTGCCATAGTGGATCTGATCAATGGTCTATCTACTCTGATATTTTGTTAGCTACAGAGACCACTACCAGAGGAAGTTGTAAACTCCATAAACCATAATTGTGCAATAACATGGCTATACATGAAGTTTCTTCATCATCATCTCAGGCAGTAAGTGCCTGTCCTGAAGCATGAGGACTGATAACATTTTTATCAACCCTAGTTTAGCTGCTGGTATTATTCGTATTATTCATATTAATTGTAGTGTAAACAGGAGTTTGCTTACTATGCAATTCCAAATGAGTTAATAACAGATCATGGCTCATTTTGGCAATCCTCTTTGATACATCAGTTCACGCAGTACACAAAGCTAAGCCCTTGCCAGGCAGCAACTACTGAGTTAGCAGAAAAGTCTGTACAAAAGCAAAGAATTTGTTTTTTAAAACACCCTCATGGTTTCAAGGAATACACTTAACATTGAATAGTGCAACACAATGCTTTGTTTTTCCACCAAGTCAGACACTTTTGGGTAGAAGGACCAAAACCTTAACACCAACATCTAACAAGCTTCTTGTGCCAAAGAAAATTTACCCCTTGAAGTAGTTAGAAAGCAACGATATGATAGAAATCTAGATGCGAAGAAATACCCATTGCAAGCAGGGGCGGCTCTACCTTTTGGGCCGCCCCAAGCAGTCATGCGCGGGAGGCGCCCCGGAGCCGCAGGAGCAGCGGACCTCCCGCGGGCATGACTGCAGAGGGTCCGCTGGTCGCTCGGCTGGACCTCCCGCGGCTGCAGACGGTTCGCAGGTCCGGCGGCTCCGCTGGAGCTGCCGCAGTCATGCCTGCGGGAGGTCCTGCCGAGCCGCGCGACGAGCGCCCCCTCCGCAGTCATGCCTGCGGCAGGTCTGGTCGTCCCGGGGCTCCGGTGGACCTCCCGCAGTCATGACTGCGGCAGGTCCGCCGGCCCAGCCTGCCGCCCCCCCGGGAAAGGGCCGCCCCACGCGCGTGCTTGCCGCGCTGGGGTCTGGAGCCGGCCCTGATTGCAAGTGGGAGTAAATGTTGAATTCCAAACAGAAAGTGCCAGTGTAACAGCTATTCCATCTAGACCAGTGTAATATGACTACTGAGAGTCAGGCCTACAGGAGGGAAGGCAGTGTGACCCAGCGGACAGACCACTGGACTGGGACTCAGGGGACTGGGTTTCTATTTGTGGTCTGCCATTGTCCTGCTGGGTCACTGGGGCAAGCCATGTCACTGCTCTGTTCCTCAGTTTCACCATCTGTAAAACAGGGATAATCCTTAACAGAAGACAACTAAACAAAATCACACACAAACATGGCTCTCTGGTTTTTGAGGGTATCCAGAGACAGTGTTTCTCTAATACATTTACCTTAAGGACAAATAAGAGGTGCAACAAACATAGGCTCCAGTGATTAAAGAGGCCACCCTACTAGCATATCTAAATTCTGAAACTATAGCACATGAAAAGATCAAAATTTAGTTTGGTGACCACACATCATACTTCTTAATATTATTATTTATGTAACAGCCAAAAGTGTGGTAGGAGCTTGACAGCAAAACAGGTCATTGCTCCAATGAGCTTACAGTCTAATAAGGCAATGTACAAACAAAGGAGTCAGAAAAGGGATGTAACTTTTTTCTAATTACATTAGTCTCTAATCCCCATTATATGCCTGCCAAACCTTCAGCCCTTAATTCAGTGTCAATTTTTTAATCTATATTATATCAATTTTCTATGATACTGTGATTTAAAAAAAAAATCTTGCCCAGTCCTCAAAGCTTTGCCCAATCACCAAATAATGCTTTTACTCTTTTCTACACTTAAGTTTTCTAAGAATACATAACCTGCATTCTTCCATTTCTAACTACCAGCTGCACCCACATCTACCTATTTTTAATTCAAAGCATGATGCTACCAGAAGTCACTATGGCTCCAAAACAGGAGTGAGATGCTGATTTTGCCTAGTTCTGGTGAAATGCTGAGAAGCAGAATTCTGAATAATCAACTGGCAGGAGCCCAGCCCTAGATTAACTCCACTCATATTTTATATAGCTGTTTTTACAGCTAACACATCTTTAGATGGGTAAACTGTACTCTTAATGTGTCATTTTGGATCAGACACAGCATATGCATTTTTATACACATAAACAGTACATAGGAACACATGAATTGCCATAATGGCTCAGCTCCATGCTCCATCTAATCCAGTATCCTACCGCCGACGGGTGCAGGAAACCACGCTGTAGGCAGAGATGGGATAATATGCCTCTTCCTCCCCCTCCCCACATTGAGGTTTCATGCTAATCTAGTAGGAATGTGCTTTTGCCTTGAAATATGAGAATTTTATCTCCCCTCCAATGCTCTTTTTGTTAACATGGATAGCAAGTGCAAATATGTACAGAATAAAGTCTTTGGAACTCTCCCAATTAGTGCTCATGAAAGTGAGGAATTGTTATCCTGGCCTTGATTCTAAAAAATGGAGCTCAGATAATGTGCCTTAGCATAACTGGGAAATTCTAGTTAGTGCCATCAGTCTTACAGTAGTATCGTGAGAAGAATTCATTTAGTTGAGGTATAAGAAATTTCAGTCAGAGTTTATCTTTGACTGTCTCTAGTGAAAAGTGTGTGCTAACGAAGTCTGAACTAATCTGAAAGGATTCCCCTAAATCTATTTGTTCTTTTGGAATAATTCATTAGCTAAATACTTTTCAACTGTTACAATCAAAAAAGAATTCCCGACTGGAGCCTTATTTCACTGGATTCCAGTAACTTTTCTAGTATTGCAGTCCCCAATTCTATCTTGCATCAAGCAACGTTTTGAAACAAAATTCAGTGACAGACCCAGCCACTGATAGTAAGGAGATGAGACTGATGCATGAAGAGCCTAGTTTCTGAATTAGGATGGTATTTATTCTCAGAAGTGGAAGAAAAAATGGTTACCTACCTTTCATAACTGTTGTTCTTCGAGATGTGTTGCTCATGTCCATTCCATTCTAGATGTGTGAGCACCCACATCCACAGCTGTCAGAGACTTTTGCCTAAACAGTATCCACAGGGCCAGCTGTGTCTCTCTTGAGTGCCATGCTAACGCATCGGTATATTACGTGCCACCAGCCCTACGCTCTCTCAGTTCCTTCTTACCAGCAACTCAGACAGCAGGGCAGGAGGGCGGGTAATGGACTGGACATGTGCAACATATCTCAATGAACAACAGCTACACAAGGTAGATAACCGTTTTTTCTTCTTTGAGTGTTTGCTCATGTCGATTCCATTCTAGGTGACTCACAAGCAGTATCCCTGGAGGTGGGCTCTGAGTTCATGGTCATGCAGCTTGCAACACTGCTCTAGCAAAGCCAGCATCGTCTTGGGCCTGCTGGGTAAGCACGTAATGAGACATAAACGTGTGGACGGATGACCGGGTGGCAGCCCTACAGATATCCTGGACCAGCACTTGAGCTAGGAAAGCTATTGAAGAGGCCTGCGCTCTAGTTGAATGGGTGGTCAAAATCGCTGG
Source organism: Mauremys reevesii (assembly GCF_016161935.1). NCBI lineage: Eukaryota > Metazoa > Chordata > Testudines > Geoemydidae > Mauremys > Mauremys reevesii. The sequence continues at coordinate 171,922,745 of NC_052624.1, read as the reverse complement.
AGGAGGCACCTCTGCCTGATTGTAGCTGTAGCGGTTACAGGCAGTGATCCAAGACCACATTCTCTGAGCAGACACTGGACAACCATTCATTCTGTTGGCCACTGCGACAAACAACTGTGTCAACTTACGAAACAGCTTGGTCTGCTTAATGTAAAAGGTTAGCGCCCTTCTGACGTCGAGAGAGAGTGTTGTAAAGATAAACACGTTAAAGGGGTGTTGTAAAGATAAACACATTAAAGATTGCCAAGCGCTCAGATATCATTGTGCGGGCCATTGAAGTACCTTAGATAGAGAGTCACTGGAGAAAAAGAGATTTTGTTTTCCACTAAAATATTTGTGATGGGGGCAACTGAGACTCAAGAGGGAGAGTTAAATTACTCTGGAAGCCTTGTTTGAGATGTACAACCTTAATTCAGCATAACACTGGAGGTGTTTTACGTGTCTATGTGCTCAAACCATTGATATGCAATAGTAACCTGAACTTCACCTTAAAGCAGAGGTCCCCAAACTATGGGTCGTACCCCCCACCCCCAGGGGATTGCAGAGGAACGTTCAAGGGGGCACTGTTGGGGGCAGAGAGGGAGCACCACCCAGCTCCGCCCCCTAGTCCCGTCCCCAGCTGTGGCCCCTGCCTTGGCCTCCTTACCCCTGTCCGTGTCCGCCCAGCCCTGCGGCCCCACTCCCAGCCCCAGCTTTGGGAGGGGGGAGGTGCGGCAGACAGGGGTAAGGGTGGGGGGCAAGGTAAAAAGTTTGGGCACCGCTGACTTAAAGGTTTTGTAAGGATGTGCATATGTGTACTCCTCTCTATTATATCTATACATACATACATACACACATTTAAATACTTAAAGATTCCTGCAGTGTTAGCGCTCAAAAGGATGTTAGGACAGGTAGAACACATTGAGTTTGCATATTGGATAGGCCATATGCACCATCTGTTGAAACATTTTAATGCAATTTATCAGGCAAGACCCAAAATAAAGAGCTGGATGAGACATTAAATTTCCCATTTCCCCAAATTCCCTGCCCTCCCACTGCTTGATATATAAATCAAAATCCTACATCTCTAAAATGTAACTCAGACTATATTAATAAATTAAACAAGTAAAACTGTCCCTACAAGGCAGCATTAACAAGGTTTTTCCATTAGCTACTAATTCACTGCTTATTAAGCATGATACTGAGTTTGGATGTGTCAAAACCAGAGCTAAAACAACTGAACGGTTAAGAATCTGGAGCTGCCATTTTCCTTTAGAAAGCAGGTGTAAAAAAAAATCAAAAAAAATCAGATGTTTAGAGTGTTACAGCTAAGATTACACGTTAAAATTTTTATTGTGCAGAAGATGGCAGCACTGGGCTCAGTAACACTTGAAGTACTGGAATTCAATACTGTAGCTAAGCTGTCAGTGTTTTAAAACAGGAAAAACAGACATTTTGAGGATTAGCATCTAACTTCCACCTCACACGATACTTTGTGGCAAATATGCTTCTGCCTTAAAACCTCTCACATGCAGAGGAAGAGTTTGCTTCAGTGAAATTAGTTTAGTTACTGCAAACTCTTTTCTTTGTGTTTCTCTGTCTTTGAGAAAGACACTTTATCATGCTCATTAGTCTTCGCTCACAACAATCTTAGGACTGAATATATAAGGACTGACAACAATAAATTGTCAGCAAAAGTGCTTTCACTGTAACTTCAAGATATTATACACAATCCTTTGAACCTCAGCACTGCACAGCAATGTTTGAACCTAGAATACAAACGAATGCAAACTGTGCACAGTTTCTCCATATTCTTGTCAAAGGCCTCATTCTGTCACTGAAGTCGGAGCAATCCTCTTTCCTTCCATTTTAGCCAACTGACATTTTCTGTGCCAAGCCCTCCTCATATCCACTGCATTCATCCTCAACCTCAAAAAACAGGCAAATGGCCATCTCTGAGGGCTATGCCAATGCTACTTTCTGAACTGGAGATACATTTGCAGCAACAAGCCTTGCCAATTCTCCCCACAAGCAGCTTCAGTACAGCAGCACTTATGATTTAGCCTAAGATTTACTCATGGGGAATTTTAGTAAAAATCATGGATAGGTAACAGGCAATGAAAAAAATTCATGGCCGCTGCTTTGGTGGGTCTTGGGGACCAACGGCTGGCCCCTATTTTGGCGGCGAGGGCTGACTGGCCCCGGCTGCCCGCTGCTCTGAGGTCCGAGGGACTGCTGCTCCGATGGTCCCCGAAACGGTCCCCGAAACTGCTGCTGCACCGAGACTGCTGCTCTGGGGCTGCCCCCAGGGACAGCAGCCCCAGCCGCTGCTTGGACAGCCCTGGAGTCAGCCACACTGGCAGCAGTGGAAGTCACAGAGGTCTCAGAATGTCATCGAATCCGTGATTTCCATGACAGACTTGCAGCCTTACTCATGGTTCACAAGCACTCGGTGTGAGATATCGGAGAGCGTTTACATCTAGAGCTGGAACTACTGTTTTTCAAAAAGTCTTAATTACAAAAATATACAACCTACTAGTTATTACTACTATGATTCATTATTATTTGTATTGCAGTAGAGCCTAGGAGCCCTCATCATGGATCAGAATCCCATTGTACTAGGGGCTGTACAAACACAAAACCAAAAGACCCCAACAGAGCTTATGTTGTGCTTAAAAGCTTCAATACTTCATTTTCTAATTGTTGAGTGTTAATTATAGTAACCATAACTTTATATTAATATGACTTTTATACATGAATTTTAATACAAATAATATTTAAATACACAGTTTTACTATTAGGAAAAACGCCGCACACAACATGAAATTTACAAAAAATCTAGAACAAGATTTTATACTGATTATGGTACTGAATTTCCTTCTATCTAGCTCTTTCTGTTTACACTACAGTAAATTTCTAAAGTTCTGCATCACTAACTTCAGCCTTAGGGGAACATATAACTACATTCCTTACTCTGTGCCTTTGGAATAATAAGAATTTTCTAAAAAGTTGAAATAAATTTCTACAGCATGGAAACAGGTGGAGTTTTTTGGTTTTTAGATACATTAGATATATTGATAGAATTTAAGCCAGAAGGGACCATAAGATCATCAAGTTTGACCTGCTGTATATCCTTCTGTATTACACAGACCTATACATTTCACTCAATTTGATGACAAGATATCTTCCAGAAAGGTATCAAGTCTTGATCTGAAGACATCAAGAGATAGAGAATCCACCACTTCCCTGGGTTGTTTGTCCAATGATTAATCACTCTCATTGTTAGAAATTCATGCCTTATTTCTAATTTGAATTTGTCTGGTTCAGCTTCCTACCATTGGTTATACCTTTTTCCACAAGATTAAAAAGCCCTTTAGTACCCAGTAGTCTCTCCCCATGAAGGTACTTATGCACTGTAATCAAATCACCCCATAATCTTCTTTTTCATAAACTAAACAGATGGAGCTCTATACATCGCTCACTATAAGGGATTTATTCTAGCCCTCCAATCATTTTTCTGGTTCTTTTCTGCACCTTCTCCACTTTTTCAACATCCTTGTTAAGCTGTGGATACCAGACCTGTATGCAGTATTTCAGAAATGGTCTCACCAATGCCATACACAGAAATGCAAACACCTCCCTACTCCTACTCACACATTAGACCATTTTGCCACATCTTCACGTAGGGAGCTCACACTGAGTTGCTTATTTACTATAACCTCTACATTCTTTTCAGAGTCACTGCTTTCCAGGATACAGTCCCCCATTTTATAGGTATGACCTGCATTTCTTGATCCTAGAGGCATAATTTTGCATTTGGCTATATTAAGCACATTTTGTTCAAATGGGCCCAGTTTACCAAGCAACCCAGATGGCTCTGTATGACTGCCCTGTCTTCAGCATTATTTATCACTTCAAAACTAGTCACATAGGCAGGCCGAAGACCTGGAGGCAAAGTTTGGCACCATATTCTCAGTGGGGTTATAAAGAGTAGTCTTCCTAATATATGCATTGCAATTTTCTTTTAAACAGTCAATAACCCTGCAATCTCTCCTCTCCCTTTTACACTTCAGGGTTTTTATGTTGGAATCAAACATCATCACAATGGGCACCCTAACTGACCTCAATACACAGGCCAAGGTCTGAATGGGTATGAAGAATGAACAACCCCCATATCCCATCAAGGATAAGGCTCTAGGATAAGGCTGAGGTCAGCTTTAGAATCTTGGGTGAAGAAATCTGGCATAGTTTTTCTTAATATCAGAAGCAGTTGAACCTTGAAAGTGAGGTATGTCACTAAAACAACCCTATACAAGATAAAGCAATGAAATTTCAAATGTATTTTTGTTGTCTCTGTCATTTGGGTTCTTTGTAACACATTTTGAAGGTCAATGTCAGACACTGGAGACCTAGCAGGTTGAGAGTTATGCTGTCAGGAAAGACAGACAAAGACTGTGGAATCTTTTCTTTGATATAAAAAGACAAAAATAAATAAATAAATAAAACCCAGAAGACCAGGAACGTGGGCAGTGAATGAAGCTAATAAAGCTTTTGCTCTTGCACAAATCTGACTGTTTTAAAGTACATATTCTATTTAAAGGTGACTGAAATCAAAGAAAGGTTTCTGTCAGAGATGGTCCAAGTTTACTTTGTCCTGCCTCAGCGGAGGAGGTTGGACTTGATGACCTCCTGGGGTCACTGCCAGCTCTATATTTCCATGATTCTCTGTAAAGAGAAGTGAGTATCAGAAGCATCTTCAGTAGAAGAGAGTAATTGGGAAAACAATCCTTTATCCCAGATTCCATAGGGCATTACAGCTACAATGGAATTCTTCAAGAAGAATAAAAAAAACAAAAAAAAATAAATAATTTATATTTTATATTTTTTGAATTTGATACATCCTCAAGTTATCCACCAAGACACTGTATTAAGATATTACAAGCAGGAGAACTGTCATTGCAAGACCCATGCAGTGTTGTTGTAACTGTGTCAGTCCCAGTATATCAGAGAGACAAGATGGGTGAGGGAATATATTTTATTGGACCAAATTCTGTTGGTGAGAGAGACAAGCTTTTTTTTTTGCTACACACTCTCTTTCTTTTGTTTGGGGAAGGTACAGGAGGTGTCACAGCAGAACAGATAGTTTTAGTAGTTTAGTAGTAGTTAGGGACCATTCAAGTGATTATTACTACTCTTCTTAACTATACCTAACAGGGGGGGGCAGGGAACTTGTCTTTTAATCAGCCTATAATGCTCATCTATATTTCTGCCCAAAAAAAAAAAAAAAAAAAAAAAAAAAAAATAAAAAAAAAAGCATGTGGTGTGTCCAGGCTCAGGCCTCTTTAAAATATAGCCATAGCTAGCACATACAACCATGAGTCTGACAGCTTAGTGTGTGGTCTTTTGGTGGTGGTCACACAACAAACAATAAATAAAAAATAATAATAAAAATAAAAGTAAAGGTATATTTTTTTTAATGTATTTTTTTTTTTTTTTTGAATTTTTTTTTTTTTTGGCAAAACATCATAACATAACAAACATTTCATAAATAACCAAGTCATCAAAAATGTGTTGTGTTGTTTTTTGTAGTATTTGTTAGGAATAAATAGTTTCTATTCATTATTTTACTTTTTTGTTTTTTTTTCAAAATTTTTAAAAAAAAAAAAAAAAAAATAAAAAAAAAATTAAAAAAAAAAAAAAAAAAAAAAAAGCAAAAAAAAAAAACAAAACTTTTACTGTAGGAAAGGTTTTCTTCATCTTAAGTTCATTCTGTCTGCATGCTGCTGCCGCATGATGCATGAATGCTTACTTTCTACTCATCAGTTACTGGTGCTTATATCAGTTAGCATTAAAAGGATCTTAAAAAACTTAAAAAGTTGCTTTGTTTTGTGTGTGTGGCCAGTCAGCTGAAATGAAATATGAAATATTCAATTTTTTTTTGTTTTTTTTTTTTTTTTTTTTTTTTTTTTTCTTTTTTTTCCCTTCTTCCTGTTTTTTGATCTATCCTTCTAGATTCTGAGCATTTTAAATTCATATTTTTTTTTTTTGAAAGCATTTTTTCATTTTCATTTTTTCAATCTTTTTTTTTTTTTCATAATATCTGTTTTTCATTTTAAAAAATGTAATGTGTGATGTAGAGGATGTTCAAGCTATGAGGCAGGCAGGGTGAAATGAAGATGTTCAAAGTGAAAAACCATGTGAAAAAAAATGTGTAGTTTCTCTCTCTGTCTCTCTGATCTCTCTCTCTCTATCTATGGGCAAATGCATATCAAATAAACAAAATAGTTTTCAAAGGGCTTGGATTTTTTGTTTTTTTTTTTTTTACTTTTTTTTTTTTTTTTTTTTTTTTTTTTTTTTATTTTTTTTTTATTTTTAGGTAAAATTAGGGGGGGGGGGGGGAGGGGGGGGGGGGGGGGCACTGACAGGGCAGGGGGGGGGGATCCTGCTGCTGGGAGGCCCAGAGATGCCAGCAGACAGGAGGAGGGGAGAGGCAGGGCAGGCCACCAGAGCACAGGCCTTTGGCCAGGGCTGAAGGGGGAAGAATGCCCACACTGCTGCCAGGCCACCCCACTGGAGAACAGTCCCACTGCCTGCCCCACTGCCACACACAGCCAGTGAGTATGACAGTGCACAGGGCCAGTAGTGGAGCCGCCAGTGAGCAAGCAGACTGCAGACAGGGCCTGCTACAGGGCAGGCAGGGGCCAGCTGGCTCCCCAGACAGGAGGAAGCTGCTCTGGCCCTGACTGGCCCCCGCCCTGAGAGGCTTGCTGCCCTGGCTGCTGCTGGCCTCAGCCTCCCTCTCCCCCCTGCCCTTGCAGCTTGCAGGCCTCCCCTCTCTGCTGCCCCCTGCTGCCCTACCAGGCCACCCCACTGTCTGCAGCCCCACCCAGCTGTGCCACTGCACTCTGTGCTTGTGCGCCTGTGTGTGCACTGTGCAGCAGCCTCAGCAGCTGCTGCTGCTCCTCCTGTGTGCAGGGCTGCAGGTGCCAGAACTGCAATGCTGCAGCAGGCTGCTGCAATTTCAATTGTGATACACAATTATAACAGGCACAAATTTGAGTGTGTCAGCTGAAATCTTCACCAAACAAATTCTAGTCAATTTAAATTGAAAGAGAGACAGCAACAATCATCATAGAGAAGAGAGATGGGGTGGAGACTAGACAGACCAAGATGTTGAGTCCAAGAGAAAAGATGCAAGGAGGCACTAAGCAATTGAGACTTCACAAAGAAACTAGGAGGCTTCATTTCCAGTTTGGAAAGGTACTTTTGATTCAGATGATTTCTAATCTAATTTAGATTTCTAACTTCCTTGATAGATAAAATCATAATAATAATAAGGGGGATAGAGACAGGGGTGTAAAGAATATAATAGCATGAAAATATAAAATACATAACCATTGTAATGGCAACTTAAATATACACAATTCTCAGATTACATAATCAAGTAAATAATTAATTATCAAATCCAGGCATCGTCAAATCATATGTATAACATATTGGACATTTTGGTTTTGCCTGTATTAAGTTTAGTACAAGGCCCTGTATATTTAATCTTTAACTAAACAACAGAAGACAGTAAGAGGAGCTTTATAGTGTTTCAGCGGCTGGTATGTGTTTCATACTAGTGCTAAGCCTAGGCACTTCTATTTGCAAAGTGAATTCTGAACAAGCTGGGGCAAGTGGGGGATTGAAAGCCTACTGCAACTTGAATCGCAAGTAAATAAGAAGACTCCTCAAATTAAAAACAAGCTTCTAGCCTCCCACCACATCTCACCAGAGAAGTTAATACACTTTCAAGCTTTAAACTTGTTTTTTCCAATTTGTAATATCCTCTGAGCAATCTCAAAATAAAATGTCTTCCTTTCTCAACAACTTTGTCTCTTTCTGTTTGACAAACTGATTCCTTCCTTTTTGTTCCCCACCTGCAATGCATTTTGCTTTGAATGGAGCTGAAATTAACAGGACTCTTTTGGTCTGTACATCATCATCATCAACTGACCTAATGGGAAACTGTTTTCCCATCCCATAAAACCTCAAGATTTCAAAAATACTCCTGTTAGTCCTCAGTGCAGAATGGAGTCCTTTCAAAGATTTTCAAGGAAAATGAGAGAGATGCCCCATCTGAATCTGGGCGAGACTTGAACCTGGGTCTCCCACATCCAAGGTGGGTGCCCTAAGCACCTGGGTATTAACTATTCCGGGATGATGCCCTCTCAATGTCTCCCATTGGAGCTGTCCCACTTTGTATAAATAATTAAATGTTCACTGGGCCAGAGACAGACTGACTCCATACTAGTGGTCAGGACACTCACCTGGGATGTGAGAAACCCAGGTTAAATCCCTACTTCAAAGAATATTTAAAAACAGGAATTTAGACTCTACTAAAGACATCAGAAACACAACCGCGGCCCAGCTGCAGCTCGCACTGGTGTAGCATATACAGTTACTGCAGCAACAGAAGGGGTTCTTCCATCACTGTAGGTAATCCACCTCTCTGAAAGTGGGTAGCGCTGTCTACATTCAGACTGACATTGGCTTAACTACATCTCTCAGGGTTGTACATTTTTCATATCCCTGAGCGATGTAGCTAAGTTGACCTAAGTTTTCAGTGTAAACCAGGCCAGAAATAGCTTAAGAAAACCTACAGCAACAAAACACACTAAATATACCATAACAGGAACACGTGGAGGCAGCAGCCTTCCCCCTTTGCACAAAATACATGAGTAGTATTCCAAAGGATCATTGGTATGTAGTAAACGACAACTGCTGTTTATTCCGGGGGAGCTACAGGTTCCCATCCTCTCCAAAAATCAAGGCCATGAAATAGTGAATTTGAAAATACTTGGAAAGTAATCCCATTATCTTTTTCTTTCCTTTTTTGTAATCTTTAAAGGATAACTCATGTCAGGCAACCAACCATAGCTCTGTAATTTCAATTAGATTAATTGCTGTTGCTCTTGAAACAGTACATGATCATCAGTACAAATAAACAACATGTAAAAGGAGAATATTTACCCAATTAACACATAGTGGTAGCTAAGATGCCACAGTGTTCTATGTGTGTGCTGTTTTGCTAACAGCATTTTTTAATCATAACTATTTGAATAAATTAGGCTTGATTTGAAAGACAGGAGAATTTGTCTGTCAATTAATTAGTTTATCTTTTAAAATTAAGGGTCCTCCCTCCCCCCAAATTCCGTAAAAAAAAAAGACACGGTTTCAGTTTTTCGGCTCCAGCTAGCTGGCTAGCTTGGTACCCTCACAGCATGCAGCATGCATTCTGTCTGCAGTCTTTCTGCTTCTGCTGCTGCTAACAGAGATGTGTGTGCACACAGCACACTGTGAGGGAAAAAGGATTTGGAGAGTGTGAAACTGATTGTGCTGGAAGTGTTTGCTAATAGAGATGTCAATGAAACAGAGAAGTTTCAGTACCTGAGTTAACTAGCTGCTGCTCCATGACCCCACAGCCCAGCACCTCCATCCATTCTCCTTGGAAGTTGATCTCCATCTCAAAGGAAGGGTGTGTAAACGGGAAGTAGCAGTCTACCCATCTAATTTCCAGTCCTGTACCATTGTTTAAAAATAAATAAATAAAAATAGTAAGTATTTAAGAGGCTACCCGCTCCAACCCTTTGTAAAACTTGTCCTTCAGTTAATGACACCAATTACTGCAATCCTGAGAAAATAAATATCAAACAAACTAATTTGCCGCACTTTTGTGCAAGGTAATAAATCTTGAAACTTGTGAAAAAATGGCCATGTCTTTTCTAATATGAAAAACACTTTGTGCAATTCAGGCACCCTTTGAAACCAAATCAATCACTTGTCAAATTCCAGCAACCACCTGGCAGAGAAGGAAAATGAGCCAAGATCATGAGATGGTAGGTAATTTTGTTATTCTCTGTAACAGAAAATGACTAAGCTCCTCAAATAAAGCTAACCCTTTTTGTTGTGTTTTTATTATTCTTATTATTTTACAATTTTAGTTATTACTTTAATGACAATTTAGGCAAATAAGTTTCCCCTCTTTTTTCCCCCCCAAACATAGTAATCTTAACTTATTTTAAAAATAAAGCTATTTTTCCCCTGCACGTGTTTGTGTATGAATATTTTATCACGTTACACATACGAGAATACAATGCAATGTGGTGTAACACACAAGATATCAGTGGCATGAGTTTGGGATGACTTCAGTACTTGTAAGTGGGGAATCCATAAGTGAGCTATGCATGCAGTGTTGCCAATCTTTGACATTTTGTCATGACCCCATTTTGGTTCATTTAATAAATCCCTAGTTCCTGGAGTTATGATTATATGAGAATCTCAGCTTTCATTAAAAAAAAATTCTAGCCCTGACAATTACAGAAGAAAGCTTGAAAACATGAAAGGCTTAAGAGCCTTTTAATTTTTTTTTAAATCTCATGACTGTTAAGCTAATTTTATTATTTCTGCAAGCCTGACGTGAATTTTGAATGTTTGAGTTTGGCAATATTATACATATAATCCCAAAACTGTGCCAAGAAAACCTTTTCAGCATACTACACCATTCTGATTACAGTAGATGCCAAATATTTTATGGGGGAAAAATGTTTAGATATGTTTTTGTTTGTTTGTTTATAGTTGTTGTTATTGTAAGCATCAGCATATATCAGGGCCAAACTGATCTCAATGTTGAATTACAGTTTCTATTCAAATTCCCTCCCCCGTCACTTTTTCCATTACTAATAAACTATATGAAACAAATTATTTTAGGTTGAAATTTTCCACGTTTAGTTTAAGCCTCCCACCTTTTTTTTTAAGCAAATATGATTCAGCCATTTTTGAGCAACACAAGCAGGGAACCCCCCAAACAACTTCCACAAATGTTCTGATGGAAATGTTTGCACTTACATTAATTAAAAATAGTGGAAACTAGAACCTTATTAATGACTCATTAAAATGGCACCCTAGAGGCCCCCCAGGTGAGATCATGGCCCTATTATACTAGGCACTGTCCCTACCCAAAACAGCTTACAATCTAGGGCCCTAGTCCTACCCTGTGATCCACATGGGTGCAACATCCCATCCACGTGGACCACAATGCAGGATCAAGGCCTAAATAGACAAGACAGACTAAGTGTGAAAGTACTGTGATCCCATTTTATCGCTGAGAGCTGATGCACAGAGAGATTCAGAGTGGGGTGACCAGATGTCCCGATTTTGTAGGGACAGTCCCAATTTTTGGGTCTTTTTCTTATATAGGCTCCTATTACCTCCCTCCCCTGTCCCAACTTTTGACATTTGCTGTCTAGTCACCCTAATTCGGGGTCTCTCTTCACTGCAGAGTTTATTCGGGTGTTGCCCTTCACCTCCTTCCCATGCACACAAGTGTAGTGGTGCTTTTAACTTGGGCTAAGTGGCTCGTTTAAGGCTATACGCTAAACCCCAAATGAAGCTTTCACTCATGCTGATAACCTGCTCACATTGCAGTGGGGATGCAAGTTAAACCACTTGAAGCAACGAAGCTAAGTTCAAAGTTGATTTAATTCATGTTCACTAATGAGCAAGGGAAAGCAATTCAAGTGCACTACCTAGGGAGGTGGTGGAATCTCCTTCCTTAGAGATTTTTAAGGCCTGGCTTGACAAAGCCCTGGCTGGGATGATTTAGTTGGGGATTGGGCCTGCTTTGGGCAGGGGGTTGGACTAGACGACCTCCTGCGGTCCCTTCCAACCCTGATATTCTATGATCCTATGATTCTACAGGACTGAGTGAAGTTTGCTGGGTAGACATTAACTATATATTTCCATGCAATAGATGATTTTTTAATTTTAAAGAGAAAACTTAACTTTGAATTTCCACAATTTATAACATTTGATTTTGGGTTTTTTTTAAACTGTATCATTCTCTTACAGTCTTAGGTGATAGATTATTTCAGACTTAGCTGCAGGCTAATGACATTTTTGCACGTAAATATTCATACACACACATTACACTGTAACACATGCACGTGTACACAGACAGCCAAAGCAGTAAATACGTTCAACATTTAGGAAACACCACAACGGATTCTGTCGACCGACAGCCATTCAAACACATTAGCACTTGCATATTTTCTTTTTTGCTTTTAAAAATAAACCTCAAGAACTTATATGGATGAAGGTTAACTTTTTATTCATGTAAAATCAGAAAATTCAAAGTGATGATGATCAGAATGACCATATTTGTACTATGTTTTTTTTATTTAAAGATACATACACACACACTATATGGTGATAATATATTTATATACGCATGAAGTCAGGATAGCTAAATCTATATGAAATCAGTATATATATGCATGAAGAGAGTAAAGTTATCCCCATATACTGTAATAGAGAACACTACGTATATACAAAAGGGATCAACATATAGTCACTGTGGGAACCATAACTTTGAATCTCCTGACATTTGTGCAATTGGAATCTTAACCCTAAGGCTGATATAAGACATCACAGTTTTTGTATACACATGCACATATGTGAATTTATTTTTCATTCAGATTGCATAATTTGCAATGGCAGTAAGAATTACGTTGAATATTCAACTAATTTTGTACTTAATAAAAAGAAAGCTCCAGTAGAATATATTTTTAATAATCTGCCTTTCAGATAGTGTTCAGATATTTGATTTCTGTTATTAAGACTCATCGAATCACAGAAATGTAGGGCTGGATGGGACATCATTTCTATGATTTTTAATCAAGTAAATACAATTTCAGCACATTATCTGAAAGACAGATTATTAAGGACTGAATAAAAAGCAGGAAGGTGAAAAAATGATTCTATTACATGAGAGGTTTTGGGGCGGAGAAGGTTGGTTTTTTAAATTTTGATCCGTTGTTGTATGTAAATAAGTTTTTTTGGTGTTCAAGGAACACTCCCTTTGGGGTATCAGACACTGTACAGAATGCAGTTCCTTTGCATTAGATTATACTGCATTATTTGTCACAGAGTTCATCATGTTACCCAGTGTTCTGATCCACAGGGAGGCTCAAAGAGTTAGGACTGCTGTGGAAAATATATATAAATTACCTGTAATTTAGGATTACTTAGAACACTAACCGAGTGTTTTGTAACATACATTCATTTTTTATTTATATTCAAAATTAAAGAAATAACATAAAAAGTACAGAAAACAGAGAAGGGATAGTAAAAAGAGAAGTACTGTATAAGAGAAACTGTATCAATACTGTATCAATCTTCTTTTATTTATTTTATTAACTTTTGTTTCCGTTTCTCCAGTCCTATACCAAGATGGAGACACCTAACTTCATTTAAATACACATTGCTTATCCATTAGGCTTAATTCTTTTTAAATTATTATGATCAGAGATTACACATGAGAAATTTCAGGCACAAAGGATTATTTCCAGATATTTTAAAAAGGCTGAGGGCTCCAAAAATCAGACATACAATTTGCAAAAGTCCAATAGGACTTTACAGAACACAGAAGGTTAACCAAGCAATTGGTCCTTCAGACACTAACTACCAGATGTAGCCCCACTGATTTCATTATTTCAAAAGGGACTGTTCATGGTAATAATCCATTACCCACTGATGTCAATGGGAATCCTCTCATTGGGTACTGGATTGGGCTCCTTGTCCAGCAGTACACCTCTACCCCGATATAATGCGACCCGATATAATACGAATTCGGATATAACGCGGTAAAGCAGTGCTCCGGGAGGGGGAGGGGGCAGGGCTGCGCACTTCGGTGGATCAAAGCAAGTTCGATATAAGGCGGTTTCACCTATAACACAGTAAGATTTTTTGGCTCCCGAGGACAGCGTTACATCAAGATACAGATGTATCTAAAGGATTAGACCTCTAGTGAGTAAAAAGTAAATGGAGGATTATTCTTATTTTTGAGTAATGCATGCCTGTAAGGAATTGCACAGATCACATTTGTATTGAACAGAGGTGGCATTGCTATATACTGAGCTAAAGGAAGAATCTGTCATTGGTAGCCTAATTGAGTCCTGTAAGGAAATGTTTAGCCAAAGGCACTGAAAATAAAAATCATTAAGGCAACCCATTGCTGTGGTACTAAAAAGAATCAGCAAAAACAGAGTACCAGACATTCTCCAGAGATTACACATCCATGTACTGTTTTGTTCCTAGTAGGATTATGTTTAGGAAAGGACTCTGGAAGAAAAGGACTACTCACAGAAGGAAACTACTGAGAACAGGAGTTGCTTAACCCTGTGTATGTAAAATTTACATCTCTCCTAAATTAAGCCTGCACTTCATTACTTCCTATTTTCATTTGTAGCCTCGTCTCCAGAAAGATATGCTGGAATTGGAGGGGTTTCGGAGAGAGGCAACAAAGGTGATTGGGGGGTATGGAACAGCTTCCATATAAGGAGAGATTAGTGGGACGGGGACTTTTCGGTTTAGAAGGGAGATGACTGGGGGGGTGGTGATTGGGGTCTATAGAGTCATGGCTGATGTGGAGAAGGTGGATGTGGGGGTGTTGTTTGATCCTTCTCATGCCCCGGGAACCAGGGGTCACCAAATGAAATTAGTGGGCAGTGGGAGGAGGTATTTTTTCACACGGCATGCAGTTGGCCAGTGGGGCTCCTTGCTGGGGGATGATGTGGGGGCCAGGACTATAGCAGGGTTCATAAAGGAACTAGATAAATTCATGGAGAATAGGTCCATTGATGGCTATTAGCCAAGATGGGCAGGGATAGTGTCTCTAACTTCTGTTTTCCAGAAGCTAGGAATGGGCGACAGGGGATCGATCACTTGATGATTGTTCTGTTCTGTTCTTTCCCTCTGGGGCACCTGGCATTGGTCACTGTTGGAAGACAGGATACTGGGCTAGATGGACCTTTGGTATGACCCAGTATGACCATTCTTACGTTCTATTAATTCTGCTTGTGACAACTGGCAGAAATTGGGTGGACCAAAAATCTAATTTATCCTATGTTTTCTCAGAAATTACCACCAAATGAGATTTTTATTAGAATGGTAAGAGGTACACAAATTGGAGAGAGTCCAAAGGAGAGCAACCAAAATGGTAAGAGGTTTAGAAAACATGACCTATGAAGAAAGGTTGAAAGAACTGGGCATGTTTAGTCTAGAGAACAAAAGACTGAGGGGGGACAGAAAAACAGTCTGAATAAGTAAGTTATGAACAGAACAGTGAACAATTGTTCTCTATGTCCACCCAGGGTAGGACGAGAAGTAATTGCCTTAGTTTGCAGCAAGGAATATTTAGGTTAGATATTAGGAAAAACTTTCTAACTATACAGATAATTAAGCACTGGAACCGGTAATCTAGGGGAAGTGGTGGAATCCCTGTCATTGGAGGTTTTTAAGAACTGGTTAGAAAACACCTGCAAGGGATGATCTAAGGCAGGGGTCCCCAACCCCCGGTCCGCGGTCCGGTACCGGTCCGCGGCCTCTTAGAAACTGGGCCACGAACCGACCCAGTGGAGCTTCCGCAGGCGCGCCTGCAGGAGGTCTACCCGAGCCGCGGGACGAGCGCTTCCTCCGCAGTCGTGCCTGCGGGAGGTCCGCTGCTCCCGGGGCTCCGGTGGACCTCCTGCAGGCATGACTGCGGGCGGTTCGCTGGTCGCGCGGCTCAGCTGAACCGCCCGCAGGCATGACTGCGGAGGGTCAGGACGAAACCGGTCCCTGGTCCTAAAAAGGTTGGGGACCCCGATCTAAGGTATACTTAATCCTGCCTCAGCACAAAGGAATTGACTTTTGAGGTCCCTTCCAGCCCTACATTTCTATGAACAATAATTCTTAGCTCTTATATAACTGTTTCATCTATAGATCTCAACGAACTTTCCAACGAAGTCTAGTTACAACAATGTTAGAAGAGAAGCAAGAAAAGAACAATGCATGTGGTATCAGGAGCCTCAAGGGCAGTGCAGTGAGGACTAACAGTGAAAGAAATATTAGTTCCCACTTGGCTTTCCTATACTCTTTTATTGGTACAAAGGTTCAAGAATTTGGTAAGGGAATATGATGAGTTTGAAAAATATCTGCAAGCTAACATATATTCTATGGAAGAGAATTTAATAATGTTGAGATAATTTAGAAGGGACTGCAATTACTATTTTGGACAGACTACCACCAAGAAAATTAAAGACTTACTAAATACCACATTGTGTTTTCCAATTATAGCCACATTCTTACTGAGGGACAGAAATTTAGCTTACAGTAAATTGGTGTAACACTATTAACTTCAGTGGAGGTATGCAGATTTTTTACTAACAGAAGAGCCTGACCTTACAGACTATTTATATCAGGGTTAGACTTTGACCTACCACACAAAATGAGCCTTTGACATACATCACACACTGATTTGCTAGCACATGTGAATGTGTAATATCTTTACCCAGCTTGCTATTATTTAGAACATCCTTGCTGATTCTCTTTCCATACTATCAGTGAGCATAATTACGGAGTCCACAACTCTTATCAAACCAGTTAACAATAATTGATTAAAAGCCCTTGCTGCTTCATCAATGAAGGTGGCCTACCTTCAGAATAATCTGTCTATTTTTCAACATATTCATGTTCAAATCATTCCAGTTCTTCTGGATGGTAATGCTGGAGGCAGCTAACAGGAGAGGCACAGCTGCGACTCTGTGCTTGGAGGTCATGTGCCATGGCAAGTGATGCATTTGGTCCACCTGTGCACTGTTTGAACATTTGTTTTCTGTGTAAGGGCTGCATAGCTGTGCCATGGGTAAACAGCTAACACAGGTCAGTTTGTTGGAGCTTCCGTAAGGGGTGTGTGGCTCTGACCCTTGGTGCTTTGATCATCCCTGGCCTGGTCTTCACTGGGGTGGAGAATAGCATAGCTGAAGTCGACATATCTTAGATCGACTTAGAATCACTTACTTCACGTCCTCGCGGCGCAGGATCAATGGCCGCTGCTTCCGCCTTTCGCTGATCTGGAGTTCAGCAGTTGACGGGAGAGTGATTTGGGATCCATTTATCGCGTCTACACTACATGCGATAAAATCGATCCCCGATAGATCGATCGCTAGCCGCCGATCCGGCGGGTAGTGTAGACATACCCTCTGAGTGGCTAATCACTCTCTGATGAGGAGAAGAAGAGATGAGCTTGGCTAAGCAGGGGGACTTGACATAAAAAAAAGACAGTTACCTTTTCCGTAACTGGCGTTCTGCAAGATGTGTTGCTCATGTCTATTCCAGGCGTGCTCGCCATGTGCACCAGTGCCGGAAATTTTTACCCTAGCAATACCCGTAGGGGAGTGCCCTTAGCGACCCCTGGAGTGGCACCTCTATGGCACGGTATAAGGGGCACTGCGCGCACCCCTCAGTTGCTTCTTCCCAGACAACTCTGACAGAGGGGAAGAAGTGCAGGATGTGGAATAGACATGAGCAACACATCTCGAAGAACACCAGTTACGGAAAAGGTAACTGTCTTTTCTTCTTCGAGTGATTGCTCATGTGTATTCTACAATAGGTGATTCCAAGCTATATCTGTTAGAGGTGGGTAGGAGTTCATAAACTCTCGGGATGGAGCACAGCCCTGCCGAACCCCCTGGTCTGAGAGACGATCGCATAATGCGAGGTGAACGTGTGAACTGAAGACCATGTGGCAGCCCTACAAATGTCCTGAATGGGGACCTGGACTAAAAAGGCAACCGATGAGGCTTGCGCCCTAGTTGAGTGCGCCCTCACAATTGACGGTGAAGGGATTCCTGCCAGATCATAACAGGTATGGATGTACGAGGTGATCCAGTTGGAGAGCCACTGAGTGGAGATCGGCCGACCCCTCATGCGTTCAGCTGAGGCAATCCTGAAGGGCTTAGTCTGCTCCAGGAAAAAAGCCAGAGCCCATCTCACATCCAGCGTGTGGAGGCAACGCTCCTCACTGGACGCATGGGGCTTGGGGCAGAGGACCGGCAGGAAAATGTCCTCACCCATATGGTAGGTAGGAGACCATCTTCGGGAGGAACGAAGGATGTGGGCAGAGCAGGACCTTATCCTTATGGAACACTGTGTATGGGGGCTCGGAGGTCAGGGCCCTGAGTTCCAAGACCCGTCTAACAGATGTGATCGCAACCAGGGAAGGCTACCTTCCACTAGAGGTGCAACCAGGAGCATGTAGTTAACAGCTCAAAGGGGGGACCTGTCAACCAGGCCAGCACCAAGTTCAGGTCCCACTGTGGGACTGGGGCCTAACGTACGGGAAGAGACAATCCAATCCAATTCCTTTAAGGAATCGGCCAGTCATAGTATGGAAGAATACCGGGTACCCCTGCACTGGTGGGTGGAAGGTCTATATGGCTGCCAAGTTCACCTTGACGGACGAGGGCGCCGGGCCCTGTGCTCTAAGGTGAAGGAGACTGTGATGCAGCATGGCCAAAGGACAGCAAGAGAGGGTTAGAAGGGAGCCTTATTCCCTGTAGAGGGAAGAAAGTTTGCTATAGATTAATTAAAGCACCTGAAGCCAATTAAAGCACATGAAGCCAGTCACCTGATAAACCCCCCCTGCTTCAGACAAGTGACGGTGTTGGAGCAGAGAGCAGTTTGGAGGAGTTGGAGCAGAGTGGATTGGTGTTAGAGCAGAGAACAGTTTGGAGGGAAGCAGAGGAAAGTTTGGAGAAGTGCTGCGGTGGGCTAAGAAGACCAAGACCCTAGGTAAAGGGACACCTGGCTCGTGCAGAGGGAGGGCAGAAAGCCCTCACAAGCTGAAGGGCAGGAGAGGGAAGTAGCCCAGGGGAGGGAACTGCTAGTTCAAGTGGTTTATCGCTAACCCCAGGCCCCCTGGGCTGGGACCCGGAGTAGAAGGCGGGCCCGGGCCCCTCCCTCTCCACTCTCCTCCTCTAGAACACTAGTGAGGCAGTTAATATCCCAGAAACAGTGCCCTGAAACCTCCCCCGCCCCCCAAGAAGAGAAAGCGCAAGACCCATCATAGTTGTGCCGGCAATTTGTCACAGAGATAACGTCCCGGGCCGCTTGCAGGGCCTCTGGTGTGGAGGGCATCCGGACATCTGGGAGAAGCCTGTTCCGAATGGGCCGGGCTACTCCGCTCAACCTGAGTCGGAGGTCTGGAGACCAATGGGGACCGAGGACTGCCTAACCCCCGGTCTTGCTCTGGCTAACCCCCGGTCTTGCTCTGGTGCCGTGGCAAAGAAGGCCTCTTATTCTTTTTGGCGTGCCCTGCGGACAGGAAGCAGTGCCGACTGGTAGATGGCACAAAGGGGTAGCCACGCACTGACACTACGGTACCCAGTGCCAACTTGGAGTGGCGCACTGGAGTCGGGGTCAACGCCAACTCCATCAGGATAGCCCTGAGCCAAATGTTCCTTTCTTTCTTGGTCCGAGGCTTGAAAGACCTGCAAATCTTGCAGCGATCGCTGAGATGGGTTCCCCCAGACAGTGTAAAGAGAGAGAGGAAGTCAGAGTAGGCTTGGCAGATCACTCACTGGCATCGGCCACCTGCAAGTGTTGCACAGCATGCCCCGACCCAGGCGCACTAAACTAAGCTAAACTAATCTAACTACTTCAACTACAGGTACTACTACGATGAACGAAGAAGAGTTCTAGAGGAAAGCTGCAGACAAGCTGGAGCAGAGCAGTTCTGAAGCACCTTCACTGGCGGCAAGAAGGAACTGAGGGTGGGGGGAGCACGCAGCGCCCCTTATACCACACCATAAAGGCGCCACTCCGGGGGTTGCTAAGGGCGCTCCCCTACGGGTACTGCTAGGGGAAAAACTCCCGGCACCAGTGCACAGCAAGCATGCACACCTATTGTGGAATACACATGAGCAATCAGTCGAAGAAGAATAACTTGCTAGGTGAACTCAAGAGTTGCAAATGAAGGGAATTAACACGGGAGCCTGGAGAGGGAGATTGGTCAGGGAGTGTGAGAGGCTTTCCTTCCAGGTTCAGATTTATATGCAATTTCAAGATGGCCAGAGCTGGAATAGTGGTGGTGACCTGAAACAGATGTGCCATGTTATAGAAAAGTTTACAAAATGTATATAAAAAAGTAATTTTAAAAATGTACAGAAAAATCTTAACTTTAAATGAACAAAAAAGTACTGTATTTTTTTACATTGTATTTTTCCTGCCTGAAGCTAGAAGGAACTTGCTGTGCATGAAGGGCAAGGTGCTGGTTGTGCTGGAAGAGAAGATTCTTGGATTGGAGGAGTAAGTAGAGATGCTAGGGAGAATCAGAGAAGCTGATGAGTTTCTGGACAGCCAGGTTTGGGAAACATCTGTATCCCAGCTACAAGGAAGAAAGGAGGTGGCCATCAAAGAGTCAGAGAGAGAGAGAGAGAGAGAGAGAGAGAGAGAGAGGAAGTCAGAGTAGGCTTGGCAGTTCATAACTCTGAAAGGGAAGAGGTGAAGCTGACATTTTGCTTGGGTGAAAAAAGATGAGGATGGGCAGGCTGTGCCCACCAGAGAGAAAAGGATCAGGAGAAATTCCACACCACTTGAAATTTCCAATCCATACCAAGTCCAGGATCCAGCTCTCAAGATCCAGCTGGTCTGAGGGAATGGAGAAATAAATGGGACACATGTCAATGGCAACTCAGTCCAACCTGTAAGAAATATTAAGCTTGCCAACGAAGAGACCTCCAACCCTCCAACGAAGACAGACAGTCCTTGTTGGGGATTCAATACTCAAAAGAATCAGAACATTCTGTAAGGGACAGACTGGAAGCAGGATGGTGTACTGTCTTCCCAGAGCCAAGCCACCCTAAGGCCTTGTCTACACTACAGGACTATTTCGAATCTACTTAAGTTGAATTTGTGGATTCGACCTTATGAAGTCGAATTTGTGTATCCATACTAAATACACAAATTCGAACTTCTGAGTCCACATTCACGGGGCCAGCGTCGACTTTGGAAGCGGTGCACTGTGGGAAGCTATCCCACAGTTCCCGCAGTCCCCGCTGCCCATTGGAATGCTGGGTAGAGCTCGCAATGCCTGCTGGGGGAAAAAATGTGTCGAGGGTGGTTTTGGGTTAGTGTCGTCATTGAACCGTCAATCACGCCTCCCTCCTCCCTGAAAGCGCCGGCGGAAATCTGTTCGCGCCCTTGTCTGGTCGGTTACAGCGGACGCCACAGCACTGCGAGCATGGAGCCCGCTGCGATCATCGCTGCACTTATGGCCGTTGTCAACTCCTCGCACCTTATCGTCCACCTCTTCCACAGTCAGCTGCTGAGAAACCGGGCGAGGAGGCTCCGGCAGCGCGGTGAGGAGAGTGGCACAGACCTCTCAGAAACCAGGGTACGCCGGGCAGTGGAGATCATGGTGGCAATGGGTCACGTTCATGGTGTGGAACGGCGATTCTGGGCCCGGGAAACAAGCACAGACTGGTGGGACCGCATAGTGCTGCAGGTCTGGGATGACACAGAGTGGCTGCGAAACTTCAGGATGCGTAAGGGCACTTTCCTTGAACTGTGTGACTTGCTGTCCCCTGCCCTGAAGCGCCAGGACACACGGATGCGAGCACCCCTGAGTGTGCAGAAGCGAGTGGCCATAGCCCTCTGGAAACTTGCCACGCCAGACAGCTACCGGTCAGTAGCGAACCACTTTGGCGTGGGCAAATCTACCGTGGGGATTGCTGTCATTCAAGTAGCCCACGCAATCGTTGAGCAACTGCTCTCAAAGGTAGTGACTCTCGGAAATGTCCAGGTCATCATAGATGGCTTCGCCGCGATGGGATTCCCAAACTGCGGTGGGGCTATAGATGGGACTCACATCCCTATCCTGGCACCAGCCCACCAGGCCAGCGAGTACATTAACCGAAAGGGCTACTTTTCAATGGTGCTGCAAGCTGTGGTAGACCATAGGGGACGTTTTACCAACATCAACGTTGGGTGGGCGGGCAAGGTTCATGACGCGCGTGTATTCAGGAACTCTGGTCTGTTTAGACGCCTCCAGGCAGGTACTTTCTTCCCGGACCACAAAATAACGGTTGGGGATGTGCAGATGCCTACAGTGATCCTCGGGGACCCGGCCTACCCGCTAATGCCCTGGCTCATGAAGCCCTATACAGGCGCCTTGGACAGTGAGAAGGAACTCTTCAACTACCGGCTGAGCAAGTGCAGAATGGTGGTGGAGTGTGCTTTCGGACGTCTCAAGGGGAGATGGTGGAGCTTACTGACTCGCTCGGACATCAGCGAAAAGAATATCCCCGTAGTTATTGCTGCTTGCTGTGTGCTCCACAATCTATGTGAGATCAAGGGCGAGACCTTTTTGGCCGCTTGGGAGGTTGAGGCAAATCGCCTGGCTGCTGTTTACGATCAGCCAGACACCCGTGCCGAGAGAATATCCCAGCGGGAAGCGCTGTGCATCAGGGAGGCTTTGAAAGCGAGTTTCCTCGCAGAGCAGGGTAACCTGTGACTGTCCACTTGATTTTAAGAGAGCCTGATCACAAACCAAGTTTCCCCCACTTCCAAAGGACGTTTTAAAACTAAGGACATGTTTCAGTAATTAATAATAAATCTTTCGTTGACTTTGCATTTCTGTTTCTTGGTTGAAACATGGAAGCATTCTGTGCTGGGTAAGGTGTGCACTGATGTACAGACCGCTTGTCCAAAAGAGGACGGACAGCCTCCTTCTCCTACATAGATCTGTGGGGTGGGGGACGGTTTACGGTGGTTGTGCATGTAGGGGGAGGGTTGCAGGAATGGGTGGGTTTGCAGGAAGGGGCGAAGGGTGCCGTCTTTGGATAGGGGTTTACATGACGGCTGTGGGCTGTGGGTTTGGGCGTTGGAAGGGGTGAGGGGGAAGGGTGAGTATCTGCCCCTGGATGAGGGCTCTTTTTGGGGCTCAGGGCACCGGGGAGGATCGTGGCTACGGTCGAAGTGCATGTGAAGGGAAGCCTGCCTTTACATTCGGGGATGGCAGGCACCAGGACCCTGGACAAGCATACACATCAAGGAAAGACCCGGGGCAGCATACACCACACAGACTGTCCCTGGTGCCTAGTGACTGCAGTCTGTGTGTGCCCTGCAGTTGACCCTGCACCCAAGTCTGTACCATGGTACTGTGGGCTATGCACTGCAATTACAATTCCCCCCCCACACACACACACAGAAAGTCTTCTGACACGAGAAACGTGACGGAAACAGTGAGTAACACCAAACCGCTTTTAATAATGTAGTACACAGTGGGGGGTTTAAACTTGGAGTTGGGACTGGTTGATGCTGTAAGGAAAGAACTTGTACAAATTTACAGCGCAAGAGTTGTCTCGAACATTAGCGGTCTGCTGCGGTGCAGGGACAGTTCTCACGGCCCCTACCGCCCCTCCTTCTTGTAACTTTGGGTGAGGGGGGGACAGGACTTCTTGGCGTTGGAGGGCGGTTGCAGATGCACTGCAGGGGGGCTCTCTCCTCCTGCCTGCGGTCTTGCAGAACATCTACAAGGCGCCGGAGCGTGTCCGTTTGCTCCCTCATTAGACCAAGCAGCGTTTGAGTCGCCTGCTGGTCTTCCTGCCGCCACCTATCCTCCCGTTCCATGTGTGTGCGATGCTGCTGACACAGGGTCTCCCTCCACTGTCTCTGCTCTGCCGCCTCCACTCTGGAGCAGGCCATCAGTTCCTGGAACATGTCGTCCCTAGTCTTTTTCTTTCGGCGTCTAATCTGAGCCAGCCTCTGCGAGGGGGATGCCGGGGCAGTCCGGGAAAGAGCCGAAGCTGTGTGATGTGAAAAAGTAGGTGATTTCCTTGAACACATACATGTTTGCCAACAGTAAACACAGTCTAGTTAGTTTCAGTTAACAAGACCAAAGAGGGAACCAAGTCTCAGGAGATCTCAGAACTAGTCCGAGATTTCGGAATACGCTCTCATTGGCGGCGCCATTGCACTGGAGAGCGCACAAGCGAGGAAAGACAGCTGCATCCCTCTTGCACAAAGTCCTGGTAAGCCTTACAGTACATACTGCTTATCAGTTAGTGGTTAGCTGTGCTCTCCTGCTAAAGGCAATGTGCAAAGCAGAAAGGATGAGCCTTTTGCAGCCCCTCCCGCCAGTGCACGGGAACGATCAATGGATGCTTGTTCTCTGTGGCCTCTCGCACGTGGCTGTTAGGCGAGGGTCATTGTTATGCAACCTAATTGTAAACCATTAACAATAGTAACACTACACTAATTGCCCTACTTAGATGCAGTATTTGCAGAACGAGATCACCCTGAGGCGGGTCACTCGTGCCCAGAAAGACCGGATGTTACGGGACGCACTGCACAGACCAGGACCATATGCAGCAATGCTAGTCGAGGCAATGGTTCCACTCTATATTCGGATGTCCTGGCGTGGAAGAGTCTGCTTCCACGGAGCGCCCAACAAGGCACATCTTCCGACGAACCTCATGCGGAGGCTTTGCGAGGAACTGAATGACACCTTCGTGGAAATGTCGCTAGAGGACTATTTTTCTATCCCCATTTGTGTGGACCTTCTCTTTATATAGTTTAATATATATTATAGTTTAATATTTAGAATGTTTTAAATTGTAAATATTTAGAATTTTTTAAAGTCCATTTGTGTGGACCTTCTCTTCATATAGTTTAATATATATTATAGTTTAATAGTTAGAATTTTGTAAATACTGTTTCTATTTTTTCTATAACAATGTTATAAAAAATAAATGTTTATACGTGTGTTGCACTTACCGCCTGATCCTTCCCCTGATTCCGAGTCCGGGTTAACGGGCGGGGACGGTTGGTAGGGGATCTCTGTGAGGGTGATGAAGAGATCCTGGCTGTCAGGGAAAGCGGGAGTGGGTTTGATGTTGCCTGCGCCGTCCTCAAAAGACCCTTCCTCATCTTCCCCATCGGCGAACAGGGAGGAGGAACTGTCCCGGTACACTATTCCGTCCTCGGAGTCCACCGTCACTGGTGGGGCAGTTGTGGCAGACCCACCTAGAATGGCATGCAGTGCCTCGTAGAAGCGGCATGTCTGGGGCTGGGCTCCGGAGCCTCCGTTTGCCGCTCTGACTTTTTGATACCCTTGTCTTAGGTCCTTCACTTTCACGCGGCACTGCATCGCATCCCGGCTGTATCCTTTCTCTTTCATGGCTTTCGAGACCTTCTCGAAGGTCTTCGCGTTCCGCTTGCTGGAGCGCAGCTCCGAGAGCACAGACTCCTCGCCCCACACAGCGATCAGATCCATGACTTCCCTGTCAGTCCATGCTGGGGACCTCTTTCTATTCTGGGATTGCCCGGACTCCTCTGCTGGAGAGCTCTGCATCGTTGCAGGTGCTGCGGAGCTCGCCCCGATGTGCAACCAGAACGTCAGATTCAAACCGCCCAGACAGGAAAATGAATTCAAATTTTCCCGGGTCATTTCCTGTGTGGCTGGCCAGAGAATCCAAGCTCGGACTGCTGTCCAGAGCGTCAACAGAGTGGTGCAGTGTGGGATAGCTCCCAGAGCTACTAAGTTCGATTAGCATCCACACCAAGCCTAATTCGAGCTAGCCATGTCGAATTTAGCGTTACTCCACCTACCGGGGTGGAGTACCAAATTCGAACTAAAGAGCCCTCTAGTTCGAATTAAATGGCTTCCTGGTGTGGACGGTTGAGCGGTTAGTTCGAATTAACGCTGATAAATTCGAATTAAAGTCCTAGTGTAGACCAGGCCTAAGACTGGATAGGCTTTTGAAGTGAAAGAACAAGGGTCCTTTAGTGATGGTTCGTATCAGCACTAATGGCACTGCATCCCAAGATCTCTCAGAAAATAGATCGTTTCAGTGAGCGCTTCAGTCTAGCAGAGAAAAGTAGAACATGATCCAAACGTTGGAAGTTGAAGCTAGACACAAATTCAGAATGGAAATAAGATGTACATTTTTAACAGTGAGAGTTACTAACCATTGAAACAGTTTGCAAAGAGTTGTGGTGGATTCTCCATATTTAAATCAAGATTGGATGTTTTTCTAAAAGATCTGCTCAAGAAATTATTTTGGGGGAGTTCTATAGCCTGTGCTATACAGGAGGTCAGACTAGGTGATCACAGCGGTCCCAACTGGCTTTGGAAACTATGAATTGACAGGTTTCAGAGTAGCAGCCGTATTAGTCTGTATCCGCAAAAAGAACAGGAGTACTTGTGACACCTTAGACTAACAAATTTATTTGAGCATAAGCTTTCGTGGGCTACAGCCCACTTCATCAGATGCATAGAATGGAACATATAGTAAGAAGATATATATCATACAGAGAACATGAAAAAGTGGAAGTAGCCATACCAACTGTAAGAGATTAATTAATTAAGATGAGCTATTATCAGCAGGAAAAAAAAAAACTTTTGTGGTGATAATCAAGATGGCCCATTTCAGACAGTTGACAAGAAGGTGGGAGGATACTTAACATGGGGAAATAGATTCAATATGTGTAATGACCCAGCCACTCCCAGTCTCTATTCAAACCCAAGTTAATGGTATCTATGCATCTGATGAAGTGGGCTGTAGCCCACGAAAGCTTATGCTCAAATAAATTTGTTAATCTCTAAGGTGCCACAAGTACTCCTGTTCTTTTTATGAATTGACAGGGAAATGATTGCAGAAATGGCTATCCTGCAAAGAGAAATGGGCTGAAGACCTTAGAGGCAGCATACCACACAACTGGAGGCATACCAAATATGCTCACCAGTATATTTAAATTGGCAATTAGTCTCCACATGGGAGACACTTGCCCTCCACTACTGTTCATGAGCAGAACGCCAATTATGGTAGCCCATACTATAACCACTATGGAAAACACCATGTAGCTAGCAGCCCAAGCAGAAATCAACACATTCATTTTCACTCACCACCTGCTGTGCGGACAGGTGGCAGCTTCCCATGATGCTACAGGACCAAACTAGCATTGTCCTTGCCTGACATCTCATTTCTGCCTTCTGATGTGTCCAAACTCCCAGAAGCATATGTTTCTACTATACTAGAGGTACAGAAGCAAACATATTTTTGGACACAGGTCCTTTTATGTCCCTTATTAGTAAAATAAATTCTGTATGGTAATGCAGCCTCTAAAGAACTCTAAAGAATACATCTCTCTGAGGAGACTGGTGACAGGGGAACAGCTGGACACTCTTGATCTGATTTGAATCACCTTGAGGACTGGTCAGACAATTATTCAAAAGGGCATACAAGTTGTACAGAATTCTTCCAAGTTTTGTATCTTTAAATGGGACTTTCTCCATAAGGATCACTCCATCCTCATGCAGGGGAGGGACATTTCTTCCATTGCAATGACAGGATTCCATTCATGCCAAAGTTTTCCATTTGTTGTTTCATATGTCTGTCCTGAACGAGCTGAATGTGCTAAACATTTCTCAACACAAGGGTTGTTTTTAAAAGTCAGCATTTATGTAGGACCCACATAATCAGGACTGACTTGGAGAAAGACATTTATGAGATGTTGAATGGGTCAGTATTAGATCAGTCTTACTTAACAACTTCACTAATTAGTCAGAAATGGTAGCAAACAACACTGATTATAATTAACTGGAAAGTTCTGCAAAGATTAGAGGTAATGTGAAGGGGCCCAGAGTGGTTAGAAATACGGGCAACACATAAAATGAGCGTTGGCTTAGGGAAATGCAATTTAACAGATCTCAGGAAAATAATCTGAAATAAAGATATTGAGTGAGGAAGGAATCTGCACAGGAATGAAGGTGAAAGTACTTGGCAGCAAATTAGTTACGAGTTTACAATGAGATGTGGCAACAAAAAAGGCCAATGAACTTTGAGCTATTTATGCAGAGCAACAAGTCACAGAGCAAAAAAATAATAGTTCTTCTCTGGTCAGCCCACTCCTGAAATACTGCATTCAGCTCTGGACAGCTCAGTGCCAAAAAGCTTCGGACAACTGAAGAGAGTTCAAAGGAGGGCAATAAAAAAGATCGGCAAGCAGGAGAGACTGATGTACTGCATGAGGAAAGATTAAAATAGCTTAATATGTAGTACGTGTAGCTTGGTGCAATGATGACTAAGTGGGCACACAACAATCTTTGAACATCTGAAGGGTATAAATGCAGAGGGAGAGAAGTTAATTACTGTATTACAAGAGGACATAAACAGTAACTAGAAGGAATGGAAGGAAATTAAGGAAGGGGAAATCTAGGCTGAATATCAGGAAAAGCTCCCTGACAGTGAGATCTATTGGAAGAGGTGGAAGGCACATCATTTGGGAAATGTAAAATTTGACAAGACAAAACACTAGAAAATGTAACAAAGGGAACCATCATGTATTGTCAAGGATGCAAACAATATGACTTAATATTCTAGGTCTTTTCCTACTCTACTATTTATGATTGTTTTGCCAGTGATCAATAAAACCAGAGGAAAGACTTCGAGACATAAACACCTGATATAGTCATTTAGCTTCCACAAAAGGATGGACTTTAAGCAACTTATGTTATTTAAATGACATGTATGGCAGTAAGATACTTCAGAAGCTTGCTATAGCTCCAGTGCTTATGAACATGTTATCCCATTTGATAGAATGTATAACTCAACTGAGAGGTTTTGCCGACTCCATAACCTGTAAAGAATACAACCTAAGCGATTTATGAAAAGCAGCAATAATAAACAAAAATCTCCGAGAGAGAGAGAGAGAGAGTGCATGCAACTGAATGTGGGACCTTACAGTATAATTCTATTTCAACAAAAAAGAAAAATTACGTCATTTTTCTATAGAAGAAGCAACAAAGCAAAATCCATTTCAAATTCAAAATTAAAATCTGAGGGACATTTTCGTTTCTGAGGCAGAGAAGTAAATAAAAAAATACCATAAGTTGGACAGCAGAATAAAGATTCAAAGATAAATGCTGTGATTGATAGAATGTATTTGAACTTATCCAAGATCTTTTGCACTGTGCCCATATTGTATGTCTACATAGTAAACTGCACAGCACGGATTTTGTTCCTTTGGTGCCACCTTACTTTATTGTTCTGTTTTCACTGACAAGTGAGCTGGAAGTAATCGGAGACGAGCAGGAGAGTGAAAGACAGGAGTGAGGAAAAGGACTTAATTCTTATAAGTTCCTGATCACACGATATGTCTTTATGTTCCTGAAAAATGGGGAGGGAGGGAGGTAGAAAGAGAACAACCTCACTGGTAGATCAAAATGAGTAGGGAATCTAGTAATTTAAAGTTTCAGACTGCAGGTTTAGCAACTGTTTATTTAAGAATGTTTTTTCTAATGTTCATCTGGCCTCCGCCTAACCTGCTGCTGAATAAACTTCAGTGTAGTAACTGTTATTAAAAATAATTCTTATTCACACATACACTCTATAACCTTGAAACAGCAAATGGCGGACAGCCTCCACTCAGTTACAGAGTCTAGTTTATTAAGCTATGGGGAACTTTCATGTTACTTTATGGACAGAGTGGATGTAATAACACATACACACAATATATAATTGTATCTAAAATTACTGATTATATCAAAATGAGCAATCAATAGACTTTTTTAAAACAAATGCAGCTGTTTTAGTGCCATGACAGTTTCCAACAGCTCTCCCTGGTTCTCTCTCTTTTATTATGCTGAATAACCATTCTCAAAAACTTGGATCCATGCCTGCCCACCAGTAGACTAGGTGAAAGGGTCTAACACCACATTGCAATACTTACCATCACCAAAGAGATGAGTCACAAGCTTTGTGAGCACTTGTTTTAGATTGAATTCCATCAGCCGCACTGCCTCCATGGTGTGCGTCTCCTGCTTGTGTGCTGTGCGGTGCCCTTGCTCAAACAACTGTAAATTTTCTCCATCTTTGATGTTGCTGAACAACTAAACCAACAAAACAAAGCACATTGTTTTGTATTAGTGACTTTTTAATGAAGTTTTATTGACACTAGTAGGGAGTTCAGCTGCTGAGTCTTCAGCATGAAATGGAAATTTAAAGATTATGGTTTTGTATTGGTGTAAT
Source organism: Mauremys reevesii (assembly GCF_016161935.1). Lineage (NCBI taxonomy): Eukaryota > Metazoa > Chordata > Testudines > Geoemydidae > Mauremys > Mauremys reevesii. Next base: position 171,892,872 of record NC_052624.1, on the reverse strand, counting down.
TGTGGGCATTTTTTTTTCCTGAAGAACCTTTATTATGGACAATGATGCCAACAAATATACAAGAAAAAAACCCAGCTTGACTCTCAGGACCCAGGTTGAGTTTGCAGGGATGGCAGTTAGAAAAACATCTATTTATTTATAGACTGAGCATATTTGTTATGGAAATCAAGAGGCAATAAACACTGCATCTTAAAAATCACTTTCCAGAGCAGAGCCAAACACTTCAAAGCTGTAGCCAAAAGTAAGGAAAAATGTAAGAGAAGCTGGAGTTTCTAGTTGAAAGATACACGGTTTGAAACCTCACAGTTTTTTTTATTTTTATTTAAAATTTGTTACAAATTCCATTCTTTAAACAGTAAGATGAACTATCAAACATTCAATCAACTGAGCTTTACAACTTTATTCTGTACACTATGATTATTTATAGCTACTAATTACAGAAATCTATTTGTAGAGGAGAGATTCATAAATCTATTTATAGTAACAAATTAAATCAATCTGTTTGGGATGGGAAATTCACAAATACATTTTTAAACCATTCTGTTACTTCAGAAGTTATCATGATAAATAAGAATACCCAAAACAGATAACACAATGTAGTACATCCAAGTTATATCACAATATTAATATATAATAAAATTTGTTATAGCTTAAAAAAGTTTTCAAAATTAAAACACTCAATAAAAATCTATAAAAAAATTGTATAAATGAAAGACTATAAACATAAGCTAGCTTTGGAAACCCAAAAATAGTTTCCAAGATCTCAAACTTTGTGATTGACCCATCCCTAATAAGAACACTTTGATTCTTCCCAAAGAGACCTGCAGGTCATGCTAGAATTTAAGCCACATTTAGAATAGCCACAATAGAATGTGCCTGCCCTGAATATTGCAGCTGCCTTCCAAAAGGATTAGCTAAAAATCAGCAGACCTCTCATGTGTATCACATAGTGGCTGAATCCAACTGTCTCTTCCATTGGACCACAAAGGGAAGCAGGCGGGATGGGTGTTTGAGTGTGTGTGAGAGACTCCCCTCCATGAAGTACTTTGTACCCTATGGGAAAGTGCACTCAGCTGAAAGCAAGAAGGTTAAATTTCACTTCTACTTACTGCTGTTTATATTTCTACACTTCACCACTCTTATTCTTCAGCACGGTTTATAAAAATTATAGAAGGCAGTCAAATTGCTTTCCCTGTTGTACACATAAATTAACTGCAAGGCAGCACAAGATCATTTCAGGCATTGCTGAGAACAGAACCCACGTCTCTAACAGGGAAGACCCAAGACACATTGTGTTTCAAATTACTATGCCCAATCAGCATACTTGTCTATCTGGTCTATAGCCACTGTTCTAGCCACTACACAATAGTCCCCTCCCAGAGCCAGGAACAGAATTCAGGAATCCAAATCTCAATATACTGCAGCTGCCTACCAAACAGCTGTGTAACCCAATTGCTAAATACGTGTAGTGTCCTTCTGGCATGCCTGGTCCACAACAAAAATAATATATTCTTTGTAGCTTGCGTAATAGAGGGCTGTCCTGGGGATCTGAAAATCCAGGAATCATACCCTACCGATGACCTATTTATTATTCCAATTTTCTTTTTTTTAAAACTAATTATTTACTTACTTTAAAACATACTTAAAACAAGATTTTAAAGTTAAAAACCATTAAAATCTCAATAAAAGCACACAAAGTGTAACCAACCACAGGTGATCTATATATCTCTCACTTGTCAAACAATTTGATTGCCGGTGTCACACTGTGGAAGATCTGAAAGCTGAGAGGCATGACAACAATAAATATACAGGTATACGGGAGAAGACAGGACAAAGAATTATGCACATAAATCCTTGTGCACACAACTCCTCTCATCCAGCCCGATGATTCAGGTAATAAAGATTGATGGTATATCCCTTGAACTTTTAACAGATAGAACAAGGGGAAACTTGGAGGTTAACACTTTTCCTGGAACAGAAATGTACATAATACAACATACTCATGCCCATAATAGCAGCTAGCTATGGAGTAGAGGCAGGGCCGCCAAGAGCGGGCTCGGGCCCCGGTGAAAAATTTTTTTTGGGCCCCCCATAATATTTACACCTTGTAAAATATTGCGTCCTCTATTCAGGGCCAACGAAGCCAGGTCCCGGGCCCCCTTCCGGACCTCCAGGCCCCAGTAATTTGTACCGGCTTTAGCTCACTTCATGTAGACATGAAGCTGTTATACTGAAGAAGCCCAGCAGCAGAATGCAAACCCTTTCAAGTAGGGTAACAAACAGCCTTGTAAATATTGTGCATCATAACCAGTTTGCATGGATTCAAATCCCTGATGTTCAGAAGGTTTTCCCATCCATGATCAATTCTTTTTGTAAATCCATAAGGAAATGTCATTGTTGACACTTTTCTGATATTTGCAGTGCTTGCTGTCTCACAAGAACTGGAAAAGAAGCAGGCTTCCGATGCAACAACGTACATTTCTCTGAGATCAAAGTTATTATAAAACTGTGCTATAATTATTATGTGAACAGTGAACCAAAATATTAAACAAGATAGTTCACAATAAGTAGAGAATCACAGAAGGTAACAATGTACTAGGCAACTGCCTGCTAGAGTCAGAGACACATAGGGGCCAGCAGTAGTACTTCTTCCCATCTATTTGATTTCCCAGGTCAACTTCTCCCTTTGTGAAACCAAGTGAAAATGGCTTCTACTGACTACATTAAATATACTCAGCCGATCAAAGGCACAGAAAATATGCATTATGATTGGCCCATTTGATCTATCCCAGCAAACGTGTCTTGAACTCAAAATGTACTACGAACAGTATCCTTAACAGTTAACAGATGCCCATAGAGTTAACAAAACAAATAAACAAAAATAACACTGGTCTACAATTTTTGAGAAGTCGTCTGCTTCAGAGATAAAATGTGGTATTTATTATCTATTTTGATGTGCTGAATTCAAATATGACAATTAAAACAACTGATTGGCTACTGTTTCTAAGATATTTAAGTTTTTACATTTTATGTCTACGTATATTGTGTAGATAGTACAGTTTTAATCATAAATTGTAAACCTAGGTCTTTTCATGTGTTTATGGTTGCATTACATGATAATATTTCACCTGTCCTGTTTATGTAACACTTTAAAAATCAGCAAAAGGATTATATAAATAAAATTTATTATGAAACAAAAGGCAAAAAACTATTATGTACATAGTTTAGTCCTATTCAGTGTCTACTCGGGGCTTCTTGGTTTGTCTCTTGTATTCATTAAATGGAGCATCTCTTGTCACTGTCCAGCAATAGTCTGCAAGCATTGATGGGCTCCATTTGCCCTGATAGCGTTTCTCCATTGTTGCAATGTCCTGGTGAAATCGCTCGCCGTGCTCGTCGCTCACTGCTCTGCAGTTCGGTGGAAAAAAATCTAGATGAGAGTGCAAAAAAATGCATCTTTAGTGACATGTTGCAACCAAGGCTTTTGTATGCCTTGAGGAGGTTTTCCACCAACAACCTGTAGTTGTCTGCCTTGTTGTTTTCGAGAAAATTTATTGCCACTAACTGGAAGGCTTTCCATGCTGTCTTTTCCTTGCCACGCAGTGCATGGTCAAATGCATCATCTCGAAGAAGTTCACGAATCTGAGGACCAACAAAGACACCTTCCTTTATCTTAGCTTCACTTAACCTTGGAAATTTTCCACGGAGGTACTTGAAAGCTGCTTGTGTTTTGTCAATGGCCTTGACAAAGTTCTTCATCAGACCCAGCTTGATGTGTAAGGGTGGTAACAAAATCTTCCTTGATTCAACAAGTGGTGGATGCTGAACACTTTTCCTCCCAAGCTCCAATGACTGTCGGAGTGGCCAATCTTTCTTGACGTAGTGGGAATCTCTTGCACGACTATCCCAGTCGCAGAGAAAACAGCAGTACTTTGTGTATCCAGTCTGCAGACCAAGCAAGAGAGCAACTACCTTCAAATCTCCACAAAGCTGCCACTGATGTTGCTCATAGTTTATGCACCTCAAAAGTTGTTTCATGTTGTCATAGATTTCCTTCATATGGACTGCATGACCAACTGGAATTGATGGCAAAACATTGCCATTATGCATTAAAACAGCTTTAAGACTCGTCTTCGATGAATCAATGAACAGTCTCCACTCATCTGGATCGTGAACGATGTTGAGGGCTGCCATCACACCATCGATGTTGTTGCAGGCTACAAGATCACCTTCCATGAAGAAGAATGGGACAAGATCCTTTTGACGGTCACGGAACATGGAAACCCTAACATCACCTGCCAGGAGATTCCACTGCTGTAGTCTGGAGCCCAACAGCTCTGCCTTACTCTTGTGTAGTTCCAAATCCCTGACAAGGTTCACCTTGTGTTATGAGGTGTGGTTCAGAGGAGGAGGATGGGAGAAAATGTGGGTCCTGTGACATTGATGGTTCAGGACCAGAAGTTTCATCCTCTTCCTCATCTGACTCAAGTGAGAATGATTCTGGTGCATCAGGAACCGGCAGTCCTTCTCCGTGGGGTACTGGGCATATAGCTGATGGAATCTTTGGATAATGCACAGTCCACTTTTTCTTCTTTGACACACCTTTCCCAACTGGAGGCACCATGCAGAAGTAACAATTGCTGGTATGATCTGTTGGCTCTCTCCAAATCATTGGCACTGCAAAAGGCATAGATTTCCTTTTCCTGTTCAACCACTGGCGAAGATTTGTTGCACAAGTGTTGCAGCATATGTGTGGGGCCCACCTCTTGTCCTGATCTCCAATTTTGCAGCCAAAATAAAGGTGATAGGCTTTCTTAACCATAGTGGTTATACTGCGCTTTTGTGATGCAAAAGTCACTTCACCACAAACATAGCAGAAGTTATCTGCACTGTTCACACAAGTACGAGGCATCTCTGCTCACTTTGGCTAAACAGAAATGTGTCCCTTTGCAAAATCAAACACTGACAAATAAGAGAGCACGACACTGTATGATTTCTAGAGCTGATATAGGGCAATTTGTTCAGCAGAGTGATGTAAGCTTCGTTATGATTGCATCATCCATGACTTCTAGGAATAACATGATGCAATTCATATAATTTATGATGCAATACCAGCTTCAGATTGCATCATTCATTGTTTTGCCTAAAAAGCAAGTACTGTCCAAACCCAGTCATAGATTTATTCATAGATCCAGTCAAAGATGTATTTTAGTCATTTCTGGTTTAAATTGAGATCCCTTCCCTTTATAACTCACTTATCCTCTGCTATTCCCAAGTCAAGGGTTGTATATACTGACCCAATAGCATATGTTGAAAACTAGAGCCAATCAACAATTTTAAGCATCATTTTCGTTCTCAGTGACCCAGAATTAGTAAAGTTTGACTACATTTATTTCAGAAGCATTTTGCCTGTAGAGCAGTGTAACTTGTAAAATGCTTTTTTAGGAGTTCTAATAAACCACTGCTGACTTTCAAATGCAGGTCACAATTAATCAAGGCTAATTTCTAGCACAAATATCACAGCTGTAATGCGGAACAGGGGAAGTTTGAATTTAATATTAGAAGCCAAGATTGGGAGAGTGAGTGGAAAAACACCCACTACGGTACCACCTGAACTGGTCTAATATTACTAGTCAGGAGGTGACTTGGTTGGGAAACGGAAAAAAGAACCCAAGGTCAGATTCCTGTGTTGTCTTCAGCATGTCACAGAAAAAAAGGGAAAGAGGAAAAAAGAAAATAGCAAATAAAATGTGTACTCATCACTCTAACAAAAAGAAAGGCAGCAGCTTTAAAAATTATTTATTGCGCTTTGAAATAAGAACAAGAGGTTCATCTTGCAAGTGACCATTTGAAAGTTAAAAAATACCATTTTCCCCACTGGCATTTTTTCTGCATTGCCCAAACAAAACAAATTGTCTCCACCACAGCATCCACTTGACCTTACCGCTAGCTGCACAGATCAATCATCTAAACCTCTATGACTATGTCTACACTAAGAGCTAGGGCTGTGATTCCCAACTCACACAGAGCTAGAACACTAAAACTGTAGTATAATTTGGGGTCATTTAAGCTAAGAGCTGCAGAGATATGAACCCGGGGGGAGAACAAAAAATAGCCATAAAAAAAAAAGAAAAGAAAAAAGAAAAACCAAAACCCAGTTGGGGAATTTTTTTGTGCAGAATTCAAGCTGTGTCTTCTCTTTTTCTTTTCTTGTTTTTCTGTGCACAGAGCTCAAACTATTGATGTGATGTGGGTCAAAATGGTCTCAATCTGTCAAGTTATACCCAAGGTAGTGCACGACACCACTAAATCTTTGTGGGACCCAAACGGAAAATAGTATTTAAGAAAATACACAATTTTTTTTTTTTTTACTGTGTGTATGCACCAATATGGCTAAAGGATTCCATTCCTGCCACTTTATATTCTTTAAAACTTGGCTCTTGTAAGTGCTCTAAAATCCAAATCGTTACTCAGACCGCTTTGAAATTTGATGTGCCTCATCATGGAGGTGCAAGGTAGTATTAGTGATCCAAATTTGGGGGTCAACTGTCCAAAGGCTTCCCAAGTTGCAGCCCCCCCCAAAAAAAACAAACAAAAAAAAAGCCAACCAGTTCTCTTCTGCTGCCCTATACTGTTGAACTGAGAGGTACTAATAACTAGATGAATCTCAGACTTGGAGATGGATGACTGTGATTCACCCTTCAATTATCATCATTTAGGATAAATTAATCACATGCTCCCACCTAAGACAGAAGGAGTTTTGGACTGAGTAACTGGAGGTCACTACAATTGGTGAGTCATGGTGGGGGATGTAATCCAGGTGTAATCCAAAAAAAAAAAAAAAACATAGATGGGAGAGAGAGGAGAGGGAGGGCAGGGTGGGGGAAATAAAGGCAATGGGTTTGCAGAGAAGTGGGAAGTGGGATAAATGGTGATGAGTGGTAGGGGAAACAGGTTGTACATTTCAGCAACTGTGGGGTGGCAGAATAAAGTTATATGTGTATTGGGGCATTGATGAAAAAGGGTAGAGTTAACTGTGCAACCTTAACCGTGCATTTCCTGGTTTTCATAAGTTTGAGTTTTCCTCAACTCAACCTACTGCAAGGAGACCTACACCAAGCAACCTTAACTCTGCATTAATGTCATTTTTTGCCACTTTATTATTAATTCAGATGTAACATTAAAACATGTTCATGAACCTCTTAAAATACATAAATTCAATCATCCAGGAGCTCTGCAGTTTGATGGGATTTCTGGTGCCCAAGTCAGTTTGTTTACTCCTTCCAAGGGAATCACATGCAGCTCCAATAATTTAACTGGAGGGGGGGGGGATCTTTTGTACTGGCATATGTGAAATGGATTAAATGTAGTTCTTGACTGGCAAGCTGCCATATTGCAAAATGCCACCATTAGGAAATGCACTAATTAGCATCCTTGCTGGCATGTTCCACAGAAGCCTGATCTACACACAGTTCTTGTATCAGTATAATTATTTCACTAAGGCCCCAAGGGTGTGACTTTTTTTTAAACTGATATAGTTATATTGGTAGAAGTCCTAATGTGGATTCAAGTTATATCATTACAAAAAATGCCTGTACCGGAATAAGCTATCCTGGTATAAGAACATGTTTACCAGTATAACTATGTTCACACTAGTAGGCTTGTACTGCTTTAATTATACCAGTGTAAGTAAAGCAGTGCAACTTGTGTCTGTGTAAACAAGCCCAGGGAAGCCAACTACTGAATAGGATGGAGAATGACCTACAGTCTCACCCATTTTAGTGCCTATTCTAAACTTTTATGCCAGAGAACTTCTGCATCAGGACACATGGATATAGTTTAATAATTTCACATACAACATTAGCACGTCCAAGCTGCAGCCATGTCATGTGTGCTTACTCTTTCAGAGTAGATTGTGAAAAATAGACCATTTTATTATAACCTGTCCACTTAATTTTACAAGCAGAAGAATAAAGGTTTGGTTTAGTGATGTGATGAACAACTGTGACTAGATGGGAGAAGGGCTTAGAAGTTGAGTTAGCCATGCTTATTGTGTGCTTACAAAGAGGGACTTCTCAGGTCAGAAGCCAATTCTAGTGGCAGGGATTTACAGTAGCCAATCAGAATGAAGGAATTTACATTATTCACATATGGTTATAGAGATTTTTTTTCACCAGCTGTACAGTGATTATGCAAATCCCTGTGTTAAGATTATGTAATAAGTACCCTCCACCAGTGAGAGTACCAAAAAAAAAATCAGCATTCTGTGGGTATGAGGTCTATACTGCAGCTGGGTGCGAGCCTCTCAGCCCAGGAACACAGACTTGCACTAGTGGAGCTGAAGCTAGCGTCTAAAAATAGCAATGTGGATGTTCTGGCTTAGAGCAGAGCTCAGGTTCTGAAGGCTAGAGGTTGGATGGGCTTGAGAGGCTGAGCTTCCGCTCAAATCGGAAGGTCCACATTGCTTTTTTTAGAGTGCTAATTCGAGTCCCATTACCGCAAGTGCATACCTTCCCAGCTGCAGTGTAGACATACCTTGTATGGTCAACAAATAACCTGAGAACTGCCATTTATTCACAGTAGAGGGAGTTGTACAGTATCCCTTGTTCTAACTGAGTGAGAATTCCATTTCAGCATATTCACTCAAATCTCGAATGAGTCTAAGTTCTTTCTGAATACACTACTTAAGAATATTTACCGGTCACTTGGATGTTCAGATACCATGGTGATGAATCGGATATAAAAACCTAGATTAGACTAATTAATAAATAGACACAATTTTGGAGCTCACCAACAATTTTTGACTTTTGTGAAAAACGTGACTTAATTATTAGAAGCCAAGATTGGGAGAGTGAGTGAAAAAAGTGAAAAAATTTCAATTCCCCCCCCCCACCACTAATTTTTGGTCAACTCTACATAGATTAGTAGAGAACACCTCATCTATCAATGATGTTAGGATGGCAAAGATTAAGGAAACCCTGATTAAAAGGAACAGGAGTACTTGTGGCACCTTAAAGACTAACAAATTTATTGTAGCATGAGCTTTCGTGAGCTAAAGCTCACTTCTTCGGATGCATAGAATGGAACACACAGACAGGGGATATTTATACATACAGAGAACATGAAAAGGTGGAAGTATGCATACCAACAGGCAGAGTCTAATCAATTGGAGATGAGCTATAAAAACTTTTGAAGTGATAATTAAGATGGCCCATAGAAGGTGTGAGGAGAACTTAACATAGGGAAATAGAATCAATTGGTGTAATGACCCAACCATTCCCAGTCTTTATTTAGACCACAGTTAATGGTATCTAGTTTGCATATTAATTCTTTTGTTGCAAAAAGGGGCACTGACAGTGTCACCGTATTCTGCCTACTGTTCCTCTCCGTTTTTAAATACATAACTAAATGGAAACTTAAAAACATCTGTTTCCTTACCAATTTTTCTATCATATTTACACATCGATTTATTATTGAAAGGTTATTCAAACTTATTTTTGTGAAAGAAAAAAATCAAAAATGTTAAAACTTCCTCCTATACAAAATTATAGTTTTCTAAAAGACACAAGAAAAAAAATTGATTTATCAACTTTGACAATATCACTATAAATAAACAAGCAGCTGTACTCTAAATCCACTTACCAATATTGAAGCATTTTCATATTTTTTAAAATATACTGTATTTTATAAACTGATGGATTAGCAATGACATTTATCTGGAGCTGGTGCATCAACAAGAAAACTTCCTGCCATCCCAAGTAGTCTCTGACACAACAAAATTTGTGCAATCACACCCAATCTAAGCAGCGTCAATCACTGAGAAGATGCATGAGCCAGTGTGTTAATAATGGAGTACTCTATGCTGCTTACTGACAAGCTTTTGGCTTGGGAAGAGAGCAAAAAAAATTATTTCAGACAGTAAGCCTGCTCAGCTTTCTTAATCTCTGGAAGTTTCAGTCTTCATTCCTCCAAATACAGCAGTGTTTCTCAAACTGGGGTCGCCGCTTGTGTAGGGAAAGCCCCTGGCGGGCTGATCCAGTTTGTTTACCTGCCCCGTCCACAGGTACGGCCAATCACGGCTCCCACTGGCCGCGGTTTGCCGCTGCAGGCCAATGGGAGCTGCTGGAAGCGGTGTGGACCGAGGGACATACTGGCCGCCACTTCCTGCAGCTCCCACTGGCCCAGAGCAGCGAACTGCGGCCAGTGGGAGCTGTGATTGGCTGGACCTCTGGACGGGGCAGGTAAACAAACCGGCCTGGCCCGCCAAGAGCTTTCCCTACACAAGCGGCGATCTCAGTTTGAGAAACACTGAAATACAGGAAACAAATTTTATTTTTAAATCTAGCCAAAATGTTTCCTTAAAGGAAGACTAAGTATATCGCTTGGAATAACATAGAAAAAGCTATCATATTCAAAGGGCACCAGACTCACAATGATCGATTTCAAGTTCATAATGCTATAATTCTTCATTTCTTTAACAAACTAAACCTTTTCAAATACACCCGTGGATGAAATTTGCTTTTTGTCTCCTGATTAAAGAAGCTGGTACATCCGTTTGATAAATTTGTCTTAAAATACATACTTTAATTTTGATCTGACTTCTGAGTAAGATGGGAGTTCCAAACATTTATTTTATTTATTTATATTTAAAATAATAAAGATGCCTACCCAAGCTCCTAGGTGCTCTAACATAATTAATCATTGTGACCCAGGGACCTCTTTATGCTAACTGGCAGAGAGCATAAACGATGCATAAGGGTTACACAGATCCCCATAGTCTGGTATTTACAGCTCACCAAACAGCATAATGTAAGATCTCTAATGAAAGCCTGTGTCACACTGTTTATCACAATCATTGTGAGATATATGTACAGCTGATATCTAAGGAGTTATGTATCTGTACAAAAATTATGTTCTTAAACAGGTAAAGTGACACACCCCGGAATCGTTCCACCAGAAACATTTCTCTCTCTGGCTATGTGTAAATTAAGTATTTTAATCTTTACAATGGAAGTCCATTTACATATTGAGTCAAAAGCTAATAAAGGGAAGTCAAATCAGCATGAAAGAAGCACACAGGAAAAAAATAAATTGCAGGGGGGTTATCCTGTTTGCAAACTAAAACTATGATTTGAGGGACTATTTATAGGGGGCAGATGAACCTCCTGTGTTTCCTTCAATCTGGTGGGACAAACTGCCAGCAGGCTTGATCTTATAAGAAGAGGACTCAACCAAATTGGCTGCAAATGCTGGGGAAAGAACATGGGGTAAGCTATCTTGTAGGAGACAGGGGAATGTCTTGCTAGTTAAGTTTATTCTCTAGAAAGCATGTTATGATGTTGTTTAATATGTAACCATTTGTTCCCATCTCTCATACCGGTTTTTATTTGAATCTCTATTCTTTCTTAAATAAATTTCCTTTTGTTTTATAATTAAGGCCCTACTTGAATCACAGGATGATTGTCAAATAATTGCAGCTGAATTGCAGACAAGTCATGGAAAATTGCAGATAAGTAATAATGGACCTTAATTAATTGTGGTAATTTGGAAAAGCAAGAGAAGACCTATTTCTTTAAGAAAAATTTGCTGGAATGATATAAACACCTCAAGTATTATGCCTGCTCATTTTTTTTTATACCCGGACATTTCGCTGCAACTATGTTACAGTTATTAATGCTAGGGGATGACTGCAGGAGTCCTGCTGCTGGCAGCTTGGATAAATGGGGTTCTACTGTACTAATGGGGAAAAAGTGTGGTTGCAAACCTCAAAATGTATGCAAAATTGTGGACTTTGCAAAGTAATTAAAATCAAAATTGTGGTGGAAGTTTAATATTGTGGGATCCACAGTATCACATATTAAGTGCAGCTTTATTTATAATTTAACTCATGTGCTGTATGTGAGGCTACGTCTTCTACCCCGCGCCGTATCGTAGCAAGCGATTTTTTTCAGATCGATATATATATCTCTCATCTAGCGATATATCGATCCCCGATCGAACGCTCGATTCTCGACACCCTCACCCACCACCGGCGGCGGTGGCGCGGCGAGAATGGACAGCCGGACATCGATCTCGCGCGGAGGGCGGGTAAGTGATCGATATAAGATGAAGATTCTCAGACTTCAGTTTCGTGGCTATTCGTATCTTATATCTTATTTTCCCTTCCCCCAGACCAGCCCTAAGACAGGGACAGCGCTCTAAGGTAAAACCTGTAAGCTGCTCCTTTGGAAACAGAGGATCTGGGATTTCTGTGGGCATCCAGTGACCAGGAGCTGGATACCACAGGACGATACATTGAAAGGACTTGGGAGCTGGGGTGCATTTATTGTCAACTTGCAAGGCAAGGACAGGGCTGGCAGGGTTAGGGAGCTTACACTTAGCTAGTATGAGCAGGACTCCCTTGTGCTGGAGGGAAGGTGGTAACAAGGTGACGTGCAACCTGCATGCCCTGAGAAGTGTGAAAATCATACAATATGTACAATTAAATTAAACCTCAGCCACGCTAAAATGAGTTCCACAGGAACTTGGCCAGCCAATCACCTGTAGCACTTCATCATCTAGGAAGCACACCCTCAGCCTTCTCCAAGACCTTATCAGACAGATGTCTTCTGCAGAGTGGCTGGAAAATTACCAAATTTTTGGCTATTTCGGACCAAGGAGTGGGTTCAAGAATCTTGGACCCCACACAGAGAATACCCTGCCAACCTGTGTTATAATAAGGGGACTCCAGTTTGGGTGCCCCTGCTGATCCTGGGATGCTGAACAATTATTCAAGTTGGGGTGCAACACCATGCTCTGAGTGTCCCTAACCTCTGTTTGTCAGAAGCTGGGAGTGGACAACAGGTGATGGATCACTCCATGATTGCCTGTTCTATTCATTCCTTCTGAAACTCATGGCATTGACCATTGTTGGAAGACAGGATACCGGGCTAGATGGACCTTTGGTCTGACCCAGTATGGCTGTTCTTATGTTCAATTTCCTGTGGGAAGCTGGTACCAAATGAAGCCTATTTTTAAATCAGTCTTTTCAACCATTGTACTTCACAATAAGATAGATATTTTAGCCAAGACTTGTTAGCCAGGGAGAGGCCCCCATTACAGAGGGAATGTCCACTGAAAACATTTTTTCTTTCATGTCACTGCTCCTCTTTTATCTCCTCCCCTTCTGTTCCCTGTCCCTTCTCCCCCAATCATGAGATGCCACTCATGTGGATAAGAATGCATAGTCCAACCCCTGCCAATCATGACTATGCATTACATTTAACTGGTAGCCCTACATCACAAAATTGGCATTGACTGGAACCCTTGTTGGCAATCTTAACAGAGGCCCTTGATTGAGTGAGCAAGAAAAATAAATAAGTTTTAATCCCTTAAGAGCATCACTCCAGAACAAATTTGAGGACATTAAGAAAGTTGTACTGCCACTATCCTCTAATTGTTTTTTTTTTTTTTTAGCTAAATGGCATGGCTCGGACAATGCCAGCCAGTCCTGTTCTCCACTCGCATCTGACGCTTACTGTGTTTCTGGATTTTGAGGTTCTTTGACCAAGTGGGGTAGCAACACCTCATTCCCATTATGAAAAAGGTAAGTTGAAATATTTACCTTTCCTCATTCCTGTCATGCTTCCAATCACACGAACAGATTATTAAAAAAACAGTGACGTTGTTAAAAAGTAGACTTCCATGGGGCGCTCCATGTGGTCCCCAAACAACAGGGGTTGGAGTCTCCAAATTCTAAATTTCCTCACTGATAACTCTATATAACTGTTTTGATCCTCCTCCTATAACACACTGGATGGACAACGAGAAGACATGTCTCAACTGCCCACACTTCGAACTGACACTCATAGACAAAATTAAGATTAACTATAACTTACTTTCTCCATGACAGGCTTTGCTCTAAGGATCTGGAAAAGAAAGCCGATGTTGATGAAGGGCTGTATGAATATGAAGTGGCAGAAAATCTCATCACAATTCAAACAACAGCAGTTCATATATCCCTATTCTTCCAGGGTAATAGATTCCAGAATAACTGAAGGTATCTGATCATAAACCCACCTTAGCTACTGGTATTTTCAAATGATGTGCTTTGCAAAACCTCCATGTCAAAACATGAATTACACAGAAAACCAGCTGAGTATCAGAAATCAAATACTGGGAAACTTCCACAGTAGAAATGCCTCTATTGATAATATTTAAATGTCTGGCCTCCCTTTTCTTCAATTCAAAACATATTCATTTTCCCAACTGGTATTTAGGAAGGGGAGGGTGGGGAGGAGAGAGAATCTGAATCTGAGAAACAAACCAGGTTGTTCCACATCTACCACTATCAGACACACAGACCAAACTGCTGGTGAGACTACCTAATCCCCATAAAGTTAAATGCCATTGACCCGCGACCCATTCAGGTTGCTCTCAGGAATGTGGCCAGCCAGCAACGCCCCCGGTATCATCAGCAGTGGGCTTGTTCCAAACCTCAACGTTTTTAGAACTCTGTTAAACAAACACATTATTTTTTTAAAAATCACAGACCTAGATATGCTGCTAAGTCCTTTAACCTACTTGTCAAGGGTCCTCCCACAAAATCCTGCTGTTGGAGCTATACAGGACAGTTGTGTTCTCAGTTAATTATGGCAGATAAACTTCTTATTGTCAAAAAATATGAAAATGTACAGACTTCCTCCCCATCTATAACCTACTGTCTTGAAAGAAACCCTGAGGCCCTTCATGTATTTGAACATGAATTACATGAACAACATAGGTACATGAAATCTCACAACACCCCCATGAAGAAAATATGGCCTTAATACATATTAGGGGGGAGGGCGGGGAGAAGCAAACCACACGTGAAAAAAAAAACAAATAAGGCCATCAATATTTTGGCCATGGGAAATGCCGCAATGTCACTATATAAAGCAATGGTGCATCTCAAACGGAATGCTATATTCAACTTTGGTCACTTAAGCCCACATTTTTAAAAAAGCACATGTGCTAAAGTTGGAGATTTGAGAGCACATGTACCAATGAATGCACATAACCCCAGCTTGTGCACTTTTAGCAGCTGTTTCAGTGCAAGTCAGACACATGCAAAAGTATGTGCCCACTTTAGAAAATATAGGCCTCATTCTGTAAACTGACATCTAAGAGCTGAAACAGATATGGTTCAGAAATGGGAAACAAAATATATTAGAGGCAGCTTGGGGCTTTCATCTCATGAAAGTCTGAATTGACTCACAGGACTCAATTCTTTGACACCCTTTGTACACTGGAGTAAATCCACAGATTTCAGAGAACTTACTCAGGTTTACGTTGGTGTACTGCAAAGGAAAACAGAATGGGGCCTGCACTTTTTAATATGGCAAGGGGAAAACAAGAGGAGAGAAAATAGAGGTGTGTAGAAAATATAATTGTTCCGAGAAGGCTAATTGGATGTTCCCATCTATCTCAATCTATAAAACAAAAACAGATGGGTACTTGACTAAATTAGGAGACAATACATTTAAAACAGATAAAAGGAAATGACTTTTTATATGATATATAATTAATATCATAGAATCATAGAATATCAGGGGTGGAAGGGACCTCAGGAGGTCATCTAGTCCAACCTGCTGCTCAAAGCAGGACCAATCCCCAACTAAATCATCTCAGCCAGGGCTTTGTCAAGCCTCTAAGGAAAGAGATTCCGCCACCTCCCTAGGTAACCCATTCCAGTGCTTCACCACCCTCCTAGTGAAAAAGTTTTTCCTAATATCGAACCTAAACCTCCCCTACTGCAACTTGAGACCATTACTCCTTTTTCTGTCATCTGTTACCACTGAGAACAGTCTAGATCCATCCTCTTTGGAACCCCCTTTCAGGTAGTTGAAAGCAGCTATCAAATCCCCCCTCATTCTTCTCTTCTGCAGACTAAACAATCCCAGTTCCCTCAGCCTCTCCTCATAAGTCATGTGCTCCAGCCCCCTAATCATTTTTGTTGCCCTCTGCTGGACTCTCTCAAATTTTTCCAATCCTTCTTGTAGTGTGGGGCCCAAAACTGGACCCAGTACTCCAGATGAGGCCTCACCAATGTCAAATAGAGGGGAATGATCACGTCCCGCAATCTGCTGGCAATGGCCCTACTTATACAGCCCAAAATGCCATTAGCCTTCTTGGCAAAAAGGGCACACTCTTGACACTCATCCAGCTTCTTGTCCACTGTAACCCCTAGGTTCTTTTCTGCAGAACTGCTGCCTAGGCATTCGGTCCCTAGTCTGTAGCAATGCATGGGATTCTTCTGTCCTAAGTGCAGGACTCTGCACTTGTCCTTGTTGAACCTCATCAGATTTCTTTTGGCCCAATCCTCTAATTTGTCTAGGTCCCTCTGTATTGTATCCCTACCCTCCAGCGTATCTACCACTCCTCCCAGTTTAGTGTCATGGGATGTAATTACAATGAACATCTTAGTAAGATACCAAAAAAAAAAAAAAGTAGAGACTTTTCTATAAATAAGAATAGCCTCTGTAGTTATATTACCTGGGAAAACAGTTTTCATGCTTCAGGGTATACAAACAACCAGCTGGGGTCAGGAAATAATTCTCCCACAATTATACAGAACTGCACAATTAGGAGCAATACATACATGCCAACTGTCCCTGATTTGGAGAGAGAATCCCTATTTTTAGCAAAGTTTTAAAATTCTCCATTGTGTCTTAGCAACAAATTCACCATCTGCTCCAATACATTTCAATGGAGACTACAGATGTATCCCTATTTTTCTCTCCAAATGTCCCTATCTATAGCCTTCAGATGTTAGCATCAGTGTGCTTTATGGGACTTTTACATCCTCTGGCCAATCTGACATTGACCACTGATGGAGCTAGGATATTGAACTAGAGGAACAATTACTACATACCCATGTCTATTCTCCACCAAAATTATACAAAGCTTGGTATAATCGAGAAAAAAATACTTTGAACTCTCTAAGACATGTAATTTTTAATTAGCATTTGTTGTCAATTGAAATGTTTTGTGATACTGAGTTTGTACTGGCTCTCTCTGGTGGCTAAATACATGAAACCTAGGGGGGTTTTAATCAAACATTTCAGTATGTGTGGAATTGTACACATTGATCCCGGTACATCAAGGAGTGCATCTCTCTTTCATTTTTATGTAGAAAAGTATGAATAAATCTTTGGGGATCAGAATTAAAAATGATCAGTTCTAGCCTTACTGCAGTTATGCTAAAGGGTGACAAAAAGTCCTGTGGCACCTTATAGACTAACAGACATATTGGAGCATAAACTGTCGTGGGTGAATACCCACTTCATCAGATGCATGTAATGGAAATTTCCAGAGGCAGGTATAAATATGCAGGCAAGAATCATTCTAGAGATAACGAGGTTAATTCAATTAGGGAGGATGGGGCCCTCTTCTAGCAGTTGAGGTGTGAACAACATGGGAGGAGAAACTGCTTTTGGAGTTGGCTAGCCATTCACAGTCTTTATTTAATCCTGAGCTGATGGTGTCAAATTTGCAAATGAACTGAAGTTCAGCAGTTTCTCTTTGAAGTCTGGTCCTGAAGTTTTTTTGCTGAAGGATGGCCACCTTAAGATCTGCTATTGTGTGGCCAGGGAGGTTGAAGTGTTCTTCTACAGGTTTTTGTATATTGCCATTCCAAATATCTGACTTGTGTCCATTTATCCTTTTACGTAGGGATTGTCCAAGTTTGGCCGATGTACATAGCAGAGGGGCATTGCTGGCACATGATGGTGTATATTACATTGGTGGATGTGTAGGTGAATGAACCGGTGATGTTGTGGCTGATCTGGTTACGTCCTGTGATGTTGTTGCTGGTGTAAATATTTGGGCAGAGTTGGCATCGAGGTTTGTTGCATGGATTGGTTCCTGAGTTAGAGTTACACTAATGATGCTAATCCAAAGAGTTTGCAAATCGCATGACAGATGGGAAATCATGAGATTTTATATATTTGTACATATAGATAAAAAAAGTTAGGCGGAGACTCTGTTCAGAATAGAGACATCTTCTCTGAGCCCTGGTCTATACTACCTACTTATGTTATAGGGACTTAGCTCTTGGTGTAGAGAGCACTATGTTGGCGGGAGGGCTTCTCCCATCGACATAGCTACCGGATCTCAGGGAGGTGGAGTACCTACATCGACGGCATAGGTAGTGTATTCACTCAGTGCTACAGTTGCAGCGGTGCACCTGCACCACTGCAGTGCTGTGAGTGTAGACAACACACTGAGGTCCTTTTTTCGGAAAAGGAACAAACCATAATAAATTGTATTTTTAGTTTTATTTTCCCCTTCTCTGGGAGATGCCTTCCAATGAAACCCCACTACACACCAAACACCACCTACCCTCCATCCCATAGCTGACTGCACACTGTTTGGAACCGAAACTGTTTCTTCTAGACTCTCAAACCCATCATTCTCTCTTACAGTATTCTAGTTCCTGCCACTTCTATTATCTCCCTTCATAAGCATTAATTCATACAATACTTTAGGCAAATATTTAAAAAAATTAATGAACATGTTAGAATAAAATGCAAATGTGCTTTGATTATGTCCATGACCGTTTCATAATTAGTTTTATGTGAACATTTCTATGAATATTTAAAAAATATTTTTAGAACAAGAATGTACTTGGAAAATGAGTCTCTAATATTTCTGTGACTGAGTAGTCATGGAAAGCTTCACAGTGGGGCTGGTTGCATGGCGATCTTGAAATCTCAGATTTCTCTCCTCTTAATTATAAAAGAATCACTCATCCAACCAGGGAGCAGACACAATGCCATGTAAGTTGGGTGATCATTCAGACACTATGAATAAGGATTAGCAAATAATCAAAGACATAACTGAACCAAATAGTCTGAACACATCAAAGTGAAATAAAGTATGAATTAGTTTGAATAAAGTATGAACGTTTATGCATATCAGATCCACATCTAGATTTGTGCAAGCGATGTGAAACAGTTTCTCTGTCTTTGGAAACACTGCTATGATGTCATACAATCTGATATTTGGTGAAATAAAGTATTCGTCAAGTAATGCTGAATAATGAACAACTTTATTTAAAAAAATCAAATGGTTAATTTATTAACATAAAAAAGGTAATTTTTTTTCAAACTCCCAGCTCTAATCCCCATTATTATTTTCTGACTAAGATATTTGGGAAGAGTGATGTGAATGTTTCACTCAAACAGCAGTACTATTTGAAATCCTCCTTGATTACAGTTTGACATGAGTTTGTGAAAAAGAGGTGGTTCATGAAATCTTTCTTATCCTGTCCAAAATGCCCATTCAAGCTGAACTGAATCTTTCTGCAAACATGTTCACTCTCTCTTGATATCAAATGATGGAGACCATTAGCAGTGTATTTTAAATTCAAAATGCCATGGGACCTTTGGCACTTCCTATTATCTGACTGCTCCCAGGTGGAAGGAAGACAAACAATGACCGTGGAAACCTGAAAAGCAAAGTAGTGTAACAAACTCGCTAGTGTGCTAAATTTGTATCGTTATTGCCTGCAGGAAATCAGATCTACTTCTAAACGTAAGGGTACATACCCAAGTTGGCCTTAATGAACAGCAGAGGAACTGCGGCAGGGCGGGTGAGTCATTCAGTGCATATCCAGGGTCTGGAGTGGGTTTGCATAGCCCATGCTGCTCTGGCTTCATTGCTATTAGTACTCAAGCTACCTAGATCAAAGCTAGCTCATATGTGTCTACATATGCTGCAATCACACCCTATCTGGCATCAATTGCAGCGTACACATACCTTATGAGCCAATGAAGCTTTTCATTTAGCTTAATTTGTAAGACCTTGTGCTCTAACAGCAGGAAGAAGTGGAGTCTATCCTCAATACTGTGACGTTCCTACCTGCCATGGTGTGTAACAGAATGCCCTAGGGCAGTGATAGCATCCATTGGCATTCATGCTGCTTCTGTGGACTGTGGCAGCATTTATACATGCATGCCCAGACATATATTGTATTTTCCCCCACTGCTTTTTATTCTTTTTCAAACTGACTAGCCCCTGTGGATTCATCTAGGGAGTGCTTGACCTAGCAATTCTAAGACAGAACATGGAAAGGCCCGACTGACCACAATGAAATCACTGAATTATTTTTTGGAATTAGAAGTCTCACTTTATTCTTGTGATGAAGTTTGTAATAAGTGTTATGTATTACAATGTACTGAGTAAACACTCATCATGAAATTCAAGAATAAAACAAAGTATTCGAATTCTACAAGGTGAATTCTGTGCAATCTTCCTCTCCACCAGCCCTACATTTTCTATGTGCCACATATTTATTAAGTGTTTGCTACTCTGAAAGTCTCCAACACAAATTTTTCGCGGGGGGGGGGGGGGGGGGGGAAGAGAGAGAGAGAGAGAGAACACATCTTTTCCAAGCAAGTTGGTTAGCAAGTCGCTATAAAACGTATAATGAACTGGATGTGAACATTCTGTGATAACAGCCCAATCATTCTCCTGAGAAAAATGGTGAAGAAAAGTGAAAGCAGGGAGAAAGTAACAGTCTTATTAAAGGCTGCAATGAGGTGAATGGGAAACGGTATGGGGCTTTTCTTTCTCACCTTTCCTGACTTAAAAACAAAATTTAAAATGGCTCTGACACTTGTTGGAGAGATTGTGGAGGAAGAGATGCCTTTTTCAGTATCTCATAGGAGAGTCCAAATGTGGTCAAATTGTGGATCCTCATCAATGTCTGTAATCATGGGGTCTAGGATCTTGTCTGACCCAGCAACTTTCAGTCATACGTCTAAGACTTCCCATGATATAAAACTATCAATTGAAAACCCTATACTTATTGTTCATCTCTTTGGAACAGTGAGATGCTCCATACCTGTCTACATGATACAGGAAAAACACACATATACAGTTCTATGTGGAATTCTCTATAGTAAAACAATACTTATCAGTGCCTGCTAAAGGAGCAACTTCCAGTTATGAAAAACAATGGGGAAAAATTACCATTAATACTAAAAAAAGGTCTTCAAATGTAACCTGTACAAGATACCTGTGAATTTTAATTCCATTATTAAGCTCATTCAGGAGAAAACCAATCTGAAAATGGGTGCTACGTTTCTTAAAGAAACCATTCTTAAATTAATTTTAGTCCATAAATTAATTAACCAATTTACTCAAATTCTCAGAAAATTCATTCTGTACTCAAATTGTAAATGTGGTAATTTTCAGTAGGATACGCTGTATTTTTCATACATAACTAAGGCCTGGTCTACACTACAGAGTTAGATTGCTGCAAAACAGCTTATGTTGACCTAACTATGCAAGTGTCTACACTAAAATTTCGCTCCTGTTGACAGAACTGCTCTGCTATGTCAACTTAATAACTGCACCTCCATGAGAGGCGTAGACATTGCGTTGTGTAGACACTGCATTGCTTACATCAATTGTTACTGGCTTTCAGAAGCCATCCCCCAAACGCCCCACACAGACAGTACAATTGGCACAAGTGCTCCTGGTGAGGACATGCACCACTGACACAAGTGCACGAGCGATGTAATTACTGCAGTGGCTGTATGTCGGTGTAAGGTAGAAGGACTTAATTTTGCTGTGTAGACATGTCCTAAATGGTTAATCAATTCTTTAAATGTTAAACTCAACTCAACTCAACCCAACCCAGCCTTGACTGTGCAACTGCAAGTGGCACTTCCCTAATGCAAATATATACTTTTTATATGTGTGTCTCCACCTTATATGCACACATCTTATATTCATTCATATTACCTCCTCAGCTAAGCAACCCCAATCACTATTCTACTCCAACAAGCAAACCGTTTCACATATTGGCATCCTTTTAAGAATCTATTACTCATATCAATATATTACTTATCAATGGCACTTAAGGATGCATAGTGCGTATAAACTTTGCCAGTGAAATATATAAACTCAGGAATCTTGGACATTTGCTAAAGGCTCGCTGACTGGCATTTTTGCACCCTGCTGAGCTTACTGTATAAGCATTACAAACTTGTATCAGTGTCAGCTGTACAGAGCCATCCTTAACATGGCTTTGGGACGAGACCACGCATAGAAAATTATAGTACAAAAGGAATTTTTCTGAGAAAGTTTGAAGCAACTGGAAAAAGGTGATGGTTAGAACAGAAAATGCATTTCAATTTTAGCTGCAACAATTACTGCCCTAAATTACTGACATATTGAGCGTGTGAATGAAACAAAGCAGATGGTAAAAAGTCGTTCTCAACATGGGTTTGGCATGGATGAACTGAATTACGCAGGTCATAAGTAAAGCTGGTTGCTCTTCTTTATTTTTTTTAATTTCCAAAGCTAGTTTTCAAATAGGATTTTTTTTTCATTTTTCAAAATTGCATGTGGATTTTTTATTGAATTTTTCTATTTTTAAAAAATCTGAATGTTTGAAAAAGGATTTTTTTATTTCAAAATCAAAACTTTTTATCTAATTGTTTCAGTTCTGAAAAACTCTACCATGTGACTAGGCTGACTAATCAAAATTGGAAATACCAAAAAAACCCACAACTCCAAACCCTGAAATTGAAAACCATAAACTAAAACAGAAGGTTTGAAGAAAAAGATTTGCATGATCTTTTTTAAAAGACCATTTTTTGTTTTTTAAAAAAACTAACATTCTAGTTGTGAATTATTCCAAGACAGTTTTGATAAAATTCCTTTAGCACACAAACGAAAACTGATCAGCCTTGGAGGAAAACATTATAAATAATGCACTTTAGAAATCTCTACAAATTACCTAAGATAGCTTTTCCATATGTCATCATGGCATGGTTGTAAGGCCCATCATTTTGCAGTCTATGAGGGCTAGAAACAAGAACCCTTTGGAAAGGGGAAATTTCTTGACAGGCTGCACTTACAGGTACAAATAAAGTGATACTAGCCAAATGGAGGGACCTGTGAAACTCCTTGCTTGTTAGAGTCATGCTAAGCATTGTGAATAGTGCCTACCTCATGATTGGAGAAGAGCCGCACTCCTTCCATCTGGTGAAAGATTGGGTAGTGGCTGCTATCAATTGTATCGCGGCGGTAGACATCTCCCACAACCAGAAAGGCATCCAGCCCTGAGTGCATCAAGTCCCACTGGTGAGCCGACGTGTGTGCTCTTAGCATGTGAGTGTGGTTCATGTAGTAGTTTTCCCCTTTCCTCCTGCTGGGGTGGTCTTTTGGGATAAGCAATCTGTCAAAGTTCTGCTCCACTGTAACCACCGGGGACAGATCATCATAAACAGAAAAGAGTGGGGTCCCAAAGCGTCCTATATACTGCTTGTAAAAATGATCCTTTATTCGCTCTTTGATCAGCCACAAAGGGTGGTACCTTTGGTTGTGCAAGTTCTTTCCCACCTTGGAGAGAATTTTATCGGTGACATTGCTGTAATCATCTCGAGGGTGCGCTTTACCAAGCAGTTCCACTGTGTTTGATGTCGGTGTTTTGGCAACAAAACTTGAAGTTATAGTCCTGGAGCAGGCATGCCCCAAATCACTGGTGATTCCTCTTATCTGGGCTCCCTGTGACAAAACACTTTTGGAATAATGAACTACTCTCATGAAATTCCAAGATGCTGCCATCAAAATACCTCTGAGGCTCTAGAAAAAAGGGGGAAAAAATAGTCAAAATTTGCTGTAGGAATTGCAAACCGTCTAATGATCATGAAAAGCCAAACATCAATTCATTAAATAAGACAGAAGTCCAGTTTTTAGTCCACTACTTTACAGAAAAATCTTATGACCCAATTCCAGCTAGATTATCTTCTCCAACCACCAACCCTGCCCTTGTATTAATGATTTGGGGCCTGATTCTGTCCCCATTAAAGATGACGGTAGTCTTTGCAGTACGTTAAATAAAAGCGGTATAGGCCTTTTATTTAATATTCTTTATATTCAATTTAACCCCACCCCCCACGCCAATAACTCAACATATTATACAGGAGAAATTGTGGTAAATTTATCATGTTTGTCAATCAGATATTCATTAATAATAATACTCCATGTGCTAACATATTGTTGTACATTCTCAAAACAAACCACAGGATTAAACAGCAGCAGCACAACAAAGAAGAAGGAAATGTAATATTTTGCATTGTTTATAACAAACTGTTGTCCCCATAAGGCGTCTAGAGATTAAACCTAGGTCATTTCGCTGCATAGCATACAAACATAACATATGCATTACAAACTATACTTTTGTAGATATTTTTTCTATTTAACAGAAAACAAAAATAGGCAGTCTGACCTTTCAAACAACTACGCAACTGTGTAAGGTCAGACAGCGAATCACAATACATATAAACCAACATATTAAATTCAAAACAGAACACTATCTAAGGTTCTCTATACAAATTCCACATGGACAGAACTGGTGTTAGCATTTTTGGAAAACCTACAAAACAAGTTTTCAAACCCACTTTAATGCAAATGACTCTTGTCCACGCTGATTATACTACTATGAGGGTAGGCCTTGGGATTTTGGAGAAGGTTGGTGAAATGGAAGATTTTGCTGGGGATAGGGGGGTTGGTGGTGGTGTCAAATATAAATGACTAAATCTATATAAAAAAGGTATCATTGGCTATCCTTCAGTTTCTCTGGTTGCAATAGCAGGGCCTTATTGTGCTGGGTTCAGACATAACTGCTGTACGTTGAAGTGTTTAAAGAGAGAATTCCTGAACAAGCAAGGATTCTGAGGGCTGTAATGCCTCTAGAGGTTAAGCCCTGGTCTACACTATGAGTTTAGGTCGAATTTAGCAGCATTAGATTGATTTAACCCTACACCCGTCCACATGACGAAGCCATTTTTGTCTTAAAATCGATTTGTCTATTCCTCCCCCGACAAGGGGATTAGCGCTGAAATCGATCTTGCTGGGTCGAATTTGGGGTAGTGTGGGGAAGCCAATTCGACGGTATTGGCTTCCGGGAGCTATCCCAGAGAGCTCTGTTGTGATGCACTGGCTAGGTAGATAGGAAAAGCCTCGCAAACTTTTGAATTTCTTTTCCTGCGTGCCCAGTGTGGCAAGTTCAGAGGTGACCGTGCAGATCTCATCAGCACAGGTGACCATGGAGTCCCAGAATTGCAAAAGAGCTGCAGCATGGACCGAACGTGAAGTACTGGATCTGATCGCTGTATGGGGTGAGGAATCCATGTTATCAGAACTCCGTTCCAAAAGACGAAATGCCAAAATATTTGAAAAAATTTCCAAGGGCATGAAGGACAGAGGCTATAACAGGGACCTGCAGCAGTGCCGTGTGAAACTTAAGAAGCTCAGGCACGCCTACCAAAGAACCAGAGAGGCAAACGGCCGCTCCAGGTCAGAACCCCAGACATGCCGCTTCTATGATGAGCTGCATGCCATTCTAGGGGGTGCCCCTACAACTACCCAAGCCCTGTGCGTGGACTCTGTCAATGGATTCTCACGCAACAGGGATGCGGATTTTGGGGACAAGGAAGATGAGGAGGAGGAGGAGGTTGAAGATAGCGCACAGCACGCAAGCGGAGAAACCGTTTTCCCCGACAGCCAGGAACTGTTTTTCACCCTCGATCTAGTACCCTCCCAACCCACCCAAGGCGGGCTCCCGGACCTAGAAGGCGGAGAAGGGACCTCGGGTGAGTGTACCTTTGTAAATATAATACATGGTTTAAAAGCAAGCGTGTTTAATCATCAATTTGCCCTGAAGACTTGGGATGAATTGGTGGCCAGTACAGCTACTGGAGAAGTCTGTTAACGTGCCTGGGGATGGAGGGGAAATCCTCCAGGGACATCTCAGTGAAGCTCTCCTGGATGTACTCCCAAAGCCAGTTAGCCATGCAAGCAAAACAATAACAGTCTTGTAGCTGAAAAAAGCTGTTGATAGATCAGCTGTTCTGGCTAATGTGGAAGGAGGGGGGTCAAGGCCATCACACCCAGCCTGATTGTGACTCTTGTTTATCAATCCCAGCTCTAACGATAATTCTCATCCCTGCTCGCTGACTAGTGCCTTGTGGCCATCCATGGCTTGTGGACACCAGCCCAGCTGTGACCACTTGGGGCTTGGCTACACTTACAAGTTGCAGCGCTGGTGGAGGCTTTCCAGCGCTGCAACAACACCCCGTCCACACTTGTAGGGCACAACCAGCGCTGCAACTCCCTGGTTGCAGCGCTGGCTGAAAACCCATCCTGGCAGGGGTATAAGGAGTGGAGCGCTGGTGATCCAGCGCTACTCAGCAGGTGTGGACACTCACCAGCGCTTTACTTGTCCTCCAGGGAATAAGGAGTTATCCCAGAATTCCTGTTCAGCCACTCTGCACATCAGTTTGCACTCTACTGCTCTTGCCTCAGGTGACCCGCCCTTTAAATGCCCCGGGAAATTTAAAAATCTCCTTCCTGTTTGCTGCAGCCAGGTGTGGAGTGCAATCAGTTAATCAGTTACAGGTGACCATGCCTCCACGCGGCAAACGAGCCCCAGCATGGAGCACTGGTGAATTGCAGGACCTCATCAGTGTTTGGAGTGAGGCATCTGTTCAGGCACAGCTGCGCTCCGGCCGTAGGAATTACGATATCTTTGAGCAGATATCAAGGGCCATGCTGGATCGGGGCCATGATCGGGACGCACTACAATGCAGGGTGAAAGTTAAAGAGCTGCGGAGTGCCTATTACAAAGCCCGCGAGGGCAATCGCCGATCCGGAGCTGCCCCCACGACCTGCCGTTTTTACAGGGAGATGGACGAGATACTTGGGGGTGACCCCACTGCCAATCCCAGGATAACGATGGACACTTCTGAGCAGGCTGGGGGACAGGAGGAGGAGGCGGAGGAGGCGGCGGGGGGGGGAGAGGAAACCGCGAGTGAAGCTCCTGGGATGGGGGAAGAAACCGCAGATTCCCTGGAGGCATGCAGCCAGGAGCTCTTCTCAAGCCAGGAGGAAAGTACCCAATCGCAGCAGCCAGCAGTTGCAGAAGGACAAGCAGAGGAGCGGGTTACCGGTAAGCGGCTTTTATTTTCTGGGTGGGAATGTTTCTGGAGAGGAAGGGGGGTTATGGCTGCATGCATGCCAGCCTCTAAATGTGGAATAGCCCGTTGATGTGGTCTATCACGTCGCGGTAATCTGCTTCAGTTATCTCAGCAAAAGCTTCATCCAGAGCGTGGGCAATATGCCTGCGCAGGTTTATAGGCAGAGCCACTGTGTCCCTTGTCCCAGTGACGGTGACGCGTCCACGCCACTCTGCTGCCAGTGTTGGGGGTACCATTTCTGAACACAGGCACGCCGCATAGGGTCCCGGGCGGAATCCACATTGCTCTAAAAGAGCCCCCCGCTGTTCCCTAGTGACTCGCAGTAGGGAAACATCTTCCAGGATTAAGTCCTGTGAAAAATGTTGGGAGACTCTTTAGTGAAGAGATAGGGAGATAAGATCACCCCTGCATCTGCATCTTCACTCAACCCCTCTAGCACTCCAGATTACCCGAAGCAACCAGCCCCCCTCTATCACTCAAGCCCCACTTCTCCCTATATAAGTAAGCACTCCTCACTCACCATTTCGTGGCTTCTGTTGTGTTATGCGTGTGTGGAAAAGAATGCTGAAGTGAGAACTCCCTCAGTGTAACAATTCATGTCTGGAGATAGTGGATACAATGCTGCCCGTGTTAAATGTTGTCATTTATGTTTCTACAGTGACCTTGACTACTGGACTGCCCAGATGTTCAACATCACAGAGGCTTCAAAATTTGAGAAAAAATCCCCGAAAGAGCAAAGAGGACATGCTGAAAGCTGTTCTTAATCACTCTGCTCGAGAGAGTAAAGAATTGAAGGAGTGGCGAGAGAAAGAAAGCAAGTTCCGCCAGAGGGAAAGCAGGAACCGGCATAGAAATGCAGTGGCCAAGCACGGAGCGGCTGCTAAGCATCCTGGAGCGCCAAGCGGAGTCTATAGAGTCACTCGTTGCCATGCAAGCAGAGCACCACCGTGCTACTCCCCCACCCGCCCCGTCCTTTGTGCCTTGTGCCCCAATGTCAGCTCAAACCACCTTTCCCCAGCATCCAGGTTCTTACCACCACCAGCTGCCTCCAACACCTGTACGTTCCCCAACCAGCCCTGATACCTACCACCACCCTTACCCTCTGCACTCAACCCCCATCACCATGCAGTATATGCACCCTGAAGTGCAGGATTCATTAAACAGCACTCCAGACAGGGCATATGCAAACTTGTGACTGTAGAGTTCACCAACCCACACCCCTGCCCTCTTGTGTTCATGAAATGTTGTGTGTCTGTCTGTCTGTCAAGGAAGTTTTTTTCTTTTCAATAAAACAATTCTTGGCTTTGAAAACAGTCTTTATTATAGCAGATAGTGAAAGATACCTTAGCCCAGTAAAGAAAGAGGCACTGCAAATCATATTATTATTATGGATAATAGAATAACAGTGTAAGCAGTGCAATTCACTCCCATGCAAGGCAGCAAACATTACTGTTGGCTTTCAGCCTCAAATTCTTCCCTCAAGGCATCCCTAATCCTTGTAGCCCTGTGCTGGGCCTCTCTATTAGCCCTGCTCTCTGGCTGTGCATATTCAGCCTCCAGGACTTGAACCTCGGTGGTCCATGCCTCACTGAATGTTTCACCCTTCCCTTCACAAATATTATGGAGGGTACAGCAAGCGCTTATAACCGCGGGATGCTGCTTTCCCAAGTCTAGCTTCCCATACAAACATCTCCAGCGAGCCTTTAAACGCCCAAAAGCACACTCCACAGTCATTCTGCACCGGCTCAGCCTGTAGTTGAACCGGTCCTTGCTCCTGTCAAGCTTCCCTGTATAGGGTTTCATGAGCCAAGGTAATGCAGTGCCGGGGTCTCCAAGGATCACAGTGGGCATTTCAACATCCCCTACTGTGATCTTCCTGTCTGGGAAAAAAGTCCCTGCCTGCATCTTCCTGAACAGGCCACTGTTCCGAAAGATGCGTGCATCATGCACCTTTCCAGGCCAGCCTGTGTAAATGTCAATGAAACGCCCGCGGTGATCCACAAGTGCCTGGAGAACCATAGAGAAATACCCCTTACGATTAACGTACTCTGATGCCAGGTGGGGGGGGGGCAGAATAGGAATATGCGTCCCATCTATCGCCCCTCCACAGTTAGGGAAACCCATTTGTGCAAAGCCATCCACAATGTCCTGCACGCTCCCCAGAGTCACGGTCTTTCTTAGCAGGATGCGATTAATTGCCTTGCAAACTTGCATCAAAACGATTCCCACGGTCGACTTTCCCACACCAAACTGGTTCCCGACCGACCGGTAGCTGTCTGGATTTGCCAGCTTCCAGATTGCAATAGCCACCTGCTTTTCCACCGTCAGGGCAGCTCTCAATCTTGTGTCCTTGCGCCGCAAAGTGGGGGCGAGCTCAGCACACAGTCCCATGAAAGTGGCTTTTCTCATACGAAAGTTCTGCAGCCACTGCTCGTCATCCCAGACTTCCATGACGATGTGATCCCACCACTCAGTGCTTGTTTCCCGAGCCCAAAAGCAGCGTTCAACGGTGCTGAGCATTTCTGTGAATGCCACAAGCACTTTGGTGTCATACGCGGCAGGAGAATCGATATCGATATCATCGTCAGACTCCTCACTGTCACTTTGGAGCTGAAGGAATAGCTCGACTGCCAAACGTGTTGTGCTGGCAACACTCATCAGCACAGTCCTCAGCAGCTCGGGCTCCATTTGCCACAGAAATCGCGATTCACACAGAGAGTAAAACAGAAAGACACTCACAATGGCGCCAAACGCTGCCGGAAAGAAAGAGTGAATGCTGGGATGTGAAGCGATGCACCACGGGGCGCTGGCAAACAGGAAGCGGAATGACCCGCACACTTCCTTCCCCTTCCCACAATACTCAGCGCCAAAATGGGACGAGGTGCTCTGTGGGATAGCTGCCCACAATGCACCTCTCAATACAGCGCTGGAAAGTGCTGCAAGTGTGGCCACACTGCAGCGCTGGTAGCTGTCAGTGTGGCCACACTCCAGCGCTGGCCCTACACAGCTGCATGACCAGCGCTGTAACTCCCAGCGCTGCAAATTGTAAGTGTAGCCAAGCCCTTGGTCAGATCACCAATTACCCAGTCCCTTACAGCTCCCTTTGACCTCACACCCTGTATGACCTGTCTTACAGCTTATGGCTACAGGAATACAGATGAGCCAGTAAGTATATAAGCTCTGAGTACATGATAGCTTTAAAGATTTTTGGTTTAAAACCTCTTTTATCCTGCCTCCTGTCCAAGAATATTTAATTAATGAAAAATTTTGAAGTGCTATGGAAAATATTAGAAAAGTTGGACTGCCACCATCTTGTGATCTGACAGCTTTTGTGTACAGTATGTGTGGGGAGGGGAGTTCCACTAACACAGCATATGCTAAAACAAAAATTATAACATATGCTAGGTTGCTAAAATTGGATATTTACCAGTCTGCTTAGCAATTTAGCAAAGCCCTGCATTTTAGTTTTGAAAACTGTGCAGGCATACAGCAACAACTATCACTGTTTTAGCCATAACCATGTCTGTATTTTTTCCCCACTGGTCACAATAGGATACCATGGAAGTGGTTTCGTGCCATAATATTAGCGGTTTGAATGCTTTTTCAAACTAAACCCTGTGTTTAGAACACAGACATCTCTTTAAACTCCAAAACAGGCCTGCAGTCCTACCACAAACATCATATTTGTTAAACAACAACGACTTTTGAAATAGGCTGTACCTCATGCACACACTTAGGCTCCAATCTTATCAGGTGGTGTGTATCCTCCACATCCTACTGAGGACATCTAACATTTCCCATGGCCCTTCAAAAATCTGTATTGAAGTCCTGGGAAGAAGGCAGGATAAAATAATTTTAAAAAAAAGACTTAATTCTTTCATGTACTCAAGAGTTCATCTACTTAACAGCCTATGTATAGAAATTGCAGCCATAAATTGTAAGGAACGTACACAAAATCCCCTTTTTGCAGTTTCTGTAACCAAAACAAGATGCCGTAGGCTGATTTGTTGTCTGTTTTCCTATAGTGCCACATTAATCATGATGATACCACTGGAAACATTTGGAGGCTTGCAATACTGAAAGAGGAAAATTATAAAATATTTTCTTGAATAAGGTTAACAACCATCATATTTCTCCTTGCTGTTATATGTAAGAACTGTTTAAAGTTTGGAACAGAATTAATAATCAAACCATCTTTTGTAACTAATACAGTTGTCTAATAGCTTAGCAAAGTTTAGTGTTTTTATGTCCTGTTTTACACACATCAACAACAAGAGGCACAGAGAAAGCGGCCCATGTATCTCAAGCACGCTTTCCTCCACCATCATCCTCCTCAACTACAAGAAAGTTGCACCATGTGAGGTCAAACCCTATGGTGCAGCATCTCCTGGGAGAACAGAACATTGTTCTGCAAGAGCACTGCATGGGCACCAATAGTTGTATATTAAAATGTTAAAGTAAGAAGTGCAAACTCCATATAATTTCAGGTATGATATTATAACTGATGACAATTCAAGTGTCCCCTTCATATCATATTGGATTATACTGCAGGTTCCATTATTTGGTTCCTGATGCTATCCACCAAGCATACCTAGGACAGCTACAGTCCACCAGTTATTCACATCATTTAGGTGTTCTGGTTTATCCACAAATTAAAGCACATTAATTTAAATAGATAACATTTCTCAATTGCTTCTCACATTTCAGCTGAATTAAAATCCATTTCCAGTTTGGTCAAAAGGCCCACAAGTTCTATAATTCTCTTATAACTCTAGCTGCATTAAATCTACATTTCAAATATTGACACTGTTTGGTTCTAAATGAATTACATGAGCTAAATAAAGTATGTTTTAGCAGCTGGGAAAGTGGAGTGCCTGTACACTGGAATTTGTGTTCATCAAACTACACAGTCACATCTAATTTGTTGTACCATTTAGAGAGTGTCAAATTTGAAACAGAGGGCAAGGGGGGCACAGGCAGAAACGATCACCTTTCAAATGGCATCAGAAGTCAACCAGCAGATGGCCACAAATTCAAATTGTGCATACTCCAGCATCCAGTACAATAGAATAAAGGCACCAAGCCCTATAGTCTGTGAAATTTAAAAATTTAGGCCCCAGCAGAAAGGCCCCAAAACCTTCAGGTCCCCTTCTGATGCGATATTTGAAATTGATGGAGAGAATGCACAGATTCAGAAGAGTAGAGCATTAATGCTGAAACTGGCTTAGATGTTCTCTTAAATAGGTTAAACTGTTAAGAAAAATCTCTTACCCCACATGCATAATAAGCAATGTTCTTTTGCTAAAAAATGGGAATTATTCCTTGAATTTTTCCCTAAACTAAATAGAGACTGTTCTTCACTGAAGACTAGCTACATTCCAAGTTTGGAGCTTTAGAGGGGGACTTTCAAGAGCACCTAAATGATTTACGTAAAAACCATCTGGTTTTGAATTATCTGAATATCAGAAATACCAATCCCAAAACTCAGAAATGGTTGAAAGTGAAGTGCGTATTTTAAGGTTAAATCTTGACTATATAGCTATATTCTCATCATACATAATAGTATTACATATTCTAACACACTGATCTCTGATCCAACAGGATGATTCATAAATGGTTCCTATGCGTTCTCAAACACATCTCCTGTGTCCTGCTTTTGATACATCACTCTTTCAAGAGACGCATCCTGAACAAGGCTAGCCCTTCATTCCTTGTCTGATGAGGGAGCATTGTCTTTCTAGTACCTTATTATTATTCTCTTCACCAACCTTAATCCAAACTATATCTCAGGGGTCAGCAACGTTTCAGAAGTGGTGTGCCAAGTCTTCATTTATTCACTTTAATTTAAGGTTTCGCATGCCGGTAATATATTTTAATGTTTTTTAGAAGGTCTCTCTCTATAAGTCTATATATTATATAACTAAACTACTGTCGTATTGTAAAATAAACAAGGTTTTCAAAATGTTTAAGAAGCTTCATTTAAAATTAAATTAAAATGTTGATCTTACGCCAGCTCAGCCCGCTGCTGGCCTGGGGTTCTGTTCACCTAGGCCGGCAGCAGGCTGAGCGGGGCCTGCGGCCGAGACTCCAGCTGGCAAGCGTCTGGCAGCCAGAACCCCAGACTGGCAGAGGGCTGTGAGGGGCCGGCAGCCAGGACCCCAGACCAGAAGTGGGATGAGCCCACTGCCGCTCAGGGATTCCATCTGCCGGCTCCTGCCAGCCGGGATCCCGGCCCTGACCACATACCTTCTCCCTCGTTCTGGCCCATTCTCTTCCTCTCTCTGCACTGAGCTGACCGTGGGAGTGCACTGAGCACAGGGCTGGGAGTGAAGGGTCTGGCCAGGAACTAGAATGAGGGAGGGGGCTCATGGTTTGGAGGAGGTTTGGGTGTGGGGCACTTACATGGGCAGCTCCCACTTGGTGCGAAGGGTGCAGGTGGGAATGTGGGGGGGGTGAAGGAGCTCCTGTTTTGTGCTCAGGATGGGGGTGGAGATGTAGGGGGTGCAAGAGTCAGGATGTGGGGGGTGCAAGGGGTGTGGGGGGGTTGGGTATGTGGGGGGATGCAAGAGTCAGGGCAGAGGGCTGGGGGCATGTGAGGGGGGTGCAGGTGTCAGGGCCATCAGCTGATCAGCCGGCAGAGAGGGAGGGATGGAGAGGCGGAGGAGGGACAGGAACCCAGCACACTATGGGAAGAGGCAGGGGAGCTGGCAGGGCCAAGCTTCTGACCCTTTCCCCTTGCCCCCTACCCCCACAGGGCGGGGGGGGAGCGGAGGACGGAGAAGAGTGGGCCTGGCCGGGCTCGGCAGGATTTTTAATGGCATGCTGCTGCCTGCCGGGACTCTGGGAGGCAGCAGCGTGCCATTAAAAATCGGCTCGCATGCCGTCTTTGGCACGCGTGCCATAGATTGCCGATGCCTGCTATATCTAGTTTTCTCTCTTTGATTACATGTTCTTCAGCTGCATATTTATCAAATAACAGTTCAGCTCTGAAGTGGCCATAAAGTCTACCTGCAAAATTATCATCTTTTCAGGCACATTTTCTCAACATCTGAAATTCAACTATGTTATCCTGATGTCTTTGTTAAACAAAAAGAGTAAGTTTCCACTGTGAAGCATTTATATGGGCAAAAATTAATTTACTTTATTTAGGAATTAGACATTAGTAATCTCAATGTGCAGTGGTATATTTCATTAATTTTCACTGCTTAAATATGTCATTTTTATAGATGTAACAAAGCCACATGACTGCCCACCCAACGTTAACAGTAGAAAAAAGTCGAATTTGTTGGAAGCCAGTATTCAGTGGTTCCCAAACTTGTTCCGCCGCTTGTGCAGGGAAAGCCCCTGGCAGTCCGGGCCGGTTTGTTTACCTGCCACGTCCGCAGGTCCAGGCCATTGCGACTCCCAGTGGCTGCGGTTCGCTGCTCCAGGCCAATGGGAGCTGCTGAAAGCGGCGGCCAGTACGTCCCTCGGCCTGTGCCACTTCCAGCATCTCCCATTGGCCTGGAGCAGCGAACAGCGGCCACTGGGAGCCGCGATGGCCTGGACCTGCGGACGCAGCAGGTAAACAAACTGGCCTGGCCCGCCAGGGGCTTTCCCTGCACAAGCGGTGGAACAAGTTTGGGAAGCACTGTAGTAGTTAAACACAAGTTTAGGTGGGCATTAAAAATGCAAGGGACAGTAGAGGGAGAGTAAATAAAAAAGCACTGATGAATTCCACAATAGGCGCCAACTCTGTGGGTGGTTCACGGCTGGAGCACCGACAGAGAAAAAATAGTGGGTGCTGAGCACCCAACGGCAGCCCCTCTATCAGCTCCCCCCCCCCCCAGTGCCTCCTGCCTGCCATGATCAGCTGTTTTGCGGCGTGCAGGAGGCTGGGAGGGAGGGGGGAGGAGAGAAGATGTGGCACACTCGGGTGGGAAGAGGCGGGGCGGGGGAGGAGCAGGGGCAGAAAGAGGCAGGGCGGGGTGGGGCCTTCGGGGAAGGGGTGGAGTTGGGGCAGGACATGGGACAGTGCTGGGGGTCAAGCACCCTCAGGCACTTTGGAAAGTCAGTGCCTGTGAATTCCACAGTAATGGTCCAAAATATTATAGCACAAATTAGTAATTCTCCAGAGTGCTGAATAATTAATGTAGAATACTGTATTATTGTACTGTAAAATATTCAAGGCTTTAACACTATATGTTACTTCATGGAAAATCATTCTGCATGTTTGGAACTATCTACATAAATATTAACAACAATAATTATTAATAATTATTATTTCTATTTCAGTAGCATCTAAGATATCAGAATCAGATAGGCACTGTAAAAAATACTGCTAGGCACTGTAAAAAAAAAAAAAAGACATACTCCCTGACTCTACAGAGTTTACAATTTAAAGCCATATTTTATAAGCTGATATGTCAATTGAACTCTATTCAGGTATAGGGATTTTCCCACATGGATCAATTTGCAGGATTGAGACCTAAGAAGAAAAGAATTGGGGAGAGAGATACAATCAAAATTTAAAAAAATCCTTATTACATTATCAAATTTATAATGGATAGGAGAGGAGGACAACAAGAGGACGACAGAGGTATCATAAATGCCCCATAAAGCCTATCTTAGCCTTGCAAATATGTTGAGTCTCAGTTCTATTGTGATAATTAGGCTTACAAATTTACTCTAAATATGAGCTCAACTTTAAAAAGTATGTGAAAGTTCATATATCATAAAACTTGTAACAACAAATGTTGATGGGAAAAGGTATGGAAAAAGAGACAGAAAGGCTGAATTAGTCTAAACAAAAGCGACTACAGATATGGTTCAAGGACTATGTTAAAATCATGCCTGGTAAAAACAGATGTTGTGGAACTGGAAATTAATGAATCAAAATTGATGTGTTGGATACTAGGTCTCATTGGTGGACAAAATAATGAGGGGATGGGCTATTCCACCCATCACTCCTATTTTGCATCCTTAAAGGAAAGACACTTTGGACCAGAAAACAGGAAAGAACAGATGGAGGCAACTGAAGCAAGCTTCGCCATCATGCCTGCAATTCCCACCATCTCCTGGGACCCCAAGCCTTCATCATCCTAATTCTGAGCGATGCCCTGATCAGACCAGAGCAGAAAGTGAGACCCAGATAACATCACCACCTCTACCAGCTCCAGATGAATCCCAACCACCACATGGAATAAAATGGGATCGGATTTTAACAACGAGAGTAACAGCTCTAATCCATCTCAACTAACTTCTCTTTTCCCCAAAAGGTCAGTGATTGCCATCTTTAATACCATATATGAGACTGTCAAACAATGGGGTTTTTTCTTGTAAAATCTCTCTCCAGCTAAGGGGAAAAGGAACAAGGGATGTTGTTAAAATCAAAGCCTTATTTAATACTTTACTTTTCAAATGTTTTAAACTGTTTTTTCCTTCTTTTCTTTATCTTTAATAAAAAGTTAAAGGATGTTTAATGATGTGTTCACCATGATACTACGCAGGCTGAGGTATCTATATAGCAAACCCCAGGCCCTGTTTAATGCTAATTAATGTAGGCTGGTGACAGAATTACATTAACACCTTTGGCCCATTTATTGAAACTACATTAATACAACATTTCCTATCTATACAGAACATTATTTTTCAATTACACCGAGGTCTTTTTCCAAATCAGGGGTACTGTGACAGGTTGGTCTATGGGGGTTTAGTCCACGATGGATTCACCTGCCTGAATAAAATTCATATACCTAGGAAGTGAAATTTACCACAAAATCGGAAATGTAAAAAATATTCTAGGCCAGTGTGACCCCAGAGACCTCTTGATGCCAAGTGGCAAAGGTCATAAGGGATGCAGATGAGTTACAGGAATCCCCTGGGTCTGGTATGTATATTCTAATTCACCAAAGTGAGTGTCATGTGAGCTCAAATAAAAGCTGGTGCCATTCTGGTCATCGATAACACTGCAAAAACCAAGTACAGATGCGTAAGGAGTTATGTACATATATGAGGTGGCCAAACTGTGGCTTGTGAGCCACATGCGGCTCTTTTACGGTTAGAGAGCAGCACGTCCCTCACTGTCCACATAACAGACTTGGGGGAGGGGAGCTCGGGACCTCTGCCTTGCAGCAGGGTGGTGAGGGAGGAGCTTCTGCTTAGTGGGGAGGGGGGGGTCTCGGGGCTTCAGCCCCACAAGGTGCACCTACTGGGGCTCAGGGCTTCAGCAGGAGCAGGGCTGAAGCTCCGAGCCCCAGCAAGCATGTCCTGGCTTTCAAACATCTGAAGATTGTCATATGTGTCATATTGTCATATGTGTCAGTAAGTTGGCCATTCCTGGTATATAGATTAAAAATTATGTTAAAGTCTGTGTATAGGAACTGGTCACCAGGAAAAGTGAAAAACAGTTTTTATTTTAGGCACAAAATGTTTACTTATTCATCTGTTTATATATTAACTACGTATTGTATGGTTCAAAATAGGCCTCCACTCCTGACTCTGAACCAACTGCTAATGAAGTATTGTGAAAACTTCAGAGAAAAACAAAAAGAGAAAAACAGTAGGGGTGAGGAAGAGCCCTATTTTGAGGTGCAGATCAAAGGTCTGTTCTGGTATATTTGAGGGACAAAGAGGTCATTCTGGCATCCTTCACCTAGGAAGTAAACAGACAGACAGTTTGATTCATGAAAGAAGGGTCTCAGCCAGATTTGGCTGAAAATGCTGGAGAGAATTTTGAGTAAGATAAGCTTCTTTAGACAGGGGACACTAGTCACTAGAAACCATGCTACAATTTTGTTTTATATGTAACCATTTGTTTCCAATATTCTTACTAGCACTTGAATCTCTGTTTGATAATACACATATCCTTGTTTCCACTATAAATATATCTAAGTGCTGTCGTGCTAACCAGAGAGGTGATCCCGAGTTGACTCTTGCAGCTGGTGTGTACTAGTCCTTTGGGAATAGCAGATCTAGGAGTTTTGTGAGTGCTCAATGGAACAGGGGTTAAATATGGCAGAGGGACACTCAGAGGATTCAGGGGTTGGTGTGTACCTATGAACTATCTGTACAGAGAGAGCAAGCAGGGCCGCCCAGAGGATTCAGGGGGCCTGGGGCAAAGCGGGGAAGCAGCGGTGGTCCGGGTCTTCAGTGGTATTTCGGTGGCGAGGGGCCCTTCAGTCGATCCGTGTCTTCAGCAGCACTGAAGGGCCCCCCACTGCCGAAATGCCGGCTGAAAACCCGGACGGCTGCCAGGCCAGGGCTCGCGGGGCCTGGGGCAAATTGTCCCACTTGCCCACCCCCCACCCCCCCGAGTGGCCCTGAGAGCAAGGCCTGCTGAGCCCTGGAGGGCAGAGCTTCTGTTACCAGAGGCTAGTGATTTCAGGGAGCTGATCCACAGCAGACACAGACAAGACTAAGGGCACGTGGTGGTGAGGTGCCTCACAACCCTGGGTAACCCTGGTATGGGTCACACCCTGCCCTCAAACAAACCTAAAGTGCAGCTTAATTCAGCTGGGACAAAGTAGAGATGCAGCTTTGCACATATTCATCAAGTCTGCCAGAAACCTGAAGAAATGCCCTCTGATTTTCTACTAGCTCCTGCTCTCTCCCAAAAGCCTCCCAACTCACTCTCTCAGCTCCTAGTCTCTCTCAATCACCTCTCAATTCACTCAGGCACCTGTGTGATCTATGATGATGGGGAATTAATTAACTCACAGCTGGCTCTGCCCCCCCCATGCTATACACCCAGGCTTTAACCACACACATGCCAATATTATTTTCATAATATACAATTCTTAGAAGGAAGAGTTGAGCCAAAACTGAAATGTTCTATCTGAATTTCAAGTGGGGGTCTAAATTCAAATCCCGGAATTTGGACCGGCCCCTTCAGCTCTGGCTCCTATTGGGATTTAAAACAGGAAGGGATCTATTCCCTAGTTCCAATTGGGATTCAGTCAAAACCTCATTAGAATACCCAATCATTGTCAGATTTAAGCCCAATTGTAGCCCAATGGGACAACTGTACCATTCAAGATGGTAGAATTCTCGTATCAATTGAGCTCCTGTACTGCTACCATTTTGAACCAAAATCTCACCGTTGAGCCAAACCTCAGCACTAGCGCTAATGCATCTTTGATCTCAACTTCCTAACTTTAACCCCTCCAACATTGCTCCTTTCTCCATCTCTATTATGGAAATAATGAAAATCTGTGAATGGACAGAGCATTTACTAGGACTATGTGTATTTCAACAACCAATCAAAAAATAAAGACAAACATTTCTCTATGGATTTTATTTTAGAATCGATTAGTCTTCAGAGTAGAAGCAGCACAGAACATGTAAACATTTGCAGCAGAGATGCTACTGCCGCTGCCAAGGTACAGTATCACCCAGTTAGTAAACGTACGATCACATATGCAAAAAGAAGCCATCTTTAGTTTGAACAGTACCAGCCCTATTTATCTGTCATAGGTTCTGACAATGTGTTTAAAGAAAACATTAGAATGTTCTTCCAGAAGGAACTGTATTTCCCTGCCTGGGGCATACAGCATCTATGGGTCGGTAAGAGTGGGACTGAAATATTAATGAGTAAGCCATTTGTCAAGAAAATTATGCAAGAAAGCTTGGCAGTTGCACAAAGAAGCAAGCAATATGAGATAAAAAATCATGCACTATGATCTAAAAAATATCACTGACTGTCTGGTCTGTGTTCAGAAACTACTACCTTTGTAAAGAATGCTTTGGGAAAAGTAAATAAATAAATAAATTAACGAGAGACTTGACAAACAAGTGCATACTAAATTCAGCATTTATAATTGCAGGTATTATCTACAAAAGAAAAGATCCCCACAACCCACTCACTCAGAATACACAAGATGAGATTTCATAATCGATTCAATTAAGAAATGACTACTAATGATATTTTTGCAAATAAATTACTATACTATATTCCACAAATGTGAGATGAAAGATGTTTTGTCATGCTGTTTGATTATAGAAAACCCACAGAACATAAGAAAAATATCCCATGATGGACAGAAATTCAAATGGAAAAAATACCATTTTTGAAAGATTTTCTCACAAATCATAATGAATTTGTACTAGGCAAAATGATGTCTGCTGTGTCAAATCAGAAGGTTAAAATCTGAAATTAAACAGATGCATATGGGAATTAAATTAGTCAGGAGCTTCAAAACATTATTTCTTTACAAGGAAAATTTACAAATGAGAAAGGACTTTGTGTTATCGGAAAAAAACCCAGATATGATATTCCTTTCATCAACCCTTCATTTTATACAGAAAAAGATACTGCTGGAAGACAAAACGTATTAATGAATACCAGTTTATCCAAACAAATGTAGCCATATTTGTGTGCAACTTAAACTGATCCCTGTGTCATATTCTGTAAAGACTCAAATGTGTGTTGCTTCACTGGTTTAATTCCCATTGATTGCAATGGGTAGTATTCACCGACATTATTTATGATCTCTTAGAGTATTATTATTATTAATAGTAATACTTTGCACTTACATGGCACCTTTTGCCTGAGCATTTCAAAGTGCTTTGCAACCATTAACTAATTAAGCCTTGCAATGCCTTATGAGGAAAGTATATTATTTATACCCATCAGGTACATCAGCTTCCAGTTCAGAAATATTGCATTTCATCATACATGAAGATGAGCTCTGCATAGCTCAAAAGCTTGTCTCTTTCACCAACAGAAGTTGGTCCAATAAAAGATATTACCTCGCTCACCTTGCATTTCAACATGTTATTTTTCATTTGTTGTTTGTTTCCAATTGGTTTTCAATTAATTTCCTCTCTTTAAAATGCTCAGAATGTTTTTTCTTTAATCTTAAATGTTATTTTTATCAACCATTCATGTCAGCATTTAAAAAAAAAAACTTCACAGTGAACCTAAATTTGAATGACTTTTCGACAAAATAGATTGCTTGGTTAATGAAAAATACTGATGTGAACAATCATCTAAAAGTATTTAAAATTAGAAACAGTTTAACAAGAATAATGGCTACTCAATGAAATTAAAGTGCTTTTTAAAGTACACCTCTACCTCAATATAACGCAACCCGATAGAACACGAATTCGGATCTAACGCAGTAAAGCAGTGCTTGGGGGAGGGGAGGGGGAAGCTGCACACTCAGGTGGATCAAAGCAAGTTCGATATAACGCAGTTTCACCTATAACACGGTAAGATTTTTTGGCTCCCAAGGACCGCGCTATATCAAGGTACAGGTGTAGCTTGACTAAGTTGACTATTAAGAACTGTGCTGGACAATTAGGGAATACTGCAATGTTATGGATGAAGCAGCCTTCCATGTACAAGCTCTTGCACTTAACATAATGTATTAGGCTTTATATAATATAATTTTTAAGGCCCAGTCGTACATTCCTCAGGCAAGGCATGCAAGGACTGCAGAGTCAGACTCAAATTTCATCCCCCAAAAATTCACAGACTTAAATTTTATTATTCTTATTGTTCACTTAGTACCATCAAGAGACATGAGCTCGAGAAATAAATCAAAAGACACTTAAGTGAAAAAGAAATATGCTTTGATATGAGAAGTGAAGAGAGATGGAGAGCTGCTGAGGCAGATAGGTATAAGAAGGATATTCCAAGTTGATTATCTGCTGTGCAGAAGGCTTTCACATCAAGAATAGCAAAATTGCATGCAATGACATAGAGGAGAACATTGCTAGTGTTATTTATGCCTCACTGAGTCTTTAACTCAACCTGCTAACTCATGTGAAAACTAAAACCTGCCTCATCTTTGCTAGAATTTTATCTCGCGTTAGTGAACTCAAGTTAGCTGATTCAAGATAAAAACACTCCTCTTTTCCTGGTGTAGACACAGTCCATCCACAACCATAGGCTATCAGTGTCAGGGTTTGATCCCTCATGGTGCTCAGTATTCTGGCCTTGATCCAGCAGAGCAGGCTGAATGTGCTTAAGTGCTTTGATGGATTCGGGGCTTTGATGGATTCGAGTGCTCAGCAGTTTGAAAGATCAAGTCTTTAGGACTAAAATAAAGAAAACCCCAAACTGAACAAATGGAATAAAAGAGCAGAGAGTGTGACTTCTCTGTAA
The DNA here is from genome assembly GCF_016161935.1 of Mauremys reevesii. NCBI lineage: Eukaryota > Metazoa > Chordata > Testudines > Geoemydidae > Mauremys > Mauremys reevesii. The sequence goes on along the minus strand of NC_052624.1, from coordinate 171,850,770 downwards.
AAGATGCATTAACTCTGCCTCACAAAATGGCAACTGCTTCTGCATCCAGGCAGATTGCCTTAGAAATGTAAATGTGTAGTACTGAGAGGATAAAATCATAACATTTACATACACTGTAGCTAGTGTAGATGAACAGAAGAAACTGGGAGAGAAATGGAGAGAAGTATTTGTTGTTAGTGCTAGACAAATACTAAGTAATAATCCTAACTAGGACCAGAGGATGAGGTGAGAGCACATCTAGAGAGAGGTTTAAAAATAAGGTAGGACAATATTTAACTAAATCCTAAAATGAATGGGGAGCCAGTAAAGTTATGTGAGGATTGTAGAGATAATGGTTGCAGTTCCTTATGTGTGTGAAAAGTCCGGCAATGGCATTCTGCCCATACTAGAAAGAAGAAAGCTGGGTCTTGGGAAACACACAGAAAATGTTGTTTTTAAACTAGGGGGAGGGGAATGGACAGAATCTGGCACCCTCAATTATGATTAATCAGTGGGCTATGGTGGAGTGAGGTACTACTCAATGTGAGTAAGGGGTACAGAATCCAGACCAAGAAAGGAAAATATAACCATTGCCCAAACAACATGCAGCAATGCAGATTTTGACAGCGATAGGAATATGAACATTATAAGCTCCTGAGTTCCTAGCACTATTGCCTAGACCTATTACACTGAAGTGACATTTTAGAATTGTTTTACTCACTATACACCTTGATTTATAAGTTATAACCTAGGCACAGGATACCACACTATAGACATATTTACGGTGAATGCTTTTAAATTTACTGTTTTTCCCTTCTCCTTGAAAGGACTCTGTATGTGTATTGTCATCATCTTGTTTATTTTTTTGTAAATAATCTTCACTTTCATGCTGTTACACCATTATGTGTGTTCACAATAAATACTATATCAAAAGTATTAGAGAAAATTTGTGTAGTTCACTACTTGTTATAACAGCATCTGGCCCATCAAACACATACTCTATCCTACACCGACAGGACATTGTCCAGCTATACTGGAAGAAGAACAGGAGACACAGGATATGGTTTAATCAGGCTGCAACTTTATTATTAGATGTCTGGGACTACATGGCAGATAAAAGTGTACAGTCAGGTAACTCCATGATCATTTCAATATCTACCTGGGGGCTTCGGCCAGCCACCTCTTTTTCCATTGGTCCCCAGCATTGCTGGGACCTTACCATCCCCCCACCTCAAATGAGGGTTCAGGTGAGCTATAAAAGAAGGCAGCCGGCAGGCTCCATGCTGCGCAAGTCATAGGCAGTCTGAACCACCGCTTCCGCCTCTGTTCCACTCCTTTAACAGGCCATTTATCTGGTCACTGTGTCCCTTCCCTACAGAGTGCCTGCACTGGACATCTGCCCTACACTTACAGAATGAGTTGTGGCATCATAGCCTAACGCTCTTCCCTACTCACCGTAATAACCACCCCCCCCGAACCTGCCGTGGGGAAGGTGACCCCCGCCCTCCACTCCATCTTGGCCAATATGGCAGTGAAGGAAAAATTCCTTCTCAGCTCCCAAAGGAGCAGCTAGCGCAATGCCGACAGCAGGTCCTGATCAAACCTGGTATTTTGCCACTTCCAGCACTGGGTGCTGCTTTGCTTGGCCTGGGGAAAAGGGGCTTCTCCTACCGGGCTTGCCCTTTATCAACTCCCCAACCCTTCTGGTCTCTGGGGCGTAAGTCAGTATTGCAATGCTGACCCACTCTGCTTTTGTAGCAGCGTTTGTGCCTCTCTTGCCTCCCCACCCTTAAAGCAATATATCCATTCCCCCAGCAAGCCAGAAAACGCTCCTTCTCCCCCTCCCCCACCTACTTGCGGTGCTGTAATTGTCAAGATACGAATTGTGGGTGTTATTTTTAAAGTTAACTGAGAAAAAACACATAAATCCATTCTGTGTGCACCTAACTTATGGATAAAAATACTGAATGTTCATATACAGGCTGGGAATTTAGACTAGAACACATAATCAGACCTTCAAAGTTAGATATACACATTTTCAAATGTTTAACTTATGCATGCATATATTAGACAGGTACCTAATAATTGTGAATTTGTGAGTTCTCGAGTTAGGTATGCACATCTATATTTGCAAACTTGTTCCCATATTTTCAAAGCAATTTTATCTTTATTATTGAAGCAATTCAGATGATTAAACTTCCCCCTCTTTTTTAATTTAATGTACTTTTTTCACCATGTAATGTATGCTCTTTGTTTACCTTTTTTCACTTCACTCCGCTTGAATAGTGAAAGTAGCCTTGTCACTAGTCTAGTCTATTTTCAAGAGTTCACTTTTATTAATAGCCAGTTTTAATCAATAGTTTTTCCGTGCTACCACGGTGCTAATGCATTTGGGTTTCCAACACTGTAGGGAAATAGTTAATTGTATTTAATGTTTTAAAGTTTTAACATGTCTATTAATATAATTTATTTTTTCAATATATTAGAGAATCTGTTATCAAAGTCTCTGGGCCCAGATAGGATCAGATTCTGACAGATTCTGACACTGCTACCAATAGTGTAGCATTTTATTCTGTAAATAGTGCCATGCAAACAAAGGGGCCCAACTGTGAAGTAATGTACTACTCAATGGGAGGGCTTCAGAATCTGGTCCCAAATTACTACACTAGAAGGTGCTATGAGACAAACACTATCAAGCTCAGTCCCATTGAAATCAGCAGGACTAATCAATGGTATAAGATCTAATATGCTTGGTAAGAGGATGAATGTTGGCAGAATTCTGTTCTGTCCCATTCATGTTCTTACACCAGACCCCACACCATGACAGCTCAGTAATTGGGTAATTACATTTTATAATTTACTTTTGGTCATAAATTAGTTGGGGACAGATTATTAAACCCCTTAGACACACTGGTAAGAAATAACTCATCTGAAGCCACTGGGCTACTTGAATTAATAACTCCTAACCAATGTAAATAAAGGGTTAAAAATCTGGCCCTAAATTCCTAAATCTCTTGATCTAAATTATGTGACTATTTTCCCTATAATCACCCATAAAAGACTTCAGGTAGAATTGCTGTCTTTGTCATTTATGTGGACATGGTCAGAGAATTTAATTCTGCTGGGAAATACTACAATAAAATCGCTAAGATAATTAAAGCCCGAATGAAAGTCCAAGATGAAATGGTTGGAATTTTTAAAGTTCAAGCCACTTTCCTGCATCTTTATGGTATTTAATTTTCTGCCATTCTAATACATGCATACAAAATGGCATCTGAACTGAAAACTCTCTTTCTCCAATTCTTCTTTCTGTCATCTGATGAGAGGCAGAATAAAGTAATTAGACTGACTAGAGACGTTGCTGATTGCTTTCAGTGTGTAGTTTACTCCGGACTCCACGGAGGGAAGGCTTGCTAAATAATGATCAACAGACTAGATGAGCCTGTCTAAATCTGTTTCTACAAAGTTAAAAAGCAATGTTTGAAAATGAACTCTTCTCTTTTTTTTAAAAGGAAAGTTATTTGAATAAAATGTTCAGTCAGCTATGGCATAATAAAGTTTAGAAGAGATATGTGCAGACTCTACAATTTAAGCAAAGTGGAAACTGATTCAATGCTCATCTCCTTTGTAGACAGTTTCTAAGAACCAGCACAAGCTCAAAGGAAAAGACGGTAAAGAGACACGTTAACATTTCAGTGTCAGTTACAAAAAGAACTGGATCCGGGGAAGAAAATTTGAATCACAAACCAAAACTTTGCAAAATGACCTCACACAAACCACCACTACAACTGGCACCTCATTCACAATCATACAGGAGAAGCCAAACATCAAACATGTATAGATAGAAAATTGAAGTAGTGTCTCATTCCCAGAGGTGATTCTACTTGCTCAGGCTATAAGTCCACAGGCAGGGAAAAGTAAGAAGCTTGCATTATTACTGTCCATGTTATACCCATTTCAGGCCTTCCGGTTTTTATAGTATTACATTCATTTGAGAAAGAGAGAGTAATTCAAAAGAGTAAATAAGATCCACTAGTGCATAGGGCAGAAAGGAAATTATTATCCCATTGTTTTAAAAGTCAGTTTACTTTACAAAGCAGATAACATTATTCCAATTTAATCTACAAACCACAACTTTCTCTTTTGTTAAATATTTTTAATATGTCAAATGTTTTCTATGTTCTTTCATTTACATCAATGTTATTTATATTGAAGCAAAGTGAAACATTTTGAAGGTAAAACAAAGGTACTTAAATTAGCCATTTACCCTGTTGTATTTTTTGCTAAGCCTTTGCTAACTTGGCAGTAAATTGAGCATTAAACTGTAGAAAGACAGGGCTTACCCACAGGGCTAGCCACACAAGTGAAGTCTATTCACCTAAGGATGAAATTCACCAACATGCAGAAATCCAGCATCAGGCCTATGCATCATTTTAGCTATCAGTATAGGATTTAGTGGCACATAGACATTCTGCTGGTCCTCTGCACAGGGATGAATTTCACCTAGTATTAAGAGTTTGCAGGGTTCAGGCTCATAATTTGTATTCATATATTCTGAAGAGTCACATTCTAAAATACTAAGTTCAAGGTACATTCACACATCATTGTTTAAAATGCATTCAAGTTTCCATATAGTTCTCTTGAATGCAATCGTAATTCAAAGAGTATGACACTAACCTCTGAAGTAACTACTGTACATACATCATATCTTCAAGTAAGTACCACCAAAGGTGTGGAGTCAGATTCAATATAATCAGTATAGCCTACTCAATGTTAACCTCTACCATATTTCTCAAAATTGCTAGTAAATTAACCAGCACTCTACTAGGTACACTGCTGCAGTTTCCAGCAGACTTTGAGTAGCATTTGTTTCAATGCCATTGGGTGGGTGGGTGGGTGTGTGTGTGTGTGCTTGCACCATAGTGGTGCAACTGTATTTAGATTTAGCTCCTCCCACAATGAATAAAACGTCACTGCATTGTAAATTATTCTCCATTACATAATTAAATATATAGAGAGTACAATTTAATGTATCCTGCATGTTTTTTTGGAGATCTGAACAGTACATATTAAGTATACTTTATTACAATATATAACTGACAAGAGAGGGACCTCAGCCAAATCCCAGGAACTAAACAACCCCAAGCTCTGGATTCATTAAGACCTGTACCTGAGCTGCGTTCTCTCTAGCGATTCTGATGCAAATTTTCAGAAGCGTCCACTAAATGCTGTCCTTGCAATGACTAGCGCCTAATTTTCAGAATTGTTGGGCATCCATGAATCCCACTGACTTGAACGCTGACATAGTAGTATCAAACTGGGCACACAAAAATTGAGGTAGCCAGAATTAGTGAGCACTTATGAAAGTTTTGGCTAACAGGATTCAAGCAAATTGTAATGAAAATAATAAAAACAGAAAACAATAGAAACAAAAGATAACTGGGGAGGAAAAAGGGACAGAAGCACAAAATGAGTATAGAACAGTGGTTCCCAAACTTTAACAACCTGTAAACCCCTTTCACTAAAATGTCAAGTCTCGCAAACCCCCTTCTAAAAATGAATATTTCCAGGAATTTTCTCCTTTACCTGAATATAAATTATAAAAGCAGTGATCTTGGAAATATAAAATTTGTTTTTAAGACATGCTTATTATACACACTATTTCTTATTATTAATCATTACAGTATTTTTATTACATTATGAAAACAGCAACACTCTTCCAAGATCTCACTTTCATAGCTATCATCACTCTGAATAAGCCTGTTATAAGACAAGGCTCCTACGTTTCATCAAGGAGTGTCAGATGTGAAACAGCATGAAGGTATTTAAGAAGCCAACTCAAAGCGTTCCTCCTACACAAGCATTCAGGTCTTGAGCAGTCCAGGCAAACAATGTATGTTAAAACGAAGCTTAAACTTGTTCTTCATAATAATTTTTAAAACACTACTAGCTGCCTATTTAATTTTAAAAACAGCAAAAAATATTCACCTCCCTTTCCATTTCTTATAAGGAGTCTTGAAGAACCATAGAGATCTCCTCAGTGTGATAGAGATGCTTGCTTTGATCTGCTTAGCTCTTGGAAGTCCAGGGGCTCCGGGCTTCTGGCCCCATTCTCCCTAGGGACAGCTATGTCTCCCGTAAGGGAATTTTTTCCCAAGAACCCCCTATAACATTTTGCGAACCCCAGTTTGGGAACCACTGGGGAGAAAGTGTTAGGGGAAAAGGACTGGGAAAAGATCAGGCTATGATTATTGGAGATTCCTGCGGTTTAAGGGCTGAGTCTCGTACTTTTGCACGGTGTGAAATCATTTGTCAATATTATAGTTCTACTCTGCATAAAGCAGTACTTGGAAAAAGGATCTCCTCATTTCTTCATGTATTGTTAGATCTTAGCAAAGATTTTTTTCAAATCCTACTTTTAGCCTGCAGAGAACATATTGGAGAAAAACTGGCAACTCCATGAATTCAGGAGAATTTTCTACACACACACACCCGGCCTTTTTTCCTCCCCTCCCCCTTCCTCGATAGCTCTAAGAAACCATTTAGAGGCCCCATATAACTATTGCCCTACCCTGTCTACAAAAATTAATAAACTTTAATAGCATGCTACAGTGAAACACCTTTACTTATCTTAGCCAATAGTCCCTTTGTCAACAGATGTCCATGGCACTCTGTGGACATAGTGGGTGATACATCTGCTTATAGTCATTGCCATATATGCATTTTACCCATCTCAGCATTTACACAGTAAAGTGCCTTAATGTGCCAGAATACAGCAAGCAATATATAAAACATTATTTTCTATATTGTTTTCCACTAGTTGGCATTCTTCCTCTCAGCTTAACTGGCACCAGTACAAATATTCAGAGCTATAGAAAAAATGTTGCTGAGCACTCTGTGACCACCACAGTTCCTTGCATATTATCCATGCACCACATTCTATACCTTGGGGGAGCATCCTGGAACTCCCATATTCATTTTTATATAATCATGATCTTATATATAACACGTCTTGTAAGGCATCAAGGGAAAGATTATGTGAAAGTCATTTCTCTATCCATTTATGTATTTCATTAATGCATATGAAGTTATGAGAATTGTGTGGTATGGCTGTCACTAAAACATACTGTAAGTTGGGGATTCAGCCAGATATTAGCTCCCCAGAGGCAACAGCAAGGAAAGTAACAAACACCCGAGCGGGGTGTTAAACAACTCATCAACAACCATTGTCTAGCAAGGGAGCTACAATTCAGTGACTCACCTGCATGAGGCCACACCAGGGGAATTGCTCAACCTTGCCTGGAGACTAGGGTATGTCTACACTGGCAGAGTTACATCACCGGCAGTTACAGTGCCACTCAGAGAGCACTGAAGGGAAACCACTGTTGTGTTCTCACACTGACAGCTGCCTGCGTGTTCACACTTGCAGCAGTATTTGGTGCGGTGCACTCTGGGCAGCTATCCCACAGAGCATCTCTTCCTCTTCTGCCGCTAAGACTTGTGGGAAGGTGGAGAGGGTCATGGTGCATCCTGGGCTCTGTCCCAATGCCCCATGATGCATTTGCGTCCCAGCAATCCCCATGCTTCCATCCGCATTTTGCACCATCTTTCAGCTGTTTGTGTACTGTGCGCTCTACCTCTTCGGTCTGCAGGAATGGATCCCACACTGTTGACCAATATACTGCTCACTCTTACTAACATGTCACAAGTAGCAGTGGAGTTATTCCTTAAACTACAAAGGCAAGAGCAGTTTGACATTGATCTCGTCACAACACGAGATTCTTGTGGCATTCACGGAGGTGCTGACCACAGTGGAATGCTGCTTTTGGGCTTGGGAAACAAGCACTGAGTGGTGGGATCACATCATCATGCATGTCTGGGATGACGAGCACTGGCTGCAGAACTTTCGTATGAGGAAAGCCACATTCATGGGACTGTGTGATGAGCTCGCCCCAGCCCTGCAGTGCAAGGACATGAGAATGAGAGCTGCCCTGCCATTGGAGAAGTGCATGGCGATTGCACTGTGGAAGCTGGCTACTCCAGACTGCTACTGATCGGTCGCTAACCACTTCGGAATGGGAAAGTCGACCATTGGACGTGTGTTGACAGAAGCGTGCAGGGCCATTAATCACATCCTGCTCCGAAAGACTGTGACTCTGGGCAATGGGCATGACATTGTGGATGGCTTTACACAAATGGGCTTCCCTAACTGTGGAGGGGCAATAGATGGCATGCATGTTCCAATTCTGGCACCAGACCACCTAGTCACCAAGTACATTAATCTGAAGGGGTATTTCTCTATGCTTCTCCAGGCACTTGTGGATCACTGTGGGCATTAACGGAGGCTGGTCCGTAAAGGTGCATGAAACACATCTTTCGGAACACTGGCCTGTTCAGGAAGCTGCAAGCAGGGACTTTCTTCCTAGGTCAGATCACCATAGAGGAAGTCAAAATGCCCATTGTGATCCTGGGAGACCCTGCCTACCCCTGAATGCTGTGGCTTATTAAGCCATACATGGGGAACCTTGACAGCAGCAAGGAGCGGATCAATAACAGGCTGAGCTAGTGCAGAATGACTGTTGAGTGTGCTTTTGGCCGTTTAAAGGCCAGCTGGCGCTGCCTATATGGGAGGTTGGACCTGGCCGATGACAAACTCCTGTGCTTATAACCGTGTGCTGTACGCACCATAATATTTGTCAGGGGAAGGGTGAAAACTTTACTCAGGGATGGCCCACTGAAGCTGAGCGCCTGGAGGCTGAATTTGAACAGCCAGAGACCAGGGCTATTAGAGGAGTGCAGAACGGGGCCATAAGGATCAGGGATGCCTTGAGGCAGCAATCTGAAGCTGAAAGCCACGAATATTTGTTGCTATGCTTGGGAGTACAGTGCTTGTAATGCTAGGAGGTGATGGTGATTGGTGCAGATGATGCACTATGATGATTTAAGAAAATTGCCTGTTGCTTTGCAGAGCTCTGTTTGCTTTCAATTAATGGAATAAAGATTGCTTTCAAACCAACATAATTCTTTTATTGAAAAACAACAACTGGAGGAGAGAGACAAACAAAAAAACACATCAGCACTGTGGGGGATGGGGGAGGTGGGGTCCCAGGATGGCTAAGATTTGTGTATGCCCAGGTATCATATGCAACCTTGTCCTTTGGAGTACAGTGCAGCAGGGATTGTACTTCAGCAGGGCTAAACAGCAGAGGGACAGGTGTTGAGTGCAGTGGGTACTGGGAGTCGGCAATGGGCTGCTCGGTTTGCAGTGCTAGTAGCTCCTGGAGCGTGTCCGCTTGGCACTCCCTAACGTTTAAGAACCATTCCATGGCTTCGTTCTGGTGCACCGCATTCTCCTTTCGGTCCCTCTTCTCGCTGTCTCCCGCCACTCCCTCAATTCTTGTTTTTCAGCCACAGAGTGCATCATGACATCACACAGAAAGTCCTCTTTAGTTCTTTGTGGCCGCTTTCTAATTCTGCGCAGCCATTCAGACAATGATAACAAAGAGGGAGGCTGGGCTCCGGTCATGTCTGTGAAGCCAAAATGCAACATTTTACAGAAGCAGTATTGTTTGCAACACACAGACCACTGATTCAGTGATTTAAAACACAGCCACCTTCCCCCACGCCTCTCAGTGACAGCAGAGTGGCACAGGAAAGTTACCATTAATGGGAAAAGAAGTATTCACAGTGGCCTTCGCAGTGGAGGTGGGGTTGCCACCGAGTATCACGTCCAGCTCTTTGTAGAACCGGCAGCTTGTGGGTGCAGCACCAGAGCGGCAGTTTGCCTCCTTCGCCTTGTGGTAGGTGTTCCGCAACTCCTTCACTTTGATCCTGCACTGCAGTGTGTTCCAGTCATGGCCCCCTTCTGTCATGCATCATGAAATCTGTCCGCTGGTATCAGAGTTCTGGTCCAGATCTGAATTACCTTCAAGTTTGGGTGGAGATAGGGGGAAAGGTATTCTTACCTGAGAATTTTGGTCAAAGACTATCTCAGTTTAAAATGCCTGACCCTGTTAAAATGTGAGAAGTCATGACTGACATGGGTCAACTTCCTATAGCATTTCCACTTTTACAGCCAAAGCCTGCAGTCCTGAGCATGTTTAACAATCTTTGCAAGGAGAGCAGAGGATACTTACCATGTCCCAGGAGACACTCAGCACTTTACAGGATGAAGCCTTTCATGAAGATAGAGGAGGGTTTTTTTGTTTGGTTGGTTTTTGGGGGGGGGGAGGGGGGAAGGTTGAGAAAGGAAATAATCTCTTATTTGTTAACTTAACTGGTACACAGACTTTGTGGGGTGGAGGACTGCTAGACAGGAGAATTCGCAAAGGATTTCTCAGTAATTGAAGTATTAGGATTGCTTGCAATAATTAGAATGAAATTTGATCAAAACACTTATTTTAGTGCTTCTCACACAGTAAAATCACATTAAAATCAGGGCAAGAATATGAGAGAAGTAAAAGGAGATAAAATTCCATATAGGCTCATCTAATTAATAAAACACTATACATACAAGCGCACACTGCATCTTTTTCCTTTTGTCATATTTTCTCCCTCAGTCTGCATAGTCCTATTGACTTCAATGACATTATTGAAATCTGTAAAGCTAAAAGAATTTGGCCCTCCAATTATGTCAGACAGATGAAGCAGCAGTAGTAGCAATACTGCAGAACACTAACAGTTCACATTAAAAGATAAATAACTACCGGTACTTGTCAATAAAAATGTTAATTTCCCTTTGCAAGTATTTGGTCAGAACTGTAAGAACTGAGTTTAGAAAAGCCTTTCACCATCTCAATGACATCTGTTCATTTAATTAGATCAATTTTTCCTACATGTCAGCTTTGGCCACAGCAGTAACATCAATATTCAATATACATGTGTAAGACATGAAGATTTAAGTAGTATCTATTAATGGATTCATAAATACACTCAGTAAAGCCAGAGAGCATCTGATTGAAGAGGAAGCAACATGCATGAAGTTCTTAAATAATGTAGATGCCACCTGTCAACAAATTTCTGAGAATAACTTCCCAAAGCAAGTCATCCTTTCCCTCAGTATCCTTTCCCTTCATTCCTATATATACAAACACACCCAGAGGAGCAAGGTCACTCAGAAGTTAGTGAATTTGTGATCGCAAAGGGAAGGTGAGCTTCTGGTTTTTGAGAAAGTTTTCACTGTTTTGCTGACTACATTCAGCTTCAACAGCAATCACTAACTCACTAATTCTAAGACACATGTATTTAGGCACAGAGCAGTGCTTCTGCTTGAAAGGGAAGGGTCAGTAACTGAACAGCCATATTTCCCTTTCCAGCCACCTATCATCCTACATTTCTACCTTGGAAGGCTATGAATAAGAGCATTCAATAACAAGATGAGAAAGGTACTCGTCTTACGTATTCCAGAACCTGATCTGAAATCCTTAGATTATCCATTTGATGTATTTTTGACCTAGATTCACAACATATAAGCCCTGAAAACCTGAAGAAGGGTTCTGTGTAAGATCAAAAGCTTGCCTCTGACACCATCAGAACTTGGTCCAATAAAAGATATTACCTCACCCACCTTGTCTCTCTAACATACAAGTCCATAATTAGGTCCATACTAAATTCACGGTCCATTTTGGTCAATTTCACCGTCACATGATTTTAAAAATCATAAATTTCATGATTTCAGCTATTTAAATCTGAAATTTCACAGTGTTGCAATTGTAGGGGTCCCGACACAAAACAGAGTTGTGTGGGGGAGTTTGCAAAGTTATTGTAGGGGGGGCTGTGGTACCGCTACCCTTATTTCTGCGCTACTGCTGCTGGCAGAGGTGCTGGGCAGCTGGAGAGCAGAGGCTGCTGGCCGGGAGCCCAGCTCTGAAGGCAGAGCCGCCGTCAGCAGCAGCGCAGAAGGAAGGCATGGTATAGTATTGCCACCCATACTTCAGCGCTGCTGCCTGTAGAGCTGGGCCCTCAGTCAGCAAGTGCCACTCTCCAGCCGCCCAGCTCTGAAGGCAGCAGCACAGAAGTAAGGGTGGCATGGTATGGTATTGCCACTCTTACTTCTGCGCTGCTGCTAGCAGGGTGCTGCCTTCAGAGCTGGGTGCCCAGCCAACAGCTGCTGCTCTCCAGCCACGCAGCTCTGAAGGCAGCGCAGAAGTAAGGGTGGCAATACTGAAACCCCCTAGAATAATCTTGCAACCCCCCTGCAACTCCCTTTTGGGTCAGGACCTCCAATTTGAGAAACGCTGGTCTCCCCCAGGAAATCTGTATAGTCTAGGGTAAAAGCACACAAAAGACCAGATTTCACGGGGGAGAGGCTAGATTTCACAGTCTGTGATATGTTTTTCATGGCCATGAATTCAGTAGGGCCCTACCCATAACGTGTCCAAAGTTTAGCAGATCATATTCTATAACTCTACTGAATGAATTAACTCATAGTAGCCACTTCACCATGTGAGCTGGCAAGGACTCTAGTAATTATTACATATTGTATTACCCTTCCAAACACTGTAAATACTCAGAATTAAATTTATTGTGTCATGTGCTCATAATGTAGTCCATAATTCTTGATTTGCACCTCTGCAACATGGGCATAAGTGGATAAAACTCAACTGAAGTTATTGGAGTGATACCTGTAAGAATAACCATTTGAATCGATGATTACTGACTTCTGTGATGTGACAAGCATATTAGCTTTTGTAACCTCTACCCAGGCCACCGTAGGTGTGCCATACATATGTGACATAATAGCTTGTGGACAGATATTTAAATAAAAGTATAGATATGTACCCAAGGCATACTATGTGGCCTATATTCCTCACTTCACACAGAATAGTTTATTAGTATTATTATTTACATTACAATAATAGATAAAAGCCAAAACCTAGATCAAGGTCCCATTGTGCTAGGCACTACACATACATACAGTCCAAGCCCCAAAGATCTTATAATCTAAATAAACAAAAGAAATCAACAGAAGACAGCTAGAGGAAATCATTATACCCATTTTCCCCTCAGTCTTTTGACAATATGAGTTCATTTATTTTCAAGTATTATCTTTTTTAAATCTTCAGCACAAACCAGAACTTAAAGAAAGAAGCTGGGTTCCTTCCAACTGTTTACACAGCAAAACTGGTGTTTAACATCTGGGATTATTTAATTATTGAGTAAATCACAGGTTTAGAACTGCTTTTTCCCAAAGCTTGGATTGGTGATATAAGCATGCACTGCACCATGTCAAAGATCAGAGGCCGCTGACTTCCATGGGGGCTAATTTAGCTACAACTAATCAGGAAAGAGATCTTGGAGTCATTGTGGATAGTTCTCTGAAGACATTCAAGCAGTGTGCAGCGGCAGTCAAAAAAGCAAACAGGATGTTAGAAATCATTAAAAAGGGGATAGAGAATAAGACGGAGAATATCTTATTGCTCTTATATAAATCCATGGTACGCCCACATCTTGAATACTGCGTACAGATGTGGTCTCCTCATCTCAAAAAAGATATACTGGCATTAGAAAAGGTTCAGAGAAGGGCAACTAAAATGATTAGGGGTTTGGAATGAGTCCCATATGAGAAGAGATTAAAGAGGCTAGGACTTTTCAGCTTGGAAAAGAGGAGACTAAGGGAGGATATGATAGAGGCATATAAAATCATGAGTGGTGTGGAGAAAGTGAATAAGGAAAAGTTATTTACCTGCTCCCATAATATAAGAACTAGGGGCCACCAAATGAAATTAATGGGCAGCAGGTTTAAAACAAATAAAAGGAAGTTCTTCTTCACACAGTGCACAGTCAACCTGTGGAACTCCTTGCCTGAGGAGGTTGTTAAGGCTAGGACTATAACAGGGTTTGAAAGAGAACTAGATAAACCCATGGAGGTTAATTCCATTAATGGCTATTAGCCAGGATGGGTAAGGAATGGTGTCCCTAGCCTCTGTTTGTCAGAGGGTGGAGATGGATGGCAGAAGGGAGATCACTTGATCACTACCTGTTAGGTTCACTCCCTCTGGGACACCTAGCATTGACCACTGTCGGTAGACAGGATACTGGGCTGGATGGACCTTTGGTCTGACCCAGTATGGCTGTTCTTATGTTCATGCATGACTTCCTCAGTAAAACTCTCCAAATGCCTTGTCAGACTGGGAACAGTTGCACCTCCTCTTTCAGGAGACATTCATTTCAATTTTTGCTCACAGAAGGGTCGTGGTAGCCATGATGAGGACAATAAGAGAAAGAGCCTCTTTTATCACCATAAGTCACGACATTGACAATCTACTGTAGAATAAGCAGCAGCCTTTTTCCATTCTCTCCAGCACTACTGCATTGTCTTATTTTCATGACCAGAGTGAAGACATGGTTGAGGTTCAGCTTGATGACATAGCAAGTACTTTACCTCATCTTATTGATTTCTCATGCACTCCCCCCATTCACCAAGTATGAATGCTTCTATTAGTGGCTTCCCCATCAACCTCCTCAAGATGCTCTCAGAAGAGATGATTGCGCTGTAAAGCTCACAATCTGGAGTTCTCATTTTCAATTAACCTGGGCTGGGGCTAGTTAAACAAGTGGAAGGAAAAAACAATTTCAAGCAGGGGTTCTGTACTCTTTTCATTTAGCTTCTCTCTCATATTCAATACCCACTTAACCTTCACACAACTTCAGGGTCAAGACTTGACTAACACTTGGTAAATTAAATCCATGGAACAGTATTCTCACACTTGTAGCATCCAAATTAAAAGTACCTCTAGGAATATTTAAGCTAAAACCCATCAAACAAAGGGCAAGCTAGAAACCTAAAGACACTGATTTGCTCTGTTCTGTTTGCAAGCCATTTAACTCTCTATATCTCAGTTACTGCATCTGTGGAATGGGAATGGGAATAATAAATTTCATTGAGATCTGTGACTGAGAAGTACTATCTACCTTACTGCAGGATACTGTAGGTGCGGGTGTGTGTATATATTACCACAGGGAAAGCAGGGTTTATTGGGTGACTGGGTGCTAACAACAGCAGAACAGAGGTGCGCTACATGAATAACAATATGTGGACAATTAAGCCTTCTTATGAGTGTGGATTCTATCTCTTGGTTTTGATACATGAGATTAACCAGTGCCTTAGAAGGAATGCCTCACCCAGAAACAATGACAATCTGCACATTCGTTTCCCAAGGTCACAGTATCATCATAAAAGAATGTGATCAATAGCTAGCAAACTAAGGGGAAAAAATATTGGGGTACTTTCATTCCCACACAGGACAGACCTGAATAAATAAATGTAGCAGAAGACAGTGATGGTAGGAAATACCTGTTCATTATTTCCTGCAGCCCTAAGGATCAACAGCCTTACTCATAACAAAGAGCAATGGGAAATTTGGTATCAGTACTGTATTTATTTAAATTCTAATCTGAGATACATGCCAAGCATCGCTGAGTAGTTTGGGTAACATGCTGCTACATTTATCTATATCTACCATACTAAAATACATCAGATAAGATTCTGCCCTGCTAGGGAGACAGTAATTATTAAGTGGTCATTTTCTATACTCCATTATACAGTGGGGAAAAATAAAACTTCTATAAAACTTACATAAATGCGATGCACCACTTAAAGTGATCTGGAGACTGTGTTACTGTGATCCTTTAATCAACCTTTGCCATAGTGTATGGTGTGTCCTGATCAATTGCTTGTCCAGTGGGGGTATAGGGAGGAGGAAGAGAATAGTCATATTCCAAGCTTCCCCCATGCTGCTCTGTCAACAACATGGAGGGGTTGAAAGGTGACACTACCGATTTCATTTTCCTGAAGAAAGGCTCAGCTTTCAGAAGTTTGGAAAATGCTATTGTAAATTATATAGATTTAAGTATCCATTTGCTCAACATACTAACCACAGAGACCCATGTATCACATGCTACAATGATGAGACACCACGATTTGAGCAAGAGGCCCAATTCTGTCCTCAGTGAGAGTTTTGTCATGGTATTCAACAAGAGCAGAGATAGACCCACAGTCTTATGAAAAGGTGTTTGCATTAATGTGGTTGTGACATTACACTCCATATTCTTTATGAAAATATGCTTGTGGTAGGCTAACTAAGGTATGCTTTATGCAAGATAACTCTTGTAAGGTATCATTGGAAAGGTTATAATTTACTGAATATGATTATCCTATTTGAATGCATGTATAATTTCTGTATCTGAAATTAGGAATATTGCCTATGTATCTGTATTTCAACTATGCTACTTTGGGTGACACCCACTGCTAACACTTAAGGTACAGCAATGAAAAAACCTGACAATGCTGATGGCCCATCAGCAAGAGACAATGGACTGTAAAAGAACTTAGTCTTCCTGTGAACCTGTGGGTCAGCCTATGAAGGTTGGCTACAGGGGACCTACAGAGGCAGGTGAACATGTCACTTGATACTGGAACCCATCTTGAATTCTGTACTTTTCCACAAGAAGCTTGGGGGGGAAGGGGACAAGATAGGAAACAAAGGACTCCCGCCTTATGCAAATCCTATTTAAGGGTGGGGAGTGAGGTAATCCAGGTCTTCAATTCTCCCCTGCTACCCCACCCAAGATGACTGCTGGAAACAACTAAGACTGAACTGGGGGAAAGAACTGAACCCAGGCTGGAAGGCTGTCTGGTCTGTGAAGAAGATTATCAGAATCACATTTAGGGTGAGAACTTGCATGTAACCAGTTTCTTTAGTGTATTAAGCTTAGTTTGCGTGCTCCGTTTTATTTTCTTAGTAATCTGCCTTGTTCTCTCTATCTCCTTAACTACTTAAAATATACCTGTTATAGTTAATACATCTAGTTCTGGTTTACAATATAACCCAGCTTATGTGATTTTTAACTGGGGGGCAAGAAGTTGTGTACACCCTCCTCCACATTGAGGGAAGAGGCGAATTTCATATAATTTTGGGTTTATACTCCAAGGGGGGGTGGACCTCTTCCCAGAGCTGATCTCTGTCTCTCTCTGCAGCTGGGTGTGGCCCTGCCTGTGTGCTTGGCTAGAAAAGGCTGGGGAGCCAGCAAGGCCAGGTAAAGGGGACCCAGCCTAGCAGAACAGTCTGACTCAGTGGCATCCCAGCACACCAGGTGATGTCCCAAGGGTTCCAGCCCATCACAATGGTAATTCAGGATTCAACCTTTTCTGCTTGCGATCATTTACTCTGGAAATAATCATGCCTGGCTGATGCAAGCATGTGCAATGTTATATTTAATCTAATCCAAAAGTGAAAAGACGAAGCCTGTGCCCACGGTATACTAAAGACTAAAGTGATAATGCCATATGTTATGTGGACTTCTGGAAGTTTTACAATACAATGTTTAAACGGGTAGCTGTGAGCTAGTTAACTCCATCCCTTGTAAAATTCCTTTAACTTGACTACTGCCTAGTAAATATTTTGTTAAGAGAAGAAAAACAAAATAATGGACTGAATCAATTTCCTGTTCTGGACTCAGAATCCAGCATATAACAAGCCACAAATACTGCCATGGTGCCCTCGGTTCCTAAACACAGAGGTGAGCCTTTACAACACTCAGCAGTTGCAACTGCTGCCAGATCAGGCATGGAATTAAAGTTTTCCTCAGGGTTGTATTCATTCTGCTTAACCAGAGAATGGTTGTGGTGATGTTAACCTGTGCTAGATTACTTAAGAACAGTGTGGAACCAAGGGCCTGAAGTACCTCTAACCACCATGCCCGGCCTTTGTGGCATACTCATAAACAAAGGTCAAGTCATAGATTTTGTAATCCAACCAGATTCATCTTCCCTCAAAATGCCCTGACCTGTGGTCACCATTCCTTATGACAAAAGGAGCTGTAGGATATGCACTCAAGTAGCTGACCACCTGTTTCAAATGAGAGATAATATACCATTTTCTCCATGGCTGTATTTGGTTTCTTCATTTAAATGTTTGAATAAATACTAACTCAAACACCACCTACGTAGATGCCAACACGTTGTCATAGAAAACTGCCATATAGAATGTAAATCCTGAGTCACGTTAAGGAAAAAAAAAGCTCATCATGCTAGTGCCCCCACCCCCACCTCCACCCAGAGAGTGTCAGCAAACAGTGCCAAAAGTGTGAATACGAATGAAGAAAACCCAACATTGCTCGACAGGGAGATAAACAGAGTCCTCATTTATTTCTACCAGACTTTCTACAAAGTAAAAACAAACACACTTTCTATGCTACCTTCTTTTTATTTTATTCTCTCTCCCCTATATCTTTATTATATATTCTTCCACAGACACATTTAAGTGTGTCTCCACACTGTTCTTCCCCTAGAATCTTTTTAATAATCAAATTCTCATTTAAGTTTTACCTGTTTCTCTTCTTTTATCATTTCTTTTCTCTTCAAAGTTTCAATTTTATGTGCATTTCATAATTTTCCTTCCTCACCAGCCAGTAAGCACACACACAGCTCACAATCTCTCATATTCAGTTTTATTTCCTCACATAGCTAGCATCACCATTTTGCTAAACTTCTCTCTCTCTCTCTCTCTCTCTGTGGTCCACTTTACCCAAATTACCCTCTTTCCCCGATGACCTTCTTTGCTATCCACTCAAACATTGTGTAGGGTCTTCTTTTCCCTCTACTTTCTGCCACTTCCTAGTTCCTCCTTTCTGAAATGTCAAGCACTGTGGCACTGAATCATTTAAGCATGGGAGTAGTCCCATTGTGTTTTAAATTAAGCATATATTTAAGCTGCTTGCTGGATCAGGACCAGAGTGTTCAGCATCTTGCAGGACTGAGCCCTTCATTCTAGAATCTAAATAAGGGTTTTTTACCCAATTCTACTGAATTCCTATCTAAAACTATTCATTACATGCCAATGCACTCACTGAAAAAAAAAATTAGAAACAAGACATCACCAGAACGCACTCATTGGCCATTCTCACCTTGAGGACAAGACATCCTTTCCAGATTAACTCTTGTTGTTATTGTCCTCCCTCCCCAGTCAGCCCTTAAATAGGTATCACATACATCCCATAACTAGAGTGAACTTCACACTATTCTCCCAGTGTCATAAGACCTACTTTGGTTTGCTTCACTACCCATCTTGCAATTCCAGCTTAATTCTTGTTCCTTTTGTCATTTAACAAACTATGAAAAATCTGCAAGCAATCAGTGATTTCAGAAGAAATGAGAACGTGCAGTTACTTCTCATTCTTAAATAATATCCATGTCTAATGAACAGATTTTCATTTTTCACCTCTCACATGGGAGGTACAAAAGCTGTTAAGCTTTAACACTTCAAAAAGTGAATTGAAAACCATACAACCCATTTTATCTTCACAACATAAACTTTAATAGCAGTGTTTTACATTATAATACACATGTTTAAGTAGCTGTGTATGTACCCCCATAAACTGTCACTAATTATTTCAGAGAAAGTACCTCTAAAGTTATAGAACTACAAAGAGTGCTGACACACACAAGATTTTGATAGAACTTCAAAGGTAAGAAAAATCAATTGGTTTGGGGCCCTTTTTTGCTTCTTTCCGGTGTATAAAAAAGATAAACAGAAAAAGTATTTTTAAAGAGGTTTTTTCCTACCACATTTTTTAAACCTTAGAAATATCAGGAATATAAATGTTTACCTTCTCTGTTTTTGCTGGAGGTCTCACTGAAGGACCAGAAAATCAGGTGAGAGCGTGCTCAGCCTTCCGTTGGGTCCTGATTCAGGAAAATACTTAAGCACGTAATTAACTCAATCCAGCACAAGCTTGAAGTTAAGCACATGCTTATGTGCTTCCTGTGTTGCCAGCTCTCATGATTTTACTGAGAGTCTCATAATATTTGGTGTTTTACTTAAATCCCCAGCTCCTGGAGTTACAGGATAACCTGAGAATCTCATCTTAAGTCTGTTTTGGTTTTTTTTAAACAAAGTTCTAGCCCTCAGCATTGTGAAGAAAGGCTTGAAATATGAACCCTAAATGTTCAAAAAGCAGAAGGCAAATAAGATGTCCCAAAATGTATTATTTTTTAAATCTCATGATTTTTAGGGGCCTGACTGATGATTTTTGAATGCTTGGGGTTTGTAAATTTGGGATACTTTCCTGAAATGGGACCTTGCCTTGAAGAATAAATAGGAATTACAATTTACAGCAGTCAGCAACATCAATCACTAGACATAAGGCTGTGTACTTGGACTTTCAGAAAACTTCTGACAAGGTTCCTCAGGAAAGGCTCATAAGCAAACTAAGCAGTCATGGGATAAGAGGGAAGGTCCTCCCATGGATCAGTAACAGGTTAAAAGATAAATGGTCAGTTTTCACAGTGGAGAGAGGTAAATAGTGCCCCTCACCCCCAGGACCAGTGCTGTTCAACATCTTCATAAATAATCTGGAAAAAAGAATACATAGTAAGGTGGAAAGTTTGCAGATGATACTAAATTACTCAAGATAGCTGGGTTCAAAGCTGGCTGTGAAGAGTTACAAAGGGGTCTCACTAAACTGGGTAACTGGGCAAGAAAATGGTAGATTAAATTCAATGTTGATAAATGCAATGTAATGTATATTGGAAAACATAATCCCAACTATACATACAAAATGATGGTTTCTAAATTAGCTGTTACCACTCAAGAAAGAGACCTTAGAGTCATAGTGGCTACTTATCTGAAAACATCTGCTCAATGTGTAGCAGCAGTCAAATAAGCAAACAGAATGTTAGGAATCATTAGGAAAGGGATAGATAATAAGACAGAAAATATCATAATGCCACAATATAAATCCATTGTACGCCCACACCTGGAACACTGTGTGCAGTTCTGGTCGCCTCGTCTCAAAAAAGATATATTAAAATTGGAAAAAGTACAGAGAAAGGTGCAACAAAAATGATTAGGGAAATGGAACAGCTTCCATATGAGGAGAGATTATAAAGACTGGGGCTGTTCTTCTTGGAAAAGAGATGGCTGAGGGGAGATATGATAGAGAACTATAAAATCATCAATGGGGAGGAGAAACTGAATAAGGAAGTGTTATTTACCCCTTTATATAACACATGAGCTAGGAGTCATTAAATGAAATTAATATGCCACAGATTTAAAACAAACATAAGGAAGTACTTCTTCACACAACACACAGTCAACTGGTGGAACTCATTGCCAGGGGATGTTGTGAAGGACAAAAGTATAACTGGATTCATAAGAGAATTAGATAATTTCATGGAGGTTAGCTCAATCAACAGCTATTAGCCAAGATGGCTAGGGGTGCAATCCCATGCTCTGGTTGTCCCTAAACATCTGATTGCCAGAAGCTGGACTGGATCACGAAGGCTGGATCACTTGATGAAGTAAAAAATAAGATGTGATCCTTACTAGAGTTATAGGCTGCAAAGCTCAGATGTAAATAAAAAACTAAATGTGCTCAAAGATTCATGCAATGATTCTAGTTCAGACCCATTGCAGAGGTAGAGGCAAGTCAAAGTCTGAATCCAAACTTCTCCACAGTTTACAAGCAGGTGGGAATACTTAGGGCATGGCTACGCTTGCAGATGTAGAGCGCCAGGAGTTAAACTAGCCCTCAGAGATAGCAGCAGGGAAAGCACTGCCATGTGTTTACATTGTCAGCTGCAAGCACAGTGGCATGGCCACATTAGCAGCTCTTGCAATGACACGGAGAGCAGTGCATTGTGGTAGCTATCCCAGTATGCAAGTGGCTACAGTGTGCTTTTCAAATTGGGTGGGGTGGAATGTGACAGGGAGTGTGTTGCGTTTATGTGGGGGGAGAGACTGTGTTTTGGGGAGCAGAGAGTGTGTCAGCATGCTGTCTTGTAAGTTCAGACAGCAGCAGGGGAAACCCAGACATCAGCCACACACACACACACACACACACCTCTGCCTCAGCAGCAGCAGCATTCCACAGTAATGGTTTACTTTGTCCCGGAGCAGATAAGCATGCCGGTTGTCAGAAACAGTGCTTTGAAAGAGGATATCCGCATGCCTGCAGCTGAGTTCAGAACAATGACCAGAGTGGTCACTTGACTTCAAGGGATTATGGGACGTTTCCAGAGGCCAATCACAGTGCAATAATGCAACATGTCATCCACACTGACACCCGGGCGTTTCAACCAGGGCGCAGCAAGCTTTATGCTTCTTGTGGAGGGGGATTACCAGGAGTGCTCCAGCTGCAGAGTCCAGGCGCTCTAAGTGTCTTGCCAGTGTGGACACCTCAGGAGTTAGGGAGCCCAGGGCTGATTTAATGTGCTCTAACTTGCAAGTGTAGCCAAGGCCTTAGCAAACATGATAGAAGAACTTACAGCAAACTCATTTAAGACCCAATCCTGAAATACTTAGGTATATGTTTGAGTAGTCCCGCTGATATCAGTGGAACTATTCACATGCTTAAAGTTAAGCACATATATACATGTTTGCAGGTTCAGAGCTTTAATGTTTAAGCCTGGGCTCATTTAACATTTCTCTCTTTATGGAAGTTTTTCTTGGAGGCAACGGAAAATGTACAGGAATTTGTTTGCACTGACATTGAGAAAAATAGTACTGGAGATCAAGCTGAGTACAACTAAATTGTTATGGTTTTCCACCACAAATGATATACCATTGCAGTCAGTGCTGAAGTCTATTTACCATAGTTTAAACTCACACACAACATAAGTCTCTACAAAGCATTCAAACAGAACGAGTTTGCAGAGAAAGACTCCGTTATTAGGAGTTCACAGGTAGAATACATCATTCACCAAGGGCAAATTGGTCTGCAGAAAAGTTGCAAAAATACAACAAAAACCCTCTAAAAGGTAAATATCTATAAATTTCACACTTGATTACCCAGTAGCTGTAACTGCTGACAACTTACTACGGTTTACATCAGTTCCCAAGGGTCTCAAGCCACTGCTGACTGAACAGATTACAGTGATCTACTGTTAGTATAAGCCCCTAGGTAGGCATTATCCTACTGTTAAAAAACAAAACAAAAACCTGTAGAACTGTAATTCCACTGAACCCTTTATCTCTTCAAACCTGTCTTCTGACATATACAATAGCCATTTCTGCACTGCTGACAATGGCTATTTGTTAAAACACTGCAGCAGAAACAAACACCAGGATACATATGAAGAGAAGAATGAGTAACTGAATACAGCAAATGTGGTGGGGTGTATTGACCCAGTTCTTGGAGTGGAATGGAAGGAGTAAACCCTTCTGCTGGCTTCAGTTGTTTGTAACCACTGTAAAAGACAGGAGATGTCTTGTCTATGACCAAGGCAAGAACCAAAAGGCAGACCTGTTATTCACTTTGGGGAGGCTAGGGGGATGAGAAGGATCGGTTTAGGGTTCTCCATAGTTCTGAACTGGGACGAGGAGAAATGCCCAGAGGGAACTGGGGGCAACAGCCCAGGAAAGGGCTATTGGGAGACTTAGGAGAGAAACAGGAGGAGCAGGACATTCCAGAATCTCCCAGCAAGGTTCTAAAGAAATTACAGGCATGAGAGAGCAAGTGTGTGTGTGCATATGACTGGGAGCCCGAGAGAACTAGTATCTGAAGCCCTAACACAAGGGTAATTGGGAAGGAAGCCTGGGAAAGGGAGCAAATGGACTTCTTGACACAGGGGAAATTAAGATTTAAGAAGAACTAAAATGACCTAGGATACCCTGCTCTAATGTCAAGTGCTGAGTACCTTTATATTATGTTCCAATAAACAGCCCCAAGAAAGAGGAAATACCCTGCAACATATGGAGGAGGCACACTTTGTGGTACCAACAGAGAGGAAATTAAGATGCTGACATTCAGACACAGAGTCAGGGTAAGTCAACCATCACACACAACCTGAAGTGAGTCTGAGAGAAACTTCAAAATAAATTGTGTTATATACAAGCAACTAATAGATTAACACTTGTCCTGTTGAAGGCAATAGCAAAATTCCCATTGATTTCAATGGATGCAGGAGCAGGACCCAAACTAATGCAGTCACAAGAATCAGACAATTTAATTACAGTTCCCTTTTCCTTTTGTGTGGAGAGTACAACAGTCTCATTATATGGCTGCAAAACATACACAACCAAATTCTCCAGCTATTCCTGTTTGAAACTAGGTAATTCACACAAGATTTATACAATAATAATTATACTCCTTTGATTAAGAAAATAAAAACACATCTGGAAAAATAGGTCGAAATATAAAATTTCCTGGTTGGGCAAAACTGCAGCAGTTAAAATGACTTCACTTTCACTAAAATGAAATCACTTCTTTTTCCAAACACTTCAGGTTTTAGTCCAGGGAGTTTCTTAGATAATGGCAATCCTCGAGAAACAAATTCATTTGGGAAAATAAGAAACCCAGGGTTAAGCAATCTACTTTACAAAGGTTATGGCAAAAGGGAGGATTGGCTTTGCCAAACATTAAGCACTATTACAAAAAACAGTCAGACTAGAAACCTGATAGATAACACCAAATCCTAATTAGCACTCAGTAAAAATAGAAAAGATTAGGCATTTAACCTGTTATCTCCCCACTGAAAATTTCTGCAATATTAAGCTTTTAACCTTTTTCCTCCAATCTATTTTCCTTATTTTAATATCTGAATTTCAAGTGTTATTTTGACTATCATTGAAGGGGTTTCTCCATCCTCAGTATTCAAAAGAAGTTCCCAAATTTCTTCATATCAGTCAATAGTTTGAAAGGAGTCACTCCCCTTCCGCCACCTTGCTATGGTAATTCTAGAAGAACTAGAAGATGAGTGATCAGTTCTGTAGAACTTTTATAAGACACAGAGTTTTCAGGACAATCTAGTAAAAATACTAGGACAGATATTTGGATCTAAACATGAGATAATGAAAGACTTTAACTGATATCATCAACTGATATGAAAAAAGAGGGAGAAGAAGAGTAGGAGACCATCAATCCCAATATGTGATCAAGACCACAAAGTTGAGGAAAGTGACGGGTAGCAAGCCTCCTCAATACAGCATTAGGGATTTACACAGACCAATTTAGAATTGTGTGTTTGCATATGTACCAAGTATTTTAATTTAAATTGTAAAACAATGTTTATAAGATTTCTGTTTAAAAGAATGATCTTCATAAATAAAATCCAAAAAAGAAGAAAAATGGGTAATTCACATTTTCTGTTATATTTGAATAATAAACCCTGATTAAGAGGTCAACCCAATGCTAAATTGAGTCAACCAGACAATCCACTCTATGGACTATTTATTGAAAAGGCATCAAACTTTGTCTGAGAAAGAAAACTATTGACTTGGTTGAAAAATTCACAGTCACAACTTTGAGAAAGGTGAGGGTTGATGCTACAGTATTACCTATCATATATTCTATATTGCATATTCACAATATTTGATTTTCTTAATAAACATAACTTTTTCCCTCGGATAAGAATGCGTTGTTGAATGGACTTATACAAATGGACTTATACAAGTGTCTTTAAATAATGTGTGGTACATCACTTTTGAATGAAAATCTGATATTTTCCTGCTGTCTTCTGACCACCAGCTAAAAGGTGAAAGCAAACTTGAAGAATGAATTTCAGTGCAGTTGAGCATCGTGCATGACATCACGAGGGCGATCTCTGGCAGATAAACCCAGAAACAGAACAGAGAATCACACAAAAACAAGATCTCCATATGTCCTATAAACACCGAGCACACAAAGACTCTACATTAGTCTCCAATGGAGGTCCCCTTGGTGACTTCAGAATGATGAGCACCCAAAGAACCTAGGCAGGTAGCAAAAAAAGCCAGCAGATGGTTCTAAATGAGAATAAAGACAGGTGACTAACTAGTCTGAGAGGAATAAAAATAAAACTGGAGCACTGCCATGGTGTTATCAATTTTTTGTAGAGCCACCTGGAGGTGTTGCAGACTTATCTCTGAATGCCAAAAATGAGTAGTGCCCATCTGGCTAACCCTAATAAATTTCCTTCCTTCATTACGAGACTATAAAAGAATAGAATTCCCTTAGCTCTACTCACATGCTTTCAGCAGATCTATTTGTTTAAAATATTTATATGGGTCAGGCAGGGCTTCACAACAATTTCCTTTAAGTACAATAATGCAATAAGTTCACATTTGGAAGCACATACCATATCAATAGCAATAATAACTAGTAACTGTAGGAAGCATCAACTCTTTATTTTTTTAAACACAGAATTTTGGATTTATATTTCCAAAATGATTTTAGGAGGATATGGTTAGCCACTTCAAAAGACTAATGGTAATTCCCTGCACTACTACACAGGATGCACAGCTGAGGAAATCTGCCACATTTATGAAGGAGGATGGACCATGTACAAACCAAGGGAAGAATGAGTCCATAAGAATGTATTGTTACTCAGTTCTCTACATTCCCTGCCTCCTATAAATCTTAGAAGAATTGATTGTACCATTTAAAACTATATATTTCTCCCAAGCAGTTCTCACTTGTGCAACTGACACTCACATAGAAGATGGCCATAAACGTCATTGATCTTAATGAATGGTGGGTGTTGCTTTTCTACAAAGATAAATGTATTTTTCAACAAATTTTTCTTGTGTGTTGGACACTTATAGATTTTTCACTGACTTTAAGCATGTCCTGTATGCTCTCTCTTTCCATTATATTTATGACCACTGCAAGGATGTTTCTAATCGTAATTACTGCTGGAGTTCCCATAGGTCTTCCTGAGAGTACCCCAGCAAAGTAAATCCTTACAATATGTAGTCTTGGTCTACAAAGGTGTCTGGTTATTAGAGCCCCCTTTCCCAATATCAGCCATACATCTGCTTTCTGGGTAAAATGTTAAGTTTAGGGCCTTCTCCTGCTTAAATCAATGTCAAAACTCCCACTGACTTCAGTAATGCATGGTCACGTTCTTAGTATGTTAATATTAAGAGTATGCCTTTGTTCCCTAACTCAGATATACCATTTTGGCACTAGAGGATGCAAAGGTACCAGGGGCGGACAAGTCCCATTAATTAAATCACACATCAAACAAACATTCTATCTACAAAAGCAGGTCACAAATGGATTTTTGTGGGGTGGTTGGTTTTGTTTGTTTTTTCTCCCAAAATGGCTTTCATTTTCATCAAAAGTTTACTACAATTGTTTGGATTTTCATTGAAACCCCAAACCTGAAAATGTTTCAGATTTTGGTGCCCCCCCGCCAAAAAAAATGGTGGGGCAAGGACGGATAGCTGGGCAACTCCACAGGGATGACTTTTCCACCTGGGACAAATTACTTTTCTGAAAGGGGGAATAACCAATGCTTAAGCTGTACTGAATTTGTCCCATTAACTAATTAAGGTAACAATCATCATAATAATAGATATTTCAGTTATTCAATGATTTTCATGTGTTAATTCCAAAGCACTTTATAAAGGAAGGTAAGTATCACTGGGGGAAATTTTCAAAGGCACAAAGGGCAGTTAGGTGCATGACTCCTATCCCAATGGAAATTGCATGCCTAACTTCCATTTGTGCCTTTGAAAATCTCCTCTGTTATCTCCATCTCACAGCTGGAGAAACCAAAGCATGGGGAGGTGAAAAAGTTTACCAAGGTAACATATTAGGCTAGTGACAGAGACCAGAATAGAACACAGCTCCCCTGACTCCTACTGTCCTGTCCATTTGGCCACATTGCCTCAAGGTAGTCTCAAGGTAATACTTATAGGTCACTTCAGCAGCTGCTAGAACCACAGTGAATTAAACAATTAAATAAAACAATATATTGCTGTTTTGTTTTATCCTCATCTGACACCCAAACACAGGCCTGAAGGAATGCACTCAAGTTCTCCCTTACTTCTCTACCCCATGCCTGATAGAAACAGAATTTTCAATTTAAAAAAGTTCATAATTTGTACTAAAGCATAAAAGCAAGTGGGAAATTAATAATTTGCCTGCCCTGCCTACCTCCTAAAAGCACATGCAGAACTAGGACCGATATAAGCTAATGAATCAGAATTCATAGAAAGAAGAGAGTAATTAGGTCACCTAATCTATCCTTCCTGCTACTCCTAAATTGTTCCCTAAAGTAGGTGTTCTCAACCTTTTTCCTTCAGAGGCCATCCCACAACATGCTATAAAAATTCCATGGCCCACCTGTGCCACAACAACTGTTTTTCAGTAAATTAAAAGCCAGGGCCAGCGTTAGGGGGTAGCAAGCAGAGCAATTGCCCAGGCCCGCATGCTGTAGGGGGCCCCATGAAGCTAAGTTACTCGTCAGCAAGGCAGAAGATCTCGGGATTCGGCTTTCTGCCCTGGGCCACAGTGAATCTAATGCTGGCCCTGCTCTCTGACTGACTCCCAGAAACCTACTCACAGCCCCCAGCAGGCTCAGATCCCTGGAGAGAACCGCTGTTCTAAAGCATGTGAAAATATATGTATGTTATCACATGCCCCCCAGAATCACTGCAAATGATAGACTTTCACATATCATAGTGGTTAGTGTGAATTTCTTTTTATTTTGAAAGATAACATCTTCCTCAGAAATAGCATATGTTCCATGCTATATGGCAGTTAAGATTTTTTAAGTTGTCTCCTTAATTCAAACCAAACTACTCATCTTCCAAATGTGGTGTTATGTTGCTCAAGATAATCTAAATAAGAAACAGAAAAAAAGATTACAGCACTATGAAGGATAAATGTAACCTGCTCTCTGGTGAATGCACACACAATACAATGGGCATTTTGTATTAGGGGACTTCCTTTTTACCCTTAGGCAAGAACATCACAGTATAAGTTATATTTAATGGTCAGCATTACTGTTTATATTATGTATGTTGTTGCTTTGCTCTTGGATATGGTTAATAAAACAGGGAACCATTTCAGCATCTTGAGACATGTCTCTTGGTTTGGAGTTGTTGTTTTCTTGAGAGGTCAGATCTAAGTTCAGTATGGAAAATTCCTAACTATTAATAAGTGGTCCAGAATAAAGTCACGTTGTTTAGCTGCCCCCTCCTTTAGCATAAAATAGCTCCTTGTGTCAGTGAAATATTGCCACATGTGACTTAACAGTCTCCCTGGTTAATATTTAATCAGCAAGCAATACAAAAAATAGATGTAGACATACACTAACCTAAATTTAAAGTAGGCACAACCGTAGGATATTTCCAGTTATGTTGTAATATCATAGGAATATAAATATGTTCCGTTTAGAGTTGCCAGCCATTATTCCGTCTACACAGATGGTATTTTCACCTTTAGTTGGGCCACCAGAAAAGAAACTTACCAGCAAAGCAAAAGCTTACCCCTAATTAAATCACATGTATAAGGGCCTCATCCAAAGCCCACTGTAGTGAATGAAAAGGCTCCTATTATCTCAATTAAACTTTTACAACACCACTGAATTCTATCATCTATTCAATTTTTATTCACACTAATTTTTCACATTTGAATTTTCATTAATGGTGACATAGGTTAAGAATCAAGACATCATCTAGTTTCAGAACCTTAAAAATAGGGGAGATTCAGTCTTATTGCTGTATTTCTGTGGGTTCGTCAGTTCTTGACATGGCTACCTGGTTACTTAGGTGAAGTCTACACTACCATGAGATCAACGCTGCGGTAATCAATGCACCAGGAGTTGATTTAGCAGGTCTAGTGAAGACCCACTAAATCGACAGCAGAGCACTCTCCGGTTGACTCCTGTACACTCCACCGGGAGTGAGAGGAGTAAGGTTAAGTCAACGGGAGAGCATCTCCCATCGACCCAGCGTGGTGTAAACACTGCAGTAAGTCAACCTAAGCTACGTCATCTCCAGCCACATTATTCACGTAGCTGGAGTAGCATAACTTAGGTCGATTTACTGTGGTAGTGGACATAGCCTTAGGGTCTGAACCAATGCCTATTCAAGTCAACACAAAGGCTCCTATTGACTTGAATAGGAATTGGATTGAACTCTAGTCAAATCTCTATTTAAGCATTCACACCACTAGTATCTGTTACCACCCAGCAGACAACAGTGTCAAAGCCTAATGAACATTGCATAGGAAATTCATACAAAAACACTGTTGTCTCTTAAATGAAACAAGAGACTTAGCTATGTAAGCACAGCAATTGCCAACTTGTAACAGGAACGACCTTGTTGTTGTCTAAAATCTTTTATTCCATCTACAGTAGGCCATGATCTACATTGAAAAAAGCTGTTTAAATACAGTTCCACCAAAACTTTATAAAACATTTTGTCTGACCAGTGTGCGTCTCCCCACACTCCAGGAAAATATCAAAAATGTTGAGTGGAAAAGAATGTCTTCTCTGTTGTATTGTCTCCTCTCTCCTCATGATATATGGATGACTGTCAACTGGAACTCCAGAAAGGGTTGGAGGTGGAGCTGGGGCAAGGGTAAAAAACAGATGAGATGCTTCTTTCATCCGAGAACCCAGAGCACCAAGTGAAAAAACTCAGGAGATAATACTGCTACATCCTGTATTATGTCACTCCTGGTCTCCTCCTCAGCATCTACTCAGAGGAAGAGAAGCCAATGGCTATGCAGCTGCAGTAAGGACAATGCTGCCAGACAGACAGGCACTAGCAGAGAAGCAGCTGTTCCTAAAGGTTCCTGTCTCCATGAAGGAGGCAAGTGCTTTCATCAGAGATTCTTGAGATCCACAACAATAAAAAGTGAAGTAACTTCCAAACTCTGTTTCCCCCAATCCTCATCTCATGGCAAAGAGAATAGTGGTAGGAAAATTCTGAAAGAACCTTGCACTATTTTCCTCCTACTTAGCCCTCTGTCACAGGTCTGATGCTCTGGAACTGCTCTGTATGAAGCCAGACAGGACTCTGGGGTAGAGCAACACCCTTCAGGGCACGCTGTCCAGGGCAAGAAGCCTTTTTGGCTATGGCCTTCCTGGATCTGACCTCAGAGCATTCAGCACCCCTGTTCTCACCATGCACTTCCCACAGCAGGTCCCACCTGGATGGGACCCCTAGGGAAACTGGAAGGGCCCTGCACCCCAACTTTGCAGTCAGCAGTGACTCTCAGCCACCATGTAAAACAGAAGGTTTATTAGTTGATAGGAACACAGTGTAGAACAGAGCTTGCTAGAACAAAAAGCAGGAACATTCACCAAAGACCATCTTGGGGGGACCCAGGGCCTGGTGCCCCCTGGGCGCCTCCTCTGACTCCCCAACAGGATACTGACCCACTTCTAGAGGCCCAACCTCCGACACGCCCATTGCGTCTCTTCCAGTCTTTTTCTTGCTTCCTGGGCAATGTGTCACCTGGTCGCATCCACCTCCTGGTTCTCAGGTTACGAAGGGCACCGTCTATTGCTTACATGCAGGCAGCATGAGCAGCCTCACCTGCCCCTGGGGGTCTCAGCAAAAGTCAGGCACCCTTATTCCCACTACCTAGGCATTGGTGTAATACACCAGGAAACTGAGGTGCATGCAGTATTCATGCAAAACGGTAAGATTCACATACACACACAACACAACACAACACAACAAGAGGAAAAACCCCTTCATCACACCCTCTCCTGTGAGTGTTTCTGCATGCAGAGGTGATCCAGCCCAACATTAAGGCCTTCTTTAAAAAGTGTGTTAGAAACTAATTATACTGAAACCAGGTTTAAACACTGTTTTTAAACTCAGCTCCTAGCCCACTGTATATGAGGCTATGGAACAATGTTGAGTAAGGTGTAGATGAGTTACACACTATTGCTTAGGAATCGTGAATGATTCCCGTAAGTTCATCCAGCTATGGTTGTTGCTATGATAGTCTGTATGACTCACCTAGTTTTTAACATGCTGTTGGTTCACCCTCTGCTTAATAGAAGTCCATGTAGCTGAAACGTTTAGAGTGCTGCCCATAATTTGCACTAAACAAATATATAGTCATAATTTTAAAATTAAATTTACTTTGACTTTTTTTTAACATAATAAAAGAAGGCTTTAGTGTTTTAGCATAATTCCCCATTTTTGATAGTGTGCCTCTTTTCTGTTGACTCAGTGAATTGAAAACTAATGCTACACTAGGTATGTCTTCTCCCATCAACATGCGAGTAATTCAGGCATTTGTCTTCCATTTCTTCTAATAGGAGGTACGGGCATAAAGAGCTCTTCATTCCACAAGGAGAAAAATCGAACCTGATGACTTTCACAAATAGTGTACATACACAGTATGCTGAAGAAAAGTGGATCTATTTAAAGAGTCTCTATTGTAATTCATATTCCATCCCAAACTGCTAACCAGGCAGAGAAAATACCTTTACAAGGGCAAATGTATTAATCCAAAGTGCAGTAGTCAGTGGTATATTGTAGGAGATAAGCAAGACAGGTTTTCCAACTGAGAGTTCATTCCACTTCCTTCCACCAGTATCAGAAGTTGGAAACACAAAGATTCACAAGCAGTAAAATGGCTCTGTCAACAAGGCTCGAATAATCACAATATCTATTTCAATAAAGTTAGTCTCATGGCAATATAAAACTTCACAAGGCAAGATAAAAACAAAATGAGATTCCACTGCTGCACGTTTCCAGTTTGTTTTCTTTTATTTCAGTCTTTTTAGTAAACTTATTTATCATATTTCTCAACTACTCAGTTCATATTTCATTAGAACCTGCAATTTACAACAGGTTGGTGGGTAGTTGTACCTCCACAGAGCCCCACTGACTTTAATAACGCTCTGAACCAGTTCAGGAGTCTTCCTGTATGTTGTAAATTGCAGGATCAGGGCCTTAATATTCACTTTTTAAAAATAATTCAGAAAAATATATCTTCATGCATTGAGTAAGCAATTTCCCATGAGCAAAATATAACAATTTCCCATAAAATATTCCCCAGTTTTAAACTCTGATGAGGAAAACACAGTTACCAAAGATAGAGTAGCAGTGTTATAAATATTCTGTTTGGATTATTGAAATATTTGTCATGTTTGCATTAAAGAAACTGCAGAATTACACTTCTGGGAGGATAAAAACTATAATAAGAAATACGATTTTCTTCAAATCAGAGAGTTCCCAAGTGGAAGTCATAACGTGGTGCTAGAAATTACGCTGTTGAGAAAAGGTCTATCGGGCATTTTATAAAATGATTCGAAGTAAAGTTCCATCTACACTATTAAACACAGGCCAAGATATAATACGAATTGGTCTTACCTGTATCAATGGGACCAAGTCTTGTTCTAATTACATGAAGCAACTGTATTTTGGTTCTAAAACAGCTCAAGGCTAGAGCATAGTGTGGTCTCATTCCTCCATGCAAGCTCAAACTGGTCATGACAATATTGTTTTAAAACATGTTTGAACACTATCAAACTTAACATGTTAAAGGGATCTTACATCTCCTTAGTTTTCTCAAAGTGGGGCCAACCCAATGATGTGTGAGGTCCCAACCAAAGCAGAGAAAGATCATAAGAAATAGGGCCACAAGTTGTTGGTCCTTCTGGTCCTGCTGTCAAAGGGTGTAGAAAAGCCTGAAGTAATTGCAATACAAATAATTATAATAGTTTCATCTTAACACATGAGTTCCAAGACTCCCAAAATAGATGCTTATCTTATTTGTCCGTAATGCTAGTCCTGCATCAAACCCTATAGGGCTTGATAACACTGATTTGCCTCCTCCGGGAACAGCACAGAGAATGAAACACCCTAGAAGAACTTTTGCTTGAAAAGCTTCCAGGAAACAACACACTTAAATCATCTCAGAGAACTCTTCTGTGGCCCCAGATGCCAGAAAATAATATTTACTTCCAATGCCAGCATTAGTGAAAAATATGAGAGGAACTCAACATACTTATCTTTACAAAAAAGCCACTGTACTTGGAGACATTTTCTTGACAAAACAAAAACAAAAAGAACACATTTCCAGCCAAGATAAATGTCCCTTGCTGGCTGACAAAAGATACAGTAGGCCAAGAAAAGCAAGAAAATAACATCAAAGAATCCATGCTTTATTATTAATGAAGTGCACTTAGTGTCATTATGCCTTGGGCTCCCTATGATACAAGTACAATCAATAAACATTGCATTTCTTTATGTACTAGGACAATCTGAGCTAAAGAGTAAGATCTGCCTCTTGCTTTTTCTTTATAACCATTTGGGGAACTGCAGTCTGTGGAATGTTTAAGAATCAACTTCCACACACAGCCTGCAGGCTCAATCACCAGGGGTTTTGAAATGAGAAGTGAGAACAATAAGGCGACCAGGGTCAAATGAACAGAGGAGATAATAAGGAAAAAAAGTAAATCACTTTAATAAGGAGAAGTCAGACTTTGTAAGGCTTTAAACAGTATTCATTTAAAATCAATAAAAAAATACTACACAGAGAGTCTGGGAAAAGAAATCAGAATAAGTCCGTTTTCCTATCTTTAGTGCAAGTCTTAGTTCAACCAATGGATTTTTCCGTTAATTATAGCTTGGATATTATAGTGATTGACTAAAAAAAGAAAATGCATGAATAAAATGTCTATACCACAGTGAGAGAGAGTTTAGATTTCACCGGCCTTACTGAAAAAAGGACTGGATGGGGAAGGAAGAGAATAAACTATACTGTAAACATGAACAGCAAAAACACATAGAAATTCCCACCCAATCTTTTTTCACTAAGCAGCATCCCCCTCCCTGTTCATAATGCACTTCCTCCGTGATACCAAGGCTAACGTGCCAATGTAAGAAACAGGTAGCTTCTCATATTTAAAATAACTTCCATATAGATTAGATATTTGACCATTTCCTGGTCACCTCCTATTTTGAGATCTGCATGCTGTATCTGTCCATCTGTAGATCATGAACTCCACAAGGAAGGGACTCTGTCTTCTTTTATGTTTGTAATGGCTCAGTGCCCACTGACAGACATTAATAAATTAAAATAAAAGTGAACGAATGCCAACATTTCTAGAAAGGAATGCTTTACAATGAAAGTAAAAGAAAAAACAATAAGCTATATAGTATGGTGCTTAGAAACTTTAGTGATGGAAGCACTATAAATACCCTTTCAGACCCAAGAAATAAAAAAAAATAAGGAAAAAAAGTTCAAAATGAAATACACAATTTTTATTGTAAACATGGATTAAAATTTTACAAAAAATCTTGAATTGGTTATTTTCACTCTGCATCTGATTTTGTATACTAAAAAACATAGACCATCACAAAGCAGCATCTTCAAATGAGATAAAAGGGAAATAAGTGTGCAAATCACTTGCATAAAAATTGTAAGTTGTAGGTAAGAAAAATTCTAGGAAGCAAGGAGAAACAAAACAAGTATAATGCCAAACACTGATGTCAAGATAGATCTTGGAAGCATACTTGGGAAAAAAAATACCCCACACCCCAATGTTTCTGAAGCAGTAAGTCTCAATTCTCTCCAATGTTCCCTAGAGAATCCTACATTAAATTCTAACTGCTGTATCTGTTACAGTTTGTCAGTCAGTCACTTAGAACAGGGGCGAGCAAACTTTTTGGCCTGAGGGCTGCATCGGGTTTCATAAATTGTATGGAGGGCCAGTTAGGGGAGGGGGTCGTGGCCCTGCCCCCAGCTCCTATCTGCCCACCCCAGAACTCCTGCCCCATCCAACCCCTCCTCTCATTCCTGACAGCCCCCCCCCCCGGATCCCCTGCCCCATACCACCACCCCTTCTCCCTGTTCCCTGACTGCCCCCAGAACCCCTGGCCCTGACTGCCCCCTGCCGCCCCAGCCAACCCCCCTCCTTCCTGACTGCCCCGGGGACCCCTGCCCCAATTCAACCCCGTTCCCCCCCCGACTACCATCCACACCCCCGCCCCCTGACCACCACTCCAAACTCCCCTGCCCTCTATCCAATCCCCCCGCTCCCTGCCCCCTTACCGCGCTGCCTGGATCACCAGTGGCTGTCGGCGCTACAGCTGCGCTGCCCGGATGGAGCTGGGCCACGCTGCGGCTGCCACCACCACACAGCACAGAGCACTGGGTCAGGCTGGGCTCTGCAGCTGCGCTGCCCCAGGAGCTCACAGCCCCTCCACCCAGAACATTTCGCCGGCGGCAGAGTGAGAGAGCTGAGGCTGCGGGGGAGGGGACATGAGGGGAGGGGTCAGGGGCTAGCCTCCCAGGCCAGGAGCTTGGGGGCCAGGCAGGACAGTCCCGCGGGCTGGACGTGGGCCCTGGGCCGTAGTTTGCCCACCTCTGACTTAGAACCAGATTCTGCTATCCTCTCTCATGTTGAGGAGTCACTTATTCATCAAGTAGTTCCTTTGATTTTAATGGAACCATTTGATGAGAATGATATAAATCAACACGAGTAAAAGTGGCAGAATCGGTCCCTTACCAGTTTCTTGGTACCTCCACTACCCTGAATCCCATTACTTCCTTTGATAAAGTATTAGAGATGAAGAAATCATTAACGCTATATGAAGGCCAAAGGCAGGAGTCTGGCATGGCCCTCCAAATATGAAAACAGACATAGTTTCTATTTTAAAAGAAGAAGCTGAGAAGGTATGTTCCTGAAGGCAAGAATACTCATGATAAATGGCTGATATCTGAGAAAGGGGAGTAGTAGAAAGCTCAATTTCTGTGTGAAGTACTTGCATCAAGAGGTGTTCTCGTCTCAGTTCTAATTCCTTTTCTTTGTCTGTAAGTTTTGGTCAACCTACTGGTTCTGGACTTGCCTTTCCTTCAGAAGGCTTGAGACACAAATTCAGTATCTTTTGCGGATAAAAGTCTAGGGAGAGAAGAAGAAAAGAAAAAGTCGTCCTTTTTGAGGTGATAGTGAAGATATAGAGTATTACCTACACCTGTCTATCCTTATGCTTCTGAGAGACTTCCCAGACCCTCAGGAATTTCTACTAAATTGCAGGTCTTCTACTAATGTCATGACTGTGGATACTGCAAGTTCCATGGCCACAGGCATTGCAACCATGAAAGGTGATATTGTATTGAATAGTGAAAGAATACTGATTCCAGAAAGACTGCAAATAAGTTATTGCTGGAAGTCTATTGTTATTATAATTCCCTGAATGTATGGAATACAATATATTGCTGATTTTTTTTTAAATAAAATTAAGTTTTGATCCTTTCCCCATCCCCACCCCCAGACGCTTCAAATAGCCGAGAGAAACCCAGATACTGGTTGTGGGTCAGATGACAGAAAAGTATCACACTTTTTGATTTTCTCATTTTAGGTGGGCATAATACTGTCTGGTCTGCCTAGAGAATCACTGAATCGACTAGAGCATGAAAATATGGTCCCTGAAACTCATCAGCTACACCTATAGGAAATGGATGCCAACAAACAGGACAAAAGCCTGGAGAAAAACATATCACAGAGTAACGTCCATGGGAAAAGTGAAGCCTTTTTAAAAAAAAATTATAGCAAGAGTTTTTTTAAACTGCAATCACGGCAGCATTTTTTAAAGATTTCTGATCCTACTTGTGATTAACCCCTGGGTCGGATATTCTGAGTGAGCCAAGAATAAAGTGGTGGCTCTGAGCCACAGCAAACTTCAGATTCAGTCACTCTGAAATAAAGTATCATTCCTTGTTTTCCAGAACTATAGTTTGCTTTCTGTGCTAAAATCTCAACATCAGCTAAAATAGGAAGAAAAATGAAACTAACTAAATATGTTAGCTTGGCTGAATGACAACTATGGAAAAATATGATGAGAACATAAATCACCAAGGAGAGAGAGAAATCTTTTATAGATTGTCTCTGAAGGATATAACTAGGGGTAATGCGATTAAATTAGAAAAGGAGAAGGTTTAGGCTAAATATCAGAAAACGTTCCCTAACGGTGAGATCTATTATACTGGGGAATATTCTCCTCAAGGGAAGGGAAGGTTATTTATGACTGGACAAAACACTAAAAAGTATAACATAGAAAATGGTTCTGAACTGATGCAGTGACAGACTAGAACACCTAACAAGCCAAGTCCATCTCCGATTTCCTATAATTAAGTTTGTCAACAAGATTTCATTATGCCAAATGACCAGGCAATGAAAATACCCTCACTGCCTGCAGGGTTTCTGTCCACAAAAAATATCTGAAACAATACCAGTATTAAGGTTAGTGGTCTCTCTCAGGTTTGGTATAACTACTACAAAGTGAGCACCCTTAAGGATTACAAATATGCTAATTTATATCTTCTGATGTCCTGAGTTCCAGTCTAATCCTTTCACCACAAAACCATCTCTAGCACTTTTCACTCAAGGATTGCAAAGCACTTGACAGACATCAAGACCCAGTTAATTTCCTGCAGAAATGCCTGTGCCATGGGAAAACCTACTTTGGTGCAAGGTTTTAAGGGCCCAATCTTCAGCACATATTCACTTAAAAGAGACAGTGATGGTGGCTTCATGGTAGGGGTATGGGGCAGGGCCATGGAAGCTAGGAGTTCAAGCCCCTGCTCACAGCTTCCAATAGACAAATACCAGCACTTTGAAAGGGATATAAAGCCTCATGCTTCAGGCTGTAATCCCATCTTTGAAGATTAGGTTTTAGGGAGGAGATTTTGAAATAGTTGGTTTCATGGGAGATGATTCTCCCACGTTTGACTCCTTTGGGGTTTCGCACATTTTCCTCTGAAGCTGGCCACTGTTGGAGCCAGTAAATTGAACAAGATGGACCACAAGTCTAACCCAGCATATTACAGAACAATTAAAAAATAAAAAAAAACCAAACAAGGCAAGCAAGAAGAAGTGTATTGATATGTGATCTGCATCCTGCAATAGGATTCATACATAAATAGAACTTCTCCTGTGGAATCAGAGAGATGGAAGAGTTTTCTCTTGTTATTTCTTCCAATGTAAAAAATTTAGGGAGGAATTTTCAGAAGTGGCTATGTGATTTAGGATCAAAACTACTATTGAAGCTCAAAGGTGCTTGTGCTCCTAAGTCACTGAAGTGCTTCTGAAAGCCACCCCCCGTTCAGTTCTGTTTCTGTAGGCAATTACAGGGATATAAAGAAATTACTAACTTTAGAAACAGAGTTATTCAGAACATGCATTTGTTATGAGGAAATAATCCTACCCAGCGTGGGCAACAGAAAAACACTTTTTTAATTATAATCAAGTACGATAATATTGGCGGAGAGCCAAATTCTGCCTTGATTTGCATTCCTAATTTTCAATGGGTGGTATAGAATCCAAACAAGAGCAGAACCTAACTCTGAGTGGAACTGTCTATCATTGCAATCAAGAAGCAAGAGTGATTAAGATTAAGGAGAATCAGAGCAGCAGCAGGAGGGAAAAGAGGTTATCAAGTTTTTAGAAGTTGAAAAACAGTAATTAAAAAAGATGATAATATCATGACAATCAATTATCATTCCAACCCCAAAAGAAAAATAATCAACATGAATAACAATATAACAGGAAAGCACATGCTCTCTCAAAGTGTTGAGTGCCATGTCATAAAGCTGAA
Source organism: Mauremys reevesii (assembly GCF_016161935.1). Taxonomy (NCBI): domain Eukaryota; kingdom Metazoa; phylum Chordata; order Testudines; family Geoemydidae; genus Mauremys; species Mauremys reevesii. Next base: position 171,811,507 of record NC_052624.1, on the reverse strand, counting down.
ATGATATACCGAAAAGAATAATTTAGGCTGCATATGACAAAGCTACAAATATGCCCTGGAGAATGTAACAGCTGCTCCATTTCACACAGTTCTATAGTCTCGGCAGGTATTTTGTTCAAATTCATTTTTCTGCTACTACAGATTTAGAATATTATCAAGTACGCCAGATGCTTATGTTATTACATCATTCTCAAACTGCTCATTTATCTTAAGATACAAGGCAAAGAGAGGGCCAGCCACGTTTCTTTCTTCCACATCTGAACACAAGCAGCAAACGCTGCTGTCTAAATAATATATAACAATAAAACACCATCAAGGTATCAACCAACAACGTTCAGAAAACCTAGAAATCTGCCTAGGTTTTTTGATGCTAAGATTCTATGCACACCAGTAAATTCTCCCCCATATTTGCACATAAACATGTAAGTAAGCAAAGCACAGTTTATACAAACACACAACTGAACCAGTCCTGGTCCCATTTAAAACTGTGAGCTGAGTAAGATAAGAATCAGGACCCATATGTTGAAGACAAGCAACACTTATTTCTGTGCATGGCTTCCAAGAAAAGCAAAAGCAAAACAAATCTATAAAATTAATCACTCTATCCAACAATACCATCAACTTAAAAAAAGAACACACATTTCTGTCTGAATTTTGTTCCTACTGCTTGATTCAAGCAATCTACAAATACTATAACCAAAATAAAAGGGGGGAAATCGCCTTGTTTAGTTTACTTTTGCAGTTGACTGCACTTTGTGCATCATTTTCTTCTGATTTGTCTTTTGTTTGTTCTGCATATATGTGTGGCTTTCATACTGACACAGGAGAATGAAAACCATTTAAAAAATAGGGCATGTGGTTGTAAAACCACAAAAAATATCAGTTGGACTCAGGAGCACAGGTAGTACCTGAAATTATTTTAAAATAATTTATTTAATGACTAGATTAGATTTCAAACTGACAGCGTTCCTGTAAACAAGGTTTGCTTTAATATATTTTGCCTTCTTTCTCATAATTCTTTCATATTTTGGAGATCAATACGAGAGCAATAGAACCTCTAATACAATGGTGCCCAAACTTTTCCTGGCTCATCCCCTCCTACTCAGAATGGAATCTGTCCACACCCTCCTCCCCTTTACTTCACAGTTGGCTCAGCAGAAGAGCTTGGGCTGAAGGCAGAGCTGGAGGGAGAACTAAGGATGGGGGAGGAGCTGGGGCTAGAGGCGGAGCTGGAGTGGGGGTGGAGCTGGAGGTGAGGGAGCAGAGGGCAGAGTAGAGCTGCAGCTGGGGCTGAGCTCTGGGTGGAGTGGAGCTGGGCTAGGTGATGTTTCCTCCTTGCACCCCCCAAAATGTTCCTCTGTACCTCCCTGGTGGAGAGGGGCACACTCCACAGCTTAGTGACCAATGCTCTAGTTCCAATGACTCAAAGGAAACTAAATTGAGATGGAGTCATCATTACATTAGCCTGTAAATCTACTTTTACTTACCTAAGCTTTTCCAAGCCTTCCAAACTAGATTTTACTGGCTAAATGAAGACTGCAGGGTTTTTTAGGATCCCTTAAATATATGAATGAAGAAACAAAAAGTGTGGTTGTCTCTGAGAATTTTAGGAAGAATGTTATAAAGAATCTGCAAATAAAAAAGGAAAATTCCACTTTAATATGTGTTTAATGTCCCCATTGCCCAGACCAAGAGACGTATACGGCACAAAGACAATAAAAACTCTTAATTTCTTCTATTCCTATTCCCTAATTCATACAGCCAGCCTAGAATGCCTCATTCTGTGACCTACAGCTACCAAGGAAGCCCCAAGGAGTATGGGGCTGGCCATGAAAGTTCAGGTAATTGCATTTCTGTAGAACAATTTAAAGTTTCTTAGAACAATTTTAATTTTGTTTTTAACAAAGAAGAACGTTTGAGAAGGTGCTATATGTAATTAAACAAAAATGAAATTTATTTTAAATTGCTTGCTTGCTTTTCACAAGACCCAAAGGATAGCCAAAATAAAACAACTTCTGTGTGTGTGCAGTGTATAAATTATACACACAGGGAGATTATTCTCCAGTCAATATTGTGGTATTTATCTGTATTATTTACACACAAAGCATTATTTTATAAACACACTGTAAACTGGATCAGAAATGTAGCTGTTGGAATTAAAAAAACCTCAAGCACAGGTGCAGGTTAAATATCAGTTTAATCAGTGAAAATGGTGCACCACAAACACAGCTTTTCTGAAGACAAACTCACTATTTAAATAGCATATAAGAGATAGACTGTAATGTTAGAAACACTGCTACATCAAATAATACATATTGGTGATATTATATTTTAAAAAATCAATCATCGATACTGGTGTGATATGAACTACAATGCCAACCTTATGTTAGTACAGTAGTGACAAAACTACCAGCAGAGCTGGAAGTTAGAGCCATTCTATTTGCAGGTCCAGAAAAATTTGGATGCTCACAGGGAGAAAAGTAGAGGCTGATGGTGCAACTGTGGTAAAGGAGTGATAACCCATAGAGCAGAGGAGGGTAAATTTAAGATTTATTAAATAAACAAGGAGAACCTACTAACTGAATTATAACCTCATAATTGACAGTTAACTGTTTATTCCATGAGCCATATGCTGTACAGGAGCTGTGTGTGTGCAGACAACAGGTAACATATACCCTTTGTCAGAGCCAATTCCAACAAAGCTGGGGCCTCTTGCAAAATCTTGGGCCCACAACTGCAAGATTAAATGCATGACTCTCTCCACCTATCAAACTCCCATGTAAACTCAGTCTCAGGAGAGGGTGTATGTCCTTGTGGAAAGAATAAGGAAAATAGTGGATGGAAGTTTCCTGTTAAACAGAAAGAGACAGAGGGAAACCTTTGCTATCCTTCCCAGGCACATTTTTCCCGAGAGTTCTTGTGCTATCACCCTGACTCAAAGCTCTCAAACAGCACAAAGCAAATCATACTCAACAACACGTGACACCAGACCAAAAGCAGGAGTCACCACATTATCATAACTTAATAGATTCATGGAGGCTAAGGCCAGAAGGGATCATCCAATCATCTAATCCGACCTCCTACACATCACAGGCCATTACATTTCAACCAACTATCCCCATATTAAGCCCAAAGAATGCACAGATTTCAAGGCCTGAAGGGACCATTGTGATCATATAGTCTGACCTCCTGTACCACACAGGCCATAGAACTTTCCCAAAATAATTACTAGAACATACCTTTTAGAAAAACATCCAATCGTGATTTAAAAAATTGTCTGTGATAGAGAATCCATTAGGACCCATGGTAAATTTCCCAATGATTAACTACCCTCACTGCCAAACATGTACACCTTATTTTCAGTCTGAAGTTGTCTAATTTCAACTTCCAGCCATTGGATCATGTTATATCTTTCTCTGCTAAACTGAAGAGCCCATTATTAATTATTTGTTCCCTATGTAGATACTTATAGGCTGTAATCAACTTATTCCCTAACATTTTCTTAGTTAAGCTAAATAGATTGTGCTCTTTGACATAAAGGCATGTTTTCTAACCCTTTAATATTCTTGTGGCTCTTCTCTGAACCCTCTCCAATTTATCAATAACCTTGAATTGTGGGCACCAGAAATGGACACAGTATTCCAGCAGGGGTCACATGGTGCCAGATACAGCAGCAAAATAACCTCTATTCTATTCAAGATTCCCTGGTTTATGCATCCCAGGATGCGCAACTTTGGTTAGACCGAAGCATTTAGATACTCATGAAACTAAACTGTGTGCAATAAACGGACAACAGGAGAGACCAAGGTGCCAGCAATGCCCAAAGGGCCCTGCAATAACAGGAAATTGATTAGGCGAGATATGACCAAATATGCCCATAATCTGTGGTGTTCCTACAATGTGGAGCCTTCCTGTGACTGTAGGTTTGGCAACATTGTCTGAATCAGCCATAGGCCTTTATGATTGAAAATTGGGAGCAGTTCAAAGAAGTACAAGTAATATTGGACTGATATTAGTTATTGACTCCAGGACCATCCTGCCTGTCTCCTATCACGCAACCTTCCAACTGCCCAACCTCTCCCTCCCACATTGCCTTCTCAACTTCCACTTCAATAATCCCTTCCTTGCCCCAACTTCAACCCAAAGAGCCCCTTAAGGGTTTGTAATTCAAAGAACTAACCTGACTTCTGGCTGCCAACACTCTGTCCATGTGGTTTGAATGTTACACCCTTTCCCCTGCCCTTTTTCAGGGTTTGTCTCTTAAGGACTCAAGTCTGCAACCAATTAAAAACACAAGAAATGTTATGCATGACAGCAGTCCTATTAAATTCAACAGGGCTACTTATTTTCATAAAGTTATTCTGGTGTGCAAGTGTTTGCAGCACTGGAGCCTTAGAACAGTGGTTCTCAACCAGGGGTATGCATACCCCTGGGGTAAGCAGAGGTCTTCCAGAGGATACATCAATTCATCTAGATATTTGCCTAGTTTTACAACAGGCTACATAAAAAGCACTAGTGAAGTCAGTACAAATTAAAATTTCATACAGACAATGACTTGTTTATACTGCTCTATATACTATACACTGAAATGTGAGTACAGTATTTATATTTCAATTGATTTATTTTATAATTATATGGTAAAAATGAAAAAGTAAGCAATTTTTCAGTAACAGGATACTGTGACACTTGTATTTTTATGTTTGATTTTGTAAGCAAGTACTTTTTAAGTGAGGTGAAATTTGGGGGGGTACCCAAGGCAAATCAGATTCCTGAAAGGGGTACAGTAGTCTGGAAAGGTTGAGAGCCACTGCCTTAGGACATTTGTTTAACTTAAACAATTCTAAAAGTCTAATTAGGTTCAACTTTCCAAATGCAAGACATTGTGTTTTGGTTAAGAAGTATCCTTAAAATATGTGACAGAGAAGTCTATCACAAGCCATTTACAGACACTGATTCTGCACTGAGAACCAAAGAGAGACACTCCTGTTGAGGTTAGTGGCAAAGGTGCTGGAAATATTTGTATAGTGGAGCTGCTGAGCGCCATTGATCCAAACTGTAAACCCTGTATATGATGGAAACCACCGGCAACACCCCTGTACCCCTAGTTTCAGCACCTATGGTCAGTGGAGTGCCAGGTGGGCACAGGGGTCAACCTGCCTGGTTCTCAGTGCAGGATTGGGATCTAAGTGAGGAAACTTACAAATAATTATGAGTAAGGATTCAATCCTGCAAACATTTACACACATGTATAAATGTTTGCAAGATTGCCCCAATCCTGCAATCAGGTTTGCAGTCAGACTCTTGCTGAACCAAATTTAAAGCTGGCTTAATTTTTCACAAAAATTTCCTCACTATTGACAAGGCCTGTGGGCTTGACTGTAGTCTCCCACCAGTACAAATCAACAGTAGTATCACTAGAGTTACAGCAAAATAAAACGGATGCACATTAGTAAATAAGCAGTAAAAGTACAAAAATAGGGTGTTTGAGGAGCTCCAAAGATGTGCAGAGGAATGTCTCTCTTTTCAATATTTTGTTTGCAGGATTAATAATGTGCATGGGACAGAGAGTTCTGGTTTCTAAGGACTTAGCAAACACTATGTAACATTTCCTTAACAGAAACAGGAAGTGAACAATGGAGATTGTAGAGCTGAAAATGGAAAAGATTTTATGGGATATTTTGAAATCTTCCCTTTTGCAGGAACCAGTTTTGCATGAAACTTTGAGACTTTTTCAAAAACCAAAACATATTTTTAGCCAAAATCTTGTTCAAAATAGTCATTGAACTTTTAGCAATGAAAATGTTAGGCAGCACCTTGAAACACAATTTCAACAGGAGCTATAATTTATAAAATGGATAAAAACATCATATTGCCTGGGGAAAAAAATAACAAAAAGGTCAAAGAGGTGAGCAGTTTTTTTCCTGAACAGGCCCACTAGAGGAAGCAGGGGAGAGAGAGAAAGAATACGCTCACTATTCATCAGAAAACTTTTCACTTAACAGAAGTACCAGAGGGGTAGCCCTGTTAGTCTGTATCCTCAAACACAACACAGCTTCCACCCACTTTAACCCTCTGGGAAGCAGGGGGCAGAGTAAAGGGTCTTTGTTCTGAGCACTTCACTGTGCAACCTGGGGCGAATACTCTTAGTCCCTAAATAAATCAAACATGTAATGTTCATAACGCGGGGCGGGGTGGGAGACTGGGGATGTCTCCGGCCCAGAGCAGCCCCCCAGGGGAGGCTGTGAACGCCCATCCCCGTGGCCGGGAGGCTGCCCGCTAGAGGCAGGGGCTGCACACGGGGGAACCACGCGGCGGCAGCGCCTCTGGCCCCTGCAGCGGCTCCCCCTGCCCGCACCGTGTCCCCACGTGGGGCCCCCCAGCCGCCACTCACCCTCCCGCTCGGCTCTCTCGCCCCGCGGGCTCGCCGCTGTAGCTGCCCGAGCCCCGCCTGACACGCCGCGAGCGGAGGCCGCCGGCCGGGACCGAGGCGCTGGGTGCCGAGCGGCAGAGCCGGAGCCGGGCAGGGGGCGGCCCCGGGCTCCCCCCCGCCCCCGGCTCCCCGCGCCCCCGCCCGGGGCTGAGGCGGCCGCGCTGAGCTCAGGCTCCTGCGCTGGCGGGAGGGCGAAGGGGCCTTCGCGGGAGGACCCGACTGCGCCAGCAACATGGCCGCGTCCAGCCGGGCCCAGGTGCTGCGGCTGTACCGGGCCCTGCTGCGGGAGAGCCAGCGCTTCACCGCCTACGGCTACAGGTGGGGCCCGGCCGCGGGGGGGGACACGGGCCCGGGAACATGCCGGGGGGTGGCGGAGGCTGGGGTCCCTCCAGGCCCCCGCGTTTTGGAGGGGCGGGAGGGGGGCCCAGGCCAGGTTCTGTCTCTTCCCCCCCATCTGTGTGGGGGGCACAGCTCAGGTTCCAGGCCCCCCCGGGGGGGGGGGCTACCGGCCAGTTCCCGCTCCCCCTCCATCTGGGGTGTTTTACTGAGGTGGTACCGGCCAGGCTCTCTTCCTCGGGCCTCCGGCACTAGGTCCGCTTAATTTTACTGGGTGTGGGGAGCGCAGCCGGGTTCGAACTCAACCCCTCTTCCTCCAGGGGGAACCTCAGCCTTGCATTGGGTGGGAGCAGAGGCCAGGGTCTCTCACGCACATCTGAGCCCCCTGTATTGCTCAGAGGAAGGGTACACAGATTCGGTTCCATTTTTTGTGCCCCAAGTGCTGGACATGGGGCCATCTCTCCCCCCGCATTGTATGGGGTTTATGGGAAGGCTTCACCGCAGGTCCCTCAGACCCTGGCATTCCACCAAGAGAGCATGTCTAGATTACTAGGGTACAGCTGGCTAGCTGTATGCCCGATATTGCTTATAGTTATCCAGTTCACTTACTAAATACATAGGGCTGCTCCTCAGTAGTACTGATGATAAGACTATATAGCAATGATGATATGAAGCTAATTGGAGTTGTTGCTTTATTTTAGATAAGACTTCCAATTCTGGTCCTTCTTACTTTCATGTATCACCCTTAGGTTAACCATTTTAAAGCGTCGAAATTATGATAAGATGTGCACTTATACTGGATTCTTGGAAGTTTTCACGGAGAGATGAAATCTTTCCCTTTCTTCAGTGAAATGTCTTGATTTTGATTAGTCTGTCTCTACTGCAAAATGGATAATATTGTCTAAATACAATTTTTACTATATTTATGAATTTGAAAACACTAAAAGTAATGGCAATTTCTCACAATATGCAAACAGCAGCACTTGCCTGCAGATCATCTGGGAGCAAGAAAACAGTTCTACCTGTTTTTTGTTTTTTTTTATAAGACACCCATCAATGAAGTATATGAGCTCGTGATGAGAATGAATATGTTGGTAGTCTCTTCTGTTCTAAGATAAACAGTTCTACAGCATCTTTAGGGCTCACATAATGTGGTGTTGTGGTATCTTAGCACAAACTTCATAAGGAATTACATTTATTCTGAAGGGCAAAATGCTAAAAGTTAAACTCACCGTTCCATGGATGTAGTGGGAGGATTTTTTAAGAACATATACTGTTGCTTATGAGTCTATGCATTGAGTATGAATCATCTGCTACTGTCTCCCTATTTTACAGTCTTAAATTTTTTTCCAAAATATTTACATTTAGAGTCAGACACGGAGTCGAAGATTTTTGTATTACTTCTGTCTTGCCTATTTATGAATGGCAATGTAAATGTTTTCATAAACATATTCTGTACTTGGTCTCCCGATACCACAGTTCCTTCTTCCAATCCAACAGTTATTTTTCTGCCATCACTGTGAAGGGTAATGTTAGTTTCAGCGTTACTGAGCTCACTACTGATAGGCTTTAGAATAATAATGCACAAGATCATCTCCAGAGTCTGTCAATAAAAATTATGGAGCACTCTGAAGCCCAGATGTGTGGACCATGTTTTAATTGCAGGAGAGAATTTAGTAAATAGTAAGTAATTTTGTGTCTGCTAGTCTGCTCTATTACACATGCATGTGGTCTAACGAATAAAGTGTGATTTAAGATGGTAGGAAGAGAATCAGAAGGTGGAAGGTGATGTTGAGGTGTCTAATAGCAATACACTTGGTAGGAAGCATCTGTGTTTTTATTTGGTAAATAACTTCTCTTTGTTGCATAGGCGTGTTTTCTTGTGTTTTAAGTAAAAAATAAACATCAGTATTACAAAGGTCTCAGCAAATGCAACAAGTGTAAAATATAGTTTTTTATTTTAGTTCAAATTTGGATAAATTCAAGATCTGGAGAATCAGGGATTACCTGTAGAAGAACAGGAAAACACTGAAGAACTAAAAATGTCTTAATTAACATACGGATCTTATGAAAGGAAAACATTGTGCTTCCTGCTCTCCCCCTAAAAGTCTGGTCCTTTATAGAAGTTGCCAGATGGGCCAAGAATGAAGGATTGAGGGTTAAATTGCTGCACTCTGAGACCGTTTGCAGGCATAAGACCAGAGTAAAAAGATAGTAGTCCAAAGAAGCTGTTTACAGATTGTTGGTGCCCTGCATCCCAAAGTTCAGAAGGATCAGAGGGAAATGAAAGAGGAACTTGTTCATAGTTTATTACATTAAACTTGAGGTGGGTGTCCATTTACTTTGTAAACATTTACAGAAATTATCAGCTGATATCATTATTTATTATTTTTATATTGCAAATTATGTACTGGGCTCCCTACAGATTTACATATTTTAAAAATTAATCTTGCTGAGGAGCTTTCTTATGCATGCCAAAAATAAAACAAAAGATCACAGCTTTCCTGCCCAGTGTAGATAGGGGAAATGAGGGAAGGAAGTAGTCTTTGGTAGGGAATTTGAGAGTAGATAAAGATTTACCCCCAAATTGTGAAAAGCAAATAATAAACAGCCTTCCACATGCACTTACTCAAGGAGGCTATCAGATTCTGCCAGCTAAGACATAGAATTGGGTGGTGTTAATAAATTGATGATATAGATTATATTTAAAAAAAAATCTTCTGTTCCCTCTCAAATAACTAATAATCTTGCTTTTTTTTCATGCTATAGAAAAATGTTTATATCAAACAAAATTGTTATTGTACCATGCTGTTTGAATTTGTTTAAATCAATAATCTACCTCTGGTTGAATGTTCTAAAATTTATGATTCTGCTCCAAGCAAACTGCCAGTTGTTTTGGTTCCTTTTGTGTTTTGTTTTTTTCAAACATTAGTAAGTTGTCACATTTTGCATCTATTTTAATATCTCCACCTCCCCATTCCTCCTCCTTTGCGCTTCCAGCCTATCCTCCTGGTGTTTGTGTTATCCCTTTGCTCCTATCTGTAGCATCAGTGTCTGACATGTTTGCATGTTTTATCAATTACTTTTTACTTTCTCCCCTCTTGGCTAGATACAAGTGCTACATACCTTGGTTTTATTCTGTTTTGTAACATAGTTTTATATAAACCGATAATGCAAAAACAGAATGCCACAAGCTCTCTCTTGATCCATTGTTTATATGTAGTAAATCTTTCTGACCCTACATGAATAATGGGAATAAATTAAGTATCTAGAAGCAGTCAATTATATCTCCTCTTGGTGAACACTTGGTATATCATTCAAGGTAAACTGGAAAACTGGGACTTAGATTAAACAAGGGTGTGAGAGGAAAGAAAAAATCATTCTCCCTCTGGTGAAAATCTTGGTTTTCTCCATTCTGTGGATCAGCCTTGTCAATCAGTTTACCAGAATTTGATCTGCTAATCTTTGACTTTTTTATTTTTTAAAAAGGATGATTTTATAACATCAAGAGATTAAATTGAGACTGTGTTTATGGACTTCCTCTGATCTGGGTATTCTCTAGGTTTCTGATACATGGGGGGTTAGTGAAGTCAAGATCTCCAGGTTCTACTCCTGGTTCTTCCACTGATTCCAGTTTGGGCAAATTACTTAATTGTCTGTGCCTCAGTTTACCCATTTCTAAAAGTAATATATTCACCTACTTCACCAGGATGTTGCGAGACTTGTATTTGGAAAGTAGAAGTTGTCATTCAGCTTTCTCCTGTGTAAGTTTTGATTGGCTAGTGCCAGATCTCCTGTGAATAAGGCTAATGTTCTTGAGTCGATCATGGAATGTTGCTTGTATCTAATGTATCACTGGGTTTCAGTGATGACATCAATTCTATGTTGAAACAGCTGGTACGAGCACAGTATGTCAATGATCTATCAACCTGCGCAGAAAAAAGTGCTGAGAAATTAGTGATATTTTTATCCTGCTTTCAATCCAGTAGCCAACAATGGACACTAATTTATTTGAGCACTTGGCCATTTCTAGTGCCCCAAAGGCCTAATGCAAATTCTGGTGGTGTATAGAGCTGTTCATGTGCCTGTTCTCTTCTTTGGATTTAAGCTGAAAGACTTGGATATTTGGGTCATCTCTAAGTGGTCTGGCCATCAATTTGTGTGTATCAGTGCACAAGCTCATGAATCTAATGAAACAGTGACCTTATTTCTTTTCATGCGTCAACAAAACTGTAAGCCATAATAAGGACTACAATATATTTATTTCTGGTTATATATAGAGCACTACCAAATTCACAGTCCATTTTGGTCAATTTCACAGTCATAGGATTTAAAAAAATTATAAATTTAATGATTTCAGCTATTTAAATCTGAAATTTCATGGTGGTGCAATTGTAGGGGTCCTGACCCATAAAGGAGTTGGGGTGTATGACTGGGGTCTGAGTGGAGTCCAGCTGAGATCACGCAATTAGGGCGAACTGCAAAGAATGGGGTGGATAATCATAGAACTCATAGAACTGGAAGGGATCTCGAGAAGTCACTAGTCCTGTCCTCTGCACTCAAGGCAGGACTAAGTATTATCTAGGCCATCCCTGACAGGTGTATGTCCAACCTGCTCTTAAAAATCCCCAATGATGGAGATTCCACAACCTCCCTAGGCAATTTATTCCAGTGCTTAACCACTCTGACAGTTAGGAAGTTTTTCCTAATGTCCAACCTAAACCGCCCTTGCTGCAATTGAAGCCCATTGCTGCTTGTCCTATCCTCAGAGGTTAAGAACAACAATTTTTCTCCCTCCTTGTAACAACCTTTTATATACTTGAAAACTGTTATCATGTCCCCTCTGAGTCTTCTTCTCCAGACTAAGCAAACCCGATTTTTTCAATCTTCCCTCATAGGTCATGTTTTCTAGACCTTTAATCATTTTTGTTGCTCTTCTCTGGACTTTCTCCAATTTGTTCACATCTTTCCTGAAATGTGGCTCCCAGAACTGGACACAATACTCCAGTTGAGGCCTAATCAGCACGGACTAGAGCGGAAGAATTACTTCTCGTGTCTTGCTTACAATACTCCTGCTAATACATCCCAGAGTGATGTTTGTTTTTTTTGCAACGGCATTACACTGTTGACTCATCTTTAGCTTGTGATCCACTATGACCCCCAGATCCTTTTCCGCAGTACTCCTTCCTAGGCAGTCATTTCCCATTTTATATGTGTGCAACTGATTGGTCCTTCCTAAATGGTGTAATTTGCATTTGTCCTTATTGAATTTCATCCTATTTACTTCAGACCATTTCTCCAGTTTGTCCAGATCATTTTGAATTTTAATCCTATCCTCCAAAGCACATGCAACCCCTCCCAGCTTGGTATCGTCCGCAGACTTTATAAGTGTACTCTCTCTGCCATTATCTATATCATTGATGAAGATATTGAAGAGAACCGGACCCAGAACCGATCCCTGCAGGACCCCATTTGTTATGCCCTTCCAGCATGACTGTGAACCACTGATAACTTCTCTCTGGGAACGGTTTTCCAACCAGTTATGCACCCACCTTAAAGTAGCTCCATTTAGGTTGTATTTCCCTAGTTTCTTTATGAGACAATCATTGGAGATAGTATCAAAAGCCTTACTAAAGTCAAGATATACCACATCTGCTGCTTCCCCACTATCCGCAAGGCTTGTTACTCTGTCAAAGAAAGCTATCAGGTTGGTTTGACACAATTTGTTCTTGACAAATCCATGCTGTTATTTATCACCCTTTTATCTTCTAGGTGTTTGCAAATTGTTTGCTTAATTATTTGCTCCATTATCTTTGGGAGTACAGAAGTTAAACTCACTGGTCTGTAATTTCCCAGGTTGTCCTTACTTCCCTTTTTATAGATAGGCACTATATTTGCCCTTTTCCAATCTTCTGGAATGTCTCTCGTCTTCCATGACTTTTCAAATATAATTGTTAATAGCTCAGATGTCTCCTCAGTCAGCTCCTTGAGTAGTCTAGGATGCATTTCATCAGGCCCTGGTGATTTGAAGATATCTAACTTGTCTAAGTAATTTTTGTTCTTTCCCTATTTTAGTCTCTGATCCTACCTCATTTTCACTGGCATTCATTATGTTAGACATCCAATTGCCACCAACTTTCTTGGTGTAAACTGAAAAAAGGAAGTCATTAAGCACCTCTGCCATTTCTGTTATTGTCTTTCTCCCCTCATTGAGTAACGGGCGTACTCTGTCCTAAGTCTTCCTCTTGCTTCCCCAAAGCTGGTGGATATTTTAAATACTTAGATTTACCAAGACAGCATAAAACAGCTTCTTTATTAGCTCACTGGTTGCCCAAAAGCACAGTTCCCTTGAAGTAACCCAGCCTCAGGCCTCCATCCAAGTACCCAAGTCAAATATGATGAAGATTTCTGAAAATCTTATTTCATCATATAAAAGAAAAGGTTCTACCAATCCCAAAGGATCAGACACATTACCTCCCAGGTTAATGAATCTTCCAGATCTTATCCAAATACACGTATACAGCCAATTCTTATTAACTAAACTAACATTTATTAAAAAACGAGAGAGAGAGAGTATGGTTAAAAGATCAGTATACATACAGACGTGAGTTCAATTCTTAAGGTTCAGATTCATAGCAGAGATGGTGAGCTTTGTAGCTGCAAACAGTTCTTTCAGAAATAGTCCATAGGTTATAGTACAATGTTTATATTTTAGGGTGGTCCAGTCAGAACTGGAATCTCAGTCCTTCTGTCTTAGGCTTCCCCTGCATGAAACCTCAGGCAGATCTGAGATAAAAAGGATCAGGCCCCAAGGATCTTTTATACAATTTCAGGTCTTCCTTGACCAGTTGGAATCTCTTGGGGAATAATAGGTAATCGGGGCATCTTTGAAATGGGTCCATCACCGGTACTTAGCTATACGAATTAACATAAGACAGTTGCCTTATTCTCCACCATTCACTGATGATTTGCTATACTTTTCAAAGAGAGATGAATATAGAGCAGGGTGGATTTGATTTAAATCCCTAGTCAGGAAGACTCGATTTAATCATGGATTTCTACATAAAAGTGCATTCTTGTTGGTTGTTATAACCTTAATACATATTCTTCACAACTCCGAGATAGATGAGACCCAAACTGGGTCTCTTTTACGGCCTGCTGCCATTATAGGTTTTCCCTTCTAGTGAGGCAATGGTATGGTAGATCTCAAATCAATGAAGGCTACACTCAGAAAGACCTCAAGACTTCTGGAATATGCTGCTCAAACAGTTTCACTTTTGTTTCTAATGCCTGTGCCTCCCTTCTTCTCCTTGTCCAGATCTGTTCTGCCCTCAATAATCTTCTATTCATTTAACTTTTTGAAACTTTGCACTTTTAGATAGAGGTAAGGGACTGACTCTGTGTACTCAGATTTGCAGAGGGACAATAGGATTGAGGTCTGTTATTTCTCACCCCTATATATTTATTTATTTAAAAACATTTTTGCTGTTAACATGCATGTTATCTCTGGAGACACAAACTCACAATTTTGAGAACTGCAAAACTAAGCATCTCTGATGGTATCTTCTAGACTTAGCACTGAGTCCCATTGGGTAGATGGAAAGATTAACCTAAATAATCTATACAGAAGCCCCTGGAACCCCGTAAGATTGAGTCCCTAATCCATGAACTATTGGAACTCATTTACAAAACTTTTCTTGAACATTACATGAATATATTCTCATACTATAGAATTAGAATTTATAATCCCTATTCCATGATGAGATATCTTTTAAGATATAATGTATCTTAATTAAAACTATCTTTAGATAAGGTTTTTTCCCTCAAAAAGCATTTTATCAAAGAAAATCCAATTTAAATAAAAAAAATCTTTTTTTGATTTTTTTTTTAAATCATTGATTTGTATCCACCCTGATAGAGAGATCCTGTGTTTACAGTTCATTTATATGCTAGGATATTCTTTTGATCTCTGAATTATCAGAATACAGCATAGACAGGGACTGTTGATTACATTGTTGACCATTACCCATATATATGCAAATATACAAAAACACAAACATTATCTCCCCACATGTCTTTAGGGGTTGAATTTAAGTAATTTATTTTGCAGAATGTTTAATCCTTTCTGGCCATGTGTCACACGGGTCGCAATATAATTGTGGGAGGGGTGCGGTATTGCTACCCTTACTTCTGTGCTGCAGCTGGCAGTGGTGCTGCCTTCAGAGCTGGGTAGCTGGAAAGTGGCAGTTGCTGGTCGGGAGCCCATCTCTGAAGGCAGAGCTGCTGCCAGCAACAGTGCATAAGTAAGGATGGTATGGTATGGTATTGCCACCCTTACTTCTGCGCTTCTACCTGCGGAGTTGGGCCCTCAGTCAGCAGCTGCCACTGTCCAGCCACCCAGAGCTGAAGGCAGCAGCGCAGAAGTAAGGGTGGCATGGTATGGTATTGCCACTCTTACGTCTGTGCTGCTGTTGGTGGGGCACTGCCTTCAGAGCTAGGTGGCAATACCGTGACCCCCTTAAAATAACACTGTGACCCCCCCTGCAACTCCCTTTGGGTCAGGAGAAACAATGGTCTCCTCCATGAAATCTGTATGGTATAGGGTAAAAGCATACAAAAGACCAGATTTCACGGGGGAGACCAGATTTCATGGTCCATGATGCGTTTTTCATGGCCGTGGATTTGGTAGGGCCCTAGTTATATAGATGTTTGCAGTGTTGTTGTAGTTGCATTGGTCCCAGAATATTAGAGACACAAGGTGGATAAAGTAATCCTTTTATTGCACCAACTTCTGTTGGTGAAAGAGACAGGCTTTTAAGCTACACAGAGCTGAAGAAGATTGTTTTCTAGTCCTGGACCTCCTCACTCCCTACATATCAATTCAACTCTAATAATTACTTTCCTAACAACTTGGCAATAAATTTCTGTCATAAAAGTTTAACATATTCCCCTGGATAAACTTCAAATTATTGACTATGGATTTCAGTGGAAAAAAAAAGAGAGACAACAAAAGATCTAAGCGTGAATCACCTAAGCAGCTGAAGAGGAAGACTGAATGCCACAGCAGAATCTAGACCAGGATATCACAGCACTGAATGAATCCAGTTGGTCTATGAGGAATTCTATCTCAAAAGAAATTTGTGGCCTCTCTAAAGATGTGTGTGACATAGAATCCTGAATAGCTCACTTAGAAAATGAGCTACCAAAGACTGCAATTGAAATCAGGGAAATTAAAGAAGAAACTGCTTCCTTAATTCTTAGGCCTGGTCTACACTGGTGGGGGGGCGGGGGAAGGGGGTTGACGTAACATTAACTTCAGTTGCGTATCTATCTTATTTCGACTTACATCCAATCCTCACAGCGTGGGATCGACGGCCACGGCTCCCCCGTCGACTCCGCTTCCGCGCCTCGCCCTGGTGGAGTTCTGGAGTTGACGGGGAGCGCATTCAGGGATAAATTTATCACATCTAGACTAGACGCGATAAATCGATCTCCGATAGATCTATCGCTACCCACTGATCCAGCGGGTAGTGTGGACTTAACCTTAGACTACACCAACTGGAAGAAAAACAGGATGACCTAGAAAACAGATCCTGAAGAAACAACTTTTGCCTCTTGGGTATTGTTGAGGGTCTAGAGGGGAAAGAGATTATCAGCTTTCTTCAGAAACTGCTCTCTGACGTACTTAAATTGGACCCCCAGCTACCCCCATTAGATATTGAAAGGGCTCATTGAATGCCTGGTACTAGAAAGCAGGAGTCTGTCAAGCCCAGACCTATCTTCAAGCTGCTGAATTTTAATAATAAAGTAATGTTAATGAATGCTGCCAGAAAAGCTGAAACCCTGACCTACAAAGTCCACAAAATTTTTTTTCTTACTTCTCAGCTGAGCTTAACAAAAAGAAGGCTGCATTCAGTGGCATAAAGCAAATCCTGAGGGGGCCAATGTCAGATACAGCATCAAGTACCCCTCCACTTTCACTATGAATTTAGCAGGCGCCACAAGATTTTGTAAAACCCCCTCTGAAGCTTGGCAGACATTTCAAAGACAGACCAGATTTGACCAAAAATAGCAGTATGTTGTGTTTTTTCATCATGAAAAGCATACCTCAACAAGTTTAAAAATCAGTTTTTTCTATTCATCCTTGTAGATATGGTATTATATACTTATATAATCTTCCCAGCTCCTAGCAGATAACCAGATAGATTGAACTCTTCTGTTGTTCTCCTTTGGAACTGAGCAATACAATAACAACAATAACTGTTATAGTACTGCAATGCATGGAGTAACAGTTTAAAACCAAGCTGGGGTTTATAGCATCATCTACTGACTGAAGTATTAGCTGCACTAACCATCACAACTTGCATAGACCGTCTCTTCACTAGCTCCATCTCTGATAGATTTTGTTTTGGTGACTATAGGTCGTATGGAACAGTCAACATTCCTGATTTGTAGACTGTAACCTAAACCTTAAATTGCACTAGTTTTTATTCAATTTGTGCAGGGCATTTGAAATACTATGAATACGATTTTTATATTGTATTTTTCATATTAAGATTTTTTACTAATTTATATTTGATTTAACAAATGAATTGTAAACTTACATGTGATGAGTGTATGTATTTGCATATACATATTGGCTAATATACATAAAATCTTCTGCACGTAGGAATACATTTATACATCTTCTAGAATACCTAATGGTATT
The DNA here is from genome assembly GCF_016161935.1 of Mauremys reevesii. Classification (NCBI taxonomy): domain Eukaryota; kingdom Metazoa; phylum Chordata; order Testudines; family Geoemydidae; genus Mauremys; species Mauremys reevesii. The sequence continues at coordinate 171,794,033 of NC_052624.1, read as the reverse complement.
TACAGGGTAATATTTGACTTAAAATATATTTATATTTAGAGATGTTTAGACTATTATTTGATAATATAGGAAGAGGAGGAACAAATGGAACTGAAGCCATCAAGGATCTGAACATGCCCACACTGGCTTATTTTAAGTCTGTTAATTTTTGTGTGTGTTCTGTTGCAAATATACTTTGGAAGACATATGAAATTTAGTTATAGATCTTTTTGTATACCTGACACTCATAGATGCTCAATTAAAGGCATAAAATCATTCAAAACTAACCAGCGTCTAATATTTATAAATACAGACCATATCCTAGAGATGTGGTTTTAAATATCAATGAGGAAATATGTATCTTAATGTTATATATCTTAATATATCTTTTTAAAATTGTGCCATGAATGTTCTTAGTGTGTGCTCCTGGAATGTGTGGGGACTTAATCAATCTTCCAAAAGAATTAAAATCCTGAGACATCTCAGATAAAAAAAAGTGCCAGGAAGATACGTTCGTCTTAAAGGCTGTTTCAACTCAAGAGTTAATTCTAGAAAGCATGTATAATCAAAGTGGAGGTAATTCTGAATATTTCAAAGACATTGCATACATTCTTTCTAATAAAAAAAAAGGCATCACTCTAATATTGGGAGGTGATTGGATTCATCCAGATGTCTAGCTAGCACAGTATTCCAATTACATGATACCAAGTTCTCAAAACACAATAGGCCAACCCTCATGATTAATGAACAAACTTGATTTAAAAAGAGATATGGCAATCGAGACACCCTAAAGAGCATGACTATTCATCTTACTCCAGAATTGACTTTTTGTGTGTGTCTTCAGAACTGATTCCAGCATACCCAGAAGCAGCTTCTGATGAGATATTAATTTCATGTCATGCACCAATTGTGCTTAACATAGATGCAGGTTACACATCATTGAAGTCTTCCAGGTGGAAGCTGAACACTCTGCCATTAAAAGATGCAAAGTTTTGTTCCACAGTTGATTCAGTCATCTCTAACTTCATACAAGAAAATAAGCACTGAAATACCTCAGATACCATCTTTTGGGAATCTATGAAAGTTACTGAAAAGGGGAATGTAGAAAATATGCCTTCCTAAAAAGAAAGACAGACTCAAGTTACTAGAATCTCTGGATAAGGAAATAGATGAGTTGCAGAGAACGCATAAGACTGACCCAAATAATGAAAACCACCTACATTCTCTAATCAACACAAAATATAAATATAATGAATGCTTATCCAGCCAAGTCGAATGTACACTCAACAGGATCAATCAAAGATATTATGAATGGGAGATAAAGCAGGTAAATGACTTGCCAGAAGACTTAACATGGAACTAGCCAACAACAATATTGAAGAATCCATTCTCATCAATCCCATCGTTATTGAATGCAGCTGATGTTTTTGGAAAGATCTCTGGGTTTTGTATTAACTGGGATAAATCACAAGCAATGAATATATTCAAAAGACCAGATCTTTCTTAGTTTCAGAATTTTCCTGTTCAAATATGCAAGGAAATAACTTATTTGGGTATTCAAATTTGTTCTAATCTTCTTGAAATTGTTTTGATAAATATGGACTATATCTTTTATTGGACCAACTTCTGTTGGTGAGAGAGACAAGCTTTTGTCAAAAGCTTGTCTCTCTTAATCTTACCAGCAAAAGTGCCTCTTGTCTTTCAAAGTCTCTCCCTTACTCTTTGCTTAAATAAATAGGCTTGTCATGCAGTTTATATGGGATAAAAAACAACCTTGCTTCTCACAGAAGGCCCTTAAAAATCGTGGGCAACTGGAGATATGGGGTTGCCCAATTTGTGTCTATATTATATAGCATTCCAAATGCATCCTATAGTAATGTGGTTCCCCTCCAGTAACTCTGTGTACACCGGCCTGGTTTGAGATGAGAGGAAAAAAAAAAAAAGGTTAGATATGCCATTTGGTTCCCCCTCTTCTTTTATATACCTTAAGATGCTACCTACACCATTAAGGAAAAAATCCAATCTTTGCATCTACATGGGGCATATTGCAATGCATTAAGATGATTACAGCATCCACTCTTACTAATTCTCTTATTGAATCACTATGGGATAACCCATGCCTCAGGATCAAAACCAGCCCTACACTTAAGATAATTTGGTTAGAAAAAAGATTAACATAAAATAAATATATAATACAAGATGATAGACCGGACTTCAATTACATATGCAAAAAAATCAGCTACCACTGTGTGTCAGTTCCATCTTTCAGCAGCTATGCTCAAGGATTCATGCAAGGAGAGGGGGGCAAATTGGTCTCACCTCTAAAAGAACTTGTTAAGAAATATTATAGATGGCTTAATGCTTTGCATTACCCTCTAAATCTCAGGCTCAAAGAAAAATGGGGAAAATTACTTCACCTTGCTATCACAACAGAAACCTTGGAGCATATCTGGCTTAGTCTGAAAGATTCTTCAAGTTCTTTATCCTTGCGATTCTTCCAGAACAAGATATCAAACAAGTATTACTGGACTCCAGGACATTTGTTTAAGGCGAGATTAGCAACACACAGTGAATGTTGGAAATGCAAACAGCCCCATGCCAACCTTTCACACATTCTCTATACCTGTCAAAAAATGTGTATGTTCTGGAATACCATATTTAGTGCTCTCTCAAAAGCTTGAAGTGTTGCTATTTTTCCTTCTCCATGCTTGGGTATTTTAGGGGTACTGGATGAGTTGGTATTACCAGTGAACATGAAGAATTGGATTGCAGTAACTATTTTAGTAGCCAAAGAGTTATTTTGAGAAAATGGGAATCTGCAATTCTTTCTACACAGACCGTCTTAGTGAGTTCTGTACTGTTACCTTAATGGAAAAAATGACCATCTAATAGAAATGTTTGGAAGAAATATTAATATGTCTGATCACACATGAAACTGTTGCATACTTCTGCAGTTTAGTATCCTGATACTCATAGATTATGTTCTCACTTATTTATCTATTTAGTCACTTTAACAATTGATGCCCTGCATGACCTCTGTGGCTGCAGATTTTTTGTTTGTTTGTTTTTCCAGGTTTTACAAATAATGAACATTGAATTTTGCCAGGTATATAGTGGTTCCATCTTGTGTATGTATTTGTATTTATATATGTTTCGGTTGTGTTATATGTTTGTATTTTATCTAAAAACAAAAAAAGTGTGTATCCTTAAATTAAAAAAACAACACAACAGAAGTTGGTCCAATAAAATAAATTACCTCAGCTCCTTTGTCTCTCTGGTTATATAGATTCAGAAGGATCGCAGTAAGTGCTTTTAGAGTCTAGGCTGAGTTTAACTTTCTGCACTACAAAAATGCAACCTTTTTAACAAACTCGACTAGTAAAAAGAAATATGAAACAATTCCCCTTCCAGTTAGGACTTTGATAAACTCACTGACAGCTGTTATACATTAGAATGGGCTTTAGATTCCTTAGCTTCTCACTGCGGTCTAGTTGTCTTTTGGGCCTTGAGGTTGTTGTAGTTTAAAGATCATTTGTGTGAGTTGAAACAGCTGGAGTTCATGTGGAAAAAGAGAGAGCATAGAAGACTGGGGTCTGCAATAGTGTACAAGGATTTTATGCAGAGGTGAAGAGAGAGTCCATGGTTAGGGTGCTATACAGGGTCTTGGGAGACCTGAATTTGATTCACTGCTTTGCCACAGATTTCCTTTGTGACCTTGGGCACGCTGGTTCCCTGTGCAGCAGTTCCCTAACTATAAAATTGGGATAATACCTCTTGCTACCCTGCAGAGGTGTGGTGAAGATGAATACATTTAAGATTATGAGGCACTCAGATATTTATGTAGTGTCTGACATATCTAGATAAATAAGAGTTATGACTGAGACCGGAAAATGGTCTTTAGACCTGGAAAGCTCATGTTCAGAACTGGTTCTGAACTTAGGGCTAAATCAGTTAATCACTGGTTGGCAGATGGTTGTCTTTTCTGTGATGGGTGCTCGGATGTGGAAATCACTGCTGACCTCCAACAAATCTCCTCTTTCTACCTTTAAACAATCCTTCAAATAAACGTATATATTGTTTCAACAATACTGTGACCATTGCTAGTTTATTTATTACCTTGTTTCCCCCAATCCCTTTCCTTTTTAAAAATAGTATTAAAATTGCATTTCATCTTCCCTACCCCCCAAGCTGTAAGATTTGATCACCTAAAGTGAAACATCTTGTTAGGCAGTGACAAACTGGAAACTCTGTTCACTTGTTCTTTTTCACCTTTTATCCCCAGTCTAGATTAACAACTGCACAAAGACTTTATCTGTGACACATCCGTGCTGGATGAGTAGTGCTATACATTTTGCTTGCTGGTTGTCCTAAATGGGATTGTGATTGACAAGATCTTCCCTGCTGTCAGCAGCATGTTACATGATACTGTACATTTAGAACAAAATGTGATCCATGGAGATGTTAAAAATTTATCTGAAACATGGCATTTTCAGGAATGTGTTGTATTGTGTCTTCAGGTAGTCTTATAAATGAGTTAAGGAAGCTAGAAAGTGGGAAGTTGTCAATTCTGCTCCTACAGCATTATTTTGACTTATCCACCCCAGAAATCTGGCTGTACCATGACAATGAAATATTGTGATTTGATACTTTTCCTGTTGTTTTGAACTATTTGCAGTGCAATAAAGATAGGTAACACTGCTCTACAGCCAAAATGCTTCTGAAATAAATGTAGTCTAACTTTACTAATTCTGGGTCACTGAGAATGAAAATGATGCTTAAAATTGTTGATTGGCTCTAGTTTTCAAGATATGCTATTGGGTCAGTATATACGACCCTTGACGTGGGAATAACGGAGGATAAGTAAGTTATAAAGGGAAGGGATCTCAATTTAAACCAGAAATTACTAAAATACATCTTTGACTGGATCTATGAATAAATCTATGACTGGGTTTGGACAGTACTTGCTTTTTAGGCAAAACAATGAATGATGCAATCTGAAGCTGGTATTGCATCATACATGATATGAATTGCATCATGTTATTCCTAGAAGTCATGGATGATGCAATCATAACAAAGCTTACATCACTCTGCTGAACAAATTGCCCTATATCAGCTCTAGAAATCATACAGTGTCGTGCTCTCTTATTTGTCAGTGTTTGATTTTGCAAAGGGACACATTTCTGTTTAGCCAAAGTGAGCAGAGATGCCTCGTACTTGTGTGAACAGTGCAGATAACTTCTGCTATGTTTGTGGTGAAGTGACTTTTGCATCACAAAAGCGCAGTATAACCACTATGATTAAGAAAGCCTATCACCTTTATTTTGGCTGCAAAATTAGAGATCAGGACAAGAGGTGGGCCCCACACATATGCTGCAACACTTGTGCAACAAATCTTCGCCAGTGGTTGAACAGGAAAAGGAAATCTATGCCTTTTTGCAGTGCCAATGATTTGGAGAGAGCCAACAGATCATACCAGCAATTGTTACTTCTGCATGGTGCCTCCAGTTGGGAAAGGTGTGTCAAAGAAGAAAAAGTGGACTGTGCATTATCCAAACATTCCATCAGCTATACGCCCAGTACCCCATGGAGAAGGACTGCTGGTTCCTGATGCACCAGAATCATTCTCACTTGAGTCAGACGAGGAAGAGGAAAGAGGATGAAACTTCTGGTCCTGAACCATCAATGTCACAGGACCCACATTTTCTCCTATCCTCCTCCTCTGAACCACACCTCATAACACAAGGTGAACTGAATGACCTTGTTAGGGATTTGGAACTACACAAGAGTAAGGCAGAGCTGTTGGGCTCCAGACTACAGCAGTGGAATCTCCTGGCAGGTGATGTTAGGGTTTCCATGTTCCGTGACCGTCAAAAGGATCTTGTCCCATTCTTCTTCATGGAAGGTGATCTTGTAGCCTGCAACAACATCGATGGTGTGATGGCAGCCCTCAACATCGTTCACGATCCAGATGAGTGGAGACTGTTCATTGATTCATCGAAGACGAGTCTTAAAGCTGTTTTACTGCATAATGGCAATGTTTTGCCATCAATTCCAGTTGGTCATGCAGTCCATATGAAGGAAACCTATGACAACATGAAACAACTTTTGAGGTGCATAAACTATGACCAACATCAGTGGCAGCTTTGTGGCGATTTGAAGGTTGTTGCTCTCTTGCTTGGTCTGCAGACTGGATACACAAAGTACTGCTGTTTTCTCTGCGAATGGGATAGTTGTGCAAGAGATTACCACTACATCAAGAAAGACTGGCCACTCCGACAGTCATTGGAGCCTGGGAGGAAAAGTGTTCAGCATCCACCACTTGTTGAATCAAGGAAGATTTTGTTACCACCCTTACACATCAAGCTGGGTCTGATGAAGAACTTTTTCAAGGCCATTGACAAAACACAAGCAGCTTTCAAGTACCTCTGTGGAAAATTTCCAAGGTTAAGTGAAGCTAAGATAAAGGAAGGTGTCTTTGTTGGTCCTCAGATTCGTGAACTTCTTCGAGATGATGCATTTGATCATGCACTGCGTGGCAAGGAAAAGACGGCATGGAAAGCCTTCCAGTTAGTGGCAATAAATTTTCTCGGAAACAACAAGGCAGACAACTACAGGTTGTTGGTGGAAAACCTCATCAAGGCATACAAAAGCCTTGGTTGCAGCATGTCACTAAAGATACATTTTTTGCACTCTCATCTAGATTTTTTTCCACCGAACTGCGGAGCAGTGAGCGACGAGGACGGCGAGCGATTTCACCAGGACATTGCAACAATGGAGAAATGCTATCAGGGCAAATGGAGCCCATCAATGCTTGCAGACTATTGCTGGACAGTGACGAGATGCTCCATTTAATGAATACAAGAGACAAGCCAAGAAGCGCCGAGTAGACACTGAATAGGACCAAACTATGTACGTAATAGTTTTTTGCCTTTTGTTTCATAGTAAATTTTAGTTAGATAACCCTTTTGCTGATTTTTAAAGTGTTACATAAACAGGACAGGTGAAATATTATCATGTAAAGCAACCATAAACACATGAAAAGACCTAGGTTTACAATTTATGATTAAAACTCTACTATCTACACAATATACATAGACATAAAATGTAAAAACTTAAATATCTTAGAAACAGTAGCCAATCAGTTGTTTTAATAGTCATATTTGAATTCAGCACATCAAAATACATAATAAATAGCACATTTTATCTCTGAAGCAGACGACTTCTCAAAAATTGTAGACCAGTGTAATCAGATGAGGGATGTGTGGTATTTTTTGTTTGTTTTCTTTAGTTTCCTTCTCTACATATATTGTTGCCTCTTTCCAAGCAGTGGTAGATTTTGGGGCCCTCCAGGTCCTATTCTTGTTTGGCACAGAAATCATTGATGCAAACCTAGGTTTTTCTTAGTGTAATTCATTTAGTTACAAAATGTTCACAGCATATTTCCTTGAACAGTGGTGGTAACAAATTTTGCAGTCCTTGCCCTTGTACAGAAACCTTATGTAAGGCCCCACTGCCCTGTCCTAAGAAGACACTGCTTGTTAGAAAAGCAGATAGATCCAACTGCTTAAACATGTTCTGTGTTGCTTTTCCTCCTCCAGCACCTATGCTTTTCCAACAGAAAATGATTCCATCAATCTGTTTTATTCAGGACCCATTTTCTTGGACTTCAAGGCATCATTGAATGTCATTCTAATACCTTTATCCTTTCCTTGTAAAATTAAACACACCTCTACCCCGATATAGCGCTGTCCTCGGGAGCCAAAAAATCTTACCGCGTTATAGGTGAAACTGCATTATATTGAACTTGCTTTGATCCACCGGAGTGTGCAGCTCCCCTCGCCCCCCCTTACCTCCCCCCCCCCCCTCCGGAGCACTGCTTTACCACGTTATATCTGAATGTGTGTTATATCGGGTCATGTTATATCGGGGTAGAGGTGTATGTTTCTCTTTAAAAACCAAATGAAAACGTATTCACACTTCTGCTTTGGCAAGTTTACAGAATTTCACTGGGACAGAGAGGAACCTAAAATATTTATGGTAGTAATTTGGAAAAACAAAATGGGATCCAAACTTTTGAAAAATAGAAATGGTTAGCTATAATTTGAAAACAATGAAGTGGGTTTTTCTCTCGGGACTGATAGTTGACTGTTATTTTAATAAGGCTCCCAAATTAAGGAAATCTGGTGTGTTTGTAATCTGAAATTCTATTTACCTTCTTTACATAGCACAATGGAACAGACATTTTTCTTTTTTGTAAAATTTAATTACAGGTAGAGTTTGAGAACTAATGAGGGCAATAGAAAATCACAGCTTTTGGCACAGATTTGTGTCAATAGCGATATCTATATAATTTCTAGTAGACGAGAAGTACTTTGTAATGTAAAAGCAACAAAGAATCCTGTGGCACCTTATAGACTAACAGACGTTCTGCAGCATGAGCTTTCGTGGGTGAATACCCACTTCTTCAGATGCAAGTCATGTAATGTAGTAATAGCTCTGCAACATTGAAAGATCAACTCCACTCCCCTTCCTCACCCTGCGTTCTTCTGTGGCATGTGGTTAGTTTTCATTTTCTCACTTTCAGAGCCTGAAGCTCCCCTTCTATATTCTGCTGCACTCAGAGAAAAATGATTGAACTGATTTATTTATTAAGCAGTGGCTATATCCTGATTCCAGGGATCTTTCTTAGATGATGAGACAGCTCATAATTCTCTGAAGAAGGAAAAAAATTTGTCTATGGAGTCCAACCTGCTCAGTTAGCATGTTTAGAGCCGTTAGAAAAGTAGGCAAACAGTAACTTGTGCCAGCATGCAAGATGGCAGATGGCACCAGGATTGGCCAACTGTGGTCCTTTGCTCATTGGTTAGATCTAGTCCTATCCCTTTGAACTCTGGCTACAAGAGAAGTACAACTCTGGTTAGTTGTCTCCACCCATAGAAGCTGAGATGAGAAAAATGGAATTTATTTTCTTGGTGTTCTTATGGGTATGTGAATATTTGGGCCGCCACTGATTTGGCTTGCACACAGGATGCCAGCCACACGTTCTGCATTCTGTTTCAGGTCCCATGATCTTCCCCACTCCCCGCTGCCCCAACCTCAGCTGAGGGGAAGGATGCTTTCTTGAGGCATTATATGAAGTTTAAGGGTATTTCACCTACTTCCCTTAATATCAAAGCTTCTTGACAAGATCAGAATGAGGAAGCCACAAATCATTCTGGAGGTTCCCTTCTGGCTGAAGTATCCCCAGTTTTTGGATCTATGAAAACTTGGCTTTTTTTCTACTCTTATTTTTTTCCCACTACATTTTATTGCTTTCCCCCCTCCCTTTTAAAAAGATTTTATTAATTACTTTTTCAGAGCACAGTTTAGTGTTTAATATGATGTAATGAAGGGATTGTATATACACCTACTTTCTGAAAACTGGTTGTCTGCAATTAAAAAAAACTTAAAATAAACCTTATGGAAACTTTAGATGGGCCCTGTGCAATGAATTGGCTGTGTCCCAGAGTTGGCTAGCATACATGGGCTAAGAATATATTAGGTATTGAAGGAAAGTCAGATAATGCTGGTTACGAAGTGGTATGCAAGGCTGTTTCCTTTATCGTGTGTGGTGGGGGGGGGGTTTGGGCGGGGGGTGTATCTTTCTTTTCATAACTGGCAGTGGATAACAGTGTTGTAGTCTACTAAATGAGAAGAGCCCAAATACAAAATAAAGTAGAATTTAAGTGCATGTGTAAAAAATACAGTATCCAGAGGTCAAGGAATTTTCTTCTGACCTTTCCAAATTATTGTTCTATGAAAACTGCTGATTAAATAGGTGGACAAATCAGTGTGGAAGATGGGATGTATCACAGCTTTGTTGGTATGACTTCTTGTGAATTAGTGTCTGTTGAGTTACACTGACGTTGTGTCTTGAACTTAATGGAAAGTTGATCTGTTTTTGTTTTAAGTTGACAGAAATTCAGAGTGGTTGTTTCCATGCACACAGGTACAGTGAAATGGCATTAAAATAATGCAATTTTGTAGATATTATATCAAGATAAGCCTGAGCTTCAAAATCTCTATATGGACATTGAGCACCCGAAAGTTTGAATATATTCAGATTGTGTTTTGATTGAATCCATTACAAAAATATGAATCATTTGCAAAATTCTGATCCTGATGTGGGTTTGGATTCTGAGTCCACCCACCCAGTTTTGGGGCTTTTCAGACCCATGATTTTGGTTCAGGCCCATTTCTAATTTATTAGCTCATACAGATGCATGATATCATTCCACAGCTGTTAAGATCATAGGTAGAGTATATGCTTTCTTAATAAGTACACCACTACCTCAATATAATGCCACCCAATATAACACGAATTCGGATATAACACGGTAAAGCAGTGCTCTGGGGTGGGGGCTGCACACTCTGGTGGATCAAAGCAAGTTCAATATAACACGGTTTCACCTATAACGCGGTAAGCTTTTTTGGTTCCCAAGGACAGCATTATATCGAGGTAGAGGTGTATATACAGTCCAGAAGTACAGTATTCACTCGATTATATAGGTATAATTTTTCTGCCACATTTCAACTAATTTTATATAGGCATCACTATACAAAATCTGTGTCTTATTTTTAAGTGTTTTTTTCTTTTCTTTTTTTTTTCATTTAAGTTTTGGGTTCATTGTTTATCTGCAAAAGACCTATGGCAGCAATATATGGAGAGGATGCTGTATATTCTTTGTTGCTTTTGTCTTTGATATCTGTAAAATAATGCTTGTACTCCTTCAGGGCTAACAAGTTCCTAAAGTTTTGATGTTAACTTTTAAAAAATTTATTTTAGGGGGTATCTTCAATAATGTGACAGAAGGCGGAAGTGTCCTTCCCCCACCCTCATACGCTGAAAGTTAATTTGTTTTCTGTCTGTCCCAGACAATGGGTTTTTAATTATTATTTTCAGGTCTTCATTGCTTTAGAAAACCTCATGGTCCTCCCTGCAGCTGTTCTGTCTATAGTAGTATGCATAACTAAATTACTTGAAGTGACTGCTAACTTAATATTGTTGAAGTTCATAGAATCTCATTTATTTTTGAGACTTCATTTGGTTTGAATTACCTGTGAAAGTAACCTGTTATGTCCCTCTAAGGTTGAGCTCATCAGAGATGCCTTCTCTGTTTCAGGCATCCTTTTGCTCATATCCTCAAGTATTTGATTTCTCCAGTTAAAAGTGTCTTGCAGGGTACACAGTCTCTTTCTTTGATTGACAATATTCTTTGGCTTTATTTATTTATCTAATAAACATATCTTATACAACGTAACACTCAAGTGAAATCACGGGAACTTATAAATATCAGTCTACTGTTTGCATAGGTAGGGGAAATCACAATAACTTGCTCAGAGCCTTGGTATTGCCTGCCCTCAGGTCCTAATTCAGCAGGGCACATAAGAACAGGCCTAAGTGCTGTGCTGAATTTGGTCCTAGGTTGAGAGGAAGGTGCAAACATCTGTACATGCTCCAGAGGTGAAAGTAAGACGGTCCGGTCTGGCGTACCGACAAGAGCCAGTACGCCGTGCTGGACCGCACCGGCTTCCACGAGGGGATTGAAAGGGCTCTGGGCTGCCCGCGGCCCAGAGCCCTTTCAATCCTGGCCGCGACTCCGGCACCCGGGCTAGGGCCGAGATTTAAAGTGCTCAGAGCTCCCGGCGGCTGCAGGCAGCCCAAAGCCCTTTGAATCCCGGCCACGGCTCTGGCGGACGGGCTGGGGCCAGGATTTAAAGGCTCGGGGCTCCCCTCAGCAGCAGGAGCTCTGGGCCCTTTAAATCCCTGCCCCAGCCCTGCAAAGCTCGGGGTTCCCCCCGGCGGCCAGAGCCCCGGGCCCTTTAATTTGCCCCTGAGCTCCAGGAGGCTCCCAGCCACCTCTTCAGCTGGGAGCCCCTGGTTGATTTAAAGGCCCTGGGCCTTTAAATTTTGAGAGGCCACGCCCCGCTCAGGACTCCGGCTGTACCGGTAAGTCTTGTAAGTTACTTTCACCCCTGAGATGCTCTCTTTAGTTTATTAAAGTTTAAATTCCAAAATTTTGCTGCTGTCTCTTGTACCCATGAATCATTGAGGTTGATCCTTGCTTATCAACACACAGTGTGATGCACTTTTCAATCTGTATTTTACTACTAAGCTATTAGTTCCTTCAGTATACTGCCCCAAGCTTTGTTCGATTATAAAGGCTTTTAAACTTGATCATGCTGGGGGGCAAGTATAGTAGTTAACAATACTAAGCTAACAGATGTTCAGAAATGGGAAAAAAAAATTTTCCAAAGCATTCTCCCTACATGACACTTGTATTTTTCTAACATCTCTTCTGAACTTTCTAGCTGAGACTCGGTTTTCAATTTGTGTAGCATGTTTTGGACAGCTGTGTCTTCCAAGAGCATGTCCATTTCACTTTTTAATTTTAAACTCATTTTGCCTATCTATAAAAACAGCAGCCTTCATTTCTTTTCAAAAAATCTTTCTTGATCTCTTCTCCAATATTGGGCTGCTCAGTGTACATCTGGTAACATGAATTTTCTTCCTCTTTTCGAGACTCTAGTTGTTTGACTTGCTCTCTCAGTAATTGGTTTCTCTTAACCACATCTGCCATTATGAGTTTGAAGGTACTACCACACTTACTTATCCCCTGTATTTTTGTGCATTGGTATCTGGTAGCACCTTTCCAGTAGAATTGTCGAATTGTCTTCTGTCAGGACCATTTGCTTGTATAGCTACACTGGCAAAACCTTTCTACTGTAAACAAGGCCTTAGTATACCTAGTGATTTTTACATGTTCTCTATCTGTTACATTAAAATGCTTTTCTGTAGACAGTGTTTGAAGAGCAATGCAAGAGTAGCAGAAGGTTCGGAAGCTGTCATTTATTGGCATGGATTAATCACCTTTGAGAGCAGCCGATCTATGTATCTTTTTTTTTTTTCTTTTCCTACTAGGATATAGTTTTGATCTGAATCCCTATCTAGATTTTTTTCGGAAGAATCCTTTCATAAATCAGCATGTCTTCTCGTGTAATCAGTATGGTTCATTTATCTAAGCTACCTTGAATTGCTTCCTTTCCAGAAAACATTTTAGGTCAATAAAGCTCAGATGAAGTGCTTAGGACATAGTACAAACCACAGTACTTCCTAGTGCATTTTAGCTTAAATTATGTTCTGGATGTCAGCAGGAAGCATCCTGAATTGGTCTTAAACTAATATCTGAAAGTGACAGTTTCAGGAAATATCTTGCAACTCACTATCTTATCTAGATGTTATAATACTTTTCTAGGCCAAGTAATTACTAGTAATTTTATAATAATATAAAATACTTAGGTAGGGCTGTAAGAAAGTCATGACTTCTTGCTTCAAAAGATGTGACCACAGGTTGCTAAAGTTGTGGTTTTGGTGCAGTCAGTTCTAGTAACACAGACATATTTCATTTATTGAGTTGCTTTTAAAATGGATTCTCAGTATCCAAGAACAAAAATGGAAAATACTAAAAAAAATGCCATAGACTATCAGAGCATTTGTATAATTCAAAACAGTCCCTCCTTATCACAGTTTGGCAAGTAATCATTTGAAGTAAAACATTTTAGATACGTTGCATTGCTTGTGAAGAAATGCCGCAAAATATAAATGCATAATATACATATACATAATATACAAAATGGGAGGTTTTTCAAAAAGTTCAGTCACAAAATTGAAGGTGAATGATGTTGCAACCCTGTGTGCCAGGTCAGAACACCTCTCACTCAAATTTGCACCCCCCCCCCAATTCCTCTGAGGGGTGGTGGGGCCAAATTTGAGTGAGTGGCGTTTTCACCTGGCACACATGGCTTCAAAATGCCACTCAAATTTGCAACAACTATAAAAAGTTACGGTTCCACAACAAAATCATGGCCCATGATTTTCTTACAGCCATATATATATGGTCTTGAAGGTGAAATGTTTAATGAGAAATTACAATTATTATTAATTCGTAGTGTCTATATAAACTAGGTGCCTTACAGAGATTATAGACATATCTTACCTGCCCTGAAAAATTTACAATGGGAAAATTTTCACGAATTATTAATTTACAACAAAGATTAACATAAAAAAATTAGGCAAGATTTTCAGTAATGGGATCAGATGTAGGCATCTAAATAAGTGTCCCAACTTTCAAAAGTATTGACCATGCAACTCCCATTGAAATAGAGATTTAAAAAAAATCTTGGTTGTAATTCTTCTTATTAATAATGTTGATAACCATTCAAATTCGTATCCACAGATTATCCCTTTTAGTCCGGAAGTTCAGGGCGAGGGGAGGAGAGAGAGGGGCTAATGTCAGGGTGTCCCCCTTTCACTCTGCTCCTGCCCCCAGCTTATCCCTTCTTCATATAGAGCAGAGTGGGAACACAACAGAGAGAGCTTGCTGACCGCAGCTGCTGTCTCAGCTTCCTGATCGACTTAAAAAGACAATGTACTTAGATTGGGGTCAGCGTACTTAAAGGGGCAATGCGCATCTCTCTCTTTCTCCCCCCCCCCCCAGGGTGTGTCTCTACCTGCCATGCTGTCTTCCCTCCCTCCATTCGTGCTGCCTTGTAGAGTGTGAGGCTACATTAACAACGTGTTAACCCTTGAGGGCTTAGCCGAATGCTAGTTCAGCATTTAGCAGCAAGGCATTCCCTGGGAAATATCCCATCTACTCCCACACTCTGACTTCACCACCTCAACCAAGCTTCACAATCATCATCGCTGTGTACAGTATTAAATTGTTTATTTAAAACATATACTGTGTGTGTGAAGATTTTTGTCTGGTGAAAAAAATTTCCCTGGACCCTAACCCCCTCATTTACATTAATTCTTATGGGGAAATTGGATTAGTTTACATCGTTTCGCTTAGAGTCGCATTATTCAGGAACATAACTACAACGTTAAGCGAGAAGTTACTGTAATGACCTTTTTGTGCTTCAGGTCTTCTGTCTGTAAAATACTTCCCTAACTTACATGGCTGGTAATAATTAGGGCTGTCAATTAATTGCAGTTAGCTCATACAATTAACTTAAAAAATTTAATTGCAACTTAAAAAAATAATCATAATTTTAATTGTACTGTTAAACAATAGAATACCAATTGAAATTTATCAAATATTTTTGGATGTTTTTCTTCTTTTTCAAATATTGATTTAAATTACAGAATACAAAGTGTACAGTGATTACTTCATATTATTTTTATTTAAAATATTTACACTGTAAAACTGAAACAAACGAAATAGTATTTTTCAATTCACCTCATACAAGTACTGTAATACAATCTCTTTATCATGAAAGTATAACTTACAAATGTAGTTTTTTTTTGTTACATAACTGCATTCAAAAAGAGCAGTGTTTCTCAAACTGGGGTCGCTGCTTGTGTAGGGAAAGCCCCTGGTGGGCCAGGCAGGCTTGTTTTCCTGCTCCGTCCGCAGGTCCAAGCGATCGCAGCTCCCGCTGACCGCAGTTCACTGCTGCAGGCCAATGGGAGCCGCTGGAAGCGGCGGCCAGTATGTCCCTCGACCCACGCTGCTTCCAGCAGCTCCCATTGGCCTGGAGCGGTGAACTGCAGCCAGTTGGAGCCATGATCAGCCAGACCTGCGGACGCGGCAGGTAAACAGACTGGCCCGGCCCGCCAGGGGCTTTCCCTACACAAGTGGCGACCCCAGTTTGAGAAACACTGCTTTAGAGCCTACAAGGCCTACTTCTTGTTCAGCCAATTGCTAAGGTAAACAAGTTTTACAAGAGATAATGCTGCCTGCTTCTTATTTTCAGTGTCACCTGAAAGTGAGAACAGGCGTTTGTATGGCACTTTTATTTTAGCTGGCATTGCAAGGTATTTATGTGCCAGATATGCTAAACATTCGTATGCCCCTTCATGCTTTGGCCACCATTCCAGAGGACATGCTTCCATGCTGATGACGCTTGTTTAAAAAAAAAAATGCATTAATTAAATTTTGACTGAACTCCTTGGGGGAAGAATAGTATGTCTTCTGTTCTGTTTTACCTGCATTGTGCCATATATTTCATGTTATAGCAATCTCGGATGATGACCCTACACATGTTGTTCATTTTAAGAACACTTTCACTGCAGATTAGACAAAACACAAAGAAAGTACCAATGTGAGATTTCTAAAGATAGCTACAGGATTCAACCCAAGGTTTAAGAATCCAGAATGCCTTCCAAAATCTGAGAGGGACGAGGTGTGGAGCATGCTTTCAGAAGTCTTAAAAAAGCAACACGCTGATGCGGGAACTAGAGAACCTGAACCACCAAAAAAGAAAATCAACCTTCTGCTGGTGGCATCTGACTCAGATGATGAAAGTGAACATGTGTCAGTCTACATTGCTTTGGATCGTTATTGAGCAGAACCTGACATCAGCATGGACACACGTCCTATGGAATGGTGGTTGAAGCATGAAGGGACATATGACTCTTTAGTGCATCTGGCACATAAATATCTTGCGATATCAACTACAACAAGTGCCATGAGAATGCCTGTTCTCACTTTCAGGTGACATTGTAAACAAGAAGCGGGCAGCATTATCTTCTGGAAATGTAAACAAACTTGCTTGAGTGAGTGACTGGCTGAAAAAGAAGTAGGACTGAGTGGATTTGTAGGCTTTAAAGTTTAACATTTGTTTTATATTTGAATGCAGGTTTTTTTGTACATAATTTTACATTTGTAAGTACAACTTTCATGATAAAGAGATTGCACTACAGTACTTGTATTAAATTAATTTAAAAATATTAATTTTGTTTTTTACAGGACAAATATTTGTAATAAAAATAAAGTGAGCACTGTACTCTGTGTTCTGTGTTATAATTGAAACCAATAAATTTGAAAATGTAGAAAACATCCAAAAATATTTAAATGGTATTCTATTATTGAACAGTGTGATTAATCACGATTAAATTTTTTATCGCTTGACAGCCCTAGTGATTATTACTTGTAAAACACTTTGAGATCTTCAGAGGAAGCTGCTGTAACTGTGCAAAGTGTTAATTTATTACAGACCCAATCCTGCTGTGACCTCTGTGGGTGATTTGTCCTGAGGTAGGACAGATGAACCAAGCTCTGTGAAGTGGGAGGTCATTCTGTATATCAAGAGAAAGGTATTCTGTCCTAGATTTGCAATTAAAATCATGTGTGACCATATTGCTATGAGAAACTGGCCTATCTCAGTTATATCTACCCTTGCTAATAATTGGTACTATTGCATATTTAGAGTTTTAAGCCAGAGGTTGAGCTCAGACTCTATTGTCCAAGGGGAACACTTCACTACACTCATGTATGTCAATATTTGGTGTACAGTTTCTTCATTCACACATCAGAGGACTAAAAGTGTTTCCATCATTTGTCACAGTGAAATATTTTTTTCGTGTGATTTTTAATTTGTTGCTAGCTTTTGAATTCTTTCTGTGTTCTTCTGTAGGAGATTACTGGATCAAAATACTAAAGCTCTCATGACTTTTAGATGCTCTAGTCAATAACATTTTCAAGTCTGAAGGATGGTCTCTGATATTCTTTCCTCAGAGCTTGCCTGTGAAAGAATATTTTGGATGATTTATCTTCAAATTTGGAAAACTCCAAAAATCACTCATTTTTCACTCAGCTGCCTCTTACATTTTTAACATCAGATCTAATTTTGTAGGCTGGATTTGATAATATAATAGTATTTTGTAATAATTTCTCCTCTTGGAAAAAATAACGAGTAATCTCTTCGTTTGCAGGACTTGGACCTCTCTGATCAACCTTTCTGCTGTCATAGTAAAGATTAAACTGCTTCCAATGCACAGATGATCTGGCAGGAAATTTGTTAGTCGAATAATTTCTGCCCATTGTCTTGGCATGTCTAGATTTTTAATCTCTACTCATTGTCTGATTTTTTAAGATTTGCTCTCTGGTCAGATCAAAGTAGAGGATTGCATGCTGGGACCTATAATGTCCAAGGGCAACACCATGGTATTAAAAATGAAGGCATCTGGAGGCTATATTTAGCTCATGGAAAACACTTTGATCACTATTGATGTAGCACATCAGTCTTGATGGACCTGGAGCCTCTTGCTATCTCAATTTTTAAACTATTTGTGACAAAAATAGTAAGAAACCATGTATAACTGGATTATTTCTTTGTCTGGAATACAGAGCATAGCAATCTTCATTTCATCTTCCTTTATTTATGACTGTCACTTTGACATAGTAGCATGTGGTACTATGGGACCCAAGTTAATAAGTAATATTTATTTTCCTGGAGGTCCCATAGAGCATCCACTTGTATGGCCATTTTCTTCTACCAGTCCAAGGATCAACAGTTAGAGGCATTTTGTTCCGTTACCAGCATGCAAAGCTTCTCTACTACCATTTGTGTCAATGATGCCTTTAGAATGCAAGTGGTGGTGATTAGTCCTTTCAAAGAATAATGGAGTGTAGACAGCCCTGGCAGTTAATTTTGGTATGGTGTGACCAAGATGTCTTAGGATGCTCACTAATGTATGTTCTGGGTTTAGATCAGCTGTGCTCTTTTGAACCAAAATCTGCTTTTATGATATGATCTACATAAGAGGCAGTCAGAGAGCTTTAAAGAGCAAAGTATGTTTTCCTTTAAAGTTTTGCTTTTGATGATGGGTTTGTTCAACAGTTCCTCCTCTTCTATCTTGTAAGGAGCTACATCTAAACTTTCACATGGATGAAGTGATCTCTAGGATTTGTACCCATTTCATCCTTAAAACAGTGTTCTGTTTTTATCTGAATTTGGATTTTCAGCCTTCAGTTATGTTGATTTAGGTATTATCCTGTTGGGGTGGTGATTAAAATTTCCATAGCCCTTAAGTGCGTAAACTGAAGAAGCTGTAAAAAGAAAAATCTGGTACACTTGACAAGATGCTTTATGTAGCATTCAGAACACACAAAACAATCTTTTGGGGGGCAGACTCTGCCTGTGGCAAACTAATGGAGGCAGTCTGCATCCAAGCATCCTGAAACATTTCATATATTTTTTCCAAAGGGATATATTTACAATCCCAAATGTCCAAAAATATTCTTTATTATTTTGTTGTAGTGTAGGACAGTGGTTTTATGTTGTACACTCCAAATAGATTTAGACTTCAGATTTGAGTAATATGCCTTGCATATAGTATAATTTTTTGTACTGCTAAATATTACATTGTAATTTCAAATATCCATAATTGCTGTCCCTATTGATGCTGCAAATTTGTTAGGCTAAACATGCTATGCCTTGCTCTAAGTGAGAGATGGGTTGGGTGATTCATCCATTGGGTGATGGGTGGGGAGTAGAGGGTAGGATGGGTGGGGGGGAGGAGAAAGGAGTTTGAGGAGAAGTTCCCTTCCTCTAAATAAATTTTTTGCATGGTGTCTGTGAGCAGACTATGAAATGTGTTATGTTATTATTTTACATTACATAGTTCCTTTTATCCCAAAGTGCTTTACCAGCTATGTGATGTTCATAAATCACCGCTGAATTGCAGCCACCTCTAGGATGGAGAATGGCAGCTGGCGAGCGCAGAGCATGCAACAGTGGAAGAGGAAAATTTTGTCTGAACATCCAGGTAACATTCTGGTCTTACAAATAGCATAATGGAATTTTTAATGACAATGCACAGCAGATTGGACCTCTGTTTTCAACGACTCATCAGAAAGATGAACATGCAAACTGAATGATATTAATTCTTTTGCTTCAGAAGGATGAATCAGTCTTACCAGGATTAGAACTTGTAGTTCCAGGACTCTAGATATTCCAAACCTGATAATTAGACCACTAAGCTATCCCATGCCCTGTCAGCATCTGTGCCAATGAAACCTTATTTTGGAGCTATTTGTCATTTCAGTCCATAAGGACACTTTTCATCTGCGGCAAATTGTACTTCTAGCCCCTGCAGCAGTTCCCAGACTGGTGCCTCATTAACTGAATGACATGTTGTTCACTTGGGTCCTGTGCTGGTAAAGCATTTTTCTTTTCCACCTTTACAATACAGAGTTGCAGTAGCAACTCCAATTAAAATTAAAGGAGTCCTTCTATTCTTAAATTTTATTTCCTACTTTCTAGATTTAACTTTCTCAAAAGCACTCTCTTTGTGCTGAACTTAGTTATGCTTAGTCTTAGTTAAGTGATAATTTCACTCTTTAAAAATAATTAAGTATAGCAAACAACCATTTATGTTTTAGAAGTTGTTTCAGAGGATTGCCCATATGGGAGCAGTCCAGGTATGAATAGAATGGGCAGTATTGATCAGATAGTATCTGGTGTTATCTTTATTGAAATTGAAAACAGGCAACCATTTAGCCTAAAAAAATAGTCTTTCCCCTGGGTTCAGCAGACACTGAACTTGTTCAAGTAGGAGGAGGAGTTTTCAGTTTTTTAGAAAAATAAAAGAAAATTCAGGGAAGCTGTTTCAGAGTTATGGTGCTATAAAAATATAAATGTTAGAAAAGTCTTCTCACTTTTCTTTTTTTTCTCTCTCAACTTGGACAGGATACTTCTAAAAGTTCAAACTTTTTAATCTAATAAACCTGAGAAATAGAACATAATAAAGTTACAAGATTTGCTTTAGAAATCAGAAGGGTTTTTTTAGTTTTCAAATCTGCTGGCAGGGATGGTTTGCCAGAAGCTGGGAATGGGGGACAGGGGACGGATCATTTGACGATTACCTGTTCTGTTCATTCCCTCTGGGGCACCTGGCATTGGCCACTGTCAGAAGACAGGATACTAGGCTAGATGGACCTTTGGTCTGACCCAGTATGGCCGTTTTTATGTTCAAACTTGTTAGCATTTGCTACGTAAATCCGGTCATATTGATGCATATTATGATCTATAGTGGGTCTTGATTTATGATGTAATGTGCATCAAATACATCTCTTAATATCCTATTGATCATCTAGTGTTTGATACTAGCTTACCATTAGAAGGGGATAGGCTTTTTTTTTTTTTTTTGACCAACCATTCTTTCAAATTATGTTCTGTAGACAGCTTCCACCACCAATCACCCAGAAGCAAGACATTTTAGGAGAGATTTGGAGTTCTAAACTTACTGATCAGAATAGATTTAAAAGATGGAGGGAGGAAGATGCTGGAATGCCTACCAGGGTTCCCACCCCTCCCCGCCCCCGGCCTGGCCTAGGGGCTTTGTCTTTGATGTCTACCTCTGGCTGGTAGGTGTCTGAAAAACTAAATGCTTTGTTGCTCAAAGAGTGAAGGAGCAAGTCTGTCACTTTTCTCCCACTCCATCTTATGGCTGCTGTGAGGAATCAGGTATTCTCTGCTTTACCCCTTCCCCAGCCTGTTCTTCTATGAAATATTTGCAGTGCTTGTTTCTGCTGCTCCTCAGAACCTTCCCCAGCAGGAGCAGCAAAAAAAAAAAAAGTAAGTTTCTTGGCAGTTTCACTACTGCTCATAGGGTTCTGTATATTAGTAGTGAAACTGACCAGTGGCTTGTTAGTTTAGTTGCTTGGGAAACCTATAAGCAAAATAGGCACTGAAGGTGTCATCTCTTAGTAAATTCAGGAAGGCTCTCCTGCATTGATTTACAGTCCACATTTACAATCCACATATCTTCGCAATTACAAGGAATAGAAACTGATGCTGATTTTATTTTAGATGAAAGCCCCGAACTTTCCATGTAAATTTATCCACACACTGGTCAAAAGAGGATTTTTTCCCCAAGTCTTTGTTCAGTGAGTAGACCTGGGCTTTTATATTACAGCCAGACATCTTTACTGTATTGTAATTTGAGAGCCCCAGCACTGCTAGAAATTTGTCTAGTGTGGAAGCTTTGAGAGCTGGAGCTCTGCTAATAGTAAATAATAATAAAATAACATTACACCTACACCATTCTGTTTGCTCCTGGATTAAATTCCACAAGACACTAAGCCATCCCTAACTGTGAAGTATGAGTACTTAGGGGAGAGCTAGATACGGTTACTGGCCTGACTAGGATTCTGTTTATATTAAGTTCTCAAATTTAACTTTACATTAAAGTGTCTGCATAGGGTAACTGTTATATTTGTTTGTTAAAAGTTTCTGTTTGACCCTTGCTGGTGACTACTAATGAGACTTTAAAGAATTATAAAATATAAAACATATTAAAAAGAGCTATTCCTTGCCTTTGGAGTAATTCGTTATATTTCAAGTCTGCACTGATATCTGGCCAAGCAATAAAAGTTTCAGGTAACTTAAAATGAATCTTCAGCTGACTTTTTATCCCTGAGGCTTTCAGTTTTTGAACTGATGTTGTTCTAGAATGTAAATATAGCTGAGCAAATTCCCTCCAGTTCATGTTTTGCCCATATGAACTGAGATCCTGGCAGCTAGTACTTTTAGTATATCAAGACCATAGGTATCAGTGAGTGGGGGGAAAGAGACTCAAACTATAAATGGAAGAAATTAACAGTCGTTTTTTTAGAAGGGAGACATTTTCTGAATTAGTAAATGTTTCATCCTCTTTCTACATCACACTGCGCCTTGTCTCCCTAAGTCAAAGCATGATAAAATTGGAAAACCTTTTTATTTCATAATTGGTCACAAGAGTAGATTTCCTATACGTGAGGTACTACAGTACATAACTTATTATTCTCCACAACTTTAGTTGATAGAGAAATGTAATTTTGTTCTCTCTTTTTTCTTATATTGATGAAGCCTTCAGTACTCTCTAACCTTCAGGCCTCTTCCCATGTGATCTGTCTCTTTTGTTTGTTCGGATTCTGTATCATAGTTTACTGCTTCTGGCCCAGTGTTTTGGATCATCCTAAATAACAATGTAATAGCTGTGCCATTATCTTTAGCAGTCTGTTGGCTTATAACTGTGATATGCTCCATTAAGACATTATTTTTGTTCACAATAATAGATATGGGGAAATGTCAGCACATTTATAAGGCCTCCTTTGGAAGATGACTTAAACCATTAGCATGTTTTGAATATTGATAAATGCAAAATGTTGAGACTCTCTAACATTACTTGACCGGAATTATTTTGAAGGGAAAGTGCTGTGTAGTAAAAACAA
This sequence comes from Mauremys reevesii, assembly GCF_016161935.1. Classification (NCBI taxonomy): domain Eukaryota; kingdom Metazoa; phylum Chordata; order Testudines; family Geoemydidae; genus Mauremys; species Mauremys reevesii. The sequence goes on along the minus strand of NC_052624.1, from coordinate 171,771,015 downwards.
GTGTGCCTATGCACAGTGTTTTCAACTCATTTTTTGCACTCCATTTTAACAAATAGTTTTTATCTTTTGTAACTAAGACTTAAAGAAAAACTGCAGTGATTTTTATATGTAAATTTGACCTTGCATAAGTATTTTCTAATAAATATATCTGAATCCCAGAACAGCAATTATTTTCTGATCTATACCTGTTGCAATTTCAGTATTTCTATAGCAGGCAATGGTTCAGACTTCACTCCTTGGAAGCTGCTATTTTGGGAGGAATTGACACACAATACAATTGAAGGTCGCTTGAGCTGCATTTTAGGGAATAGCAAACGCAGAAGTTTTAAAAGTTAGTTTTAAGGTAAATTTGTGTGCATTAGGAGAAAACCATTGTTTTTACTACTGTTTTTGGCCAGTACTGTCCAAGATTTGAAAGCTGGTAGCTAGTGCCCATTGCCTATGACGCTGTATCTTGAAATGCATTTGCACGGGAACTGTTTTCCACATTAACCCCAACCACCTTTGATTCTTTCTACTTATGTGCAGCTGCTACCTGATTAACACCTTGAGTAACCATGTAGCTGCAGTGCCTTTGGCCTCAGATCTCTGTACTGAAACTATTAACCATCTACATCATACTTTCAGTTAAATTGGATGTTAATTGCATGACAGATGCAGATAAGCAGAGATTGCAGAAGGTGGTTCATGGAAGGTGCGCATGCAGGATAGCGCACAGTGACTACATTTAATATACATTTTTATTCTGGGTTTGTGGTCACCAACTAACTGTGTGTGTTCGACAATTCCAGACAATATCTGCCGTAAAGTAGGTGTTAAAATGGTGCTACACTTGGATAATAAAATGATTTCAGTAAGACACTGAAAAATTACCTGAAAACTGCTTTCATAGTCTCCTACTTTTTCCTATTCCTGGAAGTGCAGATTGAGTTTCCGCTGCTGCTGGTTGTTTGTTAGTAAATACTTGTCACTTATATAATACCTCTTTGTCAAGGATCTCAAAGAGCTATACGGAAGTGGTTAAGGAAAAATTACATATGTTGTAATTCGACTTCTCTGAAGAAATCTTTTTTTCATAATTCTCATTGCTTGGTCCTGACATCTTGGTGCAACTTTCCAAGCTCCAAAGGTTATTTTTAGTTAACCTAATGGATTAGTTAGTGGTGTGAGGTAAGAGCATGAATTCTGGTAGTTATGCAGTACCCCATTGCATAACCTTCCAATCAGTTCGTGATATGGCAGGAGACATCCCCAGGAAAACAGAATGGTTGACAAATGAATGCCTCAAAAAGGCAGAACAATAATCATCAAGGTGTATGATAAACGCTGTCTCTGCTCCTCAGCAAACCGTGAGGGGAAGTGAGTGACTGAAATTTCTGCATGAAAATACCTTCTGATTCTGCATTGAAGTTATGTAATTTTTCCCTTCTGTGAGCATTAGAGCTGATTGAAATGTTTTAACTGAAAACTTGTTTGTTTGTTTGTTTTACTTCAAAAACAAACTTTTTATGCAGGAAATTTTCAAAACAAAAACAAAAAAAAAGTTTGAAATTTCCCACAAAAAATAATTGGTATTTTCCAACCAGCTCTTCTAAACTGGCCATCTGTAGTGGAGATTTGCTCCTGGAGAATAAGTAGCCCAAGGAGGGGGAGGAGGGAATGTGTTTCCCAAAGGTACAAACATAATAAAATTGCAAGCAGTAACCAGGCAAAGGACGACAGTGTGAGTAATAAGGCAGCATTGCTCCCCAAAGCATCAGGCTTAATATTTCAGTGGTCTGTAGGGCATGGGCAAAAATCAGAACTTTAAAAATCTGGCCATAAAGGACATCCCAGAAAGACTCCGGGGGCTGAAATTGCCCCCGAAGATCAGCGTAGCCCGTCTTGACCATGCTCCTATTTCTCTGGTACACCAGCAGCAACAAGGATGTATGGTTTTGGAGATGTTATGTTGGCACTTGCCACCATGTCTTTGCCTTGTCCTTCCCGGGCCAGTTAAACTGGCTTTCTTAACAGACCATGCTGGCTTTATAGATAGACTGAGCTGGCTGTTTTCTGTATGCAGTGTTTTGTAGCTGTGTTGGTCCCAGGATATTAGAGAGACAGGGTGGGTGAGGTAATATCTTTTATTGAACCAACTTTTGTTGGAGAGAGAGAGAGAGAGAGAGAAAAGCTTTCAAACTTGCACAGAGCTCTTCTTCAGCTCTGTGAAACTCGCTCATTACAGGATTGGCTACAAGCATTGTCTTTGGTGAGAGATCTAAGGTACAAATTGATCTGAGATAAGTGACTGATCTTTTGGGACTGGAAGCAACCTCAATCTTATGTGATTTTTGGTGTTTAGCAACCAGCTATTACTAAGTCCAGCTTGCCTGGGTGGCAAGATAGACTGGAATGCCCAAAGGAACTGTCTGACTCCGTGGAAAGACTGCTATAATGCTTTAGGAGTTCACACTTGTTAGTGGGTTGGTGAAATTTAATTCTAGAACACACACCAGTTTCGAGTCTCTGCCCTGCTTCTTGACAGTCATGAACCACTCCACACAGTTTGACAATTGAACACCATAGAAATAAGCAAGCTGTTCGTTGTTCAATTGTTTGTGACTTTTTAAAAAAAATAGTTTCAGACACTGCTTCTTTGCATAAGTAAAAGAAACCCAATAATAAAAACAAGTCTGGATCAGGATGCTTCAGTTCTTTGAAACTAAGGATCAAGAAATGTGCCCTTTTATTCTGCTAAATTGGTTTATATTGTGAAAAAATCTCATTTTGTAACAAAGTGTCAGCAGACTGAAGTTTAATCAGAATGGATTTGGATAATCTGAGATGTTGAATTGCACTTTGCAGGATTGGGGTTTTCAGTGGTGCCTAAGTATAAGAACTGGAAGGTCAGCATGATGATTGCTTGGAAACAATTTGAAAAGCAAAAAAAAAAAAAAAAAAAATGGGGGGTGGGGGTAGATTTCTGCTTCATGTAAAATTGTCTTTGCCCTTGTCTACACTGCAAAGTTATGTCGGTATAACTACATTGCTCACGAGTGTAAAAATCGACACCCCTGAGCGACACAGTTATACCAGGCTTCCCCCACCCACCCCCATGTAGACAGTGTTATGTTAATGGGAGAACTTAGATGTTATTTGCATAATAATATTAGGTTAAAAATATTCCAAGAGAGTTAAAATTCTGTTCTTGTGTAATTTACCTAGAAGAGACTCTAAGCAGTTGCTGTGGACAAATTCTGCCTTCCTCCCCTTCACCCTCCCCCACTCCCCCCATTTTTTGTTTCCTGTTCTTCTGGCCTTTTGCATTAATTTGTTATAATGGTTTCAAACGCCCATTGTGATAATTTTAATGCAAGAGATAGCACTGCAGTTAGCTTGCTATTTTTGTAGCAGCAACTGTGTCATTTCTGAAACCTGCTTGCTCAGGCTGACAATGTAGCACATACTGCAAGACCCATTTGAATCAACAGGAGCAAAAGGTGTATGGTGTTATATCTGCAAATAACTATTATGCCCGGATGAGTTTATTTTTATTATTATTTATTAAAGGATATACAGATACTCTACCCTCTCACTTGTAAATCCTGTACCAAGTGAGAATACTGATGAATTTGTGCTGTGCTGAGAATCAATGTAATCATGATAATTAGTAGTCAGTCTGCAACTCACTATGAGCCAAACAAAGGGATTTCCTTGGAGCAGCTATTCTCAAGAGAAAAAGAAGTGCGTGCAAGAGAGGGCATATGCTATCCATGTTTCTGCATATTCTTGTTTCTTGCTACGTACAGAATGTGTGTTACTATAATTTTAAGAGGACTCAGTTGTTCAGAGACCTGCAGAGGTACTGCAGCCATAGTCTTACCGATGGATTTTTGTTTGAGCATTGTTAAGCCCTAGAAGCATGAGAAGAGGATAAAGATTCAGAACTGAGGCTGTACAAAACAATCAGTTTTTATCTTTTGAAGAAGATGTTACATTGAGAAGGGCTAAAATATGTTAACTTTTTTCTTTTTAACCACAAATCTTGGAAGAGTAGAATAGGTTGGGTTTGGAAATGATGTTTACCTTATACCTCCGAAAAAGGAAGAAAGGGTGAGCTTATGGTTAACATACAGGATTGGATGTTAAGAGATACAGGTTCTGTACCTGGCTTTGCCACAGACTTCATGTGTAACTTAAGGCAAGTCACCTCTGCTTCTGTTTCCTCAGTGCCTTACAGAGATATTGTGAAACTAACTAATTTTTGTAGCGTGCACTGAGATATAGCACTTTCCATCCAAGGAGGTATAGAAAGTTTTAATAATAGTAAATTGCAACAAAATTTTGTCTTCCTACTACAGGTATTTGCACGTTTAGGTTAGGCCTCAGTTTTGCAAAAGCTTAAGTACATGTTTAATTTTAAGCACGTGAACAGTCCAGTTGATTAATTGGAACTACTGACATGCTTACAGTTAAGCATGTCCATAAGTCTTTGCAGGACTGGGATATAAAATGGCAGCTAACAGATTTACAGGTTTATAGAAATCTGAGAAGGAAAAGATAACAATGGGTAATCCTTTAGTCAAGTCTGCTCAGGGCCATCCCTAGCTATTCAGGGGCCCTATGCAGCCCCCCCTGGGGTGGGGTGGGGATGGCTTGGGGGGCAGGGGTGGGAGGCCTGGAGAAGAGGCGGGGGAGGGGCTGGAGCAGTACGCAGCTGCGCAGGACACCAGGAAATTTGGTGCCCCAAGTTTCCTGCTCCCCTACACAGTGGCGTACTTTGCGTATGGGTAGGGATGGCCCTGAGTCTGCTGCCCATACATGTTTGTTTTTTGCCATACACAGTGTTTAGACAGTAAATGTGAACGGTTGTGCCAGTTCTTAAATACAGTTCTTGTGCCAGTTCTTAAATACATCAATACAAAAGTTTGGTGTATTGAGTGAAAAACTAGAAAATGGACAATGAATCCATCATACATATAAAAGAGTCAAAGCAATCTGGAGCCAAACTGACAGACATACATGTGATTAATCCCATTAAAATGATTGGGGCCTACTCACCTTGGCAGAGTCACTCACATGAGTGTTTGCAGAATAAAGCTGGATAACGAAGACCAGTTTTTAGAAAAATAGAAAGTGTACGTTAGGATTGTATATCTTCCAGGAAACAACCATTACCAGAAAACCACTGAATATTTTTTTTTTCCTTTTAAGAAATAGAGTATATTTAAACACACATGCACCCTGGATGAAGAGGATTTTCCTTATTCAGTCATTCATTATCAAGCAACAAAATTAAACTAAATCTCAACATTTTTTGGTTATGTCTGCCCCAGAATAACTAAGCAGCTTCCCCTCGAAATCTTTCTAGGACACCAGCTGCAAATAAGAATGAGCTTCCATATTTAATAAATTCTATTAACTTACACACACATCCATGTCACATTATAGGTGAACAGGCCCTAATTAAAAGCACACACCATCTGCTGGTTTGTGGCAGCAGGGTAGCACTCCATAAGCACCCCTGGTTCCTGTGATTGAAATGTGTTATTTATGAGCTCTTACAAAAATATGTCACTTACCTCATGAAAACTGCGTTAAGAGCTGGATGGCACCATCTAATGGTATGGTAGTGAAGCAGGTTGTTAATCTTTTTTCTTAAGAATATTCTCTTTGCTCTTTCGCTATATATATATTTGGGGTGGAGGGAGGGGTTAATGATCAAATTTCCAAGAGTTTCATGTTGGACTTGAAGCTTGCATTTCACTTTTATGAGATGAAAAGTAATCTTTGAAAATATTAAGCTATTGGAGTGGTTTTTTTCTTTCTGTGCAAAATGTTTAAGTTTGAGATAAATATGTTTATTGGTGTGAGGCATTTTAAATGGTGATAGACAGTAATAGTGTGCATTACAAAGATATCTGAAAAGGATCAGCATGCACCAAATACCTTTATAAGCTGGCCTCTCATAAAAATATCTACTGGTCAATTGGGAGTGTCTTTTAACAAAAATGAAATCCATCTAGTGTTTCTAAAGGGATTTATTGCATAGTGTACAAAGATTATTTGTTGGCTTTTAAATAAGGAGAGAGAATTCTAATCTGTGTTTCTAATGGTCCTTGGGATCTAAAGTTTTGGACACTTTTCTGTGTTGCCTTGCAAGGGCGGAGGCCACATCGTCTTTCCCACCTGTTAGTGGGAGTAGAGGCACTGTTCCTCGAGTGGAAAACAAAATGCACATTGAGAAAAATAAAACACCTTTTTGAATGGCTGATTCAACAGCTCGCCTTTGGTGACTTTCAGGTTACAAATTGATGTATGCAGTGGTTAGCATTCTGCCTGATGACCCTTGGAATGCCAGGAACAAGAATCAGTGCACTGATTCAAATCACTCTAGTGGTTCATATGACAAGGAAAGAGATGATTGAAATATCCTTGTGCTCTGTAGCACTCCTAACTAGCATCCAGCAGAAGTAGTGCTATTGTGCTACTTCAAGCTTTTTCTTTGTAGTGCCAAGCAGTGTTGCATCTTAATAGCAGTAACAGGCAGAGCAATAATGATTGGACTTTTCTTGTGGCTACTCGTATTGTTACAAGGAGACCTTTGGTATTAAAAAAAAGTAAACAGAGAGCATGTAATAAGACCCTCCAGGTAGTTGTACTTTAAAAAAAAAACTGCCTCGGTGAAGAAACTTTAGACAACATGGGGGCTTTCTATGTTTCTCTTGTTAATGATTCTGTTTACAGTGATGAAACCACCATCTTTCTTTCCACACATTAGGTAAGGGTGTGTAGCGGAGTAATTCTACAGTTTATTTGTGATTCCACCATATGTTTATAATCTCCAGTAACATTCCCTGTCTGTTGGCATAGAGAAATGTTTATACATCTCAGAGATGATGTGCACATGAAGAAAATTGAAGTATGAGGCACAAAGTTCTTCCACATTAAGTTCTAGTAAAGCTGGTTCTACAGTTCAAGGCCCTGACCACTGCTTTATAGTATTTACTAGGGCATGATAGGATTTAACCTGAACAGAGAGAGAATATAAAGTTTGAAGCAGATAAATGGACGATTAGCATGTACAACTGTTTGTAAATATCCTCAACAGCATTTACTGCAGTAGCCAAACACTTTAAAAATTGTTTTGATGTCAAAACACTTACGGATGCTTTTTTTAATAATGTCTAGAACATATGCCATCAGAAGGATAAGAGATGCCTTCAGAGAAAACAAACATTTAAAGGATTCAGAAGAAATACAAACACTAGTGAATAAAGCAAGAACAAACCTAGAGATTATTCATCGGCAGGTAAGAATACTTTAGTTCGTATCTTTTACTTAAGAATTGTAAAATGCTGAATGACATGTTCTCCCCTAAGGGTGTAAGTCCCATGCCAGTTTTAAGGAAGGGGAAGAGAGATCCTGTGCAAGTATTATTGTTCACAAATGGAGGGGAGGCAGAGTGAGGGAGTGAGTGACTGGCACAGTATTCAGTTCTCCTTGATTGGAAGGATTTAAGCACGAGTCCCATTAGTACTAATGGGATTCTACATACTGTTCTCTAAACTCCTTTGCTGTCCCTCTTTTTTCCGCTCTTCAGTCCTCTGCTGCCATTTGTTTCTTTGCTTTTCCCTGTGTTGTGTTTTCTCTTGCTCTATGTCCATCTCCTCATCCCTTCTTCATCCCACTGGCATGTTAATATGCTCAGAGGAGTGCCAGTAGCTTAACACACTCCAGTAAGGTGTTGAAGCAGAAGCATATCGAGCCTTAACATTTTTTAATAAGTTTGTGAAAATATGTTTTGCCTGTTTGCACCCCAGATATCTTTGATTCCTGTCCACTGTGTTCACACCACTGTGCACAGGGCTAAGGAGGGTGGTGAGATGATTCTATGGAACACACATAAAATTTAACTGATTAATTTTATACATCATGTATGTTAAGAAGTTTTATCTTCAAGTTCCCCCGTAGCCTCTTACTTCAGGAATGTAGACTTTCTTTGCAAGGAAAGGGGCTAGAAAGATTTTTATTTCAAGCAAAAGCTGAGATTGTTCTTGAAATTTATTTCTCCCACATCAGGGAGGGTCTGAGGCTGTGAGCTTTATGGGGCCAAAGGACAGCTCTAAATTAAAAACCTGGAAGACGGCTAAGTGGAGTCAACCATTAACCATTCAATAACAGCAGAATAATATCTCGAATGTTATTTGTTGAAAGAAGGTTTGTTCTTTAAAAGCATGGGGTGGAGGGAACAGTATCCCACTCATATGACCTGCTGTTTGGTGCCAGCAAGCCGCAACTAGTTCAAATTCAAAAGTGTCTTCTAATGACCCAGCTTGCACTGGTCCCATTAACCTAAGTGGAACTGTTGGTGCTCAGGTCCTGCCTATGTCAAGTTAAATATCCTCAAATTGAGGAAATTCTATTTAGAGGCCATGCTTGGGAAAATTTGTTCCTAAGGGTACGTCTATACTACCCGCTGGATCGGCGGTAGTGTTCGATGTATCGGGGATCGATTTATCGCATCTCGTCTGGACGCGATAAATCAATCCACGAATCGATGCACGTACTCCACCTCGGCAGAAGGAGTAAGTAGATTCATCGGGGGAGCCACAGCAGTCAACTCGCCGCCGTGAGGACGGTCAGGGAAGTTGAACTAAGATACTTTGACTTGGCATAGCTGAAGTTGCGTATCTTAGTTCGAACCACCACCACCCGCTAGTGTAGCCCAAGCCTTCGTGATTTGGTCCAAAGTATCACAGTATGTCTGTGACAGAGCTTGGAATAAAACCCAGCTCTCCTTATTCTGAGTCCTGTACTTCAATCATATAATATTTATGTGACCAGTCCTCCAAAATCTCAATGGGGCTTTGCAGAATTGGGTCTTGGGTCTTGTTTCATGTCAGTTGACATGGTGGGGAAAGGAAGAAAGCATTTTTTCTAACCTAGCTGGTGAAAGAACACACACAATTGATTAGGTCCTTCAAATGTGTGCTTTTGTTGTTTTGATGCCTAAAAAAAAAGGATCAGGGAGATAAGAGTGGAAAGTTAGGTTAATCTCTGTTCTACATTCCCACCATCTCTTTTGGTTCCTATTTATAAAATAATAGGGACCCGGTAGACACTAGCAAATACAGTTGTTATCCCTGTGAAAATGGCTCAGGCATATAAAGACACAGTTCCACCTATAGGGGGGAAATTTCCAAAGGCACATAGGTAAGGCTAAGATTTTGTCATGGATATTTTTAGTAAAAGTCTCGGGCAAGGCCACAGGCAAAAAAGAAAATTTAACAGAAGCTGTGACCTGTCCATGACTTTTACTAAAAATATCCCTGACAAAATGGGGATCTGTAGGCCCCACACCGCCTGAAGCAGGGCAGCTACACTGGGGCTGCAGGGTACCCTGCCGCCTACAGCAGCTTGGAGCTCCAGGGGCTGCCAGGGGCGGCGGGGGTACCCCGTAGCTCCATGACCCCACGGGCAGTGACTTCTGCGACTAAATTATAGCTTTAAACATTGGCACTCAATTCCCACTGATTTTCAATTTGGATTTTCACATTTGAAAATCTCCCTCTTTATATTTAAATTTAAAAATATTCTTAATTTGTAATGGTTTGATACACATAACTTAAATGCATTGTAAATCAGCAAGATCATTTAGAGATCTATATTTTTCTCTTCTACAGAACCATTTGTCTGTTTCTCAGTTTTGTTCTTTAGTTTGTCTTGACTATCTTCACCTTTACAGTTGCTATAGGAAGACCTAAGTCAGTTGCTAAATCTATAGCTTTTAAGAGCTTTTACTCTCTAAGGGGTTTCTTTAATTTTGTAAGCCAACCTCCTGGTTCAAAAAAAGTCTGTAATTCGATTGCATTTTGAGATCACTCTGTGTAAAATTTCAGGGGAAAATATATTTAAAAAGCAGGGGATTTTGTAGAAATGGAAGGGAAAATTCTTGTCAGATATGGAATATTTTCACTATTTTGGAGGTGTTAATTTTCTCTAAGCATTTCTTTGGTCATCCTTTTAGATTTTTTCTTCTTTCAGACAAGATAGAATCTCTCTAAGTCTGACTGTCAAAGGGTGTATATGTATCTATATATAGATATATTTTTATTGGAGTAAAAATAATAGCAGATGGTACGTGGTGAGGCTTCTCTTTAAAAACATAATCTAATAGAAGGAAATGAGTTTAGCAAGTGAATTTCAGAGATGTCTGCGCTTTGGGGGGCTTTGAATGTTGATACTTGGAATAACTGAAGCTGAATTAGTCTCTATACCAAATGAAAAATGTATTTCTAAATAAGCAAAAGTAATTGTCAGTGTCCTTTTGGGGAACAAATTATATACTTCAGTGCTGGCAGCACTTCATCTATAAAGCAAGCTCTAAATATTATGAAACAAGTCTCTGCCTTGTCCTAAAGTACACATGTAAATTAGGGTGAAAGTACAAGAGACCTAGAGTCCATTCTGTGTTCTGTCTTCCATTCTGTGTTGCACTTACAATCACCTGTTCCATGAACAACACAATTTTTGTGTGGCTCACATTTCTCTAACATCTTGATTGTTTATTTTTGGTCTTATTTTAATTGAACAATTTAATTAATTGCGTGAACTGACATAAAATAATGGGTTTATATTTAAAACCAACCCTAAAACATATATAAATTGTTTGTTTTTAAACACAAAAACAATGAAGCAAATATTAGATGTAGTGTGCATTTTTGTAAGTTTGGGGATTTATTATAATATAGCACATCTGGTGTTGCTGACTTTTTCATTGCATGTCGATCGAAATTAAATAATATCCCAGCTTGCTGACAATTTGTTGTTACTGTGAAATCAAATTTACATGCTAATTTATGGTTTAGTCATCAAAGTGACCACTGAAGTATAAGGTTCATAAATAACAATTTGAATCAGTCTCGTGGGAAATGTGAAATAGTGACAGATTACTGTCATTTCATGTCAGTTACCACAGTATTTTCCTGAATGTTTTAAAAGGAGCTTTATAAAGCTAAAATGCATGAAGGAACATTAATCTCAGCCTCTGTCTTCCCACACTTTCCTAGTTATTGGTTTGATTTGAAAATAGGATGGGTAAGGGAGGGAGCAAATCACAGATTCTTTTCTGCCTATAACGCATGATATGGAGGTTTTTCTTGTATCTGGTGTGCTAACAGCAGAAAAGGGGATTATACACTGTGACCAGCGTACTGTTGTCATTAAAAGAGTGGAAAAGTTGCAGCTGTTAATGCCAGCATACAGTCAACTCTAGACGAGCAGGATAACTTTAATGTAAAATCCTGTGTATGTGGTTATTGAGACAGAATGAGTTCTACTGTCACCACTAGTGTGATATGGTGTCTGCCACTTGTTTATCCAAACAGTTTCTATTTATGCTCCCATGATTTCTCTGAAGAACTATTACTACTGTTTGAACAGGAGGAGGATTGGAGAGGCTTCCCTGAAAATTATTGCTTTTGTTTAGATTGAGGGTTTATACAAGCCACTTTGAAAGCTCATTTGTGTTGTGTGTGTTCAAGTCCTAGCTAGTTCTCTTCATGACATTACAACAGCCTTTGATTTTCACTGCACCAAAATGAAAATCTGTATGGGACCAGTGTGTTTTGGTTAAATGCCTATTTTAATTCACAAAACTATTTATTATTACTTGTTTTCATCCTACAAAAGACTTCTTTTTAGCCTTAGACTTAGACTGAAACTGGAAGGCTTCAGTCTTTTAGCTCTACATTTAAGAAGGAATTATTCTGGATTTCCCAACAGATATGAGGACTACAGTACCAATCATTCTTGTTTTGACATCATATCACTGAAGTACCCTTCAGTAAAAAGGTTTTGATGCCTTATTGCTTTTGCTTGTTCTTTCAAGTAGTCCAAACTGAGGAGAATTGTGCTTTATACAGAAGTTTCTTTTTCAGGGTGACCAACAATAAACCATAAACTTCTGGAGGAGCACTACGTGAGGGTTTCCCTGATTAGTGCTAACTTGTCTTCCCAGTATAGCCATGCTCCGAGTGAACAGATGGACGGTGATGATGACTCTCTTTAATATCGTTTGAACTGTTTGACCTTCCTTTCTTATGTATATGAATATGAACTGTAAGAAGAATGTTTATGAGCTATGACAATTTTATTTAATGGGCTGTGCTTATAATACTACGTACCAAAAGCTTAAAATATTTTTCACATTCACAGCATATTATAAACTTCTTTTAATCCTTGCAATATTCTTTGGGGTTGGTAAGCATTATCCCCATTTCATTGAGCTGAAAACTGAAGCAGTGTTGAGTGATACAGCCAAAGTCACTGTCAGATCCTGTCTCCCAGTCATGTGGTTATGCCATACCTGTCTTAATCTTGTAACAGTCTTGGTTTTTCCATTGCAATTTACTGTAATTAGTTGACAAGTATATTTCATGTTAGAACCTCTGTTTGTGTATTCTCTACCGTTAGAACAATTCTCCTGGATTAATAGTTTGGTTTTTGAGTTACATTATATCCGATGCAGTAGGGCATATCCAGAGTGCTTGACCTTCTTGATGCAGTCATTGCCAATATGTCCCCTCAGCAGTGTTATGGATGCAAGCAATGACTTGGTGGTACTAGAGGTTGTGGCTGATGAATGTACTAGAACAGCACTAGTATTATTACGAATCAGTAATAATATATCTGCAGCATAAAAAATAAAGCATAGAATATTTTGAATATTTTTGTTCTTTCAGCACCTCCTAAGTGGTTTGATTAAATGACATTCTTTTAGTACTGTATGTGCTGTTGTATTCAACATTTTATTTTTAATGTTCACGGGTTTTTAGAGAATGTTAGAGGGGCACAGACAATTTGAAGTGTAGTCAGTTTGAAAAGCAAAAATTAAATTTTGTTTAGCTATTGCACTTGCTTTTGGATCCCACTGCCAATTTTTTTTGGTTTTACCACCACATTTTCCTGTTGTTTTACACAAACGGGGCTGGCTGACTATTTTGGGGGAGCAATGGAATTGACTCATACAGACACAAACTAACATAATTGAGAAATAAGGGGTTTTTTTTCCCTTTGATCTTTTCAGTTCTAATAATCTTAGTTTTACTTACAACCGTGGCAGGTAAAATATTTTAGGCAGAAGTGGGCATGCTCTTTTTAAGCATTCAGAGTGCTGGGTCCAGTCTACAAAATCTTTAATGGATTTGGAGTTCACCATCATATAGACCTTCTCACCCTCCAAGAGAGCTACTTAGACTACTAAGCATTAGAGGCAGAATGCACTTAGCAGCAGAATCTTGACTATGAAACTTCTTGCTAGTAATGTTAATTTAAGGCTATAGATAAGACAAACATTAGGGGGTTTTTTCCCCCTTGTTATTTGAGGGTTGCAAAATTATATATCATCTTTGGTTATGTAATGGCAATTCTGTAACCAAGAGCACAGCATAGTTGGAGAAAGCCTTGAACCCCACATTCAAAAGGTTGTTTGAACACCCACAACGTTCTTGAAAATGTTGTACTGTTTACTGTTGATGCTGGGGGTTCATGAACCAAAAATCTGAACGTTTCTGTTCCTACTGACAGCAAATTATCTTTGTGCACGAATGAGGTTTCTTTTTATCAGATTTGCTACTTGGAAAAAACATGTAAAGATGGCAAATGAATTTAGTGCTTGCTTCAACAGGCTCATCTGAATTGATTTTATTTTAACTTTTTAACTCTTGCACGTACATCTCTACCTCAATATAACGCTGTCGTTGGGAGCCAAAAAATCTTACCGTGTTATAGGTGAAACAGTGTTATATCGAACTTGCTTTGATCCACCGGAGTGCGCAGCCCCGCCCCCCCAGAGCGCTGCTTTACCGCGTTATATCCAATTTCGTGTTATATCGGGTGGCGTTATATCGAGGTAGCGGTGTAATTCTAAACTGTACAAATAAAAATATCTCAGAGTGCCTGTAATTATCTCCCTGGAATTTAAAAACTCCATGCAACATGGAGTGATAAGATTGCTAACATAGGTTCTGTATCTCGGAATGGAAAACCTGCTTTCCCCTCTTAGTCCAGATAATCTACAGTTTGGATGGAGTATATTTCCGAGGAAGGGAGTGGGCATTTGTTTGTTTATTTGTTTATTTTCTTCTAAGCTTGTTTGACTTTCATCATTTCCTCTCTCCCTCTTTTTGTCTGCCCTTTCCTCAGAACCATGTATGTTGTTTATCTCTTTATGTGGAACCCAGAAACAAAAGCACATTGCTCTCTCCAAGAGCCTTTCTCCAAATCAGTAAGCTTCCACCTTTTCCCTTGAGGGTGACTCAGCATATTTCCCTATCTCTGCTGGCCTGGGAAATGGAAGCCCCAAACTTCATCCTGAACCCAGCTCTCCTGCATACCGACATGCTAACCCATCCCTATCGGCTTTTTTTAAAGCCTAATATTGATCATTTCTTTCCATTCTGTTCTTTTGGATAGCTCTCCCAGCACTGTGGATCTCAGTGGAGTTAAAAAAGTGTGTCTGCTTTCCTCCACTATATTTACTAATAGCTTTCCTCTCTTGGCAGTTCATTACCATTTTACCTATGATTTTTGTTGTCAGATATCTATTTATTTATTTATTTGTATTACAGTAGAGACAGTCCCTGCGCCAAAGAGCTTACAGTATAAATAGACAAATCAATGGGGGAGGGGAGGAAGACAATGTCCCCATTTCACAGAAGAGAAACTGAGATATTAAGAGACTTTCCCAAGGTCTTACAAGAAGTCTTTTTGGTAGAGCTGGGAGTTGAATCCAGATCTCTTGAGTCCCAGTCCAATGCTTTAATTGCAAGACCAATCTTCCTCTTGGTTTGCAATTAATGTGGCTCACCTGTCTTTGAATTTTTTTTACATACTCAAGCTTGTGCTGATTTTTATCTTCCATTTGAAACCGAGCAAAACTTGTTTGTTTAATTCAAATTGCACTTAAGTTTGAGTTCATTTGAAAGGAGAATTCAAGAGGTACAAAACTGTCTGAAATACAACTGCCCTTGTTTTATGCAGGCACCCTAGAACAGGGGTTGGCAACCTTTCAGAAGTGGTGTGCCAAGTTTTCATTTATTCACTCTAATTTAAGGTTTCATGTGCCAGTAATACATTTTAATGTTTTTAAAAGGTCTCTTTCTATAAGTCTATAATATATAACTAAACTATTGTTGTATGTAAAGTAAATAAGGTATGTAAAATGTTTAAGAAGCTTCATTTAAAATTAAATTAAAATGCTGAGCCCCCGGACCAGTGGCCAGGACCTGGGCAGTGTGAGTGCCACTGAAAATCAGCTTGCGTGCCGCAGGTTGCCTACCCCTGCCCTAGAAGCATGTAGTGAGACAGGGAGGCGTAGCATGAAGAAGTGACTAAAAGCCTTACCACGGCTAAATTTTCAAGTAGGTGTTCTCCTTGCTGACACTTAACACAGTGGTCAGTGAGGCAAGAAAAATCTAATTCTAGAATTTTGCAAGAGGAGAAAAGGGAACCTGAAGTTAAAATTAAAATGATTAGATATATAGCTACAATAGTGTTTTGTATTATAATGTAAGAATATGCACATTTTTTTGTCTTTTAGCTGGTCATAGCTTTGGAAAAAAGGGGTAGGGTGGGATACAGGAAGTCAACTGAAGTAAGAGTAACTTTGAACACGCTTTGATAAATTTGAACAAAAATCCAGAGGGATTAATGTTTGGTCCGTCACAGGACATTATTAGCAAGGTGAGACCTACTTCCGACCGGTCTTCTCAGATAGTTTTTATCTTGGCATATGGTATAGTATTAGAGAATATGCAGTATTGTAACAGATGCAAAAGCCCAGAGCTGTCACAACAGTTTAATTTCAAACATCTGAACGTGCAGGAAGTGTAACAGACATTATACCCCTCTTCAAGTGATATCGCTCTCTAGGTTACACCTGTTCCAGTCTCCAGGGCAATGTTAGTCTTTAGGCTTTCAATCTAACACTCCTGATGGAAGACAAGGTTGTATTATCACAAATGATTTGCTGCAGTTTGCTCTGTGACTAAACTCAAAGTGACAGATTCTATATGTAATTATTAAAAACAAAAACAGACCCTACATTGAAGTAACCTTTAGGTTGTGACACCAGCCATCAAAGACAAAGGCAATTCAGAGTTAAAGGGTGAAATCCAGTCCATCCAAAATAAGTGTTACAATGGAAATGCCAATTTTGAAAACAAGCACTTTACATCTGTAGCAAGTATTTCTATGAAAAACGACTGTTTTTGCAGCAGCTGCTTGTTAAATTTATAATTCTGACCTTTTAAAAAGATTATTTACAATAATATAAGTGATTTGAACATTTTATGGACGTACACAACTTCTCTTACTAAGCTGGCCAGATTTTCAAGGTGGTGGGGAGGGTACACACTCACAGAAGAGTTCAGCAAAGCTTGGTCGTGGTAGGTATGAGGGAGATGTACCAAGAGAGTTTGGCTTTTGGGAGGTAGGGAGAAATAAGGGGCCCACTACTCCGCCTTTCCTCTCTCAATCAAAATGTACAAAGCAGTCTCGTCCTCCTTAAAACTCTCCTTGACCATGATGCCTGCAAAAAACTGGACCATGGTTAAGCAGCTGGTGTGGCGAGACTGCTGCCTGTCACGCAGACCACTGTTGTCTCTGGTTTACCTTGTGCTCCTCTGTCTGTGTTGTCTCAGCTTTATACTTCAATGGTAAGATCATTAGGGCAAGCATCATTTTTCATATATGTTTCTACCTAGCTCAGTGGGCCTAGGACCTCTATGCACTTCCACAGTACAGATGAATAACAACAACATAGCACTACACAGAGTCAGTGAGCCTTTGATTGTGTGTGTGGGAGAGGGCTATCTATTGGAAAGTGGCTCATTTAGGAGAGAGGAAGTGAGTTTGGCAATGTGTTAGTGGAGGAAGTTAGTGTTGGTACTATAGGCACGCTTGCACTTAACCAGCTCTAAATTTCACTAGCTCAGCAGGCCAGTGGCTCTTTGAGATAGCTGGAATCTGTGGAGAATTCCATTTTTGTAAATTACAAGCAGGACAGGCCATGAAAATAGGCACATTTCTAATTTTTGGTGGCACGATTGTCTACCTATTATCCCCTTGTACTTCCTACTTAGCTGAATCCAGTGTCAAGATGCAGATAAATACAACTTCCAGCCTTTTGCTGCAGCAGCACTTCAGCTGGATTACTTCCAAATGAAACCACCAGTGGGAGTTGCACTCATAACTCAATTTAAATATAAAACTTTGCAGAGGAATAGTAGGTAGAAATAACTCCTGTTCATTACAGTTCACTATGTTTGTACCATGTTTTAATCTGGCTATCCAGTTTTATGTTGGAATTGGTGGTTCTGATTTGTAACGCTGAATTTCTAATGTTGAACTGTGTCCATCTTAAAGCTGAGCATTCTCGCCTTTTAATGCATGGTGTATGAGAGAGGCCAGCCCTGCAGCAGAGCAGAGTGTTTGGGAGAATTTTGGATTTATCAATCACAAGTCAACTCCCAAGAGTAGCCAAGAAGAAAGAGGTGAGGTGGTTGTGACAGGTTGGATCACAGAACCCTCCTTAGGAGCTGCCACCTGATGCACCAAGACAACTTCTGTCCCTGCCTTCCTTCTCTGTCAGCTTAGGACTTCAGTGCCCGGCCTGGTTTGAGCCAGACCCGCTAGCCTGCTGCAAACCCAGACCCAGGTCTGAATCACGTCCCCTAACAGCTGCAGGTTTACCTGAAAGCAGCTTACAGAAGTGTTCTTATCTTTAACACTCAGATGCCGAACTCCCAATGGGGTCTAAACCCAAATAAATCTGTTTTACCCTGTATAAAGCTTATACAGAGTAAACTTATAAACTGTTTGCCCTCTATAACACTGATAGAGAGATATGCACAGCTGTTTGCCCACCCAGGTATTAACACATACTCTGAGTTAATTAATAAGTAAAAAGTGATTTTATTAAATACAGAAAGTAGGATTTAAGTGGTTCCAAGTAGTAACAGACAGAACAAAGTAAGTCACCAAGCAAAATAAAATAAAACATGCAAATCTAGTCAAACTGAATACAGATAATCTCACCCTTAGAGATGCTTCAGTAAGTTTTTTTTCTCAGACTGGACACCTTCCAGGCCTGGGCACAACTCTTTCCCCTGGTACAGCTCTTGTTCCAGCTCAGGTGGTAGCTAGGGGATTCTTCATGATGGCTCCCTTTTTTTCCTGTCCCACCCACTTATATATCTTTTGCATAAGCCGGGAATCCTTTCTCCCTCTGGGTTCCCACCCCTCCTCACTAGAAAAGCACCAGGTTAAAGATGGATTCCAGTTCAGGTGACATGATCACATGTCACTGTAAGACCCCAAGCCTTCATTCCTCCCAGCCTGACTCACAGGAAGGCCTGCCTGCCAATAGAGCCATCCACAGTCAATTGTCCTGGTTGATGGGAACCATCACGATTCCAAACCACCATTATTTGCCCACACTTTGCATACTTACAGTAGGCCCTCATAGTTATATTTCATATTTCTAGTTTTAGATACAAGAGTGATACATTTATAGAAATAGGAGGAACACACTCAGTAGATTATGAGCTTTGTAAAGATCCCTTACAAGAGACCTTTTGCATGAAGCATATTCGTTACATTATATTCACTCACTAGCATATTTTTATAAAATCATATAGTCTGCAACGTAACACCAAGAGTAGCCAAGAAGAAAGAGGTGGGGTGGTGATTTGTTTTTGTTACTGATGGGGAAGAAAGCCTTTGCTCCAGGCTCACATTTATATTATAAGCTTTATATTCATATCTGAATATGAATCTGACCTGGTCATAATTTTTCAATAATATATTTGGAGATAAAACATTGTATAAGTCCTTGCTGGAAAAATGGAACTTGCTATGTTTCTTTCCTGGTATGGTGGGGTAGGAGGGGGGTTTGGGGTTTTGTGAGGGGGGAAGTAGGTCTTGGTCTTTTTTTTAAATTGGTGATTGAAAGAAAGCAGGCTCAGGCTTGATGGTATCATAAACTGATCAAAGATGCTTCTTTCCAGAATCAGATTTAAAATGCATATCCAGGGCTTCAGATTTTCTGGGACAGTATTGTATCACTCTTGAACTTCAGTCTGTGTGATTCAGGCTGAAGTTGTCGACATAATCATTATCTCCCCAATCACCTAAGCTTGCAAACTTGGAGTGTTGTTTTTTTAATAACTTTCTTTTCTTTCTCCCGATACATTCAGGCATCCATCCTCCCAGAAGCTCAACATTACAACCTTTCCTCTCTATTTTTATGGCTAAAAATTCTTATCCTTGTCTTAGTTCTCTCCCACCTCAATAGCTGTGCTCCTCTGTGGCCCCCTCAACTTCCATTTCACTCCCCTCCAGTCCATCCAGAATACAGTCGCTAAAATCCGTTTCTTCACTCCATTTGTTTCTCCCATTGCTAACATAGCGAGGCCAAGAGTTTTAATTGTGCCTTGAAGGCTCTGCACAAGTTGATTCTAATTACATCTCTTCTTACAACATCTCCCTTGCCTTGTTTGCATCATCAGTGAATCCAGCTTCACCCCTCCCTGTCTTGCCTTCTTATTTTCATGCCTTTGCTGCTTCCCCCTCTGCCTGGAACATCCTCCCTATCTCGGTATACTAGGTGCCAATGCTTTTCTTTAACGTCTCTATACAAAGCTAATTTCTTGTATGAAACCCATACACATTAACCAGTGTCAGTGTAAAAAAAAAAAAGGGGGGTGGTGGGCAGGATATGTAGTTAGTTAGACTTCGGTTAAAAAGGGCTTTATTTTGGCAGTGTTTTTCTATAAAAATCTATCGGCCAACACATCCTCGATTATCATCCTTCTTCGTTGTAATTTTATAATTTATAAAATAATCCAAATGCTGTTTGATCTCTGTCATTTGTTAGCAGTGGCTGTTCTTAAAGCACAGAAACCGGAGAGAGTATGTGCTACCTTACTAGTGGTAGGAAAGAAATCAAATGTGTTTTATCTGATGTTATATTGTGATGAAGGCAGAGGTCTGGGGAAGAAAGCCATCAGTTTTTAATATCTATATGTCAGTCTCTCACCTTTGAAACTTTAACCAAGGAGGATTCTCTTTTCCAGATAACTTGTAGTGTAGGAGGAAGTTTAATTAATACTTACACAATCTCCTGGGTAATGCTGCACTGCTTCTCTTTTCAGTTCTGCATCTAGTGAGGTGTGCTCTTTTTTTGATCATTACAAGCAATAGCTGCAATGGCCCTCATCTTGATGGAAGGCATTAAGCCAGCACCTTATTTCCAAAAGCAGGTAAAAAAAAACCCAAAGAATAATGGAGTCCAAATTAATCTGGTCACATTTAAATTCTGTGTTGCTTGCGTCACATTCATGCGTCTGTCAGGTATGTCAGATGTGCACATTTTTGTCCTGTATGTACACTGTATATATACAACATCTGAATGGTGAGATCACATGAGGAATGTGAACAGTTAGTATTATTTCCCTGGCCAGCTAGATAATGTGTACATATGTACTGTCAGTGTGTGTACACAATGAATGTAAATAGGGACATGCGCACATACACAATATGTGAAGATTGTAGATCCAAATGCATTGATCTGGGTTATTTTAACTATTTTGGCAGGTAATATGTTTACTCAGAGCACCATATGACCTGACCAGCTAGCCTTTCATGTTAATACTACAGCACCTTGTTTGTGCTTTGCTTACTTTTAATTTTGACCCAGTGCTCACCTTATCTGTTTTAATGATTTTAATTTTAATCAAAAGTACCTTGTCTCCCAGCAACCTCATTTCCCTGTGCATTTCTCAGTAGTGAATACTTATTGATGGTCATTACTCTCTAACTGCTTGTGCCAGTGCACCTCTGGGAGGTTAATCAATCTTGTGCTTTTTTAATTGACATCAATAATGTGTTTACATTTATCAGTATTTCTTAATTGTCAAGTTATAACAGTGGAACATCAATAATAAATCACGCCAATGGTGAACTTCACACATTAGACTTTTAAAAGTCTCCTTAAGCAATTTGACATATGGTAAATTGCTCTGGTGTGATTTGTATGTGCTGTGTGGGAAGAGGTCCAAAAATTGGTATGTAAAGTCATGTACTGTAGAATAAATAACATTAAAGAACCAAACTGTTGAACTGACAGTAGGATGGTTTTTGCCATATACATTATATACTATTATGAGGAAGGAGGAAGCAAATCTTTTAAGGCTAGCGTAACAGCCCCAACCAAGATTGTGAACCCATTGTGCTAAGTGCTGTACATAAACATAGTAAGAGAAAGTCTCTGCCTTGAAAAGCTTACAAACTAGGTGAGACAAAGGCTGGGGGAAAGGAATTATTATTCCTGTTTTACACATGGGAAATGAGGCACAGAGAGAGTGACTGGATCCAGATAAGCACGTAAACACATGATTAACTTTAAGCACATGAGATGTGTCATTTAAATGAATGAGACCATTCATGCTTATGATTAAGCATATGCTTAAGTGCTTTCCTGTGTTGGGGCTTAAGTAACTTGCCTAAGATCATATAAGAAGCTTCTGGCAGGGCTGAGAATTGAACCAAAATCTCCCAAGTCCCAGTCTGGTATCTTAAGACCATCCATTCTCTTTCTTCTATCCCCACTACTTTCATGCAGTAATAAGCTGCACATATGACAATCATCTGAATGAGAGATACCTGGCAAAATGCTGTCCTGAAAACAACTAGCAAATTGAAGACATGTCTAATAAGAATGGAAAAAACGAAATGGGGGGAAGAGGTGAAGAAGGTTGAACACTTGACAAGAAGATAACATGGAGCACCAAGTAGGAGGGAAAATAGCGCCAATGAAGCAGCTATTTACTTCCTTCCTAATTTTATGCTTCATGATTTTTTTTATTTAGCTTCTGTGATTTTAAAGGTAAACTGCAGAGCTTTTAAGGTAAATATATACAAAAATTTTAAGATCCTAATCATTAACAGAATATGTTGCTATTAGACTTTAAAACTGCAAACTTAAAAAAAAAAAATTCTCCTTACAACTTACCTGCTAAGACCAGAGTTCAGGGTTCTCCGTGTCTCATAGAAGGTATTGTTCATTATTTTGTTATTTATAAATCATTTATAGTGCTACGGATTTAAATGGTTCTTTACACAGAGCAAGAGAGAGGTAATCATTCCTTTAAAGATCTGACTAACTAAATCAAACTAAAACAACAAATGCATAAGCCAGGACATGAGAGAGTGATTCAGGAGTGAAAGAAGGAGATTATTAATGATGACAAAAAGGGGGGGAGAGGGTTGCACGAGGATCTCTTCTTTGAAGGAGTAGAGAAGGAGAGTATACTGTGGATGAGGACAGGGAGACTGTTCTAGGCATAGTGGCAGCTTGATAAAAAGCACAAAGTTGAGTAGAAAAAGTGACAACGGGAGAGGAGTAAGATGAAAGTATTGGAAAGAGTAGGAAATATCAAGATTTTCTAGGTCCTGTAGATGAGGAGAAGCTTTGAATTTGATTTAATAAGATGCAAAGAGGAAGTGGAGAGTTTAGTGGGTGGTCAGAGCACACAGTGGCATTTTGGGTGAAAGTCATGGAGGGCAGAGAAGAGAGAGTTACACTAACCGGGGTGAGAGATGAGACACTCACTAGGGACAGTTATTTTTATGGAAATCAGTGGCAGAGCTCCCACTGATTTCAGTGATACAGGAACAGGTCCCCCAGGCTTTAATGGGCTTTGACTCAGTAACCATTGTAATTTTAGTTCCTCAAAATCCTGAAGTGTAACACCAAGGTTCTCTCATTTGAAAAATATTGGTTTGAGATAGATTCTTTTTATTTACTAGTTTGAACATATGTAAAAGGACAACTGAAACAACAACACAGCTGCCATCATTGTGAACTGAATATTATTGTGGAGGCCTGGCATGTCCTACCTATCATGATTGAATCAGTGTGAAAACTGGGACTCCAGTTCCTGTATTCCATATTCTCTTCTAACTCTCTAAAGAATGACACACACAATCTACTCTGGGGAGAGCAAGAGATTTTACTGTTAATGTTCTATAAAGTTAAAAGGTTTCTACTATCAAAAGAGGCTGTTAAATAGCATAAAGAACATAAGACTAAATGATAAAAATCTTGTATAGTTCAGTTTACTATTCTGGCAGCCATTCTGCTGTCTTGTACTTTTACACAAATGTTGAAAGCAGTGAATAAAAAGAATCAGTCTTTTTCAAATGAGAGGACATTGGCAAGACAGCCTTCAAAGGAACTAAATGATAATGGTTACTGAGTCAAAGCCCATTAAAACCTAGATGTTTAATCAATCTTTTCATCAAGAGTAAAGCAAATCAGAAAGCAAAGGAGCTGACATTTACTGTATCATGACAGATTATGTACATTTCTTGACTGCACAGAAGGATGTGTTGTGGGGACCTTGTGTGGAGAAAGCAGATCTAGAGTCAAAGGCATGCATCTCTTAGCTGGACAGTGAGGACCTGTATTCACAGTAGGGCTCAAATAGTGTTTGCCAAATTGGTTTGAAACATGCTAAACCCTTCAGATTGATTCAGATTAAACGTGAGACTAATTTAGATTAAACATGCTTTGTCTGGCTGGAATGAAGAAGGTGAAATCGTATTTAAACTGAGTTTAAAATTGAAACGTTGAAAAACGGTATTTCACACATTGGCCACCAAAGCACTGTTTAAAATCAAAGTAGTATGAACTTCGTTTTAAACCAGTTCAGCGAGCATGTTTTTCAGTACAGTATAGGCAGGGCCTAAATAATAATGGTTTCTGTTCCTGATGTATTAACATGTTTTGAAGCCCGAGTTAATCAGGTTAAGAAATATTGTGCTTGGACCTGTTTTTTTTTTAATTGTATTAAGAGATGACATAGAGGCTGCTGAGAAATGAGGACCTGTAACAAATATCATTGCATACCGCCTTGCAGGCTAAGAAGTGAACGTGAGTCTCTTCCCCAAAGTGTGCTAGAAGCCGTACACTGGTACTCACCCAGTATTGGTGCTTCATGCTTTTGAGTGAAATTTTCAGAAATGTGTCAGTCCTACTTTCAAAAGTGACTTGGGCACTTAGGAGCCCAAGTTACATTGAGAGTCAATATTTAACTTCCTAAATCACTTAGGCGCTTGCACATTTTACTCTTTTCTTAGTAATACTCTAGGCCAGGGGTCAGCAACCTTTCAGAAGTGGTGTGCCAAGTCTTCATTTATTCACTTTAATTTAAGGTTTCGCATGCCAGTAATACATTTTAATGTTTTTTAGAAGGTTTCTCTCTATAAGTCTATATATTATATAACTAAACTATTGTTGTATTGTAAAATAAACAAGGTTTTCAAAATGTTTAAGACGCTTCATTTAAAATTAAATTAAAATGCTGATCTTACGCTGCCAGCCCGCTCAGCCCGCTGCTGGTCAGGGGTTCTGTTCACCTAGGCCGGTAGCGGGCTGAGCGGGGCCTGCGGCCGGGATCTCAGCTGGCAAGGGTCCGGCAGCCAGAACCCCAGACCGTCAGCCCACTGCCGCTCAGGGGTTCCATCCGCCAGCTCCTGCTAGCCGGGATTCCGGCTGCCAGACCCGCTCAGCCCACTGCCGGTCTGGGGTCCCGGCCCTGCCCACATACAGTGGGTACCTACCTTCTCCCTGGTTCTGGCCCATTCTCTTCCTCTCTCTGCACTGAGCTGAGGGTGGGAGTGCACTGAGCACAGGGCTGGGGGTGAAGGGTCTGGCCAGGAGCTAAAATGAGGGAGGGGGTTCATGGTTGGGGCAGGAGGTTTGGGTGTGGGGCACTTACCTGGGCAGCTCCCATTTGGTGCGAGGGGTGCAGGTGGGAATGTGGGGGGGGGGGTGCAGGAGTTCCCATTAGGTGCTCAGGGTGGGGATGGGGGGGTGCAAGAGTCAGGTTGTGGGGGGGGCTGGGGATGTGGGGGGGTGCAAGAGTAAGGGCAGAGGTCTGGGGACATGTGAGAGGGGTGCAGGTGTCTGGGCTGTGTATGTGTGGGGGTGCCAGAGTCAGGGTGGCGGGGGGGGGGGCGAAGGAGTCAAGCAGTGGGCTGGGTGTGTTTGGGGTGGGGAGCGCACAGGGCATGGGCCTGGGTGTGTGTGTGGGGGGGGGGGGGGCAGAGGCCTGGAGGGGATATGCCCCTATTCTCTCTCTCTCACTCACTCCAAGGCCCTGCCTCCGCTTCTTCTCTGCCAGGAGCCGTGAGCACGCTGACTCTGCTCTTTCCCGACCCCCTCCCTTGCAAGGGCCATCAGCTGATTGGCGGGCAGGGAGGGAGGGACAGAGAGACAGAGGAGGGGCAGACACCCAGCACACCGCAGGAAAAGGCAGGGGAGCTGGCAGGACAAAGCTTCTGCCCCGCTGTCCCCGCGGGGGGAGCGGACCGACCAGGCCAGGCTGGGCAGGATTTTTAATAGAACACTGCTGCCTTCCGGACTCCAGCAGGCAGCAGTGTGCCATTAAAAATCGGCTCACATGCCGTCTTTGGCACGCGTGCCGTAGGTTGCTGGCTCCTGCTCTAGGTTTCCCTTCCCTACATTAATGATGAAGCCTCTGTGCTTGATTCAGTGTACCACCGTTTCCCACTTTATTAATGCACACTCTCATTTGAAATGGAGTGGCACAATGTAACCACAGGCTTCTTGTTTCTCACCGCCTTTTGATACCCATTAATAAAAGCACGGACCATCTCTCTGTCTCTTCCATAGTCTCAGGCTGAAAAGCTGAGTATTTTCTTTTCAAGTAAATACCCATCAGCCCTGCAGATCTATCAGCAGTAGTTGTTATAGGGGGTAACATGTAAGCAGCCCAATACATGCATAACCTGAGAGAGGTTCTGAGTACCTGCAGCTCACATCATGATGTTGTGGGAGGTGATACTATTTATTTGCATGGCAGTAACACATTGGAGCCGCAGTCAGGGACAAGAATATCATTGTGCTGGGTGCTGTACAGACACAGAACAAAAAGACAGTTCTTGTTCCAAACCTTTGAAAAACTCATATTCACAGACTTTAAATATACCTATTCCCAACTTTTTTTTTTCTTTTGAGGGAGGGGGGCAGGGTAATTGTACCAGTTTACCAGATAAAGGGTTTGATCTTTAGATTCAGTGCAGAGCATTTACCGTTCCTACTGATTCCTACTGAAGTCAACAGGGGTTTGACACGAGTGATACATGATAGTTTACTGTGAGTACTGGAAGAATATGTTTCATTATTTATGGGCAGTTAATTGATTTGAATTTTTTTAAAAAAACTGAATACCTAAATAGCAGTAATGAATTCAGAGTACCGAGGGTGTTCATTTAGTTTCTTAATTTTTTCAGTTCTTATTTGCTGCTTGCTTACAATTTCATTTGAAATTGTAAAAATTAAACTTCTTTATTTTACTTCCTGGCTCTTACTGTAAAACACGGACATTGATACTGTGTTTCTAATATAAAAGTGTCATGAAACTTAAAGGGAGGGAGGGAGAGTTCTGATCTATTTTTATAAAAGAAAACAAAGATAGGGAAGAGTAGAACACAGGAGCAGAGACCCAAAGTTTCCCACAGTATAGTAATTGATATGACCTTTAATATTGAGGCCTGGGGATCAAAGTTAAGTTGGCATTAAAATTTTCTAATAAATTCCCTGCTGAATCTCAGGGTTTTTTCCCCTCAAAGTTAATTCAATAAGGTCACAATAAAGCGAATGCTGTCTGTGTTATTGTAATTGCTCTCAGCAGGCTGGTAATATTATTGCACAGAAGTGCCAGCTACTGTGCTTTTATTTCTCTCTTCAACCACACTCCTTCCTACATACTCCCTCCCCTCGTCTCTCAAGTCCACCCTAAATAGGAAATGAAGCTGTTTTAAATGCCATTTGCCTCTCATTTAAAATGCTTTTACAATGATGCTTTCCTGAATCCTTTGCAGCGAAAGAAATAAAAGCTTAGTTAGATTTCTTGTGGAATAATTGGAGACTTTTATTTCCTTTCTTTAATTCTGCTCCAACCTTTAAGCACTGGATCCAGCCTTTAAGTTCTTAAGTGAAGGATGTTATTTCTAAACACAAAGGGCTTGGTTCATCTCATGTCAGTTTGACTCTCTGAGGGTAGCAAATTGACAGATATTTCAAGAGTTTCTGTAAGGGTGTGGAGGATGGGATAGTCATGGGAAGCCAGTTAACATCATAATGTGTTTCACAAACATTCTTCTGCATATCGTGATAGACCCAGGCCAGTTGGGAACAGCAGAGTAGTAGAAGGGAGATATACTGGCCACTGGATAAGCAGTTTTCTGTTCCCTGAGTGACCAGAGCAGGGGCTGCTTCAGGCTAATGAGAACACCTGACTCCAATTAACCTGCTAAGAGTCAGGTGAGGCTGTTAAGCACCTGACTCTAATTAAGGCCCCTCTGATGCTATAAAAGGGCTCACTCCAGTCAGGCCAAAGGGAGCCAGGGGGAGGAAGTGCGTGTGAAGAACTGGGAGCAAGAGGTGTGGCAAGAAGCTGAGAGTGAGTAGGCGTACTGCTGGAGGACTGAGAAGTACAAGCATTATCAGACATCAGGAGGAAGGTCCGGTGGTGAGGACAAAGAAGGTGTTGGGAGGAGGCCATGGGGAAGTAGCCCAGGGAATTGTAGCTGTCATGCAACTGTACCAGGAGGCACTTTAGACAGCTGCAGTCCACAGGGCCCTGGGCTGGAACCCAGAGTAGAGGGCGGGCCCGGGTTCCTCCCAAACCTCCCAACTCCTGATCTAACACAGGAGGAATTGACCTGGACCGTGGCTTCTACCAGAGGGGAAGGTATCTGGGCTGTTTCCTGACCCACAGGGTGAATCTGTGAGGCAAGCAAATCTGCCAATAAGCGCAGGACCCACCAAGGTAGAGGAGGAACTTTGTCACAATAATTAGACATACCTGGTTGTCCTATTCCTGTAAATTATTGCTATCCATGCCCAGCCTGGTTTCTTGAATAGAATAATTAATTTGATATTTCTTGTCCTGTGGAATGCAAGTTTGTTTGACATTCATGAATCTACTAGTAGAATATTAGTCTGGGCATAGACCATTGCAGTGAATAAATGGCTGCACAGAAACACTGTGATCATTACTCTTCGCATATGTTATACAACTGTAAGTTGATACATATGTGTTAACATGAATTTGGTTTCACTTATTTTTGTTTGTAGCTACTATTGTGTCCGTAATTAGGGCACTGTTGTTTGGATCCTAATTCCCAGATGCAACTTACTTCGCTCCTTCCTCAGACATGCAATCTTAAATAAACATACAGATTTGGTTGATATGGGTAACATGCAGTGTTGTGTGACAGGCTGCCCACGTTGTAGCCAGCTTTTTTTATCTATTGCAGAGAATTTTTAAATACAATATCTGCATTACATTATGATTATTTTATTACAGTCGCACTTGGGACCGTCAATGAAATATCAGTCTCCCATTCATTTAGGCATCAAACAAAGACGTTTTACAAATACAATCCTTGATCCAAAATGCCTGCAATCTCTCCTCCCCAACTACTCCCTTCATCTTTTAGAACCTCCCAGTGTTACACCAGATTCTGAATATGCAGTGAGTTTTGAAATTTAAAATGGAGATTTTTGCATACACCACTGCATCATACTTTCCTTAGTAGTAAGGAAAGAGCATACTTATGTGTCACTTTTTCACCCTATTTCTGTATTGCCTGTTATTTCTCTTCACCCTCCCACACACTTTTAAAAATTACTCTTGTCCCACATTCTTGGTCACGCATCATACCCTACTGGTACAAAGTGCACGGCAGTGCCTGCATGTTGGATGAACTCCCAGTGATCAAAATCATCACTTTCACCGTGTTTGAAGTTTCTGCCAGCAAAGATACAAGCATCTTGAGGTCACTCCTGATCAATAACTGTTTGTTGCTCTTATTTATGGCATACACATTTTAATTTGTAATTCCTGTTGCTGCTTGGGGTTCTCATTTTTGGTAGCAGAGATGTGATATGACTAGTAAAAGCAGTATGCCCCCAAGATGAAAGGACGCTACTGGCCCAAAACACTTCAAGAAGGTTGATTTGGAACCCTGCTGTGGTTGGCGTCTAAGACATGTTAAGATTCCCCTGGATCAGCATGGCAGATGATCAAGTTGTTGCTTTGTGAATTTAATGTTTAAGCATTGCTGTGACAGAATTTCTATTTAAATTAAAATTTTTGATTGATTCTGCACTTCAAAAGTTCAGTATTGAGATTACAGCAATATAGGCTAAAGAACTCACATTTTCCAAACCAGTTTTCCCTCTGGCTGAGTCAGATCATTCTAAAGTAAACCTGAATGTTGAAAATCCATTTGGACTACATACAGTAAAAGCTTCAATCTGTGGTTTCAGTGACCATTGGTGTTTCAATCTGATCCTTAAACTACTTAGCCCACATCATTAGAAACCGGCGATACTGGCACCCATCTTTGTGTATTTTATACTGCTAAAAGCTCAGGGTATGTTTACACTACAAAATTAGGTCGAATTTATAGAAGTCGGTTTTTCAGAAATCGTTTTTATACAGTCGATTGTGTGTGTCCCCACACAAAATGTTCTAAGTGCATTTAGTCGGCGGACTGCGTCCACAGTACCAAGACTTTCGTAATGTTGTACTGTGGGTAGCTATCCCACAGTTCCTGCAGTCTCTGCTGCCCGTTGGAATTCTGGGTTGAGATCCCAATGCCTGATGGGGCAAAAACAGGCAGAATCGCTGGTGATTCTGGGTACATGTTGTCAGGCCCCCTTTTCCTCTCTCCCCCCATGAAAGCAACAGCAGATAATCGTTTCGCACTTTTTTTCCTGGGTTACCTGTGCAGACGCCATACCATGGCAAGCATGGAGCCCACACAGCTGACCGTCACCGTAAGTCTCCTGGGTGCAGGCAGACGTGGGACTGCATTGCTACACAGCAGCAGCTCATTGCCTTTTGGCAGCAGACGGTGTGTTACGACTGGTAGCCATCATCATTGCACTCCTGGGTGCTCTTTTAACTGACCTCAGTGAGGTCAGTCAGGGGCGCCTGGGCAGACATGGGAGTGACTCAGTCAGGTCATTGCCATCTTCTGCTGAGCACGCAGGAGATGACGATGGCTAGCAGTCATAATGCAGCATCTTTTACCGAGCACCCAGGAGATGATGATGGCTAGCAGTCGAACTGCACCGTCTGCTGCCAGCCTAAGATGTAAAAAATAGATGGAGTGGATCAAAA
The DNA here is from genome assembly GCF_016161935.1 of Mauremys reevesii. NCBI lineage: Eukaryota > Metazoa > Chordata > Testudines > Geoemydidae > Mauremys > Mauremys reevesii. The sequence continues at coordinate 171,740,743 of NC_052624.1, read as the reverse complement.
CAAGAAATAGACCCGATTTATTTTGTATTCATTTGCTTCCTCCTTCTGTGTAATCAACAGCCTGCTAAACCCAGGGTTTTGAGTTCAATCCTTGAGGGGGCCATTCTGTGTGACAGTTGTTTGTGTTTCTCCTTAATGCAAAGCCACCCCTTTTGTTGAGTTTAATTCCCTGTAAGCCATGTCGTCAGTCGCCTCTCCCTCCGTCAGAGCAGACAATCGTTTCATGCCTTTTTTCAGCGCAGACCCCATGGCACTGGGATTATGGAGCCTGCTCAGATCACTGTGGCAATTATGAGCACTGTAAACACCACGCGCATTATACTGGAGTATATGCAGAACCAGAACCTGCCAAAGCAAAACCAGACAAGGAGGCGACGGCAGCGCAGTGACAAGAGTGATGAGGACATAGACATGGACACAGACTTCTCACAAAGTACGGGCCCTGGCAGTTTGCACATCATGGTGTTAATGGGGCAGGTTCATGCTGTGGAACGCTGATTCTGGGCCCGGGAAACAAGCACAGACTGGTGGGACCGCATAGTGTTGCAGGTCTGGGAGGATTCCCAGTGTCTGCGAAACTTTCACATGCGTAAGGGTACTTTCATGGAACTTTGTGACTTGCTTTCCCCTGCCCTGAAGCACCAGAATACCAAGATGAGAGCAGCCCTCACAGTTGAGAAGCGAGTGGCGATAGCCCTGTGGAAGCTGCAACGCCAGACAGCTACCGGTCAGTCAGGAATCAATTTGGAGTGGGCAAATCTACTGTGGGGGCTGCTGTGATGCAAGTAGCCAGAGCAATCGCTAAGCTGCTGCTACAAAAGGTTGTGACTCTGGGAAATGTGCAGGTCATAGTGGATGGCTTTGCTGTAATGGGTTTCCCTAACTGTGGTGGGGCGATAGACGGAAACCATATCCCTGTCTTGGCACCGGAGCACCAGGCCAGCGAGTACATAAACTGAAAGGGGTACCTTTCAATGGTGCTGCAAGCACTGGTGGATCACAAGGGATGTTTCACCAACATCAGCGTGGGATGGCCGGGAAAGGTACATGATGCTTGCGTCTTCAGGAACTCTGGTCTGTTTCAAAAGCTGCAGGAAGGGACTTTCTTCCCAGATCAGAAAATAACAGTTGGGGATGTTAATGCCATGGCTCATGAAGCCATACACAGGAAGCCTGGACTGTAGTCAGGAGCTATTCAACTATAGGCCGAGCAAGTGCAGAATGGTGGTAGAATGTGCATTTGGACGTTTAAAAGTGCGCTGGTGCAGTTTACTGACTTGGATAGACCTCAGCAAACCAATATTCCCATTGTTATTACTGCTTGCTGTGCACTCCACGATATCTGTGAAAGTAAGGGGGAGACGTTTATGGCGGGGTGGGAGGTTGAGGCAAATAGCCTGGCCGCTGATTACATGCAGCCAGACACGAGGGCGGTTGGAAGAGTACAGGAGGGCACGGTGCGCATCAAAGAAGCTTAGAAAACCAGTTTCATGACTGGCCAGGCTACGATGTGAAAGTTCTGTTAGTTTCTCCTTGATGAACACCCGCCCCCCACTCCCCGCCCTTGATTCACACTACTTCCCTGTAAACTAGCCACCCTTCCCTCCCCCCTTCAATCACCGCTTGCAGAGGCAATAAAGTCATTGTTGCTTCACATTCATGCATTCTTTATTAATTCTTCACACAAATAGGGGGATAACGGCCAAGGTAGCCCAGGAGGGGTAGGTGAGGAGGGGAGCACTGAGTGGGGTGGGGGAGGAGGGAAGGACAAGGCCACACTGCACTTTAAAACCTTAAAACTTGAAAATTTATTGAAGGCCAGCCTTCTGTTGCTTGGGCAATCCTCTGGGGTGGAGTGGCTGGGTGGCCAGAGGGCCCCCCCCACCGCATTCTTGGGTGTCTGGGTGAGGAGGCTATGGAACTTGGGGAGGAGGGCTGTTGGCTACACAGGGGTTGTAGCAGTGGTCTATGCTCCTGCTGCCTTTCCTGCAGCTTAACCGTACGCTGGAGCATATGAGTTTGATCTTCCAGCAGCCTGAGCATCGACTTTTCCCTTCTATCAGTAAGCTGACGCCACCTATCATCTTCAGCCCACCACCTCTTCTTGTGTTCCTATTGTGCTTTTCTGCACTCTGACATTTTCTGCCTCCATGCATTCTGCTGTGCTCTGTCAGTGTGGGAGGACAGCGAGAGCTCAGAGAATATTTCATCTTGAGTGCGTTTTTTTCGCCTTCTAATCTTTGCTAGCCTCTGTGAAGGAGAAACATTTGCAGCTGGTGGAGGAAAAGGGAGAGTGGTAGTTAAAAAGACACATTTTAGAGTACTGTGGGTACACTCTTTCACGTTAAACCTTGCTGTTCACATTACACAGCACATGTGCTTTCGTTACAAGGTCGTATTTTGCCTCTTCTTTTGAGGGCCTGCCGGTTTGGTGTGAGAAGTCACTCACACTTCACCCCTCCCCCCACCACGTGGCTAACAGTGGGGAACATGTCTGTTCAGCCACAGCCAAACGGCTGAGCAGGAACGGGCACCTCTGAATGCCTCCTTAATAAAAGCACCCTATTTCAACCAGGTGACCATGAATGATATCACTCTCCTGAGGATAACACAGCGAGATAAAGAACAGATGTTGTTTGAATGCCAGCAAACACCAGGACCATACACTGCCATGCTTTGTTATGCAATGATTCCCAACTACATGCTACTGGCCTGGCATTGTAAAGTGTCCTACCATGGCAGACGGAATAAGGCTGCCCTCCCCAGAAACCTTTTGCAAAGGCTTTGGGGTACATCCAGGAGAGCTTTATGGAGATGTCCCTAGACTCTAGAGGATTTCCGCTCCATCCCCATACACGTAACAGACTTTTCCAGTAGCTGTACTGGCCGCGAATGCCAGGGCAAATGAATCATTAAACACACTTGCTTTTAAACCATGTGTAATATTTACAAAGGTACACTCACCAGAGGTCCCTTCTCTGCCTTCAGGGTCCGGGAGCACGCCTTGGGTGGGTCCGGGGGTTACTAGCTCCAGGTCTAGGGTGAGAAACATATCTTGGCTGTTGGGGAAACCGGTTTCTCTGCTTCCTTGCTGTGAGCTATCTTCAGTCTCTTCTTCATCATCTTCCTCGTCCCCAAAACCCGCTTCCGTGTTGCGTGATTCTCCATTGACGGAGTCAAAGCACAGGGTTGGGGTAGTGGTGGCTGCACCCCCTAGCATGGCATGCAGCTCAGTGTAGAAGCGGCATGTTCGGGGCTCTGATCCAGAGCGGCTGTTTGCCTCTCTGTTTTTTTGGTAGGCTTGCCTTAGCTCCTTAATTTTCACGCAGCACTGCTTTGCATCCCTGTTATGGCCTCTGTCCTTCATGCCCTTTGAGACTTTTTCTAATGTTTTGGCATTTCGTGTATTGGAACGGAGTTCAGCTAGCACGGATTCGTCTCCCCATATGGCGAGCAGATCCTATACCTCTTGTTTGGTCCATGCTGGAGCTCTTTTGCGATCCTGAGACTCCATCATGGTCACCTCTGCTGATGAGATCTGTACTCACCTGCACCTTGCCATGCTGGCCAAACAGGAAATGAGATTCAAAAGTTCGCGGACCTTTTCCTGTCTACCTGGCCAGTGCATCTGAGTTGAGAGCACTGTCCAGAGCGGTCACAATGGAGCACTCTGGGATAGCTCCCAGAGGCCAATACCTCGAATTGCGTCCACACCACCCCAAATTCGACCCAGCAAGGCCGATTTCAGCGTTAATCCCCTTGTCAGAGGTGGAGTAAAGAAATCAATTTAAAGAGCCCTTTAAGTCGAAAAAAAGGGCTTTGTCATGTGGACGGGTCCAGGCTTAAATCGAGGTAACGCTGCTAAATTCGACTTAAAATCGTAGTGTAGACCAGGCCTCAGCGACCTTTGGACCTCCAGTGCTATTATACATATTAATTAATTGTTCATTTCGGTAGCATTCCTGATAATTTAAAACAATTCAGAGAACTCACTCCAATGAGACCTTGAGGTAAAAATGCTTTTTAAGTAAATAATATTAAATATTTGGTAGAGTTCCAACTAAAAATTTGGATGAACTGTGGTTTTGACCTCTTGATTTTGGTAAATTTAATCTTCCTTTAAAAATATTGTATCTTCAGATTAAAAATGAATACAGTACAGGCAGTGTACTGCTTGAGAGTTGCTTATTGATGAACAGGGCAGTCAGTATAAATCAAAATTAGGAAAATTGCTATATATAATTGGAGCGCATTTAAATTATCTCTGTTATGGGAACAATCCTGTTAAAAGAATCAAGTGCAGTTATCACAAATAGTAAAATAAAATAGATCATTGGACTGGTGAAAGGAGGGCCAAATCGAAGTCCTGTAGAAGTCCACTGGAATTTTGTGTTGGTCTTTCATGGGATCATAATTCACCCTTTGATCAATTTAAAGGTGGACTGCAATGAAATTTTGAAAATTCCATCTGCTTTAATGCAGCCCTCTGCTCCTACTCAAACTCAGAAAAGTCTGCATGTTCAAGAATTGCTGCCTAAAGGAGCAACTTTTTCTGCCCTATCCACATGCCTAAATCATTGAACATATTTCTCTCCGACTCGATGTTGTTTTCTTCTTTCTTCACTCTGTGCTGTGTATAAATTCACCAAGAGCCCCTTATGTATGGTCAGCCTTTTTTTCTCCAAAATTTTCCATCCTCTAATCATTTTAGCTCAAGCCTGAAAAGACGCAGTATCCAAGAGTGGAAAATGGTAGCACTATTAGTTGACACAGTTGTCGAAGAGTCTGCTCCTCTTTCTTCTCTTTAGGAAAGCACAATCTTCTTATTCCTTAAGTGAAGTCTTAGAAAACAGACCCAAGAACTCAGGTTCAGATACAATGTTCTAAGACAGAGGTTTTCAGACTTTTGAACTGGTGACCCCTTTCACATAGCAAGCCTCTGAGTGCGACCTCCTCTTATACATTAAGAACACTTTTGTATATATTTAACACCATTATAAATGCTGGAGGCAAAGTGGAGTTTAGGGTGGAGGCGAACAGCTCGCAACCCCCCCCCCCCATGTAATAACCTCGTGACCCCCTGAGGGGTCCAGACCCCCAGTTTGAGAACCCCTGCTCTAAGAAACAAATGGCTATAAGACCTGATAAAGCCACATATGCCTCAATCCGTTGGCAGTTTTTCCCAGCTTATGTCTCCAGGCCACACTTATATTGTTTGTGGACCTAACAGGGCAGCAACATACTTGGGGAGATTCAGACCCTTAGAAGAGGAGTCTGACATGATGACACATTTGACATCAATATTCCTATGTTCTGTTATCATGTTCAGGAACCTATGATTATAATCGTGGTGAGATGCTGTTTCCAAAACCCATGCTATAGAAAACACATACTCATCATAAAAACACTACAGAATACTGTTGCAAACTGAAGTTTGTGATCATTTTTTAGAAACGCACATCTTGTAGAAATCATAGTCTACTTTTAGTACTTTGAGTTGAATTCAGGTTTTTGGTTTCTGGTGGTTGTTTTTTTTACTCATCCATGTTTATTTGTGGTTATATTAGCACATAGTAACTCCGGGGGATGGGGAGGGAAGATTTATTTGGATTGTGACTGCATACAGTTGGGGATGAATCAGTGGATTAATTAGCAGTGAAATTCATATGTAAAAGAAAGTTCCAGGAAAAAAAATCCAGCAGTGTCAATTATTGTTTGCATTCTATCTTTCCATAGTGTGTAGCCACACAGGCTACTTTGCCTCCCTTCTACTATGGGCCACCAATAAGTGAACCAAAGAAAGCATAAATATGCACTGATATAAGTGGAAAGCATGAACACCACATGAATTCTAAGTCACTTTAAAGAAACCTACCTGGACATTTTCTCTGTTTTCAGTTATCATTTTCTAAAACCAGATCTTGAAAAATTACAGTGGATAATGACTTCCTGGTTGGTTTTATTTAATCTGGAGTCCATATTAACTAAACAGAGAGACATTTTCTACAGTAGTATTTTTGGACAATAAATCTGGCCAATATAATGCACCTTATTGGATAGTCATATGTATGTATACAAAGGGAAAGAATTGGTGAGCAACAATACCTGTGTGCTTTAAATTTACTGCACCTCTTCCTGAGTATTCGCAAAGGCTTTGGCAGTTGGTAAAATCGAGTTCATCATTTGCTTGTGGTCCTTCCTCATCTGAATGTATTTCTTTCAAGGACCTTCCTGCTGCAGTGAAGAAATTGGTAAAGTAGTTCTGTGTTTATTTTTGGTAATTATTTTTCCATTTAGCATGCCTCTTGATTTTGTTTCATTCCTCTCCCACCCTCACCCCCTCTCCCTGAGTGGCTGAGGTAGCCCATGGCACAGTCTTCTGTCTTTTTATTAGGAATTCTGGAATCTGTGTACACCCAGTGGTCATATTCCTGAAGAAATCTATGATAAATCCCAACATAAAATAATAGATGCACAGAACACAATTGCCATTGCTAACAAATGAAAACCACTTAAATAGCTTTGATAAAATTAAGCTAGTGTTATGGATATCAAGCTGATGCAATTTCCCTGCCACTTAATTCCTCTCCCTCCTCCCAGTGAAAGCTCTTGCAACTTGAAATGATTATATTAGATTCACTTATTTATGCCAGGTGATTTAGTCAAAAGAAGGACTGGAAGTCCGACCACCCAAGTTTTCATCTCACCTTTGCCAGACTTCTGTGATGTTGAACAAGTTATTTGTACTCTGTCTCGGTTGCTGTCTTTGTAAAATGGGGATAACACTTTTCGTACTTATTTCATAGGGTGCATTAAGGCTTAATACATGTTTGTGAAGATGTATTATGTAACTACTATGTTTTTGTGGGTTTGGGGGGGAAGGTTGGTTGTTTTTGTTTTAAAGAAATGTCTTGTAGACTAAACTTTTTCTTTTTAAGTGTTCATTCTGATGTTGTCTTTTATTAGTATTGTATTAGACACCCACAAGCCTTTGAGGCTGGGACACTATCTAAATGAAATTTTAATTCTTACTGTGGCATCTTTGAACACATAAATAGTGTCAAAGGGGTACTGCTTGGGGAATTATGCACCAAAAAATTAAAAATTCTGCCCACACTATTTGAAATTTTTGCAAAATTCTGCATATTTTATTTGTCAAAATAACACAATATAAACATTCCAATTTCAGTTATTTTGGTAATTTATTTCAAAATTTCTGTCAGCAAGTATGTCTGTAACAATACAGACGGAAAAACAGATTCTGGTCATTTTTGTATTTTATTTTTTTTTACAAATAGATTCCTGACTAGGCATATTAATACAGAACTTTGAGTAATTCTTTTAAATTACAATACAGAGCTGTATTTCCTGCACCTGTCAGAAGCAGTGCAAAGGTTTGGGGGGTCAGGGGTAACAGAGGAGCTAAGAGAGAGGGAAGGAGCCTGGGAGTGAACCTAGTGGGTGTGGGTGGGAGTTTTTGTTTTTGTTTTTTTTTGGGGGGGGGGGATGCATTGTTGGGGAGTTGGGAAGCCTCCCCCATGCAGACCCTGGCTAACCCCAACCCTCTCCCATTCAATTAGACACATCTACCTCTGTCCCCATCCCCCCATCCCCATGGGTCTCTGCAGCCCCCCTCCTCCCCAGACACCGTGTTGTCACCCCACTAGCTCCTGAGTCCAAGCCCCAGTCTGTCCCCCTACTACCCATTCTGAACTCCAGTCTGTGACCCCCTAGCAGCATTGTGTTCCCCACTCTCTCCTAACCTGTCTCCATGGGCAGGGTGCTGGGATGAATTTCTACTCCTGGGGGAATTTTGCCGCACTGGGCATGCATAGAATTTTTTTCCCACTCACACAAAATACATTGGTCACGAAGTTCTGCAGTTCCGCCTTTTGCCCATCAGAGGCCGCTGTGGCTGTTCTGGCGCCACAGCAGACTCTGGTGGGCAAAAGGCAGAACTGCAGTACTTCTTGGACAGACTGTATTTTATGCTGGGGAAAAAAAACAAAATTATGGGGGGCAGATGAATTATGCATATCTGCAGATGCACACAATTCCCCCAGGAGTTAAGGGGTTACTACAAAGAATCTTTCAGGTCAGAACACACTTAGATTTACTATCAAATTTTTTTGGTAGCCCAGCTTAATTGTTTTTGACACCTTATTTTGATAGAATCTTCCCCTTAGATGAGATGTAGATAGATTAAAAATGAATGTATTGCAATCATCAGAATGCTTGGTTTTGCTCTTTTGATCACTGGGAAACTTATAGCCACATCTCTTCGTGAATGGAGCTCACTTAAGCTTGCAGGAATTGTGTTGATTTAGAGAATAAACCTTTTTTCTGCTTCACTAAAAGAAAAAATAAAACACTGAACTAATAAAAGTAGAATTATTCAAAGTGAACCACAAATGACATTGCTAAAATATCATCTTCAGTAATGTATGTGTGATGAATGCCCAGCTGTATTAATTTATAACTTATCATTCATTTTTTATTTATAATTGAATTATTATAACAATCCCCAAGAATCCGCCAGCTTATTCTTACTTTTTTTTTTTTTAAAGACCTTTATATATTTTTTTTTCTTTTAGGTTACATGACATTCTTCATTGTCATATGACTGGTTCATTGGTCTACTCCGACACCCCAGCATGTAGCATGCTGGTGAGAGACAGACCTCTCTGAACTCTGTAGACTACATTATGAGAGGTTAGGTAAGTGGCATTTTTCTTTATTATATTGCACAGCTTTTAATTTATTTCATATTCAACACCATATAAAATATTTTAAAAATAAATTTAGGGGGAAAAGCGCAATATAATATTAAAAAGCCACTTATCAGACCTACTATACATGGAGTTGACTCCATGACCCAGGAAAATTGCATGGTGGTTTTGACATCATCCAGCACAATGCACACTGAGGCACCTAGCCGGGTATGGTGAGAACAGGACTTTAAAGAAAAAAGTTAGTTTGTATATAGAAGGGCTATTTCAAAATGAATTTATTTTTCATACTAGGGCTGTTCACACAACCAGAGCAAAGAAATGAGCTAGAAGTGGGATTCATCCTGCCATTGGTCAGTTTATGGGGTTGGGTGTTTATGAACATTGAGCTTTGCTGTTTCAGGTTATCAAAAGCCGTGTTAGTCCTGCTGAATGTAATACTACTGGGGGAATTCTGCACCACTGCACATGCACAGAATTCATGTGCCACACAGAATTTTTTTTCTCCACAGAAAATACATTGTCAGAATGGTGCTGCAGTTTCTCCTTTTATCCACCAGGGGTCAGTGTGGTGCCAGAACAGAGAGCAGCTGCTCCCAGATGGGAGCAGCCCCAGCTGGGGATAGGGAAAAGAAAGAGGCTGCTTTTCTCACAGCACCCTGCCATGGGGCCAGGTCAGGAGGCATATATGGGGGAATGGACAGCATGGCACACCTGGGGCTGCTATAGGGTCACAAACTGGGTTTCAGAAGCAGTAGCATAGCTGGGGGGGAGTAGGGAGAGTGGCCACTCCCCTGAGCACTCACCCGGCACTTCCCAGCACATCCAGGTCTTCGGCGGCACTCAACTTTAGGCTCCGCTGTGTGCATCTTGCAGCAGCGGCTCCTGCAGCCGGTGCTTCTCCTGCTCCCCCCACCCTCGCTTTGTGGCAGTTGGGTGACACTCCTCCCTGTGCCTGCTGGGGGGCGCCTGCTACCTTGCGGCTCCGGCTGCACTTGGCTGAGGACTAATCCAGCGCGGGTTTCCCACAGGCAGCTCCGGGTCTTCGACGGCAATTCGGCGGCAGGTGCTTCAGTCGCTCTGGGTCTTCGGCAGCAATTCGGCGCTGGGTAATTCGGCGCAGCGGGTTCTTCAGTCTTCAGCGGCAAGACTTGATTTTTCTTTTTTTTTTTTCCTTTGCTGCTTTGCAGCGGGTGGCACCTTTTTTTGTGTGTTCGCTCCCCCTGCTCTTAGAACCTGGCTACGCCATTGTTCAGAAGGGCTAGTGGGGGGAGGCACAGACTGAAGCGGAGGCTGAATGGGAGTGGGGGTGCAGGCACAGATGGGGACAGGGAGGGAGGTGCAGGGACACATGGGGTTTGGAGAGGGGGTGATGGAATACATGGAGATGGGGTGAGGGAGGGTGGCTGAGTGGGGGTGCAAGGACACATAGGGATGGAAGGTGCAGGCAGGGGCACCAGAACTTGCGGGGGGAGGGTCCTCCCACTTTTTGCTGGAGCAGGGCCTGCCCTCTTCCCCCTGAAGCCCCACTCCCTGGCTAGGCCAGCATGGAGCCCGGGTAGATGTGGGAGCCCCGCACAGAGATCCTCCACCTGCCCGTGGTGCAGAGGGGCTGAGAGCAGCCCCCACCCCGTGTTCCCGCCTGGCCCAGGGCAAGTGGAGGGTCCGCGACTCCACGGCGGCTTCCCACAGCTGCCCACACTGCTCTCCCCAACCCAGCTCTGAGGGAGAAGAGGGCACCTCAGGGCAGCCACAGAAAGAGCCGTGCTGCATGCACTGTGAGGAGCTGCGTACCCTCCACCTGCCCTGGGCGGGGAGGTGAGGACACAGCCCAGGGGCTGCTCAGAGGGTCTGCCACGTCTCCCCACAGCTGCCCGCATGGCTCTTAGCCAAGGCCACCCCATCCCTGGCCAGAGCTGAGTGAGCATCTGTGGGGAGCCTTGGTCCCTCCACCTGCCCTGGGTGTGGGGTCTGCTTTTGGCCACCCCAGGTGGGAGGAGCAGGCTCCCCAGCCCTGCTCCGGCTTCCGGCTTGGCCGAGGAGGGGTGTCTGGGGGGAGAAGAGGGGCAAGGGCAGAGCCTCAGGAGAGCAGGGGGCCCCAGTCCCCCCATGTTTGGGAAGTCTCTGGCACCCTTGGGTGCAGGGACACATGGGGTCGGGGCAGATGTGCCTGACTGAATGAAAGAGGTCAGGGGTCGACAGGATCTGTATGGTGGAAGGTTCCCTAACAATCCCTCCCTGCCCAGAAAAACCCCCTGTTCCATACTTCTCCCACCCACACCCAGCAACCCTCCAAATTCACACCCAGACTCCTCCCAGCAATTACTTTCCTGTCCCTCTGTTCCTTCATTACTCCTGACTCCCCCAAGCAGTTGCACTGCTTCTGAGGGGTCCGGGAAGTACAGTTCTGTATTGTAGTTTAAATTAATTATTACTCAGAGTTCTGTATTAATAAGCCTAGTAAGGAATTTGTTTGTCAAAAAACATTTCCTGGCTCTTTTTTGTTGTCTGTATTGTTACAGATATAGTTGCAGACAGGTATTTTGAAATAAATTACCAAAATAATTGAAACTGGCTTGATTACATTGTGTTATTTTGACAAATAAAATATGCACAATTTTCAGAATTTTAAAATATTGTGCGCAGAATTTTTAATTTTTGGTGTAGAATTGCTCCTGGAGTAATGTAATCTTCATCCTGTTGATGACTGATCTGAAAGTCTCCTAAATCTACCTGACTCTGATTACTAGAATCACTGGGAATCGCATCAAAAAGCATCATCAGCTATCTGGTTGTTAAAAGTGATGTACAGAGCTAAAACCTGCTCTTCTCAGCAATGCATTCAAATCAGTAGTATTAATGAAACTTTACTCAAGTGTTGAAAAATTACAGTATCGTTATATTTAAAAAGAACAGGAGTATTTGTGGCACCTTAGAGACTAACACATTTATTTCAGCATAGAGGGGTGGCGCCTCGTCCAGCCCCGCTTCGCGCCCCAGCCCCGCTTCGCGCCCCAGCCCGACTGACCCAGCCCTTAGAGCCAATCGGCCTGGGCGCGAGCCGCGGTTGGACGAGGCACCGCCCCTCTATGCTGAAATAAATTTGTTAGTCTCTAAGGTGCCACAAGTACTCCTGTTCCTTTTGCGGATACAGACTAACACGGCTGCTACTCTGAAACCTGTTATATTTAAAGTATACTTAAAATGCTTTTAAAGGGGAGGTTTAACAGATGAGTTTTAAGTATTGGAAAAAGTTAATATGACACTTTTTTATGATAGGAATAAATGGGGGAAGAGGACTTATATGTATAGAGAACTTGAAGTATTAAATTTATCTTAATACAGGGGGTTATTGTTTAAGCTGGCATTTTTTAAGACACCAGTGTGCAGGATCAAGTCTTGATTTGCATTACGTTGATGCAGTTACCTCATGGTTTGTACAGGTGGTGAATAATGGGCTTTGACTCTTGATTCACCTGTCTTACTGGTGTGTTACCAAATGTAGACATATAAAAGCAGAATACACTTAAATTGTCAGTGTCTGCTATGTATACTGGTAATATACATAGTTATAATCATGTCATCTTATTAGCAGTATTGTTCAGAAAGCAACCTTGTAGCTTGGCATCTGTTGGCAATGTGGGTAAACACAATTGCCAAGAGCATGGAGAGAAGGTATTTTAAAGGCTTTTGCACATTAAGTTTATAGATAAATACTGATCAACAAAAATTTTAAAGTAATAGCATTAACTTAAATCAAATTTCTGACTTTTTTTTGCCTTTGTGACTGTTACAATTAAAATTACAAAGAGGTTAAAGAAAAATATCTATTATTTTAATGTTTTTCTTTCTGCGTTTGACAGTATTTTGTCTTCAGTTTCATTCAGTTGGCTTCCTGTGTTATTGTGTGGATCTTTCACACAGCAACAGCTGAGAGAGAGAAACTTTTAAAAAAAAAAAAAAAATTATTTTAAAAATTGGCAGGGCAACTTAGCAGTAGTGCCTGGTATGGCTTTTAACTTTTTAAAAAACTGATTTCAAGTTGAGAGTGTTCCTTTTTTGTCATGTAATCAAATAAACAGAAACTTCTCTTCCCCTTAAATTAATTACATTGGAAAAAAGCTAGTGTTAATAATACCACATCAAGGTATTGAGATCACACACTCAACTTCTAGTACTGCCTGTTTTTTTAAAAGATAGCTGTATTAATTTGTCCACATTGCACATCCAGTATATTCTATAGTACCTATTAATAACAAAGGGTAATACATTGAAGTGACATTTAACTAGTTCTCAGGGAGAATCTGTATACATGTCAAGTTTCATATTTCAACCATAATTGCTATAGTCTTTTTTTTTTTTTAAGTGTGGTTGCAAACTTTTTTAAATGGAGAAAGTGTTCTTCTATTGTTTGCTTTTTGTTCTTGCTGTACTTCAAAATGTCTGAATGGATCTTGCATAGACTTCCTGGGGAAAAAATATTTCTTTGAGAACAGATCAAATCTAAAAAATTTCAACCAAAACAGTGAATATTTATGAAAGTTATTAGTGAGGGAGGAAGGGAAACGATTCTAATGAAACTATTCTGCAACCGTAACTACTGTATAACCAAGTGCCTGCTATAATAAATGCCGAAGTATATAACATGTATTCACTATCTAAGCATTGGTTTTATGTACCAGTAGATCCATCAGGTCACCCCTGCCACATGTTGCAGCCCAGGAGTTTGGGGTTCAGAATCCATCTTTTCCACCCAACTCACCATTCATTCATTCATTCATTCATTCTATTAAAACTACTAGAGAAGATGCCAGCTGGGACCCTACAGTTTGAAGGAAGTTGTGTATACATTATAGCAGTGCCAGGATGCGTTTGACAAGCTAACCAAGTTGATATTGTAGCACTTTCAATGCCACACATCACTGTCACAGCCAGGGCTATACCAGAGTGGTTGCTGCTTTTTCCCAGAACAAGCCAGCCGGCTCCAGCGAGGCCCTACCTCAGTGAAATAAGTCGCACAAACACATATACTTTTCTCCTAGCATTTCAGAGTGCATGCTCAGTAAGCAGAAAAAACAGATTGGAGGTTTTCATTTCATGTTTTTCACTGACCTTTTGAAATGTCAATTTCAAATTTTCTACTTAAATACTTAACAAATACAAAGAAATAAAAGAGCTATATAAAAAACTAAGTATTATTAATTATCAAGCATAAAAACTAATTTCACCTCTCACACTGAGAGTTGGTTCCTCCAGATCAGGTTTATAAATACATTGTCAGGATAATGTGAATAATTTATGATGCTACTGCCAGTGGTGTAATTATTCTGTGAATAAAAAGAGGACTTCAGTCCCCAGGGATATAAAGCACCTTTCAAGAATACTAAATTAACTTAAAGCATTGAAGAAAAGAGCAAATTAGAGAGCAATGGTTTATATCCTATCTAAACTGGCCTACGTCCACATTAACACCATAAGTAATAGTTTTAGAGCATTCCTGAAATAACAGTAGGAATTTCCTTCTTGATGTGCATATTTGTTCTTCCGCAGTTTAAACAAATATATTTAAGTTGGAATGATAAAACGTATTTGCTTATTTTACAATTACTTTCCATCTTTCCTCAGACTCTCCTACAAGTTGCAGTAATCAATGCTCTGTGTTGACTAGTGATAAATTACAATTTAATAGTTCAGGGCTATGATCTCAACGAGATTATATTGGGTCAGATGGTTCTGATGTCAGAGACTTGAATTATTAGGTATTTCAAGGAGGAATTGGACTGATGAATCTTAACCATGGGGAATAAATCTGCTTGCAAACTGTCAAACGTGGTCTCTATATCAAGTTGTAATTTAGTCATTCATGCATGGGAGGAGGAGTCAGGAATCAAACTGAGAGGCCGCACAGAGATGCGAGAGAAGCAACTGAGCTTACTGCTGAGGCCAAGTGTTTCCTATACTTTGTGTCCTGTTACTGATTTTGGCTTAACTTTGCAGTCATACTGGTCCATCAGCCTTTTAATTCAACATTGTAGAAGATATTCCACAGAGGAAGCTACTCATTCTGATAGATTTATGAACAGGTTTGGCTGCTGTGGTGGTGGTGGGAAATAAAAAGCAAATGGTTTGTGGACCCATGACAAAAATCACGAATCCAGTGTCCATCCTTAAAAAGTTCCTCCAGATTGAAGGATTCTACCAATTGCAGAGATATTCACTATCTTAAAAATAGGTAATTCCATTTCAAGCTGCAGGAACTTCTTGAGGATGTCGCTCTACATTTTTCCTTTATCATCAGTCACATCTCTTTTATTGAACTGTGTACAAGATTGTATATATGGATACATTTTAGGAACAGAGACTGAAAGGAAGGAAACTGAGGAATAATTGTCTATTGAAAATTATTATAAATTATTTGTTTATATAAACAGCTAGCTAACAATTTTGAATAGGCACCATGCAGACCAAAAAGAGATGGAAGATATAGGGTGCATCTGCAACATGATATTTTTTCATTCCTGTTTTCATTTGTTAAATATTTTTCCTTTCTTGACCTAGCCTATTTAGTCCATTTATGATTAACATTTATCATTTACTTGTTTAACTCATGCCCATTTGATTTTTCATTTATATGTTGTTTTTAGGACTCATCTGTGTCTATGTACATGTATGATATATATAAATTGTATTTATCAATTTAAAGTGTATTAAATAAAATGGTGAAAAAAAATTACAAAATAGCCATATCAATACATCTTCAAATGTTTTAAGAAGTCCTGAAAAATACTCCCAGCAAAATAGAAATAAAAGACAGATTTAACATCCTAAATATATATAATATAAATTTTGTGGGTTTTATTCATATTTTCAGTTTTTAATCTCCTGGTTTATTTTTACTTTTTAAATATTTAAACCTCTTATTTTATATTTTAATTTTTTTTATCTTTCCAATTTTGTAATCTTGTTTAAAACTAAACATCAAATTCATACTGAATAGGTCTAAGTGGCAGCAGTTATTAGATCTGACTGTCTTCATTTCACTTTGAATATTATTCCAGTCTGTATTTCTAGCCAGTATTTAGCATACATACTGAACTGTATTTTGTTATCTTATACTGTGGGAAGGAAGGGGAAACACAACTCAACAAGAACACTGGTTTTTGCTGCTTTTAACCAGTTATACTTAATCTCCTGAGTCTCCTTTGTGCCTCAATAGCTGTAGAAAAGCAAACATTTGCTGCTTTTGATCGGAGGAGAGAAATGACAGTATAACTTCCTCTACAGCCAGTGCTAATCATATTCCTGAGCCTACCCGCAGAATGTGCACATCATTCTTTCTCTTCTCTCTTTCTGCATAGAGACCAAGCAGCTTGTCACTTTCACTAGTTCAGTTACAGAGAAGTGCAATTGCTTCCTAAAACTAGAATCTGCTCGGTCAGCCCCATAGTGTGGGAGCATCAGTCATTCATGTTTTTATTTCAAATTTAGGTTTTTTAGGTGAGACAGTGAGGACACCAGAAAATACAGCATTCTGTTAGTGTGACAGAATGTACCCGTGGATCCACACCCTACACATTATTGTACTAATCTTTGTACAAATTATGCCTTGTGAGGTATCATTTCAAAACTCATAATTTGCTGGTCGTCATTGTCCTGATTGGAATGTGTATGGCAACATTGTATGCAAAGTCATAAGATTTCACTGTATGGTGTTCTTATCACTAAGAAGCATTCATTGTATTCTGGGAGGAAGGGGTCCTGACTAGGGCTGCCAAGCTATTAAAAGAAATAATCGTGATTACTTACGCAGTTAATCGTGCTGTTAAACAATAATAGAATACCATTTATTTAAATATTTTGGGTGTTTTCTACATTTTAAAATATATTAATTTCAATTACAACAGAATACAAAGTGTACAGTGCTCACTTTGTTTATTTTTATTACAAATATTTGCACTGTAAATACAGAAGAAATAGTATTTTTCAGTTCATCTAATACAAGTACTGTAATGCAATCTCTTAATCATGAAAGGCTTTAATGGGAGACCCACCCTTTATGGAGTTTTTCAAGGACAAGTTTGCTTTATGTCCACAATCTAAATTTCTCCCTAAGTGTCGTCAGAATTTCACATCTGCCAAATCATCCAGATTTTTTTTCTGAAATCACATCAAACCTGTGAGGCGCTGCCTTACACACCTTGGACATCAGAAGATCATTACCTTTGGACAGAACCAAGTCATTTAAAAAGTCTCCCAGACTGTTTATTTCAGTTGCTGACCGGTTCAAAGGGTCTGTAGTCTCTATCCAGAGACTCACCTGACGGCTTTCTGGATGTGCTATTTCTTGCTTTGAATCTGCTGATATACAGCCTCCTCCTTGGGTGTCAGCTGATTTCACGGGGTCTTTTTCTACTTCTGTGGCATTGCTTAAGCATGTTCCCATTGTGGAGATTTGCAAGGCTGCAACTTGAACTTCAGTACATAGCTTTACCAAACATCATATCATGGTCCATTTTTCTAGATCAGATGCTGCCTTTGGGAATGCACTCTTCTCTTCAGTTTTTGACTCTTCTCTGAAGCTCCCCCCTCTACAACTGAGGGTACTATTCAGTAATCACCTGAAGTGGAGCACCCAACAGGACACTACTCAAAGAAGGAGAGGTTACTCACTTTGTACAATAACTGGAGTTCTTAGAAAGGGGTGTTCCACTACCTGCTTTCCTTCCCTTCTGCTTAGGAGTTTCCTCTAATGGACTTTGCAATGGCTAAGGAACTGAGGGCAGTTCACCCACACAGCTCTGTATAACGTTGGTGCATGGGACGAGGATGTGTAGGGTGTATGCATGGCCAAACAGGCACTGCTACCGAAAATCTCTGATCAGACGCCCAAGGGATGCACCTGAAATGGAGCCTCCACAAGGAGACACATCTTGAAGAACTCCTCTTACTGCATAAGGTGAATAATCTTGACTTTTCTAATATTCAGGGAGTGTACGGCTATTGATTACACCAGTTCTGTTTAATACATTAATTCTCTTATCCGCCCAGAATGTTCTTCGAAAAAGACTACAGTGAATACAAAAAAGTCAGTCGTGGCATAGATTTAGTATCCTAAAAATGTAATGTCCAGATTTCTCTTATGATTTTAGATTTTTATAGTGCCTTTCACATAAAGAATCTCAAAGCATGTGTCAGATTGTGGGCCAAACTCTTGGAACATAAGCGGAAGTAAGGAAAACCTCTTCAAAGAGAGTAAGTGTGAAGTGCAGCTTTTGTGCCCTGATGCTGGGACCCTCGCTAGTATTTAGTGTGAGACAATTCTAACTTCTGCATCCAAAGAGAGTTCGGTAAGGTGCAAAGATGTTTGGTATGGAGTACAGAAGGGGAGAAAAAATAGTGTAGCCAATAGTCCATTCAGTAACTCCCTGCAACTATTTATGAAGATGCTATGGCAATCTTTACCCTAAAGAAACTTGCTGTGTTTACTACCATTTGATTTCCCTTGGCACACCTGTAACACATCTCATACCCATACACACAGATTTTCCTAATGGTGCACAGGCCTTCACAGCACTGTTTTAGATTGGACATGCTTTGAGCAAGACTACGTACCATGTGCTCCTCCACCATGCCATTCTCCATTGCCGACGTGGTAGGGTAGATAAGGGTGACTGGCAGCTTTGAGATATTAATCAGCCATGCACTCAGTTATGTGTGTCATCTGTAGTTCTTAAACTGCAAAACAGATTCTCCTTTACAACATACATATCGCATTCTCATTAATTCTAATAGAACAATGTTCTGTGCCTAGAGACAAAAATATACACCATTGTATATAGTTATTTCTGATGTTGTCTCCACAGCAGTACAGATATGTGGCCCTTTACAAACAACTGGGTCCCTGCCCCTTGCTTTTAGACTATTAGTTCTGCTGAGATGATTCCTTGCTTTCTCCATGCATAACAACTCAAGGCTTCTCCTGTGGCTCAAATGTGTAACTGACAAAGAACAATAAGTTTCCAACAAAATTACCCTACCTGGCCCAGTCTTCCCATTATAATGCTGAACAGGCTAAATCTGAATGCACCAGGACCCAGTGAATCCATACAATGTTGACTTTTAAAGCCAACTTCTGTACTAGTGCTACATTAACACCTAATGATATCTGGATAATTTTTTAGTTAATGGATGAAGTAACATGGTGAGTTCTATTGTGGCAGTTGGCAACGAACTCTAAAAAGTTTCTCCAGGCTTAAATAAAATGCCCTTTAAACTGAGTGGGTGGGGGTTCAGGGGGCTGGAATGGCATGTTAAGATGCCTGCTGTAAAACCTGTGATTGTTTCTGGATGTAAATTAAACAAGCGTTCTTCACGCTAATGGCATCATGTTGGCATAAAAGTACTTGTGTGTCAATGAATTGTGGTCGTAAAGCATCATCATGTTACTTCAAGAGGATCATTAGAGCTGAATGACCAAACCAAAAAATCCTAAACAAATTAAAGTGCTTCTGTAAGAGCTCTCTGTAAGGGCATCAATCATTGCTGTATAAGCACTTTCTTAGCCTGAGTATGAAAATACCCTGCTGAAGTCCCAGAAAATAGATCAGAGGTGTAATTCTAGAGGAAGATGCAGTGGACTAGTTACCGGAAGACAAATGTAATATAAGATTTTACTGATTTGAGTTTCTCTGAGTCTAACCTTCAGCACTACAAATAATTATTTTAGCAGTGACTAACACTTAAAATGAGCACCTCTTATATCAGTAAAGGCACACATTGCAGGATCATATTCTTTCAGGTTTACTCCCTTCAGTTAAGACAATGTTGGTGTTTTCCTAACCCCCATATTTACCCTTCCTGTTCCAGACATAGCAATTATCTAAAGTTGTATAGAGAGGATTTTTTTTACATTTTAAGATCACTAAGTAACTGAAAATTTGTCAAAATCATTGCAAAGAACTTATTCTTTATAAGTATCTGAACAATCCCTTGTTGCATAGTGTGTGGGGGGTGGGGATTATATGTTGTCAGTTGATGTTTTGTCATGAAGCTTGGCAAAAATGTAAGACCGTAACTGGAAATAATGTTTAATGCATTTGGTGCTGAAGTCTGTTCACTGTGGGAAATGGATCAATATGGCCACAAAATAACCATACTAAACCCCAGATCCACATTTGTCCACTGACGAATATTTACATTTGTATAGACCCTGCCTTTTTTAAAATTAAATAATAAAATATATTTTCTTCTCAGTATTTAAACAGGTATGACTTTTAACATAATAAATAATGTGAATATGTAGGGTATCTATCTGTTGGACAATGTGCTTTCAGTGTACACCATGAAAGCGTAATGCTGAAGCATGCCCAGTATCACTGAATCTCTTTGGTCCTCCTAGACTGCTACAAGGTGTTTTGAATCACAGTCCCAGCTCTTAAGGAATTGTAAGTCCTTATTTAAAATTATAGAGAGAACAATGGAGTTTGAAGTACTATTTTGTAACATTGGACATCCATTAATGGTTTCATGGTGGACTAGAGGTTACACATTGAATGCACGTAAGGGTGAAGTTGGGGAAGTCTGTGACACCCATATTTTCTCATCATTTGGACATTATTAGATT
The DNA here is from genome assembly GCF_016161935.1 of Mauremys reevesii. Classification (NCBI taxonomy): domain Eukaryota; kingdom Metazoa; phylum Chordata; order Testudines; family Geoemydidae; genus Mauremys; species Mauremys reevesii. Next base: position 171,720,391 of record NC_052624.1, on the reverse strand, counting down.
TCAAAAGTTTTGTCCAGCCAGCTGCTTTTGAGATAGTAAGAAGAGTAAGGAGAGACAGATGGATATTTATCAGGCAGTGAGTGAAATCTGTTTATATTGCACTGTAACGTCCATTTTCAGTTCTTTTTGTGCATGCAGAACTTCCTTTGATGCCAGTGGGGTTCTCACACAAAGATCAAGGGTAAAATACGACCTAAAAAATAGTGGAGGAAAATGCAGAATAGTGCTTGGTAAACATTTCATTCCTGCTGCATGTACTGGAAATAAACTAACTCTCTCTCTCTCTCTCTCTCTCTCTCTCTCTCTCTCTCTCTCTCTCTCTCTCTCTCTCTCTATATATATATATATATATATATATTAGGGTAACATTAATTAAAACAAAATTAGTTGCAACTGCACTGAAAAACTAAAAACATGCAAAATGTTTAAGGTGCCTGATTTACATTGCTATTAAAATCTTGACACTTGCCTTTCCTGACTTACTGTGATTTTAACAATGCAATCTTAACATTGCATTTACAGTTGTTCTTCCATTTAATAAATAGATGAGCGCCTTCTCAACTAATGCATCTTACTCTGCTAGAATCAGAAGTCTGCTGACTCTGTCTTTCCATGTCAAATGGGAACAACAGTCTTTCTGACCTCCTGAGCCCTCTTATTATGAATTTCTAAACCTTCTTTGAGGCAGTACATAGCTAAACAATTCCATCCATCAACAATTTGGGTAATAAACTTCTGGCCAGATTCTCTTCTGAGCACATAATTTCTTACAATATTAATGGCTGAAGCAAATGTATAGATATAATATATTCATAGTTTATGCCATCTTATAATACTGTGTCTCAAATTTTGACTTGAAAAAATAATTCATGTTGGCGTAGATCGGAACACTGTCCTATCTAAAAACTCCTTTAAAACCCATAAGCAAAAAAGTAGTGGTAAATAGCAATGCATTGAATTGGTGGAAAGTATTAGGGTGCATAAAACCCAGGGGAAAATGTGTTCTTGGCACAGAGAGTTTAAAATATAAATAGATGAAGAGCAGTAAACACACTAGGAGACAGGCGGAGAAGATTCTTACCTAGGTAGACCTCCCTTCTTCCCTGCCTCTCATAGGATAGTTATAGCGTTTTTACTAAGATAAGTTAGTGTTTGTTGGAAAGAAGTCGTCAGATTTGGGGAGAGACTGAAAAAGAGGCAGTGAGTACCAATGTTCCCTCTAATTTTTTCCATCCATGTGTGGAATTAATTGTATTATGTGCAGCACCGATATTGAGGTGATGTGCGCCATCACCTCCGTACTTTCACAGCAGCCCTTATCCCACCAAGAGGTCTCAACTCCTACTACCTAGCTGGGTCTTAAGTAAGGTTTGTCTTCAGGTGACGTCTGCAGTACCTATCTGTTCATTCCTACAGCCTCCTTCCACAAGGATCAGTAGATGCTTCTCAAACTATACATATAAATGCACCCATGAGATGCAGCCATCTCTGAGGAGGAAAGTCAGTAGCCAGCTAGACCAACAGCACGGAGAGCATTGTGCAGTAGTTTGGAAAAAGAAGGGGAATTTTGGATAGGAAGAATCTTTTCCTCTTATGCAAAGTGCTTGAGATATTTAATGTTCAGACAGGACTTCATCTATAAAGGTCTCATCTGAATGTAAAATATAATACTGCAATATTTGAAATCAAAGTAAATGTTTCTTTTAAAATCAGGACGTTAAGGCTCAAAATCATTTTTAAAAAACACTCAAATTCCCCTTACTACCATCATCTTGTATTAACAGTGCAAAGCACTTTAAAAGGTTTATAGACTATTCAACCTTCATGTTGTTTATATTTTTACACTTGATCAGCTTGGACAACTAAAGTAGCACAGTCAAGTTCACCTACAGATTCTCATGCACACATACAGTGTTCCAAGTCTTGGTTATTACAGTGAAACACACATAGCCCTGTAAATTTATAAAGCACTTTACAAACTTTCACTTGACATGAAGTTCTCTCATTTCATTCCATGAGGCCACTCTCATGAGTAACAGCTACATGAATAATACTTTGCAGGATCAGGCCGCTAGATAAACCACGTGTCTTCCTGCCCACAAAAAACTTTTCAAACACTGCTAGGAGAGGTTTAAATCCATAACAGGGAATTGTTGTAATTGGAAATCAGAAAAAAAAAAAAAAAACAGTCACAAAAACATTTCCATTAGTCCTAGTTTTGGTAATTTCATTTTAAAACACAAATCTAAAAGCCAACAATATTTAGTGCTTTTCATTTATAAATCTCAGTGTTTTATAGAGGAATGTCAATATCTTTATTCCCATTTGGAAAATAGGGAAACTGAGGCACAGTGTGGGTGCGGTGACTTCCCAAGGCCACACAAAAACTCAGTGGCAGAGCTGGGGAAAGAGCCATAGTCTCTTGACTCCCAGGACTCCCCCAGCCCCGGGGCTGCGTGGGGGAGAGAGGACTCCCCTGCCGCAGCCCCAAGGCTGGGGAAGAGAGGTGTCATTTCCCACCGTAGCCCTGCACCCCCAAGCTCCCCCATCACTGCCCCCCCGCCTTACTCCACTACCTCCACCCACCCCCTGAGGCTACGCCCCTGTGTGCACACCTGCACTAATCAGCCCTTGATGGTCTCTTGTGCAGCCATGCAGGCTCGCAGCTTAGAGGGAATACTGGTGGGTACTTGATGATTGTGGTGAGGACGAAGCTCTGGAGATGGGGGACATAGTGGGAGGAAGAATGGAAGACAGAGGATAAGAAATTAAAACGGGGTATGGATGAGGTTGGATTAATTGGTAGAATGAAGTAAGTAGTGCTGAGAAATGAGAGCAAAGAGAGGGGCAGGGATGGAAATGAAACATTCCACTGTAGTTTGACTTTCTCTGTAGTAATCCCATAACCGGTTTAAAAATAAATTGATCTCGGGGCCTAAAGATCTTTTGTATTTTTTATCACCGCATGCTATAAGACATTTCCCATGAATAGGGCTCTTTTCCCTTTAGCCTTTGCCTTTTAGTCATTGCTGTACATCAATATAAATTGAGTTTGTTTCGAGTAGCCTGCTATACAAAACGCTTTAAGTTTTTATTACTTTTTCCTTTGTGAAATAACATGCCCTGTTCCTTTTGAAGCCAGGGATAAATTATGGATATATTATAGTTCAGAGTTCAGTATAGATATTAGATCATTCTGGTGCTATATAAATACTTTCCAACTGATGGAAGTAAAGGTGGATGGTCAGAGCTGCATCAATTTCGCCCATCCTGGAATGGTTTAGAACAGGGGTCGGCAACCTTTCAGAAGTGGTGTGCTGACTCTTCATTCATTTACTCTAATTTAAGGTTTTGCATGCCAATAATACATTTTAACGTTTTTAGACGGTCTCTTTCTATAAGTCTATAATATATAACTAAACTATTGTTGTATGTAAAGTAAATAAGGTTTTTAAAATGTTTAAGAAGCTTCATTTAAAATTAAATAAAATGCAGAGCCCCCCCGGACCAGTGGCCAGGACCCAGGCACTGTGAGTGCCACTGAAAATCAGCTCGCGTGCCGCCTTCAGCACCCGTGCCATAGGTTGCCTACCCCTGGTTTAGAAGCTAATAAATGAGTGGTGTTTTTAAGCATGGGCCACAGAGATACATTAGCTTCTGCTGCTTAGTTTGCGGAGTTGAAAGAGGTGCACTTTTTCTTGGTTTTTCATGTTATTTCCATTAGTGTAGCTAAGGTTCCTATGTTGACTTTACAGGTCAGCATTGTAGTGTTGATCGATTATAGTGACAAAATACATATGTAATGGTACGGCCTCTGTGGGAAACTAAGGAAAATTGGAATCCAAAATGTATATCCAATTAGCACTATTCCAATTATGAGAAATGTTCTGGTAAAGAAAAGCACGAAGCAATATATCTGCTTCCTGAGTAGAGATTTCATTTTTATTTTTAAGCAGAGCTCCTCATGAAAACTTCACTGAGTAGCACTTCACTTTGGCTTAATTCATTAACAGCGCAAGGTGATGCCAGAGAGAACCTTTCTTATTACAAATCTTGATAATTGATTTAAAAAAAATAAAGGGGGGGGTGCTCAGGAGATTGGTGCTTGTATTTAAAGGTGAGGTTGCCATTAGTAACACATTTGAACTTCTTGGTTGGAGAAGTCATTGTTCATTACTCACCTGAAGTGAAATGTTAATGGCCTGTGGTGATCTGAAGAAACCCTACAAAAATGCACAGGAAGCTCTAATGGCATTATACAATAGTCCTTTCCACACAGATCCCCCCTGCACGTTAGAAGGCCACAGAATGTGTTTTTTGCTTTTAATTAATGTATGTTCCATTAATTGGGATCTGGAATAGCAGAAAATGCAGAGAAGCACCTGCTACTGACTAAAGGATTCACCAGGAGACAAGTATTGTGCATTACTTATCAGTATATAGGACATGGGCTGTCTGGAACCATTACAATTTGGAACCGTTTCTGAAAGAAAAAACCTCATCACATTAGAAGGAACCTGTTCAGTTACTCTTATTCTTCTGTGTTACTGTCTATTGTTTCTGATTGCTTTTTAGAAGACTAACAATTTTGGTAAAATGATTTTTTCCTCTCATGATTTGAACGGAGTTGAAATTAATAATACTACCTGATAATAGCGCCTTTCCTCTCAAGGGATCCCAAAGCACTTTGCAGGCATAAAAAGACATTTGATCTCTACATAGGGATCAATTAATTGACCAATGAAATGCACCTTTGGTGTGCAGGTCTTCAAGATAACTCAGCAGTTCAGGACAGCTGCTCAGTCTGCCCAAGGAGGAAGAAGGCTAGTTTTTGAGCATTGGTGTAACAGATTACTCACTTATTAGATTGTTTAGACCTATCAAATAAACTAGAAGGGCTCAAATATAAGTGATGATAGAGAAAGGGACTTTGCAACCTGATGAGCAGTAGGACCAAAAAAAAATAATTGTTACTGGTAGCTGGATTCATTGGTGACCATCAACATAAGGAGAGGCTTTTTTAGTTTTCCAGTAACACAAGGAGAATCACAAACTTTTATGTGTAAAAAGAGCAGCTTGATGGCTTGAAATGTGTTCTGAAATAGGTTGATTTGAGAGTCTTTTAAAGGTAGAGCTTGTACCCAATGTGGCAGAGTCCGAAGCACCAAATATAGATGCTCATCTCTGGTGAAAGATCCTGCCCTTTTGGGTTCAAGGAGGCAGTTTACTGGTATGTGTGCTTCTGGCTGGGAAGGCATTCTGACCTCTGGGGCTAGAAGATGCTTTAAGAATTTTGTGGCTAAAGTGGTATATGGATCTGGGAATTTTAGAATGCCATCTGAGTCTTTCAGCTTTTGTGGAGATTCCTGCTTTCCCACTGAACAGGTCTTGCCACTCAAATGATAAATCTTCAACTACCTTCTGTGCCTAAACTGGTAAGCTAGAAGCTCTCAGCCAAGAAGTTTGTGTCATGGCTGATCATGCAAAGGAGCTGTATATCCCAAGAAAGGAAGGTGTACTTGGCAAGGACAGCTTGGTAACTAGCTTTACACTTTTGAAGGGTAATGTGAGGGTTTACGCCCCTCTTTGCAGGGTAGCCTGGCCCAGTGGCCAGAGTCCATAGAATTGCCCCCGGTTACAGGGTAGCACGGCCTAGTGGCCAGAGTCCATAGAATTGCCCCTGGTTGCCGGGCAGCCTGGCCTAGTGGCTGGAGTCCATAGAATTTCCCCTCGTTGCCAGGCAGCACGGCCTGGTGGCCAGAGTCCATAGGATTACCCCTGGTTACAGCGCCGTAGGACCTTGCCACTGGCTCAGCAGGGAGATCCTACCAAAACATGCTGAGGCTTACCAGGGGCAAGATACCAGTCCACCACCCCCCACCCCGGGTTGCTTCCTACCGTCTTGAGGGTTGGGGTCTCCCACGAATCTCCAGGTTCTCCGCAGGTCTCAGAGTCCGTCGCCTCCTCGGGTTCCTCCCACAGCAGGGCTTCATGCTGGCCAGGGGAAGCTTCAGATCCCAGCAAGTTCAAAGGTGGTGGCTGGTCCTCCGCAGGAGTTTCCTGGGTAGGTCCTCCCCCTGCAGCCACCAGCCCAGAGTGAGCTGAATTTCCTCCTTTTATACTCCCTGGGCACTTGGAGCATGCCGAGTACGAGCGGGGCAGGACTTCCGCTGCCAGAGTTACTGGTCTGCACTGCTGGGGCTAGTGTGGGGCGGGGCTGTCCAGTCACAGGTAACCAGACAGGAATTATTTTACATTCAGGAGGGCCACGTACTTTGCCAATGAGTAAGGGGAACCAGCTTGTGTCATGGGCTGCCTAGGCATTAAGAAAACTGACAGGAGAGTATGAAAGTACTTGGACCCCTTGTGTGAGGGACCTAGTAGATATGCGTCTGTGACACCTCTGACAATTCCAGGTCCAGAGCTTTCGTAAGTCTACCCAGAAAATCCTCCTCATTCTTTAAATCACCTAGAGGAGAGACCACAGACTTGGTAACTGAGCCATCCAAAGGAGAGAATGATTGTGGTGGCCCTTTTAGAATGGCATCTTCCAAACTGTCAGCATTTTCATCTTCCAAATAGTTGATGGAGAATATATGGAGAAAGTTGCTAGGATGCAGCTGACATCATGGAAGCTTGTCTCTATCTCTGACATGTTGAAGTCACATCTTCTGGACCACAGACACAGTTGCATTTCAGGCTGCACTACACTTATGTTCTTGGCTGAGGTACAAGGACATAAGTAGTTTACAATTGCAGCACCATCCAGAGAGTTCCAAGCTCATGCCCCCTCTGTGCATGTATCACATACGGTGAGAGCTCATGCAGGTAATCATTTTCAAGAAGATTTACCCTTTCTGACATGTATACTGTTATATTACTAAAAATCCTGCTATACAACTTTTTAAAAAAGCACTCAACATAGCCATTATTCAATTAACAAAAATTCCCAGTACTGTACGTAATACAAACACGGGATTTTCCCTAGAATACCATTGGTCCATCAAGTCCAGCATCTTGCCTGGTGCCTTATCCTCCCTTTACTCTTCCCCCACCCCAAAATACTCCTCCATAATATAATTATGTACATTGTATAATTGATTAGACAGATAGTGGCAGTGGTGTTCTTTCATGACTCCTACAGCATTAGATCAGAGCACTTGCTACTGTGAATTACAAAGTTCTCTTTTTGAAGAAGTGAACTCTATTTATTAGTTTTAAATTCACCTGCCGTTCAAGCTATTGAGTTATCTTATTATGGGACAGTGCAGAAAGGAAGAACTGATCATTTTTAATTGTATCTTCTGTAAATGCCTCAATCTCTTGCCCTTTAACACTTCTCCTTCCCAGGCTAACTAATCCTATCTTTCTGCAATGCAGAATTTATCATATGTAAATCCCAATACACCTCTGGCCATCTGTGTTATCCTTCTTTGGACCTCGTAATTCTCAGATGTCTTATTTTTAGATAGGCAACTAAAATTGGATGCATTATTTAATATGAACATTGTTGATCTGGATAAACACGTTTAAACCATGCTCTGTATTTTCTCTCTCTCTCTCGCTCTCGCTGTATTTGCTTTAACTGCTGTTCATTTTGTTCATCTGTTGAGGAACAAAAATCAAGAGGAATGGTGTGTCAACTTCAGTTCACACGCAACCTGTCAATCAATCATGATCTGTTCCTATGGGGAAATCTCTACATTTTTCCTCTATGAACTATTCCTGGCAGTCTTATGGTTAAAATGTTGACCTTTGCTCTCACATTTGCGTGTGTATTATGCCCATTTTTTCCTGCTCTTATCTGATTCAGATCCAGGACCTCATAATCAGCATATTGTAAATCTATTTATCTTGTATACTTACAAGGCCCTACTATCTCAGCATTTGCTATTTTAATGTATTTGTCCTCACAACACGCCAGTGCAGAAGGGAAGATCAGAGGGGGAAGTGAGGTACATAAAGATAAAGTGACTTGCTGAAGGTCTTAAAGGGAGTATGGGCCAGAGCAGGGAAGGGAATTGTACCTCCTAATCACTTAGACATGCTTCCTCCTGAATCACCTTTATTACTAAAGAGAAAACCATGAGATTGATAAGGAGGATAGCCTGAGAGGATCTCACTGCCAGAAGACTCCAGCTTTCTACAGCTATATAAAAGACAGTTGTGTGTGTGCCTGCCAACATGATAGTTCAGCAGTAGGTATTTGTGACACCACTGGTATGCTTAATTGATGTGTTGGTATTAACAAACGTGTAATGGCATAAAGCACAGAGAATTTTGTTACAGCTTTGGCAAACCTGTACTGAAAGAAAGAGTAGCACAGATGGCTGAAAGTAGCAGTAAAATATTCTATTACATGTCTGCAAAAATCATTAGACAGCCACTGTAGATGTTATTAATGTATCAGATTCACTTGGGGAGTCACGTTTCTGTAATATGCATTAAAACAATGATACTTTTGTTTTTAAATGGAACTGTTGCCAAATACCAACATGTATTTCTGCAGTTATGAAATGAGGTTATCAGCAATAAAGAAGATGCAATCCAGGTTACACATTTATTCTCAATGGCGTTGTCTGTCTTTTGCCAGCTACCCACAGTAAGCAACTAGCAACACTACTGTTGTCTTTGGCCACCACTGCCAATATGCAGTCTTATAAAGTTATATCACAAACCCAATGTATTGATTCGGAGCATACAGTAAACCCAGAGGAGCAGAGAATTTTTAGCTAGAAGACAAAAGTATCAGAATTTGACCTAATTCTGAGAAGCAAGAATAACTTATAAGAAGCAACTGGTTAAATACAGCCTTTTATAGTTAGTGAATAATATTTGAACCTCTTTTCATCCTGTGGTATGTGTGTGTTGTGTATTACTTTCAACCTTGAGGTTAATTCAAGCATTCATGATTTACAGTCCATTATATTACTAATTATTGATTAATTTTGGATGGATTTCTGAACATTTCTTAAAGCTACCTTTATAACAAAGAAGCGAAAACTCCTTACACTTTGTCTGCAGGATTAAAAGGCTGACTATATTGCACTACGTGGCAGAGCTATGTAGCAATGACCAGCCATCAGAATAATACATAGATGTTAAACTAAGTGAAGAAATTCAGTCTTATTGATTGAAATCCCTCCCCTTTCATGCTTAAGAACTCTTTTTATTAGTATGATTGTGGCGGGGTTTCTTTATTTTGTAGTTGCTTTTTTTGGCTCTTCAAAAGTAGAACTATAAACTGCCGCAAATAGGCAAGTTCCTAAATCAGAAACTTCCATATGAATTCTCCCTTGGATTACATTTATTTTCTAGGCACCTAGATATATTTTGAAGTACACAATTTGACTCAACTGAGGTGGATGTGTGCTTCTAGTAAACATGAGCCAAACAAGACAAGTTGAGTGATCACATATTGCTTTGCGGTTTTTCATCTATAAAACTTAACCAAAAATGATGAAAGAAATTAAAAACAAAAATCCATAACCAAAGCTTGCTCATTCTGAAGTCAGTGGTGGTTTTGTAGCTGACTTGAAGGGGGACAAGATTTGGCCTGTAGCTGAGTCTTCACTAGTAAAAGGACAAGTGGTAGTTTTACATTTGGGTTTTCCTCGACCAGCTATATTGAGATAAAACTACCACTTAGCTTTTCTTACTAGGATTTTACAAGATAGAGATCTTATGTTAGCTATCTCTTTAAAAAAACAAACAAACACACAAATCATTTTAACTGTCAAGATGCAGCCAAAGTTGTAAATTAGGGGTCCAGTAGAGTTAAAACACAACTGATATTTGGGAGCTTTTGTCCAGTACACTCTCATTTCCTCACATGTTGCATTAGCAAACTATTGTTGCTTCCTTTGTCCATGATCAGCGCAATGGAATTTTGGCAATACTGACGAAAGCGTCATTAAAATAATGCGTCTGACAGGTTTCAGGACCAGTAGCTGTGGAAGATGACCTTGGTAACTAATAAACTGAGTGAAATCTCCTATATGTGTACCTTAGGGCAGGGCTATTCTGATTTTCGGTCCGTTGGAAAAACTGTATGTTTTCTGAAAAAAGTCACTTGGAAAAGAAAAGTGAAAAAGCCCACAAATGGATTCATGTGTTAGTAGGTCTGCAGGGTGCCTTGTGTAAGCTGCTTGTTATATTTCAGCCAAAGACTTCTTCCTGCTAAGGGCAAATTTCAACGTACTTATAATAGATAGATGCAGATGTAATCAGTCTTCCTGAGTATTCTACCAGTGGGAAGCTTGTGGTAACAATCTCCCTTTTTAAATCAGCAGCCACAAAGCTGATTATGTCTGAGAAAGAATTTTTGAACTTTCACAATGTGCTTGAGGATAGTTAAGTGTTAATTCTTTCTCAACAAAATTTAAATAGTGTGTGCTGAACAGCCAGACATCAGAATTTCAAGGTAAGTGCACTTGAGCAGTTCTCTCACTTTTTTTCACTTCCTATTGATTGTCCGAGCAAATGGTGAAGGCCTCCTTGTCATACTTTTTTCTTCATTTTTTTTGGAAGGCATCTGCAGTAATTTGGACATAATACTTAGCAGTTTTCAGACAAAGCCAATAGCACTAATTGGCAATGGCAGTTTTCCCTATAAGGGTTGTTGTCATTAGCAGATCATTTTTCATATAGATGCTCATAGTCATTAGCAGATCGCTTGTCATTTTTTGACTGTTTTCCTCAACCTACTGACATGTGAAGACTATCCACATTAGCTAGCACATGTTTAAAAAAAAAACTTTTTCCCTAGTGAAGTCAAGACCTAGTTGTGTACCTGTGAGATTAAATCTCTCTGAAGCAGAATATCCAGTGTGAAGTGCTTCATGATTTCCTGAAATTGTTCATTATGTGCAGCATTGAAGCTGAGGTTATGATCAATTTCTTATCCATTTTTGGGTTGTAATTTTCTCATTGTTACCTAATAGTCATAACAAAAACTGTGATTTTCTCATCACTTCCCCTTTCACTTTTTAAATTAAAGTTCACATACTATAATTAGTTAGTTTATAGTATTTTTAAAAGAATATCAAATAGATGTTACGTTCATGTAAATAATTCAGAGTAACATAGAAATTATTGATAAAAACAGATTTTTCACAAGTTTTCCTTTGATAGGTGAGAGAGTTATTAAAACCAGATTGCCTATAGACACTATAATATTCCTATCAGACAATTTCCCCCCTCTCCTAGCCTTTGTGTTTCATGATCATTCTTTCACCAGTCTTAAATAGCATGCATTTTGCCTCCATACTATTTTATGGTCCCTCTCTTTCAGCTTTGATTTCCTACATAATCTTCCATCCTCTGATGGATGTGAAGATATTCATAATGAATATTCTTCTCTTCACTCAATCTCCTCAGCCTATCACTCCTTTTTCTGCAGTACTCTGGTGGACTCCTAGCTGTTGCTCAACTTCCTTCTACTGTGCAATCCAAAAATGTACACGATGTTTCTGTGCTTTTTACAGAAGTGAAAAACTTTGCCCAGCATGGGGGTAACAGAATACTGTAATATTTTTTGCCACACCAACAGTGCAGACCAATAGAGAAGGGTTATTTTTGATTATACAGGATTTACTGTCTTATAGCAGGATGCACTCTGCCATCTTTATAGCTAGCACCAAAAAAAAAAAGAAGAATTACAAAGCAAGGCATAGATTTTTTAAAATGCTTGTCAAACTATGACTCCAGTAAAGCATTTAAAAAAATTTCAGATAGCAAGGCTCTTGATCTTTCTGGCTTTGACTTTTTTTTTTCTGAAGTATTAAGAAGACAGTAACTCTGATCTTGTTCTTTCGTTCTTTCTTTGTTACTATAATTCTTGGTCAGAAATGTCAAGTGTTTTAAAAACAAATATCTGTCTATGTATATTTCCTACATACTCCTTTCAAGGACAGGAATGAAATGCACAGCACTTCTACAGAGATGGATTTCCACAGAGAATGTGGAACAGAGCCAGCAAATAACAGTCCACATAAACAAGTGTTCTTTCCTTATAAGAGGCAGTCTTTAAGAATGAAGACAATAAAGAACATTTTTGTCAGGTTATGACAAGTGTATTGTATGAAGGCTCAGGATCTGAAATCTTAGAAACCATCCTGAAAACAGGAGGTACATTTTACTTATTGAAGGACATAAATCTTATCATTTATTGTAATTCTAGTAAATTTTGCTACTTGTTTAATGTATAGTACAAGATACTTTCTTTCGATTTGGGAGTAGATTAACCCATTCTTTTAAGAATCTATTAATTTCACTTTAAGAAAACTAGAGCAGCTACAAACATTTGCTGCCTCCATTACTGCTTGAGCTCATTTCAAACAAGTGTGCTTAGAAGCATCAGGAAAGCCCTAATTGTTACCAAAAGCACCATATCAGTTGTGTTTGAGGTAGCAGAATTCCTCCTTGTTCCTTTCAAAAAGCCTTGTGCAAATTAAGGGCCTTAATGGTCACATTAGAATGAAGGAAGCAAGGTCTGTAAGAAATTGAACCAAAAAATCAATAAAAGAAAAATGTTTTATATTTGCTGTTGCTGGCATGGCAGATCTGATATTACTTTATAAAATTATTAAACATTTCTGTACATTTTGAAGCACTTGAGTTCATGATGATGTAATTATAGTGGTGTAACCTTTGGTATAGACTCTAAAATTGAACCTATAAATATTTAATTACATGGTAGAGAATATTCTTTTAAAAAATAATAATGCTGAACACTGATCCAATGTATTCAGAACCTGTGTAGTGATAACTACCCTATATTTACCATACAAAATTCAATTTGCTGTTTACTTCAGCTCCGCAAGTCAGTGTAAATCAGGAGGTTTACAAAATAATAACGGGACATGCTCTTGATAGATCTCAGAGAGCTGTCACTATTACATGAGAACAGGAATTTTCTACATTGAATAGCCATTACAAAATAACATCTGGTCTATCAAGTTAACGGTCTTATTGAATCATTTAGGTTTTCCCATATCTCTTGGACGACACAGTCTTAAAACACTATTCCTACCATTAGTGGAGTCCAGGTTTTGCTAGTGTAGGTTCAAAGGAGAAGCCTTATTAGACTTAACCAGTGCTTAATTTGTGCCAGGTCTGAGCCCTGGCATCTCTGGGCTTGCCAGGTCAGTTACCGGCAAGAGGCTCATGCTAGCCACAGAGCGTACTTTCTGCACGGGGGCTGCAGCCGCTTCCCCCTCAAGCTCCAGTTTCACGCAAGTCCAGCAGCTCACTGAGCCTGCCTGACACCCAGCGAGTGCAGCTGCGGCTAAATTGGCATAAGCTGAGTTCCCATGTCATGGACAGCGGAGTCCTTCGGGTCCAGGGATGCCACCCCCCAGCAGTGCTTCTGTCAGCACCAGCGCCCCCTTCACTTGGTGTGGGGCTCCCATGAGCAGGCTGCTGCCCTCTGGAAGGCCCAGGAGAGGCAGCAACTCCCCAGTGTTGGCAGTGAGGGGAGAGGTGAGGCATTAGCCACTGGGATAGTGACTATGCAGCCAGGGCGCAGTGCAGGACAGGGGGAGCTGGGCACCAAAGCAGGAGGGTAGCTCTAGGAGGCTGGCAGGGCCCTGCCGGGGGAGGCAGAGCAGTTGGAGTGAGGTGCACAAGATGCACCCAGAAGGAAGGCGGCACTGTGCTCCAGCCAGGGGTCGCTGTCTCCCATGGTGCCCACAATCCTGGCTACCACAGCCCCCAGCAGCAGCTGTGCTTGGCGGGAGGGGCGCTGCCTGGCCCATCCCCCTCAGGCGACCCTCACTAGGAGGAGGTGGGAGCTGGGCCCAATCCTAGACTCCCTTGCGTGAGGGGTGGGGTGCTCTTCCATAGGGGATTTCAGCTGGGCAGGTGCCCCGATCCAGGCCGAGAGCCGAGCAATCCAGGTTCAGGTGGCAGGGCCCACAGCCTCTTTGTACAGGAGTAATGGATTAGGTGGGGCAGAAAATTCATACACACACACCCGCCCACATTGAAAGAGCAATGGGACTGGCTGGGGTTGAGGAGGGCAGCGCTGCTCTCCCGTGTCCCCTGCCCCATTTGGAAACCAAAGCACCAGCCCCCACCCCCAGGACATGGGGGTTTGTGATGGAACATGGGTTGGGGGGTACATGGGGGATAGGTAGGGTTGGGAGTGTGTGCAGGATGAGGGATAAGCAGGCTTGGGTGTATTGGTTGTGGGATATGAGTGCATCAGTGCTTAATTTGTGCCTGGGCTGAGACCCAGCACCTCTTTCATTACAAATTAAGCACTGGTTTTAACATATGCTAGATTTGGCCCAATGTGAGATAATTAAATATTGTGGATCATGTTTAATACTTCCTCTTCTGTTCCATAAAGTATTCTCCCCTCCAGTTCTATGTTTGGTTCATACATTCTGCATGTTGAGAGGAAGGCTAGGTAGAAGGTGGTTACGGTGACACAGAACTCAGTCAAGAAATCTAGATTTTGCTCCCAGCTGTCCAAGAGTCTTCCTGTGTCACCTGGGGCAAGCACTTAACCTCTCTGAGACTCAGTTTCCCCATCTGTAAAACAGGGTGGTCCTGAGGAATCATTCATTAAAATTTGTAAATGGCTGTGTGATTGCATGGAAGATAGTGTATAGCTGAAAAGTACTATTTATTTTAATTTAGAATAAAATTCATAATCGTAATTTTACAGTGGGTTTCCTTTTGCTTAATTATGAGCAGGAGGAGAGAGTTAGAAGGGAGCCTTATTCCCTGTAAGGGGAAGAAAGTTTGCTATAGATTAATTAGAGCACCTGAAGCCAATTAGAGCACCTGAAGCCAGTCACATGATAAAACCCCCCTGCTTCAATCAGACAGTGTGGGAGTTGGAGCAGAGAGGAATTGGTGTTGGAGCAGAGAACAGTTTGAAGGAGTTGGAGCAGAGAGGAATTGGTGTTGGAGCAGAGAACAGTTTGAAGGGAAGCAGAGGACAGTTTGGAGAAGTGCTGCGGTGAGCTAAGAAGTCCAAGACCCTAGGTAAAGGGGCACCTGGCTTGTACAGAGGGAGGGCAGGAAGCCCCCCCACAAACTGAAGGGCAGGAGAGGGAAGTAGCCCAGGGGAAGGAAGTGTCAGTTCAAGTGGTTTACCACTATCCTCAGGGCCCGGGGGCTGGGACCTGGAGTAGTGGGTGGGCCCAGGTCCCTCCCTCTCCACTGCCCTCCTCTAGGACACTAGTGAGGCAGTTAACATTCCACTGCAGGGGCAAGAAATGGTGCCCTGAACCGCCCCCACCCCACCCCCCAAGAAAAGAGAGCGTGAGACCCATCAAAATAGTGCCGGCAATTTGCCACACAACCAAGACAGGTTATTTAATGACCAAATATCCAAAGTTGCCTATCTGGTTATGCGCACTAGCTCAAACATGCACATTTTCACACCCAAGAACTTGGATTTGAAGATGGAAATCTGATAGTTAGATATCCAGCTGTTCACTTTGCTTGTGTAAATGCTGCCTGGAAACGTACGTTTTGTGAGGCAGAACAGCTCCTCTGAGGTGATATGTTCCCTCAGTTCCTGTTGAACAGTTTTTACACTTGGATGCCTACAGTTGGGAAATCTAAATGAAACTGCTTGATTTTCACAGGTGATGTGAATCCATAACTCTTTGACCACAGTAAAAGCTATGAGTATTCAATATCTTTTAAATCAGGCTCCTTGTGTAGGTGCTGAATATGGATTTAGGTGCCTAACTTTAGGCTCAAGTTTGTAAAATTTGGCCAGCATTTTGATGGGTTTATTCTTCTTTTGCATGATTAATTGTTATTAATATGCAAGTTATTTGCATGTCAGGAGACAGTGTAACAGCATATAAGTTAAAAAAATTTAGTCTGTGTTCTTGTTTTGTTCATTTTCTGTACTATTGATCATGGACTAAGTCTACAGATGGGGTTGTAAGGACAAAATCCTCAATCAGTAATTATTGTTTTAGGAAAATTAATAACATTTCACCGTCATTTGTGTGTTCCTTGTGGTCCTCTGCTGCAGTTCTCAAACTGTATCTGTCTGCCCTGTGTTTCCTGACTCTGCGACTGGAATAAGGATTTGATCAACAGGAACTAAAAGTAGCTCATGATGCTGACAACATTCTTATCAATGTCAAGCAGACCTGCCTACTTAAAAGTTACTTTTTGTTTACATGCAGGTATTCAGGTTTTCTACAAGAAAGCTTATTGAGGAACAGTTAAAACATTCTTATGTACTCCCCTACCTCACAGCATTTTTGTGAGGCAAGGCTAATTAATGTTCAAGGCCCTTCGTACATTTTTGGTTTTTACTGATTTTTACTGCAAAATTTCTGGGTTTTACAAAAACTGTGGTTTGGTTTTTTACAAGTTGTCATCCCAGTTTTGGACCACTCAAGTACGTGAAAATACTCATTATATGTTAGAAAATCCAATATATTACATTAGGTCGCTGTTTATGTTAATAATAAATAAGTCTACGTGTAAGTGCAAGGCTGTCTGTCAGGGTAATGCAACGTAGTGGGAGATGCACACTTTCACACACGCACATGCATATGTGCACATCAGTGAACTCCCCAGACTCCGCTCCCCTCTCCAGGAGGACAGATGGCAGCTTGGTTACTCTGGCCACCTCGGTTACTAAGCTGCCATCTCTTCTTCTGGAGCAGGCTGGAAGCAGAAGACGTGGAGGAGGCAGCATGAGGCGATAGCACCTCACCTCCGCCACCTCTTGCGGGCCCAATCTGGGAGAAGAGAAGGTGGTTCAATAACCTGGGCTGCCCAGTTTGCTCAGTCACCATCTCTCCTTCCAGAGAGAGGAGCTGGGTCAGAAGTGCACTTACTTTTCTCTATTGGTGTTTTTTTTCCTCCCTGTCTGCCAGTCCCCCCATATTAACTCTAATATTTACCCAGAAAACTCTGGAGTTAATTTTTGCATTAAATTTATACTTTTTTTTTAATTTTTGTATTAAACATTGATAAATTCCACGGAAACTTTAAACACAAAAAAATTGAAAAAGTAGGGCCTTGTTAATGTTGTAAAGTACATTAAAATCTTCTGATGAAAGCTAATGTTGTAAATCTGAGAAGTATTATTTTTCCAAATTATGAATTTTCTGTGTTGGCTGCTGCTGAACTGGTAATGCTTGTTAAATGGCAAGTGTAGAAGATTAAGAAATATTTACATGTCAATGCCAAGCTAAAGCCTGTTTGTTTGTTAGATACTTTATTTTTATAACAAAGTAATGTATGATCTGGGTTTGCATTATTTGCTGGCTTGTTAATTAGGTCCATGAAGATACATATCCTACATATTAATTTCATGGTATATTCTACTAATTGAGATGCATAAGTTAGAGTTTCACTGGCAAACGTCTGTAAGATTCAGTACAAGCAGCATGTTACATCCATTCAAATACAGCTATTAGGAGCTAAAGAGACAATTAGCAGCCTTAATGACTCCATTGCCAGGCCTAAAAGTATAAATCACATAGAGGAGCAAGGTCTTATAGGTCCAGCATTCATAATTAACCTTCACAATGCAGTGAATAAAAAAAGAGAGGGAAAATATACTTAGAAGCAATTAAATAAAATTAAATACTGAAACAACCTGACAGAAGTGTTTGATGGTATCACATTGCTATCTTGCATTGTGACTTCAAACACTGCTTCTAGGAAACCTGTCAAATGGCCATGTCTGTGCTAGGGCTTTTTAAAAAAACTCCCACTTTTGCTAACACTTGCTCAGGTTCACTATTGTTAGCAATACTGGGATCTCTGGTGTGCATGAGACACTGACTACCATTTGTCACATAGCCCTGCTTAGGTGAGGTCCAGTCAAGATGGTGTTTATAATAACAACAGCAGCACAGCCAGTGGCCCATTCAGGTGCCCAGCAGTGTTGCTAACACGAGTGAAATTGAATCAGCGTTGACAAGTAGTGGGATGTTTTTAGAAAATGCCTTTAGTGTAGATAGGGCTGCCAGGTGTCCAGTTTTCAACTGGAACGCCCGGTCAAAAAGAGACCCTGATGGCTCCGGTTAGCACTGCTGCCCTCAACTCAAAAGCCAACCACTAGACTCTACAAGTGATACTGTCATTTAAACACAAAATATTGTTTTGTCCAATTGCCTGTGTTACTGTATGCAGAGGAGGCTAAGAATCAGTGGTCCTATTGTGTTCCCTCAGGGGCATTGAAGAATAATATGAGAAGAATGAAAGCCTCTTTCAGGAGCAATGTTCCAATAAAAATGTTATGCCCTCTTATCAACTTGGACATAGCTGTGCTGCTTTGTAGATTCATTGTAATGACCACTACCTATTGCACATATTGTTGTATATTCTAAAAGTGTTCTTTAATCTAACATTTCAGTGAACTGTTTTCATTCTGGCTCATAATTTATTTTGTTGAGCGCTTTATCAAAAAATTACGAGATCAGAAAAGAATGTCATGCATTCCAGTAGAGGAAGGAAGTATTTTAGTGTAATGCACTTACTGGTTCTTGCCTGAAATATTGTTCTAGGACCCAATCGACATTCCTTGTACACCCAACCGCTAATTGGTTTCAGCAGGAGTTTCAGATGCACAAGGAATGCAGGCTTGTGTCCCTAATCAACTATTAATGCCAAGATTTTCAAACGTGGGTGCTTTAAAAATTGGATCCTAAATTCATTTTTAGGCATCTAAATAAACACTATGTACTGAACTGAACACCCAATATCTCCCATTAAGTTCAGTGGCTCAATACATTTGAAAATCAAGCTGTTTGTTTAGGTGCCAAAATAAGGACTTGACTCCTGTTTTTAAGCATCCACTGTTGACAATCGTGGCATTCATTTTTTAATTTAACACTGTGGTTGTAGGTCTATTGGTATGTTTTAATTATGTTGGCTGCTGATTTTTAATCCCTAACAGTTGACATGCTGTTTGATGGTTTAATAATCATGAGGCTTACAGTTTTCAAATGTTATATTTTGCCATTATCATTGAACAGCGGTGTGGTGGTTCCATGCAGTATCTTGTCAAATATTAGCCACGATTTTGGTACTTACTTTAAGTTCTTTACATAGGAGTTATTTAAATCTAACTCATGCTTTCTTTTTCGCTCTACTGAAACTGAAAGATACATTCAGTTTCAAGCAGAGATGGCTCAGTATTTACCAGAGGTGGTTTTGACCAGGTGAAATCATGGTTATCACCTTGGGAAAAATCAGTTAATCCATTTAAGGCATTTTCTGTTTTAAAAATCATTTTGTTAATGCACACCACATTACACTTAGCTTTAGTTACATATTCTAATTGTGATTACATATGGCAGTAGATTCATAGATTAATTTAGGGTTGTGCAAATAAAAAGTAAAACTGCAAGGGGTGTAGTACTACAATATGTAATTCTAATACTGAAAATAGGAATGTCGCATATATTTTGGTTCAGTATTTTCTAAAGGAAGCTGTACATGTCATGACTCATTTCAGTTTTTAATATTATATAAACAGTCAAACACATTTGTTTATGAAAATGACAATAAATCATAGTCATAGGCTTGAAGCATTAAGTAATCAGAGCATGCAGAGTTGCAGATTACCAATCCAGGTCCATTTGGCCATGCCACATTCTGTAGCAGAATATCAACTTTGATTTAGTGGATAGGTGGAGCCTGTTCCTCAGTTTTGAATGGATGTATCCAAAGTTTGAAAATTTCTTCTTTGCTTGCTGAATTTGTTGGACTCTTTACTATTTTTCGCAGTTTCCCATTTAAGACAGTATTTACCAGAGCCCTGTCCTAAACTATCAGAGGGGTAGCCGTGTTAATCTGGATCTGTAAAATCGGCAAAATGTTCTGTGGTACCTTATAGACTAACAAACGTATTGGAGCATGCCATGCATCCGACGAAGTGGGTATTCACCCATGAAAGCTCATGCTCCAATACGTTTGTTAGTCTGTAAGGTGCCACAGAACTCTTTGCCGCTGTCCTAAACTAGTTTTTCCTGGGGAAAAAACCAACCCTGGTTTCAAGGAAGAACACGTTAAATGTGTTTTTATAAAATATGAGCAGTCTTCACTAGTACTCTCTAAATATACTAAAATGCTGATCCATCAGAGAAATGGGGGGAAATATTTTTAATTATTAAATATGTGATTGAAAGACAACCTTTTTTTCTTTTTTCTAATACAAATAATTGGAAATACAGCATTTCTAAAAGATATGCTATAGCTGAAACAGACGCTATGGGTTTGTTGCAGGAATTTAGGGCCTCTGTTTTGAAGGAGTTCAGACTTTTGTTACATCTACACACCCTGTGGCAGTGTGCCTCCTAACCCCAGGTTGACAGATTCAGGCTCGCACTGCCAGGCTAAAAATCACTGTGTAGACGTTGCGCCACAGGCTGGAGATCGGGCTCTGAAGCCTCGTGAAGTGGGTGGGTTCAGAGCCCAAGCGCCAGCCTGAGCCACAACTTCAAAGTACTGTCTACACAGCTGGTTTTAGAGTGCTAATGCAACCTGCAAAAACCCATGTCTGTTGACCTAGGCTAGGAGGCTTGCCGCCGTGGGCTGTGTAGACGTACCCTAGATGATCACAATGATCCTTTTTGACCTTCAAATCTATGAATTTGAATTTGTAACTGTTAATGTTGAGGAAGATTTTTTTTTTTAAACTTTTTAACAGATGGCCACTTACTGCTAACTGTAGTGATTACACTTCTAATGTGAATTTACTATGTCTTCTAAGAATGTGAAGGCACTCGACATTTCCTATAAATGTAAAAGAGAAGAAGAATAAGAGAGCTAGACAGTTCCAATACTATTGGATGAATAATTGCAAACCATTATGGACAATATTTTGGCGTGTTCTGAGTAAACAGGGACTATCTTTCTATCATTTTTTCTAAAAATTGCATCAAGCCTAGGCTGCTTTACCTCTTGAAATGGAAGGACTGTCTAGGGTTGCCAATTTGGAGCGTTCATCACATGACAATCTTTAATTAAAGATTGTCCTTTAATTTCTGGAAACTCCAGGACAGTCCTGGAGGGTTGGCAACCCTCAGACAGTCAGATTTTTTTATATTGTTTGCTTTACGCCATGACTCGGTTATAGTCCAGTCAGCATATTTTGAACCAGGCAGTCTTCCTCAGTGGTGCCAATAAAACTAGGTCATCTCAAGGAGTACTTCGTGGCTCATGTGGCAAGATAAGATACAATAAATGACTGGCTCAGCAAAACCCCAGCTAAACATTGAAAGTGTTACTTTACTGAGACCAAATGTAGATGTGGGAATACATTCCTCCTTTGTTGTTGTTTCATTATTAAAATGTGTGTGTGAATGGGTGAGTGGTCGTGGTGGGGTTTGTGCTAAGTTGATGGGCTCATATTTCATAAGCTCATAAGATTGAATGGTATAGAATAAAATCGATATTTCTGCTAATTAAGTATTTTTGGGCGGTGGAAAGACCAAATGGCATTGTAAAGACATTTCAAACTTTCATGTGTATTGACTAAAATTATTGGCTTGAAGATCTGAAATCTCTACTATAGAGATTTTTCTTTTGTTTTATAGGAGAAGCAAAATACATTGGATGTTCTGTAAAAACTGATTCTCTGCATTTATGACAGAAGGGAGATAGTTCTTGGTGGATATAAAATAATGGCATTAACATTAATGTCAAATATTAACATTAACATTAATGTCAAATATTCCGAGCATTTAAGTGCAGTATTTTCTTTGCTACTGCTTAAACCCCTCCACCCATTGGGTCCTCCTTTAAAGGATCTTCCTGATTTGGAATAGTGGGTCAGTTCAAATTTAGTGGACATTTGCACTGGTATCTTTTTATATCACAATTTTTTTTAATTACCATTTGTTCTCTATTTTATTAAAACATTGTCTAAATTGCCCTTTTAAAAAATATTAATTATGTTTATACTTCTGGTTGTGCTAATAGACTTGTTGCTGAATAAGTGTTGATAATAATTTGATGATGGTGCATTAAGTAAGCAACTGGGATTCTTCCTCTTCAGTCGCAGTTTCCCCCACTCCTCAAAATCACTGCCTTTGTTTTTGTTCATGGAGAAATGTTTACCTACCTCATGGAGGCAGATGGGCCTTTGTTGTTATCGTTTAGACTCTACTGGCTTCATTTTTGCTCTAGGGTCCCTACTAAAGCAATCTAGGGCCCTCTAATAACACCCCATACTGGTGTAATGTTGCTTCCATCTTGGCACACATCCTTTATGAAGTCACTATTCAGATGTGTTGTAAGAGGATGAAACTTCATGGGCTGGGTTGCTGAGAGAGTGTACCACGTAAAATAGTTCCTACCTGACTTTACCTCTCCTAACTGACACCCTTTGTGCACTTGTGAAGAGTTGCATCCAATTTTTCTAGGTCAAGGGCAGCTCCAGGTCGCAGGTGCGGGATCACGTAGCACTTCTCCTGTCCACATGCACCACTCTGGCCTTTTGGTAAACGATACCAAGTCCATGTTAGTCCCGGTGCAGCACATAGAGTTAATTGGGGCAATTCTGGACGCAACGTTGGCCAGGTCCTCCCTCCCACCGGACTGGTTCGAAACCTTAAGGGAGCTCATCAGCACAGTCACAAGGTTCCCCGTGACCACAGCCAGAACGTGCCTGCAGATCCTGGGTCATATGTTGGCGTACACGTATGTAGTTCGCCACGCCAGACTCAGGATGAGGCCCCTCCAGCTCTGGTTGGCCTTAGTGTTCTCCCAGTCCAGAGACAGGATGGACAAAGTCCTCACTGTGCCTGAACCGATGATCGCCTCTCTGTGATGGTAGTCCCCCCCGGGGAGCATGCTCCATGGGGTTCTATTCAGGGGCCAACCCCCGTCCGTGAAGCTGGTATCCGACGCATTCGCCCTGGGGTGGGGAGCCCATGTGGGGAAAGTTCAGACCCAAGACTCATCACTTAGTTAATGCGCAACCTTTTAACTTAACTGTATTGTATACCGGTATATATATTTCTTGGTTCAATGGCAAATTCAGCTCCAGAATTTTCCTTCCTACTGTAATTAAAGTATAGTTACTTTCTATTTTTCTCATAGAAAGATATAGTTTCTCATGTTCTTGATACTAAAATAAGTGAAGGTTCATACAATAATTTCACTTGAAATAGACAGTAATTTTGATTCAGAAAGGATGACCTTCTCATGATCATCACTACGATCTGATTTGGGCTGAGTAACTACTGAAAGTTTCCTACTTTTCTGGGTACTTCCCAGCCTGCTCATCTGAGGAGTTCTAACTTTCCACCATACATCTGTGTTTAAATGTATGTAGTGAAAATGTAAAATTCTTATTTAGGTGACAAGAATTGGGGGAGAGCTACTTGTTCATCTACATTATCCCCTAGCTATCTTGCTATATAAAACCTACTTAGCTATTTGCTTTCAGATCACTGATCCTCTCACAAGGCTGACTAAGCATTCCTGAGCCACAGAATTTTGTTTATTTAATGCTGTGCCCTCTAATGTGCAACAAGGAGGGACAGACCAGTTCAGATAATATTAGAATTGCCCCAAAACTTGAAGCAAACTTGTTCCTATGATTCTTTCGATGTTCGACCCATTTCTTATACACAAGGAACTTCTCCTGCAGGATCCAGTGTGCCATTCTAACTCATGACTTCTACACTCCCTGCATGCACAAAAAGGAAGAAGAATGACTGGATAAGCATAGGTCTTTTGTACAGATACTCCATGTATATTTAAAGGCCTTTGGCTGTACGAATGCCTTTAGAGAAAACTGGAGTTCCAAAAGAGACTAGCAAGGGGGAAAGAACACCTCAAATAGGAACATTGGTGTCATTCGGGAATTCTTTGTGGATGACGTTAAACAACACATCAGTACTTCTTTCCTTTTAGGGTCCAAGCCTTCTCCCTTGAAACGCCATTCCCTTTACCGCAAATTATCAACTAGCAAATCATCTTCTTTTCAAAAATGTGCATAATGTAAATCCTACATAGAATTGTCCTTGAGGAAATTGCATATGGATGAGAAGATTCCTCTTTTGACACTGCTTAACATTGCCTTCATGAATCTCCTGGAAGCCAGGAATAAGTATATAGTCTATAGGTTTCAGAGTGGTAGCCGTGTTAGTCTGTATCAGCAAAAAGAATGAGGAGTCCTTGTGGCACCTTAGGCCTGGGCTACACTGGGGGTGGGGGGGGAGTTCAAACTAAGATACGCAACTTCAGCTACACTATTCGCGTAGCTGAAGTCGAAGTATCTTAGTTCGACTTACCTGGCCGTCCTCACGGTGGCGAGTCAACTGCCGCTACTCTCCCATCGACTCCGCTTACTCCTCCTGCCAAGGTGGAGTACGGGTGTCAATTTGCGGATCGATTTATCATGTCCAGATAAGATGCGATAAATCGATCCCCGATACATCGAACACTACCTGCCGATGCAGCGAGTAGTATAGACGTACCCTTAGACACTAAGGCCATGGCTACACTTGCAGCTGTAGAGCGCTTTGGGTTAAAACAGCCTTTGGAGAGTGCACTACAGAAAGTGTTCCAGTCTGTCCACACTGACAGCTGCAAGCGCACTGGCGTGGCCACATTTGTGGCATTTGCAGCGACATTGGGAGTGGTGCATTATGGGCAGCTATCCCAGCGTTCAAGTGGCTGCAACGTGCATTTCAAATGAGGTGGGTGGGGTGGAGTGTGTTTGTATGTGGGGGGAGAGGGAGAGTGGGTTTTTGGAGTGCTGAGAGTGTGTCAGCATGCTGTCTTGTAAGTTCAGATCCCCCTAGCCCCCCTGCCTCTCTCTCTCTCTGTCTCACTCACTCAGTAAACGTTTGCTTTGCCCCGTTGCAGATAAGCAGCCGCTGTCTGAAACGGAGCTCTGAAAAGGCATTTCCGCATTCCTCAGCCGATTTCAGAACAAAGAGAAGAGAGGCCACTTGATTTACAGGGATTATGGGGCATTTCTGGAGGTCAGTCAGAATGCTGTAACTTAACTCCCCATTTGCACTGGCCCTGGGGCGTCTCAGCCAATACACAACAGCTGTTATCACTCTCGTGGAGGTGGAGTACCGGGAGCACTCTAGCCAGGGAGTCAGAGCGCCCTACGTGCCTTGCCAGTGTGGATGGGGAGTGAGCTAGTGCACTCTGGGAGGCTTTATTGCGGTATAAAGTGCCAGTGTAGCCAAGCCCTAACACATTTATTTGAGCATAAGCTTTCATGGGCTAAAACCCACTTCATCAGATGCATGCAGTGGAAAATACAGTAGGCAGATATATATACACAGAGGACATGAAAAAATGGGTGTTGCCATACTAACTATGATTAGAGTAATCAGTTAAGGTGGGCTATTATCAGCAGGAGAAAAAAAAACTTTTGTAGTAATAATCAGGATGGCCCATTCCAACAGTTGACAAGAAGGTGTGAGTAACAGTAGGGGAAAAAATTAGCATTGGGAAATAGGTTTTACTTTGTGTAATGACCCATCCACTCCCAGTCTTTATTCAAGCCTAATTTAATGGTGTCCAGTTTGCAAATTAATTCCAATTCATCAGTTTCTCGTTGGAGTCTGTTTTTGAAGGTTTTTTGTTGGAGTATTGCAACTTTCAGGTCTATAATCAAGTGACCAGGGAAGTTGAAGTGTTCTCCGACTGGTTTTTGAATGTTATAATTCTTGACATCTCATTTGTGTCCATTTATTCTTTTGCATAGAGACTGTCTGGTTTGGCCAATGTACATGGCAGAGGGGCATTGCTGGCACATGATGGCATATATCACATTGGTAAATGTGCAGGTGAACGAGCCTCTGAGAGTGTGGCTGATGTGATTAGGTCCTATGATGGTGTCCCCTGAATAGATATGTGGACAGAGTTGGCAACGGGCTTTGTTGCAAGGATAGGTTCCTGGGTTAGTGTTTTTGTTGTGTGGTGTGTGGTTGCTGGTGAGTATTTGCTTCAGGTTGGAGGGTTGTCTATAAGCGAGGACTGGCCTGTCTCCCAAGGTCTGTGAGAGTGAGGGATCGTCCTTCAGGATAGGTTGTAGATCCTTGATGATGCGCTGGAGAGGTTTTAGTTGGGGGCTGAAGGTGACAGCTAGTGGCGTTCTGTTACTTTGTTGGGCCTATCTTGTAGTAGGTGACTTCTGGGTACTCTTCTGGCTCTGTCAATCTGTTTCTTCACTTCAGCAGATGGGTATTGTAGTTGTAAGCTTGTATTGTAGCTTGATAGAGATCTTGTAAGTGTTTGTCTGAGAGGTTGGAGCAAATGTGGTTGTATCTTAAAGCTTGGCTGTAGACAATGGATCCTGTGGTGTGGTTTGGATGAAAGCTGGAGGCATATAGGTAAGTATAGCAGTCAGTAGGTTTCCGGTATAGGATGGTTGTGATGGGGCAGAGTGGCCCCGCACTGGTACCGCAGGGGTTAACCCTTCCTTCCTAGCAGAGGAAGCAACGCCCTGGAAGCTCTGCTGGGCATGCTTCAACTGGAGAACAGGTATAAAAGCCTGCAGACCAGCTCAGTCTGGGTGGACCACCGGAGGAGAAGGACACACGCTGCCAGCTCTGGAGGAGGGACAGCCTGCTAGTGGATGTCCCAGGAGGGGAACAGACCCGAGGACCCCCCACAGCAGATGACCTGGCATTCATGGTAGGAAGTGACCCAGGGGAACTTTAGAGACAAACGGCGTTAGAGCTGCATTGACGCTCAGCCTGTTGCGGGTGGATCCCCGCCGAGCAAGTGGCAAGGGGAGCTTGCCACTACCAGTGCCCTGCGTCGGGGCTCAGTGGAGAGGGCGGGCCCGAGTCCCCCTACCACCTCACCCCCGAACCGTGAGGAATACTAGAGACTCCAGCCGCTAGGCCACGCTACCCCGCACATAAGGGGGGTTGGATGGTCCCCGGCCGCCAAGCCGCACTACCCCGCTTGTATAGGGGGGTTGTCTGGACTCTGGCCGCTAGGCCACGCTACCCCGCTCATAAGGGGGGGTGTATGGACTCCGGCCGCTAGGCCGCACTACCCTGTCAGACATGAGTGATAGTGGGGAAGAAGGCCAAGAGGCCGTAACCGACCGACCTCAGAGAGGCGGACACAAGGACTCGAGAGTGGTGAGGCGCCTGCACCCCATCCTACCCCTGCCACAAAGGAGCGCTGCGGTGCCAGGCCCGCTACAGTGGTGTTTATGTGACCATCGCTTATTAGCACTGTAGTGTCCAGGAAGTGGATCTCTTGTGTGGACTGGTCCAGGCTGAGGTTGATGATGGGATGGAAATTGTTGAAATCATGGTGGAATTCCTCAAGGGCTTCTTTTCCATGGGTCCAGATGATGATGTCATCAATGTAGCGCAAGTAGAGTAGGGGAGTTAGGGGACGAGAGCTGATATGGCACTAACTGAAGTCATTGGGGAGCTTCTGCATGTATCTGTGGGCACAATTTGGCCAGTAGTCTCTAAGTATTGCTGTCCTTGTTGGTGTGGTGACTGATATACATCAAATGCTTCTTCCCTTCTCATTTGGGGAGATAATGCCTGCTGAAGTTTTTCTATAAGGAGTGCACTGATGCCACATTGAAATGAAGTTATTTTAATTTCTCCTTAGGCAGTTAATGGTAGAATTTCTCTTCAGAAAAAAATTGAGAGAAGTACCAACAACGTCCAAATGAAACGTTTTGTATGATAATACAAAATTTAAAAATTGAAATCAAAACAAACCGTTTCAGCTGTGTCAAAGCAAAATGTTTTGACTCAGAACAAAAATCATTTTCTGGATTTTCCTTCATGGAGAGTTTTGGAATATCTCGTTTTGTTCCTGTCAGGGGAACAGAGCAAATTTTCTAAATCTTGAAATCCTTCATGAAATGGAACATCCATCTGCCTCAGACTTCTAATGAATATCTTACCCCTTTCTTCCAAAACAAGAAAAAACAACAATAAGCCCAGACCAACGAATGGTCTAATTAGTTTGAAATCCAAGGTTCCTGGCAAATCTAACACTTTTTGGTGGTGGGCTGTTTGTTTTAATGACTTCTGGTACTCCATAGATGGCATTTTGTTGTCTGGTTATTGCTGCCTTGGTGGAGGGATTGCTGATTAATTTCAGCTTCAGGGTAGCAGAATAAGTCATGCTTTCCTCCCCTGCTGCTGCTATTCATGTTAGCAGCACTTGCCTCCTCCCCCAAAACAGGCACATAAATCCCACTTGTCACATTATCTGTCATAACATTAGGATGACGCCCATGATATCTGACAAAATACTTGCAGACTAAATGACTCTAGTTCTTGTTCTTTGTAAGCTTCCAACAAGGTGAAAAAGATCCTATAGGAGATCTGTAGAAGATCCTGTGCATCAATTTATGAATTTTTCTTCAGTGGTTTTTTTTTTTTTTAAATAAACACCTTTTCTATCATTCTTGCTGAGCTGAGGGTTTTTGACTGGTGGGCTCTAGATGTTATTGTCCTGGCATAGCATTGCTGTAGGGATGCCACAAAAATCTGACAAACTGCTTTCCGAAGTGGCAGGAAGAAATCAGTAATTCCGTAATTTTATCTGCTAATTAATTGGAATTATGGAGAAAATTGCAGGTGCAGTAGTTTCAAGATAACACATTTTCTGAAAAACTACTGTTTGAATGTATCAGTATGAAGCGTTTCAGCTCTAAAAAGCTGCTGTTCAGAGCCAAAAAATACCTGTGATACAAACAAGGCCCCATATAGTCTGGAATTCCACAATCAGGGATTACAGGTTTGGTTTATCTTTTGGGATCCATCAGCACAGCTTCCATCGACCCAGCTGCCTGGTCAGAGAGGAGGCGTGGTCAGGTTGTTAAAAAGGGCCTGGGACAATTGGCAGTTTAATGCTTCTCCTGACTGGATTTTAGGGCTGCCCTCCCCTCACAGAACTATGGGATTGAATCTCTGCTCTGGTGCAGCTTCTCCTTCACTACAAGTGTGGGCAGAAGTTGTTCCATAGTTAAGATTGCTACCGAGCTTCTGGTATAAGCCCAATTTTGGTCTCAGAATGGGAAGGTTAGATTGGTAGCTGAATTTTTCTAAAAAATGTAAAGCGAATTGAACAAGGAATTCCTGAATTACTATATTGTAAAATTAGCTGTTAAACACATTTGCAAAAGTCTAACTATATTTGCTACTTGTCACCAAAAAAATAAGAAGGAAGGAAGGAAGAGAGAGAGAGAAGCTATTTTTACTGAAGTCTCCTAGCTAATGACCAGTGCCAAAATTTAGTTGATTAATATGAACTGACAGAAGTTATTAATACTTTTTTTAGCAACATCTCTAGGGAATGTCATTTCTGGCAAGCTTAGTATAGCATGTCAGATAACTGCTGGAAACCTAATAAGTAATTCTTGGGGGCCCAAATTTTTAAAGGTATTTGGTCGTTGCTACCCTCCGTGTCACAATGCCTAACTGATTTAGGAGCCTAAATCTAATTTTCAAAAAGGTTTTAGGCACTTAATAGCCTAAATTCCCTCAACAGTTGATGGGGTTTAGAATCCTAAGTGCCAAAATCCTTTTGAAAATTAGATTTAGGCTCCTAAATTAGTTAGGTATTGCAATGCTGAGGGCAGCAACAACTATATACCTTTAAAAATCTGGGCTTCAGCCTTTGTCTGTCAGAGACAGAGCTCAAAATGTAACCCAGTCTATAGGGAGACTTATTGATGGGAGCAATGTCATTTTTCTATCTGAAGGCTTGCAAGTATGGCTGACAATCCTCCTAAGACTCATAAAGGTGTGAGATCCCCAAGTGAGCCCGCTAGAGTTTTCTGGGTTTTTCTTCCTGCAGAACTGAGGGAGCCCACAAGAAAGGAGGAGAAAGGTGTTCTCCTTCCCTAAGCCCAGCTTTCACCCAGTTTCGCTTCCTAGAAGGTCTTCTGTGCTCCTCTGTTGGTTGCACTAGTTGCAACTACGGGTAGAAAAGAGAGGGGAAAGCTCACATCATAAGTGTCCTTTGCTCCTGCATACCATGTTACGGCTATTTTAAAGAAAACTAAGGAAATTCACTCACTAAAACCTTTGTTAAAGTAAAGTTAGCTGCAGGCACATACTGCGGTGTATTTGCATTACTTCTGGGAGAATTCAGCACAAAAATTTTTTTTTTAATTCTCCACCAAAAAAATTAAAATTCTGCACACAATATTTTAAAATTCTGAAAATTTTATTTGTCAAAATAACAATATAAAATGCCAGTTTCAATTATTTTGGTAATTTATTTCAAAATACCTGTCAGCAAGTATTTCTGTAACAATACAGACGCACAAAAATTCCCCCAGAAGTAGAGAGTTAAAGAAACCCCTATGACAACCCAGTTCCTGTTTCTCTGCCCCTTCCTCTTTCCCCTGAGCCCAGTCATGGGCCCACCCTGCTAATACACATGAATTTCCTCTAGCCCCAGAGCCCAGCCATGGGCCCCCCCTTAGCCCAGACACCCCATACCCCTCAGAGCTCAGGGATCCAGAGGGAGAAACACTTGGTCCCAGGCTTGTGTTGAGTTTCCTGCTTGTTGCCACCTCCTTCTTTCAGGGCGTGCGGGGAACTGCAGCTGCTGGGTACCTTCTAGCTCTCTTCCCCTCTCCCTAGCAGTGTCTTCTATGTGTGAGCTAGGCTCTGCTGGGTCCAGTGGCCCCTGCTGGTGGCCAAAAGCTCTGCTGCCCATTTCTTTGGGGGAAAGAAAATTCTGCACGCACATTAATTTCTGCAAATTCTGCATTGTGCAGTGGCGCACATTTCCCCCAGGAGTATTGCATACATATTGCTTGAACTTTTAAAAAATTCTATGTATTCTAATGTTGGGAAACTTAAGAAATTCAGAGCTAAAGTTGAAATTCTCATTCAAGGAATAGAAACTACTTTAACTTTCCCCATGTAGCAATGTCCTGAAAAAATCTGAAGAGCATACTACCACATCCATCCATAATCAACAGTTTAATTTTATCATTCCCTGCAACCCACCCTCTGAGGGGGAAAACCAAAACAAAAAAAACCACCAACCAGACTGCTTCAGTCTCATAGTGCTTGAGCTGCTTTATACCTTTCTTTGCTGTGCTGCAAGAATTTTGTAAATTTCTGAATAGACAAATTCCATACTGAAAGCAGACTTTTCATCATGAGAGACAGAGCTAGCAAATAATAAATATATATAAATATCACAGGCCATGAACATGCTATTAGAGCACTTGTGTGAAAAAAGCAAAAACTATTTTGATGACAAATTGTCACACCTAGTATGGGAGACGTGTGAATGAAACAATACTCTGCATGCAAAAAAATGAAGATAGTGGGCTGGCATCATTAAGATGAGTGGAGTTAAGGTAACTGGTATCTTGTCTGAGAGGTACAACTTAATTCTGCATTCATTAGTTGTACAACATTTGAGGGCTTTTTGTTTTTTTTCACGCTCCCATTCTTGAAAAATAATAGTCTAACCTCTGATCTATGTAACCTTAACTTCAGTTTAATTAAGTTGGGAGTGTGTAGAGAGTATAATTAAATAAATAAAGCTGATTTCCTGAATGTTTTCTTGTGTATCGCTTGCCACCATATAGTTTCATGAAGTTTGCTGCAGCTTTCAGTGCCATAAAAGTCAAAGAATCATAGAAGTATAGGACGAGAAGGGACCTCAATATTTTTT
The DNA here is from genome assembly GCF_016161935.1 of Mauremys reevesii. Classification (NCBI taxonomy): domain Eukaryota; kingdom Metazoa; phylum Chordata; order Testudines; family Geoemydidae; genus Mauremys; species Mauremys reevesii. The sequence goes on along the minus strand of NC_052624.1, from coordinate 171,688,777 downwards.
TAACTAATCATATGCTTTCTAGTATCTCCTTGCTGGATATGGGTCATAGGACATTAGTCATCAAATAAAGCACATCTTTTAAAACACAGTGTTGTAGAGCTGTGATGATCATGCAAATACACCGTGTATGTTTTATTTATTCGTTTGTGCATATGTAGCATTGAGCTGTAACCAAATACATACATCAGTTATACAATAACCAGTAGGGTTGCCAGTTTTGGTGGGACTTATTCCTGGAGGTTTCCTCACATGGTATGATCTTTAATTAAAGATTAATCTTTAATTCCTTGGAGACTCCAGGACACTCCTGGAGGGATTGGTAACCCTACTAACCAGTTAAACAGCTACCTACACTCTTATTATTTCTAAGCCGGATTTGCTGGAATGACTTGGGAAGTGCTACACTGCCATCTACTGGCTAAGCCTTTTTATATTTTCCCCGTTGGTGACTTTTGTTTGAGTATGTGCAGAGCTATGTAAAGTTGTTACATAGGTTTTAAGGTTGGATCAATCCAGATTAACCAAGTTCTTAATGGGTCAGCCAGACATTTAATAGGTACCCATTTCCTTGCTAAATATTTGTTAAAAAGTGTGTTCCTTTATATATAATTCCCTGCACTGTGCCTAAATAGTTTAAAGAAACACCGTAAAGTTGTGTCAAATAATTTTTAACCCACTATTGTAAGTAACACCAAAGATTACTAAAACTGAAAGAAATTAGAGGAAAAAAATATCTTCTGTTTATTTTGTATTTTGATTTTTTTTTGTTTCGTGGTTTTTTTACTTGTTATATTTATGTTTTTTTTTGGGGGGGGAGGGAGAGAGAGGAAAAAAAGAAAAAGAAAACTAGGAGATGTGAAAAAAAAAAAAAAAATTGGCATGAAAATCTGGTGGGGGCATATCTCTTTTTTTTTTTTTTTTTTTTTTTTTTTTTTTTTTTTTTTTTTTTTTTTTTTTGTATATATATCTGTGTGTGTATATATATATAGGTGTTTTTATTATACCCTGCCAAATTTTCAAAAGTTAGAGTTATTCCATATATATATATATATAATATATTTATCTGTTAAAATTTGTTATGTGTGCATGTATTGTTGTCATATGTGTGTATATGTGTGTGCATATATGCACATTGTTCCTAAACATAATGTATATTACATTATAAGGATGCATCTTAATAGGAGCATAGAGAAGAGAGAAGAGAAGAGAATAAGTCATTTTCTATAGAACAGCTTCACTGTAGCCAGAATTGCAATTTGTACATTGACATAGTCTGCATATTTTTCCCTTTCACGCTGCTGTGAATAGAGTTAAATTATATGTAGATTCCATTGTTTATATACATTAAACAAATATGCACAGAGAAGCATTTGTATGTGTGTTTTTCTGTATGACAATACACAGTATCTTACAATAGCATCAGGGACTAATGTTTTCGAACACTAAGGTTTAGCCATATAATTTCAATGTATGTCAGTCAGTTATACAGATAAACAATACACACAGCTGTTTGAATATTTAAACCTATATGTTGTAGCTGATGTTGGGGGCAGTTACTGTTAGAGTGCATTTTGAATACTCTACGGTGTGTTTTTGTGATTACTCAGGACAGACTCCAAAGGTACAGAATAAAAGCAAAGAAGAATAGAATGATAAATATTTTAAGAGGCCCTGTGACATGCTTTATTTTTTTCTGATGTCAGACTGCTGATCAGTGGATTCATAAATTCTAATGATGTGAGGGTTATTATAATGTAAGATTTCTGAAGGGGTGTTTTGTTAGTGATACTATTTGGCCTCCGGCATAGGCTGTTTTTAATGTTAGTTGTGTCACATGCATATATCTTCAAATCTGATCCTTGACATTAAACCACTGATATCACTGGAATAATAATTATACATATCTCTTATATAGAAAATTCATCGACAAATCTCAAAGTGCTTCACAATCTTTAATGTATTTATCCTCACAATGGCCCTGTGAGCAGGGAATAAGGACAGTTATAGGAAGTTTTGACTACTTAAACTGAGTACTTCCTCAAATAAGTTTGACAAAACATGGGCTAAAGCAGCATTCGAGTCATGCTGGAATGCTCTGGAATGCTGTTCCAGCACCTTTTTGGGAGCTGCTGTTCTGGTACTTCTGCTAATTCTAGCTGCTTCCCAGCTTCCATGGGAGGAGTGGGGCCCTGATGCCAGTGCCCCTCTGAAGAGAGCTGGTCTGGGCCAGCCCCTTTCCCTCCCTGGCTGCAGAGCCTCCTCTGAGCCCTCAGGTGCTGATACAGAGCTCAGGTGGGGAGCACTTGGCAGCAGATCAGCAAGGAGGGAGCTGGGGACACATGGGAAGGAGCTGGAGCCCGGTAGCAGGGACACAGACATTAGAGTTCCCTCCCTTCCCCCCCCCCCCCACACACACCAGGCACAGGTGCGGGGAGATGAGGATTGAAGGGGATCTTCAGGGAGTTGCCCCACTGCTCCCCCGGGCCTCTCCCAGCTCCCCCACTGCACCTATATTCCTCCCAGTTCCCCCCACTAACTCTAGCTTGCCCTTGTCCTCTCAGCTCCCTCCTGAGGGCTCCCACTGCTCCCTCCAGTAGGCACCTCAGCCCTCCCCCACTCAGAGCAAGCTTCCCCCATCTCTGGAGTTCCAGCACTACTTCCTTTAAGACTCAAGCACAGGGCTAAAGTCACCATTTACATTGTCTATAGAAACAATCCTACATTCCATATGTTGCTGCCAAAAAAAAAAATCCATAGACACACAAAAATCATTATGCTTGTTTTCCTAAATAAGAAGAACTGTGGGTATGAGAAAACCTATGCCCACTTACGCTTACAACTGCTTCTTTTCCTCAAGTTCAAACAAAGTTTCCCCCCATTAATTGGCTAATTCATCTCTCTCCTAATTCCTTTTAAAGTACATGCCAAGTTTAGATTTTCATTCTTTTGTTTGTTTTTGGGTTTTTTGGTCAACTTCCCTGTGGGTCATTTAAGGGTACCCTCTCTCTCTGTCTCTGCCTTCCTATGGTAAAATTGGTGGCGGGCTGTTTGTGACATGTTCGTTAGACATTGTATAGTGAGGGGGGGTTAATTGCCGATTGTAATAAATCCAAAGGGAGTGTGTTCTAAAAGCTCCAGGTGTTATTGCAGATTTTGTGTAGTGTGAGTAAATATAAAATGTCTGGGCCTTCGAGACCTTTTAACCTTTTATCTCACTGATATTGGGAAGGTCATGTGTATCCTGCAAGCCACACTTTTACTGCACAGTTAGGAATAAGGTGTTTGTACTTCCAAAAAGCCTAGTCCATTTAGCATGATATTACTGAAAGGTTTCTTCCTTAAAGCTAATTTTTAAAGTTTATACTTAAATCTCATTTTGAGTTATTAAACCCTCGTTGACACTCGGCATATTAAGAACAGTAATGTGTAAATGATCCTAGGTGGCAGCTGTAATGTAACCTATAAGAAGTCAACAATACTGTATTCTTGAACCTGCCTCGTTACATTCAGACTTTTCAGTAACTTCCAAAGAATCCACCCACATCCCACCAGATGGGTGCACAGAAACAAAAACTCTCAGCAGCACTCCCACAATCATGTGGGAGTTTTTTCCAATTAGAATGCTACATTATTTCCTGCATTGAATAAGATTATTTCCCAGCCTTACTCCAGATACTCACTGATCTCTCATTTTTAGTTGCAGCCTGCTCTGGGAAATACCAAAGTAGGTCTATATTCCAGTGTGAGACCAAGTATGGAAGAGTTGGGGAAAAACAGTATAGTGAAGAGGGCAACCTTCATCAAAAGTCTTTCCCTGTGCTGTATTTCTCTCTGGCACAAGCCCTCCTCTTTCACCCTCTGCTATTCCAAAGAGAGGAAAGACTAATTAAACCAATCACTGAATGTTTCCCACCTACACTATCCAAAAGAACTCCTTGTACAGAATTAGCTCTAACCAGCTGTGTGAAACCCAACAATTTAATTGCAGCCAAAAAATGAAGAAAAAGTGCTGTTATAGTTTATTCCAGTTAGTCATGTTAATATAATTTATACCCCTATATCCACATAAATACTGACATCTCCGTGCTCAAAAGCTGGAGGATTTGCAAATAATTATTTTTTCCTCTCATTAGTTTTTTTTAATGTCCATGCAAAGAGCTGGGAAGACAGCACTGGAAAATGAAGTAATCTATGCATGGAACAGATATAGAACAGTTTCCCCCAGTGAAGAATGGTCCAGTGGCTAGTTTGGTTCCCTGGAGCTAAGGACTCCAAGTTCATGCTCCATGCCTTCACCACAGGCTTCCTTTGTGATCTTAGGCAAGTCACTTAGTCTCTTTGTGCCTCAGTTTCCTATCTGTAAAATGGAGATAATATTCTCTTCCTCACAAGGGTGTTGTGAGGACATTGCAGCTTGTGGGTTCATATGAGTACCATAGATAGAAGATAGATAAATGCGCAGGTGCCACCTCCCCAGGGGCGGCTCTAGAGCCCAGCGGGGCAAGCACCCGCCTGGGGCGGCCCTTTCCCAGGGGGGCGGCAGGCTGGGCCGGCGGACCTGCCCCTGCCGCAGTCATGCCTGCGGGAGGTCTACCGGAGCCCGGGCACGACCGGACCTGCCGCAGGCATGACTGCGGACGGTTTGCTGGTCCCGCGGCTCGACTGGACCTCCCGCAGGCATGACTGCGGCAGCTCAACCGGAGCCGCCGGACCAGCGAACCGCCCGCAGCTGCGGGAGGTCCAGCTGAGCCGCGCGACCAGCAGACCCTCCGCAGTCATGCCCGCAGGAGGTCCGCTGCTTCCGTGGCTCGGGGGCGCCTCCCGGGCATGATTGCTTGGGGCGGCCAAATTTGTAGAGCCGCCCCTGCACCTCCCTGACCTGGAGTGTCTCAGAAAGTGAGAAGACAGTTCAGTTTCCATGTTGATCAAGTCATTGGCCTCTGCTGAGGCTGCCAATAAAGCATGACAATTGTAGTAGTGCTTTCTGAGATGTGGGCATGTGTCTTTGGGAACTGGACAGAGACCAGCAAAGTCATCTCACATCCTCCTGAGTACAGTCGTCATATGGTGACAACTTTTAGTCTCTAATCCCAGTCTGGTTTTGAACTGATGTCCTGAGTTCTACAGATGTATCTTCTTTTCATAGTTCCTTGTTTGGGATTTTGAAGAATCTTACATATACAGATAACTTCTAGAAACCCCAGGCACTATTTTTTTCCTAATGGAAATTCCAAATGACAGTCTTTAGTTCCAAAAGGGTAAATGGGGTTACCTGAGTCTGTGTCTATCTGAGGACATGAAAGTAAGGATATGGTCTATTTTCCAAAGTTTTACTCTTTAGTTCTGCCTGAAGAGCACATTTTGGCTCATGTCATTTTTCAGAAATAGGATTTAGTAATATTAAAATGAGTGACAGATGAGCAAAGAAAATCAGCTGTCATACATCATGCAAATCCAGATAAAGAAGAAAATTGTTCATGTGTGAATATGTAGGGACCAGATGACCAGGGCTTGTTAATCTGTTAGGGTTTTCACAGAAAAAAGAAATCTGTTTTACACTGAAATTAAACTTGATTTCATTCCTAACATAGTATCAGAGGGGTAGCCGTGTTAGTCTGGATCTGTAAAAGCAACAAAGAATCCTGTGGCACCTTATAGACTAACAGACGTTTTGCAGCATGAGCTTTCGTGGGTGAATACCCACTTCTTCGGATACTTCTTTGCATCCGAAGAAGTGGGTATTCACCCACGAAAACTCATGCTGCAAAACGTCTGTTAGTCTATAAGGTGCCACAGGATTCTTTGTTGCTATTCCTAACATACTTGCAGATCAGCCAAATACTGTAGTAGCCACAACAGCAGTGATTTGATCTGAAAATATTTGAATGGAGACCCTTACAGATATCTCTATCTATCTATCTATCTATCTATCTATATCGATCTATCTATCTATCTATTTTAAAGATATAAATCAGTCAGAGTCTACATGAGTTAGCGCAAGCCTCTGCTTTGGAAACGGGAAGATGGCTAGAGTCTGTATTTTCTTAAGACAAACAATGCTAGTTAGTTTTTTTTCTTTTTCTTTTTCTAATTTAATTTTGTAATATGTTGAGAGAGAATTTGAATCTGCATTGGGAAAAGCCCAAACTTGTAATTAAATATGAAAGGGACGTTTGGTTTAGCAACATTACTCCAGAGAGAGAGAGTGACTGAAACTTTATAAGTAGTATTACGTATTAAAATCCAATTTAATCTCTGGCTCTATCCAGGCCCCTACTTTTCTGCAGAAAGGAAAAAGGGGAGTTTCTAATGCCCTAGATTTTGAAAAAGCCTATATATTGTAGGAGGATTCTTGACTTTTTTTTTTTTTAAACAAACTTTGAAAGTTTTTGTTACTCCTACGTAGTGAGAAGCCTTTGTTGTGTGTCCTGGTAATAAATGGTAGTCTTGTTCTATAATAAAATAGGCACAAATGATCACAGAGTAGAACAATGTGAAGTTTTAAATGCATAACAAGCAGAAGATTTTTTTTAAGTGTATTTATTTAAAGAGATTTCATTATGGGTCTGTGTATCTTGCTCAGGATTTTATGCGTGTGCCCAAATTAATTTCTGGCAAACACACACATTTCTATAATAATTGATAGATGATTGCATATCTTTGTCCTCAAAGTATGCCATCATCAATATTGACACAAAATGTTTCTTGTGAAATATTCTAGGGGCTTAGATGCCAGTCATGAAAGACAGAGAATGTGAATTTCTAGCAATAAATAATGGTTTCTTGGGCTACCTGGATTTTATTCTTACCTTTTTATGTAGAGTGAGTTTGTCAGATAAGATTCAGGACAATTAAAATTAAATCTAAATGTTTCCTTTTTTTTTTAAATATATACTTCAGTTTAGTTATTAAGTAATGACTTGCACCACCAGAAATAAAACTAGCAAACAGTTTCTTCTTGAAAAGAAATGTTTGCCTTAAATATGTTTATACTAGTTTTATTTAGAAGCTGATTAAGTAAAGGCAACATAAACCTATCACGATTGTTGAGTCAGCAGCTTTCACATACCCCGCTCTCCGCCACCCTCGGGTAATCATTTTGTTTAACCATATAGAAATCTAACAATTCTGTATACAGTAGAACCTCAGAGTTAAGAACACCTCGGGAATGGAGCTTGTTCATAACTCTGAAATGTTTGTAACTCTGAACAAAACATTATGGTTGTTCTTTCAGAAGTTTACAACTGAACAGTGACTTAATACAGCTTGAAACTTTACTATTCAGAAGAAAAATGCTGCTTTCCCTTTATTTTTTTAGTAGTTTACATTTAACACAGTAGTGTACTGTATTTGCTTTTCTTTTCTTTTTTTTTTTCTTTTTTTTTTTTAAGTCTCTGCTGCTGCCTAATTGTGTACTTCCGGTTCCAAATGAGGTATCTGGTTGACTGGTCAGTTCGTAACTCTGGTGTTCGTAATTCTGAGGTTCTACTCTAGTCTATATTTCTGTTACCTGTATGCTATCTATTGGATTATGGGTTTGATCCTTCAACAAGCTGAGTGCTTTCAACTCCCACTGACTTCAGTAAGAAGTGAGTGTGCAAATATGTTGGAAGATTGCACCGAATATTATTTGTGTGCTCTTTGAACTTTCAGTCCACTTCTTATGTATTTGTGGGGTTTTGTCTCACTGTACAGTTGTTTGTGTGTGTGATTGAAGGAGGGGATATACACAAGAACGTGTTCTAAGTACTGTAATTATCTGCTGTGAGAGCCATCAATATTAATGCCCCTCACTTCCTAAAAATGACATGAAAATGAAATGAAAGTTTATTTTAATTCATATTGAATCAGAGAAGTCTGAATAAGCGTTGGATCATCAGAACTCTCGTTGACTTCAATGACGGCAGGATTGGACCCAGATGATGAAGATATTTTATTGCTGTCATAAACATGCTGCTATGCCGACCACATTTTTGAGGATAAACTGAATTTAATTTCTTTGTAATCGTCATAATCCATAAACTATGCCCAGATCTATTTGATGCAAGGTATTTTCAGATATTTATTGTTGGAGTGGAAATAAAGCAGCATTTCTGGATGGGGAAGAAACAGTTATTAAACGTATTTTAAAGTCTTTTATTGGTTGGGATAATCAGATTGTCCCGTGTATTGTTGAATGGGGACACATTAAAACTTAAGGGGGCTATGATGTTCCACAGTGAACAGTTCACCCATGTGGGTTCTGTGGAGACTTTCAAGGCCAGCTGTTTCATGAGTTGTCAAAGTTTGGCATAACTCCCAAAATGGGGTATTTTACAGACGTTTCCTGAAACTAGACAGGGATGAATATAAATATAAGGCATGCAGTAAAATTAGGTAAGAGGAGAAATAAAACATAGTCATGAAAATGCCATGGATGACAGTGACTCCACACACATCATCATGCAGACTGTTTTGCTGTGTGAATGCACTTCGTAGCTCAGGTTTGCAGCCCTCACCAGCAATCAGATTCCTCCTTTTATCACATAGAAGGGAGTGAGGAAAAGGATAGAGAAATTGATCCTTCCAGTACGCTGCATTTCTAATATCTGACTTCAAATAGAAATGTTGTCAAAAGAAAGTCTTTAAATTTTGAGTGCTATTCACTGTGAAAGTGCCAGTTCCTTTCAGATCCATAGTGGCTCACAGTATGTGAATGCCTTTTAGTGCTATGAAATTATTTTCTCTCTCTTCTCCAAAAGCATAAGCATATTTATTATTTATTTACACAAATCTCCAAAGACTGGATTTTGTTCAATGTTTCATTCCCAAATAGTCTCTCATAATTAATGATCTAGAGAGACATTACTTGGGGCTGAATCATTTTCCTGTTAGGATGCCAACTTAGGATGTGTATGTACTGTGACTGTATTCTCATATAGTATTCAGCTAGTCACAGTGCAGAATACATTAGGGTGTATTTTACAATATATACAAATGTATTATTTGAATAAAATTATGAATAGGCAAATTCACAAAAGCAAGGCATCCCCATTGTCATTCATTAATCTTGTATTGGTATTCGAACACATAGGTTCCTCTGTATATAATTTATCTAGGCATTTACATTACACTCCTCAGTTTTATCTGAGTACCTGTTATACTGCATTCTTCATCGTGTTATCTGAGAGTTGTAAAGAGTGCTACCCCCAGCTACCTCCATATTTTGGAGGCACTCCATATTTTGTATAGTTTTTGCTATACCCTGCTGCACAGCCAAGTGATTATTTTGTTCCATATTTTATGTTCAGTGGATTGAAGCCTACTGTAAGCTGCTCCCTTTTCCCAGATGAGATTGGTCACTTAGTGACAGCCTGCCTATAACGAGTTGTGGGTTTCTGAAGGAATTGAGCTGCTCTGTGAAGGCAGGCTTCACCCAGCTTCATACAAAAATGAGAGAGAAGAGGGAGGGTGGTAACGTAGCAAATAGGAACAAAGAGGAGAGAGATGGAAAGTGAAGAAGGGATGAAGAGAATGGAGAGATCTTAAAGGGGCGAAGAGTTTTCTCTGTAGGTGGATCTTCTCCCTGTGCAGATGTGCATCAAATTTAAACTTCTTATTCTTGCTGCTGAGGCCCAACTTCACTCAGTCCCTGTTTATATGACCTGCTACCTGGTCTTGTTTTAAAGATTATCCTCCTTCACATCATCAGTGGATGCCTCTTTTTCTCATAAGTGTAGTTTGACTTCTGTATTTTCGGGGGGCAGCACCAGTCAGGCCAGTGGGGCTGCATATGCCAGGGCAAATTCCGTGCCTGTCCCAGGCTTGCAGTAGGGGGGTGGGCAATGCTCCCCGCCCCATCCTTCCTCCAAACTGCGACCATGTTTTTTCTCCCTCCAGCAGGCAAACTCCAGAACCTCTGCCCCATACTGTCCTTTATGCTTTAAAGAAGCTCCCAAAATCTATTTGTTAAGCCACCTCCTTTCAGTTTTAGGAATTTTTTTATAACTCCCATCACTGTAGTACCTACCAAAAAGCCTACAAGATGTGAAGGAAGGAAATGTAACTAGCAAATAATAAGAATAAAGGAGCTGAACCATCAGGATCGACACATGCCTTTTACTGCGTGACCATACAATCTTGTCTCCTTATCTCTCTGCTGCTCTTCTTTCTCTAGTTCACCCTCATTTGTTGCGTCATGTTTGATTTAATTTGGAGCAGAGGCCATATCTCTGTTTGTGAGGATGCTAGCACATTTCTGGGTGCTTAAAAAAGAAATACTTCTCCATTTCCAGCCTCTGTTTCTATGAAACAATCAATATTTCAGGGGTAAAGTCACTAATGTCCTACTTCACTGTGTACAGATATTACATACGACTGTTCAGGTACAATAGTTGAGCGATTTATTTGTTGTTACTGCAAAAGGTCTGATTCAAGCGTTAAATGGGTATTATGTAATTCAGCATCTGATTGCCTCATGAAGGTTATAGCTGCTTAGGTGTCCTGTATAAGTACGTAAATATAATACTTAGCATTTAAATAGCAAGTCTGGACTTGTTAGCCTGTTTACTTTCTTTCAGATCATTACATCTAGAAATTGGGAGAAAAACATTTTGAAGTAGTTCTTTTTAATGATAGTTTGTCCTACCTCTTGCCAGCAAGCTTTAAACAGTTTTTTTGGCTCCAAATGCCTGTATGTGCTTCTGGCAAGGAAGACAGCATTTGTAGCGCTCAGCCTCAGCTACTAAAAACTTACAAGAGTTCTATTCTAACTTCTCTGCTTCTGGCTTCCTTCACTTCCATTTCCATTCCCACAGAAACAGAAATGGAGTCACCGGAAACAGGGACAGGGTCTTCCAGATAGTAAATGTTTCAAAAGTATTCTATTAAATTGGCATAATTTATGTATGCAAATGCACACTCACACCTCTTCTGATAACATTTGGTTTTAGCTCAGGGATGTTTTTCTTTGCTAATGTTTTTTAAACATATTTAACATCAACACAAACTGAAACTTGGCAAATCACTGAACAGTCTCTGCTGAACTTCTGGTTTGCTGCTTTTGGCCATGTTAGTGTGTGTTAAACTTGATGTGTATATCCTTCTATTTTCACGTCAGAAATGGGTATTAGGTATTTAGAAAATTATTGCTTTCATCCAGTGAATACAGAATTACATTAAACAGACTTACAGAAATTGTGAGTAATAGTCATTCTGAACATATATTTGTGTGTAGTATATCTAATTTCAAGGAGGGAAAATAATACTTTGAATTATTATTACTTTTTTAAAAACAAATATGCAATGATAAAATCTATTGTCACATATGTTTTATATAAGCATTTGGCAAATACAGTCAAATAGGAGAGATACTGGGTATAGGTTATAAATAACTGTCTCTGGATCTTAAAAGTAAATAGATTATTCTGACGTGTCTTAGTAATTCATATATCAACTTCCATTGTACATTACTATTGTGTGTGTATGGGAGAGAAGGGGAGAGATTTTTAATAAAAGAAAATTGAATTCTACATTAAATTTTGGGGGGATAATCTTTTTTATAGGAATTTTTTTAATGAGACTTGGGGCCAAATTCACCAGTGCCATATACAGGTGCAAGTGAACTAGCTTCAGAGTTTTCCCTTTCAATTAAGTTTTAATTGTGTGATTCCTCTGATATAAATATCAGTTCTGTAATTATCTGTGGAGTCTCCTACAACTAGCAGAATAGACAAACCTGATTTTTTTAATGTTAAAAAAAAAGTAAAAATCTATTTTTAAATACACACCCTCATAAGGTCTTTTTATACATCATAAAGAGGCATAAAAGGACATAAATTAAATGACCTTAGATTCTAGTACCAAGAGGAGGCTATCCTGCTTTTCCCTCTTTTGCTGCACATTTACTGTAGGGTTAAAAAGAAAAGGATTAAACGCTTTTGCATTTGAATGCAGAAAGAAGTGTTTGAATATATTAAACCATCTCTTACTCATCAATTAATTTCAGCTCATCATCTGCAATTCACAGAAAAGATTATCCCTCATGAAATGGCATTTTTCAGCAAAACAATTTCTGGAAATTGTTTTTAAAAATACAAAATCAGGAGAGCCAAAGGAAGTTATTTTCTTCTTCGAGTGCTTGCTCATGTTGATTCCATTCTAGGTGTGCACGCACCGATGTGCACAGTTGTAGGAGATTTTTGCCTTAATGGTATCTGTAGGATCAGCTGTAGCACCCTCTTGAATGTCATGCTCATGCGTCTGTATATTAGATGCCGCCGGCTGTACGCCTTCTCAGTTCCTTCTTACCGCTGGTGACGGTTGGTCGGAGCACCTTGTCTTGCATTGCAAGAATGTTAGTGGTTCTTACAGTCCATTGGTCTGTCTCCTTTGTTGTTAGTTGATAGGTACTTAGTCAGACCTTTAAGAGTTAGAGTAGTTATTTAGGAGTAGAAGTCCCAGCTGAGACTTTGCCTCAGAGCAGGACATGCCCTGTCCCTGTAGGGATATTAAAGAAGGTACTAACAGTGATTCCCCCAAGTGACAGTAACCCCCCAGTTTCACCAAGTACAAAAATCTTTTAGTTCTTCTGTTAAAACTTGTAAGCTCCTGTCTGCAGAAAACATTGATTGTATCTGTCCTGTGAAAGATACTCTATTACTATGTAAAACTTACAAACAAGTTAATTAACTTTGTTCTTGAAGTGGACACTATGTTACCACCCTTGCTGTGAGCCTTAAGCCGTTAGTTGACTCTGCCTATGGAATGTATGTTGATGAATGCTTGATGTACGTGAATGGTTAGGGAGGTGCCAGCCTAGAAAGGATCCATCTGCCGAAGAATGTGTCAAGTGGACCACCAGACAACCGCCGGAGGGTAAACTGGGATCCACCCCAAACACCTGGAAGGAATGTGCCACTTTAAACAGTGTGGAGCCACCAGGAATGTGCCATCTGCTGATTGAGTCAGCAACAGCAGGATAAAACAGCTCCCATAGACTAACATAGGAATTAATTCCTATAAGAATGAACTCCAAAAACTGAGGACTTTGAGTCTCTGGTTCTGCTGCCAGCCTCCAGGAGCATCAGGTGCATCTGACACAGACTCGGCTCCATCCTCATGACCAAGATACCTGGCCAGTGACTTGACATGAGCAACTTCTAGGCTGGTAACTATAACACCTATACAGAACCTGAATGAATGATTGTGTGAATGAATATATATATATATGTGTATAAGGAATAAGTAGTGATAGGAATAAGTAGTTAAACAACATTGTTTATTTTATCTTTTGCTTTATATTTACAATAAATGTGGCATCTTTGCCTTACCTCTCTTAATAAGATCCTGCTGGTTTTTATTATATTGGTATAACATCCCCAGGCTTTAAGCCATGCTCATCGGGCAGCAGGCCGATATCCATTAGTCCCCGCCACGAACAGTGGTGGATTTACTGTGAAACCAAACTGTGTGGTGGTACAGGGCCCCCAACGATATGGGGGCCCAGAATGCAGGACAAATCTGACAAATGACTGAATTTAATAAGCGTTGCAAGTCGTGAAGCGGTCCAGGCTTTCTGCTTTCAGCGAACTTATTCTGTGAACTGTGCTCTAAATGTAGTTTTTCGAAATAGTCTAGCAAATAATTTTGCTTCGCCATTTTTTCACTGTCTCGGCAATAGCATAACGGCAACTAAGGGAAATCGTCATTTGCCAAGCAAAGTCTGTCTGCTTGATCAACTATCCAATTGAACAAAAGCACCCTCCCCCGCACTTTTCAACAATGCCCGTGATTTGTCACTACTATGTAATGGTTCAAAATCCTGTTTTTACAGAGCCTTATAAAAATGCGAGATTAACTGCATTAAACCTAATTGGGTGGTCCCAAGCCCACCTGTGGCTATGCCCCTGCTCTTTCACACATTTTTCATCTACCTAAAATTAAAGTCAGTTTTTTTAGCAGTAATGAAGCGACACAATGAGTCTGGCAGTCAAAAAGACAAAGAAGACAAAGCTAAGTAAAAAGACAGTTTGTCACTTATTTTAAAAAGTTTGAAATATTGAATAGTGGACATTCATCACAAAGTATGGGCAAGGAAACATCTGAATTATCTGATCACTTGCTGAGTTGTGGGGATACCACAACAACTGCAAAAGTTGAACAAGTGGACTCCGAAGTGACAATGGAACTAGAAAATATTGGTAATTTTGTCAAAGTAAGGAAAGAAACCTACCCTGAAGACATTGCATTATGGCCAAAATTTGTTTAATTGGATATGATAGAATATTTCTTAGTAAATAAACCGAAAAATGTAGGTAATGTGGAAAATTTGAGAAGAGAGTATGAAGTTGCAGGACGAAAGCAATTTAAAGGTCTTCATGAGTCCCATTTTCTGAAGATGCAGAAAAATGGTACGACAGAAGTGAGAATTTGGTTGATTTTTTTTCCGGAAACCATTAAGGCAGTCTATTGTTATGTTTGCAAATTATTCCCTGACCATAGTAAAGGAAAACAAACATTTGTCAATGGGCAGTCTAATTGGAGAAATGTTGCAAGACATGTTGCTGATCATGAAACTTCCAAAGTTAATATTAATGCTATGTGTAAGTTCGTTCAAAGGTGTAAATTATCTGGAAGAATTGATTCTGTGTTACAAGCTCAGTTTGAAAAGGAGTGTTCTTATTGGAGGAAAGTACTGAGACATGTTGTTGCCACGGTCAAACTGGTGTCTTCTTTGGGACTACCTGTAAGAAGACATAAGTCATTGTCAAATCAAAAAGGTAATTTTTTAACCTGCCTTGAATATTTTAGTGAATTTGATGATTTTCTCAAAGAACATTTGAAAAATTATCAGTATTATGGCTCAGGGAAGACCAACTTTTTAACTCACCAAACCTACAATGAATTCATCACTATAATGGCAGAGCAGCTCAGAAACCAATTCACTGATGAAGTAAAGGATGCCAAGTACTATTCCATAATAGGTGATTCAACACCGGATGTGAGCCATGTAGACCAATTAACATTAATTTTAAGATATGTGACTGGCAATGGTGAGATTGTAGAGCAATTTCTTTGTTTTTCCCACTAAAATTCCCCAGTTCTGAATGTCTAGAGACAACTGGTTTAGAACTCATTGCAAATTTAGGTTTGGACATCAAAAGTTGTCATGGGTAGAGCTTTGATA
Source organism: Mauremys reevesii (assembly GCF_016161935.1). Classification (NCBI taxonomy): domain Eukaryota; kingdom Metazoa; phylum Chordata; order Testudines; family Geoemydidae; genus Mauremys; species Mauremys reevesii. Next base: position 171,673,611 of record NC_052624.1, on the reverse strand, counting down.
ATGCCGCAGATGTGGCAGGAAAATATTCAGGTCTACAGGCAAGACTGAGCAATGCAAGCACTTCTGCTTTATTCATACCATTTTCCAGCCATTCCTTAAATTTAATCTGCAATGCTGCAGCCGAATCTTGTGCAGGATCTACACATTTTTTTTACTTAGTTCAAAACGTGTATGCCTTTTTTCGGTTTCCACACATCAGTGGAGTATGCTACAATCACGCTTGGAGCAGACAAATTAAAAAACATTTGCTAGTCAAAAGAATTTGTGACACCGGGTGGTCTGCTTTTGCACATGCTGTTTTGGCTTTGAAAATGAGCTATGATGATATAAAGAAAACCTTATTAGACATAGCCACATCAAATTCTGAAAAACGGCGAAAACTGAAGCAAAATCCTTAGCAGAAAAGTACGATACTGCTGTTTTTACTCTTTTGTGGAACCGTTTACTTCAAAGAATTAATGCCATCAGCAAATTGCTGCAAAAGGTTGATACAAATTTATTGAATGCTACATAATTGTTAGCTTCAGTTAAAAGTTTATATGGAAGTTCAAAATGACTATAGCTTGGTGGAAGCAGAGGCACTAACATTAACAGAAAATATAGGTTTCTCTGCTATATCTGGTGAGAAGCTTAAAAAAAAAGTTATTTTTCGGTGAAACTAGAATTTAAAATCAATTTAAAAGAGAAAGAGAAGATGATTGTTGAGACCGTCACTGTTGTTTGTGACACAATAATAGTGCAATTGCAGAGTAGAGATGAATCTCTAAAGAAAACTGTTGATTTATTTTGCATCTTTTTTGACAGAAGTATGGACAAAAATGCGAAAATTCACTACAGTAAGAAATTAAGTGAATTCTACCGAGAGAACATAGACACAAATCTTTTTGAAGATGAAGTGAAACATTTAATTTATTTTATTGACAATGATGAGGTCTGTGCTTCAAGATCACAATTTGATTTGTATAGACTTTTATGTGACAGTTTGCAGTCAATCTTTTCAAATCTAGAAACCATTCTGAAAATATTTTTAACGATACCTGTCAAAAATGCTTCTGGTGAACCTTCTTTTTCTGTATTGAAACAAATTAAAAATTATTTACGAAATACGAGTCGGGAACTTTTGACAAGCTCGTCAATACTGACAATTGAAAGTGCCTCTTTACAAAATATTACTTATGATGACTTACGTGACGATTTTATAAAGAAAAAGTGTAGAAACAAAGCTATCCGAATTTTTTTTTTCAAATTGAATAAGTTTCTTCACAGGAAGTTAACTTTTATTTTTCCATTCACGCATCATCTATACTTTTTATTTTTACACATTTTTCACGTTAGTGTAATACAAATATAAGCTTTCATCTAGACCATAAGTTCTCAAACTGTGGTCCAGGAACTCCATTCAGGTGGACCGAGGAAAGGTTATTAAGGTTTTTTTTGTTTTGTTTTGTTATTTAATAAAGCGCTCTTATCCAAAGCACTTTACAATAGTTAGCTAATGATACAAACAACATTTGGAAAGCTCACTAAGTGGTCCACCAAGACCCTCAGCAATTTTCAAGTGGTCTGTGGAAAAAAAAGTTAGACTACAAAAACAGTCAAGGTACCTCACTTTATTTTCATTTACTTCATACTACTTATAATATAGGAGGAGGATGAAGAAAAAAAGAATGAAAAATGGGGGAGGGAGATAAGAGAGAATGTTCTTTTTCTTGGCTGGGTCCTGAGGAGTGAAAATGAAGCTGCACACAGGGCCCCACTATAAATCCACCGCTGCCCATGAGAGCTGTTTGGGGGAGTCCATAGAATGGATCTGCAAAAACTTTCACCCTCAGACTCAGAAGGAGCACGATATCCACTTGGGGATCCTCCTCATGGAGGCTGCATTTCATCCTGCCTCAGAGCCCTCTCGATCAGACTCCACACAGAGCACCACTGCGGCAGCGCGCAGCACATCACCAGCCCCAGAACCCACATGGCAGCGTTCCCCCTCCATGGTGCCTAAGAAGCAGTTGAAGTCAACAGGCCCGTCGGCACCACAGAAAAAGGGAGCTTCAGGCAAAGGACCTGTGTCAGGCCACATGCCTTCCCGGGAGCTGCTTAGAAGTACTGCTGCAGTCGGACCCCCTAGCCCAGCCAGGGATCCTCCTCCGACTCCTGGGAGTAGTATGGGGTCCCAGCCCCTAGTAGAGTCATCTATGCCCGAAGCAGGCCCGGTGGCCAAAGAGCAAGTAGGCCGACCAGAAGATGCTAAGCCGGGCGACAGACCTGGCCAAGGCACTAGACGTAAGGAGGGCGGTAGCCTTTTACCCCAGCCCCATACTACTTATTTTTCAGCACTTGCCAAATCTGCTGGTGTGAGGGAAAAATCAAGTATGGTTTCATACTATCTTATATCTGATCTATCCTCTGTCAGGGACTATATCTTGCATGTGCAAGGGAAAGAACTTGATGCTGTAGATATTTTTCATCTCTAACTACTGTAGTCATCCTTACTGATTTTGTTTTTTCATTGAGTAAACTGTTTCAAGATAATACATCCCTCACACAAACTACCTACAAATATTTGAGGGTAAGGATAAAATAATCCTGTGTAATCACACTGAATGGTGGCCCAGTTCTATATTGTAAACTGTCTGGGTAAAGAGGCTGTCATCGTACTTGTTGATAAAGTGCATAGCACATTATTGGTACTATATAAATATTTAAACATCAAGTAATTCATTCAGATCTGAAGTGTATCTCTCCATCACTTTGGTCTTCTATTTCCACAGATACTTTCATAAATGTTTTTTATTCTATAACTTTTCTTGGAGGACTAAAGTGTAAATTATACTACCAGTTATACAAAGGGTAAGAAAAAAAAAAAACCTGAAGGGGGGTTTGTGAAGCAAATTGTAGGACTTTCTAGGCAAACATCACTTGTGGTAAATGAACTGTGATGAAAATACTGTGACATTGACCTCTGTACATTGGCTTCCAGCCAGTTACCAAAAGAGTAAATGTCTCATTGTGTATAAATTACAAACATGCTTGGTGAAGAAAGAGCACAGTAAATAGCCATTTAACTCTTTCATGCTTTGTGAGAATCAGTGTGCGGTAATAACATAACACTAGTCAAACATTTTCATTAGAATCGGCGCCAACAGAATATCTTTGTAAAAGAAGTTATTGGGACCTTAGCAATTAATGAATTAAAACTGAAATGTTTAAACACTCTCTTGCAGTCCTGCTGGTATACTGGGGGGAGGTGAGCATCTTAATTTTTCTGCAACTATAAAAGGAATTTGTGTCTGTTCTGTCTAAAGTGTGTGTGATCAGGGGATGTACAAAGCTTTAATCATCTTATTGGAAGTTCAAGGCTAACAGTGGTTGAAGAGCTGAGGTTTAGAAGTTTAACCCAAAATACTCTGAAATAAATTCTGGAATTACAAGGAAATCACTTGTGCAGGCAGATTATTGAAGATGCAGTGGCATAGTGTTTAGGGCTGAGTGCACACTATGTGTGTCTATGTTTATTGGGAAAATGAGTCAACGTGTATGTCTTTAATGGAGATTTTCATATATCCAAGTCAACCATTCCAACAGTGGATAACATAACCTCTTAGCACAGGTGAATAGAAAATAACTACATTGACATTCTCCTCCTGCAAAGAAGCCTGCCCTGCCTGAACACACTATTTCACTTCCAGGCTCTAGCAGGTAGAAGAACTCTGCTTAGCAGAAACGTTTTTTAACCTTTTAGTGAAATTTTTGTTTAAGCTTTAATTTATTAGCTTTCCTTATTCCCCAAGATAGTAGAGGGGGAATACTGAATCTTAGGTCATGTATACATTGGGTATTTTCCTGAGTTGCTAGCCACCAGAATAGCACCACCAGTACAAATTCCTAGTGTAAGCAAAGGAAGCCACAGCATGCCACAGTGGCACTCCTCTGGGGTGCCAATGAAAATCACAACTTCCCATCTCTACATAAGAGGTTTTCACCAGTGCAGTTACAACCATGGCTGGCCAGTGAGTGCTGGAAACAGAATATGCTCCACATGGCCAAGACCTTAGATCAGTGTTTCCCAAACTTGGGACGCCGCTTGTTTAGGGAAAGCCCCTGGTGGGCCGGGCCGGTCTGTTTACCTGCCAAGTCCGCAGGTCTGGCTGATCGCAGCTCCCACTGGCCACAGTTCAATGCTCCAGGCCAATGTGGGCTGCGGGAAGCGGCACGGGCCAAGGGACATTGTACCTTTGTACAACCTGGATGGCAGTGTCCCAAGGCTGAAACCTGAACTGCAGCTTTTCCTTTGTTTCAAAGGAAGAGGCAGGGGAGGTTGAGCATCTGACTTCTGAGTCAGGCAAACATCTAAGGCATTCTGGCCGCCACTTCCAGCAGCTCCCATTGGCCTGGAGCAGTGAACCGCGGCCAGTGGGAGCCGCGATCGGCCAGACCTGCGGACGTGGCAGGTAAACAAACCGGCCCGGCCCGGCCCGCCAGGGGCTTTCCCTACACAAGCGGTGTCCCAAGTTTGAGAAACACTGCCTTAGATGTTTGCCTGATTCAGAAGTCAGATGCTCAACCTCCCCTGCCTCTTCCTTTGAAACAAAGGAAAAGCTGCTGTTCACGTTTCAGCCTTGGGACATTGCCATCCAGGTTGTACAAAGATCTTGACAAAGTCCTCTAATAAAATGAGGGAAGAGGAGGGCCTGGTATCCAAATATAAGAGACAAGCAGAAGAGGAATTAACCTTTTTGAGAGGGAAAAAAACAAACTTTGCCTTGTATATAATGAGAGCCTTTAAATCCATGACAGCATACACAGATTATTTAAAAAATGCAGTGCAAGGTTTTTAGATATGAGCTCAATGAGACAGCAAATCTCATCTCAAAACCAGAACAGAAAATAAGTGATCTGTTGACAGTTTAAAAAAGAAGTTGTAATGGCTAAACCTGTGACCAAGCTATAATGAGAAATTCTTCTCCAGTTTATTTAACTAACCTCAAAAACATCTACTGTAGATTTGGCTGGGATTTAACAGTCCATTCTCTCTTCCCCTTCCCCCACCTCCAAGTGATACAAACACAAATGTTAATATTTAAAGCTCCCCAGGCCGCTACTTTAAAACCAAATATCTCTTACAAAGCTGAATTGAACCATCTGGTAGAAGTCACTGACATAGCAGTAAGTGCTGCCTCTTGAAAACCTGATTCAGCAAAGTGGAGGGAAGGCAGAAATTAGTGGGGGGATGTCAACTGAGGAGGCCTCCAAAGCTGAAATTGCAGCACGGATCAGCTGGAAATTCATCCCCCTTGCTTTTCTTCATGGCAGGATGAAATCTCCATTCCCCAAAATTGACGTAAGTAAAAAAACAGATTCTTTATACTGTCCTAGAACTTTAAAATTCCCCTGTTGTGCAAGGTGACAAGGTAGGTGAGATAGTATCTTTCATTGGACCAACTTTGTTGGACTGCCTGTTGTGCAGGATGGTTGCTAATGAACAACATTGAGTTCATGTAGAAAAGACTCTCCCTTCTTCCAGGACAGATATGTTAGTTGCAAAACATTTTTAAGGCTTGTTAGGTATTTAATTTCATGCTGATAAGCACATTGTAAATCAGCAGGAGCTGCTAAAAACAGGCCATTTAGTTGAGAGCCTAAATATAGATCTCAGAGCCTAATTTGGATAGCTCAGTGGTTTGAGCATGGGCCTGCTAAACCCAGGGTTGTGAATTCAATCCTTGAGGGGGCCATTTAGGGATTTGGGGCAAAAATCTGTCTGGGGATTGGTCCTGCTTTGAGCAAGGGGTTGGAGTAGATGACCTCCTGAGGTCCCTTCCGACCCTGAAATTCTATGAAACCATCTATGAATATTTTGGCCTAAAATATTCAACTATGGGCTGGTCCACACTAAGAAGCGGGGTCGAACTAGGGTACGCAAATTCAGCTACGTGAATAGCGTAGCTGAATTCAAAGTACCCTAGTTCGAACTACTCACCCGTCCAGACGCCACGGAATCGAAGTCCGCGGCTCCAAGGTCGACTCCGCCACCGCCGTTTGCAGTGGTGGAGTACCGGTGTCAACCGCGGCACTTCCGGAATTCGAACTATCGCGTCCAGATTAGACGCGATAGTTCGAACTCCGAGAAGTCGAACTCACCACGTCGACCCGGCAGGTAAGTGTAGACTAGCCCTATATTAATTTAGTTAAATGTCATTGCATGGTTTATAATATAGCAATAATTACTATTCTGCAGCCTGCCACATAACCCACATGTTGTGTGGTCTGCCTGATATAAATTACATTTGTTGGGGGCCTATACTATTTTTTTTTCTTTCTGTGAAATAATATGGCTTTTCCTAAATTGCGGATACGGTTTCTCTTTTCATATACTCTATATACCACATCTACTCCCTATTAATCAGTGTTGTCATGGGCTTTTGTTGACTTAATTCTGTATGCTAAGGGAGTGGAATGTTGGCTGGCAAGAAACGCTGCTACTCCTTTAAGAATGACACATGAATCTTTCCTTCAGTGAATAGTCAGTCTAAAACCCAGTGCTTTACAAGTTTCAGACCAGGCTGTTTATCAAGAGGAGACTGTTCATTTTTTAGAAGGGCAACATTTATGCAAAGATGCATTTGTGACAGTATGGGGAGTGGATAGCAAAATGTAACAATAGCTGCTAGCTTTTTCTTTAAGTAAGCTAATACAGGTTTAAAACATTGAATTTTGACTTTTATAATGCTCTCTAGATTCATGCTGCATTGAGGCACTGTCACAAGTAATGCAGTCAATTATACTTTGTAATATATCAGATTCTATGTAATACCCTCTACCAAGGTGTAAATAGTTCATATAAATTATGCCATCTTTTTCGTCCTACTTCAGTAACCACAAGCTGAGCTTTTTTTTTCCTACGTTAATAATTCAATGAGAGCTAATGGGTTCTCTTATGAAAACCAAGACACTTATTTAGTTGGCTGAATATGGATTAAGAAGCCAAACTTTAAACTCCTTTTAAAAAGAATCTTGGCCTCTGCTACTCTCTTTAGCCTAAAGTTCCTCTTCCTCTACCCCTTAACTGTTCTGTATGTCAGTTGGTTGCTACCCTCTGCCCCACAGGTGGCTGTGATTCAGTGGGAGTGTACGCAGAGTTTCTAAAGCAAGCTCAAAGGTAATTAACACACAAAATAATAAAGAAAAAATTTATTATTTGGAGTCCTATTCGTGGACCTTGAACCCACTGTGTTAGGTGCTGTACAAACACAGCCTGCACCCAAAGAGCTTACAGTCTAAGAATGAGAGAAGACAACAGATGGATAGAGACATACTGGAGAGTACAAGGAAACAATCAAACAATATTTACAGGCAGTGGTCTCAGTATACCAACAGCCTAACCATTGTGTAGGCATCATGGCAACACGGGGTTTGAAGGAGGATAACGTTAGCTTTGCTGATTTTTTTTTTTTTTTTGGCAGGGCGGGTGGTGGAGGGAGGGAGGGTTTCTTCCAAACATAAGGGTCAGTGTGGGAGAAAGCTAAGCTGCTTGTTCAGAATTTAACAAGTGGGTGATGGAGGCTGGCACTGTGGGCCAGTCACAGGTGAGAGTTGACATCTCAATAGTGAATGAGAGATGATAGGGAGGGGTGGGGATAGGCCATGAACAGCTTTGAAAGTGATGACAAGTAGCTTATGTTTGATGCAATAGCGAAGGGGGGTCAGTGGAGTGATGCAAAGGAGTCAAAACGGCAGACTAGGAAAATGATCATTTCACCAACTTTTTTAATGGATCTGAGCAGGGCCTGGCTGCATTTGTCATTTGGATAGGGAAGGCTGTATTTTAGAGATGTTACTCAGACAGAATCAACAATTTTTAGACAGTCTGGAAGTGAGGACCCAGAGAGGTCCTAGTCAAAGATGACACTCAGGTTACTGGCCTGAGTGACAGGCAAGATGGTAGTGTTGTCTGTTGTGTTAGAGGAAAGAGGAAGCAGAGAACTACTAGGGGGGATAATTAAGAGCTTGGTTTTAGCTATGTGGAGCTTGAGCTGACCACTAGACATCCATATGGAGATGTCAGAGGAATAGGCCAAGATTTTATTTTGGACAGGATGAGAGAGAGAGAGATCTGTGAGTTGTCAGTATAGAGAAAATAGCTGAATTTGTGTTTATGGATAATGGCAGAGGGAGAAGAGAAAGGGAACCCAGGACCTGCAGAATCACACAAAGTTGGAGGAGGGACAGTCCTCCCCAGGACACACTGAATGAGTGATTAGAGAGGTAGGAGAACTAGGAGAGAACACAAATCACAGAAACCAAGGGAGAATGAGACTTCAAGATGATGACCATGGATGACTGTGTCAGAGGTGGCAGACAAGTTGAGGAGGATGAGGATGGAGAACTGGTTCTGAGATTTGGCTAGGAAGAGGTCATTGGAGACTTTGGCTAAAGTGATTTCAGTGGAGTGCAAGGGGAGTGGAGGATGGATTGGAGAGAGTCTAGGATGGAATTAGAGAACTACTCCAAGCAGTGATTGTAAACAGCACATTCAATGAGCTTAGAGATGAGATTGTAGTTAGAGAAGCAAATGGGGTCAAGGAGTGTTTTGTTTTTTCAGATGAGAGAAATTAAACTGTGCTTGTATAGTGAGGGAAAAGCTAGAGGAGAGGGGTAGGTTATAGAGAACAGTAAGGGAGGAGATGAGAGTAGGTGTGATAGATCAGGGGATGGGATTGGATGGGGTCACGGGAAATAGGGAGCAATCAGGAAGGAGCAGATAGAGCTGGTGGGAATACTAGAGGGATGATGTTAACAAGGATGGGGGAAAGAGGAGGAGGAGGGTGGATGCTGTGTTGTAGAAGAGGGGTGTGGTGAGAGCTATGGGTGAGTGGCAGGTGGACAAAGTGCCCCCCTCCCCCCAAAAAAAATCAATTTAGCATTGTCTGTAATGTTTTAGTACTTAACTATAAAGCACAGAGATCCTGGGTATGAATAGCATGTTATGAACAAGAAGCTATTTCTACCCATTATATGTTACTGATGTACAAATTGTGCAGGGGACCCTATCCCCCTCAACTAATTTTAAGGCAAATTAATTTGTAAATACCAAAGGGGTAAACAAACAACTACTGTGCATTAGTCTTCACCCAAAAAAATTCTTATAATGTTCCCTTCTATTTGTCTAAGTATATTTTGCATTTCCTTTCTCTGTAGTTAATTGTATATATGTATGCATATCTTTTTCCTTACATTGTCAGTACTGTGTTGAGAATTTAAGTATGTGGCTGTTTTATGCATTATCATTTTTTGCTGGCTGGGTTGATGCTGATGAACAACGTTGCGGAAAGAATTTACAGACTGCCTACTTTCACTTTTGTTCTCAGCTGTGCATTTTTACTTCCCTTACAGAACTGAAGCAATTCCCCATTGGCCCTCTAGGCCTGTCGTTTCTGAAATATTTTTTGTTTTATTTCAGGTTACCATTGGTCAACTCTATTCAACCCAGAAACTTGTTATTGAGAGTCCAGAAAACACAGAGATAATCTGATCATCTAGCACCATGGGACCATCCTCAGCATTCTGTAGTGCTGCACATCCATAGCATATCCAACATAGTATGTATGCACCCTGCCTGAGTTTGAAAAACTTATCTGTCTAGTAAAAGATAAAGCTTTTGAGATGCTCAGTTTTTGGCAACCAAAACAGTCTAGAATTTCTCTTCTCATGGTTCATGCACTAAAATGTACTGCTAAGCCTACATTAGCATGTAATGTATTCCTAATATCCCCATTGCTAGTATTTCATGTGTAATGAGACTGTTTCTTGGCCTTATTTGACAATAAAATTCCATGAACCAAATACTTGTAATCCGATATTTTCTTCTCCCAGTGACCTTGCTAACTTACCTGGCTCATAAAGGATACCAGTTATGTTTCAACCAATGATACAATTGTTTACAATTACTTTTTTACATTGAGCCCCAGTTAATATAGAAATATGCAGCTTACAGTGAATAAACTAAATAGCTGAATTTGTATGGACCTGATGTGGGTAAATTCGTGTTAAATAATTTATTCATTAAAGCCATGTGAAATTTGACAGAGGCCTTTAAGTAAAACAAAGATATTTTGTTATATCCTAGACGTCAACACCTACAAATATCAAAGGTTAGATTGTATGTTTTCATTTAAAGCACATTCTCTTTAAATTTCATAAATGACAGACAAACCTGACTAATTTTTGTTTTGTTAATGTGAAACTCACTTTCCTGGAAGCTTACCTGTCTCATCTCACTTCTCAGTTAATAGCTCAGTAATAGAATTTTAGCCTCATGTTACTGAGACTTCAAAACTTGTAAAATAAAATTTCATCACTGTTCCTTATTTTAATATACTAAACTGCAACTGGCAATATAAAGGAACAAAGCATATTGTGCTATACAAAAATTTTGTATGTTACCCTTATTACAGATACTTGCGAAGTTAGATAACTGAGTGTGAATGGTGAGGTCGGTATACTTAATTCAGAATTCATACCAATATTTTCTCATTTCTGTTGTGGAGTGTGCAAGTTTCTACACGCTGGCTCAGTGTCTCATGCCTGTTCTACAGGGACTATCTCTGGAAGCTGAAGGCAGTTCAGTCTTTATGCCCGTTCAGTACTGGATACAGTGACACTCCCAAGGTGGTTGCTTACTACATTCTATTCACCTTCACTTACTTACAGCAGTGGTCTCCAAAGTGAGGTGCACAAGAGGATCCTACGGGGTGCGCGGCAGGAGTCAGAGTGGCTTTTTTTTTTTTAAAGTGGCAAAAATAGGAGAGCCAGCCCTGTGGCGTGGCAGGGGGTGCATGCTCAAAATTTTTTTTACTGATAGGGTAAAGTTTGGAGACCACCAACTTACAGTAATGCCACAAAAAAAGTATTTTAAGAACATCCATTTGTTAAACTGAATAAATATAGCCAATAGCAAACAGACATTTCTAAAGCTTTCTGTAATTATCTATGGGCCTCATTCAATGCACACATTGAGTAGCATATTGAAAGAGGTGGGGTTTCTCATAAGCCACCAACTCAGTAGCTTCACCTTAAGATTCCCCTTTCTTGCAATGTTCCTGAGCTCTTCAGGAGAGAAAATTCTTGAACTGCTTTAAAATGCTTTTTTTTTATTTGAAAAGTAAATTACACCTGTTAAGACAGCGTGCTAAACAAGAATGGAATTTTTTTTTAAATCAAGTTTTATTCAGTTCAGTGCTCTGAGTTCATTATGTTTTCCACTAGAATGTACAGAAAAATTACTCTGTGTAAAGCTTCAGCACATTGTACAGCGAGAGCTTTATATGAAGTAGACAGAACTTTAAACTAGGACCGTGCCTGTTACCTTTAAAGAAGCTGCATTTGTGGAGGCAAAGGGCCATACTTTCTATTTCTTTGTAAACTAAAGAGAGAGTATCAAACTGAAATGACAGAACTAAGCAATGAATGTATGTAAGTGATTAATTTAGAAGTACTAATTCCCAAAACGTATTTATAAAATTTTGTAGAATTATTTGTAGAATTACCTGTATTTTAATAATACAGCATTCTGTTAACTATGCAAAGAGTATGCAAAATAAAGTACCACTACTGTATTTAAGGCTACAAACCTGCCTTAATACTACTTTTCACATGGAAAGCAGATACTGTAGTATTTCTCCATTTGTTAGATACATAAATACAGCAAATAGTTCACTTTGCTACAGCATGAATATCATTTTATTAAAATAGATTTTTTAAACTAGGCAGAATGCCATGGACTACAGTTTAAAAACAAGGCACTAACACTTTAAAATCTTAAAATACACCTAACCAAGCTAATTAAAACACTAGCATTGATGGTAAAAGGACGAGGGGGGGGGGGTTAAGTGCCACTAAAGCATTTAATAGCATTAAGATGTTAATTTTATGTTTTCTTCAAATAAATTTTACAGAAGAAAATCATGGCAGGTTTGCATTGCTAATAAAAATTATACAAGTGTCTTCTGCGAGACACAGTATAGACACACATATAATGTTACTACAGCCCTTCTAAGGGTATGTCTATACTGCAATTAAAACCCGCAGATGGCCCATGCTAGCTGAACTGGGGTCACAGGGCTCGTGCTAAGGGTCTTTTTAATTGCATTGTAGACCTTCTGGCTTGCTGGAGCCCAGGCTCCAGGACCCTGCGAGGTGGGAGGGTCTCAGAGCTTGGGCTGCAGCCCAAACTTCTACACTGCAATTAAACAGCACCTTACCCTGAACCCTGTAAACCCAAGTCAGCTGACACGGGCCAGCTGCAGGTGTCTAACTGCAGTATAGACATACCATATGTCTCATCAGTCACATTTTCCTTAGCCTGCAAAGGGGCACTTGTAGTTTTAAGGATGCATATTGTACATATGGTATGCCAACTGAAAACAACATTAACAGAGCGGAGGCCTCTGTGCATAGAAATATGTAATACAAAGTAGGTTGAGAAGGCTCATTTTATTTTCTCATTTGAGTGATCAGTTACATAAGACTTCAAGAAGTTATCCATGGGCTTATACAGCATGGCTACATTGCTTAGTTTCTAAGCTTACCTAAGGACACTGTTCAGTCCTTAAGCACTAACCAACTTTAGTTGTACAAAAGATATAAAATTACTGTATTTAATAAGGTGCAAAGTTAGAAAATGAAATAATCTAGTACAATGATTACTTGTAAATTGCAACACAATTAGAGCATTTAAGGATGTTCCTTGGAGCAGGTGTATACAACAAGAATGTCTGTTTCCCCCTCTAATGCACAGTATGTGTATCTTCTATTAATATTAATGATAGTAGAATGTGCATATCTATTACACGTGACTGGAACAAGAGACCCATTAATATTCTCTGTTAATGCATAATGATTAATATTGCATTTGTTGAGATAACATATCCCCTGTATATAAAAACTATTGTCAAATACTGTATGAAAGTAATCCTATCAACTATGGAATGAAAATGTACTATTGTACTTCCCACTGCTCATTTAAAAATACCTTTTTTTGATATTCTATTTTATTTTCACTGGTTATCCATGAAATTGTTTACTGGATTTTTGTCTGAGCAATGGAAACAATATAAATATGTGAACATTGTTGGTAAAAGGGTTCCCAGTGATTTAATGTAATGTCCTCCTATTCCAAAAGGGATATTTGTTTCTGATTTACAGCAGAAGAAAATGTTAAGAACTCTTACTAATTCTGTAATAATAATTCTTAAAATTACTTAGTAAGATACTAGTTTTTGTAGTATTACACTGAAAGATCATTTGCTTCGCACATGTACCTTCAGCTGATCTCAGCAACCTTTGACTTTAGTGATTTGGAAATGATGTGGCTCAGTTATCATGCTCCAAAATTTGGCTGTTTACATATATCAAAGGTCAAATAAGAGCTTTTAATAGAAAAATGCAAACAATATTCTCAAAGAGAGCAGACGACAACCTCTGAACTGTCCTAACATGAGTAACTGTCTAAAGGACAGGCAGTTCTACAACACTGTTGACATCTGATTAGATAATCCTACTACATTTAGAGGACCTATTTTAAAAGGCCTGGAAATACCAGTGGTATGGCCATGGTGAGGTGAAGCAGATGCAAAGTTACATACAAACGTTTTTACCTGCTGATCACATATACTGTTCTTATTTAAACATGCCATCAACATAGGGATGTTAAACTGACTCTGCTCTAGCAAAACTGTACCAACTCTTTCTAGCCTAGTGCATGTCATTAACAGCATTACTTGTGCCTCCTAACATGTAAGACACACAGGAGAGCATGTTTTTGTGGAAGGCACAGCACATTTCCTGCCACACGCCCACGCCTCCTTAACACTTTGCAGAAGCACCTCCACTAAACTTCTAGCAAGGATCTCCATTTCTCCACAGGTACATAGGACAGAACTGAGAGGGAGTGGCCAGCTAACCTCTGAAAGTTCCTCTACTCATTCCATAGATATCTAGGGTGAAATCCTGGCCTCATTTAAGTCTGTGACAAAATGCCCATTATCTGAAATGGTGCAGAATTTCACTCTTAGAGTGAACATTAATGCTACTGGAAGCAGCATTGGCACTTGTGAGCTCCACCTGGGGGTGAGGCCCTACTGTGCATCCACCAGGAAGGAAGACGGGAGGGAAGAATCATGTTGCCTGGAGCAGACAGCTAGCAGGGCAGCTGAATCTCCACAGATCTTGGGAGAGCCATTAATTTAGGGCAGCAACCCCACTGGCCATTCCAGTGGAAGAAAATGCTTTCACCCAATTAGAACATGTTGCTTTTTTCCTCCACATACATATATTAAAAAAAAAAAAAGGGGGGGGGGAGAATATGGGCCAGAGTTGCTCAATCTGAGGGCAAAAGGGGAAATAAATCCACTTCCTCCTTAAAATGAACATATTCCACTAATCTAAAGAAAAGATTTGGAACTCTCAAAATTGTACAGTGCTTAGATACCACAGTGCTAGGTGCTTTAGAAATACCTAGGAGATTCCATAGGTGATGAAATATTAATATTTTAGAGGAAATGCATCTTCCTATTTTACTTTGCTATGCTATTTTTAAACCCACTAGTACTGCAGTTTTATGAGTGAGAAATTGGGGGTTAAATTATGCATGCAAACAATTACTGTTCTACATTCAGAATAAGAACTATGAAGACCTGTGAGGAATTTACAAGACTTCTTTTGAAAAAAAGTACGTAAAATATTTATACCAGCCTTTGGAAATTCTTCTCACTGAGAACAAGCCTTTTTTTTTTAAAAAAAAACCAAGTATTAAAGATCTTTCATTATCGTGCTGAAAGGCAAGCAAATATATTTTGTGCTTGGACAGGTGAATTTTCATGACAATTCTGTATTACCATAGACCTGCATTGGGGAGCAATTTTCAAAAAGACCAAACAGGTAATCAAATTTTAACTAAGAATTCTGGTCCAGATCATCTCCACTACCTTCATTCAATATACTGGTCCAGCTCCAGGTCCCACTGATGTAAACAGGAGCAGAATCCAGCCTTAAGAGCAGATTGAAAGCCCAGGCCTTTCAAAATTGATACTTAAAGGCAAGTGTAATTTACATGCAACTTTGTAGATCTTGACAGCACTAAATTATGTTTAACTTCACACTATCTGAAATTCCTACCCTTCTATCAACCCATCTTGATTATGTATAACTATTAGAGAGAAGTTTCCTATTGTGTGTATTTAAATATACAAAGAAAGAATAATAAATGTTTCCTATATGCTGCAAAAATCAAATTGCTTAAACCAAATTTAGCACGTGTTGGTTTGGTTTCCTTCATTCCAAGCAATTTAATCTAACCCTTTAAAAAAAAAAAAGGTTCAGCTGCACTATTTGTTGTCTATAAAAGCCTTTGGTTATATTTCTTCCTTTAATCCTAGACAACCTTGTCTAAGCCACAGGGACCATAGAAATCTGCACATACTGAAGAGCCACAGAACTGGAGTTTTTCCAAACATTCTTACAACCTTTAAGATTTCATGTTTTCAATTAGTTTTTTAGAAAATCTTCACATACAACAGATATCTTAAGATGACACAATGTGTCAATATTGACGTTTAAGCCCAGTTATCATTTTGCTTAGTCCCACCATCAGAGTTTATGGTGTTAGAAATACTTGATTTTTAATAAACATATCTGTCCAGTCTGAATTTATTACATATACCAGCAGCACTAATGTCCAGTGGATTACACATAGGTTCTAGCACTCAGACAGAGTCTAACTCTGGTTTTGACACTGACTTCTTGGGAAATCTTTGGCAAGTCGCTATCTCTCTGTAGGCCTCAGTTACCTCATCTGTGAGAATGCGGAGAATCATGCTGATGCAATCTTTGAAAAGTGCTTTGAAATCTACAGCTGAAAGAAATGCAACATACTGTCTTCTGAAAATGGTGAGACTCAGAGAGTGTCCCCATCCTATTTTTACTTTTTTAAAAAAAAAAGGCACTTTAGCATTTAATATTGAAGAAAGTGTCTTGTCTATTGCCAAAGCAGAAGGATTTTTTTTTTTTTTTAGTAGTAGTGTCAGCAAGATTGTAGGTAGGTACAGATATGCTAGCTGTAATTTAAAAATTACATCTCACATCTTGAACTTTTAGACTGCTTGGCTGGGGTGGGGCGGTGTGGGAGGGAGGGGATTTTTACTCTAAAGGTGACCAGCAAAGGTAAAAGACAGCTTTCTTGACTTGGTCCTTTATGATGTTTAAAGGAAGACAAAAAATCTCTGCGGTTTTTTTTTATTTTATTTTTTTAAACAGTTATACTCTATCCTGTTTTTCCTGAAAGGCTATATGGATGACTGGGCAACTGGTGAGCTCATATCACATATACTATGGATGTGAAACACCATTAATTTAGAGGGTAAGTCATTTATATTCATACTTTTTAAATGCTTGTTAATATCTATAACCTATAACTCATTCAGCACCCTAACTGCTTTTCTTGGGAGTTGAGACAGTTCTGTATCTGGGACCCCAGCAAAACCAGGGAAGAACAGATCAAGAATACCTATCTTTTCCTATTTGAATAAGTATAAGGTATGGGATGTTAAATTAATGTTCTGGAAAGTTCTGCCATTTTGGAGAGCAACTCTGCAAAACTTTGCCAGAGTTTGTTGCATACCAGAGAACATTCTGACCTGCTGTGAATAATCTTGCCCTGACAGCAGGATTCTTGGACATACCAGCTACCATCTCTGCTCGCGCCTCCCTCCGCCCCCCCCCCCCCCAGCCTGGGCTAGGTTTAACCTTTAATAGTCAGTTTAAAAATATATATTTTTAATTATTCTTTTGATGATGTAATTCAGTAAAGAATTGGGCTCAATACTTTTAGCATCATACCTCAGCTGTAATGGCATAAATTTCAAGTAGTAATCTAATGTTTTATGTCTTTACCATCTTAAGAAACTAAATCAGCTCACATTTTCCTATGTAGTATCCTGCTTATACTACATATTTTTAAAGAAGTTAATGTATTGGGGATAGTAAACCATTTCACTATTTTCCTTTTTAAAATATATGGACTTGGTGCATATCGGGGGGGGGAGGGGAGTATATACTTAACTTGTAGAATTACTACTGGGATTTCTCTTTCAGTTTATATTTATATAACTTACTGTGTACAATCTCAAACACATTTTGAAGTATTGTACAGTATTACAATAATAAGTCAAGTTGAGTAATGAAACATTCCCAAGTAATTCCATTGAAAATTGGTGTTTTCGTTATGCTAAAAAGGCCTCATACACACTGAAAGTCTAATGCATCATGCTAGGTACTTACAATATTGTAGTGCCCTAACATAGGTGAATCACGATTTATTCCTATGGCTCAGACAGGATTAAACCATGTTTTAGCAATTAACCATGAATGCTGCTCACAGACCTGCAAAGTCCAAGGTTACAGTGTGATTCACTAACACAGTCTGACCCTGTCTACGCTGCAAAATCAAACTGTGTTTTAATCTTTAGGGGGCACTATCATGTTGTAATTGAGTATTCCATTAAGTTAGCTTTCCATAATGTAGACACGCCTTGGAGCATCCAGTTCTATAAATTACAGCTCCATGCACCTAAACAACATATATCAGTCATCTAAATGTAAAAAGTCATACTTTTCCATGCTACTTATCTTTTTACACCACTAACTTAGATGTTAGCAAATGGGGTGTCTTACAAATGTGTACTGACAAATGACAGAACACATGCTTTCATACTAAACAGAATAAGGTACTATAAATACCTACAGAAATGTGGCTATGAATATAGCATGAAGAGGGCTGAAGGAAACCATTTATTTTCACTCATTAGTAAGGACCATGGAAAACTAAGACCTGATTCTACTTCATAAAACCATTCCTCAGGTAGTCATCCCTAACAAAAATATTTACCCATACATGGATTTTTGTAAAATTTGGCAACAACTGGGCATCATACTATTGAAAATTTCACACGTGTGATGTAGTTAGGTCAACCTAACTGCCTCTGTAGGCACAGCACGATTGACAGTAGAATTGTTCCATCAACCTACCTAGTGCCTCTCAAGGGTGGTGGATTTACTACAGCAACAGAAACTCTTTCACTGTAGTGCCTACACCAGGGGTGGCCAACCTGAGCCTGAGAAGGAGCCAGACTTTGTACATTGCCAAAGAGCCACAGTAATATAAGAGCAGTCCCCCATCAGCTCCCCAACCCTGCTCCCAATGCCTCCCACCCACCAGCAGCCCCACCGATCAGTGCCTCCCATTCCCTCCACACATCTCCTGATTAGCTGTTTTGTGTCATCCAGAAGGCTCTGGGGAGGAGAGAGGGGGAGGAGCGAGGGCATGGCAGGCTCGGGGGGGGGGGGGGCGGGGGACGGGCGATAGGAAGGGGTGGAGGGGGGGCAGGGCCTGTGGCAGAGCCAGAGGTTGAGCAGTGAGCACCCCTCCACACATTGGAAAGTTGGCGCCTGTAGCTCCAGCCCTGGAGTCAGTGCTATACAAGGAGCCGCATATTAACCTCTGAAGAGCTGAATGTGGCTCTGGAGCCACAGGTTGGCCATCCCGTGGCCTACACTGTAGTGCTACAGAGGTGTGACTGCAGCGCTGCAACTGTGCTGCTCTAGTGCCTGTAACGTAGACATACTGTTAGAAAAACCATCACTATTTTAAATTTCTAGATCTTTCATTACGAAAAAAAAGTAACGTGTGTGTGTTAGACAAGACTCTATTTTAACAAAGATTAGCCAGAGCTACACATGAACTTTATAAAACAAGGCTGTGGTATGTGGGAACTGCATTAGCCATTGAACAGTGTCAAAGTGCACTAACTTACAAGGAAAGAAGGATATTTTCTGTCATTCGGGGCCTCCAAACCTGCAGCAAAGATGGGACACATCAGAAAGCGCTCACATATGAAAGTTATATTATGGACTCCATTGAATTAACAATAGGGTGGAAGTCTGCTGTCATATTATGTTGGTTTTGGAAGGGGGTGAAAGAATTAGGCCCCTCATTTGAATGTGTGACGACTGCTGACTGAACTCAAGCCTTTACATTCCTCCACGGTCTGGCAACAACATGTGCTTGACTTTAAGTGCTTGAGTAGCCTTATTGACTACTCACATGAGTAAAGTTAAGCATAAGAACAGCCATACTGGGTCAGACCAATCGTCCATCTAATGCAGTATCCTCCTGTCTTTTGACAGCGGCCAATACCAGGTGCATCAGAGGGGATGAACTGAACAGGAATCAAGTAATCCATCCCCTGTCATCCACTCCCAGCTTCTGGCAATCAGAGGCTAGGGACATCCAAAGCATTGGATGGCATCCCATCTTGGCTAATAGCCATTGATGGACCTATTTTCCATGAACTTATCCAATTCTTTTTTGAACCCATGTGTTTGCAGAATCAAGACCTAAGAATTAGGGGGCGTTGGGGATTGACCCTCACCCAGTTCTCCCTCTCAAAAAAGAGTTGGATTTCTGCAAGCCATAATGACAACTCTGTTTTTGCCTACATCTATCTCTGTTTCTAGGAAATGCCTACATACCCATAAAAGGGAAAGTGCATGCATTATCTGTGAGTCCAAAGAGAAATGCCTAATGCATAAGCATAGCACAGTCACAACACTGGATTTAAAGTTCTCTCCTTAAATTCAGTGTATTAAATAGGAAACTTCATATAAGGCACCATCATCTTCAAGTTACACTTTAAAAAAAAAAATAAGTCACAAAAATACTAGTTTCCAGTTCTCTTTAACCAACTTTAAAGAGAAAAGTCTGTGGGAGGAAACTCTGCTGACTTCTTGCCCCTCCTGAGAGTTCATTTCCTTTACAAAAAATGGTGAATTAACAATACCAGAACCAACAGGTCAGACCTAACTTTGTCTACAACTTTAAGGCTGATGGTAAGAGGCCCCTGCCCCTGGATCAGTCAGCTCTTTAATTAAACAAAACAAGCCACATTCTAATGGAAGGCTCAGAAACCAGTGACTATGCAGCAGGAAAGTGGCACAGAGTTGTTCTAGGGTGCAAGTACAAGGGATGGGACACTGCAGTGGTCTCTGACGGCTTGGCTTGGCACGGCACAGTGGTCGCTTTCTGCTCAAGGGCAGGACATTCATAGCCGGCTGCTTGTTACCACACCCCACCCACCGCAGGCTGGCTGGCCTCAGGCTCCCTGCAAGGCGCTAGCTGGCTGGTAGCTTGTTTGCCCCCAAGCTAGGCAATGCTGGTTTGCTGCCGGGCTAAGCTGAAGGCAGGAGCGGCCCCAGACTTGGGGGGTGCTGGGGTGGTTCCCGGCTGTCCCAGGCGACGCTCAGTAGAGGGGCCCGGTGGGGTCGCCCTGGCCGGTGTCTGTGCTGGGCGCTGCGGGGAGCCCCCAGGGGGCGGGGCGGCAGCAGCGCAGGGTGTAGTTGCTGCCCCCGTTGTTGTCCCAGTACTCGCCCTGCTGGCTGCGGAAGCAGACGGCGAAGTGCACGGCGGAGCCCTCCAGCAGGCCGGGCGGGGTGCACAGACTGAAGTGGAAGCGCTCGGTAGGGGGGTCGCTCCCCTCGGGGCCGGGCAGGGGCTGGGCCGCGGCGTCCAGGAAGGAGCGCCACTCGTTAAAGGTGTAGCGCACCGTCACCTCCTTGGGGCCCGGGCAGCTCAGCACCCGCACGGTGCCCCGCACGTCCAGGGCCGCCGCGGGCTGGCCCAGGCGCTCCAGACACACCCGCTCCCGCTGCAGCCGCTCGGCCGCCGCCACCTCCCCGGCGGGCTGGAAGTCGGGCACGAGCTGCAGGGGGGGAGGTGGCGGGCGGGCCCCGCAGCCCAGGCCGAGCGCGGCGCTGAACTCCTCCCGGGGCAGGCGCCGCAGGCGGGAGAGCACGGCGGGCGGCACCTGCGGCTCTTCCGCCGCGCTGAAGTGCTTCACGCTGGCCAGGTTCAGCCCCAACGAGTCCGCGAACTGCACCCGCTTCTTGCACTTGGTGCAGCAGCCCCCGCTGCCCTTCTCCGGCGGCGGGAAGAGCCCGGCGGCCGCCAGGCTGGGGCTAGCGGGCAGCGACAGGGACCGCCCGCCGCGGCGGCGCAGCCCCAGCAGCAGCTCCCCATCCTCCGGCGGGGGGGAGGCTCCGGCCCGCGGCGGCTCGCCCCAGGGCTCCTGCAGAGGCAGCGCAGCCGCCGCCCCCTCTTGCTCTGGCTCTGCGGAGCTGCCTCGCCAGGGGTTCCGCGGGAGCAGCCGAGCCGTCCTCTCTTGCTGGCGGCCCCCGAAAGGCGCTAGCATTTGCTCCAAGCCCAGCAGTCCGGAGTCCCGGCCTTCCATGGCATGTCGCCCCCGGCCCCTCCCCGGGAGACTCCGCGGCTGCTGCTGGCCCTCTCCCGGCCGGGGCTTGCGCTGGCTAAGGCCGTGGGGTCGTTTTATCGCCTTTGCCTTGCAGCGGAGTCATGGTGGGGGGCGCGCCCCTGTCCCCCCCACCCCGGGGGCTCCTGGCGGCAGGGACGGACCCTCGGGAGAACTCAAGCCGCGGGCTGCCAGCCACGTCCCCAGCCCTGCCAGAGCCAGGGGGCGAAGGGGCAGAGCGGACCCAGCGCCGCGGACAGGCTCGCAGAAGTTTCCATGCGTAGCGTGTTTGGCCGAACACGCCCACCTCGGCGGGAGGCGCTGCCCGCCCATCCGCAGCTTCCGAGCCAGGGGAGGGCGCTGCCGTCTCCACAGCAGCAGCAGCTACAGGAGGAGACCAAAAGTGGTATCGGATAGAGGGAGGAGCGGCCCACCGAGTTCTCTCTGCAGGGCCCTGAGATGGCGTGTGATTTGCTTGCTGCTTCCAAGCACGAGCCCCTCTAGAGCTGCCGGGGTCAGCTAGCAATGCCCTTCACCCCACGCAGTGGCAGTGCTATTGCCAATATTGCAATGCCTTAGGCCAGGGGTATGTGTATCTGGGGTATGCAGGTCTCATGTACGTATTTGGCAAGTTTTACAACAGGTTACATTAAAAAAGGCCTAGTGAAGTCAGGCTTACTAAAACTTCATACAGACAATGACTTGTTTATACTGCTTTATATACGATACACTGAAATGTAAGTACAATAGTTATATTCCAATTGATTTATTTTATAATATGGTAAAAATGTAGGCAATTTTTCAGTAATAGTGTGGTGTGGCACTTGTAATTTTATGTCTAAGTTTGTAGGCAAGGAGTTTTTAAGTGAGGTGAAACTTGGGGGTACGCAAGACAAATTAGACTCCTGAAAGGGATACAGAAATCTGGAAAGGTTAAGAGCCACTGCCCTAGGCCATTGCTTGTATAAAACCAGGGCACAATGGTCCAAGCTACCCCATAGTTAGTCTCACATTCCAGCTGCCAGGTTTGATACTACTTCAGGGAATCTATGATGCTACCATAGGCAAAAGTAATTTAAGCTCTGGTCCCGCAACAGGCTCTCTGCATAGGTGCTTGACCTCAATACAGTAAATGCAGCAACTTCTTGGCAAAAAGCGATTTAAAGATGTCCCTTTTTTGTCTTTGTGATACACAAAGGCCTGGGGGGAAGGGATTTGCTGTTACTGCTTTTTAAAGTTTTTACTTCTGATTTTTTTAATGTAGAAATATCAGTATGGGTACATCTAGTCTTCCTGATTTTGCCAGAGAACTCACTGGGAGTATTAATTCAGATCTTTCTGCTGGCCTTAATTGAAGAGAGTGTTGAGTCTTCAATAAAAACTTTGTCATCAGGCCATTTGAGTAAAATAGAAATAGAATCAAAACATTTTAAACAGGTTTCCCACTTCAGTTAAGTTGTGGAATTTAACTTCTGTTCCACATACTTCACTTCTGTGGAACACCATCAGAATCCTGCCAGTTCGCCACTAATGCTTGGGCCAGAATTTTTCAAAAGTGGCCTTTGATTTTGGGTGCCCAGCTGGAGATCTCTTGGGCCTGATTTTCAAAAGTGCCACACTCCAGGTCCAGTTGAAGTCTGTATGAGTAGCAGGTGCTTCCAGTGCTGCCAACTTTTACCATTTTATCACAAGTCTCATGATATTTGATGTTTTTCTTTTACAGGGATGTGATTATATGAGAACCTTTGCTTTCATTTTTTAAAGAAAGTTTCTAGATCCTCATAATTAAAGAGAAATACTTGAAACAAAAACCCTGAAGTCTCAAAAACTAAAAAAATCTAAATAAAAAGAATCCCAAAGGTATTAGTCTTTTAAAGTCACATGCTTTTTAAGCCACTAGTTTTTTGTTTGTTTTTTTGGCCAGACTTGTGGTTTTTGAACACTGACCCAGATCCTTGAACGCATTCAGGCTCCTAATTTCCACTGAAATCAATAGAAGTTAGAAGCCTCTGAGAAAATGAGCCTTAGTGTTGGCAATACTGTGCTCCTGTGAAAACTATGCCCAAAGAGTCTGAAGATGCACAGGCCCCTTTTGAAAATCTAGTCATAGAGTTTTCTAAGTTATTTATAATGTTAAAAAAAAACACACAGAAAAAGTTTGACTTCAGCAAAAACAGTACAAACATTTTTCCCTTTCTAGGCCATTTTTAGCTAAATACTGCATGTTAAATGATAGCACCACAATAAGGATTTTTTATTAGGATTTTTGGAGTCAATGCCCTTGCATATCTGGGAAGTTTTCCAACATTAAATGGGTACTTAGTACATGTTACAGCTGTCATCTTTAGATAGTTCTGTTGGTGAAAGTACAATTCCTCTCTTCCACCCCACCTTTTTCAAGACAGAGAAACTAGAAATCCATATGCAAGTAACATCACTTTCTGGAGATCTAGGCTCTCTCCATGGATCAAGATAATTTTCTGAAGAAATTAAGATTTATTTTTAATTAAATTTCATTTCAATTGCAAAAATAACCTTCCAAAGGTGAACTGATGAGATACTGTTCTACTATGTGGGCAGCCTGTCTCTCAGAGAGAGGCAAACTGCTCCCATTCATCTCATCTGGTGTTAAAGACAAATGGACACCATTGAAATATTAACTGTCTTAGCAGCAGTCATCTAGTATGGCTAGATAGTTCATTCATTTGAAAGGATATTTCCACAGGAATAAGGGTGCAAGCTTGTGCTATTGAAGATTAGAACCACTAATGTTAAGATAACGGTTATTTAAAATTTCCCAATAACCTGATTCCTTCTGTAGTTTCTGTCATTGTAATCAGCTTTTACCAGTAACTAGTTCTGGAGCATGCAAGAAAGAAACTAATTCTCAACCTAGTCTTGTGTGATACACAGGAACTGGTTCAGAGAATAACTAGGAAAACAGATGGTCACTGTTGCTCAGGATACATTGTTTTGGCTATCATGGATTAAGAATGGGAGTCAGCAATGGACAACACCGTAACATAAGAGTGGAGCTTTTTCTTCTGAAATGCTGATAAACTGTTAAAAATAGGCTGAAAGGCAAACTAACATACCTGAAATGATCAGGTTAAGTCATATTGGTGCAAACACCAGTCTGTGCCAATGCAGTTTAGTTATCTTAAGGATTTATACAGTGTACTACTTGTGCAACTATAGTGTAGTTACACCATTGAAAATGTATCTAATTAAGACACACCTTTAGACCCTGATCCTGAAAACACTTTCAGACATGCTTAACTTTACACACTTAAGAAGTCCCTCTGAAGTCAATGAAATAACTCTTGTGCACAAAGTTAAGCACATATGTAAATGCTTGCAGGATTGGGCCATAATCCATAGAATCTAGCTGAAGGCTATTCAAAAACACTATATTAGAGGCAGTGATAATGTGTGTGCTGAAGAGCAAAACCAAAGCAACAAGGAGTGAATAAAATGTGTCTAAATAATGAGGTATGGAATATTATAACTCTTGGATACTATACATATATTCAGTAAGGTCAGATCAATATAGCTTCTGTAAGGCCAAATTTGTGCTGATTTACTATGTTAGAATTCTCTGAAAGAGGTGCATAAATAAAATACTGACTCTGTTGTTTGAATTTTCAAACTGCTTTTGACAAGGTCTCCCAAGAAAGGGAGACTGTTTCTGGGGGAAAACAGGATAAAGGAGAAAATCCTATTGCAGTGTTGCCAACTCTCACAGTATTTGATGTTTTTTTCTTAAAATTCCAGCTTCTGGAGTCATGTGATAATGTAAGACTCTCAGCTTTCATTTTTAAACAAAAGTAAATTTCTAGATATGGTTATGGAGAAAAGTTCTAAACCATTATCTTTAAAGGTTCAAAAAACTATTATCCCATTTTAGAGATGGTGAGATAGTTAGGCAACCAGATTTAGGTGCCAAAATCTCTGGTGTTCTAGGCTCCAGTGCAATCCAGAATACTCCTGCCAAACCCTGTAGGTGCCCAAGTTTTCAGGGTAAAAGTTCCCCCAGTGCCTATGTTTCTGCCTGTGAGCATGTGCACTGCCTCCTTACTGTAATTGTCCAGATGTCTATCTCCTCTCAAGCCCCAGAGCAATTCACAAACTGGGAGAAGACAGACACATGCTGGGCCAGATCCAGTAGGAGTGTTCAGAGGCCACCTACTGGTCTGGGTTTCATTCACAGTCTGGTCACCAGAGGAGGAGGAGGTGGTGGCAGTGCTACCCATCTTATAACTTTTAGCCCAATGGCTAGAACATTTCCTGGAATGTTGAAGACCCAGGTTCAATTCTCCTCTCTCAGCCAGAGGGGGAGAAAGACCGGGAGTCTCCTACCTCTTTGGAGATTGCTCCAACCAATGAGATATGATATGAGACTCCCTCAGTATCTCCTGTTGAAGTGTTCCACTATGAATAAATAATGAAAGAGCGATTTGAGGAGGGGAACTGGACTCTGGGTTTCCCACTTCCCAAGTGGGTTCCTTAACCACTGGACTACAGAGTCTCTCTCTGTGTGGCCCGATGACTGTTCCACTGTGGATAAATACTTAAATACTCATTTGTGGATCTGTGTCTGGACCTACCTCCCTAACTCCTCATCTTATGCTTATTCCACAAAAGCATTCTGCCTCCGCTGTGCTGTATGTTATTTAATATGTTTGTTAATGATTTGGTAGGGGAAGGAGCAATGAAATTTGCTGATGACACAAAACTATTTAGATTAGTAAAAAAAATAGGATTGTAGGAAAAACCTCCAGAAAAATCTAACCAAACACAGGATAGTACAACAGCAGCTGAATTTTAATTTTGATAAATGCAGGGTAATGCATACTGAAATTAATAATCTAGATTTCTCCTAATAATAGCCCCATGACTGTGCTAAATTGGTCTGCAAAGAGGATTGCCATTCATAAGAATTCTGTGCAAGCAGTAAGGCAGTAGGAATTAATATTGGATCAAAATCTATTTAAGCATTAAATCAGGTAGTTATGGAGATCTTGGGAATTTAAAAATTCTGAGGGCCAGGTAAGTTGTTTGTTAGTATTCCCAAAGCAGGTGGAGTTTGAACTCTTAAGTCTAAGGGTTGTATCCTCAGCTGGTGTAAATTGTCATAGCTGCTGGAACTATAAGGATCTGCCCCCAAGCCTTTAATATGTTCTCTATTCAAAACATTTCCAAATGGACTCTTTGAAATAAAAGTTTTAAAAGTGATAGTTCACAAGACTAGATCGTTGAAGAGCATAAACAAATCTGATCAATGGTTTTTCAAAGCCTACTCATTCATCAAATTATTTTTGTAAAATCTTTGGTTCAGCTGGAGAATTTTTGTCATTGGAGGTGATTCATTTTTGTCTATTATATGAACAATGTCATGGAGAGGCAATAGCAATGAGAGTTGCACTATGAAGTTTGAGAGGAAGAAGAGTCTTATGATTAATGAACTGGACTGAGTCTCAGGTGATCTTGATTCAGTTCCTGCCTCTGCTACAGACTTTGGGCAAGACATTTATCTGGCAGGGCCTCAGTTCTCCATCTGTAACATGGCAATAGCAAGATTTCCCTTGTCTTATCTGTTTAGGCCCTGATCTTGCAAACACTTACTTACATACTTCACTTGAAGCATTTGAGTCAAACATATGGTTAGTATTTATTGGATTGGGGCCTTAGACTACAAGCTTGTCAGGGCAGGAACTCTCTCATAATCTGTACAGTGCCCAGCACAGTGGAGCCCAACCTTGTTTGGAGGCTCCAGGCACTACTGAAATACAAATAAATAATTATAATAAGGCTGATTCAGAACACAGTTTTCCTCCCCCTCCCTCTTTGGAAGTGAAATATAAAACCCCCTCATGCATTTTTAAAGTTGTCTCATTGGCAACTATTATCTGTTCTTGGAAAAAACAAACTTAGTACTTTATGGCCCTGATTCAGCAAAGAAAGTAAACAACTGCTTAACTTTAATCCACTGAACACAGTGGGAAAATTCATGTGCTTAAGTGCAGTGCTGAATCATGGCCTTTGAGATTAAAAAACTTAAATTGGTTTATTTGGAAAATATTTGCAAACTAAGCCTGCAAACACTAAGGCACATGCTTAACTTTACTACCGTGAAGCAGGCCCACTGATGTTAGGGATCAGGGCTTAATATTTTTGTGTCTCCCTCTGTTGGCCCAACCAAATCACTTACCCTTACAAAACTTGCGCTGGCAGTGGATTGTGACATTGTCTCTTGACTGCTCCAGTTTTTGTGTTCAGGGATAGTAAAAATATATCCAGTTCTCCATCAATGAATCCAATGGAGAAAAGAAAATCATCTGAAAGTATTAAAGTGGGATAGGGGATTTCAGTGGGACCTAGCCATTGTGTTATAGTAAGTTACTTAGTGGCTTTATTGCCAGCCTATTCAGTTGAAATGTTATATAATAGTATCTTGCTATTGCACTGGGGAGGGGAGAGGGAATCAATAAACCTTCGGGGGGGAAGTCTGGTAAACTTGCCTTAAGAGGGAAAATAATCTATAAACCCTTGGGGTGAGGGGTCTGGTAAACTTGCTTTAAGAAGCCCTTTCACAATTGGAGGGATGGACTCAAAATATCATATTCACTTCACTTTTCATTTATCTTATTGCCTCAATGTCTGTGTGTCTCTTTTCCAAGACAAAGCTTATTTTGGTTTAGGACAAACAATGGAGAATAGAAACAGCCTGTTAATTGTCTGGAGTGGCTTCAGTTAATTCCCTCATACTGTAGTCATCTCAGGGCTAACGTGTACCATACATTTTATTCCAGACAACAGAATGAAGGTAATTTATGTACTGATGAAAGGAAAATATGAGAAGTTCTTTCATTTCAGAACTGTCACTAGGAATTCTATTTTCAGTAGCCCACAATGTTTGATTTCTGAATCGGTTACATTATTCCATGAAAGTAAAACTTTATTGCAGATGCCCTGTCCAGAGGCCCAGTCCTTTGGGAGGCAGCGCTGCTGTTGGATGTGTGGTTTAACAAACATAAATCTGTTTGAATTAGTAACCACCACATGAACACAAAAGGAAGACAAAATTGTTTGTCTACAGTCATCCAGCTTCAAATCCCTGGAGAAGGGATGAGCTATATCTAGACTGGAAAATTAAATTTGCTTACTCAGTTGCCACTGATTCAGATAACCATCCAATTTAATCAGGAGTCAATTCAAGCAGCCTGTTGATTATTCCTCTATAACCATTTCAATCATGGCTTCAATCTCCACATCCTAAATTGATAGATTTCCCAGCAGTCCCAAGGAAGGTATTCTATTAATAAACATACAGGTTACAAAGACTCAAATCTCTTCAGTGACCTCACCAGTTCCCTCCTCACATCTTGTCTATGGAAATCCCTAATGACAGAGGCTTATCAGAAAACATTAATGAGATAACTATTGTGTAATATTAACATACATACCAGAGAAGTCCTGGTGAAGTGAGTGTGTGTGTATATTATTAGAGAGAGAGAGAGAAACATCAGCAGTTTGTGCCCAGAATGAATATTCAAATCTGACTTCAAATTCTTCCCACATCTCACTTCAGATTCTTCCAGCATTAGTTCTGAACTGTTTTTTACCCATATTTAACTTAGTCTTGGGACTTCAACTTTGAAAATGTATGCTTTTGCATTAAGTTGGTTTTCCAGAGATAAAATTGTGTCATGAATACTCTTGTTTTCAGGACAGCTAATTTTAACAGATCTGTCATTCCTATGTAGATGGCATGTTGGGATATTAATATCCTCTTAAATTATTTTTAAACTATTAATACTTCATGCCTATGGGAATGTTATCTGCAAACATAGCATCTTTGTATCTTTGCTAAGATTTTAGGGGTTTAGTTTTATCAGTTTGTGAGGATTTCCAAGTATTGGATGTCAAGATTCCATCAGGTTATGAGTTTCTGCTATATTCCAGTGTAAAACCTGTATCACAGATCTTTCCAGGTTATACTGTTTGATTAGAGATTATTTAAATATATGTGTATTCCGTCCTGTTTTAAAGCTTATACAGAGAGTTTATTAGAACATTTTCTTATTTTTAAACTAGTTTTCTTCTCTATTAAACAAAATTGAATAGCTTTAATCCATAAAGGCACAGATTAGTTTTGTTCTTGAAGAAGCAGGTATTGAACTTAAAAAGTGTTCAGTATGCCTTAAAAGGAATAGCAGAAACTATTACAGTTTCCAAAGGGACTGAGAGGGATTTAATCTGAATTTCTGCCAGATGTTCAGGAGACAAAACCTCATACATTTTACTGGAGCCCTTCAGGCAATGGCAGAAATCTCTCATCCTTCAGAACTGCTAAGTATTATGAAGTGTTTTAACTAGTGACTCATATTAACAATGTTGTATGAGAAATGGAGATACTTTGAATTTATGAATATCCTGTTTCTCTGATTCATGGCAATGATTGTGTTTCCCATAATGATGTGGTGATTCTAAATCTTCTGTTATTTGTGCCATGTATGTGGCAATAGGGCAAGGAATCTCTTCATTTTGGGTGAAATCCTGACCCTCTTGAAGTCCAGTGGCATTTCTCTTTGTGTCTTGCACAGAACTGAGCACACTGTTTGTGCTAAACAAACACATAATAAAAAAGGGAATTATCACATTATCCTTTGTTTCCCAAAAACAGTGTGCAAAAGATTCCAAGCACTTTGGGGAAAATTAAACTGAGAACAGAGTTCGACTTAAATTTAACAAAAATAGCTTTTGCACAAATCTTAATTTCACTACAGTTTTATGCTTATTTGGATTATTTTGTTGGTGTTAAATTGCAGTGGTATGCATCTGTGTTTTGGGAGATATTTATTTAAACTTTCCCTTGTACATAGTATATTAAAAACCTTATTTGTTTAAGTCCTGGTTATCAGACTTTTCAATCAGCTAATGTTATTGTGGTCAGAGAAATATCTACGTAAAAATGACTCCTTCTGGTGGAGATTTGCAGCTGTGTTCATGAAGTTCTGTGCAAGTAGCAGGAGCCTTTGAAAAGGGCACAGCTCTATGACAAGGTCTGTCAGAGTGATTGGCAAAAAAAATATACTCAACTACTGAAAAAATGTTTTCAGCATTGGAGGATTTTTTTTAAAATGCTGCTTTCTGACATGCTGTCACAGAGCCACATCAATTTCAAAGGCTCCTATTATTTACAAAGAACAGCAGCCACGGTAGTGGAACACTTTGAAGTAGAAACTACCTGCTGAGTCAGACAGCTCGGGGCAGAGCATCAAAGGGGGATGTGTTTGGACTCCAAGCAGCTTGAACATTCAATTACTTAATTTTAAAGATATCATCTTCACCACCCACCCAACCCCTCAATGAAGTTGGAGGTAGAATTTTGGATAGATTAATGGGTTTACATAGCCCGCGTCCTGAGGAGCGTATCGTGATAAATATGGGAGAAGATCTGTTGTCAAAAGCCCATACATTTCTAATGTGCAAAGAATTTATTTTAGAAAGTATGGTAACTATGATCAAGCTAGGCCAATGTAGAATCATAACCCCAGCCATCCATGTTCTCTTCCATTGCAGGGCCATGTCACAGCAGTCCCTGTGTCCGCAGTAGCTTGTGGTGATAGAGAGTTCAAAGGGAAGATGACCTGTTTGAAGTGCTGTTGAAGGATCATAATCAGGATTTAGCTGGTGTGAGGATGAACAGTAATGTAATGGCCTGTTAAAGAAGCCAGGCTAATAGAGGTGTAAAAATTCACCTGTCCTCTCTTGTACAAGAGGTTGTGAGGGAGCAAGAACCAGTTTGGGAACAGAGATCCCCACACATTCAGTTCTAAGATTGGGTTCCTTCCCCAGTGAGAGCCTCTGACAGGCAGAAGTACGCAACATGCCCAGTAAGAACTGTGGTGCTAGCAGTGAGAGCTACTGTCATGGGCCCTTCTTTGATCATAAATAGTTTTTAGTGTAAGGAAAATCTCTCCCCAGGTAGTTTGCAAACCTAAGATGGGGAAAAGTATAAAAGAAAGACATTAAATGGAAAATGTTTTGAGTAGCAGAAACATCTTGTTGAAATGGAAGTAGAGTTCTAATATATGCTTGGCCTGGAACCCTCTTTCCCTGGCCTGGAACCCTCTTCAGAGAGATCACAGCTTTAAATTAAGCTATTTTATAAGGAAAGTTTAAATACCGAAGATGAATCTTGAATAGAAAGTGATGATCTATGCAGTGATGAGATATGTCCTCTGTTGAGTTACATATCTGCCCTTGTAGGTAGATGGACTCATTATTGTCTTTACATTTTAACTGCTATGATGCTTCATGGCCTTGGTAAACATGTATTCAGCGTAGATGCACCTGCAATATATTTGTTGTATTATGTTTTGTAAATTTTCTTTGACAATAATACAGAAGAAAATATTGGGCCAAATTCTGCCCTCACTTATGCCTGTGCACCTTAATGATTCCAGTGTGAGTGCATATAGGTGTGATTGAGGGCAGTATTTGATGGATTATGGCAATAGAATATCATTGTGATTGTCTTCAGCAATAGATTGATTCTAAGCAGCTTTTAACCCCAGAAGCTCAGCAGTCACAGTACTCAATCCTGACCCAATTCTATCCACAAATCTCATTCTTTTCCTTGCTGCCTATCTCTAATTGGCCCCTTATCCAAGTCCCAGTCTCCTCACCTAGGCAGTCCCAGCCTTCATTCCTCAGACTTCTCATCACAGTCCTAGTCTCCTTGCCCAGCAATTCCTAGCCTAACCCCTCCAGACTCCCAGTTTCCATCTCCCGGTCCTCGTCTCCTTGCCCAGCTACTCCCAATCCCCCTGCCTGCCTTCCATCCCCACTGGTTCCCATTCCCCACTGACTAAACTATTTTAGCTGAAATTTTCCAAACAAAATCATCATGAGGCAGACAGCCACCATGGAAAATTTTTCCCCACAGGTTAAAGTTTGTGAAGTAATAAGCAACTGAAAACAGGTCTATAATGGGAAGTATTGGACAATCTTAATAATAGGTTGTGCTACCAGTCCCACCTACAATAACTTATTTCTATCATAGTACCACTGAATGTCCCCAATCAGAGTTAAGGCCCCTATTGTATTAGGCACTATAACAGTGTTTCTCAAACTGGGGTCGCCGCTTGTGTAGGGAAAGCCCCTGGCGGGCCGGGCCAGTTTGTTTACCTGCCCCGTCCACAGGTCTGGCCGATCGTGGCTACCACTGTCCGCGTTTCACTGCTCCAGGCCAATGGGAGCTGCTGGAAGCAGCGCGGGCCAAGGGACTTACTGGCCGCCGCTTCCAGCAGCCCCCATTGGCCTGCAGCGGCGAACCATGAACAGTGGGAGCTAATATTTGTCCCGCTTTTCTGCTTGCGTCTGAAAATTAGAATGCATTTTTGCACTGTAATGAGGGGGCGTGGCCTCTCTCCCAGACGGACGTTGCGAGTCCCCCCTGGTGGGCAGAGCCGTGACACCCACGCCTGCTCTTCCGGAAGCAGAGGGGTGGGACAGGACCTGGAAATATAAAAGGTCAGCTCACCAGCTCGGCTAGAGCGGAGCTGCCAGAGGAGAACGACATCTCACCCGCTGCTGGAGCTCAGACCCAACAGCAACCACTGCAGCCCCCGAGAGGGACTGCCAGAGCTGCTGGTTGCTGGAGATGTTAAGGAGTTGCTGGGGCTGCTGTTAGCTGTTTATCCCAGCAAGGCAGACTGCGACCCTGGGACCCCTCTCAAATGGGAGTGTAGGAAGTAGCCCAGGGAACTTGACTGTAGTTTGAATATAGACTGACAGCTGGCCAGCCTGTTGCGGCCAGTTTTCACTGCTTACCCAGTGGCAGACCACTCTGCCACAGTTAGGGCTCTGGGCTAGGATGCAGTGGAGTCGGGTGGGCCTACGTCCCCCTATCCTGCTATGGGGTGTTCAGGGAGGGGTAGCACCTCTGGTGTAGGGGCATGTCATGTCCTTTCAGGGCAGCTCGTCCACTTTTGGTCCCCACCTGTCACTCAGCTCTCACCTGTGGCTCCTAGTAGCTGTAGCATGCGCAGCGGCCACACCCCGGGCAACAGCTTCGACAGGCTGGCTAAACCAGGTTGAGGGTAGCCGTCAGGCATAGACCTTCGGTGAGATAGGGCCTTGTCTATCCCGAGCATGTGAAGACAGACTCCGGCGGATTGAGCGGATGAGACCTTTTGGAATAGGACCAACGGTCATGAAGGCGGTTTCTGCAAGCGACGTGGTACGCTAAGAGCACGGCAAGATGCGAAAGACGCCCTGGTCAACCACTGCGCCCAGCCCATCTCCAACCGTCTCGACTTTTGTCCTGCCATTGGAGCAAGATGGAATCTGGGAAGAGACAGTGAGGCTGACTATGCGCACCTCTCCCTCACTTTAATCCAATTCACGCGCAAGTCTTGACATCCCTCCAATTCCCGTAAACTTTAAAGTCCTGTGGCGATGGGCGAGCGATGAAGCAGCAGGTGCGGATACACTGGGAGCTGTAGCCGCGGACCTGCACACAGGCGGCTCAGGTCTAATGGTCGTCTTCTTGCTGACTGAAGCAACAGCTGGATTCGGCGTCTACCTGAGTGACTGAGCAGCCCTCTTTAGGACTGCACTGCTCACCTTCGTAGTAAGAGGAAGGGGCTAGAAAAGGTGCCCTAAACATTGTTTGCTTCATAGAACCCTGGCCAGCTTACCGCGGCTGGAGGGGATCCCATCCTATGCGGTCGAATAACAAAATTTCAAACAACAAAACGCAAGGTGACACCACTTATTACTGGTACATGGAATGTACGCACGCTTCAAGACAACCCCTCAGCAGATCGACCAGAAAGAAGAACAGCTCTGGTCGCCAGAGAGCTTACAAGATTTAACATCGATATTGCGGCCCTGTGTGAAACTCGTCTAGCCAACGAAGGTCAGCTCACAGAAACAGGAGGTGGTTACACATTCTTCTGGTGTGGACGTAGCAGTGACGAACGTCGCGAATCTGGAGTTGGCTTTGCGGTTAAGAATCATCTTGTCCGCAAACTTGCCAGTCTTCCCAAGGGCGTGACCGATCGACTCATGACACTGCATCTTCCACTACCGAGAGGAAAGCGAGTTATACTAATCAGCACTTACGCACCCACAATGACGAATCCGGATGAAGTAAAGGACAAGTTTTATGAAGATCTCGATGCCCTACTTTCATCCGTGAAGCGCACCGACAGGCTGATTCTACTTGGCGATTTTAACGCGAGAGTAGGATCCGATCATTCTGCCTGGGATGGCATCATTGGAAAAAATGGAATCGGCAAATGTAACAGCAATGGCCTACTACTATTGAAGACATGTGCGGCTCATGATCTGATCATCACCAATACCATCTTCCGCCTGCCCACTCGCAAAAAGACGTCCTGGATTCACCCACGTTCCAAGCACTGGCATCTCATTGATTATGTCATCGTGCGGAGGAAAGACAGACAGGATGTAAGGGTGACCAAGGCCATGCCGAGTGCTGACTGTTGGACTGATCATAGACTTATCATCTCTAAATTAAGCCTTCACATCAAGCCAAAGAGACGTCCGCAGGGAAACAAAGCTGTGATGAAAAAGATCAACGTCAGTAAACTGAGGAACCCCAACACAGCAGCTTCACTAGTAGAAGATCTCGACAACCAACTCTCAGAGCTGCAATTAGAGGAAAATGTTGAGAGGAACTGGGAACGCTTCCGAAATATTGTGCACTTTTCTGCACTAAAGGTTCTTGGACCCTCACACAGGAAACAGCAGGACTGGTTTGATGAAAACGATGAAGAGATCAAGGCTTTACTTGCTGAAAAGCACCACCTTCACCGTGCTCATCAGAACGACCCGTCGTCAACAGCTAAGAAAAATGTCTTCAACAACATTCGCAGGACCGTACAGAGCAAGCTTCGTAAGATGCAGGACTCCTGGTTGAGTGCCAAAGCAGATGAAATCCAGAAGTTTGCTGATAGAAACGATGCCAAACGGTTCTACGAAGCCCTTAGATCCTTGTACGGACCTCGGCCTTCAGGGAGTTCCCCTCTACTGGACTTAGATGGTGTAACTCTCATTACTGAGAAGACTCTGATTCTACAGCGTTGGGCTGAGCATTTCCAATCCGTACTGAACCGCCCATCTTCCATCAATAATGAGGCGATTGACAGAATGCCCCAGGCGGATATTAATTACAGCCTGGATGTTCCACCATCAGAGACTGAAACCCTACAGGCCATCAGTCAGCTGTCCAGTGGCAAGGCCTCAGGATCTGATGCGATTCCAGCGGAAATCTATAAGGATGGTGGTGCAATGCTTGTTGACAAACTCACTCAGCTGTTCCAGTCCTTCTGGAATCAAGGGTCCATTCCTCAGGAATTGAAAGACGCGTCCATCGTACACCTCTATAAGAGGAAAGGAAATCAAAAAGTCTGCAATAATCATAGAGGAATATCACTGCTTTCTAGCGCAGGTAAGATCCTTGCACGAGTGTTGCTGAATCGCCTGATTGACCACCTGGAACAGGGTTTACTACCCGAGACACAGTGCGGCTTCCACAAAGAGCGTGGCACTGTGGACATGATCTTCGCAGTTCGACAGCTCCAAGAGAAGTGTCAAGAGCAGAATCGTGAACTGTATACCATCTTCGTGGATCTTACCAAGGCTTTTGACACTGTCAGTCGCGAAGGTCTGTGGCGCATCATGTCGAAGTTTGGGTGCCCTGACAGATTCATCCTGATGGTACGTCAGTTCCACGACGGCATGACGGCTCGTGTTCTGGACGACGGAGAAGCTTCAGAGGCCTTTCCCGTCACAAACGGCGTCAAGCAAGGGTGTGTGTTGGCACCGACCCTGTTCAGCATAATTTTTTCAGCTATGCTATCAGACGCCTTTCAGAACAGTTCCTTGGGAATCAGCCTGAGATACAGGACTGATGGGAAACTGTTCAACCTGCGAAGACTCCAGGCTGTCACCAAAATAAAGGAGACTGTGCTACGAGACCTTCTTTTTGCTGATGACTGTGCCCTGAATGCTGGATCAGAGCAGGAAATGCAAGCTAGCCTGGATAAATTCGCAGCAGCATGCGATAACTTCGGCCTCCTCCTCAACATAAAGAAAACCGAAGTGATGCACCAGCCAGCTCCGAAAGCCCAACACCAAGAGCCCACCATCATAGTGAAGGGACAAAAGCTGCAAGCAGTGGACCAATTTACATACCTTGGCAGCACCCTTTCTCGCGCAGTGACAATTGACATCGAGGTCAACTGCAGAATCGCTAAGGCAAGTTCTGCATTTGGCAGACTGTTGACCAACGTGTGGGACCGCTGTGGAATAAGCCTTGCTACAAAGCTTAAAGTCTACCGAGCAGTAGTGCTAACTACCCTGATGTATGCCAGTGAGACTTGGACTGTATACAGGAGGCACGCTAGGCAACTGAACCACTTCCACATGACTTGCCTCCGCAGACTTCTGAGGATCCGGTGGCAGGATAAGGTGCCAGATACAGAAGTCCTCTCCAGAGCAGGCCTGCCGTCAGTTTACACTCTGCTTATGAAAGCCCAGACACGCTGGGCAGGCCATGTTGTAAGAATGCCAGACCACCGCATCCCCAAACAGCTCTTTTATGGTGAGCTGTCTCAAGGAAAGCGATCGCACGGGGGACAAAAGAAGCGATACAAAGACACGCTGAAAGCCTCTCTTAAGTCCCTGGATATTGACATCACCTCCTGGGAAACCCTGGCACAAGACCAATCGACATGGCGTACGCTGATCCATCAAGGCTGCCAGACATCTGAAGCCAGAAGGATAACTATAGCACAAGAGAAGCGAGCACTCCGCAAAGCCAGAGCTGTAAATGTTGTAACAGTGGTACCCACACATGTCTGCCCGACATGTGGCAGAACATTTCATGCCCGTATTGGCCTTATCAGCCACCTGCGGACGCACTGTGGACAGCTCACAACCTGCTAGATGTCAAGGTCTTCTTCGAAAACGATGGACGAACATCATCCTGCTATCCCACCCCTGGCATGGCAGCCTCCCCACCACAGACAAAGAGGCCTGCATTTGTCAGTGGTCCATCAGAGCCAGGACCCTGACTGTTTGCTGCTCCACCCTGTTTGAGAGCCTGGGCTTAGAGACTCATTGCTCTGTCCTGAGTACAGGCCTGAGCTCCCTGACTTTGCTGCTCTGCCTTCGTTGAGGGCGTAGGCTAATAGACTTGTTATTGCTCTGTCCTGAATACCGGCCAGAGCCACCCAACTGCTTGCTGCCTCGCCCAGCTGGAGGGTCGGGGCTTATAGACACTGCTGCTCTATCCTGAATGTAGGCTAGAGCCCCCTAACTGTTTGGTGCCCTATCTGGTCAGAGGACCAGGGCCCCTAGGCTCAGCACTGTCTAACCCTGCCAAGTGGCAGAGCCCCCGATGCTAAT
Organism: Mauremys reevesii; assembly: GCF_016161935.1. Lineage (NCBI taxonomy): Eukaryota > Metazoa > Chordata > Testudines > Geoemydidae > Mauremys > Mauremys reevesii. Next base: position 171,635,806 of record NC_052624.1, on the reverse strand, counting down.
TCCCCCCCTGAACTGTGCTCTTCAGAGGACTTGTAGTGAGGGGGCGTGATCTCCCTTCCAGACGGACGAAGGGACAGCTGCGACCGCCTTACACACATCTAATTTAAAAAGAAAATCTGACACCAATATTTCTTCATATTTCTTTTTTACTTTAACTGATGAGACTAATAGCTGCAGCTGGTGCTGCAGTCATTCAGTAGATTCTTTCTAATCTATCCATAATATATTAACATGACAGATTCCGAAATCTCCCTTATAAATGGAGCATACTCATGCCAAAACTGGTCTGTTTACCTTTTACCTGCTTTAAACTGAACAACTAAGCCTGTTGTATTATAGGAATGTTTCAAGAAGAGGCCATAGTTTTTTCAAAGCAAGATAGCACACCAACAAGAAAAATGACATGCCCCTCTCTGTCACACACACATACACACGCACTCACTTTAGATGCATAAGGAAACAGTTACAGTGAACAACTGGTTTGTTGGGTTTTGTTCTACAGTGACATGTTTGCAAAATCAGAGGGCCATAGGCCTGGTCCACACTAGGACTTTAATTCGAATTTAGCAACGTTAATTCGAATTAACCGTGCACCCGTCCACACCACGAAGCTATTTAATTTGACATAGAGGGCTCTTTAGTTCGACTTCTGTACGCCTCGCCGACGAGGGGAGTAGCGCTAAATTCGACATGGCTATGTCGAAGTAGGCTAGATGTGGATGCAAATCGACCTTAGTAGCTCTGGGAGCTATCCCACAGTGCACCACTCTGTTGACGCTCTGGACAGCAGTCCAAGCTTGGATGCTCTGACCAGCCACACAGGAAAAGCCCTGTGGAAATTTGAATTCCTTTTCCTGTCTGGCCAGTTTGAATCTCATTTCCTGTGTGGACGTCGTGGCGAGCTCAGCAGCACTGGCAGCTATGCAGAGCTCTCCAGCAGAGGTGTCCATGCAATCTCAGACTAGAAAGAGGGCCCCAGCATGGACTGACCAGGAAGTCTTGGATCTGATCGCTGTGTGGGGCGAGGAGTCTGTGCTTTCGGAGCTGCGCTCCAACAAACGGAATGCAAAGACCTACGAGAAGGTCTCCAAAGCCATGGCACCCAGAGAATACAGCCAGGATACAACTCAGTGCCGCGTGAAAGTCAAGGAGCTGAGACAAGGCTACCAAAAAATCAGAGCGGCAAACGGACGCTCCGGAGCCCAGCCCCAGACATGCCGGTTCTACGAGGCACTGCATGCCATTCTCGGTGGGTCTGCCACCACTGCCCCACCAGTGTGCGTGGACTCTGAGGATGGGATACTGTCGACGGACTGTTCTCGGAGATGTTCGTGGACGGGGAAGATGAGGAGGACGAGGCAGTCGACAGCGCTTACAACGCTGATTTCCCCGACAGCCAGGATCTCTTCATCACCCTCACTGAGATTCCCTACCAACCCTCCCCAGCCGTTACCCCGGACCCTGAATCAGGGGAAGGATCAGTCGGTAAGTGCTTTAAACATGTAAACATTTTTTTCTAACAGAACAGGAATATTAACTATGCGAAAAGAAGGTCAATATATATGGGGATGGAACAGAAATCCTCTTGGAAGATTTCCGAGAAGCTCTCCTGCAGGTAATCGAAAAGCCTCCGCATGAGGTTCCTGGGGAGAGCTGCCTTATTGGGTGCTCCGTGGTAGCACACTTTTCCGCGCCAGGCTATCATCAGGTACTCCGGGAGCATTACCTCCACGAGCATGGCCGCATAGGCCCCTGGTTTGTGCTGGCTTTCACGCAGCATGCGCTGTCTATCTGCCTCAGTGACCCTCCTCAGGGTGATCTTGCTCGGAGACTCCTGCATTTAATTACAGTAATTTGTGTACTCTTAGTATTGGGAGTGCTTCACTGTTCCTTTGCATAACAATGAGCGTCACTTTACAGCCACGTGGTGGAGGCTGCAGAGTGGCATCATACAAGGATCTTTCCCAGGGAACAGACGCGAGGGGGTGCAACAGGGGCAGAGTTTTTGCTTTCAGGATTGCCTGTAGCAAGAGGACAGTGGTATACATTGACTTTTAAGCAGCCAAAAGTTTTTGGCTTACCATGCCTGGCTGCTCCACGGATTCTGCTGTCCCACCCCGCTTGTCTGGTCTGCAGTGCAATCCCCCAGGCAATGAAAGCGAATTCCGAAAATTCGAACTTTCCCTGAGTGAGTGCTGTGCATGGTCTTGTTCACAGAGACTGACTAGACTATGTTTCCTCTTTGCGGAAATGTATCTTTATAAGGAAGTCAATCCCTTTTTCCCATCACACAGCTGCACCTGTATCCCGACCTGCTCCAGCATGCCCCTCACAGAGGCTGGCGCAGATTAGGCGGCGCAAGAAAAAGACACGGGACGAGATGTTCGCAGAACTTATGGGCTGCTCCCGAGCCGAGGCGGCCCAGCAGAGCCAGTGGAGGGAGAACCTCTCTCAGCAGCAGCGCTCACACAGTGAACGGGAGGACAGATGGCGTCTGGAGGACCAGCAGGCGACTCAAATGCTGCTTGGACTAATGAGGGAGCAAACGGACACGCTCAGGCACCTTGTGAATGTTCTGCAGGACCGCAGGCAGGAGGACAGAGCCCCCCTGCAGTGTATCTGCAACCGCCCTCCCCCGCCACAAAGTCCCATACCCCCCTCACCCAAAATAACAAGAAGGAGGGCAAGCGTCGAAATTGGAAGTGGTGCACTGTGGGAAGCTATCCCACAGTTCCCGCACTCCCCGCTGCCCATTGGAATTCTGGGATTTCCCCCCAATGCATGCTGGGGGAAAAACTGTGTCGAGGGTGGTCTTGGGTAACTGTCAGCATTCAACCGTCACTCCCGCCGGCGGGAAATCAGTTCGCACACTTTTCCTGTTAGTGACAGCGCGGACGCCACAGCACTCCACTGCGATCATGGAGCCCGCTGCGATCATCGCTGCACTTATGGCCGTTGTCAACTCCTCGCACCTTATCGTACACCTCTTCAGCAGTCAGATGCTGAGAAATCGGGCCAGGAGGCTCTGGCAGCGCGGTGAGGACATGAAGTCTCAGAATGGCACAGACCTCTCAGAAAGCACGGTACGCCGCGCCGTGGAGATCATGGTGACAATGGGTCATGTTCATGCTATGGGACGGCGATTCTGGGCCCGGGAAACAAGCACGGACTGGTGGGACCGCATAGTGCTGCAGGTCTGGGACGAATCACAGTGGCTGCGAAACTTCAGGATGCGTAAGGGCACTGAACCTGCCCCTGCTTCAGTTACTGTTGACTTTCTTCTGCAGTTACATACCCCGTTCACCACGTTTCCCCCCTTCCAACACACGTTTAAAAATAAAGTTAATGGAATATTGTTAATTAGCAACGTTTTCTTTACTAATGAATTCGCGTTAAAGGGTTGAAACAGGGACGCAGACTGTGGTGGGTAGGGTGTGTAGTGATGTACAGACCGCTTCTACACTCGAGGAATGACAGGCTCCTGCCCCTAGAGCGGTCTGCACTGCCGGACTGGTTGTTTCAACGGAGACTGACATCCCTCCTTTTCGGGACTCTGTGTGCAGGGGCTATGTGGCCTTGTGGCGGGGGAGGACGGGGGGCAGGACGTTTACAGGTGGGTGTGAAGGAAGGGGTGAGGGGTGCAGGCTCTGGGCTGGGGGTGGGGGCGTAGGAAGGGGTGAGGGGTGTGTGGGAAGGGGGAGGAGGTGTAGGGGGATGAGGGCTCTGGCTGGGGCTGAGGGTTTGGGGCATTGGAGAGGCTCAGGGCTATGGTGGAAGGGCAGGGTAAAGGCAGCCTGCCTTGCCATTTGTGGATGGCAAGGCGCTAGGACCCTGGGGCACCAGACAGCATTTCTGCGGGGAGCCGCTCTACTGTCAGGCAGGTACGGAGCGCGGCGGGGCGGGGGGGAGACCCGTGGGGGCCAGGGCCCAATCCAGGCAGGAGCGGGGGAGAGACCCAGCTCCAAATATAGCTGTAGCAGGGCTCCTGCCGTCTATGCACAGAACATGAAAAACACCTCCCAGACTGACCAGGGTGCCTAGTGACTGCACTATGTGTGTGTGACCTGCTGTAGATCCTGCCCCCGTGTATGTATCCAGGTAATGGTGACCGTCCTATGCAATTACCAAAACCCTCCCCCCCCTTCACACAAAGTCTTCTGTAAAGAAACATGACGGAAACAGTAATGAACAGCAAACTATTTTTAATAATCAACTACACAGTGAGGGAACGAAAGAGACGGTTACTCACCGTAGTAACTGTTGTTCTTCGAGATGTGTTGCTCCTATCCATTCCAGTCAGGTGTGCGCGCCGTGCGTGCACGGCTCTCCGGAACATTTTTACCCTAGCAACTCCAGCGGGCCGGCTGGCGCCCCCTGGAGTGGCGCCGCTATGGCGCCTGTTATATACCCCAGCTGGCCCGTCCGCTCCTCAGTTCCTTCTTGCCGGCTACTCCGACAGTGGGGAAGGAGGGCGGGTCTGGAATGGATAGGAGCAACACATCTCGAAGAACAACAGTTACTACGGTGAGTAACCGTCTCTTCTTCTTCGAGTGATTGCTCCTATGCATTCCAGTCAGGTGAATCCCAAGCCTTACCTAGGCGGTGGGGTCAGAGTGAGACGTCGCGGAGCGTAATACTGCTGAGCCGAAGGCTGCATTGTCTCATGATTGCTGCACCAACGCGTAGTGGGAGGCGAAGGTGTGGACAGAAGACCAGGTAGCTGCTCTACAGATGTCCTGGATGGGGACATGGGCCAGGAAGGCAGCCGACGAGGCGTGTGCTCTCGTCGAGTGAGCAGTGAGTCGGCATGGTGGCACGCGAGCAAGTTCGTAGCACGTCCGAATACATGCCGTAACCCATGAGGAAATTCGTTGCGAGGAGACCGGCTCGCCCTTCATGCGGTCGGCGACTGCTATAAACAGCTGGGTCGAACGTCGGAAGGGCTTCGTCCGCTCGATGTAAAAGGCAAGCGCCCTGCGGACGTCCAGGGCATGCAGTTGTTGCTCACGAGGTGAGGCATGCGGCTTCGGGAAGAAGACCGGGAGGAAGATTTCCTGGTTAAGGTGGAAGGCCGACACCACCTTAGGGAGGAAGGCCGGGTGTGGTCGAAGCTGCACCTTGTCTCCGTGGAAGACGGTGTAAGGTGGACCAACCATTAGAGCACAGAGCTCAGAGACTCGTCTTGCTGATGTAATTGCGACGAGGAAGGCTGTCTTCCAGGAGAGGTAGAGCAGAGAGCACGTGGCTAGAGGCTCGAAGGGGGGACCCATCAGCTTGGCCAGCACGAGGTTCAAATCCCAGGTCGGGGCAGGACGCCGCACCGGCGGGTACAAGTGATCCAGGCCTTTAAGGAAGAGGGAAACCATCTGGTTGGAGAAGATGGACCGACCTCCCGTAGGTGGACGAAAGGCGGACACTGCTGCCAGGTGTACCCTCAAGGAGGCGACCGCCAGACCTTGCTCCTTAAGGTACCAGAGGTAGTCCAGGATGGTAGGGACAGGGACTACGAAGGGATTGAGGCCTCGTTGGTCACACCAGAGCGCGAACCGCTTCCATTTCGCCAGATAGGTGGAGCGAGTGGAAGGCTTCCTACTCTCTAGCAGGACTCGCTGTACAGCCGCTGAACAGTCCCTCTCCGCGTGGGTCAACCACGCAGGTACCAAGCTGTAAGATGGAGGGACTGCAGGTTCGGATGGTGGAGTCTGCCGAAGTCCTGCGTGATGAGGTCCGGCCATAACGGAAGGGGGATGGGATCCCGAACGGAGAGCTCGAGCAGCAGGGTGTACCAATGTTGCCTCGGCCAGGCCGGAGCCACGAGTATGACGCTGGCTCTGTCTCTCCGCAGCTTCTGTAGCACTCAGTGTACGAGCGGGAACGGAGGGAAGGCATAGAGGAGGTGATCCTTCCAGGGGTAAAGGAAGGCGTCCGACAGGGAGCCCGGCGAGTGACCCCGGAACGAGCAAAACAGGTGACACTTCCTGTTTGCCTTGGAGGCGAATAGGTCTATCCGGGGAAACCCCCACCTCCGGAAGATTGTGTGGACGACATCGGGACGGAGAGACCACTTGTGGGAGAGGAACGACCTGCTGAGATGGTCGGCCAGTGTGTTCTGCACTCCCGGAAGAAAGGACACTTCCAGGTGAATCGAGTGGGTTACGCAGAAGTCCCACAGGAGCAGCGCTTCCTTGCAGAGCGGGGAGGAGCGGGCTCTGCCCTGCTTGTTCACGTAGAACATTGCCGTGGTGTTGTCCGTGAACACTGTCACACAGCGGCCTTGCAGGCGGGTGCGGAAGGTGTGACATGCCAAACGGATCGCTCGCAGCTCGCGGATATTGATGTGCAGAGCGAGCTCTTGGGGCGACCAAAGGCCTTGGGTGCAGGGGCGGCTCTAGGCACCAGCAAACGAAGCTGTTGCCTAGGGCGGCCAAATCTAGGGGGCGGCAGGCTGGGCCGGTGGACCTGCCGCAGTCATGCCTGCGGGAGGTCCACCGGAGCCGCGGACGACCGGACCTGCTGCAGGCATGACTGCGGAGGGGGCGCTCGTCCCGCGGCTCGGCTGGACCTCCCGCAGGCATGCCTGCGGCAGGTCCGCTCGTCCCGGGGCTCCGGTGGACCTGCCGCGGGAGCTCCACCGGAGCCGCGGGAAGAGGGGACCCGCCGCGGGACCGAGGAAGGGCGGCGCAGCACACCGCGCTGCCTGGGGCAGCCTATTTTCTAGAGCCGCCCCTGCTTGGGTGTGAAGGTCGCCCAGGTGAGCTCCCCAACCGAGCGCTGAGGCATCCGTGGTCAGAGTGGCGGATGGACGAGGAGGGTGGAACGGGACTCCCGCACACACGACCTCCGGGTCGAGCCACCAGCGGAGGGACTCGAGGGTCGGCTTGGCGATCATGACCACCATGTCGATGGGATCTCGATGTGGCCGGTAAACCGACGCGAGCCAAGACTGGAACGGGCGGAGGTGGAGCCGCGCGTACGAGGTGACATACGTACACGATGCCATGTGGCCCAGGAGGCGGAGGCAGGATCGCACCATCGTGGTTGGGAAGGTGACGAGGTCCTGGATGATGGAGACCATCGTCTGGTGCCGAGATCGCGGTAGGCAGGCGCAGGCCAACGAGGAGTCGAGGACTGCTCCAATGAACTCCACCCGCTGCGACGGAATCAAGGTGGACTTCTCGGCATTGATGAGAAGACCGAGTCGCTGAAAGAGGGACAGGATTTCTGTCATCTGGCCCATTACCAGGCGCCGAGACGTTCTGCGAACCAGCCAATCGTCGAGATACGGGTAGACGTGTATCTGACGACGGCGGAGGGCTGCGGCAACCACTGCCATGCACTTGGTAAACACCCTTGGTGCGGTGGATAGGCCGAATGGCAACACTGCGAACTGGTAGTGTGCGTTGTTCACCACGAAACGCAGGTAGCGTTGATGGGGAGGGTAGATCGCGACATGGAAGTAGGCGTCCTTCATGTCGAGGGCGGCAAACCAGTCTCCCGGATCCAGAGAGGGAATGATGGTCCCCAGGGTGACCATGCGAAACTTGGGCTTGAGCAGATATTTGTTCAGCTCTCGAAGGTCCAGGATAGGACGTAGCCCTCCTTTCGCTTTGGGGATGAGAAAATAACGGGAATAGAATCCCCTCCCCCGCCTGTCTTGAGGCACTGCCTCTATGGCACCCACGCTCAACAGAGACTGGACCTCTTGTAAGAGGAGTTGCTCATGAGAGGGGTCCCTGAAGAGGGACAGGGAGGGTGGGTGGGAAGGGCGGGGGGGCGAAACAAACTGAAGGCGGTATCCCGACTGGACTGTTTGAAGCACCCAGTTGTCCGTTGTTATTTGGGACCACGCCGAAAAGAAATGGGAAAGGCGGTTGTAAAACAAAAGGGAAGGATCCGGTAGGGAGAGTGATCGGGCGTCCCATCAAAAGGCCTGTTTGGACCCTTGGGGGGCCTTGGAAGGGGCCTGGGCCTGATTGCGCCTGTTGCCGGATGGTCGACGGCGATTCGGGCCTGGTCGCCTGCTGTTGTACGGGCGGTACCGTTGTTGAGGGAAAGACCGGGAGGGTTGTTGCCGGAAGGACCTGCGCTGAGGAGCCGGTGTGTGCATCCCGAGGGTGCGGATGGCGATGCGACCGTCCTTCAGGGTCTGGATCCGGGAATCAGTTTTCTCGGAGAAAAGACCCTGTGTGTCAAAGGGCAGGTCCTGCAACGTATACTGCACCTCCGATGGCAGGGTGGAGGACTGCAGCCAGGAGATGCGCCGCATCGTCACCCCGAGGCCAAGGTCCGAGCTCCCGAGTCCGCAGAGTCAAGGGCGGCCTGGATGGAGGACCTGGACAATTTCTTCCCCTCCTCCAACAACGCGGAGAACTCCTGGCGGGAGGCTGTTGGTAGGAGCTCTGTAAATTTCGCCAGGGACGCCATGATGTCGTACACGTACCTGGCGAGGAGGACCATCTGGTTGGCGATGCGAAGTTGCAAGCCGCCCGCCGAGTAGACCTTGCGGCCTAACAGGTCCATTCGCCGCGCATCCTTCGACTTTGGACGCAGGGGCAGGTTGACCATGCCTCTCCCTGTCGTTGACCGACTGAACGACCAACGAGTCCGGGGTCGGGTGAGTATACAGATACTCGTAGCCCGTGGGGGGGACTGAGTACTTGCGCTCAACCCCACGGGCCGTAGGAGGGATGGACGCAGGCGTCTGCCAGAGTGTGGTGGCATTCTTTTGTATCGTCCGAATGAACGGTAATGCCATGGGCACTGGAGCCTCCACCCCAACGACATTTGTTATGGGGTCCTCGTCCTCCTGGACCTCCGCCACGGGGAGAGCCATGGCCGTCGCCACACGGCGAAGCAGGTCTTGGTGCGCCTTTAGGTCTATCGGCGGAGGATCCTTGGCAGATGCTCCGGCCACCGCCTCATCAGGTGAGGACGAGGAGGATAAGCCCTGGACGACAGCCTCCGTCGATGGATCTGCTGACTGCTCGTCGGCTGGGTCGGGCTGCATGTGCCTCTGGGGGTCAGGCGGTATGGAAACCGCGCCCGGTGACGAAGGGGCCGGTCAGCTGACGGTCGCCTCTGGTAGCCTGCGCTCGGAGGCAGGGGCTCTTGGAGGGAATGGCACCCTCTGAGTCTCATACTGGGCCCAGGGAACCCAGAAGCCCCACTGCTGTGCCCCCTGAGGTTGGCCTTGCGGGGTAGGTGGCAGGTGTCCGTTACTGTCTGGCCCGGAAGCAACCGACGCGGGGCGGGATGGCCATGGAGGCGCCGAGGCGCTGACGGATTGCGCCGTCGACTGAGGCAGTCTGTCCCCGGACGGTGCCAAGGATCGGTGCCGGTCTGCACGGTACCGGGATGGTGACCGAGACCAACGTCTGCTGCGGTGCCGGGAGCTCGACCGGTGCCGGGAGCTCGACCGGGATCCGGACCTGCGGTGCCGGGAGCGGCTACGCGAGTCGCGGTGCCGGGAACGGTGCCGGGAAGCAGACCTCCGTCGGTGCCGACGCGAAGGCGATCGGGACCTGGAGCGACGCCGGGAGTGCGACCGGTACCGCGATGTCGAATGGTACCGGGACTGCGACCGGCGTCGGGACGGCGATCGGTGCTGAGATCTCGAGCGACGGGACAGAGACCTGCGGCGGGAACGGGACCGGGAGCGTCGTCCGTCCGGAGAGGGGGGCCGTATCATCATTGCCGGCTTTCCCGCCGAAACGACAGCCCGCACCGGCGGTGCCGGGGGCCGGAGGCTCGGTGCCTCTGTGAGCTCTATGAGCTCGCGCGCCGTGGAGAAAGTCTCTGGCGTCGATGGCAGCCGGAGCTCAACCGCGGTCGGTGCCGGGGAGCATGGCGGTGCCGGACTCGACGGCCCTTGCGGCGCCGGAGTCAACGGCCCGGTGCACATCCTGTGCACAGCCACAGCGGGGACCGCAGGTGGCGCAATTGTCTTGGCTGCTGGGCCCTCAGCGTGGGGCTTGGCACCCGCTTTCGCCGGCTTACGCTTCCTTGATGGCGACAGGGAGCGGTGCCGGTGGCTGAGGTCGCGGAGTCTCGGTGCCGGAACGGCCCGGGGCCAGCGGTGCGCTCCGTACCGATGAAGCCTTCGGCGCCGGCGCGGACGGTGCCGGGGGCTGGAGCGAAGCCTCCATGAGGAGCTGCTTTAATCTTATGTCCCGCTCCTTACGCGTCCGGGGTTTAAAAGAGGAACAGATAGGACACTTATCTGCCCTGTGACTCTCACCGAGGCAACGGAGGCAGGAGTCGTGTGGATCCCCTACTGGCATAGGCCGCTGGCAAGATGCGCAGGGCTTAAAGCCCGGTGCCTTGGGCATGAGCCCGCACCGGGGGAGGAAAGGGAGGGGAAACCCCCCTTAACCTTATCCTAAAAACTAACTATCTAACTAACAGAAACTATCTACACTAATCACTAAACGAACTATATACACGAGAAAGTAGCGAGAGCTAGGGTTGTGGAGGACAGAGAGCACTCCACAGTTCCAACTGGCCGTCACGGGCGGTAAGAAGGAACTGAGGAGCAGACGGGCCGGCTGGGGTATATAACAGGCGCCATAGCGGCGCCACTCCAGGGGGCGCCAGCCGGCCCGCTGGAGTTGCTAGGGTAAAAATGTTCCAGAGAGCTGTGCACGCACGGCGCACACACCTGACTGGAATGCATAGGAGCAATCACTCGAAGAAGAACTGGGATTTGGGCTTGGATGATCCAGGAAGGGAAGGACTTCTCAAAATTTAGCGAATGAGAGCTTTTTGGTACTTGAGCACTCTGCTGGAGTGGAGTGACAGTTTTCACGGCCCCTGGCGCACCGTTAGTGTGGACTCACAAAGTCGAATTAGTGTCCTTACTGTGGACACACAAATTCGACTTTGTAAGGTCGATTCTTCAAATTCGACTTAAGTTGATTTGAACTACTCTTGTAGTGTAGACATACCCATAGTCTACTCCAGTCTTACTGGTTTAAATCCTGAGTAACTCTCCTGACATTAACAGGGCTACTCCAGATTTACACAGTTGTAAATGAAAGCAGAACATGGCTGAGAGTCTTTTAATTAAAATAATAAACTGCAAAGTCCTTTGGCAACTGAATTGGCAGCTTCGACACTGACAATCTGAGTATTATTTTAAGCAAGCCTGAAGCCAGCGATTTGATAATGCATTATTGATCACAAGTCTCTCTCTCCCTCACTCATCATGTGTTTTTGTACTCAATCAAAAACTAATAGAATAAAAGGCAGTCACCATTTAAATTCTTCAGCAAATTATTGTCTATCATTAAACTACTGTTACTTATTTAAGTGTATAAGCCTGCCTGATAAAAGTATTTCCAATTTCCCTAACAAAGTTCCAGTGTAACCTGTCTATATCTAGAACAGGGGTCAGCAATCTTTCAGAATTGGTATGCCTAGTGTTCATTTATTCACTCTAATTTAAGGTTTCACGTGCCAGTAATACATGTTAACGTTCTTAGAAGGTCCCTTTCGCTAAGTCTATAATATCTTACTAAACTATTGTTGTATGTAAAGTAAATAAGGTTTTCAAAATGTTTAAGAAGCTTCATTTAAAATTAAATTAAAATGCAGAGCCCCCCAGACCAGTGGCCAGGACCCAGGCAGTGTGAGTGCCACTGAAAATCAGCTTGCATGCCATCTTCGGCACGTGTGCCATAGGTTGCCTACCCCGATCTAGAATAACAGGGCTTGATTCTGCCATCCTTACTCACAATGAGTAGTTACTACTAGGGCTGTCGATTAATCATAGTTAACTCATGTGATTAACTCAAAAAAATTAATCACAATTAATAAAATTAATCGCCGTTTTATTCACACTGTTAAACAATAGAATACCAATTGAAATTTATTAAATATTTTGGATGTTCTACATTTTCATATATATTGTATTCTGTGTTGTAATTGAAATAAGTGTATATTATTTTTATTACAAATATTTGCACTGTAAAAATGATAAAAGTAATAGTATTTTTCAAGTTACCTCATACAAATACTATAGTGCAATCTCTTTGTTGTGAAAGTGCAACTTACAAATGTAAAACTTCAGCGCTTACAAGTCCACTCAGTCCTACTTCTTGTTCAGCCAATCACAAGACAAACACGTTTGTTTACATTTACAGGAGATGATGCTGCCCTCTGCTTATTTACAATGTCACCAGAATGTGAGAACAGGCATTTGCATGGCACTTTTGTACCTAGCATTGCAAGGTATTTATGCACAAGATATGCTAAACATTCATATGCCCCTTCATGCTTCGGCCACCATTCCAGAAGTCATGTTTCCATGCTGACAACACTCATTAAAAAAATGTGTTAATTAAATTTGTGACTGAACTCCTTGGGGGAGAACTGTATGTCCCCTGCTCTGTTTTATCCACATTCTGCCATATATTTCATGTTATAGCAGTTTCGGATAATGACCTAGCACATGTTGTTCATTTTAAGAACTCTTTCACTGCAGATTTGACAAAGCGCAAAGAAGGTACCAATGTGAGATTTCTAAAGATAGCTACATCACTTGACCCAAGGTTTAAGAATGTGAAGTGCCTTTCAAAATTTGAAAGGAACGAGGTGTGGAGCATGCTTTCAGAAGCCTTAAAAGAGCAACACTCCGATGTGGAAACTACAGAACCCGAACCACCAAAAAAGAAAATCAACCTTCTGCTGGTGGCATCTAACTCAGATAATGAAAATTAACATGTGTTGGTCTGCAGTGCTTTGGATTGTTAGTGAGCAGAACTCGTCATCAGCATGGATGCATGTCCCCCAGAATAGTGGTTAAAGCATGAAGGGACATATGAATCTTTAGCACATCTGGCACATAAATATCTTGTGACGCCGGCTACAAAAGTGCCATGAGAATGCCTGTTCTCATTTTCAGGTGATACTAAAGAAGATGCGGGCAGCATTATCTCCTGCAAATGTAAACAAACTTGTTTGTCTGAGAGAGTGGCTGAACAAGAAGTAGAACTGAGTGAATTTGCAGGCTCTAAAATTTTACATGTTTTATTTTTGAATGCAGTTTTTTTGTACATAATTCTACATTTGTAAGTTCAACTTTCATAATAAAGAGATTGCACTACAGTACTTGTATTAGGTGAATTGAAAAATACTGTTTCTTTTGTTTTTTTACAGTGCAAATACTTGTAATCAAAAATAAATATAAAGTGAGCACTGCACACTTTGTATTGTGTGTTGTAATTGAAATCAACATATTTGAAAATGTAGAAAATATCCCAAAATATTTAAATAAATGGTATTCTATTATTATTTAACAGTGTGATTAATCGTGATTAATTTGTTTTAATCACTTAACAGTCCTAGTTACTACTTAAATAGTCCCTTTGAAATCTGTAGGGCTACTTGTGGAGCATGAGACAACTCAACATGAGTAAGGGTAGTAAGTTTAGGGTCCTACAGCCAGATTGTGGAGCGCTTACTGATGTTGGTGAGCACTTATTTGTATGAGTAGTTCCTCTAAGTCACAGGGAGGGGCAGTTTAACAGTATGAGAGGCATCATGCTTTTATTTACTGAGTAAAAGTCTGAGAGCAATGGACTAATCCCAGTTCCAGTTCTGTGGCTTTGCTCAAGGTAAGTAGCCAACATTTTTAGATGTTAGGTAACTGAATGTAGAGCTGAGCCCCAGCAGCTTCCATTAACTTTAGTGGGAACATCAGGGGCTCAGCTCCTCTAAAAATCAGACCACTTTTATTTGGGTGCCTAGGCTTATATGTCCATGTTTGAAAATAATCACCTTAACCTCTCTGTACCTCAGTTTACCACATCTGTAAAATGGTGGATCTCCCTTATAGGTGGATTGTAACAATTAAACAACATTTTTTAAGTTCTGCATATGTCCTAAACCCCACCAGAGTGCACAGAAAACCATCCAGTTTGTGCAGCCTCCACGACTCTCCAAACTCCATTTAATTTGAGAGTGCAGCAAATTTGCCCATGTGGCTGTGCTGGAGTGCACATTTTATTTTTGATGATAGTAGCTTCTACAGACACTGCAGCACATTTTTTAAAATAAAGTTTACTTTAAAATTTTATTTTCTCCATATCCCTATCTGTCAAGCAGAATCATGTCTTCTCATTCCCATTTTCTCTTTGTGCCCTCTGTGCTCAAGATCTCATCTCATGTCATGACTGTCTTTTCACTCCAGAAGACCAAATGGACTTGCTTAATCTTAAATGCTACCTCTTAATTATCTGTAGAAGTCACTGTTCAGTGACACACACTAGACCTTTCACAGGAGATTAACATGATTGCTTATTCCCAATCCAAGAGCAAAAGGTTATCCTTGGTCTAACAGAGCATTTCCACTAAGCTATAAGGCTGCCTTCCTTTCAAATTCAAAGACGCTTAATGCCTTCAAATGAGATCAAACTCTACCTATGTTCTCTGCCACATTTTCAATGGGTTCTCTGATTATTCTGTTTCATCGGTTGATCCAAAGTGTCTGCCATTTCCCTATTTAATGCTCTTGTTTCATTTTAAACAATAGAGAGGGACAAATTATTGGCACTGAATTGCAATGAGGTGTCAAACTTTACAATGTACCTGCACAGTAGGTAAATACAGTAATATAGCGAACTTTCAACATTCCACTTAGATGGTTCTGAATCTTCCCATTAAAGTTCAAAAAGCTTATCTGAACCGCTGGATCTTGCTTTCTTGAATGGATGGATGGTGCAGTTCATTTCTTGACTAGCTTCTTCATAAAACTAACTAACAAACAAAAAATCGTCTGGGCACATACAAAGAATTGCCTGTTCCCCAAAATGTTTGGCCTGAAATAGCAAGATTGGCAAGAGGCTCATCTGAACACACACTGCTAGCAGACAAAATGTGAGGACTCAGACTGTAAACACAAATACTAAATTTGCACCATGTGCCAACTGGCAACTGTTTTGCCAGAAGACGTTTATGTTTCAAGCTGATGTGGGAGTTGTGGGAGCCTCAGGTAAGGAGATGATTTATACAATCAGAGCTTCTATGCTATTGTTGTTCTCGGACAACACTTTGCCATGGGAAATATCCCAGAGGAAATTTTGTGATTGACTCAGCTATTTAGACTAAATCCAATTACAGGAAACGTGTTTGTTCTAAGTACCCAAATTTACAAGTTGCTTGTTCTCAGGAAGAAGTGATTTTTTTAGTAGTTTAATCATCACTATAAATGGTATAAAGGGATAAAAGACAGAAACCCCATACATTCAAACTGGGAACAAATAGAAGTAAAATAAGACTGAAATAAAACTACAAATGCACACCCTCTGGATTTCTCTGCTGAAAGGGACCAGAGAGGTAGGAAACCTCCATAACAGTCCCCTCACATTATTTCTCACTGAGCATCCCCTAAGAGAAAGGAATTTGGGACGTTTCCCTGTCTGATAGATCTTGGGGATTGGCGGGGCAGAGCAACCCAGCCCTGTGGATATAGGACCCAACCATCTGTGGGACTTCTGCCTCTGTACTGCTCCATGGCTCCCCTTCCCATGGCATCACAGTCCCTACAGAAGCTTTGCTTCCACTAACTGGATCCTATGTGACTGCTCAGTGGCCTTGGGGGGGAGGGGGGCAGTGGAAATCAATACAATTCCCAGCTATATTAGTTTTCTGCCACATTTCCACATGAAAATTCAGTGGCTCTACATAGGACAATGCCATTAAATGTAGCTAGTCCCCTGTTCCTTACCCCTAAGCCCCAAATACCAATGGAACCCCTTCCTCACATAGGGAGGAGGTGATGGTGCTGTGCAGGCAGCACTCCCCTTACTTAAAAGCTGACAGCAGGAGATATGTTCATAAAGGGTCCCTTTCAAGAACATGTGTATATAAGATGCTTTAAGCCTTAAACATCAGTGGTTTTAAGAATTGCAGCAGTGGGCCTTTTATGAACAGCTGAATGTTTTTGGAATGTAACACAACAGTTTATTAAAGGAAAATGCCAGCGTTTTTCTCTCAAAATATTTATTAAAAATAGATCTCAGCATAACAAGCATTATTAAAGCAATAGCTGCAGGAATTGCAACATTTTAATGGCATTAGATGACTTACTGGAAGCTGGTATCTTCCCTAAGCATGCTAAAGATGTGATTAACTGGGGTGGAAAAGAACTCTTTCAGCAGGAAAAGCATGTAGTTTTGAATGCTGTTTACATTTGAACATGGATTTTAAAAATGTGTGCAGAGGAGGAAATGTAGCATTATTTTATTTTTGGTCTGCTTTGGCACCCAGCTAGCCAGCTAGCTGTAAAATCCCTTTTGATAGCTGTTCTTTACTTGCTTTACCTGTAAAGGGTTAAAAAGTCCCCCAGGTAAAGAAAAAAAGTGGGCACCTGACCAAAAGAGCCATTGGGAAGGCTAGAACTTTTTAAAATGGAAAAAGAAACTTTCCCTTTGTCTGTTGGTCTCTCAGGGCTGCAGGGACACGGAGCAGCAATGCTATAAGCAGGAATGCTGTGTAAGGTTTAAACCAGATATGAAAAATTATTTTCCATACCTAGCAGGACTTATTGGGATACGGCAGGGGTTGTCAACCTGAGCCTGAGAAGGAGCCAGAACTTACCAATGTACATTTCCAAAGAGCCATAGTAATACATTAGCAGTCACCCACCCGCAGCCCCACTGATCAGCACCTCCCCCTCCCTCCCCGCACCTCCCAATCAGCTGTTTAGTGGTGTGCAGGAGGCTCTGGGTGGGAGGGGGGAGGAGCAGGCATGGCAGGCTCAGGGGACTTGAAGGGGTGGAGTGGGGGCAGGGCCTGTGGCAGATCCAGGGGTTGATCAGTGAGCACCCCCCCAGCACATTGGAAAGTTGGCACCTGTAGCTCCAGCCCCAGAGTTGGTTACTATACAAGGAGCCGCATATTAACTTCTGAAGACCTGCATGTGGCTCCAGAGCCACAGGTTGGCCTCACCTGGGATAGGGAATGTTTAGGTAGACCCGATCAGGGTTGTTTGTTTGTTTTTGTTTTTGGCTTGTGGATCTCCTCTGTGCTAACCCCAGATGCTTTTGTTTGCTTGTAACCTTTAAGCTGAATCCCAAAAAGCTATTTTGGGTGCTTAATTTTTGGAATTGCTCTTTTAAAATCTAGCAAAAGCCTAAGTTCCAAATGTTTTTTGTTTGTTTTTTTAATAAAATTTACCCTTTTTAAGAACAGGATTGGATTTTTGGTGTCCTAAACAGTTTATGTTGTTTAATTAGCTGGTGGCATCTGCTAATTTCCTTTGTTTTCTTTCTCAGCTCGTCCCGGGGGCGGGGGGGGACTGGATACCCTTTGTTTACATTGACCGTCCGTAGGCACGGGCGCCTGCAGCTTCCAATGGCTGCGGTTCGCCATTCCCAGCCAATGGGAGCTGTGGGAAGCAGCAGGCCAGCACATACCTGCGGCCCGTGCCGCTTTCTGCAGCTCCCATTGGCCAGGAATGGCAAACCGTGGCCACTGGGAGCTGCGGGCAGTTGTGCCTGTGGACATTCAATGTAAACAAATGGTCTCATGGCCCACCAGCAGATTACCCTGACAGGCCGCAGTGGTCTAGGGTCACAAGGTCAGAGTGAGAGGTTTCTTAGCCAGACAGCAACTTTCTCTTTATTCTAACTCCCAAGTCACAGTGAAATGAACAAAGGCAATGCATCCCATGGTTAGCTAGTGTTCAGCACTCTTCCCGGCTTGAGAAAATGTTTTTGTTGGCGTCAGCAAAAGTTCAAAAAATTATGGTTATTTACCAACACCTCTTAGATTCCTTGAGTACATTAACTATAAAGATCCCAACTCTTTAGCATCAAGTTGGAACCTGCTAGAAAATGGTGAACAGTGAGGCCATTTTCACAATTTGTCACTGAGCTGAACATTTGAGCCTGAGAGTATTAAAGGAAACCATGGCTTAGCCATTTTTCAATTCCTCCCACTTACTCAAGAATTCCTAAAAAAGCTTCTGAAAAAGTGAGTAAGGAGTCTGAAGAAAATGTACCATGATCGAGTGAAATGCCATTTTTCAGTTTCAAAAATCTCAAAAGGAAAAAACAAAGATGGATTTTGCACATTTTATTCCTTGTAGCTAAAAGTCTTAGGCAGCCTGATGTATTGGTCTGTAACTGTTTTATGAAGTATAGCTGAGCTTATACAGAAATGCAAAACAAGATGTTTTCTTTAGAAACACCACTAATGATGGCCAAGGTTAGAAGATTCAAGGCAACTTCCTTCCTTTTCTTTTTCAGTCAACAATATTTGAGAGAGAGAAAAACATTGACTGGAAGCAAAAATGTTTTGATGGCAGCTTAGAAACATACACCAGATTCAAAGTAAACATGGCAAATAATTTTTAAGGTTTAATTTTAGGATTTTTATATTTATATATATAAAATAATTAAATATCTGACTTTTGATCACAGAAGATACTCCAGAATGCACAGAAATTAAAAAGTGCATGTCACCGTTTAAACCAATTTTCTGCTCTGTATTGCAGCCTCACACATTCACTGTTCTCCAGCTTTGAAAAAACAAAGATCTGTTTGCAAAGCTGAAAACATATATGGAAGAGGCAGTTGGCTTCTGCAACAAAAAAATGTTTCCATATAATGTGAAGATTGGGCTTTTGTTTCCAAATCCAGTCATCTTTATAGAAAATAGAATCAACTTTTCACCAGTGCCAGGCAACATTTCACAAATCCCACCTTACTCCAAGCTATTAACATGGATGTTGCCTCAAGGCATTTCCTCTTGCCTACATCCTATAATTTTCTTCAAACATAACAAATTGAATTGCTGTATAACTGCATTACCCAGTCTATGGATTGAGATCCCTAGGGAGATTGTTGTGTCTTTCTGGGTGTTGAGCGGTTTAAATTATTTAACTTTTAAGATAAGAATATGTCCATTTTCGCAATACACAAAAACCTCACACTAATTAAATACAGAAATACAGTAATAGCCATTAAAAAGTCAACATTTCTCACCAATTTCCATGCACCAATATAGCCTATCTAAGCATAGGTAAATACTGTGGTATCTCAGAGACCACTGTATGGTAACTGATGCAAATACTGACTTTTTAATGCAGTCCATTTTGTCTGGTGAGCTGAGTGGAACGGGAAAAACCCACAAGACTATGGGTTGTGCTGCAGATGGGTAGATTTCTCCTCTGCTGCAATGAGCTTATTTGACTCAGAGGCATGGATTTTCACCTTTTCAACACAGCCCACGTCCATTGAGCTTCATGGGATAATGTAAAGCCTATCTGTTCATGCAGGCTTTTGCCTATGGGGTTGATCATGGGCTATCTCTGTGCGTATAGTTGAATTTTACAGTGGAGTCTCTCTATATACTTGACATTAATAATCAACTATTTTTTGTATTTTTAAAAGACTTTGTGAATTAGCCAGCGACAAATGTAATTGGTACAATCATTAAATTAGAAAACCCCTGTGATTACACATGCAAGTGGTTAGATACCTAAATATCCATTTTTTGTATAATTACAAAAATTGTACAAGCAATTGCAATAACTATACAGTCAATGTAGGTGCAAATCTCAGACTTGCTTTAAATATGTTGCTAAGCCACTGACCTCAGAGGTCTGTACCTTAACAAAAGCCTATCCAGCTAGATGGTCTGAGCACAGTGAGCTCACAGCAGCCTCTGCCTTGTCATCAGACTAGCAAGATAACAGAAATTAGTGCCATAAAATCAACCTAGGAGGCCAGAGATGCTGAGCTAGTGACTTCACAGTGGTCTCTCCCTTGTCATCAGACCAGTAATCCAGGGTTCCTGTATTACAGACCTCACAAAAACCTGCCTCTTTACATCACCCAGCAAGCTATAGTTGTTGAGCCAGTGATATCACAAGGAGTCCGGTGGCATCTTAAAGACTAACAGATTTATTTGGGCATAAGCTTTAAGTGAGGTTTTTTACCCACAAAAGCTTATGCCCAAATAAATCTGTTAGTCTTTAAGGTGCCACTGGACTCCTTGTTGTTTTTGTGGATACAGACTAACACGGCTACCTCCTGATACTTGAGTGATATCACAGAGACCTAGACCTTACCATAACCACAGAACATTCTAGCCTGACATAGTAATGGAGCAAAGTCACTCATGTCACAGAGGGCTGAGGCTTGATATAAATTCTGCAAGCTACGAATGCTGAGCTACTAACCTTAAGGAGGCCTGAGCCTTGGCATCAGTCTGACGAGCCATAGCTGATGAGTTAGTAATTTCAAAGAGACCTGAGCCTGCACATCAGTCCAACAGCTATAGATCCTGCGGTAGTTACCTCAAAGAAGTTTACGCCTGGATATTAGTCCTGCTAGTTAATGGTGCTGAGCCAGGGCTGTCACAAAGGTGAACTTTTGACATGAGACCAGTAAGCTAGAGGTGCTGAGCCAGTGACCCTAACAGAGTCCTGTATCTTGATACCAGCCCACTACCGTAGAGCTGCACAGCCAGTCAGCTCCCAGAGGCCTATGGTTTATCATCAGAATCCAGCAAGCTAGAGATGCTGAGCTAGTGAACTTAAAGAAGCCTAACTTACATCAGTCCAACAAGCTAAAGCTGGTGAACTAGTGAAATCTCAGAAACTTGGCCCTTTACATATATCCAGCACACTACAGCTGCTGAGAAAATAACATAACTGTGGTCTGTGTCTTAAAATCAGTCCAGCAAGCTGAAGGAACTTTTCCCTTAGCCTAGATAAAGGGGCTGAGGAACCAATCTCATACAGTCCTGGCCTTGACAGTAGCCAAAAAAGCCTGAGATGCTGAGCCCTAACCTTCACAGAGTAACAGCCCAGCATGCTAATGCTGCTAGACCAGTCATCTCACATATGCTTTTGGTTAGCTCAGGAGCTAGCGCTGTTGAACTGATATAAAAGCTCAGGCTTCTTCCAGACTCAGCTTTTACAGCCTACTGGACTTATGTCAAGACACGGTCTTCTGTCTCCTCTTTCTGTTATTTTTAGTGGAAAGCTCTGTGAGCCACTTTAAATAAACAAAGCTATATACATTTGATAGCCTTGTGCATGCATAAACAGCAGCAAGGTTGACTTGGTAGCTATGGATATGGTCACATTTGCTATTTTGTACTGTTCCAAAGTGAATGAGGGGACAGCAAGCCAGGGGACAAGGGAGATACGGTGAGCAGGGAGCAGACAGAAAAGGCAAGGTTTTTACATGTTCTCCACTATCAAAGGATCTAAGAAAAGCCAAAACTGATGGCCTAATGCTGCAAACACTTGCCATCAAACACTGTGCTTACCATCTGAGTAACCCGAGACCAGGAAAATGGAAATGCATTGTTATTTGTAAAATCCTGCAAAAACTGGATGCATATTAATACTCACAGAGTCCTGATAAGTCTCCACAGGATTCTGACACACCTGAACAGAGTCCCAGTGCATATTGGCCTGTCTCATGCAGTTCTAACACACTCGACAGCACCTTGGGATCCAGATATTTCCTCTGTGGGGTTGTGAGGTGTCTGCCACAGTGACAAGGTGCTTGACACATCTCATTAGGTGCCCAACACATCCAGCAGGACCCTGAAACATCCGTTTGCTTGACATATCCCTCAAGGAGTCCATAATCCCCAAAACATCCCAGATAGTGCCAGCACATGTTGTGAGTGCCTCACATGCCCACTGTTTGCTCAGCACTTCAGTGGGGTGCAGCCACATCCCTCAGGAGGCTGACTCTTCCCTGCAGAGCACCTGACAAGTGTCATATAGAATAAAAATACTTTTAAAATTATTCAGCCATTTTTACTGGCACATGGTGGGAATCCTGGGGCGGGGGAAGAGGACAAAGCTAATAGAAGGCAACTGCCCAGATTAAGATTCTACAGCCAATTACCACACCCCATTTGCTCTTTAGAACATATTGCTGCTGAGGGAATTGTGCTGCAGGCTTCACTGCTGTCAGTGTGTGTTTGGAGCAGGACTGCTATGGAGCACTACCACTGTGCTTACTGCAGAGGAGTCTTTGAATCATGATTTGAAGATGTCAGTAACTCAGCCAGAGGTTATGGGTCTATTACAGGAGTGGGTGGGTGAGATTCTGTGGGCTGCAATGTGCAGCAGGTTAGATTGATCATGATGGTCTCTTCTGACCTTAAAGTCTATGAGCATAAGAGGGTGGGGGAACAGACTACCACTATCAGTGTAGAGAGAGAGGTTTCTATGTTCCTGTATCTGTGGGTTTGGGGGACTGGGGAATCCTATAAGACAGCGGTTCTCAAACTTTAGCAACCCGAGGACCCCTGTTTTTATTTAAATTTTTTCATGGACTTCCATGCTCAGCCCCAGGCCCCACCCTTGCCCCTCTCTTTCCTCCCTGAGACTGCCCCATCCCCACTCCTCCCCCTCCCTCCCAGCGCCTCCTGCATGCAGCTGAACAGCTGTTCTGTGGCTTGTAGGAAGCACTGGGAGGGAGGGGGAAGAGTTGATCAGCAGGGCCAGTGGTGCTGGACATGACTCATGGACCCCCCTGAAGTACCCTCACAGACCCCTGTCTGAGAAACTCTGCTATAGGATGTATTTAGTACCAGTGTGGCTTCCTGTGGATTGTACCATTATCAGTGTGTCTGAGGGTTTCCTAAATGCTATCATTGTATGTGTGGGGGGAGGGTTCCTATGGATTGTACCATTATCAATGCACAGGTTTGTATGAGGTCAATTTCCTATGCAATGTACAGTTGTCAACAATGGGGACTTATATGTGTGTGAAGGGGGGGTATATGACATGTACCACTATTAATAATGTGTAGGGGGTGGGGTTCCACAATGATGCTCCTCAGTTATTTCCCACATATCCAATCTGTCATCAAGTGTCTGATCCATAGTCCTAGTGCTCTCTCTTCCTCTTTACACTTACCACTCCTTTGTCCACAGGTTCACCATCTCTCATAGCAGTATTATGCTCCTTTGTTTCTCTCCATTTGCTGCTCCACTCTAGCCAAAATGCCACTTAACATGTCATCTTTCTCACCTCACTTTGTGTATCATTTCAGAGCTGTAACAATACAATTTTATGTCTGTGTGGCACAAAATAGTCACATTAGCCATTTGCTACACATTCTGGAGGCTTCAACTATATATCCAATGTTTAGGAGGGTGTAAATTGGAGGTGGTAGTGATGTGGCCTAAATTGTCAGTGTAGCAGTAACTCATGCAGAGGACCTGCTTTTTCCTTTATCCCATACCATATGTAGTGATTTGCCCCACTGTAACATGAATGCAAAATTTATTATGGGACAGCATAATACACCCCCTTTGAATTCACATTGCACTGATATAAATGACTACAGAAGGTGCAATGGAAAATCAGGCCTAAAAATACAAATGACACATTGATCATGGATGGACTTTGATGCATTGTCCCAGCAGCATCCTTTCACTTCTCTGTTTTGCATTTGGTAAGACAATTAGCTTTTTGTCCCCTTCAAAACTGAGGACACAATTCTTTTAAACATCAAAACCACAGGTGAAAATGTTTAACTCTTTACTGAATCAACTCTTTAGCAGGTTGCTACAACCTGCTGTAATAATTTTATTGGAGTCTTAAGATAGTTTGTGTTTTTCTTAAAGCTTCAACTCCTGGAGTCAGTGATTAAGTGAAAATAGATTTCAGTGGTAGCCGTGTTATTCTGTATCAGCAAAAACAAACAAAAAAAACCACTAGGAGTCCTTGTGGCACCTTAGAGACTAATGCCGCAGCGCTGGAAGCTTGGCTCCCAGCGCTGCAAGCTAATCTCCTCCGGGAGATGGAGTACCTGCAGCGCTGGGAAAGAGCTCTCTCAGCGCTGGCGCTGCGACCACACTCACACTTCAAAGTGCTGCCATGGCAGCACTTTGAAGTTTCGAGTGTAGCCAAGCCCTAACAAATTTATTTGGGCATAAGCTTTCCTGGGCTAGAACCCACTTCATCAGATGTATAAGTAAAAAATACAGGAGCAGGTATAAATACATGAAAGGATGACCTAACACTTGGTAAAGCAACTCCATCCTTTCATGTATTTATACCTGCTCCTGTATTTTTTACTTCATACATCTGATGAAGTGGGTTCTAGCCCACTAAAGTTTATGTCCAATTAAATTTGTTAGTCTCTAAGGTGCCACAAGGACTCCTCGTTTTTTAAAGTTAAAATACTAACTCACTGTTGCCAATGCTTGCAATTTTTAATCACAACTTTTGCAATATTTTGAATTTTTCTTCTTAAACCTCCAGATGCTGGAGTCAAGTCATTTTGTGAAAATCTCAACTTTCATCTTGCAAAAAGGAAGCTTCTAAGGCTGATGGTTGCAAAGTAATCCGTGAAAACATGACCCAAGTCCACCTTAAAAGCTTACAAACCAGATCACAAATAAAAAGAACAGTTTTTTAAAAATAACAATTTCATGATTGTAAAGCAAATCTCATGATTTTTTCAGCCTGTTGTGATTCTTAAATGCTAGTGGCTGGCAAGGCTGTAAACACCAACACCAGATCCAAAAATGTTTAACCCTTGGGGGACAGGTAGGACAGGCCCTGGATGGGCTCTTCAGCAAGCAGCTTCTGACACAGATTATCTAGGTCGGGGGTAGGCAACCTATGGCACACATTCTGAAGGCAGCACGCAACCTGATTTTCAGTGGTACTCACACTGCCCGGGTCCTAGCTACCAGTCCGGGGGGGGCGGGTTTCTGCCTTTTAATTTAATTTTAAATGAAGATTTTGAAACATTTTAAAAACCTTATTTATTTTACATACAACAATAGTTTAGTTGTATATTATAGACTTATAGAAAGAGATCTTCTGAAAACGTTATCATGTATTACTGGCACGCGAAACCTTAGATTAGAGTGACTAAATAAAGACTCAGCACAGCACTTCTGAAAAGTTGCCAACCCCTGATCTAGGCGTTGGGCTACATTGTGCCTTAAATGCCCAGCCCTGTGTGAGTTACTGCAGCCAAACACCCCCAACCCGTTACCCTGCTCCCCCTGTTCTGAGCCCTCTGCCCCTATTTTGTACATGGGGAGGGCGGCAGCAGCGTCACCTGCTATTACTGCGCATGCTCATCCTCTCGCTCACTAATTACACGGGTAGCACGAGCTGAGGCTACACCGGAAACAGCTGCTCTGCATCTGGGAGGTGGCCGGAAGTAACCGCACTGCCCCCCCCTCCTCCGCCCGCCTGCCTCCTCCCGCTGCGTGACGTGCGTGGGAGGGAGGTGCCCCCCGGCTGCTTCCTTATTGGCGGTTGCTGCGCGGCGCGCGGACTCGGGATGTCGGTTCCGCTGCGGCGGCTCCGCGAGATCCCGCGGCACCTGCTGGTGTGCGAGAAAAGCCACGTGCGGCATGAGCGCTCCCGGCACGCGGCGCACGTGCGGAGCCACGCCTACAACTGCCGCGTGAGTGCCGGGCGGTTGGTGGCCGTTGGGGTGCGGGGGGGGTTCGCTGTCAGCGAACGAGCGGGACCCGCTCACCGCCTGGCTCGGTGTCTCCCTCTCGGCCCCGCTTCCTGGTGCCTGTCAGGGGCCGAGTGCCTACCCGCGCTGCCTGGCCCTTGGCTACAAACGTGCCCCGGTTTCATGGCGCAGACTTAGACACCCCTTTGCCTCTGGTGTGGCCACGGCTCTGCTGCCACATCTGCGGCACAGGGACTGTAGGGCTGGCGACCAGCATTATAAGTGTGGGCCAACATTGGGGTCTTCCCCAGTTCAACCTGCTCAGAGTGGCAGCCGTGCTAGTCTGTGTCAGCAAAAACAGCCAGGAGTCCTTGGGGCAGCTTAGCGACTAACACATTAAAGCTGTTGCCCAAATAAATGTGTTTAGTCTCTAAGATGCCACAAGGACTCCTTGCTGTTTCTGCTCAGTTTGTTAGGCTGCTCATGTGGACAAGGTCTCAGGCCTGGATTGCACTTAAAATTTAGGGTGGTACAGCTGTGGCACTCAGGAGTGTGAACAATCTCGAGCTATAGCTACACTGATCTAACTCCTCTGTAGACGCCGCTGGGACGGTGCCCATCAACCTAGTTCCTGGCCTGTGGGACGGTGGAGTTCCTACACCAAATGGAAAAAACCCCTTCAGTTGGTGTTGGGTGCATTTATGTTACAGGTTATGCCAGCCTAGTTACTGTGACAACTATGTTGCTATATGACAGGTTTCAGAGTAGCAGCCGTGTTAGTCTGTAGCCGCAAAAAGAACAGGAGTACTTGTGGCACCTTAGAGACTAACAAATGTATTTCAGCATGAGCTTTCGTGAGCTACAGCTCGCTTCTTCGGATGCATAGAATGGAACACACAGACAGGAGATATTTATACATACAGAGAACATGAAAAGGTGGAAGTATGCATATCTCCTGTCTGTGTGTTCCATTCTATGCATCCGAAGAAGCGAGCTGTAGCCCACAAAAACTTATGCTGAAATAAATTTTAGTCTCTAAGGTGCCACAAGTACTCCTGTTCTATGTTGCTATAGTCTCTGTAATGTAGACATGGCCTTAGACTGAAATACTAACAACCCAAAATCTACCAAGTGGTGTACACAATGATCTCTTTTCCCCTTCCACTTCAAGAACTAAAAAAAATCTAAAATGAAAGTAGCTGAGCAACAGCCTCTTTTTTGTATAAAGGTTTGTATTGCCAATTTTTCCATGTACATCTGCTTCATTGATTATTTCAGTTCAGCTCTTGGGACAGTTCTTCACAGATGGATGAATAAAGTTGTGTGACTATTCCCCTCTCCCCCCCTTTTTTTTTCTTTGCAGAGTGCTGGATTTTTAAAGCAAAGAGGGAAAACCCCCAAAACTTGATATATTTTCAATCTAGAGCAAAACACTTTTTTCCCATCCAGTTATAATTTGTCAGTGGGATTGTAGATCATATTTTTAATCTAATCATGTCCTTTTAAAGTATCATTTGGCTGAAGTGATGATATATCAAGCTGGTAAAAACAAATACAAATAATCTTATCACTTTTCTACTAGCACCTAAGGCTTTGAAATTGGTTATACAACAAGATAATGTTGAGGGGGGAAGGAAAAGAGATCAGTGTTTACCAACTGGTAGATTTTTGGTTGTTTGGTATTTTAGTCTAAGACCAGGTGTAAGCTCAGAAATTTGAATCTGTCACCAATAGAAGTTGGTGCAATAAGAGAGATTACCTCACCCACCTTTTCTCTATAATTCTATGTATGTATTTCTGAGATGCTTCTTTAAAGGACATGCAGTTGCTTCTAGAATGTCTCTTACACAGGGACTGTTAGTTTTAACTAAACTGGATCCATTATTGGTCTGCAAGTTGCTGTGTTTTAAAAACTCCAAAACTTCAATCACATTTAACAGCTATATATGATGTATTGAACAAGGTGTCAAAAACAGATAAACAAGCCAACAGCAGATAGGTATTGTGATGCTTTCTTGAGGTGGTCCAGAGCTGTAAGTCACCCTGTTATCCTTTCTGCCTTAGCAAAAGAAGGTTTGGTTGGTGTTACTCTGTGTGACAGCTCCCTGCCACCACAGTCTCCTGTTAGCTAGCCAAAAAAACTCCTTAGGATGCTGCCACCCCAAACTGCGCCTTGCAAATTAATCCTTGGTGCACTACAATTCTCAAACTCTCCAGAAGCATCTCTCTGCAGCATCCAGCCCCTGTCACTGGATGCTGAGAGAACTACCAACTCTGCTGCCACCAAAAAGACAGACTACACACTTGCCTGCTGGTTCGGCTAAGGATGCACACCTCTCTTTATTATTAACAGCACTGAGATGAATTTATAATAAAGCAAAAGTAAGTTTATTAAGACCAGAGGTTTAAGTGAAATTAAGCAGAGATAATAGAAACAGAAAATGATTACAAATGAAACAAAAATATAATATGTTTCTGAGGCTATATGTAACTTTAGCAGGCTCCATGCTTTGTCTAAAGCAGTTTTCTCACCTACAGCTACTTCTCAGCATCATCAACCCATCTGGTTGGAGATCCACTGTTCATAGATGCAAAGAGCACTGACCTCTTTGTTCCCTCAGTTATGAGTAGCAAGATGTCTTTTTGCTGCTTATATTCCCCAAAGTTCACAGTTTTTGTTCCAAGAGTCAGGCTGACTCCCTGCAGTTCAGATTATGAGGTGTCCTCTGGTATGCTGATGCCATGCTGTTGCCTCATCCTCTTGATAACTGGTATTTACCTCAGATGCAAATGAAAGGTCCATTGTCCCTGGCATCCCTGTGCTCAGTTTACATTAGAAACAGGCACCTGGCATTGGCCACTGTCGGAAGACAGGATACTGGGCTAGATGGATCTTTGGTCTGACCCAGTATGGCCGTTCTTTACGTCAGGCCTGATAGGAGTTGATCAAATGTGCCCCCAGAACTTATTGTAGAAACGTATTTCCAGCACACATACATAACTCTTTATACTGCATCCATGCATCATCATGCAATGATATTAATGACTAGTGTGTCACCAGCTTTCACTTGATACTTCACACAACACTCTTTGCAGAAAATAACATGACAGCAATGTGGTAGTTGTAATGAGTGTGTCATTGGAATTGGTATATTGGAATTGGAAAAGGGCAACAAAAGTTATTAAAGGTATGGAACAGCTTCCATAGGAGGAGAGATTAAAAAGACTGGGACTTTTCAGCTTGGAAAAGAGATAACAAAGGGGGGATATGACAGAGGTCTATAAAATAATGACTGGTGTGGAGAAAGTAAATAAGGAAGTGTTATTTACTCCTCATAACACAAGAACTAGGGGTCACCAAATGAAATTAAGAGGCAGCAGGTTTAAAACAAACAAAAGGAAGTATTTCTTCACACAACACACAGTCAACCTGTGGAACTCCTTGCCAGAGGATGTTGTGAAGGCCAAGACTATAACAGGGTTGAAAAAGGAACTAGATAAGTTCATAAGAAGATACATCCATCAGTGGCTATTAGCCAGGATGGACAGGAATGTTGTCCCAAGCCTCTGTTTGCCTCAAGCTGGGAATGGGCAACAGGGGATGGATTGCTTGATGATTACCTGTTCGTTCCCTCTGAAGCACCTGGCATTGGCCACTGTCGGAAGACAGGATATTGGGCTAGATGGATCTTTGGTCTGACCCAGTATGGCTGTTCTTTATGTCAGGCCTGATAGGAGTTACAGAACAGTGGGCCCTCTGCCACTGACACTGAGTGCCTCTTAGGGTCACAGTATAGTCTTTAGCCTCATGTTTCAATTAGTGCGTAAGTTATTTGTAAATTAATCTTCCTGGCTGCAGTAGTACCTAAAGCCCAGATCCTGCAAACTGCTGCACACAGCCAGAATCCCACTGAAATCAGTGAAGCTCCATGTAGGTGTAAGGTGCAGAATTGTGTCTGAAGATTAAAGGTACCAATCCTACAAGTGACTCCTAGGTGGTGGACCCCATTGGTCACATAGAGCATTTTCTGGAATGGGGCCAAAGATTGCATGCAAACATTTGTAACAAAAGATTGGAAAGAGAGAGCTTCTCTCTTAGAATCAAATTGAGTTGCATTTTGCAGCAGCAAGTAAGCAAGTTGTAGTTGAGTTTACTAAGCCTCCTCTGGTTTGGCTGCAAAATTAAATGATCACTTGCCTTTCTGGCAAAGTTTAGTAACCGCAGTTAAACCATCTGAATGTTGCTGAAAAACCCAAATCCACTCTGTCCCCTCCCTTGTCACCACAGACCCCTGTGCAACCCTCAGTGCCAACTAGCAAAGAGCACAACATACCATAAGTCACATCAGGGCTGACACTCTCATTGCCCCAACATACTGTGGTCGTAATCTGTATCTAAATGGTGTTGTGTAAAGTATCCTGTGCAAACTGTTAACATGCTGGTCATGAAAATCATTGCATGATATATGTTCGGGGTGTGTACAAAGAGTTAGAAATGTGTGCTGAAAATATGTTTGTTTGGCAGGCAGCACATAAAGCCCAGCATGCCCTAGACAAAGGAATGTGTTTTTACTTGTCCAGCTAGCTTGATCACAGAAGACAATGAAAAGTATATTTACATATAAGGTAAACAAAGCCATCAAACTAGCAAGTGGGGAGATGATCACTTAATGATCACAATGGGGGACGGAGTCTGTACCTTCCTGGCTCTTGAAACAGAGACAGTGAACTTTGGGGTAATATAAGGGGGATAAAGAGAGATTTGAATCATCTGTCACTGAGGGAACTTAGGGTTCAGTGTCCTCTGAGCCTATGAAAGCTTTCTTGGCCTAGAAGGCAAGAGTAGCTGGAAACTGACTATAGGTGAGAAACCTGCTTAGAAAAGGGAACTTGCTGAAATTAAGTTTGCCACAAGAAAGCATATTTTGTTTTGTTTTGTTTCACTTGTAATCATATCTGTTTTTTTTTATTCTTCTTTATTATCACTTAAATTTGTTCTTTGTTAACAAACTTATTCTTGTTTTATTACAAAACCATGTCAGTGCTGTGTATTAAATTGGAGAGTGAATCTTCAGCTAACATAACAGGCTAATATGCATGCAATCTTTTTTGGAGGCAGCAAACTTGATAATTTCTGGGAGTGTCCAGTGAGAGGGACTGGATACAGCAAAGAGATGTCTCTGTGGAACTTGGGAATTGGGGTTCACTGGTTATTACATGCAAAGCCAGTTTTGGACTGGCAGAATCCTGTAGTGTTTGCTGGTGAAGAAGAAAAGCTGGTGTGCCAGGCCTAGGACATGTTACTTAGCAGCAGCAAAGCTCTCGCTTGCTGGGTCTGAGAGGGGGTAACAACACAGTGGCTTATAGTTCTGGGTACCCCAACAGAAGCATCACATCCTGATTAGAAAATTAATGGATAAAACATTTTAATTTTTTAAATGGCTCAGGCATTCTCAGGATTACACGTCTCCCAAGTCTCACCCCCTCCCTTTTCCAAAGCACTACTTTTGTGTTAGTGTCAACAAGGTCTATCTCACTCTCTTCCGAAGGGCAGTTCAGTGCTACCATGTCAGACTGAGCCTATTCCCAGCTCCCCTATATTCTATTCTGTATGGCTTCTTATACTATGTTCATCACCTTAGTAGTTGAGGACTAGATGCACAAAGGTATGTAGACACCTAAACATCAGACTTTGACACCTAAGTCCCAGTTTTAGGCTCTAATGCAATTCACAAAACTCCAGCCGAACCATGTAGGCATCTAATCTCACTCAGCACCTAAATTTTCAGGGTAAAAATTCATAGCTACTTACGTTTCTGCCTCTGGGCCTGTGTACTGCTGCCTTGCTCTAACTATCTGGAATCCTGTCTCCTGCCTAAGCTCCAGAGCAACTTATGAATGGGGGAAGATAGGTGTTCACCTGCCTAACTTGCTAGTGGCACTCGATCCAGTAGGCGTGCTCAGAGGCTGCTTACCAGATTGGGTCCTATTCAAAATCTAGTGTTTGGTTATAACTTTTAGTCCAGTGGTTAGAGCACTCACCCAGGAGGTGGAAGACCCAGCATCCAGTCCCCCTGCTCCATTGACTCTTTCATTATTTAGCTGCAGTGAAACAGCTTCAGCATGAGAGATTGAGGAAGCACTGTATCAGATTATCTCATAGCTCAGTGGTTAAAGCATTTGCCTGAGAAGTGGGAGACCGCTGTTAAATCCTGGTAGGAGGGGGAATTTTGAACTTGGGTCTCCCTCATCCTGGGTGAGTGCTCTAACCACTGGTCACAAGGAAGACAGTTGCAGCAGCACCTCCTCCTTTGATTGTCTTGTGTAGCTTTTGAGAGCCTGCCTAGTTCATTCTCATAAGAAACACATTAGGCCCTAATCTGCTTGAATTTGGGAGAATAGCCAAACTACATTGAATGTACCTGATCTCATCTGAGGTTTTATGGATCAAGCAGGCTTTATTTTGGGGGCGGGAGAGAGTGTGTGTAAATCTGTGTGTTGCACCATGGAATGTATTCGTTTTAAAAATGGACCAAATCCTACCCTGATTTCCATTCGTGCATGGGCATAACTAAGGACAGATTTAACCCATTATATGGTAAATGCCCCAAATAGCAAAGGTAAAAAGCATTCAGAACAGATTTTAAACTAACCTTTATTTTGTCTTAAAGCCATACCCTTTTCAAAACCATGCTGTGCAATAGTATCCCTTTTTATAGTGCTTTAAATGGCACTGTACTGTGTATGAACTATTCAAAATAGAGAACCGAGTCCTAACAATAAGGTTTGGTAATTGTGAAACTCAAGGGCATCTGGGGTAGGGCTAGTTTGAAATTAGTTATGTGCTGAATTCGCCTCTTGCTATTTGGGGCACTCACCCATCTACAGATACTTTTAGCTCTTTAATTTTATGTGCTGCTGTCTTTGAGGAGCTGAATTTTTGTTTGCTTATTTATTTTCTTCAGCCCTGTTTTGTAATTTCGATTATCTATGTTTATATGTAAGATCTAATTTGCATTACAAATATGGTCTGAATAGGTGTCATTTTTGATCCCTGAATGTGGAATTCTTCCAGAAGCACTGAAAAGTGTTATCACAGACATTGGAGAGTATTATTTGGTGAAGAATTTATCTCTTCATGAATTGGTTACGCATGAATTTATCAATACATTTGTGAAGAAAGGTAAGGGGGAGCTAAAAATACATACAGTGAATATGAATTAAACCAAATGTCTTGCCAGTGGTTCCTGGAATAGTAAAAAGTGCTTTTTTTCCCCTATGAGTTTGTTGTACTGTGACATTCTTGGCATTTGGAAGAGAAGAACAAATAGAGAAGCCTGCATCACTATTCTCTCTGCTCCCTGGTAAATAGGCTATTGTACCTGTTATAGTGCAGAGGAGAAAGGTTAGTGGTAGAAGAAATGGTGGAGGATGGACAGAAAATGTGGGGAGAGAGCAAGGTCACTGGGTTTTTGTTTTTTTTTTTAATTGAATTTCCTTATTTTTTTAAGGCTGGGAAAACTAACCAAAGAGAATCCTGTAGTACACTCAGATCAGTTTATTCTCTTCCTCGTTAGAGTTCTTGGACAAATGCCTGAAAATATACGCTGCTCCTGACAGCGTTTACCTTTACAACAGCTTTCCCCACATAACTCTTAACAGGAATGATCTCATAAACCACTAGTTAGAGAGTAAAGTGTAAAACATTTGAAAGCAATAATTCCAAAATTTCAGAATGATGTTCTTTGGATTCTAGCTCTAGAGGCCTTGAGGTAACAGTTCTTTAGGGTGTGTCTACAGTGCAAAAAAAAAGTGTTCTTAACTTGGATTAACCAACTGCAATAGCTAATTTCTGTGAAAATAGCAGTGAAGACACAGCAGTTTGGCTTTTACTCAGGTTAGCAGCTCAAATTAAAATCTATAGGAAGAGGAGCCTAACTGCTAACCCAATTTAAAAGCCGAGTTGCTGTATCTTCACTGATAATTTAACACAAGTTAGCTACCACAGGGTAACTAATCCAAGTTAAGAACACACCTTTTTTTGTAGTGTAGACATACACCATGGCAGTGTTTTTCAAACTGTGGGTTGTGACCCAGTACTGGGTCACGGCATGTAAGGCACTGGGTCACCTTGCTGTGGTCAGCACCGCCGACGGAGACATTCAAATTCCCGTCGGTGGTGCTGCCCAGCTAAAGCAGGCTAGTGTCTACCTTTTCCAACACTGCACTGCGCCCCAGAAGCGGCCAGCAGCAGGTTCATCTTCTAGGCAGGGTAGCTTCTAGGCATGGGCTCTGCATGCTGCCCCAACCCCGAGCACCGGCTCCGTACTCCCATTGGCCAGAAACCAGCCAGTGGTAGCTGATGGGGAGGGGGGAATAGGTGCCTGTGGGTGAGAATCGCGCGAAGCTGCTTGCATGCCTCTGCCTAGGAGCCAGACCTGTTGCTAGCCGCTTCCGGGGCGCAGCACAGTCCGTGGTGCCAGGACAGGCGGAAAGAATGCCTCTGCACCCCAGCTACACTGCTGACTGGGAGCTGCTGGAGGTAAGCCCGTGCCCCAATCCCATGCCCCAGCCCTGAGGCCCCCCCACACCCAGAGCCCAGTCCTACCCCAGAGCCTGCACCCCCAGCCCTGAGCCCTGACCCCTTCCTGTGCCCCAACCCCCTGCCCTGGGTTGCGGGCATCAACAATTTTCTTCAACTGGGTCCCCAGAAAAAGTTTGAAAACCACTATACTAGTACAGCAAGCATTGAAGTGTGTTTGTACATGGGTGAAAGGGAGAAGCAAGATGTTAAAATCAAAAGCCTTATTAAGGTTTGTGATCTCCTGGCCTATCAGGAATAGCAATAGGTGAATATGTGTAAGGCCTGTGGCATTCTTTATAGGAATGGAATGAAGGAAGGTTAGCCCTGGTGCTCTAGCTCAGTTCCATTTGAGTAATTACAGTCTGCCTACCTGAATTCTCTTTGCACTTTCAATTGGGTATGATTTATGCTTTGCTTTATGTCCTGAACTGTAGTGATATGTTGCTGTTATTGTTTAATCGCAGCTGTCTTCCAGCCTAGAGGTAACTGCATTTCAGATATTAGTGACGTGATTCTTCTCCATATAGTTTGTAATCATCTTGTGAAGTTTTGGGTCTTTCGTTAAATGTCATTATAGAGACAGTAATTATGAATAAAATCTGCACGCTCCAAAGAGGACATGTAAATCTGCACATAGAATGGTTTCTCCCTCTGGTCCTTCTTCCATCTTGAACATCAAAGATGGAACAAGGTGTCTCTTGCCTTTGATATTTAACACTCTGAAGAAAAGGCATGTTGGTGGCAGACGTCCAGGGACATCCACCACTTTGTTGATGCCAAAAAGTTCCCTACCACTGAGGACTCAATCATGGAGCAAAGCATTTTTTCAAATGAGCTGATTTAAAAGGAAAGTAGTTGTCCCTCCATTAAGGAGTAATTACTTGCTAAATTTAGGATCCTCTTTCTTGCTGCTCTTATTCTCTTGAATAGTACTAGTGCCAACAGTTCCTATTCAAGCAATGGGACCACTCGTGCCAAGATTACAGGACTGGGCTCTTGTCACTGTCAAATTTGTAGAGGCAACATGAAAATACCATAGTGGGAGAAGGCTAGTTACTTGAAGTGCAGAAATCAAGCAGGATCTAAACAGCAACTGACTGATTTATTTATCTTGAGATGAGTCTAACTTAAATATTGCCAGTATATCTTTTGAGAACTGTATAACCTCAGATATTACTGTTCCTTTGTGTTAAAGGTTCATGCTATGCTCTTACATACAACACAAAAATTGATCAAGATAATGCTGCTGCTCTACTACCAACTGGTATGAATTCATACTATTCATTATACATAGACATTGACTAATGCCTTTGACTGTTTTGTTTTTACTTGGGTTTTTGAAAGGGGTACTGTCAACTGGAAAAATCATGAGTACATTTCTTTACCTATGTTTACTAGTAATTATTAAAATGAAATATTAAAAAAATGAAAGTTGCTCTTTGTTCATGCGTGCGATTTATTTCATTTCTTACAACATGGACAGTAAACACAATTAAGTCAGTTTCACTTTTACTTATTTCAAATGGTCAGTGCTGAAAACCTTGGGTTGCTAATGTTGTAGAGGAATGTTTGTGTAAAAACTGTTTTCATTGGAATTAAAAAACAAGCATTTCTGTTGGTCTGAAACTTTATTAAAGGCTGCTTCTTACAGACTCTAAAATCGAAACCATTTTAAGTTGACGCTGCCCCCTTAAAAAATATGGATCAGGTGGTTTTAATATATTTCTCTAAATACTATGATGAAATATTTAGTACTTAAAAGTACTGAGTAATACTTCTCTCAAAGTATAATTAAGCATTTCACATATGAGAGTAATGGAGAGCTTTGTTTTGGTCACTGTTTTCCAAACATCTTGAGATTTCAACATATTATACAATACATATTACATCAATTACAGTAAAAATGTAAATCTTTTCATATCCTTTTATTTTTGGTCTCATTTGCTAATTGTCATAACCCATTTGCGTGCAAAAAAAAAAAAGCACGTGTTTGGCAGAGCACAAGTAAACTGAAATTCTTCATGTAAGCTCTTTGTGGCAGGGATATCATCTTTTGTATGTATATACAGCCACTAACCCAATGGAAATCTGATCCTGATGGTGGTCTCTGGGTGCTAGCAATGTGTAAAAGTTTCAAAATAATATTCACAGCCATTCTGGAGTCCATGATTTAGGCACTGGGTGATATCACAGTTCAGTCCTTTTTGACCCCAGTCAGGATCAAGGGCTCCATTGTGCTAAATGCTGTACAGCGGCAAAGGATGGTGCCGTGAATGCACTGAAGTGTTTTCAATCTAAGCCGCAAACCTTCAGACTCTTAAGTATGTGCTTAACTTTACTCACCTGAGTAGGCCCATTGAAGTCAATAAGTTTAAGCACAGCAATAGCTTCAAGCATATGTGAGTGTTTGCAGAATCAGGGCCTAACTCAACACAAGATTCAACAAATGAATATAACAAACACTAGGGAATAGCTGGGAGGAGGGAAGATATGGGTGACAGAAGTAACATGGCAAAGTTACATAGGGTAATTGCACAACTTAGGAATTGTTATTTAGGGTTCACTCATGCTAATTCATAAGACATATTTTGACAACCAACAATAATCTACTGTTAAGATTTTCCAGGGTTACTCTTTCTGATCCATTTAACTGGAACTGAAGGAGCCTGGATTACATTACTAACACCTAGTGATCCAGGTTTAACTTTATGCAGCATGAGACTCTCAAAGACTTAAAAGGGAGCTATGGAAGAGATAACTGCTACTAACAAAAATCCTTTTTGTTCATAGGAAAACTAATTATATCAGTAGACAAGGACACATATGAGGAGCTTGGACTACAAGGTCGTCCATCTCAGTATTCTGGTAAAAAAGTCATGAGATATAGTAAGTATTGTTTACACTAACAGCACCATTCTAATAGTAATATCTATTTATAAAGTGTCTTAATAGGACACCAAACTATCTGAGTTTAAGCTTTGATTCCTCTAAATTCGGTTAATCTCTCGGATGTTTTCTCCCTGTGTACACACCACCATACACATATTAAGAGAAATATGTAAACTACACAAGTAACAAGAAAAGCACAAATAGAACATATACATTTAATATTTTGTTGATATTGTAAGAACTTTCTGCATTTCTTGATTTATTTTTAATTATATATCTCTTTTATTGCAATAATGCAAGATGAGCATTTTTGCATTTTATATTCTGTATGCAGTCTCTGTATCTTCACAGCAGAAAAACAAAAAACCTTAATCTTTTTTTTAAATGAAAGCTTACACCTTGTAGAATGCTGCAGAAACTGCAAAGAAAAAAAACTACATTTGAGAGACCCCTTTTGTTGAGAGAGAGAGAGAGAGAGAGAGAGAGAGATTGGATTTTGTTCTGTGTGTTTGTGACACTTAAAATCTTTCTCAGGCAAATTGTCCTTTCAGTAGCCTCCATGCCTTGCACATTGTAAAGAAAATTTGCAGTTCTTAGCAGATATCCTGTGGACATGCTTATGACTGATTTTTTACAAATCACTAACTCTCTTAGTTCATATCCTCCCCACACAAACCTAGAAGGGCCGTACATACTGAAAGCTAATTACAAGCAAAGATGAACTTTCAGAGTGCTGTTGGTTTTAAGTTATCTGCATAAAAACAACTGGTAGCAAAATAGGAAATAATGCTAATTCATCAAACTTAAAAATGGCTTTGAACTGGGACCAATGGGTGTGGGAAAACAGGCTCATAATGGAAACAGTGCTGAAGCCATAAGTATGGCTTTTGCTGGTACTGTAAGCTATAGCTTCTTTCTTAAATGCCAATGGTCTGTTGCCAGTATTATTTTTAAAGCCACTAGTTTGGCATGACAGCCCCCCTTTTCTCATTTCCCTCCCAAAAGTGAGCTGCTCATTGCTGGTTTTTACAAACAAACAAAAACAACACCAAACAAAATCCCACAACTTTCCCTTCATTTCTGCACAGTGAAGCTGAGACACAAGCAGAGAAGTTAACAAAAGGCAGCAGTTGTAACGTCTTCTACATCAGAATAAAGAGAGAGAAATTTTCATGTGCAAAATGGAGAGCAACAGCTATATGACTAAGATTTTGAGAGAGTGCTCCAAGACGTGGAGGGTTAACTTAAAAGGAAAAACAAAGTGTATCCATAAAAAGTAGTTGACAACGTCTTTTAGTTCTCTGATAATTCTTATAGAATCTGAATATTAAAGCTGAGCTCTGTTGAGTAAAATTTGCCCTTTCATCTTTTACAGTTGTTACCATTGACTTGACTGACTCAGCCTTTGATCCTGATAGTAAGAAACATAAAAGAGTGCTTTGGGCCTTGAAAGAGAAGAAACCTTTAGAATTTGATTTCCTGCTGTCCTGGCATAACACAGGTAATAAGAATGAACTGTAATATTAGAAGAATATTAGAATATTAACTATGGATGACATAAAATTGGATGGGTGAGGTTATATCTTTTATTGAACCAACTTCTGCTGGTGAGAGAGACAAGCTTTTGAGTTTACAAAGAGCTCTTCCTCAGGTCTGGGCTGTGTGAAGAGCTCTGTGTAAGCTAGAAAGCTTGTCTGTCTCACCAACTGAAGTTGGTCCAGTAAAAGATATTACCTCACCCAAGTTGTCTCTCTAATATCCTGGGACCAACACGGCTACAATGACACTGCATACACCAATAATTAGATATCATTCTTATTTGGGTTGTAAACTTGTAATATAGTGGCATTTTGTTACTTAAAGAACAAACTCTTGTTGATGGCACCTCAAAGGTGCAGTGACATGAAGTAAAATTGGTCAGGAAGAAAACTGCAATTGCTGTTTTGATTTTGAAATTAATGTACAAGCACTGTATGGCCTGCTATTGGGTTTTCGTAAGGCTGGTTAAAAAATGTCCATTGAAACTATTTTTTGACACAGGTTTTTTTTTTCTTTTTTCTTTTCATCAAAAAACCAAAACATTTTGATTTGGAAGTACTGCAGTGGTGTGTCATGGGAGATGTAATTTGTTTGCCTCATGTCTCCATTTTCCTCTATAGGCCAGGCTCCTTGGCCTGGCTTCGTCTGCCATGATCCACTGTCTCCCCTCTCCAAAAGGGGAAACTGTGGTACATTATAGGAGTTGTCCAACATCAACCAGGAAGCCTGGCCTATACAGGAGAATGAGAGCACAAGGCACTGCAGCAGTATTTCCAAGTCAAAATATTTTGGTTTTCCACATAAATGTTTTATGTTTTGAATTTTTGCTGAAAAATTGAAATTTTCCATGGGGAAAAGTGACCATTTTTCAAGCAGCTCTATGCTGTTCCTCTGACATGCAGAGTACAAGCTCTCTTGTTGGTGGCCTATATAGAACATCTCTTCAGAAACAGCCTGCCACTGTCTTTTTCAGAAGGAGACTTAGTATTGTTTTTCTCCTTTCATCCAAGGATCTCAAAGTGTAGGCAGGGACACTATAAAAATTGCTTTTTACCAATTAGATATCTTGCTTTTGAGTCTGTTAATATATCTTGAAGAGATGGTGTAGGAGAAAAGAGGACAGACTCAAAACATAATGTTAGTGATAAACTATATTCAGGTGATCATGTTCTATTCGTAATAAACTGTCATCTAAGCCTCCAAATCTGTTTAAGGTTTCAGTGGGATGATCAGATTCTCCATTTGCATTCTTATAGAGAAAGAACAAGTGGAAAAGCATAATTTTTCCTTTCCTATGGCTATTTATTTGGAAACATTAAACAAACACTCATCCTTGAAGATGTTCTGTAATACATGAGTTTAATTTTTATTTTGCCTTAACTGTTGCTAATGACAAATTGAACTATACAAATATGGCTCAATAAGGTTTCTCTGTAGAGCTTGCTAGATCTGAAACTGTACTTCATTTCCAAGAAAAGAGGAGAAGATAAAAAATCTAGGGCTCTGGCGCAGGTAGATAAATAGCATGTAAGCAGTTTTAATTTCAATTCATCATATAGAGCATCTCACACATCTTTCCTTTACAGATGCATGTAAAGGTTTCAGTTTAGTTTGATACTCAGTGTTCCTTTGTTGTTGCAGTTTTATAACAACTTTTTGTGGTCTGTGTTGTTAGGTGCAGAAGGATCAACACTGATGTCATACTTTTCCAAAAACCAAATACAAGCCCATAAGCCAAAAACAACATTCAGCACATTAAGAAATTTGCAGTGTCCAGTGTTCCATAGTAATGAACTGCAAGGAAAGCTGGAAGAGTCATGCAGTGCACAGGAACTGTTTGAATGGTTAGGTGCCGTTTGCAACAAAGTTGGTTTGTAAGTATCTGAACTTGCCTTGATCTTAAATATTTTTAAAAAAACATAAGCCATAATTTTCTACCTTTGATGCCTGACAGTAGGCACTTCAGTCTTTAGGTACCTTAAATAAGTGACTTGATTTTTCATGGTGCTCAGCACTTCTGAAAAACAGACCATTTATTTAGAGGCCTAAATATGTATTTAGGTGCTTCATGGTTGATGCACAACTCTGAAAATGGTAGCATTGGTGTAGAAAATTTGCAGTGTAAACCTCATCCAGATTATTTCTGTTTTCAGAGACAACAAGTCATTTAGCTTCTTATCAACCTATTGCTGTCCTCAGCCCAGCACAGTAGTGGAGCAAGCCTATTTGTGCACAATCACTGGCTTTATACTCCCAGAGAAGATAATTCAGTTATTGGAACAGCTATGGTAAGGGCCATCAGAGGTACATTATTATAACTTATTTACAATTTTAATATTTTTCCCCTTCAAAGTGTTTTACAAAGATTAATCTTCAGCACCCCACAGAGGTAAGTAAAGGATAGCATCCCCAATTTACATACAGGGAAACTGAAGCAAAGAGGTTAAGGCCAAAATTATCAACAGTGACAACAGATTTTGACTACCTCAGCTTTGGGGGACCCAACTTTGAGATATTCTAGTCTTGTTGTTTGTTGTCTCTTTTAGTGTTAAGCAGCCACAACTCTCGTTGAAGTTATGGCAGCTGTGGGAGCTCAGCATTTTTGAAAATCAGGCGCACTGTATGTCATATTGGACAAGTCACAGCCAAATTTTCAATTCCTAAAGCAAATCACACTGAGCTTTGATTAAAACACAGATGTTCTGGCTCCCAATCTTAAGACCACTGGACAATGCCTGGCCTTTATTAATATCAGTTTATGATTTGTAGTCTGGTTCCCTTCTGGTGGCCGCAGTGCTAATCCACAAAAAGAGTCCGTTCACCAGATTTTCTTTCCATATGTCTTCCACTCTGACATTGGATTGTTCTATTATCCCAGGCACAAATAATACCAATTCCCTGCAAGATGGTGGCTGCCAGAGGCTGCTCAGAAAAGCTGGTTTTATTTAAAAAAACAAGTATTTCTAATTAAAGTACAGCTCAGTTACATGTGTCAAAGTACATAATACAATATAAATCTTCTGCATTGTGAAATGCCATTTGGTGCCATTTTTTTTTTGTTTTTTGTTCAGTTTTACATAAACAGTTAACATTAAAATATTTAAACTGATCAGTCTCATAAATATTTTAATTTAAGGCAATATTAAGGGTCTGAAGGAATGCTAGTGCCTCAGCAGGAAAACTACAACCCTTTGTGCTCTCCATATGT
This sequence comes from Mauremys reevesii, assembly GCF_016161935.1. NCBI lineage: Eukaryota > Metazoa > Chordata > Testudines > Geoemydidae > Mauremys > Mauremys reevesii. The sequence continues at coordinate 171,594,176 of NC_052624.1, read as the reverse complement.
ACCTTCTAAAATGATGTGACAGCAATTGGAATTTCTCATATAAAATGCATTTGTTTTCAAATAAGATACTCATTACACTACTGGGTGTCCTACATTTCAGTAAACCCAAGAGTGATTTTTAACTCCTTAGTTATACATTTCAGTTAAGTAGTTGAGTCTCTAATTCCATTCTGGTGTACTTCAACATAATTTATTATTCCATTCTAATTAGCAGTTAATGTATTTTTCTTTTCCAGTTGCTATTTTGATGAACCGAAACTGGCTCAGTGGGTGACCTTAACCGTGCATGGCTTTGCAGACAGCCCTGTTTCCTGGAGAGAAAGTGAACATGGTTTCCAAAAGGGAGGAGAGAACTTGTACAATTTTGTTGTTTTTAGGAACCTGGACTATTGGCTTCAAATGGCTGTTGGAGCAAATGATGATTGCCCACCTTAAAAGTTCTGCCTGTAGGAAAGTTTCTTAAAAAGAATTATCTGAGTTGAGCTTACAAAAATATCAGACAATTAATTAGCCATTGAAAGGATCTATGTATATAGATCATGTTAGCATCTTATTGCTTCCACATGACAACTGGAAAAATCTTGTTTACTGGAATGTGTATTTTTGTCATATCTATTTTTAATAAAAAGTGAAACATCTGTTACTTAGAAATCTTGTTACATATCCTACAAATGTGTAATCTTGACAAAATGATAAATGGTTTTCTAAATCATGGCCTTTTGTGTTTAAAAAACAACAACAAACAAACAAACAGCACACCTTCCACTGTTCAGATACCAGGGACAGAAATTCCACCTTCCAACACAGAAAGAAATTAAAGCCGCAACAAGGGGGCTGCAGTCTGGGAAAGTTCTGAGCTCCTATAAATATTGAATATGGCTGGCTTACTTGACAGAAGCTTTATTGGATGTTTTATTTTGTTATGCATCTGTGCAAACTGATGCAGTTGTTGGATAAGTCTACCATGACCCTGCTTTATAAGTCTTTGTTTAGGACTAGGCCATGCCACATTTCAACTTTCACCTGTTTCTCTTGTCACAAAAGATTGCATTTTTCTTTAGTAGGAAAAGTATTTGTTTTTTCTTTGCCCTCTCCTTAAGTCAAGTGGCTAAAGGGATTTGGCTCAGGCCTTGCTGGAAAATTCATCTGCAGCAAGAGATCAAGCATAGAAAGGCTTAAGGGTAAGAGATCTTCTTGGAGAGTTACAAGCATTTGAAAACCAATGCTTAGCATGGAAAGTGTTTTGTGACTTTAGCTAGAAAGGCTGCTACCAAACCCTGCTCTGATATACCTCTCAGAATTATTTCTTTCCAGTAACTGCCCACAGTGTGCTACTTATTTTCCAAATGAAAGAAAGGAATAGTCCCAGCCCTGAAGAGCTTACTGTTTTAAAAAAAACTGATGAAGGAAGAAATACAATGTATACAGACAAGGTGGCTAAATATATAAATGTTAATGACTCAAACTCTCCATTAGCCATCAACTAGTTTTCCATAGGCATAACACCAGAGCTGGATCTTCAGGAAGGATCTGAATGGAGAAGGAAGTGGCTTTGCAGCTGATCTCAAGAGGAGAGGGGGGCATAGCTGTCAATCAGGTGGACCAGAGTAGCATTGTGAGCAATGCAGAACAAGGATGGATAAGCAGTAGAACCAGCATTATGCAGAGCTTACAATGGAAGGAAAACAACTTTGGAAGCTCAGACCTGCTAACTCCACTGATCTTCCACATAGACTCTGGGTTTTCAGACCCTTTTATGGTCTGCAGGGAAATTACCTTCAGAGTGGCTGCTAGTTCTCCATACCCTTTAGCTGTGTAAACAAAGGACTGGGAGCACTACCAAAGCTCAGCCCTTTGGGCAGAGAGCCACTAGTGTGTGGCTAATTCCTACTGGCTCTGCAGCTCCCCACCCCCTCTCTAGCCATTCTTACCATTCATTAGTGAAGATACTAGCACTGCTCACCGCACCCCAGTGCTGCTGGCCACAGCAATCCTTTTCTGTGCTGCTGTAGCTGCCTGACCACCACACACCCAGCTTGCTCACTCTTACCATGGGAGTTTTCTGGAAGAAAAGGACTGATAGTATCCCCCCACCCCCCTTCTGACATCTGCAGGGGTGGGTTGTTAGCCTCTCCCTCTCCTTTCAACCTTAAGGAATACCACTGAGGGAAACTACCTGCTTCCCCACCCCTCTAAAGCACTCAGCTCTTCAGGGGAAGAGGATTGCTAAGATCCTTGCCTGTCCAAAAGTGTCCTATGATAAATTGGGCTCAGGGAGACCCAACAACCCACCCACCTATGAGGGTCTTGTCCCATCATATAGATAAGAAGCCCCACCTACTGGGTGGGTGGGTGACTTCTCCCTCATTACCAGTTGATCACTCTCTCCTGAGCTGTATCCAGGGCTAGCTCCAGGCACCAGTCCAGCAAGCAGGTGCTTGGGGAGGCCAACCAAGAGGGATGGCACATCCGGCTCTTCGGCGGTGCGTCCCTCACTCCCTCTTGGAGTGAAGGGCCAGTAGCTGAATTGCCACCGAAGACTGAAGCGGTGGCAGTAGAGCAGATGGTGATTGTGGATTTTTTTTCCCCTTTTTGCTGCTTGGGGCAGCAAAAAGCCTGGAGCTGGCCCTGGCTGTGTCAGGCCTTGTTGCTGGGGGTGTGTGAAGGCAATGAGCGTTCCTCACCCTGGAAATCCCAGTGCTCCAGCCAGTCTCCTGCTGAGGTGGGAGAGATCACTGGTGCCCTCAGAAGACTCCTCTGGTAGGTGAGGGGGTGGAAAGGCGCTGGGAGCAGGTTTGGGGGCAGTGGCATGTTGGGGAGTGGTCCATGGAAGAATGGGTGGGTGACTAGGGTGATCAGACAGCAAGTGTGAAAAACTGGGCTGGAGGTGGGTAATAGGAGCCTATATAAGAAAAAGACCCCAAAATTGGGGTTGTCTCTATAAAATTGAGACATCTGGTCACCCTATGTAGTAAGTTTCACTCCTAACCTGCCCCTTATATGAGGGGCTCGGAGTGGAAGGACAGGTACTGTCTGCTGGTATTTTTCCCCCACCTCCAGAGTCCAGCCCTAGGAGGCGGCAGGAGAATGCGGAGCGTGGGGAGGAGCTGGCTGCCCGGCCCGGAACAGCTGCTGCGCTGAGATCAAAGGGTTGAGCGCTCAGCTAGCAGTCGGGACTCGGGAGTGGTTTTCTGGCCGCGGGAAGGGATGCCACATGATTGACTGGTCAGATTCAAGCCTGGGACGAATAGGCTGTCTGAGGCACATGGGGCTTGTTTACCAGGGAGAGGGGAGGTGGGCATAGGAGCCAGCAGGCAGGGGGTTTGGAGTGACTGAGAGGGGATAGGGACTCTGCATTCATGGAGCTCCCCCTGTGAGCCCTGCTTATCATAGAAGGCACGTGTACCCCCCTCCCTTGCAGCTGGGGGTGGGCGCTGAGGGGGCTGGCTGGCTTGAGAGCCTCAGCCACTGAGCTGCATTTGGGGTTGATTGGAGGTGTGCAGAATGGGTGGGTGTGGTGAGGGCGGGAAGGAGCGGCTGTGCACATTCAGCGCAATGTGGGTGGCTAGGTGGGGAATGAATGGGGCTAGGAGCTGAGTAAGCGCTCTGAGGGGGAGAGAGTAATAATAGTGGGGTGGACTGAATGAAAGCTGGGGTGTAATGAGACTATCAGATAATGCCTTTTATGAACATGAATGCTAATTAGAATGGACCAGGGTTTTGTCAGCAAGTATGGGAGCTAATGGAGAGAGTTTTAGTTGTAGTGTTTGGTGTGGGGTGATGTGGGTATGGCAGAGATAAAAAAGAGATGAATTGAAGAAGGTCTGTCCCTTCAGTAAAGACTCAAGACAGATGATGTGGAGGTAGAAGCAGCAGGATTTGGCATGGGTTAGATAGAGGGGGCAAGGGAAAGAGTCAAAGATACTCAACAAGTTATAGCAGTTAATTAGGGCAAGTGGGGCGGGGGGTGATGTTGACTGTGACAAGAACCAGAGGTAACAGACAATGTGGTAGAAAAGAAAACAAGTTTGGATTTGTCCATATTAAATTTAAATTGATGGTGAGACATCCAGCAGATGTTGGAGAGATTGAATGAGATTCAGAGTTGAGTGGATGGAGAAGATTTCCAAGTCACTGGTATGGAGATAGTGGTAGTAACTCAGCTCAGTGATTGACATTTCCCAAAGATAGGGTGTAGTAATCTTTGTCTGAAATAAGGCCTGTCCCCTTATTTTGCCCCCCTCCCTTCTTAATTTTTTTTCCTCAGCTGCACAGCCTCTGGCAGCACGTTTCAGAACCAGCCAAAACTTAGAATCTATCCAAAATACTCTTTTGTGGTAAGCTAATGAACTGTTGTTTGTATTGTATTAACACTTGGAGACCTAACCAAACAAACACACAGTAGGAGACAAGCATACAACATAAACAGGAAAGACAGACAAAGGGTGAAAAACAGAGGCACACAAAGGTGAAGTGACTTTCCTAAGGTCAGTGGTGAAGTTGAAATTAAAACCAAGGTCTCATTACATATATTCCAGTGCCCTAGGGACAAAGACTATCCTGCTTCTGATGATGTTAATCATATTAACATAGGCTCTCAGCTCTATCATTACAATTTCTTTATGTTAAAGAAATAGTGGGACAAACTGAAGTGTTTTCCTTGATCTACTTCATACACATTCCCAGAATAGAGCTTGAATGTTCTTCAAATGTTGGAGTATTTAAATATTTGGTCTTTGTGAGTAGTAACAAGAACTTCAGAAAACTCCAGCATAAACTGTGGTAAGCTCTCAAAGATCATTTCTACTAGTAGAATAAACACTAGAAAAATGGCTATTGCCTCTGTTTACTCACCCTCTTTTGAAGTATGCTACCAAATGTTCCTAAAAGTATTTTAGTTTAAATTTACTAGTTTCATGTATTGGCGCTAAAAGGGGAGCTAAAGCAAATTACAAAATTCTTCTGTCTCCCAGAGTGAAGATGGCATAACTGTGACAACTTTGTTAGCTAGCTGCTCAAACACAGTTGGGTCTCGATTGTTCCACTATAGGCACATAATAGCTATTCAATTGGAGAGTAGTCTAGCTTCTTAAATCTAGCCTAGTTTTTTTTTTTTTTTTTTAATAAAGAAAAACAGAGCTCATATCTCCATTGTTAACATCTAGGCTAGATGCCTATATTCAGTGGAGACCAACAAACTAATATTGTGCCCCGGTGTAGTTGCGTCCAGAATTTCCAGGTGATGTAGGGGAAATTATTTCTTTTTGTAGATGGAAAACTGAGCATGTTCTTATGTTGACTGATTCATTGCACGGGCAGGAGTTTCTAATCTTCTCACTCCCAGTTCTTTTTGTTGCTGTTGTTGTACTACCAGATCAGCCATGTAATTTATAATGGGATGCTATTGAAGGATCTAAGTAATGAGGCTAATATTTCGTTAGAAAATATCTTCAGGAATATACACTGAAGCAATCACATATCTGAATCAGGCCCTGAAGCAAGAAATATAAGCAACTGTAACTGGGCCACCATAGCTTACCCCAACACTTCTGGCTTTGAAGTCAGGGCTGGCCTTATGGGTGGATAACTGCCCAGGGTGCTGTGTTTGGGGGTCAAGAAGCAAGGAGCAGGGTGGGCCTGGGTTGCAAGCTGTGTAAGGGTGTAGGGAGGCAGCAGGGCCTGGGGGCAATGAGGTGGGGGGGAGTCTGGGGCATCAGTGGGGCTCAGGGTGCCAAAATACAAGTGTGCCCAGAATGCTATTTTCCCTAAGGCTGCCCCTGACTGAAGCATTGGAGTTGAGGGCACTCATTCCTACAAGGGGCTCACTCCAGGGTGAAGTAGAAACACAGCTGATTATAGGCTAGACCCTGATAGATGCTGAACCTTCACAGCTGGTATTGGATTCCAGTGGGACTTGTGAGAGCTCAGCAGCTAAGAACATCAGGCATTTTGGGAGAAAATTTGAAATACACAGGATGGCAGATCAGAGCAGCCATACAAACCCAAACTTGGATCTGCTAAGGCCAACCTGGCTATGGCTTATGCCCATGTCCGCTCCATTTAATTGGACACAAGCTTACACCAGTATCTTCTTAAATTATGAAAGTACAAACTGGTGAGCCTGTTATCTGTCCATTAATGTCTGGGAAGGTGAATGTTCTCAGTGTATTAGAATGCTGCCCTCTCTTCTCCCCTTCAGCTCCTTAAAGCAGTTGGCAAACTGTAATTATGTATTTATGGAATTGCTCTTCACGAACAAAACAAAAATTGCTCTACTGAGCACACTTAACTTGCCCAACAATGAGAGATCAATCTGTGCAGGTGCCTAGTGCAGGAGGGTCAAGGGGACGGAGAAACAAGTTTTCAAGCTCTAAGGAAATTACTTGAAAGGAAGCTAAAGGTGTCTTTCATAATTTAAAAATGTATTCACTTTCTATAACGTGAAGTGTACTTCCCCCATTATAAAAGTTTTCCTGCAAAAAAATAGTTCTTGCTGTACTAACTGAACCAGGAAAGAACACAGACTGTAAACTGCTCCTGGATTAATGAGGAATTGCTAGTATGTCACTCTGAGCGTATTCCTGAAGTCTGAATGGGAGGTACAGCATGTGGCTCACGACAGAAGTCTTTTTGTTGAAAACTCAGTCCTAAGTCACAGTGATAATGAAACAGTTAAAGTTCCAGTAGGTGTCCTGGGGCAGCACACTTAAAATCAGCAGAACATGCTTCTGTTGTATAATATACTCCTTAGAATTTTATATATGGCATTTCAACTATGTCCTCTCTTAATCTGCTCTGATGGGGAGTTTAGATTTACAGAAGCAGTATCGCCTAGTAGACAAGGCACTGACCTTGTCAAGTCACTTTGCCTCTGTGAAATGGGCATAATGATACTTGCCTCTTTTGTAAAGTACTTTGAGGCCTACAGATTACTACTTATTTTTGGCTCACAGAATTTACTTTTAGAACCTCAGGCAGCTAGTATTTTCCACTTAGGAACAGATTAGTAACCATTTTGTTTTGGAGTCTGCTAAACAAGGCTGGCCTGGATTCCATAATTTCACCACCCAGCTGGGGTTTTAGCTGTGTGGTGCCAATTGATATCAAGTGGAGAGAGAAGACTAAATTCCCTTTTGCTGCTTTGTCAAAAGACACTTATAATATAAGCCATAATTAGTTGATAATGTCAGTCATGTTTAGCCTCAGCAGAAACTGATGTAGTTAGTATCAAGTTGCCCAGGCTCTATTCCTTGTGTCAGGGCTTGAAAGAGAGGGCCCTATCAATAGAAATTTCATGGGCTTTCAGGATTACACTCTTAGGGACAAGGTCTCAGCTGTTTTCTGTCCCCTCTGCGCTGCTTGAAAATCTAGGCCTTCTCTTTTTTTCCCCCCTATTTGCTCATCCGTCCATGCCTTGTATTTGTAGAGAGCTATTCTACATAATATCTAGGCACTTAAATACAGAAAAGTTAAGGTTACATCAGACCCAGATCAAAAGCTTAATCCCCTGCATAGAGGTTTGCAATTTGGAGCAGCAGGATTCAGTTGAGGTTAAAGTAAAATTTGGAGAAAATATACAGGACTCAAGCCACCCCCTCTTAGTGTTGCATCTCTGGCTTCTTTGTGCTAGAAACTGCCTTGGAGAGAAGTACATGTATCTTTCAGTTATGAAACAACATGCCTTTCATTGCCTTTCAGGTCCCTGAGGTACTGCTGAGCCTGGGAAGCCCTGTTTGCACAATTCCTATGGAACTGGGAGCTAGGTGCATAGCCATAGTGCTCCAGAGCCCTTGTGCAATCTGTCCATGTGAATGGCTCTGGCTTCTTCCTGACCATTGCAAGTTCTGGAGCAGAATTGCCACTCATTCTTCAATAAACCCCTCCATCCGGCAGAACAATTTGCTTTTGCGGAGCTTTCCTTCCCTCAGGTCTGAAAATGGACCCCATGCTATGTTTTAACTGAACTGGAGACAATCCTTTACTCCCTCAAATCCAAAAGGTTTAATCCTCCCATCAGTACACAGCCTGACTATCTGGGCTTTCCGGGAAGAATGGCTGAGGGAAGAAAGGAATGTTCATGAGGGCTGTGAAATGGCCATGCAGACCCTCTCCATGGTCACCACTGCAAACTCAGAGATGCAGCAGGTTCTGTGTCTGTTGCTGCCCCGTCGCCCTAAGTGATGGGTGGGATTTGTTCAGTGGATTCAAATAACCATGCCCTTTTCTAAACCTCCCTGCTGAGACAGAGGGTGTCCCTGTGGCGGTGGTCTCTGCTGCACGTAAGGGACTTGTTGAATGGTGGCGGTGTTCATGTTTATTCCAACCAAGAATTGATGTCCCATTCAGTAGGCAATGTACAAACACAGTAGTAAACGGTCCCTGCCATGAACAGCTCACAATTTAAACAGACAAGACAGACATGGGGTGCAGGGAGGCATCTAACACACCAGCAGTGTAAACAATGTGATGGCAGCAAATGTCTCAGTAGTTCCCCAATTTTGTCTTTTGGGTGAGTTTAGTTAGGAGGGGATATGCTGAATGGGGAGGCAAGGGAGATGAGGCAGGTGTGGTGGCAAGCTGAGATGAAGAGGCGTATGGAGAGAGAGGGTTGCAGCAAACAAAAAATCAGCACAGGGTAGAGAAAGTCCAGACAAAACTGTAGAAAGTTCTCTGAATGTCCATGGTGTTAAACTTGGCAAAACAAATTCTTCCATCCTTAATGAGAACTGTGGTTTAAATAACTCAGCTGGCCGAATTCCTAAAAGCACCTTTTTGCTATAATTCCACATCCAGTCAAGATGGTGTGAAAGGCACCAGTGGAGGGAATTGTTATCAACATCAGACCTAGGACTACCTGGAACCAGGGTGGATAAAAATCAATGGTTTTTTTTTTTGTTTAAATCAGATTTTTTGATGATTTTTTTCCTCAAAAAGCATTTTATCTAAAGATATCTTAATTAAACTACATTATATCTCAAAGATATCTCATCATGGAATAGGGATTATAAATTCTATTTCTATAGTATGAAACAATATATTCATGGAACTCATTTACAAAACTTTTCTTAAGCATTACAATAGTTCATGGAGTAGGGACCCAATCTTATGGCGTTGCAGGGGCTTCCATATAGATTATTTAGGTTAATTGTTCTATCTACCCAATGGGATTCAGTGCTCAGTCTAGAAGGTACTATCAAAGATGCTTAGTTTGGCAGTTCTCAAACTGTGGATTAGTCTCCAGAGATAGCATGCTTGTTAACAGCAAAAATGTTTTAAAATAAATATATAGAGATGCGAAATAACGGACCTCAACCCTATTGTCCCTTTGCAAATTTGTATACGCTGAGTCAATCCCTTACCTCTCTCTAAAAATGCAAAGTTTTAAAAAGTTCAATGAATAGAAGATTGTTGGGGGCGGAATAGATCTGGACAAGGAGAAGTAGTCTGGAGATAAATGTGAGACGGGAGGGACAGGCAGTAGAAACAAAAGGGAAATTGTTTGAGCAGCAAGTCTTCAGGTCTTTGAAGGGAGCCTGCATTGATTTGAGATCTACCATACCATTCTCTCACTAGAAGGGAAAACCTATAATGGCAGCAGGCCATAAAAGAGACCCAGTTTGGGAATAAGAACCATTCAAGAAATATGTTTCTGATGATGTTTTAAAGAAAGTCACACCAGTGAACTGGTAGAAGTCACGTAAACACTTGGATTCAGAGACCGTTGAGGTGATAATCTCACTTTTAACAGCAGTAGCTTCTTCTGCTGGTGTAGAAAGAAATATTTTTTTTTCCTTTGGAGTAATTCATTCCAAACTGAGAAATTGCTTGGGACTTAGAAAATGCAGGAAACTTGTTTTTCTTTTGCAGATTATGAACAAACAGGAAAATGACAGTGAAGATGACTGAGTTAGCTGCAGAAGCCAGTGTTTTAAGTTTCTCATGTTGACCTGGCTGACATAGTCGATTGAATTTTTAAAAATATTTTATTTAACTATTTTAGTTTAAAAACTATTTTAACAAAAACCCAATTTTAAAAAACTTGAATGTTTAACTAAATTCAAAATTCATATGCTTGTTTTGTTAAAATATGTTTTCTGTTGAAGAAAAAAATCCAGCATACGTAATGTTGTTGTTTTAGTTAAATAAAACAATTTAAATGTCTGTCGTCTCCTAATATAGCATGACAAGAAAATCCTCCAAATGTTAATGATTAACCTGTTCACTTCCCAATGGCTTCATAAATATCTGCTTCAGTTACCTTTGGTAAATGAAAGAACCAAACAATCATTCATTTTCTGATGTAGCTGTAAAACTAATCTGAAAGGTTTTCAAAATAAATCACTTTAAAAATGTATAGTGTGTACCATCTAAAAATGAAACCTTCATCTATCTCTGAGTTGTGAAGAATAGGTATTAAGGTTATAACACCAATAAGAATGCACTTTTATGTAGAAATCCATGATTAAATAGAGTCTTCCTGACTAGTGATTTAAATCAAATCCACTCTGCCTGGAACTGCAGGAGATCAAGCTGCTGGTCAGCCTGTTAACCCACTTTCCTCTTTCACCCCAGACCAAAAAACAGAGCTCTTGGTAAATGCATCAGAAAGGTGAATGTCACCAGCCTAACACATGTAGGGTTACCCTTATGTTATGGCTGAATATAATTTGAATGATACGTACTCACAAGAGAAGGATGGTCTTGTAGTTGAGGGACTGGACACAGACTTTCTGGTGACCTTCAGCAAGGGATGTGGGGCCAACTTTTCAAAAGAACTCTGCTCCCATTTAGGCACCAAATAAAGTAGCCAGATTTCAAAAAAGTCTCAGTGTGTTGGGTGCTCAGCACCTGAATATCTGGCCCTTATCGTTCCATGCCTCAGTTTCCCATCTATAAAGTAAGGATAATATTACTTTTTCCTGGCCTTTGTTGTGTTTATTTAGACTTTGGCCAGGGTCTGACTTACTATGTGTGTTTGTAGAGTGTCTGGCACAATCTACGAGCTACCTTAATGCTGCTGCCTATTAGCAGCAGGACTGTTGACGTCAAGACGATCTAGAACTTTAGCATCCTTAGAGATGCTGTAAACACGATGGGGCTCAGTTCTCAGAATTTGACTCTTCAAGGTGGTGATGCAAAATAAAAATGCCCTGGAAACATTCATGAGTGAAGGAAGTAAAGTTTTGAAACAGGCAGAGCCAAATTCATCCTGGATGTAATTCCACTGGCTGCAGTGAAGTTACACCAGGAATTCATTTGTTCTGTTTTCATCTGAACAAAACAACTGACCACAGGCTTACGGATTCTTTCCCCTATCTTTATATAGATTTAGGCCAATAATTTAAAATGATTACATTGCACTTTTTTATTTAAATAATAATAATTGTCAAGGAAAAAGCATGAGTGGGAAGAAATGGACTAAATTCTGAAGTTAATTTATGCACATGTTTTCAGAGTTGGGTGCCTAAGACTGGACATGGAAATGGCTTGACTTTCAGGAGTGCTGAGAATCACAGCTCCCATTGACTTCTCTGGGAATGGTGGATACTCAGGATCTGTCTAAATCAGGCTACTTATTTGGGTGCCTAAATAGGAATCTAAGTGCTTAATTTTTGGAGAAAAGTTTTTAAAAATTGACCTTATTTCATGGTTGCATGTTTAGATTTGTTCTATACCCCCATTATTGCTCAGAGTATGTTATTACCAACAGAGCACTATAAGTGACAACTGATGTACATTGCCAAAAGACACTCATCTCTCTCATTTTTCCTTCTCCCCTAATGAAAGCATCTAAATCACACTGTAGGCTTTACAGTTTATCAACGCTTTTGATCAACTGTGAATAACGATAAAGTTTTCAGATTATGAAAACCAGTATTGCAAAGACCAAGGGGAGATTTTCAGAGAGACTCAGAGCCAACAAGAGAGAATTGGAGTGTTATATTAATTAGCATGGAGTGAGGCTTCTGAAAGCAGAATGGAGCTGTATTGGCTCTAAAGCAAGAAAGAGCTGGCTGAAGCCCATTCATCTGCATGTAGTTTTAGGATGAATTAAAGTTTTGAAAGTAGGGGGGTTTGCTGAAAAAATGACGTTTTGGAAGAAGCAAGTTGGCTGCTATGAATATGAATGGCAGCAGAGCCAACATAAGCTCATGTTTCTTTTATTTTTGGACCACTGTGAGGTCCAGATTTTCCAGCATGACCTGCTCATGCAAAATGACTCTGCAGAGAGATCTGCCAATTTTTAGTGAGAGGCAAATATGAAAATAAGCCATTAAGTTCTCTTATGTAAATGTACTGCATGTGTCTAAAAAGCCAAGTTACTCAGACATGATGGGGTATGTGTGTGCACTAGGAAAAGGAGTGGAGGTGAGAGTGGACAGAAAACACAAACCATTACTTCAGTGTTTGGCAGAAGAGTAAATAAAGTATTGGGATGTAAAGAGGAAAAAACAGAGCAAAAGAGGTTGTTATAGTAGCATACAATGAGCCAGTGAGACTAGAGCAGGGGCATCAGGATAAATTTGTGTGAAGGGTACAGCCGAGGGTATCAGGAATGACAAAGGGCCTGAAAGTTAAGGGGACAGGCCAAAAAAATTATACTGTGGTGCAGACACCTGTATAGATCAGATACAACTCAATGACAGTCAATAGCAGTAACTTGCAAAAGTTAGGCTAGAAAGGGGCCATCTATTAGACGAGGTTAATTAGATATGGGGATGTGACTGAGTTCTACACAGCTCTTAGGTTTTTGACACCCACCTTATATATCTTATCTGAGCAGCTAACAAGTTCATAAAGGGACACAAATGAAAGCAGAGTAGGTCCAGACTCTACAGCAATAGAATTACCTTTAATGTAAAGTGTCTTTATGCATGCAGGGAAAAAAAACCCGATCAAAGCAGTAATAGTGGATGTAGTTTAAGAATTAAACTGACACTTAAAAGGAAGGAAACACTACAGGGTAAGTAATGCTAGTTAATATTTTTACCTCAAGGTTCCAAAGACACAGACAAGGTTTTCATCTCAAGGCCAAAAGACCAAAAACATCAAGACACTTGATCACGGCCTTGGATAGACCAAGAGATTACTCACCCCCTCTGAGCTCAAAGAGCCGAGAACACTTTGATCTTAGCTCCAAGGAGCCGAGGTGGATTGACCTCGACAGGCCACTAGGCCTCCTTCAATCCCAAAATGTTGCTGTATCAGAGATTGCTGAGTTCACCGGATGTTGAGTAATTTTATATACTGTTGTGAAGAACTGCTCTGAGCAGGGACTCCTGTAGGATTCTGCTACCATCAGTTACAGATGTAGGTTAAAGATAACACAACAAAAGGGGGCAAATGGCATTACATAAATAGAAATTAATAATACAGTTATTCAGATTACTTCAGTGCAGTCTGACCAGGGAATAAATATCCCAGCTAATAGACAAAGCAAATATTCAGGCTTAATTTTTAAGGTGAGGCAAAACAGTTCAAATAAAAATAATGCTGAACTTTTGCATATCCCCGCTTCCTATTTTAAACTGCTGAAAATGTAATTTTGAGGTTAGAATAAAGTACATCAAATAAATGCAATGGGAGTTGAGAACCTTATGCCAGTTGTGTGTCTGAAAATCTCCCCATTGCCTGTAATCTTGGACCAAGATTTTTAGAAAGAGGAGCCCCACCGTTTGGCATTCAAGTCCATTGTTAGGTACCTAAGTCAGAGTTCTAATCTTCAGAGGTGCTGCTGAACACCCACAAATCCCACTGAGATGGAAACAACATTAGCTCAGTGTGATGTGGAGATAAAATTGTGTCTAAACAGAGATGTTTTACATAAGTAGAGTGACCATATTTTCCAAATGGAAAATGGGGCATCACGTAGGGCTAGCCTGAGCCCCCACCCCTGCCACACTTGGGGCTGGCCCAACCTGCTAGCCTGAGCTCCCTCCCCACAGGACTGGTCCGAGCCACTCATTTGAGCCCCCCTCCCCATGTGGAGCTGGCATTGCTGCTCGTCCAAGCCCTGCCTCCCCTCTGTTCAGGACTGGATTCACCACTCGCCCCTTCTCCCTGCATATTCCTCCACACCCCACTTTTCCACTTTTTTTGTGGGTTTTTTTTTTTTGTGGCAAAAGTGGGCATTTGTCCTGTTTGCTCTTGCCAATTGCTAGTTGACAAGAGCAATGAGGACAAATGCCCACTTTTGCCAAAAAAGTCAGGATGGCCGAGACAGGGCTTAAAAAAGGGACGGTCCTAGCCAAAGTGGGATGTATGGTCACCCTAATAATAAGGAATGGTTGGAAGGCTTGTTAGCAACACAAAAATTAATGAAATATTACTTAAGGGGTGGCATTTTCAGCAGCACCTAAAGAAGTTAGGGGCAAAATTTTGGAAAATGGTTGCATAAGCTGTCTGTGCAAAATATACATGCAAGGATCACAATCAGGTAATTGTGCATTCAAAATTGGATGATATCACTACATATCTTGCACACACAATTCTTTATTTGCACACAATGTGTGTATTTAGCAGATATATGCTGAAGTGTTTTGGTTTGTATTTTGAAATGTGGACCTTTGCTTTCAGTGGGAGTCTAACTCCCTTAGGCATTTTTGAAAATTCCATCCTAAATTATGATCCTAGAGCTGTTTAGGTTTAATTAAATTTGTATTTAAATGAAAAAGGTAATAAATACACTTTTTGCAAACTTTTTTTTAACACTTTCAAAATGACCAATTTCTTTTTGAATTGCTTCAGAGGGCTGTTTTTCCTTCCAAATTACAAACTATAATATGCTTGTCAGTTGAACTGACTCAGTGGTGTTTATCATCCTGGGCTTCTAGCCAGGCTAATCTTAAAAACTGCAATTACCATTGTTAGGAATAGTTGCAGCTCTCATCCCATTTCCTCTGCCTTCTTTCTTTTTCCCCCTCAAGGAAGTCCTCCATTTTCCTGTCAGAATCCTGAGCAGCCCCTTAATTTCTCCTTAGCGGGTTCCTACACTGCACTTCACAAACCTCAAGGGTGTGGTTGTAGTCACAGTGACTCCTTTTCCACCCAACTCTTTTTGGCACCAATCCCACACTTCTGCTTACACAGAGACCTCACTGGGAAGCAGTGTGAGGCACGCCTTTTCCCCAGGATTGACATCCCTTGCTGGCCTGAGGGGTTTTAGATGGGGAACCAGGAGCTGACCCTACTGGTTTCCTGCAGAACAGGATATTATCATTAAGACACCTACCAGGTCAACACACTCCAGCTGCCTGTGTAGCACCAGGGTTCTCAAACTTTCTTCATCTGATGTGAATCCATTTGTAATCACATGGTCCACCTCCCCTCCCATTCATGATCATATAAGCAATTGCTGGAGTTGCTGCAGAAATGCTCATCAGGAAAAGTAATGCTAGAAAAACATAGAATGTAACTGTAAGTGACCTTCTAACGTAGGTTAAGGGGAACGGGGAGGTGGGGGAAGAGCTAGCACCATGTATGGTTACCACCTGACCAGTATTTGACAGGCCTGGCTGTTTGTTTTTTTTAAAATAGATGTGCCAGTTGCCAGAAAAATAATTTAATCTGCCAGGGTTTTTTTTGACCTGGGTCTAAAGATTTGCATTATTATGACAGTACACTGGGCTACCTAATGTTAAGTTTCCGTGTCCAGCTAAAGATGCTGCTGTGTTCCCACTTCTGCAGTTTAAGGAAGAAAATGTTATCAATCTTATCTATATGTGTTCTCTCTCTAGATACTATAAGTGACTGTTGAAGGGGGGCTTGCAGAGTTGGGGTTGCAGTGGGCTTGCCTTGTGTGGGAAGGGAGGTGCTAGTTTTTTTGCATTTCAAAGTTGGTAACCCTAGCACTGTGTGACCAGCCAGCTGTGTGTGGACCACGAACATGTGCTGTGTGGGCCACAGTTTGAGGACCTGTGCCCTAGCATGTAAGCACGGTTCTGTTTGCTGCTGTGTATCTTGAGAGGATTGGAGAATAACACGCTCTTTAAATGGCCATTCAATTCCACAGGGAAAAGACCACGGCTTTCTGTTAGTCTGCTAGAAAAGCCACCTCCAACTCTTCCAATGTGCATGCATCACATCATTGTTGTAGCCACCAGGTAGACACACACGTGAGGGTTACAGCACCCTGGGTGCTGGCTACCAGGCAGAGCATGTTGAATGTGAATTCTCAAGTGGACAGCCAAGTCAAGACATCACAGCTGGATTCATTAGAATGTCTGGAAGGTGAAGCTAGTGCATTGATCTATTGAATGAATTTGGTGTGCTGTAATTTTAGCTAAATTATGTACTGGTATTTTATCATCAGTGATTTGGAGAGTTGAATATGGCAGTAATCCAGGAATAGGAAAAGTACAGCCTTCTCAATGAAGTCTTTATCACAAAGCTTCTGTTTTAAGCTATAGCACATACGAATGTAAAATGTCCTTAATCTCAACTGTCACCCTCAGGTCAGCAACTGTCTTTTATGTTGTGAGATAGGTAGGGGTTGTGTATCCTTATGATTGTATGAGGAGCAGAATATATTCACCCAAAAAAGTTTTTCACTTTGTGAATTCCAGTCATGCTGCAAGAAAGCGAAAACGGTGGTTATATTGTTAGTGCCTCTTACTCTAAGGCTTGGTCTACACTACAGAGTTATGCTGACAAAAGGCAGCTTATGTCTTTCTAACTATGTCATTTGTCTACACTACACACTGGCAGGAGCAAGACTAAGGGCATGTCTACACTTATCTCTGGAGTGGTCGATCCAGCAGGGGTCAATTTATCACATCTAGTGAAGACACGATAAATCAACTGCTGAGTGCTCTCCCATTGACTCCGGTACTCCACCGGAGCGAGAGGCACAGGTGGAGTCAACGGGGGAGCGTCAGCAATCAACTTACTGCAGTGAAGACACCGTGGTAAGTAGATCTAAGTACATCAACTTCAGCTACGATATTCACGTAGCTGAAGTTATGTAATTTAGATGGATATTTTCCCCCCCCCTCCAGTGTAGACCAGGCCTGAGTGCCCTACTACCCCAACATAATAAATCCACCTCCACAAGCAGTGTAGGGCTTATGTTGGTGTAATTAGGGTGATGCTTACATTGACTATTGGCTGTCATATGTGTCAATTTCACATTTCCAGCAGAGTCATGAAATTGACAAGAAAGCTGACCCTAGCCGGGCTGCTGATGGGTCTCTGCTCCAAGGTGAGCTGCCATCCAGGGTCCCCACTCCCTGCTGGGAGCCCTGCTGTCCCCCTGGGGTCCTGGCTCCCTGTTTTCTCCAGGGAGCCCGGCAGCTGACTGGACTCCAGGCACAGATCTCTCTGCCAGAGGCAAGAAGCCATGGGTGGCTGCCCCCACACTCTTGGCTTGGAGCTGAGTGCCCTGGCTCAAAATCCCCTCCCCTCCCCTCCCCTCCCCCACTGCCCCTCTTAATTCAGTTGAAGTGCTCCTGGTGAGGACACACACCATCGACAGAAGGAGGGTAGCGTGGACATCATAAGTTGAGCTATCATAGGGCAACTTAAGACTGTGGCGTAGACATGCCCTTAGGCTGCTCAGCATCTTCACTGATAGGTTTCTGAGGAACATGTGGGGCTAGAACTTACAGTACCTCCACTAGCACTGTAAACCTGCTCATGTAGCAGTTGCTCTTCATCTTTGTAAATCCACAACAGCTCCAGGAATGTAGCAGAGAGCTGCTAGCAGATCAAGTCATACCAGTGTAAAGTATCAGAGTCTAAAGGCAGATAGTGGCTAGCCGGCAGGCAAGCATGCAAACAAAGCTTGTTTTATTCTAATCCAATCGTCCTTTCCACACATGCTCTCTGGAATGCTTGTTGCATGGCTTATTACTCTAATAAAGTCAACAAATAACCGCAACGATATTTAGCAGTAGCGAAGCGCTCTTTGTTTCAAGAGCTTTACAAAAGTGTATAAGTGTTACCACTACTTTACAGATGGGGAAAATTGAAGCACAGAGATAACTGACTTGCTAAAGATCAGTGACTCATCACTGATGAAAAGGGTGGATTGATTTAAATCAAGCTAAATAATCAATTTTAATCCACTTTTCTATTTGTACTTCAGTTATTTGCTAAAGAAAAGTGCATTCTCCTTGGTTGATATAACCCTTAAAATAGGTTGATTTACAGCTAAATAGAGTTGTTACATTAGATTTGGTACATCTTTTTTGCTACCTAGGAGGGCACCCTGTATACATTTAAGCAATTATGTAGCTTAATATTTTCAGATTCTTATTAATTGTACATCTTTAGTATGTTAGAAAATGGTGAATGAGATATTGCTTATTGACTAGATAATTAATATCTTGCTGATTTGTATCAAGCTGCATTAGGATGGTAACGGGAATTTACTTAAACACAACAACATATGAAAATTATTTTGATTAAACAAAACAACCTTAAATGTTTGGAACAGAGAGATTAACTATAAATTAAACTGATTATTTCATATCAGCCTGAGAAAATATGCATAAGTGAAAGTGACTGGAGATTATATTCCTACTTGCCTAAGGCCTTGGCTACACTTGAGAGTTACAGTGCTGTTGGTGGCTTTATAGCGCTGTAACTCCCCGTCCACACTGGCAAGGCACATACAGCGCTGTATCTCTGTGGCTACAGCGCTGCTTGTACTCCACCTCCACAAGAGGAATAAAGAGTATAGCGCTGCTGCTGTGTAAACAGGGAATAATCTTAGTACGCTGTGACTGACCTCCTGAAGCTTCCCATAATCCTTTTAAGTGAAATTACTGTCTTTGTTTTGTTGTGGTGCCTCTCTTTGTTTTGTTGTGAACTCCGGACTCCCGGAGCTGCTTATCAAAAAAACAAACACAGCTACTGTTTGCTGTGAACGGGCAGAGGCAGGGGGCTCCCTTTGGAACGTCCACAGCTAGTGTTTGCTTGAAGAGAGGTGGAGGGAGGGGGCTTGAGGAGAGAAGCAGCGCGGCGGGCAGGAGAGAAGGGGGGGTCCATTTTGGCGAGGCTGCTTATCTGGTCTGTGAGGAAAAAAAGCTGTTTGCTTTCAGTGAGTGAGAGAGAGGTGGGGGAGGGAGTTGGAACTTGCAAGGCAGGGAGCTGACACAGTGTCGGCTCCAAAAATCCACTCTCTCTGTCTCCCCCACGCTCCCTGTCACACTCCACCCATCCCCCACTTTTGAAAAGCATGTTGCAGCCACTTGAACGCTGGGATAGCTGCCCATAATGCACCGCTCCCAGTGCTGCTGCAGATGCTGCAAATGTGGCCATGACAGTGCGCTGGTAGCTGTCAGTGTGGACAGACTGCAGCGCTTTCCCTACTCAGCTGTACGAAGACAGGTTTAACTCCAAGCGCTGTACAGCTGCAAGTGTAGCCATACCCTGAGTCTCTGGAAAATGAGAGCCTACATAACTTGGGAGATTTCTATCCTGCAAACTTTAAAAACTAGTTGATCTCATTCCCTTCCTTGTTGTTTATTATTCATAGAATGGAAAGGAAAAGTTTTCCTGCTTTTTTTTTCCCCCCAACTCCCAATCGATTTCTCAACATTGAGTGAATTAGTCCAAATGAAGAAAATATTCTTTCTGTGCCTGTAGAATATGCTACTGCTGTCGAAACTGATTTAGCATGTCACAAACTCTGTTTCCAGGTGCTTAGCTAGTGACTTCCACTGATTCAGTGGTGTGACTTTCTTTAAAGTAACTATCGCCAGCAAACAGGTACTGCTTGAATGGTTCACCTCCAGCACTGAAATTTATTATGGGTGACTAATAGATGGTCATGTCATAGCTGCAGCATCTTGTTCAGCAGTTAGGAATCCACCCTGGTACTTTGGGTTGAGAATATTGCCAAGAAAATGAGGTGGAGTAAGTACTTGATCCAGCTGCTTCTTTACTGGCTGCAATGTAAAACTGTTATTGGCTATTTCTTTCCTCAGTGTCTTTGATGCTCTTGCCAAATTTCAACAGCATCAGCAATACAGCCACAATCTTTCTACAGTTTGTCCAAGGCTATGGAAATAGGTTTCAGTATATTAGCATATCGTTTACTTTTCTCTTTAGTCTGAGTTGATTAGTTTGGTTGTGACGTTCCATCTCGAAAGTTCTATTTTGTGATGATTTTCTTCACAAATTGTCATCAGAATAGGTCAGCTTTTAATAAATAGCTCAAAACAGTCAGCCGCTGAATTCTATTATACGTCTTTGGGGCTAATTACCGTATTTTCCGCACTATAAGGCGCACCTAAGAGTCTTAAATTTTCTCAAAAATTGGCCGTGCGTCTTATAATCCGGTGCGCCTTATGTGTGCACTGAGTTCCAAAATCTGTAAAAAAGTTGTTGTGCGACTTTGGTAAGCGCTTTGCTTGATTGACTGTCGGACCATTTTTCGCTGACACAGGGACGTAATACGTAAACTACGTACACTGGCAGCGATAAACCAATCAGAGAACATTACGTAATACGTACAGTACGTACGTTTACCTTCTCCACTCCTCCGGTAGGTATACTACCGGTATGCTGCAAAACAACATTTGTTTGTCTAAGGACCCCCGAAAATGGCACCAGTGAAGAGACATGCTTACGAGGCACAATTCAAACTACAGGCTATCAGTTACGCGGTTGTAAATGGGAATAGAGCAGCTGCGAAAGAATTCAACATCAATGAATCTATGGTTCGGAAGTGGACCGTATGTTTTAGCATGCGCCTTATAATACGGTGCACCTTATGTATGGGTTAAGTACAGAAATAGATCCCGTAATTGAGACTGCGCCTTATAATCCGGTGCGCCTTATAGTGCGGAAAATACGGTAGTTTGGTTCCTCCTGTTTCCTTCAGCAAAGCTGAAATGAAGTGGCTGTTATGGAAAGATTTTTCAATTTCAACAGCATTTTATTTTATTTCTGGAATTGTAGTTACATCTTTGGCTAAAAGGTGCATGAAATTAGCACTGCACCCCTCTGCTATAAGTTTCAGTTTCCCTTAATTATCTTTTTCTAGATTTCTTCTCACATTTATTACATTGGCAGTAGGACTGCCGATTAATCACAGTTAACTCGTGATTAATCGTGAGTAAAAAATTAATTGTGATTAATCGCAGTGTTAAACAATAGAATGCCAATTGAAATTTATTAAATATTTTGGACGTTTTTCTACATTTCATATATATATATTGTATTCTGTGTTGTAATTGAAATGAAAGTGTATATTTTGGATTACAAATATTTGCACTGTAAAAATGATAAATAAAAGAAATAGTATTTTTAAATTCACCTCAGTCAAGTACTGTAGTGCAATCTCTTTGTTGTGAAAGGGTAACAAGAAGTAGGACTGAGTGGACTTGCAGGCTCTAAAATGTTATATTGTTTTAGTTTTAATGCAGTTTTATTTGTACATAATTCTACATTTGTAAGTTCAACTTTCATGAGAAAGAAATTGCACTACAGTACTTGTATTAGGTGAATTTAAAAATACTATTGCAATTAATCACGGTTAATTTTTTAATTGCTTGACGGCCCTAATTTGCAGCGTTACCCCTGACAAAGCTATTATTGTTCATAGTTTACCCCTTTTACTGCTACTACTTTTAAGTATTCTGCTGTATTAATGTAATTCTAAGAGCTCCTCAATATCAACTCATATTGTTACCCTCACAACTTTGGGGCTCCCACCCCCTTTCCAGGGCCCAATGGCCCTCTACAGGTTAATGGGACCGTGTCCCAGTAAAGGAGCCTTTATCACACAGAAAATATTCTTAAATATGCACGTTTATTTATTAGCAATTAACAATCAATCAACAGAATACACACACCAAGGTCTAATACTCATCAATCCCCATAAAACAGACTGAGGGTCTCCCAATGGGCAGTCACAATTTGATCCCATCCAGGGCTCCAGCTTCCACAGAATCTAGTCATGCAGGGGTTAAAAATCCTCCCAGCTCTGGTCTTGAGCTGTATCTCGGAGTTAAGTTCCAAGGAGCGTGTTTCCTGATGCTCATTATATTGTTAAAATTGAGAGTTCTTCTTATCAATGCAGTATCCAATTATTTTACTCAAAGCATAGCTATGCAAAAACACTAACCAATCATTTTCACTATACAGGGGTTCACATGCCTGAGACAGCCTACTCATTAACTTTTGTATTTTTCATAGTTATTAAAATTTCTGAATTTATGCTTCGTTAGTGGAGTACATTTGAAACAGCAAAGCCTTATGCTTTTTATTATCAGGAAGAAGCTGCAGAAACTCAAGGCTAGCTTTTCGAGTCTCATGACTTTGTGAATATATATCTAGCCCTGTTAGGAATGCTGCAGCGGATACTTTTCTATCTGCCTGCCTACGTCAAGGCCAAATTCCCCTGACTCGGTAGTTTTTTTTGTTTCCAACTTATGGTGGCTGAACATAGCAGATGGTTGCAGGTTATGCTAAGTCCATAGGCTGAAAGTCATGTCAAGTCCAGACCTCTTATTACAATATCAGGCTTGACACACTCACTATCCCCCAACATTTTGCTGTCATAGGTATCCAAAAGGTATCCTGTAAGGTATTATATGTAAATTGGTGACATGCTGGTCCCAAATATCATTGCTTGATGAAAGAACATTTACATATGAGGAGGGCTGTCGATTAATCACAGTTAACTCATGAGATTAACTAAAAAAATTAATCGCGATTAAACAAATTAATCGTGATTAATCACAGCTTTAATCGCACTGTTAATCAATAGAATACCAATTGAAATTTATTAAATATTTTGGATGTTTTTCTATTATGGTTTAACATTCTATGTATTCTATTGTTTAACAGCACGATTAATAGCGATTGATTTTTTTTAATCCCTTGGCAGCCCTACATATGAGGTAAACAAAGGAATCACGTGTAAAAGAGTTAAGTGAGCACACCAGCGACAAGGGTCTGCACCCCCAAGACGTCTTCCTGGCTCTTGAGGCAAAGACTAGCGAGTTTAGAGAAATAGAAGGAGAGCAAAAAGTTGGATCCCTGGGCCTGCAGGGCTAGAGACCTGGTAATTTGGTGTAAATGAGAAAACTGTTCAGGCAAAGATTGTAAGTTGCTAAAAATTTTACTCACTAGAAAGAGTCTGATGTTTTGTTTGTAACCATTCCTGTCTCTCTCACTCTTGCTTAGATCTGTTCTTTAATAAACTTATTCTTAGTTTTACTAAGGGCTAGTCTACACTTACCAGCCGGGTCGACGCGGTGAGTTCGACTTCTTGGAGTTTGAACTATCGCGTCTAATCTGGACGCGATAGTTCGAACTCCGGAAGCGCCGCGGTCGACTCCGGTACTCCACCATTGCAAACGGCGGTGGTGGAGTTGACCTTGGAGCTGCGGACTTCGATTCCGCGGCGTCTGGACGGGTGAGTAGTTCAAACTAGGGTACTTCGAATTCAGCTACGCTATTCACGTAGCTAAATTTGCGTACCCTAGTTCGACCCCGCTTCTTAGTGTGGACCAGCCCTAAGTTTTACTGTAACCCATCTCAGTGCTGTTATATTGAAGTATAAGAGTGAATCCTTGGCTAACCTAACAGACAGGTGTGTACTCAGTCTCTTTGGAGACAGCACACTTAATTTCTGTGAGTGTCCAGTGAGAGAGACTGGACACTATAGAGAGACATTGCTGGGGAACTCAGGAACTGGGTGTTACTTGCAGGGCAAGGTTTACAGGGGCAGAGGTTGGAGGAGTTTTGCTGGCAAGGCAGACAGGCTGGAGTGTCAGAGAGCTGACATGCAGCTTAGCAGCTGCAAAGCTCTCCCTTGATGAGGCTGAAGGTTAACACAATGGCTTGTGGTTCTGGGTTCTTTGAGGAAGTGTCACAGTGAGCATTTCCAGATTTCTGAATTGTTTCTGTAAGATAGACAACCCCATCTTCTGTTGTCACACAAGCACTTACTGGATCGCTGTGTACACTGCTCTGTCAATATTCATTGATGAATTTCCTGTCAATGCTTTTTGCACATTTGTTCAATCTCCTTCTCATACACTTGTATCCAGCAATGTCTGCTGTGCTCTTGGAGTGTAGCCTGATTGTAATGATTGAATCATGTCTATTAAATGTTTGTTCTGATCAAGACAAAAGGGAGAATTTGTTGCGTAAATTAACCAAAGGATCTTTTGTTTGTGGAGTCTTGCTGGAATTTGCTGGTCCTGATTAAAACCACGGATGAGTTCATACTGCATGATGATGATAATGAAAGTCTTTTGGATACAGGTAACTTACTGTGATGTTTAATTGCAGCACTTCTGGTGGTACCTGCAGATGACTCTGAAGGTGTAGACATTGCAGATGATGGACATTCATAACCCC
This sequence comes from Mauremys reevesii, assembly GCF_016161935.1. Taxonomy (NCBI): domain Eukaryota; kingdom Metazoa; phylum Chordata; order Testudines; family Geoemydidae; genus Mauremys; species Mauremys reevesii. The sequence continues at coordinate 171,569,855 of NC_052624.1, read as the reverse complement.
ATATGTTAAGCTGGATCCTGACACACAATGGTCAGTTAGTGACTCACTGAGTATTAGTCAGTGCACTGCTTTAAAAAAAAAAAGAGATTGTAAATGAAGGATTCATTCTACTACAGCTGTTTGTGCCACAGTTTAAATGATAGTTTATTCTAAACCCAGTCTTATAGGGAAAATATAGATGCTCCCCGACTTACGCAAGTGTTCCATTTCGTAACACCTTGCGTAAGTCGAATTTTGCGTAAGTCAGGAACTTATCTCCAATAATTACGCCAAAAAAAAAAAAAAGAGCTTACAGAACTTTTTCCGTAAGTATGGATTTCTGTAAATCAGGTTTGGGTAACCCGGGGAGTGTCTGTAATTAATAAATCATAAGGATTATCTAAATCTATTTAAACCATCTCGAGACAGATACCAAACAACTTGAAGAAAAAAAATTTAAAGTTAAAATTCATAAATGCCTAATACAACTTTTCTTATAAAGAGGAAATCTTCACCTTGGATGTTTGTTTATACTGAGCAATAAAAAATAATTTCAAAAGTGTAGCCATGTAACTGATAAATGCTCCCACAACAAACAAACATGTCAATTAAATTCATAAGTAAGGCCATGAGTTTGTCACAGATTCTGATTTTACGTGACTGTGCCAAAATCTTAGCCTTATTCATAAGCAGTCCCCCCAGAACATGGCATGGAAGGCAGTCCATAAGAATGGTGCAATAGTAAATTTACTAACCAGCTGATCCAGAATGTTCAGACATGTCCACAGTATCATTGTCAAAATCGCTGCCTTCTGAGGAGTGGTTTTCATCCTGGTATTTCATTCTGACAACCAGTCCTGACATCTTTTTTGTTGCAGTGTTCACATTTGGCACACGTTCCTTTTTTTTTTTTTTTTTTTTTAAACTCAGTACAGGAATTTCTTAACAATATTCCCAAATAGGATCTTTTTATGACCTGCAGCCAGGACAGTCCCCAGGTGTTGAAGTCAACACTAGAGGCTGCACTCTGATGAATGCTGTCCCTTCTTCCCACAGTGTCTTGCTTTGACACCAGTATTTCCTCTTTCTGGTTCCACACTCTCTGCTCCTTCTCGCTGGGTGTGTAACTCTCCTGTCCCCAGAAAAACAAAAGAACAAACAACAATCCAAGACTCCTGCTCCTGTAACCCACATGCCTTTTGCAGGGCAGTACTTCATTCATTTAGAGAGCGAGGAGAGGCAGGAGAGGAAACTCATGGATTTCTGTTTGTTTGTATCTCTATGTACACATGCAAGGAATTGGAGCAAAGCCATTTACTTGAAGAGCTCAGAACCATCCAGGAGTAAAGCTCGTAGTAACTGGGTGGGTCAGTGTTTTTCCATAAGATGGCGAGTAACTTTCTGTGGTGGGCGGAGTCAAAATATTAATAATTTTGAGAACTGAGCCAATCAGAGTTCAGGTAGGGAGAAGCTATAAACTAAGAGTATGAGACCACGCAGGTGGGCTCAGTAGATGATCCTGATGAGGTACATGGTGGTATCTCCTGTAATCGGAGGCTCGGTCGCACACGCAGTAGCATGGCCCCACAGAGTCAAGCCCTTAATAGAGTAAATGACATATTGTGCCATGTTTATAAACCTAGACCTCAAAAATTAGATGTTTTCCGCCTAATCCTTTCTTTATAGAGAAAAGCAGCCTTTGACTCAGTTTTTGATAGAGGCTTATGGACCCAGCAGATTTAAATTAAATATTTTAAGAGATTATAAGTAGTTTAGGCCTTAAAATATTTTGTATCAAATTCAGATTTCATGGTAAACAGGTTTATTTTTAAGAAGAAAAATGAATAAATTTAAAAAAGCTGATTTGTAGCCTCCCTGGTACAGAGCCATAGATTGATTACTATTTCTGTAGGCTGAGAATTGTCTAGAGGGAACAACCACCACATATTTGACTGAATTTCAGCCTATTTTACTCAGAGTTACTGGGCTTGTTGCAGGAGCTTTGTGCTGGACCAGTTCTGCTCATGGGGAATATAACTGAAGAGTCTGCCTATCCTGGGAAACAGCGTGGCACTTTAAAGTGTGTTAACTAGAGCTGGCTTTATAAAAAGGAGAGGGAAAAAAACCGTTTTTCCCTCCTGTCATTTTTCAGGCTTTGACCGGTTTAAATGATGGATTTTTCACAATTTGTGTGAAAAGTTAATTTTTTGCATTGAGAAATCAAACCAGTTCTAGTGCTAACTAAACATATTTTAATGAGCACCTAATGTAGACACAGCCAGCCATAGATGTTTTTTGTTTTTAAAGTATGAACAGATTATGGTTATTCCCTAAGAGGTATTTTAAGAACTTCTTAGTTAAGCCATTTTAAAATGCCACTCATTTTAAGTGTAGAGAAACCCAAACAGGGAGGTTTGTTATAATTGGACTTGAAAGGATTAGATTATCAGTAAATGTTGATTTCACCACACATGGAAACTGACAAAATATTTTCATCAGTGATAAGTGAAATTCACAGACAGGCAAAGTAAGAAAAATGCTACTTGAGAACTTACTTAGAGTTTGATTTCAGGATATTTACTTTGTATATTGTGACGTGTTGACAACTTGTTTTTAACAGTTCTATAAAGCTTTGAGAGGCTTGCTTGTGTAGTTCTGCTTTTCCTCTCAAGAGGTTTCCAGTAGGTTTAATTGGATAGCTGCTCATACCCCTCTAGGCTGCTTTGAACAAACGCATGAAACCCCATTATGGATGCTTAAAGTTTTATAAATATCTATCAAACAATGGCTAAATTCAGCGAAGCTAGCATAGAGCTGTGAAACGTCGCACATCTCTGAACCAGTCATGCCCATCCCAATAGAAGGGAGCTTTGTTCTCCTGCAGGACAGCTTCCAATCCTCTTTTCCTAACATACTGCTCGGCATGATTCTCTAGTAACTATGTAATTGGTGCTTTCAATGGCTAATACAAAGCTAGTAAGGTGTGGGATGTGATGGTGAAACTAGCAGTCCTCTTATTTTAGGGATGATGGAGTCTACAGTTCTCCAGTTCAGTAGAGCTCTTGTAATGTTCATGTCACTAGCTCTATTTGGTTAGCAGGTCAGTGAGTATATTCTCTTGCACCACCACTGTTTGATTATACCATGTGCCTGTTTTCCAGAATACAAGAAATATATCTGATTGAGGTAGGTGCTGGGAAACTTTCCATTTTTATAATAGATAAAATCCCATTTTTAAAAAACTGTGCTCTCCTTTTTGATACACCAAAACCCTCCAAGAGGTTGTGACCCACACATTTGGAATCACTGCTCTATAGTATGTATACAGTCTATCTACAGGAGAAACCACCCTTAGCATTGTCTGATGGTTGGCTCATCTGATGCTCTCTCACTAAGTGTCAATAGAGGTGGCTGTGCTGATGGTAGGCAGCCACTTTTACCAGCAAATTAAGAGCATCAGGCCCCTGAGGAAGACTAATCTGTTAACCACAAGATACAGTGTAAAATCTAGCTATTTATTTACTCAAGCTGATACCTGAGGAATTGATGAGGGGTGTATTTTTACTTTCATTCTGAGATTGAGTCAGTCTATTAATGTTGTGACATTGATCAATTTGTATTGTCTGAAAATTAGTTAGTGAAACCAGCAAAAAATGTGATGGGTACACTTCAGGATATTACATCTCTGTCCATAGGTGGAGTGCAAGGTGCTGTACATGGTGATTGTTGTTCATCATGCCTTTATACAAAAAAAGGTGTGCTATGCTGTTCCCTCTTCCATTTTAAATAAAATATAGGCTCACACTTACTGTGTGGCTTGCACATCCACATTGCTCACTGAAGCCAACATACCCTTGTTAATGAAATCATTTTGTAGTTCTGTGTCCAGCCTATTCCTGGATGGCTTATTCATGGAAATAGATGTATTTGTTTGTTTTGGGACATTGCCTTAGCCCAGAAATTGTTAGAAGAATTTCTCTGAGGGAGTAGATCTTATCTGGATAGGATTTTCATGCTAAATATTGTTACGTACTTTCAGATTAGTCATCTTTCCATCTTCAAGTGGCATTTAGTTGCTTAAAGGAATCAACCCATTAAAGGATTTTATTTGCAGTGGTTGCTGTCTCCCTGACTGTGGGGTACTCCCCTGTCATCTTATTTTGTCCCTTGTAATAAGGACAACTATCTGGCTGAAATGACATTCACAGCATGTGCATTCTCCTCTCATCCCCAACTTGTGTATCCACCTCAGGCTATTTCCTTCTGACTGATGCAGCAGATGTCAGTGTGTTTAATGCGTAAGTGTAACAGAGGCAGAGGTGAGGCTCATGTTTAAATACAAAAGTGCTGACAACCATTCACTTTACATGCACCTCCCTCAAAGCAGAGAAGACAAGAATTGAATGGGTGTTGAAACTAACCTGTCTCATAACCTCTACTTGGTTTGAGGCACATTGGTGCTGCACTGTAGGGAATGTGCACTGCAAGGTACAACCTGTGCTACAATTGTTTTGTGGAGACAACACGACTTCTCCGCTTCTCGTGCCAGCAGCGCCTTTCAGAAGCATTAGATTGATTTGGGGTTAGGTGTTTGCTGGTTTCCAGGAATAGACTTTTCTGAGTTGTCCAAATATGGATACAGGACAAATCTAGGCTTAGCCCTGCTCTTTATGAAATCACAACTGTAAAGACCTTTTAGCAGCCTCTGTGAGATACTGAAAACAGTCCTGCTGGGAGACAAACCACATATGTTATATGTCCAGTCTTTCGAGGATCTGGAAACTTGTGCCTAGGAGCTGAAATTCCCTAAAGCAAGAGAGATTAAAGGAGCCAAATTCATGACCTGTGGAGTGCTTGTGCAGGCCATGGGGCTCAAGGAATACAGATGCTGGGTATCTTGCTTTAAAAAATGAAGTGGGGAGCAGACAATCTTCTCAATTGGAGGTGCTGGCTCTGCTTCATTTATAGCCCAGCCCTAAGAAATTATTGATCAAGTTGCTTGGGGTTGTTATAGATAGTGCACATTAGAGGACTGAATGAATGTATTCAGGATTTTACAGTCCTAGACAGGAGAATGGTGACTTGCTGCCTCTAGCCCTTACTCCTGTGGTGGTTACAGATGGTGGCTTTAAGAGCAACAGCTGCTCTAGAATATTGTCCTGCTCCTGCATCATCATCTCAGTGGTACATTAAGCAAAGTCCAATGCTGAGTTGAGCCAGCTTTGATTGGGTATTTACGCTGTCCCCATAGCAGTGCGGCACGCTGTTGAGTCTGCGTTGGCAGCCAGACACTAATTAAAAAATGGCAGAAGGTTTTTTTTAGTTCAATCCACAACATCACTTGTTGGTATCTACTAACTCCCCTCTTCTGTATCCCCCTCTCAACAAAAGAAAACCCCTGTCTTTAGGGCTAGATTGTAGCTATCCCCTGCATAGTTGCACAAGAGCAGGGGGTTGGGTTATGGAACAAAAACCCAGTGCAAGCTTTTCACTGAGTAGTGGTATGGATCCTACTCTAGATGTGCATGATCCTCATGCAGCCAAGATGGGAATCTTTGAACAGGTATGAAGTTGGGCCATGCCTGCCCCCTGTGGATATAAAAGGCAGCTGCAACTGTCCCTTAATTCCCTCTAGCTGTGGTAGTGAGATAGAGCCAGAGTGTGTCTACCTGCTACTCCTTAGCACTTTGCTATACATTTTCATAACTAGGGTGAATCCCCTATATATGCCCTCATGTTTTTCTTCTAAAAACTTTTCCTTAAACACCCCAAAAACCAAAACAACCCAATCTACACCTTTCCCCTCTGCTACAAAGTTAGCAATACCTATTAATGAAGACAGTTTGGAGCCAGCTAACAACCTTGCTATCCTTGCCCCAACTAGCAGATCAAATGCTACAGAAGGGCATCTACACACATTCTGTGGATCTCTGCTGGTCTCTACAATCCAGGAGAAAGCTGGACAGCCCGGTCCATCAAAAGCTACTCTCTCAGATAAAGACCCTAAAAAGCTGGATCTCTGGGACAAAAGTTTACTCCCTGCTTCACTCCAGCTACATATCTTGAATTACCAATCACAACAAGGAGGGCTTCAGGCATGGGGTAGCTCCACCAGGGTACAAAATACTACAGAAGATCTACCCTTTGAGAACACTGACCTATTAGGCAGCCACACAGAACAGGCCCTACATTCCTTAAGAGACTCTAGGGCTACTTTGGGATCACTAGCATTGATAGCCTGGACTCCAGATAGAAGTCCTTCTGGTACCATTCTCAGCCCAAACAAAGAACAGTGATCATCCTTAGAAAAAGAGATCCATATCACAAAAGAGGCCACCATCTTCTCAGTCACTACCACACTGCAATGTGATGGCCATACTAGAGCCATTCCTAAACCTTATCTTTGAATGCCATCTTTGCCTAGAATAATCACTGCCAAATAGACATTAGAAGTTGTCTCCTCATGAGTTCTATAGTCATTTCCAGTCTTTGCCTCATGGCCCATCTCCTATCCCTCTTGAGGGACCCTTTTCACGATAAACTGCAATTCAGAAAATGATTTCTACTTTCCATATTTCCTTATTCCAAAGAAAAAAAGCAGATCTTTAGCCTGAGAACACTGAACAAGTGTATACACTCTCAGATTCAGGATGGTGACAAAGTGTCACAGTAGTTAATTAGTGGCCGATGAGACCCTTCAATCCCACTTACCTGACTGCCACCTGCTTTCCCGTCACCTGGAGTGGGATCCACACTAACGAAGAACAACAAAAAGTTACTTACCTTTGGAGTAACCATGGTTCTTTGAGATGTTGTCAGTGGGGATACCATGACCTGCCCTCCATCCCCATTCATTGTTTGTTTGTTGAAATTCAGAATTTCAGAGGGACGCAAGGGACTGTTGATCCACTCTGCCTTTCATGCCCTCAGGTAGCAGTTATGGGAGAGGTGGAGGGAGCAGGTTTGGCCCAAGAGACACTCATGTTCAGAGACTCCAATCTCAATGGAGGGGAGGGATAGCTCAGTGATTTGAGCATTGGCCTGCTAAACCCAGGGTTGTGAGTTCAATCCTTGAGGGGGCCTCTTAGGGATCTGGGGCAAAAATCAGTGCTTGGCCTTGCTAGTGAAGGCAGGGGGCTGAGACTCAATGACCCTTCAAGGTCCCTTCCAGTTCTAGGAGATAGGTATATCTCCAATTATTTTAAATGTGCATGAGGTATATGCACATCTGGAGTGAGCAAAACATTTCAAGAACAGCAGTTACTGCAAGCTACATAACCACTCTTTCTGTAGTTCACTGGGAGTGAAGCAAAACTTGAGTGTGGCCCATAGAAGCTAAATCTGAAGCTTCAGACTCAGGTAATTTATTGTTGTTTGAGATTCATCTACCACTATAAATACATACACAGCTTTACAAAAATAGGTAAAACATATGCTAGGGAAAGAAGGCATCATTACCAAAAGAGGACTGCATGGAGAAAATTTAAAATATCTCGGTCACTTTTTACACGCTATACCTGGTTTATGCGAACTAGGAAGATGTCTCTATCCTCACACCTACCAGTTCACTATTTCTTTTTCTTTGCAGTGTTTTTTACATAGGAGAACAAACCCTGCTTTGATCAGCTTTATTAGATGGTAAGGGTTCCTGAATGATTTGCTGTGGAGACTTGCTGGGAAATAAGCCAAGGTAGAGATTTTCCAGAATAGTTAAAGGTACAACTCTAGATTAGGCCAACTTGAATTCAAATACCTGCTGGGGAATATTGGCTGGAAAACTAACCTTGCACATATCTCCTTGCAAACAAAGAATGAATCAAACAATTTTCTTGAAGAAGGCGAGAAAACTCATGCATTATTGAAAATTCTCTCAAAGAAACACAGGTGTTTCTGGCAAACGCTCCAGGCTAGTGGGGGCTGCGGGAAGCGGTGCGGGCCGAGGGATGTTCTGGCCACCCTTCCCACAGCCCTCATTGGTCTGGAGTGGCGAACCACAGCCAGTGGGAGCCGTGATCGGCCGAACCTGTGGATGCGGCAGGTAAACAAACTGGCCTGGCCTGCCAGGGGCTTTCCCTGAACAAGCGGTGGACCGACTTTGAGCACCAGTCCAGTTTTGTGAGGAACCGGTGATACTTCTGAAAAAACACATGCCTTGAAGTGTCTGTGTCAAACCCCTTCTGAGTGTTATTAAACAAATTGGGAAAGAAGTGTGCCGCTTTGCTGGATATGACTTTGAATTTACATTCATTTAATAATTGAGGCACTCATTATAAAGCATAAGAATGAAAAGCTCAAGGTGTGTAAGTACCTACAAGCTTTTGATTTGGAAGCAAATGCACAAAAGAGGAAAAGCCTATTTCTAAGCTGTAACTTTCCCCAAACCATTAATTTGCAAGCTTTTTCAAAAGCTAACCTTCAAAAAAAATAGTGTATCAAATTCCATTTTTGTAATAATTTGTTGATTCTTAGGAGGTAAATCTGCAGTGCCCAGCCTCTGTCTACACATGCATTTATATGTGTGCAGGTGTTAACATTTGCACATGCAAAACCTATGGGTCCAATAGTTATTTTTAAAAAAAAAAAGTTACTGACAAATTTAGTGCACTATCCAATACATACATACAGAGAGAAATCGACATCTAAATGTTAGAATGTGGGAGATACACTGAGTCTGATTCTCCATTCTCTCCCAGGTTTTACATCAGCGTAACTCCACAGGCTTTAATGCAGTTTCTCTTGACTTTGAAGGGAGAGAAGAATCAGCCTAGCAGAGAGAGCTTTTTTTCTATAGTTTGGTACATAGGCAACGTTGTTATCTCAAAGTATAAAAGCATGTTTTTTGATGACTCTTGAGAGTTTACATGTAGGTGCTGCTTGTGACATTGAGTAGGAAGATTTTTGTAGGAATTGCCATAGTTACAGTATGAACGACTGGGGTAGAGTCCCTGCTGTTTATAAACAAACAGCCTAATAGCCAGAACCCATTAATCCCCAAACAGATATTGGAGAGCTGGATTTGAGCGTCAATTTAATCTCACTTTAATTATTTTAATCACATCTCAATTTCAGGGTTTTCTTTTATGGTCACATTATATGATCATTCATTTACTTGTGGTTCTTAATTAAAAAAAAGGGACACGGGGTCAGAATATTATGAGGGTTAGGGGAGCATCCCACAGAACAAAGGGTCAGGTTTGTTATCATATACATGTGAAATGAGTTGTACGGATGACCAGCATGTTTAGATAAAGTTCTGCAGGCAGCCCGGTGAGTATGCGTGCGCATGAGCATACAGAATGTTGACAGGTTGATCACCCTATGCAGCAGAGGTTGGGGCTTTTTTGAGTTCATTTGATTACTATGGTGTAGCAAAAGTGGGATTCCTTTCCATTGGAATTGCCTGTGTGAGCACGGTGGAAGAATTACTGACCTGATCCTTATTTACATTAAGGCCCCTTTACAATGCCATAAAGGAGCGTGAAAGTGGATATAGGTGCAATATATACCCACCTTGAGGCTTATTTAGCATGAGAGAAGGGTGTAATGAGTATCTGGCTGAAATTCTATAAATCAGAATCTGGTCTAGCATGCTCTGTTTCTTCTCTTCCTTCAATATGATCACTCTCTACAAATTTCAGTTACCGGTTTGTAGAACTAGTGGATTAAAACTATATTCTACCCTTTTGAAATGCCTGGGAGGAGAACCTACCATAAACAGACTAGTCTTTTGGACACAGTATAGCTTCATATATTCTTTTTTCCCTCTAAGAGAATGGTTTACAGTATAGACAACTTTCCACTTGACAGTGAGGGGAAACTGTAATAGATTAAAGCATTAACCTTTCATTGCTGTAAAACCATCACTTACAGAGTTTGTTAAAAAGGGGAGACTTCTTTATCTGGAAGCTTATCTTTGAAAAAGAGGACAGAGAAAAACCCATTTAAAATGTGTTAAGAAATATTAGTTTTATTTTAACCAATTTTCACAGCTGAATATTTATTCTATAAAAACTTTACAGATTGTACAGTTTATATATAGTTCAAACTACTAGAACAAAAGTAGGTCCCACAGATGCAAAAATACTGTACCAATCCAAGGTAAAAGCAATTTACATACTGTACAGCTCTCCACTAGGAAGGGAGGTGGTCAGTTCCAAGTATAAACTTCAAAACTGTACAAAAATAAGGTTTGATTTTTCATTCTTCATAATACATTCAATAAGATTGCAAGCACAGATACCCAAGTAATAGTAGATATCTGCAGTCAGGAATCAGTAACCAGTCCTGAAAGGAATGCAAAATAGGTCTATTTACAGAGGGCACTCTTTTACACCATATTGTGTATATATAGTGTATATTTAAAATAATAAAAAAGCATAGACAAAGAACATTAAACATCTACTATAAGGTAGTTTTTTTATAAAAGGAGTTTTTGTATGTAATAGTGTGCCAAAAGAATTTTAACTTATTTAAATAAAATATATTCTAAGTGAACCTAAAATGCATTTTTGGTGTAATACATCAATTAATCCAGCAAATAGAAAAAAAAAACAAACCCCATACTGTGTAGAAAGTAGTATTCTCACCCAGCAACAGAAGCACTTATGTAGTTATTAAAAAAAATCAAACTATTTAAAAAAACCCACTAAAACTAACTTATAACTTAGGATATTCATATACATAAGATATTCAGTGATTCACTAATACTGCAAAACAAGCTTTTTCCCCCCTAAGAGACAGTGGTTTCTTTATGCTATCTAGGTAAGAATTAGACATGTTCCCCCCCAGAAAAGGGGTTGAGTGTTTTCTTAGCATAGCTCCTGAGCACACTCTTTTTGGGATATTTATCTAATTAAATCTTTCATTATAGGGTTTTATTCGCAAACAAAAAAAAATTATAATGTTCCATTAGTTGAGGTATTTCAACCTTCTTCTGAGATCAAGACAATGCCTTATCTTAAGCCACTTGTTGGGCCGTGAAAGTAGGGGCTGGCTAATACCCGTTTCAATTCTGTATTTTAGTGAAGGGGGGGAAGCATTATTCAGACTTCCCTGCCACATAGAAAATAATACAACACAATTCACTCTCCTCCTCACCCCATTCTTTCTGATACAGTACTAGCCAATGATAACAAAAACTAGAGCCTCAAAGAGATGTTTGGTAGTGCACTCCATTATAATTTTTAGTTTGTGTATATAAAGATATATATATATATATATATATAGGGAGAGTTTTTTTGTTCATTTCTTTTTTAAGATACAGTACTTTACAACCCCTTGACAATAAGCCTGGGGGTCTTTCCAATCCCATCCCCAAGCTTTGAGCTACGGGTGACTTGGTAACAGGTTTTCAAAACAAAATTGGGGCATTTTTATGCCCCAGTTGTCCAGGTAAATACAATTCCAGTGTCAGTGCACATCTCATCAGAATTCATCGATTTTCCTTTGCAGGTATTTTAACATAGAGTCCATCCCTTGTGCAGAGCCCCAGATTTTCTTTAAAGCTTCACACTCCTTGTCATTTGCTTGTTCTAAATCCACCTTCATGATATTACGGACTAAAGCTTTGGATTCTTCAAGCACCTGTAGCACAAAAACCACAAATGATATTAGTAATCTGTGTGCTAAATGTTTGTTAGTAAAGTGGAGTAGTCACCTGTAGATGTATGAGGGCAAATTCCAATATTGCTAAGAGAAATTATGCACATGAATCTAAGGGACAATATGTTCCACATCGAGCAGTTACTTTTCCATAAAGTAATACAGGAGCTTCTTCATTCTGTGCCAGATAAAAGTGGAAATATTTGAGTATGAACCAGACTTTATAGATGGTATTAAAGGGAATAGAAGTCATTATAACAACTTGGTAAATTCTGATCACAACACTGTGTTTTCCAGGATTGTCTGAATTATAACCTGGTAGACCTTAAATCTAAAAAATTGCTTTTTTTTTATTTTTAAGTAAAATTTCATAGGCTGCTTTTAAATGCTAAAGTTGATGATTTTTAGACAATTCATTTGTCCTCTCCAAAAACAAAGACTTCATAAGAGCAGAAACTGATGTCGATTTGTTGTGAAGATTGTGACTATCTAGTAGTTTAAAATAAACTTTACATTTTGGTAAAACTCCAGCTGGCAGGAGTGCAACTGCCACCTGTGTGCAGGAGCAGGAAGGCTCCTGTATCTTCTTACTATGTGCATCTCTGAGAGTTTAACCTAATTTAATGTAATGTCCAGAATTTTACACTCCTGGTTCTTATGTACAGCTCTATTTATAATAGTTTCTTGATGTGTGATAAAATGTTGGTAAATATTTAAGTTACATTGTGTAAATGGTTCTTTGATGTGAAAGTGGCGGAGTCTGTTCTTTCTTTCTAGGGCAAATGAAGTGCTGACCCCAAAAGCTACTTTGAGCAGGTATGTAATTAAGACTGTTAGTACTTAACAGGGCCGCCCAGAGGATTCAGGGGGCCTGGGGTCTTTGGCGGCGGGGTGCCCCCGCTTCAGCAGTAATTCGGCAGTGGGGGGTCCTTCCGCTCCGGGACCTGCTGCCGAAGTGCCCCGAAGACCTGCGGCAGGGGGCCCCCCACCACCAAATTGCCGCCGAAGACCCAGCACTTCAGCAGCGGGTCCCGGGGCGGAAGGACCCCCTGCCACCGAATTGCCGCCGAAGATCCGGAGCGGAAGAAGCTCCAGGGGCCCAGGCCCCATGAGAGTTTTCCGGGGCCCCCGGAGCGAGTGAAGGACCCCGCTCCAGGGCCCCCGAAAAACTCTTGTGGGGGCCCCTGTGGGGCCCAGGGCAAATTGCCCCACTTGCCCTCCCCCGCCCCCCGGGCGGCCCTGGTACTTAAAGATGATTAAAAAATTCTCCTCCCCCACCCCACCCTGGTTTTATTAGTATTTATAGCAAGCTGTTGAGATGAAGGAAAAATCATCGATTATTTTCCATCCAAATTTGGAAACTTCAGTGTTGTTTGTTTTTTGACTGATTTTACTGACTACACTATTGCTACTGTTAAACACAGAGGAGTTAGCCACATTGTGGTGTTAAAGCAAAGACTCTTCTCTTCTCTCCCCTCCCAATACACCTGCCATTCATTTCTGTATTTCTGCTCAGTTCTTATGGTAACTATTTAAATTTTTAATTTGGAGTGAGTTAGTATTAGTCTCTTTCTATGTGGAGTATACTATTAATCATTTAGAGTTTGCCTTGTGTTATTAATCCTAGAATCTATTACAGTGTGTGATAATTTGAGAGGTGTCTCTCTCCTTGACCTCTTTATTCTTTAATGATGAGCCTAATAATACTGGAATGTGTTATTAAAACTTTGTGCTCCAATTTACATAATTTATCTCAAGTATTCCATGTGAATTGTTTCTAGAAAGATGAGTGAATGATGTAGTTCATTATTAATCTATTTATAAAATGGAAGAAAATAAAATGAAACTTACAACTGAATTACATGTGACAAGTTCCTTAATTCGAACCATTACTTCCTGTGTGAATGTTCCCGGCCAAAACACTTGAGATACCAATCCTTTTGCACAAGCTTCCTGCGCAGTCAACTTCCTTCCACTGAATAACATTTCATTTGCCTGAGGGGATAAAAAGTTATTTCTGATATGAAATGTAATGACAAAAAGAAAAGTTGAAAAGAAAATGTTAATAAAATGCCTGCACTAGTTGGGATGCTTGGTTGTACTGTAGCTCTCCAATGTTAATCCAAATACATCAGTAATATATAAAAAGGAAATAGATGAAAAATTGTTGTGTTGCCAACTATCATAACTCAGTAGTTAATCAGAGATGCGTTTGTGATTAAATAAGAAATCACCAGATAAATACTTGAGAAAAGTCACACTTTTTCCATTCATGAATGGTTAAGATGTAATTCACTTGAAATAGTGCTATTTATAATTCATACTAAAAATAAATCATAATTAGATTGCAAAAAATCTGGAAAATAGATGTAAGTGAATACAAATGGCAGTTTGATGCATCTCCTGTGTTTGATTAATTTTAGTGGTTTAATTTTGGCTTCTGCAGCACTAACAAACAGTAACATTCCTCCACAGATCACCATTCAGTTGACTCATTTTCTGTGTTGGAAGAAAGCATATTTAAGTCATTCAGCAACAGATTTTGCAGCTTAAAAATTTTACCACTGAGACTTTAAATATTTAAAATGTGATATTCTTACAGGGCCTGATCCCAAAGTCCACTGAAGTCAGTAGGAGTTTTTACAGCAACTTGAATGAACTTTTGATCTGGTTCATAGTATTTCCTCCTTTCTATTAACCTCATACATATGTTGTTTTAATACTTAATTTAAAAACAGTTGTTTTGAGTAGGTGAATAGAGCTTCTGTTCTTTCTGAATCTTTGAGGCCTAGTTTTAAATAGTATTTTTATCAAATGGATTGTAGACATGGAATGAGAAAATATATTGGAGTGCAGGATAATTCTCTCACGCAGGAGTTAGTGCACTATTATAAATAATGTGCATTATTTTCTAATGTTAAATACACCTATGCTAATATGGTAAAATGTATTATTTGCCCTATTAGGCCCTGATCCTGCAAACACTTAACTTTAAGCACAAATATTTCTATCTTTTAACATTCTATTCCATTCTTAGTAGCTGCTGCATCGATAGTCTTTCTTTAATACCGAGTTGCTACTTTCTACATGAAACATTACTCAATGACAAGGCCATTGTATCAGAGCTCATGGAATACAGAGAAGAAACATGAGCCGGATCTGGCAGATTTAGCATTTCTTAAGATAAGCAGTTGAATAATGCTTGGCACTTAGCCTTTCATCCAAGGATTTCAAATAACTTACAAATCACTATCCCCATTTTACAGATGGGGAAACTTAAGGCCCAGAGTGATTAAGTGACTTAATGATACAATGAAATAAAAGATCTGAGTTCTTGCTAACAAATAAAGTTACTGATGCCCAGTTCACTAGACACACAGACTACACCATGTATTGAGAAGTTTCATAGAATAATTTCACTGTATTTGCAGATCCAAAGGAAGACACTGTAAATAGATTTCCATCTCAAGTTGCAGAAAGGAAGCTATGAATCATGTACAAAAAGAGAAAGTGTTGGGTACATTCACCTATAAATCCACCTTGGGTAAAAAGTTCAACAAAAAGTTTATGAACCTGTTAGCAAAATTGGAAAGTATATTTGTGATAGCTGTTAATTGACAAAACTGTAGCTAAACAGAGTCATAAGAATGTTGCATCGTGGACTATCTTATATGCACTTGATGTCAAGTGAACACATCAGGAAAAGGAAGTATCTTTTGCGAGAAGTACAAATTGAAGAACTTCTGAACCAACACTCAGTTTACTTTTTGTAATTACAAATCTACTTGGGAGTTTATAAATGTAATTTGTCTAATTATTTATCATCTGTAGGAATGTATGAATGCCAGAGTGACTTTTTATTCCTTTAGAAGCTGATAGATCTGGCTGAGCTCTTTCAACAAGAAATATTATAAAGAACAGTAATGAAATTTTTTTTCGTCATCTTAAATCTCATTTACAAGCTACAAAACAGCAGAGCCTCTCCAACTTGAAGTAAGCACTCAGCAATGTTATGGTTTGACAGGTTTTGAAGGGGAATGCTTTCTGCTATGGGCTGGCACTTAGCTCTTGATCTAGCTCCAATACATGCCAAAACATTAACAGCAATTTGACCAGAGTGCTGCTGTCAACAATATTCTGCAACCAACACCTATATTTCTGGTCTGAAAATTGACAGAGCTATTGGCCATTTCCCACGGAAATAGAATAAAATGTAAAAAGGAATAATACATTTCACTAACACTCTGAGTGGTAAGTTCTCTTTTGGGTATGTCTACACAGAACAGAACAAAACAGCAGTGAGTCTGAGCCCAGGGATCTAGACTCAGGTTCGAGCTATGGTGCTAAGAATAACTCTAGACGTTCAGGCTCAGGCTCTGAAAGCCCCTTTCTCCTCAAGATATAGAGCCCAAGCCCAAATGGCTACATCGCTATTTTTAGCATCATAGCGCAAGCCCAAGGCTGTAGAGCCGGGCTCTGAGATGTGCTGCCATGGGTCTTTTTTGCCATGCAGATGTACTGTTCCTTCATTCCTCTGTTTCCTACTCATTCTATTCCAATTCCTCTATCCATTTTGTCCTTATTTTTAAAAAAAATCCAATTAGCACGTGATCCCCTCTCCCAACAAGTTATAAACATGATTCTAGGGGACAATATATTCTAGAACGTGGTTATTTTTCAAAAAAATACAACAATATAGCAACTGCTATACTGGATCAGACCAATGGTCCATCTAGTCCAGTATTCAGTCTCTGGCTAGCCAGAACCAGCTGATTTAAGAATAGTTTTTGCTACAAGTAGAAAAATCAATACATTCCCCAAGGAACATGTAAAGTTCATGCAATCTGAACTCAGACTTTCTAAAAAATAATCAGTCACAAAAGTTTCTCAAAACTAGAAACCAAATACAAATGGAAAGGAACGACTGCTCACTTAGAGTAGACACCAGCATGAAAAAATTATTAATCAAACACATTTAAAATTTTCTATTAAAGAATGGTATCAGACTGTCTCACAATGAAATTTGTTAATTAATTACACTAGTAAAATAAAAATTTAAAGTTCCTTCTAAATCAATCAGTAAGTGCATGGAGGGGGAGGGTTCTAGACAAAAAAAATCAGGCAGCCCTAGGCATTTGCTTCATGGAGCTGCTCATCAATTTCATAGTGGCTTAGGCTGCGGGTCTAACATCAAATGGTGCTCAGAAGGATGCATATATATTATGAAATAAAATGCATAGTAGTATGAAGCAAAATGAAAAATAATGCAGATAGCTGAAAAAAGCCACAGTTTTTTCTAAACTTTGCCCCTTCACTTGATTTTTTTTTAAAGCTGTATGTAAATTCAGTTTCAGCAGTAACAGGATATGGGAATATGTTTTTAACCTACTGATCTTACAGACTAAACACTTCCCTGGCACAACACTTAGAAGTGACAAACAAAGTGTCTTATTGGAATATTTGAACTAAAATATCAGTATGTTAATATTAAACAAAGCCACTTCAACTGATATGTGCATCTTAGGAAAGTTTGACAAGGCTACTCATGAGAGAAAGAGAGAAAACCCACACAACTTAAAATACATGGATATATTTTACACATTAAGGTAAGATTGTAGGAAGTAAGCAACTATAGGTGGCAGCTAGAAACGCAATACTCCAGTATGGTTGTGCTTGATTTAGGCATTATGCCTTTAGGAGAACTGGGGGAACAGAGCAGTCTCTGCCTCATGGCTTTACAGGATGCAGCATGTAATCCCTCATGTGCTGGCCCAGATCTGCTGGCTAATATGGAGGGAGAGGAAGCATGTTTGTAGCCCAGTTTTCCCTTCTCCTTCCCTTTTGGGGAGACCTTTGCCACTACAACCAGTTAGCCTTGCACAAGCAGAAGGGTTATAATTAGCCCATGCACCCTCTCGCTCCTCTTTTGTATACCCATGGAGGCCTTGTCAGAGTCTAGTCAGAGTAGATAAGCTAAAAATATATTTATTTCTCATGAACCATTTTCATAAAACAATTACAATCCACGCACCAATGAAAACAAGACAGGATCACTGTAGATAAGCACTAACGGGGCAGAAAGCTGATTATTAAAGTTACTTACAGAAGCCAGGCCCATTATCCTAGGAAATGTGAGGGATGAACATCCATCTGGACTCTGTCCAAAAGTAGTGTACGGTGTCTGAAACCAAGCCTTCTCATTAGCCCAAACCACATCACAGAGAGATAATATTGATGCTCCAAGTCCAATGGCTGGGCCATTTACTGCTACAATGATGGGCTTCTTAAACTGAATAAAAGTATTCACAAAATTCCTGAAAAGAAACAAACACTCCATCACTACACATTTTAGCAGCAAAATGTATCAGCCGCTCAGCACTCAGTAATAGTCTCCACAGCAACTAGTTGTAAACAACATTTCAAGAACCTGCTCTACTCCACTCCCTCACCCTCTGCAGAACACAACCACTGGGTATTTGCAGACCTCCCATGACCCTACCTGGTCCTTAACGGATGGTTGTGTGTGGCAACTGACATCACTGGTAGCAGACCATTACTGAGTATGCTCAGATAGCATTCCCAGATTTATCTTAAAGCAGAGAGGAAGGGGAGCCTTCCCTCAAAAAACAAATCTGCTTTTTGGAAACAAGTGGGAAAAGATCCATCAATAACTTCAGCCCCATTATCAATCACAGATCTTTAAAACCTTCTCCCCTTCATCCCTGGATCTTCCATGTTCATCATGATCCTCAGAGGTCTAGGTGCCTTAAGGATAAGCAAACTCATCTTCCTTTAGCCACCCAGAACAACATCAGTTTATTTCAGTGCCCAATGGTGTCAAAAGCACGGGTTTCCATGTGGAACTGTGGAGTTCAAATGTGTATCGTAAGTGCCATCTGGGTAAGACAGAAGCATGCAATCAATCACAGGGAAATGGCAATGAAGAGGAAATAAAATAGTGAAAGCCCGGGGGTGACAGTGGCCATTGAAATGTTTATATTTATAGTGTAACAGCTCAGAATACTTTTAAACATATCACAATTTGGATTTGGTGAAATTTTCTCTCTTCCCATATCAAAAGTTTATTCCAAACTTGATTACCTCACGAACACAAAGCACCTTCAAGCAACTATAACATTGAAATTTGTAGTATTTTTGAGACCTAATTTAGAATTGGGAAAGGAAGATGGGGGACTATATTGTGGGGAGGGGGCAAGAGAGCCCCTGGTATGAGGGAGGGGTTGTAGAGAGTTCCTGAAATAGAGGGGAATGGGAGGATGACACACAGAGAACTTGTGGGAATGGGGGAGAAATGGAGGGATGCAAGAAGCCCCTCATATGTGCAACAAAGCATGCAACCCTCAAGTATGTAAACACCTCAGGACAACAGCCCTTTCTGTTTAGCTCACTGATTCTGGCTTTACATTAAAAATTACTCCTAAGTGAGAAGGTTTGGGATAGACTAGAAAAACCCGAGTAGTCTTGTCTGCAGTAGAGAACACCACCATCAAAACTTTCAAAGGTGTGACTGTCTGGGGTAGGAGTACTGGATGAAAGCACTATATTGGTGCAGCTTTCTGTTCACAATGGCCCTGCAATGGTGCTGGCTATCCTCATACACTATTGCCGAGGTGTGGTACAAGTACAGCAAACACTTCCAAAAGTGTTGGCATTGTTTACGCTAGAGAAATTCAGCAAAGTCAACATATTATTGTTTAATCAGGCCAAAAAGGATGGAGACAAAAATGAAGATGATGAGACAAAAGGAAATAGGCTTGACTAGGCTGAAACCACAGATGATTTGAAACAATAAAACATAGTAGTAACCTCCCTTAGTGACTGGGTACTTTCGGGAAAAAAAGCAATTGCTTCAGTTGCAAAATAGTGGCAAATCAATTTCCACATCTGTATATAATCTTGCTTCTTTGAGTGATGGTCCATATATGGATTGCAAACGTGGATGCGCAGGTGTGCCACGTACCAGAGCCAGAAGTTTTTCGTAGCAGTGCCCGTTGACCCACACGTGCACCGTGCATTCCCTCGTGTTTGCAGCTGAGGCTGTAATAGGCTGTGTGGGTCAATGCCGCTCCAGTTCCCTCCTACTGCTGCATGACTGGAGTTGGAACCCCTGTTCCGCTCCGCTCAGAGAGTGACCGTTGCCCTTTTATCTGTATTGTGACAAAGTTCCTCCTCTATCTTGGTGGGTCCTGCGCTTATTGGTAGATTTGTTCACCTCAGAGGTTCACCATGTGGGTCAGGGAGCAGCCCAGAGACCTTCCCCTCTAGTGGAACCCACAGTCCAGGTCAACTCCTCCTGTGTCTGATGAGGAGTTGGGAGGTTTGGGGGGAACCAGGGCCCACCCTCTACTCCGGGTTCCTGCCCAGGGCCCTGTGGACTGCAGCTGTCTATAGTGCCTCCTGGTACAGCTGCGCGACAGCTACAACTCCCTGGGCTACTTCCCCATGGCCTCCTCCCAACACCTTCTTTATCCTCACCACAGGACCTTTCTCCTGGTGTCTGATAACGCTTGTACTCCTCAGTCCTCCAGCAATATGTCTTCTCACTCTCAGCTCCTAGTGCCTCTTGCTCCCAGCTCTTTGCCTGCACGCTACAAACTGAAGTGAGGTCCTTTTTAAACTCAGGTGCCCTGATTAGCCTGCCTGCCTTAATTGGTTCCAGCAAGTTCCTGCTTGTTCTGGAACTGCCCCTGTTACCTTACCCAGAGAAAAGGGATCTACTTAATCTGAGACTAATATATCTGCCTTCTAACACTCTCCTGTATCCACCTGGCCTGACCCTGTCACAGTATATAGTTGTAAATAGTTTGTTTTTCCTTGCAGTTAGTAGAGTTAGTGTAGTTTTCTTCCTCTTTGGAGGGCAAACAGGCCCCCCCATCCAATACAGGAACTATGCCTTGTCAGGCTGGCTGGCTTCAAGAATTGTGCATTGTGCCCATGCTCATTTTTGGTGAGTGACTAGCAGTAACACTGTTTGTATTGCCTCAGAGAGGCCCATATTGCCATCCATTGCAGCATTTGCAAAGTGTTCCAGGCCTGAATGCAAGGGGCTTGAGATCATCACCACAGGAAGTTCCTCATGGAGGAGGCCATGTGCCCGTGTGTGCATTCAGACCTGGAACTGGCAGAACTGGTGGTGCACACCTCCCCCTTCCCCCCAATAACCGGTGACCAATGCTCCTCCAAGGACCAGATCCACTGCTACCCAGACTGTCGGAGAAGCCTCGCCACGAGGGGGAAAAGCACAGCCATGGCCACAAGAGCAGATCCCCAACCAGGACGCAGTGTTTCACTCCCTGAGCTGTGCCAAGTCAGGTGAGAAGTCGCGCATTGACCTGACCACTCCACCGCCTAAGGATCCCAGACTAAGGATCCCAGGGTAAGGCAAAGAAGAAATATGATCCAATGGTACTGTTGGCTCCACCAGGGCCCACGCTGGTGCCCTCCCCATTGCGTTTACCACCCATCCCACCAGCTCACCTAATGCCATCTGGACCCTCAGGGCCACCCCACAACACCCCACACCTCCGGTCGCCTAGACCCACTGCTCTCTACTGAGGTCACTGCTCCTCTCCACTCACCCATGGGACCTGCTGATAGGCAGAGACCCTTACTTTGGGCCTTACAGGCTGCCCCGTGATCCAAACGGGGACCGTGGAGCACCCATCTCAATGCCTATCACCCATCCCCCGCTTCCCCTCTTGCAACCTCCATTTACGAGGAAGACAAACTAGACGTTGAACCGGTCCTGCTGGTCCTGACTATGGCCTCTTCTTTCCTGGATGAGGTGCTTTTCCCTGCCTTGCTCTCCCCACCTGACAACTACTGTCAATACAGATGCTCCTCAACTTACGCAAGCGTCCCGTTTCAGAATGCCTTGTGTAACTCAAATTTTGCATAAGTCAGAAACGTATACCCGGCAAAACAAACAAACAAACCCACCCTCCTATTTCTAGCTTATGGAACTTTTCCCGTAAGTGTGGATTTGCATAAGTTGGGTTTGCGTAAGCCTGGTGCGTCTGTAGCGGGAACTGCTTCAGCGGGTGGCAATGGCTCTGGGAATCCTGGTGGAGGAAGTCCAGTACACACACCATCAATTACTAGACATCCTCCAACTGCAGAGACCCTCTTGCATGACCCTTCCTGTCAACTAGGCTATTTTACAGCCAGTTCAAGTGGTCTGGCATACCCCTGCCTCCTGTGCTCCCACTCCCAACAGGGCTGAACAGAGATACTTCATCCCTGCCAAGGGTGCAGATGTGCTCTTCACCCACCCATCTCCCAACTCTCTAGTGATCCACGCAGCAATGGAGTGGGTCCACCAGCAACCCCAATGCTCCACTCCCCTGGACAGAGTGGCAAAAAAGATTGACCTGCTCAGCAGGAAGGTCTACTCTTCAGCAGGGCTCAAATTTCACATCGCGAACTACCAAACTCTGCTTGCGAAATATGATTTTCTTAATTTCTCAAAACACGCTGAGTTTAAAGATCAACTGCCAGCAGACAAGCAACGGCCGTTCCAAATTCTCTTGGATGAGGGAAAGCTCAAGGCAAAGTTGGCCTCCAAGTTGCTGTGAATGCGGCCGACACAGCCTCTCAGTCATTGACAACTGGGGTTGTGCTTCGCAGAGTTCTGTAGTTCTTTGGTTTCCCGCAATAGGTCCAAACCACCACTGAAGACCTCCCTTTTGATACATGAAAACTACTCAACGAGAAAAATTGGATGAATCCCTCCATTCCCTGAAGGATTCGTGAGCCATCCTCCACTTCCTCGGCATCTATGCCCCAGTCCTGAGGTGCAGGTAAAAACAATTGTTCTGCCCCTGACCACTCGCCCCCTACCCACCGTATTATCAGCAGTAACAGGAACCACAATGTTGATGTCAACAGTCACACAGGCCACGATATATGGCCTCTGCCACAACTACCTCCTTGACCCAGCAGCAGTCAAAACAGCAGTTTTGACACACTAGTCAAGATTTACAAACCACTCCCGATTCCTACCGCGCCACCCCATTTAATCTTAGGGGGCCGTCTTGCCCCATTCTCCCACTATTGGGGCAAGATCACCACGGGTACTGGAGGTCATCTATCATGGAAACTCCACAGAATTATTCTTGTTTCTTCCTCATTACCCTGGACCCCCTGGGGGGTCTCATCCCATCAATCCCTCCTCTAACAAGAAGCCGATGCTCTTCTCCTCAAGGGCACCATAAAGCTTGTCCTGTTTCACTACAGGGAATATGGCTTTTACTCTGCATACTTCCTCATCCTGTAGAAAGGCAGAGACTAAAGACCTGTCCTGGACCTCTGAGTACTCAACAGATTCATTAAGAAATCCAAGGTTTCCATGGTGATGCTTGCATGGTTTCACATCTCACTATGCCATCGTCCTGGCACCAGCTGCAGATGCAGTTATACACTGTGTTGTACTCCAGATCACACTTCCTCACACCCATCTCCATGCTGATCACTTACCTGTAACAGAAGGTTCTTTGAGATGTGTGGTCTCTATTTGGATTCCAATACCCGGCCTCCATCCCCTCTGCTTTGGCCTAGACTACTTAGTAGTAAGAGGGATACTGGAGTGGCATCGACTCACACATCCCATTATAGCCCTGGCTGCAAACATGAGGATGATGCATGATGCACATGTGGGTCAACGGGCACTGCTACGAAAACCTTCTAGCTCCCGCGCATGGCACTCCTGCACACCT
Organism: Mauremys reevesii; assembly: GCF_016161935.1. Lineage (NCBI taxonomy): Eukaryota > Metazoa > Chordata > Testudines > Geoemydidae > Mauremys > Mauremys reevesii. The sequence goes on along the minus strand of NC_052624.1, from coordinate 171,546,540 downwards.
ACATTTGGAATCCAAAATGGGACCACACATTTCAAGGAACCTCTAGTTACAGGTAAGTAACCTCCTCTTTCTCAAGACAGAAGGGGGTCTGACATTAAAAGAATTCTGTGGAGAAACCTGCTGATATTAAAAAAGTACCTATATTTCCTTAGTTTGATTTTCTTCCCACTATAAAAATGAAAAAAATCTTTTCCTTCGAACAAAGCCCCAAGAGCCAAGAAGTAGGCAGCAAAGTGCCAAAGCTTTCTTTACGATGTTTTGGAATGCACAGACTGGCTGTTACTCCTTTGCTGTCAGTTACTTGGTGAGTTTAAGACAGGATTTGAATCTCAGATATTTTCTAAAGCCTCCTTATCTCAGTAGGAAAATATGAGGAAGGCAGCTTGGCATGGTAGGGAGAGGGAAGACCTTTTGGTCCAGTATGGTATCTCAGAATCTGATTAAGGTCTTGTCCTATCATATGGTGGTCCCTGACTGGTATGAACATCAGTACAAATTCTGAAGGAAAACACACTATTCTAGGCCATAAAACACTTCTCCTGGTCACTGTGTTGCTAGCTATCATTTTCATCAGAGGATTCAAAACTTAGTCACAAGTGAACCATTATCTTGTGTTATTGCTTCTAATTTGGCTTTCTTGGAGGAACAAGACATCTTAAAGTCAGTGAACTCAGCTGAAAACACTTTTGGCCATGTAATACATACTGACCACAACAGCTAGCCAGCAGACTGAGCTCAGAAACAGTTTAACAGAAGAGGGTTTTAGAAGGCTGAGCCTATATGCCCCTTCCTTAGAGCAAAAAATCACTATCCCAGAGGGAAGGGCAGAAAAACTGTCTTTTAGGGTTGGCATTTCTACCCCTTTTATCTAATTAGTCTCAGTCATGTTGTGCTTAAAGTTCATGATTCCAGAACAAAAGTTGTAATAGATTTTATATGGCTTAAATAAGGCAGAATGGAGATTGCCCCCCTTCACCTCGATGGTTTTCTCCAATTTCCAGCTGGTAGAATTGTACAGGGGCTCCTTTTTGCTTCATAATTAAAAAAAAATGAAGATAAAAATGTTTGTAAAAATTTGAGAATTTGGGCCATAGCAACCGTGTTTCATCAACATAATGCAGTTGTTGGAAAACAACGAACAGTCCTATTGTAGTTAGGTTATAGAAGGCTAACGATAACCTATTATTTCTTGTAATATTTTAATGCTAAGTAGGTAGTGAGTTCCTGTATTTTGACACTTTTTGTTTTCTCTTTGCATTTCTGTAGCTTCCTCTGCTTGCCCATGTAGAATAAACATTGTATTGAAACTTCTTATTTCAGCTATTCAGAATAGCAGGCAGTATCACATTTTTTCCTCACTAAAAGATAGAAGGGCAACCTTTAAAACCGAAGGCCTGATTTAACATCCATTTAAGTAAATGAAAAGATTCCCACAGACTCTAATGGAAGATGGATCAGACCCAAACAGAGCTTAAGAATCTGGCATCAACAGTATTTTCTTAGGAAATGTTTTAAACTAAAAGAACTCACAAATACACCTACATTTGTAAGGTCAGGTGTTCCCAGTGTTGAGTGATTTTTAACCTCTGATGCTCCTGCTAGACAGAATTATGGGGAAACTTTTGCACTACTGGTGAAACTGACAAAGAAACCCTATTTAAAAAGAAGCTAGTTCTTGGAGAGTTAGGTGCTAAATACCTTTGAGGAGCTGGGTTTAGAGCTTGTCTCCCGGGAAAACTGACAGGAATAGCTATTTCTATTAGACAATAAAATATGACCTGAAGTGCATTAAGTTAAAACTGGAAAAAGACACTCTTATTCTAGAATAAAAGTGTCCAAACAGGGAGTAATTCTGGAACAGCTATAGCACTTTAAATTCTCACTCTACCTTCTCTAGGCATAATTTCCCCATGTAGGCAAGCCCTTATTAGCCACTTGTTTCAAACAGCTTCACCACTTACATAATCAATGAACACATGAAACCTTTTATCTTTCTTCAAGAAAGCCAAGAGTGAATTATGAGCATTAGTTCTTCTATCTATATTTTTGGATATTTATGCTACATGTAAACATTCAAATAATCAAAATGTAATATGAAACCAGTTTACAAGTTACCTGGGGAAAAATATCCTTAAGATATTATAAGAGGTACACATTAAATGCCTCTAATCCAGCACAGGCACAGTGTCCATCTCAGCGGCATGTTTCTTTCATGAAAAATTATGCTATATAAGACAATTAAGTTCATTTATTTGAATATGGAATTTGACAGCTAGCTAGGATGTTGCTCACAAAGATTAAGCCATCCGTTTAGAATGTCTGTCATTGTACCTTTTTTATATGGACTTTGATCAATCTATTCTTTCAGCACATTTATATATTGTTTGTACTGCTTTTGAACAATACATTTAAAATAATCTTTGAAAAGCATTTCTCAAGTCTGCGTTGTTTATATTAGAGATACTATCATGCTAAGTTTTTAATCAGACACGGGTTCTAATTCAACATGGCAAAAATGGAGTAAAAAGCTATGAATAAAATGTAAACTTGAACAGAAAGGTACAAGTAATATAAACAAGTTATGCACACTGTATATTATCACAACTGAACGTCTGACCACACTAAATTCCTACTGAGAAGAATAGTTAGATCTTTTATGAGATAAATTAAAAATAAACTAGTTTAGACAATGAAAAAAATCAACACTTAAATGACTGAAAACAATTTTACATACCTAATAGCTTCTGCCATCTTAGTGCTTTCCCTTTTTCTATCATCTGTTAAACGTCGTATAAAATAAATAAAATCAAGACCACAGCAGAAGACACTACCAACTGCACTGAGCAGCACAAGTTTACTGTCATCTGCAGCTGCTGTATTCAGTGCACTTTGGACTTCCTTCATTACCTGAAAATCAGCAGGAATTAAATTCGTCAGACTCTTTGTATTGTGTTATTAAAAAGTAACAAACTGTTGTTCTTTTTTGACAGGTCTGAATCTGAACTTTTACATTCCTGTGTATTCCCTAGTATCTGGGATACTTGCAAATTCTGCTGCAGTTGTTTGTTTAAACACATTCAAATTTTTCATTGTCCAAAGGAAAAGAGAGTCTAGTAATGTATGTTAAAAATGTGCAGATCACAAATATGATTACACTGAGATAATGTAATCATTACGAAGAAATCCAGCAATCTGCATCTGTTGCTACAGCACTCTCTCAGTATTTCTGTAATTTGAACACCAGGTGGCATATGCAACCAGTTCAGAAAAATGACTTGAATTTAGGCTGAAGTTTATTTCAAGTCGCACTTAATAAACCACTACATTTATTATGGAAGGCTGCAACTCTAAATATTCAGATAATGTAGTGTATTGTACAGTGTTAATAAATAAAACTGAAATATACTAAGATTCAGATTTTAAAATGCAAGAAAGTATAATATTTACACATTTATAATACTTTAAATGCACTAGTATGACCTTTCTGGAACCTACTGAACTATCAGTTGTTTTTTCATATTTCTGTGATTAATAATAATACTGTAATTATAGCTGTTGAAAATATTTGTACAACCACCCCCAAAAAGCAAGCAAGCAAACAAATCAAACCACACAAAACAAACATTCTAACCTCTGGATTTAGTGAGTTGTTGTCAGATGATTTTGTTGATAGCAAAACATGCGTGAATCCGTCTTGTTTCCTGACAACAATGTCTCTATACCGGTAAGCACTTTCAGTTTGTCTCACGCTGAAACGTAGCCTCTTGTCAAAAGGTTGGTCTCTCCTATCATCAATAAATCTCCGTTTGCTGGCTGTCACTCCTGTTACAGATGTTTGTATGTTGGTTGTACCGTTGGCTGCTAATGCTTCAATAAAGGTGGATGTACCTGTAAAGAGTTTGAAACAACAGTGTTCTATTAATTTAGTTCTATAGCTGGAAAATCTCTTATCATGGAGACATGTCAGTCAAAGCATACTATGACAACATACAAAAACAAGTGCCTTTGTTCTCTGCCACTTGGCAAACATTTAAAAAAATTGTACATGGAACCAAACCTGAAAGCAAAATACTGCAAAGGATGAAATACCTGAAGCATGAATTTTAAGGCTATGAGAAAAGACATTTTTAAATGGGATAAATTTTGCCCATTCTTCTTTTATCTGATTATTCCTAAAACTGGAAAACTCTTTGCTTGGGGTCCCTACCAATAGTGCAACTAAGACATTTTTAGAAATATATTAAAATAAAAGAAATGACAAAGATGCACTACCTGAGGCAATTTGCTTTTTCCCTCCTCTAAGTGGCCTAAAATTTTCAAAACCACATACAAAAGAGAAAGTGAAGGGCTTTGTTTTAAACAAAAGTGGGAGCTCAATAAACTCCTGATCAAACTCATACCTTTGACAAAAATCAAGTAAAAGAGTTGGACTAACAAGACCATACAGAGTATATGAATGTTTATAGAAAGGTAGGAACAGAGAACACAGGACAGTCTTAGTGAGAAAGAGACAGAATCAATCTCTGAAGTGGGAGGGTATAATGGGAGACATGGAAATATGGCCCTTCTTGACCTACATAATTTTTCCATTAATACTTTGCCTTTCTGATCTTGCTCAAAGTGATCTTAGCTTAACAAAGAGAAGATTAACATGTGACTTGATTACAGTCAATTAGTACCTACATGGGAATAAAATATTTAATAATGGGGCTCTTCATCTAACAGGATCCAATGGCGGGAAGCTGAAGCTAGACAAGTTCAAACTGGAACTAATGTGTACATTTTTAACAGTGAGAGTAATTAACCATTGGAACAACTTACCCAGGGTCGTGGTGGATTCTCCATCACTGACAATTTAAAAATCAGTATTGCACGTTTTCCTAAAAGATCTGTCCTTTATATGGGGATTGTTTTGGGGAAGTTCTATAGCCTGTGTGACACAGGAGATCAGCATAGATTATCACAATGGTCCCTGCTGGCCTTGGAATCTGAGAGTCTATGAAAATTTTAATTGGTGGAATTTCAAAGAATGCACATGAACAAGCCACCCAGAGAGTCACAGAAAGTATCAGTTTTCTACATTCCATGTTGTGAATGTAATATTGTCTAAATTAACATTTATGGGAGATGCAAAGAACATTATGAGAGATATTCATGTCCAGTAGATAAAGGACGGAGCTGACACACCTTTCAAGATCCATGGGTCCCACACGTACCTATCACAGCATGTGGTGTACCCTCATCCAGTGCACTAAATTTCCCATAACAACTATGTGGGTGAAACCAATCACTACATTCTTGCAGGAATTCACACAGAAAAATGATAAGACAAAAACATTGCATCACCCATGGGCAAACGCTTTTCACAAAACGATCACTCCATAGCTGATCCCTCAGTCCTCGTCCTCAAAGAAACCCTGCACAACACCTTAAAAGACAAGCCTTAGAGCTTGAGTTCATAACTTTGCTAAACACTAAAACTCATGGTCTTAATAAAGACACTGTGTTCATGACTTATTACAACAACCTTTAATCACTAACCTCCCTTTTTTGTTCTATGGCAGCAGAGGTGTTAATGGGCCAGTTCATTTCGATTGGTCTCTGGCAATACGTGTCAACGACTTATGCTAAACAATCTGTTCCACCTTTAGCTCACACTTTGAGTACTTTTCCCAGACCTGAAGAAGAGCTCTGTGTTGCTAGAAAGCACATCTCTTTCATCAACAGAAGGAGGTCCAATATATAGGTGTCGACTCCGTGCTCAGCACCTATCAGCCACAGCTGTTTGGTGGCTTGAGGAGGAGCTTGGAGGAGGGTGGAGAGTGATGGACGGGGACCTTGGGGAAGGGGTGGAGCGAGGACAGGGCCCCGGGGGAGCGAAGAGGCAGGGCAAGGGCAGGACTTGGGGCGGAGCACCCCCAGGGTAAACTGGAAGTTGGTGCCGGTGGTCCAATAAAAGATATTACCTCACCTACCTTGTCTCGCCAATAGATAAAGGGACATGTCTCAGTAGAGATTTGCATGTTGCCATCTGAAACTTGTGTAAAGCTGCAATTCAAATATGAAGAGCAGAAACACTGGAAAGGTGTACTACCAGCCGAACCACGGATCTGATTTTTTTCATACTTTCATGTTTAACAAAAGATGAGAGCCCATTTGTCAAATATTTAAAGATTAACTATAGCCCTGATCCCCCAATGGGATCCCCAGGACCCATAATTGTACATATTATAGCTTAAAGATAGCTAAAATGAAACTTACAGACAAGCCTTAATAAAAAACAAAACAAAACAAACAAAAAAAACCCAACAACAGTGGTGGATCTTGTTTAATTACTATAATTTCCCTTGGAATAATTCATCCTGTTTAGCTGAAGTAGCTACATGAGATATTTAAAAACTGTGACTAATGTATAGTGCTGTCACTTTAAAAGAGTATGTGTGGGAGACCTGTGGGTCCCATGAGGACATTATGTACATTTACCTAAATAGTTTGCTACACTATTACTGTAATTGGGATATTTACTTGTTATTTTTGGCCAGATTTGAATTAGGAACTACACTGCACTAATAAAAAGATCTTTCAAATAAAATAAACCTTGAGAGCGCATCAGTTTCTCTAACATTTACTTTGTTACTTTTCTTTTTCAAACAAACAGAACCCTTAAAAAAATAAATGTAGTACTTAGTATGTAATGCATTTGCAAAGAAAAGTACTTCTAATTAAAAACCCTATAAGATTATTAATTATGTAAATTGTCAATTCAATTGAAAGATTTTATTTTACTTTTTAATATCTTTTGTATCCTCTGAGTTATAGCATTAATAATCTACTGCTCTCTCTCTATAACAATTTGTATGGAGAAGATAAAGAGAATCCAAGGTTTTTCCACAGTCATTTAAAGGGAAGAGATTGAGAATGGTCCACAAACTGAATCCATTTTTTTTCCAAAGAGGATAGAGGGAGGAAAGTAATGTGGAAGATTGATGTTATTTTATGTTGTCATAGAAGATTCACATTTGTTCCTATATTTTCCAGTTTATCAAATTCTCTTTCACTTCAGCAGAATAAATAAAACTTAATAATGAATACTAAATGTGAAATTGCTTGTAGGAGTTCACATCAGATATTTTTCTCTTTTAAAAACACAACAGGATGATCATAGTTCTATAGAACAAGGGCTCTCAACCTTTTTCTTTCTGAGGGCCCCGCCACCATGTTATAAAAATTCAAAGGGAGTGGGGAGGAAGGACTCAGAGCTTCAGCCGCGGGGGGCCTCCGGGCTTCAGTGAGGGGAGTGAGTGTGTGTGTGTGTGCGCGCGTAGGGCGCCTCAGGGCTTCTGCCCTGTGGGACTCCAGTGCTCTGACATCCTACCCACAGGGTGCCAGTGCTCGGGGCTTCATCTGCAGGGTGCCAAGGCTCAGAGCTTCGGGCTTCATCTGCAGGGCACCACAGCTTGGGCTCTGAGGTTTCTGCCCTGGTCCTCAGCCAATCTAACACTGATCCTGCTTGGCAGACCCCCTGGGGTCCGCAGACTCGCAGTTGAGACCCGCTGCTAGAACACAGTATTCTGTTTTTCATTAGCAACTGAAGATGAAGTGGCATTAGCTTTTGCAATGGTTTGGTTTTCATTATGAAGGGTAAATCAATACAATTCAAATCACCTCTACTTTGAGACTTAGGAGGTCATGACAGAACAGCAAAACATTACAACATTCAGGAAAACTGTAGAGAACTTAGGTTTTTGCTCATAACTTATACTACTAAAGATGTCCTCTTGCATCAAATAATTGCTTTAGAGATTTTAGAGGCAATGAGATACTTAACATACACCCCCCCACCCCACAAAAAAACCTCCCAAACCTCAAGCCTTCTTTGTCAAGGTAGACCAAGATATAAAGGTCAAAGAGCAATTTCCCTGCTTATCGGACAACACACATGAGGAAGTGCACACATATATTACAGCACTGGATGGTAGGTATAGTTCAAAACCTCAGATAAAATACAACTGGGCAGCTACACTTAAATAGAAGGAGATCTATGGTTTAAATCAGTGGTTCTCAAACCTGGGGCTGCCGCTTGCACAGGGAAAGCCCCTGGCGAGCCGGGCCGGTTTGTTTACCTGCTGCGTCGACAGGTTCGGCCGATCGCGGCTCTCACTGGCCGCGGTTCGCCGCTCCAGGCCAATAGGGCTGCAGGAAGTGGCACGGGCTGAGGGATGTGCTGGCAGCCCTTCCCGCAGCCCCTATTGGCCTGGAGTGGTGAACCGTGGCTAGTGGGAGCCGTGATTGGCCGAACCTGCGGATGCGGCAGGTAAACAAACCGGCCCGGCCTGCCAGGGGCTTTCTCTGAACAAGCAGCGGCTCAAGTTTGAGAACCACTGGTTTAAATAGTCGTCCACTTTTAATCTCTGAAAAGCAAGCAAACATTCTGACTATATTAATGGACCAGGGCCACAGATTTGCTGACTTAAGAAAAAAGTGCGTATTTTTCTTGCAAGGAATTTCAGCCAATTTCTTTTAATCCAAAAATTACATTCATAGATCAAGAATACTGGATCAGTATCTATTAATACATGTTGGTTATAGGACCACCACAGCACATACTGGACCTTGACATTTAGTGTACAGTTTCTTGTGGCTTTTAGTCATAAAACTGAAGAAAAGAATTACAGAAATTCAATGTAAAGCAGTACATTATGTCAAGTAAAAATACACACGCATTAGTCAAGTTACACCACAGTCCTGAAGTAGTCTCAGATTTTTGTTACAACAAATGAGCATAAAAAAAATCAAACAAATATACCATGGACAAATCTTAGAATTGTATTTGCATAATTAACATGAGATGTCAGTCACTTAGTTCCAAGTAATTTAATACCATAATAATATTTAAACCACAAATTCTGAATTTGTTTTTCACCAAAAGGCAAACAGAAAGATATTCTCGCCATTTCAATTCTTTGAAAAATATATTAGAAAGCATTAAAAAAAAAAAAAAAGCTATGGTCCTCCACTAAAAATCAGGGCTTGAAATATTCATTTATCCAGGACCAGTATCAACGTATACAGAATTAAGTTTTCATTTAAAAAATTTCTAACCCTGATGGGTAATTGTAAAATGGAGTGTTGCTTCAGTGCTGTCTCTGCAGCTTAAAGCTTTGCAATGCAAAGGCAGAGTGAAATTAACAAGACTATCAGTTTCACAGCTACTGTTCAGAACTTGGCAGCAGCAAAGAACCTCCTAAGAATCACCATTTTCATTCAGCTGCTGCTGACAGAAAAACTATGAGCATCAGCAAAGCCAGGCACAGGTGTTATTCATGGTGAAAGATGACCCAAAATACAGAAGTTGGAAGGGGACAGAGTAGCAGAGATCTCTTCCCCATTCCTTGCTCTTATTTTTACCATAGCCAAGAAACTTTGAAGTAGGGACAAAAGAAAAAAACTCTCCCTTTGTGCTATCTATTGGGAGTGGCAATTGAAACACTTCAGATACACCGCGACATCGATATAACACGAATTTGGATATAACGCGGTAAAGCAGTGCTCTGGAGGGGTGGGGCTGCTCACTCTCATGGATCAAAGCAAGTTCAATATAACACGGTTTCATCTATAACGTGGTAAGATTTTTTGGCTCCCAAGGACACCGTTATATCGAGGTAGAGGTGTACCTGCTAGCCAGAGAGTGATACTGAACATAAGAACCAAAAGAGGATGCCATGACCGTGCTCAAGGTAAAATCCCAGGACTTTCGTCCTTCATACCAGCCACTGGAAGCCCCTCGACCTTGCTGGTGTGGTGCCATCCCCTTTCATATCCATCTCTTGCCTTGTAGGTTTACTTATATGGCTGGCTAGAGTCTAGTATTTTTCCCGTGATTAAAAGCAAATTAAGAATGTAATAGAGGACACGCATATAAATATACAGTAACACTGAGAGCCAATCAATCTTTTTTTTCCACACAGTAATTTTCAGTACATACATACTGCAGAAACTAAAACTAAAGGGAACTGAAACAATTAAATCTGAATAAGGATTTTGTTAATCAGATACCCTCTTTTTGAATAACTGAATTAAGAATCCAGGACAAACACCATCATCACTAAGCTTTTTAAAAAAACTATTTACACAAATATAACTATTTCTGCTTGAAACTTGTGCAGTATTACCATATATACTTGTCCACAAGCCAAATATTTTTGGTAAAAAAGTGAAGCAAAGAGCGGGGGTCGACTTATAAACGGGTCTACATCAAAATTTGATGATTTCAAACTCTATGGAATTATTGAATTGAATATCTAATACATTGTTGTTTTGTTTACCTGGAGCGTCCACCACAGGCATGGAGCCCCTCAGCTTCCTGTGGCCGCGGTTCGCCGTTCCCACTTCCCGCAGCTCCCATTGGCTGGGAACAGCAAACTGCGGCCACTAGGAGCTGAGGGGCTCCATGTCTGCGAACTCTCCAGGTAAACAAAACGTCCAGCCCACTAGCGGCTTACCCTAACGGGCCAGGAGCCAAAGTTTGCCAACCCCTGAAATATAGGGTCGGCTTATGAAAGGGTCGTATAGTTTATGCTATTTTTACCTATCCATCTTGTGGGGTCAGCTTATAAACAAACGGGCTAATGAACGAGTATATGCGGTACTTTTAAAGTAAAGAATCTTAGCTTTCCAATGACTGCAAGAAAATCCGAGAAACCTGTGTAACTTTAAAGATGGGCATGTTTAAGCACAGATCAGCAGTTTTCCAAAGAAACAGAAACTGAGTGGTAGGCATGAAGGGCAGTTGTGAAAGACTGATGTAAAAAAAATTCAGTGTTAAAAATAATCCTTGGATTTTATGTTAAATGATTGTTTTGGGGGAACACAAACAAAAACAATTCTCTGTCTATACTTGTATCATTTTACAGCCCGAGTATGTGAGACTCAAACACCCAGCTCTCCAACTCATGCTGCTGTTACTAATGCTCCTCTTCCTCCAAGAAAGTGTTCTTTTGCCCCAGACCCGCATGCATCACCAATCCACAATTTTACTCAGGTCACCATTAAACATTTTCCATTTTAGCCTTGGGTAACTAGATAATTACATGCTGGTATCTGAAATATTCCCTAGACCTAGTATACAGAATTGCGCAAGTACAGAGGTAACATGATCCAATCCCAGATTGGAAAGCATTATGTGTGACCACGGTGTGTACACGGTCCACTTTCTTTCTTCCTTTTCCTGTCTTATCTATGTAGACCGAAAGATCTTCAGGTCAGGGACTCTCTCTTACTAAGTGTTTATAAAGAGTTTAACCCAATGGGGCCCAATCTCAAAAGGTGCTATTGTAATGCAAATAAATAATACTATATCCCAGAGTCATCTTTCTGCCTATGCTTGCTTCAAAGTACTTGAATAAATTACAAAGTAAATACTTTTTTAAAATAGTGGAATATTTGAATAGGTTCTAAGAATTCGCTCAGCTGGTTCCACAAACCACTCAAAAATATATCAGAAGCTATCAATACCTTGCACTGCCTAAGAAACCTTCATTGTATGTCTGCAACATTTTTAGTTTAAGAAAGCCTCGTTATTTATAATGTTTAGTCTCCAAATGTAACAGTTTTCCTTTAATATGCCATTACAAAGCAACTTGTATAAGTGAAAACAAAATGAAATTACGTTTATATTGTATATTTTTTGGCAAAAATCAATGTTTTGTTCTGGAAGAGTGATCAGCAAAAGTTTGTCAGTCATGTGTGTAAATACAGTTTGTACTAATACGTGTATTGTTCCAGCATACTGATATTGGCATAGTGCACAAAATACCTATACTACCAGTAATATTCTGAAGGAACCGCATGTTAAAATACAGCCACCAAACAGAAGAGAAGCTTGAGATGTTCATCCCAATCACCTCTGTCAAAGACAACGCACAAAAATACTCCTTCAAATTATACAAAGCTGAATATTGTATTACCTTGTCAATCCACACTCAGTATAGCTTTCAGAAACAAGGTGTAAAGATGGGCAGCAAATGGATGTTTCCAAATTGTGTTGTCTCCTTCCTTAATTATATTTTTGAGAAAGTGTTTTTGTTTAAACCCTAATACATACCCTGGTCCCTCAGCCATTCTTTCTGCAAACATACCACCTAGAACCCCATACATTGGATTTGTCACAGAGTAAACGGGAACATTTTGTGAGAGCACTTTATAAAAATAGCAGCAATTCCTAAGTAAATATTACACAGTTAAGATAATCTTTCACTGGCTGGATGACTTAATTGGCCATTTCCATCTTAATTGCTATGGAATTGGTTTCCTCAGGAAACATTATGGAAATACACGCGACAGATTTCTTTTCTCTGTATGTTCTGTATGGGTCTGAAATTTAAACAACATTACTGTGGAATAAAGCGTTTTCCAAAGTCTATATTTTTATAAAGTATTACTTTTGGAACTGGGTGAAGACAAAGTGAACCTTCTTTTACACCTACACTTAGAAATATTCTCCAGGCAGAGAATTCTGATTCATGTCCTGCACCAATTTTTATTTCGACTCACATGCCATATTTAGAGTATTAGGTTCTGTATCAGGATGCAATACACTAGGGTACAGACTCAATGTACAGGTGGGAAATTACTTTCTCTCTGATTACATCACAGTATCCATATAATATGTTCACAATTTTAATGATAGCAGCATTATTGCTTGCCTTTGCTATCAGTATCTTGTAGCCTATACTGCTGCATTTGCTGTTTATTGTCATTCCTACTCAAAACAATAATGAGAGCTATGTGCATATTGTAGAAATAAAAACAGTCTATTTCCACACATTTCTCTGCTAGAAAGGAGGTTAACCAGAGCTTTCCTGAACACCCACAAGATAGTCATCTGGCAGAAGACATACATCATTTCCTCACTTTAAATTTAGATCAGAGTTTGGGCATTTTAAATTACATTGGTGGAAATAACAGAATTGAAACAGTTACATACTTTTTTGTTTTAATTAAATTACCATACAGTATATTAGACAGACACTTAGTAGTATTATGCCCATAAAAACAGCAGGACTGATAGTATTAACACAGTTTGAGAATGAAGTTCTTAAAAATTGACCTGGAATAATTTTACTAACTCAGAAATAGAATTCTACATTTTCATGAATAAGCTACTTAATGACTTCTCTACAAGTTATTTTACATGAAAAATAAACACACCTCTAAGAATTGTGCCTGCTAGATTATCAAAATGTACCAATCACTCATTGTACGATTCATTTATTTTCAAATTTTAAAGAGAAAATAAGTAGTCCAAATTGTTCAAACCAAAGACTTCTGCCCTTTACTAATGCCAGTAAGTCACGTAGGCAATTTTTCACCTCTCTTTTGCTAGGTTTAGACTTACTGTTTGGCAATTTAGCTGAAACAAGAGATTTAGAACAGACATGCCAAACCTGCGGAAAAAATGCAGAAATTGGGCTTGTTTTTGGCTTAATTGGCATGTGAGTTGCTTGTTGGCTAGTTTTTGGCTTGTAGCTTGTTGGCCTCCCCGTTTTTTTTTTTGGGGGGGGGGGGAAGGGAGATAGGCTCCTAGCAAGCAGGGACAAGGGGGGAAGAGAGTCAGGGGTGCACAGCAGGCCCACCACAGTCCCAAAGTGCACGCCGGGGGGAATCTAGTCACAAAGTGGTGGGGTTCTTAGGGACTGGCTTGTTTTGGCCTTGTTTTGAAATGGGATTAGCTTGATTTTTGGCTTATTGTGAAAGTCGAGGTGCTTATTTACCGCATGCAAGTTGGTAACTGTGATTTAGAACAACTATCAAAATACTATTGGATATTCCAAAAAAGAGTGTATAATCATTACAAGAAATCCCACCTGTATGTCACAGGTAAACACTTTTGGTCCATATCACAGTGTATTGTAAATACTTCTGACATTTGCTCTCCCAGGAACAAGAATTATACCAGGAGCTGTTTCTCATCATATGGATAAGATTTTAATATAGAGACTATGAGTGAGATTCTCATGGTTGCTCCAGCCTCTGGGTAAGAAGCAGTTGTAAAGTGGCTCTAAAAGCCCTAATGTGCCAGGGAGAGAATTGTAGTGGGTGTGGCAGAGGGTGGGAGGAATGGTAAGGGGTGGAACAGGCATCCCAGAAATGAAAATCTTTAGTTCCTTAGCATTCCCTTCCCCACCAATCCTTGGGCTGCTCAGCACAGATTCTCACTGTGTGTCAAGGACATCTTCTCTTCTGTTCACAGTTGCACACATATGCCTGTGGCTACTACACAAAAAAGAAATATTAAGAAAGTAATGAGTGTATTTTCAGCTATATTTTAATGTAATTTAGTAGCTGGAAACATAGGAGCAGCTAGCACTGTGTTACCAGCCAAGTCTCAGGAGATCAGAACCAGGGGCTCCATGGAGGACAGTTTAAGAATCTCTGCATTATGCAATTGTAGGATTTTTAACTTCCAGTTTCTGAGGCTAGAACTTTGATACATGCAAGCATCTGTTCCTTAAGGAACTCGAATAGTAAATTACTCTAAAATGGATGGCACCTATGGATTAACAGTATTTGTGGTAGATTCAGACTGACTGCGTTACTCTCTGTGTCCACAAGACTAGTAGGGATACACATTAAGAAACAAACAAACAAACAAAAAGATTTCAGTGCTAAAATAATGTAAAATTTAGAGAGAGATTTGGCAGTTAGGTCTAAAAGTTGAGTGGTAGTAGTTGTGATGAAATGTACCTCTATATTTACACCCTACATGCTATTGTAATAATTTTTGTACTAAATACACCTTCTGAGGTACCAATTGAAAACTAATATCTCACTGGTCAATATCAGCATGACAGCATGTGTATAGCAACATTATATGTAAAGTTATGAATTCCCCCAAATGATGATGGTCTTAATTTTACATATAAGTTATATATTGCTCCTCAGATAGCAAGAGGGGGAAGAGAGGAGACAAAAAAAATCTGCATTTCAGCAAACAGAGGTAAGAAGAAACAGCATGAAACCTCTTTCACTACCAGACACCATATCTCCTTTACTCTTTGAATAAACTTTGCTGAGGGGTTATCTTCAGGAAAATGCATCTCAAAGACCGAATGGACTATAAAGGTGAGGGGCAAAAACACCCCAGGAGCTCTCCACCTAAGAAGACAAAAGGAACAGCCTACGGATTTTGGGAGAAAATCCTGACCTGAAACTTGGTCAGCAATGTTACTGGGAACCTGGGGTAAGAATTTCACATTGACCCAAGTCTAGTTTGTTAAGTTTAGAAAGTGTTTTATCTTTATTTCTCTTGTAACCATTTCTGACTTTAATGCCCTATACTTGTACTCACTTAAAATCTATCTTTTTGTAGTTAATTAAGCTTGTTTTACTTTTTAATCAAAACTATTCCAGTGCTTTAAACTGTGGGTAACTCCATTTAGGGTAGAAAACTGTTGTATACTGATCCCCTTAGAGAGGCAACAAACCTAATATATCTGGACTATCCAGGACTGGGCTGGACAGTGCAGAAACACATTTTGGGGGGGGAACCTAGGACTGGGAGTGTGTTAGGATCACCCTGCAAGTAGTAATCAAGGCTGCTGGAAGCCAAAGTATGGCTGGTGTTTGCTGACATGATGCTGGGATCAGAGTTACTGGACCAGAGCTATTGCTATAGACAGACACACAGGGTGTGGCCTGAATGCTGTTTGTGAGGAGCCCAGGTTGGGAGTTACAGCAGCAAAGAATTGTGTCACCCCAAGTTGCAGGGCAGGTGGTAACACAGCCTCTCACTGGTCTGGATTGTACCCCAGAATATCAGAGTGGCTTAGTCTAAACAGGATTTATACACAGTTTGCTATTCTACATGATATTTACACTTTAAGCACTGGTGTAACAGTTTCAAGTGAATCTCAAATGTGCTGGCTGGGAACAGTCAAGGAAAGGTTAGTTTGTTGTTTTCTGCTTGCTTATTTCGGGCAAGGGAAATAGAAACAGTAAAGCCTATATATGAGTGCCAACAAAGCAGCTATGTGGCTAGAACTGACCAGGTTGGAGCAAGAACATAAAGACAAAGATTGTGAACACCAAAAGTGGCAAGCAGAGATGAGAGCCAAGGAGAGGGAGCCAGAAAGACAACAGCAGGAAGACTCACACCAGTGAGCGACGGAGCTGAAAGACGAAGAAGCCCTAAAAAAGGAAAAGGAGAGAGAGTATATTTTGGACACGAAGGCAAGGGCAAATCCCAGAGTTTCCAGTCGCTCCCTTCATACAAGGAACACTTAATTGTGACAAGTTGTGGCCTGCATAAAAGGAAACAAACTGTACTGAAGAATACTTTACCACTTTTGAAAGGCTATGTGAGGTTCAAAAGGTTCCAGAGGACAAGAAATTCCCAACACTGATTGCAAAACTCTCTGGTAAAGCTTTAAATGGATTTAATAAAATGCCAATTGAAGAGGCTTTGAAATATCCTGAATTTTAAAGAGCTGTTTTGCAAAGGTTTCAAATTACCCCTGAAGGCTGAAACGTAGAAATTGCAGGAAAAGTGTTGGCATGCGTCACAGTATGTCTACAAAATGTGTGACAATGAAAAAATGGGCAAAGGGGGCTAAGAACTATGACCGATTACTTTACCTTTTTGCTCAAGAACATTTCCTAAGTATATGTTCTGATGAGGTCAGAGATGCATTATGGGATAAATCTTTAAATTCTGTACAGAAAATGGCCATCCTGCCTGATTCCTTTGTGTAAGCCTGAATATCTAATGAGTGCAAGACACAGAAGGGGCACAAACCCAGTGTAAAGGGGGATCCCATTTTTACCCCCAGGAAGGAGGGTGCTGGGAGCCCAGGCACATATCTCCCCAGAATTCTGCTCCTAGAAATCTCTATCACAGACCTCCTGTGCAAGAAAATGGTCTAAGAAGGTGTGATGCTGTCTAAAGGGGAAGGTGACCGACTACTCTCACACTGTCACCACTTTTACAAAATTGTGATAAATCGTGTGTAAAGTATGCCTTGTGAGGTACTGGAAAGGTTGTAACCTGCTGAGTATTATTATCTGGTTATAATGTATATATCGACATTGGGTGTGGAATTATGAGATTTTGCAATATGTTTGTAATTCAAACATATTGTGAGTCTGAGAAATGCCCACAGGTTAGCTCTTCAAGGATAACAAAGGAACTGTAAACAAGAGCCCCTGCATGTCATGTCCAAAGATACCTCAAATGGCTCGTATGCAGAATGTGCAAGCAAAAATTTGCAATTCATATGAAGAACTGGTGGCAAAGTACGTACACCATGGGACTGCTTGCCCCCATGACAAAGCAAGGATTTTTCCAGCAAAAAGGATCATGATATAAAGAGGGAGAACAAAGGCCCTGGCTACCTCTTCCCTACCCCATCTCTGGACTGATGAATTCTGATGGGAAATTTTGAACGAAAGGACTGAGGTTCCCCAAAACTATTTGGGCAACCCAGATAGACTTTTAGAAAACTAGCAGATTTAACATCCCTGCTATCATTTTGGACTATCTACTTTGATCCAACTGTAATGTATTTTATTTGTTTTAACCTTTTAGTAACTCATCTCTTTTTCTTAGTTAATAAATCTTTAGTTAGTTTACTAAAGGATTGGCTACAGCATTGTCTTTGGTTTAAGGTCCTGAGAACCTGAGTAAGTGACTGCCCCCCTTGGGCTGGAAGAACTTAATGTGTGGTGATTTTTGGTTTTAATAACCTGTCATCACAGAAGTCCAGTTTGTCTGGGTGGTAAATATAGGCCAGAGTGTCTATGGGGATTGTCTGTCGCTCCATGTTAAGCTACTAGAGCTATCCAGAAGCACACATTTGTTGTTTGTTTGGTTAAATCTAATTATAAAATATACCACCAGAGTGGGGGAGTCTGCCCAGTTTTTTGATAGTCTGACCTGAGATTGGCCCTCTCCGCTATGATCCATACCAGGCATGGCGACAGAAGGTGCTTCTAGTATAACTTCACTGAGCACCTAAGAAATCATTGCCCTCAGCTAAAAAGAAATTAAGCCCACGTCTCATCCAGCCCAGACTGAAGCAACTGTCCTTAACACACAATCCCAAAAGGTACCTGCAGGTGCTCTATTGAATTTTGTGAGGTCTGACCCTGGGGAGTAGATATGGAATTTATTAAAATCACCAAGGTTAATTGCAAAAAACATATATGGTGGAGAGACTGGTGCTCAAATCTCTCCGTCAGGGAAAGCGTGGTCCAGAAGACTGACCTGTTATCTGATCAGGAGTTAGAGCTTCTGGCACTGGGGAAACAAAATTCCTTGAGCTTTAGGCTAAGGTTCATTTAGAATGGGAAGGCTTAGAGGGTGACTTGACATTCTGAATAGTATCCCTATGGAAATGCTCATGGGGAATGATATTTTGCATATGGATAAGGCTGTTAATGTTTTAAGCCATAGCAAAAGGGAATAGTGTTCTGGGATTCCAGAAGAAAATGGTAAAGACCAAGAAACTGTTAAGATAGGAGAGGAAGGTCCTGCCACAATCTCTGCAGCAGGAGAAATCACTGTGTTTCCAGGTGTGGGAGAGCTCAAGGTCAGCGTCTCTATGGCAGACGAAAGAAGCATGTTCTCAGTGCTGGGAACTGGGGAAGAGGGAATTAATCCCTGTTACTGAAGTTGTCAGCTGCCAGTGTTTTGCAGACCCCACTCTAGAGTGCATAAGGGGATATGTCTTAAAGGGCGACCAAAAGAGGGGAAATGGGGAAAGGTTTTTTGAAGAGAAAGGGAGATTGTACAGGGAATCTCCCATGGGAAATTATAAGAGCCCTGGAAAATCCTACAAGCAGCTTGTTGTGCCTGCTCAGCACATGGGGAATTAGCAATGAGCGCTGTGGGACCTATGGCATGTCCTACTCAAAGGGGGAAGAAACATATCCTGGTGGAAGTAGATTTTGCCACCGGATATCCTGAAGCAGTTGCTCTAACTTACACAGAAGCTGATTCTGGGGCAACGGCCCTTTTCGCTATTTTTAGCAGCATGGGTTTCCCTAAAGAGATTTTATCTGACTGTAGGTTAAATCTCATGTTTCAGCTATTCAGTGAGTTATGGAAGTTGTGTGGAATGAAACAACTAAAAGCTGCCCCATATCACCCAGAGACAAATGGTCTGGTGAAAAGGTTCAATGAAACTCTAAAATCTATGCTGGAAATGTATGAAAATAAGAGAGTAAGACTGGGATGAAATATTGCCATTTTTGCTATTAGCTTATAGGGAGGTGCCCCAAGAATCAATCAGCTTCTCCCCAACTCATCTTCTATCTGGAAGGAAAGTGAGGGACCCCTAGATTTCATCAGAGACTCACAGGAAAGGGACACTAAGGCAGTGGGAGAGCCAGTAACTGAATACATACGAGGAGTCTGGTGGCACTTAAAGACTAAGGGATTTATTTGGTCATAAACTTTCATGGGTAAAAAAAAACCCATTTCTTCTGTTGCATGGAGTGAAAATTACAGATACAGGCATAAATAACTGGCACATGAAGAGCAGGGAGAATCAGTGCTGACATGGCCAATTCAGTCACTGTGAATGTGGTCCACTCCCTTGGTACTGACATCTCCTCATCAATTATTGGGAGTGAACCACATCCACCCTAACTGAACATACTTGTAAACACTCTTTTGAAATAGGTGACTTGGTGTTAGTGTTAAACTCTGGGGAAAAAAATACAAAATGCAAAATTCCTGGGAATGAGCTTTTGAGGAGACAGAATCGGTGAATGAAGATACATATGTTTAAAAGCCTCATGGTAATGCTATCTCACAACTGGTACATGTAAACAGACAAAGCTTATCCTAGCCTAGAATCAATGATATGATGGATATCTTAAGCAAAGCTAAATATCTCAGTTCTTTTAATTTAGTTAAGAGGTACTGGCAGATACCTTTAGATGATGATGCACAGAAAAAAAATCTGTTTTTGTTACTAATATGGGATTATATGAATTCAAAGTGTTACCATTTGGCTCAGTTAATGCAGGAGCCACTTTTCAGAGCCTGTTCCACCACGTGTAGTTTACAGGACTTTGTGAGGGTCTATGTCAATGAGATACAGGTGTTCAGCAACACACTTGGGAATTGCGTTGTAAAAGCTCAAAGAGGCAGGCCTGACTACAAAAGCCTCTATAAAATTGGAGTAGCCAAAATTCCTTATTTGGGACACTGTGTAGGGGGATATGGAAATTATGCATACAAAGGGAAAAGAAAACATGGTGGCAGATGCCCTGTACGGGCTCTGACCCTCTGCCCCCAAGTCAGCCAGTGGCTAACACTCCTGCAACTTTGCAAGGGGGGAGGTGTGATGGAATACACCCCTATATTCTCACCCTATACACTTTGTACAAAATATGCCTTCTGAGGCACCATCTGAAAACTAATAACTCTCTGGTCAATAATATCATGATGAAATGTGTGTAGCAACATTCTACGTAAAGTTATGAATTCTACCTCAATGATAATTGTAGTATGTGTTCAAATCCACATAGCCCTGATTAGGCAGAACCAAGCAAGCAGGTCTTAAAGGAATGTGTGTTTACCTCAATTTACATGTAAGTTGTAAATAAGGTCCTCAGGCAGAAAGAGGGGGAAGAAAGGAGACAAGGAAAATCTGCATTTCAGCAAACAGAGGTGAGAAGAAACAGCATGAAACCTCTTTCACCCTCAGACACCATGTCTCCTTTATTGTTTGAATAAACTTTGATGAGAGGTAATCTTCAGGAAAATGCATCTCAAAGAGGGAACGGACTATAAAGGTGAGGGGTAAAAACACCACCCGAGGCTCTCCCTATCCATCTCTCTCTTTTCCACCTAAGATGATAAAAGAAACAGCCTATGGATTTTGGGAGAAGATCCTGACTTGAAACTTGGTCAGCAATGTAACTGAGAACCTGGGGTAAGAATTTCACCTTGACCCAAGTCTCGTTTGTTAAGTTTAGAAAGTGTTTTATCTTTATTTCCCTTGTAACCATTTTTTACTTTAATGCCCTATACTTGTACTCACTTAAAATCTCTCTCTTTGTAGTTAATTAAGCTTGTTTTATTTTTTAATCATAACTAATCCAGTGTTTTGAACTGCGTGGGAAACTCCATTTAGGGTAGCAAACTGCTGTACATTGATTCCCTTAGAGGGGCGACAAACCAAATATATCTGGACTGCTCAGGAGAGGGCTGGACAGTGCAGAAACACACAGTTTTGAGGGGGAAACACTGGGAGTGTGCTAGGGTCACCCTGAAAATAGTAATCAAGGCTGCTGGAAACCAAAGTCTGGCCATTGTATGGTGACAGGCTGCTGGGGTCAGAGTTGCTGGCCCAGTGCTGTGGCTATACACAGACATTCAGGGTGCAAATGCTCTTTGGCTGTTTGTTGAAAGTTACATCGACGAAGCATTGTGAGGCACCTCAAGTTGCAGGGCAGGTACTAACAGCCCCTTACTGGTCTGGGTTGGACCCCAGAATGTCTCAGTTGTGAAGAAGGAAAACAAGCTAAATGGGGGTTAAAAACACATACTGTAAATGAATGGCTAATTGAACAATAATGATAATACCTAATACTTGAAACACTTTATATCTTCAAAGTATTTTTCCAAACATTAATTAACTAGCCCTCACATCACTAGTTCTATTAATTCCAGATACAGAGATTATAACATTGGGCCACCTCATTCCCCACTCCAAATGGAAATCAGTACAAGAGAACCAGGGGGAAGGAAAACTCCAGGAGCTTCAAGTCTTTGATTTTCCCCCACATCACTCCTTTGGGAGCGAGAGCAAAAATTAATCCCTATTACCATGTAAAGAGCAAGGAGGATCAGCCCCCAGAACCTGGGCTATCTGCATGGATGACAAGAGCTTCTACACTGGGTCCTATGGCCACCATACCATCAGTGGATCCATGCTGCAAGGGCCGGCTTCTACCCTGACCCACATCCATCAAAGGTATGCAAGTCCATGTCGGGTCTACAGCTGAGAGGGAAATCTCTTCAGAAAAAACATTGTACAATTTAAGGGAATACTTTCTTATTAGCCAATTCCTGCTTGGTGCCCAGCAGTGGAGGGGCTGGAGTAGAGAAATATATTTAGCACATCTACCCTGACACTGCATAGATACTGCAGTAATGGCTAAAACCCCCTTTCTTCAAAGAAACGAGGAGATACAGATCTAGTGGGATTGATCTCACACTGGTAGGACCAGGGTTACCATATGTCCATATTTTCCCGACATGTCCATTTTTTTAGTTGTTAATTGCCGTCCGGGAGGATTTTTTAAATATATAAAAATGTCCAGAAAATATGGACATATGATAACCCTACCCACTGCCCCTCTCTCCTCTTGGGGTGTCAGCTCTCTGCAGCCCGCGGATTCCAACTCCCTCCTCCACCCCAGTGCTGCTGCAACCCCGCGCCCCATGTCTAGGAGTGGTGGTGTCTCTGCAGCCAGCTGCGGGTGGGGGTGACCCGTGGCCGCTTCTCCCTCCTCCGAGCATCCCCTGCAGCCCTGGCAGAGCCTCAGTCTCCCCCCCTCTGCCCCGGCCGTGCAAGAAACCTCCCTGCCAGCGGTCTGCACAGCTGGGGCTGACTCTCCCCCCTGCGGAGCTGCTGCCTGGGGGGAGGGTCCCGGAAAATGGGAAAGTTTCTCAACGTGTGATGGCGGCTCCCAGGAGCCCGAGCTTTCTCCCCGCTTCTCCCCCGCCCCGAGAAGGGCCTGCGTTGCAGCACCTTCTGCAGCCGCCCGGCCTGAGCTGCTGCAGCCTGGCCAGGTCCAGCTGGGAGTGGGTGGAGGCCCCGCTGAGCCTGGGGACAAGGCCTGGGCCACGCACGCAGCATTTCTCTGCTCAAGCCCAGCCAGAGAGGGAGCTTGCAGCTGGGATGCAGCCTTGCAGGTGGGAGCGCGTTGGGGCTGGGATGCCCAGCTCGGGGCCCGAAGCAACTTCCTGCCCCCCCCCCCCCGGCTCCTGCTGTGTGGGGGAAGCGCCTGGCCAGGGGTGCACGGACTGGAAAGCGGCGGGAGCCGGGAAGGAGGCGGCTGTTTCGAGTGGCTGGGAGGGAGGAGGGGGAATGTGGTGCGCTCAGGGGAGGAGGCACGGCCGGGGCGGGGATCTGGGGAAGGGGTCCAATGGGGCAGGGAGGGGGCAGAGACTTTGGGGAAGGGGTTGGAATGGGAGTGGGGAAGGGGCAGAGTTGGGGCAGGGCCGGGGCCCCCGGAGTGTCCTTTTTTTTCAATGTTCAAATATGGTAAACCTAGGTAGGACTCAACAGATAATATGGTCTGAACCCTACTATGTTAACAAATGTGATGCCCCCCCTGAAATTCTATAGTATAAAACTGCCCATGTTCAAAGATCAAGTCAGTATCAAAGCCAGGATTAGACCTGTGGATGGCCCTGGTTCCTAGTCCAATACACTACTCTTCTCCAGATGCAGCTGTTGGTTTTGTGGACTACTGGAATAGTCTCCTGGAGTAAGAAACTGTATGCATCTAAATTAAATATACACCTACTGGAAATACTGAGACTGTATTGTTAGCCAATATGTATTTATAGTTGAAGAAACAGCAAGGAGATGACACATGAACTACCCCCCTCTCCCCTGACTCATGATATTTAAAGGGAATGTACTGTATTACACAATAATAATGAACTAAATACAAAATTATAGGGGCTAAGTAGTACAATATTAAGAACATAACCTTGCAGAGATACTCACTGGTAAACAAGAAATTAGGGAAAAACAGATGGTAGAGAAAAACAGGGGTTAGGGAAAAGTCCAGAAAGAATGAAAACCAAGAAAAACAAAAGTTAACTCCTAAGACAGGGCTTAGGAGCCTATGGTGATAGGGTTTAAACCCTGAGACAGGGCTTAGCTACTACAAGACAAGCACTACATGTAAACTCCCTGAGGGTCTGTGGAACAAAGTAGGTGAGCAGCAGCCTCAAAGAGGCAGATGTCTGTAACTTGTATAGAATGTTTTTAGTTGGGGGTGGGAGGGTAAAGTAAATATGACCCTTTGGGCAGTGGAGCAGGAGCAATTTTTTCAAAGTGGGAATGGTACTGGTGCAACTGTCATTGGGAAACCAGGAAGTTTTGGCAGCTGGTACAGAGGTAGTTTTGGAGATCCTGTCACTGGGAGGCAAAAGAGGGTTTGGGTCCTTAATCTGATCATTTCAGATAGTAGGGGAATCATGGCAGCCCATCAATTGAGTTCATAAAGGTCTATGCGGAGGTGGGAAGGAGGAGATTATTCACAGAACAGAACCAGCAAAGCACAGGCATTGTGTAGCTGCACATTCAGTACATGGTTTCTGAGGATAGTCCCTCCCTGAGAAACAGTTAAATTGAGCTTAGCCAAGAAACCAAAACATTGATAGGGCCCTATCTAAAAGTGAGATATAAGAATTGCTATTTAATAAGATAAAAGTTGTACATGCACATATAACAAGACTGAGTATATGCATAATTGTTAGTCCAATTTTCATTTGGAACCCATTTCAAAATGTAGTATGGATGAGACAATGATGGATGAATTAAATGATTGCTTCCTGAAACTTGTCAAGGATCAACCTGTCTAGATCAGTTTCCAAACACTGAAGAGAGCAGAATAAATAAATCAGAAATAGGACAATACTGTCAAGAGGCCACAATATGATTAAATGTGATGTGGAAATCAAATTTAATTACTATCAAAAGAAAACTGTGCAATTTTAGATAACTGTAGATGTGAAAGGATATTACACAAAATGGTTCTAGACAAGTATCAGGTACTCCAGTCATAGGGGGAAAAAGGTCTGACTAAATGTAGATGGTAATTACAATATTTTCTTCAGAAGTCAGATGCAGCTTTAATGAACTCCACATCGTTAAACAGGTCAATAAGAAACTGAGGGGGAAAATAGAATATGCTATACTTACAAGAAAATTAGTAGTAAAGAACACTGGGAAGAATACAGGGAGATACTAAAACAGATAAAGAGGAGTATTACAAATGCAAAAACTTTGAAATATACATAGCTACAGATGCTAAAACACAATTTTTTTCCAATGAAACAAAATAAGAGATAAGTGAAAGAAGATTGAGACAGAAAATAAGACTGAAATGGAATACAAAAGTTACATATGGGGATTAAAAAAATAAAGAAAAAATGACATGCCCTAAGAAACCAAAAGGGATATACACGGAATAAAAAATATACTGTGTATGTGTGTATATATATATATTCAAGCTACAATGCTGCAACATGGCAAAATTGCTTATTTGACTAGAAGCACACAAACATGATATCCTGCATGGAAAAAACTTGTCCATCTTTGGTTATAAGTAAAATAATTCAAGCTGCTGACAAGCAAGCTTGAAGGGTATTTTATGTAATATAATTCAGATTAGCACAGATATAATTTCAGACAGAGTGGAGAAAGTACCCTAAAAACTGCAGTTTATTTATTTTCAAGACTGCTTTCATAAAAAGTCATGTTTAATAGAGCTCTATTAATATTAAGCCCTACTGGGTGCAGAAAAGCAGCCAAGAGCAATATCCAAGACAGCCATCTTGGCTGGAGTGGAGAATTTTCATCCTTTTCCAACAGTTCATTTGCTATTTGTTGTTTATTTTCCTCAGTACTTGTGTAGTTTTATACCATTACATATGTGTATTAAATCAGAGTTTTCTATATGAAGAACATAAAGAACGGCCATACTGGGTCAGACCAAAGGTCCATCCAGCTCAGTATCCTGTCTGCCGACAGTGGCCAATGGCAGGTGACTCAGAGGGAGTGAACCTAACAGATAATGATCAAGTGATCTCCTCTCCTGCCATCCATCTCCACCCTCTGACAAACAGAGGCTAGGGAAACCATTCCTTACCCATCCTGGCTAATAGCCATTAATGGACTTAATCTCCATGAATTTATCTAGTTCTCTTTTAAACCCTATTATAGTCCTAGTCTTCACAACCTCCTCAGGTAAGGAGTTCCACAGGTTGACGGTGCACTGTGTGAAGAACTTCCTTTTATTTGTTTTAAACCTGCTGCCCATTAATTTCATTTGGTGGCCCCTAGTTCTTATATTATGGGAACAATAACTTTTCCTTATTCACTTTCTCCATGCCATTCATGAATTTATATTAAATATTCCACACTTATCTCTGATATAGTTCAGTTTTTGTTTTTAAATGTCTTCAATTGAAAACTGCCCCTATTTTGCTCAGCACAGAAATCTGAAGGTATATGAATAGAATATTAATTTGAATAAAATATGAAATCTGATAATGTAAAATTTTAATAAATTAAACACACATCATTGAGCCTACTGCTCATGCTGGTAAACCTGATTACAAGTAACATAACTTTTGACAAAGGGAACAGATTTTGCAAAAGAGCCTGAGTACTTTAGAAAGTACTTTAGACTTCAGTATGCAAATAGCCCATAAAACACATGCAGGCTGGGGATTGT
Organism: Mauremys reevesii; assembly: GCF_016161935.1. Classification (NCBI taxonomy): domain Eukaryota; kingdom Metazoa; phylum Chordata; order Testudines; family Geoemydidae; genus Mauremys; species Mauremys reevesii. The sequence goes on along the minus strand of NC_052624.1, from coordinate 171,520,047 downwards.
GCATACACACAACTAGATTTTGCAGGGACCTCTGGAAAATAAGACCTGAATCCATTCCTTTTTCTCTCTGAGCTGTTTTTGTATTCCTACATTCATGGTTCTACACATACAAATCAATAGCATTTGGTGGATTCCCCTTCATGAGCACCACTAGAGCAAGACACTAGGGTAAAAGTGGGACTACCCAACCAGAAATGACAAGTCTAATACATCGGTCTGTTGACTTCACTTGGTTGAGCCAACCTGCTTCCCTACCTTCTGTTCCAGTAGCCTCGATCCCAACCAATTACACTTGAAGCAAATGTTAACACAATCTACAGACCAGCCCACACATTAGAAACATGACTAAGTTGGGAGGTAGGCATGAATTTTCATAGTGCTGCTCTGGGTCACAGGCATCAGACTTGTAGATTCATAGCTGCATGTGAAGCCTTGAAAGTCACTGGTTTAGTCCTGCTGTTCTACAGTATTACTTCATCCACTAAAAAGTCAAATTCAGCCCTCTAAATTTCCCTGCTTCTATTGATTTTAATTAACTTAAGGAACTCACTGAACATAAAGTCTAGAAAACCATAATTAATATATAGTAATATAAAATTTATCTAAGCATTACCATCATTTAGTTTTTTAAAAGCACAGGAAAGCTAAAGATAACTACGTACAAAATTCCAGGTTCAGAAAGGTAAATGCAACGAGGACAGATAACCCTTCAGTTTATATTATTAAAAAACGCACATTTAATAAGGGACTTTACTGAGTGTGAAAATCTCACACTATGGACACTGTCAACTCAATTTACTATTTGTAGCCTACTGATGACAGCATAAAAAATTCAAAGCGGCCATCACACAGCAATTTTTTTTCATTTAGAGAATCTCAGATATTCTCAGTGGGGAGAATGTGTGCATTTTTTTTTTTAAGAATGAACACAGCAAAGTATGTAGAGTAACTAGAGATGTAGTGATGCTACACAGTAGCATAATTAACATTTCAAAAATACTGTATGGTTCAATGACATTTACAAGATTAGTAACATTCACTTTTATTCAAAGTTTGATTCTACAGAGCATTACCAAACTCAGCATCACAGCTTTCCGATTCACATTCAGGGAATGTTCCTGTCTCTACAAAATCACCAAATAATTCTGCAGCGAAGACTTCTCTTGCTATTTTCTGTAAACTGAACATAGAGAGAGAGACTTTCCACATAAAATACACTCTTTGTGCATGTAATTACATAGAAGTCCTTGTGAATACATAAACTGTCTATTGCTGCTCAACTGCACAACATACAAAGACAAATTTCACTATATGACTGAATAACTCACCAAAAACACACTGCATTATCAAACTTATTTTCCCACAGCTCAGTTAAACTCTATTGAAAACATATGAACTGCTTTGAAATCACAATGTATTGTTTTAAATCATTACAATCAACAAAACATAGTTGTTGAATTTCCCTCTCTCACTCTCAAATTCATATGACATTTAATTTGTTTGATATAGAAACCTTTTTTTCTTAGTTAAGAGATTGCTTTGCCATGAGCCCTGAGCAAGGAGCAGCAAACTGTTATGAGGGCCCTGGAGCAGATCAGCACAGATTGTGACTCAGAGTTGCAATCTGTTTTCTGAGTTTCCCGTCCCAGCAAGGAGGAAGTACCCTTCACCAGTTCTACACCCAAGGCAGCGTACTTCCATCAGCATGCTGGCATTGTTCTACTAGCCGGCATGTTTTTGGATTCAGACAAGGTTCCTTCCATTCTCCACAGTCCTGTCCACTTGGGCGGAAGGGGCAACGCTAGCCTCACAGAGGCTGCTCTTCTAGCTGAACTGCCGCCTGCAATCTAGGCAAGGGAGTAAAATGGGCCGTACAAGCTGGGATACAACCTGGCCCTAAAGCAGTAATATAGTTTAAGGAAAGGGAAATTTGAGGGTGGAGGGATTGCTTGTAAATTTGGTCTCTTCTGTTGCAACACAAAACTAGAAAAATTATTACAATTTAAATGGAAGAAAAACATACCCATTGTATTGATGTCATGACTTTTTGCCCCCATTTAACATTCTGATCCATAGTTGAGGAAACAAATTTAAAGGGGAAAAATGATTTTGCCTTCTTCCTGCATTGGACCCATCGTTCTGAACAGAAGTAATAATTTATGAAAAGTAGCAAGAAGTGGGTAATAAGAATGATCAAATGCAAAAATAGTCACTACAAATATATGAGACTAGGATTCAGACAAACTATCACTGAAAATCCCTCACAGCCAGAATTAACCTGAGATTTAAAAATGCTGTTAATACTGTTCATTAGCTATGTACTGAAAAAATAACAGCTTCCCATAAGCAATAATTTTCTCTCTCTCTCTCTATACATACATAATATATATATATACACATACACACACACACACACACAGAGATAATATACCATTTTTAATAATATACCTCTGCATCTTGAAACTCTGAGAACAGTCTGATCGGTTCAGATTTGTTGCCTGACAATTGCATCCAAAGAGGATATCAACACATTTCTGTAATGCTTAAAGGATGTATTGATGACCAGTTAGCAGCTTTGTAAAAGGTTTCTTCTTTAGAGAGATGATGCTTCTCCATGCAAAATGTTTCTAATATATTTATATATAAGCAAAATGAGCCCCAAAATCCCAAAGAAGATACTATGACTGCCTGGGAAATGGAAGCATTTCATTCCTCAGGTAAAAGTGGACTTTGAGTGTAACACTTTCATAAGAATGTCAAACAAAAACGTTATCAGACTTGTTTAGCAGATTAAAATGTTTTAGATAAAAATATTGTTCGGCCCTTTTTCCGAGATTTAAAATTGTATTTTTAAGATATGGAAGGCTTATGTCTGAAAAAGAAGCTCGAAAGCTTTAGGTGGAGTTCTGTGATCTAAGCAGGTAAGCCCAGAACTGATATGTGGACCACCTTATCCAGACTGTTGAAAGTAATAGTCGACAATTAAACAAAACAGTCTCTGCTCATCAAACCTTAGGAAAATAGACAGAGTTGAGAAACAGACACATCATGGTTGCTGGGATTACCATGTTGCTTTAGAAAGAAGCTACAGACTACAAAGAAGTGAGAAATATGATTAGAAGAGGGTGGGCTGCTGCTAGACTTGAATTTAAGGGCTAGGTCTTGTGATAAACTTAGCACTGCTGGGGGGTGGGAGGTAATGGCTGACTATGCCATTAAAGAGATAAAGAGAAAAAAGTAACTTCTGTTGAATCAGTCACTATGTTTCAAGAGAGAGTTATTGATGTTGGACATCCATGCCCAACTCATGAGAAGAGAACATGGTCAGTAAAGTCCTGATAGTAAGCCTGTTCTTTATGTATTCCAGAAAGGATGGGGGGGGGGGGGACGAGAAAGGGGGAGGAGAAGGAAAGGAGAAACACTCATAGTTGGAGCCCAACAAACTACAGACCCTAATCCATTGTAGACAACTAGGAAATCTGTGAATTTTGAAAACTGAGTAGTGAAACAGTTCTCCTTGGGATGCATCAGGAGAGATATTTCCAGTAGAGATAAGGAGGTGTTAGTAACGTTATACAAAGCACTGGTGAGACCTCATCTGGAATATTGTGTGCAGTTCTGGAATCCCATGTTTAAGAAGGATGAATTCAAACTGGAACAGGTACAGAGAACGGTACTAGGATGATCCGAGGAATGGAAAACCTGTCATATGAAAGGAGACTCAAAGAGCTTGGCTTGGTTAGCCTAACCAAAAGAAGGCTGAGGGGCGATATGATTGCTCTCTATAAATATATCAGAGAGATAAATACCAGGGAAGGAGAGGAATTATTTAAGCTCAGTACCAATGTGGACACAAGAACAAATGGATATAAACTGTCCATCAGGAAGTTTAGACTTGAAATTAGACAAAGGTTTCTAACCATCAGAGGAGTGAAGTTCTGGAACAGCCTTCCAAGGGGAGCAGTAGAGGCAAAAGACATATCTGGCTTCAAGACCAAGACTGATAAGTTTATGGAGGGGATGGTATGATGGGATAGCCTAATTTTGGCAATTAATTGATCTTTGACTATTAGTGGTAAATATGCCCAATGGCCTGTGATGGGACACTAGATATGGTGGGATCGGAGTTAATACAGAGAATTCTTTCTTGGGTGTCTGGTTGGTGAGTCTTGCCCACATGCTCAGGGTTTAGCTGATCACCATATTTGGGTTCGGGAAGGAATTTTCCTCCGGGGCAGATTGGCAGAGGCCCTGGAGGTTTTTCGCCTTCCTCTGCAGCGTGGGGCTGAAGGAATCTCTGCACCTTGAAGTCTTTAAACCACAATTTGAGGATTTCAATAGCTCAGACATAGGTCAGGAGTTTGTTACAGGAGTGGGGGGAGGGATAGCTCAGTGGTTTGAATAATGGCCTGCTAAACCCAGGGTTGTGAATTCAATCCTAGCGGGGGACATTTAGGGATCTGGGGCAAAAATCTGTGTGGGGATTGGTCCTGCTTTGAGCAAAGGGTTGGACTAGATGATATTCTATGGGTGGGTGAGATTCTGTGGCCTGCGTTGTGCAGGAGGTCAGACTAGAAGATCATAATCGTCCCTTCTGGCCTTAAAGTCTATGAGTCTATACTAGAGGGAAAGGTGTATTTGTATATATATGTTAAAATTCTAGTGTGGGCAAGTCAGTTGTATTTGTAACAGAGACCCTAGGGTTTACCTTGACCATATAAAAAATTAAAAATACACCTTTTTCTAGTAAAGACGTCTCCAAGGGTAGGGTCTCAAGCCCCTTCCCTCTCCAAGATTAGTGACTGACCAGAAGAGTTAATTAGGGACACCAGAAAAAGGTCCTTGCTCTGTTATCATCCAAGTTGTTATACTGTAGTATGAATTTCACCTATTTGGCAGCAAGTAAACATGCGGAGCAACTTTCAAGTACATAATCCTCCCTTAGACATACCACTGAATTAAAAAAATTGGTACCTCATGCCAGATATTTAAATTATGAGAGACCTCCCTATATATCTTCCTACCTAATTTAAAGACTGCCTAATAAACCTTACTAGTTCTGAACCTAGGAGACTGGAATCACATATTTACTTAAGTGTGACTGACAAATCCAAACAGCCATCTCTCAATCACAGCTGGCAATTCAATGCTCAAAACGATCCTTTTCCCTTCTACATTCTTCCTTGAACTCCCTTGCTTGTTCTCTATTTTCTCCACTCTGAAGAGATTTGGAGAAAATTTGTTTTTTTTGCTTGGATGATCATCCCACATATATGGAACACAATAAATCTGAGAGAATTGGCAATTGCAGGTATAATCTCTCAACTCAAGTGTTCAAATATCTTCACTCTGTATTTCAAAAGCCAAATCCCGCATAATAACAATCCCTGAAGTCTCTAGCCTATCATTCATCTTAGTTCTGGCATTCACTTAATGGGTTAAGACTGAAACTTACTGCCTTGTGTAGTAATACAATAATTACATACACACAAAAAACATGTTAACATGGTGTTTTAACCTTAGACACATCAATGTTAACTTTTACAGAGGACTCCAGAGAACTGATCAGCAAAACTGCAGTGAGTATTTGGGCTCATTTTCTCATTGTAATCAACATGCTGAATTCTTCCCTTCAGGAAACTCTTATTATGCAAATTCATGATAAACTAAAAGTATCTGAAAGGAAACTGGGTGTTAAAGTCACACCGATTCTGGAGTTATATTCCTTCTTTTGACAATATTCCTGGACTCCAGTAAAATGGGACTCCATAAATGTAAAAGATTATGGAACACTTAAACCCTTTATATCTTTGGAGCTTCTTATAAAAATTAGAAAAGGTGAATATAAAGTGGATTTGTTAACTATTTGCACTTGAATATAATTTGGAAATGATAGAAAATGACAACTATATTAAATCACATACATGAAAGAGAAAAGGAATATAGGTATGTGAATACATGTTCTAGTGAGGGAGTCGGGGGAGAAGCTAATATTTGATATTGGCTGACCAAGTGAATAAGACTATAATCCCATACCATCCCACACAACTGTATGCAACAGGATTGGTAGGTAAGAAAATAAAATCACTCAAATTTAGTAGTACTGTAGAAACTTACTTCAAAGAGTACTACGCCACACCATGTGAGTAAAGAGAACTCACTGACAATATAAGAAACAGGGAATGGATTTTGAAGACAAGCTATTAATTTTATTATTATTAAATGTCATAGAAAAGTATTTTAACATCAGTTTATAAAGGCTTTAGCAAAACTCAATTTCTTTAGGAAGTGAACAGGAGAATATGTTTGAAATGTATTTACTCAGAACGTATCAATGACAACAATCTGATTTACATGAGAACAGAGGTAATTTGGCAAGATTTTCCATTTCAGTTTTTTTTCAACAAATAGCTTTCTTTACTATTTACGGCACACTGGTGTCATAACGATGTCAGGCACAATATTTAAAAGATGTAAAGGGGAGTGAGTAAATAAGAGTTACAAGTTAGAACTTGTGAAGCAACAAGACAACATATTCCATTTTCTCTTTTTCCTGTTCCCTGCACCCCACCTGAACAAATGAAGGACTGCCTTGATTAAAATTATATACATAGCTGCTAGTGAATATTAACATAATAAGCTAAAATACCACCTTTGGATAAAATTTTCACTAAGAAAGAAAAATCTGACAACCACTCTATATGGATTATATTACAAAAAAAGCATTTTCAGGTAAAAATCCTATTTCTGCAGCTGAGGTACAGTAATTCAAACAGACAAAATAGGTTAAGTATTACTATTAACATTCAAAGAGCAGGAGACACCCTTTGCAAATGAGACTCAGAACCGCAATACTTACTAAATGTCTGATCCTGAGCCACTGAAGTCAACGATAGTTTTGCCACTGACTACAAATGGTGCAAGATTGAGCCCTATGCAACTATAGCTTTAGATGCTTGGCATCCTCCATGATACTTAAGAGGATAAACAGATGATAAAGGACCCTGCCTAGATTTTATTTCATTGTTCATCTAATGCCAGACATATTCCTTATTTGAAAACGGATTGGGACAAAAAAATATTTCCTGGTTCAAACGGATATGTAAAGAAATGAACTGTGTATACTACAACCTTATTCTCAAAAAAAAATCAAGAAAGGAGGTTTGTGTCAATGTTTTAACTGACACTGTAAGCTGACAAAATAGCAATCAAGAAAATGATCTTGACAGTTAAGAATCAAAGGGCTTTTCTACACTTAGGCCATGTCTACACTAGAGACCTTACAGCAGCACAGCTGTGCCACTGTAAGATCTCCCGTGTAGCTGCTCTATGCCAACGGGAGAGAGCTCTCCCATCGGCATAATTAAACCACCCCCAGCAAGCGGCTGTAGCTATGTTGGCAGGAGAGCTTCTTCCACTAACGTACTGCTGTTCACACCGGCCCACCTATCGATGTGACTTATGTCGGTCAGGGGTGTGGTTTTACTGCTAAAAGTGCTAGTAGACATAGCCGTACAGTGCTGCAGCTGCACCAGTGCAGCACTTAGTGAAGATGCCACCTATGCTGATGTGAGAGCTTCTCCCATTGGTGTAGGTACTCCACCTCTCCAAGAGACGGTAGCTATGTCGATGGGAGACGCCCTCCCCTCAACGTAGTGCTGTCTACACCAGGAGTTAGATCCATATAATTGCATCACTTGGGATATGGATTTTCTACACCCCTGAGTGACATAGTTATACTGACTTAAGTTTGTAGTGTAGACCAGGGCTCAGACACATAGACAAGTTTGAAAAAGAGGAGCATTACATTAACTCTCGACAACAGTACAATAGACCTAGCAAGACAATGTCACTTCTCTAAGCAATGTACTATTGAAGAGATGGGTCTTCACTGGGTGCCTATTAATGGAGTCAAGGGGAAAGTGAAGTATTGTGGACCTAAATAATATGGAGGTATACTTAACCAGCCCTTCCTGCAGGAAGATCGGCATCTGAGTTATGAAGTCCTTTCTATGTTCCCAGCCTTATCAAAACAGAAAATATTTTTCTAAACATAGGAATAAACTTTTAGTTAGATGTTCTTGCAGACTGAAATAACATACCCACAACCTCATCTCACACCACCCTTGTCAACAGCCTACAGATTCATATGACAGATTGGTTCCCTCAGACAGACTGTTTGGAAACTGCTGCAGCAGCCACATATTTCTGAAAGAGATTTGTACTTGACTGGCATACTGAGCCAGTCAAGTACATGCTGGTTATACTACAATGGCTCTGCATGGTCTACTTTATTTTTGATCCTTACCTTGTATCAAAAAAGGCTCAGAAGAGAAAATGTACATTAAAACCTAGGACACACTAAGAGAAAAAGAACCTGTATGCTCTTTACCTGGAGCATGAGTCCTTATGAATTTTATGTGCAGTATTATGTGAATAACGAGAAACACTACTTACCTCCTCATATTTTTCTCAGGTTGCATATTTCATTTTCAAGTATTGCAAAGATTTTCAATACTGGCAATATAGTAAATCTTAAGGGCAAGTTTGTTAACCACTTACTCACATAGGTGAATGATTGCTCAGGAGTATTTTCTTTGACGTTAATAAAACTACTTATGTAACTTGCTCACCAATGATTTGGGGATTCACAATATGGCCCTAAGATTGTTTCCTGAATTAAAGACCCACTGCCTGGGGATTCAAGGCAATATACTCTTGTTAAATGTTCTTGTTTCATGTCAGGCTGGTAATTTAATTCCAAGTTGCATTCACAATTTTGAATTCCTCTTTATTGAGCTGTCTCAAGTTATACACTTTCTCCCTTCCCTCATTGGTATACAACCCTTCACTCTTCCAAAGCATGAATGTACTTGCCATGTTATAAGTCAATACTTCTGAAACTGCCATAATGATCAAAAAGTTGCAAATGAACAGTTTACACACATAGCTACTACTCACGTTTACTATCTTGAAGGCTAACTAGTAAAAAGGAGAATTAAAAAAAATACAGCTTGAAGTACATATTATTTTAAACTCTTGAACCAAATGACAAATTTAGGTCTGATGGTTGTGGGCATAGTTTTTCAATGGATCTTGATTTTAATGAACACTAGATCAGGTCCAGACACTGGATCAAGTAAGTTTTCATTTGTATTTTATTTATTATCATTAAATACTCCAATATTTACCTGTAAAACATTTTTCAAAATGGCTATAATACTTAAAAAAATTACGCTAGAAAGAACTATATAAATGCATAAGCTGTATAAAAGCACATACTTTATACAAAAGCATAAAAAGAGTCAGTGGAGGATTTGCAAAACCTACATTATTTTTTTCAATCCAATAAGCTTGTTACAAGGTTAGGATAGGACAGATGTTTATTTCTTTAAATGATAGCTAGACCAGTGGTTCTCAAGCAGGCCTGGGCTATACGCAGAGGTCTTCCAGGGAGTACATCAACTCATATAGGCATTTGTCTAGTTTTACAACGGGCTACATAAAGAGCACTAGCAAAGTCAGTTTAAACTAAAGTTTTATACAATGACTTGTTTATACTGCTCTATATACTATGCACTGAAATGTAAGTACAATATTTATATTCCAATTGATTTATTTTATTATATTGTAAAAATGAGAAATTAAGCATTTTTCAGTAAGAGTGTGCTGTGACACTTTTGTATTGTTATGTCTGATTTTCTAAGCAAGTAGTTTTTAAGTGAGGTATGCAAGAAATGTTGGGTACGCAAGACAAATCAGACTCCTGAAAGGGATACAGTAGTTTGGAAAGGTTGAGAGCCACTAATCTAGACAAGTCATCTACAGGTGATTTATTCTGAAGTAAATACCATACCATCTTTGTCAGAGTGCATTTATAAGAATAAAAAAAAACCCCCACAAAACAGCTGACATCACATAGGCTCAAGAAAACAACTCACGCGCACCATTACTTCTGACCACCCAGTCCAATGATACTAAATATTCTCTCTGATGATAATCACATTCAGTCCCTCCCAACCAGCAAATAAGCCAAGGAATAAGGTTCCATTAAAGTCATATACCAGCAATGCAGTGTGAAATAGTATGTTATTAGCAAAACACAGCCTTGAGAAATGAGTTTTAAGGCCCTGATCCAGTAAAGCACTAAGACAAGTGAATAGCGTTAACAGTCTCATTGAAGTCACTGTGCTTAAGAGGTTTGTTAGGTCATGGCTTAAATACAGTTCTACTGTAAAAAGTGACTGAACTGTGGAATTCCCAGTTTACTGCACCTCAATTATTTCTGTACCAAATGTCCTTAGTCTACAAGTAACAGTATTTTTTCCCAACTTCCAGGCTCACAAACTCAACCTAGGCTCTAACAATCAAGCTGGATTGTTTCCATTTTGCACACTAGCACTAGTAATTTACGGTTCAGCAGGCTAAATTATGCCTTCAGCAACACCTGTATAACAATGTTGTTTTTAATGGGATTTTCCTTCACTGAAATTTCTTTTCCAGTTTCTTCCCGTTTGGTATCTCATCTCTTCTGCTGTTCCTGAAACATCTACAGGAGCAAGGGAGAGATTCCTTCTACTTTTCAGAATTCTCTGATCACAGTGTTTAAGCATTTAAAAACAAAAGCCACTAGCCCTCTGTTTTGTTAATTGGTCTACTGTATAGATATAGCACCACACAGGTTACCAGATAACTACACTTGATATCGACCTGGAGGAGAACTGGACAATCAACAGTAGCATCTGCAATGAAAGATGATTCAAGTACTGTAAAGTAAGGTTTGTCTCTCTTTGTTCCTGGCTAGATGCAGTTACCTTAGTTCCCTGCACCAAACTAGGGAAGCTCAAGCAAAAAGCTGAAGCAGAGCACTGAACAGACCCATCTGCAGCTTCATAATTCCTCTGCAGTGAGAATTCTGTTTTCTTATTCACTTGGTGTCATGGTTCCTGGGCTAACAGCACCTCTGATACCTGCTGATCTCTTTGAGTGTAATGCATCTCAGATCTCAGACTACTAGCCATCACCTATCTTGGGATGGAATCACATGATTCTCCCACTTTCAGTACAGGCCCTGGCTGCAGTCCTCTGGTACTAACCATGATTAGCTACACAGGCCTGATTCAGAGTCAGACCTTGGAATTCTGTTCACTCCAGAAGTACTGACAGTGGTATTCAGTAACCAAACAGCCTTTTTAATGCAAAGTATTATTTATTTAGAGCCAAAGCATTTAAGAGAAAACAGATCTTAAAACAATAAGCAAACTGTACACAGGTCTAGTTTATGAGGTGTCTAACCATATTCCAGAAGCGGGCCCTGGTAGATCTAATTTCCTATAGACTCCTCCATAAGCCTCTCTTTGTGTCAGCTTGTCTTCATGGACAGCCCCTGGCAACTGACAATGCCCTCTCTTCTCCTCCAAGAGCCTTAGACTGTTTCATTTCCTTTTGATCTCCAGGCTGCCAGCCTAACAAAACAAGGCTTGCATCTTTGCTGGAGACAGGATATAGGATCCTCCAAGTCAGTAGCTTTCCAAATTGTCTTTCAAGTGTGTGCCAGGATGTTCTTATCGGAGGAGCTCTTGTGTTGCTCTCCTGCACAGTCCCCACTGAATTAAAGCATTATAGGTATATAACAAACACTCCACTACCTCCAGTGTAAATTATACAGTCACTCAATAATTAGGTTACATATTAGTACTCTTAGATTATAACACAGCAAGCTCCATGATGTCACACCTGACCATGGGTAAAATATCCTCTTCTGTGGGTACAGCTGATTCTTTTGCCTGAAGACCATTGACCACAACTGTATTAGGTACCCACACTTGGACTTTTTTCTGAAATGTACATTATCTTGTCTAAGGCACTTTCCTTTTGATTGTTGTTTTCATTCTGAACAGATCACTTCTGCAATGCATGCAAATGGGAAAACCAGTTTCAGTTTTTGAGCTGGATGGAAAGTTTCCTAGTTGGGAAACTGAATTCTGTGACCAGGCCCCAAACTAGAATTACTCTCCTTGCTGTCGTTTCAAAATAATGGTGGGAAAATAGCTGTGCTCTGACGAAATGCCTCATTGATCAGATTCAGATTCTCAATTCCCTTCTCTCACAAGAGTCATTCATCAGAGGAAGGCAACAAGTACTTTCTTGCTCTCTCTCATGGAGGTTTTTTTTTTTTTAAATAGCATTTTGACGTATGAGAATCACTATTGGATGAATTCTGTGAGGATTCAGATGAAAGGGCTCAAGCCCTTTTATGTGACTCCTTTTTGGACTTCCCAAGCCAGCTTTTGACCTAGGTGCTGGTGGAATGGTTCTCTGAGGTGACCTTCCCCAGACTCTGTGTTAGTTTGGAGTTTGGCAGGGGTGGAGCAGTAGAGGTGAAGTTAGCCTTTTCCCCCCAAAACCACTATCCAAATGAGGACCACAGAGGAGGGAAAGCAGTGATAACTGCTAGTGGGACAACTGCAATGGAGAAAGGTTGAAGTTTAGCCTTCCCGGATTTCCCCCTAAAGGGGAGGTTTTACCTGGATTGGAGCGCTTTTTTCCCTTCTTGGGTTTCTGATGGTGCTGCTGCCGCCTCTCTCCCTCAGCACTGCTCTCTACCACTGTAGTAGCTCTGGCTCCTGCACTGACCTGCTCCTCCACAGCAAATTTTAGCAGACTACCAGTTTCTCCACAAGACTCAGCAACTGCAGCACTAGTTCCCTCTTGGAAGGCTTCAAGTTGCTCCTTTTCCCTCAACTCAAGCAGTACTTTGTCAGGGGAGCTTCTCTGTGACCCAAAGCAGCATTCATGAATGAGAGTTGAGGAAGAGTTCCTTGCACTGGCTATGCTTTGGGCCATCTACCATTTTGTAGATGCTGGCCTAAAACAGCAGGCAGAGGGTGGGAAATTCTGCTCCGTAGGAAAGGAAAAGAGGTGGGAGCATAAAGACATCACAGAAAAGTTGGCAAGGGAGCAGAGAAATAAAATGTAAACAGAGTTCCTAGCTGCCTGCTATTAGAAGTAGACACAGCTGGTAGTAATTTGATGAGCAGCCCATTCCTCTTTACCCCATAACTCTAACTTGCCCAGAGACAAAGCTCCAGGTGCCTCTGGTCCAATCAGTAGAGAGGCAGCAAATCAGAGGACATGCCCCTCCCAAAGAACAATCCTTACTACCAGGTGCAGTGCTTATATGTTGAGGAGCTTAATTACAATCAAGGGACTCCTTCCTAGCATTACACACAGTAAACAGCTGCATGATCTGGCTCTGATGTATTAGTTAAAAAAACATTATTAAGGTTGCAAAGTCACTCAAAAGTTAGGAAATGCCAGAATTTAGGTTGACTTTGTAACCTTAATTGAGTTCCTCTGTGCCTATGCACTATGATACAGTCTTTAATTACATGATTACACAGTTTTTTTCATATTCAGTACACAGGATGGATGGTGCTCACTTAATGAGCAGCTATTCAATATTTTGTTTTCACCTTGTGAGCCTTGCCTTATTTACAGCACTCTATTCAAACCCTGCTCTCAAGACAGAGTTAATAAATTTCCTCCTGGGTTTTTCTATCAATATAGTATCTGAGTGATTCACAAATATTAATGAATTAATTTTCACAAACCTGTGAAATGAGGGGGAATTATTCCCATTTTATATGTTGAGAACTGAAACAGAGAGAGAGAGAAAGGTCAAAAGTATCTACTAATTTTAAGTGCTCAATATGAGCTATGCAGGACTTGATTTTTCCAGACTGCTGAGCACTATATAGCATTTATATGTTCAAAGTGCACCTCCCACTGATTTCAGTTACAGTTGTGAGTGCTTAGTATTTCTACAAATCAGATCCCAGAGACTCAAGTCAGGCATCCAGAAAGTTAGGAATACACAATTAGTGACAACCTGAGCAAAGCTTAAATGACTTACCCTGCCTCACAGAGCCAGGGGTAGAATCCAAATATCCAGGGTGGCATTCAACTGCCTTAACTGTGAGATCATCTTTCTCTTCCTGCAATCCCCTGCCTCATTCCCTATACGTGTTCCAGGACTCCTTAGATGCCTTTGAAGAGCAGTGGGAGCTGTCTGAGGTTCTCTGCTCACTGTCCCCTACCGGGTTCCCTGATTTTTAACTCTCAATCCTCACTCCCTTTCCAGTTTGTTTTTTTTTTAAATTTGTTGCCCCAAGACATCAGTTGTGGCCTGAGTTTTAGTGGTTCCTTCCCCTTGGGTGAGGGGGTGGCCCTTTACTTCTGGGTAGGCGTAGGCCCACCTGCCCCAGTATTCACAACAGGTAGACACTTTGCACCCCTCTCCACCTCCCTGATTCAGACTCACTCCACACCCACCTCCTCTGTTTCCCAGATCCAGTTTTCTTAACCAGCCAGTCCCAGTCTCTTCTAACCAAGGCTCATTGCCCCAATCTATTCACCCCATTTCCCCCTCTTGCAGGTCTGGCTCCAGAGGTGCTGGAACTAGGGGTGCTACCGTACCCCCTGGCTTGAAGTGGTTTCCATTATATACAGGGTTTATAGCAGGGGTTGGCAACCTTTGAGAAGTGGCGTGCCAAGTCTTCAGTAATTTAAGGTTTTGTGTGCCAGTAATAATTTTACATTTACAGGGGCCCCCAACAGAACCCCAGTCTGGCAGCAGACTGAGCAGCGCCGGCGCCAGGGACCCTGACTGGCAGGGACCGGCAGATGGAACGCCAGACCGGCAGCGGGCTGAGCATGCTGCCGGGCTGAGGTTCCGTCTGCCACCTGCGCTGCTGGTCTGGGGTTTTGTCCGCCGGCCCCTGCCAGCCAGGGTCCTGGCCGCCGGCCCCGCTCAGTCCGCTGCCGGCCCAGGGTTCTGTCCATCCAGGCTGGCAGCAGGCTGAACGGGGCCGAGACCCTGGCTGGCAAGGGGCCGGTCTGGGGTTCTGTCTGCTGGCTCCTGCCAGCCAGAGTCTCGGTCCCGCTCAGCCTGCTGCCGGCTGGCAAGGGGCGGGTGGCTGGAACCCTCGATCTGGAGCTGACGGTCTGGAGTTCTGGCCTCCGGCTCCTGCCACCAGGGTCTTGGCTGTCGGCCCCGCTCAGCCCACTGCTGGCCTAGAATTTCATTCACCCAGGCAGGCAGTGGGCTGAGCTGGGCCTGCAGCAGGGACCCCGGCTGGCAGCAGCATGCCAGTAAAAATGGGCTTGCGTGCTGCCTTTGGCATGCGTGCCGTAGGTTGCCAACCCCGGTTGATAGTTCGGTTCAATGGCTCTCAGCACCCCCACTATACAAATTGTTTCAGCACCCGTCTGGCTCTTGTCCCCTCTGCATTTGAATCAGGCAGCTTCCATCTCCACAATGCATAGGGATCACTCACAGAGCACAGGACAGAGACTGGCTTCCTGTTCTTGGTTCAGGCACACAGTCCCTGTCAAGTATTTCTGTCCACTTGATAGATATGCTAAGTACAGAGTGTAAAACAATTTTGCTGTTGGTAGCAAGGATCATTTGTGGATTACTCTGATTCTTCAAGGTAATGACTAAGCAATGATTCAAATGATACTTCACTTTTACACACACACACACACACACACACACACACACTCTCTCTCTCTCTCTCTCACACATCCCCCCCCCCCTCTCTCTCATCCTCTAAGCTCAGATGCATTTGTGATTCAGGAGAGTCTGTTATACTCAATTCACTATTAGTTTTTATGCCAGTGTAATTGATTATTTTACCATGTGGACTTTGGTATTATCCCCTTTATGAAATCTTGTTAATATCTATGTCTCTAATTTGCACACCCCATAATTTGTACTCAAACATGTCTTTTCCTCATTTCTCAGCAAATATTTAACAGGAAAGTGCAATAATGTGATCACATTAAGACTTCATTCATTTTACAAAATACAATACATATCTTCAATAATGTGAATCTGTGAGCCAAACTCACTACATATTGTAGGCTGTGAGCATAGATCCTATGGGAGCCCTAACGTTGCAGTAGTGGGCATGGAATAAGTGTGCAAATATTCCAAAACCAAGGGATGAGCGGGGGAGAGGAGTCTCCAGAGAAACACTGTGCAATGCCTGATAACTCAGGCTTGTTACAGGGACAATAATATGTCTCTATGGCAATAAGTAACATTCAAAGTACCTGGCCAAAGTTTCAAAGGGGTATCAAACCAGTCTCTTATTTGGCAACCACAATCTACAAGTACAAAATGAAAGGGTAGGTAGCATCCGTAGTGAAAATATACCCTTTTAAGTTATGGAGAAAATACAGTAAGTACTTGCACGAAAGCAATTTACAAGTTGCACAATTCAGTTTGATCAGCTAAAGAGTCAACTTCCTACTGACACACTTTACACAGTAATTCTATTACTTCTGGTTTGCAATCATCGGAGCAAAACTAAAGAACCAAAATTGTGCATACGAATAGTTCAGCTAAAAGCCTCTTTGGACACCTAAACCGCTTGCCTGTAGAACTTTGCTTCTTTAGTTTTATTCAAATGTACAATGCTTTAAGGAATTTAGGAAGTTACAGATGATCCATTCATTTTAAGTTTAAAAAAGTACATGTTTTCTCTTTTCCTGTAAATGTGGTTCACGAGTTTAAAACACCCCACAATAGCTGTAGCAAAAGCATCCAGAGAGGGAAGGAAAGAAAACAAGTGGAGATATACTAAAGAAAATTAAACATTTCAAGCACTGAACTGCTGCCTGAAAGACCAAACTACCTTAGTTAATGGGATGACATGAAGCTCAGGTTACTGCCCTGCAGATCTCATTAGATGATGCTCAATTCTTCTCTTCCCAAGAAGTTGAAATGGATCTTGGGCAATGAGATTTAATATCATGAGGTGAAGATTTGCTAGATTTAAACATATACCTCTTTAATAAACTGCTCCTTACCTTTCTAGAGATTGTAGATTTTGAAGCTTTAGAACTCTTTTGAATGAGCTAGAAATAGAATGAAAGGAGCATCTAGTTTTCTGCAGATTTCACTTAGGCTAATATTATGTAATAAAATAATAATAATTTATAAACTTTCACCTCTTGGAACTTGGGTAACAACAAATAAAAATGCAACATTAAAAACACACTTAGCATTAAAAAAAAGCTTAATAAAAGGATCTAATAAAAAATAGGGGAAAGCATGAGATATTGGTTTTTGTAGTTGTTTTGTAGCGGAGAGATGAACTGTTGTGGGCAGTAATTACCATACCACAAGGGCCAACATAGTAAGGTGCCATGCCCTGCCTACCTGACACATAATGGTGGGATTCCTATAATGTGGATAGGTATTAGAGCAAAAGTACCCATCAAAACAAGGCTCACAAGCAGGTGGTCTTGAACAGTGAGAAGGCTAATGTCACTTAGAGTTTTCAAATCCAACAGTATAAACTTAAAATCGGTGTGCCAGTGTAAAGAATTCAATACGGTATAATCTTATCACAATTGTTCCAATCAATGAGCAAATAGGTTACTGAAGAAGTTACCAGCAATAGGGCTGCCTCATAAGCTTTGTAATTTCCTGTTTTGCTGTGATAGAACTTTATGGTCAAAATGGCATGGGCTGTTGAGAGGTCATTTCTAGATAAAGAAGGGCGCAGGCTGTATAACTGAAAAAAATCCCAAAACAAAAAAGATTTTCTATTCTACCTGACAGATGTTATTCCACGTAAGTGATGCTGCTGACATTTACTCTGAGCTTCTTGAGAGGAAAAGGTGATCTTGTTAAAGCACAGGACTGGGAGTCAGGAAACCTAGATTCTATTCTCAATTAAAAAAAATTTAAAGATGAGAACTTAACACTATCCCCCTCACAAAATAGAGAGAAAGATTGTGTTCTCACTGAAGACTCTCCCAAATTACAAAACCTAAAACCCCAACCCTTTAAAATCTACTCCTCCTTACCTAGTAAATCACACCAAACCATTTTTGGACACTATAGTCTCCGTCAGAAGCATAACAGACAAAAACTAACTGAAATAAAAATTACGTCTTCTCTGTTTGTTCCAGAAGTTAAACACAACTTCATTAAAAAAATATGAAAGCACAGTAGCTCTCTAATGGGAAGAGGCCAGAGCATGGTGAACCACCTACTTGACTGAAAAGCAACTAAGTAATACAAGAATAACAGCAACTTTAATAATTAGAAAGCACAAACACCTGCCATTGACATGAATGTACACTTATTACATGGGATAAAATCATTCCCATTTAAAATCTCACTTCAAAAGATGGTTAAAAGCCTTAAAGAAATAAACACACAAAAAAACCCAAGCAAGACGCAACTATCAATGTGATTGTGAAAAAGCAATGTGGCCTGCATATTTGGTTAGCTGTAAATATCCAAAGAGAGAAACCTGAATCCTAAGAGTTCTAAAATTTAACCAAGACTGCAGATTATCAGAAGAAATCTTATTAAATATTTAGAGTGCCAATTATGTGATCTGTGCTGTAGAAAGAGAGGATGGCAATGCTCCAACCCCCAGGGGTCAATCTGCATTCAGCATCTAATTAATCTAACTCCAGGACAGTCACTGGAGATATTTTGTGAGCAAACCATATGACAAGACATGAATCATCTGAAAAAGTTCATCCAGAAATAGTTGAGAAACTTTGGCCCTGGGACTTCTTTTAGACTACAGAAATTTTGTCAAACATTTTTCTTCTATCACCAAAACTTTCAAACCCAACGCCCCTGGTGTGGAGTAGAGTATGGAGAGATGATCAAATTTCTGTCAGACAGGCATTTGGGCCCAATTCTCATTTACCAGTGTAAAGTGCTCAAGTGTAAATGAGATTCCAGACCTGCAGTCTCACATGTTAGAAATGTAAGGGAGCAAACTCTGATAATTCTAATACTGGATTTTGAGGCTTACCCAGACTATTCTGACATAGTATTTGAAGATTAAAAGGCTGAGAATAAATGCATTCAGATATTCAAACCAATTTATAAATGCTCTTTGCACTGAAATGTTAATATTTTGGAGGCACCAAAGTTATTTCCAGAGTCTTTAACATCCTGTAAAATAGGCTTTGGCAGGAGACAAAAGTGCCTGGTTAAAACCATGAAGATCCCAATGGGAGAAAAAAAGAATACATGGCAACGACACTCATTGGTCAGCAACTCGAATTACTCTTCAGTAAATGAGGCACTCCCTACTACCAAACTCTAAGAAATAAACAAAGCCTTTGCAGCATTCCCAGGCTTTGGCAGCCTGAGAAGTCATCTGGAACTTTAAATGGAACTTGGGTCTCTGGCATGACCACACTGAGCACTATAAAGTAGGTTACTAGATTCATGGGTCCTTTTAAAGCAGATTTTCCATGCCATTGTACAGTCTCCAGGGATTTTTCATGTAAACTATGGTATTTTAGCAAGGGCAACATTAACAGAGGAAATGCAAAAATCTTGGCAGATTTATAATTCTGGAGAGATCTCTTAGGGATTTTTTCCTTCTGAAGGAGGGATCAAATAAAGTCAATACCATTCTCCAAGGGAATATTATCCCTACCTCTAGAGATTTGCCAGAAATCCTTTACAGTGGATTCAGAAACTGGTTCTTCATAGACCAGGTAGAATATACCTTATTCTACAGCTTGGCCAGTTCATTCTGTGGACAAATGCCTATTACACTGGGTATAAACAAAGTAGAAAAATGCTGAAAGGGAGAACATTTCATTTGACTCAGATAAATAAAATTGAAGGACTTATTTTTAACCTTATCTTTTAGGGGGAAGACCACAAACACTCCACAGTCTGATTAGAGAAAAAACAAGGACCATCAATGGGTTCCCATAGCAGGAGTCTCTCAAGGGAATGACTTCAAGGTTGAGAGTTTGCAGTGTTCCAGCCATGTCAGCCCCAGGATATGTGACACTCTGACTACCATTCCCAGACCTGAAGAAGAGCTCTGTGTCACTCGAAAGCTTGTCTCTTTCATCAACAGAAGTTGGTCCAATAAAAGATATTACTTCACCCACTTTGTCTCTTTCAGGGTTAGTGACTGCATTTTAGTTCGAGAAATAACATTAGTAGAAATCCCTAATGACTGTTTGTCTGTGTCTCCTTTGGAGGCCGCCTTTTTCATTGGCCTGTTTGAAGAAAACCAGCAGCACAGAGAGGATCTGTGGCATTATGTTTCCAAAGTGCTTTACAAACTCAGGGTGCAACTTCAGAAAATGGGGAGCAATGCCAGAATACATTATTAGGGACACAATACAAACTACTTTGGCTTGTTCAGCAGAATGTCAAAGAATATGAAAAATGAAAAGGACCATGGGAAGGGAGCAACAAGAAAAATAAAGTGTGACAAGCATTAGTACGTTTAAAGAGAAAAGCTGCTATGGAAGACAGCACAGTAGATAAGGGAATCATAGCACATTGCACAAACTGCAAGAGCTAATGAAAGTATGATCTGTGGGGATATTTGGATGTACCCACTTGCTACTGTTAAATCCTTGGGGCAGCCGGCGTAGGAAGCAATAACTTGAGGCCAGAGAGCAGGCAGCTAACCAAAACCTCCATTTTATTTACATATATACAGAGAGCTCCTCAACCGGTTGAAACTGGTTGAGCTAACCCATAATAATCTAACTCAGTTGCCATAGCAACAAAACCATGACAACCAAATACACAACATATTCCTCCCCCCCTAATAAGAACATCCCCTAAATAAAACACACACTAGACTAGAGAAGGAGGGTAGACTGCCTCCATTCCCGGCTAAACCCTGGGGATTATTTTGCCCCATAACCGTGGGTTCGCCCTAGCTAAAGATCCAGCCGATGAGGAGGTCTTCTGTCTCTAGGTGGATTACGGCGAACTACTGGTGTTGTTGCACCCGAAAGCACTAGGGGCTCAGGGTCCGCAGCACGAACAGGTGAGGAGGGGGTATCAGCTCGTGCTGGGCAAAGGGGTATCTCAGCCGCTGGCAGTAATGGAGGAGAACAGTCAGAAACAGGTGAGTCGTGATTCGATCCCTCACCAGAAGAGGTGAAGTCAGACCCCTCAACTGCAGATGGGTCCTGAGGACTGGCATGACCTGGCAACAGCTGATCTACATGTCGCCGCCAGGTAAGATTCTCTGCAGTCCGGACTGTGTAGGAAACAGGTCCTGTTTGAGTGATGACTGTGGCCGGAACCCATTTAGCTCTGGAAGTATAATTCCGAGCCAAAACTGGCTGTCCCGGGCTAAAGGTTCAGTCTTTTGCTCTGGGTGCCCGTCTGATGACTTGATATTGCTGCTGATGTTGCACAATTTGTCGGGGTTCAGAAGGTTTCAGCAGATCAAAGCAAGTGCGCAGCTGTCGTCCCATCATTAGAAAGGCCGGAGATGCGTGGGTCGTAGCATGAGGTGTGTTTCTGTAGGAAAGTAAAAAGGTATCCAGACGCTTTTGAATGGAGTGATGTCCCCTTCCTGATTTCAAAGCGTTTTTCATTGTCTGCACAAATCTTTCAGCTAATCCGTTGGTGGACGGATGATATGGTGCTGACGTGATGTGGTGTATCCCATTTGCTTTCATAAAATTTTGAAACTCCTGAGAAACGAACTGCGGTCCGTTGTCGCTCACAAGTTGTTCTGGCAGACCAAAACGACTAAAGAGTCCTCATAGTTTCTGGATAGTACTCTCTGCAGAAGTGGACTGCATTATAGAGACTTCTGGCCATTTAGAATGGGCATCTATTGCCACCAAGAACATGCTTCCTTCAAGGGGGCCAGCAAAGTCAACGTGAATACGTTGCCACGGGTTTTCAGGCCAGTCCCATGGGTGTAGGGGTGCCCACTGGGGTGCATTCCTCACACCCTGACATGACATACAAGCTTTTGCCTTCTCTTCAATAGCGCTGTCCAGTCCAGGCCACCAAAAATAGCTTCGTGCAATTTCCTTCATGCGCACTATTCCACAGTGACCGGAATGTAGCTGTTCTAACATCTGTGATCTCAGTGGTGGTGGAATAATGACACGTCTCCCCCACAACAAACAACCAGATTGGACCGATAACTCCGTCCGCTTGGACATGTAGGGAACAAGGTCGGATGAGACCGGAGAGGTTTGTCGAGATGTTCCATGCATCACCAGGTCCATAACGTGGGACAATACTGGGTCAATGCGAGTTGCCTTCTTTATCTGAGTAGCAGTGATGGGTGTATTCTCTACCTGTTCAAAGTAGAAGATTTCCTTGTGGGCACTATCGTGGTGTTTGACCGGCAAAGGTAACCTTGAGAGGCCATCTGCATTGCCGTGTAGAGTGGATTTCCGATATTTGATTTCATATGTGTGTGCTGAAAGTAACAATGCCCAACGTTGCATACGACTAGCAGCTAATGGGGGAATGCCTGTGTAAGGTCCAAAAATTGATGTCAGAGGTCGATGGTCTGTGAGAAGAGTAAATTTTCGCCCAAACAGGTACTGATGAAACTTCCGAATTCCAAAAACAATTCTTAATGCCTCACGTTCGATTTGGGCGTAGTTAGTTTCTGCTTTGCTTAAAGTGCGTGAAGCAAAAGCAATAGGTCTCTCTTCTCCTGAAGGCATAATATGTGACACGACTGCTCCCACTCCATAAGGGGAGGCATCGCAGGCCAATTGCAGTGGTAAGGATGGATCAAAGTGCATTAGAACTTCAGAATTTAGCAATGCATCCTTAGCTTTGTTAAACGCAACATCACAGGCTTCAGTCCACTTCCAGGCCTTGTTCTGCCCAAGGAGCTCATGAAGTGGTTTTAGCAGTGTGGCTAACTGTGAGATGAACTTTCCATAATAGTTCAGGAGTCCTAGAAACGAGCGCAGCTGGCTTACATTTCGAGGTGGGGGAGCCTCCACAATAGCTTTAACTTTTGCAGGGGCCTTATGAAGACCTGCAGAATCAATGATGTGTCCCAAATATTCAACAGAGGGCTTGAAGAATTCACACTTGTCTTTGCGAACTCGTAGGGCATACTCTTCCAGTCTTTGTAGGGTAGCCTCTAAATTCTTTAAGTGATCCTCTTCATTTCTTCCAGTGACCAGGATATCATCCAGATAGCACTGAACTCCTGACAAGCCACACAAGATCTGGTCCATAGCCCTCTGGAACAGGGCGGAGCAGATGTTATTCGAAGGGTAGACGACAGTATCGATAAAGCCCCTTATGAGTCACAATATTCAACAGCTCTTGGGACTTTTCATCGACGTGCATCTGTAAATATGCTTGACTCAGATCAATCTTACTGAACTTTTGTCCCCCAGCCAGGCCTGCGAAGAGGTCATCGATGCGGGGAAGTGGGTATTGTTCTGCACACAACACTGGGTTGACAGTGACTTTAAAATCACCGCAAATCCGGAGAGAGCCATCTTTCTTCACGATTGGAACGATAGGAGTGGCCCATGAGCTATGGGTAACTGGTATTAGGACTCCATTGGTGACCAGGCGCTCCAGGTCTGCTTCAACTTTTGGCCTGATGGCATATGGCACAGTTCGGGCTTTCAGATATTTTGGTGGACTGTCAGGTTTAATGTTCAATGTCACAGTGATTCCCTTCATACTTCCCAAATCATCTCCAAAAACAGCAGCATGTTTCCTTAGTATAGGGGTTAGACTGGTTTCTTCTTTAGTCATCCGGTGCACTTCTGCCCAGTTCAGCTGAATCTTCCCAAGCCAAGACCTACCCATTAAGGCTGGGTAGTTACCTCTCACCACAAACAGTGGCAATTTAGCCACCTGTCCATTGAGCTCCACCTTAACATCAATAGTGCCCAGCATAGGCACAGCTTCTCCCGTATACGTCTTCAGAACAGTTTTTGTTGCCTTAAGCGGAAGATGCTGTAGCTTTTCTTTATACACAGTCTCGGAGATCAGTGAGACGGCTGCACCGGTGTCCAGTTCCATGCGTATACGTTTGCCATCCAATAACGGGGTTACCCAGTATTCATGTGAGCCCGCTGCCAAAGACAAAACATGCAGTGGCACTTCCTCTTGCGATGAGGTGTCACCTTGATCATCCTGGGTCTGCTCTAGGGTATGCAGGGTTCCTCTTTTTGTCGGCCAGACCGCAGGCCTCTTTTTCTTTTGTTTACAGGCACACTCAATGTGTCCCTTTTTGCCACAGTGTCGACACACCAGGTCCTTACACCAGCATTCTGATGCCTGGTGACCCGGCTTACCACAGCGGTAACATTCTTGACTCTGCACAGTTTTGTGGGTCGGTTCTTGTGACACTTTTTGCACCCTAGGGGGTGCACCGATGTATTGTGCCTCCCTTGTAGCCAGTTCCATGGAGACAGCAATATCAACAGCCTTCTGTAAGGTAAGCTGAGCCTCTGTCAGTAGGCGCTTCCGTATAGCTTCACTGTACAGGCCACACACTAACCTGTCATGCAGGGCATCATTTAACATCTCTTTAAATTCACAGTGTTCTGCTAGCTTTTTTAAAATGGCTACAAATTGTACAACTGTTTCATCTTCCTTTTGGTCTCTTTTGTGGAACCTATATCTTTCAGCAATTACCAGTGGTTTTGGGGAGAAATGAGACCCCAGGATTTCCACAATGTCACTGTAAGATTTAGTCTCAGGCTTAACAGGGTGTAGTAAGCTGCGTAGCAGAGAGTAGGTTTTAGCCCCTACAACAGTTAAGAATATTGGCACCTTCTTCGCTTCTGTAATGTCATTTGCAATACCAAAAAGCTCAAAACGCTCAGTATACACATGCCACTTCTCTGTATTCTCATCAAAAGGCTCCAGGGGCCTGGTCAGAGTAGCCATGATTTTTAGTTTCACTTTCACAGTCAGTGCAAAGAAGCAGCTTTTTTCCTTTGTTTGGTCTTTACCTTGACTTCTACTTCCTTCTGTTACTGGAGCAGCACCGGAGTCTCACCCTCGTCGCCAGTGTTAAATCCTTGGGGCAGCCGGCGTAGGAAGCAATAACTTGAGGCCAGAGAGCAGGCAGCTAACCAAAACCTCCATTTTATTTACATATATACAGAGAGCTCCTCAACCGGTTGAAACCGGTTGAGCTAACCCATAATAATCTAACTCAGTTGCCATAGCAACAAAACCATGACAACCAAATACACAACAGCTACATCTTGTCTTAATGAGACTATAAACTCTTCTGGGCAAGAACCATTTTTTACTGTTTTTTCCACAGTGTCTAGCAGAATGGGGCCCAATCTTTACTGGGACCTGCAGAAGCAGCAAGTCAAATAAAAATAATAATGTATGGACTAACTGACATAAAACTGTCTAGCAGAGGTATCTGCACAGTTGCCTAAATTCTGGGTTACTCAGGAGTTCCTCCAGACTGCTGGACTGGTTTTAAAATAAAAAGATTTGCAAAAAATAACTGGGCACTAAACTGAGCTGTTTGTGATTTAAAGTTTCTGATCATATGAAAAACTATGTTTACAGTTCCACATTGCCATTTGTATTTTTCTGATATAACAACTTCTCAGTTGTCACTACCCCTAAAGTCCCATGACTGATCAATACAGTGTTTTCTACTACATCATGGGTATAGCTTATCTTTCTGTACGTCAGTCAGTATCAGTAAAGATATTGACTGCAGAGGAGTCTCCTTGAAGATTTGTAGCTAAAGAACATTAAATAGAAAGCCCTGCTACCTATGTGATTATACATAATTGCCTTGAAGGAGTTTTAGTGCATTTTAGTATACCTGCCCAGCACTATGTAAACAGAGTGACTACAGCAAGCTGAACATTCTTTAAATAATTGTATTTTAGCATTCCATTTACCTAATATTTCAAATTCAGTAACAGAATGTACAGTATCCTGTTTATTTTTCATGTGTTCTCTCTACTGCCCCCATCACGAATAATACAGGGTCTTACCCACAACTGCAATACTGTGTGTGCACATATATCAACTATCAATAAAACAGAAACTTCTCCACAGAAAATTTACATTTCATGCACTAAAATATGCCTTTTTCTACACAGGTGCACTTGAAGGGGAAAGGAACCTTACCACACTACAGTGTACTTACACAGGACCAGGCATAATGTCTCCTGTAACTGGTGAGCACAAAGGGGGTGGACCAGCTAATATTGCCTACAACTATGAAAAGCACCAGAATGGGTGTTTCTGGACAGATTGTGTGCTAGGATATGTCTCCTGTTTCCACAATGAGTTGGGATACCTTTGCTGGGACCTTCTTAAAAAGGTATTATCCTAAGGTATAAAAAGCATATACCTTTTAAAGGAAAATTGCCTCGATATTGTGCCCTCCCCCTTTTCTAACAAGCCTCAGAAGGAAGTCTAAATTGCACTGTGTGGTCTACAGGCTGAAGAGTATATTTGTAATAATGTTTGAAATTATACTGAATTATGCATCTTTATCTGTCAAAGAGCTGAAGAGTGACAAACATAATTGCAGTTGGGTGAGGTTTGCTGGGATTCGCACTAAAGCCTTCTCTCAAACATCTGTGAAGTTCCAAGTCTATTAACTACAACAGCTATCTTTCTCACAACATTTTTATTAGCATTTATATAACTGTACTGTTTCAGAACCACTAAAACCAGATCAGTATCTTGAACCAATAGCAGCAGACGTGAAAAATTTAGAATGACAGAATGAACAGAAAATATTGTAAAAGACTGACAACAAATTACTAATGAGTTTGCCTGAGCAATAATTTTATACTATACACTTGTCTACATGAACGTTTAGTTTGCTCAAGCTGGGGTATAAACAAACTCCACACAAGCTTGCTGCATACTAAATGTCCATGTAGACCCTGCTGCCATGCATTACAAGCAGCGTAGTGTGCTTTAACATGCTCCACTTTAAAATGCGACTAGATCAAAGTGCATTAAGGAACTGTTAGTGAGCATCACCAGGGTCCACACACACAGTTAGCGGTTGGCAGGTTACTAAGGGTTGATTGACACCGTAGCTTGCAGCAAATGAAATGTTTGTGTACACAAGCCCTAAATTTCATCTTAATCCAGTATTTACAGACAAAAAACAAAGGTCAAATTAGTTTCTTACTTTCCTGAACATGGCTTTAGTTATTGTTATACTTATGTTTTGTATCTACAGAGGTTATTCATGAGGTCTTAACCTAGTGATTCATTGCTTAAGGCATTTCAGTAGGAAATACAGACAATCATTACCATGCAGTTTTACACTGAAAAGGACTTCTGCTTTTGGGTCAAAAGTCAACAGGTTATGAGGATGTGTGTACTGTTTCTTTAAGTCTATAGCAGAAAGCCAGACAGAATATTGTTGGGAAAAGTTCTAGGCAGAAATTAATATAACTGGAACTACATCTATTTACAACAGATGAATCTGGTCTAATATTGTTTTTCCTATTCAAAGTTCTTTGTTCAGTCTTAGAAAAATGCAACTTTTTCTGCAATTCTTTACCAGTAACACATAATATGGTGCCAGAAGTTGTCTCATTTGGAATCAATATAAAAGCAAAATTATGCTGAAGTTCATCCATCCACAAACTTTTCAAATATGATAAGCTCCTGGAACAGCCTGCGCAGAAGGAGTGCTTCCCAATATTCTGAATCACAAGAAATCTTAATTTAGAGAAATTTGAAGTACTAGCCAAGTTACTAATTTATTCATAGGGATTGAAACTGAAAATATTTATAAATCATTTACTTTCACTGAGGAAGGAGACAAAAATAACTATGGCAGTGTCTTAAAAGCAGGGTGAGCATTTCCTTCCAAAAAGGAATGTAGTAGGCAGTAGGCAAAGGAACATGCTTTTACTAAAGGATGCACCAGCCTGGAGAAAGGATTTGTATAGTAGTTTCTATGCTAACATATGTGAAAGAGAAAAGTATTGATATGAACAAGAAAGAACTAATAAAAGACTGTCTAATCATTTGGATTTTAATCAAGAAACATTCTGATAAATTACTGTTAATGTCTATGCCTCCTCTAGAACAGGCAGCGCTACTGACCCAGCAATGTCAGCTAATGAAAATGCAAGTCATGCAGCAAGGAAGTAAAATAGCCAAGTGCAAGTAGTAGCAGCAAAAAAATCCCACAGGCAGGGCCGGCTCCAGGCACCAGCTGAGCAAGCTGGCGCTTGGGGTGGCATAGTCTATGGGGCGGCATTTTGCCCAAACCTAGGGCAGCACGTCTGGGTTTTTTTTTCTTGTTTGCCGCTCCGGCCGCCCTGCAGCAAACTGGGCAGGGCAGCCCCTGTTCTTCCCTCTCCGCCGACTGGAGCGGCGCAGAGCCCTCCCAGCAGGCAGCGCAGTGGTCGGGACCGTGGGACAAGCGCCCTGCTGAAGCCCTGGCCGCCCCCCTGCTCTCTCTCTCCCCCACTCCCTCCCCGCTAGACTGGGTGCGCACTCCGCTGCACGTCTGCAGCACAGGGAGTCCCCCTGCACCCTGGCTCCGGCTGCCCAGCAGGGTTTTTTTGTTGTTTTTTTTCCCCCTGCTTTACCGCTCCGGCCGCGCCGGTTTTTTTTTTCCCCCCTGAATTGCCACTCCGGCCATGCCCCAGGTTTTTTGTTTTGTTTTGTTTTCTTTCCCTGCTTTGCCGCTCTGGCCGCGCTGCAGGTCCCTCCCCGCCGCTGCTCCGGCTGCGCCGCAGGGTTTTTTGTTTTGTTTTTTTCCCCTCCTACTTTGCCGCTCCGCTCCCCCCCCTTTTTTTTGCTTGGGGCGGCAAAAAAAAGCCAGAGCCAGCCCTGCCCACAGGAAACAGAGAAGCAACATAACATAACCAGGTCCAGCCCGCGGGCTGTAGTTTGCCCACTCCTGAGTTAGAATCAGGGACATCATTTTAGTAAACATATACAAGCCATCTAATATCATGTGGCCTGATCCCATCTTCCCTTCCCTTCTTCATCCGGCCATCTACATAGGTGACTTTAACAGCCATCATGAAGACTGGGGATACTGCTCAAACGACACAGCCGGGGAACAGATCACAGAATGGAACTTCCTCAAAGATCTCCACCAGCTCTACGATCCAAAGCAATGCAGATCTTTTCGGTCTCCAAGGTGGACAATGCATCACAACCCTGGCCTGTGTTTAGTGACCCGTAACAACACAGGTATCCCAGTGGCCACAACAAGAACCATCTTGAGTCACTTTCTGCATAGCCAATATGGCCCAATTATCCTCCAGACTGGCCTGGAAGTGCCTCTTCTGAAGTTGGTGCCAAAGCCACTTTGGAATTTCCACAAGGCTGACTGACCTGCCTATGCTTCAGAAACAGAACACTGGATCCCACAGCTCAAACCGATACCTAGAAACTTTGTAAAACTGCCAAACATCCTAAAATCGACCGCTAAGAAGTATCCTGTGCAGTCACCACAAGGCTTTCATCCCCTGCTGAACAAAATAATCCAAGTCCCTCCTGAGGGAATATGAAAGAAGTGACAACCCAGATAAAGCCACTGTGCTGCTCGAGTCCTTGCATTCGGTGCACCTGGGAAGAGATTGTTGAAAGCCTTGATTTCACCCATTCGAGCTGCAAGGCATGGGCTCTTTTGTGGCAACTTGGAGGATCCCAGCCAGTAATGCGAGTCCCTGCAAAGGTGACCACAAAATGCTGTCGCCCCTCATCTTCTTTCTAATAGCAAGACGCTAACAAGATTACACACCAAGAGGTCCAGTGGGAATTCCGCAGAAACCTTCACCAATGCCTGGAGGAATCTCCACTCTCCTCTCTGTACTTTGTAGAGGAGATCAACATTGCATTGTTGGAAGCCAAAAGCCAGAGAGCTGCAGGAGTTGATGTAATTCCTCCAGAGTTTCTCAAGAACCTGGGGATGGGAATGGTGACAAGCAACAGTGGTTGTCCTACTGAAGCCTGGGAAACCCTGGGAAACTGCAGCCAGGTATCGCCCCATCGTTCTCCTCTCAACCACCAGAAAGTTCATGGAATGGGCGCTGCTCCATTGTCTGTCTGACATTATCAAAGATATCCTCCCAGCGGAGCAGGCAGGATTTTGCCCAAAGAGGAACTGCTGTGACCAAGTAGCTTCACTCACCGGCCACATTGAGACAGGATTCTAACGTAAATTGAAGACAGGGATCGCCCTTGTTGATTTGTCCTCGGCATATGCATCATCTGGAGAGAGGCCTCCTCATCAAAATCTCCTGTGTCATTTATTGCTGATGAACACTCCGTCTCTTGGCAGCGTTGCCCGGGGACCGCCACTTTAAGGTACACCTTAATGGCCAGATCAGTAGACAAAGAACTCTTAACTCGGGCACCCCTCAGGGCTTTGTCCTGGCCCCAATACTTTTAAATCTATACACTGTGGATATACCACCGACAGAGTCGAGGAAATTCATGTATGTGGACGACATTGCCCTAGTTGTTCAGTACACAAGCCTCCAACACATCGGCTGCACCCTAACCCAAGATCATAGCACAATGGCTGGATTATTTCCAATGCTGAAAAAAACAAAAATATGGTGACCACTTTCCATCTGAACAATAAAATGGCTAATACCAAACTCGATGTGCAATTCTGTGGTGAGAGTGTCAGCCATGAAAGAGAGAAGTACAGATTGCTACAATTGTACAACTAAAAGAACCTATGGGTACGTCTACGCTTTGAGCTGAGGATGTGACTCCTAGCTCAAGGAAGCATACTCATGCTAGCTCGCATCAAGCTACCATGCTAAAAACAGACTGTAGCTGCAACAGTAGGAGTGAAGGGATGGGCTAACTGCCTTGAGAGTGTGCCTAGAGTCTCAGATGGATACATACTTGGGGTGGCTAGCCCATGCCGCTGCTCAATCTGCCACAGCTAGGCTATTTTTAGCATGGTAGTTCAATGAGAGCTAGCGCGGGTATGTCTCCTTGAGCTGGGAATCACATCTCCAGCTTGAATGATAGACACCCGCTATATTAGCTCAGCTGATCTATAGTGCAACTTTCACATTGGAGTAACCCCAGCTTAGCAGTTTGTGGGCTGCTAGGTCATAACAATACTGTCTACCTTGGAGGTAAATCTTCTGACATGACTCTGCTTGCTGACACAGGAAAAGAGAAGGTATACGGGGGGCACAGAACAGAGATGTTAGGATTGGGTATCATTTCTTTAATTCTGTACCAGGAAGCGAGGCAGGAGGGGCTGGGAAAGATTCTAGAAAAAGCTGTACAGTGAGGTGAGAGCAGCAGTGTAGTGCTAGCCTATTGGGAGCCCTAAGCAAGAATGTCCCCCTACTCTCCCAATCCTAAAACCGGCAAGTTCTTATAAGAAGAAGTGAATAGGGGGCCCCCTTGAGCTGCTCAGGGCCCTAAGTAATTGCTTACTCTGCTTATGCTTAGTGCCAGATCTGGGTGAGACAAAGACATCACTTTTTTCCTCATTCTAATAAAGTTCTTTGTTCAATGAAGAAACCAAATCTCTGTAACTTTACTATTCTCTACCACTTGGGAACTGGAGACAATGCTCTTGTGAGAGATGCTCAGATGGGGGGAGGAAGACCTTAGACGGGGATGGAGCATGGACTGGCGATCTTGGAGCAGCCGGAATGCTAGGAGCAGAAGTGCCTGTAGAAAGCAAGGGGAGGCTATCAGTCCATGGCGAAGGCAACACAAATCCTATTTAAAGATAATTTTCCCTTTTCTGCGAGGACTTTGGCTCTCACTCCATTGGAGGTTCCAGAGTACTTTGCAGGCCTGCTTAAAATCCTCTGAGTCCTATTTCATTTTCTTAGGAGGAGATTCTCAAAGCCTTATTGTCCCAGATCTCTTACTTCCACAAAGAGTGGCATGGGCCAAGGAGGGACCCAGTGTAGACTCCTGCTTTGTATATAAAAACTTAGTAGCATGGGCACATCCTGGTTCTGAAGCCCCTGCAGGAATTGTTCAAGCTGCAGTCCTGGCTCAATGCATATGGGACTGAAGGCCCATAAACTGCTGATGCCTCACATGATGCTTCAGAGGCAGCTGTACAAGTCCATGTTTCATACCATCAAAACTTCTCAGGTCTACTCCTCTTGCACTTCTAGGACTACTTCATTCTTCCTTTTATGCATGGGAGAGACAGCCCACAGCCCGTAGGTGATGTGATGCTGCAAAGTTAACTGCACACCAGGGTTTGCCTGGATATCTTCTGAGGTCTACTCCATTTTCTCCTCCATTCTGTTCCCCTTTCCTCAGATGAAAAGGGTTCTAATGTTCCATATCATGAAGAGAGAAACAGCTAATGGAGAAGGAAAGCCACTGTAGGAAATGACATCACCAGAAGTATCAATGTACGGTTACTCTGTGATGGCAAAGAGGAATCATACCCAAGCATCTTGAAAGCTACAGAAGATGTTAAAGAAAAAAGTACAGTCTCAGCTTTAAAAAGGCACATTTGATGGGCAAATCTGATGATTAGGGCCCTACCAAATTCGTGGTCCATTTTGGTCATTTTCACGGTCATACGATTTAAAAAAATAGTAAATTTCATTATTTCAGCTATTTAAATTGTAAATTTCACAGTGCTGTACTTTTAGGGGTCCTGACTCAGAAAGGAGTTGGGGGGGAGGAGGGTTGCAAGGTTATTGTAGGGAGGGTTGCAGTACTGCTACCCTTACTTCGGCGCTGCTGCTGACGGCAGCGTTGCCTTCAGAGCTGGGCAGCTGGAGAACAGTGGCTGCTGGCCAGGAGCCCAGCTTTGAAGGCAGAGCCACTGCCAGCAGCAGCGCAGAATTAAGGATGGCATAGTATGGTATTGCCACCCTTACTTCTGCATGGCTGCTGGTGGGACATTGCCTTCAGAGCTGGGTGTCCAGCTAACAGCCATCACTCTCCATCCACCCAGATCTGAAGGCAATGCAGGAGTAAGGGTGGCAATACTGCGATCCCACCTAAAATAACCCTGTGACCCCCATGCAACTCCCTTTTGGGTCAGGACCCCCCACTTGGAGAAATGCTGGTCTCCTCTGTGAAATCTGTACAGTATAGGGTAAGAGCACACAAAAGACCAGATTTTACAAGGGGAAAACCAGATTTTCACAGCCCGTGACACGTTTTTCATGGCCAGGAATTTAGTAGGGCCCTACTTATGACCTAAGGTTAGTCAAAGTTGTGTTTCTCATCAGGTGCAATTTTTTACACTTGTACCAGTGCAACTGAAGAGAGGAAAAAAAAACAAAAAATAACCTATTATTTTACATTAGTAATACTACTGTGTCAATTACTTTGCTGCATGAACATGAATGTTGATAATTTTCACATTGCCTTCATAGTATTCCTATTAGATCTAATGTCATTTTAACCCATAGGTATTGCCAAGTATAGAAAATGGATATAAAAATGTCATGATGGTCTTGTGGAAAAAATGCTATTACTACACACAAGCAAAACACTTAATTTAAAAAGGAAATCACTCTTGATCCTGCTCAACATCTTTACCACTTCCATGAGATGGTGTAATGTCTATTAAATCCAGCAGGAAGCAGTCTATTTTTAATTTTAAAAAATAAGTCACATATATCCATGTGTCGATACAAAGAGATTCATTTATCACATGAAAGTATAATGCAGTGCACTACAAGTGAGTCATCCTCCCATTATACCCACATACAACACATAATTAAAATTGTAAGGAACTCCCACATACACCAAGTATTTTTATCATTTCAGCTTGAAGAATGTGCATAGTTCTAATATTTAACAATAATTTAAGAATCTCTTGTTTATACTTTTATATGAAGGCATGCTAAGTTAATTCAGTGTTAATTCAAATAATTTCTGTTTATGATACACTACAATTAAAGATGGTCAAAAAGTTGTATCACATGATTTATGATTACAACAAATCAGCAGCCACAAGGAGACTTGTACAAAGAATCCTCAGTTTCTAGGATGATGATGAATGATTAAATCAACAAAATTCACACTTGTGCTACAAGAAATTTCAATATCCATCGTGTCAATGACCTCAATCAACCCACAAACCAACAAGCTTTTTCTCCATTTTCTAAATGAACTTATAAAGAAAAAAGAAAGTAATTGTAATATGAATCCTGCACTCCTTACACAGACCAAAACTCACACTTGTGTCATTAGGAATTTTGCCTGAATAAGGATTGAGGATTTGTGGTAAAATTTTCAGAAGTGCCTAAGTGACTATGACTACACTCTGAATTACTTCAGTATAACTTACGTCACTCAGGGGTGTGACTAATCCACGTCAATAAGTTATATTGACGTAAGCACCGGTGTGGACAGCGGTATGTCAGCAGGAGAGCTTCTCCCGCCGACATAGCTACTGACTCTCATGGAGGCAGGACTTAAGCGGATATGAGAGCTCTCTCCCGTCGGCTTAAAGCATCTTCACAAGAAGCACTACAGCGGTGCAGCTGCGCTGCTATGGTGTAGACATAGCTTTAGACATCATTATCCACTTTAGAGTTGACTCAGAACTGCAGAATCTTGAATACACGTGGATCAATATGCTAGCTAGCAAAACACAGGATTCTGGTGAATGTCTGTTACAAACCTCCATATCAAACTAGAAAACAGGATGAGTTATAGCCTGCCAGCCCCGGAGTTGCAGCTGCTTTGGAGGCTGGGGGGAGAGCAACATGGCCAGAAGCGGAGAGACTCTGGCCCTGCCTCTTTCCTTCTGGGTCTGCGGCCTCTCCTTGCTCCCTATGGTGGGGGGAGGGGCTGTGTCCCACCTCTCCCTCTCCATACCCATTCATAAGCCGACCCCCTTCTCTAGTGCTTCCCTTTTTTTACGTAAAAAAAAAATCGGCTTATGAACGAGTATATGTGGTAATTCTCCCACGCTACTCATCACCGATAAGGCCTCAACTGGAATACTGGGTCAAGTTCTGGGAAGATTAGGATAAATTGGAGAAAGTCCAGAGGAGAGCAACAAAAATTATTAAAGTCCAAGAAAACATGATGTTCAAGGAAACACTGAAAAAAATGGGTTTTAATCTGGAGAAGAGAACACTGATGGGGGACACGATAACAGTCTTCAAGTACATAACTGGTTGTTACAATGAGGAAGGTGAAAATTTTTTCTCCATATCCATTAAAGACAGGACATGAAGTAATGGGCTTAAATTTCAGTAAGAGAGATCTAGGTTAGACATTAGGGAAAAAAATCCTTCCTACCTGTAAGGGTACTGGAACAAATTACCTAGGGAGGCTGTGGAATCTCTGTCATTGGAGGTTTTTAAGAGCAGGTTAGACAAACACCTGTCAGGGATAATCTAGAATAATACTTGGTCCTGCCTCAGAGCAGGGACTTGATTAGATGACCTATTGAGGTCCCTTCCAATCTGACATTTCTGATTCCTCCAAAGACTCCTACTGGCTGTTGATCTGCAAGCAGCCATTTCCCAGCTTCACCCTCTCTATTGGTCCCCAACAAGGATGAGAGGCAGCCACTTCCGATGGCCAGCTGGGTGAAGAGAAAGACACAACTGGAGAAAGGAAAGGCAGAACAATAAGCACATTTCCCCACCTCCTTCTCCACCCCAGCACAATTACTCAAATAAGCCAGGAGTTTGGAGGCTACTGGATGATGGCATACTAGTGAATTTTAGTTTCTTCTCCCCCGTACCCCACTCAAAAGGTTTTCCTCTGACTTTTCACAGAAGAGAATAACCTAAAATTCACTTTAATACTCTGTAAGTCACTTTGAAGATGAAAACCATTTCAATATCTATCTATACAACATTCCAAGTAAGGTAATGTCCTTATTTTACAGATGAAGAAAATAAGGGCTTGTCTACACTTACAGCAGTCCAGCGGTGCCACTTTAATTCTTAGCAAAGATGCTACATACCCTGATGGGAGAACTTCTCCCGTCGGCATAGGTAATCCACCTTCCTAAGAAGCAGTAGCTATGTTGACAGGAGAAGGCCTCCCGTCCACATAGCACTGTTTACACTGGGGGTTAGATCAGATTTTCTACATCCCTGAGTTACATAACTATACCAGTTATACTAACAACCATCCTACTTCTCTGACACAACAGAATCTTACTTAATAGGTGACCATTTTCTTTTTCTATTTCATTAGTATTGTGCTAATTGAAATGTAACCTTCTGATTGAATAAGATTAAATGTGTTAGGTGGTTAGTAGCTGACACGTGAATCGTTAAAGACAGGTCCATGGTTTATTAGATGTTTACAAAATATTTTACAGTAACTCCTCACTTAACGTTGTAGTTATGTTCCTGAAAATGCGACTTTAAGCAAAACGATGTTAAACAAATCCAATTTTGCCATAAGATTTAATGTAAATGGGGGTGGGTTAGGCTCGAAGGAATTTTTTTTTTTTTTTTTTGCCAGACAAAAGGCATTATATACATAAACAGTATAAGTTTTAAACAAGTTTAAACAAGCAATTTAATACAGGTATAAGTTTTAAACAGTTTAAAACAAACAATTTAAGACTATACTCAGCAATGATGCTTGTGAAGCTCTTCCCCCGTCCTCTCCAGCCTCCTGAATGCTTGCAGAGTTCAATCCCGGTTGACGGTAAAAAATTAACAGGTGCTCTGCACCCACCAGCAGGGAAGCTCCCCCTACCCCTGCCTCCTTCCCCGAGCGTGCCACATCCCCGCTCTTCCCCCTCCCTCCCAGAAAGTCCTAAGTGCTGCCAAACAGCTGTTTGGCAGCGGAGGAAGCGCTGGTAGGGTGGGTGTAGCGAGGCAAAAACTCACCCGCTGTGGCACCTCCTGCTGGTCGTCTTGGGAATTAGCTTTCCAGCATATGGAGGGCCCTCTTCAGGCCAGTGTCTCGCCTGCTGCTGGCCCTGTGTCCTTCCCGGACCCCAGTGCCCTTTACTCAGGGCTCTGCCCCAGCAGTATCCCACCATGCTCTGGGTCTCCCCTCCCAGGGGAAGCCCCAGCCCTCTAAATCCACCGTGCCTCAGTGACTACTGCCAGTTATCATCTAGCCCCCACTCACTGGGGCAGACTGCAGTCTGTAATGGGCACTCATCATTGGCAAGGAGGTCGGACCAACTGCTTTTGCCTATCCTCGGGCTGCCCATCTGCAGCCCCAGTACCTTTTGGCCTCAAACAAGGTCTGCAGCCTGGGGTTTTTTACCAGGCTGGAGCTCCCCAGCTCCCTTGCCCTATTCCCCAGCCCTGCTTTACTTCAGGTACCTCACTGTCAGGCAGCTAGCCCTGCTCCCTCCAGGGCTAGAGTGAAACTCCTCCAGCTTCTGGCCCACAGCCCTCTTATCAGGGCCAGCTGGGCCCTAACTGAGAGGGCCACAGCTGTGGCTGCTACTCCAATCAGCCTAGCTTGGCTGTTTTAACCCCTGTTCTCCAGGAGTGGGGCAGTCACCCCACTAGAGGGGGGGGGGAGGTGGAGAAGAGGAAGTTGTGCAATGCTCCCTTGTAAAGTTGCCAGAGAATCCTAAAAGCAGTGGACAGAGCAGGCAGCCAAATGACCTTATAAGAAAGCATTGCACAACTTTGAACGAGCCTTTTCAGTAATGGAGCACGGACGTAACTTCAAAACAATGTTAAGCGGGAGGACGTTAAGTGAGGAGTTACCGTACACATAACATAGAAGTTGTTTAACAGCATAGTAATTATGCAAGGCATGTATTTCATCAAGTGCAGAATTTTTTTCAATGGCATAATCATCTCATCTTTAAATAAATATATATACATCATATCTAAAAATGTAGGGTGAAATACATGCTTAAAATTATTACCTGAACCAGTTCCATAATTTCTCCTTCCTTTTATTCAGCATACATAGTTTTGTATGTTAAGTGGCATTTCAATTCCCATTATATCTGTTAGTACATCTAAGAACTGTATCCAGAACTTCTGGATATACATACATCCTCATATCAAGTGACAGAACATATTTGCCTTTATATGGCACAATCTGAGATTTAGAGGTTTCTTTTTAACTTTTGCTAGTTCAATTTTAATAATCTATGCCAAATCTAGTATTTTATATTGCATTATCACATATGAACACATCATACCAGTGAGCCTATTTCATAGCCTATGATTTGTTCCTCTTTGTTTTTTGGTTTCACTATGCAGTATTGTTGTAGCTATGTTGGTCCTGGGATATTAGAGAGACGAGGTGAGTAAGATAATATCTTTTATTGGACCAACTTCTGTTGGTGAGAGAAATAACCTGAAAGATATTATCTCACCCACCCTTGTCTCTCTTTTTGGCTTCACTAACATTTTGAATATTTTAGATATGGTGTGTGAAATCCTGATTCAAATGAAATCAATATTGCTTTCTAGATAGTTTATAGTTATTATATAAATGATTTGAGAGCAATGTGTGTTCAATGTACATCTGAGGGGGAGAATACCACATTACAGGTCTGTCGCATCTTAGGCACATTTAACATGCGCAATTTCAGCTTTACGCGGTCGGCAAAAACAAGAAAAAAAAAGAACAACAACAATTTAAATACTGTTTCTGTAGTGCAGGCGATTCCGCTCACCATTACACTCAATGTAATTTTGACTATACGCGATTTTCGCCTTATGCGCTGACTGCGGAACGTAACCCCAGCATAAGATGAGACAGATCTGTAGAATGTACTGTAAATCAGAGGCCCAGTAAAACAATACTAGAAATCCCTATGCCTACATATTTATATGAAAATATTTACCTGAATAGTTTTATATGGAAGTTTTCCCTTTTAATATAAGTTTAAATGGTTCATTTGTTTTGCTTAAAATATTTTCTTAATACTTGACAGGGCATATTTTGTAGTAAATTAACTGTTTGGAAAGCTCTCTCATTTTAATTATTGCTACCCTCTGTCATTTATTCAGAACTCTGTTTTTGATTATGATATTTTAAATACTTTATTTATTT
This sequence comes from Mauremys reevesii, assembly GCF_016161935.1. Taxonomy (NCBI): domain Eukaryota; kingdom Metazoa; phylum Chordata; order Testudines; family Geoemydidae; genus Mauremys; species Mauremys reevesii. Next base: position 171,481,310 of record NC_052624.1, on the reverse strand, counting down.
ACACTATTCTCAAATAGGTATGAGTATAAAACACTAGAAAGATGGATGTGTTTTTAGGACCATTTAAAATATATATATTCCCTTTTTAGAAAAAGGCTTCAGTGGGAACTGTTGAGTGTCCAGGATTTATGAAAGCCATATGCCTTATTTGCATACCGAAATAGGAATTTAGGAAATTAGCTTTAGACTTCATGGACTTGAAAATAGGCCCACACGTTTTGATACTTTAAAGAGAAAACTCCATGACACCAAGTCAAATATTTTTCCGTGTCTAATCTGACAATAGTATTAGACACCTTTTTGTCTAGATTTTCAGTTATAACATCATAAATTCTTCACAAATGATGTACTTTGGAACGGCCTGTGTAAAATAAGCCTGCTGTGAATGTACTGGCTTTGGCTTTAGAGGCCTTGCTACTATAATTTTGGCTAATATTTTAGTGTCTACATTTAGCAAGTATTTAGGTCTGTTTAACAAGAAATACATATGAGTTTTCCACCTGTTTTAGAGGACTATATTATATTATTACAGTTTTTTTTTGAATTTTTGAGTGTTTAATCTTTTCAGGTCTTTTTGTATACTTAAGAGAAATATAGGCTAATATATTTATGTATAGTTCATAAAATTTTATGGGTAGGTCATCGAGACTTCATGTTTTACTTACCTGAATCGTTTTAATTGCAGTTCTCATTTCTTCTTTCTCCCTTTCAAGCAGAATTTTAGTTTCTCCATCTATATATCCATGATTGTTAAGTATTTAATGAGTATCTATAGTAGTTACATTTTCTTTCAATATGAGGTATTATAATAATTAAAAGTATTTTATAGCTTACTAGCTATATAGCGTATTTAATTCCTTTTGTCTAATAGGTGTTATGCTTTTCACACCTTTTTCTCTGTTAGTAACCAGGCCACTATGCACCTTTGCTTGTCTCTCACTTCAGAGGTATTCCCAGATATTATTGAATTATACTCCAATCTTTTTATTAGCTAAGTTTGGTTGTTATGAAGGCTTTCTGCAGTGTGGGAGGAAAAGTTAGGGAGGTGTTACATTTATTTCTTATTGTGCTTTTGTTTTAATTAAAGCTTAGGTTCTGCAGAAAACAGAAGTTGTTGTAAAACCCTACAATTGATATAACAATGTTGTTGTGCTTGCAATTTACTGGTACCATACAGCCCATTCACATTAGTCAGGCACAGTTAAGTGACAGTATTAATCAAATTACCAGATTAACTAAGCAGTTTTATTGTGATGGAGGAGGAAGAGTCGACTTACAGACCTTTTCACTGATTGGATTACTGAGAGTTCTATATATTCCAAGGGGCAGTGTCACTAATTGGAAAACTTGGAATAAAAATGTTCATGTGTTATAGTTCTCCTAATACAGGACGCAGAGAATATGGGAGTTGTGTAGCATCTTTTTTTTTTAAACTATCATATGTCCGTCAGGTTATCCATTTATATTAACCTGCCTCAATGCCCAGTTAAACCAAAGGAGTTTGTAAAGGGAGAAACCGACAGAAAATGAAATAATGGCAAGGATAAGGCTCCTTGGGGAAACAATGTGGGGAAAGCTATCCATAGAACTCTGCAAATCTGTGGTTATCCACTTTATATTCATGGACTATGTTTGAGGATTCTGGATGGATACAGATCCAAATTTTATATGTAGAGCCCTGCAAATCGTAGATGTCTGCTTTAAATCCATGGCTATCCGTGGACCGTTTGTGGATCACAGATTGAATGCGGATACAAATTTTGTATCCACGCAGGGCTCTGGCTATCAATGGGGGAATACCCGTTTTGGCTCCATTCAGGCTATAGAATGGCTTACTCGTCCCAAAGATAAGTGTTTTTATAGCAGACAAATTCCTGTTACAACCTCTGGAAAGCAAAAATTAAAATAGCTCTCAGGAACTGCTAATGCATCAACATCACTGCAAATCTCTCTGTCACCTACTTGCTTTACTAGGGACTGTTTGTCTTGTCCAGTAATCTGAGTATTTGGCCATGTCTGAATTCAGATTCACCATAAATAAGATTACAACAGGGATAGGCAACCTATGGCACGTGTGCTGAAGGTGGCATGTGAGCTGATTTTCAGTGGCACTCATACTGCCCGGGTCCTGGCCACGGTCCGGGGGGCTCTGCATTTTAATTTAATTTTAAATGAAGCTTCTTAAACATTTTTAAAACCTTATTTACTTTACATACAACAATAGTTTAGTTATATATTATAGACTTATAGAAAGACCTTCTAAAAACGTTAAAATGTATTACTGGCATGAGAAACCTTAAATTAGAGTGAATAAATGAAGACTCGGCACATCACTTCTGAAAGGCTGCCGACCCCTGGATTACAACATACTTCGTAGAAAATTTGGTAGATAATTTTACATTTTAAAAAATTTGCATCCTGATTCTTGTATGTTACACCTATGCCCAAAGCCTTGGAAAGTGGACTGTCTATCAAAAAAGATGATTTTTTTTCAGTCAAATAAATATGAAGAAAGTTATTCAGGACAACTCACAATGGCTGCAAATTCAATCTTCCCAGGTTAAATTATCTGTGCTTAGTCCCAGCCACAGTGAATAGTAATGGAAGAGGTGAAGAAAATCTGTTCAGCCTCTCAGTTCATATTTGAGTTTAGAGAGGCTGAGGAAAAGTTGCCCACCTTCTTCATAAACTGAATACAGCTATTTTAAATGACAACTAAAAATTCTAATTGTGAAGAACATCCACAAGCAAGTGGTTTTAAAACAAATGGTATGATAATAGTTTAGAACACTTTTAAATTGACTTATGTTATTAGATAGCTGCTGACATATTTTTGTTTAGCAGAACCTAATGAAACTCCCTTATTCTTTATTACTCTGTAATGTCCATACTTCCTGCTCAGCCTGACAGGAAATGGGTTGCTGTCCTCCAAGCATTTTACTTGAGGGAGATAGCAATGACTCAGTGAAGCAAAAGGCATGACAAAATCATTACATACTGACCTAAGATCATATAAATGTTGCTGCATTCTGCAAATTCTAATTTTATTTGTAAGAAGTTTCTAACTTTTGCATATGCTATAGTCCAGATGTTACAATTCATGCTTTGTATTCACTGCTAAAAAGGTGTGGTTTTTACTTCAGGGTAGGTAACACATGTGAACTATCCTGAAGTAAAAATACAATGAAGACAAGGCATTCAGTTTTACCACAAGGTCAACTCACAGAGGTCAGCCTTACAGATATCGTCTTACTTAGGTTACTTAAGATTGGAGAATACTGTTAAAAAATTCAGAAGAACTTAACTGAGCTAGGTGGGTGAGCAACATAATGGAAGATGAAATTGAACGTTAAATGAAAAGTAATACACAACGGAGGAAATAATTTTAACTACTCATATACCTTTCTAGATTCTAAATTAACTCTCTGCTCAGGAAAACAACTAGACAACTCAATCAATACTTCTACTCAATATGCAACAGCAGTCATACAAAGCAAACAAAATACAAGGTCTAGATAGATCAGGTCTACTGTTTCCACCCATCCACTAAGCTTGTTATCTCACTTAAAAGTTAGACAGACACCTATTAGGGATAGTCTCAGTATATGTAATCCTGCCTCAGCACGAGGGGATGTATAAGAAAACCGACTGAGGTGCCTTCCAGTCCTACATTTCTATGATTCCATAAGGATTGTGATGGAGATTGATATGGAAAATTTAATGACAATAAATCAATGGTATGCCCTCACTTGGAACACTGTGTTCAGTTTTGGTTACCCCACCTCAAAAAGGATATAGCAGCATTAGAAGGCATTCAGAAATTGAACACTCTATTCTACACCAGTTCTGTGGGTGAGATCTCTGAATTGACTCCTAGATTAAAACATATTTGGAGAATCTAGGACAAGCCATTGGTCAGAGATGACAACAGGAATTATTGGGGCGTGGAAAAACTTTTTATACAAGAGAAATTGAAAAGATTGCAATGGATTGCTTTAGAAAAGAGACAAATAAGAAGGGAGATGACAAAATAATGAATGGTAGAGAGAAAGTAGATCAGAAGCTTCTTCTATTTTGAATAAGGGTGAACAGGACAAGAGGCATTCAAACAAATTGAAAGGTTCTCAATTCAAAACTCACAAAAAAGAAATATTTTTTCCACACAGCTTCCAATTAGTCTCTAGCATTCATTACTACAGTATATCAGAGGCTAAGAGCACAGCAGGATTGAAAAAAGGCTCAGGCATTTATATGGATTTAAAAAAAAAATCCAGAGTTAGAGTAGCAATTTCTTTAAAAGCATTTGGAAGGAATATAAATCCTTCATATTTCTTTAATTGTGGAGCTGCTTTGCACCCAATTCAGTCTTCTACACCAAGTGTCATCAGCCTCATGCCACTTTGAACATACACCCCTAAGTCATCCTCAGAAGCAAGGGCTGGCATGAAAGCAGATTTATGGCAACTCTGTAAAAAGAATCCTCCTACATAGGGAAGATCTTCTCAGGGCAGATGTGCCCAATGTAGAACCATATTGCAGTTGTGGGTCAATGCTAAGCAGTCAAAGCATGGTCTAGAATTGAGGCCTCTGACTGTCTAAAGTCTGCCAGATCTTTGAAATACTTAAAGCCTGTGTATCCTGCCAACTCTGAGTTTGTAGGTTCTGTAGAGACTGATGAACAGCTTTTAATATACTCTTATAGGCTTCAATGGCAAACAAATTCTGAAATCTAACTTTATGGGGGGGGTGGGCAAGGGAGAGAAGGAGATGGAAATTTGAATAAATGTATACAGTGTTGAAACTTAAAGGCAGGTTTCTAAACTCCAAGGAATTAACTCTGAAACTAAACACTTTAGGCTTTGCAAACTAGGTCTGTGTATGGACCTTTTATCAGGCTCTTAGAAAAGAGAATCTAAGACAAGCAAGTATCAGTGAAAGATTACCCAACAAAAAAGCACTGGAAGATTTTTTAAAAGCAAAAACCACCACTTACTTTCTTTTTTCCTTTTGTTATATGTGTCATAACACAAAAATGCCTGTGAACAGATTCACTTCAAATTTTGGGGTGGGGGGGAACCCCCAAATCCCACACATCATCCTTTCGAAAAAGAACATACTAAATTTCAAATGCAAAGGATCTTTTTTTGAAGAATACAGAGGTGGGCCAAAATCAGGCTAATAATGAGAAGCTGATTACAACCTTATCTATGGCAAGATTAGTGTATTTCCATAATTAACATTTGAATAGTTATTAAACATTTAGAAAAATTTATTCTGATGGGCACATGTAGTGGGTTTTTCTTCCAAGATCAATGATCCTGAACTGCCTGAAGCACTTCTTTAGAGTAAAACAACCATCAACAGAAAGACTAGAAGCCTTTTTTTCTTAAGTTAACGTAAGGAAGAGAGTTTAATGTAATGAAGGTGAAAGTAATGGGATTTTAAACAATATTGTTTTTTGTTGTTGTTTTTCTTAAAACTACAAGTACAGGAGATTGCGTAGTGTTCTTTGTTTGGGATTTCTATGTTTGCTTGTTTGTTTTTCTTTTGCCAAATAACAGGTTAAATTCAAACTAGTAGTCCGGTGCTTTGAAGAACAGTGTATTACAAGAAAATTGACTTAAAGAATTATCCCTTTTCATTGTGTCTGTATATGTAAATGAGGGCTGTTAATTAATCACAGTTAACTCAAGTGATTAACACAAAACAAATTAACTAGATTAAAAAATAGTTGATTAATCACGGTTTTAATCACACTATTAAACAATAATAGAATACCAATTAAAATTTATTATCAATATTTTTTGATGTTTTTCTACATTTTCAAATATATTGATTTCAATTACAACACAGAATACAAAGTGAACAGTGCTCACTATTATTTTTTATTACAAATATTTGCACTGTAAAAAAGAACAAAAGAAATAGTATTTTTCAATTCACCTCATACAAGTTCTGTAGTGCAATCTCTTTATCGTGACAGTGCAACTTACAAATGTAGATTTTTGTTACATAACTGCACTAAAAAAAAAAAAGTAAAACTTTAAAGCCTACAAGTCCACTCAGTTCTACTGCTTGTTCAGCCAATTGCTAAAGTAAACAAGTTTGTTTACATTTATGGGAGATAATGCTGCTCGCTTCTGTTTTACAAGATCACCTGAAAGAGAACAGGTATTCACATGGCATTGTTGTAGCAGACATTGCAAGGTATTTACGTGGTAGATATGCTAAACATTCATATGCCCCTTCATGCTTTAACCACCATTCCAGAGGACATGTTCCATCCTGAATTTAAATTGGTATTCTATTATTGTTTAACAATGCAATTAAAACTGTGATTAATTGTGACTTTTTTTAATCTTGCGATTTTTAAAAATCATTTGACAACACATTTATAAAGGTGTACCATCAATCTGAAAATCATATTTGTTTGAAAATAATGTATCTAGTATAGCGTCAAGTTATAGTTATGATTAACACAACTGAAAGTTGGGGGAAAGGATATATTTTCCCATTTCTTTACTTTGTGGATTTGACAGCACTTAGTGTATAGTCGGTTTCATTGTGTGCAGTATAATCTGGAAGTTTCTCCCTTGATGAAAGGACCTTTGTAAACAAACTGTAGAGTAGAAAACCCCTTTACAATATTTATTTAAAAAACAGTTGGGGACATACTGTTCAACTGGTTATCAGAAACTGGATTTAATTTAGCATTTCTCTTTCATGAAAATAAACTTCAGTATAATCTTTCTGAATCTATTTTTATTTACAATATGTATACAGTTCCTATTAATTTGTTGATCAAATTTGGATAAAAAACAGGGAAAGTAGCTGAAAAACTTACACCCCTCCACCCACCCAAACATACACATACTTCCAGGGTGCCAGCAAAACAAAACCTTCAGCAAGCCAGCCCTCTCCTCTTCAGACACTGCTTCCAACTATTGTGCATCTCAGCCTTAACCGCTCTTATTAAATGCATGTGAAGGGTATAGCTTCACGTTACCATACCCTTGACAAAGGCTCTCCTAAGAGGCTCTTAGACCCTGGGTAAGGTGTTAAATAACATTACATCCTGGATTAAAAACTGTTTTCTGTTGTTTAACCAAACAGTTAATTTTCACTGTTAGTTTAAAAATTAATTCTACACTGTTAATTTTCAGCATGACAGCGGCTGACTGTCCGTGTTGTTTAATACATTTATTAATTAACTGAATAGTGAATGTGAACATGGTGGTGGCATCATTTCAGGACCACATTTTATTCTGGTTAAGAACAGAAAAAGCTGAAAAACTTCAGCAACCTAACAAAGACAGGTGAACGGACAAGCTTGATGGCAGATTTAAAATGTTGCAATACACTGCACACTGGAAGGAATAATTTGAACTACTCAAACACATTGCTGGGTTCTAAATGAACTGCAACCACTCAGGAAGAAGACCTGGGTATCATTGTGGACTTTTGCTCATTCAGCTCTAGATGAATTAGTTAAGTGCTATCACATAGACAACAGAGAGTACACAAGAGCACATGCTATTATATTTTTGACAAAAATGGTGAAAGTAAAAACAAAACCAAGATTACTTTACTCAATAGATTTTAATTCAATTCATAGCAGATGAAATAGGTGCCTAAACTACTTTAATATTAAATTGTTATATTGAGGCCAACCAGGTCAGAGCCCCGCTGTACTGTACAAACAGAGAAAACGACAGTCCCAGCCCTCAAAAAATTTATAATCCAAAAAGAGACCATACTACTATAAAAATATAACATCTTCAATTCAAAGATATAATCACACTCGTAAATGAATAAATTCATTAGCCAAATATAATACAATAAACACTTTAGACCGAAGTAGTGATTTTCATCTAAGTATCTCAAAATGATTTACATATCATTGAGACTCACAACACACCAAACAGGTGGGGAAGAAGTTTAATCTTATTATAATTGGGTAAATGGAGGGACAGTTAAATTAAATGACATGTCTTAGATTATATGACAAACTGGTGGCAGAGCAGGGAACAGAAATGAGGAACTATTCAACATCTAATATGAAAACACTAGTAGGGCTGACAGACTCTCCTCATAATGGAGGCAAGATATGAAAAACATGAAGAAAATACTGTATTTGTGAACATTTCTTAGTGAAAATGTATCTACAGTACATCTGTACGTACCTGCTTACTGTATACAGTTTATGTGGATATGCAATAAGCGGACAATATGATTTATTAAAAATTGAAATTGTTTTTATTGTTATATGAATTCTCATCAATGGAAGCTGAAATAAACCAAAAGGTTCTAGGGTTTACTGGGTACAGAACACATTGCTTGGCTGTTGAAAGAATGAAATGATATCCACAAAGAACACATCTAGGTCTGTTCCAAAGCCAATGGAGTCTTTCCATTGACTTCAAAGGTCTTTTGATCAGGACCCTAGTGCGTAGTAGATATACTTATGAATCATAAAAGTTAAGGAATGTTCAGATCTGGGATTTTGCTTTGGACCCATCAGTTACGTATATTAATATTAAAAAAATAAAAGATTTGGATCAATTTGTATTTCTGAAGTAAGTATGTTGCTTCAATTTTACACGATCATTTCTAAGAAAGAGGATGGTGAACAATGACTCCCTTATCTAATATACTATACCATCTATAATTGCCTATTTTGCCTGAATTACTTAGATAAAATGTCACCACAATATCTATTTCTAGTCCAACTTTACCAGATTTTCAAACATATTGCATCTAATATTTAATTTTGAAAACCAAAATATAGGGTTTTTTTAGCAAGTCATTTAAAGCATTTAAGGTAGTGGAGGTTTTCTATTACTTGTGTTACTACAAATAGAACCACACTGAAATAATAACTCAAAATGTCAAATTTAGTTATTGTAAGATGTCTGGAGCTGTTACCTAAATATCAAACTTAAAAAATTCAGCACATTTTGCACACATTGAGAGAAATAAGAACTCAGTTTTCCTAGGCATTGTACCATTAAGGCACTAACGTCTGTAGTAACAGGTGCAAATAAAATTTGTACCAGGTAAGCATTTTCAAAGAAGGGTGTAATCAGGTTGAAAATAACTTTGGAAAATATGGCAAAACAAAATAGCTGAAAACAACTGCATAGTCTTGTACAGACATTTAAAGGGCAGTTTAGTCTCAGAGGATCTTGAAATTATAGTCTGGAACATATTGGAAAATCATTATGATATGTTGCCAATCTGTAGCTCATCATCACCTATCTGAAAAATCTCTCTCTTTGCAAGACTAGGTAATGTTGGTCATCTGATGTGCATAAGAAGCCTCTGAATATTATTGAGCCTAGGTAACACTGAAAATTACTTCCCTGTCTTTACTTTCTATTGTTATTGTTTCTTATGACACATCTATTGATTGGCAGAGATTGATGAATTGTGTATATGGGAAAAAAAGTAATTCCGTATAAAGAGCAAAGAATACATTTCTTTGCTGATATAGCCAAGGTTCCTCAAGCTTGGAGAAAAGTTACTTTTCTTCATGGTAGTTTTATGTCTGTGCACTTTATCATGGCTGTCTTATTTCCTACTAAACTGAGACACTGTAAAGACAAGAGATTTTTATATATATAATTTTAAACTCAAAAATCTCTTTATATCTCCCAGATTTATAACAATCTGGGAAAAGGGAAACTGATGCTGCCCTATTTGATTCTGTGATAGTCACATTGTGAGCTGTTGTCTGCAGTTTTTTTTTTTCTGCCTAGTGTAAAATAACTGACTTATGTTCTAGATAGGTTTATAGATTTTGATTTTTGGATGATGATTTTTTTGCTTTGCAATTAAATAAAAAATAATTTCAAACTACTAGGGTCAGTGGAATGGTGGCAAAACAGTAGTTTTTGCATTAGACCGTATATTACATGGGATATTTCAGAGTTGCTAAGCCAATATTTTCTGCTGCCTAGTATCTTCCTAGTAACACATTTTTCATTACGTTATTGTGTTTTAGTGTGGAGAAAGCCCAAATTAATATGCAGTATTTTGACTTCCAAGTTTCTTCACAATACAGCTGTGTCTGAACGTTATTAAAGCTAACCTTCTTATCCTGTCCTCATACTGTTTCCTGCCACATCCGTGCACCTATGATTGTCTGAGTATTGCACTGTGCCAGGTCACTGGAAGAGCATTCATGCTCAAGCAGCTGGCATCACAGGAGATGATTCATATTTTGAAGCTCTCTGCCACAGTCACAGGTACTGGAGCCAGTGACGTAGTCCCACTTGATCATCACGTCTCTGGATGAGGAGTCAATTAAGGCAGTGTCACATCTGCACCAGGTGGTAGGTGCTTAACTGGTGGGAGCCAGTCCCTGTCAGCCTTAAAGGTGGTGAATCCTGCTAAACACCTCGTACTACCACTTTCCCACTTCTTATTAATGTGTTGCTACAACCTAACATTAATAATCACAACAAAACCCCCACAAGCCTTGTCTTTTTCACTCAATGTGGAAATAGGACAGTGAGACACTTCAGGGACAAGTGATATTGAATACACCACAGACTTAAAATTATTTGAGTCATACACTGTTTTAAAAATGCTCAGCCTTCTTTATGGGGAAGGCAATCACTTGCAATAAAGAGGTGCATAGTGTTAAAATGATGCTTTTACATTCTGTACACACTTATTTATGGAAGGGTGAGAAGCAGTGAACTCCATGTATAATTCCTGCATGCTTTAGGCTCAGCACATCCAGCTGTGTGTAGCAGACAACCAATTGGAATATGCACTGATAACCAACCTGTTCTATTGTATGCCATAACTGACACTCGAGCTATGCCCTTGAATGTTTTGGTTTGGTACTGTTTAAGATGATTCTGGCTCCCTCTTTTCTAACTGTACGGAAGGGTGTCTTGCAGAAGAAGTGTAGGCACCTGTCTGTATCAGTAATTGTGTGGAGTCACCTTCAAGACCTGGGGTTGATAGAATTTTCTTTATCTTAGTGTTAAATGAGTAGAAAAGAATTAAGGCTAAAATTGCTTTCTGTACTGAAAACTGCAACCTAAATAATGTATGTTTACACTGCAATTGAGAGCGAGCAGGGCTCAAGCTAGTTCTCTAAGAATACCAGTGACCTTGTGCTTTGGGCTGGAGCTTGGGCTATCAAGCTGAGGGGGGTCTGGTGGTCTTGAGAGGCTGAGCTGCAAAATCCACATTGCTATGTTTAGTGTGTTAGCTCAAGCCCCACTAGCACAAGTCTGTCTACCTGGGCTGGGAGACTCACTCCTAGCTGCAATATAGCCACACACACATACTCTAAATTATACTTTTGACAACAGGTCCTCACAAGTGCTACTTCTTTTTGCATCCCCAAATTATTTCAGCGTTCATTAAAACCTTATTTCATAGTGAATATGGTTGCCATTTGGAAATACTCCAACTGTTAATATGAGCCATAGGAAACAAAGAAATTGACAGGAATTGTGCAATCACGTGTGTGGACAAATGCCAATTACTCAACAGGCAAGTTGGATGCCTCTAGGGAACAGCAGAGAGCAGACCAAGGCAGCATGTCTGAAGACTGCAAGGAAACAGAAATCTAGTGGGAGTTGAATAAATATGTTTTATCATTTAGTACCATTTTCCTCTCTACTCTGTGAGGGAACCATGAAGGCACACAGCCAAACATTACACCTGCCTCCTTTCCCCAATAGACAATGAAGAAGCAGTTTGTCCATGAGACCCTCGGGAAGATTCTCCCTCTCATAGACTAACAGGCCAACATCCCAGACATTTCTGTCTGATATGGTTATCACAGATTTAAGGGGTTTTAGGTGGCTTTTCAGACTGTTTGTACTCTCCTTAATAGCTTCTTTTCATTACATACAATCAGTGAACATGTTCATATTATAAACAAAACTCACTGGAATGCCATGAGATGAACACAATTTCTATTGTTTATCACTTTCGTTAGTGACAGCTGGGACAGCTTTGATAGAAAAGATTAAAAATAGAAAGGAGCATAAACTCTGGCAAATGAAGTGTAAAAATATAATTAGGAAGGCCAAAAAAGAATTTGAAGAACAGTTAACCAAAGACTCAAAAAGTAATAGCAAAAAAAATTTTTTTAAAAAAATGGGGCACACGTCATTGGCCACTGTCGGAAGACAGGATACTAGGGTAGATGGACTTTGGTCTGACCCAGTATGGCCGTTCTTATGTTGATTCTCTCTCGATTCACTCTCCTTCACCCTTTTGCCCCTTTCCCACAACAAAGTCCTCCTTGCCAATCCCCAGCCCTAGGAAACCCCCAACATCTCCTCCTCTGCTCCTGCTCTCTCTGATTGCAGGATTGGCAACAGCGTGATTGACTTGGCTATGTGGCTGATCTCGTGAGATTAGAAGAACTTGTTTGATGAAATTGGTTTTCAACAACCACACATCATTAAGTCTAGTGTCTGGATGGTAAAACAAAGGCTAGGATACCTAAAGAGACTGCATTTCTGACTTCTAGTTAACCACTGTTGCGAGACAGATGTTTACTTTTGTTACTGGCTTGGTATATCTTATGGAAGAACCACCACCAGTTTGGGGTGGGTCTGCCCCATTTCTCAGCTGTTTGTCCTAAATCTGGTATTCTCAGCTGTGACCCACTGAGGCACGGTGATAACTTGACAAATGCAATCTTGTCCCACTCATATCTATTTAGAATGCTGCTGCAAAGATCATTTTGCTAGCTTGTCTCTTTGATCACGTCGCCCCTCTTTGCATTCCTCCACCAGCTCTCTCTTCTTTATTGCACATCAAACAGGAGCTATTTGTCTTCACTTTCAAGGCCCTTTACAGACTTTCCCCACCATACCCATAATCTCTCACTTGCTACAGAGATATTGACTCCTGCCTTGGATGGGCCCACGATGCCAGCCTCCATTCGGCACTTATTAAATTTTCAAATAAGCATTATCGTGCTTCCTCACATGCTATCCCTCATGCTTGGGAGGAACTGCCCATAAACAGTCACAAAGGTACCTCATTATCCCCCTTCACATCCCACTCTCCTTTGTCCATGATGTCTACAAAAAACTTGGTAACAGCTATGTTCTGAGACCACTGCCTATCATGCTGAGCAATATTGTCTCATTCTTTCCTCACACTCCCCCACCTGTCTGTATCCATCTGTTGTCTCTTGCCATATTCTTAGACTATAAGCTCTCTGGCGTAGGGACCATCTTTCGTTCTGTGTTTGTACAGTGCCTAGCACAATGGGGCCCTGGTCCATGACTAGTGATCCTAGCTGCTACAGTAATGCAACTAAATAAAATTATTAATAATAATGATCTAGGCCCTGGGTTTATTTCAAGGCATGTGCTCTCAATGTACATTAGATAAGTAGAGCTGGATGGGTAGATGGTTTTCCCATCCCAAAAGGTCAAAATCTTGAAGATTTTCATGAACTGACAATCTGAAAATTATTTTGGTACGAGTCAATCGAAACCTTGTGTGTCCATAATTTGGAAGTATTTAATTTTTATTTCAGCCTAGTGATTTAATGTTTTACTATTAAATTTTAATACTAAAAGTAGTTTTGAACTGAAAAAATTGAATGTTTTGTTTTGAAAAATGTCAAAACGTCCCATTCTGACAAATTTGAAACTTTTTTCCAAAAACTTTTTGAAACCAGATATTTGTTAAAAATCGACCATTTCCCACAGTTTCACTTTCAATGATCTGGCATTTTCCAACAAAAAACGCTTTGTGGAAAAATTCCCAACCAGCTCTAATAATAAGTTTGTTTTAAAATATCACATGGTTTAAGTCCTCCTGACTACATTCCCCTCCCCGCTTCCTTTTTGTCCTATTGTATCTGCATCTATGAAGAAATAGAGGAGAGCCAAAACATTTACACAGTGCCACAATCATAAGTGTTAATAGGCAGGCTTTTGAAGACATTCCTGAGAAGATGTTTTGTTGACATGACAGTATGTTGACTACCTGGCCAGCGTATCTACATCTTTTTAAATGCATGACAGCAGTTGAGAGAAACAGTAACACCTTACCAAATATACAGGTATATGCACCTGACACAATACCACTTATCCTCCACAATGTAGAGGATAAGTGGTATTGTGTCAGGTGCATATACCTGTATATTTGGTAAGGTGTTACTGTTTCTCTCAACTGCTGTCATGAGCTACATGACTGAAGCATCCTTCATTTCTAGTCATGTGAGACTCCACGCAATTCTCCTCTCTCCACTTTCACTGGAGGCACTGTACTGTCCCCTATATTGCCAATGCTACTAGTGTAAAGGGACTGGATGTTGGAAATGGTTTTGTCATTTGTGGCCAGTTATTTGCCTGACAAGTTTCTTTGTTTCCTCCGTTTCTTTCTCTGGATGCTAGGAGGCAACTACACTGAAGAGAGAGTACATTTGTCAGTTCACAGTGGGCATCCATACAACACTTTCTCACCATATCAGTTATCACAAAACCACTGCATGTGCACACACCTCTAGTTCATCTACACCAGTGACTTATTGACTAAGTTTCATACACTGCAGTCTCTTATGTTTATCTCCAGCTTCTGTTTGTGTCCTTTGAGATTCACATTGCACATTCACCCCATGTACAGCAAGAGATAGTCCTGCCACCAATATGTGCATTAAAATGATTCCCTTGTTCATCTGAAGCACAGTGGATTGATTTGTGACCTGACACCACAGCTCCTAGAATGAGTTCCTCATTGCCCACCGCTTTCCAAACTCTCCTATTGTGTCTGGGTTTTCAGAAAATCTGAAGAGGAGCAACAATGTGTATGAGCTACAGGCAGAAGTGAAGTCCTCAGAACAATCTCTTTTGTGTCCATCAGTTGTGCATGTAGCTGCCAGGGGCGGCTCTAGCCATTTTGCCGCCCCAAGCATGGCGGCACGCCGCGGGGAGCGCTCTGCCGCTCGCCGGTCCCGCGGCTCCGGTGGACCTCCTGCAGACATGCCTGCGGAGGGTCCACTGGTCCACTGGAGCCGCCTGCCGCCCTCCCGGTGACCGGCAGAGCGCCCCCCGCGGCATGCCGCCCCAAGCATGCGCTTGGCGTGCTGGGGCCTGGAGCCGCCCCTGGTAGCTGCTATGTTTGCAAGGGCAAATTCTTAGTTTCCAAAACATTTTTGTCAGCCCTTCAGCCTCAATAGTACATCTGCAGATTTTGGCCTCTGCATCACATTTGCAGATGCAATTTTACACTTTTGAAAATGTAGCCCTAAAAGTGCACTCACAAGAATATTTATAAAATTGTACAGAACAGTCTAAATACGTTTACAGTTATTCTTCCCCTTGAAAGAATAAAGACTTGGGAAATCAAAGGGGTGAACATGAAGTTTTTAAACAGGTTTCAATTATTAAAAAGCAGTTTGTCCTTTTATGGTGTTACAAGTTTTGTAAAGCCACTTGAATAAATTCATAGTAGGTCATTGAGATATTAGTAAATTTGGTCTTTAAATCTAAACTTTCAATGTAAAGTGAATTATATACAGCCAAACACTGCTAAATTTAATCAAAATGCAAGACAGAATTCAGTTCAGAAAGAAAGTGCATATATCTGCCCAATTGGCTCAAATTTGCACAGAAACCAACCATAAGAACATTATTATTTAAACCATATAATTCTGATGGCTTTATTCCAATCAACAGTTAGGCAAAAAGATATGCAAACCAAAAGAGAGAACCACTGTAAAGAACCCCTACTAAAAATTACGCGACTATTTCCATCATTTATATTCCTAGCATTCATGACAAATTTGAGTCTCACCTATTTAGAGAAATTTAAAGCAATGATGTAATCTTTGGGAACGGTACACTGATGTCAAGTCAAACACAGATGCATCTTATGTTGATTTTTAAAACACAAATGCCAATGGAATTCAGTGAAGAACGCAAAAGCTGGCAAACCTCTCAAAGGCATCTGCAGTCACAGTTATTTTAAAATAAAGCAATTGTGAAATCTCCAGATTTGGTTTAGTACAGCAGTTATTCTCTCAACCAATCAATATACTGCTCAAACAGGTCAGCTGAACAAGTAACTGTTTGCATATGACAAATAACAAAAAAGTCCAGTCAAAAGGCTAATCTACATAAAAATGTCAAACGTATACACTTACCTTTTCCATTTATTGTTAATGCTGATGCAATTGTGGCTGTTACTGGCACTGGTAACTGTGGCACTAATGGATGTATTCTTGGCCGGCTCCCCATCCTAGCACGCTCTGCACCAGGTCCTAATAAAGCTCCCATCGGTTTTTCTGCTGCCACTTCTGGTGCTACAGAGTCTTCTTGATCCTGTTCTATGTGGTCCAATTTATCAGGGCTTTCATTTTGAAAGTCATCAACTGCTGTCCTGCTTTTAATAGGACTTTTGGGAACAAGGATTTTAATACCTGATTTTGCAAGGTCCATATTTTTCCTGCCAGAAAGAGATGGTGAATTGTTTTTCCGGAACTTCTGGGTGGCAGTAAACAATTGATTATTTTTTGACTCCTGGTCTTTGCCAATCACTAAAGATTTAGGTGGCGTCTTTGAAAAAGAGCTATTGGTAGATCTAGAAATTTGTTTTCTGGCATTATTTGGAGAGGTCCTGTTTGTCCTGGTTAATGTGCTTTCTTTTTGCTTTTCATTGTGACGCCTATTAAATTCATGTATATATTCCTCACAATTTACAAGGTGCTGTTCAGGTTCCCAGGTGTCATCTTCACTCTCATATCCTTTCCATCGCACCAAATATTCTATTTTTCCCTTCTTGTTTTTCCTCTTGTCAACAATTCTCTCTACCTGTTGAAAGGAAAATTAAAAGTTAAACACGGATTTAGATGTAAAGAGGAAAAAATATGAGAGAGCAATTGCACATGATATTAGATGCACATGGAACACTTTTACAGGAATATAGATTAAAATATTTTTATGATTCTACTGTGAGATTGTATTCTTCCACTGCTGACTGGCAATGCAGTTTAATGTACCTCAGCTCATTACTTCGATCTGTTAAAAGCTGTTTGGAATATCAAAAATGTTCCGATACAGAAAATATTTTGTATGTTCATGAATCTGAATCTAGCATATCTCAGTTATCACTTTGAGTGAAATCTTGGCCTCACTAGAATCAAGAGATGTTTCGCCACTAACTTTGATGGGGCCAGAGTCCTTTTAACTTTAAGGAAAAAATGTCTTAATATGTTTAGACAGAATGTTTAGATAGCAAACTGTTTATTTTACAAAACATATTGGTTTAATATTGTTTGATAATCTATTTATTTAGCATGAGTCATGTGTGAAGTTATTGGTCCTAACGATATATTCTTTGGTGATCAAGGACACGGTATAGCTCAGGAATCAAGGGAGGATATGTGCCATTACATGAGGAAGGCTTTTCTTCTGACAAAGACAAATAACTGAGAATCAGGAGAACTGATCCTGATCCTGGCTCTGCCAGACTTCTGTGTGTCCCTAAGCAAATCACTGTGCCTCAGTTACTTATTCCAAAATGGGAATGGATAGTATTATATCTTACTTTTATAGGCAATGCAAGAACAGCCACAAGATTATCAGTTTCTTCTGTTCCACTTCCCCCACAGGAGATGCCTTTTGCTCACCCCTTCCATCCTAAACTATTTTTGTTACGATGCTCCTGCTGCTCCCCTTTCTTCCATGTTCTCCTTGTTTTTGTTTATATGTTTTGTTTTTTAAAAGGGACTCTTACTTTACTGCTGCTCAGTGTTTTGACCCATCATGAGCAAGGGCTCCCATGTATGACCGTACTGGATGCATGTATCTAGGATTACCTCTGAAGGATACTTCTACACATCAAATTCGCAAGTGTGTGGTTAAGCTAAATTAATGTCTATAGAGTGATTAGAAGAATGGAGGGCAATATACAAGTGCAAACATTATTGTTGAATCATACTGCTGCTGACAACAAATTGTGTTAAATGTACCTCTTAGTTTTGAATTTATGTATTTAAAATTGCATGTTTGTGATTTGTATTGAACTTCATATGTTTGTTTCATTTAGACTACATAATTATTTTAACTTCGGCTACAGTAAAATCTATATGACCTGCTGTAACAGACCTTTGTGATAGACCGCAGGTACTCTACCATAAATATCCAGCCACCGGGATGTTACAAAGGCCAAACGTATAACTGGGTTCAAAAAAGAATTAGGTAAGTTCATGGAGGACAGGTCCATCAATGGCTACTAGCCAAGATGGTCAGGGACGCAACTCCATGCTCTGGCTGTCCCTAAACTTCTGACTGACAAAAGCTGAGACTAGACAACAAGGGATGGATCACTCAATTTCCCTGTTCTGTTCATTTGCTCTGGTCTAGCTGGACCATTGGTCTGACCCAGCATGACCATTCTTACATATCTGCATTCGACTAAAGCTAATAGCTTTTTTTTTTACCAGAATTCCCTTAATAAGCATTACTTTACTGTTCAAATATATGGTACTACTATTTCAATACACTGAAACAAAATTTGTGAAAAATAAATTGTCAAAACATTTAACTGGTGACATTTTCTAATTGCTAAACAAATAAAACTTGAAATATTTATAATTTATTTTAGAGCTGATTATATTAACTCTTTTACATATTCATGGGACTGATGGAGAATGGGCTAGACATCGGAATATGAAATCAAGGCATTCGCTTTTCCATAAAACAATAGATGGAAAACAGCCTGAACAAAAATGTTGTCTCAGAGTGAACGAATACAAAGTTTACCATATGGATGTAAGGAAGAACAAGCTATCAAGAACTACTGTTAAGAGACAGACTGCCTAGAAGTGCTTATCAGTGTAAACCAGAAATGTTAAATTAAAAGCAAGATGAAAGAACACAAAAACACCAGAATCTTGGTCTTGTATTGTCAGAGAGTAGTGATGATGACTCTGTCTTCCTATCTCCATCTTTCTCTTGTACTTCTAAAACAAAGATAAAAAAAGCACTAACCTCAGAGAAGATGAGCTACAAATAGCGGTAAGGAAATTTATATTCTCTAACTCAAATCTTCATAATGAACACACCTAATAGGGGCTACATCTTTCAAAGATGACCAATTACTAAGTACATGCTCTTTTAAAGTAGTAGGCAATTACACCTGCATACAGAAAGACACCTCAGAGACATAACAGATAAACTGCTGAACAATAAATATAAAAAAGTTTCCTATCCAGATGATTTGTAGAGCAGACACAGCAAAGGCATGAAAAGAACTCTGAACAAAATGTTATGTTTGCTCTTTCAAAAGTTTACAACTGAACATTGACTTAATACAGCTTTGAAACTGTACTATGCAGAAGAAAATGCTGCTTTTAACATCTCAATTTAAATGAAAACAAGCACAGAAAAAGTTCTTACCTTGTCAAAAAAAATTTTTTTTAAACTTTCTCTTTATTTTTGAGTAGTTTATGTGTAACACAGCACTGTACTGTATTCGCTTTTAAAAATGTATTTTTAATCTCTGCTGCTGCCTGATTGCGTAAGTCTGGTGCCACACAAGGTGTGTGGTTGACCGGTCAGTCATAATACTGGTGTGCATAACTCTGATGGTCTACTGTATTTATATTACGATAATGCCTATAAATCTCAATCAAAGATCAGGGCACCATAAAGACAAGCAATAGAAAACAGTATCTACCTCAGAGAGCTTAATATCTCAATGCTGGACAAGCCATAGTAGGTGGACAAGACAGACAGACAGGATATGGGGGTACTGGGAAGAAGAGTTCAGACCTCGCGGCCCTTGCAGGCTGAGCTCACCACCTTTCTGCACCCTCTGTCCCACTTACAATGTCCATGTGGAGTGAGTCCTGGGTGTAGAGTGAGGAGTGCCTACCTTGAGTTATGGGTTATATAGCTGGAGCCTTATAACCCCCACATGGAAACTACCTAAATGCCTAGTGCATGAAAGTATGGGTGATGGACGGATAGTACCCTTGCCCTGTGTTTAAGTCAATAAAAGTTGCAGCCTACTGCTTAAATGCGTCTATGTGTCTGTTCTCATTTCACCAGTGTGTCTGGATCAACGGAGCTGGGCAGAAAGGCAAAAGTCACAGTTCGCTACTTGCCTAACAAATGCTAGATCAGGGGTAGGCAACCTATGGCACGCGTGCCAAAGGCGGCCCACAAACTGATTTTCAGGTCCTGGCCCTGGTCGGGAGGTCTCTGCGTTTTAATTTAATTTTAAATGAAGCTTCTTAAAAATTTTTAAAACCTTATTTACTTTACATACAACAGTTTCGTTACATATTATAGACTTATAGAAAGATCTTTTAAAAAAACGTTAAAATGTATTACTGGCATGTGAAACCTTAAATTAGAGTGAATAAATGAAGACTCGGCACACCACTTCTGAAAGGTTGCCAACCTCTGTGCTAGATGATTGAATTTGTAAGCTTCATGCCAGAGATGCTGGAAACAACTGGCTTTTGGCAACTACTGGATACCAGACAACCAGCCATCTTCTGCTACAGAATACATTATCCCTATTATTTAGATTGCTGTAGTGCCCAAAATGTGGTACCAAAGATTGGCTTCCAAACACCAAGTAGAAGATCCAGTCTTTGCGCTGAAGACAATATATATTCTAAAACAAAGCCAGACTAAAGGTGGGGGCGGGAAAGGTATGTATCAGACAAGCAACATGATATGGATGGCAACAGGCACACTTCCTAGTTTTATTTATTTTTACACATATTAAATTATCCTTCCCCACAACTCACAATTCAATTTCAGTTTGAAGTATTAATGTACATTGTTATATAAAGAGAGGCATGTTCTAATAGCCAGAGCACAGGAACACCTGAGTTCTAATCCTAGCTCTGATAACACATATCTGTGGCTTTAGGCAGGCCACTTAACCTCTGTGTCTCAGTTTTCCCATCTGTAAACTTGGTCATAATACTGCCCTCTCTCCAGTGGATGCGGTGAGAATTAGTTAACGTTGGTCACTTTTTTCAAAGCTACTATGTAATGGCTAAGCATTATTAATGAAAGTAACTGAAGCAGATATAAATAAGAAAAACAGTTTGTTGTACATTTCCAGAGCACCTCAACCATGGTATCTTAAAACCATTATCTTCAAGATCTGCAAACTGAAATAAACATCACTGAAATTATATTAGCATGCAAGACGCCTAATTCTTAAAGACTGTCAAAAAGCTGAAGAAAACAAATATTTAGACATCAACACACTTATTCGTTACACTAAACAAACAACATGGAACATTGGAACCCATTAATACAAGAGAATTTAGTTAAAGTGATAAACACCCAAGCTGTTCCTGTCAGGAACAGAGATGGAAATATGTGGGACAACTACCAACAAATTAAATAGTTTTAGGATTCAGTGGGAATTGCAAGTGGAAAATAAGCAGCAACCATAATCTTTCAAGAGAGTGAAAAGACAAGAACTCAATTCCGCAAGCAACAGGAAAAATGGTTGTCAGAGTTGTAGTAGAAAGAAACAGCACAAGCACAGATTGAAGGAGGAGGGAGAAAAAACTTGTTCACCTTAGTCTCTAAGGATAGGACAAGAAGCAATGGGCTTAAACTGCATCAAGGGAGGTTTAGGTTGGACATTAGGAAAAAGTTCCTAACTGTCAGGGTGGTTAAACACTGGAATAAATTGCCTAGGGAGGTTATGGAATCTGTATCTCTGGAGATATTTAAGAGTAGGTTAGATAAATGTCTATCAGAGATGGTCTAGACAGTATTTGGTCCTGCCATGGGGGCATGGGACTGGACTCGATGACCTCTCGAGGTCCCTTCCAGTCCTAGAATCAATGAATCTATGAAATAACAGCAAATAGTGGAAGGAGCACAGGATTTTGATCCTTTTTTAGGGTCAGTATTAATGGATGGAAAAGCAATCCAGAAACAGGGCCTAGCCAATAATGTTCAGAGACCCAAAGTAAACAATCAGCTGAATCATGAATGAACAAGGATTGGCTAAAGGTGCAGTAACTAGTGTGCTGTGCGCCATGTTTGAAGATGAAGAAAATATTTAAAAAGCTGAAATTTTATTTTACACTAGGGGAACAACTATGTTATTCTGCATTTCAACAGCAGCACACAGACACTGTAAGCTCACTCCAATGATTCTGTGTCCCGTTCAGAATAGAGCTCTTCACACCCACACCTTGTGTAACACTCCATCAGTCCCATATGACCACTACAGCATCTCAGATTTGCGTGATAGGAGGTCCCAATTTTTACCTCAGAGGTATTCAGTAAAAGACATTTTTAGCCACAGAATTCAACCTTGCTTGGATTCTTCAGCCTACACTATGAAAATAGTAATGATGTTCCCCCCCCAATTGCAAGTGCCAGTCACTAGACTTAGTATTTCTGGCTAAAGAAAGAAATTCCGAGTTCTAGTGAATGCTTCCCCACACCTCAGGCAAAAAAGGCTGCACACACAGTGGCACACTGCTACATCCAACTTGGGACTTGAGCTTCTAGTTTCAACACTCTCAGTCAACTTGAGAAGCAGAATCTCATTACCAGCTGAATCCAGGTCTCCTGCTTGACACTATTTACCACAGCTTTTTAGGCTGATCCTTAAATTCCGGTTTATGGCATAAATTAGTTGTGTAAGAAGTTCTTCAGGCAAAGGTACATAAACACAAGTCACTAAAGGCCAACACAAATTTACAAAACAAAACAAACAATTGACAATTTACTTATTACAAATAATCTTGAAGAAATCCAAAACGATACAACCTCAGAGTTATTTGTATCAGCTCAAGCAGTTAGATAAATGAAATTTAATCACTGTGTCTTGTAAACTGCCAGGTCATTTTGGATCTCTACCAGCAACTTTTTGGCACTCCAGATCAACTTTCAGTCACTGAATCAGAATTTCACTACAATCAGACTTCTTAAAAGTTAAGCAACAGGATATTCTAATATTTTAAATTTAAATATTAATGCACCTTTTTAAAAGAGATCACTTGCACAAGAAATATAAGCACAAGGATTCTAGGCCACATTTTATGGGACAGTATTTCAGGATGGACTGCAAAATGTTTTGTAAATTGTTCTGGACCCTTTTTTTCCTAGTTTTTATGATGAAAGTTCCCTCCTCTCTCTCTCTCTTACACACACACACACACACACCCCTGCAAAGATTTTTTTTAAAACCTTATAATAATCAAGAACGTCAAGTCTGCTTTCCCTTGAAGTGGTGGTTCTCAGCTCTCAAGGATGCTTATTGTGAGCTCTTGCTTGGTAACAGAAGGATGGAGTTGAACCTTTAACAAACACAACTTCTCTAAAACATTCACATTAGTCATTTTAACTACATAGATGTTAACAATAAACAAAAAGCAAAGACTCTGAAACAGTCTTATTAAAAAAAAATACCTTCCCTTCCTAAATTGCTTAGCTTTCCACCTTTTGATTTTCATCTAGTCTCCATAGCATTTACTTTACATAGCACTTTCCCAGGAAATTTTATTGTGTTTAAATTGTTCCAACATAATTGTCAAGAGCCGAATCAGCTGACATAATGCTGACCATGCCTGACTGGTCAGTCTCCACCAGTCAATACTGGGTCAGCTATTTGCAGTTAAACCTTGGTGAAGGTGCTGGTGTTTGGACAAGATGTAAAAACCTGATTGACAGATGAACTGCTCAGTGAATTGTTAATTGAATTAGCCTTTAAGTCACCAAGACCAAAGTAAGAGAGACAAAGTAATATTTGGCTGAAGTATATAACTGGACAAATTATTCACTATGAATGTAATATGAGTTTAATTCTTTTTTCTGTTTCTGAATTATCCACAAACATGCCAGAATTTTTACAAATGTATTCATTATTCACAATTGTTCAACAAATAGTTTGTGCGAAGAAATTTTAGCCTACAGTTTGTTTGCACATTGATCACTATGCAAATATTTATTTGTCACCAAAGTGCACATAAAAAAAGCTTTTGGATGTGTTCATGACAGCACTTTTGCTTCAAATGATTACTAATATTTATTCAATGTGCTCAATCATACTGGCTCTATCTATGCAAGAAAATACAAATGTTCTTTCAGAATGGAAATCTAAGAGGTATGTATAATAGAATCAAGAAAGCAACCAGTCCTTCAACTGAGAAGACTGTCCCACTCAAATCTCTAAATGGAGACATCACAATTGACAGAAACAGATGCAATGCTGGGAGGAATGTTGTCATGAACGCTATTAATGTGAAACCACTGTTTCTGAAGCAGTACTAAAACATGATCCCAAAGTTCCGGATTGTGATATAGGGGCTCATGGGTGCCAACAGAGAAAGGGTTCACTGTTCTTTACAAGCAACTCCTGTCAGACCGGACAAACTCATTATACTTAACACAATTTTATGGTATTTATTTGTGAAGGCAGCATGCCAGGTCCCTACCGCATTCTTGTAAGTAATCAATACACAATTATTGTGAGGTGTGTGTATGAGTAATATTTAAGGAATTTTGACCTAGAGGTCAATGAATGATCTTTCAGTCTCCAAAGCAGTGGCAATAGTTCGTATACACAGATAAAAGTATACTGAACATAGACGACCATGTGAAGGTTGCCACCATCACTCCTTGCGAGCATCCTTCCCTCAACCATCCAGTGAGAGAGGACTATGTTGTGTGAGTACAAGAAACCGATCGCTAACCAGGAGCTCACACTCCATGACAACCTCATTCACTCGCCTCACACTTGCCTTAAGTCCTGCCAACCATTCTGGATAGCTAGAGATGCTCTTCTGTCATCCAACTTCAACCCAGAAGACACCTGGTAGGTGCAATGGGCAGGCTCTGACGTAAACAACAAACACCTCATAGATGACCCTACCAACGAACTGCCAGGTTCCTTGCTCTGCTGAAGACAGTGGACAACCATCAACCATGTTAGGACGTTACATGGAAGAGGAGTACACATAATGCACAAATGGAGAATCAAGGATTCACCACAATGTGAACATTGAGACCTCCAAACCATCCAATACATTGTGAACCAAGCGGCCCATCTTTTCATTTCCAGGAGATAGAGCTCTCAACTGGATTTCAACCTATTAACTTGTAAATGTTGCTATTTCCATATGAAAGAAGATTTAAAGAATAATATAACTATACTGAAAACTATGCCTTATAGTCTTGGATTAAAAGTTAGTTTCCAGGGAATCATAAATCTCGATGGGTAACTGGGGACTGTCACACACACACTATTGAAGAGTTTAATGTATAACCATTTATAAACAAACTTGAAAATGCAATTGTCACCCCTCTCTTGCTAGCCAATTATGTAATGCACTGTTCAATTGTCCACAGTTGCAAACAACACAGAAAGGTCAATGGAAAACCATCAAAGATAAAGTAAAAACATCAAAGCCACTTGCAGGTGAAAAGGAACATTGTACAGACAGCGGAGTGCCCTGTCTGGAAATAAAGACAAAAGACTGATTCACAGGTTAGGGAAAGACACTCCATCTGTTCACCGAGGACACGGGTGTTTCATAAAAGACTGGATTCTGGTTCCTGGGAACTGAACTCGGGGGGAAAAAACCTACTTTATTAGATTGGAAAGGTAATACTAATAAATGTAGGTCCTAGTACACATTTTATGGTTTTGCTTCATACTGTAAAATTCACATATCTCTCTCTTGTTTCTAGTGGAAGCTATCTTAAATAAACTTTCTTTTGTTTTAATAAAAGTGCTCACAAGTGCTGTATCTTATACAGGAGTGAAGATTCAAGGTAAAACAAATAAACTGGGGTACACTACTCCTCTGGGAGCAGAGACTCTGGGATTTTTGAGTGTGTCAGGGTCTGGATATCACAGGAGAATGTTTCAAGGGGTCTCAGGTGCATCTCGTTAACCTGCAAGGCAAAGATAGCGCTGGCATAGCCAAGAGGAGAGTGCTGGAGTCGCTGACAGGTTGGCGGTGTCAGGGAGCTAACACTCTGCTACCACAAGCAAGACTCCCTCTCACTGGAGGTCGGGGGTAACAAGGTGACTCTCAGTTCTGGGTACCTGACTGTCACACAGACTATCAAAGAACTTAATACAGAACCATCTATAAACAAACTTGAAAAGGAAACTGTCTCCTAGCACCAGGAAAGGCCACAGGAAAAGATGGAATTCCAGCTAAAGTACTGAAGCAAGAAGGATAGGTTGTGCTTAAACATCTGCACAATGTCCTGCTTTCCTGCTGCAGGAAAGGAGGAGTACCACAAGACATGACAGATGCCATCATCGTAACACTGCATAAAAACAAAGAAGACTGAAGTGACTAATGAATCTCTCTTCTTAAAATCGTTGGCAAGGCATTTGCACGGGTCATTCTCAAAAGACTGCAAGTTCTTGCCAAACATGTGTAACCAGGGAGTCAGTGGGGCTTCTGAGATAGTAGTTCAACTATTGACATGGACTTTGCACTACGGCAACCAAAAGAAAAGTGTCAAGAACAAGGAAAATCTCTCTACATGGCCTTCATAAATCTTACAAAGGCTTTTGACTTAGTCGGCACAAATGGCATTTTCCAATTTCCCCTCCCCCTTTTTTCTCCCTGTATTTTCAGAGATTCATAGATTTTAAAGCAAGACGGGACTATTACATCTCTAGGCCAGGGGCGGCTCTAGAAAGTAGGCTGCCCCAAGCAGCGCGGAGCGCTGCGCCGCCCTTCCCCGGTCCCGGCGGGTCCCCTCTTCCCGCGGCTCCGGTTGAGCTCCTGCCGGCATGCCTGCGGCAGGTCCACCGGAGCCCGGGACCAGCGGACCTGCCGCAGTCATGCCTGCGGGAGCTCAACCGGAGCCGCGGGAAGACGGGACCCGCCGCAGTCATGCCTGCGGCAGGTCCGCTCGGTCCGGGCTCCGGTGGACCTGCCGCAGGCATGCCGGCGGGAGCTCAACCGGAGCCAAATGCCGCCCCCCCGGGAAACGGCCGCCCCAAGCGCCTGCTTGGCGCGCTGGGGTCTAGAGCCGCCCCTGCTCTAGGCTGACCTCTTGCATACCAGAAGCCATTAAATTTTACCCTGTTACCTCATATTAAGCCCAATACATTGGGCTTGATTAAAGCATCTATCTTTCAGAAAGGCATTCTATCTTGACTTGAAGATATTAAGAAATATTAGAAAAGGGATGGAAAATAAGACTGAACTACCATAATGCCATTATATAAATCCATGGTGAGCCCACACCTTGAATACAGTGTCCAGTTCTGATTGCCCCATTTCAAAAAGCATACAGTAGAACTTGGAAAGGGTTCATGGAAGAGAAACAAAGATGATCAAGGTTACAGAATAGCTTCCAAATGAGGAGAGACTAAAAGGATTACAGCTGTTCAGCTTAGTAAAGAGAAGCCTCAGGGAGAATATGATATAGGTCTATAAAATCATTAATGGTGTAGAAAAAATGTTATTTATCTTTTCACAAATCCAGGGGTCACCCAATGAAATTAATAGGCAGCAGGTTTAATACAATCAAGAGGAAGTACTACTTCACACAACACACAATTAACCCATGGAACTCCTTGTCATGGGGTGCTGTGATAGCCAGAAGTATAATTGGGTTAAAAAAAGAACTTGGTAAGTTCATGGAGCATAGTGCTGTCAAAGATTATTAGCCAAAATCATCAAGGATGCAATCCCATGCTCAGGGTGACCCTAAACCTCTGATTGTCAGAAGCAAGGAAGGGAAGACCAGGTTGTCTTCTGTATTCTCCAATGGCCCTGTTCTGTACACTCACCCTGAATTTCTGGTATGGGTCACTGTTGGAGACAGGATACTGGGCTAGACAGAACATTGGTCTGACCCAGTATGGCTGTTCTTATGACAGAGTTCATCACTTCCTTCCCTTGGTAGCTTGTTCCAAGGGTTAATCACCTTCATTGTTAAAAACGTGTGCCTTATTTCTAATTTGAATTGGTCTGGCTTCGGTTTCCAGCTTCACTGGTTCTTATTATGCCTTTCTCATCTAGATTAAAGAGCCCTTTAGTACCTGGTATTTTCTCCCTCTGAATGTACTTACACACTGTAAAAGCAGCAAAGAGTCCTGTGGCACCTTATAGACTAACAGACTTTTTGGAGCATGAGCTTTCGTGGGTGAATACCCACTTCGTCGGATGCACAGGACTCTTTGCTGCTTTTACAGATCCAGACTAACACGGCTACCCCTCTGATACTTACACACTGTAATCAAGTCACATCTCAATCTTCTTTTTGATAAACTAAACAGATTGAACTATTTAAGGGATTACTATAAGGCATTTTCTCCAGCCCTCAAATCATTTAGTGACTCTTTTCTGAACCCTCTCCAATTTCAACATCCTTTTTGAAAGGCAGATACCAGAACTGAATGCAGTATTCTAGTATCGATCTCACCAATGCTGTATACAGAGGTAAAAATAACTTCCCTGTTCTTATTCACTACTCTCCTATTTATACATCCAAGGATCATATTAGCTCTTTTTTGTCACAGCATCACCCTGGGAGTGCATGTTTAGATGTTTGTCCATTATGACTCCTGAATCCTTTCCATATAGTCCTCCATTCTACAGGCATGCCTTGCATTCTTTGTTCCTAGATGTATGACCAAGCATTTGGTGGTATTAAAGCAGTGTTTCTCAAATGCAGTCACCGTGGCTGCATGCAGCCACCAGGGGCTTTTCTTGAAGCCACAGCCTCGTGGGCTGTGATGGAGGGGGAGGGCAAAGTAGAGACCCTTCCCCTCCCTGTTGCTCCTGGATGCTGGGGCCAACAGCAGCCTCTGGAGTCACCTGGGGCACAATGCTGTTGAAGCAGGCAGCCAGTGAGTTTTCACCGTCCCTTGGGTAGCAGAGCTCAGGCTCTGGGCTTCAGCCCTGGGGCAGCGGGGCAACAAGCTCTGTCCATGGGGCTTCAGGCTCCAGCTGCGCAGTGGTAGGCCCCAGGCTCTGGCAACACAGCTTCAGGCTCTGTCCCTGGACCCCATCCTCCAGCTGTGGGGCTTTGGGCTCTGGCTACAGGGGTCCAGCCCCTGGTCATCCCATTTGCCCTTTTTCAAATATCAGCACAACATTAGCACCCTTCCAATCTTCTGGAACTACCTTAGCAGACTAAGACTTATTAAAAATTCAAGTCAGCCGGCCAGAAACATCATCAGCCAATTATTTTAGTACTCTTGGGCAGAAGTTATCAAGACCTGTTGACTGAAAAATGTTTATAGCTAGTAAATCCTCATTAGTTGCTAATGAACTAAACAATACTTCAACATCCTGGTTCTTTCGAAATATAGAACAAAAATATTTCTTGAACACTTCTGCATTTTCTGCATCATCATTAACAATTTTACCATCTCCTTCTAATAAAGGGCCTATGCCATCAGGATTATTTTGTTCCTAATATATTTTAAAATCATCTTTTTGTCCCTAGCCTTGCCAGCCATATATTTCCCCCTGATGTCTTTAGCTTCCCCTATTAATTTTCTACACTTCAGAACTTGTAATTTATATTGATTGCTATCTACTCCCCCCACCCATTTTATATATATTTCTAATTGCTGCCTCCACTTCCCTACTGAACCAGGATGGGCTTTTACCCAAAGTTGTTCTCTTTCTGGATTGTGGAATCCTGGCTTTTTAGCTACCTAATAAACTTAAAAAAAAATTCCCAATTTTCATTAATATTTTTCTGTCTAAATTCTCAACAAGTTTTGCTCCAATTTTCCTCATGTTTAGGAAATTAGCCCTTTAAAGCACCAACTACATTATTACTGGGTGGGACTGTCTCCTGTTTGCTCATATTGAATGTAACCAGGTCAAGATCACTAGTCAGACAACCACCAACTTCCAGTGATTAATCCATCTTTATCTGTCACAATGAGGTCCAAAATAGAATTATTTCATGATGGGGGCAATACCTTCTCTGCTAGACAATTGTTTATCATTAGAAATGCTACTGTTGTTTTACTGCTGGCTGCATGAGACCTCTAGCATATGTCTTCCACCAAAAACTGAAGTCCCATATAACACAATTTTTATTTCCACACATTACAGACCGGAGCTTAAGGAGCTATTCTCTAGCTTAATAGTGGTTTGTAGCAGACTTTCACCAGTACCCCTCCTGTGCTTCGCTAGCTAGCAATTAATCCATATGCATTCAAGATTCTGCAGTTCAGAGTTATAAGTAATTCTAAAACAGGTAATGATGTCTTTACCATGCAGTGCCACACAACCCCACCTCTTTTATCCACTCCATCCTTTCTAAGCAGGTTGTGCAACTAATGATTAACATTCCAATCATGTGAATCATACAACCATGTTTCAATAATGTCAATTATACCAAACATTCTTATAAATGAGAATTTCATATTCCTCTTGCTTATTACCCAGCATTAATATATGATGAGTCAAAAAAAAATTCTCTCTTCACATTCTTTGTCAGCCTGGTTCAGTTTTTTCACAACACAGAGTTTGAGTTTCTATTGCATGTATCATGTTATCACCCTTCCCTTGAGTTGTTAGTTTAACTCTCTTCTGACTGCTCCAGTCACCCCACTCCCAGCTGTGATATGCAGGCTCTCCCTCTCTTCTAATGAAATGTGGCCAGTGTTTCACAAAACCTTCAGCTTCACACCAGTATTCTACACAACAGTTCATTTCCAGTATTTTATGCCTTCTCCACCTTGTGGAATTGTGAGGAACTCCAGAAAGATTACTTGGCCTTTCCACTTCTTCAGCTCCTTTCAAGATCCCTGAAGTATTCAATTATCTGTGTAGTTCTATGTCACGCTGTACCATTGGTTTCCATGCATATCGTCATCAATGGAGACGTTACGTCTCATGTCTTCGCTCTAGGGAGAGAGCACAGTATTCTGCTGTCCTTACGTCCCTTGCTGAATTCTCTGTCTTTTCTTCTCAATATGGAGCCACTGATGACTACTGCTTGCCTACATCAGACCACTGAAGAACCTCTCTTGCTACTTGCTTTGTACCAACAGTATGCCCATCAGATATGCTCCCAGTAGATGTCTGTTCCATTCCCCCGGAAACAGGTTCCTCAGTAGCTGATTCACCAAGTACCCAATAATGATTCAACACTTCTGGCAGGTCGAACGCCTTTTTATTCTTTCCCTTCTTGGTCACAAATCACCAGTCTGCTTCTTCATTTGTATTCGCTCAGGTTGCCTTATTACTAACCCTTCCCCTTGTGGAATCTGTGGCAATGATTTCTGAATCTGGTTGTCCAAGAAGTCGTCATTCTCTTCTTGCACTTTCAGACCATAAATCTTACCCCTCCAATACGAACACCAACTTGCACTTCATTTACCAAAAATCTTTTCTGTCTTCAGGCATGTGCAAGGCAGGTCACAACAGCTTCTCATTATCCATATCTGCTATATGGTATACAGCTATACCTAAAACAGAAGCAACCACATTCCCTCCTGTAAATGACCTCCAAAACATCACTGTTTGCCACTCCTGTTTGCCTGCTTGCCTGTTTGGTTGGCAGTGAGGAGGTGGAGCTATGCATAGAGGCTTAGTACACAGTATAACAGAGAGAGGGGGATTAACCACTCAAGGTATATCTACACTAAAAAAAAAAAAAAAAGAAGAACCATGGTAGACTCAGAGCCCAGGTCAACAACCTCAGGCTCTCTGGGCTAGTGCTGGCTAAAAACAGCAGTGTAGATGTCGGGCCTGGGCAGGAACACAAGCTCTGACACCCAACCCCCACCACTGGGTTGCAGAGCCCAGGTTCCAGCCTGAGCATGAACATCTGCATGGCTATTTTTAGCCCTGTAGCCTGAGCCCCATGAGCCTGAGTCAGTTGACTCATTAAGACTCCCTGCTGTGGGTTTTTGGTTTTTTGTTTTGTTTTGTTTTTTGCAGTGTAGACATACCATCATAGACTTTAAATACTCCATTGTATTGAAGACCCCAGCATTTCAGCCACAAGGTCCTCACAAAGAAACAAGCAGATATTTCTCATATGGCCAACCAGAGGCTCTAACCCCCAGCCCTATGGTCCTCCTGTAGGCAAACAGGCAAACACAGAACTCACCAAGTCCCTTTACCTACAAGCACAGGCTCTGCAGCTACTCCCTCCAAAACTTTCCTGTTTGCCACTCCGGTTTACCTATTCATTCAGTTCTAATCTGATGTCTATTGTCAAACACGCAGCTCACAGAACAAATCAGGCCTGCTTGATGCATCTATGTGGCCTGCATGAAAGATTAATATTCTGCAGAATCTATGTGTTTACTTTTTAAAAACCAAGATTTTAGATCTCCTGGTTGCAAAGATAAATGTGAATTGAGTGTAAACCAATGCAGTGAGGTCTGCCTGAACCTGCAAGGCAGCCTGAAATAATAGCTGTGAGAAAAGTGATCAAACCCTGGCCCTTTAACTCAATAGGGGTGTCAACTCTAAGACCCAACGGTTATACTTTAATATCAACTTTAACTATTTCATTGCAGATTATTTTAGTGGATGGAATAGAGGAGTAGGTAGGATTGAAAGCCAGGAGAAGTGAAAATTGGGTGCTACTGCAGGAAATGAAACGAAGATATACCAACAGAGGGAACACAGACTAAAAAGGGGGAGAGAAATAAGAATGGGGAAGGAAGGGAAGAAAAGAATAGAAACAGCGGTGGTCTTATAGGGGAGCATATTTTCTAACTGAAGCTGAACTTGACAATAAGGCACTGAACAAATTCCTACGATTTAGTCATGGAGGTCGTGGAAGTCATGGAATCCGTGACTTCCAGTGACCTCCGTGACTTCAGCGGTAGGGAGCTGCAGGGTACCCTGCTGCCCACGGGGAGCTGCAGGGTACCTCCTCTGCCTCTGGTAGCCCCCGCAACTCCTGGCCGCTGGGGAAACTCTCGAGCTCCAGGGCGGCAGAGGAACCCCTGAGCTCCTGGCTTTCACAAACAGTGGGGGAACCCCCCTGCTCTTGGGGGCAGCAGGGAATCCCCCAGCTCCCAGGGCCCCCCAGAGCTGCGGGTGGTGGGGGTACCCTACAGCTCCTGGCCCCTATGCAGCTGCCCCCCTTCAAGCGGTTTGAGGGTCTGCAGATCCCCATTTTTTCCTGGATATTTTTAGTAAAAGTCACAGACAAATTCACAAAAGTCGTGACCTTTCTTTTTTGCCAGTGACCAGTCCCAGATATTTTTAGTAAAAGTCACGGATAAAATCATAGCCTTAGTTATTACATGAAGGCCATATTCAACCATTGATCTCTGTGTAAGCCTCCCTATTACATCATCAGTACATAAGAACTTAAATCCAGAATGGCAGTTCCTATCTACTCCAGTATCCTCTCTCTAGTAATGGCCAGTACCGGATATTTCTGAGGAAGGCACAAGAGCCCTGCAGTAAGCAACTATGGAATAATCTCCCTCATCTTCCCAATACAGAGGTCTCCTCAAAATCCCTTATAGTTACAGATTGGTTTAAGACACGACACATGAGGTTTAATATCCTAACCAACATTTTTTGTTAGCAACAACTATTACAATGCTTAATATTCTTCTCAGTAAGAGTCAGAAAGGAACTGGACAGTTATATAGGTAAATTATTGGCCTCAAAGACATCCTGCGGCAATGAATTCCACAGGCTAATTGCCAGCTGTGTGAAAATATATTGCCTTTTATCAGTTTTAAATTTGCCACCTCTTGACTTCATTGAATGCCTCTTGTTTTTGTGTTATGAGAGAGGGAGAACAGAATTTCCTGATTCACTTTTCTAGACTATTATTTTATACACTTTTATGTTCCCTTTTATTCATCTCCCTTTTAATGTAAACTATCCCAGTCTTTTCAGTCTCTCTTAGTAGTGTCATAGAACAGTTAGTTAAGGGTTAAGGTCTCTTTTACCTGTAAAGGGTTAACAAGCAGTAACCTGATGAACACCTGACCAGAGGACCAATCAAGGGACAAGATAATTTCAAATCTCTGTGGAGGGAAGTCTTTGTCTGTGTTCTTTGTTTGAGTTGTCGTTCTCTCTTTGGATTTAAGAGAGGCCAGACATATTCTTCAAGTTCTCCAAGGTTTCCTGAAGTATTTTCTTCTATTCAGTATAGTGAGTATTAGAAGGCGGTTTAGTCTTATAATTGATTTCTACATTTGCAATTGTGTGTTTGCTGAAGAAATATCTTTATTTCTGTTTGCTGTTACTTTGCTTTTTCTGAGGAAGGAGGAGGGGGGGAAAAGCCTCTCCAGGCTTCTAAATTAGACCCTGTATTTTTTTCATCCTGGTAATACAGAGAGAGTGTACTTTTTTTTCTTTCTTTAATAAAATCTTTTCTTTTTTTAGAACTTGATTGATTTCTTCCCTTGTTTGGATTTTCAGGGGAAGGGGAGTGGGGGCGGGGGAAGTGAATCCCTCTTTGTTTGATTCAATGAGTTTGAATCAAGGTATCTCTCCTAAGGACTAGGAGAGGGGAGGGGGGAAGGAGGGGAGGGAAATAGGTTATATTTCCCTTTGTGTTGAGATTCAAGGAGTTTGGATCTGTGTTCCCCAGGGAAAGTTTGGGGGAACAGGGAGTGTGCCAGACACTAAAAACTTGGCTGGTGGCAGCGTACCAGATCTAAACTAGGATTTTAGTTTAGAGGAGCCTATGCAGGTCCCCGTCTTGTGAACGCTAAAGTTCAAAGTGGGGAATAAACCTATGACAGAGAGTTTTCCTCATCTCTCATCTTTCTCATCACCCATCTCTGAACCCCCTGTAATACTGGAATATACTTTTCCAGACAGTGTGACCAGTATTGTACATGGCATTCTAAGTGAAGCACACCACTGAATTATATAAGGATATTATATTTTCTATATTGTTCTCCATCCCATCAGCTTCTATCAATTGAAGCTCTACTGTGGATTGAGAGGGTTATGAAATCCTATATTTTATAGCCTGTACCCCAGACCATAGCTATAATTTAAACTCAGCCCTCTTCACAAGTTTCAAACTCCTGATATAGGTGCTTACAATGGACCTCATCACTGTAGAAACTGAGTGCCTGAGATGCCTGTCTCAGTCAAGCTTGTAGTGCACCATCACAATTGGGATCTGTTGGAGGTCTAAACAGAGATTATGGGACTAGAAACTGTACTATTGTGCCCTCTCACCAGCACTAGTGCTCCCACCAGCACTGAAATCATAATTGAGGCCCACTGACAGATTGCCTGGCTGCTGCTCATGCTGCACCTGTTCTGTATATAGGTTGGGATTTTCAAAGTGGAGGGAGTTAGGCACCCACTCTCACTGAATTTCAATGGATGCCTAACTCCTTTAGGCTCCTCTGAAAATGCCAGCCATAATACGAGAAAAGTCTTTGGAAGCCTTTTGCAGGAAAGACACACTAGAAACGCTAGAGAATGCAACAGAAAACTGTGGTAAAGTAACCATTCTTATTTAGTGAATTTCCTTATCGAGAAACATCTTTCCCCAACGTTTACTCTTTTACAAGTCACCCTTTTAAACTCACATTAAATGTCTGCATGGCAGATAATCTTCCTGTTTAGGGTTAACATAGAAACTATCACTCAAAATTGTAGTGGCATAACTAAATGAAAACCTACTGCAGAATCATTTTATCAAGAAACTTACATTAATTGTATTTATCTAGATGTTCCTTTATGAATGAATACAACCTATTACTCTTCATTTTGCTGTTCGTGACTGATCTAACCCTCAGTTAGGAACAGTTCACGCATATTTATTTACACAACAATGTAGCAAAAATAAATATGTTGTAGGATATAATCCTATAATATAAGTAAAAGTGTATAGATAACATCTGAATACATTTCTACATATTTATATAATCAGCAATATAAGGTAAACAATGGTACACTGTACAAAAAAAAGCTATGTATTTTATTCCATTAAAAATAAAGATAAAAAGGAAAACTGTTAAATTAGCATTAAATAAGCTTGATTTCTTAAACGACAGTATTCTTATTAGAATGAACTTCTTAAAATTACCAGTCTTCCCTTTTAGGTATGCAATCGGTTGGAGCAGACCAGAAGGCTTATGTGTTAATGTGCTATACGCATTAAGTTCTCTCATCACCAGTTACCCAAGGATCTCATCACCAATATATAAAATCCCTCAGGAAATTCTTACCATCTTAAATTCATTAGTGAAATCTGTGCTCCAGAGAACATAAGATAATGCAATTCACTTGGCTTTTTATTGCACATAACACTAGTTGTTCTCTTCTTTCATAGGCAAATATTCTCTCTAAGGGTCAAAATCCTGCTGTTCCCACATTTCTCTACTGCAACATGGAGGGCTCAGGCCAGAGCCCCAGAACAACCAATACTGTTCCACTGGGAAAACAAAACAAAGCAAACAGTATTGAAAAGTATAGTCTTGCAATACAGATGACCATGGTAACAAGAATCATAGATTCAAATAAGAGAAACTGCTGAGCTGGAATTGATATGCAAACTAGATACTATCCACTCAAGCTTAAATAGAGACTGGGAATGGCTGAGCCATTACACACATTGAATCTATTTCCCCCATGTTAAGTATCCTCACAGCTTCTTGTCAAACTGTCTTAAATAGGCTATCTTGATTATCACTACAAAAGTTTTTTTTTTCTCCTGCTGACAATAGTTTATCTTAATTAATTAGCCTCTTAGAGTTGGTTGGGCAACTCCCACCTTTTCATGTTCTCTGTATGTATATATATCTACTCACTATACGTTCCATTCTATGTGTCCGATGAAGTGGGCTGTAGACTATGAAAGCTTATGCTCAAATAAATTTGTTAGGCCTGGTCTACACTAAGGGCGGGGGTCGAACTAGGGTACGCAAGTTCAGCTACGCGAATAGCGTAGCTGAACTCAAAGTACCCTAGTTCGAACTACTTACCCGTCCAGACGCCGCGGGATTAAAGTCCGCGGTTCCAAGGTCAACTCCGCCACCGCCGTTTGCAGTGGTGGAGTTCCGGAGTCGACCGGAGCACGCGGGGAGTTCGAACTATCGCATCTAGATTAGACGCGATAGTTCGAACTCTGAGAAGTCGAACTCACCGCGTCGACCCGCGCGGTAAGTGTAGACATACCGTTAGTCTCTAAGGTGCCACAAGTATGCCTGTTCTTTTTGCGGATACAGACTAACACTTATTTGAAACCTGTCAAATAAGTCTCTCTCTCAAGATGTGATGATTTGGTAACATTTGGTACATATATTAAAGCTGTCCCACGGACAGAAGAGACAACTTTAGATTACAAGACTTGAACTTACGTAAGAGATAATGTTAATAAAAAAATTGTTACGGGTCTCTTGCTGATAGAATAATGCTGAGAGGCAGCTGAAGAATTCATCAAAATCAAGTATCAAGATCAAGCAGACATTTGCTTCCAAAGCAAGAGACATTGACCCTGCAAGAATTTTTAAATACAATTACTATTTCTATAAAATCAAATGACTGATGCAGATTCAAAATATTTTCTCTAATTTGTGCATTAAGGTGATCATGGTACAGCTGTTGACCTTCTGTATTCTGAATGGCTTAGAAATAAAATGTGTACTTCAGTCGTGGTTAGGTACCCACAACAGTGGATTTTGGGTGGAGGTTTTGGTATGCTGTACTTCAAATTTACACACTCTTCCT
This sequence comes from Mauremys reevesii, assembly GCF_016161935.1. Classification (NCBI taxonomy): domain Eukaryota; kingdom Metazoa; phylum Chordata; order Testudines; family Geoemydidae; genus Mauremys; species Mauremys reevesii. Next base: position 171,443,689 of record NC_052624.1, on the reverse strand, counting down.
CCCCCCCCCCCCCAACACACATTTTTGTTTATTAAGGTCAACTGTCCAATAATATGACTGGCATGTATTGCAATGGTATAGAAAATGCATGCATCCTTGGCAGAATTACTATAGGTATATTTTCATTTAAATTAACTGTTCCATAAAAAGTTGCTGATATATTAGACACAATATAGGTTTATTTACTCTCCAAAAATCAGTCTCTCTCAAAATCAGTCATTCATGTCTTCTCATTTAATAGAATATTAATTATATTCATTGCACTTAATATTAAAGATCCTGAATTACAAGGAAGTTCTGATGTCTACAGGATTTTCGTCTACCTTCTATCATTTTGGACATGCCCCTCTTTATAACTTCATTGCAATGCAGCAGTTGCATTTATTCTTCTTCTCCATCATCAGTTTATTTAGGGCGCAGCAGTTTTTGGAAGTTAACATCAGGATAATCAGTCTAACTGGTAGAATATGCCCCGTCCCATCTCAAAATTGTGTGTGCATTGCCATCAGGAGTAAAGAATGTGACAGAAGTGTTTTTTGGACACTAGAAATGGCAGCTTCAGTAACAGCAGACTGTTTAGATAATTCTTCTACTTATTTCAAACAATTAATAAAAAAAGAGCTGAACAGAAAACTTTTTACATTAACAAAAAGTATTGAAGAACAAGTTCCTTAAATATGCTTCAGAGTAATCTTTTATTTATTAACGTCACAAATTCAATCCAGGTAAGGAACAAAAAACTGACTTGCCATAGACCTTAAATTTTCAGAATCAGGTAGTTATTCTCTCCCCCTGTTGTACCCTTCCCACCTTCTTGTTTGAAGCAATATCTCAAAGTTAGCCCTAGCACGAAGCAGCCATTGAAATCTGGAAAAATGCATGCAAAGGAGATGCAAGAATCCTACCACTGCAAGATCATGGCTGAAGTTTAAGGACATGTTTCTTCAATTCTGTGATCTGTGCCAGTGTCTATGACATTCAGAAGAAAAGCAGAGTCTTGTCCTTCATATGCAAGTGGCTAAAGTCTTTGTTGAGGTTGAAACAATGTGATACTCTGACTCGACTTGTTAAAATCTGTTCCGGAGAAGGAAGTGGTCAACAATTTGCACACATGATGTTGTTTTACATTATCTTTTACTAAAGAATGTTTTGGTCTCTTGTTTACTTTCCCTCTCCACACCCCCTCACAGGTGCCACCAGGGATGAACTCAGCTTTCTAACAGTTAGTATATCCAAGGTTATCTACTATTCCTGACTACATGAAAGCATCAGAATTATTTATGAACTTCCCTGTATGCTATTAATAAAGGTGCCATTTAAGACTTCATATTTCTATGTAAAAATATATTTCTGTTCCCCATCCCCCATAGACAGAGCTGATTACAGATACTTTTTCAGCCATCTAGGCATTTTTTCCATCTAAATTACAAACACAGACATTTCTTTCCTTTATATACAAACACTATTACATTCTTAAAAGGAGTCAGTAATTCCTGAACATCAATTAATAGTCTGGGAAGAAGTCTTGATAAAAATCTTCAGATTATTCCAGAATTGCCCCATTTCATTCCTTAAGATTTGTTCTAAATTCTTTCACCCAGAGAATCTCAGAAATTTATTTTATATTTAGTTGTCTGGTTTAAGAACAAAAACAAAAAATACTGCCCCTTCCCTCCCACACACATTAGATGCCTCTAACTATTATTTGTCTGGAAGCATTCACTTTTATTTTCATATTAGCTCTTACTATGGCAGGCATGGCAGTGAACACTACAGGTAAAGATGCAAAACAGTCTCTATTATAGTCACTCATTTTCAGTTACTCTTAACTTCCTAAATCTCATCTTTCAAGATGAAATTTTCCAGGCTTGGTTACTGCCTGGAAGATTTTTTGTTTCATTTGAACAAAGATGATTTAGTACATTTTTTTAAGAGTGAGAACGTTTTCCCTACTTTCAAAAAAAAAAAAAAAAAAAAAAAAAAACCACCTCCTGTTCCAACTTTTGCAACCTTATTTTGAACTAAACCCCCACTTCTTTACAGCCCAGTTTATTCAAGAAGGAGATGTTAAATACAAAGTTTTGATGAGCAATTTCATAATATAAACGGCATCTTCACCACACCAGCAGAGAACCTCATTAGCCAAAGGGATGGAGCTCATGTGAAATAGTACATACCTCTGTACATATACAGGTTGCTTCAAATGGAAAGGTTCCTCACAGAGGCCCTGTAAACAGCCTTCTGATGTAGATGGAGACCTTGCTGGGCAACTTGGTGAGAGGTGGGGAGAAAATGGCAGTGTGGGCTGTGAACTGGATACCACGACTGCTTTATTAGCCTCAACCTATATGGAGTGTTAGAGCCTTTGAAACTTGGAAAGCACAATGAAAGATGTAAGCATCTAATTTATCAATGCTTTGGGATAAAAGGGAGTCAGACAAAATCAATTTCACAAAGACTACTGGACACTGGAAGGAGGTACACTTTCAAGTTAGTTTTGCAGGCTCCTCAACACAGGGGGAAAACATCATTCCCATAATGCTGAACTGCAAAGAGGCACAATCCACAACATTTGAACTCTTTATGATCTTTTTTCTTGGAAAATTTGCCGCCTTCTTCCACATTCCTCAGTGTAATGGTGCAAAAGTGTCCATTTCCAAGATAAAGAATATTAAAAGAGGCCAGTCTTCAGAGCACAAAAAATCTCTGATAAGTAGTTAGCTACTTTTACCCGACTGTCATTTTCAGAAAGAAACCCTGATTTCTGGATTACTGGAAAAAATATTATTTTTTTTTTAGCAAATACCACCATTCCTTTATATTTGAGTGATGCAGAGACGTTTTGATGTATTTTCCTCCAGCGTAGAAGTGGCAGAATAATAATAATAATAATAATTGGAGATATACCTATCTCCTAGAACTGGAAGGGACCTCGAAAGGTCATCGAGTCCAGCCCCCTGCCTTCACTAGCAGGACCACTAGCAGAAATGGGTTCTGCCCATAATATAACCAACCACCAGTTGATTAAAAAAAATTACATTTGAAGTATTTTAAAATACTTCTGGGAAAACTTCTCTCAGAGCCTCTCTCTGCTCCTCTACACAGTATCAAACGTTACTCAAAGCGAGACATATGAAACGGTTAATTAAGAAAAACATTTTAATTTTTTATTTAAAAAAATCACACACCACATTATAAACTATTAAGCACAAAATTTTCTCCTAAACATTGACATTTTGTGGTCATGGTTTATAATGCTTACTATGTTTACTAATTTTGATGCAACTAATGTACTATCATTTCCAAACTATAAAATCATTTAACTTTGAACATAGCTCAGAAACTGGAATTTCCATTTTCAAATTGACTGTCTTGATAATAATCCCTAAAAAAAAAGATTGCAAGTTAAATTACATATTATACTTGCACCCAAAAGAAAACTTACATCCAAATGAAAACATTTTGATACACCCATTTTTAGTTTGTGGAAAACATTAAGATACAGAATCATAGGACAGGAAGAGACCTTGAGAGGTCTTCTAGTCCAGTCCCCTACACTCAATGCAGGACTAAGTATTATCTAGACCATCCCTGACAGGTGTTTGTCTAACCTGCTCTTAAAAATCTCCAGTGATGGAGATTCCACAACCTTCCTAGGCAATTTATTCCAGTGCTTAACCACCCTGAAAGTTACGTAGTTTTTCTTAATGTCCAACCTAAACTGCCCTTGCTGCTATTTAAATCCACTGCTTCATGTCCTATCCTCAGAGGTTAAGGAGAACAGTATTTCTCCCTCCTCCTTGTAACAACCTTTTATGGACTTGAAAACTGCTATCATGTCCCCTCTCTGTGTTCTCTTCTCCAGACTAAAGAAACCCAGTTTTTTCTATCTTCCTTCATAGGTCATGTTTTCTAGACCTTTAATCATTTTTGTTGCTCTCCTCTGGACTTTTTCCAATTTATCCACATCTTTCCTGAAGTATGGCACCCAGAACTGGACACTATACTCCAGCTGAGGCCATATTAATGCAGAGTAGAGTGGAAGAATTACTTCTCGTATCTTGCTTACAAAACTTTTGCTAATACAGCCCAGAGAAGGACGTTTGCTTTTTTTGAAACAGTATTACACTGTTCATTCATATTTAGCTTGTAATTCACTATGACCCTCAGATACCTTGCTGCAGTACTCCTTTCTAGGCAGTCATTTCTCATTTTGTATGTGTGCAACTGATTGTTCCTTCCTAAGTGGAGTACTTTGCAATTGTCCTTATTGAATTTCATCCTATTTACTTCAGACCATTTCTCCAGTTTGTCCAGATTATTTTGAATTTTAATCCTGTCCTCCAAAGCACTTGCAACCCCTCCCAGCTTGGTACCATCCTCCAACTTTATAAGTATACTCTCTATGCCATTATCTGAATCGTTGATGAAGATATTGAACAGAACCGGATCCAAAACTGATCCCTATGGGACCCCACTCATTATGCCCTTCCACTGTGAACCACTGATAACTATTTTCTGGGAACAGTTTTCCAACCAGTTTTGCACTCTCCTTATAGTAGCTCCACATAGATTACATTTCCCTAGTTTGTTTATGAAAAGATCATGCCAGATAGTATCAAAAGCTTTATTAAAGTCAAGATATACCACATCCTCCCTATCCACAAGACTTGTTAGCCTGTCAAAGAAAGCTATTAGGTTGGTTTGACATGATTTGTTCTTGACGAATTCATGCTGTTACTTATCACCTTATACTTCTAGGTCAGTGTCTCTCAACCTTTCCAGACTACTGTACCCTTTCAGGAGTCTGATTTGTCTTGCATACCACCAAGTTCCACCTCACTTAAAAACCACTTGCTTACAAAATACAAAAGTGTCACAGCAAACTATACTGAAAAACTGCTTGCTTTCTCATTTTTACCATATAGTTATAAAAATCAATTGAAATATAAATGTTGTACTTATATTTCAGTGTATAGTATATAGAGCAGTATAAACAAGTCATTGTCTGTATGAAATTGTAGTTTGTACTGTTTTCGCTAGTGCTTTTCATGTAGCCTGTTGTAAAACTAGGTTAATATGTAGGTGAGTTGATTTACACCCTGGAAGACCTCTGCATACCCTCAGGGGTACTTGTACCCCTGGTTGAGAACCTGTTCTAGGTGTCGGCAAACTGACTGCTTAATTATTTGCTCCATTATCTTTCTGGGTATTGAATTTAAACTGACTGGTCTGTAACCAGGATGGATAAAAATAAATGATTTTTAAAAAATAATTTAAAAAAAAAATCAGATTTTTATTTAAATGGGATTTTTTTGATAAAAAGTTTTTTTCCTCAAAAAGCAATCTAAAGATAGTTTTAATTAAGATACATTATAGCTCAAAGATATCTCATCATGGAATAGGGATTATAAATTCTAATTCAATAGTATGAGACTATATTCATGTAATGTTTAAGAAAAGTTTTGTAAATGAGTTCCAATAGTTCATGGATTAGGGACCCAATTATATGGGGTTCCAGAGGCTTCTGTATAGATTATTTAGGTTAATCTTTCAATCTACCCAATGGGACTCAGTGCTCAGTCTAGAAGATACCATCAGAGATGCTTAGTTTTGCAGTTCTCAAACTGTGGATTTGTGTCCCCAGAGATAATATGCATGTTAACAGCAAAATGTTTTAAAATAAATAAATAAATATATAGAGATGAGAAATAACAGACCTCAACCCTATTGTCCCTCTGCAAATTTGTGTACACACAGTCAGTCCCTTACCTCTCTCTAAAAGTGCAAAGTTTCAAAAAGTTCAATGAATAGAAGATTGTTGGGTGTGGAATAGATCTGGACAGGGAGAAGAAGTCTGGAGATAAATGTGAGAAAGGAGGGATAGGCAGTAGAAACAAAAGTGAAACTGAGCAGCAGTTGAGGTCTTTCTGAGTGTAGCCTTCATTGATTTGAGATCTACCATACCATTCTCTCACTAGAAGGGAAAACCTATAATGGCAGCAGGCCGTAAAAGAGACCCAGTTTGGGAATATTTTAATGAAGTTCCCCTACCTGTGGGTAAGACAGGTATGTGTGCAAAATGCAAACAGGGCAACAAAGAAATACAAGGCCTGGTTGCCCAAATGAAACAACATCATGAGACGTGTTCCTTCTCAGGAGGAAGCTGCAATGAAGATGATGAAAGGAACATGTCTGAACATGCTGGATCTTCAGGTTGGTAAACTTTTTTAATTTAATCATCCAAAAACAACCATAGATAAGTTTGTAATAAGAACCAGCAGATTACAAAAAGAGGTAATTGATGAAAAAAATGCCCAGTTTGTTTATGCAACAAACTCTCCTTTCTGTATGATCGCGAACCCACACTTGATTACCTTGGTTCAGTCATTAAGACCAGCATACAATCCACCCACAGAGCAGATGTTGCAGGCAAATTGCTGGATAAAGTGTATGAAAGAGAAACTGAGCAGTGTACAAAAGGTCTAGAGGGTGAAATTGTTAACCTGAGTCTTGATGGGTGGAGCACCCTCCACCATGTTCCTGTTGTATGTGCTTGTGTGACAACAGAAGAAGGGAATGTCGTCCTTACAGAAAATGTGCACACAGCAGAATACTTACAAGAAGCAGCAGTAAAAGCTATAACTGAAAAAAAATTAAAATGTCTAGTATGCAGCTTGATCACAGACAATGCTGCAAATGTATCCAAGTGAAGAGAGTCCCAAGCTAACAACATACAGTTGCAGTGCTCATTTGATGCACCTCCTAGCCAAAGTCTTCAGTGTTCCAGAAACAAAGGCTAATGTTGAAATTGCAAAATACTTCCATAACAACCACTTTGCAGCAGCTGCTCTGAAATAAGTGTGAGGAACCAAGCTAACTCTCCCACAAGACATGCAATGGAACTTAGTAGTGGACTGTTTTGAGCACTAAATCAAGAACTGGCCTAATCTGATGTCACAGCCAAAGTTCTCAACATTGGGCTTAAAGAGAAATGTTGAACACATGCTGAGTATGCTGAAGCCTATTTCTGTAGCCTTGAACAAAATGCAGGGAAATAGCTGTTTTTGCTGATGCTGTTGAAATTTGAAAGGAACTGAGTATCAGAGGGGTAGCCGTGTTAGTCTGGTTCTGTAGAAGCAGCAAAGAATCCTGTGGCACCTTATAGACTAACAGACGTTTTGCAGCATGAGCTTTCGTGGGTGAATACCCACTTCTTCGGAAATAATTCACCCACGAAAGCTCATGCTGCAAAACGTCTGTTAGTCTATAAGGTGCCACAGGATTCTTTGCTGCTTCGAAAGGAACTGAGTGAGATCTTAAAAAGAGAAATATGCAATGACAGAGTTAAATTACAAGTATTAAAAAAACAAATGGGACAAGCACTATCTCCAGCTCATTTTCTTGCAAATATTCTCAATACTCGGTACCAAACCTTAACTGCTGAAGAAGAGGAGTTGACTATGATATGGACATCCATCAATCATCCCTCCATAATGCCAACTATAATAAACCATTCAAGAAATATATGTTTGCTGATGATGTTTTAAAGAAAGTCACAGCAGTGAACTGGTGGAAGTCACTTAAGCACTTGGATTCAGCGACTGTTGAAGTGATAATCTCACTTTTAACAGCAGTAGCTTCTTCTGCCAGTGTAGAAAGAATATTTTCTTCCTTTGGACTAATTCATTCCAAATTGAGAAATCGTTTGGGACCTGAAAAAGCAGGAAAGCTTGTTTTTCTTGTCCTGATTATGAACAAACAGGAAAATGAAGGTGAAGACAACTGAGTTAGCTGCAGAAGCCAATATTTTAAGTTTCTCATGTTGACCTGGCTGACATAGTAGATTGAATTTTTGTTTTTTAAAACAAATATTTCATTTACTATTTTAGTTAAAAATAATTTTAACAAAAACAAACCTGATTTTAAAAAACTTGAATGTTTAACTAAATTCAAAAATTCATATCCTTGTTTTGTTAAAATATTATATGTTTGCTGTTGAAGAAAAAGATCCAGAATATACAAGGTTTTTGTTTTAGTTAAATAAAACAATTTAAATGTCTGTCTGGGGATGTTCTCCTCCTAATACAGCATGGCAAGAAAATCCTCCAAATAGTGATGATTAACCTGTTGAATTGGAGATAGTTCACCTCCCAATGACTTCATAAATACTGCTTCAATTACCTTTGGTAAATCAAATAACCAAACAATCATTCATTTTCTGATATAGCTGTAAGACTAATCTGAAAAGTTTTCAAAATAAATCACTTTAAAAATGTATAGTGTGTACTGTCTAAAAATGAAACCTACATCTGTCTCTGAGTTGTGAAGAATATGTAGGAATGCACTTTTATGTAGAAATCCATGATTAAATCAAGTCTTCCTGACTAGTGATTTAAATCATGATTTAAATCAAATCCACCCTGTCTGTAACTCTATGGGTTTCCCTTATTCCCCCTTTTATAGATTGGCATTTTATTTGTCCTATATAATCTGCACAGAACATTTCTGCTGATATTTATTGTATAGGAGTAAGAATCCTTTTTACTCTTCTTTTTTAAAATAGTAGAAATCATGAAAATGGGATCTCTGTTCTTTAAACATTCAGGTATGGAATAAATAAATACACCTCTACCCCAATATAACGCGACCCGATATAACACAAATTGGATATAACATGGTAAAGAAGCGCTTCGGGGCGGGGGGGAGGGCGGCTGTACACTCTGGCGGATCAAAGCAAGTTTGATATAACGCAGTTTCACCTATAATGGGGTAAGATTTTTTGGCTCCAGAGGACAGCGTTATATCGGGGTACAGGTGTAGTGGAGCAGATTAAGTCCTAACCCTTTGTTTTGACATCACAATAACCTCTCTCACAGCAATCAAGTGTGATATTCTAAACAAAGGACTACGATTTCAGGTAAACAGTTGAAGCACATGGACTAAAAAGATAAAAGTAATATAGAAATGTACCCAATCATAAGTATACACAACTCAGAATTAAGTTTTTCAAGCCTATCCATTCCATGTGAAGAGACAAAACCCTGCTACTCCCCAAAACAAAAATGCCAATTATGTTCAAAGTTGCCACATATTCTACAGGAGATAGTTTGGTTCAGGGTTTGTCTCTCAAAATCTGTGTCCTCTTTGAAAACATTTCTGCAACTAACTTTACAATTGACCTTTGGAAGCTTGTGTTTGGGGTTAGTTATCACAAAGACCTTCCACATACTGACGACCTTGACTTGTTTCTCCCATTATAGGTAAAAAAGCAAAATCTTAATGTCATAGTCAATCAACTAAGCACCAGAGAACATACCCTGATCTCTTACCTGTGAGAAATTACCACTGATGCAAATAGTACGCTTTGCAAGAGAAAACCCTGAGTTTTGTGTTACTGAAGAAGCAGTGTCTGGGATATGAAGAGTCATGGTCTGTGTGACAAAGTACGGAAGTTTTGGTGTGGTCTCCAGTTATGACCTTTAAAATTTATGAATGCCTTGGAATGAATCTAAATGACCTATTTGTTTTGGTGGCTAAATTCTGCTCTCATGTGCTCTAGCATAAAACTGAAGTTGTGCCAATGAAATCAGTGGAGTTGGTGTAAATTTTAAGTAACTCTACAGACTGGTGTTATTGAGAACAGAATTTAGTACAGTAAAATATAACAGGAATAAAATGTTAAATACTGTCATAAGTAATCACAAAGTAGCATCAAAAGTTACTGATATATACAAACATTTTTTTTAAAAGGTGTATTTGTTAAAAATATGTCCAAATTATCCACTGATTATTTTGGACATACAAATAATTTTGGATATTTTTGAAAGATGACTGGATACTTTAGCAACACCTTCCAGATTGATTTTATTTTAAATAATTGTCAAAGAACTTGAAGTACAAAAGACAAAATGGCCCTGTCTGAAGGAGCTTGCAATATAAATTGGTTGAATGCAATATAAATAGTTAGAAGGCAATGAGGGCAAGAATCAAGATGAGCAGAAAAGGGAAAAAAGTAGGCTTATGGAAATATTTGAAGCAAGAGATAGAGGATGCTTGGTGTATATTTGAACATTACTGTAACAATATACAGTAGAACCTCAGTTATGAACACCTTGGGAATGGAGGTTGTTCCTAACTCTGAAATGTTTGTAACTCTGAACAAAATGTTATGGTTGTCCTTTCAAAAGTTTATAACTGAACATTGACTTAATACAGCTTTGAAACTTTACCATGCAGAAGAAAAATGCTGCTTTTAACTATCTTAATTTAAATGAAACAAGCACAAAAAGTTGCCTTACCCTCTCAAATCTTTTTTAAACGTTTCCTTTTTCAGTAGTTTACATTTAACATGTCACTGTACTGTATGTCTTTGCTCTCTTTTTGGGGGGGGGAGGGGCGGCGGGGAGGGGGGTCTCCGCTGCTGTCTGATCGCATACTTCCAGTTCAAAATGAGGTGGGTGGTTGACCGGTCAGTTCGTAACTCTGAGGTTCTACTGTACTAAGACAAAAGGAACATGTTGCAAGTTTCTAGGAATTAGGTTGTTTGTTTTTAAGTAAATTATCATTTTGTGTGGGTGGGAGGTAACAAGTTTGAAGTTTTGAAATACCTACATGAAGAGTATCTGATCTTGCCTAAACTAATGTGACTGAGGAAACCCTGATGCCAACTGGCAGAGGGCACAGGGTTTTACAAGGATCCTCTTGGTCAGATATAGGCACAATTCACTAATGGGTGGCATCTGAGGTCTCCAACAAGATCAAGTAGCCCACTGGTCAGCACAATCGTAGTGAAATACATGTATGGATAATATTTAAGGAGTTATGTGTCTGTACTGAAAATCATGTTCTTAAGGCAAGTAATCTGGAGGTGACATGTCTCAGATAGGTTCTTTTCAGTCAGTGGTAACAGACACTTATCTCCCTGTCTGGTCACTGTTTATAATGTTTCTTATAATTTATGCCTATTTTCATACTGAGCCAGATGCTAATAGAAAGATTAAGACAACTACAAGAAAGGAATATACAGGGGAAAACAACCTGGGGGGGGGGGGCAATCCTGCTTATGAATAAGGATAGTGGATTGTTCTGCTATATCTGAGACTGTAAAGAGAGACCAAGAATCTTTCACAAAGGAGGCAGACTGACAGTGACTTGTCTCCTGAACAGAAGATCACAGCCCAGCCTGGCTGTAAAATGCTGGAAGGACTTTAGGTGAGCATTGCTTTATAAGAAACGAAAGTATCTAGTTAAGTAAAGTCTAGGTTCTAGCATGCATGTTATGATTTTATTTTATATGTAACTATTTGTTTCAATACTTCTACTTGCTACCACTTGAACTGAATCTCTATAGTTTGTTAAATAAACTTAGATAGGTTTACAGTGAAAACAAATAAAAGTGCCATGTGTTAAGTGGAGCAGTGATCTGAGGTAAAACTGGTAAGCTGGGGTGTACTGCTTTTTTGGAAGCGGTGAAACTGTGAATTCTGTGAGTGTCCAGTGGAACAAGGGTTGGCTACTCCACGGAGATGCTCAGAGGGCTTGGAGGTGGGTGGGGGGGGGAGAGTGTGCCTATCACTAACCTGAAGAGAGAGATCGGGGCCTGATAGGCCTAAAGAGTAATGTTTATGTTGCTGGGAGATTTTATTTGAGGTTCTCTTTGTTTGTTCCCTCTCCGGACAGCGAGACCAGACAGGCACAGCATCTCCTGAAAACATACCTGAAATGATCCATCTAAAATTACAAAAATTTTAAGTAAGGCAAGGAAATGCATTAGGTTATCTTTTGGCTTGTGAATTTCCCTATGCTAAAGAGGTAGTTTCATTCCTGTTTTGTAACTGCGAAGCTGAGTCAGAGGGGAATCCTCTGTGTTTTAAATCTTTTTATTTACCCTGTAAAATTACCTTCCATCCTGATTTTGCAGGTGTGATTCTTTATTTATAAAGAAAAAGTTAAAGTTCTTCTTTTAAGAACCTGATTGATTTTCAGTGTCCTAATGACAAAGGGTTTGGTTGGTGCTCACATTGCTAACCAGTTGGTTGGTATATTATTCTCAAGCATCCCCAGGAAAGGGGGTGAAGGGGTTTGGGGGGATAGGGATTCCAAATGACCCTCTCCTGATTTTTTGTGTAAATCACTTGGTGGTGGCAGCAATACTGTCCAAGGACAAGGAAAGGAATTCGTGCCTTGGGGAAGTTTTTAACTTAAGCTGGTAAAATATAAGCTATGGGGATCTTTCATGTGGGTCCCCACATCTGTACCCCAGAGTTCGGAGTGTGGGGGGCGATCCTGACAGCCATTATGGAACATCATGATACGAAGATCTGGCTAATAGCCCTCTCACACCGATGAAGGTGCTATCTGCAAGAAAGCCCATCCCATTAGCTTGAATGCTAGAACAAATGGATAAAACAGGGACACAAAAAAGTTGTCTCTGTGTCTCTTTTGCTCTTTGGACTCTCACAGGGCAGGAGCTAGGAAACAAACAGAAATCCCCAGGGTAAAACTGGATTAGCCTAAAAAATATTCAGTGATGACAGATTACTACAATTCTGTTATGTTTTGGAACCACAGACTGTATCATATTTGTGTATATATGTTGCCAGCTTTAACCTGTAAATTACTCTCTCGTTTCTTTTTCCTAGTTAATAAATCTTTAATTAGTTTACTATAGGATTGGCTACAAACATTGGCTCTGGTGTGAGATCTGACGTACAAACTAACATGGGATAACTGACTAGTGACTGGTCTCTTGGTACTGGAAGCAACCTGAATATTTTGTGAGCTTTGGTATATGGCAACCAGCTATCACTAAGGGCTGGTCCACACTAGGACTTTAATTCGAATTTAGCAGCGTTAATTCGAATTAACCGCGCACCCGTCCACACCATGAAGCCATTTAATTCGACATAGAGGGTTCTTTAGTTCGAATTCTGTACTCCTCCCCGACGAGGGGAGTAGCGCTAAATTCGACATGGCTATGTCGAATTAGGCTAGGTGTGGATGCAAACTGAACTTAGTAGCTCCGGGAGCTATCCCACAGTGCACCACTCTGTTGACGCTCTGGACAGCAGTCTGAGCTTGGATGCTCTGACCAGCCACACAGGAAACAACCCGGGAAAATTTGAATTCCTTTTCCTGTCTGGGCACTTTGAATCTCATGTCCTGGTTGGACATCGGGGCAAGCTCAGCAGCACCGGCAACGATGCAGAGCTCTCCAGCAGAGGAGTCCAGGCAATCCCAGAATAGAAAGAGGTCCCCAGCATGGACTGACCGGGAAGTCTTGGATCTGATCGGTGTGTGGGGCGATGAGTCTGTGCTTTCGGAGCTGCGCTCCAACAAACGGAATGCGAAGACCTACGAGAAGGTCTCCAAAGCCATGACAGACAGAGGATACAGCCGGGATGCAATGCAGTGCCGCATGAAAGTCAAGGAGCTGAGACAAGGCTACCATAAAATCAAAGCGGCAAACGGACGCTCCGGAGCCCAGCCCCAGACATGCCGCTTCTACGAGGCACTGCATGCCATTCTCGGTGGGTCTGCCACCACTGCCCCACCAGTGTGCGTGGACTCTGACGAAGGGATAGTGTTGACGGCCAGTTCCTCGTCGATGTTCACAGATGGGGAAGATGAGGAAGGAGATGAGGAGGGGGAGGCAGTCGACAGCGCTTACAACGCTGATTTCCCCGACAGCCAGGATCTCTTCATCACCCTCACTGAGATCCCCTACCAACCCTCCGCAGCCGTTACCATGGACCCTGAATCAGGAGAAGGATCAGTCGGTAAGTGCTTTAAACATGTTAACATTTATTTCTTAAAAGAACAGGAAAATAGACTAGGCGAACAGAAGGTCTATATGCAGGGGAATGGAACAGGCATCTTCCTCGGAGATCTCCAGGAAGCTCTCCTGGAGGTAGTCGAAAAGCCTATGGAGAAGGTTCCTGGGGAGAGCTGGCTTATTGGGTGCTCCGAGGTAGCACACTTTTCCGCGCCACGCTCTCAGCTGGTACTCCGGGACCAGTGCCTTGATGAGCATTGCAGCATAGGGCCCTGGCTTGTGCTGGCTTTCATTCAGCATGCGCTCTCTCTCTCTCTGTGACACCCTCCTCAGGGTGATCTAGCGCGCAGACTCCTGCATGTAAGTAGAGTAATTGTGTACTATTAGTATTGGTAGTGCTTCACTGTTCCTTAGAACAACAAGAAGCGTCACTTTAGAGCCACGTGCTGGAGGCTACAGAGTGGCAGCATACAGGGATCTTTTCCAAGGGAAAACCGCGAGGGGGTGGAACAGGGGCAGAGTTTATGCTTTCAGGATTGCCTGCAGCAAGAGGACAGAGCTGGACATTGACTTTTAAGCAGCCAAAAGCCTTTGGCTTACCATGCCTGGCTGCTCCACGGATTCAGCTTTCCTGCCCCGCTTGTCTGGTCTGCAGTGCAATATCCCAGGCAATGAAAGCGAATGCAGAGAAATCGAACTTTCCCTGAGTGAGCGCGCATGAGATAGATGCCGTCCATGGTCTGGTTCACAGACAATGAGTAGACTATGTTTCATTTTTGAGAAAATGTATCTTTGTAAGCAATTCACTCCCTTTTCCCCATCACACAGCTGCAACAGTATCCCGACCTGCTCCACCATGCCCCTCACAGAGGCTGGCGCAGATTAGGCGGCGTAAGAAAAGGACACGGGATGAGATGTTTGCTGAATTTATGGGCTGCTCCAGAGCAGAGGCAGACCAGCAGAGCCAGTGGAGGGAGAACCTCACACAGCAGCAGCGCTCGCACAGCGAACGGGAGGACAGATGGCATCAGGAGGACCAGCAGGCGACTCAAACGCTGCTTGGACTACTGAGGGAGCAAACGGACACGCTCAGGCGCCTTGTCGATGTTCTGCAGGACCGCAGGCAGGAGGACAGAGCCCCCCTGCACTGTGTCTGCAACCGCCCTCCCCCGCCACACACTCCAATACCCACCTCACCCAGAATAACAAGAAGGAGGGGCACCAAGGGCCGTGAAAACTGTCACTGCACCACAGCGGACTGCTAAATTACCCAAAAGTTCACAGTCCCTAGATTTTGAAAAGTTCTTACCTTTACTGTGTTGTCGAGTATTAAAAGTAGTTTGCTGTTAATTACTGTTTCTGTCATGTTTCTTTGCTGAAGACTTTCTGTGAAGGGGGGAGAGGGGTTTGGTAATTGCATAGGACATTCACCATGAACAGGGTACAGACATGGGGGCAGGATCAACAGCAGGTTACTCACTAAGTGCAGTCACTAGGCACCCTGGTCAGCCTGTGAGGTGTTTTTAATGTTCTGTTCATAGGCGGCAGGTGCCCTGCTCCAGGTATACTTGGAGGTGGGTCTCTCCCCCGGCCCTGCCTGGATCGGGCCCTGGCCCACACGGGTCTCCCCCCGCCCGTCAATTCCCTGCCTGGAGCAGGTCCCAGCGCCCACCTGCCACCTCCCCGGCATGTTGTCTCCCCCGCGCCCCCCCCCCGCGCTGCGTCCCAACCTGACAATAGAGCAGCTACCAGCAGAAATGCTGTCTGCTGCCCCAGGGTCCTAGCGCCTGCCATCCACAAATGGCAAGGCAGGTTGCCCTCACCCTGCCCTTCTACCGTAGCCCTGAGCCTCTACAATGCCCCAAACCCTCAGCCCCAGCCACAGCCCGCAACCCCCTATGCCTCCTCCCCCTTCCCACACACCCCTCACCCCGTCCTACGCCCCCACTTGTAACCGTCCTCCCCCCAGAGACCGCTGTAGGAGCAGTAGCCTATCATTCCTAGAGTCTAGAAGCGGTCTCTACATCAGTGCACACCCTACCCACCACAGTCTACGTCCCTGTTTCAACCCTTTAACGCAAAATCATTATTAAAGAAAAGGTTTTTAAATAACAATGCTCCATTCACTTTATTTTTACACGTGTGTTGGAAGGGGGCAAACGGGGTATGAAACTGCAGAGGAGAGTCAACAGTTGTAGGAATATTAAAGAAGGTCTATATTAAACATGGTTTATATGAGAAATGATTTATTAATTTATTGTTAATTAATACTTTATAACTTAAGATTTATGTTAAAAGTAAATGTGTGATTCCCAGCATTTAGCCTCTAACCTGCAAGCCACCAGCTGTGTCTGTGTAAAGCCTGCTCAAAGAGATACTTGGTATAAAACTTGTTAAGCTCAAAGAAATACTTTGTATAAAACTTGCTAAACATTAATTAACTCTAAGTAAGTCAAAACAGTAGCTGTTATAGTGTATAGATAGAGACCCCCACCCTCTGTAAGTTTTCATCTCACTTTATCTTTGCTTGTTAAAAGACAGGGAGTCTCACATAAATTGGTAACACCCCCAAAAGTAAAGAGACAGTGAACTAGATGTGATTAATATAAAGAATATATGTGACTAAATGGTTAGGGAGTCACCAGCCTGAAGAATTCAGTGTCGGCTGAAGAAGGTGTCAAGTGGGATCAACCAGATGACCCCCGGAGGGCAAACTGCAATCCACCCACCACACCTCAAAGGAAGGAAAAACAAAACACCTATTAACATGGAGCCAGCCATCTGCTGATTGATTTAGCACCAGCAAAATGAAGCAACTCTCATGAACTGACATAGGAATAAATTCCTATAAAACTGGACTCTAAAGACTGAGGACTTTGAGTCTATGGTTCTGCCGCCAGCCTCCAGATGCATCTGACACAGACTCGGCTCCATCCTCATGACCAAGATACCTGGCCAGTAACTTGGCATGAGCAACATCTAGGCTGGTAACTATAACATCTATATAGAACCTGAATGAATGATTGTGTGAATGAATATGTGTGTGTGTATAAGAAATAAGTAGTAAAATAACGTTGTTTACCGTTGTCTTTTGTTTTGTTATGGTATTTACAATAAATGTGGCATCTTTGCCTTATCCCTCTTAATAAGATCCTGCTGGTTTTTATTATATTGGTATAACACAGTAACTGCGTAAAGAAACAGGGGCAGGTTCAGCTTCTCTGTAAAGCAACTGGACAGTCATAGGTTACCCTGCTCTCTGAGGAACCTAGCTTTCAAAGCCTCCCAGATGCACAGCGCTTCCCGCTGGGATCTTCTAATGGCACGGGTGTCTGGCTGAGCATAATCAGCAGCCAGGCGATTTGCCTCAACTTGCCATCCCGCCATAAAGGTCTCCCTCTTGCTGTCACAGAGATTGTGGAGCACGCAGCAAGCTGCAATAACAATGGTGATATTGTTTTCGCTGAGATCCGAGCGAGTCAGTACGCTCCGCCATCTCCCCTTGAGACGTCCGAAAGCACACTCCACCACCATTCTGCACTTGCTCAGCCGGTAGTTGAAGAGTTCCTTCTCACTGTCCAAGGCGCCTGTATAGGGCTTCATGAGCCAGGGCATTAGCGGGTAGGCTGGGTCCCCGAGGATCACTGTAGGCATCTGCACATCCCCAACAGTTATTTTGTGGTCCGGGAAGAAACTACCTGCCTGGAGG
Source organism: Mauremys reevesii (assembly GCF_016161935.1). NCBI lineage: Eukaryota > Metazoa > Chordata > Testudines > Geoemydidae > Mauremys > Mauremys reevesii. Next base: position 171,426,203 of record NC_052624.1, on the reverse strand, counting down.
CGTTTAAACAGACCAGAGTTCCTGAACACATGCGCGTCATGAACCTTGCCCGGCCACCCGACGTTGATGTTGGTAAAGCGTCCCCTATGGTCCACCAGTGCTTGCAGCACCATTGAAAAGTAGCCCTTTCAGTTAATGTACTGGCTGGCCTGGTGGTCCGGTCCCAGGATAGGGATGTGAGTCCCATCTATAGCCCCACCGCAGTTTGGGAATCCCATCGTGGCGAAGCCAGCTATGACGACCTGGACGTTTCCCGGGGTCACTACCTTCGAGAGCAGGAGTTCAACGATTGCGTTGGCTACTTGCATCACAGCAACCCCCATGGTAGATTTGCCCACGCCAAAGTGGTTGGCTACTGACCGGTAGCTGTCTGGCGTGGCAAGTTTCCAGAGGGCTATGGCCACTCGCTTCTGCACAGTCAGGGCTGCTCGCATCCGGGTGTCCTTGCGCTTCAGGGCAGGGGACAGCAAGTCACACAGTTCAAGGAAAGTGCCCTTACGCATCCTGAAGTTTCGCAGCCACTGTGATTCATCCCAGACCTGCAGCACTATGCGGTCCCACCAGTCTGTGCTTGTTTCCCGGGCCCAGAATCGCCGTCCCATAGCATGAACATGACCCAGTGCCACCATGATCTCCACGGCGCGGCGTACCGTGCCTTCTGAGAGGTCTGTGCCAGTCTGAGACTTCATGTCCTCACCGCGCTGCCGTTGCCTCCTCGCCCGATTTCTCAGCATCTGACTGTTGAAGAGGTGTACGATAAGGTGCAAGGAGTTGACAACGGCCATAAGTGCAGCGATGATTGCAGCGGGCTCCATGATCGCAGTGGAGTGCTGTGGCGTCCGCGCTGTCACTTATAACAGGAAAAGTGCGCGAACTGATTTCCCACCGGCGGGAGTGACGGTTGAATGCTGACAGTTACCCAAGACCACCCTCGACACAGTTTTCCCCCCAGCAGGCATTGGTGGCTATACCCAGAATTCCAATGGGCAGCGGGGATAGCTTCCCACAGTGCACCACTTCCAAAGTCGACGCTTGCCCCGTTAATGTGGACTCACAAAGTCGAATTAGTGTCCTTAGTGTGGATACACAAATTCGACTTCGTAAGGTCGATTCCACAAATTCGACTTAAATTGATTCGAAATAGTCTTGTAGTGTAGACATACCCTAAGTCCAGCTTGCTTGGGTGGCAAGACAGAGTCCCAAGGGGACTGTCTGTGACTCCATGGGAATACTGCTATAGTGCTTCAGGAGATCACATTTGTTACTGAGTTGGTGAAATCTAACCATAGAACATACCAACAGTTTGGGATCTCTGCCCTGCTTTTAGACAGTCAGTCCTGAGGCTGGCACTCATGGTCATGAACCATTCACAGTGTGACAGGCAGGTTGTAGTAAGATGCCTCACAACCCTGGGTATCCCAGGAAGCGTCACAACTGATCTTGGGTATACACTGAAATGGGAAGTATAATCTAAAATTTAAGAGCTTGCCTACGTGAGGAAGTTGACCAGAATACCTATTGCAGAATAAATGGAATATTCTGCAATAAAAGTCACGTTATTCCAGAAATAGATTATACAAATAAAAGGAAAAGGTCTTCTTCCCAAATGTTAGCTGAGTCAAGACAAAGACCTTATTGTTGCTTTTGTGTCCTTTATCTTTACTGGCATCAGATCTAGTTCTTGCTAAACAGATCTGTTCACTGGAATAGCAAACCTTCAGTTTCTGCTTGAACATTCCATGTCAGACCCCCGTAATCTCAACCTGAAACAGCACCTCATGGTGACAGCCAATTGCCACTACACTTTCTGCAGTTCCCAAATAGTTTTAAGATGCCCTTAAAGTAGGTCATGAAACATTTGACCCACTGTCATAATATTTTTGTCTCATGGACGTACTCCTCTGGCAAATGATTAATCAAAGATAGCAAACTATCATAGATGTGTAAGAATTGTATTTTAGGGTACATTTCTGTCCAACTCCTTGATCTGTTTAATATGCCTGACCCACTTAGAATATAAAAGCTTCTGAAAGACTTGCAGAGGTCATGTAATCTCATCAACTACCTAGTTTCTGTTTTACTTCTTAACTATCAGCATTAATCACCACATCTCACTGTTCTGTAACAGATTCATCCCTGGCTAATTCAAGACCTCTTTAAACTATTTGAGCCTGGTGGCTCATGAGTCATCCAGCCATACCTTTTCTGTTGCTTCCATTGGCAAAATATCTCTGGTTAAAATTGATCAGCTTTAGGTTTCTGACAGCTACCCACAGTGAAATAATTACTCCAAAATACACCATTTATTATGCCTTCTCACTTAACCTTAAAAGCCTGTTGAGATGTTAGCACATATATAAAAAAGGTAAACACTGGCTAAAGTGAACTTGGACCAAATTCTCAATTAAAAAACGTCAAGATATTTCAGTCATTCCTCCTGACCGTTGTTGGGGATAAATTTATTTGCAACAGCTGTGACAGCTATTTAAATCGGGGGAATGAGAAGTTTAACTAGGGAGGTACTTTAAAGGGCAGCAGATATCTCAAGTACAGTATATGTAAAGTTTAGTTTAAAAAAAAAAACCTGCTTTTTCAGACGCAGGGAAAAACATATGATTTGCTTCATTTATCAAGATAAAATGTACCTAATATTTGCAGATAGATTACTTCTAGTTCTAAACTTTATGTATACCTGTATTACAGTGTACAAAGTTAACAATGCATTGACTTGATCCTGCAATTATCTGACTAAGTCTTCCAAAGGGACTACTTGCACGAGTAAGCATTATTTACATAGGTGACGGCTGCAGGATCAGTTCTATAGTTTTTATAGCCATAACAGAATTGTTGTATCTGGAACTATTTAGGAGGGTTCATTATGTTTGACTAGACTATAGAAGTTTTTCAGAGGCTTTTTAATAGCCTATTACACAGATCCAATTAGGGTTAAGACCTCTTTAAGAACAAAAATATGATGACATGACAAGTGTGAGAATAAAATGTTATGAGGGTAAGTACTACAACAGTTCCTCACTAAATATTATATACTGAGGCGTAGTACAACCACTTTGACACTTCCTAATACTAACAAGCAATTGATTATCAATAGCTATTCGCTTATCAAAATCAGCATTTGCAGACCTCTTGTATGCTAGGTACCGAACTAGAGAGAGTGAATGTTTTCTCTCTGGTTAATATTAGTGCTTATAAAGGCTACGCTATTTTTGCTCTTTCTACTAAAAATTTTAAAGTATTTTATTTGTGAATAAACAGCAGTTATATTTTTATATTTTACATTTTAATTTCCAATCAAATCCTATTAAACAAATAAAATAATACAGATCTTCCAGATGGTATGAACTGGTTTCAGTTATTTTTTTAAAAACAGACTATAAACAGTATTACTCTGCCAGGCCAGAGCTTTACTACCGGGCGTGCGGGGGGGGGAGGAGAGGGAGGGAGGTTTTATTCAAGGAAGGTGGGGGGGGGGAATATTTGCAGCAATGTTAAAGTTGTGCAATTAAACATTCAAGAGTCAGGTTATTTAGGTGGGGTTTGTGTGAATCCAATAAAGTGCTGCAGTTTGTAGCGCTGTAGGAAAAAATTACACAACTCCACAAAAAAATCTTACATCAAAGGAACATTACATTTTAGATTGTAAAGTTTTAAAAATTTAGAAAAATTTAGAAATATGATAAACTTTTTAGCCTGAGGGCTGCATGAGGTTTCATAAATTGTATGGAGGGCCGGTTAGGGGAGAAGGTCATGGCCCAGCCGCCACCTCCTATCTGCTCCCCGCAAGACTCCTGCCCCATCCAACCCCCCTGTTCCCTGACAGCCCCTCTGGGACCCCCCGCCCCATCTACACTCCCCCGCTCCCTGTCCCCTGACTGCCACCGGACCCCCGCTGCCCCATGCAACCCCTCCTCTCATTCCTGACGGCTCCCTCCAGGACCCCTGCCCAATCCAACCATCCCTTCTTCCTGTCCCCTGACTGCCCCCGGAACCCCTGCCCGACTGCCCTCTGCCACCCCCTCCAACCTCCCCCCTCCTTCCTGACTGCCCCCCAGGACCCCTGCCCCCATTCAACCCCGTTTCCCCCCCGACCACCATCCACACCCCCACCACCACCCCGAATTCCCCTGTCTCCTATCCAACCCCCCCTGCTCCCTGCCCCCTTACCGCACTGCCTGGAGCACCGGTGGCTGGTGGCACTACAGCTGCGCCGCCCGGCTCAAGCCGGGCCACGCTGCCGCTGCCACCACGCATCACAGAGTCCCAGGAGCTCACAGCCCTGCCGCCCAGAGCACTGTGCCGGCGACGAAGCAAGCGAGCTGAGGCTGCGGGAGTGGGGGGGAACAGCAGGGGAGGGGCCAGGGCAGGATGGTCCCATGGGCCAGATGTGGCCCGCGGGCCATAGTTTGCCCACCCTGATCTAGTGTCATCGCCTGTATAACACATTCTTTGTTCCTAGATGTATACATTTATACTCCACTAGAAACACACCTGTACAAAGATGATTACCCATTTACAATTACATTTTGAGACCTATCAGAGTTTGCTAGCTTTTAAAGCATAAAGCACCAAGCATGGGAAGATGACAACAATGGACTTATTTAGGACACGCTTTCAGGATTCCAGCAACACAACTTCCACATGGTGGTATCATGGACACCATCTGGAGAAAAGAGAAAAGGAGAGCTACCTAAAGAAACGGTGTGCAGAACAATAGAGAAAAAGCTAAATCCATGAACATGACACTTGAAAGCATGAAAAGACCAGCACAAGACAGAAATAAATGGTGGAAACTGGTGGATGTCTATGCACCTGAGGGTGCAGGAGGATAAAGAAAAAGGAATATGCAACATGGATAACATTAAGTTTTTCTGAGAACCTCAACTTTTGTATCCACTGACTTTTTATAATTCACAACGTATAACAGTAGATCAACATATGTTTTTGAATTTGATATCCAAATGTTATTACCAAAATCTAATTTCAGAACAGCTCTTGATTATCATCCAGTAACATGCATACTTTGTTAAGAACACCTGAAGGCTGTACTTGTTGCCTGCACCTATAGTATGTTAGCCATTGACCGCATCTGTCCTTTATTTTTAACCTGAACAATTAAAGAGTTAAATCAGGAGGATATTTAAAAACACAATCATCATCCTGAAATCAAAATGTTGTTTCCTCTCTGTCAAGATGCAGCAGATGTCTAGGGATTTGTATGTTGGCTTCCCAGTGGAGGAGAAATCAATGACATAGATTTTAGGCATATTCCAAGTGTAATCATTTTCATCTACCCATATAAATACAAACCTGGAACATAGGTTGTCACAAAGAAGCATGCAGGTAATCCCCCCCTTGAAAAATCTCCCAACGTCAATGCTCAGTTCCCAAAGAGTAAATCTGACTCAAGAATTGATTCCAGAGACCAAACTCTCCTGCTGTTCACACACCTTCTATACATAACCTTGCATAACAAAACTAACATAACATGCCTTCCCAACACTGAACAATTGCTCATGTGCTAAGAAGAAGAACTTGAAAGACTATGATTACAGAATTACATGGTTGACACCTACTACAACGATATATTATAAGAACATAAGAACGGCCGTACCGGGTCAGACCAAAGGTCCATCTAGCCCAGTATCTGTCTACTGACAGTGGCCAATGCCAGGTTCCCCAGAGGGAGTGAATCTAACAGGCAATGATCAAGTCATCTCTGTCCTGCCATCCATCTCCATCCTCTGACAAACAGAGGCTAGGGACACCATTCTTACCCATCCTAGCTAATAGCCATTTATGGACTTAGCCACCATGAATTTATCCAGTCCCCTTTTAAACATTGTTATAGTCCTAGTCTTCACAACCTTCTCAGGTAAGGAGTTCCACAAGTTGACTGTGCGCTGCGTGAAGAAGAACTTCCTTTTAGTTGTTTTAAACCTGCTGCCTATTAATTTCATTTGGTGACCCCTAGTTCTTGTATTATGGGAATAAGTAAATAATTTTTCCTTATCCACTTTCTCAACGTCACTCATGATTTTATATACCTCTATCATATCCCCCCTTAGTCGTCTCTTTTCCAAGCTGAAGAGTCCTAGCCTCTTTAATCTCTCCTCATATGGGACCCTCTCTAAACCGCTAATCATTTTAGTTGCTCTTTTCTGAAGCTTTTCTAGTGCTAGAATATCTTTTTTGAGGTGAGGAGACCACATCTGTACACAGTATTCGAGATGTGGGCGTACCATGGATTTATATAAGGGCTATAATATATTCTCAGTCTTATTCTCTATCCCCTTTTTAATGATTTCTAACATCCTGTTTGCTTTTTTGACCGCCTCTGCACACTGTGTGGACATCTTCAGAGAACTATCCACGATGACTCCAAGATCTTTTTCCTGACTTGTTGTTGCTAAATTAGCCCCCATCACGTTGTATGTATAGTTGGGGTTATTTTTTCCAATATGCATTACTTTACATTTATCCACATTACGTTTCATTTGCCATTTTGTTGCCCAATCACTTAGTTTTGTGAGATCTTTTTGAAGTTCTTCACAATCTGCTTTGGTCTTAACTATCTTGAGCAGTTTAGTATCATCTGCAAACTTTGCCACCTCACTGTTTACCCCTTTCTCCAGATCATTTATGAATAAATTGAATAGGATTGGTCCTAGGGGAACCCCACTAGTTACCCCTCTCCATTCTGAGAATTTACCATTAATTCCTACCCTTTGTTCCCTGTCCTTTAACCAGTTCTCAATCCATGAAAGGACCTTCCCTTTTATCCCATGACAGTTTAATTTACGTAAGAGCCTTTGGTGAGGGACCTTGTCAAAGGCTTTCTGGAAATCTAAGTACACTATGTCCACCGGATCCCCCTTGTCCACATGTTTGTTGACCCCTTCAAAGAACTCTAATAGATTAGTAAGACACGATTTCCCTTTACAGAAACCATGTTGACTATTGCTCAACAGTTTATGTTTTTCTATGTGTCTGACAATTTTATTCTTAACTATTGTTTCGACTAATTTGCCCGGTACTGACGTTAGACTTACCGGTCTGTAATTGCCAGGATCACCTCTAGAGCCCTTTTTAAATATTGCCATTACATTAGCTAACTTTAAGTCAGCATTGGTACCCACTGACTGGAAGGACAGGTTACAAACCTTAGTTAATAGTTCCGCAACTTCACATTTGAGTTCTTTCAGAACTCTTGGGTGAATGCCATCTGGTCCCGGTGACTTGTTAATGTTGAGTTTATCAATTAATTACAAAACCTCCTCTAGTGACACTTCAATCTGTGACAGTTCCTCAGATTTGTCACCTACAAAAGCCAGCTCAGGTATGGGAATCTCCCTAACATCCTCAGCAGTGAAGACTGAAGCAAAGAATCCATTTAGTTTCTCAGCAATGACTTTATCGTCTTTAAGCGCTCCTTTTGTATTTCGATCGTCAAGGGGCCCCACTGGCTGTTTAGCAGGCTTCCTGCTTCTGATGTACTTAAAAAACATTTTGTTATTACCTTTGGAGTTTTTGGCTAGCCGTTCTTCAAACTCCTCTTTGGCTTTTCTTATTACACTCTTGCACTTAAGTTGGCAGTGTTTGTGCTCCTTTCTATTTGCCTCACTAGGATTTGACTTCCACTTTTTAAAGGAAGTCTTTTTATCTCTCACTGCTTCTTTTACATGGTTGTTAAGCCACGGTGGCTCTTTGTTAGTTCTTTTACTGTTTTTCTTAATTTGGTGTATACATTGAAGTTGGGCCTCTATTATGGTGTCTTTAAAAAGGGCCCATGCAACTTGCAGGGATTTCACTTTAGTCACTTTACCTTTTAACTTTTGTCTAACTAGCCCCCTCATTTTTGTATAGTTCCCCCTTTTGAAATTAAATGCCACAGCGTTGGGCAGTTGAGGTGTTCTTCCCACCACAATAGTTGAGTGCTATTGTATTATGGTCACTATTTCCAAGCGGTCCTGCAATAGTTACCTCTTGGACCAGCTCCTGCGCTCCACTCAGGATTAAATCTAGAGTCGCCTCTCCCCTTGTGGGTTCCCGTACCAGCTGCTCCATGAAGCAGTCATTTAAAGTATCGAGAAATTTTATCTCTGCATTTCGTCCTGAAGTGAAATGTTCCCCGTCAATATGGGGATAATTGAAATCCCCCACTATTATTGGGTTCTTAATTTTGATAGCCTCTCTAATTTCCCTTAGCATTTCATCATCACTATTACTGTCCTGGTCAGGTGGTCGATAATAGATCCCTAATGTTATGTTTTTACTAGAGCATGAAATTTCTATCCATAGAGATTCTATGGAACATGTGGATTCACTTAAGATTTTTTACTTCATTTGAATCTACACTTTCTTTCACATATAGTGCCACTCCTCCCCCTGCAGAACCTGTTCTGTCCTTCCGGTATATTTTGTACCCCGGAATGATTGTGTCCCATTGATTGCAGCCCTTATCCGGCCCTTATATTCTCTACCTTTTTAGTGCCTGAGGGCCAAATAGCTAACTAGCACAGCAGCACTCCTTGTGTTTTAACATCACCTACCAGCACCACAGGTAACAGTGCAAGAAGTGAAGCAGGCTCACCAGAACCACTGCATCCACTACCCACGTGGGTGGGCGGGAAGGGACAGGAGTGGAAAGAGCCCTGCCACCTCTGGCTTCCCATTGGTGAGCACTTAATTACACAAGTAGCCCAAATGACTTAAGAAAACAAAAACTGGGGAGTGAGGGGGAGGAAAGAAGGAAGGGAAAGGAAGGATAGAGTGCCAGTAAAAAGGCTCACCAGATAAACTCACTGATTTTATTTATGCAAATAATTTATTCTTCTCCATCGCCACCCATCTTCAGCTCTCGTAGATGAAACAACAGATGTTATTTTTCATTTTTTGGAATTATCTGAATGAAACCAGAGTGGTGGCTTAGGAAACTGGATTAGAGGAGGATGTTCCAATCAGAAGGAAGGGAACCATGCAGACTTTCATGAAAGAAGCTAGGTAAAAGGAAATGGAGGTTGGTGCCATAGACCAAGCAGAGAAGCTAAAGAATACAAAAGGAGGCCATATCAGTTATATAAAAGGTTGCATGCATGAAGGACTTTAAAGGCAAGAAGTGGTAGTTTTCACTTTATGTTCTAAACAACACAGAGTTAGGGAATTGACTGAGGTTGGGGGTGACGGTGTAACAGTTAAAAAAAGGTAAGGAAAACGATTTTGGATGGGGGGGGGAAGGGTCAAGATTACTTAAGGGATAAAAACTGAGATGACAAGACTGCCATAGTTCAAGGCAGGAGAAGATTATAGTATGGGTACGCAATTTGCCTGTCAGAACAGAATGAAAAAATATGGAGATTTAACTTATGCAAACTCAGATGTTGTATTTCCCTCGTGATTATCCATTCACTATTTTAATTCTGTTAGCCATGTTTGTTTTTTTTAACCTCCTCTATGGTATGTTTATTCAGATAATCTTTTTCAACTTCTCTACTTTTTTTGTTTTAAATATGACACGGTATCAAAACATTTATTAACTCAAGATGAATTAAGTCAACTGTATTACTTTTGTCCAAAATCCCTTGTAGTTATATAAAAATATGATAATCTATTATGAACAATTGTTGCATCTTTCTCATGTTATTGTCCTCTGACTGGGAATAAGTCTATAGATTCACTTCTTTAATTAGTTTGTTCTGGATCACCCTAGCTGTCATTTATATTTGTTTCTGTATGAGGATTCCCATTCTCCTTAAACTGAGAAGTTATGTCGCACTCTACCAATCCTTTTCAATCTTTTTTCTTAATACATCTTATCCATGGACACTAACCACTAATGTTCTTAGTTTTCCAAAATTAGTTTTAATAAACGCAGAACCTTAGTTTACTCTCTTACTAACCTAAATTCATTAGTTCATTACCACTTTTCTCCAGATAACTGCATACTTTCAGGTGTATTATTTCCTTTTTATTGGTTGCTACCAGTCCAAGGCATATTCTCAGTATTTTGAAATAAGAGGTTATCCTCCAAAGATCTAAGGAGTTTGCTGTGTTTGGCACTCGTTTCTTGGTAAATGAAATCGCTTATAAAACACTAAATTCTGTCCTTTCTCTGACAAATATTTCAGACAAATTCATCCCTAATATAGTTTCCTTGAGCAACAAAATTAACGTTAGGGAAGAATTTGGCTCTTCATTTTTATTTTTTAGTCTGATTTTCCTGGGTTAACAATAACTTGACTGTAAATTTTTGCTTATTCCAACACACACACTTTTTCCAGAAACCTCACCAAATCATAGTCAATATTGTGTATGCCCTCGAAAACCTAGATGTCCCGATCAAAATTCCATAAAATTACTTCATATTTCAGACAAAAAAAATGGTGAACTGCCTTGATGGATCATACGTGATATTCTGGTCACTGAAATAACAAATATTGTTTTCCTCTGAATCCTGATGCCTGACGCCTTCCCTTGTTGATATCCAGTAACAACATAGTACTGGCATATCTTACCAGAAGATATTTATTACCCAATATGGTTTGCTACTGCTGCAAGACCATCAAGTTTGACTGCTTTCAATGCCAAGAGATTTATATTCTGTGACCTTTCACTCTTAGCACAAGAGTCAGATAATCTGTAGTTCCCTCATCTTCACAAATTGACATCTATTTTGAGAGTCACCCTGATAAGAATCTGGAAAAGTTTCATGGGAATGTCTATTCCACAGTCTAATCAGAATCTGAATCACATTTTCCTCCTGGAATGGGCTGGGCACCACTGTCAGAATAGATAATGCTGCAGTGCCTTCATTCTCCAGCAGTTCTAGGGTAGTATGTTGTGCAGCTCAACATACTACACCAAAAACTTAAGAAATCCCTAATTTTTGCAGTCCAGAGTAGGCGAGGATCTGGTGTGAGGTGGCCTGGAGATCCTGGAACCTGTAAGGAGCCAGATATGCTCTTTCCGTGAGCCGATTACTACCCCCAGATTGTGTTAGCTCCTTTGTCTGTTTCAGGTAACTATTCTGGTAATTTAACAAAGATAGTGAGAATTAGGTGGCTGCCTCTCTCTTCTGATAGTTGACATATTGACTGAATAATGTCATCAAGAACAACAACAAAAATCCCACCACAGTCTGGTGCTCTCTCAAAGCTTGGCTGCATCTTCTGGACCCACATTAAGAAAGTCTTGTGGTTGTAAAGTAAGCACTGAAAAATTGAGAATTGCGAGAGTCTGAGATAGCATGCAAAACCTTAATCCTTCCCTTGTGTGTATACATTATGATACATTCTAAGTATATGATTACGTGCCATTTCTCAAATAATAAAATATACTGTCATACAATTTTAACTAATGACCAGAGCGTAATCAGGTTACTTCCAACTAGAAAAAAATTGGTTAAAAATGCTTGGAAAAACCACTAGAACCAACATTCTTGGATTGGGACATGGAAATTGATCCAGCTGGAACCACCATCCTGTTCTCTGAATTGTCTATGAGCTGAAACGAAGAAATCCTCAACTTTTCAAACTCCTGAAAGGAAATAGCCATCAAATTTCCCTTTGAAAGATCTACTGAACATGGTCTAAGACAACGGGCTCTCCTCTCTACCTAAATGGCTACCAATTGGCAGCTTTTCATTTCCTCCACTCACCTATGAATGCCCTATTCTATTTTCTTGTTCAGGGAAAGCCCCTGGCGGTCTGGGCCGGTTTGTTTACCTGCCACGTCTGCAGGTTCGGCCGACCGTGGCTCCCACTGGCCATCCCAGGCCAATGGGGGCTGTGGGAAGCGGCGCAGGCGAGGGATGTGCTGGTCACTCTTCCCACAGCCCCCATTGGCCTGGAGCGGTGAACCGCGGCCAGTGGGAGCCGCAATCGGCTGAACTTGTGGACGCGGCAGGTAAACAAACTCGCCCAGGCCACCAGGAGCTTTCCCTGCACAAGCAGCGGAACAAGTTTGGGAACCACTGCCCTAGTTTGTTTGTGAAAGGATGATGCAAGATAGTATCAAATGCCTTACTTACTTAAGTCAAGATATACTATATCTACCGTATTTCCCCCCCGCCCCTCCATCCACCAGGCTTGTTACCCTGTCAGCGAAAGCTATTAGGTTGTTTTGACACAATTTATTCTTGGCAAATCCATGCTGTTACTTATCTTATTATCTTCTAGGTGTCCGCAAATGGATTACTTATTTGCTCCATTATTTTGCCGGGTACTGAAGTTAAGCTGACTGGTCTGTAATTCCCTGGGTTTTCCTTATTTCCTTTTTTATAGATAGGCACTATATTTTCCCTTTTCCACTCCTCTGGAATCTCTCCCGTCTTCCATGACTTTTCAAAGATAATTGCTAATGGCTCAGTTATCTCCTCAGTCCGCTCCTTGAGTATTTCAGGATGCATTTCATCAGGTCCTGCTCACTTCAAGACATTTATCTTTTCTAAAGAATTTTAACTTGTTCTTTCCCTATTTTAACCTCTGATCCTACCTCATTTTCACAGGCATTCACTATGTTAGCTGTCCGATCACTACTAACTTTTCTGGTGAACACAAACTAAAAAGTCATTTAGCACTTCTGCCATTTACATATTTTCTGTTATTGTTTTCCCCCCTCAAAACAGGTCTACCCTGTCCTTGGTTGTCTACTTACTTCTAATGTATTTGTAGAATGTTTTCTTCTTATCCTTTATGTCTCTACTTAGTTTAACCTCATTTTGTACCTTGGTCTTCCTACTTTTCTCTAGTTTATGTCCATCACTGGCAATCTTGTTGCAGCACCAAAGTTTTTGCCACCTACATGATTGCTGGCTATGTAGCAGCTTTCCTTGGTACACACTCTTCAGAATTAGTTTGTCTTTCATTCTTAAATGTCCATACCAAGAAAGCTTCCAAAACCAAATCAGTGCCGATGGAAACAACTGCTGGGTTCGACTTTGAGTATCTTTGTTTCTGATCTTGTCCTGCTACCTGATATGGAGCAGCTGATGATGAGAATAAAAAATGTCAATCCAGTATTCTTTAGCCTTCCTCGGCGCCCACATTTCCCTTCCATACAACAGAGTTGATATAACTCCGCAGCTTTGTAGCAAGACTGATGTCATGTCATCACAACAGAGGCCACTGAAGGGCCCGAAACATCGCAGCAGCTGCTGCTCTATCAGCGACTGCATCTTTCAAACATCCTCCAGCATCGTTGATGATGCGGCCCATGTATTTGACAGATTAATAACCCTGCTTCTTGCGTGACCAGAACTACCATTAGCTGCATTGATTCAAACTAAACCAACAAGACAACGTCATCAGTGTATTCAAGATCTTGAAGAGGAGTAGTGTTCAGCTCGACGTCACCGACAGCAGTTTCCTCAAGCTTATCCATCAACTGATCAATGCCAATACTGAACAATGATGGTGACAGAACATCACTTTGCCGACCTCCTGTAGCAGTAGGAAATGATGCCGTGCATCTGTCACTGACTCAAACGCAGACTTCCATTCTATCAGCGTTCTTTTATAAATGACACTATCTTCCCAGGGATGCAGAGATGCCTCATCAGATCCCACAAACTTGCTCGATGCACTGACTCAAAGGCCCAGTGGAAGTCTATAATAAGTGCTGTGCACGGCTTAATAGCTTTTTGAGCGTTGGATGAATTTATCTGAAGGTAAAGATCTGGTTGACAGTGGAAGTACCAGGTCTAGAGTTGCACTGAGTATCCTGACCTTTGCCTCTCATTGATTCGAGATGTTAACACAGAAATTAAGTTCTTCCGAGACTCTAAATCAGGGGTCGACAACCTTTCAGAAGTGGTGTGCCAAGTCTTCATTTATTCACTCTAATTTAAGGTTTCGCGTGCCAGTCATACATTTTAACGTTTTTAGAAGGTCTCTTTCTATAAGTCTACAATATATAACTAAACTATTGTTGTATGTAAAGTAAATAAGGTTTTTAAAATGTTTAAGAAGCTTCATTTAAAATTAAATTAAAATGCAGAACCCCCCAGACCAGTGGGCAGGACCTGGGCAGTGTGAGTGCCACTGAAAATCAGCTCGTGTGCTGCCTTTGGCACGCATGCCATGGGTTGCCTACCCCTGCTCTAAATCTAAATGGGATTCCTGAGAGTCCAAATCATCCTTAACTAGGAGTGCCCTGAAAGAATGTGGATGACTAACCCAATGTGCAGCCTTGCTTCTCTGCTTCACAGAGAGACTTTGATGTGGGAAGTTTTCAAGGTTTGGAACATCAGTTCAGAACCGCCTTTGAACCTAAAGCCCACACATTGACACAAAGCAGTATTTTGGCACAAGGCATACCAAGGTTATGGATTTTAACATAAAAGGCACTGGCACAGAGCCCCTCCATGTAGATGAAGTGCTGAGGAGCTCCAGTCGCTTTATTAAGTCATTAAAGCGCATCAAGAGATTGATGCACTGTACATCTTTTATGTCTCAGAGCTCAAAACTCTCTTGCTAAGTGTACTATGTTCCTTCATGATCATATAATGTGACTTCCTGTATAACACAGGTCAGAGAACTTTCCCAAAATAATTCCTAGAACATATATTTTAGTAAAACAGCAAAATCTTGATTTAAACACTGTCGGTGAATGAAAATCCACTACGACCCTCGGCAAATTGTTCCAGTGGTTAATTATTATCATTGTTAAAAATGTATGCCTTATTTCTAATCTGAAGTTGTCTAGTTTCACCGTTTATAGCTTTCTCTGCTAGATTGAAGAAGCCATTATTAAATATTTCCTCCTCATGTCAAGTCACGCCTTAACCTTCTCTTTCTTAAACAAAATAGATTGACTAAAGGATTAGAAAACATTCTTGTGGCTCTTCTCTGAACCATCTCCATTTTATTAATATCCTTTTTGAACTGTGGACACCAGAACTGGATACAGCATTCCAGCAGCGGTTGCACCAGTGCTAAATACAGAGATAAAATAACCTCTGAACTCCTACTTGCAATTCTCCTATTTGTATGCCCAAGAATCACATTAGTCCTCCTGGCTACAGCACTGCACTGAGAGCTCATGTCCAGCTGATTATCCATCAAGACTCCCACTCTTTTTCAGAGTCAGGGATTCCCAGGATAGAGTCCTCCATCCTGTAAGTATGGCCTACATTCTTTGCTCCTAGATGTATACATTTGTATTTAACCATATTAAAACCCATATTGTTTGCTTGCGCTCAAGTTTAGTAAGTGATCCAGATCCCTGTGTATTGTTTACTGTCCTCTTCATTATTTACCACTCCTCCATTTTTTATCATCTTCAACCTTTATCAGTGATAATTTTATGTTTTCTTCTAGGTAATTAACAAAAATGTTAAAGTAGCATAGGGCCAAGAACCATTCTCTACAGGATCTCCCCCCCCCCCCCACTTAAAAACGTACCCATTCTATGATGATTCCCTACTTAGGTCTCAAAATGAATTATATCAGTTAGCCAGCTTCTAGTCCATTTCATGTGTGCCATGTTAGTTTTATATCATTCTAGATTTTTTAATCAAATGCCATGCTGAACCAAGTCACTACACTAACACTATTACCTTTATCAACCAACCATGTAATCTCATTAAAAAAATCAAATTAGTTTCACAGGATTTATTTCCTTATATCAATGTTGATTGACCAGAGGCATTTACTGCATATGCATTCAACATGAACAGCTGTTCATTTATGTATTAATAAAAAAATCAGACAGAGCAACAGCCCTCCAAAAGAAAAGTTTTTCTGGATACTCTGAGGAAACGGTCTAAAGCTCTTCCCCTCAATTCCCTCAGGGTAAGCAAGAATTATTTTTACATTGGAACATGGCTTAAATTTATTGAATTGCACTGGGATTTTATCTAAATGCTACATATGAGGTTATCCTACTTACGGATATTCTCTCAAAACAGTCCCTCAGGGAGGATGTTCTTACAGACTGTTTTGGCCCTTTCCCAATGCTTTTATGATGTTTGATATAGTGAAGTCTTCTGGACCTCTCTGCAAGCAACTGGTCCAATGCCTGAGCTAGGGTTAATATGAAGGAATGCATTTCCTTCTGTACGTCTGCCTTGCAATACAATCCTTACAATGTCTGTATCCTGAGAACCACATGGATTTGCCGCTAGGTGTTTGCACCTGTTCAATATTTCACCAATCACTCCCACATTCTGCTGCAAATAGAGATTTGGGAAGCTTCCATTAGACTTCTGGGCAAATAAATCCGTCTCCTACAGTTTCTTTGTCCCTGCTTGAAGGAGTTGATGAGTTTGTACTGACTCCCCTGGAGCATTTTAGTCTCTGGAAGTAGTAATCCAGGTATTATGGTATCTGTATAGAAGGGACACTCGCCTCACTTGTAATTCCACTGCCCTGAAGGTGGTTATCTGATTAGATTCACACTCACTTGTCTGCTTCTGCTCAGAGGCCCCAGTTCAGCAGGACAGTTAAGCACATACTTAACTTTAAGCACATCACCTAAATGGGACTACTCATAGGCGTAAAGATAAGCATGTGCTTAAGAACTTTACTAGATAGGGGCCAAAGTTGGGAAAGGGATTAGAATTTACAGTGACTGATGCTTTTTGTGATGGTGTCATACTACTGTAGATACTCTCTGGGCACCTGTTACACTTAGAATTTAGGGTGCTCTCTGCTCCTGTTCACCAAGGAACTGAAACAATATCCCAAAGGGAAGCAGCATGGAGATGCTGGCAGTTGGTTTCAGATGGAGCCAGCCTGTCTGTGCCTCAGAGCCAGACCTGGGGAACAGCCAGGCTCTCTTGGGCTGGGGGCAAAGACCAAGGTGCATGGATATCTTCAAGGGCAGCACAATTAGAAGCAAGTAATTTCCGTTTCCACCAGAGACTGCATTTTAAGAGTCTTAATAAGGCTCCTCTCCTCCACTGAGACACTCCGGGGATACTATAAACAAACAAGTTACTGATACAGACACTCCTTAGCTGTTTGTAGATAGAGCTACTCAAGCAGCATGGGGAGGAAGCTTTCTTGGGGAAGGCAGAGAAAGAAAGAATAAGACTCAGAGCCAGCCTTACAAACATCTGGTTGAGCCATGAAGTTACTTTAAGAGAAAAATACTCCTTACCCAAACTTGGAGGGAAGGAGGGGAGAGGGCCCTGGAAATCAGCCTTTGCCATGTCCCCATCCTTATCTGTTGCCAAACTCTTTATCTAAAGGCTTCCTTTTAGCGGATGCTGTGCCTTTGGCTGCAGACATCTAAGGATCTGCTGGCCTGTATAAAGGGGAGAAGTAGCCTGGAGCTTTGCTTCGACCCTATAAACATGTGGATCTCTGATGTGCCTGGGAAAAATGTCATAGCAGGAGTACAGTTCAGTCCTATTTTCTTCTTTTAGGGGGTAAGCAGGCAAATGATAAAAATCCCCCTTTGTCATTGCTGGGGGTGGGGAGACAGCATGGATGTCAAGAGTTGCAAACCAGTCTTGAGGATCTAACAAAGGAATTATGGACGCAAGCGCCACCATCCTGAACCTAAAATGACAGATAAACTTCTTGAGATGTCAAGTCCAACATGGGAGACCAAACCCCCTTTCTCCTTTGGGATGAGAAAGTAATGTGAATAAACATCCCTGACCCTGAACTCCCAGGGCATCTTCTCCATTACTCCAACTTGTATGAGGGAATCCACTTCACAATATCTCATGACACAGATCCCTGAAAAGAGACAGTGAAAGGCAGGGTAAAGAGTAGACTGTAATTAGATAGGAGCCTCTCTCTGTTTACATTTTCCAAGACCTACTGAATCCAAATCTGAGTCCTGGCTTCCCAAAGTGGGAGGGAGGGGTTGGAGGGAAGAGATCATCTAGGAGGTTCCTCAACGCTCTGGTGGAAGACAGAGACTATACAACAGAAGAAGAGGCAGAGAGTCATCATCGCTGGAATCTCTGTTTCTGTCTCAGGGGCTCAAAAGTCCTTTGGAGGCTGCTAATAGTACTAGGTAGAGGAATGCTGCTGAAAGCAATCCACAATCTCACTTATTTCCTTCTTCTGTCCGGAGCACAGAGGTCCAGAGAATGTAGAGTCACCCTCGAGTCCTAAAGGAAGAGAGTGGGCCTTATTTGTCTTTGAATCAAATGTTCATTGTCCTCAAAAAGGGAAGGTCCTCATTTGTTGTTTGGACTCCTCTGAACACTGGAACCAGTTAGATCTTCTCACGGCCACCGACGTAGCCATAATATTCACCACTGTTTCGGACATGTCCAAACCATGCAGGCTATCAGATGTCATTTGGACACGATAATCTTTACCTCAACACCACCAAGAGAAGCTAACTTGTCAAACTGAGACAGTTTGTCATATGCAAATAAATGTAATTACACAGAAGAACTGAGTAATTAGCGACACATGTCTGGAGGTGGGCAGATGAACAGACTTTGCACCCAAAAAAGTCCAGTCTCTTTGGGATTTTTCTCCCAAGGTATAGAATTGGGAGGCCTATCCTGCTTTGACCTCTCTTGGACCATAGCTACCAGAAGTGACTGTGGAACTGGGCGGGAATAAAAGTACTCAGCTTCCTTGGGAATGACTTGATATATCCTGTCAGCTCACTTGGATGTGGCTGTAATGGACCCTGACATGTCACAGCTCTTTAGCAGGCTCCAAAAGTCCCTTATTCATAGGCATGACGATGCTACCAGGCACAGTTTGTGAGGTTTCCCCATAACCACTTCCAGAGGTATATCTTGAGTCTCTGCCGTGTTCTTGTAGAGAATGCCTTGAAGGTATTGAGGGATGTACTTCCTCATCAGGAGAGGATGAGGAGATTGCAGTGGGAACAAGCTGTTCTTTCTCATCCCTTTCCTCCTTCTGCCCTTCCAGGATCTGAGGCTGCACTAGCTGACCTGGCTGAATCGGTTTATATTGCCTTTTTGGAGAGGGGGACCTAACCTTAGAGGAGGCAGATGATGAAGGCTTATATCAATTCAGCGGTACCCCCAGTATGTCCATTAGGACCAATATTGAGATTGGTATGGGTACTGAGGTGGGGGGACACATGGGAGTATACCCTTCCTGGCACCCCCACATGATCTCTAAGTCATTTTCTTCTGTCTCTTCCAGATTTCTCCCCAGATCCTCTTCCTGACTCCCACTGTGCTATCCAAGGAGAGTGCGTAGAAGGAGAGAAGTGAAGAAAAGCAGTAAACCTCCTCCACGGAAGGGGCCATCCTGTTAGAAGTACACTGGTGGTGAAGTCAGTACTACGGATACTTTCTTCATCCGCTGTATCAACAACGCTGTAGCCAGGAGCTTAGTTATCACCACCCTCTACTTTGCTGGGTCTGACATTGTCTGTACAGAAGCACAGGGTACCAAGGCGCCAGGTACTGAGAGAGATGTGATCCACAGGTTTAGTTGGTACCATCGCTGCTCTTGTAACGGTCAGTACTGGGGCACCAGAGGGACCCTTCTCAGGCTGGTGGGTGCCCCTTGACTGTTGAGCCAAGTGGGTGAGGTAATATATTTTATTGGACCAACATCGCTGATGAGAGAGACAAGTGTTTGCACTTACACAGAGCTCTTCTTCAAGTCTGGGAAAAACTTACTCAGAGTCACAGCTAAATACAAGATGGAACTGATTGTTTTGTGTAAGTAAACACCACATATTTCAAGGGACCATTCAAAGTGAAGGGACTCACTAACACTCCTCCAGCCATGTGAAGGAAAGGAAGGGAGAAGGGGAAGCAGCTGGGGGACAGGGAGGGGTAGGTTGTTTGTGGGTTAACAATCCATAGTCTGGTGAACTCCTAGCTCACGGTGCTGGAGAGGGACTGACCAAAGGACTGAGGTCTAACTGTATAGTTCCTCTCAGTGTTTGAGGAATTTTGCACAGAATGCTTCAAGGTGAACAATTTTAGGTTGGCTGTTCTCACTTTCTGAGTCTGCTTACAGAAGGAACAGCATACAGACCATCACTCAGGAATCTGTCCCTTTCCTAAACAAAATAAGCTCCTACATTGCCCATCATTAAGTGGCACTGAAGCTTCATATGAGGGGCAGGCTTTAAACCTCCCAGAGATTTTGCTTCTGCTATTTCACCAGAACTCTGTACAAAAAGGGTGGAAGGAAGAGAGATTCTAGCCTAAAAACAGAACCTAAGAACTGTGTGTGTTGCCAATGGACAACAAGAATAATTAAACTAACAGTCAATAAGTACAGTGCAAAGAGAACCAAGCAGACACTATGTGGATTCCATCTCGTTGCCATGGGGATTGGATGGTAAGAAGGAACTGAGGAATCAGTGGGTCCATTCGGCTCAAAAGGGAGGGCATGAGCTCATCTAACGTGTAAGTGCAGTCCCAACAGACACCGCTGGCAAAAAGACTCTGATCTCATGCACGTCACCAGTGCACCAAAAGTGGGATCAGTGTGGACATTCACTTAAAGAAGGGCCATATTTACTGTTACAAGTAATTCCCCCTTCCCATCACCCCCTCTGCTTGCCAACCTGCCCACCAAGACAGGCACAGAAAAGGTAATAAAAAACTGTGTATTTTTCCTCATTTGCCTCAGTCTCAAAAACTGACAGAATTTGTTTTGCTCAAACTTTACCAAAAATATTAACATTCAAGTCAGATATCTAAGTTTGGGAAAGTTTCAGAAAATAATGAGCAACTGAATATAAGGGTCAGGCTTTAAAGGGGGGGAAAACTATGCAACCTTAACTTTACTGGTCACTAGTGTTTCTGCTACAATAGTACACAGCTTTATTTTCTATACTTTTTAAATTGGAAATCAACAAAACAACAAAGTTTCTAGAGGTGCAATTACTGGAGCATTTGGGGGGTTTGCATTTTCATTCCAAGTAGAAAAGCACAGACCAAACTTCTTCTGGGGGAATTCATTTTAGCTGTTGCAAACTATATAAAATATTGATTGGAATAATGGTGGGTTTTTTTCACATTTCAAAATCAACAGATCAAATGTATATATATCAGCATAAACTTGTATTTTATTTTAAAGAACTTTCATTATATGGGAGTAGAAGAGCTGGAAGTGACCCCCTACATTTAGAATGCTTAACTCTTTCTGTAATAAAAGATTGTTGTGGCCTTTTTTGAAAAGCAGTAGCATCTCCACAGCTTGCAGCAGGCCTTTGAAATTCAGCAAGTAGAAAGCCCTGGGGCTAGAGACATGCCTTTCACTTGTCTCATGTACTTCTATTCAGGTTTGGCTGAATTGTAAACTTAAGAGTCACCATTTCCCTACTCTTGCTTGCATTACTCAGGAAAGTTAGGACTTGTCATTATAGAGACTTGGTGGGACAACACCCATTATCGGAGTACCTGCATTGAGGGATATAGTTATTCCAGAAGGATAGGTATGGAAAAAAGGAGGTATTGCGCTGTATGTCAAGAACGTATACATTTGCTCTGAGATTCAAGAGGAAGTGAGCCGCAGACCTCCTGAGAGTATCTGGGTGAGGATCAAAAGGAAAAAAAATAGCAGTGATGTTATGATGGGGGTCTATTGTAGACCACCAAATCAAGAAGAGAAAGTAGATAAGGCATTCTTCAAGCAGGTAACAAGATTAGCTACCACATATGAGCTAGTATTAATAGGGGATTTTAACTTCCTTCATATCTGTTGGAAGACTAATATAGCAAAACATATGTCCTGCAAGTTTTTGGCATGTGTAGGGGACAACTTTCTGATTCAGAAAACAATGAGGAGGTCATCCATTTTGGTTCTGGTTTTGACCAACAGGGATGAATTAGTTGTGAACATGAAGGTGGTAGGGAACTTGGGAGTAAGTGATCATGATCTGATAGAATTCAAGATCCTAAGGAAAAGAGGACACAAGAACAGCAAAACAAGGACACTAGACTTCAAAAAAAGGCAGATTTCAACCAACTCAGAGGAATAGTAGGAAAGATCCCATGGAGAAACTAATTAGGAAGAAAAGGAGTCAAAGGGGAAGGAATTAGCTAAAGAAATCTCAGAGCCACTGGCAATAATAGGGAAATACAACCTAGATGGAGCTACTATAAGGTGGGTGCGTAACTGGTTGGAAAACCATTCCCAAAAAGTAATTATCAGTGATTTACAGTCAAGCTTGAAGGGCATATTGAGTGGGGTCCCACAGGGATCAGTTCTGGGTCCAGTTCTGTTCAATATCTTCATCAATGACTCAAAGTTTGTGGACTATACCAAGCTAGGAGGGGTTGCAAGTGCTTTGGAGGATAGGATTAAAATTCAAAATGATGTGGACAAACATCATTCTGGGCTGTTCTAGCAGGAATGTTGTAAGCAAGACACGAGAGTAATTCTTCCGCTCTACTGCATGCTGATTAGGCCTCAACCGGAATACTGTGTCCAGGTCTGGGTGCCACATTTCAGGAAAGATGTGGACAAATTCAAGAAACTCCAGAGGAGAGCAACAAAAATGATTAAAAGTCTAGAAAACATGACCTATGAGGAAAGTTTGAAAAAAAATGTGTTTGTTTAGTATGGAGAAGAGAAGACTGAGAGGAGACATGATAACAGTTTTCAAGTACATAATAGGCTGTTACAAGGAGGAGGGGGGGGAAAATGTCCTTAACTTCTGAGGATAAGACAAGAAGCAATGGGCTTAAATTGCAGTAAGGGCAGTTTAGGTTGGACATTAGGAAAAACTCCTGTTGGAGTGGTTAAGCACTCTGCCTAGGGAAGTTGCGGAATCTCCATCTTCGGAAATTTTTAAGAGCAGGTTAGCCAAACACCTGCCAGGGATGATCTAGATAATACTTAGTCCTGCCATTAATGCAAGGGGCTGGACTAGATGACCGCTCGAGGTCCCTTCCAGTCCTATGATTTGCAAACTCATGGATGACAGGAGACATCCTGGAAGACTGAAAAGGGCTAATGTAATGCCCATCTTTTAAAGGGGGGGGAAAGGAATAGCTGGGGACCTATAGACTAGTCAGCCTGACTTTAATACCTGGGAAGCTACTAGAGCAATGTATAAAATATTCATTTTGCAAATACCTGGAGGATGAAGGGGTGATCACTAGCAGCCAGCATGGATATAAAATTTTTATTAAAGCTAATGTTAAAAAAATTATATAATACATAGGCTGAGAAAACAGTGTCTGTACATCTGGGTATAGTGCTTAGATTATCCACAAATACAAAGTTTCTTTTTAAAAGTCATATGATACATACAGTACATAATCCACAATAACCCAAAAGTGAATAGATTTAACAATACAGTTTTGATATTAGAATCCAAATACTTGGGTACATCACTCATGAAAAGTTGTACAGAGATTTGATTGTGGAAAGCAAAATATATCAATGAGTGGAGATTGTCCCTCAGTAATTGAGAATTAAGTAGGTTGTCCATTTAGAAAATAGAGTCCACGAGGAAAGTACTTCAGTTACTTTCCTGACTGCGCTTCTTATCGGCACTCCAGCTCATCCCTCCTGGTATTGCCGATGTAAAAACAAATCATGCCAAACTAGCTTAATTTCCTTCTTTGACAAGGTAACTGGTTTGGTGGATAGGGGGAATACAGTAGACATAATATACCTGGACTTTAGCAAGACTTTTCACACAGTCCCACACGACCTTCTCATAAGTAAGCTGGAGAAATGTGGGCTCGGTAATACTACCATTAAATGGATACATGAGTGGTTAAACAACTGCAAATTAAGAGTAACTATTAATGGAATGGTGTCACAAGAGGGGTTCCACAGGGATCTGTTCTGGGTCCGGTGTTAACATCTTTATTAATCACCTGGATGTAGGAATAGAAAGAATAATCAAATTTGCTGATGACACAATACTAAAGGGAGTTGCAAACACTTTGAAAGATAGAGCTAAAATTCAAAGGGTGCTTGCTAAATTGGAGAACTGGGCTATAGACAACAAAATTAAATTCAACAAAGACAAATGTAAGATGCTACACTTAGGGAAGAAAAAACAAAATGCACAAATACAGAATCAGAGCACTGCTGAGAAGGACTGGAGAAAGAGTAGAGTAAAAGGGGGACATGATACTCTTCAAATACTTGAAAGGCTGCCATTAAAAAGAACAATTTTTCTCCATCTCTCTTGCCACAGAACGCAGGACACGAGGCAATGGGTTCAAACTACAGCATAGCAGATTTAGAGTAAATCTCAGGAAAAACTTCCTAGCTGTAAGAACAGTAGGAGAATGGAACAAACTGCTTAGGGAAGTCGTGGATGCTCCTTCACTATAGGTTTTCAAAAAGAGGCTGGATAGCCATCTGTCTTGGATGATTTAGACACAACAAATCCTGCATCTTGGCAGGGGGTTAGATTAGATGACCCTTGTGGTCCCTTCTAACCCCATGGTTCTATGATTCTAAATTCTGGCCGTATGTCAAAATGACAGTTGGGCGTGAACATTCTGAGGAGCCAGGCCCACATTACTGCCAAAAGCAGCAGCAGCAAAACGGCAGCAGCACACACAATATTGGGAATGCCCGAGAGTTGTCAGAGCATTTGCAGAATGGAGTGGAGAGCAGACTCAAGCCAAACTCCTGGCCCACACTCAGCTAAAGGCCTCAGCAACACATTCTCCCCTCTGGAGCACCATACTGTGGACTGCCCCGCAACTCATGAGAGAGGGGGCAGAGAGAAAGAGCCTGACTGGGCTTGGCTTTCTCTAACCCCCTTGTGCAATGCAATTAAGATATGGTCTTTACTTATGTGATAATTAGGACCCTACCAAATTCACAGCCGCGTAAAACGTCATGGACCATGAAATCTGATCTCCCCCATGATATCTGGTCTTTTGTGCACTTTTACCCTATACTATACAGATTTCACAGCAGAGACCACTGTTTCTCAAACCGGAGGTCCTGATCCAAAACGGGGTCATGGGGAAGAGGTCATAGTATTGCCACCCTTACTTCTGAGCTGCCATCAGGACTGGGTGGCCAGAGAGTGGCAGCTGCTGGCCAGGCGCCCAGCTCTGAAGGCAACGCCTCGCCAGCAGTTGTGCAGAAGTAAGGTTGGCAATACCATACCATGCCACCCTTACTTCTTTGCTGCAGCTGGAGGCAGCGCTACCTTCAGAGCTGGGCTCCCAGCTCTTCGGCTACCTAGTTCTGAAAGCAGTGTTGCCATCAGCAGTAGTGCAGAAGTAAAGATAGCAATACTACAACCTTCCTACAATAACCTTGTGACCACCCCCCCCACCTCCTTTTGGGTCAGGACCATACAGTTAGAAAGCCATGAAATTTCAGATTTAAATAGTTGAAATAATGAAATTTACAATTTTTAAAATCCTATGACCTTAAACTTGACCAAAATGGACCATGAATTTGGTAGGGCCCTAATGATAATATAGTATTTATCCCCCCAACCCCCAGACTCCGACCTAATTCTGTGCACAAGATGGGTATACAAGGAGGCAGAATTAAGGTTGCACAGGCAACCTTCAACATGGCATTTCCTAACACAAGGGAATTCTACATTAGACCTCGTCTTGATGAGCAGAGGAAATGATCACAGAACTAAATATCAGTGGTTGCTTAGGTATAAATCATCATGACTTGACCACATTTGTATATTCTAACAGAATAAAGTCCAGACCAGTAATTTATATACTTGGTGTCTTAAAAGAGCCAATTTTACAAAGCTGAAACAATTATGAGTCAAATCAGTTGGGAGAAATAATTTAAACAGAAAAATACAAAGGATAATTGGGATGATCATTTGATCAGATGCCCAGAAAACCACAGTCCAACAATTGAGAAAGAAGATCTCACAGGTTAAAAAAAAAACTGGTTTAAAGGACAAGTGAAGGCAGTGATTAAATAAAAAAAAATCCAACCCAAAATCAAAACCCACTATACGACAAATGGAAGAAGGGGGAAATTGATAGTAATTGTAGAACATTGATAAGGGAAGCAAAAGAACACAAAGATGCAGCAGACTTAACTATAATAAGAATAAGTTTTAAGTATATTAGGAACAAAAAGAATCCTAGAAATGGTATTGGTCCATTACTAGATGGAAATGAGAGATTTGTCAATAATAACGCAGAAAAGGCAGATGTGTTTAATAAATATTTTTGTTCTGTGTTGGGGGGGCAAATGATGTCGTCATAGCATATGAAAATGATGAAACACTTTCCATTCTAACAATAACTCAGGAGAATGTTAAACAGCTGTTAATAAAGTGAGATATTTTTGAATCAACAGGTCCAGATAACTTGCACCCAGCAGTTTTAAAAGATTTGGCCAAGAAACTCACTAAACCATTAATGTTAATTTGTAATAACTCTTCGGAAAATGGGGACATTCCAAAAGACTGGAAGGAAGCTAATGTTCTGCCAAAATTTATAAAGGTAAAACAGGATGACCGGGGTAATTATAGGCATGTCAGCATGACATCAATCCTAGACAAGATAATGGAACAATGGATACAGGACATGATCAATATAATTAATGCCAATCAACATGAGTTTATGGAAAATAGATCCAGTCAAACTTTTTTCCCCTCAAATGAGATTACATTTTTGGTTGATACAGGTAATAGAGTTCATGTAATATACTTATACTTCAGTCAGGTATTTGATTTGATTCCGCATGACATTTTGGATTAAAAAAAGTACAATATAAAATTAACATGGCACACATTAAATGGATGAAAACTGATAGGTCTCAAAATATAATTGTAAATGGGGAATCATCATCAAAAAAGTGTGTTTCTAATGGGGTCCTGAAGGGATTAGTCCTTGACTCTATGCTATTTAACATTTTTATTATGACCTGGAAGAAAACATAAAATTATCAGTGATAAAGTCTGCACATAACACAAAAAATGTGGGAGGGATAAAAAAAATAAAGAGGACAGCTAAGTGATACAGAGTGATCTGGATCATTTGACAAACTAAGCACAAGCAAACAATGTGTGTTTTAATATGGCCAAATGTAAAAGTATATATCTAGGAATAAAGAATGTAGGCCACACTTCCAAGATAGGAGCCTCTATCCTGGCAATCAGCAACTCAGAAAAAAGACTTGGGAACATGGTGGAATATCAATAAAACCTGAGTTCTCAGTGCGATGTAGCGGTCAAAAGGGCAAATGTGATCCTTGGATTTGTAAACAGGAGACTATCAAGTAGGAGTAGGGAGATTATATTACCTCTGTATTTGGCACTGGTGCATCTTCTACTAGAATACTGTGTCTAGTTCTGGTGTCCATAATTCAAGGGGGATGTTGATAAATTGGAGAGGGTTGAAAGAAGAGCCATCAGAATGATTAAAGGATTAGAAAACACACTTTATAGTGAAAAACTGAAGGAGCTCAATCTATTCAATTTAACAAAGAGAAGGTTGCGGGTCATTTTGATCAGTCTTAGGTCATGTCTACACTACAAAATTATGTCGACCCAACTTAAGTTGAGATACAGCCACTGCAGTTATTAAATCGCTTGTATGTGTGCACACACTTGGCTCCTTTTGTCAGAAATCGGGAGCACTTGTATCATCGGGAGCACTGGTATCAATTGTACTGTCAGTGTGGGGCATTGTGGGATGGCTCCTGAAAGCCAGTAACAGTCAATGTAAGCAATGCAGTGTCTACACTGACACTGCATCCACCTACTTACATTGACCACGCCTCTATGCTGCTCGGGGAGGTGGTATTATTAAGTGGATGTAGAGAGGCACTTACGTTGGTGGGAGCCAAATTTAAGTGAAGACATTTCCACAGCTAAGTTGACTCAAGGCAGCTTACATCAACCTAACCCTGCAGCACATGTAGGTACCTAGGTGGGAACAAAAATTTGAAAATGAGTTGTTCAATCGAGCAAAAGGTATAACATGATCCAACTGCTGCAAGTTGAAGCTAGACAAGTTCAAATTAGAAATAAGGTAAAAAATTTTAACTGAGGGTAATTAACCACTGGAAAAATTTATTAAGGTTTGTGTTGGATTCTCCATCACTGGCAATTATTAAAATCAAGACTGGATGTTTTGCTAGAAGATATGCTGTAATTCAAAACAGGATATAATTCAGGGAAGTTCTTTGCCCTGCGTTATGCAGGAGGTCAGACTAGACTAGAGGATGACAATGGTCCCTGCCGGTCTCAATCTATGAATCTATGACTTTTGAACGCTTGACTCTGCAACCTAAGTAATAGTCTTTTAACATATTTTTTTTTAAATGTAATTTCGAGACTGAGGGGGACTGAGTGACAGACAGACTTGCATAAGGTCTCTGTTCTGAAAAGCTCATAATTCTGAAATTCACAGGCATATCAGTTTCTAAATTATACTGCAGAAGCAATGCAGTCAGACTATGTTGCTCGGCAGTAGCTTAGGGTTTGTCTACACTTGGAAATTAACTGAAATAGCATTCCAGAATAATGATTTTGGTATAAATTCTAGTGTGGACACTCTCATTCCACTTTGGTAATGGATTAAGCTAAATTGGGGGAGGGGGCAACTTTTCCTCTGGAATAACCATTTCAATAAATTTCCTAATGTAGACATACCTTTAGTAAATGTGGTTGACTTGTAGGCAACAACTAGAAATCACCCATGCTGAAAATATCAATCCCCTAGTTTTAGTGCTGTTTGAGTTATAAGTATCTAAACATAAAAGGGTTTTTTGTGTTGTATTCTTGAACCAAAGCTCTGAACTACTGTAGAGTAAACATTATAGAATAACCATGTCACAAGAGACTAACAGCAGTTTCAATTGCACTGAATTACTTTTTATGTTTATAATGACTAAAAAAAATGTCAAATACATAGTGTCAAGGAAACTATTGTTCAAATTGTTTTAATATGATCTCCTGAGATGTTTCTCCAACATTAGTAACATTCAAAACGTTCAATATATTAAGTTAACATTTTCAGTTGACTTCCTTGAATACTAGAGATAACACACATCTAATCTTCAACCTTCCCACTGAAATATGAATAATTAAAACAAAATATCACCAAATTTAATATAGGTAGATACTAAGGCTTGGTCTACACTACCAATTTATGATGGTATCACTACATCGCTCAGGGGTGTGGACTCCCGATGTAAAAAGCACTATGTTGGGCTTCTCCTGTCACCACAGCTGCTGACTCTTGAGGAGGTGGAGTATCTACACCAATGGGAGAAGCTCTCCCATTGGCATAGGTAGCATCTTCACTAAGCACTGCAGCTGCACTGCTGAAGTACTCTACGTATAGACAAGCCCTAAGAAGACATTAACCTTCTATGTTTCCAGACACTAAATTTCCCCAACTCCTTTAGTATGTGCTTTTAAAGGCAGGGGAATGGTGCAGAGGGCTGAGCACACCTTATTATTTAGTGACTGTAATTACCTTAGTTAAATAATTGTACACTAGAAAATTATCCATATTGATAGATACAGATGTTCAGGAAAAAAAGAAGTGCAGAACACCATCTGGGCCTTACCAAGGAAGGTAAAGGTGCATTAAACCCATAGCACAAGAAAGGGAGACAAATTTCAACCTCATTAAGAGGCAATTAAACAAATCATCTTGTCTCACTTTCTTCCAACGGGCTGCGTTATATACACATGCATGCACACATATGCATAGGGAGTAAGCATTCATTTTATAGTGCACTGTAAGAAACGATTCCAAATAAATCATATTAAGATTAGATTATAGCAACAGTATACAATCAGATCTCAATAAGCAGCAATCACAACAGTACACAATCACCACCACTTAAAATGTCATTTTGTAGTCACATTGCACCTTGCAAAAATATCAAAGAATCATCTAAATCCATAAAGCTGCCTACTAATATATGCAATTTTAAATGCTAGGATGAACAGTTTCTTTTTAATACTATACATAGCCTTTGAGGTTGTGTCAAAACATGGCAAACATATCTCTTGAAAATAGAACTTCATCCATCTACAGTTTGTTAATTTTTTTAAACTTGTAACAATTATGTTAACAAGCAGCCTAGTAATTTGAATAACGTTAACATGGAAGATAATATAAAGAATTTTACATTAAATTGAAAGAAAACATCACTAAAGAGAAGTGAGAAGAGCTATACCAGTGTGCAAAATCTCTGTCCAGAACTCAAATATAAAACTTTATTAGCTTTCCAAGCCAAAGTGCAAGTCACTTAAACTAAAAAATTAAACCCAAAAGTTCAAAATATTAGAATAAAGCTTATATACATTTTAGATGTCTAAGTTAGTAAATATATGAAGACAATAAGATGTTCAAATGCTACATATAGCAGAACTTCTTATCAGCAAAAAAGAGGACTATTTAATTTCTATTTTTCAGTCAGCTACTATCTGAAACTGGGAGGAAAACTCCACACAACAAATTCCTTCTGGAGGCATGGATCCATGCACATCCAAGAAAATAGGGGTTAAACTTAAAACAGAAAGGTACAGTTACGACTAGAACTAACCTCTGACCCCAAAAGAAGCTTTGCTTACTCCACATGTAGAGCCAAATCTTGCCCTTAGTTACACCCATGTAAACTCATTGACTTGAATAAAGTTTCTCAAGTGTAACAGAATAGAATATGGCCTATGCTCAGCAATAAGACATAAAAACGATGTCTATTCCAATTAAAAATGAATAAGTAGCACAACACGCTATGCTTTCTGTGGGATTCTGCACAGAAAATGCAACCAAAACAGATTCTGACAATCCTGTAAAGAAAAGCTCTGTGCAGCTCAAAAGCATGTCTCTTTCACTAACAGAAGATGGCCCAATAAAAGATCTTACCTCACCCACTTTATCTTCCTAAAATCCTTTGGCAGACACGTCTACAACTAAATATTAAGACCTACTTTGAACTTTTTACACTGCTTATAAAGTAAATAAGGCTAGATGCAAAAACTGAGGTGGTTAAAATTAGCTATACAACTTAAATACTGCCACTCACATTGCTACGCAGGAAGAATTACTCTCCTGGTCAAAATATTTGCCTTTTCAATGAGCTGAACTATCAGGTCACCTGCTAACAATGTGGATTCTTTCCTGTCTGGAAGAAATGCATTGTCATCTCCCTTAACAAATAGCACCATATTGTTCCCAGCTGGTTACTAATTTATGCAATTGTTATGAGAAAATGTTTTCAAAATGATGTACAGAAGATGTACACTTTGCTTGGGGTATTCCATTTTCTTTAATTTGAATACACACATACTATAAAAATGCACATCCAACTTTTTCCTCTTTCTCTATCTTATATGATTGCTATGTATACAGAATGCTATATTCAAATATATTTTACACATATACATCCCTTGACTAAACCTGGATGCATTAGATGCTGAAAGCACCTTGGCCAGTGTTGGTAGACAGCCTGTATTTTTCATAGGCTCATAAATTTTAATGCCAGAAGGGACTATTATGATCATCCAATCTGTCCTCCTGCATAACAAAGGATACAGATTTTCACCCAGTAATCCCTGCATCAAACCCACAGCCAATATTTAAATCAAGATTTCAAGCAATAGAGAATTCACCACATCCCCAGGTATATAGTTCCAATGGTCAATTACCCTTCTTGTTAAACATTTTCACCATATTTCTAGTCTGAATTTATCTATGTTCCACTTCCCTGGATTATGTTATGCCTTTGTTTGCTGTATGGCTCTCTGGTATCAGAAATCATGTCCCCACGTATAGGCCATGATCTAGTCACCTCTTAACTTTCTCTTTGTTAAGCTAAATAGATGACGCTTCTTCAGTCTCTCAGTGTAAGGCAGATTTTTCAGATTATTCTTCTAATTCTTTTCTGAATCCTTCCAATTTGTCGACATCCCTTTTAGATTGTGTCACCAGGTCTGGACACAATATTCTAACAATGGTCAGACTAATGCTGTAGACTGAGTAATAACATCATCTCCCCATTTCTAATTTTAAAAATCCCTGCTTATGCACATGCGCTCTTACCCACCACATCACATAGCAACCTCACATTCAGTTGGGTTTCCATCATCACCCCTCAATTCTTTTTTGAGTTAGGGATTTCCAAATACAATCCCTCATTTTATAAGTGTGCCCTACAATCTTGGTTCCTGTATTAAAGCTGTATTAAAACACACATTCTTTGAATGAGCCCAGATTGCTTTTTTCCAGTTCTCTGGAACTTTCCCGAATATTTCAAGTTTTGTTAAATATCGACAATCAGAGCTTCAGACTGCTCCTCAGCCAATTTTTAAAACTTCTGAATGCAAGCTATCTGGTCCTGTAGATTTTAAAGTGTTTAACTTTAGCAACTGCTGTTTACCATCCTCCCTAGTTACTGTTGGAATATAAAATTATTTCCTTCCCACTGTAAACTGAATACATCTAGCTTCTTTCTTAATGCAAAACAAAAATATTTATTGACTACTTCTGCTTTTTCTGCATCACTGACAATTTTATCATACCTTTCTAGCAATGGACCTACACCATTACTAGGTTTTCTTTTGTTCTTGATGTAGTTTTTTAAAAAGCCCTCATATTGTCCTTTACTCTATTGGCCATGGATTTTTCATTAATTCCTTTCACTTCCCTTATCAACTGTCTGCAATTCATGGCTGCTAATTTATAGCCATTGTTGTCACCTTCATGTTTTGTATTTGTTATAGATTATTTTATTTTTCATTGCTGCTTTCACTTCCCTTCTTACCCAGGGTGAAGACTTCTGATAGCAAAATCATGGTTTGGGGACCTCTTAAAGATTTTTTTTTAAATCTCCCAATCATCATACACATTTAAAATTTAAATAAAATCAATTTTGCCCATTTTTGTTATTGTCAGCTTCTGGAAGTTGACCCTTTTTAAAAAAATGCCAGGGGTGTGTGTGTGTTTAATTGGTCAGGACTAGTTTCTCTTTGGACATAACAAATGTAACTAGGTCATGATCACTTTTATCTAGGCAATCACTAATTTTTCGTTCAGTGATTTCTCATTAGATTTCATCTTTGT
Source organism: Mauremys reevesii (assembly GCF_016161935.1). Taxonomy (NCBI): domain Eukaryota; kingdom Metazoa; phylum Chordata; order Testudines; family Geoemydidae; genus Mauremys; species Mauremys reevesii. Next base: position 171,393,271 of record NC_052624.1, on the reverse strand, counting down.
CAAAAATGAGATCTAATATAGAATTACCTCGAGCAGGATGTAATACTTTTTGTGATAGAAAACCATCAAAATTTTAGAAACTCCACAGAAGTTTTACTAGTGTTTGTATAAGATCTCCAGTTTGAAAAGTGCAATTTTTTCCTACACATCATAACTGTTTGCTAGTTTGATTTGGTAGTCTATAATGGATTCCAAACAGGACCCCATCTTGTGATTTGTCAGAACAGTTATCTATAAGCATACCAGCTCCTGCATTTCTGAACTGTCAATTATTCTAAAGCATGTAATGGTAGTTTTGATATAGAACAACACCTGCTCTGTTTCTGTCTTCAGGATCCTTCTTAAATAGGGTGTGTATTCAGAGATTTTAACATCCCAATCATGTGAATCCTCCCACCATGTAATATCTATTGTGTCAAATTTATTTTTAATAAATGAGCACTAGAAATTCTTTGTATTCATTACTCAGGCTTCTATCATTGGTACACAGGCAATTAAGGAATTTCTTTTCTCTACACCCCTTGACACCTTGATTCTTTCCATTCATGAAACCTTGAGCCTGAATTATATTTTTGTCTAGTCTGAGAGAGCAGTGACCATTTCAAGACCACAGATACAGAAATTAGTTCTACACTACACTGGAAAGTTGTATATCGCCGGAAAGCTGGGTATAACATATTTTTTATTCTCGGGCTTCATGAAAAATCAGAATTTCAAATCACATTCTGAATACACTTTTGCCTTTCCAACTCCATTCTTCAATTCAAATTTGATTTTACTTGCCACTATATTCTGAAAATGATTAGAGCTAAAAATTAATAGTTGTAATCCCAGTTTTCAAATGATATAAAACAATGATAATCCGAAGCTCAAACTACCAAAATGATGCTGGAAATGAATTGGAGGGGAAACGCAAGGTGGTAATTAGAACTACTTGTTTTTAGAAAGTGGATCTACCCTGAAAAGTGAGTAAAAAAAAAAAAAAGCATCATGGGATTCCACCTTCAGTATTTATCAATGATTTTCAGATCTAAGCATGACTAGCATTTAAGTAAAAGGGTGTTTTTAAACTGCCACCATGGCCAATTCAGTTTGGGCTTGGAAAATCAAGCTGGGTACTTTCCATCTTGCATATCACCACCTGTAACAGAGCCTCTATTGGGCAAACTGCACCATCAGTTACATCTGTGCAATCCAATGGTTTTCACCTTGGGTTTGCAGAGGTTTCTGAGTTCATAACTGGAATATAGTAGGATTTCACAGGTCTGCAAAATTTATATTTCTGATAATGCTCTCCAAGAGGGGGAAAATCCAGAACTTTTAATAAACTACATGATTACCATGCTTTAAACTTTATTTTCTAAAATGTTTGTGGTTAATGAATATTAATTATGTGTATCTCAATAGTTTCACACAAAATTCAGAGAAATGTTAATATTTATACGTCTTAGCTCTGAAAGGGTCAGAGACCACATGAATCCTGTGTAGTTGCTGAAAATTTCCAATTGTCACGTGAAAGAGTGAAGTTATAGTGAAAGGAAAAAATCAGTCTTAAGGGGGAAAATACAAGTCTTCACTGGGCTGTGTAGTTCCTCTTGAACGTGCACTGCTACTTGTGATGGCACCATCAACATGGGACTCAATGTCCTCTCAGATTTTGTTGGGAGTTAGAACTAGTTGAGGGACAAATACTAACTTTTCTTAAAGTTTCCCAAAACTATTGAAGTTTAACCAACATTCAACTACAAAGTAAGATTTAAAAATATCAGTTAAGATTTTTTATCTCTTGCCAAGGCAAGGAAACATTTTGGTGGGATTAGGATGAATGCATTCATGACCCATTAATTTTTCAGTAAGTTTCAGCACCACCAGCACTACTCAATTGCATGCATCCACTAATATCACCCACAGTCTCCAGGACCATGCCAGCAGTAGATAGAAGGGTGGATCATCCTGCACCAGATATGTGAAATAGAAGACATGGGCATTTGCCTTCATGTCAAATACCTAATTTCACAGTGGCAGAGAAGGAGGAGAGAGAGAAAGGTAGGGAGGAGGCATTTCTGTTGTGGCTTGTGCTTGTGATACAGTTTCCTTGCATGTGACCCAGTCAATCTGCCTCTGTACACATGCATACATACACCATATTATTATTTATAAATGTGACTGGTAGCACTGCCTGTTATTAAGGTTGCCCAACACTTCCCATTATTAGACCCTGTTTTCAGTTGCTGATAACTTTAACTATTTGGACTGAGACATTCCAGGCAAGGCATCTACATCAGACTGATTTGAGGGGGGGAATTTCAGACAAAGCAGTTCAGCTACTTCCAAGAATGAGTCTGAGGAAAAATATATTGTTTTGTTTTGGTGAGGTTTTCTTTGACAAGCTCTAGTAACCCCAAGCATTGGAACAAGAACTTGAAATTTGGCAGTGGGATGGCCTGTGGAGCAAGGATGCACCTTTTGCCATCCCTATGAAATTCCACCCAAATTTGGCCAATTTATAATTTTCTGAAAAACTGCAATTTGCACTTGCTCCATAGAGACTTGATAGAGCTTTGTAGCTTCATTTCCCAAAGATTCTAACCCCACCAAGCATGCTCCAACCAATGGCTGTAGGAGGCCTAGCAGGACTTTCCCTATAATTACAGTTCCTGATTACACCAGGGCAAGTCCAAGCCCAAGAAATGAGAACAGGGAGCCTGTCTCTCTTGTGCTCTCAATGACCACCTCCTGTTGATGACCAGGTAGCATGGAGGAGGTAGCTGCCTGAATCAACTGCAGAGAGGACAAGAGTCAAACCTGAATTGAGGGAGGGAGAGGAGGAAGGGGGAGAACTGGCTGGGCAAGGAAACCGGGACAAGAAGCCAGGAAGGGGTGGATTCATTATGTTCAAATTAGCAAGATTTTTCTATACTATACTTGATAAACAGGTTTTAGGTGTATGGTTTTGAAAACATATGAAATAGTAGGTCTTTAGTATCACTATTTTTCTGCAGTCATGGACATAAACTGCCAAAGCAAACAACTTCTTGATGCACTGACATCCATATTTTAACAATCTTTCCGTCAACAGCCTCAGAACACCACGTCCCAAAGAAAAGTCCTTCAGCACTTGAATTTATACCATATCTCTTAAAATCAAATATTTTCTTAAGAATTTGAAGCCAAATAAGAGCATACCTTGAGAGATACGAGCCCAACATGACAGACAACAAAATAAAAACAAAATCTTGCAATATGAAGTAAAAGGCTATCTTTCTGACATAAGTTTTGCCAAGAGACATTTCTCTTACATGAGTAAAATACATTTTTATACTGATCCTTCAGAACAAAAAGATACTTATTTGCAATTTGTACCTTGGAATGCAATTCCCTTGTTCATATTGATCATCTGTAGCTTAGATTAAAATATAGCTTTTCAACATATTTATTCTGAAGCCATGCCTCCAGAAAATCAGAAGATGTTACACTAGCTGTGGGCTTCTAAAAATTGTGTCTTATCCAAGTAGTATTTGTATATACTACACAAAAAAAGCATACAATGAACCATGAGGATGAAAATTTCATTGCATCTAGTTTTTAAAACATGTTTCCAATCAGAGATCAAATTCTTTCCTGATCAGTGATCCAAGACAAGCACTTGAAAAAACACACTGGCCCTGAAAACATTTGTACTGGTCTGCCAATGTGTTCCATGTTCTGGCTTCTGTATGGCAAAAAAGATGACTTTTTTTCTTTTTAAAACCCAAACTGTAACAAACAAGGTTAATTTTTCATTTATCACTGTAGGCAAGGAAGACTAATTTACTGAAATATAAATAATAAAATCAAAGTTTATAGTTATCTACTATAGTGGTTGGAAGTTTCAAATACCCAGTAATAGATTCTGGAATTCATTACTACAATTTGTTTTACTGTAACCCCATGACCTTTTTCTTTCATTTTCTGATAGACATCTATATGTTCTACACCAAAAGTCCAGTCATACAAGCCAGCTAGATCTTATTTTGCTATACAGATCACATATACTAATCTTGTCTCAATTGCAAATTTTACAAGTCTTCACTGGGATTGTGAAGCTCTGCCCCTGAGCAGGTCACTGGCCGGGAATGAACCTAGAACATCTGCATCTAAAAGTGTGAACCTCTACTGCTTCAGCTAAAAGGAGCAAGGATGAAATCTTGGTTCCACTGAAGACAATGACAAAAATCCCAATGACTTCATTAGATCCAGCATTTTATACGAGATCTATTAGCTCAGAAGCAGTAACAGACACACAAACCTATATGTGGTCTAGTCTAGAGGTGGACAAGTGTTATTAGCATTGAATACAATTGTGCAAATTTAACTGCAGGCAGAATCAGCTTCTGCAGTTGCATGTAGTTAACAACTCTAACAAGCAGCAGGCCAGAAGAAAATCCAACTCACTCTCTTGCAGCTTAGCTTTGACTCTGTAGGGCTAATTGGAGGAAAAGTTATTCCTGCCACTAAAGCAAGCAGCTATTACTTCAATAGACAACATATCTGTTATGAAGGTTTTATCATTATATTAACTTATGCAACTACTTTTCATACGAGAACAACACTTTTAAAAACAAAAAAAACACACATCTAAAGCCACAGAATCTTGTTTCACTACAGTCAGCACATTACAACTTCAGAGTCTTTGTTTTTAAACATTTTTATAGTTTAGGTTTAATGTAATCTGAAATGCATACCTATATAATATTTTTATGGACAAATTCTTGCTGAGATAAAACACCTTTTGTAAGATATTTGATGTAACTGGACCTTAAATCAGGACACACTCTACAAAAGCCAAATCTGAAATATGCCATTAAATAAGTGATTTACACAAGCTAATCTTATTCCAGAAAACAACCACTTGTATAACTGTTGATTACCAAAATAGTAAAAATAACTTACCTTGTCTGCAAAAAAAACCAAACAAACAAAAACACAAAACTCTGGACACCAGAAGCATAAAAGAAGTCATGTGGTTAAAAAAATTAGTGCTTTCCCTGCACAATATTTCAGAATAGTCTTGAGAAAAACTTAAAATGGCCTCAATGTGTGTCTCAAAAGTAGGGAAATCTGGAAGTTAAGAGGTTTCTTACTTTGAGGTTTGTTTGTTTTTTAAAAGGGACTGCATAGCTGTGTACTACGTAAATGTGGCTGGGCCACTTAAATTCAAAGCAACCTGGCCTTGAGGCAAGGAGAACCCTGACAGTCATTAACCCATTTTATCATTATATTTTATACAACAGGTTTTAAAATGTACAAAGTGTCACTGAAACATCACAAACAAATTGATAGTTACAGTAATTACTTTGTTTCATTATTCAAGAGAAGTAGACAGTTAAAAAGGTATTGAGTGAATATGCAAGTGGTTTTCTTTCACATTTTATACTAACAAAATGGCTATAAAAATCATTAAAAACAGAAACCTACCTTAGGTTAAGAGAATAGTTTTCATTTATATCCATATTTATATGTATTAATCCATTTTTACAAACATCTAATGCAAAAGATCTACAGTAGAACACCGCTTAAGAGGCACAAGCAAGTCTATTGAGGATGTTTACCAAAATAGTAAATACTCTTGTCTTCATAGTGTATTGGACCAACCTGCATTAGAAAGTCTTATGCTAGTTTCGTTTTTCTATTAATGCTGACAACAGATCAAAGAATATCAAATTGTTCTGTAAATATTAAGAAAAGTCCACCAAGAAAAAAAATTACACACAAAATTAAGTGTTATGGCTACTGAAACTACATTTGATCATGAAAGATACATAAATTACTAACAATATTCTAGGTCAAGATAAAGTGTGTACAAAATGTAAGACTATATACCAAAGGGAAACACTGGTCCATCTTTAGTATTAATTAGCAAAAAAAAAAAAAAAAGTTTAGTGACATTTTACACAGTAAAGGCAACGCACAAGCTATTCAACAAGATTTACATGCAACTGCAAGTGCTAAGTGAACAGGGGGTGGAGGGAGTGATAATAGAACCATCCTATAAAAAAGGAGATACGAGTGAGCACAAGAACCAAAGAGGAATCATCTGATTGAGCATTCCAAGAAAAAGCATTTATTCCCCTCTGCAACGTCCTGGTGAAGAGGTATGTGGAAGCAGGGCTTACAGAGGAACAGGTAGGATTCAGACCAGAATGAAGTATAACAGATCAGCTATTTTTGATAAGACAGATATTGGAGAAATATATAGAACACAACCAAACCTGTTACAATAATTCTATAAGACTTCAAACAGGCTTTTGATAGCATTTTGTAGAAAGGATAAGGGCAAATCTTAAGAATGTATGGCATCCCTGAGCTGAAATTGATCAAGTCAATAGAAAACATCTACAGCAAGACCAGGAGTATGACAAGAGTAAACAAAAAGCTGAAGGATTGGTTCAGAATGACAGTAAGGAGTGAGACAAGGATGCATATTATCACCAGATTTGTTCAACTTGGTATTGGAAGCAGTACAGTCTGTAGCACTGAGAGATGAAATGAGAAGAGTTAAGCTAGGAGGGAGGAAAGTGAATAACCTTCGATTCACAGATGATATTGACCTCATAGCATTGACCAAGGAGGATTTACAGAGAATAACCTCGTTCGGACCCATCGTCGCTGTGGAGTTGATGGACAGGAAGCAAAGAAAGAGAAAGAAGAGAAAAGTGACAGTTACGGTTGCGGCAAGACATCTCATTCACCCAAAATCTTAAAAGCAAAGAAAATAAGACGTTAAGGGGAAAGGTTTGTGCATTCCTTTCCACCCTCATATTATTGGCAGTGTGGTAGGCAACAAACCAACACTCCATAAGGTTTTCCCTTTCATCTTGACAAGATACCCAAAAGCAATACATAACCCCCCCATCCCATCAAATCTGCATTCTAACACAAAACCTTAAGAGTGATCTTATATGCTTTTATATCAACAGATCAGCACATCTGACCGCCACACATTCAGAAAGTTATTTTGTCTTAACACTGTTGAGGTAAATCTTAAGGTTTTGTCTGAGTGCAAATTGCTGAGGTTTGGGTATGTTGTGCTTTTGGATATCTATTTACAATGGAAGTGAAAGTCTTACGGAGCCTTGGAGTGTATCATCAACAGTGCTGCAGGCAACTGGGGGGGTGGGGGTGGAAAGAAACACACAAGTCTTTCCCCTTCACCTTAAAAGCATGGGAAAAAGTTTAGTGAAGATGGGGCAGGTCCAGCCACAACCTTAACTATCACTAAACATAGGGTTTTTTTTCCCCACCCTAATTTCCTAGGGGTTGTTTGGTTTTAGGTACACCTTTGGTGTATCTCAATTGATAGCTCCCACGAGTCAGGGAGAAGCAGAGCTGCATCTGTCTCCTAATCAGAGAAAGAAATTGAGCTGCTGAAGCTGCTCCTGACTACATCAACCCTCCTGAAGACCATGACAGGATGTGATGTGCTTTAGTAAATTGTGTGTGTCTAATATTTTATTCTCATTGAAAAGTTAATGCAAGTAAGTATAGCCAGAGCAACTCTCCATGATAGGTTATTTTATCAGCTGGAATGAACTTCTGTGAAGAGTCTATGTAAATCTGCAAGCGTCATGGCCACCATCTTGACCAACACTGAACCAGTGACCTCCAGAACAAAAAAACATGGAGACCTTACAACTTGAGCTAAAGAGCACGAGCAGTCACAGGCTCACATGCTCTGTGGACTGGGCACAAAGAGGGGCACATAACACACACTAGGGGGTTACCAAAGGAAAATGTGTGACAAATTAAGAAAATGTGAAATGTGTACTTTGGCTACACACATCATGTACAGATTAACATTGTTTTCAAGTACAAAAACTGTTTTAACATGGTTTTTCCATTTTGTGATTCACATGCAACTATACCATCCTCCCACAGAGCAATAGCAGGAGTTGAATCCCTTGACCTTCAGAATCCTAGCTTAGGCCTTTCCTATTTGAGCCACAGAAGTAACTGCTAGTGCCTTTCTAGGCTAACTACTTGAGAGCATGGCACACTTTCACAGTGGGTTGTAAAACTATTTAGTAGTCAGCAGTAGAATATTGGGGAACAGGAATCCTAGATTCCATCCTTTGTTCTGGGAGAGGAGTGTGAATTATCATGGTTAGAGATTGGATAACCCAAACTGGTTTAGCCACTGTGTGGTGCAGTAGATAAGATGCAGGTTTGTCATGTTAGAGATGTTACTGTATACACAGAACCCACATTGTGTAAGTTCTTTGTTAACTGACTTTAAAAAAAATGGGAGGGAGGAGTGGCTCTTCCATAACTATTTTCTAGGTTGGCTGTCTTCAATAAGGGTAGTTAATTACATGAGAATTTAAACAGCACTTAGAGGTGAAATTTGAACACCTTGTGTCTTCTTTGCAAGCTTGGAAATTGTTCCGCTAGCCTACAGTGGTATCTGATTAGTTGAAGGATGGGAAAGCAAGTCTCTGCCCTCCTTGGACATGAGAAATGGCAATTCCACCACAGCACATTTGTTGTCAAATACCATTTTGCCAGTATGGCTAGAAGGTTGTAAACCACTTTACAGACAAACAATATCTAACTGATATTCTAGGAATCACCGCACATGTGGAGCAACAATGTGGCCAAAGGACAGGTGCCAGAGTATTTTATACCGCTTGCTAGAGGGGTGCAGAGAAAAAAGTGAGAGACACTCCATTGAAGAAAAAAAAAAAATCATCCCAAATGGGGGATTGCAACTCATTCTCACTATCAATTCATTTTTCATCAAACCACCAAGAAAAATGTCAGTAGTACAAAGTTTATATTGTGTGTTTTGGTTTTTGCCATTTCCATGAGATTTTTTAATAAAATAAGAGGTTTAAATTTCCTGATAAAACAGATCAGCTTGGACTATGGTCCAGATTCCAATGCACCACAATATATGGAAAGCCCCATGTGTTGAAGTAGGTATTTTCCATCAAGGAGAAAAAAATTAAAAAGTACTATTTTGGAAATAAGCATATGAGCAGTAGTCCAAGTATATTTTATGCCTAGGACCAAAATTGTATGCACGGTGTGTGATTTTTCAGAGATTTTTAGGGCTAGAAGGATAAGTAATCATATAGTCTGACCTCTTATATAACACAGGCCCCAACTTGTGATTTCACTAAGCCTGTGCAGATTTTTACTTGAGATTACATACTGTCTTTTTAAGCGAACTCTTACATATGTTCAAGAAATATATTAAGGATGAAAATATAATTTTAAAAGGCTCCCGAATATTGTTCTTTCCTTACTATAAGCATGAAAGTCAGTCTGAAAATGTGGACTGCACTGGCTGAAACATGTAAAGGTTTAATATCTTTAATGGAAAAAGACTTGATATATGTTAAGTCATATAACGATCGGGTTTACGAACAATGACAAAGTGAAATACAAAATGAAAAGCAGGAATGTTACACATTGGCTAAATTCAGGTGGATTTGGTTTCTGTTTCCTGATAAAACCCAAAAGCATTGGCTTAACAAAAGCAAAATCAGACCTGGACCATGTTTATTCATTAAGAGAAATTCATCCGATGGAACAAATCAAGAGCTGTAACATTAACAGAAATATTTATAGCCAGAATGGAAACACTTTGTATCAAATCACACTACAATCTCCAAAAGCCACAAAATAATTCACATCACTTCCACTGCACAAAGTCCACTGCACTAAAATTTAGAAATGAGTGTTTTCCAAACCCATTGCAACAAGTTGGGAAGGTGGGAGGCTGCCTACTAAATGCCAGACTTTTGTTGTTGTTAAGCTAGCTGTTAATATGCAATTGTACCCGAAACATTTAAACGGGATAACCTTCATGTTTCAAAAACAAATCTCTCACACCACCAACTATTTGGTATTATTTTAATCCCAATCACCACTACAGAGCTCTGCCAGAAGGGGTTAGGCAAACCACTACGAAGTACTTGCAACTTGCTTTGCAGTTGAGCTGTCTGGATAATTTGGGATCACTAGTTTCCCTGCTGACCCAACAAAAACTATTGATCATCATCTTGCAATAGACAGGTGTGAGTAAGATAATGAAAGTTGGTCAAGGTCTTTCATAAAAACTGAAGAGATGAGAGTGAAATAAACCAAACTGGAGGAGAAACTAGCCCTAACGTTTGCGTCAACAGCTGCAAGTATGCACAGGAGTTTCTAAAAGGTGAGTGCATTGGGGGAGGGGAGCAGGGGAGATCCCATTAAAAAAGAGCAAGTCAAACCCTCCCTTGTCGACAAATTTGGGAAAAAGTGAGAGGAACCTTTCCGTCACTTTTCTTGTCCACCAACTGCCTCAGGTCCATCCCCAACTGTAATATCACTTGAAAAATTAGGTAAGGTTCTTAGAAGGAAAAACACTCACTCGTCACAACCACGGATACAGTCAAGATCACATCTTTGGTTTATTGTCCAGAAGATGAGAGAAAAAATAAAGCAAACAAAACAAAAACAAAACAAGACACAACTGATCTCTGAGGTCTCTCCTCAATGAATGCTTCAGATTTTCTTCTGATCATGCATTCTTTCTTGAGCAATTAGTTACCATTAAAAAGGCCCCTTTAAAAGCTCATGAACTAACAATAGATAGGATCCACAGCTTGTCCAAAGTAATTCTTCCAAAGTTTTGGGGTCTTTCAAGTTGTCTGCATTTGAATTACAAATCTTTACCTATAACCATTCTTCCAGTCTCCAGAGAAAATATCCTCAATAACAAGTGTAAAAATAATAATAATAATAATAAATCCTTCAATACAGTGACTGAATGGCCAATGCTTCTGAATTTTTAATCTTACTTGCAACAAAATTCTCAATTCAGGTTTCTATTTTAGAAGAACCGGGGTCTTTTGACACCAGCATGTTTAAATGTCATTGTTAGACTGATTAACATTCTCAGATATTTGATTATCATCTCTTGACCAAAACACAGGATTAGACTGGAAAAACAAGGCTGTAATCACACTTCATAGGGTATGATTTTGGACTTCATATTACTGAATGCAAAGAATCATATAGCACCTTAATTAAAAGATAACTCACAAAAAAACAAAAATTAGAAGCAGAGTTAACAGTACTCAGGCTATGCTGTTGTAGTTTAATGAGTTCCATTCAATATCTCATCTCTTCTGATGGTTCAGCATCGGACACTGGTGGCACAGCCATGCAAATTCCTCCTCCAGAAGAAACTTGGCAAGATTGAACAGCAATTTTGTTTTTAAATTAAAAATCAGTGATAGTTTGTCCATTTACAAGTCATACAAGCTTTAAAATAAAAGTTTAGTTGCCTTATGCATACTCTGCACTTGTATAATTAAAGAATTAATTTTCTTTTTAGATTAAGAATGACAAAAAGTAATCCATAATGATATGGTCCAACCACTTTCTGTGTTTTGAAAAAAAGCAGGCTTTTGAGTAACAGGTGGAATAACTAGACTGCTCAGAGGACTGGCAATGAGATACAGAGTCTTTCACTTAAGTCACCATTTCAAATACATTGTCTAGTGACCAAAATGCATTACTATCATAGTGGAGCTCAGTGGGCCCACTTGGTATAAATGTGTAGACTGGATGCAATTCCTAGTAGAACGCAATGGAGGGAGCGGGGGAGGTTGGTTGATTTTGACACCTATCAAAACTGGTACTCTATATGACAGTCTCAGGCATCAGATATTGGTATCAGACAGGATACCAGATTAGAAATGCTTATGCTCCAAAGAGGACAAACACTGTAATGAGAATAGAGTCTAAGGGCCTGATTCCGCAAATCCGTTTACCAGCAGAACATCCACCAAAATCAATGTAAGTTTTGCACATAGAGGATTTCCCAAATTGATCCCTTAATTTATCTTCTTACTTCTAGAAATGACCCCTTCAAGTCTCAGTTGAGCCACATTAATAAGGTGGCAAAACTTGCAAAAGCTATTAACTATGATTTATCTTACTTGGGAATAGAGGCCTTTGGTTTTCTGGTCTACCAATTCAGCACCACTAAAGCTCACTTATAAACTTAAGTGGACACAAGATACTTTTCATTGGTTTCTGTGTCTCTATTTTTCCATCATTGTATATATGTAATTCCATTAACAGGCGATTTTTATATTTGCACCAGCAGGAGAAAAAATATCTTTCTGTGCGCTCTTCTACAACTGATCTCAATGACACAAAATTCCAACCTCTGGTTACAAATAGTCTTTTTTTTTTAAACCTGCCTTAAAATGTATTCTCCCAAGAGACAAAACCATTGTTGTCTCAGGTAAATACATATTTATCAAAGAAATCAGAATGGCTCCAGAATAATGACTGTTTTACACTCCCAAGGATGGCTTCTTGTAAAAATAAAAACAAGGAAGTTAAATCCAAGAGAAACCATACTGCTTTTCAATTAAGGTTAAGGATGTAAAATTGAGGCATCAAAAGACTGGAAATTCAAAGTTAAGGCTACCACCTCATCTCATCCTCTCCTCACTCCAAGACCCCAACTCATGCCATGACTGCTCCCTTCAAGCACTTCTCAAGAACCCAGTGAATGATGGTGTGTCAGAGGCTTAACTTTGGCTCTCATGGCTTCTCTTACAACCTTTAACCTTCTTGTTAAAGCATGTGGGGATGAGCAGTTTAAATTTTAATATTTTTCATCACCTGAGCTTGCTGCATGGCCAAGGCACAGGGTGGTACTTTGATACACACATACAAACAGAAGGAAACCCCCCTCCTCCCCCAACACATGCCATAACTCGGCTTTGCACACATTTTTGCACACTACCAAGCGGCACACTTTTGTGTTGCACTCTAAACAGGGCGCTGCTGTCAGCGCTACTCCCCACCATCCAGCAACCCTCTCCCCCGCCGCGCCGTCCTCCCGCTGGAGTCAAAGTGTTGTTGGGGGAGCATAGGCCAATGGTAACACTCTACCGTCTCCTCCTTTCAGTCATATTTCCGTCCTCCTCCAGCAAAACTGGGGAGGAAGGCGACGGGTGGGGGGGGGCACCAGGGAACCCCGCACCCGCCGGGCCCTGCAGAGAAGGGGCAGCAGCAGGAGCAAGTGTGGTGACAAGCCTGCAGTGTTTCAAACAGCCCGAAAGAAGGGCGGGGGGTCGGGCAGTGTGTGTACGCACGGGGTGGGGGGCAGGGCTGGGGCTCCGGGTCATTACCTCGTAGAGTTCCTCGGAAGCCATGCTGGGGAGTCGCACAAGGTGGAGTTGGGGGCTGGTTTGGAGATACTTTGTTTCAGTTGGTGTCTGTGTGGCCTCCCTCCTCCTCCTCCTCCTCCTTCTTCTTCTTCCTCCTCCTGCGCGCTGCTGCCTCTCGCTCCCCGGTGCAACTGGCCGCCGCTCCCCGCACGAAATGCCAGCGCTGCTGCGGCGGCGGGGGCTGCGCGCAGAGCAGCTGCGCAACTCGCTCGCACACTCACCCGGGCGGGCGGGCGCACACTCACACACACACTCACACTCACCCACACGGCGGCTCCCCGCACCCCCACCCCTCTGTCCCCGGCTCGCTCCCCAGGATCACTAATCGAGCGCAGAGAGAGCGCCACACGCAACCCGCTCCGGCTCGACTTCAGCCGCCTCTCGCACCATCCTCCTCCTCCTCCTCCTCCCCCCTTTGATCTCCCATTGTCTGCGCGGCGCAGGGCACCGCGCGGCGGCGGCGGCGGCGGGGGCGGGCGAGAGGCGCGCGAGCTCCCTGCCCGGGCGCGGCGCGGCACAGCCCGGCACGGCGGCCACGGGCTGGCTCCGCACTTCGAGGCGCCCGCCTGGCTCCAGCCCTGGAAAGAGCGTGTGCCCCACTGGCACCGTCCTGGGGAGGCAGGGCCAGGCCAAGGGGCCGCTACACTCAGCCAACCTGGGAGAGGAGGCAAAGCCATGTGGGGAGTCCCAGTGTTCACAGGAGACGGGGCGCCAGCTAAACTCTATTGCCCTCCTATCCCCACCATGATCCCCATCCACCCATCATCCTCCTGTTCCTCCTACTCATCCCCATCATGATCCCCATCCACTTATCATCCTCCTGCTCCTCCTTCCCCTCCTCACCATGATCCCCATCCACCTACCCTCATCCTCCTACTCCTCTTCATGCCCACCATGATCGTCATCCACATAGTCGTCATCCTCCTACTCCTCCTACCCATCCCAACCGTGATTCCCCATCCATCTACTCCTTCTCCTCCTGCTCCTCCTACTCATCCCTACCATGATCCCCACCCACATACTCATCATCTTCCCTATCCCCACCATGATCCCCACCCACCTACCCATCATCGTCCTGCTCCTCCTACCCATCCCCACATGATCCCCATTCACCCACTCCTCATCCTGCTTCTCCTACCCATCCCCACCATAATCCTCATACACCTACTCCTCCTCCTCCTCCCCATCTCCACAGTGATCCCCATCCACTTACCCATCCCCACCATGATCAGCATCCTCCTACTCATCATCTTCCTCCTCCCCATCCCCGCCGTGATCCCCATCCACCTATTCATTATCCTCCTGCGCCTCCTCCTACCCATCCCCACCATGATTCCCATTCATCTACTCATCATCTTCCTACTCCTCGTACTCATGCCCACCATGATCCTCATCCACTTACTCATCATCCTCCTGCTCCTCCTACCAATCCCCACAGTGATCTCCATCCACATACTCATTATACTCCTGCTCCTCCTACCCATCCCATCGTGATCCCCATCCACCTGTTCATCATCTTCCTGCGCCTCCTACCCATCCTGACCATGATCCTCATCCACCTACTCATCTTTCTCCTGCTGTTCCTACCCATCTCCAAGTGATCCCCATCCACTTCCTCATCCCCGCCATGATCCGCATCCACCTACTTGTCATCCTCCTCCTACCATTCCCACCATGATCTCCATCCACCTACTCATCATCCTTCTGCTCCTCCTACCCATCCCCACAATGATCTACATCCACCTATTCATCATCCTCCTATTCCTCCTACCCATCTTGACCGTGATCCCATCCACCTACTCATCATCCTACTATTACTCCTACTCATGCCCACCATGATACTCATCCACATATTCATCCTCCTCCTACTCCTCCTACCCATCCTGTCTGTGGTCCCCATCGACCTACTCATTCTCCTCCTGCTCCTCCTACCCATCCCGACCATGATACCCATCC
Source organism: Mauremys reevesii (assembly GCF_016161935.1). Taxonomy (NCBI): domain Eukaryota; kingdom Metazoa; phylum Chordata; order Testudines; family Geoemydidae; genus Mauremys; species Mauremys reevesii. The sequence goes on along the minus strand of NC_052624.1, from coordinate 171,378,095 downwards.
ATCTATTCATCATCCTCCTGCTCCTCCACCCTATCCACACCACGATCCCCATCCACCCACTCTATATGCTCCTGTTTTTCAGACCCATCCCCACCATGATCCCCATCCACCTACTCATCATCTTCCTGCTCCTCCTACCCATCCTGACCATGATCCCAATCCACGTACTCATCCTCCTCCCGCTCCTCCTACCCGTCCCCACCATGATCCCCATCCACCTACTTATCATCCGCCTGCTCCTTCTACCCATCCTGACCATGATCCTCATCCACCTACTCATCTTCCTCCTGCTCCTCCTACCCATCTCCACAGTGATCCCCATCCACTTCCTCATCCCCGCCATGATCCGCATCCACCTACTCATCATCCTTCTGCTCCTCCTTCTCATCCCCACTAGGATCCCCATCCACCTATCCATCATACTTCTCCTGCTCCTTCTACCCATCCCCACCATGATCTCCATCCACATACTCATCCTCCTCCTCCTTCCCATCCCCACTGTAATCCCCATCCACCTATGCATTATCCTCCTGCACCTCCTCCTACCCATCCCCACCATGATTCCCATACACCTACTCATCATGCTCCTACTCTTCCTACTCATGCCCACCATGATTCTCATCCACCTATAATTAAAATATATTGGAAGGACGGGGGGGAGGGGGTAGTGGCACTATATGTGAAAGAAAATGTAGAATCAAATGAAGTAAAAATTTTAAGTGAATCCACATGTTCCATAGAATCTCTATGGATAGTAATTTCATGCTCTAATAAGAATATAACATTAGGGATCTATTATCAACCACCTGACCAGGACAGTGATAGTGATGATGAAATGCTAAGGGAAATTAGAGAGGCTATCAAAATAAGAACTCAATAATAGTGGGGGATTTCAATTATCCCCATATTGACTGGGAACATGTCACCTCAGGACGAAATTCAGAGACAAAATTTCTCGAGACTTTAAATGACTGCTTCTTGGAGCAGCTGGTACGGGAACTCACAAGGGGAGAGGCAACTCTAGATTTAGTTCTGAGTGGAGCGCAGGAGCTGGTCCAAGAGGTAACTATAACAGAACCGCTTGGAAATAGTGACCATAATATAATAACATTTAACATCCCTGTGGTGGGAAGAACATCTCAATAGCCCAACACTGTGGCATTTGATTTCAAAAAGGGGATCTATGCAAAAATGAGGGGGTTAGTTAAACAGAAATTAAAAGGTACAGTGACTGAAGTGAAATCCCTGCAAGCTGCATGGGCGCTTTTTAAAGACACCATAATAGAGGCCCAACTTAAATGTATACCCCAAACACAGTAAAAGAACTAAAAAAAAGCCACCATGGCTTAACAAGCATGTAAAAGAAGCAGTGAGAGTTAAAAAGACTTCCTTTAAAAAGTGGAAGTCGAGGTAAATAGAAAGGAGCATAAACACTGCCAAATTAAGTGTAAAAATGTAATGAGAAAAGCCAAAGAGGAGTTTGAAGAACAGCTAGCCAAAAACTCAAAAGGTAATAACAAAATGTTTTGTAAGTACATCAGAAGTAGGAAGCCTGCTAAACAACCAGTGGGGGCCCTCGATGATCGAGATACAAAAGGAGCGCTTAAAGACGATAAAGTCATTGCTGAGAAACTAAATGAATTCTTTGCTTCAGTCTTCACGGCTGAGTATGTTAGGGAGATTCCCAAACCTGAGCCGGCTTTTGTAGGTGACAAATCTGAGGAACTGTCACAGATTGAAGGGTCACTAGAGGAGGTTTTGTAATTAATTGATAAACTTAACATTAACAAGTCACTGGGACCGGATGCCATTCACCCAAGAGTTCTGAAAGAACTCAAATGTGAAGTTGTGGAACTGTTAACTAGAGTTTGTAACCTGTCCTTTAAACTGGCCTCTGTACCCAACAACTGGAAGATAGCTAATGTAACACCAATATTTAAAAAGGGCTCTAGAGGTGATCCCAGCAATTACAGACTGGTAAGTCTAATGTTGGTACCGGGCAAATTAGTCGAAACAATAGTAAAGAATAAAATTGTCATATACATAGAAGAACATAAATTGTTCGGCAAAAGTCAACATGGTTTCTGTAAAGGGAAATCATGTCTTACTAATCTATTAGAGTTCTTTGAAGGGGTCAACAAACATGTGGACAAGGGGGATCCAGTGGACATAGTGTACTTAGATTTCCAGAAAGCCTTTGACAAGGTCCCTCACCAAAGGCTCTTATGTAAATTAAGTTGTCATGGGATAAGAGGGAAGGTCCTTTCATGGACTGAGAACTGGTTAAAAGACAGGGAACAAAGGGGTAGGAATTAATGGTAAATTCTGAGAATGGAGAGGGGTAACTAGTGGTGTTCCCCAAGGGTCAGTCCTAGGACCAATCCCATTCAACTTATTCATAAATGGTCTGGAGAAAGGGGTAAAAAGTGAGGTGGCAAAGTTTGCAGATGATACTAAACTGCTCAAGATAGTTAAGACCAAAGCAGACTGAAGAACTTCAAAAAGATCTCTCAAAACTAAGTGATTTGGCAACAAAATGGCAAATGAAATGTAACGTGGATAAAAGTAAAGTAATGCACATTGGAAAAAATAACCCCAACTATACATACAATATGATGGGGGCTAATTTAGCTACAACAAATCAGGAAAAAGATCTTGGAGTGATCGTGGATAGTTCTCTGAAGATGTCCACACAGTGTGCAGAGGTGGTCAAAACAGCAAACAGGATGTTAGGAATCATTAAAAAGGGGATAGAGTCTAAGAAGGAGAATATATTATTGCCCTTATATAAAGCGATGGTACACCCACATCTTGAATACTGCGTACAGATGTGGTCTCCTCATCTCAAAAAAGATATACTGGCACTAGAAAAGGTTCAGAGAAGGGCAACTAAAATGATTAGGGGTTTGGAACAGGTCCCATATGAGGAGAGATTAAAGAAGCTAGGACTTTTCAGCTTGGAAAAGAGGAGACTAAGGGGGGATATGTTAGAGGTATATAAAACCATGACTGATGTTGAGAAAGTAGATAAGGAAAAGTTATTTACTTATTTCCATAATACAAGAACTGGCGGTCACCAAATGAAATTAACGGGCAGCAGGTTTAAAACAAATAAAAGGAAGTTCTTCACACAGCGCACCGTCAATTTGTGGAACTCCTTACCTGAGGTGATTGTGAAGGCTAGGACTATAACAGCATTTAAAAGAGAACTGGATACATTCATGGAGGTTAAGTCCATTAATAGCTATTAGCCAGGATGGGTAAGGAATGGTGTCCCTAGCCTCTGTTTGTCAGAGGGTGGAGATGGATGGCAGGAGAGAGATCACTTGATCATTACCTGTTAGGTTCACTCCCTCTGGGGCACCTGCCATTGGCCACTGTCGGCAGACAGGATACTGGGCTGGATGGACCTTTGGTGTGACCCAGTACGGCTGTTCATATGTTCTTGTTCATCCTCCTCCTGCTCCTCCTACTCATACCCACCATGATCCCCAACCATGTACTCATCTTCTTCCTCCTGCTCCTTCTGCCCATCCCCACCTTGATCCCCATCCACCTACTCATCATTCCTTTGCTCCAGGGCCAGCTCCAGGCACCAGCTTATCAAGCAGGTGCTTGAGGCGGCAACTCTGGAGCGGGGTGGCACTTTTAGGGATTCGGCGGCAATTCGGCGGAGGGTCTCTCACTCCCGCTGGGAGCGAAGGACCTCCCGCTGAATTGTCGCAGATTGCGATTGCGATCACTTTTTTTTTTTTTTTTTTTTTTGCTGCTTGGGGCGGCAAAACCCCTGGAGCCGGCCCTGCTCTGCTCCTCCTACTGATCCTCACCATGATCCCCACCCACGTACTCATCATCCTTCTGCTCCTCCTACCAATCCCCACAGTGATCCCCATCCACCTATTCATCATTCTTCTCCTCTTACTAGGGCTGTCAATCACAGTTAACTCACACCATTTACTCAAAAAAATTAATTGCAAATAAAAAATTTTTTGATTAATTGCACTTATAACAATTGAATACCAGTTTAAATTTATTAAATATTTTTGGATGTTTTTCTATATTTGCAATATTAATTTCAGTTACATCACAGAATACAAAGTGCATAGGACTCACTTTATATTTATTTTTATTACAAATATTTGCACTGTAAAAAACAAAAAAATCATATTTTTCAGTTCACCTGATAGAAGTACTGAAGTGCAATCTCTTTATCATGAAACTGTAACTTACAAATGTAGATTTTTTTTAGTTACATAACTGCACTCAAAAACGAAACTGTGGAAAACTTTAGAGCCTACAAGTCCACTTAGTCCTACTTCTTATTCTGTCAATCACTAAGACAGATTTGTTTACATTGATGGGAGACAATGCTGCCTGCTTTTTATTTACAATGTCACCTGAAAGTGAGTACAGACATTCGCATGGCACTTTTGTAGCTGGCATTGCAATCTATTTAGATGCCAGATATGCTAACCATTCATATGCTCCTTCATGCTTTGGCCACCATTCGAGAGGACATACTTTCATGCTGACGATGTGAACACATGTCGCTCCGCACTGCTTTAGGTCGTTATCGAGCAGAACCCATCATCCGCATGGATGCATGTCCTCTGGAATGGTGGCTGAAGCATGAAGGGACAGATGAATCTTTAGCACATCTGGCATGTAAATATCTTGCAACGCCAGCTACAACAGTGCCATGTTCTCACTTTCAGGTGACACTGTAGACAAGAAGCAGGCATCTCCTGCAAATTGTAACCAATCTTGTTTGTCTGAGTGACTGGCTGATCAAGAAGTAGGACTGAGTGGACTTGTAGGCTCTAAAGTTTTACATTGTTTTATTTTTGAATGCAGTTATTTTTGTACATAATTCTACATTTGTAAGTTCAACTTTCATGGTAAAGAGATTGCACTACAGTATTTGTATGAGGTGAATTGAAAAATACTCTTTTTTGTTTTTTTTACAGTACAAATATTTGTAATAAATATAAATATAAATTGACAACTGTGCACTTTCTAGTCTGTGTTGTAATTGAACCTAATATATTTGAAAATGTAGTAAACATCCAAAAATATTTAAAATAAATGGTATTCTATTGTTGTTTAACAGCGTGATTAATCGCGATTAATTTTTTTAATTGCTTGACAGCCCTGCTTCCTACCCATCTCCACCATAATCCCCATCCACCTACTCATCATCCTCCTGCTCCTCCTACCCATCCCTACCAGGATCCCCAGCCACCTACTCATCATCATCCTGCTCTTCCTACTCATTCCCACCACAAGCCCCCTTATCCACTCATCATTTTTCTGCTTCTCCTTCTCATTCCAACACAATCTGTCTCCACCTCCTTCTCCTGCTCCTCCTGCCCATCGACACCATGGTCCCATTGTTCCTGCTTCCCCTCCCTACCATGAACCCCTCCACCTACTCATTATCCTACACCTCCTCATCATCTCTACATAAAAGCATAGAAATGTAGAACTGAAAAGGACCTAGGCAGGCCATCAAGTCCAGTCCCCTGCATTGAGGCAAGACTAAGTATTATCTAGAGTCTGACAGGTGTTTGTCTAATACGTTCTTAAATCTGCCAGTGATGAAGTTCTGGTGCTTAACTACCCTTACAGTTAGGAATTTTTTTTCTAATGTCTAATCTAAATCTCCATTGCTGCAATTTAAGCTCATTACTCTTGTCCTGTTCTCAATGGATAAGAACAATTTTTCACCTTCCTCTTTATAACAACCTATCTACTTCAAGACTGATATGCCCCCCTCAGTGTTCTCCAGACTAAACAAACCCAGTTTTTGAAATCTTTCCTTACACATAGTGTTTTCTAGACCATTAATCATTTTTGATGCTTGCCTCTGGACTTTCTCCAATTTGTCCTCATCTTTCCTGAAGTGTGGTGCTCAGAACTGGACACAATACTCCAGTTGAGGCCTTATCCGTGCTAAGTAGAGTGGAAGAATTTCTTCTCATGTCTTGCTTACAACACTCCTACTAACACATCTCAGAATGATATTCACTTTTTTTGCAACAGTGTTACACTGTTGACTCATATTTAGTTTGTGATCCACTATAACCTCCAGATCCTTTTCTTTAATATTCTTCCCTAGGCAGTCATTTCACATTTTGTATTTGTGCAACTGATTATTCTTTCCTAAGTGTAGGACTTTGCCTTTGTCTTTATTGAATTTCATTCTATTTAATTCAGACCATTTCTGAGTTTGTCAAGATAATTTTGAATTCTAATCCTGTCCTCCAAAGCACTTGCAACCCCTCCCAGTTTGGTATCGTCTGCAGACTTTGTAAGTGTACTCTCTATACCATTATCCATGATCCCCCTCCACCTCCCCATCCTCCTGGTCCTCCTACCCATCCTCCTCCTGCTCCTTGTACCCATCCCCACCACCATCCCCCTTCACCTTATCCTCCTCCTATCCAACCCCCACATGATCCTCTCCATCTACTCATCTTCCAGCTTCTCCCACCCATCCTCATTGTGATCCCCCTCCACCTCCTCATTTCCCTACTCCTCTTATAAATTACTCTGATCCCCTCCCTTACTTCCTATCCCTTTGTCCCTCATACTTTTGCTTCTATCCTTCCTCAACCTCATCCTCCTCAATTTACTCATTTTTCTGACTCTTAGTCTGACTCCCCATCTAACTTCTCTTGGTCTTTCTCTTCATCCTCCCCCTCCGCCTCTTCTTCATATTCCTCTTGTGCTCTGTCCCCTCCTAAACTCTTCTCATTCTCTCACCTCACACCTTCTCTCAATGGTCAGGAGATATTTAAAGTTAAAAATGAAGGAGAAAATATTTTTCATAACACTGCCAATATCTTTCCAACAGAGTAACAAGGGCTGTGTGTTTTAAGAAGCTCTGAGTGCAGCTTGAGCAGGGGACCTTTGAAGTAAAAACAGCGAGCGAGTTTGTAAATGGTTCCTTTACTCATATAGCAAACATTTTCCTCATCAGATGGGGAGACTTTTGAACATTGCCCTTAAAATGAATCTCCAAATAAGTGAGTCAGATAATGTTTGAGTAGAACTGCAAAAATCTGACCCCAAAGTAATACGTTAATCTGGCAGCATAATCAGGATGTAGGTTTAAGAAACTGAAAATAAAAGAACGGTAATTCTATTTACAGAGTTCAGAATATATTCTGGTAATTTTTGTGGAGTGCCACCATTATGCTTTTTGCTTTATAGATAAAGATGTGGTTCCTCAACCAAGGACTGTACAATCTAAATCACATTACATCAAAAAAACTACTTTCAAAGAACATTAAGGGCGCAGAGTCAAGCACTCAAAAGTTAGGAAATGCCAGAACAAGGTTGCCCGTTCATCTTAAATTTAGCCCCATTGTGCATAAGTAGTATGATACAATCATCAATAACATGACCGCATAGTATTTTTTCCACAGGAACCTGGCTCAGTGAGGGGTAACTATATATTGTTTCTTTTTATCCCCATCATTTAGTGTGTGGTCTCATGCCTCATTTACTGCACACCATCCAAGCCTTGCACTCCATAAAGAATTACTGATTTCCTCACGGGCTTTTCCCTGGCACTCTCCTGGTAGTATCTTACAGCTTGGCTATATAGGGACACTCAAGAAAATTAATTCAAATGAACTAAAGGTGTGAATTTACAATGGATTAATTAAATCTTATGTCACAACCCCAGGTTTACTACAACCTGGTCTTTGCTACCTGCTGCCACTACTAAGCTTCTCACTGGAAATTTTCTCTCTAGGGACATCCCCCACCACTTTGCTCCCTTGTTACAAAGACCTTATCCCCAAGCCACTGCAGAAATCCCCATTCACTCTGGACTGAATTAATAAACTTGTAATTTATTATTTACAATTAACATATGAATGAACTCCAGTACTGATCCACTGGGAGCACTCACTATCCTTTTCAAGCCCTGGAAAGTCTTATTTCCTACCCGGTTTAGGCTTCATTTTCAGAAGCCACAGGGTCTGATGTTCTTCCACTCTGGTCTCATCCTCTCAGCAGCCCAGACCTCGATCATCCCTGATGGATCAGTCTCGGGGGTTTGGAGAGACCTTTCTTAGCAAGATCAGCCAGCCCAGAACAAAGCACCTTCAGTGTCCATCCTCACCCCTCCAGCCACTGACTGTTGAACAAACATTCCAGATGGCTCCTAGCAACCCCCTGGGCCCTCACAGAGTCCTTAGGTTACAAACCACTATCTCACTTCCACCCGCATATTTTACCTCCCATATACCCAAAATAGTATAAGACACAACACATACCCTAATGTTCTCCACACCTCACTAAATCCCTTTGTGGATGCTCTTATTCAAAATTTAAATGACCATAATTTCCTTTGCTTAAGTCACATTGAATTAAGCTAAACATAACCAAGGCAACTTTAATTCTGAATAAAAGCATCTATGCAGAGAGTTAATGTGGTTTAACTAATACACTTTGAAAGTTACTTTGGATTAACTTTCCTGACTGTACCCATATAGATGAATCCTGATTTCTTTACAAACATTAATTAATGTGTCTTCACAACATGCCTGTAAGATAATATGGGGATAATACCACGTTACCACAAGGGGAACTGAGACACAAAGACTCAAGTAAGAAGTGTCAACTAATTTTGTGTGCCCAATTTAAGAAGTCTAGGGCCTGATTTTCAAAGTACTTGGCAGTCTATAGCAAGCACTTCATGTGTTCACAGCAGAGCCCCTACTGACCTCAGTTGCAGCTGAGCGCTCAGTACTTCTGCAAATCAGCCATACGTGTCTCAAGAAATGTGACACTTGTATCTAGAAAATAAGGAATACACCCTAGCCACCTGTGAAAATTTTAAGTGACATGCCCAGCATCACACAGGAACTCTGCAGCAGAGGCCTGGGTAGAATCCAATTCCCTAAGGCACCATTTAATTGCCTGATCTATGAGACTGTCCTTTCTCTTACTGCAAGCCCCTGCCTCATTCACTGCACACATTCCAACTTCTGCAATAAATGAAGCAGAGGTCCTACAGACAACAGTATCCTCCATAACACAATCTTGAGTCATCCCCAGAGTAGGTCCATCCTGTGCACTGAATGAGGCAGATGACTTGTGGAAAAATCAGTATGTGATCATGTAATTAAGACTGAATCATAATACATATGCACAAGGGGACCAAATTCAGGTTGCACAGGCAACCTTAATTCTGGTATTTACTAACTTTTCAGGGCTTGACTTTGCAACTGTAATAATGTTCTTTTTACACAGTTTATTATGTGTAATTTCCTAAGTTTTTAAAAAACATTGAGGAAAAAAAAACACAAAAATTTCATCCTGTGGGATCATATTGCCTCACTCCACATGGGTCATTGACAGGATTAGAATCTTTAGATCCAGAGCACAGTCCTCTACCACCTGAGCTAATGGAGTAACTGATAGAGTATCAGCCTATCTACTATGCAGACCAACCACTAGAAGGGGATGAGACACTTTGCCAGTGGGTTTCCACAGCTATTAGCTAGATAGCAAAGGGAAGTGGAGACTCAGAAATAATGGGTTCAATGCCTGGCTCTGGAGGGAAGTGATCTGTAGTTGTTACAGACCCTTCTGTCCCTGTCTTCCTGTCACCTTCTGTTCCTATCTCCATTTCCACAGTTCCTCTTTGTCCCCTTTCCTGCTGCTATCCATGCTCTATCTACTTCATTTTCCATGTTCCCCCATCCTTCTCTATCCCTAGCTCCTGCCCCTCTCTCCCTCCTTTCTTCCTCCCACATCTTCTGCCCCCCAATCTGTGCTACTGTCACCCCTCTCCTAGTCCTGCTTCTAACTCTTCACTCTCCTAGACTCTTAAACCCTCTCTCCCCCATGCTTCTACCTCTGTGTCCCTGCCCACCATCTCTTCCCCTTCATGCACCCACTCCTCACTCCTCTGCATTGAAATCAGGCAACTTCCTCCTTCCCCTACATGCTGCCTGGCTGCCAATAGCACTGAGGGCACAGGAGAGAATCTCTTGGTTCAGGGCCTGGTGCCACAGTGGCCTGGAACAGCTGTGAACAGCAACTGGAAGGAAAGTCTTGTTAAGTCCCTGGAACCTGCTCATTTGTTCTATGGGGACAGTGCATGTACAGTCTGCCACCATATAGGAGCTGCCAGGTGTTGGAGTATGCTCAGTGCCAACAAAATCTACAGCGAATTTAGCTGCCACACTGACAAGTCTCTAGTGAGCAAGTGCAAAGAGATTTCTCAGACACTTATGAATTGGCCTAATTGGGGCACATTTTCACAGGGACAGCAAAAGCCACAGCCATGATACTATGATGTCTCTTCTGCCTTCTCAAGTCCCTGCTCCAAAGCATGGAGGTCCTAAAGTCTGTCCATTAAATGCTTTTTAATTGTTTAACCTGGGCAAAATAAAATAATAATACCTAGCTCTCATATAGCATTTGTCATCAGTAGATCTCAAAGCATTTTACAAAGGAGGTCAGTATCGTTACTCTTAATTTTACAGATGGGGACACTGAGGCACAATGAGGCAAAGTAACTTGCCCAACATAGGTTACTGACCTGTAACTGCTGATCTTTGCATATTCACATTCCTGGGGTGCACAGATGATGCATCTTGAACAGTGGAACCTTCTCATAGCAAGGCCAGCTGAGTGCTCGCATGCCCTCTCCTGTGCTTCCCTTACTGCACATTTTGAAGGCAAGACTGTAACATGATCCTGTGCTTTGGCATCCTCAGTTCCTTTCATCACCTTCCCAGGACCAAAAATGGAAATTATGACTCTGATGAGGAAAAAGGAAGGAGGGTGGGGAGTGTGAATGTGCAGAGTCCATTTTGAAAAACTCCATTTGCAGGTATGTAACCTTCATTTCTTCTTTGAGTGGCATCTGCATATTCCCACTCTTGGGATAGTTTGATTAGCAGCACTCCTGTATACAGATGCCGGGGTCTACTTCAACAGCAATTGTAATACTGCTTTACTAAAATGAGCATCCACTCTGAATACCAGATCCAGGAAATAGTGTTTTGAAACAGTATGAATTGAGCTCGATATAATTGCCTCTCTCTTTTTATTGTCCACATAAAAGATAAACAGCCTCAATGATTTCCTGAATTTCTTATACCTATTCATATAAAATCTAATGCTCTCTTAGCCTCTAAAATGTATAACTTCCTTCACCTGGGAGAGAATGAGGTTGGGGAAAAGATATTGGCAAGTTAATGGACTGATTGAGATGGAATTCTGTTACCGTCATGAGAAGAATGTAGGGTGTAGGTAGAGGGCCACTTTATCCTTGTGGAACACTGTAAATGGCAGGTTAGCCACACAAGCTTGTAGCTTGCTTACTTTTCTAGCACATGTAATGGCCTATCTTACCTGAAAGGTGAAATAGGGAACATTCTCACAAAGTTTCAAAGGGAGGTATCAGCTGAGTAGGTACAAGTAAGAGATCCCATGTTGGTGTAGGTTCTTTGACTAGAAGGTAGATGTTTATTAGTCAGTTCAGGATTCTTTTTCTCTGTAATGACTAAATGTAGTCTTATAGTCAATTAATATGTGGTGAATAGAGGCAGCTACAAATGCACTCTTATGTACATTATAGAGAGCCCTAAGGATTTTAAATGAAATAGGCATGCCAATATAGATTGAATAGGAGGTGACAGTGAGTTAATATTATTAGCCCATAGAGAAAGCCTTTTCCACTTAACATCATGAGATCTGTGGGTTGACTGTTTCCTGGAATTTAAGACTCTCCTGAACTTTTTTGGGCAGGACATTTCCAGGTCAGTCAGAGTCCTATGACCTGTGCTGTCAAGTGAAGAGAGTGTGGGTATGTGTTCTGCCGTGTCAATACATCTATGATTACTAGGCTAGATTGATAGATCCCTTGTGATAACTGTAGAAGGTCTGAAAACTATTGTGGTCTCATCTAGATGGGAGCAATCAAAACAATCTTCGACCCATCTTGTGTTATCTTCTTGATGAATCTCTAAAAAGATATGGGGAGAATGCATAAACAAAGACTTATCCTCTTACTGCAGTAGAAATGCATCCGGTATGGACCGGCTGTGTGCTCCTGCTCTTGAGCAAAACCTTCAACATTTGAAATTATATCTTGTTGCAAATAGCTCTATCTTCTGATAGTCCCAGAAAGAGAAGATCTTGTCTGCCACTGAGTTCTTCCTTCACTTTTTGTGCTGATCTCAAACATCCTCACTCAGTTGATCCACACAAATTTTGCCTTTGACTTCAATATGGAGAGCTATAGGATTAATTTAATGCTGATTGCACCAGTCCCACAATGCCATAGCTTCTTTGTTTAGGTGGCTGAAAAGAAATCCCCCTTGCTTGATCACAAAGAACATTGCTGGTGTATTGTCTGTGATTCTAGCTGTACCACTCTGCTGTGCAGATAAGTGAGAAATGACTATGCAGCTGAGGGAGAAAGCCCAACAAATAGCTATTGATTCTAGTACATTGATATGCAGATTTTTATCCCAGGGATTCCAAAGGCCATGAATTCGCAGGTTCTTGTAGTGAGGTTCCCCCAGTCCAAATTGGAAGCATTAGTAGCTAGTGAAGCTGGATGGTAGCCAACAAAGCTGGAGAGTTGAATGCTATCCCTCTAATGACATTTAGAGTCTACCATGTGAGGAATAGATGCACTCCCTCTATCTCCACCACCTGGCACACAGTGTCAATTTCATAAACATACTGTGTATTTGGCAGGTAGCGTTTTGCTAGCCAGTGCTGAAGAGTTCTCATCCTAGGGCATTGGGTTTCATAAGTGGCCAAAGGTATGAAGCCCATCAGCTTGAAGAAGAACATCACTGTTTGGCAAACTTCTCCTGTAATACTGCTACTGCTGTAAGGATTCTTAGAAACCTTACTTCCCAGAGAAAAACTCTGCCTTGTTGAGAATCCAGATCAGCCTGTATAAAAGGTATAATCTGGGTAAGGACTATGTGCGACTTCTTCAGGTTTATCTTGAGCCCTATTTCTTGGAATATGGTACATGTTTGTAGCATACCTCTTATTAGTTCCTTCTGTGAGGATGCCTCAATGAGACAATCATCTAAGTACAGGTGTACATAGATATCTGTCACCCTTCTCAGTTCTTTGTTTACCAAGGCCAGTAGTGTCTCCTATTCAGACCCCTCCCACCCCCCACCAGATCTGCTGTTGGATACAAAATGCAATGCTAACTCAGGTCAAGACTGCCCTGACTTTGTATCTTCCCCTTCCCTGATGAAAGGCAGATTGGGAACATACATCTTGTAGCAGAAGGGCCTGGAGTCAGTTCTGTTGCTCCTTTCTGGATCTAGAGGTGAAGGTGCTGCATATGGAGCTGAGTGATGGAAAACAGCCTTCCTCCAAGCAGGCCAGACGCTGTACATGAGTGTCTGAGGCAGGGAATACAGCAGGGCAAGAGGTATACCTCTTGAACCCTGGCTTCTCTTCCTTCAGTTCTACCATGGAAACCATGGATCCATGCTGAAGCAAGAGATCAAATATTCTTACTAGTTAAATTAATCCAAAAGGTAATAAATACAATAAGATTATAAAATGTTCTAAAATCTAATCTAAACAAATGGAAAAACTATCTTACTAAAGTGACATTGAGAACAATCCACTCTGATGAATCTGTGTTGGATCGACCCGGTAAGGTTTCTGATCTGTCTGCTACCATGGTTGGAAGGAACTGAGGTGGCCAAAGCACTCCACCCCCTTTTATAGCCTCTCACTTGGAACATTCAGGAATAGTGAAGGAAGAGGCAGAAGCTGCATGAGAGCAGTCTGAAGAGCACTGCTATAAGAAGTGTCCACCGTACAGGTTGTACTGTTGGCCTGGGAATGTACATAGGGTAACAGTCTAGTAAGACTTTACTGGAAATTGATCTTGTTTTTCCCCAGCAAGGAAGGCTTAGCAAGGCAGCAAGGCATCAGTTTACATTACAAAGGCTTTTTGCAGTGAGAGGAAAAATTAGAAAAGTTGGGTAGATTGTATTTGTTTGTTTGTTTTTAAATGAAAAGCTTAAGTTCTGCAGAACACAAAAATTGTTCTGCTTTAAAATCCTAAATATGGAATCCACAATTCTTAGCTCATCTGGTCAAGTTTTCAAAACCTGGAACTTCTGAGAGGTATGCAAACACTGCCTTTTTTTTTTTTCCTTTTTAAAGAGTGTTGGAAATAGCAGAGAAGAGAAAATACTTAACCTTCACCCCATAAATTTCCTTCATCCTTTGGACACTAACATAGGCACATGTTGAAAATTCCTCTCAATCATGAGGACAGAAAAATAAAAATAACTACCTTATTCACTGTTACATTTTTATCATGAAGAATGTATTTGTCTTTCATGTTAGAAAAAAAGGTCCACGATGAAAGCAAAACAAGAGCTTCTATAGAACAGAATATATTCTTGTTTGAAAAGAGGACTGTGATGGGGTGTATTGAATCTCACACTGACAGGGAAGGAGCTTGGGAGGCTCTGTGTGCTCAGGTAGCCCTGTCACTCCAGCCCTGCCCAGTATGCATGGTAGAGAGGAGGGATTTCAAAGGAGGAAGCTGCAATCCGCAAGGGGGGAGCGCTGAGAAGGGAGTGATTGGGGTGGCTCCTGAAATACTAGAAGGAATCTTCATGCCAGAAACCCCCTGGCTTTGCGAGGAATCCAGCAAACCTTAGGGGCAAGCCCAATAGGTAAAGACTGACTTGGCTACTCAGCAGTAAGGACTCCAACCAAGCAGCTATCTAGGCACCTCTGAATTAAGGTAGTGCCTCAGACATTTTTGCTTTTTATTGACCCCAGGATGGTCTTGCTTTGTGTTGAACATGCACCTTTATTTCCCCCCCCCCAATAAACCAAATAGACAGGTCCACATGGGTGGGGCCCACTACAAGGACTAAGAGGCTGTGGCCTTACTGGACTAATGCTTTGGACATTCTTTTTGCAAAGACTCAACAACACCCTCTCTCTCTCTCTCTCTCTCTCTCACACACACGACAGTAACTATTACATCATTTCATCTCAGTTGAGGGAGTATTCTTAAAATCATGCCCTCCTCCCCGAGTTGTCAGGAAATAAATATTTTAATGGTTAAATTTTATTATTTCTTGATATGACAACATTTCTTTATAAGATCAAATATGTTGGGTTTTAGCATGTCTTGGAATGCTGGGAAAATCTGAAATCATTGCAACCAGTTCTCTCTGTTTAGGATTCAGGTGCCTTAATCTAATTTGTTTTTGCCAAAGTTTATGTTGTCTTCTAATGGCACTGAACAAAAGTCTGACTGTGACAAATGCAGAAGTGTTCTTTAATACCGGTAACTATTAATGCTATATCTGGATCTGTCACTAACATGGGTGTTTTCTGTACTGTAAATGGGCTGAATATTTCAATCTTTGGGTCTAACTGGGCCACGGAGCCTAGGGAAAGAGGGAGGAGGCCCTTTCTAATAGTCAGCTAACTGTTTACACTTAATGGTTATCAAGAGAAAATGAAAAACAAAAAAGAAAAGAGAGCAGATAGCCTTAATTGTTCTTTGGGGAGCCCAAACACCAGTTTGAACAGGATGAGTCAAACTTTTGTCCTTATATACCAGGGTGGAATTCACTATATCTTTGCAACTCAAAACAATATGTTTATATTGGCCACACTTGAAGGACAAAGGACAAAGTTTTCTGGTAGTTTCTTCCTAGTAACTATAGCTTATGGCTCCCTATACATTGAAGGTTGAGAGGCAGTAACAGTACTTTGGAGTTCAGCAACTTGGTCCACCAAGTTCTGGATCTACTGAGTCAATTCCATTTCAGTATTCACTATCAATGCCTTGGGTGTCTGCATGGGTATTGCACTGGTTGATTTGGATGATTTTGCTCAACAAAGTCTGATTTTCTTCCTCTTCTCAGGCGTGTCTCAACAAAAGTCTGATGAAGAGTTCATCTTATTTTCCCTTACAACTTGGACGAATCTAGCATGGGCCATTTGTTGAGACACCGTTCCCTCCACAACAGCTTTCTGTAATAGTTTCTCCAACCTGTGTGTACCAACTGAGAATTTTTCCCCTTCCTGCTAATTGTAGTTGTGAAATCTGAAATAGAGATCCCCAGTGCTCTCCATACTGCCAAATGTGTTGTCTAGTGCCACTTGATAGTCATGCACACCGAACTTGGGGTTTCTGATTCTCAAAGTGCAAATAATATCTAAAGCTTGACTCCAGAGGGCTTCCTCTAGGCCAGTGGTTTTCAAACAGTTTTTCTGGCAATCCAGTTGGAGAAAATTGTTGATGCCCGTGATCCAACGGAGCTGTGGATGAGGGGTTTGGGGTGTGGGAGGGGGCTCTGGGCTGGGGCAAGGGGTCGGGGTGTGGGAGGCGGTCAGGGCTCTGGGCTGGGGGTATAGGCTCTGGGGTGGGGCTGGGGATGAGGGGTTTGGGGTGCAGGAGGGGCCTTGGGGGGGCTCAGGGCTGTGGCAGGGGATTGGGGCACAGGCTTACCTTGAGTAGCTCCCGGTCAGCAGTGCAGCAGGGGTGCTAAGGCAGGCTTCCTGCCTGCCCTGGCACCGCGGACCGTGCTGTGCCCCAGAAGCAGCCAGCAGCAGGTCTGGCTCCTAGGCGGAGGTGCGTGCAAACCACTCCGTGCGGCTCTTGCCCACAGACACTGCCCCCACCAGCTCACATTGGCTGGTTCCCGGTGCTTGGGGTGGGAGCATCACGTGGAGCCCTGCCCCTCCTCCCTTCCCCCCGCCTAGGAGCCAGACCTGCTGCTTGCCACTTCCGGGGCACAGCGCGGTGTCAGAACAGGTCTGCCTTAGCCGGGGAGCAACGCCAATGGGACTTTTAATGGCCCGGTCGGCGGTGCTGACCAGAGCTGCAACCACCCAGTGCCTTACATTCTGCGACCCAGGACTGGGTCATGACCCGCAGTTTGAAAACCACTGTGCTAGGAGCTTTCTTTTCTCTACATCTGGCATGTGCCACTGATGTAATCTCTTAAAGACATGTTCAAGCTATGTGTCAAAGCCCTCTTCACCAGGCAATGCAACAGCATCCACTGTAAATATCCTCTGCTGTGATAAGGCACAATCTCTGAATGGGACTGCATAACCTTCTCTAATGCTTTCCCCAGAGCCTTTGCCAACTTATCAGGTGACAGAGTAGCACCCAGGGACGGGTGTGAGAATTAAAGCTCAACAAGCCCTTCATAACTGCTAGAATCTCAGAATCTTTGCCTCTCTTTCTCCAAGAGAGCTGATGTTTTCTTTAAAAATTCTATACCCAGATAAATGGAGGGCTGGGGAGGAGAGAGGAAGGGGGCTGGCATCCAGAGATTACAGATTTCCACAAGCTGTTTTCCCCTGCTTTCTCAGTGGAAACCTACAGGTGCTCCATTAATGCTGGCAGCTCACTCACATCTGTATAATCCTCCTCCTCCCTTCTAAAGATGAACCCACACACCTTGCACTTACTCAGCTACATTACAGCTACCTGCAAGACCATAATGGTCTCAGCAGTGCCCTCATTGTAAGCTTCAGCTACACGCAGGCTAAAGGGCTTGCTTGGGGTCTATGCATTCTTCTGTACCAATCTTCTAACACCTACTCTGCCATAATGCCAATATAAATTTCCCAAAATACAACAAAATGATCCTTTCCCTAATTAGTGGGCTAGCCCAAGACTCTGCTTGCAAGGGGTACTAACTCAGAGATCCCCAAAATGTAACCCTTCCACAGGGGGCCCATGGCAGTAACAAGGGCTGGATTCATTCTGTCTAGTGGCTCTTTCTCTAAAAATAAATAAACCTATGGCTGGAGTCCCCACCTAGCATGATACTCTAATTTCAAACTGTGGGAAATTAAAATAAAACCTGGCTAGTCACCTTTGCAGGTGGTTCTACCCCACTCACAAGCATGCAGCAATCCCTTGGGAACATGGAACAAAAGTAACTTTTATTTGGGGAAGAGGGGAAATCCAAGGAACCTAAAAACCCTGATATAGTGACATACAAGAAAGTGGGCAACCCAAATCCAGCATCAACAGTTTGATCATCCCCCACAGTTCCAAATAAAATTTTTCCAGTTTATGAAGATTACCATTCTTAGTCCCACCAGAACCTCCACTCACCTAAAATCCCACCCATGAGTTCACTTAGGCCTGGTCCACACTAGGACTTTAATTCGAATTTAGCAGCATTAATTCGAATTAACCGTGCACCCATCCACACCAGGAAGCCATTTAATTTGACATAGAGGGCTCTTTAGTTCGACTTCTGTACTCCTCCCCGATGAGGGGAGTAGCGCTAAATTCGACATGGCTATGTCGAATTAGGCTAGATGTGGATGCAAATCGAACTTAGTAGCTCCGGGAGCTATCCCACAGTGCACCACTCTGTTGACGCTCTGGACAGCAGTCCGAGCTTCGATGTTCTGACCAGCCACACAGGAAAAGCCCCGGGAAAATTTGAATTCCTTTTCCTGTCTGGACAGTTTGAATCTCATTTCGTGGTTGGACATCGGGGCGAGCTCAGCAGCACCGGCAGCAATGCAGAGCTCTCCAGCAGAGGAGTTCATGTAATCTCTGAATAGAAAGAGGGCCCCAGCATAGACTGACCGGGAAGTCTTGGATCTGATCGGTGTGTGGGGTGAGGAGTCTGTGCTTTCGGGGCTGCGCTCCAAAAAACGGAATGCAAAGACCTACGAGAAGGTCTCCAAAGCCATGAGAGACAGAGGATACAGCCGGGATGCAACGCAGTGCCAAGTGAAAATCAAGGACCCCAGACAAGGCTACCAAAAAATCAAAGCGGCAAACGGACGCTATGGAGCCTGCCACCACTGCCCCACCAGTGACCATGGACTCTGACGATGGGACAGTGTCGACGGCCAGTTCCTCGGTGATGTTCGCAGACGGGGAAGATGAGGAAGGGTTTGTGGAGGACGAGGCAGGCAACAGCGCTTACAACGCTGGTTTCCCTGACAGCCAGGATCTCTTCATCACCCTCACGGAGAGCCCCTACCAACCCTCCCCAGCCGTTAACCCGGACCCTGAATCAGGGGAAGGATCACTCGGTAAGTGCTTTAAACATGTAAACTTTTATTCTTAATATAACAGGAATCTGAAGTATGTGAAAAGGAGGTCTCTATATATATGGGGATAAATCAGAAATCCTCCTGGGAGATCTCCACGAAGCTCTCCTGGAGGTAATCGAAAAGCCGCCGCATGAGGTTCCTGGGGAGAACTGCCTTATTGGGTGCTCCGTGGTAGCACACCTTTCCGTGCCAGGCTTTCATGAGGTACTCAGGGAGCATTGCCTCCCCGAGCACGGCTGCATAGGCCCCTGGTTTGTGCTGGCTTTCACGCAGCATGCGCTCTCTATCTCCTTCAGTGACCCTCCTCAGGGCGATCTCGCTTGGCGACTCCTGCATCTAATTAGGAAAATTACCGTAATGTTACGCCCGGTGCAAAGTATTTTAAAAAAATCTCCGGACAGACGGCGTAGCAGAGAGTCAGCACGCTGCTGCGTGACAAGCATAACGGGAAGCCAAAGAATCAAATGGACGCTCATGGAGGGAAGGAGGGGGGGGGCTGAGGACGCAAGCTATCCCACAGTTCCCGCTGTGTCCGAAAATCATTTGCATTCTTGGCTGAGCTCCAAATGCTTCTAGGGTCAAACACAGGGTCCGCGGTGGTTCAGGGCATAGCTCGTCAATGTACAGCCACCCCCCACCCCCAGAAGGAAAAGGGAAAGAAATCGTCTCTTGACTCTTGTAAATGTCACCCTATGTGTACTGAATGCTGCTGGTAGACGCGATGCTGCGGCACGCTACGGTAGCATCCTCGCCCCCCCTCCCCCGCCTCATGGGTGACTGATGGTGCAAAACGACTGGTACCCGTCCTCATCATCAGCCCATAAGTAGACGGCCTGCTAACCCTCTTCATCATAGCAACAGGGGGCTGAGCTCCATCAGCCCCCGCCCTTCATGTGTAAAGAAAAGATTCTGTACTGCCTGGACTGTCATAGCAGCTGGAGGCTGCCTTACCCTCATTTCATTTCCCTAACAAGTCAGTGTTTCTTATTCCTGCATTCCTTATACTTCAGCATACAAATGGGGGGACACTACAACGGTAGCCCAGGAAGGCTGGAGGAGGAGGGAAGCAACAGGTAGGGTTGTTGCAGGGGCACCCCCTGTGAATGGCACGCAGCTCGTCATTCCTGTGGGATCTGACACAGAGTGGCTGTGCTCTGTAGTTCTCTGATACACTAAAACCCTAGTACAGTTGCCCCATATTCTAGGCGGGACTGTTTCTATTTTTAGATACCATAAAGGAGGGATTGACTCGGGGAGTCATTCCCAGTTTTGTCTTTTGCGCCCCCGGCCGATCTCGGCCAGGGGCACCTATGACAGCAGCAGAAGGTGTAGTGCAATAGGACAGCTACCCATCATCACCTTGCCAATTTACATTGGCGAGGTTGATGGTGCAATATGGCTGATAACCATCTCTGCTGTCATGCAAAAGCAAATGAATGCTGCTGTGTAGCGCTGCTGAATCGCCTCTGTCCGCGGCATCTAGTACACATACGGTGACAGTGACAAAAGGCAAAACAGGCTCCATGGTTGCCACGCTATGGCGTATGCCAGGGCAATCCAGGGAAAACTGGCTCGAAATGATTGTCTGGCATTGCTTTCCCGAAGGAAGGAATGACTGACTACATTTACCCAGAACCACCCGCGACAATGAAATTTGCCCCATCACGCACTGGGATCTCAACCCAGAAGTGCAAGGGTCGGGGGACACTGCGATGGGGTAGAACAGGGGCACAGTTTATGCTTTCCGGATTGCCTGCTGCAGGAGTACGGACGAGATAGGTGTTGTGCATGGTGTTGTTCACAGACACAGACTAGACTGTGTTCATTGTTCGCAGAAATGTATCTTTGCAAGGAATTCACTCCCTTTTTCCCCATCACACAGCTTCGACTGTCTCCAGACTGCCACAGCATCCCCCTCACAGAGGCTGGCAAAGATTAGGCGGCGAAAGAGAAAGACATGGGACGAGATGATCGCTGAAGTTATGGGGTGCTCCCGAGCCGAGGCGGACCAGCAGAGCCAGTGGAGGGAGACCCTCTCTCAGCAGCAGCGCTCACACAGCGAACGGGAGGGGAGGTGGCGTGAGGAAGACAAGCAGGTGACTCAAACGCTGCTTGGACTAATGAGGGAGCAAACGGACACGCTCCGGCGCCTTGTGGATGTTCTGCAGGACTGCAGCCAGGAGGACAGAGCCCCCCTGCAGTGTATCTGCAACCGCCCTCCCCCGCCACAAAGTCCCATACCTCCCGTCACCCAAAGTAACCAGAAGGAGGGGCGCCAGGGGCCGTGAAAACTGTCACTGCACCCCAGAAGAGTGCTCAAGTACCCAAAAGCTCTCATACCCTAATTTTTGAGAATTCCTTCCCTTCCTGACTCACCCTAGCCCCAATCCCAGTTTCATCCCGACTGTCTGGTTAATTATTAAAAATACTTTGCTGTTAATTACTGTTTCCGTCATGCTTTTTTACACAACGCTGCGTTTGAAGGGGTGGGTGGGGAAGGGGGTAGGGTATTGCATAGCACAGTCACCTTTAGCAGGGTACAGAGACGGGGGCAGGATCAGCAGCAGGTCACACACACAGTGCAGTCAGTAGGCACCCTGGTCAGTATGGGAGGTGGTTTGCAGGTTCGGTGTGGGTGGGGGGGTACGTGACTTTGTAGCGGGGGAGGGCGGTTACAGAGCTCATGCAACGGTCCCTGTCCTGGACCACAGAGCCACGCAGCAGAGGAATCTGTATCCATCCTCCTCCGCCACAAGGCCACATAGCCCCCGCACACAGAGTCCCAAAAAGGAGGGATGGCAGGCTCGGTTGAAACAACCAGTCCGGCACTGCAGACCGCTCTGGGAGCAGGAGCCTGTCATTCCTCGAGTTTAGAGGTGGTCTTTACATCACCGCACACCCTACCCAGCACAGTCTGTGTCCCAGTTTCAACCCTTTAATGCAAAGTCATCAATAAAGAAACCTTTGTAAAGTTACAGTGGAACATGTATTTTATTTTTAAACGTGTGTTGGAAGTGGCGGAAGCGGGGTGGACGGGGTATGTAACTGCAGATGCTGGTCAACAGTAACTTGGTAAAGAAACAGGGGAAGGTTCAGCTTCTCTGTAAAGAAACTGAACAGTCACAGGTCACGCTGCTCGCTGCTCGCAGGTACTTGAAGAGTTCCTTGTCGCTGTGCAAGGTGCCTGCATAGGGCTTCATGAGGCAGGGCATTAGCGGGTAGGCTGGGTCCCCGAGGATCACTATAGGCATCTGCACATCCCCAAGAGTTATTTTGTGGTCCGGGAAGAAACTACCTTCCTGCAGGCGTCTAAACAGACCAGAGTTCCTGAAAACACACGCGTCATGAACTTTGCCTGGCCACCCGAGGTTGATGTTGGTAAAACGTCCCCCATGGTCCACCAGTGCTCGCAGCACCATTGAAAAGTAGCCCAATTTCTCAGCAGCTGACTGTGGAAGAGGTGGACAATAAAGTGCGAGGAGTTGACAACGGCCATAACTGCAGCGGGATCCGTGCTCAAAGTGCTGTGGTGCCCGTGCTGTCACTGAGCAGAAAAGTGCATGAACAGATTGCCCGCAGGCGCTTTCGGGGAGGGAGGGAGGGCGTGATTGACGGTTCAATGATGACAGTTACCCAAAACCACCCTCGACACATTTTTTCCCCCAGCAGGCATTGGGGGGAAATCCCAGGATTCCAATGGGCAGCAGGGAGTGCGGGAACTGTGGGATAGCTTCCCACAGTGCACCGCTTCCAAATTCGACGCTGGCCCCGTTACTGTGGACTCACACAGTCAAATTAGTGTTTTTAGTGTGGATACACAAATTCGACTTCATAAGGTCGATTCCACAAATTCGACTTAAGTTGATTCGAAATAGTCTTGTAGTGTAGACATACCCTTAGACTCAGTGGTAGTAAAAGAGCATCAAGGGATGGCTTTCCTCTGCCAGTATGCTCTAGTCCAGAAAGAACCACACTCCCAGGACCTGCTCTTATGTGCAGCTTCTTGGTCCAATTTATGATATCATTTCTTCTTCTGGTGGGCTGGGGCACTGAAGGGGCATTTCAGTGCTGCCGCCATTTGTCAGACCTCACCGTGAAATCAAATATGCACAACCATTCCAGTCAGACCTCACTGCAAAGTCAACTGTGCATCGCTGCTTCCACTGTGATCCGGTCCAGTCCTACAGATTCATTCCACAGAAAGTGCAGAATCTCCAAGTGGCCGAACCCAGAGCAAAACTGGGTTCTTTAAGCTGGACCTCTAAACACAATCCCTGCTCCTGGGACACAGCCTTTTTCCTCTACCTCTCTATAGAGCCTGGACTCCATTACCAATCCAAAGTCACCTTAGGGTAGTCACCTCATTCCAGGACATATACTGCATAATTCCTTTACCTTTTCATAAATACAGTAAAAATAATAATCTTATCATTTATACAATCAAAACAAACACATTCCAATCAAAGCAACAAAAACTCTGTAGGTGGAATTATGGGTAAAGAAAAGTATAGTCTCTACGTAATTGAAGCTGGACAGTGCTGGCTTTCCCCGTCTCACCTATAGAGGAAAAGAGAGAGTTGTGCCCAATCATGTCTTGTGGCACTGGAGCTTACACAACTAATAAAATATTGCTTGGAGGTGTCAATTAGCAACATCAAGAGAACATTCAAGAGTCCTTGGCATGTTCAGAGTCTTAGTGAAGAGAAATTTTATGATTTGTGTCTCTTACAATTGTCATGCTGCTTATAGACACAAACACACATATGCCTCTGCCTCCCTCATCCTTCCCAAAACATTTAAGCAAAAATGTCAAACAACTTGCATACTGTTACATACACACACAAACTGTGTTAAAAGAACATTAAGGTTGCAAAGTCAAGTACTCAAAGTTAGGAAATGCCCAAATTAAGATGGCCTTCATTCAGTACTATTGCTTATATGCATTGATACAATCTTTAATTTCACAATCACATATTTCTCCCACCCCTCCCCCAAAGGGCAACAATCATGCTGCCTGGAGTGGCTTACGACTGTGAGTGCCAACCTCAGGCAAACTGTGAAGAAGCCTGGCAGAGACCCCAAACTGGGTCTATAATTAGATTTCACCAACCCAGTAACAAATATGAACTCCTAAACCACTAAAACATTCTTACCGTGGAGTCACAGACAGTCTTCTTGGGCATTCCAGTCTACTTTACCACCCAGGCAAGCTGGATGTAGTGATGGTTGGTTGTCATACTACAAAGATCACAAAATATTCAGGTTGCTCCCAGTCCCAAGAGATCAGTCACTTACCCCAGGTCACTTGGCTCTCACACCAATAGGGTTGCCACTTTTCTAATTGCTGGTAACCAGACCCCCGAGACCCCATCCCCTGCCCTGCCTCTTTCCCCCCAAGGCCCACCCCTGCCAAGCCTCTTCTCCCAGCCCCCACCCCTTGTTCCAACTCTTTCCTCAAGGCCCTGTCTCCATCTCTCCTCCTCTACTCACTTCCCCCCATTGCTCGCTGGATCATCTCCATCCCCTCACCCCAGCTGGGCACCCTCTGCTCTGGGGCTAGGATGGGAGCTGCTGCAGCCTGTCAAGGAGCCTGCCTGCAGATAAGAAGTGGTCCTTGCTGAGCAGGGCCCGGTGTGGGTTAATGACCTGGCGAGTCCCCTGTCACACAGTAACCAGAGTTTTGGTGTCCAGTCAGTACATCTGACCAGACACTCCCAGGTTCCCTTTTAGACTGGAGTTTCAGGTTGAAAACCAGGCACCTGGCAACCCTAAATGGCACCTGCAACATAGAAGCCAAAAACTGGAGTGTCTGGGTAAACTCCAGAAAGGTTGCAACCCTACACACCAAAGTCAATGCTTGTAGCCAATCCTATAGTAAAAGAAAAGAAAAGAAAAGAAAAGAAATCACAGAGTTATTACAAGATTAAAGCAGGCAAACATATACACAAATGGTTTCAAAAGGTGACAAAGTTGCAGTAATCTGTTAGCTCGGAATGTCTTTTAGGACTAATCCAGGTTGACCATGGGGATCTCTGCTTCCATTTCATAGCTCCAGCCCAGTGAAAGTCCAAACAGCAAAAGAGATGAAAAATTTTCTTGTTGGCTATTTTTATTTCCTTCTTCCAGAATTCAAGCTGATGGGACGAGCCCTTTTGCACATAGCCTCTTCATGGGTGTAAGGGGCAATTAACAAAGTCTTTGTATTGTGATGTCCTACAATGATCCATTTAGTTTTAATAGGTCTTCTTGATGAGCGGGACAGGATCCCTCCTGACTGGGCTCACAGTTTCAGAGCAAAACAATTTTTTTTACAGTTATAAAGCCAAAACTTAAATATTACCTTATGATGTGTTATAAAGAAATTATAAGTGGGATTATTGCATTCAACAATTTACAAGCATTTTATAGAGTCTCAACACTAAAGACATGGCTGTAAGTCCAATACCCAACTGAACCGTACTAACACAGGCGAGCTGGATTGGTTTCCAGCAATGAATTTGTCCATGCTTGGCTGAGGCCTAAAGCCTTGACATGAGCTGGCACCCGGACTGCCAGCATCACCACCACTATGTCATTCAGAGCACAGGATGGACAGTGCTCATTTAAAGAGCTTTTCAATACTTTGTTTTCTCCTCACAATACATGGGTGCTACTTGAGTTCAAGAGCCACAGCATGCCACCTTGAGCCATCCAGTTGCTCTGACACCACACTGCATGCAAATGCTCGGTCTTACAACAGAGCCCCAGTCCTGCCACATGTGCGCAAATGACTCCCTCTGGCTCATCAGCTTGGCTGGAACCTCATTGCAGATCCAGTGAATAACTTTTCAAATATTTGTAAAAGCAGCAAAGAGTCCTGTGGCACCTTATAGACTAACAAACATATTGTAGCATGAGCTTTTGTGGGTGAATACCCACTTCGTCGGATGCATGTCGGATGCTGTTTTTACAGATCCAGACTAACATGGCTACCCCACTGATACTTTTCAAATATTGCTTTCCCAAAATAGAGGCAGGGGTGCCAGGCACAAGCTGCGATCAATCCCGAGCAGGTGATATCAGTTTGGGGAGGATTAGACCCATAGTTTGAGCCCTAAATGTGAACAAAAAATGTTATAAGAACCATAAAAACTGATGTCACCTGACTTTTTTTATTTTTAGTATCTTAGCACAGTATCTTAGGGTATGTCTACACTACAAGAGTAGTTCGATTCAACTTAAGTCGAATTTGTGGAATCAACCTTATGAAGTCGAATTTGTGTATCCACACTAAGGACACTAATTCGACTTTGTGAGTCCACACTAACGGGGCAAGCGTCGACTTTGGAAGCGGTGCACTGTGGGCAGCTATCCCACAGTTCCCGCAGTCCCCGCTGCCCATTGGAATGCTGGGTAGAGCCCCCAATGCCTGCTGGGGGAAAAATGTGTCGAGGGTGGTTTTGGGTAACTGTCATCATTGAACCGTCACTCCCGCCCTCCCTCCCTGAAAGCGCCGGTGGGCAATCTGTTCGCACACTTTTCTGGTCAGTGACAGCGCGGACGCCACAGCACTGCGAGCATGGAGCCCGCTGCAGTTATGGCCGTTTTCACCTCCTCGCACCTTATCGTCCACCTCTTCCACAGTCAGCTGCTGAGAAATCGGGCAATTTTTCAATGGTGCTGCAAGCACTGGTGGACCATAGGGGACGTTTTACCAACATCAATGTCGGGTGGCCGGGCAAGGTTCATGACGCGCGTGTTTTCAGGAACTCTGGTCTGTTTAGACGCCTGCAGGAAGGTAGTTTCTTCCCGGACCACAAAATAACTGTTGGGGATGTGCAGATGCCTATAGTGATCCTCGGGGACCCAGCCTACCCGCTAATGCCCTGCCTCATGAAGCCCTATACAGGTGCCTTGGACACTGACAAGGAACTCTTCAACTACCGGCTGAGCAAGTGCAGAATGGTGGTGGAGTGTGCTTTCGGACATCTCAAGGGGAGATGGCGAAGCTTACTGACTGCCTCGGATCTCAGCGAAACCAATATCCCCATTGTTATTGCAGCTTGCTGTGTGCTCCACAATCTCTGTGAGAGCAAGGGGGAGACCTTTATGGTGGGATGGGAGGTTGAGGCAAATCGCCTGGCTGCTGATTACGCTCAGCCTGACACCCATGCGATTAGAAGAGCCCAGCGGGAAGCACTGTGCATCCGGGAGGCTTTGAAACCTAGGTTCCTCAGCGAGCAGCGTGACCTGTGACTGTTCAGTTTCTTTACAGAGAAGATGAACTTGCCCCTATTTCTTTACCCAGTTACTGTTGACTATCCTCTGCAGTTACATACCCCGTTCACCCCGTTTCCCCCACTTCCAACACACGTGTAAAAATAAAATACATGTTCCATTGTTACTTAACAAAGGTTTCTTTATTAATGACTTTGAGTTAAAAAGGTTGAAACTTGGATGCAGACTGTGCTGGGTAGGGTGTGCGGTGATGTAAAGACCGCCTCTAAACTCGAGGAATGACAGGCTCCTGCTCCTAGACAGTCCGCAGTGCCGGACTGGTTGTTTCAACGGAGCCTGCCATCCCTCCTTTTTGGGACTCTGTGTGCGGGGGCTATGTGACCTTGTGGTGGAGGAAGACGGATACAGATTCCTCTGCTGCATGGCTCTGTGGTCCAGGACAAGGACCGCTGCATAAGATCTGTAACCGCCCTCCCCCGCTACAAAGTCACGTACCCCCCCACCCACACAGAACCTGGAAACCACCTCCCATACCGACCAGGGTGCCTACTGACTGCACTGTGTGTGTGACCTGCTGCTGATCCTGCCACCGTGTCTGCACCCTGGTAAAGGTGACTGTCCTATGCAATTACCAACCCCCTTCCCCACCTCTCCCTTCAAACACAGTCTTCTGTAAAAAAAACATGAGGGAAACAGTAATTAACAGCAAAGTATTTTTAATAATTAACTAGACAGTTAGGGGATGAAACTGGGATTGGGGCTTGGGTGAGTCAGGAAGGGAAGGACTTCTCAAAATTTAGGGTATGAGAGCTTTTGGGTACTTGAGCACTCTGCTGGGGTGCAGTGACAGTTTTCACGGCCCCTGGCGCCCCTCCTTCTGGTTATTTTGGGTGAGGGGGGTATGGGACTTTGTGGCGGAGCAGGGCGGTTGCAAATACACTGCAGGGGGGCTCTGTCCTCCTGCCTGCGGTCCTGCAGAACATCCACAAGGCGCCGGAGCGTGTCCGTTTGCTCCCTCATTAGTCCAAGCAGCGTTTGAGTCGCCTGCTTCTCTTCCTCATGCCACCTCTCCTCCCGTTCGCTGAGTGAGCGCTGGTACAGAGAGAGGGTCTACCAGCAGCATTCAGACCACATAGGGTGACATTTAAAAGAGTCAAGAGACGATTTTTTTTCCTTTTCCTTCTGGGGGTGGGGGTACATTGATGAGCTATGCCCTGAACCACCGCGGACAATGTGTTTGACCATACAGGTATTGGGAGCTCAGCCAAGAATGCAAATGCTTTTCGGAAACTGCAGGAACTGTGGGATAGCTTGCGTCCTCAGTCCCCTCTCCCTCCCTCCATGAGCGTCCATTTGATTCTTTGGCTTTCCGTTACACTTGTCACGCAGCAGCGTGCTGAGTCTCTGCTATGCTGTCTGTCTGGAGATTTTTTAAAAATACTTTGGACCAGGCGTAACATTACAGTAATTCCCCTAATTAGATGCAGGAGTCGCCGAGTGAGATCACCCTGAGGAGGGTCACTGAAGGAGATAGAGAGCGCATGCTGCGTGAAAGCCAGCACAGACCAGGGGCCTATGCTGCCATGCTCGTGGAGGCAATGCTCCCAGAATACCTCATGAAAGCCTGGCGTGGAAAAGTGTGCTACCACGGAGCACCCAATAAGGCAGCTCTCCCCAGGAACCTCCTGCGGAGGCTTTTCGATTACCTCCAGGAGAGCTTCGTGGAGATCTCCCAGGAGGATTTCTGTTCTATCCCCATATATAGAGACCTCCTTTTCACATAGTTCAGATTCCTGTTACATTAATAATAAAAGTTTACATGTTTAAAGCACTTACCGACTGATCCTTCCTCTGATTCAGGGTCCGGGGTAACTGCTGGGGAGGGTTGGTAGGGGATCTCCGTGAGGGTGATGAAGAGATCCTGGCTGTTGGGGAAACCAGCGTTGTAAGAGCTGTCGCCTGCCTCGTCCTCCACAAACCCTTCCTCATCTTCCCCGTCCGCGAACATCGCCGAGGAACTGGCCGTCGACACTATCCCATCGTCGGAGTCCACGGTCACTGGTAAGGCAGTTGTGGCAGACCCACCGAGAATGGCATGCAGTGCCTCGTAGAAGCGGCATGTCTGGGGCTGGGCTCCCGAGCGTCTGTTTGCCGCTTTGGTCTTCTGGTAGCCTTGTCTCAGGTCCTTGATGTTCACGCGGCACTGCGTTGCATCCCGGCTGTATCCTCTGTCTCTCATGGCTTTGGAGACCTTCTCATAGGTCTTTGCATTCTGTTTTTTGGAGCGCAGCTCCGAAAGCACAGACTCCTCACCCCACACACCGATCAGATCCAAGACTTCCCGGTCAGTCTATGCTGGGGCCCTCTTTCTATTCAGAGATTGCATGGACTCCTCTGCTGGAGAGCTCTGCATCGTTGCCGGTGCTGCTGAGCTCGCCCCGATGTCCAACCAGGAAATGAGATTCAAACTGGCCAGACAGGAAAAGGAATTCAAATTTTCCCGGGGTTTTTCCTGTGTGGCTGGGCAGAACATACAAGCTCGGACTGCTGTCCAGAGCAGTGCACTGTGGGATAGCTCCCGGAGCTACTAAGGTCGATTTCCGTCCACACCTAGCCTAATTCGACATAGCCATGTCGAATTTGGCGCTACTCCCCTCGTCGGGGAGGAGTACAGAATTTGAACTAAAGAGCCCTCTAGGTCGAACTAATTAGCTTCCTGGTGTGGACGGGTGCACGGTTAAGTCGAATTAACGCTGCTAAATTCGACATAAACTCCTAGTGTAGACCAGGCCTTAGAAACCCCTTGCACAAACAACTTCAAATTTGGACCATTAACCCTGCCCCATATCCCCATGAGGCATAGCAATCCGAGTAAGTTAGAATTGCAGTACATACTACAATGGAAAACACAATAGGTATGTCTAATCAGCACAGTTTAATATTGTTATGCACATTCATCTGAGTCAGTTTATAATAGGCACAAACATCACTTATTGTAGCTGCTGTTTGAAGAGTTTTGAAAATCAGCACCATTACAATCGGATGCCATTTTAGCTATCTATTCATTATCCACCACTCCCACTTCAAGACCATTTGATTCCCCACCCCCTTCCTGTTCTAGGAGAGTAGTGTGAGATGCTATATGTGATACCACATGAGACTCAAGCTCAGATCCATTGGTCCAGAACCAGAGGTCATATAGAGGTCCTAGTTACCCAGACTGAGTCCATGGTTGAAGGGAGCATGCACAAGGGTTCACAAATTTGCAGATAATTCTTTCAGCCTGATCTGAGTGGGGTGAAAGAGGCCATGTTTGCTTTGAATGACAAGTAAGACAGCCTGCATCTCTGACAACAATAGCAGATGAAGTCACACTAATGGCGACCTGGTAGTTCTGGTTGGGTTTCTGAGACCTTGTCCTCTGGACGGATGTCTTGATAGTTCATGGACTTCCTCCTCCATGTCTTGCCCCTCCGTGGGAGGTATTCCATGTTGCATTGCTATATTATGAAGAATACAGCATGGCAAGAATATTTTATTAACCTTTCTAAAGCTATATTGTAGCATGTCACCTGACAGATGGAGATACCTTCCCCGCATCATTAGGATGCCAAAGGCTCTCTCTCTATTATTGTTCTGGCGGATTTGTGAGCACCATCATGAGGTCTTTGGATTGCATTGCAAGGGCAGACAATTGTTGTCATGATTTAGGGAGGGAAAGGGTATCTTCTATTTCCTGTGAGAAGCAAATGTAAGATAAGATCAGAATGTGCATATCATTGAGGTTTATTGCAGCTAGGAGTGGAAGGGACTCTGCTAATTGTAGAATGGGGATCCTTTAATGGAGGAAAAGAATGCATTTCTTACCTTTCTAACCACGAGTCCTGTGGGAGCTCCCCTACAATGATATGCCTGGAGATGCCAGATGTAGGAGTCATGGCACAAGCCTGGGAACTTGGTCACCACATCCATGAATATCAAGCACACCTTGAAGCTAATCATCATGTTCACTGCGTAGATCCTATGCCTGTTGATGTAGGTGTCTGCATGGTCTGCCTGGGTTCCCAGGACAATATGTGTGTCATCCACAACTCCCATATACAATGGGATGCTTGCAATTTCATATTCCTTTGCTGAGTGTGCCTATCACTGGGGAAGTCTATGTAGTACAATGTGTCTCAGGTACCGAATACAGGAACTGTGAACTGACTGGCACATCTAGTCTGTTGTATAACTCTCTGAAAGGATCCAATGGCCAGGATTCCAAGTGCAGTGATGACCCTGAAGGGTACTGAAAGGGCATGGCTTCTTTGTGTCACAGATGTGAGATCATCATTTAGTAGATCACAAAGGTTTAGAAATGAACTCCTGGTTGAGCCTATACCTCTGTATGAAAACCTACTCAGAGAAGCTGAGGAAGCTGCTACAGGGCTGTTAGGTGCAAAGGTGGATGTATTGGTATCTTCTTTGATCCACTACCTTGCACTTCCCTCCATTCTCCTCCATCTCTATGATCTGCTCTATTACAAACTAATTCCACATGTCTTCCTGCTCGCCAGTCTCTCACCTCCCACTTCTGCCCACAAGTAGCCCTCCCGGCACTCTGGCCCTGCTTAACCAGCTATCCCCTGCTCCACCCTACCTACGCTGTCCCTATATTCTAACCTTATCTCTCTAACTGCTCCACTAACCTCCAGTCCATTATCCTGTCACCATCCTGACAAGCTAACCTACAACCTACCTACTTATTTCTCTTGCTCTCTAAATGTCTGTCTTTCTAGCTCATGCTCCATCTCTTTGGCTCTCTCACATTTGCCATGGTTTCCTGTCCCATCATGCTCTCATTTGAAAGTGTACTATGCTGCTGGTCAACCAGTTGTATTGTTATACCAATATAATAAAAACCAGCAGGATCTTATTAAGAGGGATAAGGCAAAGATGCCACATTTATTGTAAATACCATAACAAAACAAAAAACAATGTTTTTCTACTTGTTTCTATTACTACTTATTCCTTATATACACACACCCACCCACACACACACACACACACACACACACACACACACCCACCCACACACACACACACACACACATATTCATTCACACAATCATTCATTTAGGTTCTGTATAGATGTTATAGTTACCAGCCTAGATGTTGCTCATGCCAAGTTACTGGCCAGGTATCTTGGTCATGAGGATGGAGCCGAGTCTGTGTCAGATGCATCTGATGCTCCTGGAGGCTGGCAGCAGAACCATAGACTCAAAGTCCTCGGTCTTTAGAGTCCAGTTTTATAGGAATTTATTCCTATGTCAGTTCATGAGAGTTGCTTCATTTTGCTGTTGCTAAATCAATCAGCAGGTGGCTGGCTCCATGTTATTAGATGTTTTGTTTTTCCTTCCTTTGAGGTGTGGTGGGGTGGATTCCAGTTGATTCTCCGGGGTCATCTGGTTGATCCCACTTGACACCTTCTTCAGCTGACACTGAATTTTTCAGGCTGGTACTCCCTAACCATTCATTCACATACATTCTCTATCTTAATCACATCTATTTCACTGTCTCTTTACTTTTTGGGGTGTTACCAATTTATGTGAGACTCCCTGTCTTTTAACAAGCAAAGATAAAGTGAGATGAAAACTTACAGAGGGTGGGGGTCTCTATTTATACACTATAACAACTACTGTTTTGGCTTACTTAGAGATAATTAATGTTTAACAAGTTTTATACAAAGTATTTCTTTGAGCTTAACAAGTTTTATACCAAGTATCTCTTTGAGCAGGCTTTACACAGACACAGCTGGTGGCTTGCAGGTTAGAAGCTAAATGTTGGGAATCACAAATTTACTTCTAACATAAACCTTAAGTTATAAAGTATTAATTAACAATAAATCAATAAATCATTTCTCATATAAACCATGTTTAATATAAACCTTCTTTAATATCCCTACAGTATGCGGCTCTCCTGCTGCAGGGTATAGCAGGTTAGGCATGGTGCTGACATGCCTACTGTGATGCTCTGTACCTTGGGGGAAACACCCAGCACCGCCATGTTCATCCTTGTAAAATGATTGTGTGGTATCCAATGCAAAGTTTGTCATGTCGGGTGTCTTTAGAAGGCTCATGATGTTACAGTAATGTTATAGGTTATAATTTCATGTATATAGTTATGAGGCTGAAAATGTGTCTTCATGGATTAAAATATGACCAGGCAAAAACTCTCCAAGAGAAGAGAGGCAATTCAGACCTCATGAGATAGGTGTGTCCATTCTTCCTTTGAAAATAATTCTGAGTGAAGCTGTGGGAAAAACCAACTGTGACATTGCACCCCACAGTGCTTTATGGGAATATGGTTATGAATGTATATATGACATAACTGGAATATGTTTTATGCTACATATGCCATGTAACATATCTATGTAAAGGTTATAATCTACTGAATATATTCATCCTATTTGTATGTATGTGTCATTGTTGTATTTGAAGTTATGAATATTGGCTGTATACTTGTTTGATTTTAAAATAGCCTTAGTAAGGCATTTGGTCGGCTTCTTTAGAAAGGAATTTGCAAGTTAAGTATCCAATCGAGAAGCACTTAATGGACAAGGGATCTTGGAAGGCTCCAATCCACATAAGAAGTCCACATGAGGTAGCATGTGAACCATGGCTGCTACCTGTAAGCATAGGTGCCAACTTTCCCCAGCACCAGCAGGTGCTCGTGCCCTCCCACCCCTGGCCCCACCCTGACTCCACCCTTCCCCGCCCCTTCCCCATCCCCATTCCAACCCCTTCCCCAAAGTCCCTGCCCCAACTCCGCCCCCTCCCTGCCCCTATTGGACCCCTTTCCTCAATCCTCTCCCCAGCCCCACCTCTTCCTCGCTTGCGCTGCATTCCCCTTCCTCCCAGCACTTGCCGCGTGAATCAGCTGTTTTATGTCACAAGTGCTAGGAGCCAGGGGGAAAAAGCGGGCATGTGGTGTGCCCAAGGGAGGAGGCGGAGGTGAGCTGGGATTGGGGGGGGTGGGGCAGGGATCTGCCGGTGGATGCTAAGCACCCACCAATTTTTCCCAATGGATGCTCCAGCCCTGGAGCACCCATGGAGTCGGCGCTTATGCCTGTAAATCCTGAGTCATGCATGGACATGTGACTTGCCCATGTGACTCCAAAACTCTATCTTGTAGCTGTAATTCTACACAAAGGGGAGGGGTGTCCACCCACAAGAGAAAGTCTATTTAAACCCCTGGGAAAACCCTCCATTTTGTCTTCAGCTGGCTCAGGAGATAGTCTCTCCATCCCACAGGATACCTGAAAGAAACTGGAACAAAGGACAGTAACCACAGGAGGTGTGAGTGATTGCTGGACCAAGACTAAAAGGACACTAGTCTGTAAAAGGAAGCTTACTGGAACACCTGTGAGGGTGAGGTTTTATACAGTATACAGTATTAGGCATAGACTTGTGTGTTTTATTTTATTTTGCTTGGTAATTCACTTTGTTCTGTCTGTTACTACTTGGAACCACTTAAATCCTACTTTTTGTATTTAATAAAATCACTTTTCACTTATTATTTAACCCAGAGTATGCATTAATACTGGGGGTGGGGTGAGCAAACAGCTGTGCATATCTCGCTATCAGTGTTATAGAGGGTGAACAATTTATGAGTTTACCCTGTATAAGCTTTACGGATTTATCTGGGGTTTGGACCCCACTGGGAGTTGGGCATCTGAGTGTTAGAGACAAGAACACTTCTTAAGCTGCTTTCAGTTAAGCCTGCAGCTGTTAGGGGACGCGGTTCAGACGTGGGTCTGGGTTTGCAGCAGGCTAGTGGTTCTGGCTCAAACCAGGCAGGGCACTGAAGTCCCAAGCTGCCAGGGCAAGAAAGCAGGGGCAGAAGTAGTCTCAATACATCAACTGGCAGTTACCAGGGGGTTTCTGTGATCCAACCCATCACACCAACATTCACTTTCATCCCAAATTTTGAAAAAAAAAATTGGTTTGGAAAGTTGAAGCATTTCATTTCAACATTTGATTAAAATGAAACATTTCATTTCAGTTTTTTGAACTAACCAGTTCAAACATTAAACTGCTTTTACTCATTATGGCTTATTTCTTCATGGGAGTTGTAGTTTGGGAGCCTGGTGCCCCTATTCTCCCCCATGGACCAGGCTCCTTGTCTGGACCTCTTCTTCTATGATGTACCATGCAGAGCTTGGCCAGAGAAAAATCTGCATTACATTATGAAAGATGTGTTGCTTCAGGGAGCTCAGCCCATTGGAGAGAATGGGAGCCTGAACTACCATTCTCACAAGATAATGCATTGATAGTGATATGCAGTTTAGTGTTTTATGGAACTGATTTGAAACAAAACATTTCTGGTCACTTCAACAAATGAAATATTCATATTTGGGTCAAACTGACCAGAAACAAAATATTTCATTTTGATTTTTCTGATGAAAAAAATCAATTTTTTCAGGAAAATTGAGATTTTCATGTGGAAAATTTAAATTTTGCAGAAACAACATATTCCATCGGAAAATCATTTGATGGAAAACTCTTGACTACAATAATACTGAGTGACCTTAGTTCTGGCAAGTAGTCCAAAAAGTTGAGAGAACTTCCTTGCAGCTATTTCAACAGTAAGGGCTAGGAATGAACCTATGTACAGATCTTATTGACATAAAGAACAATGAGTACTTGTGGTACCTTAGAGACTAACAAATTTATTTGGGCATAAGCTTTCATGGGCTAAAACCCACTTCACTGGATGCATGCAGTGGAAAATACAGTAGGAAGGTATATATATATATATACCTTTGTGTGTGTGTGTGTATATATATATATATATATATATACACATATATATATATATATACATACATATATATATATATATATACACATATATACATATACATATATATATATACATATACACACATATATATATACACACACATATATATATATATATATATATATATATCACACAGAGAACATGAAGAAAATGGGTGTTGCCATACCAACTATAACAAGAGTAATCAATTAAGGTGGGCTATTATCAGCAGGAGAAAAAAAACTTTTGTAGTGATAATCAGGATGGCCCATTTCCAACAGTTGACAAGAAGGTGTGTGTAACAGTAGGAGGAAAATTAGCATGGGGAAATAGTTTTTACTTTTTGTAATGACCCATCCACTCCCAGTCTTTATTCAAGCCTAATTTAATGGTGTCCAGTTTGCAAATTAATTCCAATTCTGCAGTTTCTCGCTGGAGTCTGTTTTTGAATTTTTTTGTTGGAGTAGTGTGACTTTGAGGTCTGTAATTGAGTGACCAGGGAGGTTGAAGTGTTCTCTGACTGGTTTTTTAATGTTATAATTCTTGACGTCTGATTTGTGTCCATTTATTCTTTTGCGTAGGAACTGTCTGGTCTGGCCAATGTACATGGCAGAGGGGCATTGCTGGCACATGATGGTATATATCACATTGGTAGATGTGCAGATGAATGATGTCTGTAACTGAGGACTGGCCTGTCTCCCAAGATCTGTGAAAGTGAGGGATCATCCTTCAGGATAGGTTGTAGATCCTTGATGATAAGCTGGAGAGGTTTTAGTTGGGGGCTAAGGGTGTCAGCTAGTGGCATTCTGTTACTTTCTTTATTGGGCCTGTCCCAGAGCAGGTGACTTCTGGGTATTCTTCTGGCTCTGTCAATCTGTTTCTTCACTTCAGCAGGTGGGTATTGTAGTTTTAAGAATGCTTGATAGAGATCTTGTAGGTGTTTGTCTCTGTCTGAGGGATTGGAGAAAATGTGGTTGTATCTTAGAGCTTGGCTGTAGACAATGGATTGTGTGATGTGGTCTGGATGAAAGCTGGAGGCATGTAGGTAAGTATAGTGGTCAGTAGGTTTCCGGTATAGGGGAGTGTTTATGTGACCATCGCTTATTAGCACTGTAGTGTCCCGGAAGTGGATCTCTTGTGTGGACTGGTTCAGACTGAGGTTGATGGTGGGAAGGAAATTGTTGAAATCATGGTGGAATTCCTCATGGGCTTCTTTTCCATGGGTACAGATGATGATGTCATCAATGTAGCGCAAGTAGAGTAGGGGCATTAGGGGACAAGAGCTGAGGAAGCGTTGTTCTAAGTCAGTGATAAAAATGTTGGCATACTGTGGGGCCATGCGGGTACCCATAGCAGTGCTGCTGACTTGAAGGTATACATTGTCCCCAAATGTGAAATAGTTGTGGGTGAGGACAAAGTCACAAAATTCAGCCACCAGGTTTGCCGTGACATTATCGGGGATACTGTTCCTGATGGCTTGTAGTCCATCTTTGTATGGAATGTTGGTGTAGAGGACTTCTACATCCATAGTGGCCAGGATGGTGTTTTCTGGAAGATCACCAATGGATTGTAGTTTCCTCAGGAAGTCAGTGGTGTTTTGAAGATAGCTAGGAGTGCTGGTAGCATAGGGCCTGAGGAGAGAGTCTACATAGCCTGACAATCCTGCTGGCAGGGTGCCAATGCCTGAGATAATGGGGCATCCAGGATTTCCAGGTTTATGGATCTTGGGTAGAAGATAGAATACACTTGGTCGGGGTTCTAGGGGATGTGTCTGTGCAGATTTGTTCCTGTGCTTTTTCAGGGAGTTCCTTGAGCAAATGGTGTAGTTTCTTTTGGTAACTCTCAGTGGGATCAGAGGGTAATGGCCTATAGTATGTGGTGTTAGAGACATAGTGTTATTTTATGGTGTTATTGACACAGTCATGTACCATAAAATGCTCATGGTGGTAAATAACTGGAAGATTGGTGCCTGAAAAAAAAGGCACCTAAGGTGCATAGGCATGACAAGGCAGTGCCTATCATTCTAAAAGACAGCACCTAAATAGGGGCTTTAGGTGCCTATCTGCATTTTGAGCACCTCAATATCTTTGTGAATCTTTCCCCAGTCACTAGCTGCGGGATACTTTAGTAAAAGACAGGTTTCAGAGTAGCAGCCGTGTTAGTCTGTATCCGCAAAAAAAAACAGGAGTACTTGCACCAAGATAAAACATATTTTTTTGCATGAAGCTTGAGCTTCTTCTTCTTCATTCTTCATCTCTAAGATCCCTTTAAAAGCTCAAAGCTGCTCATGCTCAATAAATAATTTAAGTAAATGCCACTTAAGTAGTAGTAATTTTTAGTAAAAGACTAGGTGAGGTTTCTGATCAAACAAAATAAAAATATATTTTCATCAAGTGAAAACAACTTCACCTTAATCTTCATGTGATTGTAATAGTGACTTGTTCACCTTAGTTACAATGGTATGTTGTTTGTTTTAATGATGTGATAGAATCCTTTAGATCAGTCTATCTGGGTGTTACAATTATTGGTCTCTTAGGCACCTGCCCTGACTAAAGGAAAAGACCATTTGCTTCCTCTCTTTCCCTTCTCCAAAAAAAGTTTTTTTTTAAGTGGGGTAAGGATAGGAAGCCAGGCAGAAATAGATGTGTGGGTCTGCCCCTGGGTGGTCCTGAGCTCCTTTAGGGAGGCATTTTGTAGGAGGGTAAGTCTGCCAACTTTGGTTCAGCAGAGTGATTAGGAGCAAATTCTGAGCTGATGCTCAGTTTTGTGCTCACTTTGTGGCTGGGAAGGGAGTGAGTAAAGGAGAACTTGGCTATAAGTGGGTGTCCAGATTAAATGGTGCATAGTGTGTATAATTTATCTGCAAGGCAGTGTGCTCTGGGTTACAGATCTTTTACATCTTTAAGAAGACAGTTTTTGGGTCCTGATCCCATGTGGGAAGACCGTGGAGCCCTACTGATGTTAGTGGGAATTCACGCAGACATAACAGTCCCCCTGCACAGATCTGCTTGTGGGATCAGGTCCATAGTCAGTTGCAAAACTGAGAGTTGGAAACAGTCATTCTTCAGTAAGCAAATATTTTGTCTTCCTAGCTGTAAGAATTTCTGAGCATCCTTCAGAGAATTCATCTATTGCCTGGAATGTGCTGAGTTCTAAGGCTGGCTGTAAAATCTAAAAGTGCTAACTTCAAAAACAATTACAGAGATGATCTGAAAGTACAATTGCTGGAAAAGCTAATGGGCCATAGGGTGTTCTGTTCAGCAGAGCTGGTTGGCAAAATGTGTTTGTGCTGTTTCAGTTGTTAATTAGGAGGAAAGAGTTTCCTGAGGATTAGATTCATTGTAGGAATTTAATTCAATACTGAGTCTTGCCAGTTTCCAAAGGGAGTGGAAACTGCTCTTTTGAAGTAATGCAGGGTGCCTGCTCTGCTTTTTGCCACCTTGTCACCTAGTCCTCTTTGGAAAGATTGTGACTTGTCAAGGTCACAGTGAGTAGGGCACTGTGCCATGAAGAACCGGGCATGGTACTTTGACTATCAAAATATACAATGGGCTCTTCAATCTACCAGAGAAAGGTATAACAGGATCTAGTGGTTGGAAGTTGAAACTAGACAAATTCAGACTGGAAATAAATAAGGCAGACATTTTTAACAGAGAGGGTAATTCACCATTGGAACAGTTTTCCAAGGGTTGTGACAGATTCTCCATTAATGGCCATTTTTAAATCAAAGTTGGATGTTTTTCTAAAATATATGCTCTAGGAATTATTTCGAAGAAGTTCTTTGCCTTGTGTTATACAGGACATCAGACTAGCTCACAATGGTCCCAATGGCATTGGGATCTATTAATCTATTCCCCTATTCCAGGGGTTCTCAAACTGGGGGTTGGGACCCTTCAGGCGGTCGCGAGGTTATTAAACGGGGGGTCGCAAGCTGTCAACCTCCACCCCAAATCCCGCTTTGCCTCCAGCATTTATAATGGTGTTAAATATAGAAAAAAGTGTTTTTAATTGATAAGGGGGGTCACACTCAGAGGCTTGCTGTGTGAAAGGGGTCACCAGTAAAAAGGGTTGAGAGCCACTCCCCTCTTCTATTAGATCACACTGCTTTCCCAAGACCATACTGTCCCTACAGTATGCTTTGTGCTTTGGGGTTACTTCTCTATGGCTACAAGAATAGCTGCTCCCATCCTCAAAGTGACAAGACAAGTCAGTTTTGCTGCATTGTTCTCTGAGGATGATACTGAATATGTATTGCCATGAGTACTCATGACAGTAGATTTTCAATGTGTTTTTAGCAATCCTGGAGTAAAGCAGCATCACCCCTTTTTGGCTTGACCAGCTAGTCAAAGTTAGGGGTTCTGGGAACATTCCAGTTGGGAGTAGAAATTGATGATGGAGTCTGGTATTTTCTTTGTTCGTTCCTTGTAAATAAAGACTGCATCCAAGTGCTGCTTCTCCGAATGGCAAAAGTAGTTTTTTAGCTTACAGGCCCAAGCTTCTTTTCATCCAGCACTCCCAGGCCAGAACCTCTCTCACTAAGGCCTTGTCTACACTGCCATTTACAGCACTGAAACTTTCTTCGCTCTGGGGTGTGAAACCCCTCCCACCCCGAGTGATGCAAGTTTCAGTGCTGTGAAGTGGCAGTGTAGACAGTGCTACTGGTAGCTATTCCCCTCGCGGAGGTGGTTTTATTACAGCACTGGGAAAGCTTTCTCCCAGTGCTGGAGTCACGTTATAACATCAGCTGTGTAGACATACCCTAGGTTACTCTCAGGGTCACACTGTGCTTATAGGCTAGTGTCTGTCTTTCTTGCTGTCTGCCTTTCTCTGGTTTTGTGTCCTTCCTTCCTTCCTTCCTTCTTAGGTGGGGAGCTCATTAATTTATCCTTACAATTATGTTAATTGAAGGGTGTGTTCACACCCATTAGTCACAATGAGGTTCTCTCTCCTTCATAACAAGGTCTCACCCAACTCTTAACACTCCCTGCCTCAGCTCAGTTTTGCTCAGGAGGCCTAAAATGGTCACATCATCCCAGCAAGAAAAGAAATAATTTTACAAAATACAATTGATACAAGGTTAACTACGTACATGTACATAGTGTCTGTCAAGATGTTTTCACATCACCAGCCCAAATTGATTTTTATGCCCACCCAAATCCCTGTGGGACTGTTGCTCCCTGATGGTCTTTCAGTCACCAGTGAGGGGTCCCTTTCACTTAGCCCCTGAGGAATGCCTGTTGTTTCTGTGGAATTCGCTGTCTGAGGCAGACCCTGTCCATTGTTCTAATGGGGAATTCACCTCTAAAAATTTTCCAGCCTTGATTTTCAGATTGAGGGGAGTTGCAGAGTGTGTGGGGTAGGGAGTGGGGGGCAGCAAAATTGAAAATCTGTCCACAAACCATAAGCACTAGCATCTGTTT
Organism: Mauremys reevesii; assembly: GCF_016161935.1. Classification (NCBI taxonomy): domain Eukaryota; kingdom Metazoa; phylum Chordata; order Testudines; family Geoemydidae; genus Mauremys; species Mauremys reevesii. Next base: position 171,336,537 of record NC_052624.1, on the reverse strand, counting down.
CTAATATGAACGGGGGTTTGAAATATGGATAGGCCAAGACAGAAGCAGTCACAATAGACTTTTTCAATTCTGCACATGCTATATCAATCACATCCTGATGTCTACTGAAATGGTTTCCCTTTCTCATCCAACCTACACTGTGGTTTTGCAATATTGGCAAACCTACCAATGAATCTTCTGTAATAGAAGCAGTGCCCTATAAAACTCTGTGAATCTTTCAAAGTGTCTGAGGAGTTGGCCAGCTTCTGTACAGTATTAATTTTCTTTTTTTCAGTGGAAATTCCCTCCTTACTAATTGTATGCCCAACGTAAATTACCTCTTTTTGAAACAACCCATATTTTTTTGGTTTCAGTTTCACATTGCCAGCCTTCAGCTTATCACAGAGCATTTGTAAATGTTTTAGTTCCAGCTCAAATGTTTTACATTGCACCCAGATATCATCTAGGTCATTAGTTTTCAACCTTTTTTTCATTTTCGAACCCCTAACAAATTTTGAATGGAGGTGTGGACCCCTTTGGAAATCTCAGACATAGTCTGCGGGCCCCCAGGGGTCCACAGACCACAGGTTGAAAACCACTGATCTAGGTATAACAGACAGGCTAAGAGGGGCATACCATGTAATACTCTCTCCATTAGCCGTTCAGGTATGACTGGTGCATTGCAGAAGCCAAAAGCCATCACTTTAAATTGCCACAACCCTCGTCCGGTTGTAAAAGCAGTTTTTATCCTGTCTTTTGGATTCACTTCTCACTTTTAAGATCCAGTGTGGAAAAAAACAAATGGAACGTGCTACCGCATCCAAGGTGTCATCTACTTCTGGTAATGGATAAGAATCTTTAAAGTGACTTCAATAATTTTCTTTCAGTCATTTTCTATAGTCCACACAGAATCCAGTGTTTCCATCCTCTTTCTTAACCAGAAATTCTTGATAAATTTCCCCAATGGTCTGTAGTGCCTCTTCCCTCTTTGCTACTGGTAAATGGTGATGTGGCCATTTAATGGGTTGGTTTTGGCCAGTATCAATCTTGTGCTGGACCAGTGCTGTACAACCTATATCTTTGTTGGATTGGGAGAACAAGTCTTGATTCCTAACCAGAAAGTATTTTAGACCATCCTGCTCTTCCTCATTTAAGTATACAGCACTGCACTAGAACAGCTCCAGCAGAAACTCTGGGCACTCACCTTCACCCCCTTCCTCTTTGTAGTTTTCCTCGTGCCAGCATTTACCAGATCCACCAGTTCACATTCTGCAATCACGGTTCCTTTTGTTACTATTGCTTGTCAGAAACTTTCAGCAAATGAACAGGGATCAGTTCTCATTTCAGATCCACGGGTGATTTACCAGCTAAGATTCCCATGAGACCCTGGGTCTTAAAACTGGTTTCAGCCACTCCCCATCTTTCCCTTGCTAGAAAGCTACCACAGAATGTGGCTGTTATAATGGTTTCTCCCCTGGGGGCAGGACAACTCGTACACTGCAAATCAATTGCCTACAAATAATTTGCCTCACCTGGGCCATATATTTAAAGGGAATTCCCACAGACTGAATTCCTAAGACATCTTTCCTGTCATTTATTGCACAGTTATTAGCCATAATTAAATTCAAGCCAGTTATTAGCTCAGCCACTATTCCAGAAGTCCAATCTTCAAACCTAATTTTCCCAAGTGTTGGACAGGTAACCTTACCCCAGACACTCTCCCCATTTCAGACCAATTAGGTTGTTCACTTTTGGATCACCGATTCTCTAGCCTTTTTAGCATGTCTAGGTTAACAATTTATGTCTGAGCCAGTGTCAATCATCACTGTGCATGTTAAAGATCCTGTTGTACACTCAACAGCCAAACCACTCCTGTTGTTTAACTGCCAGACCTAAACAAAAACTGTGGGGTTGATCCTTGTACCTGCAAACTTTGTCTCCTCAACTTTGTGTTTCCCCGTTTCCTGACCTGGGAAAGCAGCTTTTCACTAGATACTTCTCACACTGTTTTGGCCTTCCTTAAATGTAAAACAATCCTTTTTGTGGCCAGGTTTCTCGTAGTACCTGCATTAAATTGAGCTGTTTTCTTTAATTTTTGCATTATTGCCTGCTTCCGTTGTTTTGCAAACTAAATTAATCATTTGTTCTAATTGAGCTATATGGTCATGAAGCAGATTAGAATCCCCTCTTTCATCATGCATATCAGTAAGATCCTTTTTTTCCTCAGCATTTACTGATTCTCCCCCCCCAAAAAATTCCTAGGTTTTTGAAAAACCCAGAATTTGGAGTTTACTATTTTTTCTCATCTGAAATTTTGGCTTTTTCAGGACCTGGGGATTTTTCTCATGGGAAACATGCTGAAGGACCGGTGGGTTCTGTCCAGCCTGGAGGACGGTACTTATGAGGTGCTGCCTTCTGCTCCCACATTGACCCCAGCCCTTCAATATAGCCCTGTTCGCTTCCTCTGTTTGGGGGCAGGGTGAGCAAGAAGGGCAGGGAGCCAAGACTACCCAGATGCTGCAGGGAGTGGAAGGATTCCTCAGCTGCCACATGGTGAGTACCCCACAGCTGCTGAGGGGATCAGGCACCCTCCTCTGCTCCTGGCCTCCATGAATACTAGGCAATACTACCCTTTATTTTCAGTTTTTAGAGATTTTTTGCCCATTTTTAAACAAAACCTGATAAATTCCCAGGAAATTAAAAATAAATAAATAAATAAATAATGAAGGGCCTTATATATATTAGACACAAAGCTGTACTTACAGTTCTTATGACAATCAACTTCCATCTTCCTCACCAGCAGCTGCTTTCTCTTCTGGTGAAGTGCTGTGACAAAACATTCAAGTTCTGTGGTAAGTTCCACAGTGTCTCAGAGTGTCTTTGGCCTCCTTTCACCGATCAGGTCCAAGTCCAGTTGAGCAACTACAAATCTGTCCATCACCAATGTATCCTGAAATGCCCCAGGGGTATCTGAGAACGCCAGGAGCACAGGGTGCAGGTTTTTTCTTTTCCTCTCCTTCTAGATCTTAGCTGTGCACTGTCTAGCGCAGACTGATGGCTAGTTCCAAGCCACATTTCAAGATCTGGATAACTCACTCAGTCTCTTTCCTGGGGGTAAGTTCTTCAGGAAGGTCAGAGTTGGGCCATTCAAGCTGGCTGCTAGTAGTCTTCCTTTCTGTCCATCTTCCCAGCCATTCATCTGAACTATAATGTTGAAACAAGCCAAACAAGACTCCCAGGAAGTTTTCCACTCAAACGTGATAGACTTTTGCATTATTTGAGCTGTAACATCCTGACCTTTCTCCTCTGGGTTACAAATGGGATAGAAAACTGTTGTCAGTGTCTGGTCTTACCCAGGTTTTCTGGCTGGCTCAATGCCTCTTCCAGACAGCTATCTTCCACTGTAGTCTGTGACCCTTTGGTTTCCTTCTGGGGCTGAATATTCAGCTCTAAGTCCTTGCTGCAGCTCACCTCTGTTAACAAGTTCCAAGTGGGCTAAAGTGTGCTTCATCTCCACTATTTTGTGGAAAACTTCTGGTCTATGGCAGTCATGTTGTTGGTCACCTAATCAATCCATTTTACCATTCTAGCCTGGGAGTTTGGCTGCTGGGATTTCTAGTCTGTCCAGAAGTTGTGTAGTTGTTATTCCAGCAGAAATTTCACCTCTTCCTGCAAGTCATCTCTGAGCCTTTTCTGGTACACCTCCAGATGCTGCTTTCATTCCTTTTGTGAAGTGTCCAGCTCTCCTTTCAGGTCTTGTTTTAATCCCCTTTGCTCTTGTTTTAAATTCTTCTGGCCATTTTCGATTTCTGAAAACATCCCTATTATTTGTTCCATCTTGGTTCAACAGATCGTAATCTGTCCCATCTGACCGTGGATCCTGCTCCTCATACCGGTGTTACCCCTTTTTGACCCCAGTTGCTAGTCAAAGTTAGGAGCCCTGGGGATGTTGCAGTTGGGAGCAGAAATTAATGAAGGTGTCTGAGCTGGATGACGCAGTTTGATGCAGTCTTGTTTATTTACATATAAAGTCCTACTTCTCCAAATGCAGGAGGAACCAAAGGCAAAAGGAATAGTTTCTTAATTTATAGGCCCAAGCTTTTTTTTCAGCTAGCATCCCTGACTGAGAATCTCTTTCTCTAAGTTTTTCTCAGGAATCACACCATCCTTATAGGCTGCTGTTTGGCTTTCTTGCTGCCTCTCTCTCTCTCTCTCTGGTTGTGTTCCTCTTTTGTACACACCATCAAACACTTACCCAAAACAATACTTAGCAAAACCTCATCCTCCCACACAGTCCAAAACTCCTGTAGGAGGTTCATACACCATTTGTCTTAGATGGGAATTTTGATTAATTTATCCTTATTATTACATTAATTGAAGGGTGCATTCACACTCAACAATCTCAATTAGGCTTTACCTCAACCCATAAACGAGTTTTCACCAAGCTCATAACAGAAGCTTTGAAAGCTGACCTCCAAACAGAATACAAGTTGGAGATGTGCTCTTTGATTACAATGAATAAGGTCTAAAAGTAGGATTTAAAAAAAAAAGACACGGGTTTTGTTTGTTTTGTTTCTGATCATTTCTTTTTGCTTGCTTTACATTAAAAATTTCAGGTCCTGTCTGTCCTGGAAAATTCTCACCCTGTTTTCACTAGTAAACAATTTTTTCCTAAAAAGTGACTTAGCTTAAAATTTTCAAAAGTACCTAACACCTTGGCCTTCAATTAAGGTACAAGAGTTAACTATGTACAACCACTAAGCTCACCAGCGAGCCTTCCAGCACAACTAAGAAACAAAAAATTGACATTTTTGATATAAAGTGGAACCTCAGAGTTACGAGCACCAAAGTTACGAAATGACCGGTCAACCACACACCTCATTTGGAACTGGAAGTACACACCAGGTAACAGCTGAGACAAATAAATAAATACATAGATAAATAAATAAGCAAACACAGTACAGTATTGTGTTAAAAGTAAACTATTAAAATAATAAAGGGAAAGTTTAAAAAAATCTGACAAGGTAAGGAAACTGTTTCTGTGCTTGTTTCATTTAAATTAAGATGGTTAAAAGCAGCATTTTTCTTTTGTATCTTAAAGTTTCAAAGCTGTATTAAGTCAATGGTCAGTTATAAATTTTTGAAAGAACAACTGTAACATTTTGTTCAGAGTTACAATCTTTTCAGAGTTACGAACAAACTCCATTCCCAAGGTGTTTGTAACTCTGAGGTTTTACTGTACCTAAAGTAAAATAGTAGCAGTAAAATATCCTTATGCCTTCTTTCTTCATCATAAAGAATAAAAAACCCTAATACTTAAAATCTTTTCCAGACTAAATCTTTTTCAAAAAGCCATAAGACTCCACACCTATGAGCTCAGAGGTCCCCAAACTGTGGTGTGCGCCTCCATTGGCGGGTGTGGAGTAACATTCAGTGATGTGTGGCTGGGGCCCGTGTCATAATATAGAGAGAAAGGTAGCATAAAATCCTTCCTGGGCAGCTGTACTGAATCGCCTTACCTGTAAGGGGTTAAGTAGGTCAAATAACCTAGTTGGCACCTGACCAGAAAGACCAATGAGGAAAGAAGATACTTTCAAATCTAAGGGTGAAGGTTTTAGTTGTGCTCTCTCTTTGTTGTTCCCTCTCCGGACAGAGGGAGAGACCAAGCAGGTACAACATCTCCTGAAAATATACCTGGAATAATAGAGCTAAAACCACAGAAATCGTAAGTAGGCAAGGAAATGCGTTAGATTATCTTTTGGTTTAGCTTGTGAATTTTCCTATGCTAGAGAGGTAGTTTTATTCCTTTTTTTGTAACTGTGAAGCTGAGCCAGGGGAGAATTCTCTGTGTTTTAAATCTTTTTATTTACCCTGTAAAGTTACCTTCCATCCTGATTTTGCTGGTGTGATTCTTTTTTTTTATAAAGAAAAAGTAAAAGTTCTTCTTTTAAGAACCTGATTGATTTTCAGTGTCCTAAAGACAAAGGGTTTGGTCTGTGCTCACATTGCTAACCAGTTGGTTGGTATATTATTCTCAAGCATCCCCAGGAAAGGTGGTGAAGGGGTTTGAGGAGATATTTTGGGGGGATAGGGATTCCAAGTGACTCTCCCCTGAATTTTTGTGTAAATCACTTGATTGTGCCAGCACACCGTCCAACGACAATGAAAGGAATTTGTGCCTTGGGGAAGTTTTTAACCTAAGTTGGTAGAATATAAACTTAGAGGGTCTTTCATGTGGGGCCCCACATCTGTACCCCAGAGTACAGAGTGGGGGGAACCCTGAAAGCCAGGATCAGCCCCCACTGGGGTTGGGCAGGGAGCACCACCCACTCCACTCCTGGCCCCAGCCCCGGCTGCCGGCCCCATGCCCAGGGCCCTAACTGTAGTCCCTGCGCTCAGGGCTCTGCTCCTGGGACCCTGGCTGCCGGCCCCCAGCCAGGGCTCTGCTTCTGGCCCTCCCTCCAGCTGTGGACCCAGGCCTCTGCCCCCTTACTTCTGTCCATGTCCCATCCATCCGTCCCCCAGATCCACAGCCCCACTCTGGGCTTGGGCGGGATGGACATGGACAGGGGTAAGGGGGGGTGCAACCCTGGGAAGTTTGGGGACCACTGTATTTGATCCACTTTTCAAATAATGTTTGTTTCACCATAAATAAACTCTATATTTAAGCTATTTTTTAAAAAGAAAGGAAGATACATTTAAGACTCCTAATTATAAAGACATTTGTAAATGTATATACCTTAGGAGAAAGTTTTTCTTCTAGACACAGGAAAACTTTATAATTAACTACTAAATACAATTCACCTTCTGATTTTACTATAAGACTTGGCTTTTTATAGCTTACTCTTGTTTTGTCTTTACTAGGTAGCATGGAAGTTTTTGTGTATGTGTGCATATGATTAGTATTAAAGGATGAATACTGGGTGATAGAAGAAGAATATTAACTACTGTCTGTAACTGAAATAGTTTGAGAAGTTTAAGAATAACTACCATTGTGTATTTAGAGATAACTTGTTTAATTGTAGAATGGTCTGCAAGAATCCTGGATTTTGATTGGATGAGCCGTTAACGAGTACTACCTCACAGTTCCGGTGTGTCTGTCCATTCTCTAATGCATCCATCATCATAGCATCTACTATATACATGGTTACGAAAGTAAATTTCATCCAAAGGGGTCATACTTGTGTCATTCCTTGGGTCAGCTGAACTGGTGTTGGTATCAGCAGAAGTCCAAGCGTAGACAAGGCTCCAGCAGCTGGACTCGTTTTTATCACCATATGAAGATTAAGAGATAACTTGATCATGGTTACAAGTACCTACATGGGAAGAGGTTTCTGATAAATAGCCCTTTAATTTCGTAGATAAAAGGTGTAAAAAGATCTCATATTTGGAAGCTGAAGCTAGAAAATTCCAACTAGAAATAGCACACATTTTTAACAGCACAGGTAATTAAACATTGCAACAGCTTAACTAGGGATGTGGTAGATTCTCCATCACTTGCAGCTTTTAAGTCATCAGCATAGAGATGGTACCTGAATTTTTGTTTGTGGATGAGATTACCCAGAGATAAAGTGTAGTGGGAGAAAACAAGGGGACCAAGGATGGAGCCCCATGGAACCCCACAGAAAGTTGGAGGGAAAATGAGGAGGTTCCTCTGAAAGACACATCAAGGGAGAAATTACAGAGGTAAGAGGAGAAGGAGGAGAGAACAAGAGTCATGGAAGCCAATGTAGGACAAAATTTCAAGATGAAGAGCACAGCTGACTATATTGAATGTGGCTGACAGGTCAAGGAGGAGGAGGATGGAGTACTCAATCTTGTCACAGCATTTCCGCCGGAGACACACTGCAGCATGAAAACAGGAGTGGAGAAAATGGATGTTGGGTGTGAGCCAGCGCTAGGGATTGGCAAGAAAGATCTTGCAATGGGAGAGAGAGTCAAAAGAGTTAAAGGTGGAGGAGAATGAAGTTTGGAGAGACCCAACAACCATACACATGAATAAATAAGGGAAGAGGACTGGGAGCAGATGAGACGTCCTCAACGCTGATGGACTGGAAATCCCCAAAAGGTCAAGTGACAGATAGTACGGGTGGGTGTACAGATGGCTGACAATGAAAGAGCAGTTAGAGAGGGGGAACTTAGCAATAGAAATATCAGAGACCAGTGCTTGGGGAAGAGCAAGTCAAAGGAAACTGAGCATGGGAGTTGAACCAGGGCTGCAGTTTGAATGAAGACGTAAGGGGAGATGTACAGCTCAGAGGTCAACGTGAATGCTGAAGTTACTGAGGATGAGTGCAGGAGACTGTGAGGAGAGGGAGTGAGAGAGCCAGGAGTCAAAAATCAGAGAGGAAGGCTGATGGTGAGGAATTGGGTGAATGGTAGATGACAGTAACAGAAAGGAGAGAGGAAAGAAGAGTCGATTACACTGCTGTCAAAACGAGGAGAAAGAGTGGGAAGGAGAAGGGGTTGGAAATGGCAGAAGAGAAACCTAACACTCCCCTCCCACATGGACTGATTAAGGGCAGGGGATGTGTGAGAAAGAGAGGCCTTGGTAAGAAAATTTTGTTTGACACGACCTATTTTCCATAAAACATGGTGAGTGACATTAACTAAGCTACCATCTTTTATTTCTTTACTGATTCTTTTTCACAATTCTGTTTCCTTGACTTGTTCAAGGATCATAGGATTTAAGAAGGCCTTGTGAAGGCTAGTAGGTCAAACACTTGATTTACTTTGGAACATAGGGGTTTAGATGTAGATACCTTCATGTGCCCGCTCCCACTTTATTGTAATGTGAATAGGTCAGCTTTTTGAAATGCTTAGTGCTTTTTTCTTTTTTTGTAAATTTCACTGTGGCCTTGGAATGGCACATCAAAGGAAACTTTGTGCGTATGTGCCTACAATCATGTTGGGGAAACTGGGCACAGACTAGCTACTGTAAGGTCAAAACAAAGTGGTTATGTTTATATTAAAATAAGTCAGTGTTTTTTTTTAAAGCGAGGCAGCAGGAAGCTGTGACTGAATTACTGATGCAGCATTTAGAATGTAGATAATTTTGTCCTTCAAGCCTTGCTGTTTGTTTTTATAAAAATAACTAGCCAATTGTGTTTACAGTATTCCCTTAAGTGTAGTGCCAAATGCTGATTGCTTCCAATAGTTAGGCAAAGATGTGCATTTTCCATTAACTGAGAGCAACAAACAAGAGAGGCAAACAGGGGAGTTTCAAAGGGAGTGTGGAGAGGTAATGTGCGAGGTTCTCATTCTAGATACAGCTCTGCATTCAATAGTATGATGGCCAGTGATAGATCAGTGGTTGTCACTTGCAAAAGATGTGCCACATTTCTTTCCTGTCTGAAGCCAGAAAGGATTTTCTGTGTATGAATTGTAAGTTGGTGGCTGTGCTGGAAGAAAAGGTTCTTTGTCTGGAAGAACAAGTACAGACACTTTGGTATATCAGAGAGACTGAGGAGTTCTTAGAAAACCAGATTCAGGAAGCATCACTGTCCCAGATTCAAAGAAGAAAGGAAGTGACCACCAAGAAATCAAAGAGGAAATCAGAAGGGAGACTTGCTGTAACAACCAAAAATGAGAAGATGTGGCAGCATTCCACTTGGCTGCAGCAGACAAATACGGGCAGGCTGTGACTACCAAGAGAAAAGGATCAGAAGAGGAGTTCACGCGGCTAGACGTTTCAATTATTCCCAGGGCCTCAGTGTGGAAACTGTGGAAGATATCCCTGAAGTTCCAAATGGTCAAAGATTTGCTTTTTCCATGATGACCACACAAGAATTGAACCAACAATTGAAAAAAATGTCCAGCCTTTGAGTCATCAGGACCTACATATGCCTGAATGGAGTAATCAGGTGACCTTCTTGCTACAAATCCTTCACCACATCCCCTTCCTATTGTTTGTTACTCCACACTGATCCCATGATATCTAGCGTTAGGCTCCAATTAATGGAGTGCAGGTACAGCAGTCTACCTGAGTCGTCAATTGAAGGACTGGAGCCTTAGACTGTAAACTCTTTGGGGCCAAAATAAGGGGTCAGATTCTCAGGAAGTGGAAATCTGTGTAGCTCCATTGACTACAGTGGATTTAGCAGTCACCTTTAAGGTGCTTAATATGGACAATAGCACATCACCAGTCAGGTTGTTGAAGCAAACTAAAACAAATATATCTGATATACTAAATAGATGCTGAATCCAGAGTCCTAGGATGAAAGTGCCGGATACATTTTACAAGGAGCTAGTTTGCATGTAACTAGAGCTGGTAAAAAACAAAACAAAACACTGCAGGTATTTTTAGGAACTTTTCCTTCTTTAAAAATTTGGTCAATTCTAGAGTTGGTCCAAACTTCTGAATTCTCCACAGGGAAATCCACTGACCCATGCCAATGGGTTTTATCTCTGCTTGCAGTTCCTTGGAGGCAAAACCAGACCTGTCAGTCAGGGCAGGCTGGAAATGGTCATGTCTCTGAAGACTCAGCCACCTCAATCTGTCTCCAAAAGTTGCCAGGCAGGTTCTCCCAGATCTCCTACTCAGAGCAATAACAACAAAAAGGGATATTTTGATCCCTAAATTTCAGCTTATGGGATTCTAAACTTGGGGCTTTGCAGGAAGGTGGGTGGAAATACCTCTTCTGATATCAAGGTTGCTGACAGCAGCAGCTTCTAGTGCAGCATGTCTGGGTGGGCATCAATGACTGCTACACTTCACAAATAACAAGAAGAATCAGGAAGTCTGCAGGAAAGGGTGTAGAAATGCCCAGGCAACATGGCCCCATCTCACTTGCTAGGGCTACCTGCCTCCCACTCATGCACCACCATTTTCTCACCCCCGCCTCCATAAAGCAGATGGAGATGAAGAGCAGTTGAGCCATAGCAGAACAAGCAGGCAGTGAGGGGAATCTATAAAGTTCCAGATACCACATAGGGAACATCTCAAGAAGCTTAATAAGTGAAAAAAGTTGGAGTCCTAAGTGAGCAAGAGAAATGTTTGGCATAACAAAATGTTAATATAAAGGAACCACCGTGTCATTGAAAACTGGGAAGATTTGAAGTAGATTGTGTTAATTAATTGAAATGAGCTAAGGTAACACCAATCAGTGTGAAAGTTTAGAAGTTGAAAAGTGCCTTTGAAATACTAACAAACCTGGACAAGCTAAAAAATGAAATAAAAAAGCAAGACCACCAGTGGATAAAATAAAAGACAGACAGACAGGGGAGTACAAGAAAACAATGAGACTTACGATAATGAAACTGGTTGATATTCTTCAGAGTCTAAGAAATGGATTTTTAATTAACTGCCCAGAGCATTGCTTCATTTGATGGATGTAACTGTGATTTTAATAGTCTGTGTGACTTGGGCAAGCACTGACTTGATAAGCATGTAAAAAAAAGAAAGAATTCCCTTAACAACGGCATCCAACAAGCTTGAGGAGGTCAATGAGGATAACGGCCCTATAAGTCAGGACTTCTGAATGCTATATTGCTTAGTAGGGAGTCAAAAGCATGTTAGGTCCCTTAACATCTTCATTAATGTTCATCAATCTTCTGGAAGAGGAAGTGTGTAGCATTTTTGATGACATTTGCAGATGGTAATTTGAGAGATAGTGTGAACACCAATGAGGACAGAGACCATTACAAAGAAATAATGGCTCAGCGGGATTCAGCTTCGAGCCACACAAGGATAAGCCAGTGGAGGGTAGGGGGAAAGAATCAGAAACATTAAGTGGGAGGAGAAATCTTCAGATATGCTCATACTGGAAGAAATGTGGGCTGACAGTAAGCAAATTAGTGAAGAGTTTACAAGGTGAGAGAGCAGCAAATCTGAAGCACGGAGATAATAGACCCTTGCCAAAATGTTGACGAGTTCTGTTCTTACATTGCTCCCATTATACCTCTGAGCATATAGTTCTGGGCACCTCCTTGCCAGAAAGATGTAGACAAACTGAAGAATACTAGATAGTATTTTAATTTTTACTTAAGTTTATCTTTTTAATCCCTTTGCCTACAAATCCAGCTATCTTAATTTCCTTCTGTTGGACTGTTTAAGGTGCAAAGGAAAAAGAAAATTGCCACTATTGGGTCAAATTTTGCGGGTATACATATGGAGTCATCCTGCAGTGGAGTTATTTCTGTTTTAAACCAGCACAAGAGAGCAAAATTTGGTCCATTAACACCTCCAAAAGTTACTTAAAATAGTTTTCCTAGATATAAACATCACTGTATATAATCACATTGTTAAAATGATACCTCTCTTTAGAATATCCTGAAAGGACAAGACTAAGAGAAGTTTTACCTTACAACTACTGTTGATATCAGGATGTCCTGTATAGTCAGTCTGAATTCTCTGTATTCCTCAGCAAGTTTGTTGGAAATATTTCTTTTCCAGAATGGCTCACAGTCTGGCTGTAGTAAAAGATAAACCTTACAGGATAGTACCTTACTGGATAAAAGAATTTCAAAGCTGGAGCCCTGGTAATGTGAACTAAAGCAAGAGAGAGAGATGTAAAATATAAGACAAACCTTTTGTTCTTGACCAAGATTTTTTGAAGTGCCTAACTTGTGACACCTTAATGGGTCCCAGTTTTCAGAAAGTATTGTACACTACCCCTCTGAAATCAGGGTCTCTTCAGGTGTCACATACTAGGCACCAAAAATTACTAGGTACTTTCAAAAATCTTGGCCCTCAAATATGTTCAAGATAATTTGTTATTCTTTAGAAGCTGGATTCACTCAATTGTATCACACTTTGGTGTTGTTAAATGGCACACATATAGTTCTCCAAGGGGCGATACCAAAAGCAGTCAGTTTGTCTGGGGTTTTTTTGGTAAATATTCAGTGGATTTGACCTACTTATTGCATCTTTCTGGATACAAAATATTATGAATATTTTTCTAGGAGGTTCTTATTCTTTCCAGCAAGTCAACAAGAAGAAAAATCAATGTAATTCCTCTCTCTGCCCCAAATTATTCATCACATTCTGCATGAAAAATATATTATAGAGAACTCAGTTTATACACAAGTATATCTAAATTTCTGTCCTGAGAACTCAGACACTAGAACTGTATGAAATAATTGAGAGAACATTGAGAACAGGGTATGGCTTGCAAGTTAGTACAAGTCTCCCACGTTCTTCCAAAATTTCCTTATGTCCAGTAGTGCTACAACAAGCAGAAACAGAGTTGAGGGCCCTATCCAGTTTACACTGAAATCAGTGGCAAAACTCTTAACTTGAGTGGGTATGGGAACAGGCATTTAGATAGGGATAGTATAGAACCCGGAGAGTTAATTTAATCAGGATAATGTAATACACTGGCACATTTAAGTAACCTAAATATATTAAAAAATCTGCTACACTTAAAGCTATCCACAGCTCTTGCCTGTAAAGCACAATGTAGTGTGGGCTAGTCTTTGAACTTGTTCATAGAATTCAGACACAGGTTCTAGTAAGAAATGACTGTGAAATGACACAGGATTTCGAATACAGACATGAAAATGAGCATCCAAGATGTGACTGGATATCATGTTGCCGACCTTGCATTCTATCTAAAACATTTCTTTACTTGTTTTTAATTTAATAGGGCTAGATCCTGAAACCCTTGCACAGTTTTTGCCCCCTCCCTTTCCCCTCGCCCCAACAGCAGCCCCAGAATCCAGGAATTTTTTTTGCTCCTTCTCCTCCAGGCTGCACCTTCTTAAGGGAAACTGCACAGAATCTCTTTATTTATATGGAGAGGCTGTGTTAGTAGAATCTCTTAATTCTACCCAGATCTGACACCCCCTCATGAAAAGTGGCATCTTGGAATTTTTAATAAACAGAAGTGTTGAAAACTCTTATCTTCTATCTTATTCAAAAATAGCACCCCTGGCACACCAGTGTCCGTCCCCTCAACACCAGATTAATATATTGGGTTGGTACTGACTCAAGGGGAAGATTGCTCGCTCAGTAAGTGGCAACACCACTTCCTGCATTACTTTGGCTCTCTTTGAGGTCTTTGTAAGTGCTGATGAGATCACAGACTTATGTGGTACAACTGCTAGCAAATGAAATGAAACATGAATACAGGTTTGGGATTTTTGGCTTGAAACAATGGTACTTTAAGCAGAAGCAATACATTTTATTTATCCTGTTTGAATTCTGCTTTCTTGACCTTTTCTAATAAGAATCACTCTTATGAGCTAAGTATTTCCCCCAGCAACCATCATTGTATTAATAATAACTAACTCAATTTGGCTTGCTAGAGTAAGAGCTTTCCTTAATATGTAAGATTAGGTTCAAGTAACAGTCTTTCATGAATTCATGTATTATAAGGCTTTTCAACTAATTGGTCTCTAAGCATGTCATCAATCTTAACACCAAATTCACAAGGTTAGATGCTTGTTCCTTATTGCAAAGGCTAAGGCTCAGCTGAAGAGGGGAAAGACATTGATTTTATTGCTGCTTGATTGCCTATTAAATATGAATTGTGTACTATCAATGGTACACGGCACTAGGAATGAGAAAGAAGAGACAGACATTTGCTGCATTTAGCAGAATGAAAATTCACCAGATTTATAGAACAGTGGAAGTTTAAATTTCTGGGTAATCCATGACCAAAAGTACCAAAATAATGACAGTGGGAGAACTCCTGTAGTTTCTGGTCACTTTTTATTAAGGCAGCGCTCCCATTGAAGTCAACCACTGAAAGATCTGGCCCTTAGGTATGAAGTAAATATTTTGCCAATTATTAAATTATCCAAGAATGGTAATACAATGGTAATACAATAAATAGTGTAATAAGGCAGAGTTACGGATCTATTGTTAGGACAGAAATAGCTTGGTTAGCAGGACTAAAGTTAGTTTTAAAGATTTTTTCAATTAATATAAATTGACCAATTTTCCTTTATATAATCTATGATAGCTATAGAACGGAAAGAAAATGCAAAAGGTCAGTCTTGAAAGACAAGTGGCTTCCATCTCTCTCTCTCTCTCTCTCTCTCTCTCTCTATATATATATATATATAGAGAGAGAGAGAGATGCAAGCCTCTGTATACGTATCTCTGATTGAAGATAAGGAATTATTTATCTTGATTACCGGCCAGGTTTGGGATTTCTGTGGGAGATCTGCGCCAAATGAAGATAGCTGAGAGCTATTTCTCAAACCTGCAAGTTTTTCTCCTTTATGACATCAAAATCTAAATTCTCATGGACAGCATGATGGAGATTCATTACACTAGCTATTATAGGGGGTATGTTGGTGTAGCCAGCTGTGTCAGAGAAAATTTCTGTTCATAAAGTTCAGTATCCTCACCGGATGGATCCAGTGTCTCATCTACCAGGGAAAGACGATGACTCTTCAAGCTGAGTTTTCACTCAATAGTACAAGTGCTCTATCAAAGGCCACATATTGTATTTTCTGTTTTCTACAAGTGGTGTAACCAGCTAAGTCTCTTCCCAGCAGGGATAACACACAATCTTTATGGTTGTGATTCAAGGACAAGCAAGACCTAACATTAATATTGCACTTCTTTTCCTGACTCAAAAGCAGGATCTTTGCTACATGTTCCCTCTGGTTCTGTTGAATTGGAAGAGCTTTTGAACATCAGCTAAATTGGTATCAAGTTGCTGTCACACACCAGGGTTGAAGATTGGCAGTTCGGACAGCATCAGAATGCTGTGTAGGATATTAAAAGTTCTGCTTTCCAAACTACTGGATCTCCTGCCTCTGAGTTGAGATTGGCAGCTTGATCTTGGCTTTGTATATCCAGATACTTCTGGAGCCAGATCCAGAGATCAACAAGCCACTTTAGGCACGCAGCCAAGCCTCCTAGTCAACCTGGACAGATCAAAGGATGTTGATGATGAATGGATTCTTAAATTGATCTCGACTACCAGTCTGCCAGACTGAATCAATCGGGCCTGAAAAGCCTTTCCCATCAGTATGGCTGTGTCAGGCAACCCTCCTGCTCTTGCGGGTCCAGACAAAGCCTGTGCCAGACAGGCCTCTCATCTCTGAAGAAGTCTGATTGACTAACTGACAGTTAAACAAAATTATCCCCCAAAGGGAAGAGGAGGGAAAAAACAACAACAAGGGAAGTGCTGAGGATACTGCATGCGACTGAGCTTGGTGCACCTGGGGAGGCTGGAACCTCTCTCCCTTTTCTACCTTTGGAATGCTCCAGGATGTGAAGGGCCCCAAAGGACACTGCTCTCCACAAGAATCCAGAGGCTTGTAGCACAGGTGCATTGGTCCCAACCAGGGTGAATATGCAGAGGTTCAGCTTGAAGAACTTCAGTTACAGGTGAGCAACCTTCATTTCTTCTTTCTTGGAAAGAGGCAAAACTTCCTTGTACTTCGACTTGTATTCTTATTAGAAAGAGAGAGAGAGAGAGAAAAAAAACACTATTTCCCTATTTAGTATCTATGCTGAATGCCTGGGTAATGTTTTAGTGACTATACCTGCAATTGCTAATTCAAATTAGAGCATTTTCATCTTTGCTAAAGAGAGGGGTGGATCAAGGCGATTCAGGCTTTTTACCAGCCACCTCCAGCTGTGATGTGAAGTAACTTGTATTCTGCCATTTGCTTGGATTTTTTTCTTTTGTAGGTGTAGTTGATCAGAGTGTCAATTTGCCCATTCAAAACCCATTCCATCCCTCAAATTTCTGGAAGTACCTTAAGTCAGCATTATAACAACATGGTCCTGTTCTTAGTGGCCATGGGTGATTTGTCACAGTTGTTGTTTAATCTCTCAGGATTTAAGATATTTTTTTAGAAAATAAGAGATTTTTGGTTAGTTGTACCCTACAAAATCCTTGGATCACTGGTCCTTTACTTCATGAAATCTCAAGAGTTTTACGGATCTGAGTCTCAAGTTTAATGTTGGTTCTCAGAAAAGTTAAATTAGATCTGTCCAGATGGATGCTCTCACAGGTCTCCTTTCTAGGCGAGATTAATTTTATTAAAATATAATCCTTCCATGCTTACACTGTCCACTTCAGGCATTCCTTTTTAATCTTTTGCAAAGTAGCATTAAAATAATTTCTGGTATTGATTGAGATTTACATTAAAATGCAGATACACCATTTTAGGCTACAATTGCTGAGAGACAGTGAACCACGGATTTCCTTTCTTAGATTCAATCTCTGAGCCTATCAGATAAGAACTAGTAAAATGTGGCTACACTAGTCACTTGAACATTATTATTAAAGGGAAATTAAGTCGCCTCTTTGTGCCCAAGGAACTGGTTTTATTCTGTGATGAAGAAGTCTCTGCCTGGTTACCTTAGATTCTAAGGCTTAGAACTGGTCATTAGTTGATCAATACGCCTGCTTAGGAGGAAGGTCTACAGAGGTTTCTGATTTTCCAGTTCGTATGGGGTAAAATTCACTCCTATGAAGCACAAGAGCTATGTACCACTTAAATCCCACTCAAGATAGAGTATAAATAGTGCCTAACCTTTGGGCAGGGTCTTGGCACAGGGATGAATTTCTCCCATATTCCTTTGTGCTCTTCTGGGGTTCATTCATTTCTCTCTAGAATTGGGAGGCAGTATATATATATATATTTTTAATTAGAACAAATTATTCGGTGCATACCTGTTTGGGGTTCCTTTCTGATCAAAATATATGTGAAGACCAAAAAGCGTATTAAAAATTCAGAATTATGGGCTTGAACCGGAAAGAATGTTTTAGTTCATTGTTCCTTTATCTTATATTGGGGCAAAGTAAATAGACACTTCTAAATGCAACTGTTAGTCTCAAAAGGGGGATTATGAAGTTTACAAAAATGTTAATCAGTTAAGAAACATAAATACATTGCCAAAACAATTATTTGAGCTTGTTTCTGTTTTTCGGCACAATGCTTTGGAATAAATATTTATTATTCACATTACCATGTAAAAATCCCCACATAGGTGGAAACTAAATATGTATAGAAGTATTACAAAAACAGAAAAAGCATGCTGAAAAGACCAGGGTTAACAAAGAGCAGGAGACCAAATATAAGAATCATATTATACCTTACTCCAGGAAATTGATTTGTATTAGTAAAAACCTGATTGTTTCATGTCCTCTATTGTCTGTGATCCTCAGTGTTATTCTGTTTGTTTCTGCTGATAGTGCACCCTCACATGCATAAGCAAAAGCATTCTGCTGTGTGTTGTCGATCAGCAAGAGAAGAAAATGACAGCGGCATGCACATGCTGATCTGAGGAAGAGAATGAGAAAGCAGACACTGGGAAAAAGAAAAGTGAGGAGGGACGGGGGCAACTGAGTTTCATTGTGCTGGACTTTGAACACAGCAGTAGAGTTGGTTCAAAATGTTGGCACATTTTGTTCTCCTTTCAGAAAAGACCTCTAATAGAATAGACATCTAATACTACATAGCACTTGCTTAAGAAACCAGTTCTGATGCTGTCAAGCTCTCCAATTATTTCACTGTCTCCAATATCTCTTCTTGGAGGAAGGCTACTGAGAGGCAACTCCACTAGTATCTGGTCTCTTCAGGACTTATCTCCCACCTATCAACTGAGTTTCAGGCCTGGATATGGTATAGAGAATACAATTATGTGGTGGTGTTGATTTATGATCTCCTTCTGGTAATGAATAAGATCAGGTGTCTGAGATTTTTTTTTTTTAGATCTGCATTTAATATGAATGACTAAGGTGTTCTTAACATATCCCTTTCATTGCTGGTCTACATGTAAGTTCAGATGGTCTTGAGTAACTCCCTTTTCTTTGAGAAATCCCAACACGTAGTTTTGGATTTAATCAATCACTACTCTAGGACTCACCCATATTATATTTGACAGAGTTCCACATCCCATCACCTCTCTTGGACAGAAGGGAGCCATTGTGGCCTTGAATTAACTCTTCCCTTTCTTTCAAGTTTTGTTTCCTTTTACCTTCCATTTAATTCTGTCAGTGTTTGCTTAGTTTTCTTTTATCAAGTAAAACAGATACCCCCCCGGCCCATGTACTTCTGGAAAATGCTAGGGCTCAGCTTTGGGGGAAAATGTGCCAGCACGCCTTCCTGCCCACTGAGGAATCATCATAAATAAAGTATCGCTGCACTACTCAGAAACATCCCTTCTTCAGATAGATGCAGTTAAGCCAGCCTCCCTGTACTTTTGTACTGCCTGGGTCTGGATCCAGATCTAAACCTCATGGCTTGTCCCTGTCTCTATAATGATCTGAATCAAAATCCAAGAATTGATTATTATTAAACTTTGTGGATGTTTGGATTAGAGGTTTGCAGCTTCTCCTCTCAGCCTCCCATTCCTTTTCACAGCTAAAAATATCCTTGCTCAAAGCAGCAATTCTTTCCTGACACATGTATTCCAGGAAGGCTGGAAGAAAATGATGTGTTAATGTAAGCTTAGCTCACTGGTAGCCAAAGTGTAGCCTACAGACCAAATACAGCGCACACAGGTATAGTGTGGCTTAGGTCCAAACATGTAGTGCTCAATCTTCTTTCAAGTGGTATCACATGACAGGACTAGTCAAGGCCAGAGACCATGCTTCATCATTAAAGAGGAGGGGACCTGCGATCTCTGCTCCATTTCATACAAATTAGCCGTTGTTATCTTTGTACTGTCTCCCTCATAAGCAAGGCAAAATTCTGACACCCTCATGAGTATAAATTATATACATACATTCCAATCCCTCCTCACAGGCACACTGATAAAGCAGGTACTTCAGAGGATCCTGCAGTTTACAGTGAAGTCTGGAGAGTCTTCCTCCCTTCTTATGGCAGTTCACTTTCTGACACTTGGCTAGAGGGGGCAGTTTCAAGAAAGCTCACTCCCCAGTCATCCTTCTTGAAAAGAGATGGCCCTTCTTGTCATGTGACAAAGTAAATAGTCAGTACTCCTCAAAGCACACCAAACCCTCCTCTTTCTTTTCAAGGAGGCTGAACAAAGCACCCGGCGAGTGGGGATCAGGCTCTCCCATCTTAGGCCTTGCTACTTGGACATCACACACAGACAAGGGAAGCAGAACATGTGCTCTCACACATTAGACAGTGGGTGAGAGGGAGTCGAGTGGTTACTCTCTTCTGTTATGTTGCTTCACATTCTATGAGTAGTAGTGGGTCTATAACATCACAAGTGGATGCTGGTAACTGCCCTGCTGTTTCCTCTTTCTCTCTCTAGAGTCAGGGTGGCAAGCTTTAGGTCTGACAACTGAAAGTGAAGCACTTCCAGTTCTCAAAATAGTAACTAGGGATAAAAATAAGATTTCATGATTTTAGATAAGAAATTATTATTGTTTAAATACAACCTAATTTTAACCTTGTATATGCTTAAGAATTATTTCATTTATGAATTAATTTGTTGATGTCTTTTCCCAATTTAGTATGTTTAAATAGAACATTTTACTAGTGTTAAATGCTATAAATACATTTAAGGATTTACGTTTCTTAAATCTCTGAAAATTGCATCTTCCAACCTCATTCATGGTTGCATCTGTGTTCTACTTCCTTTGACTGCAGCCCCATAAGCCTTCTGTAAAAGCGTACCTTCTTCTGCATCTTGGACATGACCCTACCATTGCAGTCGTCTTGTTATCAACTGATGCAAGACTGCAACTTGCCAGGATTCTCTAAGTATCATATTGTTTGTGACAAAATCAGACCAATGGATGTTGAAAATACACTAAAATTTGACACTGAAAACTCTTTAGTTTCCTCTCCTCAGCTATTTTTAGTGGCCGTGTTTCTGCTCCATATAAGCATTGTCATCACCACTGCATGGATCACTCATCTCTTAGCTGTCACAAAGACATCTCACTGCCCAAACAGAAGCCTTTGAAAATGCAGAAATGCTATTGCCACATGGTCAATCTAAAGTATGACTTCTCTGGATATAGAACTGTCTGCTGTCAACTGACAACCCAGATACATAAAACTATTCACCCGTTCAATATCATTCCATCTACATGCAGCGTGGGCCAGCCACTTGTTTCTGTTGTATAGGAGGCATGCATAGCCTTGGTTTTATCACCACAGATTCTGCAGTTCTTTGCAGCTCTTCCATGATTAGCTGTAGCTGGTCAGTAGTGACTCCAAATACGACAATATCATCCGCTAACTTATTTGAGGCAAAAGTACTGTACAAAATGTGACTTCCTGCAAAACATACTAGTTCATATTACAGAGAAGTCCAAAGGGACTCCCTTAGCCCTGGCAAATTTAGCCACTAAATATATGAGTTAACTTGGTGATAGTGAAACCTTTATTTATCTTGTTTATTTATCTCTTTAAAAGATCTACCGCTTTGCAGTGTGTGGGATCCTGATTGCACAGGGATCAGAAATTTCCACAATCATATGGCGCACACAAGTTAAGTGTAGCTTAATATTTGGATTTCTATGCCTTACAAAATCATAGTACTTTGAGCTGAACACACAATTTGGGAGGGGGGGGGGAGTGCTTACAAAATGGAATGGAAACTATGTGAAGAAAAATGTAGGAGAGAGGTAATGAGAACAATTTTAAGATGTGAAGGGCCTAGTAGCTAAAGAAATCAAGACAAATGATAAGACATTAAAATTATGAGAAGTAGAGAGTCTTTATTGTAGGTTAATCTGTAGGTATTTAACACTTGACTATTAAGAGAATAAAAGGCTAGCAGAAGAGGCTTTAATGGGGAAAATGAATATTTCACATCTTCCTTTGCTGATGCGGCTAGAGGGGATATTCCCAATCTGCTCTTACTTTTTATAAATAACCAAGACAAGACATTAGAAATAATGACTGTGAGCAATATTACTGGTTAGAGTAACTAGAGAAGTTAAAAAGTAGCAAATCCCTAGAGCCTATGCTATTCGTGCTAGAATTTCAAAGGAACTAAAATAAACAAAAAATAAGTAGCTGAACGACTAACTAGAGCTGGTTGAATGACTTTCACTGAAAACTTTTCAATAAAACTATAAATAAAACAACAACAACAATAATAAAAATGAAATATTTTTGGTGAACTTTTTGCATTTTCCCCACTCTACTAGGTATTATTATTATGATTACTAACCAAGATATGTACTACATGAATGGTTCTCAGGCTGTGGGTTGGAACCCCAAAGTGGGTTGCAACCCCATTTTAAGGGGTCACCAGGGCTGACTTAGACTTGCTGGGCCCCGAGACCAGAGCTGAAGCCTGAGCCCCACCACCCGGGGCTGAAGCTGAAGCTCAAGCCCTACTGCCTGGGCCAAAGCCAAAGCCTAAGGGCTTCAGCCCGGGGCAGCGGCGCTCAGGTTACAGGCCCCACTACCTGGGACTGAAGCCCTCAGGCTTCGGCTTTGGCATCCCTGCCTGGGGTGCTGAGGCTCAGGCTTCGGCTTTAGCCCTTCCACTCCAGGGTGGCGGGGCTTGGGCAGGCTCAGGCTTCAGACCCCTCTTCTGCGGTCATGTAGTAATTTTTGTTGTCAGAAGGGGGTCATGGTGCAATGAAGTTTGAGAACCCCTGTACTACATCTTTAGAAACAGGAACCATCTTAGAGGATTAGAAAGGGGGCCAGTGTGGTGCCTATCTTAAAAACAAAAAAAGAAAAAAAAGGAACGAACAATCTTGGTGATTACACACCTTTGAACCTTGTTTTAATAGGGGAAATTAGTTGAGAGCATCACAAAAAGCATATTAATAAACTACCTGGATAAATGTACTCTGACAGGAACAAACCAGCACTGTTCATGCTAGAATTCTGTGAGAAGATAAATAAGTTAGAAGATAAAGAGGAACCATTCTGTGTCATTTATTTACATTTCCCCTTTTGACAAGGTCCCTCAATAGAAGCTTTAAAAGACATGTAGCAACCATAAAGCTAAAGGTAAAATCCTGCAGTAATAAATTTGTGGCCATCTACTTTTATGGCAGGCACAATGGTTATCAACTAAACTGTACATATACTGAACAGGGAATAGACTGTTTAGGAACTTCTGCTCTTTATATCCAGGCCTCTTGCCAATGAGTTGAGGAAAATATCTGTTTGCTGCCAGACTTGTATTTTGCTTGTAGGCCAGACATTCATGGCTAGATTTTCAAAAAAACTCAGTTCCTAGTCAGGCACCTAAGTGAACATGGCCAGTTTTCCCAAGTGCTTTATTAATATGTCTTTTGAGAAACATGGTGGATGCTGAGCATTTTTGAAAATCTGGAGACTTCATTTAGGTGCAAGACATGCACACATTATCCAGCTTCTTTTCAAATACAGAATAGAAATAGCAACAAAGAATCCTGTGGCACCTTATAGACTAACAGACGTTTTGCAGCATGAGCTTTCGTGGGTGAATACCCACTTCTTCGGATGCAAGTGGTGGAAATTTCCAGGGGCAGGTTTATATATGCAAGCAAGAAGCAAGCTAGAGATAACGAGGTTAGTTCAATCAGGGAGGATGAGGCCCTGTTCTAGCAGTTGAGTGAAAACCAAGGGAGGAGAAACTGGTTCTGTAGTTGGCAAGCCATTCACAGTCATTGTTTAATCCTGAGCTGATGGTGTCAAATTTGCAGATCAACTGGAGCTCAGCAGTTTCTCTTTGAAGTCTGGTCCTGAAGTTTTTTTGCTGCAGGATGGCCACCTTAAGATCTGCTATTGTGTGGCCAGGGAAGTTGAAGTGTTCTCCTACAGGTTTTTGTATATTGCCATTCCTAATATCTGATTTGTGTCCATTTATCCTTTTCCTTAGAGACTGTCCAGTTTGGCCGATGTACATAGCAGAGGGGCATTGCTGGCATATGATGGCATATATTACATTGGCGGACGTGCAGGTGAATGAACCGGTGATGGTGTGGCTGATCTGGTTAGGTCCTGTGATGGTGTCGCTGGTGTAGATATGTGGGCAGAGTTGGCATCGAGGTTTGTTGCATGGATTGGTTCCTGAGCTAGAGTTACTATGGTGCGGTGTGCAGTTACTGGTGAGAATATGCTTCAGGTTGGCAGGTTGTCTGTGGGCGAGGACTGGCCTGCCACCCAAGGCCTGTGAAAGTGTGGGATCATTCTCCAGGATGGGTTGTAGATCCCTGATGATGCGCTGGAGGGGTTTTAGCTGGGGACTGTATGTGATGGCCAGTGGAGTCCTGTTGGTTTCTTTCTTGGGTTTGTCTTGCAGTAGGAGGCTTCTGGTTACACGTCTGGCTCTGTTGATCTGTCTCCTTATTTCCTCGTGCGGGTCCTGTAGTTTTGAGAATGCTTGGTGGAGATTTTGTAGGTGTTGGTCTCTGTCTGTGGGGTTAGAGCAGATGCGGTTGTACCTCAGTGCTTGGCTGTAGACAATGGATCTTGTGGTGTGTCCGGGATGGAAGCTGGAGGCATGAAGGTAGGCATAGCGGTCGGTAGGTTTTCGGTATAGGGTGGTGTTAATGTGACCATCAATTATTTGCACCGTAGTGTCTAGGAAGTGGACCTCCCGTGTAGATTGGTCCAGGCTGAGGTTGATGGTGGGGTGGAAGCTGTTGAAATTGTGGTGGAATTTTTCCAGAGTTTCCTTCCCATGGGTCCAGATGATGAAGATGTCATCAATGTAGCGTAGGTAGAGAAGGGGCGTGAGTGGACAGGAGCTGAGGAAGCGTTGTTCCAGGTCAGCCATAAAAATATTGGTATATTGTGGGGCCATGCGGGTGCCCATAGCGGTGCCACTGATCTGGAGATATATATTGTCATCAAATTTGAAATAGTTGTGTCTGAGGATAAAGGCACAGAGCTCAGCAACCAGTTGTGCTGTGGCATCATCAGGGATACTGTTCCTGACAGCTTGTATTCCATCAGCGTGGGGATGTTGGTGTAGAGAGCCTCTACATCCATGGTGGCCAGGATGGTGTTTTCTGGAAGGTCACCAATGCATTGTAGTTTCCTCAGGAAATCAGTGGTGTCACGGAGATAGCTGGGAGTGCTGGTGGCATAGGGTCTGAGTAGAGAGTCCACATATCTAGACAGTCCTTCAGTGAGAGTTCCAATGCCCGAGATGATGGGGCATCCAGGATTTCCAGGTTTGTGGATTTTGGGCAGTAGATAGAATAGCCCTGGTCGGGGCTCTAAGGGTATGTTGATTTGTTCCGGTGTTAGTGTAGGGAGTGTCCTGAGTAGATGGTTCAGTTTCTTAGTGTATTCCTCAGTGAGATCTGAGGGAAGTGGCCTGTAGAATTTGGTGTTGGAGAGTTGTCTGGCGGCCTCCTTTTGGTAGTCAGACCTGTTCATGATGACAACAGCACCTCCTTTATCAGCCTCTTTGATTATAATGTCAGGATGGTTTCTGAGGCTGTGGATGGCATTGCGTTCTGCACGACTTAGGTTATGAGGCAAGCGATGTTGTTTTTCCACAATTTCTGCCTGTGCACGTCAAGGAAGCATTCAATGTATAGGTCCAGACTGTCATTTCGACCCTCAGGAGGAGTCCATGTGGAGTTCTTCTTTTTGTGCTGTTGGTGGAGGGTAACTGTGTATCAGTGCGCTGTTCAGTGTTGTCCTGAAAGTATTCTTTGAGTCGGAGACGACAAAGTAGGCTTCAGATCGCCGCAGAACTGTATCATGTTGGTGGGGTGGCAGGGCAGAAAGAGAGTCCCGAGATAGGACAGATGTTTCTTCTGGGCTGAGTGTGTGGTTGGATAGATTGACGATATTGCTGGGTGGGTTAGGGGTACCACGGTTGTGGCCCCATGTGGCAGGTAGGAGTTTAGACAGCTTACAGTCCTTTTCCTTTGTAGAGAGGTGAAGTGAGTGATGTAGATCTCCTGTCTTATTTTAGTGAAGTCCGTTTGTATGGAAGTTTGGTTATTAATGAGAGTCTCCAGGTTGAGAGCTCTTTTTGATGTTTTCCTGTTTGCTGTATAGGAGGCTGATCAGGTGGTTCCTCAGTTTCTTTGATAGAGTATGGCATAATCTCTCACTGTGGTCTGTGTAGTATGTAGATAGCAGTGGATTTTTTACCTTTAGTCCATTTGGTATGATGTCCATCCGTTTGCATTTGGAAAGGAAGATGATGTCTGTCTGTATTTGTGCAAGTTTCTTCATGAGGTTGATGGATTTCCACTCCATACGGCTAAATGCAGTGCCTTGCATGGTGTCAAGTATCAGAGGGGTAGCCGTGTTAGTCTGGATCTGTAAAAGCAACAAAGAATCCTGTGGCACCTTATAGACTAACAGACGTTTTGCAGCATGAGCTTTCGTGGGTGAATACCCACTTCTTCGGATGCAAAGAAGGCACTTCGGATCCGAAGAAGTGGATATTCACCCACGAAAGCTCATGCTGCAAAACGTCTGTTAGTCTATAAGGTGCCAGAGGATTCTTTGTTGCTTTTACAGATCCAGACTAACACGGCTACCCCTCTGAGAATAGAAATATATATTGAACAGTATCAGAGGGGCAGCTGTGTTAGTCTGGATCTGTAAAAGCAGCAAAAAACTACAAAAGTAGTTTCTCCTCCCTTGGTGTTCACACCTCAACTGCTGGAAGAGGGCCTCATCCTCCCTGATTGAACTAACCTCGTTATCTCTAGCCTGATTCTTGCTTGCATATTTATACCTGCCTCTGGAAATTTCCACTACATGTATCCGACGAAGTGGGTATTCACCCATGAAAGCTCATGCTCCAATATGTCTGTTAGTCTATAAGGTGCCACAGGACTCTTTGCTGCATATATTGAACAGTTCCACCTTTTCTGCACGATTACTGACAATTTTACTGTCTCCATCCAGCAATGCACCTATATCATGTATACATTTTATTTTGTTCCTGATATATTTAAATAATTCCTTATTGTCCTTACGCCTACTAGGTATAGTTTTCATTGATACCTTTAGCTTTCCTTATCAATTGTCTACATTTCATAACTTAGTCATTATTATCAACTTCCTCTTTCCCCATTTTTCTTCTTAACCAGGATGGATTTTTGAATGAAATAAATTTCTGTCATGATTACAGACCTGTGGTGTTTTTGAGCATATAACAAAATATTCTCGAACAGCTGCCAATTATCATTCACACTTTTGTTTAATTTTTCCCTCCCAATCAGTTTTGCTTTAAATTGTTTCAGCTTGATGAAATTTGCCCTTTTACAGTGCCAAGTAAATATATGTTTCTAGTCAGGAATATTGTTTGCACCTGTGACAGGGTGCTGGGCAAAGGGTTGCTGATTCAGTCTTCTGTCAGGCCAGCTCCCATTTAGGGGAATAAATTAGAGCTTTCCAGAGATAACCCGGCCCTAATTGGGGAAGCAGAGACAGCAGCTGCCTAATTAGCCTGGGGTTGTATAAAAGCTTAAGAGAAGAAAGCCAAGGGGTGAGCAGAAAGAAAGGGAAAAGGCAGGGAGTGGAAGCAAGGAGGTAGTGCTTCCCTCTTGCCTGCAGCTGGTGAAGGGCCAAATGTATATGGTGAAACAGTGGTGGGAACAAGTCTGTTCCCACCAGTGGTTTCTAACCCCAGGATCTGACTTTGTGAACCTAGCAGAGGCAGGAGTCAAGGGGGCCCTCCCACGCACTGCTACAGCACCTAATGATGTGATCACTTGTACCTACCTAACCATTCATTTTTGGTTCTGTGGTATTATTTAACTTGGGACCAAATTCTGCCTTGAGATACACTCATGCAACTTGCACTGAAGATAACTGGGGTAGAAGGTGTGTATCTGAGGGCAGAATTTATCCCCATGTGATAGCCAAATTAAGGATATTCTCAAGGTGTGATGTTCTTTGAATTACTATTTTTCTCTAGTGCCATCAAAGATTTCTTAAAAACAGTTAAGATGTAACAACTGTAAAACACAGACAACCTTGCCCACAGACAACCTGCCAACCTGAAGCACATTCTCACCAGTAACTGCACACCGCACCATAGTAACTCTAACTCAGGAACCAACCCATGCAACAAACCTCGATGCCAACTCTGCCCACATATCTACACCAGCAACACCATCACAGGACCTAACCAGATCAGCCACACCATCACCGGTTCATTCACCTGCACGTCCGCCAATGTAATATATGCCATCATATGCCAGCAATGCCCCTCTGCTATGTACATCGGCCAAACTGGACAGTCTCTAAGGAAAAGGATAAATGGACACAAATCAGATATTAGGAATGGCAATATACAAAAACCTGTAGGAGAACACTTCAACCTCCCTGGCCACACAATAGCAGATCTTAAGGTGGCCATCCTGCAGCAAAACAACTTCAGGACCAGACTTCAAAGAGAAACTGCTGAGCTTTAGTTCATCTGCAAATTTGACACCATCAGCTCAGGATTAAACAAAGACTGTGAATGGCTTGCCAATTACAGAACCAGTTTCTCCTCTCTTGGTTTCCACACCTCAGCTGCTAGAAGAGGGCCTCATCCTCCCTGATTGAACTAACCTTGTTATCTCTAGCCTGCTTCTTGCTTGCTTATACGGTATATACCTGCCCCTGGAAATTTCCACTACATGCATCCGACAAAGTGGGTATTCACCCACGAAAGCTCATGGTCCAAAACGTCTGTTAGTCTATAAGGTGCCACAACACTCTTTGCTGCTTTTACAGATCCAGACTAACACGGCTACCCCTCTGATAACTGTAAAACAGTTTAACCAACAGGATTATGATTTATAAATAAATTTGAAAAGGGATGTGAGGTTTTCTTGATTTATTTTTGATATCACAGTACCACTGGTGACAAGAAAGAATGGTGGAGGATGGTTTTGAGCATTAAACACCGGATTGGGATTCAGGTGATTTGGGTTCAGTTCATCTGTTCACCCAGCTCTACTACACTCAGCATGCAACTTAGGGCAAATCACTTAGCTTCTCTGGGCTTTAGTGTCTCATGCAAAATAGGGATAAAATTCCTTATCTCACAGGGCTGTTGTGAAGATTAATGAATGAATTTATGTTTGTGAGGTGATCAGATACAACGGTGATGGAGGCCATATAAACACCTACAGAGATGATGGCTGACTGACATGAGATAGCATAATTCCTCCATTCAACAATGAAATGTTTATATGGCAACAAGCAATCGAAAGAGAACACAAAGGGAAAGGGAACAGAACATTACTATTTATGGCTGGCCTGGTACAGGCTATTCACTGGCTCACAAAAATATAACTATGGCTTTGTATAAATCAATGGTATAGTCACATCACAAATGTTACATCTAGTTTTGTTGCTTTATGATAGCCTCTGACTCTTATTTCATCAGCCAGCCATGCAATACAACATAGAGACTCCTTTTATTAGAGGGTCTAATACTTATACTTTTTGCTGCCACCTAATTGAAATGTAATTAAGTATTTTAAGTTCTTCAGGGCTGAAGATTATCACCTGGATTCCTCTTTGAATATTGATTAATGTGTTTCTAAGTTTGCTGTTAGATTAGATTCTCTTCCCTCCACTATATCCCTCTAGCTGTTTAAAATAAATCACACTCTGCCAGGCAGATAAAACTAGATAAAGTGATAAATTTTATTTAGAGTCCAATACTATTATTGGGCCACATAAAAGGCTTCAAAAATAGAACAGGCAACTTGAAACAGGGTTGGAAAAAACAAACAATAAAACTATCAGATGAACTAATACTTCAGTAAAAATATGGGTATATCAAAACAAACGTAGGTTGAGCTAGAACCATTAACTATTTCTTTATCATCCTAACTCTTGGGCTATTTTATTCTATACTCCTGGTGGGAGATTCCATGCGTGTAACTTACACAGTCAAACAAATAATGTCAATCTGCCTTTCGCTCTCCAAGAGGGACAACTGAGCCTTTTCAGGCTAGCTGCTCTGTGAGGGAGTTTCACCTGCTTAACTTAAATCAGTTTTTAAATCTATTTAGTTCAACCAGTGCAAACCACTGTGTAGACACACTTATTTAGTTTGGCATAAACCAATTCCTAACTGACTTAAGATAAACTAAAATAAGACTGGTTTAAACCAAAATAAGTGTCCACACAGCCTTTTGTACTAACTCTGTTTAAAATCACAACTTTAGTTAAATTGGTACAACCTGAGTAGATATGGCCTACAATTTTGCTTTTAATCTCAGTGAATGTTGCTCCCAGTTGAAATTTAGCTTCCTTTTTCTTTTCCAAGAGCAGTTAGAAATATACATTCTGAATGTATATAGCGACAGCATGTAGCCAGTATTCTGTTGTATGGTACTTTCCCATTAAGTTTCCAAAGCTTCTTAAAAAAAAAAAAAGCACTGCTTAATCTGTAAACATCATGAAAATGGGTAACTGGAAGGCAAAGGATTTGCCTGCTTCATCCAGTCCAGTAATACATAACATGGGGAAACTAAGAAAGTGATTTCATATTTAAAACTGGTAAGAAAACATGACTGATTATGCAACATACAGTAATAATAAGTAGTACTTTGAATTTATATAGTCCTTTTATATTAGAGGATCCTAAACACTTTAATAAATATGAATGTTTTATAGACAGGGAAACTGAGGGACAGAGATGGGAACCTTCTTGTCCAAGGACGTTCAGCTAGCCAATGGCAGAGTTGAGAAGAGAACACAGGGAGCCTAATTTCCAGTCTTGTATTCTAATCACTAGATCATGGTGTTCTTTGGAAAACATTGCTATGGGAAATCAGTGAAGCAACTTTCATTGGCTACAAAGGAAGACTGGTATGGTAGCTTCTCTGTACTTGTATCCCAATAAACAATTTAACATAAGGAATGGCGTTCTGAATGCCAGTTGTTGCAATAATGATGGAAGCATTGCATTTATGTTGAAGTGCTCACAAAAAAAGCTTCCACTTTCTTGGAACAAGATCCTTCCTCCAAACAACCAAACTTGACATCAGTATTAAAGCTGGTTGAAACCTGAAAACTTGTTTTTCCTAGAATTTTCAAAAAACTTGATTTTTTTTTTTGCATTTTTTAAATTAAAAATCTGATTGAAATAATTATAAAACATTTTCATTTACTGAAAATCTGGGTTTTGGTGAACTAAAATTGTTGATAAGATTTTCTATATGCAATAAGCATTTTTAGGGGAAAAAGGAAAAATGTAATTTTTTTGTGAAAAAATGGAAGTTTCTGACAATGCTGACTTTTTTGCATTTTTAAAAAAGGCAATTTTGACAAATGTTTTCATTTTAAAATGTTGAAAGGCTCTTGAGTATCTCGTTGTATGAGGGAAGTCCTGCATGGACTCTGAGCTTTCAGACACATGTTGTCCTGCATAGTTCTGTTATTCTGCCAGATCACAATGTTTGGCACCAGCAACTCCCTCACCCCACATGTTGGAAAGCTCTTGAGGAATGGGACTGGACAACAGCCAACCTGAATATTCAATCAAAATCTTCACGCTCCTCCTCCTCCTCCTCAACCTGTTAGCTATCTTTGACACCTTTGATCAAGAAGGTACTGCAGACTTGCCTACAAGACCTCATAGGGGCAGACGGGTACACTTTAGGTTGGCTTTGATCATTCCTAGCAGATGTATAGCTGCTTCTCTTGCCCATAGCTTTTAACCCTTCCTGTTCAACACCAGTGCAAGACTGCTGGGAGAAAATGTGTGACATCATGGGCTACAATACCAGCAATGTGCTAACCACACTCAGCTTTATGTCTCTTTCCAATCCAGTTCTGATGTTGTTTCCCAGCTGTTCTAGTATCTATAGGAAATGGGAAGCTGAGTGAATGGAAGGAAGCTGGTGTGATGGACAACCTCTGATCCTTATCAACCAGCCACACAATATAATTTGGTTGATCATGTCAGTACAGGGTAAAATGAGTTATATTTTCACTGCCACCAAATTATCCTTTATTTTCAGTGTTTAAAAACCATGAAGACTAAGGACATTTCCCTGGGTCCTTTGATAAGATTGAAAAACAGTCCTGTTGGTAGTCTTGTTTCACCCTGTTTCCTCACTTTTGCCTAGTACTACTGTCATCTCAACTAAAATTGGATCTACTAAGTCCAGTAAAAGCAGATAAATAGAAATTATTTTCAGTCTAATACTCTGATAAGGGCTATATCAAGTACAAAAATAGGAAAGGAGCGTTGAAGCAGGCTGCAAAAATAACTATCAAAATAAAATTTCTAAAAGAACCAACAAAAGTATATATAATAGTAAACTATAATTTGTCTAAAATATAAAAATTAAATGTTGTCCTTGAAACCAATGGGATAATTGAAGTATAGGGTACTGCTCATTGTAAGAATATACAAATCTGACACTATATTCATAAAGTAGCTTCCCTTTTACCCCAGTACCTGCCTTGGTGAACTGAAGAAACTTTTTGAAGAACTATTGCACCTTTAACCTATGTATTTAGACCCTCAATGCACTCTCTTGAGGAGCCTGGATCCACCCAGATTTCCTTAATTCACATTTCTTCCCTTCCATGAAAACTTCTTGAATTTGCATCATATTCGTTTTCCAGAATGGAGAGCCTAAACTTACGAGAGCTTGGTTTGTTTCACCTAGCAAAATGAAGGCTGAGCAGTGCTATGATTGCTCTCTTTAAATATATCAGGGGGTTAAACACCAGGCAGGGTGAAGAGCTAAAGGACAATGTGTACACAAGAACAAATGGGAATAAACTGGCCATGAATAAATTTAGGCCAGAAATTAGGAGGTTTCTAACCATCAGAGGAGTGAGGCTCTGGACCAGCCTCCCAATAAGAGTTGTGGGGGCAAACAACTTAATTATCTTAAGATAGAGCTTGGCAAATTTATATGTGGATTGTCTGATTAGGCGCAGGCCTCAGAAAACCTGCTGTTCTCTTCTGGTTCATGTCTGATGTTCTTAAAATCTCATCCTTTGGGTCTTCAGCCAGTCACCTGTAAGGGTTAGGAAGGGTCTTACCTCTCTTCCTGGCAATGTATACTATGGGGTGGGATGATGGGGTTGTTTTTTTTAATCTCCTTCCTCTTGAGATGGCCATAGCTGGAGATGGGACACTGGACAGGGTGGGCCAGTGCTCTGAGGTAGTACTGAGAATTCTTTGTCTTAGATGCTTGCCTGCCTGGTTCTTCCTCATATGCTCATTGTCAAATGGACCATCATATATGGGATGGGAAAGGAATTTTCACCTACGTCATATTGACGGTGACCTTGGGGTTTTTTCACCTTTCTTGGCAGCATGGGGCACTTCCTGGGATCATCTTGCCAATTTTAAGTCACATTGTAAGTCTCATCTGTCCTGGAGAACAGAATGATCAAGCAATGTTTTCCTGGAGAACAACCATCTGTGTGATCCTACTTAGACAGTACAGCAGTTATAACAAGTGAGGGTCAGAGCTGAGGTCCTTTTTCAGTTAAAATTAGATGTGCATGATGCCTAGATTCTATGATGATAATGAGTGCATTAGAAACACTAAAAGATTTGTAGTGGCCTTTTAGCTAACAGGGATACAATATACAGCCACAGACATAGTCAACTAATTTGCTCTGGGTCATGAGAAAGATAATCACTTTATTACAAATGAGGCATACAGAAGAAAGACCTATTTTTAAAATTTGATTGAAGATGGCAATAGCTAATCCCACCTGACTAATAGTCTTGCCCCATCTGATCACGCTGAATCATTATGTGTTTCCATGTATCTACCTATGTTTTTATATGGCCTGTATAACCACTGTATCTGAGCATCTCCATAAAATATAAAGTATACACTTAGATATTTCTCTCTCTCCTTCCTCCCCTCCTCTATAGACAGCAGAGTTTGCAGTCTGCTTGTTTTGCATAGATTTTTGTTTTGTTTTCCCTTTTCCTTTTCTTAAATAACATTATGTTATTGAAGGGTGGATCAGAAGGCAGGTCAGAGGATTTGCATTTTACTGTGAACATGCTGGTGTTCATGATCATCATCATCCTGATCTCTCCCATGAGCTCCAGATTAATTGGCAAGAATCTCTTTTTCCCAGGGTCGCCCAGAGGATTCAGGGGGCCTGGGGTCTTCGGTGGCAGGGGGCCCCCTGCCGCCAAATTGCCACCGAAGACCTGGCACTTCGGCAGTGGGTCCCGGGGCAGAAGGACCCCCCACCGCCAAAGACCCGGAGCGGAAGAAGCTCCGGAGTCCCGGGCCCCATGAGAGTTTTCTGGGGCCCCCAGAGCGAGTGAAGGACCCCACTCCAAGGGCCCCAAAAAACTCTCGTGGGGGGCCCTGCGGGGCCTGGGGCAAATTGCCCCACTTGCCTCCTCCCTCCCCCCCCCGGGGCGGCCCTGCTTTTTCCTGCACATACAAGTTTGACTCTTGAGATTGACTGTTCCATTGCTCCAGTGGGTTCTAGCTTTTGTGGGAAGTCATGATCATGCAAGGTGAGGTGCTATATCTGGTACCTTGGGCCAATCCTATGGAGGGATTTGAAGATGAGATCTGAAACCTGGAATTTGACCTAGTATTCACCTGGAAGCCACTTAAGCACAGAGCACAGAAAAGTTGTCTTTTCTGTGGTCTGCACTGCTGAGCAGATGGGTTACTGTGTCCTGAGCAACTTCAGCTTTTCAAGGTTGGTGTTTTCAGACTTAGATACAAAGAACTACAATAATCAAGCTTGGAGGCCACAAATGAGTAGATCACCAGCCTAATTCCAAATCCAACAGAAAGGGTGCACAGTCTTCTTTCCAGATATATCTAGAAAATCCCTTTTTGTATCCCAAGCTGTCAGAGAATCCAGAAGCAGTGAGGAGTTGAGATAAACATCAAGACTGCAGTCTACCTTAATGATCTGAGGACAGATATCCTGAGTGGAGAGTGATGTTAGATTCAGCCAGCGGCTTTTCATCTAGCTTTTGATGTTAGTCAAAATATTAGAGCTGGGAGATGGTTTGCAGCTGATGTGAAGACGATGAGGGTATCATCTCATTTGCACATTGCTGGCATTTTAGTCCATGCTGTTTCTGTCTCCTCTAGTGGCATCATAAAGATGTTCAAAGGAATGGGAGAGAGGATGGATCCTGGTGGAATTCCACAGGTGAGAAGGAGGGGAGGGTGTTGCTTCCTGATCTTTGATTGGTTTGGAGAAGTATTGTGTGTTAATTGTGCTTGTTGTTAGTGAAGATCTTGGGGTTGGGAAGATGGCCACTGTATAGCAAGTTTGTGCCACACCTCTGGGTGCTGTGCTGTGGAAAAGGTCCAAGCTTTGTTCCCTAATAGAAGAAAGCAGGAGGCTTAAAAAAAATCTATTTACATAAGCAAAGGTTTTTGGTTGTTTCAAGGTGAGGCAAGGTGCAGCCTCTGGCCTCAGTTCTTGCTGGTAGTTAGGGAGCACAAATGACATGGTGTGGGGAGGCAGAGTTTCTCTGTGTTTTGGGTGTTTCTCATCAGCAGAAGGCAGTTATAGCATTTGAAAGAGTTGCAGTGGTTGCGATGTCATTTGTTTACAGAAGCCACTCCTACCGTGGGTCTGTTACTGCTGAAAGGAAACAGTAGGGAAGTGTGACTGCAAAGCAGTCTTTCAAGCTCTCATTCAGACTCCGGTTGCTGGGTGTTTCTGGTTCCCTGGCAGGGTGTGTCCTCTGCTGTGTCTGTGGTTGCTAAGAGGGACAGAGGAGAGAAATCGGATGGCAGGGGCCTTTTAAGCTGTTGTTCAGGTGTAAGTGCTGCCTTTTTCTGGTTTCTTAGCAGGGATGTCCTTATGCTGGCTCTTTTCCTGACCCAGTATTTCCTATCCTATGCAAGGGAAATACTTATATTTTGGTATCACCTACTTTTTTTTTTTGTTGAAAGAATCTAAAATTTCAAAATGAAGATCATCTTAATTATTTGTTAGAGGGACCTTTTACATAAATAAAATAATTTTATATCTGATATTATTTGTTCTTCTTCCTAGGTGTATAGAAAATGTAGTTTCTTCATCTAAAGAATAAGCTTTCTGGCAATCTTTTGTTAATTTTATATTTTTCGTACAGAGAAAGATCCTTATAGCCCCATGCTTAGCTGCTGAAAAGATCCATTATAATACTTATTTTTAAAGACTATTTAGGTTGAGGATGTTGGTAGCTATAACTACCTCACCTCTGCCAGTAGAGAGGAGCATAACTTAAGAGTGAGGCAGTTTAATAGCTTTGGAACTTTAAGTAAGCTGAACTCCATTATATGCAGCAAGTGCCTGGTTCTATTGTAAATTATAAATAAGATCTTTCTGATTGGTTGATCTCTGTCTCCTAGGAGTCATCTCCTGAAAGATATGTGCCATATTTCCTGTGACATCCATCAAATGGGTACTGGTTGTAGCGAAAAAAGTTTACATGACAGGATCCAGCAACTTGACTCAGGTTCTAAAGAATATCCCCTTTCAAACTCCCAAAGAAATGTAGTATCACATCTGTTTGTGCATCACACCTGCTTGGCATAGTACCAAGGATTCTCTTTTTCCAGGCAAGAAAGATGAAGTACTAGTTATCTTTTACATTATTACCCAGAGATTTGGAGAAGTAAGGCCAATATTGCATCTGAAGTGGCTAAACCTATATGCCACATTATGCCATTTCAAAATAATTCGCATATACAAAAATTATATAATGGTTCTGAAAATGTTAGTAACAGGGATCAGACAATGCAGCTGTACTAAAGAAATGTATCCTTGATATTTCAGCTGAATATTTACTAACAAATCTTCCATTTTTATTCAGGCTTTGAATATCATCTGTCAATAAAAAGTGAGAAGCATCTTCTGGTGTTTAATACACATATGTATATTTTGGTTCTCAAAATATCTAGATCCATCTAGCCAGAATGTAATTTTAGCATTATAGGAAGGAGAGGAGGGCTGCTTGCATCTCCTTGACCCCCACATTAAGGACCCCTGCTTAAATGAACCTCTTGTTAAACTGCAACATGTCCTGACTACCTGCAAACACTTATGCATGTGCTTAACTTTACTCATCTGAGAAGTCCCTGACTATGCATAAGCTTAAAGTTAATCACATGCATAACTGCATGCAGGATCAAGGCCTGAGGTAGGTCTACTTTCTCACTAATCTTCACAGGTTCCTCTTAAAAAAAAAAAAAAAGAGTAATCAAGGTACAACAAATCCCTGAAGCAACATATATACAACTTTTGTGGCTTTCCTAAGTATCTTGTTTGAATAATAGGATGTAAGTGTCACAGAGTGTGGGGGAGACAAGGCCCTGCACCCCCGGCTTCCTGCGATTCACCATGACTCTCAGCCACCCAGCAAAACAGAAGGTGTATTTAGACGATAGGAACACAGTCCAAAACAGGTCTTGATGGTACAGACAACAGGACCCCCTTTAGTTAGGTCCATCTGAGGGCCCCAGGGAGGCCATAGTGTAGGGATATTAAAGAAGGTTTATATTAAACATGGTTTATATGAGAAATGATTTATTGATTTATTGTTAATTAATACTTTATAACTTAAGGTTTATGTTAGAAGTAAATTTGTGATTCCCAACATTTAGCTTCTAACCTGCAAGCCACCAGCTGTGTCTGTGTAAAGCCTGCTCAAAGAGATACTTGGTATAAAACTTGTTAAACATTAATTATCTCTAAGTAAGCCAAAACAGTAGTTGTTATAGTGTATAAATAGAGACCCCCACCCTCTGTAAGTTTTCATCTCACTTTATCTTTGCTTGTTAAAAGACAGGGAGTCTCACATAAATTGGTAACACCCCAAAATGTAAAGAGACAGTGAAATAGATGTGATTAAGATAGAGAATGTATGTGAATGAATGGTTAGGGAGTACCAGCCTGAAAAATTCAGTGTCAGCTGAAGAAGGTGTCAAGTGGGATCAACCAGATGACCCCCGGAGGGCAAACTGGAATCCACCCCACCACACCTCAAAGGAAGGAAAAACAAAACATCTAATAACATGGAGCCAGCCACCTGCTGATTGATTTAGCAACAGCAAAATGAAGCAACTCTCATGAACTGACATAGGAATAAATTCCTATAAAACTGGACTCTAAAGACCGAGGACTTTGAGTCTATGGTTCTGCTGCCAGCCTCCAGGAGCATCAGATGCATCTGACACAGACTCGGCTCCATCCTCATGACCAAGATACCTGGCCAGTAACTTGGCATGAGCAACATCTAGGCTGGTAACTATAACATCTATACAGAACCTGAATGAATGATTGTGTGAATGAATATGTGTGTGTGTGTGTGTGTGTGTATGTATAAGGAATAAGTAGTAATAGAAACAAGTAGAAAAACATTGTTTTTTGTTTTGTTATGGTATTTACAATAAATGTGGCATCTTTGCCTTATCCCTCTTAATAGGATCCTGCTGGTTTTTATTGTATTGGTACAACAATAGCCCCATTGGGAAGCCCAAGCCCCGTTGGGGCGCCTCTCTCCATTTCCCAGCCACCTCCAAACTGAAACTCCCTCCAGCCGTCTCACTCAGCCTCCCCCCTGGCTCCTCCCCTAGCCTTGTGTCCTTTGTCCAGTTTCCCAGGCAGAGGTGTTACCTGGCCTCCAACCCCCCTCCTGGGTTCTCATTTTACATTCTCAGGTATCCTCCCTTCCCCAATGCAGGCAGTCCCAGCAAAACTCCCCTGCAACCTTCCCAGGCCAATACTCCCCACTCAGCATTCAAAGAACACATCAAGAACATTCCCACTTCGTCACAGTAAGCAAATAGCAATTGATGTCTTGTGGGCTGACGGAATCATCATTATTCTAGACAGTAGCTAACAGAATTGTGAAGACTAGAGAATACCTTTTTAATCTGCAATTTTCTATTAAAGTCCTTCCAAATGCTCTTTTTTTAGATGGTAATTTTGTGGCTCTACTGGGTATTTTATTATTGCCTTGTATGAATAGCTTTCTAAGCTTTACTATTTTTAGAATTGTGTATTGCCCCTCTCTGTCCTATCATCCTTACAATTTTTCTGGCAGTGACATTTCTCTGTGTTTCCCCCATAGAGCTGCATAGTTTTCCATGACTAAAAAAACAAATAAAAAAGGAGTGGTACCTTTAAAGTGCTCTGCTGTGCAATTTGCTGAAGGTAGTGCTTCTGATAATCATCTTCATGCAGTAATATTGGTTTAATTCCTTTAGACACTTTAAAAGGGGAAAACGAGTCCTCCTGTAGAGGAAGAAAGAACAAATATTTTAGTTTGTTTAGTTTTCATTTTTCTTGTTTATGGTGCAAGAAAACTATGGCTTCAGCTGGAAGTTTACAGAAGTGGCTTTTGAGGCTTTATTCCCCCCGCCCCCAAAAGTGGGCAGGGGAGAACAGCCAATGCCCAACAATTAGGTGTCTTTTTATGACTGCAGGGAGGGGAAGTTTCTATAGTCACATAAACTGAGAGGACAACATGCAACAACACAATTGACTGTACTTTTTGTTACACATTATGCAAGTTGTTACGTTTACAGACTAATATTTACCTGGGCACCTGAATGGAATGGAATTTCTTTTCCCTAGTACTGAGACCTAGAAGTACTTAGAAAGCAAGCAGGTTCTGGACAATGTTCTTATACTCTCATAGAAGACAAGACATTATTGGTCCTGGCCAGCTAAACTTCTTGATTGATA
Source organism: Mauremys reevesii (assembly GCF_016161935.1). Lineage (NCBI taxonomy): Eukaryota > Metazoa > Chordata > Testudines > Geoemydidae > Mauremys > Mauremys reevesii. The sequence goes on along the minus strand of NC_052624.1, from coordinate 171,297,129 downwards.
GTGGATCATATGATCCTAGTTTGAAGTTAAGAAACCTCCAGTTTCAATTTGTAGAGAGAGTTAATCTTAGTAGCTCTTGGTCCCTGCAATGCCTCAGACATTTTTACCACCCTTAAGATGGTAGATTTGTACTAGCTACTCTGCTAAATGTTGTTTATTTTTTGAAGAGTTGTTCTATATTTCTTATATAATTGGAAATGTGTATACTTTCAATAGATCTCAAATATCTAGAAATTTTTTCATACATCCTAAAGAGCACAACTTTATAGTAGAAGTAAAATAAAAAGTTAACAGATCTCATAAACTACTGGAACCTACAGCTAAGGGCAGACAGTTTGTTTTATTTTTTTTAAAAGGCAGCCCAGAAGCATTTATAACTAAACTCAGTAATGCTTCTATAACAACATTGGTTATCCTTAAGTTTTAATTTATTTTATGGGAATTTAAGGGCCAGATTAGATGCACTTACTCACCCTGAATAGCAATTTACTCCATGGATCGTCCCATTCAAGTCAATGGAACTACTAAAGGTGTAAGATACTACTCCATCTGCATAAGTGTGGCAGACTTTGTCATTTTATGTCTGTGGTTACAGTGTCTTTGAAAGTACTGTGCCATATTTCTTGAAGGCAAGGCACACAAGGAGGCCTTTGTTTCTATATCAGCCTTCTTGTTCGTATCCTGAAGCTCTACTTTCATTGAAGTAATAGTGTCTTGCAAGGATAACAGTGTTGCATCAATTAACTCTTCATCATTGATTATAATATTAGTACATTTCTGGAATCCTTTGTGGGATCATGAAAAGAAGGCTGCCTGCTGCACTGTAGCTTTAATGACAGGAAGTTTATCTTGCATACTGTTTTCACTTTCAGCTTCATCTTTAGACATAATTAGGCTGCACCCATTTCCAGAGCTTAAATCCTGACTACTGTACTATGCTCCAGAAACCACAGTGACAAATGCAATAAAAAAAAGGAAAACTCATTGGAGCTGCAGAGCTTTAACAGTACACCTCCTACTCCAGCAACAGCTTGTTGATGTGTCCTCACCCAAACTCTGGTTTAAATATACTGGGATTGTAAATCAGTTCCAAGTTTTCCAGTGACAATGAAAGCAGTATGTTAATGCTTTGGATTAGTATTAATGTTTGATTTCAGCTGGTAAAGTATAGTGTATAATTTCTCCATAACAGTTGTTCCAAAACTATTTCTGTTCTGAGGTGAAGTGAGGTCTGGCAATTTGAGCCAGGCCAAAACACTTAAAGCTCTCACTTAAAATTTGAAAATCTGAACTATATTTGCAAACCCTTTTTAATGTGACTAGGATGGTCCAGGATTTATTTGAAACCCAAACAATAACTGAAATTTTTTTCTGACTTTTTAAAAATACACTCTAGATGCCAATATAGGATTGCTGTCAATTATAAATCTACAGGAATATTGAGAGTTAAGTCTTGCTTTCCTATTGGTTACTGGACTGTCTCAATATTTAGGAAAAGATCAGAACTGCAAAAAGAGCACTGTATCCATGGCAATGGGCAGAGCATCTATTCAACACACAATAAGAAAATTACTTTATTTTTTTCTTCACTGTTTTATTTTCACAGTTTATAGGAGGAATAATGACCTGCAGGGAATTCCAGTGCAATTGGAGCCCAATCCAAAGCCTGTTGAACTCAGTGGAAAAGCTCCCATTGAGCTCAACGGACTTTGGATCAGGCCTTACTGATCAGCTGGATGAAGGCCATCGTCTTCGCTTAAGGCACTACGCTCTTCCAAATTGATACTTTGCTGCGATGAAACACCTATTTATCATGGTATTGTCTTTACAACTGGATAATTTAGAATAGTTTCCCATTTAATAGGCACCAATTCGGCTTTATTAGCTATTTATTGAACCTACAGCATAAACTTAATTTAATATTGGTCTATATAATTGTAAAGATGGGTGGAATTGACTAAGCTGTTTCATTAGCATAAAAACAATATATTCTTCACCTATAATTATACCAGAGAGACTTTTAATCTTCAGCAGTGTGGAGCATCTGCATCTTCTATTTGATTGGCATTATGGCAGCTCAGCACTTATAGAATCATAGAATAGATGGGACCTAAAGAGTTCATTTAGTCCGTCTTCCCCATGTTGAGGCTGGATCAAGTAAACCTAGACCATCCCTGACACGTTTGTCTAACCTGTTCCTAAAAACCTCCAGTAACAGGGATTCCGCAACTTCACTAGGTAACCTTTTCTAGTGCTTAACTATCCTTCTAGTTAGAAAGTTTTTCTTAATGTCTAACCTAAATCTCCCTTGCTATAAATTAAGCAGAGTACTTATTGTCCTACAGTCAGTGGCCATGGAGAACAATTGATCACTGTCTTCTTTATAACAACCTTTTATATATGTAACCCTTCTGCCAGATGGAACTGGCAGCAACCAGGATTGGGTTCAATATCTAGGGGTTCCTTTTTAACAATACAACACAGAACCAACTCGAGCCCCCACCCAATAACTTGAGAAAATTACACACCACTCCTGGGTGCCTCTGAGAGGCAATATTTCCCCACTTGCAAGCAAAGAGTCTGAGTGTAGAAAAGAAACTTCTAATGAAAGGAGGGAAGTCTCCTGACATTAATTAGGGAAAATGCCACAAGCAGGATTCATAATCATAAAACTGTGAGCAGAGTGCATGGGGCAGTGTTTTCTGCCTCATGTTCTTGAGTTCTACAACCAAAAGTTCCTTTTCTGTGCCCCTCTTTGTTCTCTCACCAGACCCCACTCACAGTGGTTGTGCTTGGTCAGTGAGGACCCAGGGTTCAGAGGTGCATCTGTGCAGGGCTGCCCAGATGGGGGGGGGGGCAAGTGGGGCAATTTGACCCAGGCCCTGGGCCCAGCAGGGGCCCCCACGAGAATGTCGGAGGCTCCGCAACAGCCCCACTCCCACCTCCACCTCCACCTTCCCCCATCCCCCGGCACTTCAGCACGCCGTGTCCAGGAGCAGCCCTGGACAGAGCTAAAGCAGCATGGATCAGGTGGGGACTGAGCTCCTCCCGCTCAGAGCCGTGTGGTAATGGGCGGGGCTGCTGCAGCGCTGTCCAGGGCCGCTCCTGGATGTGACGCGCTGAGGCTCTGGTTGAGGCAGGGCCAGGGGGGTTGGATAAGGGGCAGGGAGTCCCAGGGACAGTCAGGGTGTAGGGAGGGGGCAGAGGTTCTGGGGGAGGGGGCGGTCAGGGGACGGGGAACAGGGGGTTGGATCATGGGCCTTCTGAGGGTCTGTCAGAACTCAACAGGGGGGGTGGATAGGGGTCGGGGAAGTCAAGGGACAGGGAGCCTGGGAGTTCATGGGGGTTGGGGTCCAGGGATGGTGGTTGGGGGGGGGGCTCCAGGAGGTGGTCAGGGGACAAGGAGCAGGATGGGTCAGGGATTCTGAAAGGGGCAGTCGGGGGGCAGGAAGTGGGTGGGGGTCAGATAGGGGGCAGGGCCAGGCTGTTTGAGGAGGCACAGCCTTCCCTACCCTAAAGCTCATTCAGCAGTTTGAGGCTTGCAAACAGCTATTTAACACAAAGAGCCAAGCTGTTATCTTTTCCCTTAGGGATACCATCCCTTTCACTTCTCAAATGCCAAATTATAGTCTACATTTAATTTCAGTGCCATAGGGAGATTCATGTCAGGGGTGGGTAGCTTCATTTAAAATTAGCCACTTTAGATTAACAGTGATAGCGCCAAGAGAGACATGGGGGAGGGATCACATGAGAAGAGCAATATCCTACACCACCTACCTCCTTCCCAACCCTACCAAGGGAGACCCCTCTCCCCTGCATTCCCTGAGGCTCCAGAGGGGTTAATTCAGTGGTTCTCAAACTTTTGTACTGGCGACCCCTTTCACATAGAAAACCTCTGAGTTTGACCCCCCCCTTATAAATTAAAAACACATTTTTAATATATTTAACACTATTATAAATGCTGAAGGCAAAGCAGGGTTTGAGGTGGAGGCTGACAGCTCACGACCCCCAGTAATAACCTCATGACCCCCTGAGGGATCCCGACCCCCCAGTTTGAGACCCCCTGGGTTAATTTAATTTTAGCACCCTGTGTCCATTCACATGCATGTGCTATTTTGAGCATTTCAGTTTTCACAACATAGGCTCATCCTGGATTTTGGAACAAGCTCAAATGCTCAGTTCGTGGAGTATGTACATAAGCTATACTAAAGACAAACCTACAGTAACCGTCTCCAGTTTGTGAGGGACCCCATGGAGCCAGTCTCTAGGAAACAGATAAATGCATGGAGGTTAAGTTCATTAATGTCTATTAGCCAGGATGGGTATGGAATGGTGTCCCTAGCCTCTGTTTGTCAGACGGTGGAGATGGATGGCAGGAGAGAGATCACTTGATCATTACCTGTTAGGTTCACTCCCTCAGGGGCACCTGGCATTGGCCACTGTTGGTAGACAAGATACTGGGCTGGATGGACCTTTTATCTGACTCAATGTGGCCATTCTTATGTTCTTATGTTCTAACCTAAATGAACCCAAAGTTATGGAGACAAATATGAGTCAAGGAAGCCAGCAGAGTATCAGAAACCCAGAAAAATCTCTGACTGGATGGGCTCAAGCGTTTGGTCACAAGCTGAGGAGGTTCAAAAGTTTTGGATTTTTTTTAAGCAGAATTTTTTATTGTTTCTTTAAACAATCAAACACAGCAAGCAGCAAATATTTGGCCACACACTTCTGAAACCCCAAACCACGTTCAAGTTTTGGCAGACTAATTTCAGCTTTTCAATTAAAAAAACCACAACAAATTTTGAAGGAAAGCAGGCATTGGCCATGATTTTTTCTGCTTTTTAAAACCCCCTAGTTTTCGATCCAAAAAAAGTTTTTACGGAAAACATTTGTCCAACCCTTTTAATGAGCTTTAGTGCCTTTTAGCACTAGCTGATGCTGAGAACCAGTGATACCTTGTAAAGGTGACTTGAAAATAAGTTTTCTCAAAACTGGGTTTGTGCCAAGATGCGGAAGGTTTTTAAATGTTTATTTTTCCCAGGGCGGCCCGGGGTGGGGGACAAGTGGGGCAATTTGCCCCAGGCTCTGCAGGGGCCCCCACAAGAATATAGTATTCTATAGTATTGCAACTTTTTTTTTATGGAAGGGCCCCCTGAAATTGCTTTGCCCCAGGCCCCCTGAATCCTCTGGGCAGCTCTGCATCTGTGTGAGTTCACTTCCCACCCAGGGAAGAAGGAACCTTGCTTGCTCTGCCATCTGAGCACTCGCTCTGGCTGGCCACCACACCAGCCACGGTTCCTCTCCACTGGCCACCCTGCCACCTGCTTATTCCACTCTGCTGGCCACCTTGCCAGCTGCCATTCCCCTCCAGCTGCCTCTCTTCTGTGACTTCTGCAGGTCAGTCTCCAGGTTCCACCCAGCTCTAGTGATTTTCAGCTCTGAGGCTGGGCAGAGATACGGTCCCACCACAAGTGATTGTCAGCTCTTTTAAGCACTTAAAATAACAAAAGGCTCCTAATGGAGCCCAGTTAGCTCTACCTTTGAACAGTGAGGAGGAACAGGTTAAACCAGATCAGGGACCCTGAGGGAAAGCCCACACCTCCTGGCTGGGAGCCCTATCTGCCTCTGTCTCCTCCTCCTTCACAGGGATCTGGCATTTGAGATCCTTTCAACTGAGGGTGACCCCTTCATTTGGGACAGGTTAAGCCAGAGGTAGGCAACCTATGGCACACATCCAAAGGCGGCATGCGAGCTGATTTTCAGTGGCACTCACACTGCCCGGGTCTGGCCACCAGTCCGGGGGGCTCTGCATTTTAGTTTAATTTTAAATGAAGCTTCATAAACATCTTAAAAGCCTTATTTACTTTACATACAACAATAGTTTAGTTCTGTATTATAGACTTATAGAAAGAGACCTTCTAAAAACGTTAACATGTATTACCGGCACGCGAAACCTTAAATTAGAGTGAATAACTGAAGACTCGGCACAGCACTTCGGAAAGATTGCTGACCCCTGGGTTAAGCGAAGTTCTGCACCCCTTTACTCAGACAATAAAGACAACAACACTGATAACAACATTTCACTACCCCTGCATACAGTACTAAAGTGATTTGTAACCCAACACCAGCCAAATTTGATCACATGGAGCTACACAGCTCCTATCTGCTAGATTCCTACGCAGAGTAAGTGTGTTCATGTAAATACAGTTTGCTCCTGAAGTCCCCCCACAACTAGCTGTCCGGGAACAGTTCATTCAGATGCTGCTTACACATATTTGAAGACTGTTATATCCATCACTTCAGTTGATGAATCCATTTATGTAACAGCTAGATCCAAGGCCCACAAAAGGGAGAATTAATGGAGAGGCTCATATGTGGTGTCTCTGAATAGGAAAACTGTTGAAAATCACTTGGTCAGCGTTGCCACCTGATGGAATGATTATGGGCCTACCCTAAAGCCCATTGAAGTCAATGGCAGTCTTTCCAGTGCTTTCAATGAGCTTTGAACCAAGCCCTTTAGAATTCAGGATACTCAGGGTGGGAGTTTCTAAAGCATTTTCTAAATGTTGGCCTAATTCTGCTCCATTGAAGGCAATGGAAGTTTTACTTACATTGTAAACTCTTCTGGGTAGGGTCTGTCTTTTTATATGTTTCTTCAGTGTCTGGCACAATGAAGTTGGAGTTTTTAGGTGCTCCTGCAATACAAATAAATAAGAACAATGGGAACAGCGGTAGGCCAGTGCTGAGCACTTTAGAAAATCTCACCCTCTAAATGGAAAGAGTAATGTTATTTTACATAAGTGACATGATAATAAATTATATAAACTGATTTACATTTGGTTATAAAATTTTACTACTTTTGAGATATTATGAACACTGTCTTTTTCATATTGTAAGTGAAACCTTTGTAAGTTTTGAATATGTGGAAAAAATAACAGAATAACTTCTATAAAAAGAACAAAACAATAACAGGTGTAACAAAAATCATTTTATACCATTGCAAAATTGTTCTCTGATCACTCAAAATATAACCATAAATTCCTTGTCCTCCTTCAGATGCTGAATTTTCCTTTCCATGCACTTCCTGTAAGCAAAGTAGTTTAACGGAGTAGTGAACAAAGAGATAGTCAAATGATTGCAGATACATCCTTAATTAAAACTTAATTTAATGCTTCTGAAAGACACTGGATTAACAACACTGGAAATTTAATTATTTATCCACAGAATAAGGATACTGTGGGTAGTATAATGAATGCTTTCCTACCAGCATACTGCAGCCATGAACAATGAGCAATATAGTTCTTTGCTTCTCCTCTGAAAGTGTCAAAAATTATGTCAATCTGTGCTAACAAAGTATTTTTTGTGGTGTAAGTCAAGCAACTGAACCAAGCCTACAACTCATTTCATATTGGGTAGTGACTTCAGTGATTGTAGACTTAGGATGGATTTGAATCAGTAACTCAGAAGTTAAAAGGACCTAACTCTCATTATCAATACCTTGAGCTATCTAGAGATAAACTGTTTTGCCAAACTAATCTGTGTATTGGATACATAAAACTATGAGTAGCTAATATAGTTCTGTATTTTCAAAAGACGTTATCAGTTACTTGCCCACACAAATATGCATGATCAGAGAATCTACGTGGTTGACATTGCTTGCATGCCTAGTTTTTAAAGAAGTCTTCAGACACTGTGTGGAGTATTAGTCATTTTTTCTCAAGTCTTAGCTGCATACTCTATATATGGAGATGTTAGACCGGGGTCGGCAACCTTTCAGAAGTGCTGTGCCGAGTCTTCATTTATTCACTCTAATTTAAGGTTTCGCATGCCAGTAATACATTTTAACGTTTTTAGACGGTCTCTTTCTATAAGTCTATAAGATAGAACTAAACTATTGTTGTATGTAAAGTAAATAAGTTTTTTAAAATGTTTAAGAACCTTAATTTAAAACTAAATTAAAATGCAGAGCCCCCCGGACCGGTGGCCAGGGCTGGGCAGTGTGAGTGCCACTGAAAATCAGCTCACGTGCCGCCTTCGGCACGCGTGCCATAGGTTGCCTACCCCTGTGTTAGACAATAGGTGTGGCAAGCCACTAGTTGTGGCCTCTGTAAATTGAGATCAGCATCTGCGTATAAGTGAACTGACTGGGCCACAACCCATATAAAATGGAAGTGAAGCTTAAAAGCTGGGGAAAGCTATTCTCACATCTTGTCAAAATGACTTGCAGACTCAAGATCTTTATTAGATTTGTTGCTGCTGCTAGTTTCTCAGGTAGAAGCAATGCCTTGTAGTGCTTCTCATCAGCTCTGGTTGGCCATTCCTGTCTAACTGTGGTCCTTGTAAATGTCATCTACACGTTTGTCGATTCCAATCAAAATTATATCATTTCACTATAGTGACTACCCAGAAACTCCAGCTAGTGCTCACTTTGAGCTGGAGGGAGACAGAAAAGGCATATACATTAACATCTGTGCTCAAATCTCTGCACTGGCTTCCTGTTCATGTCAAGGTGCAATTCAAGTCATTTGTGATACTGTTAAAGACCTTAAATGGCCTACAGCCCCATTAGCGGAGACACCAGCTCTTGCTCAATTCCCCATTGTGACCATTATATTTATCTCAGATGATCTTGTTAGCAGTTCCTAGGAGAGAACATGCCAGAACCAGCAGCAGGGCTCCCACAATTAAAGGCCCTGCCTTTGGGAATCGCCCCTTTTGTGGTTTTAGGGAAATATAAAAGGTATTTAGGGACAGACACTGAGTTTACTGTGAAAAATGTTTTATCTCCCAATTTATGGGGCAGTAGAAGGTAATTTGTACATAACTTTATATTTCTTTGTTTATAAATTATGTGTAGTAAAGTACATTATCCAAGCAAGGCAGGGAGGTGAAGGTATGGTCTGTGAATGAGAACTGTATTTCAAGTGAAGCACATTAGCAATTTAGATAGGTAATTAAATTGTTTCTCTTAATCAGGGAAAGGCTGGTGTAGACTGAAGTGTCTCCTCCTATTCTGCGGTCAATGTATAACATGCTCTCTGATGGGAGTGAAATTTATGAGGGGAAAAATTCTTCCTCTGTGTCGTATATTTGTGACAGGAATTTCAAGTGATGGGAATTCATTAGCAATTGCATATCTAAAAAATCAGTTTCTTTTGTGGTTTACTATGGATGGAGGAACTTTAAGGAAAATACCTCCAAATGTGAAAAAAAATGTATGTATGATCAATTCACTGAAATACGTAAGGGAAACCTCAGACATGTTTTATATACATGCTTCAAGCTTGTCTGTCTTCAAATGTTACATAAAACTAAAGTTATTACTGTGGGTGTGCTGTGGATGGCTGGTAGCAGGAATATTTCTAAGTACATCCAAAGTATGACATTTTAAATAATTTAATTCATAACGATAGAAATGGATGTCATATCCTGATATGTTTAGCATTGGGAAATTGATATAGGTTCACTCTACAGCTCCTGGAAATAGAATGTTATTGAATCATGTGAAATTCATGCCGGGTTTGCAGCAGTAAATTAAGATTACAACTCATACAGTGGCAGGTTATTTTTGGACTAGTATCTCTAATCTCATTATGTCTTTACTAAATTGCTTGCCTGGAAAGACATGGATGAGAAGACTTTTTTTTGTACATTAGAGTTAAATCATGGCTTCAGTGTGTTTGATCTCCCTGTGCTCCTTTGAGATCTGTAACAGTCAATGGCAGAATGTACTTTTGTTAGAGCTGGTCAAAATGGTTTCAATTTTTGGGTCAAAAAATGGCCATTTTTCAAAATTGGAAATGTTAATGCAAAAACTGGTTTCAGATTTTTCTTTTTTTGTTTCTTCAGAAAAACTGGAAAATGAAAAATTTAGGGGTTTTTTGGTTCATAAGTTTTCCTTCCATTTCTCCGCCCCCCCCCTTTTAAAAGGTAAAGTGATAACAGGGGTGACATGAAAAAAAATTGCAGCAGGGTAGGAGAATAAGAGGGGAAAGGAAAACTAAATTAACAAAAATCAAGTAAATAAAAATTGTTCCTTTTCAAAATCTGTGGAATGAAAATCACTTGAAACCGCCAGATTTTTTCATGAAATGTTTATTTTTCTACCAGCACAATATTTATTTACCCCTGTAGCTTTATAAGGTTTGAAAGGGACTAGCAACCATATAGACTACTCATGGGACCTTGCCTTGTGAGTCTTCTAAGACTCCTCCTGCTGAGAACAGGGACGTCCAATCTTGCAATACTCTGGCTATTGCTACACTGCAAGTGAAGGCATGATTGTAGCAGAGGTAGACATATCCATGCTCACTTTAGTTTGCCTAACCCTTTAACAATAGTAGTGTAAACGTGGTGGCTATGACATGCTGAAGCCTGTTCTACTGCATTTACACTACTGTTGTTACCCATGCAAGCTAGACCAAAGCTAGCACGTGTGTGCCTACCTGTGCTACCATCGCATGCAGCATGGATATATTCTAATGGGCAGACACTCAAATGACATACTTTTTGCAAATAAAAGTTTGTGACTTTTTTTAAACTGACATCCACAATGTTTGCTTGAATGTAAAATGTCCCTATAGATAAATAGAAATAGCTTGTTTTTTCAGTTTGTTAGCAGTAAAAACCTACAACGAATTAGCTTTTTTTTCACTCTGTAATTGTAGACTATAGTGAGAAGGCAGTAACAGGCTACAATTAGCTCTTGGCCATAGAAACCAACCTGCCAAATATGCAAAAGGAGTTAAGAGCAATGTAGGGACCTCATCCATGTTCTTTGAAGAAGGTCTGTAAAATCCTAAAACTGCTTCTGCCAGGCAATTTCTTAGGGACAGACCTTCAACAGGTGAACATCTGCATTACTCCACGATTTCAACGGAGCTGCTCCAGATACCACCAGCTGAAGCGCTGGACGTTTATGTTTATTACCCTCTTTCTTAACTAGAGACAAGTAACACTTTGTACAGTCAGATTCAGGGCATATTATATAAAATCTAGATGCATTCAATACAGGGAAAGGGTAGATTTAGACAAGTAAACACATTATTTCCTTAAATCAAAGGTCTGTGAAGTGGGCTTCTTCCTTCATAGGTTACAACTATAAGAAAAGAAACATGTCAAGACACTCATACATTTTATTTTGGAATTACTTTGTATTGAGCCTACTGTCTTCTGCCCTATGCAGTTTCGTATTTCTGTCCCAAAGTGGAGAGAAATCCCTGGAAACTACATTTATATCCTTTTACTTACACTGACACAAAAGAGTTACCCTGTCATAAAAGGTAGGGGGAGACAACTAAAGGCAATTTTGGTTCCAGATTTCTTTCAAGGTTGGGAAATCTATCTCGTTTTACAATCTTGGAAATGAGTCAAGTTAGAGACACCTCCTCTTACAAAGGGTGGCTTTCACCCCATCCGTCCCGTTCCTCACTACCTCCCTTTTTGGTCAGTCATTTCATCCTTTTTGTATAACGTAGATAGACCTCAATAACTCTACATTGTTTCTTAGTTGTTCTCATAAAGATGATCTCATTCATATTAAAGTAGTTTGACTTATGAGTAGAATTGGAATGTTCTTTAGTTCCTAGCATGATATTTGTCAGAGTTCTCAGATCCTAAATGATTCTTTATGTTGGAGAAAACCAGATGAATAATTATGGACTATTGGAGGATGATTTAGGGGGTCTGTCTGTCCCCCATTTTGTTCAAGATATATATGAAACTGCTAGGAGGGTTATTAGTAAGGAGATACTAGGTGAGTTGTCTTTAGTATATGAATATATAGCTCTATGTCATATTTAAATGGATCACACTGACCACTTGGTGGCTGACAAAAAATGGGGTATTGATAAGGGCTGGATGGCTGAAGCTCAGTATAAAAAAAGAGAGAAAATGTGGGGAAGTGGTTGGGAGAACTTGCAAGTATTATAACAACACCTCTGATTAAGGCAGTGCCTTTGTCATTTGTTACTGAGGTCCACAGCTTAGCACTATGGTTATTATTCAAGGCTGTTCTGATCTTGTTTTTACCAAATGTATGTCAATTTTAATTGTAGTTAGGATTCTTAATGTACAGGTTGAGCACCTACTAATGGAAAGACATTTTTTAGAAACTGAAAAATATGACTATGAAAGACCTTTGCTAGCTAAAGGTACAAGTAATCACAATTACAAATAATTAAAAAGCCATAGGTATACTATTGCCAGTTGCACTGGAAAATAGACGTGCATGATTCAGTGACATTAGTCCCAAGACAGGCAAGCAGTACATTTAATACTGAGGTTGTGCGTACGTTACTCAGGATAATTATTTCATTAGCAGCTAAAATTTACTGTTTATACTGCTGTTCTTCTAGAAATACACTTGAAAAATTTCAGGATTGGTGAAACAAGTTTGTATGTCTGTTAGGGGCATTGTGTTCTCAGCACTGGCATCACTGTTGTAGATGACCATGTTCATGTCAAAAGATGAGACCTATCTTTTAACTAAAGTGTGTCTTAAAGAAATTCATTCACAGTTGTATCTAGTTGACCATTATATTTGCACTGGAAAATACAGTTCAAATTATTCCATTGATTTTTTTTTAAGAGAAATCAAATGTTTCTTTCCCACTTCTTAGTAAAGGAGCCTAGATTTAGTTTGTGACCATTTTAAATAAATTCACTAAATAGGTTAAAAGTAAAAAGCATTAAAAATGACCCATTTTTGAGATTTCTCTTCATAGGTCCCTTTTGGGTACTATTTAGAACATAAAAAAATTCAGACTTCTCAAATGGGTATATATACTATTGTGTCTGAAATACAGGGCATGTTTGAATGTAATATGTCCACTATTAAGTATTTCATATTTCCCCCATAACTTTTTATTTACACTAATCCATTTGTTGATGAAGGCATTTTACTATAGATGTGGGAAGCATATTACTATCATGAAGCCAACACAGAATGCATTTAACCTAAGCCTTGGTTTACAGGGCATGAGGCCATGTATCAAAGCATGGACTCGCCACATCCCAGCCCCTGCTGTGGACCTATTCCTCAATTCCTACCCCTTATATCATTCAATGAAGCCCCATTCCCTCTTGTCACAGGGGACATGTTCCCTTGTTGCTGACTCCCTCCCGCTGAAAGCAGCTAGTCACCACCCTGCTGGGCACCCACGCTCACAGAGACATCCACAGAGAAACAGGCAAGTTATTTAGGGACTGATTTTAAACTGTATTTGGGTGCCTAAATTTGCAGTTGGCCTCCCAAATATCTTTAAAAATCTGGCCCTTAGTCTCTCTTTGCCTCAATTCAAAACCTGCAAAATGGGGATACAGCATGTTATGAGGAAAAATACACAAAAGACTGTGAGGTGCTCAAATACTATGATAATGGGGAGAATATAAGTACCTAAGATAGACAGAAGCTATTACAGTGTTGCCAAAGCATGCAACATAGAACACTCAGGTTTATGTTAGCAGTAGGTACAATCATCTCAGAATGAGGCAGCATCACTAGGGGACAGATTGCTTTTGCAGTCCTTCACATTTCCCATGAGTGTATATATTCTCATTAACAAGGTGCAATTAACATTGCATTTAATTTACAGATTCATTTCTCTAAAGCATTGTCCAACTTATGTATGGTGGAATCTATGGTTAAACCCTACTTCTGCACTGCACTATGGAAGTTATTTATAGCCACAAATAAGGATGATTTTTGAGGATACTGTCTCTATAGAAACTGGTGGTGGACTAGAATTAAGAGGTTTCTTAGAGGAAGTTCCCCTGCTCAATTTTCTCTGTGGAATGATACCAACAAGAGCTTAAACTCCTTGTTGGCTGGCAGAAAAGGATGTTTGGCATGTAATAAATTCATGAATAAAAATGTAAACATTTACAGTTGACAGTATTTACTTAATAAAAATGTCATCAGCTTCATTTCTTCAGTTGTGTCCATTCTTTACTTACATTCTAAACAACCAAGGGAAATTCCAGCCCGCGCGCGCGCGCGCGCACACACACACACACACACACACACACACGGTGTTAACATGATGTTAAGGTTGCTGATGTTCATTTCCAGTTTACTCAGAAACTGAAAATACAAGTGTCACACAGAAGCCCCTTGGTGCCAACTATCACAGGGTTCACTGTTCTTTACAAGCAACCTGTGTCAGACCTAACAAGCTGACGACACCTAATACATCATTTTCATGGTAAAAGCAGCAAAGAATCCTGTGGCACCTTATAGACTAACAGACGTTTTAGAGCATGAGCTTTCGTGGGTGAATACCCACTTCGTATTCACCCACGAAAGCTTATGCTCTAAAACGTCTGTTAGTCTATAAGGTGCCACAGGATTCTTTGCTGCTTTTACAGATCCAGATTAACACGGCTACCCCTCTGATACCATTTTCATGGTATTTATCCATGAAGGGTAGCATGTGAGATCACTGCTGAAAGCTTGTAACTTATCAATACTCAAGCACTGTGAGATATGTGTATGGATGATATTTAAGGAATAATATAACTAACTCCTAAACACAGCCTGCCCTTTCCATAGCTGTCAGGCTATAGCTGCTGGCTGTTCCTCCAACTCATCAGTCAAAATAAAACAAAGATTCACAGATTGACTTTTGGGCCATGGAATGTCAGAACTCTTTTTGACAGTGACCAGAGACCAGAGTGAATGTTAGAGGGCTTATTCCTTCACCCATTTCTCTGGTCCTTCTCACGTGAACAGAGAGCAACAATATGCAAAGTCCGAAGGTGCAAACAATATTCAATGTTTATTGGGGTGAACTTCCAGCAAGCTTAAATCCAAGTTCCTTTTTCCTTATTTTTGAATCCCCACTTACTTCCTGTTTGCCCCTAATTTATACAGTAATATTCTCAGCTATACCTTAACCAATCATTTTACTGAAATCTATCTAACCAATCCTAACATATTGTAACATAATTCTCTAACCAATTATATCCCACTACCCTAATTAAATTACACCTAGCAAAATTAATTATACAGCAGACAGAAACAATTAGAGAACCAGACAGATTAACAATAGAAAAGTGGGGGCCATAAAGATAAAACATACAGAAATGAGGGTTTCACAACCACAACTATTGGTAAGTGATTTCTTGCCAGACAGAATGCTATCAAACTAAGTTTTCTTTAACCATCTTAAGATCTGTTTCTTTATCTGGTGGTGATGGGCACTGTCAGGACAGGATCATCTTCCTAACAGCCCAGTAGCACCTTATTTCAATGTGACTGGTTTGGGATGTGAGGATGTGATCATACGCTTCCCAGCTTATGGCTGCCCCTGCTGCTTAGCCAAAGGCCTAAGCCTAAGAACCAGGCCTCAGACTATCCTAGTGAGAGAAGGCCCTTACACAGGAGGACTGTGATTTTGATTCTTTGTTTTATACCTCTATAACTAGCTAAGTGATAAAAATACACCTAAATTCTTAAAGTATAGGCCTCTACAAACAGGCCTGAATATCTATATCCTAACATTCCACACACACACCTTTTTTTTTTCTTTTGGGATCCTCCTGCCAAGGTATCCCTGGAAAAGCACAGGACATATGGCAACACACTTCCTGATAGGGCCAGGCATCAAGGTGGAAGGTGTTGATATTTCATCTGTCCCACTGCCCCTTTTGTAGTACTGTGCCCTGCACCTTCTCTCATATGGGCATACCACACCTATTCCAATTAGTGTTCCAGACTTCTCATTATAGTGGGCCCGAGAAGGTTGGGTCCGGGTCATCAGTCAAAATAAAACAAAGATTCTCACAGGCTGACTTTTGGGTCATGGAATGTCAGAACTGTTTTGACAGTGACCAGAGACCAGAGTGAAGAACAGTCCTTACTGCCACAACACTGAAGAGGTATAACATAGACATGACTGCTCTCAGTGAAACCAGACTCACTGATGAGTCCCACCTTGAGGAGCTGGGACCAGTCTACAGTTACTGGATTGGCAAGGCCAAGGATAGGGCTAGACAATCTGGAGTAGAATTTGCCATATGGTCTGACATTGCCCACAAGCTTGACTTGCTCCCCAAGGAAGTCAATGATCAATTTATGGTGTTCTACATAATCTTGTCCAGAGACCAGTATGCCACCATTATCAGTACTTATGTGCTGACAATGACTCATACAGATGAGAGGCATTTTACAAAGATCTCAGTGGGGCCATCAGAGGGGTACCACACCAGGACAAACTCATTGTCCTTGGAGACTTTAATGCTCATGTGGGAGCTGACTTTGACAGGTGGAGCAGCGTGGTAGGACATCACGGCATTGGAAGGTTGAACTCTAAAGCAATGGAAGGGAAACTACTTCTCTTCAATTGTGCCAAATTCAATCTCATTATTACCAACAGAGTCTTCCAACAGGCCAACAAATATAAGACAGCATGGATGTATCCCAGGTCAAAACAGTGGCATAAGCTGGACTATGTAACTGTACAGTCTAAAGATATTGAAGATGTGTACATCACTCACTTTTTGAGAGGTGCCGAATGCTGATCAGATCACTGGGTTGTAAGAAATATCATGTCACCATAAGCATTCCAGAAGATGCCTCAAATCACCAAAGAAGATCAATGTTTCTGCCACAAAGGACCTCCACAAACAAGCAAAGTAGGAATCATCATTGGAGACTGCATCAGCTGAGGTCCCAGAGAACTCCACAGACATTGAGACAATCTGGCCAAAGTTCAGAGATGTCATATATAATATGGCATCCAAGGTTCTTGGCTTTGTAAGGTGGAAACACCAAGACTGGTTCAATGAGAATAATCCTGAGATAGACCAGCTACTGAAGACAATGCATATCACATGCCAGTCCTACATCTATGACAAGAAATAGGCAATGAAGAAGGCCAGGTACCATCAGGCAAAAAATAAACTACAAACGCAATTAAGGCTAATGAAGAACCACTGGTGGGAGCAGAAGGCTGCAGATCTGTAGGAAGTGGCTGACAAGCATGATATGAAGGCTTTCTGTGAAGGTCTCTGTGCTGTGTATGTCCCAAAATCCAGTGGTACAGCCCCTGTCCTCACAGCAGATAGTAACTGGCTGCTCACAGACAAAGGTGATATTCTTTCTTTCTGGGCAAAGAACTTTGGTAGTGGGTTGACAGTTTAGAAGACTATGGCTGATGAAGCCATCAACTCATTCCTGCATTTTAGCAGCTAAATTTCCTGAAGATTCCATCCACATTGAGCACTCAGATACTGTTGTGATCAGCATCATAGAAAAACAATTGAGGAATTTAATAATCCTGTCTTCAGAGTAGGGTTTGAATAATGTGCAGTAAATAAGGCCTGGGACCACACATCGAACAACAAGGAGAAAACAAAATATTGAATAGCTGCTCATCTAAGTGAGCACTGTCCATTCTGTGCACTGAATGAGGCAGCGTTACTGTAGAAAAAATACATGCAATCATTTAATTAAAGATAGTATCATAATACATACAAACAAGGGGGTCAAATTAAAGTAGCAGAGGAAACCTTAGTTTGGACAGTTTCTAACTTTCGAGTGCTTTACTTTGCAAATGTAATGTCCTTTTTATGTAGTTTTTATGCATAATTCACACACAAATCATTAGCAATGTTTATATTATATGCTTGTAACTGTTGATACCACCAAAACCCCAAGATGGCATTATAGTTTTGTTTTTCAAAGCTGCTTGAGAAAAATATTCTTTGTTTTACATAGTGTACATACTTCAAATATATTTTTTAAAAAACCTCCCCCTTCTCTTTCTCTCTCTCTCCCTCCCTCATGTTCTCACTTCTCTCTTTATTCTTCACTAATGCCCTCTTTCTTCCAAACACTTCAGGAGCAGCCATGACTCAAACAGCTGCAGAAACAGCTTGGCTTCAGACAGTTACCACAGTAGATTTGCTTAATGAAACAGCCATCAGAGCAGCTTTATTTCAAATAGTTGCCAAAACACTATAATACAGCAACTTCAAAAACCTGCTCCAGCAACTTTGTTGCAGACCTGAAATTATCATCATTCGTGGAGGTGACATCAGACATTCTCAAGGAGGGTAATCAGGTGACATTAACTGTCATGAATAATGCATGCTTTTGTGGAACAGTTTTATCTAATTAAACATTTGTCAGAGTGAATACCATATTTAAAGGTGCACAACCATTTTCATTATAATTCCATTTTCTCTAGCTCACATCTTAACAAAAATATTTTTTTGGTCTAGATACTTTCCATGCTTGATCTCACTCCAAACATGAATATTTTTTCAAAGTTTGGAGAAAATTCTTTCAACCATTTTAGAGATACCTGAACAAGAAATAAATATAAAACACCACTTTAAAAACTAGGACTTCTTTGGACCTACATAACTCAAAACTGGCTGAACTTTACATTTCAAACATCACCCAGGGTTAGCCCTCATTAAGGGTCAGTCAGAAGTATATATGAAAAAATATGAAATGGTAAATGATTAAGATTTGATTTTGTGCATACAGAAACAATTTTGTTAAGATATTAATGGCATCATTTTCTGTATTATGGAAATGCACATAAAATCATGTAACTGTGTAGTGCCATCGATAATTTAGAAGCTAAGAAGCAGTTGAGTTTAAACCTATAGAACTCTATTTTAAAGAAGTAAAATTTCACTAATTAAAAGTAATTTTTCATGATTAATTAAAATAGATCTGTGATAACTTTGAAGAATCACGTGACTTCAGGGGTTATTTTGAAATGTTCACTCTTTAATTACTGCAGATTACACACTATAGATGCCTTATATTTGACAGCAACTTTCATGCTTGGCCAGAATAAGGAATCTTGGGTTTCCGATTTTACGTTTCTCATAGAGACACTATGTTCCAGCTGCATGCTGTGTGGTATAAAGGGTAGAATCTACAAAGATTTTTAGGTGACTAAGTCTCGGGTTTAGGCACCTACATCCCAGTTTTAGGCCCCACTGTGATCGACAAAACTCCCTGTAGGTGCCTAAACTTACTTGGTGCCTAAGTTTTTAGGATAAAAGTTCCCTCAGCGCCTATGTTTCTGCCTCTGGGTATGCACATTGCTGCCTCCCTCTAGGTGTCCAAAAGCTCCAGAGTGATTCATGAACAAGGGGAAGATAGGTGTTCAGCCACCTAAGTTGTATGTGAGCCTTGAGCCAGTAGGCATGACCCATGCTACGTATCAGATCAGGTCCTATTCAAAATCTGGCCAAAGAAGGGAGGAGGAGGAGGTGGTGCTTGCCTTATAACTTTTTTAGACCAGTGGATAGAGCACATGCCTGGGATTTGGGAGATCCTGATTAGTGCTCTATTTAGTAAACTAAAAGTTATAATGGTAGGCACTATCACCACCACTTCTTCCAACTCCTTTTCTGGAGTTTTTGTGTTGAGTGAGGCAGACCTAACTCATTTCTGCAAGAAACAGCTTAGGTGTCTAAGCCACGTGACTCCAGGAGAGGGGTTCCTGTTCATGGATCACTAAGCAGAGATGGATGTCTATCTCAATGAGAGGGGTGAGACTTAGGACATACCCCTATTGTCAGCATCTCTCGTTGGCTACTTTAGGTGGTTTCCTGCCTAGTGTGCTGGCTTTTATGGATTGCATTCTATGGCACCTGTCTTTTCCCATTAATTGTGGCACTTAGTCTCCTAACTCTGACTTTGTGGATCCCAATGCTGTTTCTGTGATTTTTCTAGGTGCCTAAACACTAGGTGCCATGACACTGAGCATTGCAATGCCTAAGTCCCTTTGTGGATCTGAGCCCATGTCCTGTGTACAGAATCCTATCATATGCAGCATTTCATTTCTATTACACCAGTAAGGTTTTTTTGCTTGGAAGTTCTTGTTTTTTCCCATTAATCATCCATGTAGAATGACTCTCCAAAGCTCTTGTTGGGTTGCTTCATTGTGCCTTTCTTGTTTGAATTTGTCACATTTATTTCCAGAAATGGATAGTACTTGGTTTCCATTTCTTTATAGAGTCATGTGTTCTAAGGCCAGAAGGACCATTGTGATCATCTAGTCTGACCTCCTGTATAGCACAGGCCAGAGAACTTCCCCAAAATAATTCCTAGAGCAGATCTTTTAGAAAAACAGCCAATTTTAATTTAAAAATTGTCAGTGAGAGAGAATCCACCACGACCCTTGATAAATTGTTCCAATGGTTAATTACTCTCACTGTTAAAAAATTATACCTTATTACCAGTTTGAATTTGTCTAGCTGCAACTTCTAGCCATTGAATCATGTTATACCTTTCTCTGCTAGATTCAAGAGGCCATTATCAAATATTTACTCACCATCTAGATACATATAGACTGCAATCAAGTCATCCCTTAACCTCTTTGTTAAGCTAAATAGATTGAGCTCCTAAAATCTATCATGATAAGGCATGTTTTCTAATCCTTTAATCATCCTCATGGCTCTTCTCTGAACTCTCTCCCATTTATCAAGATCCTTCTTGAATTGTGAACACTAGAAGTGGACACAGTATTCCAGCGGTGATACCAAATACAGAGATAAAATAACCTCTCTACTCCTACTTGAGAGTTCCCTGTTTATGCATCCCAGGATCACATTAGCTTTTTTGTACACAGCATCACACTGTGAACTCATGTTCAGCTGATTATCCACCATGACCCTCAAATCTTTTTCAGAGTCTCTGCTTCCCAGGATAGAGTAGCCATCTTGTAAGTATGTCCTGCATTCTTTGTTCCTCGATGTGTACATTTAGCCATATTAAAACATGTTTGCTTGCACCCAGTTTACCAAGTGATCTGGCTCACTTTGAATCAGTCACCTGTCCTCTTCATTATTTACCACTTCTCTTTATCAATCGTCTCCTTCCTGCAGCTCTTGCTTCTGCTATATAAAAACACTCAACAGCATGTTTACCATAAGAATCTCCTTCCTGGGTGTATGAGTGGCCAGGTTCAGTAGTGAATGAAATTCTTTGTTTAGTTTGTATTTCACTTGAAGACTGTCAAGGGGTATGCCATGTAACCCCAGAGTTAGTAGAACTCGAGTTAGCAGATCCTGGGTTTGTTAACTTAGGGATTGAATGTCTATACTTATTTGTAACCTCAGGTTAGGAATGGCTGAACCCTGGGTCCCAACCTGGGGTTCCAGTGACTGCACTGCATTATGCCGGCCTGAGTCCAACCACTCATATCCCAGATTACCTTGCACCCTCCCAAAATGTGACCACTGTAGTCTTTTTTTCATGGTGCATCATGGGAGAACTTGACTGTCCAGGGGACAAAGAAAGTCAGTCAATGGGATTTGAGGATACTTTTAGTGGACTCACAAAGCAGGAGTCCAGTGGGGCTGCATCTACAATGCAAAACAATAGGGCTTGAACCCTGACTCCAGCTTGACTCAGGCTCAGACCCTGCACTGCTGGATGGTCCTGGGATCCTGGGTCCAAGCCCTCAGTTAGTGCGATTTGGGTGTAGATGGGGATAGGCTTAACCCTGAATTTGAATCCTGGCCTTACTTTACAGTGTAGACATAACCTAAATCACTTTAAGATGACAAGTATTATATAAATATAAGATATTAGTACAGTATTAATACTATTGGGGTTGCACTGTGCTTTTAATAACTGTTCAACCACAATATCAACAAGGCATTAGACTGTATTTGATCATCTCTGTAATTGAAGGCAGCCACACCTACGGTAGAGTGTAATGAATATGAGGTGTGACCTATCCTGCCTGACTGGCAGGACAGCTCTGAGTTATTCTAATAAGCCAACATTTGCCTCCTTTGAAACACATTGGTGCAAATCTGTTCCTAGCTCCTCGCCCTTTTAAAGTGGCCATCGGACATAGACTGTAATTATAAGGACCTTGCTGATCACCAGTTAAGGTGCTCTTAATAGTACAATACAGCTTCGGATTTGATTAGAAGTCTTACAACTAATCGTGCTGACAATTACTAAATGCGTACTCTAATCCTTTGTTACTGATTGATTACAGTAGAGATTGGAAGAGATCAGGCCCCATTGTACTAGGCATTGGAGAGACACATAATAAGAGACAGTACCTGCTCTGAAGATGTGACAGTTTAACTCGACAAGAAAGACAAAAGGGATAAAGGAAATGTTATCCTCACTTTACTAATGGGGAAACCAAGGCACAGAGAGATTAAGTCACTTGCCTGAGATAAGGGAGTTTTTGAAAGAGCCAGGAATTGAACCCAGATCTCGTGAGTCACTGTCCATTTCCTTAAACTCTCTATTCACATTCAACATCTACAACATTAGCAAAACTATTCCACACTTTGAAAATTGTATTAATACTCACAGAGAGTGTTCGTAGGGCAGAGGCTGTTTGCACCTCAGAAGGAGTAAACTGTATGATAAATATAGTCCAGCTACACTAAACGGCTACTAGTCCACCTGTGACTGGGTACCTCTCTTCTGGGAGTTGCCCATAATTATAAGTAAGGCAATATAGTATCAGATAAATAAAAACATCCTACGTGGAGCAAGTCAGCCAGAACCATTCCAGTGTTTGTAGTGGGGGCCTTCATTTGTAAGTGTGTGTAAATTGAACAGAAGCATCATTTGAAGGCTGGGATGAGGAGACAAACAGAAATAAAGGAGCTGAGAGCATTTCAAAGACAGCCTGTAACAGCAAACTGAATAGAGAAAGCTTATTATACAATAATAGGTTAAGATGTGAAGCCTTTCAACAAAACATAACCCAGTGTTGATATTTAAGCACAACTATTTTAGCACAGTAAGACAGCCAAGTGTCTAACCTGTCTACAGTTCAGGGCTCTGTGTCTGAGCCCATGTTGTCTGCTGAAGTTACTGTTGGTTTTTTACAGCGATTCATTCCCAGAAGGCATACTCCTTGCCAATATATCACACCTGGA
Source organism: Mauremys reevesii (assembly GCF_016161935.1). NCBI lineage: Eukaryota > Metazoa > Chordata > Testudines > Geoemydidae > Mauremys > Mauremys reevesii. Next base: position 171,274,242 of record NC_052624.1, on the reverse strand, counting down.
GTTCAGCCAGATATAAAAGAGCTACTTCAACTTGACATCTGAGAATATTGCAATATGGTGGCTATCCTCAGGGTAGAGAGCCTTCTTGTCACAAGCTGCCTTTAAGATCTTGTCCTGGTCCCTGAGAGTCTGAAGATTAAAGTTTAGGCAGTTGGCTCAGCTGAAGTCTTGCTGGTTGTCCTGAGACAGACAACATATTCTGCCTTTTCACAAGTGGGGTTCTTCATTTATGTAAATGGTGTTTAATTTGAAAACGATAGTAATCCTTCTTTCTAAAAAGATGAGATCTCAAGATTCTACCCTCTCTGCTAGTCCATTAACCTTCATATTGGCCCAGATTCTCTGCCTCACCCAATATCTGCTACGTGCAGCTGAGGAAAGGATGATGGGGTTCCAAAGAAGCCAGTTGCAGCTTGAGGATTATTATGCAAGTTCTATACCAGATGCATGTTAGATTAGAGCAGTCCTTATTTGCGCTCATCTATGCCAGATGGCTATGAGCCTCAAAGGGCCATCCATCAGCTGGGACTCACTGGAGCACATCATACACTGGCCACACTTTTAGCCCTGACATAGAGGGGAAGAAGAGGGAGTTGGGCAGGAACCGGATATGCCAGCCAGAGTCTATCCCACATTGAGGAATTCTTTAGCTGGGAAGATCATATGGGCTTCCCAGGCCCTTTGGGCTGCCAGAGTAGCACAAAGAAGCAGGAGTGAAGGAATGAATCTGACTCATTGCTTCCATGATGCTGGTTTCACCCAGTTTTATCACTTCATTTCTCTATGTGCTGCATATACTGAATGCACCAGGCCCTTACATATATCGTCCATTTGCTTTAGAGGAAGTGGGGAGTATGGGTTCCCATAGAATTCTGAATCAAGTTCAAGGTCTCACTTCTTATATTCAAAGCACTCCATGGCCTGGGTCCAGACTTCCTGAAAGACCATTTAAACCCTGATCTTCATCCCAGAGTTTAACAACATCACTCCTCTGGCACAATGAAACTTTCAACAATAAAAATAAAGCTCATCTATCCAGGAGACAGAACCTTCTCTGAGAGTGGTCAGACCATAGTATGAACTCCCCCATGAGCTAAGTACTATCACAAACCTTTCCACTCAAAGTGCAAGGCACATTTCTTTGACCTTGCCTCTTCTAATATAGACACATATTTAACAACAACAAACTACCAAAACAAAATGTTCTACTCCTCATGTTTCTCCCTCTGGGGAAGAAGATGAGAGAATAAGCATGTGGGAGACATGTAATCACCTTGCTCAATGCACTCCTGGAAGGTGCACAGATACTATGGTGATGAGCATGGTATAAGAACCTATATAGAAATTGTCCAAGATTTGACAATGTCCTCCCAGATCTCCAGCTGTTGTACCTGAGAGTTTGACAATACTGATGCCCAATTAAACAATGTTCTAAAGTTAAACATTGTTAGTTTGTCCCTGTGGACTGAAAACTGTGTAGTTTGATTTTGATGCAGGCAAAAGGGTGATTTGAGGGAAAATGCTGCCAAATCTTGCTTAGCAGATGGAATTTTGACTTTCTTAAAGTTATGGGATCTGCTTTATATTTTTCATTTTGACATTCCCTCCCAAGCCAAAACATTAACAATAACTTTATATTACCTTTTATAGTGGTCTCAGTTTATGAGCGGATATAGAGTTGAAGTGCTCTTCCCTTGTAAAAATATATGTCCCCAGCTATACCATCGGCATCTGTACAAAGCTACAGAAAATCAAAATGAGAATGTCTACAACGTCAAAAGCCTTGTGAGGGTTTATCGCACTTAGAAAGTGCAAACATTTTATTTTAAAATGAGTGAATATACTTCTTATGAGTCAACATCTCAACTATTTTGATTAGAATTAGATTTGAACAATAGATATGACAGTCACTCAGCTGTGTCTGATTTTGCACTAAATACTTGACTTCTTTCACACAAAGGCATGGCATTTGAAAAAGAAAATTCGGTGGGAGATAAATTAACAGGTGCAAGCTAAACTGAACGAACCTGATTTAAACCAATGTAAGGACTTGTCTACATGGTAAATGGATCTGAAATAATTAAATGTGTTGCAATTCATACCTTTTGGTATGTGGTTTCAAGTTGCATGTGGAGGCTTTAATTTCAAAATAATGTAATTTCAAAAATTATTTTTAAATAGGGTAACCTTATTCCATAAGGAAAGTGTCCACATACAAGCTAAAAAGCAAATAACTAAAAAATGTGACATACAGCTGATTGAGTGATTTTGGTTCCATTTATTCTACAGAAAAACCCTCAGTTTGTCCATACAGGGGCTTGTACCTGTTTAAAAAACTGATTTAGTTTATCTGATTTTAGTTAACCAATCCAATCTTTCCATTTAGACAAGGCCAAATTGTTCTATCTTGGAGAACCACTGTAAACTATTAATGAGAAATATAATAGATGAACAAGTCTTTGACTACAGAAAACATAATAGGGCAGATTCTCCATGCCTTTTGTCATGAGTCTGCCGTTACCTACAATGTTGGGCCTAAAATTCTTTAGCTGAAAAGCCTGGAGAGTGAAATGGATTTGACAAGAAAACAAGTTCAAGCTATCTCCAAAAACATTCCTAATCACAAAGTGGAGAAACCTGGGGAGATTTTTAATAAAAAAGATTATAAATTGTTGAAAGGTGACCTGGAAAAGAAAAAATGGGTTTGTGCCACTGTTCATTTCTTGAACAGTGCATGCATCCGATGAAGTGGGTATTCACCCATGAAAACTCATGCTCCAATACATCTGTTAGTCTATAAGGTGCCACAGGACTCTTTGCTGCTTCTTCATTTCTTTCTGATTCGTAGACAAGTCCTGAAAGAGTTTTGTTTTTCAGACTAGTTTACTTTGTAGCTTTAGAAATGTAAAGAAAGTCTGTCTTCACTGGTTTTGGAAGACTGGCTTAGATTATGTATGTGGATTGGGAGATCCTCGGGTGTTAATTTAGGGGACAGGAGTGTTCAAGCTTTAACCAAAACATCATTTCTCACAGATGTTTGGGTTAAATAGGAGTTAACAAAAACCCAAACAGTGCTTTGAACTGAGTTTAAAAAAAAAATCACTTCCCCTTTCAATTAACCACATTCCACTTACATGGTTGATCCAACAACATAATATTACACGATTCACAAAGTCTTCTAGAGTCATCAAGACCTGAATGTCTATTGTAAAAACAACTGAGAAGCAAATGGCAAAAACGAGTCTTTTTTGAAAAGTCTTTTTCAGAAGGAACCCCTCACTTTGCAAGCCTTATAGACCTTACATACCAAACAGCAAAAAAGTGGCAAAACTCTTCCTCTCCCTCCCTCTCCCCTTTTGCAGAAAATCTTTATGCTTAAGCTCACACCTGCAGCCATATTATGTTGCACTTTGATGTTCCAGTTCGGGAAAAAAAGAGTTTATAAACTAAAGCATGTGCTTAAGTATCATAGACTTCACTAAAATTTCAGTACATGCTTAAACACCCTTCCTGAATAGGAACACCTTCCTGAAGTGGAGCCCAAGTCTAGTCACATCACAAAGTAGGGAAGTTTCCTGAGTCAGTACTTGGATGGCAAAACTCCAAGGAACAGTTAAGTGTTGCAAAAAGTGGTTGCGGTGATTCAGCAGGTAGCACTCTGCCCTTTCTGAGTCCGTGCTGGCTACGCCCTGCGTTGGGGATAGAAGGGGTATTGTACTGCTGAAGGAGCTGTCTTATGTTGGGGCCTGATTACTTGTGGTCATTTAAGATCTCTCATGACATTTTGTAGAAGTGGTGCTATTAACTCACTGCCATTGACAAATTCTAGTTTATTACATTATGCCTGCCTCCAAGATGCAACTAATGTCAAACAAAGCCTAAATGCAACAGGTTGCAAACTGTGTATTTGTCCAACAACCTTCTATATTAAATAAGTGCTTATAATCATTCAGGATCACCTTCTGATCTGTTACTCCAAAGAAAGTCAGGAGTCAATGGAATTTTCCCTGACTTACATTGGTGTAAATGAGCTCAGAATCTGCCCGTTGGTGGATAAAGGCTATCACATCTCATAGGTGTGGAAACAGGTTGGGAAATCCTTCTTGACAAATGTAGCAACAACCCTAGCGAACTCTGATGTCATTGGGCTCCACTTCCAGTTGAGACCAGTACCGCGCCACTATATTTGCTGACTTGTAAACTAATCTGTAATTATATATCTGATGCAGGTCATTCTAACATAAATGTCAGACTGATCATTTGGCTGTTAGCTTAATGAAAAATGCACATTTGCTGCAGTAACTTGTAACACTTTGCCTGTGGGCTTGTGGCAGGGGAAGGAGTGACCTGGCATGCACTGTAGTCTTAGTCTCCTAACTTACTCATGAAGCACTGCCACAGTGCCTATCTTCTCCACACCCCTGGGGAGAATTGTCCTTCCACTTGTGGAGAAGAGTGTTGGTCCTAAGACATAATGCAACAAGTGATTCACACAAACACTGGCAGGGAGGGGGAAGTGTACCAGGAAAATAGCACTGATGTAACAGGGTTGCTTGGGACTAATAATTCCCTCATGAGTACTGTGCATTATTTTATACTTAAATTCTTTCACTAACATCCTCTTGAATATATTGAAAAATTATAAATAAAACAGCACTAAAACAAAGTGTTCTAATAAGTTCTGTTTTGATTTCAAGTATTTTCTTCCAAGCTGCTGGAATTTATTACTGTTAGGCTCTTACTCTCTTTTGAGAATACACTAAATGCTATTCTTTGTTCTTAATTTGTATCATGTTGTCCCAATTTCCATTGAAGTGTTTTGGCATTTTTAATGAGATTTTCAGACCCATCTAGGCCTCAGGAAGAGGTATCTTTAAAAGTCCCTCACCCCCATGACTGTATTACATTTGTGGACTGGTATTTCTGATTTTTTAAAAATTAGACTGAAGAGTAGCCAATATATTGAAGAACTGACTAATACTAAATGTTACCAGCTGAGACACCTGAGTACAGCAGTGATTTGGGATGTAGGCTCTAAGCCAGTGGAAGCTAAAAAGCTTTGCAGATGTAATGGGCTCACTCTCTGTTGATGGTGGTGGTCATGCTACTCTCACAGTACTACTCCAACAGCTGTGTTGGAGTGGTCTTGGCAGCGACTCCACTAAGAGACATCTGCCTTGCTCTTCTAACTGGAGTTTAAACGCAATGATGACAGCTGCAGACAAAGTGAAGAAAAAGGAAGGCAATAGAAATCTAAGAGAAATTTTTAAGATATAAATGGAAACAACTGTGCTACTCAAGGTTTAGACTATAATGGCACAGAAATCAGGAATCCAGATTATGAAAGCAGAGATTTTAATCTCAGTTACACTAATGTGAATCTAGGGCCAATGGAGTTACTCTGAATTTAGAACAATATAAATGAGTTGAGAATTGGTCCCAGATTCCTAAAGTAACCTTAATTCTCCTTTTTGCCTACTTATATTACAACTGCTTCAATCCCTAGGCTAAGATCACACAATATATATGTAACATTTTACATGACCTGTTATGTAATTAGTGATAAGAAAAGTTGTACTGTGAACTGGTATGTTTAGAGCACAACCTATTTCTACAAGTTTTAGTAGTTTGTTATTTTTTCAGTATATTCTTCTATTGGTTTCTATTTGAGTTAGAACAGTGATAAATGTATCAATTTCAGTCTCTACGCAACAGTCACAACCCTAGTACTTAAATATAAACTATTGTAACACTCAGAAAATGGTACGTACTGTTGAAAACACTATGTACTGTATATTTTTTCTGTTGTTCAGTATTTACGCCTCCCCCCGCACTCCCTCAGTTATATATAGCTTAGTCCTAGTGAAAAAGCTAGTGTAATTGTGCATGCTTCTGTTATAAGAACTTGGAATATAATAAAGATATTACTTGAAAATTATATACATAAAATGAGATATCTTCAGAGAAATGTAGGCCATTTTCCTAGACTACCTAAATCCAGCAGATTAAGATTCAGCATTAACCTACTCTGGAGCATCATTCACACATCTAGATAAAACATACAAGTGACCCTCCCAGCCCCCCTTTATCACCACATTAATCTGGAGGCCAAATCCTGAGCCCAGCAATATAAGTGCATGAGATCCCAAAGCAGCACAAACACTGCATTTCCTCTGCCTGGTGGCTAAAGTATCAGAGATTCCATACAGAGTTGTGACACAGTTTGAATCTATGGCAGCAAGTTAATAGGCAGCAGGTTTAAGACAAACAAAAGAACGTATTTTTTTACACAATGCACAGTCAACCTGTGGAACTCCTTGCCAGAGGATGTTGTGAAGGCCAAGTCTATAACAGGGCTCAAAAAAGAACTAGATAAGTTCATGGAGGATAGGTCCATCGATGGCTATTAGCCAGGATGGACAGGATACTGGGATAGATGGACCTTTGATCTGACCTAGTATGGCCATTCTTATGTTCTTAAATGGTTAAACACACGAGCAAACAAACAACCCCAACAAAACACACAAACACAGATGTAGGATAAGAGCAGGGGGCTGTGTGTGTATTACACTACCTTACCTAATAGTAGCTGGCCATGGGCTGACTGTGTGGGAGTCCTGATCCTGAAGCACACTTTGAGATTAAGGGCTTGTCTACATGGCGCCATAGTCTGGTCTGTGAGGGTGTGAATTACAGAGTGCTCTAATTGCTCTATGTAGGCCCTGCTGAAGTGAACTCAAAAGGTACACAGATGTACTTCTGAAATCTTAATCTTTCTTGTCCTTATCTCCACTATACACTACTGTGTATTCATGTAAACCTGTGCTCTAAATGAAGACTATATTTAAACATCTTAGAAATTTATCTTGAGGATACCATAGAGCTACCTGAGTAGTTCTGTGTGCTTATCGACTTGTGCAACTTATTCATAAAATGTAGCTGTGTGAAAGTATATAAAAGCATAACGGGGATAATGAAAGAAGATTCATAAAGGAATTATTTATTGAAAAGAGACATGATTAACACAAAAACAGTGAAATAAAAACATTTGCAATCATATCCATGTTACCAAATTACACAGGAGTCAGTACTTATGATTATCCACTTTGGAGGCAAACATCTGTTAATGTGTTTTTCTGTTTCTGAGTTTTCATATTTAGTTCTCTGGTTTAAGCAGTAGCCATGTCTTCCTGCTGAGAGCTAACTTTTTTCCAGAAATTCCTCTGTAGTTTCTGTTCCCTAAATACACTCGTTTTGCTGTGGGGTCTGTTCCTCAGCTTTGTGGGCGTGAGGTGGGCCATGTCTGCATTTTCTATCCCAAATTCTTTCCTCACTTTGAGAAGTTCCCTCCAGAGGGCTTGGGTAACCAAATTCAATATGAGAATTCCTGCTGCCCTCTGGCCAGCCTCAAGAATACGCCCTAATTTCCAACGTTGGCAAGTGTGACAAAGATGTCACTATGTTCTCAGTGGAATAATGCAACTTCTCTTGATGTCTTAAAGTAGTTTAGGAATTCCACAACTGGGAAAAGCCTAAGGTGCACAGCTTCCTACGCCAACCTCTTCATAACCTACAGGTTCTGCAAGGATAGAACCCTGGGTTCCTGCTCAATTCTTGCCCCAGCTCATGTGCACCTTCAATCTATTTATCAAAATGCAGCTAAGATGCCCAAAACAGGAACATTTCTGTTTGAAAGGTAAAAGTTTCAGAAACAAAATGGTAACTGAAACCAGCAGGTTAAAATGGAAATCATCATACAACCTTAACTATAGTATGTCACATATGTTTGACCCATTATGTTTTAATTCAGCACAACTGAATTCAATAGGTGTGTTGCCACTGAATTCCATGGATGCAAGATCAGACCCTAATACAGAAGGGAGGAAGTACAGGAGTTGGCTTGAGTGTAAAATGAGACTTTTCTGTATCAAAGGATAATTCCTCCTGGCCTTACCTTCTGGTTGGGCTGCAGCAGTAGATATGCTCCTTGAGTATAGGATGTACAGTGCATACACAACTACTGGCATTCATAGTTGGGTCCAAAAATCAGCACTTCTTAAAAATGAGGTGCTGACAGGACTTTCATTTCTATCTTGGTTTTTAGCATTACCTCATTTTATCTCTGCAGATGTTCTTCCTTATTCAGGCAGAATGCCAGAGAACCATTGCCAGTTTCCAGTAAACAATGCCATAGCAGGCAGTAGGGGGTCAGCATTTGTTGCTGAAGATTTCAATCTTCACCTGACAGTCTGTGAGCAGCTCCAGAGCCATAAAGGTAGAGGTAGCCTCCGATGGCCCAGATAAAACTCACCAACCTGCACAAATAGTGGAGTATGTGTAAAGGGCTGCCTTCCTGTGCTCTAGAAGATGAGCATTAATTGGGGGGGGGGTAAGGCCAGTCTGAACGAGATCGAGATCATCAGCTTGCTCTAACTGATTCTCTCTCCTCCAGAGAAGGAGCACTAAAAACATTCCAGAGTAGCAGCTGTGTTAATCTATATCCGCAAAAAGAACAGGAGTACTTGTGGCACCTTAGAGACTAACAAATGTATTTGAGCATAAGCTATACTCAAATAAATTTGTTAGTCTCTAAGGTGCCACAAGTACTCCTGTTCTAAAAACATTCCAAATGTCTTTATTTGGGAAGGGCAGTCCTTTTTTTATTTAGCAAAATCTTTCCTCCCACACTCCTCTCCACAAGCTCCCCTATTCCAGTGTATTTCAACAGAGTTAAAATGCACATCCCCATTTATTGTTAAATATAGGCAGGTATCCCAGCAGTTATAGAGGCAGGCACTCAAGAAGAATGGCATTGAAAGCCAAAGTGAGGTCAAGTAGGATGAAGAGGGAGATCACTAATCAGAGCCAAGAGGCAGCTCATTAACCACCCAAGAAAGGAAAGTTTCACAAACGCAGAAAGGTTCCAGAATGAAATTGATCAGAGAGGCTGTGTAAGTGTGAGGAAATAGCTTTCCCCGAACCTCTGAGGGAAGAGAAGCGGAAGAGAGGATGATAATAAACAAGGGAGCAAGGTTCAAGTGAGGGATTTTCCAGAAGAGATTGATAGCCCAAATAAGATTTTGTTTAACTTTCTGTCAGACAGCTAAACAACTTAAGGGTAGAGGCCAAAATTATCAAGCCTGGATTTCTAAAGTTAGACTTCTTACTTTATATTTATGCACCTAGTTATAAATGGTTGATTTTCAGACATTCTGAGTGCCCTGTTGGAGTCAATGGAAACTGCAGGAGAGATGAAAGAAATATGATTCACCAGGTGGAAAAAAAAATAGTTGTTAGGCTACCCATGTCCTTTGGCTTGTTTCTCCTCAGGCTTTTCAGAGATCAGTGCCAATAATCGTAACTGGTCTTACATTGCTAGAAAATAAAGATAAAAAAATCTCTAGCATGAGTTATTATTGCAGGCCTGCAGTGACTGGGTGCCAACTTCCCTTTACTCTAAGGTAACTCTACTTCTCTCTCTCTCAACCAGACACTCTTGTAGAGCTTTCCTTCCTGTTAAGAAACCAGACTGGCCTTATCACAAGGTCCACTCAGAGCTAGGGTCTTCTACTCCTGACCACTCTAGGAATTAGCTCCTTCCAGGTCTGGGGCCCCTTCTGCTACTCTCTACTGCTGCGCTCTTTCTGTCTCTGCTACTCCAGGTGCTCCTTCTTTGTGGGTTGGCCCTCCAGCTGGGTCACTATAATTTTTTTCCCCCCTCCTAGGGTATCAAAGTCTTTCCTCACCAGCAGTCTCAGGCAGTCTTCCCATTCTCTGCCTCACAGTGCCACCCTCTCAGTGGCTGGTAGGGGAACCCAGGCCCCACCCTCTATTCCAGGTTCCAGCTCAGGGATCCTCTAGTGAGCAGCCAAGCTCTGTTTCCTCCTGGACCTTACTGCCTTTCCTTGAGCCCTTTCCTTATTGCCTGGCTGTCCCCTGCTCTCTGGGTTTGCCAGCCTCCCAATGAGTAACTAGGCAACTTTCCCCTGTAGCACCAAACACACCTCCCTTCTTCCAAGTAGAGACTGCAGACTACTTCCCTGCAGCCCTCTTGGTGATCAGCTTCCTGGCTTTATAACACCCAGCTCGTTCCTCCTCAGTGGGGCTCCCTGGTTCAGTCAGGATTACTCAAGCCACCTGATTCCTGTCAGCTGTGGCCTGTCTGGTTGATTGCCCACCTTCTTAGCCTACATTAACCCTTTCAGAGCAAGTGTGAGCTGAACACCACATTACAGACCTATAGGGACCAACTCTGTCCTATTACCTTTCCCTAAGCACCTGGGCAAGGGGACAGGGCAGAGGAACTGAAGTTAACTCCCCATTAGCTAAAGACCTATAGCCCCTGAATCTTGTCATACATGGCTTTAGAAGAAAGATGATAAATAATAGAACTAATTGGTATAGATTACTGATAATCAGCTGGCTCACAACTGGACCTGATTTTGTTTCCACTGAAGTCATAATGGAGTTTTGACACTGACTTCAAAAGGAGAAAATCCATGTTCTCTTTGGCTTCTTAGGTCTGGGAAAATGCATCCTGTTAGAAAATGTGTTAACTAACACAATATTAAAGACAATTTTGCCCTTAGTGTGGAAAAAGACAGGCATGTTTAAAAGTGTGCTAGCTGCTCTGCAAAGGATCTAACATGATGCTACCAGATTCTGTGAAAATGTTTGGAGAATATGTGGTTTGGTTTGGTTTTGTTTTTACAGCAAACTCATGGCAATGAACATAAAAACACTAATAAGTCTGTCAATAAATTATTTGTATCTTACTGCATTGTATGAATAAAGTTGACTTTGTTTTACTCGTTCTCACCTTTTATTTTAAATCCTCTCCCAGTCCTTGAGATCTTCCTTTCCTCTCGCTGAAGAAACCTTCCAGTCTCGAACCTATCAATTTCCTATTCCCCCACAGATCTTCCAGATTTCCTCAGGACTTCTTTCACTCCTTCCCAAAGTGCTCTGTTGAAAACCTGAAACAAATATTTGATAGAACATTTGTTTATCTACACCTTTAAGAATTGCTACCTCTCAATTGCTGTGAGGTGACCTTTCAAACCAATTCACCATAGAAATTCACACGGTTTAGGGGTGACTTTTTCTAAATCCTCTACCTGGAGAGGACGTTGAAAAGGAAATTCTGAGATTCATCTCTAGCTGCCCTGTCATTTTACCACCATTTATCTTTAATCAAATATTTCAAGATACCATCTCTAAGATCTGATCTCCATCTCTAATATGTCTATACTACATTTGCTTTTAACCTAAGATAGGCTCCTCTCCCCTCCCCCCAATGGTTTAATGCTAAATGCAGTAACAAATAAAAAACCTCAGACTTCTCTTGCTTTTTCTACCCAGCGACTCACTAAAATATCAATATTTGGCACTTCCCTCTTCAATATTTCATCCTGCCACATAGTATACAAGTAAAGACAAAGGAAGGGAAATTGTACTTTGCTTTTTTCACTTGATTAGCTAGACAGAAGCTACACAGCTGTGCTGTGGAAGCGCGGAAGTTTTAAGCAAGCCTATCTTTAATAAAATGTGGCATTAATACTGATAGCAATCAGTAGTAACAGATATAAACAGTCAGCAGGGGGAAGCCAAAGAGCACTGTACTAAAATACACATACCATCAGACAAAGGCATTTACCATAATATATATAAGGATGGCTTTGTTAAAACAATTTTAACAGTCCTTAATAAGATGGGAAATTAACTAAGAGTTCTGGATTAGCTGCTATTCACAAATCCTTTATACACTCCAAGAACAGAGTTTAGGACTTTTCCCCCACCATAAAGTCCAAAAGAATCCACCCAGCTCCTTAGGCTGGTGATCCTCTCTCTGTGGGGAAATGTTCAATGTTTCACACACAGCATATTTCCTTAGCTATGTTAGTCACTGGGCAGCTGCTCTTATGCCAGGTTTTATCTTTTCTTAATTATAAAATTACCCACAAAACACACCACCCCTGCCTACCATGCTGATTTCCCAATGCAGCTGAAATGATTTTTGAAGCAGAAAATTAACACATACTGTTGCTAGGTGGTATGTCTTGTGGGACAGCATCAGTGCTATTCTTGTGCAGCCTAGGTCCACAATCAGTGAACTTTCTCTCAGTTTTCACACCTAGACCATTCAGTAGGCAGCATTCTTACATTATAAGATGTAAACTGGTGATACTGGATATTTCAGCCTGTAAAATGATGACCTAATATCTTGAGCTCTGAGATTGTTCAGATCTGGATCCAAACTGTGCAACTGCTTCCTTCCCCTACAGTGAGCAGAATCAACTACTCAGAACCAAATAATACCAAACTCTGGAAAAGTTTGGATCTAGTGCAAAAGTTTATAGCTTGGGCTCACCTCTAACTTTTACATATCACTGCAACCATTGTAGCCAACAGGAGCTTTATCATTGACTTTAATGGCAGCAGGACGGGCCTGCTATGAAACAGGGGAGATTGATCAGTTAATTAACTAGTTACGTAGCAGTAGCAATAGTATCTGCAGAACCCAAGGGATTGTTAGCTTTAAATATATTGACTGGTGCATTTCACTATTTATAATAAATGCGAGGATTTTAAAGTAATGTTTGCAGACTTGGTGTTGTGAGGCATCTTCCACCTTCCTTCTGTCATTAAAATTAGAGTCTGCCATTTTGTTGCCTTTCAAGAATGTTAATCCACAGCTTTGCTGGATTTTTTTGGAAGTTTTTCATTTTCTTGTCGGCTACTCCAGTATCCTCAATTTTCCCTGCTTTTACCTCTTCTTCCTGGAACTCCAACTTCCTGGACATCATCATCTAACTAAGAAGTGGAGGAGACTCATTAAACTAGTCAGTACTGCTGTTTAGTTGGTTGCTCATCAATGTGAGGCACTCCTAGATTTCAACCCAAATGGCTGAACAAATTTTCTCTGGAGCAGTCCCAGTCACTGTTGATACCAATGCTAGGAAGTGAACAACCTATGTTAGCTTTTGACTTAAGAACAATGGATCTGATCCAATGCCCAGTGAAGTCAACAGGAGTCTTATTTTTCCTGTTTTCAATGGTCATTGAGTCAGGCCCAATACCAGGAGCAAATAATACTTTATTTTCATGCTTAATAAGAAATAAAAGGTAGGTGTAGCTGTGAATATAAACGATTGAAATATATGGCCAGAGCAGAGTTAGATTTTTCTAAAATACCCTTATTTTAAAGAAAAGAATGTTATATGTAAACTATACTAAATTTGTTTTTACTAGTTATAGGTATGAAGAATAATTTCTAATTGTTCAGTACAGATGTCAGAACTCGGTGTTAATATTGAAGATTTTTGGCCTTTGAATTATGACATATGGCAACAAAATACTTTCTTAACAATGTTCTTTTTATACTTCTTGAGAGGAATTTACTAAATAGTATGGATGCTGTTGATTAGATAAAATTCATTTGTCAGTTTTATTAATGTAGCTGGTACAGAAATCATCTATCTAAGTCAGGCCTCTCTGATTTTAACTTTTTTTGTGGACAAAAAAATACTGAATGTAACACTGTTTGCATATAGTATATTGCTATTAATATCCTAGAAGCATATCTTAAACAAACACTAATATCAGAAATATGGTTCAACTACAGAAAACTTTAATGGAACATTTGAATTGTTAGCATATGCCTATAAGGCCTAGATGGGGCTTGGTTTCTGACATGTTTGCCAGCTATCCATGAAGCACTGAGGTAGTTAATTCTTTTAAAAGTTCTAAAAGATATTTGTCTGCTAAATCATTGCAGCAGGTGGCCCTGAGTTGGCTTCTCCCAGATGGCTCTTTAAATTGCTTGCACCTGGATCTGCCCAGATTGGCAGCAAAGTCTTTCAAAATAAATGGAAACTTGCAATGAAAATTTCACAACTAAAGAAGTCCGTCCCCCAACTCCTGCTCCCAATGTTTTTATTAGGGTGGTTTTTCAATACTCCTCCACAGCTTTGAAGATAGAGTCAGAGAGGTTCCATCTCAGTCTCCCATGCCAATTCTCTCCCTCTGGTGTTTCTTCATTATGAGGGAAGTAGCAGATTATCTACTGCCCTGACTTTTCTTAGCCAATGACAGTGAGTTATAAGGGGCGGGGGCAGGGCTCCTTTTCCTATACTACAGGTCCCAGGCCCTCAAGAGAACATCAGCCTTGGTATTTTCAAACTCCGAACTTTCATGCTAGGACCAACTCCTCTCTCTCAGCACGCCTGGCCATTTCCTGTCTCTCTGTCAACCCCACAACTTCTGGAAGGGGGAGGACTTCCCTTCTCTGGCAACTCACTCCACAGTCCATTAATGTCTCTGGTGAGTTGTATTGCACTGCAGAGCACAGTGATCACTGACTTCTCCCAAGGGACTGAAATGTGCTATCTTCACAGTGCTCCCACATGCTGCTGGTCCTGAACTGATTGAGTAACATTAAGGTTTCCCAATTCATATCCTCCACACAGAGTAGTAACTTTTCAAATCTTAAAAGTAAAAATGGTGGTGGTGACCATGCGGTGGAGTTTCCAGCTTGCTTTTTCACACTAGCCATTCAGGTCTTGTCTGCTTTGTTTTTCCTAAAAGATATTATAGACTCCTGTGAAACTATTAGGATTATATTACCAGGAGCATCAAGGAAGTAAAACATGATTAAATTGCAAGGGCATGAGAATTTTAACCAGACTGTTTAAAACACTTTGGGCTGGTCAACACAGTTTTTGCACTGATTTAACTAAAGTGGTTTGTGGTTCACTGATTTTAATTAATCAATGCAAAAACCAATGTGTAGCCCAGTCCTTTGGTTTGATTAACACCTATTTAACTCAAACTCAGTAGTAGGTAAAGAGATCTGCTTGTGAAAGATTCTACTTCTCATCACCACCTTGGATTAAAGGTTGGGGAAATGCCCTCTTCAGCTCTGTGCCTTCTAAGGAGACCTCCAGGAAAACAGGGAAGACTAGAGACCATACTTGATATTTCTAAGTTAAAAAAATGCAAACCAGACAGGGAGGGACCAAACTAAACATTTTGTAGGCCTTCTTTCAGCATCCTAAAGTAGTACTAAAGGACACACATGCAATTTTTTTCCATTGCAAGTCACCTTTAAGAAAAGAGGGAAAGCGGTCTCCTGGATATTATCGTATGTATGAGTCCCTGGAGGCTTTTCCAACACTTCATTTTAGTCATCTGGAATGACTTATTGGTACACAGTCATCTGTGTCTCACTTTCTATGTTGAAGAAATTTGCACAGAAATTAACCCAGTGTTCCTCACACTGAAAATCCTGTCTGACTGATGCTTCAATCTCTATTTACTCCTGCCATGCACTACGGTGTCAAATTCATGGAGGCCATCAGGTTTCTGAGTAATCAGCAAAAAGGGATTGCTTCCAGACGTTGACAGTGTGCCGTTGACAAGGTCTCCAACACTAACTGGGCCACTGCTCGTCAGTTCAGAGGTCTCTTATGTGAATCTATGAATCTTAGAAAGGAACCATGTGGGAAAGTGAGAGGTGTTAAATTAGCTATAGGAGGACTAAGCTATGGTTTCTTGAATGCAGCAGACACAGAATGAAAACTAAAATGAGGAAATCATTAGAAGTCAACGTATTCTGACTTCTGTTAAATATCCATATAGTAAGGGGAGGAATGAGGAGCCCTCCCCCTTCACATTCTTATGCAGTGAGCAGCCAGAGAGCTGCTTCTTGCTCCTCTGACAATAAGGGTGCAGTAGGGAGTCACACCTGGCGCCAGCTCTAGGGGAGTACTCAGTGCACTCTATTAAAGGGTGTCGCAGCTGTTACTCTTGCATAGGCTCCTCCAGTGGCCTCTCTTCTTTGAAGGCAGTCTGCTGCCACTCTCGCTGGGACAGGGTCTTCTAAAGTTTCAACCCCTCTTCAATGAGGCAATGGCTTCTAATGCTTCAGCAAGGCTAATGTACTTTGCTGGAGAACTGAACATGCATTTTATTACACTTGTTAGCCCCTCAGTCAATAAAAGCATTAATGATAGCCTCCTTAGATAAGGCAATGCACTTCACACTTAGGAGTGGCAACTGTGTCCAAGATATAGACTATGGAGGAACAGGACAGTCACTGTCCTTAGGCACTGCACAGTCAGGAGATGAAAAAAAGTGATGTTTAGAGTTTGCGACCACCAGAAACATCTCATTCACATTACATGGTTTTTATTCACATAATGTGGCATTTAAGAATCGTTCATCGAATTCTTCCAAACAGTCTTCTTTATTAATTAATTGTTGTTATTGTCAGTTTCATTCAGAGTTCCTTTCAGTTTAACAGTTTCTTGTGATTTTCTTTCTATTAGGCCCTTGGCCAAATTCTGTCCTCAGTCAGACTGATGAAATCCCATTGACTTTCATGTAGTTGAATGGGTGTAGACAGAGAGTTTGGCCTCAGATTTCATTATTTATTTCGTATACACCTTAAGCTATGGAATGTCAAGCAGCTTTCTGGGTGATATTCCCTCTTAGGGCACAGTCCAGAGCCAGAGTGGCAAATATACACATCGAGTTTCAGTTGTTGCCAGTAAAACCTTCATGCTTTTTCCTAATTAACATTACCTCAGTATGTGATACCACTAATACTCTGGTAACTTTGGGTTACCTGTAAACTATAAATGTAAAGGTTTGCATGGTGACCACTGTACACGTATACGCGCGCACACACACGCACACACACACATACATATATATTATTGGAAGGAAGTGGTTACTGTTCATAAAAGCTTTGTATAGCCATAGGAACAGGCATCTGCTTTAACCTCCGTTACAATGTTCCTTTGTTTTTAATGTTCCTGAACTGACTTAGGTAAGCCTTATTACAATACTGACCTCCTTTGTAAAGTGCTTTGATATCTACTGATGAAAAGTGCTATATAAGAGCTAGGTTTTATTAGGTAACTCTAACTGTATGCATACTCATTGTAGTGGAAGTTACAGAGGCATTTACTCCTACCACATATCAGTTAAAAGTGGGAGTTACAATGATTCGTCATGACTACAGCAGCATGTGATTTCTACCTATCTGACCTCTGCTTCCTACACACAGGCATACTGTACCTGTTTTTTTCCATAGGAACGAGTATACTGTATATAGGTGACAAGAAAATTGTCTGATTTACATTAATCACTGAACTAGGATATGCTTCAGGCTGCCAGGTTTATTTTACTTTGCTTGAAAAAATGCACTCACAAATCATTCTTGTAAAAGGTAGGGACTATTAGCATTAGCACTTCATCTATGCAACTATTAAAAGGTTAAGTGTCTCCTTAAAGAGACAATTCATTAGTCCTGTCTGCACTAGAAAAATATGGCATACTAAGCACCACTTGGCCCCCTTGAATGTCTGTAACACATCATGTAGCCGCACACAAAAATGCTTCTGACTGAACACAAGTGTTAAAATGAGATTATCGACAGCCACACTGTGTTCCTCCACCATGCCAGTCTCCACTAGTACCATGTAACTGTGGATGGCAATGCTGAACTATTACTATCAGCCTTGCAAGTAGTTCTTCCACTGCTGTCCCAAGGTGCCCTGGGAGGTCACTGCTTAAGGGGCCTGTCTGGCTGGTTGGCATGAATCATGTTTGCACATACCATAGAGTTTGTTTTCATAGCAATCAACTTTAGCAGCAGTTCACTTCATTTTGCTCTAGTAACCAGCATTTGAGCACTTGTCGACTATCTGAGATGTGTAAATCCAGACCCAACTGAGCTAGGTCAAATGGCACATTCTGGTGTATGGTTAGGGGTATAAGAAAAAGCTACAATGGGCAACTGACTGTGCTTGTTTAAGAAAGCTGATTTTGGAGGCAGAGGAAGAAGAAATTTTGTTTCAGAGTAGCGGCCGCGTTAGTCTGTATCCGCAAAAAGAACAGGAGTACTTGTGGCACCTTAGAGACTAACAAATGTATTTCAGCATAAGCTTTCGTGGGCTACAGTCCACTTCGTCGGATGCATAGAATGGAACATATAGTGAGATTATATATATCTATATATCTATCTATACACACACACACACACACACACACACACACACACCATGAAAAGGTGGGAGTTCCCCTACCAACTCTAAGAGGCTAATTAATTAAGATGAGCTATTGTCAGCAGGAGGAAAAAAAACTTTTGTAGTGATAATCAAGATAGCCCATTCCAGACAGTTTGACAAGAAGGTGGAAGGATACATAACTTGGGGAAATAGATTCAATGTGTGTAATGGCTCACGCATTCCCAGTCTTTATTTAAGCCTAAATTGATTGTATATAGTTTGCATATTAATTCAAGTTCAGCAGTTTCTCGTTGGAGTCTGTTTTTGAAGCTTTTCTGTTGCAAAATTGCCATCTTTAAATCTGTTACTGAGTGGCCAGAGTGGTTGAAGTGTTCTCCTACTGATTTTTGAATGTTATGATTCCTGATGTCAGATTTGTGTCCATTTATTCTTTTGCATAGAAAGTGTCCGGTTTGGCCAATGGACATGGCAGAGGGGCATTGCTGGAACATGATGGCACATATCACATTGGTAGATGTGCAGGTGAACGAGCCCCTGATGGCGTGACTAATGTGATTAGGTCCTATGACTGTGTCACTTGAATAGATATGTGGACAGAGTTGGCATCGGGCTTTGTTGCAAGGATAGGTTCCTGGGTTAGTGTTTTTATTCTGTGGTGTGTGGTTGCTGGTGGTATTTGCTTCAGGTTGGGGGGCTGTATGTAAGCGAGGACAGGTCTGTCTGCCAAGATCTGTGAGAGTGAGGTATCATCTTTCAGGATAGGTTGTAGATCTTTGAAGCAACCTGAAGCAAATACTCATCAGCAACTACACACCACAGAACAAAAACACTAACTCAGGAACCTATCATTGCAACAAAGCCCGATGCCAACTCTGTCCACATATCTATTCAAATGACACAGTCATAGGACCTAACCAGCTTTCTGGCTCAGCTTTCTGGCTCAGGAAGGTCATCAGGCTGGATCTTCTGCTGGCTTCCTCAGAATTCCTTTCTATTCCCAGGAAAGGCCTGCAGAGCTTTCTGTTCCCTTCAGCTTTCCCCAAAAGACAATGACAACAACAGCTTTCCCCCTCATTCACTGACAGTGCTCATCTGCTAGCTCACCCACTCTGTTGCAAGGTTCTCCCAGGTGCCCTCTCTTAAAACTCAGTTAGGAAGCAGCTGACTAGTCAAAGGTGCACTAGACCCTGCTCCCTCCTAAAGGGGCCACTTACCCTGTGACATTCATAGATTCATAGATTCTAGGACTGGAAGGGACCTCGAGAGGTCATCGAGTCCAGTGCCCTGCCCTTATGGCAGGACCAAATACTGTCTAGACCATCCCTGATAGACATTTATCTAACCTACTCTTAAATATCTCCAGAGATGGAGATTCCACAACCTCCCTAGGGAGTTTATTCCAGTGTTTAACCACCCTGACAGTTAGGAACTTTTTCCTAATGTCCAACCTAAACTTCCCTTGCTGCAGTTTAAGCCCATTGCTTCTTGTTCTATCCTTAGAGGCTAAGGTGAACAAGTTTTCTCCCTCCTCCTGATGACACCCTTTTAGATACCTGAAAATTGCTATCATGTCCCCTCTCAGTCTTCTCTTTTCCAAACTAAACAAACCCAATTCTTTCAGCCTTCCTTCATAGGTCATGTTCTCAAGACCTTTAATCATTCTTGTTGCTCTTCTCTGGACCCTCTCCAATTTCTCCACATCTTTCTTGAAATGCGGTGCCCAGAACTGGACACAATACTTCAATTGAGGCCTAACCAGCGCAGAGTAGAGCAGAAGAACGACTTCTCATGTCTTGCTCACAACATACCTGTTAATGCATCCCAGAAACACATTTGCTTTTTTTGCAACAGCATCACACTGTTGATTCATATTTAGCTTGTGGTCCACTATAACCCCTAGATCCCTTTCTGCCGTACTCCTTCCTCTTCCCATTCTGTGTGTGTGAAACTGATTGTTCCTTCCTAAGTGTGGCCCAGGAACTTCTGGATGCCAACTGGAGAGGGCTGTGGGGTTGTCAAGGTTTCCTCCCCCACTCTGAACTTTAGGGTACAGATGTGGGGACCTGCATGGACCCTTCTAAACTTAATTCCTAGCTTAGATCTGGTAACACTGCCACCATCCAGAGATCAGTGTCTGGCACACTTTCTGTTTCCCCAAAACGTTCCCTGGGGAGCACAGATCCAAACTCCTTGGATCTTAACACAAGGAGAAATTAACCATTCCCCCTCCTTTCTCCCCCACCAATCCCTGGTGAGTTCAGACCCAATCCCCTTGGGTCTTAAAACAAGGGGGGGGGGAAATCAATCAGGTTCTTAAAAAGAAAGCTTTTAATTAAAGAAAGAAAAGGTAAAAATTATCTCTGTAAAATCAGGATGGAAAATGCTTTACAGGGTACTTAGATTCATATAGCCCAGAGGAAATCCCCTCTAGCCTCAGGTTCAAAGTTCCAGCAAACAGAGGTAAAAATCCTTCCAGCAAAAGAAGCATTTACAAGTTGAGAAAAACAAAATTAAAACTAATCCGCTTTGCCTGGCTACTTACAAGTTTGAACCATGAAAGACTGATTCAGAAAGATTTGGAGAGCCTGGATTGATGTCCCGTCCCTCTCAGTCCTGAGAGCGAACAACAACAAAAACAAAGAGCACAAACAAAGACTTCCCTCCACCAAGATTTGAAAGTATCTTGTCCCCTCATTGGTCCTCTGGTCAGGTGTCAGCCAGGTTTACTGAGCTTCTTAACCCTTTACAGGTAAAAGAGACATTAACCCTTAACTATCTGTTTATGACAGGGGCAAATAGGGGTACAGAGATCCCATTTGTTCACCAAAAGAATATCATGTAAGGTGTCTAATGAAAACCTGCATCATACTTGTCATTATGACCATTGTGAGATGTATGTATGGAAAATATTTGTATATACTACAAATTATGTTCTCTAGGTCTAGGAAAAGGGGATCTTAACCAGGCTTTGCTGAAAACTGAAGAGAACTTTGGATGAGATTAACTTCTTTAGATAGGATGATAACTTCTTAGTGAAGTTTAGGCTTTACACTGTATGTTTTGATGTTGCTTAATATGTAACCATTTGTTCACATTTCTCACACTGGTTTTTATTAGAATCTCTATTTTTTCTTAAATAAATTTCCTTTAGTTTTATAACTGAATTCAAGTGCTGGGTGTGATAGGAGAAGTAGTCTAAAGTAAAACTGGGTATCTGTTGGGAACAAAGGTTCTGGGTAATCAGGGATCAGGGGCTGGATACTATAGGGGGATACTCTGAAGGGACTTAGGGGTTGAGGTGCATCTATTGTCAGCCTGAAAGGCAAAGCCAAGACTGGTGTAGCCCAGAGGAAAGTGCTTGACAGGCTGGTTGTGTTAGGGAGCTAATACCCAACTAGTACAGGCAAGACTCCCCCGCATTGGAGGCAAGTGGTAACAAGGTGACTCACAGTCCTGGGTACCCCCAGAAGCATCTCACACAGTCACAAACAGCACATAGGCAATTCATTCTCTCAGGAATCTTAGTGCAACACCAACAGTTACTTCTCAGGCAGCAGCTGTGCCTCAAGAATTGACTCAAAGCAGAGAACAATCTCTTCTGGTGTTTGTACACCTTCTTCTACCGAGAACCTTGCATAAGAAAGCTAACAAAAACACAGCTTATTCTCTGAAGACTAAACATTAGCTCAGACACTAAGAAAAAGAACTCAGAATTTTTTGTGTAATAATGATACCTGGTGGTGCCTGCCATAACAATAATTTGGGTAATATGCCAACTATGGACTGTGTTAATATAAGTAACAGCCTCAGGTACAACAGCTTGTCTACATATCTGTGCAGCAGTTGCTACTAGTCCTGCTACTTCCTCACTGCTGTGTATTGAACACCTTAGCTTTGCTTTTGCATATATTATGCAAAATGAAATAGGTAGATATTGTAACATTATTCACTGAATCAGGTCAGACACATCCATCTTGCTTTCAGTCCTCCAAAAGCACACTCCACCACTACCTTCCTGCATCTGCTTAGAGTATAGTTGATTCAGTATCTCTTTGGGCTTTCATTGATGGGGAACACTTTCATGGCAAAAATGAATATGCAGAGTCACTCAGAATTGCTGTCGGGATGGAGCAATTATCATCATTTTAATATCAGTTTATTTTTGGTGAGAAGTGAGTGCCCAGATCATGCACTTTGCCTGGCCTCCCGGTGTTCACATCCAGGAATCTGCACAGTGATTCACTGAGAGTTGCACTACCATTGATGTAATTATTTTACATTGTATGCTTTTCAGGGCAAGGCTATTTCTTCCTGTATGTGTGTACATCACCTAGCACAAAAAGACCCTTATCTTGGTTGGGGCCTCTAGAATTATTGCAGTACAAAAATAATCATAATAATAACCATTGATTAGTACTCCTTTCTTTACCATACTTGTTTTACTGGGAAGGAAGGTGGGGGAAATGGGGACCAGAATAGGCAAATGGATGCCATCAATAGGTCCTGCAAAGATGAGAAAAAATCAATTGCTTAAATTCCTCAATCAAATGCTTCTGCAAAACACTGTGTATTGCCATGCAAGCTTCCCCAACAACAGCACCCAACCAGCAGCACCTACCTAAATGGGAGCCTAGCTGACTGGTAATGATCTGGGGGTATCCAGATTCCATTCGGCAGTCACCAGACCTGACAGTGATCAGAGCTCTCATCCTGGAGGCCTGGTGCTGCAATATGAGGGACAGTTCACCTCAGAGGTAAAGAAAAGTCTCCTTCCTCATTCCAGAATTATATAGCTATGGCTGCTTGTCATAGGTCTTGAGAACAACTCTGTCTCACTAGTCTGTGCTCATGGATCAAAAGAAAAAGCAGGACTCCACCTGGAGGACACCATCTTCAGGAACTGCACAAGACCAGGCTACTCCAGGGGTAGTGTTGCATGACAAGTTCAGAAAAAACTCTGAGATGCTGGTTTCCTCTCTGGCTCTATGTAGATACCACCTTCACTAGCTCAAGACAACAGTCTCAGATGCCTCAACTGCTTTTGAAAAACTCCAACAGAAACCCTTTTTACCTAGCAAAGAATGTGAAGTAAACTTTGTTTCTGGTCTCCATTTTGAGAAAAGAACTTGGAAATGGTGTTGATTCTCATGGGTGTATAGGAGTTTCCTCAGGGACTCAGAGGAATCTGAGCTCTTCTCCCATAATAATTCCACTGGGCTCCCAAAAGGCCCTTCAAATTCTCTCACAAGCCACTACTTCAGAGTGCTGTGGCAAGAGCTGTGGCATATGTGTCCAGAGAGCAAGTGAAATATTTCAGAACAGCACAAATGTGGATACAGGAAAACTGCAGTGAAGCAAAATGGTTAGTGTGGACACACTACCATCAGCAGGGCTGGTGCCAGGGTTTTTGCTGCCCCAAGCAGCAAAAAGAAAAAGAAGTGGGGGAATAGCCGCGATCTGCAGCTCTAGTGCCGCTGCTTCAGTCTTTGGCGGCGGTTCGACGGCTGGTCCTTCGCTCCGAGAGGGAGTGAGGTACCCGCCGCCGAATTGCCGCGGAAGAGCTGGACATGCCGCCCCTCTCTGTTGGCCACCCCAAGCACCTGCTTGCTGGGCTGGTGCCTGGAGCCAGCCCTGACCATTAGTACTTACACTCGTGCCCTCCCACAGGTTCAGTTCTGTAGTGTAGACGCAGACATAGGTGGCAAGTGAATCATTCAATCTTAACATTAGAATTAAGCAGAGATTGCCCCTCTTTTAAAGCAACATTTTAGACAATGTCTGACAACAAAAGTTTGTCACAATATATATTAGCGTTAGTGGGTGTTCTATACACTACATTCACACAAGTAGTCACTTGCTTAACATACTCACCCACCTAGGGCTCCCAGAGGATTCAGGGAGCCTGGGGCAAAGCGGGGGAGCTGTGGAGCTTGTACTCACCCGGCGGTGGTCCAGGTCTTCAGCAGCATTTCGGCGGCAGGGGGCCCTTCAGTCGCTCTGTGTCTTCGGCAGCACTGAAGGGCCCCCCACCGCTGAAATGCCACCAAAGTCCCGGACCGCCGTGGGGCCCCTGTGGGGCCTGGGGCAAATTGCCTCACTTGCCCGCCCTGGGCAGCCCTGCACCCACCCTTTTGGATGAGGATTTATGTAGCTAGGAGACCACATGGAAATACTGAGAAAGGAAGATATAGTAGGGAAAGGAAAATATAATGTACAGGTACTTACTTAGAGAAATGTTATATAATACCTGTGAACTAATTATTAGCACTGGCAACAGAAATCTGCAGCTGAGGAAAATGTTCAGCTTCACTAATTTAGGTTATTTATAGGTTGTGGATTATGCTATATTCTCCCATTTTCTAAACTTTCATTTTTCCCCATTAGGTTTATAATACCTTAATATAGCCTTTCCTTCCACAGCAGGTTATGAAAGTCAGTGTCCTACTGTCTCGCTGAATTCACAGCAAAGACATTCAAATGACACGAAAGGAGATTTCAATTGCCCCTATTTATCTTAATGGGATGTTAACTTGCCTAGCTCCGTCCACTTAAATGTTGACTATGCTAAACTGATTGTCTGTAATAAGACAAAACACTGTGCATTAATAAAGAATATTAAAGTATAAAATACAGTATGTTAACTGCTAAATCATGTAAACTATGCCTGAGCATGGAGCTATAATAAGAAAAAAGAGACCATATTGCCCTACTGGCATGACAGCATTTCTCTTTATTCATTTATTTCATATACATTTAACCATCAGTTCTTCCAGTATCAGACAGTCCTACTGAAGCTGTTAAGGAGAGGGAAGGTTTTAGTGATCCACTCTTTACACAGAGCATACCTCTTTCTGGTATAATTAATTAATGTCACTCCCATCAGACTCTGGGTGCACTCCTATAAAGTGCTTAGTACTTCAGAATCTTGCAGAATCAGTTTCTATAGCACATGCTAGATCTGATCACACAAGACCAAGATCCATTTGAATTTAGAATTTTGCTCCCTTTAATCTTTCAGAGCTGGGGCAAAACAGAGAATAATTTGGTGTGTCAGAAAAGGGGTAGAGAGGGAGAGACCTCTAGAGGAGGACATAACAAGAAGGTGGTATCTCAGATAAGAAAAACATTTCAGAGAGAGAGAGTAAGTAAACAGGAACATTATGATTCTGTAAAGATAAAAGACGGTTACTCACCTGTAGTAACTGTTGTTCTTCGAGATGTGTTGCTCCAATCCATTCCAGTTAGGTGTGCGCGCCGCGCGTGCACGGCATCTCGGAACTTTTTTACCCTAGCAACACCGGCGGGCCGGCTGGCGCCCCCTGGAGTGGCGCCGCTATGGCGCTAAATATATACCCCAGCCGGCCCGTCCGCTCCTCAGTTCCTTCTTGCCGGCTACTCCGACAGTGGGGAAGGAGGGCGGGTCTGGAATGGATTGGAGCAACACATCTCGAAGAACAACAGTTACTACAGGTGAGTAACCGTCTTTTCTTCTTCGAGTGATTGCTCCAATGCATTCCAGTTAGGTGATTCCCAAGCCTTACCTAGGCGGTGGGGTCGGAGGTAGATGTCGCAGAATGCAAACTGCGAAGCCAAAGGCTGCATCAGCTCTGGACTGCTGGACCAAAGAAGCACTGGTCCGGATAGAGGACCAGGTAGTAGCATGACACATCCCCTGGAAGGGTATGTGAGCCAGGAAGGCCGCAGAGAAGCCTGAGCCCTGGCGGAATGTGCAGTCAGGTGGCGCTATGGAACATGGGCCAAAACACTGGAGGTGCGTATGCACAACATTATTGAAGATGAAATCCTCTAGGAGGAGACAGGTATGCCCTTCGTCCGGTATGGGGGTACGATGAAGGTTTTGGGGGCGTTACAAGCGGGCTGTGCCTGCTAGATATAGATTGCAGACGCCCTACGGATGTCAAAGGAGGGCAATTGTTGCTCTCCACCGGAAGGAAGATATCCCGGTAGATATAAAAGGCAGACACCTCCGCAAGGAGGCAGGTCGGACGTGGTTATAACTGCCCTTGTCCTTGAGGAACACAGTATTTCAAGGAGCATGTTGACATTGGCTCGAATAGGGCAGTCGTAAAACTGGGCAGAACCAGAATAAAGAGTCAGGTTTATGGCGGGGCCCCACTGGGGAGTTGTATAAACGCTCCAAGCCCTGAGGAACCAGATGGAATGGAGCGGGATCTTGGCGGGAGAAACATCGCGCGTTTCGGAGCAGTATGAGAAACGCTTCCACTTGGCTAGATACTTGAACCGAATGGACGATTGTCTACCACCCCGGAGAATGTCGCAGAACCGAGGCCGAACAACGTAACTCGGATCGGTTTAGCCACGCAGGAGTCCTGCTGTGAGGTGCCGGAATCATACGACCGGGTGGTGAAGGTTGTCGCGATTTCGCGTCATGGGGTCTGTGCCAAGAGGGTTGCTACCGACAGGTGTAGCAACAGGGTGTGTCAGCGCTGCCCAGGTTACACTGGAGCGATCCCGATCAGGGGCGCTCTGTCCCTGCGGAGCTGAAGCAGGACCTCGTGAACCAGCGGGGAGAGTGGACAGCGGACGGCAGATGGCCGACCCACAGCCTCAGGAAATCCTCCAAGACCGAGTCTGGGGAGAGGCCTTGGAATGACGAGAGTTCCTCTTTCTCTTTCCGTTCTCGCGAGAGCGAGGAAGGCTATGCGGGGGAAGACCCACTTCTGGAAAACGGAATAGAAAAGACGGGAGGAAACCACCACTTGTGAGACAGGAAGGATCTGCTGAGACGATCCGCCAGCTGAATTGCCTGGTACACAAGGCAGACTGCTCTCAGCTCTCGGACATTGATGTGGAAGGCCAGGCCTTGCGCTGACCGAAGGCCGTGAGTGCAAAACTACACCAGGTGCGCACCCAGCCGAGAGATGGGCCGTCTGTCATGAGGGACCCCGAGGGGTGAATGAAACAGCAACCCCGGATACACCGGGGAGGACGCCAACTCCCGGTGGAGGGAGCCTAGGCTGCTCGGGGGGGAACGAGACGACCACGAGTATGCCACCTCTGCCCAGGTGGCAC
Organism: Mauremys reevesii; assembly: GCF_016161935.1. NCBI lineage: Eukaryota > Metazoa > Chordata > Testudines > Geoemydidae > Mauremys > Mauremys reevesii. The sequence goes on along the minus strand of NC_052624.1, from coordinate 171,247,153 downwards.
ACCCAGGTGAGCCACGATCAAAGTGAACAGAGGCGAAGCCTGGTATGTTTGGCTGCAAACATGTAGACAGCCATGTGACTCAGGAAACCGAGGCAAGGGCGAGCCCAAGCTGTCGGGAAGGTCCGTCGACCTTGTACAATTGTTACCCCCGCCTGAAACCAAGGCTGATGGAAGCAGGCTCTGGCGAGTCCGGAGTCCGGGGCGGTCCCAACGAATCCCTTTCCCCGTATGGGAGTCAGAGTGGATTTTACTAGTGATCATCCGGCCTAGACACAGGAATAGGTTCGTGTCGATGCCCATATGACTGGTACTTTGGGCCTGGGGGTTCTTCGAATGGGCCACTCGTCTAGACACGGAGAACGTGTACCAGACGGTGGTGAAGAAAGGTGGCGACTACAGCCATGCACCTTGAATACCCCTGGGCTGTATAGAGGCCAACCGGGAGGGCCGTATACTGGGAATGACGATGGTAGGCCCCAAACCGAGGGTACCTTCTGAGTGGAAGAGACAGACAACGTGAAAAACACGTGCCCTTCATATCGAGGGCGGCGTACCAGCCTCCGGGATCCCAGGATGGGATGACGGTCGCCCTGGGTACCATGTGGAACTCAACTGCATCGTGACTTGTTGAGTTCCTGCAGGCCTAGGATGGGTCTGAGACCTCCCTTCGCTTAGGGGAATAGGATTCGCCCTTAGGTACCTCCTGTATAGCTCCGATGAGGAGGAGCGTCCGCACCTCTTGCCAGAGGAATCGCTCGTGAGAGGGGTCCTTAGGAGGGGCGAGGATGGGCAGGCTTTTGCCCCATTGGTGGTCAGAAGGACCCTAATTCCAGCTCCTTTGGGGTGCGGAATGGTGGCCACGACCGTGTAAGCCACGCCCGCTGGTCATGTCCCGACCTTGCCCAGGCGTAGGGTAAGAGCGGAGGTTGGGGACGGAAACGTCGGCGCTGAATCACCGGCGTGTGCATGCCGAGAGAGAGCAAAGTGACCCTGCTGCCCTTTAGGTTCAGCAGCCTAGGGCCAGCGTTGTCAGGGAACAGGCCTGTGCCATTGAAGGGCCAGATCTGTATAGCGTGCTGCAGCCGCGAGAGAAGGCTCGATAACTGGAGCCCTGAAACACGCCGCGTGGCAACACCCGAGGTCAGAGTCATGGCAGCGGAGTCAGCTGCGTCCAACGAGGCCTGGAGGTAAGCTCTCTCCAGCTCCGTCTTTTGCTGCAGGAGAGCATCGGACTCGTGACGGGAGTTCCGAAGAACCGACTCTGAAAATTTGCCCCCCGCCATCCAGAGTAGCGGATAAGCAGGGCTTGCTGGTGCGCTACACGAAGGTGCAGGGCCCCCTCCGGGTACATCGTATGGCCCGGTAAGACCACACGGCCAGGCTCTTGGATTCAGCGGCTGATTGCGTTTTGATTAGAGGAGGGCCAGAGGGGTATATTCCTGCCCCCGCCTCATGTGGGGAGGAGGAAGAAGAAAGGCCCCGGGACAAGCGGGTCCTGTGTGGGCTCGAACTCCTGGACAACCTCCTGATCCAGCGGGATCTGGGAGCCTGGTGCCGGACCGGGGGTTGCTTTGAACCGGTCGGACGGGGACAACTAATTGTCACCTCTGGCCCCCAGAGCTCGGAGGGAATGGAGCGAGATGGGATCACCGGTACGCCTCTGGTGCGGTAGTACACCAACGGTGTCCAGAATGACCACTAATAGGCCTCCTGGAAGACCTTGGAGGGCACATCGGAAAACAGAGTGCCGCGCATATGAAGTGACTGCACGGGACGACACTAATGCGCGGCTGGATGGCCCTGGAGGAGCAGCAAGCTCTTGGGAGAGTCGCCGTCTGGAACTGACGTCGCTCGATGCGGCACCGGGGATCGGTACCGGTAGACCGACTGGTACCGAGAACGGGACCTGCCACCGAAGCTGTGCCGGGCGGTCGACCGAGGGTGCGAGGCTCGATAATCAGGAGTGGCCACGAGTGCCCCGGTGCCCGGGGCTCGATCGGTGCTGAGTGTCCCGGACCGGCGAACGGGACGCTGACCGGTGCCGCGAGCACTACTGGTACCAACATGGAGAACGGTGCCGAGACCTAGATCGGTGACGGGACCGAGAACATCTGCGGGACCGCGACCCTGAACGGTGCCGCTGTGCGGTGCCGAGGTAGGGTGGCCTGATGAAGGCAGGCTTGCCCATCGACTATGCAACCCCCCCCGGCGGTGCCGGGGGTTGCGGCAGCGTAGATGCTGCCGTTGCAATCAGCCCCCTCGCCGTGGACACTGTCTCCAGCGTGGAGGGAACAGTGAGCTCGACCATAGCTGGCACCCCGGATGCAGCTTCATAGCGAGCGCAACCACGGCCCGTACCGGGGAGCGTTCCAGCACCAGACTCGACGGCCTTCGCCTGGCCGGAGTTAACGGTGCGGGCATTGTCGGTGCCGCGGTAGACATCGGTGCCGGGCGTCCCGATGGAGCATAGCGCTCGGCTACGGAGCAGGCGGCTCAGACGCCGCTTCAGGGCGAGCTCGACCACGGCCCGTACTGGGGAGCTTTCCGGCACCGGACTCGACGGCCCTTGCCTGGCCGGAGTTAATGGTGCAGACATTGATGGTGCCGCGGCAGACATCGGTGCCGGGCGATCCGACGGAGCATCGCGCTCAGCTACGGAGCAGGTGGCTTGGACGCATCGTCAGAGCGAGCTCGACCACGGTCCGTACCGGGGAGCTTTCCAGCACCGGACTTGACGGCCCTTGCCTGGCCGGAGCGAACGGTATGGATACATCCGGTGCCGCGGCAGACACCGGTGCCGGGCGATCCAACTGAACATCGCGCTCGACTGCGGAGCAGGCGGCCCGGACGCAGCTTCCAGGCGAGCTCGACCACGGTCTGTACCGGGGAGCTTTCCAGCACCGGACTCAACGGCACTTGCCTGGCCGGAGTGAAAGGTGCGGATATCGTCGGTGCCGCGGCAGACATCGGTGCCGGGCGATCCGACGGAGCATAGTGCTTGGCTGCGGAGCAGGTGGCTCGGACGCAGCGTCAGAGCGAGCTCGACCACGGTCTGTACCGGGGAGCTTTCCAGCACCGGACTCGACGGCTCTTGCCTGGCCGGAGTGAAAGGTGCGGATATTGTCGGTGCCGCGGCAGACATCGGTGCCGGATGCTCCGACTGAGCGTAGCGCTCGGCTGCGGAGCAAGCGGCTCGGACGCAGCTTCCGGGCGAGCTCGACCACGGTGCATACCGGGGAGCTTTCCAGCACCGGACTCAACGGCTCTTGCCTGGCCGGAGTAACTCTTCATCCTCCAGGAGGGAGGTCCATGCCGAGGGTACGTCGGAGTCAGCGACGGTGGTGCCAGGAGGCCTTGTCGGCACCGGCGGTCCGGTGCCGAGGGAGCGCGCCGTGAAAGCGAACTAGCGGTCGGCGCCGAGAGCGGAGGAGCAGGAGCTGCCTCCCTCAGGAGCTGTTCAAAACGAAAGCCCCGCTCCCCTTTGTTCACGGATTAAGGACCTCACAAACGCGGCACTTATCTGTGAGGTAAGATCCCTCGAGGCACTTAAGAGAAGATCTCTTGTCGGCAGCGGCTTGTGGCCGGCCGAGCAGTAGAAAAACCCTGTGGACCGGGCACCGGACCCGGCCCCGGGAGAGGGGAAGGGGATAAACCCCAACCCCTGTAAAATAAATACACTATACTATACTACAAACAAACAGATTTAACTACCACTATAAACAGAACGAGAAAAAACTACGAGTAGCTAGGGAAGTGGAGGTCAGCTAAGCTGTGCTCCACTGTTCCAACTGGCCGTCACGGGCGGGAAGAAGGAACTGAGGAGCGGACGGGCCGGCTGGGGTATATATTTAGCGCCATAGCGGCGCCACTCCAGGGGGCGCCAGCCGGCCCGCCGGTGTTGCTAGGGTAAAAAAGTTCCGAGATGCCGTGCATGCGCGGCGCGCACACCTAACTGGAATGCATTGGAGCAATCACTCGAAGAAGAACTGGAAGATACAGGTTACATAGGGTTAAATGAAGGAATATGATAAGCACAGCCCCGAGATAAAGATCAAATTCTCCTTTGGACAATGGAGATAAGTTCTTCTCACTGTTCATATCACAGGATGAGCTTGTCTTTTCTATACAGCTGCTACATTAGGATGCACCATAAAACTTTATGAGTGGGAGACCTGCTGCAAATTTCAAAGGGCTAAATACTGCCACCTTTACTCATGCCACATAGTCCCATTGACTTCAGAGGGACTAGTCACAGAGTGAAATTCTACTCAGTGCGAGTAAAATTGGCAGAATCTGGGCTTGAATTTGCAAGTAAGGACCCAATCATAAAAACCACTACTTACATGAGTTGACCAAAATGATTACTTGTGTGAGTGAATGTTTTTCAGGAACAGGCACTTCACAAACAAAGTGAAAAAAAGCCAAGCTATTACATCACAAAACATACTAGTACACGTACAGTACTATATTTTGTACATATAATTAAGCATTGGTAATATGAGAGTCCCTGACAGCATCTTGCTATTATCTTTTAGAGGCTCGGAGATTGGGAAAGGCTGTCAAAATTCTGCGCAGAATATGAAGGATGTTGACAAGTAAAGTGCAGATTAGTGCAGTTTGGATGTGGATGTGTTCTACATGATTCCTTCTGTTAAATAAGGTTCCTAGGTCCTTCCTAATTTCAGTAGAAGTGTTAAAGTGTTACAAGTATATGCAGGATGGCAAAAAATACATGTTGAAAACAGCAATTTTTAGCATAGCTCGTCACAACCTGATTAACTTTTTGATTCTACATAGTCCAAAAGTTTGTACTATCCATTTTTACATGTAATGTGACATTTCAAGCACCACCACATATAACTGATAATCATTACAAATACAGCAAAAATGTTCACCATTTTAAAATTAATTTTTAATTATTTTATTTCAGCTATTCTTCCATCCATTTTGTCTTTGCTTTTTGCAAACATTCGTACAATTGACTTCTACTGGCATAAATGTTCACAGGTAGGGTGACCAGACGTCCTGATAAAATCGGGACTGTCCCGATTTTGAGGAGTTTGTCCCGTGTCCCGACCAGAGTACGATCGGGATGCCATTTGTCCAAATATTTTGTTTCCTGGTCTTTGGTGGCAATTCGGTGGAGAGTCCTTCAGTCGCGGATGGTCTTCAGCGGTATTTCAGTGGCCAGTGCTTTTGTCTTTGGTGGCAAGGTTTATTACCCCCCGCCAAAATACCGCTGAAGACCATCCGTGACTGAAGGGCTCTCCGACGAATTGCCGCCGAACTCCTGGATGGGTGAGTGGAAAAAAAAAAAAAAAAGCACCCCCTGTGGCAGTCCTGATATTTTCCCCTTAACATCTGGTCACTCTATTCACAGGAAACTAATTTCAAACTCCTATGCATAAGTATTCTCAGAAACTGAATAGTAAATTCACACATAAATATTACTAACTGTAAGTGCTTGCAGATTTATCAAACCAGGGAATGGAAACAATACCATGCAACTTATCCAGTTAGTCACTCCTCAAATTGAGAATACTCAGAGAACTGTTTGCATTCTAACCAGAGTCCAAGAAACCTGCAGACATATTCATCAACTACTTTAGAATAACAAAAACAACTGAGGAAATCACAGTCTGTTCATGGATAATCTTCAGGCAAAATAAAGAGGCTAAATTTGTCACTGTCAGTAGGTGCCAGTCCAATACATTCAAATAGTGGAGAACAAATGTCCTATAATGCAACTGAATAAAAAAATTTCAAGACAAAAAGATAATACAAGAGCGAGGGAGCGAGAAGCAGCAGCTAGAATCCCATCTCCAGCACCATTGCTTGCAACAAGTTGGTATGACATTTATAGTAACAACTGCTCATGAGTATACCATGACCTTTATTCATCAGCCCAGAGCAGGGTAACACAGTTAAGGAAAGCTCAACATAACTCAATTATTGCAGTATTAATAGTAGAATACTCAGATGATGAGAGGTCAGCTGTTTCAAAGGAAGAGCTTTTAATTGCTGAAATATTAGTTTTGTTCTCTGTTCTTATTTTTTTTTAATTTTCATTTTTAATTGGGAGCTAGAAGGCAAACATTTTCACATCTTGTTAATATAATAAAATTTCCATTGTATGAGGCATCAAAGCAATTTTACCAGAGCTCATTTTCAGTTTTATGCAGTAACCCTTACATTAATTGTTTCTGGCAGGTTATATTAACAAGGTAAGAACTGTGCAAATACCTACTGTGATGGAGCACGGCCTGATGGCTACAGGAAAGTATTGAGGAGCAGGTATGTTAGCTCCAGGCTAAGCAAATCCCTAGTACCATGGGAACCAAAATGGCAGTTGCTCCAGGCTAATCAAGGCACCTGGGGCCAATTAAGAACTTTCTAGAAGGCACCGGAGAGAGCTACATTGATTGGAGCACCTGCAGAGAGCTACATTGATTGGAGCACCTGCAGCCAATCAGGACAGGCTAATCAAGGCACCTGGTATAAAAAGGGGAGCTCACTCCAGTCTAGGGAGGAGCAGCCAGAGGAAAGAAGTGTGCATGAGGAGCTGGGAGCAAGAAACACAAGGAACTAAGAGGGGTACTACTGGAGGATTGAGGAAAAACACCATACAATCAAGCAGCATCAGACACCAGGAGGATCCTGTGGTGAGGATAAAGAAGGTGTTTGAAGGAGGCGATGGGGAAGTAGCCCAGGGAGCTGTAGCGATCAAGCAGCGGTTACAAGTAGCACTATAGAGACTGCTGCAATTCACAGGGCCCTGGGCTGGAACCCGGAGTAGAGGGTGGGCCTGGGTTTCCCCCTAGCCCCGCTACTCCTAATCAGACATAAGAGTAGTTGATCCAGACTATGGGTTTCATCCAAGGGGAAAACCACTGAGGGGAAGAAATCCGCCAATAAGCGCAGGACCTACTAGAGGAGAGGAGGAACTTTGCCACACTACATACTGAAAGTGCACATTAAAATCCTTGTCCATTTCTTAGTCATCTGTTGTCTTGACTATTGCAACTTTTTCTCTCTGGCCTCCCTCTGTTGTAACTTTAGTTTCATTCCATGAGAAACTGTTCATACACTTATCACTGACTTTACAGAATTATAGAAATGTAAGGCTGGAAAGGACTTCAAGTAGTCGTAAATCCAGTCCCTTGTGCTGAGGACCAAGTACACCTTGACCATCCCTAACAGGAAGAGTGACCAGATGTCCCAATTTTATAGGGACAATGCCGGTAGTCAGAGCTTTGTCTTATACAGGCACCTATCCCCACCCGGCATCCTGATTTTTCACACTTGCTATCTGGTTACCCTACTAACAGATGTTTGTCCAACTTCTTCTTAAAAACTTCCAATGATGGGAGTTCCACAACCTCCCTTGGAAACTTATTGTCGAGTTTAACTACCTTTGTAGTTATGGCATTTCCCCTAATATCTAACTTAAATCTCCCTTGCTGCTGCTTAAGCCCATTACTACTTCTACTTTCTGTGGACATGGAAAACAATTGATCACAGTTCTCTTTATAACAGCCATTAACATATTTGAAGGCTGTTGTCAGGTCTCCCCTTAGTTTTCTTTTCTCAATCCTGAACATGTCCAGTTTTTTTAACCTTTCCTCATAGGTCAGGTTTTCTAAACCTTTTATCATTTCTGTTGCTCTCCTCCAGGCTCTCTTCAATTTGTGCACATCTATTCTAAAATGTGGTTCCCAGAATTGGACACAGTACTTCAGCTGAGCCCTCATCAGTGCTGAGTACAGTGCGACAATTGCCTCCTGTGTCTTACATACAACCCCCCCTGTTAATACACCACAGAACAATATTAGTCTTTTTCTAAACTGAATCACACTGTTGACTCATTCAATTTGTGATCCATTATAACCCCCAGATCCTTTTCAGCAGTACTACTACCTAGCAAATTATTTCCTATTTTGTAGTTATGCATTTATTTTTTCCTTCTCTTGAAGTGCTGGGATATGAAATAACTTAGGAGAAGACATAAAGCTCTTGGCTTTGTCCAGGTTGTACAAGAGTGCCCTCTTTGCATGTAAATGAATGTAATCTCAATTCTCCTTTACTCAGATGAGGTTTAGGAAAAAAAATAGGTAAACTTGCATTTTGATTTCTAAGGAGTTCCAAAACCAATTTCAGGAAGAATTTAGGGTGAAGTCTAAGCACCAGCTTAACTTTATGAAAAGTAATACAAGGGAGTCCACCATCAGTGCATATAATTCACTAATTATTCTAGCAGAATAATGGCTCTTATGAAGGCTGTCTTTAAACAGCTTGACATTTGTTAGAATAGAGAAGACATACGTTGAGTTAAAACTATGTTCAAATGCCATGGAGGGACTAGATCCCTAACTGGAGGATATAGATTAAGTAAACCTTTTAAGAAGCTTTTTATCAGTTCGTGTGAGGAAATGGATCAATCCTCAATGTGTATATGAAAAGCTGCTATTGCTGCTAAATGGGACTTTAATGGAGGAGAGAAACAAGCCCATTGTTCTCAAGTGCAGCAAACATTCCAAAACCAGTTGTATAAATACAGAAACTGGGTCAACACCCCATTAGTCACTCTGATAACAAATTCCTTTCATTTGTAATTGTAACTCTATCTGGTAGATGGTTTCTGACTATTACTAAGAATTCACTGTACTTCAGTGGAGAATGAACTTCTCAAATCTATTAAAGACCTATGGTCCAAACTGTTAGGTGTAATGATTGAAGATCTGGGCAACAGATCCTTTCCTTGTTGTTGAGACAGTAAGTCCGTTGATAATGGGAACATCTCAAATTTGCCGTTGGACAGATGGAATAACCCTGTGTACCACTGTTGTCTTGACCATGCAGGAGCAACCACAATCACCTTGGCCAAATCCTGTTTTATTTTCTTTAGAACTTTGAGAATAAGAGGGGATGGGGAAATGCATACATCAGACCCATTCCCCAGTCTAGGAGGAACACATCCATCAAGTGGGGGAGGGATAGCTCAGTAGCTTGAGCACTGACCTGTTAAACCAAAGGTGGTGAGCTCAACCCTTGAGGAAGCCATTTAGGGACCTGGGGCAAACAAACAACTGTCAGGGACAGTACTTGGTCCTTCTAGTGAAAGCAGGGGAGTGGACTCAATGACCTTTCAAGGTCCCTTCCAGCTCTCTGAGATAGGTATACATCCATATATTACAATGGCTGATTGTCAGAGCTCACTCTTGAGCAAATATGGTGACATTTTGTATTGAATCTAATGGCAAATAGACTTATGTCCAGAAGTCCCCAACTGTCAAATGTTCTGAGTCACTGTGTCCTTTAGAGTCCACTCAGGCATTTGCAAGGAATCTCTGTTCAGATGATTGGCAACCTCGTTGTTTTGCCCTACAACATGTAAAGCAATTGGGTAAATGTTGTATACGATACACTGTGACATTCCCCTCTGGTGTTATCTAGACTGGTGATCTGCTAGGCCTCTCCAATCCTTGACTCTGGGAGCCAGCCTTACCCTGCTCTGCTGTGAGACCCCCACTCTTGGGCTGTTCACTCACAGCCTCTGCATGTAAGCTGCTCCCAGCTGCTTGCAAGCGAATGACACTAGCCGATATCTCTGGTCCCAGACACAACCCTAGGAATCTCTGTCTTGCAATATCCAGTTATACCTGCTGGACGCTGCAAGCTTATATAAGTTTGTCAATTTAACAAAGAAATTGATATGTACCAGGCTTGTTATCCCAATGGGAGTCTCTGACACACTGCAAACCAAATGCACTGCTTCAGGTAGAATAAACAAACAGCTATATTAACTATAAAGAAAACAGGAGTACTTGTGGCACCTTAAAGACTAACAAATTTTTTTTTTTTTTTTTTGCGGATACAGACTAACACGGCTGCTACTCTGAAACCATTAACTATAAAGGTAGAGTTAAGTGATTATAAGTCAAAGCATAACAAGTCAGATTTGGTCAAATGAAATAAAAGCAAAACACATTCTAAGCTGATCTTAGCGCTTTCAATGTCCTTACAAACTTAGATGCTTCTCACTACAGGCTGGCTGCTCTTCAGCCAGGCTCTCCCCTTTGATCAGTGTTTCAGTTGCTTGGTCGTGGTGGTGTCTGTAGATGTAGGTGGAAGAGAGAGAGCATGGCAAAATGTCTCTCCCTTTTATCTCCTTTCTTTCCTCCTGGATTTGCCCACCCCACCTTCAGAGTCAGGTGAGCATTACCTCATCACGGTCCCAAACTGCCCAAAGGAAGTGGGGTGACTCCCTTGAGGGTCTAACAGATTCTTTTATTGCTGCCTAAACCAGTGTCCATTGTTCTTGTGAGGCTGGGCTGGGTTTGTCTCATCCACGCCCTGATGAGGTGTGAACTGCCTCTCTGTTCTTGGAGAGTTTTTGCACGGGCTTGCTTTAAGCCATGAGGAAACATTTTCAGCCTCATAACTATATACATGAAATTATAACCTTACTATAACAGTACTGTAACAATTACTATAACATCACTATAACAACCATGCTCATGAGCCTTCTGCACACACCCAACATGACAAACTTTGCATTGGATACCACACAATCATTTTATAATGATGAACATGGGGGTGCTGGGTGTTCCCCCGAGGCACAGAGCATCACAAACACCAATCCCAAAATTGTCACCTTGTGGCACAGCTGAGACAATCAAGCCCCTCTTTGTTTGTTCATGTAAAATACTGCAGACATGTCTGTTGCCACCTGTATTACCGCATCTTGAATCTTTGCAAGAAACTCTGTGAGAGACAAATAAATGGCCCTCAGTTCTAACACATTTATGTGTAGCGAAGACTCCTTCTCATTCTAAAGACCTGGAATGAAAAGATTGCTGAAGTATGCTCCACAGCCTATCTTGGAAGCATCTGGGGTGACTATTGGCAAAGGGAGGTGGGCTGAACTATATTCCTTTGAGCACATTCCAACCACCACATTAAAGAGAGATGAATCTTTCTTGGAACAGTGAATATACTGTCCAAACTGGGTTTGATGTTCTTTAGTAGCCAGTGTTGCAGTGGCCTCATTCTGAGTCTGGAATATGAGGTTACATACATTGTGGATGACATACGGTCCAATAATAACAGAAAGTACCTTACCCTCTAAGAAGGTTGTAAAAGCAGCCTCTTTATGGCATTCTTTAGTTTCAGAAACCTCTCTTCAAGAAAGCAAGCCCTCCCCTTTATGGAGGTGAGGATTGCCCAGTGAAAATAATCTGTTGTGATGGAATCAGAAAAGACTTCTCTGTTTATGAGGAGAACCCAGGCTTCGAACAGAGAACAAGTGGTCTGGATAGCTATGTTTAATTCATTTTTGGATGGGGCCTCGAGGAGCCAATTGTCTAGGTGAGGGAAGACGACGATCCCTTGTCTTCTCAAATTCACTGCTACTGGAACTAGGCATTTGGTAAAAACCCTGCATGTGGTGGAGAGGCCAAAGGGTAAAACTCTGTATTGGAAATGTTCTGAACCAAGGACAAAACATAGATATTTGCAGGGTGATGGTCTTATGGTGATATGGAAATATGCATCTTTGAGATCAAGAGCAGCGAAACAATCCAGGGTACATAGGGAGGGGTTAAGGAGAGCCAGAGATAGCATTTGGAATTGAAACTTCCTGATGTATCTGTTTAGGACTGTGAGACCTAAAATTGGTCTGAGACTTCCATTTTTCCTCAGGATTAGAAAGTAATGGGAATAGAAGCCTTTGTTTCTGCAAATCAGTGGCACTTCTGCATCCCCTACATGCAGTAGAGTTTGTACCTCCATTTTTAATACTCTGTTGTGGGAAAGGCCCCTGAAAAGGGAATGTGGTAGTGCGGGGGAGGTTGCATGGCTGAAGGGATATGAAATAACCTTCCTTTACTGTATCTGAAACCCATCTTTCCAAGGTGATTGTTTCCCATGCATTGCAACAAATGGTCTACAAAAATGTGGAAAGAGGTGTTTCAAACTGGCTCAAAGCTCTTGACTATCACATCAAACCTGCAGTCTGCCATTTGGTAGGGAGGATGTGGCCAAAGAATTCTTTGTTCTTGTCTGGGACTTTTAATATTTCTTCCTCTCTTGTGTAAGAGAGGATGCATGCTGTTGATAGTATGGCTGCCTTCTTTGGTTATGATAAGGCAAATGTGAAGGAGGTGGAACACAATGCCTGTACACAGGCATAGATGTTTTGCGTCTATGAAGAGGCAGTAGCCTCAGAGATCTTGCTGTGAAGTGACTCTCTTTCATCTTCTCCAGTAGCTCATGAGTTCTTGCATTGAATATAACATCTCCATCAAATGGTAAGTCCTCTATCTTGGATTTTATTTCCATGAGGAGTGAAGATTGTAACTATTCATGTCCCCATGGAGCTATCAACGATGCCACATAGACTTTGAGGCAGTATAGGAGACATCAAATGATGCCCTTAAGGCATGTTTGGCTAAAATCTGGTCCTCTTTAATGAGAGCTGATGTTATCTTCCTCTGATCAGCTGACAGTTGTTTAATGAATATATGAATCTTTTCCCATAACTGAAACTGATATCTGGTCATAACTGCCTAATAGTTTGCTATGCACATATTTAATGAAGCTGAAGGAAACAATTTCCTCCCTAAAGAGTCCAACTTTTCTCCCTTTTTATCATAACGGGTAGAAGGCAAAAGATCTGACCTAGATCTTTGAAGTGTGGCTGCTATCATGAGAGAATTAGGCTGAGGATGTATGTGAAATCATCATGCGGTATTTGGTATAATTTGTCAGACTTTTTAAAAAATTGATTGGCACAATGAAGAATTGGACAAAGGGATTTTGCTGGTTGCCAGATGCCTTTTAATATAGGCAATGAGGCCTTACTCTTTGCAAAAGATCCCACTATGTCAATGTGTGGCCTCTTCAAAGGCCATCAATGGTCTGCATATAGCACAGCATGTTGGTGACTGATTCTCGCCTAAACATTTCAGGCAATGAACATGTGTCAGAAGCTGGGAAGACCTCCAGACATGACGCGCATCACTTAAACCCACATTTCTTCACATTGGGCTTCGCCATATCTTAACTAAATAATGACTATGACTACTCTATGTAAACTAACTTATCCTAATACTAGCTATATTATAAACTATTTACAAGAAGATTTTTGAGGCACTTATCCACTACTGATCTGGATGATCTGGAGAAGTTCATGTCCTAATGCTGCAGTGGTTGGAGAGTACTGAGGTGGCAATGGATGCCATGTCCCTTTTGTAGCCACATCCCCATAGCATGCTCAAGCACTGGAGAGGAGCAAGGTGCCCGAACAGGGAGTTCTACTGTTCCGGTGGCATCTGGTCAGCGCATCCCAAAGTAAGAACACAGAAGACACTCAAAGAAGAATGTTCATTGCAGGTAGGTGATAACAGGCACTTATCTCCCTGTCTGGTCATTGTGTAGTAGGTATTATCCACCTCACAATCCATGTCTATTTGCATACTTAGCCTGAGGCTAGGCTAATCAGGAGATTGTGATATTAACAAGAGAGAAAAGCCACTGGGAACATACTATCAGCAGGGAGATCCCTGTTTATGAATAAGGACAATGGATTGTTCTGATATATCTGGGGATGCAAACCAACACCCTGAATCCTTCACCTAGGAGACAAGCTGATAGCGTGTCTTGTCTCATGAAAAGGGGATCACAGCCCACGTAGCTGGAAAGCATGAATGAGCAGTATCTTATTAATCAAGTTTAGGCTCTAGAATGCCTGTTATGATTTTATGTTACATATAACCATTTGTTTCCAATATTTCTATTTGCTATCACCCAATCTGCTGTACTTTGCAAAATAAACTTTTACTAGTTTTCACGATACATTTATCTAAGTGCTGTGAGTTAAGTGGAATGGTGATCTGAATTGTAACGGGTGTTCTTTTGGGAGCAGCAAATTTGTGAATACTTTGAGTGTCCATTGGAACAGGGGCTGAACGCTCCAGAGAGATGCTTAGAGAGCTTGGGAGTTGGAGTGTGCCTATTGCTAGAGAGAGAGTGGGGCCTGCATAGGCCTATAAGGGAGTGTTTGTGTTGCCTGTGGCCAGAGGAGTTGGGGAGCAGGAAAGAGCGGTGTGCCCCCCAGCCCTGCATACCCCCTGGAAGTATCACATCTTCTTACTCTGTTCTCCCTGTCCTGTCCCCTTCATCCTCATTCCCTTCCCTTGTCTTTCCATTTAGCTTATCCTCTCCTAACTAAACCCACCAAAAGAAAAAAAAAAAAAGGAACCATAAGATTTCCTGTCATTACATTGCTCACTCTGCTTCTCCCATCCTGTGTCCCTGTCTGTTTTTTGTCTGTTCTTCGGGCAGGTACCGTCTACTAGTCTGTGTCTGTATAGTGCCTTGCAAAACAGGGCCCTGATTTTGGTGGTTCTTAGACACCAAAATATAATATCATTAATAACACAGCTTCAATTATCCATTCTCACTTGCATTCACATATTTTCCTGAGGGCCTGAAACTAGTTCATCAAATAAAAACCAGAAGAAATAACTAGTACAACCTGTTCAGCCACAATCTGGATATTGCAATAAGAAATAAGGAACAAAATCCATTTGTTTCATACAGCCAGGCATTTTCCCATTTCTGTCCCACACAATTTCTTTTAGGAATTGCAGTAGTTTATTCTGCTCCGTGCTAGCCATTAAAAGGTATTGTTTTCCCTCACAGATGGTGCTCATTTTACCTAGAAACAAAAGAGAGGCCTTGAACCTCCTGTTGGCAAAAGCTTTCTTGAGTATAACAAACTCCTTTGCAAAAGTGGTTGGATGAGAACATGGAAACATTTATTGCTTTCTCAGCTCAAATATTGCAGTTATGAGGAAACATTCAACATTGCTTTCCCTTTCAGTAATGATTGGCTCAAACCAACCCCCGGACTTTGAAGACCCCCTAACTCTGAGTGTGTTTGAAATCTGAAAATGAATTCAGATCTGTATTACTCAAATGGCCTCTATCTTTATAACATACTGTAATCATAACATAGCATAGTGGGGAGTATAGCATAAATGCCTAGATATCTTTCTTAGCTTTTTCTCAGGTGCCTACTGACTGTGTTATCAGGCCTTAGTTCTGCAATGAGACTAGGTAGGTGGTCTCCTGCAAAATCGTACAAGTGATTGGTAAAATGACACAAATAACACTGAGTGAACGATTCAGTGAGAATTATTTACTCATTTTATTTGGTCTGTGTCTGCTCACAGAACATCTGCAAGCAGATTGCAATTTCCACTCATTCATTCATTATTTGTAATTGCTTGGTGATTTTTGTTTGTTTGTTTCATGTTTTTCACTCTATGGATTGATTATGAACAGAAATTGAAACTGTGTGACTGGTCACATGGCATTATTTGTGTTCTTTGCTACGATAAGCATACCTCTTATAATCAGGTGGAGGGCTTCAAAGAAACCAATGGGGGTATCAGAATAGCAGCCGTGTTAGTCTGTATCCGCAAAAAGAACAGGAGTACTTGTGGCACCTTAGAGACTAACAAATTTATTTGAGCATAAGCTTTTGTAGGCTACAGCCCACTTCATCAGATGCAGTGGAAAATATAGTAGTAATATATATATATACACACAGAGAACATGAAACAATGGGTGTTACCATACACACTCTAAAGAGAGTGATCAGTTAAGGTGAGCTATTACCAGCAGGAGAGAAAAAAACTTTTTGTAGTGGTAATCAAAATGGTCCATTTGCAGCAGTTAACAAGAAGTTGTGAGGAACACTGTGTGTGTGGGGAATAAACATGGGGAAATAGTTTTACTTTGTGTAATGATCCATCCATTTTTGTCTTTATTCAAGCCTAATTTAATGTGTCCATTTTGCAAATTAATTTCAATTCAGCAGTCTCTCGTTGGAGTCTGTTTATTGAAGGGTTTTTTTGTTATAATATTGCAACTTTTAGGTCTGTAATCGAGTGACCAGGGAGATTGAAATGTTCTCCGACTGGTTTTTGAATGTTACAATTCTTGACGTCTGATTTGTATCCATTTATTCTTTTATGTAGAGACTGTCCGGTTTGGCCAACGTACATGGCAGAGGGACATTGCTGGCACATGATGGCATATATCACATTGGTAGATGTGCAGGTGAACGAGCCTCTGATAGTGTGGCTGATGTGATTAGGTCCTATGATGGTGTCCCCTGAATAGATATGTGGACAGAGTTGGCAATGGGCTTTGTTGCAAGGATAGGCTCCTGGGTTAGTGTTTTTGTTCTGTGGTCTGTGGTTGCTGGTGAGTATTTGCTTCAGGTTGGGGGGCTGTCTGAAAGCAAAGACTGGCCTGTCTCCCAGGATCTGTGAGAGTGAGGGATCGTCCTTCAGGATAGGTTGTAGATCCTTGATGATGCGCTGGAGAGGTTTTAGTTGGGGACTGAAGGTGATGGCTAGTGGTGTTCTGTTACTTTCTTTGTTGGCTCTGTCCTGTAGTAGGTGACTTCTGGGTACTCTTCTGGCTCTGTCAATCTGTTTCTTCACTTCAGCAGGTGGGTATTGTAGTTGTAAGAACGCTTGATAGAGATCTTGTAGGTGTTTGTCTCTGAGGCGTTGGAGCAATGAATATGGAATATGAATATTTCAGGGTAGCAGGTTAGTGAGAAGAGTAGGTACAGAGGCCTAGCTGATAGAGCTGGTCAAAACATTTCCATCTAAAGGTATTTTTGATGGAAAATTACTTTTCTTGGGGTGTCCACGACTGTGGGTCACCTGCCTTCCCCTGCCTCCAACAAGAGGGAGTCTTTCTTGTGATAGCTGGATGTCAGCTCCCTGACACTGGCAGCCCTTCAGGCACCCAAGCATTCTTCTCTGAACTCTGCCAGCCCCTGCTTTCCCTGGCAGGTAAATACTTGGTGTACCCTCATCCATGAAAACCTCAGAAGCATCCCCCTGCCGTGTCCTGCCCCATCACTGGACCCTCATAGTAACTAACAGGTTTGTTACTCCCAAGGTAATAATATATACACATCAGCTTGTTTGATTCAGCTGACTATCATCTCCAATATAACAACATAGCCCTGTAATCTATTTATGTTGAAAACAAATTATTAATAAAGATTTTAAGAGAAAGTGAGCAAGAACAATGGGTTACAAACAAAACAAACATTTTGACACGCACACAGATGCACACAAAATAGTTATCCCAAAACCCAAAATGAGAAAATCTGAAAACAATTTCTGATTTTTGATTTTCAACAAAAACCTGAGAAAAATGTTGCAATTAAAAATAATTTCCAGACCAGCTCTACTTACAGGCCACAGTATCATTCCTGGAAACCATTCAGTAAGACTTGTTGATTTGGTCGGGGTTTATATTTAATATTATCTTGTTATAGTCACACAAAGTAACTATGGCCATGTCTACAGCACAAACTTCTGCCAGCATAGCTATGTCAGGCAGGGGTATGATGAGATCTGCTTTGTGACCAACATAAACCCTAGCATAGAGGCAGTTTTAACAATTTAACCACACTCTGGCTGGTATAGCTCAGTGAGGCTGGAATAAGCTATACTAGCAAAAGTGCAGTTTTGCTGGTATAAGTCGTGTTCCCACTAGTGCATTGCTGGCATGGTGTACTGCTGTAGCTATACCAGCAAAGTGCTTTTAGTGTAGACCTGGCCCAAGTGCGCTTGTGTGGTCTCACTTGAGAAGGGTGAGATCAGATCTTTGTTTAATTTACTCACTATCAGGTTTCTGCTGAGAGACTTTGGGAATGTTATCACTTGCTGTGTCCATCAGCATCCCATGTTATATGAACAAGTTGTGAGGTTGTGAGCTTACAATTTGCTTTCCATGACCATGTGTGCAAATAAAACACCAACCATGGAAAGCAAAGCAGCCAGAATGAATTTGTTTTAAAATATGAGAATGCTACCGTTGTGGAAAGCTGATTCTGATATCAGAGAGTTCTAGGCACAAACCAGACAGCAGAGTACGAAGTTCAAAGGCTTCTTTTCTCTCTCTCTTATTTCTTGCAAAAAAAATAATAATACTCACATACATTGTATTATTCTGATTTGTGCAGGTCCCAGAAGGGAGCCAAGCAACCTCAATAACAATCACCCTCTAAAAAGTCTACTGCTTACCCCTTTGAAAGTCATTAGAGGTTTGTGGGATGTTTCTAATACTTCAAATGAGGGCTAATACTGCTCTGAGAGTGAAAAAAATGTGATGAGTAATTACCATACTTCCTTTCCTTCCCTCTTCTCTTTTTTTTTTTTTTTAAGGAACAGCTACTAAGTTTATCCCAAGTTAAAAAAGGCAACAGTCCAAGTGCAGCTGAATGTTCTTGTTAAAACTCCCTGCAGCTTAGTTTGTCTACAGCTATTATAAGCTTTAATTTTTAGATCAGACAGATATGTACATCACAGTGCAGTACATCCACTTACCTGTTTTGTTTTGTTTTTGTTTTTTGTCAGTGTCTGTTCTTTTGGTTCTGCACATTAGGAAAGCTGTTTGTGATTTGAAGATCTGGCAAAACTATAGTTGATTTTAATCATGCTTGCTGATTTTTTTTTAATTAATAGAAGGAGATTTAATTTTCACTAGTGTGAAAGGATGCAGTCCTGCAAAAGATGCCAAGTGCCCTTAACTCTCACCATCTTCAATGAGAAGGTGTTCAGCATCTCACAAAATTGGACCCTACGTTTGGATTAATTAATTATCTTTATAGGTGTCTTATTTATTAAGAATACCAGCACTCTCAACTATATCAAGGTGTTTCAAATGAACCACACAAAATATACTCCTTGTATTGCCATTAGGAATGCATCCTACTTCTTGAAAGAAGTGATTATAACTCAAGACATTAGATCTGCATCAGGATGAACTGTTCATTTTCGTGTGTTGACCTTTCCCTGAAGCAGAAAGTCTGGCTTGCCTGCACGGAAGACCCTTTCTAGGACTCCAGGGTTCAGTGAACTACAGAGCTGTAATAGCTGGTGTTCGAGTAGAGCCTCTGTACCATCACAACATTCCTGACAGTCAGTTAGACAAACACTGACTCCTGGAGTAAGCAGGCAGCTCAAAACTCCCACAGAAATTCAAAATGGAGTAATGAAACTTGGTTGGCAACTGAAGGCCTAATCAGGAACTCTATGGAAAGCCAGGAAACTCTATAGAACGGCTACTTGGTTGTCTTAAGGGAAGGGATCTCTGAAGAGGTAGAACTCCACAGTCAGCTATTAGAGAGTTGAAGCCTGAGATGGGCTGAGATTTTTATGGTCATGAACCTCAAGTGTTGGGGAGAAACACTTGGCCCACTGCTCCATCAATTTACAGGAGCTTTCACATTTGAGGATGGGATTTCCTAAAGCACTAAACATTGGCCTAACTCTGCTCTGAATGAAGTTAGTGGAACTTCCATTGACTTAAATGGGAATAGGGTTAGGCCAACATTGAACATGCCACCCTTAACTTTCCAGGATTGATATGAGAAAGCCAAGATCCTAGCAAATCTGTCTTTGCTTTGTGGTTATAGCAAATGGCTGTTAAATAATAATGCAGTGTTAATAGATTTTGTTGCCTTTACTTTGATTTGGCTTCATTTCAGCCACTGATTTAGGATATAATGGCAGTTATAGATGGCTGAATTTTGTTACAAAATTGTGTAAAATGTACCAACTCTCATCTCATTCCTGATTTGGAGAAAGCTTTTGTGCTCATTTGGGTAAATCTGATAATTTTAGGATTGTTGACTTCAATATAAATTACCAGTAGAGGGAATTAAAATAAACAGTGGAAAGAGGCTACGCTGATTCTTGTAATGTGGCTGAGTAAAACTAAGACTCCTTGACTCATATGAACTAGGCTCTGAACTAGGTGACCTGGGCTGTGACTTTTGCAGAATTTAGTGTTCTCACAATTTCAGCTTGTATCTTAAAGAAGAAGAAAATCTTCTCCTCCTGTCAGACAACAATCATCTACAGATGGAAAAGTGACTTTGAGGCAGCTCTGATGTGGAGAGACCAACCTACTAAATAGCTCTGCAGATATCTCCATGCAGTGAGCCTTCAAATCTGAAAACAGATCTAAAGTGACAGATGAACATGAGATCTACTTTCATCAGAAGACTGCAGTAGCAGGTAAGATGTTTTTCTTTAATATATCAGAATAGAATGGCAATCTGTGAGCAGGGGCGGCTCTAGGGATTTTGCCGCCCCAAGCACGGCAGGCAGGCTGCCTCTGGCGGTTTGCCTGTGGAGGGTCCGCTGGTCCCGTGGCTTCGGAGGACCTCCCACAGGCAAGCCGCCGAAGGCAGCCTGCCTGCCGCCCTTGCGGCGCCGGCAGAGCGCCCCCTGCGGCTTGCCGCCCCAAGCACGCACTTGGCGTGCTGGGGCCGCCCCTGTCTGTGAGTGTGACACACTGGCCCATGGGTGCCAACTGGCAGAGGGATCACTGTTGTGTAACAGAAACTTCTAACAGGCCTGACAAACTGACTATACCTAGCACACTGCTTTCATGGTAGCTAACCATAAATGATATCATGTGAGGTCTTAAATGAATGCCAGGATCATGATGATCATTAATATCATTGTGAAATGCATATACTGGTACTATTTTAAAAGTTTTATATATATATATATATATATATATATATATATATATATATAAAATGAAAATATGTTCCTAATGTCTAAATCAAGACAGGGTTGACACACAGGTTTCTGCCAGACAAAAGATGTAAATTCATCTATCTTGGTTTACATGTAATTAAGCATTGTAAGCCAACATAGTGGAAGCTCCATTTACATATGAAGTCAACAGGAGGATGGGAAGTCATTAGAGACACAACATACTGGAGACTGAACCACAGGAGATTGTCCTGTGTCTGGGGGCAGACAATAAACTCTGGGGAATACCAGGGGAAGGCAAAAAGACACTCTTTTATTCTGCAACTGAGGAAATAAGTGGACAGCATGTTCACATTTATGAAAACAGGATCTCAACTAGGCTTGGTTAAAACGCTGCAAAAGACACTTGGGGTGAGATAACAAGCTTACCTCCTGTCTAAGGAAGTTTAAGTAAAATTGACTCTCTAGAAAATGTGTTGTGATTTTGTTTTATATGTAACCTTTCAGTTTCCATTATCCCTACTATCTCTTTAATCTCTGTTTTGAGAATAAACTTATGATTGTTTTTACTGTAAAAATACCTCAGTGCTGTGGTGTTATACAAGAAGCTGATCATAAACTGAATCATCCAAGCTGGTGTGCAAACTGGGAACAGCAGACTTGGTATTTTTGTGAGTGTTCAGTGAATAAGGGGCTCAACACTATGGGGGGACACTTGAAAAGGTCTCTGGGACTGAGGTGCAGCTATTGTTAACTTGCAAGGCAAAGTAAGGACTGGCATAGCCCCCCTCCTTTGTTAAACTTTTGAATACCTTATTTTTTTATCGCATTTGTAGCCCATTTCATGACTTTGATGCATGATTTGCATGCATGATTTATCCCTGTCATATAAGACAATAAATTTGCATGCTAGGATCTGTAAATCTGTTTTTATTCATGCCATATATAAGCAAATACAGAATATCTGAAACATGTTACTTCAAACATTCTATTTTCCTTTTTGTTACTAACTACAAAAACAGCACCCTGAGCCCGGTGCCCCCAAAGCCCGGCACCCCAGGTCACCTGCCCCTAAATCCAGCCCTGCATAGCTCTGAGTAGAATGTTTGGAAAGCTAATAGACTGGGGGTGTCAGAGAGCTGACACCCAGTTAAGCACCAGCAAGTCTCTCTCTCTCACTTGAGGCAGGGGGAAACAATGTGAACCACAGTCCTGGGCACCCCAGGAACCGTGACAGTGAGATGTGACATAATGGAAATATTTTGATGGAAAATTAACAAAAAAGGATTTGCCAAATCCCTACAGTTCCATCTGAGTTCAAGATTTCTATTAACTGCCATGCAGTGCTTTTTATTATGCCAATTTGCTTTGCCAAAAGTGAGTGAGAAAACTGATAAGATTTAGAGCATGAGCTTCTTTTCAGGGAATTGCTTCAACAAGGAAATGAAAAGGATTATTTTATAAACTAATCAAAAACTCAACATGTTGCCAAAGTTAAGTTCTTTGATTGGGGGGGAAAGACAAACACTGGATACAATTTGCTGTTGGAAATTAATCCTCTTGGATGTGTTCTACAATCAGGAACACACTGTGTATCTGGGAAAAATTGCCTATATGGTCCCACAAACAGACACTGCTAATAATGAATCATCAACACAGATCGAATACCATGTCTTTGCAGTGTGGAAGCTTCATTTAGGATGAATCCTAAGTTGTTTAATAAAATTACATACTAGATTAATCTTGATACAGGAGAGCTACCATGGCACAGCTGATTCATTCTAAGCCTTCTAGTTACAAGATTGCTGATGTATCTATCCCTCTGGAATACCAGCTCCATCACAGGGGGACCAGTTCTGCCAGCCTCACTCCACAAACAATCTCACTGATTTCAACGGGGTCACTCTTATGTCAGTACACTACAGGGAAAGAAGGCACAAGGAACCTTCTCCCACTTAAGTTGCCAACATAATGGCCACCAGGCAGAATGGCTGTTTCCGTACTTGGGGGTAAAGCAGAAACTGCTTTTCCCCTGACCCTCCTCTCTATGCACTATCCAACAGAGTGTGGGGAGTTAGCTGCAACACACAAAGAAGTGTAGCAGCAGGAACACTGCCTCAGTGCTCTAGAGTGGGGTGGCCAACCTGAGTCTGAGAAGGAGCCAGAATTTACCAATATACATTACCAAAGAGCCACAGTAATACATCAGCAGCTCCTCCATCCCCCCTCAGCTCCCAGCACCTCCCACGCACCAGCAGCCTCATCAATCAGTGCTTCCCCCTACCTCCCTACACCTCCTGATCAGCTGTTTCCTGGTGTGCAGGAGGCTCTGGGTGGGAGAGGGGAGGAGCGAGGGCAGGGCAGGCTCAGGGGAGGGGGCGGGAAGGGATGGAGTGGGGACAGGGTCTGTGACAGAGCCAGGGGTTGAGCAGTGAGGACCCCCCCAGCACATTGGAAAGTTGGAGCCTGTAGCTCCAGCACCGGAGTAGGTACCTATAGAAGGAGCCGCATATTAACTACTGAAGAGCTGCATGTGGCTCCAGAGCCA
Source organism: Mauremys reevesii (assembly GCF_016161935.1). NCBI lineage: Eukaryota > Metazoa > Chordata > Testudines > Geoemydidae > Mauremys > Mauremys reevesii. The sequence continues at coordinate 171,223,996 of NC_052624.1, read as the reverse complement.
CAGCTTGGCCACCCCTGCTCTAGAGATTCAGAGGACATTCTGTGTCTCAGAGCAGCTCTGCACTCCCTCTTTTCCTTTCCACACAAGGCTGTGCCTACAAGGCACTATCAAGCCAAATGGGGCTACTTGTGGAGTAAGATACCACTCAACCTAAGGGGGTACACTCAGGCTTGGAGTAAGGAACATTTGAAGGGTAAGGTAATAAAATCTAGGGGAGCCAGATGTAAACAGATCAAGTTTCCTCTTATTTAGAACCTAAGGACTCAGTTGTCCTCTCATTTATCATCCCAGTGTAAATCTGGAGCAACTGCACTGAAGGCGCAAGTGAGAGGAGAATCATGCCCTAAGACAGCAGGATGACTGCTTTAAGCCGTGGCCCTGATTCTCGATATGCCAGTGTAACTCCATTGACTTCAACAGGCATAAAACCAGTGTAACAGAGTGGAGAATCAGGCCTAGTAAACTGGACCACGCTCCTAAAAACATACAGGGCCAAATTGTTTTCTTAGGCCTTGGCTACGCTGGCCCTTTACAGCGCTGCAACTTTCTCACTCAGGGGAGTGAAAAAACACCCCCCTGAGCGCAGCAAGTTACAGCGCTGCAAAGCGCCAGTGTAAACAGTGCCCCAGTGCTGGGAGCGCGGCTCCCAGCACTGTAAGCTAATCCCCACGGGGAGGTGGAGTACCTGCAGTGCTGGCGCCACAACCACACTCACACTTCAAAGCGCTCCGGCGGCAGTGCTGTGCAGCTCTAAGTGTAGCCATACCCTCAGTTACATGAATGTAAATCGGGAGTAACTGCATGGATTTCAGAGCAAAATTTTGCCCACAGGACACTAGCCTTGAATCAAAGTAGGGCAAGAATTGAGAGGTACTAGTAACTAGATGCATGTGCTTCTCTTTCACTGCCTAGAAGAGTATGCTTCACAAGGGGCTTGATTCTAGTTTCACATCAGTGTAACTCATTTGACACAAATCTGATCCTTATTTACACAAGTGATGGGGCCCGCCATATGGGGAAATAGCAGCGTGTGCTGTGGCTGTTCTTGCTGAAAAAGGACAGAGTCCTGGCCCCTGCAGTCCTAGGGACTGAATTATAAGAGCAGCTTTCTCTGTAACAAAGAAAGATATTCTGAGCGGCAGGGCTATATTACTACAATAAGAAAAAGGAGATGCATTACTCAAGGAATAGTCAAAGGTTTTAGTTTAAATACAGACAAAAGAGCTGAATAAAGTATAATGTTTAGAGAAACTGGAAGAACGCAGCCTTAGGCATTCTTCTGAATAGGCAGCTAACATGTGTCCCTTGCAATCCACGTTTACATTCTACAGGTTTGTTGCACATGGCCAAAGATGCTGGAGGTGAAGCACTTTAAATATACTCACTATGGAATTCAAGAGGTTACACCTAAAGCAGCGCCTTGAGCACTTTTCAGCTGCTTGAGATCTTGCTCCTGCTATTTCTGCCCCAGGAGTGCTTGACAGACAGAGATGTTGGCCTGAAAATAATGCTTCCATTGTTTGTGGTTAGGAGGCGGCATTAGGGGTAAGAGAACCTGTCCCAAAAATGCTATTGTTGCTGGAGAGTCAAACCAGAAAAACTGGTTCCTCCCCAGAGAATATCCTGGTTCTTGCTACTACAGTACTTTTCAAGAGTGGGTGAGCTGTTCTGTTTGGGATGAAGAGGCCCATGCTAGATCAGCACTATTTTTTGTGTTTTGTTTTTGAAGATGACAGAGAATAAATTTGTTGCAAAAGAGGAAGGCTGTCAATCCAAATTGTTTGGCATTCTGGACTTTGGCTGGGAATTAATACATTTTATAGACTTATCTGAGAATTGAATTTAGTTTATGCTGCTTCCATATTTACCATCTTTGGGCTGGTCTACACTACACAGTTAGGCCAACGTAAGGCAGTTTAGGTCTACCTAATTATGTCAGCGTCTATACTACAGCCTTGCTCTCACTGATGTAAGTGCTCTACTCAGGGCCGGTGCAACCATTTAGGCTACCTAGGCAGTCGCCTAGGGTGCTGGCATTTGGGGGGGCGCCATTTTCTTCGGCAGTGACCGCGGCGGCCGGATCTTCAGCCGCCCCGGTTGCCACCGGCATTTAGGCGGAGGGAGCTGGAGCAGGGGAGCACAGGGAGGACCGCCTGCAGCAAGTAAGGTGGGGGGGCGGCACAGTGGGGAGCTGCCACAAGGGGGGCGCCTCAGGGCGGAGGGGAGGAGCTGCCGCTGGGGGGGCACCTCAGGGCGGAGCTGCCACGGGGGGAGGTGCCGCGGGGGGGTGGGGGGGCAGGAGCCATAAAATTGACAAGAAAGCCAGGCACCAGCTACCCTCTGCTCCCCTGCAGAGTTGGGAGCTGGGGCGAGAACGGACCCTGCTCCAGGCTGGGAGCCAGGCCAAGAAGCCTTGGGCAACTGGACCCCACTCCCAGTTGGTAGCCAGGGCGAGATGCCCCAGGTGTCTGGATCCTGCTCCTGGCTGGGAGCCGAGGCAAGAAGCCCCGGGTGACTGGACCCCATCCTAGCTGGGAGTCAGGGCGAGAAGCCCCAGGTGGCTTCCCTGTACTCCTGGTGGGGAATGTGGAGAGGAGGGGGGCGTAGCTCACCAGGAGCCTGGGAGCCTATGGGGCAGCCAGGCTCCTGGCATGGAGCTGCCAGTAGAGCTGAGAAATGAGGCTCTCAGCCCCCCGCCTTCCCCACTCCCCAGTTCCCCTCTTAGGGTGGTGGAAGTGCTCCTGGTGAGGACATGCACCACCAACAGAAAGTTGCACCACCGCAGTAATTAGAGTAGTAGCTGTAAGTCGACCTATATTAGATTGACTTACTTAGACACACCCTTTGTAACCACACTTTAAGACTGGAAGACCGTGCAAGAGTCACATTTTATAATCCGTATGCTACAAGGCTGGAATGCAACCTTAGTCTACTAACAAAATAAAACCTAATGGAAAGCTCTATTAAGCAATGAGTATACAAGGAGAACCTTGCGGCAAGGCTTGTTATGGGATAGCATCCTGCAAATACTGGATTGGGAGTGACTTCAAACACAAATGATGGAATATCCTGGATGCAGGGAATTAAAAACAGGATAATATAGTCTCCCTGAAATGCAGAGAGCAACCTGCCCTTCTTATCTCCATTTTACTGCTGTAAATTACAGCATGGGTGTTTCCATTTAGGTCATAGAAAAGGCAAGGCTGATTTGTGACCTTGTTAAGTAGGCTGACATGTCTATATGGTACAGTTTGGATATTCACAACAATGTGCACAATGTTTGGTAATAACTGTTGTTAGCAAGCTGACAGTGTTTAACTAAAACATCCCACCCTGATAGCAGGTGTGGGTTCTGTTGATTCACTGGGGGCAGAATATATTAGGAAAATAGGAGGGGCTCTCTGGAGAGAGAGGATCTGGGATGTAGGCTGAGCAATCCTTGAAGAGGACTCCTGGAAGCAGCCAAGTCTGAGCAGAAAATCTGGGCTGGATTTTGTCTTGTTTTATTTTGAGTTCCTTTTATCAATCAATCCAAACCCCAGCAAGGAGGTGAATTTTTCATTCTCTGCCATATGTGCATTTTGTTTTAGAGCAGTTTGGAAAAATCCCTTGCTCACCATGTCTTATAAATGCTGCTAGTGCATTCTTGTATATTGTTAAACAATCATTTGTTTCCACACAGGATACATTTGCATTATACATTGTAGCAACAAAAAGAAAACAATGGATTTGATCCCTTTGTCATCTTCCATAAAGTTTTAGTTCATTCACACAATGTGTGCTCTAATGGCCAAGCAAAGATTGAAGCCAGGAGCTGCATCCAGGCTGCCCTCTTCAAGCTTCACATGTCAGTGTAATGCCTGCAGCTTTATCCCATTTGTCACAGCAACTAAGAGATTGGAAAAAATTAGTACTTTGTTTTCGCCCTATGTAAATAGCTGAAGTCCATTTATAGTTCAGAGGTGTTGAATGACACTGGTTTGCTCTGAAAGATTGCCCAGTGCAGTCTCAGATAACTGGACTAACACAACAGAACTGGGAATTTACCTTGCAAGAGTTATGTATTTATGCAAATAAGCCTAAATTCAAAAGGAAATCTTGGCTGGATAGCTGTACACATAGAATCATGCTAATTTAATTAAGTTATAAGATAACGGTTCGCTCCCTATGAGATCATATTCCACAGTAATTGATCAGAAGGACTTTTCTTTACATCCTTTCCGTGACCTTGGAAACAAATAAAATGACATTGAGAATTCTTCCCACTCTGTTTTTTTTTTGGCATCCATATTAATTCTTTGTCAAGGTGATTAAATGAAAAGCAAGGGGTTACATGACATAGTGTACTAGACCTGGTGTGCCCAGGATGCCATTTCTGACTCAACTGCCTGCCCATCTCAAAAAAAGGGATTATGGTTCACCTGATATTGGTCAAAAGCCAGGAAGATTGATCTAGTGCAGGGAGGGTTCTGACCTATGAATAAAAAGCTCTCTCTTCTAATCCTAATTGATGGCACTCTCCATCCCCACTGTCCTCATGAAAGGCATAGTTTCATACTGGGGCATCAAAACCACTGTATTACGCACAAGATGTACTCTCAACAAATTGTGAGAAAATTATCAATTGCAATTTACATACAAGTAAAAAGTATTATCTAAAAAATAGGTCAAATGGGAAGGCCTTACAACTTTTCTCTGTTGAAAAAAAATCCTGAGCGACAAGAAAATATAAATTCTAAATTTGTCTTTACTTAGTGGGACTTTGTCAGGGTTAGGACAGCCTTGAGGGAGGATTCATGCCATTGCTGCATCTCCCCAGTGCTTGGCAAAGATACTCGGGCTGGGAAATGGATTCAGTGCTTACTTAACATAATCACATATGACAGAGTATTTGTGTTAATATCTGTACTTCAGATATTTGAATCTGAGGGATGGGAATAGAATTAGGGTATGTACTTTTTCTATTAGAATTTCTATAAAATCTTGACAAAACAATTAGAAAAGGTGGTGGTTGTTTTTTTTAACTTAAGGATTTATATAGTAGCTTTGCAATACTTGACGCTCTATGGAATAACATCACATTTCCTGCTCTAAACAGCTTGCAATATAATGTCTATATTCTGCACTGACATATACTCTATGCCACCCCACTGACATCAACGGGATTGTATGGCAGAGATTGTGTGTGAGAACACACTGTTCCTAATTGTCAGATGTAAATAAAACCAAAATTATTTTAATTTGTGGTGTTTGGAGCAATAAAAGGCGGTTACTCACCGTAGTAACTGGTGTTCTTTGAGATGTGTTGCTCCTATCCATTCCATTTAGGTGTGCGCGCCGTGCGTGCACGGTTCTTCGGAACATTTTTACCCTAGCAACTCCGGCGGGCCGGCTGGGCGCCCCCTGGAGTGGCGCTGCTATGGCGCTAGATATATACCCCAGCCGGCCCGCCCGCTCCTCAGTTCCTTCTTGCCGGCTATTCCGACAGTGGGGAAGGAGGGCGGGTCTGGAATGGATAGGAGCAGCACATCTCGAAGAACGCCAGTTACTACGGTGAGTAACCGCCTTTTCTTCTTCGAGTGATTGCTCCTATGCATTCCATTTAGGTGATTCCCAAGCCTTACCTAGGCGGTGGGGTCGGAATGAGACGTGGCGGAGTGTAATACCACGGAGCCGAAGGCTGCGTCGTCCCGAGACTGCTGCACCAACGCGTAGTGGGAAGCGAAGGTGTGGACTGAAGACCAGGTAGCCGCTCTGCAGATGTCCTGGATGGGAACGTGGGTCAGGAAGGCGGCCGACGAGGCGTGCGCCCTCGTCGAGTGTGCGGTGAGGCGGCATGGGGGGACGCGAGCAAGCTCGTAGCACGCTCGTATGCAGGACGTCACCCAGGATGAAATCCGTTCTGAGGAAACCGGCTCGCCTTTCATGCGCTCAGCAATTGCCACAAAGAGCTGGGAGGAACGCCGGAAGGACTTTGTCCGGTCGATGTAAAAGGCGAGGGCCCTGCGGACGTCCAGAGTGTGGAGCTGCTGTTCACGAGGTGAGGCGTGCGGCTTCGGAAAGAAAACCGGGAGGAAGATCTCCTGATTGAGATGGAAGGCCGACACCACCTTGGGGAGGAAGGCCGGATGTGGTCGAAGCTGCACTTTGTCCCCGTGGAAGATGGTATATGGGGGACCTGCCGTCAGGGCGCGGAGTTCCGAGACTCGTCTGGCGGATGTGATCGCCACGAGGAAGGCCGTCTTCCAGGTAAGATGGAGCAGAGAGCACGTGGCCAGGGGCTCGAAGGGCGGGCCCATCATCTGGGCGAGAACTAGGTTCAGGTCCCAAGTCGGAGCAGGAGGACGCACCTGAGGGTAGAGACGGTCTAACCCTTTAAGGAAGCGGGCTACCATTGGGTTGGAGAAGACGGAGCGCCCTCCTATAGCGGGCCGGAAGGCTGACAGAGCCACCAGGTGCACCTTCAGGGACGAGATCGCGAGACCTTGACCTTTCAGGTACCAGAGGTAATCGAGGACGGTCTGGATGGGGGCCGAGAATGGGTTAAGACTTCGCTGGTCGCACCATAGCGCAAAGCGTTTCCACTTTGCGAGGTAGGTCGAGCGCGTCGAAGGCTTCCTGCTTTCCAGCAGAACTTGCTGCACCGCCGCCGAACATCCTCTCTCTGCGTCGGTCAACCACTCAGGAACCAAGCTGTAAGATGCAGCGACTGCAGGTTCGGGTGACAAAGCCTGCCGAGGTCCTGAGTGATGAGGTCCGGCCATAGCGGAAGGGGGATGGGTTCCCGAACCGACAGCTCGAGCAGCCGGGTATACCAATGCTGTCTCGGCCAGGCCGGAGCGACGAGTATTACGCGGGCCCTGTCTCTCCGAAGCTTGAGTAATACTCGGTGGACGAGCGGAAACGGGGGGAACGCGTAGAGGAGGGACTCCGTCCATGGCAGGAGAAACGCATCCGAGAGGGAGCCTGGAGCTTGACCCTGGAAGGAGCAAAACCTGTGGCACTTCCTGTTGGCCCGGGAGGCGAAGAGGTCTATCTGGGGAAACCCCCACCTCTGGAAGATTGTGTAAGCCACATCTGGGCGAAGGGACCACTCGTGGGAGGCGAAGGACCTGCTCAGACGGTCGGCCAACGTGTTCTGCACTCCCGGTAGAAAAAACGCTTCGAGGCGAATCGAGTGGGTTACGCAAAGATCCCAGAGGAGCATCACCTCCTTGCAAAGCGGGGAGGAATGAGCTCCGCCCTGCTTGTTGACATAGAACATGGCTGTGGTGTTGTCCGTGTACACCGCTACACAGCGGTCCTGAAGGTGGGTCCGAAAGGCGAGACACGCCAAGCGGATCGCTCTCAGCTCCCGGACGTTGATATGGAGGGAGAGCTCCTGGGCTGACCAAAGACCTTGGGTGTGCAGGTCTCCTAAGTGAGCCCCCCATCCCAGCGCCGACGCGTCTGTGGTCAGGGTGATCGACGGGCGAGGAGGGCGGAATGGAACCCCTGCGCAGACTGTCTCCGGATCCAGCCACCAGGTGAGCGACTGGAGAGCGGGACTCGGCGCCACCACCACCATATCCAGTGGGTCGCGCTGAGGGCGGTACACCGATGCCAGCCACATTTGGAACGGGCGAAGTCGCAGCCTTGCGTGCGCGGTCACAAACGTACACGCTGCCATGTGACCTAGGAGACGAAGGCAGCACCGCACTGTTGTCATTGGAAAGGCCTGAAGTGTCCGTATCAGGGAGGCCAACGTCTCGTGCCGAGCCCGAGGGAGGCAGGCTCTGGCCAGATTGGAGTCGAGGACGGCTCCTATGAATTCCACTCTTTGTGACGGAACTAAGTGGGACTTGTCGGCGTTGACAAGCAGGCCGAGAGATCGAAACAGACGCAGTATCTCAGACACCTGAGCCGCTACCAGCTCTTGGGTACGGCCACGAATCAGCCAGTCGTCGAGGTATGGATACACGTGAATCCGACGACGACGGAGGGCCGCGGCTACGACCGCCATGCATTTGGTGAATACCCGCGGTGCGGTGGAGAGGCCGAAGGGTAACACCGCAAACTGGTAGTGGGCCTCGTTGACCATGAAGCGCAGGTAGCGTCTGTGGGGGGGGGGGGTAAATTGCCACATGAAAGTAAGCATCCTTCATGTTGAGGGCGGCAAACCAGTCTCCTGGATCCAAAGAAGGGATAATGGTCCCCAAAGTTACCATCCGAAACTTGAGCTTGCAGAGGTACTTGTTCAGCTCCCGGAGGTCCAAGATGGGACGAAGACCCCCTTTCGCCTTGGGGATGAGAAAATATCTGGAGTAGAATCCCCTGCCCCGCCTGCAGGGAGGCACCTCCTCGATGGCACCCACGCTCAACAGAGACTGGACCTCCTGTAAGAGGACTTGCTCGTGAGAGGGGTCCCTGAAGAGGGACGGAGAGGGTGGTTGGGAGGGAGGGGGCGAAATAAACTGTAGGCGGTAGCCGTGCTGGATGGTGTTGAGCACCCAGCTGTCTGATGTTACAGAACACCACGCCTGGAGGAAGCGGGAAAGGCGACTTGAAAACAAAGGGGATGGATCCTGAGGGGAGAGTGGTGTGCCGTCCTCGGGCGTCCCATCAAAAGGTCGGCTTGGGACCTTGAGGAGCCTTGGACGAGCCTTGGGACTGGTTACGCCGCCCGCCCGATGGTCTGCGGCGGAATGGGGCCCTGCGATTATTAAATGGCCGAGACCTGGCCTGCGGCCCGGGCCGATAGGGCTGTTGCCGGAACGGACGCCTCTGAGTGGCTGGTGTATGCATCCCCAAAGTACGGATTGCCACTCGTCCGTCCTTCAGGGTCTGAATTCTCGTGTCAGTTTTCTCAGAGAACAGGCCCTGCATTTCAAAGGGGAGGTCCTGGAGGGTATATTGTACCTCCGGTGGCAAAGTGGATGACTGCAGCCACGCGATGCATCGCATGGTTACACCGGACGCCACAGTCCTGGCCCCCGAGTCCGCTGAGTCGACCGCTGCTTTAATCAAGGTTCTGGAGGCCAACTTGCCCTCTTCTAGGAGCGCCGAGAATTCTCGGCGGGAGTCCTGCGGGGTCAGCTCCGTGAATTTTCCCAGGCATCCCAAGATGTTAAATGTATACCGGGATAGCAGGGCCATTTGATTTGCGATGCGGAGTTGGAGACCACCCGCTGAGTAAATCTTGCGCCCCAACAAGTCCATGCGCCTGGACTCCTTTGACTTCGGCGCAGCGGCAGGCTGTCCGTTACGCTCCCGGTCGTTCACGGATTGGACTACCAAAGAGTCCGGAGTCGGGTGCACATAAAGGTATTCGTACCCTTTAGGTGGTACCGAATATTTCCTCTCCACGCCGCGTGCCGTGGAAGGGATGGAGGAGGGCGACTGCCAGATGGCGGCATTGTTCCGCTGGATTGTGCGGATGAATGGCAGCGCTACTCTCACGGGGGCGTCTGCTCCCACGACATCCGTGATGGGGTCATCGACCTCTTGGACTTCTTCGATGGGCAGGTTGATGGCTTTCGCTACCCGCCGAAGAAGGTCCTGGTGCGCTTTGAGGTCTATCGGCGGGGGCTCTGATGGTGACGCCCCTGCCACCGCCTCGTCGGGAGAGGAGGACGAGGAGTGACCTGGCAGCACCTCTTCAGGAGCTGGCTCCGCGTCAGGGCGCTCCAGTGCCAGTGTCTCATGCCCCAACGGTGTACCGCGGGCGGCGGATTGTGGCGTGGGAGACGGGGGTGGCCTGCTGACAGTGGCCTCTGGCACCGAACGCGCCGAACCTGGCTGCCTCGGTGGAAAGGGAGGCCCCTGCTCATGTTGGGCCCAGGGTACCCAAAACCCCCATTGCTGAGGTCCATGGTCCTGCGGAAGAGACCCCGCTCGGAAGTCTACCGCACTGCCCTCAGGAGAAGCAACTGAGGGTTCCCTCGAAGGCCAGGGAGGAGCCGTGGCGATACCCGGGTGAACGTCCGGTGCCGGGGTAAACTGCCTCTCCGGTGCCGATGGACGGTGCCGGTCGTCATGCGGCTTGATCGGCGAACGGGATCTGCGCGAAGCGCGGTTCTGGGAGCTCGACCGGCGGTTCCGGGAGCTCGACCGGCGGCGCCGGGAGTCGGACCTCGAGCGCGAGCGGCGGCGCCTTGAGCGGCTGCGTGAATCGCGATATCGCCCGCGATGTCTGGAGCCGGACCTGCTGCGGTGCCGGCGACTCGGCGACCGGGACCTGGAACGCCGCCGGGAGTGCGACCGGTACCGCGATTGCGAGCGGTACCGGGACTGCGACCGGCGACGAGATGGGGAGCGGCGCCTCGACGTTGACCGTCGTGCGGATCGGGCCCGGTGCGGTGGCGATCGCCTTCTTGAAGGAGAACGGGAGCGAGAGCGGATCATGGTGCTCCGATCACCTCGGCCGCCAGGAGAAGGAGGGCGCATCATCAGTGGCTTTCCAATGGACTTGACTGTCCGCACCGGCGGTGCCGGTAGCTGATGGCCCGTATCAGCGGTGAGGTCAATCAGCTCCCTCGCCGTTGCGAACGCCTCCGGCGTGGACGGGAGCCTCAGCTCTTCCTCGGTCGGCACCGGGGAGCTGGGCGGTGCCGGACTCGACGGCCCTTGCGGCGCCGGAGTCGACGGCCCGGTGCACTTCTTGTGCACTGCCTCAGCCTGTACCGTTTTAGTCGGTGGCGGCTGGGCTAACGGCTTCTGCTGTTGTTTTGCAGCGGCCGTCTTCGGCACCTTTTGCTTCTTCCCCGGGGAGAGGGAGCGGTGCCGGGTCTTCGGTGCCGGGTGCCGGGACGCGTCGGCACCGGAGCGGCTCGGTGCTGCCGGTGCGCTGCTCACTGAGGCCGGCTTCGGCGCCGACGGAGCTGGTGCCGGAGGTTGGAGAGCCGACTCCATAAGGAGTTGTTTTAAACGAGAGTCCCGCTCCTTCCTCGTACGAGGCTTGAAAGCCACACAAATGGGGCACTTATCTGACCGGTGCGACTCTCCGAGGCAGCGGAGGCAAGAGTCGTGCGGGTCACTCACCGGCATGGGCCGCTGGCAAGCCACGCAGGGCTTGAATCCCGGTGCTCCGGGCATAAGCCCGCACCGGGGCGGAAGAAGAGGGCTAACCCCTCTAATTCCCTAACTGCTATACTATACACTAACTATACAACTTTAACAAGAAATCTAACAAACTATTAACAACTATTACAACTATATACACTAAAACTATTGAGAACGCTAGGGCTGTGGAGGTAAGGGAGCACTCCACTGTTCCTACTAGCCGTCACGGGCGGAAAGAAGGAACTGAGGAGCGGGCGGGCCGGCTGGGGTATATATCTAGCGCCATAGCCGCGCCACTCCAGGGGGCGCCCAGCCGGCCCGCCGGAGTTGCTAGGGTAAAAATGTTCCGAAGAACCGTGCACGCGCGGCGCGCACACCTAAATGGAATGCATAGGAGCAATCACTCGAAGAAGAACTAGAAGAGACTAGAGGTGAATTAGAAAGGTGCTTTATCAGGAATTGTAAAAGGGACACATATGTAACTCAAGACCCAAATTTGCCTTTTGTTAAAGTTTTTACACTGCCTATTATTATTATAAATTTATGTATTAACATACATTTTTTAAATTTCAGTGAGAAAGGTAGTTTACTTGATTTAAATATCTCATTGTCATGTTTGCAACCCAAGCATTGCAGAATTGTGACAGTGCCTGAGAATCAGAAAGAAACGTGACTCTGCTGTCTATAAACAAAAGTGAAACTGACTAAATTTATTACTGGCCCATCTGAGAGAAAAGCAAAAAGAAAACTGCATCAATGGTGAGAATGTGATTTTGTAATCCTTTGAGCTTTGGAAATCTAATGGGGCATAGAACAGATAAAGATATTCTGGTTTTGTTATGGCTTAAAATATTTTTAACATGAAGTATCTCTTTAATTCAAAATCATCATCAGAAAAACTCGTACAGAGCTCTGCTGAACTCAGATCATATTAGCAGAACTCCCCACAAAACTCTTTCACATGATATTAAATTGACAGTACAGTCAACAAATGAAAAACAAGATAGAGGCATTACAACATCAGAACAAACTGTCACTGGCTGATCAGTAATCCTGAAAGCAGGACACTATTGCCTAGCAACTGCTCAGTGCTGGTTAACCCTTCAGTGGCTGTTACATGCACCCTATAAAACTGTAAACTTGTGTAACATCTCTTTTTTAAAAGACATTTTAAAGGTTTGAGAACCTTGGCCCAACCCAGGATAAAAGCAATTAAACTAAAATGAAACAAATATAAGATCATTCTTCCTCCCTGAAAAAAATGCACCTTTCTCAGGACCAAAGGTCCAGTTTTATTTCTGCTAGCAGGTGAAAGGAATATTCTACTTCTTTAATTTATCTACTGCTGATACGCAATATCTATCACTACATATAATGGGCCAAATTTGTCTTAGTTACATCTGTGTAATTCCATTGGTTGAGGTCACCCATCAGGAAAGCAGAATGTTATCCAACTGCTGTTTTATTGGCTGACAGTTTATGCTTTCACTGAACGTTCTCCACTGGTAACATTTTCACTTGATTTTGGCTTTCTCTATTCGCTTAACTTTATTTTGGCATGATCAGTTGACTGTGATGCAGTTGCAACTGTATGTTCTAATGCAATACTTCTTCCTCTGTTAATTATGGTCACCCAAAGTTTTGCTTACTGTTTGCAATCTCTCTTATTTTAGTTAGCTGTCTATTGCACTTGACATGCATCCGACGAAGTGGGTATTCATCCATGAAAGCTCATGCTCCAAAACTTCTGTTAGTCTATCAGGTGCCACAGGACTCTTTGCTGCTTTTACAGATCCAGACTAACACGGCTACCCCTCTGATACTATTGCACTTGAGTAGTTTTCCATTTGCGATTTGCTTCATAGTACTCATTTGCCAACTGACTTATGTAAATGGTCACCTAAGGCCAGATTTACAATGGTATTTAGGCACCTAAAGATGCAGATAGGCACCTAGAGGGGTTTACAAAAGAACCTAAACACCCAACTCCGATGGATTTTCTGCATTTTATGCAGCTAAATACTTTGTATATCTGTCCACTCCTGAATATATAACTTTGGAATCACTTTTGTATATCTGTTCATAATGCAGCTTTTGGTTTGATCTGTTCCTTTACTTTATCCTTAACTTCTCATGGGGTCCTATCTTTAACCACAGATGTTGTTTTGAACAGGGTGTTTTGGACAGGAGCAGCTATTCGGCACCAGTTGCTGATGAGCCACACTGATCTGAGAGTGTTTTTATTCCAAAACACTGAGATATTCTATTCTATCCAGTTTCAAATACCATGCTCTTTACTGTAGTATCTCCCCAGTTTTACTTTCTTAGATAGCTTAACAGTCTTCTTGGTAAAACTTGATTTAAAGGTAATCTTTCTAATAGTTTACTTGTAAGTTGTGATCCACTATCTGATTTTTCTTTCGTCAGCTAATACCAGACTCCAATGTGATGCATTTTGTGTGACTGATCACCTTATGCTGTGATCGGTGTTGGAACATTGAGGGAAGGGTGACGTCAATAAAAACTAGGTCTGATATGTAGGCCAGGTCAGGATGACCTGCATAACCACCACCCACTAGTAATGCAGCCATCCCAAACTCATTCCAATGAAACCTTTATATTTTCTTATACTGTCATGCCTCCTTCCTCTCCTCACATATAAACACATATTGATTTCTGTCAACATATATAATTGTATCTGTAATAGTAACACTCATTCAAAAATCACTTTCAATTTGAGAGTGCATGATGTCTCCAAAAGACTAAATTTCCACTGGAGATTAATATCGATCCATCCCATGCAAATGTATTCATGGGTTTTCTATAGATAGATATGATCTTTAAAAGATTACATTTATAAATCATATTTTAAAAATATCAGAGAGAGGTTTTTCTGTCATGGGGATTCCCAGATGTTCAACATTAATGAAATTCATGAAAAAATTAAACCAACTAATCTTATACAATATTACTAAATAACTGATGTGCTATTAAAATATTATAGTTCAGATTGCAGAAGGTTAGTATCTGAGATTAACTAAGGTTTTTCTAAATTATTGCCGATTCCCGAAAGAGAGCTGGAACAGCTGAAGACTGTAGATTTAAAATAGATGAGCTACAAAAGAAATTTAGGATGAGGTCCTATTACATTAGACAGTTAGAGGAAGGAAAGAGAAGTTGATAAGAAAAGATTATAATTGCTCAGCAAAAGAATTTAAAAGTATGAAAAATCCTCCATTCTTTTCATCACTTCTCTTTGTATGTTCATCACAATTCTTAATAGATAGAAGTAGAATGATATTGGCTTATTTTAGTCTCACTTGTCAACAGTTAAGAGATTTAAGGGCCGATTCTGAGCGCTCCCTTATGACACGGCAGAAATAGACCAATTTAGTTTGATTCATATTGAATAAGTCACAGATCACACACCCACACATTTCCTTTCAACCACAGTGCTAGGGAGTTTCCTGTGTAATCATTTCTCAAATTGTCGAAACAGTGTTAGGTTCATCCTTTTATCTTCTTCACCATGGCCACGAATTCAGAATTAGGCAATATATTATGTACAAATTAGGATTTGTTGTATAATGTATCCAGTAAATAGCCTACCTGCATCAACAAGGAATTTGGAATGACAAACACACATGTTGGGAGACAATAGGATAATTGCTGAGGAGAAACATAATATTGTGCAATTTATGGGGGGTAAGGCAGCACCCAAACTCGGAGGCGCACATAAAGAAACTTAAAGAAAAAGGATTTAGAATACATAAACTCAAAACAGTCATCTGACAGCCTCATTGATAGAACATAAGTATTTTGCCTATCAGGTAAACTAAAACTGTGCTGACAATATCCACTCCTAAATAATGGACTAACATTTCTACCAGTTCATGTTTTTCTCCATAGTCTAGTAGCAGTTATGGTTCCTTTTAAGGCTGTACATATTATTTATAAACAAAACTGGAAGAAAAAAATGGAGATTCCTAGGAGTGCTTAAAATAATTGATGTAAATTATCACTAGATTAAAGATATGCATAAAACAGGTGATGACGTGATATGGCAATTTTATCCCTAGTGAAGTGCAGATCTTGATTGGTACAAATTATAACAGGAAAGATATTTCCAGGTTTCTATTCAGTGCAGTTGGGCAAATACCAGAAAATATTTTCCACAAGTAATTTTGTCCAAATTGAAAAGTGACTTTGCTTTGTGCTCCTATCCCTTTCAGGATTGTTGAATTTGAGTGAGACAATGTTTGTGGAAAGCAAACATTAAGATCACTCACTCAGGTACTACTAGATACTGAATTTTAAACTTTTCAGTATTCACAGTTAAACAGCTCTGTGCTCATCTAGCTATTGCAAAAATTGTGATGAGCGAGTGTATAGGCAGGAGGTGGTGGGTGGGAAGGGAGGCAGGGAGAGAAATAGAAAAAAAAATCAAGGTGAGGGAGAAGAATGAGGGGCAGTGAGGAGGAGAGGACACTTGAGTTTGGGATGGTCCTGCAGCAGCCATGCCAGCCATCAAAAGCTATTTCTAGCCTATGGCTGGACCTTGAAGATGAATCATTCACCAATAGTATGTAAGTGGCTAATACTGAAAGTTTTGCATAGCAGATAACACTGTAATTCTATACTACACCCTCTCAGATTCATTTACTCACTTGCTTTTTTTTTTTTTAAACACTTTGCAGAAAAACCTTAAAAAACTCGGTGAGTTTGCAAAATGCTTTGAAAATGATCAGCCTGTTTTGATCATATCTGCTACAGTAGGTCATCTCGTAGCTATGTTCCATAACAGAGAATGCTTTCTTTCTAGCTCTCACACTTAATTGCATTAAGATCACGGATTCATAACCAGACCTGAGCATCAGTCCTTTAGAAAGAGCAGAAGACATCTAAAGAAAACCAGGGCACAAATTGGCTTTCTGTTTCTGGAGGACATCCAGAATGTCATTGCAATTGTCCTTGCTCATTGTGATGACAAATTAATAATAAATAATAATAATACCTAGCTCTGGTATAGTGGTTTTCATGCATAGATCTCAAAGCACTTTACAAAGGAGGGCAGTATCATTAGTCCCGTTTTATAGATGTAATAACAGTGAACACAGGTCAATCTTGATTCACTACAGACTTTTTAACAGCAAAACCCTGATTTTTCTTTTTCTTTTTTTTGTATCTTGCTGTCAATATTCAGCCCAAATCTGCTCCAAATCAGCTTAGTTACACCTCTGCAACCCCAAACCTATAGAGTTACATGCCCATCACTGAAAGCAAAATTTGATCCTAAATTTTCAATTAGCTTGGGAAAAAAGATCTTGCACTGAATATTTGTTTCAACTGAAATAGGGCTAACTGCTCCAATAGGCCAAAATGACTCAATTGTAAGTGCACAGGCATTAATGGCAGAGGAAGGAAAAGAAAGGCCTCTGTAGGGGTATTTATTTAATAGTATGGTGAACTAAAACAAGACAAAGGCACAGACCTACTGTATGATTCATTTTTATTTTCATGTAACTGCAATATTATTTACGTTCTATCTGGGAAAAAGGCCTGTGAGTATTAACTGTGATCCTCAATAGGCTATAATGGAACTATGCAAGTGCTTAACTTTACACACATGTGTAAGTGCTTTGCTGGATTGAGGCAAAAGGTGGTGTAAGTAATTAAGATAGGGTACGTCTACACTACAAGACTATTTCGAATCTACTTAACTCGAATTTGTGGAATCGACCTTATGAAGTCGAATTTGTGTATCCACACTAAGGAAACTAATTCGACTTTGTGAGTCCACACTAACGGGGCCAGCATCGACTTTGGAAGCGGTGCACTGTGGGAAGCTATCCCACAGTTCCCGCAGTCCCCGCTGCCCATTGGAATGCTGGGTAGAGCCCCCAATGCCTGCTGGGGGAAAAAATGTGTCGAGGGTGGTTTTGGGTAACTGTCGTCATTGAACCGTCAATCACGCCCTCCCTCCCTGAAAGCGCCGGCGGGAAATCTGTTCGCACCCTTCTCTGGTCGGTTACAGCGCGGACGCCACAGCACTGCGAGCATGGAGCCCGCTGCGATCATCGCTGCACTTATGGCCGTTGTCAACTCCTCGCACCTTATCGTCCACCTCTTCCACAGTCAGCTGCTGAGAAATCGGGCGAGGAGGCTCCGTCAGCGCAGTGAGGAGAGTGGCGCAGACCTCTCACAAAGCAGGGTACGCCGCGCAGTGGAGATCATGGTGGCAATGGGTCAAGTTCATGGTGTGGAACGGCGATTCTGGGCCCAGGAAACAAGCACGGACTGGTGGGACCGCATAGTGCTGCAGGTCTGGGATGAATCACAGTGGCTGCGAAACTTCAGGATGCGTAAGGGCACTTTCCTTGAACTCTGTGACTTGCTGTCCCCTGCCCTGAAGCGCCAGGACACCCGGATGCGAGCAGCCCTGGCTGTGCAGAAGCGAGTGGCCATAGCCCTCTGGAAACTTGCAACGCCAGACAGCTACCAGTCAGTATTGAACCACTTTGGCGTGGGCAAATCTACCGTAGGGCTTGCTGTGATTCAAGTAGCCCACGCAATCGTTGAGCAACTGCTCTCAAAGGTAGTGACTCTAGGAAACGTCCAGGTCGTCAGAGATGGCTTCGCCGCGATGGGATTCCCAAACTGCGGTGGGGCTATAGATGGGACTCACATCCCTATCCTGGGACCAGCCCACCAGGCCAGCCAGTACATTAACCGAAAGGGCTACTTTTCTATGGTGCTGCAAGCACTGGTGGACCATAGGGGACGTTTTACCAACATCTACGTCAGGTGGCTGGGCAAGGTTCATGACGCACGTGTGTTCAGGAACTCTGGTCTGTTTAAAAGCCTCCAGGCAGGTAGTTTCTTCCCGGAACACAAAATAACGGTTGGGGATGTGCAGATGCCTACAGTGATCCTCGGGGACCCAGCCTACCCGCTAATGCCCTGGCTCATGAAGCCCTATACAGGCGCCTTGGACAGTGAGAAGGAACTCTTCAACTACCGGCTGAGCAAGTGCAGAATGGTGGTGGAGTGTGCTTTCGGACGTCTCAAGGGGAGATGGCGGAGGTTACTCACTCGCTCGGACCTCAGTGAAAAAAATATCCCCGTTGTTATTGCAGCTTGCTGTGTGCTCCACAATCTCTGTGAGAGCAAGGGGGAGACCTTTATGGCGGGATGGGAGGTTGAGGCAAATCGCCTGGCTGCTGATTACGCTCAGCCAGACAGCCGTGCCGATAGAAGATCCCAGCGGGAAGCGCTGTGCATCCGGGAGGCTTTGAAAGCTAGGTTCCTCGGAGAGCAGGGTAACCTATGACTGTCCACTTGATTTACAGAGAAGCTGAACCTGAGCCTGTTTCAGTGACTGTTGACTTCGATCTGCGGTTACATACCCCGTTCTCCAGGTTTCCCCCCTTCCAACACATGTTTTAAAATAAATTTAATGGAACACTGATTATTAACAAAGTTTTCTTTAATTATGAATTCCTGTTCTAGGGTTGAAACATGGACGCAGACTGTGGTGGGTACGGTGTGCACTGATGTACAGACCGCTTCTACACTAGAGGAATGACAGGCTCCTGCTCCTACAGTGGTCTCTGGGGGGAGGACGGTTGCGGGTGGGTGTGCAGGAAGGGGTGGGTTTGCAGGAAGGGGTGAGGGGTGCCGTCTTTGGGACGGAGTTTGGATGCAGGCTCTGGGCTGGGGTTGGGGCATAGGATGGGGTGAGGGGTGTGTGGGAAGGGTGAGTATGTGTCCGTGGATGAGGGCTCTTGCTGGGGCTCAGGGCATCGGAGAGGCTCGTGGCTAGGGTGGAAGGGCATGGTAAGGGCAGCCTGCCTTGCCATTTGTGGATGGCAGGCGCTAGGACCCTGGGGCAGCATACACCTCACAGACTGACCTGTGGCAGCATACACCTCGAAGACTGACCCTGGTGCCTAGTGACTGCAGTCTGTGTGTGTCCTGCTGTTGATCCTGCCCCCAAGTCTGTACCCTGGTAATGGAGGCTGTCCTATGCAATTAAAAAACCCCTCCCCCCCCTTCACACAAAGTCTTCTGACAAGAAAAACGTGATGGAAACAGTGAATAACAACAAACTACTTTTAATACTCAACTACACAGTGGGGGGATGAAACTTGGATTTGGGACTGGGTGATCCAGGAAGGGAAGCACTTCTCAAAATTTATGGCATGAGAGCTGTGTGGTACATGAGCGCTCTGCTTGGGTGCAGTGACAGTTTTCACGGCCCCTAGCGCCCCTCCTTCTTGTTATTTTGGGTGAGGGGGGGACAGGACTTTGTGGCGGGGGATTGCGGTTGCAGATACAGTGCAGGGGGGCTCTCTCCTCCTGCCTGCGGTCCTGCAGAACATCTACAAGGCGCCGGAGCGTGTCCGTTTGCTCCCTCAGTAGCCCAAGCAGCGTTTGAGTCGCCTGCTGGTCTTCCTGCCGCCACCTGTCCTCCCGTTCGATGTGTGAGCACTGGCGCTGACATAGGGTCTCCCTCCACTGTCTCTGCTTGGCCGCCTCGGCTCTGGAGCAGGCCATCAGTTCCGAGAACATGTCGTCCCTAGTCTTTTTCTTTCGCCGCCTAATCTGCGCCAGCCTCTGTGAGGGGGATGGCTGGGCAGTTCGTGAAAGAGCCGCAGCTGTGTGATGGGAAAAAGGAAGTGATTTCCTTGAAAAGATACATGTTTGTGAACACTGAACACAGTCTACTCAGTTTCTGTGAACAAGACCATACAGGGCACCTAGTCTCACGAGCTCTCAGGACAAGTTCGAGATTTCGGAATACGCTTTCAGTGGCTGCGGTCTTGCACCGGAGATCGGACAAGCGGGGCGGTACAGCTGAATCTGTTTATCAGCCAGGCCTGGTAAGCCCTACACTATAGGCTGCTTAACAGTTAATGGATAGCTGTGCCCTCCCGCAGAAGGCAATCTGGAAAGCATAAAGTCTGACCCTGTTCCAGCCCCTCGCGGCTGTGCCCGGGAAAGATCACTGTATGCTTTTCCTCTGCGGCCTCCAACACGTGGCTGTTAAACAAAGGTCATTGCTATGCAAAGTAAAAGTCAAGCAATCACAATAGTAACAGTACACTAATTGCCCTAATTAGATGCAGCAGTCGCCGAACGACATTACCCTGAGGCGGGTCACTCGGAGAGAGAGAGAGAGGATGCTGCGAGAATCCCTGCACAGACCAGGACCGTATGCTGCCATGCTGGTCGAGGCAATGATTCCGCTGTACGTGAGGATGGCCTGGCGTGGAAGAGTGTGCTTCCACAGAGCACCAAATAAGGCACCTCTCCCCAGGAACCTCCTGCGGAGGCTTTTCGAGCACCTCTACGAGAGCTTCGTGGAAGTGTCCCAAGAGGATATCTCTTCCATCCCTATATGTGTGGACCTTCTTTTTATATAGTTTTATATGGAAAACTTTTTATATAGTTTTTATATAGTTTTTATTCCTGTTTTTTAAGAAATAAATGTTTCCATGTTTATAACACTTACCGACTGATCCTTCCCCTGATTCTGAGTCCGTGTTAACGGCCGGGGAGGGTTGGTAGGGGATCTCTGTGAGGGTGATGAAGAGATCCTGGCTGTCGGGGAAAGCGGTATTGTAAGCGCTGTCACCTGCGCCGTCCTCCACAAACCCTTCCTCATCTTCCCCATCGGCGAACATCGCCGAGGAACTGCCCGTCGACACTATGCCATCCTCAGAGTCCACGGTCACTGGTGGGGCAGTGGTGGCAGACCCACCTAGAATGGCATGCAGTGCCTCGTAGAAGCGGCATGTCTGGGGCTGGGCTCCGGAGCGTCCGTTTGCCGCTCTGACTTTTTGGTAGCCTTGTCTCAGGTCCTTGATTTTCACGCGGCACTGCGTTGTATCCCGGCTGTATCCTCTGAGTGCCATGGCTTTGGAGACCTTCGTAGGTCTTTGCATTCCGGTTGTTGGAGCGCAGCTCCGAAAGCACAGACTCATCGCCCCACACAGCGATCAGATCCAGGACTTCCCGGTCTGTCCATGCTGGGGACCTCTTTCTATTCTGGGATTGCATGGACTCCTCTGCTGGAGAGCTCTGCATCGTTGCAGGTGCTGCTGAGCTCGCCCCGATGTCCAACCAGGAATTGAGATTCAAACTGGCCAGACAGGAAAAGGAATTCAAATTTTCCCGGGTCGTTTCCTGTGTGGCTGGTCAGAGAATCCAAGCTTGGACTGCTGTCCAGAGCGTCAACAGAGTGGTGCACTGTGGGATAGCTCCCGGAGCTACTAAGTTCGATTTGCATCCACACCTAGCCTAATTCGAGATAGCCATGTCGAATTTAGCGCTACTCCCCTCGTCGGGGTGGAGTACCGAATTCGAACTAAAGGGCCCTCTAGGTCGAATTAAACGGCTTCCTGGTGTGGACGGTTGAGCGGTTAATTCAAATTAACACTGCTAAATTCGATTTAAAGTCCTAGTGTAGACCAGGCCTAGCGAACAAAGGCCTATATATTAAACAAGTTGCTAAACCTGTCTGATCACATTAGGAATCAATATTGGTGCAAATATGCATTTGAGCTACTGCATAGGGAGCATTCAGTCTAGAACCAGAACCTCTAAATGGCTTCATATTTCTGATGTTGATTGCCTCTAATTATGCTGCTTATTTTTAGGAAGAATTTCTAGAGCCAGTGTGTAGCTGAGAGCTCCTTCTACATGAATCATAATAACGTCTATTATTGTTTACGCAGCAATGAAGATTATCAAGATGAATGGAGAGTAGAGAATGACCCTTTTTATGGTGTAGTTCAGTTCTCTTATTTTGCGAGCTGAGAGATTTACTGGTAATTATTGAAGCAGATAAACTCTGCTGAAGGGAGCAAAATTCTCATGACTAGAGGTATTCTTTAGGTGAGGGAACTGTAAATAGTTCTTCGTGTTATTAAAATCAGATATTGAATTATGCAGAAGAAAATGCAAAAAATCCCAGCGGCACTTGCAAAGGAGCAATCAGCACGTGTTGATTAGCTTTATTAGCTATCTTATTTTGAGTAGAGTTTTCCAAGGTAACTTTAATATACCATTTATTCTTTTGCTTGAAAAAAAGTTACTTCTGTCTTTTAAAGAGGGGTATTTCTTCTTATTTCTTATAACACTTGTTTTATTTGCTCATATATGCACTTGGCTCTTAGAAAACAGAGCTATACTGTCTTTTAGTTTTTCTGAAGACTAGTAAACACAAATATTATTCCTAATAATTAGGGTCAGAATCTTATACTTTGAATCATGCTAAATAGTGCCTTGTTCCTTGAGTGGTCCCACTGAAGTAAATGAGGCTACTGGAAGAGTGAGGAACTACACAGTACAGATAAGAGTATCAGAATGTGATCGTAAATGGTTTGCTTTATTTTTTAACATTGACAACTTTTTGATTTGCCATCGGATACTAAACACTTACTGGAGGTTAGTTTAAAACTGATTAAATAAAATCAAAGCAGAGCACACTGACATGGTTTTGTTTATGAAGGCTGAAGACTGAAGTTTGATATAGTTATTCATGTGACAACTGGCTCACATTCAAGTCACAAGTCTTTCTACATGTAATCTATCTATCCAGCTTTAATACAGGCCTGAAAACACACTAACAGTGTTCACTTTTAGTACATTAAGTGAATGTTCAATTAATAAAAGACTATAAATGGCTTATTATGTGACACTAATGGCTATGCTGGGAGTTTTGTGTGCAGTTTCTGTAAGTCCACAATGACTGATTTGTGATGGATTGGATCTATGTCAGAGGAAGGGGAAAAACAAATATTCTTGACTGTAATTGACTATTAAAATGATTGAAAGTCACTGGGCTCTTAGTTTGTGGAAGGAGTTAGTTATTTAGCTTTTTTCTGACCTGCAGATGCAAGGAATAGAAAACGTGAGACAGTACAGACTTCAGCACTTTGAAAGGGTTAGAATGACTTACCTGTGAAATGAATTTTGTGAGCTCAGTCCAGTTACTAGTGGATAGGTATTCAAATCACAAAACTCACTACAATTGGGATTAATGAGCATCCTTGTTGACAGTCTGAATGGACATGGAGACATTTGAAGGGTATGTGTCCCGAAGAATCAGTGACAATAGAGAAAGAACACACCTAGACATCTAGTCCAGTGGTTCTCAAAGCCGGTCTGCTGCTTGTTCAGGGAAAGCCCCTGGTGGGCCGGGTCGCTTTGTTTACCTGCTGTGTCCACAGGTTCGGCCGATCGCAGCTCCCACTGGCCAGGGACGAGGCAGATCTTGGGTTGTACTTAAATTCAAAAAGTGATCTTGTGCATAAAAAGGTTGGAGAACACTGTTCTAGGAGCTCAGTCTAGGAATCAGCCAATACTCATTAGGTGACTACACAGATAAATAAAAGTGTAAGAGGGTAGGATGACAAATCAACAGTCAAGACAGGTGGGATTGTATAATTTACCAGTCATAGAGGTCTCATTCACAAGTGCACATGCTGAAGTTTCTACATTCCCCCAGAATGTTGGATATATTTTAATAACAAAAATACATTTATCTTCTTTATAAATCAATTCCTCTGGCTCCCTTGATATTTTGTTGCTCTTCTGTAATCTCCCTTCTACTTGTCAATATTTACCATGATGATGCACAAGGTATACATTTAGATAAATCCATATTGAGATGCTCAGAAGTAAACTCAAATATTCCATAGCTCCCTCACCAAAGCTGAACAAAGAGGGACTTTTATCTCCATAACTCCTTCTCCATGACTTGATCGCTTTGTGTATGCAGCCCAGAATTTCTCCTCTAATGTATTTTATTGAAAATTCATGTCTAATTTTTTGTCCATTATCACTAACTCTAGGTCTCTTTCAGCATCACTGCTTCTTTGTTTTCTCCCATCCTCTGAATGTGTTTGGAGTATGTATTGCAGTTTATTTGAATTATCTTTCCTTGTATCTATTAACTTACATTTTCCAAGCTGAATCTCTGCTCTTTTGCTGTCTCCTGCCCCATATCCCCCATCAGGTTAAGGTGTTTTCCTTCTTTCAAGAACAAGTATTTTGGAGAAGAGAAGAATTCACTATCAGGGAGATTTGGGGTGTTTAAGTCAAGGCATGTTGTTTCCATTGCTATTTTCCTCATGCTTTTGAGGAAACCTTAAGATTAGAGCCACTGACAATGGGGAGTTGGGGTTGTTTCTCTCACTGTTTTTGGCTATTGGAGTTTATATTTGAACTATGTTGTTCAGGGTATGTGTGTGAGCAGAGAAAAGAACAGCGTCACCTATGATTATTAGTGGGTTTGGCAGTGGTAATGTTGCTCACAGACCAGTTCTGAGATAACAGGAATCCCCGTTAATGGAGGAATAACTTTACTATTTTTCTGACTCTGCCAGAGTGAATGACAAGAACAAACAAACATACAAAAAATGGAATAGAAATAGGGTTTAACTCTATGTACATGGTTCCTGTTATGTCACTTACTCTGGTAGAGAAAACAGGAAGTCTGCTACTCAGATTTCTCAAGACATTAAACATGTGGTAATTGTCTCAAATTTTGTTAATACCGCTCTAAATAGACTTCCTTAACAATAACTAGATGCACTTCTTTCTTCTTTTGAAAGCATATAAAAAAAAGTGAGAAGGTTTTGTTTTAAGACCTTCAGTTTCCCTTTCATTACTTATTCAGAGAAGACAGGATAAAAATGGCTGAATTTATACAGGAAATTCTGTAATGGGACTATTCTCTCTCTTATCTCAAGTTCCTCAGGTGAGTAAGTGTTTGATGGATCAGAGCCTATATTTGCTAAGCAACCCATGACAGAATGAGAATAAATAATAAGGCTACATAGTTGCACATTCCATACATTTTAAAACACTTTCACTCGAACAAAGAACATTGTAATCTATAGCCAACTATGCAAGTCAGCTGTAATTTAAAAATTTTGTGTCTCTAGCCCAGGGGTAGGCAACCAATGGCACGCGTGCCGAAGGCGGCACGCAAGCTGATTTTCAGTGGCACCTCACACTGCCCGGGTCCTGGCCACCGGTCAGGAGGGCTCTGCATTTTAATTTAATTTTAAATGAAGCTTCTTAAACATTTTTAAAACCTTATTTACTTTACATACAACAATAGTTTAGTTAGATATTATAGACTTATAGAAAGAGACCTTCTAAAAACATTAAAATGTATTACTGGCACACAAGACCTTACATTAGAGTGAATAAATGAAGACTTGGCACACCACTTCTGAAAGGTTGCTGACCCCTGCTCTAGCTTTTAGAATAAAACAAGTTTGTTAGATAGCCGCATTTTTATAAAAGATCCCCTTGCCTACAGATATAAAAAAATGAAAACACTATCACCATTTTAATTTTCTTTCAAGTAATTATTTTTTTCCTGCTCACTTTCAATTCATGAAGATCACAACTTCAAAACTACAACTTCTAAAACCCATCTCCTGCATCTGTTCACTGTGGTTACAATTTGTCTTTGATAAACCGATATCAAACATTCTATCTTTATTTGATCAAGCAGGAAGTAAGTGCTAGTTTGAAACAGAGCTGATTTAGCAAGAGCAGCAAAAGAAATGCAGACAAAATGCAAGAGTTTAAATACTCATACTTCATATGACTCCTTTGGCTTTCAAATGGCTGCCTGTCTCCCAAAGGTGTCATATATCTGTTCAGCTCTGTTTTCTCAGTAGCCAAGGATTATCTGTTCTGTCTCAGAGATGTTACTCTTGGATCTGTGCACCAGTTTGGCTCATGGAATATTATCATTCCCCATTATAAACTATTTTATCTTTTGAAAAATATCCTAGTTTAAATGCTTTAAAAACATCAACAAATTTCAAATTCTTCCAGGTACATCCATCACTGGGTATAAGTGGGGCCATATCTTCAAGTCCTTATTGAGGCAAAATTCTTCATGGGATTTGTTTTACATTTAAGATTAAATGAAAACAAAACAATAAAAAAATCCAACTGAAATAAAAATAATAAAAGAATCCAAATGAAATAAAAATGTTCTGATTTGGTGTCATGATTATACATTTTCCTTTTCCCTGTTACATTCTCTTTCTTTATTGCCTTGGCCTGTAAAGGCCTGTTAGGTGAAAGCCTGATACAGATAGTTAATGGAAACAAAGGTATAATGTTCCATTTGCAGGATTTCTTTTGCTTTTCTCAGTGTGGTAGTCAGAGCTTATTTTACATTTTTATTTATGGGCAAAGATAGAGAGCAAAGGGAGTTTCATGGTATTCCTCTTTGCAGTTGGAAAGGCATTTTTTTTTCAATTTTTGCGAGCATTAAAACATAGTTTAGCATTAAAGTCAATGGGAGTTTTGCTTGTAGTATGAGTAGAAAATAAAAAGGCTTACACAAAAGATGCAAAACAGAAAATGTTTCCTTTTTATCTATGTACATGAGTGAATCTGCATATGAAAATTTATCAGGTTGCTCCACAAGAGAATCCTTGTGTATTACAAAAGTCTTTGTTTTTTAATTCCTAAAATAGGATCATCTCCTGCAATCTTTACTCGGGCACGTCTTTTGATGCCTATAGGATAATGTCTGGAGTAAAGACAGAGTAGATAGTACAGGATTTGGCCTATTATGCCTATTTTGGCACTAGCCATTTGTAGCAGATTCTCTCCAAGGCCCCATGATAGGGACGTCCCTGGGGGATGTGGGGCCCAGGACAAATCAGCCTGTATGGGCACCCTTTAACATTTTTTATATGAGTGAAATCTGTGGGGAGGGGACACCAGTGCTGGGGGGTGAGGAACAATGGAGAGTCACAGGGTGGCACTTGTGCTAGGGGCGAGGGGGCTCCCTGCATTGGGGGTCCCGGAAAAGGGAAGGTTCTGGGGCAGAAGGTAATGCATGGGGTCAGCCTGGCGCTGGTGTGTTCCAGTGGCCCTAGGATGTTGAAGACCGGTGCAGTGGCAGGCGAGCAAGAAAAAGAAATACAATGTGCACTTCCCGCCGGTGAGTGAGGGTCCAACCCCCACTGCCGGCACCAGGGCCCTGCTAGCACCCCGGGCAGGCCTGGCCCCCCCAGGCACCCCTAACTCCCACCCCCCAGGCTGGCCTAGCCTAGCACCCCTCGCACAACACACGCACACTGAAGCGGGGGCCTGGAGCAGTCACCCCGATTCACCATACCCAAGGGACAGTTCTGCCCATGATCCTATCCTAAATCCATTGCAATTGATACGAGCTCTTCCATTCACTTCAAACAGCTTTTGATCTGACCCATAATGATCCTTCACTGATCTAAACAGTAGGGGCGGAAAACCAGACTGTAAAGCACAAAAGGAAGACAGATAAGCACTACACCAGAGCAGCAGCAAGGTTTGATTTAATTGTGTTCGCTGGATTCTTTTGGATTGTTTTTTTTTTCCTTTCAGAAAACTGGTTTAAGTGAGTAAAGTGCATACAACAGTACAGCCCTGGCTGGGTATAAGTTCTGGTTCAATATAGTTTGCTCTGCTTTCTTTCATGCGCTTTGCAATTTTTGATTACACAAATCAGTAAGTGTTAATTAACCACAACAGTTTCCTGTAGAATACAAATGGAGATGAGTTACATACACCTCTACCCCGCTATAACGCGACCCGATATAACATGGCTTTGTGTATAGCGCAGTAGCAGCGGGGCTCCAGCAGCGCTTTAGAGGGTCCGGGGCTCCAGCTGCTGTGGGGAGCCTCGGGCCCTTTAAATCACTGCCGGAGCCCTGCCGCCACTACCCCGGGGTTGCAGCAGCAAGGCTTGGCTGGTGAGTTAAAGGGCCTGGGCTCCCCGCAGCGGCCGGAGCCCAGAGCTCTTTAAATCACTGCTGGAGCCCTGCCACCCCTACCAAGGGGCTGTGGCAGCGGGGCTCCGCTGGCAATTTAAAGGGCCTGGGGCTCCTCACGGCTGAAGCCCCAGGCTCTTTAAATCACTGCTGCAGCCCTGCCACCGCTACCCCGATATAACGGCGTTTCACCTATAACGCGGTAGGGATTTTTGGCTCCCCACGACCGCGTTATATTGGGGTAGAGGTGTATAAGAAAACATTAATTCATGATCAAGATTATGTCAGACACAAAAGAGAACTCCTAAAGGGACCAATGTGGTTTATGGGGATCCTGTTCTTGAGGTTTCCTTTCTGAGGGTGCCTGTTTGCAAGATGACTGATGTATCATTTGCAATGCTGTGTATTCTTATTGGTGCCTCTACGCAGAGGAGATCCAACTTTTCTTTTGTGTGGAGAGATCTCTGCAAACAGCAGCACTCTTTCCATTTGGGATTAGCTGACTTGTGGGAGAATGGTGTCACTGCCTGCAGTGCTGGAGAGATGCATACCTCACTGAAGTTAAATGCAGCTTTAATAGTTGACATGGCCAACAGACAGATCCTGAAAGGGAGGCGTGTTTCAGTCTGATTGGGAATATGAGAATATCCTATTAGCTGAGCTTCTGCAGCTGCTCACCTGCCAGACTGACTGTTCCAGAGGCTCTGGTTTTGATTTTCCTCTCCATTTTTGTGCTGGGGTTGTGCACTAAGCTGTTACTACTGCAGTTTTTAACATTATTTTACAGCACAACGGCATTTTTTTTAGATGACAGCATTTCTGAGCTGTTCCAAAGGAGCTATTTAGCTTTTAAGATGACTGCTCTTGGAAGAATTCTCTGGCTTAACAGCATCAGGAAAAGGGCACAGGAAATGCAGATACTGAATTCTTGTTAAGGAAATGACAAGCTCTCGTGTTGTAATATTTTAACCATAGTCTCTAGCTGACACCATTTATGAGCTGTTACATATGGCTGTAATCACACCCAGGCTCAGGGAGGCTTTCCACAGAACTCACATTTGTTTTCACATTCATTTGGTAAATGAGTTTGTAATGGGGTGCAAACAGGAACAAATGGACAGTAAATGAGTCTTTTACGCAGACTGATACTTTGCAAATATATATCCCATTACAAAACCAAATAATCAGAAGTCAAACTAAACAGCAGCAGCCCATGTCAGAAAGCAATGAAAAAGGAGATGTATGCTTCCCTGCTTTACATACACAGCATTTTGATATGTGTGTTTCCTGGTTAAATTGTTTCCCACAGGAAACTATTCCAAAAAACATGTTCCACCCTGAAATGCCAAGGTGTAGTTTTTGTTTGACATTATACCATCTTTTGCTATGAAGGTATGTCTAGCTGTGCATTAGCTGCCACTGAGTTACTGCTCTGATGCCCGGGAGATTGCTGAGTGATGTTCCGTCACCAAGTTGATGGCATTCGTCATGAATTCTCACTCAACACAGTGGGCTGAGTGAAGGCTGCCATCTTTCACTCCCAGGTACAACCTGGGGTGCATTGGTATCAGTGTTGCGAGCATGTGCAATAGCACTTGTATATTCGGTAGCTGAATATTGTGCACCGGTATGGAGCAGATGCAGCCACATGCAATTTGTTGATACCCAGCTGAATACAGTGATGCTGGAATCCTTAAGTCGACTCCAACACCATGGCTACCTGTTCTGTCTAACATCAAACTCCGCGAAGTTCAGTGAGGCCAGGAGAACAAATGCCTTCCTATCCACCAAGACCTCGTCAAACCCTCCTCCCCACAAATGTCTTAAGGCCCACAAGCCTTTCTGGGAACATTCACTTAGCCTTATGCAACCAGGCTATGATCAGAAGGAGGCTTGGAAAGCAGATTGAGTTAAAAAATAAGCACCTTGTGCCAGATCCCACACAGAAGTTTCCTGGGTTTGACCTTCCATGGTCATCTTAGTCCACTCTGATCTGAATTCAAACCAACCATGGTAGATGGGGACATCTAAGGCATAAATTGAAAATCAAGGACTCCCATGCATGCACATGTGGCACCCCATGACAGACCATCAAATATATCACAACCTACTTCCCAATTTATAAATATGAAGGAGGCATCACTGCAATAAATTCTGCTACTCCTGATGCAATTGTAGTTGCTGCTCTACTCCAGCCATATGAAAAAAGAAGAAGAAGATTAGCTGCCACTTGCAAGGCTGAGAAGGGTCTATTGCTTTTCCAGTGTATGAGGTAGCTACAGGTATTCCTTGGCTGTGACTACTGCTGAGTGGTAGCATTCTTCTTAGCAGGGCATGATGGAGTACAGCAGGAAACATCCCTTAGGATGCAAAGAAGAAATGCAGATTAATTAACCTTTTCTAATGCAGTCATGAGGCCCAAACCTGCTTCAGTTAAAGTCAGTGGTAAAATACCCCTTGAGTTTAATGGAAACAGGATGGTTTAGCAATCTAGGCAGTTATAAAAGCACCTTATACAGGCATCATGTTGTGGGACTACGTAAAGGACAATTCTGGACCATATGCAGGAGCAGTTCCAAGTCATTGTTGAGTTTTTCACTTTGGGCAATTTGAGTCAGATTCTTTCCCCAGTACCAACAATTTCATTCCACAAAGCAATTGGAATCTGACCCTAACTAGCCAACTGAGCATTCCCATAGTATGAGAGAGCTCTTGGCTCACAGAAGGCTGGCACAAACATTAACTTCCCCCTTCCCTCTGATAATAAGGGCGTGGCAGGGACAAGGTGGAGTGGATCTGCTTTCTGTCTACTCTCAACTGAAATAGCGCTGCTCTATTTAGGTCTTGTCTACACAAACATTTAGTATGTGGCTAGCTGAGGTGCTAGACCCACACTAACTTAGTGTGCATCAGCAGGGTCCACATAAACTGTTCATTAGTGCACTTTAATTTTTTTTTTTTTTTTAAAGGAGATATATCAATCTCCTAGAACTGGAAGGGACCTTGAAAGGTCATTGAGTCCAGCCCCCTGCCTTCACTAGCAGGACCAATTTTTGCCCCAGATCCCTAAGTGGCCTCCTCAAGGATTGAACTCACCACCCTGGGTTTAGCAGGCCAATGCTCAAACCACTGAGCTATCCCTCCCCCCTGTTTCAAAGGGGGCTAGACTCAAGCACATTAACAACCTGTTAGTATGCATCAGCAGGATTCATGTGGACAATTGGTATGTGTAACATGGACAGACCCCGGTCGTCGTCGGGCAGGATCAAACTTGGGGCCTCGGGAGCTTAGTGCATGAGCCTCTACTGCATGAGTTAAACACCAACTGGCCCTTAGCTAAGGCTGTAGAGCAGACTCATTAATCTCTAAGTGGTCTACGTGCCACTAGATGGGACAGAGCACCACACCCAGGAGGTGTGTGGGTTACGTATGCAGCAGGCTAGTGCAGGGTAGATTCATACCCCAGTAATGCAGGAACTAAACATAAGAGTAGAGAACCTCTTACATTAGAACCCTGTGAAAATTAGGAAGCATAACCAGCTCCCTGACTGTCTTCCTCCTCCTAACAGCTAGCAGATCTTAATACAGGAGAGAATCTGAGGCTTTATATTAAAGATAAACCAGTGCTCACTTACTTCATAAGGGAAAGGAGATTTAGTCTTATGGTTTAGTCATTGGACTGGGATTCAGAAGATCTACGTATATTTCCTGTATAATCCTGTCACTTAATTTCTCTGGGCCTCTCACCCCACAAAACTGAGATAATAATTCCTTTGTTCCACTATTTGTCTGTCTCACCTATTTAGTTCATCAGCTCTTTGGGGCAGAAACTGTTTCTTGGTACAGTGCTGAGCACATTAGGGCCTTGAATATGGATGGGCCTTTGAGCTGCTATGGTAGTGGACATACTGTTATGCAATCTGCTCTGAATTTTAAGCGGTGCTGTGAAGAAACTTGGATGGCTTAGCCAATATTTCAAAACTTCTTTTTTGAGACCGTCTCATCTCATGTAATGGGAAATCCAACAGATCGATTGAACTCGTTAGCTATTATTTTTGAAGGGATCCAGTTCTTTTTTAATATCAATTTTAAATTAATTAAAAAACTGGAAAATGTGGGGTGTTAAAGCAAAACAAAACTACTGCTGACAGCCTCTGACTTTTTGGTGACGGATGAGTCAGAGAAGCCATGTAAACCACCTTTCATGGTAGTATTTCTGTCATCCATATGAGGATTCTTCACTGGGCCCTGATTCAGGAAAGCACTTAAATATGTGCATAAATCCCATGGACTTGGATTTAAGCATGTGCTTACATGCTTTCCTGAGTAGGGAAGTTTTCCTGGTTCAGAGACTGAGTGAGGTGGAGGTGGTGATAATGTGCAAATGGGTTGAGGAAGCAATATGTGCCTTTGGCTGCTGTCATCTAATGATTGCTTCTTACTGTGGCATACATGCTAGCTGGTGGTGGGGTGGGGGAAGTTAGATTGCCCCTTAACTTGCAGACCACTTTCTTTGTTTTCATGGCACATGGGTTGATGGATTTTCTGGGCCCACTTGTTAGCTTTAAAAAAAAAAGTATATCATCCAAACTACTCAACAATATTAATGCATATAGACATACCTGTGATATTAATAGTACGCACTGTAGAGGAGTGGTAGACAGCTGCTGAAGCTAAGACTGAGATGGCACAGTAGCATGATAATATGCTTTAAAGTACAGGAGCAAAAAAATTTCCAAGTTCTAATGTGACATACCTGGTCAGAGCTCACGTGACTGTTTTTTTTTTAATGTTTAGGCCAAATGATTTTTTTTTTATCCTGTTGGTTTTGAAATAGATTAACATTTACATTTTTTCTTCTTTCCAGATTTTTGTTTGTACCTTGATAACTCAAGAAACAGGTTTTTTTGTTTTTTTTCCCCCCAAAATCAGATTGGGACAGTGATTAATCAATAAAGACTGCATGTTTGCAGATGAAAATGTGGGATTTAAAGTGTGCTACGGTACATCAGTTTTGTAACATCTAGGTTATTGTGCAAATAGAAAGCCAGTTGATTATGCTTAATTCCGTGTTTGTGAATTATCTCAGTAAAGAAATATTTCAAGTGACTTTGCTAAGTTAATTATAGCAGGATCTATCAGTGACCACTATAATCAAGTTTGTAAAACAATTTTCACATTATAACCCTATTTTCACATGGTCATAACTTTCTAAAACACTCATTTTGGGGACTGGAGTTTTTTCATTCTTAGCCTCTGCCTGAAGATGGGGAGGGGAGTTGTGGGGAGAGAGGGAGGTAGAGTGTGTTTGGATATGTGGGACACCATGTGCAGGAAGTTGCTATTGAAACCCTAATTTTTGCATTTATGGACTCAATTATTTTAACTGAGCAACCATAATGTTGTATTAACAGACATCTTTTGCACTTAATACAAATTACAAAAGATAAGTATAAAACACAGCTCAAATTAAGGAAGCCTTAAAATGAACATTGGGTACTTGGCAACTGTACCCCCCTTCTGGGATGCCACCTGATGTACTGGGGTTTCACTGAGCCTGCCTGCTGTACTAGCCTGGGCTCCCTCTCTCGGTTCTGCTGAATTAGGCTCTCCGGCCTCTGGCAGCACACACACACAGGTAGGGACGCCCCAGCTGTAGAATCACATAGAGTCTGCAAACAGCTCTCTATGAGAAGACTCAGCTAGGAAATTGCCCAGCACTCAAGTGCAGCTCCCCTCTGAAAAGTACACCCAAAATAATATTGTTTTGTGCTGTAGAGAAATCTATACAACGTAAGCTCATAAATTCACTCCCTTCCTCAATGTGGAGAAAGATATGCACAACTTCTTACCCCTGCCCCAGTTCTAAATTGCACAAACTGGGTTTAATAATAAACAAAAACAAGTTTATTAACTATAAAAGGCAGATTTTAAGTGATTATAAGGGATAGCAAACAGAACAAAGCAGATTACCAAGCAAATAAAACAAAACACGCATAATAAGCTTAAGATCTTAAAGAGACTGGTTTCAAGAAGTAATTTCTCACCCTAAATGTTGTTTTAGGCACGTTGCAGAGCTTCTGTAGCTTAGAGTTCCAGTTATTTCTCTTTACAGACTAGACTCCTGTTTTAGTCTGGACTCAGCCCATGCCTTTCCCACCACTCAGTTCCTTTGTCTCTTCAGGTACTTTCAGCAGTCTTTCTTCTTGGGCAGGAAGGCAATGGAGAAGAGTCCTGTTTGCCTTACTCCACAGCCTTAAATAGAATTTACATAAGGTGGGAAGCCTTTGTTTCCAGTGGAAAAGTACCAGCAGTGTCCAAGGTGGCACTTTTTACCAGGTGACATTATCACCTGATCTTGGTGTGTCAAAGCAACCATGAAACCAGGTTTATT
Source organism: Mauremys reevesii (assembly GCF_016161935.1). Lineage (NCBI taxonomy): Eukaryota > Metazoa > Chordata > Testudines > Geoemydidae > Mauremys > Mauremys reevesii. The sequence goes on along the minus strand of NC_052624.1, from coordinate 171,189,763 downwards.
TGCAATGTCCACCGGAAGGAACTCCCAAAAGATGGGGAAATCCACATCTTCGAAGACTCATTGTCTTTTTCCTAATGGCCCATTAAGATGATTGCTTATTGTCTGGTGGGCATCTCCAAGTATAACCACAGTTGTAATTGTTACATAGTCACTATTGCTAACTCCAGATACAGAAATGATACATGCATACAAATTGGATACTCGCATTCAGTAAATTATAACCTTTCCAATGATATCTTACATGAGCCATCTTGCATAAAATGTATCTTAATTATGCCATATTCATATAATAAGCATATTTCTATAAAGAATATGGAGTGTCACATCACACAGGTATGCAAGACTATTTACTGAGTAGTTAGACACCTTTGTTCATGTTATTCCACATGGGAATATTTAACTTAAATGGATCAAAATTTAGGAAGCAAACACATGGCCCTGTGTATGCTTAAGGTGAACTACATTTTGGATTATTACTTTAACAAAAGCTTTTGTAGCTATATACCAACTACAGAACAGTAACTATATCACTCAACGCTCCATCTCTTGTTAACATATAGTGTATCATCATTAATACTCAAAGATGGCCATGCTTTCTCATTTCACAGCATGAGCAAAGCATACCATTTTTCTATTTGTATATCTGGGAAAGTATTTGTGATATTTGTATAACATTTTGCATGCGTCCAACACAAACACTTCTGAAATATATTATGCAGGAATATAATTGGATGTGAAAAAATCTTTGAAACATTTGGTGAAATAATCCAAGCTGCCTGATTTTGCCCATTTTTACCAAAACAGAAATAATAACAGCATTCAGACCCAAGAGCTAAGGCCAAGATTTTCAACTAGGGAGCCCAAAATTAGGTACTTAACTCCAGTTAACAGCTAAATAAAAGCTCTACTTTTCAGAGATTAAATCAATGGAAGCTGGAGATGCCTAGCACAGAACCTCTGAAAATCAGGCCATTCTTGTTCAGATAACTAATCTGAGGGTCTGGTTTTCAGATAGTCTTCTGAGCACCCACAATTACCTCAGTTGGGGATATGGATGCTTAGCATTTCTGAAACTCAGACCCCAAGCTTGAAATTATTGGCCTATTCCTTTAGATGGGTTACATCTCCTTTTTTGTCTTTAAAAACCCTGCACTTTTCCCCCCAGCAAAGCAGATTCTGTTAGTATTAGCAGTGGAATTACTAGCAAGGGCCAAATTCTGCACTCTTGTAGTCTGGTGTTGAAATCTGGAGTAATGGCACTGAAGCCAATGGAGCAACTTTGGATTGATCCTGGTTTCAGAGACAAGATGCTAGCTCTAATTTAGTAAAGTAGTCAAATTGTTTTAAAGTTTTCAATTAAAATGTAAATGTATAGTTCTAACACAGGTTAATCAATTTCACTCTGTTAAAAAGAAGAGCAGCTGGAGAGGAAGTTTCACCATCTAATCATTACATTCAGAAGTGAATAGCACTTCATCTACTATTTGGATCTAAAGGTCAAACTGAGATTTAATAATAGTTTTAAAAGAAAACCCTGTTCATGTAAAATACTGAACATTCTCCAGTTATAGACCCAAAAAACAGTAGCATGTGATGCAAATTTCTGGATAAGGCAAACAGGGCTACTGTTGTGGAGATCAAACATAGTTTTCTATCTGAGGAATTTATTTCTTTAGGAAGCCAATGTCCTTTTGGTGAGCATTTGGTAAATCATCTATTTTTGCTTCCTATCTTCAGTCCAAGAACAACAGAGACCAATTTATCTTGTGTTTGTCAGAAGTTTGTTTCATAAGCAGATTTCAAATAAAATGTGATGTTTCCACTTTAGCTCTCTCTTTGTAAAAGTTAAACTGAAATTTAAAATTTTAACCTCTCCCAAGAGATATTTAAAATAATTGTAAGCTCTTTGTGACAGGTACTTTGTCTTCATCTCTTTCTGTAAAGTAGTGAGCACACTGCTATTGTTATAAATATAGCCAGCTAAAATTTTGAAAATGTGTTTAGAAATAAGAGACTAATACTCATTAAGGGCCTTGAGCCTGAAAAGATTTCCATACATGCTTCAAGTGAGTTGTCCCAATAAAATTAATGAGGACTACTGCCCATACTTAGAATCATAGGACTGGAAGGGACCTCAAGAGGTCATCTATTCCAGTCTTCTGCATTCATGGCAGGACTAAGTATTATCCTCTAGACCATCCCTGAGAGGTGGTTGTCTAATCTGCTCTTAAAAATCTCCAATAATGGAGATTCCACAACCTCCCTAGGCAATTTATTCCAGTGCTTAACCACCCTGACAGTTACAAAGTTTTCCTAATGTACAACCTAAACCTCCCTTGCTGCAATTTAAGCCCATTGTTTCTTGTCCTATCCTCAGAGGTTAAGAAGAACAATTTTTCTACCTCTTCCTTGTAACAACCTTTTATGTACTTGAAGACTGTTATCATGTCCTCTCTCTCTCTTAAAGTTAGGTATGTGGAAAAAATTGGAGGATTGTGGCTTTAGTAAGTATTTCTTCTATATGCAATCATATTCTCTCAGACCCCAATTCATGAAAGCCTCCTTGTTCAATTATTAAGATAAGCTTAACTTTAAGTATGTGTATAAGTGCTTTTCTAAAGTGGGGCCTTCTGTGCTTTCAGACTGCTGCAAGGCTCTCAATACTCTACTCTGGCCTATGATGGGGCTGCACTGAGATGGAGTGAATAAAGCCTAGTAAGATCATCTCTGTATGTTCTTGTGCATTATGAAGGGACTATTCAAACCAGCCCAGAATAGGTTCATGAGCAGTATACCTAGATTAAATTTAATAAGCCTGACATTAGAGCTGGGCAAAGATTTTTTAACTGAACTTTTTTCCCCCCTTGGCAAAATAAAAACAAAACAAATGCAGATTTGAATCAAGTAAAACATTTTATGAATTTGTGTGAATTTTGATAAATTGATTTGGTCAGAAAAACAGACTAAAATAATTCCAAAAAATTGACATGGTTTGTGTCAATGTTTTCTAAATGAAATATTTTAATTACTCAATCTGAAATTATTCTTTTTAGAAATTTCCTTTTATTAAAGATTTTGTTTAATGTATAAAAATGTTCATAACTCTACAAAACAAAATGTTTCATTCCAGATGAAATATTTTGTTCAACCCAAAATGAAATTTTTTGACTTTCTGATTTTTTTGGGGTGCAGGGTGGAATTGGCTCAAAACAAAATTTTCCAAATTCTTCGAATTGCCAGCAAACCAAAAAAATCAGTTATTTGCACAACTCTACTTCACAGAGGGATTACGGAGAAGTCATAGCCTCTACTCCAGCATACAAAGTCATATTGCCTTTAATAAGCTTGATAATCTTCAGCCAGCCATTTATGAAAGGGCTTGGCAAGAGCTATCTTTAAATATATCCTCAGTAAACAGATGTACTATGGGCAACTGGGAGAAAGGTCTGCATGCCAATGACTATGGCAGAGTACAGAGGGTGAAAAAACCTTCTTGCATCCAAAAGCAAAACCCAAACCATTCCCAGGCAGCTCCAGGGCTCAAACAACCTGGCTTTGAAAGAGCAAGGAAAGCATTCTGGTATTGACATGTAACTGTTCACTCCCAGTGCACAAACCATAGGAATCCTGAAGGAGAGCAGAATGCCAAGCGTATTTATTTATACACCGATACCCAGACTCACAGGTGCTGACTTTTCTTTTGCCCGGTGGGTGCTCCACCCCTGCTCCACCTTGAGACCCTGCTCTCACTCCCCCTTTGCCACCTCCCCCGAGGCCCCTCCGTCCTCCTGCCTTCTTCTACCCACAAGCCCCGGGACACCGCCAAACAGCTGATCAGTGGCCAGTCCCAGGTCCGCAGAACCACTGTGGCTGGTGGTGTTGAGCACCCCCTATTTTTTCCCCTGGGTGCTTGAGCCCCAGAGTACCCCTAGAGTTGGCTTCTATGCCCAGATTGCTCTCCCTGCTAGTTCACAGAAGAGCTTTTTTGTTTGTCTGGAACATGCAATGCTTTGGGGATTGTTCTTTGATTCTCTGAGCTCTTTTCTATGTGATTTCTGGTACCAAATGAGATTTGAAAAACTGGTTCAAAAACAGGTGAGTAAATACCTTTGTGACAGGCATTGGTCATAGTTTTTAGGCCTTGTCTACACACAAAAGATGCACCAGTTTCATGTGGACACTCCTATACTGGCTTAGAGAGTTCCTTATATTCATTTTAAGTGTATGTGAGAATCAAGCCTACAATATTCTAACCATTAAATCACCTTTTTTACAAGTACCTGAAAAACATAAACAACAATCAAATAAAAAGATATCTTAACCACAGACACACGTTAGAATGGAGAAAATTCTGGTCCCATTAGCAACTATTGGAGGAAAAAGCAGACAGTTTCATAGCTGTTAAGGTAGTTTATATTTTTGTTTCTCAATCTGACTGTAGAGGCAACCAAAACACTTTCAACAAATTACAGTAGAATTTACTCTGAAAAGTTATGTAATGCCTTATTCTTCAACAGAATGTCACTTGTGTGTATTCAGAATCCTTTCTACTGACACTGATAGAATTAGTTTTTACTGTTTCTAATGGTTAGCCCTGTAGAGCCATTACTGCTAACATAGTTGAGTTGAACCGAATTCCTTCTTGCGCATCAACAGAATTATTTACAAAGTTCTAGTCACAGGACAGATCCGCAAAACCCACTGTAGGTCAGCAACCCATTGAAGACAAAGGGGTGGCAGAATTGTAATAAAGGGCATAATTTGGTCTGCAGACCTTTATTACTGCCGATGTACAAGGAGGAAACAATGCAGCTTGACATTCGGCTCTTAGGCAGAGTTTGCAGGGGCGGCAGTTAGGAAAGCCATTTCTCCACTTGCAAAGTAAGCACAGTTTACCTGCTGCTCCTAAAAGCGGATCTGGTGGTTGCACATTGCCTAATAAGTTAATAGCAAGGAGGCAGTAAAAAGTAAACAAAGCCAGCAGGAAAAATGTTCTTTGTGCTTCAGCTGCCTTCCTTTGAACCCCCCTTTGTAAGAGTGACCTCTGGAAGCTCACTTCACACCGCTCCCCCTCACACCATCTAACAGAAATGATTCCTCCAAAGCTCCAGTTCTCTCTCTTCTGCACTCCACTCCCAGAAAAACCCCTGCAGAGTGGCCAGCTAAGGGCTTGTTTACATTGGAACACTCAAGAAAGTTAAAGTGAATCAATTACAGATGTGAAGTCAATGCCATACCTTAAAGCACACCGCTCCCACCCCTCATGGATGCTTTCATTCAAGAGTAAAGTGGCTTTAGTTCACAGTAACATAATCCTCCTCCAACTCAGATTGTTCTGCAAGCAGAGCAAGCAGCTGATCAAAGTTATTGGTAGCCTGGGGACCCAACTCAACAGAGCTCTTTTCCAATCTCTGGAAGCAAGGAGAGTTGGCTGCGGTGTGTGGGAGAGAAATAACCTTGGGTAGGAGAGGGGGGGATTAAGTAAAAGGTGAGGATGGGACCAAACTGGTTAAAAAACCCAGACTTGGGTGAAATCTGAGTCAAAAGTTAGTATTTTTGAAAATAAATAATTTTACAGAACGAGGCTTCCAAAATTTTTCCTTGCTACTTTCAAAAATAGAATAAAAAAAACACTGCTTCTGCAATTTCTTTGTTCAGTAAAAATCATTTTAAAATCATTATTTTTTATCAAAAGAAATGGGTCCATTTGTAACCTTGCAACATGAAGCTTCAACATTTTGAAGATTTTCTCTCTCTCTCACACACACACACACACACAAAACAGCTCCAGAATGGGACACTTACACACCGAAGTTTCCCTAGGGCAGCAAAATACCTAACTCTGATCCTGTATCTAGAGGCAAGTACAAAAATAAAACCAAATTCTCTGAGCATTAAGGGAGAGTTGGTGCTGGCCTTGGGAAAACTGCAAGAAGCTTTGAATGTACACACTCATCCCAGGCATGGTTAAATCTAATGGACTATTAGGAACAGAAAAGGACACACCTTTTCTGCTATAGGGATAACCTTCCTTACATAAAAGTCACTGTATATTAAGACACCTGTTAACTCAGCAGTTCAAAAGAATTAACTCCTCCTCACATTGAATAACCTGCAGTTACAGTAAATTAAACCTGCAGTTGTGCAATGCCTGTAGTAGATAGTAGCTGCCAAATCCTGGCCCTGCTCAGTGAAACTCCCCATTACAATAAAGGTTTTTCGTCCATTGTTTAGTCCCTTTGGACCGAATTCACTTTCGCCGCCTCTGAGGAAGGAAGGGGACATTTTGTGTCTGTGACAGTGAGTGCAGATAGAGGGGCCAAAGTCAAGTCTGACATAACTCCAGTGGTGTTACACGAGGGAGGGATTTCACAGAGTTCTGAGGAAGAAGCCCAGTGTAATCTGGTCAGGGTAGTAGTTACCACTTCTCTCCTAAATAAAGATCAAAGTTAACTCACTTAAGGGTCCTTTATCATTCCTACAGATGCAACTCTGGCAACTGCAGGTTAGGATCAAAGTACCAAGAACCCACCCTGAATACTGTAAACAATGGAGTTGGGCTTCCAGCTGCTGAGCTAGCAATCTGTACGGTACCATCCTATTAGTGTCTTAAATGTGACCAGTGAAGACGAAAACTTTTTCACTAGCTGTTTTCTGTCAGATTTTCTTCCTCATCCTTTAGGGATTGGAAGAAATGTCAGAAGTTAGTAGTGGTGTCAGCCTGCTATAGGGTTGCCAACCCTCCCGGATTGGCTAGGAGTCTCCTGGAATCGACCTCCTGGTGGCTACTGAAACCAATCCGGGAGATTTTAATAGGCTGCTAAAAGTCCAGTCGGCGACACAGTGGGGCTAAGGCAAGCTCCCTACCTGCCCTGGCTCTGCGCGGCTCCTGGAAGTGACTGGCACATCTCTCTTGCTCCTAGGCTCAGGGTCTCTGCATGCTGCCCCCGCCCCAAGTGCTGACTCTGCAGCACCCATTGGCTGGGAATTGTGGCCAATGGGAGCTGCTTCCCAACTGCACACCATCATGTATGTACAAGTGAAATATAATTAATCCTTATTTAATGCTGTCCTACCAAGAGGTTATCCTATAAATGGTGAGGAATATTATAGATTTAGTGCTGGTTGGCCCCATTACAGAAGAAGCACCAAGAGTCTGGATCTCCTGTTCTTTAGAATGCTGGCTGTATTGCCACTTCTTGCATGAAAGCAGAAGTAGCAGCACAATACTTATTCTTCTCACTAACATGCCATCCACTGGAATTTGCAGAGTGCAGGAAATACTCATTTTTAGGGCTGTTGCAAATGTAAACTGAAAGGCACTGACAAATGTGTACAGTGGGGCCTCGATTTACACGGTGGTTATGTTCTTGAAAAAAACACTGTGCAAATAGAAATTGCTTAAAAGGATACCAAGGGTCGATGGGAAATGAGGGTTTAGGTTCCAGGCTCACAAGATGACCTCTATAATTTATCCAATACAGGTTTTATTTAAAAATTTTAATAAAATTTAAACTTGCTACTAATCTTTACTGATGTTAAGGATGAACTTGATATGATGATAATGCTGATGTTGTTGAAGTCAGAAGTCCGAGAGTTCATCTGGGGTGTCTAGAGAGGCCAGGGAGGGTGGAGCAGTGGCATAGCCAGGGTGAGACACTTGGGTGGGGAGATGATGGGGGCAGGGAAGGAGAGGCAGGAAGGATGGAGCAGGAGCGATCTGGGCCGCCTCCCCTCACCTCCTCCAGCTGACCTTGTGGGGAGCGATGGACACTCTGTCCAGGGGCCCCACAGACCCAGGCGGGCAACTGGGGAGCAGGATTGGGGGCTTGCCCTGCTCCACCTGCCTGGTGCTCAAGACGGGGAGTGGGATTGGGGCGCGGGGGCTTGCCCGCTCCCCAGCTGGAATGCCAGGCGGATAGAGTGGGGTAAGCCCCCGTGCCCTGACCCTGGTCTCCAGCAGGAATGCCAAGCAGGTGGAACAGGGCAAGCCCCCATGCCCCAAGCCTGCTCCCTGGAAGGAGCGTCAGCCGGAGCTGGGCGAGCTCCCGACCCCACTCCCTGGCAGGAGCGCTGGGCTGGCAGAGCAGGGCAAGCCCCCATGCCCCAACCCCACTCCCCGGGTGCGCGCCAGGGACGGGGGGGGGCCCTGATCAGAGTATCTATCGCCCTATGCAAGGCCGGGTGGAGGGGGTGAAGGGAGGCAGCCCCGATCCCACCTGCCTCCCCTCCCCCACCCCCACCATTGCCCATCCACCCGAAGTCAGGGCCCACCCAAGTGTCCCATCCTGGCTACGCCACTGATCTGCGCATCTTGGTGACGGTGCCGCACCGTGTAAAAGTGAATTCATGTGTACTCCTTTAAGTTTTGGGAAATGTGGGTTCAATTCTCTGCTCTGTCACGGGCTTTCCTGTGTTATTTGTGCTTACTCACTCTGTGCGTAACAGTTCCCCATCTACTACATGAGAAGAGCAGCATTCCTGTACCTCACAGCAGGATTGTGAAGCGTTTGGATACTACAATAATGGGTGGGGGCAGGGCATTTAAGAACCTAAAAGAGATGGATTGATTGCAGGGGTAGCTAACGTTAAGGCCAGCTCTGATATTATCAAATCACATTTGCCATCCCTAATATAATGTGTATAATCTTTTTAAAATAAAGGGAAAACTAGACACTGATCAACAAGAACATTCATATAGAAGCTAAATTGTGGATATGCCCCACTTCATATCAAATGGCTCATACCAGAAGGTTACAGTGTCAATCTAAGGGCAAGGCTACCACAGAATTTGGGAAATAGTGATATTGTGGACAACTACCCCCCAACTTGCTATTATATTTTGTTAGAAAAAAATTTGCCTATAGCACATAAAAAGTAAGACAGAGGACAGACAGGTTTATCTGCATCTTGTTATCATTTCATTTAGGAAGGCTGGTACTTGAGAAAATGCACAGTCATACTTTTTCCAATCAAGGATGACCATTCCTGATGCATTGTGTATCAATTTTCTGAAAAGCGTCTGACTTTTTCTCAGAGGTAATATATTTGCTGGTACAGCAGGGGATGACAGGAATGTAGTTTCATACATAGTACGTTAGTCATTTGCTTTACCTGCTACATCAGCCATGTTGTTTTGGACAGAAACCCAAAATGACAGACATGACTGAGCCAGCTGCTGGAGCAAATACTACTACACCCGAAAAACTGATCTTACACAACAACACTGCAGCATGGTGGCAGTCCCTGAGGATTACAGCATCACTGCTGACTTTTAGTTAACCCTTCGAAGCACTGTACAGCAAACAAGATTGCCAGAAAGTTTAATGAGCTGCTTGTTGAAAAATAAAGACAACTTTCTGCATTCAGAGGCACAATCCTATGTATTTACTATATCACTATTACTGCAAATATTTTTCTAGTAGTTGAAAATACAATTCTCTCTCAGGAGATTTGAAAATTTACAGAATACGTTTAACTGAGAACAGTTTATTAATATACTATTTGTTGTGGTTCCAGCATAACAAATTCCCTCAACCCCTCTTTAAAAGAAAAGAAACAAAAGATTAAAATTGTTCAGAGTTTTGGAAACAAAACAGACTTCAAAGCATTAGGAGATGACAATGCAGCATCAATATCTTGAAGAAATATAACTTTAGGAACAGAGTAATCACAAAACATTTTTTACAGTTACTCCTTTAAGTCAATGGGCCTGACTCTTAGCTGGTATAAATCAGCATAACTCAGTGTGTACACTGAATTTAGATGCAGTGTGTTTAATTTATGGTAAAAAGTATTTATAGAATATCAACTGCCACGTATTTTTAAGTTAATATTTATAGTGCTCAAAGTGCCACGCTGAAAGCCCTGGAGAATGATTTTTTCTGTTGATTGCTACCCCAAGAACAGAATGGCAAGCCAACCTTCATGGTGGACTCCTGTTTACAGGACCAGTTTAATATTTTGAGGCCCAGGCAGATGCATTTTTACCTGTCTCCACCCCTGGCCTTCCCTAGACTTGAATTTTCTATCTTGTTGTAATGCATATTAATTGCCAGTTAACGTGTTATTTAGGCAATTGTAAATGTGAAACAGACACATCAGATGTTTGTTATAGGCTCAGCCTAGGGTGATTCATGACCAGGAATAAGTGACCTTCCTGTTATAAATATTTGTGAGTGTCTCTACTTTAGCATTTACGACCAACAACTAAAACTGCAACCCAAATATTTAAAAAAAAAAAAAAAAAGAATCACATCAACTTATCTTTTCAAATGTGAGGGACAGAAACTTACCAAAAAAGTAGAGTCTCATCTAGTCACATGACTCCAGGAGCTGGAGCTTTAAGAAAAGCACCAAATATCATGAGACTCACAATAAAGTAATGAAAGTTGGCAACACTGACTTTAGACAAGGCTCCTGCCTCTAAAAAAAAACACATTATTTTGTATTGGCTGCCATCTGCTTCCTGTGATGCAGACTAAGTGGAGTCCATCTGCTTGTGCTGAGGTCCATGCATTGTTACCAATATTTTATTTTTTAAACAATATTTAAAGGGATAATTTCTCTAAACAAGGGGCTGCAAGGGCCCCTTCTACCTCAGTGGTTTGTGTGCATTGTGGAATTTTAGGTTATTTTATCTTCTCTTTCTCCAGTTACAGTGTTTTTGTTAATAGAATATAATATTTAGCTACAGATAATCAATCACAGAGCATGGATAGCATATTATGGACACAAATTCAAAGCAATGGTCATGTCAAATAGTTTGAAGCTATCCATAGCCTGAAATGTGTTGCCAAACAACACTGAAGTCATTTAGAAAAAATTAATAAGAGTCAGTGTAAAACAAACAAAATGAGGTGCTAAATTCATTGAATGAAATGTTTCCTGCAAATAGTTCACCAAGCAAGGGAAACAGACTAGAAAGAATAAATGAATTAGTTTCAGTAAGCTAAAAGCGAGGTCCTCCCTTCCGTATCCTTTGTTCTCTCCTCCCATGCCTACCCCCTATCCATCTTCAGACCTTTTAAACTAATTTGTCTAGCATTATTTCTCTCCTCTCCTTTGTTTGGACAGCAGCATCTCCTTCCTTCTTATTCTCTTTCCCACATGTAGGCGTAGCAGAGAAGAATTCACTCTCTACATCAATTCTATACCTAGCTTCTCTACAGACACTGAAACAAGGATGACCATTTGTGATGACAATGTGTGTGGTTTGAACACCTGTTCACTAGGACTTAGTCAAAGACCAGCTAACATTTAACTACTTTGTGTTTTTCCCCTTGTATTGTATTTTACTTTGCAAAGGATACCTTATTTCCAAACTTGTTGTGCTGTTTAAGTGTATCATCCCATATCACACTCACTCAATCAATCAATAATGAAACTAACTTAAGAGCATGAATTTTGAAGTTTTGCTTTCAGTAATGTAACTAATGTGCTAATTTGAATCACAGATGTGTTACACTAGTAATGTCTATTTCTTATGATGAAGGTCCCTAGGTCATAATATGAACTGGAGCCATACATAAAGATGCTGTAGTCATGAATTTAGCTGTGTACAACAAAAATTGCTGAAACAGAGTGATACTCTTATTGTCTATTAAGTAGCATTAACTAGAACTGAATCCAAACCCCACAATATATAAATCTCATGTCCCCCAAAATAAATCAATTTACACCTTCAGAAAAGGTTTCTATGCACCTGCTTGTTCCAGGTCGACGGTATTAAGGGAAAGCTAAAAAAAATTGCTCTGCACTTCTAAATTATATCCAACCAAAAAAGTATATTTAGTGAGCACTGAAGTTATACAGAAGTCGGTGTTTCAGATTTACTGTATGAATGGTCTCTGTAACATAGTCCAATTGTCCTATACAATTTGCAAAAGACTCCTGGCACTTTGAGCAAGGAGATTTTCCCTAATTCATATAATCAGACAGAGAGAAGTTATAACATTTTAATCAATCTGTGAGGTCCAGCTGGGAAGTTCCATTACAAAGCATTGTCATGCCCAGCAGGAACTTGCAGACTCTGGGAGACTGGAATGGTGCTGCACTTTTCAACAATAGCTATGGCAGATTAATAACTACTAAGTTAAACAAAAGACTGTTTCCTCCCCTACACATTTGCATAGTACAGCAAGTTAGTATGTTAAAGTACATTTCCTCTCTGTAATGGCATCAGCTGCTACAGGAGCCATCTGAGAGTGAATCAAGTCAGATCAGGGAAGACCCTGTATATTAAACACCTGGCTTCTCAACTGGAGGTGGAGCCAGAGCTCATCCTCTCAGGGCCAGCCTACACTAGGATAAAAAGCACATCCCCAGATTTCACCTAGACCAATGGTTCCCAAACTTGTTCCACCGCTTGTGCAGGGAAAGCCCCGGTGGGCCGGGCCGGTTTGTTTACCTGCCGCGTCCGCAGATTCGGCCGATCGCGGCTCCCAGTGGCTGTGGTGCAGTGCTCCAGGCCAATGGGAGCTGCTGGAAGCGGTGGCCAGTACGTCCCTCGGCCTGTGCTGCTTCCAGCAGCTCCCATTGGCCTGGAGCAGTGAACTGCAGCCAATGGGAGCCGTGATCGGCCAAACCTGCGGATGCGGCAGGTAAACAAACCAGCCTGGCCCACCAGGGGCTTTCCTTGCACAAGCGGCAGAACAAGTTTGGGAACCACTGACCTAGACCAACTAACAATATGTGTTAAAATACAATTTGCCCTGTGTAGACTAGAGTTCTAAAGAATGTTAACAAACATGTTTTTTAAATACATCTTTTACCCTAGTGTGGATAGGCCTTGATGAGTAAAATTCTATCACTTGTATTTTAAAATCCTTTCAATCCTTGATAATTTTAAAGATACTACTGGAAGTGAAGACCATCATCATCATCCCTCATTGCCTCTAATTCAGAAAGCCTCTGGTGTTAATTCCAGAAATGGAGAGAAGACAATAGAAGAAGGATAAAAGAAATTAGAACCAAGGACCCAGCAGAAAAAGAAATGTATATTTTTTTAAATAACATAAATTGGCACAAACACAAAGTACATACAATGAAATCTACATCCCTTAAGTAGAATTCTTTTTAAATTCAAATTACAAATCTGTGAACTAGATAGAACATTTCTTGAAGCAATTATAATAATTCTAATTAAAATGCAGTTATTGTGCAGTAATATCAATTAGCTCTTTAAAAACCTAATTAATAATTTATCAAGGAGACAACTCAATAATTCATCAGAGGCAGTAAAAGAGATCTCTCATTTTATACCCACTACTACAGGGAACAAATTTCATTTAGAACTATATGGTTGGCATAAACTGGTATAGCTCCACTGATTTCAATGGAATTACACTGATTCACATCAGCTGAGGACCTGGCCTTGCCAAATTAAGTGTTTTTTCTCTAATTCTCCTATTATCCTGTATAAGTGTTAGTTGTCTGTCTACTTTGATAAATAATCATGAAAGTAACTATCTATGGTTATGATATGATTCGTACAAGGGCTGTATTATACAGGTTCTATTTTGCTGTAGAAATGAATATCAATAAAAATGAAGCAAAGATTTTTTGGGGGAGGGTGGAGGAGAATTGGAATAAAAAATAGGATGTATGCAATCAAAATCATTTTAAACTACTAGTAACTAAGTATCTAGGTGAATTAGCAATGAGAGGATGCATGAGAGGAACAAGAAGAGGATAGGAAAGTACCCCTGAAAGAAATTTTTGAAAAACAGGCAAATGATTGGCATGGCTTTCAAGCATTTGACAGTGGCAAGTGGTGTTGCAGAGAAATCTAAGATGGTAAATTCCTCCTCAAAGAGGCATTGGCAATCTACAGACAGTACATTCCAGCAGGAGCATGATAGAAACTGCCAGACCCTCCACCCACTGACATTCAGAAATGTCAAGAATTCTTTGTTCCATGCAAGAATGTTTATTGCAAAAGACATTATCTTTGCAATAAACAAAAAACTTCCTTTAGCATTAGTTAAGTTTGCTTACATCAATAAACTATTAGGAAATTAGGAGGGGTAAAGTTAGGAAACACATTGCCCATTCAAACATAATTGCCACCTTGCCCGTATGCATTATGTTACAGCCTTTAATCACATGGTTCCCTCCCCCTACCCAGTCCCCACAGACACACAGAGGACCCGTTTTATTCAGTGCACAGCATGGGCAGCGGATGCAGTCCCCCTTCAGGGAAGCTAGCCCCCTACCCCATCTCTTCTGCCCAAGCCCCTCTCCCCCGTGGCTGGAGCTCTTCTCCCTGCAGAGCATGTCTGCAGGCCCTTGGGAGGGGGCAGGAGGCCAGACTGGAGCCCCTGCCCTGGGGTCCTACAAGCAATGAGGCAGGGAAGGGACATGGGCTGGGGACTGCTCTTGGGCATCTCAGCCCGAGCCCAGGGCAGGTGGAGGGTCTGGGGCTCCCCACAGCAGCTTGGGCTCCCTGGGCAGCTCTTACCATGGCCCATCTCTGTCTTCCAGCCTGGCCAGGGGGCAGAGCCTCGAAAAGGAGGAGCAGGGGGCAGGGCCATAGTTCCAGTGCCAGTGACTCCTTACTTCTACCCAGTTTCCTGTGCTCCTCTGGGGGCTCCCAAATTGGCTGGGGCCCCTAGGCATGGACCCCATAAGCCCTGGTGTTAATCTGTTACTGTTCTTGATACAGTATATAGATTATATACAAAAATTCTTACATTAAAACCTTTTATGAAACATGCAGGGTTTGTTGCCCCTCCCGTTTTCTTAAGCATGTAACAACATCAGTGCTCTGAGAGGAAGTCACATCATCAGCTAATGTGTTTTGGGAAAATCCCTTTGATAAATTAAGTGAAAATACTCCCTGTCAATAAGTTGTTTTAGAAAAAGAAAAAAAAGTACTGCACTTGTTGAAAAATGTGTTACTTCCTGCTTCCAGTTGGTCTCTGACATAGCTGAATAGAATGCAGCCGCAGCACTGAGAATAATTCCTGCATAAAAATATTCTTGCTCTAGTTCTGGTTTCTGATAGTCATGATCTTCATGCATTTCTGTCTGTATGACTCATAGCACAGTGAACGTTCTTCAGCCTTTGTTCTCAACAAGTGTCCAAATGCTAGAAAATGTGTGTGATCAATGGGGGCGGAGGAAGAGAGAGAGAGAGCAGTTATTTATACTTGTGGAGTGCCTGGCTCATAGAACTGGTAATAGGGGGTGGTTATTTGGTGTCAGTCCTGCATTAAGTAGTCACAAAGTCATTACCATTGAACGGTTGTTCACTGACCTACATGAAACAAGTCCAGACCAGACTATTCCCTAGTGGGCAGGTGTCCATATCTCAAAACCCACATATACAGTTGATACTTCTGTTTGCTGCCTCAGCAAGAAGCAGTGTGGATAAAAATTTATTTAAAAAGTGGATTTTTTAAAAATTAAATTAGTTTTTTAATTTAAATTAAAAACTGATTTATTTAAAAAAATAAAACCTATTTAAAATTTAATTTGAAATTGACAATGTATGCTCAGGCCTAAATTTATAATCTATTAAAATCATTTTAATTAAATACAAAAAAGCATTAAGTAGTACGTTTGCTGCCAAGATTTAAAGAAATTCAAACCAGTGAACTGATGGAAGTCACAGGGTAACAACCTCAAACCAGAGTTTGTTGAAGTGCTAAATCAGCTTTTGATATCAGTAGCCTCTTCGGCAGGTGCAAAGAGAATATTTTCTTTCAGTTTGGTCAACAAGTCCAGTTAATGACTAATTCATTCAAAGTTAAGAAACTAATTAGGAGTTGAAAAAGC
This sequence comes from Mauremys reevesii, assembly GCF_016161935.1. Lineage (NCBI taxonomy): Eukaryota > Metazoa > Chordata > Testudines > Geoemydidae > Mauremys > Mauremys reevesii. The sequence goes on along the minus strand of NC_052624.1, from coordinate 171,173,983 downwards.
CGGAAAATTTGCTTCCCTCTTCCAATCTATGAATAGAAGAAAACTACATATGCAAGGATGACTTCTATTAATTCTGAAGTCTTGAACACAGAGATCATTGAAAACAATAAATTAAATTTACTAACTACAGATATTTCCTTTGTTTAATAAGCTGGTTAGTTTTAAATGCAAAATGTTTTGATCAACTTTTTTTTCTTATGTATCCAACACATATAAAAATTACAATGCTTTTTTGTGCATTTTTTATTGAATTTGAATTTCCATCCAAATAGAGCTTAACACAAATTTCCAGAAAAAATTATTAATTCTGTGAATAAAAATGCATCATTTACCCTTTTTTAATGTAATCAAAATGTAAAACTTAAGAATGTGACTAAATATTAGTTTCACTATATAAGTACATAAATAAATGAGTATAGATATAGTGCATTTTCCTGGTTATCAAAAAGAAGCACCACATTTAGTGTAAAGGCTATATTTAGCTGCAAATCAACATGTTTTAATAGTTACCAACCAATGAGAATCAACCTTTCTTTAGGAAAATAAAAGTACAAATGCAAAACACGATTGAAGTTGATGGTTTAATCAAGATTTCCGGCTTGCTGAGTAAACCATGATTTAAATCTGTGATTTAAATCAATCCACCTGCAGAGAATCCAAGGACTGAATAGAGGATGACTTAATTTCTCACTCTTATTGGTGGCACCCCCATGTCAAGGTTGAGACACATTGGTGGAGGTAGTACAGGGAAGCTTGCATGGCTGCTGCTTGAGTTGTCACTGTCCTATCGATAAATAGAGGACTTCAGTTCTTCAGAGCTATCCACCTGGAATCTTTCACAAACACTAAGCTCACTTCAATATATGTTTAAAAAAAATAGGCACTGTTGTTCTGTTAACATCTGAGAAGGGGGACATCTCTGTCACCTTCTCATGGCATTCCCCATGAGTAGCATAAAGCGAAACAAAAGTAGACAAAATTGCAAAATACAGTTTGCATTCTAAGCAATCAGCCCAAAAGAACCATCCTCCAATGGGCCCCCTTTCAGGGCCAGAACTGCAAACTCTACCACTGGGGCTGGTTCTCAAAATGCTGCATTTTAATATTGAGGGGATGCAGCAGTAAAGGGGGGATACCTCCTTCCACTTAGCTACAAACCTGGATGCACACCTCATCTTGCTTCAGGAAACACATTCCACCACTGATATGCATTTCAGTTCTAGTCTATGCTGTCATGACTCATCACCATCACAAGCAGTATGGAATGGCATCTTACATTAGAGAAGGGCTGTCCGCTGTCACTGTATGAACATCTGGTCCAAGTGATATCATAGAATGGCAGGCAATAAAAGTAAATGAGCTTACACTGATTAATGGCTACAAGTTTCAATCATTTAACTGGCCAATCCCCACTCTACCCATCTTTCCAGGTCCTCCCATCTACTGTGGCAACTTCACTTTCTGTCATGTCAATTGGGAATACCCTGACAACAATGCAGGCGGACAGAGTCTAATGGAGTGGGCACCAGTCATTGACCTTCAACTCCTCTATAACCCAAAGCAAACACCAACTTTTCACAGTAGCATTTGTGCAACAGGCTCTCTCCCAGTGCACTGGGCAACTGCCACCACTGGTCATAGAGTGGAAGCTTTGAAGCTTTCCCAAAGACTCAGCAATCAGCTGTCTTTGATCACCATGGGCCTGCAGATATCAACAAATAGCTTACAGAAGGCCTGGTGGAATCTTTGGAAAGCTTGGTGGGAGGTCTTGCAAGCAGAACTAGAGACATCTGTCAGCAAACTGGCTGAGTTGGACTTGACATGTCCAGCCAATATAAATGACTTCTACCAGACTTCAGTGAATTAATTCAAGCAGCTGCTAAGAAATTGATTTCTAGATGCTATCACTGACAATATATCCCTGGGTGGTCATCAGAGGCAATTAAGCTCTACCAGGAATTCAAATCAGCTAATAACAAACAGGAGCTCACTAATAAATCTGAGGAACTCATTCAACTGCTGAATCAAACCAGGCATGACTGATGGACAGAGTCAGTCATAAAGATGGACTTTACTCTGTGTAGCCAGAAAGCTTGGCAGTCCGTCAAAAGACATTTTGAAGATTCCAGCCACAAGGAGTTTCCAGTCACCACAAATGCCATTGCATTCCAGCTTGTGGCTAACAGACACACACAGAACTCAGATAAGCCTTTCAGCCATGCAGTCAGAACTGAAATTACAGAGAGGTGACAGGTTCCTAGTGTGGATTGATACTTGATGGCTCCTTGATGGGGCTGACAGCCAAGTTATTGCATGCTATTTCCTGTAATCCCATGGTGTGGATTATCTTGGAAATGATAGTGAATTGAAGCTTCATCTTGCAAGATGGAGACAAAGTTAGGTGTCACCGTAATAGACTTCCACAAGGATTGGTTCTAGCTCCTGTCATTTTCAGCTTGTATACTTTTGACCTACCAACAACAAAGGTTGATAAGTATGTATACACAGATGACATCTGTCTCACTAATGTGGATAACGATCTACACAATATGGAAGGCTCACTCAGCCAGGACATAAATACTCTGGCCACTTAATGTAAATCTTCACTGATGAAGGTAAGGAAATATAAGTAGGGGCCACAACCTTCATTCATTCCCTTTCCAGATAGTTGTCACTTATTTAGGAATCAAACTGGACCGCCAGTCCTATCTAGAACACTTAAAAAAAAGATCTCTTCCCACAGTGCTTTGATCCAGAAGACTCCTGGGGAGTGGAGGCAAATGTTTAACAAATTTTAGTCATGACACTGGTATTTGCTCCAGTGGAATATTATGCGGCAGAAGTCAGTATATGCATCTCTTTGATTTGGAGTTGAACACAGCCACCCATCTCATTGGTGGTTGCCTTAGCTACACCTTAACATCTAATTTAAACATGTTGGCTTAAATAGCTCCCTCAAAACTTCATTGAGATGCCATTACCCTTAAAACTGCATGGAGGGCTATAATGGGTGAAAACAACCTGCTGCATACAAAGCTGACAATGGTTCCAACAGCTGCAAACAAACAACTCGTGCTTCCTATAAGGTCTGCCCACCTCCAGAAGAAAACACCTACACCTGCAGCTCCTGCTGACTTGCCATGACTGACTTTGCAGCAGCCATCCATGCACTTATATCCAGTGCTGCCGCCACACTGCCAATCTCAGATAACACATCAGGGCCAACAGTTATGTCTTTGCAGAGAAGCAGCAACTCTGGGATAGAGACAAATATACTGACAAATTTCAGAAGCCCTAATTTGCTTCCACCTGTTTGTAGCCTGGGACACAAATCCTGGACTAGGCTTAACAGGCTACTCACTGGAATGGCCAGCATGCCAGCCACAATGCAGAAATTTGGCTTAGCCCAATCTTCACACTGTGATAGTGGGGAAGTGATGCAGACAGTCAGATATGTGGTGGAGCTCACAATTAGAAGACTGGAGAGCAGACTGCTACATCTAGCTACCTTTGATGATGCAGCAGTTAACTGGCTGAACAATCTAGATATCAACATACAAAAGAAGAATACCTGAAAAGTTGTAAATATCAGAAACAAAAGCAATAGTCATTACAACAGTTAGCTTTTGTGTAAAGAGACATTATATTGGAACACAATCAGAGCTTTCTATTTAACAGGGTGTTACCATATTACAAAGTGAGCATCATTACAACTGTGATATGTAGTTTCTAGTGTTTTTATTGAATTGACTGAAATCTCTATATAAACATTTAGCAGACCAGGCAACATCCATCAAATGTTAATATTCCAAAAGAACTGGGCACTTCAGTTATTGAGTGCCCATCTTGAGAAACATTGAATAGGCCTGATTCCCAGTGGATGAGTGCTCTACACTTCCTGACAAACCAGGACCTTCTAAAGGGACTCAGGCTGGGCACTCAAAAATTGACGCATCCAGCAAATCACTAAGTCATTTTGAAAATGTTGGCCTCTGCTCTTTTGGGTGTCTGCCAGTCAAATTTGGGTTCTTTTTATAGTAATTTTTTGTTACACACAATTTACTCTATATTAGTAATCTGATTATCATAGGGTTGCCAACTTTCTACTCACACAAAACTGAACACCCTTGCCCCGCCCCTCCTCTGAGGCCCCACCACTGCTCACTCCATCCACCACCACCCCCCCCGTTGCTCACTCTCCCCACCCTCATTCACTTGCTCCTTTCCACCGGCGTGGCTCAGGGGGTTGGGGTGCAGGAGAGGGTGAGGGCTCCAGCAGGGGGTGCAGGCTCTGGGGTAGGGCCAGGGATGAGGGGCTTGGGGCTGGGAGGTGGAGTCAAGGGTTCAGGGTATGGGAGGGGGCTCTGAGGCAGGGGGTTGGGGAGTGGGAGAGGGTAGGGGCTGGGGGGGGTGGATTCCAGGGTGGGGCCAGAAATGAGGGGTTCAAGGTGTGGCAGGGGGCTCCAGGCTAGGGCAGGGGTTGGAGTGTGTGGCGGGGGTGAGAGCTCCTGATGGGGGTGTGGGCTCTGGTGTGAGGGCAGGGATGAGGTATTTGGGGTGCAGGAGGGTGCTCCGGGCTGGGATTGAAAGGTTAGGAGAGCGGGAGGGGGATCAGGGCTGGAGCAGGGGGCTGGGGAGGTCAGGGCTCAGGCTGGGGGTGCAGGCTCTGGGGCTGGCCCAGGGATGAGGGGCTTGGGGTTCAGGAGGAGGCTCTGGGTTGGGTGGTCCTTGGGGTTGGGGCGTGGGCTTACCTCCAGGTCAGTGGTGCAACAGGGCTAAGGCAGGCACCCTGCCTGTCCTGGCTCCACGCTGTGCCCCAGAAGCGGCCAGCATGTCCAGCTCCTAGGCGGGGGGCCTAGGAGGCTCCAAGTGCTGCTCTTGCCCACAGGCACTGCCCCATCCCCTCAGCTCCCAATGGCTGCGGTTCCTGGCCAATGGGAATGCGAAGCCAGTGCTCAGGACAAGGGCAGTGCCCAGAGTCCTGTGGCCCCCTCACCTCTGAGCCGGACCTGCTGGCTGCTTCCAGGGCGCAGCGTGGTGCTAGGACAGGTAGGGACTAGCCTGCCTTAGACCCGCAGCACTGCTGACTGGACTTTTAATGGGCCGGTTGGTGGTGGTGACCGGAGACGCCAGGGTCCCTTTTCAACCAGGCGTTCCAGTTGAAAACTGGCAATCATATTATTTCCTGCCTATGTACTGGAATGTTTCCTTTAAGTTCTGAGGTCAAGATCCCCAAAGGTGGTTAGGCGCCTAAGTTGTATTTTTAAGTGCCGTTGTGATCCACAAAATCCCCGCCCAGCTGCCAGGTAATTCTGTAGGCACTTAAATTCACTTGGGTCCTAAGATTTTGCAGTAGAAATTTCCTAGGTGCCTATGGTTCTGGGCATGCACACTGCTGCCTCCCTCTAAATGCCCAGACACTTATCTCTCACCTATGCCCCAGAGTGATCCATGAACCAGGGGAAGGTAGGTGCTCCTCCCTAGCTCACATGTGGGGCCCAATCCAGTAGGCATGCTCAAAGGCTGTCTAAGTCCAAACAAAACAATCAGAGGAAGTCTACCTCCCTCATAATCTTTAGCTCTGTGGTTACCACACTCACCCAGGATGTAAGAGACCCCCTGTACAAGTCTCTCTGTCTGCCTGATGAGGAGAAGGGATTTGAATAGGAATATCCCACCTCTCAGGAGAGTGCTGTTACCACTCAGCTAAGGAACACTCAGATATTCAGGTTCCCTCAGTTCCTTCTGTTTAAGCTGTTCCTCTTTAATTAAATAATTACATATTAATTGGGCCAAAGAATGAGTCTAAATGACTCTACAGCTCTAGTTAGAACACTCACTTGAGAGGTGGCAGATCCCTTATCCTCATGAGGCAGAGTGGGGATTAAACTGATGGTCTCCCACATCCTCAGTGAGCGCTCTAACCACTGGGCTAAATATAAGGGAGCTCCTTCCCCTCCACTACCAGAGCCTCTGAGCATTCCTACCAGATCAGGCTCCACATGCAAGTTAGGCAGAGGAGCACTCATTTTCCCCAGGACTGTGGTTCACTTGCAGAGATAGGCACCTCCCTGCAGCCCAGACTTAGGCACCTCTCTCTGTGAGTGGTAAACAGTGAAGAGGACAGGTCACTGATTGAGAGTGATCTAGATTGCTTGGTAAACCGGTCGCAAGCAAACAATGTGTGATTTAGTAATGTTAAATGTAAATGTAAATATCTGTGAACAAAAAAATGCAGACCTTACTGACAGGATGGAGGATGCTATCCTGGGAAGAAGTGACAATAAAAACCATTTTGTGGTCATGGTGGATAATCAGCTGAACATGAGCTCCCAACATGCTACTGTTACCAAAAGAGCTAATGCAATCCTAGGATGCATAAATGGGAATCTCAAGTAAGGGTAGAGAGGTTATTTCCCCTCTCTATTTGACCGGTGTGACCGCTGCAGGAATACTGTCTGTGTCCAACGCCAGTGCCCACAATTCAAGAAGGATGTTGATAAATTGGAGAGGGTTCAGAGAAAAGTCACAAGACTGATTAAAGGATGACAAAACTCACGTTATGGTGACTGAGCTCTTTGAGTCTTTCGATTTAGCTTAACAAAGAGAAGGTTAAGGGGTGAGTACCTACACGGGGAACAAAACATAACAGACTCCTCTTTCATCTAGCAGAGAAAGGTATAACAGGATCCAATGGGTGGGAGTTAAAACTAGACAAATTCAGACTAGAAATAAGGCATAAATTTTTAACATGTGGCGGTAATTAACCATTGGAACAATTTATCGAGGGTCATGCTGGATTCTCCATCACTAACAATTTTTAAATCGAGATTGGCTGTTTTTCTAGAATATATGAACTAAGCGTTATTTTGGGTAAGTTCTATGGCCTGCGTTGTACAGAAAGTCAGACTAGAGGATCACAAAGGTCCCTTCTGGCCTTGGAATCTATTAATTGTTTTCACTTTTGGCAGACAAAATCCCATCTTTTATGATAAATTAATATATACTTACTATATTTTAAGCATACGGACATGTTGTTGCAAGTGTGGACAGAAATGGCTGACTATGTGCAGTATTATCTATTTCACATCTGGTTGCACAGGGTTTGAATGAGATCACAAATTGGCCTGTTTCTTGTTCATAAAGGGATTCTTATAGAGTTTGCAATCACTTTGCAGTTTTCAGTATCTGAACCAGCTGGAATACAAACCAAATGTTGCTCTCAGTTTCACTCATGCAATCCCACTGGAGCCAACAGAGCGATAAGACAATGAATGTGGCCCCATATGTTTATCCAAACAATTTTTTTACTACTGGGAAGGTGAATAACAAAGCCACATGATTAAAATTATGGGGCTAATAGCCATTTGTAATAAACATCTTGCTTGGCCCTGATTCTCCTCCCACTTTCACCAGTGCAAGTGAAGAATCACTCAACTGAAGTCAGTGTGAAATGAGTCAGATGAGAATCAGGCTCCTTGGGTCGAATATCACACATATCCATTTAAGCCTTTTACCTTGATTCTCATTATGGAGTTTCCTTTCCATAAATGCTTGGCAATGTCACAGTCTCTCTTTTTCCATCTTCATTGTGTACAGATTTACAGAGAAATTACACAAGCACTTTGAAGAAGCTGCCAAGAATGACTCTGTTATAACAAGTATCACATTTCATAGGCTTCTCCGCCAGATTTATCATAACAGGAGCAAAGTCATCCCCTCAGACACTGTGGGTGGAAGGAAGAAGAGTTTAGCAGATCCAGGCAAAGAACAGATTGGGTTCTGGTGGGGACACAAGAAGGAATTCTTCCTCTTTGGTATTATTCCAACCTTCCCCCACAGAAACACCTCCATGAGAGCTTCAGGGTGCCTGCCAACTCTAGGTGGGAAGTGGACAGGCAAGACCATCTGTTTTTTTCCCTTCCCTAAATCCACGAGGTTTGCTTGCCTAAGCTTCACTGACTGGGTCAGCATACCCAGTAAGTTTATTCTTCATGCTCACACACCTCCTAAAATAGGACTGTAGCAACAAAAGTCACTGGTCGAACCCATGGTAGCATAGCTCCATTGAAGCTATGCTGCCATGCACTTGAAAGAAGGCTGAAGGGAAATGAGACTGGTGGCAGAACGGAAGCAAAAGGCCTCCTTTCCTTTCCTTTGATCCCAGGGCCCAAAAAACCCCCGGCATAATTTAGAGCAGCCTACTTTAAAGTACGTTACCTTCAGCCACCAGCTGTAGATCTGGTGGAGTTCTGTGCGCTCCATTACTTCCCTGGCATGCCCCTATGTATAACTCAAGACCATTGAAGTTGATGGAAAAACTCAAGCCACAAATGGTTACATCTGGAAATAGGAGAGAGCATGGGTTATAATGGCAGAGAGAAAGGAGGGCCAGGGCAAAACTGGGAGGCAAAATCAAATCAGTATCTTAGATGCCTATATACAAATGCGAGAAGTATGGGTAATAAGCAGGAAGAACTGGAAGTGCTAATAAATAAATACAACTATGACATTGTTAGCATCACCAAAACTTGATGGGATAATACACGATTGGAATGTTGGTATGGATGGGTACAGCTTGCTCAGGAAGGATAGACAGGGGAAAAAGGGAGGAGGTATTGCCTTATATATTAAAAATGTACACACTTGGACTGAGGTTGAGATGGACAGAGGAGATGGAAGTGTTGAGAGTCTCTGGGTTAGGCTAAAAGGGGTAAAAACCAAGGGTGATGTCATGCTGGGAGTCTACTACAGGCCACCTAACCAGGTGGAAGAGGTGGATGAGGCTTTTTTTAAACAACTAACAAAATCATCCAAAGCCCAAGATTTGGTGGTGATGGGGGACTTCAACTATCCAGATATATGTTGGGAAAACAACACAGCGGGGCACAGACTATCTAATAAGTTCTTGGACTGCATTGCAGACAACTTTTTATTTCAGAAGGTTGAAAGAGCTACTGGTGGGGAAGCTGTTCTAGATTTGATTTTAACAAATAGGGAGGAACTCGTTGAGAATTTGAAAGTGGAAGGCAGCTTGGGTGAAAGTGATCATGAAATCATAGAGTTCACAATTCTAAGGAAGGGTAGAAGGGAATACAGCAAAACAGGGACAATGGATTTCAGGAAGGCAGATTTTGGTAAGCTCAGAAAGCTGATAGGTAAGGTCCCATGGGAATCAAGACTGAGTGGAAAAACAATTGAGGAGAGTTGGCAGTTTTTCAAAGGGACACTATTAAGGGCCCAAAAGCAAGCTATTACCTTGGTTAGGAAAGATAGAAAATGTGGAAAAGACCACCTTGGCTTAACTATGAGATCCTGCATGATCTAAAAAATAAAAAGGAGTCTCATAAAAAATGGAAACTAGGACAAATTACAAAGGATGAATATAGGCAAACAACACAGGAATGCAGGGGCAAGATTAGAAAGGCAAAGGCACAAAATGAGCTCAAACTAGCTACAGGAATAAAGGAAAACAAGAAGACTTTTTATCAATACATTAGAAGCAAGAGGAAGACCAAGGACAGGGTAGGCCCACTGCTCAGTGAGGAGGGAGAAACAGTAACAGGAAACTTGGAAATGGCAGAGATGCTTAATGACTTCTTTGTTTCGGTCTTCACCAAGTAGTCTGAAGGAATGCCTAACATAGTGAATGCTAATGGAAAGGGGGTAGGTTTGGAAGATAAAATAAAAAAGAACAAATTAAAAATCACTTAGAAAAGTTAGATGCCTGCAAGTCACCAGGGCCGTATGAAATGCATCCTAGAATACTCAAGGAGTTAATAGAGGAGGTATCTGAGCCTCTAGCTATTATCTTTGGAAAATCACGGAGACAGGAGAGATTCCAGAAAACTGGAAAAGGGCAAATATAGTGCCCATCTATAAAAAGGGAAATAAAAACAACTCAGGAAACTACAGACCAGTAGTTTAACTTCTGTGCCAGGGAAGATAATGGTGCAAGTAATTAAGGAAATAATCTGCAAACACTTGGAAGGTGGTAAAATGATAGGGACTAGCCAGCATAGATTTGTAAAGAACAAATCGTGTCAAACCAATCTGATAGCTTTCGTTGATAGGATAATGAGTCTTGTGGATAAGGGAGAAGCGGTGGATGTGGTATACCTAGACTTTAGTAAGGCATTTGATACGGTCTCGTATGATATTCTTATCAATAAACTAGGCAAATACAACTTAGATGGGGCTACTATAAGGTGGGTGCATAACTGGATGGATAACCATACTCAGAGTTATTAATGGTTCCTAATCCTGCTGGAAAGATATAACAAGTGGGGTTCCACAGGGGTCTGTTCAGGGACCGGCTCTGTTCAATATCTTCATCAATGACTTAGATATTGGCATAGAAAGTATGCTTATTAAGTTTGCAGATGATACCAAACTGGGAGGGATTGCAAGTGCTTTGGAGGATAGGGTCATAATTCAAAATGATCTGGACAAATTGGAGAAATGGTCTGAGGTAAACAGGATGAAGTTTAATAAAGACAAATGCAAAGTGCTCCAGTTAGGAAGGAACAATCAGTTTCACACATACAGAATGGGAAGAGACTGTCTAGGAAGGAGTACGGCAGAAAGGGATCTAAGGGTTATAGTGGACCACAAGCTAAATACGAGTCAACAGTGTGATGCTGTTGCAAAAAAAGCAAACATGATTCTGGGATGCATTAACAGGTGTGTTGTGAGCAAGACACAAGAAGTCATTCTTCTGCTCTACTCTGCGCTGGTTAGGCCTCAACTGGAGTATTGTGTCCAGTTCTGGGCACCACATTTCAAGAAAGATGTGGAGAAATTGGAGAGGATCCAGAGAAGAGAAACAAGAATGATTAAAGATCTAGAGAACATGACCTATGAAAGAAGGCTGAAATAATTGAGTTTGTATAGTTTGGAAAAGAGAAGACTGAAAGGGGACATGAGAGCAGTTTCAGGTATATAAAAGGGTGTCATAAGGAGGAGGGAGAAAACTTGTTCATCTTAGCCTCTAAGGATAGAACAAGAAGCAATGGGCTTAAACTGCAGCAAGGGAGGTTTAGGTTGGACATTAGGAAAAAGTTCCTAATGGTCAGAGTGGTTAAACATTGGAATAAATTGCTTAGGGAGGTTGTGGAATCACCATCTCTGGGGATATTTAAGAGTAGGTTAGATAAATGGCTATCAGAGATGGTCTAGACAGTATTTGGTCCTGCCATGAGGGCAGGGGACTGGACTCAATGACTTCTCGAGGTCCCTTCCAGTCCTAGAATCTATGAATCATTCTTACTGATACCGCTTTGTAATTAACCAGGCCATTATGTTAAAGTGTTACTGATTTTGTTGTCACTTAACTGTTAGCTTTACCCATTTTCTGTTTCCGATCTAATTAGTGACCCAACACTAGACTAACTGAGCTAGAGTTGTGCTAAATATGGATCAAGATGTTCATTTGCATAATAAATAACAGTGCACATCAATCTTAGCATACTCCCGGGAAAAGCTATCCCATCACTTCAGTTAGAACCAGACAGACTTCTAACAGACTTATTTTGGAATGTGACTACTATATAACATATTACATTTAAAAACTATTAACTGCATTTAACACACACCTCTACCTTGAAGACCCATCTCCAAACTCTCACACAACTCTGTATCTAGCACATCAGTCTAGGTATGTACAGCATATTCATCATCATGGTATCTCATCCCTCTCCCTATGTTTACGATGTGTCTTTTTGCAAGAAGTGGTGATTATTACTGTAGTGGGAATGACCTCAACAGTTTCATTGAAAATATGGAGCAGATAGTAAAAATGATGGTGAGTGGATAAAATAAGAATGGACTTTTTAAAATTTTTGCCCATAAAGGTCCTGAGCCAAATGCCTTTGAAGTCAATGGAAAGAGTTAGTGACAGTCTTTCCATTGACTTCAGTGGCCTTTGGATCTTCCCCCAAGACTCCAATCCAGCAAAGGGATCTGCACCCTTACTCCCACTGAAGTCAGCAGGATGCTGCATGGCAGTAATGGTCCAAGCCTGTCATCATCTCAGCAAGATCCAGGCCTAAAGTTTGGAGTTAACGGCTCAAGATTTTGGCTCCATCTAAATTTAAACAGGACGAAAACATTCTTTGGGTTTGGTTTTTGAATCTAACCTGGAAACAAAATAATGTTCAGAGGAAGGATGATACAGTGGTTAAGGAGCTAGTCTGGAACGTGGGCGACCCAGGGTCAGTTTCCTGTTCTGGGCTTCCTGCAAGACCTCAAACAAGTCACTTAGGTCTTTGTCTACACTATGCATTAGTACCCCTTCATGCTTTGGCCACCATTCCAGAGGACATGCTTTCATGCTGATGACACTTATTAAAGAAATAATGTGTTAATTAAATTTGTGACTGAATTTTTTGGGGGCAGAATTGTATGTCTCCTGCTCTGTTTTACCCAAATTCTGCCATATATTTCATGTTATAGCAGTCTCAGATGATGACCCAGCACATGTTCATTTTAAGAACACTTTCACTGCAGATTTGACAAAACACAAAGGTGGCACCAATGTGAGATTTCTAAAAATAGCTACAGCGCTTCACCCAAGGTATAGGAATCTGAAGTGCCTTCCAAAATCTGAGAAGGATGAGGTGTGAAGCATGCTTTCAGAAGTCTTCAAAGAGCAACACTCTGATGCAGAAACTACAGAACCCGAACCACCAAAAAAGAAAATCAACCTTCTGCTGGTAGCATCTGACTCAGATGATTAAAGTGAACATGCATCAGTCTGCACTGCTCTGGATCATTATCAAGTGGAACCCATCATCATCATGGACATATGCCCTCTGGAATGGTGGTTGAAGCATGGAGAGGCATATGAATCTTTAGCGCATCTCACACACAGGGGCAGCTCTAGCAATTTTGCCGCCCCAAGCACGGCGGCACGCTGTGGAGGGCGCTCTGGTGGTTGCCGGTCCTGCGGCTCCGGTGGACCTCCTGCCGACGTGCCTGCGGGAGGTCCACCGGAGCCGCAGGACCAGCGAACCCTCTGCAGGCACGCCTGCGGGAGGTCCACCGGAGCCACCTGCCGCCCTCCCGGCGACCGGCGGAGCGCCCCCCGCGGCATGCCACCCCAAGCACGCGCTTGGCGTGCTGGGGCCTGGAGCCAGTCCTGCTTACACAGATATCTTGCTACGCCAGCTACAACAGTGCCATGTGAATGCCTGTTCTCACTTTCAGGTGACATGGTAAACAAGAAGCGGGAGCATTATCTGCCACAAATGTAAACACATTTGTTTGTCTGCGCATTTGGCCGAACCAGAAGTAGGACTGTAGGCTCTGAAGTTTTACATTGTTTTATTTTTAAATGCAGTTATTTTTTGTACATAATTCTACATTTGTAAGTTGCACTTTCATGATAAAGAGATTGCACTATAGCAGTTGTACTAGGTGAATTGAACAATGCTATTTTTGTTTTATATTTATTTTTTATTACAAATATTTGCACTATAAAAAAGTGAGCAATGTACACTTTGTATTCTGTGTTGTAACTGAAATCAATATATTTGAAAATGTAGAAAACATCCAAAAATATTTAAATAAATGGTATTCTATTATTGTTTAACAGAGCAATTAATCGTGTGATTAATTGCTTGACAGCCCTAGTAGAAAACAATGCTTAAAAATACTTTAGGGAGGAAAAACTGACTTAAAAATTGACAAAACTACCGATATTAAACAAAGTAAATAGGTAGGTAGGCCAGGGTCTGGAGTTTCAATTCTGCTTTAATTTCAAGTGAGCTCAGTCCTAATTTTTGCCAGCTAGCCTCAGAGCAGACAACTGACAGAGCAGAGATGTTTCTCACCCCTACAGGGGTTCTCCCTTGAGAATAGGGTTGAGGCTTATGGGAAGTTTGCATATGCCATCATTCTTCTGTGGATAAATATAGACCTTCAATCTCCAGGGTTATTAATCTGGCACCTTCTCCAAGCCTGTAAATTTTCATGAAAGGCTGTAAAATAACCCAAGTCTTGCAGGTAGCACTTCACACCCTCTTTAGAGAGCATCTATTTGCTTATTTCATGGAGATCCCCTGCCTCTACCTGCTCATCCCACTGATATCTGTACAGTTATGGTGATAGTCATTTGACAATGGTAAAGAGTCACAAAATGACAATGGTAAAAATTCACCTTTAGAAACTGAAGGAGGAAATTTATCAGAATAAGGAAAACAATGCTATCCCTAAGCTGCTCTGTCTCTACTTCACTCTAGAGCTGGGGTAGGCAACCTATGGCACACGAGCCAAAGGCAGCACACAAGCTGATTTTCAGTGGCACTCACACTGCCCGGGTCCTGGCCGCCGGTCCAGGGGGCTCTGCATTTTAATTTAATTTTTAAATGAAGCTTCTTAAACATTTTAAAAACCTTTTTTACTGTACATACAATGATAGTTTATTTATATATTATAGACTTATGGAAAGAGACCTTCTAAAAATATTAAAGTGTATTACTGGCACACGAAACCTTAAATTAGAGTGAATAAATGACAACTCGGGCACACCACTTCTGAAAGGTTGCCGACCTCTGCTCTAGAGCTCCTATTCCCTCCCCTCTCCTGCTATAGATCCTCACATCTCATACATCCAGTCTCATATGAATATGCCTCAAACTCTTCTGGTTGATTTTTGGAAGCTGTTACCTTGACAATTGCCATATCATGGAATGTCTCTAGGTTTATGCATCCAGCATGGTTAACAAGCTGTTAAGCACATCCCCAACAGAGGGCTGGTAATTGGAGAAAGGAAAATTCCCAAATGCAGGACAGAGGCCTGGTCTCCACTACAAAGTTTTGATGGCATAACTATGTTGGCTAGGATAGCAGGGAAAAAAAATCACATATCACCAACATAGCTATGCCAGCAAAAGTCCTAGTGTAGAAGAAGTTACACTCACAAGCGTGTGCTTCTGCTGATGTAGCTTATGTTGTTCATGGAGGTGGTTTAACTATGCTAGTCAAACAACTCATTTTGTTGGTATAAGCTGCATCTCCACTGGCAAAGCAACTGTAGTGCAGATATGGCTAGAGAAACCAACATGTTGATGCTAACCTTTAAAAACTCTACAGGTGGAAGACTCAAAGAGCCACACAGAAAGTTTTGGCCACCAGAGGGAAAGGGGAAGAGGAAGGAACAGCCAAAATCAGAAGGTGAGGTGCTGACAAAAGGCTCCTTGTCTGAGCAGATAAGCCATACACTGCAACAGAAAGACCCTGGCTGGCCCCAGAGGACTCTGACCCCAGCCCAAGAAATGCTCTGGAGTGGTGAGGAAATTGGAAAAGGGAAATGCATGTAGGATTTATTTTTGTATTTTTCATGTGATTATGTTAGGAGCCATGGTGCTAGAATCCATTTGCAAAGTGTCTGTGCATTTTGTGCATACCTTGTGCCCCTTGATAAGGTAAACTGAAGACCCAGAACACCCACACAGCTGGAGTCTGGGACAGGGCATGTTTCAGCTGTGGAGGGAAGCTGAGGGGTCAGCAGTGGTGCAGGGGCTGGGTAGTAAGCTGTGTGGTTACAGCTCTTGTGGGGTGGGGACATGGGTGCTGGACAGAGGATCCATACCTGGAGCTTACCCATGTCAGGAAGAGTCAGGTGATCTTTTCTCAGGCTTTTAACAGAGGAGGGGGAGCTTCACGCTTCCCCCTTACTTTAACTCCTTGCATCTGCAACCTCACTGGCTCCACTGAGGTTGCATGATTGTAAGTTAGTCAAACTGAGCATCCTGGTCCATATTCTGCCCTATGGTCTTAATTAAATAAAAATGTCATTTGACTAACTCACCTTCCCCCCTACATCCCTGCCCAAATGAAAAAGTTCTGAGTTAAGGGATGGAATTTCACTTTTTTTTTTTTTTAATATATACAATTTCTAATGTTCCAGACTGCATGTTGCTTACCAACAAGCAAAGTTAGAAGCAGCAAGGCCACAGAGAAGCTTTAACTCCCCCTCTCTGCCCCAAACAAATAAAAAGGTAGTCATACCAGTACCAGGTAGAAGGGACCATTGTTAAGTATTGCAGTAAATGGATCCATTGTGACAGTGGTGTGAAATCCATTTCAGGATGTGACATTGAATTAGAAGAACTTTTAGTTGGGTTGCCAACCACTTATTCACAGGGGAGAAATCCTACGGTATAAAATGACAGTGTGGTCTCCTTTCTGACACTTTTATTTTGATGCTTTTTACTGTTTTTCCCAAAATTACCAGGGATCCTAGAAATCTGTTTCCCATGGAAAATGCAGAATTTGTATTTTTACAGAGAATCTTTAGTTTTTACACATCGTGAAAAAATAAAACACATTAACTATTAACAAAATTTTCCTGATAGTACCAGGGTCACTTACTGAATGTGCATAATCTCCCCTTGTTGTGGTTGATTTTTGAATGTGCTTTAAATTTACAGTGGAACCCCATTTATCTAATCTAATTGGGACCAGGGCCAGATCAGATCATCAACAATTGAGATAATCAGGAGAATTGGCAAAGTGCTTTCTATCCCTTATTTTAAGATGGGTGTGGGGCAAGTCTAGGGTAGTCAGCCACTGCCTGAGCCCCAGCCACTGTGAGCCCTGGGCAGCTGATGGTTCAGCTGGTACTGAGAGCTACATAACGGAGGCTCAGATAAATGGGTTCTACTGTATATGGATAACAATATATTGTGACAAAACTAAAGTTTAGCATTTCATTTTTATCACAGAAAAACAGATTTTTATTTTAATCAGAAAATTTTGTTTTTATCAAGGAAAACTAGGATCCCCGAAAATGACTACAAGAAATGCTAGTGTACAGCCTACCAGTCTGCTAATCTGAAAAAGCAAAGACTTCCAGGTGTGAAATTACTTTTGATATGTGGATAATTAAATTACCGTATGAGAAATTCATGCTGACACTTGTGAATTTAGATGCTGATACAGTACAGATTTAAACTGAAATGCGAGAAACCTTTAAAGTCAAACAAGTTTAGAGACACATAAATTACATGAATACTGCATTTTCTTTACAATGAAACATGATCACAAGAGAATTGTTTTCTTCAAAACCTATTTCTGTTATGTGATGCATAAGCGACTGTAAGTATCTACAGTAAATTAAAGTGTAATACTGGTCTTAATTTATTACCAGCTTCACTAAGGGCAGGTCTACACTAAGGGCAGGGGTCGAACTAGGGTACGCATGTTCAGCTACGTGAATAGCGTAGCTGAATTCGAAGTACCCTAGTTCGAACTACTCACCCATCCAGACGCCGTGGAATCGAAGTCGCGGCTCCAAGGTCGACTCCGCCACCGCCTTTTGCAGTGGTGGAGTACCGGAGTCGACCGCGGCGCTTCCAGAGTTCGAACTATCGCATCCAGATTAGACGCGATAGTTCGAACTCCGAGAAGTCGAACTCACCGCATCGACCCGGCTGGTAAGTGTAGACTAGCCCCAAGGCATTCATGGATTCCCCTCTGCCCCCTTTATACTGTATGAATTCACATTAAAGTATCACAAGGGAATCTGCAGAATGAAATGCAGGATTTCAGAGGCATTTATTGGAGTGTATGGAAGGCTGTCACAGGGTCCACTTACTGCTAGTGGTGCCTGGGGATTAGTTTCCTTCCAGGTGCTGCACCTTCCTCCAGCATTCTCCCCACCCATCATCCTCTCTCACCTCCTGCTCCAGGAGCTGCAGGTTCATCTTTGTGACTAGGCCCTCGGACCAGGTCACTACGGTCCTCCCCTTCCAGAGTATCAAAGTCTTTCAGGGCAGACTGACCCAAACAGTCCACTCTCCACTGCTTGATCTGTGCCACTTCTCTAGTGGCTGGTAGGGGAACCTGGGCCTGTTTACACCTCTCTTCAGTGACCAAGGACTGTAATATCCTATGCCTTGCTGCTTTCCTCCCTTTCTAGCTCTCCTCCCTCTCTGGGTTTACCAGCTCCCTCCTCCCAGGGGGTAGCTGCAAACTACTTGCCTCTATCCTGCCAAATACACATCCCTTCTCCAAGGGAGTGGATACAGGTTACTTCCCTTCAGCCCCCTTCTGCTCTCAACTTCTGGGATTTATACAGGCCCCTCCTATTACTGTCCAGCTGAGACTCATCTAATTAACTTCTGCTCCCTGACTGCTCCTCCTCCAGCTGCAGCCTGGTCAGTTAATTGGCCCAGCTAGCCAGCTTAACCCCTTCAGGTCTTGTGGGGGTGGATACCCCATCACACAGGGAATGAATTCATATTATGCAGAACCCTGGAAACCACCATAGTCATGAAGAGTCAGTTCCTGAGAGGTGCACCTGCAATACCCCTTGAAAGCACCAGGAGTTACTGATGTCCAGCTCATCTCAGAATCAGACCCAAGAATAAGAAGCTTCTCTCCACCCCCTCACAGACATATTTATAGATTATTCTGTGTATGATGCTGAGTACATTTACTCTGAGCTACTTTATTGATAATTCTTTGGAGATGAGGCTTTCAGAAATTGTAATGGTTTGCTTTTTTGCTCTTTAAAAAAACAAAAACCTCCCTTAAGCTATGGGCTTTTTTTGTTTGTTCTGGATAGTCTCATATTCTGACCTTCTGGTCATTTTATTGGTGAAGGAGGAGGAAGAGAGGACGCCAATCGTAGATGTGTCTCTGGCTCAGAGAGTCTTTGGCCCTTAAATTGTGCAGAACAAAACAAAAAACAAAGGAACAACCAACAGTAGCAGAAGAAAAAAATTCAGAACTGGCTGGGAAGAGAAGGATCATTTCTGTAACAGATTTTTTACGGCTTTAGTCCCATTGAACAACAATTCTATGTAAAAAGTCAAAGTGGGTCTCTGAAATGGCAATGTCTCTTATAGTAGTGCAGGAGCAAATTCAGTATGGTTTTATTACTTGGTGCAAGGCAGAAGTTCTACAATCCAGATCTTGAAACAGAGGCTTAGCAACTTTTTACCATTGGCTGTCTCTTTACCTCTGATTTCTCCATTAATAAAAACCTCTGGAGAGTTTTGTTAAATGCTTCCAATTATTTTTCTAATGTAAAATGAATGTTGAAAGGGATGAGTGCAAAACTGGTGTAAATGAGAATGTCGGAAGGTGAAAGTCTAATCTCAACATAAGCAAAATAACATTACGATATAGTAAAGCACCAAGGATTGGAAAGTAAGGACTATTCATTCCTTATACAGCATTAAAGCCCACATTTGCAATACTACATGCAAGCTGGACACCCCAGTAATGAGAATGATACTGAAAATCAGAGGCAACTCAGTGAAGAGCTACTAATGTGATAAAGGACTCGTAGACAGAGACGTAAAACTCTATGACTTTCCTCAATACATATAGCTTAGAGAAAAGAGGTTATGAGAAGTCTGCAAAAACTTAAAAGGGTGTCTGCATTGGAGAGAGAAAGGAGCTTTTCTGGTCATGTCAGAGAATTAGGCATAGTAGTCTGCTTAAAAGAATTAATGATCAACATCAGGAAACATTTTTTTTTAATGGTAAGAACAATTAGAATGTGGAATACTCATGAGGTCACTAGAAATATTTAGAAGTCACCTAGATAAAGTTTACCTATTGAAAACATTCCTCCGTGCTGCAGTGTGAAGGGTGGACTAGATCAGTGGTTCTCAAACAGCGTGGGCTGAGGGACATACTGGCTGCCGCTTCCCACAGCCCCCATTGGCCTGAAGCAGTGAACCGTGGCCACTGGGAGTTGAGATCAGCCGAACCTGCAAACATGGCAGGTAAACAAACCGGCCCGCCTGGGGCTTTCCCTGAACAAGCAGCAGCCCTAGTTTGAAAACCACTAACTAGATGACTAATTGTTGTTTTCCATACACATTATCCTCCAATGAGTAAGCAGACATAAAAAATTAACTGGTTTAATGACTGTTAGTAGGGCACCGCATACACTATTTATTTTTCCTTTTTTTTTTTTTTTAAACCATGATAGCCACCTGATTACAAGCAAAGTGGAAATACCTATTGATTCTGCTGGCAAATAGCATTAGACCCAAAATCCTAGTATTAATACCAGTATTGGATCTCTGGGCTACACTCTTTACACAGTGGTGATCTGCATCCCATTCAGCCACATGCACTAGCTCCTTTATCTTCAACTTCTAGAGAAGAAGGATAATCTTGCATTTAAGGCATTAGAAAGACTTAAGAACTGGCTTCAATTTCTGATTTTGTCATAGACTTCCTATGTGACATTGTGCAAATCACTCAGTCTCTTTGTGCCTCAGTTCCCTATCTATAAAATGAGGATGATAGAAATCACCACTCTCCATTAGACAGTAAGTTCTTTGAGGCAAGAATAACATTACTGTATATGTGTACAGCACCTAGCACAATGGGGCCATGTGTTCAGATGAGATCTCTAAGCACTAATGTAATATATAATTGTCATAGACTCACTATCCCATAGTACCTCCTCACAACAACAAGACCCAGCATTGCAGTCCCTCTGCATCACCCGCCTCCAGGCTTCTGTGGTCTGTGCAGTGGCTTAGCCCTCCAACCAGATCACACTAAAAATCCCATTCTTCTGGGGTAAGAAGGTTCCAATCTCAAAAATTCTTGCCAGGCTTAATCTTCTGCAGAATTCTTCCTCACTCAATTATGGTGTGCCAGAGGCCCAGCTTCTCCCAAGCCACTAACCCTCAGAGCTCCTTCCCTGGAGTCTCTCTTTTCTTCCAGGCTTGCTTTAGAAGGCTCCTTCTCCCCAGCTATTCTCTCCCTTCAGGGACAGCCCCAGGGTACAAACATCTTTCTGAAGGCTCCTCTATCATTCCTTTCACAAAAGAAAATCTTCCAATTTTCTCTCTCCTATATCTCCCCTCTGTATAGTCCTTCCTTTACAGGAACCACACAATCTAGTGCTCCCCAGATGGGCCTAATCTTTAATTATCTGTCTCCCATTCGGGTATCACAGCAAGGGCTAATCAGGCTCGCCAGCTCTTCTTAACCCTGTCACTGCCAATGTGGGGCACACACCTCATCACAAAAATAGTAATGCTTAGAAGTTTGCTATTGTTTCACTATAATATCACATTTTTTGTTTGCAATGGTGTTGTACCCATAGGCACCAACTCCGTGGGTGCTCTGGACCTGGAGCACCCACAGGGAAAAAATGGTGGGTGCTGAGCACCCAGCGGCATCCTCCATTAACTCCCCCACCCCAGCGAATCAGCACCTCCCACCTCCCTTCCCATGCCTCAGCTGCTTCGCAGCGTGCAGGAGGCTGGGTGGGAGGGGGAGGAGCGAGGATGTGGTGTGCTTGGGGGAGGGGTGGAACTGGGTGGGAAGAGGCAAGGTGAGCGTGGAGCAGAGCTGGGAAGGGGTAGGGCCTGAGACAGAGCTGGGGTTCAAGCACCCCCCAGTGCTTTGGAAAGTCAGTGCCTGTGGTTGTACCCATATTGGTCCCAGGACATTAGAGAGGCAAGGGTGGAGGGGAGGTAATATCTTTCAATTTATCAACCTCTATTGGTGAAAGAGACAAGCTTTTCAGCTCCACAGAGCTCTTATTCAATCACCTGAAGACAACCTCTTGTGGAGCTTGAAAGCTTCTCTCTTTCACCAGCATAAGTTGCTCCAATAAAAGCTATTATCTCACCCACCTTGTCTCTATAATATCAGAGTATTTTTAAAAGTAGTTTTCTTGGCCAGCAACTGAATTAAATGTCTATTAAAAGTCTCTCCTTATTACTAGAGATGAGCAACAGCATGGGTCAAGATCTGAGTTTTCCTCAAAGATCAGGGTAGTTTAGAGGTTCTGATTTAGACCCATTATTGAAAGAGACCTTCTTCCCTTTACAGCAGGTTTGTTTACAATGAAGACTGTATCCACCCTCCAGTTTCCTGTATCTGGTTTCCATAGATCACAGCTTCATGGGTCACTGAAAGGTTCTAACAGGCCAGAGTCCATATCTGCTATTCCTCAGTGATTTTATATGTTTCGTTTTCATTAACAGGGAAATCAATTAATTATCAGTTCCTACTGACCGATTACAGATGATAAACGCCAGTTATGCAAGATAAGAAAGCAAGAAAATGTCACCATTCTGGTGTGTATTTTTTTAAATATAAAATATATTATGGGGGAGCTGGCGGCAATCCCTGTAGTTAGGTTGCCTAACACTTTCCATTATAAAAAATGTTTGTGAATTTTTTTGACTCACACTAAAACCTCCACTGTTTGCAGCTGGCCTTTGAAATGTGCTGGGGGAAAGCCTCCAGGCTAGAGAGTTGCCTTTTCTTTGTCACATTAAATTCTGTTCAGGTTTTGCTGAGATTTAAATGTTTGAAAATCACATTTCCCTTCTCTCCCTTGTGTTCCTCAGGATACACTCTAAAAGGTTGGGCATACACTGCCACTGGCTAAACAACAGCAGCAGCACCTATTGAATTGCCAGGGAAGGACAGGCGCAAGCCACTGGACCCTGGCATCAGGAGAGTTTGGGAGGCAACAAATGATAAAACAGGGATGAGAGTGAGGTCATAGAGTCAAAATCAAGGAACCAGATGGCGATACCAAGCAGAGAACCCCGGACAGCACTCACTGCTCACAGGGAGCCAGTGGACACAGCCCAGAGGAACTCTGCCTGGACACATGACCTAAGGGAGAATCAGAAATATGCCCCACGGTCAGCAGCAGCACATTGCATGGCAACACTTAGGCCAGGAGCTACCAAAGCTGCTAGGTACGGGGTGGCTAAAGAGCCAAGCCAGGCTCTCTTCAACCCCTTTGCACAAGCAGTCAATCTCTACTGCCTCCTCTGGAGGCATCGCATGGGGCAGGAGCTTCCCCACCTCATAAGGTGGGGAAAGGAGAGAGTCAAGCTGGGCTTCCTTGAGCATGCCTAGATCCAGCACAACTCTCAGCACCCATCCCCACTGTCTAGGCTACATTTACAGCAGCATATAGAGTTCATACACTGCAAACACCACTGGTCTGGGTATAAATGGCAGGCACTGTTTAGGAGAGTAGAGTAAAGACATGCCAGAACTTTAGGGTATGTACCAGCTCTCTACACACCCAAGCAGTTCCTCCCTCATCTATACTGCTATTTTTAGCTGTGTAGTGTCCCACTGCCTCCCCTCTGTCAGAACCTTTCATTGCCAGATGTAGCTACACACTGCAATGTAGAGGCAGCCTGCTTTTCACTGTGGTGTGTAGTTACACTTACCCTACATGCCACCACCAGTGTAGACAAGGCCTTAGATAATAATTTTCTCCTAGCAGCTAATAAACTTAGTCTATTGTGCAAGTGATAAACATCAGTGCTATAATGCTGAAAGTCCATAGTTCAAACCCTGCTGGGTAGCTGTTACAGTTCTACATAGTAGAATTTGTTTCTACCTTTCCCTTTTTAAAAAAGCCTAGGAAATTACATTAAAAAAGCCTATATTAAAAGAACATGAATTGGACTCTATTTCATTGTACTTATGTATGTTGCATCATTCAGGAGACTTGCAGCAGATTTGCAAGACAAGGTTATTATTAGTAATTTATCAAATAGATTATTGCTTCAAAAAGCATGTGCTTACATGTTTGCTTATCAGCGGAATAGATTTTTTTCCCCAGTTTAATATAAATACAGTTCATTATCCAGATGTAATCTAAAGTTACAATCAGGGGTAAATTTCTTAAACAAGAGAAATAAGATATAGGTATAAAAAGTGACCAAATGGGCAGGACATTACAAGACCCTCTTCACTGCAGTATTTGTGTTTAAGTTAAGCATAATGCAGGGGGATAACTTGGAAAGGAAATGGGGTTGATTTTTTTCCCTTCCATGTAAATACTACACACATCACTACTACTTGTTGATAAACAGAGACTGTTACTGAGCCTGATTTATACCACTAATAATGTTTCAGCACTCATTGCCATTCAGTTACATGAAATTAACCCTCTCACCTGCGATGTTAAGTTTCTCACCTCTGAAGTAGAGCACAAAAGGGTCAAAGCACCCTGAGAATTGGAACAGAAGTTTTTAAAGTGATTCAGCACTGACAGTCCCCACCACCAGAGGCTTCAAACTTTCAAGAAACAAGTTGTCTATAGTTGAGTATTCTTTTTAAGCCTATACAAATGAAAATGGCGTTCAAAAATCTGATAAACAATTTTATATTCTTATATAATAACCATACACCAGGTGCGTTTCATTAGGATTGTACTTTGTGTGAAATATCTTTTGTTCCTTCAGTGACTTTATTAAAATGAAAATATCTGAACAAGAATAGAATCAATTAATCTCTCCTTTCAGCCATGTGAATAAATGCCTTGCAATCTGTAAGCAGGAACAAAGCAAAACTGACTTCCCTTGCTCCCCACATTGCTTGCTCACATCACATCATATTTTGTATGTCATGGGAAGTACTGTTCTTAATAGAGTCTCTAATGCTAGAAACCCAGGTTTATACCATGTCAGTCTGTTATAATCTCAAATATTTATGTTTCTAAATTATACTATTATGAACTGGGTGAAACCTTGTTATGGGTTGAGTTAAAACCTCATTGAGATTGGGTATGAATATGCCCTTCAATTACCATAACTGTCAGGATGCGTTAATCTGAAATCCCCCACCTAAGACAAAAGGTGGTTGTGAACCCACCCAGGAGTTTGGACTGAATGGGCAGAAGCAGGAGCAGCAGAAGCCCTCTAAAAGTGGAGGGGGGCCACTAGTGTCTGAACAGTGGCCCCACCCCCGGCACTGGCCCTTTTCCCTGAGCCCACACCCTCACGCCGCCCCTTTCCCTCTGAACCCTCATCCCCATGCCACCTCTTCCCTGAGGCACCACTTCCATGCCGCTTCTTCCCTCCAAGACTCCTCCCCCCACTGTTGTTTGCTCTTACAGACAGTAAGGAGTGGAGGGGCCATGCCCCCTGATACCTCTGTTCTGGCACCCCGGGAGAAAGGGCAGTGAGAGGGCTTTTGCAGAATATTGTTTGTGTTTTGGTATGTTTGGATACTTTGGGGGTGGGGGAAGAGGCAGGAAAAGCTGTTGCTTAAAGAGGCTTGGGCTGTAAGCTAAGAAACTGCTCCTTTTGTTCTTGGTTCCTCCTGAAGTCAGAGACACATGGCTTTGTACCTTCCTTGCAAATAAATAAGATTGCATTAAAAAATACCCATCATCATTTCTCCTAACTGGAACATCCCCAGAGCCCTGAATTTGGACTTGCCACTTGGGTGATGTATAATGAATCTGGTTATTTACTAAATTTATTGTACATCATGTAATGCCGTTGTAGCTGGAGAACGATATACTCAGGGCCTATAATTGTGTTTGAAAAGTAATTGAAAGATGATCTTTTTTAGCTGTGCAAAGAATTTGAGCTCTGCCTCTGATGGTATATTTTTTTCATCATCTTGATTATTTGTTTCCAGGTCTGCTGATTTGCTTATTCTAAGATTTTCATAACAGCCCTCATACCCTCCTTGCTTGGAAATATCTGCTTGATTTTTAGACACTTAGGCTTTGTCTACACTACACAGCTGTTAGCAACATGGCCGTGTCACTAAAAGTTGGGCATGTAGCCGCTGTTTGTCAGCACTTTTGCCGACAAAATACTTCCATCCCCAACAAGCGGTGTTCATGTAGTTAACAGGAGAATGCTCCTGCCAACAACGCGCTGTTCACACTGATACTTGCTGAGGAAAAACTTCTGTCTTGGGGGTGGGGGCAAGCGCTGTTCACACTGATACTTGCTGAGGAAAAACTTCTGTCTTGGGGGTGGGGGCATTAGCACATCTGATGCCCCCACCCCCAAGACAGAAGTTTTTCCTCAGCAAGTATCAGTGTGAACAGCGCGTTGTTGGCAGGAGCACTCTCCTGTTAACTACATGAACACCGCTTGTTGGGGATGGAAGTATTTTGTCAGCAAAATTGCCAGTGTAGACATAGCCTTATTCTTTTTTAGTTGCTGACTTTGACAAATTGAAAGAAATGGCTACATGACTTGAACTCATTTTAAGTGCTGTGCAAGCATCAAAAGATTCTTCTCTATTGTTTCACAGTGATGATGTTTCACACTTTCAGATAGTGTCCTTTGCATTTTCACTGTCTTGTTAGATTCCACACATTTTATGCAAAACAGTATGTCTAGCCTTAGGGCTTGTCTATACTACTGCTTAAGTTAATATAAGTTACATCACTTGGGGGTGTGAAAAAAACACCCTCCTAAGTGACGTACCTTACATCAACTTAAAGCGGTGTTCACGCCGTGCTATGTGGGCAGGCAATGCTCTCCTGCTGACATAGCTTCTGCCTCTCATTGAGGTGGAATAATGACGTTGATGGGAGAGCACTCTCCTGTCAACATAATGTGTCTTCACCAGATTGCTCTGGGGATGAAAACGAGGGTGTGCCCAACACTCCCTCCATCACCTCCAAGAGCATCTGATTATTTTGTGAAGGTGTTAAATTATGGTTTGCCCAGAATATTTGATCTAAGAAAGTCCCCTGCTTGGCTATACAGTACCTTGTTAGTTTTATACTGTTTACTCTTTATGTTACTTTATCCTCTTCATCCTCTTCATTTTGCAATGGTCACCACTAGGAGGAGCTATAGCGTACCTTGTGGCCAGGTCATTTATGGAAAACTCCCACAGACTTTAACACATCCAGCCTTCACAAAGATTTGTTCCAGGCTCAGCTGAGGGTGAACCATTCCCAGGCACAAAACATTTGTGAAGTTGCCTACATTAGCAGGCAATGCTAATGCCTGCTAATGCAAACAGGGGGAGCAAACAGACATGCTGAAGTGTTTTGCTGAGGTGCAGGAAAGGCAGCTAGACCTTAGAATCCCGCTGCACCCAATGATGAACCAGCTGCTCTCCTCACCAAGTTTTATATCCTCTTCTCCCAGATGTCCTAGAATGCTGGGGTATAGGGGGAGTTCCATTATTCCTTGAACTCAGCTCCAGGGGATGGTTCATGGAGCAGAAAGCTCTCATTCCCACAGCTGTGATTGCTAGACAGTGACATTGTAATAAGTTATGTGTCCTTGCCCCTCCCTCCCTGTGTTATCAGGCCCTTACCTGGTTACCATTACTATTCATTGCTGTCTCTGTTCAGTGTTTGTTAGCATAATAAAAATGCATGAATTGAGGACAAGAGGCTCTTTATTCACTGCGCACACTGTGGTTGGTGGGGGGTTTAGTTTACGGGGCAGTACATGCAAAAAAGGAGGCAGGTTGGTAAGGAACAACACAGAACTGTCACATCAGTGTTGGATCATTCATGAAAACTGGTTTTCAAAGCCTCTCGGAGATGCAGTGCGCCTCTATGTGCTCTTCTTATTGCCCGGGTGTCTGACTGCTCACAATTGGCAGCCAGGCGACCTGCCTCAACCCCCCAACCCGGCAGAAACTTTTCCCCCTTACTTTCACAGATATTATCTAGAACATAGCAAGCAGCAACAACAATAGGAATACTGCTTTTGCTGAGGTCTAACCTAGTGAGTAAACTACGCCAGCACCCCTTTAGATGTCCAAAGGCACATTCTACCACCATTCTGCACTTGCTCAGCCTATGGTTGAACTGCCCCTTATTGCTGTCCAGGCTGCCTGTGTATGGCTTCATGAGCCACTGGAGCAAGGGGTAGGTTGGGTCTCCAAGGATAACTATTGGCATTTCAACATCACCAACAGTAATTTTCTGGTCTGGGAAGAAAGTTCCTTCTTGCAGCTTTCTGAAGAGACCAGATCCTAAAGATGTGCACGTCATGTACCTTTCCCAATCATCCCATGTTGATGTCAGTGAAATGCCCTCTGTGATCCACTAACGCTTGCAACACCATTGAGAAGTACCCCTTCCGGTTTATGTACTCTTTGGCAAGGTGGTCTGGTGCCAAGATAGGGATGTGCGTTCCATCTATTGTCCCACCATAGTTAGGGAACCCCATCGCGGCAAAGCCATCCACTATGTCCTGCACGTTTCCCAGAGTCACGACCCTTCTTAGCAGAAGTGAATTGACTGCCCTGGATACTCAGATCACAGCAGTCCCATGGTCGATTTACCCACTGCAAACTGACCGGTAGCAATCTGGCATTGCAAGCTTCTACAGGGCTATCGCCACTTGCTTCTCAACTATCAGAGCAGGTCTCATTTTGATATTTCTGCGCTTCAGGACTGGGGAAAGCAATTCCTAAAGTTCCATGAGAGTTGCCTTAGGCATTCAAAAGTTATGCAGCCACTGCTCCTCATCCCATACCTGCATCACGATGCGCTCCCACCAGTCTGTGCTTGTTTCCCTGGCCCAGAAGCGGCATTCCACAGTGTCAACAAGCCTGGCTGCTGCTGCCAGTATGTGTGAATGTGCCATTCCATGGCTTCCAGCACAGCTATTTGTGTGGCATCACATTCTTCAACGGGGCTGCTCCTAGCTAGGCTCTGCAAATACCGCAGGATGATTCACAAGGTGTTTGTGATGCTCACAACTACTGTGTACATCCAAGCAGGGTCCAAGCTTGCTGTGCTATGGCGTCTGCACAAGTAACCCAGTCTTAGGCGTGAAAATGATTGTTTGCCATTGCTTTCAGGGAGGGAGGAGCCAAGTGCATCACGGGGGACTGACGATATGTACCCAAAACACCTCCCAAAAATGTTTTTGTTCCAACAGGCATTGGGAGCTTAACCCAGAATTCCAATCGGGAGCAGGAATTGTGGGATAGCTGCCCAGAGTGCATCACTCCATGAGTCAATGCTACCCATGGTAGTGCAGATGTGCTCCGCCGACGGAATGTACATAGTGCGGACATTCATCATCGATTTTGTAAAACTGGAGGCTACAGGTCGACTTTAATAAATTCAAACTAATTTTGTAGTGTAGACAAGCCCCTAGTCTGGACTAGTTACAGTGTTTGGGTATAGAATGTAGCATTTAGACCAATCACAGAGCACGAATAGCATACTATGAACACAAACCATTCAAAGCAATATTCATGTCAAATAGTTTGCAAGCCATTCAGAGTCTGAAATATGTTCCCAGACAACACTGAAGTAATTTTGAAAAAATAAATGACTAAATAAATATTTATTTGTGACACAAACAGAAGAAGGTGCTAGGCTAAATTTATTGCAAATACTGCACCAACCAAAACAAAAAAACAATAAAACATAAAATAAAGGCACATGAATGAATTAATTTCACTGTCTTTTCTTGCTTATTCTCTTTCTTTCATTTCATCCTTTTTCTCTCTCCTGCCACGCTTAACCCCTTCTATTCATAATTAGACCTTTTTAACTCTCATTTGTTGAGCATTTTCCCCTTTCCTTTCCTTTCTTTGAATAGCTGCACCTCCTTCCTCTCATTCTCTTTCCCCTGCGTAGGGGTGAGCGTACAGTTCATTCTACATGTCCATTCAATACTTTGCCTCTCTACTGAGACTGTCAACAAAGATGACAATTTGTGATGACAGTGTGTGTGTGATTTGGACACCTGTTCACTAGGAATTAGTCAGAGACCAGCTAACATTTAACTCCCTTGTGATTCTATGTGGTACTGTATTTTACTTAGCAAAAGGATAACTTATTTTCAAACTTGACATGCTGTTTAAGTGTACCATCCTATGATATATTCAGTCAATAATGAAGCTAGTTTTTAATTGCAGGAACTTCAAAAATTTTCTTTCAATGATACAGTTAAGTGTGGTAATGTGAATCTCAGAGATGTTACACTAGTAACTTCTGTTACTTATGCTGAGGGTCTCTAGGTCCTGATATGAAGTGGAGCTATACATAAAAATTCTGTAGGCATTAATATAGCTGTGTACACCACGCATTGTTTTAGAGTGACACTTTGATTGTGTATTAAATATAAACTATAAACAAATCCACGGAGGACAGGTCCATCAATGGATATTAGCTAAGATGGCAGGGATACCATTGCATGCTCTGAGTGTTGCTAGCCTCTGTTTGCCAGAAGCTGGGAATGGACAACAGGGGATGGATCACTTGATGATTTCCTGTTCTTTTCATTCCCTCTGAAAAGTGGGATAGATGGACCATTAGTCTGACCCAATATGGCCGTTCTTATGTTCATATATTCAAGCCCCAAAACACATATATCCAAGGTCCCCCAAAATAAACCAGTTTAATTCTCTTGAGAAGTTTACTATACCTGAAACAGGCTGAGACCAATAGTATTGCAGTGTTAAGACACATATCGCATATCATCTGTATTCAGGAAGAACATTTTAAACAGGGACAAGAAAGTGGTCTCCAGTGAATATGGTGGAGATAAATCTATTGTGCTTCCACTAAAGTAGAAGATGATTGGGGCTGTCCAGAAAAGAAAAGGAATAAGATTCCACCACTTGCTATGCTATAACACTAATTATTTTATCAAGTTTTAGTCTTGACACAAGGCACTCTTTTGGGGGTGAGTGAATAAGATTGGTAGTGTTGGTTGGGGTGCATGGATGAATATGTGCATCAGGTGGTGGTGTGCCATCCTCCAGAATGAAACCAATTCTATGATAGCTGGACACGTGTCATCTGTGCCATGCACCTGCACCTCCTCTTTGAGCAGACAGTAAACTGCCTTTATTTTCACCCAGCCACATAAAAATACAATCCAATTAATAGAAAGGCCAGAATTCTTTCTTTCTCAAGTACCCTGCTCCAGACGGCACCAGTTAGCTCTGCAGCCCACAGTACTCAAATTCTCACCTCAGTTACAGTGATGTAATCCTCTTGGCTTCAGCAGGACTGCATCCCTGTAACAGAGTAGAGAGTTTGGCCCAGAGCTAGCTGGCCTCTCTTTACTGAAAGGCATGAAGAAACAAAAGCTACAACAGGCAAGACTTCAAATGCAATATCCCAAAAGCGATAGTTCTGAATGCAGCACAGGGTAGATTGTTAGTTATTTATAAGAACAATCAATTAGAGCTTTGTTATTTTCTATTCTTTGTTTTCTAAGTATTGCACCTGTCACATTTTTATTGTATCTTCATCTTATTTTCTTTCACTTAGGCAAACGAGATGCTGCTTTTCAACAAGAAGCTGACTGCAGGGGAAGCATGTGCCCAGGGATTTGTTTTCCTAGCAGGACTTTTCAGAAGGATGTTTGGATAAGATTGACAGCTACCAAGAGCAGTGGTTCTCAAACTTTTGTACTGGTGACCTCTTTCACATAGCAAGCCTCTGAGTGCGACCTCCCCAGATAAATTAAAAATACTTTTTAATATATTTAACACCATTATAAATGCTGGAGGCAATGCAGGGTTTGGGGTGGAGGCTGACACCACCCCAGTTTGAGAACCCCTGACCAAGAGTGAAAATTAAACGTATCTATTTCTCTGAGGGAATCATAATTTACATTTTGTATTTGTTTCCTTCTTATTTATATCGGTTATAAATGTCCGAAATAGATTGCGGTTCGATCAGCTTTATATTGGGAGAGGAAAATCAGGCAGGACCAGAATAAGGTGCAAAGCCAAGTGGCTGCGTTTATTTGGGGGAAAGTTACAACTTGGGCCAAGGGAGAGAGGCAATTTTTAGCTGGGATGTTGTTAGGCAATATAAACAACCCAAAAATCATTAACAGTACAATTCTATACTGCTCACTGCACCACACTGAATAGGCAGACACACCAATCACACAAGATGGGAATCGGGTTCGTCAGAGCGGTGCCCAGTGCAACACAGAAAAAGAGACCCACAGGCCACTGCCTCAACCGCCCTTGCTTTCACACTAAGGGTAAACCCAGAGTGTGGTGCGGCTGCAGTTGGGCAGATTCCACTCACACAGACTGCGGGGACAGGAACCCCTTGGTCAGCTAATCCCCAGGTGGAGACAGCTCCCAGACACAAACACTCCAGACAAAGACAGAGCAGTGACTCACACACTTAAAACAATTTACAATAAACAATCTACTAAAACCTTAGAACAACTATACACCTAGGCAATTGTGCAATTATGAGCTCAATACTTTAATCCTTAACACTGTGTACACACTTGGTACTGGGTTAGGGAGGGGAAAAATAGGAGGCTAGATAAGCAAACTGCCAGAAATTAGAAAACAAATACCGCACTCCAGGCGCAGCTGACCAGCAGAGCAGACACCAGAAGCATGATGAGCTGATAGAATGGATCCAAACGACACGACACGAGCTAGCTATACCGGGAGGAGACCCTGGCTGAAAGGTTGATCAGGTCCTTCAGCTGACACGCGGATACTCCACACTACGAGCTAGCTATACCGGGAGGAGACCCTGGCCAAAAGGTTGATCAGGCCCTTCAGCTGACACGCGGACACTCCACACAGATTTTGGGGGGAAACCTAGTTTTATAGAAAGGGTCTCACTCACTCGTGTCAACATCTGATTGGTCCCTGGTTCCCCCTCCCTCCAGGCTTCGAGTTGTTGCCCCCCACGCCGGCAGGATTTGCACACGGCACACTGGGGTATCTGGGCAGAATTAGGTCTCTGTATACAGTACTCTGGAGTTGCTGGGCAGAACTAGCCTGACCTCCAGACGACCGGGCCCAAAAAGAGCGGGAAAATGCATACTACGGAGTTGCTGGGCAGAATCAGGTCTTTGCACACTGCACTAGCCTGACCTTTAGGCGGCCCAACAGAAAAAAAACAGGAAAGTACACACAGCACTTTAGAGTTGCTGGGCAGGATTAGGTCTCTGCCCTTTCCTATGCAACAAGAACCTGGTCCAAGATGGAGGCTGCCTTGTCCTTTTAACAGGACAAGATGGCCGTGGACCGACTATTGGCCATAAAGAGCCATAACTGCATATCAGGTTGCGACAATAAAGTTAGGCCTGGTCTGGGCAACTAGCCCTTTGACAGATGGGGTGGATGACTGCATAGATGGCAGGGCTGATCTTTGTATGGATGGATGCATTCTCTATTCCAGCTTTGTCATATGTCACATGACATCTCCTATGTCAGAAGGTAACAGTGCCCCTTTCAGGGTGGTGCTCTGTTGCAGAGTGTCTATCCTGAGGCTGAAACAGGTTTGTTTAGGTTTATAAAGCAATATCCAAAGTATGTAACTAGTAGCAGCTATCACTGAACTATCTCTCTCCTCATTATATCTTGGACTTGGCCTCACCATCTAGCCTGCAGGCTGAGGGCAAGGCATGGCCTTATGGTACTCCCTGAGCTATGATCTTCTGCAACCTCTCTCTTCTCGACCTGTGGCCTGGAGTAAAAGGATCTGACTTCTAAGGGCCCTCTACCATGAAAGCTGATGAAAAACGCCCATCAATCTCCCTCCTCCTGTTTATACAGTCTATTGGTGTCCTGTAGTTATGTCTAACGTAGTGAATGCCAGTGAAAATGAGGTAGGATCAGAAGAGACTAAAATTGGGAAAGAACAAGTCAAAAATTACTTGGACAAATTATATGTCTTCAAGTCACCAGGGCTTGATTAAATGAATCCTAGACTATTCAGGGAACTGACTGAGCCATTAGCAATTAGCTTTGAGAAGTCATGGAAGATGGGAGAGATTCCAGAAGACTGGAAAAGGGCAAATATAGGCTACGTCTTCACTACCCGCCGTATCGGCGGGTAGCGATCGATTTTTCAGGGATCGATATATCGCGTCTCATCTAGACGCGATATATCGATCCCCGAACGCGCTCCTATCGATTCCTGAACTCCACCACCGCGAACGGCGGTGGCGGAGTCGACATGGAGAGCCCCGGACATCGATCCCGCGCCGTGAGGACGGGTAAGTGATCGATATAAGATACTTCGACTTCAGCTACGTTATTCACGTAGCTGAAGTTGCGTATCTTATATCGATTTTCCCCCTTAGTGTAGACCAGCCCATAGTGGCCATCTATAAAAAGGGAAATAAGGTCAACCCATGGAATTACAAACCATTCAGCTTAACTTCTGTACCCGGAAAGATAATGGAGTAAATAATTAAACAATCAATTTGCAAACATATACAAGGTAATAAGGTGATAAGTAACAGTCAGCATGGATTTGTCAAAAACAAATTGTGTCAAATCAACCTGATAGCTTTCTTTGACAAGATAACAAGCCTTGTGGTTAGTGGGGAAGCAGTAGATGTGGTATATCTTGACTTTAGTAAAGCTTTTGATACTGTCTTGCATGACCATCTCATAAACAAACTAGGGAAATGCAACCTAGATGGAGCTAGTATAAGGTGAGTGCAAAACTGGTTGGAAAACTGTTCCCAGAGAGTAGTCATCAGTGGTTCACAGTCATGCTGGAAGGGCATAATGAGTGGGGTCCCACAGGGATCAGTTATGGGTCCAGTTCTCTTCAATATCTTCATCAATGATTTAGATCATGGCATAGAGAGTACACTTAGAAAGTTTGTGGACAATACCAAGCTGGGAGGGGATGCAAATCCTTTGGAGGATAGGATTAAAATTCAAAATGATCTGGACAAACTGGAGAAATGGTCTGAAGTAAATAGGATGAAATTCAATAAGCACAAATGCAAAGTACTCCACTTAGGAAGGAACAATCAGTTGCACATATACAAAATGGGAAATGACTGCCTAGGAAGGAGTGCTGAGAAAAGGGATCTGGGGGATCACCATGGATCACAAGCTAAATAATGAGTCAAAAGTGTAACACTGTTGCAAAAAAGCTATCATCATTCTGGTATGTATTAGCAGGAGTGTTGTAAGCAAGACACAAAAAGTAATTCTTCCATTGTACTCTGCTCTGATAAGGTCTCAGTTGGAGTATTGTATCCAGTTCTGGCAGTCACATTTCAGGAAAGATGTGGACAAATTGAACAGAGTCCAGAGAAGAGTGACAAAAATGATTAAAAGTCTAGAAAACATGACCTATGCGGGAAGACTGAAAAAATTGGGTTTGTTTAGTCTGGAAAAGAGAAGACTGAGAGGGGACATGATAACAGTTTTCAAGTATGTAAAAGGTTGTTACAAGGAGGAGGAAGAAAACTTGTTTTGCTTAAAATCTGAGGATAGGACAAGAAGCAATGGGCTTAAATTGCAGCAAGGGAGGTTTAGATTGGACATTAGGAAAACTTCCTAACTGTCACGGTGGTTAAGCACTGGAATAAATTGCCTAGGGAGGTTGTGGAATCTCCATCATTGGAGATTTTAAAGAGCAGGTTAGACAAACACCTGTCAGGGATGGTCTAGATAATTAGTCCTGCCACAAGTGTAGAGGACTGGAATAGATGACCTCTTGAAGTCCTTTCCAGTTCTATGATTCTATGATTGAAACCCCTTAAGTCAGTGATTCCCAAATTCCTTGAAAGCTGAGCCTGCGTGCAATCGGGAAAAAGAAACCAATCCTGCCCCATTGTGCGTGGTTAAAGGCCTACATAATTTAATGTATACCTCTGCCACCACCTTTCGAGAAATGCTGATGTAGGGTTATCATAATATAATACTTTCCTCTTCTTTCTTACATGCTTTGAGTAGGGAAATACCAATGTTGACAGTTATAACATTGTCACTAGCACCCTAGTTAGCACCTAGTGAAATAGTTGGGGAAGTTCACACATCAAA
Organism: Mauremys reevesii; assembly: GCF_016161935.1. Lineage (NCBI taxonomy): Eukaryota > Metazoa > Chordata > Testudines > Geoemydidae > Mauremys > Mauremys reevesii. The sequence continues at coordinate 171,138,490 of NC_052624.1, read as the reverse complement.
TCTATTTTTCAGACTCTCTCCAAACTCAGGGAGATATCGCTGCATCTGTCACACTTTCTTCACATTTTGAAGATTTTCTCTGCAATCATAGCAGCCAGAGACTCACTTTAAAAAAAAAAATCCTAAAAGCTGAGACTCTGAAAAACAATTTGAAGGGCACTCCACACACTCCGACTTTGGGGTGTGGGGAGATAACGCTTAAGACAGCTTTCTCAGTGTGCGGGTTACAGGTGAGATAGTCAGGGCCGGTGCAAGGATGTTTTGCGCCCTAGGCGAAACTTCCACCTTGCGCCTCCCCCCGCACCCTCGACCTGAGGCACCTCCCCCGTGACAACTCCCCCCCTCCACTCTGAGGTGCCCTCCTCCCCAAGGCAGCTACCCCCCTCCTCCCTGAGGCACCCCCTTTGCGGCAACCCCCCCCCCCCGCCCCAGCTCACCCCTGCTCCGAGCACGAGCACCTCAAGCACGCCGTCGCTGCTTCACTTCTCCTGCCTCCCAGGCTTGCGGCACCAATCAGCTTAGGCACCGCAAGCCTGGGAGGCGGGATAAGTGAAGCAGCCACGGTGTGCTCGGGGAGGAGGTGGGGCAGGGGTGAGCTGGGGTGGGGAGTTCCCCTGCGTGCTGCCCCCCCCACTTGCTGCAGGCGGCCCTCCCCACGCTCCCCTGCCCCAGCTCCCTCTGCCTAAATGCCGGCAGCAACCGGGGCGGCCGAAGATCCGGCCGCCGTGGTCGCTTCCAAAGAAAATGGCGCCCCCCAAATCTCAGCGCCCTTGGCGACTGCCTAGGTCGCCTAAATGGTTGCACCGGCCCTGGAGATAGTTTTGGAGGGTTAATTACACTGGGGTAGATTTAAGGTAAATGGTGTAAAAGGAAAAGATTAAGGGAGTAATTTAAGGAAAAGAAGCAAGGAGGATTGGGAAGGAGAAGGAGATTGTTGGTGATGAGATGACAAACAAAGGAGAAGGGAAGAACACAATTCAGAGAAGAAGAAAAAGATGGTGCTTAATTTTAGGTTTGAAAAATGTTGGCCTCACACAAAGTTTTTGTGACAAACTAATTTTTATTTTTGAAAAACTAGAAAATTTTTGAACAAAAAATATTGTAAATTAGGCATTTAGGTACTTTTGAAAATCCCACTAGGCATCTATCTGCATCTTTAGGCATCAAAGCACCTTCCTGGCCATCTGCGATTTGCCCAAGGTCTGTAACAGAGCAAGGAATTGCATCCTAGTCTCCAAAGTCCCAGGCTAATGCCCTATCCACTAGACTATTCTTCCTCCCTGTTATCTGAACATATCAATATTATCTTTGTTAAGTCCATAACTAAAATCCTATGACCCATAACATGTATGATATAACCCCATTTAAATTAGTATGAGAGGAGAACCTGCATGTCACGGGGTCCACTCACTGGTGGCACCTCCTCCTAGTTGTCCTCTCACCATCTGCCACTCAAGGGGCTCCGTCTTTGTGACTTGGCCCTCCAGCCAGGTGACCACGTGTGTTTCCCCTTCTGGGGGCATGTAACAAAGCCTTTTCAGGACTCCCAGGCAATCTGCTGTCCTCTGCATGGCTTGTTCCACATCCCCAGTGGCTACTAGGGAACCTAGACCCACCCTCTACACTGGGTTCCAGTCCAGAGACCCTCAACCCAGTAGCTCTGGACTTTTACTCTCCCAGTCCTTACTGCTCCTTCCTGAATTGCATCATACCCTCCCCTTACAGCTGCCTGCTCTTCCCCCTTATATCAGGGAGTGTAACTGCAGGTTTCTTCCCCCAGCCTGCCAACTTCTTCTCTTTATAGATCCTGTCTAGCTCCTCTCCTCAGCTGGACTTCATCTGGAATTAGGCCCTAGCACTCCCTAGGTTTTCTCCAGGTGCAGCCTAAGGTTAACTGGCCTAATTTACCCCTTCAAACCTGGTATGGCATGGACATCCTATCACATTGCATATGATTTAACTTTTGAGGAAACTATATCGCACATTTGGGCCCTGATACTGTAATCTGCTTCAAGAGGACTGACTCATGTGCATTATGCAGAGATTTATTAAAGCAAGTGTGGCTCTGTATGGTTACAGGCGTGTGCCTGCATGGCATATATTGCAGGATGAGGGCCTTTTATTAACTAATATATAAATAAATGAATATGTTGACAGTTCATGCATTTTTACCACCACTTGCTTTGGGCAGGTCTATATGCTGTGCTGCTGTAGCACTGCAGTGAAGCTGCTACTTATGCTAATGGGAGAGTTTCTCCAGTTGGCATAGTTAATCCATATCCATGAGAGGCAGTAGCTATGTCATCAGGAGAAGCCCTCCTGTCCACATAGTGCTGTCTACATCGGGGGGTTAGGTCAGTATAAATATGTTGCTCAGGGGTGTGGATTTTTCACACCCCATGAGCAACACAGACATACTGATGTAAAATTTATAGTGCAGACCTGGTGTTAGGCCGTGCCTACACTAGAGACCTTACAGAGGCACAGCTGTACCGATGCAGCTGCGGCGCTGTAAAATCTCCCATGTAGCTGCTCTATGCTGATGGTAGAGAGCTCTTCCATCGACAAAAAATAAACTACCCCCAACAAGTGGGGATAGCTATGGCGGCGGGTGAGCATCTCCCGCCAACGTAGCTCTGTCCACACCAGCGCTTCTGTTAGTGTAACTTATGTCACTCAGGGGTTGTTTTTTTCACACCCTGAGTGACATAAGTTATACCGACAAAAATATTAGTGTAGACATAGCCTTAGAGTCATCATCTGGTAGCCTTTCACAGTCCCTTCAATGGTGATAAGCCTCAGAATGAGTCAAATTCTAAGTCATCATCCAGGGCAAAATGTTTATATTCTGGGTGTCAAAATCTGCTCTCAACTTCATCAGACTTCAAATTACTCTCAATCAATGCAGGTTTTCCCTCAAATGATTTGCTTGTGACCCATCATTTTATTATACTGGAAGGAGGAAACAAAACAAAACAAAAAACAGGTTGAGGGAGTAGGTACATGGCAGATATTATAGAACTATCCACTAATTAAAATTATGAGAAAAAATATATATAAATATCAGAAAAACTAAACAAAACACATGCAAAAAGCCACAGAAAATGAAGAGAGGAAACAGCATTGTATAGTGTATGAAAGTTTTCAATTTAGAGCTCAAGGGAATGTTGGGAGAAGCATTGATTGTTCCCTGAAGGCTCTTTCTTCACTGAGTTAGATCTGTCAGGGCTTGTCTACACTAACAGCTAGTGCAGCTGCACTGCTGTTGCACTTAGTGAAGATGCTACCTATGCCAATGTGAGAGCTTCTCCCATGGGTGTAGGTACTCCACCTCCTCAAGAGGCGGTAAAGTTATGTTGACTGGAGAAGCATTCCCATTGACACAGTACTGTCTACACCGGGGTTAACACATCTTTATATATATAGTTAACACATAATTAACATATCTTTATGCAGATGTAACTTGGGTCAACCAATGTTTGTAGTGTAGAATGTGAGGAATGTGCAAGCAAATTGGTATATTTGGAAAATATGTGGAAAAGAATAACAAAATCTGAATATGTACCATACTAAGTTAAATGGAAGAGCAACAATAAAAAATGCAGCTGAAAAAATACAATCATCTTTGACTCAGCATTAACATATAGTGGCAATAAAACTCTAGATGAGGGCATTGCCAGCCATTAGGGACTTGTTTGACAAACAATAAACCTAAGGCAACTTACCAAATGAGCTCACGCTGCCCTCTCTAGAGAGTCCTATAGCTTCATTATATTGATGCTGACACTCCTGCAATAGTAAACATTGAATTAGTGTTCCATTATATTACATTTCAGGTGATGAAATTTCTGGCTGTTTCAGATTGTATCAGGTTTAAACTAGGTGTAACAACACATTTTTATTTGACAAACATGTTAATATCTTGGAGCCAGGGGCGGCTCCAGGCTCCAGCACGCCAAGCGCGTGCTTGGGGCGGCATGCTGCGGGGGGCACTCTGCAGGTGGACCTCCCACAGGCGTGCCTGTGGAGGGTCCGCTGGTCCCATGGCTCCACCGAAGCTGCGGGACCAGCGGACCCTCCGCAGGCACGCCTGCGGGAGGTCCACCGGAGCCGCGGGACCAGCGACCGGCAGAGCGTCTCCGCGGCATGCCGCCCTGCTTGGGGCGGCGAAATGTCTAGAGCCGCCCCTGCTCGGAGCCAAAATCTCCACACAGATGTGTGTGGAGGGCTCTTACTGGCTTCAAAGGGGAGCCTTCCATGCATATTCAAGGATAAAATTTGGCCTTGTGAATCCATATGTAATATTAGAGATTAAAAATCTGCCTCCCAGTTTCATATAAAAACTGGTTACAAACTTTAAACAAAAAATTAAACATTTCTTGAAAACAAAGGAAATGTTGCAGGCAGCTAAAAACAAGATATATTTCATAAATTTTTCTATTAACTGTTTTCACGTTTAATATTATTTTTAATTCAATATTATAATAATTATTATTAATTTCCAAAGGCTTGCAGAGGATTTATCTGTACACCCCATTATTGAAGTTGTGCAGTTAAATCCTGCATAACTGATTATTTAGAATTTTTAAAAAAGACCAAAATCCTGAAGTCCTTACTCAGGCAAAATTCCAACTGACTTCAATAGAATTAGGGTATGGCTACACTTACAAGTTGCAGCGCTGGGAGTTACAGCGCTGGTCATGCAGCTGTGTAGGGGCCAGCGCTGGAGTGTGGCCACACTGACAGCTACCAGCGCTGCAGTGTGGCCACACTTGCAGCACTTTCCAGCGCTGTATTGAGAGGTGCATTGTGGGCAGCTATCCCACAGAACACCTCCTCCCGTTTTGGCGCCGTTTTGGCGCTGAGTATTGTGGGAAGGGGAAGGAAGTGTGTGGGTCATTCCGCTTCCTGTTCCAACGCCCCGTGGTGCATCGCTTCACATCCCAGCATTCTGTCTTTCCGGCAACGTTTGGCGCCATTGTGAGTGTCTTTCTGTTTTACTCTGTGGGAAATGGAGCCCGAGCTGCTGAGGACTGTGCTGATGAGTGTCGCCAGCACAACACGTTTGGCAGTCGAGCTATTCCTTCAGCTCCAAAGTGACAGCGAGGAGTCTGACGATGATATCGATATCGATTCTCCTGCCACGTGTGACACCAAAGTGCTTGTGGCATTCACAGAAATGCTCAGCACCGTTGAACGCCGCTTTTGGGCTCGGGAAACAAGCACTGAGTGGTGGGATCACATCGTCATGGAAGTCTGGGATGACGAGCAGTGGCTGCAGAACTTTCGTATGAGAAAAGCCACTTTCATGGGACTGTGTGCTGAGCTCGCCCCCACTCTGCGGCGCAAGGACACAAGATTGAGAGCTGCCCTGACGGTGGAAAAGCGGGTGGCTATTGCAATCTGGAAGCTGGCAAATCCAGACAGCTACCGGTCGGTCGGGAACCAGTTTGGAGTGGGAAAGTCGACCGTTGGAATCGTTTTGATGCAAGTTTGCAAGGCAATTAATCGCATCCTGCTAAGAAAGACCGTGACTCTGGGGAGCGTGCAGGACATGGTGGATGGCTTTGCACAAATGGGTTTCCCTAACTGTGGAGGGGCAATAGATGGGACGCATATTCCTATTCTGCCCCCCCCCCCACCTGGCATCAGAGTACGTTAATCGAAAGGGGTATTTCTCTATGGTTCTCCAGGCGCTTGTGGATCACCGCGGGCGGTTCATTGACATTTACCCAGGCGGGCCGGGGAAGGTGCATGATGCACGCATCTTCGGAACAGTGGCCTGTTCAGGAAGATGCAGGCAGGGACTTTTTCCCAGACAGGAAGATCACAGTAGGGGACGTCGAAATGCCCATTGTGATCCTTGGAGACCCCGCTTACCCGTTACTGCCTTGGCTCATGAAACCCTATACAGGGAAGCTTGACAGGAGCAACTACAGGCTGAGCCGGTGCCGAATGACTGTGGAGTGTGCTTTTGGCCGTTTAAAGGCACGCTGGCGTTGCTTGTATGGGAAGCTAGACTTGGGGGAAAGCAGCATCCCCGCGGTTATATCCGCTTGCTGTACCCTCCATAATATTTGTGAAGGGAAGGGTGAAACATTCAGTGAGGCATGGACCACCGAGGTTCAAGTCCTGGAGGCTGAATATGCACAGCCAGAGAGCAGGGCTAATAGAGAGGCCCAGCACAGGGCTTCAAGGATTAGGGATGCCTTGAGGGAAGAATTTGAGGCTGAAAGCCAACAGTAATGTTTGCTGACTTGCATGGGAGTGAATTGCACTGTTTACACTGTTATTCTATTATCCCTAAAATGATTTGCAGTGCCTCTTTCTTTACTGGGCTAAGGTATCTTTCACTATCTGCTATAATAAAGACTGTTTTCAAAGCCAAGAATTGTTTTATTGTAAAGAAAAAAAATGCCTTGACAGACAGACAGACACACAACATTTCATGAACACAAGAGGGAAGGGATGTGGGTTGGTGAACTGTACAGTCACAAGTTTGCATGTGTCCTGTCTGGAGTGCTGTTTAACGATTCCTGCACTTCAGGGTGCATATACTGCATGGTTATGGGGGTTGAGGGCAGAGGGTAAGGGTGGTAGGTATCAGGGCTGGTTGGTGAAAGAACAGGTGTTGGAGGCAGCTGGTGGTGGTAAGAAACTGAATGCTGGGGAAAGGCGGTTTGAGCTGACATTGGGGCACAAGGAAAAAAGCTTTGGGACGGGGGGGGGCTGTGGGGCAGCACGGGACTGCTCTGCCTGCATGGCTAAGATTGCCTTGAGAGAGTCCGCTTGGCTCGACAGGATCTCTAGCAGCTGGTTTGTGCTTTTCTTCTTTGCCACAGCGTTTCTACGCCAATGTCTCTGGCGGATCATGCTTTCCTTCTCTCGCCACTCCTTCAGTTCCTTTCTCTCTGCAGCAGAGTGCTGAAGAACAGTCTTCAGCATCTCCTCTTTGCTCTTTCGGGGATTTCTTCTCAAATTTTGTAGCCTCTGTGCTGTGGAACATCTGCCCACTCCAGGAGTCAAGGTCACTGTAGAAATGAAACATTTAACAGGGGCAGCATTGTATCCACTATCTCCAGACATGAATTGTTACACTGAGGGAGTTTGCACTTTAACATTCTTTTCCCACACGCATAACACGACAGAAGCCACGAAATGGTGAGTGAGGGGTGCTTATAGAAGGAGAAGTGGGGCTTGATTGATAGAGGGGGGCTGGTTGCTTCGGGTAATCTGGAGTGATAGAGGGGTTGAGTGAAGATGCAGCTGCAGGGTGATCTTCACTATCTACCTATCTCTTCACTAAAGAGTCTCCCAACATTTTTCACAGGAGTTAATCCTGCAAGATATCTCCCTGCTGCGAGTCACTAGGGGACAGCGGGAGGCTCTTTTACAGCAATGTGGATTCCGCCCGGGACCCTACGCGGCTTCCCTGTGTTCAGAAATGATCCCCCCCCCACTCGCGGAACAGTGGCGCGGACGCGTCAGCGTGACTGGGACAAGAAACACAGTGGCTCTCCCTATAAACCTGCGCAGGCATATTGCCCACGCCTGGCTGAAACTTTTGCTGAGATAACTGAAGCAGATTACCGCGACGTGATAGACCACATCAACGGGCTATTCCACATCTAGAGGCTGGCATGCATGCAGCCATAACCCCCCTTCCTCTCCAGAAACATTTCCACCCAGAAAATAAAAGCCGCTTACCGTTAACCCGCTCCTCTGCTTGTCCTTCTGCAACTGCTGGCTGCTGCGATTGGGTACTTTCCTCCTGGCTTGAGAAGAGATCCTGGCTGCATGCCCACTCTGGGGTGTCTTCCCCCATCCCAGTAGCTTCACTCGTGGTTTCCTCCCCGCCTCCTCCTCCGCCGCCGCCGCCTCCTCCTCCTGTCCCCCAGCCTGCTCAGAAGTGTCCATCGTTATCCTGGGATTGGCAGTGGGGTCACCCCCAAGTATCTCGTCCATCTCCCTGTAAAAACGGCAGGTCGTGGGGGCAGCTCCGGATCGGCGATTACACTCGCGGGCTTTGTAATAGGCACTCCGCAGCTCCTTAACTTTCACCCTGCATTGCAGTGTGTCCTGATCATGGCCCCTATCCAGCAAGGACCTTGATATCTGCTCAAAGATATCATAATTCCTACGGCCGGAGCGCAGCTGTGCCTGCACTGATTCCTCCCCCCAAGCACTGATGAGGTCCAACAGCTCGCCATTGCTCCATGCTGGGGCTCGTTTGCCACGTGGAGGCATGGTCACCTGGAAAGATTAACTGATTGCACTCCATACCTGGCTGCAGCAAACAGGAAGGAGATTTTTAAAATTCCCGGGGCATTTAAAGGGCTGGTCACCTGAGGCAAGAGCAGTAGAGTGCAAACTGATGAGCAGAGTGGCTGAACAGGAATTCTGGGATAGCTCCTTATTCCCTGGAGGACAGGTAAAGCGCTGGTGAGTGTCCACACCTGCTGAGCAGCGCTGGATCCACCAGCGCTGCACTCCTTATACCCCTGCCGGGATGGGTTTTCAGCCAGCGCTGCAACCAGGGAGTTGCAGCGCTGGTTGTGCCCTGCAAGTGTGGACGGGGTGTAATTGCAGCGCTGGAAAGCCTCCACCAGCGCTGCAACTTGTAAGTGTAGCCAAGCCCATACTTACAGTTAAACTGGGTTGAAGGGCTTTGCTGAATAGAGACTTTCAGGATTTAAAGCTGATTCTGAGAGCTGCTAAATACTCACAGCTTGCTCTGTCATAGATGTGGGTACTCCTCACATCTCAGGATCAATAATGGGTGAGGTCCTTCATTTTCAGTTTTTACCTAAATACTCCGAGGTTTTACAGAAGTTTATTATTCTGCTTTTACTGATTTTCACCCAAATTTTGGACCACTCAAGTACATGAAAATACTAATTATGTTAAGAAAACCCAGTACATTACATTAGGTAATAAGACATTAGCCTAAGTATACGTGTGAAGCTGTCTGTTAAAGTAGGCAATATCGTAGGCATACACATGCATGAGTGTGTGTATATGTGTACATATTGTTAATGTACGGTTCATGAAATAAACCATGGCATAAACAGCTTTTACTTTCAATACTCTTACTTTTCTCTACCTGTTGCTGTTTTTCTGTCTTCCCATTCCCCATTATTAACCCTGATATTTATCCATAAAACTGTGAGGTTAATTTTTGCACTGGTTTTCACCCATTTTTTAATTTTTGTGATAAACACTGATGCATTCTGAGGAAATGTTAAACAAAATAAAAATTGAAAATGAAGGGCCTTGATAAAGAGCCATATCTTGAGGTTTCTACTCAGTCCTTACTCAACTTAGCTTACTTAGCTTCTCTATGAGTTTTGCCTGAAGAAAGACTGATCAGCAATATCAGGATATGGCCCAATAAAAACACTTTGCATCTTTCAGTTGATGCTCTCAAAGTACTCACAAACATTAGTGAATTTCACCTCACAGCACCACTGTGAGGCAAATATTATTATCTCCATTTTACAGAAAGGGAAAGAGTTACTAGGAGGTAAGGCCAAATTTTTCAGAAATGGCCACGAATTTAAGGTGGATCAGTTTTTCAGAGCCCAACTTGAGAAATCTTGTGCCAGCTTTTCAGAAATACTAAACTCTCACAACTCTAATGAAAAAAATGTCCAAAATGTCTCAAACTGGACACAGAAACTGACAGATCCTAAATCTGTGGCTACTTTTGAAAATTCAGCTGCATTTGATTTAATTTTGGCTAAGGGCACACAGCAAGTCTATGGCACAGCCAGGAATAGAACCCAGCTTTCCTGATTCCCAGTTAATTAAGGGTACATAAGGGCTGTCTCGTGAGGGAAAATTCAAAATCTTAAATAGATTTAGTTTGAAAAAAGATTGAGAGAGAGATTAAAAGGTGATTTAATTGGCTGGGATTTTAAAATCTTAGCCATTATGGTTTTCAAGTACCTAATGGAACACACAAGGACATGGTCTGTTCTGTCATCAAAGAACAGTTAAAATGTTAAGTCATGAGCGGAAGCCGAAGGAAGAAAAGTTTAACAGTAGATAGTAATGTTTTCTTGTCTTCAATTTAGATTGTAACTTTTTTAGGGCAGGGACCATTTTTATTCTCTGTTTGCACCATGCCAAGTACAATGGGGCCCCAATCGCTGGTTGGGGCCTGCACAGTGATTTCCCTCCACACACACCCAGAATTTCCCCAACCCTCCCCACCCCAGTTTTGTGAACTAGTTACATGCCAAACCTGGTGGCTGAACTTTGCAACTTTGTTCTCACCCACAACTATTTCACATTTGGGGATAATATATACCTTCAAGTCAGCAGCACTGCTATGGGTACCCGCATAGCCCCACAGTATGCCAACATTTTTATGGCTGACTTAGAACAACGCTTCCTTAGCTCTCGTCCCCTAACACCCCTACTCTACTTGTGCTACACTGATGACATCTTCATCATCTGGACTCATGGAAAAGAAGCCCATGAGGAATTCCACCATGATTTCAACAATTTCCATCCCACCATCAACCTCAGCCTAGACCAATCCACACAAGCAGTCCATTTCCTTGACACTACTGTGCTAATAAGCGATGGTCACATAAACACCACCCTATACTGGAAACCTACTGACTGCTATACTTACCTACATGCCTCCAGTTTCCATCCAGGACACATCACACGATCCATTATCTACAGCCAAACTCTAAGATACAACTGCATTTGCTCCAATCCCTCAGACAGAGACAAACACCTACAAGATCTCTATCAAGCATTCTTAAAACTACAAAACCCACCTGCTGAAGTGAAAAAACAGATTAACAGAGCCAGAAGAGTACCCAGAAGTCACCTACTACAAGACAGGCCCAACAGAGAAAATAACAGAACATCACTAGCCTTTACCTTCAGCCCCCAACTAAAACCTCTCCAGCGCATCATCAAAAATCTACAATCTATCCTGAAAGATGATCCCTCACTCTCACAGATCTTGGGAGACAGACCTGTCCTCGCTTACAGACAGCCCCCCAACCTGAAGCAAATACTCACCAGCAACCACACACCACAGAACAAAAACACTAACCCAGGAACCTATCATTGCAACAAAGCCTGATGCCAACTCTGTCCACATATCTATTCAAGTGACACAGTCAGGGCCAGCTTCAGGCACCAGCTCAACAAGCAGGTGCTTGGGGCGGCCAAGGGGAAGGGGTGGCACATCGGGTTCCTCGGCGGCAATTTGGTGGCGGGTCCCTCTGGGAGGGAAGGGCCTGCCGCCGAATTGCCACCGAAGAAGAAAGCAGCGCGGTGGAGCTGCCACCAATTGCAATGGCGGCTTTTTTTTTCCCCTACCACTTGGGGCGGCAAAAACCCTGGAGCCAGCCCTGGACACAGTTATAGGACCTAATCACACCAGCCACGCCATCAGGGGCTCATTCACCTGCACATCTACCAATGTGATATATGCCATCATGTGCCAGGAATGCCCCTCTGCCATGTACATTGGCCAAACCAGTCAGTCTCTACGCAAAAGAATAAATGGACACAAATCTGACATCAGGAATCATAACAGTCAAAAACCAGCAGGAGAACACTTCAACCTCTCTGGCCATTCAGTAACAGATTTAAAAGTGGCAATTTTGCAACAGAAAAGCTTCAGAAACAGACTCCAACAAGAAACTGCTGAACTTGAATTAATATGCAAACTAGATACTATCAATTTAGGCTTAAATTGAGACTGGCAATGGCTGAGCCATTACACACATTGAATCTATTTCCCTATGTTAAGTATCCTCACACCTTCTTGTCAAACTATCATAAATGGGCCATCTTGATTATCACTACAAAAGATTTTTTTTCTCCTGCTGACAATAGCTCATCTTCATGAATTAGCCTCTTAGAGCTGGTTGGGCAACTTCCACCTTTTCATGTTCTATGTATGTATGTATATATATCTCCTCACTATATGTTACATTCTATGCATCCAACAAAGTGGGCTGTAGCCCACACTTATGCTCAAATAAATTTGTTAGTCTCTAAGGTGCCACAAGTACTCCTGTTCTTTTTGGGGATACAGACTAACACAGCTGCTACTCTGAAACATACCAATTTAATGACTGTTTGGAAAGTTGAATTGAAACTGAAAAATTAACACACTCTTTAAAAGCATATACAGTGTATGATAAAATATGTGTATCTGAAAAAGTGTCTATGTAACAGGTCTATAAGGTGCCACAGGATTCTTTGCTGCTTCTACAGAACCAGACTAACACGGCTACCCCTCTGAAAAAGTGTAATAGATTTGAAAAGTATGAACATAGACTAGGTTCCTTATACAGCTGTTTTTTATGACAATGTCAGTGCATTCATTTTGGTGATGTTGGCCAACCTAATAATTTCAAATTATGATTTTTAAGCAAAGTCTAAATGAGCTCTCCCTGACAGCTAGTGATGAGCTAGGGGCTGGGGGGAAAGGCTTCAGGACCAGATTGTATTTACATTCACACCTAATCTACCTAGTGTGATAAACTCAGGAAAGACAGCTGCACGGGAGGGGTAGGAATCAGTCCCAGAGGGTTAAAAGGCCCTCCCCCTTATCAACTGGGAGGCAACTACAGGTCAATCAGGTTCAGCTGAGAAAGGGTTACCAAGGTAGCAAATTAGAATCAGCTGAGGGGGAGCTACCTGAGGTTAATTAGGATCAGCTGATTCCAACTTGGGGCTGCCTGAGACCTTTTTAAACCCTTCCCTGGAAGGAAGGAAGGAAGGGGGCAGAGCAGAGAAGAGAGAGAAGGAGCCCTGTTGCCAGGAGTGTTGGAGCAGCAACACAGCGAGCCTCATCAGGAGGGGAGGCAGTCCTCTCTCCTACAAGGGAGTAAAAAGACTCTAAACAGGACTGGCAGAGATACGGGGAGCAGACTTCCCCAGTGTCCCAAGGGGGACCAGACTACCCAAGCCTGTCTCACCAGGGCTAAAAGCAGCAGAGGCTGGGGAGACTGAGAAGGTGCCTTGCCACACTAGGTATCCAGCAAACAGAGCTGTGTTGCCCAAGTGGTTGGGTTGGGTTACAAATCACTTGAATGTGGGGGTGGGGGAATGAAATGTTGTTGTTCTTATTGTATGAGTAAAGGTCAGCAGAATTGTACGTAGCCTGTGCTGATTGAGGGCATCAAGAGAGAGGGTGGGGACCTGTCCCTCTCCACTGTTTAAAGACAGAGCTGATTAGGCTTCATACTTAGTCTTTTGTTCTGTTAAGTGACCACAGCAGCTGAAATTACTGATAATCAGGTCTAAGTGCTTAGTCCTGCTGTGGGGACAGTGTTCCTGTGGGTCCAGTGTTTATGTGTAAGGGTACGTCCACACTACCTGCCGGATTGGCGGGTAGCAATCAATCTATCAGGGATTGATTTATTGTGTCTCATCTAGATGCGATAAATTGATCCCCGCCGTGCTCCCTGTCGACTCCGGATCTCCACCAGGGCGAGAGGCAAAAGCAGAGTTGATGGGGGAGCCACAGCCGTCGATCCCATGCCATGAGGACAGGAGGTAAGTTGAAATAAGATACATCAACTTCAGCTACGCTATTCTCATAGCTGGAGTTGCATATCTTACATCAACACCCGCCCCTCCAGTGTAGACCAGCCATAAGAGACAGCCCAGACTGCACTAGCAGTGAGGTTCCCCCACTGAGAGCTCAGCTGAAATCACTGAGAGCTGGGTGGAACCTCAAGAGACCAACTCGCAGAGGTCACAGTGGCAGGTGGCAGCAGAAGGTGACTGCACAGGGCCATTGGTAAGAGTGGTGCAGTGAACGGTGGCACAACAAACAGCAGTGGCCAGAGCGAACAGTGAGCAGCTGGAGGAATGAGCAAGATGCCTTCTTGCCCCCAACCTGGGAGGTGTACTCACGTGAAAGCACCTCTGAACTCTGAGTCTCCACTGATCAAGGACAACACGGGTGAGTGGGATGCGGTGGAGGGAAAAGTGAGGGGCATGTTAAATAAATATTTGTTTATTGGACTATATTTTAGTGACTTTGCTCCAGAATGCTAGATTTGTGACTGGGAATGGAAACTTACATAAATATGTTTCCTAGTAGGCCAAGATTTTTAAAATGCAGTATTTGCCAAGGTTGTTATCTCACAACATTGCTATCTTGAGAGTTCATTATGTTGGGGGAGTTTCTGTACTAAACACTTTTTTTATACTGGTTCAGACCAATGGTCCATATAGCCCAGTATCCTGTCTTCCGACAGTGGTCAAGGCCAGGTGCTTCAGAGGGAATGAACAGAACAGATAATCATCAAGTGATCCATCCCCTGTTGCCCATTCCCAGCTTCTGGCAAACAGGCTAGGGACACTCAGAGCATGGTGTTGCATCCCTCCCCATCCTGGCTAATAGCCACTGATGGACCTATTCTCCAGGAATTTATCTAGTTCTTTTTTTAATCCTGTTATAGTTTTGGTCTTCACAGCATCTCCTGGCAAAGAGTTCCATGGGTTGACTTTATGTTGTGTGAAGAAGTACTTCCTTTTGTTTTTTTTAAAACCTGCTGCCTATTAATTTCATTGGGTGACTGCTAGTTCTTGTGTTATGTGAAGGATTAAATAACATTTCCTTATTCACTTTCTTCACACCAGTCAAGATTTTATAGACCTCTATCATATTCCCCCTTAGTCGTCTCTTTTCTAAGCTGAAAAATCCCAGTCATTTAAATTTCTCCTCCTGATTCATACCCCTAATCATTTTAGTTGCCCATCTCTGTACCTTTTCCATTTCCAATACAGTCGAACCCATTTATCTCGACCTCGGTTAACTTGCCAATCCTATTAAGTCGACGTTCTAGAAGTGGAACCGCCAAACTCCCTCTTTGTCTTATCGGTTTCTCATCGGTTATGTGTTCTCTCTTTAATCTCGCTAATATCTATCTCTCGAGAGCACAGAGCGCCGACCCACCAACCTAAGAGTAGGTTCGGATAAATGGTTTCCCTCCCTGCCGCGGCTCCCCCCTGCCCCTCCTCCCCTCTCCTCTCCCCGCCCTCCCTCTCCTGCCCCTCCCCGCCCCCCGCCCCCGCGCCCGCCCGACCCCCCGCCCCGCCCCCCGACCCACGCCGCCCGCTCCCGGCGCCCCCCTCCCCAGCCCCGCGCCTGCGCCCGGCTCCCGCCCCCCCCGGCGCCCCCGGCCCGCGCCCCCGGCCGCCGCCCCGCCCCCCCCCCCCCCCGCCGCCCGCCGCCCGCCCCCGCCCGCCCGCCCGCCGCCCGCCCCGCCCGCGCCCCGCCCCCGCCGCCTGCCGCCCAGCCCGCGGGGTCGGCTCCGCCGCCCGCCCGCCCGGCCCGGCCCGCGCGGCAGGGGATCCAGCCACAGGCAGAGGGGGGTGGGGGGCAGGGGGGGGGGGGAGGGAGGGGGGGAGGGGGGGGTGGGGTCGGGGGGTCGGGGTCGGTCTCGTTCGACAGCCTTTTGCTTTTACATAAGCCCAGGGGTTCAACTGTATATCTTTTTTGGGATGGGGTGACCAGATCTTGCACACAGTATTCAAGATGTACATGTACCATGGATTTATATAGAGGCAATATGATATTTTCTGTCTTATTATCTATCCCTTTCTTAATGATTCCCAACATTCTGTTTGCTTTTTTGACTGCCACTGCACATTGAGTGGATGTTTTCAGAGAACTATCCACAATGACTCCAAGATTTCTTTCTTGAATGTTAACAGCTAATTCGGACTCCTTCATTTTATATGTATAGTTGAGATTATTTTCCAATGTGCATTACTTTGCATTTATCAACATTGAATTTCATCTGCCATTTTGTTGCCCAGTCACCCAGTTTTGTGAGATCCCTTTGTAACTCTTTGCAGTCTGCCTGGGACTTAACTATCTTGAATAGTTTAGTATCATCTGCAAATTTTGCCACCTCACTGTTTACCCATTTTTCCAGATCATTTGAGTATGTTGAACAGTAATGATCCCAGTACCGACCCCTCAGGGATACCACTATTTATCTCTCTCCATTCTGAAAACTGATAATTTATTCCTACCCTTTGTTTCCCATCTTTTAACCAGTTACTGATCCATGAGAGGACTTCCGTCTTATCCCATGATGGCTTACTTTTCAAAAGTCAATTTAAATTAAATACTTTTTTTAATTATTTTTTTTAGAAATCTAGACCTGTTATGTGTTTTGGTGTAACTTGCATTATCCTTATTCATATCTCTTTTATATATCTCATCCGCCTTGACACACACATGCCCTGTAAATTCGAACAACCCCCCTAATTTCAATTCCTGGGGAAACCACTGGGCCTGCAGACACTATTGTAATAAAAGTAATTCATTATTATAATCTTAAAGAATTACTGGGATGTGAAAAACTCTGCCATTTGATGCTGTGAAGAACATACAGAATAAATGTGCGTAAGGTATAGTAAACACACTTACTAAATAATATAATGTACACAGGGGCGGCTCTAGGCACCAGCGGGCCAAGCACCCGCTTGGGGCGGCATCCTGGGGGGGGGCGGCTCTCGGTGGTGGAGCTCGCATGCATGCCTGCGGCGGGTCCACCGGGGGCCCGGGACAGCGGACCTGCGCCATCATGCCCGGCGGCGGTCCGGTCCCCGCGGTCTCTCCTGCTGCTCCCGCGCGCATGCGCGGTCGCGCGTCCGCCGCTCGCTGACCTGCCGCCTGCAGCCGCGGAGCTCAACAGAGCTAAACGCCCCCTCCCCGATGAGCCGGAGCCGGGAGGAGAGGACGACCGCGGACTGGGAGGGGGGGCGGCGGCCGCGCAGCGCTCGCTGCTGGCAGCCTGATTTGTAGAGCCGCCCCTGAATGTACAAGTAATAAAATACTGCAATAGATTAAATGGACTATTGCTTCTTCTCCATTCAGGAGTTCTATTTTTTACATTCACAGTTACTTGACACCATCATATCAGCCTGTTCCTAGGCTTTTAGCAATACCCACAGCATTAGAAAAACACAGCTGGCAACATGCATTGCAGTTAGCACAGCTTACACTTTTATGTTCTGCAATCCTATGAATTTTTTATAGAGGTCACAGTTTCATCTTGCTCTCAAAGTAACAGCTTCCACAGTTAGCTGTGGTATAAGCTCATGGTATTATGAACCAGCTTGGCTGGTTCTTTAGTTAGATAATATGCTGATAAAAAGAGGGGTTGAATTTTCATTCATTCATTTGCTAATTGTTGATGAAGGTGAATTCTGCAACCCAGAAGTAGTTACCATAGAGAACTAAAAGATAATGGGTACCACTTGGAGATAATCACACCACTATGCTCATGAAGCAGAAGAGGCAACCGAAAGCTTTCATTCTCCTAAAATTAGGTTATTTAATTGAAAGTACACCCACTCCTTTTTATGTATGGGGGAAAAAAGCCTATTTTAATATTCCTGCCCTCTATTTATAGAACTGCACTGCTACAAGTGAGAGAAAATTTACCACAATGGACTAAAGATAATTTAGAAAGTAACTCTATGATGCCTTTGACTTGAGCAGTATTCTGTGTAGGTAGAAGCAATGACAAGTGCATTTTACAGTGACACTTGTATAATACTGCTCAAGATACGCAGACATTTCAAACAAGTGAGATTTCACTTTTGATCTCTGTGGAGTGCTGTTATTTCCTCCAGGTAGTTGTTTTAATAAGTAGGTCAGTCATGTATTTTAGATGGGAGAGTAAATTTACCGTTTGAACTCTTCTATTTGTGGATGAAAACATTGATTATTACAGTTCTGCACCGAGTACAAAAGCACGTTTGATGTTTGCTTAGACCCATCAAATATTTATCAATGTTCCTGCAAAACTACTTAAAATTATACTCAGGTGCTGCCCTTTCTCTAAATGTATTATCTCATGGGAAGAGGGGTGGGCGAGGGAAATGAAGCACAAATATTTTTTCTCATAATGCTTATTACTAGACAACTACATATAAATAGCAAAATCTTCAATTTTCTTCATGTCTAACTGTCTCCATAATTAGAGTACTCCTCATTCTCCCCCTTATATTCTATCTGAGAAACCTTTGAGACCTGATAAATTTTCATAAATATGCATATTTATTGTTGGAATTATATTGTTAATTTTGGTAATTTGTTTCTAGCAATATGATTGTAATATGTTATACTCATAGCCACTGGATAAAAAATGTTATGTAATAAAAACCAAAAAGGTTTATAATACCCCCTCACAAACACCACAATTTGAGTGTGTCCTGTAAATTCTCTGTCCCCACAGGCTGAGAACAGTGAAGAGGCAAGTGATGGTCATTTGAGGGAGTTGGAGAAGGGGGGAGGGAACAAGCAGGGAACCTGAGAAGGTTCCACAACTCAATCCCTGTAGAGTTTGGGAAAGTATCTAGTGGACAAAAGTCATAAGAAGAACCAGTGGCTGGAAGTTAAAGCCAGGCAAAATCAAATTAGAAATAAAGAACACATGCTTTAACTGTGAGGGTGAGTGACCAATGGAACAAACTACCACACAAAGAGGAGAATTCTCAATGTCTTGATGTCTTCAGATCCTGACTGAATATCTTTCTAGAAGATATACTATACTTTATTCTAACACAAATTATTGGACTCATCATAGATGTAACTGGATGAAATACAATGGCCTGTGTTATACAGGAGTTCAGACTAAACAATCAAACAGTCCCTTCTTAAAAACGAAATTTTTCAACTCATGTGGCCCAAAATCTTACAAATGATGGCCTCTCTTGTTGAGTTCTTCCTCAAGATTTTTTAAAATTATTTGTAGAGAAGGTAAAAGCTGAAGATTCTTCTCATTTCCTCACCCTCCTCTCAAGTCACATTGGTTTTACCTAGTTTGGAGATGCCATGTTCTTCCTTTTGTTTTAGGCCTGCCTAGTAGGCTTCATCTACATTTTTTTTCATGCCATAGAATGCCTCAATCTTCTCTATATTCCCTCTCCCACCATTGCTACCACTTCTGAAGATGTTTCTATGATAGTGAAATGATGAGAGTTTCCTAAAATTACCTATGCAGACAAATAATATGTAATTCTGTTAACTAAATATGAAAACTCCACTGATGTGAACCATCCAGTATCCAGAAAGATAATGGAGCAAATAAGCAATCAATTTGCAAACACCTAGAGGATAATAAAGCGTTTAAGTAAGTCAACATGGATTTGTCAAGAACAAATCATGTCAAATCAACCTAACAGCATTCTTTGACAGGGTAGCAAGCCTTGTGAATAAGTGGAAAGCGATAGATGTATATCTTGACTTTAGTAAGGGTTTGATGTCTCGCATGGAGCTACTATAAGGTGGGTGCATAATGGCTGGAAAACCGTTCCCAGAGAGTGATTGTCAGTGGGTATACAGTCAAGCTGGAAGTGCATATTGAATGGAGTTCCACAAGGATCGGTCATGGGTCCGGTTCTGTTAAATATCTTTATAAATTATCTAGATAATGGCACAGAGAGTACACTTATAAAGTTTGCAGACGATACCAAGATGGGAGGGATTTCAAGTGGTTTGGAGGACAGGATTAGAATTCAAAATGATCTGGACAAACTGGAGAAATGGTCTGAAGTAAATAGGATGAAATTCAATATGGACAAATGCAAAGTACTCAACTTAGGAAGGAACAATCAACTGCACACATACAAAATGGGAAATGACTGCCTAGGAAGGAATACTGCAGAAAGGGATCTGGGGTTTATAGTGGGTCACAAGCTAAATATGAGTCAACTATTGCAAAAAAAGCAAACATCATTCTGGGATGTATTAGCAGGAGTGTTGTAAGCAAGACACGAGAAGTAATTCTTCCACTCTACTTCAGGGCCGCCCAGAGGGGGGAGGCAAAGGGGGCAATTTGCCCCGGGCTCTGCAGGGGCCCCCAAGAGAACAGCGGAGGCTCCCGCCTCCGCCCCTCTCCTGGAGCCTCAGCGCATCAAGCGCCGAGTCTCCGCCGGGGCCCCTGAGCCCCGCCCCGCTCAGAGCCGCATGGTGAGGGGGCGGGGCTGGGAGCTCCAGGCTGAGCTCAGCTCCCTCCGCTCGGCGTGGAGCTCCCAGTCCCGCCCCCTCACCACGCGGCTCTGAGCGGGACGGAGCTCAGGCCCCGCCGGCCACACGCTGCGGCTGTTCCGGCGAGGCGCTGAGACTCCGGGTGAGGAGGGAGCCGGGGGTAAGAGGCTGGGGCTGGGGGGAAGCGGGACC
This sequence comes from Mauremys reevesii, assembly GCF_016161935.1. NCBI lineage: Eukaryota > Metazoa > Chordata > Testudines > Geoemydidae > Mauremys > Mauremys reevesii. The sequence continues at coordinate 171,118,293 of NC_052624.1, read as the reverse complement.
CGCCGCCGAAGCGCAGCCCGGTCTTCAGCGGCGGGGGGCCCCTTCTGTTCCGGGACCCGCCGCCGAAGTGCCCCGAAGACCCGCGGCGGGGACCCACCCCCGCCTCCGAATTACCGCCGAAGACCGGGCTGCACTTCAGCGGCGGGTCCCGCTTCGGTGGTAATTTGGCGGCGGGGGGCTCCCACCGCGGGTCTTCGGGGCACTTCGGCGGTGGGTCCCGGAACGGAAGGGCCCCCCGCCGCCCAAGACCCCGGGCCCCCAGAATCCTCTGGGCGGCCCTGCTCTACTTTACGCTGATAAGGCCTCAGCGGGAGTATTGTGTCCAGTTCTGAGCACCACATTTCAGGAAAGATGTGGACAAATTGGAGAATGTCCAGAGGAGAGCAAGAAAAATTATTAAAAGTCTAGAAAACATGACCTATGAGGAAAGACTGAAAAAACTGGATGTGTTTAGTCTAGAAGAGAAGACTGAGGGGGCACATTATAATAGTTTTCATGTACGTAAAAGATTATTACAAGGAGGAGTGTGAAAAATTGTTTTCCTTAATCTCTGAGGCTAGGACAAGAAGCAATGGTCTTAAATTGCAGCAAGTTAGGTTTAAATTGGACATTAGGAAAAACTTCCTAACTGTCAGGGTGGTTAAGTACTAGAACAAATTGCCTAGGGAGGTGGTGGAATCTCTGTCATTGGAGGTTTTTAATAACAGTTTAGACAAACACCTGTCAGGAATGGTCTAGTTATTACGTAGTCCTGCCTTGAGTGCAAGGGACTGTAGGTCCCTTCTAGTCCTACAGGTCTATGATACTATTACGAGGTTTCAGATGGTGTGATGGCATGTTATTCCTTTCACTCTTTGAGAAAGTAACATTTTTTGTGTTTTTCTTCTAGGTTCATAGTCAGTGTACTTAATATATGCTGAAACTTCAAGGACTTCTTCATTGGTAGAATGTGGAAGCACATCAGACAATAAGTTTATGCCTTAAAGGAGATTAGAAATGCTTTTTTAAAACCTAAACCAACTGATGAGATCTCAAATCACCAACAGAATGCATATTCTAGTTTCAAAATGACAAGCAGATCAGTTTTTAAAATTAATTTAATAGATTTTTATCAGTCAAAACCTGAATTCAGGTTTCTAAATTTCCCCTGCGGGAGTTTATGGCATCACACAACTAATAAAAGAAAGGAACTAGTCTATATACCCTGCATTAGGTGTTTCCTGGTGTAATCAACACTTTTAGGGTTATGAGAAACCCAAACTACAAATCCCATGAGGCACCATGACAGCTCATGTGAGCACAGATTAATGTTGAAATATATCAATTTGGGCCAAATGTTTCAATTTCATTTAGATTAAAAAAATAGAAAATTAAAAATGTCAGCAAAATCTAAATTGTAGTTTGTGGAAACTGTATTTTTCATAGAAAAAACGTTGACTGAAAATTCCCTGACCAGCTCTACTTCCAGCCCAGTGCCCTGGCCCCTAATTGCCATTGTGACAATGTTGTGTGCACATCTCTAGATCCAGTTTTACTTAATTCCTGGGTACAATATGTAGAAACAGATTACGTGGTCATCCAGATTTAGAAGACAACCTGTTAAGTCATCTGGGTGATGAGACCCTTGCTGAAGCAGTTCTTTGATGAAGTCATATTAGAACTTCTATTCCTATTACAAGGTTCCTTCCTAGAGAGATTCACTTTCAGTCTTTCAGCAATCAGTTATTTTACATTGGTCTTCACAGGCAGTTAAACAGACATCTTCCATTTGTTACACTGTAAGCTACTCTGAGTCAGTTAGGTTTGGCTACTTGTGTGATGACAGATACGTGCACAGAGAAGAAAAAAATACCGTTTCCTGAGTTTTAGCCAGTTTTGTTCACTAAGATTCTAGAAATATAGGGAGGATATTCACACCGGTACCTGCAGCTTGGACCAATCTCCTCATGGCTAGTGAAATCAAGTGGAAAAACTCTAGATTAACTGGTGAAAACCATTAATGTCCCTTTTTGGGAGGCTAGGGTGCCAGCATTCCTGAAGCAAGTTATTATTAGAGTTGCTCAAAAAACCAAGTGTTGACATTGGCAATTTTGCTGATTATCCCCAATTTAATTGACTATCTTAAATTACACTTCTTGAGAAAGATGGTTGAGAAAATGGCAGTGAGGAAACTCAGGCAGTTACTGGAGTCCTCAGATCACCTTGCTCTCTATCACTTAAGCCAGGTCAACTCTACAACTTTGGTTTGCATCAAGGTCACAACAAGGAGGGGTGAGAACAAGATGCCCAACTTCCACCCCCTCCAACTCCTCACTGGAGCTGGCATGATGGAGAGATGGCTAGGCCAAATTTGAGTAGCACTGTGACTTCATGCACCTACGCTCCCCCACACTTTTGCAGTCCTTCCAGTCAGTGCCCATGAGTACTGTGCACCCCCAATCCCTGGAGCAGGAGGCATCAGGAGTACTCAGGAGTTCTGGTGCAAGTGGATTTGGGCTTTTAATGCTTCCTGGGAAAACAGACACAGAAGCAGGATGGAATCTGGGGCTTCCAGAACTGCCTGGCCCCTGGTGGGGATGGCGGTCTTCAGCCTAATTGCATCTCTGGGTAAGGGCTTGAGGAATGAGGAGACTGCGGAGCTAAGCGCGGGGGGAAGATGGAGCTGGCTGTGGGGCAATGTGCATAGGGTGACCAGATGTCCCGATAAAATTGGGACCGTCCCGATATTTAGGTGTTTGTCCCGCGTCCCGACGCAATTTGTCCCGATATTTCGTTCCACCGGCAGCACTCGCCTTTTTTTTTTTTTTTTTTGCCCTGCTGGCAGACACCCTCCCTGCTCATGTGTCACGATATTTTCTTCCTCTCGTCTGGTCACCCTAAATGTGCAGGAAAGATCGCAGGGTTGGGTGTGGGACAGGAGGAGGGGTGTGTGTGTGTGGAGCTGGGTGCAGGGAGGGGAGCACAGATTGGAGTGCAGAGGGAGCGGGAGAGAGCTCAAGACCGGGTATGGGGGAGCAGCAGCAGGAGAGCCTGCGGCTACGTGTGGGGGCAGGAGGGGGAGAGGTCTGGGCCTCCTCCTTAGGAATATTTTGGTTGTGCCCTTATTTGGCATAGTTTTGTTGGTCGGGGTGTGAAAAAAACACCACTGCTAGCTGACAGCTATGCTGACAAAAACCACAGTGTAAACCGCCAGTGTATATGCACCTATGTCAACTATGGGCATGTCTACAGTACAGTGGCACAGCAGCTATGGCAATGCAGCTGTGCCACTGTAGCGCCATACTGCAGACGCTTCCTACACTGATAGAAGGGATTTTTTCATTGATGTAGCTAATCCACCCATCCAACAGGTAGTAACTAGGTCAATGGAAGACTGTTTTCATCAGCCTAGCTGCATCTAAACTGGGCTCTAGGTCAACATAACTACAGAGCTTTGAGCACACAATTTTTTACAGTCCTCAGTGATGTAAATAGGTCCGACCTAATATTTAGGCGTACACCAGACCTATGTTGACCGAAGAACATCACTGGCATAGCTAATGTTCCTAGGTTGGCAGAAAAACTCTTTCTGTTAGCATAAGCTGTGTCTACACTAAGGGCCTCTATACTAGAAAAGTATTTGTGGTGTAGATGAGGCTTTAGTCTTAAGACTGGTCTACATTACACAGTTAAGTCGACCAAAAGCAGCTTATGGTGACCTAATTATGTCAGTGTCTACACTACAGCCTTCCTCTCAGTGATGTAAGTGCCCTACTACACTGACATAATAACTCTCCCTCCATGAGAGGCATAAGGCTTAGGCCATGTCTACACTACCACTTATGTCAGCAAAAGTTACGTCGCTCAGGGGTGTGAAAAAACATACCCCCGAGCGACATAAGTTTTGTCAGCATAAGTGGTAGTGTGCACAGTGCTATGTTGGCAGGAGATCTTCTCATTTAGGTGGTTTTATTATGTCAACGGAGAGCTACACAAGAGATCTTACAGTGGTGCAGCTCCATCAGTACTGTTGTGCTGCTGTAAGCTCACTAGTGTAGACATGGCCTTATTGTCATAGAATCATAGAATATCAGGGTTGGAAGGGACCTCAGGAGATCATGTAGTCCAACCCCCCTGCTCAAAGCAGGACCAATGGGTGACGCAATGTCTCTGTAGACACTGCCTTACTTCCATTGTCTGCTGGCTGTCTTGTCAATTTCATGGCAGAAGACCTGAATTTGACCAGAAAGCCAGGCAACCAGAGCCCAGCTGGGTGGCTGGATTCTGTTCGCAGCTGGGAGCCAGGGCGAGAAGCCTAGGCATCTGGCATCTACTCCAAGAAGCCCTTGGAGCCACTTGCCACCTGTGGGTAACACGGAGCCGAGGATGGGCGCCCCCCCAGGAGCCTGTGGTGCAGCAGGGCTTCTGGCAGGGAGTTACTGGGCCTCTTAGCTCAGTGGAAGTGCTCCTGGTAAGGAAGCGCACTACTGACCCTGGGAAGGTAGTGTGGACATGCACCACCACATTAAATACTGCAGAGGCTGTAAGTCGACCTAGTATAAGTCGACTTACCTTTCTAATGTAGACATGCCCTTGGAGTCTGTGTCTGGTTTGTAGAATTAGTGCCGAACTCCTCTTCCACCGCAAGTTTTACTCCGGTGGATGTTGCATTTTCTGCCACAAAAAAACTGGACAGCAAAGACCTGACCAACTCCACTGAATAAGGTTAAAGTCACTATTAAAGCTGCCACCACTTTCTTGCGCGGACAACGCTGGCATCTCTCTCGCTCACACTTCTCCCCATACGCACAATCTCTCCTCACAACTTCACTGCCGCGCTCAGAAGCAAATTCTCTCTCACACACACACACACAGTGTCAGCACCTCATTCATGTCTGCCTCACACGTCGTCACACACCGCCCCTTACGCCCGCCCCCTGCCCGGCCACAGGCGCCCCCAGCCAGGCGCGCCCCGCAGCCCGCCCCGCCAGCCGGGGAAGGAGGCGGTGGCAGCAGCGGCGCCTCCCCCGAGGGGCGGGACCGGGGTCTGTCCGGCAGCCGCGCTGAGGAGCCGGGGCTCGCTTGGCTGTGGCGCCTGCGTCCAGTCCCGCGCAGGTAGGAGCCGCCTCTCTGCACCCGGCTTCTGCATGGCCGCTGCTGCCGCCTTCTGCTTGGCCCGGAGCCTGTGGCCGCGCCCGATCCGGGGGGCGAGGTGAGGGGCTGCAGGAGCGGGGCGCCAGGGCGGGGAGCTCCCGGGCTGCGAGGCGGGGGCTGAGCACTGACACAGCGAGCCTGGGCCTCCCATTGCCCTGCCGCCGAAAACCGCAGCCCAGTGCCTGGCTGGCTCCTAGTTAGGGGTGGAAAGTTTCACGTGCAGGGGCGCCCCTCGGGGGCCTGTGCGGAGTAACATGGTGTCTCCCTGCCCCCCCCCCCCCCCCGGCATGGCTGTGTGGTCCCCTGCAGCTTCCTCCTCCAGGGTCCTACCCTTCAGGACACGCCACCCACCCCAGTCTCTGAGAACACCCAGATACCTGCAAGGAAAGGGAGGACTAGTGAACAACAGGGGCCAGGGAGCCCAGCAGGGCGTGGAGAGGGTCCCGGGGGTGTATGCATTGGCAACAGGCATCCTTACAGTGAGGCCTCAGTAACAGTCACTTTTGCTAGCTCTGGCCAGGGTTGGCCTTTGAGGAAAAATTCTAGTGCTGATGTTAATGTGTAACAAACTTTTTCCTCCTGCAGGACTCTGTAACTCTTGTTTTTAGCATCTCACTTTTCACCCTCGTGCTAATAGGCGTTTTCTGCTAATTGTTTTTGCTTGGTTAATTCCCTCAATTTGTTTTGCAGCCCCCTTGAGGGGTCATTTTTATTACAAAGGCGTCATGATGAATTTTAACCACTTCTTTGTCATTTAAAAGGCACGTTATTTTCTAAGTCAAAAGTCATAGTCTTGCCATCAAGTTGTGGGTTTTTTGTTAAGTTGACATTGCCAGCTAGTTTATTCCTAGTGTTTAGTTAATATAAACAGCTCTGGGGGGGTCACAAGCTGTCTGACATGTTCTGTACAGTGATACAATTGCTATTGGTATGAGAACACACTAGGTCTTTTTCAAACATTATGTACTTAAAGATAAACAGACAAATAGGCCCATTAAGGTAATGGAATTAATTTCATTCTTAAAATTTAGCATATGTATAAATAGTTGCAGTATTTGGAACTTGAACCCTTCTTGTTCAGTTAAGATTTAAAACTTTCTTGTAAAGAGTTGGTAACCAAAAAACCTGCAGTATTGTGGTAGCTCCTGAGAACCAGAAAGTGAAACTGACAAATGTTTTCTTCATCAAGGCTGAATGAATTGCCAAATAGTATTAATAGTGAATGAATTTGGTTTCTTAGTAACATCAACTGATTTTAAAAACAGATTTATACCCCAAAGTGTCCCTTTAAGTTCTAAAAGATTTTCAGATAGTGCTGAATGAGAGTCATAGATTCACTATATTTTAAAGTTGTAAATTTTCAGAGAGAATCTGGTCCTTTATTTCAAAACAGAGGAATTTATTTTAAACCAGTAATTCCACTGCTGAATAATTAAGAGGAGATCTGCAGATCTTTTAGAAAGATAGCACATAATCCTCAATGACATAAGTGCTCCATGTAGTAACAGGCAAAACAGGCTGTCAGTGTTTGTTTACATGAGCACTTACTCTGGGGCAAGCTGAGGTGTAAATCTGTAGCACTCCAGCTGCTTGACCTTGTGACCTTTATCTTCTTGTTCTAATTGACAATTCAGCTCCAATAGTGCTCTGTCAAGTTCTCCCACATGATGTGTCTACATAGAGAGCATGGTATGCAAGGATGGAGTGAGCAAGTAAAATGGGTTCTAGGGAGAAATTTGAGGCTTCTGACACTCCAGACAAGATAAACTATTATACTACAGCCAGGAGCACCCAAGAGGTCACCAAGGGTCAGTCCTGGGACCAGTCCTATTCAATTTATTCATAAATGATCTGGAGAAAGGGGTAAACAGTGAGGTGGCAAAGTTTGCAGATGATACTAAACTACTCAAGATAGTTAAGACCAAAGCAGATTGTGAAGAACTTCAAAAAGATCTCACAAAACTAAGTGATTGGGCAACAAAATGGCAAATGAAATGTAATGTGGATAAATGTAAAGTAATGCACATTGGAAAAAATAACCCCAACTATACATACAACATGATGGGGGCTAATTTAGCTACAACGAGTCAGGAAAAAGATCTTGGAGTTATCGTGGATAGTTCTCTGAAGATGTCCACGCAGTGTGCAGAGGCGGTCAAAAAAGCAAACAGGATGTTAGGAATCATTAAAAAGGGGATAGAGAATAAGACTGAGAATATATTATTGCCCTTATATAAATCCATGGTATGCCCACATCTCGAATACTGTGTACAGATGTGGTCTCCTCACCTCAAAAAAGATATTCTAGCACTAGAAAAGGTTCAGAAAAGAGCAACTAAAATGATTAGGGGTTTAGAGAGGGTCCCATATGAGGAAAGACTAAAGAGGCTAGGACTCTTCAGTTTGGAAAAGAGAAGACTAAGGGGGGACATGATAGAGGTATATAAAATCATGAGTGATGTTGAGAAAGTGGATAAGGAAAAGTTATTTACTTATTCCCATAATACAAGAACTAGGGGTCACCAAATGAAATTAATAGGCAGCAGGTTTAAAACAAATAAAAGGAAGTTCTTCTTCATGCAGCGCACAGTCAACTTGTGGAACTCCTTACCTGAGGAGGTTGTGAAGGCTAGGACTATAACAATGTTTAAAAGGGGACTGGATAAATTCATGGTGGCTAAGTCCATAAATGGCTATTAGCCAGGATGGGTAAGAATGGTGTCCCTAGCCTCTGTTCGTCAGAGGATGGAGATGGATGGCAGGAGAGAGATCACTTGATCATTGCCTGTTAGGTTCACTTCCTCAGGGGCACCTGGCATTGGCCACTGTCGGTAGACAGATACTGGGCTAGATGGACCTTTGGTCTGACCCGGTACGGCCTTTCTTATGTTCTTATGAGAGAAACAATTTGTTGGTAGATATTTTTGTCATCTTCAGACATGTGCATGTGAAAGGATATAAATCCATTACTTTGACTGAAAAATACTTCATTTGAAATGTGCCTGTCAAGTTTAGAAAAGATATTAAAGCACTGTAATAGTTATACAATACATAAGCTTGAACCAAAATTCAGATCCAAATACTTCTGAACATTGAAGTGCTTGAAGTCCAGATTCTAATTTGGTGATCTGAATCATCTCTGAAAGGTACTTTTTAAAAAATAGTTAATTGCTCTGCTATAAAACAGCTGAGGTCAGCTTTGGTGGGGGTTTTTTGTGTGTGTGCGCATATGACCTTAATAGCAAGCCAAAAATGTGGCTGTTTTTTCTGTATCCTTTATCAGCTTTGACTTGGCAAGAGGTTTGGGCCTGGTATCCTCCCGTTTGAGGCATTTGATCAACACACGTTGACTTATATCAACATCATCCTGACAGTCAAGCTCACAAACCTATTTTTCTGCCTCATTTATTCTTCACTGTTTGCTGGGGACTATCCACTCTGTTGCTCCTTTCAGCTGGGATTGAGTTAGTGGCAGCTGGTGACTTTGACAGGTGAGGCACATATCACAACTCTCACATTCCAATATACATGTTCCTCCTTGCAATCCTGGCCTGGGAGGGGGAAGGAGGAATGCTTTTGTTCTGCCCTTCCAAGACAGCAGCCTCCCTCTTGCATTTGCAGATGTCCAGTGTCACTGGCCCTGTGGTCATGCAGGGAGCCCTCTGCAACTCTGCTGTCATACCCCACTCTCTCACCAGCCAGGAGTGTGGGACTCGTCCCAGTCAATTCCAGGGCAGGAATTGTTCAGCAGTGGGGTGGCCTCCCCCACGCCAGGGGCTCATCGGGTTCTTTGTAATCCTGGCTGGGAGTCTCTAATCCTTCAACCCAGGATGTCTACAGCTTCCCCTCCGACTTGCATCCTTGTGTCTTAGGCCCCTTGGCGGTGTAGGGAGCCCCCCCCTGCATTTCCACTGTATCAGTGCTGGAAGGGAACCGTGCATCCATTCTAACAGAACTGGCCTTAACCTCTGCAACCCTGCCATGGTCTTACCAAGCCTTGGCTAGCACAACAATGCCCTCAAAGTGGCTCCTCAGCGGGGTTAGTTGCCATAGTTACAAGGCAGCTTTGAGGCACTACCTATACTGTGATTTGAGCCTCATCCACAGCACTACATTTTTTGGCATTACAGAGATGGAGAAAGTATGAGTAACGTGACATTTAAATCAAATCACAAGTGCTTCTTATGGATCTATGCTACTTATTTAATATATATAAAACTCCTTAATCTTTATATACACAAATGTAGCTTTTGGGAATTGGCTTCTGAATTCGTTGGTTAAGCTGTGCCTCACTTGCTTAAGCTGATGAGCCACCCCTGGACAGAGGTCACCTCTGTCACAGTTCAGGCCAACTGCCCCAGTGTTTCCCCTGGGGCTCCAGCAAGAGCACCACTGTCAGGCTCTCAGCTCCCCACGCATTGCATTTCTTTGGTGGGACTTGTGTCTCACTTACTTCTGACCAACTATTTCCAGTCTGCACAGTTCTGATATAAGCTTATTAGCATGCATTATCCCAGCTCTAACATGGGCTCTGGCAGGAGCAATCCTTCAACACCCTGCCAAGGGATTTTCTTTGTGGTAACAAGTTCAACACAGCTTCATCTCAGAACAAGTACCCAGTTTTATGGACCTCAGTAGGCCAAGTCCTTCCAACCCTTCTCTAAGGACTAGGGTCTTTCATGGACCAGAGGTTTTGTTCATTTGCTGGATCAGGAAGAAGGCCCTGAGCCAGTTTAAAACCAGGCTATTAAAAAATCATTTGTTGGTCTCTGGAGAATCCAGTTTGGACTAGTACATGTGGACCTTTCCAGGGAGTAGAGTTTTCTGTGGATATTACAACCTGAGTGAATTTGACTAATCACCCCTCCTGCTCTTCTCCTATTTACCCTTCTCATGGAAATACATACAATCCCACAATAACACATAGATGAAAATTAAAAATTAATTGTATTAAAAATGCAAAGATATTAAGCTCAATTGAATAAGGTTTAACTCTATTAAGTAAGGCTTGTCCAGGATATTAGTCTGTCACAACCTCCTCCTATCCACATGTCCTTTGGTCTTCCTCTGCTCTGTCCTTATCACTAATAACCCCAGTTGATACGGGCTAGAAAGTTTGTCCCACCTAGCTACAGTTCTTATGACAGACCAATCTTCCATCCCTAATGTGAAGGGACCAGTAAAGAAGAGTGTTGCAGATTGGAGTCTTGCAGGTTGTTCTTCTTAGGAGGAGAAATTTATGATGAAGTTATCAGTCTTGTTTATTTACAAGGAATATACAAAATCCTGTTTTCCCTGAACACAAGAGGATCCAAAAACAGGTGATAAAGGCTTGAAGCTGTAAGCAAAGAAACTCTTAGCCACCACCACACCATGCTTGTCCAGGCTGTGACAATCTCTTCACGCACATGCTTCCCCCACCCCCAATACTTAAGGAGCACTCTGCTTGCATAGTTCAAATTCCTGAATGGCCTCAGCTGTGCCTTTGTTTTGGGTGGTGACATGTGCCTGTCCTTTGAATTGGAGACCACAATTATTTCATAAAGGAGTTGAACTGTTTCTAATGGAAAGCGGCAGTTACACCCACCAGCTGCAAAATGGTTTTGTTTAACCCACCCTCTAATAGTACAGTCATTGAAGATACTAAGGGGTCAGTCTTGCTTCCACTGAAGTCAGCAGGGGCATTGTGATGAAATATGTATTTGATAGACATTAATTGGAGTTTCGGGGCACTGTAAGATTTAGGTCTATTAATTTCCTTGCTCTTAAGTGCTTGGGTTTTGTAAGTGATGAGATAGGTATCATACACTTATCACTTAGTAACATTTACTAGTATTTGAAATAAAGTCTTTGTATCTGATATTCCCCAGTTTTTATATTTTTAATTTCTTGTACAGACAAAAAATGACAATTTTAAATGAATGGGTTGGGACTGGTCACTAGATTAGTAAATTGAGTGTATGATGCAGGTCAAGCCAATGATGCCTCATTCAATTTACAGCTTACTAGCTGCATAGTTCCCTACGTAGCTGAAGTTAGTTACGTATGCATATACAGAACCACCTACTTTGATGCTGCATGTTCGTTAAAAACTATTTAATTATCAAGACCCGGATGCTTGGCTTCACAATTAATGCGTAACAAACTAGGCCACAGTGCACCCCAGCCAACTCCATAAGGCCAGATTTTCAAACTTGAGTATCTAAATTTTACTAGGGATAGCGCTCACAAAATTCAGGTTTAGTCAGTGGGAGCTGCAGGTACTCAGCATTTTAGGAAACATCAGTCTACTTTTATTTAAATGCCTAAATGTGGATATTGGAGCCTAACCTCTTAGATACCAGGTTAAAACGTTGGTCTTAACATTTTGACTTAGTTATCTCACCTGACAACTGTAGCTATTGATAAAGTTGTAGTTACCTAGTGTAGTCCTTTTTTTGTTTAGAAGTCTCAAACCATTTTAAGGGGGTGAGTAAGCATTATAATCCCCATTTTTACAGTTACCCAAAGTACAGAGATTTAAACTAGTGTGTGTGAATGGCACTAGTTAAGCCTCCATTTGAGCTCTGAGTTCAGGTGTCATATTTTGCAACAATTATAGTGTCTACTATTACTGCCTATACCTCAGTCAGAAGGAAGTCTGAGTCAGGGGTCTGTCTGTCTGTTTGGAACCACAATATCACATCTTTCCATCAAGATTTAAAAAAAAATCGCATTTTTATAGGTCTCAAGAACTTGTGCCTCTTTTTTTCCCCCATCCCCATCCTAACGAAAAACAAGGTCTGACATAAACCCAACATATCAGGCCATATACACCCACATCTAATGAGCAGAAGTGTTGAAGAAAACTTGTTCATTAATGTGTTCTTTATTGACCGAATAGCTGAGGGAAGAAAACCTAAAAATTCAATAAGGTAGATCAGAATATATGTCCTAGAAACAAAGGGTGAAGTGCACCCCATAGCCCACTCAACTAGGACAGTTTCAAACTAATGAGCACAAAGTTATGCTTCTGCATTTTCTGCACAAAGACTCTACCATGTTGAACCCACACAGTGATTCTGAAGATGCAGCCTTTAGTAAGAAGATCTTTATAGTATTTCAATAGGCTTATTCCTCTTGACTGTCTGGTTTTGTATATATATTATTTCTCTTTTTGGGATCTTGCTGTTATAGGCTACTGTAGAACTGACACACACATTAGTCGGAGTCAGAGAAAAGAGACAGTTAATGGTTACCTGTTTTGATCTCTTCTATTTTTTTTTTCTGTGCATGTTTGACAATTCATTTAATCATAGCTAAGGGTATGCATATGGGGGATTGCCTTCATCCTTAAAGGTGTCTATATGCTCTAATGCTCTGTCAAATGGTAAAAAAAAAATTCCAGTTCTGGCCATTTATAGCACTGATACTCAGACTGAGGCTTGGTAGCCACTGTTGGCTCTTTAATGTGTCTCCTGCAGCTCTTTGCAGCACATGATATTAAAATACTGTGTGACTTAATTATTAACCAATCTAAGTTGTTAACCAATCAGAATGCTTTTAATATGTTATTAACCAATTGGAGAATACGTGGTCAGTCATTTTGCTGTGAGAATATATAAATAAATTTTAAAAAGTAAATGAAACAATGAATTCATACTATTGTGGCTCTTTTGGGTAATGTTGATTGCTAATTTGGCTCTTGAATCACTGAGGTCTGAGAATCACTGATTTATAGATGAAACTTTTACATAACGTTTCTATTTAACATCAGTGTATAGTGGTTATAATTTTGGGAGTGCTCCACTTTGGCAGCTTCTCAGAAGTGGTGAAGATTAGCTGATGATCATATGTTCTTTAGCATAATCTATTATAGTCAACATAAGGGAGAAAAAAAGATTAACAGGTTGTGAGCAAGTATCATTTTCAACCTGCTGTATAACCCACACAAGAAAACAAGAAGATAACATTTCTTATCTCCAAGCTTGGCTGCACCTAAAATCCCTCTCTGAAAACTGCTATTGCTGAAATCCACCTGCACCTCGTTTATATTCAGATGGAGTAACAAGTCCTCTTTCTCAAGGCTTGTCTACACTTACATTACTGCAGCAGTCTACACCTGTGCAGCTGTAATGAGTAGTGAAGAGGCCACCTGTGCTGACAGGAGAGCTTCTCCCATTGGTAGGCACTCCACCTTCCCAAGAGGCAGCAGCTGTGTTGAAGGGAGAAGCCCTCTGGTTGACATAGCTCTGTCTACACTGGGAGTTTGATTGGCATAACTGCATTGCCCAGGAGTGTGGATTTTCCACATCCTTGAGCAGCAAAGTCATACCAACATAAGTTTCTAATGTAAACCAGGGCTCAGTGTGTCAGCAGAAACCACTTACTGGTAATCTTTTCCAACAAGATGTGTGCTAACTGTTTGACAGGTATTAACAGCCTGTTATATGGCTAAGCTAGATTTCTCTTAGCATAACAAACAGGGAGAAATGCAAATTGTTCTTCTTGGGAAGAACAAACTGTATTTAGGGCTTGGCTACACTTACAAATTTGCAGCGCTGCAGCAGGGTGTGAAAACACACCCTCTGCAGCGCTGCAAATTGCGGCGCTACAAAGCGCCAGTGTAGTCAAAGCCCCAGCGCTGGGAGCCGCGCTCCCAGCGCTGTCCGTTATTCCCCACAGGGAGGTGGAGTACGGACAGCGCTGGGAGAGTTTTCTCCCAGCGCTGGCGCTTTGACTACACTTAGCGCTTCAAAGCGCTGCCGCAGCAAGTGTAGCCAAAGCCTTAGTCTGTCCTTTTCACAATGGTTGTCCTAGAGTTTCTCGTTAAGTCCTCTAGTGAAGCAAGACACTCTCATTCTGTGTGTTTCCATACATTCAAAACATTGTCTGAAAGCCCAGATCAGATAGATTCCCCTCCAGATTTCAAGGTGGTTCTAAGGATTAGAGTTGGGAAAAATCTTTCCCGTTGTAGTGCCTATTTTTCTTTGCTCCATAGTTTTGTTTTGTTATATGGTATGTTTTTGTATCAGTTTGCCTAAGTCAGTAACTTATGTTTTTGTTGTTTTTTTAAATAGAGCAAAAGGCATATCAAAATACCAAAATTAAGTGCCACTGTATGTCCCCAAACAAACATCAGGGCAGATTTGATCCAAAGTTTAATTGTGTCACTACATGACTCTAACTGTAAAAACAGCTACATAGCCACTTATCCCATTCCAAGGATGGAGCACAAACTCTGAGTCATTTTAAAATTGTAATGAAATACGTAAGCAGAATTACACAGCATATCTCTATATATGATGTGTTTTCATAAAGTAGGGATGGTCATTAGATGAGTAAAGCATTTATCTTTCTCTGTCCTTCCAAAAAGCTCTCCTTGTCTAATGTGTTTAACTTGTGCGGAGCCATAAATGCACAGGGTACTCACAGTTGGAGAGCTGTTTTGGCAATTTCATTTTTTTTGAAGAAGGAGCAGGAGTGGGGATGGGGGAAAATTGCTGTGACTTCAGTCAAAGTCCGTGGGGCTACTTGCATGTGTTAAGTTAAGCATATACATAAGTGTTTGCAGTATTGGGGTTCAAATGTGTAGCCATGACTCCTTATCTAATATTATGTTTCAGTTGCTTATTTTAAGATGTAAGATCCTCTGGGGAAGAACCTTGAGGAACCATGGGTATAATCTGGTTCTCTATAAATAGTTGTTTAAATGTCCTTGTATATTTCATATGTTGGGAGATAGTCCAGGCTCTCAAAATACCAATTTCTGAGCAAAGAATTTGAATTGTATGTTCATCAATAACAAAACAGTCCCATATGGTACAGTCAAATATAATTTTAATGAGGATTTGGTGTTGAGAATATGTACCAGGCAGAGAGAAAGCAGAAGAGATTGTGTAGGCCAGATTGTTCTTGGATTTTTATTTTACAAACTTTCAAACTCTATTCTTAGTTGAAGAACATGATTTTAATTACTCTAAACCAGTGCTTATCAAAGTCAGGCCGCTGCTTGTTCAGGGAAAGCCCCTGGCGGTCCGGACCGGTTTGTTTACCTGCCTCTTCTGCAGGTTCGGCGAATCGCAGCTCCCACTGGCTGCAGTTCACCGCTCCAGGCCAATAAGGGCTGCGGGACGGGCAGCCAGCACATCCCTTGGCCCGCACCAATTCCCACAGCCCACATTGGCCTGGGATGGCGAACCGCAGCCAGTGGGAGCCCGCGATTGGCCAAACCTGCGGACGCGGCAGGTAAACAGACCGGCCCGGACTGCCAGGGGCTTTCCCTCAACAAACAGCAGACTGGCTTTGAGGAAGCACTTCTCTAAACTATATTATGAACGTTGATAGGACCAATTATTTGATCAGCTGGCATGGGATGCGGGAGATTGTGGGTTATTTAAGAAGTTGTTGCTCTAAATATGCAACCATAATAAGGGTTTGTATAATACACTGGAGTTGGACCGTGTAATTTCCAGCTCAAGCAGACAAACCCGTACTTGCTTTGATTGAACTAGTACACTAAAAAAAGAGGTGTAGCCACATCAGTGTGATGAGCAGGATGACCTGGCTTCCCAAGTATGATCCTATCCAGGACTCTAGGTAGATATGCAGGTGGCTAGCGTCTCCTGCTGCTTGTGCTGCTGTGGCTACACTTCTGTTTTTTACATGAGGTAGCTGAATCAGAGCAAGTGGGGTATGTCTACATGAGCTGGAAATTACACCTCCAGTATCAACATACCCATAGTGGGAATGCAGGATGTAGATGAGAAGGGTGGAATCAGGCTCAAAGTGCTGTATAATAGTCTGCATCCTTTATTCTCAGAATCTATCTTAAAAACATACTTTCAAAACAAGTTTTAGAAATATCTGTTTCACTTTCTTCCGAGTGGTGAATGGTCTGTAAGCTGCTATTTTTGGATACTTCCAAGTAGGAGGCCCAGACTGATGTAGTTTAGGATTTGAGAGTCAAACAGTCGTGCTATCTGTTAGCCCATGCAATCTCTCTGACCACTGTGAGGTTGCTCATTTGTAACAAAGGACACAAGTTGATCGAAGGAATGCAGCTGTCATTTGCATTATTAGCAAATGAGCTGGGGGAGACTGAGTTTAATTGTTTCTGGTGTTTTAGCTTTTTTAAAATTAATTCAATTAATTTGATTTAAAAAAACCTGACGTCAGTTTTGTTTTCTTATTAGTTTCTTTTTCTTTTCCCCTGACTGCTATTCATTCTTCTCCTCCATTTTCTTTTTGGCTGGATTGTTTTCCTTAGTTACAAGGAATAGTATGAAGTAAGTATATTTATCTCACATACCAATATTTTGTGCCCAAGTATTATATTAGGATGTGAATTGCAGGAGGTTTTCAGTCTCTTCTGAATATTCACTTTGCCTCCTCTGTGTGTTGCTGTCTCTCTGCTTTTGTATGTATGTGCGCATTTATCTTGAATTTAAAAAAAACAAAACCCATTTGATCATGCATTCACTGGGATTTTGCAAGTCATTCTGTGCATTAGATTGCAGCTCCCTATGTAATAGTTATTTTCAGAAATGCAGGGTGGTGATGGTGGATAGACACAGTGGAGGACAGAAGAGTCTATAACCATGGATAGGATGCACTTCCTCACAGAATCTGGAATTGAACCCAGGAGTCCTCAGCTACATTTCTCTGCTGTCAGCAAATAGCTGTGAATCCCAATAGCAAATTAGGCATCTCCCCCTCTTTCCCAGTGATTAGTATTCAGAAGATAATGATCTCCTATTGCCGCCATTTACTCTGTTAGTACAAATGGTAGAGGATTGTGTGCTGTGGATCTAAAGGTCCAAATGGACCTGCTTATGACCAGATTTGAGGGTAAATATGGCTACATGTGATAGAATTCCTGTTTGTGTTTTTTTAAATCTTTGTGTGTGTGTTGTTGTTTTTTTAATTAGGAAAGTACATATGAAAAAGTATGTGTTTAACGATAGTAAGGTTGCAAAGAGAAGCATTCAGAAGTTAGGAAATGCCAAAATTAAGGGTGCCTGTGCATCTTTAATTTTACCCTCTTGGGTATATTCATTATGATATAGTCTTTACTTATCACATACTATTTTTTCCAGATGACACCTGTCTCATTTGTACATAAAATGGATGGTGCTCAGGAAGTGAATCAGAGTTGTGTAGTGAAGTAAACTTTTGTCTGTAGGACCCCTGCCTCATTTGTTGCAGAAGATGGAAGAGGCAGGGGTCCTACAGAGACAGAGGATTGCTGGAAGAATAAAAATAGTCTTATGGAAAACGCAGCTGAGTACCACCCAGGAGAACTAGATTGTATCCCTGCTTCTGCCACAAAGTGCTAGGCAAGTCAGTTAACCACATCTCAGTTTTCACAGTTGGCCTGTGTGTGTTCCTCATTTTCTGGGTTCCTGCTGGGAGACACGAGACCAGATTTGCACATGAGCTGAGCACTTAGAACTTCAACTGAAGTTGATTAGAGCTATGCTTTGAACATGCATAGCGCTGTAATAATGCTAAAACTCTGAAAAGTCAGTCCTTGGATGTCTCAAGTTGGGCACCAAAATTTAGTGGATACTTTTGACCTTAATTTTGCATCGGTTCCACAGCTGTAAAATGGGGATAATAACACCACTTAATCTCGCAAAAGATAAGAAGTAGTATTGTGAAGATAAATGCATTAATGTTTGTGAAGTACTCATACTATGAGAATATCAGAGAAACACTCATGCAAATTAATAATTTTGTATTCAATGCAGGATTTGGATGGTGTCCATTAAATAAAGCCTGGGGCCACACATTCAGTGTTGAGGATAAAAAGAAATATCAAATAGCTATCCATTCTCGGAATAAGGTGGGGAGTGTCATGGGGCGCATCACTCACCGCTGGACTGGCGCCTCCTCTTGGTCGCTCTGGGGACTAGCTTGAGGCCAGTGCCCCCTGTCTGTGGCTTGCGCACTGTCACTGCATCTGTCTGTAGCCCCTCTCTCAGCCTCAGGAGCCACAGCACCCTCTTTGTGACTCAGCCCTACAGCTGTGTCATCATCTGTGTGCCCCCCACTTCCAGGGGTTAGTGTCTCAGTCCAATAATCATGCCACTTCCTCAGTGGCGAATGGGGGGAAGAGGGGCCCTGGCCCACCCACTACTTTGGGTCACAGCCCAGGGACCTTGTGGATAGCAGCCTCCTGCTGTGATCCCCATGGCCCCTGCACCTTCTTCGCCCTTGCCTCAGGGCACTCAGCTGCTCAATCCCTGCAGTCTACCAGGAACTCTCTCTTGCTCCCCCACTCCTTTCTTTTAGCCTGCTAGGGACACAATCCTCATTGCCTAGGCTCCCAGCAGCAACTGATCCTGTTCTCCCCTGTGGCTCCTCTTATATGGGCCTGCTGGGCCTGGATTGGCTGTTCCTCACAGCTTCTCTACTGTTGGCTGATTCCTGTGCAGCCTCCCTAGGGGTCTGTTCACCCCTTACATGCTGGTGGGGGATGGATGCCCCATCACAGGAGGGCTGGGGAAACAATAGTATGTGAACATATGTAATTTAAGACTGTGTCATAATACGCACAAGGGGGCCGAAAAGGTTGCATGTTTGCTCTTTGATTAATGGCAGCTGAACAGGGTGGGGACTTTGACTGTAGACTTTGTTTGCAGGAAAGCAGCATATGGTGGGAGATCTAGCCTTTTGGAGCTTCCACAAGCAACAACTTGATTTAGTAAACTTATCTTTCCAGAAAGCATGTCTTACTGTTGAAGATGTAACATTAGTACATACTTGGGTCTGGATGCCTTAATACATTGCTAAGGAGCTACAGAGCGTCTCATTTGTAAGTCACCAGTTAGAGCTAGGCTAGGCTAGATTCAGTAGGGATTAAACATTGTTTCCATCTAATGGCTATTTGGAATCTATATGAGAAATTTGGCGGGTCTCAGTTCTCGCTCCCACATCACAAACTCACTACCTTGCTTTGCGCTAATTAGAATACTCAGCAGAAAAGCTGAGCCATGGAAACTGAACTGTCTCTGCCAATCTTAGGGCTTGTCTACACCACGCAGCTTTTAGCGACAAGGCTGTATCGACACAGCCATGTTGATAAAAGTCAGCATGTGTAAACGCTCTTTGTTGGCACTTTTGCCAACAAAATACTTCCAGCTCCACGAGCAGCGTTAGCTTTGTCTGCAGGAGAATGCTCCTGCCGACAAAGCCGTGTTCACACTGCCACTTGTGTCGGCAGAACTTTTGTCTTTCACGGGTACTTTAAAAAGCCCCTCCACGAAAGACAAAAGTTTTGTTGACAACTTCACAGTGTAGACATACCCTTAGTAGACCTTCTTACTCCCACTACCCCCTCACACGTACTCCACCCATAGAAGTGACCCTTCTGGTGTGTATGTGAAAAGCTTACTCTAATGCTGTCTTGTAAATAATAAACAGAGGACTCCATTCACCAAGGCAGTCAAGCCACTGCTTTTCACCAACATTACATCCACATGATTTTTCTTATGCTGAAGTTTATAGTTATGTACAAATTAGATGCAAATATGTAAATTGGCTCATTGAATAAGTTGCATAAAGTATTACATGGAACTATACAACTTGGCACCTATGAATCTTCATTTTAGGAGGGGATGAATGACGAAGAAAGAACAGCGTGATTTAAAGAGGCATGATTGAATTTGCTGTGTTACCATTTTGTTTTTATTAAAACTGGTAAGCAGCAAACTTCAGTATAAAATTTGATGAATAAATGTGGAGCTAGAAGATGTCATTTTTAGTCACTTCTTCCTGTAATAGCAGCACTTAGAACAATTTTCTAATTTAAATGGGAATCTCTTAAATGGGAGTAAGCTTAAATGTGCTCAATAAGGAAATTTATAAGCAGAGTAGTGAAACAGGTGTTTTCAAGTACATTATACAATTCTCTAAATATTTGTTTTGATCATGATCAGGGAAATATGAAGTTTGATCAGTAGAACATGAAAGTTCAGCTACTAAAATGTGCACCTTAATCAGTAAAATGTACAAACTCAAGAGCCTGTAGTATATAGCTCAGTTAGGGAGGAGAGCATTTTGCCCTGTAAAGTATAGTCATTCATGTAGCTTGCCCATTAAATTGTAAGTTTTTCTTACCAAGCTGTGTGAAAAATTAACTGAAGTATGCAGATTGAACATCTTAAGATAAGGGGGGAAACTGAGAACATGCAGATTCTGTGATCAGCAGGACTTCTGCCTTCATTTAAAAACACAGCTCTCTAAGCAGGCTTCCTACAGGTAAACAATGTTGATTTAATGTAGCTGGTTAATAATAAAAAATAATCAAATCCCGGTCAGAAAACATGCCTTGATAGCCCACAGGTTTGCTTGTTATCATGTTTAGAGGGCGGGGTGGGGAGAGAAGCAAAACATGTATTAGTTTTAAACAGTTTAAGATCCTAAATTGGAAACTAAACATAAATAGCATTAAAAATTACTATCCACTTTATTTTAGGTAGGACCATCTCAGGTTACATAATGTACAAAACACTTAGACAATTATCTCCTCAAGGAGATATCAAAGAAACTGAAAGGGAAAAAAAGGCTTTCAAAGAGGATGGGGAGTATTGGAACATTGGGAACGGGAGGCTGTTCCAAACAGGGGGCAGCATGAAAGAAATTGCTGCTTCTTTCTTTTTCATTTATGCAGCTTTTCCTGGTGAGGGTTACGGTGGCAGCATGGAGAGTAGGAAGGACCAGACCTCCCTTTCTTCTGCAACAGGTTCCAGGTCCTAGGGGGTTTCCCAGCATTCACAGGCCTGTTGGGAGATACAATCCCTCCAGCGTGTCCTGGGTTGGCCTCGGGGCTTCCTCCCAGTGGGATGTGCCTGGTAAAGTTCCAAAGGTAGACTCCTAGGAGGCATCCTTATTAGGTGTCTGAACCACCTCAGCTGGCTCCGCTCTATCCGGAAGAGTAGCGGCTCCACTCCGAGGCCCTCCCGAATACCCGAGTCCTTCATCCTGTCTCGGGGAATAAGCCCAGCCACCTTGCAGAGAAACCTCATTTCCACCGTTTGTACCCGCGAGCTCGTCATTTTGGTCATTACCCAAATTTCATGACCATAGGCGAGTATAGGGACATAGATCAACCTGTACACCTAGAGCTTCATATGAGAACTCGGCTCCTGCTTCACCACCATGGATTGGTATAGTGCCTGCATCACTGCCACACCAATTAGCCCATCGATCTCACACTCCTGCTTACCATCACTCGTGAACAAGATGCCTAGATACTTGAACTCTTCCACTAAAGACAGCTGCTCCCCCCTCACCTGGAAAGAGCAGTCCACTTTCTTCTAGGAGAGGGCCATGACCTCTGATTTGGAGGTGCTGATTCTCATCCCAACTCTTCACACTTGGCAGCGAAATGTTTGCGTGCACATCAGAGATTACAGTCTGAAGAAGTAAGAAGGACATCATCTGCAAACAGCAGAGGCAGCCACCTTCGAGTCCCTGTACCAGATGCACTCCACAGCTCGGCTGTGACTTGAGATCCTGTCCATGAAAATTACATACAGAAGTGGGGACAAGATGCATCCTAGGTGAAGTCCAACACTCACCTTGAATGAACTCAGTGCCAAGAATACAAACACAACTCTCACTCCGAGAATAGAGGGACCTGATAGCATTCAAAAGCGGTACTGGCACCTCATACTCCCTCAGCATTTCCCACAAGACATCTCAGGGAATGCAGTCATATGCCTTCTCCAGGCCTACAAAACAAAGGGAGACCAGATTAGCAAATTCCCACGACCTCTCGAGTATCTGCGAGTGAGCAAAGAGCAGGTCCATTGTTCCATGGCTGGGATGGAATCCACATTGTTCCTCCTGAATCCGGGTTCAATTAATGGGCGTAACCTCCTTTCCAGCACCGTGGCATAGGCTTTGCTGGGGAGGCTGAGGAATGTCATCCCCCAATAGTTGGAACACACCCTCTGGTCTCCTTTCTTAATGCTTGGGACCACCACCCCGGTTTGTCAGTCCAGAGGTACTGCACCTGCCTTCCATGCAAGATTGAAGAGGTGAGTAAACCACAACACTCCAATGTTGTCCAGTGATTTCAGCATCTCTGGACGAATCTCGTTCACTACTGCTGACTTACCACTACGAAGGCACTTTACCACCATAGCGACCTCAACAACGATAATAGATCCAATCTCACTGAAGGTTTCCAGTGCTGCCTCCTGAAAGGGGGAGGGATAGCTCCGTGGTTTGAGCATTGGCCTGCTAAACCCAGGGTTGTGAGTTCAATCCTTGAGGGGGCCACTTAGGGATCTGGGGCAAAAATTGGTCCTGCTAGTGAAGGCAGGGGGCTGGACTTGATGACCTTTCAAGGTCCCTTCCAGTTCTAGGAGATTGGTATATCTCCAATTATTACCTTAAGAAGTTCCTCACAGTGCTCCTTCCACCTCTCAACAATCTCCTCAATCTAGGTCAGTGTTTCATCACCCTTGCTGAGACCAGCCTGGGCAGTGTCCCGCCAACCCCTCCTAAGGTGATGAACAGTTTGCTAGAACACCTTTTGAGGCCATTCAGTAGTCATTCTCCATGATCTTTCCAAACTCCTCCCAAGCCCAGGCTTTCACTTCAATGACCACCTCAGCCCCCTTAGCCAGCTGGTATCTCTCTGCTATATCAGGAGTCCAGTTTTTGAGCATTTCTCTGCAGGCCTCCTTCTTCACCTTGACAGCTCCCTTCACCACTGGTGTCCACCAGAGGATCCTAGGGTTAGAAAGAAATTGCCTTTAAAACAAAAAAAGATTTCAAACTTATGCCACCTCCTGCTACCTGAGTAAGTAGACAATTGGTGTCAAAAGTATCATATTCTTTCTCCCTGTCTTTTTTTCCTGCCCTCTTTCATGATTATACATATTAGGATACTGTTGTTCCAGATACTCATGTTGTCTGTAGGCCACATTTGCTTTCTCCTTATGTTATTTCTTGTCCTGCCCCTTGCACTGCCTAAATAGAGTTGGTATAGTTTATTCCTTCATAGAAGAAGAAAAGGGAGGGAGGGAAAGGGGAACCAACAACAACCCTAATATTAACTTTAAAAAAAATGAAGACCAGGCTTAATCCTCCAGAGAATGTAAATTCATCCTGCCTCTTATTTAAAATGAAGATCAACAAGGAGTCAAGTGACACATGAGATGCATTTTAATATGATTACAAATAGACTTTTTAGGTAGATAATTTGCATATATTTGCCCCGATCCTGCAAAGAAGCGTGTGTGTGTGTGTGTTTTTGCAGAACCCTGGTCGTAGTGTGGCTTTTATGATTAAAAGTGTCTTCCAGAAAGCTTTAAAGAATTTAAAACAATTTGTTGGACAACAACAAATAACTCGCTGATGGCATGTGTGATGGGTTGGATCACAGAAACCCGCTTGGGGCTGCCAACTGATGTCCTGAGACAACTCCTGAGGCCGCTTTCCCTGCCAGCTTGGGAGTTCAGTGCCCTGCCTGGTTTGAGCCAGACCCACTAGTCTGCTGCAGACCCAGACCCAGGTCTGAATCACGTCCACCAACAGCTGCAGGCTTAAATTGAAAGCAGCTTAAGAAGTGTTCCTGTTTTTAACACTCAGATGCCCAACTCCCAGTGGGGTCCAAACCCCAAATAAATCCATAAAGCTTATGCAGGGTAAACTCCTAAATTGTTCGCCCTCTATAACACTGATAGAGAGAGATGCACAGCTGTTTGCTCCCCCTACCCCCGGTATTAATGCATATTCTGGGTTAAATAAGTGAAAAGTGATTTTTATTAAATACAAAAAGTAGGATTCCAAGTAGTAACAGACAGAACAGAGTGAATTACCAAGCAAAATAAAATAAAACAAAACACGCAAGTCTATGCCTAATACAGTAAGAAAACTGAATACAGATAAAATCTCACCCTTAGATGTTTCAATAAGCGTCTATCACAAACTAGATGCCTTCCTAGTCTGGGCACAATCCTTTCCCCTGGTACAGCCCTTGTTCCAGCTCAGGTGGTAACATGATCACTGGGCAGCAAGATTTGCCTACTGTCATTTGAATATTTAGCCTAACAATTCTGCAGCAGTGCACTACAGAAGGAGACAAATAGTTAAAATCTGTTAGTGAGGCCAAACTATGGTAGATTTTCTGCAACGGTACTAACATTAATTTATCTTAACTGAACTGTTACATTCTGTTCCACTGGATCTGCAAGTTTGCAAAAAGTCTGTTTATATTTGCATGCTTATCAAAAAATGAAGGCCATATTACGGAGTTACTGTCCAGACAAAAAAATTAATAAATTGGATCCATATGGAAGCACAGGAGAATATGCTGTTTGTGTATATTTCTATAGGAAACAATTGTCCTGTAACAGTTAAAAATCAAATGAAAACAACAAAAAACAAAACAGCAATCTCATCAACTCTATAGCTGAACCTGCATTTTATAACTGACAATTATTATATAGTTAGGTATCTGTTTTGGAACATGGATTGAAAAGTACCTTTCTGTTACAATTAATGAGCTTTGAAGCAGGTATTTATTGAAATTCATTGACAAAACTGAAAGAGTTATTTTTTTAGTCCTAGATCTTTAGCTGGTTCTGAAATAGTTTTGCTGACCTAAAAAGAATCTGGTTATGTGATAAATGTTAACAGGAGGGTAGTTAGGATGTAAATGTGTTTTTAAAACTGGAGGGTAGGAAAAGAGAGGTGAATTCACAAGGCTTCAGCATCTGGAATAATTTTCACCACCATTTTAGTTAAATTTGTTGAAAGGAAGTCTAATGGAACAGAACTGGATGCACTGAGGTTTTGTTTTTGTTTTTTTAATGTATGTAAATTTACCCAGTGTAGACATATCATTGAGATTTGCTTTCTGAAATGATATGACAATGTTTTTTTTCCCCTGTCTACATTAGTAATCAAGTCATTTTCAATACCAGTTCAGGGATATTGTTGCCATGAAAACCATTTTCGTCAATGGTTCAGATTTCTAGCATAAACAATATTTGAAGAGTATCAAATTCAAATACATACTCGCACAAACCTCTAGCTGGGTGTTGAGTTACAAGTAGATGACAGGACACTATTACCTGGCAACTTGTCAGAGTTGGCTCTTCCAAATCTTTTTGTGGCAACAACATTACATTATTCTACCAATTTTCATGTTTGTAATTTTTTCATGAAAATAATTTTTAAAGTATCTACATTCAGAAACTTTGCAACTTGCCTAAAGTGCATCTTATAAAAGAAATAACAGAATATCCTTTTCCTTTTAGTTTTAGTAATTAATATTCTCATTCTTTTCCAGTTCACTTTGAATTGTGTAAGAGAAGGCTTTTGTGGGGATACAAAGTGATGAAGGGAATAATTACAGTTTCCTTTGTAACAGCTGTGATTAAAGAATATTAACAAGTGCACATTATATCTGATAGTCCCATTTTGACTCTAATACTACACTATATCTCAATGTTTATTAACTATTCTTTGGATCTGAAAACTATCAAATGCAGCTGATCAATTCACCCTTAAAAATGGTGAAGCAGCACTTTGATCTGCCAAGAGACACATCATTATATTGTGTATTTTACATGCTAAGACAGTATAATAGTGTAAAATGTTAAGGGCCCATGGGTATAGGAGGCCTAAATTGCAATTAGAAGAAATATTAAACCTTAGGATCCCCCATAGTCTTTATCTGCTAACTCATACAAAAGCTACAATGTACCATGTCTTCTCTAGGATTTTACCACAAGAACATTAAAATTAGCTACTAAGCGTTAAGAACACATCTTTTTTTAAACATAGTGAAGATGAGGCCTTTGTCTTCAGTGATGCTAGTCACTGAAAAGTTTTGTCAATCACTTAGCAATGGTTAAACGTTCCCTCTTTCCACGCATCACCATTGTGAGAAAGCTATACTGTATATTGGTTGGTGAAGTCTAAAGGAACAGGGTTTGTCAAGGGCTTAGTACCAGTCAATGTCTGTGCTCCAGCCATCTTCTAATTAAGGGCATGTAATTTCTTGAGTAGTTCATACTGACTGCATCCTAAAATGCTTTAGATAAACATAAAAGCAGAAAGAATTTTAAGAGGGAGAGAAGAGGTGATTTCATAAAAGGTGGGAGAGTTGGTGAGGCAGGTACAACAAGGCAGTTTCAGACAGCAGGAGCTGCAGTGCAGAAGGTTCTCACACGTTCTGTAGCCACTCTGCATTTTCTAGTACAAGACAAAAAAAGTCACAATGGCTATGAACCAACAAATCAGCTGGAGAATTGCTACTTTTTAACATAATGGCTCTCCTGCTGAAATCTTTTTAGTAGGATGTTTTGGCTGATTGCTATGTAACTTAAACTTGCATAGCTCTGTGATGGGGAGTGCAAACCTCACGTTGGCCAAGAAGGGCTTAACAAGAGCCTGTGGGATCAGCCAGCCATGTCCTGCCACACCTGCAGTAGGTGTCAGGTCTAGAGGGTGGAGGTGAGAAGGGAGAACCCAGGTCAGTTGGTGGCTAACTGGGAAGGGGAGCAGATTTTCAGCTGTCACTTGGTAAGAGAAGCCTGGCTGGAGCCAGGAAGCTGAGTAAGACTGCAGGCTGTCAGAGCCTCCCTGAGAGAAGCTTGGTCTGAAGCAGGGAGTCTAGAGGAGTGTTAGCTAGAAAAACAGATTGAATAGAAGGGCTGCATCCAGCCAGGAACTGGAACAGTCAGTTCTCCTTTCTGGTTTTGTTATATTTGTTTTGTAATTTAGATACCCCAAAAACAGAGGAACTTTGATGCGACTTAGTCCTGACAGCATCAGACCACGTGTGAGTTGGCTGCTGTGTATGACTACTGACGACCTGGAGGGAAAGCAAAGAGGATGAGTAGGGCTACGACAAGCCACAAGTGAGTGGTGTGGAGGTCAACCTTACCAGAGGCTGAAAAGAGGTGCTCCTTTCAATTTGAGAATATACTGACAGGATTGGCCAGCAGGCCTGCTATTCTTCTGATAGGATTATCTACAATGAGATTATGCACTACAATATCCAGCTGTGAATTTACCCTCCTAGAAGAAATAGAGTGGCTCCCTTTAAAACAAAACAAAGCCTGAGAAGGGTGGATGAGGGGAAGAACTAGTGTCTAATTGGCTAATCTCTCGAGCTCTTGTGGTGAGGCCCTTTCATTTTAGATGGTGCTGTTATGTCTGCTCAATAATGGGTCTCCAATAAATATTGTAATAGGCCTCCCCCCTACTGCTGAGTGGCTCGTGGGCATGTTAGAGACTGGCTGGGAGAACAAAAAATGTAACAAAGTGTTCTTTTCCTGGATGGCGCTGTTTGTTGTTGCGAGGACAGTGTGTACAGCATGACTATTGCTAAGCAAAAATATACTTCAGAACTATTGTAAATGTATTGAATATACAAAATTCTGCAGGCGAATAGTGAAAGGCTTCAGCAAAACTGTTCAGCCTGCCAGGAAAATTGCATACTAAAGGCACAGTTATTGATTTGTTCATAGTCGTTTGTCCCTTTTTACAAGTGGCTATCAACCTTTTAAGCCATTTTTAAAATCCTTTTGTTAGAGCTTCACTTGATTACTCATGAGGCCTTAGAAAATTTAAGTGAAATCAGTTTCTCAGAGTGACTCTGCCTCTCCATGTAAGCCATTTATTTTATTTTCCTATGGAAATAGTTTTATTTTAAATCCTGAGTCTAACTTCTAACATCCCTTCCTTTTCTGAATTGATTGCTGCATCAGGGCAGCCACCCAGCACTCCTCCTTATTCCCTAAACTCAGGCTATGGCTACACTAGAGAGTTTACGGTAGATTCGCTAGTGTAGCTGCTCTAATCTGACAGGAGAGAGCTCTCCTGTCAATTCAATTAATCCACCCCAATGAGTGGTGGTAGCTGTGTTAGCAGGAAAGCTTCTCCCATCAACATAGCACTGTCGACACCGGCGCTTAGATTGGTGTAACTTATGTCACTTGGGGGAGGCGGATTATTCACACCCTGAGCGACATACACCAACATAAGTGGTAGTGTAGCCTTAGTCTTTTTGTCTCTCCTGAGCAAACAAATTGATGCTGAGGTGGTGGGAGCACAATACTTCCCCTAGTTCCCTTTTCTTCTCCTCTGACCTCACCATAACTCCTGGAGGAAAGAGAGGAATGGGAGGGAAGAAACAAAGACATTTTTAAAAAATGCTCAACTTCTACAGCACTAGCAAGCATATCCCCTCATCACTGGTAGCTCTGCCAAGCAGGTAGGAAGTGGGCCATGTTAGCAGCTTCTGAGATGCTCTGTGTTCACGTGTCAGGTTCTGTACTAGCAGCAGGGAGAGTTGCTAGTATGGAACTCCCATGCAGATAATTATTCCTTTTTTTTTTCAATTTGCCAGCAGTTTTTCAGTGAAGTAGTTGCTCATGCTGTGGCAGGCCTTTTGAATGCTCTCTGGATTGAGTTAACACCCTTGTAGTCTTTAGAAAATTACAATTCTGGTTGGCAACCTGGAGTATTGGCATATTTTATGATGCATTGTCACAAACACGGTACAAGCACAGCAGGAAAAGACTGAAAAAGTAGTTACCATATTATGAAGACTAGTTTCCCCACTTACTCACCAATGCCATGTGTTAAGAGAGGCAGGGAAAAAGCTCAAAGCAACTAACATACAAATGACTGTAGCACCTTGTCGCATTCAGCTTGGCAAGACAAAATGGAGATGCAGTTTGTAAGTACTATATCTCTGAAATAGAATTTTTATATTGCTACCAAAACTAAAAGCCCATGGAACATGATCTGTCTTCAGGATTTTGGATTATGCAAGGAAAAGACATTCTCTCATAGAAATAATGTGTATATGTTTGATGGTCTTATATTTGGTTTAATGGCAACTCTGAGATATTCAATTGAAAAGAGAATGTATTATTGGGGAAACAAAACCCTCCAGTGAAAGAGACTTGTGGAACAGAATCTTAATACACACTTTCTCCAAAATGTGTCTCCTGCTATCCAAATTACCAAATTGAGTTTGTTTATATACTTAATTTGCATAGCAGTTAAGTATTTGGGTATTTTCTGGAAAACAGAAAAATTGAGTGACTGCTTCTTAGTACAGAATCAGTTGTCAGACTGCCTGTGCTAAACTGACTCAGAACTCAAAAAAACAAAACAAAAAACAAACAAAAAAACAAAAAAACCAACCAGAAATAATTGGGGCTGTCCCTCTTATTTTTTTCTTAGGCCTTGGAAATCTACTTGTTGGTTATATAACTCTTCTATGAAGCAAGCCTTAATTAATGTCTCTGTAAATGTCCGAGAAAGCAACATGCAATTTTTCTTCCCAAAAAAATAATTACATTATTCAGGGCATAGTAGATTAGAAACTCATGGCTACCTAGGGTAGATTGTGTGCCTTCTAGGACAGACATTGACTTTATACTCGTCACTGCTGTACTGTGCCACCACTTATACCTAGTCCCAGAAAGAGACTTTAAAACAAAAAATGTCAGAACACACATAGCTATTTGCTAAGAGAAATATTCCCATTCGATCATTGATCTCCTCCTCTGCGTAGCACATAACTAATAATTTGTACATAGGGCCCTACCAAACACACGGTCCATTTTGGTCAATTTCACGGTCATAGGATTTTCAAAATTGTAAATTTCATGCTTTCAGCTATTTTAAATCTGAAATTTCACAGTGTTGTAGTTATAGGGGTCCTGACCCAAAAAGGAGTTGGAGGGGAGGGGAGTCGCGAGGTTATTGTAGGGGGGGTTGCGGTACTGCTGCCTTTACTTCTGCACTGCTGCTGGCGGCAGTGCTGCCTTCAGAGCTGGGCAGCTGGAGAGAGGTTGGTGATGGCCAGGAGCCCAGCTCTGAAGGCTGTGCTGCCGCCTGCAGAGCTGGGTCCTCAGTCAGCAGCCACGACTCTCTGGCCATCCAGCTCTAAGGGCAGCAGCGCAGAAGTAAGGGTGGCATAGGGTGGCAATACCACACCTACTTCTGCACTGCTGCTGACAGGCCACTGCCTTCAAAGCTGGGTGACCGGCCAACAGCTGCTGCTCTCCAGCCACCCAACTCTGAAGGCAGTGTAGAAGTAAAGGTGGCAATACTGTGACACCCCCCCCCATGTGACCTTGTGACTTCCCCCCCATGGTCCCCTTTTGGGTCAGGATTCCCAATTTGAGAAACGTTGGTCTCTCCCTTGAAATCTGTATAGTATAGGGCCGTGGTTTCCAACCTTTTTACGCCCAAGATCACTTTTTGAATTTAAGGGCAACCCAGCATCTTCCCCAAGGCCCCACCCCTTCCCCAAAGCCCCGCCCCACTCACTCCACCCCCCACCCCCCCTCAATTGCTTGCTCTCCCCCACCCTCACTCACTTTCACCAGGCTGGGGCAAAGGGTTGGGGTTTGGGAGGGGAGGTGGGATCTGGGCTGGGGCTGGAGGTTCACAGTGTGGGAGAGGGCTTTGGGCTGAACCTGGGGCAGGGGATGGGGGTGCAGAAGGGGCTCAGGGTTGGGTGCTGCCTCCCACTGGGCAGCACTTAGCTCAGTCAGCAGCGCAGCAAGGTTAAGGCAGGCTCCCTGCCTGCTGCAGCCCCATGCTGTTCCTGGAAGGGATCAACACACCCCTACGGCCCCTGGGAGCGGCAGGGGATCATGTGGCTGTACAGTTCCCCTTTCCCAGCCAATGGGAGCTGCGGGGGTGATGCTTGCAAGCAAGAGCAACACGCGGAGACCCCTCCCTGGGACCACAGGGGCATGCTGGCCACTTCTGGGAGCAGCGTGGGGCCACGGCAGGCAGCCCCCGCTTCACCGCCTTGGCTGCAGATCGCGATCAACTAGGAGAGTCCCAAGGATCAACAAGTCGATCACCACAGGTATAGAGTAAAAGCACACAAAAGACCAGATTTCACGGTCCATGACACGGTTTTCGTGGCCATTAATTTGTTAGGGCCCTAGTCATGCTACATAGTTTATTCTAAAGTAGTAGGTAAGTGGTAGAGGACTTACTGATCATCCTTAACATGGTATATGATGATAATACTGTATATGTAACCCACATGCTTGCATTGCAGCATTTAGTGGTGTAAATAAGGGAGGATACATAGTTTCTTGTTTTGGGAATACTCTCTGAGCCTGTAGACTTACCTAAGCTAGGCAAGGTGACTCCACTGGATGGGCAAGAGTCATCCAGAAATTGTGTGTTGCAGGCACTAGGCATGTATCATTAGCTGTTTGAAATTACTTGGATGACTTCCATTCCAGGCAAGTAGCCTTGTAGGACACCATGAAGAGTCACCCTGAGTGGAAAATCATAGAATTGTAGGCCTGGAAGGGACCTCAAGAAAGTAATCAAGTCCAGCCCCCTGTGCTCTGGCAAGACCAAGTGTTTGTCCAGCTTGTTTTTAAATGCTTCCTATGATGGAAGCCTATTCCAGAGCTTAACTACCCTTATAATTAGAAAGTTTTCCCTAATAGCTGACCTAAATCTCCTTTGCTGCAGATTAAGCCCCGTGCTTTTTGTTCTACCTTCAGTGGACATGGAGAACAATTGATCACCATCCTCTTTATAACATATTGGAAGACTTATGAGGTTGCACCTCAGTTTTCTTTTCTCAAAACTAAACATGCCCAATTTTTTTAACCTGTCCTCAGAGGCCAGGTTTTTAAAACCTTTTTATCATTATTGTCAATCTCCTCTGAATTCTTTTCAAGTTGTCCAGTCCTTCCTAAATTGTGGTGCCCATAATTAGACACAGTACTCCAGCTGGGGTCTCACCAGTGCAAAGTAGAGTGGGACAGTTACGTCTTATGTCTTGTATACAGTACTCCTGTTAATATATCCCAGAATCATATTAGCCATTTTCTTTTTTTGGCAGCTGCATCACATTAATTCCTCATATTCAGTTTGTGGTCCATTATAACCCCCAGATCCTTTTCAGCAGTATTACCACTTAGACAGTTACTCTCAATTTTGTATTTGTGCATTTGATTTTTTTCTTCCTATGTGAAGTACTTTTCACTTGTCTTTATTGAATTTCATCTTGTTAAATTCAGACCAGTTCTCCAATTTGTCAAGGTCATTTTGAATTTTAAACACATCTTTCAAAGTGCTTGCAATCCCTCCCAGCTTGGTGGCATCTGCATATTTTATAATCATCTTTTGTACTCCATTATCCAAGTCATTAATTAAAATATTTTCTAGTACTGGACTAAGGACTGACTCCTGTGGGACCACACTAGATAAACCCTCCCAATTTGACAGTAAACCATTGATAACTGCTTTTTGAGTACAGTCTTTCAACCAGTTATGCATCCAATTTATAGTAATTTCACGTAGACCACATATTTAATGTTTCTGAGCAAATGGCCAGCCTGCTTTAAAAAAAACAAAAAAACAAAAAAAACCCCAAAAAGTTATCATTTAAATATTTTATTAATGTTTTAGTTTTTAAACATCTAAAAATTCTTTACACCAATGTTAAGCTAGTTTTACATCATAATGGGAGGCTATTATTTTAAACAGCCTTCTACAGGGGCAGGGAAGGGCCTGCCATGCTGTTAGTGTGACAAGTAGTGTCAGTCATCAGCTAAATAGACAGATGCTACTAGCTGTAGAACTGATGTGAGCCCAATTAGAGGCTTTATGTTCAAATGTTTTCCAAGATAAAAGGCATTTGACAGATAGGTCAAAGTGGGTGGGAAGATGGATAGTTTATAAGAGATCGAGAGTGAGTATGAGGACTTCAGGTCTGAGACAAGGCACTATAGTTGAAGTGATTGTCAGCATGGATATTAAAGTTTCTCGCGTTGATGCCCAAAGACAGTGATCTTTCATGTTGAGAAAATACAACTGGCCAAATGCAAATCGTATTTTGCAATAGTGCCAGTGAAAAATTACAGCTTTGTCAGAACCAGACTAACACGGCTACCCCTCTGATACTTGAGCTTTGTCTATGTTGGTGAGTTCAAATCCTAGACTACTCTTCTTCTCTGCCTCATCCCACTTTGTTTCTACTGACTGGGCAGCCTCCATGGTAACTTATCTGCTTATTCAGCTGTGCTGAGAGGTTGAGTCCATTGCTGCTGCATGAGAAAGTGAACTGTAATTGGGGGGAAATGACTACCAGCAGGAGAAGCACAGTAGGGGCTGAAAACTTTAAACAAACAACAACACAGTTTTCTGTATGCTATAGTGGTGTTAAAAGATAAGAAGGAAGAGCAGAGGCAAGTGCTTTCCCTCTCTCCCTTAGGGCTCACCTTTACTCCATTGTGAGCAGGATTGAATTTTGCCATTGATTTCTACAGGTCACATGATACCTCTATTCCTCTTGAGTAGTATCTTGCTGACTTCAGTAGGGTGAGAAAAAGTATATAAGATCTGGCCTGATGTTTCTGATTAGGTTCATTATTAGGTCTGCTTATATGCTTCAGATATTTTTATAACTAATTTTTTGTCTTCATTTGCATCTTTTAAAAATATAGTATTTTACTGAAATCCTATAAAATACAGTAGCAATCAGATCTTGAGAATTGATTGTGGCCATTGTAACAGGGCCAGCCACCTACTGACCACCCCTAGTGGCCAGAGAACACTCTGGAGCAGGGGTCCCCAACGCGGTGCTGCGGGGGCATCTGAATGCATCCGTGTCCTGGCTGGCGGTCGAGCATCCGCCGAAATGCCGCCGAAATTTGGCAGCATTTCGGTGGATGCTCAACCACCGCCATGGTCCTTCGTCTGGTGCCCGCCAGATGAAAAGGTTGGGGACCATTGCTCTGGAGTGTCCTGCTACCAATTTCTCTCTTCTTCATGGCCCCTTCAACTCCGCCTACCAGTAATTAAAACATTCCCCTCCTGGGGTCCCATTTATAGAGTCCTTGCATATTGTCCCTTCTGAAGTTCATTCATGCTGTCCATTCAGGTAGGGAGTCCCCAGCCCTTTTTCCTAGAGCAATTCTAAGTCTCTTAGGCTTCACCTGGATAGAACTCAGCCTTTGGCTTCCAGGCCCCCAAACCCATCTCCCAGTCAGGGTCTGTAGTAGGAGCTGGGGGCCCAGTACTTCCAGACTTTACCTGGCTGAAGCTCAGACTCTCAGCGCTCTGGTTCTGGTTTCCAGGCCCAAACCCTTCTCTCAGTCAGGGTCTGTCATAGTTCAATTGGCCTCAAGGTCTTCCCTGCAGGAGCTTTTCCCACAGTCTCTCTACCATTTTCCCAAGTTTCTCCCCTCTTCATTGTAGCCTCCTGCTGCTCTCTATAGGGCAGTCACCCTGATCTCTCCCAAGTGTGTCTCATTCTGAGCAGGATTGGCTACCCCGGCAGTCCAACCCTTATGGGCGAGCTACCCTGTTACAACCACTTTTTCATGGGAAAATTCCCTTGAGAGACATGGGGAGAGTAGGCACATAGCAGGGACCAAATCACAAATGGTCTACAGAAAATTGACATACAAGTGGGGGAGGAAAAGATTTTAAAAAGTATAATGAAGGCGTGGCACAAGGGGAAGGGAAGGAAAACAAAAGGAAGGATAGAAAGTGGTATAATAGTAATACAAGTCATCTGTCTACCTGGTAACTTTGAAGTGTTTGGGTAAGATAGGACTCAGTGCAACACTTGGGTGCCAGTGACTGTAGTGCTGAGTCTAGACCTATTGGAAGGAATCCTCCTGCTGTTCTTCAATTATTTCTTTGCCATTCAACTGCCTTTTTCATACTTATTAAGGATCAACATTTCTAACTTAACAAACCCAAAAGCTTATTTGATGCTGAATACATGTGTGGTACCTTGCAACAGAATCTCAAATACTCTTTTTTTTCCCCCTACGTAGCCTTAGAAAGACTACATGACACACAGTTTAACAAATGCTGTAGTGTTGATTAGCTCGTATAAAAAGCTTGATTCTTTTTGCTTCCTGTGACGTCGTGGTTCTGATGTCAAATTGCATGACTTACTGGTGCTTTTTTTTTAAACTCAGGCTTTTGGAGCCAATTATGAGTTACATCAATTTGTAATAACAGGCAAAGCTGAGTGTCACCATTTTCCCCATGTAACTGATGAAGGGTATGTTGCTCCACCTACACACAAACTCAGTGACCCAAAAAAGGAAGAAGTACCAGAAATTTAAAGTTCAACAATGCCAACATTAATGATAGTGTCCCAGAAGGGCTGTAGCTAAATAGAAATTCTGACAGCCCTTATAAATTTTAGTACAAGATGACTCTGGAGCTTTATAACTGCATCTCATGGGGCACTATAGCCAATGTTTTAATAGTATTCTTTGCATGCTTTGCCTGTAATTTTTTTCTGTCATGCTTAAAAACATAAAATATATTTTATATAAGATGGATATAGCAATCAAGGGAGTTGGATATTTGCATTGTGCAACATCCTGGAAAGGCATTATTTCTAGATTTCTTTAAGATTCTGACTGTCTGTGTATAAGAAAAAAAGGTGAGTTACTTGCTATGGATCTGATCTGCAAAAGAATGTTTTTGTAATGTAAGTACTAACAGCATGAATAAGAATGATATTAAATTAAGACATGGAAAATATTTACCTGTTAATGTCCCGACTGGTGCTGGTTAGAAAATGGAATTTCCATTCCGTGGGAAATACTGACATTTCAAAATTTGTTTCCTTCTTTAATTGGAACAAAGTCATTTTTTCCCCCCACAGAACAGAAATGCATAAAAATTTTTATTCAGAAACTTTGAAACACTTTTGATAATATTATAATAGATAAAATATCAGCTGTATAAAGTGTGAAAATTATTAGAATGTAGAAGTGAAAACAAAAATGAAAGGAGTCAAAATAATTAGTTTCAACACTTTTTTCCACAGAAAAGATTTAATTGAAATAGATACATTCCTGCAAAACATTTTTCAATTGTGACCAAAAAAAAATGCATTTTCTGATGGAAAACTTCAGTCCGATATTTTGACCAGGTCTAGTCCCAAATGTCAACAGAATATTTTGGGGCTGATTGTTCTGTTACACCAATGTAGAAGAGTGGTGCAACTCCACCACCCGTACTGGAATTACTCTTGATTCCCGCTCGTCTTACAGGAGAATCAGAACAATAGACTCCAGTATTTGATGTTACATATATCTGGACTTGAGGAATTTATAAAAAATGACAGTGACTACAAGAGATTTTTTTTTAGACTTACATAGCTTGTAAACTAAATACTGTAAAATCTCAGAGTTACAAACTGACTGGCTAACCACACACCTTATTTGGAACTGGAAGTACACGTAATCAAGCAGCAACAGAGACCTTCCTCTGTCCCTTCCCCTCTCCCCCACCAAAAAAAAAGCACCTACAGTACAGTGGCAAACATAACCTACCAAAATAAAAAAAAAAAGGGTAAAGTTTAAAAAAAATTGACAAGATAAGGAAACTGTTTCTATGTTTGTTTCATTTAAAATAAGATTGCAGAAGAAAACTGCTGCTTTTAACAAAGTAAAGTTTCAAAGCTGTATTAAGTCAGTGTTTTGTTGTAAACTTTTGAAAGAATGGCCATAATGTTTTGTTCAGGGTTACCAACATTTCAGCGTTACAAACAACCTCCATTCCTCAGATGTTCGTAACTGAGGTTCTACTGTATACACAGCATTGAACACATTAACAATATAGTCTCCAATCCAGCCAGAACAGATGGAATCAGTTGAGTTACGGATTTATAGGTAAAAACTAACATTAATTTGCCACCAGTGCAACCGATCGGTATTTTGCAGCTTGACTGGCACCTGATCACATAACTTTCTCCCTCTGTCCCCTTTCTCTTCTGGCAATGTCCTCGTTGACTCCTATCTCTGGCACTCTAGTTTACGTACAGGAAAGGATTAGGTACAGGCAAGTCTCGTCTTACGCGGGGGTTTCGTTCCGTGGTTAGTGCGTAAAGCGAAAACCGCGTATAGTGAAACTCTCATTGAGTGGAATGGCGAGTGGAATTGCCCGCACTACAGATGCAGTTTTTATATTGTTATTTTTCTTCCCTCTTTTTGCCGACCACGCAAAGCTGAATTCATGCATGTTAAATGCGCTAAGATGCGATTTGCCTGTACTAGTTGTTCAAAGGTTAATTAGCTACAGTGATTTTTGTAACTTCTTTTGTATTTATTTACTGAGTTGTTTTTTGAACATTTAGTTGTGACCTTGTGAATATTTTTTTAAAGAAAGGCAAACATTAAACTTCTTGAAAAACAACATTTATAGTTACAGCAGACTAAAAAGCTAGCTCTAAATGGATATTTGTTTTCCTTATAGTAGGACAGTGCATGCTGTCTGTTTTCCTGTAATTCATCTGCATACGACTGGAGCTGCCATGCGAGTCAGTCAGGAAGATTTTGAAAAGGCTAAAGATCAGCTGAAGCTTTTGAAGGAGGACCCTGGTAATGAAGTAAAGTTGAAGCTCTACGCATTGTTTAAACAGGTAGGTCAGATAATTTTTCTTTAAATTGTGGCTATAGTCTGAAAAGTGACTGTAAAAGAAATCGTCTTAAAAGGCATTATAGGGTTGTACATTTTGTGTCTGAGCAACTTCATTGCATTTCAAAAATGCTTTTTAATTGTTTTTTAATAAATGACAGCTCTGCCAACTCAGCCTGAGTTCTGAGAGTCAAGCTGAGTTCGTCTCACCTCATGCATAATCACCGGTAACTGGTTTGGGAGTTGTATTATGCCCTCAGTGACACCTGTACTATTCCATCACCTTCAGTGTGGTGTGAGATGTGTCTGATTTGGACTGGGAGTGTGCATGGAATTGTCAATGCACAAGAAGAAATAGAATCCAATTCACTCCCTTTTAGCAGTGTGTACAGGGCCTATATTCCTACAGAATTTATTTCTGAGTTTAAAAATTACTCAAAATTAATCCACTACTTAGTTTGTGTGAAATTATTATAGTTTCAACCAATGTTCCCTTTAATTTTTCCCATGCATGTGCAGAATGAATTTTGTTATGTGCACCAATATGGAGGTGATGTGCGGTGGGGGTGGGGCTGAGGGGTTTGGAGTGTGGGAGTAGGCTCAGGGCTGGGATGCGGGGAGTAA
The DNA here is from genome assembly GCF_016161935.1 of Mauremys reevesii. Classification (NCBI taxonomy): domain Eukaryota; kingdom Metazoa; phylum Chordata; order Testudines; family Geoemydidae; genus Mauremys; species Mauremys reevesii. The sequence continues at coordinate 171,080,130 of NC_052624.1, read as the reverse complement.
GGACTCCAGCTGGGGTGCAGGATCAAGGGTGGGGCAGGGGATGCGGGATTCAGGGTACAGGAGGGGGTTCAGGGCTGGGGCAGAGGGTTGGGTTGTGGGTGGGTGAGGAGGGCTCCAGCTGGGGATGCAGGCTCTGGGTGGGGGCCGGGGATGGGGGGTTTGGGTACAGGTTGCCCCAGGGCCATGGCGGGGAGAGAAGATTCCCCCCAGTCCTCTCTCATCGCAGCGGCACCTGGGCTAGGTCGGAGAAGAGCCTCTCTCCAGCTGAAGCAGCTCCGGGACTGAAGCTATGGGAGAGCGTCTCTCCCCACCTCTCCCCAGCCATGGTAGATCCGGGGCTGGAGCTGTGGGAGAGGCGCCTTTTCACCTCCCTGCCGCAGCCCTGAGTGCCTGCATGGTACTTGATAGGCTGCTGCACAGTCAAGCATCTTAGAGGGAACTTGGGTTTCAACCCATTGTATTATTTATTATTAAGGTTTAAAGTGTAAACGTGACAGGGCATTATGCAAGCTCTCTATAGTGGAGGGGAATCTCTTTGTAATGGTATGAAGCAGTGGTTTTCAACCTCTTTCTTTCTTTCTTTCATTTGTGGACCCCCAAAAAAATTCAAATAGAGGTGCAGATCCTATGGTCCATGGACCCCTCCCATAGAAGTCTTAGACTGAAAAGTGGCTGAACAGAATTCAACTACAAATGTTGTACATGCTCAGCCTGGCATTTGATGCCGTGTGAGAAAAGGTGTTAAACTGGGCTTCTGTGGTAACAACACTTGCAGGTTTTGACCTGCAGATGGAGGTATTCACATACTTTGGATCAGAAAAATGGAATGCCTTTTCTGGGATCTGAAACTTTGTCTAAGGGGTCCGTGAAAGGTGACTGAAAATAGTCTGCAGACCCCCATGGGGGTCTGCAGACCACAGGTTGAAAACCACTGGTATGAAGTGTATTTGGGGAGAGATTAATCTAGGCCCGGGGTTTAGTCTGGGCCATATCTTGTTGTATTGAGGGAACTAATTATTGTTTTAATAAAATTCAAAAACACACACTTTTTAAAGATAGACTCTTATTTGTTATTGTCAGTAACAGCTGACATTAGTAAGCTGGGGTCTAAATATTTCTCTCCCTGTACGTGTAATGTGCCTTTCTTAAAGAAAGATTGATCTCATACAATGATATTTTTGTAAACTGTATACACAAATACACCTTTTAAAAACATGGGTTTTTTTAAATTTAATTAAAATGGTTGGAGTGTCTGTACAATATTGAGATTGGGTTCTTGAGAACTTAAGAACATAAGAAAGGCCGTACCGGGTCAGACCAAAGGTCCATCTAGCCCAGTATCTGTCTACCGACAGTGGCCAATGCCAGGTGCCCCTGAGGGAGTGAACCTAACAGGCAATGATCAAATGATCTCTCTCTCTCCCATCCATCTCCCTCCTCTGAACAGAGAGGGGGGACACCATTCCATTCCATCTCCTCCTGGCTAATAGCCATACTTAGCCACCCACCATGAATTTATCAGTCCCCTTTTTAAACATTGTCCTAGCCCTAGCAACCTCCTCAGGTAAGGGTTTAAGGAGTTTGAGTTGCGTGCGTGAAAGAGAAGAACTTCCTTTTTTTTTTTTTTTTTTTGCCTGCCTATTTTTTTTTTTTGGACCCCCCATGTTTGTGTATTGTAATAAGTAAATAAGTTTTCCTTATCCACTTTCATTCTTTCACATCATGATTTTATATCCTATTTATCATGTCCCCCCTTGTCTTTCTTTTTTTCCAAAAAGAGTCCTAGCCTCTTTTTCTTTCTTCATTTGGGACCTTCTCCTTCTCCCCTAATTTTTTTTTTTTTTTTTTTTTCTTTTTTCTAGTCTTTTTATATCTTTTTTTTTTTGGAGAGGAGACCAGATCATCACACAGTAGATGTGGTGGATGTGGGGATTTATATAAGATTATAATATATATATATTCTATATCTTCTCTCTTTTTCTTTTCCTTTTCCTAACATCCTGTTTGCTTTTTTTTGCTTTTTGCACCTGCACACTGCATGGATGAACTACATCTTCAGAGACGATAACTTTTTTTCCTTTTGTTTTGTTGCTAACAGCCCCATCATGTTGTATGTATGTATAGTATTATTTATTTTTTTTTTTATTTTTTTTTATTTATTTTTTATTATTTTTTTTTTGTTTAATTTTTTTTTTGTGTTGTGTCTTTTTGAAGTCTTTTGAATCTCTTTTCATCTCTTTTCTTTCTTTTTTCTATCTTAGTTAGTTTAGTATCATCTGCACTGTTACTCCACCTCACTGTTCCCCCTTGAATAAATTGATTTATCATTTCCTAGGACTGATTGGTCTAGGACTGACTAGTTGGGAACACCACTAGTTACCCTCTCTATTTTCTTTTTTATTCCATTTTCCTTACCTTTTTCCTTCTCCCTCCTTTGTTCCCAACCTTTTCTCAATCCATCCTTTTTTTTTCCTTTTTTACCTTTTTGCTTTTAACCTTGTCAAAGTTTTTTTGGAAAAGGGACCAAAAAGTCTTTACACTAATCCCCTCACACCCCTGTCCACTGGATTTGTTGTGTTGTTCAAAGAACTCTAATCTATTAGTAAGATAAGACGATTATACAGAAATTTTGTTTTATATTGCTTTTATGTTATTTATTTTTTTTTTGTTTTTTTTTTTTTATGTTTTATTTAATTTTTTTTTAATTTTTTACCTTAATTAATTGCCCTACGGGATCACGTAAGACTTATCACTTACCCCTAAGTTAATTTTACTAGTTGGCCTTTAAATATTAATTTTTAGTACAAAGTTTAATTTAAAGGTTAGGTTAATTAAGTTATCCTTAAGTTCTAGTTTGTTGTTCCTTCACATTTCTTCATTGAACTCTTGAGTTCTTTCTTCAGAACTGTTTATTGTTTAATTTGAGTTTGTTGACTTGTTTAATTCCTCAATCAATGACACTTCTCTCTCTGAACACTCATACTTGTCACTCACCCAGTTTTTGTCACCTACAAAGCTCAGCTCAGGCTGGAAATCCAGAATCCATCCTCAGCCTCAGCCGTGAAGACTTTTTAGATTTTACTTTATTTTCTTTTCTTTTTTCATTTTTTGTTTTTTTTTTTTTGTTTTTTCAATGTCTGCTGTTAATGTTTTTAAAAACATTTGGTTTTTTTTTTTGGTTTTTTTTTTAAAAATTTTGTTTTATTTTTTTTTTTTTGTTTCTTACTCTCTTTGTTCTTCTTTGGCTTTTCTTTTATTGCACTTTTGCACTTGTATTTGCTTTCTTTTGACTCACTTTTTTTTTTGACTTTTTTTTTTTTTTTTTTTTTTTTTCTTTTTTTGGTCTTTTTTTTTTCTTTTTTTTCTTTTTTTACTTTTTTTCTTTTTTTGGGGTTTTTTTTTAATTTGGGGTATACATTGAAGGTGGGGTCACCTATATTGTTCACTTTTCTTGGCCCACTTTTTTTTGCTTGGATAAACTTGCATGCTTGTCTTAAATACTTAAGACTTAATATAGACATAATGATTTCACAGTACTCCTTTCTTTGGAGCATACTTGTTTGTTTTCAGAGCTTCTGTGCCATGATCATGTAATGATTGATAGTGGTTGTGTTCTTTGCCCCCAGCGTGCTGATTGAGAAATTTGAACTTACTTGAAAGCTTACATGAGTTTATTCCACCCTTTATACAGGCTACTGAGGGTCCCTGCAGTTCTCCGAAGCCTGGCATGCTTGACTTTGTCAAAAAGGCCAAATGGGATGCATGGAGTTCACTTGGCAGTTTGTCTAAGGTGAATATAGCGCTGCTTTCAATTCATCACTTCATTTACAAACCAGATATTTAATACTGATTAGTGAAGGATTAGTGTGTAACCATACTGCATGTTAGTTGAAAGTCTGTTTCAGACATCAGCATATTCTGCATTATGTCTTACAAACTTCTAAAATATTTTGGTTTTATATTTTTACTTTGTAAACTTGGTGTAAAGTGTTACCAACAGTTGATGGAAATGTTCATCTACAAGAGTTTTAGGTGTAATTACTTATTCAAGGAAGGTTGGTTTGCTTGCTTGCTTTTAAAAGTGCCATTCTAATTGTGTCACATTTTAGCATTTCTTTAAAAAATTAAAAATGAAATGGGCTTTATAGCATTTTTCATTGCCATACAGATTAATCCCCTGAGTGTGTGTATAGGGGGGAGAACAAGGGTGTCTGCCTCCCTCTGTCTCTTAGTTGTTGAATAGATATAAAGAGAGAGAGAGAGAGCACGTGCCTTCTGGTGTTCCAGGAAGAGATAAAAAGCCTTAGTTCTATAGAATATTCTATCAGCTGATCAAGGACGGAAAATGACTTGTTCCAAATGCTAGTCTTAGCCAGGAAGCCTGGGTAAAACGTGTATGTGGCTGAATTGGGTGTTGTCATAAGGAAGTTAAAGACAAGGATCCTTAGATTAATGTCTAATTTGGTTTTAGCTGATAAAACTACCCTAGCAACAAATTTGTGCCTACTTTGTGGACGTTGCAAGTGGAATTAAGCTAGTTTCTATCTCTTTCTTTAAAAGAGGAAGAAATCTTCCATCATGAATGCTCATTTCATGGATGTTGGTAACTTGTCACATGAAATAGGAAACTTATAGGCTAAAAGACTATGAAAAGTGACTCTAAAAAACAGCCTAGCTGTATCCCATTTTTATTCTGTCTCAATAGAATACTTTTTGATATGGAATCTTAGTAGATTACCAGAGCCCTAGGATGAGTTTGCAAAACTGATAGAAGAACTATATATTTTTATTTTTAAACTAAGCACACTTTTTTATATGAAATGTATTGAGAGAGAATAAAAATGTTTCCTGCTATGCCATTTTAGAGTCACTTTTCAGAGTAAAACTGTACTTTTAAGATCCAAATATCTTCTCCCTAAGTCGTGTCAGTTGGCAAAATTTGGACTTTCCTGAAACAACTTTTTCTAGTTCTAATGGACAAACTGCTGCATCAGAAAAAAAAATGTCTTCACTTAGCTTAGCAATAATATAGCTAACATTGCTTAACCAATCATTGTCAGAGGGGTAATGATTTCTTTCTTTCATATTGATTGTGCTGTGGTAGCTCTTGTAAGAGCTATTTCTCATGTTCTGATTCTCAGATCATGAACTGTTGATCACTCTTCACTGATGCACTATTTTTTGAAAGGACTTACAGTTAATAAGCAATGTTTACAGACTTCAGTACTTCAGAATAGTAATCATACACAGTGATGTTCACAGTGCGAGAAAGTAATAGCTCTTTGTGCATTTGTCTGAGTGGGGTAGCCGCATCAGTACACTGAAGGCTGAGCTGCCTTGTACAAACTATAGTTAGGTCTTTGCACTATGCTGCCATAGGCCCGACTGCCTCTTCCTAGCCACATTACTGTATGTAGCAGACCTAGTTCCTGATTGTGAAACTGGCCAGCTCAATAGCAGAAATGCCAGACCTCCCTTATTTTCCATAATCTTTTGATTTTTACATATATTTATAAATTCAGGCCTCAAATCTATGACTTTTGTATCACTTGCAACCGTTCAGGTCCAACAAATGCAGCAAATAGTGTCATGGCCATGGGGGTCATTCTTCTCCCCTGTGGAACATGCACAGATTGCACGGGGAGGGTCTGATAGAAAGGAAGCCCCAGCAATTTTGAATGTGGTTTGTGGCGCTGGTTGCAGAACCCATGCTACAAGATATGTGTCGTGCTCTAACTGCCCCATGTAGACCCTGCTGGACTATATTAATGTGCTCTAGATAACTTTTTAGAGCATACCAGCTGGTCCCGGTTTCTCAATGTGAAGGAGGAGAGGTCATAGCTATGCAAAGGGGGAACCCAGTACACATGTGCAGGCCTCTCAGGTGCCCTCCTTATGAAAATTCTGGTTGCACCTCTAGTGAAAGGAGTGCCATGGGGGCAAGCAGGCATGACTTCATTTTTGCTACACCCCAATTGCCCCAGAGTTCACCAGCAGCCATTGTTGATAAAAATGGCTGATGTGGGTGATAAAAATGAGACACATATGCCAGAAAAGCCCTAAGTGGAATGGTTTCTGAAGTTCAAAATAGACTATACAACCAAATTTGAAGTGATTAAGCTATTGAGAGAGAGTGAAAATTGTGTGTACTGTGAACTATGTCACATGGACGCATCCATCATGCATGGCTGTTGTAACAATGTGAAAATTTGCATTGTGCGAAAAAGCATGTTGAGACAGCAAAAACACCAGCCAGCAGCAAGCAGATAAAGCAATTCTTTACTGCAGACATCAACGAGAATGTGATCTGTGCTGAATTGTTAGTAACGGGCTTCATTGCTGAGCATAATTTGCCAGTTGTGGTGAGCAATCGTGTCTCAAAGCTGCTGAAAACTGCTTTTCCTGATTTGGAAATCACCAGGAAATATGTATGTATTCGCACAAAGACGACAGCCATTATCAAAGAGATGGCAAATGACAGCGTGGACCATCTAGCAGAAAGCATGTGGTGGTCATTGTCTAGTCTAGCCCATGACAGCAGCAATGGTGCAGATGCTGTCAGTCTCAACCTGTACAGAGTGCACCACTGGAGAGAATATTTTTCATCTTCTGAGTTCAAATATGGATGCCAGGAAAGTCCCATGGTCAAACTGCTTGGCTTTTGATGTGACAGTGCTTCTGTCATGATGGGCGTGCACAAGGGTGTTGCAGTGTTTATTCAAGAGAAACATCTGTCTCTTGTGGGCTGCCCACATCACAGCAGAGAGAAGTGCAATATCTGAGAGAAGTGCAAAATGTCATGATTAAGGCTACATTTTGGTAACAGGTATTTTTAGTAAAAGTCATGGACAGGTCACGGGCAGTAAACAAATTCACGGCCCGTTAACTGTCCATAACTTGTACTATATACCCCTGACTAAAACTTGGGCCGGGGGTGCTCTGGGGGCTGCTGGTGCAGCGGGGAGGTGAGCAGAGGTCTGCTGGTGCTGGTGGAAGGACAGGTGGCGGCGCATGGCCTGGGACCCCTGCTGGTGCTGGGGGGCAGGAGAGGGTTGGTGGGGTTGACAGACTCCCTACCCGGCTCTGCACAGCTCCCTGGAAGCAGCCGGCATGTCCCTGCAGCTCCTAGGAGGAGGGAAGGCCAGGGGGGCTCTGTGGGCTGCTCCAGAGCTCCCATTGGCTGGGAACTGCAGCCCCGCACTCCAATCTCCTACCCCAGCCCTGAGCCCCCTCCCACACCCAAAATGCTGCTGCTGCTGGCCCAGGGGCTTCCTGAGTGCTGAGGCAGCCCTGGAGCCAGCTGCTGCAAATGTCATGGAGGCAGGGGCGGCTCTAGGATTTGCGCCACCCCAAGCAGGGCGGCACGCCGTGGGGGGCGCTCTGGCGGTCGCCGGTCCCGCTGCAGGAGGGAGGGAGGGATAGCTCAGTGGTTTGAGCATTGGCCTGCTAAACCCAGGGTTGTGAGTTCAATCCTTGAGGAGGCCACTTAGGGATCTGGGGCAAAAATTGGTCCTGCTAGTGAAGGCAGGGGGCTGGACTCAATGACCTTTCAAGGTCCCTTCCAGTTCTAGGAGATTGGTATATCTCCAATTATTACCTTTTATTACCTTTACCTTGCTCCGGTGGACCTCCAGCAGGCATGCCTGTGGATGCTCCACCGGAGCCGCGGGACCAGCGGACCCTCCGCAGGCATGCCTGCGGGAGGTCCACCGGAGCCGCCTGCCGCCCTCCCGCGGGATGCCGCCCCAAGCGCGTGCTTGGCGCGCTGGGGTCTGGAGCCAGCCCTGCATGGAGGCCACAGAAAGTCACAGAATCCATGACCTCCATGACAGACACCAGCCTTACTCATGATGAGCTCCTAATTGACATCTTCTGTTATTTCAACAACAGAGTTAATCTTGTGTCAAGCTGTGCAGTGTGGAAGTCTGTAAGATATTGAAGCATGTGAGCATGCACTGGCTGTTGCTTGGCCTATATCTGACCCAACTCATCCAGCAGTAGAATCATTGGCCATGTTTTCTGGGTTGAAGCAGCAACAGTGGAAGGAGTTCATTCATGCAGCACCAAGCCCAAATCTGCAGCTATCAGTCTGCACACTCCTCCTTTGCAGCAACATAAAACCACCACAGATGCTGATAAGATTCATGCTAAGGTGACAAGCCACGAAGACCAGGCCATAAGAGACAACCTAGTGCAAATCAAGATGGGCCTGGCAGAGCACAAATCAGCAACAACCCAAAACTGAACCAGGCATAGCAGCAGCCACCAGCCAGTTATCAATGGCAAAACTGGACATAAATAATATTTACATCACAGCAGCAGCACTACTATAGTTGGTTGCATCACAGTTTCTGATTAAAGGTCAACCTTTCTAAGGCCTTTAAAATTGACATGCATATTTGGATTTCTTTGAAATTTGGTGTTTATCAGGAGAGTGCCTGGATAGGGTTAGTGACCCAATTTTGGGGTCATTTCAGCTAGGGGTTACAGAGAGAGAAGCCCCCTCTCTCCAGAACTAGCCATTTTTCAAAAAGATTCTAGATGGGCTTTTTTGTGTGGAGCTACAGATCAAACTACTGATGTGATATGGGTCAAAATAGTCTTAATCTATCAAGTTTTACCCAACGTAGTGCATGGCACCACTAAATCTTTGTGGTACCCAAATTGAATGGTAGTTAAGAAAATGTAAATTTTTTTACAGTGTGTATATTCTAATACAGAAAAATGGCAAGAGTTTCCTTTTCCCACCATTTTATATGCTTTAAAACTCAACTCCTTTTAAGTGTTCTAAAATCCAAACAGTTACTTGCATTGCACTGAAATTTGATGTGCCTCAGGGGGACATTAGTGGTCCAACCACGGGGTCATTTAACTAAAAGGTTCCCAAGTTACAACCCCCACAAAAAACCCAGTTTCCTTCTGCTGCCTGGTACTGTTAAACTGAGCCCTGCTCTATACCACAGTTCATCGGCACAAGGCAGCTTATGTTGACCTAACTGCGTAAGTGTCTACACTAATATTTAGCTCCTGCCAACATAATTCACTAACTAAATCAACTTAAAAAAAACAGGAGTACTTGTGGCACCTTAAAGACTAACAAATTTATTTAAGCATGAGCTTTCGTGAGCTAAAGCTCACTTCTTCGGATGCATAGAATGGAACACACAGACAGGAGATATTTATACATACAGAGAACATGAAAAGGTGGAAGTATGCATACCAACAGGCAGAGTCTAATCAATTGAGATGAGCTATCGTTAGCAGGAGGAAAAAAACTTTTAGAAGTGATAATTAAGATGGCCCATAGAAGGTGTGAGGAGAACTTAACATAGGGAAATAGATTCAATTGGTGTAATGACCCAACCATTCCCAGTCTTTGTTTAAACCACAGTTAATTGTATCTAGTTTGCATATTAATTCAAGTTCAGCAGTCTCTCTTTGGAGTCTGTTTTTGAAGTTTTTTTGTTGCAAAATTGCCACCTTCAAGTCTGTCACTGAGTGGTTAGAAAGGTTGAAGTGTTCTCCCACTGGTTTTTGAATGTTATGATTCCTGATGTCAGATTTGTGTCCATTTATTCTTTTGCGTAGAGACTGTCCGGTTTGGCCAATGTACATGGCAGAGGGGCATTGCTGGCACATGATGGCATATATCACGTTGGTAGATGTGCAGGTGTACGAGCCCCTGATGGTGTGTCTGATGTGATTAGGTCCTGTGATGGTGTCACTTGAATGGATATGTGGACAGAGCTGGCATCAGGCTTTATTGCAAGGATAGGTTCCTGGGTTAGTGTTTATGTTGTATGGTGTGCGGTTGCTGGTGAGTATTTGCTTCAGGTTGGGAGGCTGTCTATAAGCAAGGACTGGCCTGTCTCCCAAGATCTGTGAGAGTGAGGGATCATCTTTAAGGATAGGTTGTAAATCTTTGATGATGCGCTGGAGAGGTTTTAGTTGGGGGCTGTAGGTAATGGCCAGTGGTGTTCTGTTATTTTCTTTTTTAGGCCTGTCCTGTAGTAGGTGGCTTCTGGGTACTCTTCTGGCTCTGTCAATCTGTTTTTTCACTTCAGCAGGTGGGTATTGTAGGTTTAAGAATGCTTGATAGAGATCTTGTAGGTGTTTATCTCTGTCCAAGGGATTGGAGCAAATACGGTTGTATCTTAGAGCTTGGCTGTAGACAATGGATCGTGTGGTGTGTCCAGGATGGAAGCTGGAGGCATGTAAGTAAGTATAAGTATAAGTAAGTAAGTATAAATCAACTTAATAACTCTACCTCCATGAGAGATGCAGAGTCAATATCAATGTAGTTAGGTCGGCACAGTGTCACTGTATGTGTTGTGTTGCTTACATTGACTGTTGCTGGCTTTCAAAAGCCATCCCACAATGCCCCACACTGACAGTTCAGTCGGTGAAGTACTCCTGGTGAGAATGCACACCGCTGACATGAGCAAAGCGTAGACACGCACAAGCGATGTAATTACTGCATCACTGTATGCTGACATAAGTTAGGTCGACTTAATTTTGTAGTGTAGATGTGCCCTGAGCAATAGTAATGATTAGATGAATCACAGACCTCGTCGGGATTGATGGCTGTGAACATCCTTCAGTTAACATAACTAAGGATAGGTATGGGGGTGTGATTAACTTAAGACAAAAGGATTTTGACTGAGTGGCTACAATTTGTGACTCCTGGGTGGCAATTTTATTTTGGGGGAATGTAATCAGTCTTTGGCGGGGGAAATTAAATGTGTGAATGTTTCCTAGGAAGAGATGGACATTAGGAGGGTGGAGGAGTGGTGGAATAAAGGGAGAGGGGTTTGGGATGCAGCGTGGGAGGGGGATAAATGAGGATGGTTTGTAGGGGAGGGGAGAGACCTTGGAAGTTAGGGAAAATGGAGGAGGACGACCCTTTTCCCCCCTTGTCTATCTTTTAATAGTGTTAGATGGAATCTTGAGGGTGAGAGTGAATGGTTTGCAAGAGGAGGAGAAAAGCTTGTACATTAAGTGTCTCTGGGGTTGGCAAAGTAAAAGTATATGTGTTAATGAGGCAAACTGGGGCATTGCTGAAAGAGGGCAAAGTTTAAGGTGGTGTGTGCAACCTTAACTCTGCATTTCCTGGTTTTCATACTTTGAATTTTACTCAACTCAGTGTTCTGAAAGGGGACAACATACCACCAACCTATGTTAATATCATATATATTAATATACTTTTTTTGCCATTGATTAGACTTAAGAGCCAAGTTTTCAACAGAGTAGCCTTTCTTTTTTGGCCACAATTTGTGCTTGCAAAATGTGCTTCTGTGGTTTATTTACCTAATTGCAGCCACAAGAGAGGTAGTTAAGATGAAAGTACTAAGATTTGTGACAGCAATTGATTTTTAGGCTTAAAAATGCAGGTACAAATCTTTTCAATTTAATTTATCCTGCCCAAAAGGGAGGCTGGGCTTTTAAATTCTTTTAAAAATTGACCCCAAATTACATATAATTGAATTTATAAAGAACATGTTGGATAATTATTCTTTCCTGAGAAATCCACGTTCAGTGGTGATGTTTTCGTAGCTCTCTGTGAGATCAAATGACTACATCAATATAAAGAATGCAGCTCCTTGCTCTTTGGGTGCTAATGCTGTGATCAGCAATTACAGGTGAAAACAAAAAACTTTAACCTTGGGAATGGGGGCATAAAGATGAGGTAAACCAGTGTATGCAATTAGAACTGAACTGAAACGGTTTTTGAACTCAACATTTGGTTTAAATTTCCCTCCCCTCATTTTTTCCTGTGTCTCCACACTTACTGGTTTCTGCCAGAAACGTAGAGGGTCTGTCATGAGATTGCAGTACAATTTTTAGACCAAGAAGCCTTTGGATAAGCATCCAGAAGTTTTAGTACTTCTGTGAATTGAAACTTTTGAGCTCCACCTATCATTAGGAAGAAGTTTCCCAAATCACTTGGAAGTGGGAGGAGAAAAGGGGAGAGAGAAGGTGGGTTTTTTTGTTTTTGTTTTTTGAGCTAGCTGACCAGTCTTATGCCCTGATCATTGTTATTGGTAAATCTTTCTGTTTGGAAGGTTACCACTTATAATGTTTATTCTCACGACACCTTTTAGTGAGAGAAGAGCAAGTCTGGGTCATTCTCGCACCCTAGAATGAATAAAGACTCTTATCTCGCCATAAAAGAACTCGGATTACCAAATAAAGATTTGGTATCAGATTTTATACATGGAAGTTTAAAAAAAAAAAAAAGATTCTGTTGGGCAATCTTATCAAAATAAAAGACTGATGCATATAGAAAAGCAGTTCTCTGATGAAACTATAAGAGCTACAAAATGTGTGTGTGGGTGTTTGTAGATGGTTGTTTTTAAAATGGGCTCTCTACGCCCTGTACAATGAGCTGAACAACTCATATTACTAGAGAATAATGCATTCTTGAAGTTCAAATACAGAGAAATGGAGGTTCTCTAGCAGTTATGCTAATGTTCAAAGGCAGCATTTCATTCAGGATAATAATTTGTGAGACACCCAAGAATTTAGTGTTAACAGATTGTTTTTTATGTTTGAGCTAAATATTTAGTTTTCTTTCATGTCTGTAGCTTACCGTTTAAAATGTGTCTTAGCCTCCTTTTCTGGCATTTTATTTTCCATCTGTACTTGCATTCTGAAATAAAATTTTTGTTTTGCTGAAGTTCTATCCCAATGCGTGTCTCAATATAGAATACCTTGAGAGCCCTCTTGTCCCAAATCTGGAAAACCAAGTGACAATCCTTGCCTTTAGCATATTCTACCATAAGGATTTTCAAAACAGATATTTCCCCTCTCAAACTGGCAATGCTTAACACCATCAAAACCTTTGCCATTGCTCTCACGAGACACAAAACATACAAAGTGTTCATTCAGTAAGTGTCTTTATTTGCTTCTTGGTCAACTTGATGAACATAACTTCCATTTAAACAGATTTTTCTAGTTTGAGTTATACTGAGAAGAAAATCCTATTCTCAGCTCATCATTGCACTAAGCAGAGGAGACTGAGCTGGACTCCAGCATTGCTTAATAATAATTTTGGGTTTTCCTCACCACAGGACAATGCCAGACAGAAATATGTTGACCTTGTGTCAAGTTTGGTCTCTTCTGAGTCTTCTAGCCAGGTGAAAGATACTACTCCTGACAGCAAACATGGATATGAAACCCTACAGGTTACCACCACAGACCACATCACTAAGATAATGCTAAACCGCCCTGAGAAGAAAAATGCTATCACCACACAGGTAAAGACATTGACATTAGGGTTAAATATTCTCTTACATCAGGTTAAAAGCCTGGTTTCTCTGACATGTTGTGGTGACATTTTATAACAACTTTTTGAAGTTTCTTCCAAATATTGTGGGCCCAATCCTATGAGATACTGACTTCCTCTACTCCCATTGAAGCCAATGGAAATCGAAACCTACAGCACCGAGCAGATGAGACCCACAGTTCACTGTAGTGATGCATGTGGACAAACGCTAAGCAGCTACATTTTTGTGAAGTAACTTCAAAGAATATACTTTGCTAATGCCCAATCATAGCCTAAAGCAGCAGCTGCTCTTCTTCTTGGTATTTGTCTCCTCAGCATAATGCCTTAATGGTGTGTTTTCAAAAGCAGAGCGCTGACTTTTATTTTCCCTCGAGTTCTGGTGTGTCCTTCATTTCCCTGCTCTTTCAAACAATTCATGTAATTCTTCTGCTGCTATTCCGTGTCTTCTTTGTTTTCCATTTCAATCTGTTCTTTAGCTTTGAGTTGATGTACAAAAACTAACCACCTTGCTAGCATGAACAGCTTTTTAAGGTTTTGATTTTTTTCAAAAGCTCTTAGTGTTGACCTAAATCCTACCCTAAACTGAGACTGTAAACTGCAGAAAGACTCTACTGTGGTTAATTTCAAAGATTGTGAAATGGGTTTTCTTTTGTGACATCACATTTTTTTTTCTTATGTTCTTTTTTAATCCTTCTTTTACATAGATGTATAAAGAAATTATTCAAGCACTTGAAGAAGCTGCCAAGGATGACTCAGTCATAACTGTAATAACAGGTATCACATTTCACCGGCTTATCAACAAAATTTATTTTTCTTTTTTTGAAGAGATGAATTTTACCTTATGCCTAAATATAATGTTGACAGATCACTGGTGCACTGCCACCACCAGCAGCACAGAAGTAAGTGTGACAATGGGGTGCTAGTAAGTCTGCTGTGAAAAGTGATATTTGTGTATATTAATAAAAGAGCGAAAAGCTGAAGTTCCTTCACACCTCCCTCGCCCCTCTGAGAACCCCCAATTTGTGCACCACTGAACTAGATAACCATTAGCAGACTAAGGCAGAACTGTGTGTAAACAAGGAAATTAAAATAAGAGCACTTTCTTCCTCTTTTTTCCTAGGGCTGCTGATTAATCGCAGTTTAGGAAACTCATGCGATTAACTCAAAAAAATTAATCGTGATTTTAACAATTAATCATGATTAATTTCAGTTGTAGTCGCACTGTTAAACAAAAGAATACTATTTGAAATTTATTTCCTACATTTTCAAATACATTGATTTCAATTACAACACAGTATACAAAGTAGACAGTGCTCACTTTTTATTATTTTTTATTACAAATATTTCCACTGTAAAAATGGCAAACAAAAGAAATAGTATTTTTCAATTCACCTCATACAATCTCTTTATGGTGAAAGTTCAACTTACAAATGTAGGTGGTTTTTTTTTTGTTACATAACTGCATTCAAAAACAAAATAGTGTAAAGCTTTAGAGCCTACAAGTCCACTCAGTCCTACTTCTTGTTCAGCCAGTTCCTAGTTTGTTTACATTTATGGGAGATAATGCTGCCCATTCCTATTTACAACGTCACCTTGAAAGTGAGAACAGGCAATCGCATGGCACTTTTGTAGCTGGCATTGCAAGGTATTTACATGTCAGATATGCTAAACATTTGTATGCCCCTTCATGCTTTGGCCACCATTCCAGAGGACATGCTTCCATACTGATGACGCTCATTAAAAAAAACGCATTAATTAAGTTTGTGGCTGAACTCCTTGTGGAAGAATTGTATGTCTCTTACGCTGTTTTACCAGCATTCTGCCATATATTTCATATTATAGTGATCTCGGATGATGACCCAGTATGTGTTCATTTTAAGAACACTTTCACTGCAGATTTGATAGAACGCAAAGAAGGTACCAATGTGAGATTTCTAAGGATAGGTACATCACTCGACCCAAGGTTTAAGAATCTGAAATGACTTCCAAAATCTGAGCGGGATGAGGTGTAGAGCATGCTTTCAGAAGTCTTAAAAGAGCAACAGTCTGATGTGGAAACTACAGAACCCAAACCACCAAAAAAGAAAATCTACCTTCTGCTGGTGGCATCTGACTCAGATGATGAAACATGCATCATTTCATACTGCTTTGGATGGTTATTGAGCAAAACCCATTATCAGCATGGATGCATGTCCTCTAGAATGGTGGCTGAAGCATGAAGGGATAAATGAATCTTTAGTGCATCTGGCCCATAAATATCTTGTGACGCCAGCTACAACAGTGCCATGCGAGCGCCCATTCTTACTTTCAGGTGGTATTGTAAGCAAGAAGCTGGGAGCATTATCTCCTGAAAACTTGTTTGTGTGAGCAATTGGCTGAACAAGAAGTAGGACTGAGTGTACTTACAGGCTCCAAAGTTTTGCATTGTTTAATTTTTGAATGCAGTTATTTTTTGTACATAATTCTACATTTGTAAGTTCAACTTTCATGATAAAGAGATTGCACTACAGTACTTGTATTTTGGTGAATTGAAAAATACTATTTCTTTTTGCACTGTAAAAAACAATATTTGTAATAAAAAATAAATATAAAGTGACCACTGTATACTTTGTATTCTGTGTTGTAACTGAAATCAATAGATTTGAAAATGTAGAAAATATCCAAAACTCTTTAAATAAATTCTATTCTATTATTGTTTAACAGCATGATTAATCTCATGATTAATTTTTTTCCAAAGTGTCTCAGCAGAATCCTTTCAAGATAGTGTTATAAGATTTGCACTTCCTTCTGCCTCTAAATATCCTTCTTAGATGCTAAGTTGTGAAAGATACTGGAAAATATCAATTCTGATATATTGTATAATTTGCATACCTCATCTCCAGCATGGGGGTGTTGCTCTTGGGGGTTTTTTTTGTTTTTTTTTAAATTCTCTGCTGTAGTTACAGTCTGGTTATGTATAATATATATCAACAAAATAGAAATAACTGTTCTTGATAAGCTAATAGAAAAACTACACTTGCGTGTTTTCTAGTGATCAGTTAAAAAATCGTAACTTCTCTTATATGGTCTGTGAGCCCTGAGTGTGTGTCATGTCCATCTTTAAAATTAGCTTTTTCAACACATTCAATTTATTGGGTTTTGTACCAATATTAGTAACTTTGCTCATACTACCCTTAAAGCAGGAAGAAAGGTAGTTCCTGTTGGCATTTGTAGGCCACCCATCGCTGTGGTATCTGGGTGGTATTCTCGGAGAACCATAATAATTGGCGGGGGCCCAATCCTGCAGTACTTACACACATACCTTTATGCCACTGATTAATTAAAAGGACTACTTGGGTACAGAGTTATGAATGTGTATAAGTGTTTACAGGATTGGAGCCTTCAGCCATCATGATAGAATACAATATATTCTAGAAACAGGAAAGAATCATCCAGTCAGTGTGTTCTAACTTTTAACCACACCGTTCTGGTTTGAAAATTGTGTCCTCAGTAGCCTTGTATTGTAAGATGCTAGTCTTTGTAGTCTTTACTGTAGATTTTTTTTTTTAAAGGGACACAACATGAAATTTAGGGTTTTGTTTTGGTTTTTTAGTTAAGTAATTTAGATTCCCCTATCAGTTTTGAGGGGAGAGGAAAAATCTATAATTGTATTTTCCTATTTGTTTTTAAATGTGTTTTCTCTCCTTTGTGCTGTGTAAAAGACCCATAAAGACAGGGGAAGTTGACTTACTATGCAGTAGAAAGGCGAAAGATTTATACGATCTGAAGAGAAACCAGAGTACAGTGAAACTGACTGTGATCAGATGCAAAAAGTAAACTGAATTTTTTTACCCCTAACTTTCATTTTCACTGCTCCTAGGCATTACTGGTAACAATAATAGGTTTAAAATATCAGAACTAATATTGTTAGGTTAAAAATATCCTTAACAAGGAATTGTTTATGCTTTGAAGCAACTTCTTAATTACTTAACCTAAATGTCTAAAGTTAAGCTTTCACTTCTAAACATGAGAAGAAAGCTTCAGTTTCTTTGTTTTGCCTATTCAGAATTTTTTGTCTTTATATTGTCTGCAGGAAATGGGGATTATTACTGCAGTGGAAATGACCTGAATAACTTTACCAATATCCCATCTGGTGGAATAGAGAAGATGGCAAAAGATGGTGCACTATTACTCGAGTAGGAATTTTTTTTTATATTGTATGTGCATACCCTACTGTAAAGGGTAGGATATATTTACTTGACTTAACTCAGGCTTACTGGCTCCAGCCAAGAGTAGGGCTGTATAGTACATACACATACTAAGAGAGATCTCAGTCTCAAAGAGTTTACAGTGTACATAGACAAGAGTGGGAGAAAGGAAGTATTAACTACTTTTTACAGATCAGGAAGTGAGGCAGGTCTACATTAGAAACATTTGCCAGTATAGTAATGTCAGTTAGGGGTGACTGTGGGATTTTTTATTTTTTAAAATGACATTTTTGTACTGGCAAAAGCTCTAATATATTGTAAAACTGCATCTACAACTTATTTTGTTGAGGAAACCAGTAGAAGCTATACCAGCAAGAGCACTCTTTTGCTGGTATAAGCTACATCTCCATGAGGAGGGTTTCCTCATGTAGCTATACCAGCAAACTTCTTGAGTCCCAATCTCATGCCTTCACTACAAGACCATACTTTCTCCCTATATGCTGAACAGTAAAAAATTACAGTTTACAGTCTTAAGGTAGATTGGGAGATAATACAGTGCAGTAAGATGAAGGACAAATATATGGCAGGTATGTGGGATGACACTGTGGCTGGAATCTATCTTAGAACAGGCAGGAACTGATGAATATTAAAAGCAAAAAGAGGATTAGGAGCTCTTTTACCTTCACCATTGCTTCTGTGTGCTTATAAATTTGAGAAGGAAACTTGGGAAATACTTTTGCTTTGGATTGCTGACTGAAGCATCAGATACTACAGTAATGCACACTAGAAAATCCTAAAGTAGATAGGTACCTGCTGCTTTCTATCCAATATTTAAAGATAAACCACAAGTGAAGGGCTGCAGGACTGTGTCCTCACTTAGGCAAGTGGCTTGTGGTCCTCAGTCCCCCCCTTCCCCAAAAAAGACAACAAGACCCAGATCTGTTTTGTAAACTTCTTTCACCTCAGTGCATGGTAAAAGCCCCCATTAATCATGCTAAGTAGGGGATTCAGCACAATACCTAAAATTTCACCTGTTTGCTTTTTCTTTCAAGTTCTGTCAGGCCTTCTCCCTCTTACTCTTGTGGTGCCCTTGTATTCCTTATGCTGCTGATATTCCAAAACAAACATGTGTTGTACCCTTCAGGATATAAAATAATTGTGTAGAATACAAGAGAACACCCTTACATGACCCTGTATCGACAAGTGGTAGTGAGGCTCTATGGTAGTTATGACATCATTAGCCTGGAGCATGCTGGGTCATCATGGCAGAATAGAAGGTAAACAGCTGAAGAAGGGATGACTATCTCAAGAATGGAAATGGGATGTATGGGGAGAAATGTAAGTTACTAAACAATGGTGTGCTTCCTGTCCGTCTTAGCTTGTCTAGTACCTGTTTTTTGTCTAGTACCTGTTTCTGAAGGGAATGGATGGCATTTTCATAATTTGATCTGCAGTTCATCTTTTAAGAAACTAGCACTGAGCACGTCCTGTGAATCCTAGCTGGAGAGGCAGTGTAGAGTCTGTGTTCTTTGTTAATGGACATTGGGAAAGAGAGGGAACCATATGTTTCATTGTACAGCATTACACAACCATAGACTATGTAACTAGTCTCAAGTTTTGCAAAAGACTGGTCTTCCCCATCAAAAGGTAACGTGTCATGCTGACACACTCTGCTCCTTCCCCTCTCCAGGAACTTTGTCAAGCATTTTATTGATTTCCCTAAGCCATTGATTGCAGTGGTGAATGGTCCAGCTGTTGGAATCTCTGTAACTCTTCTTGGACTCTTTGACATTGTCTATGCTACCCACAGGGTAAGTAGATTGCATGGCTGATCTCAATCCAGTGTTTGTAAATCCCTGTCTACACTAGACATTTGTGGAAATGAAATTTACCAAAGTAAGCTGCACCTGTGTAAGCACTGCTTTGCATCAATGCAACCCATCTACAGTAGGGGTTTGCGCTTGTGTAACTAAACTGATGTTCTTACACCCATGATATTTCTCTCATGTAGATATGGCCTGTAATTTGAACACAGCCACCAAGAACAATGAGACTCGATATGAGCTCTGTTGAGGAAAACGTCATTACATGTTGGCACAATAGAGGGTGGATGATATGAAATTATACTTTTAATAAGTTTGTTAACAATTAGGCCATTTTTAACCCACTATAACCAATGCCATTAGAGAATCAGAATACAATAGACTAACTTTACCAAATGTATAATTTAAAACCCCATGATAGCTTTTCTTTAGTCAGCTCAGAGATGACTGAGATTACCAAATTTACTATACAAAGAGCTATGCTGAAGCTTGAAATAAAATCCGAATACATACACAATATAGATTGTTACTTCACAAAATAGGCAGCATCTGTCATTCATTTGTTGTAAATTATTCTTTACTGCTTCTACATAATTAATGTTCTCTCTGGTCTTGAGGCCTATTTTCTCATTCCTCAAATGAGAGAGATTATTTCTGTGCTATACCGTTAAACATCTAGTGTGGAATGGAGAATTTTATGGTTTTGTCTTGTTTATTTGGGTTACTGTTCTCTGTGCCAAGGAAACTGTGTCAACAAACCCTGAATTGCCAGATTCCTTTGCTGAACTTCCCCAGCAAAAATCTGGTAAACATTAAATAGAACAAATGATGTATTGTTACCATCTCATATTTGATATATGGTGCTAGAAGCTGTGTCCAGGTTTGGTGTAAGTAGAAGATCAATTTTAAACTGAATGTGATACCCCATACCAATAAAATGAGAGAGATGTTTACTCAAATTTACATGACTGGCATATTTATTGCCATTATCTAATGGTACAGAAGGTCCATACTCAGATAGAAAAGAAGTTTTGGAAGAGAAATGAATCCACATCATATTTGAGGCAAACCTAAGATATAAAAACTCTAGTTGTTTTTTTTTTAAGACAACCTATTACCTCCTGAGCTAAAAAAAGTAATTCTTAATGGGTACCAGTCTCAGATTGTTGCTTCAGCATTTATATCAATCAAACTTTTTTCTGCCAATCTGTTAGATAGTAGTTCATCATTCTAAGATTCGATATATTGCATGCATAAATTAGTATACAGTATGTCTTTTTTAAATGAAACCTTATTCAATTGTCTCACTGTATAACTGTTTGTAATAGAGTAGAGGTGCCCAGCCTTTTATTACAGTGAGTGCGGTATTGGAAACTTGGCAGAAACTAGAGATTCATACTCAATTTGCATGTACATTTTTGTTTTTAAAATAGAAGATACTCAGTGAAATCCAGCAGTTCAATTTTTTTTTTAACCCTGTAAATGAGTTTTAACTTGGAGCTAGTTTAGGGTTCCATGTGACATCACATTGTGCACTTTTGCCATAACTTCTTTATTAAAATGTTCAAGGTTTCAGCTCTGAAGCAAGTGTGTAATAGAATTTAAGTGGGGAGAAAAAAGTCTTACAATGTTTTAAAAAAAAAAAGTGCTATGATTCTTTACAGACAACTTACCAGTATTGCTGTAAATTGAGAAATGTTGTGTTCAGAAGTGATATTTTTCCATGTATTTATGCTATTTACACTATTTAACTTCTGGGGGAAATGTATGTAAATATTCTATATGGAAAAGTGCTGCACATATGTTAGGGTTAGTTTGGTTTTTTCCCCAAAAGGCTTTCAGTAGTCAAATTTATGGTCCAGTCCTGTGCATAAAATTCACTGCCAGAATTGGGGCCTTTGTAACTCTTGGTTCCTGCCTTGGGTCTCCTGTAAATGAGCTTGTTGTGCCATTATTGATTCCTTATTAGGTAGTGTCACTTTAGTTCTCCCCTTGCAGAGGTCTGTGTGTGTCTCTCTGAACAAGCTCTGTCTCTGCAGTTCCAGGCAGTTCTATGTCCAAGACTGTGCCTCTTTCCCAGTGGCTGATGTGGAACCTGGGCCTGCCCTCTACTGCAGGCTGGGGTGCTGGCACAATTTGTATAGTGGGGATGCTGAGACCATTGAACCAAACTGTAAACCCTGTATGTAATGGAAACCACTTCAAACCAGGGAGTGCGGTAGCACCCCCAGTTCCAGCACCAATGACTCTAGGTGCCAGCCCAGGGACCCTGTGCTCTGCAACTATAATCTACTTACTCCCAGCCCTGGTTACTACTTCCCTAGGCTCTGTCCTACTCCCTTCTTCTATCCTCTGGCACCTCTGGCTTTACCCCCCATCTAAGCTTCCTCTTCTCCCTATGACTACTTCCCCCTTTGGCTTCTTACTGGACTCTGTAATCTGACAGACCTCCCTTCTGTCAGAAAGTGATTGATTACATGCTATTTCCCCTTGTCTCCTCTCCCCCTTCTGTTCTCAGCTTCTTAGCTTCATAAGACTTTAACATAAAAACTAGACTCTAGTATTTTTCTTCTATTTAAAATGACAAATTTAATGTTTGATTCCTCACTTTAAAGTTGGATTTATTCTTTAATAGGCCACGTTTCACACCCCATTTAGTGAACTTGGCCAGAGTCCAGAAGGATGTTCTTCTTACATGTTTCCAAAGATAATGGGCTTATCCAAGGTAAGAGAACACAAGTCTGTACTTTAACTTAGTGCTTTCTACCTACGTTAACTGAACTCCAGTTTTCCTCAGTAGTGCCATCCAGCTACATGAGTGAGAAGGGTGACTGTGGGAGAGTCGTTTAAATGGAGCCCTCTCCCATTGTGCTTTGCACTCTGCTTAATAAAACTCGTTTTTTAAACATGAGGAAAGTAGTCAAATAGTATCACCATGGTCACTGAAATAAAGAGAGAGCTGAATATCAAAACTAACGAAAAAAATCCGCTGCCAGAGGTATGCAACTGTTCTCTCTCTCCCGTTTTTCCCCCAAACCATATCTCTCAGCTTTCACTGAGGGCTTGCATCTTTCCTCCAGCAATGCTGAGGCAGTTGTAAAGTTGTCAGGAATGATATTGCACTAAAAAGCACCCCTCAGCTGAGCACCTCTGTCAGGCAGGGAGCAGTAGTTGTAGGTACTCCTGCTGAACCTTTGGGAAAACTAGATATCCAGTCTTTCCTCAGTTTTGTTAGGAAGCTTTTTCACAAATTCCAGAACCTTTCTCTACTACCTGTTAAAGGCTGAGTTATTTGTTAGTCTCCTATCAACAGACTCATGCATTTCTCTCTTCTGAGCCTGCAGTAGGAATAAAAAAAAAATCCAATAAAAAGGCTTAAATGCACTCAATCAAAATAGAGCAAATCTTATCTTTTCCTATTAAAGTTGCATAATTCCCAATAGCTGTTATTTAGGTATGCCACCGTGATAGTTCTGGCAGTTTTAAATAGCTATATCAGGTATATATTGCCTTTATGTTAAAAAAATTTCTCAATATAAATTATGACGATTTTGTATAGTGCACAGGGAAATGGGTGCTTTATAGTCACTAGGAAGACAGGGATTATCTCTTCAGCAATTTACAGAGTGCCAGTCCCTGTTCTGGAGAATTTAGAATAGCTGAATAAGTAACAATTAGTTTTGACATTAGCTAATCTGGGGTGATCTTAGAGGGGACGGCCCTTCCTGTGCCAGATTCTCTGACAGCTGTACAGCTACCCACAATGCTCTAGGATGCAATCCCTCATTGCGTACCTGCGGCCAAACCCTTTTCAGAGAACAGAAATTAACGGGCAACATTTAAGTTTCCTTTTCTACTATGAAAAGGAGCGCTGTAAACTGGAGGTTTATGTTTCTCTATTTTTCTTTTTAGTTTTTTAATTCTTGACAGCCTTTTGTTTTCTTTCATGTAGGCAAACGAGATGCTTCTTTTCAACAAGAAGTTGACTGCAGGGGAAGCATATGCCCAGGGACTTGTGACTGAGGTTTTCCCTGACAGGACTTTTGAAAAGGAAGTTTGGATAAGACTTAAAGCTTATGCAAATCTCCCCAAAAACGTTAGTATTTAAAAATTGTGTATATACAGCCTGTAACAAGAGAGAGTCCCCGCTCTCTTATGAGCAGACACTGTAACAGGGTGCTATATAGAGTCCAAACTTACCGTCTTGGGGTTTGGCTTTATTGGTAATTGAAAAAATAACAAACCTCAACCTAAGTTTTCTTCTCAAGCTTGGTTGTTCCTATGGTTTTTCCTCCAGGAATTAATGTCACAGTTGCCTCTGTCCCAAGTTGGCAAGATGCACTTGCATTTATGGCTCATCACTTTTCATTCAAGTACCTTTAAGAAATTAGCTGTTAATCCACTTGAAAATTATGTGCATTTGCCTTGGATGCTAACTCCTGTAGGGCTGACAGAGATACTGGTTTCAACAGCTTTTTTATTTATTTATTTAATAGTTACAAGTTGCTACAACTGCTGTCATGTGGGATATTCATTTTACTGACTTACCTAGGAGTGGTACCTTCAGCACCTTCAAAAGTGGATTACTACACAAACCAACAAACTACCTCTGGGGAAAAAAGCCTGAATCTCTGCACACACATTTCTCTCCCGAAAAGAAAATAACCTACATCCATAGTCCATCTCTTTTCTGACTACTTGGAATGTGTAGAAAAACATAATGAGCTGGTATCATAATAGACACTCTCATACCAGCAGTTTATAAAAACTCAATTTATATTTGGAGCTGCAGGTAGTCTAACAAATTCCCAATTCACACGTTTGCCCACACACATTCTGGGCATTGACTGGATAGATGTCCTCCTGAAACCACACCCTACTAAGTAGTCTTAGCAGCAATTAAGCAGAGGCCCCTGTGTATGATGCCAAATTAAATTAAAAATCTAACTGGAATACAGTTCGGTTTAGATACTGCATATTGAGTGCTTCTCACATGCTACTTTTCAGAATGCTGAACTGAGGGAATGTGTAGAATAACATACTTGTACTACGTATGCCTCACAAATTGTGAGCTTTTGTTTTGTTTTTTTTTCTTCTCCCAGTCCTTGGCTCTGTCAAAGCAGTTAATACGAGGTGTGGAAAAGGAGAAGCTGCATGCAGTTAACTGTCAAGAGTGTGAACTCCTCAGGGAAAGGTGGTTATCTGACGAATGCATGAATGCTGTTATGAGCTTCTTTGGGAAGAAATCAAAACTCTAATTTTTATTGTTGGTGAAGATCAAACTCCTGAAGCTCATCTGTTTATCCTCACTGAAAGGATTTTAATAAGTTAATACTCTTTTTGGGGGGTAAATCCTAGTTGTGCCTTTTTATTGATGTTGATTATTACTGTATTAATTATTGTATAGAAACAATTTAATAAAAATGTTGTTAACTTGTAAGTTTTATCTTTCTGTGGCCTGACATTCTGTATTCAGACATGAATTTGTGATGCCAAACACATTGGATCCTTCTGCCTGGGTTGTTGGCTGGGAAAGCATTCATTGCTTTACATGCTGAAATGATGTCTTTGAATATAACTACAGCTGTTTGTCTTCCAGAAGGAGTCACGGATTCAATAGCACCAAATCTTGATAGTTCTTGGATAACTGAGTGATAGTCATATGATGCTAATATGTTTCTTTTTGTCCATCTAATATAGAAAAGGAAATATTGTATAAGTAAAAAATAAATATTAATTGCAGCTCATTATTGCTTTGGTAAAGTGACATGAAGGGAAAAGGCCCTATTACTTTAAATAATTCCCTGAGGTTTTGTTGATGTTACCTTATTTCTTGGCCTTCCAAGTGAATACTGTTGTTTAAAAGGTGTTCACCTGGCAGGCATTATAGAGATCTTCTCGTTTTATATTTATTTCCAATGTTAGAAATAACCTCTTGCCTAAGGCTGGAGCACTAAAAAAGCTTGAAACTGCAGAAGATTTTTTTAAAATGCTGTAAAGACTCAAATCTGGTATTTTCAAAAGAGACTAGAAAAAGTGGTTGCATATCTGCATATTATCAGGGCAGCACATCCTGCATTGCAAGCTGCTGCTCTGGCAGATCTCAGCATATGACTACAGGCAATGTTTCCATGCCTATTTGTGACCAATACGGCCACTGTTGAACCCACACATGCCTCATTCTGTCTGTCCAAGCTAGGACAAGCTCCCTAGCCATTTACCTATCAGCAGCTGCTAGTAATGCTATGTGAGAATAACTTTCTCAACTGCAGCCCCAAGCCGGCTCATTCAACTTGAGTGTGTTCAGGAAAGATTTATAATTATAAAAATGTCTGATGGCTTTTTGAGGATGTCTTAATTCCTTCTATTCAAGACTTGTATCTTAAAAGGACACATTTGAATCCTAACTACAGCAGAAAATGTTGTCATGGATTAAAAAATGTGGCCAGGATTTTGTCCATTTACTGCTTTTAAGTTAACTGGAGATTTGCCATTGACTTCAGTGGGAACAGGATTTTACCCAGTGTATTTTGAACAAATCAGTTTCCTGAGGGGGTTGAAACCATATTCAACAGCACTGAGCTGTCTCATGAGATTCAAAGAAACTGCTGTGTAGTTTTAGCACATAAGATGAACAAAGTGCAAAAAGTAAATGGCATTAAAGGTGAAAAATAAATTGTTTTAATAATCAAAGGTTTCAGCAACATAGGTAGATTGAAAAAAATTCTTGTGTCTGTTCTAGAAAACACCAATGAGCCTTAAATTATATGATTGTGACATGCCAACAAAATGTAGGCTGACCTACCTGCTCTAAATTCTTGTGCATCTCCCCCTCGATACTTGGTAAAAGCACATGAGACAGGCACACTGG
This sequence comes from Mauremys reevesii, assembly GCF_016161935.1. NCBI lineage: Eukaryota > Metazoa > Chordata > Testudines > Geoemydidae > Mauremys > Mauremys reevesii. The sequence goes on along the minus strand of NC_052624.1, from coordinate 171,053,964 downwards.
CCTTCACTTCATTTCCAGCCTCTTGTTAGTTTATCATAACCATAACACTATAAATATACTGAGCCAAATTCATCCCTGATGTATCTCCACTAAAGGCAATGGAGTTACAATGGGATGAATTTGGTCCATTTTAGTGGTACTGAAATATGTGGAAAGGAACAAGGAGAAGGGAGTGAACTAGAGAGGTCCTGCTAATTTATCATAAATTTCACTTTAAAAAAAATTGCAGATAAGGGAATTCAACAGGCAAGAAAGTTGCCTTCATGCATAACTATAATTAACAGTACTTAACAGTACGAAACTTGATGTACTTAGTCTCTTTGACAAGCAACTGCACATTTTCCTATTATGTCAAAATCTTGACCACATGTATGAAGTCATAATGACTAATGGGTACTATGTTAATAAGTTATTGTGATATAAAAGACTCAATTTAACAGAACTGAAGCAAAAGAAGAGTGCCCTTTCTCTTTTTGTCTTCTCCTCCTCCCCAGCTGAGCAAGCCAGAGCCAAATTCATCACCATCCTAGCAATAGTTTCTGTAGGGAAAGCAAAATTGATTGGTACAACAAGAGTGCATTAGAGCTGCTAACCTTTTTGCAAATAAGTGTAACTGACAGCTAATTGTATATTATATCCACCGGAGCGCTCTGCTATTATAAAACTGGTCACTTGGCGGGTCTTCAGATTCTCCAACAGGAATAACAGGGAACCATCTGTAGCATTATATGCCCCAGAAAATCTGTTGGCTGCGGGAGTCCTGGCTCATCACAATTCCATTGACTTGTTCAAGGATCATACGATTTAAAAGGATCTTGTGAAGACTGGTAGGTCAAACACTTGAACTGCTTTGGAGCGCAGGGATGTAATTGCAGATACCTGCATGTGATCACCCCAGCTTTTTTGTAATATGAAGAGGTCAGTTTTCTGATATGCTTAGGGCTCTCCCCACCCCCGCTTTTTGTAAATTTCACTTTTGCCTTTATACTAGAATGACACAGAATGATACAGTTGGGGAAAACTGTACATATATGCCAGCAATCATGACTGACTAGTGTAAAGTCAAAACTAATGCAAGGGGTTATGTTTTTATTAAGTCATCAGAGCCAAAGGCAACAGGAAACTGTAACTGAACTACAGATGCAGCTTTTTAGAGGGTAGATAATTGTTCTTCTCAGCCTGATGTTTATTGTTATAGAAATGACAAGCCGATCGTGTTTACAATATTCCTGTACCTGTAGCACCGTGGGCTGATTGTTATCTGATAGCTAGACAAAGAGGTGCATCAATCACATGAATTGGGGAGCTTTTCAGCTTGCTGGATTCTGAGCTTGGGATATCCTGCTGCTAAAATCTTTGAACAGGAACTGATATTTACAAGTGATCTGTGATAAGATTAAAGCTGCCAATCTGAAATTGAACCAAAAGAAATGCAAGTTGTTCCAAAAAGAGGTAATTTACCTTGGGTGTACAGGAAGTTTGGGGTGTGGGAGATTTCCATAGAAACAAAAGAAAATTGAGATTATGCAGAACTGGCCAATTCCCCAGACAATCGCACATCTGCAGTTTTGTAGGGCCCTTCTCCTAATACAGAAAGATCATTTGTGGATTTGCTAATATTGCAAAATCACTACATAGAGTGGATGAGAAAGGGAAAACATTTTAATGGTCAGCAGAATGTACTTTTCAGGGCTGATAAGCGTTTTTGTGACAGCTCCTGTCTTGGCCTATCCATATTTCAAAACCCTTTTCATATTGGATGCTGATAGCAGTGATTACTGATTCGGGTCAATGTTGACACAAGAAAACAAAGGACTTGAGAGGGTGGTGGCTTATCTTTCTCCAGAGAGAAATTATTTCCCCACCTGAAATAAACTCTTGGCAGCGGTTAAATCTATAGAACATTTTCACCATTTGTACTGAAGGAAATCTGTGGTCAGGGCAGACCTTGCATCTCTACAATGATGCTTTAGATTTAGGATTCTGAGGGGCAACTTGCCAGGTGGTTGGAAAAACTGCAGTGTTATGATCTCACAGTCATGCACTTTAGTAATGCTAATGCCTTGTCCAGCGGTCCCTGTTGGAAGGCTAATTGCAAACACTGCCCTTACTCAAGAAAGCAAGGAATTAGTTGCTCAAGGAAATGAGTGTGCTCAGGAAGACATGGCTGTCTCCTCTCTTTCATAACTTGCAGAAGTGCAAAAGTTCCTGGTTCACGCACTGGAACAGTGGATATGAGTGTCCAAAAGTAGACTTCAGAACAAATAAAAGCTTCCTAGAAAGAGGATCCTGATATCAAAATGTGATTGGAAAATCATTTGGAAAACACAGCCAACTTGAAAGGTAACATGCCTCTCAAAATACTACAGTAAAAGCTTTCTGGTCAGAGTAGCAAAGCTTGGAGTTCAAAAATAAAATATTGTATAGGATATAAGAAACATCAGCTGGCGATGGGTAGCAATATCAGCTGGTTCTCACAGATGCACTGAAAAAAGAGGATATTCATTAATAATCTGGAAGAGGAAGTTTGTAGCATGTTAATGTCATTCAGAGATAATTTTGGAGATGCTGTGAACACCAGATAGGTCAGAAACATTACAAAAGGACAAAGGTACATTTGGTAAGAAATAACAGCACCATGAGATTCATCTTAGAAGTATATTAGGATAAACCATCAGTGGACGTGGGATGGAGGAGAAAGACAATAAATGGGAGGAGAAGCCTCTAACACTCTCAGACTGCAAAAAGTGTTGTGTGAGTGCGCACAGCAAATTAGTGAAGAGTGTGCAATGTGAAACAAGAAAAATGAGCTAATGGAATTTTGGGTTACATATGATGAGGCATCAAAGCAGGGAGGTAACAGTCCATCTAAAATGTTGGCAAGTTCTATTCTATTTAAGTTCTTATAATGCTCTCACCACACCTCGGAAAACCTAGTTCTGGACACCTCATTGCCAGAAACATGTAGAGAAGCAGAACCTTTGAATGCATCTTGGTATTTTAATTTTTATAGAACTGTCTCTCTAATCCCTTTGCCTGTAAAGTCAGGGGTCTTAATTACCATCTGACACTCTGTGTATGGTGCAAAAGGAAGATAAATCTGCCACAATGGGACCAAATTTAGCTAGTATAAAACTGGAGTAACTCCACTAACTTATTTCTGTTTTACATCAGTATAAGTGAAAGCAAAATTTGGCCCATAACAGCTCCTAAAATAGCATTCCTAGCTATATCCCCACGTATAATCACACTGTTAAAGTGATATCTCTGCCTACAATATCCTGAAAGGATAAGACTGATGAGTTTTACCTTACAATTACTGCTGACATCGGGGTGTCCTTTAAATTAAATCTGAATTGCCTGTATTTCTCAGCAAGCCTGTTGGAAATGTTTCTTTTCCAGAGTGGTACATGGTCTGGCTCTGGTGAAAAATAAAGCTCACGATGTAGCCCCTTACCGGTTAAAAGATTTTCAAAGCTGAAGCTGTGGAAACCTGAACTCAAGCAAGAGAGAAATTAAAAATATAGAATGAACCTTCAGTTTTCTTAGCCAAGATTTTTTGTCACCAACAGTGATTTTAGCTGCCTCAATGTTTGGGGGACTAACTTGTGACACCTTAAAGAGGGCCCAGTTTTCAGAAAGCACTGTGCACCAGCTCCTTGGAAAGCAGGACCTCTTAAAGTGTCACAAATTGGGCACCAAAAATCACTAGTCATTTTTGAAAATCTTGGCCCTCAAACATATTTAAAATCTATTGCAGCACAGAATCTGCTTCTTTATGTAAGCAGAGTCAGGGTGAGCTCTACCCTGACATCTGGTGGTGAATTATGGGGAGTGTGGAAAGGAATTTCAGGTATTTGCATTGCTACACCCACCCCACCTAGCATAGCCGATGACAGCCTGGGATGGTTATTTTGACAGCTCTGGGATCCCCAATTTCTTTGTTATTGGGGCAGGAGGACTAAGGTGTTGTCACCCTGATTATGTGAATGAGGAACTATGAGACTGCTTTATGATAGAGATGTCTCAACATCAATTAAGTAGCACTTGCTAGACAAGGGACATGGGTGCCAAAACCCAGTGAAAATGAGAGGTTGGGGACTGGTGTGTGTACCTGATGGTATGGGTCCCCTTTGAGGGCCTGGAACACCAATTGCACATCCTCCTCTCTCCTGAAGAGCAGAGCTAATTTTGATTCCATTAGGAGTCCATCTAGAGGCTGCTGAGCTGAATTCACGTTGGGCCAATGGTGCACCAGCACTGGGGCTCCCCTGCTATGAGCTGAAATCACTAAAAGAGCTAAGCTTACTGAGCTGAGATCACCGAGTGCTGTGTTAACTAGTGGGGGAGCCTGAAGATCTATTGCTAAATGGCTGGCAGAGCGGAGTAGTTTGCAGCACATTGGAGCAGCCCACGGAACAGTGAGTGGAGTGGAGCGGTTTACGGGGACAGCTGGAGCAGCTCCTGGGTCAGCTGAAGGAGCGGCACAGCTGGTGGAGTGGAGCTGGTCGTGGTGAAGGCTGCAGCAGAACTCCACGGAGAGACGGAGCAGTTGGCCCTGGCCCACGTAAGGTGCCCCTTAACACCCTGTGTGTGCCCTCCTCCCTCCCATTTCCACCCAGGCTGGGGGGGTAAAACTGCAGATAAACTTTTGAACTCTGGGGTGGCACTGACCAGAGACAGTTGGGTTGTTGGACTTTGGGGTGATTGGACTTAAGACCCTAAGGGGGAAATGACATTGCCAAACGTACTTGGAGATGGGTTTGTTTTGCTTATGGTTTGTGTTATAATCCTGTTTGTGGTGTTTCTCCAACGTGATGCCGCATTGTTTCCCTCCTTTATTAAAAGGATTTTGCTACACTCAGACTCTGTGCTTGCGGTTTTGCATTGCATTATTGAAACGGAACCCCTGGACACTGAACCCGGCCCTTGTTACTGCCAACTCAGAGGGGCAGAAGGGTTACACGTTAATATGCAAATGACTTCTTATAGTAGTAACCAGTTATAGGCAAATTCATATGATTACATATTGGTACATAAATCATCTCACTATTCATGTCACAAGGATATCAGGAAATTGTTATATTAAATGCTTACATTCAGATCCTAGCCAATTGCAAATGAACATAACAAAAAGAAGCTTACAACATTGTAAGCATTTGGAATAAGTGAAGGATTCTTACTGGTGCCTGGAGTTCTTAGAGATAGCGCAGCATATTCACACTTACAAGTACTGCACTGCTTTGTGGTGCCTTATGGTAGCACCTTCTCCCAGCAGTGTCTGTTACCATGCTTTTGCACCCCCAGCCTTTCCCCTCAGCATCTCAGAAGGTCCTGAGAGCAAGGCTATATAAGGGATGCAGCACCCACTATCACCTCAATTCCTTCCACTGCAATGGCAGAGAACAAAAAGTGACTATGACTCTGACAAAGAGGGGGAGGTGTGTGGGAAGTGTGAATGTGCAGCGCCATCTCAACTCCAGTTACAAGTGAGTAACCTTCATTTCTTCTTTGAATGGCTCTGCATATTCCCACTTATGGGATAGACTAATAAGCAGTGCTGAAAATAACATGGAGATAGGCACAAAGTTGTAAATGAACAAAGATTGCAGCACGGCTCTAACAAATTCAACATCGGCATTAGCAGCCAAGTCCAAAGCATAATGCGTAGTGAAAGTTGTGAACAGAACTCCAGGTAGCAGCTCTGCAAATCTCAAGAGCAGAGACTTGTTTAATGCAAACAAAAACGGTTGCCACAGCTCTAGTGGAATATGGATGTATTGTCCCAGGTATAGGAGTCTCTGCCAACTAATAACATTAAATGGCTTCAGGGCCGCCCAGAGGGGGGGGGCAAGAGGTGCAATTTGCACCAGGCCCTGAACCCCACAGGGGCCCCCACCAGACTTTTTCGGGGGCTCTGGAGCGGGGTTCTTCACTCACTCCAGGGGGCCTGGAAAACTCTTGCGGGGCCGGGCGCAGGAGCTTCTTCTGCTCCCGATCTTCGCCGGCGGCGGGTCCTTCCGCTCCGGGGTGGAAGGACCCCCCGCTGGCGAATTACCGCCGAAGATGGAGCGGGACCCGCCGCCGAGTTCAGCTCGGTCTTAGGCGGTAATTCGGGGGGCCCTTCCCTTCTGGGACCCGCCGCCGAAGTGCCCCGAAGACCCGTGGCGGGGCCCCCCCTCCGCCGAATTACCGCCGAAGACCGGGCTGCACTTCGGCGGCGGGTCCCGCTTCGGCGGTAATTCAGCGGCGGTGGGGGGGCCCCGCCGTGGGTCTTCGGGGCACTTCGGCGGCGGGTCCCGGAACGGAAGGGCCCCCCACTGCCGAAGACCCCGGGCCCCCGGAATCCTCTGGGCGGCCCTGAATGGCTTAATTCATCTAGAAATGATCTGGGGAAAAAATGTATATCCCATGTGATTTGATTTATTTATTTATTTATTTATTTTTTAGAATAACAAAAACAATCTGGATGATTTATGAAAACTTTTAGTTCTGTCTAAATAAGAAGCAAAGTATGTAAAGTCAATTCAACCTTATTAGAACGTGACTTGGGTGAAAAAACAGCAAATTAATGAACAGATTGACATGAAAATCTGAAACTACCTTTGGCAAAAACCTGGGATCAGGCCAAAGAATCACATTATCTTTGTGGAAAATAGTGAATGATGGATCAGCCATAAGACCATTTAGCTCATTCACCCTTCTGGCAGATGTTATAACAACTATAAAAGCCATTTTAATAGATAAACAATGTAAAGAACACTCAGCAAAAGGGTGGTTTCATCAGCCTGGCTAGAATAGGGTGACCAGACAGCAAATGTGAAAAATCGGGACAGCGGATGGGGGGTAATAGGAACCTATATAAGAAAAAGACCCAAAAATCAGGACATCCAGTCACCCTAGGCTAGAACTAAATTGAGATCCCAAGGAAGGAAAGTATGTCTCAAAGGAGGATGCACAGATATGCCCTTCATACATTTCTTAATGGTATTATGTACAAACAATGATCTACTATCAAACAAAGGCAGAAATGGCTGCCAAGTGAACCCTTAATGATGAATTAATCCTGCATCTTTAAAAACATAAAATCTTCTAGTACACAATGTATGGATGCTGAAGCAGAAGAACCACCCTTTCCAGTCATCCAAGTCACAAATCTGGTCCATTTTGACTTTTGTAACCATGTCTGGTTGACTGATTCCTAACATTAAGCAGCACATTGCAAACAGCCAACATGTAACTCACAAGCCAAATGCAGCTATAGTCACCTTCATCTTTAACATGGAGGGTGGCCTGTGGAGATGACAGTTCCCAGCATATGGTGTTCCACCTTGATCCAAGTGGTATCACATGATAGGACTAGTCATTATCAAAGGCTGTGCTTCGTTGGTAAAGAGGGGGGCACCTGCAATTTCCACTCCATTTCATATATTTTAGGTGCTGTTATTACTGTGCTATTGGCAACTGACATCTCTCCCTCAGAAGCAAGGCAAAGTTTTGATGCTCCTGCCTGCGCCATAACTATAGATTATATACAAATGTATATACATACATTCTCCTTCCTCCTCACTAGCGCACTGATAAAGCAGCTCCTTCAGTGGATCCTGCAGTTTGCAGTGAAGTCTGGATAGTTTTATAAACAGTTTGGAGATATCCTCCTCCTTGTTATAGGAGTTAACTTTCTGACACTTTCCTAGTGGGGGCAGTTTCAGGAAAGCTCGCTCCCCAGACATCCTTCTTGAAGAGAGATGGCCCTTTATTTCATGGGACAAGGTAAGTGAACACTCTTGCAAGGTAGGCTGAACTCTCCTCTCTCCTTTATAGACAGGCTGAACAAAGTGCCCACCTGGTGGGAATCGGGCTCTCACATCCTTGGCCTTGCTGCTTTGGATCACAGAAGTCACAATAGTTCTGTGACATCACAAAAAGACAATGGAAGGAGGAGAATGTATGCTCCAACACACTAGATAGTGGGCTCAGGAGCTGAGTGGTTACATTCTTCTGCTCTATTGCTTCATGTTCTAGGACTAATACTGGGTCCGTAACATCAAGTGGACTGTAACAGTTGACATTGCTATCTCCTCCCACTAGACTAAGAGCTCCAAGATCTTTTAATTTCCTGTGTTTTAAGATGAATTGTTATAGGTAGTAGTAATTTGGATTATTAGTAGGATTTGATTATTAGAAATATAGACAGTTTGGTTTTGTGATGACTGGGAAACCTGCATGGTTAATTGCCTACTGGGCACAAAGGTTGTGGATCTCACAAGACCTCTAGATAGATGTATGTGCATAGCTGGGGAGGAGCCAGTGGTCATGATGCATGTGGGTACCAGTGACATAGGAAAAGGTAGGTGAGAGGCCCTAGAGGCCAAATTTAGGCTGCTTGGTAAGAGATTAAAGTCCAGGACCTACCTCCCCATGGTAGCATTCTCTGGACTGCTCCCAGTTCCACACACAGGGCCAGAAAGACAAAGGCAAAACTGCAGGACCTCAATGCATGGATGACATGATGGTGAAGGGAGGGGAGGGGTTTAGGTTTATTAAGAACTGAGTAACCTTTTGGGTAAGGAGGAGCGTATGCAGGAATGATGGGCACCACTTAAACCAAAATGGAACCAGATTGCTGGCATGTGACATTTAAAAAGATCATAGAGGATTTTTTAAACTAAGGGCTGAGGGTAAGCTGACAGGTAAGCAGCAGTACACAGTTCAGGCGCAGAAATCCCTTAGCAGAGGCCCGACTTTGTAATGTGCCGAGGGGTACTCCCCCTGGCTCTGCCCCCACTCCACCCCTTCTTCCAAGGCTCTGCCCCACCTCTTCCTGCCCCTGCTCCTCCCCTTTTCTCACTAGCACTTCCTGCACACTATGGAACAGCTGATCATGATGGGTGGGAGGCGCTGGGAGGCGGGAAGGCGCTGATCGTCGGGGCTGCCGGCAGGCGGGAGGTGCTGGGAGGAGGAGGGGAAGGAGCTGATGAGTATAAAAAAAAAAAAAAAGTATAGTAGTAGGAATATACCACCTGACCAGGATGGCGAGGGTGATTGTGAAATGCTCTGGGGGATAAGAGAGGCTACAAAGGCAGAAAATAAGTGATAATGGGGGATTTTGACATCCTCATATTAATGGGGGATTTTGGCTATCCTTATATAGACTAGGTATACATCACCTCAAAAATTTCTAGACAGAAATGAATGCCTTTAGGAGCAGCTCATCCTGCAATCCATAAGGGGAGAGGCAGTTCTTGATTTAGTCCAAAATAGAGCACAGGTTCTGGTCCAAGAGGTGAATATAGCTGAACCACTTAGTAACAGTAACCATAATGTAATTACATTTAATGTTCTTGCCGGGGGGAAATGCCAAAGGTACCCACCCATAGTAGCATTTAACTTCAAAAAGGGAAGCTATGCAAAAATGAGGAAGCTAGTAAGTGGAAATTAAAAGGAAAAGTCACAAGAGTGAAATGCCTAAACTCTGTATGGAGACTATTAAAAAACACCATAATAGAGGCTCAAACTACACAAACTCCAAATAAATTTAAAAAAAAAAAGTAAGAGGACCAAAAAAATGCCACCATGGCTAAATGGCAGAGTAAAAGAGGCAATTAGAGGCAAAAAGGCATATTTTAAAAATTGGAAGTCAAATCCCAATTAAGAAAATAGAAAAAGGTATTAACTCTGGGAAATCAAGTGTAAAAATAGAAGGTGAGCCAAAAAAGAATCTGAAGAGTAACTCGCTAAAGACACACAAACTAGCAACAAAAAATTATTTACATTAGAAGCAGGAAGCCTGCCAAACAGTCATTGGAGCCACTGGACGATTGAGGTGCTAAGAGAGCACACTAGGAAGGCAATGCCATTGCAGAGAAGCAAAATGAATTCCTTACAACGGTTTTCACTGCAGAGGATGTGGGAGAAATCTCTACATCTGAGCCATTCTTTTTAGGTGACAAATCGCAGGAACTGTCCCAAACTAAGGTGCCAATAGAGGAAGTATGGAACAAACTGACACATTAAACAGTAATAAGTCACTGGGATCAGATAGTATTCACCCAAGAATTCTGAAGGAACTCAAATATGAAATTGCAGAACTACTAGCTGTGCTATGTAACCTATCACTTAAACCAGCCTCTGTACCAGATGACTGAAGGGTAGCTAATGTAACACTGATTTTAAAAAAAAGGCTCTAGAGGTGATCCTGGAAATTACAGGCCTGTAAGCCTATCTTCAGTACGAAGCCAATTAACTGAAACTATAGTAAAGGACAGAAATATCAGACACAAATAAAACATGGTATGTTGGGGAAGAGTCAACACAGCTTTTGTAAAAGGAAATCAGGCTTCACAAACCTATTAGAATTCTTAGATGGGGTCAATAAGCATGTGGGCAAGGGTGATCCAGTCCATATAGTATACTTGGACTTTCAGAAAGCCTTTGACAAGGTCCCTCACCAATGGCTCTTAAGCAATGTAAGCAGTCATAGGATCAGAGGAAACATCCCTTCATGAATCAGTAACTGCTTAAAAGATTGGAAACAAACGGTAGGAATAAATGCTCACTTTTCACAATGGGGATAGGTAAATAGTGGGGTCCCACAGTGATCCATACTGGGACCTGTGCTGTTCAACATCTTCATGAATGATCTGGAAAAGGGGAGTGAACAGTGATGTGGCAAAATTTGCAGAAGATACAAAATCACTCAACATAGTTATTTTATTTTATCTTCTTGTGGAAAAGCATAAGAGCAACTTGTTAACAGCAGAAACAAATTAGTTTTTCATTCTCTTAACTCAGAAATGACTGGCACAATTTTTCCTCAGCTTTTCAGGAGAAATAATTTTTAAGCAGAGGAGAAATTTGGAAAAATTCGCCCCCAAAGAGAGAAATTGTGGCTAGTTAAAAGTACATGAAAACAAGGTTATAATGGAAATGATTATGAAACCTTAATTAGATTGGTCAGTGTTAGTGACTGCTTCATTAATAACTGAAGGAAAAAATTTGGCCAAACATGCAACGATTTATGCCCAGATCTTCAAAAGATAATTCCTGGTTATTACAACCTAATAAATCTTGTGAGAAAGAAACTGGGTTTTTTTTCTTGCATATGTATTGGACCAATTCTACCATGCCAGCTTTTATATGACAGCTTCTGGGCAGGTCTACACTTAAAACCCTGCAGTGGCACAGTTTCAGTGAAGATGTTACTACGCTGATAGGAGAGCTTCTCCCATCAGCATAATTAATCCACTTCCACGAGAGGTGGTAGCTCTGTTGATAGGTGAAGCCTTCCTGTTGACATAGTGCTGTCTACACCGGTGGGGTTAGGTCGGTATAACTGTCATTCAGGGGTGTGGATTTTTCATACCCCCTGAACAATGTAGTTTTACCAATACAAGTTTGTAGTGTAGACCTGGCCACTCTGATGTGGTCATTGTCAGTTCTTCGGATTCTGAAGATCCTGATCAAGTGTGAAACATAAAGATTGATTTGTTTTATATTTAGGGCTGTTTATCTCACAAAGTAACTGAGGAGTGGAGCTAAGAGCTGGGGAACATTTATTGGTTTAAGGAGTAGCCGTGGGATAATGGAGCCTTTTCACTGAACATTTTGGTTCCACTCACTGACCATAAAAAAAAAAAGTGTTTAGTAAGCATGAGAACACACCTAGCTCTTTAAAACTCAAAATATGGCTATTACAACCTATGAAAACAACAATTTTCAGATGTGTGCATCTTAAACATATAGCCCAACCAAAAAGGCTTGCCCACAATTTTAAAATAACGTGGACCATAATATATTCTTCAGGTGTTCATTTACCTATTTAGTGTAAATTCAGTTTGAACGGTGTGTACTATCAGTCTAGTGTAACATTGCTGCAATCCACATATTAATTCAAACCCTAAACTGTAAGTCCTCCTTAGACCTTTTGATTGGGTCATAATGTCTTGGTGACTGACAGAGTAAAGTTCTGAAGAACAGAGTTCTGATAAACTTGTACTTATAAAAAGAATATAGCAGCACATTGTGAGATTATTCAATTGTAATCATGATTTAGTATTGCTATGCTGTCAGGAAACAAATGTTCAGACTCAGCTTTTATGTTATCATTCATCAATTTTATTATACTTTCAGGGTCTTAACTTGGTTTATTATTGATATTTTTAGGATGTTTTAAGTGAACATTTATTCCCCCCTCCCCAACAGATAGCAATAAACTCTGAACTGCTACATATTTTGTTTCTGTGATTTGATGGCAATATTCCATGTATTTAAACTTAAGCTATATCATTAACTTAAATGATCCCATGTGCATAGTCCTTGTCAAATTTTCCCGGCTCTTCTAGTCAGGCTCCTCTAATCATGCCATTAAGGCAGATACTATTTTTTATACTAAAGGCAACTGTTGTATTCTCTCTCAGCACTGAACCTTCCATTTATCCTGCTTCTTATTATAAAGCAGTTGGGTCTCAGCCACAAAGAGATTCAGCAATGTGCAAAGAGAAAAGATGATCTCAAGAATACTTGATCACGCTGCTTGGAGGACAACATTTTATTCCAGGACAATAGAGTTGATAGATTTCACTAAGAGGAAGAGGATTCTAGACAGTGTTTTAGTGCCAATGAGCAGTAGTTTCAATTTAACTAAAACTGTGTGAGCTTTAAAATAAAGCATAAAATATTATTGACTAAAAAAAGTAGAGATTGATATTAGTAAGTATCTGAAGAACAGGGAATACATTTACAAGGAACTTAGTAGAGATTTTAATAGCATTTCAGATATGACATTAATATGAAAAGTCAAGGAAATTTGTAGGGAGCAACACTACAGATATAAATCTAGTTGAGTAGAAGAATGCAGACAAATAGTAAATGGAAACAAGTAGACATGGAGAAAGGTAACAAGTATTGTCTTCCAGTACTTGTCATTGGGACTAATTCTATTTACAGAATTCTCGTGGAGCAAGAACAAATTGCGTAGTATTGAAATTCACTAATAGAAGGAACAGTGGACTCAGACAAGAGAAGTACACAACTGCAAGAGGTTCTGAAGATTTAGTTGTGGGGGGCAGTGGATTTATTTTGTGCAGAAACATGTTTAGTCTCAGCTAAGCACTCACACCCACTTCATTTATCACTCATCAAAAAAAAGAGAGGGGTGGGAGTAAGCATGTTGCATCACAAAACAAACTTTTTTTTTAAAGATTATAACGAAGTAAAAAAACTGGCAGTTAGCAAAAGGGAAATATATTCCCTACCTTCTCTATCATCGTTTCCAGCAATAAATATTATTACAGTATAGGAGAATCCCAATTTCCTTACTATGTAAAAGAATAAGCACAACTGCTACAAATGGTTTAACTCTGAAACTGCTTGCAACTCCAACCACTTGCTTTTTTTACAAGTGCCATCCACACACGTAGCCCAAAACACTTTGTGCAGACTATAGAATACAGCAATAGAATTAACATTAAAAGTAGCATCTGTGGCAAAGAGAAGAGACATAGGCAAAGGAAGAAATATGTTTGAAATGAAATGTGAAGTTAGATTTGGTGTAAATGCCTAGATAGACCTGCAGTTTAGTCAATTAAGAGACCTGTTACTTACCTTACAGTACCTGTTGTTGTTCTAGATGATTTCTCCATGTGGATCCCATTCTAGGTACGAATATGCTCCCGCTGCCCAAGATTGGATTTTTTTTGGCCAGTAGTGTCTGTTGGGGCCAGGCATGTACTCTACATATCCTTGCACCCTCCACTCAAGGGCATAAAGAGCACAGCAGCCCCAAATGCCAATACAGAAGAGAATTCCAAAGCGAAAAGACTTTGCATTAGTGTGGAAGAAGGGTGGCTCATGGGATCTGTGCGGAGAAAATATCTTGAAGAACCACTGTTACTTACATTACAGTAACTGTTCTTTCTTCGAGTATTTGTTCATATGGATCCAACTCTAGGTGATTGTCTAGCACAGGGGTCTCAAATGACCACGACGGCCACATGAGGACTAGTACATTGGCCCGAGGGCCGCATTACTGACACCTCCCCCCCGCCGTCCTCGGCGCCCCCCCACTCCATCCCTTCCATGAGGCCCCTCCCCTGCCCCGCCTCTTCCCACCCCTTCCCTGCCCCCTTTCCAACCTCTTACCCGAAATCCCCCCAACTCCGCTCCCTCTCTCCCCCCAGGGGGTGCAGGAGGGGTGTGGGGTGTGGCAGGGGCTCAGGGTAGGGGGTCATGGTGCAGGAGGGGTGGAGCAAGGGGCTTAGGGCAGGGAGTTGGGGTGTGGGGTGCAGGAGGGGTGTGGCAGGGGGTCAGGGCAGTGGGTTGGGGTGTGGGGTGCAGGAGGGATGAGAGGTGCAGCAGGGGGGTCGGGGCTCAGGGCAGGGAGATGAGGTGTGGGGTGCAGGAGGGATGAGGGGTGTGGTAGGGGGTCAGGGCAGGGGATTGGGGTGCAGGAGGAGTGCGGCAGGGGGCTCAGGGCAGTGGGTTGGGGTGCAGAAGGGGTGCAGCAGGGGGTTCAGGGCAGAGGGTCGGTGCAGGGTGTGGCAGGAGGCTCAGGGAAGGGGGTTGGGGTGCAGGGTGCAACAGGGGGCTCGGCAGGGGGTCAGGGTGCAGGGTTCGGCAGGGGGCTCAGGGCAGTGGGTTGGGGTGCAGGAGGAGTGTGGCGGGGGTCGGGGTGCAGGGTGCAGCAAGGGGCTCAGGACAGGGGGTTCGACTGCAGGAGAGGCTCGGGGGGCAGGATCTGGCCCGGCGCGCACTGGGGGCAGGGCAGGCTCCGTGCCTGTCTTCCCCTGCGCCACTCCGGGCACGGGTGTGTGCGTTGCTGTTGCTTCAGGCACCGCCCCCAGCATCTCCCATTGGCCGGGAATGGGGAACCGCGGCTAATGGGAGCTGCTGGGGGCGGTGTCTGAAGAAACATCAACAGGAGCCTGCCCTGCCCCTGGTGCGTGTCGGGATGGAGCCGCTCTAGGTAAATGCTGGGGGAGGGTGGGGGGGCATGAGGAGCTCGCGGGCTGCAGAAAATAACCTTGAAAGTTTGAGACTCCGGGTCTAGCAGTTGCCTCCCTAACGAGGTGAGTGCCAGGAGTCCTATTTAAATAAGGACTGTAGGATTACCCTGCCAAATTGAATGTCAGGTGTACAGTCTACCACTAGGGAATAATGATTGGTAAAGGTATTTATCAAGCTCCAAATAGCTGCCCTATAGATTTCAGATCTAGAGATGCTCCTCAAATAAGCTAAGGAAGCTGCCTGAGCTCTAGGAGTGTGCTTTGATCTAAGAAGGAGAAGCTAATTTATTCATGTGAGATCATGATAAAGTCTGACAGTCACTTTCAGAATCTCAGAGGCAAAATAGCCTGCCTTCTAGACCATTTCCAAAAGTTACAGACTGGGTGACTTGCAGAAAGATTTTATCCTATGGAGATAATAGGAAAGAGTGATCAATGCACCATGTATGGAGTTTTGCTTCTGCAGGAGATGAGTGAGGACCTAGGTAAAAATACTGGTAAGTGTATGTATGTATGTATGTACTAGTTCAAGTGAAAGTCTGAAATGACTTTGAGTAAAAGTTTTTGGTGAGGTCAAAGAGTAGCTCTGTCTTGTGAAAAGAAGTCCTGCCATTAATGCCTGAATCTTGTTCACCCACCAAGCAGATATAAAAGCCACCAAGAATGCCGTTTTAATAGAAAAGGTAGTATAAAATACATGATGACATAAGCTCAAATAGGTGTTCCATCAAAGATAGAAGTGCTACATTTAAGTCCTAGAGAGGGGGAATTTCCTTAACTGGTGGAAACACATGAACCAGCCCCTTTAGAAATTTAGGCCCAGTCAGCTGTGAAAATACTGAGAGACCCTGAATGGGAGGGTGACATTGCTGCAAAATGAACCTTAGTGGAGCTGACTGAAAGACCTGAGAATTTCAGGGATAACAAATGATCCAGAGTGATAGGAATGGAAGTCTCCAAGGATTGAAGAGGATGTTAAGCAGTCCATAATGAAAAATGTTTCCAGTTGGCTTTATATGTAAACCTCAACAAAACTTTACTGCTATGAATTGGAATGTCCTGCATTGTAGAACAACAACATATGTCTACCAAACTTAGCCAGCTATCCCATACTATCAGATGTAGAAATGATGTAGATGGGTCTGGATGTAGAATAGGTTCTGCAAAATGTTTTCTGGAAGAACTGGGAGTATGACGATGGACAAACTTCTAGATGCATTGGCTCCAAGTACCAAAACTAGTGCACCCATGATTGTGCTGTCCAAATTAATTTGGCCTTGCTCTGGCTTATTTTTCTGAGGACTCTGGGAACTAATGGAATCAGAGGGAAAATTTATATTAGATTTGTGTTCCACCAAATCAGAAATGCATCCAAAGGAAGCCTGGGTGCATTCCTCATTGGGAGCAAAATAATGTAACACTTGTTCGAGTTGGTTGCAAAAAAGTCTGTGGTGGAAACGTCCCATAAATTTTTTGTAACTGTGGGGACTGACCCTTTCAGTGTTCATTTATGAATGGAAGAGCACTTCCGGCTGACTTGACCTACTAAACTATCCTGAACCCCATCAAGCACAGGGCTATCAACTGACAATGCTGAACTCACTACACCCATAGATAAATAATCTCTTGACACAGAGGTGATGATCTTATTCCTCCTTATCTGTTTACATACTGCATCACTGCAATATTGTCTATCAGGATTTGGATGGTGGTCCCTTGATGAGAAGTAAAAATGCTTCTCAAGCCAAATTAATGACCCTGAGTTCTAGCACATTTATATGTAGCTGAGACTATGTTGGGAACCATCATCCCTGTGTCTGTCTGAAGATGGTCCTGGTGTGCTCGCAAGCCTTGTCTAGAGGCATCTGTTACAAGAGTCTTTATAGGGGATGGTGATGGGAACATCACACCTTGGCAGACATTTTTCAGATTCTTCCATACAGCAGAAATGATAGAACCCCAGGGGGAAGGACTTGTACATTCATGATGTGTCTGCTTTGCTGATGGATCTATGTTAACCAACCCTGAAGAGGACAAAGATGAAGTCTGGCATGCTGTATTGCATAAATGCAAAAGAATATATGACCCAATAAACTGAGACTGATGGGGTTTTTTGAGTGTAAAGAGCTAATATGAGATGCCCTATGGTGTAGAATCTGTTGTGAGGAAGGTGCTAATCTTGAGCTGAGAAGTGTTCCTATGAACTCTTTTGACAGAATAGGAGTGGGAGCAGACTTGACTAATCCGGAGGCCTACCAAGGAGAATAGATGGAGAACCACTTACAGAGTCTTGGTGACCTGCTGTGACCATTTCCCTTGAATCAAGAAGTCATTGAGATAAGGATAGATGTGAAGACCTTGTCTTCACAGATGCATTACTACAACCACTAGTTGATGAACATCCTTTGTGCCACAGAAAAACCAAATGGTAGCACTCGGAACTGGTAATGAATTTCCTTCACCATTACGTGTACTTCCTGTGGGGTGGAGAGAAGGAGATTGGGAAGTATGCGTTCTGCAAGGTGAGAGTCGTGAACCAATCCAGTAGATCTAGGGAGGAGATTGTAGAGGCTAGGGTGACCATCCTGAACTGAAGACTATGGATGAACTTTTTGAGTCACCTGAGGTCCAGTATGGGATGCTACTCTCCTTTCTTCTTCAGAATAAGAAAGTAATGGGAATAAAATCCTCTGCCCCAAAACCCTCTCTGTTGCACTCAGATGTAGAGGAGAGTCTTGCTCTTGCAGGCTGTCACGAGAGGTATCCCTGAGAATGGAGAAAGTTGGGAGGTGAGAAGTGGGTTAGGACTAGAATTGAACTGAGTAGCCTTTCTGGATAACTTTGAGGACCCAGCAGTCAATAGTGATTCCAGTCCATGCATCCAAAAAGAAAGATGTTTGCCAACAACAAAAGATAGGTGTTTGCCAAATGGAAGAACGGTTATAGATCCTTTTAAATTAGTTCAGGACTGTTGACTGTGGCCACAAACTTGCTGCCTTCAGACCAGATGTTATGTGTCAAACTGCTCTTCCTCTGATAATGAGGTCTTTTCTTAGAGGGTTCTGAGGACCTCTCGTGGTAAAATTATGATAAAGGTGATCTCTGTCTTTTAGAAAAAGACTGAGACCTAATCTGCTTTCTCCTCTGGGCTGGAGTGTACGGGTCCAGGGATCAAAATGTCACTCTAGAATCTTTTAATTAGCGAAGTCCCTCATTGGTCTTTGAATTAAAAAACTCATGACCTTCAAAAGGTCCTCAATTGTAGACTGGACCTCTTTTGGAATGTCTGATGACTTGCAGCCATGATGTCCCCTCCAAGGTGACAGCAATGGCCATTATTCTTGTGTCTTTGTCAGATTCATCCAGTGCTGCTAGTAGAGCCACCTTGTCAATCAACTGATCTAAGGACATGGAATTTAGCTCTACCCTTGAGTCCGCTGAAAGTTTTTCTATAAACTAGGAGATCTTGTCTCATTGGAGGTAATCGTATTTGACTAGCAAAGCATGGTAATTGGCAATCTGAAAGCTAGCGCAGGAATTGACCTTCTGAATAGGTCTGTTTTTTTCAAATATTTACCCCTTGGTGTTGACTTTGGCTAATTGTATTGCTTAGCTTTCTCATGAACAGCAGCCACTGTGAAAGAGCTGGAACATGAGGAGTATAAAAATACTCAAAACCTTTTGGAAGGACTCAGTATAGATGCTCTTTTTGTTTGGGAGATAGCTAAGATGGAGGTTGGGTCTGCCATAGATCCCTGACTGGTTCAAGAATACCTTTGTGTATGGGCATTACCAATTGACCTTGAATTGCACGGTGTAATACATCAAACTATTTATGTTACTTGTGACAGGGTCAGGCCAGATGGCTACAGTAGAGTGTTAGAAAACACATATATTAGTCCCAGATTAAGTAGATCCCTTTTCCCTGGGTAAGGTAACAGGGGCAGTTCCAGAACAAGCAGGAACTTGCTGCAACCAGTTAAGGCAGGCAGGCTAATTAGGACATCTGGAGCCAATTAAGAAGAAACTGCTAGAATCAATTAGGACAGGCTGGCTAATCGGGCCATCTGAGTTTAAAAAGGACCTCACTTCAGTTTGTGATGTGCATGCGAGGAGCTGGCAGCAAGAGGCACTAGGAGCTGAGAGTGAGAAAGCATATTTCTGGAAGACTGAGGAGTACAAGCATTATCAGACACCAGGAGAAAGGTCCGGTGGTGAGGATAATGGTGGTGTTGGGAGGAGGCCATGGGGAAGTAGCCCAGGGAGTTTTAGCTGTAGCGCAGCTGTTCCAGGAGGCACGCTAGACAGCTACAGTCCACAGGGCCCTGGGCTGGAGCCTGGAGTAGAGGGTGGGCCTGGGTTCCCCCCAAACCTCCCAACTCCTGATCAGACACAGGAGGAGTTGACCTGGACTGTGGGTTCCACCAGAGGGGAAGGTCTCTGGGCTGCTCCCCGACCCACATAATAAATCTCTGAGGTGAGCAAATCCATCAATAAGTGCAGGACCCACCAAGGTAGAGGAGGAACTTTGTCACATACTATTATTGTACAACTTCCAAAAGATTTATATGGTGTCAGCCATCCTCTTTAGGAGATCTTGAAAAGTCTTAAAATGGTCCATCGTAGATAGATTAACCACTTCATCCAGCAAAGATGAACAAATTGTCAAAGGAATAGAAGGATACATATGATCGTTATTCTCACTTTGGATTTCCTCTCCCAAATCACGAGGGTCACTCTGCCAAGATGGTTGCACTAATCTTGAAGGCTTCACAGTAGGACATGACTTTTCCTGTGTTACCGAAATGTTGGGTCCACCTAGCTGAGAGCCAATGACAGCCAGACAGGGATAAGGAAAGGTTGCTTTATTCTGCAGAAGAAAGGAGAGCCTTGCACCTTGGTACAAAAGACTCTGTCTCATACAAATTTCACAGATCCTTTATACACATTCAGAAAAAGACCCTTGCCGTGTTAACACTTGATTGGCGGTTGCCAGACCCCGTACTTCTGCTATCTGGTCAGTGAAAACCGGTTTGGAGCCAGTTTCCTCTGCCTCAAGGCAGAGGAGAGAAGACAGTTCAAAAGTTCAGGTTACTGTGTACCTGAGGCTTCTGCTTCCCCCTAATGGCTGCCTGCTAGTTAGTGAGGGGTCGCCAGTAACTTTCACACCTGGACAAAGGGACTCTCAAAGAATATGCAGCAGATTAATCAAGTTGAGAGTTCCAGTAAGGCCAGGACTAGTTACCATAAGGATAAGCCATATGAAGCCAAAGTGGAGGAATCCATGGAACTTGTAATCTCCCAGAACAGTGTCTTCTGCAATGAGAGGAAGACTGCCCTGACATCCCTTTCGCTGGTTCTTCCTCATGAACTGACCCAAGAAAAGAGGAGGCAATCCCTGGAGAAGGAATTCTGCTATAGCTAAAGAGGAAGACTCAGAATAACAGAACAGAATACGTCTTCTCTGTAGGATGTAGTCATCTCTGCAGAATCTGAAGAAGCTGAAGAGGGTAGTTGAGAGAAGGATATTGGTGCCGAAGATGATGAGTGTAGAGAAATCTTCAGGGAGGAAGCTGCTGATAATAGTGAGACATAAGATGGGGAGATTCTGGCATAGCTATTAAGTCCCCAGATGTAGTAAAGGTAGCTGGACAGAAGCTAACTGCACCACACTGGCATTACTGATGGAAGCAGTAACAACTAAGTTGGTACTGGAGTGGGATGCAATAGAGAAATACGTGAAGAACAGAGCTACATGGAAAGGCTGTTCTAGCTGGTCAAAGCCACAGCAATGACTTTCCATCTAGAAGAGGTGAGATTGTGTGAAGAAATGGAGTGGAGAGCTTAGTGCTTAATAAGCAGGACAGGGATCAGAAGAAAACCTAGACCAAGTTCTGGGAGCGTATATACAAACTGGACCTTAAACAAATAAGGACCTCGTTGAGTTATTTGAGAAGGAGATATACAGTTGCTCTCCTTTGTATGAGTAAAAAAAACCAGGCCTTGCATTCTCTATATGCTGCCGCCAGGAGAAGGGCAGGTGGAGAGGCCCCAGACAAGGGACCTGCACTATCCCAGGGGAGAGGCGATGGAGGCCGGGTTGTGGTGGAACTGAGGCAGTGTTGGAGAGGTGGGGCCAGGCAAACATGCACATTTGAGACAAGGCGCACTGGGGATGAAGATGATGGGAGCGTGGAGGAGGGAAATACTCCAGGGGGTGAGGTGACAGAAGGGAGATGGGGCGGGGCGCCCCCCCCCCATTGGGTGACAGGCCTCTGTGGGGCCGGGGCAGCGGCTGGGCCCCGGCCCGTTCCCATAGTGATTCCCTGTGACGCGGGGCGGGGCCGGGGGCGCTGCAGCGCGGGGGTGGCCGAAGCGGAGGCGGCGCTGGCGGCGAAAGGGTCCGATGCACCGGGCCGGGAGCGGGGCCGGAGCCGCCGCGACACAGACACCCGGGGGCTTCCGAGGGTAGGTCGAGGGGGGAGCGGGCCGCTCCCGCTCCAGGCCCGGCCGGCGGCTGCCCCGCCTCACGCCCCTGCGCTCTCTCCCCCCAGGTTTGGCAGGAGGAGCCGGCGCTGCAGCGCTGTGGAGAGAGGGGACTTCACAGGCGGCATCCATGGCACCAGCCTCCCGCTCACCAGCCTCTCCTCCGACTCCCGCCAGGTACAGGATCCCCGCCTCGCTGCTGCAGGGGCGGAGCGGAGCCGTCGCCCCCACGTCTGCTTGGCCTGGGCGGGTCAGGGGTGGGGGCGGGGGCAGCAGCTGGTTGTTTGTCTTTGTAAATACAACTTAAACCACCGGGCACCAAACATGGGTCAGGGGCGCAGGGACGTCGCCACGTGCCTTACAGCTGGGAGTCCGGGCTGTGGTGCCCGTTTCCTACTTGCAGGCTCGCTTTCAGTGGTGGTTACTGCTTGTGATCCCCTTCGTCACCTCGCAACCTCGCTGCTTCTGCTCCGGCTCCCGAGTCTGCAAACGTGACAGCCACCAGCTTTGACACCCCCGCCCCCACTCAAGGTTAAAACATGCCCCTAAACGGAAAGCATGAGTGGCTACAGGCTGTCACAACGAGGGTCAGGCTCTGCAGCTGGGGTTGTAAGACACTCAGCGCTTCTGTGGATCAGGTGCAGAGGAGGACACACACATTACTAAACAGTGGGTTCCACAAACACAAGGACATAACGTTATGCACACAAGTAGTCTTACTGAAAAGCCAGTGGTAATTCTCATGCATGCAGTTACTTATGCACAACTCTAAAGCCCCAATCCCCTAATGAACCCTATACAGACAGACCCACTCTTCCATCTAGAGCCCCAGTCAGATTAATAGGACTTTGCAAAGGACAAAAGGTCTGCCCACATGAAGTGCCATAGAGGATCAGGCCTGTGATTTGTAAATTGCTTTGGGATACTTTGAGATTAAAGGCATGGTATGAATGCACAATATTATCTTTTCAATTTATTTCTTATTCTGGCACACATAATAATAATAATAATAATAATACCTAGATTTTATATATCACTCTTCATCAGTAGATCTCACAGTACTTTATTTCAGCGGTCAATATTATCCCATTTTATAGATGGGGAAACTGAGGCACAGAGAGGTGAAGTGACTTGTCCAAGGTCACCCAGCAGGCCAAGTGGCAATATACCTTTACTTCATATAATTTCTCTATCCCACAGCTCTTCCATTCTCCATTTCCTCGCTCCAATTAATTAAACCTAAATTGTCATAGTTACCATATATTTTTAGTTTCTGTGTTTTTGCACTCACTAAAACTCAAATATTGTTATAGAATATACATACTAGTGATTTGGAACATGATGTCCACCTTCCTGAAAATAAATACTGTCTCTTGGGAGACGAGACTGGCACAGGAGGTAAGGAATCCCAGCCATTCAAAATTCTGTATGGAGAAAATTTTTCTAGTGGACTTCTGTAAGCACAAACCAACTGTTGATCTTTTACAGGTGTTCTTTCAAGCAAGTTCCACAAGGTAAGAGCAGAATTAATATCAGTCTTTTGACAGTAATTGAAATCAAATTTATCTGGAATTAACTTCATAGGTTTCGGACCTAAATGCTGGTTTTTAAAATGCATCAAACTAATTAGACACTTATGTTGAAAAGGACTAAACCACTATTGTACTACTTAAAAAGCCATAAATGAAATTATGGCTCTGCTAGGAAAAAATTGGTTTCTTTTAAAATAATTTTCAAATAAAGATATGGAAAGGAAACTGCATTTGTGAACAGCTTTCTCATAGTAATTGGCCAATCACTTATTCATATTCCAAGTTTTCTTTAAGAGTGATAGTTGCCCTCTTTGATTTGCATGAGGTTAAACTGTAAGATGTACTTAGTTTTAAAAAGTGAAAACTCATTTAGTGCACTTTACACCTCACCAACGAGGAAGACTGTTTTGATTGCAGAATCTAAACCAGCAAAATATAGATTTTTGAGCAGATATAGCAATCTATGCTATCTTTGTTACATATTTGTATCTTCTGTTCCATTCAAGGGGAGTTACATTATGCAGGTGAGAACAGACCCTTTTTTTATTGTTGAACATTATTTTCCTTTCTGTTAGATACAATGATGAAATATCCATTTAGTGGCTGTTCAGCTGCCTATGTGAAATTAATTTGGCAAGTTCCCATGTTGTGTGTGTGTGTGTGTGTGTTCTTAATTAAACACACATGCACACAGACATACATAAACATAAAACAACTCATTACCATAATTAGCAACTATAATGGCAGCAAGGATAGTTGAGGCAAACCTGGAAGACCCTGGGAAGCATTCCAGTTGGGTCCCTTAATACAGCAAAAGCTATTGGCACGTCACAGAATATCAGGGTTGGAAGGGACCTTAGCAGGTCATCTAGTCCAACCCCCTGCTCAGAGCAGGACCAATCCCCAGACAGATTTTTGTCCCAGATCCCTAAATGGCTGCCTCAAGTATTGAACTCTCAACCCTGGGTTTAGCAGGCCAATTTTACTTTGTTCTGAATTAGAGCAATAAGTCAGTATTAGCTTCAGAGTTCTGCAGAATTCAACAGTAAGGTCTCAGGGCGTGAATTCTTCCATCTGAATAAAGCCTTTCCTATCTTCTCGTTTGGCAGAAAGCAACAGGACCCAGTCTGCTCTTGCTCTCATCTCCGTCTTGGGGCCAGGTTCACAGATGATGGGACACTGGGTTAGGACATCATCTCTGTACCATCAGCCCAACCTGGTAACAGAATGAGGCTCTCAATAGAAAGTTGACTAACTCATTCATTCTCATGGATTGAGTTTAGCAGCACTGCTGACTTATTGCCTAAGGAGGGTAGCCTGACGCATCTAAAACAGGCTTGAGAAGTTGAAGCTCAGTAGGCCATGTTTACCACAGCAGGAATCTTTCTGCTGCTCCAGGTGCATATGTTGCTGCTCCTCCATGTGTTCTAACAGTACATTCTAATAAGAATTGAGCATCTGAGACAAATCACATTAGCCCAGGGACACAGCCAATCCATGACTCTTTCTGTCTGCAGGTTTCACACCTTGTCTGAACTGGTAGTCTCAACAGAGAGGTCAAAAATTGAATGAGCATGGAGACTACTAATATGGAGTAATATTCGCCCTGACACCTATAGAGAAGTGATTCCACCTGGACAACATTGCTATGTAAAGAAGCCCTGCCCGTGTGCTGTACTTTTTCTGTGAGATTCCAGGCCTCTCAAGCCATCACTTTTCATGAGCACTAAATTCACACAGCGATTTAAATGTTTTATTGAAAGCTAAATTCAGCCCTTAATTGCACACTTGGAACTTCACTGAAGCAAATGGGGTTGCATGGTTTTAACTGAGGACAATATTTGGACCAAAAGATCCAAGATAAATAAGTGATCATGCCTGAAAAGTGTCTTCAGACATAGTAAATAGTGTAGTTGCTCTTCTTTTTACAGGATGCTTACACAACAGCAGTGGAACAACTGGCAGATCTTAGGTTGTCAAAAAATAGGACTGGAACACAGGTGGGATTTGTTTGTCAAATAACTTTAATTATGCCATTTATTTCATTTTGCATTCTTGGTGCTTATTCTAAAATATATCAATAGTATTTTTATAGATATTCTTTCTACTTATTGCAGCTCAGTCAAAATAATAGCAAGGAAGGGATGTTTCGTTCCTGGAGATATACACACGATCAAAGCAATTCTACTGTGAACAGGTAAAAAAATATATATTTTTTTAACATTTAAATCCAGTTAAACTGAAGAGTTTTGTTAAAAGCTGTCCAATCATTCTGAACAAGCAAGAGAATTGAACCTAAAACATGCATTTAACACTCTGTGAAGTTATATACTGATGGTTTATTGTCAGCTGAAATCTGTCCGGGGATTGGTCCTGCTCTGAGCAGGGGGTTGGACTAGATGACCTGCTAAGGTCCCTTCCAACCCTGATATTCTATGAACGTGACAATAGCTTTTGCTGTATTAAGGGACCCAACCGGAATGCTTCCCAGGGCCTTCCAGGTTTGCTTCAACTGACAATAACAGAGTAGAGTTCAAAGGAGTTTCATGAATTAATGCATAGGTATTTTAATTAAAAGTGAGGTAACAGAGTTATGAATTCTGTTCTGGCAAATGCCTTTAATCTCTTCTGGAGCACAAATATTTTGCACTATGGTTAAACCCAAAGGATATTTGTTTGCCGTCTTGATATGCAATTGATTGACTTCCCCCCCCCCCCCAAATAAATCCTTCATACACTCTGTCAGTCTTCAGTTTTCACTGTTAATGGAATAACACCAAATATATAGAGAGGTAGTTCAGCCTTTTTCATACTAGAACACCCTTCCACCCCCTTCCTGTCTAACTGAAGCCCCTTCTGTCTCCTCTTTTAGCAATCAGGGAAGAGCAGGGAGAACAGCACACATGCTGAGCCTTAGCCAATCACTGTTCAAACGTCCTGATTGGCTAAGCCCAGGGCAGGGAGCCAATCAAAACCAAGCAGCAACCCTACCTGGCAACAAGTGCCCCTGCTGCCTTGAAGCCAATCGGAAGTGACTACTTCCTCCTCCCTACCTGTATAATGTAACCAGGAAGTGATTTCAAGCAAACTTTATGCAAATCAAATTTCATAAGGGTGAAACAAGTGCTGTAGGGGCGAAATAAAAAGCGTTGTAAGTGGCATCTGACGACTCCCTATATATTTACCTTTACGAGTGGGGTTCCATTGAACTTTTAATTGTTATACCATGCAAACTCTTGGGGCCTTTTTAATTAATTATAAAAAGTAAGTAAGTTCTGCAACACTAAATAACACCAATAACACCATATAAAACAGACAGCTCTTTTTCAAATAGTGTCCCTATGGGTGGTCCACTTCAGGTGCACATGCATCCCATGCACCTTTGATCAGAAATTTTTAGGTAGCAGTGTCAGTTCAGCCCATGCATGCTCTCTACTCTGCCTTGTGCTCTGCGCTGTGGCGATATAGAGCTGTGGCGGTGAACAACTCTCAGTTCCTTCTCAACCGCTTTGGCCTGAGATGGAGTCCAAGTTGAGCTTAGTTCAATTGCAGTTTTTCTCATAGTTTTATTTATCTTAGTTATTGTTTTAGTTAAAAAAATGGTTGTAAGGACCATTATCCTTTCAATTTTTCCCTGAGGGCAACTTTAGATTGCTGGGTGGCTATGCCTGGCTCTCCAAGTTTTAAACATTGCCTTCTCTGTCAGGAGGCTATCCTAGTGAGCAACAGGCAGTCCTGGTATGGTCCGTTACACTTTGAGGGGGGGGAATAGCGGTGCATTGATTCCCCAAGGAAATTTTTGCCTGGTCTTAAAATCGAGACCCGGAAAAAAACAGGACATTAAATTGTTTCCTTATGATGGAGAGCTCCCACCGTCCAGCTTCTCACTCAGGCCAGGGACTGCCTTCTCTCCCCGTACATTGGTCTCCTGAGTAAGTTGACTGTCTCTGTCACTTTGGTGCAACACTCCTCTAGAGCTTCTAAGTGGAAGACTCAAGAATCCTCTCAATAGGACTCTAGGAAAGAGAGCTTGAGTTCCTCCACGTACATCATGTGGACCCCCTTCATTGGCCATACTGGGATCCATGGGCAGCATACTGCCAATAATTCTCTAGGACCCTTAGCATCACTTGTTGCCATGACAAGGGTAGACAGTCCCTCCCCTCCTCTCTCTCAAAAAGGTCTGATCCAGAAGAAGATATCTTTGAGAAATAGGAGATGAAAGTGGACAAAGAAGTCATCCTGCCAACCAACCTCTCTTCTTCATCCCTAATGAAGCAGTTATGCCTGCCTCACCATCCCTGGTTGATGACTTCAAACAGTTCCAGGACTTCATTGAAAGGACAGCGAATGCCTTACAAATTCCACTTGAGGAGACTAAGAAGTTAAAACATAAACTGCTTGATATATTGCACACAGCATCATCTGCCTGACTTGCACTACCTATTAATGAGGCTCTTCTGTAGCCTGCAAAAGTAATCTGGCATACTCTAACAACAATATTGCCCACCTGTAAACGGGCTGATAGGAAATATTATGTTCCATCTAAAGATTCAGAGGTTCTGTTTTCTCATCCCTCTTCCAACTCTCTAGTTGTCAAGGCTATACATGAATGTGTAAGGCATCACTATGCTAAATCAATACCATATGACAAAATTCAGAAGTATCTCAAATGTATTTGGTTGCAAATCATATTTGTTTACATCTCTGCAGTTTAGAATTGCTAACTATCAGGTGTGGATGGTGAAATATAATCACACCAATTACTCAAAGTTCACTTTGTTAATTGAGCATCTACCACCACAGCAGAGGAGCTAGTTCCAGGCAATCATTACAGAGGGTCAGCTTCTTGCCAGAACATCTGTGCAGGCCTTGCTGGATGCCACTGACATAGCAAGTAACTATGTTTCTATGGAGGTGGTCATCAGAAGAGCCTTCTGGCTTCAACTCTCGGGATTTCTGAAGAAGGTCCAGACTACAGTTGAAGACCTTCCCTTCAATGGCTTATACATGTTTGTGGAGAATACAGACAAGTCTCTGCATACATTAAAAGATTCCTGGGCCACTTTGTGGTCTCTGGGAATTTACACACCTGACCATAAATTTAATAAGTCCCAGACAGCACAGAGATCTTGTCCTGCTCAATTCCCCAGCCCCCAAAGATCTTATGAATCCATACAAAATATGAAGAGGTTCTAGATAAAGAGACTGACTGCTACACGAGCATTGATCTCACAAGCCTCATCTTTTGAAACACCAATTTTGGTGGGTGGTCGAGATTCTGAGTCACCCTTCTCCTTATCAGCTGCAACTGTTCACATGCCTTTCTCACTTCTGACAAGCTTGGGAGCATATCACTTCAGACAAGTGATTTGTGGAGATCGAATGAGCAGGATGTTCCATCCACTTTACTTTCCTTACTCCCTCCCACCCTTTTTCCCTATCCTTCTTCAAGGACCCATTTCATAAGTACCTTCAAAAGCAGGAAATAGACTCCCTCCTGAACATAGAAGCAGAACACAGAAGCAGTTACTGTAAAACACAGAGGAAAGGGGTTTTATTCCAGGTACTTCCTGTTTCTGAAAAAGAATGGCAGGTGGGGACCCATTCTGAGTCTAAGGCTCCTCCACAGGTTTGTGAAGATACAGAAGTTCATACTGATAACACATGCAGCAATACCACCATCATTGGCCCTAAAGGACTGGTTCTTGGCCCTCAACCTACAAGATGCATATTTCCATATAGTGATTCGCCTTTTTCACAGACGTTCCTTATGTTGCATTCTAGGCAAAAACCACTTTCAATACAGAGTGCTTCCATTTGGTCTCTCTTTTCTGTTCCCAGAGTGTTTTTGAAGGTTCTGTCAGTGGTAGTGGCTTATCTTCGCAGAGAAGGAATCCTACTATTCCGATAGCTTGACAATTGGCTGCAAAAGGGACATTCCTACAGTGAACCCTAAGTGGCCACTCAGAAGACCATAGATCTATTTCTCAGGCCATGTCTACACTACCACTTTTGTTGGCAAAACTTATGTTGCTCAGGGATGTGAAAAAAACACCCCCCCCCATAGCAACATAAATTATGCTGGCATAAGTGGTAGTGTGCACAGCACTATATTGGTGGGAGAGCTTCTCCCACCAACATAGCTACCACCGCTCATTGGAGTTGATTTAATTATGTTAACAGGAGAGCTCTCTCCTGTTGGCATAAAGTGGCTACACAGGAGATCTTACAGCTGCAGATGGTGCAGCTGCATCGGTACACTGTACACTGTAAGCTCTCTAGTGTAGACATAGTTTCAGCCTGAGATTGCAATTAAAAATTCAGAAGTCCACGTTGGCCTCAATGCAAAGATGGAAGTTCATAGGAACTTGCTGCCAAAACATACTTCCCAATGCACAGGTTTACAACCCTATCAAATTTAGTCACTACTGTCCAAATCAGCCCCAGACATAAGTGAAAAACTGTCTCCAGTTATTGGGGCATTTGGCAGCTGGGACTTTTGTGGTAAACCATGTCAGGTTGCACGTGCGCTGCCTCCACAGGTGGCTCAGAAATAGTTATTTGCCAAGCAAACGCATCTTGAACAAACTATTCTGGGTTCCTACTGTCATGAAGAAGTCCCTCAACTCAAGAGGCAATGCATGGTGGGGCATGTGGGGTCACATCCCCCACCAGATTTCTGTGAGTGCCGAGCTGCCCTTGCAGGGCTTGCTCTGGTTTGCCTGTTGGGGAGAGGGGGGACTCAGTCCTTCTCATGCTCCATCTCCTGCGCGGCATGTTTCTGGCTCACTTGGTAGCTGGGCAGGGAGTGGAGGGGGCAGGATGGAGCCACTTCTCCTGCAGGGTGAGGGTGGTGGCTCTGAATCAATGCCTCTGTTCAGCGTGGTGGCTGCCTACGAGAGCCCAGCCTGCCCTCTCTGCTCCCTGCCAGGCTGCCTGGTAGAAGGGGGGCTCTGGCTGTGCCCCTCCCCCCCAGCATGTTTCCGGCTCACTCAGGCCCATTCCCCAGCCACCAGGCCTGGGCAGGGAGCAGAGGAGGCGGGCCGCCACCACCTCCCCAGCCAGGCTCTCACAGGCAGCCACAGGAGCTGATGAGATTGGCTGCCCTGGACCAGAAGGTTCCTCCTAGAGGCAATATGTGGGGGCAGTCACATGCCCTGCCCCCAACCTTTAAATTGTGCCCCTCCTCCCCCCCGGTATCGTCAGGTACAGATAGTCTCTGCCTCAACTGGTGGAAAGAACATTTGCACAGGAGTCCCCTTCACTCAACCATCTCTAACAACAGTAATAACAGATATCCCTGTTGGGATGAGGCACACATCTCAACACTCACATTGCTCAAGGCAGGTGATTGTCTCACAAGAACACTCTACACATGAACTTGATGGAACTCATGGTGGTCAGGAATGCACGTCTCCATTTTATGCCATTGATTGGGGCAAATATGCAAAGATCATGACAGATGATAGGTTACCTGTGTTTTATATTAGTTGTCAAGGGGGAGTGAGATCACCCTCCCCTCTGCACCAAAGCAATGAGACTCTGGAGTTGGTGATACAAAATCATATCAGCATCTCAGCAAGCTTACCTTCTGGGCATTCAGAATATCACCGCAGATACCCTCAGCAGATGTTTCTCTGAGGATCACAAGTGGGAGATAGATCCCATTATATTCTACTGCATATTTCAGTGTTGGGGAGTCCTGCAGATAGACCTCTGTCATGGCCAGATACAAGAGTGCCCATGGTTCTGCTCAAGATGTGGAGTGGGCCACCACTCCTTGGGAAATACCTTTCTCCTTCATTGGACGTCGGGTCTGTTATATGCATTTCCTCGAACTCCTCTGATATCCAAAGTGCTGATCAAGGTAAGGAAAGACAAGGCCAGGATTATTCTGGTAGTTCTGATGTGCCAAGACAAATGTGGTTTCCTTACCACATCCAGTTGGTGCTTCTTTTGTAAACCCCACGTGAATTAGGCGGATGTGGTATTACATACCCTTGATGTCAGAATGGCATTAAACTTTACTTGGGCAGGGATAAACCATTTAGAAAATCTCCCAGATATTTTGTCTCTATTGCGGACAGATCTAATGGATCTCCAGATGCCAAGCAAAGACTCTCTCCATGAATATCTGACTGTATTACTGAAATATGTAGAGCCATACACACCTTTTCTGAATAGCATGACTCAGCTTCCGGTGCTGTATCTGGCACTACTGTACCGTCTTCAGTTTTGGATTAGATTCTGAAGGCCCCTCCCCTTCCTGAGAGGATACAGCTCGGTACTCACCTGAAGTGGAGCACCTCTAGGGACACTATTTGAAGAAGAAGGAGAGGTTACTCACCCTGTGCAGTAACTGTAATTCTTTGCATTGTGTTCCCCTATGGGAGCTCCATTACATGCCCTCCTTCCCCTTTTCTTCAGATTTCTCTGCTACAAAGTTTTGCTATAGAGAAGGAACTGAGGGTGGTTTGCCTACAAAGTTCTATATAGCCACAGTGCACAGCATGAGGTGGAGTAGAGCTCTTGCACGGGCTGAACACTACTGCTACCTAAAATACCCAGTTCCAGTGCACCTGAGGTGGAGCTCTGATAGGGTGACCCATCTCAAAGAACTACAGTTACTGCACAGGGTGAGTAACCTCTCTTTATACCTTTTAATTTACTTGGGCCAAATTCAGCAATGCTTTAAATTTGTACAACTTGCATTGACTTCACAGGTAATCTTGGCTTCTTACACCCAGAATTAATATGGCTCATTTTCCTTTTGGCCTTTAAGAACTCTGCTTTCCTATTTTCCCTGTTTCTTAGCATAAGTTTGTTGTGGTTCTCCTGAGACCTCTTCCACCTCATTCCCCAAGAACTCAGTCTCTGGTCTTGGTACTCGGGTTCCTTTATCTTGCATACAGCAAAACTACGCTGAGTTGATCAGACTCAGCACAGGGGGCAGGTATAGGGTGTACCACACATCCAAAGTTACACAGAAAACTTTACCTTATATGTATTTTTACTAACACTAATAACACATGC
Source organism: Mauremys reevesii (assembly GCF_016161935.1). NCBI lineage: Eukaryota > Metazoa > Chordata > Testudines > Geoemydidae > Mauremys > Mauremys reevesii. The sequence goes on along the minus strand of NC_052624.1, from coordinate 171,021,905 downwards.
ATTCTTAACTATACATTGCATCATACATTTCATGATTGGCTTGATTACTTTTCAGGAGCCAATCCCTATCTAGCATGCTCTGCAGATGTGCTGGTCATATATAACCTGATCTTTACATTCCAAGTTATCCACTGTCTCTAGTACCAGGGTGTTCCTGCTTGTGTTAGCTAGCACAGATATCCTGAGTTCTGTATACTGCTTGCTAAGCCCCTATTTATAGCTTAACCTTCCATTCACCTGCCCACTGAGAACATAAGAATGGCTATACTGGTTCAGACCAATGGTCCATCTAGCCCAGTATCCTGTCTTCTGACAGTGGCCAATACCAGGTGCTTCAGAGAGAATGAACAGAACAAGCAATCATCGAGTGATCCATCCCCTGTTGTCGACTCTCAGCTTCTGGCAGTCAGAGGCTATGGACATCCAGAGCATGGAGTTGCACCCTGACCATATTTACTAATAGCTATTGATGGACCTATCCTCCATGAACTTATCTAATTCTTTTTTGAACCCCATTATAGTTTTGACCTTTACAATATCCCTTGACAACAACTTCACACAATACAGTAAATCTGTAGAACAAGTACTTTCTTATGTTTGTTTTAAACCTGCTGCCTACTAATTTCATTGGGAGATCCCGGGTTCTTAGTATTATGTGAAAGGGTCAATAATACTTCCTTATTCACTTTCTCCACACCATTCATCATTTTATAGACCTCTATCTTATCCTCTATTAGTCATCAGTTTTCCAAGCTGAAACCTCCCAGTCTTTTTAATCTCTCCTAATATGGAAGCTGTTCCATACCCTTAATCATTTTTGTTGCTCTTCTCTGTACCTTTTCCAATCCTAAATTTTTTTTTGAGATGGGATGACCAGATCTGCACGCAGTATTCAACATGTGGGTATACCATGGATTTATATATTTGCATTATGATATTTACTTTTTATTATCTCTCCCTTTCCTCGTGGTTCCTAACAGTCTGTTAGCTTTTTTGACTGCTGCTGCACATTGAGCGGATGTTTTCAGACAACTATCCACAATGACTTCAAGTTCTTTCTTGAACAGCAACAGCTAATTTAGGTCCCATCATTATGAAATGATGTCCATCTTATGTCAAGTAACTTATGCCCAGATAGGCCTACAGAATCAAGTTTGAGTGACATTGATTTTTTTTTTGTATTTAATATTTGAACACCAAAAGGAAACATGCTATTTAAACTGTTCATACTGTACTATAGGCTCTGATCTTCCAAGATTTAAGCATATGTGTAATCTTACTCTCTGAGACTACTCAGGTAAATAAAAGTGACACATTCTTAAGTCTTTGCAGGATCAGGACCTAATATTGTACAAGGAAAAGCAGCAGAAGCAATTGTGCTACAGGCACCAACTGACTCAGAGAAAACAGTTTCTTATAGAATCTTTTTACATTAAAATATGTCTAAAATTATATTAAAATACTAGAAATAACTCAGGTCCTGTCCGCAGTATGATTGAAACCATGATAGTAATAACCACAGGTGTGGTTTTTTTTTTTTTGGTAACCTAGGTTCAGTAATAGTGCAGACAGTACATAACATCTCTGAATCCACCTTTTTCAGAAGGATTTTTTCCCCCTGGTGCATAGTTGACCAGATATATTCTGGGACTTTCCCTCCCTCCCCCTTCTTCTGAAGCAGAGATCGGCAACCTTTGGCACACGGCCCACCAGGATAAGCACCCTGGTGGGCTGGGACGGTTTGTTTACTTGCTGCATCTGCAGGTTTGGCTGATCGCGGCTCCCACTAGCTGCGGTTTGCTGTCCCAGGCCAGTGGGGGCTGCAGGAAGCGGCGCGGGGCGAGGGATGTGCTGGCCACCACTTCCCGCTGTCCCCATTGGCCTGTGATGATGATCCCATTGGGGGGAGGGATAGCTCAGTGGTTTGAGCATTGGCCTGCTAAACCCAGGGTTGTGAGTTCAATCCTTGAGGAGGCCACTTAGGGATCTGGGGCAAAAAATTGGTCCTGCTAGTGAAGGCAGGGGACTGGACTCAATGACCTTTCAAGGTCCCTTCCAGCTCTAGGAGATTGGTATATCTCCAATTATGACTTATTACTTACTAACCGCGGCCAGTGGGAGCCACGATCGTTCAAACCTGCAGACGTGACAAGTAAACAAACCGGCCCTGCCCGCTAGGGGGCTTACCCTGGTGGGCCACGTGCCAAAGGTTGCCGATCCCTGTTCTGAAGCATCGATGATTGCCCCAGCTGGAGCCAGAACAGTGGATAGGGTGGACCAGTGCTCTAAAGTGGTACAGATAATCCTCTCTCAGGGTAGGTCTATACTCACCGTCCGGGTCGACGCGGTGAGTTCGACTTCTCGGAGTTCGAACTATCGCGTCTAATCAAGACGTGATAGTTCGAACTCCCCGCGCGCTCCGGTCGACTCCGGAACTCCACCACCGCGAACGGCGGTGGCGGAGTCGACCTTGGAGCCGCGGAGTTCGACCCCGCCGCATCTGGACGGGTAAGTCAGTCGAACTAGGGTACTTCGAGTTCAGCTATGCTATTTGCGTAGCTGAACTTGCGTACCCTAGTTCGACCCCCCCGCCTTAGTGTAGACCAGGCCTCAGATGCTTTGCTGGTGTGTCTAGCTCAGATGCACAGGATCAAACTGATCACTACATCTGAGGTCAAGAAGAAATTTTCCTCAAGGCCTCATTGGCAAGGTCCTTGGGGGTTTTTCACCTTCCTCTGCAGAATGAGGCATGGTTCACCTGCTGGGGTCATCTGGGCATATCATATAATCAGTACTCTGCCATTGCAGGAGCATTGAGCATCAGTGGCACCTTGGTTCTACCTGGTCTCTGTCTATGTAACACAACTGTTTAGTCTCAAGGATTGAAATGTTTTAGTCTAACAAGTTACTGAGCCCAATATATGGGTATCTGGGTGAAATGTAAAGGTCTATGATATATAGGAGGTCAGACAAGAATTTGATCTAATGGTCCCGTCTTACCTTAAACTCTATGCTCATGGTAAATTCCTGCTAGACTATATGTTGAAAGCTTATCAGTTCTTCTCAGTGTACTATTATTAATTAGACTGATCTATTCCCTAATTTCTGGGGCAGGGAATGAGGCTGCAGTAATCTGACATTGTGAACAGCTGGAAGAGTAAAGAGAAGGAGGCAAAGCTCCTGATACGTTTTTCAGTAGGTTCAATAATTAACCAGCATTGCTCTGTCATCACAGTCTAGTGCAGGGGTCGGCAACCTATGGCACGTGTGCCGATTTTGCCTGGCACGCAGCTGCTGGCCGGGGTCCTGGCTTCTGGCTCCGCGCAGCGTCTTGCTGGCCTGGGGTTCCATTCACTCAGCCGGCAGGATGCTGAGCGGGGCTGGTGGCCGGGACCCCAGACCGGCAGCAGGCACATCCCCCGGCTCCCCCCGTCACCATGCTCTGGTTCTGCGGCTCCCGGGAGTGTGAGCCGCCAGGGCATAGGGCCCTGAGCCTGCTGCTGCATCCGCTGCAGGAGCCCCCGGGGGGGGGAGGCATCGGGCCACAGCCCAGGCAACCATGCCCTCCCAGCTCCCCTCTCACCGTGCTCGGGTTCTGCAGTGACTGGAAATGTGAGCCGCCACCGCTGCCCCTCCCGCAGTTCTGCCTCTCCCACTGCCTCAGCACTCCACGGGCATGGGCATGGTAAGGGGAGTCCTAGGGCACAGTTAGGGAGCAGGGGGAGGGTTGGATGGGTTGGGAGTCCTGGGGGTCTGTCTGGGGATGGGGGTGTGGATAAGGGTTGGGGCAGTCAGGGGACAGGTAGGGGGTAGGGTCCTAGGGGGGCAGTCAGGGAACAAGGAGCAGGAAGGCTTAGGTAGGGGGTGAGGTTCTGGGGGCAGTTAGAGGCAGGGGTCCCAGGAAGGTGCAGTCAGGGGACAAGGAGCAGGGGGGGGTTGGAGGTTCTGATGGGGGCAGTTGGGGTGTGAAGTGGGAGGGAGTGGATGGGAGCGGGGCTAGGATTGATTTTGATTATTGGAATATGGTAATCCTAGGCGAGGGGGTGCATGGGGGCTGGTGCCTGCATACATCCACTGCAGCCTGCAGGAGCCCCCTAGGGGGGCGCCGGGGCGCAGCCTGGGCAGGAAGAGCGGGGGGGGTCACAGCTGCTCCCCGCTAGTGACACCACCACCTTTGCAGGGTTGCTGATCCCCTGCACTGTCCCGGCTCCTCCATGGCTGGGGATCGCTGCTGCCGCAAGCGGGATGCTCTGGCTCTCCGGTGCCTCTGGAAGGCAGTTCCTCCCTGCCGAGGTGCTGCAGCAGCCCAAGCCCGGCAAAGCCAGTGAGTGGACTCGGGGAGGGGGCCACTAGGGTGGGGAGGGGAGGGCTCGCGAGGGGGCTGTGCACCCTCCAGGGGAGTTCAGGGGGCGGGGAGGGGGCAACCTGGCCTGGGGAGCAGCCCCTGGGCACGGCTGGCCCCTGGGGTCTATAAAGGCTCGTTGGGATTTGCCCCTCAATGAACTGATGTGCCGGGGGGAGGGCGTAAGGTGGAAGTTTTGCCTAGGGTGCAAAATATCCTTGCACCAGCCCTGCCCCTGGGGGTGCGTGCACTCCAGGTTAAGAACCACTGCACTAAACTGATAAGATCTGCAGTTTAATTTAATTTTAAATGAAGCTTCTTAAACATTTTAAAAAACTTGTTTACTTTAGATACAAAAATAGTTTATAGACTTCTAGAGAGAGAGAGACCTTCTGAAAACGTTAAAATGTATTACCGGCACGCGAAACCTTAAATTAGAGTGAATAAATGAAGACTCGGCACACCGCTTCTGAAAGGCTGCCGACCCCTGGCCTAGTGTATAGCAAATAAACTGTCTGCTGAATTACTGGTAGATCTTTATTTTCCTCTTCTGCAGTACTAATGAGGGCTAAAAGAATATTTTCTTTTAGTTATTTTCCAGTAATGCTTTTGCTGAACTCAGGTCCCCCAACAAGTACTGTAATTGCTATTAAAATATTTGCTGTATTTGCACAATTACCTAGAAAATATTTTAATAGCAATTATCTTCATTTGGTAAAACCTAATAGAGCATGCATGGCCTTTAGCGAGTTAGTGTGAAATGTAATTCACACTAATCCACCCACAAGCAGGAAAGAAGGAATGCTGTGTGTATAGGAAGAACCTGAGAGCTCTGTTGCTACTGTATTTGCCTTCTCTCTTTTTCATTTGCCTCTTTTAGCTGCAGAAAATGCCGTTGCCACTTATTTCCCTCTCCTTCTTCCTCCACTTCCTTCCCATTTAATAAATCCTGAGAATCCCTTCCCCTCTCCCCCCCCCCCCACCCTGCTTCTGGGCTTCATGGAAAGCATTAGATCAAGGACACAGAGAGATGATGTCCCCTGGGCAGGGCTGCTCTGTACTCTGCCAATGAATAAATGGCACCTAGTAATGAGTATTGTCTTCTCAAAGATCACGTATTAATAGAGAGAAAATTTCACTAACACTTCTCTTCGCAGATCATTCCAGGGACAGCTACTGCAATTGCTTCCATAAAAAGTAATATGAGGTTGGTATTTAATTTGAATGTAACCGTCCAATGAAATGTAGTAGCTGCAAACAAGGAGAGCCATCACCAGCTGCTTCACAGACAAACTGCAGTTCACGGAACAGAATTGAGGCACACTGGCTTACACAGTGCATTACAAAAGGAAAGTAATATTTTATTTCCATTGCAGCGAGGAGCCAAATTCTGAGACATCTTACACTCTTGTCCAACTCCCTTGAACTTCATTGGGTGTAAAAAGAACGAGGAGTAATTGTGGCACCTTAGAGACTAACACATTTATTTGGGCATAAGCTTTCGTGGGCTAAAACCCACTTCATTGGGTGTAAGTCAGCTTAAATTTTGTCTTAAAATCTCTTGCTGCTTTTAGAATTCTTTCCAGTTGAATACCAGTATCTTTACCCTAGCTGGTATGTTCCTTCATTCTTGCCAAGCTTTCCTCATTAGTAATTTTGTAGCTCCTCTCCAAATATATAGGCTCTTCCTGAACATTTGATTTAAGGAGCTTGGGGCTAAAATTAGTCATAAAGCCAGGCCAGACTTCTATTTCCTTAGTGTCTGAGACCCCTTACACAGTAAATTGCTGTTACTGACTTTTCAAGTGTCTCAAGCTTATTTTCTTGGAGCACTTTGTTTTGAGGCGTTTGTGTCACTAATAAGGATACACTTATTTTTCATCTTTTCCTCCATTTACTTTTAGCTCTGCTGTGTAGCAGATTCAGTTTCTCAGACATAGTTCCCATTCATTCGAGTTAGCAAGATGCATAGTAATCATGTACCAAAGTGTTTCTTCCAGACTATATATCAGCTGTTTTGGGAAAAAGGCTTTCAATGCACTGTTAACTTTTAGACCTTTTACCCTGAGTTAGTCAAGATGATGGGTCCTATATAATGGTAGTACAGTCTAGATGTACATTTTTTGTTCTTGTTTGTCATCTTCCCCTTTCTACTTCCCCCTCCCCGTGCAGCGTGTTTGACTAGAGAAAATCTGAGTGGCTTTCCATGCTGGTATCAAACTATGTGCCCCTTCCACTTAAAGTGACATTGTACTTTTCCCTCTACATTTCAATGAAAACAGGGCACTTTGAATGCTCAGATAATTCTTCTGTCTATAAACAAGGTCCTCTGGTTCATCCTACTCATAACTTCTTTATTGTGAGTCCTACATTCCCATGACTGCATGTGTAATTAGACAGGCTTCTGACTTGAGATGTGGAAATAGGGATGTGTGACAGATAATTTCTCATGAGTTCTCCATTGAGTCTTGACTGATCCAATTAACAAAACATAACACATTACTTCCAGTTCTTTGCATTATAAAGCACTTACATATCTCCCCCCTCAGAATAGGGTGACCAGATGTCCTGATAAAATTGGGAGTGTCCCGATTTTTAGGCGTTTGTCCCGCATCCTGATCGATGTTTGGTTGGGACGCAATTTGTTCCGATATTTTGCAGTCCTGTGTTTGTTTGTTTTGTTTTGAAAGAGCACTCTATAATTTTTGAGATATCTTTAAAAAAGCTGTGGTAAGTATATATTGATAGGTATTGTTATCTTGCAATAACCATACAACCAATGTTGCAGTTAATAAATAAAAATAATAATTGAAGATATCCCTATCTCTTAGAACTGGAAGGGACCTTGAAAGGTCATTGAGTCCAGCCCCCTGCCTTCACTAGCAGGACCAAGTACTGATTTTTTGCCCCAGATCCGTAAGTGGCCCCCTCAAGGATTGAGCTCACAACCCAAGCCAATGCTCAAACCACTGAGCTATCTCCCCCCTCACCACTATAGTTAAACTAATATAGAAAAAATGTGCCACCTCAAGGCCAGGGATAGATATCTGAGTGTTTTACACTATTATATATGTCTAATGGCTATTCCATTTTCCTACAGTTATTACAGTATAATTTTCACTCCCTAGTTATGATTGGCATTCTAAATATCTTAGATCATATTTAACTCATCTTGTAAACTGTTTTTTGATAGATACATTAAATAAAAAAGGTGCTCTATGACATTAGATTTTCAGTATAGCTGACATTTGTTGAAACAGAACTAAAGACCACTAATTGTGACTGAAAAACATATTTTTTGCATGTGTTCTGATGAGACCCTTACTATATTTTTGTTATTGTATAGTTTTTTCAGTTTACAGCTGATCTGAAAAACAAACTGTGCACTAAGTTGTAATTCTACACTAATAAGAGTAGTGCAAAGTTTCTCCCCCCTTACAATCCTAGGAACACAAGCTGGTAATCCTTCCCTTTTATGTATGTTTGCTTGGGTCTTGAAAAATTTAGAAGAGAGCTGTTCTTTTGAGGTCAATTTCAATACTTGGATCTGAATGTATGATGCTGGTAGGGCTTTTGAGTCAAACATTCCCCTTAAATGTACACACTAAAATAAGAATCTTGTCAAATTAATATTAAATTTCCATAACAATACAGCAGAGCGACAGGTGACTGGTTGAATATTTGGCCTTAAAAACCATCTGGAAGAAGAAGAGTAGAAGGGCCGCGACTCAGGAAGGAAGAACAACATGAAGATACACATTTGATATTTTAATGAATGGAGAATAGTTTTATGCCAAGAACAGTAGGACGATTTACATGAGCAAGGCAAGCAGGAGTTGGCCCTTGGTATGCAGAAAGCATTAAATCCCATCTGAATGAGTATTTCCCTCAAAAGTGGTTGCTGTATGATTGAGCCAAAGCTATAATTTAGCTTTTCAATATAAATGGAACAGTCATTATTCTCCTTGTAATATGCAACATGAACAGCTGCTCCCCTTAAAATATAGGGTAAATCCTGGCTCCCATAAATGCATTTTATCTTACCAACGCCCCAAGTAAAACTAGACTATATTTTCTTTTTTTCCCCCCCCCCTCCAGAGACTCCAATAAGCCTCTAGTGGAAAAACTTTCCAGCTCACATGGTAATTCTTTAAACTTCTTTACTGTTAATCCCACATTTGTGGGGGCCTATATGAACAGCTATCACAGAGTGTCTTACCGAGGACCTCAGCAGATGCCATTAGGAATCTACTGGACAAATGGAGATGGGGATTTTTTCAAGGCCAGAAATGAAACCACAGCTTTTGACTCCTATCCTGCTACAGAAAGTAGTAGTGATGACACACTCTGTATGTCCAAATGGAATTTGAAGTTGCGAAACAGCAGTGTTGAGAACAGTCTTTTACCAGAGGAAGGTGATGTTTCTGAGAGTGAAAAAGCAAATGATGATTTGCTTAGTTATTTCAAATATATGGATCTGAACTTAAGACCAGAAACTATAGAAAAAATTGAAAAAGCTTCCTCCAAGCACCAAAATGAAGTGTTTCCATACCCTGATTTTCTCCCACCACCTTTCAATAACCTGGACTTACAAAAGTTGGCCTTATCAAAATGGGATGACTGGAAGGAAGTCTTTAATCCACCACCAGAAAGCTCTGTTGTGAAATTAATATCTCGTTTGCTGGAAATTGAAAGGATGCAGCACTTGACTATATTAAAAGAGAAGACAAGAGACCTGACAGTATCTTCCAGTATGATGCTTGGCAATCGACCCAGTTCTACAAAATCCATGCATCAGTTGAAGCAGTCAAGCCTGTCTGACCCTTTATGTCTTCAAACACCTTTTAATCGAGACTATCAAGAGAAAAATAAATCCAACCATTCTAGCTGCTGCATGCATGAGTGGAACAGCTCAAAATGTACTTGGGAGTACTGTCGTCATTGCAAATGGAGTGCTGGAACATCCTCCATTAGAAGTTCATCCACAAAGCAGCTTAGAGCATCTTGTGATGCCTTTAAAAGCTCTAAAGCCCCCATCATTTTAAACTCTAATATGCTCTTGCGGAGGTCTTCCTCATGCTGTGTGGCGGCACCAAGAACTCAATCAACTGTTAAATTGACTTCCCCAAAGCTACTGCCACCAAGTAGAGCTATAACCAGTCCTTTCCCTGATAAGGACAGTTTAAAATATAAACAGCCAAGGACCAAAAGGAAACTCTACAGAAAAAACGTAGTAACGAGTAAGACTTTTCATTGCCAGAAGTTAAAATCTGTATCTGCTATGCCAAAGCAGAAGTACACTCACACTGACAAACAGTAATTTCTTGAATTCATACTTCTCATTCTGAGTGAATCCTGCTAAGCAATCTTATTTTATCTTGATTTTTGTCAAGTTAAAGTATTTTTAATGGTATGAGATAGAAGTGATATGAAATAGCACTTGTGACAGTTGAATCCACTTGTATTGTAGAAAAATCAAGTTTTATCCCTCTGCCTGCTGACATCTTTTACAGACCATTTATGTAACTTCTAAAAGAATTGGATCAATATAAGCATACCAGCAGATCATCCTGTTCCTGAGTGCAACTATATTTTTGTAAATGTTTACAAAAGTAATATCAATAAAGTATAGTTATATTACACTAGCACCCAGAAAATCCCACTCAGCATCAGTGCTCCCCCATGCACTAGGTGCTGTATTAATACATCGGAAGATACGGTGTCAGCCATAGAGAATTCACAATCTAAGTGCAATATGAAGGGTGGGAAGAGAGGGAAAAATACAATTTCTATACATTTGTCATTTTTTTCTGATACATAGATTAAGGACCAATTATCTGATTATACACATGGGAAAATACTGAAGCAAAATGAATGTAGTGCATTTCTATCAATATGTAATCACTCACTTTTTTCCTCAAACAAGGAAATTAAATGGAACAGTGAAATTGATGAAGTTTGCTGTACATGCCTAGAAATCAAGAAATTCTGAATTATTGTTCCTGTTGCAACCATAGTTGTCCTTGTGTATGAGACACTCCTCCTCCCAAACAAAACACCTGTGTTATCTGATATCAGTGGCGCATACTGGAAATTCTGTAGCAGTTCCATTTAAAATTCTGTTTTAATTGAAGTCAATACACTATTCCCAATGTTACTTATTCAAATATTAAGTTTGATGTTATACTACCCTAACATGTTCATTATGTGTCACAGATTTTGGTACTGACAAGTAATTGAACTATAGAAGTTGTCAGAGGGGTAAACTGGAGATTTTTGGCACATGAAAAAGTGGAGGGTTGTTACCGTATTGCTAAAATGATCAGCAGTGAAATAGTTATAAATGTTGACATTTCAAATAGCTTTAGGTTTCAGGGTTACCAGTCCTCAGTACCTCTCAGCATTAACTGAGGAAGATGGCAGGACATCAGTTTACAGTCTTCTTCACATATTTAAGGATAATTTTCTTGATGCAAGCCAGAAACACTTGTTTTTAAAACCCTGACATTTTAGCTACTGGAGCTCATTTGTACAAGGGCTGGATATTACACTCATAGAATACAATATAGCATGTTCTGTAATGCAATACATTCCTATAAGTGCTTCTCGTCAGAGCAACTTACACACAATTACATCTCAACATCCTGGAGTTTAAGGTAAACAGTAGTACAGGAGGGGAAGGAAGGCGTTGATTGCCACTTTAACACCCTGATTTTAGTTGCTTATCACTTTTCAAGTCTTTCATCTTTGGGGCTGAAAGAGGAAGGGGCAGAGCACTGAGTTGGAGTCATGCATCAGCAGTCTCTGCTGGCAGGGCTCTTGTGGAACCCTGGGGAGAAGCTTTAGTTTCTCCCCACCCTGTAGAAATATGAAGGGAGTGCCTTATCAAGGGAGCATAGCTTGAGTGAATCTGGCTTATGATCTTAACCAATTCTTATTCTCATGAGAGTTCTTGGAAGCAATTAGCTGTTCCCCCCCACACACACTGATTGCTAGATCTCATGGTTGTGAGAGGGCCTGTGTAAATCACCCACTCCCACTGGTGGGTTGGGCAGGATAATTAAGACCCCTGTATTCAAGAACTTGAGGACTTTTCAGTCACCAACAACTTTAACATCCAGCCTTGCGCCACAAACTGATTAAGACCTACTCAGCCAGGCCTGTGCAGAAGATCTTTTCAAAGTGATTAGCATTCACTGAAGTTACAATTATACACTTTAATGAGAAGATTTTTCTCAAACTTCACTGTGGAATCAAATGAGTCTGTTCTCTAGGACCTACAGCATACTCATTTTTGTACTAGATACACAGTTAAAGATCCCAAGTACAAATAAATCCAGTTGTAAGAACACTCTCTGCATGCTCTCCTGGCTCATTGCCATACAGCTTGTCCCAAAATAGATTTCTTGTTTTAGAAAACTTCCTATTTAAAGTGAGCATTAAAGTATTTAGGGGCCTGATCTTGACAACTACCGAGCACCTGCAACTCCCAGGCAGTGGCTGCACTGGCAAAAAAGGGGACAATAATATGCCAGCAGTGCAGTTCCACCAGTGGAAGCTATATTATAGAGAGGGCTTTCAGATCGCTATCACCATGCTACTTAACTAACCTGCTGGTGAGCTTTAAAGTTCAAAAACAGAACCAATGATCGATAGAGAGCCAGAGTAGTGACTAGAGCGCTGTGCACTTGTCAGCTCAGCTGTTTTCTGTATCACTTGGAGTGTCATAGGTCCCAATTGAATCAGAGTTTTGGACTGCATGGGGATAAAAACACAAAACATCTCCTGAACTCAAAACTGACAGCAGACCCCTTCCACTCTCTAAACAAGAAATTGTGCTCATATTGCTCATGGTGAGCGGCTCACTGCTTCTGGAACTGGTTTATTATTACACCTGGAGAAAATAGAGTTCATATTTAGGCACAACCGGCATTTGTTACATTTTAAAAATGTATTAGCTCAGCTCTTGTAAGCAGCAAGTGCTAAGCAATGTATCTTACAGATCAATGCAAACTGTGAGCCAGAACTCATTTACATTTTCTCCTGCTAAATCGAACAATTTCGTAACAAAGATTTATCCCAGAGAGTTTCAAATTAAATCTATTTAACAATTTTTCAGGATAAATGTTTTGCATAATTGCATTTTATTTATAAGCTCTTGAAAATGCAGCCATAAATTTTAAATAAACTTGACATGTTTCTCTGAACAAATGCTGCCAGCTGTGACAGCTGGCTGGTGGTGAATAACAGTCATCTCAGAACTCACTTAACCATTGTACCATGATTGGGTTATCAGTGACTAAGATGGAGTGATTAGAATCAGCATCTTTGAAAGGTGAGAAGCTACCAACCAGCACACCACCCTACATGGTTACATTTAATATAAAAACATTTCGATTCAGGTCGGCTGATATTCACCCCATGCACTAAGTCAGCACAAGATGTACTCATCTGCTTATGTTCCATTTAAAACTATTGGCTAGGGCCAATTTGGTTTATATTGGTAACATTTTCATTAATACCTATATATGAAATGGCATATCACTCACAACTGCACTTGAAAACAATGAATCACTTCATCTGTGAAGTTGGAAAGTTTTCATATTGAGGGGTTCAAAACTAGTGTATAAAAGATCATTCTAATTATGAAAAAATGTTCAGTCTATCATAATATATTATTGTCAGAATTATTCTAACAAGTGCATAATTGTGTGTGTGATTGGGGAGGTGGGAGTGGGAGAAGCATTTATATTCACTGCCCAAAGCAGCATACAACAGGAAATAGAAAGAGGAAAATCTCACGTTAGTTGCTGTAAGTTACTGGCATGGATAGTGAAAATCCAGATAGTACAGTTGAGACTTAAAAATAATCACTTTACATAAAAATTTGACCCAGCTTACAATCTGGTGAGTGCCTCTTTCATTTAAAAATTGACATGACGAAGAACAAAACAAGACATGGATTTGGGCCCTATTTTTGTTCTTTCTGGTCCAGTCGGACCAGATGGAATTGGAGCATCTCACCCATTCTCTTCTCAAAACTGGAGATAATTAACGCTGTGCCTTTATATACAGAGGAGGAGAGCTAAAAATAGCATGTCTACAGCAGCACACTAGTGCTTGACTAGGTTTTTCAGAGCTGCACACAGTAGTGGTGATAAATGATATACTAGTGCACAAGCAGACAAGTAAACAAAACAGCAGCAAGTGTGGCTGCCTTTTGTTTTAAAGCTCTCACATTCAGTACGATGGAAACTTGACAAAAAAAGGATGACCAAGAAAAGAGAAAACAGAGACATGCTGTCAAGTACCAGTAGTGGAGAATTTTAAAAAAACAACAACTCCCCCCCGCCAAATCACTACTTGGGAGTGTCACTTTAACTATACTCCTACTACATTCCTCATCAATCAGCTTGCTTTTGAACTAGAAATTCCCAGGAAATCTTGATGCTTAGTTTAGTGTAAATCCTTTTCAGATTCATTTCTAACACTGGCAAAATAATTGGTAGCTTGCTGTGGACATGCCTTTATGAGACAACTGTAAATACCATCTTTCCTCCTTCAGAAGTTTGAACAAGAATTACCCTTACTGAGTCATCCCAGCAGTTTAAGAAAGATTTAAGTTTAAGATTCAGGCTATGCTGCTACATAGAACTGCTTTGGCCATGACCCTGGCTACAGTTAATTAGGATCTAGCCATTTGATTGTTTCCTATGTTTAAAAAAAATAAAAGATTTTGTGGGTCAATGAAGTTAAGACTTCTGTATTAACTTTTGGAGAGAAAAGCAGGGTAAGGATGGTCAGGTCACAGTGTCATAAGAAGAGAAGGAAGTAGCTAGTAAGATGTGTATCTTACATTGCCTTCAATATTATTTGTCTGTTGTCTAGCTATTAAGGGCCTGATCCAGCAAGTATGTATGCAACGTTACACACATGTAGTCCCAGTGAATTAAAATAGGACAACTCGTGCAAAGTATGTACGTTTCCAGAATTGGGACCTGATATTGTAAGCTCTTCTGAGCAGAAACTGTGTTTCTGTGTATGTACACATACTTAATGCATTTTGGCACTACTGCTGCAATAGAAATAAGTTTAGTTCACCCCTACTCCCGAGGAACATCTGAGCTATCAGTATTCATGTCTAAACTACATGAAACACTCAAGAATTTAGTGGAGAGGAAGATTCTGTGCCGTTGTGAGTAGAAACAAGTGACACTGTGTTTTTTTCAGTCATATCTTTGTGTGTGATGTGCAATAGTTTCCTTTTAAAGAAAATTCAAGACAATGCTTGAGATAAATGTCAAAGCATGTGTGTTTTGGGTGCAGTATGTTGGACTTCAGTCACTTTTTTTTCCTTCTATTTTTTTAAAGTTTTTAGTTTAAGACAATGCTGGCTCGTCAATTTCTTAATATTTGGGTGGCCAGAACTAGAGACGCAGGAAACCCTGAAGTTCTAGGAGGAGCATCTAGCATTGCTATGAACCCCACATGAAACACTTTTTATTGAAAAGCTTGTTTGATTGCAGGGAAAGATTGTAGAATTTAGCAGTGAAGGGAGAAAAGTTTACATTTGGGAGTTGAAGAGTTCAGCTAAGAAGCAGATTTGCATGACAGAATGGTTGCTAAGTGCCTCTGGGTTTTGACCGTCTTTTTTGTTAATTATGTTTTCTGAAGAGGTTGGTCTTAATTCTTATGTGATAGGCTTCTAGCAGATATACACATAGTTTTGTTATTTACTTTGTTTCTTCTGTATTATAGTCTTGTTTTTCCTTTATGTAATCTATACATATTGTTATAAATAAACCCTTTATTCTATTTATAACTACGTCTTTATTGCTGCTTTTAGGGAAAGTGGTTACTTGTGGCTGGTAAGATCAGACGTGGAGGCACGCTAACTCTAAATTTAATATAAAAAAAGAAAGCTAAGTACAAGTGGAAGAGCAGCCTCCAGGGAACAGTTTCTGGCAGCAGTGTTACACAACATATATTCTTGTCCCATCAAACCATAACTTGCAAATTTTATAAAATGCCTATTTAGAAAAACACAAAAATTGCAGGAAATATCACAATGCTAAAATTTCCAAACATCTAACGTTCTGTAGAATGCATCTAAAATCTCAGTTGATTACTCTTTAAAGAGGAATGGACCCATTGGTGGGATGCAGGATATACAGCCTGCACAGCAGAAAGTCTTCCTGGGTACAGGTGAAGTGGGCAAACCAGACACACCTATAAATTAGCTATCCATCACACCTGCTCCTGCTGCAGGCCATAGAGCTATTGCTCAATGTAGGTGGGGCTGAGGCACTTGCATCTCCCTCATCACCTGTCAGTGAGAAAGTCCCAACAAAACTCCACGTGTTTCATGAAATGGTGTTGGTGATTCAGGCGGTAGAATTCTTTTGTGTAAGTATGTACCGAACTACTGCCCAGCACAGCTGGGATTCTGGAAATGTTTGGATGAGACAGAGCAGATCCTGACTACTTGCAATTATGAGTAAGCACATACTACTACTACTTGTGAAAAGTGCTATTAAACCTGTGGTGTCCTGACAACAGTCTAATTTTGCTAATTTTTCTGCCTTTCTAAACTCATCTTACAGCAGGGTGGATAAAAATCTATTTTAAAAAAAACCAAAAAAAAACAACCCAGATTTTTTTTGATAAAATGCCTTTTGAGGAAAAAAACCTATCTAAAGATAGTTTTAATTAAGATAGATATCTTTGAGCTATAATGTATCATGGAATAGGGATTATAAATTCTAATTCTATAGTATGAGACAATATAGTCATGTAATGTTTAAGAAAAGTTTTGTAAATGAGTTCCAATAGTTCATGGATTAGGGACCCAATCTTATGGGGTTCCAGGGGCTTCTGTATAGATTATTTAGGTTAATCTTTCTATCTACCCAATGGGACTCAGTGCTCAGTCTAGAAGGTACCATCAGAGATGCTTAGTTTGGCAGTTCTCAAACTGGAGATTTGTTTCTCCAGAGATAACATGCTTGTTAACAGCAAAAATGTTTTAAAATAAATAATATATAGAGGTGAGAAATATCAGAACTCAACCCTATTGTCCCTCTGCAAATTTGTGTACACAGTCAATCCCTTACTTTTCTCTAAAGGTGCAAAGTTTCAAAAAGTTCAATGAATAGAAGTTTGTTGGGGGTGGACTAGATCTGGACAAGGAGAAGAAGTCTGGAGATAAATGTGAGAAGAGAGGGACAGGCAGTAGAAACAAAAGTGAAACTGAGCAGCATATTTCAGCAGTCTTGAGGTCTTTCTGAGTATAGCCTTCATTTGATTTGAGATCTATCATACCATTCTCTCACTAGAAGGGAAAACCTATAATGGCAGCAGGCCGTAAAAGAGACCGAGTTTGGGAATATTTTAATGACGTTCTTCTACCTGTGGGTAAGACAGGCATGTGTGCAAAATGCAAACAGTGCAACAAAGAAATGCAAGGCCTGGTTGCCCTAATGAAACAACATCATGAGAAGTGTTCCTTCTCAGGAGGAAGCTGCAATGAAGATGATGAAAGGAACATGTCTGAACATGCTGGATCTTCAGGTTGGAAAAACTTTTTTTATTTCATAGTTCTTTCTTAAGGACTGCCTGTCTTCCTTCTGGACTATTCTTGAATTCTCATGTTTGAGGAAAAAATATAGTTGTTACTCTATGATACTATCATTTTAGATGCAGTTGTGATAAAAAATAAATAGCTGAACTAGGCAGATCTTCCTTTTACAATTTCACCTTTAAAGTAGTACTGAGTGTCAGTGAATGCAGTGAGTAATACTAAATGAGCAGTATGGTAATAATAATTAAATAACTGCATTGACTTATTTTGTTTAGGAGAATCCATCCTCAACATACAGGATTCTGAAGACTATCCACCTTCAGGATCACCATCATTTTCTATAGTTTCAGAGTTATCTGCCAATGAGAGTGTTTCAATCATATCATGTATGTCACATAGCCACAGTACATCACCTGTAGCAAAAAGAAAAAGATCTCCATCATCCAAAACAACCATAGATAAGTTTGTGATAAGAATCAGCAGATTACAAAAAGAGGTAAAATTGATGAAAAAATTGCCCCGTTTGTTTATGCAACAAACTCTCCTTTCCGTATGATCAAGAACCCACACTTCATTAACATGGTTCAGTCATTAATACCAGCATACAGTCCACCCACAGAGCAGATGTCACAGGCAAATTGCTGGATAAAGTGTATGAAAGAAATTGAGCAGTGTACAAAAGGTCTAGAGGGTGAAATTGTTAACCTGAGTCTTGATGGGTGGAGCACTCTCCACCATGTTCCTGTTGCATGTGCTTGTGTGACAACAGAAGAAGGGAATGTTGTCCTTACAGAAAATGTGCACACAGCAGAATACTTACAAGAAGCAGCAGTAAAAGCTATAACTGAAAAAATAAAATGTCTAGTATGCAGCTTGATCACAGACAATGCTGCAAATGTATCCAAGTGAAGAGAGTCCCAAGCTAACATACGGTTGCAGTGCTCATTTGATGCACCTCCTAGCCAAAGTCTTCAGTGTTCCAGAAATAAAGGCTAATGTTGAAATTGCAAAATACTTCTGTAACAACCACTTTGCAGCAGCTGCTCTGAAAAAAGTGCGAGGAACCAAGACGTGCAATGGAACTTAGTAGTGGACTGTTTTGAACACTATATCAAGAACTGGCCTAATCTGACGTCAGTTTGTGAACAAAATTGTGAAAAAATAGATGGCACTGTCACAACCAAAGTTCTCAACATTGGGCTTAAGAGAAATGTTGAACACATGCTGAGTACCCTGAAGCCTATTTCTGTAGCCTTGAACAAAATGCAGGGAAATAGCTGTTTTATTGCTGACACTGTTGAAATTTGGAAGGAACTGAGTGAGATCTTAAAAAGAGAAATATGCAATTACAGAGTTAAATTACAAGCATTATAAAAAACAAATGGGACAAGTACTATCTCCAGCTCATTTTCTTGCAAATATTCTCAGTACTCGGTACTAGGATCAAACCTTAACTGCTGAAGAAGAGGAGTTGGCTATGACAGGGACATCTAACAATCATCCCTCCATAATGCCAACTATGATAAACTTCAGAGCTAAGGGTGAACCATTCAAGAAATATATGTTTGCTGACCATGTTTTAAAGAAAGTCACACCAGTGAACTGGTGGAAGTCACTTAAGCACTTGGATTCAGAGACTGCAGAAGTGATCATCTCACTTTTAACAGCAGTAGCTTCTTCTGCCGGTGTAGAAAGAATATTTTCTTCCTTTGGACTAATTCATTCCAAATTGAGAAATCGTTTGGGACCTGAAGAAGCAATAAAACTTGTTTTTCTTTTCTAGATTATGAACAAACAGGAAAATGAAGGTGAAGACGACCGAGTTAGCTGCAGAAGCCAGTGTTTTAAGTTTCTCATGTTGACTTGGCTGACATAGGTGATTTAATTTTTTTTTAAATATTTCATTTAACTATTTATTAAAAGCAAACAAAAACAAATCTGATTTTAAAAAACTTGAATGTTTAACTAAATTCAAATGCTTGTTTTGTTAAAATATTATATGTTTGCTGTAGATGAACAAAATCCAGAATACGTAATTGTTGTTTTATAAATAAAAAATTAAATGTCTGTCCAGTGATCTCCTCCTAATGCAGCATAGCAAGAAAATCCTCCAAATATTAATGATTAACCTGTTGAATTGGAGATAGTTCACCTCCCAGTGACTTCATAAATATCTGCTTCAGTTACCTTTGATAAATGAAATAACCAATCATTCATTTTCTGATATAGCTGTAAAACTAATCTGAAAAGTTTTCAAAATAAATCACTTAAAAATGCATAGTGTGTACCGTCTAAAAATGAAACCATCTATCTCTGAGTTGTGAAGAATAGGTATTAAGGTTATAACAACCAAGAAGAATGCACTTTTATGTAGAAATCCATGATTAAATAATCAAATCCACCCTGCTGTATAGTTTCAAAAGGATTAATTATTCTTCACTTCCTGCCCAAACCTGCATAGTATTGTTGTTTAATGTTAAGCTGTTGCAGCACATTTCATTGTCGGTGAAGTGACTTGTGTGTAAAGATAACACTCCATTTTTCAAATACCTCTGGGGTATTTGGTGAAAGGTGCTCTATAAATGCTATCAAGCCTTTCCTTTAAAAATCTAATACACATCTACAACCTTTTTTTGTTTCATTTTTCAGATCCAAGAATCACTGTCTTCAGATTCATGATTTACTGTACACCAAATGTGCAGATACCTCTCAACATGCATGCAATATTTATTTCTTAAACATGTGTGACTGCATAAATCAGGGTATTAGTAATGAAGCAGTTTCTCAAATTTTAAGGCCTAGCAAACCACATCTAAAACTCAAAATACTTGGCGTATCACCTGTGTAATTTTAATCAGTGTATTTCTTTATTCGAATACACTTTCAATCAACCTACATAACATCTGATTGTGGCTCACATACCATCAGGAGTAAATGTAATAGTTTGAGAACTACTGAAGTGGTAGGATATGGAACCCTTCATCTTTAGCTCAGTGGTTTGAGCATTGGCCTGCTAAACCCAGGGTTGTGAGTTCAATTCTTGAGGAGGCCACTTAGGGATCTGGGGCAAAAATTGGTCCTGCTAGTGAAGGCAGGGGGCTGGACTTGATGACCTTTCAAGGTCCCTTCCAGTTCTAGGAGATTGGTATATCTCCAATTATTACCTATTTTTAGTTTATCAATTAAAATCTACCCTGGGTCAGTAGTAATCAGTTAGTTGATGGTGTTTGTTCAGTTCCTAGTGGACAGGTATTCACATCACAACATGTATTAACTCTCATGAAAATGTGAGACAAAGTGAAAAACAGATTGCTATTTAGATGTCTATAGTATATCATAAAACACCTATTATCTGTATTACTATAGTGCCTCAGAGCCCCAGTCAAGTACCCAGGACCCCACTGTGTTAAGTGCTATACAACACAGAAAAAAAAATGGACCCTGCCCTAACGAGCTTACAATCTAAGTAGAAGATAAGAGACAACAGCCGGTTACAGACAGGAGAGGTAATACAAGGAAACAATGAGAATATTGGTCAGTGTTACAGGCAGTGGTCTCAGCATACCAGCAGCCTAACTGTTGTGAAGATTTTTGTAAGAATCACAGCCAAGGAGTTTTAAGGAGGGTGAGTTAGTTTGCAGGTGTTTATGGGGAGCGTCTCCCAAGCATGAGACAAAGCAAACTGCTTGTTTGGAAATAGAGGCTGGCATCACAGGCTGATCAGAGGTGGGAATCAGCACTTCCATGGTGAATGAGATGGGATAGGTAAGATGGGAATAGGCAGTGGAGGTAAATCTTATGTTTGATATTGTAGAGAAGAGAGAGCCAGTGGAGGGATGCAAACAAATGGGTTATACAATCAAAGCGATGGGCTAGGAAAGCGATCTTTGCAGCAGCATTCGGAATGGTTATGAGCAGAACAAGACTGCATTTGTCAAGACCAAAGAGAGGGATGTTGCAATAACAGATCTGAGAGAGCCTGAACAAGAGTTTTAGCTGTGTGATTGGATAGGAATGGCCATATCTTGGAGATACTATGCAGAAAGAAACTGCAAGAGTTGGACATAGCCTGGATGTGATAATCTAGAGACAGGTTCAAATAGAAGATGACGATCAGGTTATTAGCCTGAGAGACAGGTGGGATGGTGGTGTTGTCCATTGATCAAGAAAGAGGTAGTGAGAAGGTCTTGAGGGTGAGGGTTAGATTTAACAGCTCTGGTTTAGTCATATTGAGCTTGAGCTGATGCCTGAACATCAACAAGGCACTGTTAGAGGGACAGGCCAAGATTTTATTTTGGATGAGACCAGTCCAGAATAGAGGTAATTCTGAAGTTGTTGGTATAGACATGGTATTGAATTTGTGTTTACAGATGATATTACAGAGAGAGAAAGTTAGAGGGAGAAAAGGGGACTAAGGACAGAGCCATATGGAACCCCCACAGAAAGATGTGGGGCCAGAGCCAGCAGATGAGGAGGACCCTTCAATGGACAGACTGAAAGAGCATTTAGAGCAGTAGTCCCCAAACTTTTCAAAGTCATGCCCCCCACTTACCTTTGCGCGTGCATGCACACACCCATACCCCCCCGGGGCTGGGAATGGGGCCATGGCTCAGGTTGGGGGAGGAGGATGCGGACGGGGTAAGGCGGCTAAGGCTGGAGATGGGCCTGGGGGCAGAAACAGAGCCGCAGCCAGGGGCTGAGACTGGGGGTAGGGGCAGGTGTGGAGCTGCAGCCAGGGTGTGGTTGGGGGCTGGGGGCAGGGCCAGGAGCCGGGGCTGGGGGCAGGGTGGGGCTCCCTCCCCATCCCCACCACGCCCCTCTGAACATTCCTCCACACCCCCTAGGTGATACATCCCAGTTTGGGGACCTCTGAATTAGAGAAACAGAGGAACTAGCACAGGGCAGAGTTATGGAAGCCAAGGAAGGACAAGATTTTAAGAAAAGCATGGTCAACAGTATCTAAGGCAGCTGACAGGTCAAGGAGGACGAGGATGAAGTGAAGGCTAGGAAAAGATCATTAGAGATTTTGGTGAGTGCTGTCAGTGGAGTGCAAGACACTGGATTGGAGAGTCAAAGATGAAACTGGAGGAAAAATGCCAGAAAAAGATTGTAAAAAGCACATTCAATGAGCTTAGAGATGAAAGAGAGAATGGGTGTTAGTTGGAGAGGCAAGTGGGGTTAAGTGTGGGATTTTTTTTAAGATGGGAGAGACTACAGCATGCTTGTGTTCTAACAGGAAAGAGCCAGAGTAGAGTTTGAGATTAAGGGATAAGGGAGGATATGAGAGTAAGTGCGAGGAAGATGGAGCTTACTGGGGCAAGTGGAGATGTTAAGAGGAGGGAAGGCAAGCTGAGGGGAGGGGGAAGGTCATGTCGTATTTTGTCAATTCAGGGCTCCAGACCATATATTAGAGATATAAACATTCTAGTACAGTAACTCCTCACTTAACGTTGTAGTTCTGTTCCTGAAAAATGCGACTTTAAGCAAAACGATGTTAAGCGAATCAAATTTCCCCTTAAGAATTAATGTAAATGAGGGGGTTAGGTTCCAGGGAATTTTTTTTCACCAGACAAAAAACTATATATTATATAGATATACGTTTTAAACAAACAATTCAATACTGTTTACAGCTATGATGATTGTGAAGCTTGGTTGAGGTGGTGAAGTTAGAGGGTGGAAGAGGGCCGGGATATTTCCTAGGGAATGCCTTGCTGCTAAATCAGTGGTTCTCATTTTTGTACTGGTGACCCCTTTCACATAGCAAGCCTCTGAGTGCAACCCCCCCAAATAAATTAAAAATACTTTTTTATATATTTAACCCCATTATAAATGCTGGAGGCAAAGCCGGGTTTGGGGTGGAGGCTAACAGCTCACGACCCCCTATGTAATAACCTCACGACCCCCAGTTTGAGAACCCCTGTGCTAAATGATGAACTAGCACTTGGTTGAGCCCTCAAGGGTTAACACATTGTTGTTAATGTAGCCTCTCATTCTACAAGACAGCAGGAATGGAGAGGAGGGGAGACAGCATAGCAGACAGAGACAGACACACACCGTGTGTGTGGGAGAGAGAAATGCACACTGCCCCTTTAAGTAAGCTGACCCACACTTAAGTGCATTGTCTTTTTAAGTTGATCAGGAAGTTGAGACAGCAGCTGTTGCCCTAGGTGCTCTCTGTCTCTCTCCCTCCGTGTCCCCTTCCTGCTCTATATGGAGAAGAAGGGGTAAGCGGGGTGTAGGAGCAGCAGGGAGGGGGACACCCTGACATTAGCCCCCGCAACCCCCTCCTGCACAGCAAGCAGGAGTCTCTGGGAGCAGCTCCAAGACAGAGGGCAGGAGCAGCACATGGCATTGGGGGAAGGGAGGCATTTGCTAGCTTGCTGGGCGGCTGCAGCACAGGGAACTTAGGGGAGCAGGGAGCTGATGGGGGGCTGCCGCTCCACCCTGGTTCCAAGCCCCCACCAGCTAGCTGCAATGGGCTGCTCTTCCTGCAAGCAGTGGACAAAGCAGGCGGCTGCCAAACGACATTAGAAGGGAGCATTGCAGAACTTTAAACGAGCATGTTCCCTAATTGATCGGCAACGTAACAATCAAACAGCGTTAACTGGGACGACTAAGTGAGGAGTTACTGTACAGTCAAAAATAAATACAGACTCATCAAAATTAGGAAGTGGGGAAAAAGTCCACCCTAGCTGCAAACACCATCCATTTGCATATAGATCCCAGTCCAGACCGCACACTTCCTCCTCAAAAGCCTCAAAAAGTTTTTTTGCAACATGCCCTGAAGATCATCAGATTTGGGTGATTTTTGACCCAAGGTCAAGGCTGAAATAAATTCCGAAGTTCAAGGCCCTTCATAGACAATGCCCTTCCAGCAGCTCCCTCCTCTTTTAAACAGAGGGGCCTTCAGCTCAACCACTTCTAATCAAAACTGCACCATTGGTATCACCTAGGGAGAGAGATGGTCTCAAGTAGGCAGCTCCAACCCATTTAAAAACTGACCGGTCAATACCAAGACCTTAAATTTCACCTGGCAATTACAGGCAGCCAATACAGAGCACTAATTTAATGTGTTCAAGTCAGAAACTCCAATTAACAAGTAAGCCACCACATTCTTCACCAGCTTTACTTTTAAGTTGATTTAAGGTATTGTCCCATCTAGATTACATTGCTATAGTGTAACCTCAAAGTGACACAGTGACATGAACTTCTTGGTTAGATGAAGACAGCCAGCCATCCTGTCCAAGAAGCTAGTGAATCAACAATACACTTAAAAAGAAATGGCAAGCACAACCCCTGAATTAAAGAGGCAACATAATCCTCACCATTTCATCAGGCTTTTCCCATCCTACCATCTTCACACTCTTATCCTGATTAAGCTACAGCCATCAATCTTAGTCACTAACATGGCCCTCATGAGTGTAATATAAATGTTAATGTGTTTATCCTCACAAAATCCTGTGCACTATTACCCTATTTTACGGATGGGGAACTGAGGCACAAAGAGACTAAATGACTCTTGCCCAACGTCACAAAGAAAGTGTGTGATGGAGCAGGTAACTGAATACCTCTGGTACCTCAGTTATTGATACTGGCCTAAACTCTAGCAGAGAAAACGGAATCTGAAGCGCTACATTGGCATGTTATGATTTAGTGCAGAGGTGGGCAAACTATGGCCCACGGGCCCCTCCTGCCTGGCCCTTGAGCTCCTGCCCCCAGCCTAATTCCTGCTGTTCCCCCTCCCCCACAGTCTCCACTCACCCTGCTACCGCCGTGATGCTCTGGGCAGCGGGACTGTGAGCTCCTGGGTCAATGCAGCTGCAGAGCCTGGCCTGACCCGGTGCTCTGTGCTGTGCGGTGGCATGGCTGTCACTCTGCCAGCCACCGGTGCTCCAGGCAGTGCAGTAAGGGGGCAGTGCGCGGGGGGGGGGGGGGTTGGATAGAGGGCAGGGGAGTTTGAGGTGGTGGTCAGGGAACAGGGGTGTGGATAGGGGTCGGGGCAGTCAGAGGGCAGGGAACGAGGGGTTGAATGGGGGCAGGGGTTCTGGGGGGGCAGTCAGGAATGAGGGGGGGTTGGATGGAGTGGCGGGGGGGGGGGGGCAGTCAGAGGCAGGGCTTCCAGGGGCTGTCAGGGACAGGGAAGTTGGATGGGGCAAGAGTCCCAGGGGGGACTGTCAGGGGGTGAGAAGCAGGAGGGCTAAGATAGGGGGCGGGGCTGGGCCACGCCTGGCTGTTTGGGGAGGCATAGCCTCCGCTAACCGTCCCTCCATACAATTTTGGAAACCCAATGTGGCCCTCAGGCCTAAAAGTTTGCTCCTGATTTAGTGTATGCAAATATTTGAAAAAAGTATTTAAAAGCTTTATATTATCAACTTTATAAACAGAGCAAAAGTAAAAAACACAAGATGCAAATAACTTCCAAAATCTTATTTTATTAACTTGAAGCAATTGCCACTTTGAACATTTGCTGCTATAACTATGAGTTACAGTTGATGACTTAATACACTGTAGAAGATTACGTTATATCTCCTGTATTCTCACAGAATGATCAGCCTTCTGTGTATGGATCAATATATTCAAAGGTTCTTCAGAGGTTTACTGCCACTTACCCTATATATGGACGGAAAAACATTATTAAAAAATGTAATGATTCAAAATCAAAATTCATTTAACAAATTTATTTTAAAATGGTTTTCAATTTTGTCAACCTATATGTATTCACCTAAGCAACATACACAACAAATATAAGTAGTAAAGGGATTCTTTAGCACACATCTCCAGTGCATTTAATTCTCATCTGGGGGCCCAGATTCAAAAGCACTTTTAGTTTGTTTTTTGTTGATTTTCAGTCACCATGAGACACAGATCATGGGTTAAATGCTTGGGTTCAGCCAAGTTTCACTTAGCACCAGACCCAAGGTGTGGAGGCAGCAAAAACAGCTGTATACCACCCTCATCTAAAAGCCAACTGCGAATGGCAGCTTCAGGGATTCTTCTATTTTGTACCAGTTTGCCACAGCTGGGAATCAGCAGAGTTCAGCACCACTCCATTCACACATCCAACTCTCCCTTACACCAAGGGTTGAGAGGGAGAGGGGAGGCAAATAGGTAATTATGTCTCTACACCACTCAGAAATCTTTCATGCTGGGGGAACCATTTGGCTAGATGTTCAACCCAGAATTACAACTCCTTTGTTTTGCCAGAAAAGCACAAAGGGAGCTGGAGGAGGGCCAAGGACCAGGATCCACTTGTTTTTCAACAATTTCTCATAACCCACCCCCCTAGTTACAATGTTTGCTCTGCTGGCTAAAGGTAAGTAAGAGATAGTATTAGCATTTATAATGCACTTGCTACAATAAAATATGGGAACAAAATTTTATATCCTCTGCTAGTAAAATCATAAAAACATCAGTGATGCTAAAATATATATATTTTACCGACAAATTTGGTTGACTCCTTCCTAAAGGAAAAGTATCATACCCAATATTTCTCCTATTAGAAGAAAGTTACAGATACAGTATTGTGTATCTTCCTACATTTGATCACAACAAAATCACATCGACCAGAAATGAAACAAGCACATCATACATATAAATACCATCACAACAGGACTATTCTTAGAATTACCAATAGTGCTAATGAATGCTGTAAACAGAAAGATTAGACAGATAACATGACAAATATTTTCATATCTTTATAGGACAGAAACCTTTGTTCATGTCTTCTGGTGGTCATCATCTTCTTTTGAGCGGCACCTACAACACAAAGAACAAGTAAACGAGCAACTTTATTCTTCTTTAGAATAGTTTTTAAAAGTTCTGTAGGTATAAGGTGCATTGTTTCTATTGGAGTTGACAACTCATTTCACGATTCTTAAATAGGGATACACAATAATGGTCAAAATCAACAGAAACAATAGGATTTCACTACATCTGTGTAAAATTGCCACCAGAAGTGCTGGATATGTTATAGGCGTCACCATAACAGTGCAAATTTCTGTGTGTGAAATTAGCTAACAAGTATCTAGTTCTTCATTTCAGTAAGAGTGAAATCTGCATTCTATTTCCTGTATGAACAAGAAACTTAATATGTTGAAGTAGGAACAGATTTACTTTTCACCAAAAATTAAAATAAAAACTGAGAAAAGACAGGTTGAAGGTTCAAAATAGGCATGTAACATCACCCATCACCTGCCTGCTTTGTAGTTCATTACATCTCCTTGGTGGGGAACACCCCACCAGCAGAATGACTGCTTAGTCTCATTTTCCATCCTTGATTGCACTAAGTGTGCATGTTTGTGCCTAGATGGATAAAGAAGTCCTATTTACAATCTGAAAAGGGTATTACAAAAAAACCCTAAATCTCTGTTTTTTCTATACCTTTTATGCAAATAATAAATGGAAATAAAAAGATGCATTTTTTTATTGTCTCAAACTATTTAAAACAGCAGTATGAATTGGGAAAGTTTGATTCTGGATTCTTCATGTTGCATAACTAACTCAAATGTTTCAAACTATTTTTAACTTGTTGCTAAATGTTTATCTACACATGCTGTCAGAAATAACCTTGTTAGGAAGGTGAAGTTGGTGTCTCATCAAATCAGACCCATGGAGTAGGCGTAGAGTGGCCTGTGCCTCGCTTTCCTTTCTCTCTTTCAGCACCATCAAAAGGAAAAGTGAGAAAAATAGCACAAACATTAGTTAAAGCCTGAATTCAATCATACATCCTACAGGAATAATTTCATAACAATGAAAGCAGATAGACAGTATCTGTAGGTTTTTGGTTTGTTTTCTTTCTTTTACAATGATGATAATTAGAGATCTAATTAATATCGCCTTCCAAAGATCATAACTTTAATAATCCCTTTAATTAAAGGATTTACAGAAAAATGAAGGGTTTCTTCTTATGTATTACCTGATTTACCAGCACTGAAGACAAAATCTTTTAAAAATGGCTACAAATGCCTTGTTCACAAAAGACTTTATTATCTAATGATGCATACTGAAAACATACAGAAATCTGCATGGTCCACTTTACATGCAGCAGAACAATCTTCACTTTACAATAAGTGAGTGTCAACTGTTTTATGCAAGAGACAACACTGTCACATTTCTTAAAGAAAAGCTTCATTTACAAAAGAAATAAAAGGTAAAGAAGCAATTACCGCTTTTAAAAAGCAGCTGCTTTGTTCAAGAGTGGAAGGTTTATGCCTGTATTGAAAGACAACATGATCACAAATAATGAAAACAATGAACAAATGAAACACTTTTAGCATAAAGCAGTACACTTTCAAAATGACATACAAATAGTTAAAAATTTCATTATATTGTCTATCTATCCTTTAGATATAAGGTCTTTCAGAATCAGATCCCAACATATGTAATTAGTAAATGAAAACTTTTCTGTTAAGTATTGGTTCTATGTCATAGTGAACTATATTTAACAAAATGTATACAAAGTCTATAGCAAGTTGATTAAAAAAATTAAAGTAATAAGAACAGTACACTGAAGGCGCTCTATCCATCAAGTGCGCATTCTCCAAATTTTAAATGTGATGAACAGAACAGAAGTTGTAACTATGCCACAGTTGCAATGCCAGAAAATAAAACATCATTTATCAAACATGCAGGGAATTCTGCCATAAAGCTATTGTCTCTCATTTGTCAGTTGTTCCAGTAAAATAACATCTTAAACACCGGTGATGTTGATGGTTTAGCTTACCTTCAGTGTACTGAAAGTTGTACACAACCTGCTTTAAAAGAGGAGACCATCCCTGCAGGCAGGCTCAAGAAGGAACAGACCCCCTTCGGCACTGACTACACCAAGGGCATGCTGCTGTGGCCTGCACACACACACCTAGGAAAACGTGAATATAAACAGCATTTATGCTGGCCATTTTTTAAAGACAAAAATGAAGCCAAGTCTGCTAAGAACAAATCAACCACCCAGTATTACTGTTCTTTTATAACAAGCTTTTTTTTTTTTTTTTTTTTATAATATATGAACTGCAACCATATACATTAGCATTGTACTTGTGTGCAGTCTTGGCAATTAAAACAGTTCTACAGTGAAAATTTTCACATAAGACACAAACAGAATTACTCTAACATTTCTAAAAGAAATATCAGCCTTGGTGTTAATTCAAATATATCATTCTTCCTCAACTTTGCAGGGGGAAATATTTATGTTTATATACATTAATAAACTGCTGTGAAATTTCTTCAGTCTTTGTATCTTAACTACTCAAACCCTTTGGACTTCTTCATCTGATTTAAATTTTTTCCTGGATGAAAGCGTGTTGCAGAGCCTGGTTGATGCTAATCCGTTTGGCTGGGTCTAACATTAGGATCTGGTCCAACAAGTCCTTTAGCTGATGTACTTTTTTCCGCTGGTCTTCAGGGAGTCGTTGGCACCCAATCAAGTCTGCTAACAGGTCCTTGGTTGGATTAATGGTGCTCATGACAGTAACTTTTTCCTAATATAAAAAGAGCAACCAACATTTATTTCTATATAAATTAGCACTGTTAATAAAACTACTATGAGCACAATAAGAAGCACATATTCCAGTTAAAGAACTCTCTTTCTCTCCACTGTTATTCCTCCTAAATTTACTGCTGTCCATCACATATTTAGTGTTGTAACTCTTATTACTGTAAATGTTATTTAAAGAAATACTGAAAACTGAAGACTAATAAATGTTCTTTACGCCAAATACATTCATTTTCTTGCACATCTCATTTAAGACCTGTTTCTCTACATTTGAGACTCAGTGGATTAGTATACTGAGAATTCTAAGTGAGAAAGCATGTTCTATATTTGCCAATTTGATGCATTCTTACGGTGCACTCTAACGTTCAATGGTACACATTATAATCCCTAAGGGCATAGCTACCCTAGAAAATTACGTTGGCCTAAATTGCGTCGGCATATAGCCACCACAGTCATTTAATTGTTTTTGCGGTCCACACTATGCTCCTTGTGTTGGTGGTGCATGTCCTCACCAGAAGCGCTTGTACTGACTGTATTGTCAGCGTGGGGCACTGTGGGATGGCTTCTGAAAGCCAGTAACAGTCAATGTAAACAACACAGTGTTTATATTGACACTGCATCGACCTAACATCAATACTGACTCTATGGGTATGTCTACACTACCCGCCGGATCGGCGGGTAGCGATCGGTTTATCGGGGATCGATATATCGCATCTCATCTAGACGTGATATATCGATCCCCGAACGCGCGCCCGTCGACTCCAGAACTCTACCAGGGCGAGCAGCGGTAGCGGAGTCGACAGGGGGAGCTCCGGCCGTCGATCCCGTGCCGTGAGGACGGGAGGTAAGTCGGAATAAGATACTTCGACTTCAGCTACGCTATTCCCGTAGCTGAACTTGCGTATCTCTCATCGACCCCGCCCCCTAGTGTAGACCAGGCCTACGCCTCTTGTGGAGATGGAGTTTTTAAGTCAGCATAGTGGGGCAGTTATGTTGATGGGAGCAAAATTCTAGCATAGACACTTACATAGTTAGATTGACGTAAGCTGCCTTGCGTCGACCTAACTTTTTAGTGTAGACCAGACTTAAGGGAGTATTCTATAACAAACATGTCACATAACAGATGCACATTTTCTAATTTTAACAAAACAAAGGAAGGCAGCAGCATTCAGATTTATTCATAATTTCAAGCTAAGTTTATACAAGGTTAAATTATATGAAGGAGTGTACTCAGTTTCTGATTGAGAATAACCAGATTTTTTTTTTAAACAAATGCAAAATCATAGGTTAAATAATGTTCTAGCAACAGGGAATTTCCCTATCACAATAAACTTTCTGCATTCTGCAGGAAAAAAAATATTTTCAACAGCCTTCACAACGTATCTTGGTACTAGTTAGAACATTAATTAATAGGTCATTAATTACTGAATTTCATAACTGAAACATTATTATAGTTAAACAACTTTTTAAAAAATTACAGTTCAGTTAGTTCATTTAAGACTTACCCTTTCTGTTACTTTGTCTACTTCTATATACATGAAGTTGAGATTTTGATCAAAGTGTTGATCTTTGAATACACCTTTTCGGATCATCTGAAAATAAAACAGGGGCAGGAGTTTTGTAAAGTTCTTTGACTTGAAAACTTCAGATTTTAGACTCATCATAATGGAAGATTACATCTACTGACTTACAGTAATATGAATTACTTAATACTTTTAACAGTCTTTCAGAGAACAGTGAGAAATAACTAGAACGTAGGAACAGCCATACTGAATCAGACCAATGGTCCATCCAGCTCAGTATCCTGTCTTCTGACAGTGGCCAATGTCAGGTGTTTCAGAGGGTCTGAACAGAACAGGTAATCATCAAGTGATCCATCCCCTGTCGCCCATTCCCAGCTTCTGGCAAGACTAGACTGAATAAAATGTCACTCAAAGCAGTTGGTAACACACACAGTTATCTTCCATTTACTTACGTGTTTTATTTTTTCAGGTCAGTGTATAAAAGAGGTTTCTGCTTTCACTTAACACTTAGTCTATGAAAAAGAAGTCATGTACTTTCACATCATAAAATTTATAATCAATACAAATTCTACAGTCAAAAGGTTGTTGGCTATTAAGACATCAGACCAAATTCAGTATTTACTATGATGCCTATTACTGCAATTTCATATGAGATTTTAAACAGTTTACACATTTCTTACCTTGTTTGGCATCTTTCCTTTGAGGTCCATGGCAAGTTTCAGCATATGGTTATTGGTTTTGCCAGGAAACAGTATTTTTCCTGTATAAAGTTCATATAACGTGCAGCCTACTGACCACATATCTATACCATAATCATAGATTTTGCCTATAACTGAAACAGAAGAGTTTTTTGATTACATCAGTTAATACCACAAAAGCAGGCATAAACATAAAATACTACAAGAGTAAACAGATACTGTAAACCCTGATTTAGGAGCTACCTTAAAACTCATATTCCTAAGAAGAGTAAAGTACCAAAGAAAGAGAATGAAAGTCTTTCCATTTTCCCATGACAGTGGGCTTTAACTGTAACTTGCCCTGGCCACCACAAAATAAAAAATAGTGAAAACTGTCAACCGAAATTCCCCCTTCCCTCCTCCCCTGGAAAGGTCATGTGAGCTTCTGCTCAGCAAAGTCTGTCTGTTCTGCCTCTGCAACATCCGAAATCCCTACCCGACTAGGACCAAACAATGAGCATCTCAAGCTCTCTTTCACCAAATGCTAGTGTGTTCTGCTACTGACAGATCATGGGACTGGCTACATTAAGATTATTGTTTTAACTTTGATTTTAGTTTTTAGATTATCTATGAAGCATCAATATTCCGAATACATAAGGCCATGTATGATAATTACCAGTCAAGTATTTACATAATTTAAATACAGAGAGAAATACCTCAGATAAACTTACTAATTTCAGGAGCTCGATAAAATCTACTGACAAGATATGGTGTGATGTCATTATCTGCAACATGTGAAGCTGATCCAAAATCACAAAGCTTTAATATGGTTTTAGATTCATTCACCTGCAAATTAAAAAAATTTTTTACTGGCATAGTGACAGTACACAGTACATAAACTGTCATACACCAGTAACAAGACAATATGAAATCATCCAATAATCCCCTTAACTAACGTTAATATTTATTCCTCCCACTCTATCTTGGTTCCTTGTATTCTAATAAAACTATAATACCTTCTTAAACTGGAAATGACAATGAATGGCACAATGTCATAAAAACTACTGAATTTAAAATTCATTTTACTGATCAATTTAACTAATTTTAGTTTGTCTATAAACTGAGAGACCGTTAAATAACATTTCCAAATTTATATTGTCTCTCTACTTATATCAAATGCATGCGCTACTAGCCCAGCAAAAATAATGAGTTAACGATTGACAAAAAAAATTAAAACCATGGACAAATATGTCAGAGAACTGTGTGTTCATTTTATTTTTATTTATTTTTAAAGATTTCTTCTATGTACACAGTAAGAATGACACCTGGTAAGAAAGGCTGGAATCTGCTCCCCAGGCTGCCATTCATGAGCCCGAACAATGTGCAGGATTAATAAGTGAAGACTATTTACATTCGAATGTGTCTTTCCCCTTCAAAAGAAACACATACACAAATTCTGAGCTGAGGCAAACTCAGAGTGCACCTCCCCCAAATACATAACCAATACACATTTCAAATAGTAGCAGATTCCTTGTCACTCTTCCCCCAGTCATCAAAGAAATGGCTCTTCTTTGCCATATCTAGCTTGATCAAAAGTTGGCCATATAAAAGGTCCTGAGGATCCCCTAAATCTTCCCCAATCTACTTCTCTAGAGCAGAGTTCCTCAAACTGGGGGTCCCGACCCAAAAGGAGTTCACAAGGCTACTGTGGAAGGGGGTCACAAGATCACCTTTTCCCTTGACTCACAGCTAGGCAGCCAAAAGCAGTGGCAGCTGGCTGGCCGCCCAGCTCTAAAGGCAGTGCTGCTGCCAGCAGCAGTGCAGAAGGGGAGGAATAATATGGTTACTTTAGCTCTATAGGGATCTGCAGTGAAAGTTATGTCCGGTACCAAGAGTGAGGTGGGGAGGGTTAACACAGCCTGAAATATTTTCAAAGGGAGGCCCAGCAAAAAAAAAGTTTCAGAATCCCTGCTCCAGAGAATTAGACAGGGTAGCACCTGCACAGAACTAGACAACATCCCCTATCTGAAGATCAGTCCAGAATGTGCTCATGTAATGAAGGCACATCATTTTCCACTCAGAGCCCAAGTGAGTCACCTCTGCAATGCAGCCAAGTTCCAATGATCTCAAGGAAAGAGAAACCAAAAGTCACTTCCATACCTGGATAGCATGAGCTGAAGCACTCAGCTCTATTGCCAAACCAGAGAGCTGGCTAAAATTCTCACTCTCTAAATCTGGTATTCATACATCAACTTACTGTGTCAGTAATAACAATGCACATCGGAATTAGTAGTTATTAGCTAATTAACATTACATAGTTCATGTCATTTTTCAGGTAAATATTCTTATAGCTGGAAACATACAGCCTCTATTAGATTACCACAATAAGTGGTATAAAGTCTTAAATACTTCATATGCAAATAAAATGAATCAACTATAAGGACTGGCCAAAAAAAAATATTCTAGAAAGTTTTACACTGTTTGGAATAGAATTCATGCCGCCAATATGAAGTTAGAACATTTGCTGAAGTCGTTTATTAATATAAATATTCATTTTGTATATACTATAATAAAATTTAGAATCTTCAATATGAAAAATTATTCTAGTAGGATATATATTCAAGTAGTCAGAAAACATGTTATTTTATTATTTGTTATATTATTCAGCTTTCACAAGTTGAACAGGCAGTTGCTAAGGTTAAAGCAATGCACTTCAGTACTTTTCACACATGTTTAAGTGTGAGACCTCACTGCACTCCAGAGCTTAACTTTACAGTCACTTGCCTCTGGAATTTTTTGATGGCTGGATTTTTTTCTAAGAAAAAAGGGGTCGGGTTGCATGTGCATGTAGTTTTTGTTTGTAGAATGAATGGAAAAGTGAAAACTAACTCATACACTGAAAAAAGCAAAATTCTAAATTGAGCCAGAACTTCTAGTATGACTAATACAAAAAACACCAAAGGGGAAGACCATACAAGAATTTTTCAAGTTGTATTCAGAAATATTTGCAAAAGCTGGAGAAGACCCTGAATAAACTGAAGATATCATCATAAAGCTGAGAACTTTATTTTTCTATTAGAACATATTGTCCTGTATGTGTGTAAATGGCTAGATGCCATAGAGAATTCCTTTATCAAAATGAGGATCACATTGATGGCTTGGGTCACTGTAGTTGTAGGAAAGCTGTAATTTCTAGGGGTTGCTGACAACTCATAAAAGGACATTGCTTTTTTTTTTTTTTAAATTATACTTGGATGAGAATTGAGGCCTTAAGATCTTTCACAGTTTGATTTCCTTTTTTAAAAGAGTGCTCTTAGGCCTTCTTGGGCAGAAGAACTGAAAGACAGAATGCTTATTTTAGGATTCCTTACATAAAGCCTTTGTTTTTCACAACGAGGTCTAAAGATTAGCTTTACAATATCTGGACAATAGTATTCTTACTCTTGTGGGCAATTTTTAAAACTCACTATTTTAACTATGTTATAGTTGGAAAGCTCTTTTAGTCATTGCGTAAATAGGATATTTTATAAATAGAAAAAGTCTTATGTTCTTGCCTGCTCACTTAGACATCTATTTGGTTAAAATGATTATGCTACATTGTCTGTTAAATTTATTACAGATTATTTCAACTATACTAATAAGAGGAGATATAATCATTTTGGGGAAAAAATCTATTCTCATTCTGTGGTTGAACAGACCACAAATTAGTTAAGCCAAGCTCAAACTTTGTAGGGAACATAGATGAAAGTCCTGACTGAACCTTAAAATGTATAATATAACCTGTCAATCTGAGCAGTTAAATTGGTTTCTGGATATTTCTATGGAGAGCTAGAGTAGGTGTTTTTGGACCTATTCCATTTAACTTAATCCTCTTCATTATTTCAAGTCTTTATAATCCTTTATAATACTATAATATGTCATGCTTCTAAGCACTGAAATTATTTCTTAGTTGATGCTTTCAAGAGAACAGAGGGAAGCCATCCATCAGTTCAAATTAGTCAGACTTCTCACCTTAGATAACATTAAGGGAACAATTCAGATTTCCTTCAGGGGATTCTAACTCAATATATTTGATTTTTAAAAATGTATTTAAGAAAAGCTAAGTTATTTTAACACAGTTCAGTCAGAGAGAGATATATCATAGCTATAATATAGTCAGGTTAGAAAAGATTAATCTCTTTGAACAGTCAAATTAAACAAGATAATTAGGCAAACTGGATTTTCCATTCATGCAAGCTTTAGAATTGGGAGGGGAGAACCAAGTTAACACCAGCTGTGCCTTAAGGCTTGTCTACACTTATAGCACTGCTCTAGCGCTTAGTGAAGACGCTACCTATGCTGACGGGAGAGAGCTTCTCCCATCAGCATAGGTACTCCACCTCCCTAAGTGGTGGTAGATATGTTGACCAGAAAAGCCCTGCCATCAACACTGCGCTGTCTACACAGGGGGCTAGTGTAGACTACATCACTTAGGTGTGGATTTTCCACACCTCTGAATGACATAGTAATATCAACAGAAGTTTGTAGTGTAGACCAGTGGTTTTCAACCTGTGGTCCATGGACCCTGTGAGGGGATCCTCACAGAATATGTCTAAGGTTTCCAAAGGGGTCTGGCACCTCCATTTCAAATTTTTGAGGGGTCTGCAAATGAAAAGAAGTTGAAAACCATTGGTGCAGACCAAGCCTAAGTTAACTTGACCATTAAAAACAGCTTTTAACGTGTGTTTTTATAGAATCTGAGCCAAATTTGTTTTTGGAGGCTTCAAAGGAGTTATACACTACATATAAATTTGTCCCCCACCCCCCTTTAAAAAAAAAAAGGGCCAGGGTATACATTTAAGACTATATATGGCCCTCAAGCAGTGATTTGCATAAAGCTCAAGGGTAGAATATGGTTTTTACTTATTAAACTTTCAGGTATTCTCTATTATTTGTTCAGTATCTTATTGTTCTACTCAGCATCCCTCCATGAAAAAATAAGCTTACATTTAAAACTACTTTTTTCTGCCCTTTGTGGCTTGCTTAATTTTGTTTCTCTACCTTCCCATTCTTTTATTCTCCTTCTTTCTAGCCCCTGCATTTCTTTCCCTACAGCAATTCCAAATTCTTACTTTGTGAGTTTCACTTCCACCCCCTTCCATCCACTAAAGTAATCAGCACTTAAATAGTTAATGTTAATATTTAAAATACCATGATTATGCTTTAGAGCAGCAATTCTCAAACTGAGTCTGGACCCCAAAGTGGGTTGCGACCCTGTTTTAATGGGGTTTCCAGAGTTGGTGATAGACTTGCTGGGGCCCAGGGCCGAAGTCCGAGCCCAAAGCCTGAGTCCAAGGGCTTCAGCCCAGGGTAGTGGGGCTCAGGTTACAGATCCTGCTGCCTGGGGTTGATGTCATTGGGCTTCTGCTTTGGCCCCTGCACCCAGTGCAGTGGGGCTCAGGTGAGCTCAGGCTTTGGTCCTCCCTCCTGGAGTCGTAGTAATTTTTGTTGTCAGAAGGGGGTCATGGTAAAATGAAGTTTGAGAACCTCTGCTTTAGAGTTAATATCCCAATACGATTAATGAAGGACAACAGAGGGAGTTAATGGATCTCAGATATTGTTTCAAATTGATGCACACTCAAAAGACAGTTCATTGCTTACACTAGGTTCATATTTAGGTTATTTTCACAACCAGGAAGACTAGAAACTTACATTTAAAAGTAACTGAAAGCTCAGATTCTCTAGTATTTGAATCTGTCATGTGGCCCACAAATACATCAAGTAAACACCAGAACGCAGGTTGCTTCTGGTTCAACTCCCATGACGCTTTGCCTATCCTCTGCTGCAAGGGTACAGGGAAGAGAGTTTAAGGAGTCCTTCTTACTCCCCTCATACAAACAAAAGGAACCATCTCAATTTAGCTAGCTTATTTGCTTATTAGCTTAATGCCAGCTAGCATGTTTGGTTCTTGCAGCAGACATGCCTTTGCTAGCACCCTCACAAAAAGGGAGCATTTGCTACCATTATCTCAAAAGAAGTCAAAATCTTTCTTCTCAGAAAGAGTGCTTCCTTACTTTGCAATATTGAAGCCCTCTTTTTAAAGAAGTATGACTGGAACATGAACGGGGATCTGGGCAGTTGCTGTGTTGGTTTAATGGAAAAAATCACAGGTTACTAGGTTATGTTTAGTGTTAAAAGTTTTTTAAACTGGAAGCAGAAAATATTTGATTGAATTACAGTTATTTTCTTATTTATTATTTGTACCATGATAATTAAATTTTGTCCTAATGCAAAATGAAAAGCTTTTTTTTGGAGTAAAAGATGACAACATTTGGACTTTAAAATTCAGATAACACCCTTTTCAAACATACATGTGTTTTGTACAGGCTGTCTTATAGTGTTAAATATTACTTACCAATATATTGTCTGGTTTAATATCAGCATGTAGGATGTTACATCTTTTAAGTAGTTTTAATGCCAGGAACAACTGCTGGCTATAGGACCGAACAGCTTTAATGTGGAGACCGACATCCTTTCCATACTTTTTCAGTACCTCTCGTAAATTCATACTATTTATGTATATAAAAATTATAGGAAAAATATTAAACAAAGAATAGCATATTCATATTTTAAACATCAATTTCAATGTACAGAAACTAATGCTCTTTTAGGCAGTAGGAAAAAAAATCACGTAAACCAGACCAACTTGAAATAGATTCCTTGTCATCAGACCTTATACCGAAATAGAAGTCTCAGCCAATCAGAGCAAGAGATGCTATACAGTTACTGACATGACTGTGCTTATCTAACAGTTATGCAACTTCATTAGGATTCACTGAGGGTCTCGTGAGTAAAAACGATGACAGTTTCTCAACAGCTGTATGGTCTTTGTGTAAATTTTCTCAAAGGGCAAAATAGGGCAGGAAAATATTGACAAGACTGGGATTTGGGCAGGAGAAACACAGAAGTTGAGGTGGCCATGTTGGTTGTTGGCATAGGCAAACAGATTGGCTAATGTTTATAAAACTAGCAGAGCAAAAGGACTTAACAGCCAAATACAGCACAGAATTTGAGAACAAAAACATTTCTGCATGCTGATAACTTGTGAGTGCTCCGTAAAAAACTACATCCTTTGGTCTCAGTTTATTAGTCTAGTTGTGACATGCTGTACCTCCAAGTAGCATCCTGCAACCTCCACATTCATCACTCACATATGGTTGTGATATTTAAAACAAAGTATGCCGTGTAAGATATCATATGAAAGGTCACGATCCACTGAAACCCATTGTTCTGTCAGAATATGTATATCATTAGTGTGTATGAAGTTATGAGATTTTGCTGCATGCTTGTTATTGAAATATGTTGTAAGTTTGGAAGTTGTCCACTGCTACTTCTCCAGTGACAACAAAGGAGGTGACCAACACCTGGGCAGGCACTGAAAGATCATCACAACCATTAATGAGCAGGGGAGTTGTAATTAAGGGATTTACAATGCTGTAAGAGGGCTGTGCAAGCATCACACAATGGGAGACCGCTCAACTTGGTGACTCTGCATAGCCCACCAGGACATGTCTCAGCTAGTGTTTTCCAGGCACATAGACTGAGGACATAAAATAGGGGACAGTGGCCTCTAGCTTTTACCCTTCTCCTCCCCCACCTACACTGGAAGCAACAAGAATGCTGGGAAGACAAAGACTTGAACTGAGAAGATTGGTCCCAGGGGAAGCCTGCGTATTAAGATCTGTGGCCTGCCTGCAATATCCAATGGGTGAGAAAAATTGCTTGATCCAAATAGTGCCTACTCTAACAAGGTCTAAGATTTAGACTACGCACTTACCTTTTTTTTTCTTTGGTAACGATCTCTGACCTTTTGTGCCTACCACTTATAATCACTTCAATTCTATCTTTCTGTAGATAAATCTGTTTTATATTTTACCTAAAACAGTGTGTTTTGGTTAAAGTGCTTGGGAAATCTCAGCTGAGTTTACAAAGGCTAGTTTGTGTCCTCTCCATATGGAGGGAGTGGCAGACCGGGTAATGAACTTACATTGGTCAGGCTTCTGACCAGGGCAAGATGGTATAGTTCTGGGATGCAAGGCTGGGGGCTTGGGAGATTTTCTGGTGGCTTTCTCTGTGTGATTTGAGAGTGGCTCAGGGAGCATTCATGCAACTTAGCTAGGTGTTGGGCTCCACATGCTGTTGTACTGAGTGATAACAGTGCCTGGAGGGGTTTGCTGCTTGTCACTAGCAAAACAGTGCGAGAGACAGCCCAAGCTGGAGAGTTAGGAAGGCACAGCAGTACCCCAGTTCCAGGGTATACCTCAGGGATCCCGTCACAGCATACAATTATTACTTCATAAACCTCCAAATCACTTTCCCCAGGATACATGGAAAATTACTTGACTGTAAACAAGCTTAGGATTCATAGTACTCTAATAGTCTTGGTGTAGAAATGTAACCCCAAAAGAGTTTTTTTGACATTTTTGAGTCCACTGTCATAAAATACAAAGTACAGAATCTAGTCTGTCACAAGAAACCTGAACATTTATACCATTTTAGAGGAAAAATTAAAGGTCGAATCACTCTATTGATTTTCTCTGAATGTATCCTATGTGGTTGTATACACACAGGTAACGTTCTCAAACATACTTAGCGAATGATATGAATGCATTCTGAACCTCTGAAACTATTCCAGATGAAGAAGGAACTATGAATATTAGGAAAGAAAAATATAGTGGTAAAAAGAATTGCCAATTGTCAGGATGATTCAGGGCAGGAATACTAACTGAAACTATTTTTAATTCATGTTATTGTAATGGACCAGATGTCACCCTGACATTGTCATTTTAAGTAGCTTTAAATAGTATGGTACGCCTCTGTATATTTGTGAAGTGGTTTTTGAACTGATTGCCTTAAGTAAGGTTACTGACATAGTAAGAGCAGAAAGTAAAAGAAGTCCAACTGTAAAGAAAATTTTCAAGTTAAGAGTAAAAAAAGATTAAAATGCACTTAAATCTACTTTCATTTTTATACACAGTTCAGTACATATTCATTTTACCTGAGTGGTTCAAATACCAGACAGAGGTGCTGTTTGTGATAAAAATGTCTGAACAATCGCAGACAATGAAATTTGTCATCAGGATCTGCATCATTGAGCTTCTTCAAAAATTCCAGTTCTTTGAGACCAGTTTTTTGCCTAAAAACAAAGAAATACATTTTTGGCCCAGAACTTATTGAAATTCTACACATCACATTCAACATGAGCATTAAGTTGGCTGGCTCTCAAAATGTTAGGAAGGCAGTAACAGTCTTATGTTTAACACAGCCCTAATAGTCAAAAGA
Organism: Mauremys reevesii; assembly: GCF_016161935.1. Taxonomy (NCBI): domain Eukaryota; kingdom Metazoa; phylum Chordata; order Testudines; family Geoemydidae; genus Mauremys; species Mauremys reevesii. The sequence continues at coordinate 170,980,972 of NC_052624.1, read as the reverse complement.
TCTAGGTTTTAGTATCAACATCTATTGTCTTTGGCAAATGACTTGACTTTTTTGTGTTTCATATGTCCATATAAAACCCCTCTTTGCCTTTTCCCATATGTAAAATGGAGGTAAGACTTCGTCCTACCACACAGGGTTGTGAGGTTTGACTCAATACTGGGTTTTGAGAGAGTTGCTGTTTAAAAAATAAAATAAAATAAAAAAAATCAATCCAGTATCTATTTAACAAACTGTACTGTACTTATTAGCAAATCTTTTGCTGAATGGGTTGCACATGATATAGAGATTTCACTTAATATTATTTAAATTCACATCCAGATTCACATTTAAATATAATCTGTGAGCTAATCAAAGTACCACTGTCACTATTTTATTTTAGAGAATTTTTAAGAGTCTTGATTCAGTACAATCACTTATTTTAATTAATGGAATAACAAAATAAGACATTTAAAAACCCCTAGTTAAAATAGATAGGGGAGGTTTACATTGGAAATCCTCTTCATGGAGAAAGGAAAGGAAATGACACAAGCAGTGAACTTTAAATTCACAGTATTGCAATTAGACTGGATAACACTGTTTACTGTAACATTTACACAACTCAGCAAGGGACTCTAGGTCTCAAAAGAGTTGTAAATAATTTACTTTCCACATAGGCAGAGTCTTACTCCTCTGCTACCAAATATTCATTAAAATGTATAATTCTGTATAGTAATCAATTAGATGTTGATTGCTATTGACTATGATAGACCTAAGATTATTTCACTTGAAACATCAAGTGGGAATAAAACCAAGTTCTGGAAGATTTCCTAGAAAAAAAATTTCAATACAGATAATTAATAAGATTATTATTAGCCCCACCTTTATGACTAGATTATTAGTGCAGTAAATCTCATTATTTTACTATTTAACAAAACATGACTTACATAAGTTCATTGTTCCTGATTATTTTGACTGCCACTTCTTGGTTTGCTCTGGCCATATCTCTGGCTCGCACTACGTTACTGAAAACTCCCTGGCCAGTGTAACCATAAACATTGTAACGTTTATCTAGAACTTCACCTATGTTAACACCTAGGAAAGAAAATGAAGAGGGAAATAAGATAAATTCTGAGCTAAGTACACACAAGTAGAATAACTCACAAAAAGAAACTTTTCTGTATAGTTCTGAAAGAAACAAAGATACACAGTGCAGTCACTTAATTATTGTGTCAAGTCTACAGTGCTTTGTAGCTAGGTTTGCGGAAATTGTGGGGAACTGAAACTGTGCTTCCTTTGGTCAGGAGTCTTTTCATAAACAATATTAGAAGCTGCATGCCCATTTCACCCCATTACAAGAAACGTTTCTGTTGGTCTTTATTAACTGCTGCTGAGTTTAACATTGAGTAGTGAAGAAATGTGCTCACTGAAGCGCTTCCATTCTGAGTCCTGGGTGACAACTACAGCACGATGGGCATCAAGGTTCTTTGCATGCTGTTTTTCTTGGTTTCAGATCATGGCAAGCGTGCTGACGTAACCCTTCCTTCTGGAGGGAGATCTCATGGCTGTAAATAACTTTGGATAGGTTTTAATTTTACTTTGATTGTTAGATTCTGTGACACACCTGTGAGCAGTTTGACAGAGCACTATAGTGCAGGAACATGCAGCTGCTTTGGGTGAGCCACACTTTAAGTGATGGCACTGTGGTATGCAATTTCAAAATAATTTTGCAAATCTTTTTAATAAGGTGCTTTTACATTTAGCAACTCTATTTTAATCAACAATATAAATTAAGTTAGCAAAAAATACTTACGATAATAGCCTTCTGCATCAGTCCAGTTATCCCTGAGATTGGGGTTTTCTTTGAAGTCTTTTCCAAAGCCAGCAGCCCTAAGACGAGCACTCTGAAATAAAGCGGAGAATTAGCTTTTCTATTATATTCGAAATACATTTTTGTATATAACTGTGATTTTTCATTACACTTGCTTATGAAAACTAGAAATCCATTCATTCAGTTATTTATCGTCTCATTCCTAACCAATATTCTTCTATTTCTACAGTTCAAATAATAAATTGACAAAATATCCCTTAAGCACCAATGTATGAGAATTATGAGATAAAAATCAATAGAACTACTACTAAATAGTACAGATACGTAAAGCTTTCATTGCTACCATAAATAAAATTTAATAAATCATTAATGTACGCTCCTAGTAACACACAAGATTTGTGGTCTCTCTCTCCCAGCTTCTTGGGAAGTTTTAAAAGCAAAATACTATGGGGTCATATTATTTAGCGTTCAATATTTTTACCAAAAATACTACAATATATTTATTAGTAAATTATTGATTATAAATAAAACTAAAATATAATTGTCAAAATTAGAAAAGGATATTCTGAGGTGGTGATATGCTTGAATTTTTTTGTGAAATTGCTTCTTACTTCACAGAATAAATTAATCATTCCTAATGGATATTACTGTCAATACTGTGAATTAGCAAGAGACAACTACAAGCAATATATAGCCATCAATGTCAGCATGACAAATTTAAAAAGTATATACAAAACTAAAAAAGCACTTTCAATTAAGTGATAAGCATTTCCCTTCCACAAACTGTCAACCATTTATAAACTGTTTTAAATGGAACAATATCAAGTACTTTTCTATTTTTTATTCTTTATCTCTGTTGTTTACATCATGGTTGTAAAAGCTTGAAAATAAAAATATTTTCCCAACAATTTAACCTTTTTTCCATTTTAAAGGGTTTTCCTTTGTTGTTAATGGAGTGCCACTACAGTGGCTTTTTGTTATCCCTTTGTTTGTGGTGAAATCACTTATAATTAAAGAATTACATTTGGTATGAATCATTAATTCCATGATTTTTAGGTTTTGTTTCCTTAAAAGAAAAATCCATCCTTGACACATTTTGGGATGTTTGCATGTAAATAAGCAGGTCATTGAATGTACATGCAAACATGATGCTTTCCAAGTCCCAAATATCCCACTAGATTGCATGTATGTATTTCAATTATTTAGTGAAAATAGTGCAGAAATGACAACACTAAGGACTAGACTGATGTTTGCTATATGGGAGGCTGTGACAGAGTGCTGGGAGGGTAAGTTAAGCACTAATTGGCTGCCACGCCTCCCAAAGGGAGGAGTGGCATATTTAATTATTTGATCAGACTTGGGCAGTGGAGAAGGCTCATGAGCTAAGAAGCTAACTATCCCATTAGTTGAGAGGACAGTTAAAAAGCACTGGAAAAAAATAAGTGAAAGAGGAGGAGGCTAGCAGAGCCCAGAGGACATAAGATCAGTGTGGTCAGATATCTTTCTCTCCCTTCCCCTGGAGAAAGGGCTAAGGACAGGAGAAAACTGTAGACACATTTGATACACAGGATCATGATGGCAGTTTTGTGGAGGTAATATAAATAAAACTCACAGTTGTGCTAACAGGTTTCATAGTAGCAGCCATGTTAGTCTGTATCCACAAAAAGAACAGGAGTACTTCTGACACCTTAGAGACTAACAAATGTATTTGAGCATAAGCTTTAGTGTGCTACAGCCCACTTCTTCAGATGCATAGACTGGAACACAGAATATGGAGATATATATACATACAGAACATGAAAAGGTGGAAGTAGCCATATCAACTCTAAGAGGCTAATTAATTAATATTAGCAATTATCAGCAGGAGAAAAAAAACTTTGAGAGTGATAATCAAGATGGCCCATTCCAGACAGTTGACAAGAGGTGTGAGGATTCTTAATATCGGTAAAAGATTCAATCTGTGTAATGACTCAGCCATTCCCAGTCTCTATTCAAGCCTAAGTTAATGGTATCTAGTTTGCATATTAATTCAAGTTCAGCAGTTTCTCGTTGGAATCTGTTTTTGAAGCTTTTCTGTTGCAAAATGGCTGAGTCATTACACAGACTGAATCTATTTCTCCATGTTAAGTATCCTCACACTTCTTGTCAACTGTCTGGAATGGGCCACCTTGATTATCACTACAAAAGTTTTTTTTCTCCTGCTGATATTTGCTCATATTAATTAATTAGCCTCTTAGAGTTGATATGGCTACTTCCACCTTTTCATGTTCTGTATGTATATATTTTTCCTTACTCTATGTTCCACTCTATGCATCTGATGAAGTGGGCTGTAGCCCACGAAAGCTTATGCCCAAATATATTTGTTAGTCTCTAAGGTGCCACAAGTACTCCTGTTCTTTTTGTGGTGCTAAAAAACAGAAAGCATCAAACATTGTGGGGGATCTCAGGTTAGGAGAGGAGCCTGCCCTGTTACAGAGGCACACCTCCCCCCTTTCAAATACTAAACCACCAGGGTAGTCCAAGACAACAGCATACATGAAAGGAGGTAGGATGCTAAGTGCCACCTAAAATATGTCATGAAGATTATGAGAAAATAAAGCATCCTGAACCTATAAGGAGAACCAAGTAATTGTAGATTAACTATATCCTACAGCATCTTTCCAAAGGCAATGTTGTAACTACAAAACCGGTCTGTGACTAACAATCCTGTCACCCTTTTTTTGAGGTGTGACACTTACCATGATTTCCCAATTATGATGACAAACTTACAGTCCTATTTATGACATTTTTGTACAAATTCTGGGATTAGCTTTTTTGTTTTTTCTTATATTACTTTGTGCTTCCTCTGCAAAGACAATGCACAAAAGCCACTGCAGGTCTTGCATAAAAAATAGGCAAAATCCTCCAGTATTTATCCAGGGAAAACTCCCATTGACTTCAGTGAGAGATTTCCTGGATGGTACTTATAAGAAAGTCCAGATCTGGCTCAATGGAGTTTTATTAAAGTTTTCAGAAGATATTATCCACCCGATTTAAAAAAATTTAATGAGTCAAAATTCAGGCATACATGACTTGACAGTATCCCTTTAATAACATAGCAACGAGCAAATAACGTGTATAAATTATCCTTCTAAAATTACCTACATCAAAGTATGCAGCAAACATATCATCCGATTCTGTGAACATGTCAGGAGCTAATAGCTTCTTCTGAGCTGAGCCTTAAAAGAAAATTTACATTACTCAATTTGAAAATGAAGAAATAAACTAAAAGCACAGATTACCAATAAATAGAGATATTCTGGTGTGTTAGCAGTTATCTTCTCTATTTTTAAGAATCTACATTATATAGCATTAAACTTATTTACTAGTTATATGAGACTGCAACCAGGCACTTCTATTACCATTTCTCCTATATTATGTTGGTTTATGGCATATTCTTTTATATAATTAACCTGTTTAAAAATGCAACACAGAGCTTAAAATCTTTCATTTGCTTTAAAAAAAAAAAGCGCAAATATCTCAATTGAAGACTTAACTGTAATGGTTTTCCAACAATTCACGTAACAGGAAAAAAATTCTGTATTCTACACATTCCTATGGATAACCTGTAGATTGAGTGCATAACTTAGAATAATTTTTTTGCCAATAATATGAGATACTTTATTAAAAATTTTAAACCCCCAAAACTCTCTTCCAGGAAGTTTTTCCTCACGCAGTCAGAAAAAAAATCTTCTTGACAGGACAGATAAAATAGCTGATGGTACTTTTAATTGTTCTATTTAAATGAAACATTTTAAAATGCAGGCAAGATTACCCCTCTCATCATTTAATCATCTTTAATGTCCCAAAGACATTTTATAGGGTTGATAACGTAAAAGAAATGTAAATTAAGGGTACATATTAATGAAGCCAGAACTGGAATTATTTCATAACATATTAAAGTAGAATAATCTTAATATTTTGGAGTAAGTTACATGCATCCCAGAGTATTGAGGAACCCACTTCCCCCAGCATTACACCCCAAAATCCTGCACTTTCAAGGCCCACATGACAGCCACCAGCCTCCTTATGATAGATGACTGGACTGGAATCATTTGAAACCAATGTAGGTCCTTTAATCAAGAAGAGAGCGCCGTTAAGAGACAGAGGGCACTTCGCCATACTTCTCAAATGTCTTTCATTTTAGTCCCAAAGTTACCTACATTCCACAGAATTTGGTGTTCCCCTACACTTCTTCTCTTGAACAATATTTACATTAGAAATAAAGGAGAATGAAACTAAGATTATACAAAAGCTGTTTATGCAAAATGATGAATCCAAAATATTAAGTTTTCTTCATTTATAATTTTTTGAGCTCCTTCTCATTCAATTTCCCTCCCACCCCCCCTACTCGCCCCATGCACATATCGCATCCTACGTTTGAACTCCGGCCAGTTGCTAGTCCCCTGATGGCAGATCATACTGCCTCCACAGGAGGTCACAACACAGATCAAACTTGGCTCTGACAAGCAGCAGGGCAATCTTTTAAAATTGGCTTTCCTTTTATGTTTCTATTTATTGTAATATCCACCCCTAAAATCCTAGAACAAAATTATTTATCGCTTTTTAATTTTAAGTACTACTACTTTGACTTTCTCTAATAACTGAAGAAAATACAGTTATATTGTGTGTTTCGTATTTTAATTATTTGTGTAGCACACAAAAGTGTGCCTTGGCAGGGTGCTTTCTAAATACTATTATTTTTATTTATATATAATATATTTCTTATATTAGCTTTTCAATTTAGCAAACTGATGATTTGATGTATTTTTCAGAGTTGAGACAAGATTATTCTTTCTATATAACCCTACCACAATCAGCAATATTTGACAGAATTGCACACAGCTCTAGAAAAAAATATTTTGTTAATCAACTATTATAAAACCAGCAAGGAAGCACTACTTAAAATGCTACATGCTGGAAATGACTGAGCTAAATTCTGCCATCTAGTCCCTCTTTTACAGATATAAAAGAGGAGGAAGCCAGTTTGTTGGGGCGAGGGGGTGCTCCCTAAACACACTAACAATAGGACAAGATCTTTTCAGAATATTCGATGGAGCGCTAGGCTAGACTACCAACCTCAATGACGTGCATCCCTAAGAGGTGTGCAGTCTGTGAGGCAGAGGGTGCACCTAGCCTCTAAACCAGCTAGTACAACTGCTGCATGCAACAGCAGGTTGAACTTCACTCTGATCTTGCTCAAAAGAACAAAGTGTGCTCCACAGCCCTAGTTAACACGCTACTCCTGAGGGAATTCTTTGCCAAAAAAAATTAAATTCTGCAAAATTCCACACATTTTATTTGACAATAAATAAATGTGGAGGCTCCAGCATGGCTGTGGGGAGCACAGGCCACTGGCTGCAGGGAGATGGGAGATCACCATGCATCCGTCCCCCACAGGACACAGACTCAATGATGAGGCTGGACCTGATCCTGACACTGTGCAAGGGATGGGCCTGCCCCATAAACACCCTGAGGCCATGCCCCTTTGTGCCAGGCGCACCAAGGTAGCAAGTGAGAGGGACAGAGTCTTGCATGCATGCACGCACGCCCAACCCTGGCCCCCAATGCAGCTGTGGAGCAGGCAGACTAAGCCTGGAAGGATTCAAGTGTGGAGGGGCTTAGTGTGGGAGGATCCAGGTGTGGGATGAGAGGATTCTGTGTGGGGAAATCTGGGTGCAGGTAGCTCGATGGAGGGTCTGGATGCGGGGTGGATCTGAATACACAGGGGCTTGTTGGGGAGGTTCCAGGTGCAGGGGAATGGGACTCAGCAGGGGGTCCAGGTGAAGATGGTTGGGGCTCAGCAGGGAGGGTCCAGGTACTGGATGGCAGGGCTCATTGCGGTCGGGGTTTAAGTGCAGGAGGCTCAGCAGGGGACAGTCTGTGTCCAGAGGTGGGGTCTGGAAGCAGGGGGGAGGTGCTTGGCGGGAGTCTGGATGCAGGAAGGTGAGGCTCGGTGGTGGGGGTCTGGGTGCAGGGGGGCTCCGGATGCAGGGGATGAAGCTCAGTGGAACTCTGAATGCACGGGGTTGGGCAGATGTGGGAGCAGCTCCCCATACAGTGATCCCTCCCCCCCACGGCCGATGAGTGATGGGGGCAGGAAGCAAGGGTAAGGGGGGTGGGGCATCGGCAGGGTGCAGAGCTTCCTGGGGATGGGTCTGACCTGGCTCTCACCCAGCCACTCCGTGCAAGGGAAGAGGAAGTCCCATCCTCCCCCACGCCCAGCCAGGACTAGCAGCTGAGCCTGGTGTGCAGGGTAGGAGTCACCACCCAGGATGTCACCAGCCAAGCCCTGCCCCCCTGCAGTGATTTACCTCTCCACCAGCTGCTCCAGGTGCCTGAAATGACACGCCCGTGCTGCTGATGAGGGGCATGTGACTGCTCTTGCAGTTTCCCTCTGCTTCCCTATCAGAAGTAATTTTTCTGTGGTGAAGCAAAGAAATCTGCGGAGGACATGAATTCTGCATGTGTACAGTGGTGCAGAATTCCCCCAGGAGTAACACACTTTCAATAGCACAGGCTGCACCAGACAGGTGTTCTTTGTTTCTCTTGCTGAAGCAGCCATGGCAAGCTTTGGTCCTATATTTATAAAATATATATACAATATTTATAAAATATATTTCTTCACACAATGCAGAGTCAACCTGTGGAACTCTTTGCCAGAGAATGTTGTGAAAGCCAAGACCATAACAGGGTTCAAAAAAGAACTAGATAAATTCATGGAGGATAGGTCCATCAACGGCTATTAGCCAGGATGGGCAGGAATGGTGTTCCTAGCCTTTGTTTGCCAGAAGCTGGGAATGAGCAACAGGGGATAGATCACTTGATGATTACTGTTTTGTTCATTCCTCCTGGGGCACCTGGCTGGCACTGGCCACTGTCGCAAGACAGGATACTGGGCTAGATGGACCTTTGGTATTACCCAGTAGGGCCATTCTTATGTTCTTATATTATTTTAAGCCAACATTACTTTGCTATGAATTTTTTCGGGAACAAAATAAATCCTTCCACCCATAAAAGCCATTTTTTGTGTAGCAAAGCACAAGTTTCTTCTGGCTTTGTGGCAGCAATTAAAACATTCACAGATCTGTGCACATTCCTCAATGACAATGACTAAGATGAAAATAAGTCAAGGTTTGCCAAACAGAAAAGGGGAAAAAAAAAATCAGCAGAAAAACAATTTGCGATCTTCCAAGAAAGTGTCACATATCATGGAGATTTAAAAATATATTAAACTAAAATAAATCGACAGTTCCTTCTTAAATATAAAGGAAGGCATTAATGTCTATTCTTCCTAATTTGCAGCACTGACTGCTTAACTGGTAATTAGGAACCCTGAAAACAAACTCTCACATTCACACCACCATCCCTGAGAAAGTGTTTTATTTTAACAGTTCCATTCTATAACTTTCTGGGGGGAAATTTTCAACACTACGAATTAACTTTCTTCATAAGTCTGAAATTATGATATTAAGAAATCTGAACAAAATATGCCTGCAAAGCAGATTAGGCATTTCATTTCAAATTGCATAATGAAATTTCAGATTCTTACCATTATTCTGTTCAACTGTCATGAGGTTGTGTTTGGCTTTTACAGAGGCCTCAAATGTATCAACGTTTTCCCGTTCATACTCTTTAACATCAGCAGCTACACGTTCTAGAATGTCATCTGGTGAATTTGAACGACTACGTGTGCTGCTCTGAGGACTGCTTGGTTCAGATGGCACAGACATATTACTGTCTTCAGTCAGGTACTTGTATTTCTGCAAAAAAACTTTATAAAGTTATTCTCAGCATCTTGGCTTGTCCCAATCTAATTCTATTGTGTATTTTGGGGCATACTTTTTCTTCAATCTAACTTGCTCATTCTAGAGCTTAATCTGTATCTTTTCTTTATACATTATCTGAAACACTAATCAAATTGTGCAGCAGGCTAGTTGTGGGATACAGAAAGAAACATGTCTTGTCAAAATATACCGAGACAAGACTTTATAGGCCAAATCTTCAAGTTTGATTTATAATACTTCAAAAATACCTTTTTAGACATTTAGATTTATTGATAAAACCTTTGTAACAACTGATTTACTGGTGAAGAAAGCAAGGCAAGAAGGATAGCACTTGACCATGTGTGGCAAAACGGCAGCATTGAGAAGTCCATTACTAATATTCTGACTTATAAGAAGTGAACTCATGCTTCAAGGGAAAAACAAGAGCTTTGAGTCTCGCAACCTAAATATTTACTATTCTATATTAGTTTGAAAGTGTAGAAATCTCAAGTGTTATTTGAAATTTTAGTATTTGAATTGGAGGACCTCAGTTAGTTACCTGTATTCATCTTAAGTTATTCAGTGCTTGTATAAAAATGTATCACAAAGATAAAATTTTGTAAATTATTTTTGCTGCCCTGAATAATATGGAGCCCAATTATTTGACTGATTTCCTTTTATTCTACGCCCTGTCCCAGAAGTTAAAAACAATTTAGGAGGATCTTGGTGTCAGATCCTGAGGTTATACTCTCCAGGATTAACAGCAGGGCTCTTTCAGTTAAGGGCACTGACCGTTGGAATTTGCTTCCTTTGGTGGGCCATGAGAATTTGAGTTGAGTGATCCTTTGAGTATGGTGGAAGGTATTTTTACTCCGTTTTCTCTGATTTGGGGGGTTTGGCCAGTAACATTTCTCAGGTACCACCAGTGCATCTTTACATGTAACCACACAGGATGGTAACATTATTAATTATTATTAAGCACCTATTGTCATCATCGCTTATTTTAAGGGTTTAAAATATAAACAACAGTATGCTAAGAATATCAGATAATCGCATACATGATACCTAACAGTTTCACAACAGGCAAAAATCACACCAATTCTGCTCAGCTTTCTGAATGCTTACATAGACGACAAACCTTTCATTTAAAATGAAACTGACTGATCAGATTACAATCAATATTTCTGAGCCTTAACCTCCACTCTACTCAGGGGCGGCTCTAGCATTTCCGCCGCCCCAAGCAGGGCGGCACACCGTGGGAGGCGCTCTAGCGGTCGCCATCCCGCGGCTGCGGTGGACCTCCCGCAGACGTGCCTGCGGATGCTCCACCGGAGCCGCGGGACCAGCGGCCCCTCTGCAGGCACGTCTGCGGGAGGTCTACCGGAGCTGCGGTCCCAGCGGACCTTCCGCAGGCATGCCTGCGGGAGGTCCGCCGGAGCCGCCTGCCGCCCTCCCGCTGGGACGCCGCGCCAAGCGCGCACTTGGCGCGCTGGGGTCTGGAGCCGGCCCTGACTCTACTGTCATTGTGGTATCAACAATATACCAGTGAAGTCAATAAATGTATGATTTATCCTTTGATGCAATTATTACATAATTTTATAGTCCTTTAAGTTATACAAAATCTAAAAAAAGCCAACTGTCACAAAAATGACTCATTTGGAGTAGGTTGCTTAAGTTTTTAAAAAAAGGTTGTTGTGCCAAAAACATAAGTTTCAACGCAGACAATATTTTTACAACCACATTGAAAAATGAGTGACAGATTGTGACAGCCTTAGCTTTATTAATGTAAGTGTCCACTCGAAAAATGTCACTGTCTCCAATCTTATTTTAAAAGAAATAGTAAGACAAAAAAGGTTTTTACTCTACATGCATAGACAACATCAGTAGTCTGAGGGTTTTAATACAGTCGCATACCTGAACAATTGCTTGTCTCTGTAGCCTTCTCTGCTCTATCAGGGCTTCTTCATCTTCTTCTTCTACATCAAAGTCTTCAAGGCTGTGAATTATTAATTATTAATATTTGTATAGCACCATAAAAATATATGGTTCTTTACAGAACTTAGAAAAGATGTAGTCCCTGCCCCAGAGAGTTTACAATCTGAAATTAAGAATAATTACACAACTCTTTGCCTCAAAATATTTGGAAACAAGAACACAGATTCTTTTGAAGCATAGGAACAACTATAAACTTCACTCCTCTGTAGGCTTACTACAGGTTCAACTGTCTGAGGCAAAGCAAAGAAAATCCCCAAATTAGTTTCCTGAACATCCTTTATGAGAAAACATATGCTCTTCAGTGTGTGGCAATTCTTCAAAAACAGACATATTTTTGGGAGTTTAATGTACCCTCCTTACATATACCCACATCATATATGATTTGAAAACTTATTGTATGCACACTTAGGTGAGGTACAATGTGGAGCTGTCAAGTGGTGCCGTAAACCTGTAGGTGAGGTGAAACAATGGTATCCAAAATGAAAGCCATTTTTTGCTCAATTCCAGAAACACTACAACATGACTAGGATTACAATTTTTAATGTGTACGTTAATTATAATATCTTAACGGGGTTCCTTTTCATCACAACTACCAAATGACAATGTATTAAAAATATTTTACTGGTTTTTTTTTTCAGAAATGATGAAGGCTGTGCACTTGTAGTGGTAGATTGCATGTCCCTAATTTGTACTGCATAGTGAGTAGATATAAATGTATGCAAATTCCTAATGTAATTCTTTTCCATCTGTAAGCTTTTTTACATATGATGAAGCATCTAGTGTGCCTGGTAGAATGTTTTAATTTGTACTGCCTATGCATGCAGTACTAGCCTTTGAAATATTCCAGAAACTAGTTTTTTAATTCAGTAACACTTCGGCACAGGTCAGATTAGTGTTATAGATGACAATATACAGTTTCATATTATGAATATGCAAAAGCTATGAGAGAAAGAAGTGGCCTAACAAGAAGTAGTGAAGACAAAGTCCACAAACAACTCCTTGCCTCTGCACTGAAGAGGGACGAAGAGCACGTTACAGCTCTTACCAACCATGTCATCAACAATATGCCAAACCTACTTGACCCTGACTCGCATCCAGAGGCACTTATCAACATATCTACTGGACTGCATGTAATATGAGATGTTCAAGAGTCTCTACTGAGAATAGCAAAGGGTGGTGAAGAACAAATAGAGAGATCTGTGATTCTGATGGGACATGCAGCTTTTTCAACCTGGTCAAGAAATCTGTCATCAAAACATTTGCTGACATGGACAAGCAGGCGAAGTTTAAATCTGGCAAGGGAGGGACAACAACAGCCGCAATCAGTCCAGAAATTGTTTTCTGAAGAGCCCTCTCCTTAGCAAGATGCACAGATGATATTTCAACACTAACTGTTCTTCACCCAATAAGAACCTGGGCCTATGTCCCTCTTCCATGCCGATGGAAACATAAGAATAGACAAAGCTGAATTAGGGTAACAGCTGGAAGCTCAACCTAAAAGAATCCATCAGGTAACAGCATCCAACAAAGAAACCACGGTGTACATCAGAGATGTCCTGGCTGTGAAACAAATAATGGCTGGAGACAAATTCCACACATCTGATTAATTGGATGCTGAGTACTTGAGGCAGGTCTTTCAAAGACTTTGATTATAGAATTAGCGTTGTCAAATCTTTTTGAGAGATGACAATAACTCTGTGAAAACTACAGAAAGACAGTGTCAGACAGGATCTAAGGTTGGATGCCAAGAAATACCAGGTGATTGGTGGGCATCCTGTACCTCCATGGAAAAAGTTTCTAAATATGGGACCCAACAGCCAGTCACCTGTAAAATTCCTCTATGACTATCATTCAAAATGCTCATGAGAGTGTAGGAGCATACCCAACACAAATACTCCCTGTTGGGGGCTTTTCCAAAGGTGAAGTAGCAAAATCCACCACCAGTAGAGGTGTTGAAAAATGCCCAAGACTTGTACAGTACTCATGAGGAAGCAGACACAAGGATGCTTCTGCATCCTGTACGTGGCAATATGGCTTTGGGGCTTGGAATATGTATACATTGCAATATAAGCCCAGGGTTAGTAGTCCTCAGCGCGAGCCTGCGCAATCGCCTTCGCCAGTTTATGTTTCTTTGAAGGTGAAAGCGAGCGGTGCCGGGCCTTCGTAGCCGCTTTCTGAGGCTGTGGTGCCGCGGAGCCGGAGCGGCTCGGTGCCGCCGGTGCGCTCTGTACCGAGGAAGCTCGCGGTGCCGGCGCGGACGGTGCCGGGGGCTGGAGCGACGCTTCCATCAGGAGCTCCTTTAAACGGATATCCCGCTCTTTTCGAGTTCGCGGTTTAAATGTAGAACAGAGCGAACACTTATCTGTTCTATGCCCCTCGCCCAGGCAATGGAGGCAGGCATCGTGCGGGTCTCCGATGGGCATAGGCCTCTGGCACGCAGTGCAGGGCTTAAAGCCCGGTGCTTTGGGCATGAGCCCGCACCGGGTGAGGCAAAGGGGGAGACCCCCCCTTTTACCTTATCTACACACTAACTATCTAACTAACAAACTGTAAAAACTAATCACTAAACTAACTATGTACAAACAAGAAGCGAGAGCTAGGGTTGTGGAGGACAGAGAGCACTCCACAGTTCCAACTGGCCGTCACAGGCGGTAAGAAGGAACTGAGGAGCGGACGGGCCGGCTGGGGTATATAACACGCGCCATAGCGGCGCCACTCCAGGGGGCGCCAGCCGGCCCGCCGGTGTTGCTAGGGTAAAAAAGTTCCGAGATGCCGTGGCTAACGTGAAAGAATAGGACATTACACTGGTTTTGCTTAAATGGACACAATACAAAGCTTTCAATAATTAATTCTCCCCATTAATGGAACCAAATCTTTACTTGTTAGGAAATATTAGAAATTCATTCTTACTTCTCATCTGATGAGGATTCCTGCTCAGCTTTCATGCCTTCAGAAAGACTTCCTTTAAATTTATCTTCCTTAACTTTGCTTCTACTCCTACGTCTACGACCACCCCGTGACCTAGACCTCCTCCGAAGCCGAGATCTACTCCTCCGACCTCTATCCCTGTTGAACAGAAGGAAAAAAACAGGAAGAAAGGGAAAAATAGTTTATGATTTAATTTACTTATGATTAGTTTAGCGTTGATTTATGGCCAGACAATATTTAGTTGATACCAAACAACCCTTTACAATAGTAAGCTTTAACAATGGAACTAACGTTATTATTCTGAAAGAGGCTAAGATGAGTGAAAGAATGTGTAAATGTATAACTTTTTGGGGCAGGGAGGATATACGCATGATAGAGCTGTTATGAATGAGATAATAAAATATTTAATTTTTTTTCTATCCAATTTGAATAATGGACCTGTATTTAAACAATACTGAAAAGTTCCACTGCAAGACGTTTTTACCTCCTCCGAGGAGACCTGCTTCTCCTTCTTGGAGACCGGCTGCGTCGGAGTGGTGAACGAGATCTCCTTCGGATGGGAGACCTAGATCTTCTTCTGGATGGTGACCATCTGAGTGGGCTGGCTTCTTTTGATCTCTCACGTCTAGAGAGAATATCATCTCTAGGTCGGGTTCTTGAAATAAAAAAAAGAAGAGAAAGACACTAGTATCGGGGCAAACTGAAAACAAAAATCACAATTCCCTCTTAAAGCTCACTTTAAAAGCTTACTGCAAGTGAGACTCCACCAGAGGGGTAAGTATACTTCAGCGCTGCCAGTCTGCTTTGCATGTCTCCCATCCCTGGAAATATCTGCCCAAACACAGACCTAATTCAGCACAACTCTTGCAATAAAATTTGTTAATTATCATCACAGAGCTAGAAGAAGTAAAAGAAAGTTTTTGTTTAGGTATTGTATATAGTGGCCTATTTTAAGTTAATGTGCAAAAGTGTTGAAATTAATATATACATAAAATAAAAACTGAATCCAGAGGATGGATCCTCTCCACAACATTAGAAGTAATAGCTCAAATCTGGGCTTAAACTACTTAGCTGTAATCACTGTAGAGTCAATTTTAATTTAGAAAACAGATGTGGCCAGCTGTGATTTAATTAACATTATGTGGTTACTATTGTAGCAGGAGTGTTGGTGATTCTGTGGGAGGCATCTTTTCACTTGGGACATTACTGAACCAGTTCCGTACTGTTGGTAAGGGCCACCGTTTTGTAAGTAACTATTTCAAATAAGCTTTAGTATTTTTACAATATATACCTACAATTCTACATGAATGGCAAGTGAATAGTTATGCAATGTTTGCATGACAGATGCAACATAATGAAGGCATGAGATCTCAGCACATCCCTCAGCCCGCGCCGCTTCCCACCGCCCCACTGGCCTGGAGCACCAGGGTGCTGAATGTGCCAACACAGCAGGTAAACAAACTGGCCCGGCCCACCAGGGTGCTTACCCTGGCAAGCCGCGTGCCAGAGGTTGCCAACCCCTACTTTAAGATGATAGTACAAAATTCTGAAGCCTTCTGATTTTTGCACTTACTTGAGAATCTTTGGTGTTTCTTAATATTTTAAAGTTACCTGGGAGAAGAAAGACGCCTCCTTTCTGATTCTCTTCGTTTCCTTTCCGCTGATCTGCTCTTTGCTCTTCTACCAGGAGACTGAGTTCGAGAGGGTGATTTACTCTGTTTTGATCTGCGATCATTAAGTAGAGGAGATCTGCTTCTTCGTAATTTATCACGTTTTGGAGATAAGCTTCTTCCTTTAGGGCTGCGGCCAGGCCTTCTACTAGGAGACCTGTTTTCTTTCCCTGAAGAAGCATCTTTTGAAGGAGATTTAATTTGCTTCTTCTCTTTGTCAGTCTCCGATCTCCTTGATTTCCTGTCTTTTGATCGTGACCGTCTGTCTTTGGATTTGCTTCTTAATTCTATTGGAGATTTGGATTTTTTGCCACGATCTCGACTTTTGCTTTCATTTACAACTGGGGACCTTCTGCGATCTCTTGCTTTATTCTTATCATCTGCTTTATTCTTATCCTCTGGAGGAGACTTAGACTTTCTATTTTTCTCTTGAGACCGCCTTTTAAGGGTTGGAGACTTTGATTTCCTTGTTTGATCTTGAGATTTAGTTCTTTTAGATGGGCTTTTTGATTTTCTCCTCTCTTTTGATTTGCTTCTAGTTGTTTTCTCTTTCACTCCGTCAATTCCTATCTTGCTTTTCTTTTTATCAGCTCTGTGCCTAGTCCGTTCTTTTGATTCATTCTTACTTGCTTTTTTGGAACTTGTTTTATTGTCCACAAGCTCTAGTTTCCCCTTAGTGTTTGATGATTTATTTGAAGACCTATTGCCATTTCGCACCTTTTCATTGATTTCTCCCTCTTCTTCAGAACCTGACTCATAACCTTGTAATATTAACCCCATCCCAGACTGAACTTTTCCTTCCATTAACTCATTCTCAAGTTCAGCTTTTAATAATGCTCTTTGTTTTTCCAAATCTTCTAGAGGAGCTAAGAAATCAATTTTAGTTCTTTTTGCTGGTCCATCTTCTTTGTCAGAGGCATCAACAACCTCTTTCCGTTTATGTTTCTTATGTTTGTGCCTGTGTTTATGTTTTTTGTCCTTGTCTTCTTCTGAAGAATGTTTGTGTTTCTTGTGTTTACTTCGGTGTTTGTGTTTCTTTTTTTTGTGTCGGCTGTGCTTATTCTGAGGTTGTTCTCCTTCTGATATTTCACCATTTTCTTCATTGACACTTCTCTCAGAAATATCTGCATCTTCAATTCTGCAAGTACATTAAAATGCACATCAGCAAATATCAAATACTTCTACTTACTATGTTCTTATACTTCTATCATCTTGACATAATTTCATTTACATGAGACTTGTAAAAACTTTCCAAAAATCAAGATTACACCCTGATTTCAGGATACTGAGAAGTTATTTTCTGTCTATGGAATCATACTTGGGTGCATCATACAACCAAGTTGTAATGGCAAGTAAACCTCCCGCCCATGCACGTTATTTTGATGTCCAAATGATACTGATGATGGGAGATCCAGCAAGTATATTAGCAGATATATATCATACATGTTTATAATACCATATTGTGTCAGTTTTCAAGCTTAATGTTTATAGTAGCACCATATGTTAGCATTACACATCTGTGCTGCAAAGTATTTTTATGCACCACCTTAATCTTATCTTTATTAAGCTCTTACTACTACTGAAGGAATTCGGCACCACTGCACACGTGCAGAATTTATGTGCCCCCAGAGATTATTTCCCTCCCCTGCAGAATAACTGATTCTGATGGGGTGAAGGGAAGTTGCAATTACACCTTTCACTCATCAGGGACTGATGTGGTGCCAAAGAGAGGGCAGCTGGCTCATGGGCCAGAGCAGCCAGCCACAAAGACGGAGGGGGCAGAGGCTGCCTTCCTCAAAGGGCCCTGCCTGTGGGGCCAAGTAAGGAGGCATGGGATATGGGGGCATGGACAGAGCAGAGCACATAAGGCTGCTGGGTGCAGAAAATCACACAGACTGGGGTTCAGAAGTGTTTGGGGGGGGGGGGGGGACAGACCAGGGCGGGAGCACAGAAGCTAGTGAGATGACAACATTGAGCCAGGGGCTGAATGGGAGTGGGGGTGCAGGGCCATCTGAGGAGGGGGAAGGGGACGGTACTATGCCTGATTGAGTGGGGGGCAGCTATGCTGGCTGAGTGGGAGGGGGCAGGGATACACAGAGACAGGGGCAGCTATGGGGTCAGGGTCATATGTGCCTGACTGAATGGGAGAGTCTAGGGGTCTGCATGGATGAGGATCCCCGACAATCCCTCCCCCACCAAAAGAAACCTGTTCCATACATCTCCCACCTATACCCAAACAACTCTCCAGAACAGTTATATCTGTTGCAGCAGTCATTAGAAGGGATGCCAGACTCAATTTGACTTTTGCTACATTTGTGATGCTACTTGTTCTCATGTTTGGCTTGACCATGTCATGAAACGTCTAAACTTGAACCATCTAATAACTGCCACCATCCTGTCAACATTGCTTCATTTTTTTTTTTTACAATTGTCTCAATATGGCAAATTCTGAACATTACTACACATTGTATTATGATAGTTATAGTTTTTATAACTGCTTTCCCACAAGCTTCTTATATAACCTCACACAATTTTATACTCTTCACATCCTGAGTCTGATAAAACTCTGGAAGACATTTTTTTCCCCCATTTTATTCTATTTAGAAGCTGAAATGGGTTCATTCTTGATTTTTATATATTATTTATTAATTGCAATCCTATCCCTCAACAATCACTAATGCAACATTAAGGTTACATTGTTAAAATTTAAAAGTCAGAAAACAGAAAGATTAAAAAAGAAACAGTAACCCTGACAGACTGCATATATCATTATACTGTATATGTTTTATTACATATACTCTAAGATACACATTTAACCAGGAAGCTGTATTATGCACATTGTGAAAGTTAAAATATTTGTTGGGTAACTTAAGATTTACATGTCTTGTCTTTAACTGTGCAAATGTAACACTTTAAGTACTACATTTATTGATTTTGCAATTTACATAAATACACGCCCTAACAATAAATAAGACTAGTATTTGCCCACAGTAAGTCATTCTGAAGCAACATATATCCTATTTTCTAGCCAGGCTGTTTAAACATACCCAAGCTAGCACCGCTATTCTGTACTTGTTTTTAAACTGCGTATTAGACTTAGGCTGTAGTATATTTTAGACAGCAATAAATAAAAGAAGACCTTAAAAATCCATATACCCACTTGTCCTAGCAAGGGAAGGAACCTACATTATCCCATTCTGCAGAATCTAAACTTCTATTTAAAAATAAAGCAGACCTTATGACTGGCAAAGATAACTTTCCACCAACGTCTTGTCTAGATGACGCTAAAAGGTGTTTCTAAAAAATGATGTTAGCTAACACAGTTAAACTTTAGTGTAAACAAAGCAAATCCTATTTTAAACAAGTTGTTGTGTGATCCCTAAGTCAAACATGTACACAACTTGCCCTGTGTAAACTAGGATGGTAAAATGTGTTAGCCAACACTTAAAAAGTTTAGACAAACACAAATAGGAACGGAGTGCAAACCAATGTAGTGTCATCCTCCTGAGTCCGAAGAGAGACTGCTCCAGTGCCTCTGCTGCTGCTATTAGTTTTGCCAAGTGGAGGTAGAGTGAAATTAATTCATATCTGGTATTCAGAATCCTGGGGACGGCATCAGAGGCAAATCCTAGAGTTATTCACTGGGGAGGAAAACCCAAAAAGTAAAGGCTGGGAGAAGTGTAGAATATCAGAAGTCTCTCTCCACCACCACACATTTTAGCAGACAAGAGGCTTTTGAGGATGCTGGAAAAACACAAAGCACCTTTTATATTTCTACAGCTGGAGAGGAACAGAGGTCCAAATATAGAAGACACCTAACTAGCCAGAGATTTATATGAAAGATGGAGCCTTCAAAGATAGCCCCGATATAAATCCCACTACTGTTCCCATTACCAAGAACTAAAAATTAGTTAACAATTCTTTTAATACATGTGATGGAAGAGTCCAGATCACTTTCCAATAGCTGTATTGGTTCTTTAATTCTAACAGGAGAAAAATGATAAAAAGCAGTAACAATTATTACTTTGAGAACTAAACAGCCAATATAGCTACAAGTGAGCATATCAGTGGAGTTAAAAACATGCAGTTACTTATATATGTCAACATCTGACTATAGCCACACCTCAATCACATATTTTCTCTATATATTCTTTCCCCTTACCACTGATTATCAAAGTATTTGTATGTAAATGAGCACCTCTCTATTTCTTATCAGCTTCTTCCACATGCTTATTATAATTTGTGACAGCAGCAAATTATGTTGGAGGAAGTGGAGGTCATAACAGGAGAAACAAATTTTACACTGCATCTGCCTCAATAGATACCAAAAAAAAAAAAAAAATCTAGTTTACAACTTTAATTCCCAGTGGCAAATTGGAATTTGAATAGAAGAAGCTGCAATCCAAATCAGACACTGCTGTTCAAGAGATTCAGAGAGGAAGCAAGAACTATATGGTATGCTTAAGGCTGCGAGTTTGTGACGGAGGTCACGGATTCCATGACATTCCATGACCTCAGTGACTTGCGCAGCAGCTGGTACACCTGGACCGGGTGCCGCCTGAGCATCTCAGGCAGCCTCTGGGCCAGGCACGCCAGCTGCTGCTGGGGCAATCTCGGGCCACTGTGCCCATCTTCCCCAGCAGCAGCAGGAGTTTGGATGTGGAAGCGGGCTTAGGGCTGGGGTACGGGAGGGTGTGAGGGCTCAAGGCAGTGCTTACCTTGGGGGGCTCCCCAGAAACAGCAACATCCCCCTCCCTCAGCTCCTAGCTCAGAGGCATAGCCAGGCAGCTTTGCACACTGCCTCCGCCTACAGGCACCGCCCCCACAGCTACCATTGGCCGCGGTTCACAGCCAATGACAACTGCTGAGCTGGTGCTTGGAACTGACACAGCACGCAGGGTTGCCTGGCCACACCTTTGCCTAGGAGCTGAGGGAAGGGGATGTGTCCATTTCCAGGGAGGTGTGGAATCTCCAGCTCCTGCCCACCCAGGCTGTGTGCCCCCGCAGGCCACCCCTCCACAAGCACTCGCAGCATCCCCTGGGCTGCCCCCATGGCTAGAGGTGGGCATGTGGGGGGTGGGGGGGGGAAAGTCTACCGCTGGAGGCTCCAGCTGAACCAGGGGATGGCGGCTGAAGCCTGCCCCTGGAGCCCCTAGGCACTGCAGAGAGGAGCCACTGCTTTGCTCCCTCCCCCATTCATCTCTGCACAAGAGGCTGTCGTAAACACAGGAAAAACCCCTGGTGGCCGCATTTGAGACACACTGCTTGAGGGCCTACAAGTCCACTCAGTCCTACTTGTTCAGTCAATCGCTAAGACAAACAAGTTTGTTTACATTTACAGGAAATAATGCAGCCCACTTCTTATTTACAATGTCACCTGAAAGTGAGAACAGGCATTCAGATGGCACTTTTGTAGTCAGCGTTATAAGGTATTTACGTGCCAGATATGCTAAACATTCAGAGACGAAATCAAGGGCTGTTTATAAAGTGGCGGTAATCCCAACTCACTTTTTTCCAGACCAGAAGATCACCATGGGTGAAGTCAAAATGCCCATTGTGATCCTTGGAGACCCCGCTTACCCTTTAATGCTGTGGCTCATGAAACCCTACACAGGGAGCCTTGACAGCAGCAAGGAGTGGTTCAAACACAGGTTGAGCTGGTGCAGAATGACTGTGGAGTGTGCTTTTGGCCGTTTAATGGGCCGCTGGCGCTGTCTGTATGGGAAGCTGGACCTGGCCAATGACAGCATCACCGCGGTTATATCCTCCATAACATTTGCGAAGGGAAGGGTGAATGCTTCACTCAGGCATGGACCTCGGAGATTCAACACCTGGCGGTTGAATTTGAACAGCCAGAGAGCAGGGCTATTAGAGGGGCCCAGCGTTGGGCTGCAAGGATTAGGGATGCCTTGAGTGAGCAATTTGAGGCTGAAAGCCACCAGTAATGTCTGGTGCCCTGCACCAATGTTAATAGGAATCTGTGTTTGCTAAGCTGACTTCCAGTGCCTGTTGCTTTCCTGGGCTAAGGCATCTTTTACTTTATGCAATAATAAAGAATGTTTTCAAAAAAAATCCATTTATTGAATAGAAAATTCATTTATTGAAAGGAAACAACTGCTTGGGAAACAGAAAGGGCAAGGGGTTGGGGTGGGGAACGGTACAATCGCAGATTTGCGTATGTCCTGTTATCATACTCGGCCTTCCTGTCTGGAGTGCTGTGCAATGAGTGCAGCACTTCAGGCTAGCTAAAATGCATGGAGATGAGGGTTTAGTGCAGTGGGTAAGAGTCGTAGTTTTCAGGGCTGGGTGGTGAAGCTATAGGTGTTGGAGGCAGCTGGTGGTGATAAGAACCCAGATGTTGGGGAAAGTGGGTTGGAGTTGACATGGGGGCACAAGGGAAAAAGTTTTGGAACAAGGACTGCGGGGGTGGGAGGGAGGGGAGAGGCGCGGTGTGGTAATGCTCCGCCTGCATGGCTACGAGCACCGGGATCGAGTCTGTTTGGCGCTCCATGATGCTTATCAGCCGATCCATGCTTTGCTGCTAGTGATCTGCATTCTGCTGGAGGATCCTCCTTTCACTCTCCCTCCACTCCTGCACTTTTAGATTCTCGTTAAGTGACTGCTGCATTACTTCATGCAGCATGTCTTCTCTGCTTCTACGTAGCCTCTTCTGGATTCTTTGCAGTCTCTCGGCCGGTGATGACATGGACAGCTGAGATCTCAAGGTTGCATCTGTAAAGACAAAATGCAACACTTAACAGAGCCAGCATTGTTCAAGACAGAGCAATGATTCCCCCGGACTTAAGGAGGGCAATCACAGTCTACACAATAGCATAATTTGCCCATCCCAAAGTGAGCGCACATAACCCACAGGAGCCCCAAAATGGTAAGCACAGGGTCAAGGGGGACTGATTGTTTCATGGCTGTACTGTCTTCTGAGTTTCTGTGCCTTGGGGAGAGCAAACAGCTGCAGGGGTCCCCTATACTCAACACTGTCCACACATTTTCCATAGGAGTTCATCCTGGAAGATCTCTCGCTGCTGAGGGTGCCCTGGGAAGCAAGGGAGGGTCTTCTACTACAATGCAGCTTCTGCTCTGGCCCATATGCAGCTTGCCTGTGTGCAGCAATGGTCCCCCCACCCCTCAGGGCACAGCGGTGTGGACACGTTAGCCTGACTGGGACAAAGACCACAGTGGCTCTCCCAAGAAACCTGCGCAAGCGCATTGCCCAAGTTCTGGCTGAGACCTTTGAAAAGATCACTGAGGCCGATTACCGTGATGTGAGAGAGCACATCAACGCCCTAGTCTGCATCTAGGCATGCATGCAGCCCTAACCCTCCTCACCCCAAGAGTCCACACCAAATAACTTCCTTCCCAAAATAAAAGGTGCTTACCAGGAACCTCCTCTGGTGTTGGTCCTTCGCTAAGCACCGGCCGCTGCGACTGGCTACCTTCCTCCTGGCTTGAGAGCAGCTCCTGGCTGCATGCATCTAGGGATTCCGGGGTGTCTTCCTCCTCCTCAGCACACTTACTCCTGCTTTGCTCCTCCTCCTTGAACTGGGCTCTGAAGTGTCCATGGTGGTACTCAGAGAGGAGGTGGGGTCGCCTCCAAGTATCACGCCCAGCTCTTTGTAGAAACAGCAGGTCGCGGGGACAGCGCCGAAGTGGTGGTTTGCCTCGCAGGCTTTGCGCTAGGCATGCCGCAGCTCCTTCACTTTAACCTTGCACTGCAGTGTGTCCCTGTCATGGCCCCTTTCCATCATGTCTCCATATCTGCCCAAAGGTATCGTAAATCTTATGACTGGAGCCCAGCTGGGCTGGACAGCTTCCTCCCCGCAAACACTGATAGGTCCAGCACCTCGCAACTGCTCCATACTGGGGATCGCCTGGCGCATGGAGGCATGGTCACCTGGAAAGATTCACTGAGAGCACTCCATGCCTAGATGAGCAAACAGGAAGGGGATTTTCATAATTCCCAGATAATTTAAAGGGCAGGTCTGACGGTTGGTCACCTGAAGGCAGGGCAGTAGAGTTCAAACTGATGACCAGAGTGGCTAGAACAGGCATTGTGGGACACTTCTGGAGGCCGATCAGAGTGTGTTAACAGACCAGGGCTTCCACACTGGTGCCATGGTGCTCCAGCTGGGGCACAGCAAGCGTTATGCTTCTCGAGGTGAATTACCAGGGGCCCTCCAGCTGTGGCGTCCGTGCGCTCTACACGTGCCTTGCCAGTGTGAACACTGGGCTGCTTTAATGTGCTCTAACTCGCAAATGTAGCCATGCCCAAAGGAGAAAGAAATGGGGAGGCCAAAAGAAACACTTAAAAGACACCCTCAAGATAATATCAAGAGGTGTGGCATTGACACCACACACTGGGAGACAGCAGCCCAGGATAGGGATAACTGGCAAAGACTTGTCAGAGAGGGAACATTCACTTTTGAGGAAAATTGCCTTGCCCTGGTCACAGAAAAACGCCAGAAAAGAAAGGAAAGACTGCTGTCACGCAGCAATGGTGGCCCAACCCTGTCTTCCAACACCTCCTGCAGTGTCTGCTAACAAGACTGTGTCTCAAGAATTGGACTTCGCAGTCACCAAAGGACCCATGAAAAATAAAACCTATGAAAGAGATCATCCTCAACCTTGAGGGATAGCCGACGAGGCTCAACATTCATATGCCCTTTCATGCTTCAGCCACCATTCCAGAGGACATACTTCCATGCTGATGACACTTGTTAAAAATATAATGCATTAATTACATTTGTGACTGAACTCCTTGGGGGAGAATTGTATGTCTCCTGCTCTGTGGTTCTACCGCATTCTGCCATATATTTTGTGTTATGGCAGTCTCATATGATGACCCAGAATATGTTGTTTAAGAACACTTTAATTGCAGATTTGACAAAATGCAAAGGTACCAATGTGAGATTCTAAAGATAGCTACAGCACTCGACCCAAGGTTTAAGAATCTGAAGTTCCTTCCAAAATCTGACGGGATAAGGTGTGGAAGGCTGTCAGAAGTCTTAAAAGAGCAACACTTCCATGCAGAAACTACAGAACCCAAACCACCAAAAAAGAAAATCAACCTTCTGTTGGTGGCATCTAAACTCAGATGATGAAAATGAACGTGCATCAGTGCACTCTGCTTTGGATCGTTATCAAGCAGAACCCATTATCAGCACAGACGCATGTCCTCTGGAATGGCGGTGAAAGCATAAAGGGGCATATGAATGTTTAGCATATCTGGCACATAAACACCTTGCAAAGTCGGTTACAACAGTGCCAAGGGAATGCCTGTTCTCACTTTCAGGTGACATTGTAACTAAGAAGTGGGCAGCATTATCTCCCATAAATGTAAACACTGTTTTTCTTAGTGATTAAGTAGTAGGACTGAGTGGACTTATAGGCTCAAATTTTACGTTTTATTTGAGTGCAGTTATGTAAAAAAAAATTCTACATTTGTAAATTGCACTTTCACGATAAAGAGATTGCACAACAGTACTTGTATGAGAACTGAGAAATACTATTTATTTAGTTTATATTTATCAGTGCAAATATTTGTAATAAAAATAATATAAAGTGAGCACTGTACATTTTGTATTCTCTGTTGTAACAGAATTCAATAATATTGAAAATGCAGAAAACATCCAAAAATATTTAAATAAACGGTAGTCTATTATTGCTTAACCGTGCAATTAAAACTGTGATTAATCGTGATTAATTTTTTTAATCGTTTGACAAGCCTAGTTATAAGCTTTCATTACTTTGCATACAAAAGTAATGCAAAAATTGGGTCGGAAAGGAAAGTATATCAGTTTTCTTCCTCACTCTACTGTAAATAAGGATCTGACTGCTATTTTCCTTTATGCACTCCTGATTTATAAGTCTGCCATAAAATTGACTGCTGCTTGTATTAAATTATCAGAAGCATTTATTTGTATATAAGAGTATGTAAACTGAATCAGCCAAGTAGTCCCAATTCAGAAGACAGATCTTTTATTTCACATAGTTCACATTCGGACTCATAAAGGCTAGAAACTTTTATAAAATAAAGTTTAAAAAAATCTGCAGATGAGTATGATGTAAGTATTGGTATCTCTCATGGAGAGAGTGGGTATTTCAGAAACTTCTTTTTCAGTTCTTTTTTAAATGAACAATGAACTTTCCACTAATCCCTTTGGAAGATTACTCCAGAGTAACAGATTTCACCATGAGAAAGATTTTCCTGATATTCATGTTAAGAGTTCGTTTGTTTATTTTCATCCTATTACTCTTTGTTGCAGTTCTCTGTACTACTTTAAACATTTCCCCCCACTCCTTGGTGTGTACTTACTTTATATATTTGTCAGAGTTGTTACATTACCTGTCCTTTTCTCCCTCCTCCATCACTGATTACTCAAACTATACATAGTTTATTCTTTTAATCTTTCCATGCATGCAAATTTCTATGCAAGCAGATCTTCCCCTATAATTTTTGGTATGCACAAAATGCTCTCTACAAAATTAAGTTTTTGTTTATAATTTTCTAGCCCTTCTGACTACCAGAGATCAGTCTATATCAGAAAAGTTTTCACAAATGCACCACTGTAATTTCACTGAGACAGGTTTCAGTGGTAGCCTGTTAGTCTGTATCAGCAAAAAAAAACAAAAACAAAAAAAAATGAGGCGTCCTTGTGGCACCTTAGAAACTAACAAATTTATTTGGGCATAAGCTTTCATGGGCTAGAACCCACTTCATCAGATGTATGAAGTAAAAAATACAGTAGCAGGTATACATACATGAAAGGATGGGGGGTGCTTTACCAAGTGTTAGGTCAGTCTAATGAGATAAATCAATTAACAGCAAGATATCAAGGGAGGAAAAATAACTTTTGAAGTGGTAAGAGAGTGTCCCATTACAGACAGTTAACAAGAAGGTGTGAGTAACAGTAGTATTAGTATTGGGGAAATTAAGTTTAGGTTTCGTAATTACCCAACCACTCCCAGTCTTTATTCGAGCCAAATCTGATGTTATCTAGTTTGCAAATTAATTCCAGTTTTGCAGCAATAAATTTGTTAGTCTCTAAGGTACCACAAGGACTTCTGTTTTTTTCTGTAATTTCATTAATTACTGTATATACTCGTTCATTAGCCCGTTTGTTTATAAACCGACCCCCGCCCCCAAGATGGATAAGTAAAAGTAGCAAAAAATGTATGACCCTTTCATAAGCCAACCCTATATTTCAGGGGTTGGAAAACTTTGGCTCTCAGCCCATCAGGCTAAGCCGCTGATGGGTCAGGACGTTTGTTTACCTGGAGCATCTGCAGACATGGAGCCCCTCAGCTCCCTATGGCTGCAGTTCGCCATTCCCAGCCAATGGGAGCTGCGGGAAGCAGCACCTACAGATGCTTCAGATGAGCCCACTGCCAGGCTGGGGTCTTGGCCGCCGGTCCCGCTCAGCCCACTGCGGCTCTGGCTGCTGGCCGGCGTCCGGCCACAGGCCCCCCTCAGCCCGCTGCTGGCCTAGGTGAATGGAACCCCAGGCCGGCAGCAGGCTGAGTGGGCCGGTGGCATAAGATCAGCATTTTAATTTAATTTTAAATGAAGCTTCTTAAACATTTTGAAAACCTTGTTTACTTTATATACAACACTAGTTTAGTTATATATTATATAGACTTATAGAGAGACCTTCTAAAAATGTTAAAATATATTACTGGCACACGAAACTCTTAAATTAAAGTGAATA
Source organism: Mauremys reevesii (assembly GCF_016161935.1). Classification (NCBI taxonomy): domain Eukaryota; kingdom Metazoa; phylum Chordata; order Testudines; family Geoemydidae; genus Mauremys; species Mauremys reevesii. Next base: position 170,953,044 of record NC_052624.1, on the reverse strand, counting down.
AATTAAGACTCGGCACACCACTTCTGAAAGGTTGCCAACCCCTGCACTAAAACAACCTAATTCAAAATGCCTTCTGTCTTACAATACCAGCTGGAAAATGTTGGAATAGGACCAAGGAGAGAAAGAAGATACAACTAACTAACTAACTAGCTAGCTGTCCAGCAGACTCTTGCTAACTAAATTCTACAGATTCTGGCAAAAAATCCCAAAGTAGTTCTGATGGGAGGGATGTTGCAACAATTTCATAATATTAGAATATCTCAGATTGGGCAAAAAGTTTTAAACACTTAAGTAAGCTAACCTTTTATATATATATCCATAGAGAATACTTTAGGAAATTTACTATCAGAAAGGATAGCTAATATATTCACAAACCTTCGGCCTACAAAAGTCAACATCATATTTTGCTACTAAGTAGGTATTACAATAAAACATTTCTGCACCATTATAATGTTTTTAAAATAAAATTTCATGTGACCCAGAAACAGTATGTATTGTTTTTTATATCTTTGAAAAGCAACTAGTAAAAAAAGCCCTTCGAACTATTACAGCCAGAAATCAAATTACAATTTAAGATAGGTCCAACATAGGGTCTAAAAAGCCTTGACCGAATCCCTTCGCCTTTATATTAAGCCAATAGTTCCCAAATTGCGGCCCATGAAGCCCTCATGAACCCCTCTCATGGTGAGTAAAATCACCAGAGTAAGTGACCACTGCAGGACTTAAGAGGCTGGGAGGGCATGACTGATGTATGGCTATATATTTATACTTAGGGCTTGTCTACGCATAAAATAGTGCAGCTACACTGCTCTAGCACTTCATCACCTATACCAACGGGGGGGGCGGGGTCTCCCATCAGCATAGGGGTCAACAGAAGAATTCTTCCATTGACCTCATGCTGTCTACACTGGGGACTAGGTCTAACTACACCACTCAGGGGCATGGATTTTACACACCCCTAATCAACTTAACTTTTTAGAGTAGCCTAGATCTTAAATCACTACTCCAGCATAACTGAGCTTTGCTGCTGTAGTATTTTAGTGCAAACCACTAGGAAAACTACCTCCCTGCGAAGCAATAGCTAGGTCGACAGAAGATTTCTATTGACCTAGTGCTGTCTACACTGGGGGTTAGGTTGGCATAATCACATCTCTCAAGGGTGCAGATTTTTCACACCATTGAGACATGCACCTATGCTAATGTAAATTGCCAGTGTAAATTAGCTCTATGTCCCCATTGGAGAAGTTGGGGGGGGGTTCGGTCTGGTTAATTGATTGCCTGTGATCTCAGGGTAGACGACACCTGTGCAAAGGGCCTCTGAAGATTCCACAAATGTATGTTGAGGCCCAGCCTGCCCCTTACAAGAGTCCCAGCCACCTGGAGTTCAGTCACTTTTAACTCCAGATAAAAGTCTCTAATGAAGAACGAAGTCTGAGAGACTGTTGCTCTTTCACAAAACACTCTGCACCCTGACTCTAACGCCCACAGCACCAAACACAAGACAAGTGAGTATGGAACAGCCTCCAAGCTGCTGGATGCCCACACGCGGCGGGAGCCGGCCCCAGTTTCACTAGGAGAGAGCAGGCTGGAGCCCAGCAGCTCCAGGGCCGGAGGGGATTCGCAACACCCCTCCTTAGGGTGAGCAGCCTGTGAAACATCGGGACGGGGGGGGAGGGGGGGAGGGTAAAAGGCGCCTATACGGAAAAAAACCCCACGAACATCGGGACTGACCCTCCCCCTCGCACCTTAGCAACCACCCCTGGGCGCCCGAGGCAGGAAGGCAGGAGCACGAGGAGCCCCGCACTCCAAGCGCGTGCACGGCCTCTCCCCCTCGCGGCCTGGCTCGTGCTCGCTGGGGCCGGGGAAACGGACGCCGCGTGCAGTCCCACCGCCCAGGCCCGCCATGGGTCTCACGCCAAAGGCCCAGCCAGGGCCCTCGCGACTCCCCTCTCCCCCCAGCAAATCAGCCTTAGCGACCGTTATAGCCACCTCCCGCCACAAGGCGCCTCACAGCGTCTCCCTCCCACTCTCCCCCCGAGAGGCGCCTTCCCAAAGGGGCCGCCCTGACTCTTACTCGGGCTCCCGCAGCACAGACTCCACCGCGGCGGCCATTTTGAACTTCCAAACTCCTTCGCTGCCGCTGGTGAGACGGGGCCGCAGCGCATGCGCGATGGGGCGCCAAGGGTCGAGGCGAGGAAACGCGCCACCTCGGCGACCCACCGGAAATGAACCGCACCCTGCAGCGAGGGAGTAAGTTACTTCCGGTGGCTCTTTTGCTAGGGAGCGTCTGTAAAGAGCCACCTCCAGGCCCAGCAGCGCAATCCCAGAACAAGTGGTTGGGGGAGGGAGTCTTAGCCAGTCACGATGGCTCAAGCGATCTGGATGCGGCGCCCTGACACTGGCAGCTGCGTGGGGCGGGCGCACCCAGCGTTTGAGAGGTGGGTGGATGATAGTGGCGGAGGAGACAGGAAATTTGGGGTGATTGTAGAAGAAAGGGGAGGGGGTGAACAGGCAGGTGCTCAGGACTTCTTGGGATGTGTGGCCCCCAGATGTCACACCAAATAAGAAATGGGATACTAAACACTGAAAACCAGGAGTACAACCAAAAACTACCTCGGCTACCTAAAGTTGTGGGCATATGGAGTTAATTTAAGTAAAAGATAAACTGCCAGGGAGGGTAGGCCCAAAGTACAGACATTGTGGGTATTGTTGATTTATGTTTTATGAAACTTAATAACTCATAAACAAGATTTCACTGTTTGTTTTAATGTCAGAGCAGGCATAGTGATGAGCGTCTGCAACCCAGATACTCAAGGCATTCGCAGCCTTGCCCTAGTGTATTAGAAGAAGGCAATGAGACTATGTCAACAGTAGCACTTTTGTCGGTATAATTTATGTTGCTCAGGGGTGTGAAAAAAACGCACCGAGTGACGTGAGTTACACAAACAGAAGTGCCAGTGTGGACAACGCTTATATCAGCGTGACATGCACTCCTGCTGACATAGCTACCATGGCTTGTTGGAGGTGGTTTAAGTATGTCAATGGCCATGGGAGAGCTCTTTCCTGTCGGCCTAGAGTGGCTACACAAGCGATCTTACAGCAGTGCAGCTGCATCCGTACAGCTGTGCCACTGTAAGCTCTCTAGTGTAGATGTGGCCCTAAACTGAGTAGGAAGTCTTGCAAGATTGTCATGAAAATCTAGCAGCTAGTGATAATATTTGGGGGTGGGAATTATATTTTGCAGACATTAATTTTTTTAAATAAATTATTCTGGATGGTAAAGTGATAATTTTTTCAGCCTGGAAACAAAAATGAACCCCAGGTGTCTGTTTCCATTTTCAAAATGGGAAGAAATGCAGTCGGGAAACAGCATAAGCACAGAAAATTAAACTAGAGTTTAAAAATGGTTTCAGTTGTGATAATCTTGGGTGCTAATAATGCTAATACTTAGTACGCTGCTATTATTACCTAGCATTCATTATAGGTACTATGTACTAGATAATACTTAGTCCTGCCTTGAGTACAGGGGGATGGACTAGACTGGACGGCTTCTTGTGGTCCCTTCCAGTGCTAGGATTGTATGATTATGGCCTAGTTATTACTTAGTCCTGCCTCACTGCAGGGGACTGGACTAAATGACCTGCACGTGGATGATGATGTTGTGAAAGACTAACCAAGAACTGTGCTAAGCACTGTACAGAGCACTAGATGATAATATCACTTTCCAAGACCTGCTTCAAAGAGCTCATACGCAACCATAAATTACCACGTGTTGGACTATAACGATGAAGAACCTGAAGCACAGCGCATTTAAATGACCGAGCTAAGCTCAGAAAGGGATGGGAACGGGGAGGCGCTCGCGGACCTCGAGCTGTCGCTAGTGTTTAAAGCGTTGAGTTTTGGGTTTCAAACGAGTCCTTCCGCGGAGCTCTTGGGTGTGTCACTTTACACACAGCCCCTTAGAGTGGGGGCAGCCTGGTATTATGGAGGGAGGAGGCGGGAGGGCTGAGCGCGCGCTCTAACACTGCCCGCTTGGTTCCGGGCCGGAAGCCGGAAAGCTAGCGGAGAGGGGCGTGACTGAGCCGTGGAGGGCCGGAAGCAGGGTGAGACTAATTCAGCAACAGAGCCACTGACCCCTGCAGAGGGGAATGGAACCTTCCTTCCTTCCATTCACGCGCCGCTGACCCGGGCAGTGAGGGAGCGGCACGTGCTTTCAGCAGCGAGTCCGTCCAAGCAGCAGGGGCTTTTGCAGGGGGGTGGCCGGGGAGGATGAGGCGCAGCCGTTGTAGCTGTAGGTGGCGCTTTGAGGTGACCGTGTGCCCTTGGCAAAAGCGTGGGGGAAGCCGCAGGAAAAAGGAAGAGCAGGGAGGGGAGGCGAGCTGCCAAACGGGCGCAAGAGGGACCCGCCACTGATTGTCTTCCTCTGGCCCTAGCCCCTGCTGCTACTACCTCCCTGGTTTTGCTGTTGAATCACTGTAGCAGGTACGGTCAGCTGGTTCTTCGCCGTTCTCTGTGTAAGGGGAATTCACAGCGCCCGAAAACAAAATATAAAAGTAGAGCCCTGCAGTGGATACATTTGTATGTCCTCTGATCCGTGATCTGCAAACGTCACTGGATTTAAAGTGGATATCTGCAGATTTGCAGGGCTCTAGATATAAGGAGTGATACTGCACTGGTGGGAGGAGGGAGAAGGTATGCAGAGGGATGTACTACAGATGATCAGATATAGAGCTTCCAGCTGCTGTGATGCATTCTGGATTATTTTATTGTTTATTTTAAAAGAATCGGGGAGGTTAACAGACTGTAAATATTTGTATAAAAAGGTACAGCCCTTTGTCAGTAGTGGATGTTCTGTATATATGTCAACTCTGTAAGATTTGTGAATGAATGTATGCTGAGATGTTTGTATCTTAATGATGCATTTTTCTATGAAAAAGGCTTTGCCATGGGATTCATAAATGTTATGAAAGTCCCAAAATGAATACACAACAAAAATCCAGCAGAGGAGAAAGTAACAAATGATTTTGGATTGTTTTTTTAAACATAAATAGTTTTCTAAAATCTCAAGTTTGAAGTTACAGAAAAAATGTTTCATCTGTATTATTAATAATTTACTGAAGTAAAAAGAGCTGTGTTGTATGAGGCATTTAGGTTTAAATTTTCTACTGGCAAAACTTCTGTTGTCTTCCAAGAGGCTATGATTTCACCCTTGAATTTTATATACACTAATGCAATTTAGATTAATAATCTGACCCTAGGGCCTCCTGTAACTTCTGAAAAAAGGCAACAATAATAATTGAAATATTAATATACCACAGCATAGTATGCATCAATCTCTACTTGGGAAAATGTAAATAGATACTTTAAGTATATCTTGCTTAGTATTACTGAAGATTTAGGATAAATTATCTTCTTCTGGAGAAGATTGCTGATATATGAGTTTTGCAGATTATAGAACAGCTACTAACTGCTTTATTTATGTTTCGCTTATAGACTTGTGTACTTGCACTTTCTGAAGATGAATGAATTTAAATATAAATACCAATACATTCCTTCCACAAACCTACATTTACCTGAGGAGATTACAACATCCCGATTGTATGCCTCTGCAGCAGAGGGCTTTGAAGTCCAAATTGCCAGCCTGGTGGAAATGTTTTTGGTTGAAGTGTACAGGTGCAAACTTTGTCAGTTCACAAGCAGTATCAAGAATAAAATCAGAACTCACATGACTAATATTCACAAACAAGGTAGAATTTGCCACATTTCTGAGTGCCTTGAAATAGGCCCAGATCAAGATGAAAATTACTCTTACAGCATAGGGGATGAAATCTGCCAAGAAAACAAAGAAAATGAAGAAAACCTTGCAAAGATGTCATTTCTGTTGCCTATGTACCAGATGCTTCATAACATGAGCCCTGAATGCTGTGATGTGAGCCTGGGGAGTCACGGTGATCATCCTAATGTCTCTCCTTCTAGTAAGGTAAACACACTGTTTGAAGAAGAAGCAGGTCAGTTTCAGCTTGAGGAACCCTGCTCTGTGGTGCCTAATCCCCTCTCATATTCCACAGACCCCAATGAATCTAAAAAAAGCAAAGATGAGGAGGAAACCCAATCTGAACATCTCATGTCACTTGGCCTGTGTCGCATTTCCAGCATTAAAACTCAAGCTTTAGAGGTAGAAGTGAAAACAACTAAAGTTGAAGTCAAACAAGAAAATAGTAAAATTAAGAAGGTCAGACCTGAAAACAGTGGCTTAGCTCAACCTTTGAAAGGTATTTGCACCTTAAAACCAAGTGCTGAAAGAATACAGCACTGCAACATATGTGACCAAGAACTGAAGTCAAAGGGTGCTTATAAAATCCATGTTAAATGTCATCATGGGGACGAGGGCTTCAAATGTGTTTATTGCAATTGCTGCATGATGGAATGGAACTTAATGGAAAATCATTTAAAAACACACAAGCCAATAAAAGAGAGCTACCAGTGTGTGATTTGCAAGAGAGTTTTTATGTCGCCAAGTGCATGGAAAATGCACAGGAACAACCATCATGGAAAACGTAATCTCTTTCAATGCACAAAGTGTTCATCTCTTTATGAAACAGAGCAAGTGAGAAATCTGCACGTATCTTGTCATTATGGTGACTTGTTTAAATGTTTGCACTGTGATTTTATTGGTAAGTCTCAAAAAATTATTTTTCTCATACTTTCACCCTCATTGTAAACCTGTCTGTAAGCATAATGTATATTGGGAGTTACAAAGATGCACTTCTAGAGTTTCAGCATGTAATATGATACCATCTGTGATGAGCTATAACAAATAATCTTAGTGTTACTGGGAAATTTGTTACAGGCAGGAGCAATACAAATCTGTATGTTTAATAAGCTTTTGCAAATGTACCTTTGTATGGAAATGTTACTATGCTCTACAGAATTGCAGCTCATTTTCAACTATAATCTGTAGATTCTAAATATTAAAAAAAAAAAAGTTGGAGTTTAACTTCTATTAGGACTTGAAAGTCATGTCACATGCAATAAGAAAAGTAACTTCACGTGGATTTACTCTGTCTCTAGTTTAATAACACTCTGCTATTTTTATCTTTAAACCACTACATTGCCACTGTAAAATTAACTAATACTTACTTGGCTGTGACGTAGCTATTACTTATATTTTATGAATAGGGAAACTGACAAAGACCAAGTGACTTGCTTAGAATGACAGAATTCCTAGCTTCCAGTATGGTTCTCAGTCCAATAGACAACATTGCCTTCTCTGTCTTCAAATATTATTATATCAAATCATGGCATATAATGCAAAAATTCTTAGTGCCTATGTCAGGCTGCTTTCTGCCACTTAAGTTTCTTCCTTCTCACTTTTTTTGTTGCAGTCTGTCTGAAAGTGCAAACTGAAGCTATCTGTGTGGGTGGTATTTGGAGAAGGTGCTATGGTGTCTGTAGCTGTAGTCGGTAGTCATTGTAATAGCTTGTAAATGTAGCGAATTAGAATATCCATTGAAGAATGAGGTGAGTATGGTGGCACATGTAAAACAAGTTCCTGTGATAATGACTAGGTTGGAAAACTTGCTTGGAATGAGATCTTGTATAGAAAAGGATTTATTGCCCTCAGATTATGTGTTGATCCATGTGAGATTGAGGCGCTAGTTTTGTCTGTTTTGGTCTTGTTTGAGATTGCATGTACCTGGAGTGGACCTCATCTACAGAATTCCTGCAAGAAGTAAAAATGACTGCTGAATCTTGTTACTTTCAGAATCAATTTCAAAATTCACTACTTCAACTTTCTCTTGGTAGTTTCTTCATACAAATACACAACACCTCCACTTATTCATAGACAAGCAAGAAGTATATAAACTAATTAAACTGTTTCTCTTACAGGGTGGAAAGGAAGGTGGGAGAGAAAGGGAGATTGATATAGTTATTTCTGTTTTAAAATAGTTTGAAGGATTCCAATTCTACAGTTATAGAAGTGACTATAAGTGCAGATATAAACATACAACTTGCTCCATTCAGTGTAATGAACCATTCATTTCAAAGTCTAATTTTGTGTTTTTAATGGAGACACTCTATCCAATTAGTGTTTTTGTTTTTGTTTGTTTGTTTTTAGTTTTAGCTTAAGTGACTAGAGGTGGTTTGTTTTTATGTCTACACTATGCAACTTTTAGTGACACAGCCGTGCCGCTAAAAGATGCGCATTGTAGCCACTGTTTGTAGGCGGCTCTCCCGCCGACAAAAAAAACTTCCATCCCCAATGAGCAGCAGTAGCTTTGTCAGCAGGAGAGCTCTCCTGCTGACAAAGTGCTGTTCACACCGGCGCTTTTCCTCGGCAAAACTTTTGTCATTCAGGGGTGTGTGGGGTTTGTTTTTTTTCCCCCACACTTCTGAATTCTGCTTTCAGATACACTTGTGTAACATCCATTGACTCTGATGAGAAGTGTGTCTGTGTTTTTTAAGGGCAGAATGTGTCCCTTAATGTTAAATTAAAATATGATGTAAATATTTTTTTGAAGTGGACCTACCTGTTAAAAGATGTCACCAGTGTCAGCACCACATAACGGGTGGTAATGTAGCATTATAACCTGTTTCATAAATATTTCAGGTATTCCTTTTTTTTGCATTTCTCACAAAAATGCAAAGTGATCACAAAACTGAGCTCTTCTAAAAGGATATTGTATTTTGTTGAATTCTGAAGACTCTGAAGTGGAGAAACAGTATAAGAATAGCAAGGGTTTTTTTTAATTTTATTTTTTTTCCAGATTATTATCTCTTAGTCATAATAGCCCATAGCAGATAATGGGGCTCACGCTAATATTTAATCTTGGCAGAGATGCCAAGTCTACAGTTCTAATGAGTTTGTATAACTGAGATAATAAAGACCTGCTTTTTCTCTATAGCAATGGTTTTGGAAATTGTAGTAAATTTTAATTGCTGTGAAGTTTATTAGTAAGCCCTGAACTTGCTTTGCTCTTAAATTGATTACTTGAGTTGCCCAGGAAAGTGAAAACTTAATAACTCTGTGTGCTGCATACTTGTTCTGACTTTTAACCTCAAGGACAATTACAATGGTGACAGGGAAATATTTGTACAAGAATAAATGTTTTCTCTCTTTCCTGTACTAGTTTTATCAGTTATGTTAAAATTTACATTAGCTTTATCCCATACCCTTATCCTACAACAAAACTATAGACTTGTCGCACTTTTGGCTTCTTTTGGTATGCATTTTACATTGATTAGTGTTTGTACTTCATTTAGCACCCCTTTCTGTCCCCCTCCCCCAAAATAAGAAAGAAAAAGGTAGTTTTAAGCTGGCGTGATCATTGTGATTCTCAGTATAGACCTGTGATGGAGGACAGAAAGGCCCAAAGAACAGATAATGGCACTAGCTTCCCACCTATGGGTCAGTATTCTGAATCTGGCCTTGATCAGTTAGACCAAAAGTTACCACCATGTACTGTCTGTTCAGTAACCATATATAAGAATTCCTTGTGTGAAAGAAGTTCATGCTCTCAGTCATGTTTCCTACTGAACAGGTGTTCACATCACAAAAAACACCCCACATTGGCATTTTTCATAGCAGTCTTGGAGAAGAGCCAAGAGCAGAGCGGGAATGGAAATGGAATTATTTTCTTTCACCCCTAAAGATGATCCCTTCAGATCAGAACTGGTGCTCTCGTAAACCTCTTGTGTTGTTTTGTTGTGTTCTTTTGTTCAGCGCTTCATGTGCACGATAATTCATGTAAAAATAAAAAGATGCACCCGTGGAGGAGTTGATTCATTTCAGATTATGGCTTTGCAATCTTTTTGAGAACTAATTCTTTATCCCCTATTACTTGGCATGTTTGGGGCTTTTGGGTCCCTAGCTCACTATATTATATAAAATTAAAAAGCAGGCAAAATTTTGTGTTTTCATGTTTCAGTTCCATCTTGGTGTACTGAGTAATACATAAGCCGCTCAACTTTGCCATTATGGCTTGCTGTTACCAGCAGAACCCCATGATGGAATTATAGCTACATAATTCATAGTCCCCTGTCTGTTCTATTTATATAGCTAGTGTTCTTCCTGAATTACTATACATACATACTACCAAACCATATTCACCCAGTGTAGTATCCCTGAAGTTATTGAAATTACACCAGTGATGAATTTGACCCTCTCAAACAGCTGTATAGCTGAAAACAAGGAAGATTGTTGAACATGGTCAAATGTATAGTTTTAGAAGAATTAGTGATATTTTCTGTATTTACTTCTATTTCCGTTTCCTCTGATGTGGATACATTTCAATGATCTACGGCTTTTTAACACACAGAGAGAGAGTGGAGCAAGGTCTACAAGCATCTTCGTACCCACAACTACAGTTCCAAACCACATCAATGCACTGAATGTGAAAGATGGTTCTTCCAAATGTAGGTAGCTCTTTACTCTCTATGCTTTACTAGTTGTTTGTCTCTTTTTATAGTTGGTTATTAAAACACAGCTAACTTTTTCATAAATGTTTTTATTAAAATCAATCATTTGTTGGGTTTTTAATGCTGTATCCTGTTACTGTAAATAGTGATGGTGAGTGAATGGTAGAGCCCTACTTGTGAATATTTAATATAAAAGGGTGAGGGAGTGGGAGTGTTTAAAGGAAAAAACAGGGTTTTAAAAATAACATGGTGGGATTTGCTGTGTTCAGGAAATACCACATCCTGCTACTGGTATCTGAGGGAGAGAGAGCTCTATAGTGGCTCCCTATGACAGTGACATGAAATTGGGGAAAAGGTAACCTGGGTTCTGAATACAAAGGATCTTATGCTGTTATGGGAAAGAGAGGTCATGCACTAGAGGTCCCCTATGGCCACTCTGGACATTGGTGATGGCGGAGAGGGGGTCAGGACCAGAACAGGTACCTTCAGTACTCGTCCCTTAGCCCTCCTCCCCTTCTACCATTAGGCAGGGCAGAAAAGAACAGGCACCACACGGTAGTGGGATGTTGGTGGCCAGGAGAGGAGAATGGTGACATGACACCCAAACTACAACTCCCATGAGAAACTGGCAGCATTTCCAAATCAAAATTGTAAGTTTTCAGCTAAAAGTTTGTGATTTTTCTGGGTGTTGTTTTTGTTTTGACAAAGTCAAAATTTTCCATGGAAAGCAGATACTTTTCATGGAAAACTTAATTTAGTCAAAACCCAGTTTTCTGTCTAAAGAGCATTTTGAATAATAATTAATAATAATAATAAAAAATCATCTAGCCCTATCTGGTAGTGACACATTTACAGCCAGACAGCTTGTCTTGAGGAGTCAAGCTGCTTCCTACTACCAACAGGTAGCTGCAGGAGGCTTTCTTTCCATCATCAGCAAGAGGCAGGATTTTCTTCTTATCTAATAGACGGAAGGCCTCCTAAAGCCCCACAAATATATCATAGTCTTAAAATTTGATTGTATCACATGCTTTTTGTTATCCCTTTGAAAATTTGAGCAAAAAAAAAAATCACTGTTCACATAAATTCAATAGAGACTTTTTAGATTTTAGCAGTTAAATTCCCCAAAGATTTCATCTGCACTGGGCACGCTCCAGCAGGGCTTTGGAGTAGCGCCTGGAGCGCAGAGCAGCTCCGGAGCAGTGGAGCTGCAGGTTTTTGCCTGGAGCTGGAACAGAGCTGGAGCACAGTTCCAAAGCCCTGCACTCCAGCCCAATGCTCAGCAGGACTTTCCTCACAATTGCAGTCATGGGCTGCTGCAGACTGTGCTGGGTCCAGTTCTGGGCACCTGAACTGAGAGCATGGAACTTCTCTCTCCTGTAATCTCCTGCTGAGCCCCACTGAGGAGAAAGAAGTTACCTGATACAAATGCAGAGCAATCAAGAGTGGTCTTGTTGGGTGGGGGGGGGGAGTAGACTGGGACAAGAAGCTTGGGGAAAGGGGTGAAAACTGGAATTGAGATTTGGGGTGAACAAAAAGACTGGTATTGGGTGGGCGAACAGACTGGGACTGGGAACCAGAAGGGCCAGGGGACGGAGGGGAGAGAACTGGGGTGACATATCTGACAAGGGGAAAACATGTTGGGAGAACTGGGACTGGCTGAGTAGAAAGACTGGGACAAGAACTGAGTGGGGGGACGGAGATTGAAACTGGGAGCCCATGGCGATGGGACACCTGGGCAGAGGCGGTAACCAGTGGCCAGGGTGAGGGGAGAGACAAATCAGATATGGGGCTGTGGAGGAAGCTGTGGCTTGCTGGACAAGACGCCTGAGGGTGGGAGTGGGTTGGGTGAGGGGAGACTGGGATGGGGATTCTGGAGGGATGAGACTAGCCTGGCAGGGATTCTGGCATTTTTTTAACTTTGCAACCTTAATAATCTTTGAATGTAACATTTGTGTGTGATATATTAATATTAATTGGGGGGAAATGGCAAAATTAGTAACTTTTAAAGGAAACTGACAAAAATCCATCAACTTTAGCAATATGTGCTGAATGCCATTAGCAACCAGGCTATGAGAGGCATTCAGCACGTTGTTAATTAAAAGCTCACATATTTCTTCCTTAGGTCCTGGGACATTCAGACCCTCTTGGGTCGCTGGCTTCAGCTCCATCATGACACCTTGTTGGTGATGTCATATTGACCACCGCATCCCGCTGGAGCATGGAGCTGGCATATATTGTGGGTGGAGGGTCAGGTAAGTGCCTTTTTATTTTTAATGTTATCTTGAATAGTTTTTTAATATTTTATCCCAATGGGATAAAATATTTTAAAATCTTTGCAAAATTGTGTAATACAATTACAAATTAGCATTTTTCTGCCCCGTCTACTATAGTAGTAGGCTGAGTAATCCAGCCTTTGTGATATTGACAGTACAATGCTTGCTCGGGCATCACACTAGAGAATTGGCAATCTAAGTGGTAACAATGTGCTGAATGCCTCTCTTCTTCACCAAGCTGTTGGGGGGCATTTAGCACATATTGCTAAAGTTGATGGAATTTCACAGGTCACCTCCTAACACTGTTGTTTTGTCTTGGGTTGGCTATATTAATCATTAATATTAATGTAACAGCTAATATCTTATTTTCTGTTTTTCTTCACTTCCTACACTTTCAAGATTTTTGTTGTTGCTAAAATAATCAGCTCATTCAAGTGTGATAAACCACAAACTCTCAATGAATACGCTGTGAACAACGAAAATACGGTTGATACCAGATGTCAAATAAAATAGTTCTCTATGAAGTTATACTTTACTTGCCACAAATGAAAGTATTCTTACTCAGATTTGTTTGCTTCTGTTTTTACACTGACATGCAAACATCGGCTTCCCCTTCCCTCCCAAAGGACCGTTGCCAGATCTTTTTAAGCATATGATATGACTACACTGCAAACAAAATAAGCTTATCTATGTTGGTCCTGGGATATTAGAGACAAGGTGGGTGAGGTAATATTGTTTATTGGACCAACTTCTGTTGGTGAAAGAGACAAGCTTTTGAGCTTCACTGAGCTGCTCTTCAGGTCTGGGGGCTTGGCTACACTTGCGAGTTGCAGCGCTGGTGGAGGCTTTCCAGCGCTGCAATTAGTAACCGTCCACACCTGCAAGGCACATCCAGCGCTGCAACTCCCTGGCTGCAGGGCTGGCTGAACACCTGGTCTGCTTGGGGTGTAGCGAGTGCAGCGCTGGTGATCCAGCGCTGCTCGTCAGGTGTGGACACACACCAGCGCTGTAATTGGCCTCCAGGGTATTAGGAGATATTCCAGAATTCCTGTTCAGCCACTCTGCTCATCAGTTTGCACTCTACTGCTCTGGCCTCAGGTGACCCGCCCTTTAAATGCCCCGGGAATTTTAAAAATCCCCTTCCCGTTTGCTCAGCCAGGTGTGGAGTGCAATCAGTTAATCTTTCCAGGTGACCATGCCTCCACGCGGCAAACGAGCACCAGCATGGAGCAATGGCGAGTTGCTGGACCTCATTAGTGTTTGGGGGGAGGAAGCTGTGCAGTCCCAGCTGCGTTCTAGCCGTAGGAATTATGATGCCTTTGGGCAGGTATCAAAGTCCTTGCTGGATAGGGGCCATGACCAGGACGCGCTGCAATGCAGGGTTAAAGTAAAGGAGCTGCGGAGTACCTATTGCAAAGCCCGCGAGGGAAACCGCCGCTCCGGCGCTGCCCCCACGACCTGCCGTTTTTACAGGGAGGTGGATGCGATACTTGGGGGTGACCCCACTGCCAATCCGACGACCATGATGGACACTTCTGAGCAGGATGGGGGAAAGGATCAGCAGGAGGGGGGGGGGTGGAGGAAACCGTGAGTGAAGCTACTGGGATGGGGGAAGACACCCCAGAGTCCCAGGAGGCATGCAGCCAGGAGCTCTTCTCAAGCCAGGAGGAAGGTAGCCAATCGCAGCAGCCAGCACTTGCTGAAGGACAAGCAGAGGAGCGGGTTACTGGTAAGCGGCTTTTATTTTCAGGGTGGAAATGTTTCGGGAGAGGAGGGGGGGTTAGGGCTGCATGCATGCATGCCTAGATGTGGAATAGCCCATTGATGTGGTCTATCACGTCGTGGTAATCGGCTGCAGTAATCTCCTCAAAAGTTTCAGCCAGAGCGTGGGCAATGTGCCTGCGCAGGTTTATAGGGAGAGCCACTGTGGTCCTTGTCCCAGTCAGGCTAACGCGTCCGCGCCACTGTGCCGCGAGGGGTGGGGGGACCATTGCTGCACACAGGCAAGCTGCATAGGGCCCAGGGCGGAATCCGCATTGCTGTAGAAGACCCTCCCGCTCTTCCCTGGTGACCCGCAGCAGCGAGATATCTTCCGGGAGTAACTCCTGTGGAAAATGTTGGGAGACTGTTCAGTGCAGATCCCCCCTGTAGCTGTTTGCTGTCCCCAACACACAGAAACCCCTGCACAGCCCTGAAGCAATCAGTACCCCTTACTCACCATTTCGTGGCTCCTGTTGTGTTACGTGTGCTCTTTTTTGGTATGGGAAAAGTATGCTAAAGTGAAGACTGTAAACTCCTTCAGTGTGTGGGAATTACTGTCTGGATGAGATAATGAACCCTGTTAACTGTTGCCATTTTTGCCTTTCAAAAAGCGACCTTGACTGCTGGACTGCCTGGCTCCACCACTGCACAAAGACTACAAAATCTGAGGAAGAAGCCGTGAAAAACCAAGGAGGACATGCTGAAAACAGTTATTGATCACTCTGCTAGAGAGAGTAAAAACCTGCAGGACTGGAGAGAAAGGGAAAGCAGGATCCGCCAGAGAAATTGACAGAGAAACGCAGTGGCCAAGAGGAAAAGCACAAAGCAGCTGCTAGGCATCCTGGCGCGCCAAGCGGCCTCTATCCAGTCACTCGTAGCCATGCAGGCAGAGCACTACCGTGCTGCCCCCCCGCTTCCCCCCCGTCCCAAAGCTTTTTCCCTTCTGCGCCAATGTCAGCTCCAAACCCCTTTCTCCAGCATCCAGGTTCTTACCACCACCAGCTGCCTCCAACACCTGTACGTTCACCAACCAGCCCTGAGAGCTACGACCCTTACCCTCTGCACTCAACCCCCATCACCATGCAGTATATGCACCCTGAAGTGCAGCAGTCATTGCACAGCACTCCAGACAGGACATATGCAAACTTGTGACTGTACAGTTCACCAACCCACCCCCCTGCCCTTTTAGGTTCCTGAAATGTTGTGTGTCTGTCAAGGAAGTTTTTTTTCTTTTCAATAAAATAATTCTTGGCTTTGAAAACAGTCTTTATTATTGCAGATAGTGAAAGATACCTTAGCCCAGTACAGAAACAGGCACTGCAAATCATAATAGAATTCTAACAGTGTAACCTCTGCACTTCACTCCCATGCAAGGCAGCAAACATTACTGTTGGCTTTCAGCCTCAAATTCTTCCCTCAAGGCATCCCTAATCCTTGTAGCCCTGTGCTGGGCCTCTCTAGTAGCCCTGCTCTCTGGCTGTGCAAATTCAGCCTCCAGGACTTGAACCTCGGTGGTCCATGCCTGACTGAATGTTTCACCCTTCCCTTCACAAATATTATGGAGGGTACAGCATGCGGATATAACCGCGGGGATGCTGCTTTCCCCCAAGTCTAGCTTCCCATACAGAGACCTCCAGCGAGCTTTTAAATGGCCAAAAGCACACTCCACAGTCATTTGGCACCGGCTCAGCCTGTAGTTGAACCGGTCCTTGCTCCTGTCAAGCTTCCCTGTATAGGGTTTCATGAGCCAAGGCAGTAACGGGTAAGCGGGGTCTCCAAGGATCACAATGGGCATTTTGACGTCCCCTACTGTGATCTTCCTGTCTGGGAAATAAGTCCCTGCCTGCATCTTCCTGAACAGGCCACTGTTCCAAAAGATGCGTGCATCATGCACCTTTCCAGGCCAGCCTGTGTAAATGTCAATGAAACACCCACGGTGATCCACAAGCGCCTGGAGAACCATAGAGAAATACCCCTTCCGATTAACATACTCAGATGCTAGGTGCGGGGGTGCCAGAATAGGAATATGCGTCCCATCTATCGCCCCTCCACAGTTAGGGAAACCCATTTCTGCAAAGCCATCCACAATGTCCTGCACGTTCCCCAGAGTCACGGTTCTTCTTAGCAGGATGCGATTAATGGCCCTGCAAACTTGCATCAACACGATTCCAACAGTCGACTTTCCCACTCCAAACTGGTTCCCGACCGACCGGTAGCTGTCTGGAGTTGCCAGCTTCCAGATTGCAATAGCCACCCGCTTTTCCACCGTCAGGGCAGCTCTCAATCTTGTGTCCTTGCACCGCAGGGTGGGGGCGAGCTCAGCACACAGTCCCATGAAAGTGGCTTTTCTCATCCGAAAGTTCTGCAGCCACTGCTCGTCATCCCAGACTTCCATGACGATGTGATCCCACCACTCAGTGCTTGTTTCCTGAGCCCAAAAGCAGCGTTCAATGGTGCTGAGCATTTCCGTGAATGCCACAAGCAATGTAGTGTCACACACGGCAGGCGACTCGATATCATCGTCGGACTCCTCACTGTCACTTTGGAGCTGAAGGAAGAGCTCAACTGCCAAACGTGTTGTGCTGGCGACACTCATGAGCACAGTCCTCAGCAGCTCGGGCTCCATTTCCCACAGAAATCGTGCTTCACACAGAGAGTAAAACACAGCAAGAGACTCACAATGGCGCCAAACGTGGACGGAACAACTGTGACTGCTGGGATGTGAAGCGATGCACCACGGGGCGTTGGGACAGGAAGCGGAATGACCCGCACCCTTCCGTCCCCTTCCCACAACCCACAGCGGCAAAATGGGACGAGGTGCTCTGTGGGATAGCTGCCCACAATGCACCTCTCAATACAGCGCTGCAAATGCTGCAAGTGTGGCCACACACCAGCGCTGTTAGCTGTCAGTGTGGCCACACACCAGCGCTGTCCCTACACAGCTGCACGACCAGCGCTGTAACTCCCAGTGCTGCAACTTTCAAGTGTAGCCAAGCCCTGGGAAAGATAGTGTCACAGCTAAATACAAGGTGGAACAGTTTGTTTAGCATAAGTTGTTAACCTTTCTGAGGAACCATTCAAGGTGAAGTGGCCCATTAACATCTTTTCAGTTATAGGACAAAAAACATGCTAAGCAATCTGTTCCACCTTGTATTTAGCTATGACAATCTGAGGGTATGTCTACACTGCAACATAAGCCCATGCTTGAGCCTGGGCTCAAGCCTAACCCTCTTGCATCTACACTGAAAGTGTGCTAACCCAGGGCTGGAGGGGCTGAGCTTGAGTTAAGCCAGCACCCAGGGGCCGAACCCTTTTGCTTTGCAGTGAAGATGCAGCTTAAATACCTTTCCCAGACCTGAAGAAGAGTTTTTTTGTGTAGCTTGAAAGCTTGTCTCTCTCACCAACAAAAAGTGGTCCAATAAAAGATATTACCTCACCCACTTTGACTCTCTAAGATTATTTTACTCCTTCCAACCTTCACATACTATTGTACCTATGCTTATTTTCAAAGACAATATCTTTTATTAATGCAAAAATGAGCCTATCACCTGGTTTGATCTTGATGCCAGTTTTGCATGAGAGAGTTAGTTCCACAGGCTTTACATGATGATTCAGATTTCAAATGCCATAGTGACAGTTTAGTGGTTTTTGGCAGTAATACACAAGAAGTATCCATATTTGAACATGATAAAATAATAAAAGTTTATGGATAAAATGGTAGGGCTAAATTCATTCCTACTGTAATTGAAGTAACCTCAGTAGAATTACACCAGTAATAAAGGTTGCCTGTCATGCTTATCTGTATATATGATTTTATCATTAAAGGTTAAACTGAAGATGTATCTAATGCTGTATATTGAAGGAAAGCTGAACACATTTCCATAAAAATATTTATTTAAAAAATAAGTCATGAATTATCATGAATCAATTGGGTTCCAAGATTGCAGCTGCAGTTTCAAAATATACATAAAAGACTCTCGTCCTAAAGAGTTTCCCCTCCACTATTAACTCTTTCTCCTGCTGTTTCAAATAGTTGAATTCGAGAAGACACTGTCTCTGAAAGAAGGGGTGTACTTTGTATATTTTATAGCCTCCCCCAATTTAAAGTGGTAATGTTTTTCTGACTGATTATCACAGTATTTTAAAAACAAAAACAAAAAAAAATCCACAAACATTTTTAAAGAAGAGATCACCACATGAGAGGTATTGAAGTCCCCTAGCTCGATAATGGCAAGTCAGAAGTAGTCATCTAACTGTGTATTATTGGTAATTGCACAGCAGAAAAAGAAAATTGGTTTAGATTTAAAAACAAAAGTTGACTTTTAAATAATTATAAAAAATAAGTACCAGAAAAGCAGAATCAGATAGCAATGTCCTGGTTCCTAAAACATGCTGTTCTATTTGTAAGGGCTTGTCTACACTGGCAATTTACAGCGCTGCAACTTTCTCGCTCAGGGGTATGAAAAAACACCCATCTGAGAGCAGCAAGTTTCAGTGCTGTAAAGCGCCAGTGTAGACAGTGCACCAGTGTTGGTAGCTACGCCCCTCTTGGAGGTGGTTTGTTTTGTTTTTTTAAGAGCGCTGCACCGCAACCACACAAGCCATGTTAAAGCACTGTTGCGGCAGTGCTTTAGCATTGCCAGTGTGGACTAGCCCTAATACTCCACAAGAACTTACTGTGGGCTCCTAATAGTCTTCTGCAGCACTAACTGTTCCCAGATAGTAACAATTGTTGGACCTGGTTTATGCTTCTTAGGTCTTCACCTTAATAATGGCACTATACTAGTATATTATGAAAGTACTACTTACAAGAATGCTAACCTCACCTTGTAGAGTGTGAATAAAAAGTATATATAAATACCATACTGTAAGACATTTGCTTATCCATATTTTTTGCAATATTTAAAAAATATAAGTAGTTACTAGATTAATATAATTTCAAGAAAACAGGTTAAATATAACTTGTGTCTAAGTAGTAAATGTTTGAACATCTTATCTAGTTGCTTGTGGGAGTCTTTTTTTAATAAAGTTTTATATATTTATTTAACTTCATGTAAATAGCATGGAATTGTGATATGTTAACAAGTCACTTGCTCACCCATGAAACTAACTGTATTTCTAAAATAAAATTACATTTTCACCTACCTTTGAGAATGTTTTATCCCAAACTAATAAGATGTTTTACACCACTGAAGATAATACAGTTTATTTTGATTGACTTACACTTTTTTTGGTGTGGGAAGGGAATTCTTAAGTCTAATTCTGGCTTTAATTTGCTTATTTGTATTTCTTTACTGTCCACCCAGAGCTGAGCTGAAAGAGCATATGGCAAAACACAAAACTCCCAGACCCTTCCTATGTTCATTATGTGGCCAAGCATTTAAATATAGACGTCAAATGAGCAGGCATCACAAACATGTCCATCAAAGACAGAAAGTGAAAGAGATGAAGAAAAGAAAGAGAACTGAGAATACTCTTGTGCGCTCGGATACAAAAAGAACAATTAGAACGAGAAAAAACTCAAATGAATTTGTCTGCAGCATCTGCAACAGGTAAGGCCTATGCTACAATTAGGTTCAAACTCTGTTTGTTTTATGCTTGCAAGTAGTCCTATAGACTTCCATTTTAGGATTATTATTCAAGTACTGTTAGTCGCCAAGGGCAATATTTTCAGAGTGCGGGGCCCACAGTTAATCTGTAAAAATAGGCACTCTCTTGGCATGGCTGTGTATACAAATAGGTCTGTAATTGGGCTACTGACATGACTAGAACAAGCTGGGAGAGGACTGTTACCACATACGCGTGACAGGTTTTCTTATGGAGTTTTTCTTTTACATTTTATCAATACTGTTGTTGTATATAGTAGATTTTCTAGTTGACACCTTTTAAAAATATTAACTGAATGTGGGTGAGACTTACTGTGAGGTTGATGAATATGAACTTACCCTTCAATTAGCATAATATAAATACTCCTCTCCCCTCCCCCCCGTAAAACAAAAGGGTTATGTGAACGTGCCCACAGGTGTTAGGCTGGGTGGGCAGAGGGGCTTTTGCTGACTATTTTTTTGGGTCGTGGGTGGGTGGAGTGAGAAAGGAGAACAGAAACTGAGAGAGGCAGGCAAAAGGCAAGCCAGCCAAGCAACAGTCTGTGAGTATGGTATATGACCCTGGAAAAAGCTAGGGAGAGTTTTTGAGATCTGGTGTTGGCTAAAGAGGTTTGGGGCTGTAAGCTAAGAAATGATTTTTTTGTTACTGAATTCCTGAATACTCTATTTCAATGGTTCTCAAACTTTTTGTGCTGGTGATCCCTTTCACATATCAAGGCTCTGAGTCCGTCCCCCCCTTCCCCCCTATAAATTAAAACACTTTTTAATATATTTAACACCATTATAAATGCTGGAAACAAAGCGGGGTTTGGCGTGGAGGCTGAAAGTTTATGACCCCTCACCCCATGTAATAACTTTGTGACCCCCTCAGGGGTCCCAACCCCCAATTTTAGAACCCCTGTGTGTATTTTCTATGAGAACCTTTGTATATTCCAGAAGGGGGCAGCAAAGGGCTAGTATTTTTTTTCTCCCCTTACAAATACTGGTTTTATTTAATGCTTTACTCGTTATTACATTTTAATACAGACAACACATAACAATCACAAAGGTCCCGTTTAAACATATGGAAATTCAGAGTTAAGGATGTACCTCTGTGCTTTTTTCATTTATGCCTTTGTATTTCAGTGGGCTCATAACAGTGATTTTTTTTTTCCTTCCCCTAGTACAGTATGTCTGATACAAAACCAGGGCAACTTAGTGTGCGATCCGCTAGTGTGGTGTTCATTCAAACCCTGGCTTGCCATGTAGTAAGTCTCCATGTGGGCAAGTCCTTTAAACAGCTTATGGAAATTTACCAAACATTAATTTGGAGTATAAATATTGTTCAGTGATCACATTGGCAGTTGCTAATTGATATCTAATATGATACGTTTCTTAAGTGCCCTAGAGAGATTACTTTCCTATGCATGTCATGTAGAATTTGAGGGGAAAAAAAAAAAAAGCCAGGTGCTAGATTTCAGTGAAACATCTGGCATTAACTGAGTACTAGCAGATATTTTCTTTTTCTGTGACTGAAATAATGTTAGTTGAATTTAAATATTTCATTGGTTTTGTTTTAAATTGATTTTTCCTGATTATCTTAAAAGAAGAGACGTGATCTGATTCTGCTAAAAGGAACATGTTTACCTTTAACTCCATAAACCTACATTTGCAGAACAGCTTGTGAATTTTTAGCACATCACCACCAGTAATTTTGATATTCATTTATATTTTTATTTTTAAAAAGTTATTTTTAAGGAGAAATATGCATACTTGGAACTTCTGTAAAACCCTTATGGTAGAAAAGCTGGATTTCAAGTCACAGGATTGCATTTACCCGGTAAAGATGCCCTGGAACCAATCCTGCTCTTGTTGAAACTAATGGGAACAAGATCAGGCCAAATGTCAGGTCAGCTTTGACCAAAATATAATTATTTTTTTTTACACCAAAAAAAGTCATTATAAAGTCTAAGATTAAATAAAATGGTTATTTTTTTAATTCTAGTGGAAACATTTTTAAACTAATATTCTTCTGTAATGTTAGCCACCCAGTTATTGCAGTATCATGGAAATATATATCATAAAAGTGAACCTGATGAGAAACTAACCAGCAACACAAATTAATCTATCTAGTCCATTCCATTGATCAATCTGAGAGAAATTCAGCAGGTAAGCATCATAAATGATGAAAAGTAAATTAGACTTTAAATTGCCTTGATTATTAAAACTGAACAAGTGGTGTTTTTAGCATAAATAAGGACATTTCCTACTTGCTAACTTATGTAAATATTGTACGCACAGTCCATGATATTCTGGTGAATTTTAAGCTGTCTTGTTCTTAGAGGGGTAAGAATAAAAAAGCAGAAGAAAATAACTTAATTCACTAGAATGCAATCCTTGCTTATTTGGAAAACGCTGTCTTAAAAAAAAAAAAATTACTTCCTAGTATGATTTCCCTTCCTCCAGGTTGCCTGCTTATTTTTCTCTGTGGTCCTAGACTCCACAGCGAGTCCTCAGGAGCTGGTTGGTTGGAGACCAGCTGGAAGGTGGCAGTCTTTAAGTTGCAGATGAGGTCACTTAGCAGGTAGCCATTGCAGAGCTGAGAGAGGTCCTAAAACTTAATTCCCCCTGCTGAGCTTTAGCTACTAGCTCTTATGTAAAGGAGAGGGCTCCAGGGTTACCTGCCATTTGCCAACAGGGTATTGAATGGGGGCACCAGCTCACTAGGATGGAATGTTCAATACCTAGTTCTTTGGTTAGGTATGACGTGTGTATTATGTTTCATTTTACACTGCCCCTTTTAAAACATGGGTCTTATGGTGATCTTGCAGAAATGTTATGGATCCTGAGATTTTTGAGCAAGGCAACCCATGCTGCTATGAAAAGAAACATGGGAATCTTATTTTAAATGCACAAGACTTCTTTTATTAAAAAAAAAAAAGTGTCTGAAATACCCTATGGTGTACTGCTTATTTTCCTCTTAAGGGTGAAAATGAGTTGTCCCTGCTGTAATTACATGTAATCTCAGTATTTTTCTCTCCTTATACTTACACTCATAAATCATCTCCTCTAGCATCATATTTTTTTTGAAAAAAAAGACACAGATCAATATCTATGGATCTTTGGGTCATTCAACGCCACAAACACTGAGATGAGACCACAAAGTTATCGGAGTCTTCATGTGTCCCCTTAAACCAGTGGTTCTCAAACTTTTGTACTGGTGACCCCTTTCACACAGCAAGCCTCTGAGTGCGACCCCCCCCCATCATTAATTAAAAATACTTTTTTATATATTCAACACCATTATAAATGCTGGAGGCAGAGCGGGGTTTGAGGTGGAGGCTGACAGCTCGCGACCCCCTGAGGGGTCCTGACCAGGCCGGCACCAGCCAAGCAAGCTTGTGCTTGGGGCGGAAGATTCTAAGGTGCGGCATTCCGTCCAATCCTAGGGCGGCATGGCTGCCCTTTCTTCTTGTTCACTGCTCTGGCCGCCCTGTAGGGGGCGGTGGCACGGAGGAGGGGAGCGCCCTGCTGGTCTGCAGCAAGCCCGGCAGCCCACGTCCTTCTCTCCCCGCTGACTGGAGCGGCGCGGAGCCTTCCCGGCAGGCGGCGCAGTGGGAGGGGCCGAGTGGTGAATGCCCTGGCTAAAGGAAGCCCTGGTTGCCCCTCTTCTCTCTCTCCCCCCGCTCCCTCCTCCTCCTCCTTGATAGCTGGGGCACGCACTCCACTGCCCGGGGAGTCCTGCTAGCCGAAAGTTTGCACCCTCGCTCCGGCCGCCCTACAGGGTGTTTTATTTGTTTGGTTTGTTTGTTTGTTGCTCCAGCTGCCCTGCAGATTTTTTTTTTTTTTTTTGCTTGGGGTGGCAAAAAAGCCAGATCCAACCCTGGTCCCGACCCCCAGTTTGAGAACCCCTGCTTAAACCATTTACAGCTGTTAGAACCGTGCATATAAACTATTTGTTTTAACTACAGTTCAAACCAAAAGAATCTGCGTGGCTGATAGTTTTACTTCTCTTCAAGTCACATGATGGAGTGATGGAACTGGGTTGCTCCACTAAATCATTATGAAATAGGTATCTCTTAAATACATAAAGATAGTGCTTTGATTGTGATTGCAGTGAGCAGAAGCAGTGACACAGAATTTTTTCCTATTCAGTGAATGAGAGTACTTATAACTTTGAATTACGTATGTGCATGGCTGTTGGATTCCAAAAGACATTATGGAAATTAGACAGCATCTGTGTTTTTGAGCTGTGTATTTATTTTGTAGCTTTTTTTTTTTTTTTCTTTTCCCCAAAGTCCTTCGAATTCTAGATCTGTGAAAATCTACTATTTGCAGTAAGGCTTTACAGTTGAAAGGTCACAAATATTTAGGGGAAGGAAAAAAATTAGTGTAACGAATATTATTTAGAATGGCACAGCTTGTTTTTCATAGATGGCTGACCTTGAAATCTACTGTTTAAATCCAGTTATTTCTTCTCAAGCTTTTGATTTTACTGAAATCATTCTTTTATTCAAGATTGCATATCTTCTGTGAACAGCAAGGTTTTTAACAATTTGCTTTTTTAAACACTTTCACTTCCCCATGGGAATGATGCAAGCTTTATTTCTGTAGTGCGAGGAAGTGTTAAATTACACACATGTCTGAGAGTTCAGTCCATTTTTCCATCTTTTTGTTTTGAATTTTGATGCAGCCAAACATCCTTTGAAAAGTTAATTATAAATTAAGAGTTAACTAAACTGGAATATTTTTATTAATCTTCTGTTTGGTTTTTTTGCATGATTGACATCTCAGAGATAAGGTAAACTGTTGTATGTAGTACATTTCAGAAATCAGTGAAAGAGTGAAAGTACTACAATATCAGACTTTTAAAATAGTAAATCTGCATTATGAAATATGTATGTTATAGCTTTATTTTCAATATATTGGGTGTAAGCAAAATAGGCAATGGGTGCTAGTAATGTGTGATTTGGGGGGTTAGCATTTACCTTAACAGTTAATGTACAAGAATGTATAGAATGAGAATGATTTTTCTATAATAGTGTTGATCAAGAAACTGGAAAATGTGGAGAGCCAAATTTTGAACTCTCTGAAATCAATTGGGAAGACTCCCATTGACTTCTGTGGGACCAGGATTTGACCCAAATCTTTTTTTAATTATATTTTTTCTAATAAAACTTACAATGGAGGTGTATGTTACTAGTTACAAATAAGTTGACTGCATTATAGGCTTGATCCTGCACTTCTTGATCCTTCCACAGTTCTCGCTAATGTTGCTGGGAGTTGGAGTTTTAGGTGCTGAAAACATATAGATAGGCAGTTTGTGGGCATGAAGGATTGATGGCTCTAGAAGAAGTGCCCCAGACCCTGAATTCACATGAACAGCAATAGAATTTATGACATCTAAATTACTGTTCAAACATTTACATCTATGGTTAATAGTAAAAAAAACCCTCTCATTTCTTCTTTTTAAGAGGTATAAACCCATATATCATTCAGAGGTGTACTCTTCAATGTAAATAATTGCAATGTACAAGAGTGAAAAAGTGAGTAGGTAGCTGGGAAGGTAGAACCTACCATTGATACTTACACCAATGGTTTTTAGAAGATCAGATTGGATCTCTATGTTTTGCTGCCCTACACTGTCAATTGAATGTCACATTATGTGGATAGGCTGCCAGTAAATTACCTGTGCATAGATTATGCATATTTGGGCCATTCTGTGCATTAATATTTTAAAGGTAATACAATATTAAATTAAATATGTTTAACTTCTGTGAGGACTGAAAGAAATCTTTGTTCTTCATTCTCCTTCCCCTGATTATATTACTCTATACTCATTAAACTAACAGCTATAAATACCAGCCATAAGTCATTAAATGACTACAATAACACAATTGGATGCTGTAACTGAGAAATGTCATCCTTCTGGAACGTTTATCCAGGAAAAAAAGATGATTTTTTTTTCCAGCTGTGACAAGGCTTGTTTCCTCTCTGGCAGGAAGTGTTCTTCAAAACTGTCTCTACAGAGACACATGGGAATACATGCTGGCATCAAACCCTTTCATTGCCAGCACTGCGAGTACAAAACTAGGCTAAAGGCCTCATTGATACAGCATATGCGCATCCATACTGGTAAGCTCTGTGTGTGCATTACATCTTCACTTACAATAAACTGTAATTTTTTTTAAAAGGGTTGATTATTTACAGTAGGAGAGTTTGGACCTCTCTCTTTGTTCCTCAGCAAATATTTACAGTGGTTCTAAGGAAAGAAGGTCACTCACTAGTTACTCTGGCTATGATAGCGAGTATACAGCACTTAGTTTATGTCCCTGATTCAGGAAAGCACCCCAGTTAACCATGTATTTAAATTTTATCTATTGATTTATTTAGCAATTATTATACGTTCACAAATCCTTGCCATGTAAATATTAAATACAATACAATAATCATTACAACAGTGAGTCCTGTTTAGAGACATTCTACAGTAATACAGTTATCAGATCTGTCTATTTAACAGGGTGTTAACTATATTACAAAGAGTGCATCATTATGCTTATGACATGTCATGTCTAGTACTTTTTGTTGAGTGAAGTTTCTGATTACATATATTTAACAGACCAGGCATGTCTTTAACATGTTAATATTTTAAAAAATGGACATGGCGAGGGTTTTTTTAAAATTATTTTCCGGGGTGTGTGTGTGTGTGTGTAGGTGAATGTACTTTTGAGTACTGAATAAATGATAATCAAATATCTAAGTCCTGGTCTACACTGTGTGTGTGGGGGGCGGGGAGAATCGATCTAAGTTTGGATTGTTAGAAAGTTGGGGAGCCTCTCTCATGCAGACCCTGGCTGACCCTTAGCCTCTCTCATTCATTCAGTCTGCCCTGTCCATGCGTGTCCCTGCATACCCCAGACCTCCTGTGGCCCTGCACCCCCCATTCCCATTTAGCCCCTGGCTCAATGTTCTCACCCCACTGGCTCCTGTCCCAGTCTGTCCCCCCGCAGTCTGTGTGACCCACTCAAGCAGCCTCATGTGCCCTGCTCTCTCTCCCCTCTATATGCCATGCCTCCTCACCTGACCCTGCAGGCAGAGCACTGTGAGAAAGGCAGCCTCTGCCTTCTTCCTCTCCGTGGCTGGCTGCTCCAGCCCATGAACCAGCTGCCCTCTTTTCTGGCACCACATCAGTTCCTAGTGAGTGTAAGATATAATTGCAGCATGATCCCTCTTGCGGCTTCTCTTCGCCTCCCCGTCAGAATCAGTTATTCTGGGGAGGGGGGAATCTGCAGCAGACGTTAATCCTGCACTTGTGCATTGGCGTAGAATTCGGCTGTGGCTACACTTAGCGCTTCAAAGCGCTGCCGTGGCAGCGCTTTGAAGCGCTAAGTGTAGTCAAAGCGCCAGTGCTGGGAGAGAGCTCTCCCAGCGCTGTCCGTACTCCACCTCCCTGTGGGGAATAACGGACAGCGCTGGGAGCCGCGCTCCCAGCGCTGGGGCTTTGACCACACTGGCGCTTTGCAGCGCCGCAATTTGCAGCGCTGGAGAGGGTGTGTTTTCACACCCTGCTGCAGCGCTGCAAATTTGTAAGTGTAGCCAAGTCGCTAACTGTAAGGCCTGGTTTACACTAGAAAATTAAGTCAGCTTAACTACATCACTCAGGGATTTGAAAAATCTACCCCCCAAGCAACAGCAATTAAACTGACCTGACCCCCTGTGTAGATAGTGCTAAATCAACAGGTGTATTCTTCCATCAACTTAATTACCACCTCTTGGGGAGGTGATTACCTATGTCAGTGGGAGAACCCCTCCTGTCAGTGTAGATAGTGTCTATGCTGAAGTGCTGTAGCATTTCAAGTGTAGATGAGGCCTGAGTATGATTTTGAACGTTTTGGCCTTAACCTCTCTGAGATTCAGTTTCCCCCTGGGGATTAAAGATTCTATATACTGAGTCCAAAATGATGATCATCATTATTTTTTTATTATTATTATTAAAAGACAATACAAACAAAATCTACTTTATGATGAACCAATACCAAAAGTACATGTAAAGCTCTGGAGATGGAATGTCCTGCATGTTTGCATTTATCATGGTTCCAATGGAGAATTAGAGAGACACTGGTTAAAAATCATATATTTGAGGGGAAATACTACCTTACCAGTGTTGATGTTGTTAATAAGTTAGCTTGTTAAAAATGAAATACCCGGTAAGTTAATAGATTTTTAAAGTTTTCACCATTAACTTGAATTGTCTTTTTGCATTTGGGTTTGAACCATGAAAATAGACTTATCAGTTTAGTTTTTCTTCATAGTCTATTTCACTTTCATGTTCTCTATTAGATAAATGTTGTAAAATATGCAGGTACATGTTTAGATCAAAGCATGTGCAGCAAAAGGAGGAAGCCCTTAATGTCCTCTGCTTTTTAAGCATTATTTTTTTGCGCTCGTGCTAAAAGGTGTCCAGGCTACTTTTATAAAAAAAATAATTAATATCCTGGCTTCGCTGCTAATACTGTTTCCTGGTGCTTTTTGAGAACTTCTGTTCTACCTTCTCTTTGATTTGCAAGAAACCATTTTTAACTGGTGTTAATCTAGTGACTTAAAGCAGGCTGAGAGTTAGCAGTCTGTATTCATGGGGCTGATGCAGGAAAAGCGGCAAGGATAAAAGTCTTCTTAGCAGAAAAGTAAACTGATCTTCAATTTGGAAATGGACTTAGTCGATTTACCTCAGTTCCACCTCATGTGATGATTTAAGGTTAAAGATGTCTATTACCAATAAGCGACCTATCTAGAATTAGAATTGTCCTGTTGTGCAAGAACATACTTTTTTAATTACAGATTTTATTTATTGCAACAGCTTTTACATTCAAGTCAAGTGTGTTAGATTAAATGCCGTAACCATTCAGTACCTGAGGGAAGGGTATTGTGCAAGTTCATGTGAGAACTAAGGCAGCTCTTGCCATGGATGCAGCCTACAAGTATGTGATCCACATCTTGTATCTGGCCAAAGAGTCACGAAGGCCTCTCTTTAAGTCATTTGCAGTACATCTGATCACTCTACAACTGAAGAAATTGAGTTTTGCCTGCAGATGCAGTGGAAGGTCAAAACCAGGGGACTGAACTATTAGATCTGTCACAACATGGGCATTGACTGTGTTTGAAGCTTATTCTTGTTGATGCAGCTACATTGCCGTCACATAGCCCATAAGTAACCTGCTTCGGCAGTGGAAACCTAAGCTGCTACTAGCAGGCCAAACCTTCCATGTCCTGACTAGCATAGACTCTCAAGTGATCTTATTTCAGATGGGAATATGTAAAAGACAAGCCAATGGGTCTGAGGATATTTTTTTTATGTTCTGGTGATTTCCTTTTGAATCCTCCCTCCCTCCAGCCCCCATTCCTCACCTATGTGAACATGTCCCCTGCTTTCCATATTGTGATAGGTGAGAAGCCTTTCAAGTGTGAAATCTGCTCTTATGCCTCAATTGATGCAAGCTCTCTGCGCAGACATTTCAGGACTCACACAAGTGAGAGGCCCTACAAATGCGAAGTGTGCTCATACAGTTGGTAAGTGTAAATAGTCCCCCTTGCTTGGCCAGATTTTTCACAGTATAACTGCGGTTTTTAAATAAAATGTTGTTTCCTACATACTCTGTCCATCAACAAAAAGGCCAGATATTTAAATTCACTCCCATAGACAATTGGGTCATTTGATACAAAGAGCTAATGAATAGTTTTTTGAAGTGGATGTTTCTAACCCCTTTATCTCTGCTTCCGCTTAATTTCTACTGATATTGTACAGGCTACGAGGAAGGATATATGGAATTGGAAGATGATAAATCTAAAAATATCTGAGGGGAAATTGAGATGATATCTGTGTGTACTGGGATTATGACAGAAGAACATGTTTCTGTACATTCATTCAGTAGAGGGGAGGCACTTCCCACTGTTACATCAGCTTCACTAGATCTTTTCCTCATATTGATTTCTTCTGCCAGTTTGCTTGTAGTGCCACCCACCTCACCCCCCAAAATTTGGAAAACTGTCATATTACTTAAGGCATTTCTCATTGTGAGGTTGTACACGTCTTTTGTTCATTTGACAGCGCTTGCACAGTCCTGTACATGGTATCAAGAATAGAAGCAATAGGTAATTTTGTTAAAGCTCAAATACATTTTGAAGTATGTTACAGAGCATTTTGTAATGTGTAAGGTTACAAAAGGATAACTTAAATATTTTACATTCTTATGTCTTTGAACATGGTACTATATGTTAAGTGAAAAACCATTTGCCTCTGGATGTTTAAATTGCAAAGATTTAAACTGAGATAACAGAGGTTTTGTCTGCCGTACCCATTTGTTGATTTGTTTGGTTGGAAGGACTATTATATAACCATCAATAGTAAATCATTTAGCATTAGATGAGATTATGCTTGCAAATGGAAGTGTTACTTCTAAGTTTCCTTTAGTACCAAAGTTCAAACATGGAAACACATCCATCAAATAAGAGGTAAAATAACAAAAACACAGAATTTAGAGTAAACTCATAACCCCTTGACCTACATTGTGAGCCTTGCAGTAACTGAACACAGCAATAACAACAACGTCTCTTCCTAATCTTCATGACAGCTATACTGAAATTAAGAACTCTAAACATTGTCAAGCTTTGGTGATTAAAAATGAATTAAATTCAAGAGTTGGAGCAGATAATTCACTGCCAAATTGAGACAAAAACAAGACACGTTCATTAGCAGATGACTGCCTTCTTGGAAGTTATAATAATGACATTTGTTCTACTGTATGAGTTAGAGAAGAGAGCAGGAAGGAGTCAGAAATTAAATATTCTTGTTACATAACAGACACCACAGAACTACAGAGCAGAACACTGCTAATCTGCAGTTCAGTAAACTACACACTCCATAATGTGCACAAAAACTAGTCAGATTCACCTCCTGTCAAGTAAGATTTAACAGTAAGGCACTGTAGTGAATTCTCATATTATGAAAATTTTTTTACAAAATACGCTGCAGTATTTTTTTAGTCTATATTGTGCTTTATTTTACATCATTGACAAAATAAGTACAGCTTTGTGACATGTTGGCCTTGATTCTAATCAGATTTACAGAATTCACTAATTCCCTGCACTAGTGCAAATTGCAAGGTTGGTTGGTTTGTAATAAGGCCCTAATACTGGCCTTACATACATGCTTAACTTTAGGCATGGGAGTAGTTCCATTGAAGTCAATGGAACATTCATATCTTCAAAGTTGCGCATGTATGTACAGGTGTGCAGGAACAGAGCTTAAATATAATGCACAAATAAGGATGATAGTTCAAAAATTGTGGCTGAGTTGAGGACAAGCCATGGAAAAATCACGTAAAAGTAATAGTGGACCTTGTTGTTTGTTCTAATAAGGTCCGTTATTATTTTTCCATGATTTTCCGCTGTCGTAGCCTGGGGCTGAGAGTAGGGGCTCCCGCTGTCAACATTACGGTGGAAGCCTAATATTGCAGGATCCACAATTTCCACAATATTGCAAATTCAGTAAGGCCTTATGCACGAGTAACTAAATTCAGCAAGTGTGCTGTATCATGCTCTGAAAGTGTTATTTACTGAAAGAACATTTCACACATGTATTTGTTATACAATTTCATTATACCAAATTCCTTATTTATCTTCAGTGTAAGGAGCTGAATAACGTTCTGTATAGTTTGTATATATTCCAAGTGGCCATTTGTATGACTTTGTGAATATACAAATTTATAAAAACTGTTTCAATATTTTCTTAAAATAGTTTTTTAATGCTCCACTATGTTTTTACTTTAGAATACAACCCCCGCTACTTTAACTTATACCATCTTATACTGTCTTGTTAGTTGCCTTTTTTTTTTCTCCCCAGATATGTAAATTGATCACTATAGAATTCATTAGGCTGTTGATCTCAGTGGGCCATATTCAAAGAGGAAGGGTAGAGTGATGTAAGTAAACAGGTACATGTGTAAGCAGATCTAAGGATATGTCAGCACTGGGGTGCGATTTACAGTTTGTGTAAATACACCCGTGCTAGCTTTAATCGAGCTAGCACACTGAAAATAGCAATGAGGGCACAGCAGTGCAGGCTTCAGTGCATGCTAACAATGCAAGTACATACCCAGGGGATCAGGTGTGTTTGTACAGTCTGCTGTGATGCCTGTGCTGTTGTGCCATCCCTGCAGTTTTTTGCGAGATAGCTAGATTAAAGCTAATGCAATTACATCTACACAAGCTTCATATCACAGCTCCAGCTGCAGTGTAGACGTATACCCTAAGTGGTATAACTGAAATAACAAAGGAGCTAGAAGAATGTGCAAATTACACCAACTTAGATACACCTCTGAGTTATACCCAATATTCTGATTTTTATTTGAGACTAAAATAAAGTTTTGGGTTGGGTTACCTATAGCTAGTCATAAAAAAGTTTCATGATTTAAGCTGCCACACGTGAAGACTGTTTATGTGCCTTGGATTCAGCAGAGACCCTAGTATCACCTTAGTCAAGTTAATAGGAAATGATGGGATGAAATCTGCAATGACACCTGTCCATCTAATAGGAAGAATCCACTGAGTAGTGGATTTTTAAAATGTGTCTCACAAACTTCTGTCTCTACTATCACAATTTTTTTTCTCCAACTTCTATATTTGGAAATTCAAGACCTGAAATGTTTCTGAACTGGACCGTTTTATATAATCTGAAGAGTAAGGCCCACTCAGATCAACAGCCTAATGGATTCTATACTGGTGCAATTTACATATCAGAAATAAAGCACCTAACAGGACAGTATAAGATGTTATAAGTTAAAGTAGTGGGGGTTGTATTCTACAGTAAAACATATTGGAGCATTAAAGGTTTTCTTAAAATATTTTTTTAAATCATTTGTATGAATTTGTATATGCACAAGTTCATACAAGTGGCTATTTGGAATGTGTATAAACTAGAATATTATTCAGCTCCTTAATACTGATGAGTGAGTAAGGTCAAAGGGAACAGGATGAGATCCATTGTAAATATTCAACAGAGCTCAGTTTTAGTGTAGAATACTGACAGTATTTGGCTCATGGCTTAAATTCTTATTTTGGAGGCCTGCTCTTTTGTCATAATCCATAAATGATGAGAATGTGATTAAAAGTACAAAGTCAAAACACACATTTTTCAATAAATTCATACTCTGGTTTTCAGCCTCTTGCCCTCTGTCTTGTCTCTTAGAATATAAACTCTCGAAGCAGAAACTGATTCTTGTTGTGTGTTTGTACAGTGCTTAGCACAATGGGGCCCTGATCTTAGTTGGGACCTCTAGCCACTACTGTAATACTCCTTCTAGTAGTAGTAGTTACAATTTTTTCCCAGTAAGCTCTCATAAGTTTCCATTACATTATAGCATCCAGAAGAAGAGCCTGGACCTCCATGTGCGACGACATCACACTGGTGAGGCATTTGGCTGTAGTTTTTGCTGCTATTCTTCCCCTGACAAGCAACTCCTCCGGAAGCATGTAAAGAAATACCATCTCTGTTCAGAAACCTCATTAATCAGCACCCAGCCCACCCCTAGCCTCAAACCATTTCCAGTGGAGCATTAGGTTCGTCATGCTTAAATGTGTACTAGAGCAGCTAATCAAGCAGTAGGTCAGCCGGAAGAGAAGGAGAAATTGATCCAGTGAGGACGTTAAAAGGACTGGCAAATGTGACTCAACCTGAGGCTCAAAGAGTGGTCCTTGCAGGAGGCTTCATATACACTGTAGTATATGCTATAACTCTGGTTTTTCTGAGAGGAGCATGGCATGCTGTGAGTAATGAAGTTTGTTTTACATGAGGACTGAGTATCTTGATCCTGTTTTCTGACTACCTCATGCTGACTTGTCCTTCATTAGAAGTTAGGGAGTTTGACAGTTAAAGGGATGAATTTATTGAAATGCCAATGTGGGTGCATTGAATTCTGCAAATCGGTTCTTGGATGTCATCTTGCTCATTTTAAATATAGGTACATATTTTTAAATTAAGTAAATGATTGAAAGTGAAATCTGCTGGTGCACTGGCTCTCAGAATTAGTTATATTAGAAAATATATCACTGCTCCCTGGCTAGTCTATAATAGATTATTATATGCAATGTGTGTCTCATCAGAAACTAGTCAATGGTAAAATTAAAAATATAGACAACATATCCAATAAACTTGATTTAAAAAATTCAGTGGTTTTATATTGTCTGTACTTACTTTGGAGTTGCAACAAAAAATTACTAAGTTTTTTGGAGAGAATGAAAATCAGACCTTTAATAGCCCATGAACAGAAACTGTTTTGCTGCTATTACTCCATATTTCTTTGCCAGTAATGATGTTGTGGCATCTGTTATTAGTAATAAATGTTACACCGGAAATACAATGCCAGCTACATAAAGATTCATACAGACACTTAATGTGATAACTTTCTGTTGGACCAACAAGTAGATTATAACACAAGTGTGCGCACACTATTTTCTTCTTAACAAATACAATAGTAGAGAATAGGGAGGAGTTGTTAAATGCTGTTCCACTTGTGAAGTGTTTATGTAGCAGCTTAAATGAAGAATTTTATTCTCTGCAAAATCTAAGCAGTGTAGAGACTCCCATTCCTTTCAGGCAGAAAGGGTTTAAGATCTAAATTCTGACAAAAGGGTAAGATGAAGTTAAGGTTTAGAGAACATATTGGTAATTCATGGGACAAACAACTAGACATTTCCTTTGAGATTATCAAAAAAACAATCCAGAAAACTGAGAGTTAAGGTTAAACTGCAGCAGACCTCCAACATTTGAAAATATAGAAATACACAGATAAAGTCACTCAAACAAACCTTACCACCTTCTATCCAAATGAAAGGTGCACTTTGCCCTTTCTAACACAAATATAGCAGTGGTTTTTTAAAAAAACAAAACAAAAAACCTATCCTAAACACACAATTCCTCCTCTGAGAAAAGAGAGAGAGAACAAACCATATGCTACAGATGTTAGTCATATTGCCTAATGTATTAGTGAAGGTGCTCATCTACTACACTGATTACGGCAATATAAGAACCTATGTATAATAAACAGCTTTAGCTCTGCTCCCATACTGATATCAATCTCTGTTTTTCCTTCTGTTTCTCTTGTATCTATATTGTAAGATGTTCTAGTTGAAGTAATAGCATTTTCCTGTATATTTTTGTTCAGAAGAAGGAGATGGCTGCCCACTTAGTACTATCTTGTTGAAATGTATACATTAGCAATAGTTTCATCAGTTTCAGAAAGGTGAGCAGCTCACAGTGAACAGGTTAAGGAAACTCTTTAAACACTGACTAGTTCATCCTTTGAGTCTTGCACTGCCTTTCTGAGGGTAGCCAAAGTAGTTCTTCACCTGTACTTGAGATTTTAGGATGGTATCCACAAAGCTACTTAGGTTGGAGGGAGGATTTAGGGATCCCCACTCACCCACAAAACTCCCATTGACCCCTGTAGATGCCAAAACTCACTCAACTCAATTTTTCAAAGTAAAAGTTCCCTAGGTGCTGATAGTTCTGCCTCTGGGCCTGCTGCCACCTCATTCTAGGCACTCAGACATCTATCTCCCACCTAGGCCCCAAAGCAATTCATGAACTAGGTGAAGATAGGGGTTAAGTTGCTGAAGTGGCCCATTCTGGCAGGCACCTTCTGAGCACCCCTACTGGATTGGGCCCTATTCAGAAGCCTGCTGGAGGTGGTGCCACTGCCCATCTTATCACTTTAGTGCAGTGGTTAGGGAGTCCACCTCCGGATATCCCATAACCCACTGGTTAGCACGCTCCCCTGAGAGGTGGGCGACCCTTGTTCAAATCCTTTCTCCCCCTCTGCAAAGAGGAGGGAAATGAACCTGGGTCTCATACATCTCAGGTGAGAGTTCTAACCACAGAGCTGAAAGTTACATGACTGCCCTCTCAATAGGCGCTTAGCTCATTGAAACTATGTAGGCACCTGAGCCAGGAGAGGGGTTCTCCTTCATGGATTGCTAGCAGAGGATGCCTATCTCTGAGAAAGGGGCAGTTCTCAGTGCATTGACATCTCCCATTGGCTAGTTTAAGCAGGAAGCTGCTGAGGATGCTGGCTTTTGTGGATGGCATTCTTAGGTGCCTCTTTCTCCCCATTCATTGCATAGGGAGCCTGGTGCCTAACTTGGCTTTGTGGGTCAGTGTTCATCATGTGATTTTCTAGGTATCCAAAAATTAGGAGCTGTGATGCTCAGCATTGCGATGCATATGTCCCTTTGTGGATCCCACCACTAATTACTAATGGGAAAATATTTCATTTCTTTACAATGCTAGCAAGTAAACTACCAAATAATTAGTACAGTATTCTTTTGGCTGTCTCTTTATACTGGAATCTTCCCAAATGGTAAATTTCCAGCTGTCACAGTAATAGTAGCTTACATTTAATAATGCCTTTCTTCCCAAAGGATTCCAAAAGCACTTTACAAGTTATTTATATAGGAATCATTTTGCCCATCATTGACACTAAGGCAGCCATCTCTGGGGTGAGACATGTTAGCTATTTGAGAGAATTACACAACATTAAACAGTTTAAAGTGTGAACTGAAGAAGAGTATCACATCTGAGGGAAACTTCAGAGGGAGTTTAGGTAGGCAGGATATAATTAAACAAATTGGAATTAGGCCAGAACACAGATTAACAGCCCGATTCTTGCAAAAAGTGCAGGGGGACTTTTAATAACCATAAATGGACATGGTTTTACATGATACTTTTATGATTTCACCTTTAAGCTGTCTAATGCCCCTTAACACCTCCTTGTGGCATTGATTCACTAATGACTCAAAGGGAGAGGCATACTACCTTAGGACTTAGTTACCAGACACCACTTCTTGCAGCATCCTGGCTCTTCCTTGGAAATTTCCTGTGCAAGTACTAACTAGGCCCAACCACATGTAGCTTGTGAAAGCAGACAAGAGAACAGCTTGAAGCATTAGGGATGCTGGCAAAGCATGGCTAGACAGTTTTAATATGCTGATGTCTCATTGTTGCCAGCACAGACTGTTTATTAAGTTTGATGAAAGTTTAGGAATTGGGTTCTGAGTAGAAAAATAGCCTTTTAAAAAAGTGTTAAGTTTTCATGGATTTGTTATCTTCATTCTTATTATAGCTGGGGAGAACTATTCATCATTAGTTAATTAAAAAGGACAAAGTACCAGTATATGAATTGTCTTGAGGATAAAAGGTACTTAAAGTAGTAAGATTCTCATTCTGTTTACCAGCCTTAAGTAGAACAGATGTTGATCAAAAAAGTGAGTGCTTAAAAAGATACAAATAAGCGGCAGAATATGAATATGGCACAATGTAAGAATATGAATATAAGAATATGGCACAATGTAATGGAAAGTGCTTCTCATTCTCTTTCTCTAGCTTTTCTCCTCTTCACTGGTCCCAAAAAGGAATTAGGATAGATCTAGATATTGACTATGGCTGTGGCTACACTTAGCACTTTGAAGCGCTAAGTGTAGTCAAAGCACCAGCGCTGGGAGAGAGCTCTCCCAACGCTGTCCGTACTCCACCTCCCTGTGGGGAATAACGTACAGCGCTCCCAGCGCTGGGGCTTTGACCACACTGGCGCTTTGCAGCGCCACAATTTGCAGCGCTGGAGAGGGTGTGTTTTCACACCCTGCTGCAGCGCTGCAAATTTGTAAGTGTAGCCAAGCCCTATAATGGCCTTTGCAGTGGTGTTGTAGCTATGTTGGTCCTAGGATATTAGAAAGAAAAGGTGGGTGACGGAATATCCTTTATTGGAACAACTTCTGTTACACATTTGCTAACTTAAAACATTTTAAAAGACAATTAGATGAATGAGCAGCTAGTTGGATGAATTAGAAGCTCTTTCTCAACTCTCCTACAATTGCTTCAAGCTCAAATTCCTAGGAAATCTGGAAAGAATGCCTGGAATGTGGTATCTAATTGACATATATACATGCACAAGTTGTATATACAACTCTTGTGTGGGTAACTTATACTATTTAGGTAGCTAAATCTTCCAGCAATAAAAATAGGGAAAACAGTTTCACTGTGTGACTGTCATCAAGCAGTTTAAGCGCAAGCAAAATTGAGTTATACACACAAGCCCTCTTTTGTACTCACATTCCCTCTCCTTCCCTCCGCTGTCAGGAAAGACCGTTTATAAAGGACCAGTCCAACAAAGCACAGCCTCAGCAGAGGCTAGTGGCTGTAACAGTGAGTTAATTGTAAGTTCTTCTATGCAAGGACCTTGTCTTCCTACATTTCTGTGTAGGTCTTAGCTATATAAAAAACAAAGTTTTTAAATGGGGATTGTGTACTGTGATACCATATTAAGCACTAATTTACCTTCCTGTGTGGTCCACTTGTGATCTAACACGGTGTAAATTGGTTTTAAACCCCACCCTTACAATTCATCTACATGTAAAATAGCACCAGTTTAATTTAAAGTTTGATTTTAAACTGGTGCAACCCCCTGCATGAATACTCTGATTTTGGTTTAAACCTGGTTTACATTGCTTTAGCTTGTGTCAATAAACTTACAGGTGTAAACTAAACTGATGATACATAGATTTTAAAGCCAGAAGGGACCATTATGATAATCTACTCTGATCTCCTGTATAATACAGAACATAGAATTTATCTGAATTTAAATTTGAACTAGATCATGTCTCCTAGAAAAACATCCCAGCTTAGTGGAGGAGGACAAGGCTGGGGGCATGGCCTTGTCTTTCTAGACATTTCAGGGGATGGAGGGAGCAACAACTGTGACAAGCCATTGCAGCAAAGGGGAGAAAGAGGCTTTGTATGCACTTTCCCAGCTATGCGCACCCAATGTGGGGACATACAATCCGGCACTGAATCTTTAGCTTGGAACTTATTCTGCTCTCCGTTACACAGGTACCACTCCAATGATGTCAGTGTGAGATGAATGAGTTCAGCTCTTCCCAGGCAGTGCTCAGGACCTTGCTGAATTAAGCCCTGGTAGATAGCAGATGAGTCTCCCTCACTATAAATTATTCCTAGCCCTCTGCATTGCTTCTTCAGCATAGCTTCTCTCTGTCATAATGAAGGGTTTGGCCAGAATCTTGCTACTTCTTGCCAGTATGGATTGGCAGGAGGCTGTGGCTGCTGGCACAGGCTCCCTACACTCTGTTACGGTTCTATGTCCCAGGCACTGTTGCCCACAGTGGAATTGCTCAGTGGTTTGTTCTCAGACTTTTGTTAATATGAGGTAGCATCTCCCGCTGTCTTCTAGTTTAAGGAGTGGAATGGTAGTTATTAGTGTTTTGCATACTAAAGGATTGGGGTTAGAAAAATGCTATGTAATGTTTGGATGTCTGCATAATAACTTACATTATCTCTATATTTATAAACAAGCAGAGAACAGAAAGAGAACTACACCCCAATATGTGCATTTTTACATACAAAGAAAACACCCTTCTCAGCACCAACTGGTGTAATGTTTTATGAGGTTTAATTGTTGTCTGAATTTTGGAGAGGATGAAAGGGTGACTGGAATGTCTTTTTTTCACGTGCCAACCACTAAGTGAAGGTGCAGTAGTTCTGCTGTAATGTACCAGGTTTAATTTCTGTTTTCCTTAACTGAAAACAAGACGTGTAATACACCCTTTAACATACAATTAAACCTTCCTTAATCACCACTCAAGGGATGGAAAAAATAGTTGGCTTAACTATATGCTTGTTTAACTTATCTAATAAAGGTGGAGCAGTATAGTTGTGGGGAGCAGTATAACTATTATATTTATTATTTGTATTCCTGTAATACTTAGGAGCCCCATTCATGGACCAGGATCCCATTGGACCTGGGCGGTCTCTTAAGGTAGTAATTTGCCTATTAAGAGTGGACTTCATACAAGCCTTCATATCATGCTTTTTTCCTTTCTGTTGATAGGTGAAGTGAAATCCTGGCCTCACTGAAGTCGCTGAGAATTTTGCCACTAACTTCAATGAGGCCAGGATTTCACCGATGAGGTCTGTATTTGGGACACTGATTCCACTCTGCGTTCATGCTAAAAGGGGACAAGTTGGCTGCTGCCGAGTCTTACCAGAATGATTTCTTGTTCTTTCTCAAGCCCTGACCACACTACAGCCTGACACAGCAGTGACACAGTTCGTGACCACATTTTACATGGCAAGCCATTGCTCTGATCTTGCCAAGGGGATTCACAAGGGATCTTACTTCAGTTTGGCGTGCCTGTGACATCAAATGTATAAACCATCAGTTAAACCTGTAAAAATTCTGCCACCAGTGCTGATATTAGTGAGGCTCCATGCAGGTACCTCTTTAGGATCAGGATCCCTGTCATACCTGTCATATGACAATAGTAAAGAATAACTGAAAAGAAATTCTGTTAAAATAAGGTAAGCAGTATTATCCCTAAAACTTCTTTCTCTGCTGCACTGTAGAGCTTATCCTACAACCTTCCAAGCCCTTTGCCACCTGACCACCTGCTATGGATTTAAAGAAACAGTAAATATATCCTTTCATAAGGACAAAGGGATCATTAGATCATCCAGTCTGACCTCATGTATAAGGCAAGCTGTAGCATTTCATCCAGTTTACCCCTGTATTGAGCCCAATAACTTGTGTCTGAGTAAAGGATATCTTCCAGAAATGTATTAAGTCTTGGTCTGAAGTTATCAAAAAAAGGAGTATCTAAGGGCTTGTCTACACTGGCAATTTACCGTGCTGCAACTTTCTTGCTCAGGGTGTGTGAAAAAACACCCCCCCTGAGCGCAGCAAGTTTCAGCTCTGTAAAGCGCCAGTGTAAACAGTGCACTAGCGCTAGGAGCTATGCCCCTTGCAGAGGTGATTTTTTTTAGAGCGCTGCGAGAGTGTGGCAGCACTTTAGCGTTGGCAGTGTAGACTAGTCCTAACACTTCCCTCGGTAGCTTGTTCGGATGGTTAGCACCTCACTGTTAACAATTTGTGTATTTCTAATTCTAATTTGTCCGGCTCTAACTTCCAAACATTTGTTCTTTTTATGCCTTTCTCTGTTAGATTAGAGAGGCTTTTAGTACTTAGTATCTTCTCCCCAGGAAAGGACCTATACACCATAATCCAGTCATCTGTTGCCTTTTTTTTTTTTTATTTTTTTTTTTTTGGATAAACCTTTTAAAGTCTCATCTCATTGTAAGGGATCTTCTCCAGCAGTAAGATCATTTTTGTGGCTCTTCTCTGCATTCTCTTGAAGTACAATAACTGTGTTCAGAAACCAATTTATAAATTACATTAAGGGTCAGTCTAGAGCATATTTTTGGCTAGAATGGTTGTCATTTAAAGAGAGAGAGAGAGAGAGAGAGAAATCCTGCTCCCTGTGCCAATAGCACTGGACTGAAACTCAAGAAATTTGGGTCCTATTCCTGGTCTGCCACTGGTCAGTTGGGTGACCTCGAGCAAGTCACTTCAGCTCCCTGTGCCTCAGTTTCCTCATATGTAAAATGGGGCTAATGATAATGAGGTAAAGTACTTTGAGATAGACTTATGAAAAGTGCTTTGTAAGTGTTACCCCAGTATTATTATTATTATTTGCCCAATGAAAATGGACTGTGGGACAATAGTGGCAGCATTAACTGGTTTTGAACACAATCAAAATGCTAGCACAGTTCAAGCTGAACAAGGGCTGATTTCTAAGGTTGCGCTTTTGTGGTTTTCTCTACTGCTTCTTTTACAGCTCTTACATTCATTAGCCAGTATTTGTCAAATCATATCATTTCATCGAGAGATCTTCAAATACTCAGC
The DNA here is from genome assembly GCF_016161935.1 of Mauremys reevesii. NCBI lineage: Eukaryota > Metazoa > Chordata > Testudines > Geoemydidae > Mauremys > Mauremys reevesii. The sequence goes on along the minus strand of NC_052624.1, from coordinate 170,911,203 downwards.
CTTTATCCAAGCGAACTATGCATTCATTGGGATGACAGCCTATCACAACACATTTTTATTTCTATCTTTATAAAAATCCATTGAAATTTGTTCCTGCCAGCTGTTTCTTTATGCAGCATAACTTCTCAGATTCTTAACGGTACTGATTGATTTGACTCCTTGTCCTGCACAGTGAAAGCAGGGGAGAAGTCATTTATGTTCATTACCCTGGCTCACTGAGTCTCAAGGGATTAACACACATGAGCCTCACATTTCTCTGACCAGTTTTTCCCCTTTAAACAATACCCTGGAAAGTGGTGAGGAGTTTGTCTGCAACAATTATAAATCTGGTACAGGTTACAGATTGTGCCTATGTTATCCAGATGGCACATCCTGTCCTATTTTCTTGGGTAAATAATTGCACTGCTGTTTTGTTTACATGTTCCTACCTGGTTTGTGAAAGCATCTTATTGTTCACTTTTGAACCCATGTGCACATTCACCACTGGCTGGTCAGGAGAAAAACAAAAATCTGCTTATCCCTGTCTCTGTGATGATGATCGATAGATTGAAGTTAACCATTTATTTTTATGCCTAATCATTAATTATGCAGAGTACTAATGCTCTTTTCCCTTCATAGAAACACTTTAACCTTATGCTTGAGGTGATTAAATGCCGGCAGGTTGCATAAATTTTTTACTACATTTGGTAGTTTGCTAAAGAGAAGAATTAAGCTGTCACCCAGCCAAAGAAGAGAAGGGTTATAAATACCTTCTTAAAACAGCTGCAGCTGTTCCTGTAGCTGGATGACAAGTTGTGTTGGTTTAAAAAAAAAACAAAAAAACACACCGCTAGCAAAATGCATGGGTGGAAAATGAGATTCTGTTGTGGCTTACAAAACAGCAAGCCTGAAAGAACCAGATGCTCCTTACAATGAAACAATGGAGTATTGCACATCTGTATCACTAAGCAGAATTACTACAGGTCAGGTTTCCAGCACTCCTGGCAGGAGAGCTTCATCGCTGATGTATGCTTTTTCTCTCTGTTTTTTTTTGTTAATTATTAATCACTTAGGAAAGAAGCTGTTGTCCCCCAAGATGGCATCATAAGCTAGGAAAATACTCCCAATATAAAGGAGTACACATCACTAATACATTTAAAAAATATATGCAGCTAAACCTGAAGTACTCTATCTAAACTTGAAGTGCTCCATCTACTCATTCTCAGTTAAAATGACAGAAAACAAAGGAACTGACTTCTGGTTCAATGAGAGCACATTTCCTGCAGAACTTGTAACAAACAAGAAGTAATAAGAACCCCATTGTATGCCCAAGGAAGCAGCATTTTATGCATCATCCCAGACTTTCCCTTATGAACAATACTTCACATATAGGGGGCACTAACCCAGCAAATCACTTAAGTGTATGCTTAATTTAAGCACATGATTAGTTCCAGATTAACTTTGAGCATGTGAGTTGTGACACTGCACCCCATATTCATCATAGTGATATTATTGTGATATGATAATGGCATAACTATAGTGCTCTTTGGATAAGATGGGTCATGTAAGGTGTCACTGGAAAAGTTATGATTTGCTGATTATCCTATTTCTATGCATGTATCCGTTTTGGATCTGAAGTTATGAATATTAACTATGTATCTGTATTTCAAATGTGGTAGCACCCACTAGGCAAAATGCTTCCAGTCTAGACAGCTGGTTGTGAAGGGCCTATTCAAGGTAATGGGCCATTAGGAGAAACAATAGGCTTTCGGAGAAACTTATTCTCCACCTGGTGAGCCTGTCTGAGAATGCTCCAGACAGCCTATGGGTAATGGCTGCTATGACTCAGCAGGGCTGCAAGGGCACGTGAACGGGCCACATGACACTGATCTCCATTTTGGGTACCTGTATTTTTCCACAAACTGAGCTAGGAACTGTTTTTGTAACAAAGGGTTTCTGCCATGTAGTAAAGCTATATAAGTTGGGGTCTGACGTCATCTAGGGGCCTCACTCCTCACACAAGGATACTCCTGGAAACACCTCAGAAACAAAGACTGAACTAGGGGAAGACTGGTCCCAGGCTAAAGGGATTTCTAGCCCGTGTATGGAAACCTGGTGGACTGCTTGTATCAGCAGCCAGGGTGAGAAACTGCTAATTCCTATCCAATCAATCTAGTATTTTAGGTTTAGTTTGTAGTTTTGTTTATTTACTAGGTAATCTGCTTTGATCTGTTTGCTATCACTTAAAATCTTTCTTTTGTAGTTAATAAACTTGTTTTGCTTTATCTAAACCAGTGTGCCTTTTAGTGAAATGTCTGGGAAAAAAATCTCAGTTTGGTTAACACAAGTTTGTTGCATATTCATCTCCATATTGAGGGAGAGGCAAACTAGGTAATATATTCATACTGGTTGGGGTTTTGATCAGTGCAGGATGGTACAGCTCTGGAGTCTTAGGCTGGGGATTATTTTGGCTGTAGCCTCTCTATAGTTGGTTCATGCAATGGCTGACTGCAGCCTGCATGCAACTACAGCTGGGTATGTCCCTGCCTGTGCAAATGCTGGTGAAAGTGCAAGACTGGGAGCAGTCTACAGCTTGTCACAACAGCACAGTGCTGAGAGGTAGCCCAGGCTGGTGTGTCAGAGGGCTCAGTGGAACCCCATTTCCAGGTGGCACCCCAGGGGGAACCCGTCACATGAGTAATTTAGTAACATGCTTAAAGTGGTTTGCTGGATTGGGACCATGCTGTGACTTCTAGCTGGGATTCTCAAAGCATTTTATAAAAAATAAATAGCCCATACGTATACATACACGGAAGGTAAGTATTTTAAGCCCCATTGTTGAAGTTTTCCTATCAGTAAAGAGATGTTATGGGTCTGAAAACTCTTTGGGGCAGGGACCATGTCTACTTCTAGCACAATGGATCCCTGAATCTTGATCAGGGCCTCTGGGTTCTAGAAATATTTAACTAGAAAATAAAAGGCTGAGTGTCCATGGCCATATGTGAAAAATGCGTGTGCAATTACACACACAAATTAGCAGTTTGCAAATGGCCATTACATCATCTTGCTGGCTATTTGTGTATGCAAAATACCTCTGTGTCATTCTTGGTCATGTGCAAAAATTAGGCTTGCAACCAGTGTTCCCTCTAATTTTTTACATTAATGTGCAGAATGAATTTTGTTATGTGCACCAATATGGAGGTGATGTGTGGTCGGGGTGGGGCTGAGGAGTTCGGAGTGTGGGAGGAGGCTCAAGGCTGGGGCAGAGAGTTGTGGTGTGTGTGTGTGTGTGGGGGGGAGGCTGGGGATCAGGGGGTTGGGGTGCAGTCTGCAGTGGGGAGAGAGGACTCCCCTCAGCCCTCTCTCGCCTTAGCAGCTCGTGCCCGGGTGAGAGGTTCCTCTCCCCATCCACAGCAGCTCTGGCGGGGCTGGGCTGGGCAAAGCCGGGGATGGAGCTCCTCTCCCCACCTGTGCGGCCCTTGATAGCCTTCTGCGCAGCCACATGGCTGTGCAGCTTACAGGGAACTTAGCTTGCAACTGATCCTGGCTCCTGGCACCTTCCTTTTTGAAAATGAGGTTCTTAGTAACTTGGCCAAGGTCAAATAGGAAACTTGTGGCAGGATCTGTCAACAAATGCAGGGGTGGAGGATTGGTTTGATTGCAGCTATGTGTCTGTATGTGGAGGAGAAGCAGCAGAGATAATGACCGAAGCAGAAAGACAAGGCACAAGGAAGCCAAGGCACAGCTAGAGATGTATTTGTAGCATGATCCCAAGAAAAGATGATTGAGAGAGCTTTTGGGTGCTGACTGGAAAGAAGTTGGGACTGTGAGCAAAGAAACTCCTGTTGTTTGAGTCATGCTGTGTTCAGGAAAATAGGATTTTGTGTACATTCTGTGTCAATAAAGAGCAGTGCATTAAAGAAATACTTGACTCTATCATCAATATCCCCTCCTGACAGAGAGAACCCCCAAGACCCGGATACTGGCCAACCACTTAGATCAAAAGGGGCAATAATATTTACAAATTATTTTGTTTTTCATAATTTTACCCCAAAACTTCATACAAAAATCTTCAGCATGTTTATTCAGGACCCCCACTCAGGGGCAGGTCAGCACAGAAGATAAGATCTACTGCTGCTACCATTAATCAAGAAACTTCCTTAGCTCAGATATTAATGGCCTTTGATGAAGGCCCCACATTCTATATACTGCACTTTACCTTTTCGAAGCAGAGTGGGAGAGAGAATGAGTCAGTCATTAAGAAGACACTGAAGGAACAATGAGAGAGCTATTGTGAGAACCAGGAAGGCACAGGGTCACAGAATTCTAGGGAGGAGAGTATCCAGGAAGAAAGAATCATTAACTGTGTAAAAAGTGATGGCTAAGTCAAGCAGAATAAGACTGGAAAAGAGGAGTATCAATTTAAACAGGAAGAGGTCTTTGGTGACCTTTGTAAGGAACACTTCAACAGAGTGGAGCTGGCAGGCACCAGATTATAGATGAATAGGGGGAGAGTTAGTGGAGAAGGAGTTGATGAAATAGGACTAGACAGCATGTTCAAGAAATAGAGAGGCAAGGAAAGGAGTGAGATGGGGCAGATAGAAGGGAAGTGGGGCAGGTACAAGGGAAGTTTAGAAAGTTTCTAGCCTGATAAAGAAAAAAACATAATTTACGTTCAGCTGTTTGTTTATGTATCAGTATAATCCCCCTTGACATTAATGCACTTCATCCAGTGTAGCCACAGCTTGGTTGTGCCCATCTTGTAGAAAAACCTGGGTTCCTGCATCCAACGAAGTGGGTATTCAGCCACGAAAGCTCATGCTCCAATACGTCTGTTAGTCTATAAGGTGCCACAGGACTTTTTGCTGCTTTTACATCTTGTAGAAGTCCTTGTCCTTGTCCTTCATGTCAAGAAACAACTTGAGTGCTGTGATCACCTCATTGAAGCTTTTTCCACAAAAGTCTTCCTTCAACTTGAGTAACGGGTAGAAGTCTGAGGGAGCCAAATCTGGTTCACAGGCTGACTGGGAAAGCAACCGAAAGCCACATTTGGTCATTGTGCTCACTGCAACTTGGGATGTGTGGGGTGATGTGTTGCCATGGAGGAGCAAAAAGTTCACTGAAAATGTCAAGTTGCACTCTTCTGATCAGCTCTCATTCTGAGCACCCATCTTGCTGACACCTTTCCTATGCCCAAGTCTTTATTGAGGATGGCTTGCACTGACCCAGTGCTGATGCCCACTGTCTCAACTATGTGTCTGACTGTTGAGCTTCTAAGTGAGGTGATTTTTTTTTATTGGACCAACTTCTGTCAGTGAGTGAGATAAGCTTTTGAGCCACATAGAGCTCTTCTTCATTCATCACCATCTTGCAGTGGCCTCTCCGGGGTGTGCTGTTCTTGGCTCATTCTCCATGCTGCTTCTCCTTTGCTTGAATTCAGCAGCCCAGGTTTTATTTTACTGTGCATATGAAGAGGCAGCATCCTCAAAGGTTGTCCTCATGTGTTTCCTTTGATTTTAAGCCTTTTTATGGAGGTACTTGAACACCACTCTGATTTCATTCTTCTCTATTTTTCAAATATTTGATGACTGAGTCACTTCAAAAGGTCCTTGTACAAGTTCTGCACAGATGGAAAAAATGGCTGCTAACAAAGAAATACATCAAAATACCAGTACTTTGATCAGTAAAATCTGTTGGGATCTAGAATATCATTAAATAGGTCAGGCTAGACACTTTCTCAGTGACCCTCAGGGCTGCCCAGAGGATTCAGGGGGCCTGGGGCAAAGCAATTTCAGGGGCCCCTTCCATTAAAAAAAAAAAGTTGCAATACTATAGAATACTTTATTCTCGTGGGGGCCCCTGTGGAGCCCGGGGCAAATTGCCCCACTTGCCCCTTCCTCCGGGTCACCCTGGGAAAAATAAACATTTAAAAACTTTCCGCATCTCGGCACAAACCCAGTTTTGAGAAATCTTGTAAAGGTGACTTGAAAAGAAGTTATCACTGGTTCTCAGCATCAGCTAGTGCTATAAGGCACTAAATCTCATTAAAAGGGTTGGACAAATATTTTCCGTCAAAACTTTTTTTGGATGGAAAACTAGGGGTTTTTAAAAAGCAGAAAAAATCATGGACAATGCCTGCTTTCCTTCAAAATTTGTTGTGGTTTTTTAATTGAAAGCTGAAATTAGTCTGCCAAAACCTGAACAGGGTTTGGGGTTTCAGAAGTGTGTGGCCAAATATTTGCTGCTTGCTGTGTTTGATTGTTTAAAGAAACAATAAAAAAAATTCTGCTTAAAAAAAAATCCAAAACTTTTGAACCTTCTCAGCTTGTGACCAAACGCCTGAGCCCATCCAGACAGAGATTTTTCCGGGTTTCTGATACTCTGCTGGCTTCCTTGACTCATATCTATCTCCATAACTTTGGGTTCATTTAGGTTAGAACATAAGAATGGCCACACGGGGTCAGACAAAAGGTCCATCCAGCCCAGTATCCTGTCTACCAACAGTGGCCAATGTCAGGTGCCCCACAGGGGGTGAACCTAACAGGTAATGATCAAGTGATCTCTCTCCTGCCATCCATCTCCACCCTCTGACATACAGAGGTCTAGGAACACCATTCCTTACCTATCCTGGCTAATAGCCATTAATGGACTTAACCTCCAGGAATTTATCTGTTTCCCAGAGACTGGCTCCATGGGGTCCCTCACAAACTGGAGATGGTTACTGTGGGTTTGTCTTTAGTATATCTTATGTACATACTCCACGAACTGAGCATTTGAGCTTGTTCCAGAATCTGGGATTAGCCTATGGTGTGAAAACTGAAATGCTCAAAACAGTACATGCATGTGAATGGACACAGGGTGCTAAAATTAAATTAACCCAGGAGGTCTCAAACTGGGGGTCGGGATCCGTCAGGGGGTCATGAGGTTATTACTGGGGGTTGCGAGCTGTCAGCCTCCACCTCAAACCCTGCTTTGCCTCCAGTATTTATAATAGTGTTAAATATATAAAAAAGTGTTTTTAATTTATAAGGGGGTGGGGGCGCACTCAGAGGTTTTCTATGTGAAAGGGGTCACCAGTAAAAAAAGTTTGAGAACCACTGAATTAACCCCTCTGGAGCCTTGGTGAATGCAGGGGAGGGGGGGTCTCCCTTGGTAGGGTTGGGAAGGAGGTAGATGGTGTAGGATATTGCTCTTCTCATGTGATCCCTCCCCCATGGCTCTCTTGCCTCTATCACTGTTAATCTAAAGTGGCTAATTTTTAAATGAAGCTACCCTCCCCTGACATGAATCTCCCTATGGCACTGAAATTAAATTTAGACTATAATTTGGCATTTGAGAAGTGAAAGGGATGGTAGCCCTAAGGGAAAAGATAACAGCTTGGCTCCTTGTGTTAAATAGCTGTCTGCAAGCCTCAAACTGCTGAATGAGCTTTAGGGTAGGGAAGGCTGTGCCTCCCCAAACAGCTTGGCCCTGCCCCCTATCTGACCCCCACCCACTTCCTGCCCCCCGACTGCCCCCCTCAGAATCCCTGACCCAGCCTGCTCCTTGTCCCCTGACCACTCCCTCAAGCCCCCCCAACCACCACCCTGGGACCCCACCCCCCATGAACTCTCCCTGGCCCCTGACTGCCCCGACCCCTATCCACTCCCCCCCCCGTCGAGTCCTGACAGACCCCTGGAAAGCCCACGATCCAAACCCCCATTCCCCATCCCCTGACCGCCCTCCTCCCTGTGCCCTGACTGTCCCCTGGACTCCCTGCCCCTTATCCAACCCCCCAGCCCCGGCCCCTTACCATGCCACTTAGCCCCACCTCCCCCTCGACCGGATCCTCAGCGCGCCGCGTCCAGGAGCGGCCCTGTACAGTGTTGCAGCGGCCTGGCTCCTGTGGGACCTGAGCTCGCAGCCCCACCCCCTTACCACACGGCTCTGAGCGGGAGGAGCTGAGGCCCCGCCTGAGCCACGCTGCTTTAGCTCTGTCCAGGGCCACTCCTGGACACGGCGCGCTGAGCCGCCAGGGGATGGGGGAAGGTGGAGGTGGGAGCGGGGCCAGGGGGGAGCCTCCAACATTCTCATGGGGGGCCTCTGTGGGGCCTGGGGCAAATTGCCCCACTTGCCGCCCCCCCCCCCCGGTGACCCTTGTAGATGAAAAGGCAGCTAATATTAAGCAAGGGTTTGGGGGACTGGGGAAACAATAGCATATTGGAAAGCTGAGGAAAATAAGTCAAGTGACAGAGGGAGAAAGATGTTGAAGGGGAGAGAAAGGAATGAGGGGAGGAAGAGAGGTCCCAAATCAGAAGAGGGTTAGCTAAAGAAATTGGTCTGGAGGTCAGTGTTGAAAGTGGGAGAGACATGTCTGAATTGTAGTCCAGAGTGAAGGAGGAGAAAATCCAGGGTGTGTGTGTGTATGCGGGGTGGGGGATTGGAAGCTCATGCTAAATTATTTCAGTCTTCTCTTTGAAGAAGGTTCTCAGCAGCGAGGGAGGAAGGTAGAGGCTGAGGAGAGGATTAAGAAGAAAGATAAGGGTGGAGAAGAGACAGCAAAGGTTGTAGGAGACGGACTTTATCAGGAAGGAAAAGCATAGCTGTTTAGCAAGGAAGATCTCAGTGAGGAAGGCACTGAGGGGGAAAAAAACCTAGTATGCCTTCCACATACACCATAGCTTTAAACAGAAAATATGAGCAAAGGCAAGAATAATTCCATTAAAATAAATGAGTTAAATTGGTGTAAAACTAGTGTGAGGAAAATCAGGCCCATCACATCTTTAGGAATCATGGAAACAGAACACTAATTATTAAAATCACCAATATTATTCCAGATAAAGTCCACATTAGGCAGAATGAACACTATATACCACAATTAACAGAGGCCTTGAGGCCAGATTCTTTGGCCATGTAAACTAGCATTAAAGATAAAACCTAGGGTCTCCCATAGTCTTTATCTCAATTCGCTAACTCATGTGAAAACTACAAACTGCCTTGTCTTCAGTAGGATTTTACCTCATGTTAGTTACCACGTTAGCTAACTTGAGTTAAGAACACACGTCATGTCCTAGTGAAGATACAGCCTGTGGTCAATTTTTAAAAAACAATCAATAAAATACTACCGTTTTCAACATCAATAGCCCTGTGACACAGAGCTAGCAAGGGTTAAGCAACCAGGAGGCTGGATGACCTAGAAGCAACCCTTACAGACATATTAGAAGAGTATTGAAATGGTAAATAGGGCCATTCCTTGTAGACTAGAATCCTTGATATGTAGGCCTGTATGTTAGAGAATCACAAGTAGATACTAATTGTATTTGTCTGTGTTTACCTATATCTTGTTAGAAGTTTAACAATTTGATCTAATTAGCTAGTAGATGCTAAATTTTTATCATTTAGATGGGACTTGTGGTATAATAAAGTTATTGGCCTCATTTCTCTTTGAAATTTTTAACCCTACGTAGTGAACTACCTGTGAACTGTTTGATGGTTAATTGTCTTATGCTAATGAATACAACTAGTATATGCCTAGGAAACAGATTATCTTCAAAGCAACAATATGCATTACCTATTCTTCATCCAAGAAAGGCCCTGCTGTGACCATGACTTGCTTCAGCTATAAAGAAAGATTTGGGTCTAATCCTTTTTTTTATCTCAGAGCTGCTTAAACTTTGACCAGGAAAGTCTAAGCCCACAAGACTGAGGTCTCCAGGTCTGCTCTGGATTAGCCCTAGAATTCTCATGGAAGAATTTGAACAAGCTCTGCACATGGACTGCCTATTGGACTAGAACCTATTGAACTGATTCTAGAAGAACTTTTGCAGATCAGCAGCCTCACCATCTCTGCTAAGGAACTGTACTCATATCTGTATGTATATTGATCTTTTAACCATAGCAATGCTCTCTCTTTTTATTGATAAATCCTAGATTTAGTTAATAAGGATGGGCTGTAAGCATGTATTTCGGTGAGATCTGAAATATTCATTGACCTGGTGGGTAATGTGTCCAGTCTCCTGGGATTGTTCGAACTTTATATATGATGAAGAAGGTATTTAGTAACCCTCACTATATTAGACTTGGCAGTCTGGGTAGGAGCCAAAGGTTGGATTGCTTAAAGGGGACTGTATTTTGGCTTCTTGGTCACCAGTAAGATTACAGAAGCTGTTTGGTTACTGGTTTGGTGAAATCTAATTATAGAATAAACCACTAGTTTTGAGGATTGTCTGTTCTATTCCTTGCACTTTGTCCTGAATAAGCATTCTCAGTGTAGCCCCTCCACGGTCACAAGCCCCAAACATGGTGACACCATTAAAGTAAGAAATGGGGTTTTATTATACTCTCACTTACACCATTGTACATCTGGATCAACTTCAGTGAAGTTATGATGATTTTACATTGGGGGATGTGTGTGAGGTGAATCAGGCGTTTCCTTAATGGTGCTGTAGTGTTTGGGCTTTTGCTGTTAAATCTGGTATAATTTTTCTTATAAAAGAAGGTTTTGTGTGTTGCTTTATACCTTCTCTCACAGCATGTAAGTTCCGCTATACCGTGTTACACAAACTGTCTCCTTGTTGAACCTGCAGCGCTCTACAGCAGGGGAGTGTGTGGCTTTAAGCTTTGCCTCCTCTACCCCAGCAGTTAATAATTAGCTGGCTTCAGGCAAGGAGAGTCTCTGAGACTCACAGTAAACAGTAGAAGACAGGTCAAGGCTGCCAAAACTCTGTCTGTGCTGCGTGGCACTTGTGAAGCAGCAATACAATCTGTTCCTGGACGCTCAACATGGACAAAAAATAGATTTGTTTTTCCTTCAGAAGCCAATAGTTCTATGTAGAAATTCATGGCCAGGTTGCCAGGAGTTACCAAAACACATGCCATAGAATAGTAGGGGACAAGTGGAAATATTTTAAAAGGACACTTCATGTGGTGGTTTGGTGTGAGAATTGTTTGAACAATGTTTTAAAACAAAAGGGAAAGGATTTCTGTATTGTGCCTGGACTCAGCCAAAGCCCGCATTCTGCAATGCAGTTCTCAGCTTCTTTAGATTCAGTCAATGAGCCTGGTGTTCACATGTGCTGATCTCAAGAAGCGTTGCAAGTGCTCAGCATTTCCCAGAGTCAGGCCCAGTTTCCTCCCTCCCCTTTTATTTATGGATTCATTCCCTAAGACACAGGGAGAAGTTCTGATGAATTTTGTCTGTTAAGATATAAACATCAGATTTCCAGAAACCACAGTTCAGTTTCCAGCTCTGGTAGTTACATTCTCAATCTGTATTTTTGTTTTCAATGTAGGAAGGGCTGCCCTTTCAGGGAAAGTAAGGAAGCAAGCAAACAACAACAAAGAAAAAAAATAAAAACACACAACCAGTAGATTAGGGAGGCAGCTGAAAGGGGGAGGGAGAGATGTCATGAGACCTTGCATTATTTAAGTAAAATATTCAGGTTTTTCTTTGTGAGATTCCAATACACAGATGCTTATAATGGCTATAAATTAAAACCAGTATAATTACAGGCATCAGTGCAGTTATCAAAGGCAGAATGGAAAAGTGGGTCCAAGTTTATCCTAATGTTTGAATTAGCACTTGCAATAATCTCCAATATGTACACACTTAGAAGGTTTCAATCCCCCAAACTGTTTTGCTTGTGTCTGGGATTATATTACCTTCAAAGCAGTACAGATATCTTTATTCAACAAGGACATTTATTGACTATATCCCTTCACTAGCAAGATTTGAAACACAGGTCTTTACTGACACATGTTTAATAAAATGATTTATGTTTTTTTTTAAATCCTAATTCTACACCATGTCCAGTTTCATTAACTCTCACTAACTTTTAATACAATATAACTTTTTAGGATCTTTGACACAAAGCATTTCCCCAAATATGTTGCAGACTTTAATAACACAGTTGCACAGATAAATAATAAACAGCAGAAGGAGAGAGTTTAAGAGCCAACAAGTCAGGGAGAAAGGAAATGTTTTCAGGTGTGACTTGGAACGGGACAGAGAACTGTTGATACTGAGAGATACAGGAAGAATTGCTGTAGCCAATACAGTTGACAAGAGCTGCAGAGGAGAATGTGCTTGCACTGCTAGTAGCGAGATTGTATGACTGGACAGAAAGGAGTGGCACTAGATGAATGCAGTGGGCCTGATTCTCCATCACCCTGCACCATCTATAGGGCATTTACATCTCCTTTGCAATGGTGAAAATGACACTACAAGGGACAGAGCAATTGAAAATCTGGCTCATTAGTTACAGGTACATTATGAAAAGTAAATAATCATAGGGCCTGATCCTGCAAGCTGGTAAGCACCCTCAACTCCCATTGACTAGATGGAGCCAAGTGAATTGAACTGTTGTTGGAAGGGCTTTCACAATTCAGTCCCTACCTGTCCAAACACTTCATAGGAACTGATCCTCAAGTACAATCTAATGGGAAACCTATCTGTATTGGAAGACACTCAGCAGTCAGATTAGTGAAACAAGAAGCCACTCTTATCACTGAATCAAACTATCGCCAGTGCTGTGCTTAAAAGCCCCTTACCCAATATTTCATCTTTGCCACCGTATTTATCTACCTGAACTGGAAGGTGTAATTTGCTAGCAACTCAAGTACAGGAGATGGTTTGACAAGAGTTCAGTTCTTTTTGTTTCTCTTAGATCTGCCAGATTGCGGATGCAGCACACACATTGGCTGGAGCCATATATCTTTCCATAATACGCCAATGTTCAAATGATCCCAGTTAAGGGGATCAGCTATGGCTTGGTTTCCTTTATATTGTATTGTTGATCAGATTAATGCTCCGGACGCATTTTTGCAGTCTTGTCATATGAGCCGAGCATATAAGCTTCTGATTGTTGAAGAAGCTCCTTGTGTTTTACTATTACGGATTCTGATCATAGGTGACTATTTCAGTGGAATGTTTCACAGCTGCACTGTTTTTTCCTGTGGGAAGGAGGTGATTGTCTGGAGTCTCCAGACTTTTATCTAGAGTGCCAGTAAAATATCCGCATATGTGGTGTGGAATGTTGAAGGCTCTTTTTGGCACTGAAAGAGAAGAATTTAGTTTTGGTTTCCATTGCCTTACCTGGACTGGGATCGTAAGTCTGAAATCTTAACTCCCAATGTTTTCCTGGTTGAAGTCTCTATAAATGGTGAAAAATAATGTCCACACGTATGGGGCTCGTTTTGCTCTCATTGAAGTCAGTGAGAGTTTTGCCATTGAGTCCAGTGGCAAAAAAACAAACAAAAGGAAGTATTTCTTCACACAGCCAACCTGTGGAACTCCTTGCCAGACAACCTTATAAAGGCTAAGACTATAAAAGGATTGAAAAAATAACTAGATAAGTTCATGGAAGATAGGTCCATCAGTGGCTATTAGCCAGAATGGGTAGGGATGGTGTTTGCCAGAAGCTCAGAATGAGAGACAGGGGATGTATCACTTGATGATTACCTGTTCTGTTGATTCCCTCTGGGGCACCTGGCATTGGCCACTGTCAGAAGACAGGATACTGGGCTAGATGGACCTTTGGTCTGATCCAGTATGGCCATTCTTATGAGCAGGACTGGGTCCATAAATCTCCAAAGATGGATTTTTAGATTTCCAAATGAATTTTCTGGTAGGTGTTCAGTATTTAAATTAAGGTCTCTCAGTTTAAAGCAGAAATCTCTGACCTCTGATTTCCAGAAGACAGGTTGGAAGGATCATCCACCTCGTCCCTCGCCCTCCACTAGGTACAAGGGCATTTAGAAATGCTTGGAAATGCAATGCAAGTACACAAGTGACCTAACTCTTTGGCACAAAAAAGGGGTTGGGTGTGGGGGGTATAGGTAGGAAAGTGGAGAAGAAATTTCTTGCTGGGTTAAAGCAACAAAGAATCCTGTGGTACCTTATAGACTAACAGACGTTCTGCAGCATGAGCTTTCGTGGGTGAATACCCACTTCTTCAAATGCAAGTCTTGACTTGCTGGGTTAAGTAAAGGAAAGGGCAGGGGATCAACTGAAATGGAGTCGAGGGGGGGAAAAGATTTTTAAAACAGTAACTGTTACAGCCTGAACTAATTTCAATATTTTTTGTGGGGGTGGAGAAGCCTTCAGTCGAAATAACCCAGCCCACTCAACTGGAAATTGAAAGCAGGAATACAAGAGAGAAAAGAAAGATATCCACATGACTTCCTTAGTCTGCGATGAAGCAGAAACGTTTTCTTATAATTTCCAAGAGTTTGTACTTTTCAAGGAGGAGGTCCAGCTAAAAATAAAAAATCACTTCTGCAGCATTTGGAAAGACATATTTTCTTTGAGTCACTGTCTAGCCCGTAATTGTTTTATTTTGGTGGAATTTAGGTACTTTGTAGTGCTGATTAATCTGAGGGACAAATAGCATAAGTTAGAGGCAGGCATGAGGTGGTAAATGCTATGAATGGCCCAGCTGATTGGTCAGTCTTGATCTGCAGTAGCTTTGTTATATTCCTCTACTGTGTCTCTCTTTAGAACACCTTTCTATTTGCTTCATTGTGTAACAAACTCTGCTGTGGTACAGGAGTATCCAATGTGGCTAATATCCAGTGGAGATTAAGGCCCCACTGAAGTCACCAGGAGTTTTGTCACTGATTTCAAGAAAATTTAGGATGACATTCCAGCTAACATTTGAACTCAGGTTTCCAGAAGTCGAAAGCACTTTAAATCACTACCCTCAAAACTGGTGGACTAGGGTCTGAGACATTGTCTACGCTGGGTGTTTGTAGTCTCAGAATGATCTGCACTAGTGCACATCACTTCTTACACCATTGCACCACATCTACACTTGGGGTTTGCACTTCAGTAGATACATTGGTATAGTTACACCAGTGGCTAAAAATGCCAGTGTAGATAAGCCTGGCTCACCATTGTCCTGCACCTTGTGTAGTCATTTACGTCAGTGCAAACTGGATATAGAGTTCTACCAAAGCAAAGTGGTATCTTTTCAGTGGTATCAATGAAGACTAAACAAGGTGCAGGATAATGGTGACTCGGGGCTTATCTACTCTGGGGTTTTTAGCCACTGGTGTAGTTACACCAAGGTAGCTGCATAAGTGCAAACCCCTAGTGAAGATGTGGTGCACTGGTGCAAGAAGTCTGAGAAAGTGATTCATTCTCTCGCGCTCTCTTTAAAAGTGTATTTATAATGTATAAAAGTGCTTCCGGTGTGAACAGGAGCGCTCACATCCAAAGCATTTGGGAGCAGACAGCAAATCATTTGCACAGACTGTAAAGCCTGGGTGAGCCTGGACCTCTCAACTACTTGGAATGCCCCTAGAAAGTTTACCATCATTCTCTTCCAAAATTCTGTTGTTCCCCCACATGATGATTTTTGTTCCAAATGGGCTTTTTTTTTTTAATAGGAAAAAATGGGAAACCTTTTATTTTCTAGGTAAATGGTGAGATTCTGGCCCCTGTTAAAGCAGCTCTGTGCTACGCCAGTGGTGCAAAGTAGCCTTATTCCTGGCTTAATGGCTACACAAGGATTCTCCTGGAGTAGGAAAATGTCCAGGTGACATAGAGCTAGCTACATTGGCTCTACACTAGGCCACTTCCTAGCCCTGGGTAAGGGTGTGTGTGTGTTGGGGTAAGGGGGATGGCCGGAGGGCCCTTGGGAAAGTTACAGCTGGACTAGCCCCCAGTTAGCTTTGAGAATGGGGAAGTGGGATGTAAAACCACCTTTCTGCCTCACAGATGCATTGATTGCTTCTCTGGTGCAGTTTGACAGGGTGTACTTGCCCCACACTGGAGCGGAAGGGGTTACAGAAGCCATGTCCCCTCGACCCTGCTGGGCATGCTCCAGCTGCTGCTGCAGTATAAAAGGGAACAGTCCAGCTCAGTCTGGGTGGATTGATGAGAAGGAAAGATGCATCTCACTGGCTCCCTCTGAAGAGCAGCTAGGATCCTGGACCATGGGAGCAGGAGATGCCAAGGTACCTGCGGATGACTCAGGGAGATTGCAGCCACCACCCAAGGAGCCCAAAGTGTCTGAAGACACCCCGACTTCAACTGCAGGAGTCATGGTAGGAAGTAGCCCAGGGAGTGCTAGCCAGTGTCCCTGCAGCAGTTGACATGTTGTGGGCTGATTTCCTGCTGACATGGTGGTGAACCCATTTGGTACTACCAGGTCCCTGGGTGGGACCTGTTGGAGCAGGGAGGGGCTGGATTCCCCTACCTGGCCTCCCCCTTTGGGGGGCAGCCCACCAAACTCCTTCTTATTGACTCTGGCCATTAGGCAATGCTCCCCTGCTGCCAAGGGCATCCTATTGAACCAGCCATTGGCCCACACAGCCCTGAGATTCAGGGCAACCATATTGACTTAACTATGAGGCTACCACCCCCTCTCCCCACCCCTAGTGTGATGGGGTGTACATGCACCATAACATGCAGCAAAATATTTAACCCAAATACTTTCCTTCCCTAATTTAGACCTGTTTTACTTTAATCTGTTGGCTCAGCTCTGCTGCAGGGGAAAAAACAAATCTCAAAGATTAGCTTGTAAAACACACAACATCATTTTTCCTTGTTCAGCTCACCCCTTATATTACCAATTATTTGGAGATGCTCTTTTGTCGGGGGTGTAAACTGAATCTATATTTCTGTATCAAGATACTAGAAAACATGGATACCTAGAATACTCTAAATGTGATCATTACTGATAATGAAATAAGTCAATCCTTATTTAGATTATTTGTGTTAAATGCTTATCAACATGTCTGGAAAAGCAGGAATTCCAAAGCAAATAAATTAGTTAGTTGCTACCAAATGATGGGGCAAAGTAGCAAAACATTTCCCACAAGTACAGTAACTCTTTACTTAAAGTCATCCCGGTTAACGTTGTTTCATTGTTATGTTGCTGATGAATTAGGGAACATGCTCATTTAAAGTTGTGTAATGCTCCCTTCTAACCTCATTTGGCAGCCACCTGCTTTGTCCACTGCTTGCAGGAAGAGCAGCCCATTGCAGCTAGCTGGTGGGGCTTGGAACCAGGGTGGACTGGCAGCCCCCATATCAACTCCCCTAAGTTCCCTGTGCAGCAGCTGCCTGCAGTTCAGCTGTGTCCCTCCCTGCACTGCCATGTGCTGCTCCTGCCCTCTACTTTGGAGCTGCTCCCCGAGACTCCTTGCTGTGCGGGGGGAGAGGGAAGGCAGAGGGGGGCTAACGTCAGGGTGTCCCCCTCCCCCCTGCTCTGCACCCCACTTACCCCATCTTCCATAGAGCAGGGGGGACACACCAGGGCTCAGGACAGAGGGAGCTTGCAGCAGCTGTGGTCTCAGCAAGCTGATCTAATTAACAAGGCAGTGTACTTAAAGGGGAATGCGCATATCTCCCTCCATTCCTGTTGCCTTGTAAAGTGAGAGAGTTAACCCTTGAGGGCTCAGCCAATTGCTAGTTCATCCTTTAGCAGTAAGGGAAATATCCCACCCTCTGACTCCTCCACCTCAATCAAGCTTCACAATCATCATCACTGTGTACCAGTATTTAATTGTTTGTTTAAAACTTATAGTGTGTGTGTGTGTGTGTATATATATATAGTCTTTTGTCTGGTGAAAAAAATTTCCCTGGAACCTAACCCCTTCATTTACATTAATTCTTATGGGTAAATTGGATTTGCTTAACATCGTTTCGCTTAAAGTTGCATTTTTCAGGAACAGAACTACAACGTTAAGTGAGAAGTTACTGTATCTGTTCAGAGTCTTAAACATATTCATATTGATTCATAGGAGGGGCCTATAAAAGTGGCCGCCCAGCCAGGCAGCGGCACAGGAGGCAGCGAACAGGGCTGCCAACAGGGGAGTTAGCGTGGGAGTTGGCAGGGGGAGGTGGAAGGGGAGGCCCTGCGCCCCCCAGGTAAGAACGCCAAGCGAGGCCGAGACAGCAGCAGCCAGCAGCCATGAGCCAAGCAGCAGAGGACACACCAAGGATGAGAGCATGCAGCAGCTGTGGTATGTACCTGGTCCTAGCAGGGGACCCAGAACAGTACTACATATGCATGAAGTGTCGCCTAATAGAGCTGCTGGAGGAAAAGATCCAGGGCCTAGAGCTGCAGGTAGAAACCCTGATAGAGAATAGAAGGGGGTTTGAGAGGCTGATGGAGCAATGGCAAGCAGTAACTGAAGGGGCACAGGGGGCAGCAGGGGCTGAGGCCAAGGAAGGGGGACCACCAGAGGAGGAAGATGGGCGGTGGAAGCATGTGACCGTGAGAAGCAGGCCAAGGAAAAGGAGAGCCAGTGAGGGGGAAATTGAGCTAAGGAACAGGTTTGAAGGTTTGGAGAATGAGGAAGGGGTACAGCAAGTGGTAGCTGACAGTGGGAGGCCAAAGAAAAAGAGGCGAGCGGCCAGTCCCATAGAAAAAGGGGAGGAGTCGATGGAAGTAGCACCAAGTTTGGGCCCAGGGAGGATACAGGATGGCTTAAGGGGAACCACAAGGGATGATAGGAATGGAAGGAGCTTGCAACCAGGGGGAACGGGGGATAGGTTAGAGGACCGTGCTGTCCCCAGGCGAAGGCAGGTCTACGTGATTGGGGATTCCATACTGCGAAGGTTGGACAGGCCTGTGACCAGGGCCGATCCGGAGAACAGAAGGGTGTGCTGTCTAGGTGGTGCTAAAATACGGGATGTGGACCTGAGGTTGAAAAGGATCCTAAGAGGAGCGGGTAAGAACCCTTTGATCATCCTTCATGTAGGAACGAATGACACGGCTAGATTCTCGCTAGAGAGGATCAAGGGAGACTATGCCAGGTTGGGTAAGACGCTCAAGGAAATTGAGGCTCAGGTGATCTTCAGTGGGATTCTACCTGTCCCTAGGGAAGGGCGCCAAAGGGGTGAGAGGATCGTGACGATTAATAGTTGGCTGAGGGAGTGGTGTTACAAGGAGGGCTTTGGGATGTATGGGCACTGGGAGGCTTTTGGGGACAGACAACTGTTCTCAAGGGATGGGCTCCACCTAAGTAGGGAAGGAAGTAGACTTCTAGGAGGGAGGCTGGCTCATCTGATTAAAAGAGCTTTAAACTAGACACTGGGGGGAGACGGTCGGGAGAGGTCCTAGTGCTCTCCACGACAAATTTTCACATTGGGAGTGAGGACAACAAGATAACA
Organism: Mauremys reevesii; assembly: GCF_016161935.1. Lineage (NCBI taxonomy): Eukaryota > Metazoa > Chordata > Testudines > Geoemydidae > Mauremys > Mauremys reevesii. Next base: position 170,892,122 of record NC_052624.1, on the reverse strand, counting down.
ACAGATATAGCCAGAGGGGCGGTTACGTGTAAGGAAGGGGACAGAGGCTACATCTACAAGTCAGACTGGAGGTACTGTGTCCCTACCAAGTTGGGTGAAAAGAGTGAGAGGAGCCCAGCAGGAAAAATTAGGATGTTTGTTCACCAATGCGAAGCTTAGGTAACAAAATGGAGGAACTGGAGCTCCTGGTCCGGGAATTGAAACCGGATATCGTAGGAATAACAGAAACATGGTGGAACAGTAGCCATGACTGGAGTACAGGTATGGAAGGGTATGTGCTGTTTAGGAAAGACCGATGCAAAGGTAAAGGTGGGGGAGTAGCACTGTATATCAATAATGAGGTGAAATGTAATGAGATAACTAGCACTGCAATGGACAATACAGAGTCTGTTTGGGCAATGGTCACATTGGGGAAGAAAACCACCAGAGCCGCACCGGGATAGTGATTGGGGTGTGCTATAGACCGCCAGGATCTAGCTTAGAGATGGATAGAGAGCTCTTTAATGTTTTTAAGGAGGTAAACACTAATAGGAACTGCTTGATCATGGGGACTTTAACTTCCGGATATAGATTGGGAAACAAATGCTAGTAATAATAATAGGGCTCAGCTTTTCCTAGACGTGATAGCTAATGAATTCCTTCATCAAGTGGTTGCTGAACCGAGGGGGATGCCATTTTAGATTTGATTTTGGTGAGTAACGAGGACCTTGTTGAGGACATTGTTGTAGGGGACAACCTTGGCTCAGTGATCATGAGCTAATTCGTTTCCAAATAAATGGGAGGATAATCAATAGTGCATCTGAGACTAGGGTGTATGATTTCAAAAGGGCTAATTTTACTAAATTAAGGCGACTAGTTAGGAAGTGGACTGGGCTAACATATTTAGGGATCTAAGGGCAGATGGCGCCTGGGGTTACTTCAGGTTGAAGTTGCAGGAGTTGTCAGAGGCATGTATCCCGAGAAGGGGAAGGCTCGTAGGTAGCAGTTTTAGACCGAGCTGGATGAGCAAGCGTCTTAGAGGGTCATTAAGAAAAACAGAAAGCGTACCAGGAGTGGAAAATGGGAGGGATCAGCAAGGAAACCTACCTTATTGAGGTCAGAGGGTGCAGGGAAGCTGTGAGAAAGGCAAAGCGAGTGGAGATGGACCTAGCGAAGGGATTAAAACCAATAGCAAACGGTTTTTAGCCATATAAATAGGAAGAAAACCAAGAAAGAAGAAGTGGGACCGCTTAAAACTTTAAACGGGGTGGAGATTAGGGATAATCTTGGAATGGCACAATATCTGAATGAATACTTTGCCTCGGTCTTTAATGAGGCTAATGAAGGGCTAAGGAATAGTGATAGAGGACCGATGGGAATGAAGATATGGGGTAGACATTACGGTATCTGAGGTAGAAGCCAAACTTGAACAGCTTAACGGAAGTAAATTGGGGGCGGATAATCTTCATCCTAGAATATTAAGGGAATTGGCGAGGATATTGCTAGCCCGTTAGCGATAATCTTTAATAAATCCTAAATTCGGGATTGTACCGACTGACTGGAGATTAGCTAATGTAGTTCCTATATTCAAGAAGGGAAAAAAGTGACCCGGGAATTATAGGCCTGTTAGTCTAACATCTGTAGTATGCAAAGTCATGGAAAAATCTTAAAAGAGAGAGTGGTTCGATGGCAACTGGGATAGATTACAGCATGGATTTACGAAAGGTAGATCGTGCCAAACCAACTTGATCTCCTTCTTTGAGAAAGTAACAGATTTTTAGACAAGGGAAATGCGGTGGATCTAATATATCTGGATTTCAGAAAGGCGTTTGATACGGTACCGCAAGAAGAATTACTGGTTAAATTGGAAAAGATTGTGATCGAAATGAAAATCCAGAGGTGGATAAGGAGCTGGTAAAAGCGGAGACTGCAGAGGGTAGTATTGAAGGGGAACTGTCCGGTTGGAGGTTACCAGTGGAGTTCCTCAAGGCTCGGTTTTGGGTCGATTTTATTCAATCTATTTATTGCTGACCTGGGAACCAAGAGTAGGAGTGGGCTGATAAAGTTTGCGGATGACACCAAGTTGGGGTATTGCCAATTCGGAAGAGGATCGGGATATTCTCCAGGAGATTTAGATGACCTTGTAAACTGGAGTATTAGTAACAGGATGAAATTCAATAGTGAGAAGTGTAAGGTTATGCATTTAGGGATGTCTAACAAGAACTTTAGTTATAAGCTGGGGACGCACCAGTTGGAAGTAACAGAGGAGGAGAAGGACCTAAGAGTCCTGGTTGATCGCAGGATGACTATGAGTAGGCAATGTGATGTGAAAAGCTAATGCGGTCTTGGGTTGCATTAGGCGAGGTATTTCTAGTAGGGATAAGGAGGTGCTAGTCCCGTTATATAAGGCGTTAGAGACCTCATTTGGAGTATTGTGTGCAGTTTTGGTCTCCCATGTTTAAGAAGGATGAATTCAAACTAGAACGGGTACAAAGAAGGGCCACTAGAATGATCCGAGGAATGGAAGGCCTTTCGTATGAAAGGAGACTTGAGGAGCTCGGTTTGTTTTCCTTAACCAAAAGAAGGATAAGAGGAGATATGATTACACTCTTTAATTATATCAGAGGATAAATACCAGGAAGGAGAAGAATTATTTCAGCTCAGTGCTAATGTGGACACGGATATAAACTGTCAGTCAGGAAATTCAGGCTTGAAATTAGACGGTTTCTAACCATCAGGAGTGCAATACTGGAACAGCCTAGAAACAGTAAGGACCTCCATGACTTTAAGATTAAGCTAGATAAGTTTATGGAGGGGATGGTATGATAGGATAACAGGCTTAGTCAATAGGTCAATTAAGTGCCACACTGGTAAATAGTACAATGGGTCAATGGTATGATATAACCTTTTCCAGAGGGTTTGGCTGGAGAGTCTTGCCCGCATGCTCGGGGTTCAGCTGACCGCCATATTTGGGGTCGGGAAGGAATTTTCCTCCAGGGAAGATTGGCAATGGCCCTGGAGGAGCATGGGGCAGGGGTCGCTTGCTAAGGAGTGGGTGGATCGGCTTATGTGGCCTGCATCTTGCAGGAGGTCAGACTAGATGATCATAATGGTCCCTTCTGATCTTGAATTCTATGATTCTATGATTCTGATCAATCCCCTTTTGTGTTTGTTTTTTCCATTAGTATTCTAGTGACTGAGTTTGCAAGCAGGAATATTCAATTATTTCCATTTTACAGCTGGGGAAAATGAGGCAGACGGAGTAAGATACTCATCCTGTGGGGAAATGAGGTTGCTCTGTCCTTCTTAGAAGGTGCTAAAGGTATGTCTATGCTGCAGCTGTGAGCAGGCCCCCCTGCTCGGGTAGACAGGCATGTGGCTTGCTAGCACACTAAAAATAGGAGTGTGGACATTGTGGCATGGGTGATGGCTTGGGCTACCCATCCAACTACAGACCCAGGGGATTGAGCAGGCTTGTACCTGGGTGACTAGCCCATGTGCCTGCCCATGCCACAGCACCCCCACTGCTATTTTTAGTGCACTAGTTCAAGCAGAGCTAGCGTGTGTCCATCTACCTGCACTGAGAAGCACTCCATCAGCTGCAGTGCAGATATAACTTAAGTGATTTGTTTCAGGCCATACAGTAAGTCAGTGTCTGACTGGGGAAAAAAACCCAAAGTCTTCCGCTTCCTATGTCCATTGTCCTGGCGTGTTTCCCAGCTGGGGTTATCCTAATGCTTTAAACAAATATCTCATACTAGAAGACCTATTTTAAAATACAGTCCCATCGCCCCATTTTTAATGCAGACTTTTTCAATATAAGCTTTTTGTTTGAGTTTAGCAGGAAATAAAGAAAAATACACCCACATGAATACATATATAGCATGAAGGAGAAAAAATGCAGGGTTAAATTTTGGAAAGAAGAGAAATGGTGAAAGTGATAGTGACATTTGAAGAAAATGTGGGAAATGGCTGTTCTTTTCTGTGCCAGTTTGTTTTGGCAGCTGTGAGCATGCAAGTCCTCAGATGGTTGCTAAGCAGTGTTTCATGATCTTTATATTTTCCCATCATAGGTGGAGTAACATCGATACGTATCATAGGTGCCAACTTCTATTGGCGCCGGTGGGAGCTCAACAGCCCCACCCCAGCCACCCCCTGCCCCCTTCCATCCCTATTCCAAATCCTTCCCCAAATCCCCTTCCCTTCCCTACCTCCTCCCCTGAGCGCGCCACGTTCCGGCTCCTCCCCTTCCCTCCTGGAGCTTGCTACAGCTGTTTGGTGGCAGCAAGTGATGGGAGGTAGGTGGAGGAATGGGGATGCTGGGCGCTCAAGGGGGAGGTGGAAGAGGTGAGGCGGGGCAGGGATCTTGGCTGCCAGTGGGTGCATAGCACCCACTAATTTTTCCCCATGGGTGCTCCAGTCCCAGAGCACCCATTGAGTCGGTGCCTATGCATAAAGTTATTCAAACATTTTTATTCAAAAGGGTCCGCTTTGGTGTCTTAGAATTGTATTAAACATGTCCGCCTTCAGCTGCTGTTTGTCACACTTGTTCTCAGTGTGTGAGTGATTCAGTGCAGCCATTTTCAAGCATGAATGAAAAAATGTTTATCTTTCTGCTGCAAAAAAAAACTTTGCAACATTTCATTGAACATGTACAGACCCTCAGCAAGAGGGGATGGAAACGTGATATTTGACAAGGCCCCAATTCAGGAAAGCATCTTTATTTAGTAAAACACTTAAACACATGACTTTAATGGGGCTTCAGTGCTCTACTGAATAGCGTGTGCTTGAGGATATGTCTACAGTGGTGCTGGACTGACAAACCTGTGCTTGCTCTGATCAAGCTAGTGTGCTAAAAATAGCAGAGTAGCCATGACTGCAAGGACAATGGGATGGGCTAGCTATCCTGAATAGGTTACCTAGGGTTTGAGATGAGATTGTGCTCAGGGTGGCTAGTCCATCCTAGTGCCAGTACAACCATGGCTACACTGCTATTTTTATCATGTTAGCTTTAATCAAAACTAGAACATAGGAATGGCCATACTGGGTCAGACCAAGGATCCATCTAGCTCAATATCCTGTCCTCCAGCAGTGGCCACTGCCTGATGCTTCAGAGGGAATGAACAGAACAGGGCAATTATTGACTGTCATTCAGTCCAAGCTTCTGCCTGTCAGAGATTTAGGGAGACCCAGATTATGAGGTTGTGCCTACCTGACCATCTTGGCTAGTAGTCAGTGCTGGACCTATCCTCTGTGAACTTATCTAGTTCATTTTTGAACCCAGTTATACTTTGGGCCTTCACAACATCCCCTGGCAATGAGTTCCACAGGTTGACTAGCACAGATATGTCTACCCAAGCTGAAATTACACCTCAAGCTCCAGTGTAGCTATACCTTAAGTGTTTTCCTGAATCAGGGCCAAAGTCCTAAAGATCACAGATAAACACTTTGGTGATAAAATAAAAATAGGGTCTGATTGGGGATGAATTTTATAAGGGTTTAAAAAGCACATTTCATGTGTATATACTGTTTTTATTATATGATAAAAGTAAGTTCTCTGTTTCATTAGCACTGCTCATGCATGCATATATAAATAGACTGGCAATTTTCTTTGAATAGACAATCTCTCATATTTCCATTGTGTTTGCACAGGCATGCATAAGAATGTTGAGTTTTAATATGTCAACACCCTTGTAATATAGTCTTTGAGAATGTGTGTGGATGAAGATAGGGCTTCCAGAGAGCCCTGGCTCATCTTGCAAGAGACCTTGTTTTATTGTGAGCATATGTGGTGCAGAAGAGACCATTCTGCTTCTGCTTAGCAAACCGAATGGACACATTTCATGTGATAGAATTTCCTTGTTTTTTTTAAAAAAAAAAAGAGAGAGAGAGAAATTCCATTCAAGAAACTGCCCTGAAAGAATGGTAAGGTTCCAAAGTGAAATTATCAAAAGTCTGGGAACACCAAAATTCATGTTGCCTGGGCAAATTTAACTTTGAGCCCTTTGAGTGTATACATTTATAATTCAGTCTTTAATTATGTGACCACTTGAATTCTTTCTACAGAATTGGTGCCTCATTCATTGTGCAGATTGGACAGAGCGATGCAGGATGGTACAGTGAATAATGTTAATATGGGAGAGATTGCAAGGTGCGTGGTGCATTAGACAGCCACACATGGAACAATGCAGATGAAGTTAACTGTAAAAGAGTGGCCGCATTGATAGAGAACCATCCTTTTTGTGCACTGAGTGAGGCAGGGGTCTTGGGGAATAAACAGTATGTGACCATGTAATTAAACATTGTATAAAGGACTCATGCTAATGAGCCAGGGCTCTTAATGTTCTGAATGTAGATTTGTATATGGAATTTAAGAATGGGGGAGGAGGGGAAGGGAGAGAGAAATTTGGTGCTCATGCCAAATGAGTCTGCATGTAAAAAGCCATGCATGCTTACATGCACACAGCCACAATGCTAGTCACAACTGTAATTCACATACTAAACAGCAAACAAAATGAGCAGTGGACAAAGTGCATCATGGAGGAATTTAAGGGGAGGAAGTGATGGATAAAAACGTTGCAGCTTCCCCTGAAATGAATGCACCTCAGCCATGGTCTAAAATAACTCCTCCTATTATTCTGGTCCTGGGTCTCTTGTGAAGAGACTGGTAACCCTACTGAATGTGTGTCTGTGTGGTTTTGCATTATGAAGCAATATCAATTAGAAATTAGGCTGGTGCTGCTTAATTTGAGACATTTATTAACTAATCCCAATTTAAATTCTAGTTATGATGGGTGACATCAATTCATTAAACTACTCAGTCTCAACTAAAGTCATACCCTAGTTATCTTCCCTGCTTTTTTACCTCAAACTCCTGCCCTAACTTTCCACAGAACAATCCTCCTCTAATGTGTGTGATTTCCCCAAAACTGGCCTGACCCCTGCTGTCAGTGACCATGAGTCTTGAACCTAAGTCTACAGGCCTCTTAGAAGCTCCCTCCTGGCACCCAGTGACCTGGTGCTTCTGCCCTAGCAACTGTCTGAACCTCGACAGAGGACTCCAGTCCTGCTGTAGGCTGATTGGCAGAATGTAGGGGGTCCTGATTGGTCCACAGCTTTTATATAAACCCAGCACAGGAAGAGGAACTGTGTCTGTGCAACTGGGATCCACCTTGTTCCTGCAGCTTGACTCCTGGTGTCTGACTTGTGGCTCTGATTTCCGGATTGTCTCCTGCTTCTGATCTCCCGGTATCCTGACCTAGCCAATACAGGGCAGGAGTCAAGAGACTGTGGACCTTGACTCTGACCACTAGGTCTGCCTGTCCATGAACTGCTCAAGACACTTTCAGATCTCTGCCTTCAGATCCTGATCCAATGACTATTGAACTCAATCGGAGTCTGTCTAGTGAATTAAATAGTTACGGGAGCAGGACTTCTGTGCAGCCAACTGCAGTTCTTCCTTTAGCCAAAGGGAAAGAGTTAATTCCTGACTTTGACAGTTTCTGAGCAGTGTCTATACACCCAGCCTGTCTCTAAGTACTACATAGTCACTGAGCTGATAGCATGGGGATGGGAGAGGTGAAGTCTGCTTGATAGCAGGATGTTTGGGTTTGCACATGCTTGCTCAGTTGCAATGCATAACAATCATTCTTGGAAGATTTTAGACTGTTTGGAAATTTATCCAGCTTTTTCCATCCATTGCTTTGGAAACTTCCTTTAAAAATTGCTTGTTCTCATGACAGGCGCCAGATGGGGAGCTCTAGAGGCTGACATCCTCAGTACACCAAGGAGAGGCGACTATATTAGCTTTCCCCAATTTGCATTGACCTTCTTCTGGAGGAAGCACTTCTAGAAGGAAGAGCATAGTTCAGTCTCCAGGCCTGCTGAATCCTGTTCTTCTCTACAGACTGCCAACTTGAATTCCAAGCAGTGCCAGTTGTGGGTACATAGGCCACCAGATAATGGTCAACTACCAACCTGGGAAAGATTGAACTGATGACCTAAAAGTGAAAGCATCCATATCCCATTATCAATTCCCTACCCCTAGACTCAAAAATATAAATAGATCAGTCTTAGGTCAGAGATCTAACAAGTTTTAGATTTTTATCATCTGACTTAAAAAATAAATCAGCAGGATTTGTGCTTTTGATTACATCTCTGCTGTTATTTCACAGTTCGGTTTGGTATGCTGATGCTCTGAATAATACATTATTGCTGACATATCTTTGTTGCTTTCATTCTGTGCAAATACTGAAGCTCTCTTCCCTTCACTGCAAATGAGATTTTTCATAATGTGAGAGTGAATGTGCAATTAACAGCCTTGCAGTGAAATCAGAGCTCACACAACCTATCATAACACAAATCTGTTCTCTTCTAATAGAATTCTCTGCTCATCGCATGCAGTATTTGTAATCCTTCTGCCCATCTGAGTTGGCAGCAACAAGGGCAGGGTTCAGTATCTACGGGTTCTGTTTCAGTACCACCCCCTGGGTGCCTCTAAGAGGCAGTACTTCCCCTCTCGCAAGCACAGAGTCTGAGTGTAGCAAAGTCCCTCTTAATAAAGGAAGGAAAATGTGGCATTATGTTGGGGAAACACTACAAACAGGATTCATAACACAAACCATGAGCAAAAGATCCACCCCCCAAGAAAATTTGGTAGCATCCTTTTCCCCTCAGGGTCTTAAGTCCAGCAATGTAAAAATCCCCCAAAGTCCCAAGAGTCCAACAACCCAGAAGTCTCTGTCTTTAGTCAGTGCTGCCCCAGAGCTCAAAAGTTTATCTGCAGAGTTTTACCTCCCAGCCTGGGTGGAAATGGGGGAGGGGGAAGGACGTGCAGGGGTATTAAGGGGCACCTTACATGGTCTGAGGCCAATTGCCCCCCCCCACCTCTCTGTGGGGTTCTGCTGCAGCCTTCATTGAAAACCATTCCACCAGCAGCTCCACTCCACCAGCCACCCCACAAACTGCTCTGCTCTGCCAGCCCCTCGCCCCCTAACACAGCACTCAGTGAATTCAGCTGTTAGTAATTTTAGCTCTTTAGTAATTTCAGTTTGTAGTAGGGGCTCCTCAGTGCTGGTGCACCATTGGCCCAAAGTGAATTCAGCTCAGCAGCCTATAACTAGACTCCTAATGGAATCAAAATTAGCTCTTATATTCCACAGTGGAAAGAGAAGCCAGTGCAGTTGGTGTTTCAGGCTCTCAAAGGGGGCCCACACCACCAGGCACAAATACCCATCCCCCATCTCTCTTAATTCACTGGACTTTGGAACCCATGTCCCTTGTCTAGCCAGTGCTACTTAGTTGATGGTGAGTCCCTCTGTCATAAAAGAGTTCCACTGTCCTTGATTCACATAATCAGGGTAACAACACTTTATTCTTCCTGCCCCAATAACAGAGAAACTGGGAATCCCACAACAGCCAAAGTGACCAGTTGGGCAGGCAGTACCTCATGTTAGGCAAGGTGAGTGTGCCCGTGCAAATGAGATTAGCCCCTGAAGTCCTTTTCCATGGCTCACCACCAGATGTCAGGGTAGAGCTCATCCTGAGTCTGCTTACATATATATACCTCAATGGAGGCTCCTTGGGGTCTAGCCTGGCCTACTTTGAGTCAGATCCACTATGATCTTTACTCATTGCTGTAAAAGGGGTTTAAACACACCTTTATGTGTATGTTTAACCAATCCATTTTCGATTATATACCAGCCTCCAATGGTATTTAAACCTTTGAAATCTATAATAGAGATACAGGGCTTTCAATATGTTAGCGTGCAAAAAACAAGCTCTGAACTCATTTATCCTGTTGTAAAACCAGATTAATCAGTGGAGCGGCTCCAGATATAGGGCTGGATCTGTTGTGATGCTAAGCACTTCTTGGTCTGTGCTGCCTACCCTCAACTCATTGGGCATTGAGGGCACTCAGTATCATGAAGAATAAGGCCCTCACACTTTTGTAAATAGGATCAGAACTTGGCTCCACAGCAGCAAATGATACTTTAGGGGGACAGATTTTGTCATAAAGTTGATTTTAAGTCAGTCTATTGGTATGAGCAGGAACCGCTTACATTTGTAAAAAGAACGAGAAGTACTTATGGCACCTTACTAACCCAGGAATCTATTCTTGTAACAAAGCCTGTTGCCAACTCTGTCCACATATCTATTCAGGGGACACCATCAAAGGACCTAATCACATCAGCCACACTCTCAGAGGCTCGTTCACCTGCACATCTACCAATGAGATATATGCCATCATGTGCCAGCAATGCCCCTCTGCCATGTACATTGGCCAAACCGGACAATCTCTATGCAAAAGAATAAATGGACACAAATGAGACGTCAAGAATTATAACATTAAAAAAACCTGTCGGAGAAGACTTCAACCTCCCTGGTCACTCAATTACAGACCTCAAAGTCGCAATATTCCAAGAAAAAAAACTTCAAAAACAGACTCCAATGAGAAACTGCAGAATTGGAATTAATTTGCAAACTGGACACCATTAAATTAGGCTTGAATAAAGACTGGGAGTGGATGGGTCATTACCCAAAGAAAGAACTATTTCCCCATGCTAATTTTCCCCCTACTGTTACTCACATCTTCTTGTCAACTGTTGGAAATGGGCCGTTCTGATTATCACTACAAAAGTTTTTTTTCCTCCTGCTGATAATAGCCCACCTTAATTGATTACTCTTGTTATAGTTGGTATGGTAACACCCATTTTTTCATGTTCTCTGCGTATATATATATCTTCCTACTGTATTTTCCACTGCATGCGTCTGATAAAGTGGGTTTTAGCCCACGAAAGCTTATGCCCAAATACATGTGTTTAGTCTCTAAGGTGCCACAAGTACTCCTCGTTCTTTTTGCTGATACAGACTAACACGGCTACCACTCTGAAACCTGCTTACATTATTCCTATCCCTAATCTATGCATGTGGATTACTGAGAGTGTGTTCCCTTCCCTCCCAGAATCCTAATTTAGGGGCTTACTAGCCTTGTGTAAAACTGTTAACTTTTATTTAAACTTTCCGAGGTTGCAACCTCCTCTATGCAAAAGGATTAGTTATAATTTTATTTTCCTAAGCATAGTAAATCCGATAAACAATGGACTCTCTCTCTTTGGGGTGAAATTCTCCTTTCCAGCACAAAGCTAAGATAATCAGGCTTCGTGTGGGGCTCTGTCCAGGAATTGTGGGGGCAAAGGCAAAATGGCTGCTTCTCCAATGTGTAGAATAAAATAATGGCACCTACCTGATGCAACAGATGGTAGGACCTGCAGAGTGGTGGACAACTGCAGAAGGAAGGAAGGGGTGGAGGGAAGCACACATTGAATGCAAGGGTGGGCCCCTCTTTCTCCAGGAGCTCTCCCACCGGCCAATCGGAGGAAGATTGGAGCTGACTGGCCCTCATTCCTCCTCTTCCCTCAGCCCTTCATTAATTTAAATCCTTGCCTGTGACTTTTGGAACGTCTTGCTCCATTTTAGGGCGCCTCCCCCCCCCCCCCCGCCCACAGTTGTAGTATAGGAGTTGTGTTTTTAGGATGCTGGGGGAATGTCTGATTATCTGTTTTGGAGGTCAGGAAGGAATTTTTTCCATTGGGGCCACATTGACTGAAACCTGGTGGTATTTTTTCACCTTCCTCAATGCATCATGCAGGCTAAGTAGGAATAGGGTTGAGAAATTGCTAATGTTAATCTGTAAGAACGTTTAGTTCATTGCAACTTGCGACCTGTGACCAATGCAGATACAAAGACAAAAGGGCCAGTGCCCAGAAGAGCCCTGGGATTTTGCTGGTAGACCTTGTGCCTATGGGAAAACAGAGACCTGAAGTTTTCAGACAGAGGTCCCTCTTCGGAACCTTCTGTCCTCTTCGCAGTGAGAGGGTGAGAGGATTCAGAAGAGTGAGCTAAATCCTAGGGATAGCCTGAGGAGTTATGGTTTATATAGTGGGAGCCTTTAACACCTGCATGGGACCTATTTAAATACCTAATATGTGGGAAATGGGGCAGGTGGGATCCCTCCCATGTGTTAAATTAATAATATTGCAGCCTGCTGCTTAAACCCATCTTTCTGTCCCCATTCACTTGTGTGTCCTAATCAACAGTTGCTATCCCTCCTTATCTGCTAGGGTGGTTGCATCAGGACTGGCTCATGGGCAGCTTGTGGGCCTGGCGTGAGAGACTCCATGTCAGGGCTGAAAGCCAGAGATCAATTCAGGGCCAGAGCAGGTCACAACCGAAAGTCAGAGTCCATTACCAAATTGAAAGCATGAGGCAAGAATTGGGGCAGGGACAGGCTATGGTCTTTCACTGGCATCAGCAATGGTCTTAAGCTGGAGACAGTAAATCACGATCAAGGTCAGGAGCTGAGCCTGAGTTGAGAGCCAGGAGTCTGGGATCAAAGCAAGTTGCAGCCAGTCTCTTCAGAATGCTCCCATATTACTTTGTGAATGAAGTCCCTCTGTGATTTCTTCACATAAACTGAGCATGCACTGTCATCTCAGTTAACTGTACTCAAAGTCCAGTCAGTGTACTGAAGTCAAATCCAATTTTGGTGTAACTCCATTGAAGTCAGTGGAATTTCAGGTCCATCTTCTGTGCCCACTTGTAGGGTTGATCAAGTGAGAAATTGTTGCCATGCTAGATAGCCCTTTCTCTTCTGACAAGCTGAATGGGCTTCTGTTAGTTTTCCTGTGGTGCAGCTGTATTTCCAGTACAGTATGTTGTGAAAGTCACGCAGAATGCCTCAGCTGTGCGGTGTTTAGCCTCAAGAAACAAGAACTTAAAAAAAAAAAAAAGCAATTGGCACCACTTCTTCACAGGGTTGCCATCATATAGTAATTTACAGTGCTTATACATGAGTTTGGGGCTTTGAACAAAAATAGATAGTGCTCTCTCTTAATCTAGTTTGTCATTGATCATAATGGTCCCTTGTGACCTTAAAGTCTATGATTTTATGATTCTATATGCTCAAATTAAGAGTAGGTAATTTGGGTTTTTTTTCTGACAAATGCTAAACTAAAGATGAAGTTATATGCTGTAAAAGCTGAGCCAGCAATTCTCATCTGGAAACTGTTACAGCTAATGATAGATTCTATAGAAATCTCTAATGTATGAAAATATAGAACATACTGTACAACATTTGGGCAGATTTAAGTGAAGTCAAACAGAATTCCCAGACACTGTTGACACAGCTGGATAGAGGATTGTTTGTGAGATATGAATAAAAAGCTTAACCTTTGGTGGTGGCAATTTGCAAGTAGCATAAGTTTCAGAATAGAAGATGCATCTACAATCCTAGCTAAAAAGACAATCTGAAGGGCTATGAAAAAATTCCACACACTGGAATCCTTCTTAACTGTTGTACCAGTGCATTCTGGGATTCCCATAGTACCTAGCATAGTTGCTGGAAGCAGGGACTTTTGAGTCATTTCCAGATGCACGGCACTGTATTATGGAATGGAGTTAGGAAAGTTGGTACAGTGGCTGTATATCTGGGTTTTGTCCAGAGCCGGGAGAAACTCATGTAAACTGCACCAGTTCAACTGGAACTAAGCTAAAGACTTGCTCCAAGGTTGTTGCAACTGCCCACTACAACTGGCTATTGCAAAATGCCTGGGATGGCTATGGTATACATGCAAAACATTGTGCAAGTGTCGCAAGCTCAAGGAGTCCAAAGAAATGTTTGTGGGTTTTTTTTGTTTGTGCTTTGTTTTCTTCTTAGTATAGATAGGATCTCTGTGCTCTGGGACCTTGTTCTTTGAATACAGCTGGTGAGAAGAGGCCAGTCAGCCAGAAGACTAGTTCCTAGGAGAGTGGGAGGTAGCGAGGAAGGAAAGATAGTAAGGTTTTGTCTTCCCTGTCCCCAACCCCAGTGGGAAATGTATATAGCCAACTCCATGTAAAATCCTAGTGGAGATGGGGCACCACAGATTTTACCTCAGTGTAGCAAGTCAAAGTCAACTCTCTGTATCCCCCACCTGGGGTTGACTTCAGCTAGCTCCATTGAGGTAAAACTTCTAGTGCCCTATCTCCACTAGGATTTTACATGGAGATAGCTTTCTTAATGTAAAACCACACCTTTTTTGCAGTGAAGACCTAGCCAGAGCAGGGTGAAAGTGCTGAAAGAAAACAAAATTTTCTGTGGGCATGTGATGAGGTGTGCAACCCACACCAATCCTGTTAGAGTTAATAGGGGCTTGAGTGGCCAATTAAGTTACTTGGCATCACCTCCCAGATGGAGGGGCAGGGTTAAGTAAGAGTGAAGCCCAGTGGGTAATGGCTGGGGCACTATAAAGCCAGGAGTCTGAGAGCAGAAGGGGGCTGCAGGGGAAAGAGGCATCAGTCATTTCCTGGGATGAGGGAGGCTGACAGGGGCAAGGAGAAAATCCAGGGGGTAAGTAATCCCTGAGATCCTGCCATGGTGTAAAGAGTCTAGCAAGAGGCTAGGATGGGGTGAAGTAGCCAGAGGGAGTAGAGTACGATTCTGTGGTAAACCCAGAAACAGGCCAGGGAAGACAGAGAGGCTGGGTAGGAAGGAGTGCAGGGAAGAGCAACAGGGGATAGTGATTGAGCAGACCTGGACTGCTGGTTATTGAGTCTCTGGGATGAAATTTGGTGTAGTGGGTGCACCTGGGTTTCCCTGCCAGCCACTGGTATAGTGGCACAGATCCCCAAGCTGGGGCTGAACTCCATCTGGAAACAGCATTTGGACAGAGGTCCTATTGGACTTTTTAGTCCCACAAGGGGTGAACTAAATGGAGAGTTTGGCTGGAGGGCTAAATTACCAGAAGAGACACTATTGCAGAGTGAGCAGAGATCAGAAAGGAGCACCGGATGCTGCATGAGCTACTTTCCCACATCTAGACATGAGGAGATGCACTAATGGCGAGTGGGATCCTCCATTACAGGGCACCAACACAGGTTTGGCCCTGGTTGCAGTCAGGTAATCCATAAGGAATGCACAATCCCTTTTATTCCCCCTCAAATCACTTCCCTCACCCATATGATAGAGAGAATTATGCACCTGTTTAGATGTTTGTAACAATGCTTTCAGTGATACCGAGAGCATGGCCACTTGGATGGAGGTGTAGGCATCTAGAAACAAGCAGGATTTCAGGGGTGTAGTTGCAATAATAGAAAAAATTAATAGAATATGTTATTTAAACTGGAATCTTGTCTCAAAAGTCCTCCTGATAGATTAGATTAAATATGTTTAGGGTTTTTTTGTGTTCCTTATCACCTACCATCTAGGACTCCTATGAAGGATGCTACAAACTTTTTGGGATTCCTGGAAGAGAGAATATTTTCTTGCAGATGATTGTAGGGGAAAATGGAGTCCTGTTTCTTTTTAACTGGATATACACAGTACTATTGATTGGAGATAGACCAAGTAGACACAATGAAAATTTGAAACAGGATTAGATTTAGGCTAGAATTCAAAGCTAGAGTTCAAGACCAACCAGAACTAAGGAGTCAGATTTATATTTGAAGGTTCTGAATGACTGGGAGCTTTTTGACCCAAAATGATGGAAAGCTCATGAGATCAGCTCTTCTAGTACGAATTTCGCCATTTTTGGCTGCATCTAAAATGGATCTGGATAATGGACCCTTTCTAGATGCAATCCACACTCAAAATGGTGGAGGGAAAGTTAATCTCCTGAGAGCTTGAGTGTGTGTGTGTGTGTGTGTGTGTGTGTGTGTGTGTGTGTTCAGAATTTGAGATTATTGTTCAAATCCAGATCAACTAATGATGTGTAGAAATAAATGTCAGTCTGCTCAAAGATTTTCAGAGGGATATAATCCCTTTATTAAAGAGATTACAGCTGCAATGTACACATTTTATAACTGAGATGCTTACAGGAAAATATGACATATGCTTACAACTGAAATTTGTGAAAGACTCAGTGTATGTCTACACTAAAATGGCATAGCTATGATGCTACAACTGGGCCACTGTAGGTCCGTACTGTAGACGCTTCCTACATTAACAGAAAGGAATTTTCTGACAACTTAGTTAATTCTCCTCTCTGAGAGGTGGTAGGTAGATGAGGGAAGAATTCCTCTGTTGACATAGCTGCATTTATGGTGGGGATTAGATCAACCTAACTGGGGGCTGGTCTACACTAGGGGGGGTATCGATCTAAGATATGCAACTTCAGCTACGTGAATAGCATAACTGAAGTCAAGCTATCTTAGATCAATTTACCTCGGGTCCTCATGGTGCGGGATCGACGTCCACGGTTCCCCGTGTCGACTCCGCTACCGCCGCTCTCTCCGGTGGAGTTCCGGAGTCGACGGGAGCGCGTTCGGGGATCGATCTATCGTGTCTAGATGGACGTACCCTAGGTTGCACAGAGTGTGACACTTTTCACAGCCCTGAGCAATGTAGCTAGGTTCATCTAAGTTTTAGGGGTTGACCAGGCCTCACTGTCAGTGAATCACTGAACATGATCACTGGGAGAAGTTGCAGTGATCAACAATACATTTCTCTCCTAATGGGAGTCAGGAAAAGTTCTCAGTTTTATGCTTCAAAAGGTTCAACAGTTGGCCCAAGTACAGTTTGTTCTACATCTGTCCCTAGTCCGTAATACGGATTTGGCTACAGTGTGCTGTAGAAAAGCATCCAGATGAAATTTTCTCTAGAGCTGTAAAAGGCTCTTCCTCTCCAACAAATCTGCAGGAGGAAAGAAATGTGAAACAATCGGATTGTCTAGTGCTGGATAACTGCTCCTGCCAAAATGTTTAACCCACTCTAGCATGGGAATAGATGGGGAGGGGCAAACGAAGGCTTAATTACCGTCAATTTGGCCCGAATGTTTGAACTATGTTTTATAGCACAATCCAGTCACCACTATTTCTTTGTATTTCTGGGAAGTCTTCTATTTTCAGTGGCCTTACTGTTTCTTTCTACCATATATGGGAACAAAATACTTTGCATGATTAGAAGTATCAATCTGAAGCAAACTATACTGGCAAAATTCAGTATTTGATACGTGCAACCTTGAAAAAGGCCTTTCCATCATAAAAATGACACACACAATATTAATATAGTACCTCATTCTATCCAAAACACCTCAACCACAGAAAATAGTCAACTGGAGGAGGAAAAACCAAAGGGGAAAAACCCAAACCCTACCAAAATAAAAGTAAATTAACAATTAAACCCCAAAACACAAACCCTTCCCCAAGCAGAGTACCCCAAAATGGGAGCAGTGGCAGAGACTCCATGAAGTCTCTCAGGGAACTTGGTTATTGCTGTTGATTTCACATGAGCAGTTCTCAGATAATATATTGGTGAGCAGCAGTACAAAATTCCTAAAATAAATAGATACAATATAAGGACAGAGGCATTACAGAAATATGCACATTTGTCCTGCATACAGTTCCTCAGGGTACTGACAAGAACTTCTTGTCATCAGTACATACTGTATTACTTACATTTCTTTTTCTAGTTAGCTCTCTTTTTGGCTTCTGCTAATGAAAAGAGTTAGTTGTGAGTGGCTCTGATTTTGTTCATATGTAGTCAATTTATTCCATATTTAGCTGGAGAAATGCAGTAGTTTATGTTGATGGCCATCAGGATCAGATATGAATTATAAATCCATACAGCTTATTTTTTTCTCATGAATGTAATGTTTGTGAAAAGTCATGGATTGAAAGAAATAGATTTCAGTCCTTACTCTGCCACACTCACATAGTAGGTACCGCAAACCATTCCCCATTCTGTGCCAACATTCTCAATCTTATTGAAGCAGTGTGCCTACTTCCTAGGGCACTACCCTGACACTCAGGAGACTTGGGTTCAATTCCTGGCTCTGCCACTGGTTTGCTGGGTGATTTTAGGCAAAAACTTTTCCTTCCTGTGCCTCAGTCTCTGCATCTATAAAATGGGGATAATGATTCCTTCTTCCTTTGTAAAGTACATTGAGATCTACTGGTGAAAACTGCTCTGTAAAGGCTAGGTATCATTATTGTCTCATTAATGTAATTCGACTCTGACGTGGTTGAACTATCTCTAGGATTCAAATCATTCTGTGGGATATGTGCTTTATACAGTATAATTTTTTCTTCACATAAATGGTTTGTTTTTTTTAGCATGTATGCACCTGGCCTAAGCTGGGATACCTTCCAGCTGCTGCCTTCCTAGGAGTGCATTGCAAGGTATTATCTTTGGTTTGTAACATTTCTTGTTTCTCTGCTCAATTTAATTAATCTGGCAATAGAGCTGTGCAGAAAAGAATTGCTTCTGAGCATTATCATCATTATTTATTTATTATCATTATTATTAATAATTTACACAGCTTCATTAAATGTGCACAGGGCTTTACAGCTGGTCAAATGTACCAGAAAAAGAACATGATCCTTACTCCAAGGAACTTGTGAGCTCAACATCAATGGAGTTGCACTCATGTAACTGAGAACAACTTTGGCCCTGTGTTTTGTTGTTGTTTCTGAGGATGAAGCTATTAGGGGGTGCTGGATGGGAGGGAGGGGGCCATACACCAGTGACTGAAAATTTCTCTCACATAGCCTGCTGTCTCCTTTGCAGTTTCACCGCCATTGAAGCAAAGTTCTTTTAAATTGGAAAAGTTACTGTAAAAGTATCCCAGACACTGGCACAAATATGTCCCAATGCTAGCTCTGTGTGGGTGAATTTCACAATCTGCCGCAACAACAGCTGACATGAAACATGCCAACCAGCTGGAATGTGAGTTGCTGTGAGAAGACAGCAAATGCCTGATTAGGATAGCAGTGCTGGGCTGAGGAAAAGGCTAACGCCTGCACCTCAACATATCAATTGTGAAAAATTCCTGATTTTCAGTCCCTTTGATATGGGTATGGTAACTGTGTCTTCTGACCCTCATTTTGTGTGATCACATTAAACTGGACTCAGAGACTCAAAGACTTTAAAGTCAGAAGGGACCATTATGATCATCTAGTCTGACCTCCTGCACAATGCAGGCCACACAATCTCACTCATCCACTTCAATAACAAACCCCTAACCTATGTCTGAGTTATTGAAGTCCTCAAATTGTGGTTTGAAGACCTCAAGCTGCAGAGAATCCTCCAGCAAGTGACCCATGCCCCATGCTGCAGAGGAAGGCGAAAAACCTCCAGGGCCTCTGCCAATCTGCCCTGGAGGAAAATTCCTTCCCGACCCCAAATATGGCGATCAGTTAAACCCTGAGCATGTGGGCAAGACTCACCAGCCAGCACCCAGGAAAGAATTCTCTGTAGTAACTCAGATCCCATCCCATCTAACATCCCATCACAGACCACTGGGCATACTTACCTGCTGATAATCAAAGATCAATTACCAAATTAATTGCCAAAATTAGGCTAGCCCATCATACCATCCCCTCCATAAACTTATCAAGCTTAGTCTTAAAGCCAGATATGTCTTTTGCCCCCACTACTCCCCTTGGAAGGCTGTTCCAGAACTTCACTCCTCTAATGGTTAGAAACCTTCATCTAATTTCAAGTCTAAACTTCCTAGTGTCCAGTTTATATCCATTTGTTCTTGTGTCCACATTAGTACTAAGCTTAAATAATTCCTCTCCCTCCCTAATATTAATCTCTCTGATATATTTATAAAGAGCAATCATATCCCCCCTCAACCTTCTTTTGGTTAGGCTAAACAAGCCAAGCTCTTTCAGTCTCCTTTCATAAGACAGGTTTTCCATTCCTCGGATCATCCTAGTAGCCTGTCTCTGAACCTGTTCCAGTTTGAATTCATCCTTCTTAAACATGGGAGACCAGAACTGCACACAGTATTCCAGATGAGGTCTCAACAGTGCCTTGTATAATGGTACTAAAACCTCCTTATCTTTGCTGGAAATACCTCGCCTGATGCATCCTAAAACTCTATTAGCTTTTTTAACGGCTATATCACATTGGCGGCTCATAGTCATCCTGTGATCAACCAATACTCCGAGGTCCTTCTCCTCCTCTGTTACTTCCAACTGATGTGTCCCCAATTTATAACTAAAATTCTTGTTATTAATCCCTAAATGCATGACCTTGCACTTTTCACTATTAAATTTCATCCTATTACTATTACTCCAGTTTACAAGGTCATCCAGAACTTCCTGTATGATATCCCGGTCCTTCTCTGCATTAGCAATACCTCCCAGCTTTGTTTCATCCGCAAACTTTATTAGCACATTCCCGCTTTTTGTGCCAAGGTCAGTAATAAAAAGGTTAAATAAGATTGGCCCCAAAACTGATCCCTGAGGAACTCCACTAGTAACCTCCTTCCAGCCTGACAGTTCACCTTTCAGTTGTAGTCTCCCGTTGTAGTCTCCCCTTGAACCAGTTCCTTATCCATCTTTCAATTTTCATATTGATCCCAATCTTTTCCAATTTAACTAATAATTCCCCATGTGGAACCGTGTCAAATGCCTTACTGAAATTGAGGTAAATTAGATCCACTGCATTTCCTTAGTCTAAAAAATCTGTTACCTTCTCAAAGAAGGAGATCAGGTTGGTTTGGCACGATCTACCTTTTGTAAAACTGTGTTGTATTTTGTCCCAATTACCATTGACCTCAATGCCCTTAACTACTTTCTCCTTCAAAATTTTTTCCAAGACCTTGCATACTACAGATGTCAAACTAACAGGCCTATAGTTACTCGGATCACTTTTTTTCCCTTTCTTAAAAATAAGAACTATGTTAGCAATTCTCCAGTCGTACGGTACAACCCCTGAGTTTACTGATTCATTAAAAATTCTTGCTAATGGACTTGCGATTTCATGTGCCAGTTCCTTTAATATTCTTGGATGAAGATTATCTGGGCCCTCCGATTTTGTCCCATTAAGCTGTTCGAGTTTGGCTTCTACCTCGGATGTGGTAATATCTACCTCCATATCCTCATTCCCATTTGTCATCCTACCGTTATGCCTAAGCTCCTCATTAGCCTTATTAAAGACTGAGGCAAAGTATTTATTTAGATATTGGGCCATGCCTAGATTATCCTTAACCTCCATTCCATCCTCAGTGTTTAGTGGTCCCACTTCTTCTTTCTTTGTTTTCTTCTTATTTATATGGCTATAGAACCTTTTACTATTGGTTTTAATTCCCTTTGCAAGGTCCAACTCTACATGGCTTTTAGCCTTTCTCACTTCATCCCTACATGTTCTGACCTCAATAAGGTAGCTTTCCTTGCTAATCCCGCCCATCTTCCACTCCTTGTAGGCTTTCTGCTTTTTCTTAATCACCTCTCTGAGATGCTTGCTCATCCAGCTTGGTCTACAACTCCTGCCTATGATTTTTTTTCCCTTTCTTGGGATGCAGGCTTCTGATAGTTTCTGCAGCTTTGACTTGAAGTAATTCCAGGCCTCCTCCGCCTTTAGATCCACAAGTTCTTCAGTCCAATCCACTTCCCTAACTAATTTCCTTAATTCTTTAAAGTTAGCCCTTTTGAAATAAAAAACCCTAGTCCCAAATCTATTTTTGTTTATCCTTCCATCTAGTTTGAACTGAATTAGCTCATGATCACTCGAACCAAGGTTGTCCCCTACAACCATTTCTTCTATGAGGTCCTCACTACTCACCAAAACCAAATCTAAAATGGCATTCCCTTTTGTTGGTTCTTCAACTACTTGGTGAAGAAATCCATCAGCTATCACATCCAGAAAAATCTGAACCCTATTATTGTTACTAGCGCTTGTCCTCCAGTCTATATCTGGGAAGTTAAAGTCTCCCATGATCACACAATTCCCATTAGTGTTTACTTCATTAAAAACATTAAAGAGGTCTCTATCCATATCCAAATCAGATCCCGGCAATTTATAGCACACCCCAAGCACTATCTCAGGGGAGGCTCTAGTAGCTTTCTTTCCCAGTGTGAGAAGGATCCAAATCACTTTATAATGGTCTGAATCAAAAGCTCACATCTAAACAACCCTGAACTCTAGACTCCAGCCAGGTCTTAACTTTGTGTTTCACATCCATCTCTACATTGTGCATTTTAGCAACCATCTGAATCTGCTAAGGAATCACTTGGAAGAAAATGAAGGTCATTATATCATTTCAGATATTTAGCAATAAGGATAAAAGGTCACTTACAGAAGTGTGATGACCTGGCCAAATTCTGAACTAATTTACACTTTGAAGGCAATAGTGTGGCATGGAGGTATAAGTGAGAACAGAGTATGAGTTCCAGGTTTTAATTTCAAGAGGAAAAAATTAGTGTCGCCTCCTGAACATATCTTGCTGAAAACCAAGGCAGACAAATCAGCTAGAAATGGCTATAGATTGGCTTCAGACAAATTATATTCTTGTACCATCAAAAGAGAAAGCAAAATTCTCCTGTGCTGTCTGGAAGTGTTCTGATCAGAGCACTATTTTTGGTCCCACAAGATGATAGCCATAATAGCTGATAACAGAAGTTGGGTTAGCGCAGTCAGGAGAAACACCAGAAAACATCACACCAGACTTCACTAATTTCATAAATCAGATGTTCAACAAGGGTTGATGCCCCTGTGGAAGAAACTGACTAAAGCACTCCTTTGGATGAGCATAGTGCTTTTATTTTTCAGGAGTCAACATAAAAAACGTGTAAAAGAACCAGGGTAAATACACACATTTCTAAAGTGTGTTAATTGTGTTTTAGGGGGTTATTATTAAAAATACTTAGCAAATCTATAGCATCTTATAATTGCAGTGTTGACATAGTGTTTTTCAGTACCATCTAAGGTGTGACTGTGCCAAAGGAAGCTGAGCAGTTATGATAACAATGGTATAATGAGACTTTTTAGTATGAATACAGGTAGCCAGGGATCAGTGAGGAAGTGTGTGTGGGGGGGACCAGATTGCACATGTATTTATTACAAAGTCCTGAAATAATAACCATATTAAAGCAAGCAATGTTTCTTCTCTCTCCCTCCGATATAACATTCAAAAAGAACAATCTAAACTGAGTCCGATTACAATGTACACTTATAAGGGCTTTTTTGTCTGTGTCTTTCTGGAATTGTGGAATACTTCCATGTGCTGTTACTGGCCTCAATCATCTGAAGTTTAGATACTTGGTGATAATTCCCACCATTCACACAAGCATTTTATAATTTCACAAGGAGACAGGCAGGGGCACTTATGGCTTTCACATAATATTTCTACAACTCTTTCATTCTGAGGACCACTTTGAGACCTCTCCAGGCAAGGCTCTGTACACCGCTGGTAGTCCACAAACCACAGTCTGAGAACCATTGCTGTAGATTAATGTTCTATCACTTGTTTTCATCTACTCCTAATAATCTGTGAAACAAGAGTCTTTTGAGGCTGAAATGCTTCATGTTTTGTTTCAGCCCACAGGTTAAGGTGGCTGTTGGTTTCTTTTTTTTGGTTTGAGATATTAAAAAATTGAAAATAGGTACAATATGAGAACCTATGAATAGAATAGAGAGTGCAACCAGCCCTCATCGGCCAAAAATCTGGGTTACCCTCATCCCTGCCTAAGGTTATCTCTGAGGCACTTCCCTTAAAATAAATAAATAAAAACTGTCTTGTGAGACAAGGATTTAAATAGCAGCAGTTCCAGAGTTAAACATTCTGGATGACAAATGTGGTGGAGAAAAATCTCTGACTCTAATGGTACAGTATTTCTTTATTCATTCAGATACCTCCGCCAGCGACTTTTTGAGTTGAAGCTCTAAAACTTATGACACTTGCTGCATTTTAGACCATATTCAGTAACAAGGGGATGAATCTTTACTTTCTCTCAAAGAGAACTCTTAGAGCTTTGCTTTTGATTGACATTCATCCTGGCATTGTGTAGTGTAATGCTGCATTAATTCCCATCAACTCCTGGTACTGCAGTCTCAGTAACATGGTTAACAAAAAGAGGATCTACAAAAGGAACAAGGTGGGGCCCAAGCCAAGTTGGAGGAATCTCCTGAGTAAATTTTTTTTTAATTATTATTGTTCATTATTATTTTATTATATTCTTATTTTCTTCAGGCCAGGTCCTACAAAGTTTCAAATAGCTAACTTCTAAAAACCTGGATGCCTAAAGTTAAGAGCCTAAATTTATATTTAGAGATCTAAATAAGTGACTAATAATTTTCAAAAGTTCTGAGCACCTAGAACTTCTCTTGCTTAGGCACCTAATTGTAGATTTATGAGCTCACCTTTAGGCATCCATTTTTGAAAATCTTGGCAAACAAGGAGGATAGTGATTCCTACTAATTACAAATCCATCTATAGCCAATTTCTAAAAAGACAATCTTGGGTTAACTGTGGTATCTGAGCATCTTCATGTCTATATTTATTATTTAATTTATCAATTATGATGTAATATTTATATGTAGCCCCTTAATGCCACCACCAGATTGAGCCTATTATGCTAGGCTCCGTACAAACACCTAATAAATGACAGTCGCTGCCCCAACAAGTTCACAGTCTAAAACACAACACTATGACAAGACTGAGGGCTTGTCTAAATGGTGGGGAAAGACATTCTATGGGGGTGATTTCTAAAGTGTACTAAAGTGTTGCACATTAATTGGTCCATGTAGTGGGGTGACTGCCCCACTCCATTAGGCAGGGGTTAAAAGCAGCCCTGGAGAGGGCTGTGGATGGGAAAAGGAGTGAAAGCAGCCAAACTAGGCTGATTAGGGAGTAGCTGACCACAGGTGTGGCCAGTCCAATCAGGCCACAGCTGGCCCTATAAAAGGGATGTGAGGAGGACCTGGCTGCCTGGGAAAGTAAGATACCTGTGGTGGAGCAGTGCTGGGGAATAGCGAAAGGGAGCTCCAGCCTGGTAAATGCCCAGGCTGCAGGCCTTGGTGAAGGCCTATGAAGGTTCTGGGTTTGCAGAGATACAGCCTGGAAATAGGCAAAGGCAGCAGGTCCTAACATAAGAACGGCCGTACCGGGTCAGACCAAAGGTCCATCTAGCCCAGTATCTGTCTACCGACAGTGGCCAATGCCAGGTGCCCCAGAGGGAGTGAACCTAACAGGCAATGATCAAGTGATCTCTCTCCTGCCATCCATCTCCATCCTCTGACGAACAGAGGCTAGGGACACCATTCTTACCCATCCTAGCTAATAGCTAATAGCCATTTATGGACTTAACCCCTTGCCAATGATGAGTGGCCATCACAGACTGCAGTCTGCCCCAGTGAGTAGGGGCTAGATGGTGACTGGCAGTAGCCACTGAGGCAAGGTGGGTTTAGAGGGTTGGGGGTTCCCCTGGGAGGGAAGACTCAGAGCGTGGGGGTACTGCTGGGGCAGAACACTGAGGTAAAGGGCATTGGGGTCTGGGAGGGACATGAGGCCAGTGGCAGGCGAGACACCGGCCTTCAGAGGGCACTCCGTAGCTGGAGTTGAGCTAATTCCCAGGATGACCAGCAGGAGATGCTGTGCTGGTGAGTCTTTGCCTGCTACAGTCCATATAGTAACAGCAGTAGAGCTGCTGATGCTCACTGATGGTTCCTTGTGTGCTTCAGCATAGCAATCTTTCAAACAGCACTATGTTAAAGTACAACAGAAGGGTTTATATTGAACAATTAATGTGCAACACATTAATGCACTCTAGAAATCACTCCCTGTAGAGTACATTTTGCCACCAATTTGACACTATTGCTCTTCTCAGTGCTAAAAGAGGTTCAGTGTTGGAACCTGTGGGATTTTTTTAATATAAATTTCCCCACTGTAGGCACAGTTTAAAGTTAGGCACCTAAATAAATGTTAGTGAATTTCAAAGGTGCTGCGTGGTTTAATGGGTCTCAGTGACTTTAATGGGAGCTCTACGTGTTCAGCTGAATCAATGTTATTGCCAATGGGATTTTTTTTCTTATAAATTTCACTAGTGTTGACAACATCTTATGCAGCCAAGTTTGAAAACTTTGCCCTATGTTTATATGCTAATCCCTTGCAAGAGTTAATTACTTTCATATGGCATTGAAAAAGCAGGATGTGCTGCATACAATCTATTTGGTGAGAGTTAGAGCATGTAAACATTTTCTAAAAGTTTGTTCCCTCTTTTGTGGCTGTTTTCTATTCTTGGTAGTGTGAATTCATTTTTCAATTCTCTTGAATAAAGATGGATGGGGAAGAGAGAGTGATTTGTCCCCAAACTTCCCCATGTCTGACTAGAAAATATGCTCATCTAATAATCCTGGTAATTGGGAAAGCCTTTAGGATGCTTTCTATAAACATACAGCAGGAGTTGTCACATTCCTTCATAGGAAAGCAGTGTTGTCTATGATTAGAGTACTGGAGTGGGAGTCAGGAAAGATGGTTTCTAATTCTGCCACTGGCTGCTTGGTAACCTTGGGCAAGCTACTTAACATCTGTGCTTCAGATGCTCTGTTTGCAAAATGGGTGAGAATAACATTTCTCCGTCTTTGTAAAGTACTTTATCTTCTGATGAAAAACATTACATAACTGTAAACTATATTATTACAATATTATTGTCATACTGGATCAGCTCAGTGGTCCATTTAATATGACATCCGGCAGCAATAACTACTTGGCTTACTTGCCACCATACGAAGGGCAGTGAACCAGTTAAGCAATGCTCATGCTCTGAAGCCTGAAATTTTACTCGTATCATTATATCAACATGCATCGTTACAAATGTTTTTTAATGGCCATAACATTATCCCTCCCTTTCAAAAATCCAGCCATGTGCCAATTTAATTACATACTATGTATGCAACTTTTGGTTCTATATTTGAAATTTTCTTGCTTAGCTTGTTGATCAACTAATTATTTTAATATCCACCTACCCTTCCTAGTTGTGTAGTGTGTAACTGTTTGCATGTGCGCTCTCTCTGTCACTTCCCCCATATTTTGAATTCCATTGAACAATCAAAAAAGTTTTAAAAATACATGCACCAAGTCCCTGATCCAAAACACAATGAAATCAATGGGAGTCTTTCAATTAATGTAATTGGGCTAATTGTGAAAGGGAAAGAAAAAGGAAGAGCATCTCCTGTCCATGTTCTGGTTTCAGTGTTAAAGACTTGTCCAGGTTTCCAAAATTTCCAGTAAACCTAGCCAGAGTTTGGAGTAAGCCTTATTGGCACAACAGACTAGATTCTGATTCTCTTACTTAGGATAAGAGTACCTTATTTTTTGAGCAGTCCCACTGAAATCAGTGAAGCCACTTATGGAATAAGGTGCTGCTTAACATACTAGGCATAGCAGAATCTGCCTCACAGTGGGGCAAATCTTTGAGCAAACTTCAAGTGAACCTGAGTGATTCATGATGTGGAAAGAAATCATTTGAACTTCCTGAGTTTAATGGAGCTTTTCTCCCACATTAGGGAAGACTAAGCATTTGACCTGTTTCTCTTGTGAACCAATTCAAACCGAAGGTGGAGAAAGGTTTCACATGAAAGCCTGAAACAAAGCTACAGATTTCCCCCAAACCCTAGTTAATTGACCACTGATTTAATCAAACCTGGAAAAACAAGTGCAAATTATGACCAGAAACAGCTCCTTGAAATAATTGCACAGAACCTGTGTCCTTTGAGGGTTTTTGGTATTATCTAGAAATAGATAGCAAGCTAACAGCCGTGACCCTCTGACCTCACTTTTTCTGGCAAAGAGCAGCCCAATTGTTGCATATTATAAACACCACTTCCTGTCCTCTTCCTGTGTACTGACATGTTTTCCCATGGCAGGTCACTGCTGTAAGCACAGGTCTGCTTTCCTCAAGAAAGAGGCCCTTCTTTAATTTATGAAACTAGAGTCTAGCTGGCAAAATAAACATGTTCTGGAACAGGTGATGAAAAATGTGGAAGAGGCTTGGTCTGATGAGGACGTTATTTTGTGTTGAACTTCTAAGGATGTTTCTGAGGAAATGCATGTTGCATCTACATGCACACTAAAAATTCCTCCCTATTTGTGTTCCTGAGCTTGAGAAAGCAGGTGTGGTGTGCCACCTTATTGCAGAGGACACACCAGAAAAAAATCTATCTTTGAGCCCATCTCTATTCTCCATTGCCCTCTTAGCTGTTTACATGGATGGGATATAGGAGAACACTTGTTTCCTTTTTTATTTCTTGTTGTTTGAAAGTAGTAGTCAGAAAGATGATGGTGGGCGGGTGTAGTTTTTTTGTTTAAATCTGCTTGAAAGGTGCTATACATATGAGACACTGCTGGGGAGGAGGATCTGAGTGCCAAGGTTTTACAGCTCAAGTTATTGACTGAATAGAAGAGAGCAGCCCAACTTTTGACTGAGAATTGAACCCTTGACATTTAATCTGCTGACATAAATCCTTGGATCTATGGCATGACACATGCCCCTCTTTTATTCAAATACTGGTTAAAGGCAATTGTATACAATGACTACACTTGGCGGGGGAAGGGGGAGCATCTTCATTTTGAATGCAGTTAGAAAGGAGATTATTGTAGAGACTGACATACTAGTCCTGTTTCCTGCTTCTGCTGCATGGGGCATTTGAATCCACTTTGTGATGTCAGGCTTCTGTCATGCACTTTTGCAAATACTTCAATGTAATGAGCTCTTTTTTTTTTCCTCCCTCCTGGGACAAAAAATAGATTGAGATTCTTCCCACTCTTTTCAAATGGCTGTACACGGCATAATCCTTCACTCCAACGCTATTTCTTCTGACTAAAGATACTTTCTCTGTGGAAAATGCTGATATTTTTACATTCTTCCAGGCAAAATTCAGCTAATTTCTACTCCGTTCAGTAAGCATTTACCCATTTCCAGGTTTGTTTGTTTTTTCCTCCTCTGCGAATCTTAAGATATTTCTCAACTTGAACTTCATAAATATGACTTTGAGAGGATGCACAGACCTTTTAGTGTCCTCTGGAAGGGACCCTAAGGCCTTGTCACATCCTGCCCCAATGGGTCTCTAAAAAGGTCTTGCCAAGCCGGACAATGGCCTGGGGCTTGAGGGGTTAATTCACAGTCAGGGGCAGCTCATGGAGGCATTCCTATCTCAGAGATAATTT
Organism: Mauremys reevesii; assembly: GCF_016161935.1. NCBI lineage: Eukaryota > Metazoa > Chordata > Testudines > Geoemydidae > Mauremys > Mauremys reevesii. Next base: position 170,863,212 of record NC_052624.1, on the reverse strand, counting down.
GGTGCAGATGAACCAACATCTTTAAGCAGTGTGTTCTTTTCTCAAAAGAGATGCACATGAAGGGATTGTGCTGACTAAAATTTGTGATGCTCTGAGGAAATACAGGAGCTACTCTTTGGCTTGCACTTGTCTTCATGCTTATTGTTTGTAAATATATGCCGAAATGCAACTACAGACTTTTGCTAAATTGGTGTCAATTTGGATTAAACTAGGGCCCATGCAACAAAACCCCAGTCCACAAAAGATGACTTGTTCAGACCTGAGCCTCTATTGTTCTAGCCCTAACCCTGCAAGCCACATGGCAATGTGCATTTTTATATTAGCAGGTCAAACCCCTCTCGGTGTAATTCCATTTGAATCATAGAATATCAGAGTTGGAAGGGACTTCAGGAGGTCATCTAGTCCAACCCCCTGTTCAGAGCAGGACTAATCCCCAGACTGTGCATGTAACACTGGACAACAAAAATAGGTGAACCCATTGTCTCCCACCCCCTTTTTATTTATTTATTTTTTAAATTAAAGATCAGTGGATGCTAATTTACTATATTGTTATGATGGAGGTTGGGTGAAACCTTGTTAAAGCTGGTGGGTGTGACAGCTGCCCCTCATTCAGGATAAATGTAAAGCAGGAATAATATTACTGAAACAAAAGGAACCACCGCCCAAAGCACAGGCCACATTCAAGGCCAGTCAGAAACTCCTGTGGGCAGAGGGGTTTCACTGGGTATTGTTTGTTGGGGCTGTATGTGTCTGGGAGCAGAAGCAGCCCAAAAACCAAGCAGACAGCAAGAAAAGCACTGAAAATATGGCCTGAGAGAAAGCACAAAGAGGGGACTCTTTGGGCAGAGTGCTGCCTAGAAAGACACTTGGAGCTGTGAGCAAAGAAACTGCCTCCTGTGATTCCTCTTGTGTTCATGGAAACAGGACTTCATGTACATTCTCTGTAAATTAAATAGAATTGTAGCAGAGAAATACCTGACTCCATCTTCAATTTCTTTTCCTAATGGAAACAACCAACAAGACTGAATATTGGCTAACCGCTTGAGTCAAAAGGATTAAAAATATTATCACACAGAACATATTGTGTAAACTCCTGATGAAAATTATATTTTCATTTCAGTCAGCAACTACAGCTGGATCCTAAAACCTGTGTAGGATTTTTTTTTTTTTTAATACTCAGGGAACATAGAGATGTAGCCTATTACATGCTTTTCAGATGTGAATTTACTGTGGGAGCAGATTAGGAGTAATTGTCCTAGGATCTCAATTTGGTGAAGATTTCCTCTTCTTCTCAAGTCTTAAGCATGACCTCTGCACCAGTTTTAGGACTTGGGCATTGGTTAAAATGATTATACGAATTTATACTTAAGCCCACAGATTCTCATGCAGCCCATTTACAGTGCTCTGGCAATAATTGACAATTACATCCACTCGGCCATTGCACACTGCTAGGGTTGTGGTACCTTAGTGTAAATGAGACCCCTACCCAGGGTTATCTAATGGATGCAATGATAACAATAATACATTTGTTCCATAATGCAAAACAAAAAATTAACTAACAAGTGATAGAACCCACCTGCTTCTATTCTCTTATGATAGAAACACAGTGAACAAATCTGTTGAAGTGGCTTTCAAGCATATAAACTTACACAAATATATACAATTTACTTCAATGAGGTTGAACTGATGCTAGGTCTGAATTTGAGTGTGTGTGTGTGTGTGTGTGTGGGGGGGGTTATATATGCACCACCAAAAAACCTTCAGTAACCACATAACGTAACTTTCTTAAACCTTGTGCTCCCTTCCCCCTGTACCTATCTATTTGTTTATTGCTGGCACTCATTGTGTTTTGCCTAAAATTAAGGGTCTATTCTGCCACCTGTTTGAGTGAGTCATCCCCCTGACAATAGGCCTACCTAGTCCTATGTGAGTAACAATTCATGGGAGGGAGTAAGAGTTTTGCAGGGTTAGTCTTTCAGATGGTGAACTCTTCATGGGAGGAGCTACCTTTTAAAAATTTCTCTATAAAGCAATACTTTTGGACACTGTATTAAGAAGAATGGACTGACACCGGGACCTGATTCCATTTCAACTCTCTGTAGTAATTCTGTAGGGATCTTTGCTACTGTACAATTTTTAAAAAGCTCTTTCAAAGCTGATTTAAAAAAAAATGAACTAAACCCTATTTGAAAGCAGAACTTGATTTCTTTCTCTGCTTGTGGTGAGTTCTTTGAAACAGCTTAGCCAACAACTGAAGGGTGAGATATAATTGAAGTCCAATAGGAGTTTTGCCTGAGTCAGGACCAAGCAGGGACAACTGCATTTGGGATCTAGACTGAGATATTTTGTTCCGTAATCTGTTAAGCAAGATTGTCCTCATTTTTCCCATCTAATTTACCCCACCCCCCCCACAGACACACACACAAAAAACAGTGATATAACAAAGAACTAATAATGCATATTGAAAAACGGCAAACTAGTACAAATATGGATGATAGCCAAGTTGAACAGGGCTTGCTTGATTCAGCCCTCCCCCCTCCCCCAACGTCTCATTGCTTTACGTCCTTATATCTGATGTCTGAATTACAGACTTTCACTGATTTGGCATCTCCCTTGGTCATTTAAAACAAAGTACGCATGCACACAACAGTGGGTGAAAACTAGCAGTAGCAGTGTGCCTATAACTTAAGTCAGTTGCTATAAATCCCAGGCAAGAATGTCTCCTTTAGAGCTACGGCAGATGTGAGACAGTCTGTTTGGGGATAGGATGCTACTGCAGCAATGTGGCCATAAAAGAAAATGGACAAAGCAAGGATGCATCTGTTGCAGAACAAAGAACATCTGTCCTCAGACCTAGCAACTTTTGGCATGATTTCACAAAGGGCCAGGTTGACTAATAAAAGCTGCCACTCCATAAAACAATCTGTATGTCTGAGTCTGTGCAAAATTGTGCTTTCAGTGATCCTGGGCTCCAGTTGTAATGAGGCTTATATTCGTCCCTCTAATGGGAGGGCGTGGAATGGGATGGGTACCACCATGGTGCACAGACCTTAGCAGTGCAACTGCTACTTGTCTTTTATGCTCTCTCTTTGTACACAACATAAACTAACTGCTGTCCTTGACATGAACAAAATAGGAAGTGGAGGACAGAGTGAAGAAACTCTTCTTCTATGTATTTACAATGAGTGACATTTCCATAAAATAGACCTCCTCCTGCCCCCACCCCACTCTCCCCCTCTCCTCCCTTTTTTAGCATGGTTCTTTCATGTCTCTCTCACCAGGCTGTAAACTTTTAATTATTATGGTAATCTTTCTTTATTGAAACATTGTAAATCACAGAAGTGCCATCTGCCTTCAGAGTGATTTTGTGTCCTATTTTGGACAAGAGAGCATTTCAAGTGTCTATCTTTTCATGAAAGAGCAACAAAGAATCCTGTGGCACCTTATAGACTAACAGACGTTTTGCAGCATGAGCTTTCGTGGGTGAATACCCACTTCTTCGGATGCAAGTCAAATCTTTTCATGTGTATCACCAGAATCTAATTGTATTAATCCAGCAAAGGTTGAGGGGCCTGGGATGAAACTAGTTTAGAGTCACTCTTCAGAATTATGTTGAAGCTCCATCTCCTCCACTGATCCATTAGCATTCAGAGTCGCTGACACTCTTGACCTTTGGCTCTACTTAGCTGTTTAACAAGTTGGTTTTCTTACTACACCTTGAGAGAGTGGGAGAGAAAATAAAGGAGAGGAAATATTTATGTAGGGCCAAACTCAGAAGTCTTTACTTTGATTTTACTCAGGTGATGGGAGTTTTGACTGAATAAAAATGAACACGGACTTCAGGATCTGGTCTGTAGACTTTTCCTAGATGTTTTAGTGAGCTCAAGCCCTGCTGATGCCATTTTATGTGGCTATAATTTTAATAGAGATGAGCCTAAACTGCAGAATTCAGATCTGGATCCAGATTTTGAATAGTGTAGAATTCAGGATTGCTCAAGAAAAAGGAGGTTTGAATCAGTATATTGCCATTTTGCCAAGAGCAAGTTTCAAATTTCTAGTGGTTGGGGGGGATCCAAATCAGGGCTTCTGATTGGGTCTGTCTCTAATTCTGGGTGACACAATGGAGTAGATCAATATTTGTAGAGCACTTTATTTTTTTAATAAGATATTCTTAGTTGCAACAATTTGTTATATACTTCCTAGTGACTTTTTAAATTCATTCTGTTGTGCCTAGCTTTTGCAGGAAGTGAGTCATCTGCTATACCACGTGTGCACAGGTGTGTGGGCCCAGTCATTCCATTTAGTAGTCAGAAGTGGACAGAGGAAAATATCTTATCTTTGTGGAGTGACATCTCCAATCTTCTGGCTGTCAGCCACCACCTTCCATCTTTCACAGTTGAAACAGAATTGTAAAACTTCCTCTCTCCTTTGGATGTCAGTCTATTTGGCAATGCTTCCAATGTAGCTGGCTCTTTCTTCCTTTTCCTGGTTTTGCCTGTGATCTTGCCTGATTGGATGTGTGCTAGAATAGAGTCACTTTGCGATTGCCGAGCTGTGTGTCCACAGACAGATGTTCTCTTTCTTGAGACCTAAGTGTGATGTTCTGTACCTCGAGGAAACAATCTGCACCCCTATCTTCATCCTTATAATATGATTGTGTGGTATCCAATGCAAAGTTTGTCATGTTGGGTGTCTTTGGAAGGCTCATGATGCACTAAGTGTTGTTGTAGTAATGCTATAGTTATCTTATAGGTTGTAATTTCATGTATATAGTTACGGGGCTGAAAATGTGTCCTCATTGCTTAAAACGAGCCCAGGCAAAAACTTTCCAAGAGCAGAGGGGCAGTTCACACCTCATCAGGGCATATATGGGACAAGCCCAGCCCAGCCTCATAGGAACAAAGGACACTGGCCTAGGCAGCAACAAAGTGACTCGAGTGAGTCACCTCCCTTTCTTTGGTCAGTTTGGGACTGTGATGAGGTAATGTTCATCTGACCCTGAAGGCGGGGGAGGGGGCAAAGGCAAAAGAGAAGAAAGAACATGAAAAAAGGAAGAGACATTTGTCTTCCTTTCTCTTCCACTTCCATCTACAGACATCACCAAGTGACTGAAGTGCTGATCAAAGGGGAGAGCCTGGCTGAAGGGCAACCAGCTAGCCTATGGTGAGAAGTATCTAAGTTTGTAAGGGCACTGAAAGAGTTAAGATCATCTTAGAATGCATTTTGCTTTTATTTCATTTGACCAAATCTCACTTGTTGTGCTTTGACTTATAATCACTTAATCTATCTTTGTAGTTAATACATTTGTTTATTCTACCTGAAGCAGTGCATTTGGTTTGAAGCATGTCAGTGACTCCCCCTTGGGATAACAAGCCTGGTGCATATCTATTTCTTTGTTAAATTGATAAACTCATATAAGCCTGCAGCATCCAGCGGGCATAACTGGACACTGCAAGGTGGAGGTTCCTAGGGCTTTGTCTGGGACCGGAGATAGTGGTTAGTATCATTCAGTTGCATGATCCAAGCAGCTTACATGCCAGAGACTGTGTGTGAATAGCCCAGGAGTGGGGCTTCTCACAGCAGAGCAAGGTAAGGCTGGCTCCCAGAGTCGAGGATTGGAGTGACTTAGCAGATCACCAGTCCGGATAACAACAGGGAAACGTCACACTAGGGTCTCAAGTAATTGTTCTTTTTTAAAATTGTCAGGTTGGATTTTTATCAAATGTCTTCTGAAAAATCCACAAAGAACATATAAGTTTCCCTTTACATTTCTATTGCATATTCATATAATTTCCTCTGAGCAAAAATTGCCTTCCTGTTCCTAATCTTTGGTGGAAACCAAATGGACTTCTGCTAATTCTTGTCTAGCAATGTTGATGTATTCATTTGCAGGTGATTTTCAAAAAAACTTTGACTGAGTGGCTTATCAGGCTTCTTGTTTTGATGTTGTTCACATTTGCTAGCATCATTTCTTTACCAAAAGGTTAATAAAGATTTACCTCTTGAAGTTCTCCTTATGTCTACATCTGATTGAAAGTTTTAGCAGATAAATTTTTGAATCTTCATTCAGGGATTGTAGCATTGCAACCACAATGCCATCCTGCCCAACTGCTTTACCTTGTTTATCTTTTAGCATTCTTTCTAGTTTTGACACTGCAATATGCTATGCTTTTTCTTCTCCGTTTGTGATGTCTGTCTTTTAGTTTTTCAGGATCATCAAAAAGTTCCTTCACATATTCCATCCATCTTTCCATGATACTTTTGGTTTCATAGCATATTCTGCCAATTTGAGTTTTAATACAGCTCATTCCTTTTCTTGACTTTTTTCTTTGTGTGTGTCTCTTTTTTTTTCTTTTTCTTTTTTTTTTCAGTACAACAAAGGTCTTTGTGGTTGTGCCTTACTTTATATTCTTTGATTTCATTGCATCTTTCTTCTAGACATTTTTCTTTTGCCTCTTTGCATACTTCTTGAATTTGTTTGTATAACTTCTCTTCTCTTCTTGCATTTATTATATTTACAATGTCATCAGTCATCCCATGATTGCTTAACATCCTTTCTCTCCCAGTACCAATGTACTGTCCGTATGTTCTGCTGTGTTAGTTTGTTTCCCCAATTTTCCTTGAAGTATCTTTATTGTTGTATTTGTAGGAGAGAGCAAGACACTGCATGGAATACATTTCAAAAGTCAACCACTTTTGTTATTGTTTGAGTCCATCCACAGTACTCGGTAGGGTTTTTTGTCTCTTAGATCAGGTAATTTTTAAAGATTTAGTCTCGGCTTCACAGCAAGGCGATTATGGTCACTATTGCAGTCTGCCACTGAGAGCATTCTAGCATCTAAAACTGCATTACAAAAACCTTTTGATATTAAAATATAATTTATATGATTCCTTTATAGTATGCCCTGGTTCATCTCCAGGGTTTTGCCATGTATATAAACGTCTCGGGTGATGCTGAAACAACGTATTTTAGGCAATTAGATCATTCCTGCTTGCACATTCAATCAGTCTGTGTGCTCTTTTATTCCTACATTCTAATCCATGATCTCCACCTATGTCAGCCAATTGACCTTTTCTTGTCTTGGTGGTGAAGTCATCCAGGAAAATATGCATTACAACAAATGATACCTACACTGTACTAAGGTTGGAGGACCTTAGATACACCACAACATCCTCCAAATTATGTTAACTGGCCCAACAGGGGAAGTGGTGCTCTGACGCATGTACATTGACTAATTAAGGAGCCAGAGCACCATACTTGATTGTCACAGTTTCTTTTGACTCCAGTGCCAGTAGCAAAGACTGAATTTCCATGCTCCTGATTGGAAATCTGCACTTGAGTCAACCTCCTGATCTATGTATGTGTCATGATGCTCCATAGCTGTGACACTCTGAGTATGTTTCCTAGACCTGAAGAAGAACTCTATGTGGTTTGAAAGCTTGTGTCTTTCTCCAATGGAAGTTGGTCCAATAAAAGATATTACCTCCAGGGGCGGCTCCAGGCCCCAGCACACCAAGCGCGTGCTTGGGGCAGCAAGCTGCAGGGGGCGCTCCGCCGGCGCCACGAGGGCGGCAGGCAGGGTGCCCTCGGCAGTTTGCCTGCGGAGGGTCCGCTGGTCCCGCGGCTTCGGAGGCATGCCTGTGGGAGGTCCACCAAAGCTGCAGGACCAGCGGACCCTCCGCAGGCAAACCGCCGGCGGCAGCCTGCTTGGGGCAGCAAAATCCCTAGAGCCGCCCCTGATTACCTCACCCATTTTGTCTTTCTAATGATGCTTCATAAGCAGGTGAAGAAGGGGTCATGCCCAGACAGGTAGAAGGCAGATGGGTTGGGGGATCTGGGGATAGAAGGCAATCTAGGCATAGAGAGGAAGCTTGAGTAGACTCTACATGTGTTTTACATGTGCTAATTAGGTAATGGCAGCAGGGATTGGCCTCTGACTTTTACACATGAGATAAGCAGGTTAAGCGTGAGATGAGCAGGTAAAGCTGCTGGAGGTCTTTCATTGCAAAGGATCATCCAGCATTTTACAAATTATGTGTATATACACTGAGCTGATTGAAATGCAGCCACCCTGGGGGAAAGGAGCAGCAGTCATCATGTATCAGCACACCAATGGCTATTGGGAGGAAAGTTTTTGTTCTATGAAATTAAGTGTTGAAGTTTTCATCTGAAAAGGCCAAACACCTACATTTCAGAAGCGTAAAGGGCTGAGTTGATCTTGGCAGACTTAATTGAACCTGTGATTCAGCCACCACATTTAGCTAAAAAAAACCCAACCCCATATAGCACTGCTGATTTACCATTTTAAAACCAGTTCCTTTCCTTGAGCTTTCATAACTTAAGCAAGGTGCTGAGGAGCAGTTTGCACTCCATGTTTCAGCCTGCTGCAGTTGTGTGTTTGTGTTTTTTAACTGTACTAAGGCAAAGTTACAATAAAACATTAACATATATTACTTATTACATATTCAGGATCAGGTCTCTAATTTCTTCAAAATTAGATATCTCGGGTATTCGAAATATAAGGTTTTTTTTTACGATTTCAAGAAGATTAATCTTGTGCCAAATTTTATTGTCTATTTTCACAGCAACTTTCAACACTTGGCCGATGTTCAGACAAGTTATATAACCACCCCTTGAAGACAGGAATTATAGTTGGAATGTGTACAAGTGTAATGGGGTTCTGGGGGATCCTTGTTGCGATAAGAGGTTCCAAAATTTTCTTGACAATTGGGTCATGATTAGAGCCACTCTGAAACAAAAGGTAAAAATCCCTAAGGATTAGCATTTTATCTTCCTAGGACCTGTGTTTTTGTAACACAAACTCCATTACTCCTGTAGAGGTGGGACTGAACAGAAACTCTAGGTCGTGGTAGGCAACCTATGGCACGGGTGCCGAAGGCGGCACGCAAGCTGATTTTCAGTGGCACTCACACTGCCCGGGTCCTGGCCAAGGGTCCAGGTGGCTCCGCATTTTAATTTAATTTTCAATGAAGCTTCTTAAACATTTTAAAAACCTTATTTACTTTACATACATCAATAGTTTAGTTATATATTATAGACTTATAGAAATTAGAACTCCTAAAAATGTTAAAATGTATTACTGGCATGCGAAACCTTAAATTAGAGTGAATAAATGAAGTCTCGGCACACCACTTCTGAAAGGTTGCCAACCCCTGCTCTAGATCCAAATATCTCTGAATTCTGAGGATGTTCATGTCTGGAGCTGGACTTTGCTGATAACTTTTATCTCTGTAAAAGGTCAAATCAAAAGTTTAGATCCAGACATTCCTGAACTTTGAATCTGCAATGAGATCTGACCTTCATAGTTGCCTTATATTGTCTCCCATCCTAAAGAAGAGAGAGGACTTTTTTTATATAGTAAAATGGAAAAAAGGATTGTTCGAATTCACAAACAAAACACAGAAATCCTTCCTGGATTTTTAACTCCTAGATTAATTAAACACAGCCCATACAGCCTGCTGTCATCACACAGGGTTTCCTCAAGCCCAGACCTGCACTAAACGGTAATTCATCTGTATAATGGGCCAAATGAAAACTTTGGGTCCAAATTACACAACTGTCTCCTGAATGTTTGCAGAGGTTCAGATCTAGATCTAAGCTTTGTCTCAGGCCCATCTGATTTCTTGACACTGGAGTTATGGTGAGCCATTTAGGTTTTCTGAGGTGAATTTAAAAATAAGTACTTGAAAACATTGAATAAATAAAAAAAATCTCTAATTTGAGCACTGTCTCTTGCCCAGACGTGTGTATTCTTCATGACATCTGATTTCTGATATAGGACAATCAAAATCACATGTATCTATTTATCTTTCATCCACCAAGCATTTTACTGTAATTTTCAAGATTTTTCTGCTCAATCCATCAAGAAAAATAGACTTTTTTTTAACTAGTTAAACTCCAGAAGGGATCATCTGGTTTATGCTGAGAAATCATTAACTGTGTAATATGTATATACATGAGTTTAGAAACTGCCTCTGGGCGGCCCTGCTCATTGGCACAATATCAAGGTCTTCTAGGCATTTGCCATCTACTCATTCATTAATTTAAATTTATTTTATTTTATAATATTGTCTTCTGGCAAGCAGGTGGTATGAGCTAGTGGAGCACTTGCTGCTGCATTGTTCTCTGGAAGAACTGTCACCACGCTTGGTAAGGTGGCAGCCTAAGGAGAAACCTGGCATAAGAGAAATTCAGGCTTATTTCCTGCAGATTGAAGCTATTTTGGTGGCTTTCTGGCACAGCTAGGCTGGCGGTAGGTCACTCTGCTATGGGCAGCCCATGGTGAAATGGTGGGCTTGGTTAGCAGACTGAGAGAGATGGAAGAATGCAGATTCAGAAAACAGGATACTTTGGCTGCCATGGCATAACATGAAGGCTAATAGGCTCCTGTAACTGAAAATTCAATTCATTTGACATGCCCAGCAGTTGAGTGAAAATCCTCTTCCCTCCTAAACTGGAGCCAGACCCAGCTTAATTCAAAGCCCACTGAAGTAAATGGAAAGACTCTTGTAGCTTTGGATCAGGCCCAGCGTGTGGGGCTGCAAGAGATCAGCAGCAGAACTGAACTCGAAGGAGGAACTTAAGAAGCTGGTTCCTTTGAGGTAGAATGAATAGGTCCAATGTGTGAATTGTGCCCAGCTCAGGGATGAGGAATTATAGGAGATACAGTAGGCCTGGGCTAGAACATCCTGGAACTTTGGTCAGTGTCTGGAATATAAAAACAAATTTTGCAGCTTGAGCCTTTTTCTACAAATGCATCAAGAAGCAAAGCAAAAAGAGTGTCTGCTAACTTTCAGTGTAAGAAGAAGTGAAGAATAAACTTTCAGGATGTGCAAATCCAGTTTTAGGGATTATAATAGGGCTCTGATTTCACTTCTTGATTTCTCCTATGATGACATTAATAAAAACACTGTCCTAGCACAGAGGTGCCTCATCTGAACTGGCAACTTGCCAAAAGCCAGGACTAATGGGAATGCAATTTAAAATTTTGGAATAAATAACAATTGAGGTGAATTAGATGTATACAAAAGAATGTGCACCTGACTGATATAACTGCATACAAACACTGCTACTGTGCTCAGTGCTGTCTGCTGCACTTGTGCATGTCCTGCCAGCTCTTGAACAGAGTTTTCATTGATACACATGATTAGAAATTCACCATGTGCGTGTAATCAGTTAAAAGAATTTAGCAACACAGAAACTAGAGATGAACAGAGATCCAGGGCAGGGGCCATCCTTTTGTTCTGTGTTTGTACAGCACCTATCACAGTGGGTCATGGCCCATAACTAAGTGCTATGGTAATACAAATGATAAATAATAACAGACATATGATGCCTTCAGAGAGAAATAAGGAAAACTCAGTAAACACCTCTGCAATGGAAGCAGTGCTCCTACACAACAGCCCACAACCCAGTACGTAACAATGTTCAGTGGAAGCATGATGTCAGTATGGTGTCAATGAGACATTTTGTTTGCAATGTTGTAGCCGTGTTGGTCCCAGATATTGGAGAGACAAGAAGGGTGAGGTAATATCTTATTATTGGATCAACTTCTGTTGGTGAAAGAGAAACTCTTTCAAGTTGCCTGTAGCTCATCAAGGAGACACACACAGCGTAAGTGAATCTGAGATTGCCCCATGACTAATGCAATCATACAGGTACTGTGAGGTCTCCATCATACTTTGACCCTACACCAGCACTAGTATCTGCTATGTTCCCTCACATGCAGAGTGGAAAAGATATAGCTTTAAATTGCTCCCAGTTTTGATGCTGATTTGGGGATGCGTCATGATGAATGACTGATGAGGAATTTGGTCCTGACTAGTTACCCCCTACCCTCTCTTCATTTAAAAAAAAAAAAAAAAGTCACACTTTTTACAGTGTGTCTGCACCACATTCTGTTCCATGATGTTCAAGACCAGGGGTCTCAAACAAGCGGCCCGCGGGGCTCTTGCGTGTGGCCCGCCAAGCTCCCCGTACCCCACCCTGCCCCTCTGCCTGTGGCGCTGCGAGCCCCGTGCCACTCTCTGAAGCAGCAGGCAGCACACCCTTTCGGTCCGGTGGGGAGGGGAAAGGAGGCAGAGGGCTCCTGCATTGCCTCCTTCCAGGCACTGCCTCCTGCAGGTCCCATTGTCCGGGAACAAGGAACCGCGGCCAATGGGAGCTTCGTGGGAGGTACCTGCAGGAGCGGCAAGCGCAGCAGACGCACGGAACCCTGAGCCCCCCCACTCTCCACCAGGGGCTGCAGGGACACGGTTCCAGCTGCTGCCTGGAACAGAGCGGCGCGGGGCTGGAGGCCAGGGCAGGCAGGTAGGGAGCCTTCCCTGGCCCCGGTGCACGCTGATGCCACCCCGGAGCCGCTCTAGGTAAGCAGCGCCAGGCTGGAGCTCGCACCCTGAACCCCTCCTGCACCCCTCCTGCATTCCCTGCCCTGAGCCACCTGCTGCACCCTGTGCCACATCCCTCACCCTCTTGAACCCCCCACACCAACTCCCTGTCCTGAGCCCCTGCCGCATCCTGCACCCTTTCTGCACCCCTGGGGCAGCGTTGGGGTGGGGACTTCGGGGAAGGGGTTGGAATGGGGCAGGGAAGGGGTGGGAAGAGGTGGGGCCTAATGGAAGGGGTGGAGTGGGGGCAGGGCCAGAGGCAGTGAGGGGTGTGTGTCAGTATTGCGGCCCTCGGGTCAATGCACTAGTCCTCATGTGGCCCTCATGGTCATTTGAGTTTGAGACCCCTGCTCAAGACGCTAAGGTAGAATTGCTTTATGTGTAACTCACGCCAACTCCCTCAGAAAGCGTGTAACCATTTTTGTCTAATATGCATCAGACCAGCAAATCAGGTCTTTAGGTTCTATTCCTACCTTTACTGGGGACTTCCTGGGTGACTTTTGGAAAGTCACTTGACCTGTCCTTCCCCATTCCCTTCGCTGTAGAATGGCAATAAGGTTACTGACCTACCTCACACGAGTGTGTGAAGGCAATTTGCAAAGTATGGGCTGGAAGGTACTATATTTTTTGTTTATTGTTTGAATCATCATAGCACCTAAAACCTACAGTTAAGGACTGCGATGCCATTGTGCTAGGTGCTGGACAAATACAGAACAAAAAGACAAGAAAGATGTGGTCATTATTATAAATCTTATTCAGGGCCCATCATTTCTACAGCAATACAAAATGAAACCCCCAGTGCCTTTTTCTCCGATGGCCAGAATTCAGTCAAATCATTTTGGAAGTGTAACATTCCAACTTCCATAAAGATACACCTCTGCCCTGATAACGCTGTCCTCGGGAGCCAAAAAATCTTACCGCATTATAGGTGAAACCATGTTATATTGAACTTGCTTTGCTCTGCTGGAGTGCGCAGCCCCGCCCCCCCGGAGCGCTGCTTTACCGCGTTATATCCGAATTCATGCTATATCGGGGTAGAGGTGTAAGCATATAAGGAATTGAAGAACACATTAACTTAAGCTGAAAAATATTTAGCCACCAGCTGCTGGTGACATCGGCATGGCCTGGCCTACGGAACAGAGATTGTATTGCCAGCTCTTGCTAAATAAAGCAGATGACTTATATTTTTCCTTTTTAAAGAGCAGATTTCCTTGGTGGGGGGGAACCACAAGCTACCATTAAGGCAAGGTTCCCTCCAGTATTTGTTTTTAATTGCTCTCAGCTCCCACCTACTTCCAAATATTTCTGGAACAAGCCCTGCATCATATGATTAAGCTGGAGTGATTCATGAGTTTGTTGGGAAAAGAGAAACCGGAAAAGAAGGGGCTGACTGTTCAGGGTAATGACATCATCACACTGGCATCCTTTCCCTGGCCTAGAAAAATGCAGCCGTCCCTGCTGTAAGAGTTGGAGAGCAAATAATAGAGAGTCAGAAGCTGTTTTGATTCCTTGGCAAGCCTGCAGACTATACTAGACATAGTCTTGTAAGGTTTATCGGCAGTGACTAGTCATGTGGGAGAGATGGGTATGTAAATTGCAGCCAAGAATAAGGGCTGAAAGTATTGAAAGAGAATCCCAAGCAAACAAAGAAAAAGAAAAAACTCAATAACTATAAAGAACATGTCATCTTCTTTACATCTCTCATTTGATTGCACCTGAGGCTTCTGTTCCTTTTTAAAAATAAGGATGGTGTCCTGGCAACATTTCTTGGAACCATAAAGTCCCTACAAAGAAAATCTCCAGATCACTCAGCACTGAACTCCTTGAGTCATGTGTTCTTGACAGTAGAATGAATGCTCCTTGTAGAGGCCATGAAAGAGTAGAGGGACCATTTTGAGGTGGGGAACTAGCCAGCTGATTTTGTTTAATGCTGAAGTATTTTCCCTGTAAAATGGGATTTGGCTTAAAAATAGCTGAATGCATAAGTGAAATCAGTTTGTGGAACTCCGTTCATTGCCTTGATATTGACTAAGGGTATGTCTACACTACAAGAGTAGTTCGAATCAACTTAAGTCGAATTTGTGGAATCGACCTTACGAAGTCGAATTTGTGTATCCACACTAAGGACACTAATTCGACTTTGTGAGTCCACACTAACGGGGCCAGCGTCGACTTTGGAAGCGGTGCACTGTGGGAAGCTATCCCACAGTTCCTGCAGTCCCCGCTGCCCATTGGAATGCTGGGTAGAGCCCCCAATGCCTGCTGGGGGAAAAATTGTGTCGAGAGTGGTTTTGGGTAACTGTCATCATTGAACCGTCAATCACGCCCTCCCTCCCTGAAAGCGCCTGTGGGCAATCTGTTTGTGCTCTTTTCTAGTCAGTGACAGCGCGGACGCCACAGCACTGCGAGCATGGAGCTCGCTGCAGTTATGGCCGTTTTCACCTCCTCGCACCTTATCGTCCATCTCTTCCACAGTCAGCTGCTGAGAAATCGGGCTACTTTTCAATGGTGCTGCAAGCACTGGTGGACCATAGGGAACGTTTTACCAACATCAACGTCGGGTGGCCAGGCAAGGTTCATGACGCGCGTGTTTTCAGGAACTGTGGTCTGTTTAGACACCTGCAGGAAGGTAGTTTCTTCCCGGACCACAAAATAACTGTTGGGGATGTGCAGATGCCTACAGTGATCCTCGGGGACCCAGCCTACCCGCTAATGCCCTGGCTCATGAAGCCCTATACAGGCGCCTTGGACAGCGACAAGGAACTCTTCAAGTACCTGTGAGCAGCGAGCAGCGTGACCTGTGACTGTTCAGTTTCTTTACAGAGAAGTTGAACCTGCCCCTGTTTCTTTACCCAGTTACTGTTGACTATCCTCTGCAGTTACATACCCCGTTCACCCCGTTTCCCCCACTTCCAACACACGTGTAAAAATAAAATACATGTTCCATTGTTACTTAACAAAGGTTTCTTTATTAATTACTTTGTGTTAAAGGGTTGAAACTGGGACGCAGACTGTGCTGCGTAGGGTGTGCAGTGATGTAAAGACCGCCTCTAAACTCGAGGAATGACAGGCTCCTGCTCCTAAAGCGGTCCGCAGTGCCGGACTGGTTGTTTCAACGGATCCTGCCATCCCTCCTTTTTGGGATTCTGTGTGCGGGGGCTATGTGACCTTGGCGGAGGAGGATGGATACAGATTCCTCTGCTGCGTGACTCTGCGGTCCAGGACAAGGACCGCTGCATAAGATCTGTAACTGCCCTCCCCCGCTACAAAGTCACGTACCCCCCAACCCACACAGAACCTGGAAACCACCTCCCATACCGACCAGGGTGCCTACTGACTGCACTGTGTGTGTGACCTGCTGCTGATCCTGCCCCCGTGTCTGTACCCTGGTAAAGGTGATCGTCCTATGCCATTACCAACCCCTTCCCCCTTCAAACACAGTCTTCTGTAAAAAAACATGACAGAAACAGTAATTAACAGCAAAGTATTTTTAATAATTAACTAGACAGTTAGGGGATGAAACTGGGATTGGGGCTTGGGTGAGTCAGGAAGGGAAGGACTTCTCAAAATTTAGGGTATGAGAGCTTTTGGGTACTTGAGCACTCTGCTGGGGTGCAGTGACAGTTTTCACGGCCCCTGGCGCCCCTCCTTCTGGTTATTTTGGGTGAGGGGGGTATGGGACTTTGTGGCGGGGGAGGGCGGTTGCAGATACACTGCAGGGGGGCTCTGTCCTCCTGTCTGCGGTCCTGCAGAACATCCACAAGGCGCCAGGGCGTGTCCGTTTGCTCCCTCATTAGTCCAAGCAGCGTTTGAGTCGCCTGCTTGTCTTCCTCATGCCACCTCTCCTCCCGTTCGCTGTGTGAGCGCTGGTACAGAGAGAGGGTCTCCCTCCACTGGCTCTGCTGGTCCGCCTCGGCTCGGGAGCAGCCCATAAGTTCAGCGAACATCTCGTCCCGTGTCTTTTTCTTTTGCCGCCTAATCTTTGCCAGCCTCTGTGAGGGGGATGCTGTGGCAGGTCTGGAGACAGTCGAAGCTGTGTGATGGGAGAAAGGGAGTGAATTCCTTGCAAAGATACATTTTTGTGAACAATGAACACAGTCTAGTCTGTGTCTGTGAACAAGAGCATGCACAGCACCTATCTCGTGCGCACTCCTGCTGCAGGCAATCCGGAAAGCATAAACTCTGCCCCTGTCCCACCCCATCACAGTGTCCCCCAACCCTTTGAATTCTGGGTTGAGATCCCAGTGCCTGATGGGGCAAATTTCATTGTCGCGGGTGGTTCTGGGTAAATGTAGTCACTCATTCCTTCCTCCGGAAAAGCAACAGCAGACAATCATTTCGAGCCCATTTTCCCTGGATAACCCTGGCAGACGCCATAGCGTGGCAACCATGGAGCCTGTTTTGCCTTTTGTCACTGTCACCGTATGTGTACTAGATGCCGCGGACAGAGGCGATTCAGCAGCGCTACACAGCAGCATTCATTTGCTTTTGCATGACAGCAGAGATGGTTATCAGCCATACTGTACCATCTACCATGCCATTGTAAATTGGCAATGTGATGATGGTTACTAGCTGTATTGCATTATACCTTCTGCTGCTGTCATAGGTGCCCGTGGCCGAGATCAGCCGGGGGCGCAAAAGACAAAACTGGGAATGACTCCCCGAGTCAATCCCTCCTTTATGGTATGTAAAAATAGAATAATTCCTGCATAGAATATGGGGCAAGTGTAGTAGAGATCCAGTGTATCAGAGAACCAGAGAGCACAGCCGCTCTGTGTCAGATTATGCAGGAATGATGAGCTGCATGGCATTCACAGGGGGTGCTCCTGCAACAACCCCACCTGTTGCTTCCCTCCTCCCCCAGCCTTCCCGGGCTACTGTTGCAGTGTCCCCTGATTTGTGTGCTGAAGTAATAAAGAATGCAGGAATAAGAAACAGTGACTTGTTAGTGAAATGAAATGAGGGGAAGGCAGCCTCCAGCTGCTATGATTGTCCAGACAGGACATTAAGCAGTGTGGGGTAGAGGAGAACAGTATCCTGCTGCTCTGACAGTCCAGGCAGTACAGAATCTTTTCTTTACACATGAAGGGCGGGGGCTGATGGAGCTCAGCCCCCTGTTGCTATGATGAAGATGGTTAGCAGGCCGTGTACTTATGGGCTGATGACGAGGACAGGTACCAGTCGTATTGCACTACACCATCTACTGCAAGGCTGATGATGACGACGGATATCAGTCATATTGCACCGTCAGCCACCCATAAGGTGTGTGTGGGGGGGAGGATGCTACAGTACAGTGCCGCAGCATCGCGTCTACCAGCAGCATTCAGTACACATAGGGTGACATTTAAAAGACTCAAGAGACTATTTTTTTTCCTTTTCCTTCTGGGGGTGGGGGAGGGGGGTACATTGACGAGCTATGCCCTGAACCGCCGCGGACAATGTGTTTGACCGTACAGGTATTGGGAGCTCAGCCAAGAATGCAAATGCTTTTTGGAGACTGCAGGAACTGTGGGATAGCTTGCGTCCTCAGTCCCCCCGCCCTCCATGAGCGTCCATTTGATTCTTTGGCTTTCCGTTACGCTTGTCACGCAGCAGCGTGCTGAGTCTCTGCTACGCTGTCTGTCTGGAGATTTTTTAAAAATACTTTGGACCAGGCGTAACATTACAGTAAGATGCAGGAGTCTCTGAGCGAGATCACCCTGAGGACGGTCACTGAAGGAGATAGAGAGCGCATGCTGCGTGAAAGCCAGCACAAACCAGGGGCCTATGCAGCCATGCTCAGGGAGGCAATGCTCCCTGAGTACCTCATGAAAGCCTGGCGTGGAAAAGTGTGCTACCACGGAGCACCCAATAAGGCAGCTCTCCCCAGGAACCTCCTGAGGAGGCTTTTCGATTACCTCCAGGAGAGCTTCGTGGAGATCTCCCAGGAGGATTTCTGTTCTATCCCCATATATATAGACCTCCTTTTCACATAGTTCAGATTCCTGTTCCATTAATAATAAAAGTTTACATGTTTAAAGCACTTACCGACTGATCCTTCCCCTGAATCAGGGTCCGGGTTAACGGCCGGGGAGGATTGGTAGGGGATCTCCGTGAGGGTGATGAAGAGATCCTGGCTGTCGGGGAAACCAGCGTTGTAAGCGCTGTCGCCTGCCTCGTCCTCCACAAACCCTTCCTCATCTTCCCCATCTGCGAACATCGCCGAGGAACTGGCCGTCGACACTGTCCCATCGTCAGAGTCCACGGCCACTGGTGGGGCAGTGGTGGCAGGCTCCAGAGCGGCCGTTTGCCGCTTTGGTCTTGTGGTAGCCTTGTCTCAGGTCCTTGATTTTCACTCGGCACTGCGTTGCATCCCAGCTGTATCCTCTGTCTCTCATGGCTTTGGAGACCTTCTCGTAGGTCTTTGCATTCCGTTTTTTGGAGCGCAGCTCCGAAAGCACAGACTCCTCGCCCCACACACCGATCAGATCCAAGACTTCCCGGTCAGTCCATGCTGGGGCCCTCTTTCTATTCTGAGATTGCATGAACTCCTCTGCTGGAGAGCTCTGCATCGTTGCCGGTGCTGCTGAGCTCGCCCTGATGTCCAACCAGGAAATGAGATTCAAACTGGCCAGGCAGGAAAAGGAATTCAAATTTTCCCGGGGCTTTTCCTGTGTGCCTGATCAGAACATCCAAGCTTGGACTGCTGTCCAGAGCGTCAACAGAGTGGTGCAGTGTGGGATAGCTCCCGGAGCTACTAAGGTCGATTTCCGTCCACACCTAGCCTAATTCGACATAGCCATGTCGAATTTAGCGCTACTCCCCTCATCAGGGAGGAGTACAGAAGTCCAACTAAAGAGCCCTCTATGTCGAATTAAATAGCTTCATGGTGTGGACGGGTGCACAGTTAATTCGAATTAACGCTGCTAAATTCGAATTAAAGTCCTAGTGTGGACCAGGCCTCATACATATTTGTACAGTACCAACACAATGGGGCATGATGGGTGTCCCTAGGTGTTGCTGTAATATAAGAATAATAAAATGGAAAACTGTTATGGGGCCTGATTCTTCTTTCCCATGAGAATGTGCAGTCAGTGGTGTAAGTGAGAACAGTATCAGGCATTTGTTCAATGCAAAGTTGGCTTTTAAGTTTTTAATTTGTATAAATTAATCTGTCCTCAGCACTGGTATTGTGTGTTTTGTTTAGTCAGTACTAGGTTAGCTACTTGAAGCTGGGGGGAAATATTTACATGGAAAAAATGGTAGGAATATTATCTGGGAAAAAAAAAATTTCAGCCCAAGGCAGGTTGAGGACAAAAAGTGCTCTGCGATAACAGACTCATGATACAGATGTCGATAGATCACATTTTTCTAGGCTTTCTACATTATAAGCCCAACAATGATTCCTAGGTGAGAAATAGGGTTGGGTAACTATAAGTAATATGCATCTGATGAAGTGAGTATTCACCCACGAAAGCTCATGCTCCAATACGGTCTGTTAGTCTATAAGGTGCCACAGGACTCTTTGCTGCTTTTATAAGTAATATGTATGTCATTTGTGCTGATATGGGGCTACAGATGTGTATGTTATATAAAAATCCCTTTGTTGCTATGTTCTGGGGTGCAGGGCAGGGCTGCACACCACCTGTGAGTGAGCTGTGGCAGTACAGCACAGTAGAAAAGGGTGTGGCCTCTGGAACAGGGGAGTATGGCCAGCCGAAAAATCCCTATGGCCTGTCATTCCCCCTTAATTGGACATGGTTGCAACAGGCTGTTGCGACAGGAGGGGAGCGGGAGGTACATGTTTACTTAACCTCTGTAAGCATGGATATGTGGGGGAGGGAGCTGGCTCTCCCCTCACTTAATGGGTTTGCAGGGCTTTGCTCCTTGTACTGACAGCACCTATCAACACACCGCTTTGCATTGGACCCTGTGTGCTCTCCTTTATTTGACACGGCGAGTGCACTTTATCCCCCAGTGTTCCTGTGCTACCTATAGCCAGGCCTGTCAAGAGAAATGTGGGACCTTGGTACATCGTATTCACTGGGGGGCCCCCACCGCATCCCATTTCACTTCATGTACACAGACATGGCAGATGTTTTTGGGGGGCCCTGAGTTCAGGACATGGTACAATTGTCCCCCGTTTCCTTCCCTCTTGTCAGCCATGCAGAGCCTTAGGCAGCTTTGACCAGTTCGCTTTCTTCTTCCTTTTTTCCCCCCCCTCTCTAAAATGCTGCTCTTGAGGGGTATCATGATGAATAAGGAGTTTGGCCCCTGCCACACATTGGGCCATATTGTATCCTCCCCAAGTAACACCCAGCAGGTGACTAGGGCCCCAGTAGTCCTATAATTAGATTGTACTGTATAAAGAGCTCTCTTACACATGTGCTTTTTTCTTTTCAGTTATTACTTGATACACGTTCTTTCTCCCCCAGTGCCCAAGAGCTGGCCTCTGGGTTCAAGCTCTTATAATGGTACTACAATGCACTTGTCTGTACAGCCCCTGCAATGGGGAGGGAGGGGAGGTATTCAGAGTGTAACGAAATTTGTCTCTGATTTTTTTGGAAGCTGGGTGATTGTTCATACAAATCACTTCACAGCCAGTAGCTTTAGCCTGGCAGCCACTGAGCGACAATGCTGCAGGCAGGGCATGGAGCTGAGATACTAAAATAAACTAATGATTCATAGCGAGGAAATCTCAGGAATGGTGAGTGTTTAAATCCAGCTTAATTAAAGCCGTGTTTTCTGTTGTTGTAGGCACATATTCAGATTAAAGCAATCAGCTGGGGTGAGCGTAAGGCTAAGTGGTGCAATACTGCAGTAGTGGGCAGTTTCAGATGTGGGAGGGGAGGTTTTCTCTGACCTATTAGATACTTTGCACTGGGGGCCCAGGACTAGTCAAAGCTCTCATAGCAATAAGTGCTAGTCAGAGACCACTGGACCTTGCCTGGCTTACTCATATTGGGTCACAAGGCAGGATGTTAACCACTGACACCACAGCATGTTGCTAAATGGCTATTTTTAAACACAGAAAACATGAATAAAAGCAAAATGTTTTGCTTTGATCTACAAGGAAGATTTGAAGCAAGTGTATTGAGTGACCATAGGTCCCTGAAAACCAGGAATGTCTCCTTTTTCAGGGCCTGCCTCGAGCAGTTTTAAAAAAAAAACAGAGTTTTGTCCCCATATTTGTAAACCCTTGGGGACGTGGCCACCTAAGATAGCCTCTTGTTCACTGAGCTGGTGAAACTGACATCAGGCAAGCCAAGCACATACATTATGTCAAGGACCAGCCCCCATCAAGTCTGTTATAGGTTGCCACCTTTCCCTCCAGGAAGCTTGTGTTTGAGCCAATCCTCCCCTATGGGAAGAGTCAGATAGCTGCACATAATGCATATTGGGGATACAAAGGTGGTGCAAAGTTGACCTTTGCACTCCCTTTATCTGCTGATGCTGTGAGCCGGGCCACGTCACCAGAAGGGAGTTAGATTACTGACTGCTCTCACTTAGGACAGCTGCTAATTGCCCTAAGGAATCAAAAACCCGGCCAAAAAGCAGTGTGGCACAAGAGCATTGCAGCCATGATCAATTTCCTCTAGCCATCTCCCTTTTCCCCGGCTACACTGGCAGCAGGGATGGGACAATACAAGAGCATCTATGCCACTAGAGGATCCCCTTTACACTGGGATGAATCTCCTGCAGCTGAATGCCTCTGGGCTTTGGCCAAGTTGTACCAGAGGTGGGGTGCAGAGCAGTTACACCTCAGGGGTGAATTTGGCTTGAGGACTGAAGGTAGTGAGCCTACTGGTAGTTCAGCTGCATGGCCACCATATTGCAGGTAGCAACTGCCCCAGCCGGGGCTGATGTCCGTGCTTTTACCCTCCTTCCCTGCATGAGAGGTGGTCACTGGATTGTGGCAGGCACTGGGGAAGGGGAGAAAAAGAGAGCAAGTGGAGAGAGACAAGACAGAGATAATGAATAACTGTGGCAGAGAAAGGGTGAAGGAAAAAGGAGGGAGAGGGAAGGGGAAGAAGCCTGAAGCTTGATGAAAGAGGAAGCAAAACAACCAAAGCAGCAATTGGGGTGTGTGTGGAGAGGGGGAGTAAAAAAAAATCAGAAAAAAATGGAGCACCCTTTTCTCTTCCTCCCATCTCCATTTTCCAAACCCTTGCATGCAGTTCCCTGACCGTCACCAACCCCCTCTCCCCTCATTAAGTCCACCTGTTCACTTTGGAAATCTGGTTACACTACAAGTGAATGGATTTCCAAAGTAACTTAGAATTATTTTTCTCTTTAAGGAATTGGTTTGCAGGCTACTGCAGGCTTGGTATAGCCAGTGACATCAGTAGAGTTACGCTGGCGCTGAATTTAGCCCTCTGTCTGCAAAATCTGTTTTAAAAGAAGTTCCCTTAAAGTGGAGCTATGCAAAATTGTCATTATGAAACTTGCCTAGTTTTGTTGCTGACTCAAAACACAGTCCAGCCTTGCTAAGGTTTGTGAACTTGTTGCTGTTATGCTAGAGACATTTGAAACTGGGCATTTTCCTCTGAGTTTCACTTTGAATTTTGAGGTTGGTTCAAACACCAGGCTGAAGAGGTGAATGAAATAATGGGTTTGTATAGAATCCTAGAAGTGTAGGACTGGAAAGGACCTCAATAGGTCATTTAGTCCAGTTCCATGCACTCAAGGCAGGACTAAGAAATAACTAGCCCTTTCCTGACAGGTGTTTGTCTATCCTGTTCTTAAAAAGCTCCAATGACAGAGATTCCCCAATCTCCCTAGGCAATTTGTTCCAGTACTTAACCACCCTGACAGTTAGGAAGCTTTTCCTAATGTCCAACCTAAACCTCTCTTGCTGCAATGTAAGTATAAATGCCTGCAGTCCAAAAGTGCTACAGAGCTCTGCCATAAACTTGCATGTTGCAGGAAATCTGCTTTGGCTTAATGGAAGAAAATGTATTATAAAGACTGGAGCCACATGGAGGTGGTTCCCAATATACCACAGAGTGAAAGTGTGGGATGGATGGTGAATAGAGCTTGTGTTTCCAACCGTGATGCTGAGAAAATACATTTCTGATTTAGTGAAGCTGAAGACCGTTGCAGTGAGGGATCAGTTTTAATTACAAATGGAATACAAAGCATCTGTTCAAAGCCATTTACAGATGCTCGGGCAACACCACCACTGTCTTTAATTAGCAATGTGGGAGAGAAAAAAATCTTCTACTCTGACACATTATTTAAACAATAAGATATATCAGAAGCAGTTGGATGGATATCTTACATCTGATGGGGGAATGTTGTCTCCCTTCTGCGCAGTAGAATCTGAATGCAATGTTTTCTTTACATTATGCCATTTAAAAAGCACATTACCACATTAACTGCTTTCTTGTTCTCTATTAATAGCTTCATTTAATTCCAGCTGCTCTATGAAACATTCACCACTCCCCTGGAGAGGCTGCTTTTGCTTCCTGCTGATAATGCATAGCATCTGCTTCAAGCTGGAGGGTGAATGACTAAGTCAGGTGGCCTAGACTTGGACTTCTCCCTCATGAAGAATATGTTTACTGAAGAACTGGGAATATATGGGAAAATATTTCCACAGACATTCACTCAAATTGAAAAATCAATTTGTTTAGCTTCAGTTGATATATCATTTGCATTCACTTCCTGTGATTTGGGTGATTGAGTTTTCCTTACATACATGCAAGTAAAACTCGAAGTCCACATGGTTGGGTATCATCAGAGGAAATAGTGTAGTTCATATGAACTGGGTCACAGCAGGAGGCTAGTGTTCACTAAACTCTGCTCCAGAGCACTGGCACAAAGCAGGATCCAACACCGTTTTTCAACAAGGACCACACTGGGGCATCTTTAATGTACAACCAAATTCATACTCCTCCCATCTGAGCTGTTGGGAAAGAGTAATGAGACACTTGTTAAGAGGAAGAAGAGAAGTTTGGGGACTTGATATGGGATAATGACTAGCAGGCACTGAGTAGATGCATGCAATATAATAATACTTAGATCTTTCTTTTCACAGCACTGTATAAACATTAACTCATGCTCACTACACCTCTGAGAGCTCTGGAAGCACCATCTGCAGTTTGCAAAAGGGGAATCAAACTCAAGGGCTAGGTGACTTGCTCAAGGCTACACAGGAGCTCCTGGCTACCCTTACCTACGCTACATATCTACAGAGACTTCATAGCACTAGACAGATAATATACTGTAGGTCTTCCAAACCTGTGTTCCCAATGCAATGATGATTGGAATGACCTCTGGTGGAGTTGTTCTTAACGTCTCAAGACACTCTTCTTCTCTGAACTGGCCCTCGATGTGTTGACATCCTAAGCAAAGAAAGAATTTGGTGTCCTTGTCACCCCTAAACACATCCCAGAATCCTTTTCACCAGTTACAGAAATGATCTCAATAATGGCTTTAGGAACTCTTCTCAGCTCTGCCCCATTCTTGCCTGGAACTGAGTTACCATGATAGCTTCAGCACTATTCTGATATTCCCTTAGAAGTGATGTTCTACATCGTCACTTGTATCCTTGAGCCTAAAGCCAGCACCCTAATTTCAAGAGGGAATGGATCTTGATCATGCTTGTTTCTTGATGATCCTCATGACACCTGAACTATCTTTTGTAGAGATTGGCCTAGATGACCACATGGAGACATCTAAGCATTCATTGGAAGTTACTTTTCAAGGGAAATTTTGTTCTTGTAGATATTGTTTGGCTTAAGTCTTGCTGCCCATGCTGTCAGTTTCCTGATAAATTGAATAATGTTCATAGCATATGGAGCTCTTTTTCTTCATATTGTATCCATTACCAGGCTTTGCTTTATTGTTTTCTATGTTGCCTTGATTCAGGAAAGCACTTAAATACTTTAAGCACGTGCTTAAACACCCTTCCTGAATAGGAAAGCTTTTGCAATAGGGCCTGTGTTTGCAGCATTTGCTTGGCTATGCCATACTATTTTATTCTCCTACTCCATCACAAGCCTATGCTACATGATTCCATGTTTAGGGCTTAATCCTGTAGAGTGCTGAGTGCTCTCCACAGCTCACTTGGGGCTGAGCCCGGGAAGGAGGCAGATGTTTCAAGCCCTCTGCAGGACTCCAGGCCAGGCCCTGAGTCACCCCACACTGTGTCCCCGAAGAGGACTGAGGATGGAGAGGAGGTACTGGAACTACCATCGGCCGTCTACCCAGAAGCTGTGGAGGATGTGTGGCCAACTGAGCGGAGCCAATGGTCTGCGGTAGGAAGTAGCCCAGGGGAACCAGACATTAGTCCGGTTGTGCTGCCGGGAAGCGAGTCAGTGTGATTTGGTGGGATCCCTGCTGATCCAGTGGTGGAACCACCCACCACTGCTAGGGCCCTAAGCTGGGACCCAGTGGAGTAGGTTGGACTTGGGAATCCCTTCCCCCTGCTGCCAACTCCACAGCTGGCATTTGGCCACATGCTTATCTTAGACCTTTAGGCCTGAAGTCTGTTCTTGCTGTCTGCCCTAACCAGGAGGCTTTGGGCTAAATACTGTTCCTTGCTCTGCCCTGCCAATAGGGTCAGAACACTAGACTGCTAACTACTGTCTGCCCCAGCCAGGAGGCTATGGCTATAGACTGTGTGTTGCTCTGCCCTGCCCAGAGGGCCAGAGCCATAGACTGCTAACTGACTGCTGTTTGTTGCTTGATGCAGTGAGTCAGAGTGGCCTCCTTCCAAGCCTGAGACGGAGGGACCACTACAGCTTCCTATGCTAGAAAACAGTAAAGAGATGCACAGTAAATAAAAGAAATGGAAGCTAGAATGGTCACAGTTACTGGAAATAAAATGCTCTGGGCCTAGATTTTTGAAGGTATTTAGGTGTTCCTCCACTCAGTGTTGCAAGGCTTACATGATGGATACATCCAATTTTCCAGTGTGATTTAGGCACTTAGGAACCTAAAGCTATGTCTACACTATAAGCGCTACAGCAGCACAGTGGCAGACCCTTGCTGTAATGACGGGTGGTTTTCTTGTTGCTGTAGTATGTCCACCCTTCAAGAGGTGGTAGCTTGGTTGACAGAAGCATTTGTCCGTTGACCTAGTGGTGTCTATACTGGGGTGTAGGCTGACCTAATGACATTGCACAGGGTGTGACATTTTTCACAGCCCTGAGCAATGCAACTAGGTCAACAAAGTTTTAGCTGAAGACCAGACCTAAGTCTCATTGAAAGGACTCTTGAAAATGGGATTGAAAATTACTTAGGCCTAAAACCTTTACAAATCTGGGCTTTTGTGCTTTCCTCTGGCTAAGAGCCTGATCCTACCACCCTTACTCATATGAGTAGTCCCACTGGAAATCAATTAAACTAGTGTCATGAATAAGGGCTGTGAAATCCAGCCCTAAGTTTATATTACATGCATGCACCTTAACAGGAGTGGTTCATCTTTATTAACCACTATTTTATGCTGGAATTTGTGGAAGATCTAATTCCTGTAGCTGTGAAAGAGTTGAAACTTTCTAGGAGCTGGTAGGTAATGTCACTCAGGACAGCACTAGCTGCTTGCTAAATTTGTCTTTCATCACTTTCCCAGACCATTCTTGTATTTGTCTGCATGGGCTTCCATGGTGAGTGCTTGCACTGATGTTCAAAGATAGTGGTAACTGCAGCATTATGAAAAGCTTGGAGGAGTCAATTGGCTCGAGATCATAAATCCAAGAAGGAAATGCTGGGAAGAAGGAAGATTTCACAGACCAAAGTCATCTCACCTTGACACAACACAGATAAAATTTAACCAATGCAGTAAAACTCAAAGTAAAATGAAACAATTATAGACTGATGGAACAATGCAGGGATGCTATGTAGCAATCCCTTCACAAGGGATGTCACTCAGACACTGCAGTTTGGCGGCATTGGAATAAAGGGTGTTTTACAGGATTAAAAAAACTATAAAGGGTTTGTTTGACTGCTCTACTTTTAAGTAATGTAATGGAAGAGGCCAGGATGCAGGACCAGCTCTGGGGTAACTATTCCCTTGGGCTGGCAGAGGCCAAGAAGTTCACAAAGACTGATGAGACCAGACTCCAGTGAGGAAGGGCTCAGTTTGTGCTCCTGGGGTGATTAATTGAGGAGAAGCAGTAATATCGGCCTGGGAGGAGATTACCTAGTCTAGGGTTGGTTGTTCTTGGCCCCAGCATGAATATTGCACCATGATGGGCCTTTTTGACCAGTTATTTAACACTGAACTACTGCTTGATTGGAAACAGCAGAGCACGAAAAACAGATGAGAATAGACACAATATTATGTCACTTCCTCAGCAACTCTATCAGTGGGCCTGTCATGGGGCAAGCACCCCCTGTCCCTTCTTGCGATGGGGTGGGGGTAATGATGGCTCAGCAGCTGAGTCTATACCACCATCCCTTGTCTTGGGATAGCTTGGCCTAGGGGTAAAAGTCAATATGGCTGCCCTCTCTCAGGGCTGCGTGGCCTAGCAGCACAAGTCCATAAGAAGGGCTGCCCTGCTCAGCAGGGCTTCATGGCCCAATGGCCAGAGTCAGTATAATGGCCCTCTTCAGTAGGGTGTTTCGCCTGGTGGCTGCTCAGGAGAATAAGTCACCACCTGGGGCAGGGGGTTGTGGAGGCCAGGTAGGGGGACCCAGGACCTCCCTGCTGCACCAGGTCCTAGCTCAGGGCCCTGTCAGTGGCAAGTATGCCCACCACTGGGTCAGCTGGGAATCTGCCTAGAACACGCTGACCACAGGCAGCAGAATAACTAATCCCCCTGTGCTACTTCCTACCCTGTTCCTGATGCAGTGGTCCCAGCATTTCTGGGGTCTCTGGGCTCCTTGGTCAGTGTGGCTCCCAGCAGTGCCAACACTACTTGGGCATCCTCTGGTGTGTCAGCATCCCTGGCTTCTGCCGTCTGGAGCTTCCGTGGTTCCCAGGCTGGAGCTTGCAGCGTGTATCCTCCCTTCGTGGCAGTCAGCCTTCAGTGAGCCAAGCTGCTCCCTTTTATATCTAGTCTCCAGCCAGAGCATGCCCAGCAGGGCCGCAGGGGCACGGCCTCCCAGAGAGTAGAGTTAATCCTCATGGTACCAGTGCACCCCATCACAAGAATAATTTAGTAACATAATTTCCATTTAAGCTGGGCCAGAGCTTTCTATCTGCAAAGACTCAAACAAGCAACATCATGCTTTAATATCTGTGACACAGACCCCACTGAGAGACATAACAAAAATAGCAAAGGAAGCATCATTTAAACTTGCAACATGTGTCAGATTGGATTTTCAAAAGCAGCCAGTGGTGGCCTAACGGCTCAATGGTAAATCTTCCACTGACTTCGGTGGGAGCAGAGTTAGGTCAATGCTGAGTACCCTTGAAAATCTCCTCTATAACATTTTCTAAAAGCTCTATATGGGTTGAAGAATTCCATCCCCCATCATTATAAGCTTCCTCTGCTGCTGCTTTTGCTGTGTCCCTCAGCTGCAGCCTCTATTTTAATGTTCAGGATTGCTGCTGTTAATAATTTAAAGCAATAAATAATAATAGGATCATTGTTGGAAGGATGCTGCAGAAAATAACACAGTAATAGCCAGCAAGCTCTCTTCCCTCAATGAATAAAGTTTATAACAAGGAAGCAAGTTTCAGAGTAGCAGCCGTGTTAGTCTGTCTCCGCAAAAAGAACAGGAGTACTTTTGTGGCACCTTAGAGACTAACAAAGTTATTTGAGCATAAGCTTTCATGGGCTACAGCCCACTTCATCGGATGCATGCAGTGGAAAATACAGTAGGAAGATATATATATATATATATATACACACACACACATATACACACACACACACACAGAGAGAACATGAAACAATGGGTGTTACCATACACATTATAAGGAGAGTGATCAGTTAAGGTGAGCTATTACCAGCAGGAGAGAACAAAACTTTTTGTAGTGGTAATCAAAATGGTCCATTTGCAGCAGTTGACAAGAAGATGTGAGGAACAGTAGGGAGGGGGGAAATAAACACGGGGAAATAATTTTACTTTGTGTAATGACCCATCCATTCCCAGTCTTTATTCAAGCCTAATTTGATGGTGTCCAGTTTGCAAATTAATTCCAATTCAGCAGTCTCTCATTGGAGTCTGTTTCTGAAGTTTTTTTGGTTGTAATATTGCGACTTTTAGGTCTGTAATCAAGTGGCCAGGGAGATTGAAGTGTTCTCCAACTGGTTTTTGAATGTTTTAATTCTTGACATCTGATTTGTGTCCATTTATTCTTTTACATAGATACTGTCCGGTTTGGCCAATGTACATGGCAGAGGGGCATTGCTGGCACATGATGGCATATATCACATTGGTAGATGTGCAGGTGAACGAGCCGCTGATAGTGTGGCTGATGTGATTAGGTCCTATGATGGTGTCCCCTGAATAGATATGTGGACAGAGTTGGCAACAGACTTTGTTGCAAGGATAGGTTCCTGGGTTAGAGCAGCAAAGAGTCCTGTGGCACCTTATAGACTAACAGATGTATGAGCTTTCGTGGGTGAATACCCACTTTGTCGGATGCGATGAAGTGGGTATTCACCCATGAAAGCTCATGGTCCAATATGTCTGTTAGTCTATAAGATGCCACAGGACTCTTTGCTGCTTTTACAGATCCAGACTAAAACGGCTACCCCTCTGATTCCTGGGTTAGTGCTTCCTGGGAAGCAAGTTAGGGTTAAAATAGGCAGAAACAAAAACTAGCCTGTCTGGAGCTTCAGTCAAGACCTGTCACCCCACACATAGAGCCCATTCTCACCGCATGTAGCTCGACCAGCCATTTTGTAGTCCTTTCCCTAAGAACCTGTGCAAGGTGAGAAGGAAACTAAACTGAAGTTAACCCCCTGTTCACCAAAAAGCAGGTAGTATCCTTTCACAAGCATAATTTTAGCTTTGTGCGTGAGATACTTTGGAGTTTAAATTGATTCAAATATCTTATCAGGAGGGTTATTTGAGGGATATTCATTGTTCTGTGCTATATTTTTTTTGCAGTTGATGAATCAAGAGGCTTCCTTTAGATTCAGACTGTTGCCTGCAAAGATCTTTTGTAAGCACATAGTGTAGTCTTAATCCAACCTCAGTAGCCATTGTAGAAAAGCTGATCCATCTGTGCGGAAAAATTATATTCAAACAACTATGAGCAGCTCAGAAGCAAAAAGATTTGTAATCACGCTTCGTGGGAAGAAAGTGAGGGATTTCCTGTGGCAGTCTGGAGATACAGAGAATGTCTCCCTATATTAGAAGTTAAAACTATTAGAACTGGAGAAGTTGTGGGGCAGCAAATATTTGTAGACATAGCCCCTTTTCCAAGTGCAGTTTGTTCATTAAGAAGAGCTTTAATAAAAAAATAGTATGATTGCAGTTAAAAATATTCTGCAGTGGCCACCACTTCTAGTCATCACAACCCAGGTGTCCTGTTTTCTGCTGAATCATCGCTGGAAATAGAACCTCCAGCCAGGAAACACCTGTCTACCAGGAGGCCCATGTTGACTTAAAAAGTAGAAAAGACCATTTGGCTGGTAGTGTCAGGGAAGAGAAGGGAAAATATCTTCTTAATCTTAACGTAAGATCTGTGAGGAGAGAATTTTAAAGCCATCCAAAATGGGGGACAAAGATAGCAAGGAGAATACATGGGAGGGTAAAAAATAAAGATTTCTATATAATCCAGAATACTTTATAGAAGAGAACTCTGATTTTAGTTCTGCAGTTTTGCTGGTTTCTTTACATCAGTGCATACTAGCTCTGTGTGATTTTTTTTAAAATCAAATTTAAAGCTTTGTTTTTTATAAGTGCAAATGAGGAACCCAACAGGGTGTATGCTGGCACTTGGAAGCAGTTTATAGGCCAGGCATGGCCCTGACCCAGGACAAAGTTATTCTGAGGAATGTAGTTTGGAGGGACTGATGACAGGCCTAGTCCAGGGGCTGTGAGTGAGGGCTAGTGATTGCAGGACTACATAATGCAAACTGTTTGTTCAGTTGGTAGGAGATAAGGGCTGCAGTAGGAACTCTGTGACAGACTGATGATTTCCTGCAATATCCTGAATGAAGTTTATTGAATTAAGTTAAACCTTATTGAATTAGGTTTACTGCCTTTGGGGTCCATTGCATTAAAAATGCAATTACTTGTGTGTTGTTGAGGGATCTTATGTTTGTCCATGGGAAAGGTAAATAGGAGAACAGCAGGGAATGATTAGGCAAATTTCACTCAGGTTGTAACATCTCCAGAGAAACACCGCCCCCTGGAAAGGTTTGAATACACTAGTTCAAACTGGATTCTTCAAGGACCAACAGACAATGAAAGGATTTTTGGATAAATAGCCTGGTTTTAAACTGGCTCATGGTCTCCTTCCTGATTGAGCAAACAGAAGCACCTCTGGTTTACAGAAGGCCCCAGTCCTCAGAGTAGGGTTGGAAGGATTTGACCTACTGAGAGGTCTCATAAAACTGTGCTTGTTCTGAACCTTTATCCCAGGTCACAATGCCACATAATGACTTTGACACCCAAAATGTCTTATTTCGATCTTATATCCTAGAGCTCAGTTTTGTCCACACTGACCTGAGCGGCAGCAAGAACAGACTTTGTAATATGTGATCCCTAAAAGTAGAGAGAAGTCCTACCAGATTACCAGGCCAAAATCAGTCTAAGTGTAAGTATTATCCCACTGGAGACAATGGAAGCACATCTGGCGGCATTTCATCCATCTTCCTGTCCCTGTAATACATTATCTGGTGCTTTATTCAGTGTATTTCTAAATGGAGTTTCCGCTACTTCCCTTGAAGGGTTATTGTGAAGTACGTGATCTAAAATTACTGAAAATTGCCTACACCCTTTACAAATACTCCTGGGGGTCAAATTCTGATCCCATTGAAGTCAATGGCAAAATTCTCATTGATTTCAGTGGGCCAGGATTTCACATGTGGTGTATTTTCCCTCTTGACTCTGAAATTTCTTTCCTCTTCAACCCCCAACTCTTAATCCTGGCTGATCACTGAAATGATGCAGTTACTCTGGTTACCTAAGACTGAAAGGCACTGTATAACAGCAAATACATTATAGCTTCACCTCAACCTGTACAGAATTTTTTGTTTGTATTGCCTCCCGCTGCTCTCCTCTCTCCTTAGGTTGCTTCTAGACAAAGGCTCAAACTGAAACCTCACATTCTAACCCCTGGGGACTGTGTGCATGCATTGCAGTGAGATGTGTACCTCTACATACCTAAAATAAAAACTGTTGGGGGTGAGATTGTAAGATCTGAAATTAGAAGATGTCTGTAACTGTCAAATATCCACAGGAGCTGTCCTATGTCCCAGAGTTTAAACCCTCCCTTGGATGAAATCCTTCAGTGTTCCAGACCCCCTCAGGGATCCCCCTCTTTCTTAAGGGTAGATGATGCAGCCTCAGCAGCTCCAAGACTGAGCATCTGCACCATGGGCTCTGCCCAGTGAGTCCGACCGAGGGCTTGTCTACATTTAAAACACAACAGTGGCACCACTGCAGCTGTGCCACTGTAGTGCTTCAATGTAGATGTTAGCTATGCCACTGGGAAGGGATTTAAAGTGACACACAAAAAAATCATACTTTATATGTATAGCGTTTTCCTTTTGTTATCTAATGGATACAAAGAGTGTATTATCATAAATGTACTGATCAAAGCTTTGGTATTTATAAACAAACCAATGGTTGCATGGGTAAGAGGTATTTGAAACCTACCTAATGTACATCTTAAAACACACCTTTAAGTTGTCCTATTTACAACAGTAACAAAAACAAACATAGCTGACCAGTGAAAAGGCTTATTTGATGCATTTTTCTGTAAGTCTCCATTTCACAGCTCAGACTCTCCCAGTCTCGAATTAGGGAGACAAGGAGGGTGAGGTAATACCTTTTATTGCACCAGCTTCCGTTGGTGTGAGAGACAAGATATTACTTCCTCCACCTTGTCTCTCTAATATCCTGGGGCCAGCATGGCTACAACAACTCAGTCTTGCATTGTCAGTCCTGGCCAATCTTTAGGTTTGCAGTTGATAAGGAGAAGCAGGGTGACCTGCAGCAGTGTAAAGTGTCCTGATTTTATTTTAATCTCCTTGTTCAGATATTCAGAATCAAACACATTCACCAACAGATCCAATGGGGAACTTGTCCAGCATTCCTGGAAAAAAAGAGCTGAAGCTTACAGCTGGAAGCCTTGCTTACAATATTCTAGAACTGGTAATAGCCCACTACTATTGGCTACTTCTCAGCGTGTATCAGCCAAGAAGCTCTTCTTTCTCTTTCATGTGTTTAGCATTGTAAGGTAACTGCATTGTATTTGCAAGACCAATGCTCCAACTGACTTTAGTGACAGCAAGTTTGGGTTTAATGTGCAAAAGATTGTTTTGTTTTTCCTCTGTTAAATTGTACAATATATGATAGCTGTGTAGGAATTAGCCAGGTCATCAGTGTAATTCTGCCAAAAGGTATCAAGACATTTTCATGAAGAGAAGAAGTGACAGAGCAGCCATCAAAAACCTTCGTAACTGACAGTATCCTTAAAAGAACCTTTTTAAATGATAAAAATTGGGTTTAGATATGGAGTTTTTCATTTAGAAAGCTTCTCATAAAACAAAAAAATGATATTGTCAAATGAAACTTTCATGAAAAGTTTTACATTCAGTAAAACTCCATTTTTGACATCTTTTTATCTGGGGGTGGGAGAGAAGATCAGCTCTGTGTAGGTGTGATGAAGCCACTCCTCGTGCTCTCCTAAATCTCCTCACATTTGGAAGGTAAAGGAGTTTATTTGCATTTGCCACTCTTCTGGGGAGTTATTGCTCAGGGGAAAGCACACTTGAGAGCAGTTTTTCACATTATATACAAATCCAGTGTCTAGTCAAAGACAGAATGTGAAATACTTTGGGGACCTGGCAAAAGACAAAATCCCATGAACAACAAATGATGACAAACTCTGCTTTTGAAATGATGAATAAAAACAACCATAGGTTAAAGATTTGACCTTTTGAGCTCAATGGGAGGCTTGATGCTAACTAAAGTGATACTAGAATATAAGATGTGTTTTCAGCCTGGAAACTGGTAAGTCAGATTACCATTTGTACCAGCATGTTATTAAGCATACTGCAGTCTGAAGGGCTGAATGTTCAGAAGGAGTTAGGTTCCTAACTTCAACTGATTTCAAATAGACGGTAGGCCTCTAACTCCTTCTGAGCATTCAGTCTGATATGTTTAGATTCAGTATAGTGTACCTTACAAAAGCTACATGAGTAGCTTTTGTTATTGTAGCTGGTAATACCTTAAGCATAAAATACTTGTATGGATGTGTAGCAGGGTGTCCACTCATCTGGCGGTGCCTCCTGCTGGTCGTCCAGGGAATTAGCTCGCCAGCCTCCGGAGCGCCCTCTGCAGGCCAGTGTCTCGCTTGCTGCTGGTCCTGGAGTCCCTCCCGGACCCCGGTGCCCTTTACCTCGGGGTTCCACCCTGTGCAGTACTCCGCCGTCTCGCTGGGTCTCCCCTCCCCAGGGAACCCCCAACTCCCTGTCCCCACCTTGCCTCAGTCTTTGGCTACTGCCAGTCACCATCTAGCCCCCATTCACTGGGCTGGACTGCAGTATAATTGCCACTCATCATCAGCAAGGAGTATTTGGACCTGCTGCTTCTGCCTACCCTTGGGCTGCCCCTCTGCAACCCCAGTACCTTCTTGGCCTTTAACAAGGCCTGCAGCCTGGGGGTTTTCCAGGCCAGAGCTCCCCAGCTCCTCTGGCCTTTCCCCAGCCCTGCTCCTGTCTAGGGACCCTGCTCAGTGCCGAGCAGCCAGGCCCATCCTTCTCAACAGCTAGAGAGAAAACTCTTCCTGAGCTCTAGCCTAGCAGCCACTTTATAGGGCCAGCTGCAGCCTGATTGGGGCATGGCCCAGCTGCGACTGCTTCCCCAATCAGCCCAGGCTTACTGGTTCCCTGCCACAGCCTTCTCCAGGGCTGCTTTAAGCGCTTCAGGGCAGGAGTGGGGTTACTGCCCCGCCACAGGCTGCTATGACAATAGTAGCTGAGCAGTTCACAAAACTTACTCCATTATACCTTTGTGACATAGGGAAGCAGTGTCCCCATTTTCCAGATGGGGAAATGGAAATGGAGAGACATTAAGAGACTTGCCCAACATAACAGAGAAGTCTGTGGCAGAGTTGGAAATAGATCCATCATCTTCTGAATCCTAGTCAAGTACTTTAGCAGAATACACCTTCAGGAGTGTCACTCACTTCACTACCTTCAACCCATAGTGAAAATATACTAATATCCCAAAAAAATTTCATGTATGCTTTCCATGTATCCTCTCCCATTACTGCTGATCACAAAGCCACTTGGTGTGACTGAGCCCCTGGGTTGAAGGGTATTATGGGTGCATAGTATACTTGTAATTAGCACCTTTATATTAATAGTTTTTAATTATTATTTATACATTTCCACTTCCTTCTGTCTGATTGAATCAATAACAATCTTGCGTTTGTAAAATGACAACTAATTATGATGGAAGTGAGTCAGATGTCATTTTTTACTCCAGTGTTTGTTACTGAATAAATCAGGCAGGAGGAGCAAACTAATTAGACTCAATTAAGGGCTAGGAAATGTGGAACATTTTCTACTTGAAAATTATCTTACAATGACCCTAGTTCTCTAAAAAATATTGCTGAGATACCGGTAATACCCTTGCACTGGGTACAAATAGAGCATGTGAAACTGTGGTGGAAAAACTGTAAGAAATGCATAATAAAAAATTAATTATTACTGCTATTATTTATAACTTACAAAGTTATACATTTCTCTGCAGACAACAAACATACCTGTTCTATACATTTCTGGGATGGTGGTGAAAGGACAGATTGAAAGTCGGTGGAAGTGTGAGGTAACCGGGAAAACATATCTAAGAATAAAAATAACATGCAAAGGTTTGTATAATATTTTACTGAGGCTCAGTCATGATGATGCGGTAGAAATAATATCAAATGTTGCAAAACTGCACGCAGATGACAGTAGATCAATGGATGTTACAGGACTTCAGCTAAGGATATAATAAAGAAAGAGACTAATAATAAAAAACTTGAAATATTTCTGAAAATTCTCTTTGAATGCTATACAGGAGTGCAAGTAGGGTGGTACTCTCCAGTACGCAGTACCGACAAGAAATTTTTAGCAGGTACAGGGTACCAGAAAGACTTTGGGCTAGCCCCCCCCTTCCGGAGGGGGATGGGGCTGCGCTCTGCTCCTTAAAGGAACAGAACACTGCTAGGGAGGGCATTCATTCTTTATATGGCTTTAACTGCACAATGCAAATGCTAAAAAACTTAAACAAAGCCTTTGTTTAAGTTTGTTACCATATGTATTCTGCTGTTACTTTGAACAGGAGTCCTACAGAGGGGAGGGGGATGGAAGGTATTTAAACAGTGCTTTTGATTCTGTTTCTCCCCATTCGTCTGAATTATCCATGACATCCATACTGCATCACATCAAGTCCAAATCATTAGAGGAATGCCTCTGCTTGCACTGACCAGAGGATGTTTGGTGTCAGCCCAGTTCTGTAGCCCGATGGGAATCAGATGTTGTCCCCAGTGTACATAGAGTTCTTCTTTGCAGCCAAACTCGTCTAACATGCATTTTGTTAACTGGAACTGTAGCAGCAAAACAAAGAAAACAAATGCCTCGTTTTCCAGCTTTGTGGGTGAGAGAACTATAAGTGAATATTATAATGCCAGACACTGACAGCCTTAAACCAGCTGCATCAGGAATCTGCCAAGAACTTTGCTGAAAATATGTTCCTCATCTTAGCAACGGAGCTAAGACTTATCACATATCTGCCCACCTTTATTCGAATGAAGCTCCTTCTGAGCTCACAGCTCAGGCATTGCCAGTTTCGTCCAGAGCAATTTACAAACTTGGAACCTAATCCTGTAAAGTGTAAACCCTTAATCATTTGATCAATCCCACTGAAGACAATGGAACTATTTGCATGACTATGAACCATTTTGTGGACTGGTAAGAGTTTCAGGAGTCTGTTCTTATACAGGAAGTTGAATCCTTCATTGAAATGCAATGTTTGGGTACAATACCATAAAGCAGTTTATGATACAGTTCTACTTAAAATTTGTCTTTCAATAAGTCATACATATGCTGAAATGGCTCCTTATCCAACTCCCAGATTCCATATAAACAAACTGAATACTACATATTTTGGGGGAAAGTGAATAAGCATGTTTATGTTTGTATATATGAAGGGGCATGTCGGAGGGAATGGGGAGAGTGTGGAGGCCCCAGGCTGGGGGCGGGGCAGGGAGGAGTCACATGGAGGGTCATGTGGGGTGGTCACGTGCCCTACCCCGTGTGTCCCTCCTATGAATGCAGTCCCAGCAAGAAATGATTTCTACTTGCACCACTGATGCTATACTACTTCCTGGGCAGGTAGAAATCACAATACATGGCAGGTGATCTGACACTGCCCTAACCAGCATGACAGGAATACTAGCATGGAGCAAACCACTACTTTCAAGCAAGAGATGAATGGGAAGAATGTGTCTTCACTGGACAACATAGCTGAAACGTTAAAGTGTGCTGCTTTAGTTCCTGGATGTTGGTGGTTAATGGAATGGTAAATGTTTAATCTGGATCACTGTGACTTGTAGAGATTTAGCATGCTCAGTACTACCTAGGCATGATAGCATGATTTCATGATGCAACACTTATTAAAAGCTGAACTCTTCTCGAACTCTGTATTCAGTGCACTGAAGGTGAGACTCTCCCCACTGACAAAAGCCAGCGCAATACCCTATAGAACCACTTAAGCCTCACACTAAGGAAGTAAGTAGTGGTACATAGAGCCTTTTGCAGACCTCTTTATAAGCTTCCTTCCATGCCTCACTTTCAACATCCACATGCCTATTTCTTTCAACCTCTTTTTTATTGTACAATAAAATACTGTTGTAGATAGTAAAAGGAAAATTCCATTCCTCACTTGCGCATATAAGACTTACTTATATCTTATACTGATGTAAATTGAGAGTAA
Organism: Mauremys reevesii; assembly: GCF_016161935.1. NCBI lineage: Eukaryota > Metazoa > Chordata > Testudines > Geoemydidae > Mauremys > Mauremys reevesii. Next base: position 170,824,761 of record NC_052624.1, on the reverse strand, counting down.
CTCCATCAAAGTCAATGAAGTTGCACTGTTAAAAAACACTACCCATGTAAAAGAGGGAGAATCAAAGCCTCAGCATTCTAATATAATATGTCCTCCTTACATTGTCCTTGGGCTTCATATGGTGCAATAAAAAATCTCATTCTAAAGTCTAGCCCACTCCTTTTCTTTCCTCCTCCCCCAAAAATCCTGCATTGATTTTCCACAGATGTATATACTACTTCTGATCCCTGAAATTATTCTTTCCATATGGAAGGTCCTAAGTACACCCCCTTTGTCCAAGGAAATTTGTTGTCACCCGCTTGAGAAGTTCTAAAGAAAGAAACAGTTTCGCTAACTGAATGGGGTATTTGTTTCATGTAGTCCAATATGAGGAGCATGAGGTGAAATCATCCAGGGTTTTAATGTGGCCCATTTTTATGGGCATGTGGAAACCTTTCCATAGCTAAGGTTGCAACCTATGTCCATAATAAGACATATTAACTGCTTTATAACTTTGGTTCCAAAATATAGCTTGGCCTGAAAATTGCTAGCTTTGCTCTGAAGAAAAAGAAGAATGTTTCTCATACATTTGAACTGTTTTGTCATCTCAGATCATTAAAAACAATCTGATTTGATTTTTTACTTCATTTGATCCCTGTAGCTCAAAATCTGCTTGCTTCTACTTCAAACTTCCCATATAGTTAAATGATCTTCAGAACTTGAGTACTGGCTATACTTGAAGAACAGAGTTTGTAATCAAGATAAGTTATTAACTTTTTTTGTGGAGAGTTTTGAGGCCAGCCCTCTTCCTGCTGCCTTTGGTAGGAGTTATGGGCCAAGAATTAATGCCACTGAAGTCAATGGAGTTATATCAGTGTGAGATCAGAGTTGAGCTATAGGGATGAAATCCCAGTAAAACTTCCATTGACTTCAGGATTTCACCCTAGATCTCGCTCATCTCCTTAATGGTCATGGCAATAATAAATGTACTTCCAACCACCCAATGCTTTCAGATGCTTGGGTATAATTACAGTACTTATGTTCCAGACCCAACTGTTCAGCTCCCCTGAAATGCCGTGACATCAGAGCAGAGAGCATTGAGGAGCAGGGCTTGTCTACCACAGAATTTCAAAGGAGCTGAACAGATGAGCATGTAGTTTCAGGGGGCATATCTGGAAAGCTGAAAGGCATGTCTGGAAAAGGTATCATACAATAAAATAACATCCAACATGCAAAATAAGATGTTATCTCAATCTGGTAAATCAAACTCCCATAAGTATTCTTTTTATTATGGAGTCATTCCAGGATGGCCTTAAATTATGGAGATAATGGAATAAGGATTTAGATCTGTATTACCCCAAGCAGGATTCAGAGGCAATTTAGTATACTTTCTATTATTATACTATACTATACTATACTATAATAGTATAGTATACTTTCTATACTTTAGTATAGAAATAGTAAAGTATACTTTCTATTTAGTATACTTAAATAGTATACTTTCTATTTATCCAAAGCGCGAAATGATTTTCAGCACAGAATTTACTCTTTATGTTAGAAGCTGCCATACACTCCATCTCTTTCTAGATCAGAAATCTGCAATAAAATGTGAAGACTGTCTTTCTAGGGTGCCCAATACTACAAGTCTTTCTCACGCAGATTATCCTTGCTTTCAGTGAATCAAGTGACTATGGATTGCAAGATTGTCCATTGTTTAGAACTGTAGAAGAATGAATACATTATTAAGATTTACTATTAGTATCTGGTTTATTGCTTTTTTCCATGAGAACAAGATGCTGTCTGGCTCTTACCTGGGTGTGCAGTGAGTGGCGAGCATTGAACCTTTCCCTTCACCCCATCTCAGCAAGAACTGCTGTACCAACACTCACTGGAGCGCAGGGATTGCTCCATCCCTGTTCGCCTTGCAGTGCAGAGCATCTCAAAGGGAACTGAGAGGGTTAGGGAGGAGGCAGGACTGATGCAGAGGCGGTAGCAGACTGCATGCCTGAGTGGGGGTACCAACAGAAACACTTGCCCATACACCAGAGACATCTGGGAGGCACATGGCCTGGTTGATGCAGAATGTCACCTGGCAGTACAGCTTCACACCAACCCTGACGTGAACTGTCAATGTTTAGGAGGGAATGTTTGAAAAGACATGAGAAGAGGCTTTTAGGAATTGGCCTATCTTCTGTACATCAGTATATAATGAGGCACTGGATAAAAGGGTTAAGAAGGACAAATTTTCCTCAGTTACACTGGTTTAAATCTGGAGTAATTCCATTATCTTCAAGGGAGTTATTTATTCCAGTTTCATCCAAACGTCAATAAGAGCAGAATCTGGCCCACTGAGACTAATGGATTTACTCTGGATTTATACTTCTGTAGCTGGGCGCAAAAGTTTTGCATGATCTTCAGGCAAACATAAATTTTTAAAAAGCCAAATAATCAGCAGTTTAGCTCTAATAACAGGCTCCATTTCTTGGTCTGCTGCAAACACTTGTGAGGATAAGGAAAAGGATTTCTTAATTCTGAAGTCTAAACTCACTAATCTCTGGTCAGGACAAAATTTAAATAGCAGATGATGAGTTCTGAAGTAGTTTTAAAAATAGTGGAGCACAGTCTGACATTGTGTGTTCTATTATATGTCACGAGAACTCGAAGCACCCTTACTTCCTAAAACCACACAGTCACAGTATAGCAAGAAGGATATTGCTTATCCACAGCCATTGGGTCCCATGATGCTTTTCATGGTCAGGCAAGAAAACTGCCTTGAGTGCAGCCTGATTCTGAGCTCAGAGCAGTTTTATGCTGGTGCAATCCCTTAATTGTTAGTGATTTGACACTTTATTTACACTGGTGTAAATGAAATCACAATCAGGCCTTTTGACTTTTTGGTGGTCTCCACTGTATATAATAAAGAAATTAGTGGCCCATTCCGAACAGATAATAGACAGTACTATGCTCTTTGTGTTAATTTCTTATGGTGCTCTTTCCCTGTTCATTGATCTAGTTATGTGGTAAAAATGTTTCTATTTAAAATGAGCACTCTAATAATAATCTCCATAGGAGGCTGCAGACATACACTGAAAGCTTGTAAGTGTTCAGCTATCCTTTAAGACGTGTACATCACTTCAGTTTTCTTTTCCATTAGTAAAATAGTAGTAGTAGTAGTAAACAGCCACCATTACTTTACAGGTGTACTATGATGCTATTAATAAGGCAAGAATTACTTCAAGAAAACTTCTAGTTACTCATATAGGACTGAATCCCGAAGACCTTAATCAACTTTTACATATTCTTACTCCTCCTTTGAAACTACTGGGAGGCTGCCTGAGTAAGGACTGAAGAAAAATTAGACCCTGAAGTCTGATCTCAGATTAGTTATACATCAGTGAAGCTGAGATTAGAAGCTGGCTCTTTGGAAGGACTTCAGGATTTTGCCCACTAATTTTTTACTAATAGAATTATTCTGAAGAGGGAAGAAAGAGAAGTCTTGTGATTTAAAGGACAATGTGGGTTTTATTCCTGGTTCTTTCGCAGACTCTCTCTGTGATCTTGGCCAAGTCATATAGACTAAAATGTTCAACCTTCCTAGTTACCTAAATGAAGGCATCTAAATTCATACTGAGATGAGTAAATAAGTGACCTGTTTTTCAGGGGGCTTGCACACTGAACACCCATGGAAGTCAGCGTAAGACAAACAGGATATGAGGCGGCAAGTCCAGCTTGCAGTTTTCAGAGACTCAAGCTCAAATTCATAAACCAAAAAAAAAAAAAAAAGACAATCGCATGTCAGATTCAGAGTGGGAAATCAGCTTAGATGTTAGAAAAATCACAGTAATGCGACTTCAATGTCCCCTCAAAGAACTAAACATCAAATTCACTTCTCTTTTCATGTTCCACGGCATAAAAGGAAATGAAAGCAAATTAGAAAGAGAGATGTTTGCGTAAGTTTGAGCAATTTTGCTTTCCTGACCAAAGTAAATAGTGAACTGGAATAGATTATTTTGTCAAATAGTCACATGCTGACAATGCCAGTAGTTAGGCTCCAAGTGCCCGCAAAACCCTTACTTATATGAGTATCCTTTACTCACCTAAATGAAAGGCTTGTTTTGTTGCTCTTTTAACTAGGAGGTCGACAGTCAATGGCAATCACCAGTTTGATGACAGTAGTCATGGCTTCCCGCTTAACAGGGTGGGCACATGAAGGTCGTCATCTTCCACCCAACACCTCTACCAGGGTTTTCTGTATTAGAAAACATCGCACCTCCAGCTATTTGTCAAGACAGAGCCACAGCACGAGAACTTAAATGTGCCGAAAACTACCTGGAACTTCCAATCAGTTTTCCTAATAATAATTTCAATTCCAAAAGAGCTCTTGCACAGGATATAGCTATGTGTGCCTAAATTTTCAGAAATGACTAATGATTTTGGATGGCTCAGCTTTTCAGTATCCAACATGAGACATTTTAAAGAGGCTTGATTTTCAAAGGGCAGGTGCTCAGAAATAATTATACTTGAAAATAATCAGATTTTTATTATTCAAATAACCTCATAAAAAACTGCTAAGATAAGAAAATCAATTGAATAACTATGACCTGATTCTTCAGACCTGGGTGGCTAAGTTAGGCTCATAAATCCTTATATAGGAACATAAATATGTGACCTTTTTATTTTTTTAAATGTGCTGAAAACCTACACTCCAATGGACTTTCATTTGGACGTCTAAATATGGATTCAGGAGTAGAGTTGAGGGAGGAATTGATTTTTTTTTTTTTTGGTTCGGGACAGACCCAAATATTCAGAACAAAAAATTAGTTTGGTTTGAACTTTAATTTTTCTGAATTTCCTTGTTGAAATGAGAAACTGAAAAAAAAAATTAGTTTCACAAACACTGGGCACATTGTGTTTCCAAAATGAAATTTGCTCTCTAGGACCAGCAGCTGCTGAGTGAAATTGACAAGAATGCAAATTTCAACCAGCTCCTGCTGGGACTCCCAGAACTGGATTCCAGGCCCGGTGGACTGCCCTGAATTTGGGTATACCAGGGATTTGACTCCTAGGCTAGCCTGGAGTCTGGAAGCTCAGAGAACAGGACTCTGGAGGCTGGCAGGCTCCCTGTCACTAAGCTATGGAAACACCAGAAGATTCCCAATGGAAATATGCTTGAGTTTTGGTGAAAGTTTTGTCAAATCTAAAATAGTTTTGATAAAATATTTCAGTCCAAGAAATCGTAATTTTCCAATGAAACTTAGTTTCATCAGAAAATTTCTGACCAGTTCCATTTAGGAGACTAGTTTTAGGCACCCACGTTAAACATATTTTGGCCATACACCAAAAGAAACTGATAACATTAAATTGATTATTATGACTTAACATTACTAAAAATGTAGAAACCTATGGTTAATTCCCCCGTTCCTCCCCCAGGGTCCTTATCCCATCTTTAATCCTTGGAACTGACATTAAGGTTAAAAATAATGATACTGAGAATAATTGGTTCTTGATTTCTAATCATGGCTGTGACACTTGTTTGCTGTGTGATCTCTGGTAAATCTTTTAACCTTTCTGTAGTCCATTTTGTTCATGTGTTCTTAAAAAGAGAGAATTCTTGCGACACTCTGCAAAGGAGGTAAACACAGAGCCGGTGCAGCCCATTAGGTGACCTAGGCAGTCGCCTAGGGCACTAGCATTTGGGGCGTGGCATTTCGGGTCCTTCGGCGGTGACCACGGTGGCCGGATCTTCGGCCACCCCGGTCATCATCGGCATTTAGGCGGAGGGACCTGGGGCAGGGGGGCGTGGGGAGGGCTGCCTGCAGCAAGTAAGGGGTGGGGCAGCACACAGGGGAACCGCTCCCCGCCCCAGATCACCTCTGCTGCACCTCCTCCCCTGAGCACACTGCCCCGCTCTGCTTCTCTCCCTCCCAAGCTTGCAGCGCCAAACAGCTGATTGGCACCGCAAGCCTGGGAGGCAGGAGAAGTGGAGCAGCGACAGCGTGCTCGGGGAGCAGAGGTGAGCAGGGTGGGGAGCTGCTGCACAGCTCCTCGGTCCGGGGGGAGCTGCCGCGGGGTGGGGCCTTAGGGTGGGGGTTAGAAGATGCCACGGGGGGGGGGCGCCTTAGGGCGGAGGGGTGCCAGAGAGCTGCCACAGGGCTCGGGGAGGAGCGGGGCACAAGGTGGAAGTTAACAATTGTCAGACACAGCTTTGACTCTAGCCAACCCTTGTTGTCTTGGGTTTTGTTCCAGACAAGAAGGAAGAAGTCTCCTGGGATTTAGGCTGGCTCTTTTTGACAGGAAACTGTGGAATTATTTGGGAGGGGGGAGGTGTTTTTTAAATGGAAACTGTGGAACAAAAGTATCTCCCTTGTTTTACTCAGATTGCTGTGTTACAAGAGGCTGACTATAAAACGCATACATTCTTGACTAATTCTAAGGTAATTTTCAGAACACAAAACAGGAATCTGTCCAGGCTAAACCGAAAAGTCACTGAATAGCTGAATTTGTTTTCCTTCAGAATGTAGCACTAATTAATAAAGTTGCTGCAAAAACAAAAAATGAGCACTCTGCCCCTCCACCCAGCCATTACCACTTGCTCAGGCAGGTGGAGGCATGCTCCATTCTCAATCATCTTCAATCCTAAATCCCATGACCTGACTGGGTCTCCACAAGCAGGCAGCCTATTATATTTCATGTCAGTTAAGCTGTGCTTCATGTTTCCTTTCCGAATTGAAGACTGAAGGGCCCTAGAATTGTTTCACTGTGCATTTAAATAAACAAACAAAGCTGAGATGCTTTATACGTTTTTAATTGTCACTCCTTCCATTTCATTTACACCCACCCCAGCCCTCTTATCTTTCTCTTTTTCATCTACACTGCTGGTTCGATCTTTCCTTCCCACCTCAGCTTTGGAAAGGAAAGACTAAAGGTGAAACTCTGGCTCCACTGAAGTCAGTGGCAGAACTCTCAGTGACTTCAGTGTAACAAGGATTTCACCCTAAGGTTCTGATGATCCTGCAAATACTTACACACATGCTTTGCTTTATACCTGTGAGTAATCCCACTGAGGCCTGGATTTACATGTGTGCAGCAGAACAACAGGGATTTGCACTGGTGAAACTACATCAGCATAGCTACACTGGTGCAGAAGTCCCCACTGCAGACAAGCCACCAGTTTCATGGGGACTGTTCTGAGACAGAGGTCAGAGAAAAGGCAGCCTTTGTTCACCACCAATGCTGCAATCTGAATGGCAATGGCCATTGCACATTGTTGGAAGTGCTGCTCTCCATGGGAGAGGTCCCACAGCAACTGGAGTAACATCATTCAGGATCCTCTGGAATAGTTCACGTTCTCTTTTGTTTATAGTTTCAGGTCAGTTTTGTTTGGGGGGTTCTCATGCACTAGGATGCTGCTGCAGTGTTTGGGTGGCAAACACTGGAGGGAAATAATTAGACTTGAATATATTTTCATGAAAATGTTACTATTAGTTCTTTGAAAAAGCTATGGTTTTTTTTTTTTTAACAAAACATCAGTTTGGGACCTAGACTACCCAGCAGCGTTTCTTTGAGTAAATGGAATTCAAGGAAGACATACACGTGGTATTGAATTGTATTAAACAGGAGCATCAATCATTGACATTGAGTAATGAGCCTATTGTGGCTGCTGTTGGAAACTAATAATACTAATAATTACTGACCATATGACTTGTCTAACCTGAACATCACAAAAGCAAAAGAGGTGATTGTCATTGGTTGCTGACTGGATTAGGCTTGTAGAGTGATAGTTCTGGACAAGGTAGTATGGGGGCCTAAATAAAATATTGATTATGTAAAAAACAAAATAGCAAACCTTGAGTAACAGCATCTTTGTGCAGCAGAAATCAGTGACTTTAGCCTGTGATGCTACTTAGTAAGATCATGAGCCCATTTCTGCTGCAACATTTATTGATCCAGGTCCCACGGTATAAGGTACTTTAGTCTTGTCAGTGTGGAACGGACTCAACTGTGTTTATGCTATGGACCCATGTGACGTCTATAGTCACTACAGTCTTTTTAATTTGTCTAACTTGGGGCCAGATTGTGCCTACTCCTTTCACCGGTGCACAGTGTGACTGGAGGGTTTCTACAAGGAGCTTTCTATTTCCCCAATTGTATGGGCTGAATAATCATTTTAAAGCACAGTTAATGCTAATGCTGTTTGCCTACCTCTAAAGCCAGTCCAGTCATAGTACAACTTAGAGATCCAGTATGGAGCACATCTTTAAAAGTAGTTGTAAAATTGTGTATAAAATGATTATAGCCTTATGTAGATAGCTAGGCAGATAGGGCCAGATTCTTCCATTCTTTGCACTAGTGTGAATGGAGAAAATAACTCCAGTGGACTAGAAGCAGAGTTATACTAACATAACACTTGTGTAAGTGAGTTGAAAATCAGGTCCACAGCATTCAGAACGTATTCATATGAACCATATTAAATATGGCTTCTTGTGGAGAGCAGAAAGAGACACAGTCCCTCATTTTCCAGTGTGCCAAATTGTACACTCGGATTTTGTTTCTCCTAAAATTTACCTCTGGTTGAACCCCATCACTCGTAGCAATGGAGAGTTAGCTAGTGTAGACTGTTGTAGGAGCAGCAGTGATCTGTATACTCTGTATAACCTGTATGCTCAAAAGGTCTGCTACACTTCCCCTCCCCCCCCTTTGAATACCTGTGAAGTGGCTTTCCCCTCCCCCTCCCTCCTGGAATGCTTGTGGGATGAATGGGCTGCTTGAACAGCTGGAAGATCAGAAGGGCTACCAGGTAGACAAGATATCTGGGATTCTAATTAGGCAGCGATCAAACACCCAATGCATGGACACTGTCTGAGGTGGAGTGTGACCAACCAGACGCAGCCAAGTCATCTCTAGTCGCAGGCCATGAGGAGCAGGTCCTTAAAAGGGGAAGGAGCCATGTGCTCAGGAGTGCACTCACAAGATTGTACCTCCCATGAAGGCCCTTCACCCGGACCAGCTGGCCAGTGGTTCACCACGTTGCATTTCATTGTGCCTTAGGAAGACTTACTTTCATCGCACCATCCATCGCTGTGCTGTGGGACACTTACCTTGAAGGATCCTGACATCTCCAGTGCCGTGCCTGTCCTGGGAGTGTAAGTGTGACTACTCCCACTTCTTTTGAGCTTAGCTATCAGTTTAATAAATGTGCTGCTTTCTGCCAAACTGTGGTGGGTCATTAGTCCTCCCTAAGCTTACTTGCTGGCCCAATTTTGGGTAACATAGACAAGGCATTTGACCTACTTTGTTGTGTAGATCAGATCTGAGTAGGGTTAGATGAGTATCTAAAATGCTGGTGAATGTCTGGTGTCCTGTCTATATCAGCGTGTATCACTGTTGCTACCACGAGTGCAGCTCTAAAACTGGAGCAACAGTGGGAAGTGCTATGGAAAAAGCCCTACTGTAGACACAAACCTTCAAATCAACATGTCTTGCAATTGCCATTTCCAGGGAGTGGCTGTCTAAGAGGAATTCAGAATAAAGAAGAAGCCACAGGGCAAATTGTGCAATCCACCTTCACGTGTACTAGGTATGATCATATGTAATGTCTGAGTCAAATCTATAGATACTTGTAAAAAGGAAAATCAAAAGAAAACCAAGGGTTAGAATCTGCAGATTCTGTGATTCAACTCCCACTGGCGGTAGGTGCTGGTGTCATTAAAGTAAACTAAGGGCTGAATCCTATTGAAGTTCATGCATGGAACAGCTATAGGACCAGGCCCTAAGGCTTTTTAAAAATTAGCTGTGAGGGAAACTGTCTTCTTTCCAAGGCTCAGCTTCATCACAACCATTGTGTATTGCCCACTTAGTTACCCAAGATCTTGTAATGGCCTTATGTAGTGTTCAGTTATGGCACAAATAAACCCTTAGTTGAAGTAACTTACTTGGCTTCACTTAAGGAAACAAGCAGCAGCTTTCTACAGGTCCAACGAGCATCCACCCGGCATTCCCTAATAGGTTTTAGATGTTTTATTAGTTTCATAACAAATGCATGATATAGAAACTTAGCGGGAGATGAGTGCTCAGCACCTCACAGGATCTTGCCCCATGTGAATAAACAAAAAGATATTACATGATCTGTCATGACCTTTTTTTATATTTGTGACAATAAAAGGGTGGAAGGGAACATTAGAGACCAAAAATATTATAATCCTTTAACCAGATGGCAGGCTCCTGGGGAAAAAACTTCATGAAGGCAACATAGTAATTGACTTAAAAGAGCCCCAAAAGAAATGTCTATACACAGAACATGAAAGAACTACCCATATACATGCACACAGCAGCGATGCTAAATAGCACAGAGGAATAGAGCATAATAGCTAAGAACAGTCAGAGATTCACTACAAGCCCCTTTCTGGAAGGGAAGGGAAAAAAAAGGAGGGGGTAGGAAATAAGAGAGGAATGGTTTCTGTCTTGCTCCTGGGAAGAGTTAGAAAAATAGAACACTTACCAATACAGAAGAAAAAGGAAAATAGTTCTGTGTATTATTCATGCTTCATTTGTATCTCACTCATTCCCTACTCTCCCACAACCCAGAACAGCTTCTGACGGCATGAAAGGGACTATAAAACCAAATAAGAACATCAACAGTACGTGTGTGTTTTGGGGGAAGGGAATAGAAATAATGGAACTCCCACCCCGATCTTTCAGCAGCTGTACTCTCAGGAACCTCCAAAACAAAAGCATGGCTTGAAACCCTGTTCTCCGGTAAAGGTCTCTGCTTTGAAACCCAAATAACTAAAAATGGGGGAGACCGTGGCTCATCCTGGAGATGGAGGAAGTTTCATTAAAGCTGACGACTGGGTTGTCATGCACAGACTGAACTACCAAGGGTATGATGGGCTCAAACTTAATTCCTGATACTATAGTACTGATGTATATTACAACTATACTGAAATACCTCATGTATTTACTTAGCTTATTGCTCTAGCTTCTGCAATGGCAGTCATCATTTACATCTATAATTATGCTATGCAGATATGTCAAATCATCTGTGCTTGTTTTGACTTGATGTAGCTGAAGTAGTAAATGTAGACTAGCCACACATTGCAGAAGCAGTTATGCACATCAGTCCAATTTGGCAGCCATTGCTTTTCACACCAAGGATTCCATCCTGGATTTCTTTCATACCCAAGGCTCCCATTGATTTTAATGGGAGTTTTGAGTGCATGGGGACTGCATTTTGTGAAATGCTTTCTTGGTCTGTGCAGATACCTAAGGGATTCATCTTGCAAGATGCTGAGCAGTTTGAGCCTGATCCTGCAAAGCATGTAGGCACATGCTTAAGGTAAGCATGTGAGTAAGTATTTGGCCAGCATGCTCAACATTTTGCAGGATCAGGGCCTAAAAGAGAGAGGCTAATCCTGGGCCTAATGTAGTGGAGGGAAAGCAAAGATCACATTTATTTCAATTTCAACATCACTAGCCCTAAAATGACCCACAGGGCAATCACTGACCTTCCAAGTTGTAGTATATTAGCTTAGACTGTTCCTTAGAAAAGGAAAAATTAGAAGGAAACTAGAGCAGCTTTGAATCTCAAAGTCAATGAACCACACTGATAGATGAATTCTTCTTTAGGGTATGCATACAGTACAATTGCACATACACTGATCTTAGTAATTTCAGGTATTAACAATGTAGTTTCCCTTCTGAAACAATACGATTTTTAATTTTATAAAATGCTACTTGCCAAATAGCTAAGAGATTTCAATTTACATTCAAGCCGCTCTTTCTTGTGCAATCTTAGACAAGTCACTTCACTGGCCTGTGCATCCTCCTCCCTATCTATAAAATCAGAATACTTGTCTGCCTTTGTAAAGCACTTCAAGAGCTACTGATAAAAAGTGCTACATAAGAGCTAGGTTGTTATTATTAGGCCACAAAAGAGATAACTGTAAACTGTGCTTAATTTCAGCACATATATCTTTGTGCCCAAATTAATATATATTAGGCTGAGAACCTGAATAGTGTATATCCAGTCCATCTTTCATCTTTTTACATCTACATTTTTAGTATACTGCAGGTTGATTTGCCACATTTTTTACTAAACTTTGGTATGCCTGAAACACATTAAAGATATACTTAGTATACAACCTTTTTTCTATGGGCTAATAAAGGGTAAAATTGTTTCAACTAGCAATTGTTCTTTAGCTAGATGAAGCTAGCTTACCCTTTGGCATGAATATATCTAGCTTTCAAATGTGGTTACAGATCCTTGAACATTTATAATACATTTCTTAATGGAAAGAATTTCAGGCTTTGCTAGTAAATCAAATTCATTGTCAATGCTGAGGGAAAGGAGGGACTCTTTCAACCAGTTTTTACCCAGAAAACATGCTATAAAGTGTAATAATCATTTATGCAACATTTATACACCTCTACTCCGATATAACGCAACCCGATATAAAGCGAATTCGCATACAAGGCGGTAAAGCTCTGACACGCTGCTCTGAGCAGCGCGTTAAGGGTGCCGTGCAAGGCCAGGGCCGAGGGGTTCGATAAGGGGCAGAGGGTCTCGGGGGCGGTCAGGGGCTCCCCCCCAGGGTTGGGGGGGCAGGAGCTGTGGGAGGGCACTTTTGGGGGGCCCGCAGTCCCAGAGTGGCCTGGGAGATTAGCGGGGGGCCGGGAGCAGCCCACTCTGCTTCCCTCGCCCCGGCCCCAGCTGTGTCACTTGGGGGAGGGGGCTTGGGGGAAGGGATCTCCCTGCACTCACCGGCAGCGGTGGAAGCGTAGCAGCCCAGCCCCAGCCAGCTCCAACAGGCAGGTGAGTGCAGGACCTTTCCCCTGCCGCCCCCCAGCAACATGGCTGGGGGCGGGGCAAGGAAAGTTCCCGCTGCAGGTGAATGCAGGGGGGCATGCTTTCCCCAACCTTCTCGCACTCACCAACGGTGGGAAGCGGAGCACCACGGCTGGGAAGTGGCGGAGTGGAGTGGGCTGGGGCCAGGCTGCTCTGCTTCCCGCCGCTGCCAGTGAGTTCCTGTCAGGGGGTGGGGGGCGGTGGTGGATAGGGGTCAGAGCAGTCAGGGGACAGGGACCAGGGGGGTTGGGTAGGGGGTGGCATCTTGGGGGTGATTAGGGACGGGGGTCTCTGGAGGGGGTGGTCAGGGAACAAAGAACAGGGGGGGCCAAAGCAAGTTTGATATAATGCGGTCTCACCTATAACACGGTGAGATTTTTTGTCTCTCGAGGACTGTGTTATATCAGGGTAGAGGTGTATTATGGATAGTCCAATGCTGCCTGGGTATGACATGCCCTCCACTCCCATTGACTTCAGTGGGAGTTAAGGGCACTCATCACCTCACAGGATCAGAGCCAGCTCTAGTCTGCAGGAGTGATAGGAGAACACAGCAAGAATACAGAATTCCAACAGAGCTCTGGCTGTGCATTCATCCCTCAATCAGACAGACCACCCTTTAGTAACATGAAAGATATTTCAGTCACCAGCCCATTTAATCCTGGGTTGCCTTTCACCAAAAGGTTTCAGAGGAAAGATCTTGTCATGGGAATAACAATTCCCTAAAGACTAAAAGATGAGGAGTTACTGTGAATTATAGATGCAAATAAGTTCTAATAGGAGGGATCTAACAAGGAAGAATTGAATGGGACCCCCCACGCCATGTTGTCTGCAGGTGTTAGCAGGGATTGGGTTGCTGTTTAAAACTCATTATCTTCTCTTTACTTTCTGCGTAAGTGAATAAAGTTTCTGCCCCCACTGCTTTGCAAGATTGGGATTCCTGAACAGGAGAAATAAGTGACTACAATTCATTTATTCCAGTACCACTGGTGAAAGAGCAGAACAATGCAATGAGCAGCTAGCTTTCCCCCTCTAAGTCTTTTACCTCCTCCATTTAAAAACCCAGCCAGCCCAGGCCTGTAAATTCCACCTGGTTCTTCATCCATGGTATCTGGATTGGCCATCTTGCTACTTTAGGAAGGAACCTGCAAGGTGCTAAATATCTCCTGTCAGGTGACCTCACGGGCCTGGGTGCTGGGTTGCTGCATTATCAGGTCAATTCCTTTACATTTTAAAATTATTTCTGTTATTTAGTGGTCATTGCAATAGCTATTCATTGACATTTATCTCATAGCTTTCCAAGTGTTTAACAAAGTATCATTATCCCCGTTTTACAAGATGAGGAAACTGAGGCACAGCATAGTGAAATTACATGCCCGAAGTCACCCAGCAACAGAACCCGGATTAGAGCCAAGGCCTCCTGAGTCTAAGTCCCATTGCCCAGCCACTGGTACATGCTCCAGATATAAGGCTGGACTGGAGGGCAACCTGCTTTCAGGATTCTCATAGTAGCAATGGACTCCAATTCTCTCCTACAGGCTGTGCTGCCTGTGAAAACCTGTTGAAACCAGGTCATTTTGTTTATGAAGGGAAATAAAGAAATTAATTATCACTAGAATGTTGTTGAACTGTTTATTATAGTGAACATTTTATTCATCAAATGTTTGCATGAACAAGTTTCATCCTGTGGGTAACCTGGATTTCAAAGTGTTTAACACTTGCTGCACTTTAGAGAAAAGAAGGAAGATGGCAAAAGTAGATTAAAAAAAATTTATGTTCTCTCTTATTGTAGAACCCTCTCTCCTCTATTTGTGCCTTTATTGTACTCATTATGATGCTATTATGGAACAGGTCACAATAATACTATGGAACAAAGTTCTGAGATTGACACCTTATGTACATTATTTTTTGTGTGTGCTTCAGTCTAACAATTGAATGTCAGTTTTCCACAAAGGGTTTGGGTTATTTCAGCAAGCAGAGAAATAGACAGTAGGCACTGTGCATGTATTTTTAGCTGATTTCATTCTGCTGGAAAGCATTCCTTTCTTTAATATCACGTGTTAGTGAAAGTTATGGTTTGCTAGGCTGAAAAACTCTGAGGCACAAATCTAAAGAATTTAAGTGGCTGGGAGCTGGCATGTATTTAAGAAATATGATTGCAACATGACAATCAGATCACTTCAAAAACCTCATAGCATAAAATACACACTCACATGGCATCTTTATTTGCTAAGGTATCTATGTGCCGGCAAAACAATCTCTCCTCCCTTAAATATGGATAATAACCATCCTACACAAGTCATATAAAAAGCCACGTATCAGGAAATGGATAAAAATGTGTCTTAATAAAGGCCCTTCCTTTAAAAAAAAACAAAAAAACAAAAACCAAATACATATTTCCAGTTCTCTATTGTGTCACAGATGTTTCTCCACTGACTGTGATTATGCTGCATATAAATTATCTAAATGAATGCAAATAACCACCCTCTATCTACTTTTAAAAAGTGCACTATCCATGTAAATTGAATAGCAGAAAACAAAAGTATGAAAAAACAAATGGAACAATCATTTTCATTTGCAAGATGCACATCCCTTGTGGTTATACATGCTTATTGCAAATCCATTTTATGGCCCAAGGTGCTGACCTACTTTCCTCCTAGACATACTGCTATTCTACTGCAAATCATTTTTTTGTGTGAGAGCATTTTTCCACTAAATTTTTATGGATGCAAACAACATCTGATTATTATGAAGTAATCTTTCATCTAAAGAAACAATCAATTCAGTTTTAAAGCTGCACCACAGTTTATACTTAAGTCAGGACTCTTTTATATTTAGTAGGGCTGTTGATTAATTGCAATTAACTCACGTGATTAACTCAAAAAAAAATAACTGTGATTAATGGCAGTTTTAATTACAGTGTTAATAGAATACCAATTGAAATGTATTCAATATTTTGGATGTTTTTCTACATTTTCATATATATTGTATTCTGTGTTGTAATTGAAATCAAAGTGTATATTATTATTATTATTTATTATTATAAATATTGCAAAAATGATAAACAAAAGAAACAGTATTTTTCAGTTCAAATACTGTAGTGCAATCTCTTTGTCATGAAAGTGCAACTTACAAATGTAGGGTTTTTTTTGTTACATAACTTCACTCAAAAACAAAACAATGTAAAACTTCAGAGTGTACAAGTCCACTCAGTCTGACTTCTTGTTCAGCCAATCGCTAAGACAAACAAGTTTGTTTACATTTATAGGAGATAATGCTGCCCTCTTCTTATTTACAATGTCACCAGAAAGTGAGAACAGGTATTTGCATGGCACTTTTGTAGCTGGCATTGCTAGGTCTTTACATGCCAGATATGCTAAACATTCATATGCCCCTTCTTGCTTTGACCACCATTCCAGAGGACATGCTTCCATGCTGATGCTTGCTAAAAAAAATGTGTTAATTAAATTTGTGACTGAACTCCTTGGGGGAGAATTGTATGACCCCTGCTTTGTTTTACCCACATTCTGCCATATATTCATGTTATAGCAGTCTCGGATGATGACCCAACACATATTATTCATTTTAAGAACACTTTTACTACAGATTTGACAAAATGCAAAAAAGGTACTGATGTGAGATTTCTAAAGATAGCTACAGCACTTGACCCAAGGTGTAAGAATCTGAAGTGTCTTCCAAAATCTGAGAGGGATGAGGTTTGGAGCATGCTTTCAGAAATCTGAAAAGAGCAACACTCTGATGCGGAAACTACAGAACACGAACCACCAAAAAAGAAAATCAACTTTCGGCTGGAGTGGTGGCATCTGACTCAGATAATAAAAATGAACATGCGTCAGTCCGCACTGCTTTGGATTGTTATCGAGCAGAACCCATCATCAGCACAGACGCATGTGGTTGAAGCATGAAGGGGCATATGAATCTTTAGAACATATGGTATGTAAACATCTTGTGATGCCAGCTACAACAGTGCCATGAGAACAGCCTGTTCTCACTTTCAGGTGATGTATACAAGAAGCAGGCAACATTATCTCCTGCAAATGTAAACAACTTGTTTGAGCGATTGGCTGAACAAGAAGTAGGACTGAGTGGACTTGCAGGCTCTAAAATTTTACATTGTTTTATTTCTGAATGCATTTTTTGTACATAATTCTACATTTGTAAGTTCAACTTTCATGATAAAGAGATCACACTACAGTGCTTGTATTAGGTGAATTGAAAAATACTATTTCTTTTATTTTTTTACAGTGCAAATACTTGTAATCAAAAATAAATATAAAGTGAGCACTGTACACTTTGTATTCTGTGTTGTAATTGAAATCAATATATTTGAAAATGTAGAAAACATCCAAAAATATTTAAATAAATGGTATTCTATTATTGCTTAACAGCATGATTAATCAATGATTTTTTTTAATCGCGTGATTAATTGTGATTAATTTTTTAAATGCTTGACAGCCTTAGTATTTAGTGAATTAAGTAACTTTTTTCTGGTACAATACTATATAATCACTCACTGGAGGTGTAAGGGGCTGATCCTGCATACAGTTATGTACATAATTAATTTTAGGCATGCAAGTAATCTCATTTTCAGCACTTCTAAAAATAAGATGTATTTGTATACAATATATATGCCTAAATATGACTTTTTTGGCATTGAATCATTTTTTGTAAGCAGGCAGTAACATGCACACAAGTTTTCTTGTGAAGTTTATGTTTTCAATTGCTTTGAGCACTTTAATTAAACTGTGAAGGAGTGTGCGGGGGGTGAGGGGGAGCTGTGTAACTGAAAGAGAGAAAAGTGAATTGTACAAATGAAAAATCAAAAGGGCCCAAACCTGTGAGATGCTGAATGCCCCATGGGAATGAGGACGCTCAACACCAGGCCTGAAATATAAGAGAATTTCAATCTGTACGGTACAGAGCTCCTTCAAGTTGATTTCAGCAGGAATTGGGGGAACACAGCAGGGGGCAAAAATCAGTCCCCGTCTGTATTGTAATGAAAAAAATACAATTAAACACATAGTATTCAAACAGTGCTTCAGCTGCTATATTTAGAAGCAACACAAGGCTGACATCTTAAAAATGAGTGTGATGCACAGTTGCCTTCACTTCCTTAGGATATGCAGTGAGGTTTTTTTCCCCTTGGGTTACCACAGCAACAGTTAGAAAATAAAATGCCTCTCTTGTTTTGTTTTTACATTGAAGAACTTGGGAGACCACCATGTACTGGAACAAGAGAAGAGATTACAAAAGCCCCCTTATAACACAAAGAACTGTGTTAAGTTCTTCCCTCAGTACAAAAGTTCACATCAATCCCTTTTCCTTGAAAACACATTGACTATTCCTAACAGCTAATAACAAATACAGAAGAGAAGTCTTGTCTGTCAGTGATATGGAATCTTTTTGTGGAGAGCCAAGAAGTGGGTGGGCCTTTACCACACACTGCACTGTCTGCTGTGGTAGCAATGTGTGAAATTTCTGTGTAGATTGCTGAGTTGCTTATTTGGTTTACTTTCATTTGTCAGATTTAGGCCCAATCCTGCTTTTTTTTACTGAGGTCAGTTTGTTGGCTATTTAGTTTGACTGGGGCAGGATCCAGTTCAATCTTAAGGGACTTGGGTATCATTACTCCAGCTTTTAAAAAAATTCAATATGATCTATAATGAAAATTAAATTGGGGAAATATGGTTCAGTTGTGGTTTGCTCTTTTCTCTGACGTTCTATTGTGCTGTAGAATGGATTTAACACAGCTGTGCTGATAAAGAAATTGAGTCAATAGAGAGTGTGGGCAGTTTATGTGTGCGTCCCTGGGAAAAGGATCAAAATTCTTCTGTTGTGTGTCTTGAAGCATCAGAATGTTTTAGTGACTTATCAGCAATTCCTACCAACAAGTTGAAAATTGAGAGGGTTTTGCTTACTCAAGGCTTCATGTAGTTTACGTGTCAAGCATCTTTTTCACCCTTTCTTAATTTAAAGTGTTTTAAAATTCAGCAATATCTGCAATAAAGGTAAACAACAATGCAATGTGCAGTACCTTTCATATGAAAAAGCTACACAACCATCCCCCCAACATTGATTCAGCTGCAATCCCCTCAGAGTAGCTATCTGTCCATCCTTATAGGTTTTCTGTTCCACAGCTCTGGTAACTCCTTGTATCTGCCCTCTGCTTGCATCCTCAGCTGTTGGTTTGTTGGCTGCAATCCTGGTCTGAGGAACCCTAGGAGTTTATCACATCAGCAAACCAGCTCTGATGTGCTACTGAGTACAGTAGCAGGTTAATGTGGGAACCTTAGGTCTTCCAAAGAACCTACCCCTCTCACTTCTGGCCACTGTAGGGTCCAGGGAAAGTGTCCAGCAGCCCACTCTTCCCTCACTGCAGTTCTGCTGTCAGAGCTGGTGAACTGCAAGGGAGCAGAACCCGATCGCGTTGCAATTTGCCAATAAGCAAAAATTCTTCATCAAGGTGCAGGTACCCCCAACCAAACACTTCTGGTTTTGTGCCTTCATTTACTTTGGGTCTAGGAAGTACCACTTACTGTTCAGATTCACAGGTGTTTCAAACAACTCGAACAACAACCCTCACCCCCCCCCCCCCATAATAGGCATCTCTCTAGTTCTGGCAGATAGCTCTCTTGACTGATAGACCTTACACCCATGCTATCCAGCCCCAGCATTGATTTCTCCTTAATGAGGATCTGCTTAGGATGGGGGTGAACCAAACTACTGTATGGTTGCGAGAACGCGTGCAATGCTTTTGCAGGCTCAGTCAGGGGTGCTGCTGGCCCTCGGGGGCAAAGAGGGAAAGCCAGATTGGTGGAAAGCACCAGCGAGTTTGCTAGGTTCCCCCCTGCTTTGCCGCTATAATCCCATATGTGCTTCTAGTCTCGCTCTTTCCTCAACAGTACACCACGAGTCCAGGCTCCTGTCCTGCTTTAGCTAACACTGCGTGGGAGGCTCGATATGGCAGGCACTCATCTCCGAGCCAATCCCCCCGGAGAGCCGCCGACACTCCTGCTGCGGAAGGCATCTCTCCAGAGCAGCGGGGTCTGCCTTTAAAGCCACGTGCAGGCTAGAAGCGGGCGCGGAGAGGCCGCGAATGCAGCAGCCAGCGGCTGGGACGGGGGGAGCTGTCTCTTCCCAGCTATTGGGGCTGGAAGAAAAACTTGTAGGCTCAGTGGGAGGGAGAGCAATTTCTCGGCCGCTCAGTGGCTGTCTGTGAGATCACCCCGAGGCGCAGGACCCCGGCCTGGGACCCTGCTCAGCGCTGGGGATGGGGCGGGTGTTGGCTGTGGACTCTCAGCTGCTGCTGCTGCTGCTGCTGCGGGGAGGGAGCCTGGCAAGCGCAGCTCAGGAGGAGGCTCCGCGGGCCGGGGCTTTTCGCTGACCCCTCCCCAGCGTGCCGGGATCGGCAGCGCCAGCGAGCAGCAGGGAGCTGCCCCGGCCGGAGCGCGCAGAGCAGCCGCCCAGGCGGGGCCAGGGGGCAGCGCGCCCGATCGCGTTGCAATAACCCGGCCCTAGTCCCTTGGCGAGAGGAGGCAAAGGGGGCTTCGGCCTCTGCCTGCTGCCGCCGGGAGACTCCCAGCAGCCGCCCCCAGCATCCCGCCCCCGCGGGATCCGGAGAGAGGAAGCCGAGGCCGGGGGAGCGGAACTCGCGACCCTCCCCCGCGCGGAGTCCCGGGCGCAGAGGAGCCGGCGGGGCGGGAGCGGGGAGCGGGGAGGGCTGCCTGCCTGGAGGCGCCTCCTCGAGCTGCTGCGTGGGGAAGGAGCCAAGGCGCAGCAAGAGCTGAGTGTGCAGGGAGCGCCCGGGATCGGACTGCAAAGGGCGCTGCCTCCTGCCTTGGCCACGCGGCTGCCGGGCGCCGCGCAAAGTGCAAGAAAGTCGGGGAAAGTTACTGCCCGTCGAGGTCTCTCCGCCGTGCCGCTGCCTGCCGGGCGTGTGACACGCAGCACCGCTGCAGCGGGAGGAGGGCAGGGCTGGGACCTCCCTCCCTCCGGCGCAGGAGGAGACTCAGCCCGTGCTTTTTGCGGGCTGGGTCGCATCGCACCCCCCATCCCCTTGATTTGCAACCCGCCCCCCAGCTACCGTTGGGTTCCCCAGCAGCGGGAGGAGGCTGCTCCCCGCCGGGGTATGTGCGGGCAGCGGCGGGATGGCCTCGGCCGTGTTTGAGGGCACCTCTCTGGTGAACATGTACGTGAGGGGCTGCTGGGTGAACGGCATCCGGAGACTCATCATCAATCGGCGCGGGGACGAGGAGGAGTTCTTCGAGATCCGCACCGAGTGGTCGGACCGGAACGTGCTCTACTTGCACCGGAGCTACTCGGACCTGGGCCGCCTCTTCAAGAGGCTGCTGGACTCCTTCCCGGAGGATCGCCCCGAGCTCTCACAGTCCCCCCTGCTCCAAGGTTTGGGCAGCTTCTGGCTTCCTTCCTATTGCCTAAGACCCTGCTCCTGGCTTGGGGTGTTACGCCCTGGAGAGGGTGGGGAGAGGGAGCGGAGTTGCTGGGGAGAGTCAGGCTCTGTTGTTGCCTGTGTGGGTTGGAGTCGTGTTCCTGGAGCGATTGACAGGCTACAGAACGAGTGGGGGAGGAAAGGGTTAAACGCCATATAACGCGCTGGGTTCTCCACTGTGCAACTTACAGCTGTGTCCAGTGGCTGCGGAATACCGCCTGGTAACCCTTCATACAAGGCAGTGGAGAGAATCTGCGCCAGAGGTTGGGCCCAGATTGCCGGGAAACCGAACTCAGTCATCATGCTCCACATAGGCACGAGCACCAAATTCGGATGCACCCTGTGGATGTAATTGCAGAGAGGGTGCTTAGAATACTGTCCCACCCCCTCTTGGGCCAAGTGAGCCTAATTGACATAATCTGTGTTTACTGCTCCATCCGCACTGATTTAACACCTCCCCACCCCTGCCCGAGACACTCTGAGGGATGCGGGGGCTTTTGGGGTGGTATGGGGGAAACACGGGTATTGAAAGTGGGAAGTCTGCAGCTCTTCACAGTCAATAGAGCAGACTTATAGGGCTAATAATAGGGGGGAAAGTCCAGACTTTGTGTATATTTTCCCATGAGAACATGGAAGTTTGCTGCTGCTATCTCTCTTTAAGCATCCTATGCTGGGCCCCAGTGCAGGGTGATGGAGAGTTAAATTCTGAGGCTTGATTCTCTGCTCCTTTGTACCAGTGTAGTTCTACTGACTTCAATGGAGTTGCTTCTGATTCTCACCTGTGTGAGAAAAGACATGGTCCTTGAGGTTGGAGGTAGCATCAGAGAGTTTTCCCCATGCTAAGGTGGTTAAAATATCATTTTTTTTCTAGAGTAATTCAAAGTGAAATATGTCTTGCAGGCATAGTGACTCTGTCAGTCACTCAAGCCTCCTGCTTTCTTTACTCCTGCCAAGTCTCCATCTATTTGTGTTGTCATTTTGTCCTGTTAAAAATATCTGGAATATATTCTTCTGCCCCGCCCCTTTCCCCCTGATTCCTGTGCTGTATTCTAGGCTCATGGGAAATTGCTTCTCTTTCTGTTTCTGAAAATGTAGAGTTGCTCATTTTAGTTCATCTTGTTTCCCCTCCTCATCCTTTCTCAGCTGACACTGAGGGAGGAAGGAATGCTTCCTGACAGTCTTGGCACTGAGTGCCCCCTGCAGTCAACTGGGGAACCTTGCTGTATAAAAGCTGAAAACCCTTGAGCTGGCTGCCAAGTCTAAGGCCTACTGATTTGGGCACTCAATTTAACATACTTTGGGCCCGATTTTCAGTGGTGCTGAGCACCTATAGGCCCTATTGACTTGAGTTGGAGCTGTGAGTACTCAACACCTCTAAAAACCAGGCCCTAGTTGTCTCAAGTGAGGCCCTTCAAATCAGTGACCACTCTTGCAAAATATTAGGCTTTAATTACATGTTTCAGAGGCCCCATTTGTGCTTTTTCACTCCCACTGAAATGCCAATGCCCCAACTCGATGGTCCCACGGAGCATGAACTATAACTGATGAATAGGTCAGGAAACCTCCTTAGCACATTAGGAGATTTAATTCCTGTGCAAGGCTTGGGTCCTGCAGCCCTCACTTCTGTGAGTAATCTTTCCCACATAAATTGTCATCCTGATTTCAGTAGGCTTCCACAGTGAATGACGTGCATGAGGAGCGGGTGGAAGAATTGAGCCCTAATACTACAGTCATTGGGAGCGTCTATCTCCCTACATTATTTTTAATGCTGACAATTCTATGATTTGGGGGTTAAGATATTTTAAATCTCAAGAACTGGCTAATGATGGAAACTATTTACAGTGAAACACGTGAATGTGATGGAATCAAAGACCTAAATTGTTTCTGAGTATTTGCAGTATGTAGCTGATAATTCCAGTTACAGTTAACCCACTTCTTAAAATGAAATTCTGTGAAAAATGACTGCGGTAATGAGGTATCACTGCATTTCTCTGTACAGTCTGTATTTCATATTTATTCACCAGAACTTGTGCATGTCTGGCCACATATACAGGCAAATCTTCTTTAACTAAATGATACTTTGGATTTAAGCAGGGGATTTTATAATGTGTTTGGTATACATAGGGGGTATGACCCCATTTTAGATACACTTTTTGGATCTCAGGTTTCTGCATGTAGCATTTTAAAGAAGAATCACATTTTTCCATAAATTTCAATATATTTAACCCAGTAGAAAGTCACACAGTTTCTAGGCATTAGCACTGAGTTAGATAGATGGTTGATCCTAGCTTTTCCAAAAGTGCCTGGCAGAGTTTTATTTGCATCTTCAATCTTTATGGAAGCAGTGAAAGCATTGTGAGTCAAATTTGCATTGCAGAGCAGGAATTGGAAGTACTTCTGGTTACAGTAGATACATTTAAGTAGCATCAGAAGAATTAGATTATCCTATCATTTATATACACTTTGTCAAACTATGTTATATAAAAGTTAAGGGATATTTTCAAGTAGCAGACACCTAAAAATTGAGCTAAAATAGTTTGATCTTAAAAATGGTTATTAATTTGTAGGCTTAAAAATGTCCACTTTTCAGCTGCAGAAATTTTAGAAAGAGATGGTAGACCACTCCTTTCGTGGGACTATAAATACTTGTGGGTTCAAAACAAAGCTAACATTCTGTGCTGGTATGTTCCTCTTTGCGCAGTAACAGCAAATTGTAGTGACACCCCCCCCCCCCATCCACTATTTCCTGAACTGTACAGCATTAATGATGCTTATGCAAAAATAAGGTAACGGGGAAAAAAGACCCATATTGGCCGCTGTTGCACTAGGAATACTAAAAAAAGAGGTGGGGAGAATACTGGAGAAATACATATTTTAAATCTTTAAGAAGGAGTTGCAAGCTGATTGTGGTTTGTTTTGAGATTAGAGTTCTGTAGCTCAGGGCTTGTCCACACTTACAGATATGCAGCAGCACAGGTGGAGCTGCCCTGCTGTAGCGCTTAGTGAAGTCACTGCCTATGCTGATGGGAGAGCTGCTCCCGTTGGCATAGGCACTCCACTTCCTCAAGAGGTGGTAGCTATATTGACAGGAAAATCCACACCCCTGAGCAACATAGTTATACTGACACAAATTTGAAGTGTAGACCAGTGTTTTGCCTTCTGAAGTCTGTTACATGTAAATCTATTTCAGTCTGAAGAAATATCATTGACCCTTGCACAGGGCATCTGTGCAAATGAACCGATCTGGTATAAATGCATGCTTCTGTACTGCAACAAGGATTCCCTAGATAGAAAGTCTTGATCATGTGCTTGGTACCAGGGTACATGGTCTTGGGAGATCTCTTCTCATTGGGGGTCAGGCTATAATATTACACCAAGCATGCTTTTCATTATGAACTTTGCAGCATTTGGACCTGCAAAACCCCAGGATCCTGAGCCCTTCCTAGTGGTGCTCAATGCCATGAGCTGCTGTGTTAATATATCTTAACTTTTCCAGTGACTTTGTGCCCTAATGGGGGCGGGTACCAGCACACCCAGCAAAAATTCTGACTGAAAAAGCAAGTCGAGAGTAGTATTAATTTGTATTCCTTTAGACCAGAGTTTCCATGAAAGCATAAATGTTCCTGCCACTTTAATGTGAACTGAGGGTTATCAGAATCTTGCAAAGATCAGACTTTATGAGCCATGTTGTACCCTTAGGTGGTGTGGTACCTGCATAGGAAACGGAATTTAATGAGGTTCCTCTCATGCAGTTTTGTCTGTATTCTTCTGCTGTGTGGGAGACAGGGGAACGGTTCTCCTCCATCCACAGAAGAAAGGCAGGGTCTGGTCCATAAGGCTCACAAAATCCACCAAGGGCACAAGACCATCTACATCAGGGGTTGTCAAACTGGGTGTCAGGACCCCTCAGGGAGTTGTGAGGTTATTACATTGGGTGGGTCACGAGCTGTCAGCCTCCACCCCAAACCCTGCTTTGCCTCCAGCATTTATAATGGTGTTAAATATATTTAAAGGTGTTTTTAATTGATAAGGGGGGTCACACTCAGAGGCTTGCTATGTGAAAGGGGTCACCAGTACAAAAGTTTGAGAACCACTGATTACATGTTCCAGTGGAATTGCATTGGCATGGTCTCCCCTGATTACAACTATGCCAGGACAGGGGCATTCTCACCAGAGGGATTAGAGATTAGGGATTATCACATTTTATTAGCCGCCAGCTTTATTTCATTTCACATGCCCTGGCAGTTCCAGAGAAAGTGTGTGCAGGGAGGGAGAGGAATGCTGCTATGGGGATAGCTGATCACCTTCCCCTTTCTGTATAGGGAGTGGGGAGGTCTACACATACAGAGTATCAGTCTCTTGTACTATAGTACAAGTAGTATACACAGTATAAGCAATAAGACTTCATGGGAAAGTATACTTGATACCTGGATATCTGGAATGCATAATGAGGCTAAAGGCCAAGTACGCTCATCAGCATGAGGTGTGAGTGTCTAGGACAGCTGTACTCCTTATTACAGTGATGCTTTTGTAAAACGTTTTTCTTACACATTAATAGTAAGCTGGCTAACAAGTCTGTTTCCATGCTGTTTGCCACTCTCTGCAGGGGCATAAATTTTGTCTTCTAATCAGATTCCTGTTCTTATAATGACAGACAATCTTCATTCTCATGATTCATTATGATGTCACCAGAATCTTCATAGTATTTTCTTTGGGTGTCTGAAGTGCACCTATCCCTTACTCTAAGCGCCTGCACAAACAATACAATATAAAAGTGCAGACTGGCTCAATAAGTGCAGTCTTATTACTCACAGACATACACAGTACTTTACAATTCTTGTCATTACCACTCTACATTCTGCTTACATCTATTCAAAATTACCTCCTCTGTAAAAATTGGTGAGGAAGACAGCAAAAAGGATTAGGGGGCTGACATAAAAATGATCAATTCACTCTAAAGAGATCCAGAAATAATCGTACTAGATCAAATTAATAAAGTAAAATAGAGAAAATGAGGTACAAATCTGTCATAGAATGAACGAGAAGTGGCTACTGCCTGGAAAATAATATTGAGTAGTTAGAGACTTCTTCAAGCACAATCCTTCACCCATTAAGTCAAAAGCAAACCTCCCACTGAATTCAGCGAGTGCAGGAGCCAGCCCCTAGTGCAGGGATCGGCAACCTTTGGCACATTGGCCGCAGTTCACTGTCCCAGGTTAATGGGGGCGGGAAGAAGTGGTGGCCAGCACATCCCTCAACCTGTGCCACTTCCTGAAGCCCCCATTGCTCTGGAGCAGTGAACCGCAGCCAGTGGGAGCCACAATTGGCCAAACCTGCGGACACGTCAGGTAAACGAAACGGCCCATCCTGCCAGGGGCCTTATCCTGGTGGGCCATGTGCCAAAGGTTGCTGATCCCTGCCCTAGTGCTTCTTGATCAATCTAAATTTTATCTCCTAAGCACAATCTCACTGAAGCCAGTGATAAATTTGGCCGTTTGAGTGATTATGTATTTTCTGGGAATCCTAATGGAGTGGAACTGTAACACTTTTATACACTCTAGTGCTGTTTTCCTGGGCCAAATTCTGCTTCCAGAAACTCTGCCCTCACAGACTTCAGAATTTGATCCTTGTATTTATAAACTCTTAACATGTGCTAATAACTTTATGAAGGTTCATGTTCCCAGTGTAGAGACACCTGGATGGTAAGCATGAAAGCTCAAATGCACTGCCAGAATGGCCATTCACATTATGGCTGTGTGTAGTGCCTGAACCTCAGGGGTGAAAGTAACTTAAAGGACTTACCGGTATGCTGGAGTCTTGAGCAGGGGGCATGGCCTCAACTGGAGGGGTGTGGCCTCAATGGGAAGAGGCAGGGCCTTTAAATCACCAACCGAACCCCGAGGCTCCTGGCCACCTCTGCTACCCAGGGGCTCCGGCAGCAGGGCTCTGGTGGCAATGTAAAGGGCCCAGAGCTCCGGCCGCTGCCGGGAGCCCCAGGCCATTTAAATCGCCGCCTGGGGAAGCCAGTACGCTGTACTGGACCGTACCAGCTTACTTTCACCTCTGCTGAACCTACACACACACTCTCAGTACACACAATCTCATCTGTCTCATAGGGCTGTTCTGCTGTATTTCTCTTTTCAGATTGCTTCTCTTCCGGCTGCTTCCTCCCCCACCCCCGTCCCATCTAGTCTGATTTTTCTCTTCCTTTCTTCGTCAGTCTTTCCCAGGCTGTTTGTCCCCGTCATGTCTCACTTTGCTTGGCCTACTTTCTGTTTCCTTTCTTCCTCTTCACATTTTTCTCTGTCCTTCACGAGAATGTTGGTGTCACCAATAATTAATTATCTGTGGCACATCAGAGCTTTCCTATCCTCCTCCACATTATCTCCTGAAACACAACTTCTGTTTCATGCTGGATCATCTCTGCCTTCCTCCCCTGTTACATCAGTGAATGGGAAAGAGATGCTCAGCTGCTTCTGTGTCACATCTGCAGTGCACCAGGAAGGACTGAGGGCTGCATGATCTGGACTACACGCACTAGAAGACTGTCACATTTTGCTGCACTTTCTGTACCCGTAACCTACTGTGTTATGTGTGCTCTCTTATACACTGTTTACAAGACCATCTGGGAGTTTAATATATGTGTGAAGGGAGCATTACAGAGGCAATTTAGCAGTTTCCAAAGACAGCAGCTGTTACAGTACTGTGACAATACGGATAAATACACTGCATCTATTGTGCCCCATTTCACTGTTGACAATGTCAATAGCTCATTAACAGAGTTCAGAACTTCAGTCTGGTGGACAAAAGGGAACAGATCTTCATTTTCAGGCTTCTAGCAGTGTAGTCCGACTGAAATTCAGTTTTTTTATTTGCCTTAGTGGTCTTTAGATTCAGCTCTTCCAGGATGGCATTGGTTGCATACGATTGCTAAGGACCTTTTAGTGAAAGGACACATTTTTTCATTTGCTTCTCAGTCTCCTTTACAAGTTTTACTTGGTTATAGGTAAATCCATTGAAACCAGCTGATGTTCACCAAATCATTCAACAGTGTGGTCCAGTGATGGCAAAAATGAATGGTTCATCTGTAATGTTATAAGATGAAACTTGCTGGTTTCATAACAAAGCCATCCAAAAATCTGGAGTACATGATGAATTAATAAAATTTGTCAGTTTGGGGTTTTTTTGGTCTATGTTCCATGCTGAATTTCTGAGTTTGTATGAATTCAGTGCTAAAAGAGATAGCAGGGACTTCCATTTTAATGCCAAACTCAGTTCATTTCATTTCCTCTTCCTCCCATCACTTTTCCCTCACTTAATTTTGTCTTTTGTGTTCTGTCTTATACCATGTTTCTTACCTGACACCCTGTCTGCAAGATCACCAGGGCTGGGACTGTTCTCTTTGCTTGTGACAGTAAAGCCCTGAACACCTAGACTGGTGTTTGTAGGCGCTATCATAATAAATGGTAATGTTGGTATGAATGTATGTAAAAAGCCAGTGAGTTGAGAGACCAGAGTTCTCTGCCTTTAACCTCCTTGGGCTGTGCATGTGTGCGCAAACAGTTGAGTTAAATATAGAATGAAATAAAAAAACCCACCTTTTTTACTCCTGAATTCCTGTTTTGGGGAATTTGTCAGGCTGTTGTTTGAAAGGAATACTGCTAGGTGCTATAACTTACCTCTGCATAATCTGACCTATGGATCTTAAAATAAGAAACCTGTTGTATCAGGATTAAATTTGTGCGCTAAGGCCCAGATTTTTACAGGTATTTATCTGCCTAAAGATGAACATTTTGAAAATCTCACTAAGGACCTAACTCTCCATGCATAATGCTAAATACCTTTACAAATCTGGCCCTAAATGCTCCCAAGCAAGAACTCTGTTCAGAATGTAACCAATTTAAAACAATGTTTTTTTCACACTGCCAACATCCAGCCCCCAGCACAGCTTGCCAGCTTCTCCCCAAGAAACGCCCCCAGAATGAGCAACGTTGGTGACATCACATGAAAATGAAACCCTTGGAGCACAGAGGTGACCTCTAAAACCTGGATTATTCTCTCCAGAATTAATGCATGGACTGAACCCTCCATGTGTGGATTTCCCCAGCTCCCTGAAGATAGCGGGAAAGTGCTGCCTTTGTGACGCCATCCCCAGCCCCCTGCATGGATAGTGTGGCAGAATTGAAGACGAGGTGTCACAGGAGAGGTGCTGCTCTCATAAGAACTTGGGACAACATTTCTCAAATGTAGCCATCGTGGCTGCATGCGGCCACTAGGGGCTTTTTGTGTGGCCACAACAGCCTCCTGGGTAGTGATGGGAGCAGGGGACGCATCGGCCCCTTCTCCTCCCTCCTTGTTGCTCCTGGATGTGCCGCCCTGCACCGCTTCTGGAAAGAGGTGGGGCACAACGCTGCAGGAGCAGGGGAGTTCTTGACCCACCATTGCCTCTGGCTTCTGCTGTCTCCCTCCCCCGCATCCAAGAGTTAATAGGTCCTGGGGCTTGCTGAGAAAAGTGAAATTAACAAACATGCAGGTATCACTTCACAGCAGACTTACTAGCTATCTGTGAAAAGTGATACTTGTCTATTTATTAATATACGGTATCACTTTTCATAGCCTCCCAGGTAGCTACTAAGTTGCTGTGATATTAACAAATATACAAATATTCACAGCAAGCCCCAGGACCCGCTAAGCCGGGGTCTCAAACTCCTGGCCTGCGGACCATCTGCGGCCCGCGAGCCTCCCCAGTGTTGCCCGCGGGACTCCAGCAGTTTCGGGACCGGGCTTTCCCTTGGCCCCACCTGCTGGCCCCGGGAGATCCCCCCTCAGGTGCCCCGGCAGCGGAGCTGAGTGGAGTCTGCCTGGTCACTCCAGTCGCTGCTGGATCCTCCCAGTGGCCCAGGGGTGGGGCTGTGCCTCTGCGCGCTGCCCCCGCCCCGAGTGCCCCTGCGGCCAATGGGACGCTGTGGGGGCAGTGCCTGGGGACAGAAGCACACGGAGGCCCCCCGGCCTGCCCCGTCTTGGAGCCCCAGGCAAGCGCCGCACCCCCTCCCCCCTCCCAGAGCCTGCACCCCCACCCCCTCACCGCATGTCCCTTCCCGCCTCCAAACTCCCAGAGCCTGCACCCCCTTCCCACATTCCCCCCACCCACAAACTCCCTCCCAGAGCCTGCGCCCGACCCCACACCTCCCCAGCCCCCAAAATCCCTCCCAGAACCTGCAGCCCCTCCCCACATCACCCCGCCCCCAAACTCCCTTCCAGAGCCTGCACCCCCACACACACCCCAGCCCCCAAACTCCATCCCAAAGCCTGCACCCCAGACCCCTTCCCCCACCCAAACTCCCTCCCAGAGCCCAACCACTCACCCCTTCTGCACCCAAACTCCCTCCCAGAGCCTGCACCCCAATCCCCTACCCCAGACCTCCTCCCCCACCCAAACTCCCTCCAAGAGCCTTAGGCAGGTGCGGGCAGAGTTTTTGGGGGGCGGATTCTGGGCAGCGTGAGTGACATTGGCCCACTGGGAGGATTTGAGGACTGGCACTGGCCCTACGGTAAATTGAGTTTGAGACCCCTGCGCTAAGCCCTGGATGGGGAGGGGTGGCTATGGGGGAGGCCACATTATTTTTGTTGTTGAGTCTGCCAAAAAACCCTACAAATATACATTACAATGATTTGGATGTGAATCTGTGCATATTTAATTGTTTTTCCTAAAGTTAATTAAGTATTTTAAGAAAAAAGTGTCAGTGCGGCCACCAGTGAGAGTTGGTGGCTGCACTCTGAGGCCACTAAAAAATTTGTTGCTAGAACCCCTGACATAGGATTTGCCACCCTGGATCAGACCATCTGTCCATTTAGTCCAGTATCCTGTCTGCAACAGTGGCCCGAACCAGCTGCTTCAGTGGATGGTGTAAAAAATCTGCAGTAGGCCAATGTGGGATAATCTGCCCTCCACATAGGTTTCATCTTGATCTCTAATAATTAGAGATTAGTTTAAACCCTGAAGCATGGAATTTAATATCCCTTCCTACATTTTTATTATCTTTAATTATAACAACTCTGGCTATTCTTGGTTAGCCATATAAATACCCAGCTCCCCCCGCACCCCCTTTTAAATCTTGCTATGTTCTTGGCCTCAATTATTTCCTATGACAAGCAGTTTCACAGCTTAATTGCTCCTTGTGTGAAAATGTATTTCCTTGTATCCGTTCTGAATTTCCCACCTTTTAATGTAATTGAATGTCCCTTTGTTCCTGTATAATTCTGTGCAGAAATGCGGAGGAGGGGTGGCAATAACAGCTGTAGACTGACTGTCTTATCTTCCTCTGAGTCCAGGCTGAGGTTGCTAATGCATGCCCTGCAGGTGGGGATTTGTAAGATCTAATTGCCTTCCATGCAATTGGTTGGGGGCTCAACCTCCAAAATTTGTGGTCCCTCAATCCCTTTCGATGTAGGAAAACTTTGCCAGTGTACGTACTCCATGGGACTGTCCACCTCTTGGTTTACCTTGCTCCCTCCTGTGGGTTTTCCCATGGGAGATTGCAGTCTGGGTCGAGGAGAGGAAGGTACAATGTGATTTATTTAATATGTAATAGTAATCACAGTACAACATCGCACACACTTTGCAGAAAGCATACACTTGCTTTGACCTCCATGCTCCAGTAAGGTTCCATGGTTAGTGAGTTAAACTTAAGAGCGGAAGGGGAGGATGAGGATCTCTATGCCAGTCCCTTCGCCCCTTACCCATGAGTTAGTCCCATTGGAGTCAATAGGGCTAATCTTGTGAGTAAGATGAACAGGATTTGGGACCTGTCTGAGATGTTGCCAACTTAAACATAGCTACATTTTTGGAAAACCAAAGACCTATTCATGGCATTATCTAAGGATGGTGTGTGAGACTTACAACTCTTATGTATGTATGTAGCTATTTTGCCTTGGAAGTCAATAGATCTTTTTATAAGTGATTCATTATGTACATTTCTCATCAACAGTGCATGTGATATAGTGAGCTGGGCACCATTGAGTGAAGTTCCTCCCCCTATCAGTTAAAAACATGCAAATGAATCAAATAAATGCTTTGCTATGTATGTGTGTTACATAGAAGTTCAGCAGTGTGCAAGTTTAGGTGTATGGACATTAAAATATGGTAATTATTCACATTTTAGTAACATTTGTATATAACTGAAGGTTTTGTGGTGGGGAGAAGAAGCCCATGGAAATCCAGTTTAGCTTAAGAACGATAAAGATGGGCGTTCACAGCATTTAAATCACTTGAAATGATAGTTATTTGTCCAAGCATAGTACACATAATAAGACAGCACAGCAAAGTTTCCAGGGAGGATCTAGCACATGCTTTCAATTAGAAGTCAGACTGCAGCAGAAGAAAAGGAGTGTGAGCAACATTTCTCCATGACCTCACTAGGATATTTCCCAGCTCTCAGCTAACCTACGTATGCATGACTAAACAAGTGAAAAATAGTACAGTTGGGTTCCAAGCTACAAGGCATCTTCTTCTGATTTATTTTCCTTTATTTAAGGGCTTCTGTCAGAACAAGGTTTCCAACTCTGTGTTAGCAGTGTAAATGGAGGACTTGGGTGAAATCCTGAAACCCTCTCGGCCAAAAGTTACTCTGACTGATCCTGCGAACTCTTATGCATGTGAGCAGTCCCATAAATTGCAGGATCGTGGCCTACAGTTACTGACAGTACTATGGCATGTCTTGTACCTGTTAATTTTTAAAATTATATAATGTGTGCAAATATTACAAATGAAATTATGCTGGCTTCAGTTTACATGTAAAACCATTTGGGTATTTTCCACATATTTAGAATGCAGATGTATAAAGCAGAGGGGCCTGTACCTAGCTGAATTCATAGTGACTAATGGTATAAGATCAGCAGCTTTAGGCTGCATGTTTGTAGTGAGTGAGAACGTTTATAGCGATTTATTCATGCATATATAGTCCTTATTCATGCATGTGGGCAAAGCCTTCCTGGAGCTCTCTCTCTGGCAGTGCTGATTTGCATGATCCTAAAAGCAGACCCATGTGCTAATCATACAGTCTGGCCACAAATTGGTACTTGTCAGTCACTGAGAGGAAGCATTATTTTCAGAGGTAACAAGTGAGCATGGATGGCTCTTGCAGGCTTTCGGTAAAAAAGCAAAAGGGTAGGAGTTTTCGCTGCCTCTCATCACTCCTAATCTCCTTCGTCCCCACTCTGCTTCTTTTCTTCTGTTACATTGTTTAAGGTTTTAATAAAAATGTTTTTTTATTGTGCTAAAAGCTATAAAGCCTTCTGTTCCCGTTTCTGGTAGGTTTTTGTTTTTTGTATTTGGTCCGTAGCTGATTCTTTTCCATGATCTAGAGGTTAGAAACATGTACTAGAGGTGAAATCTCTTGCTTATGATGGAAAATCTTGGTGGATGCATGGAGCTGTAGAACCCCCTACTGGGTGGCCTGTGAAATTCCAGAGACTAAAAATCTCATCTGCCATTTCTGATGAAAGAATAGGTCAGGGGTCGGCAACCTTTCAGAAGTGGTGTGCTGAATCTTCATTTCTTCACTCTAATTTAAGGTTTTGCGTGCCGGTAGTACATTTTAACGTTTTTAGAAGATCTCTTTCTATAAGTCTATAATATATAACTAAACTATTGTTGTATGTAAATAAATAAGGTTTTTAAAATGTTTAAGAAACAATATTTAAAATTAAATTAAAATGCAGAGCCCCCCAGACCGGTGGCCAGGACTCGGGCAGTGTGAGTGCCACTGAAAATCAGCTTGCATGCCATAGGTTGCCTACCCCTGGAATAGGCCATTGTAGACAGAGAGAGCTCTTACGTGGACAAATATTCTTCTCTAAGTAGTGATTCCTGCCAACCATCTCTTTAGGAAGATTAGAAGGTGTGTCAGTGTCTTGAATCTGCAACACTGGAGCCCAATGCTGAAAACCTTTACTTACACAAATAGTCTGTTCTCATGCAAGTAGTTCCATTGTGTCCAAGGATTTGCAGAAAGTTTTTATATAATGCTGTATGTCTGGCAGGAAAAAAAGATGAATGCCTATGTTAGAAATATTACTGGAGAAAATCAGATCCTGATATTGGAAATCAACAGATGCGAACTTATGTACTTGGTCATGTTAGGCGTAGAGATGGATAACCCGAGAAAGTTATTATGGAAGGAATGATTGTAGTGGGGGATGACCAACGAGGCAATGATGGATGGATAGTATATGGCAGATCACTGGAAGGTCAGCTGCTCAGCCCTTGAAATTAGCAATGGATCGTGAAGGCTACAGAAAATTCTGCTATGATGTCACTAATGTTAAGACAGGAATACATGGATTTATTTACTTACCTACTTAGTAAAAGCCAGGCAAACAGTACAGTGCCACTTTGCATATAGAATCATTGGCCCCATGTCAAAGCACAGGTGGGGCTGGCCTGGAATAAAGAGCTGGCAAAATGGGCTACCAAGCAACTAGAAAGACGTAGAAAATGAGGCTATATCTATATGTTGGTCCAACTTCCCAATAACCCTATTCACCTACATTGTAGTAAGATGGAATCTCTGTAGGTGCCTATTAGTTACAAAATTCAGAGCTAGATCAAGTTTCTGAGCACCCCAATATTAAGGGCTGCTGGTTTTGCTATGTCTACTTTCTTTAGGCCCAATCCAACTCCCTTTAAAGTCCATAGAAATACTCGCATTGATTTCAGTGGGAGTTGACTCGGGCTCTGGGCAAGGAACCTCTTCCTTCCTTGAGCATGGAAGAAATAGGGGAAGTTACAGTGTGCCTAATGGATTTGTGTAGAATATAGCAGAATGTGACAACACATCCAACATCCTATTGGTCCATCCTTGGCAATCCTCTGCTCTGCCGTGGATGATGTAAATTTGGGGCCCACTGCCAGTAGTAGTTGCTGTTGAGATAGTCTGTAACCTTTTTTTTAACTAAAGCTGTACTTTAAGGACCATTGCCAGCCTAAACTCACACTTCTGCCTGGAAGTTACGTATGTGCCAGTGCTACAAGCAACACCTAAAATAAGGCTGTGTAGACACTACTACTTATGTCGGTATAACTTATGTCACTCAGGGGTGTGAATAAGCCGCCCCCCTGTGCGATGTAAGTTATACCGATCTAAGTGCCAGTGTGGACAGTGCTGTGTTGGCGGGAGAGAGCTTCTCCCGCCACCGTAGCTACCACTGCGTGCAGGGGCCAGATTAATTAAATCGATGGGAGAGCTCTCTCCTATCAGATTAGAGTATCTGCACTAGCAGTGCTGCGGTGCCACAGCCGCACCGCTTTAAACTGTGTAGTGTAGCCACAGCCTAAAATAACAATGCCAGAGAGAGATTGAAAGTTTTCTATATTTTTGTCCTTAGTTTGTTCGTTTTGTATGTTTGACAGTCTTGTATGGGTCTTTCACACAGAAACAAGGGGATTAAAACTTTTTTTAAAAACAGGAAAATATGAGTGTAAAACCACAAAAATTAACAGAGTGCTCAAGGACAGGGTTCTACCTCAAACTATTTTACACGTTTTTGTTGTCTGCTTTTAAAAGATTCACCCAGGTTTTTCAGTTTGCTGGATTTTTTTCTGCAGCAGCGTTTAGGACTGCCTCATTTCCCAACAATGAGGTCTGTTAGGTTGTGAAAAAAATCTCTCAAATATTATGGTGGAAAACTCTTATTTTGAGACATTTAAAACAGAGACAAAGCACTCTAAATATATTGCACTGACTGGATATTAAGATGGTGTAGAGGACCTAATGTCTTTTTCCATCTTGATCGTTTCTATGGCTGTGTGATAACGTTCATGGTGGATGATTACCATGACAGTTGTAGCAAAAGCCACTTGTCCTGCAGTCTAGCTGTTTACAAATAGGGTTTTGAAAATCTTCCTTTGATTATTGCTCTTGTACCGTATTACGTTCAAAGAAATATGAGACTGCTCTCAAAGAGCTTTGTTTAGCTTGTGTTTGATTCTTTCCTCTTCTCTTGTGTGGGTATTTTCTTTTCCACTCTTCTTTGAGAAATAAAGATGGATCATGGCTCTAGAAAGAGGATTTGGGGTTTTTTGATTTAATATCCCACCCTGTGTTCCAACACAACAACACTCTGAAATTAAGTTAGGGGAGCTACATCTGAACAATGGGTCATCATCTCCTGAGGTAAAAGACGTGTATCAATTAGGCATGCTGTTTGATGCCTTTCCACATATTCTTGAGCAAACTAGATCTGTCTACTACATATAGACGTCCACTTGCATGTTTTGTATTTTCATTCTTGCTTACAATGTGTTTACCTTGTTTCTAGGACTAATCACAATAAAAGAGGCCCGTGATATAGAAGCCAGGCTTAATGAAGTGGAGAAGCTTCTGAAGATTATTATAAATATGCCTTGGAAAGTAAGTATGCTAAGTACCACCTTACTGAACTTCAGACCTGGTGGATAGTAACTTGCCCTCTTCATTTAGATGGGAAGGCATGGGGCTGTTTGAGCTTTTGCAGAGGCAGAAGGAGTTGTTCAAGATTCTGCATATCATCCCACCCTGTATCTCAACCCTCATAGTACCCTACCCCTTGTTTCTACCCCTGCTGCCTTTGCTCCTAAGCAGCCCTTTGGTATCCTTCTTTTACCCAGAGGACCCTGCTTTTCCTAGTGCACCAAACTATCACCCTCTCTCCAGTCAGGTACATCCCTCATTTCAACACAAGTTCTTATCTGGAGCCTGTCAGAGTTAATCCATCTAAGTCAGTGATTCTGAACCTATTTACCATTGTGGGCCACATATGCAGCTCTCTCTGTTATGAGGGCTGAATCCACACAACATATATATACACTACCCGTGTGGTCCTAAGGATGTCACAGAGGCTGCAGCTGTGTGCTGATTGGACCACAAGCGGCCGGCAGGTTGAGAACCAATGATCTAAGTAATGTTCTGTTACATAACATTTACTACAAAGTGACCTGTGGCATTGCCATGACTATCATCTCCTTGTCTTTCAGGGTAATATATCTGACCTGCATGGTGTGTTGAATTGAGGGCCCAATCTTGTAATTAGATCCACATGAGCAGACTTCCACTGATTTCAGTGGGACTCTGTATGGCACAAGGGTCTACCTCTGTGTTTTCTGATTGCAGGACTGGGGCTGTAGATTGTAAGCTCAGTCAAGCAGGGACCGTGTATTTCCTTGTTTTTATTGCACGAGGCACACTGAAGGTGCTCAATGAATAATAATAATAATGGGTATTATTTATAGTCTTGCCACTGCTATCCCAGGCTTCTGAATGCCTTCCTTTTAATGTTATGAGGACTCTAGATTCAGTCCGCTTTTTAAATTGGACATGTCACTTAACCTCTCTTCCTTGGGTTGCCCATCTGTACAAAAGGTATTATAATATTTATCTCCATGATGAGGCTATGTTGAGGCTTGATTAATATATGCAAAACACTTAAAGATCCTTGGGACGATCTTGTAAAAGAGCAAGTGCTCTTGAAGTTCAACCACACATGCAGGAGTTGGGAGATGAGTTGCATTCTTGGTCATGGGACTGGCTTTGCTGTATAAATGGGGAAGTCACTGAACATATGTGCCTCAGTTTTCCCATCAATAAAATGGGGATAATGATACTTTGCAGTGATACAGAGAGTCAGATACTGAGCAATTTTATTCATTTTAAGTGCTTTGAGTTCTTCAAATGGAATGCAGCATGGAAATACAATGTATTTTTATTTTATATTTTCAGCCAACGTCCTATCATAAGATGGTGTAGCCAATAGACCATGTGCCAGACATGATCATTCTGCCTGACAGTCATATTGCTATATTTCAGTGTCTCAGATACTTACAAAGTGTGTAGTCAGGTCTGCTGTGTCAGTGTCTTTCCCAAGGAAACTAACTCATGAGCAAACAAAGCGCTTACTGGGGAAGAAAACTACTTGAGTAATTGGCAACCATGGTGATTGATAACCAATGTGAATGGTTGGTCATTTTGAAATCTGCAGATCATGGATCTGGTTGGCTACTTGTTCTTGTGTAGAGCAAAATGTACTGCACAGTAGTCAGTGGAGTTACACTAGTGAAAAGGAGTGCCAGCGAGAGGAGTTTCAGACTTCATGAGATTTTTGGCATGTCCAGATGAGTTCAGTGTAAGAGGTTCCCTCCCACCCTCCGCCACTGGACAAATAAGTTTGTTATAAGGAACATTAACTATATTTTATACAAAGTGCCTCGAAAATCACTGATGGGCAAGTAACAAAAAACAAAAATAAATGCATCCATTAAGTAGTCATAATTTATTAGACAAACCCTGAGAGGCACTGGGCATCTGGAATGCCTAATGTAGTCAATGGGAGTTGCATGTTGTCAATAGGAATTGCATGTATTCAGCATTTCTCAAGATTTGGCCCGGTAACAGGTGGGAGGTAGGGGGTAACAGGATAAACAAACCAAGCGGTGAGTCTGGGCCTTAAACTTTGAAAATATTTATTTCTTTGGTTCTTTTTCAGTATTCTAGATCTGAAGTTGTCCTTACCTTCTTTGAAAGATCTCCATTAGATCAAGTGTTAAAAAATGACAATGTCCATAAAATTCAACCAAGCTTTCAGAGTCCAGTTAAAATATCAGGTAAGAATTATTAGCTCGCTTGAATGCACACAAGAATTATTAAATTAAAATATTTGTCTGTTCTTTCCCTCCCCTCCCTCCTCAACATTTCAGAAGAAGCCCTTCGCCCCCCACTTTCCCCATTCTCTTGCCTTCTAATGTATAAAATATCATAAGGGCAAACATGCTATGCAGCAGAGCTATAGGGCATGTTGAGATGACTCCTTTGGGCATTATACGATCTTCAGACTCTTCTTTCCGCTGCTTGGAGTCCATTAGCCATTCCTTGAGAAGGCTGTGTCCTTGTGCTGTCTGTACTGTTGCATCGCAATGGAAAAACTGAGAGGACATGAACTAAATAAAGTATATTTCTATAACATGCAGAATGGTCACATTTTGTACTAAAGATGTATTTATAAATATTTTAAGAAGGGTTAATACGAGGTGAAAAGATGTAGAAGACATGAGTAATATATCTTACAGATAGTTGTGACTACATCAGTACAACAGAAGATTTCGTACATGATTATATGCCATGGTTCGGAGTAATCATTTGTTAGAGTTTATTAACCCTTTATAAATGATTTATAAATGTACCCTTAATATAAAGTATGACTGAGAAATTTAACAGCAAACCCACTTGTATAAACAATGGTGAAGAGCATCAAAAAATTTAAATGAAACGCAAGAGCAGGTGTAAGTGTGGAACAGTGATTCCATGTACAAATTCAGTCTCCTCTTCAGTGGAGGGTTTGTGTATCTATCTCTTCAGATATCTACTCGTATGCTTGAGGGAGAGAGGGAGGGTGTGAATCCATTTACTGTACCTAATCCTCCTTGACCGGGATGTGAGTCAAGTAGAGGTGGGTAAATTCGTTAATCTGAACAAAAAAAAAAGTAGGTTTTTCCTATATTGGTATATGACAGGTGTAAATGTATCCCGAGAGGGAGTAAATGCAAACACAGAAAATCAGTCATTTGTTCTTTATATCATCTTGCAAAATTTAGCTTGTTCAGGATCTATTTTTAGTCATTTTACTAATGTACAGAACAAACTGTGATAAAGATGTCTAGGCAGTTCTAATGGCAAAGATATGAATTTCTAGACAGGTTATGTATATGTTAATTAGAAATTACATATACCATTTCTGTGCACAGTTCTTGCATCAGTCACCCACTTAAATGCATGATGTGCTAAACTATATGCCATTTATTTTGCTTCTGTATACCTGAAAATGTTCTCTGAAAATACACTAAAGAGTATATTCAATGGGACTACATGTAGAGTAAGTTGCTACTTGGTGTCAGTAAGGGTGGCAGAATCTAGCCTTAAGACTAGATAATGTGAAACAAAGTGCTCTTAAACAATGTACTTTAAAAGAAAGTCTAGGAAAAATTGCAGTTTAAAATACCGGCAATTGACATACTGGGTCTGATTCCCTCGACACTTATACTGGTATAAATCAAGTATAACTCCATTGGAGCAGAACTGGTTAAACCCTGGAGAATCCATTTTTTTGTTTTTATAGGGTTTAAGGCTTGTTTTGTTCTCTGAAGAAAAATGTAGTTAAAGGCAATACTTAACAGTAACGTAGTCTGTGTGCATCTCGGCACGCGTGACATGATGGGTCCAAAAGCAGATGGAATGTGGTGATTAAGCAATAGTCTGGGCTCCATTCTGTTCTAGCTCTAAGAGTGAAGCCTGGACTAGCAGTGAGTAGATTCGGCAAGGCCTATGTGTAGAGGAGCTATGGAAACAATGGGACCTGAACAAGAATACATTTTTAAATCCCAAATTAACTCCTACAATTTATAGTCACGCCTGACTTGATTTGTTTTTTCCTCTGTCTGGGTATCCAAAAGCACTCTGTGGTAGTCAGTCTTATGGACTGACTGGCTGTTATAAATAATTTCAAAACAAAGCCCAGAGTATGATGTTTAGTTGACACAACTCTAGTCTGAATTTTGCACACTGAAATGACTGCATTGTTTAGTGGATGGTTCCAGCAGATGGCACTAAAGGTTAACTTCTAAAATGCTTCGTACTGCAGGAGTAATGCTGTAATATTCTTAGGTCACGTCAAGGACGCTTGGAAAAAACTGACATGCAGAGCTTGCTTTACATTGGATCTAATACAACTCTCTAGGTGACTTGTAACCTCAGAATACTCTGCAAAAATATTTTGTTTTCACTAAAAGAAAACAAACTGTGTCCAACACAGTCCACTCCAGATTAAAATATTTGAAACAAACAAAGCTCACCAGATGAAAGCAGAATCTGATCCTTGAGTCTGCATCTCAATCTACTGAACAATGTTTGACAGTGAGTCACAGCTGATGTGGAATTCTGGAGAGATTCAATGTAAAACCACTCACATATACATTCTATTCAACTTGGGTGCAATAAAAATAGACTAGAAGTCAGAGATTAATTTTTCCACATAAACATTGAGGCACATGAGTGTTAGTCTGAATGCAAAAATGTATCTCTATTGTAAAAAATTCAAACCTCAGGTCTTTTCACAACTAAGGTTGGTAGGTATCACAGGGTGGCAAACTCTTTGGGTTCAAGATGCAAATCTTTTGTGTCCAGACCCACCCCACCTAACTTTCAACAGCGGGATAGTTCCCGGTTGTTCTTGCAGATAATGCTCAGAACTAACAAATAGGGCCTGGTTCTCCTCTTAATTTGGTGTATATCAGGAAAAAAATCTATTGAGATCAGTGGCAGTGTGAAATGAGTGCAAGTGAGAGGAGAATCCAAAGATGTGCCAGCCCCAGTATACTTTTGCTGCTCCCAGTGAATGAAAAGGTGTTCTAATGAACATGGGGCTAAAATCTCTGATGTAAATGGGTAAGAAACCATTAAAGGCAATGCTGCTGTATCCATGTATACCAGTTGAAAATGTGCCCCCTGAATTGTAACTTGGTTTCATGCAGAATTTATAAAGTAAATGCAGGTATGTTTCTTCACTTCTAGCCTGAGAGCTTTAACTTTGAAGTTTAGTTAATTAGGATTGTTAAAGCAGCAAAGAATCCTGTGGCACCTTCTAGACTAACAGACGTTTTAGAGCATGAGCTTTCATGGGTGAATACCCACTTCGTCGGATGCAAGTGTTCACCCACGAAAGCTCATGCTCTAAAACGTTTGTTAGTCTATAAGGTGCCACAGGATTCTTTGCTGCTTTTACAGATCCAGTCTAACACGGCTACCCCTCTGATAGGATTGTTAATTAACGATCACTCATTTGAGTTGCAAGTGTTGGGCCTAATCTTGATTGAAGTCAGTGGCATTCAGGCCCAAAAAGTGTGAGCTTGCTGAAGTGAGCTTGCTGAGTATTTATGATATCAT
Organism: Mauremys reevesii; assembly: GCF_016161935.1. Taxonomy (NCBI): domain Eukaryota; kingdom Metazoa; phylum Chordata; order Testudines; family Geoemydidae; genus Mauremys; species Mauremys reevesii. Next base: position 170,782,505 of record NC_052624.1, on the reverse strand, counting down.
AACTTTGTGTATTCACTTAGAGCCGAATCTAGTGCCCCATAAAGTCAATAGGTGTCTGTCCACTGATTTCAATGTGGATTGCGTCAGACCCTTCTACCTATAAAGAATGACTGTAGAATTCAGCCATTCTGAGCTGGTAGCATTTGCAGAGAGGTAATGAGTACACACGGCTCAAGGCAATAGAGAATTGGGCCCAAGGAAAATTGCTGTTGGAAAACCTATTGTTTAACTTTCTTCCTAGGTTGTTGTTGATTTAGTGTTGTAATTATTTATTTTCTTCATCTTTTTGTTTAATTATGATAACTTGCTGTCTGGGAAGAATACAATCAAGAGTACTGTTGGACTATAACCTTATGGAGCAGATGCCACGCCACTGAAGTGGCACAGGCTTTAATGGGAGCAGAATTTGGCCTTCTCCCAGATGGGAAGATTTGTTAAATATTCTCGCATTAGGATTCTGAACTCCAAATATTCAAGCACATGAGTTCAGTAGGACTGATCACAAGTAAAATTGCTCAGGTGATGCTCAAGTGGCTATGAAGCCAGCAAATGAGCCCCGCTCATCATTAAGCTATAAAATAATAAAAATACTTTTTCTTTTAAATTAGCTTGCACAGATGTTCACTGACACGTCAGTATGTCCTGTTTGCAGCAATGTCAGCTTTGTGCGAAGCGCATCCACCCTATTCTTGCCCTGTTGCCCTCCCCCTCCCCCCCTTTTTCTGGAACCATCTCAGACTTTCAGCATTTTACCTGTTTCTTCCCTTCTCCCCACAGAAATCATGCGATCTAATGGATTTTGTTTAGCAAACACTGAAACAATAGTTATTGACCACAGTATACCAAACGGAAAAGACAAGCACCTGGATGTAGATTCAGCAGAGCACTTGTAAGTATACATTGTTCCTGAGTATTGGTGTCTTTAAATTAATTGTAACCGTCTCCTAACAAACACAGTGCTGTGGGAAGACCTGTGTTGGTAAAATTGCCAGTCTGGCTGATTAAAGGTTGGTTAATTTGGCTGGTCTGTAAGGGTCTTGTCTATGCTGCAGCTGGGAGTGAGCCTCCCAGCCTGGGCAGACAGACGTGTGCTAGCAGGGCTTAACCTGCCATGCTAAAAATAGCTGTGTAGACATTGCAGTGCCAGCAGAAGCTCAGGCTCCCCGCCCAAGCTCGGATCCAGGGAGCAGGGTAGGCCTGAGCTCAGGTGGCTAGCTTGAGCCTACGCCATGCTGCAACATCTACTCAACTATATTTGGCATGCTAGCATGAGCTCCACTAGCCCAACTCTGTCCACCTGGGCTGGGAGGCTTATCTGTAGCTGCAGTGTAGACGTACCCTAAGGGCCCATTGCAGCAGTCATAAAAATCAATAGAAAGACTCCCAATGGGAGTTGCAGTGTCCCTAAAAGAGACTGGCCCTCTTATGATGGAAAAACTGTGGATGCAACATGGGCCCTCAAGGGCGAAAGGTACAAAGGGTCTGATTTGTGTGACAGAGTGCTGAGAACCAGTAGCTGACCCAGCACTCTGATCACTCAGCTTTAATTAGTTCCCCCAGAAAAGGCCTGCTGGAGGAGTGGAGTATTTAATTATCTAATCAAACTGTGGGGTGGGAGGACTGATGAGCTAAGGAGCTAATTATCCTACTAGCTGAGAGGATAGTTAAAAAGCACGGAAAGGAAGTGCAAGGGGGGATGCTAGCAGAGTTCAGAGGACGCAAGAGGTCAGGATGGTGAGAGCGCTCTCTTAGAGAAAGGGCTGAGGACTAGGGGAAACTGCAGAGAGAGCTGCTGCACAGGATTGTGATGGTGGTTTGGTGGAGGTAATATCAGTAAAACTCATGGAGGTGCTAACAGACAGAAAGCATCCCAGGCTGTTTGTGTGGATCTCAGAACAGGAGCGGACACTGGCCTGTTACAACTTGTCTTTCGTGAGAGCTGGATTGAACCAAGTGTGTGGAAAAATGAAGGATCCTTAGAGAAGTGAAATCCTCCTAGGAGGCAAGTAATTTATTACTCAGTAACTAAAATATACCTTCTTATTCGTGATTGCTTCCCCTTTGGGTCTGTCTTGTAGGCACTTTGGGGATAAAGCTTTCAAATAGAGTTTGAGTCGATGAGTATGTTGACAGACTAATTTTTATGGAAATCCATTCCTGTGAAGTTCTGTCATGCCAACTGATTGATGTTTCACTTTAATAGCTTCAACTAGATGGAGGTAACAGTGTATTCAAGAATTTTAAATATTTGCAATGAAAAACATTGAACTACCCATTAGTCAAGCCAGTAAAAACCAAGGGAGGAAAAACATCATGGATAAAATGGACAGAAACTTGGTTTCCAAACTTAAGGTCTTTTCTAAACTTCATTTAGAATGTAATCTGTATCAGTTTGCTAAAAGGTTTAAAGCAGGGGTCTCAAAGTTCTGGCCCGCGGGCCATCTGCAGCCCGAGAACCTCCCCAGTGTAGCCTGCGGGGTCCAGCAATTTTGAGGCTGGATCTCCCTTGGTCCTGCCTGCCACCCCCGTGCGCCCCCCCCCCAACATGCTTTCCCTGGCAATTTAAAATGGCCTGGGGCCCCACCCACCACCAGCAGCGCAGCGGAGCTGAGTGGCTGCCAGCCCCTCCCTGAGGCCTCGGGGCTGGGTGGGGCGGGTCTGTTCCTCTGCACACTACCCCTGCCCCGAGCGCCCCTGTGACCAATGGGAAGCTGCAGGGGCGGTGCCTGGGGGCAGTAGCATGCGGATGCCCCCTGGCCCGCCCCGCCCCGCCTTGGAACCCCAGGTAAGTGCTGCACCCCCAACCCCCTCCCAGAGCCTGCACCCCCACCCCCTCCCCATGTACCCCTCCTGCCCCCAAACTCCCTCCCAGAGCCTGCCCCCCTCCCCGCACCCCTTCCAGCCCTCAAACATCCTCCCAGAGCCTGCAACCCCACCCCCTCCTCCTGCACCCCCACCCTCTGCCCCAACTCAGAGCCTGCCCAGCACCCAAACTCCATCTCAGAGCCTGCATCCCAGACTCCCTCCCCCTCCCAAAGTCCCTCCCAGAGCCTAACCTCTCACCCCTTCTGCCCCCAAACTCCCTCCCAGAGCCTGCATCCCAATCCCTTATCCCAGACCATCTCCCCCACCCAAACTCCCTGCCAGAGCCTTAGGCAGGTGGGGGAGCGGAGTTTGAGGGGGTGGGTTCTGGGCGACATGAGTGACATTATTGGACCACTGGGAGGATTTGAGGACTGGCCCTGGCCCTGAGGTAAATCCCTGGTTTAAAGGATATTGAGGTCCCCTGTTGTAATCAATGGGAATTTTGCTGTTGACTTTATTGTGGCCAGGATCTTGCTCCTTGTTTCAAACTTTGATCCTTGATAACATAGTTTGAACTGCAGCACGTATAGAGCCATAATCCAATGGCTGGAAGTAGGCGTAAAAAGATCCAGTGTCTGGAAGCTGAAGTCATCAAAGCTGAAACTGGAAAGCAGACATATATTTTTAATAGCGAGGGTAATTAACCATTGGAACAGGTTACCAAGGGCCACGATAGATTTTTCCAACACTTAGATTCTTTTAGCAAGACATCCAGTCTTGATTTAAAAATATGCTCTAGCCAGCCAAAAGTTGTTAGGCTACAATTGGGGATCAGCTGGTGTAATGCTGTGGCCTGTGCTATGTGTGAGGTCTGACTGAATGATCAGAACGGGCCCTTCTGGCCTTAAAATCTGAGAAATACATAACTGATGCAGGGTTTTCAGATGAACTGTGATGAAAGAAATAAGCCAATGAAACAGGAAGTTTTTACCCATTCATATTTTAAATTCAGAAGTAGCTTGTTTTCTCTTGCAGGGAATGGTTCAGAAGTTAATAACTGCAAATGTATACGTGTGCTGTTCTTATGCTGAAGTGAAGTCCTTCCTGCAGTTGTATTTTATAGCAGGGATAGAACTGGAATCACTTATGTAAGACGTGGTTTTGTCAAAGGCAGTTAGTGACGATTTCCTATATTGCAGCTGTAAATGTAGGTTGATAATCTTGAGTGAAAGTATACATTTTCTGGAGTGTTATGGAATCCATTTGCAGTCTGTGTACAATTGAATTGACTGGATAGTGCTTTCTGTCTGAAATAAGAGCTAATTCCTGTTTGACTGACTAGTATCACCTGAAATGAAAACTGGTAGATCCACATTTTTCGTCAGCAACTCAAAGATATCGTAAGCTAAGTAGGGCTTGGCTAGATTTGAATTTGGATAGGAAATTTGCACAGAATACCTACATGCTTCAGAAAGTGGTACTGGAGATTCAATAGATGGCACTCTTTCCTTTAAGTCTTTACTGAACTGGTGTCCAACATTCAGAGGCTGTCATAAATATAAAGGGAAGGGTAACCACCAGGGGTGAAAGTAACTTACAGGACTTACCGGTACTGCTGGAGTCCTGAGGAGGGTGTGGCCTCATCTGGAAGAGGTGTGGCCTCAACCAGAAGAGGCGGAGCCTCACAAGATTTAAAGGCCCTTAGGCACCGGCTGTGGCTGGGAGCCTCAGGGCCTTTAAATCAACCCGGGGCTTCCAGCTGCAGAGGTGGCTGGAAGCCCCCGGGGCTCACGGGCAAATTAAAGGGCCCAGAACTCCGGCCACCACTTTAACTCCCCCGCAGCTCTGGCAGCCAAAGCTGCAGGGGGAATTTAAAGGGCTCGGGGCTCCCCGCAGCCATGGGAGCTCTGGGCCATTTGAATCCCCGCCCGAGCCCCGAGCGGCCCCAGCCCAGCCGCCGGAGCTGCAGGTGGGATTTAAGGGGCTCTGGGTTCCCTGCAGCCGCAGGAGCTCCGAGCCCTTTAAATCTCGGCCCCAGCCTGGGTGCCGAGCTGCAGGTGGGATTAAGTCCCCGCCATGGAAGCCGGTGCAGTCCAGCATGGCATACTGTCTCTTGCTGGTACACTGGACCGGCTTACTTTCACCTCTGGTAACCACCTTTCTGTATACAGTACTATAAAATCCCTCCTGGCCAGAGGCACAAAATCCTTTTACCTGTAAAGGGTTAAGATGCTCAGGTAACCTAGCTGGTACCTGACCAAAAGGATCTATAAGGGGACTTTCAAATAAGATACTTTCAAATCTGGGGAGGGGGAAAAGGCTTTGTTTTGTCTGTTCTTTGTCGGTCTGTTCTGTGTGCTTGCCGGAGACAGTTCAAGAAGGCAAGCAATCCAACTCAATTAGAATTAGTAAGTAATAATAAGGAAATGTGTTAGCTTACTTTTATCTTGGCTTGTGATTTTCTTTGTCTAGAGGGAGGTTTATCCCTGGATTTGTAACTTTAAGGTTTTGCCTAGAGGGGAGATCCTGTATGTTCTTGAGTCTTTTGTTATTCTGTAAAGTACTTACCATCCTGATTTAACAGAGGTAATTGTTTTACCTTTTCTTTAATTAAAATTCTTCTTTTAAGAACCTGATTGATTTTTCATCGTTTTAAGATCCAAGGGTTTGGGTCTGTGTTCACCACTACCAATTTGTGAGGATATTATTCTCAAGCCTCCCCAGGAAAGGGGGTTTAGGGGCTTGGGAGATTATTCTCAAACCCGCCCAGGAAAAGGGGTGTAGGGGGTTTGGGGGGATATTTGGGGAAGGTAGGGCTCCAAGTGGCCCTCCCTAAATGTTTGCTTAAATCACTTGGTGGTGGCACCATTACTTAATCCAAGGAATAGGGGAGTTTTTAATCTAAGCTGGTAGAAATAAGCTTAGGGGGTCTTCATGCGGGTCCCCACATCTATACCCTAAAGTTCAGAGTGGGGAGGGAACCCTGACAGAGGCATTAGATTGTGAGTGGTGCTGTGTTTTGTAAGATCCATAAAATGGAAATCCTGATCACTCTTCACTAAAGATGTTGTAGCACTTTTGCAAGTAGGAGGGTTAGTGCTGGTGTTCTGGCCAAATGCCAGTTTGAATAATTATATTTTGTCCCTTTAATTTCCCCTGTAATTTTAGACCCTGTTTTGTGCCCTATGTGACATTGAATGGCCCGGGAAGGATTCAGATTTAGAATTTCACTTGGCCGTATTCTTCACATCCTGTCCTGAAATGTGTTGCACTGTTGCAGTATGCTGTGAAACATTGTGTTCCATCCCAGAGGTGACAGAAATGATCCCCTTGGGTATAGTTTGTAAAGTGCTTTGTAATCCTTTGAGAGAAAAGGTGCTAAACAGACTCTTCTACTCATTATAATTTAGTCACTGGTTTGCTGTACATGAGCCTTCTCTTACAAGGGTTGTTTGGACCCTTTGGGCCAGCAGCAGGTGGTGAAAACTGTGGAGTTGGTCATGCTGCTTTCTAGTAAAAATTCACTGTAATAGAAGATGTGCATTTTTAAGGACAACCCTACTGTAGTGTTATAAGCATGTAGAGCTCTGGATAGGCGATTTTTATGTTAGCAAATGCAAATAAGTTAAATAGAGAGCTATGCTGAAATACTAATGTTGGGAATAGAACATTGCCAGAAATGTAAAATCCTACCATTTACTATCAGGAAGAGAAAATGCTACCACTGACCTTTAAGATCTACCCATAGAGAGCAGAGGCGCTATATAGATACTGATCTTATGCGGGCTGATACATGGGACCAGGTTTTCTTCTCCCACCAATTTTACACTAGTGTTACTTCATTGACGTCTGTGGAGATATTCTTGGCTTACAATCATGTAAATTATGAGAGGAGAATCAGCTAATACTTTCTTCATCAGCAGTGCACTGTCCCTGATTCTCCTCTCACTTACCCATGATTTACACTGGTGTAATCATATTGTAAGGAGAGAAATTACCCGTTTTGCATCAGTGTGTACAAATGAGAGGAGAATTAGACCCTTTGTGAGGATGTTGTATCTTTTGAGGGACTAGGGAATAATTGGTGAGGACAGAGGAAGGAATCTGCATTTAATTAATAGTCTGAAGAACTATTGTTTCAGAAACTCTCACTTGGGAAAAAGACTTGTTTGTAATGACTCAGAAGCATGTTATGTATCATACTGCTGTGCTGTCTGAAGCGGTCTCCTTAACTGAGTTCAGCTTCACATGAAGATTTTAAAATATTGCAGAGTCTATGGTGTATGTCCCACTTTAAACAGAAGTGTCATCTGTTCTTCAGTAGAGATACTGATGGGGGAAAGATAGAATCTTAACAGACCTGTCTCCTGCTTTTCTAGTTTTCTCACCCTGAACATAAGACCATGGAAAATAAATAGAAGCCTGGTGTCAGAATGCAATGGAGTGTTTAAAACATTCCTGCCAATGACTGGTGAGGCTTCTGAAACCAAAAGAAAGAGTTTGATGGAGAAATTGGATGTGGGTTTGGAAGCTTTTGGCTGCTATTCTTTGCCTCAGCACTTTTGGTTCATCTCTGGAATAGCGTGCCCTAATGGCAATCGGTGATAGAGTTGCTGGGATGACTGTAGTCATGTTACTCAGCTACAGCAGTCTAATCAGTTCAGATGAATGTGATGACCCAGCTTTGCACTGAACTATTTAAGGCTCCATCTGTTTGGTCTCTCTTCAGAGAATTCGATGATGTCTAACAAGATGTCAGAAAATATGAGTATTGGCTCCATCCCAAGTGAGGCAGGTCCCATAATGCAGCAGCATGAAGGTGGTGCAGAAGATGTCAAAGGAGGAGAAACCAAGAATAGGATCATCTTTTATTCTGGTCCAGCTAAACTTGGTTTGCTAAAACCGTGTGTGAGTAAGGGATGGCATTCAGGCTGTAGGGATTAGAGAGGGATATACAGACTCTGCAAGAAATTGTAGTCATTCTGTCATAGTTTAGTTCCTTATTCTGGTTTGTTGCAGAAGCCAAATACAAAGCCTTGTATATACATGGAAAGGATTATATTTCCATTTTCAGAACCAAAACAAAACCAGATTCCATTCAGACTCTGTCCTCTGTGTTCTCAGAACAGAAGCATTTGAAATAGCTGCCAAAGGCTGTGAGAATGAAATGAGAGGATTTGGTCCTCAGTTACATCACTCATTTTTCCAGTGCTTGCTTGCTAGCTTCCTTTCTTCATGACCAGCATGTTTTAACCTAGGAGAGAGTATGGTGGTTCACTTGCATATGAGTGTGTGGTTGAGTGGAATTAGCCCTAGAGGTTCTTCTTAAATGCTTCACATGCAGTCATTCACATACCATAGTTTGAACTTCTCTTGGCTAGTAAAATTTAATCAACTCCTGTCCTAGATCTCTGGCATTGCCTGATAGAACATTGACTTCCTGGGAACACAGCCTTCCTATGGTTGGTTGGCAGTAGGGGAGGCATGGAGAAAAGAATTCTCAAGAATGACTTGACTACTGTTTTTGACCTAGGCCAACTTTCTTATGACACACTAACAATGTATCACAAATCCACAGTGCTCAAGTACTATGATGACACAAGCCATAGGTGGCAACTATCATACGAGGGTGCTCATCCTTGTGGTAATAATTTTTAATAAACACTGTTGGATAACTTACTACCTCCATATGGTTACCATACTATATTATGAGGTTTGATTTGGTTTTTCATTCAGTGAATGTATTTAAGAAGATAGCCATCCTATTTTACTGAAAACAAACTGATCCTCCCTCAATTCATTTCCATGGTTTAGAAAGACACAGGCCTACTGTTAACTGGGGGTGACATGTGTGTGTGGGGGGGGATCTCTCTAGTCGTGTAACACTCAATGATTCTGAAACTGGCAGTAGATGCCATAGTACTTTGGCCAATGTATCAAAGAAGCGTAATTACAATCTGTCAATGGTTCACAGACTGTGATCTGTGAGCCACCAGTAGTCCATATGGGCCTTCCTTGGTGGAGTATTCTGAAAAACAAAGCACTGCTTCATTAGGGTGAAGCACTGAGGTACTGGAAGAAGGGGTGGATCCCTGGGAGGATCGTTCTCTTACAAAGTAGTCGGCACAAAGATAAAGCTGCAATAAAGCATTAGAAATACTGTTACTCTGGTCTGATGTGAACTAAGGCTAGTTGGTAATACTTACTCAAACCATTGCCCTGCAAGGTGAGCAAGCAACATTAGCTGAAGGTACAGCTCAAGAAAGCATTCTTGTTTGTGGACTTGTTTCCACATGGTTCCCTAGCAGGTATCTTTCCTCATTGTTTCCTGGAGTCAGTCTTCAGTTATTTTACCTCTCTTTCCACAATTTCTGTTCATTCTTTCCTTTGTCCTCCACTCCTTTGTCCCATGTTGTGTAAGTGATTTGACACTTTTTTTTTTATTTTAGGTTTGAAACCGTTAGTGAGTTTACTTCAGAGCTAGAAGACACTGATGATCCAGCAGCCTACGTCACCAACTTGACATATTACCACCTGGTCCCATTTGAGACGGATATTTTGGACTAAGGCTTTCCGGGGACGCAGTCAGCTAGCATCCAACTGATTTCTTTGCTCATAGACTCTGCTTTCCCATTGCTCTTCTATGAATAAAGCTGTGTGATTAAAACCAGCAGAGCAGTTGCTGCAGATATGCCACGAAACTGATTTTGCAGCTTAGCCCTTCATTGTGACTCAAGGAGATACCTTGCAAGGAAGTAACTGCTTCAAGAAACTCCTTTTTCCCTGAAAGGAATGTAGCAAGATCTTAGGGCTACTTGGATCCAAGGAAATAATTTTTGCAAAGGCCATGGCAACCACTACACTGACAAAACCATAAGCGATCGTGCTATTGTTTGGCACCAGTGGTCACTGGTATACAGTGCAACTTGTACAAAAGACTACCCTTATTAGCAGTCACAACAAAATATCCCCAGATGTACTGAGTACACTTCCACTCCACCTTTAGTAGAAGACCACCTCTGTTAAGCAATCAACGTTTGTCAGTCCCTTTATGTGGTCACTTGAGACAGGTCCCATAGTTTGCTGTGTGTTCAGCTGTGAGATAAGAGGTGCCTTACATATAATGTTACAAATACCATAGAGTGCCTACAGGAAACCAATGCGCAATCTGATTACTTTAACTCTGTTAATCCTTGGGTGTTGTTTAATCATCCGAGAGCTGACTTCTTTCCTTTCCTTTCCTGAAATAGGAGAGCAAACTGGCATTGCAATGGAAAGCTTATAATGCTGCAGTACCTTGAATTACTTCAGCGTTCTGGAAAGCTGATAGGAAGGCTAAACTGCCTTGCTAAGAATGGTCAGTGCATGCCAGGCACTTGGATCTGGTTTTTCTCTTGGACCAGGAAATCTGAGCAGTGCTTGCAGTTGTTTACACAAGATGGATAATTACCTTTGCGTATTACTTTCCAGAGAACGGGGAGATTTAAGCTCTGTAGAGACTGATAATTAAAGATAAACTACAGCTTATTTTACGAGGACAGGAAAAAAGAAACCACCCCAGCTCAGATAGTCCGCTTAACCCACCCCCATAGACCTAATGGGCCTGATTCTGATCTTGCCTACACTGGTTTCATACCAATGAAATTCTATTCACCTCAATGGAGTTATGCCAGTGTAAGAAAGGGCAGAATCAGACCCTAAAGGCTCTTTACTACTGAGTAGTGCAATGTTAACCTCTCTTAGAGCTCAATCTTGTAAGTTGCTGAGCACCCTGAACTCCCAATATGAGCTCAACACCCTGCATGGTCGGGCCGTGACCTTTCATCAAGCATTTAATGTAGTAATGGCCAGAATTAATTTAAAGAGATATGAACTGAGAAGAGTGCATTTTGAGCTGGTTATCTGTACAATAGCTTTGCCTTGGTCCTGAAGAACTTGGCACAGCTCCTCTCCTGTATACTCTTCAGTGCTCTGTGTATAACAACAGTAAACAGAATTTGCTAATGTACATAATAAATTATTGAGAATCCTAATTCCTTTACACAGTATGTTTTTAAAATATATATTTAATTAAATAAAATAACTCACCTTAAGTATGATATCTTCCATTTAAAGTGTTGACTTCCATTTATTTTTCATGGAGAGTAAGTCTCTGAGACCTGAGTCCTTTGCTTTTTCCTCCAATAATTTTGGAAACAGGTTGAGTAACTGCTGCTTTTCCTGTTCTGCTTATGTGTTCATGCTGCAGATATAATTAATACCCAAGTGAAAGCTACAGGGCTGGATACTGATCTCACCTCTGTGTAAACATGGATTAACACCACTGCCTTCAGTGGAGCTCCTTGGGATTTATACAGGTGAAAATGAGATCAAATCTAGCATCTATAGTTTCTCAGGGTGGAGGAGTTCCTTAAGATGGAATGTAATGGGAAACTTCCTTGTTTCGTGTTCTTGAACTAGATTTATTTTCTTTGCCCACTAGCTACAGGTCTTCAGTCTATGCTTCCAGCTGATTATTATTGGGTAGCAGCATTATCCGATGGAAGGGGAACTGGTCTGGGCATTGGGAGACCTGAGTTCTGTTCCTTGCTCTGTTACTAATCTGCTATGGAACGTTGGGCAACTGTACTTCACTACCTGTGCCTCAGTTTCCCCATTTGAAAATTCTACCTGCTATCTCCATTTTACAAGTGCCTACGCCCCACTGACTTCCACTGAGACATAAGTATTCTTGTAAATGTTATCCACTGATACTTTCCTACCTTTTGTAAAGTAATTTAAGATGTATGGATAAAAAGTTATATTAAAGCTAAGTATTATTATCACTAAGTTTAAGAGCAAGTGACCTCTCTCATAATGAGAAAACAGGTCAAGCTGCAGACAGGAGAGGAGATGTTGTGGGTGGGTCATTTTATTAAATCTGTGAGATTAAGGTTTAGTTCATAACCAGAAGTTGCACTGGTTTCAGGTAAATCTGTTTTTAAAAACTATTTAAATTGGTGCAAAAGGCTGTGTGACTACACTTTATGAAATCACCCCTTTAGTTAAACTGGTGCAACTTTCTCATGTAGATGAGGCCTTAGTCCTTGTACCAAACATAAATTTGGAAAAGGATAAAGTATTAATCATGAATATGTCCACTTCTAAAATTCAAAATGGATCTAGTACTAAGTAAAAATCAAACCATAGCATGAGGGGTGTGGGAGCGTTCACTGCCACACATAGAATATGCACTTTAATATTATCTGACTATTGCACACAAAACACTACATTAAAAGGATCTTATGAAGGTTCCAAAGTCAAGTCCTCAAAAGTTTGCCAGTGCAACCTTAATTCGTCCCCTGACATGTATGTGTTACGATTCAGTCTTTAATTACATGACCACATACTATTTTCCCACAGGACTCCTGCCTCATTCAGGGCACAGAGTGGGCCTGCTCTGGAGATAAATCAGGGCTGTCTAGTAGAGGAGATTGTTGTCTGTAGGACTCTTGCTTCATTTGTTGCAGAAGTTGGAAGGTGTGCAGCAAATGAGGCAGGACCCCTCAGGAAGAGAAAAGATGTACATAAAAGGTTGTTACAAGGAGGAGGGAGAAAAATTGTTCTTCTTAACCTCCGAGGATAGGACAAGAAGCAATGGGTTTAAATTGCAGCAAGGGAGGTTTAGGTTGGACATTAGGAAAAACTTCCTGTCAGGGTAGTTAAGCACTGGAATAAATTGCCTTGGGAGGTTGTGGAATCTCCATCATTGGAGATTTTTAAGAGCAGCTTAGACAAACACCTGTCAGGAATGGTCTATGTAATATTGTCCTGCTATGAGTGCAGGGGACTGGACTAGATGACCTCTCAAGGTCCTTTCCAGTCCTATGATTCTAGGGTGGTGTAGTTTTGTGGGGTTGCGTGCATGCACACAGTCTAGGTTGTTTTTTGTTTTTGTTTTGAAAAAGCAAAGTGAAAAAACAGAAATTCCATCATGTGGCATTGTATTGACATACACATGGGTCATCAGCAGGGTTGAGACTTTAGATCCACCACGCAGATCTGTGGCACTTGACCTAACAGTAACTGATAGAGGATGACAACCTACTACTGCTATGTGGACTAGCACTAGAGGAGGAAGAGGCACTGTCAGTGAGTTTCAAGGTATTTGCTGACAGCAGAGGAATGATGAGACTCAGGAATAATATGTTCTGTTCCAGTATCTAAAAATGAGTATGCTTTAGTGGGCATAGATTCAGCCCAAATGATTAAAGTTTGGCAAAGTTAAAAGCAACTGAAAACAGGGTCTTATAATAGGAAGTGTTATACAACCTTAATTATAGCTGGTGCTGCCAATGCTAGCTTTTGCTTTTGGCCAGGTCACTTTTTGATAGGTCACTGTTGATCTTCATTATAATTCATACACGTTTATAAAAGTTTTTTTAAAAGATTAATACTTTGTACTGCAAATGAACAAAAGCTTCTGATTTCGCCACCGAAATGCCGCCGAAATTCGGCAGCATTTCAGCGGGTGCTTCACCGCCGCTGTGGTCCTTCGGCTGGCACCCGCCAACTGAAAAGGTTGGGGACCACTGATCTAAGTGATTCTATTAAGTTCTCCTTGTCTTTTAATATAGATAAATGTTCTGTTTTTCCTACTATAATTTGGTTTCTGTTCTACTGGATAATATTAGTATATCCAGCAGTATTAAGAAGTGCATGCAGCACATTACAGGGTAGAGGTGACAGTAGTACTTGGGCCAGTATTCAGATCTAGGAGGCAAAAAAAGTGATCTGCAAGGATACACTTTTAGAGCAGCAATTGAAAGATACATAGTAAAGAAGACTCAACTGACTGACAGAGGAAAACATCCCGTTTTGATCACCAAATGTTGGGTTTGTCTGTGCAGAAAGTTGCACTGGTTTACCTATAGGTATGACTTAAAGTCAATTTAATTAGACCATTGCCAAAGGTTGTTTGGATATTCTTAAATCAACATAAACCAGTCAATAGCATGCAACAGAAATGTAAAAGTGGGCTAGAAAAATGTAACCTGTAAATACAAATGCATATTGCTTGAGTCATAGGGCCTGAGTCTTTACTTAGGGACCCAGATCCTACACTGCAAAGCAAAGCATTTGTTGCTGGCCATAAAAGGATTGGCCTACTGTAGCTGGGAGATCCACTGATTGCACAGAGCTGATGCAGCAACTCCTTTGCCACCGCTGCAATAATGGGTAGAAGAAAAGGGTAATTTCCCTTCTATTCCCCGGTTTCCAAATGGGACGTTTGGGGCCACTGACAGCCAATGCAATTTAGAGTAGCCTTAATGCTGCTCTACATTATGTTAGGGGACTAGCCTGGCATACAGTCAGGCCAAGCTTATGGGGATCACAAAAGCCTTCTTTGTGCATGTACGCTAGCTTCATTGTGTATCCCTGAGTTGTAGCTGAGGAGTTCGGCCACTCATACTGGAACAAATCAGGAATAACTCCATTGAGATCAATGAAATTACATAGTATAAGTGAAAGGAGAAGTGGACCCAGGCTGTCAATCTCTATGAAATATTGAATGTCCAGAAGCAAATTAGATAACCTGGCAGTGATCAGTCAGGTTGGGCAAAGCAGGAGCTGATGGGGGGGATTCCTCCACTACATTGACTGGGCTAGGATTGTTTCTCCCCTTGGAGCTTGTCATTCCATTGAAAGAATGTGCCTGCAAAGTGAAGCTATGACTTTAGCGATTTTGCCTGTCCATTTCTGATCTGTGTTTTTTCGAGACTCCTCCTTTTGTGAAATAGCAGCACGTTATGTATTACTGTTATGCTGCTAAGGAATAGGAAATTAGTTATTTTAAACCTACGGCTTTGCAATCACACTGGAACCCCTTGATAACAAAGTTGATTTATTTCAGAAAAAAATCTTTTTGTAGGAGAAGAGAATATGTGACAAAATAATCCCTTCCTCCTTTCTCAGGAGAGGTAGCAGGGACTTCTTTCATCCCCTACAGTTGCAGGGAGTGGTGGCAGCTATTAGTCTTCCAGAAGCTTCCATATTTTCATTCATTCCCAGCCAAGAACAGCTGCAATGAGTTTGAAAAATTCCTCCTTGAACCTTGTCTACACTGGGGATATGACCTGGTTTCATCCACTGGTGGCCAGGCAATGGTGTAACTGCCTCTCTGCAACCCTTAGCACAGACGGACACAACCACTATTTGTGAAGTCGAGCTTACTCCTGCTTGAAACCAGGCTAAGCTCCATCAGTGCAAACTGTGGCTCTCCTTGCCCACACTAGGTTTTGCACCAGTGCAGCTACATCACTGGTTGCTCACTGATGGCAGAGACAGAGGCCAATGTAAACAAGGCTCATGGAACAAAGGCTATGTCTATACTATGGAGCCTAAACCCTCATAGCCCCTTAGTGTATGCAAAAGACATCGTTTTTCTGTTGGTGTAGAAGCACCACCTCCCCACATGATGTTAGCTATGTCAGCAGAAGCACTTTTCTCTCAGCATAGCTTCATCTACACTGGGGGGTTTGTCAGCAAAGCTGTGTCACCTGGGGTGTGTGGTTTTTTCATACCTCTGACATAGCTATGCCTATAAAAGTTTTTAATGTAGACCATGTCAGAGGCAACCTCCCTCCCTCCTTCCTTTTTTGCATCTGCTAAACAGGTGGTGGGGAAGTGATAATCCACTTGGGCCATGTCTTCATAAGGAAAAAAGGTGTCTTTTTAACATGTGTTTAAATCCTAGTGTAGAAAAGTAAGTTGTCAGCTAACACATATTGATTGGGCTTGTGTACATGTGAATGCTTTTACCAGTTACACAGGTCCATTTATACAGGTGTAACCCCCATGTAGACATTGGGAATGTCTACATGGGGAAAATCAGGACAGTTAAACCAGATTAATTAAATGAGTGAATTTAAAGTCCACTATCTAAATCACATTAAACCATGTTATTTGTGGTTGAGAGCACACACACAGGTTTAATCCCCTTTAAATTTTATGAGTGTCCCCACATAGATATGCCCTCTTATACTGGTATAAACACCTACATAGGTTAAACCCCTTCTGAAGTGCCATAAACTAAACCAGAAGGGCACTCTTCTACCAGAATGAGTGTTCACCTGGGCAGTTTTTTCTGTACTAGTAACTGAAAGCCTGTGATGTTGCATGGCTGTAATTCATAAAGTTGTAAGTAAAAAAATAAGAAGCCAAAAATGGCTAAGAACTTAAAATGGGATTGTGACAGACCGTGAATCCCAGTGAAGTGCAATCCTGGTGATATTCTCAACAAAAATATCTCTCAACTGTGTTTGTAGCTGTTTCCATCCCTTCACGGTGACTCAACAGCTGGTCTAGGCTTCCAGGTGATGTTTGGGACTATTGTGCATGCTGCTGCTGGTGGTTTGTGGGTGGGTGTGATGATTTGTGTCTAGGGGGGGTTGTGTTGATTTGTACAGATGGTGAATGAGGGGTGTGTATTGCTGTGAGGAGCTCTGTATGTCTGGGGTCATTGTGTATGCTGCTTGTGTTATTTTGTGGGTGGCAGCTGAGTGCATGTCTGTGGCAGTTGGGCCAAGTAATCCTCCATCTGTGCAGTCTCCCTCATGTAACCAATGAAATTGTTGCATGTAAATTAGCTGTAGATTAAGGGTTGTGATTGATTAAGTGACCACTGATATCACAATGGTCTAGGACTCTGGGCATGGCATAGATACATGCCTTACTATAGTTGAACACCACACATGTGTAATTCATAAAGTAAAAACGGGCTGAGAACTTAAAAACTGGGATAGTAACAGACTTTGAAACCCAGTAATGACTCAACCTGGTGATACTTAAATAAAACCAGCTCTCAAGCATGCTCGTAGTTGCTTCCATTGCTTCACATGGACTTTACTGACATTTTAGGCTTCTGAGTTATGCACAGAGTGACATTCCAGCAATCTTATTATATAGATAATGACATCAGTGTAAATTCACACCTTAGCTTTATACTTGCATGACTTGTGTGTGTAGATAAGGTCTTAGATGATAAAATAAATCTTAGGGGAAAATTTAAGGTTTATCTTGGCCAGTCAACACATTTTAAAGTATAGTTTGCTTTGTCTAGGATTGTAACATATTAAAAATACATCTTTTTTCTCCCTTAGTGAAGGTAAGGCCTTGGAGTACAACACTTATCATGTATCTGGTAGGTGTTAATTGTTGCAATTCAAAGTGATAAATACATAGCATAACCTGATTGCTTATGGTGCAGCATCACACTGAGTGGAAATGCAGTGAAGTGCTTCTGGGACTTTGATTTTACTTCATAGAGCTGGATTTCACTAAATTAAAAAAGCTTGCATGGGAAGAAGGAGCACAGAGATTGATGTTATGATGAGCACTGTGTCTTAAGGAAGTCTTTGTATATAACGCATTGAGGTTTTCTCTGGCTGTTGCCAGGAAAGCAATTTTAAAATCATTTGATAGAACCATTCCCTGAAATCCTTTGCTTAAGTACTTAAGGTAGTAACAGTTTTTCCTTTTGATTATTTTGTGTGTGTACTTCTTTTCTTTCAAGTCCCTTGAGTAACTAAAAAACTAGATTTTTTTCTCTTACGTTTTTGGAAATGTATTACATTTTTCCACTACAGCACACAAACATAAGCAGAGCCCATGTATTCCACAGCCCTGGAATCCTCCCTTTACTGCACAATTCTGCTCCTAAATCAATAATTTTCTTTTAAAAAAACAAAAACAAATTTACATTTCCAGCTTTCATAATTGTGAAGAAAACCTTCCAACTGTATCCAATGTAGTTGTGTCTGCAGAAAGCCGGGAAATACCCCGTAGATGGGTCTGCTGCTCCCATTCTTTTCTGTGGGGGTGTATATTCTGTAGCCTAATGATGAAAACGTATTTTTCAGCGCTGTTCGTTAACTTCTGGTTTAGTAGGAACATCCGGGCAATGCTTTTATCCCCAAACTCCTTCCATAATTCTAAATCACCTCCCATATGTTCTTGGGTGTCTTAAGCCTCATTATCCTTCGCCTAGCTACCACAGGTTCCGGCTTCCCCCAACAACCTCTGCAGAGTATTTGAGTTGTGAATGATTGGACTGTTGAAAAATGAAAATTATAGAGCATATTAAAATTTGACTATACACAAGGTATATTATACTCTTCTGTTCTTCGTTTTCATATTAAATTAAATAAAAACCTTTGGTTAAATCCTGGCCCCAATGAAGTCAGGGAGAATTTTGCTGTTGACTTTAGTGGGGCCAGGATTTCAAGGACATGCTGAAGTGCTTTGAATCAGGGCCTTAAGGTGATCTCTTGTTCCTAAGTCTTTGCTCAGTTCTGTTTTAGTGCGACTTAAATAGTTGACTATTGATACAGTTCCAAAATCCCATTCTCCTGATTTATTTTTTTTCTTTATTTTGGGGGTGGGGGGCTTAGTCTCTTTTGGAATAACTGTTTCTTTATGCCTATTACTTTGGAACACTGTGCAAAAATAGTGGGCTAAACAGTTACTGCCATGAGAAGAATAAAACAGTATACAGTATAGTCTAGTGGTTGATCAGGAACTAAGGACTCATTTCTTGGGAATTTGAAGTAATTTCCCCACAAGTTATTAAACAAGCTGACCTTTGAATATTGTCAAAAATCTTAAGGAAGTAAGGAAAGAGAGGAAGGCCATTCAGCACCATACATTTTCCACTAACCCTTTTATTATTGTAGTTGTTGTTATTATTATTTGTATTATTTATTATTATAAGCAGCATGTTTAAATGTCTCCTGCAGTCCAGTCTTTCATTATGATTCCTCATTTCTCATTTATAACTGCAATAGTTTGTAGAGCAACAGCAGATTTTTTTAAGATAAATGTTTCCTCTTGTGTTACATACCTACCTATAATCCTCATGATCATTTTTCTTTTTTAATGTAAGTATTACAGTGATGAAGTACAATCTTCCCTTCCCACCACCCCCAGATTACTCAGATATTGTTATTGGTCAGCCCCAAGTTTCTTTCATCAGTTTAATGGCTTTCTGATGGAAATATTTGCAGACAGATGTGTTGTTCCAAAGCTTGACTGCACATTGAGTGTTCAGATCTTCAGTGCTGTAGAACAATTGTCTCTTGTTTGTATAATTGTTCTTGTCATAAACAGTTTCAGCTAAGACATGCAGTTGGGGATTTATGCAAAGGGAAGAAATATACCAAGATGGTATTACACATAAGTATCCATGCGTAACAGTGACGGAAATCGCATTCAGCTAAAAGCTTATGGTAATTGTGAGGTTTTGTGAACTAAATGGAAATACTTATCATATAATTATGTGTGGGTTGGTGATTTTTGAATCTCTGAACAAACCCCACTGGTCTATCTGTCTGTCTGATAGCCCCAGAATCCTCATTATCATAGTCTAAGAGCACCTCATAATCCTTAATGTATTTATCCTCACAACATCCCTGTGAAGTAGGGAATTACTATATCCCCATTTTACAGATGGATCAAGTCTCTCAAACTGTAAAATAGGACTTGCTGGATGGAAAGCCAGCTACTAAATTGAAATGGCCACTCCTTTTGCACAAGCTACTACTGTAGAAATCCTTGAGGGACCTGACTCAGGTGAAGATTGGTAAAGGAGATTTCATCTTTAAGGGTATGGTTACACTGCAGAGGAGTGCCAGCCTCCCAGCCTGGGTAGACAGACTCGTGCTAGTGCGGCTCAAGCTGGTGCACTAAAAATAGCTTTAAGGCCATTGATCCAGGGGAGGCTCAGGTGAGCCACCCAAGCTCAAGCCTAGGGGTTCAGGTGGGCTTGAACACATTCCCTTTTTGTCTTGTTAGAGCTGGACCTGAATCATCAACTTATTTCCCTAATGCCACTGAAAACCCATCAGACAGGAGAACCTTAGATCATTACTGAGCTGCTGAGATTTCAGCAGGCACCTTAGTATGTCTACACTGCAAGTGAAGTTGTGATTGTAGCATAGCCTGAGTGCAAGCACTTCACGGAGCCTGGGTATGTACTTGGGTTGCTAGTCCATGCTGTGGAAGCCAGTAAATAATTAACAAGGATTTGAAGAGATCTTAATGAATGTTAGTTAGCAAGAGTCAGGCCATACTGTAACCTTAATGACGTAAGACTTGTAGGAGCAAGAGAAGTGCAGCGACAGGGAAGGAACTGTGTAAGTGTGTATAACCTTGCAATCACTACTAAAAAACCAAAAGGCTTTTTTTTTTTAGAGACAAATAAATAAGCCTTTAATTTTTTTTGCTAAATGTAAAAAGTGTAGTTGTTGTTTTTACTGTATGTTATTATTATTGTGTCTGTAAAAATAAAAAAGGTTGGCTTGATGTTTTACCATTGTTTTACCACCTGAGGACCCTGTGTGTCTATGGCCATCTCCTCTCTCTCAATAATTACTAAATAATAAATAAATAATTTTTTTTGCTTTCAAAAAAAAAAGTGAAAAAGAATGCTGAAGCCTGTGCCAGCATGTCTATACTGCTATTGTTACCTATATTAGTTAGATGAAAGCTGGCATGGGTATACCTATCTGGCTACAATAGCACCTTCACTTGCAGTGTAGACATGCTCTAAGGTGCCCATTGAAATCTTATCAGCTCAGCAGTGGCCTGAAGTTTTACTGTCTGATGGGTATTCAGTGGCATAAGAGAAATGAGCTGATGGTTCCAATCCAGCTCTAACAAGACAAGAACCCACATTGCAAACCATAGGGAGACCAAGAACTCTGAATAGTCCTTGAGTTTGAGGTCAACTCTAGGAATTTACATTGGTATAACTCGGTTTCTCAAGGATGTGGATTTTTCACACCCCTGAGAATCATAGCTATGCCAACCTATCCCCGTTGTAGACACTGCTAGGTTGATAGTGATAGAAGCACCCCTCCCATTGGCATAGGTAGTGTCTACACTGAAGCACTACAGCAGTGCTGCTGTGCCATTGTAGCGGTTTATGTGTAGTGTGACAGACCCAGACCAGTGGGGTACAGGAGTCTGGTAGAGGGCAAATATACTGGTCACTGGATGAGTAGTTTTCTGTTCCCTGAGTGACCAGAGCAGGGATTGCACTAGAGTAATCAGGAACCTGCTAGAACCAATTAAGGCAGACAGGCTGATTAGAACACCTGCAGCCAATCAAGGCAGGCTAATCAGGGCACCTGGGTTTAAAAAGGATCTCACTTCAGTTTGTGGGGTGTGTGGGTGTGAGGAGCTGGGAGCAAGAGGTGTGGGTGTGCTGCTGGAGGACTAAGGAGTACAAGCGTTATCAGACACCAGGAGGAAGGTCCTGTGATGAGGATAAAGAAGGTGTTTGGAGGAGGCCATGGGGAAGTAGCCCAGGGAGTTGTAGCTGTCGTGCAGCTGTTACAGGAGGCACTATAGACAGCTGCAATCCACAGGGCCCTGGGCTGAAACCCGGAGTAGAGGGTGGGCGTGGGTTCCCCCCAAACCTCCCAACTCTTGATCACCCACAGGAGGAGTTGACCCAGACTGTGGGCTCCACCAGAGGGGAAGATCACTGAGTGAGCAAATCTATCAATAAGCGCAGGACCCACCAAAGTAGAGGAGGAACTTTGTCATAGTAGACATACCTTCAATTACTGCTTTGCTGCCATAAATGGTCCCTCTGGAACTAGGGTGACCAGATGTCCTGATTTTATAGGGACAGTCCTGATATTTGGGGCTTTTTCTTGTATAGGCATCTATTACCCCCCATCTCCTGTCCTGATTTTTTCACACTTTCTATCTGGTCACCCTACTCTGGAGCAGAGCTGAGAACAGTTGGTTGAGGCACTAAGACTGATCCTGGGCCTGTGTCTCTATGTGTTGAGTGAGATCTGCGGTTACCACTACCCCTCCAAGTTCCCCCACTTCCCAAACACGCGTTTTAAAATTAAACGGAAGGAAGTTTTATTAATAATAAATCTTTCTTTGCATTTCTGTTCAGGGTTTGAAACATAACATACTGTGCTCCTACATAGGTCTCTGGGGTGGGGATGGTTTCAAGTGGTTGTGCATGTAGGTGGATTTGCTGGAAGGGAGAGTGGTGCCCGTTTGGATAGGGATTTGGATTGGATGCAGGCTCTGGGGCGTGGGTTTGGGGGGAGGGGGGGGGGTGGGTGTGGGGGGAAGGTGAGTATATCTGTCCGCTCTTGTGTGCCCTGCAGTTGATCCTGCCCCGATAGTCTGTACCCTGCTAATGTAGGCTATCCTGCAATTATAATCCCCCCCCCCCCCACACACACACACTTCTTCTGACACAAAGAGAACGGAAAAAGAGTGAACAACAGCAAACAGCTTTATTAATCTACTACATAGTGGGGTGATGAAAACTTGGATTGGACTGTGGGATTGTATCTCTGAGAGCTTTGTTGAACTGTCCCAAGAGGATTTTGCTCTATCCCTATATGTGTGATCTACTTTTTGTATAGTTTGAGATTTTTTTTTTTTATATAGTATTTTTTTTTTTTCTATTTTTTTTTTTAAAATAGTGTAGACCAGGCCTAAGAGTGTGTGTGGATTGCAGTTTCCAGGGTGGTCACTCCAGCACCTTTTATAAATACTAAGTGTGCCTTTTAAAAAAGGAAATGAATCAAACCTCCACTGTGTGCAACATGCTGTGAAGTATCCTGTGTACAGATGTTGCTGACAGGCAGTGCAGGGGGTTAGGTCTCCATCTCACTATATGGAGATACAGTTGCTTAATTCCCTTTGGTGTAAACCCACTGTTGCCATTAGATAATCCCCAGGCTCTCCTAAAAGGTATTGCAGTGGATACCAGCTGATTGACTCAAAATAATTTGTGGCCAAGCCATTAAAATCATCTTTAATAAATATGTCACAAACAATAGGTGAGTGTGTGAGTGTATGCAAGTGAATTGCAGTAAATGCAGGATTCAGTTCCAAACGCTTTCACGGTATCTGCTTGAATCTTCATGGACCAGGTTAAGATTTCTTTTGCACCTCCCTGGGCAGCTGCTTCATGGTCATGACACAGCCTTACTATGCTTAGTACCTTGCTACAGCTACAAGGTATGTATCAGGCCTGTAACATGCAGAACTCCCTCAACTCCAGTGGCAGTTAAGGGTGCCTTAGAGGGAGGCTCAGCACCTTGCAGGATTGAGCCCTCTTTTTTTTTTTTTTTAGAGCCATGTTATAATCCAAACAACTAGTCTAATTTACATACGGTAAAGCTGAGTTTAAGGACCACTCTCAATTAGTCATTGCCTCTTGTTAGTAGCTGCACCTTTACCATGCCAGCCGCAGGCAGAAGTAAGTAAATGTAATAGAAGCCACACTTATTTTGAAACCCACACTCCATTTTTTTTATAGCCTCAGAAACAAAAAATTAAATTTAACAGAGGCTATAGTGTCAAAATAAAAACATACTGTATAGTAGAGAGGAACTTCACAAATTTGGAGTTCAGCTTTTTTTGTCTAACAGGCCTTAACTTCAAGAAAGTTGGTGAATGATGTCATATTCTAAATTCAGTGTTCCAGGCTTTATTCTTCAGATATAGAGAAGAAAGTGAAAAAGAGCCTGACTTGACAGCTGGGGGATGGAGGAGAAAAGGGAAGGATTGTGAGTACAAAAGGAGGAGAGTTCAGAGGATATCCTCTATAGGGTTACCATATTTCAAGTTCCCAAATAGAAGACACTGTTGGAGGGAGAGGAAGTAGGAGTGGGGAGGATGGGTACAGCTCTCCGGCTGCCCAGTTCTGAAGGCAGCACTGCCACCAGCAGCAGCTCAGAAGTAAGGGTGGCAATACCATACCACACCACCCTTACTTCTGCACTGCTGCTGGCGGCAGTGCTGCCTTCAGAGGTGGCCAGCCAGCACCCACCGCTCTCTGACCACCCAACTCAAAATCACAGACGTTTGTTCTTATTTCAGAAATGCAGCAGCATGGAGATTGGAGGACCTAAACAGAGGTCATGTCTGGGAAAACCCAGATATATGGTAACCCTAATTTCCTCTATGTGATGTGATGACTCCTCTTAGTCACTTTGAAGGTGTATTTGTGTTTCTTCACATTGGCAATGTCCAAGGGTCAGATCAGACTGGTTAACATAAATGGTTAACATCCCAGCAGGATTGGTGTGACTGGGGTTTTTAATTTTGTTGGTTTATGGATAAAGGTTTAAATAGAGATAGTGGACCTCCCAAATTAAAGATTTCAGAAATAAACTGCTATACTAGTCCATTGCAGCTCTGGAGCCAGGGGAGAAGCGCCTCTCCCCGCTGCGTGTCTGCATGGCCTTTGATAGCCTGCTGCGTGGCCACGCAGCTTAGAGGGACCTTAGCCCACAACCAATGTATAATGTTCTGAATGTCATTTAAATTAATGCTGTATGTTCCTCTCACCTCAAACTCCATTTCAGTATTTCTCAGATGAAAAATGCTTATGGCTATTTTTTAATGGTGAGTTTTTTGGGAGGGGAGTGGTTGATAATATGATTAATGATTCTGTGACTTTTTCCTGTTTATGTTTGGAAATATCCAGGACTTGCTTCATTGCTGAGGGCATGATTTTCACTTACGCTAAGGCCCCTAAACGCTGCTCTGGCACTGTAAAGCGGCCTTAGAATGGGTATAAATGGCACTTACACACATTATTTTATTATTAATTGTATTCCAGCAGCACCTAGAGACCACAGCTCTGATCAGGGCCTCTTTGTGCTGGGAACTGTACAAACACAGTGGGAGACAGTCTCTGCCCAGAAGAGTTAACAATCTAAATAGATGAGACACAGGCTTTGGCGGAGGAGGGATATAATGTGAATACCATGATGGTTTGCAAGCATCATGTTAGTTCCATATAATTTTTATGTTTTTTCAGATATTTCTGGGTGGGTTTTTGTTTGATCTACACCTTGTATTTATAGAGCACTAATCAGAGGGTATTTTATACATACAGTACTTAAGAAAGCACAAGTCTTAAAATGAGAGTAAGCTCTTCTTATACGTTCCTGGGGTTGGTCGCTTGTGATTATTTTGTTTTTATGTAAACATCACAATTCTTGTTTATTACGTGTAGTCTTCGCTTGTTCTTCTACCTAATGTTCCCAACTATTTGCTGGTACAGTAACAGCGAATATGAACTTCAATACATCAGAAGCTTCCTCAACTACACCTAAAGAGCCAGTGAACTCGGCAATGCTTCAAATGTATAAATGTAGCACAGGACTAAGCATGATTAGTTTGGTTTGGAGAATGTAATGGTTCTAGAGCTCTAAAGAGAGAATTTTGGCATGACCTTGATGAATGTGAAGAATTAACATGGTTTTGGGTTTCCGAATGAAAAGATGAAACTTATAGACCTATTTCTAGAAATATTCAGTCTAGATGGCTTGAGACTGGTGATAAGTTAAGAGTTTTGATTCCGCTTCTAGTTTGAATCCAACTCAGGTTCGTAGAGACCTAAAGGCATTTTCTTTGGATAGCTCTTTAAAGGCCTCTGTAAAATAGGTTGGTGGTCTCAGATCATTGTTTACTGGACAAGTCTCTACATTTTGCAGACAAACCACCATGAGAATGGGCACAAAATAAAATCCTTATTGGCAATATCCTCAGTGAGGCTATGGAGTGAATGTGGTAGTTCCAGGAGGAAGGGCATAGAGGTGCTCCTTTGTAAGTAGTCCTTCTGCTACCTACCTTGCAGGTAGTCCACTGGTGGGGCATTCTGAGGGTATTTGCACCGTTATTCCCTATACTGTACTTGTCCTGTGCATAAATAATTCTGTTTCCAGAGCTAACCATTTATCTTCTTGTCACTATTGAAATGCAGATGGAAAGTATTTGTAAGACCCTGGTGCTGAGCAATGCACCAGTGATGGTAGCTGGGCTTCACACTGATCAAGTGAAGGAGAAAACATAGACAGAACCCAGGCACTTAAAGACTCTGAACTAGTCTCTTCTGTGCTGTAAAAGATTCTAGAAATAGTAAACACAATGAGATTTGCTCCCTCGTGCTCAACAATCTGGGAAATGATGATGGATGGAGGCTGTGAGTGGCGGATGGGCGGGGCCATTAGTTATGCAGCTAAAGAGAGAGAAGGCTGGTTGCTAGTTAATATAAACACATATTATGAAAGAAGTACATGGACTACAGTAGGGGCACAGAAGAACAGGTACTATAGCAGTACCTAATGAATTTTTGGTGAACTAAGCAACAAGACAGAGAAATATATAGCTCAGTGAGTCAAGAGGGAATTGCAAAGCAGTTCTGTGGCTCTGATAGAAAAGATGGGTTTATTACCTTTGGGAGGACTGAGATTGGCAGAGCCAGATTCAGGATTTTATACTGATTGATACGTTTGAGAATTTATCGCATGAGAATGAGGGAAAGGGGAGACGATGAGAAATTAATTCACAGATTAGGCGTCAAAATTATGATTCCTTAATTGCGTCAAAGGAAGATGGACGCCTTCTGAATTTTATATGCAATTGGATAACACCAATCAGGTACCTCCAATTACTAGACCACAACTTGATACTACAGTAATAGCTTACAAATGCATATAGCTAGCTTTGTTAAGTCAAAAGGAGCAAGCAAACTTTCTGGATCACTAGAACAATTTATTTTGTGTAGTTCTAGAAATTAGTCTCCACATCTGTCCTCCCTATTGTTACCATAAAGCACAGTAGAAAACATGAAAAGGTTTTGGATTTGATCACAACTTTGTTCAGTGGCTCAAAATACTCTGAGCTAGCCCCACGACGATGGGGCCAACTTCTGCTCTCTCTATTGCACTCATGCAATAGGGTTGTGCCAGAGAGTGCAGAATGAGCAAACTACAACTGCTCCCTTTCATTAGGGCACACTAGACAAAGATGCCACTACTCCTTCCCTTTTCTGTCTGTGACATTATTGACATGAACTGTTATAGATCATTGTTGCAACCAGGGTCTTATGGTTGCACCAGGTCTTGTGCAGAGAAGGACAAGTGGGGTGTCCATGAAAAGGTTGTAATTTGCTGGTTATGATTATGCTGTCTGTATTTGTGTCATTTTTGTATTTGAAGTTATGAATATTGGCTATGTACTTGTATCTCAATGTGGTTGATGCTAAGTAGCCTCTGTCATAAACAGATAGTTAAGGGTTAAGGTCTCTTTTACCTGTAAAGGGTTAACATGCAGTACCTGATGACCACCTGACCAGAGAACCAATCAGAGACAAGATTTTTTCAAATCTCTGTGGAGGGAAGCCTTTGTCTGTGGTCTTTGTTAGAGTTTTTTTTGGATCTAAGAGAGGACAGTCAGGTCTCCAAGTTCTCCTGGAGTAGTTTCTACTATTTAATAGTGAGTATTAATTAGAAAGGCGAATTAGTCTTTTGAGTTGCTTTCTATATTTGCAATTGTGTGTTTGCTAAAGGAAATTCTTTATTCCTGTTTGCTGATATTGCTTTTACTGAGAAAGAAGGGAGGGGGGATTCTCTCCAGAAATTGATAAGTTTAGACCCTGTATTGTTCTATCTTGAATTACAGAGACAAGTTACTTTCTTTTTATTCTTTAATAAATTCTTTTCTATTAAGGACTTATTTGGTCTTTCCTTGGGTGGATTCTCAGGGAAAGAGAAGGGGGAGGTATCCCTCTATAGTTAGATCCCGGTATCTCTCCTAGGAAAAGGGAGGGGGGAGAAAGCAGGGGGAATGGTTTATTTCTCCTGAGTGTAAGAACTCCATGGATTTGGGGCTCTTGGAATCCCCTAGGATTTTGGGGAAGGACTGTGTCTCAATCCACATTTCCTGATTGAGTGGTGGCAGCTTACTAGATCTAAACTAGGATTTTAGTTTAGAGGGAAACCAAGTCAGGTCCCCACATTGGAGCCCAACAGTTCCAAGTGGGGGTGAGACCTATGACAGCCTCAGTGAAGCATTTGGTCAGCTTCTTGAGACAGGACTATTCTCAGTAAGTGCCCAATCAAGAAACACTTAACTGACAATGAACTTTGGGAGATGCGAATCCACATCTGTGCTTTCCTGGGAATGTTCAAACGAACATGTAAACAATGGCGGCAGCTTGCAAAAATCTGAATCATTCAAAGACATGTGACTTGCCCAGGTGGCTACAAATTCCATCTTGTTGCTGTGATTTTGCACAGGAAAACAAAGGGGTTTTGGCTCATGAGAGAATATAAAAGGCCCAGGAACCCCCTCCATTTTGTCTTTAGCTGGCTTAAGAGATGGCCTCTCCACTCCAAAGAGATGCCTGAAAGAAACTGGAACAAAGGACAGTAACTACGAGGGTGTGAGTGATTGCTGGACCCAGACTAGGAAGAAGTCTAGTTTGTGAAAGAAGCTTATTGGAACATCTCTGAGGGTAAGATTTTACCTGCCTTCAGTTTCTTACTGTATTAGGCTTAGACTTGCGTGTTTTTGTTTTATTTTGCTTGGTAACTTGGAACCACTTAAATCCTACTTTTTATACTTAATAAAATCACTTTTGCTTATTATTGAACCCAGAGTTAGTTAATACCTGGGGGAGCAAACAGCTGTGCATATCTCTCTATCTGTGTTATAGAGGATGGACAATTTATGAGTTTACCCTGTATAAGCTTTATACAGAGTAAAACCGATTTATTTGGGGATTGGATCCCATTGGGAACTGGGTATCTTGGTGCTAGAGACAAAAGCACCACTTAAGCTGTTTTCAGTTATGTCTGCAGCTTTTGGGGGACATGGTTCAGACCTGGGTCTGTGTTTGCAGCAGGCTAGCATGTCTGGCTCTAAAAGACAGGGTGCTGAAGTCCCAAGCTGGCAGGGAAAATGGGCTCAGAGGCAGTCTCAGCACATTAGGTGGCAGTCCCAAGGGGGTTTCTGTGACCCAAACCGTCACACTGTCTTCATGAGTTGCTGACTTTGCACATCAGGAGGAAGATACAGAGAAGCAATATAATATTTTCTTTACACAGATCAGCTGCCTTGTTTTATTTTTACTCACTGATAAACACCCAATCCTCCCTGGGAGCTGTTTTGACCTGGATTTACAAATGTGATTTAAATCTACACCATAGGATGAATGATGACAAATGTGAACAACTGCTCAGTGGGTTATATTTCAAGCATATCAAGGATGTATTCCCTTTCAAAAGATGCATATCAGGCCTTAAGTACTAAAATACTAATGTCTTAAGTACTAATGATTTGGTACTCTTTGAATGTAATGGTTTGTATTAGATGTGCAATGTAAGGGAAGCTGCCTGTGTCACAAAAGGGGTCTAACAAGTCAGCAAACCAAACAAGAATGTGATGTTTTGGCTCCAGGCTTTCTGCCCAACAAGAAGATAGCAAAGATAAGATTTGGAGAAGTCGGATTCCCATGGCCTGTGAGGAAGCCAGGCCTTTTCAGAGAGGGTTCTCCTTGAAGGTTTGGGTCCTTGTTGTAGCAGATATAGTTAGTGAAAACCCTGGTGGAAAAACCGTGGTGGAAAAACTCCTGCAGGGTTCAGTTTGTAGAACTAAAATGACTGAACTCTGCAAGGATTGTTCAGATTGATCAGTTGCTACCTTTTCTATGTTCAAATACAGCACTTGATAATGTAATCCAGATATTTAGTGGTTGACTATAAAGCAAGGTATAGCTTTGAAACCCGCAATCAAATCTTTGATACCTTTTTGGTTTATCTGATGTTTATAAATCTCTCTTCTGCAGTCTGGATTGCTGACTGGCCATTCTCCAGGTGTGAAAGGAAAGTTGAGAAATATTTGGTAGAGAACTAACAATAAAAATAGCCAAAGCTGTAAAATCAAAGTGGACAATCTAATCTTTTCTATAGTGTCTATCACCAAAGTATGCAAACAATTACTATTTGAGAAATCTTCAGTGGTATTAATTCTCTTAGCAGATTCTTGGGCCTTGCCTTCACCAGGAAAAAAGGTGCATATTTGATAAGTGTTAGCTAGCACATGGTTAAATCGTAGTGGGAACAAGGCAGTAGTAGTTATAAACTACCACGTTAGCTAACAGGCTGCCCACTTGTTAAATTTTAAAACGAGCACCTTCGTACTTTCTCCCATGCTGCCCCTCACACGTGGGAGGAGTTCCCTGTAAACATCCACAAATCTAACTCAGATGCTTTTAAAACTCATCTTAAAACTCTCTCCTTTTTTCCAAGATGCCTACAACAACCTTAACAACCGTTAGGCTGCTGGTGTGCTGAGTCCACTGCCTGTCATGCTCATGGGCGGCAGGTTGTATATGTTTGCGGTGGCCGGGCTCCAGGAATATTCAGGGCCGGGTGCCCTGCTCCAGCAATATTTGGAGCTGGGTCTCCCTCCCCCCCCCCCACCCCCCCGCCGCGTCCCTGCCTGGAGCAGGTCCCAGCCCCCGCCGTGTGTCTTTCTCCCCGCCACGCCGCGTCCCTGCCTGACAGAAAGCAGCCCGGATCTCTTCCCTGCCTGCTTCAGCTGCCAGAGATCGGCTCCCGGCAGAACTGCTGTCTGCTGCCCCAGGGTCCTAGCGCCCGCCATTTACTAAGGGCAAGGCAGGCTGCCCTTACTCTGTGTTTCCACCCTCGCCCTGAGCCTCTGCAATGCCCCAAACCCTCATCCCCAGCCAGAGCCCTCATCCCCCTGCACCCTAATCCTCAGCCCCAGCCCTGAGCCCCACAGCCCTCACCCCACACCCCAACCCTCTGTCCTAGCCCTGAGCCCCCCACATCATGAACCCCTCATCCTCAGCCCCACTGCCCTCACCCTGCACTCCTTCCTATCCCCAAACTCCCTCCCAGAGCGTGCACCCCCTCTCAGAGCCTGCACCACCTCCCCCTTCCTACACCCCCAGCCCAGAGCCTGCACCCAAACTCTGTCCCAAAGCCTGCACTCTTCACCCCCTCCTGCACACCCACCCCCTGCCCCAGCCTGGAGCCTGCACCCAGCACCCAAACTCCCTCCCAGAGCCTGCACCCCTCACCCCTTCCTACACCCCCAGCCCAGAGCCTGCACCCAAACTCCATCCCAAAGCCTGCACCTCTTCTGCACCCTAATCCCCAGCCCAGGACCTGCACCCCATACCTCCCCCCAAAACCCCGCCCAGAGCCTTAGACAGGTGGGGGCAGAGTTTGGGGGGGGGTGGAGTTGGGGGGGGGTTCTGGGTACCACCAAAATTTCTACAAACTTGCCACCCATGGTCACGCTGACCAATGTTGTCTCATTATGTCTTTGTCCTCCCTGATCTGTCTGTCTGTATCCATCTGAGGTCTTTTCTCCTATACTTGGCCATGTCCACAGTACAGGCGCTACAGGCACAGTGCTGTAGTTATGCTGCTGTAGCGCCATAATGTAGAATCTTCCTACGATGAGAGAAGGGGTTTTTCCATCACTGTAGGTAACCTACTTCCCTGAGTCACAGGATGGAAGAATTCTTCCATTGAGCCAGCTGCACCTCTATGGGGGTTAGATCAGTTTAACTGCAGCACTCGGGGGATAAATTTTCACATCTATGGGTGCTGAAGCTATGTCGACCTAACTTCAAGTATAGGCTAGGCCTCTGATTATAAATTCTTTGGAGCAGGGACTGCCTTTTTGTTCTGTTTGCATTGTGCCTAGCACAGTGAGGTACTGGTCCATGACTAGGACTCCTAGGTGCTATGGTAATACAAATAATTAATAATAATAATTTAAAAAAAAATATTCTAGCCTGGATGGAGCCTTAATAGAAATATAGAAGAGCTCTTCTGGCATGTCCTGGGGGCCTTCCCTAGCAATGACTTTCAAATGCATGGGACTTAGAATGTTCTAAAAATAGGGAATAATGAAATTTGTCTTCAGATTTCTTGGCAGTGCTTTAAAATAGTGGAAGTAGCACTTATAGGAATCTGGCATAGGACAGTCATTAGAGCTAGCTGATTATTTTTTTTTAAATAGCATAACATTTTGAAGACATTTTTGCTCTACAGGTTTTGTAAACAGACAATTTTTTTGTTTCTTTAAACCTTTTTATGAACTTTTTTAATCAAATTTTTGGTTTTGAACCTTTCCATTTTTTTCCTTTTTTTTTCTCTTTTTCCCCTGCACTTCCCTCTCCCCCATTTTATCACTGAGAAAGGTGTGTGTATGGAGGAAGGAGTAGGGGGAGGGTTGAGGAAAAAATGGGGAAGAAAGATGGCTAGGAAGGGAAGAATGAACAATACACTGAAAAATGCAAAGCAGAATATTAATAAAAATTATCGTTTTATTTTTTATCAACAGTATCAGAAAAACAAAGCTAAAAAAATCTGCACAAAAATTTGTATTTCAATAAAAGGCCACTTCACAAAATTCTAACATTTTCAAGCATCTTTATCAGCAATCAGTAAGATATTTCAGATTTACAGCTTGATGTGTTGTGAAGCAGGCATATATATTTTAGAATTTGTAATTTGTTTCTCCTCTCTATTTCTGTACCTGTGCCTGAAAAAGCATATGTTACCCAAAACTAATGAGCTTCAGAAAAACATACTGATCTTACTATCATCTGACTAGGCTTGGAAGGAATAGATTTTTATTAGTAAAATGTCTGTCAACATCAATTTCAGACACACAAACCAATGAAACAATATTTCCATTGATCCATTTACAGATAGACAAATGCGGTTTTGAGAACTCTGAGTTTGATTTAAGGATATTTACTTTGTATACTTTGATATCTGATGTCGACAGTATTTTAATGGGTTATAGAGCTTTAACCATTTGAATCTCAATGTCTTCTGTAATTAAATAATTGTCTGATCCCTCCTCATTGCCTACACCCCATACTTTCCTACAACTGTGAAAATCTAAATAGATAAAAATAGGTTTAAAGCTCATAACTTTGCACAACTATGAAAGCTTTAATCGTTAAAAATAAAAAAATGCTCAAAGATAAACATCAGTATTATCTGTTGCAATATATAAAATTGATTTTTGCCAAGCCTACATATGACTGAGTTCCTGGAGTCTTGGTAGAGGAAAGCTAAATCTTATCTCCTAACCACATAACTTATTTCTTATCTAGTGAGGATAAAACATGCAGACAGGGGGAAAAAAATGTTCTCAAACTTTTTATATTGGCGACTCCTTTCACACAGCAAGCCTCTGAGTGAAACCCCTGTTATAAATTAAAAACACATTTTTTATATTTGCCACTATTTTAAATGCTAAATTTACAACCCTGTTTAAAATGAATTTACCTTTTCTCACTGCTTTTAAATTGACAAACACATTTTTATCAAATTATTGTTAGAAGAAGAAAAGATTTTTTTAAATAGCTCCTGTTTAATACGGGGGGGAGAAATGTTGTCAATATCTCTGTCCACACCATACATAGTGCCCCATTGGCACTCTTACTTCTGCGCTGCTGCTGAGGGCAGGCACTGCCTTCAGAGCTGGGCAGCCAGAGAGCAGTGGCTGCTGGCCAGACACCCAGATCTGTAAGAAGTGCCACCACCCGCAGCATTGGAGAATTGCAGAAGTAAGTGTGCCAATGACATACTGTGCCACCCTTACTTCTGCTTAATGTTTGACCTCTCTTCTGGGAGATGTGGCTACAAGGGGTGGGGAGGCCTAAGGCAAAATTTGGGGTGACTATTGCCCCTGAAAGCATCTCCCAGTACCACCCCTGCCTGTGTGTCTGACTATTAAATTATAAATTACTTTTTTTCCCCAATCTCAGTGTTTTGGCTTGCCTGCGGTTTAATGCATCACTTCAGCTGCTGAACAATCAAGCCCTCTAACGTTGTCTCAGTCCCAGGGCCAGCCTTAGGGGAAATGGCGCTCTGGGCGAACTTCTGTTCAGACACCCTTTCTTTAGAGCCGCAGACCCGCCATATGCAGGGCTGACAGGCCATGACCCGCACATCATAACCTCACATCCCCCTGATCTGTCATGACCCCAAGTTTGAGAACCTCAGACAGTAGGTTAAGCCAGGGGTTATGTGCTACCTACATTGATTTAGACAATTGAGATTATTATAATAATTGTACAATAGGTAAATTAGAATATTGTACCAAGAGCATCAGAATGCTAATAACCCAATCCCCAGAACAAAAAAATGTATCTTCATCTGGCATGAACACCTTTCTGCCTATTTCTATTTATGTAGGTTTTTATAAGGTATGGAGGTAGGCTCTCAGATACTATCTGCAATTCCTAGTGGTAGGCAACATTATACACTTACTTCATGCTCATTCAAGGATCACATTAGCTCTTTTGGCCACAGTATAGCTCTGGTTGCTCATGTTCAGTTGATTATTCAGAATGACCCCCAAATCTTTTTCAGAGTCACTGCTTCCCAGCATACAGTCCCCCATCAGATTGGGAAACTGAGACAGATGTTAAGTAACATACTCAAGATAGCACAGGAAGAAAGTGGTAGAATCAGGAATTTGGAGATATCCTAATTCCCAATCCAGTATTTGAATATATAGTAAAACCATCTTTTCTCTCTCTTCATAGCGTCATTTTTTTTAAATCCTCTTGAAATTCTTCAGACTGAAATAAACATGAAGTGATAGGTCAACTAATCAATTAATGTGACTTTGGATAGATATCAATATACTGAGGGCTGGCATCAGAAAGTTTGTCTATACCATGGATTTTTTTTTTTACTGGTGAAATTAGCAATATAGTTGCACCAGTGCAAATCCGAATTGCAGACATGCTGCACTGTTGTAAAAAGTGACTTGCACCAGTTTAATTTATCCTGGTTTTAAAATGGGATAAGATACCTCAATTCAAAGGTCCATCCACACTAGGAAAAAGGTGTATTCTTACCTCTTTTTATTCAACACAAAGGAAAATTTCTAGTGAAGACAAGGTGGTTTGTAGTTTTTACACATGTCAAGGTAAACTCTGGGGGAGACTTGCATTTACCTGAAAGCTTCTCTATACGTAAAGTGCTGTTTACACTGTGAGGTTGGTATAACTGTGTGGATGGGTGGATTTTCCACACTCCTGAGTGACGTACTTATACCATGTGACAGAGTGGGCTAGGGCCAGAGGTCCCCTGCTGGAGGCCTCAGAATCCTGCCAGACCCATCCCAGGCAGGGCGCAGTGGAGCTAAGTCCTCCAAGCCACCTAGAGAGACTGCGCAGGAAGCAGCCAATCAGAAGGGGTGACTGCAAGGGGCTCATTGATCAGAGGATGGCAGGCTAGTATAAAAGGAGCTGCAGTGTATACTAGAGTCAGTTGCTGCTTGGAGCCTGAGGAGGGAATGTGGTGCTCCTTGTGGACTGAAAGATGGCATCACTATGGACATCTCAGTGCTAGCAGGGGACTGGGAGAGTGACAGAGGGCTCCAGGCTGGCTGCTGAGCCTGAAAATAGAAGAGCCCTGAGGTAAGGATGAAGCATTGGTGAACGTTGGGGCCATAGGGAAGTGGAACTGAAAGCAGTTTAGTTAAAGGGACACCATGGTGTGTGGCTGTTGTTCTGAGGGTCCTTGGCTTGGGACCTGGAGTAGTGGGTGGGCCTGGAGAAGTGACCTACAATTAGATGGTGATTAAACCCTCCCAGAAGGGGATCTGAACTGTTGAGGCCCAGCTGGGGCCAAAACAGACCAGAGTGGGCCAGGGCTGCCTGGGGGGAGGCGGCAAGTGGGGCAACTTGTCCCGGGCCACGGCTGAGACTCCCTTCCCTGGCTAGAGGTGCCTTTTCAATTTTTACTCACCCAACAGTGGTCTTGGTCTTTGGTGGCACTTCGGCGGCAGGCCCTTCACTCGCTCTGGGTCTTTGGCGGCGGGTCCTTCAGCGCTGCTAAAGATGCGGAGCAAGTGAAGGGCCCACCGCCGCAAAAGTACAAGCACTGCAGCAGAAGGTGCCTTTTTCATGTCTGCTCCCCCGCTTTGCCCCAGGCCCCCTGAACCCTCTGGGTGGCCCTGGAGTGGGCCAAGAATCCCCAGGGAGGCCATCCTGGGGGCTCATCCCCCTACCATGGCCAGGACTGCTTAAAGACTTGGTTGGACTAATACCCCAGAAGGGGTCTGTTGGAGTTGTGTTCCCTAGAAACAGGCACAGAAACTGCCAGAAGCGGTCACCATAAACCGAGAAGTGCAAAAATACCCAGCCAAAATGGGGGATTTGCCAGAGGTGGGTGCCATGCTGTTACATAACAACATAAGTTTGTAGTGTAGACTGGCTAACATGTGGAAACTGCAACCTGCCTTGTGTCCACAAGGATTTTACCACATGGTTAAATGGTAATATGTGGTAAGAACCCACCTTTTTTTTTCCTAGTGAAGACCAAAGCCTACGTCACCAGTTACATTGATGCAGTGCATCTACACTAGAGATTTACAATGGCATAGTTACACTGGCACAAATCCCCACCCCCACAAGTTCAAGTCCTCAGGTCCAGCAATATGTACCGAAAGCTGTTGCAAGATGTAGCCGTTAGTCCTGACAGAGCATGAAGGCTCATTTTATTTTCTGGTTAGCAATTTCACTGCTCTACCATTGAAAAGGCCCTGATTTGCTTCCTCTGGTGTAAATCTGAATTTGTCTTGTGCATTTTTAGGAAGAGAAGATGCTCTCTTGCTCTCTGTACTCAGTCTTCTTAAAATTTTCATCCCTCCCCCCCACCTTTGTGTGTTGATGGAATTTACCACTGAGCAGTTACTATGGTAACCAGGACATGGCTGTTCTAGTAATGAAAAATCTGCAGAAAGCAAATAAGCAATCCGGCACATCCACGGCTGGATCATTTAGACAGAAAATAATTGTGCATTGTACCAATAATGGATGAGCAAGACTGTTTAAAAGGCAACATGAAATAGAAAACTAATATGATTTTCATCCTCTTGTCTTATTTTTAAATGTAATCCTCTCCTTCCTTAAGTCTTTTTTTTTTTTTTGATTGCCAATGTCACAGCTGCAAATACTGTGGTTCATGTGGTCCCCTTTGTAGTAAAAAGAGATGGAAAAGGCTGTGCTGCAAAATATACCAGAACTAGAGTGTGAGATGAAGGTGCTCAAGGAGGGAAGCAAGGTTCTGCTGCATACTCCCCCGTGACCCAATGCACACAGAAAGCTCCTCTATGGTTGGGGCTCTGACTCAGTCTGTACAGGATTTTTCTTTATCTCTCTGTAGTTAGAATGCTAGGAGGAAAGATGTACTTTAAACATGATAGCTAACACATGTTAGAAGCCTGGTGTAGACAAGGGACAGTTTTAACATGCTAGCTAGTTAAGATAAACCCTACAGGTACTCAAGAAAAACTGGGCTCACCATTCTTTCCAATGCCTTGTCTTAATTGGAGTGTTTTACTTCAGGGTCATTGGTTGCCAATTAGCTTTCTCCTACCTTGTCTCTCTAATATAAGTATAGTTGAATTTCATGTAGGCTAATAAGTGCACTTGAGGACCAGCTAACATGCTGGCTAGAACTATCAAAGGCCTTCAGTTACATCCTTCATGTTGCTGTACATGTACTGCTATGGATTCTTTTTCAGCCACTGTCTCAAAATGAGTCTTTTGCTTACCAAGCAAACGAACCACCCATCCATCCAAAACAAACAGAACTTTTTACTAGCTTCCTAAGCTACCCTGCTTTTCCTTTAATATTCCAGTCCATATATATATATATTTGGTGGTTATAAAGCTCCAGTCTTTACCACTGGAAGGAAAAAAAGATGATTGTCTCATGGAAGAAGAGCCATTATTTGAGGGAGATCTTATTGGGTAGTAGAATACTATGAATGGCAATAAATATTAAAATTCTAAATGTAGAGCGATACATTTTTATACTACAAAAATGACTATAATCAGAGCCGTCCCTTGGGTAGGGCAAATCGGGGCAATGCTCTGGGCCCCGTGCTTCGACATCATGGCATCAGGTGGGGCGAGGACAGCAGCTGTCTGCCTGCAGTAGGGCAGCCAGCGAGCAGGAAGCAGTGTGGTGTGTCTGGCCCCGCCTCCCCACAGTGGTTCATACCGCTTGGCATAGTTGTGGGGGAGAGGGGCTCAGCAGGCCTGGGTCAGGGGTTTCTGGCTGCTGTGCAGACAGCCAGGCTTCCCCGTGGCACCTGTGCACAGATCTCCTGGCCCCTGCCTCCTCCCTGGGCTCTTGGGTCCCTGCTGGGCTCAGGGCAAACCTGGCAGGAGGGTGCTGCGCACACAGCTCCCCTGCCTCGTGCGCCCACCCTGGGGCCCCGCCATTATTGAAATGCAGAGGCTGGAGAGTGTGGGGGTCCCAGCCCAGGCTGGGCAGAAGGCAGCACCGGCAGCCAGCCGATGGGCACCCCCAACCACCAGTGGGTGTGCCTTGCTCCAGGTAAGCCTCCTCAGCCCACACCCCATGGAGCAGCTGGAGCCCCATTTCCCCCACCAGTGTGCCCCCCTGCCCCATCTCTCCCCCCACCAGCGCCCCTGGGGGAGACCCAGCCTGTCTCATGGGGAGCCCATACGGGCTGATTTGTCCCAGGCCATGCGCCCCCCTAAGGACGGCCCTGACTGTAATACTATTTATTACCTGTTCCATTTTATCATGCAATATTCATGATTAATAATACACTAATATGCCATCTATGCTAGTGAGCTCACAAACTGAAGCTAGTTGCTTTTGATGAATGGTCTTTAGTGGCATTAGCTGTCTGACATGTCTTACTACAGATGATCTGCAGCTGTTGTAGCCATCTGCCAAGGACAAGCCATGAATGATCATCCTTTGAGACAACAGCTGCTTGATAAAGCAAGCACTCACTAGATATTTACTAGTGAAATTAGTCACCAAGTAGAGACCTCTGCAGTGCATGGGTCATGCTGCAGATCACTGCTCTGCAGAGCAGTCAGGCTGGATTAAGCTTTGTTCCTCGCAATATGGCTTTATGTGGACATGAGTGTCTGCCTACACTGGTCTGATGGCAGAATCTAGGCTTTTGATGAGGCCTTTCCAGTGCTACAGTCAAAAGCTAGAGTTGTATGGGAAGAAGTGGGCCCATAGATTCCCACTGATTTCACTGGAAGTTTTTCGTATGTGTATCTACGGGCAGAATTCAGCTAACTATTGTTGGAAAATATCCTTTTATAGATTTCTCACACACACACACCAATCATACAGGAGAGACATGGTTTCAGCTGTTATGGCTGCAGCATGGAATCTCACCAGAAAAATGCAGAACTGGTTGTAACGTCACAGTAATAAAGCTGTAGCTATTGCAACATGAGATGGAAAGCAAATGGCTCCTCTAGTTGCTCAGCAGCATTTCTGCAAGGGTTACTTGCCAGTGCTATGGTCAAAGTTAACTTTCCTCACCCCAAAACCTCTCCATTCCCTGCTTCCCCCTGCCTTCCTCCTTCCTTCTCTTTCTTTTTGAGGGGTATTGTTGTTCTTGAAGGTGTTAATAGGTACCATCAATAGGTTATCTGATCTAGAGACAGTTGGAAGTGGTTGAAGTTTCTAGCTCTGCCTGGCGCTCTGTGTGTCCCCCATTTCCTCCTTTTGGCTGTGTGACTTTCACCAAAGTTAACAGGGTTCTGCCCATGATGCCTAAAACATTATCAGGTAATCAGATGCAGCATTCAAAAGGTATGGCATACATCCAAACAGAGAGATGATATCGAGTTGAATATAAGGCCTTGCAAGGTTGCTCAGGTATACCCATTTTATCAATGGGGAAACTGAGGCACAGAGCAGGTAAGTGATTTGCCCAAGGTCATATAGAAAGTCTGTCATAAAGTAGGGAACTGAATGTGAATCTCTGAAGACCCAGGATAGTGCCCTAACCATTGGATCAATCCATGTGATATCAACAGTAGATCTCGGAGCTCTTTACATAGGAGGTCATTATCATTATTATAGATGTGCTGATATGTCATAGTTCTATCATTTTCTTCAACTAAGCTTTGTTTTCAGATATTTAGTAATTTGAGAAGTTTTCAGGAAGAAACATACGAATGCTTTGCATTATCATTTCATAAAGGGGAAAGTTATCCATATTTTGCCCCTAGCAAGACACTTTCATAAATATTTGATTCAACATTTATTCTCCCTCTGAAAAATTAAAAGGGCTTGAATTTTTCAGAAGAGTTGAGGACTGGCAGCTCCCACTGACTTCAGCTGGAGTTGTGGAAGCTCTCTACTTCTAAAAATTAGACTTTTTATTACAATAGTGAAGTCGATCATTTATATGCGGAAAGGTCAAGATAGCCTCGTAAGGCTTCTGTGTAGGTTTGTGGTTTCTATAGGGGCTCGTGTCAATCCAGCTTCACTGAACTGCAACGTAATTAACTTAGGGTAAACTCCATAGGTCAGATTCATCACTGGTGCTACTTTTTGGGGCCCGAGCCAGGTTTATCCCAGTGTAACACTTTGTCTAGACCAGTGTACCTGAAATCAGAATCTTATGCCAGGAATGAAGATGGCCCTATTACTTTATGGAATGTTATGCATGTGATAACTATTGTTATCAAAGATGTAAAGGGGATGAAAAACAGCTGATAAGAATAATAAAAATATAATGCCCTGTCAGTTCAAGCAGTGACCAACCATTAGCAGACAACAGAAAATATCTACAGTTTAAGAACTTCTAACTCTCAGATCAGAGTATACACTTCTTCCACAGGCCGTCTGGCTCAGGATAAAAGCTTATCTATCTCTTACTTCCTTCTTGAACAAATGATGTTCAGTTCACTTCCAGTTTATTAAACTGCATCCCTGAGCCCTGTTTTTAATTTGGTCTGTGTACTAACATCTACATTTGTGGAAGCAGGTTTTTTTAATTAATTAAACAGTGCATAAAATATTGCCCACATGGCTTTGTTACTGGTATGACTTTGGATCATTTACAAACAATTCAGCTGTGTGTAACTTGTTGGTGTTAAACATAATATTGAAAGAAAATACAATAAACAGCTGTTTATCTTGACACTTTTTTTTTGAGGGTTCACATCAATAAATTTTAGCACTGAGACAAAAGCAGAACATTGATGCTGACTTTTTTTTTTTTTTTAGGTGATCAACCCTAAAGGGGTGTGTTTTTTCAGAGAGTGGATCCTTAGTGCTTTCTGAGGCTTGGTCTACATTAGCAACTTACGTTGGTATAACTACATCGCTCAGGGATGTGAAAAACTCCCGGTGAAGATAGCACTATGTCCATGGGAGGGCTTCTCCTGTTGACATAGCTACAGTCTCTCAGGGAGGTGGAGTACCTATGCCAATGAGAGAAGCCCTCCCATCTGTGCAGGTAATGCTTTCACTGAAGCGCTACAGTGGCACAGCTACAACATCTCAAGTGTAGACAAGCCCTCGAATCTGCCTTCTTTAAGGTGGCTGTAGTTGGAACTCAAAACCTGAACCACCCAAATTGACAATCACTCTGAAAATCTTGACCTAAAGTCATGACATCTTGGGGCCCCTTCTAGGGGAAGAAGTGAGTGCTCTGTGCTCCACTGGGTAGAGAAAATCCTGCCTTTGCAATGATATAAAGTTCCTGTTTCTAGCCCTGCAGGGCTGAATGGTAACAATCTAAAAATTGTGACCCTTTTATGCCTTAAACTGTCACTGGCTCAGGACTGAATCTCACTCATCCTGGGTCTTGGGCCAGGATAATTTTTGGAGGGAAAAGTACTGTACACATTTGAGAGGGAGACAGAGGAAACATTTCTCTACTGGACTGGTGGTGTGGTGGTTTCTTTTTGTTTTTTGTGTTTTTTAAGGCAACAAAATTTGGAACAAGCCTGGGAAAATAGCAAGTGTAGTCACAGGTGTGTGATAATCAGTATACCCTGGAGACAAGTATTCTCTAATAATGTGGCAGAAACAACTCTTTTACTTTCTTGGTCAAACCTTGAACTTATAAAATCAGTGGAAATTTAACTGTTCACTTCAGTGGGACCAAAGTTTGGGTCTCTGTGTACAATGAATTTCCAGTGCAATCAGAGCTCAGTCTGTGTTGCAACTTCTGCATAGAGAGATCCAACATGGTAAGCTAGATGTTGGATCCTAAATTCCCTCCTACACCACTATTTGCAAACAGGTTAAAGAGTGTAGTCATGCTCTGGCATTTCTGACTTTCAGATATTTGAAAGGCACTTGGTTGCATTTGGCACTGTCAAATTATGTGAAGATGGCAACACACCTGTGACAGGTTGAACCCTCCATTCTGGGATGCCACCTGATGTGCTGGGGTCCCACTGATTCTGACCATTCACCAGCCTGGGTTTCCTCACCCTGTCCTAGTTGTGACAGGCCCTCAAGCCTTCTAGCACACACAGGTAAGGCCACACCCAGACACTGACTGAAATAATCTCTGTGTGGGAAGATACAGATCAGGGATTTATCCAGCACTCATGTGCACACCTCCTTTGGGGTGTAAACCCAAACTAATATTGTCTTGCAGTGTATAGAGATCTGCACAATGCAAGCTCATAAAAATTGCCCCCTCCCTCAAGGTGGAGAGAGAGAGATGCACAGCTTTTTGCCCCCCCTAGATATGAATTGCATAAAATGGGTTTTGAAATGAACAAGAAATAAGTTATTAACTACAAAAGGTAAATTTTAAGTGAGCATAAGGGATAGCAAACAGAACAAAGCAGATTACTGAGCAAATAAAACAAAACACGCAAACTAACCGTAGTACACTCAAACAGGTTACAAAATGTAATTTCTCACCTCGATGTTTTAGGCAAGTTGCAGAGTTTCTGTTGCTTAGAGTTTGCTTTGTCTTTACAGACTGGACCCTTGTCTTAGCCTGGACTCACCCTGCCTTTCCCTGATCCCAGCACGTAAGGTGGCATCCCAGATAGGAGGGGTCCA
Organism: Mauremys reevesii; assembly: GCF_016161935.1. Taxonomy (NCBI): domain Eukaryota; kingdom Metazoa; phylum Chordata; order Testudines; family Geoemydidae; genus Mauremys; species Mauremys reevesii. The sequence goes on along the minus strand of NC_052624.1, from coordinate 170,739,978 downwards.
ACCCATCACAACCCCCACTTCTTCTACTGCATGTAACCTAGAAGAGATTTTTTTTTGTATGGGATACAGATGACTGCTTTAAAAACGGCATTAAAACATTTACAGCTGTGCTTTTAAAGCGTAGTATTGCCCTCTTGCTAGGTAGAAGAAGAACAACTGATTAAGAGAGCTTTAAACTAGGAATTTGGGGGAGATGGTTGGGAAATGTCCAGGTAATCTCCACACCAGAATTCAACATTGAGAGGGAAGAAAACAAACTAAGAAGGGATACAGCTGTGGGTAGGAGAATGGACATAAGGAGGAAGGGTAGTGTAGATACCAGTCTAATAGGTGATACTGGTGGTAGAATGTCTGTGCCTAATCGAGTAAAGAATGTCAGTGAAGCCAAACGGCAAAAATTAGGATGTTTGTACACTAATGCGAGGAGCCAAGGTAACAAAATGGAGGAAGTAGAGCTATTGGTGCAGGAAGTGAAACCGGATATTATAGGGATAACAGAAACGTGGTGGAATAGTAGTCATGACTGGAGTACAGGTATTGAAGACTATGTGCTGTTTAGGAAAGACAGAAGTAAAGGCAAAGGTGGTGGAGTAGCATTGTATATCAATGATGAGGTAGACTGTAAAGAAATAAGAAGGGATGGAATGGATAAGACTGTCTGGGCAAAAATCACATTGGGAAAGAAAGCTATTAGAACCTCCCCTGAGATAGTGCTTGGGGTGTGCTACAGACTGCCAGGATCCGATTTGGATATGGATAGAGACCTCCTTTAATGTTTTTAATGAAGTAAACACTAATGGGAATTGTGTGATCATGGGAGACTTTAACTTCCCAGATATAGACTGGAGGACAAGTGCTAGTAATAATAATAGTTCATGTGATCATGTGCTAATTCAGTTCAAACTAGATGGAAGGATGAACAAAAATAGATCTGGGACTAGGGTTTTTGATTTCAAAAGGGCTAACTTTAAAGAATTAAGGAAATTAGTTAGGGAAGTGGATTGGATTGAAGAACTTGTGGATCTAAAGGCGGAGGAGGCCTAGAATTACTTCAAGTCAAAGTTGCAGAAACTATCAGAAGCCTGCATCCCAAGAAAGGGGGGAAAATTCATAGGCAGGAGTTGTAGATCAAACTGGATGAGCAAGCATCTCAGAGAGGTGATTAAGAAAAAGCAGAAAGCCTACAAGGAGTGGCAGATGGGAGGGATTAGCAAGGAAAGCTACCTTATTGAAGTCAGAACATGTAGGGATAAAATGAGAAAGGCCAAAAGCCATGTAGAGTTGGACCTTGGAAAGGGAATGAAAACCAATAGTAAAAGGTTATATAGCCATATAAATAAGAAGAAAATAAAGAAAGAAGAAGTGGGACCGCTAAACACTGAGGATGGAATGGAGGTTAAGAATAATCTAGGCATGGCCCAATATCTAAACAAAGACTTTGCCTCAGTCTTGAATGAGGCTACTGAGGAGCTTAGTGATAATGGTAGGATTACAAATGGGAATGAGGATATGGAGGTAGATATTACCACATCCGAGGTAGAAGCCAAACTCGAACAGCTTAATGGGACTAAATCGGGGGGCCCAGATAATCTTCATCCAAGAATATTAAAGGAACTGGCACATGAAGTTGAAAGCCCATTAGCAAGAATTTTTAATGAATGAGTAAACTCAGGGGTTGTATCATATGACTGGAGAATTGCTAACATAGTTCCTATTTTTAAGAAAGGAGGAAAAAAAAGTGATCTGAGTAACTATAGGCCTGTTAGTTTGACATCTATACTATGCAAGGTCTTGGAAAAAATTTTGAAGGAGAAAGTAAAGGACATTGAGGTCAATGGTAATTGGGACAAAAAACAACATGGTTTTACAAAAGGTAGATCGTGCCAAACCAACCTGATCTCCTTCTTTGAGAAGGTAACAGATTTTTTAGACTAAGGAAATGCAGTGGTTCTAATTTACCTTGATTTCAGTAAGGCATTTGATACGGTGCCACATGGGGAATTATTAGTTAAATTGGAAAAGATGGGGATCAATATGAAAATTGAAAGGTGGATAAGGAACTGGTTAAAGGGGAGACTACAATGGGTCGTATTGAAAGGTGAACTGCCAGGCTGGAAGGAGGTTACTAGTGGAGTTACTCAGGGATCGGTTTTGGGACCAATCTTATTATTACTGACTTTGGCACAAAAAGTGGGAATATGCTAATAAAATTTGCGGATGACACAAAGCTGGGAGGTTTTGCTAATACAGAGAAGGACCGGGATATCATACAGGAAAATCTCTGGATGACCTTGTAAACTGGAGTAATAGTAATAGGATGAAATTTAATAGTGAAAAGTGCAAGGTCATGCATTTAGGGATTAATAACAAGAATTTTGGTTATAAATTGGGGACACATCAGTTGGAAGTAACAGAGGAGGAGAAGGACCTCAGTGTGTTGGTTGATCACAGGATGACTATGAGCCGCCAATGTGATATGGCCATTAAAAAAGCTAATGTGGTGTTGGGATGCATCAGGTCAGATATTTCCAGTAAAGATAAGGAGGTGTTAGAACTGTTATACAAGGCACTGGTGAGACCTCATCTGGAATATTGTGTGCAGTTCTGGTCTCTCGTGTTTAAGAAGGATGAATTCAAACTGGAACAGGTACAGAGAAGGGCTCCTAGGATGATCCGAGGAATGGAAAACCTGTCTTATGAAAGGAGACTCAAAGGGCTTGGCTTGTTTAGCCTAACCAAAAGAAGGCTGAGGGGAGATATGATTGCTCTTTATAAATATATCAGAGAGATTAATATTAGGGAGGGAGAGGAATTATTTAAGCTTAGTACTAATGTGGACACAAGAACAAATAGATATAAACTGGACATTAGGAAGTTTAGACTTGAAATTAGATGAAGGTTTCTAACCATTAGAGGAATGAAATTCTGGAACAGCCTTCCAAGGGGAGCAGTGGAGGCAAAAGACATAATCTGGCTTCAAGACTAAGCTTGATAAATTTATGGAGGGGATGGTATGATGGGATAGCCTAATTTTGGCAATTAATTGATCTTTGATTATTAGCAGGTAAATATGCCCAATGGTCTGTGATGGGATGTTAGGTGGGGTGAGGTCTGAGTTACTACAGAGAATTCTTTCCTGGGTGCTGGCTGGTGAGTCTTGCCCACATGCTCAGGGTTTAACTGATCGCCATATTTGGGGTCGGGAAGGGATTTTCCTTCAGGGCAGATTGGCAGAGCTCCTGGGGGCTTTTCACCTTCCTCTGCAGCATGGGGCATGGGTCACTTGCTGGAGGATTCTCTGCACCTTGAGGTCTTTAAAGTCCATGATTTGAGGACTTCAGTAACTCAGACATAGGTTAGGGGTTTGTTACAGGAGTGGGTGGGTGAGATTCCGTGGCCTGCGTTGTGCAGGAGGTCAGACTAGAGGATCATAATGGTCCCTTCTGACCTTAAAGTCTATGAGTCTATAAAGTAAATTTAAAAATGCAGATCTTCCTGTTTCCATAAAAATGATTTCCCCTCACTTGGAAATGTTCTATTCACTTTTCTTTATACAAATAAGGAGCACAACATGGTTTTTGGTTTGGAGCAGAACTGGAGCTGTAGGTAGGAATGCCCAGTGTGTCACATCCTGATATGGAAAGGAGCCAAGAAATGTTGGGGGAGGGGCGGAAATAAATCATTTTGCACAATCCTTTCAGTTGCCAAACAAATCCAAATCTCAGTTGTCACTCTTCAAAGCTGAGCCTTTTCGAAGTACTTGGAGTGCCTGTGTGGACATGAACAGGAGGGGAGGCTGACATGTGAAGCTGGCAGTACAATAGCCTTAGGGTATCTTAATAGATGGAATAGAATATCCTGGCAAAGTAGATGATCAAAAAGATCTGACTTACTCTTCTTCTCCAGGAAAAAAAAAAGGATCTTTCAGCCTCAAAATATTTTTGAATATAAAATTGTGAGTTTCTCATAAGTGTAGATAAATAAAAATTGGAGCTGATCAAAAAGTGGCCCCCTAAAAGTTCACAAAATGCATAATTTCTGGTGTCTTTTTTTTTTTAATTGATATATTTAAAATTTCAACCAACTCTAATAAAAATCAAGCATGACCTTTGGGTATAGAAAAATCAGTCAAGCTTTTTGAAGTATGAGAGTAAGAGGAAGGAAAAATAAGATCCTGATTACTCATGTTTGGTCAATGTGCCAAGTTTGAAATGCCAGCCTTACAGCTCTGGAAGCACTGCTTTAAATCTTAGCTCGGTCAACACAGCCCTTCATCACGCTGAGGCAGGTAAATTAAATTCCCTGCAGTTTGCTATGTAGAGATTTTTTGGATGGGACCTTGAAACCCAAGCACTTGGAGCTGGATCCAAAGCTCAGTGAAATCAGTGCAAAGACCCCCTTTAGCTTAACAAGGGCTCTGGCTCAGTCCCTTGGTTCAGGATAGTAAAGATTTTATGGAATGTTTCATAACAGTAGGGTGTGCCTGGGTGTGCTTAACCAGCATAGCCCTATCCTCCATTATACACAGTGAGTGGCTACCCAAAAGATGGCTGCACATCAGGGGTGCTATGTGTAGTCCATTAAGGCACTACCAGCTTTTAATCATGTGAGATTTTGCAAGATAAGATCCATAGTTTGTATGTTGTGTAGATGGTCCACAGGGCCTGATCATGCAAACCCCGGCTCACATGAGTATTGACTCCATTAAATTTACATTGATTTCCCCTGATTTAAATGGGAGACTTGCTTGTACAAAGAAGGGAGGATTGGGCCCCTTACCTCCATGTGAGAGAAAGGGACCCATTAGTTCTCTGTCAAATCAAAAGGGGTGGAAAAATAATCTCCAGACAGTTCTGAATTGCCAGTGATTTCCAGACCTAGATTGTCCTTTCCACCCCAAATGGAAAAGATAGCCACTGTTACCCTTCAGTATTCCAAATGATTGCTTCTGTAATGAAGTGATCACAGGAGTATAATACAATTTTTATTTCTAAAGCAGTTCTTGCCACAGAAGTACTCAGGAAACTGCACAAAAATATTTACAAGCACAATAAAATGCAGTGCAAAAATTCCACCTCATAAAATATCAAATGAGTAAAAGAAATTGAGAGGATCAGAACAGGCAAAACGGTGTGGGAGAGAAAGATGACAAAGATACCGTGGCCAATGGTGATCATATTAAAAGCACGTTTAGGAAAAAGTAGATTTTTTTTAAATGATGTCAGAATGACTCAATATCTAAGGGGCCAGAGCCCTATCCCCACTAAAGCCCATCCCAGCAAAGGCACAATATCCTACTGAAGCTGTAACAATGGGATCCCTAAAAGGGGTGTGTGAGAATGTTATCAGTCAGACAGAGGCTCAAGGAGGAGATAGCCAGAGCCTGCAGTGCCAACTTTAAAACTCATGTCTGTGCTATGGAATAGAATATGGAATGGAAGCCAATGTAAGTGTAAGCAGAGTCAGGATGAGCTCTATCCTGACATCTGGTGGTAGATTATGGGGAGTGCAGAGTGGAAGTTTCAAGTATTCGCATTAGCATTTCAGTTATTTGCATGGGCACTCCCACCCCACTTAGCATACCGCAAAGCAGCATGGGATGGTTATTTTCACAGCTGTGGGAGCCCCAATTTTGTTGTTATTGGGGCAGGAGGAATGAAATGTTGTCACCCTGATTGGGTAAATGGGGAACTACAAAATTGTCTTGTGATGGGGGGGGTTTCATTGTCAGCTGGATAGCGCTTGCTAGATGGGGCACATGGGTTCCAAAACCCATTGAAAGGAGAGAGGCTGGGGACAGATATCTGTACTGGGTGGTGCAGGCTTCTTGTGTGAGCCAGAAGCACCAGTTCCACCTGTGCCTCTCTCCACTGTGGAATGTCAGAGTTAATTTTTGATTCCCTTAAGAATCTAGATACAGGTTACTGAGCTGAACTCACTGGCACCGGGGCTCCCCTACTATGAGCTGGAATCACTAAGAGCTGAAATCACTGAAGAGCTGGACTTGCTGAGCTGAGAGCACTGAGTACTGTGCTAATGAGTGGGGGAGCCTGAAGCAATACTGTGGAGCAGAGCAGCTGGCAGAGTGGAGTGGAGCAGTTTGTGCAGCCACTGGGTGAGTGGAGCCAAACAGCTCGCGAGGACGGCTGGAGTGGCTCACAGGACAGCTGGTGGACCAGAGCAGCTGGCAGAGCGGAGCAGCCCACAGAGCAAGCTGAGCTGTTTGCGGGGACGACTAGTGGAAGCAGAACCCCACGAAGAGGCAGGGCAGTTGGCCCCGAAACCACGTAAGGTGCCCCTTTCTACCCAGGCTGGGGAGGGGGACCTCTGCAGAGAGACTCTTGAACTCTGGGGCTGCACTGACCCAGGACAGAGACTTTTGGATTGTGGGACTTTTGAGACTGTGGGTGATTTGGGGGTTGCTGGACTCAAGGGCCCCGAGAGAAGGACATGGCCCAATTTGCTGGGATGGGTCTTTGCTCACGGTTTGACCTATGAACTCTAGCTGAGGTATTTTCCCAATTTAATGCTTGTTGTTTATCATGTAATTAAACCTTTTCTGCTACACCAAGACTCTGTGCTTGCGAGAGGGGAAGTATTGCCTCCTCGAGGCACCCAGGGGTGTGTGTAAGATTTTCCCAGGTCACTGGGTGGGGGCTCGAGCTGGTTTTGCATTATGTTGTGGGGAAGGGACCCCTATGTATTGAACCCGGCCCTTGCTGCTATCGTTTCGGCCCAGCAGAAGGGTTACATAAGGAAACTAGAAAGCCCTATTGGGTCACATTGCAGCCTCCCTTTTGTGGATGCAGTTTGCACGTGCAGAATGTACATCTCTATCTTTGCACCCGCAGCTGAATTGTGGATATAGATCTAATTACATCGGGGTCGGCAACCTTTCAGAAATGGTGTGCCGAGTCTTCATTTATTCACTCTGATTTAAGGTTTCACATGCTAGTAATACATTTTAACATTTTTAAGGTCTCTTTCTATAAGTTTATAATATATAACTAAACTATTGTTGTAAAGTAAATAAGGTTTTTAAAATGTTAAAGAAACTTCATTTAAAATTAAATTAAAATGCAGAGATCCTGGACCGGTGGCCAGGACCCGTGCAGTGTGAGTGCCACTGAAAATCAGCTCACGTGCCGCCTTCGGCACGCGTGCCATAGGTTGCCTACCTCTGAAGTACATGATCATATATGCAAATCAGGCAACCAAAGGTGCAAGAACTCTGATTTGTTCACACAAATTGTCTTGAAGGGCAAAAATGGAGGTGCACGTTTGCAAATGCCAATTGCACCAACAAAAAGGGAGGCTGGGACTTCAGATCTTTTGAACAAGTCACTACTTTTAATCCTTCATGTGTTTATCAATGTGTTTCTACCACCAGCATTTCTAAGGGCTTGTCTACACATAGACTTATTGCTAATAAGTCCATATGTGGACATTCTTCTTCCAGAATAAGCGTGTGCACACTTGAATTTTAACCAGGTATAACTCCATGACTAGACAAGACCTAAGGTGTCTATTTTTGTGAGCCACTTGATTAAATTAATGTCTGGTCATTTTAGAACACTTGAAGGAAAACAACTTTAAACACTGTCTGAGGAACTCAGTGCTCCAAGGAAATCAGAGGGACAAATCCTCTGTCTGAATATTTGAAGAACTGCATGATTTTATGACCAAAAATTAGATCTGTTGTTCCATAGGTGCCAACTCTGGGGTTGGAGCACCCCCCCCCCCGGGAAAAAAATAGTGAGTGCTCAACATCCACTGGCGGGCCCCACCAATCAGGCCCTCTTCCCACACCCTCTCCCTCCCCCTCCCCAGTGCCTCCCACCTGCCACTGATCAGCTATTCAGTGGCAGGCAGAAGGCACTGGGGGCAGGGCCAGCTCCAGTGTTTTTACCTCCCCAAGCAGCGCGCACACAAAAAAAAGCCGCTTCATTCTTCCGTGGCAGGTCCTTCCCTCCGAATTGCCGCCGAAAAGCTGGACATGCAGCCCCTTTCCGTTGGCCGCCCCAGACACCGGCTTGCTGCACTGGTGCCTGGAGCTGGCCCTGACTGCGGGAGAGGAGGAGGAGCAGGGGCAGGAAAAGCCAGAGCAAAGGCAGGCTGTGCTCAGGTGAGGGGGTGGAACAGGGCAGGAAGAGGCAGGGTGGGGGCGGTGGTAGGGCAGGGGTTGGAAGGGGCAGGGTGAGGCCTTGAGGAAAGGGGCGGAGCAGGGGTCAAGCACCCTGGGGAAATCGGAAAGTTGGCGCCTCTGTGTTCTGTATGTTTAAAACAGGATTGGTCAGAGCTCATGTTTCAGCGCATGAACCAAACACTGAAAGAGACAAGAAGGTATTCTTTCCCCAATGTGTACAGAATTGTACAATTAGTTTGATGCTGTGGTGGTGAGTTTTCCCATCTTCAGAAGCATCAGGCAAATCGTGGAGGGAGGACAAGGGACTTGATATAGCAATGGTCAGGTCCAATGTAACCAGTCCTTCAGCCCTGTTATTCAGTACTGTGGATGACAGCTAGAAATTTAGCTGTTCCTGACTCTTTTGCAAAGGATGAATTGTTAATGAGCTTCTGTTGACATTATCCAGCAGGTTTTTTTAGTAATGAGATAAGGATGCCTGATAATCAAATTAGATTAAACCATTCACTATAACAGCATCTCATCAAGCTTGTCATTTACATCATATAATAAGTGTAAAAAGTAAACTCTTTTCATTTGAAATGCAATGGATATGTCTCCATTCAACCAAGTATAGCTATGGTTTTGATATGATTTTGATCTGTTACTCAGTTTATAGTATATGTTGTCTAGAAACTAGGTCACAGCAAGAAGCGGAATGAATTTTTAAAAGAAAGAAATATGAGTTGTGGTGGCTGGAAAGAAACTAGATATCAGAGTACAATAAATAAACAGTACTAGCTGACAAGCAGGCTGCCTCTTCGTTGGAAAGGGCTGCTAATGCCAGTACCTGTGCAGCTCTTATTCACCCTGACCAAGGCTCTTTATTAAAATCCAGTAAGTACAAGCGGTGACCTCAGATAAGCTCAATTTTTCCAGTTGAGGGCTTCATGCCCATTGTGGCTGCCTCCCAGAGGAAATTAATACCATTTTCGTAAATGATTGGACTGGTGACCTCCAATGGGAAAGTCAGAGATCAAATTTGGGGATTCTTTTGCTGTCCTCCATGTCCCATTAAAAACTGGATATACAAAATGTCCAGGCTCCTGCTCAATGGGAGTATGAAAATTATTTGGGTCATTCAGTCACCCCACTAGAAGCATGTGTGGTTAGGTGGCTATCACTTTCTGTTCTAGGGTATCCATCTCTGCCTTCCGTTCCTTTCCACTCAGCCTGCAAGCAGCATGCATGCTCTCTAATGCCTGAACCCCCTCTTCCCTTCCCTGCAAGGGGCTCAATGCCATCCTTACTCCCTGGCCAGTCTCAAAGCACTGCTCTCCCAAATGGATCCCCTCTTCCCGCAAGGCTCTAGCCCTCATCCTCACAAAGATACACTCAAAACAACAAACCAGTCACTGGAGCTGAATGTACCAAGCAGCTGGGTGCCACATCCACAGCAAGAAGGTGGGGGTGACCTAAAAGCCTCCCTTTCTCCTTGATTTTCTTTAATGTTAAATAAGTGGGTTAAGCTTAAGGTATATTCCAAAGAACGCTCTCTCAAACGCTCTCCCAAATCCTTAGGCTGGGCCTGTATGGAGTGATGTGAACAGTTATATTTGGAAGCATGGGGTTGCAAAAAATGCGTACAATGTTCATACCAGCTGAGGAGCTAGTCTATAATCTTTGCTTAGTAGTTTATTATTATTATTAAACATTTATGTAGAGCCATGGCTGCATAGCACTGTGCAAAGATATTTTTTTAAAGGCATGGTAGGGTCCCTTTAGGTTGTTTGTAATGTAACTGATTCCTGTAAATAAACAAATGTAAGAGTGGGAGATGTCTCTGATATCTAGGCGAGGAGGAAATTAGTTACAAGGGAGACCTCAGATTTATTCTGATATAAAAGTTGCGCGCACACACTTTTGTTGCTTTAAATCCTCTACCTGACCTTGAAGTCCCCATCACACTCACCCTTCTGTTAGCTGAAGGGAGAGCGATGCTCCTAATCAATCAGAGGGGTTGCTGTAGTGTGGTAAGAGATGCATATTCCCTGCATGGACTGTGTTCACATTCTGTAGTGCTCCCAGCCCCTCTGAGAAGACAGTATCTTGAATCTAAGTGCAAAGCACTAACCACTGAGTGGACTCCTTGAACTCTGTTTTCTGCCTTTCTGCTATCGTATTCGTTTTTCCCCCTGTCCGGACAGAGGATGTTGACTATATTGGATTACTTTCTAGCTAATGCATTATTATCACAGCTGTTTTGAGAACTAGAAACATCACAGCACATAGAGAATGTGGCCAAATCAGACTTGCAATTTGACTGGTTTGACAAACATGTACACTGTGATATGACCAATATCATCATCATTTTTTCTTGTTCTTAATTACATTACACTAGAATAATTACAATAGCTCAGACTGAAGAATGACCCAGGGAAATTTCTAATCAGCTAACACTGTTCCTTAGGGATAGCTCAGTGGTTTGAGCACTGGCATGCTAAACCCATGGTTGCAACTTCAATTCTTGAGGGGGCTATTTGGGGATTTAGTTGGGGATTGGTCCTCTCTGAGCAAGGGTTTGGCCTAGATGACCTCCTGAGGTCCCATCCAACTGTAATATTCTATCTATGCTCCATAGTGCAGACTGGGCCTTCTCCCCATGATGGGGGGGGGGAATAAAAGACCATTTCCTTAAAGATTTTTATCCTCCACCAGTGTTCCCATATGTTAGATGAGCTTTACATTCTAAGGGAAGATTGGAATTCCACAATCTCAGTTCTCTAGATATTGGGATGGATCTAAAGGAGCTACACCAGTTTATACAAGGGGAAGATCTGACCCAGTGGCTCTGTTTCCCTACTGCTTTGCAACTTTTGTTTTCATTTACACTGGTACAAAGTGGGTAAATCTGACTTGCACTTTTCACTCACTTTGTACCAGTGTAAATGTTGGCACAGAGTCTGAGGCAGGGGAGAATCAAACCCAGGGCTGGCTCCAGACCCCAGCGCACCAAGCGTGCGCTTGGGGTGGCATTTTGCCAGGAGGGCGGCAGGTGGCTCCGGCAGACCTTCCGCAGGCGTGCCTGCGGATGCTCCACCAGAGCCGCGGGACCAGCGGACCCTCCACAGGCACGTCTGCAAGAGGTCCCCCGGAGCCGCGGGACCGGCGTGCTTGGGGCGGCCAAATTCCTAGAGCCGCCCCTGATCAAACTCATAGTCTTAAGGGGGAGCCACAAACACATTTCACTCACATCCTTGATGTTTGTGCCACTGTGTTACCCAAGTCTATAGCAACAGCAGAATTTAATGCAACATCCTGAAGTCTGTGGAATTACTTTGGATTTACACAATGTAGCTGAAAGCAATATTTGGGGCCAAAGTCTTTCTAGCTGCTGATGTTTTTGGGAGAAATGGTTGTCAGATCAATTCCGTTCCTATTTGGAAACTTGCTGCTACCGCCTGCTTCTGAGGATCCTTCCAAAAACACTGAATCTTCCTTGAACCAGACTATTATTTGTACAGTCACTGCCTATGAGATTGTCTTGGTGAATACAGTTGGTACATGAGGGAGAAGTCTATATTGGGATGTAAGAGTTTTCAAACAGCCATCCAAAAAACAAAATACTGGATCTGATTTACAGTTATTCCTTTACAACAGTTTCATGCTGGTATAAGTTTGTTGGCTTCCACTGAAATTACTCCACTGACTTATGATGTTACGTTGATAGCTGTTGTTGCTGATGATGCATCATTGCGTAATGGCACAAATACTGTGGGGCTGGCTAGGCTAGGTAGTTATGCTGGGTTAATGGAGTTGTCAATCAGGCCATTATCTCAAAAACCTGGTAAGCTTTTCCATGGTCTTTTCATCTTTAAAGTCTCTCTGTTGCATTTAGAAGTTTAGATAATGAATCATAGAATGGGTTTCTAGTGCCAGTTTAAAGACTCATCTTTCTTTTACATCCCATCCTTTGATACCTGCTAGAATGTATTTCTTGCTCATTATACACTTGTACAAATTTGTCTGTACAGGGATCTGACTATGAAAGTGAAAAAATATCCATAACTACTTCTACTATATCCTTCAAAAACTGACCTGTCTGTTGTTATCTCTTTTGTCTTTCTATAAAAGAACCAGAAATCTGCCTGATAGTTCCAGTAGGGCTGTGAATTTAGGGGTAGTTGCAAAGAAAGTAGATTAATGTAATTTGCAAAGATCAGTTACATCATTCTCCTTCCAATTGTTTCTATCTTGCATGCACATCAGCATTCAGTCCATGGCCTAACTAGGGATGACCTATCATTTGCAAGACCCATCTTTTATGAGCCCTAATTAGGGTGACCAGATGTCCCGATTTTATAGGGACAGTCCCGATTTTGGGATTTTTTTTTTTTAATATATAGTCTCCTATTACCCCCCCACCCCCGTCCCAATTTTTCACATGTGCTATCTGGTCACTCTAGCCCTAATCATCCAGAGTCCCTGCAGCCATTTAAGTGATATTTCTATATTAATTACAGGTAACTCTAAAGAAACCTCAAATAAGCATTGAATAGTTAACTGAGTGGCAGGTAATATAAATAGTCAAATACCTACAGTAGCTCTATTAGTGTTTTGGTCTAAGAGACCGTAGTAAAATAGCAAAGACTTGTACTCTGCATGATCTCTATGATTAAAAAGAACATAAAGCTCTTACAAGGCCAGATTGTCCCTGGCTGCTGCAGGTGCATAAGAGGAGGGTGGCCACAGGGAGCTTTCTGCTGCCCAACTCCTTGTGGAAGAGCTAGGTATAATTGAATGCTTCCTTTGTTTGCTGCTGGGGTCCACTCTGCCTTAAAGGGGTGAGGTGGAGGTGGAGTTGGGACTCTTAGCATCTGATTTGTATTAGCTGGTGGCACCATCACAAGGGATGGTGCATAGGCATTGACTCTGTGGGTGCCCCCCAGCCACAGCTGTTCTCCATCGCTGCCCCACAGCTGATGGGGGCAAGGGTGCTGCCAAAGATGTTTGGTGGCTTGGGGAGGGCACAGAGTGGTGGCTGGGTGGGCAGGGCCCTCGAGGAGTGGGTGGAGTGGGGGTGAGAAGAGGCAGAGTGAGGCGGGGCCTTGGGGGAGGGGGCAGAAGAGGGGCAGGAAGAGGTAGAGCAAAGGCAGGGTCTTGGGGGAAGGGATGCAGTGGGGGCAGGGCCTCGGGTGGAGCATGGGTTGAGCGCTCCTGGGGAAAAGGAAAAGTTGGCACCTGTGGTACAGTGTGTACACTCCCCCTATGAACCAGGAAACACCACACTGCCTCCAATTGGGTTAGTGGCTAAATGCCGCAATCTGTTCTGAAGTTTTTGTGTGAAGGCAAAAGAGCCTTAAGTTATTTGTTATTTCTTAAATTTGGTGGTGGTGGTGGTGGTGGTGGTGGTGGTGGTGGTGGTGGTGGTAGTAGTAGTAGTAGTATTGCAGTAGCCCCTAGGAATGCTAGTCATGGACCAGGACCCCACTGTGCTAGGTACAGTACAAACATAGAACAAAGATACTCTTTTTCAGGGCCGGCTCCAGGCACCAGCTTAGCAAGCAGGTGCTTGGGGCAGCCACTCTGGAGACGGGCGGCAGGTCCAGCTATTCGGCGGCAGTTTGGCGGAGGGTCCCTTGCTCCCGGTCAGGGCAAAGGACCTCCTGCTGAATTGCCACAGATCGCGTTCGCGGCTTTTGGGGGGGGGGGGGCGCTGCTTGGGGCGGCAAAACCCCTGGAGCCGGCCCTGTGCTCTTTGCACCAAAGAGTTTACAATCTAAGTATAAGACAAGAGAAAACAGCCGGATACAGACAAGCCGATGATGAACAAGGAAACAATGAGACAATATAGGTTAGCCAAATAGGTAGTAGACTTGATACACCAGCAGCCTAATCAGTGCCAAGTTCTTTGTAGGCCTCATGGCACAGGAGAGTTTTAAGGGGGGATTTGAAGGAGGATAGTGAGTTTGTTTTGTGGATGATTATGGGGAGCTTCTCCCAGGGGTAGATTGCCCAACTGATCTCGGTTTGATACTGGTAAAAGAGCTGGATCTTGCTTCTGCTATTGACTAGGTATTGCTGGTTTAACTGACTTTTTTTTAAATCAAACTTTCTTTGGCTCACATGTTAATAATTGAATGGACTATTTAGAGAATAAACGCTTTGGGACAGGGACCATCTTTTGTTCTGTGTTTGTACAGCACCTAGCACAATAGGGCGTGGTCCAGAACTGGGGCTCCTGACATAGACACCAACTTTTATTTTTCCCCTGGGGTGCTCTGCTCCCTCGCTCCACTTCTTTCCCACCTCCATTCTGCCCCATTCCCTGAGGCCCCCACCTGCCTGCTGCTCGCTGCTCTCCACCCTCCCCCAAGTCCCTCCCCAAGCCGCTGATCAGCAGCATCACCAATCAGTTGTGGCTGGTGGGTGCTGAGCACCCACTAATTTTTTTTTCTGTGGGTGGTCCAGCTGTCAGCACCTATGGCTCCTGAGCACTACTGCCATACAGATAATAAAGAATCATAATAAAGGGAAATGTACGTTCTAAAAGATGCCATTTGACTTTTTTCTATATTTTTCTGTAGTGTTTATAATGTCATTTTGTTTGTGCTAAACAAAATATAAATGGTCTTTTTATGATATCTGTTCTTTAGTTTTCTAAATCCCCTTTCACAGCTGTCTCCTCCACTTTATCAGCTAGGATTTGTAGCTTACCGACAACTGGCAAGTTAACAGTAGAAGAAAAGATAGGGAAATCTTCATTGTTTTTCTACAGTTTTTTTTAACTCTTTAAAGTAAAATTTACAATTGATTTGGTCAACAACTATTACAGAGTAGTGTGCTATTTGCTGAATAATTGGAACTACAGGTAAATAGCTGCCATCACACTTCTGCTTGTCCTTTCACACGTACTACCTAACCAGTTTGTGTATGGACACAAGTAATATTCCAACCCAACAGTCTCAGTATGTGATCATAAATTCAGTGTCAAGTATCAGAGGGGTAGCCGTGTTAGTCTGGTTCTGTAAAAGCAGCAAAGAATCCTGTGGCACCTTCATAGACTAACAGACGTTTTGCAGCATGAGCTTTCGTGGGTGAATGCCCACTTCGTCGGATGCAAGAATGGAAATTTCCAGGGGCAGGTAAATATAAGCAAGCAAGAAGCAAGCTGGAGATAACGAGGTTAGACCTCAACTGCTAGAACAGGGCCTCATCCTCCCTGATTGATCTAACCTCGTTATCTCCAGCTTGCTTCTTGCTTGCTTATATTTACCTGCCCCTGGAAATTTCCACTCTTGCATCTGACGAAGTGGGCATTCACCCACGAAAGCTCATGCTGCAAAACGTCTGTTAGTCTATAAGGTGCCACAGGATTCTTTACTGCTTTTACATAAATTCAGTGAAATCTTGTCATGTGGGCAAAGCTTATCTACACACAAACTTGAACCAAAATTGCTTGCTGTTTTAATTCATACCATCAGTTATTTCAGTCCAAGTTGGTATGTGCAGAGGCAGATTAAGATTTACTGGGGCTCAGGGGAGCTGGAACCAGGGAAGCCAGGAGGGCCATGCCCACCTACTTTTTAACATAGGTGTAGTAGCCTTGGGCAGGTGTGAAACTGTGTTGGCAGGGGCTGCACTTCATGGCGGGGGAGCTGATAAGGTGATCAGCCTACCAGTGTCAGCCTCTTCCCGTTCGGGGGGGTCTGAGGTGGGCCTTAGCCCTCCCTCACCATGAGGCCCTGCCCCCTGCTCCTCTTCCCCTAAAGACTCTGTCCCCTGACCAGGCCAGAAGCCAGAACCGGGCTATGGTAAGAGGGTGGGTGGGGACACAGGCCAGGGTCTGCTCTCAGGCACTGTGGCACACTGTTTGGGCACTTGTGCCCCCCCTCCCACTCCCCCTCCCACTTCTGCACAGGTTCCATCACCCTGTATATAAAAGGTGTTTCCATTGTTTTGAGTCCACCATGCTTAATTTACATAGGAGACAGGTAAATAGCTGCATTCTCTCCTGGCTGGGAGGGAACCCGTTTCCCTTTGTTTGGGCAGACTTTAAAACATAATATTAAGTATCCATATTTCCTCATACAGGGTTAATACATACATTTCACAATTGTATTAATCACTGTGAATAATCAGTGTGTCATTAGCTTTTAGAAAAGACCTCACTCTATACACTTTATAATACAATAATATTGTATGCTAGTTGCTTCAATTGCTTATTGCTTGAAGTTCAGCCCTCCTGTCTTTATAGACCCAAAAGCCTTTGCAATTAATTCTTCTAAAGGTTACTGCTCAAAGTAAAGTTTATTCAAGTTGTGAGGAAGGCAAGATGGAGTCTGGTGGTCTTCACCCCACTTATTAGCTTAAATGCAAATTGTTTTGTTTCCTGTGATGATCTCTCGTTACTGTCTTGATGGTCCTGTTTACTGGTTATATGAAAATGGAGGTAAACACACATTCCTTTGTTTAGGATGGACTCGTTTAACAACTCCCCCGACACTCCTGGTTTACTCTCATCTTAGTCATAATTCTAGCATATATTTATAACTCTAATACCATCACATACATATATCACACAAGAATGTTAATGATTAGTAAGCTATTAGTTTTCATATGATACCTCAAGGCATATTTTGTACAAAGATTATTACAATAGTGCATAGGGTGTGACTACAAGGTACTTAGTGTCCCAGTGATCTAGGGCAGTGGCTCTCAACCTTTCCAGACTACTGTACCTCTTTCAGGAATCTGATTTGTCTTGCATACCGTCAAATTTCACCTCACTTAAAAATGACTTGCTTACAAAATCAGACAAAAGTACACAAGTGTCACTGCACACTATTAATGAAATTGCTGACTTTCTCATTTTTACCATACAATTATAAAATAAATCAATTGGAATATAAATATTGTACTTCCATTTCAGTGTATAGAGCAGTATAAACAAGTCATTGTCGGTACGAAATGTTAATTTGTCCTGACTTCACTGGTGCTTTTTATATACCCTGTTGTAAAAGTAGGCAAATATCTAGATGAGTTGACGTATCCTGTGGAAGACCTCTGCATAGCCCCAGGGGTACATGTACCTCTAGTTGAGAACCACTAGTCTAGAGGGATGTGAAGGCATAAGGGATACCATTCCTCTGGAGTCAGAGGTCTTAAGATGGCTGGTTCGTTGGTCTGCCTCCTGCATCTGAGAAGTTGGAACCTAGTTGGTTGATCCTTATAAAAGAGGGCAGCAGGAAATGGAGGAAGGAGACTGTAACACCTTCCAGAGGGGCAGGGGCCGTGCTCCTAATGGACTGCTGTTGGAGCTACAGCAGAGACCAGAGAGGAATTGCTCCAGAAACCACATGGTCAGAAGGGAGACTGTGTGAAGTTCTTTGTTGCTGAGGTAAAAAGTCATCAATACAGCAAATCCACATGTATAACCTTTTCTCCTTTAATCAGTTCAGATTTAACAGTCTGCGGTGCTGTGCTGCATCCCAACGTCCAGAATGTTGAGGCTCTGTCTTCTGATTCTAATTAGCTGCACACATTGTGATGCAGCAGAGGCTGGCATTCTCTTTGCACGGGAATGAGAGAGGCTTAGATGCCAGGAAGGTATGATCCAGACCTCAGTCACATTCTTTTCTGCTTTCATTGACTACTCATGACCCACTAGAGACCATTTTCATCTAGTTAGGATCCGATCTCTTAACTACAATACTTTGGCTACTTTTATTAGCTTACTGAGTTTTAGTATGAAAGGATGTGCTGCATTTTGTCAATTTACTTTTATCCCGGTTTTAGATTTGTAGTGCATTTTCCAAAAATAGCCCCATCCACTCTTTGATTATTGTTTATTAATAATGATTATTTAACTTGTATGTGAGACTTGGTGCCCACGTAGCATAGGGATGACTATACTAGAATGAGATGTTTCTAGTTTTGGTAAATACTCTTTATAATGAAGGATTATTATTAATAGTATCCCCTACTTTTACTAAATGAAAAGTAATTCAAATTGTTTTGTACCGCTCAAGCTTGCAGTGCCTTTGCAACACTCTGTCAATACACAACAGTGATTTCAGGCAACTTTACAAATGTTTCTTCTACCGGTGAGTTAAAACATCTGTAGATCTTTCATTTGGGTAGAGATGAAGCAATGCAGTCTGCAATGGTTTCTCCCCAGCATTTATGAGAAGCCACAAACATTACATCTGCACATCTGATGTCAATAATACCAGCAATGAGCAGTATGTTAATTGGTTTCCGACATCTGCTTGTAGATTATGCATAAAGGTACATAAGGTTCTTTTTGCATCTTTTTTATGGTAATTTAAGGATCAGATCCTGCTATCTTTATTCACATTTAGTACCTATGCAAATAATCCCATTAATTTAAATTGGACAGTGTGCAAGTAAGGTGCTTACTCATAATGAGTAAAGGTGTCAGACCTACAGTATTTGAGATAACAATTCATGTATTTTTTGCATGGAATGCTAGGGCCAATATACAAAGCCAACATCACTTTTATGTGCACAACTTTGTATGAGAAAATCGTGTGTGTGTGCAATTTTTGTGCAACCAAAATTGTTTTTTTAAAGTGCATTTGCGCATGTATAGTCTATTTGCATAAGTGACAGTGTGCAGAAATTGCACATGCAAACGATTTGGCGATCCAAAGTTGCATAGGCACAATTGGAAACCAGATGGAGGTACGTGAAAATGGAGGACACCCTTTGCGCTGTTCTGTTTGTTCAGAACAGACAGTACCTTGTTTCTTAAGGCCTCTTCTGAGAGACTATCTGCAATGGAGTTAGTCTGACTCAACCAGGCCAGGTGTCATAGACAGTGATTATAGGTGTTTCAGGATTTAAATTTAGACCATTGAGCCACTATCTGGAATAGACTGATTTCACTAAGCACATTGTTCACCAAAATGATGCTTTTATACATTAAACCTGATTCTTCCCTCATATGGGCTTCAGACCAGAATAATTCAATTAAATTAAATGGAGCTACTCCTGATGTACACACATCCCAAGCGATGGATCTTAAAGAATTCAGAGACTTAAGGAGAGGTGGGGAGGGTGTTTCTGATTTTAGATAAATGGTCCATACAGTGGATGTGTCTATCCAGGGAGCAGTGGAAAATAGTCTTTAAAGGTTGAATGAAATGTTGTTATTGGAGACATTGGGAACACTTGAATGTTCTTGCTCCAGAGAGGAGTTTGCCTATTGGATTTGGCCTTCAGTGGTTGTTTCATTCCTTGGGCATGTCTGCATAATGATATTACATTGCCGTAGTTTGTTTGCTCTGAATGCAGCAGTTTAACTGAAGAGAACTTAAGTGCATCCCCACCACTTTGTTATGGTACTTTCATTGTTGATCAGTGTGTTCATTTCAGTTGACTGCTCTGCTTACTGGGCAGAAATTCCATGGTGAAATGTTCAGCTGCTCTACTCTTTCCTCTGTTTTTTTGTGTGATGCGTCCTGGAAACTTCAGGCATTCTGGGATTTGGAGGTCAAACTAAACAAACTGCCATGATTTTGCTCTTGGCTTCCATTCACTTTGCCAGGGCCATTTTTGAACCCTGATGATGACTCCTGAGCAGTAGAGAGCAAGATACCAAGACAGGTTGATCCAGGTATGAACCAATGTTGTGTGGGATACTAATTAGTGCAACAGTTAGGAATTGGTCCACAGAAATCTTAGAGCAAACAGACTCACTGCAAAGTAGAGTTAATTCTGTTGCAAGGATAACTACTTACTGTGACGTCAGATGCCAAATAAAATCTGTTCTCAAAAGTAGTTTATGTGGACACAAGGCACTCTACGACAAACTAACTACAGTTAGTGTAATGTAACATCCCCATATAGCCCAGGCCCTGATTTTCTCACTGCACCTCTAAATATCAGGCTGCTAATAACATAGTGTACTCCTATTAAGCTCTCTTTTAGGGGGTTACATAGGAACCCACTGCCTCTCTCTCCCCCTCCCCCACTCTAGGATGCTGGCATGACTTTTGTATCCAGTTCTGTAGCTCACAGCTGTGGGATGGTTGAAGAAAATCGGCACTCTTTTCTTTCAGAAGCTGATGTCATTTCAGAGAGGCCAGAATGTCAGAGCTGTCAATTAAATGGTAGGTCCATGATTCTGGCTGGGCTTGCTCAACTGCAGTGACCCACGCCACTCCGAACATAGGAAATAGATTGCAGGCTGGCAGGCAGTTCCTGGTGTCATTATCTGATTTGAGTGAATCAGCAAGTGTGTCTGCATTTACAGTGAGGCAATTTATCAGCTAGTTTTGACTGGACAGGGTGTCAGACTTGTGGTGATGGGCTGGCGGATCATATTCACTAGACTTAATTGGCTGCCCCATCATGAATGACTGATAAATAACAAAGCAGTTCTTGTAAATAACTCTTCTATTTTAGGAAGAAAGCTATAATCTCCCACTGAGGTTTTGTGTAATTGCTTTGTTTGTACTTGCTTTTGTCTAGAAGTGACTCTGTGAAGCTATATGAAATATATTCTGTTAAAAACATTAGCCAGATCCTTAGCTGACATAAATCAGTAAAGCTCCAGTGAAATCAATCAAGCAATGTTGATTTACACCTTGTGTAAATCAGACTCTGAAATGCATAAACTTGGATACATGGCATAAAGAGTTGATTGTCAGTATTGCCAACAATAGCCAGGGAAAGTAGATTTGATTATTATTTTTTCAGGAAATAGTTTTAAAAATACCTTGACCTATCTAAGAAGGTGCTTTCGTTTTTCAGAGAAGTTTATAAGTAATTTAGAATAAGTAGATTATCTTATCTATCTTTAAATTCTGAAGATAAGTTACCACCTCCTGAAATAATACCACAACCTGGATGATTTAAACAAGGATTTTGTGACGTAGCCTGATAAGCCAATCAAACAAAGCTAGGAAATTATTGCTGCAATACAGGATTTTCTCTGCTATTGAGTCACTGTCTCTTGCTTTGAAGTAGTCTTTCAATGAAGTGAACTTTGAGCAGAAATGCTAAAATATTGCCAAACAATATAGATCTCCAGTGACCTTTTCAGAAAGCTAAAAGCCAAATGCATGGCGCATCTCCAAGTTTCAACATTCATTGTGTTCTTCCTTGCAAACGGAATTAAGCAATATGGACCAGCTCCTCAGCTGGTTTAATTGGGATTTCAGTGACACTACACCCATGTACAACAGCTGAGGATCTGGTCCTTCATTCCTTCTATGCCCCTCCTTATTGCCATTTTATAAAACGTTTTTGTCTGATGCCACTCAGTCTGACACAAATAAAAGGGCCGTGAGTGCACTGCTAAAAACAGGCTGCAATTTTGAATCAAAATAATTCATGTTGTTGTCAACTGGCAATCCCCATGAGCCTATAAAATCCTAGTTCCACCTAGTGCTCTGAACATCAGTGAGACATGGCCCTTGAGCCACACCATCCAGGGAGAGAGACAGTATAAATGCTCTACCGTTCCTTATTAATTATGATTATTTGTGTACTATTATTACTGTAGCACCTGGAGTCCTAGCCATGGACCAGAGCCCCATCGTGCTAGCTTCTGTACAAACACAGAACAAAAACAGTTCCTGTCCCAAGGAGCTTACATAACACAAGAGACAATGGATGGAGACAGACAGATGGGGTAGAGAGGCCACTCATGTATTCCCAGAACACCGGTGCATGTGGGGTCACACTGGTGTGGGGGGAGCAGCATGGTCTTCAAAATGGCATTCCCCCTCCCATATGGGACAAAACACATGCAGTTATATCTCATTACCAGCTGGGGGACAAACCACCCAAAAAGAGGGCTGTCCCATTTAAATCCGTAGGAGTGGCCTCCCTAGACAGGGAAGTACAAGGAAACAGTGAGACCATATTGGTCAGCAAGATCCGCAGTCGTCTCAGCACAACAGCTGCCTAACCATTGTTAAGTGATTTGTAGGCATCATAGCAAAGGAGAGTTTTGAGGAGGGATTCAAAGGTGGATAATGTGGTAGTTTTGTGGATGTTTACTGGCAACTTAGCTATGTACACCATACAAAGAAAGTTCCTGTCCAAAGGAAATAACTCACTGTATATATCCTGTCACCATTCTGCCAGTCAAGCATCATGGAGGGGCAAATATCTTCTTTCTCAGAATCTGATTCCAGTTGCAAAATAAAACATTATATTATCCATTGTTTTTATGTTGGCCCCAGCCATTAGAAAATACATTTATTTCTTTACTCTTGCAGCTGGTAGCAAATTCTGGGTGCCTGTCATCCAGCACAATGGATGACCTTCACCAATTTTCATCCTTTGTGCATAATAGAAATGCATATAGGAAATTACATGGTAATCTAGGACTGGAGCCAAAGGAAGGCACTTATAAAATTAAAAACTATCCTAATTTTCCTGAAAAGGGTCACAGAGACCTGACACTTATTGCATCTGTGGTGGTTTGGCGATTTTGTGGTGTATCACTGCCATGGAGCTACACCTACAGCCAAAACTGACACCTCTGTCTCCCCTCTACCTCTTACCTTCCAGATCCTGCATGTGGCGAGGTGGGTCTCTCCTACAAACATTAAGCATGTTCTCCTACAAACTAGCTTGTCCTGCTACAATTTGAAACATCTGTGCAGGCATCTATAAAGCCAAACTGTTTTTTCTTAGAGGAATGCACAAACAAGGAAAACAGGAGAGTTAAAAAGAAGGGAATTGATCCTCAATTCTAAACCCATTACCCAGACCAAAATCAGACACAGAATGGTTTAAAATTTTATCTTTTTCCCTCTTCTGCACATTCCCACTTTATATGGTTGTAGTCAGAGGCTGTACCACAGGGGAAACGGTGGGAGGGTTTTCTTCATTCTGATGAGCTGTCGTTGTCAAATGGAGTGGATAGAGTACTGATCTGGAAGACCAGACATCTGGGTTTTTGTACTCGCCACTTGCTGAAGCTCGCACAGCAGATCTGTGGCAATCATTTCACCTCTGTACCTCAGTTTCGCCCGGCAAATAGGGATAGCAATACTCTTCCAAAGCGCTTTGAGAGCCAAAATGAAACATGCTATAGAAAAGCCAAGTGTTACTATTGTTGATGTTTAAAATTCCTATAGCCTGAAGATGATGATGATGATGATGATTCAGGCAGAAATGGAAGACTCTAATTAATGCAGAGATTCTTAATTCCACTGGGTGGCAGCTGTGCCTTTGTTTAGGTCAGGAGTTATATTCCCTTGGTTGGGTCAGGATGACAACCACCTGTTTGCTAGAAGGAAGCAGATCCAAAACCAAGCAGTGCAAACTGTGAGAATCTGTACCCAGCTGAGGTGGCCACGCTGTCCTTCTGTACACTCTGACTGCTTTTACCCTCTGAATCCCTTCTTGCTCTACTGATGTTAAACCAAGATCCCCCCCCCGAACCCAAATATATGTTGCACATGCTGGTGTGGTGTATTGTTTGGATTATACTCAATGATTCTTCTTAAATGGGTTATGGGTACAAACCAAAACTACACTAGCAGCAGCCGTCAGCACAGTTTTGATGCTGTTGCAATATGCATGAAGTACAGAAGGAGGAATATCAGATTCCTTACTATGTAAGAGAAAGAGACACGGCCCTGAACAAATGTCTCCCATTATACCCAGCTCTGCATTACTACAAATCAGATACAAACAACACCATCTCCTGGCTATCCAAGGACTTGGATGAAGCCAGCAATTGGATGAAGAGCAGTTGGCTGTAGCGGGAGGCATGGCCAGGGCAAATTGATTGTCATTGAGACCACTTAAACTAGGTTGCAATGCCAATCATATTTGGCGCATCCACCCCCCCTCTGTCTCCCTCCTTGAAGGAGTGGACAGGCCAGATTTGAGGGTGTTGCAACCTTCTTTAGCCAGGAGAAATGTTGGGAGGTATACCCCCTGTTGAGGGAGTCAGCCTTTAGATGACCGTATAGTTAAAGCTATACAACTCTCTCCCACCATCTCCCCATCCTCTCCAGTGTGGATTCAGTTCTACCAGTAAAAAGGTGCTTATACAGGGATAGCGTATTCCCATACAGGGAATATGTATGACTACACGGGTTCTAAAAAACCCCACCTCACTCCACCCCCATCCCTCCCTGCTCTCAACTGACATAGCCATACTGATGCAAAAACTGCATATAGAACAGGGCTCAGACAGATGGGAGCTAGATCTCTTGCTTACTCTCCTATGATCTGTCTTACTCACTCTTACCATCTCACATTTTCACTGTCAGGCTCCAATCAGTGAAACTCTCCATCGCTCTCTGTACTTTCCTACTGGTTCATATTCCTGACTGTCTTTGAAGTAAAGGTGTGAACGCCTTCATCATTATTCCCAGCATGAAGTCATGATTTGGTTTACTGCCCAGAAAAGATTATTTCTCAATTTCAGCACCTTTGGAATCAGTTTTTATGCCGGTTGATGCCTCTTTGGCACAAAATACCATTTACAGCAAAGAAACACCTGACAAAGACACATAGCTACGTAGGGTGCAGAACTACTTGTTTGTTTGGGGTTTTTATTTAGTTCAGATGGACAAAAATACCTCTGGAACTCCTGAAAGATTTATGGACTGGGCTGCAAACTAACTGCAGTACTCGCTGCTTAAAGGCAGACAAGTTCTTTATTGTTGTGATGGGGGGGCCTCCCAGAAATTCTCATTAAGCCACCACTGGCCTTTAGACCACAATTTCAGAACCACTCTATTCCCACAAAGCCTGATTGACTGCTTTCACTTTTGTGAAGCAAGGGTCAATTATTCATTGAATCCAGGAATCTTCCTATTTAGTTAGGATAGAAATGTTCTCCCTAAAATATTCTCTTCTGAAGTGTCTTAAAATAAGCTCAGACTATATAGCTAATCACCAGACTTGTCATTTTTAATGGTTTCTAATCTGTAAACGTCTCCCACAGAGAAACACTTATTCTCCCTTCATTTCTGTACATACATTGAATTAACAGAACAGAACAGATCAGTAGGATGGTTCATGCTAACACACTAGAACAGAACAGATCAGTAGGATGAGATCTGCCTCCTTTATGCCACTGAGGTGACATCAAGGAGATGGATTCTGGCTGCAAGTGGCCAGCAGGAAATTTCCCTCTTGTGGAAGAATTCTCTCCTCCCCCATAACCCCAGTGAAATTGATGGAGACAGCACCTACACCAACCATGCTGCCTTCCCTGTGATATAAAGGGTGTGTCAGGACAGGGAGGAGGCATGGTAGAGCTATGCTATGCCTATCTGATGCTGGGATAAGGATTCTTCTCCAACGATGTTGGCATAAGTCAGAGAAACTCCTTGGACCAGCCCTAGTATCACAGAGCCATACTAGTAATCTGATACCCTTTCCCTCTGGTGTCCAGCAGATCTTGGCCACAGGAAAGAATCTGACCCGCTCTTTTGAGCCACAATTCTGAACACTGATTTAATGTTTCTTCACAATTTTTCATAAAGCTAATCTGGATGCCAAGGTATTTGCATGTGAGGGTGTATCAGTGAAAGAGAACACTGAGAACATGCATCCGACGAAGTGGGTATTCACCCACGAAAGCTCATGCTCCAATACGTCTGTTAGTCTGTAAGGTGCCACAGGACTCTTTGCTGCTTTTACTGAGAACATAGCGGGGCAGAGTTCAGAGGCTTGTTATTAGAGATGGTCAGAAAATAATAAGCTCTGATGAGAGTTAAAAGAACCATTCAACTTTTATGTAAATGTTGCTTTGTTTCTATTGGAGCCCCAGACTGCTTCGCTGATATTGCTTGCAGTACTGGGCCGTGCCGCCCCCTGCAAAGCAGGTATCTTGTTGCATTGTGCTGTACTGTTTTGCACAGTATTGTAAACTCTTTGCCACACTTCCTCATGGGGAAAAAAGAGACCAATATTTGAACAAAAGATAGTCCAAAAGTTTATTTTGGCGTGTTCTCCTAGTACACTGCTGTCGTGCAGGAGCCCTAGGTGTAAGAGTTGTGAGTCACTGCTTAGCACTGTGCTGTTACCAGGCTAACGTCGTTACTAAGTCTTTCCCTATCTACTTCACAGGTGGGCACCTCCTGAACAACTTCAGGGTGTTCTCCCCACACAAGTTTCTTATGTGTGCCAAATATCATTTCCTGTTGGCAAACCTTCTTACAAAACAAGTTGGTTTAACAGATCTGTACATACATTGAATTAACAGAACAGATCAGTAGGATGGTTCATGCTAATGAACTAGACCAGGGGTAGGCAACCTATGGCACACGTGCCAAAGGCGGCATGCGAGCTGATTTTCAGTGGCACTTACACTGCCCGGGTCCTGGCCACTGGTCCGGGGGACTCTGCATTTTAATTTAATTTTAAATGAAGTTTCTTAAACATTTTAAAAACCTTATTTACTTTACATACAACAATAGTTTAGTTATATATTATAGACTTCTAAAAATGTTAAAATGCATTACTGGCACGCAAAACCTTAAATCAGAGTGAATAAATGAAGACTCGGCACAGCACTTCTGAAAGGTTGCCGACCCCTGCACTAGACCAGTCTGAGAGCTTTGCATCAGGAGTGCTATAGTGAAGGGACTAGTAAGTAGCAGGTTTCTCATTTGCTTGTTTTTTTTTCCTTCCTTTCTTTCCCCCCATACACACATCCTCCCCCCACCTCCCCCCCCGCCAAAAAAAACCATCTGGTCATAATTTAATATTTCTAATGTTGTAGTGTCCAAAAGTCCCCAGCAGGATTGCGTCCCCTTGTGTTACAGATAATAAAACACTCCCAAAGAAGTTGCAATCCAATTAGACTCTTTCTTAGTTTCAGGATGATGCTGCCAGCGCCAAACGTTCCGAAATCATAAGATTCCCTTAAAAATAATACTTTGGAGGTTGCTTATATTTGCCTTCTGGTGTTGAAATCTTTTGGGCTCACACTTTCAAGCCTTTCTTCATAATTAGGAGGGCTAGAAATTTGCTTAATAAAAAGCTGAGAGTCTTGTGCAGTCACATGACCACAGGAGGTGGGGCTTGAGGGGAGGACAACACAAAATACCATGAGACTTTCAGTAAAATTGTAAGTTGCTATCACTGTACTTTGCTTCTTGTTTTTCCATATACGAAAGGCCAACTATATACTTTCAGTCTGTCTTTGATTTCAGACCAAGGAAAACAACCAGATAAGTAGGCACTAATGTAAAGTCTCCAGGAGGGAGCATAGTATGTGTACTCACTGCAGCAGCTACAATTATAAACTGAAACTGCTCTCCAGGAAGAGAGTACTTAGAAACTTACAGGTGCAGTACACACAAGAGAGTCAGAACAGGTAACTAGCTAGTACCTTCTGAGAGGTTTGCATTTAAATTATGGTCAAAGGTACCTGTCAAGAATGGCATTCCAGGTGCTCAGATATTATAATAGTTCTGTAGATTAAATAGGATACTCACTCCTAATATTGTGGGACTTTGTAAAAGTGTAAAAATATAAGGAAAACTCTTCCTAACCAAAAGATGTTTAAAAATACTGTGTATAATTCTTTTTTGACACTTTTTTGTAGGTTTTAATATTTTACAAAAGCTTCCTGTTATGTAAAAGAATAGTACAGACAGTGATAACCTAAAATGACTTAATCATCAAGAAATGTCAACACTCCCACCCAGTCTACACTAGCAACTTTTGCCAGTTGTCTGTTAGGGTGTGACTTTTTGTTGTTGTTCATTTAGTAACATTTTTATAAGTGCCTTTTCTGGTATGATTATTTTGCTTAGGGAACTGGTATAAGCTCTACCTTCAAAGCATTTTTTGCAGAGATAAATGGTATTTAACTAGGAAGCAATACTAGCAAACCTTTTCTAATGTAGATGAGGCCTCTGAGTGCTGTCCTATGGCAAGAGTGATACTCCTGATATATCTGATCTGCAAAGGTGCAGAAGATGTTAACAGAAACTGCAGATAAAACCCATTGCTAGGTTAAAGTTTATTAGAGAATATTTAAAAATAAACGATACAAAGTGTTTGAGGCGTCAGTTATTGTGTCATTGGGGGTAACATACAGGTTGTAGGGGGATGTTAGCGTTTTGGTATTGGACGGCATATGTTCAATTGTCATTCTGCATCTGCTCAGTCTGTATCTGAAGCACTCCTTGGGGCTGTCAGGGTGACCGGTGTACAGCTTAGACAAGACATTCTTGTATGAATGCTGAAAAATTATCACATAAATTTGTTCAGAACATTAGCACCAACTTCTAGCGTTTGGAGGTGGAAATGAAGGTACTGAGGGGTCATGCTAAGTAGAGAGCAGAATTTCAGTCTTGGAGTCAAACCAATAATGTCTTCACACATGAGCAAACTGGGTCTGCTGAAAGGGGGCCCGATGTACTTCAGGGTATTGCATTTTCAGATATCATTCATGACTTTAAAAAGCAATGTGGGTTTTTTGTGGGTTTTTTTTGTTTTGTTTGTTTTTTAATTAGCAGAATACATGTAAAACTTTTTCTATTATCACTACCTCATGTTTTGGTTCTCAATAAAATTTTAAAGACAAGAATTACTATTCATTTCCTTCTGTAATATGGTAGGGAGCCCCAAATTACACTGTGTCCAGAGACCACCTTTCTGCCTTCCCAATCCTCTGCTGCTCTAGGATGCCCAGTGTAACCTAGCCCTGAGGCTCTATATGCTGTCACTTTAGACACAGTACATGAGTCAAATTGTCCCTGAAATGTAATCATACTCAAAAGGAAACTTTCACAGTATGATAGACAAAGGGACAAGTGACCCTACTGTATGTAAAAAGAAAAGGCAAATAACTCTCAAGGTAGTAACAATGAGTACTTCTAAGCAGGGAGGAATAAGGGGATAATTCAGATAAGTTTTAGACTCTTTGGAGATAATGGCCTTGATCAAATTTCCCATGCTAATAGACATCATGGGATCATGATGTCATCTTGAATAGATATGGGCAAGAGAACAATTGTCCTGTTATGTAAAACTACCACATATATGCATAAATGTGATGCATTTCAATGGACCCAATGAGAATTTGCAAGTGATGAAGTCACCCTACCTTGTTGGAAAGGGGTATGTAAGCAGACATGCATGAATTCAAATAGCTATCATTTGCCGTATGCAGTGTTGTTGTAGCCACGTCAGTCCCAGGATACTAGAGAGAAGGTGGGTGAGATAATACCTTTTATTGGACAAACTTCTTACAGAGAGCTTCTTACATAAAGCTCTTTGTTCCCAAACCTAGGAAGAGCTCTGTGTGGCTTGAAAGCTTGTCTCTCTCACCAACGGAGGCTGATCCAATAAAAGATATTACCTCACCCAGTTTATCATCCGCTGAGCAGACCGGTGATCATATCTAGTCTGTAAGCTTGTCAGCTACACAGTCTCTGCATACCTGCCCTCTGAGCATGAATGAGAGAATCTTCACACATTCCACTGCCCTGGTCTTTCCTCACTTCAGACTCGCATTCAACACCCTGATCCTGAGACTCAAAGTTTATCATAATAATTAGTTCACCTTGCACAGACTCTAGTGAACCCTTTTAACATCACTAGACCTCCACATCACACAATGTTCAGCACTAATTTGCACCCTTGTTGGCAGTCTCAGGGAGGGCTAGGACTTAGTGGGAAGACAGACTAACCTCTCTTCTCTTAGGTCAGGGATGAGAAATGTCGGAAAAGGATTGTGGGGGTGGCCTATCCCTATTCTGCCTCTGCTATACCTGTTCCATGGCTAAAGGATTTCAGTGAATCTTCAAGATTGTCAAGCTCGCACCTTTCACAAGTATTATATTCACCTCAATAAGGAGCCCCTTCTCCATCACTGCCATTTGTTGGTCTGATCCCTCCATCTAAATTAATAGATAGCCGACTCTGCATCAGTTCCCTAGAATTAGATGTAAGAGGTGGGGGAAAGGTATAAGGTTTACACCTTAGTAAACTCATTAAAGTATGTACATATACTACAAACAAAGAACTGTTTGTTTAGGGCGAGTGGCTGCCCCTTATGTCATACTCAACTAATTCTTACCATACAATGCTGATTAGAAACTTGCAGCCCTCAAAGGATATTTCCTTATCTTCTCTTTACTTTAATTATGAACTCAGCAAGCAATACAAAGGAGCCTGAGGTTTCAGAACACTAGCAGTGTGGCATGTTTTTAAACCGAACTACCCCAGATTTTCTATCAAATCATTAGCACCACTGCAATGTTAAGAATCGTGGCTGATATTTAGAAAAGCATGTAGTGGATAATTATAATGGCATCTTTATTTAAGTTGGGAAAAGGCTCTATGCATGTGTCATCCCATGTTTTAACATAGCTGCCTCTCAAACATCTTTTGATATATTTTATTGAAGTAGAGGATCTCTGTGCCAGACATCATGTTGGCATCACAATGAGGCAGTCAGTGTAAAATCCACCATGACATTGAAAAAGAGACACAGGTATTTAGCCCTGGGTCAGATAGGTGGCTTATTAGCACTCCAAATTTTAGGTGGTGCTCTGATGCTGAGAGGGTTTCCACTACAGGAAAAAGCCATCCAGCCACAAGACTGTGATTGTGTAATATTATAATGTGTGTTGCGTTAGAGCCCAGTGATTCCCCAGTCAGGATCAGAGCCCCATTGTGCTAGGCACGATACAAAGAAGAAGATTTCACTGCCCGAAAGAGCTTGCAGTCTACGTGGATTGGACACAAGTGCATGTAACAAAGACCAAGGAGAACCTTGGGAGAAAGGACAAGGGTAACAGCAATAAGATCACATGGTTGCAAATCCAGGCTGTCTGTGTGTGTATTATATATACACACATGCACGCATGTGGGGCTTGGTTGGGTGGCTTGTTTTCTTTTAAAATTTGAATACCACTGCCTGACCCTACTGGTCCCACCATAAATTGGGGGTTGTGGGAAAGTCTAACCTAGGACCAGTGGATCCCAATGGAGACTCTAACACAAGCTCCCACTGGCCACCTCAACTGGTGGGGCTCTCAACCCATACTACCTAGTAGCCAGGGCAGCAAAAGCTGAAATGGGAAACAGAAATAAGTGCTGGGCTGCCTGGCTTCCCCTACCCCTATTCTGTGCTCCCAGATTCCATCCCTGAGAGCATAGCCTATGGGAGGAAGTTGGCAAGTTCCCTGCTATCATAGGGGGAGTGGTAATTTTTTTTTAAGCTATCCAGAAGATAGCCCTCCCCTATCTTAGCAATTTTAATCATAACACATTTTTTGCCTGCGTGACCATACTTCAAATTGTCCCTTTAAATTATGTTTCTTATTTGGTATACTTTTTGGTGATCACCAGGGTATTATCTTTGCTCACCAGGGTAAATGTAATAATGCAGTTTTTACCACTGATAATATATAGTTGCTAATGATTTCAATTAGGAATAGGAATAGTTTGCTTTTCTATAGTACCTTTCACCCCAGGATCATAAAATACTTTGCAGTCATTGCCTATTTCAGAGGCAGTTGTATTTAAACATTAGAACACTCATTTCATAGATGAGGAAAGGATCTCATAAAGTGGCAGCCTTGGCCAAGGTTACACAGGGATGATAGAATTCAGATTTTTCTAATTCTCATTTCTAAGATTTCAGCACAAGACTGTTCTTCCTGAATAGGAAGAATATTAGTTATGCATTCATCTATATGATTCATGTATTTTTGTAAGTGTGCTGTTGGCCATTAGCATGTGCAACTGTAATTTGTACAGTAGATTTCATCGTCCATTTCTATGAAGACGTTTGTTCTGAGGCTCATGGGATTAGGTTCTCCCTTAGATATTATTCACTGTTGGTACAACCCTTCCTAGCCATAATTCCAATCTGGATTTGGGTCTAAAAGGAAAGATTGCTTTGGGTGGTTTTGTTTGTTTTTCATATAATCTGAATTATCCCATGCAGTGAGCAAGAACAACATTCACCCCGTATCCAAAACATGCCTCTATTTTTTTGGATTTTAACTGGCACAGAGGCATATACACTTTTGACTTTTTTTTTTTAACACTTTGCTTTTGATTTCCATTATCCTGCATCTCATGCGACCATTTTGTTTCAATAAACACTGATGCTGTTTTTATACTTCTAGGGCCCAAAAGATTATGGCTCATTCAGAATGCTTGACAAACTGCATCAATCATTATTTTGTTAAATTGTCTATATCACCCTGTGACTTTTCCATATTATTATTGTAACTGTGCAACAAATTTCCAATTGCCTTTGAGAATGGATTGTCACCGGAGACCATCTAGTCGGCAGGTGGCCTTAGTCTTTTTCCTTATCCTACAATTGAAATCAGCCCTGCGTGGGGTCTGTGGTGGTATGAAAAGCTTCCCCCAGGCTTACTTGAGAATATCCATGGTTATGATGCATTGACTGATTCATGCTTACCATAAAGTTAAGCTTCTATAAATGTTTACTTAATCCAATAGGTGGGGCAGCTGTCTGATGCTGTGGCAATTCCCAGTTTCTTTGTTGGTGTGTATGCTATTAAGTGAAATGGGATAGCTATTGTTTGTTGTTTATTAGCATTTGGTATGGAATTAAGTTAATATATCAATGGGAACTTCCACTAATCTCCTTTTGTGCATCATCTGAAACCATGTTTATTTGACCTTCTCAGGAAAAGCTCTAGGTTTTAGAGGTCATCTGCTAGAGTTTTGGAGCTACATGAGCCAGATTTTTATCTCCATTACAATGGTGTAAACTCAGCAATTTGACTGAATTTGGTGTAAATTAAATCAGGATCTGACCCACTATCAAAGATGAGTTAAGAGAAACCAAAGGTCTCTCCTTGCCTCTTTATGTCCTCCAGTGTTGGTCAAATATCTTTAGATGTCCAGAAAGCATGATGGATTCTTAAGGACCTCGAGATATGTGGAGGTGTTTCTGGAATTTAGCATAAACTGTTCCAAGTTATTTCAGGGGGGATGGGATTGAAGGGAGAATTTTACATTGCCAGGGCCTTGCACAATGATCTTACACCATATATACTATTCCATCCCCAGTAGTTTCTGTTTAAAAATAAATAAATCAACATCTCTGCATGGCACTTCATTCTCTAGCCTAAGTAAGGTGTCACAGAATGCATTGCTATGATGACAATGTGGCAGGTACCTAGGGGAAAAATGACAATTTAACATAAAACCACAGTGTGATAGACACACTGACAGCTGGTTTAAATCTGTATTTGTGCTGGTAGCTAACGAAGGCCTACTCTACACCTAAAACTTAAATTGACATAGCCATGATGCTCAGGGGTGCAAAAAATCCACACCTGAGTGCTGTAATTGTGCCGACCAGAGTAGACGCAGCAAGATCAACAGAAGAATGCTTCCATCGATTTAGCTACCATCCATTGGGGGAGATGGTGTGCCCAGAGTGATGGAAAAGCCCTTTCGGTCTCTGTGATATGTGTCTACCCTAGAGTGTTACAGTGGCATAGAACATAAGAATGGCCGTACCGGGTCAGGCCAAAGGTCCATCTAGCCCAGTATCTGTCTACCGACAGTGGCCAATGCCAGGTGCCCCAGAGGGAGTGAACCTAACAGGCAATGATCAAGTGATCTCTTTCCTGCCATGTAGCTATGGCACTGTAGCACCTGTAGTGCAGACATGGCCTAAAGGATGTAATGGTGCTTTTATGCCAACTTTATCCATTTTAATTAATGCTTTGTAATAAGTGTGCTCACTGCACAAATTATTGTGCTTGCCCTCTGTGTTCCCTGGCACAGAGGGCAAGCACAATGCTTATGCAGCCCCCAAAGCCCACATAGGTACTGTTTTGAATGCTTACGTGGGACATCAGTGGTGCAAAGTCCTCGTGCTGGCTTTCTGCATAGGGGCATGTGTGACTCTATGGGCCAGATTTCCTGCTAAGGTCTTGCCCCCTCATGCCACTTAGGCCAGGTCTACACAAGGGCTTTTGATGGTATAGTAATGTTGGGTAGGGATGTGACTATTTATTTAAATGTCATTTCTGTACAGGCAAAAGCCCTAATGTCGGTGCTTTTGCCAGTATAGCTTATTTCACTTGCTGAACTGTCTAAGGTCAGATCTACACTACAGACCTATATTGATATAACTATGTTGTTCAGGGGTGTGAAAAATCCACTCCTGTCAGCTTAAAGTGTCTTCATTAAAGTGCAACAGTGGCACAGCTGTGCCAATGCAGCGCTTTAAGAGTAGACTTGCCCAAAGCTATATTGGGGTGGGGGGGAAACACACTTGCCAGTATGAGCTGCGTCTACACTAGGAGGATTTGCCAGTTCAACTATACTGGTATATCAGCAAAACTTCTCTAGTTTAGCCCTTATCTTAGGTAGTGCAAATTAGGGTGACCAGATGTTCTGATTTTATAGGGACAGACACAGTCCCTATATTTGGGGCTGTGTCTTATGTAGGCACCTATTACCCGCACCCCCCATCCTGATTTTTCACACTTCCTGTCTGGTCACCCTAGTACAAATGGACCAGATTCTAGCTGCAAACATTTGGTAGGGCAATCCCCTCATGAAGGAGAAATTCCTACTGGCATAAGGCCAGCAGAGCAGACTCCTGG
This sequence comes from Mauremys reevesii, assembly GCF_016161935.1. Taxonomy (NCBI): domain Eukaryota; kingdom Metazoa; phylum Chordata; order Testudines; family Geoemydidae; genus Mauremys; species Mauremys reevesii. The sequence goes on along the minus strand of NC_052624.1, from coordinate 170,705,274 downwards.
ACTAGCTGTACTGCCCCCACCCTGGTGTAGGAGATCTGTTGGAGGTGAATCAAGACAGTGTGGTAGCATGACTGAGGTCTGCTCTGCGCCACTAATCCTCCACAGGCATAGTGTTCCTTAAGAAGGCCAGTGGCATAAACTGGAGCAGATGTCAGGGCCAGCACACACTGGACCTCAGAATCTGGAGGTTGTAATCAACTCCTCAATATCCTGTCCCATCGTGCCCCCTGGTATCTGAAGACTGTGGTTTCCACTTCAAGCCAGGCTGTTCAATAACAGGGAAGTTAACCCAGTGCCAGCTATGACTCTAATTCCATAGACACGCCAGCTAACTGCTCTGCTTATTAACTCCCTAGGCTTTTGTCAGCCTTCATACAGAATTTATTTAAACAGTCCCCTTGGAAGCTCCAGCCCCCCTTGAAACGGAGTGAGCGGACCCCTGTGATATTAGGCCCCTTTCACCATAATATCACAGAAAATCCAAGTACCTCTGGTCCCAAATGATCAGATATGTTCCACAGATTAGTCCCTCTTTAGGTCTTCCTGCTTTATCCAATAAGGCAACACTCAGTCCAATCCTGTTATAAACTTATTTAGTATTCTTAGCATTGGGCAAAGCCTACAGACACAGACAGACAAAGACAAACATAACATTTCGGTTCAAGTAACTAAGTCTTATAGAAAGAACAGGAGTACTTGTGGCACCTTAGAGACTAACGAATTTATTTTGCATAAGTTTCATCGTCCAATGAAGTGGGCTGTAGCCCACGAAAGCTTATGCTCAAATAAATTTGTTAGTCTCTAAAAGGTGCCACAAGTACTCCTGTTCTTTTTTGCAGATACAGACTAACATGGCTGCTACTCTGAAAAAAGTCTTATAGGTTCAGCTTCTGAGGCTTATCCCAGCTATGGAGGCTAAGGGTACCTTACCTGACAAAGTCCTGGCCTCTTAGGATCCAGACTGGTAAAGAACCCTCTTCCTCCCACTAGGCCAGTGATTTTCAAACTGCGGGTCGCGACCCAGTACTGGGTCGCAGAATGAAAGGCACTGGGTCGTGGTAGCTCTGGTCAGCACTGCCAACTGGGCCATTAAAAGTCCTGTTGGCAGTGCTTCCAGGCTAAGGCAGGCTAGTCCCTACCTGTTCTGACACCGAGCTGTGGCCCGGAAGCGGCCAGCAGCAGATCCAGTTCCAGGTGGGGGGCCACAGGGCTGCGGGTGAGAGCCCCTAGGAGCCAGACCTGCTGCTGGCCGCTTCCAGGGTGTAGCCCGGTCCGTGGTGCCAGGATAGGCAGGAAGTCTGCCTTAGCACCCCCACTGACCAGGAGCTGCCGGAGATAAGCCCGTGCCCCAATCCCCTGCCCCAGCCCCAGCCCTGAGCCCATTCCTGCACCGCAAACCTCTCATCCCTGCCCTCACCCCAGAACCTGCACCCCCAGCCCAGAGCCCTGACCCCATCCCACACCTCAACCCTCTGCCCCAGCCCTGAGCCCCCTCCTGCACCCCAAACCCCTCATCCCCAGCTCTGTTGGGTCGTGAGCATCAACAATTTTCTTCAACTGGATCACCAGAAAAAAAGTTTGAAAGCCATTGCACTAGGCAGCTTTTATCTGAAAACTCTGCTATGTGACTGTTCTGACCCCAGGGCTCACAGATGCAAAAGATGAGTGGGGGAAGGGAGGGAGTCCATGAGAATTCTTCTGTGCAGCTATCCTATGTGACTCATCCCTAGGTGGGAGTTTCCCCTTCTGCATTGTCATGTAAAGTGGTTTCTACCCACTGCATTGAGAATTGAGGTGTTTCCTCTGCACACACTTCTAATGGGTATCAATTGACCACTCTCTCTTCTTAGGGGTGTACCTGTTGTGTGGGTTAAACTCAGCAATGATTAATGGCCCTCTTGTTATCATGCGGTCTGTCCCATCTGTGTGAGAGTAACACATGTACAGATATTACTTTACATTAATCACTGTATTTCTTCTGTTTATGACTTTTAGTGTTCCGTTCACCAGCCTTTTAGGAAAGTCCAACCACTACATATTTTACTGCAATGTTAACAACTTAATTTTAATAGCATTTCAGCAGTATTAAGTCTGACAGACTCTCTCAGTTGATACATAGACCTAGTGTTGGCCTAAGCCTCCAGCATCACATCTCCTTCCTGCGTTGAGCAGATCTCGGCTGCAGGAGGGAATCTAGCCCTCTGCTTTAATTTTTGCTCCAGTTTAAGATAGTATTTAGAATGGAAGCTCTTTGGGGCAGAAACTGTCTCTTTGTTCTGTGTCTGTGTAGTGCCTAGCACAATGGGGTTCTGGTCCATAACTATGTTAATAGAAACAATAATTAATAATGATCTTCTCATATTGCAAAATAAATATCTAAAGTTCTCAGGAATGTACATGTTTCATTAGCAATAAGTGACGCAGAACCTGAAGAAGAGCTCTGTGTAAGCTCGAAAGCTTGTCTCTCACCAACAATAAAAGGTATTACCTCCCCCACCTTGTCTCTTGTGCAGGAGACAGGCAGAGATGTGGGAAAGAGATCTTTATTCAGCATGCATAGAAGCGAATGTGACATGCTGAGAGGTCTGTGTTAGGTAGCAGCCTAGCCACCGGCAACTCCTGAGCTCCAGGCATTAGTTATACCAAATTAGGACCAACCTAAAACATGGCCTTCTTTCTCCAGACTCACTAATACTATTGTGCCTTGCCTGTGCTTGTTATATTAGAGAGATTGTTGTCGTTTAACTCATGTTTTTAAATCTCTTAAAACCTGCATTTGATACTAATAATTTTTTGAAAGTTAAAACTTCAATCTCTCTTCCAATCAAATGTCATTCTCCAGTTATGTAACTTGTTGTTTCGTTAATAAACACAGAACCATAATTTCCATATTGGTTCTAATTCCTTGGCTTACTAATGAACTGCTTTCCTCACACTCCTTAAAGGAACAGAGTTTGATGTGGATGAATTGTTCATGTTTCTCAAGCAAGTTAATACATGTCTAATAATACCTTTATTAGCAAAATAAATCTGTATGTATCCTTTTAATTTTTTTAAGTAGTGCTTAAGTTGTAACACTGAGCAGGATCTTTAGCTGGTGCAAATCAGCATAGCTCCTTTGAAGATAGAAGAAGGTAGTTCAGCCTCCATGCCTATTAATTGCTTTTCTCTGCAGAGATTGCCAGCTAGAGTCCCAGTTAGTGCCAAATGTGGTTTTCTGATGTGGAAACATATCTTGTGGGAACTGAACTGAGACTAAACAGCCATCAAATGATAATGACTACTTCCCTGAATTATCCAGCTTGCATAAAGTTTGTGCTTATTAGCTTGTATCCTTCACCAGACACAACACAGTGTTTGATAATCATTTTGCATGATTTTGTTCATAATATGATTTTTCAAGTCAGGAAATGGGAGTTCCCCCCAAATGTGTCATCCCTGTCATGGATTTTCATGAGGTTGTTACGATGGAGGGGGCTTTACAATCCTGTTACCCTACTAGCACTACCTTACGTAACTGAAACTAGCTTATATGAGATGCAGCAATGTTTGCAACTGCATAGTAAAGAATCAAATTGCTCCCCAGCTAACAAGTCCCAACAAGCTCTAACCAGCACTAAATATGGCTATTTTTCTGATGTTTATAGCAATGTAAGCTATAAACCTAGTGGATGTACCTGGAAAATAGTGACCTCAGCTATATAACTGTTTCAACTCAGGAGGGCAGAGCAGAGCAGTACCGATCCCTAAAGCTGCTATGTCATGGCTGAGCCAAGTGATTCACAGACAAGTGAGGGTCCTGATGCCCCTGGACTGAAGAGCTAGGTTTACAGACTCCCTGAGTATGAAAGAGTTTTTTGTGGGAAATGGACAGATATTTAGAAAAGCTAATTTTACCCAGTCCATGTATTTACTTGTCACAAATCTTAGTGCACTTTCAGTTTGATGGTGACTAGTCCCTTTAGCAGCACTGATCTTTGCCAATTTTGATGTCCCTGTGTACTCTGCCATTCCTTGCTATTCCATCTGGCAGCCAGAAATCATTGCAGAGGACCCAAACTGAAGGTTACACAATGAGAGAAGAAAGGGTGGAGGTGGTTATGATCAGAGCCCGAGGCAAGGGACAGGGGCGACATATTTGGCTCTTTGGCTGCGGGTTCCTCTCGGAGGGAAGGACCTGCTGCCGAATTGCCGGCAGGTCCTTCCCTCCGAGAGGGACTGGGGGACCTTCCGCCGAATTTCTGCTGAAGAGCCGGACATGCCGCCCCTCTCCCTTGCCGACGACCAGTGGCAATTCAGTTCATCTTGGAGGGAAGGACTTGCCGCCGAAGGAGAGACTTTCTGCGCCCTTCACCTTCCGCGCCCAAGGCAAGTGCCTCACTTGTCTTGCCCTCGTTATGGCGCTGGTTATGATTCCCAAGAAGATGGAAAAATGTCAGAGACAGCATAGCCCGATAGAAGTTACTAAAACCTCAGTTAGCTCAGACTATTTACTTTGACCGGATGCTGGGAATCATGTCATTAGCTCACATTTTCTTGTTTCTATTTCCTCTCCCCTTTTTAAAGTGGTATTCACTGGTACCAATGCTTTTCCCTGTGAAGTCTGTATTTAAACCTTGTCTACACTGGAAAGTTTCTGTGCAGTAAAGCAGCTTTTTGCGCTGTAACTCCCGAAGTGTACACACTGCCAAGCCACTTAGTGCGCAGAAACTGCACAGGAGAGTGAGCAATGGAGGGAAGGGGGTGGAGTGAGCGGGGGCATGGCCTCAAAAAAGGGGCATGGCACGGGGCAGGGCAAGGGTGTTCGATTTTCTGTCACTCACTTGCTCATTTTCACCAGGCTGGAGCAGGGGGTTGGGGTATGGGAAGGGGCTCCAGGCTGAGACAGGGGGTTGGAGTGGTGGGAGGGGATATGGGCTTTGGGCTATGGGTGCAGGCTCTGGGGTGGGGCCAGAAATGAGGGGTTCAGGGTTCAGGAGAGGGATCCGGGTAAGGGGTTGGGGTGAGGGCTTTGGCTGGGGATATGGGCTCTGGGGTGGGGCCGGGGATGAAGGATTTGAGGTGCAGGAGGGGGCTACTGGCTGGGGCAGGGGTGCAGGAGGGGGTGTGGGCTCCGGGCAGTGCTTACCTCGGGCAGCTCCCAGGAAGTTGCCTGCATCTCCCTCTGGCTCCTAAGTGGAGGCACGACCACGTGGCTCTTCCACAAAGTCTGTGCCTGCAGGCACCGTCCCCTCAGCTCCCATTGGCCGTGGTTCCTGGCCAATAGGAGCATCTGAACTGGTGCTGGGGGTGGGGCAGCGCACAGAGCCCCCGTGGCCTTCTTTCTGTCTAGGAGCCAGAGGGAGATGCCGGGAGTTTCCCAGGAGTTGCGTGGATCCGGGTAGGGAGCCTGCCTGTGGTGCTGACTGGACTTTTAATAGCTCGGTCAGCAGTGCTGACGGGAGCTGCCAGGGTCCCTTTTTAACCAGGCGTTCTAGTGAAAAACCAGACACCTTCCAATCCTACCAGAGAGGTGTGTGCTTAAGCCCCTCTCCTCTGAGATAGGCACTTCCATCCAGGCTGCAGGGAGGCATTGACCAGAGGGATGTGTGCTAGGAGATAGGCACCTAAATCCAGGCTGCTGGGAAGTGCAACAGCTTCAACAGGAGAGACTGAGGGAGTCCCACATCAGAATATCTGATAGCTCAGTGATTAGAGCCCTCTTCTGAGAGAGAAGGCCCCTCTTACTAACCCTTCTCCCCCTCTGGAAGCGGTGCGGGAACTGAACGTGAGTGTCCTGGATCCCAGGTGGTGCTCTAGCCACAAGGCTGAAAGTTAAGTTGGACATTACTATTTCCCCTTCAGGCTGGATTTTGAATGGGACCTGATTTGGTAGGTGGCCCCACACATGACTTGGATGGCCAAATGCCTGTCTTTCCCTGCTTCTTGAATTGCTCTAGGGCAGTGGTTCTCAAAGTTTTGTACTGGTGACCCCTTTCACATAGCAAGTCTCTGAGTGCGATTTCCCCCCCCCCCCCATATAAATTACAAACACCTTTAAATATATGTAATACCAGTATAAATGCTAGAGGCAAAGTGGGGTTTGGAGTAGAGGATGACATCTTGCGATCCCCCCCATGTAATAACCTCGTGACTCCCCGAGGGGTCTCGACCCCCAGTTTGAGAACCCCTGCTCTAGGGCTTGTGGGGGGAGAAGTGTCTGGGTACCTAGAGTGAGGCAGCAGTGCACATGCCCAGAGACAGAAACATAGGCACTGAGGGAGACTTTACCCTGAAGGCACTGAGGGAGTTTAGGCACCTACAGGATTTAGCTGAAGTTTGTGGATCACAGTGGAGCCAAATATGGAATTTAGGCACCCTAACCCAAGGTTTAGGCATCTAAATTGGGGGTTTAGGTGTATAACTACCTTTGTGGAGGAAGTCAGAAATGGAATCTGTTAAAGGCTCACCTGAAGAGGTGTAAAAGCAGAAGTGGAGCGAACAACAGTGTGCTAGTGGGAGTGGTCTCCAAAGACAATCTGAAGCAGCCTGTGATAGGGGTTTGGCGGGAAAGACCTACTAGGTAGGCAAGAAAATGAGCAAAAAAGTGGTCCTAAGAGAAAGTCTGGGGGTGGAGTGGCAACTGTTTTATTAGTCTCTGGGCTGAGGCCTGCAGTAGGAGGATAGTATGGGCTACAGCTCAACTGTGACTCTGGGTGTGGGTTGGGGGGAGTGGGCATCCCATCCAACCAAGAGGAAAAGAACCTCCTGTGGATTCCTGCACTGATGGGAGAAGATCTGACTTTGTCTTCTCATTTGAACTCTTGTTTCTTTTGGAATGGGAGGAATTTTGAAATGGCCAGGGGGCTGAATCTCCCTATCTGCTTGGGAAGATCCTAGTCAGTGAAGGGAGACTGAGGCACCAGCGGCATACATGATGGTTGAGAGGTAAGCTACACGCTTACAGGGCCTTGTCACTTCCAGATGATCTTGCCTTAACTTAACTAGATCCTCTTCTGAGACTCTGAGTAACTAACTTCTGAATCTGAAATCCCCCTTAGAATCAAAGGCCTGGTCTACACTACGCGTTTAAACCGGTTTTAGGAGCGTAAAACCGATTTAACGCCACACCCGTCCACACTAAGAGGCCCTTTATATCGGTATAAAGGGCTCTTTAAACCGGTTTCTGTACTCCTCCCTAACGAGAGGAGTAGCGCTAACATCGGTATTAACATATCGGATTGGGGTTAGTGTGGCCGCAGATCGACGGTATTGGCCTCCGGGCGGTATCCCACAGTGCACCACTGACCGCTCTGGACAGCAATCTGAACTCGGATGCAGTGGCCAGGTAGACAGGAAAAGCCCCGCGAACTTTTGAATATTTCCTGTTTGCCCAGCGTGGAGCTCCGATCAGCACGGGTGGCGATGCAGTTAAAAATCAAAATAAAGAAAGAGCTCCCGCATGGACGATGCGGACGTGATCACTGTAAGGGCAGGCAAATCTGTTCTATCAGCGCTCCGTTACAGAAGACGAAATTCAAAATCATTTTTAAAATATCTCCAGACAGATGCCATAGCAGGGACTCAGCGCACTGCTGCGTGGCAAGCGTAACGGAAAGCCAAAGAATCAAATGGACGCTCATGGACTGGAGGACTCAAGCTATCCCACAGTTCCTGCAGTCTCTGAAAAGCATTTGCATTCTTGGCTGAGCTCCAAATGCTTCTAGGGTCAAAAACAGTGTCCGCGGTGGGTCAGGGCATAGCTAGGCAATTTACGCACCCCCACCCACAGAAGTGAAAGGGAAAACAATCCTGTCTTGACTCTTTTACATGTCACCCTATCTTTACTGAATGCTGCAGATAGACGCGATGGTGCAGCACTCAACACCAACATCCTTGCTCCCCCCCCCCCGCCATGGGTGGCTGATGGTACAATAAGACTGATACCCATCATCATCATCAGCCTATTGGCACATGGGGCAGTGCAAAAGGACTGGTAACCATGCGTACTAGCATCCGTCAGGTCGATCAAGGGCGCCTGGCCCTAATTATTTCCTGGTAGATGGTACAATATGGCTGATAACCATCATCATCATAGCAACAGGGGGCTGAGCTTCATCAGCCCCCACCCTTCATGTGTAAAGAAAAGATTCAATTGCCCCTGGACTAGCAGCAGGATGCTGGGCTCCTCTCCTCCACACTCCTTAATGTCCTATGTGGACTATCATAGCAACTGGAGGCTGCCTTCCACTCATTTCTCACTAACAAGTATTCCTGCATTCTTTATTACTTCATCACACAAGTGGGGGGACAATGCTATGGTAGCCCAGGAAGGCTGGGGAAGAATGGAATGAACAGGTGGGGTTGTTGCAGGAGCACCCCCTGTGAATAGCATACAGCTCATAATCTATGCAGGATCTGACACAGTGCAGCTGTGCTCTCTGGTTCTCTGATACAGTGGTTCTCTAGTACACTTGCCCATATTCTAGGCAGGACTGATTCTATTTTTAGATACCAAAAAGGAGGGATTGACTCAGGGAGTCATTCCCAATTTTGGCTTTTGCGCCCCTGGCTAAGAGCAGCCAGGGGCACTTATGACAGCAGCAAATGGAACAGTGCAAAAGGACTGGTAGCCATGCCCATCTTATTACCAATTTATGGTATGGTAGATGGTACAATATGGCTGATAACCATCTCTGCTATCATGCAAAAGCAAAAGCATGCAGCTGTGTAGCACTGCTGAATAGCCTCTGTGAGCAGCATCTAGTACACATACGGTGACAGTCACAAAAGGCGAAACAGGCTCCATGATTGCCATGCTATGGCATCTTCCAGGGCAATCCAGGGAAAAAAGGCATGAAATGCTTGTCTGCCGTTGCTTTCCCAGCGGAAGGAGTGACTGACGACATTTACCCAGAACCACCCGCGACAATGATTTTTGCCGCATCAGGCACTGGGATCTCAACCCAGAAATTCAAAGGGGGGGGGGGGAGGCTGCGGGAACTATGGGATAGCTACGGAATAGCTACCCACAGTGCAATGCTCCAGAAATCGACGCTAGCCTCGGACCGTGGACGCACACCACCGATTTAATGTGTTTAGTGTGGCCGCGCACACTCGATTTTATACAATCTGTTTTGTTAAACCGGTTTATGTAAATTCGGAATAATCCCGTAGTGTAGACGTACCCAAAGTGCCTTCTTTACTCACAAATAAGCAGAGATTTAAGGCTAAAGTCATCCCTATGAAACTTGACTCAAGTCAATCGAGTTACATCAGGGATGAGCTGGGTCCTTGGCTTTTAGATTTTACAGTAAATTCATCCACCATTAAACAAATTGAATCCATTATTTGTGTTTAGAGGGGAAATGGTCAATGGGAGGGAGCCACGGTACATATGAAAAAACACATATTTCTAAAGAAAGAAGCATTTAACTCTGCTTATTTGCTGTTGCGTTTGGAGCTGGTTCGTGATATAACCCTTACCAAGTGTAAAGTGAGTCAAAAGGTCACTACTCTCTCCCTCCTCTTATACATACGCTTACAATCTCTTGCAAGTTCAGAATTATTTTTCTGAACACAAATTTGACTGTTTATATAACCAGGCAAAAGTAAGTTGCTGCTTTAAAAATCTGTATTGCCTTCTAGCAAGTAGAAGGCTAGACAAACTGTGCATGGTTTTATGGCTATGGCTACACTTAAACTTCAAAGCGCTGCCGCGGCAGCGCGCGGCAGCAGCGCGCGCGCTGCGCTAGTAGTCAGCGCCAGCGCTGGAGAAAACTCTCCCAGCTGTCCCCTCCCCAGCCCTGTGGGGGAATAACGACAGCGCGGGGCGCCGGCGGGCGCGCGGCTGGGCTTTGCTTACACTGGCGCTGGCGCTGGCGCCGCCGCAGCGCTGCAGAGGTGTGTTTGTGTTGCTGCTGCTGCCTGCAGCTGCAAAAATAAGCCCATAGTTTAGGAAAAGCTTATTCCTCAGTCCTCATACACTATGAATGAACTGTATCTTTGTAAACATCTGATTTAGAGTTGCTAGACTAATCAACCTAATAAAGCAGCAAATTAAAAAAAATTAAGAACATCTTGATGTGATGATCTTAAGACACTTTAATTTCCTCAAGTACCTTAGAGGTACAGTACAGTATAGATGTGTGTGCATACAGTACAGTGCCATCAATATTTTAAGCACTATCAAATACATGTTTCTGCAAGCAGTACGAAATGAAATTCAAAGCAAATCTTAATATGGCACTATGCAGCATCAAGAACAAATTAGGTTTCTAATCTTTCCAAAAGTGATCTGATGAGATATTCAAGATTAAAAAGAAAAGTCTCTTTTTCACTTCAATTTTACTATAGTGATAGCATTATCAGTATATAATCCACCTCTTTATATTAATTATTTCTTTATCAAGCAGTGTATTTTTAATACGTAAGTATTCTTGATTTAGGAGTAAAACCCCATTTTTATCCTGCTTCATTACTCATAACAAATTTATGAGGTTAAGCTATCACTGCAGAATCTGGTCTACTGGTAAAGCACATGGAAGTTAGGACAAGTGCTGCTCTGATTCATTTATTTTATTGGATCTCAGTTTGAATTTGCAATGGTGGCACTTAGAAAAATCACTCTTTGAATTGAAAACTGAATACATTTGCTCTGGGAGTGGCTTTAGAGAAGTCAGTACAAGAAAGTATGAACCCTACAGTAGAATTGTGTGTGTGTACGTACACAAAACTACTGTTGGTGTTAGGACAGCACCCAAAGGCCTTGGTCAGGTTTGCGCTCCTGCTGTGTTCAGCACTGTACCAATGCAGAAAGACATCTTGTACCATGGAACTTCCAATCTAAGGCCCCAATCCTGCAATGTACAATGCATAGGTAAGCTGTACCCTTGAAGACCCCCCATGGGACTCCACGTAGGCTCAGTAGTCCACCCATCTGTTGCAGGATTGGGGTCCTAGTCAAGATAAGATGCAATGAGTAGATGTAGCAAGCAATACGTTGGAATGGGTAAGGAGAAGTAACAATAATAACATTTAGCTCCATGAGATAGCTATGTGCACAACCTGCACAAACAATTGGTTTGCTCTGTGAGCTCAGCCCCGGACTCTTAGATTGTATTTCCCATAGGCAAACCTAGGAATTGAGGCTGAGTGCTTTAGATTATTGGTAGGTGACCTATTAGCAGACCCCTTGAGGAATTATTTCCTCATCATCATCGGTGTATTTGCAACTAAATCCATAATCATCCAGCTATACATGCTCTAGGATTTCAAAAATTAACAGAGCTATTAAAAATATTCCAGCTGCTGGGTGAGAAGGATTCCAGGCAGAAGCTGATCAGCTCCCAGGGGAAACAAGAAAAAATTGTTAAAGTAGTAGGGATACATGTTGATCTATACTTGGATGCCACCAAATATTGTGGAGTCAGAGAAGCAATTCCACACAACATGTCTAGGATTGCACATATTTATATGTCATACACCATGACCTGGTGTACAGGATTTATCTGAGTCTGAGATGGGCCTGGTAGTCAAGCATCGCAAAGCCACAAATGAATTGTGCAGGTCGTCTTAAACAAGTTTCAGTAAAAATCCCACAATCCACCCTATATTTTCCTGCGCTCTGTACAGACACTTGTTACAGAAACTACTTTAGGAAATGTTCTAGAGTTCTAAATAAATATTTTTGGACTGTGTGACAGGGTGGACTAGGCCCAGAGGCCCCCTGCTGGAGGCCTCAGTGTCCTGCCACACCCATCCCAGGAAGAGAGTAGTGGAGCTAAGTCCTCCAAGCAGCCTGGAGAGACTGCACAGGAAGCAGCCAATCAGGACAGGAAGGGAGGCTGCAAGGGGCTAGCCAGTCAGAGGTTTGCAAACTAGTGCTAACAGTGCAGTTCTTAGTCAGTTCCTTGCTGGAGCTAGATGAGTTCAGATGGTGCTCCTGACTGGCCAAAGGTAACTGCAGTGCTATGGACAGCTCAGTGCTGGCAGGGACAGGGCAGTGAGAAAGAGCTCCTGGCTGGCTGCTGAGCCTGTACATAGAAGAGCCCTGAGGTGAGGGTGAAGCATTGGTGAAGGCTGGGGCTGCAGGCAACTGACCCAGAGAACTGAAAGTGGTTTAGATAAAGGGACACAGTGGCACATGGCTGCTATTCTTAGGGTCCCTGGGCTGGATCCCCCCACAGGCCACTGGGGAAATGGCCTACAATTAGACAGTGATTAAACCCCTAGAAGGGGATCTGAACTGTTAAGGGGCCCATCTGGAGAGCTTTGGCCAGAACAGACAAAGGTGAGTGAAAAGTCTCTGGGGAGGATGCCTTGGGGGCATGGCTCAATACCAGGGCTGGGACTGTAAGACCATGAGACGGCTTAAAGACTGAGAGGCCTTGTGATATGTCTCTGTTGAACCTCCTGGGGTCTGTTTGAGTTGTGTTCCATACAGACTGTGAGACTTGGCCAGAGGGCTGAGTCACTAGAAACTGCTAGAGAAGAAGTCACCGTAAACTGAGAGAAGCACAGACTCACCCAACTGGAAGGAGGTGCTCACAAGAGGTGGGTGCCATGCCATTACAGACTGGCTTGTCCTGGGCAATGAACAAGTGTTATGTTTTGGGAGGCTACTCTACAACTGGAAAGCAAAGGTGGAAATACTTCTCTGGCAGGGGACAGAAGCTGCTCTAGGATTTGGATTTGAGGGGGCAGGTTACAGGTGAAGTAGTCAGCATGCTACAATAAACTCACTTATCACATTAAGCTTTTCAACTTGTCACATGAATATCTGAAGCTGTAGTAAGTAGTGAATAATGGATACAATGAAAGATCTCTCATGTGCACAGAGAATACAGACTGCTGGGCACTCATTGTTTCACTTCTGAGCTGTTTGCTCTACTATTTAACTTGGAAGTAGCCAGAAATGTCAGCAAAGTCCTGAGGTGCAAACTGAAAAACACCTTCTTGTTGACTACTCTTTTAAATCAAAAGTCAAATGTCTTGTCTTCTACTGCTTATTCGTTTCCCCTTCTTACCTGTGAGGTCAGCTATAGCCTATTGGAGTGAAAATCCTTCTCCACACATGGTCCTTCCGAATGTTTTTAAACAGAATTTGTAATGTGTTTTTTATAAATGAACACATTTTTTTAAAAGAAAAACAATTAAAAAATCTCTTAGCTATTCTATGCAGTAACCTAATAGATCTGCCATGTTCAGAATTGAACAGACTGGCAGAAGCCTTTCCCCTTTCTAGCCTTGATCATGTATTCTTTTTTTCCCCCCTGTTATTCAAATTACTGTTGCATAATATGAGAACAGGATCATCCTGTGCAATAATTCTCAGGTAAATATTGAACTAGCTCAAGGGAATCTTCCTTTATCCAGACTGTGGCATTCACTACTGCAGGAGGCCAAAGACCATAAGTGTTTTGTCTTTTACATTTTCATAGAAATGTCTGTGTTCATGCAAGGTGTACTAGCCTATCTGACACCTAAAAATCTCTGTCAACAGAATAAGTAAATAGAGTGTGGCCCACTGAAACACAAGTTTCTCAATACTATGCTTTGCTGTTATGCTTCAGTTGACCTGGAGGGACCCTCTCTAAGAGCATTAGGGTTGTTCTGGTCACCAGGACAAGGTTTAACCCATTTCAGAACTTCATTTTGGTCATTCCAGCATTGTGTTGGCATGTGGTGAGATTGCATCATAATATAAAGAAGCAAAGTTCTTGCACACTGAAGCAATATTTTGACATGAAAATATAAATATTGCAACCTAGGGCTGCAGCATTGAGATGCATGTTGGGAGATGACTTTAGTACCCTGTCTTTAACGATGACTTATGCTAATTTCCCTGATTAGTGGAAGACAAAATTGAACCATACTGTAAATTGTTTGGAAACTTAGTATGACTGAGTTTATAGCATAGCTAATGGGATATAATTATAAACCAAAATATACCATAGTTTGTCCCTATTTATGCTGGCCAGGAAAATGAGACCAACACCCATAATAAGGACTGTGTTTAGGGACTCAATTCTGTTCCTACAGAAGCGAACTGCCAAACTCTCATTGCTTCAATAGGACTTGAATCGGATCAGGCTCCAATACTAGCATAGAGAGGGCCTGGGGATAAACTTTGGCTTGTTTACCAGCCTGTACTTAAGTTTTTACTACACTGGCTTAAGACTCATTACTCCTTAATATTCTGGTGGCACCCACAAGCCTCAGGTAGGGATTGAGACCCCTTTGCATTATGTGCGCTGTACACACAATAATAAAGACAATCCTTGCTCCTTGTGTGCTTACAATCTTAGCCTATGGTTAAAAACAATAGGCGGGTACCCAAACCAAATAGGTGGGGGTGTGCAGAGTGGAAAGAATGACTAATGGTGAAATGATCAAGTATAGTATAAAGTGGCAATTGCAGTTGCACTTGCAGTTGTTCCTCTTCCACCTGTTCCACTTCCCCACAAATAAAGGAAATTGCAGAAGGACTCTTCTCAAACTCTATGTATCTATAATTTTTTTAAATGTAAAACTGTATAGTGTATCCTCTAAGGCAATGAATGTCTTGTCAGGTCTCTCTGAGCAAAGGAGACAGTCACTTTGCTACAGCCAAAGTGATCGAATAACATCCAAATGTGGTGTGTGATTGAATGCACATCAGAAAGATTTAGTCGGTCTTTCTTTGGATGGTGTGATTGACTCCCATCCCAGTGAGTTAGTGACTGTAATCCCTTCCTAGCTTGCCCTACCACTGTAAACTGTTGGGGATGTCTCTGTCAGCTCTCTCTCTTTAGCACACAAAGGCTCCTGTGTGTGTAACAGTGTTCATGTGGGAGTGAAAGATAAAAAGGAGATTATGAACAGTCTGCTTTTCTCCCCTCGATATAGCTTTGTGTAGATAATACCATAGCCAAAAGCAGTAGAAAATGGGAAAGTCTTAACACTTTGTCTCATTTCAGAACACAAACAGGATGACCAGATACCCTGATTTACCAGCATTGCCCTGGTTTAAAGAGGACTGTCCCAATGTCTTGGCTTGTTCTAATGAAACTGGGACAAAGCTCTGGTTTAATGTGAATCCCAAAGTAATAAGTGCCTCACAGCAGTGCTGGTAAGAGACAACTGAACTTTAGTTACCAGCTGCTGTCATTTGATCTGGCTAAATTTACAAAAGCCAATACTCAGTCCCATGACTGTCAGTATCCACTGATTCCAGTAGTGGTTTGTATACATGAGCTATTTGGTAACTTGCCATTTGCCTGCATTGGCCTACAATACCTCTGCTTTATCACTAACCCAGTAACCACTAGTGACTCTCACCTGCTTAGCTACTTCACATCTCAGAGCAGCTGAGGATGAGAGGACAATAGCTTCTCAGCAGATCTCTGGGCTGCATGGTAGCTCCACCTGGAAGAAGGTCATGCCAGGCCCCAGTGCTAGGGATCACAGGAGGAGAGAGGAGCAGTAACGCAAGACATAAGGTAGGACATGAAATCAGTCATGAGGACTGTAATGGGGTGCCACGCACTCCTTGTAAACATCCCACTTCTTGTGAGCTTCCCCTTGCCAAGTGACCCCTGTTGGTCGTTTCTCAGGTGGGTTTTCAGTGACTCAGCCCTCCAGCTGAGTCACACACACTGTCTGTATGTGAAACAGAACAAAACCCTACCAGGGTATATAGTCTTTAACTTGTCCCGGCCCTGGTATGGGCCATACCTACAGGGCTTCTTTCCTGGAGATGCTGTTTTCCTGTGTCCCTCCCTGGGCTCAGTCCTTACTCAGGATGAGCAGCCAGCCAGGAGCTCCTCCTTTGCTCCCCCAGTCCCTGCTGGCAACTGTCTTCGGCTCAGTCCCAGCAACCAGCCAGGAGCTTTCTCTTGCTCCCCTCGTTCCTGCCAGCACTAAGCTGTCTGTGGTCCTGCTGCTCTTTCAGCCAGCCAGGAATACAGTCCTCTCTCCTCCCGCTCCAGGCTGACTCTGGACTCTGGTCCTGCAGCTCATTTTATGTGAATTTTCTAAGTCCTGATTAGCTGCTCCTTGCAGTTTTCCTCATTGGCTGCTTCCTCGCAACCATTCTAGGCCACTTGGTGTACTTCTCTTCTGCTCCTTTCCTGGGATGGGTGTGTGCAGCAGAGGGCCTCTGGGCCTAGTCCACCCCATCACAAGGAGAATAAAGAAATAAAAGCAAAGCTTGGTGTCTGTTGAACAGGGTACAAGGGACACAAAGGGGGTTGAGGAGTATGGGAGAAAATAGCAAGGTGTCACTTGTCATCTGAAAATGGAATTGTACTAAACATTGGTCTCGTAAAATGAACTTCACTCTGTAAAAATGCAATAGAGTTAGGTGAAATAGCTTCAGTAGTTAGTCACTTATTTGACAAACTTTGTATCTTCTGTGGGTGACTGAAGACTATGTTTGTGAAGAGTTTACCACCTCCTCAGTCATATAAGTTATGACTAATTGCCAAATATTTGTACAAATGATTCTTAGTCTGAAGGGTGTCTGAGGAGTTGAAGTGTTTGAAATTTCAGCTAGGATGGGTAGCTTTAATTGGACCCTTACATAACATATGTTTCCTTTTTTTTGACTGGAAAGGTATAGTTCTTCTAATTAGTATTCTGGTGTGAATACTTATAGAGGAGTTTAGAATTCACTTCCTGTGACTATTCTGATACTTGCTTAAAATTCAGATAGGATTCTAGATTTCCTTACCAGGAAATTACTTTCTAAGTATCTTGTAATTTACTCTTTTCTGTTTTTTAAACAGAATAAAGCAAATCTACATTGTAGCATTTTTTTTCTTCCCTTCACTTTTGCATTTTAAAAGGCCTGGCTTAGTTTACTCCTAAGCTTTTGTTGGAAGAAGCCAATAGAATGCAGGCTGAAAGTCCCCAGTGAGGCCTGCAATCACAGCTCCACTGGAGGTGGGAGTGAGGAGGAGGCCTGGAGCAAACCAACACAGCTTCAGATGTGGGCACAATTTAATGTACCTCCTAGGCATCAAGGGAGGCGGGAGAGGGAAGGAGCCTTCTACAAAGTTGGTGGCTTGCTCTTAAAGCTGCACAGTGAAACTCCCAGGGATGGTGTCAATATTGTCTCCTCTTTTAAGAAGACTCCATGCTCAGACAGAATATGCAAACAGCAGCCTCTTGCACTAGCTGGGGTATATCAAGACCATACTATATAAAGACACTTAGGGCTAGACTCTCAAAGAAACTTGGATGTGGTGATTCTCAGGGTATGTCTACACTACAGGATTATTCCGATTTTACAGAAACCGTTTTTTAAAACAGATTGTATAAAGTCGAGTGCACGCGGCCACACTAAGCACATTAATTTGGTGGTGTGCGTCCATGTACCCTAGCGTCAATTTCCGGAGCATTGCACTGTGGGTAGCTATCCCATAGTTCCCACAGTCTCCCCCGCCCATTGGAATTCTGGGTTGAGATCACAATGCATGATGGAGCAAAAACAGTGTCGCGGGTGATTCTGGGTAAATGTCATCACTCAATCCTTCCTCTGTGAAAGCAACGGCAGATAATCATTTCATGCTCTTTTTCTCTGGATTGCCCTGGCAGACGCCATAGCCTGGTAACCATGGAGCCCGTTTAGCCTTTTTTCACTGTCACCCTATGTGTACTGGATGCTGCTGACAGACGCGGTACTGCAGTGCTACACAGCAGCATTCATTTGCCTTTTCAAGGTAGCAGAGACGGTTACCAGTCATATTGTACCATCTGCTGCTGTCATGGGTGCTCCTGGCTGGCCTCGCTGAGGTCGGCCGGGGGCACATGGACAAAAATGGGAATGACTTCCCAGGTCATTCCCTTCTTTATGTTTTGTCTAAAAATAGAGTCAGTCCTGCCTAGAATATGGGGCAAGTCTACTAGAGAACTAGAGAGCACAGCCGCTCCGGGTCAGAGCCCCAGAGTTCCCGCAGAAATGATGAGCTGCATGCCATTCTAGGGGGCGCCCCTGCAACAACCCCACCCATTGCTTCCCTCCTCCCACACCCCTCCTGGGCTACCGTGGCAGTTATCCCCCCATTTGTGTGATGAAGTAATAAAGAATGCAGGAATAAGAAACACTTACTTTTTAGTGAGATAAAATGAGGGGGAGGCAGCCTCCAGCTGCTATGATATTCTAGGCAGGACATCTCCATTACTCATTAAAGGGTGGTGGAGGAGAGGAGCTCAGCCTCCAGCTGCTATGATGAGGACGGTTACCAGCCCTATTGCACCATCTGCCAGGACTGAATCTCCAGGACACAAAGCTTAAAGAAAGGAATGAGCGGGAGTCATTACCATTTTTGCCCAGGCGCCCCCAGCTGACCTCACCGAGGCCAGCCAGGAGCATTCACAGGATGATGACAAGGACGGCTATCAGTCATATTGTACCATACCATCTGCCACCGGGGAGGGCTGGGGAGGGGAGAGGATGCTGCTGTTTAGCGCTGTAGCACCCCGTCTACCAGCAGCATCCAGTAGACATACGGTGACATTGAAAAGAGGCGAGAAATTATTTTTCTCCCTTTTCTTTGAGGGGTGTGTGTGTAAATTGACGACATATTCCCTGAACCACTTGCGACAATGTTTTTGACCCTTCAGGCATTGGGAGCCCAGTCAAGAATGCAAATGCTTTTCAGAGACTGCGGGGACTGTGGGATAGCTGGAGTCCTCAGTCCCCCCTCCCTCCCTCCATGAGCGTCCATTTGATTCTTTGGCTTTCCGTTACGCTTGTCACACAGCACTGTGCTGAGTCCCTGCTGTGGCCTCTGTCTATCATAGCCTGTAGATTTTTTCAAATGCTTTGTCATTTCGTCTTCTGGAACGGAGCTCTGATAGAACGGATTTGTCTCCCCATACAGCGATCAGATCCAGTATCTCCAGTACGGTCCATGCTGGAGCTCTTTTTGGATTTGGGACTGCATGGCCACCCATGCTGATCAGCTCTCCACGCTGGGCAAACAGGAAATGAAATTCAAAAGTTCACGGGGCTTTTCCTGTCTACCTGGCCAGTGCATCCGAGTTCAGATTGCTTTCCAGAGCGATCACAATGGTGCACTGTGGAATACTGCCCGGAGGCCAATACCATCAAATTGCGGCCACACTAACCCTAATCCGACATGGCAATACCGATTTCAGCGCTACTCCCCTTGTCGGGGAGGAGTACGGAAATTGGTTTTAAGAGCCCTTTATATCAATATAAAAGGCTTCGTTGTGTGGATGGGTGCAGGGTTAAATCGGTTTAACGCTGCTAAATTCGATATAAACATGTAGTGTAGACCAGGCCTCAGTGTCACCACACCTTTTAGGCACCTAGAAAATCAGTTGTAGTCACAAAGACTGAGTTAAGTGCCTAGGTTCCCTATGCAACAAATGGGGACAGATGCCAAATGCTAGGCAGCGCCTTGCCTAAGCTAGCCGATAGGAGAGGGCAAGCCATGGGATGAGTGCGAAGCCCAACCCCTCTGAGATAGGAACCGCTCTGTAGCCTGAATTTAAATGCCTATCTCTGCTTGGGATTCTCTGCTGCAAAACCTCTCTAGGGTCTGGTCTACATTACAGATCTATATCAGATAACTACGTGAATTTTCCACACCCCCAAGCATAGGTGCAAACTTCCCCTTTACCCCATGGGTGATTGACCCCACCACCACCCCTGGCCCTGCCCCTGCCCCACCCTTACCCTGCCCAAATTCCACCTCCTTCCCCCAAGTCCCTGCCCCTGCCCCACCTCTTTACTGCCTCCTCCCCCGAGTGTGCTGCTTCCCCACTCCTTCCCTCACCCTCCTGGAAAGTCTTAAGCGCCATCAAACAGCTGTTAAGTGGCAGGTGGGAAATGCTGGGAGGGGGAGGAGCAGGGACGCAGCATGTTTGAGGGAGCTTGGCTGCAGAGCACCTGCTAATTTTTCCCCATGGGTGCTCCAGCCCCTCAGCACCCCTTTAGTTGGCGCCTATGCCCCCAAGTGACATAGTTATACTGACCTAACCCCCCACATGTAGACAGTACTATGTTGGCAGGAGAGCTTCTCCCATATAGCTACCGCCTCCCATGGAGATGGGTTAACTAAGCTAATAGGAGAGCTCTGTGACAGGAGAGAGCATCTTCATTAAAGCGCCGATGCAGCATTTTAAGTGTAGCGTGCCCTAAACATTGAGTGTTCCTTGTACCTCCCCCCTCCCACAGAAGCCAGCGGAGCTCCCTCATAACTTTTAGCCCAGTGGTTAGGGTACTCACCTGAGAGACTCCCAGTCCACATTCCCCCACCCCCACACCTGAGGGGGACAAAGGGACTTGAACAGGGATCTGTCACCTCTCGGGTAAGTGCCTAACCACTGAGCTAGGGGAAATTCTGATGTGGGGGCTCTCTGTCTCTCCTGGTGAAGCTGTTCCACTGTGGATAGATGAGTCTTTCATCATGGGTTAAGAAAGAACCTGTAAGTGACTCTGTAGCCATGGGTTAAAGCACTCACCTGACAGGTGGCAGATCCCTGTTCAAACCCCTTCTCCCACTCAGTGGAGGAGGTACTTGAAGTGGGGGTCTCCCACTTCTCTGGAGATTACCATAATAACTAGTGAGCTTAAGGTTATGAGGGTGTCCTGCTGCTGTCTTCTCCTGCTGTTTTGTATAAGTTTGTCTACAGGGGCCCAAGGCCATGAGTGAGGTCTGAGCACGCTTACCAGATTGGGCCTCATAGGCAAGTTAGGCAGAGGAAAGCCATCTTCCCCTGGTTTGTGCATTGCTCTGGGGCTTAGGTGTATGGATGCCTGCCATAGGGCTGCAGCAGGCATGTGTCACAGTTCAGGGCAACCCTACCTGTATTTCCCCTGGGGGTCCAGCAAGGGCACCCACTGTCAGCCTTCCAGCTGTTCCTTTTTCTTGGGTGCAGACCAATGTCTCTTTACCTTCTGATGGGAGGTGTTTCCAGGCTGCACATATAGCAACTAGGAGTGCCACAGTGGCATAGCTGCAGCGTTACATAGGATGTAGCTGCAGCACTATATGGGGTTTTTCCTTGCCTTTGCTATCTTATTCCCAGCAGAGACAGGCTGCCGAAGCACACCTGCTTGCTTTCTCATCAGAGACTGATAACAGAGTGATTGTCGACAGGTATAAGTTACCACACAGTTCTTTCTGTGCAAGCCTGTTCTATTCTTAAGGTAACAGCACTATAGAGAAAACATATTAAAACAAAAGAACCTACACGCTTGCTAATTAGCTTACCAACCGTATCATGGATTCTGGCAGGAGCAGTCCTTCAAATCCCCACTGAAGAGATTTCCTTGGGGTCACAAGTTCATCACAGCTTCAGCTCAGAACAAATACCCAGTCTTATGGGACCTCAGTACGCCCAGTCCTTCCAACCCTCCCCTGAGGATTGGGGGCCTCCATGGACCAGGGGTCCTGTCCATTTGCTAGATCAGGAAGAAGGCCCTGAGCCAGTTTTAAACCAGGCTATTTATCCAAAAATCCTTTCTTTGTCTGTTGGTCCCTAGAGAATCCAGTTTGAGCTAGTATATGGGGGGAGGGGGAGGCAGGCAGGGTATAGCTTTACAGGGCTGATAACAGAGGAAATACATTAGCATCCTCCTCCCTACTAAAGAAGGTACATACAATGCTGTAGTAACACATAAACAACTGCATTTTTAATAGAATGTACCCCCAAAGGTATTAAATTTTATTGAATTAGGGTTAACTTAATTCAATAAAGTTTATCTTAATCCAATAAGGTTTGTTCAAGATATTACAGGATATTGCTAGTCCGTCACAGTATGCTCAGAGGCAGAAACACTTATGCCTAGAGAACTCTCTTACTGCTGAAATTTACACACCAAACAATTATAGGTGCCTACAGGGTTTGGGAGCAACTGAGAAGGGGTTTTGTGAATCCCAATGGGACCTGATTTGGGGTTTAAGTGTGAATCCAGACCTTAGTGTATAATTTTTCTTTTTAAAGCAGCAAACCCTCTCTAACTTTCCTCTTGGGTTAGGGTAGGAAGCTAAATATATGATTGTTCCTGACCTAGCAAACTTCTGTTTTAGCATAGCATACATTTTATTTTGAATTTCCAGTTATGCAACTTTCAATTAACGTTGAGTCATTTTTAATTTTCATTCTCAAAAATGCAGACCCAAAATGTAATATACACTATCTAGTGCTGACTCAATGCTGCAGTTCTACCATTTAAGTTCACATAGTACTCATTGCTTGGGCAAGTAGGAAGAGAAACTTGTTTGTTTAAAGCAAAAAACAGTACCCCCCCAAACCCCAACAGCGCTTATCAGTCCAACGTGATGTAAAGGTCATTCTTCTCCTTTACCAAGTGTATTGGGTTTTTTCCCTTACACACACATTGAAGAACCTTATTCTTCCATAACTGCCTCTAAACAAACTTGGGAATTCCATTTCTGAGTAGTGTGTATGCTTTTAAGAAAATATGGCCATTTTATAAAAAAGCGCTAATTCTTGATTTGCACATATTTGGCTTGGACTCGTATTGTTCAGGGCACCTTTTATGGATTTCTCCTTCTAGTAGGAACTTGGCTACTCATTCAGCAGGGTATTGCTCCAAAGTCCAACTATAGGAGTATTGTTGATTTTCATGGAAACTTTCAGCCATTGGGCATAGACTCTTCCAGAGGAGAAGTCTTCTCCAGCTAATCCCCACTCTCATCTGATTCATTAAAACTGAAAGCCAGCCCTTCATAGTCAGTGTGATTATTGTTCAGAGACAAAAGCTAATCCAGCAAGAGAACATGGAACCATGCCACAATGGCAAGCCCTTTAGTCAGGTGCCCACTGGAAAAAATAATGCCTATCATTTTTAAATTTTACCTGGTCTCTTGCCACTTGTGGGGATCAGGAAACATTTGAGAGCCTTCTGTCCTAGTTAAGGGAATTATAAACACTGATTTAGGCTATATGTTTCCTTCTTGCCCTATAATGGACTGGAAATTAATCTGAGTTGATCTGAATAATTGAATGAGTTTTAAAGTGAATTTAGTACTTGTAGAAGGTGACAGACTGATGGCAGAAGAAACAGAAATCTTTGTTCAGAAAACAGAGCTAGCCAGAGCCATAGCAATAATAATGCTTCAAGGCTGCTCAGTGGATAAAAAAATAATTCAGTCTTCATGCCCCCATGGCATCTCTGCTGAGACTGCCAAACACGGCAACAGTTATAATAGTGTTTGTGGTGTGGATACCAGTTCAAAATGAACTGTGTGAGACCACCAGCTCACTTCACACAAGCCACTCAACAGCATCTTGGTGGCAATGGCTTTCAGTCACTGACTGGTGACCAAAATGGAAAATACTGGAAATGGCTGAAAAAATGGAAATTGTCTCAGGAAGTCAGGAGTCTTCTTAATTAAATTTTGTTTCAAAGCTTAGTTTTGGGAGTGGTGGTGGTGGACCGAATCATATTTAAAATATTGCCATTTGTGAGGAAGAGTGGGACTTCCCCACAACTTTGAAACAAAATTTCAGAATGCTTTGGCAATATTTTGTTCTGAAACTTTGAAAAACAAGGACAAAGTTTTTCCATGAGGTGTGTGTTTTTTTTTTCATCAGGCCCTATCTCTTTCCTCTCTCTTACCTTTAAAAAAAAAACTGAACCATCTCTAGGAAGACTCCATGTCACATTACTGTTTGGTCACCTCACCTGTCTATTTTTTTTTGTTTTGTTTTTTTGTAGATGGTCTCTGTTGTTTTTTCAAAGAGAAATTCCTACTGGAGCAAACTTGGAAACAAGATCATATGCATTTTAAGGCATTTACTTGGTCGATATATTGCTTTTATTGAAAATAGAAAATTCTGCATGGAGAGATCAACATAGTCCATCTCCAGCATAGCCACTGTATTTGTAACATTTAGGACAAACTAAGTAGCCTATGACTGTTACTCCTAACAGATCTGACTTTCAGACTAGCCTCAACTTCTGCTCAGAATTCCGTACGGCAGTAACCCTGGTTTGACTGCTATGTCTACCTCTTTCAAGAGTTTAATAGGATTTTACTAGAACACTCACTAAAGTTAATGGCCTCTTGGACAACAGTCATTTTTCTTTTTCTGGCAGTGAAGTTACAAATGTGTTTATCGCATCACAATTTGACATGAATTATGTGAGTTAATTCCTCTGCTGCACCAGAGCTGAGTATAGAAGATGGACGAAGGGGAAGCAAAGATGCCTCTAAGCACATGGCATAAATTAGTTGAACCAGTCCATGTCACACTTTCCAGTATCCCAAAGGCTGCTATAACTCATGCCAGGTTGTAATGGTTCCCTAGGGACTACTCTGTCAGTGAGGGATGCTGGATTGCAACACAAAGCTCTCAGAATAGGGGCCAATAGGTTAGCCCTACAACTTCAGTATCAGATCAGAGGTGAAGAAAGAGGCTGAGAAGATTAAACTGTCTTTAAACCATACCTTTTTAGATATATTAAGCTTTTAGTCATATCTGACAGTCCTTATTTAAGACTTTCACAGACTGATGTTACAGAAGTTTGCTGTTAACTACCCAATGACAGCCTCCCTTAATAGCAACCTGTTACACCATTGGCCTAAAAATATCAACAGTGGAACACACATCTTATGTGCCATGTGGGAGCGGGAGATGTAGTGAGGCTTCATTGCAATTGAACAGGAGTTCTTGAAATTTGAATTCTTTTGACTTCTGTGGATCCAGAACGTGTGGTAGACAGGAGTCTGACCTGTGGAAGCTAGGTATCTTTGTAACAATGAGTGAAATATTGATACTTAAAATTTCTTAAATCCTGTAGTTCTAATTGCATCATGCATTTTAGGAAACATTCAATTTAGAAAAAAATCTGCTTATCTAAATGTATATTTTGCTAGATTGCCTTGTATCTATTTATAGCAATGTTGTCAAATTATTTAGGTGCCCAAGTCCCATTGGGCCTTCAGTACATAGGTGATAATGTTTTCAATAGAGAGAAATCACCCTGAGTTCAGTATAGTGCCAGGTTCTGTATGCTCTGTACAACACAGAGTAAAGAGGATAAATTAGGAGTTTTTAAACAAGTAAGGCTTTTTAGGAATATTAAAGTTTTTCAAATTGGCATCCCTTTTAGGTATGTAAATACCATTTGTAAAGGCTCCCAACATAAAATGCTCCAATTCAGGTACCTTTTCCCAGCAACTTTCTGTAGTTGTCACTCTAAAACATGGCACACACTAAGATCTGGTCTACACTTAAAATTTAGATTCACACCCTTGAGCGCCATAGTTAAACCAACCTAACTCCTGGCATGGACATGGCTAGGTCAACGCAGGAATTCTGTTGATCTAGCTGTGGCCTCTCAGGAAGGTGGATTAACTACATTGATGGAAAATCCCCTTCTGTCACTGTAGGATATATGTGCACTAGGCGTGCCACAGTGGCATAGCTGCAATGCTATATGTCTCCTAAAATATGCAGGGCCTCGTTGTTATTTACACCTTTGCACACCCAGGTCAGGGCCCAGTCACACTGCCAGAGCGGTGTAGAAACATCTCTGAATTAGGCCTGCAGAGTCTAGTGAAAATTGCAATGATAGTTTTCAATCTTGCAGGAAGCTTAAACTAAACATGTCTCATTCTGAGAGATGGGAATGTTCCTGCTTATCTTCGGTGGGACCGCTTATTACCACAGTGCAAAGAGATGACAGGCAATCTAATTCAAATCTACCACAATTTTTTTTTTAAATATAAAGATACCAGGGGTCTCTGTTTTTTTGTTTGTTTTAATTTACACATGCTCCTCACATTACTAAGTGAGGGTGGAAAAACCCAAAGAGGATGTAATTTTGAAAAACACAAATATTCATGTTCCTGCAAAGCCTTGCCCGTATAAAGACTCATGATTTATCTGCCTTGCTCTGAGTTGGGCCGAGCCCACAGAACATGGTACTATTTTGAACGCAGGGATCCTTCTCTCTATAGTATATATTCCCCGTCCATGTCCTGTTGCACACACTTCACTTCACATTAACCACACCTCCTTTGAGGTTAGCATGCTCTTCATTTTAAGAAAAATTCACTCTCACTCCTCATTCCCTCCCTACCAAGTGTAAAAGGTTCACAGTGAACAATTCATGTTGGCTGTAGGGTGACCAGATTCCCAATTTTATAGGGACAGTCCCAATTTTGGGGTCTTTTTCTTATATAGGCTCCTATTACACACACACACCCCGCACCCCCTGTCCTGATTTTTCTCACTTGCTGTCTGGTCACCCTAGTTGGCTGTGAGCTGTAAATACTGCTGATGCAGTAAAATTCTTCTCCCTTCCCCAAGGAAATCTCCTCATGAAGAATTTCAGTGGGAGCTAAACCTTGCTGTCCTGGATGTAACCCACTGCTAGGGGGGTGCCCTAGCCCTGTCTAGAACACACAGTCTACTGACTGACCCACTTCCACAGTTATGGCCATCACAGTTGCCTTCTACCTCTAGCGTTCTTGAAGTCTTGACAGTCAACTTTCAGACTGTGAGACAGATGTCACCATCATGTTAAGATAATGGCTGCTACTGATACTTATGTTCACCTCTGTCACCAGCTTCTTGCTTTGTCAGCACTGCCACTTACCACACTGCTGAATCTTGCTTCTCTCGTAGTATTAGGGCTCTTCCAATCCAATGCCATCCCAGGCCTTCTTGTGTACCACAGCCATTTGACTAAGTTCATGGTATCGGCAAAACTACAGAGTGACTTCTTGTTGGCCACTTTTCATAGAGATAGAGCCCTTGCTCAGCTGGTGTGGGAGGAATGTGGCCTAGTATCTCCCCATATGTTTGTAATGGCCATGCCAGCAAGGATTCCAAGTCATAAGCAAATGCTTCTAAATCTTCCTTTGGTTTGTAATGGTGCTATGTGAACTCAGTCACTCAGATCTCACTTTCAGATTTGCAGAATTCTTTGTCCCAGTAGAGGCACCAAGCATAGCTTATTACCAGGGGATATATTTCTCTGAGTGACTCTCAGCACAATCAGTAGTATGCAAATCCTGGTCCAGTGGTAAATACCATTTGATTTCTCCTGATTGCGTACAGCTCCCCACCGCCAGTTATGTGTTGCTGCAGTGTTCCACGTTTCAATTCAAGGTTATTGTTTTCCACATCACGTATGTTGTCATCTTGTATCACTTTTGAGCTATTTACATTAATTGCTAGCAACATTCCAGCAGGCTGCAATTGTTTGGCTCTTTATTTAACTTCATTTACCTCCCCACTCTTTATTACATGCTGAATTGTTCCATCATGGCATCTCTTAAATTCCATGCTCTACCATTAGTAGATGTGTAAAAGTGCCAAGTAAGCTTGCTGTGTTGTACACATAGGTGTAAATTTTGCCTACCTCCCTCACTCTGCATATGAAGGGCTTTGACTGCCTTAGAACTAGTACAGCTCTGCTGTGAGAGAAGTGGAGGGTAGGGGCAAGATGCCAAGGGGTCTGCATCCTCTGTGCCACCCTTTGGGTCCTTCATGGATCCTTCATCCAACCATGGAAGGGGACTAGGGAGCAGAGGAGGGACAGACTAATAGAGGACAACTATGCTCCATTCACCCTCCTGTTACAGATGCTGCTATATCCCTGAGTCTGTAGAGGGAGTCCCCCATGGCCTAAGGAGAAGGATTCTGTTTTCCTCGTTCTCTTCTCCAAACTTCTTTGTGAAACCTTTGCACCAAGCACTCTTAATCATGGTTGATGGAGTGTTTGGCCCACAGAGCAATGATGATGGGGGGAGGGGGAGAAAGGGGATGGTAGGGGTTTGAAATTATTCCAGTAAAAGAAGCAATAATCTTCCTTTCACTTGGGCCTGTGTGACCTTGTGCCTCTCTGTTTTCACTCAGCTTTCTATTTTCTGCTGGAAAAGAGGAGGAAACTGAACAGTACTGAAAAGTGGTGAAGGAAAAGAAATGCTGCAGTCATGCCTAGTCTCCTTCCTTGTGTCTTTTCTAGTCCAATTCTCCATTGTATTTTTTTCTAGTTCAACTAAATTCTACTCTGACCTTTTTCTAGAAG
Source organism: Mauremys reevesii (assembly GCF_016161935.1). Taxonomy (NCBI): domain Eukaryota; kingdom Metazoa; phylum Chordata; order Testudines; family Geoemydidae; genus Mauremys; species Mauremys reevesii. Next base: position 170,677,265 of record NC_052624.1, on the reverse strand, counting down.
ATTGATTTACCTATAAATTGCACCCACAGTTTTTTTGTTTTAATTTACCTTAAACTTTTAAAGGAAACTGTAGTTCAGGGATACATGTTGAACTAAAGTCTAATTTAGATCAAGATCTGTGAGTCTTGCGAATTTCTTGAGCCCCAATATCTTGTTTGACTTAAAACAAGCTTTGCATTTGCCACTGTATAGTGCTTAAAATATTACTTATTTAGCATGAGCTGAAGGGTTTTTTTGTTTTTTAATCTAAATCCAATCCATATTGACTTTCCAAGCAGCTACCATTCTCTGACTTTGGCGAGCATGGTCCATTCTATAACTGTAAGATGCAATAGGCATGATTCTCCCCTGCCCTTTGTATAGTCGTTTCCCACCTGTACAAAGTGGGAGTGAAACACACACATGAATATACAAGGTGCAAAGTAGTGGAGAATAAGGCCATCAGTTTTTGTATTAATCAGTTGTGTGCTTCCACATATATTGGCCATGTGGAGCAAAACAAACCTACCTTGTATTTTCTAGAGATCTGCTATGTCCCCTTTTGTGGTGCCAGCATTTGAGTGGTGCACCAGCAACACAATAAATGGCACTCGAAGTGAACGCTGCATAAGGCATGTGGAAGTGCTGCAGTAGCATTAGGCAGTGTAAAAAAGAAAAAAAAAGTGGGGGCAACCCCACCAAAAAGGGGGGATCCAAATTATCTTTACAGAGGTGGACATCAGGGAATGCAGCCCTGTATGCTACTGCTTGAAATCTGAGCTATTTGTAAAGGCTTGGTGTGTGACTCCTTTGGTCAGGAAAAGGGAGAGGGGGTGTTTTACTCACAGCTGTGCTCTCTATAGCAGACCACTTACTCAACTGTAGAAATGCTCTGCCAGTTTGCAGAATGATGTAGTCGGCCGTGGAGCTGGAATAAATTCTGACTGTTCTGAGACTGACAGAGACATGAGGTGTGAGGAGGGGTGAGGAAGGCTTGTTCAGGAGCATGAGCCCATCAGTCTGTAGCATTTTTAGAAAATGCTATGGCAGCCAGTGTTCACTGTTACTAGTGAACCTCGGTCTAAGGTTCTCTTCTTTTAAAGCTGACAGCAATGGATTGTCTGTTTCGTTCCATTCTATTCCAAGCCTGTTTTTCAGAGAACATGATGCAAAGAGCCTGCAAATTTGAACCGTCTGGATCTCTTCCAATCTCTATTCCCAGAAGACTTGTTCTCACAAACACTGCTGAATATAAACACAATACAAGGTGGGGAGGAGAGGGGAGATTCATAAGGGGAGGGGGCTGTATAAAATGTCACTAACCACACTTTCTAAAGCAATATGGTCAAACAGTCTGCATTAAATCTTTTAACTTGAGCAGGCGAGATTGTTTGTTTATTTTTGGAACTGTACTAATTGGGAATAGGCAGCATCATAGCTGGTTTGATCAGCCTTTTGTGAGCTTCTGAGCCCAGGAGGTAAATATACTGTAGTCCTTTTGAAATTCACACGCACATTAATAAGATGGGTCTGAGCAGGAATAGGCCCACCGACATCAATTCCCAGGCCCCAGGGCAGAACTGTCAATGGGCCCCTGCTGGTGCCCAGCAAGCTGCCGGCTGTGCTGCTGGGCATGCTCTTGCAGCACGGCCAGGGCTTCCACATGCCAGCCCAGCTGCCTTTGCCACTGCGGGTACCACCCCACGCACACCTAGGAGCATAGGTGCCAATTTCCAGAGTTCCCAGGGGGTGCTCAATCCCCCACTCCATCCTAGGCCCCTTCCCCCAGTGCCCCATCCCCACCCCATATACAACGAGTGCCTGCCCATAGTGTGTGTGGGGGCACAATCTAAAGGGCAGGTCATGTGTCTCTTTCTTCCCCTCCCCCCCCCCGTGCCCAGCCCAGGGCCACCGCACTCTCCCCACCCCATGTTACCTGCAGGAGAGGTGTTTTGTCCTCCCTCTGTGCCTGTCCCCCTCATTCATCAGCAAGTTCTGTTGCTCTCTGTGGCAGGCAGGAGCCCAGGCAGGGAGCAGGGGGCAGCCACTTTTAATCCCAGCCCCTCCTGGTCGCTGCTCTGCAGCCCTGCCCGGCAGCTGCCTGAGAGAGCCTGGCTGGGGAAGAGGCAGCTTCCACTCCCCACCAGTTCAGCTGCCAAGGACCCCAGCACCCAAGCCTGGGCAGGGAGTGGAAGTCACCTCTCCAGCCAGGCTCTCTCAGGCAGCCACCGCACAGGGCTGCAAAGCAGCATCTTAGCAGCTGGCTAGAAGGGGCTAGTCCCAGCCCTTCCACTCCTGGCACTTGGGCATCGCCCACCCCTGCTCCTCCCCCTCTCTCCCCCCCAGCGCCTCCGGCACAATGCCAAACAGCTGACGGTGGCAGGCAGGAGGCACTGGGGGAGACAGGGATGAGCTGCTCAGAAGGGCCTGCTGCTGGGGAGGAGGGGCCCACTGGTGGGTGCTCAGCACCTATGCCTAGTAGCCTTGCGGCCCACCCAGGCACTTTAAAATGGCCTGGGGTCCTGGCCTCAGCCTACCACCCTGGGCAATGGCCCCCTTTGCCCTACCCCTCCTGTCAGCGGGCCTGAGCAGGAATATCCAGCCTGTCTCCGTACCTGTTGGTGTTGCCCCTAAATAACATCTTTACTTACATGTGCCCCAAATTAACAACTACTTTTGTTTGGCACAGCAATTTCTCAAGGAATTGTGGGGGTGGAGCACGAATAGCTTCTTGGGTGACATCTACCAGTTCAAAGCTAAGCTAAATGGGTAAAACATTCTGCTACCCATGAGCCACCAACAGGGCTGGCTCCAGGCACCAGCGAAGGAAGCAGGTGCCTGGGGCGGCCAATAGAAAGGGGCAGCACTCTGTCCATTATTGGGGTGGCAAAAAAGCTGGAGCCGGCCCTGGCCACCAAACCACCCCATCACCTCTGTATGACACTTTCAACATTCTAGGTGTCGATAACATCTCCAAACTGTATCCTGTTCAGATTAATAAACTTCTGAGTGTGAACGGTCAGAAAAGGGGAAAGTCTTTGTTTTTGTGACATGTTTGCCAGCTCTCGGGAAGGAGACAGATTCCCATAATCAGGAGGAGGGGAATAAAGAGAGTTTAGGGCAAAATCATCCCTGCCCACACCAAATCCAAGTAGGAGAGGTTGACACAGGGAGTTCTGCAGTCCATGGAGTAGCATACCTCTCTCTGCTGCTTTTAGAACCCAGCTCCGTTGAAGGTTAGTGGGTCCAGTAATACTGGATTCACCGGGTCCAGTAATACTGGATTCACCAGCTCCAGTCTCGTTCCAGTCCATACACCCAAATTCCCAGGGCATGCAGGTACAAAGGGAGGGATAACTCAGTGGTTTGAGCATTGGCCTGCTAAAGCCAGGGTTGTGAGTTCAGTCCTTGAAGGGGCCAGTTTGGGGCCTGGGGCAAAAATCTATCTGGGGAATAGTACAATGGGTCAATGATATGATATAACCTTTTTCCAGAGGGTATGGCTGGAGAGTCTTGCCCGCATGCTCGGGGTTCAGCTGACTGCCATATTTGGGGTCGGGAAGGAAATTTTTCCCCAGGAAGATTGAGGTCAGACTAGATGATCATAATGGTCCCTTCTGATCTTGAATTCTATGATTCTATGATTGGTCCTGCTTTGAGCAGAAAATTCAACTAGATGACCTCCTGAGGTTCCTTCCAACCTTGATATTCTATGAAAGGGGGAAGAGTTGAGCTCCACAGCTCAGTAAGGATATGAACTTTTAACATGTGCACCCCAAATCTTGCTTTGCTCTTCCCCTCTCACCCCTTCACCCCATGGAAAGATGCCAGTTCTGTTTTAGGTGGCACCCCCAACTAAGAAGGGAGCAGGATCTACTTTGTAGGACTTTGGGAACAAAAGCAAAGAAGCGCTTCACTCAAGATTAGGAATCCACCTTGATAAATATGCAAATTGGAAAGATAAACCAGAGCAACTGAAAATCACAAGGGAAAGAACATCATGAATGTCATAAGTAATCTCTTCACTATTCTCTGATTCCCAATATGCTTTGTATCCTGAAATAAAAATCCCATAGTTTTGGCTCTGTCGATTTAACAATTTAAAAAGAAATAAGATAAGCAAGACTTTGCTGAGAATGCAGCTTGTGAATAAGGAAGTGTTATTTACGTCTTCACATAACACAAGAGCCACAGGTCATGCAGTGAAATTAATAGGTTTAAAACAAACAAAAGGAAGTATTTCTTCACAGACTGCACAGTCAACCTCCGGAACTCGTTCCCAGGGGATGTTGTCACAGTGAAGACTATAAATGGATTTAAAAAACAATGAGATAAGTTCATGGAGGATAGGCTCATCAGTGACTATTAGCCAAGATGGTCAGGGATGCAACCCCATGTTCTAGATGTCCCTAAGCCTCAGATTGCCAGATGCTGGGACTGGACAACAGAGGATGGATCACTTGGTGATTACCTGTTCTGTTCATTCCCTTTGAAGCATTTGGCATTGGCCACTGTCGGAAGACAGGATACTGGGCTAGATGGACCACTGGTCTGACCCAGTATGGCCGTTCTTATGTTCTTCCAGATAACCAGTGGTGAGCTGGAGCCGGTTCCCACAGGTTCGCAGGAACCAGTTGTTAAATTTAGAAGCCCTTTTAGAATCGGTTGTCCCGTGAGGGACAACAGGTTCGAAAAGGGCTTTTAAATTTAACAAAACCCCAGCAGCTCCCTGACCTTCCCCCGGCCCCAGCTCACCTCAGTCCGCCTCTGCCTTCTCCCCCTCCCCGGCTTCCTGCGAATCAGCTGTTCACGCAGGAAGCCTGGGAGGGCTGAGAAAGAAGCGGCGGCTTCCCGCAGGTGAGCTGGGGCAGGGGCACGAGGAGGGCTCCAGGCGCCGCACGGCTCCAGCCTGGCCCCCGACCCCAACCCTGTCCCCAGGTGGCGCGGCTCCGGCCCAGGCCTGACCCCAGCCAGCGTGTATCCAGCCCGACCCCGACCTCGGTAGGCCGGGCAGCACGGCTCTGGCCTGGCCCCAACCTCAGCCAGCCGGGCAGCGCGGCACTGGCCTGGCCCCAACCAGCGCAGCTCCGGCCCGGTCCCAATCTTGGCCGGCTGGGCGGCACGGCTCCGGCCTGGCCCCGACCGCGGCTGGCTGGGCGGCGCGGCTCCGGCTCGGCCCCTGGGCCCGGCTAGCCGGGAGGCACAGCTCTGGCCCCGGCTCAGCGCCCTGGCTCCGATCCCAACCCCGGCCGAGCGGCCCAGCCTGGCTCCCACGTCCAGGTAGCGCAATGAGGGGGTAGGGAGCATGGAGGGGGTGTTGGATAGAAGGCAGGGGAGTTGGGGGGGTGGATTAGTGTCGGGGCAGTCAGAGAGCAGGGAACAGGGGGATTGAATGGGGGCAAGGGTCCCGGGGGGGCAGTCAGGAAGGAGCAGGCGTTGGATGGAGCGGTGGGGGGCAGGCAGGGGCAGGGGTTCCAGGGGCAGTCAGGGGACAGAGAGAAGGGGTGGTTGGATGGGGCAGAGGTCCCGGGGGTGCCATCAGGAATTAGAGGAGGGGTTGGATGGGGCAGCAGGGGGCAGGGGGGGGGGGTGGATGGGGCAGGGGTCCCGGGGGGGGAGGGGGGGCTGTGAAGGAACGTGGGGGATTGGATGGGGCAGGAGTCCCGGGGGGCATCATCCCCCTCGTGGGGTGAGGAGGAGGGAACCAGTTGTTAATATTTTGGCAGCTCATCACTGCGGATAACTACTGTAAGTTTCAAATAACACAGTGACCCTCTAAGATACAGTAGCTCTTTACGGCTTTTCCTTTTCATACAAGTCTAACTTAGTGGCATGCAAAACCCATGATCAATTCACAATGGAGGCGGCTATCCGACCAACACAGATGTTGTGGGAGCTACAAGCAAGAGGGCTCCTGCAGGAGCATAGCAGGTTTTGTCTGGCTCAATCTGTCAGCAGATGTTAGGAAACTGCCTGAGTCAGTGGGATTTCAGCAAAGTCTACGCTAGAACAGGTTTGCCAATTATAGTTATAGAGGTGTACTGCCAAATACTGCTAGTGCAGTCACAGTTCATAGCAGCAAAAGCCCTCTTTTGTTGGTATTGTTTATACCACTTCCTCAACAAAATAAGATCTGCTGGGAAAAGCACTTTTTTGCCAGTGAAATCATATCTACACCAGGGCTTTTGTTACAAATACACCCCTACAATACAAATATTGTTTAAAAAAATCACACCCCTAATTGATATTTCTATGCCAGTGAAAAGCCCTTATGAAGACTTGGCCATGGTTCAGCCGAGGCATCTTGTTAACTTCACCCAGGATGCCTACAGAGAAGGAAGCAGGGAACTAGATCAGAGACGTCTTATCTACTTTGTCATGTTAAGATTTTATTTGGTATCCGATTTAAAAACACTTAGCTCAAAAACATGCCTTTTAATAAAACTAAGATGCCAAAAGAAGCAAAACATCCTATATTTTGTTTTCTTGTTTTGTTTTAATCTTGTTATATCATACCAACACGCACTACTGGAAACTATACAGAACTATTGTCTTTGTCTGGAAAGGAAACTTGCATCTAGCCTCAGCAATCTGACTCTTCCAAACACAGAAATCTTTGAGTGAAAGTCCAATAACTTTGGCCAAATGCTCTTCAAACATGGGGGACTTGCATTCAACTTACTTGTAGCTCTTTCAGAAGGAGTCTAGGAAAACATGTTTCTGACTATGGGATTGTTGCTGTGTCCAGAGCGGGCTACGGCAGATGTGATGTGTTGACAGGTCTGCACCCAGAAATGTTTGCTGGCAATTGACTAAAGCCGTATAAAAAATATCATGGAACCAATATAGCTGGGAAGTGAGACTCCTTCTTTAGTACTGTTATACAATGATTCTAGATGCTTTTTGCCATCTTTTCTTGAAGACGTATATGTTCAATTCTCTTAATCTCGCTAGAGAAATTAGGTCCTAATTTTCAAAGGAATTAATGGATCAAGCCACAACTACATAGAATCATAGAACTGGAAGGGACCTCAAGAGGTCATCCAGTCCAGTCCTCTGCACTCGCGGCAGTACTAAGTATGATCTAGACCATTCCTGACAGAGCTTTGTCTAACCTGCTCTTAAAAATCTTCAATGATGAAGATACCACAACTTCCAACCCTAGGCAACTTAGTCCAGTGCTTAACCACTCTGACAGTTAGGAAGTTTTTCCTAATGTCCAACCTAAACCTCCCTTGCTGCAATTTAAGCTCATTGCTTCTTGTGCTATACTCAGAGGTTAAGAAAAACAATTTTTCTTCCTCCTCCTTGTAACAACCTTTTACATACTTGAAAACCGTTATCATGTCCCCTCTCAGTCTTCTCTTTTCCAGATTAAACAAACCCAGTTTTTTCAATCTTCCCTCATAAGTCATGTTTTCTAGACCTTTAATCCTTTTTATCACTCTTCTCCGGACTCTCTTCAATTTGTCCACATCCTTCCTGAAATGTGGCGCCCAGAACTGGACACAATATTCCAGTTGAGGCCTAATCAGCAGAGGGTAGAGCAGAAGAATTACTTCTCGTGTCTTGCTTACAGCACTCCTGTTTTTTTGCTTTTAAATCCCAGAAGGATGTTTGCTTTTTTTGCAACAGTCTTACACTGTTGACTCATATTTAGCTTGTGGTCCACTATGACCCCCAGATCCCTTTCTGCAGTACTCCTTCCTAGCCAGGCATTTACCATTTTGTATGTGTGCAACTGATTGTGCCTTCCTAAGTGGAGTACTTTGCATTTGTCCTTATTGAATTTCATCCTATTTACTTCAGACCATTTCTCCAGTTTGTCCAGATCATTTTGAATTTTAATCCTATCCTCCAAAGCATTTGCAACCCCTCCCAGCTTGGTATCATCCACAAACTTTATAAATGTATTCTGTATCTAAATCATTGATGAAGATATTGAACAGAACCCGGACCCAGAACTGATCCCTGTGTGACCCCACTTGTTATGTCCTTCCAGCATGACTGTGAACCACTGATAACTACTCTCTGGGAACGGTTTTCCAACCAGTTTTGCACCCACATTATGGTAGCTCCATCTATGTTGCATTTCCCTAATTTGTTTATGAGAAGGTCATGCGAGACAATATCAAAAGCCAGGGCTGCCCAGAGAATTCAGGGGGCCTGGGGCAAAGAAATTTTGGGGGCCCCTTCTATAAAAAAATTGCAATGTTATATTCTTCTGGGGGCCCTTGCGGGGCCCATGGCAAATTGCCCCACTTGCTCCCCACCACGGGCGCCCCTGGGAAAAATAAACCTTCCGCATTTCGGCACAAACCCAGTTTTGAGAAAACTTCTTTACAAGGTATCACTGGTTCTCAGCATCAGCTAGTGCTAAAAGGCACTAAAGCTCATTAAAAGGGTTGGACAAATATTTTCCATCAAAACTTTTTCTGGATCGAAAACTAGGGGTTTTTAAAAAGCAGAAAAAAATCACGGACAATGTCTGCTTTCCTTCAAAATTCATTGTGGTTTTTTTGATTGAAAAGCTGAAATTAGTCTGCCAAAACCTGAACATGGTTTGAGGTTTCAGAAGTGTGTGGCCAAATATTTGCTGCTTGCTGTTTTTGATTGTTTAAAGAAACAGTAAAAAAAATTCTGCTTAAAAAAAAATCCAAAACTTTTGAACCACCTCAGCTTGTAACCAAACACCTGAGCCCATCCAGGCGAGATTTTTCCAGGTTTCTGATACTCTGCTGGCTTCCTTGACTCATATTTGTCTCCATAACTTTGGCTTCATTTAGGTTAGAACATAAGAACAGCCATACTGGGTCAAACCAAACGCCATCCTGCCCAGTATCCTGTCTACCGACAATGGCCAATGCCAAGTGCCCCAGAGGGAGTGAACCTATCAGGTAATGATCAGGTGATCTCACTCCTGCCATCCATCTCCACTCTCTGAGAAACAGAGGCTAGGGACACCATTCCTTACCCATCCTGTATAAGAGCCATTAATGGACTTAACCTCCATGCATTTATCTGTTTCCTAGAGACTGGCTCCATGAGGTCCCTCACAAACTGGAGATGGTTACTGTGGGTTTGTCTTTAGTGTAGCTTATGTACATACTCCATGAACTGAGCATCTGAGCTTGTTCCAGAATCTGGGATGAGCCTATGTTGTCAAAACTGAAATGCTCAAAATAGCACATGCATGTGAATGGACACAGGGTGCTAAAATTAAATTAATCCAGGGGTTCTCAAACTGGAGGTCAGGACCCCTCAGGGGGTCATGAGATTATTATTGGGGGTCGTGAGCTGTCAGCCTCCACCTCAAACCCTGCTTTGCCTCCAGCATTTATAATAGTGTTAAATATATAAAGAAGTGTTTTCAATTTATAAGGGGGGGGTCGCACTCAGAGGTTTGCTATGTGAAACAGTCACCAGGACAAAAGTTTGAGAACCCTTGGTAGGGTTGGGAAGGATATTGCTCTTCTCATGTGATTCCCTCCCCCCAGTGGCTAATTTTAAATGAAGCTACCCTCCCCTGACATGAATCTCCCTATGGCACTGAAATTACATATAGACTGTAATTTGGCATTTGAGAAGTGAAAGGGACGGTAGCCCTAATGGAAAAGCTAACAGCTTGGCTCTTCTGCAAGCCTCAAACTGCTGAATGAGCTTTAGGGTAGGGAAGGGAAGGCTGTGCCTCCCAAACAGCCTGGCCCTGCCCCCTATCTGACCCCCACCCACTGCCCCCCTCAGAATCCCTCACCCATCCTGCTCCTTGTCCCCTCACCGTCCCCCAGAGACCCCCACCACCACCCTGGGACCCCACCCCGGCTCCCTGTCTGCCCCAACCCCTATCCACCCCGCCGAGTCCTGACAGACCCCGGAACGCCCACAATCCAACCCCCCCATTCCCTGCCCCCTGTCCGCCCTCCAACCTCTGCCCCCTCCCTGCCCCCAGGACTCCCTGCCCCTTAGCCAACCCCCTGGCCCCAGCCTCTTACCCCCGGCTCCCGCCTCACCCGGAGCCTCAGTGCGTCGCTGAACAGCTGCATTGTGTCTCCGCGGGGCCTGAGCTCCGTCCCGCTCAGAGCCGCGTGGTCAGGGGGCGGGGCTGTGAGCTCCTCGCCGAGTGGAGGGAGATGAGCTCAGCCTGAAGCTCGCAGCCCCACCCCCTCAGCATGCGGCTCTGAGCGGGGCGGGGCGGGGCTCAGGGTGCTGAGACACCGCTTGATGCGCTGAGGCTCCAGGAGAGGGGCGGAGGCGGGAGCCTCAGCTGTTCTCTTGGGGGCCCCTGCGGAGCCCGGGGCCCGGGGCAAATTGCCCCACTTGCCCCCCCCCTCTGGGCGGCCCTGTCAAAAGCTTTGCTAAACTCAAGATATACCACATCTACTGCTTCCCCCCATCCACAAGCCTTGTTACACTGTCAAAGAAAGCTATCAGGTTGGTTTGAAATTATTTGTTTTTAACAAATCCATGCTGACTGTTACTTATCACCGTACTATCTTCTAGATGTTTGCAGATTGATTGCTTAATTATTAAACATGCAAGACTGAATTTCAATTTTGAACCACCATGACAGCTGCACTTCTCTGGGACAATACAAATCACTAAGCCCAGGATGAAGCATGAGACAGCTGAGGAAAAAGCATTCTCTGTCAAAGGGATCCAGCTATGGAACCATCTTCAGAGGAGATCAGGCAAATCCAGAGTCACCATCTTCAGGAAATATTGCAAAACATTTCCTCTTGAGACAGCCACCATAAGGGCTGCTTGCAGTAGGAACATCCAGGGGCGGCTCTAGGAATTTGGCCGCCCCAAGCAGGGCGGCACGCCGCGGGGGGCGCGCTGCCGGTCGCCGGTCCTGCGGCTCCGGGGGACCTCTTGCAGACGTGCCTGCGGAGGGTGCGCTGGTCCCGCGGCTCTGGTGAAGCATCCGCAGGCATGCCTGCGGGAGGTCCACAGGAGCCGCGGGACCAGCGAACCCTCCGCAGTCATGCCTGCGGGAGGTCCACCCGAGCCGCGGGACCAGTGGACCCTCCACAGTCATGCCTGCGGGAGGTCCGCTGGTCCCGCGGCTCCGGTGCACCTCCCGCAGGCATGACTGCGGAGGGTTCGCCGGAGCTGCCTGCCGCCCTACCGGCAAAATGCCGCCCCAAACGTGCGCTTGGCGCGCTGGGGTCTGGAGCCGGCCCTGGGAACACCCCACAACAAGCTGAGTTCCAACCCCATAGGGGGAGAAGTGCCAAAGTCTCCATGAAGTCCATTAGGGACTGTGCTAGCCAGACTGTGCTAGTTACTGGCTTTACATGGAAGGCACTCAGATACTATGGCAATGGGCAGCAATATAAAACTCTAAGGCTATGTCTACACAGCAACTAGACACCCATGGATGGTCCATGGCAGCCTACTCAGACTCACGGGGCTTGGGCTCATGGGACTGTTTAATTGCTGTGTACCTTGGGCTGGAGCCTGGGCTCTGGTATCCTCCAACCTCAGAGGTCCCTAGAGCCTAGGCTCATGTTAGGGTCTGGGCCAGGCAGACCGCAGGCCAAATCCAGACTGCCAGATGCTTTCAAATGGACCATGAACTCTTTATTTATTTATTTATTGTTATTGTGGTGTGGAAAATGTTTCTGTGGCATCTGGACCTTGACTATACCTTGATCAAGAAATTTGGACCTTGACAAAAAACAGTTAACTACCCCTGGTCTGGGGTCTAGGACTCTGTGAGATGAGAGGGTTCCAGAGCCTGGGCTCCAGCCTGAGCCCAGAAGTCTACACAACAGTGAAGCAGCCCAAGCCCCGTGAGCCTGAGTCGGCTGGTGCAGGCCGGCCGCGGGTGTCTAGTTGCTGTGTAGACATATCCTAAGATAGATAGACCCTAGGTCATGCCCTACAGTCTTTGAATCCTCTTAAAACTCTCAAACTGATCTGCACTTCTTCAGAAGTGAAATACGCTGGCTTAATTTCAGAGCAAAAAGTAGAGCTGATCAAATGATTATGGCTCATTTACTGGAATCAGTTAATTTGATAGATTTTTCTGATCATGAAATAGCCACAAACACATTGGAACTAATGAATATGCTTGTAAAAATTGCACTGCTCAATGAAAAATTTGCAGGTACAAACTTTTAGCCCATGTTTTCTTCATTAACTGGTTGCTGTGATTATCTGCAATCCTCTGGTTAACTATCTATGCTTTAAATCACCTGATGTTGTTTGCATTCCCTGATTGGCTCACCTAAACTTTATAAACAGCGGAGAGTCCCTTCTTCTGTTTGCAGATTATCTGCAAGCATACATAGTTATTAAACAGATCTATTGGGCAAGTAATATAAAGATCTTTGGTTATAAGGAGAATTCTGATGCAGATCCTTGTGCAGATGTTTGTGAATATATTTGCAACTTGTTTGCTTTCTGGGACTATTCTGGCAAATAAAAACTCTCCCACACAAATGTTTGAGAACAAGCAACTAAAGGGCACATGAAATACCAGTGAGCTGGCAAGTTTTTTTATCCACAAGAAAATAGGTGAATACATTTGTTAGGTTTCTTGCTGTATCCTCCCAGCTCTGGCATCTACTGTCCTGAAGGTTAGTTCTATTTCTGCTATAATGGCCTAGCCAAACACAAAGCCAGAGAAAGAAGGATATTTTTATTTAAATAAAAAATGAAGGCTTGTATCTTGGCAAAAAAAAATTAATTGGTTTCCTAGCTAGCATTCAATAGGATGTTCCTAATCAGCAATTAGGTGTTGTGGAGCTCTTTACAGTGAAGTAGGAATATTTGTTTTATATTTCAGAGACCATTTGTTCTTCCCTGAGCACCTTCAGGGACCACTCCTTGCTCTCATTTTTTTCAAGAATTAAATGTGTCAAGATTCCTGGTCTACCTTCTCTCACTTGTTGAAGGAACAGATTTTTCCTTCCCTCTCTCACCCCTGCTCTTCTCTTGTATTATACAGTGGTAGTATCTCACCGCTTAGGATTATTCTGTATAATTTCAGTGCCACCACTTTGATGTTCTAGTTCCTTACAATATGGGTCCGCAAGTCCCTGCTGGGTGACGAGCTGAGGCTAAAGAAATGGCAGCCTTTGAAATGCTGCTCATGCACACTTTAATTAGAAGTCCAATGAAAACAGCTCTTACAGGTTACCTATAGATTATTGCCCAGTATTTGATGTATAACTGAGCCTACAGCTGCAATCAAATTGAGAAATTTTATGGATGCCTTGCAAAGTATTAAGTGTGTATTTTTGAGATGTGCTGCTTGCAGCAGTACTTCTGATACCAGAATTTACACATTGAAAAGGCTTTAGTGTTAATAATATTGCAGTAATTAAAATGTACTGAGCTGTACACTGGCTATTAAGGGGAAATGACCAGTAACATTTGAAATTGAAATGGCATTTCGAACTATTCATTGAAATGAATGCATAGTGCTTTTTTCATAGAATATTATGAGAAATAGTATGAGATGTTTGAATTCCTTCCAGTTTAGAAGTGCTTTTTAATAAACTGCTAAAATATCATCTCAGATGAGGCCATGATGGCTGAAAGGATTCATAATGGGCTACAGCATCTTTTGCATCTAGATCACCAGTGCTAATTCATGTGCAGGCTACTCTGTGGCACATCAAAAAGGTCTCTTTTGGGTCACACCTGCTCAGTCCCTTGTGGAGCCCATGTAAGAGTATTCCCTACAATGTATCTTGTGGTGCTTTGTCCAATCCAATTTTAAATAACTTAAATGATGGGGCTTCTCCCACCTCCCTGGAGATGCTAATCCACAATTTAATACATCTCAGTGTTAGCAAGCTTTGCTGATAGTCCAATTTTTTCTTTGCGGAATTGAATCTTCGAGCATGATTGAGACATGTCGGTAGACTAGTGGTTGCAAGGCTAGAACTAGAGGTAGTTACCTCTCCATCTTCTAGCTGTGCTTTTTACCATTAGAAAGTCAGAAATCTTCCCTTAATAGGGTGCTTGTTTCTAGTCCTGGTGGATGGCAGGAGGCTGGACCTTTAGGTTTTTTTCTGCATAATAGTGTGATGAGTTATTGGAGGTAAATGTTGGAAGTTTCCAAGATGTGCTCACTATAGCCTTTTCTCTCCCTTTGAGGCCTCTGCAGTCAGAGCCCATAACAATGGTGGTATAAATGTTTGAGTGGGAAGACGTGCACAACTCATTTGTGGCCTTTGCAATTTTAGGAATGCATTTACCCTAAACTCACACCAATTTAAACTTTTATACCACACCACGCAGTCACTCTTCCTAGATATTTACACATTCAGTACACACAAGCTGTGAGATTCTTTTTCTAAATGCTTAGTGTCTTACATTTCAGCTGAAACATCATCAGCATTGCATAAACTGTTTTTCCACACAATTAAACCCTATACCTTATTTTTTTTCCCAAATACTACTGTTTATGTCAGACTCAAAGTGCAAACTCCCACAAATTAATCCATGCTGTACTTGATATTTCTCCGTGCAAAAGTACACCACTCACATTGATTCATACACCCTGGGATGTGCCCATGTCAACTTCTAGGTCTCCACAGAGATGAGCCACACAGAGGGGATCTTGTTTCTATTTCATTCTGCAGCTGAAGAAACATACAGTGTGACAGGGAGTCTTGGGAAGCTGATATAAAGACTGATTTTTGCAAGCTGCTCATTACCATCCAGCATTTGTACAATTCCTCCTGAATAGCTGCTGTTCAAATTAAACTGTGAAACAGTCTGCCAGAGGAACAGAAAGTGGGCCAGGTCCTCAGCTGATGTAAAGCAGTGTAGCTCCCGTGAAGTCAAGAGTTTTGCTGACTTACATCAGATGAGGTTCTGGCCCACTCTCTCTTTTAATAGCCTGATAAAACGAATGGACAGCATTAAAAAACCCTCTGTGAGGAGAACCCCACTATTTGCATTTCAGTTCTGACTAAATTAGCTAAGATTAAAAGAGTGTAATTGCCTTTGGGCGGTCAGTCTGCAGCTGAGCACATGGTGAAATGGTTTGGATGGAAATTTTAATGTAATGCAAATAGATATTTCTAATGACCATCAAAATATCTTAGTGCAAGTGGTGGACAGCATTAACTGGATGTTTGTTTATTGATAATGTATGCTGTATTCTTCCAATCACTGAAGCCTTCACAGAACATTTCCCCACTTTTTGGTATCAGAAAACAGGCGGCAATAAAAACAGCACACTTTCTTCTTAGAAGGCAAATAGATGAGCCTAATCTGTTTGTTAGGCTTCACATATTCAAACATTGATTTGGTCAGATAACGATTCCGATTGGTGTACTCTTGCTTTGTCAATGAAAAGTCAGCATCTAGATTCTGGCATTTCTATGGGCCCTTCTCAGTCCAATATGCAATGAGATCTTGAGAAGTCATGTCCCTCTTGCCTGGATCGTTGGAAAAGGATATTTTTGTGTTACTATTGCTGGGAAAGTCTTCAGAGGAGTGGGGTGAGACTGCAGCTAGAGAAGTCACAGGAGACTGCTCCTTTTCATCAGGCGCAGCTGGTTCACGTGGGCTGGTATTCCCCTGGACTTCCTCACCCCCAGACTTAGCAAGAGGAAAAAATTTTAGGAGAGAAGGAGTTCCTTTCAGCACTACATCTTGTCTTTTCCATCTTTCTTTGGCCTCCTTCAATTTCTGCCGCCCTCCTTTCTTCAACATGGTTTCTATTGTCCAGTGTAGGCCTACTGTGTACAATGTTCAATATTGCTTGGCCCCATGCTTACTTAGCCCACAAAGACAAAATCACAACCACGGTAAATTGAATCCACAATCTTGATGGATTAATTTGTACGAAGCAATATCTAATGAGACAAAATTTCCGATGGCCCCGCTACCGTCACCAGCTGTTACTTCAATATGGAATGGAGGGTCTACAGTAGGGCCTAAAAATAGGAGGGCCTAAAAATTAGGGCTGAAAGTAGGGCCTAAAAATAAGAGGGCCTAAGGCTATAGCCTTATTAGCCTATGGGTTAATCTGACCCTGTATATCCATTGCACACAGCCCTGGCTCCGGCCCTGGCTGAAGTTCAGGGGTCAAGGAGGGGCACACTGCACAGACTCCAGTCCTGGACAAAGCTGCCGGGGAAAGGAGGGGCTCACAGAAAATAACCACCCAGCCCTGGTTCCTCCTGCAGCTGCAAAGGAGATGCACAGCCCCAGCTCCGACCAAAGCCACAGGTTGGGGATGTGCAGCCCCAGCTCTGCCCCTGCCTCTAACAGCTGAAACCAAAGTCACGGAGATCCGGTAAAGTCACAGAATCCAAGACTTCCTTGACCTCTGTAACTAAATCGTATCCTTAGTGATCACATACTACTTTTTTCCACGGCACCCCTGCTTCATTCAGTGCACAAGAAGGACCTGAACTAAGGATGAATCACAGTTGTATAAAGAAGGAGACTTGTCTGTAGTACCCCTGTTTCATTTGTTGCCAAAGTTGGAAAGTGTGTAGTGAATGAGGCAGGGGATGGCAGGAAGAGAAAAGACAGTCTCATGATTAAGGCAGTTGAACGCTGCCCTGGATAACAGAATTCTATCCCTGCCTCTACCACAGAGTTCCTCTGTGATGCTGGGCAAGTCTCTTATACCAAACTTTTCACAGGTGGCCACTAATTGTGTGTTTCTCATGTTCTGGGCACTTGAGAGCTGGGTGTCTGATTTGCAGGAGTGCTCAGCACTCTCAATTTCAGCTGAAGACAATGGTAACTATGCTTTGAACATATGAAATGCTTATATAATGCTAAGCATCATGAAAAATCAGTCCTAGTCTCCTTTCCCAGCCAGTTCCAGCCCCCCTCATCCCAGCTCCTTGTCTAATCTATGTCTCCCATTCCCCCGCACCACACACACACCCTCCATGGGCTCCCAGTCCTAGACTGCCTCCCTGAGCTCCTCATCCTGTCTGTCTTCCAAGTGCATGAGTAGTGCTAAGGCTGCTTTAATTTACACTGTTATTTGGACAGGCCCCTTGGACATACTCAGAATACCAAGCAGTGCAAAGGTGATGTAAAGCCACTTTTCTCTCCCTCACTCACCCCTTCATTCCTGCACTAAGTGCATCTCTGCTGCAGGGGAAATCTTGGATTCAACCCTGATTCTGACACTGATCCACTGTGTTACTTAGCCTCTGGAATCTGTTTCCTGTTTTATAAGTTAGTTATATGGCAGCACCTTGCTACTACTGCAATCCCTTGACGCCTTTGAGGAGCAGTGGGCGCTGTCCGGGGTTCTCTGCTCGGTGTCCCCGTCAGACTCCCTTCTTATGACCCTTTGACCGCACTCCTGTCCCTGTTCTTTTATTAGTTGTCCCCCGCAATTAGTGGGTTTCTGAGGTCCTGTAGATCCTCCCCTTAGGCTGAGGGGGGGATCCGTTAGCATGGGGCGGGCGGCCGTTTCCCGGAAACCCAATAGATACTACTGCAATAGGAACTTTAGAAATGCTAATAGGTTAGCTAACAAAGACATACCTCACACCCCCAACTAATCTTTGTGGAAATGTTACATTGAATGTACCCTGATGGGTGGTTTCAGATTATTAGCCTGAAACTCTTAGATGAAGAATGCAATATTTTCTGCTTCATTGTGTTGTATTTATTGTAGAGGACTAAAAGAACCAGCATCAAACTGTAGAGTAGAAGGTCTGAGCTCTACTTAAAATCAAATGAGAAGAAAACGTGCTTTATAAAATGGCAATAAAAAGCCACCTAATAAATAGAGAAGAATTAATGGGTTGCAGTGATTTACAAGTAAATCATTTAATTGAGGATTCAGTCTACACAGGGTGCTGACTACACACTTGCCACCCATTACCCTTTTGTTTGTACTTAATGGAAAGAGGAGAACTGCTTTTTCCCCATCTCTCTATAGAAGTAAACTTGGATGCAGTCTGCCAGATTCTCTTGATACTTCATACTGGCCATGGGTGACCATGTGGCTTTTAACCACAGTTTTAGAATTACTCTCTAGAGTGCTGGTAACCTCAGGGATCATGGATTCCAACTGCTGCTGTGTGATGAAGGGAGGAAGGTGTTGTGGTGGATTTTTTGTTATTGTTTTTTAATAACCCTGATCAGGTGACTGGGATCAGGAACTAAAGTTGAGTCTCTTAAGAGCACTCCTGTGTATCATACCTTCATTATAGTGTAGTGTGGATTGTTGTTATGGCCCTTTGTTCTCCCAAAAGGTTTCACAGCTCCTCACTTTGCAGGATGTACTGCACTGCTGCATGTAAAGTGCCAAGGACACCAATAGTGCTTTAGAAATTATTAGGAATGTGCGGCTCTTCCTGTCTGATGGAACTGCCAGCTGTGGATGAAAAGTAGATAGAGTTTAGCTGGGTACATGTGCCCTCTAGGATGCTGTCAATCGGCATCTATCAGGGCCGCCCAGAGCATTCAGGGAGCCTGGGGCAAAGCAATTTCGGGGGCCCCTTCTATAAAAAAGTTGCAATACTATAGAATACTATATTCTTGGGGGGAGCCCTGTGGGGCCCGGTGCCTGGGGCAAATTGCCCCACTTGCCCCCGCCCTCTGGGCAGCCCTGGCATCTATCCTCCTCCACTAAAGTGGAATGTCAAAGCCAGGGGCGGCTCTACCTTTTTGGCCGCCCCAAGCAGTCATGCGCGGGAGGCGCCCCGGAGCCGCGGGAGCAGCGGACCTCCCGCGGGCATGACTGCAGAGGGATCGCTGGTCCCGCGTGGCTCGGCTGGACCTCCCGCGGCTGCGGACGGTTCGCGGGTCCGGCGGCTCCGCTTGAGCTGCCGCAGTCATGCCTGCGGGAGGTCCAGCCGAGCCGCGGGACGAGCGCCCCCTCCGCAGTCATGCCTGCGGCAGGTCCAGTCGTCCCGGGGCTCCCCTGCCGCCGGGGCCACTCCTCGGCTCGCAGCGGCAGGATCAGCTGGGGCCCCAGCCTTTTGCCGCCCGCTAGATTTTTCCGCCCTAGGCACCAGCTTGTTTTGCTGGTGCCTAGAGCCGCCCCTGGTCAAAGCCCTGTGTCATTGTTCTACCTGTTAGAATAAAACCACAAGCAGGTGATGCAACCGACAGTGTAACCATTGCTCATGCCTGCTGCTGCCAGCCACATGTAAATGATGTAATAACTGAGACTGTTGACAATGAATTGCTCTTAGAACCGACTATCAAGGCTTTGAAATGAATGAAGTTAGATTCGCAGACGATATATCCATAAGTGATTTCCCTCCACTGGGAGCCCTGACTACAGAACACTAAGTGAGATAGTAAGAAAAGGGACATCTTACTCAATAGGATCTGATTCTTGTGTGTGTTTAGAGTCTCCTGATTTAATGGCAAAATGAACCAATAGAACTATGACAGAAGGAGCTAAAATTCTAATTCCAGAGCCAAATTCTGCCCTTGGTTACACGAGTGCAAGTCTGTTCTTTAAGCTGGGTTTGCACAGTTGCAACTGAGGTAAACATTTAGTCTTGCAGAATCTTTTTTTGATGCTGCTGGTGCATGAGCCAGAAAGAACCCAGCCTGACTACATAGTGCTGGAAGATAGAAAATCCATCTAGATATATGGGTGTTTGCTATTAAACGGAACAGAGTTGATCTAGATGTTGGGAGATAATTATAACCCACTCCCCATTCCTAATTCTTCCACTTTGCTGTAGGTACAGTGGGCTTGCATTTTTTTTTTAAGGGTAGCAACTTTAATCAGCTTTTCTCCATTCTCTATCAGCCTCAGCAGACCTTATAGTTATTCCTCTTTATTGGGATGTTTGAAATAATGATATTATACTCCCTAATGTAATTTAAAAGTGTTTTTGTTAAAAATATGGGAATAACAATTATTCTAGCTCAACTGAAGTCATTAATGATTAATTCTGAGGGAGCATGGTTTTCTTTGATGTAGCACTCTGGGGACTTATTGATTCGCAATAACACAAACTGCCTGAGTTTTCTATTTGAAATTTTAAAATAAAAAATGCAAAGGTTGCTGGTACAGTATAAAAATCTCACTGACTGAACAATTTCCCCAGCAGGAGATTGTAAGGACAGAAGAGTAAAGATGATTATATAAAGGCCTAATTGTTTTCTTATTGACTTTCTATTTAAAACAAAATAGAGATTGTAAATAGAAAGACAACTGAGGCATTGATCTAATGTTATGGAATCCAGGTATCAGATAGTAGGCAAATGCTAAGTTTAATAGAACTGTTTGAACAGTGATCATGCATAATAGAGCTGCCAATCCTTTTACAGTATGCTCTTGCTAATGATCATTGCTCGTTTATGAACAAAAAACTATTAACACTGTTAGCAGTTCGAAACAGCAGTTTGTTCCAATGGAATGGTAGCATCTTGAACGCTGTTTTGTGGCAGTCTGGAGATCCAACACATGTGCCACCTTCTAGCAGTAGACAGCTGAGAAACCTATTTATAAAATTGTATTCAAAAGCCAAATCCTATAAACCAAATGAATACAAATTGGTGGGGGGGGGTGTATTATTATGTGTTTGTACAGTGCCTACTTCAGTGGGCCTGATCCTAATTGGGATCTGTAGGTGCTACCAGAATATTAATAATATAGTGTGTGAAAAGCCAAGGAAGTATTTGTACAGACCAATAGTTTCAAACCTGAGTTCCTACAATTAGAATCCTAAATGAAAATAGGTTAATTTTCAAAGATGCTGAGCTCCTGTAACTCCCAGTGACTTGAATGGGAATTGTGAATTCTCCGTGCTTATGAAAATCAAGCCATTTTTAATTCAGCTCACTACATATGGATTTAGAAAAATAGGAATTGTCATACTGGATGAGACCCAAGGTCCATTTAATCCAGCATCCTATATCTCCTACAGTGGATACTTCAGAGGGAGGTATAAGAACCTTGCAGTAGGTAAGTGTAGGATAATCTGCCCTCCACATAGGTCTCATCCTGATCTCTACTAGTCAGACTGGCTTAAGCTCTAAGCACACAGTTTAATATCCCATTCAAAAATGTTATTGTCATTAATTGTGATAACTCTGGATATTCTTGTTAGCCATATAATTGGCCAGTCTTTCTTTGAATCTTGTTAAACTCTTGACATCATGAGGCAATGAGTTCCACAGTCTGTCTATACGTTGTGTGAAAGTGTTTCCTTTTTATCAGTTTTAAATCTCCCACCTTTTAACTTCACCAGATAGCCCCTTGTTCTTCTGTTACAATTCAGGGAGAATAGATGCTCATGATCTGCTTTCTTTATGCCATTCATAATTTTATATACTTTTACCATGTTCCCTCTTATTAGTCTCCTTTCTAAGGTGAACAATCCCAATCTTTTCAGTCTCTCATCATAGGATAGTTTTTTTCCCAGGCCCTTGATCATTATTTTTGCCCTTCACTGAACCCTCTCTAATTCTTCCATATCTTGTTTTGAGATGGGAGATCAGTACTACATGCAGTATTACAGATGAGGCTGCACCATTAGTTAATAATGGCATTATAATTTCCAAATTATTCTCCATCCCATTCCTCATTTGCTTTTTGGACTGCAGCTACACATTGAGCAGAGGTCTTCATTGAGTTGTCTACGCACCCAGGTTTGAAAACTCAGGCCTCAATTCTCACTGTATGGCAACATAAGTAATAACAAGTGCTGGGAAATTAGGATTCCATCTCCCATCCTTATTGTCCCTGTGCCATCTGCCCTCCCTGCTCCCCCAAAAGAGACCAAATGTTAATGTGTGGGGAGGGGCTTGTGGTGTTTTTTGTGTTGGTTCTCTCACCAGAGAACCAGGAGACTTAATTAGAGCACCACATTATAATCTGAACTGCTTTAAGGTTCATCTGGAATTTTACTCACTGTCTCAGCAGAACGTTTACACCATTCTTTATTGCACCATGGAAACAAAGAGCCAAATTTTGCCTTCACTTGCAATGCTGCAGCCCCATTGACTCCACTGGGGTTGCACGTAGTGTAACTAAGGACAGAATTAGATCCCTTCAGCGTCTAGAGGGTCTTTTTTGAAAATTAAATATGTGCTGATCTGAAGAGCCAGGAAGTTCTAATAAAAACAATCTTTTCATAACCTATCTTCATTGATTTTTACTTAAATAACGTTACAGTGTAGCAGTAAAATGGACATTATACAACGTATTAGTCAGAGCATGGACAAATGTTATGGTGCCTAGTTGACATAATTGGGAAACCTCTCTCTCTAAGCCTTATGAAGCCATAGTTTTATCACCATCCATCAAATAACGATTGTTCCAACACTCTTTTGTATAGACAAGTATTCTGATAGTGGGACCTAAGATTAACTGGTTTGTGCGTATATAAGTACATCCTAACCATCCCCAAAACTTGTTTCTTAATGCCAGTATGATTAACTTTTATTAGCAAACTTGCATGATGAAGCAGCAGCAGCAAAGAGCAGCATTGCACTCTTAGTATCATCTCAGCTTCTTGTGTGCAGCACACTCAAATCTGCCTGAGAGGAGAGGAAGGCTCATATGGTATTCAGGACGCAATGCAGCTGAAAAATTGTGTGTGTGACATGTTCACTGCTTTGCTTGAGTTCTGCACAGCAGGGCTCGACTCACGCGAGCCATGCCTGATGTGTGATTTATTAAGGCTGCAAGCAGAGTGAATGTATAGTGCAATCCTCACCTAGGCCAGATTAGAATTCTGAGCTCATACTGGTTTGCAGGCTTTCACAAAGCAGAGTTTTGGCTAGGGCCAATCGAAAAGCTTGTTTCACTGTGGGTTGCCAAGTAGCATAAACCACTCAAAGACTTTATAATCTGAATGACAAAAGGGGGGAAGTACATTTTGACTGGCCCAGAAAGGTTAGACTGCAGTGTTTTGTCGTGCCACAATAATTTGGCAGTCTTTGCCCTACTACTCAGAGAAATTATTGTCTGAAAAAGTAAAGCCTTTCATAAGAATGGAATCTTGATTTTACAATGCCTTAGGGGACTCCAAGGCTTTCTTAAAACTGAAGTTCATAGCTTAGGGAGCAGGCATAGTACAATGACATTCAGTCAGATGGGAACCCAGAGGTACTTTAGATTAGAATTTTATAAAACCTGAATTCTAGTGGAATTGCAGAAAGTCTTCAAAAGCTGAAGTGGTCTCTAATCAGACCCATTTGAAATGTTAAGTCACCTAAATTATTTGATTCCATGCACCACTTTTCCCCATGGTAGGGTGACCAGATGTCCTGAGTTTATAGGGACAGTCCCGATATTTGAGGCTTTTTCTTATATAGATGTCCCCCACCCTCTGTCCTGATTTTTCACACTTTCTGTCTCGTCACCCTACCCCATGGAAGGGCTTCCAGTGGCCCAAAGAAACAACAAAGATTAGGGTAAATAGACACTGACTAACATTCACCGGCAAAACTCAATGACAGTCATTTGTAGGATCTGTATAAGTGGCATAACCATATATATCTGAGACAAGACTATCCACGAGCACAACCACAACTCCTGTGGCCTGGCAAGCACTGCTTCCCATCCCATCTTTCTGGGGATCTTTGCAAATCATAATAATGTAGAGTGCTGACTCCTACATTTCTCCTAAGGATCTTAATGAAAGGGTGGTTTTGTGGTTAAGTTATGGGAGTGGCATCTGTGACAGACTTCTTTTGTGACCTGGACCAAGTTGCTCTGTCTCCCTGTGACTCAGCTTCCCATATGAACCATCTAAATAAACAAAGGGGGTGAGAAAAGGAGCGGTATTATCCCCATTTTAAGCTCTGTGCCTTATTATGCCCATACACAACACACAGCACAATGCTTCTAGGTGACATTGTAATACAAGTAATATGAATATAGCTATTGTCATGACCACAGATATGGCTGCTGGCAAGAGCTGTATGTGGTAGGGCAGCCAAAGCTGAGACTTAGGTCCCATCTAGAACTAATTCTAAGTTGGAGGACCCAGATATAAGGCTGTCCCTTGACCTAGTTACACCAGGGTTTAAAAGAGCAGTGTTGGTGGAACCAGACCGTTTCCCTTTATTCTAGTTACAGGGTCATTGGCATTGCTAACCACAAGCATTCAGAAATCACGAGTCAGCCTTCAACTATCATGAAATGGTCTTAAAAATCATGAGACTATAAAACAATACATTTTGGGGTGGTTCTTACTTGCTTTCTAGTTTTTGAGGCTTTAGGATACACCTGGGTCAGCTTTTCTCTGCAACCATGAGGGCTAGGAACTTATTTTTTTAAAACCAAAAGGGGAGATTCTCACCTAATAACATAACTCCAGAAGATGGAGCTTTAAGAAAAAGAATTGGTGTTAGTCTCATGATAAAAACACAATGCTGGGACACTTCGGCTCCAACCACTAATTTAAGAGTGATGTAGCCAGATCCCATGATGTGACTTGCAGTTATAGCATAGACGGGGCCTGAGACCACTGCTTTCTTTCATTTCCTACCAAGCTCTCCATTCCTGGGTTGCTTGTCCACATTTGTCTATTATGAGCCTAAAGCTGTGGCTGGGGTTGTTAAACTGAGCTGCCTGTTCTAGAAATGTAGTATCTCAGTCTCTCTCCTCCCTTTAAAGTGAGTGTGATGATGCACCCCATAAGGCTTTAAGGAAATATGCTTATGAATACATATGTATGACATAACTGGAATATGTTTTATGCTATATATGCCATGTAACGTATCTCTGTAAAGTTATGATCTATTGAATCTATTCATTCTATTTGTATGCATGTGTCATTGTTGTATTCAAAGTTATGAATATTAGCTGTGTACTTGCTTGATATCTAAGTAGCCTCAGTAAAGCATTTGGTCAGCTTCTTGAGAAAGGAATGTACAAATTAAGTGCCCAATCAAGAAACACTTAAAGGACAATGAATCTTGGAAGGCTCTAATCCACATAAGAAGTCTACCTTATGATGTTCAGGGTAGCACGTAAACAATAGCTGCTGCCTGTAAAAACGGAGTCATGCATGGACATGTGACTTGCAAATGTGCCTCCAAAACTCCATCTTGGAACTGGACTTTGTATAGGAGAGAGGAGAGGGACTCCACCCACAAGAGAAAGTCTATTTAAACCCCTGAGAGACTCCACCATTTTGTCTTCAGCTGGCTAAAGAGAGAGCCTCTCCACCCCCCAAGGATACCTGAAAGAAACTGGAATAAAGGACAGTAACTACGGGGGATGTGAGTGATTGCTGGACCCAGACTAGAAGGAGACTAGTCTGTAAAAGGAAGCTTACTGGAATTCCTCTGAGGATGAGATTTTTATCTATATTCAAGTATCAGAGGGGTAGCCATGTTAGTCTGGTTCTGTAGAAGCAGCAAAGAATCCTGTGGCACCTTATAGACTAACAGACGTCTGTTAGTCTATAAGGTGCCACAGGATTCTTTGCTGTATCTATATTCAGTTTTCTTATTGTATTAGACATAGACTTCCATGTTCTATTTTATTTTGCTTGGTAATTCACTTTGTTCTGTCTCTTACTACTTGGAACCACTTAAATCCTACCTTCGGTATTTAATAAAATCACTTTTTACTTATTAATTAACCCAGAGTATGTATTAATACCTGGGGGGGGGGGCAAACAGCTGTGCATATCTCTCTATCAGTGTTATAGAGGGCTAACAATTTATGAGTTTACCCTGTGTAAGATTTATACAGGATAAAATGGATTTGTTTGGGAGTTGGGCATCTGAGTGTTAAAGACAGGAACACTTCTTAAGCTGCTTTCAGTTTAAGCCTATAGCTATTAGGGGATGTGATTCAGACTTGGGTCTGGGTTAGCAGCAAGCTAGCGGGTCTGGCTCAAACCAGGCAGGGCACTGAAGTCCCAAGCTGCTAGGGCAGGTAAGCAGGGGCAGAAGTAGTCTTGGCACATCAGTTGGCAGCCCCAAGGGGGTTCCTGTGATTCAACCCATCACAGTAAGGTTCACTTAAAGATGAATGTCACAATGGGTGAGAGCACATGGAACGTTTAAGTCCAATGCCAGGTGGCAGTATTCATTTTATATTCAAATGCCAGACTCATGTACTGGAATACAAATACCTTGAAAAGTGCTGGACTCACACACACATATTATTACTGTGAGAGGAACAAAAACATTTTTAAAGGGAAGGGGAAAAAGGATTTGGAATCCCTACATTTTGTAAACTGAATATATTTTTTTATTGGGCAAGCTGTTTCTCATGGTATGTTTCATTCCCTTCTCTTTGACATGATGAAGCTATATTTGTTAGTGTTTTAACAAGGGAAGGACATGATGGTCAGTCCATAAGGGGGTGGCCTGCCTTGAAGTGTCTACATTCATTGTCATGTGACAAAAAAAAATACTCTTTTTCTAAACTAAAATATGTGCCAAAGGACATGCAAAGTGAGTACTTCTTGAAACAGATGTATCTTTTCAGCAATTAGACATTAAGTGGACACTGAGAGTATACTAAATCAGCCTGGGTTGAAGGATAAGTATAAATCTCTTCCAGTTGTCACCAGAAAATAAACACTCGAGTCTTTATTACCGTGTTTGAACACAGAGGATTATATGATGGTGAATTACATTGACAAGCAGAGTGAACTCCCTGAGCTCTATTCCCAGCTGACTTGCCGTGTGGCCATGGATATGACACTTCAATGCTCTGCCTCTCAGTTTTCCCATTTGAAAATGGTTCAAAGGAGTGTTATGAGAATCAGTAATTGTATAATGCCGTGTGATACTTCTATTGTACCTATGCTTACAGGGCTATAAGAATTATGATCCAGTTGGTCAAACCCAGTTGTTACACTAATATAATGTTCCACATCTATGACAAGAAATCTAAAAATGAGTCACTAAAACTGTCCAGTGTGCAACTTCGGTGTATAAGAGCCAGCACAAGCCAGGCATTTCTAGCTCTTCAGTACTGTGTGCTGGAGACCCAGCAGGCTTTATTTTTAACTACACTTAGAATGCACACTACCAAAAGGATGTTAGAAACTGCATTTCTTAGAACACCAAATGTTCTCTCTTATTTTAAATATTGACAATGAACCTACTCTGGGCTCTAGCAGCTTCTAGGCTTATGTGACTCTACAGTATGTGCAATGAAATTCTTTTTGTGCATTTATATTTCCAGACATATAATATTGGATGTCATGGAATTGTTCGTATTATTTTACTGAGCCAGTGTATGCAGGGGATCTCATTTATTGTGATATTTTGGTTTGAATTAATAACGCATCTTCCACAGACTAGAAGGTTGCTTTAAAAACGGATGCCATAATAAATGTGTTTTCCCTTAATTTAACAGATGTCCATGAATTGTGATGAAGCTCCTGTGATTAAGATCCTGTCCCCTAGAGGAAAATGAGAGAGGCTTGGGAAAATCTGGTAATGTATGTAAGTGTGGCAAGCCTTGAGCCCAAGCATGAGTGTGTGAAATCACTGACCTTGGAAACTAGGTCTGTTCTAGCTGAAGTATCATGTTTCAATAAAAAACACTTGACACTGAATCATGTGTCCTGTGGTCCAAGAAACCTTCTCTGGCAAAGTAACAAACATGTCCTACAGTGCTGCTCTGTGAATAATAATGCTATTAAAACAAATGTAACCCAGTTAGTATACTGTTATGCATTGATAAGCTCCCAAAATCCTAAGAACCGGTTCCCTACTGGGTCCTCAGTGGCACTTTGGCGGTGGTGACAGGGTCTTCTCTCGCTCCAGGTTTTCGGTGGCATTTTGGCGGTAGGTCCTTCACCCAGAGTGAGTGAAGGACCTGCCACCGAAGTGCTGCTGAAGACACAGTAGGGAACCGCGCGGTGAGTACAAGCCCCACCTACCTGCAGGGCCGGCTTTAGGAAGTGCGGGGCTCAATTCGAACAGTTTTGACGGGGCCCCAGCAGGGATGACTAAAAAAATAAAAATAACATGTAAAAAAACAGATGGGGCTTGTACTCACCGGGCGGTGCTCCAAGTCTTCGGCAGCAGGTCCTTCACTCGCTCCAGGTCTTTGGCGTCACTGAAGGACCCGCCGCCAATGTGCCGCCGAAGACCCAGAGCACCGCCAGGTGAGTAAAAATTAGAAGGGCGCCTCCAGCCAGGGAAGGGATTCTCACTGGGCACAGGGCCCTCTTAGGCACGGGGCCCGATTCGGGGGAATTGGTGGAATAGGCCTAAAGCCAGCCCTGCCTACCTGTCTCCCCCCCACACCGATCCGACCCCAACCCACATCCTGCCCCTGACTGCCCCTCCTCAGAACCCACAAGCCAACAACCCCCCCTCTCCTTGTCCCCTGACCACCCCCTCCCAAAACCCTCCCACTCTAACTGCCCCCCAGGACCCCACCCCCTACCCAACTCACTCCTCTCCCTGTCCCCTGGCTCCCCCGACCCCATCCACCACCACCCCGACAGAGCCCTGGAACTCCCACACCTACCCAACCCCTTCCCCTGTTCCCCATCCCAGAACCTCTGCCCCATCCAACCCTCTCCCCGCACTCCCTATCCCCAGGATTCCCTGCCCCTTATCCAACCCCCCCACCCCCGGCCCCTTACCATGCCACTTACCCCCACCTCCCCCCTCTCCTGGAGCCTCAGCGCGCCACGTCCAGGAGTGGCCCTGGACAGCGCTGCAGCGGCATGGCTCCAGCAGGGCCTGAGCTCCCGCCAGTCGGCCCAGAGCTCACAGCCCCTCCCCATTACCACGCGGCTCTGAGCGGGAGAAGCTCAGGTCCCGCTGGAGCCATGCCGCTGCAGCACTGTACAGGGCTGCTCCTGGATGCAGCTCACTGAGGCTCCAGGAGAGCGGGGAGGCGGGGGTAAGCGGCATGGTAAGGGGCCAGGGGGAGGGAGGGGTTGGATAAGGGGCAGGGAGTCCCGGGGACACGGAGTGGGGGAGGTTGGATCGGGCCGAGGCTCTGGGGGGGCGGTCAGGGGATGAGGAATGGGTGGGGTTGGGTAGGTGGGAAGGCGGAGGCGGGGCCGGGGGGAGCCTCAGAGATTCTCGTGGGGGCCCCTGCAGGGCCCGAGGCCTGGGGCAAGGGGCAAATTGCCCCCCCTGGTGGCTCTGCCAACACATCCTCCCAGCCCCAGCCCGGCCCCCTTACCATGCCACTCAAAGCATCAGGGGCTGCAGAGCTGCGCTGGCACCAGCGGCTCGGCACGCTGCGGCTCTGCAAGGGGGCGAGGAAAGCGGGGGAGGGGCCGGGGAGCCTCCTCAGCTGGGAGCTCAGGTGGGCCAGAGGACCAGCATTTGCCCACCCCTTTAGCAACTGGTTCTACACTGGTTTCTAAATTTAACAACTGGAACCGGCTCCAGCTCACCACTGCTGTTATGTATTCTAAACCTAAGATGCAGGACTGGTATGGTATCCCGGCAGGTTGTGCCCTTTGCTGTCATGTGGAAGACCTGGTTTCATTTCCATTTCCATTCTCTGACTCACTAAGTCCCTGAGCCTGACACCTTAGTTATATTCAGTAGCATCTTAGTCTACTAAGAACTTGGCCTTATGCTGGAAATGAGGCAGAGGCAGCACGTTGACCATTTAAAGGAGGAAAGGAAGCACATCATGATGCTCTGAAGTGACCTCTCTAGTCAGTTAAGGAGTAAGGAGAGGTACCAAAGGAAATGACAGAGACAAAGTGGGTGAGGTAATATATTTTATTGGACCAACTTCTGTTGGTGGAAGGTCTGTGAGCTACAGAGAGCTCTTCTACAGGCCTAGGAAAGGAAATCTTAGGGTACATCTACCTTGCATAAAAAGACCCACAGCAGTGAATCTCAGAGCTTGGGTCAACTGACTCAGGCTCATGCTATGGGGCTAAAAATAGCAGCATAGGCATTTGGGCTTGGGCTGGATCCCAGGCTCTGAGACCCAGTGAGGAGGCAGGGTCTCAGAGCCTCGGGTCCAGCCCAAGCCCCAAAGTCTACACTGCAATTTTTAGCCCCATAGCATGAGCTCCACAAGCCTGAGTCAGTTGACCCAAGCTCTGAGACTCACTGCTGTGTCTAGCAGAGTTAAGAATTTAAGTTCCCAGGCAAACTACTATGGAAGATATTGAATTTTACCATTGAAAATAGAAACTTCACAACATGAAGGAGGAAGCCAGACTAAACAGTGACATCTACTTCCTGAGCAAATGCTAGAAACAAAACATCATTCCCAGAAGACGTACCATCTATAACTCTGACAGCTACATACAACTCTAAATCTGCTGAACAGCTCTGGAGAGGGCCCTTAGAAAAACCAAGGAACCATAACCTGCACCTTTCATACTCCAGAGGACCACCTCAAAACAAGAAATTCTCCCACATACTAGGAGAAAAAAATCAGGAAAACTACCTGGAGATCATGTAGCAACCTAAAACAACATCATACATAAACCCCGATGACAGCCATCCAACACAAAAACAAAAAGTGGAACCAACTGCAACAACCAATAGAGCACCACTTCTGGGAGAACCAAGATGCCAGGACCCACCACATAGACCCAACACTATCAAATTATAAAGATTATCCCTAACTGGCATGGAAGTATCTATAGTCTACAAGGGACTAAATTTCTGCCCCACCACAGAACCTGATAACATACGAACATGTAGCAAACAGGAAGAATTCTTCCACCAACTGCACCTCAAGGTATTCTTTCACAACAAAGTCAACACCACTGACAACTACTGTACCACATCTGCACTGACCGTCATAAAAAAAACCATCTGACTGGACATCCCCATAGTGGCTGAAACCACACAGTAAATCATTACATTAATTGCTTTGGGGGGAAAAAATTGAATGTAAAATCCTCAACAAACATTACATCCACCACAATCTCTCTACCACAAACAAGATAGCTACACAGTCGCTGACATCAAACCACAAGGTAGTGATCAAAGCAGAAGAAAACAGAGTTGATATCACAGTCCTTAATCCTTACTACGTCAATGAGGCCAATGACAACTCTGATACCACGTACTAAAAATAACTCAAAGAAGACCCCATATCACAATTCACACAGGAATTTAAAGATACCATCAAATCTTTCCCCATATAACTCAAAGAAAAACTCTACAACCTCATTCCTGATGAACCTACCCCAGAGACCTTCTGCATGCTTCCCAAGATATAGAAAAAAGGGAACCATCATGGCTGCATCATGGCTGCCTATGGCACTCTTCCTGAGGAATAACACAACTCATAGAAACTATCCTCAAACCACTCAAGCCCCAAAAGGGCCAGCTTCTTCCAAGACACTACCGACTTCCCCCAGAAACTCCATAACATAACAATCTCCCCCAGAACACCATTCTTGCTTCCATGGATGTCACCTCCCTGTATAGCAACATCCCTCACAAAAATGGAATTACTGCCTGCCTCAATTACCTACAAGATAATGTACAACACTTAGAAACCCACCCAAAACACATCAAAATGGATGAATTTGGCATCCTTACCCACACTAACGTCACATTTTAAAACAAACATTTTGTCCTAACCATGGTAACAACCACAGATTCTAGGATGACTCCCCAGTATGCCAACTTCTTCATGAGCCACATCCCCCCAAATTGGAAGAATTTGGTCCAATAAACAATATTACCTCACCTACCTTCTCCCTTTCATATCCTGGAACCAACCTGGCTACAATAGCACTACAAACATCCTGAAGGAAATGCTGACTAGTTTGACTGGCTCCCCCTGGTGTGCCACTGAGCCCTCTGACCGACATCAGCCTGGACTCCCTCTCACACTGTGCTGCTGTGACAAGTTGCAAAGCCCTCCAAGCTTGCACTTTCACCAGCATTCGCACAGGTAGGGACACACCCAGCTTCCCAGCCTAGGACCTCAGAGCAGTACCATCATGCCCTGGTCAAATCTGGCCAGTATATGGGTTTAACTCCTGGTCTGCCTCTCCCTCAATGTGAAGAGGACCATGCATACTTGTGGTAACCAAACTGAGATTTTCACTGGTTTGGATTAAAACATAAAATAAATTTATTAACTACAAAAGGATAGATTATAAATGATAGCAAACAGATCAAAGCAGATTACCTAGTAAATAAACAAAACTGCAAACTGAGTTTAAAATACTAGATAGGTAGGATATGATTTAGCAAATTCTCACCCTGAGTGATAAACAAGCTGGCAGGTTCTTAAGGCACAAGCTGCCTTGGCTCTGCAGCTTGGGTTTTCCGGGTTTTCATACACAGGCTAGCAATCCCTTAGCCTGAGACCATCACTTCCCCCCTGTTCAGTCTTTATTCCTCTGGTATTTCTAAGCGTGTTGTTGTAGGGAGAGTGAAGTCCCATCATGATGTCATTGTCCCCCTTTTATATCTTCTTCCCACTTGCTGGAAAGCTCTTTTGCTGTGACCTGGGTCAAACAGTTCCCATTGTGTAGTGCTATCTCTGAGAGGTTTCTACTGTACACAGTTCCTGGGGTAATCCTTGTGCTTGTGTGCTTTTCCTCAATAAGCCATTAACATTGTTTGGCCTTTTTACTGTTGTACCTGAAAGGTTGCTTGTGGGTATTTTCAACTTCAAAACATGTTTCAGTAACACACACACACAGCCAAATTTCATAACTTCACATATGATGATAGCACATACAATCCAATGAGATATTAATGTCTAGCAGATCAAGACTTTTAGAACAATAACTCACAAGGCATACTTTGTACAAAACATATCCTAATTACATGACAGTGGTGAATATTGGGGTGCCAGGGTGTGTCACAGTTCTCCTCAGCACAACCATGACTGAATACTTGTATTGTAGGAGTTATAAAGTAAGAGAAAATGAAGGCTTGTTAGAGCTCCAGTGAGGACACAGAGGACCCCTCCCCCCCTCCCCCAAGATAAGTAAAAGCAGAAATTAACCATGTTCATTTTCCTACTAGTAATGCTTTAGGGCCCTAGTTTATTGTTCGCTGTTGATTCAGTGCACAACCAGTAATCAAACCAGGCAGCCTTTAAAAGTTGGAATTTATTGGTTGTCTCTTTGAGACTCATTATTGTGCTTGCAAAAGTTAATATCATGGCACAGTCTGAATTCTCAGTGTATAGTACTAGAATTTCACTCTATACATTATTTATAGTTGCTGCAGGTATTCCAAAACCTCACCAAACCTCCTGTTTTACCTGCATTAAAAAGCCCCATGAGACAGCTTTGTTTAAACAGGAAAGTTTTTTTTAATAGGAAGTTGTGATGGTGTTGGGGAAAAAAGATGTGCTAAAGGAAGTTTTACCCATACAACATTGCCATTGTAATTTCACATCTTTCTTTAATGCTTTGTATGTGTTAGGCAGTGCATGTCACTGAAGTCTCCCTAGCCCACTGCCGTAGACTAATTAGTCTAAAAGACTGTTGATGCTTAAACATAATGAAAAGGGGAAATGACAAAAGAGACAGTGGCCTGTGCCACAAATAGGATTCCTATTATATAGCTTCTGCATCTTAAGTAACATCAACCAAAGTTCAGTTAAAGAACACTGTGATCAGTATTGATCAGTTTGCTGAAGAGTTCAGCTCCTAAGGGCTGGTCTACACTGGGAACCTACATCAGTATAGTGATGTCTCTTGGGGATGTGAAAAATTCTTTCATTGACCTAGCTACCACCTCTATGGGCAGTGGATTACCTGTGCTGATGGGAGAACACTTCCTGTCAGCATAGGTAATGTCTACAGTGAAGTGCTTCAGCAGTGCAGCTGCAATAGCGGTTTAAGTGTAGACATAACTTCAGTATTGTGTAGTATTTTGGTGCTGAAAGTTAACTTGAAAAAGCCAAGGATACTATTCAACAGCACAAATACCTGCGACCTTCTCTTCCCTACTCCAACTCAAAATGAATGAATTTACAACTCTACTCCAGAAAATGACGCCATCTTAACTCAACAGATTCCTTTAACAAGTAATTATTAAAGTCAATGGAACCTATGAATAAGTGCTACTTAAGTGACATTTACCACTGTGCAGAGAACAACCATGAAGCCTATGTAACACTTAAGTCTCACTTAAACCCTTAAAATAGGTTTTACGTGGTGTACAGGCCTTGTGCTGGCTCTTTTATCCAGGCATGAGTTTCACTCTCTGTAAGAGCAGTAAAATCAGGCTCTAAATTATGTTTTACCCCTGTTAGCCTTGCAGACCCAGAGAGTAATCTGGATTCTATTCCTTCTCATGCCTCATCAATAGAACTGTTTATTAAGTCCCAATCAATCACATCTGCAAATCCATCAAAGACAATGGGACTCCACAGATGTCACTGAGGGCATAATTTGAAAAGAAGGGAATTGCACCTGTGTAAATGAGGGCAGAAATTGGCCTGCAGAATTCTTATTATTGCATTGAGAAGGAAAGAGCCCAGTTTGGGGTCTCACATTGTGGTTGCAAAGATGACAGAGAAATCATCTTATTACGTTGACACTAAGTGGATTGGATATGGAAACAACAGAGAAGCAATACACACTGGGAGACACGGTGCTATTTTTACAATCGTATCAGAACAGACCTCCCCTTTCAAATACAATCCCTACTGCAGTGAGTTTGGTTGTCCAATCCAAGTCCCAATGCACACATTTCCACCTGGATCAACATAAAACTACACCACCACAACCAGCACCCCTGCTGACAGCCTCTTAGAGAATTCAGCGACTGAATGAGCTTAGGGAGGGAACTATCCTCTCTGTTCTAAACAGGTTAGTTCCTCTAGGTTGGGATTGATGTTTATGGGCAGGGTGGTATGAGGAAGCTTACGTTACTACTGCCTGCTGTATACCTAACAGAAGATTCCAGTTACAAGGTCTGTGAAGCCAGCACAATTAGCAGATATTCCTGTAAATTCACAAGATCGTTTTTAAAGGGATATGCAAGATGCATTATTTGTAGAGGCAATGGCAGTAAACATTTCTTTAATCATTTTTTATGCCCACTAATTCTTCTAAATTTAGCACCTGTGTCCACTAATCTCCAAGCCATCTGGAAGGCATCAGATATCAAAAGAAAAAGGAAAGTAATTGCTCTGGCTCTGGGGAATTAAGCATT
The DNA here is from genome assembly GCF_016161935.1 of Mauremys reevesii. Lineage (NCBI taxonomy): Eukaryota > Metazoa > Chordata > Testudines > Geoemydidae > Mauremys > Mauremys reevesii. The sequence continues at coordinate 170,642,303 of NC_052624.1, read as the reverse complement.
GAATTTGTGGGGAAGAAGGATTTAGTCAATGGATTTCTTTCAGGACACCCTCAAAATCTGGCTGCTTAGTAAGCAAATGCTGAATCAAACATCCGTGTGCCATATAAGCACAACTAAACCTGTACAATTACTGCACTCATTCACTTGCATAACAAGTCACATGCCAATTACTTCACTTAGCCTGTTTGAGAGAAGGAGGAGGATCCACTGAAAGAGAGTCTGCAGAGCAGCTGGAAGCAATTTCTTTGTCTTCTCATTACTTTCTTTTGATCTTCTTTCTTCATATTTGGCTATGTCATCACTGCAAATAAGGGGCGTGTTTACCATGGGAGAACTAACTTGCATTAGTTATCACACTGTAAAATCCTAGTGGAGACAAGGCACATGTAGTTTTTAGCATGATGTAGCTGTGGAGGAGGGGTGGTCAACACCATACCTCCCCCTGTGGTTGACCTCATCAATTTAGTTCACTATTAAATCTACAGGTGTCTTGTCTCCAGTAGGATTTTACAGAGGGATCATTAATGCACATTTGTTATCTCATGGTAAAAACACATGGCAATGAATACAAAGCCTTTCTGTCTGTCTCCTTTTTCAGGCAGTGGATCTGGGCTGACCGTGTTTACGGGCCCTTAATGCAGGGGAGTAGACAGCTTTTTTTATTTGGAAAGGGGGGGAGAGCTAAATAAAATAGCTGTTGAATATCATCTTTACCCACAAACATCTTTACCCACAAACAAGCTAATTATTGTGGCAGAGGCAGTCACCTAATGTCTCAGTTTCTCTTCAACCCAGGCTTCCATAAGCATCTGATGGTCTCAGCTGCTTGAAGTCCTTTGTCTTCCCGAGTGGTATCAACTGTCTCAAGGTAGCTGGGATTCTGCTGAAGGTTTCTCCTGTAGCAGGTGCTAACTCCTTTCTTCCCTGGTTGGGAAATGGTTCTGCAACCAGAATCTCCTGTTCTTGTGAAGCGGAACTCTGTGTGCCTTGGTGAGGCTCACTTATCTGTGCTTTTCCCACTCTTTCTGCAGCAATGCTGGCTATTTCCCTCCTCTCAGAAAGGCTAATGATCCTCTGCCTTTCTAGCTCTAGGTTGTGCATGAGAACTTCTGATTCCCCTCTCTCTTGAGAGACCTGGGACAGGCTCTTCTCCCCCACTTCCGTGTGCTCTTTTCCAAAGAGAGTGGGGAAGCCAGTCATCATAAAACCCAAGATTTTTTGGCTGGCTTTTTGCAGCCTCTAACTCCAGTTCTATCATGCCTGGTGGTCAAAGGGCCTCCAGCTACCATCTTATTTGTAGTCTTTTCTTGTTAGTCTCTGGGTGAGAGAGGACCACAGCAGGTTATACAAGAAAAACGTAAAAGCAATTGTTTTCCAATGTAATCAACTGCTCAGGTGCAGGCTGTTCCCTTTCTTCAGTGCCACATTCCAAAAAATCTGTTTTTTCAACAAATGCAGTGACTATATAAAGCCAAAGTGGCAATTCTTCAACAACAAAACTTCAAAAACAGACTCCAACGTGAAACTGCAGAACTGGAATTAATTGGCAAACTGGACACCATCAAATTAGGCCTGAATAAAGACTGGGAGTGGATGGGTCATTACAAAACCTAATTTCCCCCATACTAATTTCCCTCTACTGTTACTCACACCTTCTTGTCAACTGTTTGAAATGGGGAACCCTCATTACCACTACAAAAGTGATTTTTCCTTCCTTGGTATTCTACTGTTAGTTGAATTGTCTCATTAGACTGACCCCGCACTTGGTAAGGCAACTCCCATCTTTTCATGTACTACGTATATATATACCTGCTACTGTATTTTCCACTCCATGCATCTGATGAAGTGGGTTCTAGCCCACGAAAGCTTATGCCCAAATAAATTTTAGTCTCTAAGGTGCCACAAGGACTCCTCATTGTTTTTCCTAAATGTTTCAGTTTGCCAGAGGTGTGTGTGTGTGTGTTTTAATTCGGCAATTAAACAATGTATATTTTCAAGATGCTAAAAGGAAATTGATTAAAAAGGACACTACACGTCTTTTCCTGTGTGTAACTTTGGAAAACTTTGCTCATTCTGGTTTGATGATTTTCAAGGATTCCATTATTAGAAAGCTAGTGATGATATGCTTTCTTTGCACCTAAAAGTTGTACAATAGTAGAAACTACTTTTGGTTAACTACACAGATGAAGCTTTTTACACAATCTGAATTCTCTCATTGGAAAAAGGCTCAAGTCAAATTTGAGAGGCATCAACATGAAACAGCTGATATACTTCAAAAGACCACAAAGAATGTTGGTGAGATGCTAAGATTTCAGTACTATCAGAAGAAAAAGGGAAGAATCTAATAAAAGTAGTAAATAGTATATGTTCTCTTATCAGACAAGAACTTCCACTGTGAGGCCATTATACTGACAAGCTGAAAATCTGCCCTTAAATGAAGAGGTAGACTGTAACTTTATTCAACGGCTTTGTTTGCAGGCAGAATATAACCCTAATATTCCAAGTGGCTGAAAGTAAAGATAAATTCTAAGTCCAATTATTCACAGTGAGATTATGGAAATCATGGCTCTTAATTGTGAGGGATAATTTCTGGAACATGGTATACAATTACAGTAGATGAAACAGGCTTCAACAATGAGCACGTGGTTTTGTCTGTGAAATGAGGATGACATGAATGTTCATGAAGCATTAATTGTGCTGTACAATGTCACCAGTACAATGGTGGAGGTAATCGTATCAGTAATTAAAGATATTAATGCATCTAAAATCTGAGAATCAACAACTGTCACCGATAGTGCTATGATGATGCTGTTAATATGGCAGGCTTAGTATCCGGTGTAGCAACTACATTGCAACAGGAGGAACGTGTGTGTGTGTGTGTACACACACTCAGTGCTACGGGCATACTTTGAATTTGACATGGCAGGATGCTATTAAAAACCACTATCCTAAAAGATACTCTTGAAATTGTTTACAAAAATCACAAAATAAATTAAAGAATCATCTGAACTAGATTTTATAGAACATAAAATATGATGTGTTAAGTTTATCACTAGGCATCCATGTCTTCTGTCCAACAAAATGGACTGTGAGGGCAGAAACATTGATTTTCGTTTCTGAGAACTACTTTGCACAGTGTGCAATTTGAGAGGTTGCAAAGGATGCAGCAAAAAAACCTGGAATGAGAGCCTGAACTGGTGGCTTAGTAACTCAGATAGAAAAGCTATATATCCCCCTTTGGAAGTGAACTAGGTTGAAAAGTCCTAATCATGGCGAACAACCTGTCCACATTCTGTTAAGTGTTGGATGTTTCAGCAACAGAAGGCAAATCTCTTATGAAAATAACACTTAATTCACTCCAGTCCATCCAGTCGGATGAGAGATACAACTTAAAATCCACTGGAAAAGTTTATAATTAGAGATAGCTGGAATGCTTGAGCTTCCAAGGAAGAGAAAAGTTCCCAAGAAAATGCAAATAGGGGTAGATGAATCCAGCTACCCAAATTCAGCAAAGGGTACATCTACTTTGAAGTAACTGATTTTACAATGTCCAGTATTCAGTCAAGATTTGAACAGAGAGGCTACAAAATTATTCAAATTCTTGAAGCTCTCATAAATCCAAACATAACAGAAATGCAATGTCAAGACATGCTTCAGGTGTATGGTTCCAATTTCAGCCATGATTGACTAATCACTCAGCATCATCTGTTGGAAGCCAACTGTCATCTTACAGAAAAATTGCTGAATTCGGTTCAGAAATATCTGAATTTCCTCAGCTAAGCCAAACATCGGCTGTTTTCCAAAGTGGTAAAGCTGATGATGATTTTGGTGGTACCTGCAACCACTGATGTAAGTGAATGTTGTTTCAATGATCTATGTCAGGAGTTCTCAACCTTTGTCTTTCTGAGGCCTCCCAACATGTTATAAAAACTCAAGGGCCCAGCTATGCCACAACAATTGGTTTTCTGCATATAAAAGTCAGGGCCATCGTTAGAGGGTAGCAAGCAGGGCCATTGCCTGGAGATCGCCACAGTGGCCCCCACAAAGCTACATTGCTCAGACTTCAACTTCAGCCCCAGGTGGTGGGGCTCAGGGCCCTGGGCTCCAGCCCCATGTGGTGGGGTTCAGCTTTCTGCTTTGGACCCCAGCGAGTCTAACACTGGCCCTGTTTGCCCCCCCCTGAAACCTGCTTGCGGCCCCACAGGGGGCCCCAGACTCCTGGTTGAGAACCACTGATCTACCTCCATATGAAGGGCTACAGCATTAAAACATGGGATTGATCCACAATGGGACTATCACTGCTCAACTGATGTATGATTTAACATTTACACAAGGACAAAATTGTGGACTTACACCTTACAGATGTTGCAGAAGAATTCATTTCAATAAACCCAGGGTGAAGATCATTGTTGGAACTCTCTGGTTTGTAAGTCATTCTTTTTACTCTTTTTTAAAATAATGCTTTAATGAGTAGTTTTGTACCATGACTAACTGTGTCCGCTTTTAATAAAGAGAGATAAATGAGCTTCTGTGTTCTCTTTAGATATTAATTCAATCCCTAAATTTTTAAGGGGGCTAAAGCCACCTGAAGCCCTCAAGGTCTACAACCCAGTCTTCCAGTGTTGGTATTAAATATCCAGCCTCGCTTCTCCCACATAGTAAGGGATGGGGTTTACTTGATTTCCCGAAGGTATTTGGACTCTAAGCTATCTCTAAATTAACTAATATTACCCAACTAGACAAAGGTTTATCTGATTTTGAAAATAATATGTCTCCATAGCATTTTCCCCATAATGTGCTAAAAAATGATAAAGGTTTGCAGAAGGAAGATTACTGTATAATTCTTCTTCAAGTGCTTGCTCATGTGTATTCCACAGTAGGTGTGTGTGCTCACCACGTGCACCGGTGCCGGAAGTTTTCCCCTTAACAGTACCCATAGGGGGAACGCTGCTGCGACCCCTGGAGTGGCGCCTCTATAGTGCTATAAGGGGAGCCGCACGCTCCCCCCACCCTCATTTCCTTCTTGCTGCCAGTGACAGTGCATTGGAACTACCTGCTCCAGCTTTGCTGCAGCTCATCCAAGACCTCGTTTGGTCATTAGTAGTACCTGTGTTAGTTAGTCCAAGAAAAGTTTCAGTTTAGTCAGGTAGTTAGTGTTCGGGCTAGCGTGACCAGACAGCAAATGTGACAAATCGGGAGAGGGGTGGGGAGTAATAGGAACCTATATAAGAAAAAGATCCAAAAATTGGGACTGTCCCTATAAAATCGGGACATCTGGTCACCCTAGTTCAGGCTGGGGAATGCTCCAGGCCCCAGAGTTTAAATCGTGTGAGTCTTGCAGGCGTTCGATGCCCAGAAGTGACCCACACACCGACTGTCTCTGCTGCCTGGGCGAATCTTACATCAGCAACTGCTGTAAGATCTGCAGGTCCTTTAAACCCAGGACAAAAAAGAGAGAGAGACATTAGACTTCGGGCCCTTCTCATGAAGTCGGCACTGGCTCCAACCCCGGTACGCCGAATGGAATTGGCACTGGGCACTTTGTCTTCAATGCACGGTGATCTCCCGGCACCTCCCAGTGGCCAGCACCGCTCCCCGTCGAAGAAGCAGAGAAAGACTCCATCTTCTCAGAAGCGTCAAGAGAAAGCAGGGGGTGAGGCTAGACCTGTGTCGGGCAGCCCCAGTTCCCCAGTTCTCTAGAGCTCCAACTCAGGTTGAGCAGCCTGGATGCCCTCAACGCCAGAGGTCCTGCAGGCAGTCAAGGACATTATGACTCTGCAGGTGCCCGGAGGCAAGCCGCCACTGGGCTCTCAACAGTCGACGCCGACCCAACACAGATCCCGGTCAGGGGACTGCTCTCGGGCCTGCTCACCACTCAGTGTCCTGTCAGGGCACAGTTTCTGGCCTCCGCTTTCGTCACCCACCAGGTTGTCTAGTCAGATGCCGTAGAAGCGGAGCTCCAGGCACTGCTCCACACCGAGTAGGGAGTATCGGCAGGACAGGCACAGACACCATAGACACTCCCATTCTCAGTGGAGCTACCGAAGCCACTCCTGACATGGGCGCCATCGCCGGTCATGCTCCAGCTCTTTCGCTTCGAGGCACCGTGCCCATGACTCCCGGTGGGGATCGCCAGCTCCGCATCACCACGGATCCAGGCGTTGCAGCGTCTCAAGGAACAGCAGCTCGAGGCGGCACCATTCCTCCACATCGGAGTCCCGGTCCCGTGGCAGACGTCGTTCTCGGTACCACCACTCGTACCGCTCCCATGGTACTGATAGGTCATTAGTAACCCCGACCTCGACCCACACGCGGCCCCCTATGACCCAGCCAGGCCAACCCGACCAGCTGGTGCCACTGGTGCCGCAGCAGAGTCAATGGCAAGGGCCCCCATGGCAAGGCCAGTGGTGCCAGTGGACTCCCTGACCCCCTGTGCATGCCCAGCCAGGCCCTCGGTCAATAGCGGTGGCATCGGAGGCTCCCTCAGCCGCACTATCCAGACCTCTGAGGAATAGATCGGTGGGTCATGGTTCCTCAGCACCGCACGAGGAATCCAACCAAGGGGTGGATCCCGTGGCACCGGTAGACGTGCAGAGCACCGTACTGGCCCCCTCCCCCGCACCAGATGATAAGATTGTAGCCCCCCCCCCGACCTCCACACTGCAAGAGGACTTCAGGGCTCATCAAGAGCTAGTGAAGCAAGTAGCATCCAGTCTCCAACTTCAAGCTGAGGAGATGGAGGGACCCTCGGACTCCTTGTTCAACGTGCTCTCACCCTCAGTACTGGGCAGAATGGCCTCCCGCTGCACGAAGGGGTGGCTAACATCTCCAATGCCCTCTGGCGAACGCCAGCCTCCCTTGTGCCGATATCAAAAAAGGCAAATATTTCTTGCCCACGAATGGGCACGAATACCTTTATACCCACCCGGCCCCCATCTCCCTAGTGGTGGAGTCCGTAAATCATAGTGAAAGACAGTGTCAACCAGGACCCACACCTAAAAATAAAGACTCTAAAAGACTGGACTCGTTTGGCAGGAAGCTTTATTCATTGTACAGCTTCCAGCTCCAGGTGGCCACCACCAGGCCCTCCTCAGTCACTATGAGTTTAACTTGTGGGGGTTGCTGCCGAAATTTGAGTCCTTCCTTCTGGAGTGGAAAAGGAAGGATTTTAAGGCCCTCGTGGAGGAGAGCACCGCCGCCACAAAGGCTGCTCTGCAGGTGGCGTCCAATGCAGCTGACATGGCTGCTCGGTCCATGGCCTTGGCCGTGTCTATGTGCAGGGCATCGTGGCTTCTGCTGTCAGGGCTCTCCACGGAGGTGCAGTCTGTGATGCAGGATCTTCCCTTCGATGTCAAGGACCTGTTCACAGAACAAACACACGTGAGGCTCCGTGGCATGAAGGACTCACGTACTACCCTTCGAACCCTCGGGCTCTATGTTTTGCCCAAGGAAAAGCCTAAGCTGCAAACCTCCGTCCTGGCGCCCCAGCTGAGATACAAACCCACCTACAAGAGGTCCAAAATTCAAAAGAGGCGACCTCAGAAACAGTCTCGCTCTGCTCCGCAGCCTGGGCCCTCCAGAGGCAAGCAGCAGGGCAAGTGGCATTTTAGACTGGTTGCAGGTGGGTACCCGAGTGGCCCCCGAGAGGACCCTCCTACCAATAAAGTTTGCCTTCAGCAACTGCTTGTCTGCGTTCCTTGCGGAATGGTCCCGAATAACATCAACACCATTTCCCAGAGTTACACGCTACAATTTTTCTCACACCCACCATCCCACCCCCTCCCTCGGATGCCAGGGGGGACCCTTTGCAGCTACCCTGCTACAGCAGAAATTGGGTCAGCTCCTCAGCTTGGGAGCTGTGGAAAAGGTTCCATGGGACTTCCGGGGGAAAGGGTTTTACTCCCATTACTTCCTGATCCCCAAGGCAAAAGGGGGGCTCAGGCCCATCCTGGATTTGCGAGACCTCAATCGGTTCATGGTAAAATGCTGGTTCCGCGTGGTCTCTCTGGCATGCATCATACCCTCTCTAGACCCTGGCAATTGGTATGCAGCCCTTGACCTTCTGGATGCATACTTCTATGTCCACATATTCTAGGGGCACAGACGCTTCCTCCGTTTCCTAGTGGGACAGGACCACTACCAATTTATGGTCCTCCCATTTGGCCTGTCCACCACACCCAGGGTGTTCACAAAGTATATGGCGGTAATAGCAGCTTACCTCAGACGCCGAGGGGTACAGGTATTTCCCTACCTTGACGACTGGCTGCTCAAGGGCAGCTCATGGTCCCAGCCAGGTACAGAACCACGTGGACCTGCTCTTGGCTACGTGTGCCAACCTAAGCCTCTTAGTGAACGAGACCAAGTTGACATTGGTTCTGGTGCAGCACGTAGAATTCATAGATGCTCTTCTAGATGCCTTCAAGGCCACAGCCTCCTTTCCCCTGAGCAGGTTCCAGACCCTGAAGGGGCTTATAGCCTTGGTCATGGAGTTTCCCGTCACCACGGCCAGGGCATGCCTGCAGCTCATGGGCCACATGGTGGCGTGCACGTACGTGGTCCACCATGCCAGACTTCGGATAAGGCCCCTCCAACTCTGGCTGGCCTCAGAGTTCTCCAAGGCCCGGGACAAACTGGACAAGGTCCTCTCGGTTCCAGCGCCAGTGATCGCCACACTACAATGGTGGTCCTGCCTGGCCAATATGCTCCAGGGAATTCCCTTCCGGGGCCCGACCCCATCACTAGACCTAGTATCCGACGCGTCGGACTTCAGCTGGGGGGCCCACATAGGGAACGCACCGACCCAAGGGATGTGGTCAGCCGCGGAGCTCTCCCTTCACATAAACGTCAGGGAACTCAAGGCGATACGCGATACATTAACAGGCAAGGCAGGACAAGGTCCTCGGCCCTCTGCCAGGAAGCCCTCAGACTCTAGGAGTTCTGTATAGCCCACGACATCTCCCTGAAGGCTCTCCACCTGCCAGGCGTCAACAACACGCAGGCCAATCGCTTGAGCAGGGTTTTCTCCTCCCAACACGAGTGGTCGCTCCACTCGGAGGTCACTCACCAGCTCTTCCAAGCGTGGGGCACTCCCCAAGTAGACCTGTTTGCGACCCGACAGAACTGCCATTGCCCCAGGTTCTGTTCGAGAGGAGGGGTGGGGAGGAATGCAATCTCAGATGCCTTCCTCCTGTCATGGTAGGGTCAACTTCTTTATGCCTTTCCCCTGTTTCCCCTCATCGGCAAGGTCCTAGAGAAAGTAAAAATGGACAAGGCACGAGTCCTCCTGATCACTCCAGCCTGGTCCTGGCAACATTGGTATGGGACCCTCCTGGGCTTGCTGGTGGCCCCTCCATGGTCATTGCTGCTCCACCCAGACCTATTCTCCCAGGACCAGGGCCACCTCCTCCACCCAAACTTGGCTGCCCTCCATTTGACAGCGTGGCTGCTCAATGGCTAGATGCAGAGGAGGCAAGGTGTTCTGAAGGGGTCAGGCGTGTCTTCCTAGAAAGTAGGAAGCCATCCACACGCCAAGCCTACCTAGCGAAGTGGTCCCAGTTCTCCAGGTGGGCAGGCGAGCGGGGTACTTCCCCGATGGCTGCCCCAATCCAACTTATCCTTGAGTACCTCCTTCACCTTAGAATTCAGGGCCTGGCGCCTTCCTCCATCAGGGTGCACCTGGCAGCTATTTCGGCATTCCATCCGCCGGTCCAGGGCTGCTCAGTTTTCTCCCATGCCATGACCGGGCGTTTCCTCAAGGGGCTAGACCGGTCCTTTCCTTATGCTAAAACCCCGTTTCCTCAGTGGGATCTAAACTTGGTGTTAGCCCGTCTCACGGGGCCCCCCTTCAAGCCCCTGGCCACATGCTCATGGTCTCAGCTTTCATGGAAGGTAGCCCTCCTCGTGGCTATCATGTCAGCCCTGACCTGCGACCTTTCTTACACAGTCTTTCACAAGGACAAGGTGCAGCTCTGCCCACACCCTGCATTCCTCCCTAAGGTGCTCTCCGCTTTTCACATGGGCCAGGACATCTTCCTGCCTGTCCTCTGCCCCAAACCTCACACTTCTAGCAAGGAATGCCACCTCCATATGCTCGATGTGCGCAGGGCGCTCAGGTTTTATCTGGATTGGACTAAGCCATTCCGCAGGTCCTTGCAACTCTTTGTTGCTTCAGCCGAGCGCATGAGGGGTCAGCCGATCTCCATCCAGAGGCTTTCCCATCCACACATGCTACGACCTGGCAGGGGTTCCCTCACAACCTATCGTGAGGGCGCACTCGACAGGGACTCAGGCCTCGTCGGCCACTTTTGTGGCCCATGTCCCTATCCAGGACATCTGTAGAGCCACTACCTGGTCCTCAGTGCACACGTTCACATCGCAGTATATGATTGTCTCCCACTCCAGGGATGACGCTGGCTTTGGTAGAGCTTTGCTTCAGCCAGGGAATCTGTGAACTCCTACCCACCTCCATCAGACATAGCTTGCAATCACCTACTGTGGAATACACTGGTGCAATCACTCGAAGAAGGACAGTTACCTATTCCATAACTGGTGTTCTTCGAGATGTGTTGCTCATGTCTATTCCACATCCCGCCCTCCTTCCCCTCTGTTGGAGTTGGTCTGGCAAAAAGGAACTGAGGGTGGGGGGAGTGTGCAGCTCCCCTTATAGCGTGCTATAGAGGCACCACTCCAGGGGTTGTAGCAGCGCTGTCCCTACGGGTACTGCTAAGGGAAAAACTTCCAGCACCGGTGCATATGGCGAGCACGCACACCTACTGTGGAATAGATATGAGCAACACATCTCGAAGAATGCCAGTTACGGAACAGGTAACTGTCCTTTATTCAACCTTGTGTTTCCACTGTCATTGGGAGGTTAGACACAATCTTCCTCCCCCTCTCCTCAATTTTTAAATATCCTGTAAATGAATAATTAAATTGAGAAAACCTGTTATCTGCTATGGGCCAGATTGTGAAACCTTTGCTGACTAGGAGCCCTTGGAACAACTTGTTAGAGTAACTGCTCACCAGGGTAAGGGGAATTACACTCTGGTCCTAAGCCACTGTGATATTTGCCTGTTGCTCTCACCCCTGCCAAATGACCATGAATATACAGGAGACAATAAATGGACAGACCTCTTTGTTTTGTCAAGGTCCAGATGGCCAGTATTTGTAAAATACATTCACTGTGAGAAAGGACTGGAGATGAGAAATGTATCCTAAGATACTGGCAGAAACACTGAGCTACAAGATATCTGAGGTTTTAGCTCAGCTTTTGGGATGCACTTTTGGCTTCTTTCCCACCTCATTTCCAGACAGCTATGAAATTGGTGAACGCCTCAAAGATTCTCCCATTGCAAGGTCACAAATTTGATGATCTTACGAACATTGTTCTCCTTAATAACATCCCCAGTTACCACTCCAGGCTCTTCTTTTTAAAGCCAACTCCACTCACTCTTGCCCTACATATGGAGCATGGCAGAAAAATTCTATCACATTTGGGGGGAAAAATTGTATTTGTTATTATGCTGGTGAAAGCCAGTGTTATGTGGGCATTGCTTATGCCAGAGGTGGGCAAACTATAGTCCGCAGGCCACATCCAGCCTGTGGGACCATCCTGCCCAGCCCCTGAGCTCCTGGCCAGGCAGCTAGACCCCGGCCCCTCCCCTGCTGTTCCCCCTCCCCCCACAGCCACGCCGGCAGCGCTCTGTGCATTGGGGCTGTGCGCTCATGCAGGGCAGGGTAGTAGTGTGTCTGGCTCCGGCCAGGAGGCACGGCTCCAGATATGCTGAAGATATGCTGCTCTGATGTCATGGTAAGGGGGCCGGGGCCAGGGGGTGGGATATGGGGCAGGGAGTCCTGGGGGGTAGTCAGGGGACAAGGAGCAGGGGGCGTTTGGATGGGGCAGAGGTTTGGGTGGCAGGGGATGGGGAATGGGGGGATTGGCTAGGGGATGGGGTCCCAGGAGCAGTGCCGGCACCAAGTATTTTGCTGCCCCAAGCAAAAAAATTTTCCCATGTACCCCGATGTGGCCCTCAGGCCAAAATATTTGCCCACCCCTCGCTTATGGCATTGATTGACGGGCACATACACCAACTTAATGTAGCGGAATAACAAAAAGAATGCCATAACAAGGGCTGCAACATTTGTTTGTGATTCTCTGTTCTTTTATACCCTAGTCATTCAAACAGGCCAAGAGCCAGTATTAGTCTTCCCCATTATCATCAACTTAGATTGTTCCTCTTAATAAAAGGATTTTTTTTTTTAGTTTCCTAGATGATTTTTCCTCTACTTCCCCCCCACCCCCACTCCCTTCATGGCACCCTCTTCCTTTCTCCAAGACTTCCTGTGTTGCATTTTGAATGCTCTCCTGAAGTATGTGAATAGCTCTTGTGTAGCTCCCCACTCTCCTTAGGCTGCTGATGGCAGCATTCCTCTGTTGACAAAATATCTCCAGTTAGGCTCTTCCAGCTGGAGAGCCATTCTAGGAACTTGCATTTCCTGGCTGCCTACTTAGTTTTCAGATTCCTCTGATGTACTAGCTTCACTGTGCAACAGAAATAGAAAAGCATATTGTAAGTTCAACAGAGGTCACCCAATACAGTATTTTTAGCATGGCTGATGATTCACACTTACCCTCAAATGCATTGGGTGCATACTGGTGAGCACCATGGCTGATTTTATACACTAGGGGCCCAATCCTGCTCCAGTTGACGTTAACTGGAATTTTGCTATTTATTTCACAGGGAGCAGAAGCAGGTGCTATGGGGCGACTCCTGTGAAATGCTAAGCACCTCCGAGCGGTCATGTGCCCTATACTCCCATTGACTTCAAAAGGAGCTGATCTAAAGGGAGTGGAACCATTCCTGTTGACTTCAGTGAGCTTGGAATTAGCACCATAAGAACCATGAAGGAGGCAGTGGGCAACTTTCCAGGACTGAGCCCTATGAGATGAGGCAGCTTTAGCAATGTACTGGAATGAAGGTTTGATCATTTATATGGCTGAGGTGTAGAAGAGTGGTTACATATAGAATCAGAAATCTGCCAGACCTGAATGTATCATATATCTACGGTTACTTGGCTGCCTGCCTTCTAGAAGATAGAGAAATGTTAACCTATCAGTGCAAATCTCTTAACTGTAACTGAAAAAATCCTTTGAAAACGAAATAACACATAATATAAACATTATAGAGCATATTTTTCCCCTTACAACTCTAGTATTTATCCATTTGTGGTATAATCATTTGTTTAATCACAATTTTATTAATGAAAACAAACACCAAACACTGTACTAAAGCCCAGTACATTCTTTCTCTTTAACTTGAACTAGTTGATCGTTTGTTTCCCTGTGAAGGCTTACCTATATTACCTATATTAGTATGCAATGAGGGGAGAATATACACTCCCACCTGAATATTTTGAAAATATCCATTTAGGACACAAGCAGACTCAAATCCTGAGATGGGTGGTGCTCTGCTGGCATTGCTGGCCTTAGGAGAATGACCCCAGTGTATGGGGATTGTTGGGTGGGATAGAGCCAGTGTTGCAGCTAATATAGACCAGCTGGGTGTATATGTAGGGTGTCCCAATGTCCTGACGATGCCCAGCTAGAGTCCTGGGCCCAATGGCTGCTGCTACAAGCTAAAGCAATGCATAGGGTGACAAGCCAGGATCCAGAAAGCATACAAGTATCTTAATGCCTCCCTGTATCCCAATCCTGTGCAGTCCCTCCTGTGGGAATTCTACTTTCTATTCCCCTGTCAACTTTCCTCAGTCTGAGTACTGCCCTCTTCTTGGTTTCTTTATACAGTCTGGCTGAGTTTGGGGCAAGAGCCTTCTCTGTAGGACTTGCCATTCAAAACAGCCTTTCTTCTCTTCCCAGATTGTCTGTTTATGGACAATATGGACAATGGGCTAACAATATCACTTTCCCTTAGCCCTCTACCTCATAATTCTCTCACCTGCAGCTGCTGTTTAATGCTACAAAGCTCTTAGGATATCGGTCTATACAAAATAAAGCTTAATTTATTCTTTCATCATTGTTCAGCAGAGAATGTAAGGGTTATAAAAGAAACAGGGTCATGCTGAAATCTTAGGTGCACAAGGTGTAAAGCATAGCACACATCATAGTGTATATAGAAAGAAGTAATTGGTACATGTACCAGTGTAAACAGTTTGTTTTGGATCAATATTCTGTCCCTTAGTAATTTTAAGACTTCAAAAGTTGACCTGTAGGTCTCCAATGTGAGCCCAGCTCTTGGCAGCAGTGACTCAAAGTTACTGCCATCTGATATCTCAGGCGTCGGCAACCTTTCAGAAGTGGTGTGCTGAGTCTTCATTTATTCACTGTAATTTAAGGTTTCGCGTGCTGGTAATACATTTTGACATTTTTATAAGGTCTCTTTCTATAAGTCTATAATATATAACAAAACTATTGTTGTATGTAAAGTAAATAAGGTTCTTAAAATATTTAAGAAGCTTCATTTAAAATTAAATTAAAATGCTGAGCTCCCCAGACCGGTGGCCAGGAGCCAGGCAGTGTGAGTGCCACTGAAAATCAGCTTGCGTGCTGCATTTGGCACGTGTGCCGTAGGTTGCCTACCCCTGTGATATCTGTTTGATGGGTATAAAATGGAATTGATGGGTTCTGTTCCAGTTGTGGGTAGTGTCTAAACCCCCTTTGCAATTGGCACTTTTGTTGGATGTCTTTGGCGGAAAGGTCAAGAATTGTATAGGCACCAAGACTCTTTCCAGTATCAGAATTATTTCTAAATCGGAGAAAAATGGCAGGGGAGAGAGGATTGGGGGATGATTTATACTAATACTGCTCAGGCTGTGTTTGTTCTGAGGATGGCACTTAAGTCTTCAGAGCTGCAATTTGACACACTTTCCCTATAGTAATTTCACTTAAAAATTACCTCATAAGCCAGAATTCTCTGCCAAATACCCTTGTCCAGTGACTGGGCTGGGATCTGGGATGTGCCATGGAGTGGAAACTGGGAGGATGGCCATTTTCAGGTGTTGGGGGAAGACAAGATTTGCCCTTACTGATATTTTTAAATAAGTCTAGTGCTATTGAAATGGATAGTTCTGGTTTCTAGCACCAGTTACAATAATTCCTTCATTATCATCTTTCCCTGGTTGCAGCTTTTGGCTGGATTAAGCTGCTTTCCCTTCACTGCTACAGAACAGGATGAATAACAGACTTTGGGTTTCTCCTGTAAAGGGAAGCTCTCCATTGGGCATGTCTCCTACTTGGAGGGGTAACAAAACCTGGAGAAAGTGCAGGGAAATATTTCATGTGCAATAAAGTCCTTGATTACAAGCTCTATTTTTATTAAATATGCCAATGTAGTCCTTTGAGATTGGAACAGGGTGATTAATACATTTGAGGCAATTAGGCTTTAAGTCACACTCCTTACATTTGTTTGGTATTTTCTGTAGCATGTACACACACTGGCACAGTTAGTCTGCATTGAAGTGTAATTTATCTGTCTGCATTCTGAGTCAGTGAGTTCCCTCAGGGCACCTCTGACTACTTTACTCTCATAACCCTCAAGGGATACCCTGGGTGTAGTTCATGTTTTCCTTGCTCTAGAAATCAAGTTACAAAGTAAAACTGACTGTGACCCTCAAAATCTAGCAGCCAGCAGTTCCCATTACAAGTAACAATACACTTTTCTTGCTCATGAACTGATAGTCAATATTCTATACCATTATCACAGTATCTCAATTAAAATATAGTCACCAGGCTGCAGTTTCACAGCCATTCTGCTGAAAAATATTTTTATTTGTGTTACTTTTAGAAGACTGGAGATCTCATGCTTGGGGGGCATGTCAAATGGGGACCGTCTCAAAGCCTGTGGTTTCTGAGCTTGGAGACCAGCTCAAACCCTGGGCCATTTAATAGTAAACATTTGAGGATTTTTTTAAAAAGCTATGAAACTGACTTTATTCCAACTTGGTTTGATTTATACATTTAATTAAGACTTACAAACCTAACCAAGTCTAAAGACTGTGTGTACTGTTCAGTAACTTATTGTAATGTTTGAGAAATTCCTTTTTGTATTGTGTTGTTTGACAACTAATTTATAATTACACACAAAAAAACTCATTAAAAGAACATTATTAAGGTTTCAAAATCAAACACTAAAAACATGGGAAACACCAGAGTTAAGGCTGACCTGCTTCATTTGTTGCAGGAGTTGGAATACGTGTACTAATTGTAGTACTGGGGCAGGCTGCTGTAGGCACACCCATAACTGCAGGCCCTCCCCTTCAGGTAAAGGGGAGGAACCACTGAGCCCAGGCTACAATTGATTCTTGAGGCAACAAATGAAAAAACAGGCCTGGGAGTGAGATCAGAGGTAAAGAATGAGCGATTGAGAGGTGGATAAGGAGCAGAGAACCCCAGACAGCACCAACTGCTCCTCAAAGGGGTCTAGGAAGTCAGTGGACATGGTCTAGAGGAACTCTGCTCAGAGGCATGACTGGACAAGGGAACAGAAATAGGCCGCACAGTTGTGAAGCACTTCCCATCAAACTTCTTCCTCTTGGAGTGATGGATGGCCATCTTTGCCAGTGTCAGGAGAAGGTCCTGTGACTTTGTGGGGCCATGGATGGGCTGTGCATAGGTCAAGAGATGTGAGGAAAAATGCAACCAGAACCTCAGTAAGAGGTTCAGGAGGAGCTGGAAGAGGGGCTGCAACCTGATGCAGCCTATGTAGATTTGCACCATAGTCTCCCTTTCACCGCAAAAGGGACAGGTGTTGGGGGAGACCTTGAACTGCACCAGGTACATGCCTGGGCTCACTGCACCGCGGACGAGCCACCAACCCAGTGGGCCCTGGAACCAGAGAGGACTACAGAGTGGCCCACTGGGCTTCCTCGCCCTCTGTTGGTTGGAAAATGGATAATGAATCAGGCTGGGGATTGCAGCAAGAAAAAGTTTGGTCTCATGGTTAATGCAGTTGAATGCTGCCCTGGAGAAATGGATTCTATCCATGTTTCTGCCACAGAGGCCTGGACCCTGAAAGGTATTAAGGCACCAATTCCCATTGAAATCAATGGCCATTCACAAATAAATTGTTTGCCTAAATGTACTAGAAATAACCCGAATCTTACCAATACTTTTACAAGTGAAGTAACTTTACATACTGAACTCAGACTGTCTACATGCGCCATTGTTTGCAGAATCATTGTCTATACTGTTTTTATGATTTCCACACATTTGAAATTTCTGCTGTTCTCAAAGGCATCTGGGGGGAAAAAATCCAAAAGGTGAAATTAACTAAACAAAAGTACAACTCACTAGCCTTTCTCCCAGCATAGAGAAATGCAAAGGGGAAAAAAAATCAGCATTTATTGTGAAAAGTAAATTATATTTACAGTTATTTTTTTATATTAGATTTTATTGGTAAATGTTGGTGAACGTCAATTTCACCATACTCTCTCAAACAGATGAAAAAATATTTCCATTGATAATTGAAATTTACAGACAGGTAAAGCAAGAAAAAGGCTGCTGAAAACTTCTTAGAGTTGGATTTAAGGATATTTACTTCGTATATTTAGATTGTGATGTTGACAATTGGTGTTTTAATGGTTGTACAGTTTTAACTTTTTGAATCTCAACATCTACTGTCATTGAATAATTATCAGACCCCCTCATTGTCTGATCCCCCATCATTTCCAACAGTTGTAAAAATGTAAATCAATAAAAATTGAAAAAAAAATTAAAACCCATAATTCTGCACAACTGTGAAAATCTAAATTGATACAAAAATACTTAAAATAAACATGGATAATTCCATTGAAATGATAAAAATTGAATTCTGCCAAGCCTAGTTTTAATTATCTCAGAGGTTAACACAAGTAATGATTTTTTTGTAATTTAATTTTTCAACTGCCATTTTCTTTGAAATTATGCACATACATCTTCCGAGTTCCAACTATTTTGTATCTGTATAGGCGTCAGAGACAGGATGTTCTGGTTCAGCCTCTGGTCTTGCCTTTGACCCCTCTGGGCCCCCCCATCAGTTATCCTTTATGACTGTTCTGGTTATCTAATCTCCCTTCTTCAGCCACTCAGGGTGGTTTTGTAACTTGGCTTCTCATAGCTTTTCTGAACCAGCAAGCTGCAGGACTCTTACCCTACTGAATAATAGACATCATAGAGTAAATAATTCACATAGAAATAACCACAAAACTCTATAGATCAAAGACCTGTTACAATGTTCTTTTCCAACCCACTTTTAATTAGAAAGGAACAACTATTAACTTTGGAACTATTCTTCATGTTCAAGTCTTTTTTGCTCCTACCACTAATAAATGAGTTAATTGTGAAGGGCTTTGCATATTTCTGTGAAAAGTGCCATGTGAATATAATTTGTGTTGTGGTGTAAACATGTTCACAGAACTCATTTAAAAGGACATATGCCAAATGTAACAATAGTTATCCGACACAGCGTTTCCATCCTACCCCCGAGCTGGCTGCATTCCAGTGGTGGGTGAAATGAGTTATAATTTATACAGGGATGTTGGTGATCTTCCCGGAGGATATACATGATGTAAAATACAGCACTACCTCTGCTGCAGTAGTGACACTATCTGGACCACCTGAATGGAGTGTTATTAGGCTGGATTCATTTTAACTCTACCCGTTTTTATTCTCCTTGCAATAACACAATGTCATATTCCAGCCCATAGGGGATAAAGGAATCTCTTTATCAAATCACAGCGAATAAGCCATTTGCCTGTGTACATTTAAACAGCTTTAAGAGACTAGACTGATATCTCAATACTAGCCAAAACAGATACCCTAGCGGGACGTGCTTAACTGAAGAGCCTCCAGGAGAAGGAAGCCTAGCACGAAGACCCACTCCGATTCCTTTAAACTGGGGGTAACTAGAGTGAGGAGGAGAGGAATCAAAGCGATCACAGGGGTGGGTGGGTGAGAGTGAGACGCGTGAGTCGATCTTGTTTCAAAGCTACTACGTTCGCTGACCCTCACCCCCCCCAGCCCCCCTGCTGCTGTTGGCTGACACCACATCCACCGCCTCCTGCCTGAGCCAAACCCTGCTGCAATTCAGCGCAAGCTCCTAAATCCTCCTTCACGTTCCTAGCCGGAGCAGAAGCAGCAGCAGGAGGCGCCGGAGCTCAGCGGATCTGGCAGGGTGTCCAGTGAGCGCGCTGGATTTGCACCCTCCTCTGCTGATCATGGCTTGAGCTCGGCTGCCGGTGGAGGTGCCCGGGGTGGGGGAAGGGCTGGGTCCGGCTGCTCCCTGCAGGGGGAGCCAGGCTGCCACTGAGGACCCGGGCGCCAAGCGCAGGTGCTGCCGCGGTTACCTTTACCTCCGGCCGGGGGAGGGCGGGGGCTGGCGGCGCAGGTGGGGGCTGCCGAGAGAGGCGCACGCGGAAGGGAGCGGGGAACGCTCCCCGCCCCTTTCCCCGGTACGTGCAGCAGCGGGAGCCTCGGCGGAGAGGAAGAGGCGCCGCCGCGCACTGGAGCGAGCTTCCCCCGGGCGCAGCGGCTCTCGGGGCTTCACCCGCAGCCCGGCGGGCCCCGGGGTGGGGGGACTCGCCCCCCGTGGCGCGGAGCCAGATGTGCGGGGCCGGGGGCTGGACGGAGCCAGCCAGGCGGTGCCGTGAGCTCTGCCCTGCGGGGCCGCTGCCCCCGGCTTGCCCACGGGACCCGTAGCGGGCGCTGGGGCAGGGAAGCCGCAGCGTGGCCGTGCGGAGCGGAGGCGGCTTTGCGGAGGCTTCCCCGAGGCGGCTCGGCGCCGGCTGCGCGGGGCAGGCTCGGCTGCGGCGGCGGCGGGGGGTCTCGGCCGAGCGCGGCTTGAAGCGCAGGACAGGGGGGTCCCGGGGCGCCCTCCCGGGGCAGCTCCGCGCTAGCTGCGACGCGCCCGGCCCCCTCCAGCCCCTGCGCTCTCTATGTGAGGCTCCCGGATGGCGATAGACCGGCGACGCGAAGCGGCTGGCGGAGGCCGGCAGCTGCCCGAGGAGAACGGGTCCCTGCCGGCCGGGGAGGCGGGCTCGGCGGCGGCGGCGGCAGCAGCAGCGACGCTGGCGGTGGCTCCCCCCGCGCCCGCGGAGATCCAGACCCTGCCGCCGCCCGCCGCCGGCTCCTGCAGCCCCCTGCTGCTGGACTACGATGGCTCGGTGCTGCCTCTCCTCGGCGGGCTGGGCGGCGGGTACCAGAGGACCCTGGTGCTGCTCACTTGGATCCCGGCGCTTTTCATCGGCTTCAGCCAATTCTCGGACTCCTTCCTGCTGGACCAGCCCGACTTCTGGTGCCGGGAGGCGGACGGGCAGGGCAACGGGACGGGCCACTTGACCCGGGGCCCCGCGAACCACAGCCAGAGCAGCGGCGCCGGGATGCTGGGGACCCCGGCGCTGCCCACCCCGCCGCCGGGAGACAACGCCAGCCAGTGCCACTGCCACGAGTGGCAGTACCGGATCCGGGCCGGCCTCGTCCAGAACATCGTGAGCAAGGTAAGGAGCAGGGGTCTCACCCCACCCCCCATCTCCAGCCTCGGGCATCCCGCACTGCACCCCTGGCCGCTCTGCTCCAGAGCATTTGGCTTATTTGCAGTGCTTAACTTGGGCACCTCTAGGCTTGGCCGTTCCTAGTCCTGGGACCTCTGGGCTTGTTGCCTCAGTTATGAAAGTTAAAAAAATGCTTGAGCCCCAGCACCTAATTGCTTGAGCCTGGGCACCTCTTTCCTTACAAATTAAGCACTACTTATTTGTTCCTCCAAGCAGGGGCGCTGGAACAATTTGTATAGTGGAGGTGAACCAACCTGTAACTGCTGTATATGATGGAAACCACTTAAAGCCAAGGGGTACTGGAGCAGCCCTAGTTCCAGCACCTATCATAGGATCACAGAATATCAGGGTGGGAAGGGACCTCAGGAGATCTAGTCCAACCCCTTGCTCAAAGCAGGACAAATCCCCAGATTTTTTTTAAATCCCAGGTCCCTAAATGGCCCCCTCAAGGATTGAGCTTAGAACCCTGGGTTTAGCAGGCCAATGCTCAAACCACTAAGCTATTTCTCCTGCTGCTCCCACCTCCACCTCATTTACACAAGCCAGTCTCACAACTGCATAGGTTGATCTGAGGGGCTGGAGACAAAATAAGCAATGTGGGTTTGACTGTGGAGCCCTTGCCCCCAGGGGAGAAAGGATGCCCCACTTAAACTTGTGCTCAGACACCCAGGAGGGAAAGCAGGCCAGGAGGCAACTAGCCGGTGTCTGGGTCACATGCTTCTGAACCCTTATCTACTTCCTGAATGCCAGATTCTTTATAGGTTTGTTTTTCTAATGGGACTGGCATGAACGAGATCTATTACCAGCAGGTGTTGGTCAGAAGTTACACCCAGCTGTGTCATTGAACCTGAATCCTTAACTCTGCAACAGTTGTTGTTAATGTAATTCTGGGCCTCTCCTAAATGCAATTGCCAGTATTGCCCGTATCTGTGGCTGTTCTGAACATGCATATACGCAGTTCGCTGAAGAATAGTTTGGCACCACTGGGCTTGTCATGAAGCAATTGAACCCACACATCCAGAAGCAAAAGCAATCAATAACCCATTAACCAGCTAGCCTTGAATAAATCCCATACTTTGTATCCTGATGTACTCTTTGAACTAATGTATTTAAAACCTGAACCCCTTTTCCTTTCCTCCTCTTTCCTACCTACTCCAATATTCTAGACTTCTGTCTCAGGTTTATGTTTTAATGCATTTTTGTTATTAAGTTACAAAGTTGCGAGGGACAAGAAATAGGACAATGGGGTCTACAGTCAGTGGTTTATTTACTGATATACTCACCTAATCTTCACAGTTTTCAGTGCTAGCACTAATCTCTCAAGAGCTACAAATCCATTGGGCTAATGAAAAGACTATTTTAAAATAAAACCTTTCTACAGTTGTATCATGGTCGTCACCAAACAGCAAAAAGAAAACAGTTTTAAACAGAGAACCTCAAGTCATTATATAGGCTTCCCCTGTACCAATGCAGCATACTAAGTAGATCAGTTTTAGATTACACAACAAGCTTCTTTTCTGCAAAAGCTTTTGAGGGTGGCAGTTAGTGAGGAACGTAGCACGACTGGTATGCACTGTGAAATATAAGTGTTTCTTTCTTGTTTTTAGTGAAGGAATAAAGGGAGAGACATGCATTTTAGGTATAGAAATCATTCTAGTCAAAAAGGAAAAATGTATACATATAAAATGTTTTATTGCATAAAGCAATCCTGTAAATTATAAATATGGTTTATAGTTAAAGCCACAATGAATGGATAGTATTTCCATATATGCTAATTAGCATATGTATAGGATCACTTTGCCTTCACACGTGATGAATTTTTAATGTTTGTTATTTACGTTAGCAGTGGTGCAAAAGACTTTTGCACCATCTGTGTACAAGTCTCATTGATATTAGTAAACAGCTGTAGCTCATGAGATATAAAATGAAAATGTTACATCATGATAGTTCCCTTAATCTCAAACTCCCAAAGCTCAGCAAAAATTAGTTCTCACATGGGAACTTTGTTCGGATTAACTGTGCTGCATTGCTTTCCTCAGCTAGACGTGCAGTAATCAAATGACCAGTCTGGTTGGTCTTTCTTGCAGCCAGCACAGGTTCATATTGGTTATTGGAAATCATTTCAGTTTTTCAGCATGTCCCTTAAAGTGTACATGGTGTGAAAAAATCAACCAGATATAGAGCAAGCAAATAAACCCTAGAAAAATTCACAAACACTGCGAAGATGAGCGCACACACTGAATTTAGTGTTGTGATATAAAACTACAAATCTGAAATTGTGTTTTATGGGGACAGATTATCTTCTGTTATGACTGGAGACTGAGCTATGCATATGTTCTAGGGCAGTGGTTTTCAACCTGTGGTCTGTGGACCCCCAGGGGTCTGCAGACTGTGTCTAAGATTTCCAACGGGGTTCACACCTCCTTTGAAATTTTTTAGGTGTCCACAAATGAAAAAAGGTTGAAGACCACTGGTCTAGGGCAGTGGTTCTCAGCCAGGGGTACACATACCCTTGGGGGTATGCAGAGGTCTTCCAGGGGGTACATCAACTCATCTAGATATTTGCCTGGTTTTACAACAGGCTACATAAAAAGCACTAGCGAAGTCAGTACAGAC
The DNA here is from genome assembly GCF_016161935.1 of Mauremys reevesii. Lineage (NCBI taxonomy): Eukaryota > Metazoa > Chordata > Testudines > Geoemydidae > Mauremys > Mauremys reevesii. The sequence continues at coordinate 170,619,146 of NC_052624.1, read as the reverse complement.
TAAAATTTCATACAGACAATGACTTGTTTATACAGGTCTATATATTATGCACTGAAATGTAAGTACAATATTTATATTCCAATTGATTTATTTTATAAATTATGGGGTAAAAATGAGAATGTAAGCAATTTTTCAGTAATTGTGTGCTAGGACACTTGTATTTTTATGTCTGATTTTGTAAGCAAGCAAGTGAGGTGAAACTTGAGGGTACCCAAAACAAATCAGACTCCTGAAAGGGGTTCAGTAGTCTGGAAAGGTTGAGAGCCACTGTTCCAGGGCAAGCTCTTATGTCTAAAGTAGGGAGATAGCAAAAATACTGTGTCTCTGTGTATAAAACCTTATTAAAATGCTGAGAATCTTTTGAAACTTATTGTGAAGTTGACAATAAAAAGAGCAGAGAGCATTACTCTTTTATCCTGTAGGCTATAGCCGTGTTTTAAAAAATGCATTCCTTGGAACAATTTAGCACATAGGGCAAATAGATTTTAATGGATAAATAAACAGCTGCGGTCCCTGCTGTCTTGTTTAATAAAAAACAACTTTAACAGACTTCAGAGGTTTTTTTTTTTGTGTAGTTTTATTTTTGGTGTGTGTTTGCTTCCTAAAACTTGGCAGATCTTTCCCACTAAGCTGTAATACTATATAATTACAATTATGGCATTTTCTAAGGGTCAGGATGCCTTTTCAGTTTTGGTTTATTACAAAGGAATGGGGAAAACACACACACAACAAAGCATCATTTCACCCTGGCTCAATCTTTCTCAGGTGAATCCATAGGAGTTTTGTCATTGACCTAACTGGGAGCAGGACTGGGCCATAACCGCTAATTCCCATATAGGTATTCCAGCATTCTTTGTAAAATGGAGCTGCACTGACTTATTCAGAAAGATGGATGCTCAAGTCTCCCTCTTATCACCCTCCCCCCCCCCCCAACAAAATAAACCTGCTCTTATCACGCAATGTTCCGATCTATCTAAATAGAGTGTTGTGTAATGTATCTTCGACTAATATACACTCAGCTGTGTGGTAGCCAGGGGTTATATTGAAACAGCACATAGAGAGCCAAAGAAGTGTAAAACAAAAAAGGCAATTTAACTCAGCCAGTATATTTCCTATAGAGGAAGAAAAGTGAGCTCTGTCACGTTCACCTACAATGTCTCAGCCAAAAAAATATTTGTTTTTTGGTGCAAAGTGTATTTTGAATTTCCTTACTTTTTCTTTTGTTGCTCTCTACTTCTTTTGTTTGTGTGTTTGGAATGCCACCTTCCTTTGTTCGGCTCTGGCAGGCAGTTGTCCATTAATTAAATGGGTCACTTTAACTAGCTTCCCAACCTCTTTCCTCCTTCAACGGATTGCAGCCTCTTGCCCTATGTTATGCCTGGGACTTGCAGGGTTGAGGTCTTGTCACTTTCAGCACAGCTTTTCAGGGTATCCATTTCTGCCTCTTCTTGGTCTTTGTTGGCTGTAGTGTTGAGTTAGCTGGCCGTTTAGTGTGCAGCAGAATGCTGGTTTCCTGGGGCCATGCATCATTCTTGCCTTTCTGATATTTTTCAAGAAAGGCAAAGCTGTTCCAGGCATGAGCGAAGCACTGAACTCTTGACTGAGTTGCAGGGGGAGCTGCTTTTGAAAGTGCTGTCAGTCATGAAGAGCTGGAAACAGTAAAAAGGACCACACCGTTTGTTATTTAATATTGTTGAAATAATTACAAAGAAGAAGCTAACTACATAATTCAACCACAAGAATCTCAATGGCCATATTAAATCACAGATCTGGGTTAATGTCCTGATTCAGTGCATAAATCATGGACCTTGGCATGGTACTTAAATTAATCATCTTCTCTAGATGTATTAATATATTATTACAGTTGTTAAATGTTACTTTGAGAACTTGGGCTTGTTTGTTTCTCACACCATTCACTTGTCTTGCCTAGATATCAGATGCAAATTTAGATGAGGGTACTTCCTTTTCATAAATGTCCTGGGCTGGATAAATTCTTGAGACAAAAAAAGGATCAGTAATTATTATATCCACCCCCTTATATGGTACTTTTCATCTCTAGATCTCAAAGCACTTTCTAAAGGAAGTACCATATATACTTGTTCATTAGCCTGTTCGTTTATAAGCTGACCTCTTCCCCCCCCTCAAGATGGTTAGGTAAAAATAGCAAAAACTGTATGACCCTTTCATAAGCCGACTCTATATTTCAGGGGTTGGCAAACTTTGGCTCCTGGCCCATCATGGTAAGCAGCTAGTGGGCCTGGATGTTTTGTTCACTTGGAGCATTCACAGGCATGGAGCCCCTCAGCTCCCACTGTCCGCGGTTTGCTGTTTCCCAGCCCATGGGAGCTGCATTGGCTGGGAAAGGCGAACCACGGCCATAGGCAGCTGTGGGGCTCCATCAGGGCTGGCGCAACCCATTAGGCGACCTAGGTGGTCGCCTAGGGCGCTAACATTTGTGGGGTGGCGGCCGCCCCGGTCATCGGCGGTATTTCAGGAGTGGGACTGTCCCCCTCCTCTGTTGGGGGCGCCATTTTGGGGGTGGGACCTTCCTCTGCCTAGGGCGCAAAAAAAGCTGGCGGCGCTTCTGGGCTCGATGCCTGCAGATGCTCCAGGTAAACAAAATGACAATGTATTAGCTATTCAATTCAATGATTCCATAGAGTTTAAAATCATCAAATTTTGGTGTAGACCCATTTATAAGCCGACCCCCACTCTTTGATGTGTCACTTTTTTACCAAAAATATTTGGCTTATGAACAAGTATATATGGTAAGTAGTATTACTCCTGTCAAGCCATCTGGCTTTCCCAGTTAATCTGCTTAGAAGAATAGGCATCTGCTTATCCTCTGTGACATGGTTCATCCTGCTTAGTTGCTCAGATGTGGACAGATACTCTTCTATAAAGTCAGTTTTCTTTATAAATTGGGCAAACTTTCTCCCACTGCCTTGTGTTGTGGAGGATGTACTCACTGTCTGAGGAAGCTGCTTTTGCCGGTCTGTGAGCTTCCAGCTGCCTCGTGCGTGCCCTGTTCTCAGCTTCCAGTTGATCCATGCCTCTTTGGTCTGCTTTCTCCTCAACTTCTTCGTTGGCCTTGTGACTGTAGGCTCTCTCTTCCTTGTTGGTCTGGACTGCATCCTGGGCTGCCTCAGTCTCCCTGGTCTGCAGTTCCGCCACCTGTTTCTGGTGCTCGTGTTTTTCCTGGGCTGCCAGGCAATGCAATCAGGCCAGTTCCACTGCAGTGTTTTCCTCTGGTGCCTGCCTCTGCAGTGTCTGAGACAGAAGGGTCATTGGATGCCGGGTTAAAAGTTATGAGAAAAGCTCTTAGCATCTGAACTGGAAAGTACTTTTTGTGGGATATTCCCCTCTCTTTACATAACTGTTCAAGTCTTTTCTATCAAGACTATCCTGTTACGGTGGTTAAAGGTAATAATTGGAGATATACCAATCTCCTAGAACTGGAAGGTACCTTGAAAGGTCAAGTCCAGCCCCCTGCCTTCACTAGCAGGACCAATTTTTGCCCCAGATCCCTAAGTGGCCTCCTCAAGGATTGAACTCACAACCCTGGGTTTAGCAGGCCAATGCTCAAACCACTGAGCTATCCCTCCCCTGAATCACTATGTTCAATCACTACGTCTCTTCTTTAGCCTTTAAAAACTCTCAATGCCAAGTTTAAACTTTTAACAGCACTGGGTTATGATCTATAAACCCAGTTGACCCATGGCATATGAATCCTGCCAAGGCTATGCCAGTGTCAGGCTGTCTGGAATGGCTCAGGAGCGTGAGTACCAACCTCAGGGCAGACTGTTAAGAAGAGGGGCACACATTCCAAATTGGTTGTGAGTTCTATAATTAAATTTAATCAACCAGGTATCGGGTGCGAACTCCTCAGGCACAACAACAGCCTCAACATGGAGGCCTGGTCTACAGTAGAGGGGGGTGTTGATGTAAGATATGTCGACTTCAGCTACGGTATTCCTGTAGCTGAAGTTGCGTATCTTATTCCGACTTACCTCCCGTCCTCGTGGTGTGGGATCGATGTCCGTGGCTCCCCCGTCGACTCCACTACTGCCGTTCGCTCCGGTGGAGTTCCAGAGTCGACGGGGAGCACGTTCGGGGATTGATATATCGCGTCTAGATGAGACACGATATATCAATCCCCGATAAATCGATCACTACCCGCCGAAACGGTGGGTAGTCTGGACGTACCTGGAGTCACAGACAGTCTCTTTGGGCACTCCTATCCATCTTGCCCAGACAGGCTTGCCTTTGTGATTAGATGGTCCCGTACACTAAAGATCACAACAATATTCAGATTACTCCCAGTCCCAAAAGACAGGTCACTTACTCCAGTCAGTTTACTCCTGGGGGAATTCTGTGCCAAAAAAAATTAATAATTCTGCACACATTTTAAAATTCTTCAAATTTTATTTGTCAAAATAACACTACATAATCATGCCAGTTCCAATTATTTTGGTAATTTATTTCAAAATACCTGTCAGCAGGTATTTCTGTAACAATACAGACACAGAGAAAAATACCCCCAGGCATAGAGAGTTAAAGAAACCCCTGTGACAAACCAGATTTTTCTCCGCCCCTTCCCCCCTCACCCGCAATCTCAGCCAGGGAGCCAGACACCCACAACTCCTCCCCCCCAGAGCCCAGCCATGCCCCCCCCCCAGCCAATGTACCCGAACTTCCTCCTCCCCCAGAGCACAGCCTTTGGACCCTCCAGCCCAGATACCTGCACCCCTCTCCCCCCAGAGGCCAGCTGTGGGCCTCCCCTCAGATCCCCATGCCCAGATACCTGCACTCCCTAAGCCCAGGGATTCAGAGGGAGAAACAGCCTGCTGCTCCATCCCAGGCTTGTGTGGAGTTTCCTGAACACTACTGTCGTCTTCCCTCAGAGCTTGTGGGGAACTGCAGTGCTGGGAACTCTCTACTCCCCTACTCTCTACTCCCGCAGTGTCTTCTGTGTGCGAGCTGGGCTCTGCCAGGTCCAGCAGCCCCTTGGGGTGGCCAGAAGCACTACAGCCCATTTCTATGGTGGGCGGGCGGGGGGCAATTGTCTTAAAAAACATTAATTTCTGAAAAATTCTGCATTGTGCCGTGGCGCAGAATTTCCCTGAGAGTATCAGTTGGACGTTAGATCTCACACCAAAGACAATACTTGTAGCCAATCTTATAATACATTAACTAAAGATTTATTAACTAAGGAAAAGAAATTAGTTATTTAGAAGGTTATAGCAGCTAAACATACACACACAAATGAGTTACCATCTTAGGTGCCAAAAGATAATAGAGGCTGCTGTAATATGCAAGCTCTATATGTCCTCTAGGGCTAACCCAGTCTAGGGATTCCCTTGCGTAGGCCCCTCCCAAGCAGCACAGAGATCCAGTTCCTTTCTGTCAGGGATTCCCTTCCCCCAGAGTTCAAGCTGATGGGATGAGTCCTTGTGCACATCTCTTCGTGTCTTTTGTCCTCTGATGTTCTACAATGGTTTTTCTGGTGTCTATGGGCCGTCTTTTGTTGGGCAGGACATAACGCTTCCTGTGGCAAACTAGTATGTCACACTTGGTAATGCTTTTCTCCTGACTGGAGGGGGGGATTTACAGTTCGAGCAAACACTCTTATAATTACAGAGCAAACACTTAAATATTACCTTATAGCACAGGATACAAATATTGTAAGTGAGATTAATGCATCTTACAAACATTTCATAAAGTCCAAACACTAAACATATTTTGATAAACCAAATACCTATTTTACCAATCCTAACGCAAAGGTGAGCCAAACTGGTTTCCAGCTATGCCTTTGTAAATATCCAAGTGATGCCTAGAGGCCTTGGCAGGAGCTAGCACCTGGTCTGCCAGTGTCACTACCCCCATTTTACAAATGGGGAAACTAAGGCACAGAACACTGACATGATTTGCTTAAGGTCGCCATAGCATTAAGGAGGAACGCTGTGGCATAACTACAGTGAAGTGAAATAGTTTAGAGACCATGACATTTTTTTGTTCTTTTTCTTTCTTTTTTTTTTTGTCAGATGAAATAAGTTGAAGCTGCCATGTTTGTACTTAAAGAAAAATTTGCTGTTAGTTTTTGTCTTTTGCTAGTTGCTCTTCAAAATAAAGGGTGGGGTTTGGTTTTTTTTTTTTTTTGGCCTAACTTTACTTGCCAGAGTTTATGCTCCTTTCTATTTTCCTCAGTAGGATCTGACTTCCAGTTTTTAAAGCATGCTTTTTTTAGTTTCTAGCTACCTCTTTTATCCTGTTGTTTAGTCATGGTGACTTTTTTTGTCCTCTTACTGTTTATTTTTTAAAAATGTGGGGTATATATTTAGTTTGAGCCTCTATTACCGTGTTTTTAAAAAGGTTTGTTTATTCCTTTAGTGGGTCAATACCCAGCAGCTTGCCACATTAACTGGCGTTAACAATTACTTCAATTCAAACACAATACTAGAATAGTGTAGATTAAAATAAAACAAGTTTATTAAATGGGACATAGTTTAAGTGATGCCAAGTAGAAGAAATAAAGGAAGAGATGGTTACAAGCAGATAAAAGTGAAAACATGGGTCTAACAATCTAAATAAAACTTAATCTAGCAAGGTACAGTCTTTGCTTAAGATGGTTTCTATCAACCATTATTCTTTGTCCAGCATGGTTGACTGTTTCTCAGTCAGGGCCTTCCACAGAAGTACGAGGTGATGGTTTCCCTTATTGCCTTAGGTCCCTTATTCCTAAATAATTGTCTTTGTTCTCAAAGTTAGGAAGGTCCCCTGGGATTCAGTCTCCTGTGTCTTGCTGGGGTGCAGGAGCCATTTTAATTCTCTCTCTCTTTTTTTTTCTCTCTCTCTCTCGCCCTTGCTGTTTTACTTGATAGCTTTGTTTATAGCTAATATGTAAATTGAGATAAACACACATCCCTTTGTCTAGAACAGACCTGTTTATTACCTTTACCTAAGTTAGGCTCTTGTCTTAAACATGTTCTAGTAACATTTTACAAAGGGAATTCATAACTTCACAAATAAGTTTAACATGCATTTTACAATGATATTAATGACCAGTGCGGTATTAGTTTTCAAATGATGCCTCACAAGGCATATTTTGTACAAACATAATTGCATAATGTTTAAGGTGTGAATATGGGGGTGCTTCGGGTCACACAGTTCCAGGAGCACTCACCCTGTCACAAGGGTGCTCAACACCTTTCAGGATTGAGCCTTTTCATACCTGGGGAAAACAAGGTGGGTTTTGGAGCATGCCCAGATGACTGACTAATATGGACTCAGGCAAGCTGGGTGGAGAGAGAATGGGTGTTTGAGCACAGAGTGGTGGGGAAGGGAGTGAGTTCGATAGCTTGAAGGCATCTCACAAGAAACCTCTGACAGCATGTCCTTCCTTATTAAACTGAGGGTAGTCGGCACAGTCATCTCTGCTACTCTCAATTGCAGTAGTTTCACATAGATCACCCTTCATGTAACAGTGTTACAAATCACTTGGTGCCTTTATAGGAGATAACACCTTGCTTGCCACCCAGAAACTAATCAGTAGTTGGCACAGATGTGAAGCACAGGTGTCATGTGCTCTTTATGATACAACATCCGCACCCACTTAGCATCTGAATAGTTTCAATTTGTAGGCCCATTTATAGTTATCTCAATGTGATAAGGACAAGTAGGTGAAGGTCCCAAGGTGTACTCATACAAAAGAAATGATCACTATGTTTTTTCTGGCCACAGATGGAAAAAATATATTTTTGGCCAGTGCTGTTCTCTTGAGTATTCAGAAGCAGACCAAGATCTGATAAAATATCTAAATTACAAACTTACTTTGCAAAAGATGAGTTCACTTCTTTAGTCAGGAAATGCAGATATAATATTTGCCACTTCTGGCTGCATCCTTCAAACTGCCAATGTTATCTCAGTCTAGTCAGGGTCAGCTCTCAGACAGCTAGCCCTCATTCAGCCTCTTAAAGACATGGGTTCATTGTTTCTGTTGCATGAGCTGGGTCAGAAGTGATGCAAATGAAAAATAATTTCTGTTCCAGCTTACTCCTTCACCTAGCACAAGAACATGAAATTAATAGGCAGCAGGTTTAAAACAAAAGGAATTTCACACAACACACAGTCAGCCTGTGGAACTGGTTGCCAGGGGATGTTGTGAAGGCCAAAACTATAACATGGGTCAAAAAAGAACTAGATACGTTCATGTAGGATAGTTCTATCAATGGCTGTTAGCCAGGATGGTCATGGATGCAAAACCATACTCTTGGGTGTCCCTAGCCTCTGTTTGCCAGAAGCGGGGAGTGGACAATCTGGGATGGATCACTTGATGATTGCCTGTTCTGTTCATTCCCTCTAAAGCACCTGGCATTGGCCACTGTCAGAAGACAGGATACTGGGCTAGATGGACCATTGATCTGAACCAGTATGGCTGTTCTTATGTTACCTACATATAAAATATGCCACACACTCTCTCTCTCTCACTAGTTCAACAGCCTCACATGCACATTGAGTAGGAAGAGTGACAAAACAAGTTCCTGCAGTACACAGGATGAGTTCCAAAATTACCCTGAGAGACCTTGAGGAAAGTAAGAATGATCATTCATTCCTGTGGAGGGGCTGCAGATGTGTCAACAAAACCTTGTATTTAGAGTTAGCCAAAACAGTTGACAATTTGAGAAGAATTGGTATGGGTGCTGCTTTGATCTTTCCAGAAAAGTGTATGCAAAAACAGCTTTTATAGCAATTATTGCCACGGAGAAAGGCTTAAAACTATTTATTTTTCTTTTACAACAAATGAAGTTTAAAACTACAAAACACTGTGCGTACTCTGAGAATTTTCAAGCCATCATGAGCAATTCACACAAAGAATTAAATAATCTCTTAAACTTGTTTCAACTAGAGGGCATGTGGAGAGTCAAGGACCAAGCTAAATCCACAAATCTCCTTTTATTAGAGATTTGAGGAGATAGCAAAATTGCATGCGCTGAAGATTTTCTGGAATTACTGCTGGAGATTAAATGTGATGATTCAGTGTCTTTCCTCACAGTTGTTCTATTATTGGTCATCAAGGTTCTAACATAGGAAACATGCAAAAAGCAATAGTGATTTGTAATGATGACTCAAATTAAAGTGTGGGATTTGGCCAAATGAGGCAAATCACAAGGGTGGTTATTTTGTGCATCCAGAAATTTCAGAATTACAAAGATGTTGATGGACAATTCTGTATAAACAGAAATAATGAATTATTTTGTGTTTGGTGTTGAAATCATGCATTACTATCTGGCTGAACTACAAATACTTGTTGGTGAGCTAATCCACCATATTTGTTTTTTGACTTTGACTGTTTTGGGATCGAAATATTTTTAAATGGTCAGTCTGGAAAATATAGAATTAAACTTTTAGTCTAATGCTGCTATTAGAAGTCAGGCAAATCAAGAGACTTGTATATCTAATGCAGATTATTATTATTTTTTTGCAATGATACAAATAAAATTTGTTGGCTGGCCTTATATAAAATACTTCAGACCTGAGAATCATGACTTTAACCTACCACAAATAAAGCTTGTAGTATTTATGATGGATTATTGCTAGTATTAGTTTAATTCTTCTTTTCCATATATCATACTCTATTTAAATACATTGAAATCTCTCTTCAACCTATTTAGACTTAATACAGATTCTTTCATACAATTTATATCCTTGTATGAGACCTCCAGTTTTTTTGATGGATATATTGCATTGTCAAGTGTATATTAGAATTTTTCTAACAAAGTTTGAGACTTAATCATTTAGTTTGTATAAGTGAACTGTTCACTGTTGTGATTAGACAGTTTTTTTGCATGCCTTTACTGTGTTTAATTACCAGCTCAGGCTATCTAAAAACATACTTCCTAGTTGCTCCAGTGACTTTGCTTTATCTTACTTTGTGGCTCATAGCTGAGTCTTTGCTTTTAAGAAAGGTATATTGGGGAGGATAAACTATATTTACCACAGTGCTAGACACGGTTCTCTATCTTGTCTTCATTAAGGTGACAAATTTGGAGGCAATTCTGTCACTTTTGACAGGGTAACATTGAGGTGAGATTTTTTTGGGTGGTCAAATTGTCAATGCAACTTTGTTTTCTATTTAATAAAATCAGGAATACTTCTTATTTATTGTGATTTTTTTTTTGCGATCTTCCTTTTTTTGGTTCACCTTTAACAGAACCAAATTATGAATTGAAATTTTCTAAAACAGTTCTTAAGTGGAACTAAATGTAGAAAATGCCAACATGAATATAATGCTTTGGTGTATCTTGGTTTCTGCTTCCCTATTAGAGTATGTTCTTTACCTTTCTCTCTCTCTCTCACTCCATTACATGGTTTGTGCTTGGTACAAGTATTCTCTCACACTCCCTCAGTTAGTCATTCCTTTCTTTCTGCAGTGTTACCTGCACACTCTGGGTAATTGTATAATTAATTAAGCTTGCTGAGTTCCTGACCTATGAAAGCTTGCTGTAATGGAACATGATCTGGTGACTTGGAAAAGAGCAGAGATGACCCTATGTCAAAATAAACAAGTTTTAAAAATGCATTCTAATGCTATTCTAAGTCATGGCAACAAGTTTTCAATTTGTACACTAGATTCCAGCAGATTGGCCTCTTAGGACATGTCTACCCAGCAATAAAACATCCGTGGCTGGCCCATGTCAGCTGACCTGGTCAGCTCTGGGACCAAGCCTGACTGTCTAATCTGCAGTTTTAGAGCCCTGCAAGCCCAAGTCAGCTGACATGGCCAGCCACAGGCGATTTTTTTGTTTTGTTTTTTGTTTTTGTAGTGTAGAGGAGGCTCCAGCTGCCCAAAAACTAAGGTATACACTTAACTTTATGCATGAGTGGCCACATTGATTTAAAAGGGATAACAGCCATACATACTCTGAATATCTTTGACACCCCTTTATAATGAATTTTGTCTAAGTAGGCCCCTGTATCCTCACATTCAAATTACCTTTTTTTCTGTTAATGTCAACTAAAGGGGGGGGGGGGGGGAAGAAATCTGAACAAAAATAAAATTGGGATTGAACCATACCAGATTATGCCCATAGTTATACAGAATAGTATTTAATGTGGGGTGAAATTCACCCTGTGCAGAGGACTCGTGCAAAGCATTTGCTCCACTTAAGTCGCATGTCTGCTCTTGTGCAGGCTTTCTTCATGGGGACGCAAAGGGGAGTGGGGTAGGAGGGAAAGGAAACTTTTCCCAATGTGATGTTATAAACTCTAATATAGAACAGTAAAAATGTTATTTTATAGGTTCATGTGCCACCCTCATCACTGCAGTGTCTGAGCACCTTCCAGTAGTGCATTAAGTGTTGTCACTAACATCTCTCATGTGAGATCATTCTCTCTCTCATCCTCTCCCCAAGGGGAGAATTGTGTGTGTAGGGTAGTGTTTTGGTTTTGGTAGAGTTGTTTTGTTTTCTTTTTTTAAACAGAGGGAGTGCCAAAGGGGCCAGTTATCTTGCTGAATTAGAAGAAATGGACTCATTCATATTAAGACTGAAAATGATGCCAATTTCTGAAATGATTGTTTATATCCAATAGCAATAAAGTCAAAAGAATGCTAGTTAAAATAACCAGGAATAATATATACTGGCAAACATGACATAATTAAATGGAATTAGTAATGCAGTATATGATGTGACTTATCTGAATGACTCTGCATTTGTGCACATTTTTCAGAGTGTACAATGTACTCTGGTCCTCCCAAAAGCTCTCTCAACTCAGACATTTCTTCAGAGTCTTATTTCTGATTAAATGGCTCCTCTCTCTGGCTCTACAGCATGTAAGAATTGCTGCATCTCCTCTCAATCCTTCTCCAGACCAAGGTTCTTGTGCATTTATACAACACTGCAATATCTGAGTTGCAAATATTACCAAGGATTAAAAAACAAATAAAAGCCACAGAAACGTGGGTTGGTCATTGGTTTTATAAAAACTTCACTGTACACACACATCAATTTTTAGGTCAATTTAAACCTGACCATCTCTGTTTTAAAAACACCCTTTTATATTAAAAAGGAAAATTCTACCATGCATAAAAAATAAATATTGAGGTTTTGGGATATACTTGTTTTTGTTTTTAAACTGAGATCAGGAGTGAAATTGCTTTATTGAAAAGCAGCATCCAGCCATAGGAATTACTTAAAAACAATACTTTTTTTTTTTTTTGCTAGCCATTATTTTGTTAGGGCCTGATCTTGCCAATACTTATCTTCGTGAGTAATTTTACTCATGTAACTATTATGCCGTTAAGATAAAGGGTTCTACTTACACAAGCAAGATTTCCTCATGTGAGTAGGTGTTTTCTGGACCAGCTCCTTAATTTGCTCTAAAAATCAGGTGGAATATTTTGATCTTTTCCTGGAATTCAGCAAAAACACTTTAAAGTGTTTGGTATTGGTAACCATTTTTGGTTCTGTCTTTGGGGAGGTCCTAGATAGTTTTCCTCCCCTCCCTTTCTCTACTCTCCTTCATTCCAAAAGCTGTAATCTGCAAAGTACAAGAGAGCTGTCAATTCCTTGGGTCATAGTAGTGTTGACACTTAACGGATGAAATAGGAGGCATCAGTTGAACTCAGTTGGACACTCTGACCTTCAAAAGGTCAAGCGCTTCTCATCATGAATGTTAAATGTGAAAATAGATCAAAGCCTTGCATTACAATTGACATTTCCAATCTTCCTGCTAGTATTGCCCATCTTTCTCTTGAAAGAAGGAGATGTTTTTGAGAGCACTTTTGAGAGCCCACTGTAAGAGAGAGCAAACCGGTTTCTATTCCACTCCAACCCTTTCTAGGGTGTATGTATGGATTCACTAAGCATTCACTTGTCTGAAAAATGCTAGCATTCGAAGGGTTAAAAACTTGTTCTGCAATTGTATGAAAAGAGATCGCTAATGTTTTAGTTAAATATTAACACGTTAAATCTTAAGGTTCTCTTTATGATTGTTAAACTGGTATTAAAACAGGTCTGAAAACTTGTTTAACTTTATACCCAGTTGTCACAGACCCAGTGCCACAAAAATGTTTTTTTTAGAGCAATGGTCATCAGCAGCTGAAAACTTAGCAATGACAATTGTAAAACATTGTTTTCTGGTACATTTCACAGTTGATTCTGGGTGATATGTGCTTTTGCTCCCAGAAATTTCATGGTGCTGGGATGAGAGAATTGGCTGAAGTTGTCTTTAAAAAACAAAACAAAAACAAAAGTTATGTAAGGATAAATCAGTTTTATCACAAAACTGTAATATTAAAGATGCATGATTACAGCACAAAAAGACTGGATTTCTTTTCATGGGGGAATAGGCTAAGGGTCAAAGGTACTTTTCCCCCTGTGTTTTTTTCAACTGATTGCTCCCTGTGGTATGAGAGGAAATAACAAAAGAGGAAATAATCACCTTAGAAACTCAGCGCAACACAATTGACATCCTTTGTTTTTGTAAATGTCCAAGATAAGATACACACAGAAGAAGAAGAATTCACATAAATGAAGAATTCCATTGAGCTTTAAAGAACACAGTAGCCTCTGGCCTACAAAAGAGCAATGTTCAGTGCTGCTGTGTAGAAGGAGCCCATGGGTTCAGGAAGTAAATGTTATCTGTTTACTTTCTGGGCTGGTAGCAATTATCCAGATCATAAAGAAAATGGCAAACTTGTGCCTTGATCCTGCTAACATTTATGTACATGCTTAGCTTTTAGACATGCGTGTGAGTGTTTGCAAGATTGGGGGAGTGGTTTGGTAGAAGCACACAATATTGCTGACCTTAAACGTTCAAAAATAATGAGTTGGGCACTAAACAATCATGAAATTAACTTAAGAAATGTGATTTTAAAGATAATTTTTGGATTGTTTTTATTTGCCTTCTGGATTTAGGTTTAACATTTTCAAGGCTTTCTCTGAAAGTATGTGGACTACAGAAGTGCTTTTTTTAAACAAAAGTAATGTCTCCAGTCTTCACAAAATCACAGCTTGGGCTTTAAGAAAAATACCAAATATTGCATAACTTGGATTGAAATCAGATGGCAAAATACCCAGTACTTTTGGGGGAACTGGAACACAGGTTTCTGATGTTCATGGAAACTTAAGGCAAAATTATTTTAAGTGACTGTGTAACGGGATCAAACCTGGGACCTCCAGCGCTAAAGGCATGAGCTAAAAGCCATATGGCTCTTAGCTAAGGCTGTAGAGCAGACTCATTAATCTCTCTCTGTGGTCTCTGTGCCACTAGATGGGACAGAACATCACACCCAGGAGGTGTGTGGATTACATACTTCCCCTAGCTGAGGAAACAGTATGCCCAGTGGTCTGTGATGGGATGTTAGATGGGGTGAGATCTGAGTTACTGTAGAGAATTCTTTCCTGGGTGCTGGCTGGTGAGTCTTGCCTACATGCTCAGGGTTTAACTGATTGCTATATTTGGGGTCGGGAAGGAATTTTCCTCCAGGGCAGATTGGCAGAGGCCCTGGAGGTTTTTCGCCTTCCTCTGCAGCATGGGGCAGGGGTCATTTGCTGGAGGATTCTCTGCAGCTTGAGGTCTTCAAACCACAATTTGAGGACTTCAATAACTCAGACATAGGTTAGGGGTTTGTTACAGGAGTGGGTGGGTGAGATTCTGTGGCCTGCATTGTGCAGGAGGTCAGACTAGATGATCATAATGGTCTCTTCTGACCTTAAAGTCTATGAGTCTATGTTCTGAGCTTCAGAGACTTCCCAGTTGAAATCCTGGATGAGTCCCCACTTGTAACACTGACAGACCCTGGTCGTCGGCGGGCAGGATTGAATCTGGGGCTTCTGGAGCTTATTCCATGAGCCTCTATTGCATGAGCTAAAAGCCATAAGGCTCTTAGCTAAGGCTGTAGAGCAGACTCAGGGTACATCTACACTACGGGATTATTCTGATTTTACATAAACCGGTTTAGTAAAACAGATTGTATAAAGTCGAGTGCATGCGGCCACACTAAGCACATTAATTCGGTGGTGTGCATCCACGGTCCGAGGCTAGCATCGATTTCTGGAGCGTTGCACTGTGGGTAGCTATTCCATAGCTATCCCATAGTTCCCGCAGTCTCCCCTGCCCTTTGGAATTCTGGGTTGAGATCCCAGTGCCTGATGGGGCAAAAATCATTGTCGCGGGTGGTTCTGGGTAAATGTCGTCAGTCATTCCTTCCTCTGGGAAAGCAACAGCAGACAAGCATTTCGTGCCCTTTTTCCCTGGATTGCCCTGGCAGACGCCATAGAGCCTGTTTTGCCTTTTGTGACTGTCACCGTATGTGTACTAGATGCCGCTGACAGAGGCAATACAGCAGCGCTACACAGCAGCATTCATTTGCTTTTGCATGATAGCAGAGACGATTATCAGTCGTTCTGTACTGTCTGCTGCCATTGTAAATTAGCAAAGAGATGACGGTTACCAGTCCTTCTGTACTGTACTGTCTGCTGCTGTCATGGGTGCCCTTGGCTGAGGTCGTTCAGGGACGCAAAAGACAAAAATGGGACTGACTCCCCGAGTCAATCCCTCCTTTATGGTATCTAAAAATAGAATCAGTCCTGCCTAGAATATGGGGCAAGTGTATCAGAGAACCAGAGAGCACAGCCGCTCCGTGTCAGATCCCGCAGAAATGATGATCTGCATGCCATTCACAGGGGTGCCCCTGCAACAACCCCACCTGTTGCTTCCCTCCTCCCCCAGCCTTCCCGGGCTACCGTTGCAGTGTCCTCTGATTTGTGTGCTGAAGTAATAAAGAATGCAGGAATAAGAAACAGTGACTTGTTAGTGAGATAAAATGAGGGGAAGGCAGCTTCCAGCTGCTATGATAGTCCAGACAGGACATTAAGCAGTGTGGGGGAGAGGAGCCCAGCATCCCGCTGCTATGATAGTCCAGGCAGTACAGAATCTTTTCTTTACACATGAAGGGCGGGGGCTGATGGAGCTCAGCCCCCTGTTGCTATGATGAAGACAGTTACCAGCCGTTCTGTACCATCTATTGGGAATGACCGGTATTTTTACCCAGGCACCCCCGGCCGACCTCACCTGAGGCCAGCCAGGAGCACTCACGGGCTGATGATGAGGACGGATACCAGTCCTTCTGCACTGTACCGTCTGCCACCAGGCTGATGATGACGATGGATAGCAGTCATATTGTACCATCTGCCACCAGGGAGGGGGGAAGAGGATGCTGCAGACATAGGGTGACATTTTAAAAAGTCGAGACGATTTTTTCCCCTTTTCCTTCTGGAGGTGTGTGGGGGGGGTAAATTGACGAGCTATGCCCTGAACTACCCCGGACAATGTGTTTGACCCTACAGGCATTGGGAGCTCAGCCAAGAATGCAAATGCTTTTCGGAGACTGCAGGAACTGTGGGATAGCTTGAGTCCTCAGTCCCCCCTCCCTCCCTCCATGAGCGTCCATTTGATTCTTTGGCTTTCCGTTACGCTTATCACGCAGCAGTGTGCTGAGTCCCTGCTGTGGCCTCTGTCTGGAGATTTTTTAAAATGCTTTGGAATTTCGTCTTCTGTAACGGAGCTCTGATAGAACAGATTTGTCTGCCCATACAGCAATCACATCCGTACGGTCCATGCTGGAGCTCTTTTTGGATTTGGGACTGCATCGCCACCCGTGCTGATCGGAGCTCCACGCTGGGCAAACAGGAAATGATATTCAAAAGTTCGCGGGCTTTTCCTGTCTACCTGGCCACTGCATCAGAGTTCAGATTGCTGTCCAGAGCGGTCACAGTGGTGCACTGTGGGATACCGCCCGGAGGCCAATACCGTTGATTTGCGGCCACACTAACCCTAATCCGATATGGTAATACCGATATTAGCGCTACTCCTCTCGTTGGGGAGGAGTACAGAAACCGGTTTAAAGAGCCCTTTATATCAATATAAAGGGCCTCTTAGTGTTGACGGGTGCGGCGTTAAATCGGTTTAACGCTCCTAAAGTCGGTTTAAACGCGTAGTGTAGACCAGGCCTCATTAATCTCTCTCTAAATGGTCTTGATGTCACTAGATGGGACAGAACACCACACCTCATGTGGGTTACAACTGTTGTAGGCATCATGATAGATCTCCCAGGGCTTTGATGTTTGGCCAAGATCAATGCTGACTTTGAGATGAAAAAGAGACTGTGATCCTATCAACTGAAGGGCAAGTAAAACAGAAGTGGAAGTCTCATATTTTTGGGGTGGGTGAATTCTAAGATGCCTGGAGGTAAACGGATATCCCTGTCTCCAAAAATAAACAGAAGGTGAGAGAGAAGTGGGAGGTTGATGAATGCTACTATGATTAATTTAATTCCTTTAAGCATTTAGAGCACTGTTTACAGGACATATGATTTAACAAATCAATATTAACAATGATTGTGTAATTAGTAAACTTTCTTCCTTGTTTCTCATAAAAAGCATGCCAAATCTCTGATCAAATGTATTTACCTCTTACTGGGGCTGGGGAGCAACAAAGCTGCTAATAATGTTAGCTGTTCCCAATAAAACTGAAACCTAAGAGTAGCTGATCTTCAGTGTAATACTACTAGAATTTCAGAAAGTTTTACATGCCTGAGATCTTGCTGGGATGGTCAGTGGATTGTTGGAAGATTTTTCTACAGCATAGGTTTCCAAGATACTGATGATTGAGTTATCAGGGTGTTAATTTTTATAAACTTCCCAGTGTAATTGGCACAGCCATGGAGCAAAGGTATTTTTTCCTGATGGCTCAAGAGTAAGGGCATGGCTACACTTGCAGATATAGAGCGCTTTGAGTTAAACCAGCCTTCGTAGAATGCAATAGGGAAGGCGCTGTAGTCTGTCCACACTGCCAGCGCACTGGCGTGGCCACATTAGCAGCTCTTATAACGGCCACGTGGAGCAGTGCATTGTGGTAGCTATCCCAACATGCAAGTGGCTGCAACATGCTTTTCAAATGGGGGTGGGGTGGGGCGGAGTGTGACAGAGTGTGTTGTGGGGGGGGAGAGTGGGTTTTGGGGGGGCTGAGAGCATGTCAGCATGCTGTCTTGTAAGTTCAGACAGCAGCAGACCTCCCCCCTCCCCCCGCCTCTCTCTCTCACACACAGCATTCCACAGTAATGGTTGCTTTGTCTCGGAGCAGATAAGCATGCCAGCTGTCAAACGGAGCTTTCAAAGGGCATATCCAAAACAATGACAAGAGTGGCCACTTGACTTAAGGGGATTATGGGACATTTCCGGAGACTGATCAGAGCGCAATAATGCAACACCTCGTTCACACTGATGCTGGGGCGCTCCAGCGGGGGAACATCAAACGTTATTCTACTTGCCGAGGTGGAGTACCAGGAACACTCTAGCCGTGGAGTCAGAGCGCTCTACGTGTCTTGCCAGTGTGGATGGGTAGTGAGCTATTGTGCCCGGGGCTCCTTTAATGCACTGTAACTCGCAAGTGTAGCCAAGCCCAGAGAAAAGGCTTACTGTATTAAAGTATAGACAGGAATTCCACTTCTGTTGATAGCTGTTACTAACTTTAAACTTTGTGCGTAGAGCTTGTATGGGATGCAGTAGATTGCTGCATGCCTGAATGTACTAGGTTGGGGTGTAACATTATGCCCCATATTCTTCATAGAAATATTGTTATAATATGAATATGGCATAACTAAGATACATTTTGTGCAAGATGGGTCACGTGAGGTATCATTGGAAATGTTATGATTTATGGAATGTGATTATCAATATTCCTAACTTCAGATACAGAAATATGTAACAATTACAACTGTGTGTGTATTTGGGAAACACCCAAACCAGACAGTATGCAATCAGCCTGGATGGGCCGTTAGGAAGGACAATAGGACTTCGAAGATACTAATCTCCCTCCATCCTGAGAAGTTTCCTGGGATGCTGATTTGACACTTCAGGGTCATGTGATCATGTCACCTAGTACTCTTCCATAGGAAGGGGGTAGGGGTCAAAACTGGGAAACTAAAGATTCCCGCCATATGCAAATCCTATTTAAGGCTGGAGAGTGAGTTAATCTGGGCTCTTCTCCACTGCCTCCTCGCCCAGAACGAAGACTGCTGAGAACACCTGAAGAAACAAAGAAGGCAGGCGCTGAGTCCAGGCAAAAAAGGTCAGGCTGTAAAAGGAATCCCTGGATATTTAAGCTGCAAGCAGTGCAGTTTTTACCTTCGAGAAACTTTGCAACGAGCTTGAAACAACATTTAGGGTGAGAAATTATTTGTAGCCAGTATTCCTTAGTGTATTAAGTTTAGTTTTCATGTTTTGTTTTATGTTGTCAGTAATTTGCTTTGTACTGTTTGCTATCCCTTATAATCACTTAAAATTTACCTTTTGTAGTTAATAAACTTGTTTTTTGTTTACTACAATACCCAGTTTGTGCAATTCTTAATGGGGGAGGGGGGAGAGAAAGCTCTGCATATCTTCCTCCACATTGGTGGGGGGGGGTGAGTTTCATGAGCTTACGCTATATAGATCTCTATACAACGCAAGACAATATAATTTTGGGTTTACACTCTAGAGCAGCGGTCCCCAACCTTTTTGGCACCAGGGACCGGTTTCGTAGAAAAAAAAATTTCCGCGGACCTGTGGGATGGTTTTGGGACGATTCAAGTGCATTACATTTATTTTTGT
This sequence comes from Mauremys reevesii, assembly GCF_016161935.1. Classification (NCBI taxonomy): domain Eukaryota; kingdom Metazoa; phylum Chordata; order Testudines; family Geoemydidae; genus Mauremys; species Mauremys reevesii. The sequence goes on along the minus strand of NC_052624.1, from coordinate 170,599,494 downwards.
ACTTTTATTTCTATTATTATTGTAATATATAATGAAATAATTATACAACTGACCATAATGCAGAATTAGTGGGAGCCCTGCCCCCTATCTGACCCCCACCCACTTCCTGCCCTCCTGACTGCCCGCCCCCCTCAGAATCCCTGACCCATCCTGCTCCTTGTCCCCTCACCATCCCCCAGAGACCCCCACCACCCTGGGACCCCACCCCTGCTCCCTGTCCCCTGACTGCCCCAACCCCTATCCCCCCCTGCTGAGTCCTGACAGAGCCCCCCGGAACACCCACAATCCAACCCCCCCATTCCCTGCCCCCTGACCGCCCCCCCAACCTCTGCCCCCTCTCTGTGCCCTGACTGTCCCCAGGACTCCCTGCCCCTTAGCCAACCCCCCTGGCCCCAGCCTCTTACCCCCGGCTCCCTCCTCACCCGGAGCCTCAGCGCCTCGCCCGACAGCTGCAGCGTGTCTCCGGCGGGGCCTGAGCTCCGTCCCGCTCAGAGCCGCGTGGTAAGGGGGCGGGGCTGGGAGCTCCACGCTGAGCGGAGGCAGCTGAGCTCAGCCCGGAGCTCGCAGCCCCACCCCCCTCTGAGGGGGCGGGGCTCAGGGGCCCCGCCGGAGACACGCCGCTTGATGTGCTAGGGGTCGGTTCGCGGCCCGGTTCCTAACAGGCTGCGGACCGGTCCGCGGCCTGGGGGTTGGGGACCCCTGCTCTAGAGGGTGTGTGCACCAGAATGCTGGGCAATTCTCCAAGCTGAGTCTTCCTACACAGAACTGATTGTAGACTGTGATTCTACAGCAGCGTGAGTCCCTACCTGTGTGTGTGCTGGAAGGGGGCTTGAAAGCCTGTCACAGCAGCACAGAGTAAGGGGAATCCAGGCTGATGGGACCCCAGCATATCAAGTGGCACCTGGAAGAGGGGAGGGGTCCCAGGGAAATATAACCTTTTTTTTTTTTCCCCCTGAACAAGGAAACCATATTTCTGGGCAATTCTATAACTGGGGATGAAACCACAAGATCAAATACAGTACTCTAGAGTAATGCAATTGACAAATCACAGAATCTAACAAGAACCATAAAATCAATAAATGACTTGGAATTGCACTATTTTTCCATCTCTCTAGCCACAATAGAGACAGAACAGATAATAATAGCTTTTCTCAGAGAGAGCCTGCAGTATTTCTAGCATGTTGAAGGCGAGCTGTAGCTGATGTGTTTTATTTACCAAGCTTGGGGGTGGGGGTAGGGGTGCAGCCTGAAAGACAGTGATTTTTATTGCTTATATTGGTTGGAAATGGGGTGACGGGGAGCCTCATATTACTAAGTAGCAGTTTAATGGACCATTCAATGTAAAATCACACACACACCCACACACACACAAAATTTTTGGGTCTCTGCCATAGAAACCTGGGGCAAGTAACATAACCTGTGCATGCCTGCCTTTCTCTGTAAAATGGGGGTGAGTAGACTTACTTCAAGACTGTTTATAAAGTGTTGGGATGGAAGATGATCTCTCTCTCTCACACACACAAAATGTTAACACATCACCTCAGTGCAATGTTAACTTTGAAATATCAAGCTTTAGAAAATCAGGGCATTTCAGAAGTTAATGTGGTGACTTTTGGGGCAAATTACAATAATCTGAAAATGGTGATGTAGAGGATTTTTTTTTTTTTTGGCAACTGTAACTATGGCCCTTGCTAGCACTTGCTGTATTAAACATGACAGGAAAAAACACAGCTTTGTGATATTCTGCAGAAAAGTAATTTGAAGGATGGGGAGGAGAAACTGTTTCATAGGCACCATATACACAACTGTTCATGATTTGATTTAATTGTAACTTTCTTTAGAGGACTATTAAGCACTTTTTTCAAAACCCTTAGCTTTGTGGCAATGATGAATGGTATTTTTAATTCTAGGCAGTGCAGGTAGTGATGCCTATAGTTAATGTTGCCTGGCACTTTCCACTTATAAAACCCTGTTTTCAGTTGCTTATAACTTTGCCAGAATTGATCTGTTGGGGCTGAAATTTTCTTGGTTGGGTGTCTGTCTCAGTCTGAATTGTTTTGAGAAGTGTCAGCTAAAATGCAGTTTTCAAGAATGAGGTGAGGGGAAAAATACATTGTCTATGGGTTTAAACAAAATAAATGAATTACACCATTTTGTTGAAAAGCTCTAATAGTTTTGAGCAGGGACTTGAAATTTAGCGGGAGTTGTCAGCTGGTGCCAGACGTGCTTTTTGCAATCTCTATGAAAATTTACCCGAATTGTGGCCAAGTTATAAGCCTCCAAGGGTATGTCTACAGTGCAATAAAACACTGGCTGCTGACCCATGTCAGCTGACTCAGGCTCACAAGGGTCAGGCTGCATGGCTATAAAAATGCATTGTAGATGTTCGGGCTTGTGCTCTGGGACCCACCCCCCAGTGGGGTCCTGAGCCCAGGCTCCAGCCTGAGCCCAAATGTCTACACTGCAGTTTTATAGTCCCGCCAACCTGAATCAGCTGGCAATGTAGATATACTCCTAGAGTCTCAGTCTCTACATGCTTGGTAGAGACTTATTAGAGTTTGACAGCTAACTATCAATTTAAAGTCTAGGGCTGAGTTTCAGTACTGGTACAGCAGCCATCTGTGATGAAGTTGGGAAGATTTACAGATACCTTTTTGCTACTTGGAGTCCAGCATCCAAGAGCAATGTGACCCTGAAGCCAGGAAACTTGTTTCCCCAAAACTTCAAAAGACTTATTTGCTTTCTGTGTTTTATTATAACCATTCTGATCTAGATTTCCAATAGTACTTGTTTAAAACTAGCTCTTGGTAACTGAACCCACTGTTTTCCAACCAGATTGAAGTATGTCTGATTACAGTGTGTAGTGCTTTTATGTGGTTATTCCCCCCCCCAAAAAAAACCCCACAAACCACATGCCCGCTTATAAAATCAGAAACAACTTAGGCAGAGAAAATATTTTAATTAGTGCTGGTCAAAAGGGGGGGAGTATTTTTACATTTTTTAAAAAAGTTTTCCACTTTTTCTCCTTTAAAATTTCTTCATCGTTTTTCTAATGTCAAAATTTCAACTAGCTATATAATTAATCAAAAATGATGAAAATTGTACAGAAGAACGGCCATACTGAGTCAGACCAATCACATATCAAACCCAGTATCCTGTCTTCCGACAACGGCCAGTGCCAGATGCTTCAGAGGAAATGAACAGAACAGGGCAATTATCAAGTGATCCATCCCCTGTTGTCCACTCCCAGCTTCTGGCAGTCAGCAGTTTATGGACAACCCAGTTGCTTCCCTGACCATCTTGGCTAATAGCTGTTGATGTATCTATCCTCCATGTACTTATCTAATTCTGTTTTGAACCCAGTTATACTTTTGGCCTTCACAACATCCCCTGGCAACAAGTTCCACAGGTCGACTGTGTATTCTGTGAAGAAATGCTTCTTTATGTTGGTTTGAAACCTGCTGCCTATTAATTTTCATTGAGTGACCCTTAGTTCATGTGTTATGTGAAGGGGTAAATAATACTTCCTTATTCACTTTTCTCCACACCATTCATGATTTTATAGATCTTTATCATACCCCCCTTAGCACTTTTCAAAGCTTGAACAGTTCCAGTCCTTTTAATCTCGTCTCATATGGAAACTCTTCTGTACCTCTAATCATTTTTGTTGCCCTTTGCTGTACTTTTTCAGTTCTAATATATCTTGTTTGAGATGGGGGTGACCAGAACTGCGCTCCGTATTCAAGGTGTGAACGTATCATGGATGAACATTTCATGAATATTTCATCAGTTACTTTTTTTAATTACAAAATCTTACTGAAACTTTGCAACACTTTATTAGTTCTACTGTTGATGTTTTCAATCCACTCCCCACTCCAGCTTTCTCTGGTCATTCTCGTTGACTTACCTGGTCATAACATCAGTTGCCAGTCCAACAACAAAACTGTTGGTCTACAGTTAGGTATTTTGGGGCTACAATTTTCTTTTCACTGTAGGAGTTTACAACCCCCCATCCCCTTACTTTGTCATGTATCATATAGGGACAGTATTTTCAGTTGTATAAATCAGTGCAACTCCATTTTAGTTGATTTACACAAGCTGAGGAGAGAATCAAAGAAATACAGGGCTTGGAGGGACCTTGAGAGGTCATTTAGTCCAACACCCTCTCCTCCTCCTCCTTCCCCTCCCACCCCCCACCCGAAAGGCAGGACTGAGTAAACCTAGACTGTTCCCAACAGGTGTTGTCTAAATTGTTCTTAAAAACTTTCAGTGATGGGGATTCCACAACCTCTCTTGGAATCCTATTTCAGAGCTTAACTAGTCTTAATTTTTTTTTCTAATATCTAACCTAAATCTCCTTTGCTGCAGTACTTCAGATTTGCTCATTTAAATGTGTATCCTTGTTGCTGATGACTGGAAGTGCTGAAAGAGTGTATAGGGGTGTAGTTGTGCAGATCTAGGGGTAGAAAAAACTGTTAATAAATATGGGCTATTACTGCCTCCATTATTTTAAAGACATGTATGTCAGCAAACCACCAGAAGCAGAACTTTAAATGTAATAGTTGATCTGGCATGTTGCCTTGGAAGGTTCTTCTTTCGGTCATTTTCATGCAGCATGACTGCCTGGCTATTTTGTATGGAGTTAAGCATTTTTTTATTATTTCTAGTGTGTTTGCATATTTTAAAAACTTCCTTATGCAAAAAGTATGGTCAGACTGCATCTCTCTTATGAAGAAGGAATTTGGAGGAATCCTTTTAAAGTGGTTTAAAATGGTTTTAACTTCTCTGTCTTGTGACATGGCAATTCTGGGTACCAGCTGCTGCCCAGCTCTTACGTAGTCCAAGGGAATCTTATTTCATCTATGCTTAAAGAGAAAATGAACCCATGTACAGGCATTATGGTGCAATGTACTAATTCTTGCTTGTTCTTTCTTTGTTGGAAGGGGCAGTGATTGTCTGAGCAGCATGCTTTGCTAGCTTGAATCATGTCACTCTTCTCTGTCAGATTCCCTTCTTATTCCTAAAGGCAGATTATTAGTTTCTGTTGGAAATGCCTCAAATAGTGAGATACTCTACTGAAGAAACTTTATAATGATGTCTCAACAGAATTTATGGTGAAAGTCTTCCTGTAAGTATCTAGAGACAAGGTTGCCTTTTCATATATTTAGCATGCCCTCTAAATCATAATACAAAATGAATAATCTGAAATAGTTTCATAACAAAAATTGTAGTTCTAGTTTGTGGCTCATTTGTTTAAATACATGCCTTTAAAGTGTTTTTTTAACTTCTCACACCCACTCACCAGCATTAGTTTTTGCAAGGGTGTTATGCAGTAAGTAAGGAGAGAGAAGATAGACTCAGAGATGTGCAGGAAAAACTGTCAGGATTTGGTGACAGTCTGGATGTAGGGGGAAGGAGAAGAGTGAGGAATTCGAAATGCCTGTAGGGCTGTGAGCCTAGGTGAGGTGGAAAAGCTAGATAGAGGTTTTTGATGCTTTTTAATAGCATAGTGAATGCAGATTACTCCTGAGGGAATTCTGCACCAAAAAAATAAAAATTCTGCACACACTATTTTAAAATTCTGCAATTTTTTTTGTCAATAAATAAATGTGAAGGCTCCAGCATGGCAATGGGGAGCACAAGCCACTGACTGCACAGAGGTGGGAGATCATCCTGCAATCCTCCCTCCACACTCTCATGCTCCAATCTCTCCAGCAGGGCCGGCTCTAGGTTTTTGCCGCCCCAAGCAAAAATAAATAAAATTCCAAGAGCACAACTGCCGAAGTGCCAAAAAAACAACAACAAAAAAACAAAAAAAACCCACCTCTGAGAGTACCCGGAATGCCACCTCTGAAATTGTGCCTCCCTAAGCACGTGCTTGGTTTGCTGGTGTCTAGAGCTGGTTCTGCTCTCCAGGACACAGATGCAGCACAAGGGCCAGGCCTACCCTAGAAATACCCCAAGGCCCTTTCCCTCCATGCCATGCGCACTAGGTATGGGACAGGCAGGCTCAGCCCAGCAGGATCCAAGTGTGGAGGGGCTTGGTGGTGGTGGTGGTGGTGGGGAATCCAGGTGTGGGTTGAGAGGGTTCTGTGTGGGGCAGTCTGGGTGTGGGCAGCTTGGTGGGGGGTCCAAGTGTGAGGGGGGGGATCTGGATGCACAGGGGCTCTTGGGGTGGGGGGTCCAGGTGCGGGGCCAATGGGACTCTGCAGGGAGATCTAGGTGACAGTGGTTGGGGTTCAGCTGGGGGCTCTGGTGCTGGGGGAGTGGGACTTGGTAGGGTGGGGGTCTGGGTGAAGATGGTTGGGGCTCAGTGGGGTGGGGGTCCAGATGTGGGGGGGCTTGGAGTGAGTTTGAGTATGGGGGGCCTCCATGGGGGTGCAGAAGGGGTGGGGGGTCTTCTGAGAGCAGGGGAGAGGGGTGAGGCTCATATCAGGGGGTCTGGCTGCACAGGGGTTGGGTGAATGGGGGAGCAGCTCCCCATACAGTGACAGGAAGGGAAGTACCCTTATTGTTACACAAGTCACCTTAATAATTAACAAACGTAGGGCCACATTCTGAGGCAAGGATTCCACTGACTTCATTGTGAGTTATTAATTGGTTAACACTGAGTAAGACCTCTATGGATTATGAAATAGTTACTTTTCAGGTGTTTAAGTTTTTGTCAAATACACAATGAGAGGAAGCATTGGAGTAATCTCTTTTGGTTTTAGCCTATGGTGTGGTGGCTCATCTACATCAGATAAATGTCAGGATCCTAGGTTTTGCCAAGAAATACAGTTACAGTATAGAAACACTTGCAACATGTTACCAACAGTGTATCAACATATGGCAAATGCTTTAAATTGCTGTGGTGTTACAAACTGACTTGGTACTGCTAAATTCTTTAGGATTTCCTCAGTCATTTTGAAATACAATGTTAAATGTAACAATTGTAATCTATTACCTCAAATTGTCATTTCATCCAATCTCCCAAACCAGGCAGGATTGGATGGGAGACATCAAAGGCAGGTCCAAGGAGCTGTTGTAAAAGGTGTTGTAAACTCAGCAGGCAGCACTCTTCCTTCTGCGTCAATATTGTACTAACTCCCCACTGTGGTGTTGGGGATACCGCGCTACCAGAGGTGCTCTCTTTTGTTAAGGTGTGAAATTAAGGTGCAGTCTGTGACACCCTGGCACCCCATATTCACCACTGTCATGTAATTAGGATATGTTTTGTGCAAAGTATGCCTTTTGAGGTATCATTCTAAAAGTCTTGATCAGCTAGACATTAATATCTCATTGGATTGTATGTGCTATCGTCATATGTGAAGTTATGAAGTTTGGCGCGCTGTGTGTGTGTGTGTGTGTGTGTGTGTGTGTTACTGAAATATGTTGTAAGGTTGAAAACACCCACAAGCAGCCTTTCAGGTACAACAGTAAAAAGGCCAAACAATGTTAATGGCTTATTGAGGAAAAGCACACAAGCACAAGGATTACCCCAGGAACTGTGTACAATAGAAACCTCTCAGAGATAGCACTACACAATGGGAACTGTTTGACACAGGTCATAGCAAAAGAGCTTTCCAGCAAGTGGGAAGAAGATATAAAAGGGGGACAATGACATCATGATGGGACTTCACTCTCCCTACAACAACACGCTTAGAAACACCAGAGGAATAAAGACTGAACAGGGGGGAAGTGATGGTCTCAGGCTAAGGGATTGCTAGCCTGTGTATGAAAACCCGGAAAACCCAAGCTGCAGAGCCAAGGCAGCTTGTGCCTTAAGAACCTGCCAGGTGGTTTATCACTCAGGGTGAGAATTTGCTAATTCACATCCTACCTATCTAGTAGGTTAAGCTCAGTTTGCAGTTTTGTTTATTTACTAGGTAATCTGCTTTGATCTGGTTGCTATCACTTTATAATCACTTAACATCTACCCTTTTGTAGTTGTTAAACTTATTTTATATTTTAATCCAAACCAGTGTGCATTTGACTAAGAGGTCTGGGGAAAATCTCAGTTTGGTTACCACAAGTGTGCATGGTCCTCTTCACATTGAGGGAGAGGCGGACCAGGAGTTAAACCCATATACTGGCCAGATTTGACCAGGGCAGGACGATACTGCTCTGGGGTCCTAGGCTGGGAAGCTGGGTACCAGACTGTACCCCGGATCCATCCTTCCTATGCTTCTCCAACCACCTTTCTTTCTTCCTCCCTGCATGGACCACAATAACCTCAGACCACTGGGTCCTCAACACAGTAGCCCAGGGCTATACCCTCCAGTTTCTTTCTTACCTCCCCTCACACCCATCCTTCCCTGTCTCTCTTCAAGGACCCTTCTCACAAAAGTCTCCTTGTGCAGGAAGTGAAGGGCCTGCTGCAGCTGGGAGCGGTGGAGGAAGTTCTTCGTGAGTACAGGAACAAGGGTTTCTGTTCCCAGTACTTTCTGATCCCAAAGGTGGTCTAAGACCCATCTTGGGCCTACGAGACCTTAACAAATACCTAAAGAAGTTGAAATTCCGCATGGTCTCCCTGGGTCCGGGAGACTGGTATGCCACCCTCGACTTGAAGGATGTGTACTTTCATATAGCAATCTTCCAAGGACACAGACGCTTCCTGCACTTCACTGTGAGATTGGACCACTACCAGTTTGCGGTCCTCCCTTTGGGCCTAGTGACAGCACCAAGGGTGTTTACCAAGTGCATGTCAGTGGTAGCAGCGCTACGGGGGGGGGGTTGGGGTTACCAGATATAAATATCACTGGCTGGTCAAGGGTCCTCCAGGCTCAGTCTCAGCAGGATATCACAGTCACACAGTGCTGGTGCTGGTCCCTGGGCCTGTTGGTGAATGACAAGAAGTCAACGTTCGTTCCAGTGCAAAGGATAGAATTCATCGGAGTGATGCTCGACTCTACTTGCGCTAGAGCTTTCCTGCCACAGGAGAGGTTCCAGACCATGGTGGACCTCATCGTGGGGGTCTCCGCATTCCCTCTAACTGCAGTTCGGGTAAGTCTGTGTTTGCTGGATCACATGGCAGCACGAGTGTATGTCATCCACCATGCAAGGCTCAGAATGTGACCCTTGCAGCAGTGGCTGGCGGCAGTCTATTCCCAGTCTAGAGATCACATGGACAAAGTTGTTACCATCCTGCTAGTGATACTTACCTCCCTCCCTGCAATGGTGGACCGACCCCAAGACTGTCCAGGAAGGAGTTCTGTTCAAGAGCCCACGCCACTCAGTTGAACTGATATCGGACGCTTCGGAGAGCGCATCTAGGTGAGCTACAGACACAGGCACATTGTCCCTGGAGGAGATGATGATGCACATAAACGTCAAGGAGCTCAGAGCAGTACGTTTGGCCTCCAGAGTCTTTCTACTGCACCTGGCGGGCAAGGTGCTGAGAGTGTTGACGGACAATATGGCCTCGATGTTCTATATCAACAGGCAAGGGGAGCACGCTCGTCGGCTCTCTGTCAAGAGGCTCTCTGATTGTGGGATTTCTGCATCAAGCACACGATCCACCTGGAGGCCTGTCACCTCCCCGGTGTCAGGAACACACTGGCAGATCACCTCAGCAGGTCCTTTTTCTCTCACCACGAGTGGTCGCTCCATCCGGAGGTAGCCCAGATGCTCTTCCAGTAGTGGGGAACTCCCCAGGTGGACCTGTTTGCCCCCAGACAGAACAGGAAATATCATCAATTCTGTTCCCTGCTGGCCCTCTTTTCCATTAGGGTGCACCTTGCGGCCATCTCCACTTTTCACCTTCCGATCCAGGATAAGACAGTGTTCTCACACGACATGCCTCTCAGGTTCTTGAGAGGCCTTGAGGCCACTGCCGGTCCGGGCTCCTGTCCCACAGTGGGACCTTAACTTGGTTCTTTCTAGGCTCACAGGGCCGCCCTTTGAGCCTATGGTCTCCTGCTCCCTTTCCCACCTGCCATGGAAGGTTGTGTTCCTTGTGGCAGTAACATCGGCGATATGGATGTCAGAGATTAAAGCCCTGACATCGGAACCACCATATACAAAGACAAAGTTCAACTGCCACCCCATCCGGCCTCTCTGCCAAAGGTGGGTGTCTTTCTTCCATGTCAACCAGGACATCTTCCTCCCGGTGTTGTCCCAAGCTGCACATCACTAATGAGGAAAGGAGGCTGCACAGCCTGGACATCAGATGTGCCCTGGCGTTTTACCTAGAGCGTACCAAGCCCTTCCGCAGGTCGACCCAGCTCTTCATTGCAACAGTGGACAGGATGAAGGGCCTTTTGGTGTCATCGCAGAGGATTTCTATGTGTATGTAATATCTATGCCCTTGGGTGTAAAGTATGTACAGGTGGAATGGCAACAATACCTATTATCTATTACTTCCAACTCTCTGTTTTTTAGATGCTTATAACTTTGTTAGAAGGTTTTGGGCTGAATTTTTCCATGTTTGGTTTATGACTGGATTGAGTTTGAATATTTTATGTGTGTATATATAGCAAAAACTGCTTATATGGAAGTCTGGAGGAATCAGTTATATTTTGAATCTGACAAGTTCCTTATTCTTTCTATTCCTCTGTGCAGCGGGAGGAAAAGTGTGTCAATTTATGTAACTTGTTCAAGAGAAAACAAAACATTACATTTTATGTCTGTGGCAACCTTTTATTTGAGCATACTATTGAGCATGCCATCAATTTTGATGCAGAACCAACTAGTGAAACCAGCAAGGAGTTCTGCCCAAAGAAAATTGTGGCACTATATAGCCCAATACAATTATTACATCTCTATGTACATGTTAGGTGTAGATAACCTGTGTATAGTTTGGCATAATTTATCTCTGGTTTGTGGCAGTTGTAATGGGGGAAGCTGGATAAACTGGGGGTCTAGGCAATTTGGGATTCTGGTATACTAGCTGAAAGTTTCTGCTAATACAATAAGCTGTGAAATAGTTTTAAAATGGTGACATTTTAAATTGTCGTCTATAATTTTTAGAGTTACTAATTCATTGGGATTTATGGGTCTGATCAGACCTCTCAGAATTCTTGTTCCAGACCATCTGCAGACCCAGGAAGCCTGTGCTGCATTGACTTACACTAGATCATGCTTTCAAAACTAACTGCACAATGCTAGAAACATAGGGGTAGATGCTCTCTTGATGTAAACTGATGCCAATGGAGCTATGATGACTTTTATCAGTTGAGGATCTGGCCCATAATTTAAAAAAATTGAAACCTCTCCTGATTTGTATAGAGATGGTGCTGCTCAAGCAGGTGTTATGCTTTCTGTCAAATGGTATACTCCACTCTCCAGTTTGCAGGGAGCATCTCTCTTATTGGAACCAGATGGGCTTAAATCTAGCCCTTTTTTGTGAGATTAATAAATCCTGCAAACCCACCTAACGTTCACTTGGGATGTTGATTCTAAATACATAATTGAAAAGCAAATGACATATTTGATTCTGTATGTTTGATCTTGTAGTCATGTCCTGCAAAATGTTGATTGGAAGGGCCCCCCATTACTTTGCACATGGATGACCATGTACACGTCAAATTAAGGTTGAAAGGAACAACACTCTCTTTCCCCCGCCAATATCCATTGCACTTAATTTAGAAAGCTGCAAATATCTCTCTAGGAATATACATGGTTCCCATTTGCACTAATATTTGAACACCTCACAAACATTATGAATTTATCCTCCTAACACCCCTGTGAGGTAGGGAAGAATTACCACCTCCACATTATGGATAGGAAGTCTGGGGCAGAGCCAGGATTTGAACCCAGATCTCCTGAGGCCCCAGCCAATGCCCTCACCACAAAATTTTCCGATGTTGGGAAAATGAATGGAAATTACAGAGCAGTTTTTCTTGATGATTTTCTTTTCCTTGCAGGAAATCGGGCAGGATGTGATAGTTTTCTAGTGATAATATTCCTGGAATATTGTGCCTCCCTGTAAGTGTAGCTAGCCCATTTAATAAAACAGGGCTGAGCTCTTCTGTTCCAGTCCAGGAGCATGGAGTTGGGCTAATTAAGAGAGCAGGGCAGCACCTGGGGCAGGTAGGAGGTGCCTGAGAGAGGTTTGGTAGAAGGAGCTGCCAGAGGATTAGCACCAACTGGTTCAGTCAGGAAGAGCGGTTCCTGGGAGAGGGCTGAATGCAAGAGAACAGCAAGTGGTTTCCAGGCTGGACTCCCCAAGCCTGAGAACTAGGGCTGGAGAGGGCTGAAGTGGGAGAAGCAGCAGAGGAAGATGGCTGCTGATCCTAAGCCAGAGCTAAGGTCCAGGGGGCTGAAGGAAGGGGAAAAGCCAAGGGGCTTATCTGCTAGCATCTCCTTCAGAGAGCTAGGCTCTAGAGGAAGCATGAGAGGCTCCCACTGGAAAGGCTGAGAGAGTTTTGGCTGGAAAGAGCAAGGTCATACCTCAGAAGGAAAACTGGGGTGATGATCCCAGCAGAGGGACAGAGGACTGTGAAAGAGTCCAGGTCTGGCAGAAGATACCAGGATGGTGGGAAGGGAGCTGAGTGTTAAAGATCTCATGCACTGGGGTTATACGGACTAGGTTGTAGGGTTTTTGGTCGTGGACTTTTGCGCTGTGTTTTGTTGTTAAACTGTGATGGCCTTGAGGATGTGTTTGTATTGAATTTACTGGGATCCAAGAGAGAAAGTGAAGTAAGGCCACTTGCAGGTTGCCCCAAGGCCATGAGGGGCAGGGCCGCCCGTGGAGGGGCAAGTGGGGCAATTTGCCTTGGGCCCTGCAGGGGCCCCCATGAGAATATAGTATTCTGTAGTATTGCAACTTTTTTTTATGGAAGGGGCCCCCGAAATTGCTTTGCCTCAGGCCCCCTGAATCCTCTGGGCGGCCCTGATGAGGGGTCACTTGGGAGGAGGCCACTCATTTACACACTCCCTTTGGAGTACTAAAATGTCAGCAACTGAGATGGTTTTAGAGTGCAATTCCACCTTCGTCTTATCACTGCACCATAAAGGGCACTGTGGAAAGAGCTGAATCAGGCCGACACACAGTTGCACTTGATTCTCCTGCTGCTCTTCTTACTTCTGAGTCAATAGAACATAGCGTTTCCTAAGTGCAGGCTGTTTTTCTTACACCATCAGCCCATCTTACTCTAGAGAAAGTGAATTCTGATGGGGGATACTATACTGTGTTGCAAAAAACTTATCGTTAATTGGTCTGAAGTAGCCTGAACCGGGTGACTCTGAGGCCTGTTACAAAACTGATCATCTTCCCCAGGCATTTGAAAACAGAGGATTAGGGAAATCTGAGATTTGAAATTATCTGGCTTCCTGGTGGTGGTTTATATAGAATTCTACTGCTGCACTTTTGACATTCTGGGGTATTATTTGGATATATTTTAAAGTTAGTTCAAGACTACCTAGAACATATGGATAGATGCTCATTTTTATAAATCCAAGTAAACAAACTTGAAAAGAAAGATTTAAATGACCAAAATTATTAGTGTATAACTAAGTACCTGATCCAACTCTCACTGAAGTAAAGGAGTCTTTTCGTTCCCACTAATGTGAGTTGGATTTGGACTTGAACAATGAATTAAGAACATTTTTAAGTGTGAATGCTAAAATTTAAAAGAACTGCTACAACAATGTGTGTATGTTTAAATGCACTAGAGAGGAACCAAGTATGTCTTAATGTATCTCTCTCTCTCTCCTTCTTTCAGTGGGATCTTGTTTGTGAATCTTCCTGGAAAGTCCATATTGCTAAATTCTCCCTACTGGTAGGCTTAATCTTTGGCTACTTGATAACAGGATGTATAGCTGACTGGTGAGTGAAAAATCTTTTAATGCTATGTAATTTAAATGAATAAAGATGCTAAGTATCTCTGTAGAACTTTACAAGTTATTATTCAGGAAGTTATTTAAGTTATTATTCAGGAAGAACCTTTTAATAATTAGATGTGCCAATCTCTGAAAAGAGTAGCATGAGTTGGCAGTACAAAACTGTTTTAATTGCTTGGGCTGAGTCATTTATAGCATGATAAATAACATAAAAGGAAAATACTTAACTATTGACTTCTAATTATTTGCTGTTGACACACTTTGTTACTGTTGTCATGACAGAGCAGAATTAAATATTTTCTAATTATGTAAAAACAGAGCGTTTGTTTTAGATAGTGTCATGGACTCACAGGTCATGCCCACTCTTGGCCCCGTGCGGTTCGTGGCGGGTGCCCCTTCAGTGAGACAGCCCTTCTCGGGGGTCCACTCTCTCTTGGGGTTAGGCCCCTCCACCACCTGGAGCCGCACCTCTCTGAGCCTTAGCACACCTGTTTCTCGCCGTGGGCCCCCCTCTGGGAGTCCACTCACTCTGGACCCCCAGGGCCTCCACCCCCGAAGGAGATGATGCAACCCTGTTCTCTAGACTGGAGTGACTCTCAGCCAGCGTAAAACAGGAGTGTTTGTTGAGAGATGAACACAGCACAGGAAACTCTCAGGCCTGGCCTCCCTCAGCCTGGCACATATAAGTCTTTTCCTCATCCAGGTGGGCTCTGCCTGCTCCCCCTCCCCAGCCCAGCATGCCCCCTGCTTCCCAGCTGGGCATCTGATATCACCGGCCCCAAGCCCTCTCGGTTCATTGTCTTCTCTCCAGGTAAACAGGGTCGTAACCAGGGTCATGTGGTCCTCATCTCCTCTCAGCCCTCCTCTGGCCCCTGTGGCTGGAACCAGCTGGTTAGGTCACTGGGGTCCTCTCTTCGCAGCCCATTGTCCTCCCACTGGCCAGAACCGTCTGCGACTCCTGAGCTGGGTCTCCGGGTCGTCAGGTCACTAGTCACTGGTGTATCCATCCTACAGGCCATCGGCTGGGGTCCCAAGTTCCCTCTCCGGTCCTCTGTAACAACAAACTCCCTCTCCCCTCACCTCGTTAAACCAGTAACAGCTGGGGACACTGAGTCCCACTCCCTCTGCATGCAACCCACTGGAAAACACGAAAAAAACCTAAGAACCCCCACCCCACTCCGTCACAGGCAGCACTAGCCTCTAGTGTTCTGTCAAATAGATACTACAATCACAAATTACTTTTTAGCCATATTTGCTGATAAAAGGGAGAATATCAGCTCACATTTGGCCCAGAATGTTCATCTTATTTTTAAAAGGCCTTTATGAACCTTTTCACTGTTTTGCTATTTTTTAAAAGTTGTTTTGAAACAAATGAACATTCTCTTGCAATGTTTGAAACCCAAATATTGCAGTATTAAGAACACATATATCTGCATTAAGTGTGGGGTACCTCCCTCTGGATTATTGGGGAATGAGAGCATTCATAGAACTCTCAATTATTCTCCAGAATCTGTTTTCACTTAAAAAAAATCTCTAGTTGGCATGGTTAAAAAGAAAAACTTTATACTGTGACCGAAGTGATATCTGCTTGATCTTGCAGAGAGCCTGAAACAATAGCTTTATGGTTTGAACCTGCCCCATTCATTCCAGTGGATGCTAATTCAGTTGATTATACTTTCTTCACTACTGATTGAAGAATGGAAGAGATGTGAGGAGATGTGGTGTTATGAAGATTTACATGATTACTGCTCACTGTGGTGCCAGACCTCACAGCTGTGAGGAGACAAACCCTGCTGCATGTGTGAGGCAACGTGGCCCAAAGCTTCACAGCATCTTAATGTCAATTTTAAATAATAAAATAATCTGCACTGAAATATTTCTTTAATGTCCGGTATTAAATATTCATTGCTCCTTAAAATGAAGCCTTACAGATATGTACAATGGAATATAGTTTTATTTCATTTAAATAAAATTCTAAAATTAGGTTAGATCTTAAACAACGTGTGCGAGAGTTGTACGGAGATGGGTGAGAGTGAATGATTTGTTTCATTGTCCTGCAAAGGGGTGTGGGTAGCGTGCTCAGCTTTTAAAAGTTTGGGAAACATACATGTAAGTGACCAAATTAACAAAAGGGAAACTGACTTAATTTATTTGCATTGTCTAAGTTGAGAGAGAGCATAAATAGTGACATAAATTGGATTTTGAAAATTTTCACTTTTAATAATCCAAGTTTGTGGTAGTTACCTAGATAAAGAAATTTGTTTGCAGCATACAGGTTTTTAAGTTGATGGTGTTAATTTAGAAGGAAACTTCTAAAGCTATAAGCGATGACCTCATGACACTATAGTGATTTTCATTCACCAAGTAATTATTAGGGGAAACCTTAGCTGTGTCGGTAGGTATAGGTGGAAAATCTATGGGCTCCAGCATGTGGAGACTCCATTTATTCAAACTTGGGGCCAAATCCTTATCCAACAACCCGTGCATTATGGATGGCAGCACGTGTTCTAATACAGTGTGGTATGTGCACTGCAGACGACATCCTTTTGTAGTAGGGCAGTTTGTCACTCTCTGGTCTAGCACAATGTGCTGTCGAAAACTTTTACTGCTCCTTTCTACAGGAGCACCATGATCACTGGAAATTGGGCTTACCTAGAATTTTCAGTGTCTGGCAATATTCATGCTTATATACTCACAGAATATGCCCCTCACATCCTGTCTTCAGACCACTTTTCTTTTGACAGCAGTGCATGTTTTATAGCATTAGTTGCATGTATCTGCAAGTGCGTCTGAATATCTCATCCCATCCACCGCTGGTTGCACAAAGGTCTATGGCTGCTTGCATCCTTTGTCCAAAACAAAATGCAGGTGTCTGGCTGCAAATAATGTTGAATCCTGTGGCCCTTTGGAAATACTCTGCGTTTCATAGCTGGTGGGTTGTGGAATTCATGGGGGTGCTGATTGAGATGAATACAGCAGTTCATCCCTTTTAGAGGTATTGCTTCAGGCTCTCTGAAGACTCAGGAAAGTGATGCTTCTTCAGTTTATGCTTGGTTTACATTTTTGAGGCTGTTTCCACAACCATGGGGGCTAGAAACTTAGTTTTTAACTAAATGAAAGGTGAGATTTGTGGAGCTGAAGCATGTGGCAAGAGAAGAATTCTCTGGTAAATGTAATGGGCATGGAAAATGTCTCTTCTCTTGAGAGAGCTTCTATTAATCAAGTGACCTTTCCTCACCGTGGAAAACTAAGGGCTTTTTCCCAAATCGCTTGTCATAACTTTTGTTAATGGCTTGCACTTACTGCAATTTTTATATATTTATTTGCTGTTTTGTTCACTTTCAGGCTTTGAAAATGGCTCTTATATTAAATAATGATGCACTTAATGCCATTTGCTTTAATCTGTTCATAAACGAATTTGTCAATGAAATCTTTGCAAGTCTAACCAAAGCAATAATTAAATTTAATAAGCAGAAATATGAAGTGTCTGTGTGGGGGGGGGGGGGGGGGCGGGAATTTGTGTTGGCTGCTATTAAAAATTGGTAGCAGCATTTGGGAGGAACTGTGTAATTTGTTCCCATCTATGCCTATGTCCTCTGCAAGAGATAAGCATCTAGCATTGTGTTCAACTTGAATTTTAACACTATTCTCCCCACTTCCTTCCCATTTGTAGGGTTGGTCGACGGCCAGTGCTACTCTTCTCGGTCATATTCATTCTTATATTTGGACTGACTGTGGCTCTCTCAGTAAATGTGACAATGTTCAGCACGCTCAGGTTTTTTGAAGGGTTTTGCCTGGCTGGAATAATCCTCTCCCTGTATGCACTGCGTGAGTATTACCTTCATAATTCAGCCAAAAACATGTTTTGCTTAAATACATGGTCTGCTATATGTTATACTTCCCGTAGTATGTATTTCAAGAGGTTTGTACAAAAAACCAGTTGAATCCCAGAGTTCTTTTGAGTCTACTGCATTGGTTTTGTTACTAGAAATTCCTCCTACCTGGCCCCATTCTCCATTTTTTCTTGTGTTGCTGGAGAATCAGCCTATGCAGCAAATGTGTTCATGAGTTTGCAAATGGAAGAAAGGATTAAACAATGTTTATTCTTTTGAATTTCTTTAACCTGGGAGTTGCCTCCTGTGTCCTGGCAACGTTCATGGCATAACAGATGTCAACATGATTTCACAACAGCTCTTTTCAGAGATTTGAAAAAATCCTTGTATCTCTTTGTATGTACGGTGACACATGATTTTTACTGAGATGTCTTTGATATTAGTAGCTGGGGTTATTCCCCTATATACTCATTTAGAGAATTGTGAAGGAGAAGTCTCATGCTCTTCCTTTGAGTCACATTGTTCTCTGAACTGCTTTGCTTTGTTTGCTGAGAGAAACTAGATGGAAATTTTGTGAGAAACTAATGCTTGCTCACTGTTCTTTCACGAGAGAGAGGACTGCAGGTTGATTTGGTACACCTAAATTATGTCTACATTGCAGTTAGACAGCCTCATACTAGCTGAGTCAGGCATGTGGGCCTCAGGGTCAGGTACTGTTTAAATGCGGTGCAGACATTTGGGCTCAGGCAGGGGTCCGGGTTCTGGGAACCTCTCACGGTTCTAGATCCCGAGCTCCAGCCCAAGCCTGAATATCTACACTGGAATCAAACAACCCCTTAACCCAAGCCTTGTGAGTTCAAGTCAGTTGGCACTGGACAGCAGCGGGTTTTTAATCGCAGTGTAGATCTACCCTTACTGGCCAAGATTTTCAAAACCCTCCCTTTCTGTTCCCCCCGCCCCCAAGGTGCTTGCTCAACACTATATGAAAATCAAGCTCCTTTAAGGCATCTCAAGTCAGGGACACAAAAGACTAGTCACTTCTAAAATTGGCTGCTATTTTTATTAATTAGAGAGTTAAAAACAGTTTTTAAGTGTGACTTCCAGCTAAATTAATAAACATTCTTGAATGTCCAACTCATAGTTTAGGCAGGGGACAGAGAAATAGCATAAAAAATAAATCCCTAAATCTGATATTTTCACAGGTCTTTGCCTCTTTCTCTCTCCACCTCTCTGCATTATATTGGAATATAGATAAAGATATTCCCTTCCCAGGAGCCAGACAAAACTGTTTTGGTTGGCAGCTGAGTCTGGAGTGCTGCAGTAAATACGGTAGCATGAACATGTACAGTAGCATGACCATAATTAGCAGCTAGTATCTTATTGAGAGGGAAGTATGGTATTTTTTTCTTTTATTTCTGTCACTGAAAAAAAATGATCAAGATATATCCTGGAACCTTCTGTACAGTTCTTCATACAGTTTTGTTTACTACCTATTGTAAAGTAGATTGATATTCAGCCCATCAGATCTCTGGTTTTAGCACAACATCCTTAACCTGCACATATATAAGATCCTACATAGTGCTGGGTTGTTCTGTTTTTTTTTGTTTTGGTTTGGTTTTTTTGTCTTTAGGTTACAGTGAGAGGAGATAGGGTGATTAATATATACAAGATTTTGTTCAGTGCGCCATAATAAATTATATGGTACCTGGGAAAAATTTTCTTCTCTTGCCTTTGGTCATATAATTCAAATCCGGTCCCAGCTTTCAGTGTTACTGAGTAGAATTAAACCGTACAGGTGTTTACAGCCTGCAAAGGTTATTAGCCTTCCACAAAGATGTGGTTTAGATTTGCTAGTTATGCTTGGACTTAGTGCTCACCTAAGGGAAACTATAAATAACTGTCTCAGATGCTTTGGGAATGGAAATACTATTTAAGTGTTGCTTGAAAACATAGGACTGCTAAGTTTTAGTTACCTTGCAAGGCTTTTGGAGTGGCAGAGTTAGAGCAGGTAATGGTTTCTTTCCTTCTGAACATCCCTAATACACTAAGGCAGCAGTTCTCAAACTGTGGGTCGGGACCCCAAAGTGGGTCATGACTCTGTTTTAATGGGGTCGCCAGGGCTGATGTTGGACTTGCTGGGGCCCGGGGCTGAAGCCGAAGTCAGAGCCCCACCACCCAGGGCTGAAGCCGAAACCCAAGGGCTTCAGCCCTGGCTGATGGGGCTCAGGTTACAGCCCCCCTGCCCAGGGCTGAAGCCCTCAAGCTTTGGCTTTGGGTGACGGGGCTCAGACTTTGGGTTTGGCCTTCCTGCCCGGAGTCATGTAGTAATTTTTGTTGTCAGAAGGGGGTCATGATGCAATGAAGTTTGAGAAACCCTGCACTAAGGGTATGTCTATATTGGAACTACACCTGAGCTAGTGCAGGCATGTCTACCCAAGCTGGAATTACACCTTCCAGCTCCAGCACAGACATTCCCTACGTGCATTAAGGTGTTGGGGACAAAAGAACCTAGCAATGTAGCCATGACTGTGTAGCTGCCCCGAATACATACTTTGTGTCTTGGACAGGTACGTACTGGGGTGGCTAGCCTGCGCTGCTGTGGCTACACTTCTATTTTTAGCGCACTAGTCCGATCAGATGTAGCACAGGTATCTCTGCTCGAGCTGAAAATCAAACCTTCCAGCCCCTAACTGAGCGTTGGAGAACTCGTATTCTTTCAAAGACAATGGTGAGATTGAGTTGTGTGAGAGAAGAGAGATACCAAAGCCTCTGAAGGGTTTAAAAACACAGGATGCTCTCACAAGAGGTCAGATGGTTCAGGAAGAGATTGAGGTGGAGACTGTTGGGAAGCAGTCTTATCCCAGCAGAGGTTGCAGGAGTGGGGTTCTGAGCTGAGAGGTCTACCGTAGCCCTTAGGTAAGACAGATGTGTATAGGCTGTTCATTGTTTTAACAATTCTTTTCCCTTGCTACGCTGTGTTCCTATGTTAAGATTAAGCAGTACTTTGCTTTCAAAAAAAGGCACTTCTGGGTCACTGTAATAACCACTGGTCACAGCTCCCAACGGGAAGAACTAAAGGTGGCTGAACCTAGTCAGACCTGTCGGGGGTAAACACAGTTGATACACAGGGCACTGTAACACAACACTCTGCCTCAAAGTGGGAGAATTGCAGGTTTCTGCGTCAGAGAATTTGAAGGCTCGAGGCCTGACACCAGAGAGGGAGGGGCAGTCAGACACCCCAGAAGAGGGGACAGAGGTGCAGCTAACCCTGAAACATGACACACATGCAGCAGCCAGAGACACGCTCTCTTTCACTGCTATCCTGAATTGGTTAGCTTGCGGTCTCCCCCAGATTATTAGTCATACTGAACAAAGTGCACTCAGCAAACATGACAATTGCTGAGCATGAGCATGTGATGAGGAAGACATTGATTATTTTTTTGGTTCTGACACAAAGGTAATTCCCATCCTTGGCTCACTTAGTCATCTAGGGCCATTGCTCTGAGAGTTGTTGTTGTTGTTGTTGACTTCTGTGTGACACCACCCATTGCTTACTTTAATTTTATACTTAGAGACAGGAAAACACTACTAAGGCCCAGATCCTGCCATTGACTCTGCATAAATAGCAATTTGTGACACATTTTGCTCCATTAACTTCATTGGCATTCCATGCAAATACAGGGGTCCTATAGTATAGAGTGCAGAATGGAGACCAATGGCACTTGGCATGTGATTTTCTTATTGCTAAAATGCTATGACACTTGTCATATTCATTAAGAAGGCACAGTCCTCCGTGCTAAAGATCTTGAAGGGGAAAATATCTTTCTGGGTGAGTAGAACTGGCGTACTAACATCTGTGTGTGTTCTTATCTTTTATCGTTTCAAATGATTTGTGCTATTGGAAAAAAACTAATGTTATTGCAGTGCATCCCTCTCAGTGTACTGGAATGAAGAACAAAGCTGGAGCATTGCCTCCTAAGGCATAGCACAAAGCAAAATGAACAGGAAACTAACATGATATGGGAAAAAGAACAGGAGTACTTGTGGCACCTTAGAGACTAACAAATTTATTTCAGCATGAGCTTTCGTGAGCTACAGCTCACTTCTTCGGATGCATAGAATTGAACACACAGACAGGAGATATTTATACATACAGAGAACATGAAAAGGTGGAAGTATGCATACCAACAGGAAGAGTCTAATCAATTGACCACCTGCATTGTAACTAAGATTTTTTTTTTCTCCCCTACTTTTCTGATTTTGAAATTTTCTATAATGTAAAGCAGGGTGGTGATAAAGGAAAATGGCCATGAAGGTGAACTGAGGTCTCTCAGTGGGTGAAAAAGTTATTTTCTGCCAGATGCTGCTGACAGCTTTAACAAGCATCCTGTTAATGCTACATGCCATCATTCTAGTGATCTTACCTGAGCCTAGATAGCATGAACAATGGCACAGATTTGCACACAATCATAGAATGCTCAGTAATTTCATGGGTGACTGAGCTGCAGACTGCTTTGCGAAATTAGAAAGCATAAACTTGAATGAACAGGTAAATAGGCTCTGAAAATAGGTTTGTTATAGGGGAGGAGATGTATTTCCATGTCACTGCGAGGGGGCTCGTGCACAATAAAAGGAAGTAGGACGGGGCGAGCAAACTTTTTGGCTTGAGGGCTGCATCGGGTTTTGTAAATTGTATGGAGGGCTGGTTAGGGGAGGGGGTCATGGCCCGGCCTCCAGCTCCTATCTGTGCTCCCTCCCCCCTCCCCCCCCCCCCCCGGGACTCCTGCCCCATCCAACTCCCCCCGTTCCCTGACGGCCCCTCTGGGACCCCTGCCCCATCCACACACCCCTGCTCCCTTTCCCCTGATAGCCCCTGGACCCCCACGGCCACATCCACCCCCTCCTCTCATTCCTGACAGCCCCCCGGGGACTCCTGCCCCCATTCAACCCCCTGTTTCTCCCCAACCACCATCCACACCCCCACCCCCTGACCACTACCATGAACTCCCCTGCCCTCTGTCCAACCACCCCGCCATCCCCCGGCTTCCAGCCCCCTTACTGCACTGCCTGGAGCACTGGTGGCTGGTGACGATACAGCCACGCTGCCGCCGCCATCACCACCACGCAGCACAGAGCACTGGGTCAGGCTGGGCTCTGCAGCTGCGCTGCCCCAGGAGCTCACAGCCCCTCCGCCCAGAGCATTGCGCCAGTGGTGGAGCGAGCAAACTGAGGCTGCGGGGGAGGGGCCGGCGGCGAGCCTCCTGCGCCAGGAGCTCGGGGGCCGGGCAGGACGGTCCCACGGGCCGTAGTTTGCCCACCCCTGAAGTAGGGCCATGTTCTAGTCTCTCTCTCTCTCTCTCTCAATTTTCATGGAGATACCTGCTGTGTGCTATGGAATTTTTAGCTCATGCTTCAAAAGACAGTTCAGACTGTCCAGTAATGTTTTCCATTGTGATGTCTCTGTATAATTAATAAGCTTTATGGCTTTGTCTTCTTAACCTTTTAATCCTTTAAAATGGACAGAGGGTGACTTTAAGTTGACAGAAATTTAACTTGGGTCCTATTGACTTAGCAAGAGGGGAGGCTGCCTTTTAATTTTTCATTTTTTTTTTTCTGGAAGATTTGTAACTTGTAATCGAAGTCTAGAGTTTTAGCTGAAGAAAGGAGCAAGATCTGTACAGACGAAATCCACCTACTAGACTGTGGGCTGTCAGCCAGATTTGCAAAAGAACTATGCTGCCATTTAGGCAACAAAATAAATGGCCAGATTTTCAGTATGGTGACTGCTGAGCTTTTTTTCAAAAATCTAGCTATGTGTGTGGGAATGTGAGCTCCTGGGTTCTGAGCACTTTTGGTAATCTGACTTTGAATGGGTACGACCACTCCAGCGTCTAGTCAAATCCTCAGTGCTCCATTATCTTCCCCCAACCCTTCAATAACAAAACGAACAAATGTAGCCCAAGCGAGTTACGTTAAGTGTTAGAAACCAGCAAAAGAGGGAGGAAAAATTGTTCAGTCCAAATCTGGAGTGCTGCATGACTAAAGCTGTGAAATGAATCTTTCAAGTGGGGGAGGGGAACATTCAACCAGTTTTCGGACGGACTGAAATGAGGTTTGACTTTGTGGTGCCTTGATAAGATTCTGTTCCCATGACAAGATCAAGGTTTTAAAATTATTAACTTCTTGTTTATGTAATCAACATCTACCCTAACTAATTCTATTCAGCTTTGATGCAGCAAGAGTGATGACAGACAGATGCTTTGAGAGAGATTCTCACCAGATCTCACTTCAGTGTATTGAACAGTGCAGTATTGCTCAAAGAACAAATACAAATTTCTGTATTTTGAGCATAATTGGAAATGTGGCCTAACCATAGTGCTGCAGATAAATACTCTTGTGGATGACCGTGTTATCCAATATGATGGGTCAGATAAAATCAATCCCACAATTTTCCCTGCTCAGAATACAGCCTGCAGTGTCCATGTGAACTATCCTCTTCTCATTGTTCCAAAAGAGCTTCAACAGCTTTGAGGCGGGAAGGGGGAGAGAATACACATGAAAAATATAGCCCAGCTGTACCTTTTACATCACTCTGACAGTGCAAAGAGGTGTTAAAGTGGGTGTAAATGTAAGTTTTGAAACGTTTCCAACTTGATGCTGCTTTACACTGCTAGATTAGTATAGAGAGGCCTTGGTGTAAATGCCCTGGATTTCGGATTGACAGGAAATAACGTTGATTCTGTCACGTGAACTTGTATTTTTTTTCTGTCCTTTCCTTTTGTGGCAGAAACTAAGGAGCATTTCCTTGTTCTGTAAATCTGAAAACTTCACAACTGCTCTTCTTTTGGCACTGTGGTCTCCCTTATGTATTGATTCTAAAGGGGTGATCAATGGGGAAACCAGTGAAAGATGCTTTTAATTTTGAATGCTCTTTGCACATACATGAGATGTCCTAACCTCCTTAACTTCAGTGTACCCGATCTAATCATGCCAGGATGCTTCTCCTGTTCTAAACCGACTTTATTTTCCAAAGTTATTTTCCCTTCTGCATTGCAGAAAACAAGTATAGCTTTTAATGTCATATATATTGCTGGCTGTATGTTTAATGCAACATATAAACTAATATTGGAAAAGTTTAGCAACATTAAGGCTGAGAAATTATGGAAAGGAATTGAGAGATCTGAGCTGAGATTTAAAATGACATGAGAAAAGTGAAAAGAGAGTGTAATGGAGCTATTATTGGTACTATAATAATTGTACGTTCTAAAGATAACCTTACTATTTGCCTCAGGGACCAGAACACAAATATTAGTGTTTGAAGATAGCCATTGCTGAGTTTCTATCCCCAAAAGACAATTTCAAAGCAAAATAATGCAGTATTCCTGGGACGGGGGAGGTAGCTTTATTTATTTAATTTATTTTTTAAAGGAAGCATTTGATTTAAAAGGAAATTGTCTCAATTCGGTACTGAATATCCTGTCAGTCCTCAGACCTAGGAGTTTGTGACCGAGAGAATAGAAACTGTATTGCAGTAGGGAACACTATATCATCTCAGTGCTACCTCCAACAAGGGTTCCCTATAATTGATGTAACAGTTTTATGTGGATACAGGGGAACTTCTGAAGGGTCACAGTGCTTCTGGCAGCAATAGGGCTACCAGCTTGTCAAAGCGTGTGTTCTATTCCTTCCTGATGTTGTTTACGTTCCCAAATTGATGTATGTGGTTGGTAGCACTGCAGGGAGGGTGTGTGTTTCTAACAGGATGTTTGCTGCCAGCAAACAAACTCCATGTTAGCCTCTTGCCCAAGGATCCAACTCTCCATACTTCCTGAACCACTGGGGAATTAACAGCTCTCTAATCTTTGCTACACAAACAATGGTGTTTGTCCATTCTGTTAGCGAAACCATGAAGATTCTTCTTTCTACCATGCTAAGTTATTGCATTTACAGAGAACAGTTACCTCCATCTTTGTGGTCACAAAAGTCTTTGTCCTTCAAGTTATCATGGACTTACAGTTAGCATCATACATCCAGGACTTTTCTGTCAGAAGTGTAAATGATTCAGAGTTGGAGATGTGAAAGGCTTCCCGTGCTCTGAGTAGGTTTCAGTATCTTTCTCAAGTGAGGAGCTAAATCTGCTGTACTGGAGTGTTCCTTGCCAAAGCCATTTGTGTCCAGCCTCTTCTGGTAGAGCTGTTGGCTCATCAGGCTTCAGCTACTCTGTGTCCTAAGCTATGATCAGTGTCCTGACCTCAGACCATCAGAACCTAGTGTGTTAAATGCGGCATTTAGGGCTCAGTAGTGCTGAGGCTGCCCTTCCAGCAGCCAGCTGATACCATTTCAACTCTCTCTCATTGTGAGATTTGTGTATTTCTCTGTGTTTTTTATGTGTATCTTTTTTTTCTGCTGCAAAACCATGCATATATGGTGCCATAGCACAGCTTTTAAACAGCGCATCGTGATGCTTCCCTGCCCTGCCCTGCCCTGCCCTCTCCGCAGAACATCTTGTTAGGAAAGTGCAAACCAAGTTTTGATGGGAGCAGAATGGGAAATGCAAATGGACACAATTTAAAAAAAACAACAACAAAACTATTCCTTTAGTGGTTTGAGTATTTAAAACAAACACATGATATTAAAGGTTTTTAAGGGAGAAAAGAAATCAGTTCACCCATGTTCTGATGAAGAGTGTGAGGATCTTTTAAACCCTTTTTTAAAGTTTTGTTTTGTTGTGTGTTTGCTTGCCCCTGATCTCTGTCCTGGCCCCCTTTCTCTGCTACAAGCATTCAGTAAGTGCAATACATACATACATTTTTCTCTCCATCATTCAAGAGGAACTATATATCAACAATGCAGGACTAAATTTCTATTCCTAATAAATCTGCACCCTTTCTTCCCTAACAGTACAACCTCAGATGAATTCCCAGTTTAACTTCCTATTTGATTTTTTCATTCTGTGTATGTAATTTTCTGTATCAAATTATTCGTTGCTGTAATTTCTACAAACGCACACTATTCAGTCATATGCAGTATAAAAACATAAGTTTATTTTGCTTTAATTCATGTTTCAGTTGTGTGATTACTGGCATATATACTCTAGCATTCAAACTCTATACCTATGCTTTTATGGTTTAGTCCTCTTTTAAAGAAAGCAACCACTATTTGTTGCAGCATGTACAAATTAGAAATCAGCTGTTGCAATGTGATTATTGAGAGAGACACACGAGGTCTGAGTGGTATTTTACCTTTTGAGCACATGTGGCTAAATTTTTAATTGATAGGATGTACACAGGTGTATATGTATCAAAGGGCAAATTTTGGGTGTTAGCGTTTAATATTAATGTTGTGTAATTTATGGCTGCAACGTGAATTGTAAGAGAGAAAAGAAATCAGTTCACCCATGTTCTGATGAAGAGCGTGAGGATCTTTGTAAACCCTTTTTTAAAGTTTTGTTTTGTTGTGTGTTTGCTTGCTCCTGATCTCTGTCCTGGCCCCCTTTCTCTGCTACAAGCATTCAGTAAGTGCAATACAAAAATTTGATGATAGGTGTTCTGAAAGTGGATTGATATTCAACTGAATAATAATAAAACAGATAGGATCAGTGATGAGTGCCCAAAATCCTAATAACTGGTTCCCTACCGGGTTTTCGGCGGCATTTCGGCGGCGGGTCCTTCACCCGGAGTGAGTGAAGACACCATCCCCCGCTGCTGAAGTGCCGCCAAAGACCCGGTAGGGAACCGTGTGGTGAGTACAAGCCCCCTGTGCCTGTCTCTCCCGCCCCATCCGACCCCAACCCAACCCATGTCCTGCCCCCGACTTCCCCCCTCAGAACCTGCAACCCATCAACCCCCTCCCTTGACTCCTTGTCCCCTTACCACCCCCTCCCAAGACCAGGGGTGAAAGTAAGTCCAGTGACTTACCAGTACGCTGGGGCCAGCGCTGGCCCCCAGAAGGGGAGGGGCCTAGGGCGGAAGGGCTGTGGCTGAGGGAGTCAGAGTCAGCCCCAGACCACCCTGTAAGGTAAGTGCTGCCCCCCCCACCCTCACCAGGGTAGCAGCAGCAGCCCGGGGCTCCGGGGGCTATTTAAAGGGTCTGGGGTTCCCCTGCTTCTACCGCCCCGGCCCTGTAAATAGCCACGGGAGCTCTGGGGAAGCAGCTGGGGTTCCCATGGCTATTTAAAGGACTGGGGTGGCAGAGACAGCTGGAGCCCCCCACTACCCCTGGGCTCCGGGGGCTATTTAAAGGGCCCAGGGCTCCCCTGCTTCTACTGCCCCAGCCCTTTAAATAGCCACCGGAGCCCACCCTCTACCCAACTCGCCCCGCTCCCTGTCCCCTGACTGCTTCGACCCCATCCACCACCACTCCAAAAAGCTCTGGAACTCCCACACCCACCCAACCCCCCATCCCCTGACCACCCCCCCAGAGCCTCCACCCCCTCCAGCTGCTCCCTGCCACTTATCTAACCCCTCCTCCCAACCCCCTTACCATGCTGCTCAAAGGCAGGCTCTGGGAGAGGGGGGGAAGCAGGGGAGGGGCCGGGGGAGACGGACAGAATGGTCCCGTGGGCCAGATGTGGCCCACAGACCAGAGTTTGCCCACCCGCTGGCCCCTTTAATAACTAATTCTACACCGGCTTCTAAATTTAACAACCGGTTCTTGCGAACTGGTGCGAACTGGCTCCAGCTTACCACTGGATAGGATCATGGTATCGGTCACAGAGGAAAAGAATTCTTAAGGACAGTTACTTGGTTAGAAAGGTATAACTATCTTGATAATGTTCTTTGATATGGGAGGGAGCACTGTTTAGCAGCTGGAGCATGGGACAGGGCATAAGGAGCTCTGGATTCTCTTAATGATGTGTTTACTGACTTGCTGTGTTACCTTGGGTGATTTCCTTAGCCCCTTGATTCCCAAGAACTATCAAGTGGTTCATGTTTATGGAGGTTCAAGGCTGATGGTATTAACCCAGGGGTCGGCAACCTCTGGCACGCGGCTCGCCAGGGTAAGCACCTTGGCAGGCCGGGCCAGTTTGTTTACCTGCCGCGTTGGCCGATTCGGCCAATCGCGGCGCCCACTGGCCGCGGTTCACTGCTCCAGGCCAATGGGGGCGGCGGGAAGCTGGGGGGCTGCGGGAAGCCGTGGCCAGCACATCCCTCGGCCTGTGCCGCTTCCCGCTGCCCCATTGGCCTGGGACAGCAAAGCCAGGAGCTGCGATCGGCCGAACCTGCTGACGCGGCAGGTAAACAAACTGGCGAGCTGTGTGCCAGAGGTTGCCGACCCCTGGTATTAACCTTTCTGTGGCTGTTTCCCCATCTGCAAAATGGTGATTACACTTGTCTCACAGCAGTGCTGAGAGACGTAATGTGTAAAGAGCTGTGGGACCTTGGATGAGAAATTGCACTGGACTGCAAAGCATTATCAACATAATGTATCACCATTAAAAATCTAAACTTGGGGACCAATGCACTCAAACATAGAAAATAGATAAGTGAAATACCTGGATAACATATGGCAAAAGGTTAAACTAATCCCCTGATTGAAGAGGAAGATAGAGGGGAACTCTTGGGGAGCTCGCATGGATACTGAGTAAAGGCCTCTATCCTGCACAGAGAATCATTTACGCAGACAGCTGCATTGTGATTGGGGCCTAAGAGAAACACCTCACCATGTTGTTAGTTCTGTACATCCAGTATTCCAGTGCTGTGGGAAAGGCCAGTAGCAAGAGAGGTTGGGAGAAAAAAGGAGAGAGAGAGAATGTGGGAGAAGTAGAAAATACAATGTTGAGTGGGGGAGGGGCGGAAGAGAGGGGATTGATATCTGAAGACAATTATAAGAAAAGATAAAGTGAAGTTAGGCAGGAAAAACAAGAGACTTATTAAAATTTATAAATTGGGAGAAGCAGCTTGTCCCTATTGTTCCATTATAAAACCCCATGTTATAATTTTGGCTTAGAATATTGACTTAGTCTAAAAGTTGACATATTTACATATAATATACGAAGGCAAAAAAGAATGTTTTTCTGTGAAGTGTGTGTGTGGGGGGGAAAACTTCATAAAATGGCTTTTGATCTGAAAATTCATTGAAAATTACTCTGCATTGAAACTTTAACCTCTCTAAGATTTATTTTATTTGTTTAGTCCTCTGTCTCCAAAAGTGACTTTATCCTTATCTTTTCTCTACTGGGAGAACTAAAATGTCACATTTGACCACTTTGGAACTAGTGTAAGAGAGGTTTTTAAATCTATATCTGGACACAGACAATATTAGCAAGGTTCAGGTTTGGCTTATTATGGAGAGAGGCTCGAACAGTGAATTTTTTTTTTTTTTTTTTGGTCTCAAGTTTGGTCCCATCTCCTGCTTCAGGATTTCTTTTGGCGTCTATGCTAGATCTGGAATAGAATATTGAGTACCTGATTGTATTAATGGATCTTTACCAGGTGTATTAGGCCCATCTCTGACCCGTTCGTCAGGTGACACACTTTCTTCTTCTTCTTGATCACCTATGACTGTTGCATTTCAGTAACCTATAGTTCTCCAAATAGCACTCCCAGTGATATCCTTTGATCAATGCTCGGAGGTTGGATCCTTGAGCAAGTAGCACACAGCAAGATGGAGGACATGGGACTCCTGATAAAATGGGGTGTGAATAAAAAACATTTTCACTTTAGCTAGAAGAAAAACCAGCATTTACACGAAAGAGTTGAGGCATGTTAACAATCAAAGGCTTCACATAGATTTGAACTAGGCATCACCCCGTTATCTGAGGTTGCAAGAACAAAAATGCAGTAAAATTAAGAGTATAGACCATAAAAAAAAAAAATCTGTCCGAGACTAGTGACTGCTAATATGAGAGCAGTACTGCTGTGTGATGCCATGCTATCACAGAGATCCCATCGTTGTGTTTCAAGTGGCTGGTGAAATTTGCAATGAGATATTAATGTCTTTCCCAGTTAGGCCCAATTTGCAGTGAGAGACACTGTTGTCTGTTATGATTATGAAATACTCTCATTTCCGTCTATTCTCACACTTCTTCTATTCGTGCACTGTACCCATGGCAGCTTGCACATTGAATTTATAGTCTGATGTCGCTCTTCCCACAAGAATGAAACATGAAGTAAAATATTTTATGGGAGATCAGTTGTTTCAGAAACAACTCCCCTGTCTGTTCTAAGTGGATTAGAGCCACTTAACCTTCCCTACCTCCCCCTGATTCCTAGATGGAATATAAAATTTTAAAATATCTATTCATAAATCTAGCAAAAGTTTTGCAAAGTTTCATATTTTCTTCAAGCAGGCTAAAGGCAGGTTCAAGAGCACTTAATTGTGTCTGTGTAAATGCAGAATTGGTATAATCACCATGACTGACACTGTTTTTGCAAGGTTATTTGCTTGTGCATGTAGTAGTTATTTTTTCTTCTTGCTAACAGGTTGGAAGTATCCAGTTTACAAAAATCCTGCATTGGTATCAGGAAATAAATGGCAAAATCCTATTACAGAATATAGTAGATTATATGAAGTGTTGTTTAATTTCACTTACTAAAGATTATTGAAGATGCAAGATTTTTTTTATAAGCAGCCTGCCTTTGCAACTATGCTAGAGAGAACCAACTTTAAAACAACCCCCTCCTCCCCCCAGCACTTTAAGACAGGGATCTCAAACTCAAATGACTACAAGTGCCACGTGAGGACTAGTACACTGGCCCGAGGGCTACATCACTGCAACCCCCCACTCACTGCCCTGGCCCCGCCCCTACTCCACCCCTTCCATGAGGCCCCGTCCCTATTCCAGCTCATTCCCCAAATCCCCGCCCTGCCCCACCTCTTCTCCGCCTTCTATCCTGAGCACGCGGCTCCCTGCTCTTCCCCCATTCCTCCTGGAAAGCGCTAAGCACTGCCAAACAGCTGTTTGGCAGTGGGAAGTGTCTGGAGGCAGGCAGAGGATCAGGGATGTTGCACAAGCTGGAGGGGAGGGGAGCTTGGCAGCTGCAGGAAATAACTCGGGGAGGGGCGTGGGGAGTTTGGCGGGCCGCAGCTAATGACTCCATGGGCCGTGTGTTTGAGACCCCTGCTTTAAGCTTTCTCTGTTTTAAATAAAGCAGCCATCCTTAATTGAGGAATCTCCACTGGTGAAAGAAGACACAGTTCTTGTTGACCCATTGCTAGGGACACCATCATGTACATACCTACTTTTTCACATCTTTGAGAATTTGATGAGATGGGCAATTTTAAAGCCTAGAGGAGCTTCAAAACTTGCTCATTATAGGCTTTTTAAAGATTATATCTGTATTAGCTCTGCTTATTGGTAATTTACAGGTCTAATTTTGTAGAAATTTACATATGTTGGACAGGTAAACTTCTTACCAAAATGGTCCTCTTCATTTTTTTTCTTAGGACATATCTGTCCTGTCATAGGGAAAAATTAACCTGGCAACAGAAAAAAGCTTCTTGAAGATCCTTTAAAGAAAAGCATGTCCATTATCGCTATCCGTGGTTCTTTTAATTTAGTGCCCTTCAGCTCTTGGAATGAGCAGGCTATATCCTTGGGCTCATTTAAAAAAAAAATCCACTGAAACTTGATTAGAGAACCAGATATGATCAGGTCTCTATTACTAGACTTCCTTCTCACTGGCAAGCTTTTGCTAACAGTGCGAGAGAAGTTTCAGCAGAGAATAAATAGAAACTACAGTCAGCAGACGACAATAGTCTGTTGCTCAGAGTAAAGTTTTCTGTCCAGTGACTTGGCAGCGAGTGACTAGGGCCTCAGGAGCAGAAATGCAGCATTGCAACATTACAGTACTGAAGGGCAGCTTCTTACATGGAAAAACGAGAATACGCAGCTTCATTGTTTTCTTTTTCTTTTTGCTTCACTGAGCTTGTTCTTCAGGAAAAGGCTAATTTTTTATAAGCTTGTTGTACGTAGCGGGTGAATAAAGGAATAGATGTTGCTGTCTGTGTCCAGAGTGCAAGAATTGAAAGATGGTTACAGGGCTGACTTGTTTTTCAACCTCCCGCTCATATTTATTGCAAGAGAATCCTGAGATCTTTATTTGGAACTGCAGTGGCATGTTCTTGTTTTTTGTTTTTCCCTGTTGCTTAATTAATGAATGAATGGTCACTTAGGAGTTGACATTAAAATGTGTTGCTGAGTAATTATTACATATGAAAACTGGGTATAATGGGCTTTAAAAAACAAGGGCAAGGGGGATTTATTATGCTACACAGATTGGAAAAAGTGCAAAAACGGGTCTGAAATAAGAGTGATTAGGTTTCTGATACATCTGTGTTTTATTTGGGTCAGGAATTACAGCGCTGAGGAAACTTCCCATATCTAAACCAGATAGGGAAGAGGAGTTTTTCCTTGGAATAATCTATCTTTTGAAAAGTAGAGAGAATGGGAAAAATCAGACATGATACCTCAATGCTGTTGGCTTGTGTTAATAGATATGTAAGGGTTAGTCATTTGTTGACCTGGAAGCAGCAGGTCAGAACCTTCTTTTATGGACAGGGCATCTGCCACTATATTTCCTTTCCCCTTTGTATGGAAAAAACCCTCTTTTGTCTCCTTTGTTCACAATCTCCAAGACACAATGTCAGAGACTATCCATAATTTCACCTACAGCGTTGTTACAAACATTTCACAGTGATATTAATGACCTGTGTGTTGCTAGATTTCAAACAATATATTCCATGTCACCTTTTCAATAAATATCACGACACCAGTGAGTTAAGTGTAGTTAGGTCAGGCCTGACGAGAGCTGCTGATACAGAGTAATGAACAAATTTCCCTCCCTGGCTCACACTCCCAGTCTTCTTGCCTAGTTAATCCCAGTCTCCCCCATCCCCCAATCCCAGTTTCTACCTACCCCACCCCAGGCTTCTTCCCAAAGGTCTGGCTTTTGTCCGTTGCATTTGAATCAGGCAGCTTTCTCCTCCACAGTGCTTGGGCTTAGCAGTGGAGTCACTGATTGCACAGTAGAGAGAGGCTCTCATTTCAGGAGTCCAGACCTGCCACAGCCTACAGCAGCCCATAGTTTGAAAGTCCTATTCAGCTCCAGGGTTGAAGCATGGGCAATGCAGATGGAGTTTTCAGGAAATTTAGCTCCTATAATTGTCTACCAGCCCTGCCTACGTTTATAACTTTCAAATTTGTGCAGTGGTAACATTACATTCTTACAGTAACAGCATTATTGACTTCACTCCAGTGTGAAGAAAGAAGACAATAATATTCCATGGCTATGTTAAATTTTTGTTCAGATACTTTGAGCCATTTCCAGCGAGAGACCAAGAGAAAAAATAAGAGAAGAAAGACAGTAAAGACTGGTTAATGAGTCATTCTATATATATGAGGTGTTTCACAAACTCCTGCATGAGTTCCATGTTAACCCCAACAGATTTAAGAAGGTGGCTCTAGTGAAGAGAAAAAACATCTAGCTAACAAGGTCAGTGAGCGTGCAGAAAATTATCCGGTGTGGTCTGATTTATTTCTCTGGAGGTTTAGAATGAATACGTGGCTAAGGCAGCGAGGGAAGGTTTATATAGCACTAGAGATACCTGCCAGCTTTCTGGTATGACTAAGCATAGGTTTACAGTTCAGTCTTTCTGTGGGTTGGAGGGAATGAGCGGGAAGTCATGCATTTGCAAATATTTACCTGCAAAATAACCAATCAAAATGAGGCTACCACCCAAAAACTGCATGTAAAGGGAACTAAAACATCATCCTAAATTTATAATTATCCCAAAATGATGGGGGGGTCATTATTCTCTAAATTTCAACTCCAATGATATTTTGATATACTGTACAGTAAATGGCAAAACTTTTACTCCTACCAGGGTTACATAGGATTATATTGTAACAAATATGTGTAACACGGGTACTTTAAGATGAACATAACCAAGCAGACCTAAGGAGGCAGTGTCTGGGGGTTTTAGGGCTCCGGTGATCTGTTTAGGCAGGGAATTTTCATCACCTATTCAGGCAGTTGGGCTGTATTTCATGCTGCTGTTAAACTACACAATGTTAATATTTTCATTAATAGACTATCTTAATCTCTGTCCTGTTATCAAGTTCCACATGAATGATTTTTGCCCTCCAAATTGTATCCTTATGTCAAACTGTAAAATAGTCTGTGCTACTTCAGTTGCTTGCTTATTATGCAAACAAACAAATTGCATCTCATAAATTCAGGAAGATTTGTATACACATAACAGTGGAACAAGGACGCCAAGTTCTTGCATAAAGGCTGAGTAGTGCAGTTGTTTTTAGGACTTCATCAGTTGCTAAAGAAAAAGTACAAAGGCTATGGGATACACATGTGGCTGACAAATTACTTTTGATTCAGTGGTTTTCATTCAATTGTTTTGATTCTTCCCTTCTTCAGAAAAGAGGTATATGATGTGAATGTTTGTAGTGATCATGATTTCCAGATAAAGCACTTAATGCTGTTTGTTAATTTGGCATAACACCTCAAGTGAAATCCCCGTGCACCGTGTCTTAACCCTGCAATGTCCTCTATCATAATGACCTCAGTCTTCCCTTGTGGAACACTTTCTCCTTAGAACTTATGTGCTAATACTATTCCAGAGCAGTAATTTGAATGCTGAAAGCATCATTAGGATTGCTCACTGTGCCAAGTTTATTTATTGGCATAATTGTCCTAATAAAATATCTGTTTGCAGTGATGTTGTGACCTGAAGAAGAGCTCTGTGTAGCTCGAAAGCTGGTCTGTTTCATCAACAGAAGTTGGTCCAATAAAAGGTGTTACTTTGCCCATCTTGTCTCTCTAATAAAATATCTAACAGATCATTATTATTAACTTGGTTATTTACGGATATGTTTGTCCTCTTGCCAAAGGTCAGGAAGAAGCTCTGTCCATGACTATGGATGTTCTAAGTGAAAAGGAAATAATTAAAGTATGTGAGATTTTACTCTTAATTTAATTTCATAACTCGACACCTGGAGGGATAGCAAATCACAAATAAAACTGGTGTAACTAGCAGGAAGTGTGTGTGTGTGTGTGTGTCCGTCCCATTCTTTGGAGGACAGTTTTACATAGAGGGACTTTTGAGAGATGTTTATTCAAATAGATGTTATCTTTCTGCCCCATTAAACAAGAAATTTGGTTTTCAACAGCACTTTACTAGTGTATCCAAGCCAAGGCAGACTGATTAGCTGGAGGACAGCCAATTTTGTGATTGTCATCTCCTGTTTAATACTCACCATGTGTTTTGATACACACATCAATGTTAAAACTCCTCCTTCTAGAGACATCAGTATACAATACAGTAAATCAGTTTGTTAGGAAATAACTTGATAGAACCAAACATCCAGCTTCCCTGCAAACTTTTCCTTATAACGAAGAGAAACATTGTTAGCTTGACTCATGTAACTCAGAGTTAGTCACAACAAATGCTGCAAACCTTTATCTGTGCTTTTCTACATTTGATTTATAAGTGAGTGGTCTGGAATATACCTGAATATATTGAAGTGCAGTTTGTTTCCTGCAGGTAAATGGCAGATATTCCACATCTAAACACAGAATGTGTTCAGATAGGTCACCTAGATTTCAGGACAGGAAACACATTTTTAAAGCAGTTTTGTATGTGTGTATTAGTGGGAAAGAGGGTCTTCCAAAATTACTATGACCAAGATTGTCAAAATTTGGGGGGAAAATGAATATTTTTTGTACCAATTACTTGCCGTTTCCCAACATAAGAACGGCCATACTCGGTCAGACAGTATTGGGATCTTGTCTAGTCTTCTGATAGTTTTGACCTTCACAAGCTCCCCTGGCAACGAGTTCTACAAGCTGACTGTGCGTTGTGTGAAGAAGTACTTCCTTTTGTTTGTTTTAAACCTGCAGCCTATTAACTGGCTCTACTTATTACATTCTTTCTTGCATTAATTTGATGAGAAGAAAGGATGGAGGTGATTGAACTCCCTGGAATTAACTGCCTATGGAAAAATATAAAAGTGTGTATTTGAATTAAAGAACAAGACCAAATCCGCTATTGTAGCTTCTTGTCTGCCCAATATATACCAGGTCTCTGAAATACTAAATAAGTTTGATTGCTATGACTGTTTTAATAATTCATTTACCCTTTGATGGCTGCAGACATTTTGTCTAGAATCAAATGTAGTATTAGTTTCATATCTCATGTGTCCGCCATTTAGGAGACACTGCCCTGCAAATGCAGGACACAAGTCTGATATGGGGAGATTTTTCCAGCTCCGATTAATGTAATTATATATATATATAATGACCCCCTTAGCAGGGTTTTGACACAGGACTTCTAGCTGTATAGCACAGGCCTCTACTACTTTAGCTAGTAGGGTAACTCCATTAGCTGGCAGTAGGTTGCCTTCTGTAGGCTAGCTTCTAAAAGGAGATATGGTATACCCAGTGGTTCTCAAACTGGAGAACTTTCAGCCTCCACCCCCAAACCCCACTTCACCTCAGAGGCTTGATGTGTGAAAGGGATCACCAATACAAAAGTTTGAGGACCACTGCTGCGCGTGCATACACGTACACACCCCGCTAGTAGTCTGAAAATTGTCAGCCTGAAAGAGTAGATCTTTATAGATGGCGAAGGAGCTGTTTCTCATGAGCTAAATGCTGACTCAGCTCCTGCCTCGGACCCTCCCACAGCTCCCGAGAGAGACCCTGTTTGGCTAGGCATTGCATTGCTGGGACCTGCCAGTTTACACTTTGATTTTTGAGCATTTCTGTTGGCTTGCTGTTGTGTTTAAGACACACACAAGCAGCACATAGTGTCTCAGCTTCCTGAGGGTGCTCCAATGAAGGCTGTCTGTTCGCTGAAAGTGTCAAGTAGGAGTGTGCTATATTTTCCATCCCTTCTCATCCTCATCCTCCTCCCCATTTGCCCCATGGCTATCCGTTATTGAAGGTCTGTCAGGTGTCATTCTCCATTCAGTGTAGCTCTAAACTTTACATCATTCTGGAGTGTGATAGAGAAAAATAAATATTCTGGTTGTTTTGTTCACCCCAATCCTCTCCTTGTTTGAATTGTGAATAGCCTGGACTGACTGAGTATAATATGACTATACTATGATATGTAATTTAAGAAGAGAATTTTAGAGGCAGTAGATTGTAGAGTATGGTGCACAGGAGAGGGCCAATGTAAACCTCTTTATGCATCCTGATTTGTGGACCCCTGACTAAAAAGCATCCCTCTTTTCAAGAGGTGACAGAAGAGGAGGGATTGGGAAGGCTGAGGTTTGGAGTGTTCCTACCCCTTGGGGAAGGGTGTGCCTGGAGTCAACCAGTAGCAATCACCTTGGTCCAATTAAGAGTGGTTTGTAAAGACTTCTAGAGGGAGCCATATCCCACTGTTAGGCTAAAGGAGGGGCTGCTGTGATTGTCTTTGAGGGCTGGGGCAATGAAAGAGAGGGAGATGGGATTGGAGGGGAGACCTGGAAAGATGTCTGTTGCCTGGGGAAGAGGAACGGAAGTGGGAAAACTGCAACAGAGGGAGGCAGAAATATACAGATGCAAGAATGTTAGGAGTGTAAATTAATTCCAAGGGGTGGGAAGAGACAGAAGCGAATAGCTGGATTTTGAATTTTAGGACTGTATTTGAAGGTTTACAGATAGTGGTTGAATGGATTTATGGTCAATACAAACTCTGATTTAAACCTCCCCATTTCCACTTTGCAATCCCCTAATTTAAACTGTGTGTGCATGTGTGTGGTGTGAGAGAGAACATTCCCTGCGTCACAACAACTGAAAACTACACTGAAGCCTCTTCTGCTCTCAGATTTTTGTGTGTGTGTGCAGGGAGGAGGAGGGAGGGAAAGAGAATTGTTGTGGCTTTGTAATGTGGGGAAATGTCCAGGAGAGATGTGACCGGGATCATGAATCTGGCTTTATGGCTAAAGCCACGTTTCAGCCCATTTTTCTAGAGACAGAATGCTGGTGTGATAACTCCTTACCCTTCCTAATCTTTTTGAATCAGGATATAAAATTTGTCTTGAGTGTCTGTAAGTCAGAGCATGCTAATTACATGGAATGGTGGAGTAATGCAGTTTCAGAGAAAGGTACCATATCTTTGCAATGAGACAGTTGTCTGTCTTCTAATCAGTAATCTAATCTGTAGTCACTCAAAACCAATCCATGCTGCACTGTTCTCCTGTGGTGGTGTGGTTCATCACACATCTGGTCGGAATCAGTGACTAATAGAAAAACAGCATTGTGTTTATATTTACTTTTCAATCATTGTTCCCAAATATGTTGTTGGACAAGATGTTTTAGCTGAAAGCCAAAGAAAGCACCAATGTCCTTGCAGAGTAGATTATGCTGCTCCTTCCCATGATCATAGAAATGCAAACTTGTGTGTGCATCAGTGTGAGGTGTTTGGTTTTTAAATTGCTTTGACATACAAAATGTTAATACAGTTGCACTTTGCCTCATATTTAAATCAGATCATTAAACTGATGCTGTCGCAAAAATATGGCCTGCTTGCTCTTTGTTTATAAATCCATGTGGAATTTACTCCAGATCTTGTTTATAAATGTCCATTTTCTTTAAAATTCACCATTCTGTCGCTGAGAAATATATACACTTAAACTTCCCTTCCCCATAAATCTACCAGTTTAGTTATGAAGGTTGCATTAAAAACAATGACCATCATAAACTTCATTAATCTCCTGTAGCAGTAACTTCTGAACAAAAATTGTGAGGCCAGTTTTCAAACTTTGTTGTTCATATTAGGTAAGCCAATCTTATGTATGTTGGGTATCTGTTATCTAGACATCAAAAGGCCCGTTTGAGCACCCAAGGCTCCAGTCCAGTAACACACATTTGTTACTTTAAGCATTTAAGGCTCAAGGTTTAAACGTGTACATTTAAGCACCAGGCCCACTGAAGCCACTGAGTACTTTCTTACACAGAAGATGCTTTCTTCCATCCCCGAGGAAATGAGTGAAGTACATAGTGAAGTTTGTGTGAATTTCTTTACCACGAGTAGTTAAGTTGTTGTAACAGTGTGTCGTCTGGAAAATGACAGTGTCGTCATATTGGTTATTACCCTGTTTAGTAAAACAGCAAAACAAATACTAATTAATTGGATGTAGAGATGGGGAAGGAAGCAAAATTAGCATGGAGAAAAGAGCTTCAAATATTAATGTCACTTTAAAAGATAAACAAATATATTTATGGAAAATGAGGCGACCTTGTCAGGAGTA
Source organism: Mauremys reevesii (assembly GCF_016161935.1). Lineage (NCBI taxonomy): Eukaryota > Metazoa > Chordata > Testudines > Geoemydidae > Mauremys > Mauremys reevesii. Next base: position 170,559,699 of record NC_052624.1, on the reverse strand, counting down.
ACTGAATGGCCAAATATAATTAACAACCCTTTTGGAAAACTTGTATATTTCTCTTTTATTATGTCATTAATGTAGCTGCTTTGTGATTAGATTTCTCAAATGTGTTGAATGCCCTAGTATGCCCTGTGCTTGCGGTGTTGGTAGCACCTATGATCACTACTGGAGAAATGAGTCTGCTTATTTGGGGCCAGTGGAGAATAGGAAGTCAGGTTTATTTAATATGTATCTGATCTCTGAGCTTTTTGGCATTCTTTCTTTTACAGCTGGCAGACTATGAGAAATAGAGAGAATCTTGGAGACCTGCTCATAATTGGATAAAATGGTACTGCTAATTATGTTTGGGAAGCTTGCCTAGGTTGTCATAAATATTTCTATTCACCTTTAAGACCAATTTTGTTTTAACAAAATATGAAAAGGGAAGAGAATCCACAGTGATTGTCATTGTATTTACATACATTCCTCTCCCTCCTCCCAGCAGTGATCTGCTTTGCTTAGACTCTGGCTTCTCTATGCATGGAAATATAAATTAAATACTGAAAATATTCCTCTAGAGATAAGTTCCTACAATTCAAAAGGTCAGGGCATAGCTACCCCACTTGAACAGCAGGGCAGGGACAAGATTGTGACCTTGCTTCACTTGCTGAAGGTGAGGGAAAGTAATCTGCGTCAGGCTTACTTCCCCCTCTGTGCCAATTCGGTTCTGGGGTGCTGGATAGCATGCTGGGCAGCAGAACAAAGGATTCCCCTCAATCCCCACTCAGGCCCACCCACCTGCTTGGGACTGGGGTAGAAGGCTGGTAGAGCTGTGTACATACAAACATACAGGCTCTGGCCATGTAGGTAACCTGCACAGGGAGAGCAAGGGGTTGCCTTATGTCCTGTTACTCCTATGCACATGCAGCAGGACTTGCAATTGAGTTACTCCTATGGGGAGTTCTGCACAAAAAAATTAAAAATTCTGCACACAATATTTTAAAATTCTGTGTATTTTATTTGTTAAAATAACACAATGTGATCACACTAGTTTCAATTATTTTGGTAATTTATTTAAACTATAGTACAATGGCTGGAGAATGGGAGTGGGGGGCATTGGAGGAAGTCACCAAACCCCCTCTAATAGTAAGGTAGTTAGTATTGACCCTTTACTTCTTGTTAATAGTCAACAAATATATGCAGCCATATGCTCAGTGTTACATCATAGGAAACTGAAGAGAAGTGAGGGTTGGGGACTCAAACTCACAGTTTATACTGGCTACTGACCATCTCCAGAAAGGTGAGTAGCAAACAGTTAATAGAGCACATTTTGATAGGAATTTTTTTCAGTCCAAAAATTTAGACCAGTTCTAATCACTAAAGCACCATAAACATTTATAAGGCCACACTGTCCTTTACAATAAGGCTCCTTTACACCACTCTGGCAATGTAAAGGAGCTTTAACATTTTTATGCTCCTGGGGGAATTCACTAAGAACAATGGGAACAATTCACTAAGCTGGCAGGCTGCTACATTCTGCTCAGTTTGAGAGAACAGAGCCTGCCCCACGCCTATCTCCTCAGAAACACCCCAAAGCCCTGCCCCTCCACCCTGAGCATGCCACAATAGTGAGCGAGAAGCAGGGCCGGCTTCAGCATTTTTGCCCCCCCAAGCCAAAAAAAAAAAAAGCCACGATCGGCTGCCACTTCATAATTCGGCGGCTGGTCCTTCCCTCCAAGAGGGACTGAGGGACCCACCATTGAATTGCTGCCAAAGAGCCATACATGCCACCCCTTTCTGTTGTCTGCCCCAAGCACCAGCTTGCTGTGCTGGTGCCTGGAGCCGGCCCTGGCGAGAAGGACTGTGTGTGTGTATCTGTCTGTCTCTGTCTCACACATGACTGCCCAGCCCCCCAAGCCCTGGTGGTGATTTATGTCTCTACTGGCTGCTTTGAGTGCCCAAACTAACCTGCCTACACTGCTGGGAAGGGGTGCATGACCACTCTTGCAACTTCCCTTTACTTGCCTGTCGGAAATCATTTTTCTGTGGGGAAGCAAAGAAATCTGTGGGGGCCATGAATTCTGTGCATGCACAGTGACGCAGAATTCCCTCAGGAGTATTGAGTGCTTGAAGAATAGAGAAGTGTCATAGTCACTCAATTATTTCTTTCTCATGCCTTTTGGCTTTAATCTTTAAGAGAGATAAATGGGGTGAAAAAGACACTGTGCATTTTAGGAGTGTATTCTACTGCTTTGCTGATCAGGCTGGGGAAAATCTGCCTAGGTCTTGATTTCATGCTGGTTTCCTTCTGATTTTTCTCCTACACCCTCAGGACTCCCCCCAGCTATCGACCAGCCTATCCAAATGCATAGCTTGGGTGGTATGTCTGCAGTTCTTCCCTCATCCCTTGTCTCAGTTGAATCCAGTCTCACACTGTACTGGAGCATGTTCTTCAGTGTATTCCTTCATCTCCTTTTAGGTTGTGCAGTAGCACAGCAGAGCCTTTGTTATGCTTGAGTGCTATTTATAGTCTGAGACATGCATAATAACTGCTGCCTATATTTCAGTACTGTGTACTTTGTGACACATTAAACCTAAATTATGTGTCAGGGATGTCTGATTTATGGGCCAGTGCTGCAGTGAATCCTGGGACAAACTAGAAAAAGTGCACCACAAAATGAAAATATAGAACCACTGCATATTATTTACTTGCCACGCAGCAGAGAAATGTCATTCCTGTGAATTTTAAGAGCTCTGCAAAAGGGGAATCTTTATGGGCTATGGTCAGCTGTGGGGAGTAGGGGTCAGACCCCACTAAGAGGGACAGAAGTGGCTGAAGCAACTCTGAGAGGAAGCAAGAGGGGGCTTTTTGCAGGAGGAATCAGCACCTCTTCTGTGTGACTTATGAACTCTGCATGACAGGTACCTGCCTCTGCTGCACAGCCGCTAAGCCTTGCAGGACTTCTGCGGCAAACCAATAATATTTATTGTTTGTATTATCATGGGGCCTAGGAACCCTAGTCATAGACTTGGACCCTACTGTGCTAGGCGCTGTACAAACATAGAACAGAAGACCTCCCTTTAAGACTTCTTTGTGGCAGAGCATTATATACACCACCTCAAATGAATCTTGTTCAAAGACTGTATGGATTATAAATTGATGATCATGAGAGATGAGGCTAAAGGTGTATTTAACTGGCTCTTCTCTGTAAAGAATATATAGTTTTTCCTTGCTGTGACCCTGTTTGTAAGAGTGGTGGAGCTCACAAATTACAGATATGTACATGTTACTCTCCATGAGAGAAAAATGTGGAGGGAATTCACCTGAAGGCAACTTACAAGATGTGGTAAAATAAAAATGTGCTGGTAACGGAGACCCTTCGGCCATGGCCTTTTTTTTTGTTTGTTAAAATTGCAGGGTGAGGCACTATTTAAAAGCGAGACTCTTCTAGTGGCAGGCAGGCTCTGTATACAAACAAAAAAAATCCCTAATCACTAAAGGACCCATTTAATCCTGGATACTGTGGATGCATCAGAGAGCAAAATTTGGCTCACTATGTGCTAAGGATGTTGTTTAGTCATTATTGGAAGAGAGGAAACATACACTTACATTCCCTATCTCCAGTGGCCCAAATTGTTGCTGGCCCTATTTGGGTGTGCCAGAGGCAGACAAAGGTGCAGGGAAGATCCTTCCAGAGACAAGCATGCAGGAGACATCTGTAACATGGAGGCTAAGGTGGGGATTGCAGCTGAAGAGGATGGCTAGTGCCAAGGGCGGCTCTACAAAGTAGGCTGCCCCAAGCAGCGCGGAGCGCTGCGCCGCCCTTCCCCAGTCCCGCGGCGGGTCCCCTCTTCCCGCGGCTCCGGCATCCTGGGGAGGGCGTCATTTGGCTCCGGTGGAGCTCCCGCCGGCATGCCTGCGGCAGGTCCACCGGAGACCGGGACGAGCGGACCTGCCGCAGTCATGCCTGCGGGAGCTCAACCGGAGCCGCGGGAAGACGGTACCCGCCGCAGGCATGACCGCGCAGGTCCGCTGTCCCGGGCTCCGTGGACCTGCCGCCGGCATGCCGGCGGGAGCTCCACCGGAGCCAAATGACGCCCTCCCCAGGATGCCGCCCCAAGCGGGCGCTTGGCCCGCTGGTGCCTAGAGCCGCCCCTGGCTAGTGCTGCCAGCACAATGACTGTCCATGGTTGGAATAGGAATGAGGCCCACAGCATAGTACCAAGAGCACTGGGGAAGGACAGGGCGCACCATTTCAGAGCTGTAACCAGGCCTGCTAATGACCATGCTCCCTTCAAGTCTGGAGGCTATGTGCCTTGTGCAGGTATAATTCTTCCCAGGCCTGCTGCTCAGCCAATGCACTGCCTCCCTGCTCAGCCACTTCTGTGATTGTCAGGTACTCTGTCTGGATGTGCTGAAGGTGAACTTGAGCATTTGGACAATCATGCACGCAGACCATACAGGCTCAAACTGAACGAGGATTCTTTAGTTAAGTTAAAACAGACTTTTTTGTTTGTTTTAGAACAATTAAAAAGGAGGCTCTATGTAAAACATAGCCAGGACTTACACTATCATGATGTAGTGCAGCCTCCCAGGGTTTTCTTTAGGTAATGTTTGTTCTGCGGCGGTGGGACCTCCTACATTCCAAGCTGTTCTTTTTATTAAACAGGCAAGATGCGAGGAAAGGAAGGGGGAAACATGGGTCGATAGCATTGCTTAAGTGCTAGCCAATTCAATACCTCGGTTCTTCACGGAGTCATCGTCAGTCTTGAGGAGAAATGTTTGAAGGAGACAAAAGGGCTTATTAACTGAGTTAAATTATTCATCAGAATATTGAGAGAAGTATGCCAAAAAGGAGAAGAAAAAAAAGAAGTGAACCTCACACTCCCTACTGCAGCCTGTAATGATCTAAAAATAGGGCTTCAGTCTCTGGGAAAGACCAGAGAATTTTAATTAGCTCATCATGCTGAGCAGCTTCAGTGTGTCAGCATGTTCTACACAAAGGTGTTACCAGGCATTTTTTTTACTGTTATACTAATTTTTCAGTTGTTTAAATAAAAATTGTGTATGTGTGCGTGCGTGCGCAATTGGTTCTACCAGTTACTTAACATCAGAAATCCTGTGACTAAGAAAAGGCCACTGGGGCCTTCTGTTCATTCTCCTTATATTTTCCCCCTTTTCCTTCTTCCCTTTCATTTTGTGTGTGTATTTTTTTTTTAAAACTCACTGATTTTTTTTTTTGTCATTATCCATTTCAAGCACGTTATTACCAATTTCATAAGGTCACACTCCCTGATACATTTTTTTATCCTCCCCCTTCCTTTTTGAATTTACTTTTCCATACAACATTTTTGAATGTGTGTAGGTTTTTTTTTTATTTGAACGTCATAATTTCAATGCTTCTGAGACTCTCCTTTAGTTGACTGACTTATAGCAACTCCAGATGGTTGAAATCTGCTGTTTGCTGGCCTGTGTTAAAGGAGCTGGCAGTCTCCGCTTATTTCCTTGTGGACAGGTGTCTACCCCCTTACTTGTCAGCTTGTCAGAACAAAAATGAGTGATCTAGTGGGTGGTTGAGAGCGTCTGTTCTTCCCCTTTCCATCTCTCTGCCCCCACCCCATCTCCCCAGTTGCTGCAGCTGCGGGAAGTCTAGGCTAAAGAACTGAGACTTTTGTTGCGTTCTGAATATGGTGTGCTGGTGATTTATATTACCATAGCACAGCGATTCTCAGATTGTGGGTCGGGACCCCATTTTCGTGGGGTTGCCATGGCTGGCTTAAACTTGCTGGGGCCCATGGCTGAAGCCAGAGTCCCACCACCCGGGCCAAAGCCGGAGGGCTTCAATCCTGGGTGGTGGGGCTCAGGTTACAGGCCCCCTGCCTGGGGCTGAAGCTTTTGGACTTGGGCTTTGTCCCCCTGGCCCGGGGTGGTGTGGCCCCGGGGCAGCAGGGCTTGGGTGGGCTCAGGCTTCAGTCCCCCTTCCTGGGGTCATGTAGTAATTTTTGTTGTTATAAGGGGGTCTCGGTGCAAAGAAGTTTGAGAACCCTGGCCATAGCACATAGGAGCCATAGTTATGGACCAGGACCCCATTGTGCTAGGCACTGTACAAACACAGAACGAAAAGTCCCTAAAGGTAATAATTGGAGATATGCCAGTCTCCTAGAACTGGAAGGGACCTTGAAAGGTCATCGAGTCCAGCCCCCTGCCTTCACTAGCAGCACCAATTTTTGCCCCAGATCTCTAAGTAGCCTCCTCAAGGATTGAACTCACAACCCTGGGTTTAGCAGGCCAATGCTCAAACCACTGAGCTATCCCTCCCTCTCTGCCTCAAAAAGCTTACAGTCTAAGTAAAGCTGCAGGCAATAAAGTACGATGGTAGCTGGTCCCTCTTTCTTAGTTTGCTCATCCTATATTTCTGGCCTTACTGGAAGCAGGATGTACCAGAAATCTCATGTATAGAGCTTACATGTATAGAGTTTCCTAGCCCACGGGGAATCTACCAGAAATAAGATGCTAATAATTATTTCCAAAATAACTTTGTAGACCACAGAGTCTCAGAGAAACATCTGAATATTTTGGATGGTTATTTGAACAAAACTCTAAACCTGTGGAGGTTCACCTGTTGGAGCTGGTCAGAAACTTTCTGTCACAACATTTTTTTTTTGACAATATGGGAATTTTCATGAGAAGGAAAATCTTTTTTCTGGAAGAACTGGAAACCAAGAGAAATTTCAGTTTTTCAGTGAAAACCTGAGAAATTTTGACAAATTTTTTTGTTGATAATTTTAAACATGAAATAACTCCCCAAACAGCTATATTGCCCTTCAGTAATGCTGACATCTCCCCATTACCCTGGGATGTAGAGGGCAAAGGGTTATGCTCCAGGCAAGTAGCAGGAGTGGAAAGGCTATCATGAGAACCGTAAAATGTGTTGATTCTTCGCAGGGAATTTTTCATTTGGGCATTCAAGTGCTGATAGTATCTTAGGCCGTTTTTTATTTTTTAAATTTATTTGTGGTGCTTGGCAACAAGTTGGGCACTTTCCAAACTGAAAAGGAAAGCATGGTTCTGGCCCTGAAGAACTCATCATCTAAAGACAGGCAGACTGAGAGTTTGGGGAATAAGTAAAACATATATACAGTTAAGTTAATAAAATTATTCACCAGTCACTCTTCAAGCTTGACATTTTCAGTCAGTACGTTTTCCATAGACACCTATGCAGAGCTTGACCTTCATAAGGGTCTGAGATGTGAAGAGTGTAAGACCCACTGTCTATAGTGGGTGGCAAGGGAGAAGTCACTGAGATCTTTGTGTGAGAAGCTGAGAAATAGTCAGAGGAGGACAGCACTTCTCATTGGCCCATTAGGATGTAAAATTGGGTCCTGCTGGTTAAAAGTTATGAGAGTGGTTATCAGCTTCATAGTTCTCTCAATGGAGGTAACCTAGTGTCTTTTCTATAATAATAATAATTCTATAGCACTGTGTTTGAGTACTTTTATGTTTTCTCTAGCTGTGTAGCTATTTTTTTAATCCCCTCTCAGGCTATATGTACATGGCACACCCTTAGCTGTGGCATGTAGAGTATGTGTGGCTACATGCTATAGTGAAAAGCAGGTTGCATTCACACTACGGTGTTAGCTACCTGCAGCAGTGAAAGGCGCTGGCAGGGGGGTGGCAGTGGGACATTATTCTGCTAAAAATAGCAGTGTAGATGGGGGAGGCGCTGATTGCACATGTAGAGAGCTGTGTAGGGTACATACTCTAAAGATTCAGGCATGTCTTTTACCCTACTTGCCTAAGCAGTGTCTCACCATCTGTGCTACTATTAATACCTGTGCCAGGGGTGTGTGCAGCCTGTACTCTACACGCTGCGATAAGAAGTGTGCAGCATAGACCTACCCTCAAATATCTTCCCAGCCAAGATTGCCAGAAAAGTTCTTCATGAAGCTGATATAGTTTAGTTCATTGCATGTAGACTTATTAGGTTTTAAGTATCTGCATTAAGTGGCATTTGCCATCTATAAGCCCAGACAATCCTTAGCTACTGTAACTCCTTATTTTAGGCTGCATTGTTCTTACTTATTTGAAGTTCTATCTAATTTGAAAAATCTTGGATTTTGTACCATTACAGGAGCTTTCAAAAATCTTCAGATTATTATTGGTGGCCTGAGGCCACTGTGATTTGACATTAATGGAAGATATGTCTCTAAATCCCTTTGAAAATCATAATCATTGCATCCAAAGGCCTGTAGAGTAAGAAATGTGCATACAACCATGGCGCAAAAATAATTTGGAGGTTCTTTTTCTCTAAGGATGCAAAAAAACTGTTAGCTAGAACGCAATCTTGTTGTTATAACTATGGGGATGAAAATGGATTTTTAAGCAATGCTGGACTCCAGAATGCCAAAGGGTAGGTTTACACTAGCACTTACTTTGATATAACATAAGTTCCTCGGGGGTGTGAATAAGCCACCTCCCCTGAGCGACGTAAGTTACACTGACGTAAGCGCCAGTGTGGAAAGCACTATGTTGTCAGGAGACGTTCTCCCATCGGCATGGAGCGTCTGCACTAGCAGTGCTACAGCAGTGCAGCTACATCAGTACAGCTATGCCTCTGTAGAGATTCTAGTGTAGACCAGCCCAAAGACTTAAAGGGTAGGATTGATCAATAATAAAGTTACAGTGATGAAAAGTCACCCTGATTATCACTTTAATCTTCTCTCACCTGTCTGAGTTTTGAGGATTGTTCTCTCCTCTCCTCTTCTGTTGTTAGATGTGAAACTAACATCTGAGGGAATGGCATAGAGGACCCACCCAAGTCTCAGCCAAGCAAGAAGGATTAAAAAGATAATACGGTCCAGATGTCCAGTCAGCAGTAATGATGATTAAACTAAACCCTGACATCACTCATGTCAGAACATTGGTGTGTCAGAGATCATTGAAACTTTATTGCTGCAGCGGAAAGGCTGATCATAGCAAATTGCTCTTGCAATAGAGCTGATTAATATTCTCTATTTATGCTGCTAGTCAACACACGCAGAAGCCCCACTAATTGTTTCAACAGAGGAATGAGGAATCTAAATTCCCCTGGTAACGTTTTTTTTTTTTAAATGCAGATATTTGTCATCACCAGAGCCAGGGTTTCAGGAAAGATAGACATGGTAGAACTTGTCCAGAACCTGATGGAAATTCTGTCTTCTTTAATTGATGTTCCTTTTTGTAAGCTGCATATTTCAAAAAGCACACATCCCGACTTCCTTTGTGTCCAATTGATTTCCAAAGGGGGATCCAGCTCAGGCCCATCAGGCTGGCTATGGAAGCATTATGCTTTCATCCCTGCTACCTTAAAATTCATGATGCTATTAAGGGACAGGTCTCACTTCATTAGGCCAGCAGGATTAGACTGAACTGACTGGTGTTCTGCATACAGTAATGAAACAACATTTCATATTGATGATACTCTCTGCATCAGTTCCAACAACATGCATAATAAGCAAGTGAAAATCTTTACAGAGCAACTAGTACTACAAAGTAGTCCAGAGCATCTGAAAGCGAAGTGGTGCAGCCGCTGACACAGATATGCCTACCCAGGGGCGGCTCTAGCAATTTCGCTGCCCCAAGCAGGGCGGCACGCCGCGGTGGGTGCTCTGGCGGTCACCAGTCTCGCGGCTCCAGTGGACCTCCTGCAGACGTGCCTGCGGAGGGTCCGGTGGTCCCGCGGCTCCGGTGGAGCATCCACAGGCATGCCTGCGGGAGGTCCACCCGAGCCGCGGGACCAGCGGACCCTCTGCAGGCATGCCTGCGGCAGGTCCACCGGAGCAGCCGGACGACCGGACCCTCCACAGGCACGCCTGCGGGAGGTCCACTGGAGCCACCTGCCACCCTCCCGCCGGCATGCCACCCCAAGCGCGCGCTTGGCGCGCTGGGGTCTAGAGCCGGCCCTGTGTCTACCCTAATGGCACAAAGCGTGCAATTTCAAATGTGCTGCAACCAGCATTCTCAGTTCGTACTGGAAGATGCTTCTGTTGAAACAAAACCAGACATTATGTGGTGATTGGTTATGTGGATTTCACCTGCAGCTGGGATATATTTACTTCTGTATTTATTACTAAGGGTGGAGTTCTGGAAAGGTGGTATCTTACGTACCAAGTTAAGTCTGAATTATCTGACTTTGTTTCCTTTGGGAGTTTTATTGGGAATCATCAGACATCAGCAAACTGGTGATTATAGTATAGTACGCAAAGCAAAAGCAATTGAAATGAAATAGTGAGGTTAAAAAATAAGCGAGTTACAATCTCTTGTAGAAGTCTTGACAAATACATTGTGTTGATTCACATATTTAAATTCTAGTTCCCTGTTTTTGTCTCTGAGTTTGCCTTCAATTTAAATATTTAGTTGTTATATAACAGGTCATGATTAATTTCATTACATTAAACACTTAACCATTAGTATCACTCAGGTATCTTGGGATGAAACTATAAAGTTGAAATGAAAGTTAAGGGCTTGGAGTGGATTTCTGTGTGATGACATTCCTACTTCCATACCTCTCTGGTGTCACTTCATACCACAGAGCATCTGTTGCAAAGAGAGAGACCGACTACAGCATCTTCAGTAAGCTGTTAAATGTGTGTGTTTTCTTAAACTTCCTTGTGGTGTACTACATTGAAATACAGTTTGTTAGATTGTCTGTACAATAGAGCAGGAGTAAAGAGAATATCTTGCTTAGTGTCTGTCCTGTCCCAGACCAGGTTGAACTGATAATGGATGTTAGTATTTAATTGAACCCCGCTAAAGTTATGAATGTAACTCACGGTGCAGCCTTTCCAACATGTCAGTGGTTCTCACTACTAATAATGAAATAATAGTTTTGTAGACCAAGCACTGGGAGATTGTCAGCAATAAATATAATCTAAAGTTGCTTTTCCAGCCACTAAGTACTACATAATTTGAAGCTTTGTTAATTTGTTGGATCTACTTAAATTTCTTTCCCAAAAACAAGGGTCAGACTTTCGTGGCAGAAGCAAACATTTAATGCTTCTTTTCTTTAATCCAAACAATCTCTACTGTTGGCAGCCAAACTGCCTATGCGGCTCCATGCTCTGTTCTGCCAGCACATTCTTCCTCCCCTATAATATCCTATTTGCTTGTAAACTTGTATAGGGCATCTTAAGTACAGACTTCTTTGAAGAGCGGCAAACTTGCTTAGTTTGAGGGCAACACCCCTTTATATGTGGGTTATTCTGACGCTTCAGTTTATACTCTGTACTTCATATTTTAATTTATTTTTTTCTAAATAGACAGTTCCTGACAAAATAGAGGAGTAGACAAAATCTGGATTGGGGGAAAAATGAAACCTACCAATCAGTACACCTGCTGCTTCATCTGTGGTACCAATAGTGGAAACTGGTGTGGACAGGACTCAAGATCTTCTTACCACTGTCATCTCTACAGTACAACTCCCACCAGTGCTGCTACCGGTGAAGCAGCAGGTGTACTGATTGGTAGGTTTCATTTTTCCCCCAATCCAGATTTTGTCTACTCCTCTATTTTGTCAGGAACTGTCTATTTAGAAAAAAAAAAATTAAAATATGAAGTACAGAGTATAAACTGAAGCGTCAGAATAACCCACATATAAAGGGGTGTTGCCCTCAAACTAAGCAAGTTTGCCGCTCTTCAAAGAAGTCTGTACCAGTGGTGAATTAGGGATCCAGCTGTTGTCATTGTAGACAAGGCCATGGTGTCTAGCTGAGATGTTGGCTCTGCAATGGTGCTGCAAGCATGAATGGAGATAAGCCAGGAGAAAAGTCAAAGAGATGAAAGCCTTCTGGCATTGCTTGTTGGCAGTTGCGGTGAGGTTATAATGTATATCAGTTTTCATATTTTCTTTTTTTGTGCCTGTATAGCCTTTCAGTGGCTTGGCAGCTTGTATCTGAACTCATAGATCCAAATCAAACTCCTTGGAAGTGCTTCTTGCAATCAAACTTTGTGGCTTTTTTGATTCAGTGACAGCATACCTCAATGTGTTGTGCCTCTGTGTAATCTAACAATTTAAAATAAAATTTTAAGGGCTCTCTGGCATGCCAATAAGCCAATCACACTTAGTTTTGATGGAGTGTCTGTCCCCATATGAGCCACAAATGTTCTTCCCCGGGCTCTGTAATTTGTCAGCTATGGTTGTATCTGTTGGTTTTTTTTTTCCCCCATTAACCTAGTTGTCAGTTATCCGGAATGAAGTGGTGTTAGTGGTCAGAGCATAGACCTGGGAGTCAGGAATCCTGAGTTCTGGTTCCAACTCTGCTACTGTCTCACCATGTGACTTTAGACGGGTTACTTATCCCTTTCTCTTAATTTCCTCATCTGCAAAATTGGGGATATTGTTGTATGTAAAGTAAATAAGGTTTTTAAAATGTTTAAGAAGCTCCATTTAAAATTAAATTAAAATGCAGAGCCCCCCAGACCGGTGGCCAGGACCCCAGCATTGTGAGTGCCACTGAAAATCAGCTCGTGTGCCGCCTTCGGCACGCGTGCCATAGGTTGCCTACCCCTGTACTAGTATTTTGTTTCAACAGTAATTTGTCATCTGTTGGACCAAGGAAACGATTGTACTTTTTACATCAAAGGGGCTTGTGCTTGAGCATCTCCACTGATAGCAACTGGGGCAGTGTCCCAGGAGAAGAGCTGTTCTTTGAGACAGCCAGTTCCAAAGCTCTTAGTGGCTTTATAGATTAAAATGAACTCCTTGAATTCCTCCCAGAAATGTATTGACAGCCAGTGAAAATTATGGAGCATAAGAGTTGTCCTCTGCATAATGCACCAATACATGACATGCTGTATTTGCACCAGCTTCAGCTTCCAGCTAGTCTTTGAAGGCAAAGCACTCTACAGTTATTTAATATCGAGGTGGCAAATACATGAGTAATCACTGCAATGTTGTCAACTCTAATGATCTTTCCACAAGTGACATGATTTTGGCTGGAGTCAGTCTCGGGATAATGAAAGAAGCTTCTCTCGCAAATTTGAGCCCTCTGATTGGCTGCCTGCCCCACTTGCCTGCCTCCTGAGGTAGAATAACCAGTCAGAGCTGCTGCAGGCAGAGCTCTCTCTGCTCCCTATAGCAACCCAAAGCCATTCTCGCAGGAGGGCAGGGGGACAACAGAGCTAAAGAGCCCAGGAGTTCAGAGTGGCTCTGCTCCTTCTCTCCTCCTGTGAGCAATGGGGACAGGATGGTGCTTCTACTCCTTCCCCCTTCCTCCCTGCAGCACACAACCTAAGAATGGGGAGTGGGGGTGAAGAGCCCATGGAGCTGCCTCCCCCAGCCTGGAAGAAGGGAGAGGGGACCCCGCTGCGGTCGGAGAGTGAAGAGCCCCCGGAGGAGCAGAACAGAGGCTGGGGAGAGGATAGTGGAACTGATGGGATGGTGGGGGAGTGAATTTATGGAGGTGGGAGCAGAGTAGGTGCAGAATTAACTACTGGGCAGGGAATGAGCAGACTGGGAAGGAGGGGAGTAAAGTCCTGCAGCAACAGCCAAAATAGTCTTACCCAATATATGTGAGCGCATTGGCAACGCTAGCTGTCGTGCACACGTTGGGGATGGGCAAGGGGGAGTTCAGAAATCAAAAGACAGACCAAACATGCACAGTACAGTCTTTAGGTCTGGGGGGAAGTAGAGGGGAGGAACTCACACACCATGATTTTTTGGAGTCTGACTCATGATTTTTGAGTCGGCAGGACTGGTAATGGTGGCAACTGTCTGTACTGAGGGAAAAAGCTGCATGCTCAAGTGTGCAGGTTTCAACTGAGGCTTTGAACTGGGACACTTTGTATTCATTGTCACTGAAAATTTTAAACTTAGAGTGTATTAGTTTATACCTGTACAGTCCTAGTGTCCGCAATTAATTTGTGTTCAAGGCCTCAAAGAGCATATACCTTTAGATGTAAGGACAAGGCAGAGACTTGCGTGGATTTTAAGTGGCTAGCAGAATAGGTAAAAGCTCATATGGCATTTAAACACTGCCAAGTTTCCATGTATAAAATGTCAAATGCACCTTTTAAACATGAGATCTTAGTACATGCCCACCTTCCTTGTAAGTGGCCAGGGAGAGAGCTTTTCACGTCAGTATAAGTTTTATTGTATACAGCTCTGTATAATCGTTATAGTAACTGATCTAATGACAATCTCCTTATAGGCCTCAAATTTTGTCTCTCATACGTGGTGTCTTATTAAAGAGGAGTGAGAGTGATGGAGCTAAACTGGTGCTTTTAAGTCTCTCATAGCTGTACTGTCTCAGAAAATGCTTGTGCATCTTGAAGCCTCCTGGACAATTGATTGCTTTAATGTAAACATTCCAGTCCTTGGAGCTTAGAAGTAGGTCATAGGCGGTGAGTGAAAAAGGGAGGGTGGAGTAGTTTGGAGATATAAGGGAGTGGCCTCCATTTCTAGATTGGGATAAATAGTGAGGTGGGTAGCATTCAGAATGATTGTTCTAACTTTGTTCCCAGGAGGTTTATTGAAATTTGTGCTAGGGCAGGAATTCTGGTGCTCATGTAATTTTACCTCTGATTGAGATCAGATTCAGCTAATTAATCTGCAGGTCTGAAAGGGTAGATTTTGGTGGTGTTTGTTAAAATATATCTTCAGGTACCATGTCTCAGTTTAGCAGCGGGAGATAAGTTCAGTAGTGGACCCTACTTTAGTGACAGTGTTAAATCCCAGACCTCAGAACAAACACTATTGTGCCCTATGCTCAGCATTTCTGTGTGTGCTGGCTTTCCAGAATGACACTGAGATATCCTGCATTAAAGGACTAGCAGAAGGGTCATCCAGGGCTCTCATTGAGAATCGTGTAGGACTGAAAGGGACCTCAAAAGGTCTTTTAATCATCCCCCAATGCTGAAGCAAGACCAAGTATACCTCGACCATCCCTGATAGGATTCCACAATCTCCCTTGGTAACCTATTCCAGGACTTAACTACCCATATAGCTAGAAAGTTTTTTCCTAATATATAACCTACATCTTCCTTGCTACAGATTAAGCCAATTACTACTTGTCCTACCTTAAGCGGATGTGGAGAACAGTTGATCACCTTCCTTTTTATAACAGCCCTTAACGTATTTGGTATCTCTCTCCGCCCCCAGTCTTCTTTTCTGAAGACTAAACACACTCAGTTTCTTTAACCTTTCCTCATAGGTCAGAGTCTCTAAATCTTTTATTATTTTTGCTGCTCTCCTCTGGATTTTCTCCAATTTGTCAGTATCTTTCTTGATGTGTGGGGCCCAAACCTGAACTCAATATTCCAGGTGAGGCCTCACCAGTGCCAAGTGGAGTGGAATAATTGTCTCCCGTGTCATAGATCTGACTCTCCTGTTAATGCACCCTAGAATACTATTAGCTTTTTTGACAATTTCATGTTATTGGCTCACATTCCATTTGTGATTCACTGTCGCCCTGAGATCCTGTTCAACAGTATTACAGCCTTGCCATTTATTGCCCATTTTGTATTTGTGCATTTGATTTTTACCTTCCTAAGTGTCGTAACTTGCATTTGTCTTTATTGAATTTCATTTGTTGATTTCAGACCAGTTCTCCAATTTAACCAAGGTCCTTTTGAATTATAATCCTGTCCTCCAAAGTGCTTGCCGCTACTCCCAGTTTAGTGTCATAAGTATACTCTCCACCCTAGTATACAAGTCATTAATGAAAATATTGATTAGTACCAGACCTATGTACAGACCCCATTATATAGATCATTCCACTTTGACAGTGAACTGTTGATAACTAGTCTTTGAATTCATATTTTCAGTTGTGCACCCACTTTATAGAAATTACATCTAGATCACATTTCCCTAGTTTGCTTATGAGACTGTCATGTGGGACTGTATCAAAAGGTTGGCTAATATCAAGATAAATCACATCTACTGCTTCCACCCATCCACTGGACCGTAACTCTGTCAAAGAAGGAAATTAGCTTGGTTTGACATGGTTTGTTCTTGACAAATCTGTGTTGGCTGTTATTTATCACTCTGTTATCCTCTAGGTGCTTACAAATTGATTGTTTAATAATTTGTTCCATTATCTTTCCAGATATCAAAATTAGGCTATAATTGCCCAGGTCCTCTTTGTTTCCCCCTTTTTAAAGATGGGTATTATGTTTGCCCTTCTCTGATTCTCTGGGACCTCACCTGTCCTCCATGAGGTCTTGAAAATAATTGCTAACAGTTCTGAGATTCAAGTATCAGAGGGGTAGCCGTGTTAGTCTGGATCTGTAAAAGCAGCAAAGAGTCTTGTGGCACCTTATAGACTAACAGACGTTTTGGAGCATGAGCTTTCGTGGGTGAATACCCACTTCTTCGGATGCATGCATGCTAAGTTCTGAGATTGCTTCAGCTAGTTCCTTAAGTGCCTTAGGGTGAACTTTATCAAGCCCTGCTGACTTGAATACATCTAATTTACCTAAATATTTTTAATTTTAATTTACCCAATCTAATTATCTAAGTAATTTATCTAATTTATCTGACCCTTGTGGTCCATCCTAACCTTGTGATTCTATAAATTTGTTCCTTCCGTACTATGGTTTGTATTTCTTGCCCCTTGTGGTTAATATTAGTTGTGCTAAGCATCTGATCACAATAAACTTTTTTATTGAAGACTGACATAAAATAGACATTAAACATTTAAAACTTCTTCATGTCATCAGTTATTAGCTCTCCTTCCCCACTAAGTAATGGATTGACATTTTCCTTCATCTTTCTCTTGCTCCTACTGTATTTAGAGAAACTTTTCTTATTTTCTTTTATGTCCCTTGCTAGATGTCATTTTGTGCCTTAGCCTTTTTTATTTTTGTCCCTACATGTTTGTGCTGTTCTTTTGTACTTCTCCTTGGCAATACGGCCATGTTTCCACTTTTTGTAGGATGCCTTTTTGATTTTTCATGTCCTTAAAGAGCTCCTGATGCAACCATATTGGCCTCTTACTATTCTTCCTATCTTTCCTTTGCATCAGGATAGTTTGCTGTTGTGCCTTAAATATTGTCTCCTTGAGAAAACTGCCAGCTCTCCTGAACTTTTTTATCTGTTAGATTTTCTTCCCATGGGATCTTTGTACCATGGGAGGTACAAGTAGGTTAAAGTCTGCCTTTTTGAAGTCCATAGTATTTATTCTGCTACTCTCACTTCCTCCTTTCCTTAGAATCGTGAAGCCTATAATTTCATGATCACTTTCACCCAAACTGCCTTCCACCTTCAGATTCACAAACAATTCCTTCCTGTTAGAATGAAGTCTAAAATGGCTGACACCCCCCCCCCCCCCGGTTACTTCCTCCGCTTTCTGACACAAGAAGTTGTCCCCAGATATTCCAAGAATTTATTAGACCTTTTGTGTTTTGCCATATTGCTTTTCCAACAGATGTCTGGGTAAAGTCCCCCATTATTACTATGTCTTGTGTTTTGGATATTTCAGTTATTTGTTCTGTAAATGCCTCCCACCACCCATCCTGATTTGGTGGTCTATAGTAGACCCATATCATGATGTCATCCCTGTCTTCTCCCCTTTTACCTATACTCAGAGACTTTCAACTGGTTTTACTTTCATCACTTTTTGGACCTGAGAACAAATGAATATATTATCTTGATGTGTAATGCAGCATGTCTTCCTTTTTGTCCTGTCCAGAAAAACTAAACTCTTCTGTACCCATATTCCAGTCATCAGATTTATCTCACCAAGTTTCAGTGATGGCAATAGAGGATTTGAAGTGGACAACATAGTACTGGAGTTGGATCTTTATGGCCCAGGGCTGTCCTTTGACTCCCTTCAGATTTTCTGTACATATCTGAAGACAGAACGTAGTCCTTGGCAAAGCTGAGAGCTGCCATTATCTGTAGAGTGTTTCTGAAGCACCAAGCAGGCATATTGGTTAACTCCAGAAGAAAATAACAAATTTTACATACCTATGTTCTGCACTTGAGTTTTGGTGTGATGCTCATAATGTGAATCTAATAGTATGAATTTGAGATTCTGAGCACCTCAAGCGCCCTGTTCAGCCTAGTGGTGCTGACCACATCTATAAAACGGGCTATAACCTCTTTCTGAGGTGTTCCCCATGGGTGAGGCTGTTCCATATAAGTGTATAATGGATGTAAAGTAAACCAATATCTTCTAACTGAACAAGAGCACTCCATTGCTCACATTGAAGCATTCGCACATTCATTGACCAAGCCTACCTTTTCCCTGGCTTCAGTTTTACTCATTTATCTACCACACATTTCCTGTTATCCAGAGAGTGAAAAAAAAATTTACACAAAAATGCTTTCCCTTAAATAAGAGTTAAGTTTAACCCTCATTTAATAGTAATAAGGCCTAGTGTTGGTATAGAACAGGGGTCGGCAGCCTTTCAGAAGTGGTGTGCTGAGTCTATATTTATTCACTCTAATTTAAGGTTTTGCATGCCAGTAATACATTTAACGTTTTTAGAAGGTCTCTTTCTATAAGTCTATAATGTATAACTAAAGTATTTTGTATGTAAAGTAAATAAGGTTTTTAAAATGTTTAAGAAGCTTCATTTAAAATTAAATTAAAATGCAGAGCCCCCCCGCACCGGTGGCCAGGACCCAGGCAGTGTGAGTGCCACTGAAAATCAGCTCGCGTGCCACAGGTTGCCTACCCCTGGTATAGAAAGACCAGCATGTCTTGATCCTGCTGCAATGCCATAAAACTACCATTCTGGCTATTGAGAAGAGGATCAGAAAACTGCTATAAAAGAGTGGTGGACTTTGTAACTCTGTGTGAGAGAGACTTTATATTTAAATATACTATACATTATAATATTCTACAGTACAAATCCAAAACAGCGGCACTAGTGGAAGATAAGGAGGTTTGGACCATTAATGTGGAATATTTGAGTGCTTTTATGTAAGGGTTTTTCTCCAATATGCTGTATCTGTACTAACCCCAGTGGCATCCATAGATATGCTTTTTGTTGTATTGAGGTAAAAGTAAATTTATTCAATGTACTGGGGAAAAATATTACTCGAGAATGTTTCCATTCTTTCTTTTAAGATATTTGATCTTTCTACTAGTGTACTGATTCCTTGGGAAAAGAAGATAACCTAGAGATTAATACAAGTTTCTGAAAGCCAGTTCTTTTCTACAAGTGCACATCTGGTTCATACATTTCTCAGAGACTGTAACATTAATTCTGCCAGGGCATTTCTCAGCTGTGCTAAGAAATGGCATACCAGCCATTCAAAGCCACTTTTTTTCAAATGTTTGTCTGGAGAACAAGGGTTTGCAGTAATGAGAGATTGCAGTTCCTTGCTTGTAATGCTCACATCTAACTAATGGCAACATCTGGCCTGCAAAATCATTTATTGTGATTGATGATTCAGGATCTACAAAGGACCCAGTTTGACTGTCAGATCCCAGGCTGAATTTACAGGGCAGGGAGTAAGACAAATGTCTTTTTACTTGAAAATTGAGCAAATCTGTTATGGATTAATTTAAATAGAGCAAGTTGTAGAAGTCCACTATGCTATTATTTTTAATAAGGTCACTTGTCAGAGTAGTAATGCACTTGTAAGTCACTATATTTGTATAGTTTGCCTGCTGAATTGAGGCACTCTAGAATATGTCTTTTGTTTTGTTTACCTGTATCTGTAACATGTATGCTCTGTCAGTCTTTGCTCCTGACATGTAAATGACCCAATCTTCAGCCAAGCTTTGAAGAGGCACCTTGATCAGAGTCCGAGACAGCAGCTGTGTATCTATGCTCCATTTCAAAGCAGAGCTAAATTTTTGTATTGGAAACCTATTACTATGTAAAAAATTTCTTTGAAGACGAGTTTAAACCTAATTTTTTTTTTCAAACCAAGTCCAACACCCTTACCCACTCCCCCAAAAAAGATTTTCTTACCAAAAATTCCACAACTTCAAAATACCTAAAATATTAAGAAGTTTGGAAATTAGCAGGTAATGTATCCAATAATATTTGAAATAAAGGGTTACGTGGCTGCGGAAACCATCTCTAGATCCTTTACCTTACTTAGAGCCCAATTGCAAAGCCTTTTGTAAGCTATTGAACACTTATTCACAAAAATAATCCCACTGTGGGGCTAATTGTGTAAATAATCCTCACTAACCTGTGTCCCATTTGCAGTTGGGCCCTTTCTAATTTGAAAACTCCAATAAATTGCAGTGGTTCTTATCTTCATTGGTGTGTGTGCAGGAGGGTGACCATATTTCCCTATGCTGAATATGGGTAAAATTACTCATATTCAAGCGAGTTCAACGGCAATCAGTTGTACAAGCATTCAAATTAACATCAAGTTGACTGAGCCCCCTGTTAAAGAGAAATACTATATAGTTGGATTCTTTTTATTTACCTTCTTATCTTTAAGGCTTTAGGGCTCACACAAGGAGGGTTGGCACACACACCCCTACCGCCCCCCCCCCCCACACACACAGGAAGGGTTCTCTCACACACACGCACGCACGTGCCTGTACACTTCTCTCACACAGCAGGGATGACCGACTGACCCGGCGCTCTCCGTCCTCCGTGCCTGGCTGGGCCCCTGGGATGGACCCACCTCTCTTGGTACCTGGCACGCATCTTCCCAAGGCAACGCAGTCAGGGTTCACACCAGAATGTGGCCAGCAGCAGCCTTTCAGCACTATGCAGGAGGGAAGGGATGGGAGCTGTTTCCAGCATCAGGGGAGGAGTGTGTGTGTGTGGCGGGAGGGGGGGGGGATGACCTGGCCTGTGTCTTTGCAGAGCTCATCTCTTCCCCCTCGCCCACCGCTCCCCTGTGGTTGGAAGCCGCTTGTCCCTTCCTGCCCTCGTAGTGTTGAAAGGCAGCTAACACCTCCAGGCTGCTGCTGGCCACCGACATAACCCAGCCCCCTCCTGTCCCCTGGCTACAGGGTGGGCAGGAAGGGGTTAAGCCCTAAGGATGCATTGTGCACCAGGGCTCAGGGAACCTGACTGCAGGGTCTTCAGCGAACCCGGCCAGACAGGTGTCTCAGCAGAGGAGGGTGCCTAGAGGACAGAGCAACCCCATGCTTCCTGGGGGTGCAAAGAGGGTGCTAAGCCCTTTCCCAGGGCCTGTTGTGGAGCCTGCAGGTTTGGGGCATGAACAGGCTGGAAATCGCTTCCCACCACCACCACTCCAGAGCTTAGCTGAGAGGCAGAGAGGCTTCCCTGTGCGAGTGCTGTGTGGGGCTTTGGCACATGCAGGGCTCAGCTCCTCCTGGCCAGTGCCCCGGGCTGGAGGGTCTTGGGCTTTCCTAGGGTGCCGGCCCAGCCAAAGACAGTGGTGGAAGGAAGGAGCCTGCTGGCCAGGCTGTTGATGAGCTGAGCACTTCGACCAGGGGATGATTCTCTGCACAGCGCTGGGAGCAGGACCAGGGCCGGCTTTAGGACATGCAGGGCCCAATTCGAAAGAGCTGCCGCCGAAATGCCGCTGAAGACAGCGTCAGTGATTGAGCTGCTGCTGAAGATAGTGGTGGCAGCTCAATCTGTTGCCGCTGTTTCTGGCGGCATTTCGGCGGATGCTGCGGGGCCCAATTCCCGGGAATCGGTGGAATTGCCCTAATGCCGGCCCTGAGCAGGACGGACGTGCCCTGCT
This sequence comes from Mauremys reevesii, assembly GCF_016161935.1. Lineage (NCBI taxonomy): Eukaryota > Metazoa > Chordata > Testudines > Geoemydidae > Mauremys > Mauremys reevesii. The sequence continues at coordinate 170,538,109 of NC_052624.1, read as the reverse complement.
GTGTGTGGGGGGGAGGGGAGGGCAAAGGGAGAGGATAGTAAGGGGGAAGCACATAAAGGACTGCTGGGTGGGCAGCAGAGACGACATGTAACTGGCTGCCGCCTGGCGCCTGCCCACACTCACCAGCCTCCGCAGTTCACAGCACGCAGCCAGTGCCAGTTGGAAACGGGATGGGGGGGACCCAGCTGGCCGAGAGTGGGCAGACTGTGGGGGCTGCTCGGAAGGACCAGCGAGGGGAGTGGCCAGCCCTGCACACTCATCCCCATCGTTAGCCACTGGATCCTCCCTCCCCCCGGTGGGTGAGTGGCTGGCGAGTAGAGATCCAGCCAGCACCACGACCCACCAGTACTGATGGGAGGGAGACAGAAAATACGGGACAATTTGCCCCTTTTTAAGAAAAAGTTGGGACACCTGCAGGAGAGCTTAAATAGAGGACAGTCCCTTTAAAAACATGATGTCTGGTCACCCTAGTGTGCGGCCAACCACCTTGCCTTTTACTTATTAGGCTGGTATTTTTAATGGAACCTAATTCCCATAGGATTCTCTAAAAATTCCAGTTTTCTTTCTTTCTTTTCTGAATCACAGCTTCTTGGAAACAAAAACTAAATAACAGGGGCATGTTTGAAAATAGAGTGGGGTTTTCATGTATTATCTGGCATCTTCACAAATGTCAGGAATGCACTTAGCATGTCAGAAGGTTAGAATTGATGATGTTTCAAAAGCTGTTTATTCATACAAGTGAATCCCTCCCCAAGGAATCTCTGGTTTTAAACAAATAAAACATTCTTTTAACAGAATAAAAGATAAATCTAGGATGTTGCACTGGTTTCACTGATACGGCTATGAAGACCTTTTGTGGCAAGGTTGCAGCTTTCACACCAGGTGGAAATGTGGCTTTTGCATTTAGGAGATGTGTGAATAAATCTCTCAGGCGATCACAAATCATTCCTGTGTGTCAGGAATGCAGAGGGAAAATGTCAGCATCAATTTGTGTATATGAATATATTAAAACTGGTGGGAAAACTCCAATTTTATTTCCATGATAAACTTCTAGCAAAATTATTTTTATTTGAAATATTACATGGAAATAATATTGGAACACAAGAGAGAGAGACAGCCCTAAAGGAAAGATGTTGGGTGACAAATGAGATGTCACATCCCTTCCAGCCACTATTTTTTTTAAGGCAAGTATTTCCTCATGAGGAAGTAGAAAGCTAAGTGTATTTTTGTTTCAGTTTAGCGACTCCTTTCACTTTAGGAGATAGGTTCTGCCTCACTGAAATAATGTCACAAGCTAGCTTTTTACAGATCAAACTTGATTTTGAGTGGTGTGTTGGAGGGTGTGGTAGTAAAGGAACCTATCTAATGCTTTTACTTGATCACCTTGCTTTCAGAATTAATATATAAGAGACTATCTCAAAATCTGATCAGAGAGAGAAAAATTGTGTTTCCTCAAATGGCTATCTCTAACTTCCTTTTCATTTAATAAGGTGAGGAGAGGGGATCCTCTATGAAAAATCTCCTAGCTGAAAGGAGGTCCTACATACAGAACAAGCAGTTTGGTATATATCCCTCTAATTCTGACCCAGTTTGGATTCTGTCCCGATGTTGATAATTTCCTAGTAACATTAATCTAATAGCATCCCTTGGTTAAATCCCATGGGAATCATCAGGTTCTTACCTCTCTTCTGGTTATGGGCTCATATACTGAACAACAGAGACTTGGCTTTTGTGAGAATAAACGTTAAACAAACAAACCCACTGAATAATGCTGAAATCAGTTACCGTAGCATTTCGAGAATTCTGCGTGCCAAAGCTAGAGTTAGGAGCAAACACCAAAGAAAGTAGCTCAAACTTAATGAAAATGGAAATTTAGATGAGAGGGAAGTGAAGGTACTCATCCTTGAAGATTGCTTGTTAGTCTTAACTATACTTCTTGGTATTAGATACAAAATATATAGCTGCAGATGGGTATGCATTTTTTTTAAATATAATAGGTTCTTGAGGTTTGCTTCACTGCCAGCATTGTAAATATACTAAGAAATTGTTTATCTATTGCCTTTCCTTCTCTCATCCCGAAGATGTTAAGCCACTTAAGGTTTCCTAGCATATTACATTAGCTCCAACACAGAAATATTCATTTGGAACTCTAATAGCAGTGTGTAACAGATTTCTTGTGTGGAATATGCTTTACAGTGGTAGAGAATTTAATTTGCTAACAGAGCTCTTTAGCTATTGCTTCCTTTGCTATAATCCTATATAAACCGCATTAGTCTTTGGAGAGTTCTTGGTTCTCAGTTACTGACCACAAAGACTATATTATAGGGACTAATTTTAATGTAATATCAATGTAGTGAGTGGTTCATATGAACATATTTATCTTTTTTTTCAATCCTTTGCATTCAAGAATCTCTTGCAGTCATAGTCCACTAAAATCACTTAAAGTTCCCGTATCATTAACGAAATCTAGGTGCAAGGTTTAAAACAAAACACAAATTCATATGAGAGAACACACACATTTGAGAATCCATTCTTCTTTCCTTTACTTGCTAAGACCTGCATTGAGTATTCTTCTCCATTTTGCTTGCAGCAATGGATGGTATCTCAGATGCCTATAAGATTGTAGGGGGAAATGCTGTTTCCAATATTTGTGAGGCCAACCATTGCAGTGAAAGCAGAATCCCTGGTGCTGTTCTTGACAGGAAGCAAAAGTCCTCCATAGTTTGTAAACTCACTCATACTGTATATTGTGGGAACTTAAACACTTTCAACACTTTTTGTAAAGCTTTGCTGTTCACCTTTAAGAGCAAACATTAATTGTTGAAATGAGCTGCAACATGTGGCACAGTAGCTGTGGCCTTGGTGATATACAGGCAAAAAGGGTCTATTAGGTCCCTTCCAACCCTGATATTCTATGATTATTAGATGCAGCTTCTCCTGTTGTCTTTTCCCCCAATTTTTCCCCCTTCTACTCTCTCTTGGCAGGCTAGTTCCTTCACTGTCACTTTTAATCAAGGGAAGAAGCCAGAATTTAGGTCAGACTAGATCACAGTGGTCCCTTCTGGCCTTGGAATCTATGAATCGACTGCTCGTTCAAAGCAGGAAAACATGGTAGTGTTTTGACAGGGGATGTTGTCATTAAGGGATATCAATCTTCACTACATCATGGATGTGGAAAATCTGTGCCCAGGTGTGCCTATGTGTGGTGCAGACATACATATGTTCTGCCTCTGTAAACACACATGCATGTTTGAAGAATCATAACCCATTGGTGTGAGATTTATGTCAACCTCTGGTTTTCTTTCATCAATTAAATGTACTGAATCATCTTACACAATTTAAAAAAAATAATTAAAAAGAGAGGTTGATATGAAGATTTTTTTCCTCCTCTTTCCTCCTCCCCTGCAAAATATTTGCTTGAGATCTGAAGGTCGTTCAAGTGGGTTGGAGGTTTGGTTTTCAGATTTCCTCCACCCACACCCAAAGTAACAAACTAACTTTTTTGGTAAAATAAATCAAAAACTAGTGTATCAGCTCCACATATGATAATAGTATTGTCAGCTGTTAGGCATTGTAATCCATAAAATTCTGCATGCGGGAGAATGTAGTCAATCATATTTTTATATTTCATATTTGTCAGTAAAATATTTGTGTCTTTAAATTAAGCAGTATTAAAATAGGTGTTGCTGTACTTTGGTAAACAGCTGTAGTATTATGTAATGGTAGTGGCAGCATTTCAGCAGATGATAAAGTAATTCTTATATATTTCAGAAACAGGATCATTGGTATTCAGATCCTTTGGGGATGAGGGGTGTAGTATAAATGTAGGTCATTATTTATTATTTATTTAACTGCATATAATACATCTACTGTGTTATATGTGAAATCCAAGGAGAGAAGGAGTTGAACCCCACATACAGTTTAGTACTAAATACCAACTATAGTATGGGACAAAAGCATTAGAAATAAACTCTAGGCCTTATACAGTTTATATGCATTATATTTTAATTGGGGTCTGACTCGTCAGAGGTAGGAATGTTTTTTTTCTATAAAAATATCCGTTTGCTCAATGATCTCATTGTGACACAGAGACCCATAGGTTGTTCACTGCTCTGTGTCTGCAATTCTTGTCAGGCCTGACATACTCATAATCTATATCTAAGAGATGTCATGTAAGATATCCTATGCAAAGTGGTAACATGCTGGTCCTGAAAATCATTGTGTGGTGTATGTATGGGGTGTGTACAAATATGTGCTAGAATTATGTTCTTAAAATGTGTTTGGCAAGCTACGCATAAGCACAGTCTGCCCTAGACAAAGGAACTTGTATTTGCTTGTCTGACCAGCCAGCTCATCAGGAAGAAACAATGAAGGTATATTTACATAAAAGGTGAATGAAGCATCAACCTAGTGATGGGGGAGATGGGGGTAGGCGAGGGCTGCAAAAATTAACATGGCATCAGCTCCCTGATAGATACAGCAAGCTGAGTCCCCCGGGGGCGAGGGTGGGGGGCTTCCTGCCTCTTGAAGCAAGGTCAATGAGCTTTGGGACGATATAAGGAGCAGAAAAAGCTATTACTTAAGGGATTCATGGGGCCAGAGCTCTGACTCCTTCAACCAATGGGGCTGAAGTCTCTGGGAACTGAGTTTAGGTGAGAAATCATCCATGGCAAAGATTGTAACTTGCTGAAATTGTTTTACTATTAGAAGCGTATTTGTTTGCTTGCAACCCTTTCTATCTTTATGCCTTATACTTGGTATCACTTAATCCTATGTCCTTTTGTTAAATACATTTGTTTTACTTTTACTATAAACCAGTTCAGTGCTGTGATTGAACTAAGAGTGTTTGTCAAACCCCAGTTAACTTAACGAGCGGCAGTGTATTGTCTCTTCAATGGAGCAATGAACTGAATGATTTCAGGGAGAGTTCCACAAGGGCTGGACACTGAAGGGCACGTGGTTTTGAGGAAATTTGTGACTGGGAGGGTGTTGGGGTCACTCTGAAAAAAGTAACTGGGTGGTGGAAGCCAGGGTGTGACCTGCATGCTTATAAATAGCTCTTGGTGTCAGGGCTGTGAGCCACAGCATTTAAGGCACCCAGAGTTGGAGGGCAGGTGGCAGCGACACAAGCCCTTACTGGTCTGGGTTGAATCCCAGAGCATCACACACCTAACTCCTAAGTTTTTAGTAAGAAGGGCTAAATGGGGTAATGGCGAAAAGATAGTGACAGCAGGTGGGTGTGGGTATTTGCTTCACAAACTAGAACAACATTGTTTCTGTAGGGTTACGCTCTGTCTGAAACCCTTCCAGAAAAAAGGCTGATTGCTGATCCCGTGGTCTCCAAAACCTTTTCAGCTTAAAGCAGAAAAGAGAAGGAATTCTCTGAAAATGTTCCTCTTAGGGGTATTCTTTTGAGTTGTATCCTAAGTAAGTATTCCATCATCATTTAAAATTGGAAGGTACTGAGAATTTCTTTGAGGTGATCGAGTTTTCTCTTTCTTATTGAAATAAATTGTGTGTATATATAGTATTAATGTTTTCAAAAGGTTTAGTGAGAATAAATGACTGCCTCTTGGAAGAGTGTTCAGTATTTTAACAGGAAATTGGATCTGCTATAATATGCCAAAATAAATAAATAGATCAAAGTGTTCAGACTTGGGTGTCAGGCACCTAACCCAACAATTAGGCACAGAAATGAGTGGCCTGAGTTTCCAAAGTTACTTGAGATCCTGAAGCTTCTACTGACAGAACCTTTGAACAGCTGGGCACTTGTTTTCGGTGCCTCAATATAGAGGTGTGTACCTAGATTTAAACATCTGAAGCCCGGATTCTGCAAATACTTTGCATCAGTGTAGCTTTACTTTTGTGAATAATCTATTAAATTGAAAGTTACTTCGATGTGTAAGAGTTTGTAGGATTAGAGCTGGCCTGAGTTTTTGAAAAATATGGCCCTAGTGTTTATCCATGATATTTACTTGGATTCTGAAGACATTATATCTTTAAAAGATTTTTCTTACATCTGAATGAGTGTCTCTCTCTTTTTTAAAATGGTCTTATTTACATGCAGACTTGTAGTAAAGATTTAAACTGCCTTTTCCATCTGTCTGTTTACCTTTTAGCAATCATTACACTTCTTAATTTCTAAATGGAAAAATATTTTGCAGGTATTTTTCATTTATTTTCATATGCTGACTTATCTCTTATGGGATCATCAATGATTAATCAGTACAACTGTACCGCCTTTTTTTTACTCTCTACACTACCTGGTCTGTAGTGTAATTACCATACAGAACTTCCCTGCTTTTTAATTCAGACACAGTACACAAGATGTTGTTTTTCCTGCCTATGGTGAGCTGCCTGCTGATTTGTCTCTTTGAAGGAGGATTTTGAAGAAGAAGCTGCATCAGCTTTTTGAATTCTAATCTCCAGTGATATTAGTGAATGGTTCTGTACTAGTCACAAGCTCAATATTAAAACCAAGCACTGCTGTCCAAATTACTGCGATCTGTATCAGTATTGTCAGTTTCTGCTATCTGGAATTCAGAAATTGGCCCTAAGTTGATCTCCACAAAATACGGAAGGTTAAAAGCAACAATCCTCAGTCTACACCCTTGCAGGCCCAGTTTTAAGAGGCGCTGGTTACCCTTAACTAAGGCTATAATTTTGGCATGGACATTTTTAGTAAATTTCCTGGTAGAGATTCACGGGGGGTGGGGGGGGGGAGGGAGATAAATCATGGAAAAGGTACTATCAGACAGCAGCAGAGATAGACCAACCAACCAGCAAATACAGTATTGTACTGTGCCTGTATTGCATCTTAAAGGTAGGCACATCTGGGTTGCCTGTGCCCACCCCCACCCCCTACTCACCATGGTGTGGGGCAGCCACTTACAGGTAGGAGGTGGTGAATGCTGTTTTCCCCTCTCCCTCCCCCCTGGCTGGGACAAGCTTGCAAGCTCAGAGCCTGGGAAAGAAACTTCCTGAGCTGCTACTGAAACCAGGCCTGGAATGTAAGCTGCCCAAGCTCCTACCTACACTCTGTGCTCTGGAGGAGCAGGTCAGTTTTAAAGGGCAACAGCCTGCACTGTGCACCCGCTGACACTGCAGTGCCCCAGGGCGCCTCATTCATCACCCTTGCAGCCAGGGGGCTAGAACCAGCTGCCTGCCCCGCCCCCACTCCAAGCAGTCTGCCCTGAGGAGCATCCCATAATGGCTTGTTCAGAGTTATGAATGTTACAGAGTTACAAACAACCTCCATTCCTGAGGTGTCCATTACTCTCAGGTTCTACTGTACACAAGAGTTTAATGCGGCTACTGAAAAGTGAAACTTGGCATGAGGAAGGGGGTTAGAGAGCAAGCCCCGCCCGCACTCAACCCGCACAAGGGGGCGCCTATCCTGCAGGACTGGGCATTGTGACCTAGCATACCGGGTCATAGAGCTATTCAATTTTGGCCCATCCATCTATGGCCAGGCAGACAGGCCAAACCTGACTAGTGTCATGACTCCATGCACCAGGTGATAACACCACTCACTTTGGGGGCCTAATCAAATAGCCAAGATTTCACGGACTTTATTGAAATTCATGATTTCCGTGATCTCCATGACAAAGTTGTAGGCCTGCCCTTGACTCTCTTCTTTACTCCCCTCAGCACCTCCCAGCACTGAGCCAAAAGTGAGTAGCTGCCCCGAGGAAACAGCCACTCTACTTATTCCAGTAACCCGACCAAAATCATCAGTTAAATGGTGGAAAGAGTAACAGACATGATCTGTTCTGGGTTTTATGCATTGCTGAAGTACAAGGTCCTCCCAAAAGCTGACAGTTGCTTTTCTCAGCCAATTGTATTGGTGTGTTAGTGTCAAGCACTTTTTATTTAAAGAAACCGTACAAAACACTTGTATAGTTAAATTATTTTTCATGCTCCTTAGTTTGTAATGTTTCTTAGAAGCTTGAACATCACCTTCTCCCTATTAGTCTTGTCCTTTTCCTATGAGGGTGAATGTATTGAAGAGGCCGGGGTACATCTGCATTTCTAATAGAGCTGAGTGGCCATTTTTGTTCCGATTGCTTCTTTGGTTAGGCACAGGCATCACGGATTATGTCAATGCAACTGTGAAACTGCGGGTAGTTAATTCAGTGATTCTCAAGCTTTAAAATCCTAAGTGCTCTCTTATCAGTTTGTTTCCATGTTCAAAGACCCTCCCTCTGCCCTTCTCTAAGATAAATGTATTTTAATCAGAATGTGTGGTGGTGATTTGGCCGTGTTGGTCATGTGCTATTTTCAGCAGTGGAGTAGCAGATGAAGTGTGCTGGGCAATAGTTTTTGACCAGCTTACAAATAATTTATAAGTGGAAGATAACACCCCTGGAAGGGGCCTCTTTCAGTAATTCAGTTTTTTAGTAATTTTTAATAATTCAGTGTAGCCTACTGTCCAAGGGTTTTTGTTGCAAGGTTGTTTTTTTTCTTTAGGCTTGTGGGGTTTTTTTTTCCCCGCATGGCTACAGCTGCCAGAGTTTTCTTAAATTATTTGTCCATTGTGGGAGTATTGGTTTTCTTCAGCCACCAGCAACGTTACTATCAAGCAGCTGATAATAAAAGGTTTAGCAAAACATACAATACAATATAAATTACCCAATTTTAGAATAAAGATTGTCCATGCCTAGCAAAACTTCTGGTGATACTACTGTGTAATCCTGTCACAGAAAGGAGTAGATCTGGGGGCCTGATCTCCACTCCAGTGACTGCTTTTTCTCTTTAGGGAGTATCTGAGTGAGTGACCCATTCTCCTGCTGTGGTGTCACCTGTAAATCAATCACTGTAGAGCTCCATTTCTGGGGACAGCCTGGCTGGCCTACTGCCTGCTCTAGACCAGTGAACGGAATCAAGTAATTATTCATTGGCTTTTGCTATTCTTTCCCTTTAAAATTTGAGACCCCTGAGAGTGCTTTATGCTATTTGAAAGGCCTTCCCTTCTTTTCCACACAATCAGCAGTTCTTGCAAGAGGAAAAGGAAGGCTTTCCTGAGCTCTCACTGCTCTGCAGAGTGTGCCTTTTAAACTAGAAGATGGTGAGCCAGCAGAAGACACTATCTGTCAGCAGTAGACCAGAAACACCTGCTTTCTACAGAAGAGAATGGACATCAGAATGGGGCATGGGCTGTTTAGATCCCTCTGGTCTCTTTCCAAAGAGCAAAGCCATACATCGACATGGGCATGAAGCTAGTTGGCTGCATGACATTTCCTTTCATAACCCCTCTTTCCCCCATCAAAATGAAGAAGCTAGTGGGGAACCAGGGCCTGTTGAGAGAATGAGAGCTGTGGGGGGAATATTGGAGGGATAGGTCTCAGTGCCACAAAGATTTAGATCCAAACTTTTTAGTGCTTATCCAGAGCCAGACTTTGAAACTTCTTGAGATTTGTTCCTAGCCAGTTATACCCACCGCATTCTTTGCAGCAGACCTCCCTCCTGAAAGGACAGATGCCTTCATAAGGACTTCACAGTGCCCAATAGCAGCTGGAAATCCAAATTAACTGTCCATTTGGTATGTGGTAATAAATCCAGTGTGCTAAAACAGAGGTTGAGGGCATAATAGGGTTTCTTCTTAACTCCTCTGTTGCCCTCATGACTCTATAGGAGAAGGTGAAGTGAATACATTTTAGTAGGTAAAAGGTATCCTTCTAGGAAGGAGATTGATGGAGGTATTTTATATGCTGGGATGGAAATCTGTCAGTGCTGACTGGGAAACAGCTGTGTGGGATTCCATGGCAACAATGTATAATTTAATTCTGTTCTGGTACCAGTCTTGGTGGTATGTCTATTGTCAAACCTTGCTGTAAATATATTGGAGTCACATCTAACAGCAGTGGATGTTAATACTGAGATGAGAGTCCCTTGAAGATGCTTGAGGAAAGAAAGGAATCCTTATAAGAATAAGGAACCAAAATTGGATAGAAGGCGAAAGACGGGAAATGGGTAACTGACTGCCTTATTTTTCATATTCATTTTAGTGGTATGGAAAAGACCATATATCTGCTTGTGACAACCAAAGTTTATCAATTTTTCTCAGTGCCTAATCTACAGTTACAGATTTTGCCTGGGTACCTTGAACTGACTGACATCTTCTCCTTGAGAAATTAAAGTTAATTCAGGTACTGCAGAGCCTTGCATTCCTTTTATAGGCAAGTCCTGACCTATTTATACACTGACAGAGAGAGAGAAAAATGTATGCACCTAAAACTCTCACAGAAAATGCAGGTAAAAATTACTGATTAATGCCATTGTTAGTCCCACTATTTTTTAAAGTATAAAACTAACAGTGGATATTGTACCAAATATGTGGACATGCTCTGGGGGTGGGGGACATAATGACCACCTTTCTATATTTTATAGTCTCTTTAAGCAAATATTTACCACACAGTGAATACAAATGGGAAGGCTAAATTAAGGTAAAACTAAAGAAAATTGATATCAAACTTAGATGGCCTTAAATCACCAGGTGAGTGTTTGCAGTGATGAAAACCAGTGCTAAAGACAAAATAAAACTTCCTCATAAAACAGGCTCCTCTTTGGACTCCAGTAGATCACATGTTGTAAAGAAGGTCCATCCACCAACAGGCTAGGATTTGTGTCCATTAAGAGTTAGTGAACAATAGGCATTTCCATTGCTTAGAACTAGGATAAGACTGGAAAGGAAGCAGGTTTAATTAGATGCTTTTTTTATGTATGTTTATCAATTTTGCTGACAAGGTTTAATTGAATAAGTGTGAAAATAGTGTTATTTAGCAATATCAAATTAAATTTCTGGCTAAATTAGAAGCCCAGTGCAACAGCTGTCCGAACTATTGGTCTTTTTTTCATATGGTTAGTTAGCTAAAATGCAATGTCTCATTTAACAGTTGATTCCCATTTATCATGATGACAAATAACACATGGCACAGTTTGCCTAAGGGCTTCTCTATGCATGAAAATTAATCTGGAATAAAGTAGAATGTGAATTTAAAGCAGATTAACTATTCATGATTAACTCCATTTGCGGATGCTTTTATTCTGCAATAAGTGCCTTATTCCAAGTTATTTAAATCCACTTTGGAAGTGAATTAAACTAATTCAGAATAAGAGTGCCCACAGTTGGAATAGCTATTCTGGAGTAAGTCCCCGCAAAGACAAGCACTAAATATTAAGGTCTATTAAAACAAGAGACTAGGAAGATACAGGAAAGGAAAATAGTAACAGTAATAAAAGGTGGTCGTACTTAGAAGCATATGTTTAACATTGTTGAACTCAAACACTACTTTCTGTTTTCAGTGCTTAAAGCAAGCAGAGATCTTGAATGCCATTTCCCTTTAAGAATAATATACTTGGTGGTTCTCCCGAGGGCCCAATTTGTGCATTCCCCCTTCCTTCCCTGGTCCCTCCACCCACAAATGCACTGACTCCAATGAGAGTTCCTGGTTTGCAAGGAATACAGGTTCTGGTCCTTAATGCAAGAAAAACATTCATAAATGCTTATGTTTAAGGCCTTACTTAATTCACAATATTGCGGATTCTGCAATGTTAGGCTTCTACCACAGTTTTGATTTTAATGAGCTTACTTTTCACAGTGCACAATTTTGCATACATTTTGAGGTTTGCAAAACACATTTTCCACCAATTAATACAGTAGAACTCCATTTTTCCGAGCGGCTAGGGCTGGGTGTTAGACGGCTTTCCCTTCATCCTCTCCCCTGGTTCTTGTTACGTAGACAGAAAACAGAAGACCAGAAGTCCGAAGTGCAAACAATGCGATGTTTATTAGGGTTAGTTTCCAAGCAAGCATATTCTGAAGCCCTTCACACCAGTCAGGTTTATCTCTATATGCCGATAGTCTGTTTCCCCAGTGCTCCATTCCCAGCTCTGATGTCGCAGAGCCTGGCCTGTGTCCCTGTTCCCCTTTCCCTATTCCTTCCCCCCGCCCCTTAGCAAACATGATTCCAATAACCCTTCCCCCCACTTCCTGTCTGACCCGTTTATATAGTAATATTCTCAGCTATACCTTAACTAATCATTTTACTGAAATTTAACAACCAATCCTAACATATTGTAATATCCTCTAACCAATTATATCCCACTACCCTACCGCAGACAAAAACAATTGGAGAACCAGACAGATTAACAATAGAATAGTGGAGGCCAGAAAGATAAAATACCGAAATGAGAGTTTCACAACCACAACCATTGATAAGTGATTTCTTGCAAACAGGATGCTATCAAATTAAGGTTTTTCTTTAACCATCTTAAGATCCATTTCTTTATCTGGTGGTGATGGGCACTATCAGGACGGGATCATCTTCCTAACAATCCAATAGCACCTTATTTCAATGTGACTGGTTTGGGATGTGAGGATCTGATCATACGCTTCTCAGCTTATGGCTGTCCCTGCTGCTTAGCCAAAGGCCTTAGCCTAAGAACCAGGCCTCAGAATATTCTAGTGAGAGAAGGCCCTTACACAGGCAGACTGTGATTTTTATACCTCTGTAACTAGCTAAGTGGTAAAAATACACTGAAGTTCTTAAAGTATAGGCCTTTACAGGCAGGCCTGAATATCTATATTCTAATACTCAGGCTATATATGTAATATAGTTGCAGCAAAATGTCTGGTTATCAAAAAAAAATTAGCAGGCATAACAGAATACTTAAGTGTTTATATTGTATCAGCTAATTTTTCTTAAACAAATAGGTCTTCTCTGGCTTTTCCAAATTACTGCAATTAATAAAGGGCCATTATGACTTGTCCACAGTTTTCCATGTCTTTTCTGTAACTCAGCCACAATGAGTTGACAATCATCCCAGGATTAAAGTAGGGCCATACTTATGTTCTATCAGGAATTTTTGGCTAAATAAAAAGGTAATTTTATTTGGCATCACTATCTAACTGACTACAACCTCCTTACTGATGATAAGTCAAGAACCTTCATCTGCTTTCTGGTTAGTATTTTTAGTCTCTGTTGGAAACTTGAGCTGAAGCTGAGCTAATGTCTAAGCCCTTCCTTGGTCAGGCTTTTTTAGATGGAGTTTTAGTAGCTATGACTTTATCATGTCGCTTGATCTGGTCAGACTTCCTGGATGCTATTTGTGCTAGGGTTCACAGGCTGAGGCCAGAAGGGATTATTGTGGTAATTTAGTCTGACCACCTGCAAAATGCAATATATAGAATTTTACTCAATGTTGCCTGTATCAAGCCTCATAACCTGTGGTTGGATGAGTTCTCCTCTTGACTCAGTCCTGCTCAAAACAGGCAATACTTCTGGCCCTGCCAAGACCGCATTATGAATAATGGAGACTAAAAAAGAGAATTTAAACAATAAAGCTCCTTGATTTCCGCATTGATGCTGTTTGTCCGGATGATCGCAGGTTATTTAATGTTCTAATTTTGTGTAATTACCTTTGTTTTTGAAAGATTTACAATAAGATCCATTTTTTAAAAAGATTTACATTGCTCCTTGGTTTCTTTTTGGCTCCAAATTCAAGATGCATCCCAATTATGTAGCCCCTCTGACCTTTATCCTTCACTGAGCAAACACCAGATTTCAGTATAATAAATATGACTGTTGTCTGGCACCATTTTCCGAGTGTCTTTGATAGTTGAAGGGTTTATGGCACACTCAAAAGTCTTTAATCTTTTTTTCTCTCCTGGTTTTGACTGCAAACATCACTCAGATGAACTGTTCACATTTACCTGGCTTTGATAACCTTTATTTTAAAAAAAAGGTCATGCATCAAAAATATGGAGTTGCAGTGACTTCATTTTTTTCATTTTTCCCACTACCTGCCTTGTGTTCAATTATTTTTAGTTAGTGGCATTTAAACTGGAATGCTGTGATTCATTAGTGTCTTGGTGAAATCTGCATGCTGGGTGTTCCATTGTTTCCTGGATGGACTGTGCGGTGATTAGGGTGACCAGACAGCAAGTGTGAAAAATCAGGACATGGGGTGGGGGGCAAAAGGAGCCTATATAAGAAAAAGACCCAAAAATTGGGACTGTCCCTATAAAATCGGGACATCAGGTCACCCTAGTGGTGATTATCTTAATGCCACGGGAAACCCTGTGCAGGAGTCATGTAGGCATGTGTGGCTCAGATGAAGTCTCAAATGAGCCCTTAAAAAGTTACTGCTCTGTCTCCGTGTTTTAACTATTCAGGCTTATATTAACTCCTCTTAAAATGTGAGATTTGACTCTTGAAGGCAAAAATGTAAAACATTAATTACTCACTACTGTTTCCGTTGAATCATTATTTTTAATCATCATAAGTTTGCAAACTTAATACTTGCGTCATTTCTTCACACAATATTCAAGGGAATGCTGCAAAGTGCAATTTAGAATGTTACTCGTTAGGTTGTCCTTGTTAGGTATGTACCTTGCTGAATTGAGGCCTCATTTAACCATGTGAGTCTAATAATTTCATTGGAAGACAATGGAATTATTACACATATACCTTTTGTAAATTGATGAATCAAGACCTGAGTGCCCTAGATATTTTTGAGGTCCGTTTATAATAATCTATGGAAAGTTCCTGTTGTATTTATTTTCGGATAAAATTTCTGTATCAACTTCAGGCCCCAGTCCTTCATTGGGATCTGCTAGTATGGGCCCCTGTAGCTTTGGGCTCATTCTTCGTGAGTTCTGAGGGCAGATCATAAATAGACTGTATGTCAGAGCTGAAAAATGAACCCAGGTCCGTCTGTCCTAGCGGATCTCAATGTAGATCTAGACCCATTGCTTTTTGAGGTCTCTAATGTGGAACTACTGACTGATTGTTCATGGCTCACTGTTGGGAAAAGAGAACCAGATGTGAGGAGGGCGCATTGGAGCTCTAGGTCTTCCTATGTCTCAGAATCTGCAGCCCTTCTGTTTGCCTCTATTGCCATTAAAGGGGACTTAGGTATGAGAGCTTTTCTTCCATGTGACATGTCGGAATGAATCCACTGACCAAGGAAGTGGTGACTGGATGTCGCATGTCCCTAGGACTGGATATGTGGTAAGCAAGGTAAAGGTCATGTTGTCAATTGCATAATGTAAATAATGTGAGTGTTTCAATAGAAACTAAAACAATTTGATTGTTGTCATAATGGAAAGATAACTATTTTTTTCTTTTGTGTAATCTGTTTAATATTTGCCTACAAAATATAGATCCCATTGAAGAGAAAAAAAATTACACTAAACAGTGCTGTAGTTCGCAGTAATTACAAGTCTCAGTCTGTGAAATGTATAAAGAAATAGTTAAGATTCGGGAAGGAAGAGTTAAGTCATAGCTGCATTTCTAACACCCACTATAATTAATGAAGAATTATTTATACATTTTCTCTAACTTTTTCACTTAAAATTACATGATGTGTACACAGTTCATTAACCTTTTGAAATCAGAATGAGTGAAATACATTTCTCTCAATGCACCAGGACGTTTCCCAAGAAACTCAGTTTCCCTTTAATTTTGTGTTAATTAGTTAAGCACATTTTTGTGGCTTTTGCTGAGACCAAACCATAAACTGCCATCTTAAAATTCTTAAACAAAGCATTGCCATTTACAGAAACAGACCATTTGTGTGTGGGGGGGGGAATGATTGTCTTTTCAGGAAGATTGATTATGCAAAGCGACTGAGTACTGTATTTCTCCAATGTACTTGTTAACATATTTCCTTATTGGCTGTTAACACTGTGATGCTTCAGAACCTAACTTCTGTAAAACAATAGGAAATGGCAGGACTTTTCCATCCAGGCTGTAGCAGGACTTGAGCAACATACTGATGCAATTGCTCTTTATCCTTTGAAAATAACATTCATGCCTTGGGTGCTGAGTAGTTTAATAACTTTATAGATTTTTCAAGGCCATTTCTGAGAAAATGGCAAAAACTGGCGGATGATGTTAGGGTTTATTTAATTTACTGCATGGTTTTTGTGGAAACTTTGGGGAAAAAAATGTTGAAATGCCAGATGTGTCAGCTGTTTACTGAACAGTTACTTAGTCACTGCTCTTCGCCTTCAAGTGAGATTTTCCATTTAAAATAAAAAGAAAATCCCAGAAAAAAACTTTGTGATGGTAAAGTTAAAGTACATATTAGTTACCCAAGGATAGAAGTCCTTTCCAAATGTAGTTAGTAAAACAGCCATTTAAAATTCAAAAAATGTTGAGTTAAGATGGAATTTACCAGTAACCCCAAATTATTATTATTTGTATTGGGGTAGCACCTCAGTATCTTTAGTGGGACCCCATTGTCCCAGGCACTGAGCACACAAATAATAAAAAATTGTTCCTTGCCCCAATGTGTTTGCAGTTCAAACATTTCTGCCGAGCTCTTCTTCCAGGCTGTCCAACGTTAGCTTTCAGAAGCTGGAGGATGCTGCAATATGCAATAACAGGAAGGTGTCCATGCTACCATGGCAACCATGACCCCTGTGTAAGAAATCTTATAATCATAGATTAAAAGTGGGGGGTGAGGGCTTTGAAAATCTACCCAGAATCCTCGGTGCGGGTAGCTGCTGCTGAAGCACTATGAGATAAGTTACCCAGAATGTCTCACCCACAATAACTGGTAATACTGTAGGTGTGGATTTGAGAGTGTGTGTGTGTGTGTACACACACAGCATCTTTTCTGGCATTCCCAATTTTGCTGTGTTACTTGTAACCAATTAAGTTAACCATGCCTCTGCCTGGTTACAAAAATACTATGCTTAGTTGTATTGGGGACAGGGCCAAAGATATAAAAATGGCAACATTTCATCAGCTTTCTATTGTGGAATCCTATTTTCTTTGTGAAGACAGCCCTTCTTAGTCAAGAGAAAAAGTCAGTCTAGTGAGGATTCCTCCCTCAAAGCTTTTCTAAGCAGAAGACAAGATAATGAAAACACAGGAACCTGGATTTCCATCCCTCTAAGAACTTCCTACCAGATAATCAGACCGGGGTTACAGTCCAATATGTTCCATAGTACTGCTGTCACAACCCTCTTTCTCCAGCAGATCCTCTGAGAGAGCTCATTTCCTCCTCAGCCCTTTCTTATGTTGCAAGCTTCTTCCAAATACAGGAAATTTACTACAGCAGATGTGGTGGTGCAGAACTGGTTTAATTGGTATCAGATCTCTAACACTTCCCTCTCTCAGAAATTAGCTTGAAGTTTACTGTATTGGTAAGGAATGATGAAGCTTAAGATACCAACCTTGTTATGCTGGAATGTGGGGGGCGGGGAACCTTCTTTCTACATCAATTGGAATGTTACCAATTTAGGGCCTAATTCTGCAAAGTCTCTGTGCACGGAACTCCCATTAACAGCAGGATTCTAAGACCAGACCTCAAGATCTATCCCTTTCTTTTCTCAATTTTAAGCTAGCATCTGCCCTATCTTGCAGCTACCTTGTGCTCCCGTCTGTCTGTTGACTGGTTGTCTTTCATCATATGTTTGTGCCCTGATCACGTAAGTGCTTTCTGTCACGCTGTCTAGAGTGGCTCACAACTATGTGTAGGCAGATACCCTATAATTAGATTTCATCAAGCCAGTAACAAAGGTGAACTCCTGGATCACTATAACAGTTTTACCATGGAATCACAGACAGTCCCCTTTGACTCTTCAGTCTATCTTGACACCCAGGCAGACTGGATTTAGTGATAAGTGGTCACTTACAAGAAAAATCATACAACATTCAGATTGCTTCCAGTCCCAAGAGACCAGTCAGATCAGTTGGCATTCTAGATTTTACACCAAAGAGAATGCCAATCCTGTAATAAAGTATCTAAATGTTTATTAACTAGGAAAGATAAATAAGAGTCATTTACAGATTAAAGCCAGCAAACATACACACAAATGAGTTACCACCTAAATCCTAAAAGTGACAGAATTGTAGTGAACTGTCAATTAAGTGTCTTTCAGAATGGACTGAGGAGAGAACCTCCGGGGTTGTCTGGCTTTGATTTGGTTTCTCTGGCTCTGTGACAGTTCAAAGAGCAAACTATTTTTATTTCCTTCTTCCAGCATTCAAAGCAATGGAATATGCCTTCTGCATGTACTTCTCCATGGGTATGATAGGGCCACTAACCAATCCTTTGTATTGCGATGTTCCTTGATGGCCCATATCATTTTGATACTCTGTCTGGATGGGTGGGGGACAGGGATGATTCACGTGCCTGGGTTCACAAGTTCAGAACAAACATTTTCAAAGTTATAAAGCAAAACTTACATATTTTCTCATAGCATGGAACAGTGGTTCTCAAACTCTTTTTTTTCCCTGAGGACCACTTGAAAATTGCTGAGGGTCTCAGCGGACCGCTTAATGATCTTTCCAAAAGTTGTACAATTAGCTAACTATTGTAAAGTGCTTTGGATAAAAGCGCTATATTAAAAAAAAGTAATAATAAACAACTGTTTTTGTTCTACGAATAAAAGCACACAACTCATATTTTAATATCAGTAGTCTTACCTTTCTAATGCAATGGATGTGCCCTCTCTCCCCGCTGCAGCAGCCCCCAAGCTGAGGCTGGGAAGCAGGGGGGTGTCTCCCCCACTGTGGCAGCCCCCAAGCTGAGGCTGGGAAGGAGGGCTGTCTCTCCTGGAAGCTGCAGCCTTGGAGCTCAGGAAAGTCACCTCTTTCTCTGGCCGCTGCAGCCCTGCACATCCCAAATTCTCCCCACCCCCTCTTCTTACCCCACTGCCCCCTCCCACCTACATCCTATTCCCCCTGAGGCCACCACCTCACCTTACATATGCGTCTTCTCCAGGGTCCAGGCACCTAATTAGTGGAGCCATACCTGCGCGGCTCCGTTAATTAGGTGGGTGGCTCAGGCGCACACCTTAGAGGGAACTATCCGCAGACCACCTGAATGGAGCTCGCAGACCACAGTTTGAGAACCTCTGGCATGGAATACAGACATTGCAAGTGAGATCAATGCATACAGCACCTTACAAGCATTTCATACAGTCTGAACACTAAATACATTCTTATAAGACTAAAACCTATTTTGAGCAAAACTAACATACAGGTGCACTGATCTGGTTTCCAGCTGTGAGTTTGTCAGTTCTTAGCTATTGCCTGCAGTCTTGGCAAAAGCTGGCACCTGGCCTGCCAGCATCACACTTTCTCACTTGTGTAACTTTATACGTGTAAATCTTTGTGGGATTGAGATCTTATGAAAAGATCTTTGGGGCAGAGATCATCTTTAGGTTATAACTTTGTACAATGGCTAGCACGCTGAGGCCTGGATCTCTGGTTTGCAACTTCTTCGTGCTATTACTACCAAAATGGTGTTCGATACGTTTAGTTGACCAAAAAATGGAGGTAACATAATTATTTAAAAAAAAATATTGGTATAAAGTTGGTGTTTAGGTAAATGAGGGAGCAGCAGTGACTAGAGCCTGGCATACTGCAGACAGCAGCTTCACAAGCTTCCTTACCCAGCTCCTCATAGTGCTTCTAAACCCTTCCAAATCCAGGCAACTAACACAGCTCTGGGTCCAGGGCCAGCTCCAGGCACCAGCGAAGGAAGCAGGTGCTTGGGGCGGCCAATGGAAAGGGGCGGTACGTCCGGGTCTTTGGCGGGAATTCAGCGGCGGGTCCCTCAGTCCCTCTCTTCCTCTTTGAGGTGCCGCCAAAGAGGAAGAGAGGGACCGAAGGACCCACCACCAAATTGCCACTGAAGAATGAAGTGGCACGATTGAGCTGCCACCAAAGGGCCACCGATTGCCTTCCCCCCCACCCCCCACTTCGCCACTTGGGGTGGCAAAAAAGCTGGAGCCGGCCCTGTCTGGGTCCCTCTTAAGCAGAAAGTACTGTATATACTTGTTCATTAGCCCGTTCATTTATAAGATGACCCCACAAGATGGTTAGGTAAAAATAGCAAAAACTGTATGACCCTTTCATAAGCCGACCCTATATTTCAGGGGTTGGAAAACTTTGGTTCCCAGCCCATCATGGTAAGCTGCTGGCAGGTTGGGATGTTTTGTTTACCTGGAGTGTTCACAGACACAGAGCCTATAAGATCCCAGTGGCCGCTGTTTGTCGTTCCCAGCCAATGGGAGCTGTGAGAAGTGGCACCACTTCCTGCGGCTTCCATTGGCTGGGAACTGTGAACCGCGGCCACAGAGAGTTGAGGGGCTCCATGCCTGCAGATGCTCCAGGTAAACAAAGCGACAATCTATTAGATATTCAATTCAATGATTCCATTGAGTTTAAAATCATCACATTTTGGTGTAGGCCCATTTATAAGCTGACCTCTGCTCTTTGATGTCACATTTTTACCAAAAATATTCGGCTTATGAACGAGTATATACAGTACTAATTTTTCCTGACTGTTATCTAATGGAGACCCAACTTATTTCACTTGTTAATTTCAGTAAGTCGGAATTTGAACTATGTCTACAAAGGTGAAAGGCCAACTGACTTCTCCAAGCACCTTCTTCCAAGATTACATTTGATGGCCCTGATCCTGCAATTGGATTTATGTTGGCAGACCCTTGTGAAACCCCATTGGACTCAGGATGGGCATCATGGATCAGATTGTGGAATCTGGGCCTATGTTAGGTATGCATGAAGATCCATGTGTCAGTCTTTGTACAAAGGTGTAATAGCCCATCCATGCTTTGAAGAGCTTACAGTCTAAGCAGCTGAAAATAAAGCATGAAAACCTATCATTCTGAATGAAATAGAATTAAAACAAATATATAACCCCCTCCTGACTTGAATAGAGCCTCGTATCTTTAACAAATATCTTTCTAGGTGTGTGTATCATCTGTAAAAATCATTCCATCAAAAAGTGAATCAGGGAAGTCAATTTTTCCTCCAGAGAGTAACTTACATTTTCTGTATGTTCACACAAATATGCTACTTAGCAAAGAAGAGCTGGTTGGAAAATGGAGGGGAAAACATTCCCTGTCCTTTTTCCAACTGTTTTGTTGTTGCTGTTTTTGTTGACTGGAATTTTCCAACCAGCTTTACTAGCAAGGTCACATTGTATCATTTTAATGTTATTTTTAAGTTAAAATTTGTCACTGAATGTTTTTGGAGAGAAAAAGCAAATAACCTTCTTGTCTTTCTGTTTTTTTGTCCTATAGCTACAACCTCCACTGTGAAGTTCAGTCCTTTTTATTGTTGATCAAGATAGTATTTTACCTACAAATGCTTCAGTATAAACCCTATGTCATTGTAGCATGTTATTGCTGAAGGCAGACATACCCATTAATGTAAAAAC
The DNA here is from genome assembly GCF_016161935.1 of Mauremys reevesii. Lineage (NCBI taxonomy): Eukaryota > Metazoa > Chordata > Testudines > Geoemydidae > Mauremys > Mauremys reevesii. The sequence continues at coordinate 170,516,902 of NC_052624.1, read as the reverse complement.
AATCTGTCACTTGCAGTCTGATCATCTCTCTTCCTCCAGTGAATGCACATTGATGGCAGCAGCCGACGTAATTTGCTGTGTCTAAATCTCCAATTTTCACATCACGTAGGACGAGCCTGTCCAGGGTGCATGACATTAATCTTTAAAACAATTATACCTTAGAGGCCAAATGTGTGACCGCCTTTTACAAGCATGTTTACTATATGCTTCTGATGTCTTGGCTGTCCCAGACATGCTCTCTGACTCTGTTCAATGCAAACAGAAGATGGACTCTCCCTGATGCTGGTGTGATGGTGATTTCCTCCCTCCCTCCCCCTTATAGTTTAGCTCTTTTACAGTGCCGATTGGCCCTTAGAATAGGACACTAGCTTCGTTTAATAATTTCTCTTGGTATCGTATAGAGTTAGAAATACAAAATCTGTAAGAGGTGAACAAAATATTTTCTTTGTTTTGTTACTAAATCTGTACTAACTAGAAGGCAGGACCTCCTTGGTGTTGCACAGATGGTCCTTCAGTTGGGGACATGTTTGTTCAGACTGGCGGATAATCTATAAAATAGAGAGAATATCTGCATACTTGATTATAATCCAAGGAGCACATGAGCATGGAGTGTGCATCAAAACTATCCATGTAAAGGTCTCCTCTGTGCCCTTATCTGTCTGGGTCAGTGGTTTTCAACCTATTTACCATTGAGGGCTGCATATGTGGCTCTCTGTGTTATGTGGGCCACATCCACACTATACATATACATACGCACCACCTGTATGGTCCTGAGGATGTCACATGGGCCGCAGCTGTGTGCTGATTGGGCCACGGGTTGAAAGCCACTGCTCTGTTTGATAAGCTAGAAAGAGAACAGTTCAAGGCCCCTTGGCTAATTTTTGCCATAAATACACAGTTCCATCAGGAAATGCTAGAATCAAAGGGCTGATGTAAACTTATTCACTTGTCCTGTTGAATGAAATAATTGTGGAAGCAGATTCTCTCGCCAAGTGCATTTCATCATGCTTGGCTGTCAGCTTGGAAATGCTTACCAGACCTGAAACAGGATGATAATGTGTTGCTTGTTTGTTTGTACCTTTTGAAGACCTGTGTCTCTTGGCTCTTTTCCCTATTGTGACATGCAGTGGAGCTGAAAGTGACATTAATTGAAATTCACAAATGGCTATTGTGGATTATCACTCCCTGTTTATTTAACAGAAGAAATTGTTATGCAGTTTCATATCTGGTGAATGCCTTTTCTCTTCCCTGATTGAAGTGATTGTAATGTTATCAAAATTCTGAAACAAATATGCTTCAAATGAACAACTCCACCATCTGTAGAGGAAAATTACCCCCCATGACATCTCTTGCACTGTGTTTTGTTTTGGCTATTCCCGTTTGTAGCATGCACGTGGAATGTTTTGCTATCAGAGAAAAGAAAAAAAGGCCATCATGATTCGATTTTACTACAACAAAAGCAGCCACCTGTTATGAACAGCAGCACCATTAGATTTGCAAAGTATGCATGTGATTATTTCCTTTGGAGCAGGTTACCTTCTAGAGGAGGGAAAGGTCTAATGAAGCAGCACTGTGTCACTTAGCATTATTATAGTGACATTGTGAAAATAGGAGGAAGGAAAAAAATCCTGAAATGGGAAAAGAAGGTATAGAATGAAAGGAAGAAAGACACCATTTATCAAAATAGTAGGTGACACTTGTGAGGACACACTGTTCTGTGGCAGTCCTGAGCTGCTTGTTTATATTATAATAATCTCATTAAGTATAAAATTCTGGACCCTGGGACTAGTGTGTGTATGGTAAATCAGTATATTACTTGGTATTATTCTAGAGCTTTTCTAAATTTATTTTGGGCCCATCTTTTCCTTTTTTGCTGTATATTTCTGATACTCGCATACGATGGTTATCATTAAAAAGCCACAGTATTTGCCAGGAGTTACTGTATGGTGGCATAGAAGATACCACAGTTTTCTTCTAGAAGTAGATTAGGAAATAATTGTGGTAACAATAATTCTGTGGTATCCATTAACTTTTAAATAGCAACTACTGTAGTTTGCCATGGAAGTGCGTGTGTGTATTATAACAGGAAGGGATAATTCATCTTGAATAATTTTGACTCTTCTCAAATATTGTGAATAGTGGAGATTGAATAGAACATTATTGTCCTATTTAGGAGGGACTGGGTGAATGGAATGAAGAAACTGATTTTAAGGAAAGAAACTAATCTCTGCCAGCCAAGATTTGGGCGAGGAGGAAGAGATGGAGTGATCTTTCCATAATGTAAGATCAGACTTCAGCTTTAAGTTGATTTAAAGTTTAGCCCCATATTAGATCACACTGCGGAGTTCTAATATCTAGATGACAAAGTCATGGGTTGTGGTAGCAAGGTGCGCATCTGGAAAAAGTGGCCACAGCCTCCTGGCTGGAAGTGGATCAAAGAGAGCCATCCTGGTCACCGCTGCTATATAATTATCTAAGAACAGCTAGGAATCCAACAATATCCCAAGATTGTGAATGTACCAGGTAATAAATGACAGACACGCATCCTCGATTAAACAGGCAGATATAATCCTAACAGCCTTCCCTATCACAGAGTAATCTGTAAAACATAGTAACCTGTGAGAATGAATCTGGGGATGGGATACACTTGCTCAGTAGCGGAAGGTGAAAAAATGATTAGACAGTCCTGCATACTCTCAAAAGAGTGGCCAGCTGCAGTTGGCTCTCTCAGAGCCCTCTGGAAACTTGGGTTCCATTAGCCTCTGAGTGTGGCCTATCAACACAGGTTTCCTTGCCCCCCATGGAGAGATGTACTACAGACTCAAGTCATAACACTTAATGATTGGTCCTTGTTTGGTTAAAATTTTGTATTGTCTCATCTCCGTACCCAGTCCAAACCCCAGATCCAGACTCTGGCCAGAAGACAAAAGAGCTTTACTGTGCAGTAGGCTGACACGTACTTTAGCACCCATTTTAGCACCATCCTGGCACTTTCATACAAAATGGACATGCTGCGTGTGGTTCAGTTTTGGGGGTGGGAGTCCTCCTGAACTTCAAATCAGATACGAACACCACAGTTGCACCTGGAGCATGCCTGTCAATCCTTGTATTGAATACCTGGCTGGAGCCAACTGGGCCAGCGGTACCATCTACCCAGGTTTCAGTCATACATGGAGAAATCATTACATTAGAAAAAAATGCCTACTATTTGTATATAGTTCACATTTTAATGCAAGTATACACATGAGAAAACATGAGCCATTCTGTGTGGAAACCACCCTTGGAAGGCACCTGTGTCATGTATGGATGCATTTTAGAATAACTTGCATTATGCTGTGCTATTTCAAGACAGTGGAAAGTAATCCCATTTCTATTATTCAGTCAATGGAGTTTAGTCTATTACTTCTCCCTCTACTTGATAAAGGATTGGATTTCTCCAGAGAGTGAATTTGATTTCTCTTTTCTTTCTCTGTCGCTCTCTTTGGTTTACATGTGTTGTCTCTGCATTGTGGTGTGTGATAACCTTTCCTTCTGCACTCTGCTTTTATTCATTTATCTATCTTTAATTAACAGAATTTCCACGCAGTCCTTCCTTATTTGCATCTGGTGCCAGCACAGATGATCAAGGAACACCGTTTTTTGTCTAAACTCATCCAGGAGTGAACACAGCCTGCAGCTTGTGCTATTCCAACCAAGCTGAATCAAAGCTGTGCAGGCTGGGAGCAGAGTATACTAAGCATATGTATGAAGTGTGCAACGTTTGGAGGTTTGGTCTAATAAGCACCTGGAAATTGGGATATTGATTTAGGATTCTTGAGCCTGCAAAAGTGAGCTGGAAATCAAAAAAAAAAAAAAAAAAAATGGGGCGGGGGGCCTAGGAGCCCCAACCAAGTTTGGGGGCTCCATTTTGCTAAGCATTGTACAAACACACAGTGAGAGATGATCCTTGCCCTAAGGGGAGCATTCCATTTAAACAGACAAGTCAGACAAAGGGTCTCAGGTAACAGAGGCACAGAAAGATGGAATGAATTGTCCAGGATTACAGAGCAAGTCAGCAGCAGAGCCAGGTTTAGAACCTAAGTGTTCTGGCTCTCAGTCCACTAGACCAATGTTTCCCAAACTTGGGATACTGCTTGTGTAGGGAAAGCCCCTGGCGGGTTGGGCCAGTTTGTTTACCTGCCCCGTCCGCAGGTCTGGTCGATCGCGGCTCCCACTGGCCGCGGTTCGCTGCTCCAGGCCAATGGGAGCTGCTGGAAGTGGCGCGGGCTGAGGGACTTACTGGCCGCCACTTCTAGCAGCCTGCAGTGGTGAACCGCAGCCAGTGGGAGCCGCGATTGGCCAGACCTGCGGACGGGGCAGGTAAAGAAACCGTCCCAGCCCGCCAGGGGCTTTTCCCTACACAAGCGGCATCCCAAGTTTGGGAAACACTGTACTAGACTGATTGGACCAGAACCACAATGAGACACTCATCAGGTCTTTTGGCCATTCAAATTCAGCCCCTGGCTACACTCAGGAACCGTAGGAGGAGGGGAGAATGAAGAACTTTAAAAATGAAAAGGTTTTTGTTTTTGTTTTTTTAAATGGATGACTTCATTTTTGAACCACAGAAATTTAGTTCTTAGGCTTTTATACTGTCCCCTTCACTCTAATATTGGAATCCCTCCCTTGTAAAATTGATAGCAGTGTCTCTAGTGGACTTCAGAGTCTCTGGCCCTTTCTTCCTTTTTTGTTTGTTTGTTTGGGGGTGAGAGGGGCATGCTGTGGTGGCTTTTTGTTTTGTTTTTTTGCAGGAGAAGAGTAGTAGAAGGGGGTGTCTGTTGTCACTCTTGTTATGATGGAAATGCTTTGTCAAAAAGGTAAGTTTTTGCAGCATTTCCTCAAGATGGTCGTACTCTAGAGATTCATGTAATCTCTACTCTGAAATTTGTTCCATAGCTAGATTCTGACAGCTGGCAATGCTTTTTTCCTGGGCTCTGTGTTTGTCCCAGAGGAGCACAACTATCTTGGTGGCTCATAGGTTGAAATCAGGAACAAATGGCAGCTAACACCTGGAAATCTCTCTAACATAGCTGGTACTTGGCCCATTAATTGCTTCCTGGTTTAGGATTGGAGCTGGATGAACTAATCATAGGCAGGGCCGCCCAGAGGAGGGGGCAAGAGGGGCAATTTGCCCCAGGCCCCGAGCCCCACAGGGGCCCCCACGAGAGTTTATCGGGGCCCCTGGAGCGGGGTCCCTCACTCGCTCCGGGGGCCCCGGAAAACTCTTGCGGGGCCGGGCGCAGGAGCTTCTTCGCTCCCGGTCTTTGCCGGTGGGGGGGGGTCCTTCCGCTCCGGGGCGGAAGGACCCCCCGCTGGTGAATTACCGCCGAAGCGCAGCCCGGTCTTCGGCGGTAATTCGGCGGCGGGGGGCCCTTCCGTTCCGGGACCCGCTGCCGAAGTGCCCCGAAGCCCCGCAGCAGGGTCCCCCCGCCGCCGAATTACCGCCGAAGACCGGGCTGCGCTTCAGCAGCGGGTCCCGCTTCGGCGGTAATTCGGCGGAGGGGGGCCCCTGCCGCGGGTCTTCGGGGCACTTCGGCGGCGGGTCCCGGAACGGAAGGGCCTCCCGCTGCCGAAGACCCCAGGCCCCCGGAATCCTCTGGGCTGCCCTGATCATAGGGACTCTTTCAAAGTGTTTAACTTTTTCCCACTTCATGTATTGTTTGCAAACAAGTTGTGGTGTTTTAAAATAAATGTGTTCACAATTCATGCATGTGCAAATACCTAATAATAATAATCCCTAGCTCTCTTATAGTATTTTTCATCCATAGATCTCTAATGAGAACAAATGTATCTGCTTGGAGTTGTTGGCAAATGCCCAAAGCAAACACAGTTTGCTATTTACTTGTTATTACTGCTCTAGGTAACAAAAAGGGGAAAGATGGGATCAAGTCACCAGGCCTTTATTTGCACAGGTAAAGAAGGAAACTGTGTGTGGGTTTGAAGGACTTAAGTTAACATTTAGGACATTTTTAACAAGGTCTTGCTTGAAAAGTCACTGCTGGGAGAAATAAAAAAGCTCTTGTAATATAATATTGGGAGGGAGAGCTGAGAAAGAGGGTACTAATTGATGTGCCTGATCATTTTAATTCGATCATACCCTTGTAACCTGTGTACTATTTCCATTGTTGGATGTAGCCTGTCGTTACTGGTTTTCTTTTCATATATGTTTTCTTTTGACCACCTCCAGAGTCTTGAAGGAGAGAATCGTTATGTTCTGGAATGGAGCTGAACTCCAGTGAATGTTACCTCTGTTAAGATCCTTTGCCTCCATAGCAGTCATGAGCTTTCAGTGATATGATTGGTGGAAATACTGCCAGCATGCACCAGTATGAAGCCGTAATCACTCATTTTGTACCACCTTCAGCACAAATGATGCATCAGCTTGAACTGCGTCAGTTTTAGCTTGGCGTCCTTCACAGCTCTTGAAGCTCTAGTCTAGAGGCTTGTCCGATCCTGTTCTGAATACTGTACATTGTTCCCAAATCTTTCTCCCATTTAGCTTGTGTACAGTGTTGTGATCACATACATTTTGTCAATCAAGTGTTAGTATATCAGAGGCTTCTGCTTTCGTAAATCTTAACCCCTTGCTAGCAGGCTGGTGAAGAATAAATTTATTTTTACTGGGCAATCCAGAGCCCATTATCTTTTGCAAGCTATTTCTAAGCTTCAGAAAGCTATAAAATCAAACCTTTCAAGGCTAATGGCTCTCTGAAGAGCCTTAAAGGATTGTGTATGGGTTTAAAATGCACAGTGCCCTATTCGCCTACTCACACAGGCCAAAAGAGTTATTTGCTTTCTACACTACTTTTTGAATTATTCATGAGATATCTGTATCCACATTAAACAGTTTAAATGATATGCACCTCAAACACTGTATAATCATTATACATTGACTTCCTAATGTTGTTAACAAGTAGTTTTTGTGGGTACCAAGAACACACTGGATACATTTGTAACATTTCCTAAAGTAGCTCAGAAATCTTCCAGTTTAGACTGTGGTGTGGCAATGAACTTGCTTTTCTTTGTTGGGACGTCAGTCTTTGAAACTACAACTCATTTATTGCTGAGCTCTTCCAGGTTTCTAAAGATAGTTTGCTTAGTGCGTAGGGTGCTGTGACTCCAGAAACTGTGTTAAGTAAAATGCAGAAGTAATAACAGGGTTGTGGGGTTTAGTGTACTTGGGGGGGGGGGGAAGGTAATTTCTGTATTGCAAAATCCAATTTACTAATTCACAGTCAGAATCAAGAGTCCCAAGGAATAACATGGTGTGCTATTGACTGATTCATAGGAAGGGATGACACAGTTGCTTGGAACTCAGATTTGTAGTTACCTTTCATGTAATTTTGTTAACAAAATATTTAGTCTTATCACAGACCTAGCCAAGGGAGTGCCAGAATACACCATGAGGATCTAATGATTGGCATAGCTTTAGAAAATCAAGGAGGACATACAGTATGATAGAGCCATCTTTAACATGTGGCCCTCATGTATGTATATTCATTTATAAAAATGCGGCTTTCATGGTTTCTAGGCATGTGTATGAAAAATGCATATACACTGAACATCTATCAGTGATAATAAAGAACCCTGTATCCATCTGAGGGGGGGAACCAATCCCCTCCTTAAAGCAACATCTTAAAGAAGAGACTGAGAGAATACATAACCCAGAGGTTCCTTGAGATCTTAATTCTCCCCCACTTACACCAGATTTATGCTGGAACTTGCTGAAACAGATGCATTTACACTGATACAAAACTTGTGTACTGGATAGAAATCCAGCTCCGAAAATCTGTAAACTCTGGCTCTGTCAGAGCAAGCTGGAGAGAATGCCAGAATTGAGGGCCCTTCACTGAGAAAGTTCTGTATTAAAAACAAATGTAGAAACGGGCAATTCATGTGTCCCAGCTAATCTCAACTGCTTTGTTAGAATGTAAACAGAGAGACTGGATTATAAAAATTCTACTACTGTGTTGGAATGTGCTGGGGGGGCGGGGCTAGTTTGAGAGTTTTTGTTTTTAAAAACAATATTATAATATGATGCATGTGGTCCATACATTGGTACGGTGGAGATTATCAATTTAAGGATTTTTGTTTGTTTGTTTTGAGTTTAGATTACATTATTTGGAACTGCTATTAATGTAGCTACAATCCTTTTTTGGCTCAGTTATACTGGGATTCAAAGACCATAAGGAATCACTGTGATCATCTAGTTTGAAAGTCCTGTTCATGCCTAGTTTTGAACCAGGAACCTGTTGCATGATGGGCAAATGTTTCTGGAGTACAGTGAGGATCACTAGCCCCTGTGATTATAACTCAGGACTTCCTGGTCAGGGCCGCTCCAAGGGGGGGGGCAAGTGGGGCAATTTGCCCCAGGCCTGGGGCCCCCACGAGACTTTTTCGGGGCCCCTGGAGCAGGGTCCTTCACTCGCTCTGGGGGCCCTGGAAAACTCTCCTGGGGCTCAGGCCCCCGGAGCTTCTTCCGCTCCAGGTCTTTGGCGGCGGGGGGTCCTTCCGCTCTGGGACCCGCCGCTGAATCCTCTGGGCGGCCCTGTTCCTGGTTTCTACCTGTGATGGGTTATATCACAGAAACCCCCTTGGGATCTGCCAACTGATGTGCCAAGACTACTTCTGCCCCTGCTTACCTGCCAGCTCGGGACCCCAGCACCCTGTCTTGCTGAGCCAGAAATGCCCGTCTGCTCCAGCACAGACCCAGGGTCTGAATGACTTGCCCCAAAGCTGCAGACTTAACTGAAAGCAGCTAACAGATGTTAGATGCCCAACTCTCAATGGAGACTAAAACCCAAATAAATCCGTTTTACTCTGTATAAAGCTTTTACAAGGTAAACTCGTATATTGTTCACCCTCTATAACACTGATAGAGAGATGTGCACAGCTGTTTGCCCTCCCCCTCCCCAGGTATTAATACATACTCTGGGTTAATTAATAAGTAAAAAGTGATTTTATTAAATACCGAAGGTAGGATTTAAGTGGTTCCAAGTAGTAACAGACAGAACAAAGTGAATTACCAAGTAAAATAAAATAGAACACAGAAGTCTATGTTTAATACAGTCAGAAACTGAATACAGATAAGATCCTCACCAGTTCCAGAATGCTTCCTTTTACAGACTAATCGCCTTTTAGTCTGGGTCCAGCAATCACTCACACCCCTTGTAGTCACTGTCCTTTGTTCCAGTTTTCTTTCAAGTATCCTTGAGGGTGGAGAGGCTCTCTCTTTAGCCAGCTGAAGACAAAATTGAGGGGTCTCCCATGGGCTTAAATAGACTTTCTCTTGTGGGTGGAGACCCTCTCCTCTCTCCTATGCAAAGTCCAGCTCCAAGATGGAGTTCTGGAGTCATCTGGGCAAGTCACATGTCCATCCATGACTCACAGTTTTTACAGGCAGAAGCCATTGCCCACATGGTATCTTGAATGGCTCCAGGAAGATGTCTTATGTGGATTGGAGCATTCCAAGATGCATTGTTCCTTAAGTGCTTCCTGATTGGGCACTTAACTTTGTGAATTCCTTTCTCCAGGAACTGACCAAATGCTCTACTAAGGTTATTTAGAAATCAAGCCAATACACGGCCAATATTCATAACTTTGACTACAAACATGATACATGCATACAAAGAGGATTAATAGATTCAGTAGATCATAACCTTTACATAGATATGTTACATGGCATATGTAGCATAGAACATATTCCTGTTATGTTATATATATTCATAATTATATTTCCATAAAGCCTTATGGGGGGGCGCCGCCACACCACCCTTCTGCTTAAACCTCCAGACCACACAGACTTATTATTTGAAAGGGATTTCCAACAGGGTATCTAAATAATGCATAATACATTCATTGTTTTAATTGTTGTACATGGTCGTTATAGATAGAGCCCTGCGTGGATACAAAAAAATGGATCCGCATCTGATCCGCATCTGATCCACATCTGTGATAATTAACTTGTATCCAACTCACGATCTGCACTCCACTTTTATATGTATCCTCACCAGCACCCTATCTCACTGTTACAACCCTGCAAGGATGCAAAAATTGGATCTGCATCCAATCCATGATCCACAAAGATAGTAAACAATATAGGGCTCTAGTTATAGATGAAAAATATCCCTCAAAGAGTGTGCAGCTCAAAAATATCTGTTGTACACATATGCACATTTCTACAAATCGCACATTTCCACACAACTATGTGTGTATATACAGCTTTTTCCACACAGGGAGTAATGGCCCTTAAATTCATGCCAGGATAGGTTAATTCAGTAGCTGCAGCATTCCTGTATGCACCCTGTACTTGCTATACTGCATACCTTGAATGGAAGCAATAATGAGGTTATCTAAACAAAAATAATTATTTTCTAAGATAATTGGCAGGCTTTTACGGGCCATCACTCTGTGCAGCTGATCAAATCTAATTCTTCATATCTCTGTTTTCCCATCTGTGAAATGGGGATAATGATGCTTACCTCCTTTTGTAAAGTGCTTTGAGATCTAATAGATGAAAAGCTCAACATAAATGCTAGGTGGTATTATTATTGGTATCTGTGATGGGGTAGGCTGCCAGAGAGGGTTGTAGCATCTAGTGGTCAGCCCACCCTACCACCTTGCTTGGCCCTTTAAGGGTTTGGAAGGGTCCAATGGATACATGTGGATGCCTAAGGGTCCTGGGAATGAATGGTGATTGGGGAAGGAATCTGGAGGATGTACCTTTTAAGGACCTGAAACAGAAGGCAGGGCAAGGGTCCCCTCTCACCCCATCAGCTGGGAAGGATTGGGAGAAGGGGAGAAACATAGAGACTGCCTCCTCCCACGCAGCAGACCAATACTGATAGGGGAAGGCTGGCCTGCTGAACCCTCGATTCTTCTTCGAGTGCTGTCCCTGTGGGTGCTCCACTCTAGGTGACGGTGCGTCCCAGCGCCGTTGATCGGAGATTTTCGGTAGCAGTGCCTGGTTGGGACGCACGCACTCAGTTGGTATCTCCCGTCTCGTTGGAATCTTCCTGAGTGCGTGCGCCCCACACCCTCCTCAGTTCCTTCTCTACCGTCCTCGGCCGAAGACGGGACTCGGAGCAGTGCTGCCTTCTCTTCCCTGGTCTCTATAGGAAACAGTAACAAAGAACATAGAAATAGTTATTAGTTACATCCCAGTTGTTTCCCTTCCTTTAGTGTAGTTACATAGTTAGTTACTTAGTTTAAAAAACAAAACAAAACAAAAAAACCTTCAGGCTTGTCTCCCGTTGACACTCTCCTCGGCCATCTCTAATTCATAATGCCAGGAGCTTCAGGATTCAAAAGGTGTATTTCCTGCAAGGAATCCATGCCACAGACAGATGGGCACTCATACTGTGTGAAGTGCCTCGGGGACACCCACGTCCCTGTGAAGTGCCTCCATTGCACGAGCCTCGTCAAGAGCTCGTCGCGACAGGGATCTGCGGCTCAAATGCTGATGACGGAAAAATCCTTACAGCCGCTTTCGGAGACGGGAAAGGTCAAACCCGCTCCCACACGCTCCCCAGCCAGATTGGAAATGGTGGGCAGCGTTGCTTCACCCTCCCTGGAGCGGAGGCAAGAAGCAGAACAGTCTCACAGGAGAGACTTTAACAAGGGTAGGGGGTCTCCCACGAGATCCCTACCCTCTGTGCTGACAGCACCAAAGGCAGGTGCCTCAGCTTTTTCTAATGCCTCAGCCGTGGCTCCGACGGAGCGCAGAGGCAGGGACCCGACCTCCCATGTCAGGCAGGTCCTTGTGGCTCCGGTCCCCTCGGCACCGCAAACGGCCGCGGTGCCGGCTGTGCACGCGCCTCCTCGGCACCGCAAACGGCCGCGGTGCTGGCTGTGCGCGCGCCTCCTCGGCACCGCAAACGGCCGCGGTGCCGGCAGCGCAATCCTCCCCTGCAGGGAGAAGACTGTTGGCACCGGGCATATCTTCCACCCGGGCACCAGTACCAGACCCCCTGCGGGGCACCTGCAAGCAGTCTGCAGCACTACTGTCACTTTCACTTTCTCCTGCTAATGAGCTAGAGCAGAGAGCAGACTCAGCTCAGCCAGGGAGCAGGAGCAACAGTTTCTCACTTAATGTGAGCTTTCATTGCCACCTGAGCCTCACTCTCCACTCCTAGATACATAGGGCTCATTTTTTGAACTGCCGCTCTCTCCAACTGAACTGTTTTTCACTGACGGTGAACTTGATTTACAGCAGCAAGCGGAGTTTTTCCACTCCTGCTTCTCCCCCACAGGCACCTCTGCCACCTCAGGTCACGGTTCAAGGCCACCAGCCTCAGTTTTCCCCATTTCACCCCTCCATGGGCGACACCTGGGTTCTCCTACCCTATGCCTTGGCCTCAGTGGTACCCTTGGCAACATCCTCCTACCAATCATCCTCCTTCTGTGCCTCAATCTCCTGCTCTGTCCACTTCTAAGGTGCCTGAGCCCACTCCTGAGTAGGCAAGTTACGCACCATATCCTGTCTCACCGACTCCTAACTCTCCATTAGCCCTGGACGGAGGCCTCCTCCCCCCGCTTCCACGGGCCATGGACGACTGTAAACAATTTCAAGAACTTTTCAGGAGGGTGGCACTCAATCAAGATATCCCCTTTCAAGAGGTTCAGGAGACGCAACACAGACTCCTCAGAATCCTTCAACAGTCTGCACCCTCAAAAATCGTGCTCCCTATAAACGAAGCACTCCTGGAGCCCGCTGACACTCTCTGGCAAACCCCAGCGTCTTTAGTACCAACTTGCAAAAAGGCCGAACGTAAATACTATGTCCTTGCTAAAGACACTGACTTCCTATTTCTCATCCACCACCGAACTCCCTTGTCATGGATGCAGTTGCACAGAGGACGAAACAGTCACAATATCGACCCACCCCGCAAGACAAGGACCTTAGATGCCTTGACGTCTTGGGCCGCAAGATTTATACGTCCTCCACACTACAATTCAGAATTGCAAACTATTCTGCTCCCCTCGCCAGTTACAACTTTGATATTTATAATAAACTTTTGAATTTACCTCCTACATTCCATAGGATAGGAGAGCAGACTTCAAATCAATCCTGACTGATGGCCCACTGATTTCCAGAACAGCCCTACAGGCATCTCTAGACACGGCAGACACAGCAGCCCATACAACTTCAACTGCTGTGGTTATGCGCAGATCCTCATGGCTCTCTGCATCTGGCATCCCCAAAGAACTGCAGACCAAAGTGGAGGATCTCCCTTTTGATAAGGACAAACTTTCTCCTACCCTCCTACCCTTCCCCGTCCCTCCTAAGGGACCCTTCTCACGACCACTTACTTCTCACAGAAGTGGCATATCTTCTACAACTAGGTGCAGTGGAACCTGTGCCGACGCAAAATCAAGGGACAGGTTTCTACTCCCATTACTTTCTAACTCAGAAAAAGACCGGAGGATGAAGGCCTATACTAGATCTACACCGACTGAACAAATTCGTGAGGATACAAAGATTCAAGATGGTCACACTGGGCACAATAATACCTACACTGGATCAAGGGGACTGGTTCCCAGCTCTCGACCTACAGGATGCTTACTTTCATATATCAATCCATCCATCTCACAGACGCTTCCTATGATTCATAATCGGTCACGACCATTTTCAATACAGAGTTCTTCCTTTCGGACTCCCCACAGCACTGAGAGTTTTTTTTCCAAGACTCTAGCCGTGGTCGTGGCTCACCTCCGCAAAGATGGGGTCACGCTGTTCCCCTATCTGGACGATTGCCTCATCAAAGGCAACTCCTATGGCGAGACACTTCAAGCTACCCGTTTCGCCATCTCCCTCGTCACAGCCTAGGCCTCCAAATAAACATCCCAAAATCCACCCTGACACCTAAACAACAGATCGAGTTCATCGGAGCTTATCTCAACTCAATCCAGAGCAGGGCCTCGCTCCCATATCACAGATTCCTCGCTATCACGCAGCTCAAAGACACGCTCTCTATTCGTCCCAGGACACAGGCAAAACTCTGCCTACAGCTCCTTGGTCACAGGACAGCCACCACCTTCGTGGTTCACCACGCCAGGCTACACATGAGATGTCTCCAGGGCTGGCTCAATTCCAATTTCAAACCCAACAGACACATCTTAGGGATGCTGCTAACTCCTCCTCCTAATGTTATAGCTTCCCAACATTGGTAAACAAATCCAGAAAACCTCTGCACAAGGGTTTCCTTCCAGCAATGTTCCCCAACACTCATGCTCACCACGGACGCTTCCCTGATTGGTTGGGAAGCGCATCTAGGGGAACACAGGGCACAACGCCGGTAGTCCGCATCAGAGACACACCTACACATAAATCTCTTAGCGCTTAGAGCAATGAGGCGAGCATGCCTTCACTTTCTTCCCCTCATAAAGAACAAATCTCCTCGGGCCTTAAAAGACAACATAGCATGCATGTACTACATAAACAGACAAGGGGGAGCCTGATCGCATTCCCTTTGTGTGGAAGCCATTCAACTATGGAATTGGTGCATACGACATCGAATACAAATCATCGCTTCCTACCTACCAGGCTGTCACAACACTACTGCCGACGCACTCAGCAGGCACTTCCTGACACAACGCGAATGGGAACTGCACCCTGCAGTACTCCAACAGCTCTTCTCCCTCTGGGGCACCCCGTCAATGGATCTCTTTGCCATGACCCAGAATCGAAAATGTTCCATTTTGCTCCAGAGTGGAACTCGGAACTGCATCCCTAGGAGGTGCATTCCTCATCCCATGGAACAACTCCCTCCTGTACGCCTTCCACCAATCCCTCTGTTACACAGGGTTCCTCGGAAGATTGCAGACGACAAGGCCCGGGTCATCCTTAATGCCCCAGCTTGGCCAAGACAGATGTGGTATCCCTACCTACTCTGCATGTCCTCTCATCACCCACGGGCTCTCCCCAACAGGCCAGAACACATTTCCCAGGACGATGGACGGGTTCTTCAAAAGCTCCACCTCACAGCCTGGTTTCTTCATGGTTCCAAACCCATGAACTAGCCTGTTCCGAGCAAGTCCAATATGTCCTCCTACAGTAGGAAAGACTCCACTCGTAAAACCTACCTGCAGAAGTGGAAGCGTTTCGCCCTCTGGTGCTCACGTAATCACTTAACACCCAATAACGTGACCCTCTCTAACATTCTAGACTACCTCCTGAAACTAAAACAGGACAGACTTTCGCTCAGCTCCATCAGAACCCACCGGGAGCCCGGCTTCATCCTCTCACGTGAAGAGGCAGGAAGCCCTAATGTCTCCTCTCAGAGACACTCAAGAAGGCACTTACCACCTTCCATGACCTATTAGACGGCTATTCATTCTTTACCCACCCTACCATAAAATGCTTTCTCACGGGCCTGCAAAATCTCTACCCTGAAATTTACCCAACAGCGGCTGCATGGAATCTTAACCTCGTTCTTCATGCTCTCAGGAAACCTCCATTTGAGGCCTTGGCTACCTCTCATCTCCATATGTCCATGAGGGTGTATTTCTTAGTTGCCAAAACATCAGCAGGGAGAGTTGGTGAAATGAGCGCCCTGATGGCCCACCCTCCCTACACAATCTTCTCCAAAGACAAAGTCACTTTGAGACCACATCCTAACTTTCTTCCTAATGTGGTATCGACCTTCCACCTCAACCAACCTATATACTTACCTACTTTCTATCCCAAACCTCACAAGACTCCGCAAGAGGCAACCCTACATACTCTCGATGTCAGGCAAGCAATCGCCTTTTTATTTGGACAGGACTAAACCATTTCGTAAGTCCCCATGACTCTATGTTTCCATTACCGAAAGATCGAAAGGTACGGCTATCTCTAAACAACGTCTATCCAAGTGGATCTCTGACTGCATCAGATCCTGTTACCATGCGCAAAATCTTCAACCGCCCAAAGGCATTAGAACTCATTCCACTCGAGCCAGGTCGACATCCGTTGCCTTCCTACACAATGTTCCCGTTCCTGACATTTGCAAAGCGGCTATGGGGTCATCTGAACACAAGTTTTCAAAACGCTATGCTCTCACGCAAGACACCACGGCAAACACCGTAGTAGACCATACAGTACTATCTACAGTACTCACTGCCGCATCTCCAAAGTCCCACCAACCATAGTGGGTACTGCTATACATTCACCTAGAGTGCAGCACCCACAGGGACAGCACTCGAAGAAGAAGAGAAAGTTACTCACCTTGCAGTAACTGAGGTTCTTCGAGATGTGTGTCCCTGTGGGTGCTCCACTCCCCGCCCTCCTCCCCTCTATTTTGGAGTACTACTATGATTCTCCACGGTAGAGAAGGAACTGAGGAGGGTGTGGGGCGCACGCACTCAGGAAGAGTCCAACGAGATGGGAGATACCAACTGAGTGCGTGCGTCTCAACCAGGCACTGCTACCGAAAATCTCCGATCAACGGCGCCGGGACGCACCGTCACCTAGAGTGGAGCACCGACAGGGACACACATCACGAAGAACCTCAGTTACTGCAAGGTGAGTAACTTTCTCTTTTGGAAGGCTAATTGGGAAGGGTGTTGGGCTGAAGGAAGCTGGCAAAAGCCTTGCAAGCAGCCTTGGGCCAGGAGGACTGCGGGGGCGACCGCATGTTCAGGGCGTGCCTGTCCCAGCCTGGTGCCAAAGACCAGGAATGGAAGCTGGGATTCAGCCTCGATGGAGAGATGAGGGTGTTCCCGGTTCCGTGGGGCCGTGCAGAGGATCCAGGGGCAGCAGACACCGACACAGACAGAGCTGCTGGGGCTGGGAAATGACCCCTGGGGCTCTGGAGATGTAAATTTGTCTGTGGGTTTCTGGCCTGGCCGTTGGCTGAACCTTGGGCGATTTAGGGGGAAGTCCGTCTCTGTACGTCCCCTCCTTGGCCTGCTTAGTTTGCCACCCCCAGTGAATAGAAATGAAGGAAAATTCAACAGTTAAAAAAAAACTGACTAAGGTAAGGCAAGAGGCCTGAGCGAGACACACCCTTCAGCCCTTTTTCTGGATCTGAGGAACACTTGCTTGACAGAGGGAAAGACAAAATACTCTAAAGCAAAGAGGCTCTTGGAATACAAACCCGGTCCCGGTGAGAGGGAACTCCTGTTTAGAAGAGACTGATACTGATCCCAAACTCTGGGGTGTGCCCACCTAGGGAGTATGGAGGAATGTTCAGGGGGGTGCACAGCAAGGCTTGGGCCAGCCTCCACGGGGGACGGGGAGGGAGCGCAACCCAGTCCCATTCTGCCCGCAGCTCCGCTTCTGGCCCCAGCCCCATCTCCAGCTGCAACCTTGGCTCCTGGCCTGGCCGTGGCTCGGGACCAGCCCCGGTCCCTGGCTCACGGCTCCGGTTCCAGACCTGGCCCCTCACCTGGTCCCAGCTCCTGATCACAGCTCCCGGGGGCCAGATCACATTACGGGTTAGGGGAGGCACGGCATAAAAAGTTTTTGGGGCAGAGAACTGCTAGCAGTACAATCTAACTGCCGTAGGGAAGAGCTGAGCCTGGCTTTTAGGAAATTTGTCCATAGCTGGTCCCAGGAGAAGCTGCAAGGAACCCCACAGTCAGGGAAGGGCAGCAGACTCTCCAGATCTTGTAAAGATACCGATGAGAGTGGTAAAGGTGAGAGCAGCTAAGGGAAAATGGTGAAGGGACTGAAGGAATGATCGTTAGCTGTCTAAACACGGTTCCTGGGTGGGAATCCAGAGGAGAGGTCCCCAGGCCAAGAGGAGAAACACAGGTGTCAGGAATAAAAGAAGCCAGGAACAGCAAATGCCAGAAAGAGGCCAGAAGACAGGCTTGAAGGACATTAGATTTTTGTATGTGGCCAAAAACAAAAGGGGTGTGTGGGGTATGTGTGTGATTACAGTGACTTTCTTTAGTTTGAATTAATGGGAACAGGCTACATAGAACTCCTCCCCCAAAGGAATAGGTTGGGAAACTCTTAGTTGAATGGGAGAAACACTGCAATGGATATGTGTGGCATACCCCTGAGTTTGCATGGAGCCACATGAAGTCAGTGGGGCCCTGTGTGGGCTGAAGGGTCTTATATGCATCACAGTGTCAGATATCAGTGCGGTATTGAGAGCCCTTCTCTTTGACACAGTGATGCTTAGATTGCCTTGTTGACAAGGTGAAGAATGCTGGTCTGCCAAGTGTCTGCTGACAACTGCAATTGTAGCTTCTTGTATCTTTTAAGGCTGATGCTGCAGATCTTTGGGAAGTCAAGAGACTGATCTAATGTATAATATTTTGCCTTAGTGATGCTGTATGTAATAGATACATTTAGTTTGTGCTAATGTTAATTGAAAGTCATGCTAATCCAGTAACTATGGCAATTTTTCATCTTCTCCAGAGAAGTGAGAAAACTTGATCATACATATATGATAGCCCAGCGATTGTTTTGTTTCTGGTTTCAGAGTAACAGCCGTGTTAGTCTGTATGCACAAAAAGAACAGGAGTACTTGTGGCACCTTAGAGACTAACAAATTTATTTCAGCATAAGCTTTCGTGGGCTACAGCCCACTTCTTTGGATGCATAGAATGGAACACACAGACAGGAGATATTTATACATTTATGTATGTATTTATACATATATGTATATATGTATGTATAAATATCTCCTGAAATAAATTTTAAGTCTCTAAGATGCCACAAGTACTCCTGTTTTGTTTCTGTTTTCCTCTCTGAAGTTCTTTTCTTCAGTCAATAATTACTGAAAATGGACTATTACAGCTATTATGCACCATTGACTCAGAAACGCAATTATACAATTTTGACACATCTTTCTGACTTCATAAAAAACTAGATCTTGTCTGCAACTTTTCATAACTGACACTAACCAAAGCTCAGCCATTGGAAAGCTGAACTTGCACCTGTTTAATGCAGATTTTTTTTGTTTCTATAGCAACAAATCTACTCGTACTTACTGAAAGAATACTGGAGTGTGAGTGACTATGATGTTTAATTTAAAAAACAAAATAGCTTTATGCTTGGAGGCTATAAAAACATAACTTGGAGGACACCTCCCTAAATGGAAAAATGGAATTGGTTAAACCCAGTGTACTTCATTATTAGGAATGATGCCATATTAATGGGATGGGAGCTCTGTGTTTAATCATGTTTTACTAATTAAACTGTGAAAGCCTTTTTATATGCAACAGTTTATTTTCCCCCCTCCCCCTGCCAGAGCTGGATTGTGGTTTATTAGTGGCTAGGATAATGAAAATTTTGACTGCTTCACTGCAGATACATTTTCATTTGTATTGGCTGGCAACGTTCCTGTTCCAGCAATAACCTGCTAGTCTTGGAACAATGTGATAAACGTTCTGCTCAAATCCCCATCCCACATACCACTTGGCCTCTGATTAAGACATCTTATCTCCCTCCTCTCCCCTTCCCCCGGCTTTCCATTATCCATCGTCTTAATCATTTAATAATAATTTTAACAACAAAATAACTGGCAGAGTTCCAAGGAAAAGCACATTGCCTTTATCAATGCTATCATGATGACAGACATTTTTCTAGCCTATGTAAGGGCTGCACAGTAAGTATTTGTGGCAAGCTTGTTATGCCTCAAGATTAACCCGTGGAAGTGGATGTAGACAAGCAGAAAGTCTAGATTGCAGGGTGCCACTGTAGGTCTAGCTGGAAAAAAAAATCCATCAACATTAGGATGTAGTTGTATGATCTGAACCAGTTTTATTGCTACGTTTCTGTTGATTTTGAAAATGTGATTCTGCTAGATCCAGCTTCATTTCTAAGTCTTAGTGGGTGACTATCTGGGACCAGGGATTTTAAGGAGTTTTATCAACCAACCCTTTGCCATAAAGGCTGCTGAGATTACTGATGATGGCAGTGGTGATGGATTTCACTGAAGAGGGAAGAAAGGGAAAGATAGGAAGCTGTCTTGCTGAAAGTTGAGTGAGATCCCCTATGGGGGGAGGGGGAAACAGCTCCGAAAAGTCCAATTTAAAATGGGATTTAGTACTAGCATGATAAATTTGGAGGAAGGTGGCTTTCCATAGTGACTGGAGGGCTAGATCCTGCAAAGTGCCAAGCACTCACAACTCCCATGAAATTCAATGGGAACTGAAGGTACTTGGCACCTCTATGCTTTTTTCAGCATCTTGCAGGATTGGCCCCTAAATCTTTGGGACACGTGAGCTTTTACTTGCCTTAAGTCTTCAGTAAAATATTTTTTTGAGCCCAAGACTGAGTGAAATACTTTCTAAAAGGACTACTGTATCCACTTTGTAAATCAAATAGAAAAAATTGTGATTGATGGGAGTACATTGGCTCCAGTGCCATAATGAACGATTAATGAACTCCTCTGTCATTATGAATAACAAAAAATTTTTCCCTTGCATTGACCTTCACATTTTGCATGTGCCTTTTTGTTTCAGGAATAGAACTCTGTCCTCCTGGGCACCGCTTCATGGTCACCATGGTGGCAAGCTTCATTGCAATGGCAGGACAGTTCCTCATGCCAGGGCTGGCTGCCCTCTGCAGGGACTGGCAGGTTCTCCAGGCGGTCATCATCTGCCCTTTCCTACTGATGCTGCTTTACTGGGTGTAAGTATTTCTGCCTTGTTTCTTGTTTGTAAAGAAGCTTGCCACTAAGACTGAGTTTGGGAGGTGTTTTGATATCTGGGTAGGCCCCCGTTTTATTATAGCCTGTGTCAAGCTTTTCTTTTTCACAGTTATAAAATGTCTCCTTCAGCAAATAGGTAAACATGAAACTAAGCTTCAGAGGAAAAAACTTACTCTCTAAAAGGTAGCTTCCTCTACTTGCTTCCCCAGTAGTGGGTGGGAGGGAGAGGAGCATTCTGCTTTGGTGAGTTGCCATATGTGCTTCATAGTACTTTGGGAAGAGGACAGGTTGCGATCACCAGCTATAAAAAAATGAGGAAAAAAATAAGTTCTCACCAGCAGGGTGCTGACAATTGTGCCACAGCCTTAGCCCTTGGAGATCTGTGTTTCTGTTTCTAAAGTCAAGTTTTCCACTCAAATCCAGAGTATGGTACTCGCCTGTCCTTTCTTTCTCTTTGGGCTGGACTAGGCTAGGATTTAAAGCAATGATGTTAGCATATATTGGCCAACATGTGCAAACTAGCTCATTTTAAATTTAGTGTAGACAAGATACATTGCCCTTAACATGTGCTAAGCTCATGCCCCCTGAGTGGCTTTCTACACCGCCGCTGGGAGGGTATTTCTCCTCTTGGGGAGACAGATGTGTAGCACACTAAAATTAACAGGCAGTGGCTCAGGGAAGCCATCTGAGTCCAGACTCAGGGGGTCAGGCAGGATTATACTCTGGTGGTTAGCCTGAGCCACTGCTATGTCATAGCAGCCACACTGTTATTTTTAGCATTCTTGCATGAGCAAAGCCAGTGTGTGTCCATCTACCCATGCTGGGAAGTATCCTAAGGCTCCCAGGAAGCTTCTCACTCAATCAGCTTAGTATGTGTTAAAATCTGCACTGCCTTATCTGTGCTGTGCAATGTAGTTGTAGCTGTGTTAGTCCCAGGATGTGAGAGAGACAATGTGGGTGGACCAACTTCTATTGGTGAGAGAGACAAGCTTTTGAGCTGACAAGCTCTTCTTCAGGTCTGGGAAAGGTACTCTGCGTGTGGCAGCTAAATACAAAGTGGAACAGATTGTTTAGCATAGGTAGTTAGCAAATGTTGTAATGGACCATTGAAGGTGAAGTGGCCTGTTAACACCTCTGTAGTCATAGGACAAAAAGGGGGAGAGGGGGCTAATGGATTAGATTTTTGGAGTAAACCATAAATCTAGTGTCTCAGTTCTGTCCATGATTTTTGGTGTCTAGCAGAGATATGAATTTAAGCGCCAGGCTTGTCTTTTGAAAGTGTTGTGCAGGTTTCCTTTGAGGAAGAGGACCGATAGGCCAGCTATGGAGTGATGGTTTTGTGAAGAGTGCTCACCCACAGGCAATAGGATGTTTTTGTCTTTTATCATTTTCCTGTGTGAGTTCATTCAAGAGCGTAGTTATTGTCTGTTTTACATAGTTGTTATTGGGGCATTTAGTGCACTGGATGAGGTACACATGTTGTGATGGGCATGTGTAGAATCCATGGATCTTGAAAGCTGTGTTGTGGGGAGTGTTGATCACTGTAGCAGTGGAGATATGTCTGCAGGTTTTGCATCTGTTGTTTTGGGAGGCTCTGGTGCTGCTTTGAGTTGGTGTGTCCTGGTCTGTGTTTTAGCAGGTGTACCTTATCACGTTAGTTTTACCTAATCTGTTGTTTTATTTTACTCCCTACCCTTCATCAGTTGTATTGGCTGAATGTTTACTGTTGTTCAGTCATTCTACACCTGAATACATTTTAGCATAACAATTCAGGTTTTAAACAGTACATATTGGTAGTATACAATACCAATACGATCCTTTACAAATATTTTATTTGACAGTGTTTTACTGTCCTTTAGGAAGACATATGATTAACTAGCACAATAACGCACCAAACACACCAACAAAACAAACTTCTGTGTAAAGAGACTTTTTTCATATTATAAACACGGTCATGTCAAGGTTTGATTCAGCTACCAGTAAACTCAATGCAAAGACCCCTGCTGACATTAATGGGAGTTGGAAATATTAATGTTTTATCCCAAACGAAACAAAGGCCTTCATGATTTTGCTACTGGCCAAATTCTACCCTTGGATATGCACCTGTAATCCCATTGAAAACAGGAGGGGAAGATTGGAAGAAAGGTAGGATTAGGACCTGCTTATATAGTTTGATAATGGTAGCAATAACCAAAGTATCAAAGCAACAAAGAATCCTGTGGCACCTTATAGACTAACAGACGTTCTGCAGCATGAGCTTTCGTGGGTGAATACCCACTTCTTCAGATGCAAGTGAAGAATTCACCCATGAAAGCTCATGCTGCAGAACGTCTGTTAGTCTATAAGGTGCCACAGGATTCTTTGTTGCTTTTACAGATCCAGACTAACACGGCTACCCCTCTGATATTTGACAAAGTATCAAAACTTGCAGAGTCTGATTTTTCTTGAATGAGCAGAAAGGGACTGAAAACATTTGTTTAGTTATACTGGGTGTACAGTACATGTATGCTGCGTGCATACCTCTCACCTGTCACATCTTTTTAAGTGGGATGCCTCTTTTATGTAGCAGGTTTGGTGGTGTCATTTTTATAGTCCCTTCCCTTCAACTAGGGTGTAGGAGAGTAGTTAATTTGGCACGTGCTGTATGCATAGTTGGGCGGGTGGGGGAATGAACTTGCATTTAATTGTAACAAAATAAAAAATGAAAAACTGCCCTTCCTTGTCACTTGTTAATTACCCACACAAAGTAATCAGTTAAACGCTAGAAAGGTTCTGTGACCTACCATATTGTCTCCTCCCTCGTCTTCCCCCTGATCTGTGATCCCTGATCCCTTTCCTACTGTGAGAGTGCTGTTCACTTTCCTCCTACATCTCTGGGTCTAATCTTCTTCCATCTCTGTGCTTGCTCTGCTCCCCTCTTGCCCTGTATTATAGATACCATGCTGTCATGGGCTGTGTAATACCTAAACAGATAGAGCTTGTAGCAAGACCCTGATTGAGAGGGAGTGGAGCAGCTCATACAAAAGTGAAGTAATAGTCAATGACAGAGCTGTGGAATCTGGATAGTCCAAGACATCTGGAAGACCATAGAAGTTTGTGCGTAAGCCAGGTCTGAGAAATGCGCTTAAAGACATGTACATGAAAGAAGTCAGGGTCCTAACTATGCACTTAGGCACAGATTTCAAATCACCAGGATACAGAAGGCTTTCTGTTTCCTCTTTTTGGTATTAGATGCTTCCTGGATCTGGCTCTCCTGAAGGTCAGCAAATGTATTAATAATTAGAACAAAGAAACCCGACATACTAACTAAAAGTTAAGGGCGTGAAAAGGGCTAGCTGCATTGGGTGTAGGTGCACAAGTGCCATAAGCTTAGGGTGATCAGATGTCCTGATTTTATTGGGACAGTCCCGATTTCTGGGTCTTTTTCTTATATAGGCTCCTATTACCTCCCACCCCCATCCTGATTTTTCATACTTGCTGTCTGGTCACCCTACATAAGCTGAGATTTATCCTTTCCCCGTACTCCTCAAATGCAGCAGCTTGGATTTTAACTGGTGTCCTTGTCCTGATGCAACCCCCTAGTGCAGTGGTCCCCAACCTTTTCGTCTGGCGGGCACCAGACAAAGGACCGTGGCGGTGGTGGAGCATCCGCCGAAATGCCGCCAAATTTCTGCGACATTTCGGCAGCGACGCCTCTCAATGACGCCGCTTGCCACCGACAAGTGACGTCATCGAGAGGCGTCACTGCCGAAATGCCGCCGAAATTCGGCGGCATTTCAGCAGATGCTCCACCACCGGCCAGGACGCGGGCACATTTAGATGGTGCCCACGGGCACCGCGTTGGAGACCCCTGCTCTAGTGCAAACACAGTTTACTCTAGTGTAGTCCACTGGTGCAGTTTACTCTGTTTGCAGGCTGGGGTCACACTTACTCCCAAGTATGCTTTGAAATCTTTGGCACTGGCTGCAGCAGTATTTATGTGCCAGTGACACCCAGCGCAAAAATTCTAAAAGGCATCTTCTCCCTTTCCCCATCTTCACTTGTCTCTCCCCTTCCTCCTCTCTGCATTTTCTCGTTTTTATTGCCTCTCTCCTGTCCTCGTTTCTGTGTTTACCTTCCCCCGCTCCCTTTTTTTAAAACTCCGTTTAGACTTTTCCTGTAGTTTGAATTTTTCTGTGCTGTTAAGGATTTTTGTTTTGTTGTTTCAATGCTCCTCCCCTTTCTCCCAGTGGTCTCTGCATGGATAGCAGCAAGAACTTCTACACACTGAAACCAGAAACTGACAGTAATTCTAGTTTTTCCCTCTTCAGTTTTTTCCATGGGTAAAGGGCTTGTTTTACCTTTACTCTAGAAGGAAAGGAAGTCTACCAATCAGCTGACTGCAGCCTGCTCAGCTTTAGGCACTGGGAAACTGACCAACTCTAATCAATTACCCTTAGCAGAAAACTTTTTCAGCTCTTTACAGAGAGTACTCCAAAGGGAAAGTTGGGATGGGTGAGGCAAAAAAGGGGAACCTTGCCAAAGCTAACAACTGGTTTTCCCCATTTGACTAGAGGAGAAGATGGGGGAGAGTGACCACCCATCCCAAATTAGGCAGGACAGTCCCGAAATGCAGAGTTCAAGTCTGATTCTGGGCTGAGTGACTCCAGAACAGCATTTGTCCCGGATTGTGCCAGCGTCTTCCTGGGTGGGGCAGAGGTGGGCCTTAGTCCCACTTGGCTATTAGCCTCACCCCCTGGCACAGTGGGCAGATGCAACAGGGACTGGGTGTTGCAGGGTGTACTGGGAGTTATAGTTTGCACACCGCTGTGTTCCACTGGGGCTCTGGGACCTGCGCTGCCAGCTGCACTACTAGTCCCAGAATGCCCAGTGCCATGTTGCCAGCTGCCCTAGCTGAAGTGGGCAGAGCAGACCAAAAAGAAATCCCAAGCAAGGAAATGTTCTGGTGCAGGGAGAAGATGCCTGGCGCTAATCCCGCTGCGCCCTCCCTCCCAATGGGGTGGGAGCTCCTGGCTCCCCCACCCCCGAGTCTCCCCAATTCTCCTGGGGTGGTGGGGAGCTGGGGGCAACCTTGGTGCTGTGACTCCTGGGTGGTATGCAGCCCCTCAGCGACCATGATTCCCGAGGTTCCTGGGCACTCTCAACCCTGCAACTTAAGGGTGGGGGGTGGTTGTCTGTGGTCCCTGGGAGCAGGGTGGGGGGGCGGTGACAGCAGGGCTTGTCATTGCTGGCTGCTGTGCCCCCTGCCAGTGGGAATGCCCAGAAACTGCCCCTCTGCAATCTGGGAAGGGGGCACAGTGTGGTTTGGGGGGAAAGGGGTAGTTGTGGGGCAAGTCCAGGTGCGATGGGGGAGCTGGCTGGGGGAGGGAGGTAACAGCCTGGGGTAAGAGTGTGTGGGGACCAGTAGCAGGGAGATTGAGGAGAGCCTTTCTTTGGGGGCTAGTTATGTGGGGTGGGAACTGTAGGAGGGATGGGGGTGGGGAGAGCCCAGGAGTGAAGGTTGGGGTAGGAGCTTGAGGCTGGATTGTTAAAGTCTGTCTCTCTCTCTCAGTGGCCCTTTCTCCCCCCAAAAGATGGGCACCAGCAGTTTTCCTCCCCACACGCCACCCCAAAGTTTTGTAAACATTATTGTACCAAAGTAGAAAATGCAGCTTTCAAAAAATGTATTTATGAAACATAACGTTGAGAGGAGGCAGTGGTGGTGGGGAGATGCAGGTGTGACACCACTGACTGCTACATCCGGGCTTAATATGGCTCATAAGTGTGCTAATTAAGCACTTGTGTTCAGGGCCCCAAGCAGGCCCTGAGCGTTTAATCAAAAAAGACAAAACTAACAAACAAGCCCCCTCCACACAAATCAAATTCAATGGTGTTCTGGGTAGATTGACGTTAGCCCGGTTCATTCTCTGTGGACTGAGTGGAGGTCTCAATCAAGTGTGGCTTCAAGAATCTTCTTTTGTTTTTGAATAAATGTTTTCATCCCCATCCCAGCAATAGCACATTTACTATGGCATCAATGGCACTGTCACACCGGGCCCACACTTGGAAGGGGCCCATCACAACCACATGGGGGCCCACAAATGTATTTGGCGCCCGGCCCACAAAAGGTTAATCCGGCAATTGAAAGAAAATAGAAACATTTCCTATTTTGTTTGTGTTGTGAAAACATGTTGGCACAGCAGCTGCTTATAAACATTCTTTTATTATCCCAATTTAAGCCAATGCAAGGAGATACAATTGTAGTGAACTAGAGACGTGAAATCAGGCTTGGGGGCTAACTTCTCCGTTTTGTTTGCTTGCTTTTTTTTTTTCATTTGTTTGCCTTTCTTACTTTCAAGTTTCCTATCATGATGCCTAAAGTTTGGAAGTCAGAGCTGCAAAAATCCTACGTGTGTGTGTCTGTGTGTATGTGTGTGTGTCTGCATGCATGCATGCATGCCACAAGTCTGACTAGTCCCTGTGTGAGTTCACACAACCGAAATCAAAACAGGTACAAGAAAAGTAAAATGCATTAAATATTTAAGATAATTTTAACTTAATATGTTGTTTAACCTCCTGGAGTTGAGACAGAGCAATTAGGGAAGTTTGAGGACCTCAAGATGCATTTAATCCCTGATTTTTATCTCAAAATTTTTGGTGTCTTCCATCTCCTGCTGTTGCTCATCAGACTGAGTAATTAGAGCAACTGGAAGTCTTTCGCCTTTGGGCTTGAGCATGTCCAGTGCTGGAATCGTACAGAAGCTATAGGAGAATGAGACTTTCTTTTTCTCCATTTGTTCCTGAATGACCAAAACAAAGATCTTGGCGGACTGGAAATCCTTTACCCTCTCCTCTCCACTCTTCTTTTTCCAGGTTATGTTCCGGACAGGCTGCACAGGTTGGAAGCTGTAGCCTGTCCAGTCTTTTGAAATATATATATTTTTTAATTATCTTACTCCAAAAGGAAGTGTTCAGTTAAGGTTAGATGCGTTAGACCCCAATCCTGCGATTGTTAGTGCACAGGCAGACTGTCCACGCGGAGGCTCTATGCTGCAGTCCACCTGCATGCTATTACTAATTGGGTTGGAGCCTCATATAGGAAAATATCACCTGTGTACGGTAGGTGAGAAGACACTTACACAGGTATTGAGGAAGTGAGTGTCTCTGAAGAGGGGTGTGTGTGTGTGTGTGTGATATTTTTAAAACCTCAGCCCTGAAGATTTTCCTGTGCTTGCCAAATATAGATGCCAGCTGTCTCACTGTGGCTATGACTGCCTCGGGGCTTATTCATCTTTCAGTGCCCAGGCCTATTTTGCTGTGGCAGCTGCTGAGAAACACTGCCTGCCTTCTGACAATAGGGGCTGTTGTGCCCAGTAGACCTTAGGCCAGCTGGTGAGTGCTCCCTGCTCTTCTTGCCTCCACCCCGCTTTGGTGTAAGCAGAATGGAGCACAGTGTGGTTTGGCTCCAGGAGAAGGATGGTGACCAGCTGCTCAGTAAAATGGTGGCAACAGCCCCTAGCCCAGCTCTGCAGGGTGTTGCATGATTGTACGCCCAAATACGGTAATTTGGCTGAGCAACCAGCTAGCCACTTTCTAGTACAGTCGCCCCATTTTCACACACAATTGCCTGCACCGTGTACACAAAATGGGTATCTGTTCTTAAACAGTTTGACCCCGACCGTTATTTTTAGTTACTTTCCCCTCTGTCCTAACTTTTCTCTCCCCAATTGCCACTATACTCTTCCTTTCTACCTCCTTTCATCCTCTCCCTCCCTTCTGTTTCTAACTCCCTCTTTACTAACATCTTGTTTATTCACCACCCCAACGATCTCCTTGACACTGGGGCTCTCCCCTTCCAAATGTACCTGAGGGGTACGTTGTGGAGGTGAGCAGGAGCCAGAGTGAATCTGAAACTTTTGCTCCTCCTTTTCTTGAAGTCAGTGGAACTACTCACATATGTAAAGTCAAACTAAGTGTTTGTGGGATCAGGCCGCACATGTGGGTGAGTTGACACTCAGCCTTCCTTTTCAGTTACCGTATTTTCCGCACTATAAGGCGCACCTAAGAGCCTTAAATTTTCTCAAAAATTGGCCGTGCGTCTTATAATCCGGTGCGCCTTATGTGTGCACTGAGTTCCAAAATCTGTAAAAATGTTGTTGTGCGACTTTGGTAAGCGCTTTGCTTGATTGACTGTCGGACCATTTTTCGCTGACACAGGGACGTAATACGTAAACTACGTACGCTGGCAGCGATAAACCAATCAGAGAACATTACGTAATACGTACAGTACGTACGTTTACCACCTTTTGTAGACCGTATGTTTTAGCATGCGCCTTATAATACGGTGCGCCTTATGTATGGGTTAAGTACAGAAATAGATCCCGTAATTGAGACTGCGCCTTATAATCCGGTGCGCCTTATAGTGCGGAAAATACGGTACATTATTCAGAAAACATACATGATTGATGGGTAGGGTGAGTGGGAATAGTTTACTTGTCTGTCTTTTGGACTGTAAGCTGCACAAGGCAAGGAAACTGCCTTCTTCTCTGCTGGAGAGCTCCTAAACTACTGTAGCCACTACTGGAAAGAATGATTGAAAATAAATAATAATCCATGATGCAGCATGGAAAGATTGGGACAAAAAACAATGCTTTGATACTTGTAAGGGATTTCTACTATGGAAACCATCTTCAGAACCATTAACACAATCCTTTTCCAGCAGTTGCTGTACAAATAGCACTTTGCTAGCAAAGGTTTCTGGTGACTTTTGTTCAGTTACTAAGCAGACTGTTCCAAAGGACCATTAGGGTAGCTATTGCTGCCAGTTATCAAGGGCAAAATACTGGATGGTGTGTTGCATTCAGTGACCATTTTTTTTTAGTCGATTTGCAAAATGTGCCATTTCCACAACAATATGTTCTGCTAGAAAATTTGCTGAGGCAGACACATGATATCAATGCAGTATAATGAGCTGTCAAGGGGAACAGCTCTCCTATTTGCAATACTTACTTGCTGTTCTTTGACACATTGGATTGTAGATCAGTTTTCCTATCATTCTCCTTATTTTAATGCATAAAATCAATATGCCTTTTTCTTCATCTAGGATTGCATTCAAGCCAAGAGTGATGCCTTGACTGTATTAACCTGAAGAGATGGCTGTTTAGTGGTTCAGCTGCCTTTACTCCATTCCTTTGTCACCCTGCCCCCTCACATACATGAGACTGCATTGGTGACAAAGGTCACTGCACTGTCGTGGAATTTCTGATTACTATAACTTTATTTTATAATGCATCTGTTACACAAACTGTGTCATCAGATGCCCTAGAGGATTAAATATACTTACTGAGTCAAAGGGAAAGAGAAATTGAGGCCTACACAAGGGAGAAGACCACAAATCTTGTGGACCTATTTCAACTGTGTGTTTTGTAAAGTTCCACACATGCCTGTTTGGCTCAGTATGAAAATTAATGGATTTAAAAATATAGAGAAGGTTAATCAATTAAGACAGAGATTTAGGGTGAGTGTCTACGATTTAATGGAAATAAATGAGAACTCTATGAAAAATATATTTTTAAGGAGAACCACCCCAAAATGTTGTGTTAATGGTACAAAATTGTGTGTTTTGTATCACAGCATATGGCCCTTTCGTGATTATTGCTTAAACACATGTATTTGATCAAATGCTTCTTAGTTGCTATTTATTGGATATAGGTCATGGGGCAGCAGGTCGGATCAAGGACATAGCTGACAGCAAGGGTTTTTTGTTGTTGTTTTTTAATGACATCCCCACCAGCTGCCTCCTAGTTCCTGATTTATCAGAGCTTTCATATGTGAACTTGTAATTTCTGACAGCATCTACTACTAATCAGTATTAAGCCTGCATCTCTTAAACAGCCTACCCTTCATGAGACAATCTGTTAGTTCTCCAAACTCGCACAAGTCTTACTTTTTTAGACTTGGTTAGATATTAATAGATTTTTTTTAAGGCCAGGCAGTACCCCTAGATAATCTGCTCTGACCTCCTTTATAGTACACGCTGCTATATGCAGGTAAAACTGATCATTTTCATATATTCTGTCCTTTCTTGAGGTACAATGTTAATCAGTTTTCTACCAACTCATATCCACATTGCTCCTTTGAAGTTCATATCAAAGGTGGATGTTTTCCCAATGTTGCTCATCCACCACCCTCAGGAATAATGGCGCATTAAGCGTATACGGTGTGTCCTCTGACACTCTCACTATTAAATAAATCAGAAGTAAGTGTTTGAAGTTCCCCTACATGGTTCAGCGCTATATCCTGTGAGATTTATATTCAAAGTGCTATTCCATTTTATTTGACTTAATTCCATATTTGATATGATTGTACAGAGGAGTATCCCATATGGGGTATTTTTATGCAGCATATCACACAAATAAAGCAATATTATTTTCGCTATAGGGAGCTTTCATCGTAACAAAATTGAACATAGTATTAAGCTGCTTATTACATATTTAGCCATACTAGGAATATACATATCACTGCTCTGTCAAAATACCTTAAAAGCTGTTTATGAAGCTGGACATTTTTGGCTTATAGGAGGAAAAACAGTGTTTTGCAGATAATTTTAAACAATCTGCCTTAAAACAACATCAACATTGTGTTGTAATCATAAACAAGTTCAATAGGGTATTTTCCCCCTCCAGCTTTAAAAAACTTTCAGTCATTTCCTTAACTAGAGTACTGGGTGAGAATTGCCATTTGGAAACTGTCCCACTCTTTTACTCGGTTGGCAGCTGGTGACTTTTGCTGACAGTGCTTCCTAGGGCTTTCCTTCATGGCAAGTTAGTGTGCAGTAGGCAAGCCAGGGTGTGAATCTACAGCACGCCAGCTTGCTGCTCTCTAATTCAGCATGTGGATACTTCGACAGCCATGCTCCAGGACTTTCACTGCTCTTTGTATCAGTCTCCACACAGAGTTAGCACATGCGAAACTGGAGCACTGTAGATTCACACCCTGACTTACCACACACTAACTCACCATGTAGACAAGTCTCCCCAACCCTTTCATACATTGTACTAATGTGCACAATCCTGTTACCCTGCCTTATTTTGTTTTATATTACCCCATTTTACAAAAGACGTGATGCAACAGGAATTGGTCTCTATATGCATCTGTATAAAAGAAAACATGGTGGGAGGGTGAGATATTAAATACCCCTGGATAGTTTATATAGTGGGAATCTTACCCTTTGTTTTTCCACTGTTTGGAAAAAGCATCCTTTTTTTAAATGTTCAGGCAATTCTTACTTTACCATTTCCATGTTATTACTTTATTCTCAAATAGTGTAAGTCAACAAATGCAGTTGCCTCCCATTGATAGAGCCTTGGAAGCATCCACTAACACATTTTGTATCTCTTGAAGTATTTTCCCGGAGTCCCTTCGGTGGCTGATGGCTACACAACAATTTGAGGCATCCAAGAAACTTATTCTTCACTTCACTAACAAGAACGAGATGAACATTGAAAGTGATATCAAAGGAGTGATGCCCGGTGAGTAGGTTTGCCCAACAAGTCAGGCAGTGGAAGTCCAGACATATGAATTGCTTTGTTTTTTGCAAGTATTCATGTGGCATAACTGCCCCAGATTAAATAATCAAGTCACCATCTGTAAAATTTCCCTGTTCATTCATTTATTTTACAATTGTTGAAATACAGTCCTGAACTCAGTAGCTGTGTTTAAATTACTCTGCTTATTGGATAGTCCTAGCAGTTATATTATTTCTCATTTTTCAGTGCAATATGTTTTTAGAGATGTCTCTCAATACATTTCACCATGGCTAGAGAGACCACCATTAGCCTTTTTCTATTAACCTTTGTCTATAAATGAGATTATGCTTTTCAGAACACATTAATTTATTCATATCGAAAAGTGGCAGCAGCCAAGCAACAAATTCTAAGTAATATCAATTAAGCAGATCTAAAAATAATCCCAATTTCTTTCCATTTCTTAAAATCTTTGCTAGTCATTTCACTTTCCTTTTTAAGTCGCTTTGAATTTTTTAAGACAGTTTCCTGGTGATGGTCAAAGTAGTTTTTGTTGGAAATTTAAACCTGGTTGGCTGGTTGCCTGAAGCTTTTAAGAAAAGCGGACTATTATTGTCACTAAGATTGTCATTGACACAGTGATGTTATTGTCCTTCAGAGTGTTTCAGAAAGCGAAGGGCTTTATATGGCTCTGTCTGTGTACAATTATAACAAAGAAGAAAATTTTTCTGAAGCTCCTCCATCTCTGTTGTTGCACCTGTCAAATTCTTGTCAAGCTCCCCTTTACTCTTCAAAGCACTGTCAGTGCCCAGAAATACGCTTAGAATGTCCCTTAGAATCAGTATCTGAACAGTTACCCACCCAGAAGCCAGCTAGTACATTTTTTCAGTGTACTTTTATGGCTTAACTGTTCTTCGGTTAAGTCTGCTCTCTCTGCCCATCACTATGAATTAGTGCATTTCACCCCAGTGCAGAAAATTCATTCAAGACCTCATGAGCAACTGAAATCCCAGTTAAACCCTTAACATGGGAATAGATTAATCCATAGGTTCTTGCAATGGCCGCCTCTGCACTCAGGTGAATTTCACTCAGAGAGTGAAAAATGTCACTATTGTACCAGAAGCTAATAGATTAAATGATACTCTTATCCTTGATATTTGTACATTAAAAATTGAAATCCTAGCCAGATGTTTGCTTCATCTTGGTATTTATACCAAGTGGTCTGTTATGTGCTGAGTGTGGCCCAATCTACTCTGGTGTGATGCTTATTTGATTATAATATTGTTTTATGTATATATTGTGGTAAACTGTCAATATATATTCTATCTTAGATTACAGTATGTGTGTGTAAATTATATGAACTATTAAAAAACAAACTACATTAAAATGTTATTTAGGACTTAGGTTTTAAAATCAAGTACTAGAAAGTTAAGAAATACATAGAACACCAGACATTTGGCAACCTGAATTCTCCCTCATGGGCATCCAACCTGTTGAGTGAATGGGACAGGATAAAGTCTGTGATTCACAGCTTAGCTCCTCTGGCACAATGGAACTTTCTATAATAAGGCTAAAGCTCTCCTATGCAGGAGACAGAACTGGGGGCTGGTCCAAAACTGTGGAATCAACTCCCCCAGGAATTAAGGACCATCACAGATCTCATCACCCAATGCAAGGTGCATTTTTTTTACCTTGCCTTCTCTAACATAAACATATAGCAGTGAGTGTGTATATATTATTGAAAACAAAACAAAAAAAACCACACAACTTCCAAAACAAAATGCATGATAGATATTCCTCATGTTGCTTAATGCACTGCTGGAAGGTGCTCAGAGACTATATTGAAGAGGATACCCTAAGAACCTATATAGAATAGAATATCGTGTCCTATGGAAAATATAATATATGATCATGTAATTTAAAAACTGTATCATAATGCATACACACAAGGGAGTCAAATTAAAGGCACATGGGCAACTTTGAAATCAGCATATCCAAACTTTATACTACAGATGCTCCTTGGGTTTAGGGTGACCAGATGTCCCGATTTTATAGGGACAGTCCCGATATTTTGGGCTTTGTCTTATATAGGTGCCAATTACCCCCCACCCTCTGTCCCGATTTTTCACCCTTGCTCTCTGGTCACCCTACTTGGGTTACACAAACCCGACTTAGGCAAATCCGGACTTACGGAAAAAGTTCCATAAGCTTTTTTTTCCGCATAATTGTTGGGTATACATTCCCGACTTACGCAAAATTCGACTTACGCAAGGCATTTTGGAAAAGTCGGGGAGTGTCTGTATTTGAATTTGCAACTTAAATAACCTTTTTTAACTGTGGTGGAAGGGCTGATTTGTATGTGTACAATTTTTGTATGTGTACAATTTGTGTTCAGTTTAGAGAGCTGCACTGACTTGAAATCCTTTATTCATCTTATATTGTGTGATATGGCATAGGGCTAAGGCATTATATTAATTAAAAACACGGTTATTTTTAATGTAATTTCCTGGGGGGGGGCATTTTAAAGGAAAAAGGTAAAAACGATTTCTGTCCAATTCAACTGTAACCTACAGAAGACATTTTAACAATATTTTCATGGAGGAAGATGAACTGTTAACTATCAGAATGGCTTTGTGGCTATTATCCTGCATATTCATAGCTAGTTATTTTTTCTCATCAATGGTCCCATAGCAGAGACCTATAAATATGACTCCTTGTCATTCATTATTAAGAGGGGAGCCTTACTTCTATGTGTGAGCCATAAGAATGGCCATACTGGGTCAGACCAATGGCCCACCTAACTCAGTATCCTCTTTTGACTGTGGCCAGTGCCAGATGCTTCAGAGGAAATGAACAGAACACGGCAAATTATCAAGTGATCATAGGATGACCAGACAGCAAATGTGAAAAATTAGGACGGGTTGGAGGGTGAGGGGTAATATGAGCCTATATAAGAAAAAGACCCAAAAATCAGGACTTTCCCTATACAATCAGGACATCTGGTCACTCTAAGTGATCCATCCCCTGTCGTCCAGTCCTAGCATCTGGTAATCAGAGATTTATTGACACCCAGAGCATGGGGTTGCTTCTCTGACCATCTTAGCTAACAGCCATTGATGCATCTATTCTCCAAGAACTTATCTAATTATTTTCTGAACACATTATAATTTTGGCCTTCGCAACATTCCCCCAGCAATGAGTTCCACAGGTTGGCTGTGCATTGTCTGAAGAAGTACTTCTTTAGGTTTGTTTTAATCCTGCTGCCTGCTAATTTCATTGGGTGGCTTCTGGTTCTTGTATTAAGAGAAAGCATAAATAACATTTCCTTATTAACTTTCTTTACGCCATTCATGATTTTATAGACCTCTATCATATCCCCCTAAGAGCATTTCTTGATGCTATGGCTTTTGTCTCCATCTCTGGATACATCCATGCACACCAGCTGTCAATAAATGTTGCTGATGTTACCCTTTGCAGACTTAGTCGAGATACTGTTAAGAAACAGGACACGTCTGTTTCTGCCTCCTCACTGATGCCAGTGCTATCTTTTTCTCTCTCCCTGAGCTTTTGTTCAATTTTGTTTTGTTTTGTTTTAAACTATCCTGGCAGCTTAAGGTTTTCCAGTCTGCTGTGCTGGAGGGATGCATTATAGAAAACACTAGCAAGAGGGCAAAATGTTCTTAACTGAAAACCCTTATTTCTTTGCTTACATTAATGTTGTAGATTAAATCAAGAGAGTGAGGGAGGATGTCAGCAAAGTCTTGGTTTTGAATGATCAAAGAACCTGATCTGCATGTAAACTGTAGATTTCTGACTACACAGGTTAGTAAGCAGAGAAAAACAGATCATCGTGGTCGCCAAGGCAAATCCTAAAAAGCGATAGCCTCCTTGGAGACTCTGGATGCCATCCAGCTCCATCTCTAGCAAGGTCCTTAAGGTGATCTGGCTGGATATTCAGTTTATGTTCCTTGGCAAGCTTATTGTTCCACTAGAGCTTTTGGGGATCATGTGATTGCCAGACGTGTAGCAGCATTCCTTGGTAAAACATGCTTTGTGATTTGCTGGTCTTCCGTTCTAATAATATGTCCATACCAAGAAAGCTGCCGAAAACAAACCAGTGCTGATGGAGGCAGTTGCTGAGTTCATCTACAAATATCTTCACTGCTGATCTTGTTCTGCCTCTTAATATGTAACAAGTGACAAACACAACAAAAAAAATTTTTTTAAGTTATTCTTCAGTCATCTTTGGCACCCACATTTCACTGACATGCACCTGAGTTGGTATAATTGTGGTTTTATAGATCTGCAGCTTTGTAGTAACCTAGATGGCCCGATGTCTCCACAGAGGCTGCTGAAAGAGCTGGAACATGGCAGTTGCTACTACTATAGGAGTATTAGCATTTTTCCAACATCCTCCAGCACTGTCTGTGATGCTTCCCAAGTATTTGAAAGTTGCCACTTGCTCGATATCAATACTGACATGTTAATGCTGAGCTGGCTGTAATAGCGGCTGCTTGTTGATAATGGGCAGGGACTTAGTTTTGTCTGGATTAATAACCAGAGCAATGTGTGTTGCTTCTTGCCAGAAGAGAGTGGCTCTTAGCTACAGCGATTCACCAAACTGAGCCAGGGAGATGTCATTAGTGTAATTCGCTGTCTCAAAACAAACTGATGTTCAGCTCGACACCACGGAGAGTGCCTCATCAACCTTATCCATCAGCCAGTCAGTGGCAATATTGAACAATGATGGTGACAGGATGCAGCCTTGCCAAACTTCTGTGGGAAATACGAAGCCATGTACGAAGTATCTGCCACTGATGCAAACACAGCTTTCTGTTCCATTCTAGGGCTCCTCTATCAATGACAGTATCTTCCCAGGAATGCTGTATCACCTCATGACATCCCACAAACTTGCTCGATGCACTGACTCAGAGACTTGATAGAAGTCTATAAAAAATGCTGCGCATGGCTTACTAAATTCAGCCATCCACTTTACCCGGAGACAGCTTTTTGAGAAGATGGCTGAAAATGGAGGGACCAGGTCTGAAACTGCACTGAGTATCCCAGCCTTTGCCCCACAGTGCATCGCTGATTCGAGAGACAAACTCAGAAGCAAAGACATTCCCTGGGACCAACAACAGTGTAATACCTCTAGCTGCTACAATTGGCTGTATCACCCTGTTTGGACAGAGGCAGAATAACACCCTTCTTCTAGTCACTGAGGATGATGATGTTAACATGCTAGATGGTCTGGAAGACTATGAAGCTGTGGCACAAATACTCTCCTCTGTTACCCTACAGGGTCGGTGCGTTCACATCATGAGGGAATTTCTACTGAAGCTGACTGACCACCCTGAGATAATCCACTCAAGTGTCCTTGAAGCTGAAAAGGTCAAGGGTTTGTGTCTGCCACTGGGGCAAAAATGACCAATGAAAACCTGGTCATCAGTGCAAAAGGGCCATCCTGGTATCTTGCATGTTGGCAGCAAATGAGGAAAGCAGATGCTTCTGCTTTATGTTTTAAGTGTCAAGTGAAGGATGGGTGATAAGCTTGTACTTGTACACAACAGGTGTCGGGGGCAGCGTCTCAACATTGGTGCAGAAATTCCATATTTTCATTTTTCCTATTGTTGAGCTGTCCACCAGTCTATTTTAACTGCCTTGTGTCTTCCAGCGGAAAAGACAGTGTATAGCTTTGCTTTAGCTAGGATCCATTGTCTCTCAATATTCTGACTCACTATATTATCACACATAGCCCTGTGTGACAGAATTACACAATACATCTAAATGATAGACTGCTTCTGCAGGTCCCTAGCAATGAAAATGTGAAGCAGTCTGCAGCTGGAAAACCCACTGTAATTCTGCTTGTATGTTTCCATCAAATTAATATGTGCAACACAACAGATCATTACAGCAACTACTTTAGTCACAGAAATGCCCTGAGGAAGTTTGTGAATGCTGATTCTTTATTATGGAGCTTATAAGTGGGTGAACTAGTTTTCTGGTGGAGGGGGAAACTCCTTGGACCTGAATTTCAGTCCAAACAGTGAACAGATTTATGAAGGGCTCAGAATTTCATGTTATTCACACTACTTGGTGCAAGTCCTCATCTGTCCACTTGCTGATGACACTGTAACTCAAACTGCCTCTGTGTGTGCCTGAACCAAAGCCTATTGAAGTCAATGGGAAGATGGACCACATGATGAAAAAAAGTAAGGGGCAGAAGAATTAGAACCCCCTGGAAATTCACACCATAGATCCCCTCGGGTGAATTAGTAACTCCCAAGACCACTCTTAAAGGGTCTCTCTGAAGGAATAAATGGAATGATTTGACAGCAGTCCAATCCACACTTGTAAAGGTACAGAGTCAGGTAAGCAAAACCTCATATAAGGTACATCTGCCCCAGAGCTGGAGGCATAATTTCCAGTTTGGGTTAACATATGCATTCATTGATCACGCTGTGTAGCCACGGCAGCACAAGGGGCTAGCCGCCCAACTGTGAAACTAGGGTTTCAGAAGGGCTCATACTCGAGTTGGCTATCCCATTCTGCCACTCAGACAGTTGTGGTTATGCTTCTATTTTTAGCATGCTAGCTCAATCAGAGCTAGCGTGGGTATATGTACCCAAGCTGGAAATTACACCTCCAGCTCCAGTGTAGACTTAGCCAGAATCAACAGTGTCAAAAGCAGCTGAAAAGTCTAGGTACATTGGCAAAGACATCTGATTCTAAGTTATCAGTAGGAGGACAACCTTAACCAACAAGACAACAGTCTCACGGCCATAACTGCACCAAAAAACAAACTAATGAGAAAAAACAAGCTTATCTGATGACTCTAGATGACTGCAAATTTGCATTGCTCCAGCCTTCTCAGTAGCCTTGCACAGAGAGGTAATATGGTGTTCGTTATAAGCTATACTTTTCTGAGAGACAGAATAAAGGAGAAAACTCCTCCTCCTACTGGTATTTTTATTTTTCATTGCTTAACAGCCACCTTGATTTTTGCCAGGAACAGTTTGTTTCATGAAGATATTTTGTCTTTACAAATCATATTGTCACCACCAATTAGACACCAAAGCATACTAATTAGCATTAATTTGAAAAATGAAAAACTAGTTCACAAAGAATTTGAAATTTCTAAGTTCTTTTCATTTCAAACTTCATAATCACCCTCTTTTTATTGATTTTTTTAATCAAAAAACATTGTCGACATTTTTGTTTACTAAAAAGCTGTTTTTATAAATGGGAAAACCTCAATAAGCAGGTTGATAACATTTTTATAATTTTGATAAACGTTTATTAAAGCATAACCTTTTTTTCACAGTAAAGGAATATTGTCACAGTATTGACAGGAAAAATTTTGCATTCAAAGAAGTAAATTTTTTATGGGAAAAATCTTCCACCAGAACTAATCCAAGTGTTTCCTTTGGTGAGGCATACAAACAACCTGCATTTCAGGGTAGCTAAAAGACAAGTTGTTTTTAATCAAACAAGACTGTAAATCACAAGGAAGCATATCGATGACGCATCATCTTGAGGAAGGAGGAGAGGAACAGTTTGTTGATGGATTTTGAAGTCACAAAGCTCCATT
Source organism: Mauremys reevesii (assembly GCF_016161935.1). Classification (NCBI taxonomy): domain Eukaryota; kingdom Metazoa; phylum Chordata; order Testudines; family Geoemydidae; genus Mauremys; species Mauremys reevesii. The sequence goes on along the minus strand of NC_052624.1, from coordinate 170,477,177 downwards.
CTGCCTGTACATTATTAAAGGATTGTATTCATTTTAAATAGTTTGTATATTGCGGTGATAGGATACACTCTATACTTGAGACAAAGGGCCAGATCCTCAGCTCATGTAAATCAGCATAACTCCATTGAAGTCACTAGAAATGCACTGATATACACCATGTCAGGATCTAGACAATTATTTACAGTTAAGTGAAAGGTGACTACACCACTGTTTTTGTTTATGCTCTGCTATGGGCTACTTGAAAATCTATACTGGTAAATATCTTAGTTTCAGACCTGATGCTTCCATGAAAACCTGCCTTTGTGTGTGTTTCATTGTTTTTTGTATATGGTGACGGACACACTTCTTAAAATTCCTTGATGAAAAATAACTACTTGACCAGACTGAATAACAAAACTCCCTTCTTTACTTATCTCTGAATGAAAATCTAAACTGGAATGCCTCTCTCTTGATATTCAGGAGGTAGATGTTCATTTCCAAGATATGGCCAATCAGCATAATAAAGTTGAAAGAATACTTAGTGTACAGGGAAAAAACGCAGATAGAATTGCAAAGGCAGTCAGCAGAGAGTGAGTAATCCAATTTGCAATCAGAACTTGCAGGGAGTTCCATGTGACTCAGAAAAATAGGTGAAATTTGCAGCCTATTTCTAAATCACAGGAGCAGATTTGCTTCTGAAATAATATGCATTCCTTAGTCCATTCAGATGTATTACTATGATGATATAATGATGACAAATGCTGTATGTCTGTATAGTTCCATATGTGCTACAGTATTTGATTGTTTTTCAGTTGTTAAGTAGGAAGCTTCATTTTTTAAAAAAAAAAATCATTAAAATAAGCATGCAAAGTCAAACACTCAAAAGTTAAGAATAGATTGCCCGTGCAGCCTTAATTTGGCCTCCTTGTGTTTGTGCTATGAAACAATCTTTAATTACATGATCACAAGTTATTTTTTCCACAGGACCCTTGCCTCACTCAGTGCACAGGATGGATGATACTCCTGGAATGAAGCTGTTGTCTGTAGGATCCCTACCTCATTTGTTGCAGAAGTTGGAAGGTGTGTAATGAATGAGACAGAGGGTTGCAGGAGGAGAAAGAACAGTGTCATGGTTAAGGCAACTGAATGCTGCCCTGGAGCACTGGATTCTATCCCCATCTCTGCCACAGAGTTCCTCTATGATTCTGGCCAAGTCACTTAAACCAAACTTTTCACGGGTGGCCATTAATTGTGTGTTCCTCATTTTCTGGGTGCCTGGCTTGATACCCTGAGGTCTGATGTACAGATGATCTGAGCATTATCAGCTGTAGCTTAAGTTAATGGGAGCTATGCAGTGGTGAGCTGGAGCCGGTTCCCAAGAACCGGTTGCTAAAATTAGACCTCCTTGGAGAACCGGTTGTTAAAGGGCCAGGGGGTGGGCAAAGAACTCCAGTCCACGGGCCGGACCATCCTGTTGCTCCCAGGATTCCCAGTTGGGGAGGTTGAGGCTCCCCCGGCCCTTCCCCCCAGCTGCAGCGTGGCCAGTCGCCGGCACCAGCTGGGCAGCTCAGCTGAGCTCCGGAGTCATCTTGCTGCCGCTTTTTGAGAGGCCCGGCAAGGTGTGTGTGTGTGGGGGGGGGTCCTGCTGCAAGCTCCAGGGCTGGCCAGAGGGGAGGGGAGGGGAGGGGCGGGGCAAGTGGGGCCCCTGGCCCCACGAGGATGTCTCCCCCCAGCAGAGCTGCAGATGGCCAGCAGCTGGGTAGCTCAGCTGAGCTCCTGAGTCGTCCTGCTGCTTTGAGCTGCCGGCAAGGTAAGGGGGGAGGGGGCTGCAAGCTCTAGGGCTGCCAGGGGGGCAAGTGGGGCAATTTGCCCCAGGCTCTGCAGGGGCCCCCTGCCCCATGGGTATGTCTCCCCCCGCCCTCGCCTCTCCCCCGCTCTCCCCCCCCCTTAAATCAGAACTTTTTATAGTGAACCGTTGTTAAGATTTTGGCAGCTCATCACTGGAGCTATGATTTTAACATATAATGTGCTATATAATGCTCAGTACTCTGAAAAATCAACGCCTAAGCTTTTTCCAGTGGGGCACCAAAAAATGGTGGATATCTTTGACAATTCCAGCCTAAAACTCTGTGCTTCAGTTTCCCATCCATAAAACGGGGGTGGTAATACCCCTAGGCTCACTGAAAAGTTGTAAAGATAATTTCATTCATCTTTGTGAAGAGTTCAGGTGCTCTGGTGAGAGCACCATAGAAATGCCCACAAGGAAACTAATAATTTTGTATTTAATACAGGGTTTGGATGATGTGAATGAAATAAGGCCTAAGGCCACACATTGAACAAAGAAGATAAAAAGAAATATTAAATAACTCACCATTCACTGCATAAAGAGGAAGCCTTGTGGAAAAAAATAGCATGCGATCATGTAATTAAAGACTGTATCATAATGCATACACGCAAGGGGACTGAATTAAGGTTTCAAATGAAACCTTTAATCTGGCACTTCCTAACGTGTGTTTGGAACCTTAATGTTCCTTAACATTGATTTTTTAAAAATGTAATTTACTAAGATGGGCATCATGGGCTAATAAAATTAATACAGGATAGGGAGTGAGGAACCTTTGAGTTGTAATCCTATCTCTGCCACTGACTGACTGTTTGGTGAACAGATTACTTTCCTTCTCTGTGCCTCAGATCTCCCTCCTGCAAAATGGGTTTTGTGAGGATTAGTTCTCTGTAAAATACTTTAATGATGAAAAGAGCTGTGAAAGTGTTTAAATGTTATTGCTACTATCATCTGAAAGTGTAAGCTATGCATGTCCCCCTCCAAGGCTCTAGAATCAAACCATGCCCATGGACTACAGGTGGTTTTGAATGTCCTTTTGCTGGGCTTTGGTTGATGAGCTTTGCTTCTTTCTCTTTGTCACAAGGCAGAAGGGAAGAGGTAGATTAAAAGCATTATAGATTTTGGGTTGGTAATAATGGGCTCAAGTTAGTTTCATCTGAAAGCAGCATGTCTGAAATGCAGAGAATCCCATGAAAATTCAACAGCTTCAAAGCTTGTACAGAGGAATTGGAGGCGGATATTTTTTTTTTCATGAGGCCATTATAGTTCTAGTTTCCACTGAAGTTATAAAGAGCTTCCTTGTTCATCGTTTTCCTGCTCTTTCCCTGAGTGGAAATGTTACAAATAGTGATGCTGTGGAGAACAGGAAGGCATATATTGGGTCTGTGAGTTGATGAGTAAAGGAAGCTTCTTCTCCCTCATACCCAACATCCTAATGAAGCAATAAAAACTGAAATGTTAAATGCAGGTTGTTTTTAATTGGGGAAATCCAGTGCAGAATCATCAAGTAAATATCTCTGTTTATTCTGTTGCAATACCCCTATGACAGTAATGGCTTTTTACAATCTGTGATCTGCAATATCAGCTTGTTGGTTTCTGGTTGATTTGAAGACGACATTGACCTATAAAACTTAAATGATCTGGGATCTACTTAAGTAACAGACCAGTCATACTCAGACCTCAGTGATTCAGGAGCAAAATTAGTGATCAACATTACCCAAAAAAGCCACAATCGTGTGAATTAAACCATATGAAAGGGATATATAAAATTTTATCAACTACAATTGGTTAATAATGTAGTAAAAGCATTCTGATTGGTTAATAGTTTAAATCACACATGGTTTTCATATCATGTGCTGCAAAGAACCACAGGAGACACATTAAAGAGCCACTTGCGGCTCGAGATCCTCAGTCTGAGTATCACTGTAACAGACCATCGCTATCCCCATGATATACTACTACACTTAGTCAGTCGAGGCACCTTAGATAGAGCCTTCTTGGTATAAAAGAGAGGGGGCTACAGGCAGGCTGTTCTCCTTCAGGACTCTGCCTCTTTGGAACTCACCCCCTCCTCCTGCCGGGTTCACAGCACCCTGAGTTTATAAACCTTCCAGGCATGGTGCAAAAGGTCATTTCTTCTCCCTGGCCTTTGAGGGGTTGGGCGAGTTTGGAGTAGGTAGAAGGGGACTCTGGTGATTCTCTTGCTAAGTAGGATTATTACATTTTTGTTTTTATGTTGCTGCTGGGTGGTGGTATTTACAGGAAATTACTAAATCGGTTTGTTTATGTATTTTTAAGAGTTTGCCAAGGGCTCCTAGCGTTCTGTATTTTTTCGTTTACTGTAGTATAAACTTAAATGGGAAGTCAGTACTGTAGTTGGAGAGTCTTTGCAGGCTGGGTAGCTAATCTGTTGCTATTAATTAGAGCTTGAATGTAAATCAACCTTGCCCCCTACTTGGAGGATACCTGGTTATAAATATGAACTATGCAGGGGAGGAAATTGTAAAAATAATGAAGAGTGGAAAAGGGTAGATGACTTTGAAGATTATTGAGAGTATTTCATTTGTTTGCATTCCAGTGACTGTACCCTCTGCATCTGAAATTTTAGTGCTAATAGTCATTAGCACGAAAGTCTCATTTAAAGAGGCTAACTGGCTGGGTTTGTGATTGGAGCATTTTACTAGGTGCTGTGCATACGCTCAGGTCTGACGTTTGAGGTTGTGTGTTCAGATGGTGCAACCACATCTGGAATATATTGCTGGGTGTCCTCATCATAACAAACCAGAGAGAGTTCAGAGAAAATCAACAAAGTGGGAGGATTAGGAGAGTTTGAGAGGATTGGTACATAAGGAAATATTGAAAGGATTGAGTACATGTAGCGTGGATGAGTGATGATTAATAAGGGAGATAATGGTCTACAAATATCTAAAGAGTGTAAAAATCAGGAATGGAGAGGAATTATTTGTGATGGTATAAGGGGTATGATTGAGTTAATATCATCCCATTAAGAGAGGCAAAATTTAAGCTGGAGATCCGCAAAAATATATTTACTATTAGATCCACTAAAACTCTAAAATAGTCTCCCAAAGAAAGAGGTGGGAAGTGCCTTTTGCTTGAGAAATTTAAAACTAGACTGGACAAAGCACTAAAAATGCACTGTAGGGAGCAATCCTGTACTAGCAGGGAACCATCTTTTTCTTGTGTTTCTACAAAATCTAGCATACTGTGGTCCCCAGTTGCTAGCGTAATACAAATAATTATTATGAATAATAATATGACCAAGCAGCAAAGAATATGACCAATTTACTTTTCTCTGATCTCTGTATTTTGTGATTCTGTCATCTGGTGTGTTCTGCTGCATTTTGTGGATTAGCAATTGAAAGATTTCAACTGTAATTATGAGAACAGCGTGACAGCATCCTCATATCTCTTTCCTTTAAAATGTGTCTCATAGTTAATGTTTGAACTCTTGCCTAGTATATCTGTGGGCAGTGAAGAACATGGCTAATTAGATTACAAAATAGCATTTCTCTATTGGTGTGGGGGATTTTCCGTGCAAAAGATAGATTTTTCCAGATAATAGCAGACACGTCTGTTCTTTGTTTGTCCCCCTTCTCCCCCACCCCATTACCTTCATTTTCTTTACTTCCCCAGTCGTTTTCATTCATCTTTTTTTATCCTGTATCCCTTTAAAAGGTTGGAGAAGATGGAGGTACTAGAGACAGCCAGACTGTTAATATCTGTATGAAGTGAGCTGATGCAAACTACTGTGGGAGGCTGGGTTGCAGTCTCATAAGCAGTCAGTATATATTGTGACTAGTCCAAGACTTTTTGGGTAACTTTTTGAATGCATAAATAGGGGAATCTTGAGTAGGAGTAGAGAGGTTATTTTACTTCTCTATTTGGCACTGGTAGGATGGCTGCTAAAATACTGGGTAGAGTTCTGGTGTCCACAAATCAAGAAGGATGTTGATAAATTGGAGAGGGTTCAGAAAAGAGTCACAAGAATGATTAAAGGATTAGAAAACATGCCTTATAGTGATAGATTCAAGGCTGCTCAATCAATTTATCTTAACAAAGAGAAGGTTAAGGAGTGACTCCATTATAAGTACCTATGGGAGAACAAATATTTGATAATGGGCTCTTCAATCTAGTAGAAAAAGGTATAATATGATCCAATGGTTGGAAGCTGAAGCTAAACAAATTCAGACTGGAAATAAGGCGTAAATATTTACCAGTGAAGGTAATTAACCATTGGAACAATTTACTGTGGGTTATGGTGGATTCTCCATCTCTGGCAATTTTTACATCAAGATTGGATGTGTTTCTAAAAGATCTGCTCTAGGATTTATTTTGGTGAAGTTCTATGGCCTCAGACTGGATGATCACAATGTTTCTTCTGGCTTTACAATCTATTAATCTAGAAGTGTTGAGGCAAGTACAGTTTGTACTGCTGGAATGTAGAACTGTTTTGACGTTTCTAGTCACAGCTGCTTAAGTTTTTACTGGGCTTTTATCCTTGGAATCACTTGTAACTGATACAGTATCTTGGAAAATATGATCTACTATGTTTATGTAGCAGCTAAATTAATCTCAGGGGATTAGATGTTTGGGTAATACAGTGCTCTTCACTCTGTTTTGTACCATTCATAGACTGGTTTTGTGCAAATACCTATTCTCTAAGGGTTGTCTGTATTCCACTACAAAATGGCAAAGAAAAGTCAGTTTATGGCTGCCTCGGCAGGATTCCGACAGCATAGCGTGAGGGTCAGTCAGACTTTCAGCCTTTTCTTGAACTCAAGAGCGGGCAAGATCTTTGAACACTGAGCACTGCTTTAAAATCTGAAGGGATTGCTATGATGAGCCCCCCATAATTTTTGTAAAAAATATTCCTCTGTTTAGTGTCCATCAAAATGCCTTTAAATGCCTGAAGTGGAGGAGAGACAAAGTGGATGAGGTAATATTTTTTTATTGGACCAACTTCTGTTGGTTAAAGAGACAAGGCTTGGAGCTCTACAGAGCTGTTCTTGAGGCATAAGCGCCAACTTCTCCTGGCGCCAGTGGGTGCTCGCTCCCACCGGCCCCGACTCCACCCCTGCCCTGCCCCCCGTTCCACCCCCTTCCCCAAAGTTCCTGCCCCAACTCCGCCCCCTCCCTGCCCCTATTGGACTCCTTCCCCAAATCCCCGCCCCGGCCCTGCCTCTTCCCCACCTCTTCCCCTTCCCGCTCCTTCCCCCTCCTTCCCACAGCTTGTTACACCATGAAATAGCTGGGAGGAGAAGCGGGGATGTGGCGTGCTTAGGGGAGGAGGCAGAGGTGAGCTGCGGGGGAGGGGGGGGGAACTTGGCTGCCGGTGGGTGCTCCAGCCCCAAAGCACCCCCAGAGTCAGCGCCTATGTCTTGAGGTCCTTTGGAGCTCAAAAGCTTGTGTCTTTCCCAGAAGAAGTTGGTCCAATAAAAGCTATTCTCCATCTCATCTGTCTCCTATCCTGTGGCTAGCATGGCTGCAACAACACTGAAACTGAGGAGGACAGATGATGTATTGCCATAACCTTCTAGCCGTCTTTTTCTAGAAACCTGGGGTTAGAGATGCACACATTGAATGAGTTTGGCGGTCTCCAGTCCACTCCTTAGATAGCACAGACCCATATTATAGAAATGCTATCCATTTTCTCACACATGTGAGGACCCTGCCTGTGAGAGGCATAGCACTAGCAGAGGGTGTTGCCGATTAGGACTAAATACACCAGAACCTCTGCTAGTGTATCAGGCAACTTGACATCTCCCAAGGACCATCCATCTACATTCCATCCCTAACTCCCCAATTATTTTTTTACATACATTTTTTAAATTGTGAGTAGCATTGGAATCTGCAGGGAGCCACATGCAGCCATCCAAAACTGCAGAGAGGATCAACAACACATGGAAGGATAAGAGAGAAACAAGCAAGGAGTGTGTGTGGTGGGGGAGGAGGGGTGCAGGGTGGTGTGGCATCCTCAGAACTCTGAGGCAGGAGTGGAGGAGAACCCTACTGTCCCTCTTCCCAGAACATCCAGAATAAAATCTGAAATCCACTGGCTACTCTGCTCCCCCACTACCAAGAAAATGACCATCTGTTTTGTTTCAGAGCTGGAGAAGGAGCTTACCAGGAGGCCCAAGAAGGTCTGCATTGTTAAAGTGGTGGGAACCAGGAACCTGTGGAAAAACATTGTAGTATTGTGTGTGAACTCGTAAGTCCAACATATTCCTGTCAAGTATGTTGAATGTTTTCTCTGTTGGTAAACTGAAAGTAGATGTGGATGGTGATGGAAATATGGAGGCTCTTCTGCCCCATTACAGGACCCTTAACCCAGTGTCTTAGAGAGCTGATCTTTGATAAGAAGAGTGAGCTCTACCAGAAGAGTGATCTCGTGTAGAAGCCTAAGGAAGTAGTCATCTGACATTTTAAGCTGTGGAGCAAAAAGCATAAGGTGCTTTCTTGGGAGTGGTAGCTGTGCAAGTGCATTGTTGTGACAGTGACCTACTGTATATTTTTGTCTTGCACAAACTTGCTACTCTGGGTAGGATTTTCCGAATGACAAGAGCACAAGTTCCATTGATTTTTCACATGAATTCCACCCTCCTCTCCCAGTTTCAACAGGACTTGTGCTCCTAAGTCACATAAGATACATCTACACAGAGTTATAAAATCATGGTCATGACTCTCAGGCCCTGAGTCTTCAGAGTGGGGCTCATGCTTCAGTGCTAAAAATATTCAAAAACCAGTTGGAGAACACTTCAATCTCCCAGGTCACTCGATTACAGACCTAAAAGTCGCAATATTACAACAACAAAAAAACAGACTCCAGCGAGAGACTGCTGAATTGGAATTAATTTGCATTGGACACTATCAGATTAGGCTTGAATAAAGACTGGGAGTGGATGGGCCATTACACAAAGTAAAACTATTTCCCCATGCTTCTCTCCCCCCCCCCCCCCGCCCGCCCCCAGTTCCTCACATCTCCTTGTCAATTGCTGGAAATGAGCCATTTTCATTACCACTACAAACAGTTATTTTTCTCCCCTGCTGATAATAGCTCACCTTAACTGATCACTCTCCTCATAGTGTGTATGCTAACATCCATTGTTTCATGTTGTGTGTGTGTGTGTGTGTGTGTGTGTGTGTACACATCTTCCTACTGTATTTTCCACTACATGCATCTGAAGAAGTGGGCTGTAGCCCACGGAAGCTTATGCTCAAATAGATTTGTTAGTCTCTAAGGTGCCTCAAGTACTCCTGTTCTTTCTAAAAAAAAAAAAACTGTGTAGATGTTTGGACTCAGTTGTAGCTCAGGCTCTGAAACCCAAGGAGCGGAGTGGGCTTTTGAGGCTGAGCTCCAGCCCAAGCTGCAACATCTCCACTGCTGTTTTCAGCACCGTAGCACAAGCTCCAGTCTGTACACCTGGGCTCTAAGACTCACTGCCACAGGGTTTAAAACACAGTGTAGATGTACCCATAGGTGCTTTTGAAAATCCCACCTTATACTTCCAATGGACAATGTCAAGGAAGCAGATCAGTCCAAAGTGGTTAATGTCTTTGGTGCATTCAATGATGTCCTTTTTAAATTTAAACCAATTGTTCAGTAGTTTCGTGCTGGGTCTTGTAAGTTTCTCTCAAGTGAGAGGTCAAGCTGTAGATTTCCATTATCCTGGATTAAAATTAATGACTACCAGTTTAATTTGCATGTCTTAAATTATCTGGGAGGTAGAAGGGAGCAAGTAAGGTGAAAAGTCCAAGGATATTACCATCTTATCCTGACTTTATTTCAAATAAAGCACAGAGGAAAGGAGGAAATAAGCCCATATGGTTGATTTGAATGTAATCAATTGCAGAAGTATAACACTGTTTGCATAATTTATCTACAATCTGTTTAACATTTTCTGAAATGTAATGGATTAATTTGGCAAAGGAAGAAGTTGTCTGGCAATAAATACTAAGCTGTGACCTGTATAGTAGCTGACCATGATGTCCTGAAAATTGGACAAAAAGGACTCCAGTTCCTCCAAATCATTAAAGGGGTATACAGGGAAAGCGCACTTTCTCACACAGTAGTGTGACACCTACATTCTAAGGCCTCAATCTGGCAAACATCTACATGAGTAAAGTTAAGCGTGTGCTCAAGTGTTTGCAGGATCAGGCCCTGATTGAGAGTTATTTCACACAAAACTGGGAGAGCTTCTCAAGTGTGTAATAAAAGTAAATGTATGGTCTTGAAATCTATTTCAAAATTACCCTAACTACTTTTGAGGGTGGAGAAGGGAACAGGGGAAAGTGGTGGTGTTTCCTAGTATGTCAATTATATTAAGTGCCCATTTGGATCACCTGTGTGATTTTTAAATTGGGATGGAGTGGTGGTAGTAAGACCAGAAATTGCCTAGAAAAATTGTGTAGAAATATAAGTTCCCTGCCCATAGTTAGAATTTCCACTTGATTTTAGGGCCCCAACCTGTAATCTTCACTCACATGAGAAGTTAGTGACCCATATGATTATGAATTGCAGCATTGGATCAACTGATCCTGCCTGGGTGAGGCCCATTGACTCTAAGGATCTGTCTGTGCTGAATCAGTTGCCTGATCAGCGCCTTAATTTACAGTGTCGGTTGGTGAAAGAAGTGGTGGGCTTTTAATAACCACTGTGGTGGCCTCATGCATTCTGGAGCAATTTTTTTGCTGCTAGACTGAGTTTATAGCTACAGTAACTCAAGTGGATTTATAAACATTGTCTCTGTATGAATTCCCACTCACCCACCCCACTTTTAATTAGACTTATTTGGAAATTCCCAAGACCAGAATAAAAGCAACACAAAGGATGATTTTTGGCCATTGTCAGTGGAGAAATTTTGCAGTCTTTGAAGACTGTGAATCAAATTTGTGTTTGTCAGGCAGATCTCGTTTATTATAGGGAAAGAAGAGCCTATTTTTCATTATTATTATTATTCCTCCTGCATCATGTAGTCTGTCCTGAGATTCAGGCAGGTGTGAATTTTGGGAAAAATAAGACATTTCAGGGGAGAAAGAGGAAATTTTTTCAGGGCACGTTGATTTATTTAAAAAAAAAGGCAACTGTTTGAATCTCCTCAGAATTTTAAGATGTTGGAATAAATCCTGGGGTTGTAGATTAAAGGGAAGAGCACAGGTAATAAATTGTATAATGAATTCATTTATCTCATGGGTCTTCCGTTTATCACATGGATATCATTGCTGCATATATTTGTGTAATATATTAGTGTTGTCTAGTTGTGTATTAAATAGTGTTTGTAAGGTAGCAAGCACCAGAGTTAAGACAGAAAATAAATTATGTACCAATTATTTTGTAGATTTTAAAATCAAATGAAATTTTGTACAAGAATAAACAACTACGTGTCCTGTAGTGCATTCTGTCAGTGTAAAATATGTCAATTTTGCAGTTCCAAAAAGTGCACAATTCTATCTTGGCTTTCACTGACTGGTCTGCTATGCACAGGACTGTCATTTATTTAGCTGTATAAGTCCCCACAGTTTGTTTATTTAAAAAACAAAAAGCTTTCCATAGTTTGGTTTCCATAAAAATTGTTTCAAATTCCTGAAATTAAGTAGGATAGCTGGTGTAACATACTAGCCATTCATTCTGGACACCTAGGCCCAAATGTGGCTGCTTGATGCACATGTGGAATGAATTTGGCAATATTTAGTCTGCTCCTCAGTTAATGAGGCAGGTCCACATTACCTAAGTGCTACAGAATTTACCACAGATATGAGGCCCTTTTCTGGGAGAGGTGTAGCACTGCCTGAGGAGGTGTTGATAGCACTAAAATATACCAGTAGCCCTGTCAGCGCATGAAATGATTTTACATTGCACTAAGATCTCGCACTATCCAGATGAATCTCACCGCACCCACCATTTTTTTTTAAATAAATATTTGAAACAGAGGAGAAATGGTCAATAGAGAGACCTGTTTTCATGTAAAAAGTAAGTGGAAGAAATTGATACTGAGGTATGGCGTGAACCACAATTCAAGCCATAGATTTTCTGTTTCATAACAGTCATAGTAACAAATTAAATACAGGTTCAGTATGTCACTTTAAATATTCATTTTAAAAGTTATTTTGGCAGCAGCACTACCTTGGGGAGTGAGGTTACTATCTATGGTGTGATCTGTTTTGTATTATGCTTCCTTGCTGCCCAGCCATACAGCCCTTCTTCATAAAACTGATCACATCAGAACTCATTCTAAAGGCCAAGGGTCAGATATTAGATCAAAACAGAAGTCTGTTAAATTAATCTGAAGGCAGCTTCTGATTGGTTTTCATGACTGATTTCAGATTGCTTCCAATCACATAATAAAAATGTAATCTCACATGGCTTGATTTGGGAACTGCTGTGGCTTAGTACCTATTAGAATGAGGTCAGTTGATCACAAATCTTTTGGTTTGGTCAATTTTTGATCATTGTTTATTTGTATTATAGTAGAACAGGGGTAGGCAACCTATGGCACACAAGCCGAAGGCGGCACGCGAGCTGATTTTCAGCAGCACTCACATTGCCCAGGTCCTGGCCACCGGTCCGGGGGGAGTCTGCATTTTAATTCAGTTTTAAATGAAGTTTGTTAAACATTTTAAAAACCTTATTTACTTTACATACAACAATAGTTTAGTTATATAATATATAGACTTATAGAAAGAGACCGTCTAAAAACGTTAAAATGTATTACCGGCACGCGAAACCTTAAATTAAAGTGAATAAATGAAGACTCGGCACACCACTTCTGAAAGTGGTGAACCCCTGAAAGTTGCCGACCCCCGCAGTAGAACCTTGAGGCCTCAAAGGAGATTCAGCCCCCAGTGGGCTAGCTGTTGTATAGGCTTAGTAAGAGAAGTCCCTGCCTGAAGCCTGGTCTACACTAGGCCTTTAAATCGGTTTTAGGAGCGTAAAACCGATTTAACGCGAAAACCGTCCACACTAGGAGGCACCTTATATCGATTTTAATGGCTCTTTAAACCGGTTTCTGTACTCCTCCCTAACGAGAGGAGTAACGCTAGTATCGGTATTAACATATCGGATTAGGGTTAGTGTGGACGCTGATCGACGGTATTGGCCTCCGGGAGCTATCCCACAGTGCACCAGTGACCGCTCTGGACCGCAATCTGAACTCGGATGCAGTGGTCAGGTAAACAGGAAAAGCCCCGCCAACTTTTGAATATTTCCTGTTTGCCCAGCGTGGAGCTCCGATCAGCACGGGTGGCGATGCAGTCCGAAATCAAAATAAAAAAAGAGCTCCCGCATGGACCATGCGGATGTGATTGCTGTAAGGGCAGGCAAATCTGTTCTATCAGCGCTCCGTTACAGAAGATGAAATTCAGAATCCTTTTTTAAAAATCTCCAGACAGACGCCATAGCAGGGACTCAGCGCACTGCAGCGTGACAAGCGTAACGGAAAGCCAAAGAATCAAATGGATGCTCATGGACTGGAGGACTGAAGCTATCCCACAGTTCCTGCAGCCTCCGAAAAGTATTTGCATTCTTGGCTGAGCTCCAAATGCTTCTAGGGTCAAACACAGTGTCCGCGGGTCAGGGCATAGCTTGGCAATCTACTCACCACCCCCACCCACCCCCAGAAGCGAAAGGTAAAACAATCCTCTGACTCTTTTACATGTCACCCTATCTTTACTGAATGCTGCAGATAGACGCGATAGTGCAGCACTCAACACCAACATCCTTGCTCCCCCCCCCCCGCCATGGGCGGCTGATGGTACAATACGATGGATATCCATCCTCATCATCAGCATCAGCTGATCGTACAAAAAGATGGAAATCCATCCTCATCATCAGCCTCAGCTGATGGTACAAAAGGACTGGTAACCGTCCTCGTCATCAGCCTATTGGCCCTAATTTTTTCTGGTGGATGGATGGTGCAATATGGCTGGTAACCATCCTCATCATAGCAACGGGGCTGAGCTCCATCAGCCCCCACCCTTCATGTGTAAAGAAAAGATTCAGTTGCCCCTGGACTAGCAGTGGGATGCTGGGCTTCTCTCCTACACACTGCTTAATGTCCTGTCTGGACTATCATAGCAGCTGGAGGCTGCCTTCCACTCATTTCTCACTAACAAGTCAGTGTGTCTTATTCCTGCATTCTTTATTAATTCATCACACAAGTGGGGGGACAATGCTACGGTAGCCAAGAAAGGCTGGGGGAAGAACGGAATCAACAGGTGGGGTTGTTACAGGAGCACCCCCTGTGAATAGCATACAGATCATAATTTCTGCAGGCTCTGACACAGAGCAGCTGTGCTCTCTGGTTCTATGATACGGTGGTGTTCTAGCACACTTGCCTATATTAGGCAGCACTGATTCTATTTTTAGATACCAAAAAGGAGGGATTGACTCAGGGAGTCATTCCCAATGTTTGCTTTAGCCCCTGGCTGATCGGCCAGGGCACTTATGACAGCAGCTAATGGTACAAAACGATGGAAGGTGCAATATGGCTAGTAACCAATCTTGGCTTTTGCGCCCCTGGGGCACTAGCAGCAAATGGTACAAAAGGACTGGTAGCCATGATCATCCTCAGTTCCAATTTATGGAAGGGTTTGGATGGTGCAATATGGCTAGTAACCATCTCTGCTGTCATGCAAAAGCAAAAGCATGCTTCTGTGTAGCGCTGCTGAATCGCCTCTGTGAGCGGCATCTAGTACACATACGGTGAGAGTCACAAACGGCAAAACAAGCTCCATGATTGCCATGCTATGGCATCTGCCAGGGCAATCCAGGGGAAAAAGGCGCGAAATGCTTGTCTGCCGTTGCTTTCCCAGACGGAGTGACTGACGACATTTACCCAGAACCACCCGCGACAATGATTTTTGCCCCATCAGGCACTGGGATCTCAACCCGGAAGTTCCAAGGGGCGGGGGAGGCTGCGGGAACTATGGGATAGCTAGGGAATAGCTACCCACAGTGCAACGCTCCAGAAATCGACACTAGCCACGGACCATGGACGCACACCACCGATTTAATGTGCTTAGTATGGCCGCGCTCCACCCGATTTTATAAATTCTGTTTTACAAAACCGGTTTATGCAAATTCGGAATAATCCTGTAGTGTAGACGTACCCTCAAAGAGTTTAAGTTTTTCCTTTTCTTTCCAGCTCCTTGTTACCTTGCCATATTTGCCTGCCTGTTCAGAAGTGGTCTCCCATTGTCACTTTCTGTCTCCTCTAGGCTGACCGGATTTGGGATACATCACTGCTTTGCAAAAAGCATGATGGGTCATGAAGCGAAGATGACGATCACCCACAATTTCTATGCAGACTACTATACCATGGCAGGGATTGCTCTGGCATCCTGCCTGGCTATGTGCCCAGTCGTTGGGTTTCTAGGGCGAAGAGGAGGACTGCTGCTGTTCATGATTCTGACAGCTCTGGCATCGCTTCTACAGTTAGGTCTTCTCAACTGTAAGTGAGGGCATAAGTGACTTGCACCTTGATACTGGTCAGAGAGCATTACCTTGCAAAGCTGCATGCGGCCTTGAATCAATGGCTGTTCTTAACTGACATATGGAAAAAACCTGTCTGCTGCAGAACAGAAGAGCAGTAAATCAGCTCTCTGTGGATGGTGCAGATTCACATGCAGTACAATCCCATTGAAAGCAATAGGGAATGGAAGTCACTGTAGATTTGAGCCCATTCTCTATACATATTTAACTACAGTGAAACTCTTTTGTTCTCCCTCCAATTTCCCCTTTATTCTTTCAGTTCATTGTTCTAGGTGCAGGGATTTATTCCTGTAGCAGAGCTCAGAGCTAGTCACCCACGCTGAGAAGAGTTAAAAACAGAGTGGATTTCAATCTCTGATGATGTGTCAAAATTGATTGTCTGGGTTTTAAAAGGAAAAAAAAAGTTTGTTGTTGTCTTAAGAGAATGCATGGAAATGGCATACAATTTTACCAGATTTTTTTTTTCTCTAAGGAGGCTCCAAAGGAAATTGGCCTCCCATTCTTGGTTCCCTCCTCTTTCTCAGATTTTCTGACCTGCAATGAGCCTGCTTAGGCAATTGAATTGATTGATGGCAGAGTCCCAAAATTTCCATCCTCTTTTGCAATTATATCAGAGACAAGAATAGTGTATACCAGGTCTGTGGGTTGATGCTGGGTGGGTTCAGGTTGTTTCTGGTTTTGCAACTCTTATAAATAGTTAAAAATAAAAAAAAAAAAGTGTGCGTCTGAACATCTGTCAAATTGCCTTTTGGAGAAAAGGCCAGAGGGGAACATGTCTCACTACTATAAATTATTGGGAGCAGTCCCACCCAAACTGGAGGTGTGTTCTCTATCTCCTCCCTCCCACTTGGTAGATTTGTGTGGCCACACAGGTAGCAGTGTAATTAAGAAATATGTATAGTGCATGCATGTGTCTAAGTAATTATTGTCACACTGCCTGCTATGGAACACAGCTAAGAACACCAATCTCAGGTCAACTGCCAGAATACAGGGCATATACCCCAGACTGGTGGTTTAGTCTATCATAAGACTTCATCAAGCCAGTAACAAAAATGTGCTCCCAAAATACTGTACTACTTATTATGAAGCCAAAGAGAGTTCCCTTCAGGACCTCTAGCCCCTCGTGCACCACCTAGACAAACCAGACTTCTGTGGTAAATGATTATTAAAACCAGCAATCATATGTATTAACTTCCTCCAGTTCCAGAAAACCAGACACCCACCTGAGGTCAATATATACTTCAGGATCTTACCAAATACCATGCTGCAGTCAATCTTTAGTAAACTAACTAAAGATGTTTTAATTTAAAAAAAAAAGAGTTGTTAAATGATTAAAGTGAATCATATACATTGCAGATGATGGCAGAGTTTGTAGATCAGGAGAACAGCAGTGATGTTAAATCTGCTAGCTTGCAGTAAGTCTCCCTGGATCACCCAAAAGATTGGGGGTCCCTCAGTCCATGTTCAAAGCTTCCCTTTGTTAGAAATCATAGTCCAGAGATGTGGAGCAGGCAAGAGGCAAGGACATGATATCAGAGTCTCCAATTTATACTCCCCAGTCCATGTACCTGGAAGGTTACTGGCACAAACATGGGAGTCAGGGATCACATGTGCTGCATGCCCTGGCTGAGTCATGAGGCATCCATGGTCTACATATTCTCTGAGGCATAGGGAGGGGCCCTTCGGGAGAGTTGTTTTTCCTTAATGGCCCATCAACCATGGCTTGCTGGTCTTGATGTAAATCTGTCTTGTGGGCGTTACCCAGGAATGCAATATGTTTGAGATACAAACATATAGCAAGTATCAGAGGGGTAGCCGTGTTAGTCTGGATCTGTAAAAGCAGCAAAGAATCCTGTGGCACCTTATAGACTAACAGACGTTTAACAGCATGAGCTTTCGTGGGTGAATACCAACTTGCATCCGACGAAGTGGGTATTCACCCACGAAAGCTCATGCTGCAAAACATGTAGCAAAGATTCATAACTTCACATACAATGATAATATACGCATTTAACACTGTTCAACAGATTACAACTTTTCCAATGACACCTTACAAGGCGTGCTTTGTATAAGATTTATCACAATTCTGCAACCATGTTGATACATCGGTGGTGGTATGTTAACATGGTCATCTTCCTTTTATAATACTCTGCATAATGATGAACTACAAAAAAGCACGCCTTTGAAGAAACAGATTTATGATAGCTAGATTACAACTATTTCTAAATTATTTTTGTTCTGCTGTGTTCCGTTCTTAACCTTGAAGATGGACATAGAGAATTAATGAGAATTAATGTCATGCCCATCTTAAACCCTTCTGTTCCCACCTGCTGAGAGCCCCCATCATGTACTGTTTGCCCTTTGTCCCCCTCCCATTTCTAAAAACTGCCCGTACAAAAGTAGGAGGAAAAGGCAGCCTTGGACTCTGGAACAGCTTGTATCCTTCCACTGCGGTCTGTCCCGCCCCGTCACATCCCACCATCACTCCTTATAGGCAGCAAGGCCATGGTTTGGAGAGAAATGAATGGCCATGCTGTTTGTATAATTTAACAGTTGTGTGCACGTCTGTGTGTGTGAGTGTCTGCGTCTGTCTGTGTCTCGTAAGGCCTCTGACAGAGGGATCTCCTTCCAGATTTCAGGGTTTCTCCTGAGTCAGAACTTCTCTAAGCTCTCTGGAGTAACCCAGCTGCTAGGGTGTTCTGCCAGGCTCGCATAACTATTGTTCTGCTTTTTATGTAGCATTACTTAGCACCGCATAGGAACGTGGGCCAAAAAGCAGCTTGTGGATAATTTTAAACACTGTAAACTCACTTTGGATTTTGGCAAGGGAAAAAGATGTGTTTTAGCAATGCAGGGATGCTGATTGTAATGGTTTCCTTCTCTAACTAAAGCCCCTGTGGCCATTCCCTCAGGGTTACAGCAAAGCTTGACAGCAGTTTCTTTTCCACCTTTGTTACCAACAAAGAGACTTTTGTTTAATTTTAGTGCTAATTCTGGGTCTTTTCAAATGATTTACCACTGTGCGGTTATTATCATCACCTCATTAGAATTCCATTCTCCAGTTGGGAATAGGCCTGGAAATTGCATGCCATGGTTTTGAAAGACTATTCCACTCCAGTCATGATACTGAAAGGAAAGAGTATGGGGAGGAGGTGGAGGGCTGCAGTTTGGTTTGGGGTGGGGGAGGGTGTTGTGTGTTTGTTTTTTTTTCCACTTTGAATAAATCACATATTTAACTCTCTCTCTCTCTCTCTCTCTCTCATTTTAATTTATCTTTTGCGGTCTGTGGATCCAGTGATTGGAAAATATAGTCAACTTCCAGACTCAGGTACTGTTTACAAATGTCTATGCAGTGTTTTTGAACTGCTTGCACTCTGAGTGGGTGTATCTGAAAGGCAAGAGTCGCTGAGGATACAGAGCCTGATTGCAGTAACTGCTAGTGTTCATGTGCAAGGTGGCTGCTGAGCTCAATGTCCTAGGGCTCTTCTTGTAGAGCAAGCTGCTCATTGTTACAGGTCCTGTGGGTCTGATCAGTTGCAGTATAAGGATTTTTTTCTGCAGGCCTGTGGTAGAGATGAGAACATTTTATTTGTATCTTCCTCTATTGCAGCATCTGCAATGTCTCAACCACAGAACTGTACTAGGTCATGATCAATTCTGGTTGTCTCCATACAGCTACCAGATTTGGGTGGGAAATGTCCAGTGCCTGAAAGTGTTTGGAGACATTTTTTGAGCTTTACCACTTTGTGATGGCTGTTGGTAATAAAGCTGAAGATTGTCGGTTTACTGCTGTTTTTTGGAAATATGTTATGACATTTTTATTTATGTTTTGGGTAGTTGGTACATGGCTTATTAAACATTGATTTAAATAAATGTTGGGGGAGGAGACTCAAACTTGCATCTAAGGTGAAAATGAGTGACTTAATATGGTAGTCTTGTTTCATTTCTTGAGGGCCATATACTGATTGTACTGAGCTCAATTTCCATGTACATGTGTCTGTCTGCCTGTCTAACAGGTATGAGTGACAGCGTCAAGGACAAATTCTCTACTGCATTTTCCATTGTGGGTATGTTTTCATCGCATGCTGTTGGAAGTCTTAGTGTTTTCTTCTGTGCTGAAATCACACCAACAGTAATAAGGTAAGACCTCCAAACTTCACACTGCAGGGTGGGGAACCAGTTCAGATGTCCTTACTTTAGTAATCATGTATTGTGTAATGCATACTTTTATTTATGCCAGGTGAAATCTCTAATAATCTGATACTGTCCAACGGACTCTGGGATGTTCTGTAGTTTGAGCAGTCTCTTGGGAACTACTTTGCATATAAATAGAGAGATTTATTTACATTGCATCAGACAGTTTCACCCTTTCTCCCATGTTTTAATTAACAGCTTGGATGATGGAACGAAGAGAGCGCTTATAAAATTTGCGGATGACACCTATCTGGGAGAGGTTGAAAGCCCTTTGGGGGACAGGATTACAATTCAAAAATATGTTAAATTGGACAATTGGTCTGACATCAGTAAGATGAAATTCAATAAGATGAGTACAAAGTACTTCACAAGTAAAAATCAAACACACATATACAAAATGGGAATAACTGGCTAGCCAGTAGTATTGCAGAAAAGGATCTGGGGGTTCTCCATGTCCACCACGGGTAGGACAAGAAGTAATCATCTCTGTTTGCAGCAAGGAAGATTTAGGTTAGATATTAGGGAAATTTTTCTAATTATAAGGGTTGTTAAGTACTGAAATAGTTTACCAAGGGAGGCTGTGGAATCCCCATCATTGGAGGTTTTAAAGAACAGGTTAGACAAACTACTAAGTGTAGGTATATTTTATCCTGACTCAGCCTGGGGGGATTGGCTAGATGACCTCTTGAAGTACCTTCCAGCCTTACTTTTCTATGATTCTTTAATTATGAACAATACTTTTTACATTAAGAATCGCATGAGGCGTTGTAGCTATAATTTGGTTTGATCTCCAGTTCTTCCACTGCGTTGTACTTCAGTTTTCTTGCAGGCTTTGAAATGATTTTGTGCATGCTAAAAAGTGACGCCTGTGCTTATGTGCTTTGCTGAATCGGAGTATAACAATTAAATTATACTGTTGCCACTTGGTTTAATAAAAAGTACCTCTCCGTATCCCCATGGGTTTGTGAAAGTAGTAAACACATGCATTCATAGGTGCCAACTTTTACTTTTCCCCGGGGGTGTTCCACTTCCTCTCTGTCTGAGGCCCCACCCCCACTCTGCTCCTCCCCTCAAGGTGCCACCCCCACTGTGCCTCTGCCCCCTCCCTGAGGCACCACCTTTGCTCTGTCTCTTCCCGCCCCTCTGCACCTCCCTCCTCCAAAGCCCCACCATTGCTCCACCTCTTCCCGCTCCCACTCCACCCCCTGCCCGAGGCCCCCGCCCACCCGCCGCTTGCTGGTCTCTGCCCTCCCTCCGCCCCATTCTGAGCTGCCGAACAGCTGTGGCTGGTGGGTGCTGAGCACCGACTATTTTTTTCCATGGATGCTCCAGCACCAGAGCACCCATGAGTAAGCGCCTATGATGCATCTCAAGTCATTGAGAGAGAAGGTTATGCTGGCCCTGTGTGGGTGTTCTAAAAGGGGAATAGACACAAGCAGCCCTGCTTCCGTCCAGTGAAAGCTGCAGCCAAAAATCAATGGCAGGTTGGTGAAGAAAAGAGGGGGGGCAACCAGTGCAGCGAGCAGTGATAACAGCCCCAGAGGTGATGTCAGTGGAACTGCACCTTTCAAAGGTGCATCATTTCCCTCTGCACTCATCCTCTCTCCACCAGCACGAGTGGTACCATGATGCCTTTCAAAGGCCGTTCAGTGGTCTGCCTCTCCCTTCACCTTCCCAACACAGGCCTATCTTAAAGGAGTCAAATATTTGCCCTAAATATGGCCTTTGATATCCTTGAGAATAGTGAAAATGGGAAGGTCGGGTCTTTTCTGGGAATTTTCCCAGCCATATCTTTGCAATATCAGTTTCCATTTAATTTATTCACTACTTATAACAGCATAATCTCATGCACTGTACATAGACTTCATTCGTACGTTCTGAATAACAGTTGCAATAGTGTCAAAATGATTTAGGTGCTTTAGGGCCCATTGACTTTCAATTAGATTTAGGCTCTTTAAAAAGGGAAGGTGGGAAGGGGGGGGAGAGAGAGAGAGAACTTCCCAAAGTGGAATGTCCTTACAATATTTCGTTATCTGTGTAGCAAAGGGTCAAACCATTCCTTTTTTAATTCAGTGTTGTTTTTTCCAGCTGTGTGGCTTGAGGTACATATTTCACAAATGAACTCATTTTGGCAGAGGAAGAGACGAGTGTGTAAGCTAGTTTGAATCATTATTAGCTTTTGCTTGTGAAGCAAAACTCACCTTTTGTTTACTATCATAACTATTAAAGGGTTATTTTAGGACATCATTACAATAGGTTGTGTTCTCCAGTTAGTTTTTCCTAAATTACAGATGAAAATGATTGAACCTTAGTGATTTTTCTCACAAGAGATAATAAAGTGGAAAAGATTAAAATTAAAAATTTAAAGAGATACATCAACATGTAATCAAGTCCAGTTATTTTTTTTTAAGTTGTTTCAGGAACTGTTACTTTTTTTTGACTCCTTGCTGATTTTTATGGGTTTACAATAGATTTTTCTTTTTTTTAATTTTCTCCTTGTTATGTGAAAGAACTAAACAGAGAGGGAACTCACCAACTGAATGACTATGCAGAACAAACAGCTAAATGTTGTCAAATGCACAAAGCAAACCAAAAATGTCCTTTTCCTCTAATCCCACACCAGAGGTTCTTAAGCAAAGTAAGCAGTCATGGGATAAGTGGAAAGGTCCTCTCAGGGATCAGTAACTGGTTAAAAGACAGGTAACAAAGGGTAGGAATAACTGGCCAGCTCTCACAGTGGAGAGAGGTAAATAGCAGGGTCCCCCAAGGACCCAAGAAAGATAATCCAAAGATGACTGTGAAAAGGAATCTCACAAAACTGGGTGACAGGGCAACAAAATGGCAGATGAAATTCAATGTTGATAAGTGCAAAGTAGCACACTTTGGAAAACATAATCCCAACTACACATACAAAATGATGGGGTCAAAATTAGCTGCTACTACTCAAGAAACAAACCTTGGAATCATCATGGATAGTTCTCTGAAAACATCTGCTCAATGTAAAGTGTGAGTCAAAAAAGCTAACAAAATGTTAGGAACTAGTAGGGAAGGGATAGATAATAAAACAGGGATGCAACTCTCATGCTCTGGTTTTGACTGCCAGAAGCTAGGAGTGGACAGTTCTGTCCATTTTCTCTGACGCATCTGGCACTGGCCAGTGTCAGGATGCTGGAAGAACTGTTGCTCTGAGCCAGTATTACCGTTCTTATATTCTTAACACATTTCAAACAGAAGTGTGATTGCTAAGCTGCTGATATGCCTTTGCTCTGGTGTCATGAAATAAGCATCTGGCCACTTCTCTCTCACGCCCTTTACAGGGCAATTGTCTTTATTAAATACCACCCATAATGCATTGCATTTTGGCAGACCATCTTATTTTCAGGACTTGACCTATGCTCAACTGATGCTCCAATCAGAGTCTTTTGGGAGGGCATAGTAAGGGAACTGGGGGAGTCACTGGGTTTTTCAAACTAATTCTTTATTCATATTTTGTTTGTGAGGAAAAACAGTATCAATATTAAGGTGCTTACAAGTAGATTGGCTGTTGTGTGATTGCTACCATGACAATCAATAGCATTTGCCAGCACTTCTACACAGTTTTTAAAAAGCAAAAGGTTGTTTTTGAATAGCCCCAACATCAGGTTCCAAGAATTTATCTTCTCCTGCTAGAATCTACAATAGATGTTCCAGAGACATAAAGACTCCCAGGAATAACACAAATATTTATTGTTGAGATCCTTATTACCCTGACATCTTAATGCTGGTCAGCCCTGATTTCACACTGCTAAGCACTAAAGCATCATTGAAGAGTTCTAATTCCTTGTGCCAAGGAGTTCATTAAAAAGCTCCTTTCAAACACTGAACTAAAGCACTAAATGAAGCTGAAAATCCTCCTCCAATAAGCATGATGACAGAGCCACTGAGGGTTGTGCTACTTACCAAAGAGACCAAGATTTTAGAAAGACTGTTTTGTTTTTCTCCCTTCTTCCCCTCCCCCTGCCAGTTTCTAAAAGATGGAGAGCCGTACCTGGTGTTAGGCCCCTGGGGATAGGGAGTATCTATGTATTGCTTGGCCTTGGCATTGCGAATTTTTCTGTTAGTTCCTGTGCAGCTCTCCCCTCCCTACTGATAGTGGCAGTGAAGAGAAAAGGTATGTGGGAGGAATATTGGGGATTTTAGCCATCGGCCACTGTCCACCAATGGCTCTAGCTTCCCAGTGGAGATGCGGGGAAATTGTTGAGGTTAAAATCAAATAATCACATCAGGATTCTAAATCACAGCACTTTACACAGTGGAGCAAGACTGGGGCTCTAACACACAACTGCAATACAAATAAATAATCTTTTCAATAATTGAAGGGGTTTTTTGTTCTCTGCCCCATTGTCACATCAGGCCACTTGCATTAGAAAGGGTCAAACACTTGAGAAAAACTACAGTGGGATTAAAATTGCTCTTTTGTGTTTCTAAATATTATAGAGAGGTGCAAGCCATATTCCTGGGTTTAGTTTCACTTCAGTGAAGAATTCCTGAGATAATATTTTACTATTGTTATTTTAAATTGTTACTAGTAACATGTTCTGGTGATGTTTAAAACTCTAATAGACCAGGAAAAGTTCTCAAATATGAATAGGGAGACCTTTAAAGACTACACATTTTGAACCAGGCTCTTTCAACATTTGCACCATTGAAGATTACAAGAGCAGTTTTACAGTCTTATAAATGATCCTCTTTTAGTGTTCTCACTCTTATTAGCTTACATAAATGTGAGCAAAGCCTACTCTCTAGTGGTAACACAGAGAATGGCAGAAATCAAATACAGTAGCTGCTTTCTTAAGATCTGATATGATGTAATATAATCTTCAGAGGATATAAATTAATTAAGACTGAAAAAGCCCCATGAGGAAGCTATTTTAGAAATTGAGAAATTGAGGGAGAGGTTTGATTTGTCCAAGGTGTTGCAGTGTGTCCATTTCAGACGCCCAAACCCCAGCTTGAAACACTAGGCCGTAGTCGATTAATATTCAATGAGTTAGAGAAAATTGAAACAAAAAACTGCACCATCACATCTTAGGAAACTTCTTGAGTGAGGAAGAACAATATCTAGGAATCAAGCATCCCAGAAAAGTTCTAAATCCTGCCCGCTGTCATACCACGCATGAGACAGAAAAGTGAACTACAAAAGTGTGCTGCACTTTGAAACATAGTTGTTTCATTGTTTCACTCATGCGCATCTATTGTACATGTCAGCAAGGAAAACATCCGCTGCAAATGTTGAATTGTCATCATTTTATATTATAAAAAAAAATTCAGCAAAAGATAAATAGTATAGTGTTTTCAAGCATTAATAGTGCTCCCTGATTTTGTTTCTAGTATACACAGTGCAACCTACAGTGAGAGAATCTCTCTCTGACTTCAACTACAGTGCTACCTGACACACAATGAACGTAAAATTGTGCCTTCTCCCTTAGTTTTCCTTGCGATGCATTTAAATTTGTCATTTAAATGCCTTTAAAATCCAGGTGAGCATTTTTTTCCAGTCTTTGAGGTACAATATTGAATAGATGAGGAGTTCTCAAACTGGGGGTCATGACCCCTCGGGGTTTCAAAGTGGTTCTGGGGGGGGTCACAAGCCCACATTAAATTAAATTAACCCCCTTGTTTTTAATTTGGGGGGGGGGCGTGTCTCACTCAGAGACTTTCTGTGTGAAAGGGTGACCAATACAGAAATTTTGAGAACCACTGACTCTCTGGGCCTGATTCCCCACTGCTCTGCCCCTAGCGTAGTCAAATGCACCAGTACAAAATGAGCATATCGTGCTCCTGTGGTAGAATTTTACACCCTTTGCACTAATGTAAATGACTGCACAATGTGCAGGGCAAAGAAGAATCAGCCCTTTGTCACTATTGCACCAATTTGGGGCATGATCCTGCTAGTACGTCTTTTGAATACCTAGTCCTGTGGGACCCATGCGAGTATAAATTCATAAAGTTACTTAAGTGTGATGGGGAGATTTAATTGCAGAAACAATAGACTTAGGTAGGTTTTAATTTTTCAGTGAAAAGTTAGCTAAAGCTTAATGCCAGACCCCAAAATTTCTACTGCCATCACAAAATGGATATAAACTGGCCACCAGAAAGTTTAGACTTGAAATTAGATGAAGTTTTCTAACCATCAGAGGAGTGAAGTTCTGGAACAGCTTTCCAAGGGGAGCAGTGGGGGCAAAAGACATATCTGGCTTCAAGACTAAGCTTGATAAGCTTATGGAGGGGATGGTATAATGAGATTGGTCTTTGACTATTAGCGGTAAATATGCCCAATGGTCTGTGATGGGATGTTAGATGGGGTGGGATCTGAGTTACTACAGAGAATTCTTTCCTGGGTGTCTGGCTGGTGAGTCTTGCCCACATGCTCAGGGTTTAGCTGATCGCCATATTTGGGGTCAGCTGCAGCATGGGTCACTTTCTGGAGGATTCTCTGCACCTTGAGGTCTTTAAACCACGATTTGAGAACTTCAATAACTCAGACATAGGTTAGGGGTTTGTTACAGGAGTGGGTGGGTGAGATTCTGTGGCCTACATTGTGCAGGAGATCAGACTAGATGATCATAATGGTCCCTTCTGACCTTAAAGTCTATGATTCTATGAAAATCCAGTGAACCCTGCAAAAATCCAGTTTCTTCTGTAAAACCTGGGGAAACCACTCTTTGTCTCTGTAAAATGAAAGCTAGATAATTAAACATTGCAAGGAGGGATTGCTTCGCTCTTGTCTGCTGGTCTGAGCAGCATATTTTTTGATGTCCTACCCTTGCTGCACTTAAGCAGCCAAGCTGTAAATCCATGGAGACTGAAAAGATCAGGGATATGGGGATTAGTTTTTGAGGAAGATGGCTGGTGGTCAGAGATTTATAGTGCTGGGTTTGATTTATATCATACTGTATAACCTATATAATGGTAATAAAAAAAATGTAGCAGTGCAGTTTACTGCTGAATTTGAAGTTTTGGTTGTGTGGAAAAGGGAAAAATTGAGCACCGGGAGGACTGGAACATGTTGACTCACAGGAAAGTACTGTCTGTGCACCAAGGAAGCAGAATTTAAATGTAATGGGGCAGTATGCAGGTATCAGGCCTTGAAAGGGTACCACAGAGAGTGTTATGGGTCCTGAGATCATCACGCTGCTGCAGTAGTGGAGTCCCACAGACACGGAAGCTCTGGCTGACAGGTGACTTTGAGTTCTGTGCTGAGAATGAGGGTGAGGGAGCACAGCGGAGAAAAGTGCAAAAGAAAATGGGAGGTACTGGGAAACCTGCTCCTGGATCTCCGGGCAGGGGACAGATGAGCCCCATCCAGTAACCTGAGGGAGAACCTAAAGTTGTTGCTGCTGCATTGAGGACCCATTGTAAGGTGAAACCAGTCCTGGGAACAACTGCTACAGGTGAAAGCTGCTGTTAGAGAAAAGTGCCTGAGGGAATCGATCTGCATCTGGACCAGCCATTCTACCCAGACTGTAGGGCTGGAATTTTCCAATGGGCCTAAGGGGTTCATTCTGATCTGCAGACATGCTGAGCATTCACAGCTGCACTTAAAGTCAGAGGGAGCTGTGCTTTGAAGATATGAAGTGCTGTGTAAGGATAAGTACTCTGAAAGATCAGGTCCTAAGTGTCTCAGATTAGGCAACCAAAATTAGTGTATGCTTTTGCTCTTAATCTCTCTGCATGGGTGGCAGCTCCCCTGTCAGCTCTGGTGCCTCCCACCCACGGGCAGTCCTGTCCCGATCAGCGCCACCTCCTCCCTCCCCACACCTCCTGCCTGCCACAATCAGCTGTTTCACAGCATACAGGAGGCTGTGGTGGGGAGGGAGCGGAACTGAGCAAGCAAAGGTGGAGGGGGAGGTGGGAAGAGGTGGGGCAGGAAGAGGCGTGGCGGAGGTGGGGCCTTGAGGGAAAGAGTGGAGTGAGGGCAGGGCCTGGGGCAGAGCCAGGGGTCCAGCATCCCCGAGCACATTGGAAAGTCAGCACCTGTCTCTCTCTGTGCCGTAATTCCCCATCACTAAAACGAGGATAATGATCCCCCCTGCCCCACCTCACAAGGGTGTTGTGATTTATTTTCACAACACTTAATGTTTGTGGAGCTCTCAAATAGCCTTGTGATAAGCGCTATAGAAAAGCCCATGAGGAAATTTAAAATTGTTTTCAGAGCTGGGTTTGAATAGGGAGGAGTGGCCCATATACTGAACAATGAGGAGAAAACAAAATTTTAAGAGCTGCTCATTCAGTGAGCACCATCATTCTGTGCACTGAGTGAGGCAGGGAAAACAATAAAATGTGATCATGTAATTCATGACTGTAACATAATGTTTACACAAAAAGGGACCGAATTAAGGTTGCCCAGGTAACTTTAATTCTGATATTTCTTAACTTCTGAGTACTTGACTTTGCAACCTAAATAAGGTTTATTTTACGGTGTTTTTGTGTGTGTAATCTAAAGGCACTGAGAGCCTGGTCTCTCTCCTCTGCTGGTAGCTCCCTGCTGGAAGCCTGGCAGCCCCATAGGCTCCTGGCAGACTGCTCCCCACCCCAGCTCCCTGTTCCCTGCCGGGAGCGTGGTCCATCTGCCCAGGGCTTCTTGCCCCAGCTCCCAGGCTGGAGAGCTGGGCTCTAGCTGGAGCTGTGAAATTGACAAGAGAGCTAACAGACAATGTAAGTAATGCAGTGTCTACACAGACACTGTGTCTCCCTAACTACACCGACAGAAGCACTACGCCTCTCATGGAGGTGGAGCTATTATGTCAGTGTAGTAGGGCACTTAGGCCTGGTCTACTCTGGGGGGTGAGGGGGGATTGATCTAAGTTACACAACTTAGATCTACGTACCGTGGTGTCTTCACTGAGGTAAGTCGACAGCTGATTGCTGCCCGTCGATCCAGCAGGTAATGTAGACAAGCCCTCACATCAGTGGGATCAATCTAACGATGTAGTGTAGACCAGGCCTAAGTATATGCCAATGTTCGTTATAGTTTAATGAATTATTTATAACAATGGTTTGGCTTAATAAATGTTGACGGGGGAGCAGCAGCACTCTACTCAGTCGACTTCAGCTACGTTATTGACGTAGCTGAAGTTGCGTAACTTAGATCTCTCCCCCCTCCCCTCAGTGTAGACCAGGCCTGAGCCATCTGCACTTCATGCAGGGTACTTCAGTTAGGAATGGATCAGGTGGCTGGTGTAGGCACAGTGGCCATGTTTTGAGAATGAGGCTGTAAGCTTTGCTGACCTCTGCAGCCACTGCTTGGGTAATGTCCTCACTTTACATACTGCTCCACTCTTTGTGAAGTAACTTTGATTCCAGAAAATAAACCAAAAGGAAAGTTTTCAATCTTTTGCTGAAGTGAGTTTTTTTCAAATACACAGCTGCTATATTCTGTATGTGTTGAGACTGTTTGTCTTTGTAGGGGAGGTGGACTTGGACTTGTCCTGGCCAGTGCAGGCTTTGGTATGCTGACTGCACCTATAATGGAGCTTCATAACCAGAAAGGCTACTTTCTGCACCATGTGATCTTTGCCTGCTGTACGCTCATTTGCATCATCTGTATTCTTCTCTTGCCGGAGAGCAAGAACCAAAACCTGCCTGAGAACATCCCAGACGGCGAACACTACACCAGGAAGCCCCTCCTGCCACACAAGAAAGGGGAGCAGCCCCTGCTTCTAACAAACTCTGAACTCAAGGATTACTCTGGCCTCCACGATTCATCAGCTGTGGGCGACGGGGTGTCTGAGAATACCACTGCCAATGGGATGTAACTGGGCAGATTTTTTTTTATTTTATTTTATTTTTTGGGAGAAGGAGCACTTTGGGTGGGGGTGTTTTGCATGGGTTTGCAGACCAGTGATGGAACAGATGGATACATGGGGGAATTCAGCTCTGCTGCTAAAGCCACTTATTGTAGGAATTTTCAACTGGTATACAAATTACTTTTGAAAAGGTTATGGGGGGAAATAACGAATATGAGAAAAGAACTGGCCAGAGATAACCCTTCCAAACTTTCTTTTCCTGGAATTAAATGTTTATATTTATTTTGATTATCATTTTAAAGAAGCACTTTACTCCCTTTTCACTGATCACATGAATGAAGCCATCTTATTTCAAGAGGTGCAGCCATTCCAGAAAAGAAATGGTGTGATGATGTTTTTTGTTTTTGTGTTTTGTTAAAGGAAAGAGGTATCTCTGCTGCAAAGTTGAATCCACTGAAACTTAGGCTAGCGCAACATTAGTTCTGCCTGTCTAGAAAGTCAAATCCCCCAGGTTGCCTGCTCTGTTTGTTCAAACAACAAAAAAACCTGTTGTAATTCAAACTCTGACTGCATTTTATTTAGCGTAAATTAGGTTTTGACGGTGCCCCCATATGTATTTAAAAGTTATTTTCTACATTAAAGTAGAGTTGATTTTTTACTGTAGTTAAAGCAATCAGCAAAACACTACACAAACTAGCTTAGTTTTTCAGTCAGGATCAGCCTTCTACATTTTAAATATCACTTTCGGCTCTTTTAGAGATTTCCTGCAAGTGATTAATAATAATATAAACAACGGAAATGAGTTGACCACCAGTGGTAAAATTAGATTTACTAAGAATGGTTTTAACTAACAGGAGGTCCAATATCTGTATCCTAGTGTTCCAGAGAATATTTTTGGTTAAAGGAGACAAAATGTAGGAGTATTGGCTACAATCTGAAATGCTTGCTCCAAAAAGGAGTTTAGCTGAAATTCCCACTAGTACAAGAGCTGTGACATTGCATGCCCTAACTGTTTAAAGCCTATTCTTATTTAAATTTATTTTATTAGAATAAAAGGGAATGAATTGATTATTTGAATAAATACTGAAGATGGGGGGGGAAAAGGAAGGGCTGTTTAAAATGTTACTTAGGTCAAGAGGGCACTCCCTATGAAATGGGTCCTCTTTAATTAGACATTTTTAAAACCTCCTCTCCAAGCCAGAATTGTGATTACTATATATTTTGCTGTCTCCTGTTTGCTATTTCTGACCCAAGAATTTACAATGAACTTCCACCTTAATCCCACCAAAAATGTGCTCTTGTAGATTCTCCCTTTAAAAAAAAAAAAAAAAAAAAAGTACTATAGGATCACTTGTTTGATTAAAGTAATTTAAAATGCCTCTGCTTAGTAAAGTAAGAGGCAAATCTTTCATTTATTGTAAAGATGGCTACTTGATAATAGCCAGGTGACCACCTCCTTCCAGTCCCCAAGCCAGCAACAGATTTGCATTGGCCATCAGATTTTGATTCTTGTTGTGTGAATGTCTTAAGGATCTAGTTAATACAAGGATATTCATGATTAACCATCCCCCCACCGCTACCTTCCTTACCTTATTCACTCAGGCCGTGCATTTTTGATTTGCCCAGTGGTACAGCCATTTAAATGAACAGAGCAGCAGGATGTGTAATGTTGTATTGAGCATCCATATGATTGCCACTTTGTTTGATGGACATCTTGCATTCATAGGCATGGAAAGGCTAATCTGCACTTTCCTCTTCTTCCCTACCCCTTCTTTTGCTCTATATATTGTCTGTTAACTGCTGTACCTACTACTTACATCCTCCATTAGGCTGCCTTTGTCCTCTTGTAACCCACACAAAATCAGCAAGACTGTGAGTAGTGCAGTAAGCCACACAGCCGCAGATGCTGATGAGTGCAAGAGGACGAGCAGGCCTGGAGAAGTGACAAGATTGTTGTGGTTGGAAAATCAATGTTGTCCTAAAGCTGCTAACTTTTGTACAGAGGATGTGGACATTTAGGTTCTTTTTGAGCCACATAAGAAACACTGGACCAGTTGATGGTAATTTTGCCTGGAGTTACACTACTGTTTTCACCTTAGTTAGACTTGCTGTGACAGCAACAGACCAATTTTTCCTACACTCTCTAGTTACTGTACGGTTTGAAAGTGGCCACCTCTCCTTCGCTTTGTTCTGCGTTCAGATTTTTGCAGTCTGCATTCACCTTGAAAATAAGGCCTTTTGGTTTGTGCAGTATTCATGTGCCAAATTTGTGTAATACCTTTTGCCTTTTATATGAAGCTTGTTACAAGCCACATATCAGGAAAAGTGGGTTTATATCAAAATCTAGAAAGTAAAACAAATAATAATCCAGGGAGGGGGGCCTTGACACAGGAGACCAATAGAGAGCATGGAGGATTGTTTGAAATCGGGCATGCACCCAGACTCAGAGCTGTTACGCAGCACCTTGCAATCCATATACCATATACTTTTTAGTTCATGGTCTCTGTGCAAATATACTCAAGCTACAGTACAAATCATGTAGGCTTTTCACGAGCCTATTAGGTGGATTGCATTTAGCACTGTCATGGTCCTGGTGTGTCATCGCTGTTGTCCACAGCACTTTATAGTTTCCTATTCTGGTGTTTGCTCTTTCATTACAAACAGTCCCAGGAAATGGAACTGTTTAAACATATCAGCCTATTTATATAAGAAATAAATACATTAGGTGACAGGAGCACTTGGCAATTTTTGTGAAATTGACTTTTGTGTTTTGTTTTGTTTTTTTTGTTTTTTAATTTGCCTGAGATGAGGCATTTGGTACTAGTCCTTTGAAATGAGGTCCCAACACCTATGGTGTGCTTGGCTCAGTCATGGCAAAAACATTAAGTAATAGCCTGCCTCGGTAGCTCTGTTATAGCTCATTTGAGAGGATGAAAGCCTGTTTTTTAAAAAGATATTGGCCATCAGCTCTTGTGGAGTGTATCTGAGGCTGGAAAGTTTCTGGGGAAGAGACAGACCGGTACTAAATGATACAGCAGGGCTGGAGGCTATAAACAAACATGTTTCCTGTCTGGTTCTTTGTATGGTTGGGTACTGTGGCAGTTTTTTAACAACTGTCTGTCAAGCCATACGCTTCTCAATCATGGTTCTCCACAGCGCAAAGGAAACACTGTTCTCAGATGACTACTGTTCCCAGCCAGCACAACAAGGAAAGCATTCAAAGCTTTGCTGTCCAGTTAGGCCCATTTCTTTCCATGAGTCCTCAGTTATTCTAGCCCACTAGTGGGGCTTTTAGTTACCATTTAAGGGGCGGGTTTTGTTTTTAGAATTTTTAAAGAGAATGTGAAAATGGCATTACACCTGATCATTTTAAGGGGTGTGTTTTTCAGCAATGTTTCTGTTGCCAAACACACTGAAAATAGATAAGGTGGGGAAAACCATATAATCTCTTTGCCACTTTTGAAAAATGTTGTTTTGGTGAAGCAGGGGTTTTTTGGTTTGTTTTTGTTTTAACATGGAAGTATTTTTCTTAAATGATGCCACTTCCTGGAGCCAAATGCTAAAGATCACCAAATTGGAAGCAGAAGTGCCATTAAATGAACTCTGTGAATGTCAAGTCAAATTGCACCTGTAGCTAGCACATAAAGACAACACTTAAGTGTGGGTTGATCTCCCACACTTTAACTTAAAAAAAAAAATCCTCATTTTAATTGTATTGTGTGAAATGTCTTGGGAAAGGAGTACAGTGTGTTTGTCTAGTGGGTGAGACTTCCCTCCCTCCCCTCAGTTTCTGATGAAGTTTTATTAAAGAATCGTGTTACTGTATGTTTTGATCATGAGTAGTCTGGTGGTGCTTATTCATAGCACAAGCTTAAATCAAGTACTGAAAACAGTCTTACAAGCTAAATGTCTGCATGATGTTACATCTGTTGTACCTACTGAAAAACTTTGTATGTAAATGTACAGAAATAAAAAGGTGTTGCCCCATTAGCATACTTCCTTTTGAATGTCTTTCTTGCCTTCAGTGTGATGAGTGTTAAAGCTGTGCTTTCAAAAATACCCCAGCTACTGAAAAAGTTTAATGAAAATTTTAAAACCTCCCATAACAGCACTAACCTTTTTTATTTAAAAAAAAAAAAGATTCTCTAACTAAGGGTACTTCAGCCACCAGTTGCCGCCTTAAGGTTGTCCTTCAAGGAAGAGGATATGTTGCAGCTGAAGCAGTTCTGCTGCTCAACTACAAGTTCCATTTGCAGAAAAGCCACAGCATGATCCATGGGCCTGGGACTCAGAAGACCAGGATTCTACTTCTGACTTGCTGCGCAACCTCAGGCAAGTCATTTCACTCATCTGTGCCTGTTTCTCCTCCCACCCTTCGTCTGTCTTGTCTGTTTAGACCAGGGGTCGGCAGCCTTTCAGAAGTGGTGTGCTGAGTCTTCATTTATTCACTCTAATGTTAAGGTTTCGCGTG
Source organism: Mauremys reevesii (assembly GCF_016161935.1). Taxonomy (NCBI): domain Eukaryota; kingdom Metazoa; phylum Chordata; order Testudines; family Geoemydidae; genus Mauremys; species Mauremys reevesii. The sequence continues at coordinate 170,443,395 of NC_052624.1, read as the reverse complement.
CCAGTAATACATTTTAATGTTTTTAGAAGGTCTCTTTCTGTAAGTCTATATATTATATAACTAAACTATTGTACGTAAAGTAAATAAGGTTTTTAAAATGTTTAAGAAGCTTCATTTAAAATTTAAATTAAAATGCAGAGGCCCGCGGACCGGTGGCCAGGACCCGGGCAGTGAGAGTGCCACTGAAAATCAGCTCACGTGCCACCATTGGCACACATGCCATAGGTTGCATATCCCTGGTTTAGACTGTAAGCTCTTCAGGACAGAGGACTGTCTCTTAATATCTCTTTGCACAGTGCCTCTATGCACTACTGTAATCTTAATGTTGCTAATAAAATTGATCTCTTCTGGGTTCTAGAGTCCAAGTGGAAGGAATCTTGAAAAGAAGATTGCCAAACAGTGTTCACTTGAGTTGGGGATAGACAAAGCATCCTTTTACAATAGGTTATTTCTGGGATCTAGCTGTATGTAGTAAGTAACATTTTCTGCCTTCATAATTTTAGACAAGTCTTGATCCAAAAGGAGCCCAACCTAGGTTGTTCTCCCCACTGCTACTGAATTGGGCTAAAATAGCAAGGCAATAATATTGTTTACCTTAGTTGACTACTAACCCAGAGGTCAGGCCAGCTGCCTCTGCGTGTCTGTGTCTCGAGATGTCATCCAGTGCCTTAGTCAAACCTGAGACAGCTGGTTTTAGGAAGATGAAGACCATATACAGTTTGACAGCTTTGGCTTTAGTATCACTGGCATATGCTATGAGGCTTGGGGAACCTTGATTGGTGATTGTATTGTCACCTATACTATTGATGTATGCATTCATTCACCCTGATTTCACAGAGGCTGGGAGCTGCTGCTTTCACATCAGGAAAGCTGATTTAGTACATTTCATTTAGTTTTCCGATGCCTATATTGCCTGATTCTCTCTGTATATTATTGCCAGGAAACAGCAAGGAAAACTGCAACTCATCCTTCTCACTTGCCTGAGGCAAGTGAGGTTGACACCATGACCCCAATTGTCATGAGTGTTCTGCTAAGTGAAACTGAGACACCGTTTACATGTAGAATCATGCTGCATTAGGGCCATATTTCTCCCTTCCCCCAATAGGATCAGAGAAAAAGGAGCCTTGCCACATCTGTTGTGCATATTGCACAAGACCCAGGGACAATCACAGTCTCTGCAGTTGTAGGAACACAAGGACAGCTCTCTGCAGGGCCACACATTGCTCGAGAAAGGGTGGGGTGGTCCAACCTTCCTCAACTAGCCAGGGAGCACCTTGCACTATCCAAAGGGATGCTTCAGCATATATACTCCTACCTGAACCCGGGGGGAGGGCAAGGGTGCACCAAGAAGGGAAAGTACCACATGAGAGACAATCTCTCTGAGCTCCCCTGGGGCGGTGCTGGCTCCATACTAAGCCAGTGTGAGGCAGTATACGCCAGTGGTTAGGGCACAGGACTGGGAGTCAGGAGATACGGGTTCTGTTCCTGGCTCTGACACTGACCTGCTGTCTGACATCTTGCAAGTCATTTCATCTCTCTGACCCTGTGTCTTGTCTATTGAAGATTTTAAGGGGTGTGTGTGTGTCATGGTCCTACACTCAGTTGGAGGCACAAGGTGGTGCTACTGTAATACAATTAGTTAAATCATATGGACTCCCAGCTCTGGCTATTTATCATAATTTAACCATTAGCGTATATGCTCTTCAGCAGAATTCAGTGTGGCCAGCAAAACAATGCTTGATGAAGTTGGAGTTTGAACTGTTCTGTCTAAAATGCACTGCTTAGAGAAACAGGTGGTGAAAGGTGACCAGGGAATGAGACCACCTAGCATAGTGCATACATACACAACAGGAGAGTTAAGGCTGCTGATCTGAACTCAGTTTCCAAGATTGTCCATAAAATCTCAACCTTAGCTCTGAATTAACACAGCTTTTGGTTGATCATAGAAGTGTAGGACGGGAAGGGACTTAAGAGGTCGTTTAGTCCAGTCCCCTGCACTCAAGACTGAACTAAGTACACCTCTACCTCAATATAACACTACTTCGGATATAATGCTGTAAAGCAGTGCTCCGGGGTGGGGGCTGTGCACTCCAGTGGATCAAATCAAGTTTGATGTAACGCGGTTTCACCTATAACACGGTAAGATTTTTTGGCTCCTGAGGACAGCGTTATATCGGGGTAGAGGTGTACTAACTATTGACAGGTGTTTGTCTAAGCTGTTGGTAAAAGCCTCCAATGATGGAGATTCCACAACCTCTCTAGGCAATTTGTTCCAGTGTTTAACCACTCTGACAGGAAGTTTTTCCTAATGCCCAACCTAAACCTCCCTTTGCTGTAATTAAGCTCATTGCTTCTTGCCCTATCCTCAGAGGTTAAGGAGAACAATTTATCACCATCCTCCTTGTAACAACCTCTTATGTACTTGAAATTGTTATATCCCCCATAGTCTTTTCTCCAGACTAAACAAACCCAATTTTTTTCAATCTTTCCTCAGAGGTCATGTTTTCTAGATCTTTAATCATTTTTGTTGCTCTCCTCTGGAAATTCTTCAATATGTCCATATCTTTCCTGAAATGTTGCACCCAGAACTGGACACAGTACTCCAGCTGAGGCCTTATCAGCATGAAGTAGAGTGGAAGAATTATTTCTCCCAGAATGATGGGTTTTTTGGTTTTTGGTTTTTTTGCGCAAGTGTTATAGTTGACTCATATTTAGCTTGTGATCCACTGTAACCCCCAGATCCCTTTCCTAGGCAGTCATTTGTATGTGTGTAACTGATTGTTCCTTTCTAAGTTGAGTACTTTGCATTTGTCCTCATTGAATTTCATCCTCTTTACTTCAGGCCATTTCTCCAGTTTGTCCAGATCATTTTGAATTTTAATCCTATCCTCCAAAGCACTTGCAACACCTCCCAGCTTGGTATTGTCCACAAGCTTTGTAAGTGTACTCTCTATGCCATTATCTAAATCACTGGTGAAATATTGAACAAAAGCCGACCACCCCACTCAAGATATCCGTCCAGCTAGACTCTGAGCCACTCATAACTACTCTCTGGGAATAGTTTTCCAAGCAGTTATGCACCCACCTTATAGTAGCTCCATCTAGGCTGTATTTCCCTAGTTTGTTTATGAAAAGGTCATGTGAGAGAGTATCAAAAGTCTTACTAAAATCAAGCTATACAGCTACCACTTCCCCCTATCCACAAGGCTTGTTACCTTGCCAAAGAAAGCTATTAGGTTGGTTTGACATAATTTACTTATCTTCTAGGTGTTTGCAAATTGATTACTTGCTCCATTATCTTTCCAGATACTGAAGTTAAGATGACTGGTCTGTAATTCCCTGGGTTCAACCGAGGCCAGGTGAAAGCAGAGGTCTTGGTCTTTACCTTTATACTCTTATTGTAGAAACGGGCTGGCAACAGATATTATGTATTATAATTTATTTATCAAAACAATGCAGAGCAGAGACTAGATATAACCAGAGGCTGAAGTTGTATTCTCTAAATAAGCATTATTTGCTATATCTACTTTTTAACTAGTGACCATGAAGCCATAATAAACTAGTCTGAGATGGCTTTTGTGGAGCCTGCCAGCGTCTTTGTTTCCAGTAAGCTATTATAGCAGCATTAATAATATTTTATACTTATAGTGGAGACTTTTCATGCACTCCAGTGTGAGGTTTGTTACTTTACAGATGGGGAAACAGGTTATGCAATTTCCTGTCACAGAACAAGTCAGGGGTTGGATGAAAATAGAATGTGTGTCTCCTGACCTTCAGTGCCCCCCCGTTTAATCATGAGACAATTCTGCCTTTGTGCTACTAGAACTTAAACCCTCAGGCTTTTTTAGATAAGATTCTCATACACAACTTCAGAAAACTCCCTTTTAATAATAGTTTGCACATATATGGCATCTTTCACTTAAGGATCTGAAACTGTTATTTAAGGTTTGAGAGATAACAGAGGGCTCAGTAAAGGGACAGAGGAAAAAATCCTAATTTCCAGTCCATTCAGCATATTAAAAGCAATCACTGGTATAAAGACTCATTTCTACGGGTACCAGGTTTCCCCTGGTCCCTTACAAATGCCTGTGTAGAGTTACTTATTCCAGTGCCTTTAATGTCAAACTACCCCACTGTATTTTCCCCTGTTTAATACCCTTCTAAAGTGAAGTGCTACTCTGAAGAGTGTAAAAGTGGCAGTGTGGTGGGCCATGACTATTGCGTCTAACTGATTTCTTCATCAAATGTGCTCAATTTACATGTGAGAGAGGCCTTTGTTCCTACCTGTCCAACCAACTCTGCCTAGACTCTGAAAGTGCATTTCTGCACCTGCATTTTCAGCAGTAGTTGTAACACATGGAACAGAATCCTGCACGACTAACAGGAAAACATCACTAACAGCAGCAGACATGACTCTGGTTACATATGTACTAAGCACACTTTAGGATCAAACATTTTTTTCCTTTTCAGTAGAAAAATCCTTCTCCTTTGGAAAGAACAAATTCCTGCCATTCTCCCATCATGAAAGTGACGTCAATGTACTTCCTTTTATTTAATTTGCTGATTTTTCACAACAGCATGCCAGGCTTTCACATAAGCACTAGAAGAGATTTGTTTTCTCTTGCTCTAATTAGGATACATAGTATGTTACATGTGCAACTAAAATCCAGAGAACATCCCCTGATTATAATTTCCAGGTAGGTCAAGCTCCATGCATATACAAGTTTACAATATCTTGCTAACTCACAACATTCCTCCCCATATCCTACAGCCCCCTTTCTCTGCCATCAGCCCATCTCTAACACAGCAGAGGAACTCAAAGTTTGGAAGAAATACATTTTTTAAGTTCTATTCAAGTTTGGTCCAAACAATTTTGTAAAACAAACCCAAAAAGTGCCAAAATATTAACTGTGTCTGTCAATATGGAAACCCAGTCAGTTTATTTCTTTAACAAAGTAGCTTACAATGCCGCAAAGTTAGAATTTCTCTGGAAAAGCCATCATTTCTTCCTTGATTCTGTTCTCTATGTGTAATATGAAACTGCTGTCTGTATTCTGAAGATTGTAGCTGACAAAGATCTGTTTTTTAGTCTTCCTGGCTGAAATACAAAACAAAGAACAGTCATCCAATATTAGTGCTGGTAGTAATCAAACATTTTATGGAGAGAAATGAGGCAAGTTTCCCATACCACAATACAAATGCACTGACCTGGAGGAACCACCTCTAAAGTAGTAGTATAACCTATATACCTACTCAGTCTGGCTTGTTGGCTAAAACCCTTAGATAGCAGTCAGTGATGAGTGCTGGGTGGCAGATGTGTCAGGTTAGGGCCGGGGGGCCTCATTGGGGTTGCACAACTATGGAGGGCTGGGTAGGGAAGGCTGTGCCTCCCCAAACAGCCTGGCCCCCACCCCCATCTGCCTCCTCCCAGCAGGGCACCGGCAGGATGACTAAAAAAAAAAAAAAAAAATGTAAAAAAAGGGGGCTGGGGGCTGGCTGGAGACAGGGGCTGGCTGTGGGCAAGGGGGTGTGGGTACAGCCCACCCTGTACAGTAAGTGCCCCCTCCCGCACCGGGGTAGCAGCAGCAGCAGCCCACCGCTTCCCCAGAGCTCCCGTGGCTATTTACAGGGCCGGGGCAGTAGAAGCAGGGAAGCCCCAGGCCCTTTAAATAGCTCCCAGAACCCTGGGGTAGCAGGAGGCTCCGGGGGCTATTTAAAGGGCTCAGGGGCTCCCCTGCTTCTACCGCCCCAGCCCTTTAAATAGCCGAGGGAGCCCTGGGGAAGTGGTGGGGCTCCAGTGGCTATTTAAAGGGCCGGGGTGCTAGAAGCAGCAGGAGCCCCGCAGCCCTACCCCAGGCCCTGCTGGGAGCCCCAGGCCCTTTAAATTGCCGCTGGGGAAACTGGTGCACTGGCTCTTGCCGGTATGCCGTACCCACGGGACCCGATTCAGGGGAATCGGGTGAATCAGCCTAAAGCCAGCCCTGCCTCCCACTTGCTGCCCCCTGACTGCCCCCCTCAGAACAGCCAACTCCCCCTCCCCCCCCCCACTCCTTGTCCCCTGACCACCCGCTCCCAGGACCTCCACCCCGCTGCTCCCTGTCCCCGTCCCTGATTGCCCCGACCCCTATCCACAACTCTGCCCCCTGACAGCCCCCCCCGGGACTCCCACCCCCATCCAACCGCCCTCAGAAGTTGAGTTGCCCAAAATGGTAACTGGCGATAGGCTGAGATCCGTAAGGTATTTAGGCTCCTGTCACCGAAATAAATTGCAATGTTATTGTAGCCATGTTGACCCCAAGATGAGTGAGAGACAGGTCAGGTCAGGTAATACCTTTCGGAAGTGAGGAGCCTTAGTCACGGTGTGAGACCCAGCAAAGAACTCTGCTGTTTTGAGCTACCAGTCCCATGCTCCTTTTGTATATAGGGCCCAAGTCAGCAAAGCACTTAAGTACCAGCTTAAATGCTTTGCTGAATCATCACCTTAGTACAAAAGTCTTTCCTGAACACACAGCCATAACTAAAAGGGAAACAGCAAGAAAAATGCTTGAAATGGTAATGGGAGAAAAATGTACACAGCAGATTTCCAAAGATGGCAGACGGGTATCTTCCTTTCATACATTCTTTCACTTAGATGGTACAGGAACAAATAACTTCTATGTATCAACTCAGATATTCCAAGGATCATCTTCCGTATCTAAAATAAAGATACTGCCAGGAATTCCTAAAAATCTCAATCCACCTCAGCCAGCTGGAAAAATCAAGGACAGAAAGACTGTACTCTTAGAAAGAAGAACAGGAGTACTTGTGGCACCTTAAAGGCTAACAAATTTATTTTAGCATGAGCTTTCGTGAGCTACAGCTCACTTATTCGGATGCACAGAATGGAACACACAGACAGGAGATATTTATACATACAGAGAACATGAAAAGGTGGAAGTATGCATACCAACAGGAAGAGTCTAATCAATTGAGATGAGCTATTAGAATTACTCTTAGAATTTCTCTTTTAAAAATAAATGTTGAGGCAGTTTCATTATTATACCAATCAAGTCATTTGACTTATCTTCCATTCTAATAGAATGATCAACTTCCTCTTGGCTCAGTGAGAAGAGGGAGCCCCATGAACTGCTTCTGAAATTGATTCATTTTCCTTCTAACAATTCACACAATAACGTTAATGGGATGTGGCTCGTTGCACTAATATGCTACAACTTGAAAAACAAGCATCTCTGCCTTGGTATTGGCCCCTGTGGCACAAAGGCTCATTTTATCATCAATGCTCAAAAATTCTCACATTTCATAACTGCAGTACTAATTCTAAACTGAAAGCTAATTAATTGCCACACCACTTTAACCAACAGACTGAGTTCTGAATTACTTCTGCACCATGTCTGGCCTTAGTCGTCTGGAGGAGACATGAAATGGAGTTTCCAACGCTTGTGAACGCTACTGGTCCCTTGACGCTTTTTACAAGAGTAGGGATGTTAACCCCCGTGACCTGGTCGAAACTCCAGTAGGGCAGTTAGATCCTTCCCCCATCTAAATTGCCCTGCAGAGTCAGCTGGATATATGCCCTGCTCGTTATATTCCCTTGAAATGAGAAGAGAAGGGGGAAGTTGTACCCAAAATACTACAATGATCTCTCATGTTACTCTGCCTCCTCATCCCCTCAGAGGGGTGAGATCTGCAACTTCAAAGAACTGGAAGGTTTAGTGCAACTCAAGCTAGTGAAACATAAGCCCAGATCCTCAAAGGTATGTAGGTACCTAACTCCCCTTGAAATGAATGAGTTCAGTGCCTAAATACCTTTGAGGAGCTGAGCAGTAGTTCTACACCTGGCTGATCCATAACCACACAGAGCAGGTGTCATTCCACACATCCCTCCTGCTCTCCTTTAGCCTAGACAGCATGACTAGCTCTTGAGCTGTACTGAGCACAGCAAGTCCTTCTACACAGCGGAAATACTGGTTAACCAGCAATGAGATCCACAGCATCCTGATTCACAATCTCAACATTGCAATAGTCTTGAAGAAAAGCTCCTGTAGGATTGGGAGAGGGCACAAACATGAAGGAGAGGTGCTGCTCCCTGGCTCATGGATGTACCACTGCTGTTGTGACTACTTGTGCTCTCGTCTATAGCAGAGGTAGAGGGGAGCATTCAGTTAAGAGTTTCACTTTCTGGACTACAGCACAGCTCTGAGCTATTAGACAGATGCCCCATTCCACCCCAGAGGTGGCTTCATTTCACTGGTGCGTGAGGTGATTCCTGCGCGCGTATGTCCATTTCCTTAAATCTGCAATCTGGGCCAATAATTTCTAGAGTGCTTTGGGATCCTTCTGGCTGAAGAGAGCTGTAGGATGTAAAGGTAGCTTTTATTTATGCATGCACAATTCTGCACATATTTGTGCAAGCATCAGTGTTTGCATCTGCAGAGTGCTGGCACATGCACATTAAGCTCACAGGCATTAGAATTTGTATTGAAGCAATGAAAGACTAATTAAAAGTGCATATGCAAGTGTTGGGGGGGAGGGAGTGGATAGGGAGAGGCCTACCTTGAAAGTTTATTCCTGTCCTATATTAATCACTCAGCAAAGCATGGGGATTACTGAAATGCAAAGCCCTCATTATATTTATCACTAGTGTCCCTCAGCAGCAGTGCCAGGAGATTCCTAGGATAACACTCCTATTACCAGCAATGAAACCAAGTGCTTTCTGCCTTTCAAACTCTGTAGTAAAGTAGAACCTCAGTTACAAACTGACTGGTCAACCACACACCTCATTTGGAACAGGAAGTACGCAAGCAGGGAACAACAGAGATGGGGGAAAAAAACGAACACAGTACTTTGTTAAACTACTAAAACAGTTAAGGGAAAGTTTAAAAAAAAGATTTGCAAGGTAAGGAAACTGTTTCTGTGCTTGTTTCATTTAAATTAAGAGGGTTAAAAGCACCATTTTTCTTCTGCATAGTAAAGTTTCAAAGCTGTATTAAGACAATGTTCAGTTGTAAACTTTTGAAAAAACAACCGTAATGTTTTGTTCAGAGTTACGAACATTTCAGGATTATGAACAACCTCCATTCCCGAGGTGTTTGTAACTTAGGTTCTACTGCAGATATATAGCTGTAGAGAACAGTAGCACTGACTCAGTAAGGTATTTAAGCACATGCCTAACTTTAAGCAGGTGAGCAGTAGAAACGTGAAAAGTTAGGCATGAAGAATCTAAAGCCATTAGAATAAAAGCTTTTCCTCAAGAATGATTCACACTAATATTTTGCTTTAACACAGTGCAAGCTTCAAGCATGGTCAGCCAATATTTAAGCTCATGTCTACATGAGACAAACGTATGCCTCTTCTTGAGAAGTCAGGCAACATAACTTGTGGTGACAACAAAGGTGCTTCATTGCCAAAGATGCGAGGTGAGAGCAAAAACAACCAAAGAATTTAAAGAGGATTCCCAAAAGTACAAGTGTGTTATAAAAATCTCTGAACCATTCAAGAACCTACCTAGGCGCTGGGCTAGAGAATTTGAGGTAGTGTCAGAGGCATCTCCCAGGAGTGATGTAGCCACTGGAATGGAGTCCTGAAAAGAAAGCAAAGAATCAGTTGTTTATTCTGTACTAAAATTAGCTATTTTTCCATATAAGAGTAACAACAATAATCACTTTTTTTGTTTTAGTTTAATAAAAAAAAGGAATCCCCAAGTGGTTTAAGTATTGGCCTGCTAAACCCGGGGTTGTGAGTTCAATCCTTGAGGGCACTATTTAGGCATCTGGGGCAAAAATCTGTCTGGGGATTGGTCCTGCTTTGAGCAGGGAGTTGGACTAGATGACCTTCTGAGGTCCCTTCCAGCCCTGATACTCTATGATTCTATGAAAAGACTTACCTTTCCTACAATCATTTGAGTACCTGTGTGCTATCATGTCAAGGTGAACTCCAACATGTAAAAAACCCCAAACAACCCAGTCAGTGTCCTATACATTATATAAAGATGGTGGAGGGGAGTTTCAAAAGCACCAGGAGCACTTACAATGAATCTGTAATTATTCTGACTTGTATTCCCAAATACCGGAGGCACTTTTGAAAATTTCCCTGGTGTCTACAATTTTTTATGCAGCGTATCCATTAAAATAGTCTTTAATTACACACACCAATACTATTTCACAAATAATACCATATATAGTTTTTCCTACATAGTTTTTAAAGAAAAATTCCATAACCTGGAAATACTTGAGTAGACACCACCTAAATCTCCTGTCCCATACCAGAATCCAATTCTGCAACCCTTGTTCATGCTGAGAAGTAAACAAGTAGTTTCACTGAGATTACTCACACAATTGAGTATTATTTACTGAGGAGCGCACAACTGGGCCCTCACTGAGGCATGGGCTCCTATGAAGCCTGTGTTGCTGAACAAACACTGCCTTATAGAAAACTTTATGCACTGGACGCATTTTGAAGTGTGTGTACCACTGTGCATGGTCTGGCTATATCTACACTGCAATCAGACACCCAGAGCTGGCCTGTGCCAGGTAACTTGGGCTCGGGCTGTGAGGCTGTTTAACTGCAGTATAAACATACCCTATGAGGCAATTTCCTACACAGTCCTGCCCCATTCAAAGTGTGCTATATTGGCAGTAAGTGATGAAGGGTCCTAACACAATGGAGTCTTGGTGCATACCTGGAGCTTCTAGAGGCTACCGCAATCCAAATAACACATAGCCATAGACTTTAAGGCCAGATGGCCTGAGCATGCGGGCAAGACCCACCTGGGAAAAAATTCACTGTAGTAACTCAGAACCCTCCTCATCTAGTATCCCATCTCTGGCTGTAGGAGATATTTTTGAATTAATCAATTAACTCAATCCCCATTTACTCCCTTATCAAAGAGGTATGGTTCCTTACTATGCAGTAAATAAGATGTACTCTTCCACAGACCTGTCTCATTCAATGCACAGATCTTGAATACATTTAAAAAAAAATTACTACACAGTCAAAACTGTCATGCAGGCACAGCCTGCTATGTCCCCCGTTGGAATACTGGCAAATTGTTGTCACATATATTGTAATTGTCAAAATCTACTACAAATGAGCAAAATGCAATTTTCAAAGGCTTACGCTGAGCCAAATCATCCAGCCAATTTGTATCAAAATACCTGCAGCATAGTAGCAATAAAATGGGAGTCAGGAGACCTGGATTCTAATCCTGGCTCTCCCCATTATCCTGATGCGAGATGTAGCGCTGTTGTGTTTTTTTGATTCTGTGCCTGTTTTCCCCATCCATAAAATGGGGATAATACTTTCTCCTGTAATGCACTGTGAGATCTACAGAGGAAAAATGGTCTCATACAACACCCACTGAATTTAATGGGAGACTTTCCACTGACTTCTGTAGTGTGACCAGATCCTCTAAGGAAGTATCATGATGACACTCTTCTGTCAAATTTTACCCATTTCTCTGCCAAATTATATACTTATACCCTCCGTCTATTTGACAAAATGCTGCAATGAAAGGAAATATTCCCCCTCCCTCCTACATAAACTCTTCTAGTTCTCAAAAGCTGCTCAACTGTTCATCCTAAAATTTCAACTCTTGAGAGGGAAATTCAGCAAAGGTATAAATGACAGAAAAGGGGTTCAAGTAGAAATGTTTGGGTAGGATATAGACTAGAAAAATAAATAGTGGGTAACATTTTCAAAAGCATTTAATCACGTAGGAGCCTACATCCTATTATTAAAAGTAAGTCTAATTGAAAGTAATGGAATTTAAACTCCTCAATAGGTGCTTCTGAAAATTTTAGCCAGGCCTGGTCTACACCTAAAACTTAGGGCTGGGTTATCTAAAGTTAGGTTGGCTTGGCTTAATTACAATGCACAGGGCATGCAGGCCTAGGTACAGCCTCTCAGAAAGGTAGATTTAACACAGCCACATAAGAACCCCTTCTATTGCTGTAGTAAGTGCCTATGCTATAGCTATTTTAGGTGGGAAATGTTTAAACACTGGGAGGAGCGGCTCTTGCTACAGCCCTAGTTGTGTCTACACTGTGTGACCAAGTTAGGTCACCTAACCCACAGTGCAGACACAGTTACATCAATCATCCTCGGATGAATTCTTCTGCAGACCTAGTTGCTACCTCTGGAGGGGTGGATTTACTACCGGGATGGGCAGACCCCTTCCCTCGCTCTCGCTGTAGCAAGCACGGCTGTGCCGCCGGGGCCTAGCCAGCCCCCACTGCGCAACTTCGCACCTCCAGCCGGGTCGGCATCTTTAGAAGTGCATTACCCCGCCCCATCGTAGGCCACCCCCTAGACTGGCCAGGCCCCGTTCACAGACACGATGCCAAAGCGGATCAAGCCTGTTTACAGGAGGGTTTAAAACCTGGCAGCCGCTAAAACTCCCTTCGTGAACATCCTCCTAGTGGGATCGGGCCCGCCGGCCACCTGCCAGCACCGGGGGGCGCGGGGAAGGGGCTCTGCGCCCCAGCGGGGAGGGATGAGGGCAGGGGCAGGAAGGCCGGTGAGTGGGGAGCACAGGGGCGGAAGGCCGGTGAGTGGGGAGCACGGGGGTGAGGGCGGGGGCAGGAAGGCCGGTGAGTGGGGAGCACGGGGGGTGAGGGCGGGGGCAGGAAGGCCGGTGAGTGGGGAGCACGGAGGGGGTGAGGGCGGGGCAGGAAGGCCGGTGAGTGGGGAGCACAGGGGCAGGAAGGCCGGTGAGTGGGGAGCACGGGGTGAGGGGGCAGGAAGGCCGGTGAGTGGGGAGCACGGGGTGGGAAGGCCGGTGAGTGGGGAGCACGGGGGTGAGGGCGGGGGCAGGAAGGCCGGTGAGTGGGGAGCACGGGGCGGGGGTGAGGGCGGGGAGGGAAGGCCGGTGAGTGGGGAGCACGGGGCGGGGATGGGGGTGGGGAAGGCCGGTGAGTGGGGAGCACGGGGCGGGGTGAGGGCGGGAGGGAAGGCCGGTGAGTGGGGAGCACGGGGCGGGGGGATGGGGGTGGGGGGGAAGGCCGGTGAGTGGGGAGCACGGGGCGGGGGGGGTGAGGGCGGGAAGGCCGGTGAGGGGGGAGCACGGGGCGGGGGCGGGAAGGTCGGTGAGGGGGGGGCGGCACTCACGTGGGGGCTGCACATGGCCACGGCCAGGCTGCGGAGCGCGGGCTCCGCCCCCACCCAGAGGAAGAGCGAGTCCCGCAGCCGCATGGCGTGGAAGTGCACGAGCTGCTCGCCCGCGCGCCCGCAGAAATCGTGCAGGGAGATCCCGGCCGGGGCGGCTCCGGCCGGCGCATGGCGCGGGGACCCCGCCGCCTCAGGCAGCTGCTGCGGCTCCATCCGTGTCCCGCCCGGCCTCGCCTGCCGCGGCCAGGCCAAAGCAAACGATCCCCGAGCGCAGGCCCGGCCCGCGTCTCGCTTGCCGCGCCCAGCGGTGGTGGGCAGGGGGCCAAACCCGTCCCTCCCCCCGCTCCAGGGGGTGGTAGCTGGGCTCCTCCCCCCGACCTGCCCCGTCCCTCCAGGCCTTATTCCTGCTCTCAGCCTTCCCCCCAGCTCCTGTCCCTGCAGCCCCCCCGGTGCCCCTGAGCTGGCGTTGGGTGGAGCTGGGGGTGCTCAGGGCCGCTAAAACCCGACTGCCCATACCCGCCCCGGGGGCCTTCTGCTGCAACCCCCACTTCTCCTTTAGGGCGTGGGCTTTGGGCCGAGCTGCGGATGAGTTTAGGGGACTGAGGGGACCCGTATTGTACTTGATCTATAGGAGGGAGGGGGTGACCATTTAAAGGCAGTGGTCCCCAGTCCAAGCCTTGTTACTACCACATCCACCACATTCAGGCAGGAGCTAGCTACGGCTTAGGGCCATGCCCCAACCCCCCGCTCCTGGAGGCACAAGCTCAGCTTTCTTTTCATGGTTGTGAAGTGACCAAACCTGAAAATGTGACCCATGCAGCTGTTGTCTGCCTGAGTCAGCAGAAAACCTGATGCAATAGCTCAAAAATACAAACAGCCCCATGCATCTCATTGGTATGGGGCAGGGGAGGGTGTTTAACTCCAAGACCCACTGCTCTGGAGAACCCCGTCAATTCTATCCATCACTGGATTTTGTGTGTGGTGAAAAGCATGCGGTGGCCCAACTCACATACCCCCTCCCCTGGAAGACAGATGCCTGCTGCTCCAGAGGAGGGGTAGGCTCCTGTTGCCACTCCTGAGATGAGAGATTGGGAGGAGAAAAGACCTCACAGCCTCTCCAAGCGGGGGCCGGGCCACTGAAGGCCCCATCTCGTAGTGTGCCTGGTGCCCTGTATTGCCTAAATTGAGTCATCCCTTCAGGATGCTCCTGTACATAACAGCAAATATACAGCATTCTTTATCCATAGATCTCAAAGCACTTTACAAGGGATAAGTATCAGAGGGGTAGCCGTGTTAGTCTAGATCTGTAAAAGCAACAAAGAGTCCTGTGGCACCTTATAGACTAACAGACGTTTTGGAGCATAAGCTTTGCATGCATCCGACTAAGTGGGTATTCACCCACGAAAGCTCATACTCCAAAACGTCTGTTAGTCTATAAGGTGCCGCAGGACTCTTTGTTGCTTTTACAAGGAATAGTAAGCATTATTATATCCACTTTACAGGTGGGTAAAGTGAGGCCTAGAGAGTTTACAGGCTTGCTTTAAAGAGTTGCTACACCACCACAACTGTATTCTAAGTCAATTGTAGGTGCTTTGCACTTTTGATAATCAGTTGTTGTTTTTTTTATTCAGGAGCCTTCATATGGATTTAAGAGCCTAACAAGGTATCCAAGTTTGAAAATGTTACCTCTTGTCTTCTATAGAAAGATTGTTCTGTCCACTACTCTAGGCTTGGAACACACAAAGTTACTATGTACACAGGAAATACTGAAAGACAAAGATGTGTTTTGTTTTTATCCAAGGGAGAATTGTGAAAGTGTGATTGTGGAAATAATCAAGTAGCCATCACTACATACTCGCTTCAATACAGGAGAAGTAGGATTTGATAGGCTGGGAGAAAGCCAACAGGTGCAGAGGAGCATGTGGTTTGGACAGAGACATCTCTTAAGGGAGGATCTACAAATGGAGATTCTCTATGTCCCAGTAAAGAGGAGAGTATGGAAGATGATAAAATACAGGTAGGATCTGATGTGAAACAGTCAAATGAAAAAAAGTCTCATTCAATTACATCATGTAAAGGGAGACAGCTAAAAAGTGACAACTTTTTAAAGTGCTTATATATCAATGCTAGAAGTCTCAAACAATAAGATGGGTGAACTAGAGTGTCTCATATTAAATGAGGATATTGATATAATAGGCATCACAGAAACTTGGTGGAATGAGGATAATCAATGGGACACAATAATACCAGGGTACAAAATATATCGGAAGGACAGAACAGGCCGTGCTGGTGGGGGAGTGGCACTATATGTGAAAGAGAGCATAGAATCAAATGAAGTAAAAATCTTAAATGAACCAAACTGTACCATAAAATCTCTATGGATAGTAATTCCATGCTTGAATAATAAGAATATAGAGTAGGTATATATTACTGACCACCTGGCCAGGATGGTGATAGTGACTGTGAAATGCTCAGGGAGATTAGAGAGGCTATTAAAATAAAAAACTCACTAATAGTGGGGGATTTCAACGATCCCCATATTGACTGGGTACATATCACCTTAGGACGGGATGCAGAGATAAAGTTTCTTGACACCTTAAATGACTGCTTCTTGGAGCAGCTAGTCCTGGAACACAGAAGAGGCAAGGCAATTCTTGATTTAGTCCTAAGTGGAGCACAGGATCTGGTCCAAGAGGTGAATATAGCTGGACCGCTTGGTAATAGTGACCATAATATAATTAAATTTAACATCCCTTTGGCGGGGAAAACACCACAGAGGCCCAACTTGTAACATTTAATTTCAGAAAGGGGAACTACACAAAAATGAGGTGGTTAGTTAAACAGAAACTAAAAAGGTACAGCGCCAAAAGTGAAATCCCTGCAAGCTGCATGGAAACTTTTTTAAGACACCATAATAGAGGCTCAACTTCAATGTATACCCCAAATTAAAAAAAACATAGAGAACCAAAAAAGAGCCACCCTGGCTAAACAACAAAGTAACAGAAGCAGTGAAAGGCAAAAAGGCATCCTTTAAAAAGTGGAAGTTAAATCCTAGTGAGGAAAATAGAAAGGAGCATAAACTCTTTCAAATGAAGTGTAAAAATATAATTAGGAAGGCCAAAAAATAATTTGAAGAACAGCTAGCCAAAGATTCAAAAAATAATAGCAAAAAATTGTTTAAGTACATCAGAAGCAGGAATTCTGCTAAACAACCAGTGGGGCCACTGGACAATTGAGATGCTAAAGGAGCACTCAAGGACGATAAGACCACTGTGGAGAAACTAAATGAATTCTGTGCATCGGTCTTCACGGTTGAGAGGATGTGAGGGAGAGTCCCAAACCTGAGCCAGTCTTTTTAGGTGACAAATCTGAGGAACTGTCCCAAATTGAGGTGTCATTAGAGGAGGTTTTGGAACAAATTGATAAATGAAACAGTAATAAGTCACCAGGACCAGATGGTATTCACCCAAGAGTTGTGAAGGAACTCAGATTTGAAATTGCAGGACTACTAACCATAGTCTGTAACCTATAATTGAAATTAGCTTCTGTACCAAATGACTGGAGGATGTCTAATGTGATGACAATTTTTTAAAAGGGCTCCAGTGGTGACCCCGGCAGTTACAAGCCGGTAAGCCTGACTTCAGTCCTGGACAAACTGGTTGAAATGATAGTAAAGAACAGAATTGTCAGATACATAGATAAACATAATTTGTTGGAGAAGAGTCAACATGGTTTTTGTAAAGGGAAATCATGCCTCACCAATCTACTAGAATTCTTTGAGGAGGTCAACAAGCATGTGGACAAGGATATAGTGGATATAGCATATTTAGATTTTCAGAAAGCCGTTGACAAGGTCCCTCACCAAAGGCTCTTAAGCAAAGTAAGCAATTATGGGATAAGAGGGAAGGTCCTCTCGTGGATTGGTAACTGGTTAAAAGACAGAAAACAAAGGGTAAGAATAAATGGTCAGTTTTCAGAATGGAGAGAGGTAAATAGTGGTGTCCCCCACGTGTCCATACTGGATCTAGTCCTATTCAACATATTCATAATTTGCAGATGTTACAAAACTACTCAAGATAGTTAAGGCAGACTGCAAAGAGCTACAAAATGATCTCAAAACTGGGTGACTGGGCAACAAAATGGCAGATGAAATTCAATGTTGATAAATGCAAAGTAATGTACACTGGAAAACATAAGCCCAACTATACATATAAAATGATGGGGTCTAAATTAGCTTTTACCACTCAAGAAAGAGTCATTGTGGATAGTTCTCTGAAAATATCCACTCAATGTGCAGCGGCAGTCAAAAAAGTGAACAGAATGTTGGGAATCATTAAGAAAGGGATAGATAATAAAATAGAAAATATCATATTTCCTCTATAGAAATCCATGGTACGCCCACATCTACTGCGTGCAGATGTGGGTGCCACATCTTAAAAAAGAGAGATTGGAATTGGAAAAGGGCAACAAAAATGATTAAGGGCATGGAACGGCTGCCATATGAGGAGAGATTAATAAGACTGGGACTTTTCAGCTTGGAAAAGAGATGACAATCGGGGGATATGATAGAGGTCTATAAAATCATGACTGGTGTGGAGAAAGTAAATAAGGAAGTGTTATTTACTCCTCATAACACAAGAACAAGGGGTCATCAAATGAAATTAATAGGCAGCAGGTTTAAAACAAAAGGAAGTATTTTTTCACACAACTCACAGTCAACCTGTGGAACTCCTTGCCAGAGGATGTTGTGACGGCCAAGACTATAACAGGGTTCAAAAAAGAACTAGATAAATTCATGGAGAATAGGTCTATAAATGGCTGTTAGCCAGAATGGGCAGGGATGGTGTCCTTTGCCTCTGTTTTCCAGAAGCTGGGAATGGGCAACAAGGAATGGATCACTTGATGATGACCTGTTCTGTTCATTCTCTCTGGGGCACCTGGCATTGGCCACTGTTGGAAGACAGGATACTGGGCTAGATAGACCTTTGGTCTGACCTAGTATGGCCTTTCTTATGAACCAAAAAGAAACATTTGATGTTTTGAAACATTTGAAGCAAACAGGCAGCTTGAGTTTTAGGTCTCTACTAGTCAAATATACAGGAAGATAAATACAAAAAATATTACACAGAAGCAGAATTGCATCTAAATAGGTGTTTCCAAAATTTCCAATCAGGCAAAGAACACAATAGAGAAAATTCTGACAACAGCTGCAGTTGTGGTGGCTGGAATCCACCAGATGGCACAGTAAATTGGCAAGATGATATATCAAAGCTAGAGGGAAACTGGGATACAGCTGGCTATAATAAATTACACTGCATGTGCCTCAGGATCTGCAGAGCCAAAGTCCTGATTCTTGAGTGTTTGCCAACATGCTATCCCATACCAGAAATCTCTGGGAGGATAATGTTGATACTGTCCTTACTCAAGTCTGTAGACAGCAAGTTTACTCAGATGGAGGCTACTGGTATTTGCTGATGTGTCTGAAGAAAGTGTGATCCTGAAGGAAAGATGCTGCCTCGGGGAGACCACGCTTTCCTCCTCCTTCAACTGCCAGGATACAGCAAGGCTGTTTGCTTCCTAATCCTTCATAAGGTAGAACTTTGTTCACTGTGATCATCACTGACAACAGCTGATGAAATCAACCCGGACATGTCTGCTCTGCTTGCAGGGGCGGCGAGTTGTATGGGCCTGTGGTGCATTGCTCCAGGAATATTCAGGGCCCGGGGGGCCCAGCTCCACAATGTTGGGGACTGGGTCTCCCCCCTGCCCCGCCTGCCACCCCCCACACACCTCTCCCAGAGTGTCTCCTGGCCCTGTATGCAGCCCCCAGGCAATTAAAAAAGTCCCCGTGAGCCCCCGGCCACCATCTGCAGTGCAATGGGGCTAAGCCTCACTCCGCGCCGCTCCCGGAAGTGGCTGGAATGGCCCTATGGCCCTTGGGGAGGGCAGGGGGTCTCCACGAGTTGCCCCCGCCCCGAGCGCTGACTCCACAACTGCCATTGGCCAGGAACTAGGGCCAATGGGAGCTGCGAGGGCGGTGCCTGCGGGCAGCAGTACACGGAGACACACACACACACACACCCGCCTAGGAGCCACTGCCAGAGTGATATGCGGGTCTCCTTCGGGAGCCAATCAAAGTAAGCACCGCATCCCTCACCCTTTCTCGTACCCCAACCCCCTGCCCCATCCGAGAGCCCGCACCCTCCCAGAACCTGCACCCCAGCCCAGAGCCTGCACGCCAAACCCCCTCCTGCACCCAAACTCCCTCCCAGAGCCTGCCCCTCCCCTTGCATGTCAGCCCAGAGCCAGCACCCAAGCTCCCTCCCAGAGCCCAACCCCTCACCCCTCCTGCACCCAAACTCCCTACCAGTGCCCGAACCCCCTCCTGCACCCAAACTCCCTCCCAGAACCCACACCCCTCGCTCCCTCCAGAACCCCAACCCAGAGCCCGCACCAAGCACTCAAACTCTCTCTTGGAACCCACACCCCTCCCACAACCTTCCCAGAGCCTGTACCCCAAACCCCATACCACCCCCAAACTCCTTCCCAGAGCCTTAGGCAAGTGAGGGGAGGAGGACTTGGGCCCATACTCAGCACCGCCAAGAATTACACCAACCTGCCGCCCATCTGCTTGGGGATTCAGTGTTCCCATTGTATGGAAGGCTGTGGACTTTTAAAATCTGAGAGTAGTAGTATGCTAGTATAAACTGACTGATAACCTCGCCAGAGTTAGCTGGCAACCAATGTGCCATTATAATGCTCATTTTCACCCTCCAGCCCCACCATGTGTCTCTGGAAATCCACAGCTCTGTGTTTCCACATTTTAAAAGTTAACTTCCAGGTTGAGGCAGAATTTTTTTCATCATTACATTTAAGGAAAATTCATAAAAGACTTTGAAAGTTTTCAGAGTAGCAGCCGTATTTGTCTTGTAACCCTTCTGCCTGTCTGAGTTGGCAGCAACAAGGACTGGGTTCAGTATCTAGGGGTTCTGTTTCAATAACGCAATGCAAAACCAGCTCGAGCCCCCACCCAGTGTTCTGGGACAATTACATACCACTCCCCGGGTGCTTCTAAGAGGCAATACTTCCCCTCTCACAAGCACAGAATCTCAGTGTAGCAAAATGCTTTTAATAAAGGAGGGAAACAATGCAGCATTATGTTGGGGAAACACCACAAACAGGCTTCATAATACAAACCATGAGCAAAAGACCCACCCCCCCAAGTAAGTTTGGCAGTATCCTTTTCCCCTCAGGGTCTTAAGTACGGCAACCCAAAAAAATCACCCACAGTCCCAAAAGTCCAATATCCCAAAAGTCTCTTGAGTCCAGCAACCCAAAAATCACCCAGAAGTTCAACAACCCAAAAGTCTCTGTCCCTGGTCAGTGCAGCCCCCGAGTTCAAAAGTTTATCTGCAGAGTTTTACCTCCCAGCTGGGGGGGGGGGCAGCGGCACAGCAGTGTTAAGGGGCACATTACATGGTCTGAGGCCAACTGCTCCGCCTTTCTATGGGGTTCTGCTGCAGCCTTCACAGTGAGCCACTCCACCAGCAAGCTGCTCCAGTCGCCCCGCAAACTTCTCTGCTCCACCAGTTCCTCAGCAACGTATCTTCAGGCCTCCACCCCAGCACTCAGTGATTTCAGCTCTCAGTAATTTTAGCTCTTTAGTGATTTCAGTTTGTAGTAGGGGAGTCTCAGTGCTGGTGCACTAATGGCTCAAAGTGAAGTCACCTGAGCAGCCCGCAACTAGACTCTTAATGAAATTAAAATTAGCTTTGATATAAATTTTATTAGAGAATATTTATAATAAATGATACAAAGTGTTTGAAGCGTCCTTCTACAGTAGAGAGAAGAAGAGGTACAATTAGTATTTCAGGCCCTGAAAAACAGCCTATGCCTTCAGGTGCACATACCTGTTCTCTCCACCCACCCCCTCAATTCACTGGGTTTTGGAACCCATGTCGCTTGTCTAGCGAGTGTTACTTAGTTGATGGAGAGTCCCTCTGTCATAAAACAGTTTCATTGTCCTTGATTCACATAATCAGAGTCATTCATCATCATTCATTCATGCCCGTCACCCCACCCGGTATGGGGGCCAACAACAGAGATCCATCTTCTTCTATCTGGGGCCATTTTCGCTCTGGGTGGTGGTAGTATATATTTTTTTTGCTATCAACCTGAGGTCGCGTCGGTATTTCTTTCTTGGCTTCTTTTTTTTGCTTTGGGGTTCCACTGCAGCCTGCCTGGCCTGTGTGGGTTTGGTTGCTGGCTGTGTATGTGTAGTATGTCCTATCAGCCCTTCCTTCTCTCTCTTCTTCCTCTGCTGGCTGTGATGGGGTGGTCCTGATGTGGGATGGATGGATGGTGGCTGTGTCTGGCCTGGGAGAATCCTTCTGAGGCAGCTATGAATGATTAATGAATCTTGGGGGTTCTGTGGTGTCCTCCAGGTTTGTTTTTTTCCAGTCCAGGATTCAGCTTCATGATTGAACGTTGATGTTTGATGGCTGTTTGGTGCCAAAGACAGACAGCAGGCTCAAGAGCTCTCTCTTGCTCTGCTGAGGCTTCTTGAGCTTGCCTTTGCTCTTCTTACCTTCCTTGCCCTTGCTTTGATGTCTGCTGGTGATGGCTGCTGGGTGAAGGACTGTACTTCTTCAGGGTGTCCACTCAGGCAGTGTCTGTGGGTCCTGGCTGATGAGGAGTGTGATTGATGATGTGCTGATGGGTTGATGATGGTGGGCTTGGATGTCTTGTGGGTGGCTGACTGCCGTGCTGTTGCCTCTGCCTCTTCTTGCTGCATTCTCTTGCATCTGCTGCAAGGAGTGCAAGGTCAGTCAAAAAGGTCCAGGTCATGTCCACATTCATCTTGTTTCATTTTGTCAGTGGATGTCTTCATGTGCCAATCGATGATCCAGAGTGAGAGAAGAGAGAAGAAGAGAAGTGAAACAACAAGAATCCTTGTCTGACCTGGGTTCTGTCTGTGTTCAGTTGATAGCTGTGGAGTGAGGAGAACCCTGATGAATTCTTGATCAGATGATCCACTCCATAGGTATGCCACCCAGCCGGAGCTTGCTGCAAAGCCGTCCAGGATGCCACGCTCTCTCTCTTCAAGAGGTCTCTCGAGTGCTCGATCAGTTGATGAGTTCCACCCATAGACTGCTCTGACTCTCGACACGAGCGCTCCGTGCATGATCTCTTCTGTTGTGCATGATCTGTTCTGGTGATCTGTTCTGAGAGCCTGCGCTGCATTCTCTCTGTGACATCAATCTCAGCTCTCTCTAAGACCTAAGAGGACCCCGGCTGAGGACCTTGGCTGGCACCATCCAGAGTGTAGTTTCCCTTTTTGCTGAGATTTTCTTTTCTCTATCTTGGGATTCATAGATTCTTCCTTCCTTTTTCTTCATCTTCAATCACTTCTTCTTCTTTCCCATTCTCCTTCAGGCATCCACCATTTTCTCTCTGCATCCAGGTCTCAGGCTGTCTGCTCCTCTGTGTCTTCATCATCACCTCTGGCTTCTCTCTTCTCATTCTCTCTGCATTTCTGATCTCGCTCTCTGGGTGGTTGTTTGTCATGGGGGGGTCTGGGGTTGGTGGGGGGCTGGTCTGGGTGCTCTGTGGATGAGTTGGTGCTGGTCTGTTCTTCAGTTCCATCTGTTCCTCTGTTATTCTGTTCCTGCTTGTGTTCAGTTTCCTGATTCTGTTTCCTGTCTTTTTTTCTGCTTGGCTTTTTCTTCTGTTCTGCAGTTGTTTGCAGTACTGTTTGCTTGCTGTGCCAGTGTATCTGTCTGCTCTGCTTGCTGCTGCTCTGCCATCTCCCTTCCTCTGCATGTCCTTTTCCTGCTCTCTCTGTCTTCCTCCTTCTTTCTTCTTGGGCTTCTCTGCTGCTTCTCTTGCTTGCTGCTGCTGCTCTTTGCCTTTGCTGCTCTGTCTGCTGCCTCTTCTTCTTTCTTCTTTCTGTTCTTTCTGTCTGTCTGCTGTTCTCCTTCTCTTTCTGCTGTGCTTCTCTCTTTTCTGTGTCTCCTGCTTTTCTGACACTCTTGTGTCTCTCTGTTTCTGCCTTCTGTTGCTTGTTCTTTCTTCCTCAGCCCTCTTCTTCTTTTCTCTCTTGGACCTTCATTTTTCCTTCTTCTTTCAATCTTCCTTGGTCTTATGGTCCTTCAGAAGGGTCCTCTTTCTCTTTCGCAGTCTGTCTGGCAGCTTCTGCAGTCTTTCTTCAGCTTTCTTTCAATCTCTTCTTCACCTTACTCTGATGGCCTGTGATGCACTCTGGGCCTCTGCTTAAATTCTGCACCTGCAAGGATCTTCTGAACTTCTGCCTCTGCTCTGCCTTGGTTGCTGTGGTCTTTGCCTGGTCGATCTGGTTTTCTGTCACTGAGGAACAGAGCAGTATGAGATGAGATCCTGATCTAGATCACCAGATTGATGCTTGCCTCTATGACCATTCTTCTCTCACAGGTCCCATTCTCCTCTCTCCATTCTCCCTCCCATTCCTCATCCCACTTTGGCATGTAATGTCTTTGTCCTTCTCTCAGATGGGTAACTTCTGTCTGGTTCTGTCTCTAAGTCTCAGAGTCTGAGTCTGCTGTGTCTTCTGTTGTCTAAAGTAGTCTTGTCCTCCTGTCCTGTCATTCTCATGAGCTTTCTGTCTGATCTTCATCATCAGAAATCATTCGTTTTTTCTGATGAAGGGTGCTGTGTGTTCCTCTGACCCATGTGCCTCCCAACCTGTGCTCTCTGTTGTGTGTGGAGGACACACTCCTCTCTCTACTCCTGTGTGCCTCTTGTGCCTTCTCCTTTCATCCAGCCTCTCTCTGTCAGCCTCCTGTCCAACAGTCGTCTCTCTTCGCTTCTCGCCCATCTTCTCTCTCCTCCAGCCTAGTAGGGTCAGGTTGTTGCTCTCTATCTCTGCTGCTCAATCCTCAGCTCTGGGTTGTTGCTCTCCTCCTCTCTCCTGTTCCCTTCATCCTCCTGGCCATCTCCTCGCCCTCATGTTCCCAGCTTTCTGTGTCTCCTCACCCATGTTCGCTGCATCAGTCTTGCCAAGCTTGGCTCTTTAAGCTTTTGTTACCAGGCAGTTGAGCCCCAGGCCTTCTTGCTTCCTTTTTTTCCCCTTTCCTTTACAGTCTTACTCTCACTGGGACCTCCTTTCTGGGAGTAGCCTTTTGGGGCAGATGGCCCCTGTATAATCAGAGTAACAACACTATTCTTCCTGCCCCAATAACAGAGAAACTGGGGATCCCACAGCAGCCAAAGTGATGATTTTGGGCTGCTGTGGGCTCATGCTAGGCGGGGTGGATGTGCCTATACAAACAAGATCAACCCTGAAGTTCTTTTCCACAACTTGCCACAATTCACCACCAGATGTCAGGATAGAGCTCATCCTGACTGCTTACATCCTGTATCCACCCTTAGAAATCATTTATTTCTGAATTGTGACAAAGAACCAGATCCTCAGCCCTGCTACATTATTGTTCTGCTACAGCATGGCTGAGTGTACCCAGGCATGGGAATCCTCAGCTTCTGTAAAGCTGACATAGCTGACTCTGTCTCACAATCCCCAACCTCAGCAGGAGGAGCAAAGGCAAGGCCAAACATGATGTTTCCTTGGATGTCTCCACCAGCATAATGGCCCATAGGGGCCCATTACAACCTGACTCTGAACCAGTCCATGGCAGCTACAGGGATAAGAAGAGTGGAAAGATGGCAGAAAGCCACCTTTGCCCTCCCTCCTAAGTGCATTTAACTCTGGCTCAGCCTGCCTGAGAATCTGGCTCAAAATGGGTAACATTTCTTTGTATCCTTCTGTATTGTTAATGTGATCACATTAACAAACTCTGAATTTATCGTGTGTGTGGAGGGGTATAATGTTGAAAGATTTATCCAAAACCAGGGGAAATAAATTGTTTTGCAAGGTTGTCCCAGGATAGTACAGAGACGAGGTGTAGGAGGTAATACCTTTGGACTGTTCAGAAGTTGGTCCCATAAAATATATTACCTTGCCCACCTTCTTGCTTCATCTTCTAGGGATGAATTCATCACTAATGCATTAGTATCTGTCACTGAGGCAGAAAGAAAAACAGTGTGACAGATCAATTTCCACCTAAAGGCAACCATACAAATGTAGGACCAGATTGTCCATTGCATCTAAGTAGAACCTGGATGCAGTGGAGTGGGGTGAATGCCACCAGGGAGCCAGCTTTGGTCCCCAGTTGAGGATCTGACATAGCAAAGCTGCACTCCACCACACCCCTGCCCACCTCTGACATGCCACCTTACACTGAGATGGATGGAAGTAAGGACTACTGATATGCTGGTTGGGGCCCAGAGTCCTCAGAACCTTGCAGGACCGAGCCCTAGATCCTCCAATGGCTCTCCCTGTTTCACTGCATCAAGTTCAAACTTCTTATCCTCGCCTCACAGGCCCTTTACTATTCTTCACCTCCCTACTTGTCTGCTCTTATCTCCAGGGATGCCGGAACAATTGGTATAGTGGGGGGTGCTGAGAGCCATTGAACCAAACTGTAAACCCTGTATATGATAGAAACCACTTCAAGCCAGGGGTGTGGCAGCACTCTCAGCACTTCTAGTTCCAGCACCTATGCTTATCTCTGATTGTGTTGTCCCCATCACCTTTGCTCCACCAACCATAACAGCCTGCTACACCCATTTGCCACTGTCTCACACACGTACTATCTTTTGTAGGACGCCTTAAATATGAAATACCCTTCTTGAACTGATTTATAAGGTCTTGTAACCTGTTCCTTCCTATCACTCCACAATATGCACTTCTGCTGCACTTACCATATATATAAAAAAAAAAAAAAGAAGAGCCACCTTAACAAAAAAAGAAGAAAAGAGCAGCAGCAGATGGTAAAACCCACTAAACAAATCATCAACATCATTCAACAAACACAAAGCTCCACAAAAATCTATTGTTAGTCTATATGTTACACTCTTTTTTGCTTTTTTTTGTTTCAGCAAGACAGCTATGGATGGCCTCTGATACTTGTTACCATATCTAGTTATAATAAAGCAATTGCAAGTGTGTATGTATTAAATCTTGTATCCCTGTCCCCGTGCCCTTCATATGGCAGCTGTCTCCTTAAGCTGTAGGTCTGTCAGGGTGGGGTTCATGTCTTTATGTGTTTGTACTGTGCCTATGGAGACCTGATTCAATACAAGTGACAATAAACCAATAGGGAAATTTAGGAATGAATCCTAGGCTCTAATGATGGAGAGACCCCATTACACATGTTCATCTCCTACAACAGTGTTATATTCTCTGAACGTTTCCCCGTCTCATTTTCATTTTAATCTAATTTGGTGTTGCCCTCTCTCCTATGTGAGCACCTTCAAAGAAAGCTCACTCGCTTGGAAACTGCGCCTATCTCATCACGTTGAGACATCTTACTCTTCAGTCCATCCAAGATTTGATTTTCTTTCAAAGCTGCTGAGCACTGAGCACCTATTGACATTCATTGGCATTACAGGTGTTCAGCTCTGAAATTCAGGGTCATAACAATCTGCACAATGAAAAGTCAGGCACAGAAATCATATATTCTGCCCAACCACAGGTGTCTATCTCAACACATCAGACTTCTGTCTATAGACGGTGCTGCATATTTAAAACATCACTCGGAATACAGCTGCTCATGTGGAACATTGCACACTCCTCTTTAAGACTGAAAGAGAAAAACACCCATCCAGAGAAATGGAGGTAATTGTTGCAGTGGCTTGGAAATGCAGCTATGAAACATGCTGCAGAGTGAGTGGACTTGTCTTGGGGCAGATCATTTGGTGTGAAATGAACATGTTCTTGACAGTGCTGTAGCGGTATAAGAGTCAGAACACAAACAGGGGAAAACTAACTATATAACAACCTACCTTTACCCACCCATTACCTTTTTAACAATCTCATCTTTATTATATGGCGATGAAAGTTGAATGTAATTTATTATGTTAGGTCACATCTCTCATTTATGAGGCTGCAATTAGTAGGAGCTGTGGTGTAAAGTTGGCTATCACAATACCAAAACAGTAGATATAATGAAGAATATACACTACTTGTGTGAGTGAATATGTTGCTTGCGTAGTACTTGGGCCATGTCTACACTGGCACCGTTACACCACTGTAGTGTACACTAGAGTGTATATTGACAGAAGGTGGTTTTCCGTCAATGTAGTTGCTCTCTCTCTCCAAGCGGCAGTAGCTAGGACAACAGAAGAATTCTAATGTCAACAGCTTAAAGTATCATCTTTCAAAAAAAATCTTCTTTGATGTGGTTTGTAACTCAGTTGTTCAAATTTCTCTCAGTAGCTTGGCAGGGGGTCTATGGAGTGTGCAGATTCTCTGCCTCCCACAGTGCCATTCTGCCAACATGTTCTGTATGCACCGCATTGCCCTGCATTATTTTTAACAGAGCTCAGCTGATGACCAGTGTGATCCAATGATCAGCACACAAATCAAGACTTCTAGATTTCAGTCAGGACTCTTCTACTGCCCCGCTACGTGACCTTGTGCAAATCACTTATGCTCTTTGTGCCTTATTTCATCTGTCTGTAAAATGGGATAATTAAATAATACTGACCTAGTTCCCAAGGCTTTAATGAGGATTAAGGGGTGGATAACACGTTTCATGTCAGTGCCTCTATATTTGCAAAGTAATAACATTTTCCCGTTGTAGAATGAGACATTATTCTCCTGTTATGTGAGTCACTGGATTAGCTTGTCTTTGATCCAGCAGAATATTCACAATGTCCAAATTCATACACAGGAAGTGCAATGTTCAGTGACTCCCTCATTCCCCACAGGGGTTAGAAGAGGTTTTCCCTACTAGGTTCATCTAATAATATTTTGCATGGATATAGCTCCTTCCACTTTAAAGGATCCCAAAGCAGCTTGCAAAGTTTGGCTCTAATGCCCCCATTTTGTGCATTAAAGTGTCTGTTGAGACTCATAGTGTCAAGAAGTGCACCAGGTTACATACAGGTGACCCACCTTGTAACGCTCTTGGGAAAACAGGCAGGAAATGGTGTCGAATGGAAATGAACATTGGAAAGGGTGAGAAAATCTAGGAAGAGTAATGTGTGAGTAAGTAAAAAGAGAGGGAAGAGAATATATTAGGGAATTTCTCACTCACCGAATTTCAAAATTATGTCCCTGGCCTCAATATAATATATGGCAGGGATGATGTATCCTGCTATATTTTGTGTCAGAAATAGCTCTGTGTAGCCCACTTTGTAAGTGTGTGTTCTTTGTCTCCATCTACAGAGGATGAGAGTTAATACAGCCCCCAGCTACAAAGCTCTTTTGCTCAAGTTGCAAAGATTTGTGCTTTCTGACCTAGAGGTCACTTATTCAGTCCATGCTGTTGACCAAGAAGGTGGTCATCACATATATGGGGGCTTGACTAGGATTCAAATTGCATCTCAGATGCTTGGGATGAGCTTCCTTTGTCCGGAAGAAAATATGTAACCCACTGGTAAGATATGTGTGTTATTGTTGTGGTTACAGAGCTAGGAGCACCTCTGTCACCTACCTGGTCTTGCTGACTTCATCTTTTCAGGTTCAGCTTTGTGCATTTACCTCTCCTGGGGCAGAATGCTGCAATTCTCCCACTCTTAGATGGGGCCCTGGGCACCAGCACTCTGGGTATCAATCATGCTTATCCAGTACAGGTTGGACTGAGTTCTGGTCCCACATTTCTTTCCTTCAGGAGTCTGTGACCAGTGGTATCCAGTGACAAAACAGCCTTCTTAAAACAAAGTATTGTTTGTTTAGCAGTAGGAACAAAGCATAAGAGGTTAGAAAAGATTTTAAAACAAAAACAGCCTCCATACATGTCTATCTTACCTAAAGGCTTACCATCCCCCAGTGGTAACTTAGGCAGGCCTAGCTTCTTCAGACACTACAGCAGGTGCCTGCCCATCGGTCTGGTTCCCCCAGACAAACCCCCCTTTCTGGAGAGGGAGAGACCTTTTTCAGATTGGCAGATTTCCTTTGTTCTGTGTTCCCAGGCTTCGGCCATTATGATTGGTAGGGTAGGAGAAGGTAAAATTTTCAAATATTCCTGGCTTTTTCCCTTAACAACTCTCAAGTGTTTATGATGGGATTATCTTGAGCCATTCATATATATTCATGCAGTAAACATCCCAGTAATCAGGTCAACATACAGCAGTCATAATTAGTTCCAGAGCAGCACCACATCTGTCACAGTTTTGTGTTCCCCTCTGCGTGCCTGATCAACAGAGACCATGGCTCTTTAGCTCAAGCTCTGGAGGTTCCTGGTTCAGTGCCTCATCATCTAATCAGTGTATCTGCAAAGTGTACATCACTCATTATTACCAGAGGATGCTTTCCAGAGCCATCACTTATGGACCATATTCCCAGATCTAAGGTTAATTGATAGAAAACAGTGCAAAATAATGTTTAGCACTCTGGAGTAAATCCATAGAAGTCAAGGGAGTTGCTATCTATTTAAGCCGGCATAATGAGAGAAGAATTTGGTCTTTAGGCTATCTCTTTTAAATGATTAATGGGCAGAAATCAAACAGCTGCATGTCTTACTTCAAAAATCTTGAGTCACATTATTGAACTCTTAGCTGATAAATATGATTTTCCCTTTTGCTGCACAGAAAATGCCAGAAATCACCCTCCCTCCCCTTTTCAGCTTGTCTGCAAAGGGTGATGCAGCAAGCTGCTGCCATAGCTATGGAATCACAGAAGCAGCTCTGCTCAGCAGGAATTTTAATGCATGTGCATGCACTGAGTTCCATGTGACATGCATCTGTTATGCATTTTTCATGGAGCAGACACAAATCAGGCAGAAATTGTCCTGAAATACAGTAGTGAATGACAAATAGAAAAATCATGATAAGAGGTATTCACTGCATTTGGGAATTCAGGACCCGATCCAACGTCCATTGAAATCAATAGAAAAATGCCCAGTGGCTTCACTGGGCTTTGGATCAGGCCCTTAATAAGTAACTATGCACATTAATTGTACAGAGGGAACAGGAAACACTGCAAGTTTGGACTCATGAGTTTCTGCCTGATGGATCATTCAGCTACACAGAACCACACCAATGGGAAGACAAGTCTCCAAAATTCAGTCTCCTACTGAGACTCAGATCTATCACAGCAAAGGCCAGTCACATATAGAGGCCCTGTGTCTCCACCCTCCTCCCTGCCTCCTTCTGTTTCACCTCAACTCTCCTGGAAGACCAGCTCCTACAGCATAAAGAGACGGTCTGGAGATGACTCTTCAGATCTGCTAGCCTACACTATGAGTGCTACAGTGGCACAGCTGCAGCACTGCATCATGTTACTGTACCATAGCCAGTTGCTACAGAGCTGGAAGGTTTTTTTTTTCTATTCTCTGTAGTAAATCCACCCCCTCGCCAGGTGCTAGCTAGGTCCACAGAAGAATTCTCCATCAATCTAGCAGTGATATCTCTCTCTCTCTCTCTCTCTCTCTCTCTCTCTCACACACACACACACACACACACACACACACACACACACACACACACACACACACACACACACACACACACTATCAACTTACCTAGGTCGACCTAAGTTTTAGGTACATACCAAGCCTCAGTTTGACTAGGACTCTGCCAGCTTCTATAAATCAATCCCAGGTAATGGAAGACCTAGCTAATACCCTGGGACTGTGGTAGCATGAGACTGCTATGCTCAGAGTACAGCAACACCTGCTCAGTGGCCCCTGAACTCTTGCCTTTCTCAGCTGCAGCCAACCTGCTCCCAGATCTGCTTCCTGCTGCCTCCGGCTGAGTGACAGGTGGTAAAGCAGAGCTGGGGAGCCTTCTCTCTCTGTGACTAGGGGATATGGGTCAGTTCCAGGAGAGGAAGGGGAGAAGGGGAAGCTATGGTATTGTTAGGGGTGGGGGAGGACATTGGAGAACTGTGGAGGCAGAAAAGAGAACCACGGGGATAAAGGGAAGCTCACGCAGGAATCATGGGCAGAAAAGAGGGAACTGTGGGGGCAAAGGGAGAAGCTAAATGTTTTTAATAGATGATTTTTTTTAATAAGCTGGAGGGTTTTGTGTGTATGCTAGTGAATTGAAGGTTAGTTTTCACCTTCTTTTCAACAATATCAACGTCACCAGCATGTCCACACATTCTTCTGCTGGATGCAATTCATCAGCCGAAGTGTCCCCTTGCGAAACTGTTAACATGTGGCTGTGATGGGTTGGATCACAGAAACCCCTTTGGGGCTGCTAACTGATGTGCCAAGACTACTTCTGCCCCTGCTTTCCTACCCTGGCAGCTTAGGACTTCAGTGCCCTGCCTGGTTTGAGCCAGACTCATTAGCCTGCTGCTAACCCAGACCCGGGGTCTGAACCATGGCCCCTAACTGCTGCAGGCTTGACTGAAAGCAACTTACAGAAGGGTTCTTGTCTTTAACACTCAGATGTCCAACTCCCGATGGGATTTTAAGCATCTACAGCATTTTTTTGAAGCCCTTAATGGTGCCTAAGTGTTAAACTTACACACCTAAGATGGCAGTTAGGTGCTTCAGTGCCTTTGTGGATCTAGCCCTCTGTGCTTCCCTCTGTAAAATGGGGGTGTGATGGGTTGGATCACAGAAATCCCCTTGGGAGCTGCCAACTGATGTGCCAAGACTACTTCTGCCCCAGCTTTCCCTGCCAGCTCGGGACCCCAGAACCATCTTGCTGAGCCAGACACGCCTGTCTGCTCCAACACAGACCCAGGGTCTGAATTACTTGCCCCAAACAGCTGCAGGCTTGACTGAAAGCAACTTACAGAAGGGTTCTTGTCTTTAACACTCAGATGTCCAACTCCCAATGGGGTCTAAACCCAAATAAATCCATTTTACCCTGTATAAAGCTTATACAGGGTAAACTCATAAATTGTTTGCCCTCTATAACATTGATAGAGAGAGGTGCACCGCTGTTTGCCCCCCTCCCCAGGTATTAATACATACTCTGGGTTAATTAATAAGTAAAAAGTGATTTTATTAAATACAGAAAGTAGGATTTAAGTGGTTCCAAGTAGTGACAGATAGAACAAAGTGAATTACCAAATAAAATAAAATAGAACATGCAAGCCTATGTCTAAGAAACTGAATACAAATAAAATACCTAGTAAGCTTCCTTTTACAGACTAGTCTCCTTCTAGTCTGGGTCCAGCAATCACTCACATCTCCTGTAGTGACTGTCCTTTGTTCCAGTTTTCTTTCGGGTATCCTTGAGGGTGGAGAGGCTCTCTCTTTAGCCAGCTGAAGACAAAATTGAGGGATCTTCCAGGGGCTTAAATAGACTCTCTCTTGTGGGTGGAGATCCCCTCCTCTCTCCTATGCAAAGTCCAGCTCCAAAATGGAGTTCTGGAGTCACCTGGGCAAGTCACATGTCCATGCACAACTCACAGTTTTTACAGGCAGAAGTCATTGCCCACATGGTATCTTGAATGGCTCCAGAAAGATGTCTTATATGGATTGGAGCATTCCAAGATGCATTGTTCCTTAAGTGCTTCTTGATTGGGCACTTAACTTTGCAAATTCCTTTCTCCAGGAACTGATCAAATGCTCTACTAAGGTTATTTAAAAATCAAGCCAATACATGGCCAATATTCATAACTTTGAATACAAAAATGATACATGCATACAAAGAGGATTAATAGAGTCAGTAGATCATAACCTTTACATAGATATGTTACCTAGCATGTGTAGCATATAACATATTCTAGTTATGTCATATGTATTCATAAGCATATTTCCATAAAGCCTTATGGGTGGCACCGTCACAGTGGATAACTATACTCTTCCTGCAGCTAGCTGAAGCCACTCCATGCAACAAGCAAAAGAAAAGGGAGGAACTTGAGAAAACTGAAAAATGCTTCATTCAGCTCAGTTACAAAGATGACTGTTTCAATAGTATTCCCAGCTCCTGCTGGCCCAGGGAGCAATGGACCAAATGTATCCCTGAACTTGAATGCCCAGTGTCACAGTATTTTGCCCATGTTGGACTTCTTGAGTATTTTTACTATGAAGAGAATGCTTGGGTTAGAGAGAAATAAGGTCAAAGCCAGAAGGCTCTAATCACAAAGAGTTTTTTTCTTGTGCCCAAGCATTCTGCACCATTATGACCACATGCTTTGACCTGATGAATTCAGTCCACGTCTCCTGTTCCTAAAGTAGTTTTACCCAATTTCTCAAGCCATGCAGATAAGGATCAGATTTGCCGAGTCTCATTTAAATTACAAACAAATACCTGATTATGAGATATAGCACCAAGAATAACCCAGAATAGCAGGTGAATGTTATTATTTGTTCATGCCTTGCTTTTCTGCACACAGCAAATTTGTTCCACAGGAATCTAGAAACAGCTGTATCAGCAGCTCATGTTGTATTGATACCGGAACCTTATTCATATTTATACCAGGAGAGCACTGCACATAGGAATAAAAAAATTGCATTTCTTCTATTGACTGGTACACCACACCATCCATATAGCTCCTCACTGTGCTTCATGGTAAATTAGGCTACGGGATTTATTACAGCAAAGAGTCATTTGTCAATGGGAGGCCTAGGGGAAACCATGGAAACTCTGCCCCTAAACTGTCTGCTCTCTGACTCTAACTGTTCAATAACTGCCTAGCCAGGGAAAGCATTTCCAATCCCTCCTAGACATTTTTCTGTGGCTCACCGTATGTTTTCATTTGCTAAATATAGACTGAGCCATTATTGGACCCTTGTATTATCACCTGCCCAAATAAGGGCACTTCTTTGACACTTAGTAAATAATGGATAAACAAGTCAATAAATAACAATCCTGTGTTGGACTCAGCACATTCTGGAAAGTACTGCGTTTGCTCTGTGAGCACATCCTGGGCGATGCAGAGTGCCCCTGTGAACCCCAATTGGCTTCTGCTGCACACCTAAATCTTCCCAGTGACATCTGTGTGTTCTGCTTCTATTGACAAGGAGACACATGAGAGCTTTTCAAGTGAGATTGGGGATGCCCATCTCAATGGATATTGGATGGGATTTTAGCTCAGAGCTTTGGCTGGGCTTTGGCAAGTGAGGGAAATTCTGTATTGTTATCTTAATGCAAAAAATTAATGAGCAGCGGTGTAATAGCTGGAGCAAAAGATTGTGTTTATTTGTAAAAGTAAAGTAATTAATATATTGTAAACATTAACAAGTAGAAATTAGGCATAGAGTGACAGTAAAACCTATAACTTCACAAGGTGGAAGTTAAGGTTAATTTATATATATTTAAATTTTAAACCTAAAATCACCCTGATGACTTAGGCTCTGCAATTTGATCCACATGGGCAGACCATTATTCACTCATGCAGTCCCATTGAAGTCAATGGGGAATTTGCACAGACACAGAGGATCAGATTTCAGAAGTGGGGTCTATGCTTGCATGTTTTGGTCCATTCCCCCATCTGTCGTATGTCATACATGTTTGAACAGTAAGATTCTGGGAATACAGGCTGTTTGTTTGGGGCAGGCCAATGTTGGTGGCCTAGCTCAATGGGCTCCTGATCCTCCTGACTTTGGGCATTCCCTTAGTATAAATATTAAGAAATAAGTTTTTTTTAAAAAACAACAATACGCGGTAACTCAGGACTGTTCCCTATATTAAAACCCACAGTCCACAGTCCGGAGACCTTTGTGTCAGCTCCCTCCTTTGAAGAATTTCAGGAATGCATCACAGCATAAGAGGACAGAAATATATTTTCCCCAGTGCAGGAAAATGACGCCCTTTCTGACTGACACTGCAACATGCACCACAAACTGCTGCTGTGTGAGGCACGGATTATTTATTTACTATGAAGTAAGATTGGTGCTCTCTCCTGAGCTTTTATTACCTGGACCAAAAGGGCCTTTGCAACTCTCTCAGAATCTGGAAGGGACAGTCAAGTCTCTCTCTCTCTCTCAACAGCGAACATTTCAAAAGATGAGCCTGCTGCTCAGAAAGGGATCACATCCAGCCTGCCTCAGCTGGAAGGATGGTAGCCATGGAAGAGAAAGGTAGGGGGAAGGGTAAAGTGGATAAAACCAGGTTGATCCTCTGAGCTTCATTAGGTAAACGCTCAAGTGACATCATCTTAGTCCTCCTTTCATGAGTACAGTGGGGATAAAAGTATAACCCCACGGCCAGCCCTTTGCTTTATGCTGCAGCAATTTTCCCACTCCTGCATTTGCAATGCTTTTAAATGATGGGAAAAGAACGACATGAGTGAAAATGTTGCAGAGGTTTTTTGTTCCCTTCCTTTTTGTGCGGGCTGCTTCTGAGGCTATGTTGGTTGCCTAGGAAACTGCAGTAGGAGGAATTTGATTGACCGTGTGGCCAGACTGAACGTCAGAGCTGTGGGAAGAGTTTCGATTGAGAGAGAGAGAGACACGAAGTCAATGGAAAGATTCTCATTCACTTCAATGGGTTTCAAATACAGCCCTTACATAGAAGGTTGTAATATCTGGTATTTAATTCCCTCCCGTCCAATAATCCGAGTTTAATCTTATTGTTCATTTTTAGGAGTGAATACCTGGGTGTTCCCCCTCCCCCTTCCTGTATTTACTAAATTGTTTTCTTGGATTAGCTCAAAATTTGGCCTCTCTCTGTTGGGGGATGAACTCAAAGTAAGTGGGGGATCTTAAAGGTCAGCATTTCCCTTTGGAAGTTTTAGCTCAGAAATACTTGTATTTGGGATGTATATTTTATGAAAACCTAGGCAGTAGGGTTGTAAATAATCAGTTTGACTTTAATACTGAAAACCTGTTTATGTGTCTATGCATACACATAATTATGCATACACTAATAGAATGTATATACTGTATACACTTCTGCACATTCAGATGTGGATAGTTCTGCCAGTAGCTAGCCAATATGCAATTTATGGGATAAAAGCATAACGTTTAGCATTGGTAACACAAATACTGCAAACTTACCCCAATTATACAATTACATTTGCACTAATTTTGCTGCAAGCTACGGTCTTCTTTTTTTTAGTACAGTATACATATCTACAATGCAGTGTTTACTGTGAATAATCTATGTAAACATTATTCTGAATCGTCACCTGAAGCATCTAGTGGTCTGGTGAAAATAGGCTTAATAAAATGGAAATTATTTTTAGGAATGTAATTATAAGAATTAGATTTAGATTATATGCTTAACCTGACACAAAAATGTTTGCTTGGAATTAAAACTACACATAGTTTGCTAAGTGTAGTCAACCAGATAATTAAATTGCTGCTAGTTTAGACCAGTAAAAGCAGATTTTACAGGGAATATAACGTGATCTTATTAAAGGTAAAACCTAACTCAGCAGCTTTCAAGCAGACCAGTTTGGAAGTCGAATGACTTTTAAAGGAAAGGATGCCAAAAGAAACAAGTGGATATTGTAACAATGCTCTGCATCTGCAATATTCAATATTTAGGCGTACTGAACTGAACTGTGTAAGGGAGGTTAGGAAGGATTCATCATTGACAATGATTGGAGAGCAGAACAAAGAAAAGAAAAAAGATCTAGCAAAAAGCTGGTGTGAATTCTGGACTCTGCTGCATTTTGTTTATTCCCGTGGAATATCTGGCAGATTTATTAATATAAAGATTTGCTAAAATCTGAGGGAAATGGCTATTTCCTAATCCTAGAATATTGAGACAGTATATGCGTTTGGGCTCTGGGTTTATTTAATCTCTAAAATGGAAATTCACAGCAAAATAACTATACATGTAACCATCAAACGAAATGTAAAGTGAAATAGACCATATTACTGGTATCCTACATGATTTGCTGAGCAAAGAAAAACATTCCTAGTGAAGCTGCAGCATAAAAAATACTGCTCCCACAGCTTTCATAGGTTCGATGTCTCCGTCTTGCATTATCGCTGTTGAATCCTTTGCTCATCCTGCCCCTATCTGACATATTTGGAGTTGTCCCAGTAATCAGGATATTGGTGTACTGTGATAAAAAATAAAAGCAAGCCATCTGATGAAACAATTACAGATCACAGTATCACACACATTCGACTTCCCACTTTCTTCGGCCCCTCATGCTCTGATATAGTGTAAATCTGCAACAACATGACAAACCGCTACAGGTTTGCTATAGTTTGATCAGTTTTGCTGCAGGGGTCGGATAAAGCTATGCAACAAGAAAATGTAGCCTATGTTTTGTGCACGACGATCGCAAATAGCTGCATGGCATGTGGACAGAGGTCAATGTTACATTGCTAGGGAGCAGCTAGGAGGATTAAATGCAGTCTCTGTTGTTGGAATATGAAAAGCTGACCTCATCACCTAGAAAACATCAGGCACCATTACTCATGGAATATCTGGAAATAAGGCCAAGGTTTGCAAAGGAAAATAAAATAAAAAATACAGCCTTTAGCAACATAGCCTCTGCGGTGGAAAAAAAATTCCTGCTTTGTGTAAATGAACCGGTTTAAAGTCTCACAGCGGTTGATCCTATTTTCTGCAGGCTGTTTCAAAGTGATCCAATGTCTCATTCCATTAAGGAAGGTCTAATTAAAAAAAAGTATATTGCGGTTAATATTTTTAAATCGATTGTATGCAGATCAGGTTGCGAAGTTTTTTGTTAAGTTTCACAAGAATCGGTACTGACAATGGTCTCTGATCTCCTTACAGATCCCTTAGCTCCTCCTTGGACACACCTATCGGCAAACAGCTAATTGCATATATGGTGTATGTGTGTATTTGTGGGGACGGATATGTTAATAAGCAGCAATGTTTCTTTCTAGTATCCTTTTTAATCGTTCTTTTGTTCCACGAAACTGACGAGCTTATTTAAACCCCCTTAATCTGCTCTCCTCTCCAGCAAAAATCAAATAATCAAGTAACAGTAGAGTTTACATTTAAACAGTCATTGAAAAACAGGCTGGGTATCACACAACCGCATGCAGCCTGTCCAGCCTGAGCCATGTCTCAGGAAGAGCCCATTTTCCTGTATTGATCTTGGAGCGGTCCCTGTTTTCCACAGTAGGAGAATAGGTCCCTCAAGAAAACCGAATTTATATTACAAACCACTTGTAACCCTCACACTGTATCTACCGGCTCTTGAAGGGTCCGAGTTTGGCGATCACCCCCACGGGACTAGGTGGGATCTGGTGTTCCACAGCCATTATTCTGTAAATGCGTTAGGCTCTCCGACGTGGAAGGGGTGTGCGGAATTGCAGCAAACTCGTCTCCTTCCCCCTCCCCCAGCACCTTGCAGTGTTTGATGCTGCAGCAAATGGAGCTGCTTAAGAAACAAAAGGCGGAGGAAGGTGGCTGCGATGGATCGATCTATGTATGAAACAGGCTAACGTCTTCCACTCGCACAGCCTGACTTAAGTTCACTCTTTTGTGTAAGCGCCAGCAAAGCGCTTACGCTATAAAGGCTTCTCTTGTACTGCAAGGGAGAGATTTCCCTCCGTCCAGTACCTGCCCGCAGGGTGCCCTTTGATCTCCGCGTTACATAGTGTCAGTGACTGTTACTAGCTGGAGGGTGCAGAGGCTGGGGCTGTCGCGCTCGCTGCACTTAGCCAGGGCTGGGGGAGAGCAGGGCGCTGCTCCCCACCCTGCTCGTACAGCGCGAGTCTTGCTCTGCACAGGGGCCCGGCGGAGCTGGGGCAGCAGGAGACGCTCGCTGCCCTCAGGCTGTGACAAGCCCCCTCCCTGCTGCTGAGGCTGCAGCTCCCCACTCTGCCCCCCGCCACGGCTCCCGCCTGCTCCCCCTGCGCGGGAGACAATGCAGCAGAGCCCCCCCCAGCGCAGTGCTAGGCCCCGCCCCGACATTACATCACCCGCCCGAGAAGGGCTGCGGGGAGCGGGAGTGTGACTGGAGGGGGCGGGGCTCCGTGGCGCGAGGGGCGGGGCCAGCAGCCCCCTCTATAAAAGGAGGAGGTGGGGGGCCGCCCGGCTCAGAGCTCATTGCTGCAGGTGCCGGAACGAGTCTGGGAGCAGCAACCAGCCGGAGGCAGAGGGTGTTTGTTGCCGTGTGACTCGGGCGCCATGCGTGAGATCGTGCACATCCAGGCTGGCCAGTGCGGGAACCAGATCGGAGCCAAGGTAAAGAGCCGGGGTGGGGCCCCCGCTGGTTGTGTCCCTCGCCCTGTGGCTGGGAGAGGGGGCAGCAGCGGCACGCGGGGGCTGGAGCTAATTAATGCTCCGTTAGTGTTCGTGCCTGCGCTGTGTTTTGTCCGGCTATTGACTGTCCCTGGCCGCGTCTCCAGAAAGCGGAGCCTCCTTCCCAAAGGCGGCTGCTTTAGTGGTTGGTTGGTGTCCAAACAATGTGACGCTTTAGGGCTGACCTGGGTATTCTGCTCGCTGTCTTCATGAGCGCCACAAAGAACAGAGGCGATTCGGGTAGTGTGCGGGAGGGTTGGGGGATGGGGGAGACAGTCCTGGCTGTCGTGCTCTGAATCACAATCCCTCTCGCTGGCGCAGCCGTAAGCCCAGCAGCGGGTGCCTCCCTGCAGGCTCCAGCCGCCTCGCCCTTTGCACAAGGGGATGCGCCTTCTCCGGAATGAATCCGATCCCCCGAATGCTCGCCACGCCCTCCTTGTCAGTGTCAAAGCAGTGGGACAATCCGCATAGCGCGGGCACTGCAGCCCACCAGCCCCATCTGCCCTTGACATCCTGCAGCTGTGTTCTGCCCCGCCCAAGGCCGGGGTTCTGCCCTTAGTCTGGATAAATGGCACTCACACTTGCTCATGACTCTTAAAAAAATCAGTTGCCACGTTGCTGCTGTTCTTCCCCATCACTGAAGCGCTATAACTGTAGTTCTGCATCTTCTGGCGGGGAAACGCCTTGTCTGCTGTGTCAGTCATCCTGCTGCAGTTATTAGTTAGGTGACTCCACTGGCCACTCTGCAGGAAGGGCTGTAGAGAAGGGCTCAAACTTGAACAACCTGAGGATCCCCATTATGATTTAAAAAATGTCAGAGACCCCCAAGCCTCCCTGCTCTTGCCTGGTCCCCTTCCCCACACCTTCTCTGAGGCGCTGCCCCACTCCCTCTATCCTTCCCCACCCTTAGTCACTTTCACCAGGCTGGGGCGGGGTTGGGGTGTGGGCTCTGGAATGAGCTTGGGTGCAGGAGGGGGTGAGTGGTGCAGGTTCTGGGCTGGGGCAGCGGGTTGTGGTATGGGAGGGGGTGCAGGCTCAGGAGGGAGTTTGGGTGTGGGAGGGGGTGAGGGGCTTACCTCAGGCAGTTCCCAAAAGCAACTGGCACATCCCTCTGGTGGTGGTGGGGAGGGGATGGTCTCTATCCACTGCTCCTGCCTGCAAGCACCATCCCCACAGCTCCTATTGTCTGCAGTTCCTGGCCAATGGGAGCTGCAGAGTTGGTGCTCGAGGAGCGGGCAGCACATAGAGACCCCCTGGCCCTCCACCCCAGGAGCTTCAGGGATGTCTACCAATTCAATAAATGGGGGGGAGCCAGGACAGGTGAGCCTGTTCCCAGGCATGCTGGAAACGTGCTGTGGAGGAGGAGTATCTCAGTGGGGCCTGCAGTCCCTTTGAGGACCCCAGTTTGAAAAATGCTGCTGTAGAGCATTAAAAGGCCTGTTGGCAGCATGGGGAGGGGAAGGTCACACTGCTGACAGCTTAATACAATTACTAACTGCCCTTCTCAAAACCGCATTTCAGTTCTGGGAGGTCATCAGTGATGAACATGGCATCGACCCCACTGGCAGCTACCATGGTGACAGTGACTTGCAGCTAGAAAGGATCAACGTTTACTACAATGAAGCCTCTGGTAACTATTTTTTATTTTGGCTCGGTGTCCTCCTGAAATCAAAACTAAATGTTCTAAAGCATATATGTGCATCAGAGGTATATGTAATTAACTTCAATGCATTCTACACTTGGTAAAACACTTCCTCTGAATTGCTATTAAATCCTTGGCAAAGCTTTAACACCTACTTCAAATTCAAGTCATAACTTCACTCAAGGCTGTTCTTTTTAAATACCATTTCTTCACTTGTCTGGGCAGCAGCAGTCTGTCCTCAGTGAATTGTGATGAGGCTGCTGCAAGCACAGTAGCCCACTTGTTAAATAGCTGTCTGTAATTTGGCTTTTGTTCCTCCCACAGGTAATAAGTATGTACCCCGTGCAATCCTTGTTGACTTGGAGCCTGGCACAATGGACTCTGTCAGATCTGGACCATTTGGCCAGATCTTCAGACCTGACAACTTTGTCTTTGGTATGTAATTGTATATATCTATGGTTTACTATTGTCATAAAGCTTTAAATTGAACACCCACTCTGTGCCTAACACTAACACAATTGACTTAGCTCCGTGAAACTAGAGACTTCAGTAGGTAACTGAGGTTTGCATTGCATGATACTTAGCACAATGGGGCCCTGATCCTTGCTAGGAGTGCCTAGCATTGCTGTAATGCTCTGTCCTAAACAGAGCATGTGAAACTTCTGCTTCGTATTCCAGTGACTAAATCAGCATCTTTCCACCCCACCTTCCAGGTCAGAGTGGTGCTGGAAACAACTGGGCAAAAGGCCACTACACAGAGGGAGCTGAGCTAGTGGACTCTGTCCTGGATGTGGTAAGGAAGGAATCGGAAAGCTGTGACTGTCTACAGGGTTTCCAGCTGACCCATTCTCTAGGTGGTGGCACAGGGTCTGGGATGGGAACTCTCCTCATCAGCAAAATTAGGGAAGAGTACCCAGATCGTATCATGAACACCTTCAGTGTAATGCCATCTCCGAAGGTGTCAGACACAGTGGTTGAACCCTACAATGCCACCCTTTCTGTCCACCAGTTGGTGGAGAATACAGATGAAACCTACTGTATTGACAACGAAGCCTTGTATGACATTTGCTTCCGCACACTGAAACTCACAACCCCTACCTATGGGGACCTCAACCACCTGGTCTCCGCCACCATGAGTGGTGTGACAACCTGCCTCCGGTTTCCTGGACAGCTGAATGCTGATCTCCGCAAGCTGGCAGTCAATATGGTGCCTTTCCCCCGTCTGCATTTCTTCATGCCAGGGTTTGCCCCTCTAACTAGCCGTGGAAGCCAGCAGTACCGGGCTCTGACAGTGCCAGAACTAACGCAGCAGATGTTTGATTCTAAAAACATGATGGCAGCCTGTGATCCCCGCCATGGCCGCTACCTGACTGTGGCAGCAATATTCCGTGGCCGAATGTCCATGAAGGAGGTGGATGAGCAGATGCTTAATGTCCAGAACAAAAACAGCAGCTACTTTGTCGAATGGATCCCCAATAATGTCAAGACAGCTGTCTGTGACATTCCTCCCCGTGGCCTCAAAATGTCTGCCACTTTCATTGGGAACAGCACAGCCATTCAGGAGCTGTTCAAGAGAATCTCTGAGCAGTTCACGGCCATGTTCCGGCGTAAGGCTTTCCTGCACTGGTACACTGGTGAGGGCATGGATGAGATGGAGTTCACTGAAGCAGAGAGCAACATGAATGACCTGGTCTCAGAATATCAGCAATACCAAGATGCCACTGCTGATGAGCAGGGGGAATTTGAAGAGGAAGGAGAGGAGGATGAGGCTTAAGATTAAAAAAGGTTTAGGAAAGTCTTTAGTAAAGGCAGGCAAGTGTTCTGAATGAAGTCTGTTCACAGTTGTGGTGAAGCATGCTTTATTATGTCCTTTGGTGCCCTCCACTGTTGCCTCTGTCAGCAGTTTTGTAACCTTGACAATGTAACAGTAGTTGCAAAAATAACTCTAAAAATCTTCTGTTTAAATGGCTAACTTCTCAAATATAAAAGGCATCTGTGTTCTAAATGGTGTCTTAGACTTATTTCTCTCCTCTCAGACCAAGAAAATCAGAGCTGGAACTAGCTCCCTACTTGCGGTCTCTCATTAAATTATGGGTGATTGGCAAATAGCCTGAGAAGTTATGTACCAGTAAACAAGGGATCAAATCACTTTCCCTGACATTCTAGTAATTAAGCTAGCTAATTATTTTTGGAGATCATGTTAGTAAAAAATGCAGTGCCCTGGTGTAGAAGTCAAACAACCAATCTATTGTTGGAAAAATTGCTTTGACTAATCGAAACAAGACACTTCACTCAAGGATCTTGTAACTTCTATTTATGGGAATACATGATAGTGAGGTCAGCTAGACAGTATTAACTTGTCAAAACTGATTTCACAGTGTGACTGCAGCCTTCTCTTGTCATTCAAGAGCTCTTCTTAATGCACTTGTTACAGGGCTTCCAGCATGCTGGGCAGCTTCACCTCCCCATGACTCGAATGATCCTGAGCAACCCAGTTCCCATTTGTGAAATGGGAAAACTGTATGCAGAGAGGCAGGAGGTTAGAATTGTGTTAGCACTAGTGTAGTCATGGTTGAGAGGGTATGTTATGCCCAAAGAGCTGTTCAGGCAATTAATTCTTATTCTCAAAGGTGAACACTTTCCAAAATAGCAGCTAAGCCAACTCACCAACATGCTGTGCTTCTAGCCAAACTGGATCAATCTAGTATGACTTGCTTGAAGGTTACACACGACATAATCAAAACAGAACTTAACTACCCTCTTGCAGCAGACTTTTTTTTATTTTTAAAGAACTCTACAAATGACTGTCTCCCACGCTCGATCTAGGCCTCTGCAGAATTCCTGCTGGCTAT
Source organism: Mauremys reevesii (assembly GCF_016161935.1). Taxonomy (NCBI): domain Eukaryota; kingdom Metazoa; phylum Chordata; order Testudines; family Geoemydidae; genus Mauremys; species Mauremys reevesii. The sequence continues at coordinate 170,399,673 of NC_052624.1, read as the reverse complement.
AACTTTAATAGTAAATGCCAAAAAGAATGTGGCTTGACTCTTGCAGGAAGGTCAGAGGAGCCAGGAGCCTTCTAAATTATTCTCCTTCACTTGGGGATGTGTATAGGGAGGAAGAGTTAAAAGGCATTTGCTCCCAAAGGCCATAGGTAACCTGAGGATGAAAGTTTTATTCCCTTGCAAGGGGACCATTCACTCTATAACACATCCTAAGGCTCTCCAGTTAGAGGGCCTTTGGGGGATTCCCTAAATGAGAGTAAATTCAACCTAGCACTGTAGGATGGTGGAGAGAAATAACCACTCAGGCCAGGGCATCACAGATGAAGTCAGAACCTGCCCAATCTGACATTACTGCAGGGAACAGCTCTTTTACACATGAAAACTTTTCATGTCTAATTCTCATTAATGTGGTAAGTACAACAGTGCACTTGTGTTTTTGTTTAATTGTTTCTCTTTATTTAAACATAACTTGACAGTCTTTTTCTCCTCAGGGAGAAAGTCAAAATAACAGTGGTAAAAAAGTGGGCAATAACACTCCCACTAACTGTGGCTTAATAAGGTTGAGCTCAACCTCTGAGCTTAGAGCACATACACGAAGGCCTGCTGTCTGGCCTTTAGGTGAAATGCGTGGTCAAGCTAATATTGCTTGACTGAGTGAGCCCACTATGTGTACTTAATATTGTATTTTACCCCAGCTTGTCTGCACACAGCTCTAGTGTGTTGTGCTGATTTATACCCTAGGTTAGTGCCTCAAGTCCTAATCACATTAAAAAAAGTAGTCTGCTGTGGTTGTCAAAGTAACTGTCCTTTTGAATTGCCTGAGGGGGCTGCACTGAAAATCTTGTCTGCTTTCATGCCTGTTCCAATAGTGTTTATGTACAGTGCTGCTTGTGTTGCCTGGAAATTGGGGGTGGTGTAGAAGGTCCACCACATTCCTTTTTAGGCATAGTTGCCTTGTGGAAATTAGAGAACATAAGTATGCAATGGGGGCAGACTATTCCTCCAGTCATGCACAGCCTGTAATCTCAAACATCCCTGTCACTCAAATAATATATAGCTAAACATTGGTGGTAGTACAGGACTGCTTACAGCAGTCATGACTGTTGCATCTCCCATTCACCCTCAGCATGTTTAGTCTCCTACTCTATTTTAGCATCATCAATGAGGCTTATGGAGAATTAGCTTACTACGTACTTTCAGTACTGCTCATTTGCTGGAAAGCAGGATGCCTTCCTACCCCTCTGACGGTTCGCTGTCTGGTCAGGTTTTGTCAGACCTCCCAAAGAAGAGAAGCATTAAGAGATATAATAGGATATTTTTGGGTAAAGTATTTTCTACAAAACTTAGTAACCTGTCAATCAATCCATGCAACTATAAGGTTACAGTCTATGAAGAATTATCTCTGGGCCTGAGGAGAAAACTTGGATTTGTGGGGGTGCAGGAAAAATAAATCATAAGCTATGGAGAGAAGATGGGTCTCACATTGGGACTAGGTACAGGGGTTCTCAAGCTTCATTGCACCACAACCCCTTTCTGACAATAAAAATTACCATATGACCCCAGGAGGGGGCATGGAAGTCTGAGCCTACCTGAGCTCTGCTGCCCCAGGTGGTGGGGCCAAAGCCCATAGGCTTCAGCCCCAGGTTAGGGGGCTTGTAACCTGAGCCCCACTGTACAGGGCTAGGGATGAAGGCAAAGCTTGAGCCCTGTGTCCAGGGCTGAAGCGCTTGGGCTTTGGCTTTGACCCTGGGTGGTAGGGCTCAGGCTTCCACTTTGGCTCCCGGGTGGTGGGGCTCAGCCTTTGGCTTCTGCCCCAGGCCCAGCAAGTCTAACTTCAGCCCTCGTGACCCTATTAAAATGGGGTCCTGACCCACAGTTTGAGAACTGGTGGGATAGGAAGATTCAATATCATCTTATACCTAGAACACTAGACTCCAACTGAAACTTTAATACCCTGGAGACAGCCAATTACATAAATCTAAGGATGACAGCCTCCATGTACATAATGAGCAGATAATAAGCAGATGTGCCCTTCACTCCCTTACCATGGTTACACTTCTCCCTCACAAAGAAAATTTATGCTTCTGATCAGGGTTCCAGAATAGAATCTGCCAGCCCCTCACTGCTGTAAACAATCATTTGACAGAGGCATCATAAATGTCTAGTTGGAGTGTATCTCCTCCATTATCTTGTGTATCATCTGGAACCTCACTTTCGGATTCAACTGTGATTGGTGTAGAAGGCTTATGCATTCTAAATACCTCAGATAGTCTCTATTTAGCAATAGTTATGGGTGCAATAGAAAAGATTTTGGCAAGAACTATACAACTGAGACTTAATGCCAATCCTTATTGGTGGTTTCCAGTAAGGCTTCACACATTAATAGTCAGAACCAATGCACTCAACAATAAGGGGATGAGCTCCTAGCATGTAATTGTGTCAGGTGGATATCTGAAGAATGTACCTAGAGGATATGAATATGTACAGAATATGCTTCATAATTCATGCAAACAGCACTGGCAAGAAAATTCACCGTTAATGGTGTGTAGATACTACACTACTGTGACAGGGCTGGATAATCCCTACATAGCTATGTAGGATTGATTTATTTAAAAAAAAAAAACCTCAAAACCCAAGCCCCAGAGGTGAGGGTCTGGTATCGGTGAGATTGCCCCCTCTTTTCCTTTTGTTAATTACCTCTGAGACTCTAGCCTTTCCTTGTGCTGACACTGTGGCTGGGGAAAGCTGGACTAGCTCAGAAAGGATCGGTCAGTGGTTACAATGCTAGCCGCATTCTTGGAAAAACCAGGTTCAGTTCCCTGTTCTAGCATCGACTTTCTGTGTGACCTTGGGGAAGTTAGTAAGGCCCAGATCCTCAAAGCAATGTAGCTGGAAAAATAAGGAGATTTACACAAGAATGAAGGCAAAGTTATCCAATGTCATTGTGATCCCCGCAGTGTGATATGCTTCTGAAACTTGGCAAATGCTAGAAACTCACAACAGGAAACTTAAAGCATTCCAGCAGAGATGCTTGCAAAGAGTAGTTGGTGTCCACTAGTGGAACAAAGTAACCAATGCTGATGTGTTACAAAGGTCTGGCCAGCAGACTGTAGAGACAATGATTCGAGAAAGAAGGCTGATGTGGTTTGGACATGTTATATGGCAATATAAAAAAAACAGTATTCCTAGCCAAGCTCTTCACCGGATATGACCTGGGGGAAGATGGAAAAGAAGAGGACAACGTATAAGAAAACCATTGAAAAAGAAGTTGCTGTTATGCAAACAGACTATAATGGACCAAGAAATGTGCCATTAGATAAGAGGTGGAAAGACTGGGTTACCTGATGTCACAAGGCATGAGAGCATCTAATATAATAATAATAGATCCTCATAGGTATTTAGGAGCCTAGTTATGTGCCTACATACCTTTGAGGTTCTGGACCCAAGTCTTTCTGAGCTAAATCCACAAAGGGACTTTGGCGTTACAGTGCCTAACTCCTAGGTGCCCTGTCATGTAGTTGAATCCATAGCCATGGATTAGGTGCCTAGGCTCTCTATACAATGCCTGGGGAGAGTTAGGCTTAAGAAAGGGATTCAGAGAAGCCAGCAAGCTGAGTGGGTGGCTGCCTAAGCTAGCCAGTAGGAAATCCAGAGAAGAGTGTGGCCTAAGCCCTCTCATGGAGTTAGGTGCCTAATTCTGGGCCAAAGGGATTTTCACCTGTGATCAGCTAAGTCAGGTCAACCCTTTCTTGTGAAAAACAGTGGAGCGAGGAAGGTGGTGGTGGTGATGCTGTTACTGTTACTGTCACTGCCACTCCCTTCCTCTTTCTATCCAATAACACCATGGTTAGAGTACTCACCCCAGGTATGGGAGACCAAGATTCAAATCTCCTCTCTGCCTGATCAGGCTTGGACCCAGGTCTCCCACCTTCCAGGTTAGTGCCTCAGCTGTTGGATATAAAGGTGGCGCCTCCCCTTCCTTGGTTGCCTTTTATGTGGGCTCAGTGTACTCTGTGAACACCTATGACTGGGCCCCACAGAGGCACCCAGGCGGGGCAACACCTCGTTTGAGAATTCAGCCAGGGCTGAGGCATGAGCTAAGCATCAAGCAGCTCGGTGATGTCAAAACTTAGGTGGTTGTGCACATGCTTCAAGCAGAAATTTAGGGGAATTTACCAGTGGAGACTTGGGTGTCTAGGGATTTTAAGCATCTACAGAATTTTTTTTGAAGCCCTTAGTAGTGCCTAAATGTTAAACTTACACACCTAAGATGGCAGTTAGGTGCTTCAGTGCCTTTGTGGATCTAGTCCTCTGTGCTTCCCTCTGTAAAATGGGTGTGTGATGGGTTGGATCACAGAAACCCCTTGGGAGCTGCCAACTGATGTGCCAAGACTACTTCTGCCCCAGCTTTCCCTGTCAGCTCGGGACCCCAGCACCATCTTGCTGAGCCAGACACACCTGTCTGCTCCAACACAGACCCAGGATCTGAATTACTTGCCCCAAACAGCTGTAGGCTTGACTGAAAGCAACTTACAGAAGGGTTCTTGTCTTTAACACTCAGATGCCCAACTCCCAATGGGATCTAAACCCAAATAAATCCATTTTACCCTGTATAAAGCTTTTACAGGGTAAACTCATAAATTGTTCACCCTCTATAACACTGATAGAGAGATGTGCACAGCTGTTGCCCCCCCCCCCCAGGTATTAATATATACTCTGAGTTAATAAGTAAAAAGTGATTTTATTAAATACAGAAAGAAGGATTTAAGTGGTTCCAAGTAGTAACAGAACAAAGTGAATTACCAAGCAAAATAAAATAAAACATGCAAATCTAAGCCTAATACAGTAGTACAACTGAGTACAGGTAAAAATCTTACCCTGAGAGATGTTTCAATAAGTCTCTTTCACAGACTGGATACCTTTTTAGTCTGGGCACAATCCTTTCCTCTGGTACAGCCATTGTTCCAGCTCAGGTGGTAGCTAGGGGAGTCCTCATGATGGCTCTTCCTTTGTTCTGTTCCACCCACTTATATATCTTTTGCATAAGGTGGGAATCCTTTGTCCCTCTGGGTTCCCATCCCTCCTCACTGGAAAAGCACAAGGTTAAAGATAGGAGTACTTGTGGCACTTTCAAAAGCTTATGCTCAGATAAATTTGTTAGTCTCTAAAGTGCCACAAGTACTCCTGTTCTTTTTGCGGATACAAACTAACACGGCTGCTACTCTGAAACAGGTTAAAGATGGATTCCAGTTCAGGTGCCATGTTCACATGTCACTGTGAGACTTCATTACCCCTTGCCAGCACACATGTATACAGGAAGACTTACAGGTAAAACAGAGCCATCTGCAGTCAATTGTCTTAGTTAATAGGAGTCATCAAGATTCCAAACCACCATTAATGGCCCATACTTTGCATAATTACAATAGGCCCTCAGAGTTATATTTCATATTTCTAGTTTCAGCTACAAGAGTGATACATTTATACAAATAGGATGATCACACTCAGTAGATTATAAGCTTTGTAATGATACCTTACAAGAGACCTTTTGCATGAAGCATATTCCAGTTACATTAGCATATTTTCATAAAATCATATAGAGTGCAACGTCACAGGGGGTACTGGTGAGGATCAACATGTTAAAGAGCGTGGGATACTCAGATACTGTGGGAATGGGGGGAGGACTGCAAAAGTACCTTAGATAGACTATAGCGCTGGTGCTGTGTATGTCCTCCAGGACTCAAACCCACATGGCCTGTTCCATTGAAGTCAATGTCAATCTTTCTAATGGGTGTTAAACTGGTGTCACAGAATGAAAATGGCAACGTGGGTTAGCAACATGGAGAAGGAAAGGAGGGAACCCATAATCTTCACCTACTCTCTACAAGGGTGTTGTCAAACCCATACCTTTTATTCAAGTGAGGTCCGAAGCTAGATCTCAGTCTCCCAGATTATGTGCTGGAGGAGGGGTGTACAGCATGCAGGTAGCATGCCTGTCTGAGTATCTATCTGATTATCACATGGTTGGAAAAAAAAACCATAGCCAGCATAGGGGACTGAATACCAAAGCACCCATTTAGTTTAATGGACAGAAACACTTTCCCCATTGTTGTTCAGCTCCCACTGCAGAGCTGTGGGAGAGCAGTGTCGAGAGGCAGCCAGTTTAGAATTCTCAGGGAAGAAGTAAAGGGGTGTGTTGGGGTGTCTGGTGATGCGAGGCAGGTAGAGGAAAACTTTTCCATTTTCCCCTCCCTACCCAAACCCTAGAGGGTTAGGGGTGAGGACAAATCCCAGTGCTATGTGCCTATATGGCATGCTCTAGGAATACTGTATAGGATTAACTTTTCCATAAGAAAGGTAATTTCAGGGGCCTAAATAGGTTGGTACTAATATTTGCATACCTAATGCTGTTGTAAACTGTTCTAGCCTCTAATTAAACAACTGGTGTTGTCTCGGTTGCTACATGATTTTTTGCTTTAATGAGCCCTGGCTTTTTTGTTTGCCCCAATTGCCAGGAGACGAAACATTCCCTTAGGGATTCCAGGACTTTCACTTGTATTTGGCTCATATCGTTTCTCCTCAAGGGACTCTTTTTATTTTCCTCTTCCATCTGTATTTGTGGCTCACAGCTTGAGGGTCTGCTTGTATTTTTCTGGCTCATCTTGAAGCTGTGGGTCGCCTTGTCCCTCTGAATCCACCCTGTATATGGGAGGCACTGGTTTCTTATTTAGAAACACAAACCCCACCACACACTCTTTCTAGGTGATGTTCTGTCTAAATATGTGCTTTGTTTTGTAGGAACCAATTATGATGCATTCCAGTTAGTACTAGTTGATGTCAGTCCAGCCAGTTAAGGCCATTTTCACCCCCTTGTCCAATTCTGCAGCATTTATACAAAATAAAAAAAAAATATATGGAACCAACTCTGCACCTGGTTATATCAAAGGTTTCTTTCTGCAGTATGTCCCTGATATAAGATTCAATTACAGTTAAGGACCCTGGCAATCCATCCATCACAACCTGCGCTATGTGTTCTCCTTGTACAAGTGGGAGTGGCAGCACCTGGACTTAGCTGCTTCTGTGTTGAGCCTCAGACACCTCCATTTTGGATTCTTTCTAGCACAGTCCAAGTGCACAGCATGCTCAACTATATGAAAATTCAAAAGAGAGGCACCTGGGCTGCAGCATGGGGCTAGGAAGGTGCTACAGGACCCAATGCATTTTGGGAAAGGAAGGAGACTGATTAGACCCCTACCCCACTGGACACTACTGCAAGTGGAGCCCCTGGAATGCTAATTTGAATACAAGCCAGTGGGGGTGGGGGTTATGGGAGAGTTCTGAAAGGACGACCTCCCAGAGACTAGGCAATCAAGAGAAATAGTACAGGTGGTAACCTTTCTGTATCCTCAAGCAGTTTAACAAGGAAATTGGTTTCTCACCATTAGTTTCAATCTGATGCAAACTATTTCACTCTCCATAAAGCCATGCTAGTAGAAAGAGAATTGATAGCTATTAAAACACATCAAAAGGTTACCAGTTTACATTCTCCAAGCAAGCAAGACAGTTTAAGGTTAGCCTATTCTCCTCACCCTCCCCTCCCCTCCTCAAAACCTTTAAATGTGGGTGTGACATTACTGACATAACCTGTGACTGTATAGATCATTGTTGCAACCCCTGTTATTATATTTGCAGCAAATATTGTACAAAGGTTGTCATGTAAAGGTTATGATTTGTTGGTTATGATTATGCTATCTGTATGGGTGTATCATTTTTGTAGTTGAAGTTATGAATATTGGCTATGTACTTGTATATCAATGTGTTTTGATTCTAAGTAGCCTCAGTGAAGCATTTGATCAGTTTCTTGAGAAGGGAATATTCTCATAAAGTGCCCAATCAAGAAACACTTAACTGTCAATGGAGTTTGGGAGATGCCAATCCACATCTGAACTTTCAAACTAACATGGATTCAAGCAGGTGCTCATTGTTCTATTTATACAATCACAATATACTGCCTATCCCTAAAATTAATAATGAAAAGATCCAAGTGAAGTTAATAAGGTCAAACTAAGACCTGCATATGTATAATGGAATTCTGGCTTATTGATCTGTTAAATTTTGCTTCTTTGCTAAATGCATAATCTCTGTCTTTTACTTACTATCTGTATTGCAGTGGCATCTAGATGTCCCTTGTACTAGGTACTGTACATGCATATAGTAAGAGCCAATCCCTGCCCTAAGAGCTTCGAACTAAATAGACAAGACAGACAAAAGGTTTAAGGGAAACAAGGCACTGAAAGGTGAAATGACTTGCCAGGTCACACAGCAAATTAATGATAGAGCCAAGAAAATAGCCGTTTCTCCTGAGTCTCAGTCCAGCATCCTATCTACTGGATTACACATCCTCTCATCCAGTGTTATCCAGATTGAGCATAAACTTTAAAGAAACTAAATATTATAGCAAAAAATATCAGTAGAGTAATTATGATGCTCAGTAAAGCAGGCTTGGATTAAGCAGCTGCAGAGCAGTGAGAAAAATGGAAACGCATGTAAGATTCTACTGGAGAGAACCCAAAAATATTTTAATTGAGAGTAATACTAGATGAACTCCAGAGAAATTTTGCCCCAAGGCATTACTTTGGTTCTGAACTCAGGGTGTAACAGTAATTTCTACCTGCAAACCCATTATAATTAGCAATGTCTGAAAGTTTATTTGGAAAAAAGAAATTTGTCACCCAGTCAAAATGGTACTTTTTACAGCTGTGTTCTTATACTACAAGTTAGAACCAACTTCTCAAGCCAACAGATATGGCTTTGGGTTTGCCCAATCTATAGTTAAATTGCAAGTAACTATCTAATTGCAAGATAAAGCAGTGAGACTAAAGAACAAGAGCAACTCTGACTGGCAGGTGATTGTTACAATTCATAGCTTGCTGTTGCTGACATATAGCACATTTGTTCTGCTAGAAATAGCTGCATCAGCATCTCATGTATATTGTTATTGGAACCTCATTAATATTTATACAAAAAGAGCACTGCTCACAGGAATAACATATACATTTTCATCTATTGGATAGCACCCCATCAGTATCGTTATTTGCTGAGTCCAATAGTCATGGCATAATGTGCATTTATCATCAGGGGCATCATTTGCTATGGAGTAGGGGGGCACTTGCTCCCCCGCCCAGCCTTGGGTTGGATCCCCCAGACTTTTGGGCAGCTACCTAGTGTGGCACACTTGGCCCGGCTGCCTCTCTGTCATGACAGAGGGGCAGCTGGGCCAAACCTGCCATCCTAGGCCTCTGAGGAAGAGGTCAGCACACTGAAGTTTTGCCTAAGTGGCAGATTTTCCTAAGCAGCCTCTGGCGCTGCTCTCCTCTCCCTGCTGGTTGGACAGGAAGCAGCAGCAGTGGCCTGGGCAAGAGGTGAATGTGGAGTGAGCTAGGCCCTGATCCTGCCCCAGGCCAGTCATGGTTGAGACACAGGACCCCCAGATTGCCCCCCTTGCTCCCTGGGATAGGACTGGCACACCACCTTCCACCTTGCAGCCATGGCTTCATCAGGGAAGTGGACGCAGGGATGCTGACATAACTCCGCCCCCCGCCCCCACCCTTAATTTTTCTGAAATGATGCTCCTGTTTATGATGTTTATTGCGGTACTGCCTAGAGGCCAAATGAGAATGAAGCCCCATTGTGCTAGGCACTGTACAAATATAGAATAAGAGAAACAGTCCCTGCCCAAAGAGCTTACAATCTAAATAGATAAGAGAGACACAGGGTCCAGGAAAAACAAGAGTTTCATTCAAAGACAGCTGTTCCCATTGAAGGAAAGTGGATCTTTGTAGAAATAACATCACTCCATGACCCATAAATTGTTGTGCTGCATGGCATGTGTGTGCACACATGCACACACACACACACACCTTTTTACTTATGAACAAATCAGCATCAAACACACAAAGTGTATGAAAGACTGGTGCCCTAGCCAGAGTGACCACAAGTGATGGCATCACAGCAGGCATTGTGTAGCTGAATTACCAGATCTGGCTCAATCCTGTTAATCCACAAATCCATGGGGCAGCCTCAGGGCTGGCACCAGGTAGGGTAAAGGCATGCACCCCTTTGTGCGTCAATGGAAAGAGCACGGTGTGCTGAGGTGTTTTTGTCTATCCTGGTGGCATGGCCAAAGAGCATGCAACACAGCTTTTACATAATGAGTGCCTGGAGGAAGGCCAGATTGCTGTGAGATTATGACATTTTGCACAGAGTGAAACCATTTTGTACTCAGGATTTGGCACTGACTATGCACATGGAATGCCTCTAGCTGCTCCAAGTCTGCCTGTAAGATGGTCCAGGTTTCTAACTCATAGAAATACAGGTAGTACACAGGTTTAATAGATCCTGAACTCTGTCTCAGCACAAAGGTGTTATGAACAAAGAAGTTTATTTAATCGATCTATACATTGCTCATCACTGTAGTGTCTGATTACAGCCCACTGTGTGCCTAGATAGGTAATTAGGAGGTAGGGATATTAATTCTTCTTATGAACTTTTATTACATGACGTAAAAGCACCTTCACAAGTTTCCCAGCTCCCTGCTGAGAGGAACAGTCTTGTGTTTCTCAACAGTGCATACAGTACTTCAATTGCAGCAGGTCCAAAAGGTGATCTCAGGCAACCTTCATCAGCTGGAAGAATGGTAGCCATGGGGTAAAGGGTGAAAGACAAAATGAATAAAAATAGATTGATCATGAGTGGGGCCCTACCAAATTCCTGGCCATGAAAAACACGTCACGGACTATGAAAACTGGTCTTTTGTTTGTTCTTACCCTATACCATACAGATTTCACAGGGGGATAACAACATTTCTCAAATTAGGAGTCCCAACCAAAAGGGAGTTGCAGGAGAGTCACAAGGTTATTTTAGAGGGTGGGGGAGTGCAGTATTGCCTTCAGATCTGGGTGTCTGGAGAGTGGCAGCTGTTAGCTGGGCACCCAGCTCTGAAAGCAGCGCCCTACCACCAGCACAGAGAAGTAAGGGTGGTAATACAATACCATACTTCTTTACTTCTGTGCTGCTGCCTTCAGAGCTGGGTGGCTGGACAGTGGCGGCTGCTGACTGAGGACCCGGCTCTGCAGGCAGCAGGACAGAAGTAAGGGTGGCAATACCATACCATGCCATCCTTACTTCTGTGCTGCTGCTGCTGGCAGCTCTGCCTTCAGAGCTGGGCTCCCTATAATTACCTTGCAATGCCCCCCCCCAGGGGCGGCTCTAGGAATTTTGCTGCCCCAAGCATGGCGGCATGCCGCGGGGGGCGCTCTGCCAGTCGCCGGTCCCGCGGCTCCGGTGGACCTCCTGCAGACGTACCTGCAGAGGGTCTGCTGGTCCCGCGGCTCCAGTGGAGCATCCGCAGGCACGCCTGCGGGAGGTCCACCGGAGCCGCCTGCCGCCCTCCCAGTGACAGGCAGAGCGCCCCCCGCGGCATGCTGCCCCAAGCGCACGCTTGGCGCGCTGAGGTCTGGAGCCGGCCCTGGCCCCCCCCAACTCCTTTATGGGTCAGGACCCCTAAAATTACAACACTGGTAAATTTCAGATTTAAATATCTGAAATAATGAAATGTACTATTTTTAAAATCCTATGACCATGAAATTGACCAAAATCATAGAATCATAGAATCTCAGGGTTGGAAGAATCTCAGGAGGTCATCTAGTCCAACCCCCTGCTCAAAGCAGGACCAAACCCAACTAAATCATCCCAGCCAGGGCTTTGTCAAGCCTGACCTTAAAAACCTCTAAGGAAGGAGATTCCACTACCTCCCTAGGTAACCCATTCCAGTGCTTCACCACCCTACTAGTGAAAAAGTTTTTCCTAATATCCAACCTAAACCTCCCCCATGGACATGAACTTGGTATGGCCCTAATCATGAGGATTCCAATAGGAAAAGTCTCAAGTGAGTTATGTAGTCTGTCTTCTAGGTGTACCCCCGTGAGATTAAAACCATGGCCAGATATTTGGTCCTTGTTTATGCTGCAGCAATTTCCATACCCATATATCTGCAATCTTTTCAAACTATGGGGAATTACAGACAAAAATGAAAATGTTACAAGGGTTTTGGTTTGCTTCTTCCTTGTGCAGACTGTTTCTGAGGTTGTGTTGGTTGCCTAGGAAACTGCTGAAGAAGGAATTCAATTGAATGTGTTCCCAGACTGAACATCAGCATTGTGGGCAGATCGTCAATTGATAGACATGTATGTGTGTGCACACCCACAAAATGTATACACTGGATGCTTTGGCCTAGATCCACAAAGGTATTTAGGCTCCTAACTTCCAGTGATTTCAAGGTTTTTGTGGATCTGGGTCTGATTTTTTTGTTTTTGTAATATCCAAGAATCCTGAACATTCATGATGTTATGTTAGCTGTGGTAATTCCTTATTATATTTTTCTTTCTAAACACGGTCTATGGCCAAGATTTAAAAAAACGGGTGCTTACAATTAGGCTCCTATAGCCATATTTAGATATCTAAATGATTTAAAAAAGTGTTCCACTATGGATGCTGTTGGGGGCTAAGCACTTTTGAAAATCAGGCCACATTTTCAGGCATCTAAATAAGTTTTTAAAATGCCTGGCTACTATCCTCAGTTTATATATATGAAGGAACAAGTGAAAAAAGGCTACAATAAGAAGACTGCTCAAGATTACAAAAGCCTGTGTCTAGCAAATTTGGAAATATAATGAAGATTTCTTGACTCACAGTTCCGTGCTCTAACCACTGCAGCATCATATCTCCTTAAAGAGATTTTTTTTATAAACATCCAGTCCTCACAGGACCAAGATCATCATCTTGGCAACATAAAGCAAACATTCTAGCTGTAGGTGTAACCACACAATTAGAATATGCTGAATTCACAGGTATTAAATTAGCTATTGCAGAGGTTGCTTATCGTTATGCAAATATTGTTAAGTACCACAGTATTTTAAGTACCATAGAAATATATTGAACATTATCAGGAAAAAATAATAATACAAACTTGAATGTATAAAGGCTTCAGCATTCAAAAACAGCATTCAAAAAGTCTGTTCTCAAGCTGATGCAAAGATCTCTGAGCAATCCCTTGATAATAACCTATGTTTTGCTACTGCAAATGTTGTAATAATAATAGTATGGCAAAGATGGCGGGGCAGATCCATGATAATTTACACCAGCTGAGGATCTGTCCAGGAGCCTCCTAGAAAATTCTCAACTTGCAAGGAGGAAGCTCCACTAGAGCAAATTGAGAGACTAAAAATTAGTGGCCCCTTTTGAAAATGTGTGCCTAAGTGATACACTCAAGGTCAGAGCAAGCCAGTGTCAGAGACAAGGACAAAACTCAGAACTCTCAACTCACAGTTTTATTCTCCAACCAGCAAGCAATGCTCCCTCCTTTAGGTGTAAACACCAAAACAAGATTTGAGGTGAAGTCAGCTACTTTACAACACATTTTATATTATTGTTTTAAACAAACAAAACACATTATTGTTAATGATTTAATCCTTTGCTTCACTGGCCCCATCTGACAGCTCTGTCATTATTACATTTGTAACTTGATCATTACTCTTGATATAGTGATACTGTGACCAACAGACCATCAATCTGATGATACAGTTACAAGCACATCTAGCCCCAAATTCCCATTTCCTTTCCCCCAAGCCCTACTTTCAGCACTGTGAATCTGTCATCAATTTTATAAGTGGTCTGGACGGTTTCTGCACCATTCATTTTGGACTTATTAAACTGAAAATCATTTCATGTTTCTTACATGATGCATAGAGCAGTTGGAGGAAATATTGGGTCAGTATCTCTGGGGTGGTTGAAACAAATCTGAGGCTCCCTATCAAGTCTTTAAATTGCCCTCAAATCTTGAGCCATGTCTTCTGGTGGGTTTAGTTCCACAAGGAGTGAGGGGATAGGTAGGGGAGGATCTGTGATATGGTTAGAACAGGAGCACATGCTTGGCTGGGTGGGGTCTAATTGTGGATAGAATCTGTGTTGTGCCCCAACTAGTGCTAACATACAAAGAGAGAAATCCTGATATCCCAGGGGGCTAAAGTATCATCATCACAGGGACACCTCTGAGCACAGATCAGCTCTACACTTCTATATCCCACAGCACAGGTAGCAAATCTCATGCTAGCCTTTCTACTTTTCCTATGTGCGGTCAGTATCCATGATTCAAGGGCCTCATGTCTGCAGGATTTGGCAGCTATTGGTGCTGCCATTAACAAGAAGCAGATTCATCCTACTTGTGGTTGAAATAGGAAAAACTGGTCTTTGCACCTAAGCAAGCATCAACCAACATTAATCATGTAAGAACTGGAAACAGATGTGGGTGGAACAACTGAAAAAAAAAAGGGCAATACATGCTCTACTGCTATGCAGCAGTTTTCAACAGTAGCAGTGGCAGTATGACATATTCCCTTCGAACACCTTCCCCCTCCCCCCCCCACAATTTGAGCACTGCTCTAAAAGAAGATGTAAGACTTTCTCCACATCTAGGTCACTTGATCCCTTCCCAATCACCTGGCCATGCAAAATGAGGTCATTTCTACACAACTCCATATCAACAACATTGTTTGTTTTTTAAGTGCAACTTGAACTATTTATATTATTTCTACGTTAAACAAATCACCTGTTCTTGTAATGGCTTTTTTTATTTTCAAAGCAATGTAAGCCTTTAGTATTATCATTAATTTGCTAAGGCAGGAAACAATAAATCACTAAAAAGCACAATTTAACAATTGGAAAGATTATATTTTGCATAAACAATAACAGATTAAGTAATTTATTCAGGAAAGCAGTGTGCACTTGAGTTCCTAAGACTGATGTTTTCAACCTACTGGCCTCTGCCATCCACTCTGGGAGATGTGATAGCTTTCTTGTGAGTTCACAAAATGCCTGAATTTTCCTTTTAAAATTTATGCATATATAAAAAATTGTGATCAGTTGCAGCAAGTGCTAAACATATTACCCAAGTTCAGTGGTTCCCAATGCTGTGTACAGATTATATATTGGATGTGAAATGGGAGCCTGACTGCAGAATTCCAGATGACAATGGATCTGTGAGTTTAAATTGTGAGAAACCTATTCCAGTACAGAAGGCCTAGCTGCAACATATCTTCAATTAATTAGGATCAAGAGAGGTCTAAATCCAGAGCCTCAAAGGTTATTTACGTGATTTCAGTGATTTCAAATGAAAGTGGGCACCTAAATATCTTTGAGGGTGTGGGAACTGCTGGTTAGAGTACCGGATGGGGAGTCAGGAGACCTGGGTTCTAGTTCTGAGTCTAGTACTTGCTCTTTGTGTGGTATTGGGCAAATTCATTGCATGATTTCAATTTCCCCATCTATAAAAACATGTCAATTTTTGTATGAAAAGTGCTGTATCATTACCAGGGGCGGCTCTAGACATTTCGCCGCCCCAAGCACGGCGGCATGCCGCAGGGGGCGCTCTGCCGGTCACCGGTCCCGCAACTCCAGTGGACCTCCCACAGGCTCCACCGAAGCTGCGGGACCAGCAGACCCTCCACAGGCACACCTGTGGGAGGTCCACCGGAGCTGCGGGACGCTGCCCTCCCGGCGACCGGCAGAGCGCCCCCCGCGGCATGCCGCCCCAAGCACGCACTTGGCGTTCTGGGGCCTGAAGCCGCCCCGATCATTACATGGGTACAGATAAGAAACAAGTTCAATATTTTTAGACTGAATTTAGTAGTATGCAGCAAGTTGGAGGTTTTCTGTTCCTTAAATGTTTCCCAAGGGATCAAATGGTATCAATATTCTGGTTGATTTTTCTGGTCCAAAAATACACAACAACCCCGCCACACACACCAATGCGCGCGCACACACACACACAACCTGCTTTTAGAGTCTCTTCCTTAATAAAAAGCACAAGAAAAAGAAAAGTTGAAAATAAAATTTAGGACAAACAATTGGGTTATTCAAAGGCATTATCCTGCCTCTGAATTAGGAGATTGTAGTGAATAGAGGAATGTGGTGATATAAAGACTTTCCAGTCCCAGTCCCAGTCCCCCTCCCCCACTATCCTGCAGTGTTTAGTCGTGATACAAAAGAAGAAACAAAGGGCATTACTCTTATTTACCTAATAATCCCTGTGATGTATTCCCTGCGGGCTGCCACCTGGAACTGCAGTACCACTGAGACCCCGACCCACTAGCCTGGGCTCCCTTTACACTGTACTGCTGGGACCAGCTTACACTTTCACCAGCACACATACAGGTAGGGACACACCCTGCTGTAGTTACATGCGGACGCGGTGATCAGCTCTGCATGGGAGGCATCCAGCTAAGGAAATTCCCAGCTACTCAGGCATCCCCCTCCCCCCTACCAGAGTGTAAACCTAAAGTTATACTGTCTTGCACTGCACAGGGAACTGTACACCATCAGCTCATGAAATCCACCCCCTCTCTCAATGTGGAGAGAAATATACAACAGCTTTCTGTCCCGAGTTATGACTCCCACACACTGGTTTTAGACAAAAGCAAAAACAAGTTTATTAACTACACAAGGCAGATTTTAAGTGAAAGCAAACAGATCAAAGCAGATTACCTAGCAAATAAACAAAACATGCAAAGTAAGCTTAATTTACTACATAGATAGGATATGAATAGCAAATCCTCACCCTAAGTGATGATACAAGCAGGCTGCAGATTCTTAAGGGGCAAGCTGCACTTGCTTACAGTTTAGAAGCCGCAGATGTTCCATTCACAGACTAAAAATCCCTTTAGCCTGGATCCAGCACTTCCCCCAGTTCAGTCTTTGTTTCTCGGGTGTTTCTAGGAGTCTCTTTGGGTGTGGAGTCAGTGAAGAAGCACATTGATGTCACTCCCCTGCTTTACATAGCTTTTGCATAGGGCAGGAACCCTTTGTTTAAAAGCTTAGTTCCCATGCCAGTCAGTGAAAAAAACCTGATATCCCAAGATGGAGGCCAGTACCAGGTGACCTGGTCACATGTCCCTGTAGTGTCACAGCAGCCATGTGTTGAAGGCTGCCTACAGCATCCTCAGGAAGGCCCCCGGTTGGGAGATATGTTTCTTCTGAGGCCTATTGTTTTCTCTAATGGCCCCTCAACCTGAATTGGCCCTTCCCAGCCAGCCATTTAGACCAGGGGTGGGCAAACTACGGCCTGCAGTCCGCTTCTGGCCCATCAGATGTATGGGGACCTGCTGGGGATGGAGGTTGGGGGCTTGCACTTTGCCTGCCCAGCATTCCCGCCGGGGAGTGGGGTTGGGGGCTTGCCCTACTCCTCCCACCCGCTGTTCCCAGGCCCTGACTCACAATTTTCTTGATGAGCACCATCTTCTAGCATGCAGAGCCATACTGCGCAGGCACGACTTCACCACACTGATCGGAACCCTGCCCCTTCACGGCAGCCTCCCCCAGGCGGCAGCGCACCCAATCCACTCCCAGTCTCCTACGGCCCCAACCTCGAGAGCCTCGAAATCGCCCAGGGACCGCACTCGTCCCAGCTAGGATGCCTCCACCTATGGCAGTGCCTGGTATGGCTGCCTTGGTGTCAATGCCGGCAAGGCCCCTAGGAGTTCCTGGTACCACCCCTGTAGAGCCCCCCCGTACCACACCCCATAGAGTCCTCCTCCCCCACCGGGCATTCATGGCCCGCCACACAATTTCCATATCCAGATGCGGACCGGAGGCCAAAAAGTTTGCCCACCCCTGATCTAGACTGAGATCCTTTTGCCTAGTAGGTGTAAAAGGTGTAAACACATTTGTAATACAGATATATAGTCAATATTCCTAACTTCAGAAACAAAAATGATACATGCATACAAATAGGATAATCATATTCAGTAAATCCTAACCTTTCAAATGACATCTCATATGACTTATTTTGCATAAAATAATCATAATAATATCATAATTATATCACCACCATGAATATGGGTTGCAGTTAGGGTGACCAGACGTCCCAATATTTGGGTGGTTGTCCCGATATTTCGCTCCGTTGGCAGCATTTGGCTTTTTTTTTTTTTTGGCTCCACTGGCGGACCCCCCTGTGTCTCGATATTTTCTTCATCTCATCTGGTCACCCTAGTTGCAGTGTCACACTCCCCTCTACCTTTAACATATTATACTTAAGAGCCCCGTGGCGCTAGAAAGATTGTCTCTTTCACCAACAGAAGTTGGTGCAGTAAACGATGTTACATCCCTCCCACCTTGTCTCCACACACACACAGGCACTCAGCTCATATAAGGCATGTCACTTAGCTGGCACCGCTTGTTACAGAAAGGAAATCTTTCCTCCTTCAGTTCTAATTTTTGAATATAGCTGGATCCTTCTTGACTGTTATGCCCAGGCCTCACCATGGAGGGTGCAGAGGCTGGGGCTGTCTCGCTCCCTGCACTTAGCCAGGGCTGGGGGAGAGCAGGGCGCTGCTCCCCACCCTGCTCGTACAGCGCGAGTCTTGCTCTGCACAGGGGCCCGGCGGGGCTGGGGCAGCAGGAGACGCTCGCTGCCCTCAGGCTGTGACAAGCCCCCTCCCTGCTGCTGAGGCTGCAGCTCCCCACTCTGCCCCCCGCCACGGCTCCCGCCTGCTCCCCCTGCGCGGGAGACAATGCAGCAGAGCCCCCCCCAGCGCAGTGCTAGGCCCCGCCCCGACATTACATCACCCGCCCGAGAAGGGCTGCGGGGAGCGGGAGTGTGACTGGAGGGGGCGGGGCCAGCAGCCCCCTCTATAAAAGGAGGAGGTGGGGGGCCGCCCGGCTCAGAGCTCATTGCTGCAGGTGCCGGAACGAGTCTGGGAGCAGCAACCAGCCGGAGGCAGAGGGTGTTTGTTGCCGTGTGACTCGGGCGCCATGCGTGAGATCGTGCACATCCAGGCTGGCCAGTGCGGGAACCAGATCGGAGCCAAGGTAAAGAGCCGGGGCGGGGCCCCCGCTGGTTGTGTCCCTCGCCCTGTGGCTGGGAGGGGGCAGCAGCGGCACGCGGGGGCTGGACAGATGCTGCCGCGGTGTAAAGGCGAGGTCACTAAGTGGGGGTGCTGCTGGAGGTTTGGGAACAACTAAATATTCACCTAAAATAATTTTCAGCTGGCCCCTTTGAATCAGCGCATCAAAGCACCTGTTCCAGTTCCCCGTTGAGACTCCACCTCCACTCCATACAAGATAATCCCACTAAAGGGGAGATTAGGCATTGTCTTGCCCGGGCGGGGGGGAAGCAAATGGTTGCCGTGCTCTGAATTCACAATGGCGCTCATTTCCTCGCTGATGCAGCAGACAACTCCCTGCAGGCCAGATGCCTCGCCCCTTTGCACGGGGAGGTAACCGTGCTTTGAGCAGCGTCAGAGATGCTTCAAGGGTGTCACATCTCTGTGGGTTCTTTCCTGTAGTATCTAACTGGATTCCCAATGGGGGAAATCTCCTTTATAGTGTCAAGCAACCTAAATCTCACTTTGAAGACAACAACTGGTTAGAGATACTGTAATTCTTAAAGCCTATGGTAGCAGTTCTGGAAGTGTTACAATTAGGTTAATGTATCTAGCCACTTGTTTGCTGTCTGATGCTGCCGTTTCCTGCTATTCCTTCTCACTTAATCATCATAATTGTAGCTCTACCAGTTCTCAACTGCTTCAGGGGCAGAGGGTAAATGCCTTGTCTGTGTTTGTCTCATCAAGGTGCAGTTATTGGTTAGGGCCCTTGGCAGGGGCTAGGTCCCTGGAACTACACTAGGCATGTTGGCAGCATGTTGGATTGCTCCTGACAGCCTAATGCAATTACTAACCGCCCTTTTCAAAACCCTATTTCAGTTCTGGGAGGTCATCAGCGATGAGCATGGCATTGACCCCACTGGCAGCTACCATGGTGACAGTGACTTGCAGCTAGAAAGGATCAACGTTTACTACAATGAAGCTGCTGGTAACTATACACCACTTACTATTTCAGATGGTCATAATTTCGCTAAGTAAACCAAAGCAAAAGTCAGGTGTATAGATGTACAGTTTATTATAGTTGGGACAGCTACTGTAAAGGAATTTGCTATTGACCATTGACCCTTTGTTTAAGGACTCTGAGTCTTTCCAAGATGGCTTTACTTAATACTCTTTCCCTTCTGTCACTGCAGCAGTCTTTCCAGTGAGCTGTGCTGAGGCTGCTCAGGGCAAAGCAGCCTGCTAACTGCAAGTCTGTTATACTGGTGTTTGTTCCTTTTACAGGTAATAAGTATGTACCCCGTGCAATCCTTGTCGATTTGGAGCCTGGTACAATGGACTCTGTCCGATCTGGACCATTTGGCCAAATCTTCAGACCTGACAACTTTGTCTTTGGTATGTAACATTATGTGTAGCTGCAGCTGCTGTAGCCTTTGGCTCCTGGGTTGAGACAATGAATTTGAAACATCTCTGTAGAACTGTTTACATTAATGTTTCTTACTGCATACATTCAGTGTGCCCTCCATGTTTTTGGGTTGTTTGCATGAAACTTAAATGGAATAATTTAGCTCTTAACTGGTGGACTTGAAAAGTCCAAACACAAATGGAATCACAGTATAAACAATAGTCAGTTAATTGTAGTAAATTGATATAGCTTGGTAAAACTATTCCCCTTTGTCCATAAATTAGGGTTTAATAGTGTTTGTGCCTTGCACACAATATCCTAAACAGAGTATGTGAAACAGAGCTGCTCCTTCATATTCTGATTAAATCAGCATCTTTCCACTCCACCTTCCAGGTCAGAGTGGTGCTGGAAACAACTGGGCAAAAGGCCACTACACAGAGGGAGCTGAGCTAGTGGACTCTGTCCTGGATGTGGTAAGGAAGGAATCGGAAAGCTGTGACTGTCTACAGGGTTTCCAGCTGACCCATTCTCTAGGTGGTGGCACAGGGTCTGGGATGGGAACTCTCCTCATCAGCAAAATTAGGGAAGAGTACCCAGATCGTATCATGAACACCTTCAGTGTAATGCCATCTCCAAAGGTGTCAGACACAGTGGTTGAACCCTACAATGCCACCCTTTCTGTCCACCAGTTGGTGGAGAATACAGATGAAACCTACTGTATTGACAACGAAGCCTTGTATGACATTTGCTTCCGCACACTGAAACTCACAACTCCTACCTATGGGGACCTCAACCACCTGGTCTCCATTACCATGAGTGGTGTGACAACCTGCCTCCGGTTTCCCGGACAGCTGAATGCTGATCTCCGCAAGCTGGCAGTCAATATGGTGCCTTTCCCCCGTCTGCATTTCTTCATGCCAGGGTTTGCTCCGCTAACTAGCCGTGGAAGCCAGCAGTACCGGGCTCTGACAGTGCCAGAACTAACGCAGCAGATGTTTGATTCTAAAAACATGATGGCAGCCTGTGATCCCCGCCATGGCCGCTACCTGACTGTGGCAGCAATATTCCGTGGCCGAATGTCCATGAAGGAGGTGGATGAGCAGATGCTTAATGTCCAGAACAAAAACAGCAGCTACTTTGTCGAATGGATCCCCAATAATGTCAAGACGGCTGTCTGTGACATTCCCCCCCGTGGCCTCAAAATGTCTGCCACTTTCATTGGGAACAGCACAGCTATTCAGGAGCTGTTCAAGAGAATCTCTGAGCAGTTCACGGCCATGTTCCGGCGTAAGGCTTTCCTGCACTGGTACACTGGTGAGGGCATGGATGAGATGGAGTTCACTGAAGCAGAGAGCAACATGAATGACCTGGTCTCAGAATATCAGCAATACCAAGATGCCACTGCTGATGAGCAGGGGGAATTTGAAGAGGAAGGAGAGGAGGATGAGGCTTAAGGCAGTTGGTACCAGAGGAACTCTACTAAAGCAGGCATGTGGTCAGAATGAATTCTGATAATGGTGATAAAGCATGTTCTTTGCCATGTACTTGATTATCCTCTCTCAGCATTATGTAACTTTAACAAAGATCTCTATGTAATAATTGTCAAGTCAAGTTTATTGACAGCATTGATCTTAAAGTTTAAGACACATAAAGGCATGTGTTCAAAATGTCTCCTGGTTTGTTTCTTTAAAATAGGTCTCCACTTCTCATTCAGCATACCTTTTTCTATATAGTCTTTTTAACTTCACATTCAATGCTTCTTGATATGGCGTTAAGTACTTGCTACATAACCATCTTGATCTAGTCAAAGATTTAATGCTGCTTCACTAGTTACTTTTTTTTTTTACAGACAAATTAATCTCCGCCATGCATTACTTGTTTACCAAGCGAGATACAGTAAGGATCTTAATCTACCTCTAACTGGCATAAATGCAAACAACTTCCTTTTACAGCTTCTTATAATGGAGACTCGAACTGCCAATAAAATCAGTGACATGACTGGGGGATGGGCGATAGAGGGGGAATATAATCATTAACTATACTGAGAGAACCTTACATACACTTAATTTTTTAAACTCTATTATCGTAGGAAATCTTCTACTAATCTGTTGAATTCTTCTGCAAAGCGTAAATGTAGATTGTGCTTTCCTTCTGGCATCAGAAACAACCTAAGAAAGAGAGTCATGTAAACTCTAAACATATACTAGTATATACAACACACAGGGCCACTGCATAACCATGCATCCGACGAAGTGGGTATTCACCCACAAAAGCTCATGCTCCAAAACGTCTGTTAGTCTATAAGGTGCCCCAGGACTCTTTTTGCTGCTTTTACAGATCCAGATTAACATGGCTACCCTTCTGATACTTGCATAACCATGGTAACCAAGTGCAAAATTTGAAGCGTTGTCTGAGGTTTTTTCTTTTTAAACACTTCAGATTTCCTTGGGTATAAAGTCAGAATCTGGCTCCTCATGTTAATAATTAGCTAAATTATTCTTAAAATTGATGCCTGGACAGTCTGCCACTAGTGCCTACAAATCTAAATGCCATCTCGGGGGGAAAACAAATTGGTGTTGGATCAGGGTCTAATGTGTTACATGAGCTGTAATTGTCAATCTCTGGGAAACTGTCTGTCAGCTACTTGCCAGCAGCCAGATACTTAGTTTCCACTAGCAGGTATAGAGGGTTAATGTTCCAGAGGTAGCATGAGATGTTACAACATCTCACTGATGCTTCCTATGAGGCAACACTGGAATAGAGTGTACAGTACTTGCCTTCAGGGAAAAGAGCAGCCTGATGGTCATGAGTTGAAGTGATCCCCTTTTTCAGAGGAGGGAGTAGCAATGCTGGAGTGGATGGAGGAGATTCATGGTGAGGGCAGCATGACACTAAGTGTGCCAGCTAAGTAACTAATGGGTTGGGCTGGGTATTTCCTAAATTTTGCTAACAGAGCAAACCTGTATAAATAGGGAAGCGTGTAAAGTAAACTCTAGCTTTCATTTTGACAGAGGTTAAACTAGCTAACTAAATAGAACTTCCCTGTTTTGCTTCATAAAAATGGCTTCTGTTTTCCTAACCCTACTCTACTGCTAGTCTGCACTGTCTGTTGGAAATAGTAATAAAATGGAGCTCTAGCTGACTGACCACAGCTAGGAAGAGAATTAAAAGCTGTATTCCACATGCTAAGAGGATGCATTTCCACAGTTTCTGGATGAGGTGAGCACTACTTCAAGATTTTGGGTAAAGGGGTTGAGAGTAACCTCTTTGGACATACTTGTAGTCTGTACAGTTTATTATGCCAAAAACACTGATGCACTTGAGCAAAATAGTTAACTGTAACTTCATGTATATTATGAGACCAGTGCCCAGTAGTAAAATCTCAGTAAATGTGTAGATAGACCGGCTATGACACTAGCATTCAGTGCTACTTGATATAACTAGGCTTCATGCTCCAGCCCTAGTATTTCAGTGCTTTGTTAGCTCTGCTGAAGGGGATAGCTATTAAATATCATATGGCACAAGGAGTGCAGTGGCAGAAATTCAGATGGGTGTAAGTGGTCTTAACTACACAGTTTCACTTTTAGATTAATAGATTCCAAGGTGAGAAGGCACCATAGTGTATAGCTCACAGGCCACAGACCTTTCCTAAAATTAATTCCTAGAACATGTATCCTTTTATTAAAAATAAAAAAAAATCAGTACTGATTTAAAAATTGCTAGTGATAGAGAACGCACCATAACCCCTGGAACACTAGTCCAGTGGTTAAGTACCCTCACTGTTAAAAATTTACACCTTTATTTCCAGTCTAAATTTGTCTTGCTTCAATGTCCAGCAACTGGATCATGTTATACCTTTCTCTGCTAGATTGAACATCCCACTATTAAATATTATTCCCTATATATGTACTTAGACTGTAATTAATTCACCCCTTAACCTTCTCTTTGAGCTCCTTGTCTATTTATCTTAAACATTTCACTATAAGGCATGTTTTCTAATCCTTTAATCATTCTTGTGGCTCTTCTCTGAACCCTCCAATTTATCAACATCCTTCTTGAACTATGGGTACTAGAACTGGACACAGTATTCCAGCAGCAGTTGCACCAGTGCCAAATACAGAAGTAAAATACTCTCTACTCCAATTCAAGATTCTCCTATTTATACACCCAAGGATAGCACTAGTCCTTTTGGCCATGGTGTTACATTGTGAACTCATTATCAGCTGATTATTCACTCCCAACTCTCTTTCAAAGTGACTGCTTCCCAGGATAGAGTCCCCATCTTGTAAGTATGACCTGCCTTCTTTGTTCCTAGATGTACACCTTTACATTTAGCCACATTAAAATAGGTATTGTTTGTGCCCAGACTGCTCTATATCAGTGACCCGTCCTCTTCATTATTTACCACTCCCCAAATCCTTGTGTCATTGCAAACTTTCAGTAGTGATTTTGTTCTCTTCCAGGTTATTGATAAAAATGTTCATAGCATAGGGCCAAGAACCAATCCCTGTGGGATGCACTAGAAATGCATTTGCTTGATGATGATGATGCCCCATTCTCAGACATTTTGAGACCTATCAGTTAGCCAGCTTTTAATCCTTTTAGCTCCTTAGTACTGTTTTTAAAAAGGAGTATAATGTAAAAAGGGTAGTCTGCACTGCTCTCAATGTACCATTCTGGGGATGCTTAAAAACAACTCTCAGTGTCTGAGAAATTCTGCCTAAAGATTTTCCATTTCCATATTGCGTGTTCACTTCTTCCCTTCCCAAAAGGTGCTTCAAAACTGCAGCTGAAGATATGACTCACCGTGACCCTTTGATGTGCTTGTGAAGATATTCAGCGTGAAACTGTGGTACCAAAGGGTCTTTCCCACCATGTATTATAAATGCTGGACACTTTATGTGAGGCAGTAAATGTTGACAAATGTTACCTGAAAAACACAGGTTAAGGTTATGCTCTTTATTTTAAAATATGAAAGATTAAAATGGAAAAAATAGTTAGAAACTAGGAACTTCTATTGTAGCTCTTACCACTAGCACTCATTGCCATGTACAATGTAGTCACCCTACCACAGAGGGATAAGCACGTGTCAAACTTACGCTCTCTAGCATCAGTACAAAAACGTCTCTTTCCCCAAAGATGAAATACATAATATACTTCTACTTCTGTGTGACGGGCTGTTGACTAATGAGCCATCAATACGTAGCAAAGCCAGTGCACGAAATATTTGTGGCACCCACTTTTCTAAACATTCTAACTGCAGGTAACTAGACAACGCATGGATTTCTTGGCTATAATTTATCTCTTCAGTCTCTGACGTCTGCCATCTCATGTTTATGCTACTGTTGGTTATTCTAGGTCAGGGATCGGCAACCTTTGGCACACGGCTCACCAGGGTAAGCACCCTGGAGGGACAGGCTGGTTTGTTTACCTGCTGCTTCTGCAGGTTTGACCAATCGCAGCTCCCACTAGCTGTAGTTTGCCACTCCAGGCCAATGGGGGTGGCAGATGTGCTAGTCACCGCTTCCCCTCAGCCCATGCCGCTTCCTGCAGCCCCCATTGTCCTGGAACAGTGAACCACAGCCAGTGGGAGTTGCGATCGGCCGAGCCTGCGGACATGACAGGTAAACAAACTGGCCTGCCAGGGTGCTTACCCTGGCGAGCCACGTGTTGAAGGTTGCTGATCCCTGTTCTAGGTTATCAAGCTGCAGGTTACCTGACAATTTTTATACCATAGGTTTAAAAAACTAAGTATATAAATATACAGTAATACCTACTCATAATGGACATTTCTCTTTGTAATAGGTGTACACCTAATATAGAATTAACCAAACCAGTCAAAGGTTTTTTCTGTACTTTCATTTAATGCAAGTATGAAAATGTGCATTCTGCTTCCCTTTTCCACACACCCACATTATGCTACCACACAGCAATACAGTTTATGCACTCTTTGGCCAGTTTTCCATTCTTGGCTTTGGCTCCTGCTTTCATGAGTGAGTTTCTGGGTAAATCAAGGAGGGGAGAAACTTTCATTTGATATTCTAGACCTTCTCAAACAATCTTTACTTTCAATTTGCAAAGCTTTCTTCACAGATATCGGCAGCCTGAGAACCCAGTTCAACTGTCTATACTCATGCTGTCCCAGCTCTCAAATCCCTCATTGCTAGTTTTAAATAATGCTGCCTTCCCCACCCCCATTGCCTTATTTTTTCAATTATTGCACAGTAATCCTTTTCACCTGGTGCTTTTCATTCCAAGGATCTTAAAGCAGTTTTTCAATGCTTAAGCATCAGAACAGCAAATATAGAAAGGTGAAGTCGCTTGCCCAAGGTTACACAAACAGGAAATAGACCCAACTGTCCTCTGTTTTAATCACCAGATTGTACTTCCTCCCTTAGCACAGTTGGTATGCTTTGCAGGAACATTCTTCAGTTTTGCGGCTCTAAGCCACTCGTGCAGCGTCTCCTTAAATGTTACCATCCTGAGTGAGTTTATAATTTATTTTTAGAGTTGCTTGTGCCATCAGCTTTCCTACCTATTCATGGCAAATAGTCTTGAGAAATGTTAAGAAACAGGCTGTGTTTGAGTACAAGTTTTCGCTATTCTACTTAAGTCATGTTCATGTATGATTTCCTTTCATTCAAACTGGAGTTAATCTAGTACTTGTATTTGTCCCTTTTCTTGATTTCATCCACTGGTACCTTGATGCATAACTGGCTCTCAGTAGAAAAGTAGCTAACTGCCTTGCACAGATGACCTAAAGTATCAGAGGGGTAGTTGTGTTAGTCTGGATCTGTAAAAAGCAACAGCGTCCTGTGGCACCCTATAGATTAACAGATGTATTGGAGCATGAGCTTTCGTGGGCGAATACTCACTTTGTCAGACGCACTAATGGAAATTTCCAGAGGCAGGTATAAATATGGAGGCCAGAATCAGTCTGGAGATAACGAGGTTAGTTTAATCAGGGAGGATGAGGCCCTCTTCTAGCAGTTGAGAAACTGCTTTCTGCAGTTTCTCCTCCCCTTGGTGTTCACACCTCAGCTGCCAGAAGAGGGCCTCATCCTCCCTGATTGAACTAACCTCATTATCTCCAGACTGATTCTGGCCTCCATATTTATACCTGCCTCTGGAAATTTCCATTACGTGCGTCTGATGAAGTGGGTATTTGCCCACAAAAGCTCATGCTCTAATATGTCTGTTAGTCTATAAGATGCCCCAGGATTCTTTGTTGCTTTTTACGGATGACCTAGTGTACACTGGATCAGATCATGCACAATGCTGATGGCTGAGTGCTGCCAACTATTGCGGACGTCAGAGGGAGCTGAGAATGCTCAGCACCTTCCAGTGCTTGGTCCAATTACAGCATCTAGGCAAGTCAACTAGTTGTTAAATGTTTCCAGGTGGTCTTTTTCCAGGGACACTTATTTCACAGGTGCTGAAAACTGTGGCCACTAAAGGCTGTGACTATGGCTGTCCACCAAGGTTTCACTGCATATATGTCCCAGACTTATGCTTACCCCTATCTAAGGGGGTGCTATTAAAAAAATGACAAGACTGGAATACAACTTGTTAAGATGCCTCCCTACTGGGAGAAATTATGGTATAAGCTGACTGGCGTCTCTCTTACAAGTCTGTCTCTGGATTTGAAGAAGTAAAATGTAAGGAAACACTTTCCTTGTAGTCATTTGATGCCTACTGTCTATTCAGAATCATTGTCAGATATTTACTATTTTGGTTAGAAGAGCTAAAGGAAAATGTACATAAGGGAATCTTGGGCTCTTTGCCTTGTGTGCACCATATGTACTGTATATATTTGCACTCAGCAATTTAAAAGCAAATTTGCTATGAATTAAAACAGAAAATTGCTGTTTAGCATTTAGGGTCCATCTTGTTGGCAAAGTTCTCTTTAGTAAAACTTTATTCCCAAAGATTTTTAAAAGTCAAGGTTAAAAATAACATGGCTGGTACTGAATTATAATGACTTATTTTAGATGCTGTATCTTTGGCTGTATTTTAACTATGCTTTGTTAAATCTGAACTACAAATCTTTGAAAACCAAACTTCCCTGCCCTGCTTTCAATACCTACTGCTACTTGTAGCCCAAAAAGCATTTGTTTTATGGTTTCTATCTCCTATCTCTAGAGTAGAAAATATTCCCTCATTGAAAGAATTGAAAATGAATCTGAGAAGAAACTCTCCAGCTACATCTATTTAAAAATATTTTAGTTAACCTAGGCGTGTGACAAAGCAAAGGCAGGGAAAATTGTCAGAACAATTTCCAAAAACTTTTTCCTCCTGTTAATCACTTAAATTCTGTGAAGTGTCTACTGTATTCACGAGCGTGAGTCAGCTGGTTAATAACACTGTGAGGTGTGTGCATCTAGTTCTTCCTTTACTGGCTACTAAGAGCAATGTTGAGATTTTTATCTGCAGCGTTTCTGCTGCTGCAATTGCAGGAATCTTACCATCTGGCATGTCAGCAAACTGAGATATTCCATCCACCCAGGCCTCACATGTTTTTGCAAAATATTCATGTCCATACATTTCTTCCATTCGTTTCCTGATCTTTTCACTCCATTTTGAAACATCTCTGATAGCTATGTAAAATGGCATTGAATACATTAAATCCTTTTCAATAAACAAATAGCATCCACATAAATATGCAAGTGTGCATTTTAAGAGCCAATTACAAATGTACATTTCAGATGCAAAATGCTGTTGGATAGTTTTTTAAAAAACCTCTCTGGAGGGAGAAAAAATAACAAATTTAATTTCAATGTCTGTATCAGAGTCCTTTCTGAGTTCAAGCTGCAAATTAATTGTTGCTACTATGTTTGCAAGGGGTGGACAAACATGCTCTCCCCCTGCACAGGGAGGAAGGAGAGCTTGCAACATGAGACACCAAAGCATGTACAGTCTCTTGGGTGGAGTTGGGGGGTGGGGGGGGGAAGGGGAAGAGTGTTTATCTACAGTCAAAGTTCAAATTATATCTATTTTTATAGGGAAAAAAAAAGTAGGGTATAAATGCCCTGCTCTAGGACAGCTTTTTGCTCTGGCCTCTGGATTGTAGCTGGCAGATGGTTATTCACCAGTGTTCAATGTCAGGAAGTCTTTACTAAGGCATTTCAGCAGGCTGACATCACGGTACATTTGCAACATTCTTAGAGGAAATCCAGGACCTGCGTACTCAATGAAGTCCTGCTGACTCACTGCATTTTATGCAAAGCTGTACAAATAATCTGGCATTCTACTTTACTCACCTGTTTGACAGGTTTAGAAATGTTGCATATCTCCAGCTGTCAATAATACCCATAAAGTAAATGTCCCCAAGAGTGACAACTATCTTACAGTCTTGCGCTAGAGAAGCAAAGACTAATACTGTCACAACAGAAAAGGAGCGAGAACTGAAAGTTCCTGAGTCACCAGACAGCAATGGCAATTGCTAACAGAGAGCTCTTAAAATGGCTTCTGATAGCGTGGGAAGGACTAAAGAGTTCAGTAAATAATATGAAATACAACCTGTTTGACCAATCACAAGACTGTAGTGACTAAAAGATGTTCTATAATAGCTGTTCACTGATTGTATGGGAAATGAGATTGGTCATCCCAGTCCACTTGTTACTGAACAGATGTCTCCTTCACAAAATCTACCATTTTATTTGCTGCTGTGGTTGGCAGTCTTAGTAAAGAAGCCAAAAATTGAGAGGGCCTGGAGACCAGATAACCCTTGTCCACCCATTCACACTTCTCTCTTTTTTATGTGTAAAAAAAAAAAAAGGGGGGGGGGGCATTTCTGAGCTCACTGGTGCCATTAGCTATTTTGCAGAGGAGTGCCAAATGGTCTCATCCTGCACCAGTTAAATCCATCATAATACCACCATTGAATTCAGTGGTGCAGGACTGAGCCCACAGATTTGAGATCAACAATATAAGAGACCATGTAAAAGACAGTGAAATAGTATTTATGCAGTTGTAATAGTGGCTAAATAATCAGAACTATGTTTCATACTGGAAACACAAGGCTTCTTATTGGTGCACAAGCGCTTTTGTTCTGATATAGTCCCTTCACTGCTCTCTTACTACCACTATGACAAATGATGTCCCTTTTCAACAAAAGGGCAGTATCTTCATTAACAGTAATTGTAAATAGGTATTTGACTTTCAAACGAAATGTAGAACTTATTATCTGAGAAGTACTTATTCATGTGAGCTCTTTGCTTAAGGCAAACAAACTGTGTACAGCCTTCTCTTTTCAACTTTTTTTGACAACCTAACTCCTTTTTTTCCAAAAATAACCATAGCTGTATTAGTAGGAAGAGATTTTTCTATATACCTGGAGAAATGTGCCCTTGATTCTAAACTAGGCTCTGTCTACTCATTGGACTTTGGTAATCAGAACCGCATCAAATTTGGATACAAAGCAAATTATGAATAATTTTCAATAAACAGCAATATGCAATTTCTAGAAGAAATAATTTCCCCTGACATTTCTCAGGTCACTGAAATCAGCTTTTTTTTCTTTTTTCTGCATGTTAAGTTTATTTCTTTAGGTTTTTCAGCCTTTTTTATTGTGCTAGAAAAATTGCAGTTAGCCAGAAATCAGAAATCCGGGGTCTCTTTACTTTACAAAGTGTTTTTTGTCAATAGAGCAAAGAATTTCAAGGGAATTAAAGTGTCATTTTTTCCTGCACATAAATGAACTTTGTCATTTTCTGATTGTGTATTCTGACCTTGGGGGGGGGGGGAGTTCTTGCTCATTATCTGCTAGAGTACTAGATATTACACACTTTTAAAGAGTTTTGCTGTTGTTCCTAAAGAAAGTTTTTTTCCTTATTCTGTCTGATTGCACCTAAGGTGTGTGGTGTGGGTTTTTTTTTTTGGGGGGGGGGAATGTCTCACTAAAATTTTTAATCTATTCCTGTATTTACTAAAATAGGGAATTTTGTGATCTGCATTATTTCGTTTAACTTGTTACATGTTTGTAATTACTTTAAAGGATCAATACAAAGATAACTGAAGAGACCTTAGTATGATACAGGAAGAGACTCAGTTATTTGTCATCAGACGTTTCTCCATTCACGCAATTAATACTTACCATTGTAAAGCTTCAGATCCTCCTGAGTAACAACAGCATTTGCTCCCCAAACAACTAACTTGTGGATGAGGGTTGGATATTTTGCAGCTGCTATCAGAGCTGTAATCCCACCATCACTCCATCCCAGCATAGAGAAGTTCTTAAACTTCAGTGCCTTGATTGGTGTGAGAAAATTACAGTAAAAATCATGGGCCTTCATTACTAAACGGTTGTATCTACCTACAGTCAAATGTTTCTTGAAAACAAATAACCTTGAGATTTTGGTTGAAGTTAGTTAAATTACAACTAACACACACAACTAAAAATACAAATACAGCCTCCTTTGTTGAATGGTGGAAGACTTAGGGACAAGTTCAAATATCTAGAAATTATATTTTCCCCCACTATGGTTTGGGCTATTTAATGAAGCAAAGGCTAATTATATTGACAGTAGATTTTACATTAAATCAGGCAGCACTTAAAAAAACTATATAAAGTAAAAGTGTGATGCTGCTAGGTTCTTGGATTGTCTTCCTGTAGATCTGAAGAATCTGTATGGCAGTGGGTGACTGCATCTTAGAAGAGACTGCGCCCTGGTCTACACTAAGATTTTACATCGGTATAGTACTTCTCTCGGGTGAGAAAAATCCACACACCTGAGAGAGGTAGCTGTACTGAGCTAGTCCCCAGTTTAGACAGCAGTAGACAGAGGGAAGAACAACTTCGTTACTGCCTCTCGGGGAATGGATTACCAATAGCAAGGGGATTGGCATAGGTAGTGTCTACACTGTAGCATTTTAAGTGTAGACAAGCCCTGAGAAGCAGTTACTAAAGAGTCTTAAAAAAATATAAAGGTTAATAAAATCTGGGAAAACAAGAGCTGGCTTGCTGACACTTGTTGTTAAATATCTATTGTGGGTTTTAGAGAGTGTACATCTGTGCGAGCTACCTACACTGGCCAAACTTTTTAAAAGCATCCACTAATTTAGAATGCTTCAAATTTTGGGTGTCCAACATGAAACAGCTAGGGTCTGATTTTATGAGGTGCTGAGCACTCCAAATACGAGCTAGGGTCAATGTAAGTAGCTGAGGGTGCATTTCACCACTGAAAACTAGGCTTAGAGGGTTCAAGTTTTTAAAAGTAACCACAAGTTAGCTCCTGCAGATGTGGTCACCCAAAATCTGAGTACTTCAATATCTAAGCAGTTTGGTACAAATCCACCTTTTTGTGTGCTTAGAGGCATGGTTTTGGCATGTGTTAAATGTGAAGCTGGATTGAAGCTACTTGGAAAACTTGATCTGAAATAACCAAGAACAGGTCAAATAGCAGTATACTTTAAATACTACTTCATGATGAGTTTCAATTAAAAATGTTTATGTTGAAATGACTGCCTTCTCCTAAGGGTACGTCTTCACTACCCGCCGTATCGGCGGGTAGCAATCGATTTCTCGGGGATTGATATATCGCGTCTCATCTAGACGCGATATATCGATCCCCGAACGCGCTCATGTCGACTCCGTAACTCCACCAACGCGAACGGCGGTAGCGGAGTCGACATGGGGAGCCGCGGACGTCGATCCCGCGCCGTGAGGATGGTAAGTAATTCGATATCAGATACTTTGACTTCAGCTACGTTATTCACATAGCTGAAGTTGCGTATTTTATATCGATTTTTCCCCATAGTGTAGACCTGCCCTAAGGGAGCAAGATTGTATCCCAAAAATACCTTAATTCATCCTTTGTACTCCCCCCTAGGACTTGGTAGATTCTAGGTCACATTCTCTGCTGCACCAAGATCCACTAACAGCAGGAGGAGGGTGAGAGGGTGGCGGGGACAATCAGGGAGCCAGTTATGGCTCCCTGTTTCTGTAGGCTATCTTGTGCTGGCTCTGGTCCTGTAGTATGACTGCATTTCACTTAAAATTACCTCTGTCCAGGGCCCCATACGTAGTATGGCCATGTACGGTATGACATTAAAACAATCTACAATTAAGTTGCTATATAGCATAAGCTTTCATTTGAGTCAAATGTAAATCAACACAAGGGAGTCTGCAGTCAGCCTGAAACAATAATTCAGAGACGTGTGAACTAATCCCATTTGGCTCAATGGGATGTTAAAATTGAAGTATCAGAAGGTTTTAAATATCAATATTAACAATCTCACTGCTGAAAATTTTAGGTGCAATGCTAATGTGCTCATTGGTCTTTGTTGGATGTAGTGGTAGGCATTGGAGCAGGATGCAGTGAAGCAGGCTTAAAATGTTCTTTTTCCATATTAAATTCTGCTAGTAGTGTTTATAAAGAGGTTTTTATTTCAAAAAGGGATCTAATTCAGATGGTAGATGGTAATATAAAGTACTGACACCTGTCTTAAGCTGTTATTGTTTCTTCAGAATCTCAACTTTCATTTTATTAAGAAAAACTTATAGCAGTGAGTTGAGAAGAAAATTTCAAAAAATATGAACCAAGTCTAACAGAGACAGATTCTAGAGGTTTAGTCTACACTACAAAGTTTTGCCAGCCTAACTATAACAGCTAGGAGTGTGGACAAATATCACAACCCCTAGCTCACAAATCTATGGGTATGGCTACACTGGCGATTTGCAGCGCTGGAAAGCCTCCACCAGCGCTGCAATTAGTAAGTGGCCACACCTGCAGGGCACTTCCAGCGCTGCAACTCCCTGGCTGCAGCGCTGGCCGTACACCTCACTCAGCATGGGGAATAAGGATTCCAGCGCTGGTGCTGCAGCGCTGGTCATCAAGTGTGGCCACACACCAGCGCTGTGATTGGCCTCCAGGGTATAAGGATGTATCCCAGAATGCCTGTTCAGCCACTCTGCTCATCAGGTCAGACTCTACTGCCCTGGCCTCAGGTGACCCGTCCTTTAAATGCCCCGGGAATTTTAAAAATCCCCTTCCTGTTTGCTCAGCCAGGTGTGGAGTGCAATCAGTGAATCTTTACAGGTGACCATGCCTCCACGTGGCAAACGAGCCCCAGCATGGAGCAATGGCGAGCTGATGGACCTCATCAGTGTTTGGGGGGAGGAATCTGTGCAGGCACAGCTGCGCTCTAGCCGTAAGAATTATGATACCTTTGCCCAGGTATCAAGAGCCATGCTGGAAAGGGGCCATGAGCGTGACGCGCTGCAGTGCAGGGTTAAAGTAAAGGAGCTGCGGAGTGCCTATTGCAAAGCACACGAGGGGAACCGCAGATCTGGCGCTGCCCCCACGACCTGCCGGTTTTACAAGGAGCTGGATGCGACTTATGGGGGTGACCCCTCTGTAAATCCAAGGACCACGATGGACAGTTCAGAGCCGGTAGAGGAGGGGGAGGGGGAGGCAGACAGTGAGGCTACTGTGGTGGGGGAAGACACCCAGGAGGCATGCAGTCAGGAGCTCTTCTCAAGCCAGGAGGAAGCTAGCCAGTCGCAGCCCCTGGAACTGGTGCAGAAGAATCACAGGAGCAGGTCCCAGGTAAGCAGCTTTTATTGCAATGCAAAGGTTTTGGGAGAGGAGGGGGGGTGGTATGGCTGCATGCCTAGACATGGAATATCCCATTGATGTGGTCTATCACGTTGCGGTAATCTGCCTCTGTAATCTCTTCAAAAGTTTCTGCAAGAGCATAGGCAATTCGCGTGACCAAGTTTAAAGGGAGAGCCAGTGTGGTCCCTTGTCCCAGTCAGGCTAACGCGTCCGCGCCACTGTTCCAGGAGGGGCGGGGGAACCATGGCTGCACACAGGCAAGCTGCATAGGGGCCAGGGCGGAATCCGCATTGTTGTAGGAGACCCTCCCTTGCTTCTTTGGCAACCCGCAGCAGGGAGATATCTTCAAGTATTAACTCCTGTGGGAAATGGAGGGAGTGTTTCAGTGCAGGTCTCCCAACTGCTGCTTGCTTCCTGCCTTTAACAAAGCCCAAAAACAGGCAGTGTACCCATGAAGCAAAAAGCACCCTGCCCAGGCAAACCGCGGCAGGAACCCCAGGGTTAATTACCATTACCATTTCTGGGAGGCTGTGAATTCTCTAGCTGTGTTTGAAATGTCTGAGGAATGCTACAGTGTGAGACTTGAAACTAACTTCAGATTATACACAATGCAGGCTCTCTTAAAATGTATCATTTGCTGTATTTTTATAGTGACCTTGACTAGTCCTGGGCCGGTCTTATCAGTGACTGAAAGAAAGCTTCAAAACCTCAGAAGGAAGCCTAACAAAAGCAAGGAAGATTTGGTGAAGGCAGTTATGAACCAGTGTGCAACAGAGAATAAAACTGTGCAGGAATGGAGAGAAAAGATGCAGCACTGGAAGGAAACAGAAAGCAGGAGAAAGGCGTTGACGCTGAAGAAAACCACGAGGCAGCTTATAAACCTCATGGCGCGCCAAACAGACTGTATGCATTCACTGGTAGCAATGCAGGCAGAGCACTACCGTGCCAAACCCCCACCCTCCCAAACCTCTTTCCCCTATGCACCAATGTCAGCTCCAAGTCCCGTTCCCCAGCATCCAGGTTCTTACCTACACCATCACCAGCTGCCCCCGACACCTGTACGGTCACCTATGAGCCCAGAGAACTACGACTCTTACCCTCTGCACTCAACCCCCATCACCATGCAACAGTACAATCCTGAGGTGAACAGCACTCCTGGCAGTACATATGCAAAACTATGAATGTACAGTTCAACAACCAACCCCCCTGCCCGTTTACTTCCTTTTTTTTAAATAAATGATTTCTTTGATTATGAAACAGTTTTTATTATTGCATAAAGTGAAAGATGACAAACCCCAAGGAAAACACAGGCACTTAAAAGCACTGTAACCAGTGCACGTCACTCCTGGTCAAGGCAAAAAACATTACTGTTGGCTTTCAGCCTCAAATTCCTCCCTCAAGGCATCCCTAATCCTTGTTGCCCTGTGGTGGGCGTCTCGAGTAGCCCTGCTGTCTGGCTGTGCAAATTCAGCCTCCAGGACTTGCACCTCATTGGTCCATGCCTGGCTGAATGTTTCACCCTTCCCTTCACAAATATTATGGAGGGTACAGCACGCGGATATAACCGCAGGGATGCTGCTTTCCCCCAAGTCTAGCTTCCCATAAAGCGCCCACCAGCGCCCCTTTAAACGGCCGAAAGCACACTCCACAGTCATTCGGCATCGGAATCGGCTCAGCCTGTATTTGAAACGGTCCTGGCTCCTGTCCAGCTTCCCTGTATAGGGTTTCATGAGCCAAGGCATTAATGGGTAAGCGGGGTCCCCAAGGATCACAATGGGCATTTCAACGTCCCCTACTGTGATCTTTCGGTCTGGGAAAAATGTCCCTTCCTGCATCTTCCTGAACAGGCCACTGTTCCGAAAGATGCGTGCATCATGCACTTTTCCAGGCCAGCCTGTGTAAATGTCAATGAAACGCCCACGGTGATCCACAAGCGCCTGGAGAACCATAGAGAAATAGCCCTTGCGATTAATGTACTCGTAGCCTAGGTGGGGTGGTGCCAGAATAGGAATATGCGTCCCATCTATTGCCCCTCCACAGTTAGGGAAACCCATTTCTGCAAAGCCATCCACAATGTCCTGCACGTTCCCCACAGTCACGGTTCTCCTTAGCAGGATGCGATTAATGGCCCTGCAAACTTGCATCAACACGATTCCAACGGTCGACTTTCCCACTCCAAACTGGTTCCCGACCGACCGGTAGCTGTCTGGAGTTGCCAGCTTCCAGATTGCAATAGCCACCCGCTTTTCCACCGTCAGGGCAGCTCTCAATCTTGTGTCCTTGCGCCGCAGGGTGGGGGCGAGCTCAGCACACAGTCCCATGAAAGTGGCTTTTCTCATACGAAAGTTCTGCAGCCACTGCTCATCATCCCAGACTTCCATGACAATGTGATCCCACCACTCACTGCTTGTTTCACGAGCCCAAAAGCGGCGTTCCACGGTGCTGAGCATTTCCGTTACCGCCACAAGCAATTTCATGTCACCCGCATTAGGCAAATCCATATCATCATCGGACTCCTCACTGTCACTTTGGAGCTGAAGGAATAGCTCAACTGCCAAACGTGATGTGCTGGCGACAGTCATCAGCAAATTCCTCAGCAGCTCAGGCTCCATTTCACACACTGAAAGCGTGCTGCACTCACAATGGCAAGAAACGTGGACGGCGAAACTGTGACTGCTGGGAAGTGAAGCGATGCACCACGGGGCGTTGGAACAGGAAGCGGAATGACCCACACATTTCCTTCCCCTTCCCACAATACTCAGCGCCAAAACGGGACGAGGTGCTCTGTGGGATAGCTGCCCACAATGCACCTCTCAGTACAGCGCTGCAAATGCTGCAAATGTGGCCACACTGCAGCGCTGGCCCTGCACAGCTGGACGACCAGCGCTGCAAACTACCAGCGCTGCAACTCGCCAGTGTAGCCATACCCTATGCCTGAAAAACCCCCAGGTTGGACACAACTATGCTGGCAGAAGAATGCTTCTGTTGGCATAGCTAATGTCATTTGGGGCGATGGTGTAGCTATGCCAGCACAACTCTGTCTGTTGGCTTACACTGCATCTCCACAAGGGGGCTCTGTTAGCATAGCTAAACCACTATATGGCAAAGGATTTGTAGTGTAGTCAATATCAGTCTGTAGAAAGCCAGTAGTTCTTCGTCGAGTGATTGCTGCTATGCATTCCAGTTAGGTGTGCGCGCCGTGCGTGCACGGCTCTTTGGAAGATTTTTACCCTAGCAACTCCGGAGGGTCGGCTGGGCGCCCCCTGGAGTGGCGCCGCTATAGCACTAGATATATACCCCAGCCGACCCGTCCGCTCCTCAGTTCCTTCTTCCCGCCCGTGACGGCCGTTGGAACAGTGGGGTGCTCTCTTGACCTCCACATCCCTAGCGTATCTCTGGTTCTATTGTATATAGTTAGTTAAAATAGTTAAATAAGTTAGTTAGTTAGTGAATTAAGGGGAATTAGGGGGGCTAGCCCCTCTTTTTCCCGAAACGGTGCGGGCTCATGCCCAAGGCACCGGGGTTCAAGCCCTGTTCGGCTTGCCAGTGGCACATGCCGATTAGTGACCCTCACGACTCCTGCCTGCGCTGCCTCGGAGAGTCCCATCGAGCAGATAAGTGCCCAATTTGCAAGTCATTTAAGCCGCAGACTAAAAAAGAGAGAGACTTTAGGCTAAGGCAGCTCTTAATGGAATCGGCACTTAGCCCTACGGTGCCGAACCCGGCGGCTCAACAGTCCTCCTCAGTGCGAAGCGCACCAGCGGTCCCGAGCCGGTCCGGTGCCGAGACTCTTAAAAAGCTACAGCCGGCACCGGCACCCCGGCACCGGTCCCTTTCTCCGGCGAGGAAGCACAAGACGGCGCAGACGGCCTCCAAGCCTCCTGCACCGGGACCGCTCACCCAGCCACCTCCGGCACCAACTGTGGTGGTGCACAGACCATGCACAGTACCGTCGACTCTGGCGCCACAAGAGCCGTCGAGTCCGGTACCGCCCTGCTCCCCGGTGCAAACCGCAGTCGAGCTGCCTCTCCCGTCGACGCCAGAGACATTCTCGACGGCGAGAGAGCTGATAGAGCTCTCAGAGGTACCGTGTCTCCAGCCCCTGGCGCCGCCGGTGCGGGCTGTGAAGTCAGTGGGCAAACCGGCCATCATGAGGCCTCCTTCCCCTGATGGACGAGACAGAAGACGTTCCCACTCCCGGTCCCGATCACGGAGACGGTCGCCTTCTTGCCGATCCAGATCCCGGCACTGGTCACATTCCCGGTACCGTTCTCCATCTCGGCGCCGGTCGCAGTCCCGGTACCGTTCCACATCGCGGTACCGGTCGCACTCCCGGAGACGATCCCGGTACCGGTCTCACGACCGTCGGTACCGAAGAAGGTCCGGATCCCGGTACCGCTCCCGGTACCGGTCATCACGCAGCCGCTCCCGCCGACGTCGGTCGAGATCGCGGTCGACCTCCCGGTACCCGCACGATCGATGGTCCCGCTCTCGCTCCCGGCACCACGACGACCGGCACCGCTCCCCGGCACCGCTCCCCGGCATGGTACAGGGACAGACCGGCGGCATCGACGGCGCAGTCCCTGAGCGCCTCTGCCCCCCCGTGGCCTTCCCGCCAACCTTCGGTCGCCTCTCAAGCGGGCAGCGGTGATGATCTCCGGTCCG
Organism: Mauremys reevesii; assembly: GCF_016161935.1. Lineage (NCBI taxonomy): Eukaryota > Metazoa > Chordata > Testudines > Geoemydidae > Mauremys > Mauremys reevesii. The sequence goes on along the minus strand of NC_052624.1, from coordinate 170,360,116 downwards.
ACCCCCAAGGGCAGGACCATGGTCCGCAGCAGTGGGGCTTCTGGACCCCCTGGGCCTATCATGAGGCTCAAGGGGTCCCCTTACTTCAGCGACCCAGGACCTCCGACCATAGGGTGCCGGACGCCACGGTCAGCAGGCCTCCTCCATCGCCGCCGGTTGAGGCTCCACCACCACCTGTAGCGGCAGAGCATCCCGTAGATGCGGAGGCTTCGCACCTCATGGACGAACCACCTCCAGAAGCCATGGGCCAGGGCCTATCCTCGTCTTCCTCACCGGATGAGGCGGTGGCGGGGGCATCGACATCGGACCCCCCACCAATTGACCTGCGGGCCCACCAAGACCTGCTTCGACGGGTGGCACAGGCCATTGACCTCCCTGTCGAGGAAGTCGCTGAGGACGATGACCCGGTGACCAGAGTCCTTGGGGCTGAGGCTCCACTGCGAGTGGCCCTGCCCTTTATCCGGACCATTCAAAAGAATGCCAATACGATCTGGCAGTCGCCGGCGTCCATCCCTCCCACCGCTCGAGGGGTGGAACGGAAATACTCGGTTCCCCCCAGCGGGTACGAGTATTTGTACACACATCCAACTCCGGACTCCCTAGTAGTACAGTCCGTGAATGACCGGGAGCGACATGGGCAACCCGCTCCGGCACCAAAATCCAAGGATGCGCGAAGGATGGACCTGTTGGGCCGGAAGGTCTATTCGGCCGGTGGCCTCCAGCTACGGATTGCCAATCAGCTGGCTCTCCTTGGTCGCTACACCTACGACACCTTGGTGTCCCTTTCTAAATTTACGGAGCTGATACCAGCAGCCTCCAGACCGGAATTCTCAGCCCTTATTGAGGAGGGCAAGAAAGCCTCCCGGTTCTCCCTCCAGGCCTCTCTAGACTCGGCAGACTCAGGAGCCAGAACTTTGGCCTCGGGAGTGACTATGAGAAGAATCTCCTGGCTGCAGTCTTCCACCTTGCCGCCCGAGGTCCAGTACACTCTGCAGGACCTGCCTTCGATACCAAGGGCCTCTTCTCGGAAAAAACAGACTCGAGAATTCAGACTCTTAAAGATGGCCGGGTTGCCATCCGCACCCTGGGCATGCACATGCCAGCTACCCAGCGGAGGTCCTTCCGGCAGCAGCTGTACCGCCGGTTTAATCAGGCCAGGCCACGGCCTGATAATCCGCGCAGAGGCAGCGTGAACCGCCGGAGACTGTCGGGCAACCGGGGAAACCAGTCCCAAGCGCCCTCCAAAGCCCCTCAGGGGCCTAAGTCTGCCTTTTGATGGGACGCCCGAGGACGGCCCATCAGTCTCTTCACTGGATCCTTCCCCGGATCCTTCCCCGTTATTTTTCAACCGTCTGTCCCACTTCCTCCCGGCGTGGTCCCAGATAACAAGGGACAACTGGGTACTGTGCACGGTAGAGTCTGGTTACCGCCTTCAGTTTGTTTCGCCCCCTCCCTCCCACCCACCTTCCCCGTCCCTCTTCAGGGACCCCTCTCACGAGCAATTCCTCTTGCAAGAGGTCGAGTCTCTGCTGAGTTTGGGTGCCATAGAGGAGGTGCCGACCGACATGCGAGGCCGGGGATTTTATTCCCGATATTTCCTAATCCCCAAGGCGAAGGGAGGTCTACGACCTATACTAGACCTCCGAGAGCTCAACAGATACCTCCTCAAGCTCAAGTTTCGCATGGTAACCCTGGGGACCATCATTCCTTCCCTGGATCCGGGAGACTGGTTTGCCGCCCTCGATATGAAGGACGCGTACTTCCATATCGCGATTTACCCTCCCCATCGACGCTACCTGCGGTTCATAGTCAGCAACGTGCACTACCAGTTTGCGGTGCTACCTTTCGGCCTCTCCACGGCGCCGTGGGTATTCACCAAGTGCATGGCAGTGGTTGCCGCAGCCCTCCGCCGTCGTCGCATGCACGTGTACCCGTATCTCGACGACTGGCTCATCCGCGGGCCATCCCGCCAAATGGTAGCAAGTCAAATGGCCGAGATCCTAGCCCTGTTTCAGCGCCTAGGACTTTTGATAAACGCCGAGAAGTCCACTTAAATTCCACTCTCTGTGATGGAGCTAATCGGAGTGGTCCTGGATTCCAATTTGGCCAGGGCCTGCCTCCCTCGACCTCGGCACCAGGCGATGGTCTCCTTCGTCTGAGACCTACAATCCTTTCCCTCAACAACGGTGCGATCCTGCCTCTGCCTCCTGAGCCACATGGCATCATGCACGTTCGTGACTGCGTACGCGAGGCTGCGCCTTCGCCCATTTCAAACTTGGCTTGCGTCGGTGTACCGGCCGCACCGCGACCCCATAGACATGGTAGTCACGGTCACGAAACCGACCCTCAATTCACTCACCTGGTGGCTGGACCCAGAGGTCGTGTGTGCTGGAGTCCCATTCCGCCCTCCTCGCCCATCCGTCACCCTGACCACGGATGCCTCGGAGTTGGGGTGGGGGGCACACCTCGGCGACCTACACACCCAGGGGCTCTGGTCGCCCCGAGAGCTCTCCCTACATATCAATGTCAGGGAGCTGCGGGCGATCCGCCTCGCGTGTCAAACCTTCCACACCCATCTTCAAGGGCGCTGTGTGGCGGTGTTCACGGACAACACGACGGCGATGTTTTATGTCAACAAGCAGGGCGGGGCCCGCTCCTCCCTGCTTTGCACGGAAGCGATGCTCCTTTGGGACTTCTGCATTCCCCACTCGATTCACCTGGTAGCGTCCTTTCTTCCAGGAGTGCAGAACACGCTGGCCGACCATCTCAGCCGGTCGTTCCTCTCCCACGAGTGGTCCCTTCGTCCAGATGTGGTGCACACAATTTTCCGAAGGTGGGGGTTTCCCCAGATAGACCTGTTTGCCTCCAAAGAGAACAGGAAGTGCCACCAGTTCTGTTCTTACCAGGGTCGCTCCCGAGACTCCCTGTCAGACGCATTCCTCTGCTCCTGGACGGATCACCTACTATATGCCTTCCCTCCGTTCCCACTCGTACACCGGGTGCTACTCAAGCTTCAGAGGGACAGGGCTTGCCTCATACTTGTCGCTCCGGCCTGGCCGAGGCAGCACTGGTACACTTTGCTGCTCGAGCTCTCCATACGGGATCCCATTCCCCTCCCATTATGGCCGGACCTGATAACGCAGGACTTCGACAGGCTCCGCCACCCGGACCTACAGTCCCTCCATCTTACAGCTTGGTACCTGCGTGGTTGACCCACGCGGAGCGTGACTGTTCGGCGGCGGTGCAGCAAGTCCTGCTGGAAAGCAGGAAGCCTTCCACTCGCTCAACCTACCTCGTGAAATGGAAGCGTTTCGCACTCTGGTGCGATCAGAGAGGCCTTAATCCTTTCGTGGTCCCTATTCCTACGATCCTGGACTACCTCTGGTCCCTTAAGGAGCAAGGACTCGCGGTCTCCTCCTTGAAGGTACACCTGGCCGCCGTGTCCGCCTTTCGACCGGCTGTAGGAGAACGGTCCATCTTTTCCAACCAAATGGTTTCCCGCGTCCTTAAGGGTCTAGATCGCTTGTACCCGCCGATGCGGCGTCCTACCTCGTCCTGGGATTTGAACCTAGTTCTAGCCAAGCTTATGGGAGCCCCCTTTGAGCCCCTGGCCACGTGCTCCCTGCTCTACCTGTCATGGAAGACGGCTTTCCTCGTCGCTATAACTTCAGCGAGACGAGTTTCCGAGCTTCGTGCCCTAATGGTTGGTCCACCGTATACCATCTTCCACGGAGACAAGGTGCAGCTTTGACCACACCCGGCCTTCCTCCCTAAGGTGGTGTCGGCCTTCCACTTAAACCAGGACATTTTCCTCCCGGTCTTTTTCCCGAAGCCGCACACCTCAAGTCGTGAGCAACAGCTTCACACCCTGGACGTCCGCAGGGCCCTCGCATTTTACATAGAGCGTACGAAGCCCTTTCGGCGTTCGCCCCAGCTATTCGTAGCGGTTGCTGATCGCATAAAAGGCAAGCCGGTCTCCTCTCAGAGGATTTCCTTCTGGGTAACATCTTGTATCCGGACATGTTACGAGCTTGCTCGTGTGCCAGCTAGCCGCCTCACCGCTCACTCTACAAGAGCGCAAGCCTCGTCTGCCGCCTTCCTGGCCCATGTCCCCATCCAGGACATCTGTAGAGCGGCCACCTGGTCTTCTGTCCACACCTTCGCTTCCCACTACGCGTTGGTGCAACAATCCAGAGACGATGCAGCCTTCGGCTCAGCAGTCTTACACTCTGCCACGTCTCACTCCGACCCCACCGCCTAGATAAGGCTTGGGAATCACCTAACTGGAATGCATAGGAGCAATCACTCGAAGAAGAAAAGATGGTTACTCACCGTTTTAACTGTTGTTCTTCGAGATGTGTTGCTCCTATCCATTCCAGACCCGCCCTCCTTCCCCACTGTCGGAGTAGCCGGCAAGAAGGAACTGAGGAGCGGACGGGTCGGCTGGGGTATATATCTAGCGCTATAGCGGCGCCACTCCAGGGGGCGCCCAGCCGACCCTCCGGAGTTGCTAGGGTAAAAATCTTCCGAAGAGCCGTGCACGCACGGCGCGCACACCTAACTGGAATGGATAGGAGCAACACATCTCGAAGAACAACAGTTACAACGGTGAGTAACCGTCTTTTCTGAAGGCTTGTCCACACAGGAAAGTTATACTGCTATAAGCTAAGATGAGAATTTAAACTGATATACCTAGCTCCCCATGTGGACACACTTATTCTGGAAAGCTTACTCTTCATTACTAGGGCTGATTCTTTAGCTACTGTACTATTATACAGTATTTGTGAGAATGTATAAACAAGTTAATCCATGCTTCATAAGGAGGCTTGGCAGAATTTGATTTTTTTTAAAATAATTTCAGTGGATAATTTTTATTTTAAGCATTTTTTATTTTTATCAATTTAAATTTTCAGTTATGGGAAATTATAGGGTGGGGGTCAGACAATTATTTAATGACAGTGGATGTTGATATTCAAAAAGATAAAGTTTTATAGCCATTAAAACACAAATTGTCAAAATATACAAAGTAAACAGCCTTAATTCAAACTCTAGTAAGTTCTCAACCAGCATTTTTTCTTTGCCTATATGTAAGTTTCTATTGATGAAAATAATTTTTTTCATCAGTTTGTATAAAGTGAAATCAATGTTTGACATTTAATAAAAAAAAAATCCTTCCAAGCCTATTCATACATGAGATTTCAATAATCCTTTAATATATATACTTATAAACATAAAAATCTTCAAAAGCGGAAGATATGCTACACTGTTTTCTGTTGCCAAAACCGCTAGTCAATTATACTCTTAACTTTAGCACTGATTAAATGTGGATGGGATGCTGCCCTGCTTGCTATCAGATTGACTACAAAGCATCTGAGTACGTACTCGTTTTAAGGACAGCATCTTTTTTCTGTCATGCATTCATTAAGTGTTTGAAGAGAAGCAAGTAAAAGAGGAGTTCCAAGCTTTCATATTTGGAAGCCTGTCACCTGTTCATCATAGCATTTTTGTTCTGGTTGGCCAGAGTGGTACTGGCTTTGTATGTTAATCTACATATACTGCAAAGTAAGGGGCAGCTGGATTTCATGACTAGGGAAAAACATTTCTCCTGTGTTTCCTGTCAGACTTATTTTGGTTCAACTAATCTCCTTATTCAGCATACTTTAGGAAGGCTGCATTTTCAATTTCCCATGGTTCTGCAAAGTTGCTGCTGTTAAAATAATTAGCTTCGCTGTCCAAACCCTATCTGATGTTTTTGGAACATATTACATTGTCGGGATTCTTAACATAAACACAGAAACTAAAAAATTTAAATTTAGGATGCAATATTACAAGTTGCCAATGTAGTATGTAATGCTTTTATGTTTATTTTTCCTTTACATTAAAAAAAACAAAACAAAAAAAAACAACAAAACACCAACAACTTTGATTCTTTTTTTTTTTTAAAAACAAAAACACAAAAAAAAGGAAAAGACAGGAGACAGACTAGTCATGTTACTGTGTGTTGTAAATTATATTCTGTTGTGAATTGTATATTCTATGACTAAATTTTTACGATTTTTCAGGAATTCCAGGGGGGGCAGGGGCGCTTTCACGCTTTTCAGGCAGCTCATTTTGGCGCCGCCCGCGCAGCAGCGGACCGCCAGGCATGACTGCAGAGGACCGCTGGTCGCGTGGCTCGGCTGGACCTTCGCGGCTGCGGGCGGTTCGCGGGTCAGCGGCTCGCTTGAGCTGCGCAGTCATGCCTGCGGGAGGTCCAGCCGAGCCGCGGGACGAGCGCCCCCTCCGCAGTCATGCCTGCGGCAGGTCCAGTCGTCCCGGGGCTCCGGCGGACCTCCCGCAGGCATGACTGCGGCAGGTCCAGTCGTCCCGGGGCTCCGGTGGACCTCCCGCAGGCAGGACTGTGGCAGGTCCGCCGGCCCAGCCTGCCGCCCCCCCGGCGGCAGAGGACGCCCCCTAGATTTTGCCGCCCTAGGCACCAGCTTGTTTTGCTGGTGCCTAGAGCCGCCCCTGCTTACAATGGAAATGTGTCAGTTTAGTTTGCAGGATCAGATGCTAAACCTCTTAGGTTCTTGCGAAATGTCTTAACTATCACCTACTAAAGAACTTGTCAGCTACAATTATTAACCGTAGGTCTTGTTTTTCATATATAGTTTTCCTGGACTTCATGCAACTATAAAGATACAAACATTCTGGGGCAAAATATTCTGGAATAAGAACGTGCTGCTTACTTACATAATTAATTCCATGGCTAAATCTTCTGTGTGATAAAAGGAAGATGGAAGAAAAAACAGGCTTCCCAAGCAGAATGTATCTCCATCCATTTTAAGCACTTTTGCATAATTTAAGATCAGCAATTACTACTGTAAAAAATATACTCTTTGACATGCCCCTCCCCACCATCATTAAGGAAAACCAGACTTTATCTCAGAGCAGATTTACCTGCATCAGATCCACAGCATCTCTTGCATCTCTTTCAAAGAAATCTGGAGGAAAATCTCGAGCTGGAGGAATGGACTGTCCATAGCCCCGAGGATCCCAGGCAACTATTGTGAACAACTGCTTGTTCATAGATTTGAGCTGTGGTCCAAAATCACTTTGACTACTCCCTAAAAACATCATGTCCTGATAAATTAATCACCATATTACAACTACCCTATACATGCTACAAATAGACTTCATAAATTCACTTAGTTGGGACACCTAGCAGTGAAGAGATTTAGATAAATGGTATGGACCATGACCACTGCTTAATCACAACAGTATGAATAAAAATTTTACTTAACAAACATGTTTTCTTCTAATGGTATCAATGGGTAAGTGTTGGTTAACCAGATGTAAACGCTGCCATTAGCGTTGTTCATTATTATAGCTGGAATTGGAAGGCACTTATACTCTTTTTAGAGATGATCATTCATTCAGTCCTTATAGACTAAAATATAGAACACAATGGACCTGACTTTCCATTGTTTGTACCTTGTCATTTGCACCTGTGCAAAGTGAATGTACAACATTACTAAATCGGAATGGTAGCATTTTACATCCACTTTGTGCTGGTGTGAGTGACTACAGACGGTGCAAGGCAATAGAGAGTCAGGCCTAGAATGTTTGCATTTAGAAGGTTTCTGGTGTTCTAAATAAGAATAACTTTGTAAAACTGGTAACTGTTTAAAATAACTTTGATTTTTCCTAACTCTATTACATGTACCAAATTCTAGTTTTTAAAAGGTAATGCATAAAAAAGTAAAAAGTTGCTGAAAAAGATCTTACAAAAAGAGTACAAAATAGCTTTAGAAAAATCAAGAAAAAAGTACTGATATCAAGTCCTAATATGACAAATGTTCCTGACCTAACATCCCAGGAAGAAGCAGAACTGCATGATCCCCTTGTCCTGTCTGTTTATAATGCAGAGGCACTCCATTCACTTTGATTTTAGCAGATGTTATTGAAGTACTAGAAGAAAAGAAAATTATTCAACAAGTTAATATCTCATTACAGTGCAATTATTCAGTGGACTATGCAGTAATTACTAATGCTAGACACTGACAACACAGCCATATTTAAAGGGTTCTTTTTGCCTTTGTGAGGGAGGAGGTGTGAGAGAGAGAAAGAATCAAACACAGATTGCTACTGGAAAATGGAGGCAGACTACTGGGAAGTCAGGCATTTGACATTTTTACTTTATAATACTGTGCAGTTCTGCAAAGTGTCATTTTAAAATAAATTGTATCTTTGGGGAAAAAAACCAAAATGTTGCAAACCCGCATAACATTATAAAAATAAACCTCTTACTGAACACCTCCCCCTACCTCCACCCCCCAAAAAACCTGAGAAGTAATACTGCCTATCCTCCCCAGCACAGAGGATGACAGGACATTGCTTGGAGCAGAAGCCATTACTCTGTGGCAAGATGGAACATTGGGAGATCCAAAAAAGAAAAGAGGTAAGTTCTAAGTTCTGAATGACTCTCTCAGCCTGGCTATTGGAGGTGTGCAGCACATTACTAAAGTTATTGGAATGTTGTTAAAATCCTTGGTATATCACTTTTCAGCACTTCGTTCTATACAGTACCCAAATGAAGTGACAGATACAGTAGAAATAAAAGCACAAAAAGGGTTAGGTCTAGTTTGTGAGATGGACTGCGCATCCACATAGGGAAGCAAATGGGGAATAAGGCACTCCCCTTGCTGCCCTGAGCAGACTACCTGAGTGCAGGCATGCAGGTTAAAGGGGCACTGCATTCCTGTTTAGTACCCTGCCTTGCCTCTTGAGTAGGTGTGTCTGGAGACTAGGCAAAGAGCCTTGGCTTTGCACCTCCTAGGAACTGGCGAGTACAGGTAAGCCAGCATCCTAGGGATAGGAATACATTATTTCCCCTAAGTGCAAGGAGGTAACACCTCCACTTGGTTCCTGTGTAGCCCTTGCTGCTGGCATTTTTTTAACTACTGTATCATAATCATGTTAAATTATGGTGGCTTCGTATGTCACATGATACTGATGGTAGCACAATAATAGGAGATTTTAAGAAACAATCAGTGTAACTACAGCTTTAAGTGCCTACAGAAGTGTGTTAAAAATAAACAAACAAACGTTAAAGGGAAGTATCACTGTATTACTGAACTGCTTCCAAATGGCTGCTGCTGTTGCTCTGAACCTCATCCTCTGTTGCTACATAACAGAATGTGGTTTATGGTTACTTATGATCCACAAGTTGTGTAATGAAAAAACCTACAACTGGGGGCAGGGGGAATCTCATCATACAATTCAATTCAATGTAATCTGAGCAGAGGGTATTCTTCAATTAGAAAATACATTACTGTGTAAAATGTTCCAACAGGAAGAAGTAGCAAAGTAAACCTTCAAGATTACAAAAGTCAGTCACAAGCGTAGGAAAATTAATAGTATCAAAAAATTCTAAAGCATGAAGATACTTGTATTTACATAGTTTGGAATTCTGACACCATCATCACATAATTCTTAGATCATTGTTACATTGACTGTTAGGCCTTTGCTAACCTGTTACATATTTATGGCATGTAAATTAATTTGATTTTTAATATATATTACTACTTGGAATATTAAGTGGTTTTAGACCCTAAATGTTTCCAAAGTATAATCCATAAATGCAGGAACATGGTGCAGTAGAATCTGACTTATCTTGAAAAGTGATTATTTTTTACCCCTTGAGTCTCTTTCAACTGACTGTTGACGCCTGTCTGTTTCAAGTGGCTGGAGCAGAGAAAGGAGGTATTAGCGCCATTTTGAGTCATGACCTCTTTTTCTGTTCTGAATAGCAGAATTCTTGCTGGATATTGAGGAAATAAAGTACAAACCCATTTCCCATTGAAGAGGCAAGATAACTTGATTACTTTACTTTTGTGTTAACTTCTATTCCAGCCACATGAGAACTCAAATATGCAAGTGTGGGAGTTTTCTTCTATTCTACTCTCTGTAAGTTCTTATGCAGCTCTCATCACCGTAGTACCTGAGCCCCTTATAGTACTGCATTAAGTGGCATAAGTAACATTGGTCACTTGTTTTTTCTCTCTCCCTCATCCTCTCTTCAGGGGGAGAATTATGTGTGCAGGGTAGTGGATTTTCTTTTTCTTTATCAGCAGCAAAGAGTCCTGTGGCACCTTATAGATAACAGACGTTTTGGAGCATGCATGCATCCTACGAAGTGGGTATTCACCCACGAAAGCTCATGCTCCAAAACGTCTGTTAGTCTATAACGTGCCACAGGACTCTTTGCTGCTTTTACAGATCCAGACTAACACGGCTACCCCTCTGATACTTTTTCTTTATCGTATCACTATATGTTGTATTTGGAGAAGGCAAGACCAAAGAGGTGCACCTTGCACTTGGAGTGGAAGGTGATGAGGTTTATGATGGTGCTTAGTTCCTGTGGGAGTTCTTTCCACAGTATCGGACCAGTCCCCGAGAAAGCGCTGCACAGATGAGCTTTAACCTTCCAGGTTATATCCTCACTGAAGGAAGAGGTGTGTTTTTACTTTGAGAGAGCTAACCCAGATTAGCTATGTCAATTTAAAATCTAGTGGAGATAAGGCACAGATAGTCTTTTATCTCAACTAGCTACCTCAAGGTAACACTTAACTGTGAAATGTCTCTACTAGGATTTTACATCTAGAAAGCTAATTCAAGTTAGCTAGCTCCATGTAATATCACACCTATTATTTTGCAGTGAAGATACAGTCCTACTCTCTACTCTACGCTACTACTCTCAGTCCTGGCCAGTTAAGGGAGCACTCACTACTGGCAAAAAGTGCTTTTTTTAGGAAAGCATTCAAGCATGTGCTTAAATCCACCCCTATTCAGGAAAGCACTTACGCACATGTTTAACTTTAAGCATGTGCATAAGTCCCATTGACTCCAGGGGCTTAAGTATTTGTTTAAGTACTTTTCTGACTAGTGTGACTGTTGGCCCTGGACTTCTGAGCCCTCTTTCCACCCCTGTGTAATTTCCTGTTCCAGGCCAAAGAACAGTCACCCCAAACTACAAAGGACAGCTTCCTCAGTAACATGTATGAAATATAGATGCTCTACTCCCCTTGCTTTTTCTCCACAAGCTTCCTAGTGCTCCATAGCCCATGAGATTTACCTAATTGTACTTCTATTAGTTAACATGTGTAAAGTTGGAATTGGGTCCACCGAGCCCGCACGAAGCGGACCTGCCAGTCAGTGCCTGGGCGGAGAGGTCAACCGCCGAAGAAGAGACCCGCCGCGCCGCCGCGCGCGCAGGTCAGCCGGTCCGGCCCCTCCGGTGTCCCGCTATGTTATGGTATGATAGCACCAGATCTGTATTGCACACAGGAATATTTGGATCCAAGGGAATATTTGGATCCCACAAAAAGTCTGCACTTTAATCTTGCATTAATACTGTGTACTGGAAGGTGAGGAGAGGGCACAGCGTGTTTGCAAAGAGATGGGGTGACAGACTGAGATATTTATTCATTTTCCCATTTAAGCAAAAATGTTTTTTCTAAGCCATAATCAAGGAGGGAGATAACACCATTGGGCAAACAAACTTCTATTAGTGCATGTGCACTTTGTTATTTAAAAGGATACTGAGTATATTTACACCATAACATTGTTGTGAACTTTGAGGTGGACCTTCATCAGGAAATGTTTTTTGAGAATACCTGCCATTTGGTGCAATCTGGGGCATTCCAAAAGCCAATTCCTGTAAAAAATCTGCTTTTCAGAAGTATTTTATGAGCCTCAAGGATGTAGTCTACAATGTTTCTCGCAGTGCCCATAAAAGGATGAACACCACCAAAAGCAAGGACATCACTTCAACCATTCATTCAACTACTTAAATTTGAACAAAGGGCAGTTTTAACATAGTCACCATGTAGATGACTGAGAGAGCACTTTAGAGATAGTGACAGATCAGACATTAGGTATTAACCTAAGCAGGAAAGGATAGTTGACTGAAGTGAGAGATTATTGTAATTCCATATTTTATCCATTATGCAATGATGTCAATGGATATAATTAAAATGAGCTGCGAGAATAGTCCTGGCAACTGGAATTTTAACTAATTTTAAAAGGCTTTGGTTTTTTGGCAGTAAGTCATGTCTTGCTCAAGAGGATAAAAGACCAATTTCTAAGTCTTAGTTTAATACCATCCTTTTAATTGCACCAAATATGAAACATCAGTGAAACTAATGTTTTTCTACACTTTGTTTTCATTACAGAATGTTGTACTTTGATGTTGTTAATGACCTTTAAGTACAACACTATTCTATGATTTCACTATATGGTTCTTTAAAAGCAGCAAAGAGTCCTGTGGCACCTTATAGACTAACAGATGTACTGGAGCATGAGCTTTCATGGGTGAATACCCACTTTGTTGGATGCACCCACGAAAGCTCATGCTCCAATACCTCTGTTAGTCTATAAGGTGCCACAGGACTCTTTGCTGCTTTTACAGATCCAGACTAACACGGCTACCCCTCTGATATATGGTTCTTGTCTTCTCGCATAGCTCTGTATTACACACTTACCTCATTCAAAAACAGACATACAAGTTTGCATTTTGTCTTCCAATTAATTTATATCCTAATAGTTGCAGTTCTCTTTGGCTAACTTATCTCACTTTAAAAAACAAAACAAAACAAAAAAAACACATGGACGTCTCACCATTTGGTTACCTAATGGTTAACCTTTATTCACTTTACTACTTTACCTGTCTTAAATATCGTGGGTGAAATCTTTGCCCCACTGAAGTCAATGAGAGTTTTATTTGCTTTTTTGTAGGAATGTTATTTTAAAGCATTAAGTTTGAGAGAAACTTTCTTTTTATGCCACTCACAAAACAACTTCATGATTTAGTGAGATTGTTCTGTTATTTATTAAGCTTGACATTATGCTTACCTCTGTTCTAAAGACGGAGGCTGGCATAACCCCCGCCACATAGTTTACATTCAGGACTGATTTCAGGACTGAATTACTTTTACTTTAAATCATTTTTCATAAAGCAGCCCAAAATGAACAAACAATGGCTGTGCAGACTCCTATTCCTAATTCATGGTAGTGGAATTAAATTGCAACCCTTTACTCACAAGAAGGCAGCCCAGATTGTACATAAACTAAGTGTTTATGTATCACAATACTGTAGTTGGTAATGGCACTGACCAAACTAAGGCTCTGATCCTGCAATTAGATCTATATGCTCCACTTACACAGATCCTTTGAAGACTGGCATGCAAGTCCGGAACTGGTTTTCATGACTATGGCTCTGACTGGAAGAGTCATTATGCCATTTATAACTTAATTAATTTTGATTACCCATTACGGGGATATGTTTTAACAAATTAATTTGACTATTAAAACTGATCAACCAAGCTTTTTTGTACCTACTGCAAATATCTATACATATAAACCAAGTTTCATAACCAACTATGATGCAGCTAAATGTTTGAGCTTAGGGTAAGAAGTGTGGCACATCCTTCACCCACTTTTTGAACATCACTTATTAACAGAAAGCACAGCTATATTAAAAAAAAAATAGTAAAACACAGTACTTGTCTTTTGATTTAAAAATTCCATTCCATGCAGGTTATTTGACTATATTCTTCACCATGGTAAATGAGCACCTCAACTCAATTTTAATTAATCCTTGTAGGAACGTTTAATATCCCATTGCTTGAAACCATTTTAAAAATTGCAAAAAACCCTGCCTAACTTTACTGACAAAACATAATCACTACCCTCCTGCTGCCTTTTTTAAAGTAGGCACTGAAGTGTTGTTTTTAAAGACCTCTGGGGAAAAACTATACTGCTTTCCTTTTTCATGTTGCACTTACACATTCGGTAGCCTTTCCCACTGACTAGTTATTAACTTCACGTGAAGTGACCTGCTGCTGAATGTGTGATGCTGCCTCACACTTGCTCTTGAGGCAAGTAAAAAGAGACTGTTGGAATTTCATAGCCAATACATACAGAGCTTTTTATCTGGATGAAGACCAAGTAAGGGGCTGCACCACAAACTCGGCAAATCATCACATTACTGTGAAGTTAATGTGTAATCAGTTGGGGAAAAGACTAGAATCAGCAAATCAAAATGCTAATCTCAAAAAATTAACCACTCTTTTTTTTTTTTTCAACAGGCCTGAGGTAGTCCATTTCACTCCCTACTTAGAATAGGGAACACTGGGAATGCTACTGGTTTGTCAAAAAACATTAGGCATAGTATAAAAATGTTATTGAAGCATGTAAAAATAAGCAATTTTATTGCTTTTGCCAAACAACAAGCTCTGCTCCTTGTATCTTCCTCCTTGATTTTGACTGGTACTAAGGTCTTCTGTTTTGGAAGAACTGACTATATGCACAGGATCAGATAGATCAGTGCTCCCTAAAGCCATGGTAGCTTGATAATGAAATGGAAATTATTTGCCTCGGTGGGAGAGGGGGGGAGAGAGAGAGAGAGAGAGAGAGAGTGAGTGTGTGTGTGTGTGTGTGTGTTAAATGGGACAAAGTAATGTACATTGGAAAAAAATAACTCCAACTATACATACAATATGATGGGGGTTAATTTAGCTACAACTAATCAGGAATGAGATCTTGAAGTCATCGTGGATAGTTCTCTGAAGATGTCCACGCAGTGTGCAGCGGCAGTTAGAAAAGCAAACAGGATGTCTAGGAATCATTAAAAAAGGGATAGAGAATAAGACAGATAATATCTTATTGCCCTTATATAAATCCATGGTACACCCACATCTTGAATACTGCGTACAGATGTGGTCTCCTCATCTCAAAAAAAGATATACTGGCATTAGAAAAAGTTCAGAATATACTGGCATTAGAAAAAGTTCAGAAAAGGGCAACTAAAATGATTAGGGGTTTGGAACGGGTCCCATATGAGAAGAGATTAAAGAGGCTAGGACTTTTCAGCTTGGATATGACAGAAGTGTATAAAATCATGAGTGGTGTAGAGAAAGTGAATAAGGAAGTTATTTACTTGTTCCCATAATAGAAGAACTAGGGGGCACCAAGAGAAATTAATGGGCAGCAGGTTTAAAACAAATAAAAGGAAGTTCTTCTTCACACAGTGCACAGTCAGCCTGTGGAACTCCTTGCCTGAAGAGGTTGTGAAGGCTAGGACTATAACAGGGTTTAAAAAAGAACTAGATAAATTCATGGAGGTTAAGTCCATTAATGGCTATTAGCCAGGATGGGTAAGGAATGGTGGCCCTAGCCTCTGTTTGTCAGAGTGTTGAGATGGATGGCAGGAGATAGATCACTTGATCATTACCTGTTAGGTTCACTCCCTCTGGGGCACCTGGCATTGGCCACTGTTGGTAGACAGGACACTGGGCTGGATGGACCTTTGGTCTGACCCAGTATGGCCATTCTTAAAGATGTCAATAGGAGGCTTCCAGTACATTGGATGGAGAAACTGTGATCAGCAATGTGTGGTCTGTGAAGTATGTTTTATGACTATACTCTGGAGAGGGTAAGTCTGTACAACATGATTCTCAGAAAAATAAAATTTCAGTCCATGCTAGTCAGAAATTGTGCTGGAATCAGGCTAATACAGATTTGATCCCCTTTAAACCCCTCCCCCCTCATCCACCCTAATTTGCGGAGGCTGAGAAGCCAGTTTTCGGCCTGGTTATGTTGGCCAGCATATACAGGGCATTGGAACTAGATGTGAACAGTGTCTGAAACCTGTTTTAAAGAAGGTATGCCTCATTTCACACCACCCAACACACCCATATATGTATACAGCCTAGAGCTCAAAAAGGGGAGAACGGGGGTGGGGGTGAAGACTAGCGACAAGTCCTTACATCAGAAGAAGGAAGCTAAGGAAATAAAGCGCCCTCCCCCCAATATCCGTACACAGCCTACTGCCAAAGCCCGACCCCCAAATACCCCACAGCTCGATCCCCCCAACGCCCCCAGCTTTCCCCAAAGCACTACACCCCCCTTCCTCAAAACACCCCCCCCCCCTCCGAGGCGCCCCCGCAGCCGCAGGGGGCTGAGACGCCCGGGGCCCGGGGGGGCGGCTCCGCGCTGGGAGCGCCGCGGCCTGGCCGGGCAGAGCCGGGGCTGACTTTACCCGTAGGAGGCAGAGGCTGCGGCGGCAGCAGCAGCAGCAGGTCCCCGGAGCCCGAGCAGCGGCGCCCCGCGCGCGGCCGGCGGGAGCTGGGAGAGGACTCGGAGCCTCCGCAGCAGCGCCCCGCCAGCGCCCGGCCGAGCCATTCCCGCTCCCCGCAGCTGCCAGCCGCCCCGCCTCGGGCGCAGGGTGGGCCGCGGCGCGGCAAAGACCCCGCCCCCTGGCTCCCGCGTCGCCCCACACGGGCCACCCGCCAGATGTTTTGGCCCAGGATGCCCCCGGCGCCGCGCTGCTCTTCGGGGCGGTGGCTGAGCGAGGCCTGCGGGGGGGGAGCCCTGGGGACTCGGGCTGCTGGAAGTGGGGCGAGGCTGGGCAGGCCCTCAGGGGGAGCCCTGGTGCAGGAGCTGGTCCTAGGGGAGCAGCGTCCCCCCCCCCCCCCCGCTGCCCGCTCCTCCTGCAGAACAGGGTCCCCAGAGCTGAGTGAGTGGCAGTGCGACCTGGTGCGGCGCCATGCACGTGCAGCTGGAGGGGCCGTGGGGCTTCCCTTGAGGGACCCCCGCATGCTCCCCCTCGTCGCTGCCCTTGGGAAGGCCCAATGCAGGTGACTTGGCACCCCTGCCCATTGGCAGAATGAGTGTACGGCCCCGGGGGCCACTGCCCCACACCTAATGGCCGGTGATGGCTTTGGGGCCCATTGCATGGTGCTGTGCCCAGGTCGCTCACACCAGGGGATGGATGGTCTGTGCCACCAGACAGCCACATCAAGGTAAGGTGACCAGAAAGTGTGAAAAATCGGGATGGGGTGGGGAGTAATAGGTGTCTATATAAGAAGAAGCCATGGATGTCGAATATTGAGACTGTCCCTACAAAATCAGAACATCTAGTCACTCTACACCAAGGTGGCCCTCCTTAAGGAGAGTTAGGCCCATGCCACACACAAAGTTGCAGTGGTTTACCTTGAGATGTGATTTTTAAACCAATTTAGTTAAATTGAGCCATCTGTGCATGGGGATACTTAGGATATGGCCTTACTGACAATGCTACAGCAGCACAGCTGCTGTGCTTCAGTGTAGACACTACCTATACCAATGGGTGGGGTTCTCCCATCAGCACAGGTAATCCACCTCTCTGTGAGGTGGTAGTTAGGTCGACAAAAGAAATTCCATCGATCTATCACTGGCGACACCAGGGGTTAGGTGGTCAGCATAGCTAAATCTCAGGGATGTAGCTGTTTCACACCCCTGAGAGACGTTGCTATGCCAATGTAAATTCTCCCTGTAGAGCTATGTCTACACTATAGAGCCCATGCCTGCATAGCTATGGCACCATAGTCCCCTAGTGTAGACACTGCAGGTATGTCTACACTACAATCACTACAGAGTCACAGCTCCAGTGCTGTAGCTGCACCACTATAGTGTAGCGCTTACTACAGAAAGGGAAGAGGTTCTTCCATTGTTGCAGTACAGCCACATCTCTGAGAGGCAGTAACTAGGATGATGGAAGAATTCTTCCATCAGCCTAGCACTGTCCACACTAGGACTAGCAATGTAGCTAGGTTGACCTAAGTTTCTAGAGTTCTATCTACTTAGTAACTGCACCTCTGATAGCATGCTTAACTGGAGTCCTGCTGACATAGCTATGTTGCCTGGAGGTGTGAATTTTGCACATTCCTACCTGACATAGCTATGCTGGCAGAATTTTGTAGTATATCCCAGGCCTTATACAGGAATAAAAGTGTCTATGTGGGAGTTATATCAGTATAACTATAACAGTTTAAATTCACATCTGAGCTTATACTGGCATACCTTTCCTATTGTGAGGGTGTAGAGAAATTGCTGTCCAGCAATGGGGACCCCGGGGGGTAGGGGGCAAAGGGTCACATGACCCTCCCAAAATGCCAGAGGAGTGGGGCAAGGCCTACAGCTGGGGAGATGAAGGGCCAGAGTCAGAGCCTCTCCTATTCCAGCCTCCTCTTCCGGCCATGCTGCCTGGTGTGGCATGCAGCGGCTGCACTCTCTAAGGCAATCTCTGGCCACACTGCTTGCCTGGGACAGCCCAGGCAGGCAGTGTGGCCGGAGGCTGCCTAGGAGAGTGCATTAGTGGCTCCACATATGCCAGGGAGACTGGAGTAGAGTCTCCCCCACCCACCAGCATAGGCGGCAGGTTTGTATAATTTTTGGTGGGGCCCAAAATGGTGGTGCCCCCCCGCTCCCGCCCTGTAAGCCGATATAAAATGAAGCTACAACGCGTCAGTGCCACAAGATTACAAGGGTCAATTAAAAGTGGAAAGTCAGAAGCAGCACTTGCCTACTTCAATATACAGTATTATATTTTGTTGCATCTGTTGTGATGAAGTGGGAATGTTCTTAATATTTTCTCTGAATACTGTGTGGGTGCCTCAGTTTCCCCTGCAAGATGCCAACTGAAGGTGTTAGGGACAAAGAGATCAGGTGGCCTCCTTGTCCAGAAGAGACACAGAGGCCAGAGGAGGGAGTGTCAGTTTGGAGCTGGCTGGGGAAATTGGGAGAGACCCAGAACTTGGTTCTGGGCTCCCCACCCCCCAAGATGGACCTGACAGAGGGGTTCTGTTTTCTGTACCAACAAGCTCTGTTTAAACTGTGTTCCCGTCATCTAATAAACCTTCTGTTTTACTGTCTGGCTGAGAGTCACATCTGACTGCAGAGTTGGGGTGCAGCGACCTCTGGTTGCCCCAGGACCAGCCTGGGCAGACTCACTTTGGAAAGTGCATGACGTGGAAGGGCATGCTGAATGCTCCGAGGTCAGACCCAGGAAGGTGTAAGCTTCTTGCCCTGGAGACAGTATGCTCCGAGAGAGGAGGCTCCCCCAGAGTCCTGACTGGCTTTGTATGGAGATGTTCCAAAGCATCACAGCATCCCCTTCCACACCGTGCACTTCCCAGAAGTCCGCACAGGCACTGACACTCCCTCCTCCGGCCTTTGTCTCTTTTCCAGGCATTAGGAGGCCACCTGATCTCTCTGTTCTCCAACACCTTCAGTTGGCACCTTGCAGGGGAAACTGATTTGGGAGAAATGAAGTAAAAGCTGCCCAAACCGAGCTTGAGCACTCCTGAATTTTGAGGTGTTCAAATCTGGAAGGCAGGTGCTGGGGGTGGAGAGGGCTGTGGGCTCCATGGGGAGCATGGCAGCAACTGTCTGGAGCTGCATGGAGCCAGATACGCTGGTCTGAGTGGCACAGTAAGCAGTTTGGGGTTGGAGAAGAGGTAGGGAGTTCCGGGGCAGTCAAGGGACAAGGAGCAGGGGAGTTGGATGGGGCAGAGGTTCAAGGGGCAGTCAGGGGACAGGCAGCAATTGGATAGGCATGGGAGTCTAAGAGGTTTATCAGGGGACAGGTAGGGGTGCGGTCCTGGGGGAAGTTGGGTGGGGTCTCAGGAGGGGGCAGTTGGGGACAAGGAGAAGGGAGGCTTAGATAGGGGCAGGGGTCTCGGGAGGGGGTAATTGGGGAACAAGGACCAGTGGGGCTTAGATAGGGGGTGGAGGTTCTGGGGGCACTTGGGGCAGGGGTCTGGGGAGGGGCAATCAGCGGACAGAGGCTGGGATTCAAAGGGCTCTGGGCTGCTGGCAGCCGGGGATCCCAGAGCCCTTTAAATCCCAGCCCCGGCTGGGAGTCAGAGGACTCTGGGCTGCCTGCAACCGCAGGGAGCCCAGAGCCTTTTAAATACCAGCCGGGCCAGGAATCAGAGGGCTCTGGGCTGCCCACTGCGGCGGGGAGCCCAGAGCCCTTTAAATCTCAGCCGCGGCTGGGATTTAAAGGGCTCTGGGCTGCCTGCACCCGCGGGGAGCCCAGAGCCTTTTAAATCCCAGCCGCGGCCGGGAATCAGAGGGCTCTGGGCTTCCGCTGCAGCAGGCAGCCCAGAGCCCTCTGATTCCCGGCCGCGGCTGGGATTTAAAGGGCTCTGGGCTGCCTGCAACGCGGGAGCCCAGAGCCTTTTAAATCCCAGCCGCGGCCGGGAATCAGAGGGCTCTGGGCTTCCCACTGCAGCAGGCAGCCCAAAGCCCTTTAAATCCCAGCCGCGCCGGGAATCAGAGGGCTCTGGGCTGCCTGCACGCGGGAGCCCAGAGCTTTAAATCCCAGCCGCGGCCGGGAATCAGAGGGCTCTGGGCTTCCCGCTGCAGCAGGCAGCCCAGAGCCCTTTAAATCCCAGCCGCGGCTGGGATTTAAAGGGCTCTGGGCTGCCTGCAACCGCGGGGAGCCCAGAGCCTTTTAAATCCCAGCCGCGGCCGGGAATCAGAGGGCTCTGGGCTTCCCGCTGCAGCAGGCAGCCCAGAGCCCTCTGATTCCCGGCTGCGGCTGGGATTTAAAGGGCTCTGGGCTGCCTGCAACCGCGGGGAGCCCAGAGCCTTTTAAATCCCAGCCGCGGCCGGGAATCAGAGGGCTCTGGGCTTCCCGCTGCAGCAGGCAGCCCAGAGCCTTTTAAATCCCAGCCGCGGCCGGGAATCAGAGGGCTCTGGGCTGCCTGCAAACGCGGGGAGCCCAGAGCCTTTTAAATCCCAGCCGCGGCCGGGAATCAGAGGGCTCTGGGCTTCCCGCTGCAGCAGGCAGCCCAGAGCCCTCTGAGTCCCCGCCGCGGCTGGGATTTAAAGGCTCTGGGCTGCCTGCAACCGCGGGAGCCCAGAGCCTTTAAATCCCAGCGCGGCCGGGAATCAGAGGGCTCTGGGCTGCCTGCAAACGCGGGGCCCAGAGCCTTTAAATCCCAGCCGCGGCCGGGAATCAGAGGGCTCTGGGCTTCCCGCTGCAGCAGGCAGCCCAGAGCCCTCTGATTCCCGGCGCGGCTGGGATTTAAAACTCTGGGCTGCCTGCAACCGGGAGCCCAGAGCCCTTTAAATCCTAGCCGCGGCCGGGAATCAGAGGGCTCTGGGCTTCCCGCTGCAGCAGGCAGCCCAGAGCCCTCTGATTCCCGGCGCGGCTGGGATTTAAAGGCTCTGGGCTGCCTGCAACGCGGGAGCCCAGAGCCTTTAAATCCCAGCCGCGGCCGGGAATCAGAGGGCTCTGGGCTGCCTGCAGCGGGAGCCCAGAGCCTTTAAATCCCAGCCGCGGCCGGGAATCAGAGGGCTCTGGGCTTCCGCTGCAGCAGGCAGCCCAGAGCCCTCTGATTCCCGGCCGCGGGGATTTACTCTGGGCTGCCTGCAGCCGCGGCCGGGAATCAGAGGGCTCTGGGCTGCCTGCGGAATCACAGGGCTCTGGGCTGTTTGCTGCGGCGGGCAGCCCAGAGCCTTTTAAATCCCAGCCGCCGCCGGGAATCAGAGGGCTCTGGGCTTCCCGCTGCAGCAGGCAGCCCAGAGCCCTCGGATTCCCGGCCGCGGCCGGGATTTAAAGGGCTCTAGGCAGCCCTGGTGGCGGCGGCGGCGGCGGCAGCGGCGCTGGAAGCAGGGGAGAAAAAATATTGGTGGGGCAGAGCCCCTGCCTGGGATTTATTCATGGGGCTAAAGCCCCAGAGCCCCATATAAGTCGGCGCCTATGCCCACCAGGTAACATGGGATGGGGAGGGGTCGGGGAGAGCACAGGGCCCCCAGGCTAGGAGTGGAGCGGTGATGAGTCACATGGGGGGTCACATGGGGAGGTCACGTGCCCCCTTTAGCTGGTGTCTCCTTTGTGTCCCTCCCACTAGTGGCCTCTCCCCAGGTCCAGCAGAGTGGGAGTTAAAGAAAACCTTTGGGTTCAGCTAGCCCAACCCCACTATACCTGCAGCCAATGCCAGACCTGGAGGGGAGCGAAAAGAAGGGAGCCTGACTCATTGGGAGCTGACTGGTGACGAGGTAGGAGTTCTCTGCCTGCCTGAAGGGACAGAGCAATAACCTGCCAGCCAGCACAGCCACTTGAGGCAAGTAAGGGGAGGCTGCAAATAAGCCCCAGCACTTGGGGCAACTGAACTAGTGGGGTCATGCCCCAAATTGAAGAGACATGTAGGAAGTAGCCCAGGGAAGCAGATCTTGACTCCCTGCCCATCTCCCCTGTTCAGGGGTTGATTTACACAGGGCCCTGTGGAACCTGGTAGAGAGGTAGGGTCTGGGTCCCCCTACCACTCTCTCTGGCCTTGCAGACTAAAAGACCAGCAATATAGCCACTGGACTGCTCGGACACAGAAGACCGTATCACACCCATAAAGACATCCCTTAGGCCTTGTCTATCCACAAAAGTTTGTACCTCTTTAACAATATCAGTATAGTTTGTGAGGGTTGTACCCCATTGTGAGGACATAGCTACACTGATATAAATGTGCTTCCACATATAGCTTATTCCTTATATGACAAGGGGAATAAGTTATATCAGTATAGCTGCATCCACACTAGTGGTATAACTATTTTGGTATACAGATTTCAGACTGGTAGCCTTGTTAGTCTGTATCAGCAAAAAGAACGAGGAGTACTTGTGGCACCTTAAGAGACTAACATATTTATTTGGGCATAAGCTTTAGTGGGCTAAAACCCACTTCATCGGATGCATGCAGTGGAAAATACAGTAGGAATATATATATACACAGAGAACATGAAAAAATGGGTGTTGCCTTACCAACTCTAATGAGACTAATCAATTAAGGTGGGCTATTATCAGTAGGAGAAAAAAACTTATATAGTAATAATCAGGATGGCCCATTTCAAACAGTTGACAGGAAGGTGTGATAACAGTAGGGGAAACATTAGCATGGGGAAATAGTTTTTACTTTGTGTAATGACCATCCACTCCCAGTCTTTATTCAAGCCTAATTTAATGGTGTCCAGTTTGCAAATTATTTCCAATTCTGCAGTTTCTTGTTGGAGTCTGTTTTTGAAGTTTTGTTGTTGGAGGATTGTGACTTTTAGGTCTGTAATTGAGGGACCAGGGAGGTTGATGTGTTCTCCGACTGGTTTTTGAATGTTTTAATTCTTGACGTCTGATTTGTGTCCATTTATTCTTTTGCGTAGAGACTGTCCGGTTTGGCCAATGCACATGGCAGAGGGGCATTGCTGGCACATGATGGCATAGATCACATTGGTAGATATGCAGATGAATGAGCCTCTTATGGTGTGGCTGATGTGATTAGGTACTATGATAGTGTCCCTTGAATAGATATGTGGACAGAGTTGGCAACGGGCTTTGTTGTTGCAAGGTTCCTGGGTTAGTGTTTTTGTTTTGTGGTGTGTGGTTGCTGGTGAGTATTTGCTTCAGGTTGGGGGGCTATAAGCGAGGACTGGCCTGTCTTTGATATAGTTATACAGGGTACAAAACCTCTATGCAGACCAGGCCGTAGATAAACCAAAATAGGTTGAGGTCAACTGAAATAAGCATCTCCACACTTTTGCATCAGTGTAACTAAATCAGTTTAAAACCTATGCTTTTAATTAAATGGTGCAGCTCTTTGTGTAGAAAAGCCCTATATTTACAGGCACAAGCTAGTCTTATGAGTGTCTGCACAGGTGCTTGCCTGGGGTTAATGAAACTGTTTTTTTAAACTGATCTAAGTTATATCTGCAACTTCTGTGTTTGGACAAGCTCTAAGTCTCACATTATCTTCCAATGCAGAATGAAGCCTTGAGGACCAAATTTTCAGAGGTGCTGCACACCCTCCGACTCCTACTGGCTTCAATAGAAGCAGCAGGGCCTCAAAGAGCTAATTTAATTTTTTGTTTTAATTTCTCTTAAATTTTTCCACAAAAAACTTTGAACAATTTTCATGGAAAAAGTCAGGTTTTTTCACCAGATCTCATGTTCAGCACCCCTGAAAATTTGGCCGTTAGCCTTTATGGTTGCAAAGTCAAAGATTGAAAACAAGTGTAACTAATGCAGTGATATCTGCTCAAGCCTGCAGAGATACTGAAACAGTAGTTCTTAGAGAAGTGAACTGCCCCATTCATTGCAAGGTGTTACTTCTGAAGCCTAACAATAACATTTACATGTAAACATGGAGAATTATTTTGGCATTGGTCACTGTGTGCAAGAAAGAGGGAATTATCTTGTTATACATTATTGCTATGGTTTTCCTTCGGGTGACAGGAGTCTGGCTTGTGGGCAGAACGTAGAAGTGTATCATAATTTTTATTTATTTTCCCCAATATGATTCCTTGAGTGGACATCCTGGTTTTACTGGGTTGTCCCTGTTTTGTGTGTCAGCCTTTGGGCCCTACATAATTTGTCTGAAACCAAAGTTTTGTCTTGCACAATATAGTGCACAAACTCGCTCTTGTGTTGGCTTGGCTTGCCTGTGTCCCTAGGAGGGATCCTGCTCCTGGGAGTTGGAAGGCAGCTGGCATGAGTGGGGTTGGACAGCAGAACAGAGTCCAGGGAGATCCACGTGGACCCTAAGGAAGCTAAAGGTTAAGTGGGTAGAAGACTGCTCCTTTTTAGCAGGGATAGGAGTTAGACAAACAACACCCAGCAAATACGATGGTAGGAAATGCCACAAGTTGAAATTCTTGAGTTTCCTATGAGTTTTAGTCTCATTTACTCAAGAATGGAGCTCTATTCACAAACGATAGAACGGTCAGCACATTGCCAATTGAAAACTATAAATTAACGCAATACATTTCCAGGGCTACTAATCAAAGGTTGTGTAGCGAAGGCTATGTCTACCCTGCAATCAGGTGTGATTGCACCACAAGTTAATTTCGCTAACATGATTAAAAACAGTAGTGAAGATGCACTGGCTTCAGCATGGGCTGTATGAGCACCCCAGGGAACTTGGGTACATACTCGCATTGCTAGTCTGCACTGAAGCCTGTGCTACTACATTTACACTGCTATTTTTAGTTAGGTTAGCTAGATTAAAACTAGCATGGGTAGGCCTAGCCATGCTGCAATCACACCTCCAATTGCAGAGTATGTGCACTTCTTATTTCAAAGGTAGTGGGGTTCAAAGCCTGTTAAGACTTATTAGAATTCATATTAGCTTTTTTTGTCATGATAGGATAATTATTTTTGTCACTTTTCAACAGCCAAAAGGAGAATTATCTGATCCAAAAACTTTGATGGAAGTTCATATATTTGTGGTTTTGGTTCAGGTCACAGACACTGCCCTTCAACGAAGGAGTAGTTTGGTCTAATTATTCTTAGTTAGTGCATGCAAATTTGTGGGCCAATAATTTTTCCTTGTGGGTTCCATACTCCAAGAAAGTCTGTAATTTGTATGCTCTATCTCCAGTGTGACTAGAAAGTTCATGCCTCCATTTCTGGTTAATTAACCTGAAATGAAATGCCTGATTTTCCAAACTTTCCAAGTTTCAAAGTCTTTGCTTTGGCTTAGGTACATATTATTTTTCCTTTCCCTTTTCATAACGCATACATTCCTGAATTTACTCCCATCACAGAATGAAAACTACATAAATAATAAAAATACATTATTATAATCCTGTGAGAAGACATTTCTTCTAATGTCAATTTACACAGTGGTTTCTATACTTGATAATCATTATTGCTTTTACACCAATACTTTGTATCTTTTTATACTTCTGTATTTTTATTATAAAATTTATTTTTTATTAAAGTTATAAAAAGAGCATTTAAAAAAAATAAGGTGATGAATATAAGGCAATCCAAGGTCTGACGATCTCCTGTGGATATTGGCTGTGCTTAGAAGAGTTGAGGCATTTGGTTTTGTTTTCAGTCCAGGGCTTAAATGCGGTGTGATATCCATGATACACTCCCATTGATGTGAGTTTTGCATAAATGCCATGCTTCTTTTAGGCAGAAATGAAGGCACTTTAAACATAGCTATGTGCATGCTTTGAGGTAGCCATCCAAAAGTTCTGTGAAAAAATAGATCCAAATCTCCCCCGGCTTGCCAATCCCGTCTCTTCCATGTTATTTCTCATATCATAGACAATTCAGATTTTGTTTTAGCTTTTTATTGTGCTTGGACAAAGTTTATTAGATAACCTATTATCTTCACTGTAAAAAGGAAGAGCTTCCTTTCCTTCTCCCCACCGAGGACAGGCTTTTCATAGTTGCCCTGTCTTTTCAAAAATTAAATGCTTTAAGCTAAAGGATACTGTATACTGCTTGACAGAAATATGTGCATATTCTAGACAGGTGTCTTTCATACAGCATTTTTACAAGATTGTTTCATGTTCTCAGTAAGAGGATCTTCAGATAAAATACACAGCCATTTCCACCGAGGTTCCAGTCTTCCTAATCCTGGTTCGTTTTTATCAAATCATTGAGGAGATCTATTCTCTTGCAGTCATAGAGGGCTCTGGCCAGCTTTCCTACTGTAGGCCCTTTGTAGCCTTCACTCATAACCCATTTCTGCAGCATTTGGTAAACTTTTTCTTTGAGTCCATCTCGTTCGTAGTCATGGTCAATTTCATCAATCTGTGGCTCATTAAAGCCCAGTTTACGAGCACAGTGTTTCCACTGTTTAGCCAAGTTCTCTCTCACTAGATTCAGCTGTTTTTCAGAGAGGATAGAGGTGTTATCTGCAAAAAGAAAGACAAATATAAGAAGACAGCATTGTTTAAACTCCCCTTCTCTTTGAATGTCTCTCCCCAAAATATGGTCACTAGTAATGACAGGATTATAGGTGGCTTTCATGTAAGCAGTTGGTCTAGTGATTAAAGAGGAGGACTGGATGTCATGACACTCCTGGCTCTGCTACTGTTTTGCTTTATTGACCTGTGACATGTCTATCTCACAGTGATGATATGAGGCTTAATTAATGTTTAATGAATGTTTATAAAATGTTTTGATATCCTTGGATGAAAGATACTGTTATGACTTCTCGATTAAATACATTAAAAATATGCAGTAGTGATTTAAGCCAGTATTGACAAATATAAATACTATGGCCTTTTAAAATAGTCCTGCCCCTCCTGTACTGAAATGTTTGAACTCTCAGTCAGGACCACTGATCCTAGTTTTGCTTCCACTGTTCTGCTTTTTTTCTCTGTCTTTATGTACACATGCACATGTACTGGGGCTTGGTGACTCATGAAACAGTACACTGTGCTGACGTGCTTAATGTCAGCTTCAGGTTTGGTAGAGGCAGCTGGGGGAGAATATCATTTACGAGGTGATGAAACAGGGCGGGAGGGGGGAGGGAATGGTGTAGTAATACAAAGCAATGTTAGTACAAACAACCACTCATGATGATAACCTTAGGTATTGCATAACTGTAATGCTATGTAATAAAGGAGGACCCAAAATGCCTAACTTCTGAATACAACAGGGAGCAAGATGCACTGTACATTCACTAAAGATGGTTCTCAGAAAGAGACTGTTAGCCTTCAGATTGTGCCCCAAGAGTGAGGCGAGCAGGGACTAAGGAGTGGGGTGCACAAGGAACAGAGAGCTGATTGTAAAGAGGAGCATTATAAAAGAACGGAGAGAGATTGCTCTTACCAAATATACCCATGTTTTCATAATGTGCATAAGTGTTTTGCGTGTTGACTGGAACACTGCTTACGTACAGATTCTGTTCTTCAATCTCCATGTGATTGTAGGCTCCAATTTGAATTCCGGTACTGTTATATATGGTGTATTTTGCATTTTCATCTGTGTAAAGGCAGTTTAAGACTGATATATAATCAAGTACATGCAGTTTAGAATTCAAGAGATACGATGGCAAGGGTAAGGAAGAATAATTTATTTTGTATTTAAACCAAATACAGCCATGATGATTATTTTGTATTTAAATTAGAAATGGCCTTACTTTGGCCACTGCAAGAACTTTTTCATTATTAATGTATGATACTTCTGTACTGGGTGCTCTCCATGTGCTTTGGGTTTCACAAACAGAGGAAGTCACAATTCCTGCCCCTAGGAACTTGCATTCTGAATTGAATAGGTGATACAGTTCAGAGATACAATTCACTGGGTGAAAGATGAAAGTCAATCTCAAAATTTCAAAGTGGTGGCGATGGTCCTTTAAAAAAAAAAGTAAGTGCAGGGTATGGGGGGTGGGAAGGAAGGTTAAGAGAGATGGGGAGTTCTGAGTTCCTGACTTCAATGGTGCTACACTGATTTACATCAGCTGAGGATCAGGCCCCAAATCTTTTGTGAAATAGTTACTAGATTTAATATTACACATATCAGATTCAATATATACAGAACCTTATCTTTATATGGCTTCACTTTCACCTATGCACTAGCCATTACAGCAGGACTGGCTCTCGGGGAGAAGCATGCTATGTTCTGTGAATCTGCAAATGTACAACCCTTGCGCGCTAGAGAAGTCCTGGGCAGAAAGCTTCTGGGTGCTCTCCCACGGTTAGTGTGTCTCTGTCCTGTCCCCTCTGAGGGGCTGTACCTTGGAGGCACAATAGATTACTAAATTTCTGAATAGGCATGGCTGAGATTCTAAGGCATGAAGATCAGGAAGTTCAAAATGGCACAGTCCCTTACTATTGTACTAGAGATATGCTTATCATAATCAAGATAAGAGATGAGGAGGAGACCATATTAGTTCGTTTTATATCATGACAATAGTTCCTGGAAGATACTTAGCTAAATGTATTATAAATTGTCCTATGAGCAAAGCAAGGTCGAACAATTTTCTGTTGTTCAGAATTGACAATAAAATGGTATTCCTGCTCTAAAAAATGGCTATGTATAAATGGCCCCTTCAGATCTGCTTCCTGTATGTATCCAGAGTAACATCTGCATACCTTATTGAAAACCACAGTCATATTCAGTTTGTAAAGTGCCACATAAATTTACATTTCCACATACATGATTTTTAATCAATATCAGTAACAATTAACAGTGATAAATACAAAATTAAAGAGTAATGTCCCTGCCATTGGTGAATATGTAGCAATTAGGGATGTAAATACTGTTTAAAAAGTTAACCGTTTAAATGATTAAAAATATGTCGTTTAAATGGTTAACCGATTAAATGGCTCGGTTCAATCCGCTGGTGCGGCTGGGCCCACTCTGGCCAGCGCGGGGCTGCTGGGGTCAGCCGGCATTGGGCCACTGTGACTAGTAGGCCAGCCCAGGGTTAATGGTTAAGGTGGGTTAACCAGTAAGACTAATTCTTACCAATTAACTGATTAACCTTTTACATCCCTAGTAGCAATAAACACATTTGTGGTTGGTTAACTACTTCAACAGCTTCATTTTTAGTCAAAAATGCTTTTTTGAACAAAGCCTAAATACAAGTGAAAAATGAAGCTTTTGAAGTCTCAGATTTGGCTTATAGTTTCACTTCTCAAAGAAGTGAATCCAGGTATGAAGTCATGATTTCACAGTTCTGTAAAACCCTGGAAAATCATGCAGTTTGTCTCTCAGAGCCATGACACTTCATATCTCTGTACTTTATAACACATCTACATAGTGCTTAAAGATACCTTGTAAAACAATGAGACGTATCTCATTAACAGTTTTTAGAGAGAGAGATTTCAGTTTCACTTTTTAGTAAAGCTGGTCAAAAATTTTTGAAATCAGGTTAGCATGCATATGGTCTTAGTCGTTAGGAAATATCAATGCTACAGAATTTACCTGTGCTTATTTTGTGTTGTACAGGTGTAGCAGGAGTATATGCAAAATTCCCCTTCTTAAAAGGATTGGATTCCATTTTGCCTGAATAATTACAAAACACACAAATGCCAAAAGTATTTGGTAATCAAAAACCTAAAGGCACAAGTACTTCAAAACTGTTGTAATATTTATAAGAGTATAAGAACACAGTTAATGCTCCTAATACAGAGCGGGGAAAAGGTGCTGTTACCCAAAAAGCTAAGAAGCTTTTTAACAAATCCAATAAAAGTATATTTAATTAAACACATCATAGCTTAGTGAAGTGCATAACAACCTTATTGTGTGTCAAGATCCTCTAGCATAGACCCTGCATAGACACTGGCAAAGTGCCAGTGTGACCAATGGGATTCCACACAGATGTAACAGTTCCTTTGCTAGCAGATTCCAGTGCAGGATTAGAGTCTAGATATGGATTTGAAAATTCCAGCCTAAGGTAACACAACAAGTAAACAGAAGAGCTGGCAGGTCATCTTATTCTCAGGGCTTGCCTATATGGAGCCTTAGTGCGCAGCAAGCCAGGGTATGAAAGTACAGCACATTAGCATGCCATGCCCTAAGTCACCCTGTGAACCCTGCTGCCATGCACTTCTGTAGGGCACTTTGACTTACTGCTGCTTGAAACACTAAGCATGGAATTTTTAGCACGTGGCAGCAACATCCATAGGGCAATTTAGGCCACAGCAGGCTAGTGTGCTGTACATTCACATCCTGGCTTACCATGCACCAGATCTCTGGGTGGCCATGCTCATATAGTCTGGTATTTTCTCCACTATATCATGCTGCTTCCCAATAATCCCTTCTGCATTTCTTTTCTTTCTATCCAAATATTTAACTTTATTAGTGATTTTGAGAGTTACAATTTCCATCTGCAGATGTGACAGTCACAGCTCTCACAAACTCCTCTCAATCAATATATTGATATAGACAGCCATTGCAGACTCTCCATACAGCATTTTTTTGCATTCTCTCTGTCAACTATGTGGTACCTTGTGGTTTCTTAGTGTTAAGTGCTGAAAAGGAATGCCATACCCGGAAAATCCAGCATCAAGGGTAAGATGATTAATCTGTATACTACCTTGTCCTTTTCCTAAATGATTTGGGAGAAACTCAACTGAACACATGGTTATTGACCTGTTTGTTTATGTTTCTTTTTGCTAAACTCTCAATATTCTCTCCCTTCTCTGGCTCCATCGCCTTCTGTTCCTGAGGATACATACCTCACCTGCAATTGCTGAGAGGCATTGCCATAGCAGCATTAGATATAACCTGCTCTCTGTACAGCTAAGAGTATCAGCTTCCTGTTGGCTTGAATTTAGGGTCACTTATGAACATGGATCTTTCATCTGATACAGTATTGCTCTACCCAATCAAGCCACCAGAGCTGGAAAAGATTCATTGTCTGAAAGGTACCAAAAAATCCTCACTTTAACAGTTTCTGTGCTGCAACTGACCTGCAGTAAGATTCTGACTCATTTCACACACCTTTGTGAGTCTAAAAACAACTACCATTTGCTTCTAGCACAATCTGGTGATTGTTCTTGTTTATGGTTCTTTCACCCTCGATGGGTAGGGAGAGTTCATTAGTTATTTAGCTGCCCAACTTACTCCTGGGGGCATTCTGTGCCAAAAAAATAAAAATTCTGCGCATAATATTTTAAAATTTTGCAAATTTTATTTGTCAAAATAACACTACATAATCATGCCAGTTTCAATTATTTTGGTAATTTATTTAGAAATACCTGTCAGCAAGTATGTCTGTAACAATACAGACACACAAAATTTCCCCCAGGAGTAGAGAGTTAAAGAAACCTCTATGACAACCCAGTTCCTGTTTCTCTGACCACCCCACCCCAGAGCCCAGCTGGGGGGCCAGACACACCCCACCACGGCCCTCCCCCAGCCCAGATACCCATACCCTGTCCCTCCCCAGAGCCCAGCTACAGGCCCCCCCCCCTTGCCCAGACACCTGTCCCCTTCCTCCCCCGGAGCCCAGGGATCCAGAGGGAGAAACAGCCTGATGCTTGGTCCCAGGCTTGCACAGAGTTTCCTACACACTGCCCTCTCCTTCCCTCAGATCATGCTGGAAACTGCAGCTGCCAGGAACCCTCTAGCTCCCTCCTCCTCTCCACAGCAGTGTCTTCTATGTGCAAACTGGGCTCTGCTGAATCCAGTGGCCCCTAGTGGCGGCTAGCAGCACTGCAGCCCATTTCTGTGGGGGAAAGGAAATTCTGCATGCACAAAGTTAATTTCTGCAAAATTCTGCATTGTGCAGTGGCACAGAACTTCCCCAGCAGCACCAACTGGATAATAGCATGCAGTCAGTAGCTTGATTCTTCTCTCTCTTACACTGACGTAAATCAGGAGTAACTCAATTGAAGTCAATGGAGTTACACCACTGAAAACAAACATGAGAGGAGAATCAAGCCCACAGCATTTTAATGAACTGAAGTGATATAAAAGTATCAGGAAAACAAAAAGCAGTGGACCATAATATGTCTAAAGGAAAGCCTTTGCTACCAGCACCACAGCCTGAGAGTAAGAAATCAGCTGCTTGTTGGTATGTGACCTACAAAATGATCAGTGGCCATCTTACTTCTGGAAGATGACAAAAGGAGTACTGTTTGTGCTTTAGACAAAAAAGTAA
The DNA here is from genome assembly GCF_016161935.1 of Mauremys reevesii. Classification (NCBI taxonomy): domain Eukaryota; kingdom Metazoa; phylum Chordata; order Testudines; family Geoemydidae; genus Mauremys; species Mauremys reevesii. The sequence goes on along the minus strand of NC_052624.1, from coordinate 170,327,906 downwards.
TAAGACAAATATCTCACCTACCTGTCTCTGTATTCGGGCTCTTTGGAAACCACGGTGTGGATGCTTTTGGATGCTGGTGTAGGCCAGATTCAGGTACAGGGGGTTTATTCAGACTAAATGTATTAGCTGAATTTGATCCATAGAGATCCTCTGTAGATCTTGTTATCGGATCTATAGGCCTTGTCCCACACATAATATTTGGATTGTATGGTACATTTTCCCATGTTGGAGTTGCTGCAGCTGCTGCTGGTGGTGGTGGTTGCTTTAAATGACTGTAATTGGTTATGTTACTATAGGGACTGGCTTTTGATTCTGTGCTTTCAGCTTTCAGATATAATTCATTCATCTGTGGAGCAGCAGGTGGAGTTGCAAATGGATCAAAGGATACCCTTCGTCTTCTTTCCTCCTCTCTCTCTTCAGCACTGTATACCAGAGGTTGGCTTTCTGAATTATCCATCCGGCTGCCATACTTATGATAATTTAATTCATCCTGCAATTTTCTTTCTAGGCTAATAGAGGCCTCAAAGGAGGTCTCACAGCTCTCGACAGGCTGGTTCGCTGGAAAGGGAGCAAACATGGCTTCATCCACATTGCCAGTCATGAGACCCTGAGAGCTATGTAGGGAATTGGGCTGATCTGCAGCATGGAAGGGAAATTGAATACTTGAATTATCCCATAATGCAAAGATACAACTATAGTTTTCAATTACATCTCAACAACACCATGGTAGAGTCTAGCATTTTTATATTAAAAACAGCTAAATAATTTATAACATGTAACCAAAGGTAACCTCTTCTAGAAAAGATAATACTGTATTTTACATTTTACTTAAGACCTTTTCATCTGAAATGATCACAGACCTCTTTATAAACTCTGGGTCTGACCATATTGAAATCAATGCCAAAAGCTCAGTGACTTCATTGCTACAAGACCGGATCCTATAGACAGTATGTATAGGGACAGTTAATGTTTCAAGCACCATTAAACTGCAGCCACCTCTAAGCAGAACATGGCACAGAAATACAATACAACATAACACATCAGGCCAAGAAGGGAAGAATGAAAGGTTTTGGACTTTAGAGGGCCTGGTTCACTAATTTACTTCCAATGGAGTTATACTGCAGAAAACTGGAGAGAGATAGTCGAGAATCAGACTCAGAATTTCACTGTAGGTGCTACTTTATACAGCACTAAAAGTCATGTTTCTTTCAATGGTCCTATCACAGAAATCTCAAATTAGCCTTCATAAATGCATCATTCTGTATTTTTAATTAACTTCGATTTTCAATCTCTGTCTAGCTTGTTCTTCTAGAGTTCAGAGAATACATTTTAACAAAGATCCATTTTATGTCTATGGGCAAAGAGGGAAGTAACCCATGATTTTCACCTAAACCTTACAGATAAATTTTGTCCTTGGATGGGTACACACAGCTTCCCTTAGAGACAACGAAAGGTTTGCTTGGGGACTGAACTGGATTGTTTGAATTCTAATTTAGAATTTTAGCTTGAGACCATTCTATAGCATCGCAAGACTGAACAAATATGTCAAAACCTGCTTTTTTATCATGTTATTTGATTATTTGTAGTATGGGGCTGAAGAGGATCTCCTACTGAGAATTAAATAGATTACAGCATCAATATGGAGCTTTGAAATTGTTGTGTAGATGCTGGGCATCACTGAAAATAATGGGACTCAAAAAGGCCACTGTAGCATTAGAACAAAGCTTGTATGGGACTTGATAGTCAGGGGATTGGTAATGATATATGGAATGTTGACCTTTCTATCTCTAGGATACATGTTTGAATCCAATCCAGGTTGGTGGTGAATGAAAACTATTACTATCTGATGGCTGCTACATGGTAAACGTGACTTGGTTGACTTACTCTGGTTTCAAGTGAATAAATATCACCATTGCAACAGGAAAAAACCAACCCTACCATAGCTGGCAACTGTCAGCACTCAACAGACAGGTACTAGATTGAATGTCATGGACTGTGAACTACCCTACTGTCTCTACAAATGATCCTCCAGGGCAGGCTTGAGGACTATTGGTGGGGCACTGTGGGACTCTTAGGCCATGTCTACATTCCACTTATGTCGGCAAAACTTGCGTCGCTCAGGGATGTGAAAAAACACATCTCTGAGTGACATAAATTACGCCAACATAAGTGGTAGTGTGCACAGCTACTGCCACTCATTGGGGGTGGCTTAATTATGTTAATAGGAGAGCTCTCTCCCGTTGGCACAGAGCGGCTACATGAGAGATCTGACAGTGGCACAGCTGCATCAGTACAGCTGTGCTACTGTAAGCTCTCTAGTGTAGACATAGCCTCAGAGCATGTCTACACTGAGTTTTAAAACCCATGGCAATGTATCTGAGGCTCAGGATGGAGCCTGGGCTCTGAAGCCTAAAGAGGCTGTAATGTCTACACTGTTCTTAATGCTATAGCATGAACCCGGGTCTGTACACCTGTGGCAAGGAGTCTCGGAGCCTGGGTTTTTAAAACACAAGCATATACATGCCCATACACTACCACTAGCTGCACTGTGTCCATTTGCTGGATAAAGAGAGGACTTTAATCTGCAAGGTTGTCAATGTATCACCTTTCACAAACACCACATTCACACCAAAGTTTTTTAAAGGATGAGAGAGTTTGTAACATGGTGCTGATATATTTTAATATTTTTCCTAAGAAAACATAACTTGCACATTAAAAATGTAGCCCTGCTGCTGCCCTACTAAAATCCATTACCTCTGCTGAAGAATGGTCTGAGTTGTTGCTAACCTGTCTTTGGGGTGAGGTTTGTCAGGCAGATAAAATGGATCACATAATCTAGTTCAGATAGTATTATCTTCAGAATGGTCTGAGCAAAAGAAAACTTTGCAGGAGTTTTTACTGGATTTTCTAACGTTGCTTATATGTGCCTGTGTGATGGCTGTGCCAACCTGCTTGTGATGGGGTGTGCATCCCACACTGCCCCTGCAAAAGCTGAATTAGGCCAGGTGGTCCCAATCTGCTGATTAGGCTGCAAACTGGAGCTTTTGGGCTGGAGGCACCTAATTGGAGAGTGGCTCACCTGTGCAAGAAATGGGGTGGGTGGGTATATAAAATGCAGGAAAATGGAAATGGGGGCTCCTGGGAAAATCTGTAGTCACTGCCTGGGAAGAAGGAGGAGTGTTTGGAGATAGCAGAGATGTGTAGCCTGTAGTTGCTCACTGGGAGAAAGGAGTGGTGAAGCTGACAGACCCAGAGAAGGAAAGAAGAGCCAAAGTTTAGGACAGGGCTCAGGGAAATGCAGCAAGGTATGGGATGGAACAGACCTTGACTGCTGATTAGAGGGTGCCTGAGCCAAAACATGGAGTAGAGAATGGGCCCAGGTTTCCCAACCAGCCACTGGGGAAGTGCATCGGAAGATTGCCTGAGTCTGTTTGGCAGAAGAGATGTCTTCCCTCCTCCTCCCCCCTCAAAAGGGGAAACCACAATAGTGATCTAGCTGGAGGGGAGAGTCATGATGAGGCCACAGCAACTCCTAGAGTGAGAGAGCAGCTGCACACAGAGGTGGAGGGATGGTTTGCAGCCTTGGGGAGAAGTGCTGATCTGGTGAGCTGATCCCCAGAATGGCCAGGAGGAGTCCTGTGGTGAGTAGAGCACCCTGTCACACTGCCACAGCTGAAAAAGGATTAACTGGAGCCTGAAAGCTATTAGTACTGCCTGGGAACACCGGGAAAGGGTGAGTCAAGCTCAAGGAGGCCTTAAAGGAAGGAGGTCAGGGCAGTTTGGAGGAGGCTCAGGAGAGAGGACATCTAATGTGCTCTCTGAGTGAGAGAGGACTGGCAAGAGCTAGGAAGAGAGGTAAACCTGGAAAGTGCAGCGGAGGATTAGCTCTGCCAGTCAGTGTCCTCAGGATGAAGGATTCTGAGAACTAGACAGAGAGCCTATAATCACATGTCTCACACTGCTGGGAGTGGTTTAATGGTATTCTTTTGGTTTGTTACTGCTTGACAGAGAGACCAGGACTGTATAAAGACCCCAGGAGGAACAGAAGACATTTGAGTTGATTATATATTATTTACCAGTTGTAGTGGACATTATTTGGGACTTTAAGGACAGTGGTGACCATGGAAGGAAGGGGACACTAGGGGAACCTGGCAAGGTCCCAACACAAGAGACCACCTAAAGGCCATAAGGGGTAACACTAGGATGGTGGGCCTTGTTACACAGTGCTACAGATTTGAACCCCTGCTAACAGGGCACTTGGGTGAAAGAAGTACAGACGCCTTCCACTACAGACATAGTGGTGTGGCCACATATAATTATCTACAACTATATACTTCCTCAAAGCTGTGAAACAAACCAGGATTTGAGCCGGTATGTGACAAAGGAAGGAACAGATGAATGGAGTAACCCATGACCAATCCCATGGTGTCCAAGGCAGAATCAATAGGGAGCAAGATCTCAAAACAAGTGACACGTTCTAGTTTTTCACTCTAGTTGTTCTCAGGGCACTGATAAGGTTGGACTGGGAAGAGAAGATAACTCCAAAAACTGATATAGCATGGAACTGAATCCTAAAGACCAAGCAAAAGTTTGTTGGTGTGAATCAACAGAGGGAAGGTTAAAGGATGTTGTTAAAGTGAATATATACTGTAATTAATAATGTGGCAATGGACAAATCAAGTATTGAACAAATGAAGTACAGCTGGAAAGAGAATACTTTCTTCACGGAAAGACAAAAGCACAAGAGTTTAAAAATAACTTTTTTTCCCCAAATGGTAGAGCCTGAAAATAGTGATCAAGAGATAGTGGTTTTTTGTGACTTGCATTTTAGAACAGCAGATAAATCTGATCTTTTTATTCAGTGCTTCAGATTCTCTCCCAAGTTCTGAACAACTGGGTCTGTTTGTTACAGCTTTTAATAATAATGGAATCAATTTTATTTGTCCCCAATTTTGCCCTAAGCAGGCAATATGAAATAAAGTGTTATGAAGTGATGTAATAATCACCTGTTTGTGCATGTCCGTTATTTGGAGATTCTGCGACAGAGTCTATCTGAAGGGACTGCATCCTTTTCACAAGTTCAGTTGGCCCAGGGTACGCTTTCTGTACACAGGAAAAAAATATCATGCAGCACATGCAAGTTTAAGCAAAGGAAGCATCTTTACTGTAGAAACCAAATGCATCCCCACAGTGACTGGCCCAAGTGAACAACTTGCATACATCTCATGTTCTTTGTTGGTAGAATGCTGGTGGACCACGAACATTGCTTTGCAGGGCTTGCTTACTAGTGAGGTTAAGTTTACAGACAATCAGTGTCTGCTTTCAAGGAAGGCAGGAATGATTACTATGAAAATATAGGGCATGATTCTCTGATCTGGCCAAGCTGTGCCCTTACTCACATTGACTACTACCTTAGTCCATGAGCTAATCCCATTGAACTAGACAGTGACTCACTGCGCTGCTCCCAATTCAGGGCTGTACCTACAGGTCAGTCTTATCACATTGCAATCTATAGGATTGCTTGCAGAGTAAGATGCTGCTTAAGGTAGAAGGGCATGATTCTGCTACCATTTTATGTATTTACATGTAACTGGAAAAAAATAATCCACAGCTATGGCCTTGTTCTGACAACAGTTTATATATGGGATATGGGGACAGGGAGCTTGGTGAAGATCTTTGGAAAGAATGTTTTAGTATTTCACTGCACTTTTACCTTGCAAACCCTTGTCTTCATTTCACAACGCTCAAGGAATAATCATCTTTACTCTGGCATTTTGATGTTCTAGCCATTCATGTCTTTTTGATGTCCTTACTCAAGTAAAACTTGAAGTCAAGTGCAGTTTTAGGACTTCTGGATTTGACCTGTTGCTCTTACTTGCACTTCTCAGAAAGTCATTAGTCACTGTCTTACCAGGAAGTCTTGTCACAAATTAAAAACCAACAATCTCTTCCAGGAAACTTATCTTGATCCCAGGTGTTCAAAGTTCAAAACTTCATTTTGGCCTTTTGTTAGGGCCCGATTCTGACACCCTGCTTATGTAACTGTATTACCCTGCTCCAGGGAAAAGTCCCATTGGTAAAGAGTACAGCATACTCCACTTTTGTCTTATTTCAAAGAGACTATTTGCAGAGAAGTGCTACTCAAAAATCAAACAGTAAAAAACTACAAAACTTATTGGTACAGCTTTGTTACTTAACCATATTCATTAGCTTGTATGTTGTATGATTATCTCCTACCCCTGGTCTCTTTCTGCCTTTAGACTTCAGCCATTTAGGGCAGGGATTGTTTCTTTTGTGCTTGTGCAGAGCCCAGCACGATCCTGATTGGTAGCACCCCAAAGCCCCATAATATAAAACATTTACTACTCAGAATTAGTATGGGTGGTAGAATCAGTTCCAAAAGAATATGTCTGTTTTGTCAACTTTATTTTGCAAAGCGTTGCTATCTTGCCAAAGAATACTGGACACACCTTCAAAGTCACTACCTGGATTTCCCAAATCAGAAATGTTTTAATTCTCCATCCTGCAATTTCAGGGAGAGGGGAAAGCATCTGACAAAACATGGCTGTATGGCAGAACAGCGGAACCATGGGGACACTTTCACTTATTAGTTTAAAATATTGGGGATGCAGTTCTTGTCACCTCCATATAAGTGGTACTTTCATTTCAGAGTTCAGCCACAGCATCAGGCCCTTAATGTCAGTAGGACTACTCCAATGAGTAAATGTTTTCCAGTGTGACTAAGGGCACCACAATCTGGCCCAAAACATTTGCCAGGAAGTAACTTGCCTTTCATTATTATTTCAAATCAGGAAAGCATCCTTCTGCACAACAGTTTGCAAGCTACATCCAATAGGAGGAACAGGGAACCAAGTTACAGCTGAGAGAGGACTCAAAACTTTGAATTTCCTGATTTTTTTTTTTAATTTAGATTACAGTAATGCTTGGTCTCAACCAGGTTCAGGCCTCTCTGTGCTAAGTACTATATAAACATATAGTAAACTGTATGTATTTAAAAAACTCAGCAATGACACTTCATAAACTGTGAACCAGATTCTGTCACTTTAACTCATGTTGAATAGTAGCTTGCTCAACAAATTGTCTCCTTTGATTTCCATTAATGTCAATGCAGTAACACCAGTATAAAACTAAGGTAAATGTGATTTCAGCAGGATTTCTAATGGAGGAAAGTTCTACTCACTGGCAATCAGAATCTAGCTCACAGGGCTTTTTTACCAGCCCTACTCCACAAGCAGACCTATTGGAATCACTGGGAGTACTTACTGAATATAGTATTACTTAGTATGAGTAAGGGTGTTAGAATCTGGCCCTGTATGTCTGTGTGTGTTTTACTTACAAGTTACGCTAGGAAGCAGCTGGGATGCTACTTACCTTTATCTTTCTCAAGTCATCTTCAACATCTTTTTCTAGTTGCTCACAGTAAAATGGCTTATATTTCTGACTAATTTCTGCAGGAAAGGAAGATTTGGGGAAAGTGGTTTTAAATGGCAAATATAAATGACTGTGCTGCTTAGCTCACTTCCATCAAAACATTAACCAATTAGTTATATAAGTGTATAACAGGAGTGGGCTCATAAAAATTAAAGCAATGTTAGCGGGGCTGATTTAGTCTTAAAAAAGAATGTAATAACTGAATTCTTGTTCACTTACGTATTGCATACACTCAGTTGCATTGGGCTATTTAATAAACACCCATCAACACAACTGCAAAGCCTGCACAGGCTGTGACTTTAAGACAGGTGACCACAAAGACAAGGAGTGACAGCCAGGGTCTTCCAACAGCATTATGCTTTGCTTCCTATGTTCTAAGCTCCAGTAGTGTCTTAGCAAGACAAAGATACAATTCTATCCAGCTTTAGGGCCAAACTCTGGTATATAATCACTGGCCTGAGCCGGGGAGCTCTGGATACCAGGTGGCACCCACAGTATATGCCCTTTGCATGCAATCAACTGTGTAATGGACCCCTATTCTTTGAGATACCCACTCTAGGGTGCATGGAGGGAGCAGGTTTCTGTACTCCCCCAAGCACAAGGACGGCAATTTGGGACTGGCCCTTTTGAAGGACATGCAAAAAGAGGGAGAAGCCTTCTCCCTCATCCTCATCCATCCCCTTCATCTCACCTATGCCAGGGGCAGTCAAAATCTGCAAAGCACCTCATATACAAACTATATCCCAAATGGAGTGCCTTGCTCCAGGAGTGGTCTGCTCATAACAGCTTTATAATACTACTTACCATCTCTGAAAAGTGTTTTATTATTATCCCCATTTTACTGATGGGGAAACACTGAGGCACAGTACTCATATAGACCTGATGTACTAGCAGCAGAATATGCAGGGTTGAGAATAGGATAGCAAGTAGGCCCCTAACAGGGTACTAAAGAGCTAAAAAAAAAATGCAGGTATGCATATTTGTGTGGTGAACTTTTAAACTTATGCACACTGCATACCAAACAGCTGCCTCAGTATCAGTGCTACTGCCTAGAACCAACACTTTTACATGCACCAGTGTTTCTTTTTTTGTTTTAGTCACCAGCGTATTGAGAGCAAGGAAGAAAGAGCCAGGAAGACAGAGCAAGAGCAGCAGTTTTTACCTGCCGAAAAGCTAGAAGCATCATCCCAAATCCACTGACTGGTCCTATTGGAAGAGAATTAGCTAGTTATACCCAAAGGCTATTACATAGCTCAAGATAGTAGTTTGGAGAAAGTTATGTCTGAGACAGTTTATTAAGCCAAATCTTGGAAGGCTGAATTACTTAGGGCCAGTCCTATGAAGTGGTGACTGTCTCCTAATATCAGGCTTTTTGTGACATTAAAGAGGAGGGTTATCCTATGATGAAAACAGGGTGATGGATTTTCAGGTGGGGTAAATTGGCAAAGCTCCACTGAAGTCAATGAAGCTATGCCAATGTGTATCTACAGAGGATGTGGTCCACAGTTTATTCACAATTCAGGTCAGATGACTGGAGGATAGCTAATGTGATGCCAATTTTTAAAAAAGGCTCCAGAGGTGATCCTGGCAATTACAGGCCTGTAAGCCTGACTTGAGTACCGGGAAAACTGGTTGAAACTATCAAAGAACAATATTGTCAGACATATAGATGAACATGACACTTCCTCAACAAATTAACATGGTTTTAGTAAAGGGAAATCATGCCTCACCAATCTACTAGAATTCTTTGAGTGGGTCAACAAGCATGTGGACAAAGGAGATACAGTGAATATAGTATATTTAGATTTTCAGAAAGCCTTTGACAAGGTCCCTCACCAAAGGCTCTTAAGCAAAATAAGCTGTCATGGGATAAGAGGGAAGGTGCTCTCATGGATTGGTAACTGGTTAAAAGATAGGAAACAAAGGGTAGGAATAAATGGTCAGTTTTCAGAACGGAGAAAGGTAAATAGTGGTGTCCCCCTGGGATCTGTACTGGGCCCAGTCCTATTTAACATATTCATAAACGATTTGGGAAAAGGGATAGACAGTGAGGTGGCAAAATTTGCAGATGATACAAAACTACTCATAACCTGTCTGTTCATTCCCTTTGGGGCACCTGCCATTGGCCACTGTCAGAGGACAGAATACTGGGCTTGATGGACCTTTGGTCTGACCCAGTATGGCCGTTCTTATGTTCATGGATTTGACTTGTGTGTGTGAGATTAATTTTTATTTTGAAAAGAAACCTAAGACACACAAACCTGTTTCAGAAAGGTCATGATTTTTGTTTGTAAGGAAGAATTAAGCTCATTTTGCCATATTTTTTAAAACACTGGATATGTCCAGACAAAAATAATCCTGAAGCAGTATTTTACCTGAAAAGGTCGGCCGATTTTCTGGCTCTTGTTGCCAACAGTGCTTCATTAAGTCGATAATTTCCTTTGGACAACTGTCTTTAATATCTTCTGTATTTGGCCTGTTCCCATTCATGATGCCAAAGCAAATGTGTGTTTCGTTTATAGCATCTGAAAAACAAAACCTCAGATCAGACTCCTAATCACAGGGTTTTGCTACCATGAAAGGTCATCTCCTAGAAATGGCAAAGAAAGTGCCTCATTTAGATCCACAAATCTGCTGGCACATGAAAATACGTACTCTATGGATCTGACTCTGAAACCCTCACTTGTGATGAGTAGTACTTACTGTGAGTTCAGTTACTTGCATGAGTATCTCCTACTCAATAGGAGTTAGAGTTACGGAATTGAACCCCCCTCAGGCCTGATTTTCAGTTGCTTTGTTCTAGTGCTTGGAATAAAAACAGGGATGTGGCCTCAAAGGCGGTTTTAAGCCATCTAACTGTACCTGTATTCCAGAGCTGGTCAGGAGCCTAGTTGGCGACCAATATAAGTGAGCCCTTAGCCTGCTCCAACTTCTGCTCTGCTTCCCATGGCCATCTATGTCAGGGGCTGGGAGCAAGTCTGGCAAGTATCCCTTAAGCCAGCTCTCCGCCAGCGGAGGCCCACTGCACTGGAAGGATTCTCCTGGGGGTTTCCCTGGTCCCTTCCAGGCCCAGAGTGGCAGAACTTAGCATAACTAAGAAGCAGGTTATCAGTGAGCAAATGCAAGATTAGTGCACATAACACTCTGAGTATGTCTACATTTCAGAGACTATACCACCATAACTATGTCTGCATAGCTGTAGCAACATAACCCTATAGCGTGGGTGCAGCCTACCTTGACAGAAGTTTTTTCTGTCGCTGTAGGAACACCAAGTCCCTGAACAACAATTGCTACATCAATGGAAGAATTCTTCCCTCAACATAGCTGTGTCTACACTCAGGGTTAGGTTGGCATAACTACGTCAGAGTTTTCATACCCCTAAATGAAGTAGCTGTATTGACCTAGCTTGTAAGTGCAGACCAGGTCTAAGTGCAAATGCTGCAGGTAAAACTTGTGTCTGCCTCTTGAAAATCTGGCCCAGCCAGTATTTAGTATTTTAGTATCTGGTATAAGTTTCAGCACAAACAGGTTTGTAACAGGCAGTTAATGCAGTGTGTAGTGTAGTATAGTCAAGTGGAGTGTAGTATCAACATGGCAAGAGGAGAAGGTCATAATCCCCCAGGTGAAATGTGATTGGTGCAACAGAAGTATATAGAAGGGGAGGAGAGAGAGAAAACCAAAGGTGGTGTTGGTGAGTGTGTAGTGAGGAAGGGAGTTATATAGAACAGGAATTAATAGTTGATAAGTTTAGTAGCATCTATGACACATGGGGATCCAACAGAAACCCGTCATTTTACTAGTAAACATCCCCAACTAGGGCATTCATTCAGATTCTAGAGTTTTACTAATCTAGCAAGGCCTAAGTAAAATGGAAAACAACAAGGGTTTAAAATGGAAATGGTTCTCCAAACTTGGAATCAGTCTGTTTGGATTTCAGGAGGATGACAGAGCATCACCACCAATGCCTGGGAGTGAGGTATTTCAGAAACTAACACCAGCTTTATCATACATGGTCAGTTAGGAGAAACACTCCTACCAAGAGGTACTGCTTTCAGCTCTGGAAGCCAGAATTAAAGTGTGATTGAACCTCCAAGTAATATGAGCTTAGCGGTTATTTGTCCACATCATGTAGAACCACCACACAGTTTGTCAGAAATGTCAGTTTCTGCTCAGATGAGATCCAGAATTGCAATAGCAGGGATGATGCAGGTCAGGTGTAAGTGCCACTGGGTGAGTTATGTGGGGAACCTTGTACTTTGGTGGCCAATCCTAACCTGCTCCAAGCAATGCTCTGAGTTTCCAACACTCACTAACATTCACAGGAAATTAATCCAAAGGAAACAAATACAGTATGGAAAAGTAAAATGTGCCTATGTCTGCTATATTGTAACTGAATTGATTTTAAGTGTGTTATGGATGTTACAAACTAGGATTCCACCAAATCTTTGATATATCTTAAGACTGATAAGATAAGTGGTCTAGTGGTCAACGCACAGGACTGGGAGTCAGGAATTTCTAAATTCTAATCCCAGCCTTGGACAGTGACTCCTTCCATGGCCTTGGACAAGTCACTTACCCCATCTGCTTAGATTCCCCCCAGGATAACAACAACAACATAGGTGCACTCTGAGGAGTAATTAGGCCTTGTCTATACTTGGAAACTGCCCTAATTTAGCAATCAGTGGCCAACAATTACTGTAGCTGCATCAATGCTGATCCTTAAGTGTAGACAAAGGCAAGCCAGGGTTTGTACTAACTGAGATAATTGGGGTTTACTGCTGCTTCAAGTAAGGATAAACTTCAATTAGCTCCATCAATACAAACCTCTACATGTCTTTGTCCAGCCTTAAAGGGCAGTACTGGTGCAGCTGTACCAATTATTGGTCACCAATTGAGGAATAGGGGCTATTCTTGAATAGAGACAAGAACTTAATGCTTATAGGACATTTTGAAAATGTTACGTGCTAAGTATTGTAAGTCTTAATTTTATAGCTTCCTTAAAGCTCATTTAGCAATATGAGTCTCTCCAAGTGACCTACTTTCATATGGCTCTTTGTTGGCAAAAATTGCCCAGAGCACTATGCCAAAACTGTAAACATCTGACTTCTCCACAGGTTTTGTGTTAACTGAGAGTAAGTGCTCCGGGGCCATATAGAAAAGAGTGCCAGCGGCGCTCCTGGACACGCTCTTGGAATTGCTCTTGATTTTCCTCTGCCGGCTGGTCTCTTCTTTGGTCAGTCTACTCCAGTTTTTAAAGCAGGCGACGCCAAGATCTGCAATCTGTAAAACAGGTCAAATCAGAGCTACTGAAAATGGAGGATGTGGCTAATAAAGGGGAGAGATGGAGCAAATTGTTTCACATATTACTCAAGGTTTGCTAAATATGAGGGAATATTTATTGAAATGATGACTTATCTGAAAACTCAAAGTCTTCAATAAGTATAACCAAAGAGGGCCAATTAAATCATATTTTAAAGATCTCTGTGAATTTGTTGCCTGAATCAAATATTGTTGTCAACTGAGACACATTGAATTTTAACATGTTGAGACACTGTTATAGCCCAACCATGTTATAACATAACGTGGCTTTACTAATATGGATGAGACCAAACTGAGTTATAATCATGTTAGAGAATGGAAGATCAGGGTGAAGTTCATCCCAGTGCAGGAGGTCAACACAGATAAACAGTGGCTAAGATTAGGATAGGCCTGGATGGAGAATTAACCAATTCAATCCCAATTACAAAGGGGTTTCAACAACGCTGTCCCTTAGCCCCTTTTCTTTTTAACTTTTATATCAATGATGTTTTAGCATTAAAAGGGCATCAGTATTCGCGCCCCTGCAATTATGAGTCACTTTGTCTTATTCTATGCAGACAACATGATTCTATCTCAAACACCATTGGGACTGAAGCGTTTATTAAACTCATTTGGTTTATACTGTCAACGGGAGGGCCTCTTGATAGATTATTTGAAAACTAAAGCAACTGTCTTTAGTCAGAGACAGAGGTTTCATAATTGGAAGATCAATGGGCAGTGTATCAAACAAGTTAGCTCTTTCTCCTACCTGGGTATCTGATTCACACAAAATTGTTTGTGGGATAAACATATTCCGGTAACAAAAAAACCCCTCAAATTCAGTGCAAGCTGTATTACATATTTCCTGGACTCCTAAGGGCCACTTAATTGCACCAGCCTTTAAGAGTATTCTGAGACTTGGATTTTATATGGCACAGAAATATGGAGATGGAATGATCCCCACTGCCCCCGGCACTGGAAGTGATTCAGAACAGATTTCTCAGGAAGATTCTTGGTCTTCCAAATAATGCCCCAGCTGCTCTTAGAGCTGAGACAGGTATGAACTCTATTCTGTCCAAAGTGCAGTATAGGAATATTAATTTTTGGCTTTGCATTCATAGCATGTACCCATAGTGTTTGTCAAGGTTAGACTTAGCAGAATGGCTTAGTAAGACTTTTTCACATAAATTTCCATTCTCTAGGTTTCTCGGAATTGGAAAGAATTAGATTTAAATTTAAAAATGTGAAATCCATAATCTGGTCGAGAACAGAAGATATTAATAAGCAAAAATATAGGGTAGTGATTTCTATTTCAAATAGGTCACCTTGGTTCCTCCCTGTTAAAAAGACTCCTGGGTATGCCAGATATTTAGATAGTTTGTGTAATAACTTGCTAAGGAGGGCCATGAGAGCTCTCCATTTTCAATCAATGAAGACAGCTTACTTAGAAAGCCGATATACTGGCACCAAGAAATGTAACCACCTCTGTCCATGAGGCTTCTGGCATTATTTATTACATTGTAACCTGTATTGCCACTTGAGGTCAAAATGGCTTTCCGTGTTTTTGTCCCAGATGCCTTTTTCTATGCCCTCTCAGATTAGGAACTGTTAAGAACTGACAGTGTACTGTGAGCTGAGCAGTTGCTCTATTTGCATGATCAGCTGCTAAAATAAGGAAAAGGCAAGTGATACAGTGATCATATATGGTTTAACGGTGTATGTCCTTTTTAATTTTTATTTGTAAGTATTTTAATGTTTTATAATTTGATTGTTTTCAGTTTCATTGTAATACTTTTGGGATATTTGTTAGCCCTAGGTGAATGAATTCATCACGGATAAGTCGCTATTAATAAACTTTGTGTCCCCTAGACTTCCTGTAGCTCCCTAGTAGGCCAAATTCAGAAGTGATGTATAAGGTGTATGGGTGAGTATAACTTACATGTTGGTAAGGAGGTGCAAGTCTAAGTTGATGGTAGACACACGCTGTGGGAGACTTATACCAATCCAGACTCTATCTAACTCCCCTAGGCCCAGTCTCCTCTAGAACACTGGTTTGTCCTTACAGATGTTAGCAATGCTGGGGGACCTTGTGCAGACTGGTCACCAGCTGTTGCTTTAACCACCATGTTAACGCAAGCTGCTCAGAGCAGGTCTGACTCATCTCTACATTTGGCTTCAGAGCTTTAATGGGGTTCTGTAACATGGTTATGAGCACTTGGTTTGGTTCCATCCATGTAAACAAGACCAAATATTAAGATTAGTTATCCAATTACATATGCAGTATTGATGGGGGCTTAATCATCTGGTGTCTCTGCAGTTAGCTTCTCTTAGCCTCTCTGCAGGATGTGCCAAAGTTTTTGGGTTTTTTTCCATTTGCTGTTAGCTCAGACTTGTCATGTCACATGAGCTAATGACAAGTGACATATATCAAGCAACAGAGCTTTCCTTACAAGAGGCTCATTAAATAACAGCATTGGCCTGCTAAACCCAGGGTTGTGAGTTCAGTCCTTCAATTCCCATTTAGGGAACTGGGGTGAAAATCTGTCTGGGGATTGGTCCTGCTTTGAGCAGGGGGTTGGACTAATTGACCTCCTGAGGTCCCTTCCAACCCTGATATTCTATGATTCTATGCCTTTAACTGCAAGTAATGACAGGGGAGACTGTTTCAGTAGTTCATCTTCACAGGACGTATGTCCACAGGACAAAAGACATGGGCTGCTGCAGATCCTACTCAGATTTACTCAGCAGCAGGCACCATGCATAGGGGATTTGATTCAAAGCACCTGAAGTCAGCACAAAAACTTCAGTTGACTTCAATGGGCTTTGGATCGGGCCCACAAAACACTTCTGTCAAGGTCTGTGTCACTGCTTTTCTTCTGTAGCTGCTGGCTGACATCTAAAAGTAAGGAAGAGAGGGAAAGAAGCGCACAAAAAAAAAAGGTTAAAAAAGGAAAATGCAGGAAGAGGGAAAGCACAGGAAGAGAAAACACAGATGAGACAGGAACAAAGGTGTGATATTTGCCATAAAGCAGTTTGATGTGCTGTTCTGGTATTTCTATTTTTTCTCAAGTTGTGTTTGTTGAGGTTTGTTTAAAAGTAATAACTTGTAGATAAATTAATGAATAAAATAACCAAGTGAGCAAAGTCAGTATTTTCTCTCTACTTTCCATCCCATATACTTTTGGCAGAGATAATGAACATTTCAGTATCAACTTGTAGGTGGGCCACCACATTTTAAAGATGGGCTACTAAAATTTGATATTTGACAGCCCACTGGACTACTAGTTTATTAATCCTTGATAAACTCCAGCCTATATAGGAGGAGCCACACTCTATGGTCCAAATCACAACTGTTCTGTGTTTAAATTCTAACAGTACCTTAATGTGAAAGTCATCATCTACAAGGATGTTTTCTGGTTTCAAGTCTTTGTGTACCAAACTCTGCTCATTTAAATAAAGCATTCCTTCAATGATCTCCAAGATGAACCGCCCTTTCACAGACAAGGGAATAGTGGACTAAAATAAAGAAAAGGGAATAAAAATTATCAGAACTATTGCATAGTACAGTAGGTCTCAAACTTTTTTACTGGCGACCCCTTTCACATCGCAAGCCTCTGAGTGCGAGCCCCCTAATAAGTTAAACACGCTGTTTAATATATTTAACACCATTATAAATGCTGGAGGCAAGCAGAGTTTGGAGTGGAGATTGACAGCTCGCGAACCCCCATGTAATGACCTCGTGACCCCCTGAGGGGTCCCGATCCCCAGTTTGAGAACCCCTGGAATAGTACATCAGAAAATGAAACAAATGGACTTTAAGGGGCTCCCCCTCTCAGCCTCCCATAGTATCTCTGCTCAAAGTGGGAATTAAAAATCACTGAAGTCCTTCTTGGACCTAGATTCCATTCAATTGCACCAGAGTAAATCTGGAGTAACTCTGTATTTACACTGGTGGAACTGAGATCAGACACAGGCCCTCTATGATTACTCCTCAGTGGGTCTCAACAGATGGATCCGCACAACTCTCATAGATTTCAGTGGGAAATGAACGCATGTACCTGAGGGCAGAATTTGGCCCAATGATTAAAAGACTCGAATGAGTCTGTCAAAGACTGCTGCTATGTTAGATCCAAGATCTAACTCACTAGGGATTAAAGGATGCCCTACTTGCACACATTGTAAATTAAAGGGGATATACAGCAGGGGTCTGAGAGTGGTTGTGGGAAAGACTATTTTACCCAGCAGTATGATATCAGAGCAACATTTCAGGTACTCTGCTGCCAGTACTCTAGCCCACTACTAGTAACAACTAGGACTTTGTAAAAGCAGCAAAGAATCCTGTGGCACCTTATAGACTAACAGACGTTTTAGAGCATGAGCTTTCGTGGGTGGATGCACCCACGAAAGCTCATGCTCTAAAACGTCTGTTAGTCTATAAGGTGCCACAGGATTCTTTGCTGCTTTTACAGATCCAGACTAACACAGCTACCCCTCTGAAACTAGGACTTTGTACACCGCTATATGGATAAGCCAGAGGGATGGTAGGCCTTTGGATGCACAGAATGGCAGATTCATTGACCATTCCCAGGCACCTTTCCAATCCCCTCCACATGCCATGGAGAAAGACATCCTATAGTGCACAGGGTATAAATAACCCTTCAATCGCCTGTCCCTTCCCCTGCACCCTGTGAGAACCACAGCAGTTCTGCTGCTTTTAGAATCTGCTCTACCTGTAGAGGCAGAGGCTGCATTTGGCCCTACAGCAGGGAAAAGGGGATCAGACATTGCATAGAATCTTCATAGTTATTTCCTTTGGCAACAAAAGCCACATCCTGTCCTTTTAAAACTTCTTATCAACACTGATTGGAAAGTTTGCTTTCACTTCCCCTTATGAATAAGGTATAAACAACATTTCATCCGTAACCTTCCTAAACCAAAACTTACACCAAGCAAATCACTGATTATTTTTTTCTGCCAAATAAAAGCATAAAGTAAAATCTCTAAAAATACCAGAAAAAACACTGCATATTTTAAGTGATTTTTAAGATATTCAGCAGTATCAGCTTCCCACAATAGTAACTAATGAATGCACATATGAGAGATTATTTACTTCACTACTCACTGTTTTAAGTACTTTCATCAAGTTTCCCTTGTGCACATACTCCATCACCAGAGAGTAGTTCCCATCTTCCAGAATGATGCCTAGTAATTTCACCACCCGATCGTGACTTAGTTTGCGCATAATCTTTCCTTCTTCAAGAAGGGAAGCATTATATCTGTGAAATGGAAACAACAGGATTACATTGTGTACAGGTATCAGACTGGTAAGAGCATAGTAAAGCATAAATATCCTGTTGACTCATAGTGAAAGTGATGGCCAGAAAAGTAAGTCCATCTTCATGACCTCTTTAAGGTGGGCCAGGTCTTCAACTGGTTTAAATCCACTGAATTCTGTTTATACCATCTGAGCCTCTAGCCTAGTAACTTTTATTTTCGTTCCCTACTTAACTAGTCTGTCCACATACTCTTAATTTAGGGCCTGATTTTCAGTAAGTGTGCAGGTATACATGCTTTGTGTATGCAGTGCTGGATGTGTGTATGCAGATCCCTGACTTGCATGTATCTAGCCTGCTTACAAACTTGATGAAAATTAAGGCTTCAATAACTTTTTTTTTTAATTTTGAAAAATGGTTTACATTATATTTGAGGACATGGCTATTAATTGGCTTAATTTATTACAGACACAGTGAGATACCAAACACAGACTACTTTAGATTTGTCACTGCCTTCTCTATAGCTAAAAATATAATGTAGTTAGAATTTCAAAGCAAGTTAATCTTTTAAAATTGCATTTTCCAAAGTGCTCTATGCACTCTCCTGTGGGGATGAAGAACTAGCCAGGGGAAGGGGAGACACAGACAGACCTCACAATTGTTCTATAGAATCTCTACTTTCATTTAAAAAAACATTAGCCTCTAGCTGTTGCGGGTTTGAACGAAAATTTCAAACCATGACCCAAGTGTAACTGATGCAGTTATATCTGCCGGAGTTTGCAGCCAGTCTGAAACAATAGATCTGAAAGGTATGAACATCTCAGTGGACACTAACTCAGATGCCAATGACTATACTTTGTAAGTCATTGCTTAACATAAAAAATTAAGAAGGCAGTTAGAAATACAATCTAAGTTCATAACATTATAAAATCAGGGTAGGCTTTTAGCAATAGATGGTAGAGCTGATGGAGGCACAATTAGTTTCATATTCCCACAGGGGGCTCAGTTTTCAAAAGTTTGTGAAACACTGTCCTATTGGTTGAATAATCCATAAGTGAGATGCCTAAAACACACAGGGAAAGAGGGAGACACAGAGAAAAAGAAATAAAAGGGCTTTGGATAGTTAGTGCAGGAACTTGAATGGGGGTACGTAGGGCTTGGTCACCAACTTGTGTCAGTAAAACTATGTCGCCCCACACCCCTGAGTGACACAATTACTGTACACTGACCTAAACCCCAATGTAGACAGTACTATGCCAACAGGAGGGCTTCTCCTGTCGACCTAGCTACCGTGCCTCAGGGAAGTGGAGTACCTATGCTGATGGGAGTAAGCGCTACAGCAGCGCAGCTCCACCAGGGCCGCTGCAGTGCTGTAAGAGTAGACAAGGCCTAGGACTCTTTAGTAAAGCACTAGTATTCCGGGACTGATTTAAAAGTTAATTTCAGACAGGATTTATTACAGAGGGGTCATCCAACCATGGCTGTGGACAGTGTTTAATTTGTACTGAAAGAGCTGCACAAATTAAGCAGTAGTTGGGTGGCCAGAGAGCGGCGGTGGCTGCTGGCTGGCTGCCCAGCTCTGAAGGCAGCACAGCCCCAGCAGCAGCACAGAAGTAAGGGTGGCATGGTATGGATATTGCCACCCTTACTTCTGCACTGCTGCTGGTGCCAGCCCAGCCTTCAAAGCTGGGTGGCCGGAGAGCAGTGGCTTCTGCCTGGGAGCCCAGAGGTGCTAGGGCTTTGAACTGCCATGCCTAGAGGTGCCAGGACCTAGCCCCGGCAAGCCCAGGCACAAATTAAGCACTGGCTGTGGATACTGGATGTTCATAATCCTTGTTATTATGGATTAATGGTTTGCAACACTGGTTGTCGAAAGCCACATTCTGCTTGGTCAGCTGGTGATCTGCACCATCACTCAAGAGCGCACAGCTAGGAGCTCATCAAGGATGTTAAACAAAAAACAAAACAAAACAAAACCTTGTAAGCACTGTGTTAAATGGGGAAGAGTAAAGTTAGTGAGAAGAAAAAGAATTGTGGCCATAATGCAAGAGGAAGCAGCAGCTTCCCTGTAGTATGTTGTGTGCTGGCACGCTCCCAGGCTGATTCAAAGGGAAACTAACTGTTTCCAGCCTTGAGTGTCACTCTATAGCAAGACAGAAGAGGCTTGGCTGTTTTCAGATGCTCTAGGCTCAAATAGGAGCTTTTTTAAGGCTTTTGATCAACATTTTAAGTAAAAATAAACTTAAGGAATTGAGATAGAGGAGGAGAGAAAAACAGTAAAGGCAGACAGAAGGTAGGGGAGAAAAGCGTTGCAGGCGGCAGTCTGTGGACTATCAGAGTCTCTTCATTCACTTCCCGCTCTTGAAACTAAACTGGGAACTGTTCCATAGTCTCAGGTCAGTTTTTATACCGAATTAGAAGAATGTGGGTATTTGTGTCCTTCTAGTGGTTGGTCCACATAAGAGGTTTACGATCTACTACTGCTCCCAGCTAATGGACTTAGGGCCTGACTCAAAGTTAATGGGAGTCTTTTCATTAAATGCCAGTGGACTTGACCTCAAGTCGTTAGGCCTTCAGTTCAAAGGACAGAAGCTCCTGCTCGTCATGGTGTAAGTGCTGGGGTTCAAACCTGGCTGTTGGCCCGGGCAGCATTAGTTAAAA
This sequence comes from Mauremys reevesii, assembly GCF_016161935.1. Classification (NCBI taxonomy): domain Eukaryota; kingdom Metazoa; phylum Chordata; order Testudines; family Geoemydidae; genus Mauremys; species Mauremys reevesii. The sequence continues at coordinate 170,307,222 of NC_052624.1, read as the reverse complement.
TAACAGAAATTGTTTTCCTGCTACTCCTAACTGGACATTTCCAGTTAAGTGCCTGATTGTGTTTTTCATTTACATGCTTAAAAAAAAGTGCTCTCATTTAGGCACACAAGAATTTATTTGCTTTTAAGGACCCCATATGCAAATTGTTAAATTCCCAGGTAATGGAGAACTTCATTATCAAGATGACGCAATGCTTTAGAAAGGTTAGCTTTGGAGAAAAAATAAAAACCTTAGCGGAAAGTCCTACTGGTGCCTGCAATATCCATATACCACATCTTTCTTCCAAATATTTTAAATGCTATATAGTCTCTCTCTTCATCTGTAGCAAATTTCTTCACAAAAGGAGATCAGTATCATCATCCCCATTTTACAAATGGGGAAACTGAGGCACTGAGCAGGGAAATGACTTACCCACAGTCACACAGTGTAGCTAAGGTAATAATAGGAGATATACCAATCTCCTAGAACTGGAAGGGACCTTGAAAGGTCTTCAAGTCCAGCCTCCTGTCTTCACTAGTAGGACCAATTATTGCCCCAGATCCCTAAGTGGCCCCCTCAAGGATTGAACTCACAACCCTGGGTTTAGCAGGCCAATGCTCAAACCACTGAGCTATCCTTCCCTCCCTCCTGCTGTGGCAAAGCAGGGACTTGACTCCAAGTTCAGTGCTCTATCTATTAGGCAACACTGCCTCCCTTTAAAATAAAGTAAAAATGCTTTACAACAATCAATGAGGCAGAGAAATGCAATGTAGGGATCACAGCAACTGCCACTGGGATGGAACACAGCAATGCTGCACATAGAGATAGTACATAATAGTTCAGGACAGCTAGTGAAGACGAATTCTCTGCACAGTCCATGCAATATTTCACTAATGAAATGCAATTGGCTAATAACAGATTCCACCCACATAATCACCATAAATCACTCTTAGTCCTAATGTAGAACACATTCTCCATCATCTGCAGTTTGGCAAGTTCACTATACAGCAATGTGCTGCACACGTTATATCCATCCTGAAAATATTCTCTGCACCGAATTGCCATTTACTCTAAGATCTCTTTACACTACTTTGGCAGTGTAAAAGGGCCTCAAAAATGGGTGTAAGGCCCCTTTACACTGTCCGAGTGATGTAAAGGGGCCTTAGTGTAACTGAGACTCAAGCCCCCTCTCCAACTTACTCTGTGCGCTGGGGTCCCGTATACACTGTTTTTAATACCACAAGCCCATATTTCTTGTGATAACATAAAGAAACCATTCCAAACCCTCCAGCATCTAGTTCTTCTTTCTGCAGCAAGTCCTGCGTGTTCATGTGAATATCTTCCAGTGACATGTCTGTAGCCTCCAAGAACTTAGGGTTTACAAAAATACAATAGTCCTGGATCTGTAACATGAAGAGAGAAGACAAAGAAAGTGTCATCATCCAACATTCATGTCACAGTAAATGAAGATCTAGTTATGCAGGTAGGCCCAGATAGAATCATAGACTTTAAGGTCAGAAGGGACCATTATGATCATCTAGTCTGACCTCCTGCGGTACAGCATTTTGATGCCTAACTTCCACTGAAATAAATGGGAGTTAAGTGCCTAAATACCTTTGAGGATCTGGGCCTCAGGGCACTGTGTACCTCAAAGAAACACCCTGGCACCCCCGTATTTACCACTCATATAATCATGATACGTTTTGTACAAAGTATGCCTGTGAGGTATCATTTTAAAAGCCTTGATCTGTTGGACATTAATATCCTGTTGGATTGTATGTGCTATCATTGTAAGGGAAGTTATGAATTTTTGCTATGTGTGTGATACCGAAATACTTTGTGAGGCTGGGAACACCCACAACCGGCCTTTCAGGTCCAACAGTGAGTAGCCTGACATGCTGATGGTCCATTAAAGAGAATCCACTATCCCAGGAACTGTACACAATGGAGACTTTTCAGAGGTAGCACTTAAGACAATGTAGAATGCTTGACCAATGGAGGCAGACACCCATGTGACAAGCATAGATCCTTCCAGCAAGCTGAAAGAAACTATACTGAGCAGGATTACTATTGCAACAATACATCATCAGCAGGGTAAAACTAACCTGTCTCACAACGGTCTAAACCCAGCTCACGTTCCCTGAGGGGAAGTGACATCATGACTCGGTCTCACCCTTCCACAACTCAACACCTGGAAACATGCTGGGAGGACAAAGACTTTGAAAAAGGGGAGGGGGCCCCAGGCTGGAGGAGAGTCCCAGCCTGTGTCTTGAAGATCTGTGACCTGTTTGTACCATCTATCAGGGTGAGATACTGCTTGATTCAAATCCTGTTTACTTTATAGAACTCAATTGCAAATTTCCTTTTAGTTCTTAGGTAAGCAACTTTGATCTCTACACTTACTACTTATAATCATTTAAAATCTCTCTTTCTGTAGTTAATAAATCTGTTTTCTATTTTACCTAAAACAGTGTGTTTTGGTTGAAGTGCTTGGGAAATCTCAGCTCAGTTTACAAAGACTAGTTTGTGTCCTCTCCATATTGAGGGAGGGGCGGACTGGGTAATGAACTTACACTGGTCAGGCTTCTGACTAGGGCAAGGCAGTACAGTTTTGCAGTGCGGAGCTGGGGGGAATTGGCTGGAGCCTCTCTATTGTTATATTCATGAGTGGCTGGGAGAAGCATTCATGTAACTCAGTTGGGTGTGTCCCTGCCTGTGGATATCTGTATAAGAACAGTACCTGCCAGAAGTTTTAGCTTGTCAAAGCATCACATTGTGTGAGGGATACCCCAAGTTGGTGGGACAAGAGGTCTCAGTGGTCCCAGGGTGCAGGACCTGCCACCGAGACCTGGAGCACTGCCGGGTGAGTAAAATTAAAAAAAGCCTCTAGCCAGGAAAGGATTCTCAGCCACTTGCCCCCGCCCCCGGTGGCTCTGCCACTGGGCGAGGGATACCCCAAGTTGGTGGGACAAGAGGTCTCAGTGGTCCCAGGGTGCACCCTGGGAACCCCGTCACAGGAACATAGTATCTTGTTTATTTATCAGCATCACAAAATGATAGGTAAGTGGGCCCAACTCAGAGCTGATTCAGGTTGCCAGGTGTCCAGTTTTCAACTGGAACACCTGGTCAAAAAGGGACCCTCCCAGCCCAGTGAAAATGAGCGAGTGACTGAGGGTGGGGGAGAGCAAGCGATGGAGGGTGGAGTGAGCAGGGTGGGCCCTTGAAGAAGGAGCGGGGAAAGGGTGTTCGCTTTTGTCTGATTAGAAAGTTGGCAACCAAACAGCATCTCATAGAATCAGGTCCAAAAATCACAAGTGGTGGTTTATGGTGACTTACTGTCACTCTAACATTTAGATCATAATAGTATTTTGTTCTTCTACTGGAGGATCTCAATGCACTGTACAAAAATTGATTAATCAGTTCTCAGCTTGTAATGTACAGCAGTTTAGTATTATTACCCCTATTTAAAGATGAGAATATTGAAGAGCAGAGAAGTTAAGGACCAGATTTTCAAAAGGTATTTAGGCACCTAAAAATAGAGATAGACACAGTGGGATTTTAAAAATGCCTAGCGCTTAATCAATGGGAGTACTTGTGGAATAAGATATTACTCAATGTGAGTAAAAGTGGCAGAATTGCACTGTTTCTTATTGCTCCTTCAAGCTCCTCAGATCACCAGTCCCAGAGCCTCAGGATCCTGCCTTAACACACTCATGAATTATGAACTAACACTCTGTATAAACATTGCAAACCCTCAGCAGAGATTGTGGTTTGTTGAGCACGGAAGAAAGTTTCTCTTCTCACAGTATAACAAGGTGTGCTCTAAGACATGCTAAGAGTCAGCCCTACCCCAGTTTCATTCTAGAATGGCTGGAATTCTGAGAAATGTCTTGCATCTGAAGAAATGGGTATTCACCCACGAAAGCTCATGCTGCAAAACGTCTGTTAATCTATAAGGTGCCACAGGATTCTTTGCTGCTTTTTGAGAAATGTAGTCTCAGGTTGATAGGAGTCAGAGGCTATCAGAGGGTGCTAGGGAATATAAGTAGCCCCTTTCCCTGAGAACAAAGGGAGAGTACAAAAGGATCAAGACTTCTTGTGAGGATCCCTGTATACACCATAAAGAAAGTCACAGAGTTGTTAGTCTCTTCAGTCTAACAGTCTGAGACAAGCCTGGGAAAGCCTTTGGAAAAAGCCAATTAAGAACTGGTGAAAAGGCAGCTGAGTAGAAGTATACCTTATGACCTCATCTTGACTATGGGGAAAAAAAGGTGCATATTCTTATTTGCGCTAGCTAACTTGAGTTAACTAAGAAGAGGTAAAATCCTAGTGAAGACAAGGCAGTTTACAATTTTCACATTAAACTTTAACTCAACCTGCTAACTTGTGTGGAAACTACAAACTGCCTTGTCTTCACTAGGATATTACCTTGCATTTAACTAACTTGAGTTAGGAACACACCTATTTTTCTTTTTTGTAACGAAGACGAGCCTTAAGAAGCTACCTGGGTTAGTGCTAGGTTGCTTTCTTCTCCCTCAAACCCTGGCCAGGGGCTTAATTAATAGGTTTGGATGATTATAGAAGCCCAAGTACACAGACCTGGGAACAGGGTATTGTTGTCAAGGTTTGGCTGCTAGCAGCTGCAGCAGATTAGCCCTTTAGGGCAGCAGGAAACTAACTGCATTAAGGAGTGGGAGAAGGGAGTGGCTGTCTAGAATATAGCTAAACAAACTGTGAATGCTGACAATGATGGCCTGTGGTTGTCTGGCCTTTTTCTCCTCCTCAAGGGCAGAATCAATAACGGAGCTTTAGCCTTTACTTGACTGACTAGCACACCAAGGTTCCATGGCAACCGGCCTGCCTTTGGCTAGGGAACCTGGAGGAGGGACTGTTTTGACTAGAGAGCTAGAAAAACCTGTCTTGAATTGGAAACTAAGGGCCGGCAAAGGGAGTAAACTTGGGGAAAGAGAAGAGCTTTTCTGTCAAAGGACTTATGCTTGAGCTCCTCATTCCCTGAGAGTCCCATGGGTGGCATCATTCATTCATTCATGCCCGTCACCCCAACCGGGGTATGGGCCGCCAACCACAGATCTCCAGAGTCTTCTATCCTGGGCCATTCGCTCTAGCTGGTTCCAGGTATAGCCCATTTTTTTGCTATCAACCTGAAGGTCGCGTCGCCAGGTCTGCAACCTGCGCCGTCTTTCCTGACTCGTACATGGTCCTCACGTTCCATGTGCCGATGAAGTTTGTAAAAATTTTGGTGGGGCCCAGAACCCGCCCCCAACTCCGCCCCCACCTGCCTAAGGCTCTGGGAGGGGGCTCGGCGGGGGAGGTCTGGGGTGCAGATCCTGGGCTGGGGATTAGGGTGCAGGAAGGGTGCTGGGTGCAGGCTCTGGTCTGGGGCAGGGGGTGGGTGTGCAGGAGGAGGTGAAGGGTGCAGGCTTTGGGATGGAGTTTGGGGTTGGGAAGGGGTATGTGGGAAGGGGGAGGGAGTTTGGGGATAGGAGGGAGTGCAGGGTGAGGACTGTGGGGCTGAGGATGAGGGGTACATGATGCAGGAGGGGGCTCAGGGCTAGGGAAGAGGGTTGGGCTGTGGGTGAGGGCTGTGGATGAGGGGTTCATGATGTGGGGGCGCTCAGGGCTGGGGCAGAGGATTAGGGTGCGGGGATGAGGGTTCATGATGTGGGGTGCTCAGGGCTGGGGCAGAGGATTAGGGTGTGGGGGGATGAGGGCTCTGGCTGGGGCTGAGGATTAGGGTGCAGGGGGATGAGGGGTTCATGATGTGGAGGTGCTCAGGGCTGGGGCTGAGGATTAGGGTGCGGGGGGGAATGAGGGCTCTGGCTGGGGCTGAGGGTTTGGGGTTGGAGAGGCTCAGGGTAAGGGCAGCCTGCCTTGCCAGTACTGGCGGAGGGCAGGCACTAGGACCCTGCGGCAGCAGACAGCAAATCTGCTGGGAGCCCTCGGGGCAGCAGCGCGCTGCGTTCTGCCAGGCAGGGACGCAACACAACACGGCGGAGGGGGGGGGGGACCACGCGGAGGGGGGGTGGCAGGCGGGGGCTGGGACCTGCTCCAGGCAGGGTCGTGGCGGCGGGGGGAGACCTGCGGTGGCTGGGGCCGATCCAGGCAGGACCGGGGGGGGCGGGAAGAGACCCAGCTCCAACTATTGCTGGAGCAGGGCGCCCAGCCCTGAATATTGGTGGGGCCCGAGCCCCACACAAATATATAACCTGCCGCCCATGAGTCCACCAGCGGGGTGCTGCTGGATTGACATGGAATCGTGACAGAGAGCCTATGGCCCAAGAAGAGAAGACGGAACATATCTACATCAGAGTCTTCTCTTATCACCTGTCACTACTTTGAAAGGATATAGTTTCAGTTAGTTGGAGAGCTATCCTACAAGCAAGGAAACTTGGGCAATGGCTGCATTCACATGGATGGAAGGTAAGCCCCTGCCATACATGGCTATCAGTTTTGATACATCGGCCATGCTATATGGCAGTGGTTCTCAAACTTCTGTACTGGTGACCCCCTTCACATAGCAATCCTCTGTGTGCGACCCCTCCCCCCCTTAAATATATAAAAAAGTGTTTTTAATTTATAACACCATAATAAATACTTGAGGCAAAGCGGGGTTTGGGGTGGAGGCTGACAGCTCGCAACCCCCCATGTAATAACCTCGACCCCCAGTTTGAGAACCCCTGCTATATGGTATGCACATCATTGATCTCATAAGGGAGCTGTGAGGCTTAACTAAACTGGTAAAAGCACTTCAAGATCCTTAAATAAAAGGTCCTGCTATATGAAGACAAAGTATTTGTATTGTATATTTCTGACACCTAAAGCTATCAAATGATCCATCTTTTCATACTCTAGCTGCTCTTAACCTACCCTATATCTTCCTCAGTCTGGATTTTCACACTTGTGAAGATAATCTCATGGGACTGAAAGTAAAGATTTGAGTTCTATTCCAAGCTCTGCTCCAGACTTTGGGCAAGTGCTGCCGGCAGTGTTGCCAACTCTTGATTTTATTGCAAGTCTTGTGACAGTGTCCTTTCTTAAAGTGTGGTAAAAATAAGAAAGTAATCAAGAAATAAGTAAGGACGATCGTGGGCTAATGTGATTACATGAAAATCTCACTTTTCATTTTAAAAATAAAAATAGTTCCTAGCCCTGGTGGTTGCAGAGAAAAGTTTTAAAATGTGACCCATAAAGACTCAAACAAGAAGGCAAATAAAAAGAATCCAAAATTAACTTTCTAAAATCATCTTTTGGGGGGCAGGGAGTGGGAGCCTAGCCCTGACTCATGCCTTTTGAACATTTAAGGTTGGCAATATTGCATCTCTGCCTCAGTTCCCCATGTATGAAATGGAGTGAACATTGCTGCCCTACCACATACAAGTGTTGGAAGGCTAAACTTGTGGAAGTCACATGTAATATCATTTTAAAGTTTTACTTCAAAGAATGCAATGGGAGGAAAATAGCAAAGTGTGTAGCTTAAAAAAACATCCTGAGAAAATGGGAATCCTTTCACTGAAATGAAAGAAAGCCATGTAATATAAACAGGGGCGGCTCTAGCCATTTCGCTGCCCCAAGCACGGCGGCATGCCGCAGAGGGCACTCTGCCGGTCGCCGGTCCCGCGGCTCCGGTGGACCTCCTGCAGACATGCCTGCGGATGTTCCACTGAAGCCGCGGGACCAGCGGACCCTCCGCAGGCATGCCTGCGGGAGGTCCACCAGAGCCGCCTGCCGCCCTCCCGGTAACCAGCAGAGCACCCCCTGCGGCATGCCGCCTCAAGCACGCGCTTGGTGTGCTGGGGCCTGGAGCCGCCCCGAATATAAACGTGACTAAATGCATTTTAAAATCTATAAACCTATAACATTAAGATCCTAACTCAGTGACAATACATGGGTAGACCTAAAAATACAGTTTTAAACACACACACTATTCACAGTCTTATATTACCAAGAAATGAATTCATGCCCTCAGGGTCCTTTTTTTTTTTTTTTTTCTTCTACAGCAGAACAATTAATACTTAGCACAGGGAACTGCATTTCCTGCATCACGTTATTTCATAGCCTGACTTTCAAAATGCATGTACACAACTGCACACCTACTGTAACTTACCTCTCTAAATCAGGCATTTGCACATGCAATTGGTCAAGAATTACCGTATTCTAGTCATTTCTCATCCACATAACCAATATGCACATGCAAAAACCCCAATGCTACAATACTTCATAAGGTGGACATGCAAGTTATGCATTTAAGTGTCGCTGCAAAAGGAGTAATGCTGCATAACTGTAAGATTATTTTTCTGTAAGCCCAGTTCCTTGTTTTACGACTCAGTATAGTTGTCCTCCTCTCGCAGTCTGAACTTCTTATCTCCTCCCATCCTCAGATGACATGCACAATGTCCTCCTCATAGGGATTCTCACTGGTGCTATGGTCAGTGATTTATTTTTTACTAGGACCACAGTATATTGAGCCTGCTAAAACGTAAGATCCAAAGCTAAAATTTCTTGTCATCAAAGCAATTATTTGGGTGTTCAAGTCATTACTTAAGCTTCAGTTCTGACTTTTTTTTTTTTTAAAAAAATCCGGTTTTCATATAACTAATCTGAAACCTCATAAAGGATGTACTAGATGTAGATTAGAGCTCATTATGTTGAAGGACTTGTGGTGGTTTCTTGGGGTATGTCAATTATTCTACTTTCTAGTGAAGTGACAAGAAGTGAATAACCACGCAGAAAAACAGTAATTCTCTGTTTCTTGGGGAGCACTAGTGACTTCCCTATTTCATAAACTGAAGGTCCTCCAGTCTTGCTTGGATCATGTGGGTGGAATGGTGGGGGTTCCTTCATGTGGCCTTAGCTTCACCCACAAATCAGTGTCTTACACTTCCCTTTGCGTATCTTATCCCGAGGCCACACCCCGTCACTGTGTTCTGCCCCAACCCTTCAGGGGAATAATGTTTTATGCTTCATTAGTGTCCTGCACCCATCTCTTGAAATGTTTAATAAGTGGGGTTGCCAACTTTCTATTTGCAGAAAACCGAACACCCTTGCCCCCTGCCCTGCCCCTTTTCCAAGGCTATGCCCCTGCTCACTCTCCCCCACCCTTGCTCACTCGTTCATTTTCACTGGGCAGGGGGTTGGAGTGCGGGGGGGGGGGGAGTGGCAGTGAGGGCTCCGGCTGCAGACACGGGCTCCGGCTGCAGATACAGGCTCCGGAGATGAGGGGTTTGGGGTGCAGGAGAGGGCTCCGGGCAGGGGGTTGGGATGCGGTACAGGCTCTGGGCTGGGGGATGCGGGCTCCGGGGTGGGGCCAGAAAATAGGGGTTTAGGGTGCAGATGGATCCAGGCTGGGGTGCAGGGGGGGTGAGGGCTCCGGCTGGGGGTGCAGGCTCTGGGGTTGGGCTGGGGTTTGGGGTGCAGAAGGGGGTGAGGGCTCTGGCTGGGGGTGCAGGCTCTGGGGTGGGGCCAGGGATGAGGGTTTGGGGTGCAGGAGGGGGTATGCACTCCAGGTGGTGCTTACCTCAGGCAGCTCCCGGGAAGCTGCTGGCATCTCCCTCTGGGTCCTAAGCGGAGGCGCGAGCACATGGCTCTCAGTGCTGCCTGTGCCTGTAGGCACTGCCCCCTCACCTCCCATTGGCCGTGGTTCCTGGCCAATGGGAGCTGCTGAGCTGGCACTGGGCCATCCTTCTGCCTAGAAGCCAGAGGGAGATTGGCAACTTCCTGGGAGTTGTGTGGAGCTGGGTAGGGAGCCTGCCTGCACTGACGACTGGACTTTTGATGGCCTGGTCAGTGGTCCTGACCGGAGACACCAGGGTCCCTTTTCAACTGGGCATTCTGGTCGAAAACCAGACACCTGGCAACCCTATAAATGAGGGCCCTTTTTACCAAAACCCAGGTAGGATGTACCCATAAGCAAGTGCCAGGAGAGTGGGGGCAGGGGTGAAAATTCTCACTACTTCCCCCTTCCATCCTCGGCGTGGGTATGGGGTATGGAAATCCCCACTACTTTCCCAGCCAGGAAGGATGAGCAGATCCCTGTGCTGGCAGCAGGCCGGGGTGCTCCCCACCTCAGGCCGGGGGTGGGAGGAGAGAAAGAGATTAAAAATCCTCTTCCTCTACTGCTGCCTTGTGTAGACAGAGACTGTCACCGAAAGGAAGCAGTGAAGGAGGCAGCCCAGTGGATGAGCTTATTTATGAAATATACTCGTCACTGTTCGGGAAAACAACCCCCCGGCAAGGCGTCGAGAACTCTTTAATCGCATCACACCGTCATTTGCATAGAAAGCCCCAGCTCTGGTCCGGGACAAGGGTACAAACTGGGGGACTCACCCCGTGCGCACGCTCCCTTTCAGTTCCGCCCAGCAGAGACGGACAGTTCGGAGCCACTCCTGGGCGAGGTGGCTGTTAAAGAGACCGTGTCCTCTCCTGCAGACCCGCTTCCCCACTTAACCTAGCCGCTTGAAAGGAGTCCCGGGGACTGACAGGCAGCTGTCGGGGGCTAAGGCATGTCTGACCGGGAGGAGATCAGCCTTACTCCTTCGGTTGGGAGTCGGTGGGCCAGTTTTTCAAGCCCCGGCAGCACACCAGAAAAAGCAACTGAATCGAGGGATCAGGACACAACAATCGCTTCTGAAAACCTGCTGTTGCAGCAGCGGGTGCGTTTGCAAGAGCGAAAGTTTGTCTAAATATTTACAAGATATTTACCATATTCTAGGAGGCTGAAATGCGCTGGGAGCTGGAGCAGGGGGAAGGGATCTAGAAGGCTTGTTCCACCATTAGCATTTGGTAAGAGATTGCAAAAAATCGGCCTTTACGACATGGGGCTGAGAAACTGAAACTAACTTTCCTCTTCGGCAATAGCAAAGGAAGTCTGCTGAAGGAAGACAATCGAAGAGTCACATATTCCCCCTCCTCTCTCATTTCATTACCCCAAAGTCCTTGATATTAATATTATTACACACTAACACACCCAGTATGTATACCCAAACGTCCAGGAAAAATAAAGAGAAGCGGATTCCAGGCAGACCTAGATGTAACTCAATGAATCTTTACAAACAAACAAAAATCTAGTCTCCGGTTAACGAGACACAGCGTGAAAGCGCTCTCTTACCTGCCTCTTCACAGAGCACTAGCTCCAGGAAGTTCGAGCCACTGCTGTCTGGCTTCAGCAATTTTACCAACAGCCTGGGCTGATACCTACTCTCTGACGCCCGCTCCTTCCCCCTTCCCCCGAGCTGTGGGAGGAGTCATGAGAAAACACACCAACAAAACCGGATCACTAACTACATAAATGCCGGCAGGCCGGGGAAGAGGAGGGAAGATCTGTACAAGCAAAAGGAAAATTGAACCATTCTATTCTTTATAGGTTGCTCTAGTTTCAAAGATTAAATTCTACCCTGATGTACAGACTGCGTAGCCACATTGAAGTCAGTGGGTAAATGCGTACTGACAGCCTCAAAAGATCACAAATCATAAGACTGCCTTTCCCAGACATGAAGAAGAGCTAGGAGTGACCAGACAGCAAATGTGAAAAATTGGGACGTGGGTGAGGGGTAATAGGAGCCTATATAAGAAAAAGATGCAAAAATCAGGACTGTCCCTATAAAATTGGGACATCTGGTCACCCTAAAAAGAGCTGTGGGTAGCTCAAAAGCTTGTCTCCCCTCATCAGAAGTTGGTCTAATCAGGGCTGTCTCCAGTTTTTTTGCCACGCAAGCCAAAAAAAAAAAAAAGCCTGAGTTGCACGCAAAAAAAGGCCAGAGTGCTGCCCCCAAATGGCTGGAGTGCTGCCCCCTGAAAAGGGCCACCCCAAGCACATGCTTGGAATGCTGGTGCCTAGAGCTGGCCCTGGGTCTAATCAAAGCTATTACCTCACCCACCTTGTCTCCCTCCCCTCCACATGAGATTTTTTTTTTAAAAGGGTTCATAGAGGTTTGTTGATTTGCTGTGGCCCTTGTTTGCATTGTAGCTAACCTTATGTTAGCAATACACAAGATAAATTAACTTGGGGTCCACCCCGCAGCTCAGAGTGAGGTGGCCACCTCACTGTCCAGCAGCAATAGAGGAGCATTGATGTGTGAATATAGAACATGTTAAGGGGAAAATTCATGGTTGAACCTGGATTAAATCTCCAGTGAAAACAAAACCTTAGTTTTGCACATGTTGCTGTAGAGCGCTTCATCCTGTAGTGAGGTCCTGTTGCAACCTATTGTGTTGTCCTTGGGCAAGTCAGTTAATCTCTGTGGCTCAGTCTCCATGTGCAATGTGCACAGAATTCTTTCCTACCTCACAGACTAAGTTTCCCTCTAAACTGTTCAGCTGTGCAGCTGCCTATTAAGCCATACATAGGGGCTCAGTTCCGCAGCCAGGAGAGAGGCGCCTCTTCCTCCCCCCACCCCCTTGGGGCTGCTGCAGGGAGAGAGAGCTGGGGGAGTCCTCTCTCCCTGCTGTAGCCCCTGGGCAGCCTGCACCCCAAACCCCTCATCCCTGGCCCCACCCCAGAGTCTACACTTCCAGCTGGAACCCTCCCCTCTCCTGCAACCCAACCCTCTGCCCCAGTCCCAAGCCCCCTCCCACACTTCGAACCCCTCGGCCCCACCTCCACAACATGTATTTTGTTATGTGCACCAGTATGGAGGTGATGTGTCACATAACAAAATTCAGTCGGCACATGTGTGGGGAAAAATTAGAGGGAACACTGCATCACAAGGATGCCTGTGAGGATAAAGTCACTCAAGTTTGTGAGGCATTCCAATGCTATGGTAATTGAGACCAGGTAAGTAGTGTGGGGCACAAGGAGAAGAGGTCTGCGAACAACCTAGCATAGTTGTACTTCAAGAAGCTTCAAAGTTCTGCTGGCGAATCTGGTAGAGTTTATTAGTTCCTTGTAGGAGAAATAGTTGGTAACTAATAAAAATTGACACACAGATTTCATGATGAAAGCAGAGCTACTAAATTCCAGGAGCTATTTGGTTCCTGTTCAAGGAAACTTACAGTTCACCCAGTCCTTGTAAAATAGTTATGTATGCATCAGAATCTCTAAAGAATACTTTTACACAGAAATTCTGTAGTGAGCTGTAAATTGATTCTCTGAAGAACAAAAATATTACGTACCAAAGAATATGCACTGAAGCATCTGAATTTCTATCTTCAGGTGGTATTGCACTAAACGACAGTATAGACTAGATACCCATTCTCATGACTTGAGAAACATCATCACCAAGAGGAAATTCCCAGACCTGGGAATGACAAGGCTGCACAGATGCCCTGGGCTTTCTCTAGGATGAATATAAGGGTTCTTGAAATATCTGTAGGCAAAACTTTTCTACTTTATTTGCCTGGCCAGGATTTGGCACGGGGGAATGGAATGGCTCTCTCTGCCTCTGTTTCTTGTGTCTGACTTAACTTCTTTTGAAAGCAGGGCTATCCTTAGGCATATGCAGCATATGCGACTATGTAGGGCACCTGAAAATTTGGGGCACCACTGGGACAATAGGCGCCAACTTTTCATCTTGCCAGATGCATGCTTGACACCAACCCCTTCCCCCAAGCCCCCGTCTACCTCTTCCCTGCCTCCTCCCGAGTGCGCCCAGTCCCTGCTCTGGTCCTCTCCCTCCCTCCCAGAGCTGATTCACGGCACTCTGGAAGCACTGGGATGGAGGGGGAGGAGTTGGTAAGCGCAGGGCCTCCAGCGCACAGAGGGAGGGGAGCAGAGTGGGGGAGCTTGGTGCTGCTGGGTGCTCTGCACCAACTAAATTTTCCCCATGGATGCTCCAGCCTTGGAACACCCACTCACAGAGTCCGCACCTATGACCGGGACAGCAAGTAAGAGCAGGTTGACTCCCGCACACCCAGCACATGCTGCAGTCTCCTTACTAGGAGGTCAGTATGTTGGTGTCTCCAGCTGTATAAAGGGGCATGTGTGTGTTAGGGAGATAATAGTTACACACCTCTGTAGAATACTGTAAGCTTATGTTTGTGTTGATAAGAGCAAATCGGGCATAGGGGCACCAGTTTAATAATGCTGTGTAGGGCCCCATAAATCCTAAGGACGGCCCTGTTTGCAAGTAGACACCCGCTTTTCTCTCCTCACCCCCCCCCCCCCCGAAAGCTGATAGTTCTGAACTCCTTTTCTTAAGGAGATAACTAGCACTGTATTTTAACAATATTTTGAGACAATTGCACTGTCAAACTGAAATTTGATTCTTTCTCTAATCTCTAGAGTTAATAGAAGTCTTGTTTTCATAGATTCTAAGGGACCATTGTGATCATCTAGCCTGATCTCCTGTATAACACAGACCATCAAACATCTCCAAAATAATTTCTAGAGCAGACTTGCAGTTCAACTGATTGGTGGGTCTAAGCATCCTCAGATGGAATAGACCATTGTTAATACAAGCTAATTATTGGTATCCATTTTAGCAAATTGTGAGACATCATGCATAATAGTTACCAAATTCTGATTCAGAGTACAGTAGCTTGGTTTAGATTGCTTTTAAAAAGGTTAGATTAAATCATGACTCCACTGATTTCAGTGGCAAAAATCCTAGACTTCAGTAGGCCAGGAGTTCATCCATATTTGCTACTTTACACAGCAATGTGAAGGAAAAGGCTGACATCATGTGGGAGGGGAGAGAGAATTTCAATCTCCTAACTGTAATAATTTCTTTTCTATCGATCTATCCTGTATATCACCAGGAAAAGGTTTAGTCTGGAGTTCTCTCCAATCAAATAACTTTCAAAATAATTCAGGGTAATAAAATATATCGGTGCATGTATTGTAATCTGTTTATATATAAAAAAAGGTGTCTGCACCTTTATTATTATAGCTACATTATCTATGTCCAAAAAGTACCTAATTGATCTAATTCTACACCCTTTTGCAATTTGACTAGATATAGCCAATTACTGACTACACTTGCGGTTAAAAAATATTTGAGTGCAAACAGCTGTGCATAGTCAGTCAAAGGCAGAGGTGAAAGTAAGCCGGTATGGTATGGCGCACTGGCAAGAGCCAGTATGCCAGGCCGGACTGGACCAGCTTCCGTGATGGTGATTTAAAGGGCCCAGGGCTCCAGCTGCTGCGGGGAGCCCCAGGCCCCTTAAAGCGCCACCGGAGGTCTGGCAGCCGGGCTTGGATTTAAATGGCCCAGTGCTCTAGCCACTGCGGGGAGCCCCGGGCTCTTTAAAGCACTGCCAGAGCTCCGGCTTCCAGAGCTCCAGTGGGGATTTAAAGGGCCAGGTGCTCCGGCAGCTGCAGGGAGCCCCAGGCCCTATAAATCCCACTGGAGCTCTGGCAGCCAGGCTCCCATGCTGATTTAAAGGGCCCGGAGCGCCGCGGCAGCTGGAGACCTGGGCCCTTTAATTCGCCCCAGGGCTCCCAGCCGCCTCTGAAGCTGGTAGCTCTGGGGTGATTTTAAAGGCCCTGGGGCTCCAGCCCTTTAAATCTTGAAAGGCCCCACCTCTTCCAGTTGAGGCCACACACCCCACTCAGGACTCCGGCATACTGGTAAGTCCTTTAAGTTACTTTCACCCCTGGTCAAAGGAAAAGCAGTACAACATAAAAAGGAGACATACATTCCACTCATAGCATTCACCTTGCATAGGTCTGCTTCCAAAGTATGCATTCAAGACTATCTGTATTTATATTGTGGCTGTTTACAAGCTAAAGGCACTGTATGCATAACCCCACTAGTCTCTTCCTGTTTCTTATACTGATTTTTCTGCACTGTCCTGTACTTTTCTTATCTTTGTTTTGGATACCTCATTCGAGGTGTCTGTGGAGGCACTTCTTAATTGTACCAGGATTTATTAGTCATACATCTTGTTTCTGTCAGGTTATGTATTTGTATGAGCCAAGAGCACAGTTCAGCTGTGCAAAGTGTTATGGGATATACCTTAGCGTGAGTGAACAACTGTGAAGAGCATTCTGGGAAGAACATAATACAGAGTACAGATGTGCGACTTAGCATAACTACCCAGCAATCATACATAGGAAGGGGCATACTGGGTCAGACCAAAGGTCCATCTAGCCCAGTATCCTGTCTTCCGACAGTGGCCAATGCCAAGTGCCCCTGAGGGAACGAACAGAACAGGTAATCATCAAGTGATCCATCCCTGTCATCCATTCCCAGCTTCTGGCAAACAGAGGCCAGGGACCCCATCCCTTCCCACCCTGACTAATAGTTATTGATGGTCCTATCCTCCATGAACTTATCTAGTTATTTTTTTTTTAACCCTGTTACAGTCTTGGCCTTCTCAACATCCTCTGACAAAGAGTTCCACAACAGGTTGACTGTGAAGAAATACTTCCTTTAGTTTGTTTTAAACCTGCTGCCTATTCATTTCATTTGGTGACCCCCTAGTTCTTGTGTTTATGAGAAGGATTAAACAGCACTTCCTGTTTACTTTCTCCACAGCAGTCAAGATTTTATACACCTCTATCATATCCTTCTCTCTTAGTCATCTCTTTTCCAGGCTGAAAAGTCCTGATCTTATTAATCTCTCCTCACATGGAAGCTGTTCCATACCCCCTTATTATTTTTGTTGTCCTTTTCTGAACCTTTTCCAATTCCAATATATACCGTTTTTTTGAGATGGGGCGACCACAACTGCACACAGTATTCAAGATGTGGGCCTACCATGGATTTATACCTGAGAAGGTGTACAATAATAATGTTGTGCATATAATACATATTATGCACAACACACACACAGGCTACCAAATATAAACACTAGAGTGAAGCTGGGTGTAGGAAGGCTACTGTGTTTAATCTTTAAAATAGGAATGAGAAGGACCAGAAATATGATGGATGATTTCTTCATCTAATACAGAAATTTAAACCTACTGAGTCGAACCAATAAAGATAAAATAAATAGGGCAATTTCTGCTACAAATAGTAACTATCACTTCAGTGTCCTTAGGGGCTGTCCTGTGAAATCAGTAATATGAAAACCAAGAAAGGAATGTATGGTAGAGGATATTATATGCTTTCCCCTCCCACACACATCAGTGGTCCTTGGATTCATGATCAGACAACTTACATTTCTATTTTCCTCCATGTCTTGAACATATTTCACAGTCAATTTGTAATATTTATAGGCCCACATCTTTTATTAGATATATTTAGAGAGGTAATTGGATTAATGGATACAGGATATGTTAGACAAAGAGAGCAATTACTAACAACATATCAGTAAAGAGGATTGTCAAGCTGACTGCAGTGACTCAAGACACAAACCTCTAATTGGCTGTGAGCTCTAAATTTAGATTTCACCAACTAATTATCAGGTGTAAACTATAACAGCCTTAACATGGAGTCTGAGACAGTCCCCTTGGATACTCCGATCTGATTCACCACCCAGGTAAGCTTGCCTTTTTGATAGGTGGTCCCTTATACCAAGTATCACAGCAATATTCAGGTTACTCCTAATCACAAAGGACCAGTCACTTACCCCAGGTCAATCACACCTTAGATCTCACAACAGACACAATGCTTGTAGACAGTCCTACAATAAACTATATACAGATTTATTAATAGGAAAAAGTTATTTAGAATGTATAAGAATGTAAACATAGATACACAAATTTAATTACAATTTTGTTACAAAAGGTAATAGAAGCTTCTATAATAAGTAAGCTCTTTGTCTCTTTGGGCTAACCCAGGCTAAACAGCTGGGGACCTCTTGTTTACACCTTGAAAACCTTGCCCTCTCAGAGTCCAGGTAGCATAGAGATCTTCACTTCCTTCTGTTTAGGGGTTTAGTCCCCCTCCTGCCATATGCATTCAGCTGCAAACTCTGCTGATGGTGAGGAATCCACTTGCATGACTCACCTTTGTGGGGGGAAAAGCAGAGCAACAAAGTTTTATGCTCTTTAATATTCCGCACTAGTCTGTTTGGAGTCAATGGGGTTTCCCTCTCGGAGAGGACGTAACCCCTTTGGTTGCAGGTAATAAGATTTTTTTTTTAAAGTGGCAAATGTATTCCCTGCATGTGAAGTCATAAATGTCATACAACTGTGGCAAAGACTCAGGAATATTTTTTTATGTAACTGAACCAGAATTTTTAGTCAAATAAATAAAAATAGTATCCCTTAAAGCCAGAATTTTCAGAAGAGCTCAACAGCCATAACTGGGGAAAGCCTTTCAAAAGAGCTCAGTACCTAACATGTTGAGTTTTTTAAAAATATATCTGGCCACTTAATTTTGGTCTCCTGATAATCTGTCTCCAATTGCTAGTGCTGAACTCTTGCTGATATGGCTCTACATTGCTCTCTCTTCCCTGCACAGTTCCTTCTAGAACCTTCAAGACCCCCTTATGCCTGGCATCCTGACACACTTTTTTTAAAGTATGCGTATCCTCACAATCAGCATCATAGGAGACTGATTAGCAGTTTTAGGGAATTAATCCCATGTGACTTCCTCACAAATATTCTTAACTAGAACTTCCAAGCATCTGCATTGTGCTGCTATAGAATTTAAGAGATGTGCCAAATTTTACCCTGACTGCAGTCTATCAATTCCTGTTGACTTCGATGGTGGGAAGCGGCGGCCAGCACATCCCTCGGCCCGCGCTGCTTCCCACCGCCCCCATTGGCCTGGGACAGTGAACCGCAGCCAGTGGGAGCCACGATTGGCTTACCCTGGTGAGCCATGTGCCAAAGGTTGCCAATCCCTGGCCTAATGTAACAGTTCGAGGAACATCCCTTGAGCAAGCCATCATCATAACACTGTGGGAAGTTGTGAGAAAATCCTTGGACCAAGACTCTGTCCATCCAGTCTTTCATGATGGCAGGCATGTTGAACCAATACAAGGGTAACTGAAAAGCAAAGGATCCTGTTAATACTGAGATATAATTGGCAGAGGCAGGGCCGGCTCTAGTTTTTTTGCCACCCAAAGCAAAATAAAATTTGGCTGCCCCCACCCCAGCCCTGGGCTCTCCCCCTGTACCTGCACCCCCTGCCGCCTCAGTTCTGGGCCTCCCCTTTCCCACACCCCTCTGCTGTCCCAGCCCTTGGCTCTTCCCTCCCCCCACCCACACCCCCTGGCATCCCAGCCCTGGTCTCCCCACACCTCGTGCTGCACTAGCTCTGGGCACCCCTTCCGCCCCACCAGTGCCCCCCACCCACACACCCCCTGCCGTGGGCTCTTTCCCCCCCACACACCTGCACCCTCCTTCTGCCCCAGCCCTGGGTCACTGGTGACTTGCTCCCAGGGCAGGTCATTCAGCAGGAATTTTGGATGTGCACAGAACACAGACAGGATTGGTTCCCATATGGTTACAGAACTGCAGTAAAGTGCAACAATTTTCAGCTTGTGTGATTGGAGGATATCTGGATGCATATTATAAGACTGTCCTCCATAAATGGGGAAATGTCAAGGTGCCTTTATTAGTCTTTTGTTCCACTCTTTGTTTCTATGTGGAATTTGCCAATGCAATATCACTGTCTTCCTTTCAAACAACTAAATAATAATTAAAAAAAGGCAATGGCTGTTGAAAATAGCAATTCCAGTCCTAAAAACCACTGGGAAGCATTTCTTGCTCAATTTTATCCTACTTTTTCTACAGCAAATTACAGTGGATCAGTATATTTGATTTGGGAGAAATGAAGTAACAGCTGCCCAAATTGAGCTTGAGCTTGAGCACTCCTGAATTCTGAGGTGTTCAAAACTGAAAGGCAGGTGCTAGATTCCCTTTCTGAATATTAGCTAAATCTGGAAAGGAAAAGTCAATTTCTGCTTCCATGGCTCAGAAGTGGAAATCCTCCTACTTGCCTGGTACTGTATCTAAAGCTGCCCAGGTCCAGAGCCTCCCCTCCCTTAGTTTTCATTTTAAATTCTAGTGGGATCCATGTACCTCCCTTGCTAGGCTTCAGATAGAGAGGGGCACTGTCCATTTAGTCCACCCAATTCCTTCTTTGGGGGCTGCCAGGTGAGGTCACACCAGCATCCCTAATCCAGTCTGGGGATGTCTTCTGAAGGGGATATCGGGGCCAAAGCCTTCTACTCCTTGGGAACACTTGTTCCCCATTCACAGTGCCACCCCGCTCTAGCAGTGAGCTCAAGCTGCTGCATGAGGTTTCACTTACCATACTCCCTCTCCCACTTTCCTGTTGGTAGTGGCCAAGGGAATGCTGGGAAATGTAGTTCTTTCCCTGCTCCAGGGCTGGTTCTATAGGCAGGGAGCTAACCAAGGAACTACAGCTCCCAGGGCCCCCTGTTGGTTCTCAGGCTGGATCCCTGCTAGCTGCCGCCCCTGCAAATGGGCTGCCCCAAGCAGCTGCTTGTTTTGCTGGTGCCTAGAGCCGCCCCTGGGCGGAGGTACACCATTTCCTTTGGCCTTGTTTCTACGCTAAAAACATCTTATCACCTTAATCAGTCAAGCCATTCACAGATCAAGCACAGTAAATAAAGCCTATCATTCAGAGGATGCAGGAACTATATTTGCTTAAAGTTGTGGGTTTTTTTGTAATATTCTTTTGAAAAATGCCATGAGATCTCCAAATGATGGTGACTTTTCAGAATCTCTTACACCTCAACCAAAAGATGAGCCTTCTGACAGACACTGGTTTCCTGATTCATGGGGAAGAGGAGCGGTCAATTTTCTGTAGCACCTGGCTTTTTTTTCATTTCTGCTATTGACTAGACCTTACCGCTTACCTGTGAGATCACAGTCCAAGCCTGATCTGCATTATCAGAATGGGCAGTGCGTTGAAAGTAAATGATAGTGGGAGTTAGGTGTCTAAACTTTCTGGCTTTTTATAATCTCCTTATTACTGTATTTGTTTTAACACCATATTAAGACTATAAGATTATTAATAAGAAAAATCATGACCTGAAAAATCACTAACTTAGCTTCTTGAACCTTCCTCTGTTCCTCAATCAAATCACTGGCCAAGCATCTTCTTTTGTAAGCTTCCCATGATTCCACTCCATCATCAACGTGTTCTGATTTGTGCAGGCAACCTGTGGAAGAAACATATAAACATTGTTTATCCCACTTCTAGCACTAAATCCACATAAGATAATTAAATACAAGTCACAATCTACTGTCCTAGATTGGAATATTTCATCCCATTGATTTATCATGAGCCACACCATATTGTAAGGAATGATAAATGAACTGCTACCAGAGTGGTGTAAAAGGACCTTAATGTAAATGAAAATCAGGCTATCAGAGTTTAGGGCCTGATCCAGAGCATCTGCTAAGGAGTGTCCCCTCTTCCTGAAATCCATGTGACCAGAGTGGGTTAGGACTTTTCAAGACCTGATGCGGAGCACAGATTTGAATCAGACGGTTTGCAACCTTCCTTGCCCACTTCTGCCAGTGCTTTTGCAACATCATTCTTTCTGGTTTGGTTCTAACAGACACTGCCAGCTCTGCCAAATTGCATTATGGCTTTGTGCTTTCACTTCCTAAATTAGAACAGCACCAGGATTAAAAACCTACCTCTTGGTGAATGGCTTTCTTAACTATGATAAACCCTTGGAAACCAGTTTTAAATTTAATATGATTTCCACTGGGTTTCTCTCAAGTTTTTACTAAACTAATAAATGGATAATGGCATTACCATATTCCATCAATGTGAATCATACTTAACAGATAAGACAAACCCCAAACATGCATGAATGAACACTTGGGAATTATTTGCAGAAAACATCTGTAACCGGACTGTTCCTTGAGAGGAGGTGTTTTGTAATGATGCCTCTTTAAGAAGACACACAAACACTTGTAAGTTATAATACACAAACATTTGGGCCCAAAGGCATAGGGCTATTTAAAAACCTACAGTCTTATTCGTAAGGGCCCAATCCTGCTACTGTTGTAGTCCGTGGCAAAACTGTCAAACTCAAGGGTGTAGGATGGATTCCTAAAGTGATATCCTCTAGTACCATGGTTTTCACTGGAGGGTCTGCAGACTATGGGCAGGTCTACAATACGGATTACGTTGATCTAACTTATCTTGCTCAGGGGTGTGAAAAAGCCCTACCCCTCGCAAGCGATGCACGTTTCACGTGGTCCACACCAGTGCTATGTCAGCGGGAGACGCTCTCTCACCAACATAGTTTCTGCTTCTTGTCAAGGTGGAGTAATTATGCTGACGGGAGAGCCGGCTCCCATTGGCAATTGGCATAGCGCATTTCCACCAGACACGCTCCAGCGGCATAGCTGCATCAGTGCATCTGCTCTGATGTAGCGCTGTAGTGTAGACTTGCCCTACGTCCAAGGGATCCGCAAAAGGTAAACTAAAGTTTCAGAGGGTACGTCTACACTACGGGATTATTCCGAATTTGCATAAACCGGTTTTGTAAAACAGAATTTATAAAATCGGGTGGAGCGCGGCCATACTAAGCACATTAAATCGGTGGTGTGCGTCCATGGTCCGTGGCTAGCGTTGATTTCTGGAGCGTTGCACTGTGGGTAGCTATTCCCTAGCTATCCCATAGTTCCTGCAGCCTCCCCCGCCCCTTGGAACTTCCGGGTTGAGATCCCAGTGCCTGATGGGGCAAAAATCATTGTCGCGGGTGGTTCTGGGTAAATGTCGTCAGTCACTCCGTCTGGGAAAGCAACGGCAGACAAGCATTTCGTGCCTTTTTCCCCTGGATTGCCCTGGCAGATGCCATAGCATGGCAATCATGGAGCTTGTTTTGCCGTTTGTGACTCTCACCGTATGTGTACTAGATGCCGCTCACAGAGGCGATTCAGCAGCGCTACACAGAAGCATGCTTTTGCTTTTTCATGACAGCAGAGATGGTTACTAGCCATATTGCACCATCCAAACCCTTCCATAAATTGGAACTGAGGATGATCATGGCTACCAGTCCTTTTGTACCATTTGTTGCTAGTGCCCCTGGCCGATCAGCCATGTGCGCAAAAGCCAAGATTAGTTACTAGCCATATTGCACCTTCCATCGTTTTGTACCATTTGCTGCTGTCATAAGTGCCCCTGGCCAATCAGCCAGGGGCGCAAAAGCAAAAATTGGGAATGACTCCCTGAGTCAATCCCTCCTTTTTGGTATCTAAAAATAGAATCAGTGCTGCCTAATATAGGCAAGTGTACTAGAGAACCACCGTATCATAGAACCAGAGAGCACAGCTGCTCTGTGTCAGAGCCTGCAGAAATTATGATCTGTATGCTATTCACAGGTGGTGCTCCTGTAACAACCCCACCTGTTGATTCCGTTCTTACCCCAGCCTTTCTTGGCTACCGTAGCATTGTCCCCCCACTTGTGTGATGAATTAATAAAGAATGCAGGAATAAGACACACTGACTTGTTAGTGAGAAATGAGTGGAAGGCAGCCTCCAGCTGCTATGATAGTCCAGACAGGACATTAAGCAGTGTGTAGGAGAGAAGCCCAGCATCCCACTGCTGGTCCAGGGGCAACTGAATCTTTTCTTTACACATGAAGGGTGGGGGCTGATGGAGCTCAGCCCCCTGTTGCTATGATGAGGATGGTTACCAGCCATATTGCACCATCCATCCACCAGAAAAATAATTAGGGCCAATAGGCTGATGACGAGGACGGTTACCAGTCCTTTTGTACCATCAGCTGAGGCTGATGATGAGGATGGATTTCCATCATTTTGTACCATCAGCGCCCATGGCGGGGGGGGAGCAAGGATGTTGGTGTTGAGTGCTGCACTATCGCGTCTATCTGCAGCATTCAGTAAAGATAGGGTGACATGTAAAAGAGTCAGAGGATTGTTTTACCTTTCGCTTCTGGGGGTGGGTGGGGGGTGGGTGAGTAGATTGCCAAGCTATGCCCTGACCCGCGGACACTGTGTTTGACCCTAGAAGCATTTGGAGCTCAGCCAAGAATGCAAATACTTTTCGGAGGCTGCAGGAACTGTGGGATAGCTTCAGTCCTCCAGTCCATGAGCATCCATTTGATTCTTTGGCTTTCCGTTACGCTTGTCACGCTGCAGTGCGCTGAGTCCCTGCTATGGCGTCTGTCTGGAGATTTTTAAAAAAGGATTCTGAATTTCATCTTCTGTAACGGAGCGCTGATAGAACGGATTTGCCTGCCCTTACAGCGATCACATCCGCATGTCCATGCGGGAGCTCTTTTTTTATTTTGATTTCGGACTGCATCGCCACCCGTGCTGATCGGAGCTCCACGCTGGGCAAACAGGAAATATTCAAAAGTTCGCGGGGCTTTTCCTGTTTACCTGACCACTGCATCCGAGTTCAGATTGCGGTCCAGAGCGGTCACTGGTGCACTGTGGGATAGCTCCCGGAGGCCAATACCGTCGATCAGCGTCCACACTAACCCTAATCCGATATGTTAATACCGATACTAGCGTTACTCCTCTCGTTAGGGAGGAGTACAGAAACCGGTTTAAAGAGCCATTAAAATCGATATAAGGTGCCTCCTAGTGTGGACGGTTTTGGCGTTAAATCGGTTTTACGCTCCTAAAACCGATTTAAACGCCTAGTGTAGACCAGGCTAGAGATGAGACAAGGCAGTCTGTTTTTCTGATCAATCAAAAGCATGTGAATACCCCCATCTATAGGTCAAAACCTGGAAGTGGTGGTGTTGTCATAGAAGCCCACTTTAGCACCCTTTCTCCCGCTGCATCAAATGTCAGGCCGAGCATGTGCCATGCTGTTCAGTCAGTTTTCAGCCTAAGACTTCTATGGTAGGGGTCCACGGACTAAGGGATGAATTTCCAAAGGGGTCTGCACTTCCATTTGAAATTTTTTTAAGGGTCCGTAAATGAAAAAATGATTGAAAACCACTGCTCTAGTAAATGCCCACGGAAAGAAAAAGAAGTCTTACTAATTAGCTATTGATTTACACACAAAGTCTCCCCATTTTTAATACATAGAGCACCTAATCCTTATATCAAACAATGCAGCTCTGGTGTGTCAAATTGGTAAGACTGCATTTACAATCCCAAAGAGAGAGACATTTAAAAAATGCACCTCAACTAGTCTCACCAATAATGTCATTTCTTGTTGCTCTTGGCTCAAATTGCATTGCGTAGAGATCAGACATGATGATGTTGCAGTCCTGTTTCCTCAATTCTTCTACTGCACAATTTTTTAAGGATCCATTCAGAGATTTGGGCTCTTGATGTGCATAAAATATTAGTACTTTTCTCCCTGGAATTAAAAAGAAAAGCAAGTTCCCCAGATACCATGGTGATGGATACATCTGAAATAGTATGCAGAGACAGGGCCTCGTACTCCATTGTTCAGCACCTTGTGTACTCTCAGACCAGTGCAAAGTGAGGAAAACGCTACTCGGTCATAATGGTAGCATTTTATATCCACTTACCATTGTTAAGTGACTATGTGAAGTGCTGGGCAATGGTGAATCTGGCCCATTGAGTTAATCTGTGCTGAAGTGGGCTTCCCTAATTGGAACTCAGTGGACTAAGGGGAAAGAAAAAAACAAAAGCTGTGTTTGTAACATCAGTGCCTGGAGTTACAAGTTAAAATCTTCTGCTTATTTTATAACATGGCCCCACTTTCTCCTGGCAGTATACTCAAGGAACTAAACAAATAGTTAACATCCATAATACAATTTTTAATAGAATCAAAGCAGTATTTTTGATTCACTGAGCACAAAGGTGGGTGGGAGGTGATGTTCCTACATACATGAAGACAGTGGTTTATTTATAAAAACTGCAGTGAGAGGAAACTTTCAAACATGGCTTAAAACTGAGGTGAGGTAGACCTGCAGAGAGGAAAAGCTGCATCTCTGAAGAGCCAACACAGAAAAAGGCATGGTTATCTGATTAACTAAATTTCAGTGGTAGAAGCAAGGGATGGATATGCTAGTTTCCATCAGCCTAATGATTAAGTTGGAGGTTTCAAATATAGCCAAGGGTATCTCAGTTAAGGGCTTGAACAACCACTATACTGTTTTATCATCAGTCAATATAAAGAATACTGTAAAGAGTATATGTTGATCTATTAACCAAGTGTGTTGCTGATTCTAGCACCACATAAAAGTTACAAAGCAGCCCTGCCAAGAGGGCATCAAGCATTGTGGTCATATGGTTGATTTAATAAGAATATAAATCCATTTGAAACAACTATGATCTCACTCAGTAACTTATTCAAGAAAATAAAGGAAGGACAGTCACCCATTCGTTGCTTAAGAGCCTGTTCTTGCAAATCCTAGGTGTTGAGTAGTCTGCAAAGTGCTGAGTAGCATCAATTCCCATCCAGCTGAAGGCACTCAGCACTGTAGGTTTGGGGTAAAATTTCCAAAGGCACCCAGGTCCACTAGGACTTAAGAAAGTAAGTGACTTAGGTGATTTTGCAAATTTTACCTCACAGCCCCATCCAAGCACTGATGAAGCTAGGACATTTCCGATTCCAGTCTGCACAGCTCCAAAATGAGTAACATTCTATTGCTAGGGAAGGAAAATGATCTCTCCTTGCCTGCCATTTTACAGGAAGCCCTTAATAGTCTTCCTCTCTTGAAAATCCAATATTGCCTCTAAAAAACTCCCCAAAGAGAGAGGTGCTCATTGGACAAGCACCATAACAATGAAATGGGCATGCTTTTCCTGGCTGAAAGTGCACACCGAGTCTGAAACAGGAGGATACAGGCTGCAAATAATAATTAAAGAAACAAGAGGTGGTGTAGACATACAGCTTATACTATAACTACAAGAAGCATATGATGGTGTACTGTGATATGAAGGTTTTATCAATGTAAATTTTTGGATGGCTGCTTAGTCCGTAGTGGTGAAGTGACATGTAAGTTATGTACATCATCCCACACAAGTATAGACACATAGTGAACAAGAATCATTGGTATGCTCTGGCTACTTTGCACTGCTCCAGCAAAACGTCTGTAAACCCACCGTAACTATCTGGTTAAACTAGATTTACAGCTGCTTTCATCAATGTCTACAATGAATTTTACTAATTTGGAAGGTGCTAATTCCTCTAATAGCTTCTCAAAAAAACACTTCAAAATCATCTCTATCCAAAACTCTCCATGCCTCAGCATACGTTATAAAGATTTATATTAAATACTCATTGAGTTGTGTTCATCACAGGCAAATACTGAAACCTGCATTTCAGCCTCCAACATCTGCCTTCAAAACACTCAAACCTAGCCTGAAGGCAGTTTGTAACCAAAAGCACTGAGTCTTTGGGTCAGAGTATGACCCCACACTCACACGGGTGAGCACTTTCTCACACAAGTACTCATAGCTGTAACTGCTCACCAAGGTGTGTTAAGAGCTTCACCAAATGCCCCTTTGTGTTTGCCTATCATTAAAATCATAGGCTAAATGCATTCTATTTATTGTGAAGACTGATACCTTATACTGCGGGTAGCCTTACTGAAGTCCATGGGACTACCTGTGGAGTAACAATAGGAGTAACAGTCAGACTGGCCCAGGGAGTCCTAATTTGTATACACTACCAGTGTCATTGTAGCCTGCAATAAAACACTTTAAACTAATCTCCATGAAAGCAAATGGGGCTCCATTAAAATGTCACAATAAGCGGCATGGCATGCATGAGTGTGTGAGGTTTGCCACTTAGCATAAGTCCAATACGTCTATTTCCTAGAACCGCCGAGTCTTTGCTGAGCTTTTCAAACCATCCTCCTGGCAACTTCTATAGTTGTGTAATCTTTGCAAGTCCCCTGCTGCCTGGCTGCTTTAGCATCTGTGTAAAGTTCAAACCCACCAACACCACTTCCAGCACAACCTATTGCACTGGCATAAAGACTACTTCTTTGCTGCAAAAAAACTGTGTTTTTATATCAAGGTAGGGGTGTCAGGGTTGCCAATTTTGGTTGGATGTATTCCTGGAGATTTCATCATATGACCATCTTTAATTAAAGATTAATATTACATTCCTAGAGACTCCAGGCCAACCCTGGAGCTTGGCAACCCTAGTCTCAGTGTCAAAATCACAAGATTTTGCGGTGAAGACACAGCCTCTAGCTGTCTCAACAATATGCAGCACATCACAAGGAAAGCTGCATGCATCCCAGACTAGGTCTACACTACAGCTTCTGTTGGTGAGAGAGAGACAAGCTTTTGAGCCACACAGAGCTCTTCTTCACCAACAGAAGTTGCTCCAGTAAAAGATACAGTATAATCTCACCCAACTTGTCTCCCTAATATCCTGGAACCAATAAAACTACTGCAAATGATTCCACTAGGTGTCAGGTCAGCTAGGGTACGTCTACAATGCAACCCCTTCCCCCCGCCCCCCAAAAAACAAAACACAACAACAACAAAAAACCAACCAGCAGCAGTGAGTCTAAGGGCATTGGTCTAGACTCTGGCTTCCACTATGGTGGTAAAAATAGCAATACAGATGTTCCTACTCAGGTTGGAGCTCAGTCTCTGAGACACTCCTCCCTCCATTGCTGGGTTTCAGTCAGAGCTCAAGCTCCAGCCCGACTCGCTGCTGCAGGTTTTATTTTATTTATATATTTGCAGTATAAATGTACCCTTAGAGATTAGGTGTTGGTACGCTGGGCAGAGCACTCCCCAAGTGCCTTTGAAGATATGGGCCTTTGTCTTTATATTTGCCCCTAGCTCACACAGCATAGTTAGAACTATGTAAATAATACCAAGAATAAGAATTTCTACTCCGCGGTCTTTACAAAACCATTACAAGCATTACATAATTAACCCTCATGTGGGAGGCAAGGTAAGACAGCTAAATACATATTTACTAACTTCTTCCATCCCTTCTCAAGTCTGCAAACAGACAGCCCAAAACAAGAGCTGAAAGGCCCCAATCTTGCAAATATATGTCAATAAATGTGTGTTTAACTTTACACGTGTGTGTGTTCCCATTGAACTCCATTAAACTAGTCACTAAACATTAAGCACATGCATAAATGTTTGCAGGACTGGGACTTTACACGTTATTAACTGCCCCTATTCAGCTTTCTGGGCTATTAACTGTGGAGAGTTAAATGTAAGCATTGTTAATCATTTCATTATGTATTCTGGATAGTGCTATCAATGCTTCTTCAAGGTGCTCAACAGAATTCTGTGACAGGGTGGCCTAATCAGTTTTAGGAACTGATTTATTCCTCCCCTTTTATGTAATTGTATGGCAGAGAATAGAGTTGCTTGCTCACCTCCCTCTTTTTTATGTTAAAGGATCCCTGAATGTGCATCTCTTGAATGGAACTTCCCCCCACCTCTCCCCGGGCATTTCCCCTTCACTGCACTGAGAATTTGTGTATCCAGGGCCAATAAGGTAATTAGTTGGCTGTCTTCTTCATCCTCTTTTCTCTCTACAGCATTCATCTCTCCAGCCTTCCCTCAGAGCAGAAAAGACATTCACTTTCCATTATTTATTGCTCTCCCTAATGAGTTAATTGGTGAGTGATGCAGAATAGTTGCAGCTCAGCTAGAGCTGGGAGGAGAGTCTCCTCTCATCCCACCCTAAATCAGGACTGAACTCAGTGGAGCCATACTTGTGTAAAGGGAGGATTATCTGTCTAGGGTTTCCCCTGCTTTTGGGTGATAGTACCAGCTGTTCTCTTCCACTTGGGACACAGGCTGGCTCTGTTAGCTATTTCCTCACAATTACCCCGATAACCCAACTGCTGTAAGGACTCACAGCAAATCAGCATGAGCGGAGGCGGTATGTGTAATCCTGGTGGGATATTTTGAGGTAGGGGTCTCTCATGCCTCCTGTTGGAGCTGTCCCACTGTGGATAAATAATTAGAGTCACTGGGCCAGAGACTGAGACAGGGGTGGCTCTAGGATTTGCGCCGCCCCAAGCAGGGCGGCACGCCGTGGGGGGCGCTCTGGCGGTCGCCGGTCCCGCGGCTCCGGTGGACCTCCTGCAGACGTGCCTGTGGAGGGTCTGCTGGTCCCGCGGCTCTGCGGGAGGTCCACCGGAGCCGCCTGCCGCCCTCCCGCGGGACGCCGCCCCAAGCGCGCGCTTGGTGCACTGGGGTCTGGAGCCGGCCCTGGACTGAGAGAGGGAGAATGAGAATGACTCTTGCCTGGTGGTTAGAGCACGCATGTGGGAGACCTTCAAATTAAGATTAAAGAATAGATAAAATGGGGAATTTATGGATGGATAAAAGAGAGGGATTACTGTTAGTACTGAAACATTTCAGGCAAGACATCCTGAAGGACAGTTGTGTCATTCTATACCTTGGGGGAGCATCCTGTAACCCCCATATTCCTCATTTTTATATAATCATGATCTTGCATATAAAGCATGCCTTGTGAGGTATCATCTGAAAGACATTGTTCTATCTAAATATGTGTATCACCAATGCATATAAAATCATAAGAATTGTGTTGTATGGTTTTCACTAAAATATGCTGTGGATTTGGGAGGCACCCAGATACTAGCTATACAGAGACAATGACAAGGGAGGTAACCAACACTCGGGTGGGTGCAGTTGAACAGAGATCACCAGCCATTGTCCAGCAAGGGAGATACAATCCAATGACTCACCTGCATGAGGCCACAGCAAGGGAATTGCTCAACCTTGCCTGGAGACTCAGCAATGCCCCCAGACATGCCTGGACTGGTGCTCTCCAAGCACATGGGACTGAGGTATAAACAGGGCGGGTGCAAGGATGTTTCACGCCCTAGGCGAAACTTCCACCTTGTGCCCCCCCTTCCCGAGCCCTGTGGCAGCTCTCCACCCACCCCTCCGGCCTAAGGCACCCCCCCCTGTGGCGGCACCCCCCTGCAGCAGCTCCCCCAGTCTGCCCTGTGGTGCCCCCCCGCGGCAGCTCCTCCTGGCCCGGGGAGCCATGCGGCAGCTCCCCGCCCCAGCTCACCTCTGCTCCGCCTCCTCCCCGAGCACGCCGTCGCCGCTCCACTTCTCCCGCCTCCCAGGCTTGCGGTGCCAATCAGCTGTTTGGCACTGCAAGCCTGGGAGGGAGAGAAGCAGAGCGGGGCGGCGTGCTCAGGGGAGGAGGCGGAGCAGAGGTGAGCTGGGGCAAGGAGTTCCCCTGCATGCTGCCCCCCCTTACTTGCTGCAGGCAGCCCTCCCTGTGCTCCCCCGCCCCAGGTCCCTCTGCCTAAATGCCGCCGCCGACTGGGGCGGCCGAAGATCTGGCTGCCGCGGTCACAGCTGAAGGACCCAAAATGCTGCCCCCCAAATGCTAGTGTCCCAGGCAACCACCTAGGTCGTCTAATGGGTTGCACTGGCCCTGGGTATAAAACAGAACACAGGGGCCCTATGCTTGGCCTTTCTCCTGCCCCCACTATGCTGCAAGCACCAAGGACACTGAGGAGATTTAAGACTCCAAGAGAGGAGACAGGCCCAGGTTTCAAGGGTGGAATCTGCATACTATGAACTGCAATATCCAGTGGGGTGAGAAAAACAGCTTAATCTACATATTGCCCAGTCTAATAGGGTTGAGAGTTTAGACTGTGTGCTTATATTTTCTTTTCTTTTCTTTGGGTAACTAACTCTGACTTTTTGCCTATCACTATAATCACTTACAATGTATCTTTTGTAGTCAATACATTTGTTTAACTGTTTATCTTTACCAATGAGTTTGTCTGAAGTGTATGGTAAATCTGCTCAGGTTTACAAAGGTTGGTGTATATCCACTTTCCATTGACGGAGTGGTGAACCAATTAATAAATCAGCACTGCTCATCTTGAGCAGTGCAAGACGGTATATTCCTGAGGTACAGGGCTGGGAGCTGGGGGGGATTTGGCTCTGGTGCCTTTCTCTGTGTGATTCATGAGTGGCTCTGGGAGCATTCATTCAATATAGCTGGGCGTGGGGCTCCACATGCGGTTGTGCTGAGTGATCACAGCGCCTGGAGGGGTTTGCTGCTGGTCACTAGCAAGGCACTGTGAGAGACAGCCCAGGCTGGATAGAGTTCAGGGGGCACAGCGGTCCCGCGGTCCCACGGTCCCAGACTGCGCTCAAGGGATCCTGTCACAACGGTAGCTCACTGAATTCCTCTAGTTGGCTGCATGGGCAAATGGAGAACCCTGGAAATGTTACAGCTGTTCTGCTGGCCCCACGCTTCTAAAGAGGGGGCAAAGAATTGTCTGTCTTGCCTAGAATGTTGCCTCTGATCTAGAGAAATAAAGGCAAACTGATTCCAGTCCCTAGACAACTGTGTCTTTTGAAAAGATGACTTGGGATATAGTGCGACCATGAGACAGAAGCTTGCAGAGTCTGACAGGGCAAGAAGAAAGCTAGAACAAACCTGAACTGGACAAGAAAAGTAGTTAGAACAAGCAGTGTAAAGTGGGGAAGAAAGTTTGGCTACCCACTGTCAAAAATAAGCTGTATGCAAAATGCCAAAGACCATGTAATGCGTGAGGGAGACAGTCTTTCATATAAGCCTTGGGCCTGATTCTTTTTTCCAGGTTAGAAATAACTTCCACTGACTTCAATGGAAATTACTCTGATCCTCTGGTTGGGCATAGGGTCCCTTGGTTTGAGAGGACTCTGTGGAATCTCTCCCTGCTCTTCCTCCAATAGCTCGCAGACGAGACTGGCAAATGAGTCACTGCTTGACTGGGGGTGTCAAGTAGTATCCCAAGAGGGCATAGTTGGATTATTCCCAAGAATTCCATGCATCTTCACAAGGGGCTGTCCTCCTTAATGTGTGTGTTAACCTCCTGTACTGCTTCCAGTCTGGTCTCATGAGCATTTATTGATTTTAAGCCACTCAACAGCATTCCCCACGCTATCTAAACAAAGCTCTGTTTTGTTCAAGGTCCTTTTGAATATCCTCTCTCTTCCTACCAAGAATCACTTCCACTGACTTCATTAATACATTTGAACTTTAGCTCTGGCTTTTTTTCTTGAGTGAGACAGGGTTGAGATTAATGATAAAAGCCCAGTCCCAAAAGGTTTGTCTAACCCAGGCAGGAGCTGGGGTGAGCTGGTTGGAGAGACCTGAGAAAATTCTCCACTGGATGTACTCTTAGTGGATTGAACTGCCAGAGTTTGTAAAAGTTGCCCTTGATCACCAATGGAACAGCTAGAACTGTGTGGCTGCATTAGGAGCGGTGAGACCGAGGGGAATCCACTTTAAAGATGTAATATTGGTGCAAGTTTGATGACACCAGGGACCAGATTGTGTTTATCTCTCCTTCACTGGGCCTAGAGACTCCCAGGGCCGACAAGGGGTGGGGTGGGGGAAGCTGGTACAAATTACTGGGGCCCAGCGGTCTGAAGGGGGCCTGGGTCCCAGCTTCGTCGGCCCTGTTTAGCCGGTCCGCCCTTGCTGGGGGGCCCAAACATTTTTTTTCACTGGGCCCTGGAGACTCCACAGGTATGCCCCATTTAGTGCATCTGGCCTGTTTGCTGGACAGGGTGAGTCTGAGGTGGTTTGGCTCCTATTACCTTTGGGCTGATGCCTACCCCCAAGGGCACTATGCCTGTTCCTGGGAATAATACAAAATAAGGCCAAGCTGGTACGTGAAGTTGACTCAGAAAATTGTCTGGGATTCAGGTGGTCTAATCGTTGCTCCAACCCCGTGTGTGATACAAACTAATGACCAATTTGGGATATAAGTAGCTAGTAACGAAATCTTCCTGAAGTCCAATATCACAGGCCTGCTGTGTGACCCTGAATACGTTACTTCCCCTCTCTGACTCAGCTTCCCCAGCTGGTTTCCTCTGTGCCGTGCTTTGCGATCTCTGAATGAAAACGGTAACTATGAAAATAGAAGACCCCCACCCCGCTCTTGGATCTAGCTTTGTACCCCAGAAGTAAGGCAAGTTGGGATTTGAACAACTATGGCTTAGACAACACAACGGTTAAAAAAACTGAAGACTCCTGGCAGCTTGGCTCTATGATTACTCCCTCCAAGCTTCTATTGGTGGAAGATTTCAGGGGGGAAAAAGGCTAGTGTAGACACAACCTAACCATCATCAATACAGTGGACCTCATTCTCCTATTACACATGCTGGAGTCTTTGGGCAGTAATTCCTGTTGGCTTCAACAGGCTTTGGATCAGACCTATGGTCACTAGTAAGTAGTAAACTCCATCTCTATCCCATTCGGCATAGGATTATTATGCAGCAGATTCTTTTTGTTTGAAGTCATGTTTGAGTCAACAGCATTGGGATAGCAAACTTCTGCCAAAGAGAAACCCAACTCGATTCTCTCATATCCCTCGAAAACAACTCTTTCTCTTACCCGTGTCACTTTAACCAGCAGTCCTTTGAAACCATTGTTCGCTCTCTGGGATGAAATCTTTTGGGCTTTCAAGACCGCATATCCTATTCAGAGTGTCCATGTAGTGCCACCTAGTGGCTAATGCGAGGAATCGTCCTGAGAACGTAATCTGCAAAGTCCTACTTGACAGGAATGTGGGGTTTAAATTTTTAACAGAACAAACATCCTGACCCAAAGTATATATACAAGAAAACATTTTAAGTAGCCAATGGGCCCTGGCAGGACACATTTCAACAAACAGAATTCCCATCACCACAGGAACGGATAAGGCAAATCCTATTAATTAGAGTTAAGTGAATCCTGAGCAGAGGGTGAACATCTTTTACTTTTTAAAACAATTTCACTATGTCTACCCCCCTGCCATGTTTCTTTTCTGTGACTATTCTAGTGAATTCTCTCATGCTGGACTACTGGGGCTTGAGGGAGCAATTGAGGATCAGGACATTACAGGAGAAACTTTTGGTATCACCACATTGGTATGTTGGGCAGTACCTGACATTTTCCTCTCATCAGGTAGCAATGGTGAGGCATAGTCATTCAGTGATACCAATCTTTAGACTGAGCAGCAGAGGTGACAGCAGGGCTGGGTAACACAGGAAAAGGAAGCAGGAAGAGTGTGTAACTGAGAGAGCTACTTACATGTGGCTTTCCCCTTCCCCCCCCCCCCCCCCATCTCTGAGGTCAGTAGCGAGTAATAGAAACAATGGCAACAACTAAGGTTGAGAAATCTTCACCCTAGCTCTAAGTGAAAAAACACAATACAAGGATAATGCACCTTGGAACACACTATCACCTATTTAACTGCTTAGTTGTAATTACAGTCATATTTTGTAGCAGACTAATAAATATGATGTATATTTCTTTACACATTTTAAAAAGCCTTAATAAAAAAAATATGAAACTTCTCACAGCCTCTGCTGCTAAATCTTTACAAAGAAGTGAGGGGAGTGGCCACTAAGTTTTTCAGTAAGAGTAAGAAATCCCCAGCAGCAAGCAGTAAGGGAATAACAAAGTGGATGAATGCAGGGCCACCCGGAGGGGGGGGGGGCAAGTGGGGCAATTTGCCCCGGGCCCCACAGGGGCCCCCATGAGAGTTTTTCGGGGCCCCTGGAGCGGGGTCCTTCACTCGCTCTGGGGGCCCGGAAAACTCTAGCGGGGCCTGGGCCCCCTGAGCTTCTTCCGCTCCAGGTCTTCGTCGGCAGGGGTTCCAGCCGCGGGTCTTCGGGGCACTTCAGCGGCGGGTCCCAGAGTGGAAGGACCCCCCCCCCCACTGCCGAATTACCGCCGAAGCAGGGGGCCCCTGCTGCCGAGGCCCCCAGGCCCCCTGAATCCTCTGGGCGGCTCTGGATACATATCCATGAATTAAGAATTTTCTGAGAGTTTTAGCTATTTTACTATACCCTAAATATTTAACTGGTACAACCCCGGGGAGAGGGGAGAGTGGGAGCAAAACAGGAACAGCTGGCATCTTCATCCATATAAAGATGTGATATCTCCAAGAACCTCCATGTTACCTAGTTGTTAGTTTCATGGGTCAAGTTAAAGCAGACACAACTGAGAATGTCTTCACTAAAAGAAAGGGGTGTGGTTTTTTTAAGAGCTAGTTAGCTATCTTGTTGTAAAATCCTAGTGTAGAAAAGGCAACCTTGATGTACTGATAGTTTTGTCTTGATGCAGTTAGTTGAGGTAATTGGGAGCAGTCGGAGGGCAGGGGGCTGGGGTTTGCCCCCACTAGCTGCATTGAGGTAAAACTGCTACTTCCCTTGGCTTCACTAAGAGTTTACAATGACATCGCTGGCTCATTGTAGAAGACACACCTTTTTACCTGTAATGATACCGGCTTCGGCTTCACTACAAAAAGGTATGTTTTTACATTGGATTAGCTATTCCAACATAAAATCTTAGTGGAGACCCAGGCACAGCAGGTAGTTTTCACCTCTATAGAGTTAGGGCATAGCTCTTGCGAACACTCAGGAAAGTTAAGACGAATCAGCTAAAGGTGTGAATTGAAAGTGCATTGAACTCCTATGTGGATGGTCATCCAGAGGTAAAGTGGCCTTAGTTCATTTTAGCTTAATTCCCTTTGAAGGGATACTAAGGCCTGGTCTACACTCAACACTTAGGTTTGCATAGTTATAGCACTCAGGCTGTGGATAACCCGGCAGTATATAGGCCGGGGACAGAAGCATTTTTTCCATGGTGTGGGAACACCACCCTCGGTTTAGATGCAGTTAGGTCAATGGAAGAATGATTCCATCACTGTAGCTACTGTCACTTGGGGAGGAGGTGTTTCTACATCAGTGGAGAAAACCCCTTATGTCGGTGTGGGCTGCAACTACGCTATGGGGTTATGTTAGCATAGCTATGGCACCATAGTTATGCCTCTCTAGTCCCCATCCTGTAGACATGGTCTTTGCTTCTGAATAGAGTAAGCAGATGTCCTGATAATATCAGGACCATCATGATATTAGAGGCTTTGTCTTGTATAAGCAAGGATGCCCCCGGCCCAAAAACGAAAGTGTCCCGATTTTTTTTTCATACTTGCTATCTGGTCACCTTTCTTCTGAATGAAAGCACCCACACAAGGGTTCAGTGCACCTTAAATTCACACCTTTAGTGCATTTGGTTTAACTTCCCATGTAGACAAGCCCTAAACTGAAGTGAACCCTATACTCCCATTTGGGGCTTACTTCAACTAAATACATCAAGGGAAAAACTACAGTGCCTTGTCTCCATAAGGATTTTACATTGAGATACCCATTTCAAGTAAAAACACTTTTTTAAATTTTTTTTTTCAATGAAAACAGCCAGATCCTAAAGCTAATCTGGTTCCCTTCTCCCCAATTAAGAATTCTCCTACAGCAGGAACCCTTTACAAGTCAACAAATGAAGCCATTGCCACCTACTTACCACAGGTGTCTTCCATTTAAAAACTGTGGTAATGGCTGCAAAACTGACTTTAATGGCAGCCAATTTGTATGAATTTTAAATCCCAGAATGCAAAAAGTTAATCTTATGACAGTTGAAAAAAATCCATGTGTATCTGACAGAGCAGTTGTTTTCAGGAATGATTTTTTTCAGCTATATAACTTCCAGGGCTTTACAAATTAGGTTTTAAACCCTAGCTCTGTGATGGATTTTAGTATTAAGGATCTTTGATTTTTTCCATATTCCTTTGAACAAAATAAAGGGCATTGAGGGGGGTGGGGGTCTGTTTTTAAACTGCTGAACTTCATAGTTACTCGCTGTCCTAGATGTCAGGTTCTCATCTGTCTGGTGAGGGATAAAAAATGTGGATCAAGTTGGGACTTTGACTTTCTCGGCAAAATAAATACACATATGAAGGGAAAATAAAGCTTTAAGAGGGAGCTCTAGTAAACTATTAGGCTGAGGACAACTATAATTTCATCATCTAAAATAATGAACTCTAAGTAAACCTCACCAGGTGCATAAGGTGCTGCCCCTGCTGAGTCAATCATGTGTGACAAAAAGTGCTTAAGAAACAACTAATTTTAGTTATCCTTTCCAGATTGCTTTTCACAGGTTCCTCTTACACAGTAGTTTATAGGAGGGGTTCTGATTCTCTAATTGTGTTCTAGTGGGTTTTGTGTTGAAAGGAGTTAGGGGACTGAACAGTTTACTACTAGTGGGTGAGCAACACCTGCTCATACTACATCCATCCAGCTGCAAGCCAGCTGGGGAGGAACCAAAAACCAAGAGAGCCCTCACTAGAATAGTGTTCCATGATTTCACCCTTGCACATTTCATTATGGAAACCTGGTTATGATCTACCATATATATTCATTCATTAGCCTGTTCATTTATAAGCCAACTCCCCAAGATGGTTAGGTAAAAATAGCAAAAACTGTATGACCCTTTCATAAGCTGACTCTATATTTCAGAGGTCGCAAACTCTGACTCCCAGCCGGTCAGGGTAAGCTGCTGGCAGGTCGGGACGTTTTGTTTACCTGGAGCATCTGCAGGCATGGAGCCCCTCAGCTTCCTGTGGCCGCGGTTCGCCGTTCCCAGCCAATCGGAGCTGTGGGAAGTGGCACACCACTTCTCGCAGCTCCCATTGGCTGGGAACAGCAAACCACGGCCACAGGGAGCTGAGGGGCTTCATGCCTGCAGACGCTCCAGGTAAACAAAATGACAATGTATTAGATATTCAGTTAAATGTGATGATTTTAAACTCTATGGAATCATTTTGGTGTAGACCCGTTTGTAAGTTGACCCCCGCTTTTTGATGTCACTTTTTTACCAAAAATATTTGCCTTATGAACGAGTATATATGGTAATCATGATCCCAAGGCAGGCAATGTTGAAGCTCCCATTGATGTCAATGATGCAGGATCAAGCCCCATGTCACACCAACTAATAACCTGAATGCAGGAATTTGCCTAGAAAGTCACAAGTGGGGCCAGCCTTAGGGAAAATGATACCCTGGGCAAACTTTTATATTGTGGTGCCCTTTCTATGAGTTCGAAAACAGCAACGTGGGCCTTAGGGAGTGAGGACCAGCTCCTGGCCCCAGATCCTGGTCGGGCTGCACAGGGAGGAGTTTCTGAGCTCAAGGGCTCCTCTGACCATACACCCCCGATCACCTAGCAGGAGGAGAGTGGGTACGTGGCCACTGCCCAGGGGAAATGGCTGACCTGCTGGCTCTGCAGGGGTGAGACCTGCTGCCTGCACCTCCCCATCAGGCTAGCAGCTCTGGGTGGGATTTCCCACCCCACACCTGGCTGGCCAGGGGCTCCAGCCCAGGCTTGCCTTCACTCACCTCTGCTCTGGCAGCCCACGCCCACCAGCTCGCGGCACTCGGATGGCACCCCGCCGACCATTGTGCCCTGGGTGGTCGCCCATGTCATCCCCACCCCCACCCTCATAAGGCTGGCCATGGTTACACATGACTTGGAGTACAATCTTTTCCCTCTGCCATACAGATTAAAACCTGGCATCTGGGATGGCAGGCAGCTATGAAGTTCAGATAGTTTCAAGACAGACACAAAACCCTTTGTATTGCCCTAAGGAATAAATGGTAACACGGACAATTTCATTTCAGAGACTTTAGTAGGGACAAACAAACCACTATGTCTTCAACAATCAAACATTAGCACTTGACCCCGCTCCCAACAACTGAAATAAAAGTACTCTTGTTCTAGTGAGAACAGTGCTCTGCTTACGCGAGGAAAATCCACTAGAGGGAGGAAGAGAGCTAAGAACACCATTAAAAAAAATGGGTATTTATACAACATACCAATAAATTCTCACTTATTTTCTCCTACAGCAGTAACTGGATAAATAAACAATTATCCAAAGCTTTTCTTGTGTTAGCCCGACACCTTATAAATCTTTCTACAAACCTGAGCGCCATCTTTTCAAATGTATTATATAGTTGATTTTAGTGCTTTCATTCCCTGCTTCCCCTGGGGTGAATAATGGAGTTTTCAGTTCCCTATCACATCCAAAAAAATAAAAGAAAAATCATTCTGGGTTGAACAACATGTCTCGTTTCAATTTCAAGCTTTTAAACATGTTTTTGCATTTTTTAAGCAAACAGAAGGTAATTCTGAAATGCAAAATCACTTAGATCTACAAAATGGAAACATTTCCTTTAGAAAATGTTGTAACTTTTTGACTTTTTCAGGGTTTTCCCCACCTGAGGTGAACAGTTTGGCAAAACTGATACAAATTTACAAAACATTTCCCACCCCCACTCCAAAGTTTTGGACAAAAGATTTCACCCTGCTCTAACTGCAGTCACTTCAGTGGTCCTTTTTTGAAGGACAGAGCTACTATTATCTGTCATATAGATAGTCTGCACTCTGGGTAAATCCACTAATGTATGAAAAGCACGCAGCTACTGTGGTGCTGAGCATAGAAATACCTATATAGATAAGCTATTATTTATATACTTACACAGCCAACATTACCCTAGTATCTGATCACTTCCCTGTTATTTATGGATTTATCCTTAAAACACCCTGTGAGGTAGGGAAGTATGATTATCTCCATTTTATAGGTGGGGAAAGTGAGACCCAGAGATTTAGGCCACGATCCTGTGAAAGTTAAACGCATATGCTTAATTGTACACCCTGAGTAGTCCCATTTGAAGTCTATTCACAGTGCCTAACGTTAAGCATGTGTGTAAATCTTTTGCAGGATTGAAGCTTTAGCGTGATCTGCCATGTGCCCACCAACCCCCTACAAAGGAGCAGTCAGGGCCTTCTCAAGAGTAGATTTACCAGAAATATTCCAACTGCCCGCCACCAGAAAGCCCTCCTACAAAGGGATGTTTTCTTCTTGATAGGTATAACCTATTATTACAGTCTAAATACACAGCCTAGGATGACTACTGGTGAAATTAAATTAGAGTATTACAACCTTCTAAACCCAGGACTATAGTTAGATTTTGGCACGCGACTGAATATGACCACACTGTGGTGATTTAAAATCAGATATGGCATGGATGCAGGTCATCGTGGACTGAATTATTGTGTGGGCATCGTGTTTTGTGCATCTCTTGAGAGTTCTGGTTTTAAGAAATGTATCCCTTAGCTGGAAGCCTTGACTGAAACCGTGTCTGGTCAATGTTACCTGCTACTTCAGAGTGAGTATCCTGCCATATGTCTGTGTGGATTAGGGTGATCAGATGTCCCGATTTTATAGGGACAGTCCCGATTTTGCGGGCTTTTTCTTATATAGGCCCTTATTGCCCCCCCATCCCCGTCCCGATTTTTCACACTTGCCCTCTGGTCATCCTAGTGTGGATTAGTTGGCACAGTTTAAGTGAAGCAGTCAAAAGGCATGGCCCATGTGATAAGTTGTGTGCAGCGTAGTTGTAGCTGTGTTGGTCCCAGGATATTAGAGAAACAAGGTAAGTTTGGTAATATCTTTTACTGGACCAACTTCTGTTGGTGAAAGAGACAAGCTTTTGAGCCACACAGAGCTCATCTTCAGATCTGGGACAGGTATTCCCAGCCTCACAGCAAAAGACAAGGTGGAACAGACTGTTTGCATTTATCACATACTGTCACATTTTCATTTTTTTTATTACACCAGCGTGGGGGTATCCCCACCCTCCGTACACATCCCTCCCACACAGAAGACCAACTTCCCTGAAACTCTCTAACCAGTCTCCCAGATCCACCACCGCTTTAAACAGAACTCACACATTTTAGAATTACTTCCTTAATGTACATCTGTGTGATTCTTCTCCTCTCCCCACATTTCCTTTGTGCTGCCCACAGTACTGCAAACCCCCAGAACATATGAGCAGCATTGAGAAATCTCCCGAGCCCCTTTTCATCTACGTCATTATCCAGCACACCTCTGTCAGCCCTCATCCTGCGGAGGGCGTTTCCCCTACTTGTCTTTTTTGACCTTTTCATTGACCTATCCCCACGTAGCTTCTTGTCTCACTCAATCATGCAAACTACGGTAATTTGTACTGTGATTAATTGCTGTGGTTTATAAATCTCAACCTGAAATGCTGGGCATCAAGCTAGGAAACATCCTACTGTGCAGCAGTCAAGGATGATGAACAAACCCAAGATGGAAAGGTAAAAGAAAACGACTTCCACTCCCACCTCCCCCTTCTACATAAGTTGCAAATCTGAGGTCAAAAGAATCCTGGGTGCACTTATTACAGAAAGATGATCCATAGTCCCCTGTTTTGGTAGCAAAGGCTGTGAACCTGAATCTTCATACCACATAATATAAATCTCTCAATACTACCAGTATCGTATCATTCAAAGCTGGAGGGAAACTGAGGTAGGAAGTCAGGTGTCAGTTTGTTTAGTTGCTGTCTTTCTAGGTGATTGGAAATGAGAATTTTACTCAACCAATAAATGTTTGTATTAGTGTTAAAGAAGAGAGAATGGATAATTAGTCAGCCCAGCCTGTTATGTTGCTAAGTTCCTCCTCTTGTCCTGCTTAAGCAATAGCAAACTATACTGCACTTGTGGTATGAAAATGTGTTTTCATTAGTGTTTGCACTCTCCTAGAAATGCAGCATGGTGAGTCCATGATTAGGGGGAGGAATTACTTCATGTATATGGCTGGTGACTGACTGAGTAGCTTTGCTTGTTTTTATTACTACGTATATTACAGTAGCACCTGTAAACCTCAATGAGGATCAGGGCCTCAGTATTCTACGTGTGACTCAAACACATCATAAAAGGAAGCCTCTGCCCCAAAGATCTTACAATCTAAGACAAGATGCAACAAACAGATGGAACAAACATCACTGGAAGGATGAGAGAAATGGAAATAAGAACAGGCATTTGTGTAGGCCAGCAATGTGCACAGCTAGATGGGAATGAGCCAAAGTTTGGAAGTTAATTCATTATAGGATAATGAAAGCCCATGCTGACCATCTACTTCATCTGTTAGGCTTTCTTTCTTGGGAGCATAACAGGAGCTGAGCAGTCTCCTTTGGCCCGAGAATGACAGTAACCAACGTTTCTTTCTTTTGCTTTGTCTATCAAAAATATTGGCCAAAGTACCCCTACTCTGCTCTTCCTTTTTTCCTCTCAGTGGTCCTACTTAGAAGAAGGTTGGGTAAACTCCAACAGTGAGACTTTACAATGGATCATGTCCTTGATACAAACAAGCTTGTATCTGGAAATGAAATAATGCACAGTCTACAGCGCTAAATGCCTCCTGTTGTGAGAGAAGAGTATTTATGTTTACAGGAACACCATGTTATTTAAAAGAATTCACTCAGCAGCAGGTGAAATCCCCTGCAGGACAGGCAGAGTTGTAAGGCTGTGCACAGTTCACTGTTATGAATTGACAAAGTGCTTAGGCTCTCTTCTGCCATTCAGATCACTGTAACTAGCACACACATATAGTAAACAACAACCACGTCTTTTGCTAACATGTCATTATTTTCTATACTTTCAGTCAGACTAAACTGAAGTGACTGAGAATGAAATTGAAAAGTCTCTCACTCTTACCATTCCAGCACATTAGTTAACAAGACTTCAAACCATACATTTGCGCATTAGTAATGATTGTAGTAATGATATCGTGCAAAGTTTTCCCTTTCAGTTGTGAGTATGGATGCAGCTAATGCTCTAATCCTGTCTGTATCTGGGCAGTATTTATTCCTGGAACACTGGATGGGATGATAAAAGAATACCAGCTTTACAACTAACTCGCAATTTGCACAATTTTGGGATTTGAAAAAAAGGCTACGCCCTCTGTACCTTACATTTTGACAGTTTAATTGTAGATGGAGTAAAAAGAACTAAGAAAAGAGCAACAAGCCTCAGGTGGTTTAAGGGGAGGATTTATCAGGAAAGATTAGAGCTAAATGTGTATAGTTTGGCTAAGAAGGAGCAATTAGAGGCCACAGAAGAACAAGGAAAGAACAGAATCCTGGAAGTAAAAGAGGGATGTAAAAACTTTG
The DNA here is from genome assembly GCF_016161935.1 of Mauremys reevesii. Taxonomy (NCBI): domain Eukaryota; kingdom Metazoa; phylum Chordata; order Testudines; family Geoemydidae; genus Mauremys; species Mauremys reevesii. The sequence continues at coordinate 170,263,673 of NC_052624.1, read as the reverse complement.
CACAGGTATTCGACAGCTGTAAACAGCAGAGGTTTGAAAGGAATTATTAAGGATGATATAAGCAGATACAAATGAAAGTAAAGGGATGTAATTAGCAAAGGAAAAATTTAGGCTCAGTATTAGAAAAAAATTTCTCTAGTTTGAGGACCTCCTAGTAGAACGCGGAATCTCCACAAGGAAGTGGCAAAACCCCATTGTTTGGGACACTTACCATACATTCTCTGGGTCAATCTTTAGTAGTTTCTACTGTGGGAAACAATCCTACATTGTCACGGGGTGCTGGAGATGACAATGGGAGCCTTTCAGCTCCAGCCACAAGGAATGGTTGTATCTGAGATGGTTTACATTCTTACAGAAATCTTGTGCAGAATAAAGTAAAAGAGCTGCACCACCAATTTACATGTTCTAATCCAGCCCAGATTATCAGTGATCAGAAATTATTCTCTCCTAGTTCTTCAATGGTCCACATGTCACAAGTCTAGTGGCCTTGGTCCAGTTGCCAGTGAGCATCCACATCACAAAAAACACAACCCTCAGGAGTGGCTGTTTTCGGGTGAGGCTGAGAGTTTAGTCATGAAGTGAACTTCTTTTTATCCCTGGCTCCGGAAGACTGAGGCACTTTAGCAGGGGAGTTTGGGAAAGATGGCACTTGCTGCTATTTATGCCGTAACTGTGGCTTCCTGGGTTTGGAATCAGGACCTTTCAAGACCAATACATTCCATTAAAAATACCTCCCAGATGGTACTTTCAGTACCTTATACATGAGGTGGGTACAATAAATGACTTTCTTTTTTGCCACTGCTGGAAAATGTCACACCTGTTCTAGGGGAGGGATCCCCCCTCTGACAGATCTTTTTTTCCATTGCCACTGTGCTCATCATTTCCTTAACAGCACTGCCTTGTTCTTCACTGTGAAAACACATGGAATTCTGTCTTTAAGAACATCTTGGATCATACAAATTACAGTTCATAAAAGCTTATTAAGTTCCATGTTTTCAGTATCAAATACTAGAAAGGGTTCAAATAACAGAAAGAGGCCAATTTTCTGAAGAGGACCAAGATTTGCCATTTGATCTTCCATGGTAAATGGCAATCAGGCCTTGCCTTGATTTTTCCTTCCCAGGATATAATTAATTGTCGTTAGGAGTTGTTCATATTCTGAAGGGGGAAAAGAGTACCTAAGGAGACTAGTGTGACATCTTTCAGAAGGGGTTCTAGTACTTGCCTGGGGTTCAAAAGATCTGGCTTTAATTCCCAGCTCTGCTGCAGATTTTCTGTGTGATCCTGAATCTCTCTGTGCCTCAGTTCTCCATCTGTAAAATGGGGATGACAATAATGTATCTTTTGTCTGTCTTGTCTATTTAGATTGTAAACTCTCAGCAGTCAGGGAGTGTGTCTTACTATGTGTATATACATCACTTAGTACAGTGGGGCCCCAATCTCAGTGTTAGATGCTACTGTAATACAAATAATAAATAGTAACCAATAACAGGCCAAACAATGAATTTGAAACTCTATTGATGTCAATGGTTACACTAGAGATGAATTTGGTCCAATCATTCTAATAATCAGTACAAGCCACAGAGAAGCATTATTTCCACTATTGCTGGAAACTTTCTCATCCATCACCATTGTGTTCAATGCCTTCTGCTTCACATGTGCTTGCCTCTCTCTGCTGGTGTCTTGAGAATGTACCTGTGGGTGGCAATTTTCACCCTCAAGCCACATATTGATTGCTAAATCTGGATCAAAAGGGTGGGGGGACACAGTGGAGTTTTACGCTTTGGAAAGCTAAGCTTATGCTAAAAAAAAAGTCAGATGTTAGGTAAAGTTTTGTGAAGTGTGTGTATTATGTGTGTGTGTATTTATTTATTTATAAATAAAAATGTGGGTGACTAAATCCTCCAACCTGTTTGAAAAAAATCCACTGGTGAAACCAATGCTAACTGACTGAGTAAGGCAAGAGTGACACTTCTGCAGAGTCTGTAATGGCCTGTGGACACCCTCTTCAACTTCCCAACCAGGACTTAAATAACTGAAGATGAAGCTAAACTCAGAGAATCTTTCCCAGTTTTTACACTGAGATCATTGCAAGCTGGGTAAGGACTTCTGAAGGTTAGTGAGTGCTGTGTGAATAACTTGTGCAGTTCATCAGTGTTTACTAAATAGCATGCTTTGATACCTCATGATATGGTGACTTGGTGCTTTGAATACATGTGCATATTCCACAAATACCAGGGAAAACAATAGTCCTAAAGTCGCTTCTTGGGGTTTCTGGTCTGAGATGCTACTTGGCCTGCTAGCACCAGCTTCTTCTTTTCACAACATTGCTTTTGGAAAGTAATATTCTCAAGGAAAGAGTATTACATTTATTATCAAAGGACTTATCTTCCCAGTCTCTCTCTTTCTTAGGGACAGCAATGTCCATCTTGATGACCCCAATGACCCTCAGTTCCCCTCACTCACCCTCTTATTTGACTGCCATCCTGGACCAGCTCACTGCGGAGGTCACTCACTCAACTTTGGGTTAGCCTGCAAGATGTGCACACACAACTAGGATGTTGACGTGACTCATTTAACTCTTGTCCTCCCAACCTTTACTTTGTTAGCACTTGTTATAATATGCCTGACTATCTTTGGAGCAGGGGCCATGTCTTTATATGTCTTTACACAGTACCCAGCACAATGCAGCCATGACCTGGATTATGCCCAGGCTGAATTACTTCTCTGCCCTGTTGCATGTTTGTCATCTGGCTGGACCACTGCCAATCGCCTCCCATCACACAGATATCCCAGACCTAAGGAGAACTCTCTGTGGCCTCCAGAGAAAGGATGTTGCTGTGGATGCATCTGACTCTTTTCCTACATGGAAGAGGGAAAGTTGTGTGCACAGGGGTCCTGGCATGTCTTGGGGACACATTCAAGCCCACAATTCCCTTTTTATTTCTGTTAAGTGATTTCAATGGTATTGTTATAATTTATTTCCATGGAACGTAGAGTATATTAGGAACTTTTCAAAGCACAAAAGACACAAGGCTTGTCTACATGATCAGATAGCGCATGGTAAGCTGGGCTGTAAATCTACAGCATACTAGCTTGCCATGCACTATCTATCTGTATGACACACTGTGCCGACCCCTTCTACAATGGGATTCCCCTTTAAAAGGATGGTGGACCCCAAGACCAGCTGCTGCTTGTAGAAATCTTGACAGCAAGCACATGAGGATGTTGCTTTTGTGAGGATGGTCCTGGCCTCGCTTTCATTTCCTGGGACCCGTGTAGTGCCAAGAGGCTCCACAGAGTTTGTGGGTGGGCTCTACTGCCTGGGCTGTGCCTTGGTTTGCCCCCACAACTGAACATACTCAATATATTAATAGTTTTTAAATCAAGACTAGGGGAGAGAGGAAGAAGAATGGTTGTGTTTGAGGGAGGTAATGTGTGTGACCATAGGCATGCGCAGCACATTTTATTAGCGTGTGCACCCAGGGAATTTTTTTTTTTAAAGGTGAACATTTATTGGATACTCAATCATAAAGGCCATTATTTTTATTCATCAAACAAACTAAAGAAACTAAAACATAACTACACTTTTTTTTAAATTAACAACTAAACTTTACTTAAAAAATACAAACTTAAAAAATGAGACACAAAATACCAAATTTTGCTGTAGTGATAACTAGGCGAATACTAAGATACAGTCAATTTTCATGATCTTTATCTTTAACCAGATAATGAGCTAACCCCAGGACCGGCTCTGGCTTTTTTGCCGCCCCAAGCAAAAAAAAAAAAATAACCTGTGGCGTGGCCAGAGCAGCAAAGCAGGGGGAAAATAAATAAAATAACCTGCGGCACAGCCAGAGCGGCAAAGCAGGGAAAAAAAAAAACGGTGGGGCGCCAGGAAACAGGGTGCAGGGGGACTCCCTGCGCTCCAGACATGCCCCAGTTAGCAGGGGGGAGGGAGCAGGGGGAGAGAGAGAAGGGGGGGTGGCCAGGGCTTCAGCAGGGTGCTTGCCACGGGAGGGCTCCACGCCACTCCAGTCGGTGGGGAGGGAAGGACGCGGGCTGCAGACCTGGCACCGGCTGGGGCAGCTGGAGCTCATAGCCCGCTCCCAGCAGGGCACTCCCCTCCTCCGCCCCCCTGCCCCCTACAGGGCGGCCAGAGTGGCAAATAACCCCCCCCCCCAAACAAACAGAAAAAAAAAAAGCAGCCGTGCCGCCCTAGGATTGAGCGGCATGCCACCTTGTAGAATCTGCTGCCCCAAGCACGAGCTTGCTCGGCTGGTGCCTGGAGCCGGCCCTGGCTAACCCAAGTTGACCAAAACAGACTAAGGTTTCTTCATCTTCCTGTCCTAGAGAATGAGACGTCGCTCACCAGGTGTTATGGACTTAAATTCCTCAATCACATCATTGTAATTAACTGATGAAGCCAATTCTTGTTCAATGTACAAAATCATGAGTGAGTTGAGGCGCTGTTGGGACATTGTACTTCTTAGTTTGGTTTTTACATGTGCTAATTTCGAAAAGGCTCTTTCACATGAACAGCTTGTAACAGGTAAGACTGCAAAGCATTGAATAGATTTGTAAAAGGCCTGGAACATGGAAGACCAATCAAGCCACTCTCCTGGTGGTGTTCGTAGAGCTACCTTTAGGAACAGATCCGTCATAACCCCGACTTCAGCTTCCAACTCATCCAAGGACACTTTAAATTTGTTGGCAATGATTCTCATATCGTCCCTGCCAATGTCTAAGCTCAGCAGTTTTCCCATTGCAGTCACAATTTTACAAGTCTTCTGTTCAAATCGCTGGTCAATGCTGGTAATCATTGAGTCTAGGAGTGGGTAAAATGAAATTATTCTCTCCTGCTCCTCTTTTGTATCAAAGTGATGCTAGGACTCAAACGCATCATCAATACGAGTGGACGTTTTTCTCTTCTTAACTGGGGGAATCGATACATCATTCTCTACACACATTTTCACACTGTCATTGAAAATAGATTGAAAATATTCTGGACCACTTCTCATCCCAGCCAAAGAGTTACTCAAGCTTTTCACCCCAGTCATTGCAGTAAGTAAGTTGAGATCTGGGGCTTGAAGAGCCTTACTCACTTTTACCACCACCTGGAGAATAGGGTGCATCATGTGAAGGGCAAAGATGAACTTGAATGAATTTAGTTCATGGATAAGGCTCCTGGCTTTTATTTTAGCATCAGCAAGGCGAGTTGTTTCAATAATCTCTTGTAAAGCTTGTAAAATGATGGAGTAGTTTTGTTTTACAGCAGCCACTGCTTCTGCTCTGTATGCCCATCTTGTGTTTGACAGTGACTTCAAAGTCTTCAACCGGGATCCTACTTCTTGTGAAATCTTCTCTATTACTGCATGTCGCACAGGACTCCCCTCCATGAAGGCATAAAGAGTCTGAATAACACCAAAAAAATCAAAGACAGTTCTGTTTTGTTTACTTGAAGTGCATGCATCTACTAGGACGAGGTTCAAACAATGCGCATAGCAGTGTACATAGAGTATTTCACTGTTTCTTTCTTTACATTTCATTTGAACTCCCACAATACATTCAGACATAGTAGATGCACCATCAAAACAGACAGACATCACTAATGACCAGTCAATTTTAAGAATGCCAAGGATGTCATTTAACTGGTCAAAAATAGACTGAGCATCAACTGTTAATAGTCTCTGAACAGACACAAAATGTTCAACTGGACTATGTTTTTCGTTGTCAAAATACCGCACCACATGGTGTCCACAGTCAGTAGTGTCATCAGCAATTATTGAGGCCATTTTTCAATTTAGTGAAGACACAATCTTTTATTGCACAATGTTGTGCAAGGCCACAATTAAATCATTTTAGATGCGATTACTCAGATAGGTAGCGTTTCGAGGACATTGTTGCACATGCTTTGCCATTACAGGATCATATTTTTGGAGCATATTCACAAGATTTAAAAATAAATCTTTCTCAAAACTGTCAGCTTTTTCATTGTGACCCCTGAATGGTCTCCCACCTTTTGCCAAACACAGAACAATGTCAGTCGCTCCATTACACTTCAGTTATGGCACCGTTCTTCTTCTTGCTTAGACAGATAAGCCTGCTTGCCTCATCCAACAATACATCAATAGGTTTCCCTTCACTAAAACTTTACCATGAAGAACAGCTCAACACATGAGATTTTGACAGTTGGTGGTTTTTGAAACATTCGTTAGCCCTATGCCAGTTTCTGAAACCCTTATCAATAAATGCTAGATCAGTGTGACCTTTGTCATTAGAGGAGAAGAAACGGCAGTAAAAGCAAAATGCTGCGTCCTTTGATGGGCTATATTCTAACCTCCTATACTTTTCATACCAATCGGACTGAAAACTTTTTTGTTTAGTTCCTATTTTACTTCTAGGATACATGCTCAATCTAGGCTGATAAGGACCTCTAGATCATCGAGACTGGTGTTCTAATCAATTTTTTGGAATATCACAAACCGAGTCAGCAGATGGCATGTTTGATGGCTTTGAATAGGAACTACGCTGACCTGAACTGTTGGTTTCTGTTGGTTATTACTCAGTTTATTGGAACTGGTGGCGGCATTATCTTCATGTAAGCTCTTAATCGAGGAGTCCGAGGTATTTGCACTACTATCAGCACATTATTAATAATAAAGTTTGTCTGCTCCTTTTTTTAACAACGAACCAATCCATATTTTAAAATTTAAAAGGGGGTATCATACGATTGAATTAAAACGTAAAGCTACAGGCTTGTTATGCTATTTCAGTAGAGTACACGTGACAAAGATTACAAACACTGTAGACACTGCTCAATATTCCTAATTTGGAAGGATAGAGGGCTGAGTTGATCTTGGCAGGATTTGAACCTGTGGTTTCAGGGACTCTAATGTGAATGCTTTAGCAGGGATCATCTTTTTGATCTGTGTTGTATATCACCTAGCACAACAGGATTCTCAGTTATGACTGGGGCTTCTAGGTGCTATCACAATGCAAATAATAAAGAATAATATTTGGTCTACTGCAAAATAGCACCATTGCAAAACAAAAGAGTGTGGTATTTCCCTGTCTCTATCAGCCACTTTGTGTCTGTCTGTCTGTCTTTCTTTCTGCTGGGAGTCCTGCAGAAGTACTTCACTCATAGTGAGTAGTCCACTATGTTACTCTATGTACACTATGTAATGTTAGAACAAAATAAAAGCATATTCAAACCAGCTCTGTTCAAGTTCCCCCACACTGATGTTGAACAGTGTGAGTCTAAAGGACTCTCACTTTGTGAAGTCATCACATCATGCAACAATTCACCAAAGTTCATGGTGGATTCTCCATCACTGGCAATATTTAAATCAAGATTGGATGTTTTCCTAAGATATCAGCTCTAGGAATTATTTTGGAGAAGTTCTGTGACCTGTGCTATGCAGGAGGCCAGACTAGATGATCACGGTGGTCCCTTCTGGCCTTGAAAATCTATGAATCTGTTCATCATACTGCACCCTGGTGATGTCATCAGCCTAAAGAGCCCTCACACTGAAAGTCTGGAAGAAAGGATAAACTGCTTAAATTTCCTGCACTCCATCCATCCAGTGCTGGCTCTGCTGGGCTGGCATCTCAGTATCTATCTCACCTTGTCTGTTTTGGGTTTGCTCAGCCTTATAGCTAAGCCCTCATTCCCTTTACATTTGCCCAACACTGCTCAAAGTGACCCTGTAAATCAGTTAGAGAGTGGTGTTGAGAAACACAGAAGAGAAAATTCCTTCATTTCATCTACAAAGAGCATGGCTAAAATGTGGTGCATGAAGTAGGAAACTGGGGACATCCTTAAAGGTCTGGCAGTGATGTGGAGGGTGCCCCCAGAACAATAACAACATGATGTCTCAGCCATGTGTAGTTCACCCATCTTGAAAAAGGAAGCATCTCAGTGATGAGAGAAAGCGAAGGGGACCACATGCATAATGAAACCATGCTATGAATAATGAAAGTACCATCTATGGTGCAGGTATCCCTTTCTGTCTGAAATCTGGGTATTTCATTTTTAGTTTATTTTTAATAAAGAAATTGCAAATTATATAATATATATGCACATTCTCATTAGGGCCAGGACTAATTTTCCTAACTGTTCTGAAAATATCCAGGTGATGGGTTTATGGCTGAAAATACAGCACACATGAGCAACATCATGGTGGTTATAAAGTTGTGTCACTGAGGCAACACTTTAGTTGTCAGTTTAAACTCCCAAATCCCTTACTAATCCCCTGGAACTCTCAAGGGGTAGGTGGAGCAGTTTTGTCCTTACATAACATCATTCATTATATAAGTCACAGTTATATATATATCTATATTGAATAGTTATAAAAAGGTTACAACTGAACCTTTCTGAGCAGGAAAAGAGTACACATACAAGTTGCTAGAGTACGCTGGATTGGCCTCCTGTACGGCCAAACCTCAGTCCCTCAGCACAGCCTAAGTATATAGGCTACACCCAGGAATGTTCAATGCAGCTCACAGCTGATCCATAGAGGCAGGGCCGGATTAACGCTCCTGCGGGCCAGGGGCTATTAGATTTTGTGGGGTCCCTGTACACAAGTCTTTTTCCTAATTTAAAACAAAATGATCAGGACTATGGCATTGAGGTTATTAACGCTATACTAAACTTGTCTTTTAATTAACATAAAGCTGTCCTCGGGTTACATTTCAGTCTTAAAACATGTAGAATATAGTTAAGTTAATTCAAAATAGCCTACTACTTACTTAGAACAGCTGTTACATCAGTTTCTTTCTGGGAGGGAGTTTGGGTGCAGGAGAGGGCTCCAGGCTGGGCAGAGTGTTGAGTGCAGGAGAGGGTGAGGGGTACGGGCTCTGGGAGGGAGTTTGGTGCAGGAGGGGATTCTGACCTGGGGCAGGGGATAGGGATGCAGGAGGGGGTGCGAGGTGCAGTCTCCGGCCAGGAGGTGCTTACTACAGGCGGCTCCTGGCCGGTGGCGCAGCAGGGCTCAGGTAGGCTGCCTGCCTGCATGCTGTGGCCCCACGCCGCTCCTGGAAGCGGCCAGCTGCTGGCACATCTCTGCGCACGCCTAGGGGGAGGGGGACAGTGTGTCTCAGTGTGCTGTCTGCACCTGCAAGCGTCACCCCCGCAGCAGAGCCAGCTTTATGACCCACGAGGCCCGATTGGAATACTCGGTGGCAGTCCGGGGCTGCAGCGGCATTTTGGTGGTGGGGGATCCGCTCTGGGTCTTCCATGGCACCGAAGGACCTCCCGCTGCTGAAATGCTGCTGAAGACCCCCGGAGCGGACTCCCCCACCGGCAAAATGCCGCCAAAGACCCCCAGAGCAGGGCCCCCTTAGGCGCGGGTGCGAGGCTCTCTTCAGCGTGGGGCCTGATTCCGGGGAATCGGCGTAAAGCTGTCCCTGCCCTGCAGCTCCCATTGGCTGGTTCCCCCTGTCAGGGGCCACAGAGATGTGCCAGCAACCGGCAGCTTCCGGGAGGGCGTGGGGCCACCGTATGCAGGTAGCCTGCCTGAACCCTGCAGCACCAGGGCTTCCCTTAGCCCAGGGCCCTGGGCTGCAGTCCCTAAAGCCCCTGCATTAATCTGGCCCTGCATACAGGAGGTGAAGGCAATAGAGTTTGTCACAGATCTGCTGGCCGTGCCCTTGCACTGTTGTGGATAAGGCCCTGCAGAGTCCATCTCTATTTTATATCCTCTCCTGAATGCTGCCATCTTCCATGCACAGTGGAACTATACCAGTGCTTCTGTCTTAGTGTTCCTGGGGGATGGATTAGGAAAAAAAGGCATTGGCATTTGCCCCTTAAGGGAGTTTATACTTTAGAGGTCACACTAGAACTACACTGAAGGATAATGCATGGGGTGAACATAAAACTATAATATATAATTGCAATAATGTGAACTGAGCCAGAGTTTGTTGACCTGTTCCATTGAATAACCTTAGAAAATTCCATAGTGAGAAACCAGCTCATCCATGTTTCATTTGAGCATCTGCCCACCCTTTGTATTACTTTTCTTATTGTCCTTAGATTTTTTTTTTTTAATTTCCCTTTCACTTCTGTGCTTCCTTTGTGGGTTACAACTGCTTACCTGAGGCCAGTGAGAGCTGCTCAAGGAGTTCTACATAATGTTATAACGCAGGGATTGGCAACCTTTGGCATGCGGCCCGCCAAGGTAAGCACCCTGGCGGGCCAGGCTGGTTTGTCTACCTGCTGCGTCTGCGGGTTCGGCTGATTGCGGCTCCCTCTGGCCATGGTTCACCGCTCCAGGCCAATGGGAGCAGTGGGAAGCTGCACAGGCTGAGGAATGTGCTGGCCGCCGCTTCCCCCCACCCCGATTGGCCTGGAGCGGCGAACCACGGCCAGTGGGAGCCGCAATCGGCCAAACCTGCAGACGTGGCAGGTAAACAAACCGGCCCGCCAGGGTGTTTACTCTGGTGGGCCACATGCCAAAGGTTGCCGATCCCTGTTATAATGTATCACTGGCTGACAAATGAATCTTCTGCCAAAATTTCCTTCCACACCATAAGTAATTGAGTTTGGGCCTTCACAACCACGAGAAGTTGAGCAGTGAATGTGCTGATGGCCAGTTGTTTACGTGTAGCTTTGTCACATGCATTGTTATGCATGGGAACTTTTCATTGTTTTTCAATGCACATCACTTTATGTAATTGTAAATTTTCAGTCTACAAAATGGCGACTGCCAGATTGTCAGCCTTGCTCTAGCCCCTCTCTGTGTTGGCTGTAAAGTGGGACAGCTGGGGAATTCCCCAGCAAGGGGAATCCCCAGTTGGTGCTGAGCTACCCCTTTCAAGAACCCACACCTGTGCAGGGTGCATGGGCAGAGCTTGCTGCTTTCTGGCATAATGGCCCTTAGAGAATTGTTACACACTGCCACAAGCCACCAACTGCTTTTCTCCATGAGAAAGGGAACAATGATGGCAGAAAACCATCCTTTGCTCACCTGCCTACTTGATTGCCATGCTGAGCATAACTTGACCAGATCCAAGAATCTGATGCCCTAAAATCCAAACCCACAACCATTACATGGTTGAGTTTTATTTAAATTAGAGATTTCCAGTGACATTAATCCACCTTGGTTTTAAATTTCAAATAAAAAAAAAGTGTGTGTAACAAGCATGTATTCAGAAAGAATAATATTAAGGGCCAAAATCTCAGGCCTTTACTCAAGCAAAGATTCCAAATTTTGCCTTAGTAGGTACTGCAGGATTTGTTTCTAAATGTTTACATAAAGTATTATAACTAGTGCAGGAGCAGTGAGGAGTATATTTTACTCTAACAAATTCTATAATAAAGATCTCCTCTTCCCTCCACTGAGAAAACAATAGAAAAAACGTTATTGTTAAATGCCAGTAGTTTGCTCAATGTTTTCAAAGACAATGCCACAGAATCAGATTCTGCTCTCAGTTACACCAGTATAAATCTAAAGAAACAGGGTGGAGGAATAGCTCAGTGGTTTGAGCATTGGCCTGCTAAACCCAGGGTTGTGAGCTCACTCCTTGAGGGGGCCATTTGGGGATTTAGTTAAGGATTGGTTCTGCTTTGAGCAGGGGGTTGGACTAGATGACCTCCTGAGGTCCCTTCCAACCCTGATATTCTATGATTCATTGAAATCAATTGTAACTGAGATTAGAATCTGGTTTAGAATCCTTCTTCTGAGGAATTCAAAATTTAAAACTCTAGATAGGGAAGGTTAGGCTTAGTGTCTTGATTGCTAATATTGCTGTTTTTAATACTGAAACTGTAGGGGAGATTTTATATATATAAAGTGATGTGTTAGAATTTGACCAGGATACTGAGGTTAACAACCTGTACTTCTCAAGTGTCAAGAGATCCTTAATACCTAGGACCTTTAATATGCTTTATCCAAATGCAAACAGCACAGTGTTTCCAGTGCACTGTCTCAGAGGGAAGAGTGCTGCTACCTACTCAATCCCCATTGCTGCATCCTTTCAGTGTCCTGGCTTTTTTCCTGGAGATCTCCCATCCAAATACTGGTGAGTCTCAAGACACTTAGCAAACAATGAGTTTTAACTGTCAGTAGAACACATTGTATCATTTCCTTAAGTAAAGAGGAAGCATTTTCTGTCAGCTTGCACCAGCCATATCCTTTGCAGTGTGTGCCAGTGAGTGGTGAGAGGCGATGGTGATGATAAAAGGGGCCCTGCACACTCTGGGGAGCTCATAGGTCTAGATAAGGTAAATAGTGATTGAAAGGTCACTGAATGCTATTAGTTAATCTCCAGCCAAGGGAAATCACTTCTCCCAGCAACAAATATAGGCTTAGAACAAGGTGCTGTCTCTATCCATGGTGCTTATATGGCCCCCATTGTCTTAACACCTCACAATCTTTAATGCCTTTAGTTCCACAGCTCTCCTGCAAGATAGAGAAGTGCCTGTTCCTGTTTGTACAGTGTAGTATATAAGAAGTGGGTCATCATAATTCTATAAATAGTTTGAACCCTTTAGTGGCTTCACTGGTTTGTCTGTTTTAGAAGCTAGCAGAACCAGGCCAGAGCAGCAGTGTCTTTATGTAGCTAAGCCTTGCATGCTGTACATTGCTAGTACATATGGTTATTTGGACCCCATTGTGTATTTCTTCCTGATTAAATTTGTTGTGTAACGAGCAAAAGACACAACACTCAGTTTTGGCAAGATGAAACCCATGGATTAACTTCACATGGCTCTGTTACCCTCACACTCCACTTCATGTTTTGGGTTCATGTGCAAATGACAAATCAGTGAAATCTGAAGCATCGCCAGCAAATGCGTGAAAGGTTTGTCAGTTTCACTATGAAATGAAACTTGTCTAAATCAACTTCTTCATGGACTCTCCTCCCACCGATGGGTCCTGGGACTCCCTCTTCTTGGAAAGTTTTCTTCTGTGGCTCATGGTCTCCATGATAGCCTCTCCTCTGATTCCCACCTGACTCTTTTGAGGAGCAAAGCAGCAAGCAAGCCTATTGTGTCCCCTCTGTCTGGTGAAAGGTTTTCAGGATGACCAGAGTTGAAAACATTATTCTAAGAGATTCTTTCTCTTAATGAACCTTAACATGAAGCAGATTTGCCATGGTTTAGGTTTTGTGCTTTGACAGCCCCTCTCATGGGACGGATTATGACTATGCAGGTGCATGGGAGAGTGGAGAGGGTGCATACCTTCATGGGGGCCAGCCTGTGGGAAATGAGCTGCTCTGCAGTGCCCCCTTCAGGGCCACATGTGGGATTGCAGGAGATCCCTGCCTTAGTCTGCAAGGTTTGGCCACCTGCTTGGGGCAGGGTATTCTGTGCTGTAAGCTTGGCACCAGCCTCTAAACAATCAAGTAACAAAATAGCAACTCAGGATTCAGCTGTCTGAACAAAGAGGAAAACAACCCTTCTAAATGCAAGTGCTTGATTGCAACACTTAGGGCAAGGCACTGCCCTGGGTTCTAGGTTAGCCTTCAGGAGCTGCTCCTCTGTCCCAGTCTCACCCAGCTCTGCCCCTGAGCAAAGGTGGCAAGCCTTCTTAAATGGCCTATTAGTTCCTGATTGGTCTGTATTTCCTCCTGACCTTTCTAGGCCTCTGGAGGACCGTCTTGTTGGTCACCTGGTAGGCCTGATAGATCCTATCACACAGCCACAAACCCTCAGAGGAGCTTGGATGTATGGTTTTGGCCCAGGTCCATCCCTAACTTTCGCATTCCCTGTTAAAATGCCAAAAATATTGAGTGACCCCTTACAAATGCCACAATCAATATTTCTTTCCTGGGCTAAAACCTAGAGGTGGGTCAAGAGAAGATTCATCTGTCTAATGCTGAAGAAAATCTTGATTGTGCCTAACGGTTTGCTTATACCTGCTGATGAAAATTCTCTGAAACCAAAGGGATTCTGGCCTCTAAGCATGTGGCCTTACAGCACGGATTAATGACATGCTGTGTGAGGTGAACGGGCATGAATAGCAAAAAGGTAGAAGTGAAGAGTCAAAATTGTCAGGGTTTTTTTGCTGTAGTGGTATCAGACATAGAGCACCTGCAGCTTTCACTTGTGTTTCACCCACAGCCATTGCCTGTGACTGTTGTCCTTAGGTAGAAATTATTTGACGTCGTGATATGACCCTGGTTAGCCATTTGACCTGCAAACTACTCATGAGAACTAGCTGCAATATTTACTGTTACGTCTACATTCCATATACTGGGATGCTGCCCAGCATTTTGCAATGTTATCCACTAAACAGTGGTAAATGGACAGTGGACTGTAGCTGTGCCCAAACTTGAGTTACAAACCTGGGCCCAGATTTGTCAAAAGATTCATGGTTTGTGATTCTTTTGGTGAACTAGGGCAGGATCATACTTTGTTGTGGGACCTGCACACAACGTGGCCATTTCTCTTGGTTTCAGCCTAGAGTCAGTTTGAAATTGATGGTTTCAGCAGAGAAATTTTTGTTGAGGTTTTGGGTTCATTCAAATCTGAAGTGGAGTAAAACTCAAGGGAAATGAACAGATGGCAACTGAAATGGTTTGGCACAAGTCCCTGTGCATGGAAATTGCCAAATGTTGCACAAGTCTAGCATGAAAGATAAAGTTCTCTGCCATTTTCACCACAGAACACTTACTCCATCAATTTGAATACCTTGTTTTGTTTTACCGTTTACTTCTGGGCTTTATTAAACCAAGGAGAGACGACCACGAGCTGAAAAGCTCAGATCTGAATCCCAGTTTTCCCGAAGTACAGACTGGTTTGGCTCTGGGAGTTTGGTTTAGGTTCCTCTCCAAGGCCAGGTCTACACTACAAACGTATATCGGTATAATGACGTCTCCTCTCAGGGGTGTGAAAAAGCCACACCCCTGAGCAACGTAGTTATACCCACCTAACCCTGTGTAGACAATGTTATGTCAGCGGGAGGGCTTCTCCCACTGACACAGCTACCACCTCTCAGGGAGGTGGATTAAGTATGCCAGTGGGAGCAGCGCTCCAGTCAGCATAGTAGCATCTTCACTAAAGCACTGCAGCACTGTATGTGACAACAAGCCCTAACTGAGACTCATTTTATTGCTTTCTTTTTGGCTCGCCCCCTTAGAATGCGAAGGAATCTAAATTTTGCTTTACCAGGCTGAACTATTTACTGTTCTGCTAAGAGGCTAGTTTCCAATGTGGGAAATAAAACAGTTTAGTCCTGAACAATATCTAAGGCCAAGACTTCTTTTCCAGTTCTGTTTTCAGTCTACCTGGCTGGCATGAGCTCCACTCTCCCTCTGTTGATGGAACTCCCGTTACTAGATCTGAGTGAGGGAAAAGAATATTAGCATTGAGATGTGCCATTATTATTATTTAGTGAGCACTGCTAATGTCAAAGATGGAAATAAAGGCTGCCCCGAGGCTTAAAAGACAACATGGATAAGACAAGATATACTGGGGGAAGAGGAAGCTATTAACTTAGAATTTTTTTCTTTGGCAGTTTCATACTCTGCCCTCCTTAAAAGTGTGTGGGGTGGCGCACACATTTGATCAGCCTGGCTTACGGTTTGTGGCCATGTGGATCTAAGAGAAAAACGTTGCCCCAAGATGTAGCGTAGAGAGATAAGGCAGAAAGATGGGCTCCAAGCCACAAAGTTCAGAACCTGATCCAGTGACAGGTCTGGATGTGAATTACAGAGTTTGGTGGTGCTGGGGTTGGGTCTGAAGTTTTGGTTTGGGCTCATCTCTAATAAAGAACACGAGAGTTCCAGCAGGAATAATGAGGTGAACACACTTAACGGCATGGTAAACTGCATCCATCAAATTCTAGCTGCAATATTCCCCCATCATAGAAATACAAAGATAAAACCATGAATTGCACTAATTCCGGGTAAACAAAAGATGTCACTGTCAGACACAAGAAAAAAAAGACAGATTGATTTAATAAACCATCACACTGAAACTGTTCACACGGCTATGTCATCACGATACATTAACAATTATTTTTACTTTCTTTGTTTATACAACGGGAAATCACTGAAGAGGCTTATGTGTGAAAAACCGTAATTCTTACTTGTGAAGCTCCTTAGTTTCTTTTAAGTGTTATAGTAATGCTTCCAAGTTCCTGTAAATGCCTCCACACTTAATACTCAGTCTGGAATGTGAAACCACTACTGTTGACCCTAAAAAAGATGCAGAGTGAATCACTACACCGACATGAAAGAAGAAGAATGCAGAGAATAGAAAGTACGTGAATTGTGAAGACAGAGCGCAGGGGAGGTGGCAAGACAACAGGGGAAGTTTACAAGTGTACACAGTGCTAGACATCGAAGGAAAAAAAACAGCCGGGGAAATGATTTAAAAACCTCTGGCACAATGTGAGGCCTAATCCTCATGTTTTCTTAGATGTCAGTCAGAACTTCCATTGACTCCCATGGGGTTGGATCGGCTCGGATCTGTATTTTGTGTTCAGGACCAGTGCTTTCCTCTTAAATTCTGAGCATCTTTAGAAAGCTATATCTATATTGCGTGTTTAACCCCACTTCTATAGTCATTTCAAATGTCACGCTCTTCCCTTCAGTGCTGAGTCACCTTATACAACACAGCATGGGCTAATTCTTGAAGTCCTTACTCAGGACCGAATTCTCCTCTTACAGCAATCCGGGGGTAACTCTACCATGGTGTAAGGTTGTAAACTTCCCCCATTCTCTTGCCATCTCCCCTGTGTTCTGCCTTCACAAATTGCATACTTTCTGTTCTCCGCATTCTTCTTTAGTGGAGTTTCTATGAATTTACAGCAGTGTAGCGAAGCAGAATTTGGTTCTTGGGTTTTACTCAGATAAAACGATTGACCTGGACCATCTCCCCAAGATCAGTACTTGGATGTCACCTCCCTTTTACCCCTTTCCTCCCACTTCTTCATTGGCATTTTCAGACGACACCATAACCCCTGTCCATAGAGTTTTTGAAGGGTTCAGGAACTGTCTGAGAACCAGGGG
Organism: Mauremys reevesii; assembly: GCF_016161935.1. Lineage (NCBI taxonomy): Eukaryota > Metazoa > Chordata > Testudines > Geoemydidae > Mauremys > Mauremys reevesii. Next base: position 170,246,714 of record NC_052624.1, on the reverse strand, counting down.
AGGGAGGGATAGCTCAGTGGTTTGAGCATTGGCCTCCTAAACCCAGGGTTGTGAGTTCAATCCTTGAGGGGGCCATTTAGGGGTCTGGGGCAAAAATTGGTCCTGCTAGTGAAGGCAGGGGGCTGGACTCAATGATCTTTCAAGGTCCCTTCCAGTTCTAGGAGATTGGTATATCTCCAATTATTATATTATTATTATACAGTGAGGGGGTGGATTAGGGGAGGAGACTCATAGTCCCTCCACCAGCCCCTTGGGGAATCTACTGAGAGGTTAACAGCCAGAGGCTGCATTTATTCTCTGTGAGTCCCCTCTGCTATGGGGAACTCCCCCTTTAGGGGGAAGTCCAGCTTCAGCCACAGGTGGGGGAGTCCCTGGCGTTTGGAGCTGGGGGAAAAAGAGGGAATAGGGGGACCCTGAAGCTGCTGCAGAAGAACAATGGCCTCTGTACAGATGATGTCTAGTGGATCCCCCTACATTTGCCTGGATCTCAGGGGATCTGCAGACTTGGGAGCTGATCCTGTTGCCTGTTCTGTGGCAGGGCAAACTGTCCCCAATGGGAAAAGTCAGAGTTTTCTTTCCCTCAGGCCCTTCCACAGGAAGAACAAGCTGGCTTGTGGAAACCAATGGAAATTTTGCCTGAGTAAGCAGTCTCAGGATCTTTTGGAGGGGATTTTTATCCATGTCTCTGTATAACAAATGGGCACAAGGTACATTTATAAGATATTAATCAGCTGCTGGTCAATATTTTCATTTTCTAATAACCTTAGAATGTGTGGCCACAGGGCTGCTTCCTTTGACTAGACTGTAAACAAATACATCTCAAGCATCCCGTCGGGGCAGGCGCTGGCAGTGCTGCTCAATGGTTAGAACTAGGCTGAGGGCACCAGCAACCAGAGCCGATGGCCAGATCAGAAATCAGAGTTAGGGGTCAGAGCTGGAGTCAGGAAGGGAACGCTGGGCCGGAGCAAGACAAAAGTACGGCAGGGCAAGAGCAACTGGCGCTGCAAGCAGAAATGTGGAGCACTGTGGCCAATGATGAGCTGCTGCTGAGCTTAAAAGCAGGCCGGCTGGCTCTTCAGTCAATTGGGTGGGCTGGCTCCAACCACAACCCAGCCGAGCTCATTCATCGGCCTGGAGGCTAGCCTGGTTAGTTTTCAGGCCCAGCTGAAGGTGCTCAATCCTGGCACATCCTAACTGGCTAAAGAAATAGCCACACAACAGTTTTTTCAGTCATCCACCAACACACCTGCCCCAACTAGAAGTAATACAGTATGTAGCCCTTACTCTTTTCTATGTCCTGCATATTGAAATGTAAGGCATTCCCATTTCTGTCTGCTAAGGGGCACAGTTGTCAGGGCACTCAGCATGGAGCTCTTACGGAGTGAGCTGCATGCTCTGTCTTCTGTCCTGGGAATTCTGTATTTGCTCTGCCTGCCTGCTGGCTTCCTCAGTCTAAAATAAGTCGTCCAGACTGAAAGGACGTGATTTACTCTTTGTGCATGGAAAATAGAATAGCCCTGGTTCTCATTTGTGCTGAGGCCTTTTACAATGCTTTGCCAGTGTGAAAGAGACTTCAAATGGACGTACATTACATTTGTATCCACGTTGTGGATGCTTCATGTTGCCAGAGTTGTATAAAGGGGTATTACTGTGAATGAGAATGAGGCCCAAAATATATGATATGGTGGTGGTGTTAGTTGCTTAAGAGTAATATGGATACCTTTATACTCTCCAAATATTACTAGTCTTCTACATGAACATTTCACACTGTGTGAAAAAAAAAAATTCTTTTTTTTTTAAATGTGTGATTCTCCTGAGTATCAGGCCGTGTCTACACTACAGCTGCTACAGCTACTTTGATGGAAGCGTTTTTCTCTCACTGTAGTTATTCCACCTCCCCAAGAGGAGGTAGCTAGGCTGACGGAAGAATTCTTCTGTCGACTTAACCACATCTACACTAGGATCTCAGGGCATGAAATTTTTCACAGCCCTGAGCAAGGTAATCTAATTTTTAAGTGTAGACTGCATCTCAAAGAAAGTTACTAGTACTGCTAGCTGTGCACTATATAATTCTATTAGTACTATTAATAATTATTTGTATTAACAGAGCACTTAGGAGCCCCAGTCAAGGGTCCTGGACCCCACTGTGCTTGGTGCTGTACATTTATAGAGCAAAAAGGCAGATCATGCCTGACGGACCTTACGATGGTAGTATAAGGCAAGAGACAACAAATGAATACAGACAGATGGGGAAGCACAAGGAAACACTGAGACAATATTGGTCAGCATGATAGGCCGTGATTTCAGCATACAGGAAGCCTAATCCTTGTCAAGTTTTTATAGGAATTATGGCAAAGGAGAGTTTTAAGGAAGGATTTGAAGGAGGCTCATGCATTAGTTTTGCAGATATTTATGAGGGGCTCCTCCCAAGTGTGAGGGGCAGCCTCGGAGGAAACAAAGATGCTTGTCTGAAAATTTAACGAGTGGGAGATAGAAGCTGGAGTCACGGACTGATCAGAGCTGAGGGTTGACATTTCAATAGTGAATGAGAGATTACAAGTAGGTGGGGGGCGGGAGGGGACAGGCAGTGAAGGACCTTGAAAGTGAAGACAAGTGGCTTATTTTTCATGTGACCAAGAAGGGAGAGCCAGCAGAATTCAAAGGAGGGGTGACCTGGGCAAAGCAACAGGCTAGGAAATGATCTTTGCAGCAGCATTCTAAATAGATATGAATCAGGGCAAGATTGCATTGGTCAAGGACAGAAATAAGGATGTTGCCGTAATTGAATCGTGAGATGCTGAGAGCCGGGATGAGCATTTTAGCTGTGTGGATGATAGGAAAAGCCAGAGATGTTCTACTGAAAGAAACTGCAAGATCTAGATGCAGCTTGGGTGTGAGGACCTAGAGAGAAATCTGAGCCAAAGATAATGCCCAGGTTGTGCACCTTAGTGACAGGCAGGGTGGTGGTGTTGTCCATGGTGATTGAGAAAAAGAAGGTAGCAGGGAAGGTTTGGGGGGAATAATTAAGATCTGTTTTTTAGCCATGTTGAGCTTAAACTGATGGTTAGACATCTATAAGGAGACATCAGAGGGATGGGCTAGAACTGAGTAGGAACCAGATGGATTTTCCCATGAAACAGACTATTATATTGATTTTTTTTTCCATTCTGAAATGGAACAAAACCAAAAAACAAACACATACAAACTGAAAATTTCCCACAAAACAAACTTCCACAAAAATACTAGGTTTGGGTCAATTTTAATGTCTTGTTTAGATAAAATTGAAGCATTCCATTTTGATTTCAACCTTCAACAATGTGGTTTATATAAAAACAATTAATTTTGTTTCAAAAATAAACAATCAAAATGCTTTGTTCTGAAAATGTTGTCGGGAACATTTTAACATTTTCAAAAATGCTTCACTTCAGGGTGGTGGGTTCTAAATGAAACGTCATTTAAAGAGACCCATTTTTCTGAATGTTCTGATTTTAAAATTGGCATTTTCCATCAAAAACCCAGTTTCAACCAAAAAATTCCAACCAGCTTTAAGACAGGTGAAATTGTAGTTTGGACAGAAGGAGACAGATAGATCTGACAGTCATCAGCATGGAGATGGTAGCTGAATTTGTGTTTGTGGATGAGAGTAGCCAAAGGTAAGGTGTAGAGGGAGAAGGGAAGGGGACAAAGGACAGAGCCCAGAGCCCTGTGGAACCCCCACAGAAAGCTGAAGGAAGACTGAAGAATATCCTTCGAAGGACATGCTGAAGGAGCAATTAAAGAGGTAAGAGGAGAGGACAGAGTTACAGAAGCCAAGGGAGGGCGAGATTTCAAGAAGACCACGGCCAACTGTGTCAAGTGGATGGGTTAGAGGAGGAAAGTGGATGAGAAATTCTTGTGTCTGTGAAAGGGGACGAGGAGAGAGTTCTAGGAGGGGAAAGGGGAAGAAAAGGCAAGCTGAGGGGAAGGTCATTGTATTTTATCAATTTTATCTTGGGAGAAATTGGCAAGATCTATTATTATTTATCATTCATTATGAGGCAGTGCCTAGAAGCCTCAGCCAGGCTGAGTCAGGATTGAGCACTTCCAGATGAGCCTGAGGACTAACCAAGCCAGCCTCCAGGCTGATTAATGAGCTCAGCTGGGTTTAGGGTGACCAGATGTCCCGATATTAGGGGCTTTGTCTTACATGGACAACTATCCCTCTGCCCCTGAAAAAAAACGTGTCCTGATTTTTTCACACTTGCTATCTGGTCACCCTAGCAGGGTTGTGGTAGGATTGGCTGAAGGCAGTCAAAGAGGCCTGATTTTCAGCTCAGTAGCAGCAGCTGGTTGCCTGCTGCTCAACATTTCTGCTTTGCCCTGTCTTGTTCCTGTCCTTCTCCAGTCCCATGTTCCTTCCTGGTTCCTGCTCCAGCACCTGACTCCAGCTCTGGTTCCTGGCTCAGGGTCAAACTGCTTCTACAGTTCCTGACACTGGCTCTGACTCTTGGCTCTGCTTCCTGACCCCAGCTCTGGTTTCTGATTTCCAACTTCAGCTCCGACTCTTGGTTCCCAGCTCCGCTTCCTGGCCCCCTGAGCCCAGTTCTAACCATTGAGCTGGACCGCTGGCCACCACCCAGGCAGGTTGAAGCCCCATTGTACTAGGCACTGTATAAAGTAAATGGCACTCTCTGCCCCCAAAGAACTTACAGCCTAAAGTTGAGCTAGTTTTGTATTTGGAGTTGTGTGTGCAGCCACTTCATCTTTTGATATGTTCGCATTCTGTCAGATTATTCATTTCCATAGGTACCGCTCCTCAAAATGCACCAAAATTAATGAAAACAATATTTTGGTAGAAAATGGACTTGAACCTGCTCCACTGATGTCCAAGGCGAAAGCTCATTTCAGACCCTACCTCCCAACATCTTATCTTCTTTACGTGCCATTGAGTGAAGAATGAGTTCAGGTGAGAATGAGTTGTGTATCAGTTTCAGCTTAAAATTTCATTTCACTTCTATAATGTCATGTTTTGGTGATTAAAGCTTAATGGTTTCACGCAAGAAATATCATTAAAATAGTCCGACATGTGTAGTTTGCTTTCTCTCCACCTTTCATTTTCAGTCAGCATACCAAGGAGTCCAATGACATCACAACATGGAAAAGAAACTACCCTGTTACATAAAAAGCACTTCTGCAGACTAATTGGAATGAACACTCCTCTTACACAGAAATATTGAAAGGCATCTTTCATTTTATCTTGTTAATACAAAATCAGGAAGTTGCTCTTGCTATGCATGTAATTCCCTTCAGTCTGGACCATTGAGGTCCTGATCTTACACTCGTTATTTAGGTACAGCTATCATTAAAGTAAGTGAGAGCTTTGCCTGAATAGGGACTGTATCATCCAACTCTATAGAACTAATATTAGGATTGAAAAGTAAATGGAGGGATCAGATTTATAAAACTAAATTTGGAGGCACTTGAAATGTTGCAAGTGGACATGACCCAAAACAATATATTTCAAGTTGAATATGGAAATCACACAAAAATCAGCAAAATCTTTCATAGTGGACCAGAGGGTGAGAAAAGGTTTGGGAAGTTCCACCAAAACCATTTTTTCTGAGGTTTGGTTAAACCCAAACTTGAATTTCCCCCACCCACTCATTTAACACCTGATATTCAAAAGTATTCACAGAAGAAAGTATAAGGAAGACTTTAGTTTCAGCTGCATTTCTTATCCTTACTTGCAGGATCAAAAGTGAATCACAAAAGCTAATCTCAGTCGTCTCTCAGGAACTGGGAATCTCATCTGGAGGCTGCAATGTAACAGGAAATGCATATCACACAAGACCACATTGAATATCTTTTTAAAAGGTCAGTGAGTAAAGACTGTTGGAACATTTTTTAAATTGCACACACACAACTTGCATTCATTTATGTTATTTTTAAAAAAATGGATGAGCTGCAAAATTCTGCTTTCAATTACTCCACGGTAACTATCATACTCAGAGAAATTATTCAAGCGGCATCAGGGGAGAAAAGCACTATAGTTTTAGTTTGTTTGTATTTTATTGTTATTATTTGTATTACAATGATGCAATCTTCTACCATCAGCAACAGAGTTGAAATAGACCAGCCTGAAGGGAATTAAACACAAAGCAAGAGCAGCTTCCTTATTGCCTTTATAATATTTCTGTGCAAGAGGATCTCTCATTCCAGTTAGTCTGCTGAAGTGCTTTTTATTTAACAGGATAGTTTCTTTTCCATGTTGTGACGTCACTGGGCTCCATGTTGTGCTGACTGAAAGTGAGAGGAGGGGCATGTCTGCAGTACAGCCTTAATTCACCCTACGTTAGGCCAATTTACTGCAGATGATGTCCATACGACCCTCCTTCTGTTGGTGGTGCATGTCCTCAGCAGGAGTGCTTCCACCGACCCGACTGAAAGAGAGCCAATTTGGGGGCTGACAGGCTCTCAACTCTGCACTGCTCCCAGCCCGGAGCCCAGCTGCCCCCTAGTGCTCTTGGCTCCCCACTCTCAGCTGGGAGCACGGAGGCAGCTGCCTGGGCTTCTCGCCTCTCCACTCCCAGCTGGGGAGGGAAGGGGCCAGCCGCCTGGGCTTCTCAGTTCCCTGAGCAGGGAGCCTCCAGGCAGCAGCCCAGCTGGGAGTGGAGAGCCGGGGACAAGACAGCCAACAGCAAATGTAAGTAATGAAGTGTCTACACAGACACTTTGTCGCCCTAACTACATCAACATAAGCACTATGCCTCTTGTGGAGGTGGTGTTATGATGTCAGGGTAGTAGGGCACTTACATTGGCACCAGAAGGTTGTAGTGTAGACACTGATATAATTAGGTCAATGTAAGCTGCCTTATGTCGATCTAACTGAGATGATGCCTAGAGGTGCAAACCAAGAGTGAGGCCCCATTGTTCTTTACAAACACATACTAAAAGCCACTCCCGGATCCAAAGATTTTACAATCTACACAGACAGACAAAGGGAGGAGGAAATGAAGTAGTAGCATTCCCATTTTATAGATGGGAAACTGAGGCCCAGAGTGATTACATGACTTCCCCCAGGTCACAGAGTCTATGCAAAGGTGTGAATTAAACCCAGATCTCCTGAATCCCAGATCCAGTGGCTTAACCACAAGACCATCCTTCTCTCATTAAAAAAAAAATATACGAAAATACAGATTGATAGAAAAAGTACTAACATCAAGGGAGCCATCTTCATTTGTAGCCTACCTAGATTAAAGATATTTTTTTAAATTTAATATTTTCAACTAACTTGAAGTGTCAGTTGTTTTAGCAAGATGTAAAAGAATATGTAGTAAATATTATACCTTTTTACAATGGAAAGTAGAGAATTAATGATAGTATAGAACAGGGGTTCTCAAACTGGGAGTCAGGACCCCTCAGGGGGTCAGGACCCCTCAGGGGGTCACATGGAGGGGGTCGTGAGCTGTCAGCCTCCACCCTGAGCCCTGCTTCACCTCCAGCATTTCTAATGGTGTTAAGTATATAAAAAAGTGTTTTTAATTTACAAAGGGGGGTCGCACTCAGAGACTTTCTATGTGAAACGGGTCACCAGTACAAAAGTTTGAGAATGACTGGTATAGAATATCAAAGGCTGCAGAAAGATCGCAGAGAGTAAAGATGCATAAGTAGCAGAGATGGTCCCAAATAAAAACCTTGTATCTTTGGATCTCAAACTTGGATGAGAGTTTTAGCTCTATAGACGGAGAGGAAAGGAACGATGGGTCTTAGAGATGATGTATAAGAATTAGACATGGCCTGGATATGTAAGTCTAGAGAGATAAATAAGTGAAAGATGACACCTAGATTATGAGTCTGAGTGGAAGATAATGGTGACATCCATGGTACGTGAGATAGTGGGGAAGACAGGAGGGGGAAAGATGAAGAGCTTAGTTTTAGTTGTGTTGACCTTAAGTTGTTGGCTGGACAACCAGAAAGACCAGCCACAATTTTAGTTTGGATGGAAGGAGAAAGGTCCAGAGTAGAGTCAGATCTGTGAGTGGTCAATGTAGACATGATATCTGAAGCTGTTGTCAAACAAGATCACACAGTTATAAGTAAGGTTGCGATTCTGTCACGGAGGTCACGGATTCTCTGACTTTCCGCGACCTCTGTGACTTCCGCAACTGCAGTGGCTGGTGTGGCTGACCCCAGGGCCGCCCTGCCAGCCGCATCGGCCATTGCTGGTGTGACCCTGAGGCCAGCCACACTGGCTATTGCTTGGGTGGCCATGGGCAGCTGGCCCCAGGGGGTGCCCGAGCATTGGTGGCCCTGGAGGCCATCAGGAGAGTGGTCCCAGGGGGCCTTGGAGCAGCGGCTGCTGGGTGCAGTCAGTCCCCACCGCTGGAGCAGGGGGCCCCCAAAGTAGTGGGCTCTAGGAGCAGAAAGCATGATGATTCCTCAAACAAAATCTCTGAAGGAATGATTAGAGATGTAGGAGGAAAACCAGGTGAAAGTGGGGTGTCAAAAGCTGAGGAAGGACAAGATTTCAAGAAGAATATAGCCAGTATTATCATTCAGCCAACATGTAGAGGAGAAGCTTGTGCAGACCTTGAAATTTGGCATAGCAAATTTGGAGACTTTGAAAAAGAAGTACTTGTGCATTCTAGAAACAGGGAAAACAAATTAGCCCTATTTAGGTTTTGTTTATTTAAATAGCTACTTCTAGTTTAATGTGGCTCTCTCATAGATATCACCCATTCCTATGGCTGAACTGCCCCTTTCTCTTACATGGATTCCTGACTCTGCACATGTGAAATGTTTGGGATCAGATCCACATCGGGATGACTGAAACTTGCTGGTAAATTTCAGAAGCACAATTAAAAATGAGGATTGTTTTTAAGAGTGAAACTTAGACGTTTCTAACTTAGCCCTGAGTATATTTTGATAGATGCTCTCCTCAGCATTCTGTTTTGTGGATGGTCTTAGGTTTAAAAAATATAGGACAGAATTTTCAGACGTGCTCAGCATTGGCCTTCAACAACTTCTCCTATTGAAGTTAACGGTAAAATGCCAAGTGACTTTATTACAAGCAGAATTAGGCCAATACAGTGTGGTTTTGAAAATCCCACTCAGAGATGATTAATGACACTGCACAGAATATTAGCTGAGATGGAAAAATGTCTAAAATTAATATATTCTAAGATTAGGGGTTACATTTTACAGTCTAGAAATGTGTTTTCAGGGTAGGGGCCAGACCAGCTCAACTTTTTTACATGCATACCACTCCTGCAATGACTCCTATACAACAGGGTAGCAGCACTCAGCCGAAAAGCCACCACATCATTAAACGAAATTTTGAAAAGCTGCAAACGATTGAAACAATATTCAGAATACCAACAACCGTATGTAACAAGTTTATTGCCAAGTAACACCTGAAATATTCATTAAACTGCTAATAATGGTTACAATATGAGCACTTTGACCTAGGGAGAGATCTGGCATTCCAGGTCGGCCATCATTTTCCAGAAGTCTGATTCTGTTGACTTTGCTGACACCCATATGTCTGTCTCCATTTGTGTTTTTATTTGAAGTAACAATTTTCTCTCTTGCCAACCATCAAATTAATGACATGATAGGTCATCACCTGATGCTTCACTCCATCCCGAGAAAAGACTTGTATGCATGCCTAAGTAGAACCACAAGCTGGTTAAAGTGTGGCTCTACTCTGTAAAGCCACCATGGAAGAACAGCACCTTCTTACTCTACAGCAGCAGTCCTGCATGTGGTTAGAGTTGGCTGCTCACTTTGGTGCCCAAAGTACGTTTTTTTCCTGCTTTTTACTCCCGTGAGTCCTCCGGAGCCATATACAGCTAAGGGAAAATGAACTGGATTCCATTCCATCTGGTGCATCAGCAGCAGAGCTGTTGGCTAAATTCCTGTCCATTTTACATGCTCAAACTCATTGAAGACAATGAGACTATATAGGCATCAGACTGAATCTGAATCCTTCTTGTACTGTCAGACATCACTTTAGGGCACAAACACGCCTATTTACCATGCTGTTTCCTGGAATGGCTACCTTGATCTGTTTCTAGCATTTAATTTTTTATTTTTAACATGGATAGTTTGTTGGCGTATTGCCCTCCCTCAACCTGGAGGCCCAGTGGACTGTTTCTTGTCTGGACCCTACCCTTTGACCCGTCTGGCTTGTGTGGCCCTACCCAGAGTTAAAGCTCTTGCTAGCATACCTCTCAGAGTCCTTGGAACACACAATCCTTCCCACCACATCAAGGTGCCCAGGGAAGGCTAGGCATCAGCAGAAGGCATAATTTGGTTTGCAGACACTTTATTACAGATTAGGATGTGCGAGAAGGAAAGATTCTATCTTGATTCTTAAACCCCTGGCTGACTTTATATCACTGGCAGTTATAAAAACCATCGTCTTTGGAAGCTGAACACATTTATTATGCAAACCACTGCGAGATGGCAAACATGATATTTCACTGCCACTGCTATTGAATCATTTTTCAGAATAGAGCTGCACTTTAAATGCTGAATCTTATCTAATCTCTAAAATCTAACACTGCCCTAGGGGACCACACAATGGAGTAGGTGTTAATGTATGAAAAGATATTTATTTTGGGTCAAGGGGGTGCATGTGAGATATACCTGGAATTAATTCTCAAGGCCTAACCCTCCTGAATATAACCATGCTGTCTGAAAGGAAAGCATTGGTGAGTAGAATTGGAAAATGTGGATAAAAACAAAGTTTTCATGGAAAAATTTCAGTTTTTTGTCAGGAAGACCAGATACATTAGTTTTACCGTGAGGTAAATGCACTGTTAACCCCTGGAGGAGGTATAGGGCTCTTTGCCTCACTGTGGTGCCTGGTCTTTATTACCTTAGGATAGCTCATGCATATTAGTTACCCTGAGTTAAAAAATGCACCTTTTTTAATGCTGAAGACAGGGCCCCTGTTAGCAAATGGATGATTCAATATACGCTGAGGTATTCCACGATATGCAATTTCATAAAATGAAACAGAATTCCTAACTTTTACACAGAAAAATTTCCCAAACTGTCAGAGTCCAAACTTTGACTTCATTGGAAGAGAGTGCATGCACCTACAGACAGAATTTGATTCAGAGACAGCTATTTGTGCTGCTGTCAGGTCTCATCCTGCTTCAGAGAGATGACTTGTCATATTGCTCAGGTTGAAGTAGGTCAGTAGACAGTGGTTTTGTGAACTGGTACTTTTCAAGCTCTCTGTTTAAAATCTTGACACTTACTTTGGTACCTAAATAGGAGCTGGGTTCTTTTGAAAATCTGTCCTCTTGTAGCTGTCACTGGAGTGGAATACCCTGTATATAACTTGAAATTGGGCTCACTATATATGGGTTTCTGTATTTCTGGTAAACTGGCAGTGGGAAGGCAAGAGTGTTTTTTAAAGGCTGTTGCTTGTCTTCCGCATACACAAAAATAATGTTCTAAAAAAAATAAGAGCTTTGAACATTTATGACCTTGGATATTGACTCCTAATCTACAGAGCATTGGACTGGCATGAAAATGTAACATCCCTTGTATTAAAAAGAAAGGACTGTAATATTCTACAGTTGTAATCCAAAACATTGCAGTAACACTACTATAAGCTGCAGTGTTTTGGAACATAACTGTAGAATACGGTCGTACATTTAGTACATTTTTTTTAAATATAAGAGATGACACTTTAAAAGCACTGATGCAACTTTTCAGTTCTTGTTTAAACGCACTCTTGTCTCTCAATTTTGAAGCACTATCACTCAGCTCTGGTTTTGCTTCCTTACATCAACTTGCTTTCAGCTGAGCTTTTGTTTTTCAAAGTCTGAGAAACACACCTGTTTAAACAATGATGAAAATATGAAGGAACTTTTGAAAATGGCTCAGTATCTATTATTTCATAACTGAAACTAAGTCAGGTTTGTTTTGTATTTTAGCATGATACTGCAAGCCACACAGGAAACCTACCTTCATTTCTATAGTGACTTATTCTAGAATATTTGGTCAGATATTATCAACTATATTAAATAGTAAAATTACTCAGTGCTGGCACCACTCCTAAATATAAATCCATTTATATGTATTATAGCTATTCAGATATTAGATTAAGATGAGTTTCATTTTCTGCCAGACAGTGACAAATAAAGTAACCATCAAAGCAGGTAAAATAATAATAAGAAAAAACGATATTGTGACATTTCCTCACATGTCTGCTTTCTTTATTTACAGAAAGGTTAGGTCAAGTGATTCTTTTGCTACAATTGTTCTTCTTGGGCCCCATCCTGTTCCTACTGAAATCACACAAAACAAAACTTGCTAAACGTAACAGGGCCAGATCCTCAACAGGGCCAAATCCATGTAGCCCTGTTGCCTTCAGTGGAGCTACACTGATTCATACCAGTTGGGAATCTGGCCCAAGAGTTTGCACTTTCGTCTCAGGGAAAGGCTTAGGAGCATTTTAAGAGTGATACTATGCTGTGTCTTTTCTGGTGCACCACACAGCTCAGCTGGACTATCAAAACACAAATTCAGTCAAGACATTCCAAGAAGTTCAGTTTCAGTCAAGTTTCCAAGAAGGGGGGAAGTTGTACTTGCTGGTCTAACTTATTTTAGCTGTTTCCCAGTTCACCATTTGGCTATACTGAATGGAAGTAGACCACATCTGACTGACTGTAACTTTCCCTTAGTCGTACAAACCTGGTAGATTGCATCAGCATTTCTAAAATCTAAACAAATAAGCAGAGACAGAGAAAAGGACAACCAGATATATTTACAGTATGAAAACAGAATGATCTGACCCGCTTAGAGCTCTCTCCTCTTCAGAGCCCACCATGCAGAGTATTTTCACATGCTAATATGCAGTGAGATGAAGAAAGCCAAGCAATTGAAAGGAACGTGCGGTGAGACTGTCTCCTGTGTCTTGCTACCCAGCAGTTTGCAGTGTCTTCAAGAAAAACATCTATGGTGCATACCTGGTGAAAACAATGTGCTAACGTCATGGACCTAGTCACAGCTTCTTTTAAGATCTGATTCAAGGACTCCTATTGGATTCAATGAACTTCAGATCATGCGCCTGATGGTTCTGTGCTGATGGGACGCCTGCTACTCGCCAAGCTTCAAAGTAATTTTTTAAATGGTAATTTCAGAAATTGAGCTCTTCCCACTCCAAAAGGTTCTTGCACAGGTGTAAACTGAGAGCAGAAAATGGCCTATTATAACAGTATTTTTCCTCTAGAGTCCTTGTATACAATGAACACCAACAGAAACAAATAAATGTTTAGCTTATGAGCAGGAGTGAATTTTGGTATTTCACTCCCACTCAACAATGGGTTATTTATAGTAACTAATCATATACACACACCTTGCAATATGCTTTTTTAATGTTATCTCCATTGAAAATGTTTAATATTTTGCAAAACCTAGAGTTCCAGAATCCAGTATTTGATTATATTTGAAGATTCTTAATTGATAGAAAATGTGTTACTATTTTTGTAACACTTTGATATCTAATTATGAAAGATAAATCGAATTGTTGACAGGACCAGATACTTTCTTACATATACAGCAAACGTGAAGGTGGCAGACAGATCAGGTAAGAGGATAAAGTAAAGTCAAGGCAGTACAAGTCATTGGTTAGAGTTCACTGCTCTAACAGCAATGATCTATTTTTAACATATTCCCTCCACTTGTGCCCACCCCCGCCAAAAACGGCATTTTAAAAATGGAATAAAATCAGAATTGTTACGGCCTTTTATTTTTAAGTACTGTTTTTCCACATATTTTAACCAAGTAATTTACAATAGTCAAATAAACCAAGTAGCTGCAACCCATCAGCCATTCCTGTTGAGTTTTCAGATAGATGTTTTTTTAATTGCTTTAGGTACATGTAAACACAGGTTGCTGAATTATAGCTTTACAGATATGAGAGTGCAGTTATTTGATGCCTGGTTGCTATGGCAGCTAACCTACATCTAGATTATCTTGTACATTTCTCCAGAAAGCTTTACAAGTCTGAGCTATTTTTTAACTTTACATTTCTCGGACAGAATTTTGATAGACTGCTTGGTTTGTTCCTCCTGTCTGAATTGTCCATTACTTTTTTGGCCAGGTCCTTGACCTCTTGTAAGCCTCCTTTGTGCCATTTCTGTCTTACATCCTCAGTTGTGGATTCACTCCATACATCCTGGAATGTCCCCCCATGCCACCCATTGGTGGAGAGGATTGGAGGGGGTGGATCAGGGGTGGGGTTAGGGAAGGATTGTGATCCAGCTATTCTGGCCAGCAGGTGCAGCCCTAAGCCAGTTCACTATAAAATTTAAAGGTCAGAATTTGCTCTCATCAGTTACATGGGGATATGAATAAGAGCAACTCAGTTGATTTTAGTGGAGTTGCTCTAGATTTACGCCAGCATAAATGAGAGCAAAATTTGCCCCTAAGGCCTTGAATTAATAAAATTGTGTCTGAATTCTGCTCAGTGGAAACCATCATTATAATAAACAATAATGCTTACCACTCATATTCAAAGTGCAATGTCTTCTGCAATGTATTAGTAACATAGTATGGGCTAGTATAGTTTTATGTAGCTATCTATATATTACAGTTATCCAGCAGGAATCCCAGAATTCGGTGGGACTGCCCTGGATCAAGCTCTCTCTCCTTTACTGACCACTCCCTCAATCCAATCACTACCAAACCCCTTGTTGTTTATTAATTTGGCTTTAAGCTCAATTTATTTCCTGCAAAACTTTTTGATGTCATAGAATCAGTATTTTCCAGTGGAAAACTGTTTCACTGGAAACTTTTTTTTTTCTCTCTCTAAATCTTCTTCCTTGCCAGCCCTGCAAAATTAGCCATGAATCCCTTTCATGGAAGCCAGTGCCACTCTTAATCAGTGTCTGGGAGTTAAAGGAAGAATGAGGTTGCCTTCTGCCTGTTGTGGAGTGTAAGCACAGCAATACATTGTATTTACCGAGGGATCAGAAGATAGCAGGCATGGGTTATTTATTTATTTTTCTTTTAAGGGTGTCAAACTCAACCTGCAGTTAAAGCAGAGGACTAGATTTTTTTTTAAAAAAAGATCAGTTCTGCCATCAGTTTGGCTCTGACTTTTACCCAGACAATTGCCTCAAAGACAGTTGCAGCAATCAGGGAACTTTGCATCACTGAACTCTGGTATGCAATGTCAAAAAGTGGCTATTACTCTGCATGTGCTTCATAGGATTGTTGTGGTTATATGCTATGCTAAAATAATGCCACTTCTCAGGAATGCTGAAAGCTATCAGACCCAGCAAGTGCTTTTATACCCCGCTAGAGTGTGCGTTTATTCAATGTGATCACCTCAGTATAGATTGCTCTTGACAATCAAGCTTGTAGTTGATCACAGACTGAATACAATATGATGATGCTGCAAAAAAAGGCCAATGTTATTCTGAGATGTATTAACAAGAGTGTTGTATGTCAGACGTGAGAGATAATTGTTCCTTTTTACTCCACACTGGTGATGCCTTGGGGAGAACTGTGTCTAATTCTGGATGCCACACTTTAATAAAGATGTGTACACATTGGAGAATCCGGAGGAGAGCAACAAAAATGATCTGAAGTTTAGAAAACATGACTATGAGGAAAGGTTGAAAGTACTGGGCTTGTTTAGTTTAGAGAAAAGAAGGCAGAGGAGAGACATAGTTGAAGACAGTTATGTACAAGGTTGTCATAAAGAGGACAGTAATTAATTGTTCTTTGTGTCCACTGGGGTAGGACAAGAAGTAATTGGCTTAGTTTGCCCAAAGGGAGATCCAGGTTAGATATTAGTAAAAGCTACCTAACTACAAGGATAAGTTAAGCACCGGAACAGGTTATTTAAGGAGACTGTGGAATTCCTCTCAATGTAGGATTTTAAGAATAGGTTAGACAAACCCCTGCCAGGGAGTGTGTAGGTGTAATTAATCCTGCCTTAGCCACGGGGGATGGACTAGATGACCTCTTGAGGTCCCTTCCAGCCCTATATTTCTATGATTTATTTTGGCTTTAAAGGCTTGAAAACAATGCATATATTGAACACGATGGATCAGGTCCTCAGCAGGTGTAAATCAGTGTATGCTCCATTCACTTTAACTAATCTTATTTGCTGAGGACCTGGACATGTGTGCAATATACAATAGTTTATTATACAACAACAAAATAAGAAAATAAGTACCAAGAATAACCGGGTAGTGCAAGAGATAATGGCATAGAGAGTACACTTATAAAGTTTGTGGGTGATACCAAGCTGGGAGGGGATTAGAAATCAAAAGGATCTTGAAAATGGGAGAAATGGTCTGAAATAAATAGGATGAAATTCAGTAAAGACAAATCCAAAGTACTAGATTTAAGAAGGAATAACCAATTACATAAATACAAAATGGGAAATGGCTGCGTAGGAAAAGGATCTGGGGGTATAGTGGAAGGGGTGGCTCTAGCTTTTTTGCTGCCCCAAGCACGGCAGGCAGGCTGCCTTCGGCGGTGTGCCTGCGGGAGGTCCACCGGTCCTGTGGCTTTGGCGTACCCGCTGCTGAATTGCCGCCAAATCCGTGGGTCCAGCGGACCTCCCGCAGGCAAGCCACCGAAGGAAGCCTGACTGCCGCCCTCACAGCGACCAGCAGGCCGCCCCACTGCGGCTTGCTGCCCCAGGCATGCACTTGGAGCACTGGTGCCTGGAGCCGCTGCTGTATAGTGGATCACAAACTAAATATTTGTCAACAATGTAATACTGTTGTAAAAAAAGTGAACAGCATTAGCAAGAGTGTTGTAAGCAAGACACGAGAAGTAATTCTTCCTCTCTACTTAGCACTGATAAGGCTTCAACTGGAGTACTCTGTGATGGCCAGTTCTGGGCACCTCACTTCAGGAAAGATGTGAACAAATTGGAGAAAGTCCAAAGGAGAGCAACAAAAATGTTTAAAGGTCTAGAAAACATGTCTGATGGAGAAAAATTGAAAAAACTGGGTGTGTTTAGTCTGGAGAGGAGAAGATGGAGGAGGGACATAAGTCTTCAAGTATGTAAAAGGTTGTTATAAAGAGGGTGATAAATTGTTTTTTCTTATCCACTGAGGACAGGAAAAGAAGTAATAGGCTTAAACTGCAGCAAGGGAGATTTAGGTTAGACATTAGGAATAACTTTCTAACTGTATCAGTAGTTAAGCACTGGAACAAATTACCTAGGGAGGTTTTGGAATCTCCATCACTGGCGATTTTTAAGAACCAGTTAGACAAATATGTGTCAGGGATGGTACAGAATGCAGGGAGCTGTAATAGATGACCTACTGAAATATTTTCCAGTTCTACATTTCTATATTATACTCTGGGGGGAATTCTGCACCAAAAAAATTAAAAATTCTGTGCAGGATATTTTAAAATTCTGCATATTTTATTCGTCAAAATAGCACAATATAATCAGGCCAGTTTCAATTATTTTGATAATTTATTTCAAAATACCTGTCAGCAAGTATGTCTAACAATATAGACAAGGAAAAAGATTCAGAAAATGTTTTTTTGGCAAATAGATTCCTTATTAGGCATATTAATGCCAAACTTGATGTATCTTTGTTGACAGCTATCTTCTGTTTCAGTGAAACTAAATGTTTCATTTAAACAAAATCGTTATACAAAAGTATGTTATACAAAAGTATTGTAACGACCTGGCCTAAAAGGAGGCTACCATCCTTAAGGACTGTTTTGTGTCTGTCAAGCCTTGTCCAAGTTCAAACTTCTGTGTGTATTGTAAGGTTTTTGGGTCATGCCACTGTAATGGGAGGGGGGTTGGTGAGTTGTGGTAGTTTAATTGTAGGATAGCCAGGGGTTAGCATGGGGAAGGGAGACTGAGGGTAAATTGCGTGTGTATGTGGGTTGGGTTGTGTATGTGGATTGCCAGCCAACACTCATTCATCTCTGGAGGTGGTATGCAAGCCCTCAGGCTGGAGCAGAGGGGGATGGGGTCAACTGGCAGGGAATACATAAGGTTTTTACTTTGAGCCTTGCTCATGTGTGTGCAAAGACATTACGTGTATATGTAACTAATACATTTGAAATGCAAAACCAGAAAAAACACATTTTGGTGGAAATCACAAATTCTGCATGAAAATATAAAATTCTGCAGGGAACATTAATTCTGTGCAAATTCTCCATTGTGCAGTGGTGCAGAATTCCAGGAGAAGTAATGTTATGGCAAATGGCAATTAATTTCTTCTGAGCCTACATTTCAGAAAAATACTGTAATAAAATACATTTGGGGGAGCATTGCCAATGAAATATTCAAGACTGTTTCTATTCTCCATTGGTTGAGTAGCTCTTTGGTATTATTTAGGCACAAGGGTGGGGAAGAGTGAGGCACTAAGTACTGCACACAGACCAATTTATGCTCTTCTCCTTCAACAGAACTGCTGTCACCAGAAAATGACACAAGGAATAACACCGTAGGGCATTTAGACAGCTAGGGCCTTGGCCTGACTATATTAAAGCAGTGATTCTCAAACTTTCCAAACAACTGTGCCAGTTTATCAGACTAAGGGCTTAATTCTGTTACACATTGAAGTCAATGGAACTTCTGGTTTTGACTTCAACAGGAGCAGGATCAAACTTTAAGACCTTGGCTATACCAGCCATTGCCTCCATTTAATTCTCATCTGCCATTTACCGTAACTGTGCACATATTAAACAACTAGGGAGCTTGTTGTTAGCACTTCAGGATCCATGCTTTCAGGCAGAATCGGTGGGCGCACAGTTTACAGAGGCTATTCAAAAATGGTGTGAAACGAAGTCGGAAGCCTGTGGAATGATGGGAGGGAAAGAACTGCATCTTGGGATGGAGAGCACACCCCCAGGATGCACTGCGATCTGTTCTCAGAGCTCCTAGCGGCAAGGGGTGGTGAGCTGCACAGAGGGATAGCTACCCACAATGCAATGCTCTATCGATGCAAGAGCACCAACCGTGGACACGCTCCACCAACACAAGGATCGTTGTGTGGGTGTGCACAATGGATGTAATTAAAGCGGTTTATGATTGTTGATGTAACTTAAGTCAACTTAACTTTGGAGTGTAGATCTGTCCTAAGGCCTGGTCTACACGACAAAAATAGGTCAACCTCACAGCACAGCTCAGGGCTGTGAACAATTTCACACCCTGTGTGACAGACACCTAAGCAGCCCCAAGCTTCCATCAACCTAGGCAGCACCTCTCTGAGATGTGGATTTACTACCGCCACGGAAGAACTCCTTCTGTGGCGGTAGTGTCTATATTACAGCCCTACTGGGAATACAGGCAGATCCTGGAAAAGCTGGGATGGGGGCGGAGGGGTCACAGGGGCTTTACAGAGACCCTAGTCCTTGCAAACCACTGTACACATCAGCATAAAGCTCAGTCAGCAGCGATTTCCTGGCATAAGGCCCTGAATAGAAGGTTGTTTTTTTTTCTCCTGTTTTTCTTTTTTAAACCCAAGCCTGATTTGCATAAACAGCAAGAAATAGGTTTGATTATTTCAGTGTGGCAACTTGTGTTATTTTGGCCCTGGCTGCTGAGAAACCAAACAACCTCCCGCCTCATCCCACACACGCGAAGCACCAGCCACCGCCGCTTACTCACCCTTCCAGGAATGAGAGTGGGCAGGACGCAGCCTAGTCTGGCTCCGCGTGTGCTACAGGCGGAGGAGGGCTGGGGTCGCTTTGCACGGCGGGACCTGTAGTTTTCTCAGGCGGGTCTCGGCGGGGGGAGCCGGCAGCGGCGGAACTACAAGCCCCAGAGCAGCCCGCAGGCGGGCGGGGCAGGGGAGCTCCCTAGGCGTTGGGGCTCTAATCACACGTGAGGGGGCGAGCCCTGCAAACAGAAGGGCGAGAGCCGGTTCCTGGCAATGAAGCCCCGGTGACTGGTTCAGCTGTTCTCCCGTGCAGCGAGGGCTAGGGGCAGCTAAGCGGAAAACCTCCTCTGATCACAAGGCATCTAGGAGAAAAGCCTAGGCACGCTGGGGGCAGAGATGATCCTGAGCGCTCCAGCTAAGAACTGGCAGTAACCCCCTTACCCCATACACACTCTCATCACAGGGCAAACACTTCCCCGTGCACATTGACCTGCAGCGTGCAAGCAAGCGTAGCCTGCAGCCCAGCCTTCTCCCGTGGTACTAAAGTTCAGTCCGCTTAGAGCCATGGGGAATGGGATGAACAAGGTAATGCTGCTGCTTATTGTTATTCGTTGTGTGCATGTGCGTCGGGGTGTGCAGGGCTCCTCAGGATCGAAAAGCTACTGTAAAGATAAATCCACCGCCGCCCCATAGCCTGCCCTCCCCCTCCCTGCTTTGTGTTGCAGTAAACATCCTTATACAATGAGGGGTAAACGAACCGTTGCTACAGGAGTTTATGGACAGCTGAGGTCAAATGTGGTTTTTCTGCCTAACTTTAATTTTGGTTTTTGGGGAAGGGAAGGAGATGATGGCTGAAATTCCCCCTGAGGGCGCGTTTCCTGGTTAGCAATCTGCAGCTGCCATGCATGCACGATGATTTGGTTTCAGCTGGTACTAAGTAGGTCTTTCTTCCTTCCTCACCGTGCAAAATACATTTGCTGTAGACTAGTTTAGCAACGTGGGAGAGCTAGATAATTCTACTCCCGATCCCTGAGCCCTCACGCGCCTTTATAAACCTGCTGCCCACATGACTAGTATTCAGGGCGTATATGTGTATTTCTCGGTTGTCGTTTCCTTGTTGTTTGTGTGTTTCTCGGTTTTGCACGAGAAGACGGAAATGTCTCAGGCAGCCAGAGTCCTTACAGCTACCTAGATGTTCAAGGAGTATTCTGGGCACCCTCTTTAAAACCATCCATCACGCAGAGGAGGGGTAGGAAGATCAAGATGCCAGACTTGTTGGAAGCTGCTGGAGGAAAATAAATGGCGTTCTTTATGTTTCGAAATCTCCTAGGCATCTAACAGTTCCACAGTTATCTTTCCCCCCCCACCCCCACCCCCGAGTCAGTCTCAGGATATGTTGTATTATTCCATATGCCTTGAAGAAGCCAAGTCAAAAACCTGTTTCGTGATTGTTGTGGTTCTTGGCTCGTTTGCTGTATTATTTGTTTTCTTAAGTGGTTTTTTGGGTGTTACCTATAAGAAATAGTTATAGAAATTCAAATATCAGGATGTTCCTAGCTGATACTATTCAGCATAGAA
The DNA here is from genome assembly GCF_016161935.1 of Mauremys reevesii. NCBI lineage: Eukaryota > Metazoa > Chordata > Testudines > Geoemydidae > Mauremys > Mauremys reevesii. Next base: position 170,225,535 of record NC_052624.1, on the reverse strand, counting down.
GAATCTGGATGTCTCTTTCTTTTCTCTTCCAGCATCAGCTCTTTTTGTGTTCAGACATTTGTTTAATGCAAGTTAATTAGATTTTCAAACTAACATATGGAGGCTGATTGTTCACTGATTACTATATATTTTGCTTCACATTTACTATTGGGGGTGTCAAGGATCCCACTTTTGATGCATCTCTGTCTAGCACTTGAGGGCCATGTGATTAATAGACTGAACATGAGGCTGGGAGCCAGGATTTCCTGGCTCTGACACTGACTTGCTGTGAGGCCTTGGGCAAGTCACTTAGGACCTGATCCTGGGCCCATTGATGTTAATGGATGCAGGATCAGATCTTTAACCCCTCCACATTTGTTTTCCCATCTGCAAAATGGGAATAAATAACACATACCTGCCTTATCTGTGACTTTGGGGAAGTGTGGTCAATTGAAAATCAATTATGGATCTCCCTCTGCTTTATTTGGGCTACTTAGGACATAACCTTCTAATTACTTTGCTTTTACAGATGGTGGGTGGTCAGCACTTCTTGAAAAGCAGGTCCATTTTAATGCATCTCAGATTGGGTACCCAAAAATTGAGGTGCCCAAAATCCGGAGTCATTTTTGAAGATTTTGGGTGCTGGTTTTATTTTTAGAATCGTTAGAATGTGGCACCAAGCATATTGCCTTTTCTGTCTGTCTTGTGAGCCAGCAGTAGCACAAGGGATTAAGAGAGGCTTGGAATCATCAAAGCTGATTGTTGGATGCATGTGGCCCCCTGAGTCATCAATGCCTCTCAGTACCAGTGACATTAGTTGGTAATTTGAGTGCTTCTTGCAGTGTAGCCATATATGATGGAGACTGCAGAGGGACATGACTTGAGCAGCTCATCAGATGGTGGATTATTTCAATTAGGATAATCTCTTTGTACTGAAGCCAAGAGAGGATTAATTGTTGCCCCTAATGGCTCAGGAATTGAAAAACTCCAGAGACTGCTACAGCTGCTGTTGGTTCTTGAGCCCTTGTCACTGTTGTGTGTTCTAGTCATGAGTGCAGTGGGGTTCCTATGTTTTTTGTTTAATTAGAAATGTGGTATACATGTATTTCATAGTAGTAAGTGCACCTGATTTTATATGGGTTTTGGGGCTTATAGAAAGGCTTGCAGAGGACTGGGGCACTTTTTGTCTGTTACACCTTGTGCTACCCATTTTAGCAAAAAATAGCTGTGCTTGTTGTTCTCAAGCCCGGCACCTAGTCATCCACTGGATTCTTCCAAAGTAAATTGAAAGCATTTGTTCATAGTATTATTCCCATGCAACACAACTATGGGAAAATGGCTGGCTAGCAAGCCCTCTCTGACTGCAAATTCACCACTTAACTGCAATTAATTTTCAGTGCCTTCTGTCTTTAACCTCTTCAGTTGAGGGCTAAAATCCTGCAGATTTTTTTCTTCACTTAGCCTATCTTCTGTCACAGTAGTTTCTAGAGATCTTTCCTACTCCAGTCAGAAATGGTTCCAGTGATGGGTTTTCCACCACTTCTGTGGGAAGACTATTCTGCAGTCCAACTGATCTGATTACTAGAGTTTTTCTTAATAGACTACATTTTCCTTTTCTTAATCTAGCTCCTCATGCTGTATCTCTGACATTGGTTTTAGTTCAAGGTTCATGTTGATTTCTGTGTTTCAAAATCCTGCAGGACCTTAGAAACCCCCTCTTCTTCATTTTGAAGTTTGGCAGCTGAGATCAGGTGGGAGATAAGGCTCAAACAGATATCTTTTAGATTCATCTTTGAGCAAGGTATTCTTAATGAAAGGCATTCTCAGTGAAGAGCCTTCCACTGGGATTCATTCCTTTTTTGTCTGATACAGTTAATTGATCTTTAGGGTATGTTGCAACATCTTTTTATTCACTCAGGCTTTCTTGAAGGGATGATGTAAGTCTCAGTATTTCATGGGGGGCAGGTTCTTTTAGTGGCATTGTTAAAATGGCAACTGGGATTTATTAGCGTAGATGTATTTCATTGTTATAATTCATGTGCTTAATGATCTTGTAATAAGTGCCCTATATAAATTGATTTACATTTCTTATAAATTATCCTTTTTATTAAATGCAATCTAGATGGTTACAGCTGATGTAAATAGTTCCATGGAAATCAATAGACCTATGTCAATTTACATCCATCGACCTATGTGACTTTCCTGTGAGGCTTAGTGAAATAGGCTACTCCTCTTGTTCTTGCCCTGCATGACATTATCTTCTCATAATCTCTGCACAAAACCCATTAAACTGCAGTGAATTTCCATGGATTGCTTAAGAGATATTAGTCAAAACAACTTTATGCAGTAAGTTATGTTAATATAGTCTGAGAGTATGTGTCTATTTAGAAAATAATGGGGCATTCAGACATCCACTTAAAAGATTTATGTATCTGAAGAATTACTAGGAGGTTGATAAGTATCAGTAGCTCTCTCTTGAAGGGCTCTGCCATCACAATATTTATTCTTTTGACTTTCCCATTAATGCAATTAAGAACCGATGACTGACGTAGATGTTCTTGGTGATTGGTGGCAAAGTAGAGATCTTGTCCATGGTTGTATTTACTAAATAGCATTTGCTTCATATTGTGTTTCAGCTCATATGAAGAGTTCTTGTTTTATTCACAAAGCAGTGGTTGAAAAGTTCATGATATAGCCACCTTTCTCTCCCCCCCCACATTCTCACTCTTCTCTCACACACAAACACCCATCCATCACTCTTATGTGGTTCTAATCCTCCCTTCTCCATAGTCTGAAATTGCAGCTGCTGAAGTCAGTGTGAGATGAGAGAGCTGAAAGTTCCCAACCATAGCATAGTGCTGAAACATTAGTAAGCACTATAGGAAGAGTCACTATTTTCCAGGTAGCTTTCCCCTTTGGTAAGGTTTCATTCTTGTAGAATGACTCCTGAGGCAGCCTCTTCCTTGCAAGTCATTTTAATTTCCTTTATTGGTTTCATAATGCACAAATACACACTTCTGGGTTTTTTTTCCACCTTCAATGAGGACATCATATTTAAAGAGCATCTTCCTTTTTATTCCTCCTCGAGTCTGTCCCTCTACCCAGTCTTGGCATTTTCTCTTTACCACTAGGGTTAGAAAACATAATGACTAGAATATAAACTCTAATCCTCTTTTGGGAATATACGCTTGGTATATAAATGCTGCAGTACAGTCTAAAATATTATAGCAAAGCACAGTGTTACTGTGATATTTGAGTATCAGAGGGGTAACCGTGTTAGTCTGGATCTGTAAAAGCGGCAGAGTCCTGTGGCACCTTATAGACTAACAGACGTATTGGAGCATGAGCTTTCATAGGTGAATACCCACTTCGTCGGATGCATGTGATATTTGAGTTCATCGCTACACATACAGAATATTGCGTTTGTATTTGGAACTTTAAGCTCACACTGAGGTATTTGGTTGGGTTGGGTTGTTGAATTTTGTGCCATTGTGATTTGTTTGGGAGCATACTATGCCAGCAGTTGCTGGCCCTTCACTCGTGCCACAGGTACAATACTCCTGAGAGAAGCTGCTAATGTGCTGTCTCCCCACCCTCACTCTCAAACAGAGGCAATGGCCCACATCTGTTTAACTAGGAGAGACTCAAGCTGAGTCAGAGACACAACCGCATCTTCAATTTTTTTTAAAGAGTACCATGAGTGGGGTTTGGGTTTTTTTCCCAAGCATGTTTGAGAGAGAGTGAAAAGTTTCAGGGCTGGGTCCCCAAAGTGGTCCATACTAAGGGTATGGCTACACTTGCGAGTTGCAGCGCTGGTGGAGGCTTTCCAGCGCTGCAATTAGTAAGTGTCCACACCTGCAGGGCACATCCAGCGCTGCAACTCCCTGGCTGCAGCGCTGGCCGTACACCTGGCTCAGCATGGGGAATAAAGATTGCAGTGCTGGTCATCAAGTGTGGCCACACACCAGTGCTGTTATTGGCCTCCAGGGTATTAGCAGATATCCCAGAATGCTTTTATAAATTACTCTCTTTGTTTTGTTATGCAGCCTCTCTGTGTTTTGTTGTGAACTCGTAGCTCCGTTGATCCCGGAGCTGCTTATCTACAAACACAGCTCCTGTTTGCTGTGATCAATCTGTGAACAATTAAATGAGATAATGAGGCAGGCAGGGAGTGAGTGTTTGCTTGACAGAAACGGGGCAGAGGGGAGAGAGGGAGTCTGTTGGATGCAAGCTGTTTGCAGTTAAGAGTTAAGGGTAAGGGATCGGGAACATGTTCTGATTTTTCAAGGCAGGAAGGTAACACACAGTGTTGGCTCCAAAAATTCTCTCTCTCTCTCTCGCCCGCTCCCTGTCACACTACGCCCCACCCCCCCCACCCCTCTTTTGAAAAGCATGTTGCTGCCACTTGAACGCTGGGTTAGCTGCCCATAATGCATCATTCCCAACAGCGCTGCAAATGTGGCCACACACCAGCGCTGGTAGCTGTGAGTGTGGCCACATACCAGTGCTGGCCCTGCACAGCTGGACGACCAGCGCTGCAACTACCAGCGCTGCAGATTTGTAAGTGTAGCCACACCCTAAGGAGACCAAATTACATGCACTCTTAAACAGGGCTTTGGAGCGGAGCCTGGAGCTGGAGTGCAGAGCAGCTCCAGAGCAGTGGAGCTGCAGGTTTTTGCTTGGAGCTGGAGCGAAGCTGGAGCACAGCTCCAAAGCCCTGCTCTTGAAGTAATGACTTTCTAGATGGGTCAGACTCTTCCCTATTTGTAAAGGATGTTAATTAGTAAAACTCAAAAAGAGATAAATCGTGAACGCATTTGCTGTGTTAAACTTGCAGGTCTCTGTTTGCATAGGTTTTTGTCAAACATTGTCAGCTTTGGTTCATGTGATTTTGCAACCCTTGACTTTTGCTTTAAGTTTCACATTCCTTCAGATCTCAGTATGGCAAAAGCAAAAATAAAAACGAAATGGATGAGTGTCGTTCAGCTCTGTACATGGTTAAGGGAATTGCAAAGGTTCTTTGGGTCCCGGCAACATGGCCTTCTAGAGCTGTTGACTGGATTGAACGCTAGGGTTAGATAAGATGTGACCTGATGTGGAGAGGAAATATCAGTTAAAGATGTAGGGGAGGGAGGTTCATGCAAAATAATGTTGGCCTGAAAGTGTGGCTCTTTTGTTTTCTGGCCTGATTAACGCTTACTAGGCCATTGTCAAAGATTGTTTTTTGTTTGTGGAACCAGTATGCTAAAGCATGCTGGAAACTAATTTACAGTCCCATATGCTGTGCTCTTACACTCCGTGACACAAATCATGTCACCTTTTCTACAAGATGGTTGTTGTGAAGAAAGGGCTCAAATGCCAATCCCTGGCGGAAGTGTTTCATACCTTTTAGGACTTCCGGATTGCTGGACTGAGCAAAATGGGTGGAATTTTTCCTTTAAATAGCAGCGCTAGAGAGATTGTTGATGCAGTTGTGATGACATTAGGGTGTTGCTAAGGCATTAGGAAGTCGGTGTTGACATGTCATTGGTGGTGGTATGCTTTGCATGTGTGTTAAGGAAAATGGATCATGTATTTTAGCTTCTTCAGAGGAATTAGATGTTGGTCATAGATGTCCAGGTGTCTGTCATGCAGTGGGAGAGAACAAAGGTTTTACTTTTGAGTTGTGGTGTGTTCCTTTCTTTCATATATGCTCTTTTGTGTTTTGGCTTCAGTTCAGAGGAGGTTTATGAAAGGGTGGGAATGGGTAACATCACAATGTTAACCACATGTACTCAGACTGCACAGAGCTGGCCCTGAAGCAGACCTTGAAACTCCCAAGTTAAAGAAAGTAATGTAACTGAGAACAGCAAGAGTTTATGGGAGCACTGTTGAGGCGCACATAGTTCAGAGGAGGGAAGTGTGGAAGTGCAATTGAGTGACTTAAATATAAGAAATCACTGCAAACAGCACTTATGAACAGAGTGAGAATCAATGAAAGAGTACCCTACTGCAATGTAGGGTGACAGTGGTCTGACTTGCCTTCTTCCGCTTCAAGAACTACAAGATCTGTTGGATTTTATTTTTCAGTCCCTTCTCTGACTTGTTCTGTGTCCTTAGCCAAGTCACTTAACCTTTTTTGTGTTTGTTTCCTCATTGATTCAATAAGGATAATACATTACAACAAGGGTTTTACAAGGCCTATTCTTGAGATCCTTGGGTAGAAGATGGTGTATAACCGTCACATATTACCATCGAAATGTTTCCAACATAACTAGGGGTTGAAGTTCAGCATGCCTGAAGCATTATAGAATGGGAAAGTTGCAAGGAGAAATATATAATGCTGCCAGCACCTTTAGATTCTATTAGACAATAGTCTGCAACAGAAATATGTTCCATCCTGTATGCAAATCGAACATTGTAGAACTGTGCTACCACAAGACCTCTATATCTGATACTATATTTCTTTCTCACAGATTCTGCCTGGCTTGTTCCTTGGCAACTTTAAAGGTAAGATTAGTTTAATGGTTACAATTTAGGATTACTTAAGTCTGAAAAAGTGTTGGGCCATACGTAGCCCTACGGTATTTGCTAAAATCTGTGCAAGTTCTTTATCTCCATTTTGCTTAATTTCTGAATCTACCTGCTAGCACTAAAAAGAGAATGTTTTCTCTGTCATCTGTACACTGCACTGCACAACTGGTTAAAAATGCACACACTCTCCTGGGAGCATGCTTCACCTAGAATTCCCAAATGTTGGCCTCTGTTGTAAATTGGTTCTGCACTTTGCAGACTGGCCTGTGAGCCAGGCCATTTTTGTAAGCCCTCCTCATTATTAGTGGCTTAATTTGCCTCCAATTCATAGCTCTCATTATTGTGGTTATAGATCAGAACCGTTCAGGAGCCCTATTATAAATGCTTGTGAAACTGACTGATACAGAGTTTGATGCCCGAGTATCAGGATGCCGTGTCTATATTGTAGACTCAGACCTGTTCTCCCTCTCCCTCTCTTTGTGTGGTTTTTATTTTCCATTTGATTTTAACCTAGCACTTTTAGAGCCTTATCTTTAAGAAAGCTAAGGTTGAGAAAAGTCCTGGGCACCCAGCAGCTCCCACTGACTGTAATTACTTATTGTTAAGTATTTGGGACAGGGACCATCTGTTCATTACATATGTGCACGGCGCCTAGCACAGAGGAGCCGCGATCCAGCTTGGGGTCTCTAGGTGCTATTGCAATACCACCAATAAATAACCAGCAACATCATCTACCTAGAGCTATGCTTAGTTGTGAGCAGCAGGCGTGTTGCTGAGTGGCGACTGCACATGCCTCCATATATTTGGTCTGCTCACATGACTGGACAAGGTCTGTTCCTTTCATTTCATATTTAGGTGGTGCTGCACCAATATTTCTTCCCCCCCACCCCGCTCGCTCCTGTGAAGTATTTGGTAGCATGAACCTACAACAGGATAGTGGCATTGTTTGTATCTGATCCTGCCATCCCTTGTTGACAGGGGGATGGGATTGCAGGGTCCACTTTAGCATCCTGAGAGTTATTTTGCTCCCCTTCCTGTGTGGAGCATCTTTGGAATGAGCCCAGAGGTGCAGGATGAGTTTGAGGGGCATTCCTACGCCAGGTGACAAACACGAAGATGGTGCTGTGCTGCGTGGGATGGAGGGAAGTTGGTTGTGTCAACTGTGTGGGTGAGGGATGGAGGGGAAGGAGATGAGTGCAGGCAATGATAAGTTTGTGATGGGATAAAGGGACTGGAAACAAAGGGTATGTCTACACTACGGGATTATTCCGATTTTACATAAACCGGTTTTGTAAAACAGATTGTATAAAGTTGAGTGCACGCGGCCACACTAAGCACATTAATTCGGCGGTGTGCGTCCATGTACCGAGGCTAGCGTCGATTTCCGGAGCGTTGCACTGTGGGTAGCTATCCCGTAGCTATCCCATAGTTCCCGCAGTCTCCCCCGCCCATTGGAATTCTGGGTTGAGATCCCAATGCAAAAACAGTGTCGCGGGTGATTCTGGGTAAATGTTGTCACTCAGTCCTTCCTCCTTGAAAGCAACGGCAGACAATCATTTCATGCCCTTTTCCCCTGGATTGGGAGCTCAGCCAAGAATGCAAATGCTTTTCGGAGACTGTGGGGTCTGTGGGATAGCTGGAGTCCTCAGTACGCTTCTCACGCAGCACTGTGCTGTGGCCTCTGTCTGTCATAGCCAGGAGATTTTTTCAAATGCTTTGCCATTTCGTCTTCTGTAACAGAGCTCTGATAGAACAGATTTGTCTCCCCATACAGTGATCAGATCCAGTATCTCCCGTATGGTCCATGCTGGAGCTCTTTTTGGATTTGGGACTGCATGGCCACCCGTGCTGATAAGAGCTCCACACTGGGCAAACAGGAAATGAAATTCAAAGGTTTGCGGGGCTTTTCCAGTCTACCTGGCCAGTGCATCCGAGTTCAGATTGTGACCGCTCTGGAAAACAATGGTGCACTGTGGGATACTACCCGGAGGCCAATACTGTCGATTTGTGGCCACACTAACCCTGCTCTGACATGGCAATACCGATTTCAGCGCTACTTCTCTCGTCGGGGAGGAGTACAGAAATCGGTTTAAAGAGCCCTTTATAGCGATATAAAGGGCCTTGTTGTGTGGATGGGTGCAGGGTTAAATCGGTTTAACACTGCTAAATTCGGTTTAAACGTGTAGTGTAGACCAGGCCAAAGATACAGAAATCAGAAGGGGCGGGTGGGGGGTTGGAAGGAGAAAATAAGGAGGGAAAGAGGGAGAAAACCCAGAGACAGTGCATCTTCTTAGTTGAGGCAGTGCCGCCTTCTTGTGACAGAGCTAATCTTGGCCTCACTGCTGGATGAGACAAAGTGGGAGAGGACTGGAGAGGAATGGACGATATCTCGCATTTTCATGTGAGATTGCTTCAGTTTTTCAAAGTGCAGTGTGTGGGGGAGGGGCCCCGGATTTGCCCATAGCGCACGGTGTGTGACTCTGAAACTGGCCCTATCGTCATGCCAGCCGTGGTGGCAAAACTTTTGTTAATACTCCCAAGAGAGTGAAACTCAGACCCAGCATCTGTTTCTCAGTGTGGTACTGTTTTCACCCACTGAGTGACTGAGGCAATGCAAGATGAAGGGGAGTAGGCCAAGGTTGCAGAGTGAGTCAGCACCTCAGCCCAGATTAGATCCTAGAACCCTTCTGGCTTGTCATGCTGTAACCATTCAGCTACGTGCCTTGCAAATGGTCTATAAATGGTATGTCAAATAACTTTTAGCATGATAAAAACGTGGTGTTAATGAAGGTGGGGTGAGTGTGTAGTATTGGGATCCAGTTAAAAATAAATGAAGCTAAAGTGCATCAGCTATTTCATATCTGGAGGGAGGGGGAAGGGCTGGTGTCAGTATGAATGTCTGTGCTTCAGCGATTATCGCTGTTTGTTAATAAAAATAAAGGTGGGTTTTTTAAATGACCTTTGCTTACATAGTATCTAATCAATACTCTCCACCATTGTGAGGTCATGTCAGTAGGTAATTGATCTCTGAGTTAGTTACATTCCTGGAGCAGAACAGAGACAATTGCTGTTAAAGAGGCAAGGTGGGTGAGGTAATATCTTTTATTGGGCCAACTTTTGCTGGCTTTCAAGCCACACAGAGTTCTTAAGACACTGTACCTTTGCCAGACCAATAGAAAAGTTCTGTGTGTGCTCAAAAGCTTGTCTCTTTCACTAACAGAAGTTGGTCCAATAAAGGATATTACCTCATTTACTTTGTGCATGGATAGAACAACTACTTTAATGAATATAGTTAATAATCTTTGAATTTCTAAAACAAATTTCTAAACAGTCTAATAATGCTAATAGCAACAGTGACAGACCGCTAACATTGCAAAGTAATACAATGCTGCTGAAACAAGGCAAATATAAGCTTGCCACTATAAACATTCCTAGAGGAATTTGATTACTGAGTTCTTTTGCAAGTGTTCTGATTTACATCACATGCAGTGTATGAAAGACAGGGCAAGATTTTGAATAGTGAGTAGTGATTTGGGTGCTGGATTTGACACCCATATTCAGAGAGTTGGTGCTTAGTGCTTTCTGACAATTGGGTCCTTCTATGGTGTCCCATGCCTAGAAAGCTTGGGTTTTGCAAGTGATTTTTTTGAATATAAAAAATGTGTGATACAACAGACTCCCCTTGAACTGTGATTTTTATCATCTTTCACAGTTGAATAGTGCTGTGCTAGGTTAGTAATTGGATGGGAAATCTCTAAGGAAACTGAGATGCAATGGGAAGTGGTATGAGTGATTCAAGCAGGTGGTTCCCTGCATACTCATCAAAACTGATGCAGTACCCCAGCATTATGTTAGAGGGTGCTGTGCTTCTGGAAGTTCCATTGTTTGGAAGGGACAATGAATGTTCTGACCATGGAATCTTTCACCAGACTAGCACTCTGACTTGGTAGTTATGTAGAACCTGTCTTTCAGGGCTCCTGAATTGCTGTTCTGAAGTTAAGCTTCCAATTGTCTATGTAAGGTAAATAGATGCAGACATGTTTAGCTTATGGGTAAACTGAGGCACGATTTATGAAATGGTTGCAGAGCAAGTCAGTGGTATGGATGGGGACAGAACTCAGGAGTCCTGACTTGCAGGCCACTGCTCTAATCTTTAGACAGACTGCTTCAGGCAGAGTGAGACTGTTTTTAAAGCATCTTGGGATCCTTGGGAATGGAAAGCTTTGTATAGTACTGATTCAGGAAACCATTGAAGTCCATAGGACTTTAAGCATGTACTTACAATACTTTTCTGAAGAGAGATGGATTTAGGAACTTAAGAGATTTCTTGAATTGGGACCTTAACTAAAAATTAAAACTGAATTGCATTCCTAAGATACAAAGTGTTCAGGAGAATGTGCATCCAGAGAGCTTGGCAATTCAAGCAGAACTGCTGTCTTTCTTACAAAATACTGAGGAAGAGTTCACCTTTAAAACCCAGGAGAAAATTAATCTTACAGATTGATTATCTTCTGGGTTTCCTTTTCAGGAGCAAGGCCTTAACCTGTCTAAAGTCCATGGGACTGGTAGCTTGGTAAGAGATGTAGTGGTGGAGGGGCTGAAGGGGAGAAGAAGCTCTCTTCAAATTAAATCCCCGTGCCCCCCTCTGATTTCCATTTGACAGACCAAAATTCTTTCAGATCAAAGTCCTGCAGTCCACTCAGAAGCTAGTGTTATCTCCCTTGATGAAGTGCAAAGCTGTCAGTCAATAGCTGGGGGTCTGAAAGCCCCCATAAGCCTTTATTCCCACACGAAAGCTGGGGTCCGCTGTGCGGCAATGGACAGCTTTCTGTATTTCCATCAGAAGAAATTTCTTGTTTTTCTAATACCCTGGTGGGACAGTGTGAGGTTTTTGCCTCTTTTCCCATGCAGCAGTAGGGAAATATTTTTCATCTGCACGAGTGCCAGCTGGTCTTTCAGGTGCAACTGATTCAAAAAACCAGGGCTCAATAAATTGTAATAAGAGTTAAAGGCCACACAGTTCTTCAAGCTTGAATACAAAGTAATACATATCCTTTCTGCTTGCAAACATGTTTGGAAGATTTGAGTTTTTCCAATGGAACATTTGGGGGATTTTCGATTCTGAGGGGAAAGCCGCAATGTGAGGCTTAATTTCCCCCAAAGAGTCCAGTGGCACTATGGATGAAGTGAAGAGCTTAGGTGAAGTTTCCACTCTTCCTGTTCCTCAACATAAGATGCAGTTCACAGCAAATGATTCTGCTGTGTTCACAGTGCTATTGAATTCCTCGGAATAAGCTTGTTCGAGGTTCTTTCAAGAAAAGTTCCCATTTAGGCCCATTTGGGGTTCAGCCTTCAAGAAAGAAGACTGGGTTAGTATCTTTCAGTATTGCTCTCCTGGATTCACAGATGATCTAGATTTACAGGCTAGTACAGCTAAAGCTTCAAATGTGGATTGCCCTAGGAAGGGAAGAAGGTTCAGGGTAGAGCCCTGTGTGGGATTATTGTTTTAATCCTGCTCCTGTCCTGCCCTGTAATTCCCACTCCCACCTGCTCCCATATTGTTTCTTGCATTTTTATCCTGCTCTCACCCACAAAAATCTTAGATCCAACAAAGCCCACGAGAGAGACCGATTTCCCCCATGCTACTTTTTTTTTAAAGTCTGTTAATGTATTTATCTATCTATCTACACCTCTACATTTATATTTATAAATGGAATTCAGACACAATTTTTACCATTAAAAGAATAAAACAAATCTTGCTTAAACCATGCAAAAAATACTTTAATTCCTGTTGTAATAGACATCAAATATTTTTATTCCTTGCTTAAATTTATGTATTAAAACCTTTATTTAAAAAAAGATAAATTACTGAAATTCTATTTAATGACAAACTGATGAGATTTAGTGTTTTCCTGCAAATTACCACAGTCTGTTTTGTCCCGTTCTCTCCTTCCCCACCCCGCCGTCTCCCCTGCCCCAACTAAAACTGCCTGCAACAAAGTACATTTTACCTGCTCCTGCTATTATGGCAGCGAGTCCTGCGGGATCCATGGGATCCCAGTCCTGCTGCAGAGCTCTAGTTCAGGGGTACTCTTTTTAGCCAACTAGTCTTCCCTCCTTCCCCTTTGCAATGGAACTACTTAGTATTTTGAACAAGTTTATTTACAGGAATTAAAGCTTCAGGAACAGGAAGGCTGGAAGTTTTGCCTAGGCACTCAATTTGTTCTGTGACATCATTGCATATTATGGAAGGAACTAAGTGTGTCCTTTGGAACCATGGGGAGCGAGGGGAGGCAGGAAACAATCCTCAGTGGGAGCTGTGGGCACAAACGCCAACTTTCCTTGGCAGTGCTGGGTGCTCGCGCCCCCCCCGGCCCTGCCCTGACTCCGCCCCATCCCTGCCCCTATTGGACCCCCACAAATCTCTGCCTCTTCCCCGAGCGTGCTGCGTTCCTCCTCCGCCCTCCCTCCCAGCGCTTGCACCTCGAAACAGCTGTTTCACGGGAGGGAGAAACGTGGCGCGCTCCGGGGAGGAGGCAGAGGGGAGCTGGGGTGGGGGGGCTTTTCCTTGTGGGTGCTCCAGCCCCAGAGCGTCCACGGAGTCATCGCCTATGGCTGTGGGTGCTCAGTATCTCCGAAAACTAGGCAGTTTATGTAATAGGGTTGCCAACTTTCTAATCCCTGAAAACCGAACATCCCTGCCCCGCCCCTTCCCCCAAGGGTCTGCCCTCTGCCCCACCTGTCCCGTCCCCCCGTTGCGAGTGCTCCACCCCATCCCCGTCGCTCACTCCCCCATTCCCTGGGACTCACCTACTGCCTGTAGATCCAGCCTGGAGGAGCTGATGCGGAGCTGGCACAGCGGGGCATGGCAGAGGTCAGTCCCCGGAGCGAGGGGGTGAGGAAATCAGAGGAAGGGGACAGGCCTCCCGTCCCTGACAGCACCAGTATGTACTTTGGAGCTTGGTCTGGGAGCCAGACAGTTCTTTTGGCTAGGCTGCTGGGGGGGCAGGAAGAGCAGCAGCTGCTAAGCAGAGCCGCTCCTCCAGGCTCCTGCTGATCTTCCCGCCTCCAGTGGTGGAGGCTGGTTATTGCAGGTAACCGAACTTTTAGTGGCTGGTCAGCTGTATTGACCGGATGCTGCCAGTTTCCCTTTTCGACCAGATGTTCTGGTTGAAAACCAACCACCTGGCAAACCTATTATGTACGTATGCCTAACTAAGGTACCAAAATTTGAAAGTTTTGGCCTAGGCCTCCAGCCAGTTCTTCTCAAAAATACCTTCAGGGTGAAAAGATGTGTTCTTAGCATGTGTTAAAATCCTAGTGAAGGCAAGGCAGTTTGTAGTTTTCAAATGTATTCACAGGTTGTGCTAAACGCTAGCGGGAAACCGAGAGTTTGCCTCAAGCTGCTAACGTGATAAAACTACAGCTGGCTTGTCTTCACTAGGGTTTTACCTCATTAGCTATGTTAGTTTAACACATGGTAAGAGCACACCTTTTTTTTTTTTTTTCCTAGTGAAGGCAAGGCTGCAGGCTTGTGTTTGGAGGAGGGAGAGAGACTGCATACGAAGAGGGCAGTGTATGGTGAGAAGAAAAGTAATAGCCCACCCCTCTCCCCCCAACCCCAAGAAATACAAATCTAGTTTGCGCTAATCTCATTGATCTGATTATTTTAGCTGTGGGATGCCTCACAGTCTGATGCCACAGACTTGGACCGGCATCAACGTAATTGGCTTTCTCCACCAGAATCGTTTTGGTTTTACTGGATAAGAAGGGATGGGAAAACTCTAGATATTTTGAAGGAAGGGGAGGTGACAATCTTAGGGAAAATTCTTTTCCTGTCATTCGAATGAAAGGGAAATCGTTTTCACCACGCATGTCCTGAAAGGATTATTAATGATGAGTTGGGTCTGCCTATCTACTTACATGGCCCCATCACCTCAGTATTGAAGATCCTCCCAATGGTTAATGAATATATGCTCAGAGGAACCTTGTGGGGTAGGGGAAGTACTATCTCCATTTTACACATGGGGAAATAAGGCACAGGAATTGTGTGGTACAGTGGGGACTCAATCCAGATTCTACCAATCCTGTTCCAGTGCCTTAACTACAGAATTAATCTTCCTCCTCTGGCTATGTGGCTGGGACCCTGTCCGTACTAGTACGAGGGGCTACAGCTAAGAGCGTGGAAGAAAATGAAGCAAAAGAAACCTAGGCTGAATGTGGAGGGAAGGGGAAGAGGAGAAAACTTGATACATTTCCCCCTATGCGAGGAAGGACTTTCCCAAGGAAACTGGTTGATGCCCCCATGAGTTGAGAGGTTTTAAATTATATTGGATGAAGCATTAGACAGCCTGCTGTAGGGAAGAATCTTGCGCAGGACCTAAACGGATAGGTTAGAGGTGACCTAATAGATTTCTTTTAGTTCTGATTTCTAAGAGAGTGCATCTAACACTGTGACCTTGGAACATCAGCCTGCTTTGTATGGTGCAGTACTATAGTGATATGCTAAATAATGAGTCAGAATTACAGTTCTAGCACTGAATGTTCTTGCTTTTTGGTTCCTTAATGTAACAATTTTAGATATGAATTTGAACATACTTCTCTATTATGCAGAAATATTGTGAGCAGTCTGTATAGCTACTGAGGGCAGCTTCTAAATCTTGTCTGTTATATCAGTGATTTGCAGCGGGGAGAAGCAAGGGAATTTCCCCTCTCTCAATTTATCTATTCCATGGGTCTAGAGACTTCGATAACTTGCCAGCCAGGGACTGTATTTTTTTTCCCTCCTCTATATATTTTCTGTTGCTTAAATTGTGTATTCTGTGAACTGCTATTTATCTTGGCATTGTTTGTAGTGTTGTTGTAGCTCTGTTGGTCCCCGGGTATTTGAGAGACAAGGTGGGTAAGGGAAAAGATATTACCTCACCCACCTCTTTGATCTTGGTACACAGCTTCAGGATTGTTGTGTGGTTCTCCTGCCCTCTTCTATGAATACCCCAAAACACTGTCTTACTATACAGCGTTGATTTTATTGAACTTCAGTTAACTGAAGCACTAAAACGTTGCAAGGGTAGTACTGTGTGTTCTTAATGACACTGCTAGCCAGTCAACTTTTAAAGGGAACCATTTGTGTTTTAAAGCTGGCTGGGCTGCAAAGCTGCTTGTCTTGCCAGGGCTTTGGGAACCTGGATCACCGTTTCTCCTGAGCCATTAGCCTTCTTTTAAACTATAATTTATTTGTCTTACACTAGCACTAATTGTGATCAGAGCCCAACTATGCTAGGCACTGTATAAACGCATAATAAAAGATGATCCTGCCTTGAAAACCTTATTAAATTGACAAGACAGCTAATGACGGGGTGGGGGAAATGAAGGCATATAGAGATGAAGTGACTTGCTCAAGGCTACATTTAGGACAGTGTCCAAACCACATCTCTTGTGTCCCAGTCCAGCGTCCTATCCACTGGAAAATGCTACCTCCCTAAAACTATGTTTGGAGAGTGCACAGTACAGACTTAAAAGCCCAACTGGGCTGGCTTTTGTAGTTTTCCAAAGCCTTCACTTTACAGGTGGTCTCTGAGATCTTAGAATAATCAAGGATGCACTTACTATTATTAACAACTCTGTTCCTCTGAAGGTCTGGCAAGTAACAGTGTCTGTACCAGCAAGTCTCATAGTTATCTTTGGAAGTGCTCATTCTTGTTATGAAGAGAATTTAAATTCTTTCAGGTATTTGGTGCTGAATTCTGTCTGAAATGGTGACACGGGAATCCAAATGAATAAACATCTATTCTGTACTGGACCTTCAGAGTAGGTGAAACTAGACGGTTTTGTTTTTTCTTTGATTTTTAGAGCTGCAAAGACCTTTAAGATACGTATTTCTCATAATTGGGTATGGACTTATTAACTCTATTTCATTGTGTTCAGATACTTGGCATTTTGTCTGTTGGCCAATATGATTAAATGCCACCTTCTGCTTTCTGATTTAAAAAGGGTATTGAAACTTCATAGTGGAGAGTAATGACTCGAATTAAGAGATGCTGATTGATCTTTTGCACGTACATAAAGAACGTACAGGTGATATTATTGTTATTTTTGTACCAAGGAAGAGCCGGTTTGAAACCTTTGTGGTCTGTGCTTTTTTTAATCTAGTTAACCAGGCTAACATAAACTGATTGTATAGGCTGGTTTTAAGACAGGTGTCCGCATCACAAAGAACACTGTCATAAATGACATGTATGGCAGCCTTTCCCAGTCAAGAGATCAAGATTAGAGACAAACTGAACAAACCAGGGTCCTTCCTCCTGGTCTTGCTGATGAGCCAGTGTAGGGAATTTGCACTGTGGCTACAGATTTCAGTCTCCAGAGTTGTTGATTTTAACTCTGTTCATGTAGACATGATCCAACTACATTTCTTTAAAACGTCTAGCACCAAATTTTCAGGCTTTAACCTGCATTCCAGTTCTGAGCACGTAATTGTAATTCTGAATACTCATGCACCTATAATTAAGGGTTCAAGATTAAAAGTCACCTTGGGAAAATTTCTTCCTCAAATTTAC
Organism: Mauremys reevesii; assembly: GCF_016161935.1. Taxonomy (NCBI): domain Eukaryota; kingdom Metazoa; phylum Chordata; order Testudines; family Geoemydidae; genus Mauremys; species Mauremys reevesii. Next base: position 170,208,484 of record NC_052624.1, on the reverse strand, counting down.
TTAATAAAATGTATTAAATTATACTAAATAAAATCAGATTTATTTAGTACAATGCTTTCTTATTTTTGATGTAACTTGATTAAAGATGTGGTTTGGTACCTCTCCCATGTTGAAACTTATCAAATCTCTTTATAAGCACTGGCCAAACTTAATAGGAGTAGAGCCTGTATGGTATGTTTCAGGTGCTACATCCCTCTCTAGTAGCTAGTCTACAGAGAATAAGAACCCAGTATTGCTATTAGCTAACAGTACTCCAGAAGCTGAAGTGGCAGTGGCCTTTGCTTTTTTTTCCACAGATTTACTCCCCACTGGTGACTATTAAACTTTTAATCTTGTTTTAAACACCTCAGGCAAAGACTCTATCATACTTTTGTTTGTGACGGTTACTCTGTGTGTGTTTTTTGAATAATGCATAGTGACTACATGACGGGGCACTATGATGTAAAGGCTTTGTTGGGATGACTACTTTTACCCATGAGTGGAGCTGGTTGAAGTAGTGAGAAATTTCAAAATTCAAAAGTTGATTAAATTGTTATAAATTTCCCTTCCCCCATGTTATTCTACTTCCTATAGAGCTAATAGAAATTTTGTGAGTTTTGATGAAATGTTGAATATTTGGGTGTGGGCGGGGGAGATTACGATTTTTGTTTTGTTTTTAAACTTTTCCCCACCAATTTTCCCAGTGAGTTTTGCAGGTCATCTAAAACAAATGTCTATAAAATTGTAATACCACATTTTCATTTATATATATATATATATAATGTGTGTGTACGTATGTATCGCATATTATACAAAAAATTGAGGAATATTTTATATATATATATACACACGCACACACACTATTTCTTGTATTCCTTTGTTGGTAAAATCAAAAGTCCAACTGTACAAATCTTGGATGGAGAAGAAAATAATAAATGTAAGTCCCCTCTAAAAAAAAAACTCTAACATTATTTTTCTAGACATGAAATGTGATTTCTTAGGGTCTTCCAGGATTAGAAGCAACTGGGGTGCATTTTCTTGGGAAGCTGGGAATTTCTCCTGTCCAGTGTAAGAAATCTCCTGTTTCTAACTCTGCAAAATTGTGAGATATCAGACCTTAAACCTTTCATGACTGAATATTGCCTACCTTGGCCAGTGTAAATTGTCTGTAGGGTTGGTGGAAGGGGACAGGAATGTGGGATTCTCTATGTGGAAGGTAGAAGGAACACTTGTATGGTAAATTGATCTTAAACAACAATGGCAGTTTTGAAGGTGCTTAGTGCTACAGGGTTTGAAATGTAAGAATAAATCCTAGTGGAGATGGATTAGTATTAGTGGGCAGAGAATAGGCAAGACAGTCAAAGGTGTAAAATGCAAGTTATCACATGGCTCTGAAATGTATCATATGTCTGTTATCTGCATACATGTGGTGTGTGACACACACACAGATAGATACGCTCAATTTTCAGATGCAAAATGTGTGAAACTGTTCCCTAAATTATCAAGTCATGTTTTCTTAAGCTTGTTCTTTATATAGTATATCATTTGCTTTGGAGTTCATTTTTTTCCCCCTTCCTGTCTTTTTTAATGTGTTTTTAGAAGAACTTCACAGATGATCATGATTCTCAACATGTGTGAGAGAACTAGGAACAGCTTTTTAAGAGAAACTTAAAAAAATAATCTTTTTTCCCCCCACTACAGATGCTCGAGATGCGGAGCAACTGAGCAAGAATAATGTTACACACATTCTGTCAATCCATGACGGTGCTAGGCCAATGCTTGAGGTAAGGGGGAATCCATCATAGCTCTAGTTAACCTGAATATGAAATAATGGCCTGTCAACCTTCACTTAATTTGATCCTTATTACAATTGTTTGACACAAGTTTCCGTATTTTCTCTTGGAAACATTTGGCAGTCATAGTTTTGTGAGTCAGTCAAAGTTTTCATCACTGGTATTGTTACAACAGGCAATCCAGCTGTCAAAGAAGGATTCAGTTAGTGTTTTATTGATTGACATTCTGTTTTATCAGAGAGACAAGGTGGGGGAGGTAATGTTTTTTACTGGACCTACTTCTATTGGTGAGAGTGCACGTTCTTAGCCCAGTAGCAGAGGTAACTAAACATTCTGTGTTGATTTCTAGGATGTTTAAAACCCCATAACATGCCCCTTGCTAACACTGCACCGCAAATTATTTGTGCAAGAGGCTTCAAATCCTTTTCTATCTAAAGTCTAATTATCCAGGCTTGACAAAAAAAATACCATTGCCTATTAGCCTGGAGGGAATACACCTGTGCTGCTACACCCCAAAAAACTGCTCATTCAATTTACATGGGCTGATATTTGCCCCCTCTGCAAATTAATGCTTTCCTTCTCCCATTTTACTTTCATCTACATATTGTAAGCGTTCGCACCACAGAAGATGACCTCTGGTGCTGCTGCCGCTACTGCTCTCCTTCTGAGCCTATATGGCTCTCTCTAGTTCTGTTCCCCTCTAGTAAAAAAGAGCAATGGATTCAGCCACTCACTTCAGCAAAATTTCCATTTGACCTGGTAAGCCAGTGAATAGTTTTTGTTTTTTTAAAGCTTGGATAACCTATATATTCATACCTGGGGAAAGAAGGGTTGCCAATTTTGGTAGGATGTATTCCTGGAGGTTTCATCACATGACATAATTTTGTAATTTAAAAAAAAAATCTTTAATTCCTGGAGACTCCAGGACAATCCTGTAGGGTTGGCAGCCCTAGGGGAAAGAACAGTTAAAGGTGAACTGGAATTTGAAGATTGTCTTTGGGCTCAGTACTGTGGATCAGCAAAGCTAAAACTGTTCTCTTTGTTGAGTGTGTGTGTGTGTGTGTGTTTGACTGACTTATTAAGGTGTGCCTACTGCACGGTCTAAAAGCATATTGAATTTCAAGACTGCTGTTAACTGGAGTGATATAAAGTTGCACTCAGTAAGGAAGATGTAATCACGCTTTTTTGTCTGTGCTGCATGTGTTTCCTCTGGGGTGTTGTCCTCTAAAATAAACAACAGCTTGCTTGTGTCTAGTGTCATGATTTTTCTAGTCAAGGTAGGGGAACTACTCACTGCAGAATCCAGGTGCAGTCGCGGTATTCTCAGCCTACAACCTCCTCTCATCTGGAAAACAAATGTTACAATTTGTCTGCAGTTCTTTAAGTAGAAGGAAGATTGCAAGTTCCTTTTGTTTTTCAGTGAAATTATTATTAATTACATTCTAATTCATGGTCTTAATTCAGTAGTCACTTGCAACTAAGTACTTGCTGATGAACGAAGGTTTAGAAAATCTTGTTATAGGACTTCATTAGTTCCATTTAGGTATGATTACTTGTCAGGTTGTAATTAAGATACACAGAAAACAATGTTTAGAGTTTAGGCCTTTTATTATTTATAAACTATATTTTGCTTTGAAAAGATTAGTAGCTTTATTCCATTCTTAGAGACTCGGGGCTTTTTCTCTTGCCCACTGAAGTCAACGGCAAAGCTCCTATTGACTTCATTGGTGCAGCATTAGGTACCCAGTTCTGTATCTGCTCTGTCAGTGGAAATTCCACTGAAATCATTTTGAGATTAATGCATGGAATGACTGTAAAATCAGACCCTTAGTAAACTTTCCTGTTACATAGATACAGTAGTCACCCCTAAAAATCAAGATGGTAGTTGAATTGACCATTTACCAAAGTTGATTTTTTTTTTTAATTTCCTATCCTAAGTTTAAGAAATAATGTAACTATTTCACTAAACTTAAATAAACTGTGGGAAGAACTTTTTGTTTTGTTTTTTAAAGTGGTAAACATAGTACATTAAAGTGGCTGTATTCAGTTAGTTGATAAGTAGTATGAAATAATACATTATGTGAAAATGAATTTGAAGTTTTTTATTGACCAGAGAAATTGTGTTCATCATTCTAGTGACTCATGCTTAAAGGGTCACTGTCACATAGGTTAGCTCTCAAAAATTCTTACAAAACCTACTGTTACCAGGTATTGCTTTTTTTTTTTTGTAATTTCAGTAATAGTTTTTTGTTTTGATGTAATAATAATTCTTCTGTAGCATTTGAATATTCAACATGGTAGCACCTTGCTAGTGCATGAGAACCAGAAAATGGAATTGACCAGTCTAATTTCATTGTCCATGTTGAGTGAAGAATAAAAGGCAAACAGCCATCATAAATAGCGAATAGTATATTTGGTGAATATTCTAAAATCTAATTTTAATAATCTGTTAATGCCAATGAGGACATTTTAAAAATTATTTTTGACCTGAGAATGATTGTGTATTTGAACAAATACCTTCTTAACTTACATTTTCTTCCTCTGTTCCTTGTGTTTTCTGCACTGTTAGGAAATATGAAACTTCTGTTGCCCCATAGCTTGCCACATCAGTGAAAATGATTGCCTGCTTGGGGTTCATATAAAAATGCTTTAATTTTTTTCAGGAGAAATAATTGAGAAACCAAAAAACTTTTCAGTGGGATTTGCTTTCAGAAACCCTTTCTGGTAAAGTTCAACTCTATAAACCCTCTTATGAGTTTGCTATTTATATTTAGCTAATTAACAAAGATTAGGCTCGGGAAGCTATTGCTTGCTTTCAAAATGGAATATCTGCAGACAATGTTTTTAAAATAAATAAAGTCTTGTATTTTACTTGTGGTACAACAAAGGCTGAAAACAGCTTTGTAAAGGATTGTTTTTACTCTTTGTAGGGAAGGGTATGGCTACCATATTATAGGTATTAAACTTGACATGGCTTAAATAGCTCAATTCATGTTCTCTTTTTTTCCAATCTGCCACTGTTGCCTGCTTAGTTCTTTTGCTCTGTATGTAACACTATTTTAATGGAAACTAATGCTATCTTTTTAAAAACAGAGCCTGTAATTAATTTGTTTATGAAGCCCCAATATCGAAACAATCCAAATGCTGAACACCATCACCATACAAATATTCTAACAACGCATACAGACATTTGTAATTTAAAAAGACGTGCCTAAAAGTTTGTCCGGAGAAAACAGATGGAAGTGATTGTGGTGGGTCCAACACAAAAGGGACTACAAAAGATGATAAAGAACGTGAACTACTTGAAATGAGTGCCCTCAATAAACAGGGACACACAGGCCACCATCCTCTATCTACCAGCGTCATTTCTGGTTTTGCCTGGGCAAGGAGTAGGTATCTCTGACGTGTTAGCTCGTCAGTATAAGCCGAGCATTCCTCCAGAGCAGAGGCTGAAATTGCACGGCCACAGACGATAGTTCATAGATTTGTATGTCACATAAAATCCTAGCGTAGAAGAAACTCAGATTCCAGGCCATCACCTCACCAATTTGCTGCTCAGATGCTTCAAATTCTAGATATTAACTCTCTGGGCATGAGAAACAACAAGGAATCAGTGAGCTGACAGCCTCCTCTAAAAGATAATATCAGTCAGTGATCTGATGGATTCCATGGCAAGAAGGGGATGTCAGCTATGCCTTAGGATCAGTGCCTCTGATGCAACGAGGAGTAGGCTTTGGGGGTGACACAGGTTTGGAATAGACCAAGCATCAACATGCACAGGTTGATGGGCAGACCTGACTCAGGGGTGTGATCAAGATATCTGAACTTCAGACAAAACCCAGAGGGGAGAACAAGCATGTAACCTGCCCTGATCTTTGCGGTGGGACACCCAGAAAGTCCATGGCTTCCAGGAATATCCAAGCCATTAGAGTTGTTGTCCCATATGCACTCTGAAGACAAGAATCTACAAGGACTCTCAGCAATGCCAACACATGCTCCTTAAAGCTAATTTTTACAGCTTTAATTTCTGTTGCTGTGGGCTAAAGGGGGATAAAAAGTTATCACAAAGGACCCAGCGCAAATCCCGCTGAAGTCTCTCTATTGACTTCTAAGGGCTTTGAATCCCACCAGGTACAACACTGGCAGCAGCAATATGAGCTTTCCCCACACTGTTTCATGGTGGAAGTTCGCATTTTATTGTATTCTTGTGTTGCATTCATTGAGGTGCTCATAGCCTGCAATGAGGAGCACAATATAAATACTGAGAGAGTGCATTTGAGTGCTTTTTATTTTAACAAATGTTGCCCAACTCTGCTTTGGAGCAGGGGTTACGTAGTTACTATTAGCCTGTCTTCAAGCATTATCTTAGCTTAACAAAAAGAAGGTTAAAGAGTGATTTGATCACTGTCTATAAGGACTTGCCTGGGGAACAGAAATTTGATAATAGAGGGCTCTTTAGTCTACCTGACAAAGGTGTATATAACAAGATCCAATGTGTGGAAGTTGAAGCTAGACAAATTCAAACTAGAAATTAGATGCACATTTTTCACAGACAGGGTAATTGACCATTGGAACAACTTATCAAGGTTTGTGGTGGGATTTTCCATTACTGGCAATTTTAAAATCAAGACTGGATTTTTTCTAGAAGATGTGTGTGCAAGAGAGGTAGCCGTATGTCCATCTGGAACTGGATTGAAACTATCAACTCTTTTTTAGAATCCAACAAATGTTTGTCAGTTACTAGTACAGTACATGTTTGTTGCTGTTAAGCTAGACCAGAGTTGAAACAGTAACTGTATGAATCCTATTCCCTATCTCCTGAGGCTATCTGGTCTCCTGACATTAACTTACAATATTCTGTCATTTGCAGAGTGGCCTGTGTTGCATCACAGAAAGTTCTGTACCCTGTTGGATAGCAGATTTGTATGGGGGATTTGATAGCAGCCTTCAACTACCTGAAGCGGGGGGTTCCAAGGAGGATGGAGCTAGGCTGTTCTCAGTGGTGGCAGATGCAAGAACAAGGAGCAATGGTCTCAAGTTGCAGTGGGGGAGGTCTAGGTTGGATATTAGGAAAAACTTTTTCACTAGGAGGGTGATGAAGCACTGGAATGGGTTACCTAGGGAGGTGGTGGAATCTCCTTCCTTGGAGGTTTTTGAAGCCCAGCTTGACAAAGCCCTGGCTGGGATGATTTAGTTGGGACTGGCCCTGCTTTGAGCAGGGGGTTGGACCAGATGACCTCCTGAGGTCTCTTCCAACCCTAATCTTCTATGATTTGATGATTCTATGACATAACTAAGACATTTTCATTTTATCAGATATTTTATGGGTCTCAAAAGGAAGAGTAGCATGACCTTAGAGGCATTTCAGTGTTCCCAATAAAATAGCCTGTAGTGCTGTCTTCTGTGTCAGAAGGCTTGGATCTTCACCATTCCATTTACAGTGAGTCACATTTGAAGCTGGCCCTTGTGTAGGTTTTGTGCTTTGTGCACATATGTGATTTTTCTTGCTTTCTGTTTCTAAAAGAATTGATTTTTCTTTTTCATGGGTATTAGAAGAGAAAGGGATATGTAGTTGCAATTTTAATCTGAAACCATCCAGGTGAGGCTAAAGTAGTTGGGCTATATTTAAATCCCAGCAAACTGGACAAACTTTTGGGTTTTTTAAGAGCACACCACTCTCTTTACACTGTAGGCAGTTGCAATACATGTCTATAGCCAATCCACACACCGGTGCAGTCTTTGGTCTAGAAGATCTATCTAGCCTGTTTGGTGATACAAGTCTGTATAAGTAGTCCATCAGGAAGGTAGTCCCGTCATTAGAGCTGCTGTGGTTTGATTATCAGTTTCTTTCTAGGGCAAATATTGTGATTTTAAAGTATTATACATAGTTATTTAGAGCATAACATAGTTATGATTGCTGCTTAGGAAATACTCTATAGTGCATGCCAATGAAACCTCATCATCTTCCTCCATTAGCTCTTCTATAATGTAAATTTTGTAGTGTGTTTTTTTTCATTCTTTATAGTTAACCAGAACACCTGCAGGAAGCAGAGTTATTTATTCTTTCTTGAAAAAAAAATTCTGATTCCATTCACGATGCCAAGATAGATCTTGTACACAGTATCTCCAGAATAGTGCTGTGTGTACCTCCCCTACGCCATGCTAATGACTACATAAAATAAGCTTTGGCTTGTATGCTCTGTAGAAAGAAAAAAAAAAACCTTCTTGAGACAATTTAATGCAGTTATCAATTTTGGTCGATTTATTAGCTTTTCTTGTGCTGCTGTCATCACTCATCTTAAATGAACTGTAGCTTTAAGACTAAAGTTTCAAGGGACCCTCCTAAAGAATTTAGATCCCAAATTTGATCTTCCATGTAGTCACTAAGAAACTGATCGGAGGGGGTGGGAAGGAAGGAATATTTCTGAGAGCCATGAAGGCCAACCTTTAAGCCCCTTGAGTTGCAGAAGTAGTTAACGCATGACTCTTATTTTTCAGTTCTGCTAGCATAAATGATGCTAGTTCATCAAGATAGTCTGAAGTGGCAAGAGGTTGACAGCATGTTAATTTGGACTCCTGGATTAAAATAATAGTTCTCCAACAAAGTGTTTGCCAAATTCTTTGAGGCCTGTAGTTAAGAGATGATTTAGAGTAAAACCCACAAAGTTTTTGAAGGTATTCTTAAAAAATGGAAATTCAGCCCAATTAAAGCTAATAGAAAAGACCACAAACTATGGCAGGTAAAATATAAAGTGGAATTAAGAGGAACAAGTGAATGGTTGAGTATATAGCCAAAGATATACTTAGAGTATCTTATTGTTTTTATATTCAAATCAGTTAAGTGTGAGAGAATGAGGGGAAGTAAAAGAACGAGGACGTTGCAGAGAAGCTAAATGATTTCTTTGCGTCAGTGTTCACCACAGACGATGTTGCGGATATACCTGTTCTTTTCAGGCACTCTTAGGGGTGGAGAAGTCAAAGGAGGATGTTCTGGAACAAGCTGAAAAATAACAAGTTCCTAGGACTGGATGGAAGATCTAGGAGTTCTGAGGAAACTTAACAAAGTGGCTGATCTGCTATTAAAAGCCATGTGATCTCTCTACTATCAGCTATTATACTGGAAGAGAAATGTCAGTTTGACACTTATTAGAGACCTGGTAATAATACATCCTTATGGGCCTACACTTAGATTTGCTGTTTGTGGGAATTTCTTAAATTTCTGTGTGTGGCCAAATATTTCAGATATCAAACTTAAAGTGCACTGTACATTTTGCACGTTCTGGATTAAAAAAGGTTCCAGATGAGCAGAAGAACTAGCTAGTTTCTTAGCATAGAGCAGATCAACTGCTTCAACACAGTCTTAGGCAGCTGCAGGAATATCAGCCAAAGATATCAGCTCTTGGTGCCTCAGAATATTATTGGGGCATGCTCAGCATAGGGTTTCCACTGAAATATTAAATGGTGATAGCCACAGTGTGTTTTAGTTTTCTAATACCACGTTCACTGTCCTGAAAGCTTCCACTACCACCTTTAACTTTAGATTTGAAATGGCCTCCCCCCCCACCCCTTTTGATACACTTTAAGAAATTTCCAAAATTCTTGGGGGAAACCCTGGGTTAAGGTGAAAGAAGCAATTTCCATCTCCCTAATTGGTAGAACTACAGGTGCAGAAGATAACTAAGCTTCAGCGTTCTCTCTTTAGCTCTGTAATCTCAAGGGAATATCCACACTCAGAAACCAACCCGTAAATCTTTGGTTTGGACTAGAAGTGCATCATTGCTCTGACACATGATGGCTAAATAGGGAAATGTTAGGAAACCAATCAATCATGCATTTTTTGTGTTCAGGCTAAATCTGGACTGATGCTGTTCATTATGTGTAAACCTCCAGATGTTTTAAAAAATACAGCTTTTGTACTGGATACCATGGAGCAGTTCTTGAGATGCAAGAAGCTATTTGTAAATAAAAATTGCTTCTTGAGGAACCGATGAGAAGAAATGGATCCTTTAGTCATGATTGTGTAGCACATTCTGTACACTGGCTCTGCAATCTTTTTGTATGTAGGCCAAAATCTTAGGGTACTTTTAATAAGTACATTCTGCTGGCCAGATAGCATACAACAAAATGCAATTTCCAAGTCATTATCATGCTACCACAATGAAAATTAGTTCTTCCAGTTGTTAAATAAGTAATTAAAGTCAGATTGAAACTGTTCTGTTTGAGTCTCTTCCAATGGGCTCCTACCTCAACCAGTGTTACAAATTGTCATTCTTCAACAGTCAGGTCACAATCAAGAGGAAGCTCAGAAGTGCTCATTTTAAATAAAAAAATGTATTTTTCGTATCATTTCACTGCTTATTCATGGTAAAAATTTCCCCATGAGAGGTTTCAAAAGACTCTGCTGAGCAAAATAGCTACCATTTTTCTTTCAGCTGTAGTGGTGTGAGAAGACTCCTTTATTTAAAATACAGTTCTTCTGACTTTGGCTTAGTTCATGAGGAGTTGGGAACTCTGACCTAATTTCTCAAAAGTGACTAGTGATTTTGTATGTTCCTTATGAGACACCTGAAAGAGGCCTGAATTCCAGGAAGAGCTGAGCATTTGCCCTCTTGATATTGGTTCCTTGTAGTGTCTCAAGTTGGGCACTAAATATTAGTCATCTCTGGTGGAGGCTGCTGAGGTGATATACTGACTCAGTTCATTCTTTGGTTTCCCTAGTTATTCCACCTTCCAGGTGAACTCCAGCCTTTGTTGGGTAGCACTAACATCTGGTGGAAGAGTGGTTTTAGAATCTTTCCGCTAATGAAGCACCTCTACTAGGGGTTAGGTTGTTGAAAGTATGGGTCAGTATTGACCCATTGACTGCAGTCTTCTGAATACCACATTCACTGGAACACAATGAGCCCTTCAACTTCGACCTAGGAAAAGATGTGGAAAGTGTGTTAATTTTCATTTCTAAAAAGAGAGAGAGCTGTTTCTGATCTTAATGACTTTTAAAAAAAATCTGAAAATACTTCATAAGATTGCTGTGAGATCCCTTATGTAATCAAGTGCTGTGAATATAAAAAGGCTACTTTATTATTAAAAATAAATATTACAGGATCTTACCAGCTTCAGTAGATCAGATTCCCCGTAAGTCTATCTCATGTATTTATGATGCTCTCAAAAGCAAACATGAAATAACTTTACAATGTGGTCGATTAATGGTTATTGCTGAAACATAAATGTGTTTTCTATGAGTCATTAATAAAATCAACAGCATTTGTAACTGCTCCAGAAAGTAACTGAAAGGACAAACAACGGTTGACTAGTTTTCAGTTAGGTGGTTCTGTAGCTGTACTGGACAAAACTCTTGGTAACCTTTTGCTGGTTTGCCTTGAGGAAACCTTATCTGCTGGCTGTTTCCCACTTTAGCTTTTTTGCTGAAATGCCCCTGAACAAAAATAAGTACTCCCATCCTCATCTGTTGATGTGACAAGTCAGATTAACACATGGCTTTTGACTAACCTGAAAGAACTTGCCAGGTGCTAGAGGTTTCCTATTTGCATCTGGGTTCACAAATTTAAGCTGAGGGGTTTTGGTTGTTTTTTTTTAAAAAAAGAATTTCTTGGAAGTCGTTGATGGTATCTTTACATAAATTTAAATACCGAGAAGTTTAATGCCAAAAATGTAACATTTATCTTTAAAAAATAATGATTTTAGAATAGAAATTGTGGTGGTGTTTTTGGACAACTCAGGGTTCGTATTTCTCTCTCTCTCCCTCCCTCCCCCATCACTGATTGACTAGAAATGGAGATGTTAAAGTTACAAAACAGAGGAGAACTCTCAAAGGGGATGGAGCATTGAAGTCAAACTCTATCTTGAGTGTTACTATGCATTATGAGTCTTTGGTTGTTTTTTTTTTTCCAAGTTCTATAACTCTTTTCCCTCCCCCGACAGAGTGTTGCTAGATTACTCAAAAACGTTAAAGCAAAAACACCCCAATACTTCAGATTTTTTTATACTTCTGAATACACCATACAATACTATTTATTTATACTTTGTTAATCAAGCATCATTCTTAGTGAATTCAGAATGTCTTTGATTATAACAAACTATCCTATATTTGTAACCTGAAGAAATAACAAGACATATATGTTTTGCCATGCTTCTATTAGCTTAGTCTTGGTATTGCTTTTGTCAGGATGAAATCTGCAGTGTGCTGTTTGGATTTCCCATTCTCACATACAAACCTACTATCTCAACTGCACTAGATGTGGTTGCATCATTTTGCTACTGCAAAGTCTTGTTCTGCATAGGAAAGTTCAAATTGTTTTTTAAGTTTGGTTGATTAAAAAAATAAGCTAGGAAAGAAACATCCACTTATTTTTTTTTTTCATTTTCAAATTAGCCACAGATAAGTAGAATAGGAAAAATTTAAACCGGGTCATAAGATACTCATTGTTTTTCCTGTACATTTTTCTTGTGCATTATATAAAGTATTAAATATAATCCAAAAATGTAAGTCTTTTTAAAAAAAAAAAAAAAAAAAGGTAATAACATTCCAAATGAGAGAGAGATTTTATTACGGTTTCATTGAATATTCCAAACATTAAACAAGTGTGCAGTGTTCAGATCTTAATACATAATGACACCTAAAATAGTTAGAAGTTATAACACATTTGCTCTTCAGTTGATAGGTTTTTATTAGCTCTCAGTGTAATCCTGGCTACATAAAATATATATTTAAAGTTTGTTTTTCATTTTTGAAAACTTGAGAGATATAGTGTAATGGGTTTGGCTTTATTTTACGATGTATGGCAAAATGGTGCAAGCATAGTATTGTTTCACAAATAACAGTGAATTTTAGAAATTTTACTTAACTCTCGCTTGTTTCAGCTTTGACAATCTTGAAATCAGAATACTTGTTCTGGTTTTGTTAGCTCTCACTGTATCGGTTTAACTGTAGCCTTTAGTTTCAGGGCCGAAGAGAGACAAAATTCTAGTTTTGGTGGTTACTCTGTCTGCTGAAATAGAAAACTGAAAAGAAAATGATCTTTTAGTATATTGGCTCTACAGTCTATCACGTATCTTTAACTGCACTGGAAGAAACATGCATGACTTCAATTGATTCTGGCATCATACGAAAACTAACTAACTATCGATAACCTTAGAAAACGTCTTAAAAATGAATGTAGGTGTATGGGTGGGGTGATGTTAAGGATTTAGAAACAACAGTTGGAGAATAGATAGCATTGAATTAAGAAGTGGCCAGGAGAGAGGCACTGTGATGTAGTTGGTTATTCTGCTTCTGTATAGATCTAGGAAGTTTGTACGAACGCTTGAACTTGTGTGGTGAACTGCTGAAGGTTTCCCCCCCCCCCCCCCAGCTGGAGCATAGAATTCGATTTGCTTTACAGAAATGTATGTATGTCATTTTTCATAACTCTGAGAAACTATTTAATTTTAGATTGATGAAAAAGCTGGTTTGATTTAATCCAGGGAAGGGTTTTTTGGAGGGAGAAAGAAAGAGGAAAAAATGTTGGCATGCAAGATATCAGTTGAAGGAATATTTCATTGTGACTATACCAACTGCAGCAGTAATTAATTAATGTGGATTCGTTCCTTCTCGTTGGGTTTATAATAATATTTGCTTTTTCATCAACTCTTGTAATAAGGTTTTATCTCTGACCTAAACAGAACATTTCATTTTTGAGAAGGGCAAATATTCAGTGAAATTAACAAATTTAATGAGTGGAACTGATCTGCTGGAACCTAAATCCACTTTTTTCATCTGTTGTTCTACCAGATGACACAATGCAAGTTTCCCTTTGAAAGAAATACTGTGTTATACACATACACTTAATGTTTAGTTTGCCTGCCTCATCTTTGTTAATATTATTAATTTAAACCCTGTTAAATCATATACACCTCTACCTCAATATAACGCTACCCAATATAACACGAATTTGGATATAACGCGGTAAAGCAGCACTCGGGGGGGACCACACGGAGCTGCGCACTCTGATGGATCAAAGCAAGTTTGATATAGCGCCGTTTCACCTATAACGCGGTAAGATTTTTTGACTCCCAAGGACAGCGTTATATCAAGGTAGAGGTGTAGCAGGGTTTATTCTTAACATTTTCTAGCAATATTATAGCTTCATTAATAAATCACTAAGGCTCAAAGGCCCATTGAGGCATTGGAAGTCATCCCATTGGCTTCAGCAATCTTATGATCAGGCACAGACTCTCTGTTGTCATGATGAGCATGTACCCAAGCAAGGAAACGGACACCTCAGTGATGTTTTTGCTTCCTCCTTTGGCTTGGTCTTTGTTGAAGATTCTAAGATTGCAAACACCACTAACTACTGAAATTGTGAAGCCTATGGCATTTTTGCACACTAATGAACCAGCCATGAGCATCTGAAAATCTTAGTCTACAGTATTTACTTGTTACGTTGACACAAACTGTTCTGCTTTGCTTAGAGTCCCTTTGGGACAATTCTTAGATGTTATCTGCATTGTACATGCACAGGAAAGACAGTGATGTCTCTGGGGCATAACTGCACAAGAACACTACGGTCTCGGGTGGTTTTTTTAAATTATCACATAGACAAGAGGGCTCAGAAATTAAATAACTTCCTGTTTCCAATATCTTAAAAAAAAAAGGGGGGGGGAGGGCACTAAGTTTGTAAAAATATCAAAAGTGGATGAAGAAAATCAAATGCAGCATGGCAAGTCTTGTTATCCACAGCGACATATAAATATCTCTGTTGGACAGTGGCCCAAGTGTTTCATTTACAAACACCTGCTTTTGATTCTAAGATTTTTAAACTATCTGGGATCAAATCCCTTTATAAGGTAGGATTTTAAAAAGTTGGTCAGTGATGTTCTAACTGTGATCCAGTTGAAGTCATTGGGAGTTTTACTGTTGATTTCAGTGGGACAGAGAGGCCAACACTGAGCATTTTTAAGATCCCATCCATAATTGTAGTTTTCCTATGGGGGAGGTTTCCTGGGAGGCCTGAGGAGGGGAATTCATTAACACCACCTTCCAAAATGCTCCAAGGTGGCACGCATTGGTAAAGCACAGACTTCCAGAACCTTTGTGTTGAATGGCCCCGTTAACCTGACTAAACTTCTGATCCTGAGAGGTGATACACTCAATGGGAGGTGCTCAACTCCCATTGGCTTTACTGGGAGTTGTACCTCCCAGGATCAGGCCTTGGAGGAGCCATTTAGCACAATATGTGGTCTCTCATAGGCTAGTTTCATGCTTACGTGTGGTTCTGTGGTAGCTGTGAATTCACGTCTCTCTTAGCATCATGCAGAATGGGAATCAGCCAGCTGTGACTGAAAAGAACACTGTGTGCTCTAAAACTGACAGTACTTCTTCTTTTAAAGTGAACATTTGCTGAAAGCCCCTCTTAGTTCAGCTACTGTCAGTATTCAGCATGCGTGATAACTGCTGAAATCAGTGGGACTACTTAAATGAGTATGGGATGCAGGATTGGAACCTTAATTGCATGGTACAATGCTGGCCTCAATATGTTTCCTTCTCTCTCTCCTTTCCCCTCTTCTTTTCATTCCTGTGTTCTGCCTTGTTGAAGGGCAGCTAATGAGTACTGGGCTCCTGGTATTGAATTGTCCAAAGGAGAGAGCATTTTAATATGACCTAAAAAGGTAAATTGCCGAGCTTCAGCAAATGTAGGGCCTAATTCTATAAAATTTACTCATTTGAGCAGTCCTCTTAAGTTCAAAGCTAAAGCTTCATGGTTAATATCTCTGTGTAAGGAGGTAATGATACCAGATCTATACTGTAGCATTGTCTAGTCTAGAGAAATCAATCCATGACATTAGCAATCTGTTTTATATGCAGATTGTTCTACCACCAGTTGAATGCATCTCCGCTAGCCATCTTGACTCCGTAAGGGTTATTATCCTTGCAACCACATGAGGGCTGCTTTTCCCTGATTCAAGTGGGGTTGGCTGCCATGTTCGATGGTTTTCATTTTTTGACAGATATCAGAGATGCCATTTAGCTGTCAAGCCTCCATGGTTCAGCAGCTGAATCTCTTCTCTTCCCAACAGCCATGTTTTGTCATGTCCACAAAACTCTCCCCACTTTACCCTCCCGAAATATCACCAGCTCCCATTCTTCAGGAGTTCAGCTGAGATTGTGCGCTCTCTCACTGCAAACCCCTCTTCAAATATTTCCCTCTTCTCTAAGTCATGATTTCCTCCGGCTATGCCTTCCACACTTCCAGTGATCCCCACACTCTGGCTGTGCCACTTTGTCAGTGAGCTATGGACAGTTCACCAGCTATACTCTGTGACACACTTCAGGAGGAAATAAGTTGACAATCCACAGATGGATCAAAGGACCAGGAAGAGGCTGGAAAGCGGTAGTGGAGTGACTGTGAAGAATGCATTGGCTTGATCTGACGTACTACCTCTGGTTCTTCAGATTGAGAACATAGCTGTTGCACCATCAGTGGTTTGTTGGCTCAGGTATGGAATAGCCAGAGCTGGGATTGGAGATCATAGCCTGGGGAGAGGTGTATATTTGAGGAGGTCATAGAATATCAGGGTTGGAAGGGACCTCAGGAGGTCACTAGTCCAACCCCCTGCTCAAAGCAGGACCAAACCCAACTAATTTTTTTTTTTTTAAATAGGAGATATACCAATCTCCTAGAACTGGAAGGGACCTTGAAAGGTCATCAAGTCCAGCCTCCTGCCTTCACTAGCAGGACCAATTTTTGCCCCAGATCCCTAAGTGGTCCCCTCAAGGATTGAACTCACAACCCTGGGTTTAGCAGGCCATTGCTCAAACCACTGAGCTATCCCTCCCCCATGATGAGCCTGATCACCATCTGAGATCCTGGAGATGTCCCTGGAGAGGGAAGTTACTAGGTATATTTAAAACTACAGCATGTTCGTATGGAGTACTAACTTCTTGTCACCACCCTTTTTATTTGTTACTTATCTATTACTTTCTCACTTTATTGTCCAAGCTCATTTTTTAAACTTGTTTCTGTGGCCCTTTGTAAAACACTCCTGAAAAGGCATTGGCTACTTGACTTTTCAGATCAGAGTTCTTCTAAGAATATATATTGCAGTTCCTTATTTCAGTACATAATTCGTTACAATAATAGCTGACTAATAAAGTGAGGACTTATTGGAAGATACGCCTGAGTTTTAAAGTCGTTGCTTTCAAAAAATAACCGATTCCTCTTCCAAAATGCCCTCTTTGTTTATTGTGTTGCTAAATACGTAAGGGAAAAACAACCGAATGCGGCATTCTGCACAAGAAAAAAGTTTTTCTCAAATTTCGTTTTCAGCATTCATTTTGACAAAGTGAGAACTGTATAAGATGTGACTAGTTTCCAATGAAACATAACAAGAATAACATGTTTAAGATGATGAATATAGCAGAAGTTTTATGCCTTTCTAATAAAGATGCTGCCGTTTAAAGAATTCACTTAAGGATCTTCGGTGTAAACATGACTAAGCTGTCTGTTCCTTAGCGACAAAACATTTGTGAAAACAACTTTTTAAGTCTGTATGCAGTGGTGTTGTAACAGCGTTGGTTCCAGAATATTAGCAAGACAAGGTGGGTGGGTTCATCACATAAGAATGGTCATACTGGATCAGGCCAATCATCCATCTAGCCTGGTATCCTGTCTTCTGACAGAGGTCAATGCCAGATGTTTCAAAGGGAATGAACAGAACAGGCAATTTATTGAGTGATCCCCATCCCCTGTCCTCCAGTCCCAGTATCTGGCAGTCAGAGGCTTAGGAACCCCCAAGCTTGGGGTTGCATTCCTGATCATCTTGGCTAATAGCCATTGATGGACCTATCCTCTTTGAATATATCTAATTCTTTTTTGAACCCAGTTATACTTTTGGCCTTCACAACATCCCCTGTCAATAAGTTCCGCAGGTTGACTGTGCATAGTGTGAAGAAGTACTTTCTTGTGTTTGTTTTAAACCTGTTGCCTATTAATTTAATTGGGTGACCCCTGGTTCTTGTGCTATGTGAAGGGGGTAAATAACACTTCCTTATTCACTTTCTCCACACCATTCATGATTTTAGAGATCTCTGTCATATCCTTAGTCTTCTCTTTTCCAGGTTGAACAGTCCCAGTCTTTTTAATCTTTCCTCATATGGAAGCTTACACAGAGATGAAGAAGAGCTCTGTATAAGCTTGTCTCTCTCACCAACAGAAGTTGGTCCAATAAAAGATATTACCTCACCCACCTTGTCTTTTTAAATCTGGGCAGATGAGACAAAATCTGCAGTTACTTACAACTTAGATAATGTTTTCACCCCTCTAGCCAGATACAATTCTTTCATAATCAATGGCGCTGCACAAATACTAGAGCAGAATTTACCCATTGATCTGTGACCATTATGCTTTTGTCTTACTGTTGTGTTCTCATTCCTGTTTACTACTTTATACAGGGAGTGAAATATCTGTGCATTCCTGCTGCCGATTCACCCTCACAGAATGTGTAAGTTTGGGTTTTTTTAAATTCAGTGCTAATGTTATTTTGAAATATGTTAAAGGACCTGATTATGATCCCTCACCAGTTTTACACCAATGTAGGTTTAAATCTGTTGGTTTAAGGGGAATTACTCCTAATTTATATTGAGGTAACAGAAAAATAGGTCCTTTTAATAATAATAATAAATTGCTTTCCTACTTGGCATGGCTGCTTTGCTACCAAGAATAGCCAGTGTTGTTATAATTAAGGCAAACTTTTTAGAAGGGATTTTAAACCTTATGCTTCAGGGCTGGTATGTGCTGCAAAATTAGGTCAGCTTAACTGAAATTGCTGAAATTAATTCCTATGAAAAAATTAACACCATGTGTGCTGTAATTAAGACAACCTAAGCCCTGGCGTACACCCTGCTAGGTTGACGGAAAAATTGTTCTGTTGACCTAGCAACCACCTCTTGGAGAGTTGACTTTACTACAACGATGGAAAAACAGCACCACAGCAGTGCAGCTGCTGCTCTGCAGCTGTGTCACTGTAGCATTTCTGGTAGGGAGAGAGCCTTAGCCAATCTCTACATTTTAGAGACAGAGAGGAGACCTATGTGGGGTGCAGATTATGGCACATCTTCCTACTGTAGGGTTCTTACACCTTCCTCCTAATCATCTGGTCCTGGCCATTGCTGGGAACAGCGTACTGGATTACGCCTGATCCAGTATGTCAGTTCCTATGGTCTTATGCTGCTTGTATAGGAATGTATCATGTGAAGCTGCTGTGTCCCCTTTTCAGGCTTTTTTAATTTAATTTAATTTTAAATATCCACTGGCCATATAACTGTCCTGAAAGTTAGTTGAACTGACCCTGGGTTTAACATTCCGAATCTTTGAATTGATAGTATCTAGGAAATCATGATCTTGAAGTAATCAAAACGTATTTCATAAGAATACTTGGATGGTGACCAACTCTTTCTTCTAGTGTTCACTGTTTATGTTGAGGAGAAGTGCGGGGGGTTTCAGCCACTTCCTGCTAACTAGTTATGTAGAGAAACAGAAGTAGTTGAAAGGGCCTGGTACCTACGGAAGGAAATGCAGCACTGCTTTTTCTCTCAGATCAGAGTAATATTCCGGCTGATGCTTTCAGTGGATATTTTTAGAGTATTTTGTTTCTCATACCTTGGAGAGATTCCAACCTGACACTTGATGTTTCTTATTTGTTCTTGTCGCTCTTTTCAGTGGCATGTTTCTGAAATTATAAAAATCAATTTTTAACACAATTTTGTGTAGTAAGAACGTAGACCATGAGCCTGTGTTTTCCCATCAGAGGTGCAGAGCACCCTCAAATGCAGTTGTCAATGAGAGCTGCACGTTCTCAGTGCCTCTAAAAATCAGACATTGAGTGTTATTACTCCCTTAAAAATAATAGTAGCCCATATGCTATTAAGTGGGAATCCAGGTTAGAGAACAGAATAGGATTTTCAGTGCTAAGACAGTGGATATGGAAGCAATTTTGTGCATTTTTTTTTGTGGGAGGGTAGGAAAAAATGTGGAGGTTCATTTCTTTTAGAAAGAAAGCAACTTAAGAAATTACAGAGGCCGTATTCACATTTGTTGAGTCATCATTAATAGTGTGTCAGTATTTGGAGATCCTACTGGGTAGTTGTGAAAATGTTTGCAAATCTGCCATCTGTGTTAGTAGAAATCTGGTCCAATTAGTGAATAGAAAGAGGACATCATTTCCAGCGAATGTTAATTACACATGCAATGCAACCAGCCCTAGTCATTGCATATCAAGGAAATATATTGAAAAGCAACCTATAGCATTCAAAAGCAATTAGCTTTCTGGCACTGTACCAAGTCTCTTAAAGCATTAATAAGATAAGATATTTGCATGAGTATTGTTTCTGTTATGCTGCAAGCATCTACGGTTCTTGCTTCGGTATCAGATGGTTGCAGACAAATTTTGTTACTTCTGATATTGATACATTTGATCACTTAAAAGAAAACTTGATGAGTAACCAACTTTTCTTTATATGATGGAAAACTTCAAGCATAATGCACAGTGTCTTTAAATACTGATGTTACTTGCTTTTAATGTAAAAACTTCATAAGGTCAAAAGAAGCTTGTTTTATTCAGGTCATAAGAATGTAATATGATCTTATCAAACACTGTTTAAAAGTATAGGGTGTTTATCAGTTTGTGGGGAGGAGCCCTGGGGAAAGAGGGGATCTGTCCCTTTGTGACTTCTTTTTGTCTCGCCCCTTCTCAGAGTGAGACTGACAGCTGCAGAAGAAAAGAATAGCATTGCATATAAAGTGCTTTTACCTAGTGGTTGCTGTTGAATGAAATTGACTAGGATCACATAAGGTGCTTGTCTGTATCACTCAGCAGCTGGTTTTTCAGGTAAAGTTCTTCTGAGGTGGTGGTACTGCTTTTCTGCAGCTGCTGGCATTTGTCGAAGGGGGACAGCTTGATGCATGGTCAGAATGGATCTTGGGACTGTGGAGTAGCTAACTTAAGTTCGCATTAGCTATGTTTTCCTCACTGAACTTTCTTTTTCAACATGTATAATATACATGCACTTACAGTAAGCATATTAAGGGCTCTCCTGTTCCTGAGAGAAATCAATTCCCAATAAAATACAACAGTGAAAACAGAATATGCTCACATTCTTTGAAACTGTGTGAAGGTTCAGTTCTACTAGCATTTTCTGCTCCTGCTTAGAATTTGAATTAAGCAATTATTATTGAGACCTAGATCATTTCCTAGGAGTCTAGTGTGAGTTTGGCCTCCGTGGTGGGAATTTGGCCTCAGGCCATTAACTTCTGCTGGTCACTGATTTCCCTGACAATGCCCTCTCCTAAGGAACTTGCTACTCGGAAATTAATTCTGTAGAAATTAAATATACCCTTCCTCACTCCACCTTATTTCTGTACCGTGTGTTTCTGGGGAATTAATACCCAGTTATGCTAGCCTGTTTAGGGTTCCCATATTTCCCAAAGGGAAAACAAGACACCGTGTGGGGCTGGCCCCAGCTCATAGACTTTAAGGTCAGAAGGGACCATTATGATCATCTAGTCTGACCCCCTGCACAATGCAGGCCACAGAATCCCACCCATCCACTTCTATAACAAACCCCTAGCCTATGTCTGAGTTATCGAAGTCCCCAAATTGCGGTTTGAAGACCTCAAGCTGCAGAGAATCCTCCAGAAAGTGACCCATGCCCCATGCTGCAGAGGAAGGCGAAAAACCTCTGCCAATCTGCCCTGGAGGAAAATTCCTTCCCGACCCCAAATATGGCGATCAGTTAAACCCTGAGCATGTGGGCAAGACTCACCAGCCAGCAACCAGGAAAGAATTCTCTGTAGTAACTCAGATCCCACCCCATCTAAAATCCCATCACAGACCACTGGGCATACTTACCTGCTGATAATCAAAGATCAATTGCCAAATTAATTGCCAAAATTAGGCTATCCCATCATACCATCCCCTCCATAAATTTATCAAGCTTAGTCTTAAAGCCAGATATGTCTTTTGCCCCCACTACTCCCCTTGGAAGGCTGTTCCAGAACTTCACTCCTCTAATGGTTAGAAACCTTCATCTAATTTCAAGTCTAAACTTCCTAGTGTCCAGTTTATATCCATTTGTTCTTGTGTCCACATTGTTACTAAGCTTAAATAATTCCTCTCCCTCCCTAATATTAATCCCTCTGATATATATTTATAAAGAGCAATCATATTCCCCCTCAACCTTCTTTTGGTTAGGCTAAACAAGCCAAGCTCTTTCAGTCTCCTTTCATAAGACAGGTTTTCCATTCCTCGGATCATCCTAGTAGCCCGTCTCTGAACCTGTTCCAGTTTGAATTCATCCTTCTTAAACATGGGAGACCAGAACTGCACACAGTATTCCAGATGAGGTCTCACCAGTGCCTTGTATAATGGTACTAACACCTCCTTATCTTTGCTGGAAATACCTCGCCTGATGCATCCTAAAACCGCATTAGCTTTTTTTACGGCCATATCACATTGGCAGTTCATAGTCATCCTGTGATCAACCAATACTCCGAGGTCCTTCTCCTCCTCTGTTACTTCCAACTGATGCGTCACCAATTTATAACTAAAATTCTTGTTATTAATCCCTAAATGCATGACCTTGCACTTTTCACTATTAAATTTCATTCTATTACTATTATTCCAGTTTACAAGGACATCCAGATCTTCCTGTATGATATCCCGGTCCTTCTCTGTGTTTGCAATACCTCCCAGCTTTGTGTCATCCGCAAACTTTATTAGCACATTCCCGCTTTTTTTTATTAGCACGCTCCCCGCCCAGCCACTCGCCCAAGGCTGTCCTCCTCCCCTGTGGGGCTGGCCGCAGCTGCTCGCCAGAGCTACTCCCCTCACCCCCCCCCCCCAGCAGGACTGTCACTGGCCACTCGAACCCTGACTCCCCCTTGCACAGGGCTGTCATCTGTTTGTATTCCTCCTCACCACACGCCCACTTTTTCTTTTTTTTTTTTTTTAAATAAGTGGGATTTGTCCTGTTTGCTCTTGCCAACTGATCATGGCTAATAAAAGGGACTGTCCTGGCCAAAATGGGATGTATGGTCACCCTGAGCCTATTGGGCTTCCTGGTTGCCTTTTGAAGCTTCCTTTTGGTTTAGATTTAATATTACAGCCAGTCTGTCTGATAGTGCTACAGTAGCAAAATGCCAAAGAATCATACAAAAGGTCTAGGTAGTTCTTAGTCCTTGACTATTACAGGTTTGATTGCTGAAGAGACGATACCACTACATTTCTTTCCTTACTGATGCTTTTTTCAACCCTAACACATTTCTGAAAGCTCAACTAAACACTGAAGTGTAGAGCTGACATGGAAAATCCCTCATCTAATTTGTATCAATTACCGTCTTTATTAAAACATGATTGGAGAGGCCGTTCACTGCTTTACTTTGTGTGGGATGTGCCCAGTGATATTATAAAGAAGCTGCCGTTCATAATATTAAGTTAGCAAGAGAAGTGTGAAAGTTGGCTGTTGTACAATCAATTGTCTTTACGCTGAATTGTCAGTCCAGTGAATAGATTGTTAATCAGGACACTTGTCTTACACTTTTCTGTAGTAAATATTGATTTCCCATTTCATTGTTAACATAGAATAATTTGCTATTCTAGGGGTGAACATAAACCAGTATCGTGTTGAGTTGGCAGATTGCTTGAAACAATAACTCTAAGAGGTGTGAACTGCCCCATTGGTCAGAGTCAGGGCTCCATGATTCCACAAACTGCCAATGAATTCCACAAGTGTGACTGCATTAGGATTTCCCTTCTAACGTCTATGAAACTTGAACAAGATAATCAAGGCTGAACACTATCACACGTCTAAATTTGATGCACTAACAAGTAAACTGGCTGATACACAGTGACTCAGCGTACTGAATGTCATATCTGGAAAATGACTCATAAAACTGGACCAAAAGTTCACTATTAGCCATGCTTAATTACTCCCCCCTTCCCCCCAAGAAAGACATCACCCGCTTACCGTTGATATTTTTTCATCCCAAAGCATGTTCCATGAGAAAGTGGGAAAAACTTGTTAGGTCATTGTAGAAGATGTATTGATGTTTGGAGCTACTGTGGAAAAACCACACCAATGTATTAGAGACACGAGGTGGGTGAGGTAATATCTTTTATTGGATCAACTTCCTACCTTGTCTGTGTCTCTGTCCGGGGATCGACAAAGCTACAACTACACTGCATACATCAACCAATGTCATTTTCCCAGAGATCTAGGGGTAAAAAGGGGATCAAGTAAAATCAAGATAAAAGCATCAAGTTTTTCACTGACCCTAAGCAGTTAGATCTTTGAGAAATACTGCTTAACTGTGGTGCAGTTCTTTTTAAAAAGCCATGCATGCCACTAAAGTCTGTTCACTGTGACTGAATCATTTGTTAGGTTCAGCTGCTGCCTAGAGGTTATATCCCTGCAAGCAAACACAAGCACCATATGGTTGCAAAATTAGGGCTGGTCGAAACTTTTTTTCAATGGCAAATAGTTTTCTTGACTGAATGAAAATGTTTGTGCAAAGTATCTTTTTTCTTTTTTCTTTCAGTTTTCAATAACTGAAAACCAGAACATTTCAGCTTTCATCTTTTCAACAAAATGTCAATAATTTATCCCAAGGAAGAAACATTTCCCAACCAGTTCTAGTCAAAATTTTAGAATAGACACACATTTAAAAAGTCTGGAATTGCAGAATTCCTCAGGAGATCCTCTTCTGAAAGAGTCATTCATAGAAATATGTGTAGGGCTGGAAGGGAGCTTGAGAGGTCATCAAATCCATCCCTCCTGGCATGCTGAGGCAGGACCAAGTAAACCTGGGCCATTCCTAACAGGTGTTTTGTCCATCCTGTCTTTGAAAACTTCCAATGATGGGGCTTCCACAACCTCCCTTGTAAGCCTATTCCAGAACTAAACTACCCTTATAGTTAGAAAGTGTTTTCTAGTATCTAATCTAGTAGTCTCCAAATGCTCGGGGTCACGCCTCCCCTTACCTCTGTCCATGTCCCTGCCCTCCTGGAGCCAGGGCCACGGCTTTGGGGCGGAGGGAGTGGGACTAGGAGTAAGCAGGAGAAGTCTGGGGCCACAGCTGGGGGTGGGTCTGGGGCCAGGAACAGAGCTGCGGCCAGGGCCAGGGCTATGTGCAGAGCCATAGCCGGGCCACGGTAAAGGACCAAGGCTGGGGGGAGCTGGGACCGCAGCAGAGCTGTGAACGGAGCGGGTCTGGGTGTTGCTCCCTCCCCACCCCCCGTGATGGCTGGCCCCGCTGCAACCCCTCGAATGTTCCTCTGCCCCGTAGGGCGCATCCCACAGTTTGGGGACTTCTGATCTAATCGAACTCTCGAATGGCAGATAAAGCCCATTACTTCGTGTGCTACCTTCAGTGGACATGGACAAACAGTCACAGTCTTTTTTTTTTTTTTATAATAGCTCATAGCATTATGAGACTGTCCATCAAGTTCCTCAGTCCTTTTTCAACATTAAACATAGCCAGTTTCTGTTTTTTTATATATTTTTTTAAATTTTTTTTTTTTTTTTTTTTTTTTTTTGTTTTTATCTCTTTCTTTTTCTTCAGTTTGTCCACATTGTCCAAGTGTGTGGTGGTCAGTGGACAGGGTACCACTGAGGCTGAAGGCAGCGCCACTAGTGTAGAGTAGAGTTAACTCCTCCCTCAAACCTTGCATACTCCCCACAATTGCACAATTTGCACACAGCAGCATTTGATTTGCATTCAATTTGTGATCCACTCCACTGTAATCCCACCTCCCTCCACACCACCAGTTATTTATTTTTTTTTTTATATATTTTTTTTTTTTTTTTTTTTTTTTTCTTTTTATTGTTTTTCTTATTTATTGAGTTTCATTTCATTTTCAATTTCAATTTCAATTCAAATTTTTGTTTTGTTTGTTTTGTTTGAATACTACCTCATCCATTGTAAGCATACAGATTGTATAAGCATACCATTCCTCCATTATCCAGTATTTTAAAGATATTGATATAGATCCTGACACAGGATCTCCTCCTTATACCCTTCTCCTTAGGTTGAAAGAGAATACATATAATATAATATATTATAAATTGAATTTTTTTTAAAGGGAATAATCAAGAAAGAATGAGAGGGGGTTGGGGTAGAGATGGGTATAGAGAGGAGAGGTGACTAGAGAGGAGCCCCAGAAGAGAGAGGAGAGCAGCAGGGGAAGAGGAGGAAGAAGAAGACTGGCCTGGCCCACTCTCCCCACCCACGCTCAGCTGCAGCTCTGGGCCTGCTGTGGCTGGGGCCTGGCCCACGCCGCACGCAGCCCCGCAGGCGGCGCCGCAGCAACCTCCGCACAGCACACAGAGCAGCTCTCAGCAGGGCCAGCCTCCCCAGCCAAGGGGAAGGATGGGGGATGGGGGATGGGGTGGGTTTGGGGTGGGGGGGGGGGGGTGGGGGTTGGGGGGGTCTCCCCTGACCCCGTCCCCCTCTTTCTCCCCCCCACCCCCTCTCCTCTTCAAATTTCCAAATTGGTCTGTTGGTGGTTGCGCTTCTGGTTCCTGCAGGGTTTGGTGTTTACTCTGCTCTGTGTGTAAACTTACCGCCTGCTGTGCCATGAACTGGGAGCCCTGCCTTGCTGGCCCCTGATGGATAGGGACTGAAAGATGAGTGAGCTTATCTTATGAATGAGTCATATAAATTTTCCTTGTTTACTTATCCATAAATATGTCTACTTATCTTATGATAATACATATACATATATGATACAGTGATTGATAACAATACTATACAATTTATTTATCTTCTTTGAGGTATTCTTTCAGTAGTATACATTCACTTTAGGGCAATTCCATCTAGACCATTCCTAGAATCATCATTTATCTAGAATCAGGGAAGGGACCTCAAAGCATCCCAAAGTCCAAACCCATCTCAAAGCATCTCCAAAACCCCTAAATAAACCTATCCTCTCCAATGGAACTCACAACCCTGTTTGCTTACTGAGCATGCCCTCCCTACCTGAGCTATCCCTCCTAGTTCTATGTGAATGCTTATGCTGCAAATCAAGCCCTGACTGAGTCTTGCACTTGAGTGTGAAACATTGTTGTGGTAACCTTAGAAAGATTTAGTTTTTGGTGTTTTTATTGTGATTTGTTTGTGAAATGGCTATTTTACTAATTTATCCTTATAACTTTTTTATCTTTTGTTTGTTTTGTATAATGTTTTTTAATAATTTATTCCAGGGCTGGTCTAGGTCTTGCCTTGTCCACAGCTGAGGAATTTCTTCTCTCTGTCTGCCTCTCAGACTCTCTGTCTCCTTTCTCCCCTCTGTATATATCAACACCTATCTACCTTTTAATGCCTCTCCTCCTCCCTGCTGCCACTCCTGCCTAAACCTGAATGATCTACCCATCAATCTATACCTATGGATGTCTCTTAAATCATAATATTTCATAAAATAAATGTTATTCTCTAATTATTCTCTTCTTCCTTCCTACAGACATCTAATATGTTACAGTGATTCCCTGTTGAGTTTCCTTCTTTGCCTATTCTTTTGACCCTTTTGCTCTTTTCCCCTCCCTTGCCCCTTCCTTGCCCTCTCCCTGCCCCTCCCGACATCTAGCTGTCTCTGTCTTCTGCTTTTGCTTTGGTCTCTCGGTTCTCTAGGTTGGAAGCCCTCACTGAATTGCACTAGGTTTCCGGGTGGTCGCTCATGCTCTCTTCTGTTCTCTGGTCTCTTGGTGCCTAAGTCTTGCTCTCTCTGCCTCAACAGCTAGTTTTGCTCTCTCTCTCTTTCCTTTCTCTGTATCCTTTTTCTTCTCTGGCATTCTTTTTTTTTTTTTTTCTTTTTTTTCTTATTTTTTTTTTTTTTTTATGGGCATTAATATTTATATAATATATTGATTATCAGATATATATTTCATTATTTTATTGTGGGTTCATTGTCACATTTGCCATTACCAATGCTTCTGCAACTGCTTGTCCTGTCCCATCTGTCCCTAATATTTATACTAATATTGTATATATTTATGTGCTGCTTTGTGCTCATATGCATCACTGTGCATGTATGTGCACCAGGTGCATGCAAATCAGACATTCGTAGTGCCTCCTCTCAATTCCTTCTTGCCACCCATGGCGAGAGTTGAAGATCCCTCTCGCTCTTAGCCAGCTTTTGAAAAGCAAAAACTCCTGTGCACAGTTAGTTAGCAATAAGCACAAAAGTTGCCTAGTCTGCTTAGGCAAAGGACATGTAAGGGACAAAGATCCTATTTCTTGATAAGAATGAAGAAACAAAGGGATTTTTCCCTTAGAGTGCATCTCCTTAAGATGGGCATGTGGCCCTCGTCCGACCCCAACACTGACCTCAAGAGGATGGAGATTTTGTCCATGAGCTTGCTCCTCCAGCTGCCTCAGCCTTTAAGCCAAAATCTGGTGAGAAGCATCACTCATCATCTTCTCCTTCTGTCTCCTTGAAGCACTGAAAACCATCTTTGTCTTCAGAGGCTGACAAACCCCCAATGTATCACTTTTTGCCTCACAAAAAAAGTGCTGAAAAAAGTCCTTTGGTGCTGAGTCAAGGTCTGGTTTCCAGCACTCACTGGCACCCATGCAAAGGGACACCATTGGCGCCAGCTCTAACAGAGCCATTGAGACCAGTGTCTTCACCTCTACTAAAGAGGGCTTTGACCCTGGGTCATCACATCCGGCACCTCCAGTGATAGTGGCTGATAACTCATTTCTGCTATCGATGCCGTTGACGTTTCAGGCTTTCTTTGTGGCAAAATATCTTTTGTCTCCCTCTCCTGAACTCTCCCTTTTGTGTCATCCAGTTCCAAACGTAATGGCCTCCACTACATCACCAGCACCAATTATCACCATGGCACCGGCAGTTCCATCTGCTTCATTGATACAGTCTGCGTCAGCTCCATCAGCACTGTCAGTGTCGCCTTCTCACCTGTCTGCCTTCTGTCTGCCTCATCTGCTTCCATCAGCGCCATCAGATACATCAGTGTTGGTACCATTGGGGTAGCATGTGTGTTTCAGGTGTCAAGACCTCCACGGATGTCTAATGGGACTGCTCCACCATTCACCGAGGAGAGTTGTATTTCCTTCTCTTCAGATTCTGACCATGATAGACCCATATCTCCATGAAGGTCTTTCAGGTCACCATACAGATCAAGCTCTAGGAATACCCAGAGCAAGGAACAATAGTATAAAGATATTCATGGTGGTGGGTACCATGCCAGAGGAGTGACTGCTCTACTTGGCCTTATGGGACGTCTTGGACTGGTCCAAGAGCATTTATGCCCCCTGTCAGCCACTCAGTCCCAGAGAAAGTCAGCTTCTTCAGAACCTATAGCAACCTCCTCCTAATCTACAGCCTCCCTCCTTTTTGGAACCCAGAGAGGAAGAGGAAACTAGAGAGGAACCCCTGAATATTTCCCCCACATATGTCTTCCTCTTCCCCAGAGGAGTCCATCGCCCCAGAGTAAACATTACCACCTCCTGAGGACTTTAAAGGTTTTCAAGACTTCCTTAGGAGGGTAGCTACATCTGTACAAACGCCCATTTTGAGAAGGGTTGCCCATCCCATTAATTAAGCCTTGCTTGAACCTGCAAAGATCCTTTGGCAGACGTTGGTCTCTATTCCACCTACTGCCAAATGAATGGACAGATGGTATCAGGTTCCCTAGCAAGAATTTGTGTATTTCTTCACTGACCCCATCCTAGACTCATTAGTGGCGACAGAAACAAAAGAACATTTGAGGCAGTCTCACCCTCAGGCTACCCTGAAGGATAGGGAGTGTAAGAGACTGGACCTATATAGCAAAAAGGCTTATATTACCACAAACCTTCAGATAACGGTGTCAAATTACCTGGCATTTTTGTCCAAATGCACCTTTATAAACTGCTCAGAAATTTCAAATTTATTTATTTTTTTGGACAAACTGCCTGAAGAATATAGGGATCAGCTTTTGGTCATTGTCTTCAAGGTCATCTCACTGCTTGAATGTCTGTCCAAGCTGCTATCAGCGTATCAGATCCCGCATCATGTTTGATGGGTACAGCCATCTCAATGAGAAACTCTTTTTGGTTGCAGGTCTCTGGCATTCCTAAACAATTAAAAATGCAATAGAAGATCTACCATTTGAAGGTGCTAAACTGTTTTCTCAGAAAACTGATGACACCATGCACATGTTGAAAGATTCTTGTCCATTGCTTTGTTTGTTGGGTGTTTATACCCCAATAACTAAAAGAGGAAGCAGTTTGAGGCCCAAAACACAGTACAGAACTTACTACCAGCAGAGATCTCAGGATGTCTCTAGAAGGAGATCTAAGCCGCTTAGATGTCCCCCATTGGCATCACAGGTTCCTCTCACAAGACTTTGTTCACTTTGAAGCAGTCATTTTGATATCTCGATGGATGACTGCATGCTGACCGTGTTTCATCTACTACATCCAGACCCTCCATTTTGGAAATGCTGTCTCTCTTTTATAGTGCACGGATGGAGATTACTTTGGACAAATAGGGGCTCAGCACAGTAAGAGGAGCATACGTTATCCAGTTCATGTCCCTCTCTTTCCACAACCTGCCTTCCTTGTCCCTTTTCAGGGACCCATCTCATGAGGTGGTTTTACATCAAGAAATACAGTTTCTATTGGAATTGGGGGCAAGAGAGGAAGTTCCTTATCAACACAGAGGGAAAGATTTCTATTTCTGCTACTTTCTGATTCCTAAAAAGAGAGGTCGCCTTCGGCCCGTTCTGGATTTAAGAAAGCCAAACCATTCTATCAAAAAGACAGTCAACTTGACATCTATTACCAATCTCTAAGAGAGGGATATGCTGCCCTTGACCTGCAGGATGCGTATTTTCACATGGCAATATATCTTGGCCACAGGAAGTATCTTTGATTCATGGAAAACAACATGCACTGCCCATACACTGTGCTGCCCGCCAGCCTATCCTTGGCCTAAGGGTATTTATCAAGTGTATGATGGTAGCAGCAGCTCACCTGCACCGTTTAGGAGTTAAAATATTTCCCTACCTGGACAGTAGGTTTGGTCAGGATCTCATAATCAAAAAAGCATTCTTGCCATCAGACATCTGTTCTTTTGTCTAGATTGAAAACTGAATGTAGAGGAATCCACGTTACAAGCAGTGCAGCAAGTACATTTCATAGGGGTAGATCTTGATGCCACAATTCCCATTGCTTACCTCCTGACAAACAAGTTCCAGTCCATGGCCTTTGTCCGAGATCCTCAATTCCAACCTGAGGACCACAGTGAATTCATGTCTAGAGTTGCTGGGTCACATGGCCTTGTGCACGTAAGTGGATTCAGCATGCCAGACTTTACCTCAAATGTGTGTAGACCTGGCTTCACTCAGCATATCATCCAGCAAACATTTTCTGGATATGCTGCTTTGTGTATCTGCCCAAGAGCTTCAGCCCCTGTTAACACCTCAGAATGTAGGCAGAGGGCTTCCATTCCTTCCACCAGGGATTGAGGGGCCTATCTGGGTCAACTTCAGGCTCAAGCACTTTGGACATCTAAGGAACTTTCATTCCATATAAATATGCTGGAACTTTGAGCTATTCTTTGGGACTGTGAGATGTTCGTTACCACCATCAGGTGGTTCAAGATCTTACCAACAACAACACTGCTGTGTTGTATCTGAACAAGCAGGGAGATGCAAGGTTGTCTCAGCTATGCCAGGAAGCGATCCACTTGTGGAACTTCTGTATAAAGACCAATATTTCACTAAATGCCTTTCACTTCTCAGGAGTGAGGAACTCTGTATTGCAGATTCCATCAGCAGATACCTCACAGATCATCACAAGTGGTCCATAAAAAGGCTATTCTGCAGCAGAACTTCCATTAGTGGGGTTATCCAATAATAGACCTCTTTGTAACAAACCTGAACAATAACGGCAGGAGGTTCTGTTCTAGGCATGTCACAGCCCAGGTTCTATTATTAATGTCTTTATTTTTCCCCTGTTTGGGACATCTGGTGCCCATGTTTTCTCCAGTCCCTCTGATTCCAAGGATGATAAGGAAACTAAGAGACAGAGAACCTTAATCCTCACAGCACTTGCCTGGCCAAGGCAGTACTAACACATGGACCTACAGCAACTCTCCATCCGGCCACCTATCTCTGCTTGAGAATTTCTTGTCTCAAAACCACGGCAAGTCACTGCACCCTAACCGACAATATCTTCACCTAAGTGGTGTTGATCTCTGGTTGGTCAATGAGGGGAAAGTCTGCTCCTGAGAAGTCCAAGCTGTTCTGGTGAACAGCAGAAAGGATTCCACAAGAGCCTTGTATGAAGCAAAATGGAAAAGGTTTTCAGTCTGGGCGGAATCACATCAATTATCTCCTGATAACACAGAGATTAGACATATTTGTCAGACTACGTTACTGCATCTGAAATCCTCTGGTCTCTCAGCTCTCTGCTGATCAGCAATTTCTGCAGTATGCCCACAAGTGGACAGGTTTTCAATCCCCTGGTACCCATATTTTTAAGGTTTCTTATCCATGTATACCCTCCAGAGTCTGAATACCAGTACCTTCATGAGACCTGAATTTTAATATTGTCCCTTTTGGTGAGACCCCTCTTTGAACCTTTGGCAACAACATCCCTGCTTCTGCTGTCAGTGAAAACGATGGGATGATTGGGAGGGCTTTGACATTTTACCTGCACTACACTGCACTCCTAGACTGTTTGTTGCCTATGCTGACAGGGTTAAAGGGCAACCTGTCACAGCCCAGCATATTTCATGCTGAATTTCAGATTGTACTGAGCTTTGGTATGATCTGGCAAACGTCTCTCTGCAAAGGAAAGGAGCCCACTCCACGAGGGTTCCTTCCATTTTGTTAGCCTTCTTGAGTAATGTAACGTTCCTTATAGCAGCCATTTGCAAAACAGCAATGTGGTCATCTGTGGCCAGATACTGTTACTCAAGGTTCATGAGAGGACACCAACTTCAGCCAGTTGGTGTTGCGATCTCTCTTCAAGTCATCTGATATCCACCAGCTGCAAGGAAACTGCTGGTGAATCACCTACAGTGGAATGTGTGTGTGCACAATCGCTCCACAGAGGAAAAAATGGTTACTTATCTGTACAGTAACTGTTGTTCTTTGAGATGTGCTGCGAGATTCTTCGACTCTCCCACCTTCCTCGCTACTTTGAGTTTTGCTTACCAGCTGTGCAAAGAAAGGGAGAAGGAGATGGCGATCGCACCCCTTTATACCCTTGGTTTGGTGCATGAGGATAGCAGGGGCGCATGTGCTGCCTGCTGGTATGGCTGGTAGAAGTCTCCGGCTGGAGTGTGTTGGGTGCACATACACCTACAGTGGAATGTACATGTGCACAACTCATCTTGAAGAACAGGGACTGTACAAGTAAGTAACTGGTTTTTTTTATGAAACATTTATATTGCAGTAGTGCCTAATGGCCACAACGAGGTTGGGCCACATTATGCTAGGTGCAGTACAAGCATATAAAAATGACCACCTACACTAAAGAACTTCCAGACATAATGAGTGGATGAGCCAAAGAAGTAGGCTGGGACTGGAGGCCTGAAAGACCAGGAAATAAATTGTAATAGGATGTGTGCAAATTCTTGGTGGTGGCGGGCCTACACTGTGGAGGGCTTTGAAAGTAAGGAGAAGTTTGTATTTCATGCAGTGGAAGAGAGGGAACCAATGGAGAGAGTCTTGAGTCGATTGCTGCAGGTGGAGTAATGAACCAAGAATGAAGATCTTAACAGCATTTTGGAAGGATTTGAGTTGGGGGAGGATGGAGTTTGGAGTTGTCAAAGCCAGAGAAGAGGAGACTACAGTAGTCAAAGTGTGAAGTGATCAAGGGCTGAACAAGACTTTTGTCAGTGTGATCAGAGAGAAAAGGTGGATCTTGGAAATATTGTGCAGGAAGAAGTGGCGAGATTTCGACGTGGCTGGATGAGCTCGGGTCGTTGTGATATCTGCTGTGACAGAGAAAGAGGAGGGAAGGGAGGTCTTTATGAAAAAAAATCAGGAGCTCTGTTTTGGCTGTGCTAAGTTTCAGTTGATGGCAGGACCGCCACAAGGAAATGTCAGAAAGACAAACGAACATAGCTGCTCGCCGGGAGGAAGGGAGGGAGATTTGTCAGTCATCAGCAGAAATATTTGTCAACGGTGACTGTAAGAGTGGGGCCTGAGATACCAAAGTTTCCATTCATATTTAAAATAAGGAATAATGAAGGCAACTGTGTAGTATCTGTTGGTTGCCTTTTTAATGTACTGTATTCTGGGAACAATATTAAGTGGCTTTTAAAATCTTTTTCCTCAGTTTTTTTTTCTCCCTTAGTTGTGATTTTACTAAAGCCAAGTGCTTTGTTTTTCCCTCTTGGTTCTGTTTTCAGGACAAGACATTTCAAAGAGAGCATCAAGTTTATCCATGAGTGCCGACTTAGAGGTGAGGGCTGTCTTGTTCACTGGTACGTATGTCAATTGTTTAAGAATATTCTTAATTTTTTCCCCTCCATTTTGTTGTCTTTTTTAAAGTCAGTAATAAATTAGCGTTGTCCACCCTTCTCTTTCTTTTTTAATAATAATACTTTTGCACTTATCTAGCACCTGACATCTGAGGATCCCCCGTCAAAATTAAAAACGCTCGTTAAGCCTTGCTTCACTGTGGCACAGAGTGGTTGAGTGGCTGCCGTAGTGCACAATGTGTCAGTGGCAGAGCCAGGAGTGAAATCCAGAGCTGCTGACTCCAGTCTCCCACTCGGACCTTGGGACTATCAGTTCCCTGTGTTATATTTTACCAATAGTGTTGCATCATCTATTTTTCTGATTAATGCTAGTCACCATTTTCTTCTCTCACATGCAGTTCCTGTAATCCTAATAATTTTATCAGTTCCTGTTGCAACTATTTTTTTTCTGCTTTATGGCTGCTGGAAATTTTCCTCTCAACAGAAACAGATATTTTAAGCTTCACTGAAGCATTCAAGTATCACAGCTGTTTCGAGCAGATTACTGATTAGAGAGGGAGTCCTGAGACATTAACTGCCTTCAAAGAGTTGGAACAGAGACAAGGAAAGCCCATCGTGGTTTTTCTTACTGTCATTGCTTGTGGTCCTTGTTCATTGCTGCAAAGTCTAGATATAGGTTCTGAAATGCTAGTTAGTCAGGTCTAGGACTTTGAGCACTGGGCTTGGAGGTAGGAACTCCAGCATTCTAATCCTGTTCTGCCATTGGCTCATTGTGTAGCTTTGAACAAGTCGAGTAACCTCTCTGCACCTCACTCTCTTCATATTTAAAATGGGGTTATTGACTTACTTCATGAGGGTGTTCTGAGACAGTTTTCTGATATTGTGCTTTATCATTTATATTCTTTGAAAGTGTTAAGTGCTAAGTGAGCAAATCTATAACTGTCACTCAAATGTATTCTTTATCTATAGTAATAACACCACTTTTCATCCAGAGCTGTCAAACCACTTGACAGTGGTAGGTTTGTCATTCTTCCAGTGTCACAGATGGTGAAACGGAGGCACTGAGAAATAAAGTCTCATGGCATGTCCGTGGCAGACCCAGAAATAGAACTGAGAACTCTGAGTCCTGTGCTCTAATTGTTCAACTCAGTCTGAAGGTTTAATGAATTAAAACTCAATCTCATTAAAATTAGAGCTCTGTATGTGCTTGAAAAGGCTACCTTCTTATTTCAAGACCCTATTCTGTATGGGGGGGGGTGTTTTATTTTTATGTCTGGATAACTCATATCTAGTTTAAGAAAAACAACAATACAAAATTGTTTTCACGCTTTCTCATGGAGGCTTTGTATTTGTTCTTTGTTTTAAAAAAACTCTCATCTGAACTGAATTTCAGTACAGCTCCTCTCTTGGGGTGCCCACACTGCATGCAGGTTTCAGAGTAGCAGCCGTGTTAGTCTATATCCACAAAAAGAAAAGGAGTACTTGTGGCACCTTAGAGACTTCATCGAATGCATAGAATGGAACATATAGTGAGGAGATATATATACATACAGAACATGAAAAGGTGGGAGTTGCCCTACCAACTCTAAGAGGCTAATTAAGAGAAAAAACTTTTGCAGTGATAATCAAGATTCACTCCTTTACATTTTAAGGTCCAGTACATAGACAACATAAAGATATCTCAATAGTTCTATAGGAACAGCCACCACAATGTGTTCATTACTTTAAACTCCTTAGTTTAGGTAATATATTTTACTCTGTAAAGTGCTGTGTAAATTTATGATGCTATATGAGATAATGAGCATATTTATTTTAAGACTTCATATTTTGTATCTATTTTGTCTCATTTCTGCTGCAGTCTCGCTGGAGTCTCCAGGAGCGTAACTTTGGTAGTTGCTTACATCATGACAATCACAGACTTTGGCTGGGAAGATGCATTGTCTATTGTACGAGCATCAAGATCCTGTGCCAATCCTAACATGGGCTTCCAAAGGCAGCTACAGGAGTTTGAAAAACATGATGTTGACCATGTAAGTGATTTTTTGTTGACCAATTTGTTTTCTTAAGACACAAAGTTTTGGACTTATCGTAACTTTAGAAGGTTAAAGGTTAGAAGATAAATGGCCCAGAATGCGGCAATAATTCAAATGTACAAGTGATGCTAATGTAAAAATTGTTTTTTCACATCTACCTAGGATGTTAAAGCAAGAAAAAATAGCTTTTCAAAGTAACAATGTTGTAAACAAAACCTGAGATCTGAAAGTCAAGCTGGGTTCTTGTCCTGGCTTATGCATCATCACCAGTAACACGTTTTGTACAACTGGAACTTAACTAACAATTGTGGGGATGATGCATGAACCAGAATGGAATCCAGCTCCTTCTTCTTGAGCTGGGTTGGTTCTGCAGGGCTAATGGGAGTTTAGAAAAATAGTAATAAGCTGTTCTTGTCAATAACATAAACAAATACAGCTGAACACACTCCGGGAACAGGTCTGTTGATTAAGGAGGTACTGTTTTTACATAATCGCTTTTCTGACCATAACTCCATTTTACATTGCTCAGCACGTTTTCTGTCTTCTCTACTTTCTCAACTCACTCTTTTAAAAGAAAGTAAATGATGTGGGGAGGTTGGTTTCATTTTTCTTCCAGGATTTCTTGCAGCAGAGAGCTGAGAAATTATTGTGGCATTTCAGGAATGCAGTTTTCAACTGTAAATATTTGTTTTTTGAAAATATTTAACTGAGTATTTCCTGGATCATTCAGAACTGATATTTAATGGGTGGGTAACTGACGTTTTAAGATACAATATAAAGGGACTTTCCAGATTGGTCTCCTTTCTCCCTTATATGAAGGTTTACAGTCATTTCAGATCTAATTGGACTGAGCTAATAACCCTAATTGTCATTGTATATGCAAATAACTTTGAGAAGAGAGTAACGTCTTTTTTTTTCATGTCACAATGGAAGGATGCAGCAGTTTCTTCACTGAAAGGAAGGCACTAGTCTACAAAAAGAAATGCTCACCTGTGGACATAGGTTGTAGCAAGCTATTGTATCTCTCAATCACAACTTTGGGGACCAGATCCTCAGCAGGCGTGAATCAGTGTATTTCTATGGATTTCAATGGAGCTTTGTCAATTTATACCAGCTGAAGATCTGGACCGGAGTTTTTAATTACAGCACCACTTGTCCACGGTAGTTCTATACAAAGTATATTGGGGTTTCAGGACATTTGATCCATTAGATTTGATCTTCTAGGCTTTTAGGCATTGACGATCATAACATGTTGTGTGTCATTGAAAAATGTCCCTTAGATGTGCATTAAGGACAGGAATGGTGTTCCTAGCCTCTGTTTGCCAGAAGCTGGAAATGAGCGACAAGGGATGGATCACTTGATGATTACCTGTTCTGTTCATTCTCTCTGGGGCACCTGGCATTGGCCACTGTCGGAAGACAGGATACTGGGCTAGATGGACCTTTGGTCTGACCCAGTAGGGCCATTCTTATGTTATGTTCTTATGTTAAGGTCTCATCTTTGATATGACCTCAATATAAATATATTTTGCTTATTCTGTATGTGTTTGATCCTGCAAGAGGCTGAGCACTAGGGTCCTGATCCAACAAAGCACTTAAGCATGTGCTCAACTTTTAAGAATGTGAGCAATCCCATTAAACCTTTACGCCTATTTGCGTGCTTCTGAGTCTGTGTTTAAGTGCTTTGCTGGGTCAGAGCGCAATTGCCTAGTTCCTTACAGGCTCGATCCCCATATAGTTACTAACTGAATGGATATCTCTACTCTAATATATTTCATACCCTTCCTAAACTTGCCAAACACTACACAGTTGACTAAGAAAGAGTCATGTGACCTAAAATAGTTTTGCTTTCATAGCTAATAAGTGATAGCAGGGCTTGGAGAGGGAAGGTGCTGCCTGCTAGCCTTGCTTTCCTCAGATGATTGACAGTAGTGGAGCTACAAAAGCAAGAAGAAAGAGTGGGAGCCACTTATTTTTTGAAGCCCCCACTCACCCACACCCAAACAGCTGAGCAGAGTAGGAGCTATTGTAATTGCTTCTGCACTGAGGCTTCACTGCCAGATTAGGTAAGTGGGAGAACAGTCAAGGCAGGAAGAAGGAGAGTCAGGTTAAAGAATTCGCACACATTTGTAATGTGCTTATTTGATACAGCAAGAGATTATAGGCCAGGTCATCAGCTGGCTGTAAATTGACATACCTCCATTGAAGTCACTGGAGCAATGCTGACTTGTACCTGCTGAGGAA
The DNA here is from genome assembly GCF_016161935.1 of Mauremys reevesii. Classification (NCBI taxonomy): domain Eukaryota; kingdom Metazoa; phylum Chordata; order Testudines; family Geoemydidae; genus Mauremys; species Mauremys reevesii. The sequence goes on along the minus strand of NC_052624.1, from coordinate 170,169,948 downwards.
CTGGCCTTAGGTAAAATGTTGAATGCTTAAAATGCCTGGTTTAGCCCCTAATCCCACAGAGACTTATGCACATACTTAACTTGACACATGTGAGTAGCCCCATCAACATCAAACTAATCACATGCATAAATCTTTGCAGGATCAGGGTCTGAGGCTGTAGTTGTATCACACATTGTATCTGAGACTGCAATGGAATCTTTTTTTGGGGGGGGGCAGATGCATATTTTATAAAATGTTAAACATTTAAAAGTTTTCCTTCCCTTCTCCCTGCATCCAGCTAAAACATTTTAAAAGCACAGTAATGGACTTCCAGGTATATATTAAACAGCCTATATACTACACCCCTGAGCACTGGTGTGTTGAAACAAGAACATAAGAACGGTCATACTTGGTCAGACCAATGCTCAATCTAGCCCAGTATCCTGTCTTCCGATGGTGGCCAATGCCAGGTGCCCCAGAGGGAATGAACAGAACAGAACAATCATCAAGTGATGCATCCCCGGTCATCCGCTCCCAGCTTCTGGCAGGTCAGAGGTTTGGGGACACCCAGAATATGGGGTTGTGTCCCTGACCATCTTGGCAATAGCCTTTGATGGACCTATCCTCCATGGACTTATCTAATTCTTTTTTTTAACCAGTTATACTTTTGGCCTTCAGAGCATCCCTGGCAATCAGTATATCATGTGTGTAAAGAAGTACTTTCTTATGTTTGCTTTAAACCTGCTGCCTATTAATTTCCTTGGGTGACCCCTTGTTCTTGTGTTATAAAGGGGTAAATAACACTTCCTTATTCACTTTCTCCACACCATTCATGATTTTATAGACCTCTATCATAGGCCCCCTTAATCGTCTCTTTTCCAAGCTGAGCAGTCCCAGTCTTTTTAATTTCTCCTCATATGGAAGCTGTTCCATACCCTGATCATTTTTGTTGCCCTTCTCTGTACTTTTTCCAGTTCTAATACATCCTTTTTGAGATGAGGCGACCAGAACTGTACCCAGTGTTTAAGGTGTGGGTGTACAATGGATGTATATAGTGGCATTATGATGTTTTGTGTATTATTTTCTATCCTTTTCCTTATGGTTCCTAACATTCTAACTTTTCATCATAGTTTTTTTGACGGCTGCTGCACATTGAGCAGATATTTTCAGAGAACTATCCACACAAACTCTAAACTTTTCCTTGAGTGGTAACAGCTAGATTAGACCCCATCATTTTGTAGGTATAGTTGTGATTGTTTTCCAGTGTGAATTATTTTTTATTTATCAACATTGAATTTCATTTGCCATTTTGTTGCCCAGTCAACCAGTTTAGTGAGATTTCTTGGTAACTCTTCGCAGTCAGCTTTGGACCTAACTATCTTGAGTCATTTTGTATCATCTGCAAACTTTGCCACCTCACTGTTTGCCCCTTTTTTCCAGATCATTTATGAATATGTTGAACAGTACTGATGCGAGTACAGATTCTTGGGAAACTCTGCTATTTGCCTCTCTCCACTGCGAAAACTGACCACTTATTCCTACCCTTTGTTTCTTATCTTTTAACCAGTTACTGATCCATTATAGGACCTTCTTTCTTATCGCATGACTGCTTACAATGTTTAAGAGCCTTTGGTGTGGGATCTTGTCAAAGGTTTTCTGAAAGTCCAAGTACACTACACTAACTGGCTCATCCTTGTCCGCATGTTTGTTGACAGCCTCAAAGAAATCTTAGATTGGTGAGGCATGATTTCCCTTTTCAAAAACCATGTTGACTCTTCCCCAATATGATGTGTTCATGTTTGTGTCTGATAATTCTGTTCTTTACTATAGTTTCAAGCAATTTGTCTGGTAATGAAACTAGGCTTACTGGCCTCTAATTGCCAGGATCGTCTCTGGAGCCTTTCTTGAAAATCGTTACATTAGCTGTCCTCCAATAATCTGGTACAGAGGCTGATTTAAGCAATAGGTTACATACCTCAGTTAGTAGTTCTGCAACTTCATATCTGAGTTCCTTCAGAACTCTTGGGTGAATACTATCAGTTTCATTTATTCCAAAACCACCTCTGACACTTCATTCTGGACAAGGACACTATGAATGTGAATAGTTCCATAATTTACCTTTGTGCCACGTGGCATTTAAATTGGAAAAAATGGCCATTACTTTGCTAGTTCTTCCACCCAAAGTGTGCTTGAATTTGTGGACAGGCATGTGCTGTTGGAGTACCTGATTCCAAATTTAGAGCCCAAGTCAGCAAAGACTTATGTATGTGTGTAACATTTTAAGCGTATGAGTGGTCCCATTGACTTCAATGGGACGATAACTATGCTTAGTCACACGTGTTTAAGTGCTTTGCTGTTTCAAAGCCACAAAGTGCAGTATTTGGGGCACTCTTCTTTAGAGAATCAGGGTTAGACTATAAAAGGTTTAAACGATGTGATTTAGAAATTATTTTGACTCCTTTAATGTTCTTGAAAAGTTGTTATTTACTATTAAAGATACTGTGGTGTAAGAGGAGTATTATTTCTGCATCTGGTTTGTGTTAATAATTAGCATATCTACTATGTTTAACTTCTCCAGTTCAGGCAGTGGCTGAAGGAAGAATATGGAGAAAATTCTTTGCAGGATGAGCAAGAAGCCAAAATTCTTCTGAGTAAATATAAAGAGCAGGCAATGACGCAACCAGGTCCCGGCGGGAGACAGTGGAATAATAACTTTTCCTCACTGCCTTCCCTGTCATACAACAACTACACAACAGAGACCTAATCACTCCAGACTGGATTCATTTTCTTTTTTCCTTTGACCTGTTTAAAAACAGATGTCACCAGTGTCCCCTCCACTCTCTACGGAAGTCATGCGAGCTGTACCCTTGCGGAATACTTGATGAAAATATTATACCGCGTGTGTGTGTTTGACACAATTTTACAGTTTTATGTAACACCACTCTCTGTAAGCTTCTCTCTTGAGAGGCACCCCTTATGTCAGGTTGTCACTGCCCTCAGACTCCACCCCCTTTATAATATGTGCCTCTCTAAAACACACTCATGTGCGCATGATAACATTGTCTCCAAAGAATGAGCTTCCAAAGTGTGTGAGCACTTATGTATTTTTTGCTTGTGCTGCGGGTTGCTGTTTGACCTTAGCTACCTCAAAAATGCTGTTCTTGTCACTGAGGTTGTAAATGCAACTTTGAAAATTGCCTCGATTTTACACTTGATGAACGCAAACTGTGTGTGTCATAAAAAAAATTATTTGAGAGGTTTCTGGCTTTCATTTAAATTATTAAAAATTAAGATTAAGTAGGAAGATTCAAGATGCGTGAATTCCATCTATTTTGCCAATTTAAAACCAGTGGTCAAATTTGTCAGAGTGCACATGTAAGCAACATTTTAACCCAGAGTAAAAAAAACTGGAGGCTATATTCTGCTTCTGGTTATCCTGGTGTAAATCTGGAATAGCTCAGTTGACTTAGTTGGAATTATTCTGGATTTACAACAATGTAACTCTAAACAAGTTAATGAAGTTGTTTCAGATTTACACTGGTGTTATGATGAGGAGAATTGGATACAATGTCCTTACTTTTAGTCTTTGATTCAGAGCAAACAGAGGTATCATTTAAAGATTCCAGAACAGAGAAGGATGCTCTCCCAACCTGCAAGGACATTTCAAGAGAATTAAGCTGTTTTCAATATACAGTGCATGCTGAATGTCCCAATCATCCACAGTAAGAGAGATTCAACACACTGTACTTAACTAGAATTTTTTTTATTTCATGTCCTATGATACGCTAACTTACAAACATTTAACGTGGTACCCTTTGATGCTTGCTGCCAATGTCTTCACACAATGATGAGCCCTGGGATGGACTGGAGATGGACTATAGGGGTAAAGTAAACCCCAAAAGATTTCTGACATCTTATCTATTTTAATGGAATGGAAAGTATGGCTATTAAAAATCCATGAACGCAAAAATTAGGATTTACATTACTACTATAACCAAGCTCCAATCTGCACCAGAATTCTATGCTGTGGGCCTCATCGCACCACACAGTGCTAGTATATTACATATGGCCAGAACAAATTGTAACTGTATTGGTGGCAGGTGTTGGGATATTGTAGGACTTGGAAAAGTCTTACCTTTTGTTTCCAACCTCATAGCTTGCTGAATCCCATGTGTGCGCATTACTTAATCTTTGCAGACCACCACCATTAATAGATAATTCTTGGCTATCAGGCAAACAGGTGACTGTCTGAATTTCAATAGCAGACAGGTTTAGTAATTGCCCAAGACAATACTACCTTCTATGCATTAGATCAATGGAAGCTTCCATTCACGGTCACTAGTTTTTGTAAACTGGAGACTTAGTAAAAGAGTCTTACACACGGATAGCTCAGTGGTTTGAGCATTGGCCTGCTAAACCCAGGGTTGTGAGTTCAAGCCTTGAGGGGATCATTTAAGGATCTGGGGCAAAAATCTGGGGATTGGTCCTGCTTTGAGCAGGGGGTTGGATTAGATGACCTCCTGAGGTTCCTTCCAACCCTGATATTCTATGAAGATTGAGAATGATGATCTCCTTGTTCAAACCTGTGTATTCACAATAAGATATGGCATTTTTGGCACATGTACCAAAAAAAGACACAGTTGTCAAAAGTATTCCAAGTATTTACAGCAGAAGTGTGTATGTACACCACACACACACACACACACAGAGTATATACCAATGTTAACTGCGTTTGACACATGTTCCAGAATGTGTTATTGCACTTCTCTTTTCCCACAGCAATACTGTGGGTGCTGATAAATTTAAAATTACTTTATACTGAGAACAATTAGAGACATCTGTTAATGTTTTGAGTTCAGGTTTGTTCTTTTGTTCTTTTTTGTTTTAATTGGCTGGTTGACTTCCAAAGTGTCAACCTCTGAAACAACATCATTCGATGCCTGCATAGTTGACATGTCTCAATAGCCATAAAGCCCACACACTTGTGAAGCTGCAACTGGAAAGCAGACTCGAGTAAAGTGAGAAGATCTATAGATGGGATTTGGAGTGTTTATGTTTCTAGCACACACCAACTCACCTTCCTCCGGTCCATTAAAGAGAAAGAAATCTGTAGATACTTTTGGCTGGGGTAGAGTAGATCCTCATCTCTCTGATCTTCAATGGTTGTGTATCACCCTCCTAAACCCACGCCACAGTTGTACCATCTTCTCCTTCAAGAGAGTAGAATAGAATTAAGGGGGTGAGAGGGCAACAGGAGCATAAGGAAGCCTGGGCTGTCCTGTCCCCGGTGGGAGTGGGACAGTAGGATCTCCTGCATTATTAAGTTATCAAGGCACAGAAGGGATGGCAGTCACAGCTAAACCTTACTCCATTCCTTTAAGAAAGGAGCGAAACAGATATTGTCCAGAAACCTAGTACAGTCTCTTCTCTTACCAGCCTTCCAGTGACAGCTTAAAGGGTTACTTGACTGTGTGGATATATGATTATCCACCAGAGGACAGCCAACATCCAGGTGTTTGACTTTAAGAGTATAAACTATGTGTTCAGTTTTTCCACATACTTTCAGTATTGCCTTTCTGTATTTCTAAGCCTCTGCTTTATTTTGCCTTCCCCTATCAAATGCATGAAACTTTTAAACAACTTATTGAGCATCCTGATTTACACAGATAACTTAACTTAATTATTTTGTGTGACTGCAAGCAAACATTTTAGCATGATTCTACAGGTAACTTCATCAGTATTTATTACCCTGATTTTAACCTGGAAACAGTTGTTGCTTTGATTGGTTTTTTTTTGGGGTGATTGGAAAAATATTATGGCAAATTTTCTTTTTAAAAAAAAACATTGTTTATAATAATCACTGTATATAACTGTCAGTGAAAGATTACAGTCAATTCTTCAGTCAGTTAGGAACTGTAAGCCCAGTAAGCTTGGTTCTCTGTCTTCCTTTTGGCATCATAATGAAGCCTCCTCTTTGGTTGCTTTTCTCTATGGTTTGTATTTAATACGTTCTACAATTTTCTATAAATAAAAGTAAATGTTAATAGCCTATCTATTTGTGTATTTTCTCGAAAGACCTAAATTAATATTCTCTGCTGGGTCCCTGGTCCTTGGCTAGCATCCCTACAGTTTGCAAAGAGAGCCCATCACGAACTGATTGACTCTGGTGTTCAGATGAAGTTGCTCTTTCCATCACAGAGATCTCTGCAGCCCAAGAAGGATCTCCTGAATCCTTCCATGGGTTCATTGATCTCTGCCAGGTGAGTCAAGAAGTGCCTCCCTCCACTCCACCTGGAAAAAAAGGCAGGGGAGGAAAGGGAGTAATAGCAAATGTTTTTACTCTGAACAATGGAAGCCTTGCTAAACTTGGTTACTATAGTGCCAGAGTCTGCAGTACCCAGGTCGTAGTAGTCTGAATTCTTGTCAGAGTTCAGCCAATTAAAGACCAGTGTGAAAATTGACTTGACACTGAAAATCAGAAATCCCATTAATAATTTATATATATAAATAGCTCCTGTGCTCTGCTTAATGCATTACAATGTTCCCCCTCCATATAAGTAGTCCATCTGGAACTGGTTATCATTGCAGTAGCAGACAAGAACTGTTGCACATAGTTCCCCAGGCAGCTGATAGCTAGAACAAGACATGCAGTGACTTGTTGACATTTTTCCCTTTGGAATGTATTCTTTTCCTGGTATACCATTGTTTTTGATGTTAATACAACTAACTATATTTTACAATGTGTTGCAGTGTGGCAGTGGTGGTATTTATTGCTTGTACTATCATAGCACCTAGGAGCTCACTGTGCTAGTTATAACCTACATCACCATAGTGTGGTTCTTTGTTCACCCTCTGGTGGCTGGTCCATCTAAGAGGCTGATGAGTCATACCCTTATGGGACAGTCATCACAAAGTGTATTCTGTTTACAATATATGAAATGTGTTTAAACAATTAAACTTTCCAGAACTGCCCAATTAACTCAGATAGTGTCATAAAAACTAAGATATTATTGCTTCATAACTGGTCAGTAGTCTTCGGGGAAAACTAATCTATTATGGTTTATGGTTTAAAACAAATGAACCTCAGGCCAGATCTACACTACAAAGTTTGGTTGGGTGTGAAAAAAACCCACACCCCTTAACCGGCATAGCTGTGCTGCCAAAACTTCCAGTGTAGATGCAGTTATGTGGATGTAAGAGTTGCATTTATAGTATAGACAAGATGTTGGTCCCAGAGAATTTTGAGGCTCTGAAACGTTTAATGCAAAGCATTTGATATATTTAAACTATTTGCAGATATCGGGTCTGATCCAGAGCCCATTGCTGGGACTGCTAACATGTTAAAAGTAAATTCATGTGTTTAAGTTCCTTGCTGAATTGAGCCAGAGCCCAAGTCAGCTGAGTAGTTACCATGATTCCATAATACTCATTTCCTTTGTGAACCACAAATCTTTTTCAACGTAATCTGTTCTACTACTGAGTTTTAGGGCCTGATTTTTCTCTCATCTATACCATGGTAGGCAATGAGAAGTCAAATGAAGGGACACCAGTATGAGAAGAGACTCAGAGCCTTAGTCTATTTCACCAATTTAATGTTATACTTTCCATGGATTTGAAGTCCTCTAAAATGTGTATTATCTGTGGATTTGATTTGCATACCTTCCACTCCATCTTCCATGGTGTTAATGAAAAAGCTTGGACTTTATCAGACCCAGCACTGACTGCTGCATGATTCTATTCAATGCCAACTGCTAACTAGACAATGAATCTTTAATAATTATTCAGTATGAGCATGTGGTGCATCCTCTTCTATATCACTGACTATAAAATAACCAGACACCAGTGACCATTTTCATCTCCCCACCATCCTCTTATCACTTAAGAAGATTAAGATGATGAGTCCTAGGTTACTGGGATTTTAATAAATGAAAGCACTGAGCCTCAGTGTTGCTTTATTGCTCATATTAGGACTGGATGAGAGTACTCCTTAAACTCCTCATGTCCTGTCCTGGCACACAGGGGGTTAACTGTAATGGTGGGGTGATTCTTGTGAGGGCAATATCTTGTTTGGTTATGCCAAGGTCCTGGTCAGAAATATGGAGAAGACCTTCCCAGGACATTGTAGCAGGAGATGGTTGTGCTGGAGGGGTGGGTACACTGTGGGCCTTCTAGAGAGTAATAGAAAGACTTCATCGTGAAGACATTCTCAAATCATTGATGACATTTTTATAGAATCCCCTGGAGACATAAATATGTGACTGTTACAAAGTTAGTTATTTATAAATTATATTCTCAGCAGCATTTTAAATATGGTTCTTGCTTTACCACATGGGCCGAGCTCATTTAAATTAAACGATCTGTGACTAAACTTTGTAGCTGTCCCATATTTTTCTCTTATCCTTTGACAAGTGGGCAAATTCTTGTCTGTACATGTCTGAACATCTGCAAGTTTAGGTTTGCATTTGCTGTAGCTAATTATGCAAACTGCAGTTTACAAAGAGTTAAAGCTCACAAGTTGCAAGATTACATACTGTAGCTTTCGTGTAGTTTCTAGTGCAATTATTAGGAGTTGTCATCTAACAGTGTATAAGCAGGTGCATTTTTACCATGGAAATACAGCTCAGCTCATCATCCAAATGAAAGGCCAAATTCTTCCTGAGATAAATCCAGTCCAACTTCATCAAATTAAGGCAGAATTAGGTTGCTAATATAGATTTTTCAGGTGGTCTTAGCCTAACTTCTAGTCCAGGTGCAATTCTCATACATAAAAAATTGCATCCAGTTTGCAGCTCCAATGAATTATGAATAAAAATATTGTAGTGTTGTTGCAATCATTATGCATCCTCAAAAAGATGCGAGACCAACTTTGTCTGTTGCCATAAAGCCTTTGATCTATTGCAGTGGCATTTTAATTTGACCCTTTGATGATGATGATTTAGCTCCGTTTTCGTAGTATCTTTCCCATGGGCCTGCTTGAATACCTATTAAAATCAATGGAAAGACTTCCATTGAATTCAGTGGCATTAGACTAGGCCCACCCCCCCCCACACACACACATTTGGGGACATGTTCTGCCTCATGCAGTGGTTGGCTAGCTGTTGCCTCCTGTCTAAGGTCCCGCTCTCTTTACAAAGGTCACCAACTCAGGGGACCTGGCTGACCCGTTTACAACATGGCTGCAATTTCTAATGTTTACAGGTCCTAACCATGTTTATAGCAATGTTGTACCACTGAACTAAAGCCTTGGGCATGTCGACTTCCCATTTTAATAGGACTGTCAAGCAATTAAAAAAATTAATTGTGCAATTAATTGCACTGTTAAACAATAGACTACCATTTATTTAAATATTTTTGGATGTTTTCCACTTTTTCAAATATGTAGATTTCAGTTACAACACAGAATACAAAGTGTACAGTGCTAACTTTATATGTATTTTTTATTACAAGTATTTGCGCTGTAAAAAAACCAAAAGAAATAGTATTTTTCAAATCACCTAATACAAGTAGTGTAGTGTGATCTCTTTATTATGAAAGTTTAACTTACAAATATAGAATAATATACAAAAATAACTGCATTCAAAAATAAAACAATGTCAAATTTTAGAGCCTGCAAGTCCACTTAGCTCAGAAAAGCCAATTGCTCAGAAAAACAAGTTTGTTTACATTTGCAGGAGATAGTGCTGCCCGCTTCTTGTTTATAATGTCACCTGAAAGTGAGAACAGGCGTTCGCATGGCACTGTTATAGACAGCGTTAGAAGATATTTACATGCCAGATGCATTAAAGAATCATATGTCCCTTCATGCTTCAACCACCATTGCAGGGGACATGCGTCCATGCTGATGATTGGTTCTGCTCGATAAAAGCAGTGCGGACTGATGCATGTTCATTTTCATTATCTGAGTCAGATGCCACCAGCAGAAGGTGATGGTTCGGGTTCTGTAGTTTCCGCATCGGAGTGTTGCTTTTTTAAAGCCTTCTGAAAACGCTCCACACTTCGTCCCTCTCAGATTTTGGAAGGCACTTCAGATTATTAAACCTTGGGTCAAGTGCTGTAGCTATCTTTAGAAATTTCACATTGGTACCTTCTTTGTGTTTTGTGAAATCTGCAGTGAAAGTGTTCTTAAAATGAATAACGTGATGGGTCATCATTCAAGACTGCTATAACATGAAATATATGGCAGAATGCAGATAAAACAGAGCAGCGGACATACAGTTCTACCCCCAGGAGTTCAGTCACAAATTTAATTAACACATTTTTTTAACGAGCACTGTCAGCATGGAAGCATGTCCTCTGGAATGGTGGCCAAAGCATGAAGGAGCATACAAATGTTTAGCATATCTGGCATGTAAATACCCTGCAATGCTTGCTACAAAAGTGCCATGCAAATGCGTGTTCTCAATTTCTGGTGACGTTGTAAATGAGAGGGCAGCATTGTCTCCTGTAAATGTAAACAAACTTGTTTGTCTTAGGGCTAGTCTACACTTACCAGCCGGGTCGACGCGGTGAGTTCGACTTCTCGGAGTTCGAACTATCGCGTCTAATGTGGACGCGATAGTTCGAACTCCGGAAGCGCCGCGGTCGACTCCGGTACTCCACCACTGCAAACGGCGGTGGCAGAGTCGACCTTGGAGCCGCGGACTTCGATTCCGCGGTGTCTGGACGGGTGAGTAGTTCGAACTAGGGTACTTCGAATTCAGCTACGCTATTCACGTAGCTGAATTTGTGTACCTTAGTTCGACCCCGCTTCTTAGTGTGGACCAGCCCTTAGCGACTGGCTGAACAAAAAGTAGCACTGAGTGGATTTGTAGGCCCTAAAGTTTTACATTGTTTTGGTTTTGAGTGCAGTTATGCAACAAAAAAATCTACAGTTGTAACTTGCATTTTCACAACAGAGATTCCACTATAGTACTTGTATGAGGGAATTGAAAAATACTATTTTTTATTTATAATTTTTATAGTGCAAATATTTGTAATAAAAATAATATACACTTTGATTTTAATTATAACACAGATTACAATATGTGAAAGTATAGAAAAACATTAAAAATATTTAATAAATTTCAATTGATATTCTATTGTTTAACAGTGTGATTAAAACTGCAATTAGTCACAATTAATTTTTTTGAGTTAATCACGTGAGTTAACTGCGATTAATTGACAGCCTTACATTTTAAGTTCCTTAAATAGTAATTCCGCCCTCTGCTCTGGAAATAAGATGCTCTTTTGGATGGAAAAAAACTGAATAATGTTTGTAATTCTTGAAGCCTTTGGGATCACACCAGGATTTCCTGGGCCTTTCTCAGCCCATACTGGCTTACTACTATCAGGATCACCATTAGTAATAGGTTTTTTGGCTGTTTCACAATGACTCAGCCACAATCAGTACTAATTCTATTAATATATTAGTTGCCAGCCAAGTCCACACAAAGGACAGACTGCTATCACTTTCAGCATCTGCAGTGCACTCACCTTCAAAAATTTTCTTGCTTAAAATTCAGTAAATAGAGCTGATCTTAATTTTCCCAGATTGGATGCTTTATACCACACATGACCATGACGGGGAAAATAATTCAGTTTTTGCAAATTGTTAAACTGATCTTTTGATTATCTCCCCTGTAATCATTGGTCCATTAAAAGTGCACCAAATTTCAAGACTGGTTCAAAATGTCATGTGAACCATTTAAATGCAGTAAGTAAGACAGAGATTTGATCCTAAATTGCCCACTGTCCTTTGCAGAGGTCAACAAAGGGTCAAGATTCTAGTTTAGAGGACATGTTGAATGACACATGGCACAATTTATTTCCATCAGCCATTACGGAGGCAGCATAGTCCAGTGTATAAGGCACTAGACGAAGAGTCAGGAGGTTTGTATTTTGTTCCCACCCAGGGCCGGCTCTACTGTTTATGCCGCCCCAAGCAGCGCGCCGAATTGCCGCCGCGGATGGTGGGGGCAATCCGTGTGCCGTTAGGGCGGCACGCGCGTTTCCGTGGCGGCGGCAATTCGGCAGCAGCTTCTGTCTTCAGCCAGAAGACAGAAGCTGCACTGCCCCGGACAGCTGAACGTAGAAGCTGCCGCCGAATTGCCGCCGCCACGGAAACGCGCGTGCGCCCTAACGTCACACGGACTGCCCGCGGCGGCAATTCGGCGTGCTGCTTGGGGGCAAAAACACACGGACTGCCGCCCCTTGCAGATTGCTGCCCCAAGCACCTGCTTGGGATGCAGGTGCCTGGAGCCGGCCCTGTTCCCACCTCTGCTGCTGATCTCTTGTGAAACTTTGGGCAAGTCACTTCACTTCTCTGCTTCAGTTTCTAATCTGTAAAATGGGGATAAATGATACTAACCTCCTTGGTAAAGCACTTTGAGATATGTTGGTGAAATGCACCAGGTAAGAGTTAAATATGATTAAATTATGAGCATCTATAGTAGATAATTCACCAGTACATTTCTTTTTTGAATTTCGTTAATCCTAGGTGCAAGAGAATATGCAAATCAGTACTCACATTAGTAGGTGGAGTGCATTCTGGTAGCCGTGTACCGAGCATGCTTGCTTGTTGAGTTTTGACCCCAGGGGAGGTAAATCATGGTAATAAACCTTGGCTACAAATTGCTGCATTTTGACTTGAACTAAGGAAAGCACTGAACATGCTTCCCATATACAGGATCTAGTGAACCGTAATTGTCATGCAACAAGCCCCCTCCACAGTACTCTTCAGAGCAGTGAAACCACAGAGGTAAAATGGCATACCAAGAATACAAAGGTAGCAGAAATTATCATGGACCAAAATATTGTGAGCACTATGAGACATGCCAACGGATATTCCAGCCCATAGAAAGAGAATTCATTCACTATAGAAATGAAAGAGAACCTCAATCCCTCCAGTATTACAATACTAAAAAGAAGTGATGCCCACATTCTCCAGGGTTAAAGATGGGCTCGTTATAGGAGCAAATGTGTGGCTAGCTAGTACATTTAATAGAATCTGTTGCAATGTATGGCAAAGTGACGAACTAGCTCATAAAATGGTGCTGATTGGGCCAGACCATTATCCTAGTGGTGGTGCTTCTGGGCTGCTGTCTAGAAGGCTTGGATTTAATTTAAAGTATCAACACCACCTTTTTTTCAGAAGAATATCTGGAAGCTTTGGCCATTGCAGAATGTGGCTGTCCCTCTTCTGAGCAGCTTTTCTCAGACAGAGCATGTAACACCCATGCTCCAGTACTACCTTCCAGCTATTTGTTTGGCTGCAGTTCTGTGTATTGGGACTGATCAATAAAGCCTGACGTGGTTTAGGTCGTTAGGGCTAAACTGGGGCTTTGCTACAGGCATTGAGCAAGGGACAGTGCGTAGAAGCAGCTCAGAAAACAGATTATGATTCATATTCACAATCTGGTCCCAAATTACCCCTCTTACTCCAGGGTTGAAGGAGGAAGGCAGCTCAACTCTGAGTCCATTAAATAACTTGAATCAATATGATGTTTAAACTGATTAATGTAACTGTGTACAATAGAGTGTTCAGACACTGATAGGCACCTTGTGTACATAATCCCTCCCACCCCCAAAAAAATATGAGGACTTGGGTTTTGAAATCAGTTCAACAACTGTGGGAGAAGGGAACAGGTTTTTTTTTTAATTTGCCCAATTACTATGGGAAAGTTTTAGGAGAGGAGGCAGCAATTCATGAATCAGTCCACTTGGTTCATTTAAAAATGTCTCTTTGTGGCTTTTGTCAAAACTAGGAACACTATGAGCCACAAAGGAAAAGAATGTCAAATAGAATACAGTGTGGTTTACATAGTAATGTTCCATTAAGTCTTTAAAAGCTGTGAGCAACACAAATTTACACAAATATATCTGGGGACAGTGAAGTGCATCCAATCTTTTAATAAGGGGCTACAATTAAAAAAAAATCCTTTAATGGAGATAAGTATCATAAAGCCAGGGGGATGTGAGCTTGGAGAGAGGTTGGGCAAGGGACTGGACAAATCTAATAATTTGTTTTCCCATTTAAATAGAAACTCAAAATTGTACTCTAAGGAGGCTTCACCACTTGGCAAATAAGTTTATATTAAGTGCACACACTGGCTGTTTCCTGAAAGACATACTGAGTATATTGATATTGTAGAAGGTTTTCCGTTTGTGAATTGAAAGCAGCAGATTGTGGAGGAGAATGGAATGCAAATCTTTAGTGGGAGTTACAGGCATTTGGTGCATTCCAAAGAAAAATACTTTTCCAAAGTGACTAGTGGTGTTGGGTGCCTCCGTATTTTGGGTGCTCGGTCTGAGAAGCTGAAAATCAGCCCCTTTTGAAGAGGATGGGTGCTGAATGCTTTCTAAAAATCAGGCCCAGTTCTGGTGTCTCAAGCTGGGCACTCAAAAGTTGAGGCACTTGAAATCATTGGTCACTTTGGAAAAAGTAGGCCTTGTTCTCCAGATGTATATTTGTGAGCTCTAAGGATAAAAGCTATCCCTGGCAGAGGTTAGTTTAGCAGCATCCAGAGGGTGAAATCACAACAGCCCTCCCTTTCGTTTGGCAGCAAGGCTTCCTTACCGGACATTGGTGTGTGGTAACACTTCATGCAGACGTTTCTCAGATGGGCTCCATGTAATCTTTACAAGACTGCAAATGGAATATAGGCTGGTTTGAGATTTTGAAGGGATTTCCAGTAAGGTGGTGTGTCTTAGAGCATCATAGCACTTGATGACTCGAATGGGAGTCAGGACAGTCTTTCATTTGAGATATGCAGATGATGATGGTTGTCATCTTTGAAAGTAATTTACTGAACATGATGGAAAAAGAAAGATCACAGAGTCATCATCTATTTCAGTCCTATAATAAAATTCCCCACACTCATTTTCCCTCCCAAGGGATGACAGCAATGAGCCACCTCTCAGCTTCTATCACAGTTGGTGGTGTTGCCCTGCAGTGGACAGCTGCTTAGATTGTGTGATGGCTGAAAATCATAATGGATAATGAGAACTAAACCAGCGTCACAGAGAACCGGCTCAATTAATCACTAAAGGTAAGAAAACATATGAAAACATTCAAATGTGAGCCAGACTGGGCTCTGGCCTATTAGGCTCCTGTGGCTTTATCAAAGTGTGGGAGCTTTATAATCAAACAAATAGGGGATGGTGACAGCTGAAGATCTGAGATCAGGGCAGCTTTTAGGAGCAAGGTGGGTTTTACAGCTATCACATGGAAAGAAGCAGGCCAAAATGAAGAAGACATTTCTTCAAGAACAAGCACCAGGCAGAAAGTGATCTTTTAATTGGCCAAAAGAGGGCAATAGTCATGTAGATCGAGAAAACTGATTAGTTAAGCAAATACAAGACTGAAAAGCCTACCATGCAGGTGCTGATCTTGACATTTTAATAGGCATCCTCATGCTAGCCCTAACTTTTACTCTTCATGCTAATATTTCACACGTTAGAGGAAAAGTTCTGCCTGCATGCAGAGGGGCCACAAAAAGCCCAAAATGCACTGGAATTTCCATCATCCCATTGCATAGGAGATTGGGACTTGCAGCATCTTGTGCTCAAAGAAGCTTGGCTGAAAGTGAGTTGTGGGTAGGCTAGGAGAGTAGTTGTTTGGTTTTTTTTTTCAAGTAAACCTGAGCTCCCTTGCTGGTGCTGTTTTAGTGCATGAGATAATGGGATATGGCTGTGGTATCTCACCCATCCACTTGAATTGAGCTCATTTGGAATAAGGCAGTTCTCTTCTGTAATAAGAGCATCCACACAGGGGGTTAATAAGGAATAAATAGCCTGCTTTAAATTCACACCCTTAATCCAAATTAACTTTTAAGTGCAGTCAAACCCAGAGTAACAAATGTAGAAGTGAAGAGTTTTTCACAGTGTTGTAGCTATGTTGCTCTCAGGATATTAGAGAGATTATTACCTCATCCACCTTGTCTCTCCAGGTTTTCACATGACATTTACTTTTACCTGAGAACAGTTATACTGGTGAGGATTTTTCTTGTGTGTCCTTTTAGGTATCACTTCCCATCTTTTTGCTAGATACTTTAAAAACTGGTTGCCTGCAGTTGTCAGGGAAATCTCTCCCATATATTTGATTCTCAGATTACATGTTGCCGGTAGACATATTAGGACCTAGATAGGTAAGAAACAATCTGTTCCCCACTCTTGCAGTTCACAACTTCTGTAACAGACAAGAAACCAAGATCCTGTTCTCATTGAAACCAATTGCTAAATTCCTATTGACCACAATGAGAACATGACCCATCTTTAAGTTTCAGAGGCCAAAGCTTAAGGCCACTGTACGTGGTCATTTAATTCTTTCTTTCAACACTCTCACTAGCAGTGTTAGAGAACAGAGTGAGAGCTGTCAGTAAACGCTAATATATCATTAAGAGAATTTACAATATTCTTTATATTATACGAATTCTGTGTGTATGTATACATGTGTATATATAACTAATTAATTAAAAGCAAGCCAGTTTATTCCTCTACATACCAGACCCCTGTCACAGCAAAAACAGTTTTTGTGTGTTGGAGTAAAGGAATACATGCCTTTGAAAGCAAATTGATGTTGTAAAGATCTTAAAATTTAATAGATTTTTTACTATAAAATAAGCAGCCTTTAAACCAACTTTAGCAGCAAATGTTTCTCTACTCCATTTACAGTAATAACATCTGTCACTTACATAACACCTGATGAGGATCTCAAAGCGCTCTGTGAAGACTGATTTATGAGCATCCTCAAGTTACAGTTGGGCAAACTGAGGCATGCAGTGTCATATGACTTGCCCATTGTATCCCAACAAAGCAGTGACAGGTTGCCTGACATCTAGATCCTTGTTTTAACCACTAGACCATGCTCCCTCCCTTTGTGTGAAGTGTATAATCACATTTACCATAAATGAAAAACAGTAGCCAGAATTATTTGACCAGAGGCTATTTTTTTACTCTAATCCAGACCCCTCCCAAAAAAGTTATGCAATAAAATGAGTACTATTGAGTGGGTGAGGGAAATTCTTGGTGTTTTCTATCATGCTTTACTTAAACACATCTTGCATGGCTAAACTTGCGTCACTAGTAATGTGAAAAGCTTTATTTTGCTTCAGAAGAGAAGCATTTGCCCATGCTAAGAACTCACCCTTCAGAATGTCCTTCCTGTTCATGTTAACCAAGAGTAACCATGCATGCAGAGACTTTTTTTTCACCAGAAGAAAAGAACATGTGTTGCCAGAGCTCATGAAATAGACCACCCCGATTATATCAGCTGTCAACAGTCACTGCAGCTGTTTGTTTGTCAAAAATATTGTGGGCCAACATCAACTGTCAGATGAAAATCACAGAACATTCAGAATCGACTCCTGTATATCCTTAAATTAAATAGAAATATCAAGGTGGGTAACTCATTTGTTTTTAAATGGCTAACTGGGAGATTTTCGAAGGCACACAAAAGGTTAGGCATCCAACTGCCACTGAAAGTCGATTTCCTCTTTTTGCCTTTGAAAATCTCCCTTTTACTGTCCAAAGTACCTTGCTTCAACCTGCTACTGTGGGGTAAGTACCGATAGTTCTAAAAACAAATATTATATACATGAAACCTTCCCCCCATACATTAATACAGACACGTCTTCCTTGTTCTGCCTATTCAACTGTTTTTTTTAAATTGCACAATAAGGCACCAGCTATCTTGAGAGTTTTTTGTGTCTGTGTGTGCATGTGTAATCTGTGTTAAAAGAATATTAATAAGGTTGCAAAGTGAAACACTCAAAAGTTAGGAAATGCCAGAATTAAGGTTGCCTGTGCAACAGTTAAGAATATAAGAATGGCTATATGGGGTCAGACCAATGGTCCATCCAGTCCAGTATCCTGTCTTCTAACAGTGGCCAACTCCAGGTGCAACTTTAATACAGCCCTCTTGTGTGTAGGCATTATGGTACAATCTTTGGTGCATGATCAAATGGTACTTTTTCCACTGGTCCCCTACCTCATTCAGTGCACAGGATGAACCTGGGTTGTGTAGTGAAGGAGATTGTTGTCTGTAGGAACCCTGCTTCATTTGCTTCAGAAGCTGGAAGTGGTGTAATGAATGAGGCAGGGAATAGCAGGAAGAGACAAGACAGTTTCATGGTTAAGATAATTAATTGCTGCCCTGGGGAATTAGATTCTATTCCTGCAATTGTTCCTATGTGATGCTGGGCAAGTCACTTACACCCAGCTTTTTATATGTGGTCACTAATTGTGTGTTTCTCATTTTTGGGGTGCTTTACTTGAGACCGGGGTGTCTGTTATGCACAAGTGCTGTGCACCCACAGCTGCAACTGAAGTCAATGGGAGCTGTATTTTGAACATATGAAGTGTTATATAAAGTAAAGTACTCTGAAAAATCAAGTCCTGGTCATTTTAAATTGGGCACCCAAAATTAATGGGTATTTTTGACCTCTCTGTGCCTCAGTTCTCAATCTGTAAAATGGGAATAATAATATCCCCTTCTCTCACAGCCAGGTTGAAAATCTATTCAGTAATGTCTGTGAAGCACTTGGATATTATAGTCACAGGCATCATATAAGAGCTCTTGAGGAAATTAATAATTCTGTCTTCAAAGCAGGGTTGGAACAGCATGTAGGCCTGGGGCCACACATTGAACAAGGAGAAAATGAAATATTGAATAGCTTGTTCATTAAGTGAGCACTGTCCATTCTGTGAACTGAAAGAGGCCGGGGTACTGTGGAAAAAATAGTATTTGATCATATAATTAAAATCTATATCATAATGCATAAGCACAAAGAGGCCACATTAAGGTTATGCCACAAAAGTCACACCCCTCCAGACTCCCCATCCCAATCTTGCCCTCATCCCTAGTCTCCTTGCCCAGCAAGTCCCAGTTGCCTCCAGTGCTGGTGTCCTGAAAAAAAGAAGGGCCAGGATGCACTTGCGTTCTTCTGGAATTATCACTCAGAAGTGATAGTTCCTGAACGCCCTTCCAGCTCCCCCAAAAGAGTGCAGGAATGGCATTCTGAAGTGTTCCACCACAACCCTCCCCTGCACTGTTGCTTACTTGTCTCTCTTCCCCCGCCCCCCTGCCACTCACATTCCCTGTCACTACAGGGTCTAGTACCAGTTACCCTCCCCAGGCTTTTCATCCCATCTCAGTGTCCACACTTTCTCCAGCTGCTTATTCCAGTTTCTGCCCACCCAATGCCAGTTTTCTCTCTGCAGCCTGTCCTTTTCAAATGTCTCTCCCTTCCACTCCATCTTCTTCCCTCCACCCCACCAGTTCCCAGTCTCCTTGCCCTGCTAGTCCTAGTTTCCCTCACTCACTGACCCCCAGTCTCTTTCCCCACTGCTTTTGCTCCTCAGCTACCAGGCATAATCTCCTTGCCTAGTTAGTCTCTGCCCCACTGCTAGCCTCAAGTCCCAGTCTCCATACCCCAGGAGTCCTTGTCCCAATCTACTTTCCCAGCTTTCTCCTGTAACACCATAGGTCGCACTCTTGCCCTTTCTGCACTTGAATCAGATGGTTTCCTCCTCCACACTGCCTGGAGGCCAGCAGGAGGGTCACTGATAGCAACGGAGAGACGGGTTCCCTGCTGTATCCAATTGTAGCTGATATTAGAGAGACAAGGTGGGTGAGGTAATATCTTTTGTTGGACCAACTGCTGTTGGTGAGAGAGACAAGCTTTCAAGCTACACAGAGTTGCTTTTCAGGTCTGGGAAAGGTACTTAGAATGTCATAGCTAGTGAGAAGATAGCATATAGGCTAAGCTAAACTAAGGACCATTAATGGGCCGCTTCCCCTTGAATGATCCCTAGAATATGTGCTAATTATTTATCTGTATCAATCTTGTATTTAGCTGGGACACTCTGATTACCTTTCCCAGAGCTGAAGAAGAACTCTGGGTAGCTTGAAAGCTTGTCTCTCTCACCAACAGATGTTGCGCCAATATAAGATATTACCTCACCCCGTCTTGTCTCGCTAGGTTACCTGCTGTCAGCTCTATGCTCACCCCAACCTGGAGCAGGCATTATAGGGAGAGTCCAGCTTCCTCCCTGTAGCCTGAGGCTAGAATATGTTCAGTTGCTCTGTGGGGAAGGCACATGTGCGGTCTGGTCAGAACTCAAACTGTAAGAAGCTCTATGAGGATGGAACTTTTAAGGATTTTAGCTGCCAAGCTGTAGTAAGTCTCTACTGAGCATGTGTGAACTACAATTTTTCAGAAGCTTAAAACTTGGGTCAATTTGCACAGATTTTCAAAGGGAAAATCAAAGGCACATCTCTGACAGGCCACCACCTGCAAAATTTCAAGTCCCATCTTCAAAGTATGAGGACGCTAAAGCTTTTCAAAAACAGTCACCAACATGTATTTAACATTGAAAAACGTTACTTTCCCTACCCTTTTTTCCAGAAATGGCTGAAGTGTTGCAGCTGAAATGTTTCCAAAACACGTAGCCTGAGGCAGACCCCTGAGATGGAAAATTTTAGGCCAAATGGTTAAAGTTTGGCAAAGTTATAAGCCACTGAAAATAGGATCTTATAATGGGACGTGTTGGGCAAACTTAATAATAAGCTTTGCTACCAGCCCCCCTGATATTTTTTTTCTGTTAAACTTCATCGAGCACAATATGCAGGTAATGCTATTGTAAAGAGTGCCCCCCTCCAGCACAGAGACATCAAACTGCTGTGATTCTAACTGAACATCTTGGTGATTCCTTTTGAAATAAAATGCCATGACTGGGGGAAAACAACTTAAGCCATCACACAGCCCCCTATCTCAGAGCAAGGACTCAGCTCAGTTTATTACCTGTGGCTGTGTATCCTGCACGCAATTACCCTGATTGTCAGAGGTGCTGAGCAACCACACACCTACTGAAGTCAGGGGAAGCAGCAGGTTCTTAGAACCTCTGAAAATTAGGCCCCAGAATCTAGCATTAATAGACTCCCCAGAATAAATAGGGCGGGGAAGAGTCCCCACTCCACACACCAGAACTTGTCCTAGGCAGGGTAAGTATGCACTTTATCCCACTAAGGAATACCCCAATCTCACTGTGGTTCAGGAGGTTCATTGGCTGAGATACAATGCCTCAAGGAGCTTCCTTTGGGGTGGGGCATCTCTACAGTGCCCCCTAATGTACACCATGCCTTAAAGGCACAATTGAGCACTATTTGTTGAGTCACAAGAATGTGATCAGCACTGTCCAGAACAAGATATGGTGTCAATCCTATGGAGCTCGCAGCCAACCTTGTAATTCGATCACGTACAATAATCAGAATCTAGGCAACGATCAAATCGGGGTTCTCAATCTAGGGGGTTGCAGACAGGTGTCAGGAAGTTGTGACTACCCTGCCCATCCCCATATTGCTAAATGGGAGGAAGAATCCCAGCTAGGTCCCTGCGAGCTGCAGGGGATGGGGGAGGCAGTATGGAAAAGGTTGGGAACCACTGATACAGGGTGTTTAGAAAATCAGCCTACTGCCTGCACTTCTGTTTCTAGAAGCATTTGCCCACTTGACCTGATCACATTGCATTGTGATTTGACCACATGCTGTAGAAGTGAAACAAATGTAGTTTTTAAAGAAACGTTTGGATATTTGATGTAAGTTGAAGTATGATTGCATCATGTATCAAGGGGTGAGGGTGTTATCTATTTTTGAGGTATTTACTGGCTTATATATTGGTCAGACTGATCATTGACACTGGGACAAATTCTGACTGGACTTAGACACCATGCAGCCCTATTAAGTCATTGGCTACAGATATTTCTTTTAAAATAATTCTTCTGCACATCTTTTGGGGCTGCATGGACTCTTTTCAAAGTGAAATGCGCTTGCCACAGTACATTCATAAAGATCTCTCTCTCTCTCTCCCTACCATATTGTAGTGATGTAACTGAAGACAGAATCAGACCAATGTTCTACAGAAAAAAGATGTATTTATTCAGCTGCCTAAAGTATTATAAAGAATCATTGGGATTTTCCTTTGAAGAATTTAGATTTTGTCCCTGCTTGGGTACTTCAGTGGTCAGTCTTTCTTTCTGGGTTGTGCAGTTCTTGTTTTCAGAAGAAGGTACTACAAGCTTTGGGAGAGGGAGCACTGACCACACTAGTATCAGCTGCCGAACAGGCCCAGGGTTGAGGCTTTGCTCCTCACCAATCCAGTTAGGACGAAACAATACACTAATATCTTGAATTGTATGAGGCACATTGTGCCTTCACTATGATTTTTCACCTTCTAAAACCTCTGATCATGCAGTCACTTTGTAACGATATATGTACTTTCTATCTGTACTCTCTATCTATGGATCTCCACGTACTTTATGAACATGTATTATGCCTCACAACTTCCCTGAGATAAATAAGTATTATCATCAGGGCTGGGGAACTTCATGACATTTGGGATGTTGTGAACCTTCCAACTGTGCTTAGGGATTGCAAAACAAGTTTGCATTCATGAACCATTTTCCCGTAATGTAAACCCCAAGGATGCCTTGATTAAAAACAAAAACAGAAGGACAAAAAACCCAGATGCTTTAGTTTTCTAGCTAAGAGCTGCTTGTGCTATGTATAAGGGTAGAAGACCATTCCCTAACACTCACAAAAGCTAAGCGACTGCAAATACCCTAGGAATCTAGCTCTCTGCCCTGCTGAAAGGGGCAGGCAGATAGATTCCTGCCTCCTTTGCACATCTCCTCCCTTTGTGTGTGGGGTGGAGGGAGAAAATCCCAATGGGGAACGTTTTTCCCCTCACTAATATATATATATATATATATATGGGGAAAAACAAATATATATATTTGGTTTTCTTTTTATGTCACACCCCTTAGACTCCTTATTTTTTTTCTCTACTCTGATCTCTCTCTCTCAATTAATTTTTGTTTAACTTGAATGTCTTTCTCTGCTCTTTACTTTGAGTTTCTTTGAACAGTAGCGCTTACCCAGAAGCTTTCAAAGTGTACTGATCTTCTGAACCCATAATGTCTGTGAGGGTTTGAAATTAGGCACAGTTAGTTCATCCATCGAAGTATGATGCCCGTTTTATGAATGGTGAATGGAGGCACGAATATTCAAACCTGAATTCCTAAAGTTAAGCACCCAGATAACAGGCCTGATTTTCTAAGACACTGAGCACTAATAATTCCCATTAAAGTCCACAGGTCCGCATCAGATATGGTATCCTCGAACCTCTGTCCTGTAGCAGTCCAGGCCGCTAGACCTGGTTTCTTCAAAGAAACAAGGAGTGCTCCTAGAGCTCATTGTTGCATGGGAAGTCTATAACCATGGCTGCCAGCTCCTGTCTTGGAAAGTTACTGTAGGTTAACTCCCACCTCCCTTTTTCTTGCCCTCTAGCGGAAAGGAAGGAGGAAGAATTGGGATCAAGAGAACACTTCCCAGTGTGGAGCAAGGCAACATGTAAGTGCTGGGAACTGGCCTCTTTCCCCTTTGTGTAACAAGCATAATTAGAGGCTTCTGGAACTTCCCTGAGCTCAAACCTGGGAACACAGAAGCAGCTGCTGGGCTGCCAAGTTTCAGGCATCTGGTGTGATGTTCATATAGTTGTTATACCTCTCCACTGCCCCTCTGGAATCTTAGGGATTCACCCAGGGTGCAGGCCTACCTCCAGAGCTTCTCTTTGAGCTCTTGGAGAGGAAGATAAGGCAGCCAAAGCTCCCACTCTTACTGCTCCCCCTGCTGGATCCAAATCAAAATGAAGCAACTGGGAAAAGGAGTTGTGCCTGGCTGTCCCACTGAAATTTGAAACAGAAAAGGAAGCTCTAACCCAGTGGTTTTCAAACTTTTGTACTGGTGACCCCTTTCACATCGCAAGCCTCTGAGTGCGACCCCCTCCCCATAAATTAAAAACACTTGTTAATATATTTAACACCATTATAAATGCTGGAGGCAAAGCAGGGTTTGGGGTGGAGACTGACAGCTCACGATCCCCATGTAATAATCTCGAGACCCCCTGAGGGGTCCACTTTGAGAACCCCTGCACTAACCACACTAGCAAAAGAGGCGGAGCTGAATGGGAACGCTACTCACCCAAGCAGGGCCGGTGCAACCATTTAGGCAAACTAGGCGGCCGCCTAGGCTGCCTAGTGGTTGGGGGCGCCTAAAAGTCCACTCAGGTGAGGAGATGGAGTGGAGGTGAGCTAGGGCAGGGGGGGCCATGGGGAGGGCCGTCCGCAGTAATGGGGGGGTCGCACAGGGGAACTGCTCCCCACCCCAGATGACCTCCACTCTGCCTCCTCCGCTGAGCACAAAGCCCCCGCTCTAAGTCTCTCCCAATTGGCGCCGCAAGCCTGAGAGGAGAGGAGTTTTAGAGTGGCGCTGGCATGCTCAGCGGAGGAGGTGGAGCCAAGGTGAGCTGGGGCGGGCTCCCCAGGAGCATATATTTATGCTGCGGGGGTGGGGGTGCAAGGTGGAAGTTTCGCCTAGGGCGCGAAACTTCCTTGCACCGGCCCTGCACCCAAGCCAGGGAGCACAGAGCGAACAAAGTTCTCCTCTACTCCAGCACTTCCCTCTCCCAACCTCCGCACAGCAGTAAGGAAGATAAAGAGGCCAGAAAGGGAGAAGAGAGAATGGTGCCTGTGATAGATGACAGGGATTTAAAGGAGCGGGACAGCATCAGAGCAGAATAGGGCCTGGGCTGAAAGGGGGATACAAATCTTGGATTGCCAACAGTCCCTTATTACAAGGGAAAATCCCTTATTTTTTCATCTCTGTACAACAAGATCAGGAGTTGCTGAATGCTGCAAAAAGCAGCAAGAAATACCCCTTGCGAATGTAGGTGAGTACTGCTGACTAATTATTATTAATAATAATGATGATATCAGGAGGGGAGGCGGGTGGGAGTGCTAAGAAAACAGCCCCTTATTTTTAAAATACAATGATGGCAACCCCAGACACTGAAGAAGACAGGGGCAGACGAAGGTGTCTAAAAGGAAACTCTTAAGCCCTCTTCATCAACCACCGCCAACTCCCCCCTACACACAATGGTGCCACTTAGGAGGAGTGAGGTGTGCCCTCAAAGTTCCATAGACTGGGGGGCCATTCCCTGACCACTTTTAAGCAGTACGGCTGCTGCCAGAGAGGTCTGGAGCATCACTCTGACTGCATGGTTGCAAAACCACTGAAATTTGACCCACCAACCCCTCCATACACAGTCCCCTGCCAAGGAGACCTGGGGTCCATGTGAGAAGGGGGGATGAGCAGGGACCCCCTGCTGAGGAGGGGAGAGGAGGAGAATTTGCACACCTGCAAGAAATATCTGAATTGGCACCACCTACCCACACACCTGACAACCAGCCCGCCCCTGTCAGGCTTCTCTAGGCTATCTGTGGCTGCCCTGTCCCACTTTGCTCCCCCCAACTTCCGTCTCTGTCACCTTCCATGGGAGTGAGCCAGGATGCCCAGCAGTGGCAGCAAACAGGAGGACTGAGAGAGAGCGGGTTCTCAAAAATGGGTGTGCTCATTACACCAACAGACAGGGCTCAGAAATAGCCAGGACATGCCTGTAGGCCATAGCAGCACCTCTCTGAAAGTCAGGGCCGGCTCCAGACCCCAGCGCGCCAAGCGCGTGCTTGGGGCGGCATTTTGCCGGGAGGGCGGCAGGCGGACCTCCTGCAGGCATGACTGCGGAGGGTCCGCTGGTCCCGCGGCTCCTCCTGCTGGCAAGCCTTGGGTCCATCTTGCTTTCTAGCACTTAGAGGAGGAGGGAACCTCAGCCACTGTGTCAGTATGCTGAAGGCATGGCATACAGAGCAGGACCTGAGTGCCGTGCTGTGCCAGCAGTGCTCCTAGCAGCCATGTGACTTGTGAGCCATAGTGGAAGCACCTGCTGGTACTCCTGCCTGTAGGCAGCAAGGGCTGCTGGTTGAAATGTAAGGTGGTGGTAGGGGATCACCTGTAACTTACAAGTTACAAGTGAAAAAATACCCAGGCATATTGCAACTGGCAATGCTGGCGGAAAGCTGGCCAGGCCAGTTAAAAACCAGCCAGGCAGCAACCCTAGGCCTAAACCTGGTCATTGGCCCCCTGGACATCAGGGTCCCTGTGCAAATGTACAGAGTTCACATTGGTTAATCCGGGTTTGCTCCTGGAAATTCTTGCAGATCCCAGAAGATGCCAAATCACGGTGTAAGATCCCCCTAATGCAACAAACAACAATACCACTCTTACGTGTAAAAATTAGTAGAAGAAAATATTTACTGTTACCAATACAAAAAGGAAAAATGTTTATTTTTATCTTGACTTTTATTAATTAGAAATTATACTTGGTTTGGCAGCTTGCTATCTGTGATTTTTCCTGCCCTTGTGTTCCTCACACTAGTCACATTTCATGTATGACTTCTTTTAGTTGATTTATATCTGAGACATAAAGAGAGATTGCTTTGATGTTACTGCATTTCTAAAAGCTTTCTTCAATGAGGATGGGGCTGTGTTAATTGCATTTATAAATATTCTGTCATATGATGCTTTAGCACAAGTGTTTTCCCTGTTTAAAATTGTAATATGCACTTTAATTTGTGGTTAGTAAAATATCAGACTTTTAAAATCTTTTGCCAGTCTCGTTTTCTCCTGTAATTGGATCAGCAGTAATGCATCTCCTCTTTGATTATCAGGTGTTTTGTTTTTGTTTGTTTGTTTGTTATGAAAAATCAAAATCCCATGGAAAGCAGCACTTTTCATGAAAAATTTCATTTAGTCAAAAACCCAATTTTCCACTGAAAAATTGGTTTCAATGGAAAAATGTCAGCCAACCCTAGTTATTTGTTTAAAAAAATATTTATCATTTGGTTTCCTTTATTAAGTGCCAGGTCCTGCACTGTAAACATGTGATCATGCTGAGAATGCTGAGTATGGCAACAATAAATATGGCATCACAGGGAGTCATTTTTATGGTTACTTTTCAGAAGAAAATCCCAATTTAATTACTATCTTTTTTAGAATAAGGGCACTGTTTGGATTTCCAGGCCAGCAGAAGTCAGGAGCTGTATGGAAGAAGCATCTTCCCCTCAGTGGTTCTCAACCCATGATCCGTAGGCCGCTTGTGGCCAATCAGCACACAGCTGCGGCCCATGTGACATCCTCAAGGACATAGATGTAGTACTGGTTGCGGCTCACAATGGTAAATAGGTTGAGAACCACTGCTCTAAGGATTAGGAGGGTATAACCCAGCAGCAATTTATGCAATTGGCTAAGTAAGGAGTTATGTTACTTGGTTCTGAAAGAGAAAGCGCTTCAGTCTTTGCTAGAGGGATTGTGGTTGGGATATGGAGTTTTTATTATCTCAGTTAATTTAGGTGTTGTTTGTGCACCTCATGGCCAGTACCAAATTTCAAGGCAGAACAGGTTGAAATGTTTTCATCAAAAGATGTTTTTTGACCAGAATGATCATTTTTGAAGAAAATTTTCCTTTTGGTGAGATTTTTCCCCTCTATTGTTTTTTAAAAAAGGAAAAATCAGTTGCTGAAGTAAAAAAAAAAATAAATACATAGATAAAATATTTCAGCTTTTGAAAACCAAAATCTGAAAACTTTTAGAGCCCATCAAAGCCACAGTGCCTTCTCGCAGGGAAGTGGGTTAACAACCGGTTCTAAAACTGCTTCAAAATTTAATAACCGGTTCGCGTGAACCAGTGCGAACCAGCTCCAGCTCACCACCGAATAGATCACATTAAGCCTTTTATCTTTATTTACTATGGACCAGAATCTTCTGACCTTTCACGGTGATTAGTTCCTTACTCTTTGACTTGAACAGAATAGCTCAATAATAAAGCTAGAAGTTTTAAATTTCATGTCCGAGTGATAGCCCTTTTTCTTGAAGAGGCAGACCCTCTGGTTTATCTGATTTCAAGATGGAAAGGCTGGATTGGAGGTAAGGTCCATCAAAATAGCAAATAGATCAAACTACTATATTTACTATATGCATTATGAATTTAGCTCCTTGCTGGGTTAGTAAATTGTTCTTGAATCAGTCTTGATTTATGTGAATGTATTCTTTATTTATATCTGGTAAACAGTTTTCCGCCTATCTTCACTTTCAGTGTTTGTTATTCATGTTACATGATTGGTCACATAAACCACATGGCATTGTTTCTGCTCCTTGACTGGATGACTGAAGGTTTTTAATGAAAAGATAACAAATTAAATAAAGAACAGCAAATGTTCATAACAATTTTTAGGAAAAATTAAATGCCTCAGGAACGTAAAATAAACAGAATAATCAAAAGGAGAAAGTGTAGCAAAAAGAAATAGGAGATGGAATAGCAGGGATCTAGTACAGGTTCATACTGACTATGTTAGGGTTTTTTTTTGTGCCTACCACATAAAATCGATAGTTGTAGAGAAGTCCCTTGTGGACTTTATGGAGTCTCTGGCTCATTCTCCTTTTGGGGCTAAGAACTTTCGTGTGGAGGTTTTGTTTCTGATTTTTAATGATTTTATTAATTTAATTTTGGGGGAGATGGAGAGGTTGGTTTTGCATTTGTGTGTAGAAGAGGGTGTCAGTATTGCCAGCATCATTCTTATGGTGGGAAGGCCTTTTCGAAGACTTGCTCTGTACCCAGGGGTAAGTCATTAGCCTTCTCTCTCTACAGTTTACTTATATCAGTAATATGATTAGGATAGGGGGAATACTGCAAAAATAATCTGGTAATCTTCATTTAGATTTTCAACTATGAGTATTGCAGAATTTTTGCAGAAAACAAATATCAAAATTTAAACTGTATTTGCACCAAAACCCTGCATCTAATAAATTTACACTCAAAAATGAGTGAACAGAAATATAGTGTGTGACTAATCAAAACATCTCACTTTATGAATGAAAATACAGTGAACTGTTTGTGAACGGCCTAGACCAAGAATTAGGACTTTTCTGCTTGAGGAAGTTAGTCCAGGTATGGTATGAATTAAAAGCTATTCCGGATTAAGAGTGTCCACACAACGAGCTATTCCAGAATATTTTATTCTGTATTAGATATTCTGGTCAGTTTCCCCATGTAGACATGACCTTATTTGGCAAATTTTAATAACAAATGCAAGCAAACTACAGTCTTTTATTTTGTGATTTGTGAATGAACAGACATGTTAAATTTGTTGTATGAATTATTTGTCCAACTCTAAAAATGAATGTTATTACATAGAGGTGTTGTGAGGTTGTATTTGAGCGTTCCTAAAGTGCTTTGGGATCCTCAGCTGTTATATAACAGTAAAATATTATGACGAATGAACCATAATACCCCATCCATTGATTTTAAAGGTTTTGAAAAAAACATTGTGCATTCCCTTACTAGCAAAGGCAGTAGATCTAATGTTTGATGTTACTTTCTGGGTTGTGAGAAACCAACAGTAAGTCAGTGTATAATAATCTCTTTGAAATCTCTGTGCACAAGAACATCCTGTGCGGTTAACACACACACAAAAAAAAAGTAGTAGTAGTAATGGTAGGAATAGGGGTGAATTCCTGTAGCCTGACACTCCACTCTTTAGGATAAAGGCATCATAAAATCATGCCCACCAGCAGTCTGGATAAACATAGGAGTCCACTGTCAACCATTATACTCAACAAAAAAAACAGGAGTACTTGTGGCACCTTAAAGACTAACAAATTTATTTAAGCATGAGCTATCGTGAGCTACAGCTCACTTCTTCGGATTCCTTTAAAAATGTATGTATGGTCTCTGAAAAACCCTAAGCAAAAACGTATCTCATTGAAACGCTCAGAAAATGGCCAAAGTAGCCTGAAACTGGTACATAAATATTTTATTCAGGTGACTATCCTTCCTTTTTTCCTCCCAGGAGAAATTCCTGCCATTTTTATATACTCAGTAAGGATTACAGGGGCTATGCACAAATGGTATGTTGGAAGAGGGGTCACCTGACTTTCAGGGCTGCTGAGCATCCACAGCTCCCATTAGAATCAATGAGAGGAACAGTGAAGACTCATTACTAGAGCTCAGCAAATAATTGATTTTTCAGGTCAATGGCTGAACTGAAAAATCAACACCGCCATCCACAAAAAACTGATTTCCAGCCCCTCAATCAAAACAAAAAACTGAAAAAAATTCATGTGGTTAAAATGAAAAATTTCAGATGTTGATTTGAAATGACTTTTCTAAATGAAATGTTGATTTGAAAATGTTGAAAAGGTTTGATATTTAAAAAAACAAACAAAACAAAACAAAACCAAAAACAGCCAAAACCATTCACTGAATTTGACCCATATTTATGAATAGTTTTGGTGGCCCCCCCAAAATGCATTTTTGGCAAGTTTACTATTTCCCCAATTTTTTTTGCCTAGCTATACTCAATGCTTCTAGCAATCAGACTAGCATACAGTGATTCAGTAGTGATATACAGAAGCCATTTAAAGAACTATCCATGAGATATTCATGAATGCTCATGATGCTCAGACATGGAGACAGATTCTCAGGTGGTGTACATTGTCATAGCCTCATTGAAGTCAATAGAGCTATAACAGTTTAAACCATCTGAGGGTTTCCCCCATGATCTTCATGCAAGTAAGAACAACAGTGTTGCCAGGGCATGGGCATCTTCAACTCATATGGGGGGGGGTCGTCAGTGGAAACTGATGGTTTCAGAACCTCTCACATTCAGCCTCTGAATGATAAAATAATTCAATTAGGTCACAATTTTATCGTTTTAGTCATGGTGCAGAGCTTGTATTCACTGAAAAGTTGTGTGCGCTCTTAGAAGAAAATTAAGACTATTGCTGCTTGTACTATCATGTAATATTATGTATCCATTTTAGAATGATCTATAAAAACACTTTAGCTATGATCTCTCCTGTCATACTTCAGAAATACCAACTCCATTTTTATCGCAGCCCACTTTAGGCAAGTTGTAGTAGATAAGCATGCAACTGCCTGCTTTCCATGTGTGTTCCTCAATTTAAGGCCCAAATATAAAGTGAAATAGATTATATTAACCCAGAAAGAAAGAACAAAATGTTGTTTCCCTGCAGAGTTCACTAGTTTTTATAGAACATGGAGCCATGTTCTGAAAATTGGAAACTGCTGCTTCAACCCTTAACCACTCTGCAACTCACTCACATATCCAAAGGGTTGTCTCAAAATGAGAGTACATTGTTCTCATGTCTCTTCATATTCCATAGGTAGGCTATATTTTTATAAGTTGTGGTATTTGTATATATACTCTTTTTAAACATTTATGATTATACGCAAATGGAAAATTACAAGGAGAAAGATTAAAAAAGTAATAATCTTGTGTGGAGAATGCAATTACCTGTTTCTTATTAAAATGAAGACAAAATATGGATACATACAAAAGGTTTAGCCGACCCTCTGCACCTTTAATGTGACTATTTCCAGCTATATGTACCATCATGAAAAAACACCCCCTTGAGCGACATAAATTACACAGGCATAAATGGGAATGTTGACATGGCCTGAGTCTCTCCAATCTGATTTACACATTCCCACCTTAACACCTAGCCTATATTTAACACATTATGTATGCTAAATTACTTGTGAGCCTGATTTGTTTTTGTTTTTTAATCAGCTCTCCAAAATAAAGGTTACGCTGCTAAAACAACAGCCACTGTGCTCAGCGAGCCCTGTTAACGCTGATCCAGTTGCGATCTTGCCATCCCATTGCTCTGCCTGCCTGTCACAATTGTATGGTGGAATGAGGCCATGGGTGGGGCTGTGAGCGGAATGGGGGAGGGGCTCTGGGCTTGGCACTTCAGCCGGGGCTGAGAGATCTGCTGCAGTCCCAGCCGGGGCCAAGCTCTCAGCCCCCTGACCCCACCGTGGCCCCAATCGAGCTCTCAGCCCCTCACTCCCCCCGATGGGGCCATGGCAGGGGGCTGAGAGCAATGAGTGGGGGTGGGGCCTCAGCTGGAAGAGGTGGGCAGGGGGCTGGCGTCCCCAAGGGGAAGCTTCACCTGCCACCCATGGCTGTGCCACTTTAAGCTGTCTAGTGTAGACATTGCCTCAGAATTTCTCATTGGAGGCCCAATTTTGATAGTAATAGTGGCAGAGTAACACCACATCCCAGTCCTACCCAAATCCCCTTGTATGAACAACAACTCTCTTTGCAGCACCCCTGTGAGGACAAAAAGTACTAGAGCATGTGTGTTAAAGAGTCCAGCGGAGGGCAGCAAAAAGGATTAGGGGCTGGAGCACATGACTTATGAGGAGAGCCTGCGGGAACTGGGATTATTTAGTCTGCAGAAGAGAAGAATGAGGGGGGATTTGATAGCTGCTTTCAACTACCTGAAAAGGGGTTCCAAAGAGGATGGATCTAGACTGTTCTCAGTGGTACCTGGTGACAAAACAAGGAGTAATGGTCTCAAGTTGCAGTGGAGGAGGTTTAGGTTGGATATTAGGAAAAACTTTTTCACTCAGAGAGTGGTGAAGCACTGGAATGGGTTACCTAGGAAGGTGGTGGAATCTCCTTCCTTAGAGGTTTTTAAGGTCAGGCTTGACAAAGCCCTGGCTGGGATGATTTAGTTGGGAATTGGTCCTGCTTTGAGCAGGGGGTTGGACTAGATGACCTCCTGAGGTCCCTTCCAACCCTGATATTCTATGATAAGCTATTCTGTGAAGAGGGTAGGTGTCAATGAGATTTACAGAGAGATTGAGGGTAGAATACAGCCCAGGAGTAGGGAGCAAAGAAGTCTACCAGCAGTGTATTGTTTCACTTGTCTGGTGCCCTGTGTTGGTGGGGACTGGAGAAACAAGAGGTAACGTATTTTTCTCCATAGACTCATAGACTTTAAGGTCAGAAGGGACTATTATGATCATCTAGTCTGACCTCCTGTACAATGCAGGCCACAGAATCTCACCCACCCATTCCTGTATCAAAGCCCTAACCTGAGCTATTGAAGTCTTCCAATTGTGGTTTACAGACTTCAAGGTGCAGAGAATCCTCCAGCAAGTGACCTGTGCCCCATGCTGCAGAGGAAGGCGAAAAACCCCTAGGGCCTCTGCCAATCTGCCCTGGAGGGAAATTCCTTCCCTACCCCAAATATGGCGATCAGCTAAACCCTGAGCATGTAGGCAAGACTCATCAGCCAGAGACCCAGGAAAGAATTCTCTGTAGTAACTCAGATCCCACCACATCTAACATCCCATCACAGGCCATTGGGCATATTTATTGCTAATAGTCAAAGATCAATTAATTGCCAAAATTAGGCTATCCATCATACCATGGTGTGCTTAGAATATGAGATGGCGTTTGGAAGTGATAAAATGCACAGCAGGATTACTTGTTGCTTAGACCTGTGCATTTCTCCTCTGCCCCATACAGTATCTGCTATTGCATCCAACAAGAGTGGATATTGCGGACAATAATGATCAGCGTAGTAGCTGGCTGTTTCTGATAAAATGATTAGCTGAGAAATGGCTGGCAATGTTGCTACACAAATTGGTATAATTAGGGTTTAGGGTTAATGACCTGTTGCGATGAAGGGGGCAGATCCCACCTCTCAGAGCTCTTACAATCTGTCTGCAAGCTCACACTGCAGAAGTTCAGTGTGGAGACATTTTCTTCCTAACCATAATGTTTTAAATAAATGAAATCTTGAATTGTGCAAATTTGTAATCTGTCATGCAACCCAGATCACAAAACAGGAGGATTATGTTTGTTATGAATACAACTTGCAGTTATGAGGGCCATTACTGAAAGAAGAAACTGTTCCCGGTGATACTTTTCACATAGAATCACATAGAATCATTAGGCTTGGAAGGGACCTTAGGAGATCATCTAGTCCAACCCCCTGCTGGACCAATCCCCAACTAAATCCCCAAATGGCCCCCTGAAGGATTGAACTCAGAACCCTGGGTTTAGCAGGCCATCCTCTCTCTATATATATTTTCATAAGACAAACATGATTTGCAAACATGTTTGTGTATAACATCTTTTAGGTTTAGTTGACAGCTGTCTCGGGCCCTATTATTAGTTACTAGTGAGTATTCACATGACCTGTGAGCATTCAAGAATGTTAATCATGAAGCGTCCATGAATTTTTAGCATGAATCATTATCTTTCCTAATTTTTTTTATGAAAGTTTATATTATTTGTTAGTCTGTTCAATCATCTAATCAAGGAGCAGTAACAATGTCATGTGACTTAGGTGACAACAAATATCCGAAGTATGCAGACCAAGGTATGACAAGATCCAATGGTTGGAAGTTGAAGCTAGAAAAATTCATATTGGGGAGTAAGATGCAACCTTTAAACGGCAAGGGTAATTGACCGTTGGAACAGATTACCAAGGGAAGTGGTAAATTGATCATCACTTGGAGTCTTTTTATCAAAATGTCATGTCTTTCTAAAAGATAGGCGTTAGATCAGCCACAATGACTGGCTCAATAATATTCACTGATGTAGCAGGGAAGAATTCTGTCCACTACAAGAATAGTCAGAAGGAATTCTATAGGATGTGTTATGCAGACAGAAAGAATAAATGATGATAATAGTTGTTTGGGGCTGTAATATTGTTGAAAGTGAAGAGTTCACAAACAAGCTGTAACCTGAAAATGATTTGGCAGATACTTATTCACAATGAATATATTCATGGAAATCAGGATAGATTCGTGAACAACCTGCTATCCAAAAAAGATTTTTTTTTAGCCCATAACTTCTCATTCCAAAAATTCCTTTTAATTTGATTTAAAACAGTTTAAGATAGTCAAAAATCAGAACAAAAGAATATTGTTCATAATGACAGGTGCCACCAGCTCTGTTTACTACTTTGCTATTAGGATCAAAGATGGCAGAAGGGCACTAATACTTTCATATAGGAAATATTGGAAAATATAATTGTGTAATCTGAGTAAAATGTAATGTGTTTTATAAAAAATAGCATTGGATTGTCTCATATATATGAAGGAAAAAAATAACATGCCATGATAACAATTGCATTAAATGTGACAAACAGACCAAACACCAGTAAAATATTCCTGAGTGGAAAAGAATGTAATAGCACTCACAGGTCATGTCAGTGAGTTGAACATATAGGAAAAAAATATAGAATTACCTGATATGCAAAAATCCTGCTTTTCCTTTTTTTCACAAGAATCAAATTAAGAAAAAAAATGATTTTTTTAAGATGAGAGTGGATATGCAGGTGACACATGCAAGTGATATGTGTCAAGTACCTTGACATGGGAAAAGGAGAGTAGAAAAAAATTAGTGGGCTGTTTCATATGAGAATTCAAGTAGTCGGGAGTTTACACAGGCCCAGATCCTGAAAACACTCAGCTATGTCTACACTATATCTAAAAACCACCCCTCTGACTGGCATAAATTTCATCGACAGAAGTGCCAGTGTGGACAGCTCTCCTGCCGACATAGCTACTGCTGCTCTGTGGGGGTGGTTTAATTATGCTGATGGAAGGGCACATGTAGACAGACATAGCACATGTAGACATAGCCTTCTGTACACATTTCACTCCACCTACCTAAATAGTCCCATTGACTTCAGTGGAACTACTCATGTGGGGTAAATTACTTGTCTGCAGAAGTCAGAGCCTAACATTTCCTGATTGTGAAAGGAAAATGTAAGCTAATATCTGTGCTCCAAATACAGGTAATTTTTTTCATATAGTTCCTTTTCATTTTTTTAATGAAGGATAATTCTTTAATTGTAAGAGGTAATTGCAGATCACTGCAGTGATGAGGATAGTACTAACTCCTAAATGGAAAAATATCTAGATACAAGTCAGCCTGATGACAAGACAATGTTTTGCACAAGTCAAAAACAATAATATTCCCCAAACAAAAAGAATTAGATTCTTAGAAATATAATAATGAGGAAGGAGGGCCTGAGATATGTGGCATATATGTCATGCTCAGGTTATGAGATTACACATTACTCAGCACTGCCCATGAGCTATCCTAAACTGATTTTTTCCCTTGACATTGTACATGCATTAATCTCATCTGGAATAATGGCAGGATAGTAGCCATATTGCAGATGTTCCCAGTGATAATTAGTGGGTATTCCTTAAATAGAACTAGACATGGAGATGTCTACAGCAAAGTAGATAATTACTTGTAAAAGTACATAGGCAAAATAAAAATATGAATCCAATAAGATACTGTATATGGTAAACATGGTTAGACATATATAATTTATACAAAATACATCCCAGATCCAACTTTCCTTAAAGTCAGTAGAAAGACTCCTGCTGGCTTGAATCTAAACTTAGGCTAAATCTAAACATTCAGTGCTAAATTCAGGCCTGATGAAAACCATTATCCCAAATTGCATTGCACTCAGGCTGAATTTGCTTTTCAGATTTGCTGTTATGGACAGATATGCTTTGGTAGGAGGCAAGCCAAGACACCAGGAAACATATATAAATTCTAAAGGATCCATATACTTTGGTAGGAAATGTGAAAGAAGCTATGGTTTGCTGGCAATTTTGAACAATAAAATAACTTTCAGGTTGAACCAAAACCAATTTTTAATATATTAACTTTTTTTCTTTTTGTGAATCAAAAACTCAAAGAGAATTTCACTTTGGCTCAAACTATTTTGGTTTGACAAAAGTGAACCATTTTGTTTTGATTTTTGACTATCTTAAACTTTTAAATCAAATTAAAGGAATTTTTGGAATGAAAAATTATGAACCAAAAAAATTGAAACATTTCATTTCGTTTTTGTTTTTTTTATTTTTACGTAAACAATTTGGTGAAACTAAAATATTTTGAAAATTCATTATGGTGTCACTGATTCTGCACTCCCTGCTCTCCCCCCCATCCTAAAAAAAAATGGCCAAAAAATTCCCAGTTCTACATTTGGACAATTAACTACAAGCTATAGACTAAACAAGTCAGAATTCTGGCAATATTTCCAATCATTGCCAATATATTCATCCTCCTCAATTCCCCAGAAAGAATTCGTATCCAGCTATAGATGCTTTTCATCCTTGGCTGCCTTACAGTGTGCTGCTCCATGGCAGAGACAGGATCTCAGGGTCTTGCACTAACCTCCTGTCAGCTACTGTCACTATCATGAAAGTTCCAAAGTTCTGTCTCTCTCAAGATACAAAAAGCGTGACAGTTTGAGTTAAAAGAACAGGAGTACTTGTGGCACCTTAGAGACTAACAAATTTATTTGAGCACAAGCTTTCGTGGGCTACAGCCCACTTATTGAATTACAATATAATGGTATAAAAAGTCTGGAAAATGAAGTGTCCAAAACTTATTAACAATAAATAAAGACTATAATCATATATTAAAATAAATTCAATTGAAAGATAACTCTGTTGTCTATAAGAATAAAAGCAAGATATAGGCAAATAACTAGAGGATACTAAATGCTGTAATTTAGTTGAATCTGGATTCAAGGATTCTTGAGATGTTAGTTACATTGTCTCCTATACATTTTGAGTTGATAACCATGACCAGTTGGATTCCAGTTAAGGAATTTAATACAGCAGTTTGAGAACAGAAGCATCTTTATGATGTGGAAATGGGGGAGGATTTTATAACCATATAATAACACCTAGCTCTAACATTGTGCTTTTCATCAGTAGATCTAAAAATGTTCTACAGTCTTTAAGGTATTTATCACCACAACTTCCCTATGATGTAGAAAAGCATTTATCCCAATTTTTAAAGATGTGGAACTGATATAAGAGTGACCAGCAATGTTTAAAATGTTGAAGAAGGTATAAACTAAATAACTAGAAAACAGTGGGATGTGAGATACTTTTGTAGCCAGTATTACTCATAAAGGGTACGTCCATGTTGAGAAACAAACAGCTAAAACTGAATAATTGATTTTATTGGCTTTATCAGTAGCAAAATTATAGGGCAAGATTTCAAAAAATGCTCAGCCTCAGCAACTTCCATTGTTCTCAGCTCTTTTCGGTGTAAGTCCCTGGGTTCTGACCATGTTTCATATTTAGGCTCCATCTACACAGAAGTGCTACAGCGGCGCAGCTGCATTAAGCTAACAAGAGAGCTCTCCTGTCGGCTTAATTACTCCACCTCCATAGGCGTGCGTACGGGGTGTGCCCAGGCACACCCTAATGTTTCAAAAAAAGTGGCTTTGCGTTTTCATTTAATCGCATGATAAGCTCTTTTAGTTTTAAAGTATGGATTGTTGTATTATGCAATAAGCGCTGAATTGCATAATATAGATGTTGTAGAAATGTATGGAAAACCCATGTTCACTCACAGAATGTGTCCAAACCACTGCGGCACCGCTTTACCATTGGTCCTTCCCTCCCGCTCTGACTACTATTCTAGAGAATTCTTTGACCTATATAAGCGGCTGCGTCAGGCATGCCCAGTGCAGTGTCTGCAGTGTTTGTAATGTTTGTCATGTGTACTCTACTGAAATAGCATAACAAGCCCGTGGCTTTACATTTTAATTCAATCGTATGATACCCCCTTTTAATTTTAAAATATGGATTGGTTCATTGTTAAGATAAGAAAAGGAGAAGACAAACTTTATTATTAATAATGTGCTGATAGTAGTGCAAATACCTCGGACTCCTCGGTTAAGAACTTACATGAAGATAATGCCGCCACCAGTTCCAATAAACTGAGTAATGACCAACAGAAACAGACTATGTCTCTTAGTTCAGGTCAGTCTAGTTCCTATTCAAAGCCATCAAACATTCCATCTGATGACCCAGTCTGTGATATTCCAAAAAATAGATTAGAACACCAGTCTCAATGATCTAGAAGTCCTTATCAGCCTAGATTGAGCATGTTTCCTAGAAGTAAAATAGGAACTAAACAAAGAAGTTTTCAGTCTGATTGGTATGAAAAGTATAGGTGATTAGAATATAGCCCTTCAAAGGATGCAGCATTTTGCTTTTACTGCTGTTTCTTCTCCTCTAATGATGCAGCAAACAAAGGTCACACTGATCCAACATTTATTGGGATTCAGAAACTGGCATAGGGCTAACGAATGTTTCAAAAACCACCAACTGTCAAAATCTCATGTGTTGAGCTGTTCTTCATGGTAAAGTTTTAGTGAAGGGAAACCTATTGATGTATTGTTGGATGAGGCAAGCAGGCTTATCTGTCTAAGCAAGAAGAAGAACGGTGCCATAACCGAAGTGTAATGGAGCGACTGACATTGTTCTGTGTTTGGCAAAAGGTGGGAGACCATTCAGGGGTCACAATGAAAAAGCTCACAGTTTTGAGGATGGTTTATTCTAAATCTTGTCTATATGCTCCCATAATGGCAAAGCATGTGCAACAATGTCCTCGAAACGCTACCTATCTGAGTAATCACATCTAAAATGATTTAATTGTGGCCTTGCACAACGTTGTGCAATAAAAGATTGTGTCTTCACTAAATGGAAAAATGGCCTCAATAATTGCCGATGACACTACTGACTGTGGACACCATGTGGTGCGGTATTTTGACAACGAAAAACATAGTCCAGTTGAACATTTTGTGTCTGTTCAGAGACTATTAACAGTTGATGCTCAGTCTATTTTTGACCAGTTAAATGACATCCTTGGCATTCTTAAAATTGACTGGTCATTAGTGACGTCTGTCTGTTTTGATGGTGCATCTACTATGTCTGAATGTATTGTGGGAGTTCAAATGAAATGTAAAGAAAGAAACAGTGAAATACTCTATGTACACTGCTATGCGCATTGTTTGAACCTCGTCCTAGTAGATGCATGCACTTCAAGTAAACAAAACAGAACTGTCTTTGATTTTTTTGGTGTTATTCAGACTCTTTATGCCTTCATGGAGGGGAGTCCTGTGCGACATGCAGTAATAGAGAAGATTTCACAAGAAGTAGGATCCCGGTTGAAGACTTTGAAGTCACTGTCAAACACAAGATGGGCATACAGAGCAGAAGTAGTGGCTGCTGTAAAACAAAACTACTCCATCATTTTACAAGTTTTACAAGAGATTATTGAAACAACTCGCCTTGCTGACGCTAAAATAAAAGCCAGGAGCCTTATCCATGAACTAGATTCATTCAAGTTCATCTTTGGCCTTCGCATGATGCACCCTATTCTCCAGGTTGTGGTAAAAGTGCGTAAGGCTCTTCAAGCTCCAGATCTCAACTTACTTACTGCAATGACTGGGGTGAAAAGCTTGAGTAACTCTTTGGCTGGGATGAGAAGTGGTCCAGAATATTTTCAATCTATTTTCAATGACAGTGTGAAAATGTGTGTAGAGAATGATGTGTCGATTCCCCCCAGTTAAGAAGAGAAAAATGTCCACTCGTATTGATGATGCATTTGAGTCCCAGCATCACTTTGATACAAAAGAGGAGCAGGAGAGAATAATTTCATTTTACCCACTCCTAGACTCAATGATTACCAGCATTGACCAGCGATTTGAACAGAAGACTTGTAAAATTGTGACTGCAATGGGAAAACTGCTGAGCTTAGACATTGGCAGGGACAATATGAGAATCATTGCCAACAAATTTAAAGTGTCCTTGGATGAGTTGGAAGCTGAAGTCGGATTGCTTTGGGGTTATGACGGATCTGTTCCTAAAGGTAGCACTATGAACATCACCAGAGAGTGGCTTGATTGGCTAAAGGAATCAGATTGGTTTTCCATGTTCCAGGCCTTTTACAAATCTATTCAATGCTTTGCAGTCTTACCTGTTACAAGCTGTTCATGTGAAAGAGCCTTTTCGAAATTAGCACATGTAAAAACCAAACTAAGAAGTACAATGTCCCAACAGCGCCTTGACTCACTCATGATTTTGTACATTGAACAAAAATTGGCTTCATCAGTTAATTACAATGATGTGATTGAGGAATTTAAGTCCATAACACCTGGTGAGCGACGTCTCATTCTCTAGGACAGGAAGATGAAAAAACCTTAATCTGTTGTGGTCAATTTGGGTTAGCTCATTATCTGGTTAAAGATAAAGATCATGAAAATTGACTATCTTTGTATACGCCTGGTTATCACTACGGCAAAAATTTGTTATTTTGTGTCTCATTTTTTAAGTTTGTATTTTTTAAGTAAAGTTTAGTTGTTAATTTAAAAAAAATAGTTAAATTTTAGTTTCTTTAGTTTGTTTGATGAATAAAAATAATGTCCTTTATGATTGAGTATCCAATAAATGTTCGCCTTTAAAAAAAAAATTCCCTGGGTGCACACGCTAATAAAATGTGCTGCGCACGCCTATGTCCACCTCCCATTAGAGGCAGTAGCTATGTTGGTGGGAGAAGCTCTCCTGCTGACATCACACTGTCTACACCAGTGCTGAGGTTGGTGTAATTTACCTCACTCAGGAGTGTGGATTATTCACACTCCTGAGCAACGTAAATTATACCGAAGTACATTCTAGGGTAGACAAGGTCTGAAATGCCTAAATGGGACCTGAGAGGTTTTGAAAATCTACTCACACTGGAATTCATGATAGTCCGTCAGTGGAAAAGGCTTATGAATATGCAGCTTCTTATCTCTATGTGATTGGTTCAAATAATCAGATATAGTTTGGTAGTAGCCAAATGTAATTATTAGAACTGGGCACACTGAAGCTCCAAATGTGGTGACATAAGTGCAGCCTTACCAAATGCACAGTCCATTTTGGTCAATTTCACAGTCATAGATTTTAAAAAATCATCAATTTAATTATTTCAGTTATTTAAATCTGAAATTTTGTGGGGTTGTAATTGTAAGGGTCCTGAGCCAAAAAGGCATCGTGAGGGGAGTCGAAAGGCTAGTGGGTGGGGTTGCGGTACTGCTACCCTTACTTTTGTACTGCTGTTGGTGGCGGTACTGCCTTCAGAGCTGGGCAGCTGGAGAGCGGCGGCTGCTGGCCAGAAGCCCAGTGCTGAAGGCAGAGCTGCCATCAGCAGCAGCGCAGCAGTAAGGATGGCATGGTGTGGTATTGCCACCCTTACTTCTGTGCTGCTGCCTGCAGAGCTGGGTCCTTAGTCAGCAGTCAGCGCTCTCTGGCTACCCAGCTCAGAAGGCAGCAGTGCAGAAATAAGGGTGGCAATATCACCTCCCCACTAAAATAACCTTGTGATCCCCCTGGAACTCCCTTTTGGTTCAGGACCACCAATTTGAGAAATACTGGTCTCCCCTGTGAAATCTGCATAGTATCAAGTAAAAACACTCAACCACAGTGGGACACAGATTTCATGGTCCGTGACACATACATTTTCATGGCCATGAATTTGGTAGGGCCCTAGACATAAGTGGTAGTGTTTTTGTTGCTATAAATCAAAAATGGCTGCACCAGTTTAATTTTCTTTCAAATTTGGCAGAGATATTCAGTACTAGGCAAAGCTCATATAAACCAGATCTCAGCCACCTGCTCCCTTCCCTCTGCACCATGGGATTTGGTGGAGGGAAGGAAAAATCAGCGTCACCTCTGCAGGGATCCATACCTAGTCACAGGAAGAGGAGTAGTTAGGGACCTGATCCTGCTCAAGCTGAAGTCAATGGCCAAACCTGTAGTGACTCAAATGGTACAGGATTGGGCCTTTAATGCCTACACAGAGCCTGAATTGTCATTGCATTAATCCTTACCTATTTACTTATTTAGAATGTAAGCTCTTTGGATAGGGACTAGCTACTGCCCTCTGTTATAGTGCCTAACACAATGGGGCCCTGACCTTGACTGATCTCTACTGCAATAAACATGATTAATAGTAATAACTCCAGTTTTATGTTGGTGCATCTCCATTGAAACCAGTGGTGTTATACTGGTGTAAACTGGAGTAATGTATTAGTGAGCCTGGCCCATAGTCTGCAGTAATTTACACAGGTTCCCACTGTGCAGCTTGGAACTCCCCTTCTCCTCCAGCCACCCCCTAAGGGGATTTCAGGGTAGTCACAGTTGGGGGAACACCTGAATGAATGGCAATGTGCAGGCGCCTCTAGCAACAGTGGAGCCAAGGGACCACAGTAAGATAAACCTTTGCCTCTGGCACATTTCCCCTATAACTTTCTGATTTAGGCGGTAGAGCTCACAGCTTCTTCTCCAGGAGACAAACCTCACCGTTATAACAGAAGAATTCCAGGGAAACTCTGCCAATTGAAATGTGACTTTACACTCACTCACGTGGAAATAACTTGCCTAGCGAAACATGGAGCCCAAGGAGTTTTGAAGGAGTTTTTTTGGATGAATTAGAAACCTCTGAAAACAGGACTTTCTAATGCAAGTATCCTCTCAACCTTATTATACACTTACTAACGTACCATTTCACACATCCACGTTTATACATTATGGGCCTATATTTTTTTCCATGGATACATGGGTGCAATTCCCTCTGAAGTTAGCAGGGACTTCATGTGTGTATGCGAAAGTTGAATCAGCTCCATATGCATGAAATACTTGCGAATGACTGTTTAGAAGAAACAGCCACTTTTCCTGGCAAACATTTAGATAGTTTAGTCAGTGACCTTAAAAGTGTGGTTAGCAGAGGGGTTAAAAAGCAATACAAGCTTTCTGACAGTGGGCCTGCAAATTTTGTATTCATACAGGAAACTTCCATTGAAGCCAGATGTGAGTTTTGTGTCAGGTCTGCTGGACCTTTTATTACTATTTAGATCACTAGAAAGGGAGATTAGGCTGCAGGGTTCATGTATTGTTCAAAACATAATCAAGATCAGTGGATGATTAGGATTCCCAGCATATACAATATGCACATTATATAGGTCACCAGTCTGATACTGCAATAGTTAATTAAAATAACATAGTTTAATTATTGGACAGAGTTTTCCAACCTGGATGTCTAAAATTAGTCCCCTTAACTTTTGATTATCCACCTAAATGAAACCCTTGGCACTCACATTCCTATTGATATGAACTGCAGATGCTCAGTGCATCTGAACATCAGGATACTACTACAGAAGTGCCTAAATATGCATTTAGGAGTCTAGTTTTAGGCATAGAGGTCTGAAAATTCTGGCAATTGGGGATAATATCTCATAGAATGCTTTTGGCAAAGTTGATAAAAGACAACCAAACATTGTTGGTCATCTATACTGTCTTCATAAAATATTTTTTTGCAAGTTCTGCTGGTTTTATTTTCTCTTAAGGGTTGAGGGTTTTTCTAATAATTATTTTAACTTCAGGTGAAAAGTAAGATTAAAAAAACATTACTCCAAATTGGGGAAAGGATCTAGTTCTATCCTGAAGGGCTTGTTCTAACGGACTTTTTTCACATTGAGACAGTGCTCTTTCTTTCAAACTGGGAAAAGTGGAAAGGGTTCCAAATTGCCATTTATAATTAAACTAAATCAATATGCAACACTTTTGTATAACCAATGAAACTTCTGCCTTAGTTCTCTATACCATCATTATCATCCTTGCTTCTAATGAACAATATCCAAATCAGGCCTTTTCTGGGAAATATTAGGGATACTTTAGATGGCTATGCTTAACCATGGCTAAAGCTGTGAATTTCTTATATTGCTTTGATGTTTTAGGCATCTATGACTGTGATAGCTGCAGATGTGAACAGTGTATTTAATTGTTGATTATTCCTGAGCTCTTGGAATGTGAAGTGCCTTCGATTTGCACTAT
Source organism: Mauremys reevesii (assembly GCF_016161935.1). Lineage (NCBI taxonomy): Eukaryota > Metazoa > Chordata > Testudines > Geoemydidae > Mauremys > Mauremys reevesii. The sequence continues at coordinate 170,125,507 of NC_052624.1, read as the reverse complement.
AATTTTATTTTAGACATGGCTTTGAGTTGTATTATAAACCAAAACCTAAAATTGCATAAAAAACCCTAGACTTTTAATTACATTTAAATTTCAGAAGATGGCGTTGAAGATTAGCAATTAGTATTCTAAATACTGTATGTATCCTATACATAGAAAGCCAAAAAAGTCAGTGTGCGATGATTGTTTTGAATGTGGTATTTAAGAACAGAGGATGCGAACGTCTGTTAAAAATGTTAAAAACGGGCTGGGGGAGGGCTGCTACATGAATCGTGTGTGAAACCTGAAAGACATAGTACTAAACGACTTGTTGCTAGTCCAAACCTCGAGCTTCCTCCCCGCGCCTAGTTTGAGAGTCGGGTGAACAGTTATCCTGTCTCTTAGTTGCTGTTTTTTTTTAAACAAAGATATTAACAAGTCATTTACAGCCAGTGCTCTTTTTGCGTATCATGAGTTCAGTCGCTGCATGGTTTAAAAGGAACCTTGGTGAAAGACATTTGGTTTGCTCAATTGAAAATTTTCGCTATAAGTTGATCGCTTCTGTTTGCATTCATGCAGTTCTGACGCTATGCATGGGATGTGCATGATCTGTGTATGAAAGCAGCGACTATCCCATACCGTCTGTTCTTTTAGCATTAAAAATGTATCCGTTTCAGAATCCAATTAACTGACGTGTAATCCATCGATGTGAGAAAGGAAACTCGGAAGAGTCACCCAACAATATACAGTTTAGCGCTGTTCTAAAATCCATATGGCTTTATCAGAGTGGTTGATTGGAAATACTTTTCCGCAGACTTGAATTGTAACAATCTGAATCTGACACCCTCCCCCCGCAAGATCTATTTCACAACTCGCGGGTGTCTTCTGGCACAAATGACTTTTGGGGGCTGCTGCAGCTTATTCTCCTTATATACCGTTTGACTTTGAACGCACTTTGTAAAAAAAATCCCAAGTGCCAGAGAGGGCGTGGGGAGTGGCGTGTGGGTATGATTATGCGTTTAGGAAGGGGAGCTGGTCCTGGGTAGCCCACGTGTGGCAGCTTCTTAGTCTGGAATGTCAGGCAATGTGTACCTGTCTCAGAACCAGTTCTCTTCCTGTCTCTTGGTTCAGCCTGCTGCTTTGAGGACAAAGATAAACAACCTTCCCTCGCAGGGCCTTTTGGCCACAAACTATGAGCCTTCCATCCACCACCATAATACATTTTCTTGTAGGTGTGATCTACGGATCGTTTACAGTAAAATAAAGCTGGCTGTAAAGCAGGTGATCAGTCAGGGATTTCCCGTTCTATTTATATGTCTATGTATATAGTATATAAAAACTATTAGGCTCTGTACTTTTCCCCACGTGTCACGGCGTCTAGGTAAACCCCCAGCGGCCCGCGCTGCTTCAGTGCAGCCCCCGCGCTCTCCTGCATCGAGTCCAATCTCTCTAAGACTCCGCCCCCAACCTTCCCCCCCCCCCCCCATCTGACAGCTCGTCAGTCATATAAGTTCCTGCTTTCGCTCAGTTTGGTTGTTTCATATCTTTTTTAACCATTTGAGAAAACAGGCTGCCTCCTGCACTGAGCGGCTGGGTGACAGAGGTAAGAGACCGATCATCCACAATGCTGATCGTAAAACAAAATAATAATGATTGGGCGGTGGGGGGCAATGGGCATGCCTTTGGTTATTTAAGCAGGTCGCGGTTTGATCCTGTTCTAGGAGGGTAGCATATTGAATGAGCATTATCTGCCAAATTCCTTCCCTCGTTTTGCTTTACACAGTAGCTTTCTCAAGAAGGAACTCTTCGACTCATATGCTCTCACCCCTTTAGCCCCAGAGCGATTCCTGTTTGGGATAACAGAAGTTAGAGATGGACATAACTTAGAAGAGCTGTCCCTCAGACAGAGGGTGCATTAAGCTAGCATTACAGTTGACCATGGGCATTTAGTCAGAATGTTGTAAAAAATGAATTCAGTTGCAGCAGGTCGGACGGGGGAGAGGGGTGCTGTTGAAAACAAAGTTACAGAATTTCTTGTTTTTTAAATGATACATTCTAAAAGTAGCCTGGCTGGCGTGAATGATCCTACATTTTCCTGTCTCTCTCTCCCCACCCCCCATCTCTAATTTCTGTGATTCTAGGAGAACAAGGATTACTGCAGCACTTGTAATTAAGCAAATATACATATTCATCTCTCTCTCTCTCTAGAAAAGTGTGTATGTATGTGTGTATAGAGAGAGAGAGAGAGAGAGAGAAAGAGAGAGAGAAGTGTGTGTGTGTGTGTGTATATATACACTTTTCAATCCTTAAATTACTGTAACCCTGTCCCTGGCTGGTAGGAGATCGCACATTTCGATCTTCGGCCCCTATTCTTGTCTGCTTTCCAGCAGCAGCCCACGAGTCTTGCAAGACACAGATTTTTCTGACTATACTATTATTTGATGAATGACTATTATTTTGAAAAGGGAGGAAAAAGAAAAGTTTGGGGTGGATTCCATCAAGTTACATTCCCCCCCCCCCCGTCATTTTCTTTTTAAAATTATTTTTCTTTAATGTCTAAGCCAAGCCAGCTGGGCAGCGCTGGGTTAAAACGTGCGCCTGGCCTCGCTCAGTGGTCTAACAGGAAGCGGCTGGGCTTGCTACCATCCTTCCAGACTCTGGGAATGCTGGCTCTGGAATATACCTGTCCTCACCGCTCCTGGGGGTCCCGGTCTATGCCAAGAGCCTGCTGGCATTGCAGACCCTAGTTGACTTCAATGGGAGCCGGAGAGGGCGTCTTGATCCCTGTCCCTTAACCCCGGGCTCCGGACGGAACCCTATTCGCTCTCTTTTCGTAAATGTTACTATGAGGCTTTTACTGTTGGGTCCCTAACGGGGAAGTGGAGGTGGAACCGCTCCGTGCTCGGCCCAGCGATCTCTCCGAGGGCTGAAATAGTCTCTAGCGCTATGAGATCAGGATGACCTTTTCCGCTCTCTGTCCCAGGGTCGGTCGGTCAGACCCACCCCCACCAGCTGCGTGGAAATGATGTTCACTAGAACAATGTAGTGATGGAAAAGTCCCTGGCTCGGCAGCAGCGGTGCACTAGTGGGTGGGTGCAAATACCAAAAACTTGGCCACTGAGTAGAAGTCAAAAGGGAAACTGCAAAGCTAGGGAGCGCCACACACACTTACAGCCACACAGCGAGTCTGTGTGCGTCTTTGTGTGTAAAAATGCATCACACGTACATTTTCCCAGTCCACTCATAACTTGTGTGAATTGCCTTCATTTAGGCTCTTTTCAATCTATATCCAATCTTAGATCTGTTCAGTACGTGTCTGTGGACAGACATCTTGCATGTGTGTCTCTGCGGATTATTACACACTTTTAGATAAATGACAGCAGCTTACTTATATGAGGGATAGCTTAATGTCTGCTCAGTCTGTATCAACTTTTAGATATAAGGATTGGTATAGTCTTGTATTGCTCGTGAATGTTATAGTTACACACATGTAGAATATATTATGTCCTCCATGTATGGTTTTGAAATATATCTTCTTATGCGGACTTGTGAATTAGCATCATATGTGTGCATACACCGTGTGTGTGTGTGTACACACAGGCACTCTTAGAGATCATAGGCGCTATTTATGACTATTTGTGGTTGAGGTTTTCAAAGCAGTGCCGGGGGGTTAGTATTTACATATGAACACAGGTGTATACACGAACACATGCCCAGCTATACTCTCAGTATCTGTTTCATAAACACACACACGGGCGCGGGAGCAGCAGGTAGAGATAAATACAGCGCCTGGGTCGCTGCCTCTCCCCGCGCCCAGGAGCGCATCCCTGCAGCGAGGGCGCAGTAGCTCTGAATGGCAGGGCCTGCCCGCCTCGCCCCGCCGGGAAGAGGCTCTCGCTGGGCCCCTGGCTGCTGGGCACCGGGGAGAGGAACTTTCTCTCCTTCCCCTCCCAGGCGCAAGGCCGGGCACAAAGTTAAGCAGCCCGGGCCAGCCCACGCCGGAGGCTGCAGCGGGCGGGTCCGAGTCCGGCGCGCGGTGTTTAACAGCGGGCGCCTCTCTCCCCCCCGGGCGTGTGCAGCGAGCAGCGGGTGCGTGGCATGAACCTGGAGAGCAGCGAGTGCGGGATGAGCTCGGTGAGCTGCGGCAACGGGAAGCTCCGCCAGTGGCTGATTGACCAGATCGACAGCGGCAAGTACCCGGGCCTGGTGTGGGAGAACGACGAGAAGAGCATCTTCCGCATCCCCTGGAAACACGCCGGCAAGCAGGACTACAACCGCGAGGAGGATGCCGCCCTCTTCAAGGTAGGGGGCGGCCAAGGGCCACTCACCCGCCCTCTGGGCGTGTCTCTGGCCGCCCTGCAGCCCCGACCCCCCGGCCGGTGGGAGACAGGAGGGATCGAGTCCTTAGCAAGCAGGCGGGGGTGGTGGGTTATCTCCCCTTGGCAGGATGCGGCTCTGAACACCGAGCCGAGCCGCCGGGGGGTCCTGCTCTCCAGCTCCGATCTCCTTTCAGCCAGGACCCACCGAGGCTCCCCAGCCCGCACCGTTGAAGCCAATGGGAGTTTTGCCATTGATTGTATACCTAAATGGGTCAGGGCAGGCGTGGGTCTGTCTTTTTCAAGCGCATGGTTGCTGGCTGTTGCCTGGAGCGAGGCAGTGCAGTTTCTCCCGGAATTAATGCAGTTGTTTGCTTTCCGCAGCCAGCCCTCTCGGTTTTGCTTTTGTTTAATTTGAACGACGGGGTTGCCAGCGTCCATATGGAACACTTCCCCCCTTCTTCCTTCTCCAACTGTAATGTTAAACATTTGTATGGTTAAAGAACATTTATTTCTGCACCCACCCTGTCACTTTTCTTCTTTCTCTTACTATTTTATCTTGCCTTCAATACTGTTCTTATTACCTTACCAAGAAACCACCTGGCATATACTTTAGCATAAACCAATAGGGAATAAATTCTCTACTCAAGTGCTATTTCAGCTTTTGTGATTGTATACCTATAGCTTGATTTTTTTTCTCTTTCTTTTTGCACATTCGAAATGTTTTCAGGCTTGGGCTCTTTTTAAAGGAAAGTTCAGAGAGGGCATTGATAAACCAGATCCCCCAACTTGGAAGACAAGGCTACGGTGTGCTTTGAACAAGAGCAATGACTTTGAAGAACTGGTTGAGAGAAGCCAGCTGGATATTTCTGATCCATATAAAGTGTACAGAATAGTGCCAGAAGGAGCTAAGAAAGGTAGGCCATCTTAGATTTTACATACATTTAAAGTCTCATTTTCCAGTGTGCAAAAACTGAAGAGATGTAAGTCACTCGTGTCATATATAACCATACAGTCACTCGTGTCAGACTTGGTAGCAATCAATACAATAACTAAGATGTGCAGTACTCAAGTACGTCTTCTTTGGATAAATTTCCCTTTGACTTACATTGCCTGAAAAAGAATGGTGGGAGTCTGAATCGTAGCATTTGAAAAAACACTCCTTTGTTGGAGGTACAAGCATGCAGTATGTAAATTACTGGAGGGCTTCATCTTGGGTGTACAGCCTCTATTTCAGTTTTAAATAAAGTGATGCCTGTCTTAAGCAACCACTCAAGAGACAGGCAAAAATAAGTTTGCTTAATGGAAGTGGACTTCAAATAAAGATGGAGCAGTCCTGAACTCATTATGAGCCAGATTGTGCCTGACTATTTCAGGGGTGAGAAAGGTTAGAGGAGCGCATTATCCTCCCTAGCCCTCTTTGCCTCTGCATAGCAGTAACGTATGGTCACAGTCCTGGCACTCCCCTGTGCCCCTATTTTCCTAGAAGCCCCAGACCCTCAAGACACCCCAAAAAGGGCATACGGTAGGGCCATCAGTCATCTCTCGTATGCACTGGCCATCAGAGCTGGATGGGCACATAAAGGAAATATGCTGCACCCCTTGAAGGGATGTGAGCAGCAGGTGCTCTATCTTTATGCACTGGGAAGCTCTGGGAGACAGAATTACTCCCAAAGGTCCCTCTGCATCACTCCCACTGTAGGCCAGTATGTATAAAGCACAATCAAACCCCGTGTGTTTGGGGATGGTGTAGGGTGGTCTCTTAAGAGAGGAGATTGCTTATTAAGGATGGTCCCTAGTACAAGTTCCTTTGCAGTAGATCATTTTCAGGTTTCTTTAAGATATGGTTAGTAACCATGTTTTTATCCTCATCATGTATGTAGGAGCAAAACAACTCAGCCTAGAGGATCAACAGATAATGATGAACCATCCGTACACAATGACTTCTCCTTACACTTCACTACAGGCTCAGGTACAGTATCAGTCATGTGTTATTTTTTGGCTTGTTTGTTGGGTGCCTATTGAGCTGATTTTTGCAGGACTATATTATAGTACAAGTCTTTCTATTCTAGTTCTGCTTGGAAAAAAGACTTTTTTATAAGAAACTGAGAAATCTGTAAGCAATGTTTTCATCATGTGAAACCACAGGGCAGCTGATCCAGCTGGGATTTTTTAAAATGTGAATGACAGCTCTGTTTTGTTAGATTTTTTTTGGTAAAAATGAATGTATTGCCCTAGTATTTCTGGTGCCAGAAATTGAACATATGATGAAACATAGATATTCTGCAGTAATGTTTTGCAACAGTGCTCCAGTTGCCTATTATAATTTTGTCATGTTTATAGTTTACACTAATGGTGACATTCAGCTCATTTGAAAGCCTCCTCTGTTTGGCAAAATATCATCCAGGTGGTCTGTGTGATACTTTGATCTACAAGAGATATGGGAGAACAAATAACAAAAGGACTCATGCAGAACTAAGGAAACTTTATAATATGGGAGATTATGTGAAAGGGAGCATCAATTCTGATTACAGCTAAATAAAGTAATGTCTCATTAAACTGAACAGGTGTCAAACTACATGGTACCTCATGAACGTAACTGGAGAGATTTTGCCCCAGAGCAGCCACACCCTGACATCCCCTACCAGTGCCCAAGTGTTCCTTTTGCAGCTCGCAGTCACCACTGGCAAGGTCCTGCTTGTGAAAACGGTAAGAACATCTCCCTGGAGGTCAATTGCTTGCTAATCTAAAGAGACAATATGTGACCACCATAGAAGGACCACAGATTTCATATTTGTTATTCATGGCTTCAGTGGCATAAGTATTGAAGGCTTGATTTTCAGAAGTTCTGAGCATCCTTCAGTGATAGCTGCAGGTGATCAGCACCTCTGACTATCATCTATATTGACACTTGTTTTATTTTATTTTATTTTAGTTTATTCGTTTTACTGTAGTGCCTAGGAGTCTTAGTCATCACCATAGCATCTCATATTGCCAACCCCACGCAATCAAAAATTGAATCCCCCCCAATGATTTATAAATGACTATGTATAGATAATCTTTTTATTTGCCTTCTGATTTTTGAGTCTCTATGGTTCACATTTTTTACGTTTTTCTCCACAATCATGTAGGTTAGAAACTTACTTCCCACCCCCTTAAAGGAAAGCTGAGATTCTCACATAATCATAGCATCCTAAGTATCGCTAGAGTTGGCAACACTGAATCTGAGCACCTGAAAAACATGCAAAGTAGGGAAGTCTTTACCTTATGTGGGGAGCTGAAGTACACAGAGATTAAGTGACTTGTTCCATGGTGACACAGGAGGTCTGTAGAAGAGCTAGAAATTGAGCCTGGATTTCCTGAGTTGCAGTCTAGTGTCTTATTCACATGATCATCCATTGTGCCATGTATGGCTGCAGGCTCAGACTCTCAAGGGATATATGCTCATTTCAGTATGCATGGATTTGCTTCATAAGTACAGCTCCCCACACAGCCATATGAGAATTATCTTGCAAAAAGTAGAAATCCTTAGTCCAAGATGAGATGAGGAAGGAATATTTAAAGTGCACAGGGTATGGGAACTACAAAATGCAGTCCTTTAATGGTTTAAGTGCAACGAAATAAACTTCTGTTTACACTTGTCTACTGACAACTGAACACTCTATATTTAGACAAGTGAGCTATTTAGCTGAAATTTTATAAAATTCTGCCCTGATTTACACCCCATGCAACAATTACTTCAATGGGGTAGTGAATGTTGGTTTTGGTCCTTATGATCTATTGAACTTATGCTGAATAGAAATACTAATTTGGAAATAAAAAGTGTCATAAACTCTTAGATACCATGGTAAAGACTGCTCTAGAAAATGCTAAGATAGAGAATAAAAGAAACATGGCATTTTCTAATACTAGAAAGAAGACCATAACTGTAATTTTTCTTTGGAAAATTTATCTCTTCCCCTTTTTCTGTTGATTACCTGATAGAATCTTAGCATATACACATTTAAAAAAAAATCACTGATATTTTTGCTTTGTTTTTTGTTAGTAACCATGAACATTATGTCATGCTTTAGTAAGAATATTGCTTTTCCTGGTTTCAATTTCATTCCCTCAACTCCCAGTCTTATGCTTATCATTATGGCTGTTCTTTAAAAAGTCAGTGCTCCAAAGCATCATTCCCCCACCATTGTATCTTTATGGGTCATTTAGGGCCCGATCCTGTGTTTCTTGAGGTCAGTGGGCATTCTGAAGACACAAGAAATGCAGGGTCTTCTATCTCTGTGGCTTAAAAGAAAATGAGTAAATCCCCAATGCAGCAAAGCATTTAAACCCGTGCATAATGGGTTAGTGGGATGTGAGCATATGATTAAAATTAAGCACATGCTTAAGTGTTTTTTGTATAGGGATGTATGTAAACAAATTCTCAAGTGTTTTCCTGTCTCAAGGTCTAAGTGCTGCATTAAGCTTGTATCAGAGAATTGGGCAATAGTGGCTTACTCACTGGATTGTCTTGTTTGTCAACAGTCACTCACATATGCCCTTGGCATAGGTTAAAAAGTGAAGTAGCTTTGAGAAGAGTCAAATCTGTGTATGGGAAAGAGTAGTGTATCTTACCTGTGTCATAGATATTGTGTTTATGATATAAAGCTCTTTGAAGTCAATGCTAAGATTCCTGTTGACTTCAAGGGACTTTGGACAGGTGTTGTCCCTACAATTACCTTCTTTCTTTAACACAATTAAAGACATAATGACTTTGAATATTTGAGTTGCCTTTGATAAAACTCCTTAAGACCTATGAGAATGAATGGATTATTTTTCATCAGCCTCCAAGAACACCATTATCTAATTAAAATGCAGATTATTTCTATGGGAGAATAATATGCACTGATATGGTTAGATAAAAGAACAACATTTAAAAGATCCAAATAAGAAAAATCTAGGTAACAGTTTGAGTGGATAAAATGTTTTGGTCAAGGAGAAGTTTTTTTTATAGAGCTGGAGCTCAGAAACTGTCACGTGCATAGCTGTGAACTCTAAATTTGTTCTTGGGTTTTAGATAGCTAGATATCATTTGACTTTTTTTTGTGAAAACAGGTTGTCAGGTGACTGGAACCTTTTATGCTTGTGCACCATCTGAGTCACAGACTCCTGGGATCCCAATAGAGCCAAGCATAAGGTCTGGTGAAGCTCTTGCACTATCAGGTAAGTCTATAACACCAGGCTTTCATGGTGAACCATCCAGGAGGCTCTCGGTAAAACTTTCCAAGTAAATGTTTACTCACTGTTTATAGGGACTTCTTTTGTAAGTGAAAGTGACATTTCCTTTCCAAGTGAGTTCTGTGCATATACACTTAGGCCTCAGTTCAGCAAGATTTTTAAACACATGTGGAACTTTAAGCACTTGAGTAGTCTTCACTGAAATCTGTAACTCAGATTAAGATCAATGGGATCATTCATGTGCTTTAAGTTACACACGCTTAAGTACTTTGCTCTTTCAAGCAAATTTCAAGCAAATTCTTGGTTGCTCCTCAGTGAGTCGACAGATAGGACAACTGCTGACAGGGGAAGCAGATTCTTCTTTAGCTCACCACAAAGCCATATTGTTTTTGGATTCAGAGGTCTAGAGTTTGTTTTTTTTTACCTGGACCGTAGCCTTTCTGAAAAATACATTCCTTTGTTCAACATTTTGTCCTATAGATACTTTTCTGTCTTCTCTGTTGACTGCATCAGGATTCACAGCATTTATTTATCCTTGATAAAATAAAACCTCTCAGTACTTTGGAGATGGCACTTTCACTCTCTGAAAAGAAATCTGTTCAGCCAGCTTTGCAGTCGTTCAGACTTAAGGGGTTTTTACTTATTTATTTATTTTATTCCTTATGTGGAAATGTAGGAGCTAGTTTGGTTTTTAAACTAACAATGGAAATTATATGGAGAAATTGATAATGCACCATTAAGGGGAGATACTTGGTTGGCAAATGACAGAGTTAGGCACATACCTAAGTGCCCTTCCTGAGCAGGGCTGCTGTCCCAAATGGGTCTATTTGCACAGCTCTGCACCAGGATCGAGCCCTTAACAATCGCTCTCCTGTGTCGAGTGACCACTTTAAAACTCTGCCTAACATTTCAAATATAATTTTGTCTGCGTTTCAGCCAAAGACCACTTCTACTGGGCAACTGAGTGCATTTTTGCAAGTCTTGTGGGTAGTTGCTTAACAGGGTTATATACAACATCTTGAGAGAAGCATAGCTATTTTCTGATGTATCTAGGAGAACATACTGAGACTGAGCTTTAATTCCAATTAAACCTGTGAAGTACAAACACTTTTTCTCCCCACTAATGAAAATATGCAGCTTGCCAGACATTAATATCTAGCATATTTTCCGCTGTCTGCATCACAGGCTATTCGGTTTCCACCCCAGGGGCCTCTATTGGTAGAAGCTGGTGTTGGAGTTTGTGCTTCCATATTTCATTATTTCAATTCAATCTATGTTTTTCCCTAAATCAGGGCTAAATTCTGAGAGATGCTGAGTATTAGACATAATAGATGCGTAGTACCTTGCAAGATCTGGCCCATTGGCCTTAATAGTACTGCGATATAATGCAAATATAATCACAATATTGAACGGCAGTAACTTTTTTCTGAAATATACTTACAGACTGTCGACTACATATCTGTCTATATTACCGTGAAATACTGGTGAAAGAGATGACGACTTCAAGTCCTGAAGGCTGTAGAATATCTCATGCCCAAAATTATGAGGTCAGCAGCTTGGATCAGGTTATCTTCCCCTATCCAGAAGATAATGGCCAGAGGAAAAACATAGAAAAATTACTGAGCCACTTGGAACGAGGAGTAATACTCTGGATGGCACCTGATGGGCTTTATGCTAAGAGACTTTGTCAAAGCAGGATCTACTGGGATGGACCTCTGGCGTTATGCAGTGACAGGCCAAATAAACTGGAAAGAGAGCAGACCTGCAAACTTTTTGATACTCAGCAATTTTTAGCAGGTAATTCTCAATTTAGGTTACATGTTGTCTATATAAATGCCACCAAATCACTGTCATTGTGGTTCCAGATGGGCACTATTAAAGGGCTCTTTGCACTAAATTACTCCCACCAAAGTGGTTGGGAGACGCAGGTGCTCAGCTGCTCTCTGGATGTGGCCCTATATGTAGGTGTTAGAAGAGCACAGCCTAGGAACAGTATTTATTTGTATATTACCATGGTTAGTTCTGCTTTTGATACACTTATGTGGCTCCCATTGAAAGTAATGGGAACTACTCATACTCAATTGAGAACAAGGTAAGGCCTGTGTCACTTTATACTGAGTAGGAGGAGCCCAACAAATTAGTCCTTTTTATGATTGGATAGTAGATGGGACCACATTCTGATTTTGGATCCAGTGGTGTAAATCTTGAGTAATTCCATTGCCTTCAGTTGATTTACTCCAGACTTATGCTGGCACGTGTCTGAAATCTGACCCAGAGTATTTAAGCATCAGCAAGTATGACTCCCAACAGATATTTTTTTAAATCTGTGTTTTGGTGTGTGCGTGTGTCTGTATTTAAACAAATGCACTGGAAAATATTTGTGGGGTAAATTTATAAACTCTGACTTTCAACAATCATCCTATAAACTAATGGCCTAGGGCAAGATGGTAACTTGCCCAACACACCTGCAAACGTGAGTCAGATGTTGGAAGGCCATGCCCTCAACCCCCTGTGCTGGTTATTTGTATTGTGGGTAGCAGAATGGAGGGGAAAACAGCCTCCCAGGGATACTCCGGCTCGGGGAAGGGAGTGGATGGAGTCTTGGCTCCAGTTTCCAAGATGCTGACCAGCACTTCTGAGCTAACACAGAGAGATGAGCAACCTGCTCCAAGGAAAGGGGTGGACACAGGTTATTTCCCCTCCCCCGGAGTAAGGGGAGAAACAGGGCAGCACAATTATATGCTGCCCCTTACTAGGGCTTGTGGCAGAGCTACAGTTGAGCTCTTAAGTTTTAGAGTGGCATGGTCTCCCCTCTGTGCAGGACACCTTACTGCCTCTCAGATCTATATATTTGTATAAGTTACAGTTTCGTAGAAAAATAATGCAATGCTTTAAAAAAATACCCCAAACGAGCCACTGCCTTTAAAATACTTCATTTTCCAGGCTTTGATGTGTCATCCTAGCAGAATTATCAAGCATCATATGCATTTAAACACACATCTGAAGAGGATATGAAAATTGACAGTTGAAAAGGGGAATTTGAGCTGAATTTATGGGGTTACAACTTCTATTGTATGCTAATTGTAAGATATATCGTTATGCCTGCAATCATGTGCCTGGAAGTCCCTTTTCCTTTTTCAGATGCCACTTTAAATTTAATCTGGCTCTTCCAAACCATTCACAGGATATGTGACAGTATTTTTTTAGAAGCCTATTCCCAAAGGTTAACTTAAGCACAGTTTTCTAAGCTATGTGTGTGCAAATAAATGTGCAAACACGTGCACAATTGCATGCTTAATTTGTGTGCAGTTATCACAATAGAATGTGCAAATTGGGGTGTAACATGTGCAGCTAGCCAGGTAACTTCTTAAGTGACTATTTTGCCATGCACATACCATAGCTACATATTAATTTTGGTTAGTGAGCTCTCAAGTTAAGTGCACAGTCAGAAAATCAGACTCTTAGGGGATGGAAACACTCAGGACTTCTACTAAGAGATGCATGTCCCAAAGAATTCACAGAAGGAAGGTGCAGAACCAGGGCTGTGGCCTTTAATTGATACGGCTGCATCTTGGTGCAGGGCTATGTCCATATGGGACTCACTGAAAGACTGGGCTTTGTGATTCTGACATATAGTACAGGGGTGACCAGATTCTAATGTCTGGGTTACTTATGGAGAGATCTGAGTGATGACTTTAGCAAACCAGGAGAGGGAGAGAATTCGGAGAAGGCTCAGAGACTGGAATAGGAGAAGGGTATGAAGGGGTGTTAAGGAGGCTGGCATGGGTGGAGAATAGGCAGTTGGAGCTAGAATAGAAGGAAATGAGACCTGATTTGGGGAGGTGTGTGAAAAGCTGGCAGTTGAAGTCTGAATTTGACCCAGGAGATAAGAGGGAGTCAGTGGAGCTGGTTGAAGAGTGAAGTGACATGCTCAGAGCAGTGAGAGGACCTCAAGTACATGTTTTCATGTGTTTGGAAGAGCTGGGATTCTCTGACTCTCTTTCATATTGAAGATCATTCTTACTACTGAAACCCTTCATGGGCCAACTCCCTTCTCTATCCCATCTCTTCCCTGGGCTATTATGCTGCAATACTTGGAGAATCACTGAGGCTGAGAGCTTGTCTACACTTACTGGGGAATTGATGCGCAATGCATCGGTGGTTGATTTAGTGGGTCTAGTGAAGACCTGCTAAATCTACCACAGATCATTCTCCCGTCGATTCCTGTACTCCACCTGAACGAGAAGCGCAAGGGGAGTTGATGGGGAGACAGTCCATGGGGACCCCATGGTAAGTAGATCTAAGTACATCGACTTCAGCTACATTATTCACATAGCTGAAGTTGCGTAACTTAGATTGATCTCCTCCCGTAGTGTAGACAAAGCCTGAGTAAAATTCTGTGACAGAGGAGGAGTAGGGATGGGGTTCTTTCCTAAGTAGTAACACTGGGACTAATTAATCAGGAGTTGCACTGAACCCAGGCTGCTCCTTGCCCTCTCCTGAGACACCTAAGTGAATGCAGTGTTGGATGATCATACCGAATAACTGAAAGTCTCCCCCTCTGCTCCTAGCAGGTTGTGAGTGTTTTTAGGGCTTGTTGGAAATAGAGAGAGAACATTACCTATTTTTTTCTTACAAATAGAGTACAGTTCTCTTTGCAGTAATTATTAATTTATCATGAATCATTATAATTTATTATTCAGTAGAACCTAGAGGTCTCAACTGAGACTAGAACCCCATTGTGCTGGGCACTGCATTTACACAGAGTAAGAAACAGTCCCTGCCCCAAAGAGCAATGTGTTTTAACCCAAGTGGAGCCCTCTTGTAAACATCTTTCCCGTACAGGGAATAGTTTGCCTAATAATATAAATATGTATATATTTGAGAGGCAGTATTGCCTAGTGACTAGAGCACTGGACTGGAATTCAGGAGACCCGAGTTCTATTCCTGACTCTGCCATTGTCCTGCTGAGTGACCTTGCACAAGTTACTTCCCTTCTCTGTGCCTCAGTATCCGCATCTGTGGAATGGGGATAATGATATTGATATCCTTGGTAAAGTGCTTGGAACTCTATGGATTAAATGTGCTGTATAAAAGCTGTATGGTATTGTTGTTGTTACTGTTTATTAGACTTGATGACTATAACCAAATTTGCACTTTGCAACCTTTTGAGATTTCCATTGTACTGTATTATAAAGTAACATTTTTGATATGTTATGTTGTGCCTAAAGAATTCTCGGTGCTTTACAGAGCAAGAGAAGGGATGGAATCCTGGCCCTATTGAAGACAATGGCAAGACTCCCATAGACTTCAGTGGGGCCAGGATTTCACCCAAAGTGCCTTCTCTACAGAGTTTGCAGTATAAAAATAGACATGACCCACAAGTGACAGCAGCAGAGAGGGGAAAAGAGGATGAGGGGGGCAATGAAAAGTCACAAATGTCGCTGTATTTGAGCCTGGCCCTTTTCAAAGGGTCTGTCCACACTGCAATCTGAGATGTGATTGCAGCCTGGGGAGTCAGACCCACACTGGCTTTCCCTGTGCTAAAATGGCTAAAAATAACAACATTGATGTGGTAGCGTGGGCTCCAGTGTGGACCCCGGGCACCTGTGTGCATTGCTAGCCCACGCAGCCTCATTCAGACTGCTGTGTTTAGCTCTGCTAGTGCGACTATGTCTACCTGCGCTGTAACCACACCTCCGATTGCAATGTAAACAGACTCTTAGAAAGAGCTGACATGAGATCTCTGGGACCCTGGCTCCTGTAGTAGAAGCGAAAGGCAAAGCATGCTGAAAATATGTGATCTGACCTAATTACATTCCTGTGGATTCATGACCTGCGGTGGGGGTGGGGGTGGTGACAGTATACAGACACTAACATGGTTCTGTTTGGGCCTGCTCCTGCTCCCACTGAAGCCATTGTCTTAAGTGGGAGCAAGATCAAACCCTTACAAAGGTGTACCAGCTGCATTGCAAGCTAGTCCTGAGATTCGCCATCTACTTACTAATGAACAGTCCATCTTCTGATGTTCAGTCATCACAAGTAGTGGGCACAGCAGTGTAGTTTGAAGTCAAAGTGTAAACACTTTTGTTACTTAAACTGCTCTCAGTTCTACTCTTGAGGGTGACAGGCCCTCCTGCAGCCTCTCAGCACCATTGTTTTTGAAAGAAGGCGTGCAATGTGACTTACTGAAATGTATGTGTGGATAGGAGAAACGTAAACAGCAAAAGTTCAAAAGTCGTGAAGAATGTCTCAGAAGTTTCTCCTGTTAAACCAAACACAAGTATGAATCTAAGGAAATCCCAGTTGCTGTTTATATGAAATTACTCAAAATGCAATACAAATAGAATAATTGGAGTCTCTTAGCTCTTGCGGGAGGACAAAGTTTTCAGCTATTTGTCCCTTGTTTTCTCTCCCTGATCTGTGGCAAAGTCTCCAAGATCACTTTTCTATGCTGGTATCTTTCCTTTCTCCCAGACTCGCTTTCCTTTTGCTAGACCCTGTCATCACTTTTGCCAGTTGTCCAATCGAACCTCTTCATTGCTCCTGTAGTCTGCTGTTCTGCTCCAAGGTCCTTCATTACTAACTCTGGAACTCAGCCATTGATGGTGAGGATTTTCTGAACATATCTTTTCTGTCTTCAGAACTGCAAGCTTTTGCCCACCATGGACGTCCATTGCCTAGATTCCAGGTTGCTCTGTGTTTTGGAGAGGAATTTCCAGACCCACAAAGACAGAGGAAGCTAATTACTGCCCACGTAAGTATGATTTATTTAATTTCTTAGTTTTAAATGAAGGGTATGTGAATCTGCCAGGCAGTCCTCTCTACTGCTCATCAGTAAGCTGTGAGGGAGGCAGTATATCCTAGTGGATAGGGCACTGGGCTGGGAGACCTGGGTTCACTTCCCTGCTCTGCCATTAGCCCGCTGGCAAGTCATGTCCTGCCCTGTGCCTCAGTTTCCCCATCTGTAAAAATGGGGATAGGAAGACTGACCTTCTTTGTAAAGTGCTTTGCGATCTACTGATGAAAGCACTTTAGAGGAGTGATTATGACTATTAGCTAAATGGAACAGCTTGGCTAGTGTCAGCCATGTGACATTAGTAAGCAGGGCCTTGCACAGAATATGATTGCCAAAGCTGGTGCATAATTGTGGATTCTTTTAAAATTGCCACATAAGTGTCCTGCAGCATCTAAGCTTTCTCAGAGGTACCCTCTCCCCTTTCGCCCCCCCTAGCCTCTGGTGTCTGCACCACAAAATGCCATAGCAGACTGAGGCAGGCTTCACCTCTTGACAGTAAACTGGGCCTTTTACATTAATTTCCCTGCAGTAGTGCAGCTGCACCAGTGTAAGCAATAGGCTGGGATCAGCCGCTTTCCAAAAACCGAGCTCCACAATGGAGACGTACCCACGGTCTCCCTGCCCACGCTAGAGGCAGGGTTTAGTTTATTGCCATTATCTCCAAGGTGGGAGAATATTGGTGTTTAATTTTGTAAGTCATCCAGATGCTAAGGTGATGGGCCATAGATTTTTGTAATAAAATAATTACCTTCCCTTTACTAGTTATGTGACTTCCTTATCACTATCTACCTGCAACGTATTGCCTTGTGGTTCCCCTGTGTGGAGGATTACAGCTTTCAAGTTCAGTTTGCTGTCCTACCCAGACATCCTCTGTTTGAATGAATGTTCCCAGGGTCAGGTTAGCTTTTTCTCCCGTTCAGAGATCCTCTAACTCTAACACATGCCCCCGCCCAGACATCAGTCCTGGATCTTTAGATTGCTGGGGAGTATCGGGCCAGTAATTATTCGAGCAAAGATCAGGGATATCATTGGACCTCAAGCCTCCTCATTCCCTACTTAGGCCCCCAACAGTACAAATTCTCTCCACCATCCATAACACCTCCCAATTCCCAACCACTCCCTCTCTCCTCCCAGCCGCTTTCCAAATTTCTGGTCTCCCTTCAAAGTACCCTTTCCCCACAGCCCTCCTCTCCTCAAACATATTCTCCCCCCTGCCCAGAAAGACTCTCCTCTGAGCCTGTGCCCACTGCTTCCCCCCCACCCCCCGCATACCTCTCAGTGAGTTTGTTCTCTCCTCCAGCGTTCTGCCTTATTCCTGAACCTCATTATGCTGGCTGGCAGCTCAATCTCTTCTCTGAAATTGGCTCAGCCTCTGCCTTGGGTCCCCCTGTTCTGAACTTGGAACTGGTGGAGGATGGGGAGGGCGGGAACCGAGCAGGCTCCATAAAACACCCAGTTGTATGGCTGCCCAGCAGAAGCCCAGAACAGCCCCTAGCAGCAGGCGGCTACACCTGTAGCTGCCTCCTTCCTGTCTGGCTGACCAGTCCAACAGCTGATATGGGGAAGTGGAGAGAGAGTGCTGAATTGCTGTAGCAGCATCAGCCTCAAACTCCTGTCCCTTCCTCCATTGCTAATGTCAGCTGAAAGCTAGGGAGGACATGTTCTTCTCCCTGCCACCCACACACCTTTCCTCCATAAAATGATGTCTATGCAGGGATGTGTCTAAATGTTTAGAGGATCTTGGATCTTTTCTCAGAACATATTTGTTCCCCATTTATAAGTCTCAAGTTTTTATATCCTAGGTGTGAAAGTTAAGTATTTAACTAAGGCACTGTGCAAAGCTGGGGACCCTTGGGGCTAGTGAGACAATAGAAACGAGTAGAGCTTCTCAAACATTGCCCAAAAGCTTGGCCATATTAGACCAGTGCAGTGCTGAACAGATAAAGTTAGGGATGAATGGACATACAATAATATTTAAATTTAGAAACATTCGACTTGGACTCAGAATAAGGGACAGATTTTTAAAGTTAAGCATGTGAAACTGGGCCTGCATTTGGCCATGCCTAATTTAGCCATGGAAATATGGGCACACACAAATCAGGCATCACATGCACATATGGACTAGCTGACAGGGCACACTTGCAAACGCATGCTTTATGCAACGGATATTTGTCGGCAAAAACTGCAGCTAGCTCTAAAAATCTGGAGTTGAAGTAAAGGCAGAGCTCAATGAGAACAGAGTGCATTTTCTTTTGATTTTGGTATGTGGAACTGTTTTATTTTGCCTTGTTTTTAACATCTTTTTATTGATGAGTAAATAGCTAATACGAACGATATGGAAAATGCTATCACACTTCAATAACATTTTTATCTGTTGTTAAGGTTGAGCCAATGTTTGCAAGGCAGCTGTATTACTTTGCTCAGCAAAACAGTGGACATTTTCTGAGAGGCTATGATTTACCAGAACATGTCACTAGTCCAGAGGATTACCACAGATCTATTCGCCATTCCTCCATTCAAGAATAATCTCCTCAGAAGGAATGTGTTTAAGGCTTTGTAAAGATGATGCATATTGGAAGAAAAGAGCTGGATCACATTTTGGGGATCCAAATCACAGCTGGATTTATTCAGGAAAACAAAGTCTCAGAGACTGGAAAATGAACAACAGTATTGTACAATAGAAACGATGAGGCTTCAAGATTTGGATGGTACATTTCACATAGATTCTGCGGTTGCTGGGGATAACTGTGAAAACTGACAAAATGTTTGATATGTTTACATTGTTTAAACATTCTCCATGGTTTGAGGATGACTTCTTGCTGAAGACTTAAATTCAGAGTTTACAGTGTTATGATATTTGCAGAGCTATTTATTTGTGATTACAAATCTCAGGGCAGGGAAATATATTGGCAGTATTCCCAGCATGAAGCTGTAGCTACTGTGGGAAAGGTAGCACACAAGTGGCCTACGCATCTATAAATGTTCTGTTGTGAATAGCTACATATGTAAGTGGTTAAGAATTTAGATTGCTAAGCGTGGTAAACTTTTTATGCCTATATTCTTCTATGAAAGTTTCAGTGTGTATTTTTTAAAAAAATCCAGTCCTAACGAGATATATATTTTTAATGCCTGACATTTCTCTTCCAAGTGCATTTTGTCATTATCACTGCTGTTAGTGGATTGATACTCAGAACAGCACTTAGAAGAGTTCTCTAGATGGTATATTTGGGGTAGTACATTGTGAAGGGTGGTCATTTAACATTGCAGAGTCAGCAGGCAACTGATGCTTCTCTCTAACAATCTCTAGATCTGGGAGTGTTTGCTGTCTGTGTTGCAGGTGGGACCATTGACTTGATTTCTAGACCCTAGAATAAAACAGGTTTTTGAGACAATAACTGTAATCTTTGATACTTATTCTGTCATATATGATTCTTTTTTGGTGGTCACGCTCACTGGCACATATATGTAACATGAAATAGATTTCCAAGGTACAGATTTGGTAAATATTCACAGAAAGAGTCGTTGACTTACACAAGGTCAAATTCTGCTCTTGGCTGTGCAGCTACAGCTCCCTTCCTTGTGTGCAGAAGTCAGTGGGAGCCATGTGTCCAAAGAAGAGCAGACTTTGGCCCATAGCATTAGTAGAGCTGGGAATATCTATCTTAACTTTTGTTTTAAGAAGTAAAAAAAAAAAAAAAAGGTATAATTTCAGGAGATTTACAACTTTTAATGCTGGGTGTTGATTGTTTGCTTGCATATGCAAATGAACTTGGAACTCCTTTGTATGGCAAAGAGAGAGAGATCTGTCAATATTACTGTGTGTGTGTATATAACTGAAATTCTACAGTCTATGTTATGCAGGAGGTCAGACTAGATGATCATAATGGTCTGTTCTGGCCTTAAAAATCTGTGAATTTATATTTCTCATGCCAGAAAGATCCTCTCCATGATTAGAAATACACTTTGCTTGAATTTCTAGCTAGAACAAAATTGTATATGGTCTGACAGCAGACTCACATTCTAGGGAACTTTAATTTATACATCTTAAAGATGCATACTATTTTGGGATATAATATCCCCCCTTTTCTCCCCTCCCATAAGGCCAGTTTATCAGTTCATTATGTTTTAATGTTCTTCCTTACTTGAAATATCTTTCCTGACTTACGTGTTCTGAGGGGAATACTCTAGCTCATAGACATTCAAATCTCTGCATTAGTCAGCCTCCAAACCTTTTTAATTTGCACACTTCTATGTATATTTTAGTCCAGTGAACCATGCAGCGCTTCACTTGAAATCAACGGGACTTTTGTGTGCAGGACTGCAGAAATGAACTGATACACCGTATTGGATGTGGGTTTAACTTTTCCTAATAGTCATTGCTTCACTTGCTGAGTGTCTCACCACATGTCTCAGTATCAAGTCCTGGACCTCACCAGTTCAGTTTGGTAGATCAGATGTGTTGTTTTCTGAGGTGGGGTTAGTTCTTAAGGGCCTAATCCTGCATTGCCATCTCAGGCAAGAGGCCCAGTTAAGTCAGTGGGAGGTTTGTTTATGTAAAGATTGCAGGAACAGACCACAAGAAAGGAAGTCTGAAATATGAAAACATTCAGTGTTAGTTCCCTTAGCAAAGCATTGAAAAATATGTATTTTTTCCTTTGCTGAACTGTAGACATTGTAGCGAATAAAAATAATTGAGGGCCACATTCTGCTATTGGATGTCTGGAGCTCCCATTGACTTCAGAATTTGGACCTTGATGTCTTCTATGGCTTATGTGAAATCCTGATTCTTAAAATCGAGGCATAGTGGTATCTGTTTTCAGTATCACTGCACATTGGAAAGATATTGAACTATTTGTCCAATTCATCAAGTTTGACTTGGAATATGCTATTTTCAGGCTGATATTTCTAAATTCCTTAGGGAAAACACAAGAGGTTGTAAGTTAGTTATGTTGGTCCTTGACCCCGCTCCCATGGAAATCAATAGTGAAAGGCCCACTGATCTTCAGTAAGAACCAGATGATGCCTTATGGGAGCAAAGAATGGCACAGACTGTTAAGTGATCAGTTTTAATCCTTCTGGAATGTGAGGGGAGTTTCAGATTGTTCCATCAAGCGTATAAAGATCACAGCTTCATAAGCTTCTATGTTTTAGAATAAAGGCTACAGAAACACTGAAAGTTTGTAGATTCATTTACAAATTACATGTATTTTTTGCTGGTAGATATTTTAGGATAGGTTAGTGTCATGTAAGTCTAAAAGCTGATTGTGTTGAACTACTTGTTGTTTTGGAATGTGGTACCTTCCAGGAAAGCAGGGAATTGCAAGTATAGAATGAGGCAACTTCTCAAAATGTGTTCCAGGTTTTACCCATTATAGCCCCGGAGAGAAGAACTTTCTAAACTTACACTGATTTTACCAACCCCTTGGTAATGATGGCCAGCATTTCACAGGTTCATTGCATACAACCTAGTATTGCTGTTAATGGTACTGCCCCTATTCAGCTAAGCATGTAAGCTCTTACTTTGAGCATGTGCTTAAGTCCATTCCTACTCAGCAAAGCATGTGAGTGCATGCCGAATTCTAGTGCTTTGCTGAACTGGGGCCTAAAGCTTGAGGTACTGGTGTGTGTGTGTGTGTGTGTTTGAAAGAGAGAAGAGGAGTTGGGATAGGACCAAAGGGAGATGATCAAATTAAACAATAGGAACTGTCCTAGTAGAGTAGCAACAGCATATGCCATTGTACTCAGTAACCCAAAGCAAGAGGAGAGTCTGCAAACTGTGCAAGAGATCTACTAAGCCTTTTAGGAAGGGGAAACTATCCAACTCTTTGTGTCGCATCTTCTACCATCCAAAGTCAGAGGTACATTGAGCTTGGCTTTGGATGGAGCTTTGAGTTATACTCCCCTCAGAAGTACAGTGTAAAGTTAGTAGCTGTTGAAGAAGGAGGGATTAAAAAAAAAAAAAGCATCATCCAATAAGAAGTTGCATGTGATATCTAGTAGGACTGTCCATAAATTCTGACCTAATTATGAGTACCCTATTTATAGTGTAGGAAAGCCTCCAGGTGAAAATGTATTTTACACAATCAAAAAAGCCAGAAACATTTATTTTTGAAAAAGAGCAATGAATATCTAGAATGGTACCATGAATTACATTGTAAATTGATTTTTAAAGACTGTATTTGACTTATGTGACAACATGCTATTGTTCCAAATAACCAATGGATAAATAAAGTGGGGGAAAAAAACCCTAAACGTTCTCTTTGATTAAATGTTTTTACTCTGTCACTAATGTGAGAGCATTTGAATTACTTCCTACTTCTGTTAAATTCTGTTTATAGCTTCTGAAGTCTACTTCCTTCCTGGTAGGATTTCAGTGGTATTATGTCTCAAATGTTTTACTCCTAGCAAGATTGATGACAAAGATTGATCCGTGTTTTAAATGGAGTCCATTATAATTTGTCAATATTGTAATCTCATTCTAATATATCAACATTGCTACAACTGTCTGTGAGCTTTTGTAAGAGTTTCATGTCCAAATCCCACAAACTATTTGCTTTCTTTAAAAATTGGCTTTGTCTCACTTTGTGAAGCGGTTCAGTCTACTGTTAAAAGCTCATTAACAGTTGTGGGGATGTAGGTTAACCAGAAATGAGAAGATATATTTTAAGCAAAGTACAGCGTAAAAGGCTTTGTGGAAAAAACACAGGATTCACGTGAAAACCCCCATGCTTTGTACGTATGCTGTTTACATCAGCATTTGTCAGCAAAGTGGAGGTGGGGAAACACCATTCTGATCAGAGAGCTTTGAGGAAAAAGTAAAGCTTTCAGTCATGGGGCTGTAGATCATTGTCTCCTTCTAGACCCTAGAGATACCATAAATATGTGGTTCCTTTTTAATAAGAATAACCTTTTTTTAAAAATAGGACAAATCAATTTTTATTTTTTTCTCAGAAACAATTTTATGCCATTTGTGTCAATTTTAGCTGGGCTTGGCGTGGGATTTGTGATCACTATGGTATTTTCAGAAGAATTAATTATCTTATCATCTTTGTATGAAGTTTATAGAAGATTTCCATTTCATATTTATTAAGGACTAACTTTTAAAAGAGGTTGTTTGTTTAATTTTAGATGCTGTTGTGGTCAGTGGCATTTAGATAGATTGGATCCAGGAAAAATGTAATTTCAATACCCTTTTTTACATGCTGGCTGTTGGGGAATTATCAGGCAGCATAGTAACAAGCTAAAAGAGATTTAGATTTTAAAGGTGTTCAGACTGAAGGTTAAAATACCTTTAAATTACAAAGGGATGAATAGATCATTTACACATGTGCAGCTCCACAGACTTTCCTGGGGTTGCATATGTGTAAGCGAGGGTAGAAATTGGCCCCAAGTGTGTAAATACAGAAAACCAGCGGCTTAGGTTCTCTGAAGTGACATTCAAGAAGGAAGTAACATAGCATCTTAAAATAGAAATTCCTTGATGTGCCCCATAGGCTAAACATCTGAATATCTGAAAAACACTCTGATGTAGGATTTAAATGATTACATGGCAAGTTGGCACCTGTTTTTAATAATCAAGTAGACAAATCATATGTGAGTCCAGAAACAGGTAAGAAATCTTGGCTCTGATCCTGTGTGTGGTGCCACTGCTTTTCACTTCACTTCTGGCAATTTGTGAGCCTAAAGCTGGTGTAGGTTCCAGGGGGGTTGGAACAATTTGCATAGTGGGGGTGCTGAGAGCCATTGAATCAACTGTAAACCTTGTATATATGATGGAAAGCACTGCAAGCCAGGGGGTGCTGCCGCACCCTCCCCCACCCTTTGTTCCAGCACCCCTGTAAGCAACCATGGGAGGATCACCCCAGTGCTGGAGGAATCTTCCAGTGCCATAAAGCATATGGAGTTTGACCAGGTGAAAAGAGACTTGGCCAAGTTTTCCTTATGTACCTGGATCTTATGAACCCTATAGTTACTGGCTGCTATATAGGCCTCTTAAGCCACTTAGAAGCTGGTGTAACTGAGAGCAGCCTTTAGGCTGCTCTAAGCTAGGGTAGGGGATCAGCCCAACACACAGATGGCTTGGGATTGGAGGAGTAATAAAGCCAAGTTTGCACAAATGCCCATGCACTGTGCATACTTCAGCCACAGCTGAGGGTCTGAGTTCTTGTCACTTACTCTATTGGTTTATATGCTTAGATTACATATCTGGACAGAATTGTGATGAAACACAGAGCATCTTTTTGCAAATACATTTTTATTCTCTAGCATCAATTGCACAACATGACTAGACTATGTGCCTAGTCATGTCAAAAGAAAACTCCTGCCAGCTCTTTTATGATGTTGTCTGTTTGCCAGGTGATAGCAGATTTTGGAGCTTTACAGTAGGTCAGCTGAAATTAGTTTCACAGACTCACAGTATCATTGCTTGTTCTATCTTTATTCACAAAATATGCACAGTCCTGTCCCTTGAGCAGAGATGACAAAAATACCAAGACAATTTCATTTGCGGAAACCCCGGATTTTACATCTGTGTCCCATCCTGTAGCTGGGAAACAACTTCCTTTCTGACTGTCGGTGTCTCTTTTCGGCAGTCCCCTCAGTCCAGGTGTGATTGCTGTAGCAAATCCTTATGGGAGTCCTTTGGGTAAAACTCCCTTTGTTTAACCCTTTCTATGGAGACTTTCATATGCAATACTTACATTGTTCACACATGTATTTCACCGCTGTCTTTACCATAAGCAATGACGCAAAACATCACTGCTCATAAAAGATTGCTCCTTTGCACTTTATTAATTGAGGCCAACTTTTCAAATCTGGGTGCCTAAAATGAGACAGCTAAAGGAATGGCCTGTTTGTCAGAGATGCCAAACTTCAACATCTCCCATTAACTTCTATTAGAGTTGTGGGTGCTCTGTGCTTCTGAATGCAGGCCACTTGTTTAGGCACCCAAGTTGGAACTTGGGTTGTATGCTATCTTTAGTCTCGCTGCTCAACTCCTACCCATATTAATGGGGACTGGGCAGTTTTGTGTATGGCTCTGTCCTCTGCTCCTGTTTTTGAAAGTGCCCCCTGGCATGTCAAGTCATCTAAGCAAAAGCCAACCTTTACTCTAGGTCTTAGTTCCTTCTGGTATTTATGCCCTCCATCTCCCATCAGATGGCCAAGCACTATTCCCCCATGCAGGATCTGCAAGAAGAGGGAGAATGCTCCAGCAGTTAAGGCAATGGTGAGTGACTCAGGAGACCTAGTCCTAACTTAGCCACTGACCTGCTGTGTGAAATTGGGCCAGCCATATCATCTCTCTGTGGGTTCGTCTCCCATCCTATTTCTGTGTTGTCTATTTAGCTTGTAAGCTTTCCAGGGTAGAGGTTGGTTTTTACTATGTAATTGTACAGGCCTAGTGCAGAAGGGCACAGATTTTGATAGGCGCCTCTAGGCACTACCAGAATACCAGCAATTATTAGTAATAAGTTCTCGGGGCCTGCTGGTTATGATTCTCATTTTCTAACCCATAAAAATGTTCAGCAGGACCTTGCAAACCATCCAGGCTTGGAATTGCCACAGAAACCAAATATGTAGGATACTTCAGGCTTCTCTAACGCACTGATTGTTTTTTCTCAATGAGATGACTGAATCAATTCTTTCCTCCACAAGTGGAGGATTAGCATTTCCAGTTTCTAATGATAGTGTAGATAGAATGAGATAAGATCAAATTTCTCTGTCTTCTTCACTTTACTTCAGTTTCAGCTTTTCATACAGCTCGCAGCTTTATATCCTCAGAAACCAAAGTTCTGGGTCAGGACTAGCTGCACCTCCAATAAGTCATTTTCATTTCCTCTTTTCATGCATGACCAAGAGCTTCATCACTCTTCATGATTGTCCCCTCCCATGGAAAAACCCACGGGAGGGGTAGAGAGTGAGAGAGAGAGACTTCAAAAATATGGTGTGTTTTTAAATGCAGCGTGGCTGTTGCATCATCCCCTGTTTAATGCGGGGATGAGAACCTTCTAGAGCTAGGAAAGGTCATGGCTACTTTGTGAAATCCTGAGAATTTCAACCAAACCTGCAGAATTGTTGACAGTCTCTGCCAGTGGCTTCCCCTCCCGATGACTACTTGGCTACCCCACTGCAGTGGTGGTGGCTGTATGGGGACAGTAATGGTTGCCCCAGAAACACAAAGCTCAGTAGCTTTGTTGCCAGAATTGAGCTGGTTGTGGAAAAGAAAAGACAGATTTTTACAGATTTTCTTTTTGTTTGTTATTTAAAAAAACCCAAACCCACCAAATACTTTCCAAATGAAGGCCTGTTCTGACTGAACATTTTTGACCAGCTCTATCACAGAGGTTTGCTCTGTCCCCCAAGGGAACATGTGTAAGGTGGCTGCTTCCCTCCTAACCATCCAGCTGCAGCTCCCCAACATTGTGGTAGCTCTGCAGAGGAACTTCTGTGAGCTCACAAGTAGGAGGAGCATGCAGTGGAGATGCTACACCAGCCTGTGCATGTTTCCACTCCCTACTTGTGCATTTGGGCTTAAGTTTACCTGTATTATTGGAAAGGAGGGATCACGTGCAAGGTCCTTTTTCTCACCTCATACCAGTTTAACAATGGCATCATGCCTGATTTACACCAGTATAAGAGAGCGGCAAATCAGTCCCACAGTTCGGTGGAGGAAAGATGAGAGAGGTGCTCTCCTACATTATAAGGTCAGAAAGGACCTCTGTGATCATCTAGTCCAGTGATACTCAGACAGGCTCGCGAGCCACAAGTGGCTCTTTAATGTGACTCCCGTGGCTCTTTTGTAGCACATGATATTAAAACGTTGTGTGATATCATTATTAACCAGTCAGGATGCTTTTACTATGTTATTAATCAATTGTAGTTGATAAAAATAATAATACTTGGTCAGTCATTTTGCTGTAAGAATTATATATATAACATATATATAAAATAATGAATTCCCACTATTGTGGCTTTTTTGGGTAATGTTGGTCACTAATTTGCCTCCTGAACCACTGAGGTCTGAGCATCACTGATCTAGCCATTAGGAGGTTTGTATGCAATAATTAGGCTGGTTATTTATTTAAAGTTTGTCTGAGATGGAAGTGGGTGTCATTTAATAGCCACTACACAGGAGAGTGATAGCCTCAGTGGTTTGGGTAAATTCTTGCCTTGCTTACAGCCAGTACACTACAAGAAAGGGCTTACCCAAATACCTTATTCACAGTGTTTAAATTTAGATCTCTATCTGTAAATTACAAGGAAATGAATATATCAAGTTGCTCGGGTGACATGAACCACAAAAGGGAAGCTTAAGTAGTGGTGACCTCAGAACTTTGAAAAGGCCACCCCAAAACTTTGATTGGTTGACTCTTGTTAAAGGAACATTATCCTAGCCAACCTGAGAGTATGCCAATTTGCACCCTTTTAGTGGTGACTACATCTAATGTGGGAACAATGAGCGAAGAAAAGTATAAGAACCCTTGTAAATGTTAAAATATTTATTTCCCCCCACGCCCATGCCTAATCATTCCCACTGTGACACCACAAATGCTATTGTTAGGATTATTTCACATTTCTATGGCGTTATCCCCTCAACCCCACAACCAGGGTGGGTCCCATTATGCTAGGTTCTGTACAAATGCATAATCAATGACAACCGCTGACTCACGACCATTGCAATGCGTCATCTGGAATTGATGATATCTCTTCGCAGATCTCATCAATGCTGAATGCCTCCTTTCCCCTTGGCCAATGGTGACATTCAGCAAGGATATCCGGTGCTTAGCTGCATGCTCATTGAGAAGTTCACCTTCTGGAAGACATAGTTTATTCAGCCTCTAAAATCAGATTGGTAAGATCACAGCTCACAGACTGGCAACAAACCCAGAGGACTGGGTTCATTCATGAAGGTGGACATATGTTCACATAGGATTGGTGGTGCCAATGGCTCCTTCCAATTGACTGCCCAGGGAGATCTCTTCGTGCTGAGTTCTGTTCTGCTGATTTTGAACTTTGCAAGAATCCTTATCACAAGACCAAAAAAAATGTTAGTTTCATTATTTTTATTTTAGTCATTATTACAATGTCCAAAATTACACTCAGCATGTTGCAGAAGAAATAGCCCCTTTCCCAAAGAGCTTACAGACTAAATACAGACATGGCTTATCAAATTGATGCAGGAGAAACAAAGAAAGTCTGTCATCTTCAAAAAGCTCTCCCTTGACCTTCACTTACCTGTTAAGCTAGCATCCCATTGCCCTTCACCACTACATTCATAGGCTGTGCCATTTATAACCATTGTCTCTCGGTCCTCTCCTGCATCTCCATCTTGGATCACCTTTCATTTAGCTTCCTCCCCCTTCACTCCACATAACTTGCTCACCAAGGGACCAAATGTTCCTGAGCCAATCTCAGAACCTCTACTCCATCCTCCTCCTTGAGCGCAGCTGATTTTGACATTGTTGATGATTCCCTCCAGCTTGACATCTTGCTCTCTCTTGGCATTCATGATACTGATTCGGGATTCAGGAGTCTTGAGCAACTTCCTGCATTTCCAGCCATTTCTTCAACTTCCCTTTTTGTGGGTTCATCTCCACTCCCCCATTTTCCACAGAGGAGCCCTCACTGTCCTAGCCTACAGCTCCCTCCTCTTCTCTCCCCCTACACCCTGTTCTAGGAGCACCTGACTCATTCACACGGCTCTAGCATTTCTATGCAGATAATTCATACATCTACCTCTCCACTCTTGCTCTTCCCCTTCTCTATTTAAAAGTGACCAGATAAATATAAACTACAACAAATCAAATCACTTAGCTTAGTATAATGTGCTGAATAACCACCAAATGAAGTGCACCTAGTCTGTTGGGGAGATGTGGGAATTCATTTCTAAGCAAC
This sequence comes from Mauremys reevesii, assembly GCF_016161935.1. Classification (NCBI taxonomy): domain Eukaryota; kingdom Metazoa; phylum Chordata; order Testudines; family Geoemydidae; genus Mauremys; species Mauremys reevesii. The sequence goes on along the minus strand of NC_052624.1, from coordinate 170,096,305 downwards.
CTTTGACTGCCTATCATCCGCCCCACTTTCTTTGTTTCTCCTGCATCAATTTGATAAGCCATGTCTGTATTTAGTCTGTAAGCTCTTTGGGAAAGGGGCTATTTCTTCTGCAACATGCTGAGTGTAATTTTGGACATTGTAATAATGACTAAAATAAAAATAATGAAACTAACTTTTTTTTTGGTCTTGTGATAAGGATTCTTGCAAAGTTCAAAATCAGCAGAACAGAACTCAGCACGAAGAGATCTCCCTGGGCAGTCAATTGGAAGGAGCCATTGGCACCACCAATCCTATGTGAACATATGTCCACCTCCATGAATGAACCCAGTCCTCTGGGTTTGTTGCCAGTCTGTGAGCTGTGATCTTACCAATCTGATTTTAGAGGCTGAATAAACTATGTCTTCCAGAAGGTGAACTTCTCAATGAGAATGCAGCTAAGCACCGGATATCCTTGCTGAATGTCACCATTGGCCAAGGGGAAAGGAGGCATTCAGCATTGATGAGATCTGCGAAGAGATATCATCAATTCCAGATGACGCATTGCAATGGTCTGTGAGTCAGGGGTTGTCATTGATTATGCATTTGTACAGAACCTAGCATAATGGGACCCACCCATGCTTCTACTGTGAGGGGAAAGAGCCAGAGGAGAGTGAGAAACTAAAGAGGAGATGTGGGAGGGGGAAATGCTGGGACAAGGAGAGACAGAAGGCAGGAAGTGATAAGGTTGCAGTGGCAGGTCCTGTGAAGAAAAGGAGGAGGCCTCAGGACAGAGGAGAGGTTTTTAGGTGGGAGCTGATGGTCATAAATGAGCAAGGGGGTTACATGCATGGGAAGCAATAAGGGAGGGAAAGTAATGTGGTTTGGCAAGGAATATGACAGAAGTAAACAAGGACGGAGAATTAATTACTCCCAGAGAAAGTCTCTGTGTACTTAGGACTTTTGCCAGAAGGCACTGGGGAGGAGTGGAGGAATCAGATGTTGGGGTTGCACCAAGATTGGGTTTAGGGGGGTGGACTTTGTGCCTGAGACAGCAGCAAGACAGCCAAAACTGGAAGAGAGAATGGAGTGAATGAATTCAATAGCAGAGTCTGTTAGAGAAAACAGCAGAGAAATTATGGACAATGAAGGTGTAGAGGTCATGAAAGGGCCGGGTAGAGAGACACGAGGGTGGTGTGGAGATAGATGAGAAGATGGTGAGAGAGAGGGAACTGAGATACCAGAGATCAGATAAAGAACAATGTTTAGACTGAGAACTTTTTAAAGGAGAGTGAAAGTTAACAAGTGGTCTTCATGTGGTGAAGCCCTAGTGAAACTGGGATGTTGAATAATTCCTCAGTTCCTCACCAAAGTTGAGTAAAGCTTCCTTGGGCTTCATGTAAGAATTGCCCACAACCACACACATGTTCATACACACGATGCAGACACGGCCATCTGCATCTACATGTGTAAAGTGACATATGAATTTCTTTTTAACTTATGGGAGCAATTTTTAACAAATACCCTTTTGGTTTTACTTCAAATCAGAAGGGATTTTAACTGTCTAGATGTAAAATTGCTGACATCAGAACGAGTGAAATCAGGCTCATGTCCCAAGAATACAAGTTTGTCAATTGATTGCAACAATTCAGGAGAAAGAAAATGCCTGTGAAGCAACTTCTGTGTCAGAAATATTTTTAAAAGAGGTTTCAGATCAAAAGGAACACTGGGTTAAATTCCTCTCAGGCCCCAGAGGGGGTGGGGTATGTAGCCGTAGCTGAAAGAAACTGCAACTTCTTCTGACATAGAGATTCTTCAGGGGGCCAGCGCTGCCCTCTCCTCCCTCCATCCTCCCTCCCCACCAAATGGCTCGATATAGATCCTGGTTTGGGCTGATGCGAGAACATCCCTCCTGCTCCCTCCACCAGCAGGAATCTCAGGAAGTGACTGGTGAAAACTAAAGCTCCTGGGCCTGATCCCCAGCTAGTTTAAACTGATGTAGCTCTGCTGACTTCAGTGGAACTCTGCCAGTGTAAGCCAGTTAGGGATGTAGCCTATTTTCCTCCAATGGAATTCCTGCTCTTTGCAGAGATAGTCTCCTCTGGGCCCATTGCGCCATCACTGATCTTATTTCAAATCATGTCAGATGCTGGTCCCGCACTGATTTTGCTGGGAAGCTACACATTCTAAAAAGTCACAACCTGTTTAACTAGCCCAAAAGAATAATTTATTTTGCTGAAGTCAAAGTCGGTTTTGCAAGCAAAGGAAGTGCATGACTGAGCCCTGGATCTACAGTATTGTTTTGAATCAGCCATTTCCAGTATCCTTGCTCCTTCCCTTTTCATATGTAGTGACTTGACCTGAATGCTGAGCAGCTGCCTCTTTTGCTTTGTCTCCTTCCAGCTGCTTCACAGGTTGCCCTGTGATTTGTATAAATTGGCAGACAGAAAAAATCCCAGTGGAGTGTTGTTGGTGGAGTGCTACATAGTACTTTAAAACGTGAATGACTTGTTAGTAGAATGCCAGTAGCACCTAGAAACACTGGCTGAGAGCAAGGCCCTACTTTGCTGGGCACCCTAAGCATGTAATAAGAGCTTACAGTCTATCTAAACAAGATGGGAGAGAAACTGAGATGCAGAGAGATGGAGAGATTTTCCCAGGGTCACACACAAAGTCTGTGGCAGAGCCAGGAATGAAAACCAGATTTTATAATTTCAGGCATCCCAATCCAGCATGTTAACCACAAGACCATCCTTCCTCGACTCACATTGCTCTGCACTAGCTGGGTACAGTACAGGGCTGTTGGTTTAGTCATGATTCTAAATAGATTTGAATCAAGTCATTTAATAAATGTGTCCAAATGAAATATTCATTAGCTTCTTCAAGCTAGTGTTTATAACTATTTAAGCAATGATAACTGGGATTTTACGATGTGCCCGTGACAGGTTGGGAAGCCCTAATTGTATGTGAAGCAACGTAATACCACATATGGCCCCAATCCTGCAGACAAGTTATGTCTGTGTTTCACTTTATTAGTGTGAGTTCTCCCATTGAAGTCAATGGGAGTAAAGTGAAAGTGTTTGCAGGATCAGGGGGGTAGGGGGGGTTTGCCATGGAAATAATTATCTCACTGACTGATTTAGTCACTGCAGCAGGGTATTTGCAGTCACTAGTACATGAGCACTTGGTTAGGATAACAGACAAGCAATAATCTGGTTGAATTGAAAAGAAGAGCAACAGTCTAGGCATTTCAGAGCATGTGGGAGGAAGTGGTGTGTTTCCATTGTGACTGGCAGCAAAGTACGACTAGCTAAAAACAAGGTGGTTTGAGGAACAGCTTGCGTGTTGATGGCATTTCCCTGTTCTGTTTGTCAAGTAAAGGTGGGAATGTAAGCGTCAGAACTTACTTGAATCTCTCCTTTTACAAGAAAAGCCAAGCAGCCTCCACTGGAACTATTCTGAGTGCCTGGCTCTTGTTGACAGCCAGGACAAATGTGGTTGTGTTGTAAATGCTTGTGGGTGAAACAGAAAAAAAGCTCAAATGCACGGGGTACTGGTGATGCTAAGGCATCTGTCGGGAGTATTGAAGCACTGTGAGCCACAGTACTCATTGCAGTACCCTAGTGAACTGCCTTGTTGTTATACCTAAAAGCAGAATGACAACAATGAGGCAGAGTCCTCACCAGTTTCACACTAGCGTAACTCCATTGATTTCCATAGCATTATCCTGGCATAAAACTGAAGTAACCCAGAGATGAATCAGTCCCATTACTCGCAACGTGAATGCTTATTAGACACATAACCCAACAGCGTATAATCCTGCATGTATGCCTAGATAATTTTTGCCGTGTGTCTAAACTAAAGAGACCTTATGGCAATTGTGAGCTGATTGCAGGGCTTGGAAGGTGTTAATTCCCTAGTTCGCCTTCTGACCACATTGCCAAGTCAATGGATGACTTTGCCCAAGAGACACTAAAACAATGCACTTTAAAAGAAAGTTGGCTGTAGATACCTAATTTCAGTATTTTCAGTGAGTTAATCTTTCAGTCAGTCTCTGGCGAAAGACTGAGAGTGACAATGACTGGTATAACTAGCAACTTTAAGAGAATTATCTGCCACATTATCAGAAGCACCCACAGGTGCATTATCATCATAGGTGAGTGAGGCGTTTGGCATCTCCCCTCCTAGGATCTGGGGAGAGCTAGAACTGGGTGGAGTGGAGATGGTTGTGTATATCTGTGGGGGAGGCAGGGAGGCTATAGATGGATTTTTTTTCCTGAGGGACTTTGTTAGGAGATTGATGCAATTATTTTGAGGGTCCATGATCAGGGATTAATGCGTGACTATGCGTGTGGAGTGGAGATGGAGGGGGATTAGGCACTGTATTGGAAGGAGAGTTGATGAATTTGCTGTAAAACTAAGGGCTCATCTCATAATTTACTTGGGCAGGAGAGGAGGGGTCATCTAAAAATTATCACATTCTTCTCTTCACTTCAGTCACTCCCTGATCACTTCATCCTACAAACCTACCCAGCTCATCCACGCTATAGTCCCCAAGGGAGTCAGTCCCTGTCCTTCCTCGGGTGTTCATTATGGAGAAGTTTCTTTCCCAAAAGCTTTGAGGGCTAGCTGCTTGAAGGGCTATATTAATTCCCATGTGATACCACTGCAGTTGTAACCAACAGGGCTGCTCAAGCTTACAGCCCCACTGTTTTAGAAGGTGGAGGGACCAGTGGCAGGGCATTCTTAGTGAAGGGTCTTTCATTACAGCTCATCTTGATCTGCCAGAAGATGTATTTGGTGACCTTTTGGGAATGCTGCAATATTTACGTTTTTCTAGTTTCCTTGAGGGTTGATGGGGCTACAGCATACATGAGAAGACAGTTATTTGTTTTAAAATTCATGGCACCTTTTAGGTAGAGTCTTTTACATTTCCTTCTGTCACATTCTCAGATTATTGCTCGTGTTTTAAATTTTGCGTGTGGAGAGCCTGAAGATGCCAAAATCTGAAGATGCCAAAATCTTCTGCACCACCTGCTGTGGGGTTTAAAGACAGATGCTGTGGAAAACAGCGCAAAGGATTCTGAGACATATCTGAGGCCCAAAGGTGCCTACTACACACAACTGAGGAGAATCAAGGACATCTCTTTAGAGGGGATTATTTGGCCAGAAACGTCCCATCAAAGAAGAACTGGATTGGCCTCAATGGTGAATAGCCTGTTGCTGAGTAACCAGAGTGGATTGAGTCAGGGGCGGCTCTAGGAATTCCGCCACCCCAAGCAGAGCGGCGCACCGCGGGGCGTGCTCTGGTGGTCGCCGGTCCCGCAGCTCCAGGGGACCTCTTGCAGACGTGCCTGCGGAGGGTCCGCTGGTCCCGCGGCTCTGGTGGACCTCCCGCAGGCATGCCTGCGGACGGTCCACCAGAGCCACGGGACCAGTGGACCCTCCGCAGTCATGCCTGCGGGAGGTCCGCCGGAGCCTCCTGCTGCCCTGCCGGCAAAATGCCGCCCCAAGTGCGCGCTTGGCGCGCTGGGGTCTGGAGCCGGCCCTGGATTGAGTAGTAACACAGTGGCTCCTCCTTATACATGACTTCCTAAGTAGCCAACTGTAGTCCTTAGCTTAGTCCTAAAACCATCACTGCTTGCTTGAACACAAGCCATCAAAGAGTGTCAATCGTTGGAGTCCAAGACATTCTGTATTCATAATAGTAGGAATAAACTGGCAGCACAGAATCCCTAGAAATATTATTCTGGAAATGTCATCAGAGGTCAGGAGTCTTGAACTTATCTCAGTGTTCCCATTATACCCAATAGCCCAGTGGTTAGCTTTGAATTTGCGTCAGTCAAATGTAGGCCAAGTACCTCAATTGCAGCAGTGTAAATCTGACAAACCGCATTGGTTTTTAAGAGGGCCAAAGAGCATTTTTTACAGTTACATTTAAAATCAATACTATCATTTCCTCCCTCAAGAACCACTTTGGCCATTATGTCAACAAGGAATCAGTCCATTGGCGATACTTAGGCTAAGCAGTAGTTGGGGAGAGATTATTTTATTTATTTGATTATTTAATTCTAACAGAACCTTTCACATTATTTGGAACCATCAAGTTGTGCAATAATTAGTTTGCATAAGCACAGAATCTTATTGTGGTTATTCCTGTCCTGTCTCTCTCTCCCCACCCTGTCTTCTAGGGTTTGTTACACTTGCTTGTTAAGTCACATTTCAAATTTTGTAAACTTTTTGAGGCATATGTGTTTGTGCTGTACCTACCAACACGGGGCTCTGATCCTGACTGGGCTACCATAGTACAGTCAAAGAATAATAATAGTAAATGGAGAAGGCAGGGTATGTACAACAAACACATTCAGAAAGGAAACACGCTTACAGAGTGATCGGCTGGAAACCATCCATCACAATAGCAGCAGAGTATACAGAAAGCACCATCATAATTGTCGTATTTACTCTCCTGAAAGCTACATCTCCCTGAAGCTTCCCAAAGTAACCAGATCATTCTTTGGTCCAAAAGGACTTTTTCAGAAAACAGGTGGGCCGAGAGTTTTCAGTTACTGAGGTGATTTGGATGCCCTAGTCCCATTAAAATTAATTGGACATCTAGATCCCTTTGGCAGCTTTCAAAATCTCAGCTCCTGTGCGTGTGCAAGCCGAAATGAATAGCAAAAAAAAAAAGTGAACCAACCTTTTTCAAACAAGGGTCGTGCTGGTGTGAAGCTGTCGGGTACGCTTCAGGTCAATCTTTATTTAATACAAATCGTTGCACTCAGCCCTTCTGTAAAAACCACAAACAATGAACAACTGTTACTGGTTTTGTTAGATGCTACTACTACTGGTTTCATATCAAGTCACTGATTTCTTTGTAATGATGTGTATCTGGGACATGCAGTCTCTGGAATGTGGCATCCATGACTGCTTTGTAATACTATCAATAAGGATTACTTTATACTTTTAACTCAAGGTAAAAATGTTATTCATTTCTCTGTTACGCAGACAAACAGCACCATGCTTGACCACATTTACTTATGTAAACACGAGTGTCTTTTCTCCTGCGGTTGGCATCAGGAACTCCACGCTAGTGATTTTCTGTTTTATCATGTTTGACTTAACTAGCTTCCTCATCCCCACGTCTCCCCCCCCTTACTGTTTTGTCTCTTTCATATGCAAAAATGTTTGCTGAGGGGAGTTAGATGGTTTGCATTAGTTGCATATTTGTAGTGTCATTGGCTTAGCTGGGTAGATGATGGTTGACTTTTAAGAGGAAAGGGAAAACAGAGGAAGTTTTTACATTTCCTCTGTAACTTTAAACAGTGCTTTAATGGTCCTGGAACGAGAGCCTTCCTTTCAGCTAGGGAAGGAGATGGTCCACTACTCAGAATGCTGGAACTCAGAGCATCCGGTGTTCAAATCCCTGTTCTGGATGACCTTAGACAACGCTGAGGGAACCATTTTCAAATGTGCATAAGGGCTAGAATCACCAACGGGCCTTAGGTGTTGCAGTGCCAGACTTTTTGGCACCCTGCTACACACTGGAATTCACAGCCCTGAGCAAAGCACCCCGGCAGCCCATGCATTGTATAGGGAGCGTTAGGCGCCTAAGAAAGGGATTCACAGCAGCCAATAGGAAATGCTGAGGACAAGGGTGGGGATTAGGGCTCACCCCTCACAGGTCATTAATTCTCTGTTAGCGATTCCTAGCCCTGAACTGTCTCTTGGAGCTAGGCACCTAAGCCAAGGCAGCCCTTTTGCCTGAAAAACCAGTGGTTAGGGCAGCCACCTGGGTTCAAGTCCCTGCTCCAATTCAGGCAGAGGAAAATAGGCCCCTTACGTCCCAGGTGAGTACCTAGCCACTGGGCTATGGGCTATCAGGGGGGGGCCTATGCGTGCGCACCCATGCACTCACACACACAGTGTTTTGTGAGGGTTAGCTATGCACTGTGCACATCTACTGGATTGGGCCCCACAGATAAGATAGGAAAGTTTGGGGAATCCTGCCAGGGCTTAGGTACCAGATAGCCCTTTTAAGACTCAGTGCCGCACAGCCTAAGTAAATCCCTGTCTGGTTCTAGCCCTTAGAAGCCGAAGGGTTTGTCTGCACTACAATCACAAAGTGGGCCTGCGCCAGCTGGGCCACAACGGTGGGGGTGGGGGGCAAGCAGCCCCTGGCCCATGTCCCAGCCCTCCAGAGGTCCCCATCCAGGGTAGGTGGAGGTTCCATGCCGCAGCTACCCACGAGGGTTGCCAAGTGTGTTTGGCTGTATTCCTGGAGATGTAGTCACATGACACAAGCTTTAATTAAAGCTTAATCTTTAATTCCTGGAGATGCCACACCAGTCCTAGAGGGTTGGCTACGCTACTTCCCACAGCTGTCCACGCGGCTCTGAGGCCCCGCTCCCCTGGTCAGAGCTGGATTGGGGTAAGAGCTATGGGGATCCGGGGGGGGCGAGGGGATGTGGGTTGGGGAATATTGGCAGGGAGCGGCTTTCGGCCCCCGGGCAGGGGAGGAGCTGGCTCCAGCTTCTGGCTTGGCTGGGGGAGGGGCCTCATGGGGAAGAGAAGGAGCAGGGGCCCCTGCCCCCACTTTTGGGAAGGCTCTGCTGCCCTTGACCCAAGCTAGTGGTAATCCAGCTACCAGAGCAGTGAAGCTGCAGAACAGGCTTCTGAATGGGCTGTACAAACCTGCCTGGGAGCCTGGGTAATTATTTAGATGGCTAATCCTCTCTGATGCCCATGCTGCCAAGCTTGCACTGCTAGTAAAGTAAAGCTAGCGTGGGTATGTCTATGCCGGCTGCAAGCCCGTGCCTTAGGGTCTGGCTCCGCGCTGAGCTGGGAAGGTGCGTTCCAACTTGAGACGACAGACGTAAGCCAGCTCTCATTGAGCTAGTGCACCATAAATAGAGTGTATCCACAGAAGCAAAAGCCAGCCTGAGTTTATGCCCGTCAGGGATCCTAGGTATGTATTTGGGGTGGCTAGCCCCTCCCATTACTTGTTCTACGTTCTATTTTTAGCACGCTAGCTCAGTTAGAACTAGCGTGAGTTTGTTGAGTTGAGCCAGGAATTCCCCCCCGACACGCTTTCCCCGCTCCAGGTGCAGACATAGCCTTCGTCTCACTGAAAATCACCCCTGGGCCTGGTGATACTTATGCTGGGGTGTGATTTCCCACTTGTGTGGCCATACCTGTGCTAGCTTTGTTCCAGCTGGTGCCTAAAAAAATAGCAGTATAGCTTGGGTAGTATGAACCCAGGGAGGGAGTGGGGGGGCGGCTTGCAGTGCGCTAGCTAGGCAGAGCTGGCGCACGTGGTACGCTGGCTACGTAACTCTTTTAGCTGGTAGCTTAAGCAGCACTAGCCTGGGTACATCTACAGAAGCTGGGCATCATACCTCTCAGCTCACATGTAGCTGTCACCCTCGTGTCCTGTCACCTGTAGGCTCACTGCGCCTCAGTGCTCAGCTATGAAATGGGATTAATTGCCCTAGCTAGCTAGTGAAAAATGGCGTTACATATGGTCTGTGCTGCAAAAGATTGTCAGCATGGTTCTGAGCCGAGTGTATGGTACTGTAATGCCATTGCCAGAAAGGCATTGCTCCTACTTTACAGCACTGTAAATGAAAGGGGAAAAAAAAATCAGGTCCCTTGGTACTACTCAGTACAAAGATGTGCTCAGGGGTGTCACCTCATGCGCTCAGCTATCAGGAACTGGAGCTGATAAAGCAGCCTTCTCACCAGAGTGGGCCACTGCCAAGCAAATCTTTCCAGGTATTCACCAACCACTTCTGGCTTGAGTCGCCACTTCACATTCACACCTGAGCAAAGTGGGTGTACAGTGCTAGGAGTCTGAGCTGGTGGAATGTGTGTGGGCATAAATGACTGCACAGGGTGCGAGACGGGGAGATCCAGGCCCTTCCGTGCAGCATGATAGCAGCCTGCTTTGGTCATAAGGCCCATGGCCCAGTGCCTTACCAGTGTCTAACTGCCATTCGTTTTACTGGGCATTAGGTGCCTAAAGACCTTTGAGGCTTTGGGCTCACATTGGCCTGTTTGCTGCAGCTGCATAAGCTACTGGGATGATGCTAAACGCCCCCCCACCCAACCTAGTCTGAGGGGTTGGAGGGAGAGGGAAAGCAAGGGGCTCAGTCCAGCTAAAGGCTATGACTCAGAGCCAGTCACAGGGGCAGCTCTTTTGCTACGTGGGTGGCGAAGAAAGGCTAGCCACCAATGCTGAAACGCCTCAGATCTGAGCGGCACCAACATGTAGCGTTAGGCGTACCCCACCCTCAGCCAAGGAAGAGCTCCTCACTAGGGCTGCTTAGCCTAGCTGCTGAGCGGGATGATGCTGCAGTGACTGCCCCGACATTTAGAGTGTGACATTTAACTGAGGCTGTACGGAACTCTGACACCGCACGCTGCGCCAGCATGAGACCACTGCATTCTAGTGCCTATTTCCTAGCTCATAAAGAAAAAAAAAATCTACTGTTAATTGCCTATTACTGCTTTTTCCTCCCTTTTGCTCTGAATCAAGTGTTGCTGACATGGTCTGCAGTAACAGCAGGCACCACAAGGACAATCAGTACTATACTAGTTGGGCATTAACAAGTGAAACCAAACTTTCAAGCCTAATATTTGCGTTGTACGTGCCAATTTATTATTTTTTTTTGGTGGGGTGGGGGGGAGGAAGCTTTTGAAACTGAGCACCACCCACAGTTGCCCGTCAGTGACTTGTCTGTGGTTTGTTCAACTGGTTTATTAACTTACAGCTAGGTGGGATAAGTCCGACTCTTACAGCCTGTGGTCTTAGCCTGTTTTCATCTTCAACAGCAGCATCGTGGGAATCTGGGTGCATCCAGGCCTTACTGGATGTTGTGGGAGGGACAGCTCTTTCCATTGCTGTCATGGGTCTGTCTTAGATCTCAAGGGAGCCCCCTTCTTCCAGGCTTCTGTCTCTGGGCGCTATGGGTCACCCACCAAACAACTGTGTGGTGATGGGCTGTCTCTGTTCTCTGTACAGGCGCCATGTAACAGGCAGCTGCACTAGGAGAGGGATGGACTCCACAGCCAAGCCAACACTGGTGGCAGGGGACAGCTAGGGTGGGAGGAGTAAGCTGAGCGCTAGGAGTAAGCCGGGCCAAAGCAATTCAACCATATTCTGCTAAGGCAGGACAATGAGCTGTGGGCAGATAAGCAGACAGACAGGACCAGGTTGAGACTGAGGTACAAATTAAAGAATCAAGTGCCACTAAAGCTCACAAACCTGTCCCCCTCAACCAGCAAGCATGGAGCTCAAGAGCGTTAACCAATTTCCTGGGAGGTGGGATTCCTTGGGTTTGCTGCGGCAACATGGGGCTGACGTGTATCACCTCTTCCAGTTCTACTGTTCGGGTGCTGTGTTAGCGCAGGTGTAAAACCGTTTGGTGAATACCACTATTACTCAGCGCAAGGGGCTCTGCTCTATGTTTGACTTGAACTGTGCGCCTCTGAGTACAGCTGTTGGGACCCAATGTTTGTGTTACATTATTCAGGAAGAGTTCAGTTTTAACTGGAGCGTGTGGACAATTCTGCCACCTGTATAATGTCTGGGGCAGGGAAAAAAAACCCCACATGCTGCAGATCCCCTGACCTCCTCTCCGCCTTCAGGTCTGAAAGGATTGTGGAAAGCAGCACAGGGAGGTTCTAGATACAGCTAAGTGTTTTAATGCGTGACCCCCATTGTTCTAAAAACAGAACACTGAGTCAGATATGGACCAGAAGGAGACACCTCCATTTGCTCCAGCCTCGTTAGTCCCTGAGGTGTACTGATTTTACTTATGTAGTTATTGTATGAATTGAATCTAGCAGGGGGGATGAATGTGTGTTCATTTGGTAAAATGAAGTTAATAGCAGTGGGGTGGTCATGCGTGGGGAGGTCCCTTTTTTAAATGGTTACAGTTCAAAGACTAACCTGCACCCATTGAAATGAGCTTGATTTTCTTTTACATTTAACCTTTTTTTTTACAGCTCCATTCTCGCAGGGACCATAGTGCTATTATTTTCATTATTGTGTGCCTGCCTGCTTTTCAGCGACATGCTCAAGCTGCAAAAACTGAAGTCCCTCCTATCCTAAGGTTTTGGGCTGTTTGATGCCGGGCTATCCCTCTTCATTGTTGGAGTACACCATAACCAGTTTATGATGACATCATTGAGGCCAGTCCTCACTGCCAGGCTTCACACAGTTGCAGGTGTAAGGGGGTGCAGGGGCAGGGGCAATGATGGCTTACAGACAGGCTTATGCCCCTTGATTTGGAGGGGGCAATTTAGAGCAGCCCCTGGCCTGCACTAAGGTGTTCTTATCTGCCACCACTCTACTCTGTTGCAGCATTCTAGCCACACCCCTTTCCCTGACCTGCCCCCTCGAGGCTTGAGTTAGAGATGGCCATATCAATACTGCACAACCTGAGCTTGCAAATGCTCACAGGGGCTTCCTGGTCTGGTGAAGCCACTCGTCTGCCTCTCACAACAGTACAAAGCAGACATAATGGCAACCAACGATTCCCTTCTCTGCTCGATGGGGAGAAAGGATTTGAATAAGGATAGCACACTCTCCTAAGAGCTATGGGCTAGTCTGAGGTAGGGCTCCCTCATTCTTTCCTACTGAAGCTGTTCCCCTTTGAACAAATAGCCATTGGTGAGACCGAGAGGACAAAAAATGATTCTAGTCCAGTGGTGAGAGCATGGAGGTGGGATCCCCAAGGTCCGGGAGTCCTGCTCCAATCCCTCTTTCATTATTAATACAAAGTGGAACAGCCTCAACAGGTGAGGATGAGGTGCCCACCCCTCACCAGAATACCCCATAGTTCTGTAGTTACAGCACTCTTCTGAGAATGGGGCCCCTATTCAAAGCCTTTCTCCCTATCAGGCAGATATGGGGACTTGAATCTGGCTCTCCCCCATCTCAGCCGAGTGCCCTAACCATAGGATCAAAGTGAGCAGGGAGGAAGTATCACGTCCTCTGTTCTCTTGCAAGAACAGTTTAGGCACCTAAGCTGGCTGACTCCAGGAGATGATTCTCAGCTGTAGAGTGCTGGCAGAGAGTGGTATCTCCCTCTAGTCTGGATTTAGGGGCAGGGCTAAAGCCACACCTCTCTCATTGGCTATCTTAGGCAGCTCCCCACCTAGCATTCTAGCTTTTGTGGATCCCATGCCCACCTCTCCCTATGCATTGTGCTGGGAACCCAGGTGCCTTCTCAGGCTTTGTGGACTCCAAAGATTTTCAAGATGCCTAAAAGTGGAGCCAGGGCTTGGTGTTTATCTTCCTTTGAGAGGTGGTGCTTAGGTCACAGTCCTCTCCTCAGCATTTCCTATGGGTTAGCTTAGCTTAGCTTAGCTTGCTGGCTTCTGATGCTTCCTTTCGTGGGCACCTCTCTCTTCCCTTTGTAGACGGGGCCTGGGCACCTAACTCGGAGCTGTGATTTCCACCTGAGGGCAGGCTGCCTAGCAGTTAGCTAGTGCAATACTCATCTTAAGTACCCCTTGGCCTTGAGGGGTTAGGCAATGCAATGCCTAAGTTCCTTTGGGGATTTAGCCCCATGACTAGCCCAAGGCCATATGGGGAACCTGGTGCAGAGCTGTAAATAAATCCCACATTTCCTGAGTCCCAATCCAGTGCCTTAAGCATAAGGGCCCAGGTATTTAGGTGCCTAACATGGGAGTTAGGCATCTGTCTACTTTAAGGATCTATGCCAAGCTTCTTACATTAAGTGCCAGGCAGACACAGGGACCCCCATTGACTTCAGTCAGGAATCTGCAGGGGGGAGGCCTGTTTGCTTAAAAGCAGTGCAGCATCAGGACCTTAGCCTGAGGAATGGGCACAGTTGCCCCCAAAAGAATGGGGAGCCCTGGTCTAAGAAATACTAAAGAGACAGATTGAATCAACAGATGCAGCTGAAGAGTGGGAGTGAGGAGAAATTCAGTCACATGTTCACAAAACTCTGCAGTGCTTAATTAGGAAAGAGTAGCAGGGATATACCACCAGTGAGCAAGAGGTTCCAGATGTTAGGGCCTGACTTTCAGAGGCACTGGGCACCTGGAGCAACAATTGACTGAACACGTGGGTGTTCAGTCCTTCAGATAAACAAACCAACCCTTATTTACAAACCCACGTTGTTGCTGAAAAGTTAGTGCAATAACTTGAACTCTCATAGGAAGTCTCTAATCACACAAGTTTCAGATCTCTTATTTGCTTTTTTTTCTTACTTTATACATGGTATTGCACATGAAAACGATATTAAAAGAGCAATATGAAAGTTGCAAATTCAAGTGCTCAGAAGTTAGGAAATGCCAGAATTAAGGTTGCCTCATTGTGCGTGCATGTCCATAATTTCCTAGTTTTTTAAAAAAAGCAATCTAAAACACCTGAAATTCCCTCAGGTAGCATCATATTGATGTACACATTCATCAGCAGCAGGGATGGAACCTTTAGATCTGCTGCACAGACCTCTGTCACTTGAGCTAACAGAGTGACTGGTAGCAGTAGCAGGTTGTCATCCCCTGCATTTGCTGGGGATGAGATGCCATTAAGTTTCAAGACTATTTGCTGACAGCAGAGGAATGATGAGAGTCAGGAATCTTGAGTTCCATTCCAGGCTCGGGAGGGGAGAGTGCTCTAGTGGGCACAGACTCTTCTGCCCATTCTCCCACAATCATGATCACTTCTCCCCCATTCTTCTCCAGCCTATCATAGTCTTGTCTCTTGTCCATGCCTGGATCCCTGCCTCTCCAATCATCAGGATCCTCATCCCAGTCTCAGGCTCCATGCCCAGTCAGTCCTCTGTGCTCAGTGTCCGAGTCCCAGTCTCCCCCTTCTCACACTGAGTTCAAGTCTCCTTGCGCGGCTAGTCCTAGTTCCCCCTCCCCAACCCCTCATCCAATCTGTTTCTCCCCAATCCTGCCTCTAGCTCCCAGTTGTAATCTCCCTCCCTCAGATAATCTCAGTCCTTCCTACCCCCTCCCTGGATCCCTGTCCTCCCTTCTGTCTCCAGTCTCATTGTCTAGCCACTTCGCCCCAGCACCTTGTCCAATCTCAGTGTCCCCCCGCCCACCCCCACCCCAACTCCCAGTCTCCCCATCACATGATTTACAGTCTCCTTGACCAACCGATCTTAAATCTTCCCCCCATTCTCAGTCAGCATCTCCTCTCCCTTCCAATCCCACTCGACCCAGAATCTTTGACCTGATCTAATCCTGTCCCTCCCCCTGTTTAGGCTCTTGTCCCTTATGCATTCAGATCAGATGGCTTCCACCTCCACGCTGCTTAGGTGGCAGGAGAGAGAGAGAGAGAGTGTGTGTGTGTGTATACACGTAGCACTGCAGGGACAGGCTTCCCACTCTTAGATCCAGTGCCTGGTCCCATCCCAGTCTGGAACAGCTGACAGCAGCTATTACAAGGAAAATCCAGCTTCTGGGTGCAGCATGTTCAGTTGCTCTGGAGGGGGTAGGTGGTGGTGGTGTATGCACAGTTTGGCCACATGTAAGAGCTGTGAGGAGATAGAACATGGTCAGATGATAGAAACTTTGGAAATTTTAATTGTTAAGCTCTAGCTAATCTTCACTGAGCATGTGGAACCTGATTTTTCACAGGCTTATAACTTGGGCAAATTTAAGCAGATTTTCACTGCAATGATAAAACACACATCCCTGACACAAAGCTCACCCCTTCTTCCCCATCAAATTTCAAGTCACTGCTGCAAAGAAAAGGTCACCAGAACTATTTAACATGAAACCAAGTACTTTTTCTTAGCTACATTCTTGGTAGCAGCTGAATGATTTTGGCTGAAATCTTGAGGAAAAAAAAATTCAGCCTGAGACAGACAATCAGGATGGAAAATTTCATGCCTAAGAATTAATGTTTAGCAAGTTATAATCAACTGAAAACAGGATCTTATAATGGGAAGTGTCAAGCAACCTTAATAATAGGTAGTGCAATCAGCTCTGGCTATAATACAGTCTTAACATTTTCAAAGCATTAAAGCTATTGTCTGCAGTTTATTTGCCATGACAGTGAAGAACTAACCCTCTTTCTTAAAAAAAAAACCAACCAAACTTTTTTTTTTGACTGGAAGTGAATGGAAGTGTCTACTGCTCCATTTTACAAATGAACAATGAGGTTTCCTGAAATGAAGAGCTGTCTTTTATTCTGAGCTGGCTTCCATGAAGTGTGCATGAGAACATCTTACTCTTATCACTGAAATTGTTATGGAGGAACAAGAGACTGTCCAAATCAGCTTTGCAAGTGAGTCATTGGTCTTTGGGTTTCGTAGCAAAAAGATCTGAGTTTCAAGTACTTTCTAAAACTTGTCAAGAAGTTCTAGATGGTTATAAGGAAACAAGTGAAACCATTTTAATCACTTCCTTCTTCCCCAGCATTTCTTTCCCCTCTCCAAATTAATAGCAAACACTGTATGGTACATTTTGTGGAACTAAAAGAAGTGTCAAAGCTGCAAGATCAGACAATACAAATCCAGAAAATACTAGATAGACTTAAGGTGAGAGGTAATAGTAATAAAACAAGACATGCATGAATAGGGAGAGGAGGAGTGGGAGAAGGAAAAAGAGGAGGGGTTAGGTGGTATGGAGGTCTGGCATTCTTTGAGTAGCTTTGTCAAGTTGCAAAACTGCTTAATTCCACAATTCTGTTAGCCATTCTGTGAAGTGTGCGGTATTTGGAAACAGACACAAGCTATAGGTCATTTACCTTTTTGTACTTTTAATTGGCTGCTTCTTAACGAAAATAAAAATTTAAAAAGTGTAAAGCCCGCATCCTACAATAAGTAGGGAGACCCACTGCAGTCACATAGGGTGTCAGTTTCAGTGGAAGTCTAAATGGGCACACCAGTCCACACAAGCTACATGTGGTTAGATCAGGGCATATGGGCCAGAGTCCAGCACCTAAATACCTTTGAGGATCTGGGTGTAAATGATTATCATATCACAATCCTTACAACCCGTTGGCTGAGATGATCTCCCAGGATTGCTTATTGCTGATGCTCTTTGCCATTAATTTTCTTTCCTACTTGCACGATTTCTCTCCCCAGCAGCATACTCCCAGAAGCCACGTGCTTGCTCCTTTCTCTGGGTCTTCTCGCTCTCTCTTCTTTGATGACATCTCTCTGTGGCCAGGCCTCTGTTGCCTGTGGCAGAGGTGAGATGTCTAGAGAATAATAAGGAAAAGCTACAGAATTTTTTTTTCCCATTGGAACAGACAGCACAAGAGCCTTCAAAAATACTTCACATTTTATAAGATCCACAAGTCAAACAGGTCACATAGGAGAGTTCCAGGCACTCATGGAGACTTTGGGCCAGATCCTCAATTGCTTTAAATCAATCTAGCTGATTTCCACCACCTGTGGACTTGGTCTAAATTGGAAAAGACAGATTAGATTATCTAGTGCTGGCTAGATCATTTATGGACCATCAGGACTCTGTCTCAAAGTAAATAACATGTTTATTAATGATAAATTATTAATAATAATTATGGTTATTCTTCATGTATCTTGTGGTAGTACTCAAAACAGGCTCTATGGCATACATACATAAAGGCAGACAATACTAAAAGGAAACAGTTGTTTATATTAACCTGTGGAACTCAATGCCACAAGGTATTATTGAGGCCGACAGTTTAGTAGAATAAAAATGGTCTAGACATTTATATGGCTAATGAGACTATCCACAGTTAGATAGGATAAAAATGGGCAACTAATGTAAAACCTTGTGCTTCAGGGCACAAGCCAATCACCGACTACTATCTACAAAATTATTCATCCAACACTCTCTCCTCCTGCCCCATACACTTTCTCTGTTTCAGCACACCACAGAAACTATACCGCAATGCAGTCCTGGGGATGCATATCACCTCAAATGCTGTGGGGAGCAGGTAGGACCATGGTGCTGCGCTCCTCCATGACCCTTGGAGTGGGCTGGTTGTAGGGCAGGAGCAGGCTGCATTACTTTAAAGGACAGTATAGCTTGCATGCTATTGTGCTTCCTTGAGGGGCAATGCTTCCCTGAGCCTGGACTGGGGTGGGGCAAGCCGAACTTTACCCCACCTAGGCTGGGTCCAAATGGCACAATTTGGCTCCCAAACATAAAATGACTTTCCCCTGTCTACCTTATTCTATTACACCATGTTACCTTTTCAAAACACAAAGCACTTTCCTGTGACAAAATGAACAAAACCTTTGTCAAGCTGGAGTCAAGGTTGAAATCACGTATCAGTGATTAGCGTGTTAAAGGGTTTTATTTAAAAAAAAACACTGGCATGTCCAAAAAACCCAAATCAGACTCTTGGTTTGAGAAACGTGTAAGCTTCTGAAAAAAAACCCAAAGCAAACCTCAACACTGAAAGAAGCTAGGAATTGAGACATGAAAGTTAGTATTCCAACCAGTCTAACATTTAACAGCAAGGAAGTTCAGTTAGTTTGGGATTGTAGTTGAACTGCCTCACTCTCCCCTCCCCACGCTAAGCGGCTTGATAAAGAGCAGGAAGGATGTTAAAGTACCAGCCACAGAAATTAAAAAAAAATAAAAATAACCCAATTTTCAAAGGGAAGGAACCTAAGAGTCATTTAGCGAGATTCACTCATACTCGTATAAGCCCAGATAAAAAAGGAACAAAGTACTTAACACAGCCAGTACAATCTTGGCATACGTGCTTCATCTTAGACTTTGTTGATGGGAAATGTTGTGTGTATAGTGTATGAATTCAGGCAACACCCAACAGCAAGCAGCACACAGCGAGCTGATTTCCAAATGAGTATTTACTACTATGTGGTCAGTAGAGGCTGACCAAATTGTATGCAAGTCTGATTGTCACGTCTATAGTGTCATTTAGTAGTAAATATAATTTTAAAACAACCTTTTTTTTTTTAACATTAAATCTTCATTTTATGACTTCAGAACAGTTATAGGAGTCATATGGCGCTCTCCTGGGGCGTGTCTACACTGCCAAAAACAGTGTGCTCTTAACTCAGGCTAGCTAACCCATGTTAGCTAACTTGGATTAAAACAGCAGCGAAGATATGACAATTCAGCTGTTAACTCAGGTTCAACCTAAGGGGGCCCTATAGGCTTTAACTCAATGGTATAGTGGTAAAAATAGAAGTGGGTAAACTAATCTAAACTCCATATTCTCCAAATGAGAAGTGGCTAAACTCCATTTACTCATATCTACCCTTGACTACTGCTTTAACTTGAGTTGCTAATCCAAGTTAACTATTAACTGCTACTTTAACCAGAGTTAGCTAGCATAGGCTAGCTAACCAGAATTAAAAATACACCTTTTATTTATTTTATTTTTTGCAGTGGACACATACTCATCATTATAATAAAATATATAACCTATTCAGCATGAACTGGCCACAAGACTAGAAAGGCTGTCTGAGGATCTGAAGCATGTTTTTCAAATGAATATCTTTATTGAAAGCAAGATATTAAGGTTTAAGATAATAAAAACAAAGAACACATGTTTCTTGATTTACTATAGTGACACTTAATCCTGGTGGCATTGAGAAAACTGCAGTCAAAGAAGGTGATTTTAAAATCTAAATGCTCATTTTCACAGGATAACAAAAATGACTGGGTTTATATCTGATATTTGACATGATTTGCTGCTTAAGGGAAACTTGGGAGGATGTATGTCTAGTGGTTAGAACACAGAACTGGGAATTTGCATTTCTTGTTCTATCCCTAACTCTGCCACTGATTCACTGTGTGACCTTGGATGAGTCACTTAATTTCTCCATGTCTCAAGTAATACTTCTATAAAATGAGGCCAATAATGCTGACATGGAGAGTTGTCTCTTTTAATTGATAAACACATGTGAGTTTTGTCACTGACTTCTATGAGATCAGGTGTTCACCCAGGTAAGCATTTTGAGGTCCTGAGTTGAAAGGCCTCATTTGGCATAATTCTATTTCTCTGAATTTGTAAACTAGTTTTTTTCACATGGAAATAGATTTCATGTTAGGGTATTGTTTAACTAGCATGGTGCTGATTTCTCTGAAAGCTGACCAAGTCCTGGTCATACATGGTCGTTTATAACTCAGAGTATAATGCTCATCTGTGGTATTTGCCATTCTTTCCATACAAGTCCAAAGCATGCAATTTTAGAGGAGGAACAATAAGCAAAGGTTAGAGGAGAAAATGCAAACTTTAAAGTCAAAATAGATGCTCTAGAGCTACATGGGAGGACAAGGTACACGGATACACATTTAATGTAGCATGTGACAAATACATCAGCAATACTGTCTCTAGTATAGCCCATATGTTTGGAACTACAGCCCTGCCTCCACTTATGCATGTGTATAGTTTTAAGCATATAAGTAGCTCCACTGAAATAAGGGGAACTATGAGCATTCTTAAAATCAAGCTAGACTGCTTAGATTGTCTATCCAAGAACCAGCTCCAATTACTAAGCTTAGCACCATTGGGCTCTCTCACAACCTGTTATGTCAGTGCTCCCTCCACTTAGCAACTAACTAAAGTCAAATGGTCTCTAGCCAGAAGGTGACATAGGCTTTCCAAGTAAAGACAGGTTTTTTTGCACAGAACGCATTACCATTAGGGCTGACTGAATTTTTTCCATCAAAACTTCTGTTTTAAAATGTCAGCGTTTGTCAGAAACAAAAAGTTTTTTTCTGCTTTTCATAAAAATCTGAAAAATTTCCAAGAAATATTTCAATGAACATGAACAACTTTCATTTTTGTAAAAAACCAAAAAACAAAAAAAAACAAAAAATCCTGAACAGTTCTGACTATGCCGTACAAGTTCTTAGTATTCAAAATATCCCTCCATGTTCTCTTCCCCTTCTATGTCATCGGTTCTCTTGTGGCTTATGCTACGGCTATGTCTATGCTGCATGCTTCTTTCAGTGGTGTGTAGAATATGTACTCAGGTAGTCCCCCCACTCTCCCTGCACGTGCTTAAGTACACACAAGCAGAGTATAGACATGCCTGAATGATGCGAAGATGTACCCATGTGCATATTCTACACTAGTGGCTCTCATTTTTCCAGACTACTGCAACCCCTTTCAGGAGTGTGATTTGCTTTGCGCACCCCAAGTTTCACTTCACTTAACATCTACTTGCTTGCAAAATCAAACATACAACAGTGGCCCAGCTCACAACTGCTGAAAAATTGCCTACATTCTCATTTTTACCATAGAATTATAAAAGAAATCAATTGGAATATAAATAATGTATTTAAATTTCAGTGTATTGTATATAGAGCAATATAAACAAGTCACTGTATGAAATTTTAGCTTGGACTGCCTTCACTGGTGCTTTTTATGTAGCCTGTAGTAAAACTAAGCCAATATCTCCACCAGTTGATGTACCCCTGGAAGACCTCTGCGTACCACAAGGGTACATGTACCCCTGGTTGAGAACCACTGCTCTACATGGTTCTCTACTTGCCCAAGCCGTGCAGTCCTGTCTACACTGCTATTTTTAGCCATGTAGTGTCTTCGCTACCTCTCAGCTGCTGGAGCATTTCCCAGCTGCAAGGCAAGACTTGGGCAGCGGGGAGAGGCTCCACCCAGCTCCCCACTGCTGGAGCCTTTCCCCACTGAAGCAGTGAAGAAGCAGCAGGGAAAGGCTCTGTCAGCTCCCCGATCCTGGGGTCCTTCCCCACCACAGCAGGCTTCCACTGCTGGAGCCTTCCCCCGCGGCACAGAGAGAGACTGGCAGTGGGGAAAAGCTCCAGCGGGGGATGCAGTGGAGATCCTGTCTCTGCTGCCTCCCCCCAGCCAGAGCCTTTCATTGACACCTGTAGCTACACGCTGCAGTGTGGATATAGCCTGTTTTTCACTGTGGCATATAGCTACACGTACCCTATGCACTGCCACCAGTGGTGTGTAGTGTAGATGTAGCCTAAGATTTATAAGCTCTCTCGGGGCAGTGATTGTCTTTTTGTTCTGTGTTTGTAAACACCTAGCGCAGCGGCGTCCTAGGCTGTGACTGGGGCTCCTAGACCCTGTTCTTCCCTGCTGCAACCCTCCTTCTACTCCTTTCATGCTTGCTCTCTCTCTTCAAGTGTAACGGGCATCATGCTACCGTAACCGTCTCCCCTTTTCTCTTAGAAGAAAGAAAATTTCTTTTCAGCTACACTCTCATCTACATCTTGCTGTGACTGGACAACAGCCTGTCCCACATCCTCTGTATTCAAAAGGACCACTCAGTTCCCAACTTCCTGCTCCCCCCCCCCCCACACACCCCGAGCAAAATAGACTGAGTTCTGTGACCTTCACTATGGTGGGCCATGAGCAGAAGTGTCAAGTTGTTTAAATATCGTTCTGTAACTGGGAGTGGAGAGAGAAACGTAGGGTTAGGTCCCATATAAGTAGCAGGATGCAGCCTCACAAACACAAAAGGTCAGTTTTGTTGAAATGTTCCTCAGACCCCTGATTGGTACATGGACATGGAGTCTACTATGGAGGGTGCTGGTGGTCTGACTTTACCCTTCCCGGCTACACTATGCACGTACATGAGTGATGCTATTATTAACGTGTCTAGGACAATGAAACGTGGTGAAGAGAGAGAAAACTGGAGATTCTATAACGGCATTTTGCAGAAATTATTTCAACTTTTCAGAAGTGATTTATTGCAACGTACAAGATAGGGCAGGGATAGACAGTCCTGACCAGTTGTGATGTTAATATATGGACTGGGGCCAGTTGTTGCTACTCTTCAAGCGTATGAGGAGATGTAGAAAGTTCTCATTTACAGCCCTGAAATATAAATCCACTAGATGAAGGTGGCGTATGATTGGGTTTGGCAGTATTCAATTTTTTATATAGAATCTTGGCAGATAATATCAATGTTTATTTTTAAGCATTTCCCCCCCTGATTTTTATCTATTTAAATTTTATGGGGCAAGTGGGCCAGACAATAATTATTTAATGACAATAGCCATTGGGATTCGAGAAGTTAATAACTATTAAAACACAAATTGTCAGCATCACACACCAAAATATACAAAGTATATATCATTAATTCAAACTCTAATGTTTTCAAGCAGCATTTTTTTTCTTTGCCTATATATAAATGTCAGTTATTATCAATGGAAATTTTTTTTATCAGACTGAGTACGGTGAAATCGTTTACCGACATTTACTGATAAAAATCTAATTTTCCAAGCCTACATATGACACACAATGCTCACTGCTCTAGGTGTTTTCTACAGGTGCAGAGCAAAGAGAAGGTTACTCACCTTGTGCAGTAACTGAGGTGCTTCAAGATGGTTGTCCCTGTGGGTGCTCCACTTGAGCTGATGGAGTGCCCCTGTGCTTGTAACCAGAGATTTGTAGTAGCAGTGCCTGGTTGGGTTGCTGTCACCATTTCATGCTGCTTCAGGCGGTTATATAGCACCCTGCGACACCCACTCCCCCCAGGGTTCCTTCTGTACCTCAAAGTATCTAGTGTGAAAACTCCAAAGTAGGGGGGTGGTAGGTGGAGCACCCAGCGGGACAACCATTTCAAAGAACCTCAGTTACTGCACGAGTAACCTTCTCTTTGTCTTCTTCTTCAACAAGTGTCCCTATGGGTGCTTCACTTTTAGGTGACTGTGGAACAGCACCCCTCAGTGGAAGGGAGGGGCTTCAGAGTTGCAGTCGTGGCGGATGATAAAACCATTAGTCCAAACAGAGCATCTGATGATGAATGCTCTATGGCAGATGTTCTCAAACTGTGGTCTGTGGAGCACAAGTAGTCCGCGAGCTCCATTTAGGTGGTCCGCGGATAGTTCCCTCTAAGGTGCACACAGGCCTGGCTCCACTAATTAGGTGCCTGGACTCTGGAGAAGACACACATGTAAGGTGAGGTGGTGGCATTGGGGGGGAATAAGGGGTAGATGGGAGGGGGCAATGGGGTGAGAAGAGGGAGTGGGGAGAATTTGGGGTGTGCAGGGCTGTGGCAGCCAGAGAAAGCGTCGACTTTCTCCAGCTCCAGGGCTGTGGCTGCTGAGGAGAGATGGCCCTCCTTCCCAGCCTCAGCTTGGGGGCTGCCACAGTGGGGGGAGAGGGCACATCCATCGCATTAGAAAGGTAAAACTATTGATATGAAAATATGAATTGTGTGCTTTTAATTGTAGAACAAAAAAAGTTAATTATTATTAAGATTTTTTTATATAGTGTTTTTATCTGAAGCACTTTACAATAGTTAGTTAATGGTACAAACAACATTTGGAAAGATCATTAAGTGGTCTGCCGAGACCCACACCAATTTTCAAGTGGTCCGTGGAAAAATAAAAGTTTGAGAACCACTGCTATGGCATAATGTTGTGTGAAGGTGTGGGCTGATGCCCAGGTTGCTGCTTTGCTAATGTCCATAGTTGGGACATTGTTAAGGAAGGCTATCAAAGCAGACAGAACTCTGGTGGGAATGTGTGTGGGTCCCCGGTGGGGTTTTTAGGCTACATCTACACTATGGACCTTACAATGGCACAGCTGTAATGCTGCAGCTGTTGTTGTTGATAACAAAAGTTAATGCACCCGGAGATCCATTTAGATAGCCTCTGTCTAGATATGGCATCTCCTTTTGATCATTCTGTGATGGAAAGGAATAATTGTGGTGACTTTCTGAAAGTCTCTGTTCTCTCGATGTAAAAGGCTAGTGCCCTTCGGATGTCTAGGGTATGGAGTGTTGGTTCTCATTTATTCCTATGGGGATTTGGGAAGAACAATGGGAGATGAATGGGCTGATTAAGATGGAATGAGGAGACAACCTTAGGTAAGAACTTGAGATGCAGTTTTAAGGTAACCTTATTTTTGAAGAATGTTATATGGGAGGGGGGCTACTGTGAAGGATCTCAGTTCCCTACCCATTGAGGGGACATGATGGTGATGAGGAAGGCCACCTTCATTGAAAGGTGGAGTAGAGAACATGTTGCTAGTGGTTCAGATGGGAGTCGGGTAAGGCCTTGTAACACCAGATTGACATCCCATGATGGAGTAGGGGTTCGTATTTTGGGGTAGATGTTACGAAGGCCCTTGAGAAAATGCTTGGTGATTGGGTGAGTGAAAATTGAGAACTCATCCATCTTGTGGTGGAACGTTGTGATAGCTGCGAGGTGTACTTTGACCGAACTCATGGAGAGGCCCGATTTCTTAAATTCCTATATAGTCCAGTACCTATAGTAAAGAACAGGAAACCACCACGATTTGTCTATTTTTGCACCATGTATTGAAGCGCCTCCATTTGTGCAGGTCTGAGTTGAGTAGTTGGTCTATGACTATTTAACAGAATGTCTCTTACTTACTTTGAACAGGTCATTTTGGCTTCTCAGAGCCATGGAGTAGCTATCCCTGGAGGTGAAGTCTTGCCAGATTGGGGTGGTGAACCTGGTCCGCATACTGGGAGAGGAGAGGAGGTAGGAGGAAGAGTGCATGATGAGAACATGGCCATCTTTAGGAGATAAGGAAACCACATTTGCCTGGGCCATGTGGGGGCTATTAAAATGACTCTAGAGTTGTCTGTCCTGATCTTGTGTATGACCCATGCTAGAGGAAAGGCCAGAGGGAAGGTGTCCCATTTGATGAGAAAAGCATTGCCCAGGGAACGGGGACCCAATCCCACTCTGGAGCAGAAATGTGGGCACTTGTCATTTTGAGTTGTCACAAAGAGGTCTATAGTTGGGGACTCGCACTGTTTGAATATATTCCATAGTACTCCAGTCTTGGGAAAATGTTCTGCTTAGTGCATCTGCAGTGGTACGCTGTCAATGGGTCCCAGTATAGCCACTGTGGTGGGAAAGGCATGGGTGGTGGCATCCAGGGATGTCTGTACCAGTTCTGAGTTTCAGGTCCCAGGTAATAGTCCCTTTGTAACAATGGATCTGCTCTGGCAGATGTATGGGGAGGTGAAGAATGATGGGAGGACTATATTTCTCCTTCATCCTCATCATCCTCATCACTTGAAAAGGGAGGAGCAAATCTAGATGGTTTGTATGGAGACTGCTGGAGTGAGGTCGATACCGAGGAGAGGAGAGTCCAGCATCGAGGAGACTAGGAAATTCTTGTGGCGAAGGAATGGCAGCGGTACCAAGAGCAATGGTATTGACGAAGGTGTTGGTGGTAGTACTGACATCTGGGGTGCAGTTGCTGGTGCCAGGGATAGGACTCTGTGCACTGTGGAGACAGAAGGTGGCACCATAGCCTAAAGTGATGTCGAGCTGCTTGGTGCCGAGTGCCTCATCAGCTCCAATGGTACTGAGCCAGAGGGTTTCGCTTTCCCATTGCTGCGCTTGTCCGAGCTAGCCTGCTTAGGGTCTTTGCTTGTGAAGTGCCCACAATACTGGATGGTCCCTCAGAGGTGGAAGGTCCCGGTGCAGTTGGTACCGATAGGGTCTGCTAAGTTGGAGAATGGTGTTTCTTGGTGGATTCCCGAGGAGGGGAAGTCTGAGCCCTCTTTTTAGTTGCCTTCTTGGTGGAGTCCTCTTTTGCCTGAGCCTGTGAAAGGGAGTCTCTGTCAGAGGCTGCCATGAGAGACTGGCATCCGGGATCAGATGCGAGGTGCAGAGACTCCTCCATCATAAGGAGTTTCAATTGCAGGTCTCTTGCCTTCCTGGCTCAGGCTTTCAGGTTATGCCAGTGTGAGCACTTCTGCAGGATGGATGTCTTGCCAAGGCAGCGGACACACTGTGAATGCTCATCAGAGACTGGGGTAGAGAGTCTGCACGTAAGGCAGTGTTTAAAACCCGGGGAGCCGGGCATGCCCCTCAGAGAAGAGTTTTCTCCCATGAGGGAGGCCAATATGCTAATCTAAAAGTTCACTAACAACTGAAACTTAATATCCTAATAGAGAAAAAAGGGATTTTTTTAAAGAGAAATAAACGATGAAGGAGAGGTAATTATAAACTAGCCAACAATGAACTATTCACTAAATAACTAGACTAGCTAGGTTAAAGTACAGAGGTGCTGTTAAGTGCTTCGACTCAAGCCAAAGGCAGTAGAGAAGGAACGGGGTGGGGGTGGGGGTTACACGGCACTATGTAGCCACCTGAAGCGGCGCGAG
Source organism: Mauremys reevesii (assembly GCF_016161935.1). NCBI lineage: Eukaryota > Metazoa > Chordata > Testudines > Geoemydidae > Mauremys > Mauremys reevesii. The sequence continues at coordinate 170,069,276 of NC_052624.1, read as the reverse complement.
ACAGGGACAGCACATGTGCGACCCAACCAGGCACTGCTACTACAGATCTCTGATTACAAGCAATCACCTAAACAGGAGCACCCACAGGGACACTCTTCAAAGAACTGATGGATTCAGGTTCCCACAGAAAGTTATGGGAAGATTTAGTGAGAAACTATGTATGAAGAGAAATTGCAGATTCTTCAGGCTTCCTGAGGAGGCAGTTTCTGGCAGGAAGTTCTCTTGGCACAGGTGCCTTTTTGCAGCAACACAGAGGAAAGACACCCAACCATCCATACGAGACCACCACATTTTTCTGAGCCCTCATTAGTTCTCCATATGTTTATTATACATTTATCTATTACAAATACCAAAACTGATGGATGGATGTCAAGGTTTTTCTACATAACCGGGCCTCCCAGACTTTCCACTTGAGAAAGGACACTACCAGTACTACTCTGATAGGTTGATTTCAATGAGAGTCCAGAAAACCCTACATTGCCAGGTCTAATACAGCGCCAGCAATGGAATCACATAAAGCTGCAAGACATCAGACAATCCGAAACTTTTCCAAATCATAATCTCAGAAAGTCTAATGTTGCCAAAAGACATGTCATTGAACCAGCTGCAAGAGATAGGAAGTTGAGTTTAACGTATCTGGTTTATTAGTAACATCCAAGACTTATTCTTAATACAAAGCACTTGCAGATTTCAGTCAATGGCCACACAGAAAAGAGAGTCTTTTCAAAGAGGCATTCTCCCTTTATTTTGCAAGCAGACAGATCTCCCATTAGTCTCAATGGATGTTGCACTATGAAGAGCGTGTCTTTATACACACAGGCATAGCTTATTATGTGAACGTGTGTCAACAAGCTGACACTTTAGTACAGCCACCCTTCAACTAACCTAGTACTTGGGCTACCTAGGTTCAAGTCAGTGCTCTGCCACCGACTTTTAAAATGACACTGGGCTAGTCCTTCCCCCCTCCGTGTCTTAACTCCAGGCCTGGACAATGAGGATAATAGTACGTTGCCTCACAGAGCTTCTGTGATGGAAAATACATTATAGATTGTCAGGTGCCCAGATACTACGCTAATCGGGGCCTAAATACCTAAAATCGAGAGCTAGGGCTGTGCTTTTGAAAATAATTCAGAGGTATTTTCATAGGATTTAAGGCCAAAAGGGTCCCCCAAGTCATCTAGTCAGACCTCCTGTACGGCACAGGGCACCAGCACCAGCCAGTGCCCGCACCCTGACCCCAGCTGTCACATCACAGTACACAATTTAGGTATGATACTGCCATTCTTTTATGATGATATTTCAAAAAATATATGCAGCACCTCCTTAACCTGTGGAATTTAATTGTCAAAAGGTATCATCAAGGACAACAGCTTAGTAAGAATCAAAAAAAGTATTCAGTGTTTATATAGGTAAGGAGAGTATCCAGTTAAATTAGATAGCATACCCCCCTTCCCCCACTTTTTTTTAAAGAAGGGATATAAGTCCTGGTGATTCAGGGTATAAGCAGTTGACCACAGTTTTTAGCACATAACCTATTAAAGCAGCAGGTATTTGCCAGTGTCAGAGACAGGATAGTAAATAGACCACCGGTCTGATCCATTACCTCTCTCTTTGTGCTGAAGAATTTAAGGTGTTCGCCTCAAAGACATTACTACTTTGCCAGCTTTCAGAATGCATGATAGATTTTCTTCTTACAACCGGCAGGATTTTATTGAGGTTTACTTCTATCTTTTGGCTGGTGGCATTTTATAAACTCAGATGATCATAGCTAACATGTCATTGTGCAATTTGGATGGAGGGATCACCTTCTGCCACTTTGAAAGTCTGACGTTCAAATGCTTGAACAGAAAAATTTAGAGATTGTCTCCCCAGGCATGCATGCTTTTGTGATTAGAAAAGTTGCATTCAAACATTTACCTTATAACGTTTCAGAGCTGTCCTGGCTTTACTAACTCATTCCCAAATCTCTCTGTGAACCTATCTACTTATTTAACTCACAACCCAAAAATGCTAAGAAGCACATTAGCATTTCAATTTTATAATTATCTACTGAATATCTAAAAGATTAGCTGAAAGGGGAAATCACCTCTTTGTCAATATAAAAAATGCAAGCCACTTCAATGAACAAAATTCATCAGAAAAATGTGAGTAATGAGCAGTGATGAGGATTTTCTCATCTTGCTAGTTTTGCATTATATGCGATCTGATTTGATAGTATATGCTGAAAATCTGCTTATGACCAAATTAAATAAAATAAAAATAAAAAAAATGAGGAAAGTGCTCTTTTTGCTGAAGCAGGATCTTCTACCACAGTGAGAATTTCAACATACTTTTGTTGAATTAACAGAAATGTTAACGCACAAACCCCCCATGGCACTGAAATTGAGACAGACCAGGACCTCCCAGTTGTTCCTAGATCATCCAAATATTTAGAAACAAGCAAGGAGGTTCCATTTAAGACCAAATTCAAATAATATCTCTCACCTTGTTGTTCTCTCAATCTGTTATTGACAATGAGTATTTACAGATGTTTCATCCAGAAAGATGCCAAACGGTCTAAAAGCCGATCATAAGTATATAGTATGCACCAAGATCTGCTACAGATAAAGCTGAATTCCACTTTCTATTCTGATCCTCCTCTTTCAAGTTTTTCAAAACCATCCAACTCAAAAGGAATTTGTTTGAGAATTTTCTATACAAGAAGAAAGTTGCAGCACAATTGATTACACTATTTTATGTAATGAGAACATGAGGAAAAGAAAACACATTTTGCCTATATATTCTGATCAGAAAAGGTTCACTTTGACAACCGACAAACAGCTGCACTTAGAAAAAAGTGTGCTTTACCCTGTTAATTTCATTAGTCCCAAAATAGCAAGATCTTTTGTTACTAATGGAAGGAGGCAGTTAGCTACTTCATTTAAGTTTCTCACAACTACACCTCTACCCCACTATAACGTGGTCGTGGGGAGCCAAAAATCCCTACCGCGTTATAGCTGAAACCCCATTATATTGGGGTAGGGGCGGCAGGGCTCCGGCGGTGATTTAAAGTGCTCTGGGCTCCAGCCGCTGCGGGGAGCCCCAGGCCCTTTAAATCACCGGTGGAGCCCCGCTGTCACAGCCCCGGGGTAGGGGTGGCAGGGCTCCAGTGGTGATTTAAAGGGCCTGGGGCTCCCCGGAGCAGCCGGAGCCCAGGCCCTTTAAATCGCTGGTGAGCCCTGCTGCTGCAGCCCCAGGGTAGCGGTGGCAGGGCTCTGGCGGTGATTTAAAGAGCTCCAGGCTCCAGCTGCTGCGGGGAGCCACATGCCCTTTAAATCACCGCTAGAGCAAAATGGTTCCACACTTATAGCAAATACAAAAGCTGCAGGGCCCACTCATTCCCTAGTGAGACCCCAGATTGGGGCAGACGTTAACTGTCTCTTTGGAAGTAAATTTTCTGCAGGCACCTGGGTTTTCATGTACAATTATCAATGGGACTAATCCAAACCCCACTGAAGTCAATGCGTTTTTCTATTGATTACAGTAGGCTTTAGGTGAGGCCCAATCTAACAGGAATTTTGATATATTTGTATGTTGTCTTTTCTAAAAGGAACTGAAGATCACATGTAACCATGGTAACAGCCAAATTCTTGTCTTGATGTTGCCTTTCTCACAAGGCCAGACTAATCTCTAGGACATGTCATTTTTGCATGATGTCACAAAATCACATTTAAGGAAAAAACACTTGAACCACTTAATTCAAAACCCCAGGGGTCAGTTCAGAAATAGTTTCTAAAATAAATTTTCTAATGCTTTAACCAGTCAAGTGTTAAATGTGTGCAGGCAGGGGACTTCCAGCAAGTTCCTGGCAAGTCACAGACCTCTGAGTCAGGAAATTTTCTGTGTTAATCCAGTTTGTCTTTTTCATTAATCCCCATTTCACCTAGTTTTGCATCACTCTGCACAATGCCCCTCCCTCCCTTGGTGTTTAGACTTTCCAAGTGTCTGCAGGCATGCATTCTGTTCCCCCAGACTTGTTGCTCACCTTAGCTATATTTTTTTCTAGGTTTTTGCCTTATAGATTAATCTGTGTTGTACTTTAGTCATTTTCTGTCACTTCTTTGATTTCCCGCCTCTCTCTCTCTCTGGTAATGGATGTACCCAGAAATAAATGGTTCAATAGTTGCATGGCAATAGGGTATGTGAATAAAAATATCACCTTTAGTACACTTCTCCTCAGGGATGCAGTAGGCTTGGCAATGGTTTGGTAAGTGGGTAAATTCAATCCCACAGTCATTCCCCCTCCCATTGTGCTACAGCACAGAGAGCCTCACAGAGCTACAAAATGTCCAGCCCCAGACCCCCCAGCACAAGCGTCTCACCTCCTTCTTGCTGTCAGATAGCGAATTTGTACTGGTTCTGGTATATTTAAGGCTTTTGATGCATGTGGGTGGGCAGAATTTGCTCGACATCCTTGAGCCACAAATCACGGCCCTGACACGTTTCACTTTAAGTACGAGTAGTTCCCTGCCTAGTCATAAAGTTAAGAGTGTGTGTAAACGCTTGCAGGATTTTGATCCATGTTTCCAATCTTCTAGGTTCGTCTGTATTATTTCTCTGCCTCAAGAGTGTTCAACAACTCTCTATCAGGTATTATTATCTGCAAATTTCATTGACGTACTCTAGACCTTCCACAGCCTATTAATTAAGATGTTTTAAAACTCAGGTTTGTTTGCCAGGATTTGTTCTTCAGTCTCACACATTGCTTGTTTCTTTTGATGACACTATCCTCTGTATGTTTATAGATTGTCTCCCTATTTGTTTCATTATTTTACTAAGGCCTGACGTTCAATTTAACTGAGTCACTCCTCCCTGATTATGTTTTTTTTCTTTTTAACTTCGGTACCCCATTTGCTTTCTTCCAATCTTTAGGTACCTCCCCAATCAACAGTGACTTTTCAAAAAAGTAATTCTCAGTAGTTCAGTAAATTAGGGCTCATCTACCCAGTGCACTCGTTCGCACTAGAGTGGCGTAAATTCTAGCGGGCACTAGTTTGGGGCACACTAGCTGGTATGATGTGTGGACCCTGCTGGCACACAATAAAAACTCCCTAGTGTGCATTAACATAGTACTGTTTGAAACAGGACTGCATTAATACGCACTAGGGATTTTTCATTGTGCACCAGCAGGGTCCACAAGGACCAGGTAATGCAAAACACCCTAACATGTGCTGGAATTTACACCCCTCTCGCATGGACAACCCCTTTGTGAGCTAATTCCTTAACACCTTAAGATGCATAACAGCTGGACGCACTGAGATGTGTATTTGAATTTTTCAAGGTGTCCTGCACCTGTTATTTTTAATGAAGATCTACTTGTACATGCTTCTTGTCACTTCCTCATTTCCCAAGTTTATTTTTTCTTTTAAATGGTAGATGAAAAGACCCCCAACAATCCCAGCCCATTCTTTTAGAGCCCTCATTAATTTTTCTTAGGCATCTAGATGCTGATTCAGAAGGGATGTATATATGCACATAGATAACTTTAAGAACGTGAGCAGTCCCAATGACACTTGAAGTCAGGCATGTTCTTAAGTACCTTGCTGATTTTTTGGCCTTATAGAGGCCTCTCAGGGTAATATCTAGGTCCATTTACTAATTGGCTGAATTTTTCTCTAGTATTGCCATTAACCCATACATCCTTATAAATACTCTTAACACTTTTTGCTATCATGAAGGGTGTGTGCGCGCGCATCTGCATATGTGCTCTCTTCAAGTCTTATCTGACTATATATTCGGGTGTGGTCCCCACAATGCTTTTCCATTTCCAGTAAAGTTTTTTTTTGTACTCACTATATCTGTGAACAGGTCCTTCTGAAGCCACATTGACCACTTCTTGTTCCTCATAATCTTCTTTTTCAGAGGAACTGTAGTCTGTTGTACCTTAATTATGGTATTGTAGCATTCCTAACCCCTCTTCCACACAAGTGGATTTTAATAATTTCTTCCATTGCACCTTGTTCATTAGGTTTCTTCATTTTCCCCAAATCTGCTTTCTTGAAATCTAATACTCTTGTACTACACTGGTTCATGACCCCTTTCCTCACCATGTTTAATTCAAGTAGCATGCAATCCCTTTCCCATTATTCTTAGCCTCTCTGTCAGTAACATTCAGCATTCTTGTAGAAAGACCCAACTAAAAGTAAATGGCTTGGCTTAGGTTTTGAAGAGAACAACCAATCTCTTGTTACATAAAGTGACCAATATAATGACACTCTGAGGGATGTTTCTTACTTGAGCATAAAAGCTTCATAAATGTTGCAACCCAGCTGATGCAAATATAAAACCTCAGATATTATGTAAAGAAGGTCAAATTCTTCGAAAATAATGAATTCACAAAAAGTTAATGGTCATCTTGCTTAAACACCACTTTATTATTCTGAAGTTAGTGCCTTTACAGGTCTAACAAACTGTACAATCATACCAGAAACTGTGACTATAAATGTACATACTCAGCTTAGGTTAGATAACATATTTAGGAAAGCAACAGTGGTCCAGGTAACTGTTTAATACTCCCTCAATAAGCATATGCACTTAAAAAGTTTCAGATTTTCATTAAAATGCTCTTAATGCTTATTTAGCCATATATATAGGCATCAAATTGTTTCTTACAATATTTCATAGTTTATTATTGAAGCTCTATATTTTATTATTAAAGCATTTAACCGTATTGGCAAGATAAAGAATTTCTGGTGATTCATTAAAAATGTTTTGTGAATTCAAATGACGGCTTCTGTAAATCAGGCCAAAATAACTTTAAATACATAAACAGCAGATAATTATTGGCCATTATTTGTTTAGTAGATCAGCAAAAAAAACAACCGCCCCCCAAACTAACAGCCTATACTAACTAATATTTGTTTTAGTTTATGGGATCTTTATTTCCTGTACTTTACATTAAGTCACAGCATGTGAGTCCTTAGGGTCAGTAGAGAAGCAACAATACATACACAGCTTCTAGGATTACACACCTATGGCAGTAACAGCAGAATTTGTCTTTGGTCTGCTTAATCTCCACCCACTCACAACAGGAATTCAGTATTTCCTGATGAGAATGTTACAACCAGGGAGGGATGGCAGACAGAGGGAGTAAGTCTAAAAGAAGAAAAGGCAGGAGAGGAAGTGGGAAGGAAGCAGCAAAATCCAGTGGCCTACACTACACTATTGGTAGCTTATTTTTGACTATCTGAGAAGTTGTTTGCTCTTCTGGACCTTAACCAATAAAGAAAATTTGATTTAGTGAAGATTTAGATTATTTAAAATACTGCGGTGCTTGCATTTACAATGCAGAGTAGTCACTAACTGTTAAGCGGCCACTGAAAAGGTAACCATACTGCTATATTTTGGCTATATATTTAACCTTCACTTTCTGACTGAACTGGAATAGACAACACAGTATTGCCCTGCCCAGGAGATCAGCTGAATTTAAAAAACCACCAAGAAGTCAGAATTGTGAGCACTTGAAGACAATGGCAGAGAAATTACCTAAAGTGCTAAATTTTTTAAACATGCAGCTCCTTCTCCAGCATACTATATTTGAATGTGTATTAGAGCCATCTGCAGGTTGTAACATTTGTAGTATGCATCTGGATAGTTTATACAACATGCCAATATACAAATCCTTTCTCATCAGCATTCCTGTGTGTCCAGGGAGTTTCAAACTGATACACAGAGATATTCAGAAATGTCTAACATGCCCCATTTTCAAAATATATTTCTAACAAATGAAATATACTTTGCAGCACACAAATGAAGATTTCTCTATAAACATACAGCTGTGAAGAGGATATTAGAGCAAAGTCCATCTAACTGCCTTGATACGATGAAAAACAATAGATAATCTTTTTTACGGTGGCATTTCTAATAATCTGTCTTATTTTGAAGGCTACACCACATGAATCACACCATTGCTTGCCAGTAAATTGAAACACCACTCCAATGAGTAAGTACTCTGCTAAGTGTTCAAAGGAAATGAAAACAGTCTGGAGTAATGGGAGTATGTTTATCTGTGTTCTTTTGTGGGATTGCTTGTATTTTGCTGTTGTCTATGTTTTCATCATTGCCGAAGAAGCTTGAAAGCAGGTGAGCTGCAGGTGCATACTACTTTTAAATTTGTTTAGTAGCTCTTCTAATAACCTGTAAAAAAGAAAGCATTGTATAACTTTGGCGGTTTGGAGTTTACAGATTTGGGGTGTTGCAAGTTAGGTTTATCCATTTATTTAGAAGGTAATTAATGTGGCATATATCCCAAGCTCTCTGACCTTGGACACATTAAGGAAGTAATATTTTTGTATACATTAAATAGTTAAGTTTCTCCAATATAGCATACCAGGAACAAATATGCACTACTACAAAAGCAGGTACTGTAGATGTACACCTATTTTTAATCTTTTTTTTAAACTACTTATTGTGGGTAATGCAAGGAAAATCTTATTCTTTTGTGTTCAAGCTCCTCTAGTACTTTCTTACCCTCCCACAGTATCATGTCAGACAACTGAGTGCTCTGAAGTAGTTTTACATCCTTTGGTAACAGATCCTGTATAAACCACTGTTAGAGACCAGATACTTAAACACAGAGACTTCTGATTCATTTTAGTATGAAAATTCTTATAATTTTTCACAATACAGCAGGAAAATGACAAATTCCACTGCAGTGACACTAACAGACACATACTGGAAGCAGCAGCTTTCAGGGAATCAGTAGCGGAGCATCGGGAATATTAGGATCAGCTTGTGTTAACTTGCCACTTTTTCTTATAGTCCCACAAGCTTGTTCTTTTAGAACGTATCACAAGGAGCCTGTTTTTATGTGGCTGAATAGGATAATAAAGGAAAACCCTACTTAAAGCTTTAGCAGTTATTTCTGTGTTCTCAAATACATGGTCAACTTAAATCAGATCAAATGCTGGCACTGGTTTACAAATACATATATAGCTGATGTTTAGATGTACAACAAGCACATGTTATATTTAACCTGCTGCATAATGGGACAGTAAAAATTATGTGCTCATGGAAGAACATAGCCTCAGAGGTTGTATGCTTTTGCCTTCATATAAATGCTATCTTCAAAAATAATTTTTCATTGGAAAGGTGACCTGCAAAAGAAAAAGTAGGCTTGTTTCTCCCAGTCTCCCCCCTTTTTCCCCCTCCTTATGGTCTAGGTCTAGTTAGACTGTGAACTCTTTTGGACAGAAAATGTTTCTTTCTCTGTGTCTGTATAGTGCCTATCACCCTGAAAACAAACAAACAAACAAAATAATTTCAGGTTTCAGAGAAGCAGCACATAATAATGTGGTCTGAACTTTTTTTTTTTTTTTTTTTTTTTTAAACCCTGGTTTGCTACTTAGGAAGACTCTATGATGCCTGGAGAACTAGTGAAATGGCAAGATCAAAAAAGTCAAGAGATTGAAAGCTGAGCAAATGCAAAGTAATGAGATTTTCCATCGGGCTATTTAAAATGCTTTATTGTTTATGTTAGCACCTATTGATCTCAAGGTAATTATTTGTGTCACAGGCATGGCTAGAGGCCTCAGATGAGACTAGGGATCTCACTGCACTAGGCACCGTACATACATGTAATAAGAGACAGTTCCTGCATCAAAGAATTTACAGTCTAACATTAGAGAAAGGATGGGAGAAAGGAAGTACCATCACCCCCATTTTACAGATACGGAACTGAGACACAGAGAGGTTAAGTGCCTTGTCCCAAGTCACACAGGAAGTCTGTGGTAGAGCTGGGAATCGAAACCAGATCTCCTGAACAATAGTCGAGTGCCTTAACCACAGACCATCTTTCCTCTTCAGCTACAATGCATATGGAGTATTTGTGACAGGGTGTCTTTGTTAAAGATTCAGTGCTCCCATAGTTTTAACTAGATCACACTGAACATCTCAGCGTGACAAGAAATTCCTCCAGCAAAACCAGGGAAAATCAGAATTCCTATTTCTTAGGTAAAATTACGCATTTTTGGGGGAGGGGGAACCCCCCAAACTTGGAGGTCTACATCAAAAGCCGCAAGAAAGGGCAGCCCACACAATTTTCTAAAATCCATTGCAGGTTTCCTTTAAGCAGCTGCCAATCATTTCCTTCCAAAACCAAATAATACGTTGTGTGCTGTAAAATTAACAGGTGCGTGTCTATCCTAGGGTCAACGAGTGAAAGCACAAATTAATACCCACTTCCCCAATAGCACCTCTGGGAAAGGCTACTGAGGACATCCATCATTCACACGCAGGCTATATTTCAATATTACATGGAGTGTGTTATTGGTAACACCAGCAGCTCTAAATTATTCCATAAAAAAATACATTTAACATAATTATTTCTAATTGTGTCATCAATGGTGTGGGGAGTTTACAGATGTAGCGGTAACATACCTGGGAAATAATGTAAGATATAGAACACATCCTTAGCTCTCTGGTCCTCAGAGCTGCCCTCTGGGTGGAGGCAGAGCTGTAAAAACTGTACAGTGCTTTGTTTGTGAACCGCCCTCTGTAGTTCAGTGCACAGTGGTTGAAAACATACCAAGCCCTATGGGTTTGTCTGAAAGTTTAATTTCGATGAACTCCAATTGCAAAGGGGAATGTTCCTTAACCCCAAAGAGGCTCCTTTTTTATCTTCAGACCCTCCTGGAGAGCTCTAAAAGGTGAGGAGAGGTCTTGAGGCTTGTGGATGACAGGAGCAAGGAGTAATTGTTGGCTAAATGGATGGAGGCCCGAGGCAGGGTTCACAAATTTTGTAGCTGTGCAAGCATCTTTTGCTTGTGTCTACAGAATATTGAACTAAGGTGATGTCTGAATGGATTCTGTGCAAATGTTTCACACCTCTTTGGTTTCAGTTTCATAGAACACAAACCAATACCAGGTTTGTTTTTCTGAGATGTGTGTGCGTGTGTTTGTGTGTGTAAATACATTCGTTATGGGCGCAACATTGTAAAGTGCTGAGCACTCTGGCCCCAACCCAGCAAAGCACTAATAACATACTTCACTTTAAATGTGTGAGTAGGCCCATTTATCACATGGCATTACTAGCATGCTTTAGTCTAAGTGCATACTTAAATTCTTTGCTAGACTGGGGTCACAGTGGCCATCATCTTCAGATCTGAATCCTTCTGGGCCAGTATCAAGGGCCCTTGTATAATACAATTAGATGATGGTATAAGTGGCTATTTTTAAAGAAGTTATTAGTTTTTAATTGTATTCCAGAATCTAAGCTCTCATTTAGGAAAAAAATTAAGTTTCTAGCCCTTACAGTTGTGAAAAAACAGTGGAAATGAACACAGCAACATTTGCTTGAATTTGCTGACCGCCTGAAACAATAGGTCTGGAAACATGAATCTGTCCATTCACCGCAACGGATGTTAACTTTGAAAGTTAATTATGACAATTTAAATGTCGGGACTATTTCTGATTTTAGTCTAGTCTAAACATCAAGCTAACGTGCTTATCCACCACTGTATAGATACTGGTTTAGATGTAGCATGGCAGAATGCCTTTGTCAAGGGCTGCTGGGATGGGGAAAGAGGAATTAAATTTCCTCTTCTTCTGAATTTAAAGGAGCCCTACATTCCCCTCTTATTTAAAGCCTTTGGATTACAAAACCAAACAAAACTGTCTTCCAAGTTCCCGAAAACACCAATTGTCAAAGCTTCAGTTTTCCTCCCTGGCTATTTCTCCAATGCAGTTATTGGTATTCAACAGAATAAGACAATACAGCACACTGAAACTTGAAAATTAGCGTGAAAAGCTATAATTGACTGTAACTCAAAAATGATACTTTATTGATTACACTGGACTAGGGAACATAAAGCCAAAGTTTCTGCTGTAAAATTTAGGTCTAACATCCCACACTGAATCAGGGCTTTGTCCTGAATCAGGGCTGCCATTCTGTGACTCACAAAAGTCAAATGCCATAACTTATTCTTCAGCACCACTATCTTGCTACTGCACTAAAAAAAAAAATACAGTGCTCTTGCGAGTGGTATTATAAATGTTAAAGAAAGTACAAGTACACTTACTTTTTGTCTGCTCCACTTAAGAGTTGCGGCAGGGCTTCCAAAGCTTGCTTAAAACTTGAGCTGTAATGCAAACATATTTAATTTTAATTTAACTCTCTCTCACGGCCTCCCTCCGTATCTCCATGAATACATACTTCAATTTATGAAATGTTTTGATTGAGCTAAATTAACACATTATCAACTCAACACCTCAGGCTTATGTATAATTTGAACACAGCCAGCCATAGGCTCAGGTAGACTTCTCGCCTGAAGAAATTCCACAGCCACTGAAAATACCTGATACCAGATAAACCCTGGAGACTGACAGGAAAAATATTCATGCTGAACACAGCATGTGAGGGGCCATAGAGGAAGAGGCAGTCTCCGAAATAACCGGTCTTAGTCATTTATGGTCCTATAGATAATAGTTAACAATCTGAATTCCACCCAGAAGTGAGCAGGAATGAAATGAAGAGTACGAAGTACAGATGTATATGTTCTCACTGGCTTGCTGTACTTAAGAGACAGGCCATTCCAAGAGTTCTACATAGAGGGTGTTACAGTAGTCAAGTGCTAGGTTGACAGAGCTGTAGGTAACAGTGTCAAAATCTGCATTCAAGTGGGAAGGGTACATTTTGGCCAATAGAAGATGAATGAAGGTATTCCTGGCCATTACTTGTAGTGGGGAGTCCAGGAACCAGGAGGAGCCTAATGAGACCCAGAGACTGTGAATCGCTTTGTTTTGATTGCAACAAGCAGCATTTTCATCTTATCCCATCTGTGTTTATGCCAAACTGTTTTCATCCAGATCCCTATCTCTGCCAGACACTTGGAGAGCGGGGAAGCAATACTCCCCAAATTAGATGAAAAGATACTGCTCAAAATCTGATCATAAAAGTAACAATATTTCCCATTATCAGAGATGAGCTTAACAACGGAGTATTCAAAGTATGCCATTGTTTGAAATTAATTTGAAATAAAATTTCTTTAAACAAATATTTAAACTGTATTTAGTGGTTGTTTCATATTTATCAGGCATTTCATTTTAAATCAAGAGCACAAGCTACTTAGCATCTTACTTGCTTTCTGGCGTTAGGTATACGGCCACAGCATCTCTCAATGCACAAATTTCAAGCCTTGCCTAGAGACAGAATGTAACCATTGTTACAAATTTAAAACATTCTTTGGTTAATTAAACATATATGTCACAAAGCCTCTCGCCTGTTTTCAGAAGCAAAATATTACTGCACACTGCAACTTTAAGCAGCCTTAACTTCAATAACTTGTTTCCTGTATTTCTGGTTACCACTCTGCCATGTCAGTTAGGAAGTGCTACAGGAACTATTACATATTTGTGAAATTGAAGTCAAATTGTTTATCCAATCACTATGTAGTTGTCTCCAAACAAAGAGCGGTCTCCCAGTAACAGTGCCAAAGCATGAACTCTGGTGCTCTTTTTCTGCTCTGAGATAGCATTTCCATGCTTTTCTACCTTTAGCTATTGCTTTCTACAGGGCAAGACCAGCACCTTACAGCACAGTTTGGCCAGAGAGGAAGAAAACACAAGAGAACAAAAATCGGTTAATACACATTTTAGTCTGGGTTTTGCTGCTGAATTAATTTTCTTCTTCGGATGAGGAAGTAGATGGTTCTGCTCCACTTGTCTCATCTGTCACTTTGCTGGGTATACAGGCTTGGGGATTTTACCTCTGCAATGTACCTGTGTGTCAATTTCAAGCTAAGCAGGCTATGATGGAAAATGAAGTTTGGGTACATTTCTGAGGTAAAAGTGAATCAAGCAGGGTTTAAGAGATCTTCTTTGTTCTCATTGAAATAATTTCCACCATGGATTTTATGTGAAGATGGTAAAAACCATGAATTTGATCAATACTTAAAAATCCCATTTACACATTTCTTTCTAGAAATGGATTAAAGCCACAAACTTCATCATAATTCACAATCAGCTTTTGTTCAGCCCATTACAGAGATTCTGGTGGATCCAACCATGAAATGCAGAGACTGATCCAAATTTAACCAAAGTTAATATAACCACGTCAACTTTCTAATTAAGGTTTTTAAACTCTAACATACATATTTATTTTCAACTGTAATGAAGGCTTTTGTTTGGGAATATCTTATACATATATCATACATACAGAGTTTTTATTTTTCCCTGCTATATAGGCACTGATATATAGGCAGCCAGCATAGATTTGTGCGTTAAGGGTGCAGGACTTCCTGGTAAGCATTAGGATTTAGCTGACCACCAATATTATGTTAAGGAGAAATGTTTCTCTTGTAGGAAAATGGCAAGCATAGATGGGCCGTCTCAACTTTCTTGAACATCTTGTAGGTTCTTTCAGGATGAATGGGTTAGGATTTTTGAGAGCTGGGTGCCTTAGGTGCTTTTAGACCCTGGTTCTGCCACCAATAAAATTTTGAGTTCTTGGGTTTTAACGTAACACTAAGTTGTGTAGTTTTGTTTCAGTTTTAAGAGGCAAAAGCCCACTGTGGTAGTGGCACATTATCAGAAGCCATAGTTTATGCCTAACATCAAGCACAAGGCTGGGGAGTGAGTGAAGCCTGGATATGTAGGGAGTGTCTGGAACAGGGGAATGGCTGTTAAATACAGATTGAGGCATCTTTTGTCAAAGCTCAGTTCTTTCCACAGGGAATGGGTATTTTTGAGCAGTTTAGTACGGTCTATATCCTACCGGTTTCGGTACAATCAATCTATCAATAGTGAGGGTTGATTATGGCCAGAATGGTAGAAAGTGAATGCAACTGACAAATTTTTCTGCTGGGAGAGACAATTCTTTCAGTTATGGGTTCAGGGAGTGAGTTCAATAAAAGGTGGGCTACTTATTCAACTCAAAAGTTAATTGTGCAGAGCCTTTATTTACCAACCTTACGTGGTTGTGACAAGATGTCCTTCCCACATGAATTCTCCCTCAAATGCTACTCTACTAACAGCATTTGGGAAGTATTACAAATATATTTAAAATCAAAACTGTACATAAGGTTTATAATATGGTGGGATTTAATATTTACATTTCCCCACACCAGATGCCAAGACTGCTGGAGAGAATATCAAATGGCAGCTGGTAGTTCCTGCAAGTCTTAGAGAGGCAGTATGTCAGAGAAAGTGCCTGTTGAGTCAAAGGGAGCTTTCTTTTTTCTTTAGACTTTTCTAGAACTAGTTCAAAGTAATGGAGCAATCAGAAGTGAGCAGGGCAGTGTTAAAATATCTGTTTTACCCACAGATTGGTAAAGTGCCACCTCTTCCATGGTATGAGTTCAAATCAGGCACTGCCACAATCTGAAAGACCCTGCCACACGGTATAGGTCATTTGTTTAAAAAAATCATAAGCTTGATTTAAAAACAAAAATCAGATATTTGAATATAGTCCTGAGATTTTGCCTTTAACAAAATTATACAACTCCTCATCCCTCCAAAATCCCTTTTGGAAAATATGCACAATTAATGGTAGGTAAACTACCAGAATGCTCATGTATGCCAATATGGAACACAAAGCTCCTTTGTATCAGACCACTGTGGATTACATCATATCACATTTCGGTCTCAAATATTTTCCTTCTCTCCTTGTCACATTTGTGAAATACCATATGTATTTAACACATTTACATGTAATTACATTTTAAATATTCACTAGTTAATTCCACCCTTGTAATTTCACTAGGCTATGGAGTCTTCTGCTCCAATTAAGTTTAATTGCTAACTAAAAAGCATAAATAGTCTATGGACCTCCTCTTTAAACATTAAGTTGATAATACTCTACATTGTATCTTCAACACAAAGAGTGTAATATATTTTTAAAAATAAACCAATTTTCGTTTAGATTTTCAGTGCTTTAGAATTCTAAAATGAATCTGAAAAAACAGTAAGATGGGTGTTGGCTGCAGATTTCTATTTCTTTTATCTGCATTATTAAGCATGGGTTTTAAAAGCTCAACATGCTTTTTAAATACAAGACATGGAAGAATTGAAGTAAAACCTGAATATGAAGATATTTTAAGATGTACAATTAATTGACTGGACTACAAACACTTCACAGACCATATATAGCCTATTGGTATTCCTCAGTCAAAAGATTCAAAAGCATTGACTTAAGAGTTTTGTCTGAGTAAGAACTATTGGATCTGATTCTATGAAGAATGTGATTAAACCATGTATTCTATAAATATTTTACTAATGAAGCACCAGGGTTATAGTTATTTACAAAACCCTAAGAACTTACCCTTCCTTGAAGCTTGTTGGGAAACTTAATTTCACAAGCAAAGCACTCAAAATAAATTGTTAGAAACAATGGGCCAGCACACATTCCCGCCCACCTCTGTTTATTAAAATACTGTACTCTGGTCACAATTCATTTGCTCGTTGTTAGTACTGGTTCATCTAATCTGAAATGGGAATGGCATGACTTTTGATAAATGGATCTTTAAGACTTTCTTTAATGGTAATTTTTGCAAGTGTTTCTGTAGTGATGTCATTTTGCAGATATTTTGCAGCTATGCCTTCCTTTGGAGTCGTACAATACAGGAAATGTTTTTATTCTCTCTCCAAACAGTGGAATAATATACCAAGATGACACATCGCTACACTGGCCTTTCCACACTAATACCAACAGATTTAAAAACAAGCTATAAAATACAATTAAAAACATTATTAAAACCAAAATCTTTGTGGACAAAAATAAGAACACAATCAAAATATTTAATTGGCTGCTGTAAAATAATGGGTAAAAATATAACTTCTACAACAGCTGTTGGTTGCATTTGAATACAAACAGGCTATTACGCTACAGTCCAATAACAATGGGGAAATCTCTCTCTCTCACTTTCTAGCTACAGTATTTCCAATTTTCTCAACTCAGAAACAGAAACTCAGAGTCTTTATCTACCTGTAAAGCTCCATTTTTACTGAATGATGACACACACTGCATCAGTCGACTTAGTTCTTCAGCAACAGATTCCACAATCCTTGACAGTACTCGAGGCACTAATTCCTTAGAGATGGTGAATACCTGCAGGTTTTCAATCAGAGTTATGAATTGGGTATCTGCATTAATATTTATATTGCACCTTAGTAAGGACATGGAGAGTTAACCTTGATTGTATGTTTCGTTGCTTTTCCCAGAAGCACCTTATCTTCTTCTCACTGCTCAGCCAGTTTGTTCCACCTGTTATGGCTTGTCATAAACCTAGACTGAAAACTCTCTTGGACTGTCTTTTTTATTACATGCTTGTATAACACTGAGACCAACAGTGCCTGGATTCCCAATTAGGGTCCATAGTTGCTGCCATAATTCAATTTAATAATAATACAAGATCCACCTCCTAAGAAGCTTACAAAATAGTAGAGTAATAAAACAAATAGATAGTCAGGCGCCGAAATGAGATCAAACAGTGTCAGAGACCTGAAGCTTGGCAAAAAAGCCGGGTTTAAGGAGAGATTTAAAGACAGCAAGAGACTGTTAGTGCACCGGAAGAGGGATAATGTCTCAGATAATTAGGAGAGAAAATTGGATGGAACACTGGGCAAGAGGTGGGTAAGAGGAAATGAGATTGGCCCTTATAGGTAGAGCAGAGTTGTGTTAAGCCTTGATGATGAAAATGAGGAGCAGTGTGGATTACATGTGGAAAAGAAAGAGAGGGGAAAGAAAAAGGGATGGTGATTTGAGGAGGAAGTGATGTGATCAGAGTCATGGGGAAAGATGATGATTTTGGCTAGAAATTTCATTAGGAATTTATTCAGATTTCTTAAAAAAAACAAGCAAGCAAGCAACAAATGATTGGGTCACACTTTTGCTACAGGACCTTTGCTTTATGTGAAAGTCAGGAGCGTGTCTGATTTGACAATGAAAAACTGCTTTATAGAAATGCATAATCAGTGGAAAATATTTAAAGAAACACCAGTATGTGGCTGAGTAAAACTCAAATATGAATTTAGGAATCGTACCCTATTTTTCACAATATATGTGAGAGTGACGTGTCACGGATCTCACAGACTAGACAAACAGTAAAATAACAGATTTGCACTACAGACAACCACACATATGCTGGCTATCAGTCACTCAACTGCTACTTCAAATAATCATCTTGCTTTTAACTGCTTTGACCCACAAAAGCCAACAATTTTGGTCACATACAGAGAAAAACGGTAAAAGCAAGAAATACTTCTACTAAGAAGAAAGTATTTGTACCCACAATGGCCATTCTCAACGTTACTTGATAGAACTCAGGAAAAAAATTCTCAGCCATAGTAGATTACCACATTTTTTCAAAAACTATACTTATTTTGGTTTCAGTTCAAATTTGACTTTTTAGTTAAAGTAACAATTTTTTTCACCTCAGAACCTGCCTATTGCACAGTTGATGGTTAACTAGTGTTGTTTAAACTACAAAAATCAGCAGCGTTGCTAGCAAAATCTAAGACTGAGCCAGAATGGCAAAATTTCAGCAGAAAACAGTGTTACTCTTGTGGAAATTGTAAAATTTCACACCAATGATCAAATTCACATACTTCTGCAAGTACTTGTGAAAATGTCATTTCACACATAGAAATTCATGAGGCAAAACTTAACACGGGAAAACCAACTAGCATCCAATTCAATAGGGTATTTATGCATGTGCCCTAATTTTAAGCACGAGTAGTCCAATTGAAGTCAATGAGACAACCAACTTTTTTAAGTTAGTCATATGCGTAACTCCCTGGCTGAATCAGGACTTTAAATCATCATACCTACTTAAAAGGACACAGACAAGTTAAAAATCATTTTTAAGATGTCCTTACTTGTGTTTATTAAAAACAATTTAGATTATTTTAACTGAATTTAAAAGAAAAATCTAACTTATTTTGTTTGTTCCTTTCATGTAATTTACTGATCCTGGAAAATGAAAACAGACTAATCATTTTCACTGTGGTTTATAGTTATGTTAACTCCTTCATTCTCAGGTACTGGCACAATGCTGCAGTATTTGTGCTACATACACTGAAGGTAAACACCTGCATCAAAGCAAAAATCTGTTTTAATTGGAATTCCAAAAGCCATAAAAATATTTCAATTAGCATTAGTGTCTCTAATTAAAGAAAATATTAAAAGGAGCCTAAAATACTCAAAAGCCAATTTTAAGCAAGTAAAAGAGGGTCTAAAGACAGAACAACGTTATCTGTGCTATGTGAAAGAATGGTTTTGGTAATACTAATGAGAAAATACATTTTGTGATGGCGAGGGATGGGATTATTTAGAACAGGTGCTATAGCTTAAGTACTGTAGAAAATTCCTGCAATAGTCTATTTACACTTAGGTATGCATCTGCAAGTGTGCAACTCTGCAAATAATTATTTCAATTTTCATCATTATTTCATGCTTACTTTATTAACATACATGCCTCCTCTCTGTTGCAAGCTATGGCCCATTTTGGGAGTCCAGATGCTACATATCCACGGTTCCCAACCTGGGGACAGTGCACTCTGCAGATGGGGTCGTGGGTCCAACAGGACAGAATCGGCTCGCAATCTGATGCTGTCTGCCCCCAAACACGTCTGGACTTGCTCCACAAGTGCCACACCAAGAGACCGTTATTTTGATCTACAAAATGGTGACCTCCACAAAGTGTGACCTTAGACCTACGGTGTGTGCAAGGTCACTCTGTGCAGAGATCACCATTTTGTAAAACAGCAACTTCCTGGCACAGTATTTGTGGAGCAGGTCCAGACACAATGGCTGTACGGAGGTGGTTGTATGGATGCCATTCAACCATTTGCACCATCTGGCTGTGCCAGCATCCAGGGGAGGGAGATTTGAATCCAGAAGATATTTATCTATGGGCAGCATAGATTTACCACAAGAGCAGTTTTACCACAAGAGCATCCTCTCTGCTTGAGCCAGTAGGAGTCTGTGCTAGCTTTTTCTGAGATGGGAATCTGCAGTGGCTTGTAAGCTCCTTAAGGCAGGGCTCATATCTTCTTTTGTGCCACCCTAAGTATCCTGTTAGTACTCAATAAAGAATCGTTGTAAATTGCTGTCTCTGTGCTGTAAGTTACCGGCTGACAATGACATTATTTGGCCTCCCAGACACGTGATGACTGAGCATCTCAACCAGATGGAGTAATAATGGTTTGCATCCTTTTTCCTTGACCTTGGAACATTATAAAGTATGATTGGGTGTGAAACCTGTTTGCAAGCATCATGCCATGGATTTGCCAGTAGCTGAAACTGAACAGCTCATCGACATTTCCTGTGATTGATTCTTGGGAGGAACATATGCCCAATTTTCTCTCCCAGAGTTGTGGGTTCACTGTCAAGAATGAATATTCTGCACTCTCAACACATGCACTGAAACTGATGGTGCCATTCATGAGCACCTATTTGTGTGAAGCTGGATTCAGCACATTTGTGTCCATCAAGTTTCAGTATTGATCTGCCACTGATGTCACAATTAGATTAGATATGCAATTTCTACTACATGGCTGGATTTAGAGAAGGTGTGTAGATTTACTTCCCAGCTTGCTGTGTACTAACTGTTCACATAGGTAAACCAAGTTTAATCCATACTAATTCAGAATAAGGCACTCTTATTCTGGAATAAGAGTGTCTACACCTAGAATTAATCAGGAATAGTTAATCTACTTTAAATTCACATGCTACTTTATTCTGGATTCTTTTTCAGGGCAAACAAGCCCTAAAATTTGATATATGGTGTTACTTATGGAAGTTTATACAATTTTTAACCACTCCCACCTCTTTAATAAAATTTGTATTTAAACACGTAAATAAAAGTGGCCTGATTTTCAGAGGTGCTCATTTCCAATGAAGTCAGCCAACTTATTTTGTTTGACGCTTGTAATAATGTGAATAATCTAAAGTTACCTCACCTCTGCGTGTACAGCAATGATATTCACTAATGCTTCTTTCAAATAGTTTCTGACACCTAAAACAAAACAAAAAGGGTAGTCAATCACTTTCACTGTGTTATCTTGACAGAGTTAAGATATTCTACTGTTCGATTCTACTGTTTAATAGTAGACTTTTTCATTTCATTTCTTTAACTAACACATTTGCAATGATAGAGGCAGAAAGAGAAAGTTCCACAGCCACACCACCACAATCTATTTCCTTTTTCAAAATCAAATGGAGAAAGGAACATTTCCTTACAGCAAAAGGTTAAAGAAGCCAGTAGGTTCCTGTTTCAGTATTCTTCTTCTTCTGTGTGACAGCCTGACTCTGATAACCTTTCAGTTTACCACAGATCCAATATTAAAAAAAAAGAGAAAACCCTCTTAATCTAAAAGGTCCTGATGATACACATACAATATGGTATATTACATGTATAACAGGCAAGGGATGTTTTAAGAAGCGAACATAGTCAACAGGATTACATAGCTTGCAACCAGAAGATCTCATTCCTATTTCTTTTGCAGCTTCTTTGATTGTGAAATATTATCATAAATGGAAATAAGAATTCTTGTTTCTATGGAAGTGGTTTTAGAAGATATAACTCATGACAATTTATAGCATATGTTATGCTTATATAGGAGAAGTTTCTTTTGGGAAAAAAGTTCAAGCAAGCAGTTTATTTTCTAACAAAACTTTTACAGTAGCATATAAAATATTTGTTCAGTAAATCTAGAGTAACAGAACAAATCTGGCTCTTTGTATATATACGTTGCTTTGCAAGCAATGACAACATAGGGACTTTTTTTTTTTTAAGGGTAGTTAATTTGCAACATAAAGGCAAGCAGAATCGTTGAAAGCACAAAAGCAGTAGAGAGAGAGAAGGGGCAGATGTACACAATTGGCCAGATTCTGATCTTGTTACACTAGCATAAATCCAGAGTACATTGAGCCCACACCAACTTCTTTGTACATACTCCAAATGTAACTGAGATTAGACTCTTGGAGAATACTGAGGCTCTACAGATTGTGAGTTACAATGGATATTAATATTGCTATTATAAAAGTTACATCAAAAGATACACTTGTAATCAGTTTGTCTCATTTACTCCATCTTTCTTAGCTACCTCAGTCGTTCTAGCACAGTTCTACTTTGAAAAGTGACTCTAAAAATGACATTGACGGAATCAAAGTGCATTGTCTCTCAACTGTCATTTCAAGTGTACTCAGTTTATAAAAATATATTTGTGTGTTTATTTTATTTGAAAATCCAGCTTGAGATTTAAAAGTCAGGCTGCACTCTTTCCTTCCAATCAAAGCTAGTTCAAACACACCTAGAGTCCCACTGGCACTCACCCCTATAATCCTTATCACTCACAGCTTATTATTAAATATGTATTTTGTGTATATTTACAAATCTATAAATTTTCTCCATTATTCACAGATGGACTGAGCTGAAAGGCTGAGAGGAGGCAGATACAGAAAGGTTGGAAGACTAAGAGAAGAAGCAATGGCCTCCTGGGGCTCACCCTAGAGCAGCGGCTCCCCTGTTAAGATTTGTCTACACTGGCAATTAACAGCGCTGCAACTTACTCACTCAGGAGGGTGAAAAAACACCCCCCTGGGTGCAGCAAGTTGCAACTTGTAAAGCACCAGTGTAGACAGTGCCCCAGCGCTGGGAGCCATGCGCCCAGTGCTGGTAGTTATGCCCCTCCTGGAGGTGTTTTTTTTTTTTTTAAGAGCGTTGGGAGAACTCTCTCCCAGCGCTGTGCCACAACCACACAAGGCACGTTAAAGTACTGCCGCGGCAGCGCTTTAGTGTTGCCAGTGTGGACTAGCCCTTAGTCAGGTGTATTTATGGTCTGTGACCTGTCCATGACTTTTACTAAAAATACCCCTGACTAAACTGTACCCTTAATTATGACCTTTAGTCACATCTGTATAACTCCATGGTCTTCAAATTATGCTTTGAATCACACGTGTGCAATACCATCGCTCTTAATGTATTTGCATCAGTATAAAGTAATCAATAACTTCTATAATAAAAACTTAGGAGACAATTGTGTTAACTGGGCACTGGAAAGAACAATCACTCTTTGTTTCAGAGCAGCAGCCGTGTTAGTCTGTATCCGCAAAAAGAACAGGAGTACTTGTGGCACCTTAGAGACTAACAAATTTATTTGAGCATAAGCTTTTGTGGGCTACAGCTCACTTCATCGGATGCATGTAGTGGAAAATACAGAAGGAAGATATATATACACACACACACAGGGAACATGGAACAATGGGTGTTACCATACACATTATAAGGAGAGTGATCAGTTAAGGTGAGCTGTTGTCACCAGAAGAGAAAAAGAATTGTTTGTAGTGGTAACAAAAATGGCTCATTTCCAGCAATTGACAAGGAGATGTGAGGAACTAAGGGCGGGGGTGAAGGGAAGAATAAGCATGGGGAAATAGTTTTACTTTTTGTAATGGCCCATCCACTCCCAGTCTTTATTCAAACCTAATTTAATGGTGTCCAATTTGCAAATTAATTCCAATTCAGCAGTCTCTTTTTGGAGTCTGTTTTTGAAGTTTTTTGTTGTTGTAATATTGCGACTTTTAGGTCGGTAATCGAGTGGCCAGGGAGGTTGAAGTGTTCTCCAACTGGTTTTTGAATGTTATAATTCTTGATGTCTGATTTGTGTCCATTTATTCTTTTACGTAGAGACTGACCGGTTTGGCCAATGTACATGGCAGAGGGGCATTGCTGGCACATGATGGCATATATCACATTGGTAGATGTGCAGATGAACGAGCCTCTGATAGGACGCAATCACATCAGCCAAACTATGATGGTATCTCCTGAGTAGATATGTGGACAGAGTTGGCAACAAGCTTTGTTGCAAGGATAGGCTCCTGGGTTAGTGTTTTTGTTTTGTGGTGTGTGGTTGCTGGTGAGTATTTGCTTCAGGTTTGGGGGCTATCTGTAAGCAAGGACTGGCCTGTCTCCCAAGATCTGTGAGAGTGATGGATCATCCTACAGGATAGGTTGTAGATCCTTGATGATGTGCTGGAGAGGTTTTAGTTGCAAGTGCTTTGGACGATAGGATTAAAATTCAAAATGATCTGGACAAACTGGATAAATGGTCTGAAGTAAATAGGATGAAATTCAATAAGAACAAATGCAGAAGTACTCCACTTAGGAAGGCACAATCAGTTGCACACATACAAAATGGGAAATGACTGCCTAGGAAGGAGTACTGCAGAAAGGGATCTGGGGGTCATAGTGGACCACAAACTAAATAATGAGTCAACAGTGTAACACTGTTGCAAAAAAAAGTGAACATTATTCTGGGATGTATTAGCAGGAGTGTTGTAAGCAAGACATGGGAAGTAATTCTTCCACTCTACTCTGCGCTGATTAGGCCTCAATTGGAGTATTGTGTCAAGACTGGGCACCACATTTCAGGAAGGATGTGGACAAATTGGAGAAAGTCCAGAGAAGAGCAACAAAAATGATTAAAGGTCTAGAAAACATAACCTATGAGGGAAGACTGAAAAAATTGGGTTTGTTTAGTTTGGAAAAGAGAACACTGAGGGGACATGATAACAATTTTCAAGTACGTAAAAGGCTGTTACAAGGAAGAGGGAGAAAAATCGTTTTTCTTAACCTCTGAGAATAGGACAAGAAGCAATGGGCTTAAATTGCAGCGAGGACGATTTAGGTTGGACATTAGGAAAAACTTCCTGTCAGGGTGGTTAAGCACTGGAATAAATTGCCTAGGGAGGTTGTGGAATCTCCATCATTGAAGATTTTTAAGAGCAGGTTAGACAAACACCTGTCAGGAATGGTCTAGATAATAATTAGTCCAGCCATGAGTGCAGGGGACTGGACTAGATGACCTCTCAAGGTCCCTTCCAGTCCTATGATTCTATGATAACACAGTACCTTTCCACAGCTTCTGAATGAAATGTGTTAAAGAATAACCAAATAAACCCTATTGTACAAATACTCTACATTCCATTCCCAGTGCCTTTAAACTGCAAAATCTGTCTTGCCAGAATCCTAGCTGCCACGAGCAATTATTGGTACAATTACTTAATAAAAAACACACATTCCTGATAATGTTCTAAAGACATGTAGAGAAAAGCTAGCTGGGAAGATTTAAACAGACACGTAGGACAGTTTCAACTGTACTTTGGCTGATAGAAACTTTAAAAAAAAATCTTCCCATTTTGGGCCAACCACAGCAGTTTTGTACTGATGAAACATTTGGGAAGACAATCTATTATCTGTTAAATACAATTTTCCATTTTATGTCTTAAATAGTTTAGTTTGTGGCAAACAAAAAACCCCAGAAAGTTCACTTTTTAGAAGAAAGTTTAACAAAGAATGTAAAGCTTTTGCAATGACTTGTACAAACTATGTGAAAAACAGAAGGGAAAGATTTGTGGTTCTGAGAAGTAACAGAAACTAAGCTTGCAGTCACACTCAATGGAGTAGTAGTTCAGGAGAGGGTCAGATACAGTATTATTCTACCAAATGTACTGCACTTGGGTATACAGGTTTAGCTGTAGTAGAACCATACCACTGAATCCTCTACAACCAACCATAGAACACACACAATATTGCATATCAAATTAATTGGGTTCTGAGAGTTGAGTTTTCCAAAAGTATTCAGCTAGTGTAAGTTTTCCACAAAAAACTGCTGAAAGGTAGAATTTGTGTGGAATGCATGTGTGTCTACAAGTTGTGCAAAGTTTTAAAGTGATCAAATAAACATGAAAATGTTGAAACTTTTCTACCTTTGTATGTGCAAGTTTAACACATTTTAAAAAGAAAGCAGCAAAAATCTGCATGCACCTGAACACACAGAGTATATATGAACTCGTCAGGATATTTTCTCTATCTGCATGCAGCCAGCTAGTTCTTCAAGTGCTCAAAGATATTCAAGAGTAAACTGATACAGAAAGAGGATGTGAACATCAAACATTTTAACCTCTTCCACAGCCTAGAAAACTCAAAGCTCAAAGAACTTTGAATTCAGCTAGGACAGCAGGAACATACAGGAATTTTTTTTAACTCAGCCTAGATTTAACATATTTTAAATGTTTTAAGATTTGAGTTGCTTTAGAAATGATGTAGAATATTGGCACAATTAGGAGTTTTAACTCTCATTTTCGTTGTCTCTTGCCAAGTGAGCCAGTCAGATTGTATGCTGTGCGTCAAGTGGTGTGAGTAAAGAAGGGATTAAGGTGAACAAGTTTTAAGAAAAAGTGGGTGGCATCCTTAAATAGTTTTGTTCACAGGTAGTAAACCATACCAGTGATGAAGGCTGATGTAATGTCAAAACTTTAGGAAGGAAGATAGAGAAGAAAGAGAAGCAGTAGAGAAGGACCCTGGGGGGGGGAAAAAACGACCTTTCCGTAATTTATTGAATGTGCACATACATTCTGCTGTAGATGTGTGTGCATCCTGTGCAGAGGTGCTATAAATTTTCCCCCTCAGCAATAACTGTCAGGGTAGCGTGAGCACTCTCTGGTGCCTTGCACCACTGCACGAGTGGTATAAAGGACCATGCTCCCCCCTCAAAAAACCCTCAGTTCCTTCTGGAAAGACTCCAAGAGAGCGGAAGGAGCGCGGGTTGGGGAATGGACACGTGCAGCACATCTCGAAGAACAGTTACAGAAAGACAGATAAGCATTTTTTCTTCTTCGGTGATTGCACATGTCCATTCCACTATTGATGATTCCCAGGCAGTTTGAACTGGAGGTGGACGTGGAATCTACTTGAACAGGGATTGAAGGACCACCTGTCCAAATCTGGCATCGTGTTTAGATTGATGAGAGATAACATAGTGAGAGGCAAACATATGGACTGACAACCAATTTGCTGTCCTACAAACATCTGGTATGGTTACATGAGCCGGAAAAGCTACAGAAGTTTGCCTGCAACCTGGATGAGCGAGCCACCATTTTACTGGAAGTGCAATATCAGCCAATTGGTAGCACAAACACAGCTAGAAATCCAGGAAGAGATCCTCTGGATGACCCTTTACTCTGTCTGAAACTGCATCGAAGAGCTGAAAAAAAGATCTGAAAGACCTAGTCCAAGCCAGACAAAAAGCCAAAGCTCTTTTAAAGTCTAGAGTGTGGAGCATTTCTTCCCCTTTACTCATATGGGGCTTTGGGGAAAAAAAGTCAACAAATAAACTAAACTGCTTGATTAATGTGAAAATCGGAAATCACTTTCGACAGGAATTTTGGGTGAGGTCAAAGGAAAACTTGGTCCTAGAGAAAATTGTATAAGAAGGCTCTGATACTGAAGGTTGCCGCCCCTCTACTCTCCTGGCCAAGGTTATAGTAACCAAGAAGGCCACTTTCATAGACAAGTATAACAGAGAACAGTCACTAACAGCTCATTGGAGAGGGAGAGAAGGGGAGAGAAACTCAGCTTTGCTAGTACTAAATTTAAACTTCACTGTAGAGTTGGGCTGTGGATCTGAGGATGTAATCTGAGCAAACCTTTTAAAATGGACATAGGGTTTCAAAAAACAAATCGGTTATCCACGGGAGGGTGGAAAGCTGAGATACTTCCATCAGAGTCCATTTGGTGGCTAGGAGCTAGCCCTTGTTGTTTCAGAAATAAAAGATAATCCAAGATATGGAAAATCAGAGCTTGAGTTGGGGGATGCCTCTTTGTATGGAGCAAATGGAGAATCTCTTCCATTTAGCAAGGTAAGTAGACTTAGTTGAAGGCTTCCTACTATTTAGCAGAACTTCCTGCACCGTCTTAGACAGAACTCATTCCCAAGTTATCAGCCATGAAGCATTCATGCTGTCAGGTGGATGGCCTGAAGGTTGGGATAGAATCATAGAACTTAAGATCAGAAGGGACCATTATGATCATCTAGTCTGACCTCCCGCAAAATGCAGGCCACAAAAGCTGACCCACCCACTCTTGAAATAATTCTCTCCCTTGACTCAGCTGTTGCAGTCCCCAAATCCTGGTTTAAAGACTTCAAGTAGCAGGTAATCGTCCAGCAAGCGACCCCTGCCCCATGCTGCGGAGGAAGGCGAAAAACCTCTAGGGCCACTGCCAATCTACCCTGGAGGAAAATTCCTTCCCGACCCCAAATATGGCGATCAGCTGAACCCTGAGCATGCAGGCAAGACTCTCCAGCCAGACACTCGGGAAAAAGACTTTCAATATCCCAACATTGACCCTCGGTACTAATTACCAGTGGCGGCACGTTATTGACCTATTGACTAAATAGTGTTATCCTATCAAACCATTCCCTCCATAAACTTATCAAGCTTAAACTTAAAGCCAGAGAGGTCCTTCACCCCCACTGTTTCCCTCGGTAGGCTGTTCCAGAATTTCACTCCCCTGATGGTTAGAAACCTTCGTCTAATTTCAAGCCTAAACTTCCCGACTGCCAATTTATATCCATTTGTTCTCGTGTCCACATTAGTACTGAGCTGAAATAATTCCTCTCCCTCCCTGGTATTTATCCCTCTGATATATTTAAAGAGAGAAATCATATCTCCTCTCAACCTTCTTTTGGTTAAGGAAAACAAACCGAGCTCCTCAAGTCTCTTTTCACATGACAGGCTTTCCATTCCTCGGATAATTCTAGTGGCCCTTCTTTGTACCTGTTCCAGTTTGAATTCATCCTTCTTAAACATGGGAGACCAAAACTGCACACAGTACTCCAAATGAGGTCTCACCAACACCAACGCCTTGTATAACGGGACTAGCACCTCCTGAAAGATGAAAGAGGCAGCAGTGGTTCTGGGAGATCATATCCATGTCTCCTGGGAGCAGTAGCGGAGATCTGACCAATAGGGCTAGTAAAGTCGAAAATCAGTGTTGATGGGGCCACGCTGGGTCTATTAGAATAAGGTGGGTGGAATCTTCCTTGACTTTGGAACAAAACTTTGGGCAGGAGTGGAACTGGAGGAAAAGCAAACAGCTGGCCTTTTGATCACAGCAGGAGGAAAGCATCTGTCAGTGAACCTGGGCTGTGACCCTCTTAGGACCAAAAAGACAACATTTCTTGTTTGGTGTTGCAAACAGGTCCACTTGGGGTGTTCCCCACCGCTGGAAAATGGACCTGGACACATCTTGGCGAATAAACTATTTGTGGTGACCTGTGAACAACTTGTTCAGGTGGTCTGCCAGAGTGTTTTGAACTTCCAGAAGGTAAGCAGCTTTCAGGTTGATGGAACTGGTGATGCAGAAATTCCAAAGGAGGTTCACCTCCTGGCATAACTTTGAGGAATGCTCCCCTCCCCACCCCATTTATTCACACAGAATGTGGCTGCTGTGTTGATGTGCAGAAGGAATGCCACACAAACTAAATGGAGCTGAAACTCCCTGATATTTTTTTATGGACACTTAGATCCTGAGGATACCAAAGACCCTGAGGGACATTTAAGTGAGCTCCCCAACTTAGATCTGATTCATCTGTGTCTAGAGTGACTGTCACAAACACCTGTAGGTTCTACCCATCAGTCCAGGGAGGCCAACAGCTGAACAGGTGCTTGAACCACCATGTCCATATGATGATGGGCCAGTGAGTACATCAAGGCTAGCCAACCCTGTAGTTCTCTGAGGCGTAGCCTAGTATGCTGCACCATGTAAGTGCATGGCCCTCACCTGTCCTAGAAGTTTGAGGCAATTCCAAACAGTAGTGACAGGGTGCCCCTTTAGACGTAGAGCAATGACCTGCATTATTTGGAACCTCTGCTCCACCAGGAAGGCCCTGGCCTTTGTAGAATCCAGGTCTGCCCCAATGAATTCTTTGCACAGGCACCAGGAAAGATTTCTCTGTATTGATTAGAAGCCCCCACTTGTCAAAAGTGGACTGAACAGTAGCTACACTGGACAGTATCTGAGATCTGGACCAGCTTCTCACTAGCCCATCATCTAGGTAGGAAAACACATGGATTCGTGACCTTCACTGGAATGCCTCTACTACAACCATGCATTTTTGTGAATACACGAGGGGCTGCTGACAGGATGAAAGGCAGTATTGTGCATGTAGTTTCCCCTGCATGGTCCCGGTTGAGGGACAATGGTGACCTTGCCGCAGATGCTCCCAAAGCCTAGCTTATGTAGAAGGGCAGGAAGGGAGCGGAGATGCTCTAGAAGAATGCGATTCACATGTAGTTGCACTGCTCTTATACTTGACTGTCCTTGGTGGGTTCATATGCTGTCCTGGTATGGTAGTCCTGTATTTTGTGTGTGAACGTATGAAAGGAGGACAGAATGCATGTCATAATTAGTTCTGTCTTAAGAAAGTCACCTGTTCTTTGTGCTGATCTGATGTTGGTATGACAACTCTTTCAAAAAATTCCAAAGAACTTTTAACTAACTCATATTAGTGCCGTGAAAAATTCTCATACCAAATTTCAGGTGTACAGTTCTGTAACTTTATAACAAGCCACAGATAGCTTTTTGTCACTCAAGATTTTGTACCCCTGCTCTAAGCATTTGCAATGTGTTATATGGTATTAACTATTAAGTAGCCGTTGGAAAAAAATGCACATATATATTAAAGTCGTTAAGCACTGCTGTGTAGTTGACATTTAAATAGAAACACACGATATCCACAAGCCATGTAACAGTTAAGATCAGACTGTTTAAAGGAGTTGAATGTCCTTTAGATGCTGTCTGCTTCACAGTTCACATGGTGATAGTAATCATAGATTCATAGAATCATAGAACTGCAAGGGACCTCAAGAGGTCATCTAGTCCAGTCCCCTGCACTCAAGGCAGGACTAAGTATTATCTAGTGAATTATCTAATGAATGCTTAAAAAATGGTTGCTGCTGGTATCATTTGCCTGATCACTGTGGCCAGGGCATTTTGTTTTCCTTAATATAAAACTGTACTATAGGCTAGTCGGTAGCATGGCAGACTACTATTTATTATTTGTATTAAAGTAGTGCCTTGAGGCCCCAGCTGAGATCAGCACACACTGTATGAGGCAGTGTGCATACTGAGAGACAGTCCCTACCCCAGATCGGTTATTCATAGAGTCTAAGGCCAGGTGGAACCATTTATGATAAGTCTGACCTCCCGCATAACACAGGCTGTAGAATTTCACTCAGTATTCCTATATCAAGCCCTTACATTTTGGCTCAGCTAGAGCATCTCTTTTAGAAAATTTATAATCTACCAGGTTAAGACAGACAAAAGGTGGGAGGGGAAACAGAGGCACAGAAAATTAAAATGACTTATCTTAGGTCACAGCAGGTCAGCAGACAGTCAACAGTGTTTGAATACAGAGGTTGATAGTACAATTTTAATCACAATGTGGGCATGTTAGGGTATCTAATTTTCAGCCATCTCCACACAACTGCTTCATAAAGAATGATCAAGCATTACAGAACACCACCACAAAGCAGCGAATAGGCTCATACTGATACTTTGACATCTTCCAAAACTATAAAGCACAACTTGCTTTGAAATTCTTTGCATCTGAATCTCTTTGAAACTAGATTGCATGGATATCAACAAAACAGTTTTTTTATTTAAACATTTTTCATTCATTTTATGATAAAGGAAATTCAAAACCAACTGAATTCTACAATATTAACATTAGACTTCTGTCCTTTATACCAAAATACTAATAGTCAGTTATGTGTTTATATAATTCAATACACTTTAACACTTCTGCCTATTCATAAAAGGTAATAAACATAGATTTACTCATAAATGAATGACAGGTAATGTTGTGAAAAACACAATACATGGTAAAGACACACTGTTATACAAAATATTTCACTTCATAGAGTGGCCTCACATACATGTTTCAGAATTTGTGTATGAATCTGCTGTGATTCAAAGCAATGTTTAAATTAAAGCCAGTCCTGTCATGATCAAAGGCAAAAAAATCAGCTGCCACTATAAAGGAGAAAGTGTAAAGAGCAGGAAAAGAAGGAAGAGCAGGAAAAGAGGAGTGGGCTGATGGCTATGGCACTGATAGGGAAAGCAAAGTTTTTCATTAGATACTTTAAAAAAATTGGCTGTTTATATTATCCAAAAGAAAAAAACCCAGAAAACGCCCAAGACTATATTGCTACGTTAGAGTTTCTGGTGGCATCAAAATTCTTTGAAGTTCACTCTCGTGGTTGATGTTATTACCAAAAATCCCTCAATGTTATTAAAGTCTTGTAGTTTACAGTCACTTCTCATACAGGATGTGTAATTTCTGGCATTGCTATCACATCCATACATTACAAGGACTAACAATGATTTAATGCTGAAAATCAGGGTAGCTGGAGACGTGGACTGGGGATGGCAGAACTTCATGAGAATAAAGTCAGAGTGGGAGAAGAGTACCCATTTGTCTATTGCAATAAAATAACAAAATTAACATGACTATAAATGCATCTAGTTCTTTTGGAGGTCCTTTTTAACACCACAAAATTGTGAAGTTAACTTTTGTGGTTTATTAAGATTACATTATAATTACTCAATATATTTTCTCTCTGTGTTTGCATATGATTCCAAATACCTTCCCAAAACTTCCTACGTTCAGAGAAAATTAAGTT
Organism: Mauremys reevesii; assembly: GCF_016161935.1. NCBI lineage: Eukaryota > Metazoa > Chordata > Testudines > Geoemydidae > Mauremys > Mauremys reevesii. The sequence continues at coordinate 170,036,773 of NC_052624.1, read as the reverse complement.
GCACTGTTAGACACCGAAAAATCAGAAAATGCCACAATTAAAGTTGCTTATACAACTAAAGTACTCTGCTCCCAAATGCTTGTGTATTATATTACTCTTTAACTGAATGATCACATATTTCTAAAATGCCATGTAAAACCTTTCCTATAATTTTAGAGTCTGGACAGCATCCTGTAATATTATTTTCAGTCATGTACACTTCTCATACACTAATTTCATTGCCAACATTTTACAATATCTGTTTTGACACACTGTGTATATGGTAAGACCTCTTCTCTCTGAGGTATTTATTTTAATAATTTTTTTCAACACTATGCTATGTATTTTCTTTTCAATCAGCAGCACAGCCAACCTTTGGTTCACTCCATGGGATGAAGTGGCTAACTACCGACATAATTTTGGGGCATATTATATATGCCACCATGTTTCCATTTCATTTCATGCTGAGCAAATATGGTTTAGTGTACTTTTCATGTAAATGACCTTTGTGGACTCAGTATACAGAACTACTAGATGTTATATGTGTTGCAAAGGTTGTATAAAAAGTGTAAGAAATCATTTGTGATAATATCATTAAGTAAAATTTGTTTTATTCTTACCTCTTTCATAGCACTATGCCAAGGTTTGAAAACTAGCTTCATTGGGGGATTAAACCAATCAGATAAAGGCAGATGTGAAAGATGAGGGTGGGATTCTTTAACAGTGAAGTCCAGGGGCAAAGTCCTTGCAAGAGGACCAGACACCCTGCCTGCAAAAGCTGCTGGGAAGGATAAGGGTGTACCAGAGTGCTGTTTAGAGCTCCATCGCTTGCATCAATATCTGTCTAATGTATCTGATCTGTATATATCCATTTTATGCAAATTAAAGTATTAATTGAAAGGGATTTAATTTATTGTTACTAGTACATTTCAGAAATCTACATTAACTTTTCAAAGAAATTTTTAGCATATATTGGCTTCAAATATTTAAGTATGATATTTTAGGAGATTAAATGTAAAGAGAGTTACCATTTCCTATTACATTACTGACTGTGAGATTATTTTTCTTCTGATGCCCTCTTTCAGAAAAATTACAGCTCAAGTTCCAAGAAACTTGTTTATAATTTCTCAAGGAGGGATCTGGTAGATTTTTTAAAATGTTAACATATGTTTTATTTTAAAATAACTTTTTCTTCTAAAACCCCATAACCTTTCAAGGTATTCTACAAACGTGAGAAAAGAATGAGCCCTAAATGTTTGCAGTCATAAGCCTTTCCTGAACTACAGTACCTGCACATGAGTATGTGATATTTGACTGAAGTGTCCCCACCCACACAGTGATATCATCTAACCCGCTAGCCTAGCAGCTTGATTTAAAAAAAAAATCTGACTTGGAAATTCCCCATGGACACAACAAAGCAACTCACCTCTGTTCTCCACAACAACATGCAGGTTTCTCCCTCCAAAGTGGGCTGATGGGAAATCTGCTTCAATCAATATGTAACCAGCAGTGGCCTATTTTCCCTGATAGATAGGCCTGCTTCATTCTAATTACAGTACTTAAAATCCATTTTCTCATCATGCTTTTTGACTTCCTCTCTAATTAGTTTCTTGGGACATAAATGCTTCTAGAACCATGTATTTGAAGCAAGAGGGATGTGAGAAGCCTAAAATGGCATAATTACATGTGATAGTGACTCTAAAAGTAACACAGGACTCTCAACCAAGGGACCTACTTTACTCTGACTAAAACTGCTGAAACTATTTGTTAATTTTGTTGGTTGCTTTGACTCCTTTTAGATTCATTATTTGCAAACTGACCCAGTTATTTTTAAAATATGCTAATTACAAGCACTCACCAAATACTTTAGATGAATAATTTTCACTTATTTGTTTGCTTTGACTATTCACTATGTTGCATTCTGTGGTTGGTCACCCTAGTCATACATTATTATTTCTGTTCCCTTACTCGGAGATTGAAAATTTTTAAACAGGACAATAGTGCCTGGTTAATGATGGACAAACATAGTTCTATTACAAATTATTAGAAAAAATGCATTTTCTTTATTCAATGACATACAAAAATATACTTAAACTATAAGCATAAGGTGTATGCCCCTAAATCACTTAGGTGCTTTTGAAAATTCCACCATATAGTTTTAGGTGGAAAAATCTAAGGTCCCAGGACCATTATGCCACAGAAAGACAGCTAACAAGCAATGGATTATGTTGTTCCTGTATTACCAATGAAACTACTACAAGTCTAGAGCACCATAGAAGCATCGTGTTCAGTGTCTTCAGCAGACACAGTACTCCATAGATTTATGATGTATAAAATTTCTTCTATAAATAGTATTGTTAGTCTACTCATTTTGCCTCCTGCAATTGTGACAGCAATTCATTAAAATATAATTACGATAGCACTATCCATAAATAAGCATAGTTTCATTTAAAAGGAAAAGCAGTGCTGGAAGAAATTCACTGCTCACAACTAATCTGGGTTTGAAAATACAACTACTTTATACATAATTGTACTATTTATATGCTTGTAGGAATTCATAAGAGACACCTGAATCAACTAAAATGCCGTTAGTGCTGCAATTTGATTAAAACAGAGAGAAAACATTTACAGACAATGACTCCAGATCATCATTTGAACTTTCTTTTACAAGAATGTAAAACTTTTCTATGAGCCATTTCCTGCTACTGCTGAAAAATATTCCTCCTTTAAACAGAGATGGATTTCAAGGTACTGTACCCAATGTTGTTTTGATAGTAGTTTCAGAAGAAAATGTGAATGTGTGGGTAAGCTCTGGAAACTCTTTGGAGAGACTACCTACTTATCTAACCACACTTCCTGTTTTTAACCCATTTGTCCTAAATCAGTCCCTAGTCTACTGACAAAAAATAGATATAACAATGTTCTATAAATAGCTCATTAGCAATTGTCTTTGTAAAACTGAAAACAGTCTGATAAATCTATCAATTTTTTGTTCACAGCAGGTCCACATTAAATAGCACACTGATTAATGTTATGGAAGGTACATAAACTGCTGGTGGTGCACTGGTTTTTGCCATAATTTGGGGAAACAAAAGATGATAACTCAAAGATCAGAGATTCAGAATGCATTTGCGATAGAGGCCAAGAGAATCATGGGTGATCTCTGCATATGTTCTGAGGATCTGTACTTTGTTTCCTTTAAATTCTTCTCACATAATTGACAGTTAACACGAAGAAATGCTGTCTCCTCACAAATGAAAGCAAAAAAGCCATCGGAAATAATGATGACATAAAAGGACCTATACACTTACTAGCTGAAAGGTTGAAGGGTATCTTGCTTGGGAAAGGCTTTTTTAAGACAATCAGATTGCAGAGAGTTATTAGGAAAAGGGGAATAGATTCCATCCAACCTTTCTGATGGCCAAGGATTTCCAGAACTGAAGTCGAGAGTGCTATATCCCTGAACTAGTTCTCCCCCACTCCCCCTTTTTTAAGCTATGACACACTGTATTGATGTAATATGTATACACCTTGTGGACATCAGCTGGTGAGATTTACCACCTCATTATCACAATAATTGTTTTAAAAACACATAAAAATGAAAACTATTATTAAGTATGTGCTTCGTTGTACTCTGAGTTCAATAATTGAACAGACGACTATTTCAGGGTGCACAAACTAGAGTCTGCATATTTCTGTGCTTGAATTGGCTAGCAGCACCAGGGAACAGTAAGTGGTGACACTGATGCAGCTAATGGTCTAATCTGAACATGTGCTTAAGTCTAGAGCAGAGGTTCCAAATTGTGGAGAGAGCCAGGGAGCTGTGTTAAAGTGCTGGCTCTGTTTCCTAGTGCATAGCCCAAACCACGAAGCCGTAAAACTTGGACCTGGAACTATTCAGGATCTGCTGCTGAGGCTGCTTCATAAAAGGCTTTGCCTCCTACTCCTCAAATCTAACTCATGAGTGCTGCAAGAGAGAGCTGGAGGAGTCACAGTGAGCCAGACCAGCTGCCACGACCAGATCCTGACGAGTCACCAAGAGAACCACCAAAGAATCCTGTGGCACCTTATAGACTAACAGACGTTTTGCAGCATGAGCTTTCGTGGGTGAATACCCACTTCGTCAGATGCAAGATGGGCCACTACCAGATCCTGACTAGTTACCAAGAGAACCACCAGACTGAGACCTGCTCCTGCCACTGAAGGGGTAGGAGAAGCAGCACTAGATAGAGTGAGGTAGGAGCAGCACCACGAGGGTGCTACAATTTGAAGTGAAAAGCAGCATTGGGAGACTCTGTATGGGAGTTCTGGGCAGGGAATGAGGTTACTGGAGTAGGAATCTGAAAAGCACTGCGGGTGGGAGGAGGCCAAGGCACTTGAATGGGCAGTAGTTATGAGAGAATTGTGTTTTGTTTAAGGAGGTTTATTTCCATCTGTTTGGCCAGGAGGGAAATTGCAAAGGCCTTGACAATGGAGGACACTCTAACAGTGAATTGAAGTCAATATGAGTTGAGGACACTCTACCTCACAGAGCGCTCTCTCTCTCTCTCTCTCTCCCCCCCCCCCCCAAATTACCAAGAATAAACCAAATTTCAGTCCATTAACATGGCAACAAGGAATGCCCTTGGGGAAAATATGCATTTATATGCAACAATATATTCTTCAAATAATTTCACAATTTCGAGTTTATAGTTACATGTAACCAATCCTCATCCTAACATGTAAGTTAGATATGTGAGCCCCAATTCCCTATCAAAAGCACCACTTACCCTATTAATAATCCATCTCTCTTGAATGCACTGCTTAAGACACAAGAAATAGGGGCTTCCAATTTTATTTTCTGTTGTGCTAGCTGCTTTTTAAAAGCACTGTGATACTCAAAAGTCCTGTCATAGATTTTAGAAGGTATAAGGAAAAGTGCTATAATTTCAGACTCTCCCTCAGTACAAAGTGTTGCAATCCCTTTGTACTATTGCATTTGTGTGGATTTTAATGAAAATGGAAATAGGAAATGTAGTAGTAGACTCCTAGCTTCAGAGAGCTTAGGAGTCAAATATGGTTTCTGCCGCTACTGTGTTTCTGTTGTTCAATTACCTAGGACAGCGTCTCCCAAACTTTTCAAAGCTGATCCCCTGTTCAGGAAAATTAAGCTAATTTCACCCCTCACTTCAGCTCTCCCATGCGTTATCAAAGGCCTGCATTTTTTAATTTGCACATCTTCCGTACCTCTCTCCCATCCCAACACCACTTTGGAAAATGAAGACTTAAGGCCCAATCATGCGCCTACTGATATCAGTGGCAAACTCCAACTAAATTAATGGTGCAGGATCAGATCCCCCACCCCCATGCCCAAATCTGCCCCGATGAAAAAAATTTCTACAAAATGCAAACGGATTCAGTGCAATGTAAACCCTGTCACTTTTTCAAAAGCACTTCACAGACAAAAGAGAGTAGCTATAGACACACATAACTAGAAGATACTGGAGGCACAACATAAAAAAAATCCCAATTTCTTTATTTAAAAACTACATTAAAAACCATCATCTTTCCCTACCAAAAAAACAAAAATACTCAAGAATCCAGAAATCTATACCAATGTTTCCTTTCATTAACACAAACTAACCATAGACTACAAGAATATTCATTTATTTCTTTCAATTCCATCAGTTTTTTAAATCACCCTGAAGGTGTCTTTTCATGATTTTATAAAACCTAATATTATTAAAACCCTTCAATACACAAAACAGCTCAAAAGTGGTATGTATTCTACTTACAATTCCCCAAGTCATCGTTAAAGTAATAACAACCTGTCATAGCCTTTGTAAGATGAAATGACAGCAATTTCAAAAATGAAAAACGAGTTTAGAGATATACCATGTTTATGAATTTACTTGGGTTGTCACTCAAACATTATGAATATTACTATAAGAGATTATCAGAAAATTGAAGCCAAATGATGCAAAAAGACCTACATGAGAGAGAAGCTGTTTGGAACAATATGGAACTAACAATGGGTGTCCTGCATACGAAGACACCCCAACATCTGACCTTCAAACTATCCAAGACATTTGGATAAACTTGCTTTTGGCTAAACTCACTGTCATGACTTAAGATACACAGTCCACGTGGCGAAGAAATAGGGGTGATCTCAAAAAAGGAAATGGAGGAGAGCCATCTGGATTTCTTGAAGGGTTTATTTTAGTTTATTTATGAAATATGCAACATTAAAGTTGTCTCTTCTTGAGAAGCAAGGTTTTCCAGCAATTGCAAGGTGTGCATCTACAGCTTGTTCTGTCTTTTACTGGGTAGTCTAAGTAATATCCCATTTGAACAATCCCACACACTTTCTGAAGGCTGTGCTGAAGGCATTTCATTATTACAGTAGCACTTAAAGGTCTAGAACAGGTCAAGGCTCTTTCATGTTAGGTGCTGCATACACATGTAGTAAAAATAGTCCAATTCTTGCCCCGAGAATTTACAATCTTGGGCCCCAATTCTACAATGGCTTATGCATGTGCTTAACTTTAATAACATTAGCAGCCCCCCTGAGCTGAAGCAAGTAAACAAAGGAAAGGGAGACAACAGTAAACATATTTTTTCACAGACTGGATCTGTGCACAATTTCTAGATTTATTTTGTTTGTTACTGGAGACAAGTGACCAGATCAGTGTCAATAGTCTCAGTTCACTAGCAGTATAGCCATTATCAGTTAGCAGTGTTCTGTATGTATTAAGGAAGAATGGAGTCTTAGGGAGAATCTGAAGGAAGATAAGGATCCTGGTCTTGAATTTGGGTCCCCTGGCAACTGCAGCAGAAGTCCATACTGTGATGTGCTGTACCTCGTGGGAACACCCTACACCCACATGTTCATCCTTATAATATGATTGTGTGGTACCTAATACAAAGTTTGTCATGTCGGGTGTCTTTGGAAGGCTCATGAAGTACTGAGCATTGTTGTTATGGTGATGTTATAGTAATTGTTGTTATAGTAATATTATAGGTTGTAATTTCATGTTTATATTTATTAGGCTGAAAATGTGTCTTCATGGCTTAAAATAAGGCCAGGCAAAAACTCTGTAAGAGCACAGGGGCAGTTCACACCTCATCAAGGCATGTATGGGACAAACCCAGCCCAGCCTCACAGGAACAAAGGACGCTGGCCTAGGCAGCAACAAAAGGATCTGTTGGACTCTCGAGTGAATCACCCCCCTTCCTTTGATAAAAGGGACAGATGTTTGCCATGCTCTTCCTCTCTCTTTCACCTCCATCTACAGACATCACCACCAAGCGACTGAAGCGCTGATCAAAGGGGAGAGCCTGGCTGAAGGGCAACCAGCCAGCCTGTGGTGAGACGCATCTAAGTTTGTAAGGGCACTGAAAGTGTTAAGGTCAGCTTAGAATGCATTTTACTTTTATTTCATTTGACCAAATCCAACTTGTTATGCTTTGACTTATAATAATTTAAAATCTATCTTTTAGAGTTAATAAATTTGTTTGTTTATTCTACCTGAAGCAGTGTGCTTAGTTTGAAGAGGATAACAAGCCTGGTACAAATCAATGTCTTTGTTAAATTGATGAACTCATATAAGCTTGCGGTGTCCAGTGGGCATAACTGGACACTGCAAGACGGAGGTTCCTAGGGTTTTGTCTGGGACCGTAGATGTTGGCTGGTGTCGTTCGGCTGCACAATCCAAGGACCAGCTTACATGCCAGAGGCTGTGCATGAACAGCCCAGGAGTGGGGGGTTCTCACAGCAGAGCAGGGTAAGACTGGCTCCCAGAGTCGAGGATTTGAGTGACCTAGCAGATCACCGGTCCAGATAACACCAGATGGGAACGTCACACATACATCCTCTTTTCCTTTATCAGATTGGAGCATTTAATATTTTAACTTTCTCTGGTAAAACCTAACTTCTTTGTACACAAACATGATCCCTACTGTAATGACCAGAAGAAGGATAACAATTATTCTGACTTTCACCCACTGTTGACAGCCATTTTTATTCCAGATTTCCCCATATGATATTTTTAAAATGTAGAATCTGTGTTGCAATCAAATGTATGGTACCAGGTAGAAGGCGTACCAGTAATAATTATTCTCGAGTGTGCAGGCTTTATATTTTGTGAAACAGCTTCATAAAAACAGCTCTCAATTTTGTCCATGTGCCTAAGAAAAGACAACAATGACTTTATGACAGACAACAATAAGCAGATTGTGGCAGTTTTGTAGACCTGTATTATATTACTGGAGTAAACAGATGATCCTTTACACCCTCCTCACCACCGTCTCAAAAAATAAAAAAAAGACAGAGTTGCTAGGTGTGCAGTATTCATTGAAGTTACACATTTATTTTGCATAATTAGACAGAGGTTAAATTTTTTTCCCCCCACTTCCTAGTTTCAGAGAACCTCCACTGCAGCCCTTTATATTTTGAGTGGTATGGTTTTGAAAGTGACCGGGGTTTCTTAGCACAAACTATACAAGGAAGCCTTAAAAATTATTAAAGCCAAAATTTAACATTTGGAAACGATCTGAGCTTAGGAGAGATCTAAAGTAACTGGAAAGCTTAAGATTTTTCACAGTTCAAAGAAAAATGTTTTAATAATGTTGAATTACTCTGATTCTCTGAACAAGTTCAGCATTCTAATCCCATCCAAACACTAATAAAATTTTTAAGTGTTTCATTAAATTTAAATTGCACAGTGTAAAGAAATTTTAAATTAATATAACACTTATTACAATAGGCCTGCTGTATTGTTTAGGGTCTATCAGATTTTCCGATTTAAACCCTTATTTTTAAAGAGTTTACAACTTGGCTATAAAAAGAACACATTCTAGATTGAACTTTGCATAACAGTTCCCAGCCAAAGTTTTTAGCCAAAAATTTCAACCCAAAAAATATGGATCAGAAAATGTTAAAGTACTAAGACAGACATTAGTGATTATCCATATGCCCCCACCCGCCAACCAATAACTAACTTTCATATTTTTATACTGATACTTTGATTAGTGTCTTTGAGTATTTAAAAACAAACTATCTTTAACATTAAGTTGCTACCATACATGGTCAGCAGTTTTGTAGATAAAATATTTGTGCTCGAATGAAAGCTTATTCCCACTGATAGCCCAGGTTTTGCTTTCTGCTTGATCCTGTGTTTGTCATATCACAGTTATTGCCCAGGAAGTGAATTGTCTAGTGGTTTGAGTAGGGATATCAAGTTTGCTAGGATTTAATAAGGCTCCACACTGCCCTGCTTTGTGGTCTTGGGTAAATCCCAGCCTCCCTGTTCCTCATTTTCTGCCTCTGCAAAGATCAGCAGGATTTTAGCAGGATCTTCCGTGCTAAAAGCATGAGCATCTACCTTTTGAGCTAAAAGACTGTGGCCCAGCTTCTCAAAGGTATTTAGGCTCCCAACTTTCATTGGTTTCCGTGAAAATTAAGATACTAAATACCTCTGAAGACCAAGGCATATGTCTGTAGCCAGAAGCACTAGCAGACACAAACCTCCAATGTACACCAATTACTACAAGGGAACGAAGACCCACGTTCTTTTAAGATGGCTTACAATGACACATAGCATTTTTCCAAAATGGGTTATGCTCCATAAATGGCTCATGGCTTCACAGACTTCCAGTGTAAATACCCACTTCTAAAATTGCCACTATGATTTCAATACCCAACAAACTACTTTTCAATTAAAATTCCATAAAGTTCTTTAGTAGGCACAGTTGACCCCAAACCCACAAATGGACCCATGAAAGTGTATCTTTGTGCCTTGATTTCAATAGAACTTTACACATGCAGCCTGGGACCTGAATAATATATGCCATTAGCTGATTCAATATGAAAGAATGCAATGGCATTCAACAGAAATGACAGTACATTGTGATAAAATAACTTTAGTCTGTCAATAATTTACATTTGATACATTTATTTATATTCTAAGAGGGGACTATAAGAAAATAAGTCCTGTCTCTATAAAGGCAGACAGTGAGCAGGATTCAGACTGACAGAGCCAGAATGACATGATCATCAGCTTAGAGCACAGAACAGACAACAGCCCTTGGAATGGGAGAACATGAGCAGAGACTGCTAACATGTGGATATACAAGGAAAGGAATTTTTTACGCTGTATAAAGGGAGCAGAAGAAACCGTAATCTCAAATTGTTTATCCTAAGCAGTAACAACAATCTTGAAAGGATTTGGGAAATATACCAGGAACATTACATGATAAACAATCAGATCATCCTCAGAGCACACATGTGTAAATATCTGTGAGAGAGGGGAACTTGAGGAAGAGGGTGAAAGAGATCAAGCCTATCCGAAGGGTATATCAAGTGATGTTTTCAGGAAATCACTCACTCACAATTCTTAGTCTAAAAGAATGTGGACTTAGTGGCCTTGTCTTTTACAGGGATGTGATCCTCCCACACGATGCATGAGAAATGCCTAACAACTACATATAAGAACAGAGTATAAAAGAGGCTCAAGGTGACAAGCACACACATTGTCATAATGGCAACCTGGAGTCAGGTATTTTGTTTTGTTTTAAGAGGCTCCAGCACATAATCTGCACAGAACCCAGGATTTATATGAAGGCTAATAAACATAACATTTAAGAACATACAATGCTAAACTCTGCTTTATTTAATCAAAATCTTTTTACAAACAAATAAATTATAACCAAATGGGTCTCAACAGTCATAGCACCATCATCATTGCATTGATTCCAAATATTAAATGATTAAAAAGCACTGCAAGTGGAAAATATAGCTCCAAAGAACACGGTTAAATATCCATCTCATTTTAAGACCCTAAAAAAAATCAGAATCCGTGAAGAAGGTTTGCCTTCCCGCAGCGATAAATGCATGGGTTCTTTAGGTTGTTTGAAAATGTATCCATCAAAGTCTACTTCAAGTTTATTTGGATATTACGTAGTTGTGGTGCAGTAATACACTGAAGCCTAGGCTTAGCACAACAAAGCTCTTCTTTCTGCTCTGGAAAGCAGGTGTATCACTTTGGTGAAAATCTACCTCAAGCATTTGTTCTTGAAGAAAGCATATGACTAAATAACACAAATTAGATTTCTGAGCAACAAAAGTCTTCTAGATGAAACATGGAAAATTGACTCTCTGGTTGTAAATAGTAGCCGTAACACTAAAGAAGCCCCCTGCCTTCCAAAAGCAAAACCTTTTTTGGGGATTTCAGTTACACAAACACGAATAACCCTGGCTTTGTAGTAAGCTCACCTTATTAGAAACAGCTTTGAACTGTTTGATTAGATGCAGATCTACCATACTGCTAACTATTATTTATATAGCCCTGTAAGTGTGCAGGGTGCTTTACAGGAAAACAAAAAGACATAAGAAGATTGTGATCTAAGGCCCTGATCTTGCAAACAATTATGCATGTGTTTAACTTTACAGATGTGATTGATCCTATTGATTTTAAGGGGGGTGACTTATGGCAATAAAGCATAAGAGTCTGCAGGATCAGGGCCTAAATTATATTTAAACAAAGAACCAATAAAAACGCGTGCATACGACATCTTGCGATCAACTGTGGCAGACAAATACAGGGGAAGTCGTATGGGGAGAAAAACAGCAAGTGCTGGGGTCTACATTGTGCCAGATAGTTACACCACTCAGGGGAGAAGCTATAGAGAACTAGAACAATCCTTTAGGATGATGAAGTATGTTACCCACTCTATATCCTGCCAGTTCTATCATGGTCTCGGCTCCCTTAGAATTATTTGTTCTCCCAGGGATGCCATGAAGGGGGAACATCTAAAAGCCTGCTTTCAGTAGAACGTAAATACTATTATGCCTGTCCTAGTGCAGAGGTGGAACTGGGGTTGGGAGAAGGGTGGAGGCTCCTTGCCCCCTCTTGTCCATGTACCAGCAGAGGTGCAAGTCCCAAGCTGGCTCTGGGACGGCAGCATTGTTTTCAGGAATGTACAGATCATATAACTTATTTTGAATGTGTTTGTGAGTTGAATTTTATAATTTTATTTTGTTTTTATATCATTTAAATTTCTCACTGTGACAGAGGGCTGGAGTTTGACAATTTCATGGAAATGGAAAACTGACAACAGAGATTTTAAGAGGAAGGAGGGTGATTCAACTACTATAAATAAGAAAAAGAGACATGCAAATCTCAAGTCTATCATCTTGACTGTGAGGAGAGTCCAGGAAGGTCAAGATGGCCCGTGACATTTTAAACTTGGAGTCAAGAAGTAGGGGAACATCCCAAAAGTGATTAGGGGACAATAGTTCTTGCATGGGGGACAAAATAAGACTTCTGTATTCCTTCCAGATGGTACACCTGATAAAACACTCCTGTGAAAATGTTAAGGTAACCTCACCCTGATATGACAATGAACTCTATCTTGATAAGTAGGCTGGAAGAGGTAGATCAATTCTGGACACAGAAAGAACATCTGGGCCAAGCTGAGAAGGGACGGGTTATCAGAGGGACTTGCTTGTTAGAGATGTGAGATTTTCCCTTTCTGTAACTAATATAAAGGAAGCCTGCCTCACTAGGCTTTGTGAAGTTTTCAGGGAAGAAAACAGTTTATTTTGTTTTGCTACCATTTCCTCCCTATTTTTAATGAAACTTGTTTTTAAAATGTGATTATATGACTCACAGACTAGGTTACTTCACACAGACTGCCTCCAAAGAAAGCAAAGTTCTTCAGCTTCTAAGGAGAGGTGCTGAATTGCAAAGAGTTCCAGGAGCCTGACTTACAACACAGTGTTTGCCAAAAGACATGGACAGACGCATCCTCTCTTAAGAAGATATTTTGCCTGGGGGCCATGGCAGGCGAATACAGGGGGAAAGCTGAAGGGCCACAGAGGAAATGTAAGTTAGCAGGGGTATGGGTGACATTCTCTAGTGGATTATCGCTGATAGGCTTGATGTCAAAGTATGTTTCAAGAAGGGTCTTGAATGAAGATGGACAGGTGCACAAGAAGTAGAAGACTATTCCAGCCATAAGAAATGATGTGGAAGAAGATTCCCAAGTGGCAATGAAATGCCAGTTAATAGCTGTATTTAGGGCATAGGTTCTGGAAGCACAAACTAACAAAAATCAGGCTCAAAGCTCTTGGTGGCAGAAACTCTGCATGGAAATTGGTGGAGTGTAAAAGAGTAAGCTGGCCACAAGCTCTGTTCTGCTAAGAGCTCTTTAGCTAGTCAATTAAGCCTTTGAAATGGATGGGGCTGGATAGAGAGGGAAAGGAGACCTGGAAAATATGATAATGAAGTGCCTCTCGAGGACAGTTTCTGCTGGGACTCCTGTGGTGCTCCACCAGATTTTAAAACCGTCCTCCTGGCAGAACCTACAGGAGAGCATCATGGCAGTACCTTGTGCCCTCCTTTGAATCTGAAACCCCTCTCCTCCTCTTTGAAACTGCTTCCCCTGTGGGCAAAGAGGGTACAACGTACATCTCTCTGCAGCTGCTGGAGTGAATCCAGTTCATAATGTTTATTGCTCAGATAGTACATATGTAATTGCATTAATATACTATACATTAATTATCCACTAATGCAGATACAACATTTCCATATTGCCTTGTTATTAGAAATGAAAGATATTAGAAAATTATGTCATATCTTCTAAAACAAGTTTGAAAGTGAAGTTAGAGAAAGAGAACTTGAGGTTAAAGTGAAATTAACCAAAGAGAGCTATTTTGATGCACAGGATGAATGCTTTTAGTTGCAGAGAAGTGGAAGTAATGGTTCACATGGTACATTTTGTAAAGCTGATCAGGTAACAAAAGCCTCAAGAACTGCTACTTAGTGATAGGGCAAGTCCAACAGATGGTGTTCACTGTGTCATAGTCATGGTATCATTAAGCTGAATAGTATTCTTTTGTACATTCTAGTCAAAATATCATCTCATACAGTCTTTCCTTCTTTTGAGAAATCTGTGCTTGTGTTTTTTAAAAGCAAATTCACTCAGAAAATTAAAAATAATTACTTAAAAAGATATTGTACAACATTCACACACTTGAAGAGGTCTTTTCTGCAAGGTACTGCAGGCGGTGACCCAAATGCAAAATCTAGCACGCAGACAATGCATGGTCATGTTCATTGGTGAACCTGGAAATCTTAAACTAATTATTCAGTTAAACTCATTCCAACACTATTTTTAATTGTATCTTACAGAAAAGAGATAATTCTTCAATGTAATGACACAACATTAATGTAATTATTAAAGTATGATATAATACTAGTTACAAGTATGAATTAAAAACCCCTTTTTTTGCACGTAGTTGTTCCAGAATGCCACGTGTGAGAGTACAAGAGAATATGGGAGGTAGTTGTAGCATTCTGTGGTACTGTGTCATGGGGAATGGCTGCCCTGTACCATCTCTGTTGGCTGAGCGTGACATTGCTTGCCTCATTTTCCCTCCCAAAGATGGAGCTCCTTAGCTCTCTCCATACACATCACTACTGGAGACGTGGCTTAAGCCTCCAGGCAAGTGATAAACCAACTTAATCCCTTGCAGGGTAGCAAAAGTCCAACTAAAAATTCCCAAACAAACATTTTCCTGTGCCCTTCAGGGCTTCTCTTCAGCCTGGCCACTGAGGCCTTGTTCCCAGCCCCTTTTTCCTAGGCTGCCTTTGGGAGTCTCTTCCCCTGTTCTGGTACAGAGCTCTTGGTCCACAGGCTAGTTCTCCCAGATTTGGGGAAGGGATAGCTCAGTGGTTTGAGCATTGGCTTGCTAAACCCAGGGTTGTGAGTTCAATCCTTGAGGAGGCCACTTAGGGATCTGGGGCAAAAATTGGTCCTGCTAGTGAAGGCAGGGGGCTGGACTAGATGACCTTTCAAGGTCCCTTCCAGTTCTAGGAGACTGGTATATCTCCTATTATTATTATTATTATTTTTATTACTGTTCTCAGACTCTTATGTCTTTCCAGGATCTGGTATACATTCTGGGTTCCCAAGATGGTTCCCCTGGAGTACCTGGCTCAGGGTCCTGCACGCTTCCCATGGTTCCCACTCCAGAGTGAGCTCACTCTCAGGCTTTTTATAAGGTGTTCGTTAATCTATCACCTGACCCTTGTTAGTCTGTCTCCCTCAGGCTGGGAAGAGGCTAATTAATTACAGCACAAATGTAACTGGCCCTATTTCCCTCTGACATACTGTGTATAGCATGGTTTCCAAGAAAATTAAATACAGTGACATGCACTCAAATGACATGCACGCTACATACCACCTCATGTTTCAGCATGTGCTATCATCTTATTGGAATCCGACATCTTTGTGAGAGTAACCATAAACTAATGTAGGTTCCAAAGCAAAGGAATTATGTTAGATGATCACAATATGTGATGTAGCATTTTTGTATGGTTGTTTCATAGAATCATACATTAGGGTTGGAACAGACATCCGGAGGTCATCTAGTCCAACCTCCTGCTCAAAGCAGGACCAACCCCAACTAAATCATCCCAGACAGGGCTTTGTCAGGCAGGTCTTAAAAACCTCTAAGGATGGAGATTCCACCACCTCCCTAGGTAACCCATTCCAGTGCTTCACCTCTTAACCCAAAGACTCTCAACAGACTTTTCTCCAGTTTCATACTGGAGCTCTGTGCAATCATACCACTCTCTTACATACAGTGCAACTCCTCCAATTTTTCTCCCCTGCCTGTCCTTCCTGAACAGTTTATACCCATCCATGACAGTGCTCCAGTCATGTGAGTTACCCCACCAAGTCTCTGTTATTCCAAACACATCATAGTTCCTTGACCGTGCCAGGACTTCCAATTCTTCCTGCTTGTTTTCCAGGCTTCTTGCGTTCGTGTACAGGCACCTAAGATAACTAGCTGACTGCCCTACTTTCTCAGTATTAATCAGAAGGGATGATCCATTGAGTAATTAAATTTTAAATTACCGGTTTATCATCTAAACCACCAATATATGTGTAATTGGGCATCAGACAATGCTATTGCCAGTTAAGATGATGACCACATTAGTTTAAGGTAACAAAATGGTCAAGAAACCTATTATGTGTTCGGAAGCCATAAACACATCACAAGAAACAGAGAGACGACTAGCTACTGATCAAACACTGCCCACGTGTTTCATATATTCAGGCCTCTAACCTGTTCACACTAGTCCACTATGAAGTCTGTTATTTTGTAACAAATTATTTGTGCTCCTACTTTACAATTTCAATGTTCATGTAACCATGATTAGCTTCTTAGAAGAATTTGGAATCCAGAGTATGGAACCTAGTATTAACGATTAGATAAACGATACACAATGTAAGTATGACAAATTTGATAGGATTCTTTATCAAGACAGGAAAAACATTTTAGCGTCAAGTTAAGATCCAAGCAAACTGATGGATTAGCCAGGATTCCATGGTGTAGATGGAGAACATTGAGAATAAAATATATTTAATCATAGATAGCAACTGCTGAACATTCATATTCTCCCCCCCCCAGTTCATATGTTTATCTTTTTATTCCTTCTGCAACTGTATTAGATTAAATATCTGTTAGGACAATCAATTCTAGAGTGCCCTATGTAAAGATCTAAACGCCATTAGATTAAACTGGCAGCAATATTGCCGCAGTAGAAGCCAGTCTTTTCTACGATATTGTATTCAATTTCAATATTCAGCGTCAATTAGAAAACTCTGTCCTTCGAGTCTGCATAATAATATAAAGCTTTTGAATTAATCACTAAATTAACAGTAAATCTGTAAATAAATCCTGTCAATTTAATAACTAGCTATAATTTACATCATAAAGAAGGTTGATCATGCCATCAGTGTAATCAAAATGAGTATGTTAATATGTAGTTATTTTTTGTGTGCAATTTTACTTTATTGCACTTAAAAAGCCCTCTACAGTTAAAAGACTGTTAAGGTTGCAAAGTCAAGACACAAAATTTAAGATATGCCAGAATTAAGATTGCCTGTGCAACCTTAATCCTCCAATCCTCCTTCCTGTACATATACATTATGACACAGTCTTTAATTACATGATCACTTGCTATTTTTAAACACAGTATCCCTGTCTCATTCAGTGCACAGAATGGATGGTGCTCACTGAATGTGCAGCTATTCAATATTTTGCTTTCTCATCACTGTTCAATGTGTGGTCCCAGGCCTTATTTTCTGCACATTATTCAAACCCTTCTCTGAATTATTAATTTCCTCCTGCACACTTCTATGAAGCTAATACTAGGAGTATTTGACAAATATTAATGAATTTATTTTCACAACCTTCTTTGAGATAAAGCTGCATTATCTCCATTTTACAGATGGGAAACTGAAGTTCAGAGAGATAAAGATCAAAAGTGTACACTGGATGCCCAATTTGAGATGCCTAAGGCCTGATTTTTTTCAGAATGCTTTGCATTTTATACAACTTTATATACTCAAAGCACTGTTTCCAGTGACTTCAGTTGCAGTTGTGAGTACTTAGCCCCTGGATCTCAAGCAGAGCACCAAGAAAGAAAAAGGAACACACGATTAGTAGCCACTTGCAAAATGTTTGGTTTAAGTGACTTTCCCAGAATCACATAGGAACACTGTGCAAGAGGCAGGGACAGAATCCAGTTCTCCAGGGCAACACTCAGCTGTCTTAGCCATGAGACTGTCCTTTCTGCTCCCGCAACCCCCTGCCTCATTCACCATGTACCTTCCAATTTCTGCAACAAATGAGGCAGGCATCCTACAGACAACAGCCTTCTTCACTACAAAACCCTGATTCTTCCGCAGAACATCATCTATCCTGTACATTGAATAAGACAGGAACCTTGGTATGAGGGGAGGGGGAGGAAATAGCATGTGATCATATAATTAGAGGCTGTATCATAATGCATATGCACAAAGTGACTGAATTAATGTTGAACAGGCAATCTTAATTCTGGAATTTCCTAAACTTTTGACGGCTTGACTTTGCAACCTTAATATTCTTTTAATCTAGATGTGTGTGTAACTTCCCTTGATATTTTATGAAAGAAAACTGAAAAGACATCACATACTGACTTCTACAAACCCAGTTCTTGGAACCAGCGGAACTGTTTTTGTTGAAACTTATATATGTATAGGACTGGAAAGGACCTCAAGAAGTGATCTAGTCCAGTCTCCTGCACTCATGGCAGGACTAAGTATTATCTAGACCATCCCTGACAGATGTTTGTCTAACCTGCTCTTAAAAATTTCCGATGATGGAGATTCCACAACCTCCCTAGGCAATTTATTCCAGTACCACCCTGACAGTTGGGAAATTTTTCCTAATGTCCAACCTAAACCGCCCTTGTTGAAATTTAAGCCCATTGCTTCCTGGCCTATTCTCAGCGGTTAAGGAGAACAACTCTTCCCCCTCCTTCTTGTAGCAACTTTTTTTGTATTGAAAACTGTTACGTCTCCTCTCAGTCTTCTCCAGATTAAACAAACCCACATTTTTCAATCTTTCCTCATAGGTCATATTTGCTACACCTCTAATAATTTTTGTTGCGCTTCTTTGGACTTTCTCCAATTTGTTCACATCTTTCCTGAAATGTGTCACCCAGAACTGGACACAATACTCCAGTTGAGTCAGGGCTAATCAGTGCGAAGTAGAGAGGAAGAATTACTTCTCATGTCTTGCTTACAGCACTCCTGCTAATACATTCCAGAATGATTTTTTCTTTTTTTGCAACAGTGTTACACTGTTGACTCGTATTTAGCCTGTGATCTACTACGACCCCCAGATCCCTTTCCGCAGTACTCCTTCCTAGGCAGTCATTTCCCATTTTGTATGTGTGCAACTGATTGTGCCTTCCTAAGTGGAGTACTTTGCATTTGTCCTTATTGAATTTCATCCTCTTTACTTCAGACCATTTCTCCAGTTTGTCCGGATCATTTTGAATGAATGGGAAGTGTTGAGCAACCTTAACTAGATGACACTTCCATTTCTTCCCATGATCCTACTGAGACAGACAATTCTGCATCGCTGAAGTTTCCCCCCCTCCCCCCAATGGCATCAACTTTTGTGACAATCTTGGGTAAAACAGTTAAAATCTACACATTCAGTTCAATGACTCAAATCAGATTTTTAAATCTGCATTAGTAAAAGATTACTTTTAAGAGCAGGTATTAATTTCATCCAGATGTGGTATTAAAAAGTACCATGATGGCTTCACAAATACATTTCTCTCATGAATCACCAGATTAACTGGACTTTTTAAAATGATTCAGTATCACAGAACTGCACACTAAGACGTGTCTTGCCAGTTCCCAGTCAACTAGGTACTGTTATTTTATTCTGATCAAGCAGGTTTTTTTTTTAAACCTCATACCTGGAGATGAACTGGAAAGTATTAAATACTTCGTAAGTAGTAAAAGGGAAGGTCCTTAGACTAGTATTTCTCTATATTGTTTGGCATTGTTGAACCAAGGGTCATGGTAGATTCTCTATCTCTAGCAATTTTTAAATCAAGATTGGATTTTTGTTTAAAAGATATGCTATAGGAACTATTTAGGGGGAACTTTGATGTCCCATGTTACACAGGAAGGTGGTCAGACTAGATGATCACAATGGCCCTTTTTGGCTTTGGAATCTATGAATCCTTCTACATTTTAATTTTTGTTGCTAAACTACTGTGATAATGTTACACCTACACATTTTCTTATAAAACTTTCACCTTTTCAGATTTGCAGTTAGGGCTGTTAAAAAGTAACCAGATTTTTACAAAAGAATTCCAAAAAATCCCAATGAATTTCAAAAGAAAAAATGGCAAAGAAGTCTTTCATAATCATTCCATTATATATTAGCAATGAAGCAAACTAATCATGAAAAACAAGCATTAAAACATCAATGATAAAAGATGCTATAATCATTTGAAAAGAGATTTAGGAATTATAAAGTAAAATCTCTGAAAAACAACTTTAAATGAAATCTTGGTAAATGTTAAGAAAAACCAGACGATAAAACAGTTTGCAATTAAACATCAGATTTTTAAATCTCAATTCATCTCAGCCTCTGTTAGAATAATTACACAGTTATTACACAGATATTTACCTGTTGGAATGAGACAATCTTTCCAATCAAAATATCCTGCATAAATGCCAGGTTCTAATGAGCCAACTATAGGATCTGCCTTCAATTCAATGTACATTTCAAACAGTCTTTGATCCAACTCCTTCAAGGATTCCATACTAATCTAAAATCAAAGCAAAAAGAAAAGCACAGTTATCCACTAATTATGAAAGCAAGAATAATAATCAACAATTTATGGTTTGTCTTCTTTTTGATTTTTAGGAAACATGTCATATGCTTACAACCTTATAATTTTAAACAATATCTCTTTGACTGTAAGAATTTCCATACTGGATCACATCACTGGGCAGACTAGTCCAGTATCCCTTTTCTGACTGTGGCTAGTACCAGATGCTTCATAGAAAGACGTAAGAAACTCCATAGTGGAGAATCATGGAATAACCTTCCCATAAGCATACTTTCTTCCTAATTCTGTCATTTAGGTATTGATCCTGCATCACTGAAGGCAATGGGAATTTTGCCAGTGACTTCAGTGGGAGCAGGATCAAGCCTTTAGTGGCTGGCTTATGCCCTGAAACATGACGGCTTAAAATCCTTATAATAGTTTTAATCCACCTAATGTAACTGTGGATTTTTATTATTCATTGTATATAGAGTTTAATCCTTTTGAAAAATTCAGTTTCACCATAGAGATCTGTGACCTCCTAGCAGCTTATTCAAAGTTCATTGCAAGTACTATTTTAAAGTATCCTTGTACAACAAAGCAATAAGTTGCAGCTCTTTTGGGTACAGTACAGAGCAAGGATGTGCTCTTCTTTCCTTTGTGTGAATACAGCTAAATACAAGCACTACAATTACTGAAACCTCCAAATAAAGTAACTAAACCGTGAAACACACTTACAAAAAGATTAGTCAATGAGATACATGTGTACGTTTCACTTGCTCGCTATATTTACAGACTGTACCTTTTTCAATACTGTACAAGTATTTTCTTCTTAATATAACTACACAAGACAGCTACATTTTCTAAAGCAATTCCAGAACATAATGTGAAACCTGAAATGTAGACAATACTAAAAGTAGTAGAAAGTTAACATCCTGATATCACTATGAATGCTAATTAAACAAGTCATGCAGAAAATAACATGGGATCACTTGTTGAAGATATTTATGTTTATGAGCTTATCAGATTTCAAGGTAAAACTTTTTAAATGTCACTCAGCACGTTTCTCAGTCACTGTGAGGTTTAGAGACTTCCCCTCTCACCTGACCACCTCTCATCCCGGAAGGCTCAAGACCAACCCAGGAGAACAGAAGTAAAAGGCGGCGGGGGAGGGGGGAAGCCCTAGCACTTCACTGCCTTCTTCCCATGGAGACTTATTAGATAGGAGTCCCTGCGCTGAAAACCACTTGAAGATTCACTGAATGAAGCAAGAAGGAAATCTTTGATGCTTCTGTTGCCCTGCCTTCTCCTACTACGCCCCTTATCTGTTCCTGAGCACTCTAATCACAATCACTGGGTCCTGATGGTGGTGTAGATGGTGAGAGAAGGTCTCTGAGCTAGATATGGAGAGAGAAACAGGAGTTCTGGAGGGGAATGTGAGTATGGGAGAAAGCAGGTATATTGGTGGGAGCATGGAGGCTCCCAGCAGCAGAGGAGTCCAATGGCAGAAATTGGTGCTCAGGAGCAGCATACACTAGTGCTTTCCTGCTTTCTCCACCTAGTGAACCTCCTGATCTGTGTCAGAAGTGAGTCCAACAGCTGAGAATCACAAAGGACCATAAAAAGGTGCTCAGGAGATTGGCAGGAGGGGAGCATTCATGAGGACAGTGAGAAGTGGGCCTCAGGAAAAAGTCAGGGATGCAATTCCTTCCCTCCCCACCACCCACTTCCTATGGGATTTCTGAAGGCTGCAAAGGGAAGAACCCTCACAGTGACCTACCCCACCTCTTCCTGCTTCTGCCTGTGTGAGTCTTAAGATTGGCAACCTCCCTCATGAGCCTTTTAACAGAAAAAACTCCCCCGCCACCCACATGGACAAGTGGACAAGTCTCCTAGTGACAGGTTACATTTTCAGCTTTCTCTCTGTAAGGAAAAGGGATAGTGATTTACTTATTTTAAAATACAAGTTAAGGTCTCTATTTTCATGTCCATGAGCCAGTCATTCCTACTGATGTTCCAATTCAAAAGCGAGGAAGTTTAGAATCTAAAGAACAAAAGTTTGATCTTGTGCATAAAACCCATAGTTTTATATTTCTCTGGATTTCTACCTCAGCACCAGATCTAACCTACTAAATATGACACACACACGGTAGGTGAGGTAATACCTTTTATTGGACCAACTTCTGTTGATGAAAGAGAGAAACTTTAGAGCTCCAAATATCGATACTGAAGGACATTATCTCACCCACTTTGTCTCTCTCATATCCAGGGAGTAACATAGGGTATGGCTACACTGGCGATTTGCAGCGCTGGAAAGCCTCCACCAGCGCTGCAATTAGTAAGTGGCCACACCTGCAGGGCACTTCCAGCGCTGCAACTCCCTGGCTGTAGCGCTGGCCGCATACCTCACTCAGCATGGGGAATAAGGATTCCAGCGCTGGTGCTGCAGCGCTGGTCATCAAGTGTGGCCACACACCAGCGCTGTGATTGGCCTCCAGGGAATAAGGTGTATCCCAGAATGCTTTTATAAATTACTCTCTTTGTTTTGTTATGCAGCCTCTCTTTGTTTTGTTGTGAACGAGCTCCGATCGGAGCTCCGTTCTGTACCTGGCTGTAAACAATCAAATGAGAGGCAGGGAGAGTGAATGAAACAGAATGGAGCTGATCTCCGTTTGAACTGCTTATCTATAAAAACAAAGACTGATCACAGCAAACAGGAGCTATCTGTACCTGGCTGTGAACGATCAAATGAGAGGCAGGGGAAACAGTGTTGGATGCAGGCTGTTAGGGTTCGCAAACATTTTGTGATTTTTCCAATCTCTCTCTTCCCCGCTCCCTGTCACAGTACACCACAGGGAGTGAGCGAAACGGGGGAGTCCCTGTTGGAGGCAGGCTGTTTGCAATTAGAGTTAAGACTAAGGGCTCATGAACATTTTGTGATTTTTCCAATCCAGGAAGCTAACACACAGTGTTGGCTCCAAAAATCCACTCTCTCTATCTTCCCCGCTCCCTGTCACAGTACACCACCCTCCACCCCCCTCTTTTGAAAAGCACGTTGGTGCACTTGAATGCTGGGATAGCTGCCCATAATGCAGCACTCCCAACAGCGCTGCAAATGCTCCAAATGTGGCCACACACCAGCGCTGGTAGCTGTGAGTGTGGCCACACACCAGCGCTGCTCCTACACAGCTGGATGACCAGCGCTGCAAACTACCAGCGCTGCAAACCGTAAGTGTAGCCATACCCTCAGATACAACAACACTGCAAACCGCTAGTGTTTATCATTTTTTAGTGTGGATCTTAGGGTGGAGGTGTGTGGAGTTGGAGGTTATAATGGAAACTCATTTGTAATTTTAATTATGGAGCACCAGCTCAAACTTATATTCCTACTTTCTCAAGCATTAGTTCATTCTGCCTTTTATTTCACCCTTATCTTCATTCTGCAAGCTTTAACTGACTCCTTATATTATTTGTTTGCTTCTATCCTTTCCACATCCAGTACAGTTTTGGTTTGTTTTTAGCCATATGACTATGTTTGATTCTTCAGCCATGAATTCTCCATTACAAATGCCCTCCTACTTCTGGAGTTCTCAAGAGTTCAATCTGGGTCTGTGTGATTTGGAAAGAACTGTGTACAGTTACAAGATTCCATAAGAAAGAGATGTGTGCATTTATCTTCAATTAAAATCATATATGTATGCAAATTAATGGTGGCACTCAGGATCTTGGGAAGCTGCCAATTTGGCCCTCTGTGCTATAAAATTTGCACATCACTGATGCAGAGCCAGGTTTTTAAAACAGTGCTCAAGTAATTTGATTTTAGTCATTCTATGGGCAATGAACGTCATGTAACTTAAGGCCTCTCTGATGCCCACTGAACTCAATGGTAAGGTTTCCTTAAGTATCTAATACCCAAGGGAATTCCCCTGACTCTCAAACATCAGAAAGAAGCATTAATATTCCCACTAACCTATAAAAAAGAGAAGCATATTGAAATCAATCCAACTGGTAACATTTAGTGATGAGGTCACCCTGGCTGCAATTAGTGAATCTTTTGGTTTTTTATTAAAAAAGGAGGATTTCTTTTGGACAGAAATGTTTTAGACTATTTCCACCTTAAAATGAAATATTTCTGGGTCAATCAAGAAGATAATGCTAATTAGGTTAGTTCTTACACTCCTGACTGAAGTCAGGATCTGCTCTGTACTTCCTAGAACTGTTAAGTTAAAAAATCTTTCAGGGCTTTGGCAGGTTTCCATGATGTGTAAAACTCCTCCCTGGAATTGCTTGATTGCATCTACAATACAGTATGGTGCATTCTCTTGATTTGGCAAAGACAGATTGTGCACGAATAAGGTTATGGGCTGTGGTTGTTGGTTCCCCCGTCTAAGCTTATCTGTGATACTGCAACACAACAGTGTAATTCTACTTAACTATAGGAGAAAGGAGATTTGTCAGTAGCTGTCACTTCCTACACTTCCGTTTATCTGAACTCACTCCTGAATGGCTGAAAATAACACTTAATCTGATAATGCATCTGTGTAAATCTATTACAAGAGATATGAAAGACTGAAGGTACTTTGAATAAACAGAAAAAAGTACAGTGACTATAAATGTTGAGTGCCTGATTGCATTCACATGGAAATATGACTAGATGAGTCAGTTCATAGACTCATAGACTTTAAGGTCAGAAGGGACCATCATGATCATCTAATCTGACCTCTAATCTGTCCACGAGGAATCAGTGGACACAGCAACTCTCAAAAACTACAACTGCAGCCAAAATACTATTCTATTTTCTTTCACGGTATTTGTGCAATAGCAGCATGTTGCCTGACCTCTTACCAGTTATCTGTTCAGTACTTAATATGAAACATTAATGCTATTCAATTAGCACTCAATGTGTGTTTTAAACACTGTTGTTTTCTAAACTGGCTGCCAAATGAACTCTTACAAGGATAATCTAACTATCCATCTAGGTACTAATATAGCCCTCATGATCACCCTATGAACATTTATATAACGGCTGGGCTGGGTCAGACCAATGATCCATCTAACCCAGCATCCTGTCTTCTGGCCATGGCCAGGACCTGATGCTTCAGAAGGAATGAACAGAACAGGGCAATTATGGGATAATCCATCCCCTCTCAGCCAGTCCCAGCTTCTGGCAATCAGAAGTTCAGGGACACCAAAAGCATGGGGTTGTGTACCTGATCATCTTGGTTATAGACTTTGATGTACCTATCCTCCATGAACTTACCTAATTCTTTTTTCAACCCAGTTATACTTTTAGCCTTTACAACAGCTCTTGGCAACAAATTCCACAGGTTGACTATGCATCGTGTGAAGAAGTACTTTGTTATGTTTGTTTAAGACCTACTGCCTATTAATTTCATCAAGTGACTTCTGGTTCTTGTGCTGAGAAGGGGTAAATTACACTTCTCTATTGACTTTTTCCACACCGTTCATGATTTCGTAGACCTCATCATAACCCCCCCTTCAGTCATCTCTATTCTAAAGTAATCTTTTTTGAGCTCTCCTCATATGGAAGCTGTTCCATATCCCTAATCATTTTTGTTGCCCTTCTCTATACCTTTTCCAATTCTAATATCTTTTTTGAGATGAGACAACCGGAACTGCATGCAGTATTCAAGCTGTGGGTGTACAATGGAGTTATATAGTGGCGTTGTGATTTTTTCTCTCTTATTATTTATCCCTTTCCTAATATTGTTAGCTTTTTTGACTCCTGCTGCACATCGACCTGGTGTTTTCAGAGACCTATCGATGATGATTCTAAGAACTCTTTCTTGAATGGTAACAGCTAATTTAGAGCCCATAATTTTATATGAATAGCTGGGATTATTTTTTCCAGTGTGAATTACTTTGCACTTATCAACATTAAACTTCATCTGCCATATTGTTGCCCAGTGACCCACTTTTGTGAAAATCTTCAGTCAGCTTTGGACCTAACTGTCTTCAGTAATTTTGTACTGTCTGCAACTTTGTTACCTCTACGTTTACCCCCTTTTCAAGATCATTTATGAATACGTTGAACAGCACAGGTCCCAGTACAGATCATCAGGGGACCCCAATATTTACCTCTTTCCATTGTGAAAACTCATCATTTAATCCTACCCTTTTTCTTCAATCTTTTAACCAGTTACTGATCCATAAGAGGACCTTCCTTATTATCACAACTGCTTACTTTACTTAAGAATCTCTGGTGTTGTTGACACCCTCAAAGAATTCTAATAGAATGGCAAGGCAGGATTTCCCTTTTCAAAAGCCATGTTGATTCTTCCCCGTCATATCGAGTTCATCATTGTGTCTGATAAGTCTGTTCTTTATTATAGTTTTAGCCAGTTTGCTTGGTACTGAAGTTACACTTACTGGTCTGTAATTGCCAGGATCACTTCCAGAGCCTTTTTAAAATATCAGTGTTTCATTATCTATCTTCCAGTCACCTGGTACAGAGGCTGATTTAAGCAATGAGTTACATACTACAGTTATTAGTTCTGCAATTTCACATCTGAGTTTCTTCAAAACTAGTGGTACTATATATACCATCTAGTACTGTATATATGTACTGTATGTACAGTACTGCATTGTCCATGGTCATTAAAGGGTTAATATAGATTTTAAATTGTTCAATGACTTCAATGTTTGAATTTTGTTCTTTATAAAAATACCAGATTTTAAGAACAATACTTTCATGTGGCTGTTCAAGATCAACTGCTGAATATATAATGGGCACCTCATTTGCCTATATAGTCACCACATTACCAGTACCTAACTCAGCACTTTATTAAGCATTTCAGGATAGTTGAGTGTGAAGGGAGAAATCTAGAGCAATTTTGTACACTATACTAACAATGCAAATAATTTCAAACCCCATTTGAATGATATTCAAAATTATTCCAGCCACAAAAGTTCAACACATTCACTGGGACGGCTATGAGAGTTCATTGTGTAGTAGAAGCATCAGTTTGTAGAGAAATACTCTGTACTGGAAGAGATAACATTTTACTTTCAAACAACAAACATTTCTGGAAATAAACCAACTATATGGCCATAAAGATTCTAAGTCATAACATTTCTCATAAAAAATGATTAATCATTACAAAAAGGCAGGAAAATGAGACATCTATAGCCGCCCACCTTGACATTTTCGTTCTTTGAAAAAAAAAATCCCTGATCTAGTTTATGAACAAGAGCTGTCAAGTGGTAGAGATTACTAGATTATTTAATCTATCAAATATATTTTGAGATTATGATCTTTTTATTCTTTGCATCAAGAAAACACAGTGACATTAAAAGGCTTTACTTAGAAATCAGATAAACATTGCCTATGAACATACAAGTCTAACAAGTGCCCACTTTGCTACACTATTTATTTAAACCACATACAAACACACAGACATATTATTATTATTGTTTTTTTAAACTGATGCTTAAAATCCCACTCACTTGTAGGAGGGTCAAGTAATATTTATTCATGGTGATTGTACAAATATGTAATTTAATACCTGTGAAAAGGAAAAAAAAATCTTTCCACCCAAAGTAATGATACATCTGTAGCAATTTCATTTTAATATTATTGCTTACTTGAGTTATTTTTTCAACTCCTTGGAAGCTATGTTTCTCAAAGTGTTCAGCTATATTTATGAAAGTATGACGTTCCAGGTAGCAGCAATTACTGAGTACAATTAAAAGTCTTTGCTCCTAAATCAAGAGACGTTTTAAGGAAGAAAAATGAACAGTAATTAGGAAATATCTAGGATAACTGTGCATTATAATAATATTTATTATTATATTTATACACATTTTGATCATGGAAAATGTTTTGTTGACTTGAATGACAACAGTCATATGATGAGCATGCTGATAAATAAAACATAATAAAACATAGTAACAAATAGTTTTGTAAACAAAATCCTAAGAACTGGTTAACACGGGGTGCAATGATTCAATAAGAGCACTTTTTCTTATGGGCTCTGATGTTTGAAAGTTTTCACTGGAATAATTGTGACTAATATAGATCTGTGATTCAGATCCCATTCCAAAAAGTAAGCCACAAACAGCTTTCCAAGAAGTGGTTTCTGCATTTTACTGGTTTTTTTCTAGTAACCTGTTAAAAATGATGACCACCATAAAATAAAACCAAAATCTTCACTTTCATATGAAACTGCCTGAAGAATTCGGTTTTAACATTCGAGCAAAGGGAGCAAAACAGATATTAAACAAATGCATTCCCATCCTCCAAATTAAACTAAATCAAAGACCGACAGAACTCTAAATCATTTCTGCATATAATTTGAAACACTGTAAGTCATCTCTGCTCTCCAATTATTTTGTTTTAAAAATCAAATATGGTTCAAAACAGATATTGAATTAGGTTATATCAGGACTGTTGGTCCATGAGACTGATGCAACAATATGATACCTGGGAGAGAGGCAAGGTCTAGTTTTTCCTCAGGAGGTAATTGGGAAATAGGAACTTCCAAATTATAAACTCAGTTCTGGTGGTGACTTTTTGTGCAACTGTGTGCAGGTCACTTAAATTCCTCAATTTCCCTACCTGAAAAATACTTTCCTACCTCAGAAGAGAGTTCAGGACCATCATTTGCAAAGTGCTTTAAAAATGAAAACTTTCTGAGGATAAATTACCATAGTGAGGTGTGAAAGAAGTCAATATCTTATTAAGAATGAGATTTGCAATTCCTGATAAATTCCCAGCAGTCTTATCGACCAGTAATGAACTACAACGACTAGTGTAATAAATGTGTACCCATTAACCTGCCTACTACTTTGATTAATTTATCATTATTTGTATGTACAATATTAAACACAAACTGTTAAAAAACAATGAAAAATCCTAGGCCAGTCACTTAATACTCTGTGTGCCTCAGCTACTCCATTTATAAATGGGGGATAATAATTCTTACTGATACTTGTAGTGTTTTGAAATATACAGATTAAAACTCTTTTAAGTACCAAATATAGAAATTAATACTCTTTCCTACTTTTGTTTATTAATATCTCATTTGAAGCTTCAAAATAATTCTTAACCAAATTTATTTTTCCATTGTATAAGCCATATGGCTGGTCAAAGGTATTGGGTTACTGTCAATGATTTTTTTTGGCTAAAAAAAGCACTGAACCATTTGTTTGGGAGGGAAAAAACCCTCAAAACGTCACATGAACTTCAACAACACAGGAAAATAAAACAGTTTGATAGCAGTTAATTAACGTTCACACAGTACTTGGAGAATTAAAATTATATAAGTACTAAATTATTATTAAATTTCAGAATTTAGAACTCTGGGTCTAATCCTACAAGTCTTTGCTCACTAATTGCAGTTAGACTACTCATGAAAGTAAGGGATATAGGTTGAGCCCTTAAAAGTTTCTAAATTCTGCAGGAAATAGATTATTACAAACATAATAAGAGCTTCAAATTCATTCTTTGAGGGGCATAACTTTGTGTGTTTCGACAGCCCTTGTGCTGGTGGCATGTACTCTATGGGAATGCATTAGTTCAAGTAACTGGGAGCGGAACTTGCACAAAAAAGAAAAATGCAACATTAGGAATTTTATGGAAAAGTAACTTCTAGTCTCTTATTCACCACAACACATTCTACTGTAAGGAATATGACTCACCAAGGCAAACTACATTATTTTTACACATTTACCTCTATGCTTTAAAAATATATATATAAATGAAAATTAATTATCTGTTTTAGGAATACGGTTATTTGCACTTGAGTTTTAACTAAACATCAAGGGCCAGATCCTGAATTGGTATAAATTAGTGCTACCTTCACTGACGTCAATAGAGCTTTGCCAGTTTATACCCATTGAGGACCTGGCTCCAACCCTTATTATTTTAAATAAAATTCAGGTGTAAGAATCTGTAGGAAATACACTGAATACTGAACAATCTAAAGCTTGAAATACCATTAATATTATTAGCTTTTCTGATAATCTTGCAGTTAGTAAAGTTTGATATTATTTTGAAAAAATATCAGAGGGGTAGCCGTGTTAGTCTGGTTCTGTAGAAGCAGCAAAGAATCCTGTGGCACCTTATAGACTAACAGACGTTTTGCAGCATGAGCTTTTGTGGGTGAATACCCACTTCTTCGGATGTTAGTCTATAAGGTGCCACAGGATTCTTTGCTGCTTCATTTTGAAAAAAGTGACTTAGGAATACACAAATGCATTACAAAAGACACGCAGTAAAAGATAAATGCCTTATTCAACATTTAATTTGACCCCAATAGGACATTTTAACTAGACGCCACACTTACGGAAGATAAACTAGAGTCTTCATGAATGCTTCCAAATAAATCAGGAGATGAAACGTCAACTGAAAGACTGAAAATATTTTGAAAAAGGTGAATAGGAGAGTATTCTTTTTACTCTAAGCATTTACAAATCAGCTATGATGTGTGCTTGCTGGAGAACAACATTTCTATTTCTCAACAACTTTCGAGGTTTTAACATGCAGAACAAGGTTCCAAACAGAGCAAACCCCAAACATTTCACACATATTTGCAAAATGGAATTGGGTTTAAATTCCATTTTTTAAATCAAAAATATCTGGTCTTCAGTTTGGCTCTCTCTCCCCGAGAGTGAGTTAGCCCACCCTGGACCTCAGAGACCTTCTTGTCAAAAAACTCATCAAAATCAATATGGCTTTGATTAAAAATATTTAGTCGAAAATGTTGTGACCGGCTGTAGTGCTGGGTTCAGCTGAAAAGACTCTAGAAAAAGTTGGAGTGCTGGGTCAGAGCGTCTAATACCATGGAATAGAAGGCAGAATGAGCTGTAGAGCTTTTCTAAATCACCTACAAACTGATCAAAAGCTTTGGGAACAGGAATTGCCATTCCTGCAATCATGTTGGGAGAGGGCGGAAGGTGGAGTCGTTTTTTGCACTTTCTTTGATTTGCAATAAAATAGTTTCTGTTTTCTTCTCTTATACACCAACTAAAAGGCCAACCAAGTAAAGAGAAAAACAAAGGTAGTCTTTCAGGATACAATCAATCAGTTTTAATTCCAGGCAAATCCATGCAATATTTTCTGGTTCCCTGTTTTACTCAGGTAAATATCTAATTTGCCTTAGAAATTCAGGTTCTTATGACTCCTCAGATCTGGTTGATGGAATAAAAGCAAAAATTGTCAACAATTTAGTAGATATGTTGATAGAGTTAGGAACATGCCAAAGACAGAGGGAAAAGCAAGGAAAATACCATTCCCCATTGGTAGATGTTATTCAGTGACAGTGGCAACTTCTTTCATATAAACTGCTAGGAAGCTATAGCTGTGACAAAAACCACCAGCCACAGATATTACCATTAGAATAAAAAAGGGGCTAGTCTGGTGTAACAGTTACAACCTTTAGAAAGATGATTCTCTTTGGGAATCAAGCAGAGAGATTTTGAATAAGCTAGCTTTCATTAAGCATTACAATAGCTACTAAGAAAACAACTTTTTAATATTCATCATATTTCATTATCTTATTCAAATCTGTATTTCATTTTTTATTTTTTTTTTGGTGTAGAAATGTTCTACTTGGCTCCATGGCATTATTGGTCAAAGCCAAAATTGTTCACAAAAGCTATCTAATAGAAATACCACAGGAATACTGGTGAGGAAAACCTTGTTGAAATTTGCAACTTCAAATATTCCAACTGTATTATTTTACTTACTGTGTGGTATCTGCATCACAATCAGGCTTAGTGCTCAGTTGTTCCAGACAATCTATAAAAACCTATAAAATAATTTAAAAAAAATTCTGAATTTTCCATCAGCGCTGAACTACTGGTACAAAACCTGTAAAATATTTTAATTTTTCTTAACTGAACTTTTAACTGCAGCACGTAAGCAGAATAATCACAAATACCCCAATTTTCTTAAACCTCAAATAATTGAAAACAGTAGCATTTTAAATTAAGTCTGGCAAATGTTTTCATTATCTTGTTAGCCTTTGTTTTCCTGTGGAAAAAAAGATCTGTGCTATTTCTTTGTACTATCTGTCATCTTGCTAAATCACCTCCCAAATCAGAGTTGAAATCATAGGACTGAGGGTCCACTGGTTTACAAGGAACGTATCTTCATTGGCTTTAAAGTGCTTAAACAGAGACCCCAACGCAAACATCTTTTAAGTGCCACTACGCATCATTTCTTTGGTCTGATTTGTGACATTTCACTTGATAACACAATACAAACAATTGTTAAAACTGCTGGGTGCTGCTTTATTATCTTAAAAACATTTCTGGGTTATTATACATTTAAAAGATTACCTTAAAAATGTGTTGCAAAGAGCACTGGTTACTAATATGAAACTAAGGGCCAGATCCTCAGCTGTAAACTGGCATAGCTCCGCTGACTGCAATTGAACTATGCCAGTTTATACCAGTTCAAGCACTTGCCCTTAGTTTTGTATTAGAAACCGGTGCTCTTTGAAACCAAATTTTAAGTTAATCTTTTAAATATATAATTAATAACCCAGAAAATGCTTGAAGTTTAGCTAGTGCTTCAAGTATACGTTTGAAGTGTTTAGGTGCTCTGATGAATTAGGGCCTTAGAAACCCCAGGAAGCATTAAGCATCATTATCCTTAAGAGTTACTGTCATTTGAAGTTAAGATAACACTTATGTCTGGATGATCTGAATTAAACAGTATCTGATATCTTATCACCTTTTATTACTTTTTGGGGAGGAATGGATACAAAGTAAGCCCTTAATCACTCATTTATGCTCCCCAATTCCAGTTTAAAATTACCTGCATGATACCAATGCTTAGCTGGCACACATCCTCCTGTGTTTTTTGTTGCTGGAAAACCTGAAGAAACAACCATATAACTTCAGTGGAATAGCTTCAGAAGACCTTCTTCCAAAGGAAGTGAGGAAAGGGAAGAGTTATAAATATCAAACCTAGTTTCTCTGTATACACTGTTCTTGTGAGACTCCCCAGGGAAAGAAGAGTGGCTGGTAGAACAAATCTTATGTATAAACATAATGGATAGGGGGTGTGGGCATCCTATAGTGAAGGGGAAACACAATGATGGGAACAATACTGGCACATGACGCTACCTAGCTGTGGGTAATTCCAGTTCTCCATACCATGAAAGTGAAACTGTGATTAGAAAAAGGTGGGAGAAAGAATAAGTGAGTGGAAGGGAAAGTAGTAGCTAGATTTCCTTCGTCCTGTATGCCACAGAAACTTAGAGAAAAAGGTTTGTAGCAACATGTAGGATGGGGGAAACCAAGTGAAGCTGAAAAGAGAACAGGGCGATCGCAGAAGCTCTTAGGACTTCTCAAGATCAACTTTGTTAGCATGTGAAATTCATCCATGGGGAGGGATTAATCGTGAAGTAATATCCCCTTTTGGGGTCTTCTGGGGAACCCTCATTGGGGGAATAGGATACCTTTGTCGTACATGGGACAAAGAAGAAGAGAGCAACAGCAACAGTACCCAATCCTATGAGATGTTGAGCATCTCCTGAAGAATGCTCTCATGTCTTCCTGAAGTCAATGGAAGTTGCTCATACCTTATGGCATCAGATCCCCAATGCAGTTAAATGAATGGGGGTAACACTTTATCATGTGGCATACTGGAGTAGGGAAAACAAAGAGCTGAGTTATGTTCCGAATGAAGTCTAGACGTGATATGTATCTGTAACTGGCTCTCCAGGGTACCTACATCATAAGAGCATACCTGCTACCACTTGAAAGCTACAGGTCATAGCCTTTATTACAAAAAAATTGCATTTAAATACAGTTCACTTTTTGCCCCCTCCCAAACAAATGGTAATATGAGTGCAATTTGAAAACGGACTCAATATTGCAAGGGCTTTTTTTGGTCAAAGTGAAGAAAAAATATTGTGAAGCTTGAGTAATTTCTTAATTCATTTTATAACAACATCTCTGTATTATCCACTAACACTAATAATACATAAAACATATTTATACATTAATTACTTTTACAATTAATAACAATTTACATACAAGGAAAGAAAATAAAGTATGTAACAAGACTTACACTGGCTTCTCCAGGTTTGCAGTCCAGAACACTCTTGAGTGACTGCAAGGAATGCACAATGCATTGTTCAAACTGGGATGGCTGAAAGTAAAAAGATTTTTGAGTTCCTAAATGAATGTGCAATGTATACTATACAAACTATTAATATACACATTTTTTTACAGTAACAGAGAAGATACTCATTTTTTACTGATCCAAAATGCAACCCGCCCCATGCAAATTTCATGATACATGTACTACAGAAAGCCCTTGTTTTAATGATGTACTTTCATACTGAAGCAAACAAAAATAATTACACAGATCAATTTTATTTGCAAGTGTCTGAATGAGGGGTTCTTCCACTGAACGGTTTCTTCGCCTTAAGCCTGCAGTGAAGTTCTTATACCTTGTTTGTGATTGCACGCATGGCTACTCAAGAAAAGTCTGGGGGTAAAATCCTGTCCCCACTGTAGTCAATAGCAGAAGTCCCATTGACTAGCAGGACCAGGATTTAAATTTAATAGGGCCATTCTAGGATATCCCAAATTCACCATTATGATTTCACTATCATGAAATCAACAAGAACAAGTAGAAGTGGATTGGTTTGGAAGTAAGGCAACCTTGTCTATTCAGAAATTGCTTTGATACTTTGCAAAAAAAAAAATGGCATGGAAACATGCCAAAAAAATAAAGTTACATAGGTCTTAAGGTGTATAAATCTAGATGCAAACAAATTTGTAGCATTATCCCTGTTAGCCAATCTCCCCTTATCCATCCTCTCTTGCTCAATATTGTGCCAATCTGGTTAGAGACCATCTGATGGCACTACGGGGGAAACTGTGTTTCCAGAGGGGAACATGAAAGT
Source organism: Mauremys reevesii (assembly GCF_016161935.1). Taxonomy (NCBI): domain Eukaryota; kingdom Metazoa; phylum Chordata; order Testudines; family Geoemydidae; genus Mauremys; species Mauremys reevesii. Next base: position 170,001,735 of record NC_052624.1, on the reverse strand, counting down.
GCGAAAATTATCTCCATGCTAGGAAAAGGGACACCAATCCAGATGATTTGGCTCAAAAATGGGAGCCAGAAACTTTGAAGTTCAACTCCTCATTCTGCCCTTTACCCTTTGTGTAGCTTAGGGTAAGTCACTTCACTTCCGTTTCCCCAACCTATGATATTAGGATAAAACTTATCCACCTCACATAGGTGTCATGAGGATTGATTCATGTCTGTAGAGCAATTTGAAAATCTAAAGCACTATATTAAATGCTATTTATTCATTTTTAGAACAAGCTCCTGAAGACATACAGCAGAGAAAGCGCTAAATAGGCCGAAAAAAGGGCATACTTTCAGTGGAAAAGTAAAACGCTGTTCCTTTTATTTTTGTTCTCATGTAGATTTTTATTGCCTGAGAAGAAAATAATAATGCTTCTCTGTACATTAACCTTTGTGCATTACAGGCCCCATGGCTGTAGGTTTCTGACAACAGTATATGTTTTAACAGCTGTATAAATATCAAGGATGTTAATAACTAATTTTCTTGCATGCATTTTACACATATAGTTTAAGCTTAAGCTGTCTCCAAAGGGCCTCTCTGGCCTTGTTTACTCTCAGAAATTTTGCTAAAGTTTCCCACCATTACGACAACTGATTCAGATCCATCGGTGGTGGTAAAATTGGGATTATTCATATAGACAAGGCATCACCAGTTGCCAGTATTTTAAGCACCATGTCATGATCTCAGCAGGATTAGATGACACCATACTTAAGACGGTGGCAGCTCCCTAAAGACTCATATACACTAGCAATACACCCACTGTTTCTGCTGCTGGCAGAGCTAAACTGATGGGAAATTTTTGCAAAAAATCCTAGGGTAAATATAGCTTTGGAGCACGGTAATGAAGCACTAATAAGATTTTGTTTAGATTTACTAGTTCTACAAAAGAATGACCATGTATGCAAACCTAGATGGAAGAAGGAAATGGGGCTCTGGTCTGGACTGAAATGACCAGAGTACGTTGCAATTGAAAATAAAACCCAGAAGTCATGACTCCCAGTACTCAACATTTAATAACCAGACAACACTCCTTCCCACATTATGTGTATCTGGAATGCTTCACGCCCTCCTACTCAACTTCATTCAAATGTATTTATAGTAACAAACAAGCACAACTTCAGACAGATGGCCTACCGAGTACTCTCTTATATAATACACACAACGCTTAATCCTCCCACAGCCATTTCTGCTTTCTCAGATTGTTTTTAAGTCATGCCTACAATGTGCTTGTCATCTTTTAGCCATTAGTCATTACTATTTCTTTCCCGAAAGCACCTCACTAATTTATTTTAATATGGTTTCAAGTCGTTTACTGTTTGTCTGTGAGCAACCTCCTAAATTAGTTGGCTCTCAGTTAAATTTCTCATTATACCAGAAAAGCAACTTTTTATATCTACTACAGTCCAGCTTCCATGGTAACGAACCCATTAAGTTATGAAGCACTGTGACGTGGACTGAACTTGTCACAACCTGAGAAAACAAACTGTATGTTAGCAGAACATCCATAGCTAAAAAAGAACCCCCTCCCTTTTTTTTTAAATCTCTACACAATCTTACTAAGGAAGATCAGTAAAAACTTTATGGGGGCACATTAACCCCCCCTCTCCCAACCCTCTAAATTTATAGACATGCTACCCTCTTCTCCATGTGCTTCTTTACATTCTACTCATATTAAAGGACCGAATCCAGCAAAGCTTTACTTACATGAGTAGTCCTTACTCGTGGTAGTCCCACTGATGTGAATTGCTACTCACATAAATAAAGATTATTCACATATGGCTCTGCTGTACTGGGACCAAAGACACTGCTTTTGAAAACCCCCATCCATAAGCTGAAATGTATTTAGTTTTTAGTACTCCTTTCAACTGTGCTTATGCTCACTGACACATGTAAGAAAATCCACCAGAAGAAAAATAACTCTTGAAAGAGGGAAATGGTGAAAGAAGAGAAAAAGTAGCTTTTGATTTTGTGATAGGATTTATACCACCATGAATATTTGAGAAAGTGAGCAGACAGAGGGCAGAAAGAATTCACATAGGAGTATAATCTCTCCTCCATCTAAATTCTAACCCACTTTAGATGGGAACTGATTAGCTTTATTTTGTACCATATTTTAATTCTTTTATAAATACATGTGCACACACGTGTAAATATAAGTAAATGTATAACATGCTGCAAAACTTTTAATATTTACGAAAAGAAAAATGAAATTAATACAAATCATGCACAAAAAAATGGGTGCCCAGAAACACACAAAGTGTACCCACCAGAGATGTTAAACCTTCATTATCAACCAGCCAGTCTTCCTTTTCAGCTAACCTCTTCACATCTGTAAAAAGAAAAGGTGTTAAAATGCTAGGTTTCATTCTAAAAAACTCCTTGAACTTAACAAGAGATAAAACCGCAGGCACCTTAGTGTGATGAACAGGCATACAAGTACATTGGCAATACTTACAAGATTTCAGCCACTTTTCAAATGACTAAGAATGGCACACACACACAGTTTGCTGCTGCTTTCTCCTACAGAAGTAAAATTTATGGTGCATGGCAATAGTTGCATAAAGCCCACCTTTTACTGGAAATCTTGAGGTTAAAGAAAAATTGTTACAGTCCTCTGTTTTAAAAAAACAGACATATCATGGCTGTGTGCCCATAAAATAGGCACTATATTTGTGAATTCAAATGTATGTTTGTTTTATTATTCCTTGCTCAACGCAGTTAAAAACGAACAAACCCTCAAGTACATAACTTAAGCTGAGATCAGGACAAGTGTTAAGACTCTCATAATTATATTAAATATTTATAATATGTTTGGGTTGAGAATCCTCAATCAGGATCAGGACTCCATTGTGCTAGGTGTTGCTCAAACACCAAGGTTCTGGAGAGCTTAGAAGAGGAAAGTGACATAAGAAGTGTAGGAAAGGGGAGGGGAAGAAGAGGAGTATAACAATCAGTTATACACAATTTAGGTACCTGTAAACATTTGCAGGTTGCCCATTTACACCTCAACCTAGTCATCATTAATTGGTAGATCTGACTGATTGATTGATTGACATGTGTTGTGGCAGAGGAGCATCCTGAAGTACATTCAAGAAGCACTATACTCTGAAAAGTGACTATGCAAAAGTAGCAACTTGTTACCAACAGATCTTCTCCTGAATCTGCCAACTTTATATTTGTTTTTACTGCTGGTTTATTCCCTTCAGACCTTTAGATCCAACACAGATATAAAGGAGGGAGCTGAATTACATTCCTTCTTATTCATCATCAAAAGAACTAATTACTAAATTCCAGTAAGTTACACTTGTACAACCCTCACTGCCTTATTTGGCATTAGCATAAATTAGTTTGCATGACCTTTGCCGCCAGTGATGATGCATGAGAAGGAAAGAAACCAGCTTGACTCTCAGGGCCCAGCCTGAGTTTACAGAGCTGTCAACTAGAAAATCCCTCTTCCATTTACTTGTAAACTGAATACGTTTATCACTGAAAGAAAATAAGCATCCCACAGTCATTTCCAGTTTGACAAAACCTGATTCCAGCAAAAATCTAGTTGCAAAATAATCATAGGCTGTATCCCTGAAAGTAAGAGCTACAATACAAGGTAAAAGTATCTTCAAAACTGATTTTTTAAACCATTAGATTGCTGTTTAAATTGCATTTACTGCTGAAATTTTGTTTGCAAGTCAATAAAAAAATAAATGTACAGCTTAGTGCTGTGAGACAGCTTACATAAGAAGAGAACTCCATTACCACTATATCATGTGGATATATTCTTTCAAAAAAATTCATTTTTTTAAATTATAGAATTGAAAATTAAGCAGCACTGTAAGAGCACTTTCGCCCATGAAGATGAATAAACTAAAAATTATTCACACAAAGACGAGGCACAGTATAATCCAAGCAAGAAAATGTCAGAGTTGCAGTTAATGTTCTCTCTTTAATGCAGACGCATCAGTTGAATAAAATTATGATTGTCGTGAAATAGAAATAGCTCTTTTTAATGCATATTGTAAAAGAGGGAGCTGAATTACATTCCTTCTTGTGCATTTTCAAAAGAATTGTTTACTAATTTCTAGTCAGCTACACTTGTTCAACCATCACTGTTTAATTTGGTATTAGCATAATTTAGTTTGCATGACCTCTATTGCCAGTGATGATGCATGAGAAGGAAAGAAACCAGCTTGACTCTCAGAGCCCAGGTTGAGTTTACAGGGCTGGTGATTAGAAAAATGAATAGATTAAAGCCATGAAATCTAATAAATAGGATTTTTTTTTTTACAAGAATATGAAAGAGTAATCAATGAAGGCATGACAAGGGAAGTGTTCTGGTTGGATTTCAGAGGCACTAAATGGACAGTTAGTTAGAGTTAACAAATATAGGCAACAATGTGAATGTAGCAGGAGAAATCAAGAGTTAGTTAAGGGCTGTAAATAATCATTAATATTTGCAAAATATTCTGAAAATGAAAAATATTATACAGTATAAATATCAGATACGATCATTGGTGTTCTTCTCAGAGAGGTCCAGATTCAGTAAAGCACTGAAGCACATGACTAACTTTAAGCAAGTGCGTAGTTCTACTGACTTCTCACATAGGATTACTCATGTTCTTAAAGTTAGGCTTAAGTACCTTTCTGAACTCGGGCATAAAGCGAGTAACAAACAGAAATAAGGTTGTTTAGAGGAACAGGAAGAGACCCTGCTTGCTCCAGTTTGTTTGCTCTATGGTCCCTGCACTGCTCTGCATATATCAGTCAGCATGAGGATCATTACATTGTCTAGCATGCTGCCCATCACAGAATAAAAGAAGTTTGATCAAACCAGTGGACACCATGAGACTCATATGGAAGAAAAAAGCTGGGAAGAGAGATCTCTAGCCCACTGGTGTTCATTTTTAATACATCTTGAAAAACTGGGAAAATTCCAGAGGACTGGATGAGTGCCAATATTTAAAAAGGACAAAAGGGATGACCCAGGTAATTATAAGGCTTGCTAGCCTCAAATCAATTGCAGGCAAAATAAAGGAAAAATGTTTATGGGAGTCAATCAAAAAAGAATTAAAGGATGGGACTACAACTATGCCAATATACATGGTTTTATGGAAAATAGATCTTGTCAAGCAAACCAAATTTCATTTTTTTATGAGTTGACAAGTTTGGTTGATAAAGGTAACTGCATAGGTGTCTAATATACTTATACTTTTATAAGGGATTTGATTTAGCACCACCTGACATTTGCATTTAAAAAAATCAGCACTAATCAATATTAGTAAAGCACATGATAAATGGATTAAGAACTGGCTAACAGAAGCAGTTGTCAAAGGGGAATCATCACTGAATAGGGGAATTTCTAGTGGGGTTCTGCAATGATCAGTTTTGGGTCTGATGCTATTCAATATTTTATGAGTAATCTAGAATTAAACATAAAATCATTGTGGATAAAATTTGCAGATGACAAAGACTGACAGAGTGGTAAATACTGATAAGGAGAGGGAAGTCATACAGAGTGATCTGGGTTGCTTGGTAAGCAGGGCCCATTCAAACCAAATGTGTTTGAATTAACCCAAATGCAAAGTTATGCATCTAGGACCAAAGAATGCAGTTCATACCTGTAGAATGTAGGACTGTATCCTGGAAAGCAGTGACTGATAAGGATTTAGTGGACAAACAACTGAACATGAGCTCCCAGTGTGATGCTCTGGCCAAAAGGGATAATGCGATCGCTAGATGCATAAAAAGGGAAGTAGCAAGTATGAGCAGGAAAATGATTTTACCTCTGGTGATACCAATACAGAAATAATGCATCCAGTTCTGGTGACCAGATTTAAAACAAGATGTCAAAAATTGGAGAGTGTACAGACAAAAACACAAAAGTGATTTGAAGGCTGGAAAAAATGCCTTACAGTGAGAGACTGAAGAAGCTCAATGTGTTTAATTTATAAAAAAGGGTCAAGAAGAGACTTGAAGAGGAAAAGGAAGAAAACACTGGGTAATAAAGGGCTCTTTAATCTAGTGGAGTAAGGCATAACAAAAACCCAAAGCTGGAAGTTAAAAGCCAGACAAAAATCGAATTAGAAATATGGCACAATTTTTTTTTTTTTTTTTAAACAGTGAGGATGATTAACTATTGTAACAAACTAACAAAGGATATTGCCAATGCATCATCTCTTGAAATCTTCAAATCAAGACTGGATTTCTTTTTGGAAAACATGCTTTAGTTAAACAAGTTATTGAACTTAAATACAGGGATAACTCATTGAAATTCTATGACCTCTATTATTCAGGTTAGACTAGATAAACTAATGGTCCCTTTTGGCCTTAAAAATCTATGAATCTATGACCCTAAAGAGCTAAGAAGGACTCTAGAGACAAACAATGAGTATCCCTGATAAAATTGCAACTAAAATATTGTGTAAAGTTTTTAAGATTTGCTAACTTAAAAAAGAATATCCAAGCTTGAGCTAAAATTACAGAACAGAGTAGTAATAATGCTGATTCACTGCATGGAATAGCTGTGTCATGACAAAAAGTACAAATAAATTAAAGCTTGCTTGGTTTGGAAAAAAGACTGTAACCTAGTGAAAGAAGTGTCTGCCTTATAGTAAAGGGGGAAAAAGGCTCATAATACAGGGAACAAGCAAGTATGGTCAGGAAAATGATAGAATAACCTAACAGGTCTTGTATGTTGTGACTCTGTGAATTACAGGTGACCTTATTATTGATTCAAGTACCTAAAGTGAACACAATCTATTCTAGAATGCAGTCTGATTTAACCAAAGAGAAAATAAAAAATCCTAACCATATGCATGTAGGTCTGCACATTTCTTTTTTTTATTACCTTCAGCTGTGTGTTGTAAGGTGACCATTATACAACGTACTCGAAGATCCAAAATAAGATCCTGGATGATATGAAGCATATCATTTGGTATTTCAAGTGCAGTAAGGGACTCATAACTAAGCCTGGAATGAGAAGAAAATAAAATGAAGGTTTGGTTTAAACCTACAGTTTTCTAGACAATACTGCTAAATATCACAAAGTTACTTAGGAGTTTCTTTTGCTTATGGATAATATTAGTGCCCTCAACAGTAAGCTTTTTAAACTGTGTGATCATCCATAATACCATAGGTATCAAGTATCAGAGGGGTAGCCGTGTTAGTCTGGATCTGTAAAAGCAGCAAAAAGAGTCCTGTGGCACCTTACAGACTAACAGACGTATTGGAGCATGAGCTTTCGTGGGTGAATACCCCCTTCGTCGAGGTGGGTATTCACCCACGAAAGCTCATGCTCCAATACGTCTGTTAGTCTATAAGGTGCCACAGGACTCTTTGCTGCCATAGGTATGTTTTACTATCTGGTTCATTCATTTGTTGAAACCAAATCAATATAGAGATTCATTGTTGTACTGTATAAACTTGACAAAGTTTAGACCACTGGTGTGCTAATACCACTCCATATCACAATGACCAATATTGTCTTGTCGGTTCTTTGTAATTCTCCATCTGTCTGTATCCATCTGTTGTCTCTTGTTTTATACTTAGATTGAAGGCTCTTTGGGGCAAGGACCGTCCTTTTGTTCTGTGTTTGTACAGCATGTTGCACAATGGTGTTTTGGTCCATGATCGGCAGTCCTAGGGGTGATCATAAAATAAATAGCAACAGAGCCTGCAGTGAAGGGTAACGTGAAGGTATACCACCTTAGTGGGGCATAATGGTTTGACGTGCCAATAGGGAACACACTTACTGTGCCATGTTTAAAGACAGTGCAGCATAGACTCAACCAACATCACTTAATTTCCATCAGCCCAGCACCACTGACTGGTGTGGAAGAGGGTGGGGCCATGCCTTATTCTCCCTATGAGGACTGTAGCACCCTATATACTTGTAAGGGGCAGCATTTGCAGTCTTAATTGGAGGGCTGCAATTGTGCCAAATCTCTACGCAGGGACACAAAGGAAGACCGGAGAAGAGTTAAGAATATAAGAATGGCCATCCTAGGTCAGACCAATGGTCCATCTAGCCTGATATCTTGTCTTCCGACAGTGGCCAATACCAGATGTTTCAAAGGGAATGAACAGAACAGGCCAATTATCAGTTATCCATCCCCTGTCCTCCAGTCCCAGCATCTGGCAATCAGAGGCTCAGGGACACCCAGAGCATGGGGTTGCACCCATGGCCATTTTCGCTAATAGCCATTGATAGACCTATAAAAACGGCCATACTGAGTCAGACTAAAGCTTCATCTAGCCCAGTATCCTGTCTTCTGACAGTGGCCAATGCCAAGTGCTCCAGAGGAAATGAACAGAACATGTAATCATCAAGTGATCCATCCTGTTGCCCAATCCCAACTTCTGGCAAACAGAGGCTAGGGACACCATCCCTGCCCATCCTGGCTAATAACCATTGATGGACCAATCCTCCATTAATGTATCTAGTTCTTTTTTGAACCCTATTATATAGTCTTGGTCTCCACAACATCCTTTGGCAAGGAGTTCCACTGGTTGACTGTGCATTGTGTGAAAAAATATTTTGTTTTAAACCTGCTGCCTATTAATTTCATTTGGTGGCTCCTAGTTCTTATGTATGAGAAGGAATAAATAGCACTTCCTTATTTACTTTCTCCACACCTGTCATGATTTTATAGACCTCAATCATATTGCCCCTTAGTTGTCTCTTTTCCAAGCTGAAAAGTCCCAATCTTATTAATCTCTCCTCTTACGGTAGCCATTCCATACCCCAATCATTTTTGTTGCCCTTTTCAGAACCTTTTCCAATTCCAATATATCTTTTTTGAGATGGGGCGACCACATCTGCACGCAGTATTCAACATGTGGGTGTTCTATGGATTTATATAGAGGCAATATATTTTCTGTCTTATCATCTATCCCTTCTTAATGATTCCCAACGTTCTGTTTGCTTTATTGACTGCCACTGCACATTGAGTGGATGTTTTCAGAGAATTATCCATGACTCCAAGATCTCTTTCTTGAGTGATAACAGCTAATTAAGACTCCATCATTTTATATTTATAGTTGGGATTTGTTTCCCAATGTGCAATACTTTGCATTACTATCGTCAATAAATTTATCTAATTCTTTTTTTACCCAGTTATAGTTTTGGCCTTCACAACATCCCCTGGCAATGAGTTCTAAAGGTTGATTGTGCCCTGTGAGAAGAAATACTTCCTTTTATTTGTTTTAAACCTGCTGCCTATCAAAGACACTACACTGGTTGCATCTCCTTAATGTTTCCGCATTGGGCAAGAACTAGGCAAATGGAGTCACTGCCATACTCCCTACCCCTGATCTTGAGCAGGGCATAGGTATTGGGAATAGCTAGCAGCAGGAACCAGGCTCCAAGTGTGGGCACTTGATAACCCTCCACCAACAACCAGGACTTTTGTGGGGTTGCAAAGCCATCATCTTTCCTGCTCCTCTTTCTGAGCAGAGTGCAGGCACTGAGAGCAGCCATCAGCAGGGGATGGACCAACTTTTCAAAAACTTTCATCACTCTGTGTGCCACTATCACTGCCCTGTGATTCTGGAATGTCATCTGGTAACTATCAACAACTTTGTTCACACCACTACTATTGTCTGCTAAGCATGGCCACTTAATTAGTTGATTATAAGCCATCATTAGTTCACTTAACCATCTAGGAAATGAGGAATACGAGCAGTGGTCACCTGTGAAAACTCTGGTTTAAGTGACTAACCCAACATTACATCAGAATTTAAGGAGCGGCAAGGACAGAAACCAATTCTCCAAGATGACATTCATTTTCCCTATTTATGAGGCCATCCCTTCTCTTCCTGCAATCTCCTGCCTCATTTACTACACACCTTTCAACTTCTAAAACAAATGAAAAAGAGGTCCTATAGGCAACAGCCTCTTTCACTACACAACCCTGATTCATCTACAGAGCACTGTCCATCCTGTGCACTGAGACAAGAGTCCTGAGGAAAAAATATAGCAAGTGATCATGTAATTACAGACTGTATCATAATGCATATATGCACAAGTAGGTTGAATTAATCTTGCACAGGCAACCTTAATTTTGACATTTCCTAACTTTTGTGTCCTTGACTTTGCAACATTAACGATCTTTCAGTTGAACACAAAATCAATAAAAAAATAAGGCACAGTTTAGACTATATTATATATACTAAAGACTCATACTACACAGACCAATAGCCCCAGTTACCTTACAGTCTGGATGACATGTGTTAGCCACTGTCCAGAGAGTTCAGATTTCATCTCCCAGCCACCATACTGTCTCAATTCTCCTTCTCTGAGGCTGAATGGAAGCAAAGCTCCACGGATCAGTTTTGCCAGGGACTGCATCACCTCCTGAATCATTTTCTGTTACAGCATAAAAGAACATCATAAAAATAAATACTCAGAAACTGCACCACTATTTTTAACCAGTTATGTATTCATCACATAATCTAGTCTGAAATGGCAGGCATACATTTCAAATTTCATTAAGGAATATAATTTTACTTACATAGCAAACACCCACATAACAAACACTACAGCTCTGTACAATATAATTAAAACAAATATAATATATAAAACAAAAAAATCATTTTAACATAAACACAAACAACAGGGTCCAAATTAGGACAGGGAAGGCAATAAACATAAGGCTAATGAGGGTCACTGCAAAAAACAACTGTGAAAAATAAAGATTTAAGATTTGTTTTTTAAAAGGAGGGATAAAATAAAATAGCTTTCAGGGGTTGGACATAAAGAAAGTGAGTTCCAAGATGCAGGGCCCACCACAGCCAAAGCGTGATTGTCTGTAGAGGCTTCAGATGTGATGGCAGGTTCTTAAATGGCCAGTGATGTGTGAGCATACTTGCTGGTACAAGATATCTGCCTTTTACTTAGATTGTAGTCTCTTGTAGAGCAAGGAACAGGGCTTTTTTTTTTTTTTTTTTTTTTTGGGTAAGTGACTATTGTTTTTTGGGTGCCGAACCTAAAACAGCTTAAAGGGGCCTGATTATTACAGGGTCAACGCTCACCACTATTTAAAAATGAAGCCTTCTTCAGGTGTCTTAATCTGAAGGACCACCTAACCAAAAATAAGTCTGCACACCAACCTTACCTTGAAATCATTTTGTCTTTGCCTAGCATTCTTCTTTGATCTTTCCATTTGACCAGATTTTTCAGCAGTCTTGTAAAAATGAGAAACAATTGAAAAGTAACAGTGTCTGGTAACCACGGCTTTCAATTTTAAAACCATTCTAAAAAAGATGCATCAAGGCAAAGGGGTCAAAAATGATTAGTGAGTTTACAATGAGATAAAAGATGTGACTAACTCAAGTCACATCTACAAGCAAAGTCAACAAGTATTTACTTATAGTAGCTGTCAAGCTGCTAGTGTTTAAGTGTGGGGCACAATGTGCCATAACAACCTAAAATAAAAGGTGGAAGTAAAATAACAGTGTAAGTAGTATAAGCTTTATTGAAGTCAAGCAATATTTTCTTATTATGATTTTGCATTAACTTTGCTAAAAGAGCTCTAAAATCAATGGCTCGATCCTGCAGTAAGTCTGCAGGAAAAGAATCTTCAAGTCCCCACTAGGTGAGAGGTGCATGGAGGAAAATTTGGGTCTAAAATAAAGTACATTCTTTGTAATGATGGATAGTGCAGAAGTACTGTGTGTTCCCCTTTTTCTTTTGGCTTAGTACTTTGTTTCAGAAGACAAGAGGCCATTATTCTCCAAAGTGAAGAACTAAATCATCTGTAATGGACTTACTATGAAGATTTATCATCATCTTGCTGGACAATTCACATATCTGAAAATTTAGAAGCACGAAAGCACATCTGTACAAGCAACTTTGGTTACAGTTGTGTGAAGAAAAGAATATGGCTTGAACATTGCTCTTACTGTTAGTAGTTTTCAAATGCAAGTGATAATTGTATATTTGCGTGTGAAGTGTGCCATAACACAAAGCAAATTTCATAGAAAAAGCTGTTTAAAAGACTGGATTAGAGAAGTAGGTGGAATTGTTTAGCTAAGAACACTTGCTAATTTAATGTATGCACTGTGACACCTACTGGACAAAAGTATATTAGCATAATCGTAGTTTGGAAAAGATATTCTTAAAACTGTCCTTAGAGCAGTATATAATCAACATATTTTTTAAATGACTAAAGAAGTTTCATGTTTGTTTTTTTATAATTCATCATTTTTTAGAAGTTCTTCAGATTATTTTTATGAATGCCAAGTAAATTTTGTAGTTAGCATAAAATTACCAACAAGAAATTCGAATAGAAAGCAGCTTTTCATCAAAAACACTTTAGAGTTTTTAAATTCTCTGTTTTCCTCTATTATTCTGAAATGTACCATCTCATATTAATTAGAACAATTCCTGCATATTACTGATGAATCTCATATGTACTGTCTTCTTTTTTATCCTTTTTTCTGATAAAAAAATCTATCATATTGAATAAACTTCTCTATACTGCAGGTACCTTTTAAAATGTTACTCAACTAAAGTTTTTAAACAGTTTTGATTGCTCCCTTAAAGCCCTGATATGAAGTTATATTAAAGAAAAAATATAAAAGATACTTTTGCCCTTAGTGATTTCGTTGAATAAAAATCTTAACCCTTTCCTGCACAGACAGACCAAAACTACTTTGTGGTAAGACCAACGGTTATATTTCACTGTTTTGACTTCACATATGCTACTTCATATGGATCTGAGTGGTTCAAAGAGCTGCAAACTTTTTAAGCTGTTAGAAATAGCACATAAATCTTTAACTGTCACTATTCTAAGATGAACAGCCTACCTTTATGCCAAGAAAAATATATATAACTTCACAACAGAAAATAGAACCAGCTTGTTATTTATCACTGGGTTTTTCTCTTGTATTAATCTATTTCAGGCTTCTGGATTTCACTCAAATGGTTCTCTGTACATTGTTTTCATGATTTTCTCTCTCTGTCTCCAAAATTACGGTGAACAACATTTTGTTTCTCACGTCAGTAAACTGCAAGGAAATGTAGTAAGGACACCTTCAGTGATGCCTAAAATCCGTACTAGTGGCAAAATTCTACAGCTTGTGGTTGAAGCTCTCCTCAGGAGCTCCTAATGAGGTTTCCTAGGCCCCCATCCATTTTCGGATAGCTAGTGGCAACAAGAGCCTGCACTGTCCACAGGATTTTGGCCATTTCCTACATATGGGCAAAAAAGGAACAAAGGGATGAGGATGAGTTGCTTGTGCAGTCAGAAACTGGCCCTACGAAAGTACAGTATAGGTACCTCAACAGTATAACATGCAAATTAACTCCAACTTTTTTGCAATGGAAACAATGTTCTGACCAGGCATTATACAAGATTGCTGCGTTTTCTCTTGCACTTACTCTCAGAAGCAGAACTGCTCAACTTTGTGTACAACTGTAAACACCGTGTCAGTGTCTCTTGAAATTTCTCACAGACAGAAAACTACATTAATTTACAGTAGAGGTTTTAAAGTCCAAATCCAATCTCTAATAACCAGAAATGTATTATTACCAAAACCGAAGTTATTTTCAAATTAAAAGCTTCAGGAGGATTCTCATCACTTTCACTAGAGAATTATGGCATGATTCTCTAAGAAAAAACACTGGGTAGGAGTCAAACTCCTACATTTTAATACTGCCTTTACTTCTGGATCACTGTATGGCATTGGCAAATGCATGTTATCTCTTTCCATCGGATTTCCATTTGTGAAATGGGGTCAACAAAATGCATCCACTTCTGAGGATTTTAGTTGAGTGGCAGACACGACCGATTTGGTCGACTTAATGTACCCTCTGTACACACATGCACATCATACATCATTTGGAAGCTTATTAGGTCTACTTGTAAATGAGGTATGATATGGAGCCATCATATGGTGCTATTACAATAGAAATGAGGGATAAAAACGACACCATAAATATGTTAAAATGATCACTTTGAAATAATTTGCATTTTTTTTTTTAGTTTAATGACACGTTTTATTCAAAGACATAAAATTGGATTTCTGTGTGACCTCAAAGCACCACTGCAACAATCTGAACCAGCATTTCTTAAACTGGGGTCAGTGGACACTTGGGGGGGGTCCCTGAGGCTACCCCAGAGGGTCCGCAGGCCCCGCTGATCAACTCCTCCTCCCTCTCAGTGCCTCAGGTACATTAAAAGTCTGCTGGCGCAGCGGGGTGAAGGCAGGCTTCCTACCTACCCCAGCTCTGCGCTGCTTCCGGAAGCGGCCACACTCCTGAGGGCCCAGGGTGGTTGCGGGGAGATGGTCTCTGTGCGCTGCCCCCACCCCAAGCGCCGACTCCAGAGCTCCCACTGGCCAGGAACTGCAGCAAATGGGAGCTGTGGGGTGGTGCCTGTGGGCAGGGGCAGCACGCAGAGACCCCCTGGCTCTGCTGCCTAGGAGCTGCTGTCAGAGAGATGTGCCGGTCGCTTTCGGGAGCCACCTGGGGTAAGTACCGTCTAGATGGAGCTCTAACCTCCTCCTGCATCTGAACCCCGTGCCCCAACCCAGAGCCCACACCCAAACTCCCTCCCAGAGCCCACACCCCTCACCCTCTCCTGTACCCCAGACCCCTGCCCCAGCCTGGTGAAAGTGAATGAGGGTGGGGAGAGCGAGCAACAGAGGGAGGATGGATGGAATAAGCAGGGTACATGGCCTCAAAAGAGTGGGGGCAGGGACTGAGCGGGAGGCTTGGGGGGTCCCCAAATTTTTTAAAATCAAAATGGGGGTCTTCGGGTTGCTAAACTTTGAGAGCAGCTGATCTAAACAATCTAAAACAAAATCTAGCAATACATTTGTATTGGTATAACTGAAATGTGATAACGCTGGTGACATTTCTGGACAATTATCATCATCTTGTATATTATTATGATCTCTGTCGAGAGTGAGTGGGCTACCACTATCTGTGCCCGCAAGAACGTTATGACTACAGACACAGTTGATTGGTCAGCAACCTTACTGGTACAGGCACAAATAAGGTCTTGTAGAAGCGCAGATGCCACTGGGCCTTTGAAGAATACAGGAAGCTGTTCATCATCCTAATTTTTCCTTCCATGTTGTAATGGGGATCCATGATTTGCTTTACCTATGTGCAAAGACATCCAAACCTTTGTTTGCCAAGATGCTGATGTGACATGCTCTTCAAAACTCTCCTCACATGGTGGGATTCTGGCCAGTGACATCCTTCTTGATGGCTAGATTGAGGTGCAAGCAAGTCAGGTCTTTGTGGGTCTCCTTTTCTTTCTCACTCTGGTCATACAGGACTGCTATCAACTTCCTTGCTGCAGAATCTGCAGCTTGTCCATCACAATCTCCCAATTTGGGAGGCTCTGAAGAGGTACGATCACTTTGTTTCAACAACATTAAGCAGATTTTTTTCTCCTATACCAAATAGGTATGTCACAGAGTCACATGCTGTTAAAGCATGTAGAGCAGGAAGCATGTTGCAGACATCCAGAGTGAGTGCATCACAAATTTCATGCACAGACATGAAGAGAGACTTGTTAGTTGTGCTGGTAATGATAGCTGTTTCAATCCACATGTTATCTACGTGTTCCATTTTTGGAAAGTACTGAACAGCAACGACCAAAACATCTGTATCAGGTGACCTAATTACAATGGTTCCTTTGACACCAAAAGCCATATTGGCACATACAACCGACAGAAGCATCCTTGTATCAGCTTTCTCTTGAATACTGTACAGGTCTTGGGCTTCTTTAACAGCTCAACTGGTGATGAACTTTGCTGCTTCACCACTGGAAAGGTGGTGTTTGTGTTGGGTGTGCTCCTACATGCAGGTGCATTTTGAACCATACATTCACAGAGGAATTTTGCAACCGAGTGTTTGCTGGATGCCCCGTTTAAAACATTTTCCCATGGAGGCACAGGACGTCCACCAATCACCTGGTATTGATGTAGCCAATTCATCAAATGTGTAGACTTTGTCTCCAGCTATCATTTGTAAGACAGCTTTGGCATCTGAGAGGTACACTATGGTTTCTTTGTTGAATGCTTTTAGCTCATGGATTTTTTCAGCTTGAGCTTTCAACTGATGCCCTAATTCAGCTTTGTCTGTTCTTCTTATTGTTCTATCACCATGAAAAAGGGACATAGGCACAGATCCTATTGGGTGACTGAGGGTATGTCTATACTGAAAAGGCTACAGCAGTAAAGCTGCAGTGCTTCAGCTGCGCTGCTGTAACACTTCAGTGTAGCCACTCACCACAATGAGAGAAATTGTCCTGTCACTATAGTTAATCCACCGCCCCATAAGAAGTAGCTTGGTCGATGGAAGAATTATTCTGTCAACCTAGCAATGTCTACACTGGGGATTAGGTCAGCACAGCTGTCTGTCTCAGGGGGGTGGATTTTTCAAACCCCTAAGAGAGACAGCAGTGCCAATACAAGTTTTCAGTACAGACCAGCCCTAGGAACAGCTGAGATTGAAACATCATCTCTCCATCTTGCTAAGGACAGAGGTCTCAGGGAAAACAATTTTGAGACTGACAGCTGTTATGATTGTCCCTCCTTGCCAGACTTAAATTTAGTCTTCTTGGCTATATCAGCAAATGTTTTGATGCCAAATTAATAGACTGGGCTGAAGAAGCTTCATGTGCCATCAGAATCAAGTGCACCTCTCACAAATCTCTCCATTTGTTCTTCACCACCATCTGCTATTTTCAGTAGAGACTCTTGTACAACTGACGCTATGTGCAATCCTGTAGATGTGTTGATAAGTGCCTCTGGGTGTGAGTCAGGGTCAAATCGGTTTCTCATATTGTTGATGACATGATTGATAAGAGCTATAACATGCTCTTCATCCCTTTTCATTACAGAGGCAAGAACTTAATTGTGGACTTTGTCTTCACTACTACTTGTTAGGTCCCTTCTTTCTCTAATAGCTTTTGCATATTCATAATATGAAGCTCTGTACCATCATCTCTAACACTAGTACTGACCTATGCATAAGTGTCACTGAATTAAAAAGCTAGTTTCAAGAATATTTCAAAGCTTAGTACTTCATGCATAGGCAGTACAAATTAAAATCTTCTACCAGGCAGACTAGATGCTACATTGTTTTGTACAAATGCTTACAAATGGGGAAGCATTACATTACGAATTCACGTATAATTATATCTATCCACTATGCTGTACAAACTATGAGAATGCAATCTATGGCTACTGGTGCATAACCTTCAGCGTGAGACTGATCTGATCAGCACATTTCAACTGAATATATAAAAAACTATTATAATCACTTGTGAGATACTTTTGCAAAATATTGATATTTGACATTTTTGTCACATGCTTCATCATTCCTGTAAATAAAACAAAAAAACAAAATTTGTCCATGCAAAACCAATACAATCTTTTAATACAGTCATTTGGTAGCTTTGACCAATAAACACCCCATGAAGGTTTTGAAATTAATTTAAACAGTAAGAACTGTGGTCATAGTCACGTTGCAGTGTTTCCACAACTATGCAAATCTGACACTTTATCATTTTGGGTATTACTGTTTCACCTCACCTACAGGTTTACAGCACAACTTGACAGTTCCAAATCATACCTCATCTAAATGCACTTAAAATAAGCTTTCAATGGTACATTAAACTCCAAAAATATGGCACATAACATTTTTCTAGGAATTAGACTGAAATCAACCTTCATATTGGTAAGATGACCTAGCAATTGAAGGTTCCCTATTCTATTACCAGATAATGCCTTTCATCGTCATTGGAAAATGGCATAATTATACTTCCTCTTCTAGGGATGCCCCACCCTTAGTATCCTGCTACTGGAAAAATAGAGAAATGGCCAGGCCATTTTCAGCCTCACCTTTTCTGCCAAATACACTGTAGTTTTGTAAACTGGTGACTAGCAATTATACGAATCAAGAGATATCATTATACTCTCTAGTTATAAAGGTTATATGGCAGTATGCTGTATGCTATGTATATCTGAGTAATTACTAAAGTTATTAACACTGTCATTTTGTATGATCACTGGTTTGAGTTACATTCCTTTTGATGATATTTTGATATTATGATAAATATTTTCTGTTGCTCTGGGCATGATACAGTAATGCTACACAATTAATGGGCCAGATTTACTTAATACAAGACAGGATGAGGGGCGCATACAATTGTGACACATGCCACTACAGTTATCTTGCACATAGATTGGGCACACTAGTGTGTGTGGGGGTGGATGGGTACACACAATTCTAGGCTTCTGTCATTTTGAAACTCGGGGGTTAAATCTATCCACAAATCCAAATTCTTCAAAGTCACAAAATATGTATGACCATTCCAGAGTCAAACACTATCCCTCTAGCTTTGTCTCTCATATCTTTAAGATTCATCTAGTTTATCATTTCTTAAGATTACCAAACATCTTGTCTCCTTCCTTAGATGTTGCTAAATGTAAGATCCAACATGGAACAGTTGGCTGATGATCTTGACAGGCAGGACTGAAATGATGTACATTTCAATGGTTAGGAGGCGGTCACTCAGAGAGCTATACTACAGTATAAAATAGTTCCTATTGTGAAGCCTTCAGGGTTTTTTTAAAATAGCATCCTTACATATATGTTTTTAGGAAATTTACTGATTAACATTCATAACATACAAAGTGGGTCCAATCGCTTCATGCCAAACCAAGCACCAATCAGTAGATGTACAATTACTTATGTCGTTCTACAAATCTCTGTAATCCAAAAGCTGCAAAGACATCTTAGTCAGGCATCTTCTCCACTGAGGTACTATACTTCTGCAGTTTCAAACTCAAATTCAAATACAAAATCATTCCTATGAGCTTTGTGTATCTGAAGACATTTAGGTTATGTGTATGCATGAACCCATACCTCACTGAAAAGGCTTCCATTCACGTAAGAAATCCAGAGCTTCCAGAAGTTGGGGAGCTGAATTACAACAAGTTTTGTCAACTTTTCAACAAATGCAACTTGTTGAGGAGCTTTACAACGCCAAGCTAAGAGGAAAAGAGAAAGAATAAATAACTTTGAATTGATAATAAAAGCTATTTTTAACATGCTGCTAGAGTGTGATCTAAAAATAATGGATCTATCATGCATATTTATAATCTCTCAGGTGTGAATGGCAACATTTTACGACTTGGTCCATATGGCATACAGCTTGTGTACGTGCAAGATTTATTTCCATATATTCTTTTGAGGGGGTTGGTACTGTAAGTATAATATGTCTTTTATGTAGAGGTGCTTGTATGGCCCCACTGAATTATATTGTACATCCTAACAATCCACTCGCATAAATCTGTCTTTAAACCAGGCTAAATGATAACTGAACAGGGAGGATCAGAGGCTTAACCATTAAAATATAGGGTGGGGGAAGGTTGGAATGTAGGCAGTACAAATGAGCTAAGTCAGTCTAAGTTACACAACTTCAGGTATGCTATTTTTGTAGCTGAAGTCGACATACTTAGAGCTACTTACTGTGGTGTCTTCACTGCAGTAGGTCGACTACTGCCAGTCCCCCATTGACTCTGCCTACGCTTCTTGCTCCAGTGGAGTACCAGAGTCAACGGGAGAGCACTCAGCAGTCAATTTATCGCACCTTCACTAGATACGATAAATCGACCCCTGCTGAATTGATTATTCCGGAGGTAAGTGTAGACATACCTTTAGACTCCTACATCATGGGAACTTAAAAAAAATTGGTTTTCATGTGCCCATCCAGTTCCTGGAAGATAACAGGGAGCTAGGCTATGGACAGCCAGGTAAAATCAAGGCATGCAATCGTATTTTCCCTGTTGGGTTTATAGGATCACAGAAGCAGGCCTGGAGGCGTTAAGTAACAGAGGAACATTTAAATGCAGCTGGGGTTCATATTACAGAGATCAACAGACTGATATGATAAAAATAAGAAAGTAGTTCCTAATGTGTAGGGAAACACAACATGGAAAGAGACTTTGTTGCCTTGACTGTAACTTAGAAAAGGAGACTTGGATTTGGACCCAGTTTTTATCTCAGCAAGGGGAGGACTGCTTTGGTATGATGTTTTTTGCTTCAGTAGGAGGGGGATTTTTATTTAGGATTTTATCTGTAAGGGGAGGATAACTGTCCAGTTTTGTGGGCTCCTCCTTGACTGATCCCATCATGTAATAAGCACACACCCTTTTCGCTTTGCAATTTACCTTTAAGAAACTTCTATGTCTTTATAGGGTAGTAGAGGCAGAACATGAAAATAACTTTCATACACATGTATTATTCTGTTATGGACTGGTGGCTCATTTTCTGTCAACACACTAAAACAATGAATATGATTACCCTCTGTCAAATTTTAATATTTGGGGAATACACAGTAAAATACACAGGCCTAGGGATTTGTCAGAAGTAGATTTTTATTTTAAAAATGAAACTGATGCTTACTGTCATCACGACCCGACTGAAAGCTGCTGCCCCTTTTCAGCGAAGCAGTCTGACTGAGATGACCAACTGGAGACGGACGCACATCACTGTCCAGGTCTAGCATGGGGCTATGTAGCAATGAATTGCCTGAAAGACAGTGACACAGTTATTAATATATGCATTTTCTTATGGAACTCCAATTTTATTTGCAGAGGGACTGTCAGGTTCAAAATTATGTAATAAAAATATGTCTTCAACCAAAGAAAGAAATGATTGTTTATCCTGTGCAGTAAGTACAGTTCTTCGAGATGTGTGTCCCTATGGGTATCCACTCTAGGTGTGCTTGGGCTCCTTGCGCATCTGATCGGAGATTTCTCATCGCAGTGTTCATTCAGCCTGCGCATGTGTGCTAGTCAGACCTGTGCCGTTGTTATACAGCACTAGGGGGTGAACCACCCTCAGTTCCTTCTCTACCATGAAGCCCTATAGCAGAGAACTTCAAAGCAGAGGGGAAATAGGGCGGATAGTGGAGCACCCATATGGACACATATCTCTAAGAACTACAGTTACTGCCCAGGGTGAGCAACCATTTCTTCTTCTTCAAGTAGTGTCCCTATGAGTGCTTCACTCTCGGAGACTACCAAGCAGTTCCCCTTTAAGGAGGAGAAGGGCTTTGTAGTTGAGTCCAGTACAAAACAGTACAACTGAGCCAAACACAGTATCGGAAGCAGAGTTGTGAGTTATTTTGTAGTATTCAGCAAATGTATATATTGTAGTAGATTGACATATTTCAGTAATAATGGGCATGTTTTTGAGACATGCCATACAGACAGAAATGGACCATGTAGAGAGAGTTCATATGTCTGAAGATGCTTGAATATTATGAGATTCATTGCAAGGATTAATTCAGTCAGTTATCTACATGGAAAATCTTTGATTAGAAATTGCAGACCCTTTTGATCTACCTGCACGCAAGACAAACAATTTGGGGGTCTTTCTGAAGGTTTAGTCCAGATAGAAGGCCAGGGCTCTTCTGATGTCAAGGACGTGCAACAGTGCCTCTTGTTTATCTAGGTGAGGTTTAGGGTGGAACACTGGCAGGTGAATGGGTTGGTTAATATGGAACTTGGAGGAGACTTTAGGTAAACATTTGGGGTGTGATCACATGACTTTGTCCTTAAAAATACTGTGAAGGGGAGGCATGACATACGGGCCCCTATTTCCCCAACCCATCACGCTGACATGATGGCTATCAGGAATGTCATTTTCATTGATAAATGGAGAAGTGAGCATGTAATCATCAGTTCAAACAGTGGTCATGTAAGGCATTTAAGGCTATACTCAGGCCCTAAACCGAAAAAGGATGCTTGACTGGGGGAAAAAGATTTACGATTACCCTGAGGAACCTCACTGTCATTGGGTGGGCAAAAGTGGAATAACTCTCTGTTGGAGAATGGAAAGTCATGACGACTGCCAGGTGGTCTCTAACAGAGCTTATTGATAGCCCCAAACTTTTTAGTGTCAGGATATAGTCCAGTACATCTGGTAGTGATGAGGTCATGAGTGAATTATGCTGAGGTCACACCAACAGATAAATCTGGTCCATTTTTGAGAATATATGTAGTGAGTGGACTGTCTTCTGCTGTGTAATAGTACTCTCTTTACCTCTCTAACCCCATAAACCATCAACCAATCACACTTTGAGACAAAGCACTCCAAGACTTGGGTGAAGGATCTTCCCGCTTTCCTGAGAGAGGAGATGAGGAAAGGCCTGGAGAGTGACTGGTGAGCAAACGGCCAGCTGTATCAGGTAAGGAAGTCATGTTTGTCTGGGCCAGGCTGGAACTATAGGATGACTCTGGCTTTGTCCTTTTTTATTTTGAGTAGAACTTTGGTTATTAGAGGAGTCAGTGCAAATTTGTACAGTAGATCCGATGACCAGTGAAAGTGAAAAGCATCCCCTAGGTATTGGGGATTCATCTCACCTCTGGAGCAAAACTGGGCACATCTTTTCTTTATTTCTGTGATTAATAAATCTATTGGGGGGCAGGGCATTGCTGGTATATGTGGAGTAACATGCTGGAATCTATTTCCCACTTGTGGTCTTGAAAGAAGTACCTGCTGGGTGTATACATGGTCACACACTGAACCCCTGGAAGATAAGCAGCTGTGATGATGATCTGATTGCATATGCAGGTGGATATGCACGAATTCGAAACCTTGAGAGCCTGGGCACAGCGGGAGGGTGGGGGGAATCTTGCTCCTCCTTGCTGGTTGATATAAAACATGCATGACATATTGTCTGTCGAGATCTTTATGTACTTGCCCCTGATTAGTGGTAGAAACTGGAGACAGGCGTATCTGATCACACTCAATTCCAGGAGATTGATGTGTAGCGTCGTTTCTTGCAACGTTCACTTGCCCTGGGCTGTGTGAGTGTCCAGATGCTTTCCCCACTCTAGCAAGGGCATAATCCATCATTAATATGACCTTTGGGGACTTACGTGCAAACATTGTGATGGTCTTTCCACCAATTGAGGGATTCCTTTATGTAGGTGGGTATGGAAAGTAGAATATTTAAACTGTGTCTGATGAATAAACAGTCCCAAGCCACCCTTGAAGGTAGTCTTTTGTGATCTATGACGAAGGTACCAGCTGCCACATGCCCCAACAACTGAAGACTGTTCTTGACCCGGGTTTGAGGGCTGAACTGGATTGTATTGGTTATGTTGGAAAGAGCCACAAACCTGTGCAGTGGGAAGGTAGGCTCTTGCCATTACTGAATCGAGATGCGCTCCTATGAATTCTAAGTTTTGCACAGGTGTTAAAGGGGATTTTTGAATGTTCAAGTGTAGGCCCAATTTGAGGAAGAGTTTTATGGCTTTGGAAGTAGTAGCCTGTGAAGTTAGTTCCAGGGAGCAACACTGCAATAGCGAATAATCTAGGTAAGGGAACACTAAAATACTTTGCCTGTGGAGCTGCCCCACTACTATTGACATGATCTTTGAAAAGACCCTTGGGGCAGATGATAGACCAAAAGGGAGCACACTGTATTGAGAGTGGCTCTGGCCTACAGTAAAATGTAGGAATTGTTTGTGAGAAGGGCAGATCGCAATGTGGAAACATACATCCTGAAGGTTGAGGGCTGAGAACCAATCTCCTTGATCTAGTGACGGAATTATTGGTTCAAGTGTCACCATTTTGAATTTTTGTGTCTTCACATAAAAGTGATGAATAGCCTCAAATCTAGGCTTGGTCTCCACCCACCAATATTTTTTTTTGTACCAGGAAGTACCTGGAATAAAATATGTTTTCTGTGTACTGCACGGGAATTGATTCTCTCCTACGCGTGAGTGCTATAGAGTCTATTTCTTGACAAAGCAAGCTCTTGTGAGAGAGGTCTCTGAAAAGGGAAGGGGAAGTCAGGTTAGTTGGTGGACGAATAGTAAAGTGGATGGTGTACATTGTGGAGATGATCTCCAAAACCTATTTCTCTGAAGTGACTGATTCTCAAGCTCACCTGAAGTGATAAAAGCAGTTTCGGAAAGGAGGAATACAGGTGAATTGGTGCAACTAGTAAGGATGAGGATGGTAATTCAGACCCTCCACCAGCTTGTCAGAATTGCTGCTTGGAGGTGGAAGGGTGTGAGGTCGAAGGCTTAGAGATGGATGGTTTCCTTCGCTGGAATTTCTCTCTCTTCTGATATGGCTCATACGACCTCTTGAAGGTCGGGAATTGGGCAGGACAGGATCTTTGAGCAATATGGGAGTTGCTAAACCTGCTCTTGTAGGCAGATATATAGATCCCAAGAGAATGCAAAGTAGATCTGGAGTCCTTTACTGTGCGCAGAGATTCATGCAAGCTGTCTGCAAACAATTTAGACTAATCAAAAGGGAGGTCTTCCACCGTATTCTGGATCTCCTGTGGAAATCCAGAGACCTGGAGCCAGGAAGTCCATCTCATAACTATCACTGTAGAGAATGAATGGGCGAGATCTGCAGGGAGTAGGCAATTTTCCTAATCAGATTCTGAAACTGCTTAAAACCATTTGCAAAGGTGGAGGAGGCATAACTGCTTCATCTAGAGATGAAGAGGAGATGATGGCTGAAGGAGAGACCTCTCCATCAGCTCTAGCTTCCTTCTCCTCAAAGGTTTCTTCTTGACGATCATGTCTCCTGGAGAGGGCAGATGATGAAGGCTGCCTAGCTATCTATGAGGGTGGTACTCAAAACCCTGGAAACTTGATGGCAATAGGCCGCCCAAGGATCCCAGTAGACAAGGTGGTGGTCCATAAGGCACAGGAGGGAGCACCCACTGGTGCTCAGACCAGCGAGTTGGTGGCTGCGCCCTTGTGTCACAAGTGGTTATAGGCTTATCAGACACTTCTGGAAAGGGGACCTCTGTAGGGGTGAGGAGAGCCTTAGACCAATATTTGGGAAACTGAGGCAAGGCCTTCATCAGAGTCCTCCTCCTAAAACTCACTATAGAATGGTGGAGCATACATTTGGGGTGAAACCATAAGTACCAGGTGAATTTATGGCAATCTTGATACCCTCAGTACCGAAAATATGTTGGAGTCAAGCAGTGGAGAATCGGGCACCTTAGTTACAGCCAAGTCTCAGGGAAAACGAAACTCCTGTGGTACAGAGTGTGCTGTCATTACTGAGTCCATGGTGTGCAAAGAGATAATAGGGGCCGAGGGAGCAGATGGTACTGTGAATCTCAGCTACTCTGAGGGAAACATGGTAGGAGCCCAAGTAGGCTTCTTCAGTACTGATGAAGCAATGGAAGAGTTCCTCTTGATGCTTGAGTCCACTGATGGTACTGATGATCTCGCTGGACCAAAGGCTTTGCTCTCTTTCAGTCTAACGGTGCCACTGGTACCTGATAAAGCAGCAGCTTCATGGGGACCAGACTGGAGAGGAGATAGCGCTGAAGTAACTGAAGACACCGACAACCTTGGTTTTTTTGAGGTAGATTCTATACCTGGTAAACACAGGACATGGGCTGTGGAAGACTTATGAGAGGAGTCTTGGGTCTTCCTCTTAGATGCCCTCGAGAAGTGTTGCTCAGAGACAGTGGAGGCAGGAGACTTGCTCAGAACTGGTGTACAAGAGGGGTCCCTTGCATCATGAAGAGCTCTGCATCATGAAGAGACAAAGTTTGATCTCCCTGTTTTTTTCTGGCTCTAGATTTCAATATGTGACAGAAGTTACACTTCTGGGCAATGTATGATTCCCCAAGGCAACGGATGCACTGAGAGTGTTGGTTGTTTACCAGGATTGCCTCCAGGCACAATAGACAATGTTTGAAACTGGGAGAACCAGGCATAACCTCTCAGTGAATAAGAACAACCCTATCTACTAATATCTATCTATCTATATAATATATATTCTATTTTAAAAATTTTAATACTTTTTAAAAACTAGAAAACTGTTACTGCTAATTACACTAAGAACCACTATAAACTTAGCACTACCATAGAAATTGGGATGCGGTTGAGGCAATCTCAACAGGGACAACTGCCCGAGCTCCGTCTCAGGCTGAGGCAAGTGAGAAGGAACTGGGGGCAGTTCACCTGTGCACTGCTATATAATAATGGCATGGGGCAGGAGGCTGACTAGCACACACATGCAGGATGAATGGACATTGCTATGAGAAATCTCCGATCAAAGGTGTAGGGGGCGCAAGTACACCTAGAATGGAGCACCCATAGGGGCATTACTCAAAGAAGAACAATTACTTACCTTACAGTAATTGGTTCTTCAAGATGTGCTGTCCACATATATTCCACTGGTGGTGTGCATGCACCCTGTGCAATCTAGTTCAGATTCTTTTGGCTAGCAGTGTCTGTTGGGGACCATGCCTAGGGAATAAAGGATGGGGCAATCTCAATCCTCCCTTCAATTCCTTTACCATTACAGAATCCAGGTGTTATGACTCTGTAGCAGTGGGAAAGATGGGCAGGCCATGGACTATATCTGGACAACATCTCAAGGAACCACAGTCACTGTAAGATAAGGAACCGTTTCTTCTTCTTCAAGTGCTTGTCCATACATATTCCACTGTGACTAATTTAACAGAGGTGGGTGCTACCAAATTATAGCAGACTGCCAGGTCTACTATAGTTAAGGTTAAGACCAATTTTCTGTTTAAAGCTCAAATCTTCTAAGGGCTTTAAAATCCTCATGGTTACTCAGACTGCCCTTAAAACTGGTTTGCCTCATGGGGGCATATGAAGACGTAAATAGATAATCCTCTGAGAACTGGAAGAAAGGAACTGGGGGGAGGGATAGCTCAGTGGTTTGAGCATTGGCCTGCTAAACCCAGGGTTGTTCAATCCTTGAGGGGGCCACTTAGGTATCGGGGGCAAAAATCAGTACTTGGTCCTGCTAGTGAAGGCAGGGGGCTGGACTCAATGACCTTTCAAGGTCCCTTCCAGCTCTAGGAGATAGGTATATCTCCAATTATTATTATTAAGGAATGCTGTTCAATCCTGATTAACTGCTCTAGGTTTCAGAACATTTATATGAAAATGAGCTTCCTGATGAGATGAGAGGACTTGAGTCTGTAAGTTGTCTAGCTCCCCATCCTATATTAGAGACATCTGTTTCTAGAGTCTTGGATGGTAACAGTGCAGAGCAGCGTACTCCCTTGAATTCTTCCATCAGTTGAAGGACAATAGGACTTCTAGGGTGACCTGCAACAACTTTTCTAGATGATATTAGGTGAGCGGATATACTGACTTCAACTGTTCTTCCACGTAACAAAGTCTGGCATGCTGAGTTACACAAGTGCAGGAGATCATTGCCCTGGAAGCCTGAAGCAAGTTCTCTCAGATGTTGAAGGATGTACCTGCAGTTGACTCTCTACTATGCTGCAGAATCTTTTTTGAGGTAAGCAAGCTTTTGCTGTGTTTGAGTCCAAGACTACCCCCGCCCCCTACAAACTGTATTCTTTGGGATGGTCTACACTGTGGGGGTGGGGGGCAATCGATCGAAGTTATGCAACTTTAGCTATGTGACTAACGTAGTTGAAGTTGACGTACTTAGATCTACTTACTGCGGCGTCTTCACTGCGGTGTGTCGATGGGAGACACCCTCCCATTGATTCCCCTTGCGCTTCTCATTGAGGTGGAGTACCGGAGTCGACGCTAGAGCGATCAGCGGTCGATTTATCACGTCTATACTAGACAAGATAAATCAACCCCTGCTGGATCGATAGCTGTCCATCAATCCGGCCAGTACTGTAGACATGCCCTTTGAGTGGGAATTAAGAGTAATTTCTCCTTATTGGCTCTAAGTCCTAGAGAGGCAAAGAGACAGAGAATCTGCTCAATGGAATCAGCAGCTTGATGATATTTCCCTTGAGTAAGCCAGACATCC
This sequence comes from Mauremys reevesii, assembly GCF_016161935.1. Lineage (NCBI taxonomy): Eukaryota > Metazoa > Chordata > Testudines > Geoemydidae > Mauremys > Mauremys reevesii. Next base: position 169,973,906 of record NC_052624.1, on the reverse strand, counting down.
ACGAATGGCTAAACTATGACTCCCTGCTTTGTCAGGTAAGATGCCACTATAGCTAGACATTTGGTGAATACCCCTAGTGCCATTGATAGTCCAAATGGCAGAACTCTGAATTGGTAATTGCAGTTGCCAACTTGAAATTTTAGATCTCTTCTGTGGGCAGGATGGATGGCTATATAGAAATAAGTATCCTGAAGGTTGAGAGCTGCATACCAGTCATGTGGATTTAGGGAGGGAATCACAGAAGCTAGAATTACCATCCTTATCCTGAATTTGCTGATGAAGTTGCTCTGATGTCTTCAAACACACTTCAAACTGGGCACCATTTCCCATTTTTCTTTTGTATCAGAAAATAGTGGGAATGTAACCTCTTCCCTGAGAATTCTGGTGAAACTTGTTCTACTGGTCCAAGAAATAGAAGTCACAAGGGGTCTCTGACAAGGGATGAGGAAAGTGTGGAACTGAATGGAATATCCCACTTCTACTACCTCCGTAGCCCAATAGACTGTCGTTACGGTACTCTAAACCCCATGAAAACGAAAGAGATGGCCTCCAAATGGGGCTGAAATAATAAGACGATCTATTAGAAGTCTTTCACAGCTCCCAACTGAGGAGTAAAATTTGCTGCCTTGAGGATGCTGTAAGGTGTGAAGATTAAGAATGGGAAGTTAGTGTTTTCTTCGTCTGGAATCTTTGATGCTTTCTTGGAGGTACAGAATGTCTGGGTTTAGGGCAATAAGACTTCCTAGGGTAAGACTGAGGCCTAGCTAATTTTCTTGTCAAAGAAGGTGTACATACCCCTCAAAATCTCAGGGTTGCTCACAACTCCTTTTAGGAAAGTAAGGCCTCATCTGTTTTCTAAGTAAATATATCACATTTCTCAAAAGGCAGGTCACATCCCTCAAAATGCAGGTCTTCTATGGTAACCAGTACATCCTCAGGTATGCTGGATGCATGTAGCCAGTAAGACGTTCTCATGGCAACAAAATTTGTCATGGATCTGGAGACAGTTTCAGATATTTCTAAACAGGCAACTGTTGATGTATGTCCTACAAGTTGCTTCTCCGAAATCAAACACTTACTTTCTTTCCATGCTACCTGTGAGACTTTATCAGAAAATGTAGAGATATTATCATAATTTAATTAGTCTTATTTCTCCCGCATGGCTTGGTAATTGGCTATTCTCATGTGCGACCTGGTAGATGAGTAATTCTTGTATCCAAATATGTCTGATTTCTTAGGCTCTAAATTGGGGTAGATTTAGGACCTTGAGGCTTCATTCCTTCATGGATCACTAATACCACACAGGATCCCGAAGCGGGATTCATATAAAATTGTATAAGATCTGCAGAAGTTTACTCACTGTATTGCACTTCACTTTTCCATGTTGGTGCCAGAAAGGTAGCTGTCTGCTGGAGTAATTTAGTATCCAGTAAGCCTTCATTAATTGGCATTGCTAAATGACCTAGCATGGTGGTATGAGTGGTGTCCAGGAGCTTGCTAACTTTCCCTGGGATCTCCAGCATGTAAGTTATTCTTCTAAGTAACTCCTGAAATGATTTGTAATCATCTAGCTGCGAAGTTGATGCAACTACAGCTTCATCAGGAAATGACAAAGAAATGGGTGCTGGGATCATCAACTTGCAACTCTTTTTCAAAACCGTAAGTAAGATGTTTGGAAGTAGGAGCTGGTTCCCTAGTAGTTCATAATGCTACTCTATATGGTGGTGGTGATGGAAATATGGGTCACGGAAGCTGATCTCCTTGCAGACTAAAAGCCTCACTGGAGCATAATAAGGGCAAGCTGCTGGTATGTATAAAGAACAGAAGACCATGGTGGAGGATAGTCAGGGGAAGCACTGCTGTCAGTTTTAGAGCTAGGATATTGGTAACAAGACCTAGACTCCCTATCAGAGGTATATGGCGTCTAGAGCCCAGGAGAGAACTCTGATTTCTCCATGAAGTACATCTTCCTATGTGCCTCCTTAGCTTTTTGTGTTCTTTTTCGGAACAACTTATGAACAGAGCATCTGTCAACAACTGCCCTTCTCCCAAGTACACTAAGCACCTAGAATGCCCACCATTGAGAGTCTCTCATGAAAAGCAATTCTTAAAGCATGGAGACTTCTGACCTACCATATAGGAAGGAACCAGTACAGGGGAAGTCTAACAGGGAAAAACAAATTCCTTAACAAAGGAAATGAATCACTCAACTAATGAACGAATGCCACTATCCATAGCTATTTACAAACAAAGAGAGGGCCACACAGTGGGTGAGAGGTCAGACGCAGCAAAATTCCAAACTGAGGCTATGGGTGGGGTGAAAAGGAACTATGAGGCGGTTGAGGTCGTCCTCCCCTATATGCCCATGGCAGGAGGACTGCCATGGAGCAAGTGCAGCCCCCAAAGGACACTGCTGGCCAAAAAAATCCAGACTGAAGTGCACAGGGCACTAACAATGGAATATATATGGACCAGCACTTAAAGAAGAACAGCATAGGTATATCTACACCGCAGCTGAAAGGTGCGATTCCCAGCGCAAGTAGAGAGACCAGTGCTAGCGCTGCTCAAGCTCAAGATTTGAATAGCTGTATGGACATTATAGAATGGGGGATGGCTGAGACTAACCACTCTAGCTCAGATTGAAGGGATTCAGACAGCTAGCATTAGCTGCCATCCAAACTGCAACATCCACACTGCTATTTTTAGCATGCTTGGTCAAGTGGAGTTAATGCTAGTTTGTCTACCCACACTGGGAATCGCGTTTCCTAACTGCAGTGTAGCCATACCCAATCTTACTAGCATCATCTTAATATATTATAAGACTGCAAAAAAAATTAATCTATTTTTTACTTTTATTGCTCTTTGGTAACTTTTTGCCCGTTTCTCTCAGCTTGGACAATGAAAATAAGAATCAGCTTCATATGCAATTTCAAAACCCTTTTCACTTTCAGATTCTCAAGAATTACATAGGCACATGTGAATTGCCATATCTGTTCAAGTGAGGGATCCAACAAGTCCAGTGTCCTGTCCTGAGATTCTCATATAATCACTTGACTCCAGAAGCTGCAGCTTTAAGACAGACACAAAATCAAGTATGACTCATGATAAAAATCAGTAGAGTTGGCAACACAGATTCCTGGTATTTATTTATTTAGTGATTAGGGATCTAATCCTGCAATGAGCTCTGAAAGGAGAGAACTCCTTGGTCTCTTCAATGAGGCTGTGCATTGGGTGCAAAGCTCATTGCAGGACCCCATGCTAAACACAAAAAGGTAATATATTGCTGTTTAGTGATAAAATGTATACCTAAAAATGAATAGCATTTGCTACACAGAAGATTTATATTGGTAATGGAACATTAAACCTTTTACATTCCCTGACTTTGTGATCTTACCTATGGTACCTCCACATTGCTTTATTATACTGTTTTGCATTTAATTTGTATTTCACTTAGATTAATTCAACTTTGTGGATCCTTTACCCTAATTTATCCACTTTCAACAATATAGACATTGTAGCAGTGATACAGGTGTGTTACATATAGTAGTAAAATCTATAGTTCCATGGTACATTTGAATATGAGAGTTTGTTTAAAAAAAATTCATCACAATATATGGAATAATTGGCAAGGAAAATGTACAAGGGCAAAGATTTAAAAAATAGGCACGTACAATGTAAATGCAAACAGTTAATCGTGCATGTAAAATATGCAATTGCACAGGCAAAAGAGATCTGTGCCTGGATATGCAATTTTTTGCATTCACAACTTATATGCCTATTATTTTTTTAAAAGGCATACCCAAATGTTCTAATTTTAGAATACCTTAACATCTGTAATAACATTTTAGCAACATTTGTGGAAATAAATAATCTGAATGGGGTAAATTTACTCTCTCACACAGAATGAAAACCCAAACAATACAAAGGGATAAGTACAAATTATGTAATACATTTTTCCCCAAGGCCAAAGGAGGAAGGCTATAGCACAGAAGACATTGTGAAATTCTAAAAGCTTAACATAATTCTTTGGTATCAATATAAGCTTTTCCATTGACTCTACTTCTAGGATTCAAACAAATAAAATGCAAATTTTCTGTAAGGTCAAGAAGAAGGTGGTAAAACAATTCAAAGTTATTTAGTTGGCATAAATATTTCCAGTTAAATGTGCTTTTTAATATATTTTTAAAATTAGCACTGTTTTCTCTAACACATAAACCACTTTTTCACATACAGGGGAAAGTGAAAATATCATGTTTTAACATTGAAATAGATTTCCTGCCCTCACCATCCACATACCTTGTAAATGTGAGACAGCGCCTATTCAATTGGCATAATTATTTAAGAAAAATAGACCATTTACAAAATGATCATTAGGTAAGTTCACTTAAAATAGCGTGCCCAATATTACACAGATGTGGCTGAAAGTTGTAAAATTCTATTGCCACTGATACACTACAAAAACCCAAACAATTTATTTATTCACCAACAGAAGACAGTGTAAAGAATACTCTCTTGTTCCACTAGAAACCACATCATCAGGTTGCGGTGGTACCAGAAAAAGAAAATTTAACATGAACTAATTTCTTAATTGGTTGTCTGACATTATAAGCAAGTATAACAGAGCAGCAGGGAACAACAGCAGCACATATACCTCCAGGACTATAAACATCTGGAGTACATTAGCAAAGCCAATCTTGCTCTGAACTGACCAGAAGATAGCGCTTGAAGACTGCATACTAAACATAAATCTTGAAAAGTGGAAGTTAACTTACAAACAAGTTTTCTCACATATTCAACTCCTTCTCTCTAGGAGCACAAGTACTAGGCTAGCCATGGAATATAACACAATAGATTATTTTAAGAGCAAACTACGGAATGGAGATATTAATGTTCAGTAAATATTTAAAACCCCAAAAGAAATTACTGTGATTACAAGTTTACTTTTTTCACACACATTCTAGAATTTTTAACTTGAGATTCTTAGTATCTTATGTTTGAGTTTCAAGAAATTAAGGGCTTCACATTGCAGGAACAGGTTTTAAGATAGTGTATATGCAGCATAAATACACACTCCTGACATACAATCACATATTTGATGGCACAGAAATATTTTGTTCCCAAACACAGTATCTGTGTAGAGCATATCTGTCAGTGACTACAGTGCCAAAGTGTATATTTAACTAAAGGACCCAGAAAAATAAAGATTTAAATTAAAATTTACTACATTCTCCCCAACCACGCTAACAGACTGCAAATGTAATTAAAGCCTTTTTATATCTACAACTGTAAAACCATGAAAAGATCAAATAAAGCAGAATTTGTAACTGAAGATTTTTATATTCATTACTCCAGGATTTTAAAGTCACTTTTTAATATTTTCCTATACTATTTTAATATAAAATATACTGTAATATGTATTTTACATCACATATATTTACAGTAATAAAGTGGCATAAAATATTAATATTAGATTAATTACGTTTGAGATTTACACACACTCTTTGTCTGTGCTCAGCACCTCTCAAAATCAGGCCCTTGCATATAAAGCAACTGTATGTCTTGTGAGGACATCTACTACACTTAGGCATACACTTACTGTATAGTAAGTAATTATGAATATATTTTTCTGTGCATGCTCCTATAACTGGGACTAGAATTTTCTCTCTCTAAATTAACATATACATATACGTATGCTATATAAACATATTTACATACAGTATGCACTATGGATTATGCATATATACTGTATATCCAGCATGTCACTATGTGTAAATTAATTGAAGCTTCAGATGCAATATACTTAAAAAGTAGTTTTGCTGTAGTTTACAAACTGGTCAACAATTTAAACCCTGTAAACAATGACTTAATTTCTGTATTTTAAAACTTATTTGTGAAACTATTCTGCAGCATACATCTGTTCCGTAAAATTCTCTATACCTTGACTTTATTTGTTCTTTTTCTTTATAACAATGAGATTTTGTCTCTGAGCCACCTTTAAATGGGGTCTCATTTCTGCATCAAACTGTACGTGGCATGTCATTCAAGTAAAATTCAATTAAAATTCTTTAAAAGGATTTCAGAAGAGGTATTGATTGAAGTTTGGCTCTATTGAGGATTATTATTTCTCCTTGAATTGAAAAAGCAACTTCTAATGAGACATATTACAGCTCAGTTTTAGTAATTTTTCAATCTGAAGAATTACAATTTTCTTTTATAAGCCAAAATGCCAGACTATACTTAAACAACAGACTACTGTATATATGGTATGCATATGTGTAAAATTTAAGAGGGCTCTGCACATGTGTAACTAGGTGAATATAGTTACTGTATTTTCTCATCCTTTATGTCTCTTATAGCGAGCATTCTCACAGGCCACAACAGTGTGAGGGTATACTGATCTATAGCCTCAGGACTCTCTGAAGGGCGGCAGACTTCCTTACCACCCTTAAACACCTTTGAACATTTTTTCCTGTGCACAGCGGGCCCTTGTCCTGTGCTACAGCCCGACCACCCACTGTTGCTTGTTGACCAAACATGCAGTGCCTGGAGCCTGCACTGACACAACCAGGATAGGATTCCTTTCAAGCACACCGCATAGAAGAATTTCAATTTGCTGAGGCAAGAAATTAAGGGAGTACTACAAATTCCCTTAAAATTAACCTGTTTCCAGAGATAAGTTACTCTGTTTTGTTTGCTCTCAATGCTCTCTCATATATATTTAGAACTATGACAGATTTCACATGGTCAGTAAGTAAAAATACAAAACATTCCATTCAAACAAAACAAGAAAACCTAGCAGTTAGTAGACTCGGGTTCTCCTACATCACACTCACTGATACTTCTAGAATATGTTTAAAAACAAATGGTGCAAAAAGCTTTTATATTTAAAATAGCAATTTGTATACAGAAAGAAAACAGATTTGGCATAACAAATAAGAACTTGACAAATATTTTTCATTTTCAAAACTCAGTACCTAGAAAGTTAGGCACCTACATAAAAGTGACTTTGTTTTTACTGGTCTATTTTAGTGGAGCTGAAGTTTTCAGCATCCTTGACAGTCAGCCAGATTCATTCAGAATCTGAATCTGAATCACAAAGTCAGGTAATGTAAAAGCTCCACTTTTATTTAGTCACCTAAATAAGGATTTAGGAGACTAATTTTGGCACTGTGGGAAATTTAGCAACTGAAGCCAATGGGACTTTTACCATTGATTTCAATGTAGCCAGCATTTCACCCCAGTTTGTAATTATTTTTATTGTCAGACCTTTACTGCCTGTGACATAGGTTTAAACAATTTAAAAATTGACATATAAAGGAACACTCCCCTCCCCCCGCAAGATGTCCGCAGCAAGTGTGAACAGCAGACTAACAGGTAATAATAAAAACAAAACAAAAACATATAAAACAAAAAAAACCAGCCCAATGTCAAGCTCTGTAATGATTAATATTTTAATTTCTTAATTAATAGCTCATTATGAGTTTTGCTGGACATTCACTGTGAAAAGAGTATTTCTGCGACGGACAGGGGATGTGGTTTAGACATGAAATGGCTCCCAGCTGCAAGAAGTCTTCTTCCAGATGTACAGTAAGTGAAGGCAATAGAAGAGAACCAGCTGCTAGGATAACAAATTGAAAAGGCCCTTTTGACACAAGCCTTGCTGGCCTGTCTGCTCTAACAAAGATAGATCATTCATTGCAAGGTGAATAGAATTCTAGCATGGTACAGAAGAAAGAGCAAAGTGGTCTAAGCATCTGCCTCCTTCCTTCACACTATGTACAGCTGCTGTTATTCTGGCATCAAAAGAAAACATATATCCTTAAGACAGCATACACAGTTGAGCACCATACTAAAAGTGCTGCCAAAATGATACAATTTTAGCATTAAAAAATTGGCTAAATGTGATACATTATTCTGTTTTAATATAGATACACGTGTTTACTTTGTTAAAAAAAATAACACACAATGTAGACAGGATCTACATACCAACCATGCCCCCCATATTTTGCAGCAGGCAGTTCACGATAGAATTGTCTTAGCATTTCCATAAGACTATTTTAGGGGTTTGAAAAATGATTATATCTTTGCTCCAATACTGGACAACAACTTATGTGAAGATATTTTGATAAACGAAGATATTAGCTACAGTCATTTAAGATAACAACATTAGGTTCCTTCCCTGTTTTAGCTCACAGGGTCATAAGACCCACATAACCAATAGCAAAGCTTCAGCAATAACTAGCAGACACGTAGAAAATATTTTTAATCTCTACAGTTTCTTTCCCTCATATTCACTTTAGAAATCCCAGTACTCACTGTATTTTGGCACTGCTCCTGGTGCCCCATGGCAAATTTTAAACTAAAACTTATTTATTTGCATTTATTTGCCTGCCACTTTACTTCATTATATCCCTTATGTTTCCTGTACTACAGTGAATCTGACCATGAGAAGCCTAAAAGAGTAGCGAAAAAACAAAAAAGTGCCAAATGGTAAAGGAGTGGCCAAATACATTTAAATAAATTGTTTTAGCTGTGGGGGATAACTAAGGTGTCTAAGCATCAGGTTTGAAAATACCTAGACTCCTCCAAATCACAGCAGGATCAACTCAGACCATCCATCCCAAAGTGAAAATTTGAGTACTATACAGTTTACCGTTCAGGTGCCATTCAAGTCCTGTCTGCTTTGAGCAGACATTAAGATATCACAGTGCTTTTCAAAAGACAGGCTTTAAATTCAAATAGCAATTCTATAATTCTATTTCTCTCTATTTTGGAGACTCTTCTTTGGGGAGGATGAGCCTATGAACTAATTGAGGGAAGGGACTTTGCCTCTACCTACAATCAATCTTTTGACAAATCACTGGCCAGATGCAGTGCTGCAAGTATTTATTTAGATTTATAAAAGGGGTCCATCCAATGCTCTGGGCAATTGTTCCATAAATGTAAAATAAAAAAATACAAATATAAAGGACTGCTCATCCCACCTTCAGAGAGAGAATTTTTCACTAGCAAATATCATGAAGGTAACAAAAAAATTCAACCATCTCCAACCATCACCCCTTCCCAAAAGCCTAGGAAAATATATGGGCTTTGACTGCCCAGAAGGTTAATTTAAGTTCAAATCTGTCAGAGGAATAAGTGACTTCACAAGCAGATAAGATGACCTTGATGGGCAACTGGGCCAAAAGTTCCTAATGAGCCTAGAAGGTATTAGCAGGAGCATAGTTCCATGTTTACATCTCATCTCTGAAACATATTGGAAGACGTTGAATTTGTTTTGGGGCATTAGGTGAGAAGGAGGACATTCCAGTGGTTATGCCATTAACCCAGGATCTGTGAGAGCTGGGTTCAAGTAAGTGCTCTGCGACACACTTGCCTCATGATGATAGGCAAGTCACTTAGGGCCAGATTGTCAAAGGTCTTTAGGTGCCTAAAGATGCCTAGGGAAATTTTCAAAAGTGCCTAAGTATCTATCCTCCTATTCACTTGTTGGATTCTTGAGTACCAAATTGGGTTATTCCACGTTTTCAAGGTGATCAGTAGATTTTCCCCTTCTGATGAAGGCACTGACAGTCTTAGTTCAGCAGTAAGCAAAAAGTGACTTTCACTTCAATCCACTAGTCATTAAAAACATGGGTACACCTTACACCTGATGATGTGGACATCTCTCTGAGCTTTCAGAAACTCTGTTTCCACAGCTGTACAAAACTCTGTTAATGTGAGTCTTGGGGCCTTGTAATTGTACCAGGGTCTGCAGCTGGATAAAGATAATCTGGAGTATGTAGCTCACCATCTGGAAAAGTTCCATGGCCTAGTAATTTTCAGAGTGCGTGGTGAAGAGGAGGGTAGTCTCTTGGTCTCAGCCACTGTTACACTGTTAAGCTTTTATGTTGGATTCTAATAATTTCTTGTACTACCTACGCTAGCTTCTGCCTGCATACTTCATCAAACACAGGTCTTCTGTGAACATTGGTGATGTGGCCAGAGATGTGTCTGGACTTAATGCGATGTCTGTTATCCACTCCATCAATTATGCCTGAGGATTATCATCTGATCAGTGTTGGGGGAACATAGAATGATGAGAATTGTGGTTCCTTGAAATAGAAGGATGAGTGGTTGGCAAGCTCACTTTGGTTTGAGAGAGCAAAGGGGAAGTTCTGATCTCCAAGAACTGTCTTACCTGTTGGTAGTAGACACAATGGTCTATCAGCTGGTGGGAGTGAATATCATTGTTGGGTTCAGTTTGGGATAAGGATCATTGTCTCGTGCATCTAGAATTGCTCCTCAACTGAGATAGAGGGCACCGGTTCTGGTCTTTAAGTGTTGGAGAGGGAGCAGAGAATCTCCTCCTGTAATCTGCTTCCCAGCTCTGTAAAAGCTGGTGTGAAGGTTGCACTGGTGCTGGTGCCAGCCATGAAAGATTAGTCCATTAATTTGCATGGATTTATTTATGTTCTTGTTGTCCATCTGAATATCATTTCTGAGAAATGAACTCAAAAATGCACCCAAGTACTTTAGAAATCTCCCCTCCCCCACATATTTTGTTAAGATTCTCTTTCCCTCATTGGTTCCCCTTATCTCCACCCTCAGAAAATAAACATAACCATTTATCTAACCACCAGATTTGTGTAGTTTGTATGGACCCTGGACTCTCCCATCAAAAGATTTATTTAATTATTACAACTGATTTGCTATTTCAGTTGTCAGCTTCTTCATCCATGTCAGGCTGCCAAATACACCTCTACCCCGATATAACGCAACCCGATATAACACAAATTCGGATATAACACAGTAAAGCAGTGCTCCGGGGGGGGGGGAGGTGCGTGCTCTGGCGGATCAAAGCAAGTTCAATATAACGTGGTTTCACCTATAACATGGTAAGATTTTTTGGCTCCCGAGGACAGCGTTATATCGGGGTAGAGGTGTAGTTTTACACAGTTCAGATCCTGACATAACTTTCAATTTCAATGGGACAGTAAAATACATAGATTCACAATTTGAGCACAGAACATTTTGAAATATGTAGGACTTCTAATTAGTCCTACTTACAAATTCCAGGAGTAAACTTCAGGACCTATTAGTATTCTAAGCTTGCCATCTTTTCTCTCTTTCAGCACTTCCAAGTTGCATTTGCAAGCTCTGCGCTCTGCTGTGGTGGCTCAGAATTCTTGCACATGCTAACTACCACTAACCATTACTATAGGATGCAGCTTGTCCAGCAGTGGCCCAAGTAAAGAGAATTTTTTTTTCTGATGATGGTACTGTTGCGAATCCTCCACTCTCATTTGGGATACAAAATAATATTTAAATATCTATTTAAACTACAGCATACAATAAAAAAGTCAACTACATGAGCATCTATACTGACTAACTTCCTTCTCCAATTATGCTTAGTAGAGGCTCTGAGAGTCAGATAATTGACAGCAGGGTAGACTGTCAGGGCAACTCTAGGGAAATTTAAAAAGAAAAAAACATGCATAGTGGGGAAGTAAATATAATCCTTGTCCTGATTACAGCCACCAGTGGCCTGGCTGGTGTAGCTGCACCACTGAATTCCCTAGTGCTGACAGGCAAATCCAGTATTTACACACGAGAAGCTCTTATAGCAGGTGACACTGTCCATGCACTACAGGTTTTTACTGGCTCAGATTCAACTATTGGTGATCAACCACAAGTGTAATAGGAAAAATCCCCATTGTGGGCAGGTCGTAGAATAACTGACATGCTAAATGTCTTGATCATCCTTGTTAAATGGGGCATTTAGCAATTAATTGTAGTGTTAAACTATTTCCCCCACATACACCACAACTTGCCAAAAAAACCCTCAACAAACAAACAAAGAAAAAAAAACTAACCAGCTTTGATGATCACCTCTAAAAATCCTGTTTGGGGATGCCAGTGGGGCGTTAACCAAAGGCTTTCCTGGCAGGAAAAGCAAAGACTTTGGTCTAATTTTGGACCTGTTTCACAGGAATTTAAGAGATGAATTAGACTTCTATTAAGGCAATAGAAAATTCTTCATGTGTAACAATTCAGAGCACTGGTCTGCTTTGAAACAGATACAGTTTAGCTGCAAATTGCTTGTGACACTAAGTCACTAAAAAGTTGGGAAATACATCATACACACACTGTTTCTCTGTCCACCTCCTACTGGTATTTGAGGTATCTTTATTGGAGTTTTAACATAGTCAGTCCTGGTTCAATTTAAATCTACGTATCAAATTTGTGTTGTATAATCAGTCAGTGGGAGAACAGTCTGGAATATCCAATGATTAATGCTGGTGTGCTTAAGGTGCAGCAGTAATCTTCAGCTCTGTATCCCAATGTTTACAATATGAAGAGCACCATCTGCTAGGATAAGTGCATGCTATGCCTGTTAAAAACTGAAACCTTGAGAAAGATCTAATACAGTGTTCAAGAGAATATCAACCTTATGACCCACCTCTGCTGCCAAATACTTGATATACAAAAGAATCTTTCTTGGAAAAAGGGAGCTTTTAATAGAAGCCTGCAGTCTGCGAATCTGTTACCAACTTCACTTACGAAATGGCCTCTGAATGAAGTATAAATATAAATAACTTTCTTCTGTCAAAAGCCTTATTTCTATTTCTATAGGCTAATTAGATTTCTCAGTTTCATACCAATTTTACACCTAGAATGGAAAGACACATTTCCTGCTTGAAAGACATATTTATTATAGTGTGTTTTAATCTATTTTACATCTCTAATCACATTCATTGAAGCTCATTTAATTTATGGAGGTATATATGTATCGCTTGTTCCATCTATATATAAATGTATGTGCTCTGCAGACTAAAGTTACATAAATTCCTCCTGTTTGGTTCCCAGAAAGGCTGCTAACACAATAAACTGTTTAATATTAACATTGGGATGGGGGTGAATTGCTGTAAGTCCCACACCTTAACAATTCAGATAATAAGGAGTAAGGAGAAGTGTTATACATAGGTTGAGATTGTTGAGGCAAGCTAGAAAAATGTGGACACACACTTCTATTAATTTTAATTAAACATGTCTTTATGTCTTCCAGGCCAGTGTTTCTTAGCCTTTTTGACACCAGGGATCGGCTTGCTGAATTCCTAAACTGTGTCAGAGAGATCTCAGGTCCAAAGGCCGATCACTGAGAAACACTGTTCTAGACAGCATCAGAAAAAAATAGTCTCAACCTCATATTATCTTTCTGTTTTATTTCTCTGGGTAAGAAGCTATGGGATGATTACTCTCAATAAGCCCTCAGGTGAGATGAGAAAAAGAAAGCCTACACATATCTTTTTATGTGGATCTTGTTACTTTGTTTATTTTTTGCACCTAAATTGGTGTATTCCTGAATGAAAATCTCCCCTGCTATCACTGCTGGCATAGTGGCACACAGTATCATCCGCTAGGGTGGACCAATGCTAAAGGTATATCCTGTGCATGTTCTAACCAGATCTCATAAATTCATGGTTCTACTATCTTCACCATGTTCAATACTTTAAGTACCTGCTGAACCCTATATCTCACCTGGTAACCTCTTTGGAAGGAGAAACTCATCTAAGAGTCCTATACCAGTTCTGTGGAGCACTTCTACAACGGATACAGTTCAATGGAATTCTTGTGGTTCCAAAGAAGAGATACTTTTGGTTTGGGATACACATGGAGTAACATTAATATGGGAGTTATCTTTCTGCCCAGAAGAGGGACAGATGTTGATGCACTTACCTTGATTAGTATCTTATTCAATAGTTGGATGGATCCAAATGACTATATGGATACTAAAATTTGGACAATAGTTAATTTTCCAAGTCAAATCAAAGTGTGGTACCATTTCCTTTGGCTTCACACCCTGAAATACCAGCCTTATGACTAGTTTTTCTGGAAAGAATATTATTATAAACAGACCATGTTAATTGGCAGTTGTGGTGATGAAACTCCTGGAAGCACTATATATACAAGCAATACTTCCAGTAGCAACACCAGTGAAAATGAAGATCACTGAGTAGTTGATGAACCTGTTGGTAAATCTGAGTAAGTGGGATATTTAGACACTGTAGCAGGTTGCAGCCAACCTCCCGATCTCTAAACTGAGTCTCAATAAAAATATACGTGCAAATTCAGTATTCTACAATGCTCCGGTCTCCTACATATCCATGCATTATTGGCATATACTCTGACAACAGATATCTGTATTCAGCAATTAAAAATCAATATGAATTAAACCCAACATGGAGAAATATTTCAAGGGTTGGATCTAACTTTAGGTGAATGGATAAAACCTAATAATATTTTCACTATTTAATGCCATTAATGTAAAGTAAAAAGTTATTATAATAATTAATTCTAACCTTTGCTTTTGTGTCAAATAAAATATAAGAAACCATGTCAAACCCTTAAGTGTCAAACCAAAGACTTTCTGTAAACTGGAAAAACATTCTTGCCTTTTTGATCTTTAACGTAGCTCTCTTTGCAGTTGTGCATGAGTTGAAGAATCCATTTGTGCTGGGCACCAATACACTGCCACGCGGGGTCCCCAGAAGCATGGAGATCAGAAAGATATCTGTAAAACCAAATCCAGAGATTGCAGCTCAGACCTGACACACTAAAAACTTAAAATACAGCAAAGTTTAATCATAAAGAACCTTTTCTGTACTTCTTAGGGGGAAAAATCTAAAGAACTAGTAGAATTTTAAATGAGAGATATTTACACTGAAAACTAGAACAAGCTTTGCAGTTTCCCTTCCTAATTTAGTAGTGGCAGAGCCTTATCTGACCAAAGAAAAGAACAGAAATAGGCAGAATATATATAGTTAACAAAACATTAATATGTAGCTTTAGTTATTCCTCCAATAAAGTAACTGAAACCAAGTTATTTCTTTAATTATCTGTCAAGATCTTAGTTCAATGCTTAGTGTTTCTGTTGCAACCATTGTTGACATCATAAACACCAATCTACTGTATTTTCCTGCACTAGTTATTATCTGATTGTACTATCATCTCTTTACTCATCATTAATATTCACATTCAAGATTAAAGAAGGAACTATTATGGGGGGAGGGGTTGGATTGAGAGAATGTGTGTGTAGTGTGATAGAGACTAGATGAGGTTCCTTTGAAAATAAGGCCTTAAATTTCTAGAAAAGGGGGTGCACATCAATAGGTATTTAGAAAAAAAAACCATCAGCTGCTGTGCTCACATATGCATGTGCACAAATAGAGACTCTAGAAGTTCATGCCCGGCAATCCTGAAACTAAAGTACAGGGCTTTGAATGTATGTGACGACAACAACAGCATGTTGAATAACTGAGCCTGAAAGTGCTTCAAGATAAGTGCTTAAGTATTAGCAAATCTACTATTTTGTATACTACAAAAAGTTTCTTGTACTACCTAAACACAGAATGGATTTAGCAATGCAAGATACCCAAGATGAAATAATACACTGATTTAAGATCGTAAGAAGTACTGAAAAGTGCATAACCCTTTCACAAAAGCTAAATTATTACATCTGAGTAATGCTAATTGATATGATTGCAAAATTCCAACTTTCTTAAGAACTGTCTGTGGTACTTGAAACATGTAGAACAAATTGTTTTTGTCAAAGCATGCTCATCATTTGGATAGATGAGATACTCTTTAAAAATGAGCAGTTGTGTAAGATTTATAAATCAGGAGCTCAACTTCATCAGTTTTCAAAAGGACTTGAATCTGCATTTGACTCATTTCTACTTTAAAAAAGCTTTTGCTGGCTTTGGGAAAAAATGTTTAATTAACTGGATGAGGGAATTTTGAACAGTATGATGCAGATATTAGTCTAAAACATGACCAACAAAAAGAGATAAAAATGGATTGACACACTTTTAGCGTCTTTTTGATTAAGACTTTTTTTTGGGGGGGGGGGGAGGGAGGAATAATTTGCAGTGTTTCAGAGCTCATTGACACTGAAATACTCAGGATGTAGAGAACATCAAAAGTATCAACGATTTACTGAGGATAAGTGATTTTTATTCAGACTATTTTAAAGTCTTAGGGGTTTTTTATTTATTTATTTATTTTTTTAAATATCTATGTGACTAAAACCACTTGGGAGGGAAAAAAACTCTTTTACTCCACCTACATTAAGGAAATTTGCACTGGTATAACAATATCATTATAGTTACACCCATGTAAACCCCTAACATAAACATGGTGTACTGTGGTCAAGCAGGGCTTGCATCGGTGCAGCTTCAGCTAGTAACACATCACATTAACCAGGACTTAAGTAAGCCCCATTTTGCACTGATGCAGTGTAGCCACATGTGTAACTACAATCAGTGTAGACATGCTTATATAAGTCTCCTTAATGTAGGCGGGGCCATTCTTAAGGATTCAACGCTCCCGTCCTTTCAATGAGGGCATGAAAAAACCTCCTAACACACATTTCTGTATCTTCCAAAGAAGAACTCCAAAAAGGGAGCAACATGACTTTCCTTTTTCTAAGGAAAGACTTTTTTTTAAACTTTCAAGACTATTTTACATATCATTTAAAAAAAAAGGGGAGGGGGAACATACTTCTTTGCTCCATGACCCTTCCTTTAAACACTGACACAGCAATTACATACTATCCATATAGCACCCAAAAAGTGTGTTGGTACAATTCAGATATAAGAAGGCTGGTCACTGTAAGAAAGAACTTACAATCTAATGATCCAATTCAGCAATGTATTTAAACTAACGCCTAACTCTGAGCTCATAAGTAGTTCTATTGACTTCAATGGCTCATATGATTAAAGTTAAACACTTCCTTAAGTATTTTTCTAAATCGGGGCCTAAAAGTCCAATCATGCAATTTGTTCTGTGCACACAGAGCTCTCTTCAGTGAGTGTCCTCGGGTTTTGAGACTGTCTCAAGAAGCGGCTGGTGAGGCGTTTGTCCTATGTATCAAGGAGGAGGGTATATCTACACGGCTCACGGCAGCAAGTCTTCCAGACGGGGTTGACAGACTTGGGCTATTACTACTACACTAAAAATAGCTATGTAGACAGTGTTTTGAATCTGTAGCATGGGCTCTGAAGTCCACCCCACTCCCTCCTCTTCAAAGTCCGAGTTCCAGCCCAAGCCACAATGTCACCACGTTTTTAGCATGGTAGTGTGAGCCCAAATGTGTCGAACTGAGCTGGGAGGCTCGCTTCCGCAGACTGCATAGCGGTTCTCACAGTGTCTAGGCGTCAGTGGGTTTGGAGTAGGGGAATAGGGCCTGTTGCTCTTCCCAAGTCCTTTTCTGAGGCTTTAAGAGCCTACCCAAAATAGGGTAGCACTGACAAAAAGTTGCAGGTGTGAGGAGTTCAAAAACACTTTCATGCTAGCATACACAACAACATCAGCTTGTGCATATCCTCCCCCCTTTGGAAATGCTATTGTAGAAAATGTCACTGACCCTCGGAATTTCTATGCAAATCAATCTATCTGCCCATGTAATATTACTCCTTTGAATATGAACCAGTGGCAAAAGAACCAAAACGATAATCTGAAGAGTAAAATTTTTTGAACAGAAATCAAAATTAACACTTTTAAGTATTTCTAAATTCAAGACCATTTCCTTCTCATGCCGAATCAAGATGGATTATTATTAATGAATATGGAGTCCATTTTAAGATCAGTGACTGTTTCAGTTTGGATTCATACAGTGATAGTTTTTATCAGAATCTTGATATAGATACAAGTTTGTTTCAAAGCTTTTTAATAAGCATTTAATGAACAATAATTGGGATTAAATTTCTCATTCTAGAGGAGTCATTTATTAGTGCCATTATTTACATAGACTTGAGTTCTGGGCTGAAAATAATAATCTCAAATTCTGTAAGAAAAAAATTCAGTGTTTAAAATGTAATAAAATATTCATTGCATTATCTGGGAAATGCACAGACATGAATCTGACGTAGACTATATCTGACAAAGATATTAGGTAAAAGATCACCTTATATAACGTTTTTGATCATGTAATGTTGATGGAGTCTCAAGCAATTTATTCAGAAGAAGTTCTCTTAAGGCTTCAATTCGTGTTTCAACTTCAGCATAATCTATGAAAAAAAGGAATGCAGAATTCCAATACACCTTTATTTGCCTGAAGTGTCAACTTTTAATATTTTCCTCAGCAAAATCTCATGGATTTAGGATAAAACTGATTAATTTTAACAAGTTTTTAAATTGCATCAGTTCTTACAAGATGAGTCTTCAAATATCACCAAACTATTATGTTTTCCTTGGAGGATTAAATTTAAAAGTTGCTTTGTTAGCTCCACATTCAGTACTCTAGCCTGCACTATCTTCTCTGTACATAGGAGTCAAAACCTAGATTTCTTGTCTTTTTACATATGTAGCCACTGCCCCCCCTAACTACCATATATAATATTTCCTTAACAACTTCACTGTTGTGTTCAATTTGGATTAGTTTTGTTTTTGCAATGTCACTAATTTCACCACATGGGTGGCAATGCTCTCTGTTCATTTTCTTCTCAAATGGATTTTTTTTTAAGAATTAAAAAGGGTTATTAAGCGGGGTTTATACAGAATTGGATCTTCGTTCTTAATAAATTTCTAGACTTGGTAATTTCGAATTAGCTATTCAAAACAATCACTTTGTGTACTCAAGCAAGGTATATGTACTCTTTACTGTAATTTACATCTGAAAGAGTTCTGTAAACAATAATTTTACAAAAATACAGACCTTGGCTTTGAAGCTTTTTCACAAGTATGCCAAGCGAGGGACACCCTAAGCTGTATCCTGTAGTTACTGAAACCTGTTTTATGTCTAGTAATACTAAGCCTTATAAAAAAAACTGGCTGCAAGCTCCTATTATATATACTACAAAGTAATATGCATCTCTCAGATGGAAAACTTGCCAGAAATATTGTTTAAAGTAATTGTTCCAAATTCTAAAGAGGGCTCCATATAAACAGAAGCTGAAGCCCACATAAGGCTTCTCACAGTGCTACATGTTCTTTATCTTTCCTGTTAAAAAACAGCAGAGAGTCAAAGTAACTAAACCCAAATCTTACATTTTTTGAACACTTGAACCTCGGTCTTCCCAAACAGTGACTTGGCTTTTTCATAGTCATTAATGACCACATCGTAATCACCCTTTAAAATAAAAGAACATTGGAGATTTGTCACAATAACAAAAAAATCACAGATTGATTTCAGTGGGAAAAACACATTTGTACTTTATTCTTTAAATGCACTTTACCTTTTGGATATTCCTTTCAATATTAAGAGGAAGGTTAAAAAGAAACTTAAAACGCTGAAGGACATTGAGTGCATTTCTTGTTGAATCTGCCTTGTCTTTTCGACCCAACACTTCTTGGAATAAGGTATCTGCAGTGTTACTTGCCCCTATTTTAAAGGAGTGAGAAAAAAAGGAAATAAGTAAAGTAATCATTGCAGAATAATATCACTATATATTCCTCAATAGCTAATTTTATTTATCAAATAATACTGGATGTTAATTATAAAGTAGTGAATAATTACTGCTGATTCTATAAACTCCAATTAACACTTTAAAGATTTCTGTTCAGCTATATTAAGCACACATCACAATTTACTGAAATACTATTTCGGTGCTGATCACTTAGCCTTTTAATGTGGTGAGCCCTCCGTACAATTAAAAACAACCACATTTTCCTAGTTCAAGTGCTTAACTTCACTGTGGTGATTTTATAGCTTGTTTTGTCCAACAATCTAAATTTTACAGTTAATCTATGCCTTTTAGGCTATTCGATCATCAGAGACTGGGTTTTTTTTAGAACAGAATATAATGAAATTGTTTTGTTGAACTCCCTAGATAGAGGGAGGGGTGAGGAGGAGGTTTCTTTCTTTTTTTCTTTACAGCTATATAAAGCAAGTTGGGGCTTTTCTGAATTCCAGTAAGAATTTTTTTTACGATGGATATCCTTAGATCTTTGGCATTAAAATGCTTCATTTTAAAAAATGAATCTATATAGTAACTAGAGACACATTTAAGCAATTATACAGAGCTCGTTATTGGAACACCATTATATAAGGGTCTGATCCTGTTTGCATTGCAGTCAACAGTAAAATTCTCATTCCCTTCACTGGATGCAAGATCAAGCCCTATGTTAACAATTTTATGGGAATAAGAATGTCTACATTGTTCTATTCATATTTATTTTAAAATCAAAATACATTCTAAAGAGAATAAAATTATTTTTTCCCCAGACTACAAAGTGTTATATCATTTTCTACTAAAACGTTTCCCATAATTATTTGGCACAAAATAATTAAATTTCTGTTACACGAAGGAAGATTAGTATGGGATGTGAAACAGTTACATTTTTCAACTTGTGACTTATTTTTAATTAGGCAAAAGGAAAAAGAAGAACTGTTTTAGCCTTTTATATCGCTGCCTGTAAAAAGTGTCTACATTATCTGGTCTAGTGACTATACTTTAAGCAAAGATGAAAAAATTACATCAGTCTCGCTGGGTGGCTTGCATGCCATTTTCTCTAGTCAACACTGTGGGTGGCCTGCTCAAGTTAAAAGTAGTCTTTGTAAAATAATTGTTAAATCTAAATGTTTAAACTGTTGAAATTTTGAAGCCCTGACGTAAAAATCTTTGTTTTGTCAGGATAGCCGTTTCTACTACATGTGATTTAATGTAAAATAGTTTAATTCTTTAAGAAAAAGCCACGACATACTATCTAATTGGACATTTAAATACTGACTCTGGATAAAGTTTGATTTTTTCCAAATGTCTATCTGTTATATTATTATATATATAAAGAGAATCACTCTTTTATTTTAAATCACAACTTACTTATACATTCATTTAATAGTTAAGCAACAAGTCATTTATTATTTTCTGGTAATTATAGTTATAATCACAAGGCATTTTTCCCTTACACATAAGGAAGCTTCTTTAAAAGGTGACTAACAACTGCAGAATTGCACATGGATATTGGTCTTTAGTTTAAAAGAATCCATAACTCAATTCCTTGAAGAAATAATATGCTTTATTAATCCTCAGCACAATTTTAATGTACTTGCATTTCTTTTCAGTGGATTTTTAATTAATTTTTGAGAAATATCAAATTTCCATGCAAGAAAAAGTTTATCTTTTTAGTTACACAAACTGAAAAGTTAATCATTGTCCTTTGTTTATGACCTATTACAAAATCTCCTGTAATACTTAAGAGTGCATCACCTCCAACGTTACGTTAGACCCCTGGTGTTCTTAACCATTAAAAACACTGGCATATTTCAGACTGCTCGGCAGACTCATGTTTAAAAGGAGTTGGTGTACCTTATAAACACATTTTTTTCTCCAAAGGGTTAAGCGTCAAACAATCCTCACATCTTGACCTCTGAATAAAGACTTACGCCTGTAATGCTGAAGTCAATGGGATTTGTGTCACTGACTTCAATGGGTGCTGAATAAAGCCCTATGCTGAAGAAATGTACTGAAGAAAGGTCTATCAGATACTCTGTCCATAAGTGCTTCTTACCAAACAGTAATGTACTGACTACTTATCAGTTTTTCTTCTCTGACAAATTGGGAAATAAAAAACCGTATGTGGACAGAAGAAAATGACAATCAGGTAGATACCATACCAATAAAAGGAAACCAACTTTTAAAAATATACTGAATTCTTTTAAGCTATCATTCTTGATTAAACCCATCCCTTTGCACAGTATAATACATGATTTTATACGTAAATATAATGTTCTGCAAATAAGCTATTATTCTCTTTCTTTTTAAAGCCCAGGCCCTGGCCCATGCAGCGTCTTCCATCATGACTTGCTCACCTTCACAGGGACAGAAAAGCCACCAATTCTTTTCCACAAGAAAGCAAAAGCCAATACCATTCTGAAGTGGCTGGCACAAGCTACTCTAAAAAGCTTGTGTGCAAAAGATGGACTGTATTACTTGCATACAGATTTCAACTCCACTTGCTAAACCAGAGAATGATCACAGAGTCTATTGTTAATCTGAGGTCTGCCACAAGCAGTCCATGAGAGGATACATGAATTAGTCTAAATACAGGATACTTTTGCTGTGTTCTTTTACTACTTTTACATTTTAAAAATTTACTTTGGTCAAAAGAAAAAAAGCTTGCACTGACTTTATACGTGGCTAGGTGTAAAATATATGGCATTGTAGGTTGTGCCTAAAATTTTGGCACAGGTATGTTTTCCTCCGTGTATCATTTTGCCTGTATTAAAAAAAACCCAAACAGATGTGTGAACACAAACTGTTCAGATAGTAAATTGCAAATACCAGGTTTTGCATGGCAAAGAAAAAAAAACTACCTGCAAAACTGCACGTACAACAGTGTACATGAAATGTGCTATTACAGAGCCTGGGTGGAGGCCCTTTTGAAAAACTATTCCCTTTCCCCTTACCCACACTATCATTGTGTATTCACACACAAGCGTATACTAACCCCCCCAAAAAAATCTGCTTCCATGTCACTTTTCTGATTTCGTACAGCACATTCAGGCTCTCAGACATTGAGTCAGTTATCTGGATGTCATTCCCTGCTTATTGATATAGCACTAAGGGAAACATCCCTTCCTCTGTGAAAAAAATCACAATGAAACAAAGTAAAATTATCTTGGCACAAGTCCAAAAATTAGGAACTGTAACTTTTGTGATCTGGTGAAGCATATACCAAGCAACAGAAATGTAAATACTCTCTCCCAACTCAATCATACAATATGAGGAATACTTTAACAGAAAGAGGTTATGGAATTTTCAAAAGCGCCTAAATGACTTAGGCGTACCAGTCCCACTGTGGTCTGAATGACTGAATATCAAATAAAAAATGTATTGTAAATCAATCTTACTAGTGTAAACACTATTTCCAGTTGCAGTTCTCTATTTTTCTTCTGCCACTGCTTTAATGTATTGCATTTAATTCCACTCATTGTCCTAGATACACATTTATTTTTCAGAACATTTTTGTGTATACTTTTTAAAACCAAGATTTGTCACTTTAGAAGCAGGAAAACAATATTTACCTTAAAAGTCTCCCCTTCTTCCCCACTGTTAACCATAAATCTGATCCTGTACCTATTGAAGTTCATGGCAAAGTTCCCATGGATTTCAATGGATGCAGCATCAGGTCTCAAAAATCATCACTATGCAAGAATAAATGCCAGGACAAAACTTACTGTTTTCTACTGTGTAACAAATTCCAAGGAATATATTAGAGCTTTCATAAAGTCTGAAGTCCATAAATAGTTGCTGCTGGGAGGACAAAACTTACTGTTCAGTACATTCTCCAGTTTTTGCGTCATGGATCCTTCTACTTTTTCCGTTCCATCCGCTTCCAGTTTTTGATGGATTGCTGGAATAAAATGTCTAGTTAAAATGCAGACCATTTAAATCGATGGGAATACATTATATCAACGTGACACTTTAAAACAGCTTCTCAAAATTTTTTAATTAAGTGCTGTATTTCTGGCTAGACATAAGCAGCTCAAATGTTATGAGGCACCATGGTCTAGTGGGCCACAGGGCGAAGAGCCAGACACTCCGGAATTCTAATGGTTACTTTGCCACTGTGTGACGCTGCACAAATCACTTATCTCCTGGTCTCA
Source organism: Mauremys reevesii (assembly GCF_016161935.1). NCBI lineage: Eukaryota > Metazoa > Chordata > Testudines > Geoemydidae > Mauremys > Mauremys reevesii. The sequence goes on along the minus strand of NC_052624.1, from coordinate 169,950,316 downwards.
GTTTTCCCCTCCAAGGATAATGTTATAAAACAGTATTAATTTTGTATACTATTTTGAAAATATAAATAACACCTAAATGCTATATGTTATCATGACACTGGAAAGTAGTTTGTAGGTGTGACCCTAAGAGCATCCCAATGCAAGAGGCTCACTGATATCTGGTAATGAGTTTCAGCTCGCCTGCCCAGTTCAGAGTACCCCAATTCATTAATGTTATAATCTGTATCTCATGTGTGTTTTGTGAAAACTAACACCACACTGATCACTAACATTCTTGTGTGGTGTATATACGGTAAGTTCCTAAGGGACCATACAAATATGAAGGAAATGTGGAACTAAAATGTGTTTACCAGACAAGGCTGGGGCAAGGGTAAAAAGGTTTCTCTCAGACAAAAGATAGGCTAACACTTCCAGTCAGGTGTCACCACAGGTGATTAGCAATCACATGTCAAGTGGACATTCATTTGCACTGGAGAGGGCAGGAACAGATCAATTTGCATTTTAGCAAACACCATCAGGGGAAGAAACCGGCATGGAACTTCCTTCACCCCAGACTCTATGTCTCCTTCCTCAGAGCTTGAACAAACTTTATTGGGGGGTGGGGGACGTGGCAGGGGTAACCTTCAGAAGAATCAATTTCAAAGGTTCATTGGACTATAAAAGAGAGGAGCAAAGAATCGCAAGTTATCTTTCACCTAAGACGACAAAGGAACCAAGTATTTTGTGCTAGATTCTGACAGGAGGGTGGGGGGGTGTGAAGTGGGGTCAGCCATCTTGCTGGAAAGAAGTGTGGTAAGAGTCTTACCTTGAACCAAGACTGTAGTTTTGTTAAGTTTCTAGAAAGCACTTTTAATTGCTTATAACCAATTCTAACTCTATCCTTTATACCTGAACTCATTTAAAATCCCATCTCCTTTTGTTCATAAAGTTGTTTTACTTTTAATCTAAATCAACCCAGTGCTGTGTTTCAACTAAAGTTATAAGATGTGCATTCTGTCTCTTCAGAGGAGCAAACAAACCTTATTTTTCCTCTGAATGATCCATGAAAGAGGTTAGACATTGCAGAACGTACAGTTTGGGAAAATTCAGGTCTGGGGAGGTGTTGGGGTCATCTTGCCAGGTGTAACCAAGCCGGGCATATACTAGAGCATGGCTAGGATGTAACAAGTGGGCTGCTAGAATCAGAGTAGCTGACCAGAGCTGCTTAACACACAGATACTCAGTGCTTGCTTGACTCCTGGCTGTTAGTGTCAGGGCTGTGAGGTTGGATGACTAGTAATAGGTGCCTATATAAGACAAAGTGCTGAATATCATGACTGTTCTTTTAAAATCAGGACATCTGGTCACTCTAGCTGTGAGCACAGCAGCAGAGCATTTAAGGCACCCAGGTTTACAGGCTGTGGAGACACAACCATTCAGTAGGCTGGACTGCACCCCAGAACATGACAATAGAGAGAAGCCACAGTTATATTATAATTAAGGCTAAGATTTTGTCATAGTTATTTTTAGTAAAAGTCACGGACAGGTCACAGGTAATAAACAAAAATTCACGGAAGCCATGACCTGTCTGTGACTTTTGCTGCTCGACTCCATGGTTTCCACCATCACTGTGGTGGCTGGGAGCTGTGGGGTGACCATATTTCCCAAAGAGAAAATGGGACACCCCAGCCGCTCACCCAAGGCGTTCCCCTCTCCCCGTGCAAGGCTTTTGCCTGTCACTGGAACCCTGAGGAGGGCCCCCTCAGGAGACTGTCACCCGTCACTGGAACTTTGCAGGGGGCCCCCTGTCACTTGTTGCTGCTGTCGCCTGTCACTGGAACCCTGCCAGGGCCCCACTGGCTGTCAGCTCCAGAGTCCTTCAGCCCCTGAGGCTGAAGCAAAAAATGTCATGGAGGTCTCTGGAATTTGGATTCCATGACTTCCATGACCTCTGTGTCATAAATGTAGCCTTAATTATAATTAAGGCTGTCAAGAGATTACAAAAATAATCGCGATTAATTGCACTGTTAAACAATAACAGAATACCATTTATTTAAATACTTTTGGATGTTTGCCACATTTTTAAATATATTGATTTTAATTTCAACACAAAATACAAAGTGTACAGTGCTCATTTTATATTTATTTTTAATTATGAATATCTGCACTGTAAAAATAAAAGAAATAGTGTTTTTCAATTCACTTAATACAAGTACTATAGTGCAAGCTCTTTATCATGAAAGTTGAATTTACAAATGTAGCATTATGTACAAAAAAATAACTGCATTCAAAAATAAAAATATAAAAACTTCAGAGCCTACAAGTCCACCCAGTCCTATTTCTTGTTCAGCCAGTTGCTCAAACAAGTTTGTTTACATATGCAGGAGACAATGCTGCCCACTTCTTGTTTACAATGTCACCTGAAAGTGAGAACAGACGTTTGGCATGGCGTTGCAAAATACACCTCTACCCCGCTATAATGCAACCCGATATAACATGGGTTTGCGTATAGCGTGGTAGCAGCAGGGCTCTGGCAGCGCTTTAAAGGGTCTGGGGCTCCGGCTGCTGCGGGGAGCCCCGGGCCCTTCAAATCACCGCCGGAGCCCTGCCGCCCCTACCCCGATATAACAGGGTTTCTGCTATAATGCGGTAGGGATTTTTGGCTCCCCACGACCGCGTTATAGCGGGGTAGAGGTGTATTAACGTGCCAGATGCGCTAAAGATTTCTGTGTCCCTTCATGCTTCAACCACAATTCCAGAGGACATGCATCCATGCTGATGATGGGTTCTGCTCAATAATGATCCAAAGCAGAACAGACTGATGCATGTTCATGTTCATTATCTGAGTCAGATGCCACCAGCAGATGGTTGCTTTTCTTTTTTGGTGGTTCGGGTTCTGTAGTTTTTGCATCAGAGTCTTTAAGACTTCTGCTAGTATGCGCCACATCTCGTCCCTCTCAGATTTTAGAAGGTACTTCAGATTATTAAATCTTGAGTCAAGTGCTCTAGCTATCTTTAGAAATCTCACATTGGTACCTTCTTTGCGTTTTGTGAAATCTGCAGAGAAAGTGTTCTTAAACAACATGCTGGGTCATCATCCGAAACTGCTATAACATGAAATATATGGCAGAATGCAGGTAAAATACAGAGCAGAAGACATACAATTCTCCACCAAGGAGGTCAGTCACAAATTTAATTAACACATTTTTTTTAACACGTTTCATCAGCATGGAAGCACGTTCTCCAGAATGGTGGCCATAGCATAAAGAGGCATAAGAATGTTTAGCATATCTGGCATGTAAATACCTTGCAATGCCAGCTACAAAAGTACCATGCAAATGCCTGTTCTCACTTTCAAGTGGCATTGTAAATAAGAAGCGTATAGCATTATCTCCCGTAAATGTAAACAAATTTGTTTGTCTTAGCGATTGGCTAAACATGAAGTAGGACTGAGTGGACCTGTAGACTCTAAAGTTTTACATTGTTTTGTTTTTTAGAGCAGTTATGTAACAAAAAAAAATTACATTTGTAAGATGCACTTTTGTGACAAAGAGATTGCACTACAGTACTTGTATGAGGTGAATTAAAAATACTATTTCTTTTATTATTTTACAGTGCAAATATTTGTAATAAAAATAATATGAAGTGAGCACTGTACACTTTGTATTCTCTGTTGTAATTCAAATCAATATATTTGAAAATGTAGAAAAATATCCAAAATATTTGATAAATTTCAATTTCAACAGTCTAGTGTTTAACAGTGTGATTAAAACTGTGATTAATCGCAATTAATTTTTTTAATCATGATTTTTTTAAATTAATTGCAAGAGTTAACTGAGATTAATCAACAGCCCTAATTAAAATAGTACCTAAAAACATCAAAAATGCTATTTTGGGTCAGACCAAGCCTAGTACCCTGTTTCCGACAGTGGCTAGTACCAGAGCTTCAGCTGTAGTGTACAGAACAGTGCTATTGGAGTGATCCAATCATCTTCCCCTCCTAGCTTCTGGTAGTCAGAGCTTTAGAGTCGCCCCAAGCATTGAGTTGCATCCCTGACCATTTTGACTACTAGTCCTTGAGAGAATTATCCTCTATATTCCCAGACAAAAAACTACAATAAAAGGGAGTTAAGGTTGAGAGTATGTACCGGTAATTTAAGGATATAAAAGATTACAAAGATGCTGAACTATCCCAAAGTCCACTATAAATCCAGAGTTAAAGTCAAACATCATGTTAAGATATGCAAATGCACAGTTGGAGCACCCACACAACTGTAACTCTGCCCTGCAGTGACACCATGCATTAACCATTTGATTAAAATTAAGACGTTTTGGTGTTTTTGGTCCCAGACTATATGAAACCGATTTTTAAAAGACCTGTTTTTCCCCTAATTGTGTTACTACAGGTCAGAGAAGATTGTTTGGGTTCCTCAACTGTGTAACAAGCTGTGAAACGCTGCTGTGCGATATTGCCAATGATTTCAAAATATCTAGTATCAGTGGGCACAGTGCTATTAATTTTTTGTGAAATTAGAGAAACTGTTGGGAGAAATGGGTGACAACGCCTGGCATCTAGTTAGCAGAGCCAAAGTTTCAACCACCTCTGTAGCCATCTTAAGATGAAAGAACTGGTTGATGGCAGCCATTAACTCCTTCCAGCATAACAATAACCCAAATCAGCTCAGCCCATCTTCCTAACAGTTTAAAGTGTTGACACACTAAATGACTTATCTCCCATACAGAAAGAAAAAAAAAAAAAAGAAAGGGTTGGGAAGAGAAGAGGTAAGATAATAGGGCAGGGGTTCTCAAACTGGGGGTCGGGACCCCTCAGGGGGTTGTGAAGTTATTACATGGGGAGTCGCGAGCTGTCAGCATCCACCCCAAACCCCACTTTGCCACCAGCATTTATAATGGTGTTAAATATATAAACAAATGTTTTTAATTTATAAGGGGGGGTCACACTCAGAGGCTTGCTATGTGAAAGGGGGTCACCAATACAATAGTTTGAGAACCACTGGAATAGGGCATACCCACAACTCTTGGCATGGGGGAGGGAGAATGGAAGATCCTGGTACTGGGGGCTTTGGGGAGTTGCAAATAGTTCCTGAAATAGAGAGGGGGTGGACAGGTGGCATACAGGAAGCTTGTGAGGAAGAATGAAAGGATGCAAAGAACCTGTAGTGTGGGCAGTGGTGAGCTTGGCATACAGAAGCAACCAAGTGTGTGACCTTTTAGCTATCTGAACACTCAGGAGACAACCTAAAAATGGTATAAATTTAAACTTTTAGCATATTTGGGATACAATTACTAAAAAGATCATCAGTCCAAATGCTTAAACCGCTTTTCAAAATGAGACTGGACAATTATGGTATCACCAATAAAGAGAGTTCTATTGTCCAAGAATGGGTGTGAACTACTGACCAGTGTCTAACTCCTGATACATTTTCCTTTAGAGTCACTGCTCTACCAGGTTCTAACTCTTTAAGTGCTTTGGAACATTGCAGACTTGATCCTGCTCATTCCTTTGTCAGCTTTAAACTGGTGTACCTTTGGCTATGTCTACACTGCCCTGCAGTTTGGACTACAACGGCGTGAATAGCCATGCACACCAAAACGCTGTGCTATCATGCCCCCATGTGGATGCTGCAGGCGCAAATTACAAGGTTCCTAGTTCACAGTAATGCAGTCCTGTTTGAAGAGGACTACATTAATGTAACCTAGGAACCTTTTAGTTCACACCCATTGTATCCACATGGGGGCATTAAAGCACAGTATTTCAGTGTGCACTGCCATTCACGCCCCCATAGTCTGATCTGCGGGGCAGTGTAGACAAGGCCTTTATTGTCTTCAGTGGAGTTATTCCTGATTTACACTGGTAGGAGATGAGAATCAAGCACTATGAGTTTGGAATGTACTATAGATAAAGTTATATTCTAAGTTTAAAATTGCTTGTTTGCAGTGTATTGAACAGTGTACCAAAAAAATCAATCAACGTATTTGAATTACATTTAGTAACTACATCCTAAAGTGCTTTTCACTTTTAGGACTAGATTTTGGAAAAGCATAAGAACATAAGAATGGCCATACTGGGTCAGACCAAAAGTCCATCTAGCCCAGTATCCTGTCTGCCGACAGTGGCCAATGCCAGGTGCCTCAGAGGTTGTGAACCTAACAGGTAATGATCAAGTGATCTCTCTCCTGCCATCCATCTCCATCCTCTGACAAACAGAGGCTAGGGACACCATTCCTTACCCATCCTGGCTAATAACCATTAATGGAATTAACCTCCATGAATTTATCTAGTTCTCTTTTAAACCCTGTTATAGTCCTAGCCTTCACAACCTCTCCAGGCAAGGAGTTCCACAGGTTGACTGTGTGCTGTGTGAAGCATTTTCAAATGTTGCAAAATACAGAACCTCTTCAGGTATTTGATGCCAGGGTACAATCTGGGAATCCACCAAGCACATTGCTCCTACAACACAGTGGCAAGGCCTCTGTACAGCACAACCATTGACTCCTTTTGCTTCTCATCTGCTTCAGAGTCCTCCATCTTCTGAAGCATGAGAAAGACACAGGTCAATGTTTGGAAATGTATACACAAACTCAAGAAACACGATAACATGTGAAAGTTTGTTTCACGCCATGCATATCCTCAGTTTAATGAAATAGATGAAAATCATAGTGGAAGTTCAGAATCAGAAGCTGTTAATTTTTGAGAGAGAGATTCTGATTAGAAAAGTCACAAGAAAAAACTTGAGCTATGGTAGCATTTCCAGGAGTAAATTGATAATTAAACTGTTTAAGTTATACTTGTTTATTTATATGATAGCTAGATTTGCCTACTAATATGACACATTATATATAATGATAATGCACTATTGAAGAGTCTGATATTCACTATAAAATCTGGATATATACCCATATTTACTGCTGGTCCTTAATGTTCTACTATGTTAACCACACTATAATGAATATATATGAATTAGGGCTGTCAATTAATCGCAGTTAACTCATGTGATTAACTCAAAAAAAATTAATTGCAATTAATCGCACTGTTAATATCAATATCAATTGAAATTTATTAAAACGTGTGGATTTTTTCTACATTTTCAAATATATCAATTTCAATCACAACACAGAATACAAAGTGTACAGGGCTCACTTTATATTATTTTTATTACAAATATTTGCACTGTAAAAATGATAAAATAAATAGTATTTTTCAATTCACCTCATACAACTACTGGAGTGCAATCTCTATCATGAAAATGCAAGTTACAAATGTAGGTTTTTTTGTTACATAACTACACTAAAAAACAAACCAATGTAAAACTTTAGAGCAAGGGTCGGCAACCTTTCAGAAGTGCTGTGCCGAGTCTTCCTTTATTCACTCTGATTTAAGGTTTTGCATGCCAGTAATAATTTTAACGTTTTTAGGTCTCTTTCTATAAGTCTGTAATATATAACTAAACTATTGCTGTATGTAAAGTAAATAAGATTTTTAAAATGTTTAAGAAGCTTCATTTAAAATTAAATTAAAATGCAGAGCCCCCAGACGGGTGGGGCCAGGACCTGGGCAGTGTGAGTGCCGTTGAAAATCAGCTCACGTGCCGCCTTCGGCACCCGTGCCATAGGTTCCCAACCCTGCTTTAGAGCCTAGAAGTCCACTCAGTCCTACTTCTTGTTCAGCCAACCCCTAAGAGAAACAAATTTGTTTACATTTACGGGAGATAATGCTGTCCACTTCTCAATTATAATGTCACTTGAAAGTGAGACTAGGCATTCACATGATACTGTTGTAGCTGGCGTCGCAAGATATTTACGTGCCAGATACACTAAAGATTCATATGCCTCTTCATGCTTCGGCTACTGTTCCAGAGGACATACTTCCATGCTGATGACACATGCATTAATTAAATTTGTGACTGAACAACTTGGGGGAGAATTGTATGTGCCCTGCTGTTTTATCTGCATTCTGCCATATATTTCATGTTCTAGCAGTCTCAGATGGTGACCCAGCACACGTTGTTTGTTTTAAGAACACTTTCACTGCAGATTTGACAAATGCAAAGAAGATACCAATGTGAAATTTTTAAGATAGTTACAGCACTCGACCCAAGATTTAAGAAACTGAAGTGCCTGCCAAAATCTAATCAGGATGAGGTATGGAGCATGCTTTCAGAAATCTTAAAAAGGCAAGACTGATGCGGAAAGTACAGAACCTGACCCACCAAAATAGAAAATCAACCTTCTGCTGGTGGCATCTGGGTCAGATGATGAAAGTGAACCTGTGTTGGTCCACAATGCTCTGGACTGTTACCAAGCAGAACCCATCATCAGCATGTATGCATGTCTTCTGGAATGGTGGTTGAAGCATCAAGGGATGTCTGAATCTTCAGCACATCTGCCATGTAAATACCTTGTGGCATCGACTACAACAGTGCCATACAAACGCCTGTTCTCACTTTCAAGTGACATTGTAAACAATAAGCAGGCAGCATTATCTTCTGCAAATGTAAAAAACGTGTTTATCTGAGCGATTGGCTGAACAAGAAGTAGGACTTACTGGACTTGTAAGCTCTAAAGTTTATTTTTGAATGCAGGGTATTTTTGTACATAATTCTACATTTGTAAGTTCAACTTTCACGATAAAGCGATTGCACTACAGTACTTGTATAAGGTGAATTGAAAAATACTATTTCTTTTGTTTTTTTACAGTGTAAATATTTGTAATAAAAAATAAAGTGAGCACTATACACTTTGTATTGTGTTGTAAATGAAATCAATATATTTGAAAATGTAAAAAACATCCAAAAATATTTAAATAAATAGTATCTTATTATTAACAGCACGATTAATCACAATTAATTTTTTTAATCACTTGACAACCCTAATATAAATATGTTCATTTTTAGCACTTTTTCTCTAGAAACATGAGTTTCTTTTGTATCTGCTTTATAACATCAGATCTCAATTTAAATACTATTTCTTAATCCTACAGATAACTTTCCTTTTTGTGTACAAGTCAACAAAGTTCATGCTTTCTCTTTTTAATATTTTAATTCCTCTCTTCTCTCCCCCCGCCCCCCCCCACATATTTTAGAGAGATGTCAACAAGAAAAAAATACACAAATATCTCAGTGTGCAGCTCCATCTCTACTACTACGTATATTTGTTATTATTCAAATGCAAAGAATTTACACTTATTTACTTCATAAATGTAACTAGCAGTAATCTCTATGTGCTAATTAAATGATACATAATAAATTTCTCACTCTTAAAGAAGTAAAGTTTCATTTTGATAAGCAAGTAACTACTGCAGATATTTCAATTTTTTCCAAAATTTCTGTTTTTCAACCACCCTCCCCATATGTTTTTTTTCTATGCCTTCAAAACATCTGGAAATTGTATATCTCTAGACTCAGCCACACAAACCATATGCTTGGTTAGGACCACGGCTTACCATATCTGAGTATCAGCTGGAACACTGTTAGTGCTCTGATAAAAAGCTTGCAGTTATTGGGGCAAGGAGAGACTGAATCTAGGCATTTCAACCACAGCTGAAGAGTTCAAAGGCAGTTATCTTTGCCAGAAAAACAAGTGATAGTTTAATCTGGCAACTATACTGCAATAGGCTTTCTAGTAATCTAAACTACAATTTGATTAGTTGCTGTTTGTGTTCAAAATAATTTAATATTAGGAAAGAGATGGTTTAAAACTTTGTTACAGCTTTGCAGAACCAGGCAATTTAAATTTGCAAGTCAATCATTAATGTGAACACTATTTTTAATACCAATTTGTTCAAAAACTATGGGTGAAATTTTCAAAAGCAGCTTACCATTGCTCTCACTCTGCTCCCACAGAAGTCAATAGAAGTTTTACCATTGGTTTCCAACGGGAGCAGAAGTAGACCAAAACTGAGAGCTTTTGCACAGAAACTTACTTAATTTTTTTTTAAGTGTCTGGAACACATCAAACCAAAAAACAAACAACTAAGGAAGACAGACTGATTCAGCAGAACATAGTTCTGAAGGCCCTGGGCATAGTATCCATTAAGCCTCTGGCACCAAAGTATACTAAGGAATAGGAAAAACTAAAATGTAAACACACTTTCCAGAATAAATGGAAACCCAAATGTCCATGGATTTCATGTCAGAAAGATGAAATGATTTGTGTAATTTGGAGAAAACCTGAAAAGCTTTTGATAAGGGTATGCCCCATATGAGAGGTGTAAAGTCTTCAGAATGGATCCCAGATATGTACATGACTGTTCTACTGATCATTTGAAATGTACAGAAGGGTGTCACTTTGTCCTCAAGAAGCTATTACTAGATTGCTCCATAAAATGCTAAAAGATCTATAAAATTAACAACGTGGTGTACTGTCACTTACAGTGTCACTAAATATTATTTCATTTTCAGAAATACTGAAATATTTGAAATATTTTGCAACTTGAAGGAAAAACATGGCCTTAATCTTGAATCATATTGCATTAACATCGCCAAACTACTGAAAACTATGTTGGGCCTCAAAAAGCATGAGATTTTGAAATAATAAATGTTGGATTGTGTTTAAATATCTTTTGTTTTTTGAACTTTTTCATACTTTTCCCCACAACCACAAAGGCAAGAAAAAAAATATTTATTTATGAAAGTAGAGTCTCAAATAATCACCTGACTGCAGGGGCTGGGGTTTTAAGAAAAAACACAAACTACTGTGAGACTTACAATAAAATTTCAAAACTTGGTAACAATACATCCATGTAGGAAGAAACTTTATATAAGCAGCCACAAAGTCTCTTAGGAAAGTGTCTCAGAAATGTTATTAAAAACTAGGTTTATTACTCCGCTGAATGAGCCACTGAAAAATCCACAGCTGAGCAATTCTGGTTATGTCGGGTTTTACAGGACAGGAAAAGTTATACTCTCTTTAGTGACCCAGTGATCTTGGACGTCTCATGATATCACATAAGGCATAAAAGCAGCTTTACAAGTTGTGGAGATAAGGACAAGAAGAGTTTGAATCAAAATTGAAATAACAAATTTAAACTATGTAGTGGAGACTATGGGCTTTCAAATGACATGTAGGTTACAGTTAGATAAGATATGTTTCTTTTTGTGTACAGCACCAACCACAACCTTCAGCCTTATATTCTAGTCTAATAAAAGATTATCTATAGCTTAAACAATTGAAAAATAAAAAATGAAAATGGGATTCAAAATAAACTCTAAGTCATAAAACATGACAGTAACTTCAAAGTGTCTCTGGTGAGTTTAAGGTAATTACCAGGTATTTTGGAAGAATCGACTAAGTTGATGAGGTTGATCAGGGTTGATCATCAGGCCAGAGCTCTGAAGGCTGTCACCAGTTTAGAAGACATTAAGTCAGAGACTAACGCAGATCAAATATGGATCATTCTTAAGGCGCTCAAGACATGCACAGTTTTGGGCACATGTATTTCAGCATGGACACCATTCAAACTGAAGTCTCTCTCATTTTTACAGGAGAAATCTCTTGTTTGATACTTTGCAAAAGCTAGAAAGTGCTATGCTGGACTTGCAGCAATGAAAAACAAGTCTGTCCCATATGTCAGGAAGCTTAACTCTAGGATGGTACATTTGACAGAATAAACATTTCTGGGGTTTTAAAGGCAAAGCTGCATTAAGTAAATCAATCAGTCAATCAGATCTATCATCTTGAAACTGCTTTTGAATATATGTATGCCAGATTCACTAGGCTGTAGCAACCACCACTCACATGGTTTTAACCTTTGACTCACCATGATGACCTAACGGTCAAAAAGAATTGACCCATTGTGGAAATGTAAATGTATATATTGACAACCTGCTATTTTATTAGGTATTGTGCAAAGAAGAGGAAGAAAGTGTACAAGATGTTGGTTTTATCTGAAATGACACCTGATTACCATCAAATCCACAACAAATTACAATGCATATGCATGTTTAATTAAAGGCTTTTAACTATCAGACCACCTTCCTTTCAGGATACACTGCTCTTGGTAGAAATATTGTTTTTGTTGTCCTGTAGCACAGCAGTAATAGAGCATGGATAATCTGCAATTAATTTAATAAAATCAAGCCCACCTATCTCCCCTCACAAGAAAGTACTCCAGTACTTGACGTAGATCCTAGTGAACGGCCCAAGTGTCCTCTTACTCTGTTTGTACACTGCCCAGCCCAATGTGGCCCCAATCTTGGTTGACCTTTAAGTGCTACCATAATAAGAAATAAATAATAACAACAAAAGATGGTTTACACCCTTGCCAGGCTATTCTCTACTACCTTGGTGTGGGACCAAGAACAAAATATTCATTTACATAACCCCAAAGAGCACTCAACAGAAGGGACTAGACTAGTGCTATTCTGTATGAACAGATCTACATTTCAAGTCAGATGGATATTGTCCATAATATTATTTGAAGTACTAGGATATGTATTTGGATTTAAAATGCATTATTATACAGTCTCACTTCTGACTGTCAGTCTAATATGCTTCTGCCCAACCAGTGTGAATTTATATTAAAGTGAGGCTAAAACTTAATATATAAGACCTAGTGCCTGACACACTGAAAAACAAGAGAATAATAATGAGTAACCCGGGACAGTAGACCAAAGCAAAACAAGCAGAATGCAAAGAATGCTACTGACATTAGACAATAACAGCAGTAACAATATTTAATTTACTTCTGAATGAAACCACAGCATGAAAATTTGACAAATGGGTTTTCTTGTAAGACAACCAAATTTGAAAGTTTAGGTACCCATGGACAAGTAGGCAAAACCAGTAAATGTTTTTAAGCTCTTAATTGTGTAATTCCATCCCAAAATTGGATTGATGACTAAAAACTATTGAAAATGCAAGACTTTAGAATGAATGTGCCATGTCAAACACATCTGTTGCATTACTAGCGTGCTGTGAAAATACGCACAACGTACTTAGATAGCTTCAGACTGTCCAACAGGAAGGAAGTTTAAATGGCAGGCAAACATCAGTTGTTAGTTTCCCAAGACCCCAGACTGAGTCAGAACTGAATGACTATGTAGTGGTTTCTTTTGTTTTGGAGAAACTGGATTAAGCAGCAGAAATACCACACCATAAGTTTCCTGACACTGGGCCAAATGGTGGGTTGTGGCTGTGTCCATTCCAAATCAAGGTTGGGGAGAGCAAAGGAGGGCATGATGTGGTCTGCAAACATGCCTTTGCACTCACCTGAGATTGGAATCATTCTGCTCTGGGCCTGTCACTAGGTGCAAGTTAAAGTAGCCTAAATGCTGCTCTAACTTGTTCAGCAACCAAGGATCCATTATGGACAACAGGGTTCACCAGGGCACAGAGATGCCCCAGCCACGCCCACTTTCCCTTGGCCACACCCTGATTTAGCCATGGGAGAAGGGGAAATTATGCCACCCAAGGATCCCTCTACTCTAGTGGGTTCTTCCAAGAGCTAATTAAATCAGTTTTTCAGCAGAATTGCACTAGATGAGCTGTGCAAAGCTGCCCTACTCATTGTCATAATCTCAAACTATAACTTATTTTAGAATTTTTCAACATATCCAAAAGGCAGGAAGAAAGATAACTGGTAATGTGACTGTCACACACTTGAAAATTCAGGTAATTTAGTAAATGCAAATGTGTATTTCTCTACGATGGAAGGAACAGTAGCCCTGTTTGGAATGCTACTTTCTAGGTTACCATAAATATTATGGGAAATAAACCAGCTACATAACTGATCCCAACAAATGGGTCAAGTCGAGGTGAGCCTAGTTCCCCTCAGCTCAGTTTACAGCCGCCTTTCACTGACAAACCAAACTTCCTGTTGAACATCTCCTCTATAGCAAAGTTACTGTCAAACTGTAAGCAAAGCTAACGGACAAAGAGACATGGGGATCTGATAAGGCAATCTTATTTTCCAGGAAATTAAACCAAATAACAATATGTCCGGCCTACTTGACCTCTTATTTTCTTAGTAAACACTTTCCAAATTGCACCATGTAATGAGCATCTTTTGGTCCAACTCTTTTTTCACTTATTTTTTGTAAAGATACATTAAAATTGATGTAAAAATGTCATCAGTTTTGACAGTCTACTTAATAAATCTGGGTCCAATCTTTCAAGCCCTTACTAACAGGAGCAGTCACACATAAATCTGTGAGTAACTGTAGGCAAGATCCGGCCCTTTATCTTAAAAAAATTGTTTAAAATGTAGGCTTAAAAATGTACAAACATATTTGTTCTTCCACTTTATAGTTAAATGGAAATACAAAACACCTGGGGTCAGGTGACATAGCATTCTATTTCTCAATAAATTTTCACTATGAAATGTGGTGATTTCTTAATACTGTAGATTTCACAACAAATTAGAAAGTTCAAGAAAACGAAGCAAAAATGACTATTGATTAGGAAAGACCAATTTAAGAGGAAAGATTAAAAAGAACGAGAAGTAGGTTGCTGTGTTAAACAGAAAAAAGGTGGACATGGTAATAGTTCACAACTAATTGAGAGGAGTAAACAAAGTCTGGAAGAAAATTGTTTGGGGATAATATAAGGCTAGTGGGATAAAACTGATAGGGAAAACGTAGGCTATCATGGAATGCCTCCTGTGGGGAGGCTATTCCACAATGTAATGGATTTCCTGTCAGGAAGTGGAGGAAATTCAATAAACACAGGACATTTAGACTGTATTGGCAGGAGAGATGGACTAGATGTGATCTAATATGTATTTTCTCTCTCTAGTTCATGTGATACTTTGACAGCTGTATAGTTTAACAGCTATTTAGTGAAGCAGTTTGCAGAATCAAGCTTATATTCTTTATTAAGGATTATGTTGAAGCCACATTCAGCTTTAAAATATCAGCTGTTTCTGATGTAGCGCAGTTTAAAAACAAAAAGACGTGTCTAGAATTTAAAGGAGGAAAAATATTACATGGAAATTCCACTGTACTTGCATGGGAAGACATCACCAGCAGTATAACTCCCTATGCAAATTAATACTGTATAATCTACAACATCAACAAATAACAATAAACTCCTACATTTAAGTGCAATGGGGCTCTGTAACTGAATATAAACAACGCTGATGAAGAGATTGGGTTGAAATGTTCCATGCCAGGTCTCTGACTCAGGCTGAATGTTTTTGGAAACTTTCAGCCAAAAGTTTCAGCCATTTCTGAGAATGAGCCTAGAGAAAAAAAAAATTGTTTTGCCCATGTTAAAAAATTCTGGTAACCTCTTCGAGAAACTCAAGTGCCCCCATGCTTCACGTACAGGAACGTGAAATTTGGTCAAAGGGTAGCCTGTCACAGATGTGCCTTTTGCCATCCCTGTTAAATCCACCCACAATTGGGCCAAGTTATATGCCTTTGAAAATTTTGCAATTTGCACATGCTCATAAATACATGCTAGAATTTAATAGCTAAAATTTCCATTCTTGGCATGCTCCTGCTCAGGCCAGCAGGGGGCTGAGCAGGATTATCCCTGCAATTGCAACTCTGCGATGCTGCAGGCTGTTTTGGATTCTGGTCAGGAAATGGAACTGAAAGCCGGGAGACTCTCTCTCCTGAACTCTGAATGCCCTCCCCTACTGATGCCAAGGTGGTGTACAGGGAGCTGCCGGGTTTGAATGCAGGGAGACAAGAGCCAAACCTGCCAGGAGTAGAGTGGCACAAGGAGTGTGATAAGGAGGGAGGAGACTGGAACTGGAAGCTGATCGGGGTGGGAGAGTAAGACTGGGTATTAGGATGAGGGTAGACTGGTAATGACGGGACAATGAAACTGGGACCCGGGCTGGAGGAAGGAGAAAGATGGAGGCAAAACAGATCTGATGAGAAACCAGGATGCAGGGGGAAGAACTGGGAGTGGCTGCATAAAGAGACTGGGTCAAGGAACAGCAGCAGAACAGTGACAGACTGGATGAGGAGCCAATGGGGACAGGAAACATGGGGAGGGAGGGTAACTGAACGCTGGGGAAAGGGAACAGACTATAACTAATGCCGGATGGAATTTTTCAGCCAAATCTTTTAGTGAAAAATGCAGATTTGGTGTCACAAACAGTTTGCAGACTTGTGTCAGTTTTACCATATTGTTTAGACTGGGGATGGGGTGGGGACTAAAAACATTTTAAAAAATAGTTTTGACGTTTTTTAAACAAAATGTTTTGGTTTTTTTGCTTCTAAACAACTTTGTTTCAAAATTTCGTTTTTTTAAAAATCAAACGTTTACATACAGTCAAAATCAAAATTAAATTATTTTGTCAAAAGGAAATGTTTTTTTCTGCCCTAAGTGAAATTTATTTTCGATTGTTCTAAAATGTCAGCGAATCAAAAACTAGTTATTCCCATAGCTCTAATTGTGTCCTCCCCAAGAATTAGTTTTAGAAATCAAATGCAAAACTCCTTCCAATTCTAATGCTACAGGTCTGAATGCAAGGAGGAGATTCAAAGCCTTAAAGATGCTAATTTTCAACAGTATCAGCATCAGGGTCATTCTTCTCTCAATTATTATTATTATTATTTTTTTTACTGTTTACACTGGCACAAACTACAAGTCTGTTTCCTTTTGAATGCTCATTAGGGGTCTCTGGGAGGAAGACTCAAATCATGTCACTGATCATAGGCACATAGTGACACCAAGATCTACAGTACTCTTCTATTTTCAATTCATAGTGCTTATAATACAAAAGCAGGTGCACTAAGACTTTTTTTAGATGGGGGGATATGCCCCTAAAATGAACAGAAATGAAAGCACAGAATTAGTTCAGCTAAAACACTCTGAATGAGGCTACTGGAAAGCTGAAGAATACCAGCTGAAAAATGCAGAAAGGTATTATGTTAGCAACTACACCTCTACCCCGACATAACACGACCTGATACAACACAAATTCGGATATAACAGCACTCCAGGGGGTGGGGCTGCGTGCTCCGGCAGATCAAAGCAAATTCAATAAAACGCGGTTTCACTTATAACGCGGTAAGATTTTTTGGCTTCCGAGGACAGCGTTATATCGGGGTAGAGGTGTACTTTTGTATTCAAGCAGACACTTTTTTAAATGAAATAAATGGTGCTTTGCAATTTTCCTTTTGTTAGGTTAATATTTGTAAAATTAACTTGTAGTTTGGCTGGCTCTCTGGCCTCAATGTCTTATGAAGCTGGTTTTACGGAGTATGGATTCACAAGGAAGGGACAAGAGAAACAACTGCAGATGAGTTTTTTGGTCTTACTGAAAAGACACACACTTTATGATAATGCATTGACTATTATGCAAATCACCCAGCCTTCATAAATCAGAGAAAAGAGAATTCCCAAAATAATCTTCCAAGAGGTCACATGCAGTTACCACATATCCATCAGGGCTACTTTTTTTTGGTTGTTGTTGGAAAAGTGTGTCATGAACTGTAGTGGAACATATGTTGATATTCTATTATCTCTACAGCAAAAAGAATTTGGGGGTAATCATAGGGATTTAAAGTCAAATTTTCACATTAACTCTTAGATTTAGGATTATTTACAAATTAGGATTTCAGATTTGCCCAGGTGATTTCGGATTACTGAAGGAAAAAAAAACACAAAAAACCCATCATCATCTATCAGCATTTTTCATGTAAGAAAATGTCTGTTACAGATGTTGGAAGTAACAAGCCCTCTAGAAATGACATTTCAGCATATTCTTTCCTATTCCACTTTTGTCTGGAACTATTAAACATCTATGGCAGTTACTAGATCCATAAACACAGTAACAGACTATAAATGTTCCACAAGCACAGTGTCACATTTCTGTGATGCACTTCCTAAAGAGAACGAGACCCCTCCCCACCTCTAAAAGCTATTGAAAGCTTTAACCGTGGTCATTAGAACCACGGCAAAAGTAACTAGAACCTGACCAGCAGTACTAGGATCCTTTAAAATGATAGTAGTCACCATATTTGGGAGGAGGGTTAGCTCAGTGGTTTGAGCATTGGCCTGCTAAACCCAGGGTTGTGTGTTCAATCCTTGAGGGGGGCCATTTAGGGATCTGGGGCAAAAATCTGTCTGGGGATTGGTCCTGCTTTGAGCAGGGGGTTGGACTAGATGACCTCCTGAGGTCCCTTCCAACCCTGATATTCTATGATTCTACTCTACTTTTCTCTACTTAGTTACATCACTCAAACCTGCCACCAAAAGATTTTGTCTCATCAAAATTTCTTGTCTCTTAATAAAATAGCCTTAGGCCAAGATTTTCTAATGAACAGTGATTTGGGAGTGCTCAGATCTGCATGCTCATCTTGCAACACCCTTACTTTTCGGTGGGTGGATAGGCTCAACGAAAATAACGCCTCTATATCAAATTGGTCACCCCAAATTTGAGAGACCAGAGTTCTTTTTGAAATTCTTGGCCTGATTTCTCAAGTCAGAACTTACTGTACACTGGTAACCATTTCAATCTAAAATCAGGATGAGACATCACAGCACCAAGACTATTTTCCTAAAGTCTGAAATTTATCTTCTGTCTGTCAGCTCTGGTTTAGTATGTTTTCTTGCTCTTCTGGATTTCATTAGATTATTTCATACTATGGATTATGCAATCTCCCTGGAATATCTTTGTTACCTAGCAGGGTTTTTGGTGCCCATCTTTCACTGATTAGACCATATAGCTGGCCAGTCCTATCTTGCGACCTTGATCATTTGGAATTTTAGGTTAGTCATAATCTATTTTCCTTCTTCATACTTTTTTACTTTGAAATGAGTAAATTAAAATAGATTTTCGATATGAATATTTGATTTTTCTTTTATATTGCTGATGATCATTAATCAATTTACCTGACAGGGCATCTTGTGCTTCAAAAAAAGTGCTGAGACCTCCTTTCACATATGCTAGACTCCCCTCATTTTTCTTGTTTGCCTGCTTCTTCAGATGCATGACTGCCATTTTGAGCTGATCAAAACTGAAATTAAGCAAAGAAGAAACATTGTCATTGGTACAATGAAAAGGGATTGATACAATAAAAGTAATGTATTAAAATTTAGCACACAGGACATGGTAATTTACAGTATTTTATCACATCATAGAGTATTAGACAAGGGAGAGATTAATTAGGTTATCTAATGCATATTCCTGCCAACGAAGAATTGTTCTTCATGTTACATTTCTAGAGTTCTGAACAATCTAGTTTTCCCAAACGAGGGGCATCCATCACTTCTCTTAGAAGAGATTTTCCACTGAGTATGTTTTGTAGTCAGGAAGTCTTGCCTGATACTGGTCCTAAGTTTTCCCTTTCTAAATTTCACCCTATTGCTCCAAGTTATACCCGCTTGCACTGTACCATCCTACATAATTACCTGCATTTACCTCTTTTCTTCTGTGTACACTTAGCCAAACAATTTACATTTAACTCTTTTAAACTTAACACCATTCACTTTTTGTTTTTAATTTCCGAAGTCCCTCAAAATTTACCAACATCTTCTTGATAATGAGGTTTCAAACTAAATGCAATTTTGCATCAAAGCCTTCAAGAAAAACACATTCCTGCTCCATTCCTTTATGCTTTTGCACATGAAGCCTACTGGGGTTTTTTTGCTACTATACTGCGTTGCAAATTCATGTCTAACTAGCTGTCCAGTGTCACTCCTAAAGTAGATATATTTCCATATTACTGCTCCCCAGTACGCCTGGATTTCTTATCCATTTTTGCTCTAGTCAAATTTTTAAATTGGAAATTTAGTTTCAACTAGCTTTGATTATTTTCAAAGTAATAATATCTGTAATTCATGATTAACCACTACACATATACTATTTGTTTCTTGTATTCAGGGACAAGTTATCACATGTTATGTTACTTAATTAGCCACCATTACTAAGCAAGGAAATACCAATTATAATTAGAAAAAAGTGTGATTTTTCAAAGATATTTCAATTTTTTTTAAACAATGACTGCTCAAGAAGACAGTGAAGGATGGAAATTAAAAAAGCCACCAGTGAGGATACACCTAACACAATAGTACCAAAAACTCTGTCAGTTTAAAAGCGCTAGTAAAAGATTTGTTGAAAGAACAAACTAAAAACTAATTTGAGCTCAGTCAGTCAGAAAGTGATCCCCACCTGCTGTGAGACAGGAAAGCACTGGTGCACTGTGCAAAGGCATTTCCCTTTATACAGGGATGATGTCACAATGTTTTGCTTTATTTCCCGTTTCCATTTGCTGGTCGGAAATCATATTACTCACTGTCTGAAATGGCCTATTTGGGTGTACAATAAGAACTTCTTACTAGCAGCACTTTCAGAGTGCTGGGCTCAACAAAATCAGTTCCGCTCTCTTTTAACTAATGTTATCTGATAAATTAATATGAAGTCTGAAGAGTTTGTTTATAGTTGTTATGATGTTCTGTCAGGAAAATAATTTTAGGGTGAAAAAAATCTGAATTTCCTTCAAGGAAAAAACATACATAAGCTAACCAAAACATCAAAGTTCCACACATTCAGAGTTCCTGCTACCTGGGGTTAAATAAAGGGTAGGGACATTAAGGATATGCTGTGCTCTTCTGAAAAAAACAACACAACAGCACAAGTAAGGTATGTGGGGGCCAAAATAATGCCACCTAGTAGTGATACAGTGCTTTCCATCAATAAATTTTAAAGCATTTTACAAAACGGGATGAGTATTCTCTCCACTTTAGAGCTGAAGAAACTGAGGTACAGAGAGGACAAGGCTAAAATTTTGAAAAACCTTAAATGACATGGCAACTTACATCCCACTGACTTTCAGTGGGACTTAAACATCACTTTGGCATTTTTGAAAATTTTACCCTAACTAGCTTGCCCAAGGTTACACAATAAAGAAGTAGCAAAGTTAGGCGTCAGGAGTCCCAAATCCCAACCTTGTGCGCCATCGCTTCTATGTCGATGAAAGCCTACTCAATGGAATCTTGTTACATTTTTCTTCCAGTATTAGCTCAAGGCATGGATCTGTCCTTGATTATGTCTACCCTTCTTAATTAACTCTTAAGTCTTCTAGTTCTCATTTATGTACTTGTTCTATCAAAAACACCCCCTAACTTCCTACTACTTAATATCTGAAACTCTGATGTTCTGCTCTACCTGGGTAATGTCTTCTTTGTCCCATGTTTCTGAAATTTCTAGCCTTGGGAAAATAGTTAAAGATCCAGCAGACTCGGAATTATTCTTAATCTGCAACTTTGTCTATTAATCTATAATCACCTCTGAAACATCACTAAATCATATCTATCATTCAAGTCTTCCTTGCTGTTACTAGTCTGAAAGAATATTTGCATCTTTGCCATTTTAAATTTTCAGTTTTCCTTCACTTTGCCCTACCCTTGTTCCTGGTTTATACTTATGAGTTGGTTCAGCAAACATGCAAACAAAGTGCTTTCTATTTAAAAATAAATCAATACAAAATAAAGGTGCACTCTGCCCCCATTCCATTGGCTTGAACAGAAATACCTATGAATTACGGCTTCAGTCCAGAGCAGTGGACCCAATGCAAAAAACAGCTTAATGGGATAAGCAAATAAAGAAAGCTATACAACAATAACTTGTACTTCACAAGAACAGTTTTGTAGAAAGTTGTGACAAATTATTTTCCAAAGACAGATTCCATGTCTTGAGTTAATATGGGCAGAAAAATGTAACAACATGCCATTTTAATACGAGGCTTCACACATGAATGCATCACTAGGCACTGATCCAACACAACAATGTGAAACAGTTAAGAAAGTAAGTCTATGTCAAGCTACGTTGTTGTCTATGTAGTTATTTCTGTTTTCAACTCATGGACACAATTTCAGTATTTTATACATTGACGTACTGTTTTACTGGAGAGTTGATTGTGGATTTATTCTATTGCTTACATTCCAGCTAAATCCTGGTAAACCAAAAGATAGATTCCTGGTCCTGTTAACAGTTCCTGAATGATAACCACAAAGACCTATTTTAGGGCTCAAGTCTGCAATCTTTACAATGAGTGAATCCACTGAGTTACTATTCACTGTAAGTAAAGGTGCCAGAATCAGGCTCAGAGAGCTTAGACAACTAATGAAAAGTCATTTTAGTAATTTTTCCTCCCTCTACTTTTATTTCAAATACACTCTTCTTCTTACACATTTATTGGAACATACTGTTCCCTTGCTATTGGAGCAGGTCTTTTGTCTTATAATCAGAGATCTTTCAGTCATAGTTTTGATTCAGGAGTAAATGAAAAGTATTCTATGCCCATCTAAACAACTGTGTGCTTTTCATTTAAAGTGGTCATAGCCTTCTTGGGTCCTGGTAAACTGAACACGTTCTACCACTCAAATGCAAGAGAAAATTACTACACCAAATGAAGTCTTTATTTCAATACCTGGTTTCAAGCTAATATCATTACAAGAATATTAAAATTCACATTTTTTTAAACAGTGCTCCATCCTCCATTAAATCTATTGTAGTCAAAAATTGCAGAATTGTGCATGTTCAGCTGCTTATGCAAAAGTGCATGTACATAATGTATCCATGTAACTACCATGATGCCATGCCTGACCAAAATTCTATTGAAATCAGGAAAAAATTTCCACTCATTTCAATGGGCTTTGAATTAGGCGGTTATGAGAGTAAATTCTGTGTACACAATTCTGAAGGTTTGCACACAAGCAAAAGCTAGAAGTTGTTCTTCCTAAGCATTATGATGGAGTAATTGGCAAAAATTTCCAAAACTTCACCCCATGAATCTCACTGGATGGTCCTACCTTTTTCTATTACCGCATTTCACATGCCTGGTGATTAAAAGCTTTACTGTTTTGTACTATGTGTCTGTACATTGCCTACCACAATGGGGCCCAAATTGGACTAGGGCCTCTGGACATTACTGTAGTACAAACAACATTTCTTGCACTACCACCACCATTGATATCTATGATATTCAGTAACAATACGAATACTGTCGGATGTTTTAAAAACATTATTATTGTCCACAAACCTTGTTGTTGAATGGTTCTCTATCAAATACCATGCAGCAGAGAAGTTTTCACTAGTGAAATCGGCACTCATCCCAGGAAACAGTGCCTCCAAATCCTTCTGGGGAAATCTGCCTCTGGAAAAGGCAAATAATTTATAAAATAAATTGTTTACTGCCAAAAGATTATAAGAAAAATTACCACATAAAACAACAGCCCATGTTCCATTCTTCAAATCATGACACTAAGTATTAACAGAATAAAAACACAGAACTGTAACAATCTAACAAAATAAATCTGGTACTAATGGTTCGAGGGTAAACCCAACACATGTAGGAAAGAGGCAATTGAAATTAAAATGGTAAATTATTTTTGGATTTTACTAACGTACATGGGCGTAGTAGATTAAAATGGTGCTACACACAACAGCTGCAATTCTAACAATAAATAGTATCATCATGAACATTCTTTACAACGAAGGCTGTTACTTCCTTTTTTAACTTTAAAATGTCTGAATACTATAATTTGCATTTAGAAATCTATGTGCATTTGTTGATGCAAATATTTTTTCTCCTTCTTGAAAAAGAATGCATACATCAATTTTTACGGCCTTTAAAATATTTATGTTTAGTAAAAGGATTAGTCAAATTAAATGAAGACTGTGTGCTATGAAGGCAAGCAGAAATTTTCAACTTATTTCAAACTCTCTCATAATGCAATAAAACATACAAAATGAATACTTATCAACTAACCCCCAGAAAAGTGAGAGCAAAGCTCACCTTTTGCTGTAAGTCTTTTAAGCCCTTTATTTTTTTCAATAGGGTATTTAGATAATACAGTGACGGGTGGTCCCTAAGGTCCTGATCTAACTCCGATTTAAATCTATGGCAATGTCTCTCTCTCACGCCTTGTGTGTGTCCAGTATGTATAAACACACAGTGTAGATACATATACATGAATGAGTATATACACTGAAGATATTCAATCTCACATGTTACTTCATGTAGAAAAATAAAGTAGAAAAAAACCTTTTTATACTCATTTTAAAATAAATTAAGACTTTTGCTTATACCCACAAAAGTATGGAAAATTCATACGTAATGTTAAAACCTTCAATGGGTAATAAGCACCATGAGACTAAACTGTGTAGCATTCAAAATGGTGAAAGTTGTGAAATTACACTGATCTTTTTAACCCTAGAAAGTGAATTTCTAGACTTGAAGTTTGCACCAGAATCTAACATACTTTCAATGTGAGTGGTGGACAGATTTCCCTTTGTATATGTAAAATAATGTCTTTTGAATTTCATAAAAATCTTTCCATTTCATCCACCAACCACATTTGTTAGAAGTGCTCCATTTACTTGATCTTATCTGTATGCAAAACATTTCAATTCATTTATTTTCATTTACAAAACAGGGCCAGACTTTGTCTCACAAGTTTCAGCCTAAAGGGAACACAGACTCACAAAGTTATGAACCAATGGGAAAAAGAAGTTTCAATATATCTGATTGGTAGTATAAAAATCTGAAATTCATGGGTGTGTTGTCTCATGCACAATTTATTTATTTTTTAAAACACAGAATGTAGAAGGTTAGAAAGAAACGTCCCTTAGATTCAGGTTATTTCATTTGAGGGGCTTTTTGTTTGTTTAGTTTTTAGGGAGGAGGTTAACCTTCCTTTGAAGCATCTGGTACTGGCCACTGTTAAATATAGTATATTGTCCTAGAAAGACCGCAGACTTGATATTACGATTCCCACAGTTGCATGAAAAATTGTGAGCACTGAGTATCTTTCAAGTTGGCTTAATCTATTAAGAGGTGAATCCTGGACTCTATGTCAACCCAAATAAAGGAGATTGGTGCAGAGGGATGGAATAACTCTCTGTAGGCAGCCAATGAAACAGTAGCAAAATGGCTCCACAACAGCATTAGGGCTACAGTAGCCAAGAAACTATTGCAACTCATCTCCTTCCCCCTGCTCAGTGCATATTTACATCATTTATTCTAAAATCAAATAACTTTAAAATCAAACCCATTTTTCTCCCATTCAGAAAAGACATGTTCACAATTTGTCAAAAATTCCCAAATCAAAAAAAATCACCTGAGACATTCACCACTCCCAGTTCTCTACTCACAGCTGCATCCATCAGAAACTAATTCAAACTCTGCCAAAAAAATTAAAAACTGTTGTCCAAAAATGAAGTAATAAATGCAGACACAGAACCTGAAATAAAATCCTCTCTGAGGCATATGACCTAGACAAACTGCTGTTGGACTGTGCAACGGACTCTGCAACACACACTACAAACAAAAAACAAACTTGCAGGACCTTGCACTTAAAATTAAACTGGCAAGACCAAAAGGAAAATGAAGAAGACACTGAATATACGGCAGGCTGTTGGAGAAGAAATTAAATATGTATCAACAGCCATTTCACTGGAAATTAAAATTACCATGAGAAAGGTATTTTAAAAACAAACTATTGGTAAACATATTTCAAAGAGGCAAGGAGGACTATAAAACCTGCTTCCAGGATGAACTGTTCTAACACATTTATTTAAAAAATATGCTGAAAAGCAAAATGCAGATTAAAATGAACTTGTGACTCCAAGATAGGTATTTTTAAAAGAGCTGAGAATTGTAAAGAAACAAAGTTATCTTTGCTCCACCACCCTTTACATCCTGAGAATTATTAGCACCAGGAGTTGCAAAGGACACCACCCTTTTGGCCCAGAAATTTTTTGCCAGTGGAACCCTCTACTGAATTAAAACAACTAGGATTGTCTAAATTATTTGTTTTTATTTAAGTGGTGTGAGGGAAAGAGACAACATGAGGAGTGGAAAGAAGGGGGGGAAATGTGTGAGAAGTAGAGACTGCATACAATATGGTCCAAATTAGTTTTCTCTAACTTCGGTGAAAGAATTATGTGGAATACAAAAATCCATATGTGCATGCACTGAGAATCATTACAGTACTGATATGGGAAATGCTGATGGTCAGGTGTACTTGACAGTAGCTCAGGATATGTCTACACTACCAGCCGGCGGGTAGCGATCTATCTATCAAGGATCGATTTATTGCGTGTAGTGTAGACGCGATAAATCAATCCCTGATCGCTCTCCCATCGACTGCTGAACTCTGGCTCGGCGAGAGGAGGAAGCAAAGTCGACGGGGGAACGGCGGCCATTGATCCTGAGTCGCGAGGATGCCAAGTAAGTGATTCTAAGTCAATCTAAGATACGTCGACTTCAGCTACGCTATTCTCATAGCTGAAGTTGCATATCTTAGATCGACCCACCCCGTGTAGACCAGGCGTTAGTGTTATAAGTCTTCAAATGGGAAGGACACATCAGGATAAGAATTTTTACAGTGGGATTATCACTGAGTGCCTATTAACCCACAAAATGTATAGGATCACTATAATACAATATAGTGCTCACAAAATACATAAATGTACAGCCCTTGTGGTCAAACAATAAACAATCTAGCTAAAGATTCTTTTTCCTGGCATTGAAAGACGAGTCAAACTAGACATTCAAATATGGTATCATCTCTTAATGCATGCATTTAACAACACATAGGGAAAACAGGATTTATTCATGTGCATCAAAGTAGATGCACAGCTTCTGAGAGTGTATCAGAGACAGATATCTGACTAAAAATGAACCAAAAAAACCTCTAAGAGACAATACTTATTACTGCAAAATATTACCAACATCTCTCTTTATATCTTACACAAAACCAAACAAACAAATACTGCTAATATAACTCTTAGCTTTTATTTCAATGTACTGTACTCCCTCCGGGTAGTCTGTCCTGCCTTAAAAAAAACAAGTCCCGCAAATTGGTTTGTACACTCAATAGTCAAAGAGCCTGAAAAAACTCTAAAAGTTAGTTGTATTTTAGTTTATTTTAGTGTGACATTTGGCCACTTTGAAAAATTCTAAAGGATTTTTTGTTTGAAATATTTACTTATTTTGGATTATAAATTAGATACATACAAAGACAACACCACACAAATATGGATAAGACATAGACACTACATATAATAGAACCACAGAAATGAATGGGCGATGCATAATAGATTAACAAATTTTGCATATTACGATAAGACTACATCATGGAGTATTTTGTCCACTAATATTATTAAGTAGAGTTTAATACATCGTAGTAGCATGTTTTTCAAAATATTTTATATCTTTGTAATGAGCAGAATGCCATAGTAACGTCTAACAAAACTTTTTTGGGGAAATGGAGTAACATCACTGGTTGGTTTTTTTTGTTTTTTTTGTTTTTTAAGAACTACCAAATTTGTAGATTAGTGAAGAAGTGAGAATTAGTAACACTCCCGTCTTCATGACTTGCTATGATAGAAAAATTGATAATCCAAATAGAACTCAGGAGAATCAAAGAGAAAGGCGTCTTATCAAAGTGAGAGTATATCTGATCTTTAAAAATGTCTGGATAGAAGTATCCAAAGAAACTGGCTCTGCAAACATACTGTGTATGTTTTCATTACATTCCACTGAAACTGGTTTCTAAGGACTTGCCTGGCCAGGGTGTTTTGAAGTAGTAAGCAACAGGGGCTACCTGTACTGGGAATGGGATATTTCTTTCTTTCCTAAGAGAAGAAAGTAGCGGTGATGACAGCAGCACATTGTGTGGGGAACATCACATAGGAACATAAAGTGAGATCATGTTGGCCCCATATGAAAGCGTCAAACACCATTATGCATCTAATTTTCCATTAAATCTATATAAAAAGAGAGACAGTGAGAAATAACTTCTAATGCTTTGGTCATTGGGCAGCTGTAATGACTTAAAAAATTAACATCCACACACCATTGTAGAGGAGATCACTAGGATTGGGCCTGTTGGACTCTGTCATTATAGAAGATGGGAGGCAGGTCAACCTTCTTTGATGACCCACAACTTTAGGATTTTCTCCCCCTTGATAGATATCAAAGTCCTTCAATGAAGGTAAAGATGTTGCTATCAAGGCTCTTTATTCCTATTGAAACACCTATCTTTGTAATAAGCAGAGTGTCATAGTAACATCTAACAAAACTTTTTGGAGGAAATGGAGTAACATCGCTGGTTTTGGTAT
Source organism: Mauremys reevesii (assembly GCF_016161935.1). Taxonomy (NCBI): domain Eukaryota; kingdom Metazoa; phylum Chordata; order Testudines; family Geoemydidae; genus Mauremys; species Mauremys reevesii. Next base: position 169,922,286 of record NC_052624.1, on the reverse strand, counting down.
TACAGCCTTGTTACCTTTTGAAAATAGTCTTTTTTATTGCAGTGGCTGGACTGCTTGGGTTGAAGTGTTTTAAAAATAAAATCATTACAATTTCACACAGTTTATATTTATATCTTAACTACAACAAAAGATAGACTTGGATTTGAGCCATCATCTATACCCCACTTTCCTCAAGTGTGCTGGAAGCATGCTCCTAACTTCTCATAGTGCTGTACAGGTCCTTGCTCCCTGTTAAAATGTATATTCATACATTCAAGATTGAAAATATGTCAAATACAGTTAACGTCACTTATCCCGCATCTGCCAAGCAATCCCAATGTTATTGCATACTGCAAGAACAAAGCCCACCTAATTGTATTCTAATTTCATGTACCTAGGCCTATACAAACTCTTCTTGCAAATTCTGTTACCAGGTTTGTGCATGCACAGACACACAGACTATTATTATTAATAATAACCACAGAAGTCAGTCAAGATCAGACTGTAAATATAACAACAGTCACTGCCACTAACTTAAACAAAGACACAACAAGTAAGTGGAACAACAATAGGTGGCAATGTGTACTAATGAACATAGCTTCTTTATAATAAACCCTCTAAAAATGACAAAGATATTTTTTTACAAAGTATTAGCTATCCAGTCGTAGATTTTTCAGTGTACACAACAATATAAACCCATTTAGAGACTAAAATCAAGCCCGAAAACTGGATACAGTCACCAAAAGGTAACTTGAACTAGATTCCAGAGGACTTTATAGGTCAAGAGGAGCAACTTAAAATAAACACAGATTCTGAATGTCAACCAGCATAAACAAGCTAAAACTAGAGTTATTGTATGAGCTTGCTCTGTCTGGTATCAGTCAGACTCCTAGAAGCAGGATTTTGTACCAGCTGTACTCTGTTAATCGTGCATGCAGAGAGACCAGCAAAAAGGACACTGGAGTAGACTAAACAGGACAAATCCAAAGTGTTAACAAGGACCTCTGCAATAGCAGGAGAGAGGCAATGACTCACTCTAGCAAAATTTGACATAGGGATGGTCCCAGCAGAGACAAGATACTGAAACGTCAGAACAGCTTCTAATCATAGGAGAATGCTGTAAGAGAGACTCAGTGGAAGACTGCGCTTGCTAAAACTGATGGCTCAATATCACAAACTGTAATTTTTACGGCATAATAATGCATGGCCACTTATATAGCACTTTTCATCTGTAGATCTCATAACTTGTATATCTGAATGCGGCAGTTTACAAAATGGACAGTAGAAAAATTTAAACTTCCATCGTCTATCTGCTGCTGTGAATTTCAAATAGCCAAGTTCAAGGTTGAAGTTATCCACTGAAACAGTCTTCTCTCATATCATAATAGAAAACTGACATACTCCATTAGGTGGCAGTGTAAGATCAGTCTGTTACATCTTTCTGGCTGAAAAGTTTCAGAAGCTGGCCGTGGGAAGATGCAACTATCTGTATTGAGTGGGTGGATACAGAGCTAATGTGGAATGTACTTAGCATGTCAACAATTGCTTTCATGTACAAGACTGATCCACAATGAGGACCCATGCAGCACGCAAAACAACAAACATTATTCCAAGAGAATTTCTAACCACACTAGATACAGATAGGTCTGATTGCAGTTGCTGCTTTGCAGTTGCATTCATTTTCATGGTCTGGCAAAGGTTACAAGGAAAAAACTGTAGTACACACTACCTTGTTCAGCTGTTTTGACTAGGTAGATCTATTGATATAGCAAGTAATCATTCAAAAAAAGTTGTCTGTAGGCCTGAATTTCATTAACATTTCTCCCACTGCTATCATGAAGTAGATATTGCAAATTCTTTTCTTTTTCTGTTTTAAAATTCTAGGCATTAAATCATTAACCTACCAATCTGTTCTTGTAAAAATTCTAAATGGTAAAATCAAACATACTTAGCTACCATCCCTTTTTAATTAGTATTTTTATGTTACTTTTCCCCATTTTCCAGCTCTAGGTCACTACTTGGTACCTCTTCTTCTGCTGGCTTTCTGGCTGTATTTCAATAATATCATAGCCAGCAACACACCTTGGAAAAAAATCAGATCTACTTTAAATTTCAAGCCATCAAATAAAGGTAGAAGACAACTCAATTTCTGTTGAATTCTTGCTTTACATTTACAAGCTGATGGCTACACTACAAAGCTAGAATTCAACGAGCAGACTCAATATTTTGAACAAACAACAAAACCTGGTGAAGAAAACACACTAGCGTGCACTTGAGTTCCAAAGCTGGGTAACAAAGCCCCTTCTAATTTGAACCTGCTTTTATATTTGAAGTTATAAAAAAAGACCTGACAATGGCAGAGAAGAAATTGTCTTAGGAATGTATATTTGTTTGTAAATATTGAATCAGCATAATAAAGTCATGACTGTAAATTTTTATCACCAAGTCCCGGTCTCCTTGCAAAATTAACTTAATTTTTTTGTAGGCACTTAGTTGCATTTTTATAACTACTAAGGCACCATGTGTACAAAAACAGCAGTTAGGACTTTAAAAATATGAAGGACCTAACAGTCAAAGACTGCCAATAAATACCAATTATTAAAGTTGCAGGTTGAAAGATGACAGCTTGCATGCTGGGTACACTCAAAATATTTATTAAATCCTGACTCATGCAAAAGCAGCAACAACTCTCACTTTCTTTTCTGCATTCAGACAGACTGGTCATGAAGACAACATTAAACTCCTACTTACATGTACATTACATGTACTGCTGAAAAAAAACAGTGACTCATTGAAATCACTGGCAGCAGACTCATCCACCTTCGGAAGGCATTCCCACCACTATTACCAAGTAATTCATTATTCAAAGGCCATTTTCACATAAGCCGTAACAATTCCCATATTATTTCTATTAATCAAATTCCACTTTTTCCTATCTGCTGATTATATACACAAAATCAAATACATTTTCCCTATTCATACAAACGGTTAAACATTGGTTTGGGGGTTGTTGTTTTTTAAACTAAAGGCATTCCTAAGGCTTAAGATGTTTTATCATTAAAACCTGAGTAACATATTTGGAGCCATCTTGGAAATACCAGTCTGTATGATTCACAATGCATGATTCATTTCAAAATGCATTTGCATTGGACATGGTCCCATAAATAATATTTAGAAAACCACATGAGGCAACTTTCTGTTTAAAAAGAAGAAAGCATTATGCCTGTTTTTTTAAAAAAACAGCACACAGGGCAGGTGATTTAGTCATTTCACATCATGGAACCAGCTTTTCTGTCTTACATGCTATTCTGGCATGATCCTTTTTTCTCCTGTGTCTTTACTCTAGGCCTCGTGCTTTCTGGTCCCTCTTCACCTCCTGTTACCCTGCCACCTCCCATTTTCTCTCTCTTTTCTTTAACCCCTTTCCTTCCACAGCTTCTATTGTCTACCATTATTAGCAAGGCTAGTATGCTGACATTTCCCCCCACCTCTACCAGGCAGCAAACCAAGTTGCCCACAGAGGATGAAAATTCCACAAAGTCAGACCAGTGCTGCACGCCCATGGCACACTCCTAAAGCTTGAAATTAACCCTGAGAAATGCATCCTAACTTGTGTGCATGTTTAAATAATTTAAGCGAGTCAAAGATGTTGTGTCACCTAGTTCATCTTTGTGGTAATGTGGGATTGTTCTTTATTGTATTAGGCTTACTTCTAGTCCAGTTTTAAATATGCCAAGCAATGGGGCAGCTTACACCACTTTCACTGGGATTCCAAAGCCTAGTATAGTTTATCATTAGAAAGTGTTATGCTTATAACTAGTTGGTCTAAGTTTTACCTTTCTTAATTTAATTGCATTAATCCTAATTGTGCCACCTCTTCTCCCTCGATGGTTATGCACTTCCCGTATTTGCAGACTTGTGTCCCCACTTAATCAATGGTTAGCTAAGCTATACCCATATAGCTTTTAAAACATCCTTACAAGCCAATCTTTTCAGTTTCACAACTATTTCTGTCGTCCTTTGAACTTCCTCCAATTTGTAAAAAGAAATACATAAAAAACAAACAAAAACTTTCTAGTAAGAGGTGCTCAATATTAACCACAGAATATTCCAATTACAGTCCTGGTTATTACCTCACTGCTGTATCATGGAGTACCTCAGCACATGCAGCCAAAAATTTTATTGGTCCTTTTTGCTCAGATGTCTCACTACTAATTTGTTTTGAATTCCCTCTCCTCAGTCAAACCTAAAGCTAAGTCTTTCCCAGCATTATTACTTCCCAGATTCCTCCTCCCCATTACATATCTGTGTTTGGGATTATAATTTCCCAGACGTACCTTGCATTTTTCTAAGATAATTCACCTCTTGTTGTTTTCTGCCCAGATTTTTTAGATCTTTCCACAACCTTTTGTATTATTTTTGTACCACTCCCTGCACACTAGTAACTGTACATTTTATAACATGCTACCTACTATTATTAAATTAAAGAAGATATTAAGTAAGACTGGATCCAATAGTAAACTCATCTGTACCTTCTAGACTCCTCTTTCAATTTAACATTTGTTAAATTAAATCCTTTTTTTACATTCCCTTCAGGCAGTTGTCAGTCATGTGACATTAATCATAGTCAAGCTGATCTGAATTCATTTTGACAGTTCTGAGACTGTATCCAAGGGTTTATCAAAATAAAGCCAATCTTAAAAATAACCAAGTCATGAGCAATAAGCAGCACTGGTTTATGAAGACTAGATCTTGCCTGACAAACATTTGTTTGGATACAGTTACAAAATTGACAGATGAATGGAAAGCAGACAATGTAACAGATTTGGATTTTCTAGACATGATTGCTCTCTCCATATTTTACTATGGATAGGATTCAGACTTTGAGAGAACAGTAATTGCCTGGATTTAGGGTGGTAAGAATTCAAGTATTTTACAGAAATAATTGTGGAAATGAAGATATTCAAACTTGAACGATGATAATTATTTAACAGAAGATTTTATCCATTGTGGCAAGAATAAAGGGACAATATCCTAATTAAATACCAAATGCATACATAGTTATGATAACCATTTCAAAAGGTACACTGTCAAATCTGAGAGAGGCCAAAAATTAGTACTTTCAGCTTTCTTGATTCACAAGTGTGCGTCATGCTGCCCCATTCTTGTGCGAAGGAGAAGATACTGAAATAGTTTCTCCGTCGCTACTCTGAAGAAATGGACAGAGAGATCACAAACAAGCCATGCACTCCAGACAGAATGGATCCCATAGTAAAATAGTCTAATTTTACACAGCCTTTGTTTTTGAAGGGGCTGATATCTTACTTCCGAAGAATTTTATTTCTAAATGCTATTTTAGGTTCCATTATGTTTTGGGCACTGGTAGTATCCCTTTAAAGCCCTATGACAGATTTATAATAAGGGAGTAAGTTTATTACAGAGCAATTTTATAAAGTCTACAATATTTGTGAACAAAAGCCAAGGGGTTTGTGGTTAGAAACCCATATTAATGTTTCAATAAAAGTAAACTAGTTGATGGATACATAAAACATATTTCACATTGCAATACTAGCAAGAGGTAAATATCTAAACGTGCTTAAAAGCTCCACAGAACTCAAGCACAACACTGAGAGTTCTATAACTGCAACGTATAAACCCTTAGACCCTAAATTATTTGTCAATCCCAAAACTGTAAACATCACAAGGTTCAATTAACTAGGCTCTCAGATTATCTGACTTTCTTATCGATCACCCAGTAATATAGACAAAAATTAGGATTACCAAACACCACTGAATACTAGGTATTGTGCCATCAGCTAATTGAATTTTCTTGTCTTTCCCCACCCTTTAAGCTGTTAAACTTTTCTGGAATTCATATAATGATATATAGAAAAAACCACTAAGAAAGTGGATTAAAGGCATTTGGTACTCACTTGTCTATCTCAATACCAAGCGGATTAGCTGGGCGTAGAGACAAGGGGGGAATCCCTTTGTTCCTGTCAGTGCGCATGTCATAATAGTTCATTTCATCAACCCAGACAGCAGACTGATCCAAGATACCTAGAGAAAACAAAGCACATATCCTTAAAACAACAAAGGCTGTCCAGCACCATCAACTTCGGCCATACTGAAGTAATTTGAAAAAGACTGAAAAATATAAAATGCGTGCCTATGTAATATTTTGGAAGATACAGAACAAAACAACCTGGATACAATTATGCTAAACTATTCGCTTAGAGTAGCTGGAAAGGTATCAATGGCAGGGCATCACACCTTACATCTCACAGACTGTACTGTTCTGTTTAAGATACAAAGTACCAACACGGACAAGTTAACAGAAAATAATAAAATAGCACTTTTCCAAGTCTTTTACTCATCACCTCCAACCCTGTCACGCGCCAAAGATACCAGCTGCTAATGTGGTAGTCTCTCTCTTTTCATAAATTTTGGGGAAGATTCCTCATTTTCACCACTCAGCCAGAATAAAAGTTAACTCTGGTCACAAGCCCCTTAGCTAGCAAGTCCCCCAGTATGTGGCAGTCCTCAATGACTGTAGAGCAGAGAGAACTGGCTTCCTCCCAACAGTTCAAGCATAGGGAACATGTCAAGGCCCTCAGTCTTTTGGCAAAACACAGATTTCTTCCTCCCCCAAGACTTCCCCCTCCCACGAGTTTCTAATAAAGTTTGAAATATTAATATTTGGATTGTAAAACAATAGAACAGCTCTGGAGAAAGTATGTGTTATTTAACTGCCATTGGAACCACAGAAAACAAGAACCTAAACTGTTGCTTTTGTGTAGCCTTTATATAAACAGTGCCTGTCTTAATTTCTCAATGATCTAGATTGGATTCTAATTTTTTTTTTTATTCAAAGGACATTTTTGACAGGATTGCAGATGAAATTTGGGGTTAGACTACTTGACAACATTCTTAATTATTAAACAACATACTAGAAATACCCCAAAAAGAAAGAACGAACGAAAGGTAGGTGGGTGGGTGGGTAGGTAGGTAGGTAGGTGTGTGTGTGTGTCTGTCTGTCTGACCAGGTATTAGTTGCTAATGTTGCTTAATCATAACAGCATCCAACATTCAACTCCTTTTTCAAAAGGCTAACAGTCAGAAGGAACCATAGGTGTACTGTCCACACCTTCCTTTTGTGTCTTTTACTGATTCATTAGGCTTAACAGCCCATTAAAGAACTTGATTACTGGGACTGTTGTTTTTGCAAGTATTAATATCCATTCTAAAGGGTAGGAGTGTGTGAAGGAAACCGAAGAGTTTTCGCTTTCAGAAGAACAGATGCCTTCAATGACCAATGTATAAGTATACCTAAAAGGCAGATTTCAACCCAAAATTTGTATTGTTAGTATATACTTTGCAAGTACTAAACAAGTAAAGAGTAACTAAGGAACAACTATCAGTGGGTTAAATTTTATAAATAACTGTTATTTACAAAACCAAAGACAGCTAGTCAATTTTCATTATTTAGCAAAAATAACTAACTTTGAATGAGGCAAAATACCTATTTTCTCAGGTTTCAGGAGTTTGAAGGAAACAGTCGAAGTTCCTCTGCCACCTGATTTTGTAGTGACAATAATGTCCCCCTTATCATTTTTAGCTTGTCCCACTCGACACACTATTTTACTGGCAGACATCCATTCAGCAGTCAGCAGACAGTTGTGTCCGCAGATTGTTAAACCTGGAAATCAAAGACTTATTGTGAATAAAACTGATGAAATACAGTCTGTCTTATAATAGTTAGTTTTCTGTTTATCTAGACATGTTATAAACAAATAAAAGAATTCTGCCAATCCTGTCTTTTATAATTTAGATGGATAATATTGATGTTTACATTTAAGTATTTTTTCCTATTTTTATGCATTTAAACTTTCACAGTTGTAGAAAATTATGGGAGGGGGAGGTCAGACAATTATTTAATGACAAATAGACAGATTCAAACTATTAAGCGTTATAAACTGTTAAAACACAAACTGTCATCATATGTCAAAATATACAAAGTAAATATCCTTAAATCAATAAATCGGACCCGTTGTTACTATTCATTCCCTAATCCATTTGTAATAAGTCTAATTCAAAAATGTAAACAACTAAGAAGTTCTCAAGCAGCATTTTTTGTACTTGGCCTGTCTTTACATTTTGATTACCATCAATGTAAGTATTTGTTGCGGGTTTGTGTCTGTACAATGAAATCAATGTTTACTGACAACTACTGATAAAAATCTAATCCTTCCAAGCCTAGTTAGAGATAATTGAGGTACTCTCATCTACTAATATGTACCTCTTTTATAGTACTTTGTAGATCCAATACAGTAAGGAAATCATGGGTATATTTTTCAAAAGCACACAGGTCACTTAAGAACTTAAGTCCTATTGATTTTCAGTGGGAGGTAGGCACTTTTGAAAATAGGACTTAAGCTCCTAATCATTTAGGAGCTTTAGAAACTGTTTCTCCCTATGTACTAAGTACATTGCTGATCAGCCTCTATATCTTCAAAACACTGCACAAATATTAATTATTCAGTTTTCAGGTATAGGTGTCTAGATTAGCTCCTGCCCCAGTACAGATGGTACATCACTGTAATCAGACAATGCCAGGTTGTTGTTTTTTAAATTGGGTTGGTTTGTATTTTCAATTTCTAGAAACCTCTTACCAATTTAACAGATACTTACATGAAAAAGGTCCGCATGTGTTGCACAGCCCCAAATATTTCACACTTTCTTTTGTCATAATTTAATTCTTTGACCGTACACAGCAGACAAATTTGGCAGGTTTGAGTCAGATCGCACATCTCTACCTGGCCAAATTCATTTTTTTTAAGGGGACTAAAATGATTTTTACAAGCGAGTGGAATATTCAGAAATAATTCTTTTTAAAATGTACAGGGATGGTAGATAAATTATGCATTTTTTGACAGTGACCATCCACAGCCTTCTTCATTCTATTCAACCAACAGAATGGTATCCAATACTGATTGCAGTACCTCTCCAGTTAATGCACTGAATGAGAGCACCCTTTTCTGGCAATGACACAATGACACCATTTGTGGAATATTACTAGAAGCTATGGGAAACTAATCTGATCAACATAATAAGGGAGTTTATATGATGGAAACAGATGTGCAGTGAGGTCACATATAGGCCTGGGTGACTATTGTGATACTGTGACTGGAGTTGGGCAAGGATCTGTGTTATTTAACAATTATCTTTGAATTAGCACCCGACTGGGTGATGAAGAGGGCAACAAAAGGCACTATGGATGGTGTAAAATAGATTAGCAGAGATAAGTTACATGAGTTTGACTTTGCTGATGAAATTGCTTTATTAAGTATGATGTGGCACTGAATGATTCCCCTCATATCAGATGTAAAACAGGAAGCAGCAAAAATTGGATTGAAAGTAAAAATCTGGACAACAGATTCAAAGATGTATGGGAATGGAAAAGAAATCACACAGGTAGAAGAGTTCAGCTATCTGGGGAATGTGATGACATTTGAAGGGGACTGTGAAAGATATTGATACAAGATTAGGAAAAGCAAACAGAGGTCTTTTCACATTAAACTAAACCATGACTATACCATGTGACTGTACTGAGCTCACTACTGTACAGAGCAGAGACAGTGGCTAACACAAAGCGATTGATGGGTAATCTCCACAGATGGCTGAGGAAGATATTACACATTTCATGGAAAGACAAAACAACAAATGCAAGAGTAAGGACTTGACAGAGCAGGACATGTTAGAAAATATCAAAAACAAAAAAAGGCTTGGGTGATTTGGACATGTACAACATATGGAAGATTGGAGCAAGTGTTAAGCAAGCATTGTACCTGTGGGAGGAAGGAAAAAGTGAGGAAGACCAAGGAAGAACTGGCAGAAGACAGTGACATAGTAAACCGAATGTGCTGGCATCACCTGAAGTACTACAAAATTAGTGAGTGACCGTAATCAATGGAGGAACTGGACTCCCAGATGTGTCAGTGGTACCAGAGAAACTAAGATCTAAAGTAAAGGTGACCAGCAAAGAAATAAATCTTGTCTCTGTGCAGTTGTGTGTTATTGGGTTGTGGTGTTTTTGTTGTTGTTGTGGTGTTTTTTTTGGGGGGGGTGGGAATAGGGCGGTTGCTTTTTTGTAATAAATTAACAAGGAAGGAAGGAAAGGAAAGGTTTTATGTTTGCGTTTTGCCTTCAGAATGTATGAAATATCAAACCCTGTCTTTTCTGGCTTTTGCCCAGAATTTTTGGAAGGACAAAAATAAGAGGCTGGAGTGAAACTTTTCTCAGCCCCAACTGAAAAGGTGTGAGAGTTGAATCTTTAACAAAGAACTTTTTCCCAAGTGTGTGATAGGAGTTTGAATTAAGTAGGTGCTAAAAAAATAATAAAGAAATAAAGAAATCAGACTTTGAAACCTGGGCAATTGAGAGGGAAAGTGATTTTTAGTCACTGTTTAAAGACTCTTGTCTTATGATATAATTGCCACTAGTCTGTCAAGTATACATAAAGTCATCCCACAAAACCAGGGTAGACAACAGCAGACTTTTCTAGTGTAAAGACTAGCAAGGGGGAAAAAGCATTTTTTTTTTTAATTATAACAACATTCAGAATGTCTTTATACATCAAAAGAAGCAAAAAAGAGCAGCCTGTTTCCTCCTTTGTAGGTCAGTTTTAAGGTTCACTCAATAAGATTCATTTCATTACTATTTAATTTAACTTGATGGAATAATTTAACTTGGATTTTAACTAAAAAAATGTAGGAAATGTTTATACTTGTGCAAAATCGTTTGAAGATTTCTACATTATTTAAGCGTTTTTTTCCTGCCTTCAATTTTATTTCTTAAATAAATATTACTACTCAGGGAACATGGGACTTAAGAAGTCCACTAACTTAAAAATTTGCTATGATCGGCTTCACCTCAAAGAATAATAAATGACATGGCACTGTAATGTATGTGCTCTTCATTAATGTTTTGCATACCACACTAAATATAGTACCGGCATAGGGCTAAAACTTTACAACTGACAAAAGATCTCCCTCAATACATATTTGAATCCAGAAACAAACTTGTTCCCAAATGACAGAACCTCCTTATAAATGAAAAGTATTTTCTTAAATTTTTTGCAAGTGTTTTTACAGTTTCATAAGTTTCAAAGTCGCAAGTGACTTACAACCTGGTTGTCTTTAACAGAATGATGTAAAAAGGCACATTCTCTTTCTTCATACATGTGGCATTCAGTTTATTCCCAAGCACATAACATTTTCTACTTTTTATTGTATTGTAATGCTTTTTGGCAGCAGGTGGTAAGGAGAGTTTAACTGAGGTTTATAAAAATATTAGGCCTGAATCCAACAAAGACTTGCAAGTGTGAGTACTCCCATCGTGTGTAACTCTTTGCAAGATTGGGATCTTAGGGAATGTCTGTGCTGCAATAAAAAACCCATGGCACTGAGTCTCAAGGTATGTCTACACTACGGGATTATTCCGATTTTACATAAATCGGTTTTGTAAAACAGATTGTATAAAGTCGAGTGCACGTGGCCACACTAAGCACATTAATTCGGCGGTATGCGTCCATGTACCGAGGCTAGCGTCGATTTCCGGAGAGTTGCACTGTGGGTAGCTATCCCGTAGCTATCCCATAGTTCCCGCAGTCTCCCCTGCCCATTGGAATTCTGGGTTGAAATCCCAATGCAAAAACAGTGTCGCGGGTGATTCTGGGTAAATGTCGTCACTCAATCCTTCCTCCAGGAAAGCAATGGCAAACAATCATTTCGCGCCCTTTTTCCCTGGATTGCCCTGGCAGATGCCATAGCATGGCAAACATGGAGCCCGTATTGCCTTTTGTCACTGTCACCATATGTGTACTGGATGCTGCTGACAGACGCGGTACTGCACTGCTACACAGCAGCATTCATTTGCCTTTGCAAGATAGCAGAGATGGTTACCAGTCACATTGCACCGTCTGCCATTGTAAATTGGTGATGAGATGACGGTTATCAGTCGTTCTGTACCGTCTGCTGCTATCATGGGTGTTCCTGGCTGGCCTCGCTGAGGTTGGCCGGGGGCGCATAGGCAAAAATGGGAATGACTCCCCGGGTCATTCCCTTCCTATGTTTTGTCTAAAAATAGAGTCAGTCCAGCCTAGAATATGGGGCAAGTGTACTAGAGAACCAGAGAGCACAGCCGCTCCGTGTCAGAGCCCCAGAGATCCCGCAGAAATGATGAGCTGCATGCCATTCTAGGGGGTGCCCCTGCAACAACCCCACCTGTTGGTTCCCTCCTCCACCAACCCTCCTGGGCTACCATGGCAGTGTCCCCCCATTTGTGTGATGAAGTAATAAAGAATGCAGGAATAAGAAACACAGACTTTTTAGTGAGATAAAATGAGGGGGAGGAAGCCTCCAGCTGCTATGATAGTCCAGGCAGGACAGAATCTTTTCTTTACACATGAAAGGGGGGCGGGGGCTGATGGAGCTCAGCCCCCAGTTGCTATGATGAGGACGGTTACCAGCCATTCTGTACCATCTGCTGGGAATGACCAGAAGTCATTCCTATTTTTACCCAGGCGCCCTCGGCTGACCTCACCGAGGCCAGCCAGGAGCACTCACAGGATGACGACGAGGAGGACTATCAGTCCTTTTGCACTGTACCGTCTGCCACCGGGGAGGGGAGGGGAGAGGATGCTGTGGTTTAGCGCTGCAGCACCCTGTCTACCAGCAGCATGCAGTAGACATAGGGTGACATTGAAAAAAGGCGAGAAAAGATTTTTTTCCCTTTTCTTTTGCGGGGGGGGGGAGGGGGCAGTGTGTAAATTGACGACATACACCCTGAACACCCGGGAAAATGTTTTTGACCCTTCAGGCATTTGGAGCCCAGTCAAGAATGCAAATGCTTTCCAGAGACTGCGGGGACTGTGGGATAGCTGGAGTCCTCAGTCCCCCCTCCCTCCCTCCATGAGCGTCCATTTGATTCTTTGGCTTTCCGTTACGCTTCTCACGCAGCACTGTGCTGTGGCCTCTGTCTATCATAGCCAGGAGATTTTTTCAAATGCTTTATCATTTCGTCTTCTGTAACGGAGCTCTGATAGAACAGATTTGTCTCCCCATACAGCGATCAGATCCAGTATCTCCCGTACGGTCCACGCTGGAGCTCTTTTTGGATTTGGGACTGCATGGCCACCCGTGCTGATCAGCTCTCCATGCTGGGCAAACAGGAAATGAAATTCAAAAGTTCGCGGGGCTTTTCCTGTCTACCTGGCCAGTGCATCTGAGTTCAGATTGCTTTCCAGAGCGGTCACAGTGGTGCACTGTGGGATACTGCCTGGAGGCCAATACCGTCGATTTGCGGCCACACAAACCCTAATCCGACATGGCAATACCGATTTCAGCGCTACTTCTCTCGTCGGGGAGGAGTACAGAAACTGGTTTAAAGAGCCCTTTATATCGATATAAAGGGCCTCATTGTGTGGACAGGTGCAGGGTTAAATCGGTTTAACGCTGCTAAGTTCGGTTTAAACGCGTAGTGTAGACCAGGCCTCAGAGTTCAGGTCAGCTGACATGGGATCACAGGACTCGGCTGAGGGGCTAAAAATAGCAGTGTAGACGTTTGGGCTCAGGATGGAGCCCGAGCTCTGAGACCCTCCCCACTCATAGGGTCTCAAAGCCTGGGCTCCAGTGGAAGCCAGAACTTCTACACTGCAAGTTTAGAGCTCCACAGCTTGAGCCCCACAAGCCCAAGTCAGCTGACCCGGGCCAGCCACAGACGTGTAGATGTACTTTTAGACACTCCCCAGAATAAGCTAAATGTTAAATAAGCTAAGATAAAAATTACAGTGACTTTCAACTCTCCTACATCAACACAGAAGATGATTAGCAGCAAAGATTTGAAAGAAGACTTATTTACACTGTAAAATAATGCACAATTGCCCAGGTGTATTATTGGAGGGGCTGTGGTGTGGCATAGCGTGACTTCAAGTGGCAACACAGAGTCCAGGTGAATTAGCTGGAGTGCTAAAAAGTACAACAAAAACTGTGTATATATAGTGCCTTTTACCTACATATATCAAAGGTTTTTTTTTTGTTTGGTTTGGTTGTGTTTTTAAACAAATATTCACTAAGCGTCAACATCCTGGTCAGAGCAGGAAAATGTTATTATACTCTTTTTTTAGATGGCAAACTGAAACACAGTAAAGTTAAACAATTTGAACACAGACACAAGCCACTGGCAGAGTAGGGAACAGAACTTGGGCGTTCTGTTCTACAATCATGGGGTAAAATCCTGGTTCCATTGAAACCAAGGACAAAACTCTCATTGGCTTCACTACAGCCAGATTTCACCCAACTACAAGACAAACCACCTCTGGCAGAAGTAATAAGTTACACATATATTTAACGTGTATATTACCAATTCAAAACCATCTTTCCAAACTCATGGGGATAACTGTATATTATCATACTACACATTGTGTATTTCCTCTGAATGTAAAGATATCAGAATCTGTCACCAAGCAGCTTCTTGCAGTCTAAAAATGTGGAATGCATCAAACCATTTCTTTGAATTTACCTATGAGGTCTGTTGGCCCAGTTCCCAGGTTTTCTCCTCTAATTGTGACTTTTGTCCATGAAATCCCTTCATTGGGAGAGATACCAGTTACAAGAGGGGGCTGGCGTGATCGAGACATGATATTTTCCTTCTGTGATTGGAAATCCAGTTACTCAGCAATCTGTTCAATAAGGAACAATAAACACAGTATGTAAGTATTTACAAAATAATTACACCAAAAACTGAAAACATTAAAATTGTAAAACTAAACATCTTTTAAAAATGTTTTTATAAAAAACAGATAGTTTTCACCACACATTTTAATCTTTTTATATTAATGACTAGATGTCCTTGCATTTACACACATGTATATTCAATAACTCCAGTTCTGCATTAAGTATGGAAAGTAAAAATCCCCAAAAAGATACATTAGAAACAAATCCATTAACATTCATAATGGTAAGTCAGAGTACACCTGTATAAGGTTATAGTAGTAAGAATTAGGAAGAATCTACTCAGTCAAGTCCATCCTTGGCTTAGATCAGAGGTATGATTACGTATGTTCACAACCACAACACCCCCCTTCCTGGAGAGGGAAAGGATTCCTCAGGAGTAGTTTAGATAAATGATTAGCGTTTATCCAAAATGGAAACCACTCTTACTCTGCAAGTAAGAGACAGCTCCCGATACCAACATAAAGGAGAAATCAATATTATCGACAACAATATAAAAAAATCCTATCTGGCCCAGGACAATATACGTTTTGAATACGTATTCAAACAGCATGTGAAATTATTTGAGAACCATTTCCAGAATAGTATCATTTTGCATTTCAAATCAGGAACCTGCCTGAATCATTTCAGTTATCCCAGCAGTCATAAACACTGTGTCATGCAACTCATACTTACTCCCTAATTAATTCTGATACTAAACTTCTTGCTGTTTATTAGTAACTTTCATTTGTGAAGCTTTGCAAGCCACAAAGCAGATGCACAGGGCTTGAAGCAACATTATCTCCCACTGGGTTCTTTCTGCAGCTGCTGCACAGGGATTCAGTCCAAAGAAGCAAATAGGTCCTGTAGTAACTTTAACAGTAAAGAAAGGGGCAAGCATAGCTGGGTTCGGGGACAGCGATCCACATATGACGACTCCTGTGTCAAGGGATATATGGATCACTTCATCTATTCTGTGACCCCCTAATCTTGCCAGGCAGGACAATTTAAAAAAAAAAAAAAAAAAAAAAAAAAAACTCTGAGGGGGAACCTCACAGCATTTAGTCCCCTCTGCACAGCCTTCCACCAGTGGCTCTTGAGGAGAAGATGATCTGTCATCATGTATTTATAACAGGAACTCCTCTAGTCCAGGCAAGCCGATAACCAAATATGACACCTGAAAAAAAAATGGCCGAAACCTTTCAGCACAACTTAAATAGATGCTAGTGAGAACATGACAGGATGTGATCCATGACAAATGACTTCTGAGTAGTCCAAAAATATATTGGTTTATGGTATAAGATAATATATTATGAAAGTAACAAAAGTACAGGTACTGTACAATATAAAAGTCAGGCCTGGTGGCTGTCCAAAATGGATTAAAGCTATCTGTGCAACCTTAATTTAACCTCTTTGTGCATATGCATTATGAGTGGGGCCCTACCAAATTCACTGTCCATTTTGGTCAATTTCCTGGTCATAGGACTTTAAAAATAATAAATTTCATGATTTCAGCTATTTAAATCTGAAATTTCACAGGGTGTAATTGTAGGAGTCCTGACCGAAAAAGGAGTTGTGGGGGGGGTGGGGTTAACAAGGTTATTGCGGCGGGTGGGATTGCGGTACTGCTACCCTTACTTCTGTACTGCTGCTGGCAGTGGCATTGCCTTCAGAGCTGGGCAGTTGGAGAGCAGTGGCTGCTGGCTGGGATCCCGGCTCTGAAGGCAGAGCCGCTACCACCAACAGTGCAGAAGTAAAGATGGCATGGTATGGAATTGCGCTATTGCCTGCAGAGCTGGGCCTTCAGTCAGCAGCCGCCACTCTCTGGCCACCCAGCTCTGACAGAAACAGTGGAGAATTAAGGCCGGCAAAGCATGGTATTGCCACCTTTACTTCTGCGCTGCTGCTGGCGGGGCACTGCTTTCAGAGCTGGGCACCTGACCAACAGCCGTCGCTCTCCAGCCGCCCAGCTCTGAAGGCAATAGTTTATCCACTCACAGACTATTTTTTGGATGGGATTCCTACCTCACTCAATGCACAGGATGGGCAGGGCTCACTTAATAAGCACCTATTCAATATTTTGTTTTCCCTTCACTGTTCAATGCATGACCCCAAGCTGTGCTTACTACACGCTACTCAAACCCTATTCTGAAGACAGGATTATTAATTTCCTCCAGGCCTTTCCTATGGTGCTCATCACTACAGTCTCTGAGTGATTCATAAACATTAACTAACTTTCACAACACCCAAATGAGAAGGGGGTATTATCATTCCCATTTTACAGATGAAGAACTGAGGTTCAAAGAGATTAAGGTCAAAAGTAATTTTGGTAACCAATTTGAGATGACTAGGACATGATTTTTCAGAGTACTCTGAACATATGAAGTGCTATATAATACTAAGTACAGCTCCCATTCACTTGAGTTGTAACTGTGAATGCTCCACACTTCTGCAGATCAGACACCAAGATCTCAACTCAGGCACCCAAAAAATGAGGAACACAAAATTAGTGACCACCATGAAAAGTTTGGTCAAATGACTTGTCGAGCATCATATAACAACACCATGGTAGAGACAGGAATAGAATCCAATTTTCCAGGGCAGCAATCAACTGCTGACACACGACACACCACCCATTTTCTGCACAAATGACGCAGGGTCCTACAGACAAGTCTCCTTCACTATACAACCCTGTTTAATCCCCCGAGCAGGCCCATCCTGTGCACTGAATGAGGCAGGGGGTCTGTGCAAAAAATACTATGTAATCATGGCACAGAAACTGTATCATAATGCATATGAACAAGGGGGCCGAATTAAATCAAATGTATAATCTTAATTCTGGCATTTCCTAGCTTTTGGGGGCTTGGTATTGCAACTTAATAATGTTCTTTTAACACAATTTTTTAGTGTGTAATTTCCTACATTTTTGAAATACAGGGAGTCCTCTGACTTAGGACACAATTCGTTCCTCAGAATTGTGTTGTAAGTCGAAACTGTTTTCCCATAGGAATCAATAGTATGAAGCGGGGATTGGTTCCTGAACCAAGGTCTGATACACTATGTACTAAATGAATTATAGATAAGTAATGTTGCAACGTCAATGTATTTACTCTACACTGTATTTTGTAAACATATAAACTCACATATGCTGCTCAGATGCTGGCAACACAGGCTCAGAAAGCCAGGGAGAATGGCACACATGTTGAGCTTCAGACAATCACTGCTCAAGCTTTCTGATTGGCTCTCCACCCCAGGCTCAGACAATCAAAAACAAGCAGCAACCGTACCCAGCAACAAGCTGCCCTGCTGCCTCAAAGCCAATCAGAAGTGACACCTTCCAGCTCCATACCAGTATAACGCAACCAGGAAGTGATTTCAAGTGAACTTTAGGCAAATTGAGCATCGTAAGGGCAAACCAACCATCGTAGGGGAGAAATGGGCACTCAATTGAAAAGCATCATAAGTGGCGTCCATGGTAAGTCAGGTGTCATAAGTCTGAGGACTCCCTGTAGTCAACTGAAAAAACATAAATTCTATCATGTGTCATCATATTGACACCCACATGGATCAGCAGCAGGGTTGGAACCCTTTATATCCACTGTGCAGACCTCAGTCACTTGATCTAGTGGACTGATAGCAGTAGTAGGTAGTCATCCTCTGTGGACCGGCACTAGAGGTGGGATGAGACACTTTGCCAGAGGATTTCATAGTTATGTGTTGATAGCAGAGGAATGGCGAGACTCTGGAATCTTGGGCTCCATTCCAGGCTCTGAAGTGGAGTGTGAAGGGGGCACAGACTTCTCTGTCCATTCCCCTTTAGTTTGACCCCTTTGCACCATCCCTTCCAAACTGTCCCTGTCCTAATCCCCTTCCCCACTACTAGCCATTCCTAGCCTCCACTCTTCAGTCTTCTCATTCAAAATCCTAGTCCCAGTTTCCTTGCCCAGCAAATCCTCGTCTCACCCATCCCAACAGCTTATCCCAGTCTTTCCCACAGTCTCCTAGCCCTGCAATTCAAGTGCCCACACCGTATCCTTTTCCCCAGGCTCTCAGGCCATGCAGTCCCAGTTTCCCCCTCCTTGCTCATCCGATGTCTCTCTTCCCCACCCTGGCCTCCATTTGCCTGCTCCGCCTTATCTCAGTGTGTGTCACCCCACCCCTGCTTCTTTTTCCCCCAGTGTGTTTTTGTAAAAAAGTGACAGTTCTCCCCTCACCCTGGGCTCTCTGTCCTAGCTATCTCCCCACTCTGCTATCCCCAGTCTCCTTGCCTAGCCAGTCCCAGTCTCACTACAATTCCAACTCCCTCTCCATCCCCCAGTTCCAGTCTTCCACCCCTAAGTGCATTGTTCACATCTATTCCCTCTCCGCCCACTTTCTGGTTCAGCTCTTGTCCCCTCGGCATTCCATTCAGATAGCTTCCTCTTCTTCAATGCCTGGGCATCATTAGAAGAGGGCATTGAGAGCACAGAAGAGACAGGCTCCTTGCTCTTAGTTCCTGTGCCCAGGCCAGCTGGGAACTGCGGTTTCAGTGAAAGTCTTGCTCAGACCCAGGTTGCAGTATGCTCAGTGAGGACAGAATCTTCAGAGAATTAAATTGCTAGGCTGTAGCAAGTCTCTGAGCATGTGCGAACTGTGATTTTTTATTTTATTTTATTTTATTTTTTACAACTTGCCCAAATTTGGGTGGATTTTCACAGGGACAGCAAAAAGCACATCCTGAGAAATTCTCTGGCCAAATTTCAAATCCCTGCACCAAACAACAGTAGCTAGAACTTCTCAGTAAAAAAAGCTGTAAGAATTGTTATTAACATGGGCAAAACAATGTATTTTTCACTAGCCTCAGTCTCAAAAGTGGCTGAAATGTTTTGAATGACATTTTCCAAAAACAGCCTGAGGCAGGCACCAGACATTCATAATTTCAGCCAAAATAGTTACAATTTTGCAAACTTATAACCAAGTACCAAATGAAAATATCTCATAATGTGAAATGTAAAGCAACCTTAATAATAGGAGCTCTGCCTCTAATAAATAAGATGTTCAAAGATTAAGTACATGTGTATCACAAGTTTTGTGCCTATTGCCAAGTTTAAAAATACTAGTTTTTTTGGAAATTTTGACTGCATTTCCCACATGGATCAAAGGTAGCAGTTATCATAGGCCCAGATTCATCCCTTCCTGTGGAAACAGATCCAGGGAGAAGACAATATTGTCGGCAGAGGAGATGGTCTTCCTTCCTCCAAAAAGCTGGCTTTGGAGACTACTCTGAAACTTGAAGGATAACAGGGCCATCTGTGAACACGTCGTGTCTCTCTGGTCCCTGACAGACTCCCCATGCCTTCTCAGGTCCAGAGTTTGATGACTCCACTAGAGACCTACAGATATTTCCCCAGAATCAAAGAATCCTTGAAATGTAAGGATCTTGAGAGGTCACCTAGTCCAGCTCCCTATGCTGAGACAGGATAGAAGAGAAGAGATCTTGCAGCCTAGGACTGTATTATTCTCTTTGAGTGATTTCCACAGGGCCAGAAGGAAAATACTGTGCATTCTCCAGTAGCCTGCCCACCTAATCTCTATCCCCTCCATCAGTGTGGAGAGATCTCCACAGGAAGTAGAGGGGTATGACAGTGCCATGGAGGTTGCTAAGCACCCCACTTCCACAGGAATTGGAAGACAGATGCATGGATCTGAGTGAGATCATCTGGACCATTATATTCATTGGACACATTTAGAGAGATTTATATAGAATTTTAAAACAAAGACCAAAACACAGGTCAAAATAGAGGACTCTTCAGAGCCTCACTAGTAATGTGGGGGAAATCTCTAGAAGACAAAATGAAACAGAAAAAAACTATTTTGTTATTGCTTGATTTTTCTTCACCAGAAAAATTTTCAGTTTCTTTTTACTGGGGATAGTGAATCTTTCAAAATATCTGGGCATACAGGTAATGTGTTGGAATTAAGACTTAATTCAAAAGTAATATTAAAACATATTTTGCTGGATTTCAGAAACTAGCACTTGATCTCTTTCCATGATGAGCTGAATATATGTAATAAAGATGTTGAGCCTTCTGAAGTCTAACATTTTTTCTAAAATATTTCTATATTTATTGCAGAACTGCTTTAAAAATATTTCACTGGAATAGAGAGCCTGAAATAAATCTCAAAATGTTACAGCTGGACTATAGCATTCAGACTGTCTAGAGCAGCTGAGTTTTTATTTACAACAATTGGCTTCATTATTTCACAGAATAGGTAAAGGAATTCTATATATATATATATATCCTCTCCTAGCTACAAAAAGAGTGAGCAAGTGCTTGGGACCATTCCGCTAAAGAAGTTTTGTTCTGTATTTAGATGTATAATATTAAACAGAGCACGAGAGAGAGAGAGAGAGAGAGAGAGTGCACACGCGTGAGAGAGAGAGAATGTACCTAGGTCTTAGGGCACTTATATAAACAAACAGAAAGATGCAGAATTGTATGGGTTTGTTAACACTGGTGTAGAAGGGACAATGTAAAATAAAATGTTAAACAGTATGCTTCAAGGATCCCAACTACTGCACAGATATCTACTAGAAATAACACATACAACATTATAATCAATTTGCCAAATCTCTACAAATAATAGTTATCATTGCAGTTAACCTTCCAGTAAACTTGACTCGTGAAAACAATATAGAAATTATTCTCTCCATTCTGCTACCTGGAGCTTACACCGTGCTTTTCTAATTCATGGTTTTACTAGAAAGTAGAATTCTGGTTTTACTTCCCATCCCCTCACTTGCAGTGACTATTTGCCAATACCCAATATTTACCTGACTATTTATAAGTCTGCCCTGACCACGGGCTTTTATATTCTAATTGATTCCTTCTGCATATTTCTAGGATGGAAGAAGTGATAATCAAGTAGGGAAAGGTAAGACTGGCACTTTTTAAAAAGGAGACTCAATGAAGGAGGACACAACGGATTGTCAGAAATGAACAAAGAATAAAAATATTTGCATTAATTATATTTAAAAAAGCAATATTTTCAGGCTTTCTAGCATTATTGCAAATGTAAAGACCATGGATTGGAACTTATAACACTGACCATTAACATAACACATTGTATACTGAATGGTATTTTTCTGTCAGCATTTCCTCACAGGAAGGCCCTTGTTCCGTGTACAGCCCAACTGACTAAAGTAGTACAGCTAGTCTCAGTGGAGCACTGTGTTGTAAAGGTCATCAGACATAGATCCAATTGTAGGATCGAGCCCCTAATATAATCAAATCAGCAGTAAAAAATCACGAACAAAAAACCAACTCAATACCCACTAATCTTCAGTGTCAGAAATTTCCCACCCAAATTCAGTAAACAATAAAGCTCTAACACAGCTATATTTGAGATCCTAAGTTCTTCTGTGTAAAGTATAAAAGAACTTGTCAGAAGGTCCTGAACAGAAAGTACCACGGTATTCCAGTTATCCATAAATACTAGAACAACATGAGCGAGAACAAGGCAAGTTTCCCCACACTGCCCTGGCAATGTGTCTTGATTGTTACACATAGGGACCACTTCTACTGGCTAGAAGGGGAAAGAAGATACAGTAGTTCAATCCATTTGGTCACTGGCATCCTTGCTAAGACTCTCAAGGATGGTTTGTATATATGATGCAATGTGTATGATGCAACCTGTCCAACAGGAACTAGATTGAGACCACCCATTCATGTCACATAGTTCAAAAAAGCCATTAGCTAAAAATGATTCTAACTCAGTAGTCATCAAATTTGAAATACTGACCTATAGATAAAAGACCCAAAAGATTACAGGTGTCCCCAAAATGCTAGTTTCTAATTTTCTACTTCCTTTAACTTATTTTTGAAGAAGTGTAAACTGGAAATTAAACATGACTTTTATAATTCTAGGAAGAAGCACATTAGGAAAATACTAAATCATAGCCAGAGTACATACCTAGGGTTATAATTATAAATGTAGTCTCAAATAGGAAACCCGGCACACAAATTGACTGTTCACCAGGTTTATAAACACTGGTTGAAATAGTACAATTCTCTCTCTTTTTATTATATGTGCCCAACACCGTGCTGCCAGCAAGTGGAAGAGAGACATTTCCCAGTTTTGTCATCTTCTGAGCTTTTGTGCATCTGGTAGTCTCTCAGCAACAAACTCGGAGCCATTAAAGACCATTGTTCTTTCCAGTGAGCACCCAAAGTGAAGCTTGAAAAATATATCCGCTACAAAACACCTATCTGACTATAAAGGATGTTCAGAGAGGCTTTTTCCAGTAATAATCATCACTTTGAAGTTTAATTAGTTAATTTCCCGTTGTCTCCATTATTAAAAAAAACTTTTACAAAACTGCTGTCGTACTTCTCTGAGGAGTGTTATTCATAGACAGATTGGATGCGGAAAGACAGGTTTCTCAGCAATGTTTTTTTCTGAGAAGTTAGTCTTATTGAAGAAATTTCCTTAGGACCTTTCTTCTTTGCTTTGGACCATATTCCTTTATTATAGTAGTTGTCTCTTTTTTTAGTATCTTGAAAAAACAAAGTCACAAAAAAGGTGTAATCTGGCATACACATCAGTTGCTTGATTGCTTTCCATGACTGTTTCCAGATAAGTCTTTTTGATATCATGTTGGTTATCATAATTCTTGGTGTGAAGTGCAAGGAGCTGAGAAGTATCCACTATAAACAAAACTATTGGAGACATCTTGCAAGATGAGCACAATCCTTTTCTCTTTAAATGAATTTCTCAAGTAAGTTTTCTGATCACACAAATATGGATCTGGCAAACCACGCAGAAACAGCAGAGGCTATCAGATCTGCTAAGAAAGCTATTTAACCTTTGGGACTACTCTGAGAATTCTGATTCACTTTCTAGGACAAGCTGGGTGGCCAAATGGCAAGGGATGTGAAAGGATAAAGGAATTGTCATAACTGATCAGACCAGTTTTGTGAAGCAGGATATTTCTGACATTACCAGAATCTGAAATAATTTAGTCACAGTTGTTCAGGACTTCGATGTATCATGTTGTCCATTGGATTCACGTTTGGACAAGGCTATCATGAGAATGACTGCAGACATTAGGAGGCAACTTTCTGCACCGAACATTGGAAGAGGTGTACGAGGAGAGCCACACTCAGCTTCGGTAATTATTGAGGGTTGGGGGTGTTTTACTAACCTGTTGCGGACGTGTGTAAGTGCTTGAGACTAAGTTTAGCTTTAAGTGAATGCACTCCTGTGTTGTCCTGTTTGTGCCAGCCACCTATCAGTTGGATGGCCGTGTCTCCCTTGATTCATCTCCTGACACCACCTCACACAGAGTAAAAGTTACCAAGAGCTTTGGGTTGAAAGAACCCCAGGTAACAGAGGAGGATTAACAATTAGATTTTTTGGAGTTTTGTCAATAGAGAAAACACCAGTTAACATGTCATAAAGATGAGTTCCAGGCTTTGGAAAAAGTAAAGTCACTTGGTTCCAATTACTGAAAACCCAGTTAAATTGAAGTCCCCAGCACTTTGCAAGATGAAATTTCTGACAAGCAGTCAACCTGAAAGATTCTCTCTCAGATGAAAGAGTAATGCTGGGGTCACAATGCATTGCTGCAGTCATCCAGCAGAGGGAATCTGAATTCAAAAGAGGAAATTAAAAATAAGACTTATTTGCCATCATTGTGGTGGAACGAGCATATCTACCGCATAAGCTATGTCAAGACCAGTACATGCTCCTGAATGTGTTTTAGTCACAAAATACCTAAAGAAAAAACTCCAACATTCATAAAAATATTATTGTTCAACCAGTTGTGGTGCAAGGCACAGCAGGAATGCCCAGCATGGCATGCTTCATTTTCCAGAGTATTCATCAGAGAATTAGTTCCATTAACTGCCTTCTAATATACAAGGAACTGCTAATTTGGAAGTGATATGTTAGGGACCCCTGGCCCACTGAAATCAATTAGCAGTTACATGCTCTCAACAAAGGCAGACTTTTGAAACACACTTTAAAAAATACAAGCCAAAAAACCTTAACAGATTCCATAAATTGAAGAGTCTATCATCCTGGTTAACTATGAAACATACTTTTTCCACCACACAAATCTAATGTATTTGTTTAATACAGAAAACGCCAAGTGTTTCTTGGAGAACACTGTGATACAACAGAGTCAATGAAGAAGCATGGCAAATGACCCAGAGGAGGACAATGAGATGATTTACTAATAAGTTCCTTAGATTTTTAATTCAAAGCCACTGCAAACAAATGAAAACCACTACTGCACTCTTTTCTGTGCTTTATCTTCCCAGCAACATAAATTCAGACAGACATGCTATACAAACCAAGATTTAAAAGTAGCCAAAAAGAAACAATGAAAATAACTGACATTTATTAACCCCTCTGGAGATCTTCAGTGCCCTACAATTTCCACAGCCTTCAACACTGCATCAATAATACAAAGTCTAATCCCGCAAGCCTGCCAGAAAAGACTGGGAAGTGACTAAGCTAAACAATGCTGAAATTCCAAGTGATATTAAGAGTCCATGCACGTTTATTTATATAATAAAAGAAGACTTGTCAACTTAAACAAGAAATGCTCATGAATGTTATATTTTGTGGAAAAAAAGTCTTCAAAACACCACTAAGCTACTTATAATGAAAAGATGAACAAGTATAAAATAAAGGGTAATATCACCATTACATGGAACTAGTAAAGCCTCGTTTGTCTTAGCTTGTCATATCTGGCACATTGAGTCAAGCCAATATTAACACTGACAAACATGTTAATTTATAGGCCAGTGTCACATGCCAAAATCAATTTAGAATTTGAAAGTATAAATTTGTGGGAGATGGGGGGACAAATTATGGAAAACAAAAATGCCATTTTATATTAAATGACCTGATGTGATGCCTTATTCTGTTGTTAAAGGAACATGTTTTGGTCACATGATCTAGTCAGCCAACGGGTCTATATGTTTGTTATATTATCTTTTAGGGTAGCCGAGTAATGCCCATTCAATAGTTTTGTTTTCACAGTGACTGTACCTGTATATCTTAAAACTCTTGCTTTACTTAACCCAAAAAAGGTATATCTTCCAGTCAATATATCTTGACACAGTGAAAGCAAAATTATCACAGTATTTAGCAATGTCACTAAGATTTCTGAGTCACAAGGGATTATAAGTCTGGACCCGAAGCAGATGCTGTGAAAGCACTTGGTAGAGGAGTTCAGTGCATATTTCAGACTGCACTGCAGCTGCAAGGGATTGACGCCGCTAACTGTGGAATCAAGCTCAGGAGAAACTCCGGGCATAGTTCCGGCATCCGAAATAAATTAAAGTAAACAGTGTTGCTCTCTCTCATCCACCCTGTTAGCAGCCTCTCTGCCGAGCTGGAGACCACACACCCAGACCACACAGCACCAGCTGAACTCACTCGCACGCAACATCTAGGAGCTGTCACTCTGCTGAGGTATGAAGAGGAAAGATGAAGGGGGGGGGGGGAACGGAGTGGGGTGTGTGTGTTTAAGAAAGCTGCTTGCCTTCTCCTCCTATCCTTGCAGCTGGCTTTTGTGTTGTGAGGTTTGGGGAGGAAGGAAAGGAGAAAGAAGAAATCCATAATCCTTGCTGAGAAAACATACCGGTAATGGCCTTTTGTAGTAATGACTTGCACTCCTCTTATAGCATTTTAGTAGCTGATGAAGGGTTAACATCAATTAACCTCCTATCTGTCACATGTCAAAAAAATCTTAGGCTTGTATCAAATACTAAATTGTAAATACTAAATGACTGCAGTATGTGCAACAGATCTACCTGGAGAACATGTGTCAAATATTCAAATAAAGTACACAATAAAGATTATCAGAAAACAAACCCCATTAACTAAGGGCCAGATTACATTACCCTTATTCAGGGCTTGTCCACACACAGAAGAGATGCACAGATTTAAATTAAATCAGTTTTGAATCACACCTTTAACTAAATTGGTCCAATTTTGTACTTAGACCAAGCCTCACTTTGAATAGTACCTTACAACACAAGCAGTCTCATCAAAGTCATTGGGATTACCTGTCATACAAGATGCCACTCAGTGTAAGAGTATCTCAATCTGGCCCTTTGAGTTAAGGCTGCAACAGGGCATAGCCCACCAACATAAACTACTGAAACCAAGGAAATTACCCTTTCAGTGGTCACACATAGAAAGTGTCTTTTGTTGTGAAAGATTCGACCACTTTAGGAATACCCACTATTATTTTTAAGATGTGGGGGATACCACTAAAAGCAATATCTGTCAAAACAGAAAAAATTGAAATGAGACCATTTAAAAACCTTCAATACCTTTCCACCCTGGGCACACTTCACCGTAATCAACCCCACCTCACCCCTCACTCTGCCTCCTATCCACCACCCACACCATATATTCCTCCTCCCTCAAACTCTCTAAGAAACACAACCTTAACTTTGCCCATACACACAATCCAACATCCCATATCCACTCAATCATACTTTGGCCCTCTCTCAATCACCTATCTGTCTAAATCACAACCTACATACTTCACCCGTTCATTCAGCAAAATCACCCACAAAAAACTAAAGCTCATACTCTTACTTTCGTTTCACACTACTGTAATTCCTATATGACAAAACAAACTCAGTTTCATAAACTAGGGTTATTATGGTTTGCCCTAGCATACAAAATAACCAGAAACACTCACCAAGATTTTATGAAATGTAACACAAAACATACCATTTACTTCATAAGCATGCTTAATTCCTTAAATTCATATTGTCCAAGACTTAAAACTTTCAATTCTACAAATATTATACAAAAAACATAAATACATGAATCCCAATCTACTTTTCACTGTTTTGTATCTGCCCTTAGATAAAGAAACACTTTCACTACTCCTAACCTATTATAACATTTCAACCAAACCAATCCAAATTTTCTTTAAGGCATCCTTCATTGATGCTGAACAGGCTTGAGAGGAGTAAAGGTCTTTTAAAACTGGTCAAATTCTGAATTCAAGTGCCCCATAATCTACTATTTGACTTCCACAAATTTCTACCATGTTGATGCCACAAACTGTGAAACAATCTCTTTCACAAACGCAGAAAGGATTACCACCTCAAATCAAGACAGTCACACTATTCCTGACAGTTTATGTTTTACTTTAGAACAGCCTGTTTTCAATGGACATTAGTCCATTAAATAAGTTGTTTCTTATCCCTTCCTTTAATTTGGCTGATTTAACATGTCAAAATACATGTATTGATATTTGGTAATCCCTAAAAATACTAATCACCCATTTGAAGTATTGATCAACAGCTTTGGCATTTCCTAATTAGATGAATTTACATAGTAAATTCAATAACATGAAGACCAAAAATGACCTTGCCAGCCATACTGTCAGATAGCTCACAAGCTTTCTATAAATTTCCAGACTAGCAAATCAAACCCTCTCCTAATTTAAGACTCCACCTACTTCTCTCTCCAACATCCATTGAAAGTTTATTCCATCCACGAGCCTTCCAGTCTCCAATCATCAGTGATTCTGCCCACATATCCCCTTTGACTCAAGGCTTCTACAATTCTGTAACTTTCTTACTGTTTCCTAATAAACCTAACAGTCTTTACAAGAATGTTAGTGTTCTCAACAATCTCCTTTCAACTTCTTAAATTAGTTAAAAGTTCTTATTCACAGACTGAAATTGGAGCCCGATGTTTTGAGCATCAAAAAACTTTCAAACATGTTTATGTAAATATATTAAGAAGTTAAAAAAACTAACTAAATAAATCCCACTGGGGTGGGTTTTTGTTTGTTTTACTAGAGAAAAAAATAAAACACCAGAGGTTTTTCATAACCTGATGTATCTACATACTCTATTCTTCAGCCAAGCATTATTAGTCATAAAATAGCCACATCTATACAATTAATATGGCTGGAGTAAACCTTGTGTTTGTTGGTGAGGATATAAGTGACTGGGAGGTTGATAAAGTAAAGCGATGTTTGCAGTGTGTCATCGATGGTTCCTTGGTTTTACTGTTTGCATTGGAGGGAAATGCTCTTGTGCCACTATAACTCAAAGGGCTGGTCTACACTACAGGGGGAAATCGATCTAAGATACGCAACTTCAGCTATGTGAATAACGTAGCTGAAGTCGAAGTATCTTAAATCGAATTACCTACCGTCCTCACTGCGTGGGATCGATGTCCACAGCTCCCCATGTCGACTCCGCTACCGCCGTTCAGGTTGGTGGAGTTCCGGAGTCGACAGGAGCTCATTCGGGGATCGATATATCGCGTCTAGATGAGACACGATATATCGATCCCCGAGAAATCGACTGCTACCCGCCGATACGGCGGGTAGCAGTCGATTTCTCGGGGATCGATATGTCGTGTCTCATCTAGACCCGATACGGCGGGTAGTGAAGACGTACCCAAAGTATTTTGCACTCCCCCAATACCCCATGCTTGCTACCGACCCTGATTCAGCAAAGTACTTAGGCATGTGCCTGACTTTTAAGCACGAGTAGTCCCTATGCAATATGTGCTTAAATGCTTTCCTGAATGTGGGCCTGTATGCACAGATATGCAAATAAGGCCTGGTCTACACTAGGACTTTAATTCGAATTTATCAGCGTTAATTCGAACTAACCGCTCAACCGTCCACACCAGGAAGCCATTTAATTCGAACTAGAGGGCTCTTTAGTTCGAATTTGGTACTCCACCCCGGCAGGTGGAGTAATGCTAAATTCGCACTTGCTAGCTCGAATTAGGCTTGGTGTGGATGCTAATCGAACTTAGCAGCTCCGGGAGCTATCCCACAGTGCACCACTCTGTTGACGCTCTGGACAGCAGTCCGAGCTTGGATTCTCTGGCCAGCCACACAGGAAATGACCCGCGAAAATTTGAATTCATTTTCCTGTCTGGGCGGTTTGACTCTGACGTTCTGGTTGCACATCGGGGCGAGCTCCGCAGCACCTGCAACGATGCAGAGCTCTCCAGCAGAGGAGTCCGGGCAATCCCAGAATAGAAAGAGGTCCCCAGCATGGAGTGACCGGGAAGTCCAGGATCTGATCGCTGTGTGGGGCGAGGAGTCTGTGCTCTCGGAGCTGCGCTCCAACAAGCGAACGCCAAGACCTTCGAGAAGGTCTCTAAAGCCATGAAAGACAAAGGATACAGCCGGGATGCGATGCAGTGCCGCGTGAAAGTGAAGGACCTAAGACAAGGGTATCAAAAGTCAGAGCGCAAACGGACGCCCGAGCCCAGCCCCAGACATGCCGCTTCTACGAGGCACTGCATGCCATTCTAGGTGGGTCTGCCACCAGTGCCCCACCAGTGACGGTGGACTCCGAGGACGGAATAGTGTACCGGGACAGTTCCCCCTCCCTGTTCGCCGATGGGGAAGATGAGGAAGGGTCTTTAGAGGACGGCGCAGGCGACATCGAACCCACTCCCGCTTTCCCTGACAGCCAGGATCTCTTCATCACCCTCACAGAGATCCCCTACCAACCGTCCCCGCCCGTTAACCAGGACTCGGAATCAGGGGAAGGATCAGGCGGTAAGTGCTACAAACAGGGAACCATTTATTTTTTTAAGAAACAGGGATTTATATAAAAAATAGAAATACTATATAAAGATTTTTAAATATGAAACTAAACAAACAGCAGGTCTACACAAACAGCAATGGAGCAAAAGTCCTCTGGGGATATTTCAAAAAAGCTCTCAGAGAGCAGCTGGAAAAGCCTCAGCAAGAGGTTTCTTGGGAGAGGTGCTTTATTGGGTGCTCCGTTGAAGCACACTCTTCCGCGCCATGCCATCCTCAGGTAGAGGGGGACCATCGCCTCTACGAGCATGGCAGCGTAGGGTCCTGGTCTGTGCAGGGCTTCTATTAACATCCGCTCTCTCTGTGTGCGCCTGACACGCCTCAGGGTGATGTCGTTGTGGAAGTGCTGCATCTAATTAGTGGAATTAGTGTACTGTTACTATTGTGCATGGTAGACTTTTACTTTGCATAAGAAAGACCCTCGCTTAACAGAGTTTTACTTTGCATAAGAATGACCCTCGCTTAACAGAGTTTTACTTTGCATAAGAATGACCCTCGCTTAACAGCCACGTGTTGCAGGCCTCAGAGGAAAAGCATACAGGGGTCTTTCGCGGTCACTGGCGGGAGATGCCGCATAACGCTCATCTTTTCTGCTTTGCACATTGCCTCCAGCAGGAGAGCACAGCTAAGCACTATCTGATAAGCAGTCTGTACTGTAAGGCTTACCAGGACTTTGTGCAAGAGGGATGCAGCTGTCTCTCCTCGCTGTGCGCTATCCAGTGCAATCGCCGCCAATGAGAGCGTATTCAAATCTCGGACTAGTTCCGAGATCTCCTGAGACTTGGTTCCCTGTTTGGTCTTCTTAACTGAAAATGACTAGACTGTGTTTACTGTTGGCAAACATGTATTTGTTCAAGGAAATCACCTACTTTTTCGCATCACACAGCTTCGCTCCTTCACGGACTGCCCCGCCATCCTCGCAGAGGCTGGCTCAGATTAGACGCCGAAAGAAAAGACAAGGGACGACATGTTCCAGGAACTGATGGCCAGCTCCAGAGCGGAGGCGGCAGAGCAGAGACAGTCGAGGAGAGCCTGTGTCAGCAGCATCGCACACACCTGGAACGGGAGGATAGGTGGCGGCAGGAAGACCAGCAGGCGACTCAAACGCTGCTTGGTCTAATGAGGAGCAAACGGACACGCTCCGGCGCCTTGTAGATGTTCTGCAAGACCACAGGCAGGAGGAGAGAGCCCCTGCAGTGCATCTGCAACCGCTCCAACGCTAAGAAGTCCTGTCCCCTCACCCAAAGTGACAAGAAGGAGGGGCGGTAGGGGCCGTGGGAACTGTCACTGCACCGCAGCAGAGCGCTAATGTACAAGACACCTCTCGCTGTAAATTTGTAGAAGTTCTTCCCTTACAGGATCACCCAGTCCCAAATCCAAGTTTCAACCCCCACTGTGTATAACATTATTAAAAGCGGTTTGCTGTTACTCTCTGTTTCCGCCACGCTTCTCGTGTCAGAAGACTTTGTGGGGATTTTTAATTACAGTGCATAGCCCACATTACCAGGGTACAGACTTGGGGGCAGGGTCAACTGCAGGGCACACACAGACTGCAGTCACTAGGCACCAGGGACAGTCTGTGTGGTGTATGCTGCCCCGGTCTTTCCTTGATGTGTAGGGTCCTGGTGCCTGACATCCCGAATGTAAAGGCAGGCTTCCTTCACATGCATTTGGACCGTAGTCACGATCCTCCCGGTGCCCCGAGCCCCAAAAAGAGACCTCATCCAGGGGCAGATACTCACCCTTCCCCACACCCTCACCCTTCCAACGCCCAAACCCACAGCCGTCATGGTAACCCCTATCCAAGGACGGCACCTCGCCTTCCTGCAAACCCAACCATCAGTGCACACCTTAACCAGCACAGAATGCATCCATGTTTCAACGAAGAAACAGAAATGCAAAGTCAACGAAAGATTTATTATTAATTACTAAAACATGTCCTTAGATTTAAAACGACCTTGGGAAGTGGGGAAAACTTGGTTTATGATCAGGCTCTCTTAAAATCAAGTGGACAGTCACAGGTTACCCTGCTCTTCGAGGAAACTCGCTTTCAAAGCCTCCCTGATGCATATCGCTTCCCGCTGGGATATTCTATCAGCACGGTGTCTGGCTGATCATAAACAGCAGCCAGGCGATTTGCCTCAACCTCCCAAGCGGCCAAAAGGTCTCGCCTTGCTCTCACAGAGATTGTGGAGCACACAGCAAGCAGCAATAACTACGGGATATTCTTTTCGCTGATGTCCGAGCGAGTCAGTAAGGTCCGCCATCTCCCATTGAGACGTCCGAAAGCACACTCCACCACCATTCTGCACTTGCTCAGCCGGTAGTTGAAGAGTTCCTTTTCAGTGTCCAAGGCGCCTGTATAGGGCTTCATGAGCCAGGGCATTAGCGGGTAGGCCGGGTCCCCGAGGATCACTGTAGGCATCTGCACATCCCCAACCGTTATTTTGTGGTCCGGGACGAAAGTGCCTGCCTGGAGGCGTCTAAACAGACCAGAGTTCCTGAACACACGCTGCCATGAACCTTGCCCGCCCACCCGACGTTGATGTTGGGAAAACGGCCCCTATGGTCCTCCACAGCTTGCAGCAACATTGAATAGTAGCCCTTTCGGTTAATGTACTCGCTGGCCTGGTGGGCTGGTGCCAGGATAGGGATGTGAGTCCCATCTATAGCCCCACCGCAGTTTGGGAATCCCATCGCGCGAAGCCATCTATGATGACCTGGACATTTCCGACAGTCACTACCTTTGAGAGCAGTTGCTCAACGATTGCGTGGGCTACTTGAATGACAGCAATCCCCACGGTAGATTTGCCCACGCCAAAGTGGTTCGCTACTGACCGGTAGCTGTCTGGCGTGGCCAGTTTCCAGAGGGCTCTGGCCACCGCTTCTGCACAGTCAGGGCTGCTCGCATCCTTGTGTCCTGGCGCTTCAGGGCAGGGGACAGCAAGTCACACAGTTCAAGGAAAGTGTCCCACGCATCCTGAAGTTTCGCAGCCACTCTGTGTCATCCCAGACCTGCAGCACTATGCGGTCCCACCAGTCTGTGCTTGTTTCCCGGCCCAGAATCGCCGCTCCACACCATGAACTTGACCCATTGCCACCATGATCTCCACTGCCCGGCGTACCCTGCTTTCTGAGAGGTCTGCGCCACTCTCCTCACCGTGCTGCCGGAGCCTCTCGCCCGGTTTCTCAGCATCTGACTGTGGAAGAGGTGGACGATAACGTGCGAGGAGTTGACAACGGCCATAAGTGCAGCGATGATCGCAGCGGGCTCCATGCTCGCAGTGCTGTGGCGTCCGCGCTGTAACCGACCAGAGAAGGGCGCGAACAGATTTCCCGCCGGCGCTTTCAAGGAAGAGAGGGAGGGCGGGATTGACGGTTCAATGACGACACATTTTTCCCCCCAGCATGCATTGGGGGGAAATCCCACAATTCCAATGGGCAGCGGGGAGTGCGGGAACTGTGGGATAGCTTCCCACAGTGCACCGCTTCCAAAGTCGAAGCTGGCCCCGTGAATGTGGACTCAGAAGTTCGAATTTGTGTATTTAGTATGGATACACAAATTCGACTTATTAAGGTCGAATCCACAAATTCGACTTAAGTAGATTCGAAATAGTCCTGTAGTGTAGACAAGCCCTAATATGTTTCCCTCAGTTTAACACAAGCAATATGTCTGTATTAATATTGGAGGTGGCCTGTGTGCTCCCAGTCTGTAGCCTGGATCTTCTGTCTAAAAGCCTGTCTCTCGTGTGGTTATGGAGAACTGAAGCTGTCTGTAAAGAATTAAAAGTTTGTCGCCTTCCGTGATGATGAAAAGGGACTATGTTATCATACAAAAGCATACCACCTTTCTTTATAGTTCCTTAAGATTATTTGTCAAGAACATAATGTTCATTTTTGCAGCATGAAGCAATGTATGAATGTTGAGAACCATTTCAGTCACACACACCACCAGGCATTTGAAAATTTTCAAAAATAGCAATTTTAAAGTAGTTAGATTTTTAAAGAGAGACTCTGGTCTTCAAAAAAATTTTTTGAAAATTCAGTGTGTCTGTATTCACCATTAGGTACTCACCAGTGGGAAGCTTTTTGTTTCATTTAGAGATTTAACTTTTACGTGAAAAGTCTAACATTGACTTTGGAGCTGCTATCAGCCTCTTTAGATATAGATCAATGATCACCAACCGGCCGATCATGATCTTCGGCGGTATAGTGTGGCTGTTGCTAAGGCAGGCCCCCTGCCTGCCACAGCCCCACACTGCTCCGGGAAGTAGCCAGCACAGCCCCGGGGGCGGGGAAGCAAGAGTTTTCCTCAGCGCGCTGCTTCTGCTTGCAAGCACCGCCCCCGCAGTTCCCATTGGCCAATGGGGGTGGTGCTTACACAGAGAGGCAGCGCATGGAGCTGCTTGACCCCCTCCCTGGGGGGCCACAGGGGCATGTTGGTCCCTTTCGGGAGCAGCGTGGGGCTGGGGCAGGCAGGGAGCCTGCCTTAGTCTTGCTGTGCCGCCAACCAGGAGATGCCCAAAGTAAGTATTGCCCAGCAGGAGGCCGCACCCCAACCCCAGCCCCCTCCCGGGGCCAGCACCCCATACCTCTTCTTGCACACCAAACCCCAGCCCCCTCCCAGGGCCAGCACCCCATAACCCCTTCCTGCACCCTGAACCCCCTTCTGAACCCTGAACCCCAGCCCTGAGCCACCTCCCAGAGCCAGCACCCCATACCCCTTCCTGCACTCTGAACCCACTTCTGAACCCTGAACCCCAGCCCTGAGCCACCTCCCGGAGCCAGCACCCCATACCTCCTCTTGTACTCTGAATCCTCTCCTGCACCCCAACCTCCAGGCCCCTCCCAGAGCCAGCACCCTGCACCCCAAAACTCACCCCAGCACCGACCCCCTCTCAGAGCCAGCACCTCATACCCACTCCTGCACCCCAAACCTCAGCCCTGAGCCCCCTCCCAGAGCCAGCACTCTGTACCCTTCCCGCACCCCAACACTCTGCCCCAGCCCAGAGCCCCCTCCTGCACCCAAACTCCCTCCCAGAGCTTGCACCCCTCACCCCCTCTTGCATCCCAACACCCTGCCCCAGGCTCACCCTGGAGTCCCCTCCCACACTCCAAGCCCTTCAGCCCTAGCTCAAAACCCGCACCCCCTCCCAGCGAGCAACGAGGAGGGAGCAACGAGGAGGGAGTGATGGAGTGGGGGGGGGGGCTTTGGGGAAGGGACAGGGTAGATCCTGGGTTGCCCCTAAATTCAAAAAGTTATCTTTGGCGTAAAAAGGTTGGAGACCACCGATATAGAATACATTGTTACAGACATTATGACAGAGTCAGTAAAGCTCAACCAAAAAGGGTTAAAATATATACCTGAACACACTTCTAGGGGCCTATACATTCATTTAGGTTCCAATACTGCAGTCAGATCCAGGCCCCCAATACAATGAAATCTGATTCTTGTATACAGTATAGCGCAGAGTCCCACTGACTCTGCAGTTCTGCACATGCACAAGGTCTGGCTATATGAATCTGATTGGGAGGTCAGGACCCTATTTTATTGTCAGTTTCCTTGGATGTTGATAGAATATAGACCTCTTTAGGGCTTTACTTCACTAGGAAGCTCAATCATATTTAAAACCGGGGGGGGGGGGTGAAAGATTTACTTTTTTGTTTTTTTTATAAACACAATTGTGCATGGTCCCAAGTGCCAGAAGGGTTACCATGACTACCTGACAATGCTGACCACAACTTGTTTTTGTCTACATTGAACAGTCAGCATCATATCATTACCTCTATTGTTAAAAAAAACAGTTAAAATTATTCAGTTTCCTACTGAAGAAGATACCTTAGACTCATCCATTAATAGTCTAAAAATCTGTATTTTATATATATGTCAAATATAGTGGTGAGGAATATAGTGTTTGTTTGTTTTATTTTGTTTGTTTTAAGCGTGTTACTGATATGCAGTCTAGGATGTTAAGATTCTATAGGTAAATTGAGCCTTCCCATTATAAACCTCTAATTTCAGGAATTTGTAATCTAGCATTAAAAAGTGTATCCAAGGCTGACTTTTGGCATGAGATCCCAGAAGACAGGTGGTTTTGCCTCTATCAAGCTATATAGAGATATAGAAATGTAAACAAACCGATTAATTTTCAGATTGCTTTTATACTTCAATTTGAAATCAGTTTTATTTTTGCAACTGATAGTTTATCAGCTGTAAACACAGACTAGTGCCTTTGGCTACATTAAGGTTAGGAGGCTGGAATGTGAACTCTAAGTCTTTAACTTGGAAAAGTTACCACTATGCATATGCACTACCTAATATCCAAGGAAAAAAAACATTTTTTTATTTTTAATCACACTTACTTTATATGATATTAAAATCACTGCCCAGATCATCCCCCCCAATCAACATGTAGAGGGAACCCTCCCAGGGCAGTTCTTTCTCCCACAGCACCATTTTGCTTTCACTGTAGAAGGCAATCCATGAGCCCACAATGCACACTGTAAGTGGGGACAGAAGTAGATAGACCAGAATGGAGGAGGAAAGTGTGGATGGACCAGAGGCAAGACTAGTGGTGGATGAACATAATTTCTCTCCATATCCACCAGTATATTTAGAGTTGAGTCAGGTAGTGCCTGAAACTCTGGACCTCCAAACAGATGGCCCCGGGGATCCAGTAGATTTGAGGAAGGTGGGCACAAGAGATTTTTCTTGAGGAAGAAAAAAGTCACCTCCTCCCAACAGTGAAGGGATCCTCAAGAAAATTTCTTCCTCAGGATCTCCTCTCACAGGGTTTATCATGGGAGTGGTCTGATGTTGCTCACAGACTGAGTGACTTCATATCTGTGCTTCTGCTCTCCTAGTCGTTATATGGGAATAATGATAATGACTGCCCATTGTCGCTACATGACACTGTTGGACATATCATCGTATGATGACAAACCTCATCTAAGAACCAGTCCATTGGATCAAACAACCAATTTTTAGAAAAAGCATCTGGATAAAGGCTGCATGATAACAACAACTAGCTTTTACCAGCATTTTTCATCAATATATCTCAACATGCTTTTCAGGGCAGTCATTATCATTATTCCCATATAACGACTAGGAGAGCAGAAGCACAGATATGAAGTCACTCAGTCTGTGAGCAACATACATTTAGAGAAAACTTACTAAATATGTATACATGCTAGAGCCTTTCAGAGTTTGTAGCTCTGGGCAGTATCAATCTTTTTGCTTTACAGGCTTGTTTTTGCTGGAAACAGAAATGCAGGGTAAATTATCATCCAGGCTGCTTTACATAAATTGACATAATTTAGCAGTTGAAATAATGCAACTTTAAAAACATCTCTCACATTCAACCTTCTATCTTTGTCAGATATTCTGAACTTTACATTTAGAATTTTAGCGATAAACCAGGATTTTTGATATTTTCAGATTTTTGCATAAGTAGAAATATATTTAAAATAAGATTGAAATTAAATCTGATTTATGTTTTTTGAAAATATGCTTCCTTAAACTCCGACTTCATAACTATTTAAATAAATGTTTAAAAATTGGTTGAATGTGTTACATACTGCTTATTTTTTGCAATTTTCATCATGATAGGATTCATGACATAGACTCTCTCATCTAATCACCTATTTTATTTACTACTTTGGATCATATTCACTATGCTGAGTGGTCCAACACATAAAGGAATATATAAATACAACCAGATAAAGAAATTTCTAAATATGGACTATGGCAAGACTGTCAGTATATTTTAAATCTGAAAACCTTTAGTGCAGGAGTCAGCAACCTTTCAGAAGTGCTGTGCCGAGTCTTCATTTGTTCATTCTAATTTAAGGTTTCGCATGCCGGTAATACATTTTAATGTTTTTAGAAGGTCTCTTTCTATAAATCTAATAATATATAACTAAATTATTGTTGAATGTAAAATAAATAAGGTTTTTAAAATGTTTAAGAAGCTTCATTTAAAATTAAATTAAAATGCAGAGCCCCCCGGACCAGTGGCCAGGTCCCAGGCAGTGTGAGTGCCGCTGAAAATCAGCTTGCGTGCCGCCTTCGGCACGCATGCCATAGGTTGCTTACCCCTACTTTAGTGTTTGCTTTTGCCTTAGCTACCGTCAATGCTGTTCTGTAAACATGTTTTAAGACCATGAGAAATCTTAAAGCCCAAAACATTCTGAGGTTATTTCTACACAGCAAATGAAGACATGGCTGTAAAGCAAGTAAACATACCCACCCTCGCTTTAATCTAGCTAGCATGAGTACCAATAGTAGTAAAGACATGACAGCACAGACTTCAGCAAGGGCTAGCTTACCCAGGGTCCCACCAGGGTTATACAGTGGCAAGTAGCCAGCACTGAAAGCCATGTCACCACATCTTTATTACTATGGATACCTGCACTAGTTAGATTAAAAGTACACCTTCATTTGCTGTGTAGGAGTAACCTAAATGACAAGAACTTTATGAACATTACTACATATATTAGAGGAACAATATTTGTATTATATTCTTTTCAGATCACAATGTTCTGAATATTTCATGATTTAATACAAAACATTAAAAGCTTTACAAGGTTTTAACGAAGATTAGTAACAAGAAGTGAATTGATGGTTGGAAAGGGAAGAGGAGCTACAACCCTGCTTAGCTAGTAGAAGATAAACTCTTCAAATCATACAGGCATCTATAACACAAAATAAGGGAGCAATCTGGCTAGATAAGTAGCTTTCTGCCTGAAATCTGTCATGTGTGATCTCCTGTCAACATCATTTTTTGGTGTGGAAATCTGGAGTTAATTAGATATAGCATTTTAGAAATGCAGTACTTTGACAAGAAGCCACTTAAGTTTTGAAAAATTGTAAACTAGGTAAGGGGGGTTATATCAAAAGATAATCTGGCCTAAAAGACTCATCTAATTCACTGAAAACTATTTCCTAAACATGTTTTCTGGATAAATGGATGGTTAATTTTAGTTATTTACTACAGTCTTCTAAGCTTCTCAAAAGTCTATGAGCTCCCCAGCAGACTTTATAAAGCTTGCAAAAGAAAAAGTATTTACCAACACCATGAAACAGCCAAGGTTGAAGGACTCTTAAAAAGTCTGCATGTTTAAATGATGTTATTAGAGCAAGCAAATATGCTAATTAACTCACCTGTCATCAAGGATATAATCTAATTAATACACTTGGTAAAGAATATACAGGGCTACTACCATGTTTATCTTGACAGCTTCATCCAAAAAAAATTCACCCCCCCCCCCTTTACAGCAGAGCTCATTGAAATTGTGCTTCACTGGAAATGCCATCATTTCAAAATTTGGTTTTGGTCCACTTCAGACTGAAACCAACTTTTTTTTCCCCCTGAAAAATGGTGTTTCCCAAACAAAATATGCTCCCTGATCCCCACAGATGCTCAGTGAAAGGGACATGATTGTTTCACCACTGCTATTCAAGGGTGGGCAGCCATGAAACTGACATGAATTATATCAGCAGCTGCTGGAGACCCTGGCCTCGATGCAGACTGCCCAAGGGCTAGGAATCTCAGGGCTTCAAAACTCCTGGACCAGCTGGCTCACTGGGCTGCCCAGCTCTCCCAGCATAAGAAGTCAGATCCCTTGAGGGTCAGGCAGCCAGCTGGCCAGGGAGTGTGGAAGCCCTGAGAGCTGGAGTTTTCAGAGCTTCCAGGCTCCCTGCTACAGAGCTTTGAAGGTTTCCAGGCTCTCCATGCCACTGCCCGAAGTGTGGAAGTACAGTCAAGTACTCCTCAACTGTAGCTTACAATGAAGAACAAACACCACTACTTGCCCGTTTACGATATTTATGGGGCCTCTAGAATGTAAAGTCTTTGTAGTATCAATGACTTCACTCTTCAGTGAAGAATATATCTGTAGTGACACAGACGTAATAAAAACTGAAGAGCCTCCATTTAATTGAAAAACATGTTTTTTTTAATATCAACCTCCAAGATTTGATATCAAGTAGGTGAACAAAAAAGTGTTGAAAGCGTCACAAAAAGGACAGCACATTGCAGCCTCAGCTGCATCCTTCAGGTTGCTTCTCCAACACATTGGTCAGTGGCCAAGTTGACAAAATATCAATGATTATGTGGCCAGCTATAAGGGCATGTCTACACTGCATTGTAAACCCAGGTCTTTGGGACCTGGGCTTATTAACTCAGTGGGTATGTCTATACTGCAATTAGACACCTGTGGCTGGCCCCTGCCAGTTGACTCATACTCACAGGGCTCAGGCTAAG
This sequence comes from Mauremys reevesii, assembly GCF_016161935.1. Lineage (NCBI taxonomy): Eukaryota > Metazoa > Chordata > Testudines > Geoemydidae > Mauremys > Mauremys reevesii. Next base: position 169,881,667 of record NC_052624.1, on the reverse strand, counting down.
AGCTGTTTAATTGCAGTGTAGACATTTGGGCTTGGGCTGCAACCCAGGCTCTAGGACATTGCAAGCTGTGAGGGTCCCAGACCTCAGCCCAAGCATCTACAACACAATTAAACAGCCCCTTAGCAGGAGCCCCCCCAGCATGAGTCAGCTGGCAAGGGCCAGCCACAGATGCCCAACTGCAGTGCAGACATACCCAGTGTTCCCAAGCCAGCGCTCGCTGCAGAGGTGGGTCCCTCCCACAGCCAGACCCAGGCCTCGCAGCCGTGCTCACGAACGCACTACACAGACCTCCTGAGCATAGGCGCCGACTTATATGGGGCTCTGGGGCTTTAGCCCCATGAATAAATCCCAGGCAGGGGCTCTGCCCCACCAATATTTTTTCTCCCCTGCTTCGAGCGCCGCTGCCGCCGCCGCCGCCAGGGCTGCCCAGAGCCCTTTAAATCCCAGCCGCGGCTGGGATTTAAAAGGCTCTGGGCTCCCCGCGGTTGCAGGCAGCCCAGAGCCCTTTAAATCCCAGCCGCAGCCGGGAACCAGAGGGCACGGGGCTGCCTGCTGCAGCGGGAAGCCCAGAGCCCTCTGATTCCCGGCCGCGGCTGGGATTTAAAAGGCTCTGGGCTCCCCGCGGTTGCAGGCAGCCCAGAGCCCTTTAAATCCCAGCCGGGGCTGGGATTTAAAGGGCTCTGGGATCCCCGCGGCTGCCAGCAGCCCAGAGCCCTTTGAATCCCAGCCTCTGTCCGCTGATTGCCCCCTCCCCAGACCCCTGCCCAACTGCCCCCCAGAACCTTCACCCCCTATCTAAGCCCCACTGGTCCTTGTTCCCCAATTACCCCCTCCCGAGACCCCTGCCCCTAACTGCCCCTTGGGACCTCAGCCCCTATCTAAGCCTCCCTTCTCCTGGTCCCCAACTGCCCCCTCCTGAGACCCCACCCAACTTCCCCCCCCAGGACCGCACCCCTACCTGTCCCCTGATAAACCTCTTAGACTCCCATGCCTATCCAATTGCTACCTGTCCCCTGACTGCCCCTTCAACCTCTGCCCCATCCAACTCCCCTGCTCCTTGTCCCTTGACTGCCCCCCGGAACCACCTACCTCTTCTCCAACCCCCAAACTGCTTACTGTGCCACTCAGACCAGCGTATCTGGCTCCATGCAGCTCCAGACAGTTGCTGCCATGCTCCCCCATGGAGCCCACAGCCCTCTCCCACCCCCAGCACCTGCCTTCCAGATTTGAACACCTCAAAATTCAGGAGTGCTCAAGCTCGGTTTGGGCAGCTTTACTTCATTTCTCCCAAATCAGTTTCTGCAAGGTGCCAACTGAAGGTGTTGGAGAACAGAGAGATCAGGTGGCCTCCTAATGCCTGGAAAAGAGACAAAGGCCGGAGGAGGGAGTGTCAGTGCCTGTGCGGACTTCTGGGAAGTGCACGGTGTGGAAGGGGATGCTGTGATGCTTTGGAACATCTCCATACAAAGCCAGTCAGGACTCTGGGGGAGCATCCTCTCGGAGCATACTGTCTCCAGGGCAAGAAGCTTACACCTTCCTGGGTCTGACCTCAGCATTCAGCATGCCCTTCCACGTCATGCACTTTCCAAAGTGAGTCTGCCCAGGCTGGTTCTGGGGCAACCAGAGGTCGCTGCACCCCAACTCTGCAGTCAGATGTGACTCTCAGCCAGACAGTAAAACAGAAGGTTTATTAGATGACGGGAACACAGTTTAAACAGAGCTTGTTGGTACAGAAAACAGAACCCCTCTGTCAGGTCCATCTTGGGGGGTGGGGAGCCCAGAACCAAGTTCTAGGTCTCTCCCAATTTCCCCAGCCAGCTCCAAACTGACACTCCCTCCTCTGGCCTCTGTGTCTCTTCTGGACAAGGAGGCCACCTGATCTCTTTGTCCCCAACACCTTCAGTTGGCATCTTGCAGGGGAAACTGAGGCACCCACACAGTATTCAGAGAAAATATTAAGAACATTCCCACTTAATCACAACAGATGCAACAAAATATAATACTGTATATTGAAGTAGGCAAGTGCTGCTTCTGACTTTCCACTTTTAATTGACCCTTGTAATCTTGTGGCACTGACGCGTTGTAGCTTCATTTTTAGCTTCAGCGCTCGCTGCAGAGGTGGGTCCTCACAGCCACCAGGCCTCGCAGCCCTCACCAATGCATTATACAAACCTGCCGCCTATGCTCCTGAGTCGGGCTGCGGCTTGGGCCGCGCCCCCACTGCAGGTGACAGCGGCTTGGAGCCGAACACGCTCTGACCCGGGCCCCGCGTACCGCAGCCCGCGCTCCTCCGGCCCTTCGCCGCAGCACAGGCGTGGCCGGCCGCGGCTGTGCCGGGCAGCGAGAGGCGGAGCCTCCGGCAGCCCCAGCGCCCCCGTCACGGCGTGGGGGGGTCGCCTCCCCCGCACAGAGCCAGCGCCCAGCGGGGGCAGGATAACGGGCGGCTCCCAACGGCCCGATCCGGATCGTTACTATGAACGGCAGTGAGACCCCGGGAGTGGGGGCAGGAGCCGCAGAGGCACGGGGCTGCTCCGCAGCTCGGGGGCAGGTCAGAGCCGGCTCGCGCTGACTTGGGGGGGGGGGCGCGTCACTCACCGGCCGCCGCGGTGTTTGTAACCAGCACTGGGCAGCTTCCCTCCCGGCAGCGCCTCCGCCTCTCGCACGGCCAGCCCGCCGCAGTGGAGCCAGGATGAATCGATCGCCCGAGAGGCGGAGCCAGAGCAATCGAGCGGCAGCCCCGCCCCTCCCGCGGCTTCCTCCTCCCGGCCCCGCCCCTGCGATTGTTCTCCTCCTCCCCCTCCCCCCTCCCCCCAGCCCAGTGCCTGGGCGTTCGGTCCCTCCCCGGGGGCGGGGGCCGGGTCCCTTCGCCCTCAAGTGCGGGGCGAGGCCATTGGGATTCCTGGGTTTGAGTCAGTGCAGGGGGGCAGGGAGCTGGGGACAGCAGGGCGGGCGGGCCCCTATGGGCCAGGCGCTGTCCAGCCCCACTGAAGGCTCTTCGAGGAAAAAACCCACCGGGGATGAGTGGGGAAATGGAGCCGGAATAAAGTAAGAGAAAGAAATAAAATAGGACCTGGGCCCCGCTCCTGCAAAGCTCTGCCAGGGGGGTGCAGCGCACAGGCAACCTGAAACTGAGTATATTTTTCTGTTTCAAACTGGGCGTCTGGCTTGATTTGTATAAATCAAGGTCTGATAAGGGTCCTGGTGGGGAGGCAGGAGGTTGGATTTTTGTTTTCCCATGTCCTAGTTTTCATCCAAAGTTGTACCTAATTTATTCATTTTTAAAAACAGTTTTAGATGAGCGGGGGCAAGTCCCTGTTGGGAAACGGTTCTCGACCTGAGAAAGTTATACTGGTTTCACTTAAATCAGTTTTTAACCCACTCTCATTAATCTGATATAAACCCTGCTATGAACACTCTTAGTTTGGTTTAAGAGAGGCTTATTGTGATTTAGTTTACATTATTTTAATTAATTTATTCTAAACAAAATAAGGCCTTGTCTACACTGGTAAGATTCTGTGGTGTAATTCCCAAGGTGTACACACTGCCAAGCCACTTAGTGCACAGAAACCACCCCGACGAGAGGCTTTCTGCACCGGAGCTATAGCACTGTGGTGTCAGTGTAGACACCCTGGTTGATTACAGCGCTGCAGTGGGCCTCCGGGAGGTGTCCCACAATGCCTGTTCTCACCTCTCTGGTCATCTGTTTGAACTCTACTGCCCTGCCCTCAGGTGACCAACCGTGAGCCCTACCGCTTAAATTCCTTGGGAATTTTGAAAGTCCCCTTCCTGTTTGCTCGGTGACACGTGCAGCAGTCTCAGCGCATCTTTCTAGGTGACCACGCCTGTTCCACCCACCAGGCGATCCACAGCTTGGAGTAGTGCCAAGCTGCTGGACCTCATCAGCATTTCGGGAGAGGAGGCTGTCCAGTCCCAGCTGTGGTCCAGCCATAGGAATTATGATACCTATGGACAGATTTCACGATGCATGACAGAAAGTGGCCAAACCAGGACACACTGCAGTGCAGGGTCAAACTGAAGGCACTGCAGAACACCTACCAGAAGGCGCAGGAGGCAAACCGCTGCTCTGGTGCTGTGCCCACAATCGGCGGGTTCTACAAAGAGCTGGACACGATATTCGGTGGCGATCCCACCTCCACTGCAAAGACCACTGTGGATACTTCGGTGGCTCATGTGCCAGTTGAGAGTGGACCAAGCCAGGAGGAGGAAATCTTGGATGAGGATGTGGAGGAGGAGGGGACCCAGAGGCAGAGGAGGGCTCGGAGGTCAGAGATGCATGCAGCCAGGAGCTCTTCTCTACCCCAGAGGAGGCTAGCCAGTCACAGCTGTCGGAGCTTGGTGAAGCGCAAACAGGAGAGGAGGCCCGAGTAAGTGGCTTTGATTTTGGGAATCGCTGAAGCGAGTTGTTGTGGGGCAGAAGGGTTGCAGAAAGCAGACTTGTGTCTGTATGATGCACGTACCTCTACATGCTTAGTCTGAGTGGCAGAACAGGGTGTTGATTGACTCCCTTGCTTCATGGGAATCTGCCTTAGAGATCTCCATGAAACTGTCATGGAGATACTGGACAATCTGCTGCCGCAGGTTCTTTGGCAGAACTGCTTTGTTTCTTGCCCCATTAAGGGTAACTTTCCCGCACCACTCTGCCATCACTGGGGGCGGGGGGGACCATTGCTGCACATAGGCAAGCTGCATAAAGGCCAGAGCAGAAGCCGTAGTGTAGGAAAAGACCCTTCCCTTGAGTCCCTGCTCACCCTCAGCAGCGAGATATCTTCCATATTGAACATAGCCTCTGGAAAATGCAGGGACATTAATGATTATAAGGCTCCCCCTACAGTGCTGTCTCTCCCCAGGAGCCACATGCCTAGTGTACGGTGTGGTCCTGGAACACTGATTGCTCCTGCCACTGCGGTTACTCACCATTTTAGGGGTCTTATGGCTCCTGTGTACTTGCCTGGGGTCATCCAGTTAGTGACAGGTATGTGAATAGTGGCTGTGTTTTAAATCACTGAGTCAGTGGTCTGTGTGTTGCAAACAATACTGCTTCTGTAAAATATTGCATTTTGGCTTCACAGATATGACCTTGGGAGCCCAGCCTCCCTCTTTGTTATCGCTGGCTGAACGGATATGAAGAATTAGAAAGTGGCCACGAAGAACTTTCTGCGTGACGTCATGATGCACTCCACGGCCGAAAAACAAGAATTGAAGGAGTGGCGGGACAGCAAGAAGAGGGACAAAGGAGAATGTGGCATGCCAGAATGAAGACACAAAGCGGCTCTTAAAGGTTATGGGGTGCCAAGCAGACACGCTCCAGGTGCTACTGTGACAATCTGCCTGGGCCACAGTTGATCAGGCTGGGCCACAGGATCTTTTCAAGGAGGAGATGACAAAGCACACCAAGGGTCTAAGTTTTAAAGTTTTATTAATAAAATAATAAAATACAGCAGAGAGTGCTGGGAATGCTCCCGTGTCACTCAGGGGAAGAAAGAAAGCATTAGAGCCCCAAGCCCTAACCCACTTTCGTATTCACATACGCACTACCCAAAATTGGCCAGGCCTGAGTGTAACGTAAGAAGAGGAGGGGGAGAGGTGGACAGGAGTTCTTGCCCTGGGCCCAGGTCATCCGGGCAATCTGCTGTAATCTCCTAATTGCTCCAGCTCTTGGAAGGGTTTTAAGTCCTGGTTCATTTGGGGGTGTTGTCTTCCAGGACCCTCTGTGTCTGGTGCTCTTTGTACCAGTCCCAATCAGCTTGCTGTGTGGCCTTCTTGGCTGCCCAAAACACACTGGCTCCAAAGAATTTGTTTTCCCTTCTGTTGGCCTTCACTGTCTCCACCTCATTCGCTCTGTTTTTGCTGCTATCTTTGCAACTTTGGTCCATTTAGTTCTCCTCTTCTCACGACTGGGCAGCTGTAGATTTCTCGTTGAGCCCATGACCTTAGGCTGGGGCTAGCGTCTTATCTTCACACGGAGCTAACTAAAGTGCCGAGTTAACCCGTTCTCTGCTTTTTCTTTCTTCTCCCCCTCCCCCCCCCACCACTTTGGCCTCTCATACTCCTGCAAAGGAATCTTCCATTCCCCACTGACACACCTTTGACCCTCCCCAAAATGCTTTGCGATGCTCGCAACAGCATTAGCCACATACAATGCTGATCTGCCTTCCCCGGGGACTCCTTGAGGGATGGGGCCATTGGGGTGTGACACTACTAGTACACCAAACTGAGCAGCTCTGTGCCCGCCCTCTCCTGCAGCTGCTGTCGCAAAACTCTTTCCGATGTGCCCTCCCGACACTTATCAATCTCCTGGATCTAGTCTGTACCTGCGGCATTCTACTCCTGCCCCGTCACCGTCCAGCCCTGCGGACTCCCAGTTCCCATTGCACTCAACATCTGTCCCTCTGCAGTTTAGCCCTGCTGAAGTACAGTACCTGCTGTACTGTACTCCAAAGGACAAGCATTGCATATGATACCTGGACATACACAAATATTTAACTGTCCTGGGACCCCTCCTCCTCCTGGGACCCCTCCTCCTCCTGGGACCTTCTCTTCCCCCCATCCTCCATAGTGCTGCTGTGGTTTTTTGTTTGCCTCTATCCTCTGGTGGTTGTTTTTTAATAAAAAAAATGTTTTGGTTTGAAAGCAATCTTTATTCCATTAATTGAAAGCAAATGGAGCCCTGCAAAGCAACAGACAGTTTTCTTAAACCTTCATAGTGCATCATCTGCACCAATCACAATCACTTCCTAGCATTACAACCACTGCACAAATATTGTGGAGCACAGCAACAAATATTATTGTCTTTCAGTTTCAAATTGCTGCCTCAAGGCATCCCTGATCCTTATGGCCCCGCAGTGCACCCCTCTAATAGCCCTGGACTCTGGCTGTTCAAATTCAGCCTCCAGGAGTGGAGCCTCAGTGGCCCAGCCCTGAGTGAAGCTTTCACCCTTCCCTTCACAAATATTATGGAACATACAGCACTCAGCTATAAGCATAGGAATATTGTCATCGGCCACGTCCAGCCTCCCATATAGGCAGTGCCAGCAGGCCTTTATACATCCAAAAGCACACTCAACAGTCATTCTGCTCTTGGTCAGCCTGTTGTTGAACTGCTCCTTGCTGCTGTCAAGGTTCCCCATGTATGGCTTCATAAGCCACAGCATTAAGGGGTAGGCAGGATCTCCCAGGATCATAATGGGCATTTCGACTTCCGCTACAGTAGGGTGACCAGATGTCCCGATTTTATAGGGACAGTCTCAATATCTGGGGCTTTTGCTTATATAGGTGCCTATTACCCCCCATCCCTTGTCCTGAATTTTCACACTTGCTATCTGGTCAGCCTACACTACGGTGATCATCTGGTTCAGGAAGAAAGTCTCTTCTTGCAGGTTCCTGAACAGGCCAGTGTTCCGAAAGATGCATGCAAGTGCCTGGAGAACCACAGAAAAATACCTCTTCCGATTAATGTGCTATGAGGTCTGCTGCTCGAATTGGAATATGCGCGCCATCTATCACTCTCCTGCAGTTAGGGAAGCCCATTTGTGCAAAGCCATCCACAATGTCATGCACATTGCCCAGAGTCATGGTCTTTCGAAGCAGGATGCGATTAATGGCCCTGCACACTTCTGTCAACACGAGTCCAGTGGTCAACTTTCCCACTCTGAACTGGTTAGCGACCGATCGGTAGCAGTCTGGAGTAGCCAGCTTCCACAGTGTAATTGCCACGCACTTCTCCAACGACAGGACAGGTCTCATTCTCGTGTCCTTGCGCCACAGGGCTGGAACAAGCTCATCACACAGTCCCATGAATGTGGATTTCCTCATCTGAAAGTTCTGCAGCCACTGCTCATCATCCCAGACGTGCATGACAATGTGATCCCACCACTCAGTGCTTGTTTCCCGAGCCCAAAAGCAATATTTCACTGTGGTCAGCACCTCCGTGAATGCCACAAGCAATCTCGTGTTGTAGCTACTACGCATAGCAAGATCAGTGTCAAACTCCTCCTTTGTAGTTTAAGGAATAACTCGTGACATGTTAGTGAGAGTGAGCAGCATATTGGTCAACAGTGCGGGATCCATTCCTGCAGACCAAAGAGGCAGAATGTGCAGTACACAAACTGTTGAAGGATGGCGCCAAATGCACACAGGGATTGCTGGGATGCAAAGCAATGCATCACAGAGCATTGTGACAGGACCCAGGATGGCCTGCAACTCCCTCCACCTTCCCACAACTCTTAGCGGCGGAAGAGGAAAAGATGCTCTGTGGGATAGCTGCCCAGAGTGCACCGCTCTGAATACCGCTGCAAGTGCTGCAAGTGTGAACACGCTATTGCGCAAGCAGCTGACTGTGAACACACAACAGGGGTTTCCCTTCAGCGCTCTTTGAGCAGCGATGTAACTGCTGGCAATGTAACTTTGCCAGTGTAGACATACTCTAAGTGTCCACACTCATTTAACTAAATTAGTTTAAAAATCACACCCACAGTTAAACCACTGCAATTTTCTCATGCAGACAAGCCCTTAAATTGATTTTAACCTGGTTTATAGCTATTTATCTTAAATCTTACTGAATAAACTAAATAGATATAAACCAGATTTCAGTCAATTTAAGTGTTCACACAGGGATTTGCATCAGTTTAAGTAACTAGATTTATGATGCATCTTTAATTAAACCAGTATGTATAGACAAGACCTTGGAAGTGTCATTTCTGGGCTTCCACTGGTGAAGGTCTCAGTGAATAAATATTTTCACATCTTAACAGAAGGGACCAGGCTATTGAATCCTTAACAAAAGCTTCCTTTATCCCAAATATTAGCCAGTTAAGTTAAATAGCAGTTAAAAGAGAACAAAAGCAGTTTTAAGCAGTCTGAGTAAAAATCCTTCCCCTTTTTAATAATTTAGCTTTCCATCTATTAGCTTTTATGAGGTCATCATTGCATTAGTTGTCCACTTAGACAGGATCTGAATTTCTACTGTTAAAAGTACAAAGAAAAAAAAACACATCTTCAGGCATTTTTTCCTATATCATAAAGGAGTGAAAAAGGACATAGGTTCAAGGGTTTTGTATGGTTTATATTCACCTTTCCAGGTTATCTTTACATTCATGCAAGAACTGAAACTGCTACAGAACACAGCAGCCCACAGGCATAATGCTTAACTTTTTGCACTTGAAGGGTCCCATATAACCTCCAAGGTGTCTAAAGTTAATCATAGGCCTACAAATTTTCAGGATCAGGGCCTGTGGTGGGATCCACAAAGGGATTTAAGCATTGCAATGTTGAGTGTCACAGTGCCTAACTAGAAAATCACAGAAACAATAAAGCCAAGTTAGGCTCCTAGGATCCCTATACAATGAATAGGGATTTGCCTTAGAATGGGATTTGCAAAAGCCAGCATGCTAGGCACAGAGCACCCTAAGCTACGCATTGGAAGATGCTGATGATAGAGGTGTTTGTTAAGCCCTGCCCATTTCACTGAAATAGTCTTTTAAGTCTGAGCTGCATGGAGGTGCCTAGCTCTGTGATCCATGAACAGGGGCCTGCTACCTGGAGTTGGACAGCTTAGATGCCTAAGCTGCTTCTTGAGGGAGTAAGTTAGGTGTCTGTCTCATGCCACATAAAACAAAGAAGGAGATGATGGAACCCATCTTACCATCTAGGACTTGCCTACTTGAGAGATCTAAAAATAAAGAACATTTTTTGGGGGTGAGATAGGAGGGTAATGTTATTTTCTTTATTTTGCTGGGATTTTAATTTGGCACGTGGTTACAAAAGCCTAAATAGAATTAAACCTAAACAGAGAAGAAATTAAACTAGAAAGAAAAACAGGAAGAACTGGAAAAGTGGGAAACTACTTAAAGTTATACTATTGTCAAATAAGGCCCAAAAATTTGTTTTGTAAAAAATCACCTTTTTACAAAACCTCCTTGGCCTCAGATGCTATCAGGCATAATAATTCCTACAAGTAGTTCCATAGTTATTAGTTAGACTTGAGGACATTTAACCCTGTTAGAGGATTGGGCCACAATAATTCACCCAACAATGAAGTTAAAATTAATTGGCTGATAAATTCCTTATTTCGTCTTTTTGCTCATTTGAAGTCCTGTACTGTATCTGCTTTAGTCTAATTTTTTAGTATTATTCTCCAATGATGTTCAATAATTGATTCAATAATTTCTTTCGCTATCGGAAAGCTATAGTGTGCTCTTTGGTACCTGAGCAAGACAGATCCCTCTGATGATGTAATGTAACTTTTGGATTTTTTCTTTTTTTAAGTTTTGTCACCCATGAGAGTATCACCTTATTTTCAGACTGTTCATCAGTACATTTTGCTTGTTTAAAAGGAAGTTATCCAACAATACCACTATTTTCAAGCAAACCAAGGATTAATTAATCCAAGAGGGCCCCTACCCAGTAGACAGCACTTGAGCCCTGATCCCATAAACTGCTCCATGCAAGTGGATGCCTGTGCCCACAGAGAGCCCCCAAGGACTTCAGTAGGGCTCAATACAAGGGTTTGTCCATGCAGAACATTTGGCAATTTAGAATTGAATCAAGCTGCAAACTTTGGAAATGGATCCAAATTCTCTCAGAGTTGTTTGGATCTGGATCTGGATCTGCATCTTTACTGGCAATACAATCATTATAAAAGTAACTGATTTAAAAAGTATCACGGAGTAGCCGTGTTAGTCTGTATCCACAAAAAGTTGTTTTTTATTTAAAAAGGGAAAGGAACTGAATTTCAGAAGTGTCGAGCACTTAACACCAGATGAATTCTATGAAAACTACAGAAACATGGAGCCTCTGAAAATAAGATCCAATGTCATATTCATTTTAAGGTTTATAATAAAATTTGCCAATAAAATAACATTAGCAGCAGTTATGGCCAAATCCATGTCCTGGTGTGACAGCAACATGGAATCCAGTCCAAACTGCACAGCCAGGTTGAGCTCTGCAACAACACAACCCAATGCTAGGTCCTAAAAGGGTACATGCTATGCTTCCTAACAGGCATGTGGCTTTCTCTCAGACATGCAACTTCTCTTGCTCCCCAGGGTGGAATTTATTACTCTGACCCACTCGGGTGACCTGAAAGTATGTCAGTGAAGCTCTGTTCATGCACAGTGCATTTCTGACTCCATCACATGTTGTTTTCCCAGGTAATAGTTATACCCAGAGGAACTTAAAGTGGCCATCTTGTAAGCACCCATCCAAGAGCTCCTAAGCAAAACAGCAATGGAATGTAGATAGGGCCTGTTGGGCACAAGAACCCACATCACACGTACATGCTTCCAGGACAAATGGAGTAAAACAGTAATATTGACTATAACATTTAAATTATTAAAAATACTCAAGATAGTATAAAGAGATTAATCCTTGTTCTTAAGAATGGGATGGAAAAGGGGCAACTTTAATGCACTATATCCTGCTGAACAGTGAAGTCTTACCCCATATAAGGGTTACATAGAACAAAAGTTTGCACTTACAGTTTTCTAGTCTGTTTCTGTAGATTAAATAACACAACACTTCTGAGAGTTAGGTAAGCATTCCTAAGATTTTAAGGCCAGAAGGAACCGTTATGATAATGTAGTCTGACCTCCTGCATAACACAAGTCATAGAATTTCAACAAGTATTCCTGCATCAAACTCATATCTTGTAAGTAGAGCTAGAACCTGTTTCTTAGAAAAACATCCAATCCTAATCTGAAGGCTTCAAATGATGGAGAATCCACCACAATGCTTAGAAAGTTGTTCCAACTACTCTGTTAAAAATTGCACCTTATTTCTAAAATGAATTTATCTAGCTTCAGCTTTGAATGATTTGATCTTATTATGCTACTAGCCTATTATCAGAAATCTTTTACCCATGTAGGTACTTGTAGACTGTGATCGAATCCTCTCTTAACCTTCTCTTTGCACTTGTCTGCATTATTCGCTGGATCGACGGACAGTGATCGATCCAGCGGGGGTCAATTTATCACGTCTAGTCTAGACGCAATAAATCGACCGCCAAGCGCTCTCCCGTCAACTATGGTACTCCCCCAGGGCAAGAGGCGCAGGCGGAGTCAACAGGAGAGCATCAGCCATCAACTTACCATGGTGGAGACACCGCAGTAAGTAGATCTAAGTACGTCGACTTCAGCTACGTTATTCACGTAGCTGAAGTTGCATAACTTAGATTGATCCCCCTCCCAGTGTAGACCAGGCCTAAGAGAAACTAAACAGATTTAACTTCTTCAGTCTCTTACTGTAAAACAAGTTTCCCAGACCTCAGATCATTCTTGTAGCTCTTTTCCAAACCCTTTCCAATAGGTCAACATCCCTGTTTGAAGTGCAGACATCTGACATTCTAGGAATAGTCTTGTGAATGCTGTTTACAGAAGTGATACCACCTGCCTACTTCTATTCAATATTACTAGACAATTTTCAGATAGATAAAACTGAGGCATAGAGAAAGGCCCCCGAAGGCCCCAATTTGGCAAGGTACTTAGACCATTAAAACCACATGCTTAAAGTTAGGCACATGCCTAACAAGTACCTTGTGAACCAGGGCCTAGGTAATTTGTCAAAGGTCAAAATGGTAGACGCAGGAATGGAACCAAGGAGCCCTAACTCCTAGTTGCCTGCTCTAAGATATCCATACTTACTGTTCAAACATTTTGTGGTCTCACTGGTTCTACCTCTCTGCTTTTTCTCAGGATCAAATATGGAGGCCTAAAACCAGTGTTCTTTATTTTTGTAAATGGGGCTTTCAGATACTGGCATATATTTGCTGGAAAATTCATGGAATATTTCTCCAAAGTCAAATTTTTTAGACTCCCCCCCACCCCTGTATGTTATATTATGTTTCCTAGAGATTATCTGCCTTGTGAGTCTTTGTAACAGAAAATTGACTAGATGTAAGGCATAAAGCTGATATCAAGGATGAGATTTAAAAAAAAATCTGGTTTTATTTCTTTTTTTAAACAAATACGTACTGTTAAATTCTTTGACCTTGGCAGTGCTTTTCCCAGTAAATATCAATTTAGGCCAGCAACTCTAATTGTAAAGTAAAATATATTTATGCTAGTTTAAAGAGAAGAGAAAAAGAAGCATTACTGATCAGTGCTTCCCCCCCCCCCCCACCCCCAATGATTTCTGGCATGTTTTAAAAGAAACAGAATGTAAATTAATGCACAAGACATTTTGAATTCTTTTCCTGAACAAGTAGTCAGTTTCTCCACATCAAACAGAAAGTGTAGCCTTTGCATTTTTAAATGATCTTTAATAGTATACAAAATTCTCACACCACTTTCCTTTCTTGGTTTCCAGTATACTAATTCTTTCCTTTAAAGACCTATCCAAGGAATCTGTGCACTACTGACCCAGAGGCATTGTTTCTCTAAACAGCATCAACAAAACAAATTGTTCATTTACTTTGTGCAGCTAAAAATACTAAATTCTGTATACTACAGCTCAGTCAAGAATGTCATTAGTCTATGTAAACTAGGTTTCATCAGCTCTAATGCTACTTCTTGGAAGCAACTTTCATCTGCAGCCTTTATTTTTAAAGAACAAAGTAGACATATAGAGCTGCAAATACTTAGAAATGTCCCATATTCTTTCCTCCCTACCAAAAAAAGATTTCACATTTTGTGACACTGGACCTCAAGGTAAAATGTGCTCCTTCTCCCCTCCTGGTATGCAAGGCCAAACAGTAGAGGAACTACCCTGGTTCCACTCTTACAGGAATAAGCCAGGGAAGGAGAACATAACAACCTTTTGTGCACTATAAAGCTGTGCTAGGTGGTAGCTCTCTGAAAGTACTTGCATAGGGAGGATTATGCACAGAATGGGAGTAGAGTGGCGGCCAATTAGTCTATATACTGTAGATCTACAGGCCACAGCATTAGTTTTAGAGTGGTGCAATAGTGGCTGCGTTTCGCACAAGTGATGTTAACATCACTATGTGCGTCACATTTTACATTCTTCCTTTAGAAAATAATGTAAGTAGAATTGGGTAACATCTTAATAGCAAAAAATAACTTGCTCTGCATAGCATACAATTTACGTTAGTCTTTAAGGTGCCACAAGTACTCCTGTCTTTTTTTGCGGATACAGACTAACACGGCTGCTACTCTGAAACCTGTCAAATTACTATGTATCTCAGATTTGTCTTTCCTAATCAGGATTCTTTCATCAAATAATTTTAATGGTTATTACAGTGTAACATCAGCATCTCAGGAACCTCGTGCTTTAAAACTGAGCCAGTTTGATTAGGCCTTAATCTTGCTCGTGCTTCACTCTACATCCTTTGAATAGTTTCCATGGACTTCATTAACTACTCAGAGTTCATAAAATTAAGTATGTGTGTAAGTCTTTGCAGAATCAGGACCTCAGGTTGCAAACTCTTTTGGGCACGGTCTGTTTTAGATTATACATATGCAATGGAGCCCTGAACTTTAATTGTTGGTCTGTTTGTGCTATCACAATACAAATAATAAATATTTAGGACCGAACTTGTCAAAAAATTAAGTGTTTTCCACAAAATAAATAAATAAATAAATTCAAAAGAAAAAAAAGATTTTGTATTTTGAAAATTTTCCACAAAATATTTTAATGTTGTTGACTAAATAAAATAAAAATGTTGTGTTTAGTACTGAAAATTTTTGGGAATTTGGTTTTTCATTTCTCCCCTCCCTCCCTTAAAAAAGGAGTAAAAAGGAGTGGGGGAGGGAATGAAAATATTCACTTTGGTTGAAAAGTAATTTTTCTTCAAAAAATATTTAGCTGAACATTTTTCAAACAACTCTCATATAACCATCATTCTCAAATGAATTTTATAATTGCACAGTATTTAGAGGAGGTTATACCAAACTGGCACATATTGTAATCAGGGATCATTTGTATAATTACAGAGTAAGTTTATGAAAAAAAATAGAACACATTTAACATTAAAATGTGAAACTGAAATAATTTCTGATCTGGAATTATTACATGTAGTGCCTGATCTGAAGCCCTTAAAGTAAAAGGGAATGTTTGACTTTAATAAGCTTTGAATTACGCTCTTAATATTATTATGATTAATATGATTTAAATACTAGACCAGTTGTAATCATCAATGTAATAAACTTTGCTTTAAAGCAAATTTAATTTCACCAGAACTTCAGGTCACTCAAGCATTATTTAAAGTTTGACTTCAATGGGAGTTTTTCCTAAATTAAAGATTATAGGATTGGGCCCAAAATTAGAAATGATAGTAGGACAGCTCCTGCATTATGGGTGCAGGATTTTGTAATGTAATAATTAATTTTAGGTTAAATATGACTTACTATTGAATTCTAAACATAGAACAGACTGTTTTCAAAATGTATTTCTCCATCAACTTTTCCCAAAACTTGATGTGACAAACTCATCCCAGTTGTAACTCCATTGAAGTCAGTGGGAGATCAATTTGACCCAATCTCTTTAAAGAGCCACAGAAATTTCCATAGACAATATTCTTTTTAAAAAATTCCAAGATTTTTTTTTAAATGCGTGTTTAAATATAGACTGCTAAGTCCCTATTTAGTTCTGGGTCCTGGAAAGTGCTGAGCACTCTGGCCCTGATTAGAGAAGGTATTCATACACATGCTTAATTTTAAACATGAGTAGTCCGACCATTGACTTCAACAGGATTACTCCAATGCTTAAAGTTAAGCATGTCCTGAAGTGATTTGCTGGATCATAGCCTCAAATAAGGCCACTGTCCTGCAAATGCTTAAGCATATGTATAACTTTACTCACAAGAGTAATCCAGTTGCAGACAATGTGACTACTCAGTGAGTAAATTTATGCATCTGCTTAAGTGTTTGCAAGATCACAGCCTAAGTGACCTGATTTTCAAAGATGCTGAGTGTCCATCAAATCCCACTTAGGAGCCTAAAATTACTTACACATTTTTAAAAAAGAATCCTGGCCATTATTTGGAAACAATTATGCCATATTTTCTGCATTGTTTGTATTCCCAGTTATTATTACAGGACTTTTGCCTAATAACTGGACTTTGTTTTTCAGAGGTTCATCCACTTCCAAGGCCTGATCCATGTCCCATTGAAATAAATGGGAGTCTTTCGATTAAAATTTGAAAGAGTTGGATTGGGCTTCTGCTGCTTATAATCAATCTAAAATCATGAAACTCCATTGGTACCAATCACAGATGGTTGCTGTGGCCATTACTGTGAGGAGGCTCATGCTTCAGGTGATGAATAAGTAGCAGGTGCAGATTAATTCATGAGAACAATCTCCTGGTCAGTTGCAAGTGTCCCTGATAATAATGAAGAAAACAGATGATATGCAGCATTAGAAGAATCATTTCTAACTGGAATCATTTTGAGGAGGCATCAGCTGCCCTTTAAAAATAAAAGATTCTGATAGTTTTTAACTCTTGATATCTTGCATTTTTTTTTAAAATGTATACGATATATGGAAATCACAGTGAAAAAATGTCTCTTTTCTCATGTCTGTTATGTAGTTTGCAACTTCCGACTGAATTGTAAAAGAATATTAACTGTAGCATACAGAATATTCACAAATTTGACACAGTAATATAAAGTAGGATACACCTGGGAAGGTGGTTTCTTCCAACCCCACCTCAGAGCAATCATTAACTGCCACAATCTGCCCCTTCTCTGGAAGGCATGCCTTAAGGTATATCAAGTTTGTTTTAAAATAGAATTTGCAGTTTAGTTCCAAATCTGAACTCCCCCCAGTGTGGGGATGCTCAGATCCCAGATTTCCATTCAGGCTCATTATAAAGATATGTAAATGCAGTGGAGTTGGATTTGATAAGGATTTGAACTTTCTAACCTGGGAGTGGAGAGGAGGTTGGATCTGGAGTTTTGGTTCAAATCCATCTCTAGTCAAAAATCTATATTAAATTTTGTTTCGTTACCAGCACCATATAAAAATAATGGTCAGTGTCTGATTCAAATCAACACATTTCAGTTATGGGTAAAATTCCAGAGTGACATGCCACTAATAATTCCGTGGGGGCGGGGAAGTTTCCATTTTTAATTTTTTTTATGCATAGCCTTTTTTCATCAATTCTGAAATACCTAAATTCAGATGGAGGGATCTATTATTTGATGTCACACACATGCATAACTCCAGTTGATGGCAACTACATTTAGAATTGAGCATAAATGTAAGAACAGATTTTAGCCTCTGCCTCGTACCAGACATTTTTGACTCAGTCCACCGCCAAGTAAATTGTGAGAGATAAATCAACATCTTAATGGTATACTCATTGCTCATCTTTTCTTTGTGTTCATCGGCTAATGAAGAAAGCATGATTTTCAAAAGGTTGTTTAATTTCAAATATTTCAGTTAGTCTATTTAAAAAAAATCTATCAGTGAACTGCTAACTGGTGGGGGGGTTACATTAAATGTCAATTTAACCACATTAACATTTTATTTTTGCATAAAAATCAAGGAACAATAAAGATACAACAAAACAATAGGCAGAAAAAATGTGGTTAAGTAACAAAGACACACGCAAAATAAAAAAATGGATAGGTTTTTTGTTTTGGGAAAAGTAGAAGTGGGGTTACTTGAAATCTAACACACACAAAAGCAAACCTAAAGTAGCAATGGCATTGAAGTTGGCTTTTGTGGAATTACATTCTTGCAGAAATCCATGGAGGCAGAGTCCAGGACTAGGACCATTGCCAGTGGCATATACAGACATTGTTTTTTCAATCAAAATCCCAACTATGTAGCTATTGAACTCTACAAAACTTGCAAAGAATACACTGAATATTATCTTTTCATTTCCATGGCATCTGTACATTTAAACTACTATGTCTGTAGCGATAGTAAATGATAATGATCTATGCACATTTAAATTAGTGTGATCTTGCAAGACAAACAAAATACCAATTACTTATTTTCCATTATATTTTATAAAAGGATTACTACAAAAATTAATCAAAGGAATGCTGTCTTCTTTTTTTATTTTTATTTTTTTGGGGTGCTTTTTATCATGTTGCAGGTTTTGAAATTGAAACGTTGCACTGCTGAGAAAGTGCCATGAAAATATAACCCACTGCATTCCATGAAAATAAATAAGCAAGGCCACCCAAATTTTCAATTAGTGTTAGTGCAGAATGCAGGAAATGGCTCGAGAACCCTCAAAGGCTGCCTTAGGCTGGGTCGTGGATACGGAACAGTGACAGGAAGGTTTGCAGCAGGAATACAGGCTCAGTGTGAAGATGGCTCTTCTCCAAGGAAAACTGCATACTAATAGGTTAATACTGATTTCCTGAAACATACAGCCTGGGTATTACAAGCTGGAATTTACATTCTGACAAAGGCAATTGCTGATCCTCAAGACTTTGCTTTTTTGGTGATGAAATAACACTAGAAAGTTCAAGCTGCATTATATATTTTATGTTTTAAGCTTATTAAACATTCAAAGTACAAACTGTGCACATATTTTTGAGCCACCTGAAATAGCAACAGCCTGGCTAGTTTGTGAAAAATAAGGAACAATGTTACATTTCAACATGTCAGGCTTGATTGAAAGCATATTGTCAGTAGGTATTGACCAATATGGGGCCATGCCACTTTAAGGACCATTCTGCCACAGTAGATGGATAGAGGCAGAACCCAAATATACAGTCAGAGAAGTAGAAATCTAGCATTTTACTTTTAGCAAAAGCTACACACCAGCACATCCGAACTAAACGTAGTTTTATTATTTCAATTAAAAAATCGGTCTATATCTTTTAAGGGATATTGGTATGGAACAACCTAATCCAGCAAAATATTTAAGCACATGCAAAACTAAGCATGTGAAGAGTTAAGCACGCCCAATGAAAATGATTGGAAAGATGAAAGATTCCCACCGACTTCAGTGGGATCTGGACCAGACCATAACCCTGAACGAAACAGGCTTATGCTGAAAGAGTAAATGAATATGGAAAGGAATTTAAATGGAAAGAAAGAGGCAGTGAACTCACAGATCTAATTGGTCGCGCTCTACCGTATTCACTCTTACGTTATCATAGCCCATTTATGCTGTGTTTATCAACTTGGGCCTACACTGCAGCATTGCATTATAGGAGTAATGGATTCACAGGATACTGCAAATAGCTGTTGAAGTACAAATTTACAAAACCGGTGCAACAATGAATGGAATCCTAGACCTAATAAAGTAATTGGGAGTTTTGCCATTGACTTCAGTGGGGCCAGGATTTCACCCAATCTGTCTATGTTAATATTATTATCTCTATTTATTTTAGGAGGGTTACACCATTACATTGTCTTTTGCCATTAGAACAATGGGGCTTTAGTCTGCAAGTCCTCAAACAGGCAAAATTGCACTTCAGTCAATGGGAGTTTGGCCCATATGAGGCCTGGAAAAATTGGGTCCATAGTTACCTTTATACAAAGAAAAAAATAGAAGCTGTGCAAGCTCTTTACCCAAAATGAAATCAGGGTGTGACATTGCACTCCATAATGTTTTATGGAAATATGCTTATGAGTGTAAATATGATGTAACTGGAATATGCTTAATGCAAAAGGTCTCTTGTAAATTATCATTACAAAGCTTATGGTCTACTGAGTGTGGTCATCCTATTTGTTTGCATGTATTATTTCTATTATGTCTGATGTTAGAAGAATGAGATATAAACTTGTATTACTGATGTAAACATATTAAGTGGAAGCCATTAAGGGTGCTTCAGAATCAATGAACCGTGAACGGGTTTGTTTACCTGCAAGCCTTCCTGTGTACATGTAGGCCAGCTCCTAGGTAATGAAGAAGGAGGTCTTACAGTGACATGTGATCGTGTCACCTGAACTGGAATCCATCTTAAACCTGGTGGTTTTCCATTTAGAAGGAGGGGTGGGGACCCAGAGAGACAAAAGATTCCTGCCTTGTGCCAAAACTATAAAAGGGGGTGGAACAGAACAAAGGGGATCCCATTCATGAGAAAACCTCTGCTTTTCACTTAAGATGCCTGCTGGAACTAACAAGGACTGTACCGGGGAAAGGATTGGGCCCAGACTAGGAAGGAGTCTAGTCTGTGAAAGAAGCTTATTGGAACATCTCTGAGGGTCAGATTTACCTGTATTCAGTTTCTTAATGTATTGGGCTTAGACTTGTGTGTTTTGTTTTATTTTGCTTGGTAACTTACTTTGTTCTGTCTGTTATTACTTGAAACCACTTAAATCCTATTTTTTATACTTAATAAAATCACTTTTATTAATCAACCCAGAGTAAGTGATTAATATCTGGGGGAGCAAACAGCTGTGCACATCTCTCTATCAGTGTTATAGAGGGCGGACAATTTATGAATTTACCCTGTATAAGCTTTATACAGAGTAAAACGGATTTATCTGTGGTTTGGATTCCACTGGGAACTGGGTGTCTGGGTGCTGGAGATAGGTGATCTTCTGAGCAATTTTTGGTTAAAGTCTGTAGCTTTGTGGGCGTGGACCAGACCTGGGTCTGTGTTGCAGCAGGCTAGCGTGTCTGGCTCAACAAGTCTGGGTTCTGGAGTCCCAAGCTGGCGGGGAAAATGGGCTCAGAGGTAAAGTCAGCATGTCAGGTGACAGACCTCTAGGGAGTCTCTGTGGCCGAACCCATCACACAGGGGTTCAGCAATATTGATGTAGCTGCTCTGCATTTAAGCCAAAGTTTGTCAAGCCTAACCAAAAAAAAAAAAAAAAATCTACCCTGAATCCCAATTGCTCCCAAAAAACAATAACATGGAGTTGAGTGTTCTGAGAGTAAGAATCCAAAACATTTTAGCTGGATAGTAAAGGGCCTTCCACCCCTCCTAGGGAAAGATGTTATTAAATAAGCTTTTCAAATTTTTAAATTCTGAAAAGCTTTGAATATTTTGGGTAGTGTGTCATACACTGGATTTTTTTAAAAATAATTATATTACAGTCTAAATTGCCATAGCAATTAGTTGAGCAAGGAAGGAAGTGGTGGGAATTTTGTGCGATTTAATTTGTTTTCACATTTAATTATGCAGTTTTTGGTTACGCATGATAATTATTTAATCAAACGTAATTTGCCTTGTGGTAACTCACATCACATCAAGAAAATAAAAGGAGTTGCCAATCATTGCAGAGCAAACAAAGCCATTGGATGACACAGGGATAGTTTACTTGTCTGTATTCTTGCTCCTGTGAGCTGCATGCCGTACGTTCTGAACAGTATGTTTATTCAAGTGGCCTAAGGGTAACAAAATGGAACAGGCATCAATTCAGGAAAGCACTTGAACACATGCTTAAATGTAGGCACTTGCATGACTCCCATTGACATTAATAATGGGATTCAAGCACATGCTTAACTTTGCATGTGATTTAGGGCTATCTTGAATTAAGATGTTTTCCTAAATTGATTGCACAATTTTTATGAAAAGGTAAATGTTTCTGATTGCTGATAGGGTTTAAAGACATTCATTACCTTTGTGTTTGAACAGAAGAACCATGATAAAAAAAATTAGAAAAGTCCCTCTCCACCAAGATTCTTAATGTACAGTTTAGCCATTAAAAACATAAAAAAAACTTTAAAGAATCATCACAATGATACAATATAAAAACCAAATAAAATATTAGCAAGCCAAAGTGACATTTGTTTTAGATGGAATTACTGTAGTGTTCCCTACTGTAGAATTAAAATTAAGAAACTGAAGCTGGAAGAAAATATTTTATAAATCACCCCCCCAAAACCCCCTAATTTTCCTGGTTTGAAATCTGATCTACTGTACAGGACTGTCCAACATTTTAAAAACAATACTTTGAATACCACTAGCTTAATTCTAACCATATTTCTATAACTAAACTATTCAAGCTTACAAACTCGGCCAGGGGCAGTGGAACCAGGGGGACAAGGAGGCCTAGTGCCCCCTGTAATGGAAATATTGGGGGGGCTCCACCCCTATATAAATTCATGTGTGCCTGGGGGAGTTAGGGGAGGTGAGAGTGGGACCTAGAGGGCTGGAGTGCACACCCTGGGGCCCGGGATGAGGCCGGGGAGCAGGTAGGAACCCTTGAAACTCTCCTTCCCAGCCTGAAGTCAGATGCCCCCTTTCCCACCACAGAGTCTCAGTATATCCCCTTGCTCCTCCTCCTCCTATCCCTCATTTGCAGGGTGCTTCCACCCCTCTGAACGCAGCAAATGACCAATCTGAGGAAAACAGAATCTTCTGAAAAACTCTTAGGGCTTGATCCTCCAAAGTCCTAAACACTGTGGCTCTGATCCAGCAAAGCACTTAAATACCTGTTTCAATGGGAGTACTAATGTGCTTAAAGTCAAGCATGTGTTTCAATGCTTTGCTGGACTGAAGCCAGAGTGTTCGGTACCTTCCAGGATTAAGTCCTTTGCTGGCACTCTAAGCATACAGACTTCGAAAGTATTAAATACCTCAAGGTCGGCATGGCTAAAACAGACTTCTTAATCTTCCCTCCAAGGCCTACCTGCTACCTCCTTTCTTGATTAGTGTGGACAATTCCACCACACTATTTGTCACTCAGGCCTGTAAACTGGCTTTACCATTGGGTGTGCCCACATTTGAGGTGTGGGAGGTCTTATTCCCAGCTTGTGTAGATATACCCACGCTAGGTCTGCTCGAGCTAGTGCCTAAAATAGCAGTGTGTCCACAGCTGCAGGGGTGGTGGTTCGGGCTAGCTGTCTGAGTACATACCCAGAAGATTGGGGGCAGCTAGTGTGAATAACGCCTCCTAACTCAAATGTAGATGTTCGACTACAGCCCTCTTTCTGCGTAACATCTCTAAGATACAGCCTTTCCTAGCCATCCACTCAGCTAAAACTCTCATCCAGGCTCTCACCATCTCACATCTCAATTACAGCACCACCCTTTGCTCTGGCCGTGATAAATGCAACCTTACCCCATTAATATCCATTCAGAAAGCTTTTGCAAGGCCATCTTCCTAGCCCATCATTTTGACCATGTCATCCCTCTCTTTGCATCCCTCCATTGGCTCACTTTTAAGGCCCTCCAGAGTCTATCCCCACCCTACCTCTCATTTGCTATTGAAATGTTGACTCGTGCCTCCAATCAGCCCATGATGCCAGCTTCCATCACCCACATGTTAAACAAGCACCTTCGTGCTTTCTGCCATGTTGTCCCTCATGCTCGGGAGCAGCGCCCCATAAACATCCACAAAAGTACCTAATTAGTATCCTTCAAAACCCTCCTCAAAACTTACTTAACAATGGTGTGTTAGGCTGCTGGTGTGCTGAGACCACTGCCTATCATGCCAATCAGTACTATCTTCTTGTACTCCCCTGTTGGTCTGTCTGTAGCCACCCTTCTCTTATGCTTACATTGTAAGCTCTTTGGGGCAAGGAATGACTTTTTGTTCTGAGTTTGTACAGTGCTTAGCACAATAAGGCCCTGATTAATGACTACAACACCTTGATGCTATGATACATATAATTAGTACTGACATTTCACATACCAGCTATCTGTAGACATAACTGTATATGACAATATTGCCCCAGATACCGGCACATACACTTATATGCAGCAATACTGTAATATCCCACATAAAGATTTTACCGGTATATATTGTTATATAGAAAAACAATACACAAAATACTTATTTACATATGCATGCAACACCTAAAATTTATATACTTGTGTACATTTATCATTGAGTTACCTATAAATATCCATCTAAAACAGAAATAAGCATTTTTTTTTAAAAAGTGTGTTCTACAATTGCCATTTACTGGAATAGAAATTGAAGTGGCTGGCTATGTTTCAGGAAACTGCACATGATTTTAGAATGACAATTGTATGTATACAGCTCAGAGCAGTATCTGAACAACAGAACTTTTAACTAGAAGGTATTAGGTAAAATCCTGACCTCATTGAAGTCAATGGGAATTTTGCCATTGATTTCAATGAAGTCAGGATTTCATCGTACTTTATTATATAATAGGTTTTATATAGACTCTTCTTCTAATTCATAATTTGGCTTAAGTAACAATTTCCTATAGCCAGTGTCCAAATTATCCAATAATATCTGCTTAATGCAATCAAGATAAATGGTGGAAATCATGTTCTGTTAATATAAATGGATTTGTTTCCTGAGCTTTAGTCAAATGGGACAAAAGGATCAAATTAACCAGGCACTAGATGGTAATAATTGGTAGGCATTATGGGCACAATCCTGCAGCCTCTGCTCAGACAAAACTCACTTATCTAATAATTCTTCCCACCTTCCCTCCCCAAGTCATTAGATGCCCAAAATACAATGGAAATGATACATTTCCACTTTGCAAGATGGAAGAGCTACAGATAAAGGGACTCAGGAATACCCTACATGCTGTAGAACTTATGCCCCCATGTCTCTTTCTGGTCATGGACACAGATACATGGAAAAAATCATGATGGGGTAGGATCTGATCACAGACAGAGGGTGCATTGCCCCCAGACATTTATATTTGAGTGTGTGGTGGCAGATGGGAAAGGATCATCAACTTGCAGGCTAAACACTCCAATAGCAGTCATGGAGCAGATGCATGCTAGCAACTACAAGTCGAGGCAAGATTCTGATCTTCAGCTTCACATGCATATGACTGAACACACATCCTGTTTAGTCAGGCTTTGTGCTCTTAGGGCTGGTCTACACTAAGGGGAAAAATCGATATAAGATACGCAACTTCAGCTACGTGAATAACGTAGCTGAAGTCGAAGTATCTTATATCGATAACTTACCCGTCCTCACGGCGCGGGATCGATGTCCGGGGCTCTCCATGTCGACGCCGCCACCGCCGTTCGCGGCGGTGGAGTTCCGGAATCGATAGAAGCGTGTTCGGGGATCGATATATCGCGTCTAGATGAGACGCGATATATCGATCCCTGAAAAATCGATCGCTACCGCGGGTAGTGTAGACGTAGCCTCAGAATTCTACCCATTGACTTCAATGGAAGCAGGATCAGGATTGGCAGGAATTTTTTCAGCAAAACATTTTTCAGTTGAAAAATGCCAATTTGTCAAAAGTGAAACTGGTTGTGAAACAAGGTCCGTTTCAACAAATTTCCTGACTCAAAAAATTCTGGTTTTCTGGTTCTAAACAAGATTTCATTTAGAAATTTAAGTTAATTTGACAGAAAGAAAGGTTAAAAAACAAATATTGAAACAAAATGTTTGAACTGACAGATTTTTTTTCTGTTCATGAAAGTTTACAAGCTTTTGACTTTTTGTCCTGATTCAGGATGGGAACATTTTTTTGATCGCTCAGAAATATTTGTAGGCTAGGAAAACCATTTCCCACCATCCTCTCTGTTTCATATTTTATATTATGTATATTTGTAGACCAAAAAGGGATATGGTACATTTCTACATGAGCTCTGTTTTCACCTGCAAAAAGGCATAGCTGGGGAGATAGAAACTTGTTGCTGAGTTACACACTTTCTCTTATGCTCCTTTCACTCTCTATTGTCTGAGGCTACGTTGACTGTAATGGCTGTTTGAAGTGAAAAGTCTGACTCTCCATATGTGATGTGATTACCTACTAGGAGGGGAAAAAAATCTTCAGTGATATATTCTGTAACAGGACATTACGAGGTAATTTAAAATATAGTTCAGAATTTAAGAAGGCCATTAGGAAACCACTGCATAGTTCATGCAAGCTTTGAACACAATCCTTGATTAATCAGTACTGCCTTTTCATTGAAAAAACAAAAACCAAAGATCAATCATCATATTTCCACTAGAGCAAGCATATTTGTTAAATCATTCCATGGCATGCTAACCCCTTTAGGCTTCCAATATAAAGCTCTTGGCTTTGAAACTTCAATATCTGGACAGCTTTTCATAAATGCACTGAGAATTAGCCAGTCAAGACATGGCCCTATCTTCAGACATACGAACACAGATCACAATAAGTGGAATAATCTTGATGTCTGAAGGGCTAGCAGCAGCCTAGCTGTTAAATTTTTGCTTGGTTGGCATTCTGCTGTCCGCTAAAGATGGATTTAGCATAGCTCTGTAGGTCTAAACCTATGTTTAAGTTCCCTCAAGTGAGAGAGCCTGGAGGGT
Source organism: Mauremys reevesii (assembly GCF_016161935.1). NCBI lineage: Eukaryota > Metazoa > Chordata > Testudines > Geoemydidae > Mauremys > Mauremys reevesii. The sequence continues at coordinate 169,855,606 of NC_052624.1, read as the reverse complement.
AATTTGATCAAAAGCCTTACCTATGCACGGGATGGTGATATTCTACCTTTTGTAATGGAGGTATCTGAAATACATTTCTTAAATATAATTATTTTGATATACTATGTATCCTGTGACCAACTCAGCCAAAGGCAGCATCATTTCAATGGGTGGTGGGTTGTTTGTTTGTTTTTAAAATATGCCACTAGTAGCCACCATCTCCTCTCTGGGCACCCTTACAGATGGGGAACTGAGGCATAGAGAGAGACTAAGTGACCACCCCAGGTTGCATAGGAAGTCCATGGTAGAGGAGGGGTTTGAACCTATATCTCCTAGGACCTAGGCTAATGTACCACCAACAACAGGGCCATTCTTCCTCCCCCGTCTTCTTCCAAATACAGCCTTCAGTAAAGGGGCATGTTCTAACCACAAGCTTTGTGAGGCCATCCAGCAGAGTCAATGGGAGTGCTGTGCTTAGGACAAGAGTATATGGCCCACAGTGAATTGGTAGTTTCTTATATCAACTACATTTCACACATCTTTCAGCCAAGTTAAAAACACAGCCCTTTGAGCTGTCATATGAATCTGTGACAATCTTTGATCATCGTCTATGAGAGACATATGAATAATGTTCAGAGAAGGTCATATTTTCTGCTTGATCTTTGATTAAGACTCCATTTGACATCAAATGGTCTTGTGTGTGCAGAAGGAAGAAAGACTAGGGGCTAACATTTTGAAACCAGGGTGCCTAAAACCAGGCTCTTGAGCAGAAGAAAATGTGAGTCCGGAACCAAAACTGGTGTGTGGGAAACTAGGCCTAATTGGTGGATCAAATAATGAGGGCATGAACTATTCCGCGCATGACTCTCTTTTTGGGTCCTTAGAGAAAAACACTTTGTGGGGGAAAGAGAGATGAACAGATGGGGGCTACTGGAGCAAGCTTCACTATCATGGCTGCCACTCTCACTGTTTCCGGGAACCCAGGGCCTTTGTCACCCTGATCCTGAGAGATGTCCTGACCAGATTGGACCAAAAAAAAGGGATACAGATTATATCACTACTTCTATCAGCTCCAACTGAATCCCAAACATCACCTGGGATAAAGCAGGGTCAGACTGCAACAACAACAACTCCAGCCCATCTCAACAAACTTCTTCTCTTTTCCCCAAAAGGACAATTATTACCATCTTTAATACTATCTAGGAGACTGTGAAACAAGGGGTTTTTCTTCTAAAAGCTCTCTCCAGCTAAAGGAAAAGGGAACAAGGGATGTTGTTAAAAAGAAATATTACTTAATATTTTACATTTCAAATGCTTTAACTGTTTTTCCTTTTTTCAGTATCTTTAATAAAAGGTTAAAAGGATTTTTAATGATGTGTTTGCCATAGTATAAACAGGCTGAGGTCTCTGTATACAAAACCTCAGATCTTGTTTAACTCCGTTTAATGTTGGGCAGTGACTGAGGTATGTTAACACCTTTGGTCCACATAATCCTTCTCAATTAATGCAACAGCTCCCTGGTTTGAAAATGTTGGCCATGGTTTTTAGTCAGAAAATTAAATATAATTCAATGCAAGTCAGCAATAGGTTTAAAACAGTCTACATTTTATTTAAACATATGGGGCCTGGTTGTCCTTTCCCTTATATCTGTGTAAATCAGGAATAGCCCCATTAAGCTCAATAGAGTTACACTGGTATAAAATCAGCATGAAAGCAAAATCAATTCGATGGTGCATCATGTGTGAGAGAACCCACAAGTCAAACAGCGTAACACAGATACTAATGGTACACATTTTAATGAAAGCGCAGCCCCCAAGTAGATTAAAATGCACTGCTGCTTCTTAATGCATCAATGTGCACTTTAAGCACTTCTTCATTTAGTGGATACATCACCTTAGAAATACAACATTTCAGTGTAATGGTTAAGAAACTTCTCCAAGTAAATCTGCTACAGAAGAGTGGTGAGCAGAGAAGGGGTTAACCATACAGTCATCTACAAGTATATCAAAGATTGTTTATTTACCAGGTTTTAGGATTATTATTGGTAGAGATATATGTTAAAATAATAATAATAAATACTACTACTACTACTACTCAGTAATTATCAGTTTTTCAAATGGCCACCAGAGGGAGCCTGTAAACACTCATGAACATAAGTGACAGAGGCACATTGAAATTGACAAGAAAAATCTAAATAAAAAAATGGAACATAAGGGCTGCAGAGAAACAATAATCTATTTTCTTTAGTGCACACCAAGATCTACATAGCTGCAGAGTTTCTAGAAAATGACAAAGCTGACTGCACATTATGCTGCTAAAACAATTTTTTTAAAAGTCCCATGCTTTTTGGTTATATATTTTGCCATAACTAGCATTTCTTTTAAAAAAATATATATGTATTGCTTTTGTTTTGGAGAGTGATGTCAAAGCAAGTAGATCTGGATAGAAAACAAAAATGCAGTCACCTGTGGAGTTTTGCATACGCAAACAGATGCATTTTAGGAAACCATTCGAAATTCTGGCTCTGAATGCACAGCTAATTAAATAATAAAGTTCTGGTGTGTCAGAAAGTAATCTACCATAAATGAAGATGAACTGATGAATGTTTGAAGTCATCATGATTTAGGGTGACCAGACAGCAAGTGTGAAAAATTGGGACGGGGGTGGGGGGTAATAAGAACTTATATAAGAAAAATCGGGACTGTCCCTATAAAATTGGGACATCTGGTCACCCTATCATGATTTATTAATCTTTCAACAGTCTGGAATTGTTGGTTTGTGATATATATGTATATATATAACAACATTCAAGAAAGCTGCTTTTATGTGTCTTGAGAATTGTACTTCCCAGTGTGAGCTCATTACAATGAAGCAGGTTTAAGCCCCAGTCCTGCCATTTTTTAACAAGACAACAATGGGGACTCCGTATAGGTGCAGGGGTCTATCTACAGGTTGTAAATTGTCACATTGGGCCATAGAAACTAGTAGAGAAATTTAGATTCTTTGGATAAAGGTATGAACACAATCCTACAGAATGCTCAGTCCCTTCTATAAGATCCTTAGCTGTCTTAAATATCATTGACTTCAGTGAGTTCTGAAAGAACTCAGTTTCTCAGGATCAGAATTTAAATATTATATATGATTTCCATAAGAGTCTTTGTTATGTAGGTCTGAGTCAATATGAAAATCTTAAGGTAGAGCAAAGCCTGAAGATAGATAAGACAGGTGATTGATAAGATTACACAGCAGTAGACACTCTTGGTTGTGATGTGTTGGCTTCTTTTCATTGTAAAAATAGAGACAAGCAAAATAAGTTCAGAGAAACCAGAATCAAGAATTACGAGTCTCAATCCATACTAATCGTCATTACATGAGTCCGATAGTGTCCACAATGTGCTAGGTATTTTCCAAACATAGCAGAAAGGTACAGTTTGCTATCCCAAGGAGCTTAAAAGTGTGTCATCTCCACTCTGGTATAGTTATCACCTGTATTGAAAACTATATTCAAAATAAACTGCAACATGAGGTTCATATTTGGCTGTACCCATATGTCATAAGCTGTCTATGTGATTTAGTTTTTTGAGGTGGGCATTAAGTGATATTACCTAATGCTTCTACAGTACTGCTTATCTTTCTATTTTCTGTTTTCACACTGAAAGTTAGTGTGTGCTGTAACCCCAAAATTGCACCACCACCAATATATAAAGTAGTTTTTTTCCCATTTGTTCAATCTGTGTTGCACGTTTCTCTAGGGAGTTGCTTTACATGACAGGTACAATACTTAAGCTTTGGATGCTTGATTAATGTACGTTGAAAAATGGGCTATTAATTAATACAAAGGAAAAAATATTCTTATAGTATTTGAATGGGAACTACCCCTAAAGTGCATATTGAAAATAGGTGCAAATGAAAGTACCTACAGTACTTTTGAACTTAGCAAAAAAAATACAAAATACAGAACATGATTAAGTACTCCTTGCTTCTCTAAATTATGTGGCCCTTGGAGTAGCTTAGAATAGAGAGGATGCAAAGATGTAGGTGTCAATCCCTCCAGGAGGCACAGCCCAGAATCTCAGCTAGTCTATTCATCCATCCTGTTTTTAGAGTGCCCATCAATTAAACTACATTATTAGAACATTGTAATTAAGGGGAGGGAAAAAAGAGTTTGAAATCCCAGAAACTCCCAGTTAAAGTTTCACAAAGTCCCAATCATTATGGCTTCTTCATTGGGGGAAAAAATAGATTAAAATGTATCTGGCCAGATTCTGATCTCAGTTATACCGGTGTAAATCCCAACTAAGACCACTGAGGTCAGTGGTGTTTCTCCGATTTACACAGGTCCGATTTATAACTTTAAATCAGAATCTTTCCCAGTGTTCTTAGCTCCTTGACTGGCACCTACAGTACTAGTATTAAGAAATACATTTTGAGAATTATGTAATATGTTTTGTGTAACTGAGGGGATTTTCCGGTATCCTCTTGTTAGGGATATATGATGATGATAATAATACTATTTAGCTCTTATACAGGGCTTTTCATCAGTAGATCTCAAAGTGGCTTACAAAGATCAATATCATGATCCCTATTTTACAGATAGGAAAACTGAGGCATGGAGAGAAGAAATGGCTTATGTAATACCACCTCATAAATAAGAAGAGAAGTGGGATTCTGACTGGGTGTAGTTTCACAAATACTCATAAAATTCAAGCTGTCCAAAAAGAAATACACAAGCTATATTCTTGATTTAAGATTATCCTGAAGAGGAAGACGTAGAAAAAAAGCTTGTTAATCAGTAAGACATAACAGGGCTTTAAGGCACTGTGTGTGATAAAATTCATCCCTATGCAGAAAGCCAGTGAGAGGCCTCTATACCTAGTGAAGTCGAACCTGAGCCTTCCAAAATCGGGCTTAACTAGTGTACAGGATGTTTTTATGCCCTCTGCACAGGGGAGAATTTCACCCATACTTCATAGTCCTGTGAAAAAAATTTTCTTTAATAATAATAGTAGTAAACCTATTTAAAATGGCAAAGTTATTCCAGATATTTTTTGCAAAATCTTAATATCCACCTACCTCTCCCATCTGTTCTTTGGGCTCCTCCAGTCATGGACTCCATTCTCACCCCCATTCCCACCACTCTGCACAGTGGAGGGGTCATTTGTGTGGAACTTAGTCCCCGTTTCTCTTTGAGCCCATGAGTCGTATCTTCTTCTAAGCCCCCACTTTTTCTCTTTAGAGCATGACTGATCCTTTCAGTAAAGCATTTTCTGAAACCGTGTATTAAGGTTCAGACCTACCAATAAAAGAGGGTTGGAAAATATCATTTGTTTTCCTTTGATGCCACTAAACAAAAAGGTATTAATTAGGAGTCTGATTGTTCCCCATTTGCTCATGCAAAGTCACACTGGTGTCTTACTTCTCAGCCCTGACTAGACTCCAGCCACAGGGGGGACTGTGGGGACTGCTTGCTTAATACTCCCCATCAGCAAATGGGCAGGAAGGGAGTGGAGAGGGGCAGAGAGCAGGAGGAGCCCAGACTTTGCTCCACCCACTCGTTGGCCAGAGTAGCTGCCCAATGTCTGGGGGTTGGAGAGGGGTGGTTGAGCTACTCCACAGTATTGCCAACCCCAGACAGTCCAGAAATCATGAGTGAGGCCCCAAAACATTGTGATTCGTTTAAAAATCATGAGGTTTTTTAAAACGGAGGTTCTTTTTATGTGCCTTTGGGGTTCATGTTTTCAGGCTTTTCTCATCAGCAAACAAGGTTTAGAAACATACTGTTTCTTGAAAATGAAAGCTGAGATTGTCACCTAATCACATGATGACAGGAGGTGGGCTTTAAAAAAAAAAAATCACCAAATAGCATCAGACCTGTGATTATTCCTGGCAGGAAAAGGATGAAGTAACTCATTCTTCATCAAAGCATGACAGAGGTGAGAGGGTGAGGGGACATGCCACGAATTGTCACTCAAATCACAGTTTGTTCTCTGGTCTGCTCCTTTGTGAGACTATAAGGTCAGTGAGACAACTCGCAGAGCAGGATACTAGTCAATGCAAGTGCTGAAAGCAGAATCTGCTTCTGTGTGGTTAAACAGAAAAGAAGTTGTTAGTTCACTTCAAAATACCAGAGAAAAGGATTTTTCCTTCATTCGTCATAGCAATTTGTTTTGCCACTTTTCTCCCGCTCCACTCCCCAGCAACCTGGCTTAAATTTATGCTATTTTCTGCTACATAAAACATTAAAATTTGTCTGTAAGACCTTATACAGTTTCTCAGCTGGTGTAAATCAGGGTGGCTGCACTGACAGTAGAGCTATGCAGATTTACACCAGCTGAGGATCTGGCCCACAAATCCTATCATAAGGCCAAGGATATAAAAAAAAATAACACGAGTTTTCTATAACAGTGAAATTACAGTCTTTCAACAGTGCATGTTGATTGTGCCATCTGGCACATAAATTAAGTACTTAAATTAAGTGCGCAAATCAATGCAGTGTTGAAAGACATTACATAAATAATATTTTTCCACTTTCAAGCATCTTAATTTTTTTATGGCCCAAACTCAAAAGGTGCATGGAGAAAAACTATATGTGCAGACTTCCATGTGTCATCCTCCTTTTACAGGACTGCATCCTCTGTATATTTTGCCTCATCAGCATTGGAATTTTCTCTACACACATGCCTCCAAATCACATGACATGATGCTATGTAGCTTCTCTTTATTCAAAAAATTATCATGCGTGTAGTTTAACTGGAAATGGATGAGAGGCATTTAAAAAAAAAAATCAACCAACCAACATGTTCCTCCATGTTAAAATTATTTCCCCCTATGCTAGCAAAGAAGGTGTAGCAGGAAAGGCTTTTCCATTCCCAAAGGCCATGGAATCACCTCTTGGACACCACTGCTGTGTCTATAGAGGGAGTTATTCTGTCATATTTATTCTAGTTTAATAAGAGCATAACAGGAAGTCTGTTACTCTTGAAGAGCTAGAGCCCACACAGAGATGGAGAGGGAGCAAGATTCCATTCCTTCTTGTGCATTATCAATAGGATTGTTTTAATGTTTAATTTCCAGTCAGTTACAGCTGTGCAAACCCATTGAAACATACTCCTAAATGTATACTAACAGTCCTCTTACATTTTCTGTATTATTTATCCTCCAGGTAAAGAAAAAGCAAACAAGCCTACTAAACAGCTAAAGAAAGATTCAAGAAAGACAAACAGGTTGCTGTATTTATTTTAAAGGGAAATATTAGCTTAGATGTACTGGGCTTGATTCAGCTCTACTGGCAATAGGGCAGCTATGTTTCAGGGCAGATAGATTTACACTGAAGGATGACAGGCAAAATGTTTATGCACTAGGTTTTTCTTGCCCAGGGAGCCAGCTTTAATTTGTGGCTGGGGCTCCATAGGAGACCCGTTAGCGGGGACTGGCTTCTAGCTATCCTCCTTGCAAGTCAATTGCTCCATCCCTGCCTCTGTGTGTTTTTTCCAAAGCCAGAGACCTGATGCTCTTGCTGGTGTGATCCAGGGATGAACTGAACTCATTGACTATTTATTGCTTGCCCTTCATTTAGAAAAAAAAATCAAAATTCTAGGAAGCAATAGTACAGAGTTATAATCATAAATGTGCATTTAAAAACACACAGGTGGGGTGGGTGTGCAGGAATCAATAGCATTTTATGTTTGTAAAGGGTCTTCTCCTTTGAAAAGCAGAGATGACTCAATTTTAGAACTAGTATTGCAAGAAGGGATGAGTTATTTCAAGAGGAGAGGAGTTACACACCCTCTTGATCAGGTAATTCTGTTTATTCTGTGTAAGGGATCTAGGACACCTGTGTTAGTTTTAAAGCTACTATATATACACAGCATTGACTGATACATTTTGGCAAGTTCCACCTGTTATTTCCACATGTGTGCACTAAGAAAATACTCAGTGTAAACATTGACTTTGAAGTAGTACCAAAAACATTTATGATAAAGTGTCAGTATAGTCCAGTATGTTAACCTGCTAAAACATACAGCATGTTGGCCTTGTTCTATGTTTCTTTAAAGAAACAAAGGAAAATACAAGTAGTGAAACCTGCCTTGAACACCACCTCCAATAGCCAATCCCTTTTCTTAAAGGGGACACCATCGACTTGAAAAAAAAATCACTCTTCTGTCTGAACTTGTTTTACCTACTCTTGTTACAAGTAACACCTAAGATTATCAGAACTGAAAGAAATTAGAGGAAGTTATATTTCCCTATTTTTCTGTTTATTTTATTCATTTGATAGCCCTTCTTATTTTGTCAGTTTATATCCTTATCGCACACACAAAAATGACACTAAGAGAACATTAAAGATCACAAAAGTCAAATAATCAAAGATCAGGAAGTGCCAGAAATTAAGGATGTTTGTGCAATCTGAATCTGACCCCCTTAGGTGTATGCATTAGGATACAGTCTTTAATTATATTATCACATACTAGTTTTTTGTACAGGACCCCCACATCATTAAGTTCACAGGATGGGGATGAATCAAAGTTGTGTAGAGAAAGAGACTTGTCTGTGGCACCCCTGTGTTGTTTGTTGCAGAAGTTGGAAGGAGTGTAGTGAATGAGGCACAGGATTGCAGAAAGAGAAAGGAAGATCTCATGGTGAAGGCAATTGAATGCTGCCTTGGAGTACTAGATTCTATTCCTGCCACAGAATTCCTATGTGATCTGGGAAAATCACTTAAACCAAATTTTTCACAAGTGGTTAGCGTAGTGCCTGAAATTAATTTTAACTTCTTTTTTTTAAAAAAATTGACTAGATTTCAAGTTGGTGTTCCTACAAGTACCCATTTAAAGATATTCCCCCAAAGTTTCCAGTAAAATTTTGTTTTAAGATGACTTCTGGTGGAGCAACCATATATTTTTTGCCAGCTGGGTGGTTGCTTAACACAGGTTGCACTGTATTTCTATAGTTAACACCAGTCCATGCACACAGAACTAATTTGGTACTGGGACTAGTTTGTTGTCCCAGATGCAGTTTCTCCTGGTTGAACTGGGCCACTAATATTCAAATTGCTGAACTTTTCCTTGTTCTTACTGTATTTTAAAACATCTCTGCTTAGTGTGGTCTTGAAATATCAGTTAGTTCATATGCTGTTGCTTGAACAGTGTATACGCCACCAAATGTGTTATGTACCTCCATTATGTTCAGTCATGAGCCAAATCTGGCATGCTACAGAGTGGGATGCTTGTGAAGCACAGATGTCTGTTGATGCCATCCAGTCATCATGTTTTAGGTCTTTTGGAGGGTCTTTTCATCCTGTATTCACTGGGTCAAAGTCAAAGGTGAGTTTCAGAGGAAAGTTGGTAGGCATTTGGAGCAGATGACCATATCTCCTAGAGAGCACTGGGCAACCATTTGAGAGAACATGACCCACTTAGTTAGAAAAAGGTTCATATCATTTAAGTGTTCGGTTTGTGAAATATTTTTGAGGTGCCTCATTATTGACCATACTTATACAGTGCAGGCTTTAAGTTCTTTCTCAATGTCACCCATGTTGTTGACAGAGCTGAGGGAGGTGAAATTACTGACCGACATTCCCTTTTCTCAACTGGGTAGCTGATGATAGATGCTAGAGCCCACAGTGTTCAAAATCACCAAGTGGAAAAAAAAGTTCTTTACCCCAATTAATGTTCAGGGCAGTTTTTGCCACTGAGCTGTCCAGGGCTTTAAGAGCTGCATTGACTCAACAGCTAGCACAATGTCATCAGCAAAATCGACATCAGTAAGGTTCCTAGGTCGTATGCCTAAAATGCACTTGCTTAGTATCTGGCCAAGCACATAGACAATGATGGCATTGAAGAGTCCTGGGGTGGCAACACATCTTTATGAAACACTTAACCTAACTCGGAAGAAGTTGATTCTTTTCCCACTTACAAGAACATAGTGTGAGGAGGAGTCATCTGCAGAGCTTATGCAGGAAGCCTGTGAATTTCAAGATCAGGCAGAGCAATTCTGTGTCAGAGTCAAACACAGTCTTGATAGCCAATGAAATGAGAATAGGGCACTTCAATTCTCACACCTTCTCGATAAGCTCACACTGTGAAGATTTGCTCCATCATGAAATGGCCATTTTTTTGTGTGGTCTTATCTTGCTCCTTAAGATTTCAATGACTCTAGCCAAGAAGACAGAAGACAAAACTTTCCCTGGGATGGATAGAAAGTAATTCCATGATAGTTACAACAGTCTTATTTGTTGCCTTTGTGTGTCCAGATAATGCTTTTTTGCCATTTGGATGGGACTGACTCTGTTCTCCAGATGTTATTGAACAGCATCTGTGGCCACAAAAGAACAGCTGGCCCAGCACTTTAACATGCTGCTTTATTTCTCTTAAGCTTCTTTACATAGCATCTTGAAATATCCCCATTGAATACTGTCTTGCAACTCACCTCTCTTACATTAAAAGAATCTCAGTAAAAGTTTCAGTTGACTCTGAGATTTACTCTGTGCTATTAGTTCTTTGACCATGCTGTACAGCTGGTAAAGAACTGGGATCCTACTGCTTAGCTTTCAAACAGTGACATCCAATCTGCTTTCCTCCACTTGCCAGGGCACCCAATTACTGTGAGATGCTTGGTTTCACCTTTGAAGGGATGTACTGTTATTATACACACATGCTCATGCTCAGTTTTGTGTATTAGCTTAGAGTCCTTGAGTTCTTTCCTGAAATGTGTTATGAAAAATAAAAATAAAAAAAATAGGGGCCATGATCTCCATGATTTCCTGTTTAAAAATCATATAATTCTGGGCATTGTCAGCAGCTCTGGAGGATGTTTTAAGCCATTTTCAACAGAACAGGTTTCCAACTGGAGCTCAAGAAGAGAGTCTTCTACTGCTGCTCTGGCATATCTGCACATAGAAATAGATACTTTAGTGTGAGAGTCACGCCTTTCATTGGGCAAAGCAACCTAAAATAATGAACTAGTGTTTGGGATACAGGCAGCCAAAAAAGTTATCCTTAGGCAGTTTTCAAAGCACAGAGTAATAATATCCATATTACTGAATATTCCATGTTCCTGAAGTATCATCAGTTTGGGTTACTAAACGGTATAGGGAGCTGCTGGACAAGAAGCTCATTTTCTGGACTGCTAAGCAAGCTATCATTAATTTATAATATGAATTATCAAATGTTCAAAAACTAAAAGCTATGAATCTGATTAGAGCCTTTTTTCCTTAGCCTTTGGAAGGCAACATCTGCTTCAGGAAGCGAGACATTCTAGGCTTTGATAACACCACTGTGGATACTCTTTCCTGTTTTACTGGCAGAAGTTCAGGTAGTTGGTTTGAGAGGTGGGATCCAGAGCCCACAGTGATGCTAAATGGCTATAGACTATAGTTTCTTGAGAACTTTGGCTCTTCTCAAGGCCCAGTTCAAACTCTGGGTTTCTAGTTTGTAATGAAATAGAAACTCATGGGAACTGTGCCATTTTGAGTTTTGTAGGAACATTTCACATCATAGGTCAGATGCAGCCTTGCTGCAGATAGGCACAATTCCACTAAAGTTAAAAGAGTTAATGAGAAGTGATTTAGCCCCCTGTGTAACTTACACAGTAAGATACTCAAGTCATCTTCTGACTAATTTCTCACTCAAAAGCTTTCAGTTTTACAAGACAAATACAGTGTTTGTCCTATGTTTGACAAGAAAATGTTCAGTTGAAGAATCATAGCCCTGTAATTACAAATGTTTCAAGCCCAATAATCTTTTGTTTACATCAGGCAGTGATCAATTACTACTCACTTTCATCATACTCCTAGATTTCTTTAGACCACTCAGTAGTAATTCTAGCTTGCTTTCATCATTCCTGTGGTGAACATATACCAATAATTAAATCTCTCAGCAGAAGAAATCAACATAATTCGGAGATTTAAGATTGTAAAGCAGCAAGAAATGGGCCTGTATATAATTGTGAGAGCATCAGCAGTGACTAATTGTGAGAATGTCCTTCAGCTTTGGGTGTTTTGTGTCAATGATGAAATACTAGTTGGGTGACCTCAGCCATTTTAACTCTCTGGGTGCCTACTCTTTTTGTTAGAAAAAGGCCCCCTTTCATTTAGTTACTGAGCCAGACAACGCAATTAATTATGGAAAGATAGGTCTAGAGTTGCTGAGAACTTCACTGATAATATGGAGAAAAATCTATATAGGTACCTATTATGCAGTATCAGTGAATTTATTCTCAGCTACTTCACAGGTGTATTCCAAGTATCATTATCCTGCAACAGAGATTATATGACTTTCCAGTCACACAGGAAGTCTGTGGTAGAAGTGGGATTTGAATGCTGCTCTCCTGAGTCCTAGCCCAGTACTTTAATTGAAAGACCATCCTTCCTCCATATAAGTCACTATGATAAAAGTCTGGCAACTGACTGGTCTGCATCTTGTCATTTATTGTAGACAACATTGCATCAGATGGATGGGGCTAGTCAGAGAGAGAGGACAAGTAGTGAGCATAATGGTGGAAGGGCGGTGGGGGGGCGAACCTAGCAAAGGCTGACATCGGGATGATGTTATTCTTACTAAGTTTTTAGTAGCTTCCATCATGATGATTTATGAGTCCAGCCAAGTGCTGAAAGAAAGAAATGAGGCTTAACATTAGCTTTCTAAAGACAACAATTATGTCTCTATAGAGGAAGGGCATAAATGATGGATAGATGTCTACAGAAAGATGACATTAGCAGAGAGATACTGGAAGTGGTGCTAGCTTTGTATATATACAGAACCTAGAGAGCTGTATTAAGAGAAAGGATGAGGAGAGAAGCTGCAGAAACAGCTCCTTGGAGTCCCAAAGCTTAAAAAGCACTTTGTAAGAGGAAATGTGTATCCAGGGATAATTAAATGAGATTTGACAAGGGTAGTTCAAGCCATGATTGTGTAGGCTGTTGCATCCCTTGTCCCTTTACTGAGCTGTATGTTTCTTATACTGATAACTTTAGTAATGCAAAAAGCACTACAGTATATAAGCCAGTTAACATTAGCCTGAATTAAGTCACACCCTCCCCCTGCCCAAAGAGAGACAGTTATATCAAAAGTCTATCCTTAGTTTAATCTTCTGTGCCTACTATTGCACAGGTGGCTGGTCCAAAGCCCACTGCCATGGAGTCCTTCCTCTTACTTCATTTGATTTAGCCCATTCAAACCATCCAAATGGTGGATTATTTCAAGGTGAGTTGTGAAAGAAAGATTACTCGTGGCTTTAAATTCACAAAGGCAAGTCAATTTAAAGGCTGGCGGACACATCTGTGCAAACTCTGCGGTTTGGTTCAAAAGAGGTTGGCAGCAAATCAACACCTGCATGTTCGCCTGGATTCTGGAGTTCTCTGAACTCCATCCTCCATGGGAATGTTCCCCACCTATCCCCCAGCATTTCCAGAACTGCCTAGAAACATTGCACTTCTCCTTCCTTAAAACAAACACCTCTATGTTGAGATAAGCAATTCTCTTCCTGAGTCTGAGGGGGTAGGAAGCCATTTCCCCTTCAACTGGCTCTGTGGCAGGCCAGCTAGCAGAAAAAATGGTTTATAAATATGTTTCTCAAAAATCCATACCATGTCAGATCCACAAAGTATGTTCCAAAAACATTTACTGTTGAGTGTTTCAGGTATATTATTGTCACAGCCCTACTCATCTCTGTCACAATGCCTACAAAACATTTGAAAATAGCTGTGCAGCTGGGCCTGATCTAACCTCCACTGAAGTCAATGGGAGTCTCTGCTGACTTTAATCATCTTTGGAACTGGCTTCTAGTGTGCGTCCCCCTTTATTGCAATAACCATAGACATCTCACTGTTAACTTTTGCTCCCCTGTTTTGTTTCCTGTAGCCACTTGGTGTCTCTAGTTATACATTTATATTGTAAGCTCTTTGTATGAACAGCACCTCTCCCCAAGAAGCCCCAACTAGGCACTAGGACAATACACATCATTAATGAACGACTAGTAGAACCAGCAATTTAAAAAAATTACATCAATACAGTTTTTAATTTTTAAAAAGAGAAAAATTAGTGCCATTTTTACAGAAGCTCTCTCCATTTTAGTATTTTTAATTAACCATGGAGCTGGTTGAAATGTTGTTAATTTTGAATTGAAAAGTGGGGGAATACCTATATTTTTCTGTTTTGTTCTGGCCAGCTCTGCTAGTTAGATTTCTGCTGCCCCTGATGTGTATTTTCAAAATAGAACCTATTAACCTCCTTTTGGGTTATTTTTAACATCAACACTGGTGTACTAACAGCTTATACTACAGATTGGCTTGTAAGGGCATATTTGATTACTTCATGCCACCAATACTTGTTTCACTGATGACTTTGTCCTCATCAAAATACACAGACCCAACAGCTGAGAGTGTTAATTAGGAAAGAGTAGTTGGCTTTGATTTTTCACTTTGCATGCGAGTGCGTAAAAAAAACATTATTCCAAAAATGGGCTGATACTTAAAAAAAAAAAAAAAAGGCTCTGAAGACATGAAGCCAAATACGGACCCTCCCAAGGGACCAAACAAAATCAGAGCTATCAATAATGTAATGCGAGAACACTGAGTTAAAAAAAAAGTCACTACGGCTTCTTAAAAGAAACATGCTCTCTTTATTGCCCTCTAAACCTATGAGAGAGCAGACCACTGGCACTTCAACCTCCTTGATTTGGTCAGGGACTGTAAAAATGTTGACATTTCCCCTCAACCTTATAAAAAAATTACTGTGGTGTTAATGGATGTATTTTAAAAAAAAAATGCATTGAACATATTTTATATTTTTAACTGCATCAAACTAAAGAGTTGAAAGAAGCTGAGCTACACAAGGAGGTTTCATTCACAAGACAACCACTCTAGAGACTTAGATTTAAACCCAGCCTGCTGCTGGCCATAAGTGAATCTGGACCATATTGGGAGCGGCTCCTGTGTTGCAGTGCAGGGAGAAAGGGGCCGGAGCCTCCTTCCTTGCCTCTTCCACAGAAGGACCACTCACCTGTGAAGTTCCTGCACTCACACTCATCTTGGGTAGGTGCAGCTTCCTGCTAACCTTAGCAGGGACCCATGGCTAAATGCCAAATTTTGGGCCATTGAGTTTCAGTGATCTCATCCTAGTTCCCAATGTGATATTTTTTTCTTATCACAAATCACATTGCAATTCAACATGAGTGGCAGTCCTGCTTTAGCAAGGCTAAATTTTGTTTTTAAAGAACATATAAGATTAATTGAGAGTATTTTGTTTGCCTTTGCAGTAGATTGGAGGATGCCACACAGAGTGATGTGTTACTGGCAGTTGCATATTTGTGTAGCACATTATACTATCCTAATGCATACAGTTGTGAGGGATGGCAGACTAAAGGAGTTTTTTTTTTCCATTTTAGGTCCCAAACCTTTGCTCTCACACACAGCTTTGTTAGAGTCAATGGACTCCACGCAGGTGCAAGCATCCTCCTGCATAGATCTCATTGCAAGATCAGGGCCTGTAGCCCAGAGCTCAAAAGGTATTTAGGTGCCTAACTCCTGTTGTTGAGGATTTGGGCCTACATGCTTAATTTGTATTGAAATGTAGCTAGAAGATTTGTTAAGAACTCTGATTTTCAGGTAGCTGTTTCCATTTTACTCCCTAAGACTCTGATCCGGCAAAAAATTATGCATAGGCTTACCTTTACATACTGTGAGCCAATGGGGTTACTTACAGTGTGTAAGATTAAGCACATGGGTAAGTCTTTGCAGGATCAGGGCTCAGAATAGTAAAAACAATGCCCTTGGAAATCCTGCAGATGTCATTCTCCAGGCTAGGTAATTTGCATTCTATATTAAAAGCAAAATCTTTTTAACACTAACAAGTATCAAACATCAGAGGGGTAGCCGTGTTAGTCTGGATCTGTAAAAGCAGCAAAGAGTCTTGTGGCACCTTATAGACTAACAGACGTTTTGGAGCATGAGCTTTCATGGGCGAATACCCACTTCGTCGGATGCATGTAGTGGAAATTTCCAGGGGCAGGTATATATAAGCAAGCAAGAAGCAGGCTAGAGATAACGAGGTTAGTTCAATCAGGGAGGATGAGGCCTTCTTCTAGCAGCTGAGGTGTGAAAACCAAGAGAGGAGAAACTGGTTTTGTAGTTGGCAAGCCATTCACAGTCTTTGTTTAATCCTGAAGTATCAAACAGAAAGGCTTGTAACATTTTTGGCTCCCTCCACTTTCTAGTATAATTTTCTTGGATTCAACTGCCTTTATGAATTTTACATAAAATAAAGCTTCAGGGCACTGATGCCTAATTCTTGCTCTGTAAGAGTAAATAAATAAATAAAAGCACTAATGAAAGGCTGTTAGTAGGATTAAATGCTACTAGAGTGCATTTATTTCAATTTACAATGGCCCACAGTCTGGAGACCAATTAAGAAACAACGAAGATTTACAGATGAGTTACTTTGTTTCATACACACTTGAAAGTGAGGGGTATAATTTATGAAGAATTCAAGATGCAAATGTTAACTAGATGACTTGCCTTTAAGTGAGCAGAGCTCTGAGCATGACAGAAATGCTGACTGGAAAAAAAAGCACATTTTTCAGGCAGGTAGAACTGAACACACAGTTAACATCGCAAACTTCTGAAGACACGTTTAATATAAATCTTTCTTAATATTCAACCAATCTTTTGCTGTTCTTGCCAAACAGGTACTTTCAGACTTATTTTCTCAAAAAAAAGTTTTCAAGTATAAAAAGAACCCTCCCCTACCCCCAACTAGACCAAAAATATGACCAAGGATTATATGGAATTGGATGGATAAACTCAGAGAATCTCAAGGGAAATCAGGAAGCTGGTTCTAAGGTTGAGCATCTTTTAGAACTGAGGAAGTGGTGTACTGAAAAATCACAAGGGACCTATTTGGAAAAACACAATGCTTAAGCCAAAATTTTGCATAGCTCAGATTCCAGACTTGAATATAAATCAGGGGTTCTCAAACTGGGGGTCGGGACCCCTCAGGGGGTTGCACAGTTATTACATGGGGGGGGGTCGTGAGCTGTCAGCCTCTACCCCAAACCCCGCTTTGCTGCCAGCATTTATAATGGTGTTAAATATATAAACAAGTGTTTTTAATTGATAAGGGGGGGTTGCACTCAGAGGCTTGCTATGTGAAAGGGGGTCACCAGTACAAAAGTTTGAGAACCACTGATATAAATGGAGTGTAGGAAGTTGTGGCAGCAATGTATCATCTTTAATCTGTTCCCACGCACTTCTAACTGGATTGGTTCACAATAGTTACTTAGGATTGATGGTACTAACAGGTCATTTTCAAAAGCAGCGTCCACACTTTCATCCATAACTGGATAAATATATTGATCAGTGTATCATTAGAGTTGCTAACATAGAGAAGTTTAAAAGAGACCTCCTGAAATGTGATCCCTTCTCAGTAGATAGGTTAAGAAACCCTCTGTGTTTGTACAGTGCCTAGCACAATGGGGCCCTGGTCCATGGCTGGGGCTCCTAGGTGCTACAGCAATATAAATAATTATACTTTTCCAGGATGCAGAGGGTCTTTTTCCAGCTTCATAATGCAAGCACTACTACTGATACCCTGATCAATGGATATCTATTGTGTGCCACTGTTTACATCAAAAAGAAAAGTTGAAGATCATGTTAATTTCTTACTCAATGACTGATGGGAAAACATCATCTTGTGCTTTTTGCAGAGATTCCTTAATTTAATTTAAGAGCAGAAGTCAACATTACTGCACTACAGCAACTGTAACTGAGATGGTTAAAACCTTGTAGTCATGCTGAAAAAAAAGGCAGGAACTTTTTAAGTGGCAGACCACTAGGTACGACCATTCTCAGGGATGTTAGTCTTTAAAAAGGGAGTAGGGTAGGACCTCTCAGATAGATGTGTTCAAGGAATATGGTCAAGGTGAGAGGCTCTGCCTTAAATAAATGTCATTAATTTGGAGAGCAGAAATGTGTTCTTGTTTCTGAATTTGCTTTGGAAGTAGACGAACAGTATAAAAAGATACAATGTGAAAATATCAGCGGCTGCATCTTTTTGCACTGAAATGGTTCCAGGAGCAGATAGCTAGCTCAAGATACTTGGAAATTACAGTCCTGACAAAAGAAAACATTGATTGGACTTGACAGCAATTATTGTTATTATTATCGTATTTAAGTACTGTTGGTGCTCTTGGTCAGCTCATGGATCAGGTGAGTTCCTCTGGAGGGACTCTTATCTTTGCATTTTGTTGACATGTGAGTGATCCAGGAGAAAGTTCACAGAGTCCAAATTTCAAAGTTGCATGTGGAAATATTACAGAAAAACAAATTTTAAATTTGCACTCACAGATATTTCAGCAGAAGCACTCATCCACAGAAACATGATTAGACTATCAGGGTTAAAAGGGACCTCAGGAGGTCATCTAGTTCAACCCCCTGCTCAAAGTAGAACCAATCCCTAGACAGATTTTTACCCCAGATCCCTAAGTGACCCCCTCAATAATTGAACTCACAACCCTGGGTTTAGCAGGTCAATCCTCAAACCACTGAGCTGTCCCTTCCCAATACCATGTGACTTACCTGACTAATCAAAACTAACTCATGCAATTTGAATAGTGAATATTCAGAATCGTTAACTAACAATTCAGAGTTAAAAAGCTTTGCAAAAACATTCAAATAATTCCAAATGACAAATATGAGGAAATCACAATCTGCTTGTGGATATTCACTGTGCATAGCAGTGATTGAAATGATTAAAATGAATTATTCCTATAGAATAGTATACTGTTGTAAGCAAGTGGGCCATCCTCCATGACCAGGGTGCCTCTGCACTGCCCTGCTCTCTATTTATTTTCCCTCTTCCTGGCCCTTTTATACAGGCTCCACACACTTGCTCATCCAATCACCACCCTTATTAGGGTCTGGGTTTATTCAGACAAAATAAACTCAAAAGTAAAACTCAAAATCCTGAATCCGTCCTGGGGCCTGGCTCTTATCTCAGAACATGGATGAGCAAAATAGTTCCTTCCAAGTCTTTATTTTTTAAATTGGTTCTTAGGAGGTGACCCACTGTGGGGTTTAGCTTGGTAATGCCCTGCTCCAAGCTGACATCCTTGTAGACTTCCCAGTCAACCCTTTAAGAGAATTGCTTCAGCTGTCTTACAAGGAACCAGCTGCTTGAGGTTCCCTCTGCATGCCAGCTATCTCTGGTTGGCTCATTTTGCAACCCTGCTCCAGGCTTCACCTCTCCTGCAGACAGCTCCCTCGCTCCCTCTGCTCTCCCACAACTGTTGATTTGCTGATATATTTAATTTCAGGAAGGATGATATTTTACACATAAGGAAAGCAGTAATTCTGTTACACTTCATAAATTTCTGCTCTTTTTAACGTAGCTTCTTTTTTTAGACCACAAGCTGGCAACAGGATACAACCCCAGGGATCCTTTGGAGGATGGGAGTTGTGTCTTCTTTCTTAGTCTAATTCATCGAATGACCGCTAAGGAAATATTCTGCTGGCTGAGAGGTTCTTGATGACTCCTTAGGGCTAGTCTACACTTACCAGCCGGGTCGACGTGGTGAGTTCGACTTCTCGGAGTTCGAACTATCGCGTCTAATGTGGACGCAATAGTTCGAACTCCGGAAGCGCCGCGGTCGACTCCGGTACTCCACCACTGCAAACGGCGGTGGCGGAGTCGACCTTGGAGCCGTGGACTTTGATTCCGCAGCGTCTGGACGGGTGAGTAGTTCGAACTAGGGTACTTCGAATTCAGCTACGCTATTCACGTAGCTGAATTTGCATACCCTAGTTCGACCCCGCTTCTTAGTGTGGACCAGCCCTTATTCACATCCTGTATCATCTCCACAAATTTAATTTGTCTCTCCGCCTGCTGATAGGCACTAGACCCACTCTAGATTGGTGCAGGAGATTCACAAAGAACAATTTTACTTAATAACTAGGTGTTATTACTAGAAAAACAATTCTTATTTTTATTACTTAGGTTAGATTCAATCCTGGATTGGCAAGAGTTTTCTATTATGAGACTATAAATAAAACCCTTTGGAAGTAATATTTTTGAACTCTAATAGCTCAAATACCACTTTAATAATAAAAATATTAAATTTTATATAGTTGAGAGCCTGTGTGACAATTTTCAGTCTAGAGCCCATTTTTGCAATTAAATAAAAACGCAAGAAAAGTAGCTTATAGTGTAAATGCTCATAGACCTTTATCTATAGAGCAAAGAATAACACTACTATAATGCCACTTAATGTCTCTTGTTCCTTTTAGGAACAAACCCACATGTACATGTTTGAATTAACTCCCAGTGTTTAAATCTGTTGCTAACGGAGGACAGATTGGGAAACAGCAAAACCTTCTCATTCCATTGCTACTGAAGATATCCTGATGCCACCTTTGCAATTGGGACCACTTGGCCTTCTTATTAGTAACCACAGTAGAAACAAAGGAATTGTAAGGGCCAGATTATGGCCCAGATCCTGTAATGAGCTCTCTACAGGCAAATCCCTGTCCCTGTGAAGAGCTTATTGCAGGACTATGTGGTGTAGCTGTTCTGTGGATAAATAGTGGCTCTTAAATATTCTGTACTGAATGTGTGACACTTTTCAGCAGCACTAAGGGCCTGATTTAACTCCCCTATTGAAGTCAATGGGAGTCTTTCCATTGTCTTCAAGCAGACAGAGTTAGATGGGATTTTATAAAAAATTATTGAAAATTATGAATGATTCATTCATTTTTGAAATGGTGATCTATGTTCATGGTATTCTTGTTGATGTTTGGTATCATGGGCAGTGTCCATGTGTGTGAACACAGACATGGGTGCAGTGTTCAGCATCCCAGATAGATTATGTGATTTTAGACTGGTTTTACACAGGGGTAAATCCACTGGTTTCAGTGGAGTTACTGATGATTTACACCAGGGTAAATGAGAATCAGGCTGAACAACTACATATATTTTTCAATGCATAATTTTACTCTGTTGTAGGAGCTAGAGCTAGTTCATTTTTTTAAACCAAAATATATTCCTGTTGGAAAATATAGTTTTGTTTAAAGTGACATTTTTCATGGGGGAAATGTAGCTTTCAACTACATTTTATTAAAATTTTCTAATTGGGAGAATCTAAATGAAAAAGATTCATTTATTTGATAGGTCAAAACATTGCATTGTGATTGAATTTTTAAAAAATCAATTTCAACATTTTATTATTTTCATATTTTTGCATTTCATGAAAAATTTCAGTATTTCATTTTGCCCTGATTTGGATTAGAATATTATTTTTGAAGTGTCAAAATGTCTCATGAAAGGAAAATTCAATTTTACAGACACCTGCATCAGGAGTCATGAATTAAGCATTCCCCAGAATTACAAAGTGTGGGGTAAATACACATATGACCATTTATTAGGCTAATATATAATTTTATTAATAATAATTTGAAAGGCTGTTACTAGGACTCTTTTCTTAGCAATGTTCTGCCTCAGCTAGTATTTTCCTCATTCTGGTAGATGCATTATATCATAATAGAGTCTTTGGACATTCTATTTGGATTCCAAAGAAATAAATTTAAAAAGAAAAATAGATCAGATTTAAAATAATTTTAAACAAGCTGTTTTTATTCTATTTTTTTTAAAAAGCAAACTAGCCAGAAGAAGGGGGCTTTTCCAAATTTTTAATAGTTAACGTTGGCAAAACCCTATTCGCCTTACTCATACGGACCCTGATTCAATAGGGTACTTCAGCATATGGGATTACTTGTATGCTTCAAGTTAGGCATGTGCTTAAGTACCTTGTTGAATTGAGGGCCATCTGGAGTTGCAATGGAGTCAACAGGACTGCTTGTATGGGGGTAAAGCAACCAGGATTCAGCCCCAGGTATAGAGAAAGAAGCTTTTGGTTTTTGACAACATTCCCAGGCAGAAATTACTTTCTGAACAGTGAGTTACAATTTAAAAAGAGTCAAGTTATAAGTAAAAGATCTTTTAAATGTCACGTATTATAATTGACTGATTCTCTTGATTAAATCTATTTCATGACAGGAAAATCCTATAGAAGAAAGATTGTTTTAAAATCCCAACTAAATGGTACAGTACTATATGCATTCCCTGCTCCAGCCTCCAACACAAATCAAAATTTTTGAGTTATGGATAATGCCCAAGGCTGGAAAGAGAGCCAAATACCTGCCATCCTGTCCTCTTTCATTACCCAATGGGAAAAGGTGAAAAAAAAAGTGCCTTACTGGGGCAGTCAGCCAACAGCCCACACAAACCCGCTGTGCCTCTTCACAGCAAATCAACAAAAGGTCTAGGCTACGGGAGGGAGAGGATATGAAAAACTCTGTACCACAAACAGTTGCAAAATGCTTTACAAGCATTGAATGGCGAAAGGAAACTCAATCAATTGCAGTGATATTAGTTTTGCACTGTTCAGCCACTTCTGTGCTATTAACTAATGCACTTGTGTTGCTAAAAGTGAAATTCCTTTCTGTTATTGTTGCACTCTTTGTAAAAATGGAATTACCGATTTCTTTTAAAACCTGTTTCGTGCTCTCCAAAGATGTTTATTTTTTCTATTTTTAATATAATGATTAATCAACTCTAACAAGCATCCTCCAAGCCAAACAGCTGGGTTATTGCTCAAAAAATAGCTGTTTCATAGTTAAATATTTCCTTACTTCACCAGCTCGCTGAGGATTTGCTGGTGGCTTGTCTTTAAACATTTCACTGATAGTGAGAAAGTCTAGTGCTTAATCATACTTTCTGTTACAAAGGCTACATGGTTTAAAAAAAGCACACCGCAAAAAAAAAGAAAAAAAATGGGAAGAAAGCTCTTCTCCCCGCCTCCTGCCCCCAAATACCACACATAAGGTTACTACCAGATGTTCACTTTACATCCTGCCTGGCTTAAAAAAAACCTCAAAAAAACCCAACTTTTTTTTATTCATAAACGTCAATATCGTTTAACAGCAAATGTAATATAATTATAGTATTCAATAAACATTTAACAGGACACAGGCATTTTCGGCAAGAAAATATTACTAGAGTGAACCTTTTAGCAGTTTAGCAGTTAAATTAGTAATTTCTTTTATAACATCTGGTGCGCAGTCTCTAATTTCTAAAGTTTTGGAAAGAAAAACCATTGGGCAGATTTTGAGTTATGAATAATTTGCCAGTTGTTTACCTTTATGCCAATCTTATTCTTCCCTGCATAGATGCAATTGAATACATTACAAATGTGTTTTCCATAAAAGTTCTAAGATTTTGGGAGGGGGTGGTGGAAAATGAATTAAAGCCATTCTGGCCATCTAAACTCATTCTCATTTCTATCATCATTCTCCCCTGACACCATCATTAGCCTCCCACATGGAGACGAGGGTCTGATCCTCTAGTCCTTAGAGTTACTGTTTTATATGCACAATGATTCTGACCCAAAGCCACTGAAAGAAAAGCTATTCAGTGCTAAGGTGGAAAGTTCCTTCCAGCTGTCGCCCCTCTGCGGGGATAGACAAAACACAACCTAATACTTTGGCTGGGCATTGTTTCCTTGGAATTGGCCCTCCGAATAGGAGAGGGTCCTATGTGTGTTTCTTAAATAATATCCCAAATATTCCCACCTCTATCATTTTCCTGGTAAAGCTGATGTTTTGCAGCATGAGCTTTGGTGGAATACCCACTTCTTCCGATGAGCAGTGGAAATTTCCAGGGGGCAGGTGTGTATATATATATAGCAAATATTACATTGGTGGACGTGCAGGTGAATGAACCGGTGATGGTGTGGCTGGTAAAGCTGGGGTTCTCAGACTTTTTCATAGTGTGCACCTTCTTCACAGGATGATGATTTTTGCAGACTACCTCCACTCCCATTCGCAATGGAATCACCCTCCTCCACAGCCAACAGAAGTTGCGTAACACCACTGTGGTAGGTACAGAAATTGCCTACGTGAGAAGTAAGGTTAGGAATGTATCTGTAACTGTAATGAAATTTAGCAGCTGGAAATAAGGCACCAGTGCCCATGGTTCCCTGCTGGCTCTCTGCAGACCAACAGCAAGTTCTCCACAGACCACATTTTGGAAACCTCTGTGGTAACTCATTCTATAACTCGTTGATTTCTTGAATGTAGTTTACTTCTTAACATTTGTCCTGAATATGTGATAATCTTAATGTTAATAATATTCAATTGTTAACTGTCAGATCATCCATCCGTGGGCAGTTTTTGGCCACTGCATAGCCCAGGGTCAGTTTATTACCCTAGTCTATCTACTACATTGTTTATTATTAAAACCTAAAAATGGCACTTGTATGATTTAATTATATGCTTCTACAGTATATGTTCATTTGTTTCACTTAGGGTCAGATTCCTATTTGCTGAGTAAAGTGTTACCCGATGTGACTACGGTTGGCAGGATCTGGCCTTTGCTCATTTAAAATACTTGAACAGTATCCTCCCTGCAGGGCTGTCCCTAGGGGGGTGCAGGGCCTGGGACAAAGCAGCCCGTATGGGCCTCCCTTAACATTTTTATACAGGTGAACTCTGGAGTGGAGCGGGGACACCAGTGCTGGAGGGGTGGGGGGGACGATGGAGAGTCACAGGGTGGCACCTGTGCTGGGGTGAGGGGGCCCCCTGTGCTTGGGGGTTCCGGAAGAGGGTGGGGTCCAGGGTGGGAGGGCAATGGATGGGGTCAGCCTGGCTCTGGCGTGTTCCAGCAGCACTAAGATGCTGGTGGCTGTGTGGTGGCAGGCGACGCTGGGAGCTGGCGGGGAGGGGCAGAGCAGGGTTGGCTGGGGTCACTGCTGCCGCTGTCAGAGACTGAGCACAAGCCCTGCAATGCTGAGCAAGAAAAGGAAATACAATGCTAACCCTCCGGGCCAGTATGCCCCACCAAACCCTAATCCCACTCCCTGGGCTCCCAGGCACTCCTAACCCCACCCCCACTGGACTGGCCTAGTGCCCCCTGCATGACACATGCATGCTGAAGCGCGGGGCCCGGAGCAGTTGCCCCAATTTGCCATACCCAAAGGACAGCCCTGCCGCCCTGACGGCCTGATCCAACACCTTTGAAAGTCAATCAGAATATTTCCACTGACTTAACTGAGATTTAGATCAAAATCTAAACTGCGTGTTATATCTGAATGCAGGACATAATGCTGGATGGAGTGGCTATGTGACCTGAGACAGCACTTCACGGGATAAAAGAATTGTCTGACAGGAGAATAAGATTTGGTGGATTAATAAATGATTTCAGAGTTGTTATGGGCAATAGTCACATGATTTCTCTTTTAGAGAAGTCAGGTTTGTCCACTTTGTACTAGCCCTAGCAGTCTGCCTCTTTAGAAAAGTAGGGTAGGGAACTATTGTACTTTAGTATTTTACATTTGGAGGATGAGTGCTGAGTTCATTTTGATTATTTCTATGTTTAACTGAAAATTAGTCTTGTGTGCTAGAGAATTTTTCCTATTAGCTACTGTGTTTGCCTCTTGTTTTTGTTCCTTGCATGATAGCTGGTTTATACAGGCCCCAGGAACCTTGGGCCTAGCCATAAAACATACTGTGCACTAATAAGTGACGAACACCTCAGCTCCCATTAAAACCAAGTGAAGTTCAAGGTGCTGTGTGTCTTGCAAATCAGGCCCTTTGTGCTCACATGGCAGCTGGATATATCCCACTCATCCGACTAATCCTTTAAAAAAATAGTAAAAAAGAATTACCGCTGACTGAAGTTTAAGTGGATGATAAGACCGAGTAGTCAGAACCAGAGTCTGCAGTAATAAGACAGGAGTCAGAAATTGGCTGGGTCAGGACATCGGGAGGTCAAAAGCAGATCAGAACGAGTCAGCAACCAGAGTCAGGCCAGGTCAAGATACCAGGGAGTCAGAGGCAGGAAACAAACTGGAGATCAGACCCACAAATCAGATGTCAGGAGTCACTCTGGGTTGGGATGCCAGCAAATCTAGCCAGGGGTGTGGGAGCAGGAGCAGGATGGAGCCCAGTTATTCAGACAGTTTTCTTCTTCCTGTTGCTGGTTTAATCAGCCAGCCACTCTGGGACTCCACCAATCAGACCTCAAAGCCTCACACTGGGGCTGGGCTTCCTGGGTAACTGTCAGCGTGGCTGCTCCTGTGGACCTGGGATCGAGACCTCAGGGTTAGCATCACACCCTTCCCACCCTAGGGGTGTGCTCTGGAAGGCAGAAACCAGGATAGGAGCATGAATGTTTCAGCTGGCTCCCAAGTACATTCCTCCAAGCTGTAATCTTCCCAGTCACTCAGGTACCACAATTTGCCCAGCTTGAATTTAGAGTCGAGGCCTTTGTGAACAAAATATTCCTCCTGACTCTGTATTTGGCCGCTAAGGGGAAGTGTGTTCTTGGCGTATGGTTTTATAAGTGCGATGTGGAATATGGGGTAGACTCCAAAGGATTGAGGGAGATGGAGCTCAAAAGGTGACCAGGTTGATTTGTCACCAAATCCGACATGGGCCAAGGAACTGGTAATCTAGTTTCCAAGAGGGTCTGCCCTTGCAGAAGTGTGTGTTGAAAGCCATAACTTTTGTTCTATGGAGTACGAGGCCATGCAGTCTATGCTCGTCCATGTGCGTTTTGTAGTCCTTTGTTTTTTCAAAGTGTCCCTTTACCTTCTCTTAAATGTGATAGATGTGTTGTACTAGGTCCAAGGCAGATGGGTTGGGGGGAGTACAAGGGTAGATGCAGGTGAAATTGGGTGTGGTACCCATAATTGATAAAGAAGGGGCTGTGGATGCAAAGTCCACATTATTGTTTGAGAACTCTGCATAGGGTAATAATGAAGATCAGTCATCCTGGTGATAGCTGATGTAGCACTGAGAGTATTGTTCGAGGAGCTGGCTGATTCTTTCCATTTGGCTGTTTGACTGAGGATGGTGGACAGATGACAGGTATGTGTGGACTCCTAAGAAAAGTAAGGCCTTATGCCAGAAGCAGGCTGTAAACTGAAGCCCCCAGATCAAAGTCACATGATCAGGGAGGCCATGAAGATGGCCTATGTTGTTTATCCAGTCAGGTGGCTTCCTCCATGGAGGATAAAGTGAGCCATCTTAGAAAAGCGATCTACCATTGTCAGGATGGTCAAACTACTGGTTTCTGGTAATTCCATGAAAATGGCCTCCCAGGACCAAGATGGGGTGTCCAGGTTCACCTTAGTAGAAGCACATGTGGCACTGGTGGCACCATTCCTGTTCTTTGGGTGTGAGTCACTGACAAGCCAGATCAGCTTGCATGAGTTCGGCAAGTGATACAGAAGCTGAGATCATGGTATGCAGGTGTGTGTGTGGGGGGGAGGCTGAAGGGAACCTCTTTTCACCCCTCTTCATTCTTGCAGCTGATTATCTATGTGGATGGTAAGATGCACAAGGGCCTGTTGGCATCTCTAAACTGGCCAGTTAGTCTTTAATTTCTTCCTCCAAGCCCCATCAGAACTGGTATAGCTGTGATGCTTCATTCTGTACCCACTATGAGTTAGAAGTGCACTACATAGAAGCCACTGTGCCTTGCTCCTGCTGGAGTCCCCTCGGGGCGGCTTTAGCTGTTCAACTTGGTGTGGGTTATCGAAGATGGGTGACATTGATTGGAGAAAGGCATCCCAGTTCGACAGCACCAGGCTATGGCCTTCCAGCAGTGGGTGACACAGTCTAACACGTCTCTCAGCAGCCTGATTATCAAGACCACCTTGATCCTGTCAGAGGCATAGGTCCAGGGATGCATCAGAAGCAGAAGGCAGCATTGGGTCATGAAATCCCAGAACCGCTTGCAGTTCTCATTGAACCATTTGGGCAAAGGGTAATGCAGGCCCCTGTTTGGGGTAAGTCTTTGTGCACTGTGTTCAGAGTAGTATTCTTGGCACTGAGCTGTCTTGCTTGCTCCTGCAGCTGCTGGTTGTCCAAGGTCAGCTGCACAACTTGGCCTCCACCTGGAGGTGGGAAGCCCATTTGGGCAAGTCATAGAATCATAGAATCTCAGGGTTGGAAGGGACCTCAGGAGGTCATCTAGTCCAACCCCCTGCTCAAAGCAGGACCAAACCCAACTAAATCATCCCAGCCAGGGCTTTGTCAAGCCTGACCTTAAAAACCTCTAAGGAAGGAGATTCCACCACCTCCCTAGGTAACCCATTCCATTTCTTCACCACCCTACTAGTGAAAAAGTCCCATGCTTCTGTCTGATGGCTGTGGTGCTGCTGCTGCTGAGTCCATCCTTCTTGCTCTGGGCTTGGCCCTTCAGGGTTATTGTGGTCCAAACAAGCAGTCATGCCTGGGTCATAGGAAGCCAGATCTAGTAGGAGGAGCCAGGGTCCACAGTCATGCAATAAGATTCAAGAGTCGTGTGGGCCAGGATACCAGGGATCAGAAGCAGGACAAATTGGAGAGCAGAACCACAAGTTAGATCCCAGGAGTCATGCCCGGTTGGGATGCCAGGAAATGAAGCTGAGGGAGCAGGAGTAGAAGGAACAAGGCACACAGTCCAGACAGGATGGAACCTACGTGTTCTGACAGCTTCCTGTTCTGCTGCTGGCTTATGTAGGGCCAGTGGGCCAATCAGCTGCTCTGGAACTCCACCAATCGGATTTCAGGGGCAGAGCCTCACACTGGGCCCTGGCTTCATGGGTCTTAGGTAAGCAATTGTCAGCAGGCTGCCAGTTGGTGTGTGGCTCCTCCCATGAACCCTGAAGATAGATTTGTGGGTCATGACAAAGTAATTTGGAGAAATAGGGGATTAAACCCTGAATTTGAAAGCTGCCTTGGCCTTATGGAATCACGTCATCGCCTACAATGTCATTGTGAGAGATCAGTTATTTGCCAATGATAACATTGTTTGGTCTGTCCAAAAATCTGGTTTCCTTACCAGATTTTTCCTGCTCTAACTACTATGAACAGGCTTTCTGCACCCAGAAGTTAGTGGACCTTGTTCTTCTCTCACTTACACCTGTGTAACTCCATTGTCTTCAGTATATAGGCAGATCAATTAATCCTACCTCCAGTCCTCAGGTCTGCCTGAGCTGTGTTTTGTGCAGGACCAGGTGAGGGTATGGGGAGAGCAAAAAGTGTCTAAACACCACCCAGGGGCTGGCTTGACTCCCAGTGTAGGGGTATGTATATCTACAAGCTCTACAGTGGCAGAGCTGCACTGTAGACACTACAGCATGGGAAAGGAGTTTTTCATCACTGTAGTAAATCCATTTTCTCAGGAAGAGGTAGCTAGGTCAATGGAAGAATTCTTCCAATGATCTAGCGGTGTCTACAATGAGTCCTAGGTTGGCTTTACTATGTCTTTCAGGGGAAAGAATTTTTCACTCCCCTGAATAATGTAGCTAGGTTGACTTAAGTTTTAGGTGCAGACCAGGACTAAGTTAGAGGAGCCTCACAAAGGCTGCTGTAAACTCCGTGACTGGTAATGATCCCTAAGGAGCAACTACGCCAGCTGAAGGGTTGCCAGAGAACAGCAACTTTGTGACCATGCCTCCAGAAACACCCTGATACAGCCTCTATGCTGGATGAATCCCAAATTGCCTGGTTAGATCAGCTTTATGGCCCATTTGCATTGAGCAACAAGAGGACCTGTACTGGTGGCCAGGACCTAGCCTTGAAGTATAAAATATATAGTGACCTACCTACCTCCAAAATAGGCCTCTTATCTATGTATATCATTTACTCTAGGCTGCTATATGCTGAATTTTAAGGAAAGAAACCTCACCAGCCTAGCTCTGAATAATGAATCCTCATAAGTTCTACAGATTTTACAGCAGGAAACACTTATCTTTTTACCAAGATTGGCTTTTGTAGCCAATGCATGAGGAAAGAGAGAGTTTAGGGAAATAATTCTTCAGTTTCACCTTTCTGTGAGCAGGGAAAGGTCTTTTAAATGGAAAGGTCTTTTAATTTTGGCATTCCATGCTGTTTCTTAAAATGGAGCGGATCTGGGATGTGACACACAGTGGTCTAAGTGCTCCATCCAACTGCTATATAAACAGAGCAGTTAGTGCACATTCTAAAGCTGTAACATTAAGTAGAATAATGGACGATGGCTTTTGATATCTATGTAAACCATGAATTTTATTACAGAGAATTACCATGTTAATTTTTGAAAAGTAAACAAAACCTAGTGCAAAACCGATTCAGTGTATAACCTAACTTGCCTGGTGCCTAATGAGGTGACAGTGATGGAATCAAAACAAATATCTTTACATTTCATAAACGTAGGAAAAAATACTTCTGTGTTTAATCACTGTCTGAGTCATTGACAAAGCTGGCACCCTCAACACTGCAGATTCTGAGGTTAATGTGACTACCTTTCCAAAGCAGTTTGGGATATAGGCTAAACTCTAATGGACCACCATGGTTTGCATTGAAACAGTGCAGGCAAACAGCAGATTAATATAAGAGGTGAATAAGAGTTTTCGCATACAATAACAAATCTATCCTGTATATTAGCGGCTTCACGTTGTCCTGAGTTATGATTCCTCTGTTCTTATGTAAACTACTAAGGACAAAAGGCCTTATACTGAATTGCTTCCATGGGCAAAATTCCCATTGATTTCACTGAGAGGTACGCCTGAGGAAGGAGTTCAGGATTGGATTGTGAAATAACGTTCTGTTACTGCCATCCATTATATATATAATTTCCATTCAGTCAGCTAAATTCTGCTTATATTGGCATACATTTAGGCTACGTCTTCACTACCCGCTGTATCGGCGGGTAGCGATCGATTTTTCAGGGATCGATATATCGCGTCTCATCTAGACGCGATATATCAATCCCCGAACGCGCTCCTATCGATTCCGGAACTCCACCACCGCGAACGGCGGTGGCGGAGTCGACATGGAGAGCCCCGGACATCGATCCCGCGTCGTGAGGACGGGTAAGTGATCGATATAAGATACTTCGACTTCAGCTACGTTATTCACGTAGCTGAAGTTGCGTATCTTATATCGATTTTCCCCCTTAGTGTAGACCAGCCCTTACACGCAGGTCCCCAGAGGTGGAAAATCCTTCAGGAAGTGACTTAGTCACAATGCACCCTCTGATCAGTAGGGAATGACTGCAGTGCTAAAAGTGGACAGCACTGGCCAGTAAGAGGTGTGGTCAAGGCAAGTGACAATGAGATGATTCAGTACATCTCTGCAGGAGTTTTAACCAGTAGGCTGTGTAGTCATAACCTAAAAGCTCCTACATAGCAGAAGACCACAAAAGAAATGAATCTTCCATGGAGAGGCCAGTCTGTAAATCACTCTTGCCTGTGCAAAGTTGGATGAACCTGTCCCTCTATGTTAGTAGCAGGAGGTATACATATACTATTCTCTACAGAATGTTGGCTGGAGGTGTAGAACAGAGTAATCCATTGTTCACTGTGTAGAGTGTCTCCCCGTCTAGTGGTTGGTCCACAAAGGGGATTAGTCCACTACAGCTACCAGCTAGAAGAGGTACTTCTCCAGCTTTCCTTAAGTGGTATAGGCTCATGACGTTAGTTCTGAAGAATCAGATTCAGTCCAAGTGATGATGTTTGAACACTGTTATTTCAATAGGAAAAGCAATACTGTATAATATATAAATTACCAGCATATAAATACAGTTAATCATAGTTTTGTGGTGGATGTAGCTTGAAACTGTTCTGCCTTTGTTTTCCATGTACTACTTTTTTACATGCTTAAGAGCAGTTTAGCAGAAACCATTTTCTTCTCAGAGTTGTCTTGTCAAAAGATCCCCACCGTTGTAGGTGTTTTCCATACGCAAAAATGTGGATTTGTCAACATTGAAACTGGTCATGGGAATGGGTCAGTTTGATGAATTTCTCAACTCAAAAAATGTTGAAAAAAGTTTTAAAATTGTTGAAACATTCATTAGGACTTTTTAAAATGAAAAAAAAAAATGCTTTCCTGGTTCAAAATGACTTCATTGAGAAATTTAGGCTGAGTTAAAGTTTTAACGAAACATTAAAAATTATCCAAAAAACAATGAAAAATTTTGCAATGATCAAAAACAAGACATTTCAACACAGTGTTTCAGTTGATCCAAACTGAAATTCTCTTTGATTTCCAGGTTCATGAACATTTTTGAGATTTTTACTTTGTCCTGATTTGGGATGGGAAAACTTTTCAAAAACTTGAATATAATCCTGGGATGAGAAAACAATTTCCCACCCAGCTCTGGCTGCTAACTGTTGCAGAGGAGACACATGGTGTGATCTGTCTCCTGGAGACTTGGATTTTTTTCCAATTTCCTTCAGCTAAAATAAAAGTAATTTAAAGTGAAAGTCTCTCATATGCTCGTTAGGTGTAGAAAGAAGGCAGTAGGGTTTGAGGGACCATTTGTGCAGTCTGCTATAGGAATATTGGAATAGCTATGAGAGGAAAAAGGTAAATAGCCTATGGCAAACTAGAGAGACAAGGTAGGTGAGGTAATATCTTTTATTGGATCAACTTCTGTTGGTGAAAGAGACAAGCTTTTATGGGAAACTGACAGAGTTATGACTGTAGAAGGCCAAAATTTATTAGAAATCTGGGGTGTTGGCTTCTTATCATCAAACATTTGAGTATTGGGACTGTATCCCTTTTATGGTTTTGCCAAGACCTAATCATTCTATTTAGAGCTATTTACAGATGAAGGAAAATTATTACTCACTTTTTATTATTGAAGAAGCAAAACACAAAGTAAATTAAGTCCAATTTGCATGAGGTTTTGCACACACCTAGATTTGAGTACAAACTTGGGAACAGACTTTGAACTCTGTAGCCTTTATAGTCAAAATTTTATTACATTTTTCCACATAAGTCTTGCCATGTCTTTATTGCATTCATGCAATAAGAGAAGATCTTTCCTGGGGCTAATTTTACTCCTTGAAATTCCCATTCTCGTTAACCCAATTCGTTGTAGTCTAATGGTTAGAGTATCTGCCATATAGTACAGAAGAGGCAGGTTGAAGTTCCAAGATGAATGCATTTTTTATTAAAATATCTTTTATTTGCTCAGCAATAACTGATCATTGCATTTACAACATTTAATTACCATTACTATCCCAAAACACTCTACATTGAATGAAAATATTGAAACAAGCCTTTTTGTTGAAGCAGCAAATTGTATTGCACACTATTAAGTCTCATTTTATGAAATGTCAAAGGCACATAGATCTTGGTTGTACTTACCATGCTTTTCAACTTTATAGTCTTTATATTGAATTTTTAAAGTTATTTTTTCATTGTAGTTTTCAAAATGTTTCTGTTGCATCAGGGAACTGGGAAGCCCCTTCGTGACTAATTTAACACCTGTAAATTGCTATGGCTACTAACCAAACACTTTGTAGACTGTAAAAATGAAATAGATATTTAATTCATCAGAGTACTGAGTTCCATTCTAGTAGTTGTGTCTTAATAAAAATTCTATTAACTTTATTCAATGCCATTCTAGATTAATGTGAATTTACTACTTTTCATAGATTTTTAAGGCTGGATTATGTTAATCTAGTTTGACCTACAGCATAGCATGTTGAAAAATGCAAAGTAATGTACATTGGAAAACATAATCCCAACTGATGTGGAGAAAGTGAATAAGGAAGTTTTACTTACCCCTTCACAGGAAACAGGGGTCAACCAATGAAATTAATAGGCAGCAGGTTTTAGACAAACAAAAGGAAGTACTTCTTCACACATTGCACAGTTAACCTGTGGAACTCATTGCCAGGGGATGTTGTGAAGGTCAAAATTATAACAGGGTTCAAAAAAGAACTTGCTAAGTTCATGGAGGATAGGTCCATCATGGAGGATAGGCTATTAGTCAAGATGGTCAAAGATGGAACCCCCATGCTCTGAGTGTCCCTACCCTCCGTTTTGCCAGAAGCTGGGACTGGAAGTCAGGGAATGGATCACTTTATGATTACCTGTTCTGTTCATTACCTCTGGGGCACCTGACATTAGCCACTGTCAGAAGACAGGATACTAAGCTAGATGAACTACTGGTCTGACCCAGTATGGCCATTCTTATAATTTCAGCATCGGTTTTCAGATTTTTTTTAAATTATCCAAAAAACGTGTACTACTTATAAGTAGAGTTGGTCAAGAATTTTTTGTCAAAACCATTTTTTGTCAGAAAATGCTGATTTGTCAAACCCAAAACTTTTTATGGGACCATATCAGTTTAGAAGACGCTTTCACTGGATAAAGCATCCCAGATGGACTCTCTGGTCATAACTGGAGAGAGAGAAAAACTCACCCATGCACCTTAGAATAATCAAAGCCCATTGATTAAGGCATTCACCTTGGATGTGGGAGACTCAAACAGTTTTTCTGAAATCTCAGAATTTTTCACCGGCTAGGAAATATGTTTCCTGCCCAGCTCTACATACAAGGTCAACTCAGGGCTTGTCTACACTACAGGACTATTTCGAATCTACTTAAGTCGAATTTGTGGATTCGACCTTAATAAGTCGAATTTGTGTATCCATACTAAATACACAAAATGAAACTTTCTGAGTCCACATTCGGCCAGCTTTTGGACTTTGCGGTGTGCACTGTGGGCTGATCCCACAGTTCCCCCCCCCGCCTGCCCATTGAATGGATTTGATTTCAATGCATGCTGGGGAAAATGTGTCGCCATTGTCCATTGAAATCCCGCCCCCTGTGTCCCTGCCAAAAAGCGCGGGAAATCTGTTCGCTCTTCGGTTGGGCGGTTGGCGCGCCAGCGCGCAGCCAGCGCGCAGCGGAGCCGCTCATCGCTGCATGCACGCTGCACTTATGGTCAACAACTCGCTCGCCTATTATCGCACACCTTCACAGTGAGATGATGAGAAGAAAGGGGCGAGGACAGCAGCAGGAGAGTGAGAGTGGCGAGAAGTGGCGCAGACCTCTCACGCAAAGCAGTGGGTGCTGGGTGGTGGCAATGGGTGTGGGTGGGGGGGAACGGGTGGGACTGGGGGCTGGGGAAACAAGCACAGACTGGTGGGACACCGCATAGCAGTGCTGCAGGTCTGGGGATGAGACAGCTGCACTTCAGGATGTGAGGATTCTTGACCTGTCTGCCTTGAACTGTGTCCTGCCCCTGCTGCTGAAGGACACAAGGATGGGATGCGCCGAGCCTGCAGGCAGCCCAGAAGCGAGCCACCCTCTGCTGAAAGCCGACCACGCCAGACAGCTACCAGTCAGTAGCGGACACGTGGGGGCGTGGGCGTGGGCAAATGGGGGATTGCTGTCATCTGTAGCCACATCGCTGAGCAGCAACTGCTCTCAACTGACTGTCGGAAATGTCAGGGTCATCATCAATGATGGCTTCGCGCGGATGGGATTCCCAAACTGGGGGGGGGCTATAGATGGACTCGGGCTCCCCCCTGGCCACACCAGCCCAGCAGCCCACCAGGCCACATTACCGGGCTTTTTTTCTTTCAATGTGCCTGCTGGTGGGTGGGGGACATACGGGACGTTACCAACCGGGTGGGCGGGCGGGCAAGTTTCATGGGCGTGCGTCGTGTCAGGGGACTGTTTAGGTTTACAGGCAGGCACTTTCTTCCCGACCACAAAAAACCGGGGTTGGGAAAGCAGATGCCTACAGTGATCCTGATCCTACCTCGCTTGCGGACCCCCCTGCCTAGCCCATGAAGCTACAGCTGAGCAAGTTGGCAAAGGTGGTGGAAAACTTCGAAGAGCAACACTGGATGAGCAAGTGCAGAATGGTGGTGGAGGAGATGGGAAGAGATGGCGGACCGCCTTGACTTCGCCTGGATGTCACATCAGCGAACTGTGAGAAAAGGGCGAAGCTGCTGCTCCTCTTGCTCTGTGTGTGCAAACTGTTTGGCTGCTTGGCTTCTTGGAGCCTGAGAGGTTGAGGTTGGTCCATTGGCTTCAGCCAGACTATCAGGCTGTTCACGCCTCCAGCGAGAATATATGCAGGTCAGAGCTTATTGAAATGGAAGCTTTCAGCGAGAGGCTCAAGTTTACAGGAGCCCCAGCAGGTAACCACTGACTTTCCACTGAAACCAAGTTTCCCCACTTTTCCACTAACTTTTAAAACTAAGGGACATGTTTTAAATTTTAATAATAAAAAAATAAATTTTTCAATGATTTCTCATTTCTGTTGCATTCTTGGGGATGGAGTTTTTCTGTGCTGGTTGCAGGTGTGTGGGGATGGGTGGTTTGGCAGGGGGGGGGCGGGGGGAAGGCGAGGGATGCGGGGCAGGCTGGGGGGGGGGTTAGGGGCTGTGTGAGGGGGTGGAGGAGGGTGGTGGAAGGTGGGGAAGGGGTGAGGGGGAGGAGGGGATGAGGGCACTTTTTGGGGCAGGAGATGACAGGAGGAGGATGAGGATCAGGAGGCACATGAAAGGGGGATGGGGAGCACATACACCACAACAGGACACACCACCCTGCACACCCCCAGTGATCAAGGACTGCAGCTGGTGCCTGCACCCAAGTCTGTGTGTGTGCATGCCTGCCTGCCCTGCAGTGTGGCAGCCAAGTCTCCCACCCTGCACTGAACAACAGGCACTGACACTACAACAGAACAAAGTCAATTGACACCAGAAACCCACAGAAACAGAAAAAGTCACAGCACCAGAAAACACAAAGAAACAGTCAGTAACAATGAACTGCTTTTAAAGCTGTTGCAGGCAGTGAGGTTGAGAGTTGGAGTTGGGACTGGTTGAACACAGGTGTGAAAGTTCACGTCGTTGTCGCCCTGGCGCTTTGTCTTCACGCGGTGGGGACACCCTCACCGCAGGGTCACTTTGGGTGCGGGGGGGCTTTGGGTGAGGGGGGGGGGGACTCTGGCGTTGGGGCTGCACTTGAGCGGCGGTTGCAGGTGCACTCTCGGGCTGCCTCCGCTTTGGCTCCGCGGACCAAGCATGCGCTTCCTCCGCCTGCCCCTTCTCTCATTGGTCCTCTCTGCTCTTCCTGCCGCCACTGCCCATCCCTGGTGTGTGCGATGCTGCTCTTCCTGGTCCAGGCTGTGCTCTGCTGTCTCTGCTCTGCTCTGTCTGGAGCTGGCCTCACTTTCCCCTGGTCTCTCAGTCCAGGGTCTTTTTCTTTGTCGGTGTTCGAGCCAGCAGTCCCTCTGGGATTGAGGATGGTGGGCAGTCCGAAGGAAGCTGCAGTCCGGGAAGGGTAGGTGGATTGATTTAAAAAACAGTAAACAATTTCAGTAAACAATACACAGTCACCATTCAGTTCACAAGACCAAAGAACAAAAACTCGGAGAGAGACTGGAGAGACAGTCCTTAGTTCTGATCAAAGCAGATTGCGCTCTTTCAGTACTGAGAGCTGATTAGCTAGCAGGCAGCAAGCAATTGCACTGGCAGCCTCAGACAGCCAGAAAGACAGCTGCAGCAGAGCAGTAAGCCAGTGAGTACAGTGTGCTTGCAAGTTAGTGCTTAAGTGCTGCAGAAAGCTGCAGCGGCAGTCAAAGACGCGTGAACCAAGCAGAAAAGATGCCTGCATGCTTTTTCTCTGTTATGCGAGGCTGGCTTGCACTGTGAAAGTATTCTTAAGATGCTGTTAAAATTCAAAAGCAAAAATTCTTATAAAAAGTAGTAAAGTACTCCTCAAATTAAAACTGGTCATTCTTATGCAAGTAAAAGTCATAATTATGCACATAGATGCAGCACACTAACAGACACAGATGCAGCACTTCCACAATGACATCACCAATGAGCACAGAGAGCGCACCAGGAGAGTGACTGTGCATGGCACCTGAGGAGATGGACCCTCAGTACCTGCAGAGATGGAGGCACGAGGCCCCCTCCTGCTGCTGAGTGCATGGCGCGGCTGAGCCCTCTTCTAGCTTTGAACTGAGAGCTGAGGGAAGCCTGCTCAATAAGACCTCTCCCAAGAGCCTTTGTAGCTTTTTGATTTTTAGCTTTTTA
This sequence comes from Mauremys reevesii, assembly GCF_016161935.1. Lineage (NCBI taxonomy): Eukaryota > Metazoa > Chordata > Testudines > Geoemydidae > Mauremys > Mauremys reevesii. Next base: position 169,817,761 of record NC_052624.1, on the reverse strand, counting down.
TCTATTTTTCTTTTTTTATATATATATACCTTTTTTTTATATATAATTTTTTGTAAAAAATTAAAATTTTTTTTATATTTTATATATATTTATATATATAAAAATTTCCTGTTTCCTGTTTTTCCTGTTCCTACTGCTTCCTCCCTGTGTCTCTCCGATGATCTCCTAAAATCCGTCCAGGGGAGGTGATTTGTGTGGGGGAGATGTCCTGGCTGTGATCCGGCGTGAGTCTGGGAGGTCGCCTGCGCCTGCCAGTCCCTCCGAGGACTCATCTCGCTCACCTCTTGAACCCCTGGGCCCACTCACTCCGGAGGAGGAGATCGCCAGGCCACCGGACCGTCCCTCACACTGGCCAATGTCTGGGTGGGCGTGGCGCGCAGACCCGCCACTGGTGGCATGCAGTCCTGGGTTGGGCTGCCATGCCTGTTGCCGCGGCTGCACTGGGGCCCGGCTGTTCTCTTTCCTTTTTTTTTCATTGGTTTTGCCTTCTTCTTTTCATCTTCTGCATGTCTTCCTTGGCTGGGCCTTTGTTTCCGCTTCCTGCTTTACTCAGATTCTGACTTCCTTCGCCCCTCTTGGCTGGGAGAGCCTCTCATCTTCTCTGCGAGGCCACAGACTCCCCCTGGAGGAACTCCGATCTTGCTGCTGGATCCCAGCCCCTGCTGCAGAGCTCCCCAGCTCTTCATTCGCAGAGCTCTCTCCGCTGAAGCAACCTCTGGACCAGATTCCAGAGCGCAACCAGATCGCAATCCAAAAATTTCCAGAAATGAATTCGCTGAATGAAGACAAATTTTCGAATGTCATCAAAAGCATGCTCTGTCATGGTGCACTGTGGGCCAGAGAGCTGTGAGCTACTGTGCTGTAGCATCCACAACAAGCCTAATGCCTGCTAAGTAACACCGAGATCGCTAATAGCATTACCATCCGGACCAGCCCTAACCAAAGAGCCCTAAAGTTCGAAATTGCTCTGGTGGAGTTCCAATTTTCGGCTAGCCTTAGAAAAGCAGTTTCACCATATAAAGAAGATCAGCTCAAATAAGGCACAGTAAGGGCTGATTAGAGGTCTGATCCAGTGGGTATTCACCCACAAAAGCTCATGCTCCAAAACGTCTGTTAGTCTATAAGGCACCACAGGACTCTTTGCTGCTTTTACAGATCCAGACTAACACGGCTACCCCTCTGATACTTTCCAGTGAGTTTAACTGTCTTTGAATCAAGCCTTTAGTCCCTCCCTTCCCCAAAGTAGAGCTTTGACATGTGAGTTTATGAACACCAGTAAGGGTCTGAAGTTTGCCCTAATTGCATGAGGCCAGATTCTCAGGTGCTCAGATACTATAGTAAAGGGGTCCCTAAAAGTACTTAAGCTAAATAAACAGAAGCTCAGCACCTGTACATTTGCATAGCTGCAACAACAATTAAGGGTCCGACTTACAGATTTTTATTTTGTTTAACTTGAAAAAGTCAAATAAAATTATAATAAAAATCAGTGAATATAGTCAGACTTAAAAATCAATAAACAAGCATATGCAAAAAGCAGATTCTTCATTGCCTTGCACCGTCATTTGCACCTGTGCAAAGTGAATGTAAACCACCACCACTACTGAAAGTGAGGCGAGAATATTGATTTGATAGCAGCTTGCATCCACTTTGCACTTTGCTTGCATCCACTTGCATCCACTTATCCACAGGGATAAGAAAAGGCATAAGACAGGAGAGAATCAGATCCATGGGTCTCATCCTCAGCTGGTGGAAATCAGAGATGCTCCACTGATGTCAGAGGTACATGATTTACACCAGTGTGGATCTGGCCCAATATCTCAAACTTAAAATAAATAAAATAAATATATTTATCAGTGACCAGCTAACTCCTTTCTAACATGGCTATTCATGGTCCAGGTCTTGGGACAAATGCTGTTGTGTTTCACCTGGACATCACTGGTTTGGCCCATTTTACTCTAGGAAAGCTTTCAAAAATATTGTTGCAAAGATACTGACAAGTAACTGATGGGAAGGTCAGAGGAGTGACTGAAAGAGAAAGTTTGGAGTGGAGGAACTGTATCTAGCAAATTAAGTACTGTTTCACACTGCAGTTTCTTCCCCTGAACTGAACCTGAATGCTTTAAAAGAGGGGTGGGCAAACTTTTTGGCCTGAGGGCCACATCAGGGTTCCGAAACTGTATGGAGGGCCGGATAGGGAAGGCTGTGCTTCGCCAAGGCCCACACCTGCCCCACACTCCCTATCCTCCCCCTCCCACTTCCTGCCCCCTGACTGCCCCCCTCAGAACCTCCGACCCATCCAACCCCCTCTGCTCCCTGTCTCCTGACTGCCCCAACCCCTATCCACACCCTCGCCCCCTGACAGGCCCCCCCAGGACTCCCACGGCTAACCCCTCCATTCCTCATCCCCTGACCGCCCCCTCCCCCAAACCTACACCCCATCCAACTTCCTCCTGCTCCTTGTCCCCTGCCCGCCCCCCTGGAACCACCTGCCCCCTTACCATACCACTCAGAGCACCGGGACTGGCAGCCACGCCACCCAGCTGGAGCCAGCCATGCCACCGCACAGTCTAGAGCACCAGGGCAGACTGATGGCTCTTGCAGCTACGCTGCCTGACAGGAGCTCGCAGCCCCACTGCCCAGAGCACTGTGGGCATGGTGAGCTGAGGCTGCAAGGAGCGGGGACAGCACGGCTGGGGCTGGGGCTAGCCTCCCTGCTTGGTAGCTCAAGGGCTGGGCAAGAGAGTCTCGTGGGCAGGATGTGGCCCGCGGGCCACAGTTTGCCCACTTCTGCTTTAAAACATCCTTCTTACCCACTGTTTCCCAGCACACACATCCCCAAACCATTTTCAAGACCTGGCAGTCCCACTCTGTCTTGGGCCCATCATATTGTTCTATTAAAATATTGTACATATTAGGGCTTTTTCCTCAGGAGCACACAAAACATTCTAGGGCAACTCCGATTGGAGAATACTCTGAACACATGAGCTATGAATAGCATCCCATGCAAGGAGAACATGTGCTTGGACTCGTCAAACCTTGTAATGGAATCAGCAAAAGTAGAGGGCTTATTAGAGGGTTCTGAAGATAAATGGTGGTGAGGAGGAGGAATTCTGTAGGTGGGAGCAAGGAAAAGGAGCTTGGTTCAGGGAAATACAATGCGCTTGGGAGGCAGAAATAGTAATCAAGCATTTTGGACCCTATGGATTGCCACCAGTTAATGTTAGTTGAGGATCTGGCCCCCGGACTTTTGGATGCGTATCTGAACAAACTCTTGTAACCTTTCATACTTTTCCCATGACTACTAGAGAAGACCAAATATACTGGAAGTGTCATTGCTATTCCTGCAACTACAAACAGGCCTCATGCCCAGCTGGTGCAAATCAGTGTAGCTCCCTTGGCTTCAACAGAGCTAACTAGTATACACTAGTTGAGGATCTGTTGATATATCATCAGCTGCCCTGCTATCTTACTAAGAACAGCCTTCTGTGTGTTGTCTTATTTGAGGGACATGCCCTACCTCAGTTCCAGAAGCAGATCTCCTATTCAAGTTCAATGGCAATTTTGTGCCAAAACTGAGGGTAAAAATATGACCCTTTGTATATTATGTAAGTACAGCCTTAATACATTCATCTGCAGAATGGACCATTTTTTTAAATTTGAGGTAATCATCATGTGTTTCATCTAAAAGCCAAATAACCATAGTGGATGGATATCTGGAAAAAAGCCAAGAGGACCCAACATGGCTCCTCTTTCATCCTGACAGGATCTTCTTTTTATGCTGCTCTCAGTCATCCACTGCCTGATTTAGAAAGGACCTAGTAACAACATCTAGAAATATTTGAGTCAGAGATAGGCTTGAACCAAAACACGGGGGCTCAAATCCTGACTCCAGTGAAGTCAATGGCAAAACTCCCTTTGACTTCAGTGGGGCCAGATTTCATCCTGTATCAAATGCTCCCAGACTTTGAGAAAGCTTGGGTCTGAATCAGAATTTGCAGGTTGAGCCCTTCTCTGCTTTTACTATATTATACCCAAATATGTACAGTTCCATAGTCACCATGTCAACCAGGTCTTATGACTAAATGTAAAACCAGCAAGGAAAAAGGAAATCACTGTCCTTCCCTGGCAACAACAATCATATGCGTCACACAAAGGACACAGCCATTTTCCAAATGGCTAGCCAGGAGAGGATTGTAGAATGGCCAGAGATATTCACTTCATTCTCCTGATTTATTGGAAATAGGTCAGGAAAGTCCCCTGAAAAAAATACACAACACTTTGAGTTTAAAAAAAGAGCTTGGAATACATTGAAAGGGGAAATAAGAATGTGGGAATGCAACTGGATTCAGTTCTTTGATCATGAGTCCAGAAGGAATATTAATTATCTTTACATTTGAGACCAGACTGTGGGATCTCCTTTATCGCAAACCTCCTCAAAAGTAGTAGAGAACCTTGGAAATGACTGTGATGTCACAAATGTGGCAATCTCACAGAGTGAGACAACTTATGTACACAGACAGGACATATCTTGGCAATCAGCAATTGCCAATGATGGAAAAGACTAATTATGAGAGAGAAAGGGGAGGCTCTGTTCACAATATGGACCATCTGCTGCTGTTGCTTGCAGCCACATAGATTTAGTTATTCCATTGGCTTCAGTTGAGTTACTCTAGATTTACACCTGTGTAAGAAAACAGAATTTGGCCCTATGGGGCCTAATTCTCTTTTCATTTACATCCATTTTATACCACTGTAATTCTGTTGAATTAATTGGAGTTACTTCTGATTTATACCAGCATAAGCAAGATTGGAACCAAGCCTTATGTAGTGAGAATATGCCTAAAGCTGCATATTAATCACAGGTGCTTCACGAGCAATGATTTTGAAGATACCTGCAAGCACAGGTACTATAAAACTTAATAGATCCCAAAATACTAAGTCCTGGAAGAGGGGCAGAGAATTTTAGATGTGATTCTGCTTTTCCTCATTTACCCTAGGTTTGATCCTGAATTTTACATCAGTCATTCCTGATCTACAGTGGGGTAAGTGAAAGCAGAATCAGTCCTAGCATTCTCTTTAGAATGGTTAAATAATTCATATACACTGCACCACATTTTAGCTGGGATTTTCCATTTCTAAAGCCTCTTCTTCTATTTCCTTCTCTACACCCAATATTTGTAAACTCTTTTCTTTCTGCAATTCTTGCTCTCTCTCTTTCTAGGGTACTTGATGTCTCCCTTACTCTAGGAACTTATAATAATTAGAGATCTGCCTGAAAAAGGATTTTCTTTCCCACAAAACATTTCAGATATAACAATTATTTTTTCAAAAACTGTCCTTTGAAAAACTGACAATTATTTGTCTTTGGCTGTCAAAAATTGTTGACTTTCTGAAACATCAAGACATTCAGGTTTTTAAAAAATATATATTTAAAAACCTCAAAAAAGTCAGTGAAAATAGGATTTTTCCCACCTCCACAAAAATTTCCATTTCATAGAAAGGCAATTTTCCATACAAAAACCAGACTCTTCCCACCCCCTCCCCCCCCAAGACCTAATAACAATGTTGGGGTGAGGATAGGCTTTACCTACATGGCTTATGCTACAGCACCAACTGCACAAAGAGAGAGTATGTACAGAGTGATTTTTCTCTCATTGAGAACATCAGTTCTTTTTATGCATTAATATTTTTAAATAGAAAATATTTTATTTTAAACACTTATTCTTTCATCAGAGTAACAACTAGTTGAACACAAACTTGAAATCATGAACACAAAAAAGTTCAAATAAATAGACTAAATATTTTATACTGTCATTTTAGCTGGGAATTGTGACATCTTGTATTTTGTATTCAAGAAGAGAGGTCACTTGAACTGAAGTATAAAATACAGATATAGACAATGTAGTAAATAATATAAACAAATATGTGTTTGTACCTTCTCTGATTTTGCTGGGATGGGAGTGAAACTATAACCAACACTCACTTTCAGATAAATTTTTTGAAGGCACAGTTTTAAATCCAAACAGCAGGGGTCACAAAAGAACACTCAATAATATCAGAGGTTTCCAGATTCTTCACAGGGTCTATTTCAATGTTTTCCAAATCTGAGTGCATGCGTGTATGTATGTATGAGAATAAACCTATTTTGACTAAGGACTTGATCCTGCAATCATGTGCATATGAGTAATCTAGCGGTTGTTTTTTTAAAGTAATAAGTATTTTAAAGACTCAGATTCCAAAGCCAGAAGGGACCATTGTAATGATCTAGTTTGACTTCCTGTGTAACACAGGCCATAGAACTTCCCCATAATAATTCTTAGATCATAGCTTTAAGAAAAACACCCAATTAAAAAATGTCTAGTGATGGAGAATCCACCATGACCACTGGTAAATTGCTGCAATGGTTAATTAATCTCACTGTAAAAAAAATAATTATGCATTGTTTCCAGTCTAAATGTATCTAGCCTTGGATCACGTTGGATCTTCCAGCCATCGGATCACGTTGTACCTTCTCTGCTAGATTGAAGGGCCCATTATGAAATATTTGTTCCTCATGTAGGTACTTTGCACTGGACCTTGTGCAATCAGGGGCGGCTCTAGTTTTTTTGCCACTCCAAGCATAGCAGTCAGGCAGCCTTCGGCAGCAAACCTGCGGGAGGTCCCCAGTCCCACGGATTTGGTGGCTTGCCTGCGGGAGGTCCGTCAGTCCAATAGCTTCAGCGTACCCGCCACTGAATTGCCACCGAATCCATGGGACCAGTGGACCTCCGGCAGGCATGCCGCCGAAGGCTGCCTGACTGCTGCCCTTGCAGGGACCGGCAGGCTGCCCCTTGCGGCTTGCCGCCCCAGGAACGCGCTTGGAGCGTTGGTGCCTGGAGCCGCTGCTATGTGCAATGAAGACCCTAAGTATTACTACAAATAATGTGTTTGTAGGATCAGACTCAAACTGCTCAGACTGAAGTGGCTTCAGTAAATGATCTTGAAAATTATGCAAATTTGGTAAGCATTTCCATGCAGGTAGTTTTTGAGGCATTCATGTCTGTAGACACACAGACACACCGTAAAATGGGATACAAAAAAAAAATCTTATGGACCTATTGTTGATCACTCAGTTGGACCTTCTTCCTTTGTGAGTAAGTATTTCATCTTATGCACAACCTGATACAGGAGTCCACAGGAAATTTTATCTTCTATTTCAGTGAAGTTTCAAAACACAGCCAGTCAATTTCAGATAATTTCTTCTCTCTAAAGGCCTGATACAGTGTCCACTGAAGTGAGAGCAGAAGCAGTACCAAAAACTGGTAACTTCATTGTTTTTGGTTTGTTTTTCTATAGTTCAAAATGTTTGCTCCCAGGCTATATGTTTTATCCTTTTCTATATTGTTTTGTTTTAGATCAAATGGTTCAGTGAACTTCAAAATAAAAAGAAACACAGCCAGCCCAGCTGCTCAGTGCTCAGGAGCACAACTCTACAACAACAACCCTGTATAGTCACACAATGGGAAAGAAACGCATCTATAGAAGTGAGGAAACAGATTTCAGCTTCAAGCTTCGAGGGGGGTTAAAACAACAGTGAGTTAAACATGCAGTCTTACAAATTATGAAAATATCTTGATCTTTATATCCTTTAAATCTGGGTCAGGAGTTACAGAATTAGAATACAAAAGTGATGCTTCTTTTGTGGATTTAACAGGGTTTGGCATAGTTAATACTATACTACTAGTGTGTGCACTTACATTAAAAACCAAGTTTTTGTGTACATTGAGACAGCAGCATTCTGGCACTGATTCAGGAAAGCATCCCTAGTTAGGAAGGGCACTTAAGTGGATGCACTTAAACCCCATTGATACTTGAGCCCATGCTTAAAATACTAAGCATGTGCTTAAGCATTTTCTTGCTTCAGGGCGAGTGTCTGGCTGATAGCAATAACCAGGTAAATTTAACACACATTTGACTGTTTTCTTTGTCTTAATATTGATTTTTAAAAAGCATTTCTTAATTATTCTTTCATCCAAATAATAATTGTAACATTAAAGTGGTGAACATTCATTTTTAATCAAAATTTTAAGACTAAAATAGACATTTGAAATTTTCTGACTCAGCTCTAGAATTAGGTGAAAAATGGGACAAACTGTTACATATTTTTGCCAAAATTCTGAATTTTTCCAACCAGCTCTAACAGTTCTATTCAGATGATATCATATTGCAAATTTTCTGTAACGAGAAATCTTTCTACCTTCAACAAATGCCCCCGTTGTAATACCTACGCAGCTGTGAATATAATATTGCTCATCATTGAAGGATCGACCAAACATAATGCTTCAAGTAGATATAATCTATATCTATTAGGAAAGCAGTATATATGTAAATTGGCATAGCTTCATTGACTGCACTGAAGGGGATAAATTGGAAGTCATATTTTCCTTTTGGAAGTCTGGGAGAAGCCAATCTTCAATTCTGTTGTCTTGTAAAAATGATAGTAACTCAAATATCCACTCTCTCCCCCTCTGCCTTATTCCTCCCCACACTCAAACACAAATAAATGAATGATTGTGATACAAGCATGACTCAGTAAATCTACTTAGGGCCTGTCTACTTTAGAAAAATTTGAGAAAATTCCCATGGGTGTAATTAGTTGACTATTGTTACACCAGTGCAATTATCTTTTAGATAGACAGGGCCGAAATGGGCCAGACCCTCAGCTAGTGAAAATGAGCACAACTCCAAAGCTAGTAATATGGTAAGTATATAAACAATGCAGCTATGCCAATTTACACCATCTAAGCATCTATCCCCTTAAATATTTACAGATTCAAACTTATGTCACAACCATTCCTTTTTTTGTGTGTATCTATGTACTTGTTTGGTTAATTCTGAATTACATAGCAACAGATATAGAGACACGGACTTCCTCCAGTCTCCCAAAACAAGAACATGACCTCCAGTGTTCTTGTCCCTTGCAGAAAGTGTGCACATCTCATGTCCTGCAAGACTAAACAGTGGAATATATTTTCAGTTTGTTTCTCCAAGATCTTTTAGAGCATGACTATAGATACCATCTCTTTCTTAGGCTTCCACTCCAATACCACCTCTCTCCCATCCATGTCGTACCTCCCTTCTTGTCCACAGCCTATGTTCAAAATCATTTCTTTCTTCCATAAATCTTGCTCTCCTCTTATTCCTTCCATTAGAGCTGTTCAAAAATGGAAGTGAGGAAGAAGACAAAATTTCACTGGAAACTTTGTCGTCAAAATTTCAGCAAAACTTTTCAGTAAACTTTTTAAAAAAATCAGAAATGTCAAGCAATTCTACTCTCCAATCTCTCTCTTTTTTTTTTTTTTCCTCAAGGCTGTGGTATTGTGAAGCATGGGCAAACCCAGACCCTATTCAGGTTAAGCGTGCAGATACCGGACAGAAAATTTAAAAAAAAGAAAAGTTGCTGACCTACTGATTCACTCCCCACCCCACCCCCTGTTGCTGTCAATGCTCCTAGCTGTGATTCCCAGAACAAATGGATTTCCAGACATGACAGGCTGTACACTGACTTCTCCTGGTCTTCAAGTGAGAAAGAAGCCCTTCTCACAACAATTTCCTCCCATGGGCCTGAGGAAAGAAATACACCCCTGCCCAAGCAACCCAGATCCTAGGCAAGGGATGTCTGTCTGAAGAGCCCACCTGTAAGGCTGGGATGGAAAAATGTGAGCCCACCCAGAGAGGGGGCCAAGAGAGATGGATATGGAAATATAAATGTGTGTTGATACACATGCCTTTGCAGGTATAAACACTATGTAGGGACCTCACCGAGATCTGTCCTAGATCTTCTCAATCAAGACAAGAATACGATCATGAACTAAAATAGGAGGATGATCAGAGGCTAGAGAGATGAGAATGATGTCCACGTGACCTGGCTGCTCAGTCAAACCAAGAATAGCAAAGCTACCCTACTGGAGCATGAAGCAGTTCCAAGGAATTGAACAGCTATCAGCACAACTGGCTGGGAGGCTCTGCCAGAGATCCAGATGTTGGTGTTAGGGAAACATATCTACTAAAGTCTGCCATCTGGATCCCAGGGCTGAAGTGAAAGAAAAACACAAAGTATGGTGAGCAAATGGTTCTCTGGATGCCACGTCCCACCCTTCTTTTTAATTAGTTTAGAAACATTCTTGGAGAGTTAGAGTGCTAAAAAAGCAAGTCTTAAAATGGGACCGAAAAATGCTTTAGCATATTATTTATACATTTACAGAAGACATGTGTCTCTTATTACAACTTTTTATCCTTAGTTCTGTTGAGAACATTGTTTGAGAGCTGGGACGCATATACTGAAATTAAACCACTACTATATGATATTGCTATTGTATTTATAGTATGTATGCAGGTGGGAGTTTCTAATATGTAATTTTCATATAGGAGGTAATATTGTGCTTGAACCTGCACACGTTTAAGTCAGTGGCAAAAATCCCATTGACTTCAATGGAAGCAAGATCTAGCTCATTAAAGCTCTGGCTCAAAGAGTATTGAAGACAATGAAAAGATGCCCTTTGAGTTGAGCAGGCTTTGGATCAGGCTCTCAGAGTACATGAGGTGAACAAGGCTCATTCAAACCACTTTTTCTACTGCCACTAACAAGTGGAGACAAATCACTTAAAGTTTTCATTGTTTTTAGAATCAAAGGGGTTGCATGGATTTAACGGAGGATGTCATTTGATTCTCTGCCTCTTAAGATTTTCTTCCTATTTCGGTTTTATGCTTCAAGGTCAACATTTTCAAAAGTGTCCACTAATTTTGGGTACCCAATTTGGTTACACAAAGGTCTGTTTTTCAGAAGTGTTGAGCACCTGAAGTTCCTGCTGAATTTAAAGAGCTAAGCAGCTCTGAAAAATCAGTCTTTAGAAGTCTCAAAGTGGACGTCCAAATTAGCAGCTACTTAAAAATTAGTCTTTAATTTGTAAAAAATAAAACCTGTGGCCTTGGTTCAAACAAAGCTCTTAAACATATCTAAAACCTTAAGCCTGTAAATAATCCATCTCCATTTATCAAAGTACTTCAGCATGTGCTTAATGTTAAGCACATGCTGAAGTGCTTTTCTGGAGATTGATCACATGATTGAAGCTAAGCATGTGCTTTTAATGCTTTGCCTATATTAATACCTCCAAAGAGCTGAAAAAAGAATTCAAAAAGTTTCATTGACAAATTCTAGCCTCAGTTATACCTGCAAAAGCCTTATGAAGCCAAATGAGTTGCAAGGATGTAAGTGAAGGCCTGATTCTCCCCCACTTTGCACCATAAGTAGTTATCTATATCTGTGGAAAGTGGATATAAAATGTCACCACCAGCCTGAGGGGCAACTCAGATGTGGTAGCATGTCATACATACTTTGCACAGGTGAGGAATCAGCCACTGAATTCAACAGTTGGTATCAATGCCCCACAATAAAATAAACCCTATGCTAGTTCCAGTTTGGGCAGAAAGAGCAGCATTTGGTAATGTCACTGCATGGAGTTCTACAGCTGTCGCACAAATACTGGAGAAAATGTTCAGTCCTAACAATTTAATCTCTTTTATTTACTTAGATCAAGTAGACTAGTATATAACAAAAGGATACTGTGAAACAAACCAAAATCAGGCTTTTTTTTTTTTAGCTTCACCCTGTACAGTGGCTTTTACTGTAGTGGCAAGGAAGTATCTAATCAAAATCAGACTTGGTATAAATCTTAAACATTGTATCAGAGGGTTACAAGGGCACTTTAATGGTGAAGTTTAATTATAGCAATCTTAATTATGATAAATGAAAGCAGTACCCAAAATATTGACATTTAGGTCTTTACCATTAATAGGAAGACATCCAGCAGTGCTTACCCTCATAGATGCTGAAGTGATGGTATTTCATGGCAATTTGTAGACTGGAGATTAGAGAAAAGTATGCAATTTTTATTTTTGCAGTGCTTGAAAATTCTTATTGTTGTAGTCCTCAATAGCTAGGTTTTTAATGAAGTGTCCAGGCTTTGTGGAAGTCTAAGCTTCTGAATATCACTAAGAACAAACCACTGGTTTTTCAAGCATTTAGGATAGAGTTTCACAATACTATTTCTGATAAGAATCCCTGGTTAAAAAGCTATAGTTATGTGACAACACCTGACATGATCTAAGATATAGATTTTATCTAGCACAGTGGTGATCGTTATTGGACCCTTTGTTAATATTAAACAATGAATATAGTAAAATTATAATAATGGAGCACGATGAAAAGGTTATTTTAGTACTCGCCTCACACTTGCCCACTGAAATTTGTCTCTCTCTCATATCTTACTTAAATGAGCTGAAGACTTCACTGTATATGTCTATGCTTTTAGCTTTGTGATTACATTCCTAGATTTGCCAAACTTTTAGTCTTCTGATTCAAAGTTTTGAGAAAAATGTGAAAGGTAGAAAGAGGGAATTTACAACAGTATCCTTCAGACACACCAAAATAGTACAGAGTTTAAATAGAAAGATGGTGTGAGGCAGTTCAAGATGTGTATCCCCACCCTGATACATTCCAGTCCCTCAGTTTCTACACAGTTCAACTACGTTTCAAATGATTAGAATCTGAATTGAAAGGAAATTCAGGGATTAAATAGCCTCTCTAAAGTATTGCAGCCATTTTTAGTCTGCAAGTATCTTGGCCTCCTTAGTTGGTGCCTTGAAAATACCTTAGAACAAGTTACATTTGGCTTCTTACTGTAGTAATTCATGGCCACATATCATACAAGTAGACAGCACAGTCATGAACCAGCCACATACACCAGGAATAGAACTCATAATAACCTTCAGCTTTCAAAACACCAACCTCTATCCTGTGAGCTAAAAGAGCAGCTCTATTTTTTCAGTCAAATAGAGAGAACCTTACATAAACACTCATGAATAGCTCTGGCACATTCATTTTTGTAGAGGGCAAGGTGCAGACGTAAGAATGCATACTACCTCTATTCAGAATGGAGTCCTGGGTCTGCCCTTCCAATGCACACAGTGGTTAGAAGCTTTTCTTATCTTAGTTGTTGCTAAATGTTCTGGGAAGGTTCGTGCATTTTCAGCTGAGGTGAAAGACACTTTTGATTATATATTTTGTTGTACTTGAAAGGTTCTTGTTTCAATGAAGTAAGGAAGAAAAGGATTCTGATAACTGGAATAACACCTGAATACAAGGACCCTAATTCCAAATGTTACCTTAATTCAATTATGGTCTTATTTTTCCATGCAGACTCATTCAGAGAGGTGCCCTGAGAAGGTTATTTACTCCCATAGGAGGTGGCCTGGGTGTAACTGCTCCTGTTATCACTGCTGTCCAACTTATACTTTTCCTAGAGCTGGCTGAAAAATTTTCTTTAGAACTGTATTGGTACGGAAACTGTACTGAAGGAAAGTTGGTTTTCTGACAAAACAACTTTTTTCATGAAAAGTGTCTGTTTTCCACAGAAAATTTTTGATTTTTCATCAAAAAAGTTCCTGAAAAGTGAAATATTTCATTTTGGCTAAGCTGCCACAGTGCCTCATGGGAGCTCTAGTTTGGGTGCCTCAGGTCTCTATCCTCTTCTAGGGGCTTGGCTCAACAGTTTGACATCTCTCATGCGGCATCCTGATCAAGGACTATCATGATGCATTGTCACCTCTCTCCAAGAGGTGAGATCATGATGCATAATGGGAGATGTAGTCTGATCAGGAAGCCTTGCCTATAGAGGAGAATGGGATCAGGAGGCAAGCAAACTTCAATTCCCACGAGACATTACAGCAGTATTTCTGTATTCAGCCAAAATATTTTAGTGTTCAAATTTTTGAAAATTGAGAGGGAATTTTTTTTATTTTATTCACATATGGAGAACATCTCCCTGCCATAAGAATTTAGAATCTTAAAAATGAGGGGGGAGGAGGGAAGAGAGGAAGGAAAGAAGCAAACACAAAAACTCCACCCCTTGGGAGTGTATATTATTCTGTTTTAAGAGTGTATGTCCTGAGAGAACTCTCTGCCATCGCCATCCTTAAATAAAAAGCCCATTGAGGCATGGGCTACAGGGAGACGTTATTTTCCTGCCACACATGCAACTCTTTTGGAAGTGTCATGACAGTACAAGACCAACAACAGTGTCTAAACCTGGAGTGACACACCGCATCTAATCAAACTATTTCTACTGCAGAAGAAAGTGTTATTGTTCCTGTTTTCAAATATTTGTGAGGAGGTCACAGGGCCATGTAAGTGCCACAATGGATAGATGGTGATAACATAACACACAGATGGGCAGTACTTCTAGCAACAGTTTTGTTCAAATTGGCAATGCTCGCTGGTTCAGAGCTGTTTAAAAACCTGAGTTGACGCTGTGCTTTTTATGTCAAAGTATCTCAAATGCACTCCACAAACTATGTACCTCAGCACCACTGAGAGGCAACCACCTCTGAGTGGAGAGGTAGTAACCAGTTTTGTCCAAGGACAAAAAAGGAAAGTCCCTGTTTTCATAAAAAGCACTAATGGAATTTTAGGGTAGGATTTTCAAGAATGTTCAGAATTGACTTTACTCCCATTGAAGTCAATGGTAAAACCCTCTTTGATTTCAGTGTAAGCAGAGTTGAGTTAGGCCAATGCTGAGTGCTTTTGAAAATGCCACCCTCAACATCCACATATCACAGAGTTGTTAAACTTTTATTCAAAAGACCCCAACACAGTAATATGCATAGAACTCCATTTATTATCCCTAGGTCAATCCTGCTGACATGTATTTATAATGGGCCTATTACATAATAGCTCAACATAAACTTAAAAAACAATTATAAAAGCCAAGCGCTATGGCTTCAGACAGAGCCCCACTTCAGCCTAATTACTTTCCTGAGCCAAAGAAAAATTCTCTGCTGACAAAAGACCAGATGACCTGCTGCACTTTAAAACATACCCCAAAGACTGCCCCTTTAGGTGTAGCAGACTGCAGGTCAAAGCAAGGTCCAAAGACGAGAGCCTTTCTCAGAGAATGTTCTTGCACTCTCTCTTCAGAGTTCAAGAGCATTCCAGTCAACTGTAACTCTGCATTGAGACAGAAGCAGTCTCAGCCAGGTAGGCTTTTGAGATTTCATATATTTCAAAGCCAGATTATTATCTAATCTGACCTCTTGCATAACAGAGATCATGTCATTTCACCCTGCATCTAGCCCAATAACTTGCAGTTGAACTAGACCATATCTTTTAGAAAGACATCCAGTCTTGATTTATTTCAGAGTAGCAGCCGTGTTAGTCTGCATCCGATGAAGTGGGCTGTAGCCAACAAAAGCTTATGCTCAGATAAATTTATTAGTCTCTAAGGTGCCACAAGTACTCCTGTTAGTCTTGATTTAAAGAGTCCAAATGGTGGAGAATTTAAGATGCTGCAAAGTTGAAAAATTATGTAAAAAAAATCATTGACAACTTCAAATATGGAGCTGCAAACAAATAGAAATTTGCACCTCTGGTTCCAAGGAGTCAAAATATTCCAGACCCTTTCCACTTCCCCTGCTCATTTCCACCAGCTTTGCCATCTACCAGATCTTAACACACACACTTTATGGTACAGAGGTTTGATTTCTTTTGGAATATTTATGAGATCTTTCTACCTCCTCTTCAACCAGTGTCTCTGTTTAAGAGAAGAGAAAACAAAAAACCTTTGCCATTTCAAAATTGGAATGTTATCAAAAATATTTTGCATCTTCTGAAAATTAGTATTGGGGGTATGGACAGAACAATCTTCCTGACTCATATGCCATGCAAATTCTTTTCTGAGCTTTTGTAAATTCGGGACCGTAATGTGGCGTGTGGTAAAACTACAAACTGGTTTAATCCTTGCATGCCTTAGCCGTTCTTGACCAGTGTATATCTGTTTATATGAAAGACATTAAAGGTAATCTGATTCAGAGTATGAATGTACTGCTGTGCTTTGCTGAATTAAAGTTAGTAAATCTATATAAAAAAAATTGAAGTTTGCAGATTGACTTGGATTAACCAGGTCTGACTGGATGGTAATTGGATTCATATGATTCCAAGCAGCAAAGGCTGATTTCTATGGAATTAGAACTTTTGGTGTTAATATCTAAACTTTAATCAATTTAAACAATTTTAAAGAGGGATAAAAAGTTAGAGTATTTTTTCAGGGCTTCCTAAATTTTTTCATTAGGGGTCCCTTGTTTCCATTAAACATGCTTTATGGTTATGGAAATTCCAAACTCCAAACTTTACTCTAAATCAGCTGTATCAAGCGACTTTTTAGCATTTCTTTGGACTCCTGTCTATGGCCTCTGAAGCATTTGTCTGCCACTCCCTCAGGATTCATTAACCAGATGTTGGGGGGCATTAAAGTATTGAACATACAGCTAAAACTTAATGCATTATTATTCTTGTTACAACTCTGATGCAGGAAGCAGGTTTTAACAAAATGATTATGGTATAGTAGATGCATGTTTCAGGCAGCTCTAAGGGTATTTCTGAAGTAAGGATGAACATTAACTCTACAGTACCTGTATACTTTACAAAATCTAGTTTGCCCTTTAGTCATGCAGTTTTTTGGCTTCCAAGAACTGGCCCACCAAGGAGATTGACTCTCTCCTCTTCAGATGTACATGAATGACTCATTGGTTTCACTGGGTACAATGAATGTGCTTCTGAGAGCAAAATTTGTTCCTTCCTATATATCCATCTCCAATGATTAAGTTCTGCCAGATATAGATTGAGAGGCAGGGAAGAGTCACGGTCAGAAGCCTGGCTGGTGGACTCTATGAGAAGGAGTTCAAATGCTGCCCAACCAGGGTTTAAAAAAAAATAAAATAAAGCAAACTTGCTGTGAAGGAAGAGGAATGCACCAAACGAAAGAGGCTTTTAAAAATAGTTTGGTCAGTGGGCCCCTTGACAGATGTAGATCCTGAATTCTGTCCTGCCTTTTGAAACATGATGCGCACAGCAATGGCTCTCAGAGAACCAGCCATCATGTGACCACAAAATCATCTTTCCAGGATGTGACTCATGGTGCATTTCAGAGTGTAGGAGTGAACATTGTATTTGTAACACATTGCATTCTGAAAAATGATTAACTGTAATAATATGATATTAATGACATGAAGTGTCCTCTCTTCCTTGGTGATGAGCCAAGATTGATAAGTCTAAACATCACATTAAGGGGCTGGGGCTATTGGATGTTTTCGGTAGATTTTCAATAGGTTTCTGCATAAAGTCATCAGAGATCCTTTGGAAATGCTAGAGAAGCTAGAAAAGGCTTTGAATATTTAACCATTCCAGTTCAAGTGATATGAAATCCACCTCATCTTGTTTACTTAAGTTTTAGCAAACTATTAATAAGCATATTTAAAATTGAGTAAAATAGTATAGGCACTTAATGAAAATCTGGTATACACCATACTGACCCAGTGGAAAGAAAATTTGGGTAATTATTTTCTTACATTAACTATGTTACAGCTCCACCTAGATTATTACAAAAGCCATACCAATGTGGTATAGAGATTTTAATTTTTTTTTCCTCACCTGGTCTGCTCCGGGTCTTCGGCGGCATTTCGGCTGCGGGGGGGTCCTTCGGTGCCGCGGAAGACCCAGAGCGGACCCCACTGCCACCGAAGTGCCACCAAAGCCCCGGACCGCCACCGGGTATTCAAATCGGGCCCCATAGTTCATAAAGCCGGCTCTGCTAGAACAACCCAAGTAAACCCAAAAGACCTGCCAGTTATGAGAAAGGTCATGGTATCTTATGTACAACAGTAACTTGGTTTTTGCTGCAAATGATTTTATTTCTGAATGCATCTAAGAAAAATACATTACGGGAGTACTGTAAGCAGATCAATATGAACAAGACAGTCTGACCAGTGGGTAGGGCCTAGGTTCTATTCCCAGCTCTGCAACCATGGGCAAGTCACTTCACCACCTGGTACCTCAGTTTCTCCACCTGTAAAATGGTGATGCGTGTTCTGAGATCTAAGCACTGTATAAGAGTTGGGTATTATTACTGGTCTCCTGTAAAATATTTGAAACAAAACATTTCTCCATTTTCCGCCCAAGCTTTTCTAATTGTTTGCTTTTTGGAGGAGACATGGCTGGGGACACTTGTGCTTCAGCAATCACCAGCCAGCAGAATGGTCCCTTTCAGATGATTAATGCTCTAGATTATGCTGGGGTTGAACCAGCCATAGGACTGGGTGATCAGCAAAGTGGCCTCTGCCTGCTTCAGGTCCTGCACGGAGTAGAGCTCAGCTGGACCTGAGGATCTGGCCCTTAAAGGCTATGTAACTAAAAAGAAAAAGGTGATTAAAATGTTATGCTGCTTTATTCACCAGTGCTGACTAACAACGTAATTCCTAAAGAAACATTGGATACAGTCAAGGGGAGCTGTACTCCCCACTGGATGGCGCCTCCTTCTGGCAGTTCTGGGGATTAGATCCACCCTGTTCAGCATCCCTTTTCCAGTCTTCCAACGTGCAGCTCTCCTTCCACTCACAGAGCCTAAGTACCACCACGTTGTGACTCTGTCCTCCAGCCAGGTCACACTGTGTTTTCCCCTTCAGGGAGAGTCTTTGGAAGTCTCTTTGTATCAGCAGTGTCAGGTAGTGCACACACCTGCTGCCCTATGTCACTCCTGCAGTGACGCAGGCAGTCTTCCCCTTCACTGCCCTTAGCAATACCACTCTGCAGTGGATCGTAGGGGAACCCAGGCCCACCCTCTGCACTAGGTGCTAGTCCAGAGCACTACAGCAAGCAGCTAAGGTCTGAGTCTTCACCAACCTTACTGCTCTTGCCCCTGAGCTACTTTCCACCATGCTTCTCCAAGCTTTCCATTCTCCAGCCTTCCTAGTTAGACCCCTCTCTTACTGGCCTACTAGCGAAACATTTTCTCAGGGGGTTCCTATTCCGCACCCTTCCTTCCGATAAAGAGACTGCAGGTTTCCTATCTACAGCCTCTCACCCTGCTGGCTTTATAGAAGCCCTGGCTGTTCCCTCAGAGGTGAGATTTCTCCTAATTAGCATCCTCCACTCAGCCTAATACTCCCCCATTTGCATCTTATTTGGCTGATTGGACCAACCTGGACCATTTCAACTGGTGACATACAGACAATCTCAAAGACTACCATGATGAGAAGAATGGTATAAATGACTAAACAGATCAATGTCTCTTAGGTATTTCTAAGACATCAATCACTGTCATATGTGAATACCATCCACACCAAATACTAAGAGAATGCAATCAACTTGAAGCTCTCATGGACCTGCAATACCCTGGAGGCTCTTGGGACTGTTTGATGGCAGAATGATGGGCAAAACCCATGAGAAAAAGCACTGAATGCATGCAAGGATACTTGACTCAGAATCTAATTTTTCTTCCAGATACAATTTTTTAACTATATTGACTATGCATTGAATACGACAATGTTGTTGTAATGAATAGCGGTGAAGGCAGAGATGAAGTTAACTCTTTGATCTTTGGGTCTCTTTTTACTCACATCATTACCTTCAAGGTTTGGGAAGCTGGAAAATTATCACATTCATCTCTGGAGTAAACCCTTTAAAGTCATCGGGGTGAATTTGGGCCTGGACAACAAAGAGCCATTTCTCAAATGCAAAAGCCTTTTAAATCCTCACATCAATGTGTAGACAAATCAGTCAAATTCCATTCACCGCAGATTCTGTGGTCAGGAAGCCAGAATCAAAAGATAGTGATGGCAAAGCTCACAAGTATGTCCATACACCTCAGAGTTACGGAGACTCTGTTGCCAGCCCTGCCTCTCAGTATCTCATTTTCATCCACATAAGCCTGAGAATAGTCATTTAGGAGACGGAGGAGAGGGCTGAAGGGAGGAGGCTCACATGTTCAGCTCTCTTAAAGGGCCATACCTACAACAGCAGGATCATTCAATACATTTTGACACAAACTGAGCCCTAAAGGAGATGGGGCAACTGTAAATCAAATATAAATTTAAAAAATGGAAAAAGTAGTTTACATGACTTCAGCTAACTTGAAGAGGCGTAAAATGGGCTAAGAACTCAGTGCATTAGGAGCACTTTACGGCTCCTGAGCCATGCTGCAGAGAGGGAGCAGCAGTGCCCGCAGGCCTTGGGCCTGATTCTTCACTCTCTTCTGTAATCATTTACATCTGTGAAAAGTGGTGTGCTCATTCTGAGCAGGCAGCCGTTTACACTCTGCAAAGGTGTAAATGACTACACCAGATACCACGCATCTGGCCCAGGGTGTCTTTGAAAGGTGTAAGGTTGACTTAGGTCTAATGATGGTGCAGGGAATGAAACTGAAAATTAGCTGCAGTTAAGGCATACGTTGGGTTGGGGTTTAACATACTGAGTGGCCTTTCACCTCTTAAGTGGAAAGAGAAAGAAGATGTACTTCCTAATCATTATTTCTTTTAAATACCTCTTTTGTTCAGCTTTTGACTCCTGGTGAGTGTCTCTCACAGCCATTACTGTGTCACCTAGAAAGCCCTAGTTTACTTTTCACGATATGCCTTCAATATGAAAATGTTTCTTTAATTAGCTATTAAAAGAGGTGGTCAAAATTCAAGAGCTAATGCCTAAATGCAATTCAGAGTTGTCTAGCAGCTAGCATAGGGTCTGAGTCAGCCAAGTTCTACAGCCAAGTTGGCCACGGTCTCACTGTCTGACTTTAGTTGTCACTTAGGCCAACATTTTAAAACTTGGCCACTTAAACTTAGGTATCTAAATCTGGATTTAGATACAAAATAAGTGTCTTGACTTTTACCCACATCTCCTATTGAGGACAGTATGAATTATGCTATTTTAAATGAGAACACAATTTGGCCCTAACATAGGTAGGTTCAATTGGTAATTATTACTTGGCATTATGGGTGATTGCCTAAAATGAAAATATTCATAGGGAACAGGGCCGGTGCAAAAATTTAGGTGACCTAGGCACTGGCCTAGGGCACTGGGATTTGGGGGGCACCATTTTCTTCGGCAGCGAACGCGGCAGCCGGATCTTCGGCTGCCCCGGTCGCCGCTGGCATTTAGGCGGAGGGAGCTGGGGCAGGGGAGCGCGGGGAGGGCCGCCTGCAGCAAGTAAGGGGGGGGCAGCACGCAGGGGAACTCCCTGCCCCAGCTCCCTGCTGCCCCGCCTCCTCCCCAAGCACGCCGTGGCTGCTTCACTTCTCCCGCCTCCCAGGCTTGCGGGGCCTAAACTGATTGGTGCCGCAAGCCTGGGAAGCGGGAGAAGTGAAGCAGCCACAGCGTGCTCGGGGTGCTCGTGCATGGAGCAGGGGTGAGCTGGGGTGGGGTGCCTCAGGGCGGAAGGTTGGGGGTGGGGAGCTGCCACAAGGGGGGTGCCTCAGGGTGGAGGGGGATAGCTGCTGGGGGGGGGGCACCTCAGGGCAGAGCTGCCGCGGGGGAGAGGGTGCCTCAGGGTCGGGGGGGGGGAAGGTGAAAGTTTCGCCTAGGGCGCGAAACATCCTTGCACCAGCCCTGACAGGAGAATAGAAAGATAGCAATTCCTTAAAGGAAGCTAGTTACTTACAGCACAAAAGAAAAATTATGATTTCCTTATTCAGTTGGTAATATCTTGTCAACCTTAAAAATATGAATAATGAAAAAGAAAGAACGGTTGCCACATTGAAACATCCCTAAAGCTAAACAGTAGAAAATTTGTAGCTGAGTTTTAAAGGTGACCTGCAAAGAAAATTGTGGTAAAGTGCATTTTTGACCTTTTCTGTGTCTTTATGTTTTATAAAGAAAGTATGAAAGAATTTTTATTTCAACTTGATTTTCACCCGAAAAATATTAGGAATGTCTGGTTTTCCTGGGGTTTTGTTGAACGTCTCAGAGAGGGATCAAGAATAGAACTGGCTGGAAATTTTTCATCTACAATAAATGGTTTTCCAAAAATTCATTTTTGTCAAAATCAAAACATTCTGAAAAAGGTGTTGATTTTTTATTTTAAAAAAAGACACAAAGAATGTAGATATAGTTGAAATGTCCTGTTATGACATTTTGGGAATAGAGTGTTTTGTTTCAAAACAAAACTTTTGAATTTTTTTTAACGTAAAAATGTTTGTAGAAGTTTTAAAAGGACAAAACCAGAACAAGAGGTTTTGACTTTATCAGAATGAATTCTTTTAATTGATCCCAAATGAAAAATATTTTAGAAGTTAGTTTCATGGAAAATTTCAGGTGTTTTCTTTTCTTTCCAGTTTAGATCAGAATTTCCCACCAAATGGAAAATCCAGTTCCAGCCCAGCTTTAATTAGGAATTTTTTCGCTCGTCAATTGAAGGGATCTGTAAGAGTGAATTTAACAAAACATTCTTTCTCATCAGCATTTATTAGGCAACAGCTCCGTACGTCCCTCAATATGGGTCCATGTTTATGGGTATGCCAACACAGCAGCTGGGACTGTGCTTAGTGTAGACAGACATATGTTAGCTCTGCTTGGGCTAGCATGCTAAAAATAGCAGTGTAGGTGGGGGCAGCAAAGGAGGCAGCTTGGGCTAGCCACCTAGGTGCATACCCGGGGGGTCAGTACTCTGGCAGTTAACCCAAGTTGCTGCCTTTTGCTAGCCCTGGCTGTGCTGCTATTTTTAGCACTCTAGTTCAAGCAGAGCTAACACGTCTATCTATCCCAGCTGGGAAGCAGCCTCCCAGCTGCAGCATTGATGTACCTATGAGGGTACCATTTGACTCACAGTGTTCAAGGACTCCAAATGCCAGATTACCCCTGCTGTGGTAAAATCTCAGGAAAGCTCCAGGGAGGCACGTAAATGGTGTAAAGTTCATCTCATATTCCCTACTTGAGAAGATGGAGTTGGGGGCCTCCTAATCCTCTGGATTCTGAGGATACAGGGGAATGGCACCCTAAGATCTGCAGAGTCAAAACCATCTGCATGGACAGCTGGCACTACTATGCGGAGTAACAGTTCCTAAGTGGCATGTTATTGTGGCTGCTCAGAAGCAGCCACATAGGAGCTCCACAGGGAATTAGTAAAAGAGACGCTATTTGTATTAACTCCATCCGAGATTTCTGCATAGAAATCTGGGGGAAGAGTGGGCATGTTATGTAGAAAGTGGCTGGTCCCCTTGTCCTCTCCCAACCTCACAGAGTCAGGGACTGTGAATCAGGAAACTTAGGCTCCAATCCACAATTTTAGTGCTGTTGGACTGTGGCACCAGGGGCGGCTCTAGCGATTTCGGGCCCCAAGCACGGCGGCATGCAGCGGGGGGCGCTTTGCCGGTCGCCGGTCCCGCGGCTCCGGTGGACCTCCCGCAGGCACGCCTGCGGATGCTCCACCGAAGCCGTGGGACCAGCGGACCCTCCGCAGGCACGCCTGCGGGAGGTCCACCGGAGCCGCCTGCCGCCCTCCCGGCGACCGGCAGAGCACCCCCCGTGGCATGCTGCCCCAAGCACGTGCTTGGCGTGCTGGGGCCTGGAGCCGCCCCTGTGTGGCACCCACAAAGAGCCCCACTGAATCCATTTGGCTCTGAACAGGTGCAACAGTCCACTTGCATGCAACAAGTTGCAGAAATGGGGCCCTAGGTTGTATTTCTGACATTGCAACTGATCTGCTGAGTGACGTTGGGGAAGTTACTGAACTTTTGCAAGCCAAATTCCTATCTGGTGCAAGTCCACTGAAGCTAATGGAGTTACACCAAGAATAGATTTGACCTTCTATGCTAAGGTTATTCATAAAATAATAATAATAACTACAGACACTTGCATTATACATTGCTAATAATTTATCCAATTAAGCTAGGGGTTTTCTTCAAATAAATTATTTGTTAATATATTTTTTCATCATTTAGACAGCTCCATAGCTAATATTTGGTGAATAATTTAGTCAACAAATTATTCCACCAATCACTAAATAAAGTGTTTAATTAGTTTTTAAATGATCTCACCAGTATTACTACTTACTGACTTATTACTTACTTAACAGTAATACTACTTACCTATCTCACAGTGATCCTGTAAAAATTAATTCATTAAAGCAATGAGTTTGACACATTGATTTTGCATTTTGTGAAAAAGAAACAACAAAACAGAAAAACTTTTGCTGCCTTTCAATTTAATGAAATAGCTCCTTGTTCTTATGTTATAAGAGGTTACACAGGACACTTGATTGCCTTTCTTTGTACCAGTCATTATTTTATAGACCTCTAGCATTTCTCATCTTTTTGTCTCCTCTTTAAAATAAAGAGACACAGTATTTTCAATATTTTTTCATAAGGAAGACATCCCATGACTCAAAACCTACCTGAGCTTTCTCTAAGGGGCAATTGACTGCTATATTCTGCAAAAGATGTTCAGGAATAGCTCCCCATGCAGGTTTTTATTCCAGCATAAGAGTGCCTTTTCCCTAGTTAGCTTAATCTGCAAGTGAATTAAAAGTGTGCACTATTATTCCAGAATAACTTCCCTGTTTAGATAAGCTCTATTTCTGCTACATCCTTTATGTGCTAGGATGACTACCATTGGAAAGAGTATCCCAGCTGATGGCATACCACTGATTTATGTGATGGAATTTTATAGTTGACAATATCCCTTTTATGTGTAGTAAAGCCCTTCTGAATCCTCCAATGACAAATGGTATTTAAAGATACAGCAAGCTGTTATTAAATTATCCATGCATTGGTGGGACAATATTGCCATTAGGATTTACACAGAATTCAGGACCATCATTCTTGTCTATTATTCTGTCTCTTTGTGCACCCGAGCTGTAAAACACTGAAGTCATTACAGAAAACTGTTTACCAATTGTGTGTCTGGAGGTGTGAATAAAACATCTATCAAAAGAGCAAAACTTTTATTGCTGATAGTTACTAACATGTATTGGTAGCCCAGGAATTATTTTAGGGACAGTTTCTTTTTGAAAGATTTGGAGGAATGAGGAAGAATTATGCACGTGAAGAATGTGCTGCTGCCGAATCTTGGTTAATTCCAAGGTTTTGCCATTGCTTTTGGTTGTGCATGTTACTGAATTTACAAAAAAAATCAGGGCCAGCCTACAACATTTTGGCACCTGAAGCGGGGAACTCATATGACGCCCCATGCCCCCTCGCTTGCGGCGAAGCTTTGAAAGGTCTCTATTCTGCCTTCTTCCTGTTCTACTCCTCTCATGGTACTGCTCTGCTACCTACCCCAATAAAGGAGAACTAACAATTTAAAATGCCTTGTTCAAAAATTTTAAGTAACACTTAATTTTCAAACGCCTGAACAGCAAATGTAACTTTTCTTGTCTGCATAGTAAACACTGGCATTTTTATCTGTTTGAATAATCAAAATGGTGCTTTCTGTGCCTTCTTGGTTGCAAAGATTTGAACTGCTTCCTGAAGGTCCACAGTCTGGGCCAGCTCATGCTCTATTGAGATGGTTGCAAGGCCGACCAGCCTCTCCTGTGTCACTGTGGAGCGTAGATGTGTTTTTATTAACTTTAGCTTGGAGAAGCTGCGTTCTCCACTGGCAACTGTTACAGGAAGTGTTAAAAGTACGCGCAGAGCAACAAAAGCATTTGGAAAGAGGGTGGTCATCTTATTTGTGCACATATATTCCAGAACAGCCTTTGGAGTTGATCCTGCTGAAATGTATCTTGAAAGGGCTTTCAGTTCATCACCTAAATCACTCGCTTCAATATCGTGCATGTCATCATGTGTCAACACTGTCTCTAATGCCCTGCATTGCTGGTGTAGGTCTTCTTCAGATATAGTGAGGAGTTTTGGAATATCATACAACATCCCAAATATACTGCTGTGTTCCTTGAGCTGCATGAAATGTTCTTCAACTGACTATTGCACAATCTAGCACTTGGTTAAATAATTCAACTTTGAATTGTTGTTTGAGGTCTCTTATGGGATTATCCTGTGCCTCGTAATCAAAATGTCTTCTTCAGTAACTCTTGTATTCTTGAATGGGTGGGAAAATAGCTTCAGTGTGAAGTTCCTCTGCCAACTTCTGTGCACTCTTCAGAACATTTTGAAATCCCTCATCTGACCAGTAAGACTGTAGGTATGACTCTGCTTTGTCCAGTTGTTCCATTACACCAGAGATATCAAGGTCAACACCTTAGAGTCTCTTGCTTACAACATTTATTTCAAACAGTATGTCATGCCACAACACTAAGTCACACAGAAATTTGAAGTTATGTATGTTTCTGGTGATTCCATTTCCCTCTGCCACTGTTCTCCCACAAACAGTTCCTGTCATAGCGTTATCCTCCCTAATGGCAACTATGGCATCATCTATCTTCCCAATTTGGTGTTTGATAGGCTTTATTGCCTCCACTCAACTTCCCCATCATGTGGCACTCAGTGGTTTCAATGTCAGAGGAGATGTTCCCAGATGGTGCTTCAAAATTTGCCATCGATGAGTTGATGCAGAGAAAAATACACAGATGCTTTGAATTACATTAAAAAATTCAGCAGCCTCACTAGAAGCTGATGCTGCATCACTGATCACCAAGCTCAATGAATGAGAACTGCATGGGACAAAAAAAGCTCAAGGGTTTAACTCTCAGATCCATGTCTGCACTCCTCTGTTCTTTCCTCTCATGTTGGCACCATTATCGTAGCCCTGACCTCTCATGTCAGCTATTGCAATTCCCGTAACTTCCAGTTTTTTAAGAAGCACATTTGTCTTACCAGCTCCTGTAGTATCATCAATGTCAATAAATTCTAGAAAATGCTCTCTGACAGTCACCATTGCAGGGACATTTTCACTAGGTTCTGTTGTTGTTACAAAACGCACCATTAAAGTCATTTGTTCCATATGGCTGATGTCAGGTGTGCAGTCCAGAATAATAGAGTAATATCTTGCTGACTTCATATCTGCCACAATCTTCTGTTTGACTTTTGTTGCCAGTAAATGTATGATCTCATTTTGAATTGTTTTCCCAAGGTAATGGTGTGTGTACATTTCTTGGGTGGTGACTCTTCTTAGATGCTCCTGGAGTACAGCATCAAACTCAGCCATCAGCTCCACAATTTTAAGGAAGTTTCCATTGTTTGGCACATACAGCTGATCTGAAGTGCCACGCAGTGCTAGGTTTTGGGTAGCAAGCATACTCACAATGGCAATAAGCCTTTTCAGAACATTTTGCCAGTAAAGAGAGATGGATGCAATCTTCTCTTGATGCTGATCATCTATCGTGGCCTTTAACCTTAGTCTCATCTCAAGCTCTTTCCACCTGTGGAATGCTCTCTGGTGATTTGCTGCCTTCTCATGGCATGCCAGATTTCTAGCCAGATTTTTCCAGTCCTTTGTTCCTGTAGAACCCTGTAGCAGGGTGGACCCTGCTCCTGCCCTGAGGGGTTTAAAAGCGGCCTGGCAGGGCTTGAGAGCTGTGGCTCTAAAAGCTGGGCTGATTGGGGAAGTGGCTGCAGCTGGGCCACACCCCAATCAGGCCACAGCTGGCCCCTATAAAAGGCTGGAGGCCAGAAGCCCAGACAGTCTCACTCTGCATTCAGAGGGAGATGGGCCTGGCTGCAGGGAGCTAGAGACTGGGTACCTGAGTGAAGCAGGGCTGGGGAAAGGCTGAGGAGCTGGGGAGCTCCAGCCTAGAAAGCCCCAGGCTGCGGCCTAGCAGTGGGCCAACAGGTACTAGGGGTTGCAGAGGCAGCCCAGGGGTAGGCCAAGGCAGCAGGTCCAAACCCCTTTGCCTGTGATGAGTAGGCTGATACTGCAGTCTGCCCCAGAGTGTGGGGCTAGACAATGACTGGCAGTAGCCAATACTGAGGCAAGGTGGGGATAGAGGGTGAGGGTTCCCCAAGGAGGGGAGACCCAGAGAGAAAGGGGTTACTGCCAGGGGCAGCACCCCATGTGAAAGGGCACCGGGTCCAGGGAGGGACAGCGGGGGCCAGGAGAAGACAGGTGGATCACCAGCCTGCAGAGGGCGCTCCAGCACTGTACAGAGCTAATTCCCAGAGTCACCAGCAGGAGGCGCCGCAGGGGTGAGTCCGACCCGTTACAAACCCAGTATGGCTGGAACATTAGACTGGAAGAGTTTGCAACAAAAACAGTATGCAGCATTCTGGGTTTTTGAGTACATAAGCCATGGCCTCCCTACTTTGTCACCATTGTGGATTTCACTCCAGTAATGTGTTGGATGGAAACTTCTATTTTCATTGTCTTTGGGGAACATGACGTTTTTCACTTGCTGTGGCCCATGCAGTACAAGAAAGTCCCTCAGGCTACTTCTCAAGTGGGTCCACAGTCCTGGATCATCTAGACTTAAGGAACTAAACTCAGCAGCAGCTGTTTCTCGTGCCTCCACCACACACTCTTCTCTGATCTACACTTTTCTTCAGGAATGTGCATGGTTACATCCATTTGAGATGGAGATATGAATGGGGCAGTAGCTGCCAGGTCACCTGCACTCTGACTAACTGGAAGATCAGGCATCTCCTCACCACTCACATCCTCACTGGGTCCAGAAGGCTCACCGTGAACATTTGTGTCTATGTATTTCAGGAGAGCTCCTTCCTGCTTAGATAGAAAAGTTTCCTTTGCTTGCTTGCTTTTTCTGAATGCTGCCCCAGAGGGGCGTTTTCTTCCTTCACTCATGACTGCTGTTCTGTGCCAGCTATAGTGGCTCTCAACACTCAGTTGAAGGGGACAAACAAGCAGGCTAGTAGCAGGGCCAGAGTGAGGGAAGATATCAGCATCTTAAGGGCCTAACTGGCTCCTACTACTTCAGTTGACTGCCTGTTCTCCTCAAGTGGGTTCAGGGAAGCAGCAGGAAACAGGAAGCTCCCTGAGAAGCTGGTGTTAATCAGTCCAGGTTCCTGGGGCGGCTAGAGAGGTACATAAGAGGCTCGTCCTTCTCTCTCTCCCTTCAGCTTCTGTTGCTTTCTGTTATTCCCGCTCACCTTTTCTCCTGTCTGCCTGTTATGTCTCTTGTGCCCTCCTTCCTCCAGCACACCACTCCACCATCTCTGTGCATCTAGAGCAGAGAGAATACATATGCATCAGCAGCAGACACAAATTTTCTACACTCTGGGTCCTAGTGGCACCCCCCCTCACACACACAGTCTGGCACCTGAGGCCACCGCCTCAGTTTGCCTCATGGTAAGGCCAGCCCTGAAAAAAATCTTTCATCCATTGAAAATTCCCTAGATGATTCTCACAGAAAGGAACCCCTTTTTTAACAGGTAAACATCTGAAAATGAGCCACTTTTAAGACAAGACTTCAAAAGACATGCATTTGTTATAGTTGGCTTTGGTCAACCAGCTCAGAATGAAGAAAATTATCCACTGTTTGGAAAGACCACTCAGCCAGAATCAGCTGATTTTTTTTCTTAAGATCCAGTGTTCAATGTATCCCATGATCTGTATTTGTTTTGATTGGTGGTAAATACATAAAGGGTCAGAATTCATTTCAAAGTAAACCTACGAGCACAAGCATATCAGAAAGCTTTGGGAGATTGTCAAAAAGAGATTCTAAAAAGCATGGAGATACTGTTCCTTGTAACACTACACTGAACAAGATATGTTTATATGCTTCAAGTACTAATCAGGAAGTAGTGCAAGTAAAAATGTTCATTACTATATAGAAAGCTGCAGGATGAAGAATAGCAAAATGTAGGTAAGAGGGTAGCTATAAACTGTATTACTGCAGAGAACAACAGTAGAAAGGTAGATTTATTGTTAGACTGCACAGATTTATGTAAGAGGGTTAAATTAAAGTTTGTATGCTGGCAAAAATAAATGAAGCAGCATGTTTAATGCATTCACTAATACCTTTTAAAAATTCAGTAAAAAGGACTCTCTCTAGGCTCTTATATTAGTCCCACTTCCAACTTCAGATTTAGTATTTAGTAACTTCAGATTTAGTATTATTCATGTGATTTCCTGGGTATGGTTGTAAGGCAATCAAGGATAGCTCAATGACAACATCTTACATGTTGAAATTCCTTGTATGTCTGTTTTTAAACACCCAACAAGCCCTACTGGTATAGTAATGAGAACATTGCAAAAGCCATAGATGACAGGCAGATAAGTAGTTAAAAGTATAGCAGCTTTCATCATGCAATTCATTATGTAGCAGAACATGGAAGATCTTTACACTGCAAATATGAGGGTGGGCAGCAGAATACGTGTGGCACAAGCTGTTATGTAAAGCCTCGGCTCAAATGCAGTTGTAAGATCTGTAACTTGTATCGTTAAGTTCTGCAACCTTTTTTACAGTCTTTGTAACTTCAGTGATTGTTAGCATAGCCTTTGAAGTTTTGTAACCTTTGCAAGCTCTGTAACCTTTTCAAGTTACCACTTGTATGAACTTCCAAGCTTTATAATATCCCATCACTCAATCAGAGAGAGTGTGAATGAGGGAGTGTGTGGGGAAGATAAGAGAGTGTGAACAAGGGAGTGTATGTGGGACTGGGCGGAGAGGAAATGCAAGGAGAAGAGAGCTAGGAGACAGGTGTGCCTGATGTAATCTGCCCTGAGAAGGCAATTACGGAGTGCTGTAAAGAAAAGATGCATGAAAGGAACAGGGACTGGGAATGCTTCTTGGTGATGGACACAGAAGAAAAATTCAGTGTACGTGACAGGAGCGCCCAGTTCCAAAATAAAAGGAAGCAGCCATGCACACAAGCAGCTGCTCCTTGACCTGCTCAGCAGCCTGGATTCGTGACCGCAGGTGGACACACCAGATCACACCAGGCAAAAATCAGTATTTGGTCCTGCTAGTGAAGGCAGGGGGCTGGACTCAATGACCTTTCAAGGTCCCTTCCCGCTCTAGGAGATTGGAGATATACCTATTATTATTATTATTATTTATTATCTACCTCGCTTCGGCTTCTCAGCCTCCATGCTGTTTCCAGTAACTCTCTGCCTGTGTAAGTGTGTGGGTGCATGGGGGTATGAATGCAGTGAATGACTGCATGTATGAATAAGCTCCATCTCTTTTTCTAGCTGAACTAACAGCGGCATTGTAATAAAACTAATACAAGTGTGACCCTGGGTTGGTTCTTAGGGGAACAGAGGTAACACAAGCAAGGCCTTATCTGTATTCAGAGTTACACCTGTATTAGGTTTTAAATTAATTTAAAACCTGAGTTAGTTAAACTGGTGCGAATCCCTTTGTGTTGTGTACATGGAAGTTGGATATAAACCTGGCTTATATTGTTATAAACCAAGTTTAAATCAAATTAAGAATTCACACAGGGCTTTGCATCTGCTTAATTAAATTGGTTTTAAATCACATCTCTAGTAAAATCCTTCCCTGGAGACTGCACCTTGATGCAGCAGAAGGCTTGATGTTTCAATGATCTTGAGAGCTATTACAGTAGGAGTTTTAACACTTGGTTAAAGAGTGACCAGATGAAAAGCAGTCCATGGGGACTCCAGGTTAGGGGTTCAGCAATGGACTAACAACTAATCATTTTAAATAATAGAAATATAACAAGGTAGCCATTCCAGCAACCAGCATGCCAAAGGAAAGGTCTCTGTCTGGGGGAAAATGACAAGTTTGGTGAAAGCCATCAGTAAGACAAGACTGAGAAGTAAAGCGAACTATGAACACAGATTTCTGCAACATTAGAACAATGGCTACAACCACAAAAGCCACACAGGTGATGAAAATAATGGGTGAATATAATTTGGAAATCCTTGGAGTACTTGCATGTCAATGTCCAGGAGCTGATAAAAAATAATTCAAAAATGAAAATAAAGTTTTAATGTATTCAGGGAGGCAAAATGGTTAACACTCACAGAGAGTAGCATTAATTATGGCTTCCAAAACAGAAAAATCGCTTAAAGAGTAGGAGCCAATTAACAGCCAATTGCTCTGAGCTAGGTTTAGAACACAATACCTGAAAATGACAATTATACAATGTTAAGTACCAATCATCAGTGACAGTGATGAGAACAAAGATCAATTCTACAATTGCCTGCCAACTCTGATGGACAATATTCCCAAGTATGATATCTGCTTATTAAAGGGGACTTCCATGCCATGGTTGGGGATGACAACATTGGAGTGGAACAAGAAACGGGCAAGCATGGCCTTTGGTCCCCACAATCACAGTGGTGAAAAAGTGATAGAACTGTGTCTGGTATCAGGGCCTATAATTAATGGAACACTATTCTCTCACAGAAATATCCAAAAAGTGACTTGGATTTCCCCAGGTAGAATCACCAGGAACCAGACTGACAATGTGTGTATTGGAAGGGAATTTAGATTAGCTCTCCAAGACATCAGAGCATACAGAGCGGCTGACATTGGACGTGAGCACAATTTATATGTGGCAAGACTGAAGAACACACTTAAGAAAAGCAAAACCCCCCAAAGCACAAAGAAAATGCAGAACAAATGCTCAAGAGACAAAACATTACAGCAGCAATTTCAAATTGAACGGAAAAATAGATTTTAGGTGCTACAAGACATAGACTATGCCTACACTGCAATTAAAAAACCCATGTCTGGCCTGTGCCAGCTGACTTAGGCTTGTGGGGCTCTGGCAAAGGGCTGTTTAATTGCGGTGTAGACATCTGGGCTCTGGCTGCACCCTGAGCTCTGGTACCCTCCCACCTTGTAGGGTCCTAGAGCCGAGGCTGCAACCTAAACCCAAATAACTACACCACAACTAAATAACCCATTAGCCTGAAACCCATGAGCCTGAATTGGCTGGCATGGGACAACCACAGGTTTTTAACTGCAGTGTAGACATATCTTAAGATCCATCACAAGAAGTCTACATTGACATGTCAGGATTCTTTCTGTGCAAAAATATCACAGATGACGCAATTACAAAGTTGGTGTCCAGCAACCCTAAATTCTGGATAAGGGAGGATACTGGAACTGTGTGCAAAAAAGGAAACAAGCCAAAACAAACATTAACTCCTTGCAAACACCTCCAGAAAAAGCAGCAGCAAAAGAATTGCATAAAACAAAAAGGCAAAACCATAAGAAGCAGTGTGAGAAGAGAGAAGAGGAAACATGTGGGTAACATCGCCAAAAAAGCTGAAGTGGCTGCTGAAAGAGGTGATAATAAAACACTATCAACTCAACAAGATTCCAGCTGGCAAGTTTACACCAACTGGAGGGCCTGTTAATGATAAACAGGAAAAGACCTTAATAGAAAAAGAGCAGAGAGAGTGGTGGGTGTGCAGAGCACTTTAAAGAGGTGATAAGTAGATCTGCACCACAAGAAGTTATTGACTGACAAACAAATTAAACACCCAGGACTAGACATCCTAACATCTCACAGCCTAAACAAAGAAATGAAATATATATATATATAAAAGAGTTAAAACCAAGGAAAGCTGCAATCAAAGACAAAATCACCAGGAAAACATGGAAAATTTCTGATGTTGAGAGTATTAATAAAAATGACCAAACTTTTACACAAAATATGGGACCAGGAAAAGCCTTCAGAAAAATGGAAAAATGGCATTATAGTCAAATACCCAAGAAAGATGGCCTAAGCTACTGCAGTAACTGGTGATGTGTTACACTCCTTTCAGTAAAAACAACAAGGAGTCCGGTGGTACCTTAAAGACTAACAGATTTATTTGGGCATACGCTTTCGTGGGTAAAAAACCTCACTTCTTCTTGCATCTGAAGAAGTGAGATTTTTTTACCCACGAAAGCTTATGCCCAAATAAATCTGTTAGTCTTTAAGGTGCCACCGGACTCCTTGTTGTTTTTGTGGATACAGACTAACACAGCTACCCCCTGATACTTGACTCACGCAAGTCAGCAGACTCCTTTCAGTGATTTGTAAAGTCTTCTGCAGTATCATTTTAGGTTGACTAAAGGAAGTGGTTGAAGCAATGCTAATAGAAGAACAGGCTGGATTTTGACTTGCAAGATCATGTGGCAACTAGATTTTCATCAGAAGAATAATCATTAAAGAAGCAAAGAATCCTGTGGCACCTTATAGACTAACAGACGTTTTGGAGCATGAGCTTTTGTGGCTGAATACCCACTTCGTCGGATGCAAGTACTTGCATCCAATGAAGTGGGTATTCACCCACGAAAGCTCATGCTCCAAAACGTCTGTTAGTCTATAAGGTGCCACAGGATTCTTTGCTGCTTTTACATATCCAGACTAACACAGCTACCCCTCTGATACTTGAAATCATTAAAGAGTGCATCACATGACAAAATCTAAACATAAACTGCATCAATTTTCAGAAAACATTTGACTATTGTGATTCATTCTGGAACATCTTGACGTATCAAGGTGCAGCTTGCATAGCTAAACAAAACACCATCTTGAGCATATGGTTCAATCTGAAACAGGTGTGAAGCAGGGATACATTCTCTCACTTGTCTTGTTTGGCACTGCCATTGACTTCAGTCTGGGAAAAGGTGTAAATGGATGTAACGCTGGTATTGCATGCCTCAACAACAGTACAGTAGAAGATCTCGATTTTGCTGGCAACAGCAATTCCCAGTGACAGTTCAATCAACATGCAAGCAAAGACCAAAAGGCCATCCAGCATCACAAAAAAGATCAGATTAATAATCAGCTATGGAAAAAAAAAAAAACTAATGAGAGCCCCAACAATTCCCAACTCACACACTACATTAGAAGTCAATGGAACATAAGGGGCAAGTCAGTTCACATATCTTGGCAGTAACACGCAAGTCAGCAGAGATATCCAGAAAGAAACTATGTCACAAAGACAGCAGCTACGTTCACCGGCCTCAACAAAATTCGGTCATTGAAAATCTACAATTTCAGAAACCAAACCATGAATCTTCAACTCAAATGTTATTTCCATCTTAACATAT
Source organism: Mauremys reevesii (assembly GCF_016161935.1). Lineage (NCBI taxonomy): Eukaryota > Metazoa > Chordata > Testudines > Geoemydidae > Mauremys > Mauremys reevesii. The sequence continues at coordinate 169,783,028 of NC_052624.1, read as the reverse complement.
GGATGTGAATGCTGGAAGTCAACCAAGGGCACAGATAGATGTCTAAGTGCCATAGAAGGCAAATGCCTCAGGAAAATGCAATGAATTTATAACAAATGCTGAGTCATGCTAGTAAATAAACACAACTATGTCATAGCTGGCATCACAGAGACCTGTTGGGATAATACACATGATTGGAATATTGGTATAGAAGGGTACAGCTTGCTCAGGGAGGACCGGCAGGGGAAAAAGAGAGGAGGTGTTGCCTTATATATTAAAAATATATACACTTGGACTGAGATTGAGATGGAAATAGGAGACAGAATTGTTGAAAGTCTCTGGGTAAGGATAAAAGGAGTAAAAAACAAAGGTCATGGTAGGGATCTACTACAGACCAGGAAGAAGAAGCAGATGAGGCTTTTTTTAAACAGCTAACAAAATCATCCAAAGCACAGGACTTGGTGGTGATGGGGGACTTCAACTACTCAGACATCTGCTGGGAAAATAACACAGCAGGGCACAGATTATCCAATAAGTTCTTGGAATGAATTGGAGACAATTTCTTATTTCAGAAGATGGCGATAACTACCAGGGGAGAGGCTGTTCTAGCTTTGATTTTAACAAATAGGAAGGAACTGGTTGAGAATTTGAAAGTGGAAGGCAGCTTGGGTGAAAGTGGTCATGAAATGATAGAGTTCATGATTCTAAGGAATGGTAGAAGGGAGAATAGCAAAATAAAGACAATGGATTTCAAGAAGGCAGACTTTAGCAAACTCAGGGAGTTGGTAGGTAAGATCCCATGGGAAGCAAGTCTAAGGGGAAAAACAATTGAAGACAGTTGGCAGTTTTTCAAAGAGACATTATTAAGGGCGCAAGAGGAAACTATCCCACTGTGTAGGAAAGATAGGAAGTATGGCAAGAGACCACCCTGGCTTAACCAGGAGATCTTCAATGATCTAAAAATCAAAAAAGAGTCCTACAAAAAGTGGAAACTAGGTCAGATTACAAAGGATGAATATAAACAAATAACACGAGTATGTGGGGACAAAATTAGAACAAACTAGAGACTAAAAGGGCAACAAGATAACATTCTATAAATACATTAGAAGCAAGAGGAAGACCAGGGCCAGGGTAGGCCTGTTACTCAATATGACAGGTGGGGGGAAATAATAACAGAAAACGTGGAAATGGCAGAGGTGCTTAATGTCTTCTTTTTTTCAGTTTTCATCAAGAAGGTTGGTGGTGATTGGCTGTCCAATGTAGTGAATGACAGTGAAAATGAATAGGATCAGAAGAGGCTAAAATAGGGAAGGAACAAGTTAAAAATTACTTGGACAAATTAGATGTCTTCAAGTAACCAGGGCCTGATGAAATGCACCCTAGAATGCTCAGGGAGCTGACTGAGGAGATATCTGAGCCATTAGCAATTATCTTTGAGAAGTCATGGAAGACAGGAGAGATTCCAGAAGACTGGAAAAGGGCAAATATAGTGCCCATCTATAAAAAAGGGAAATAAGGACAACCCAGGGAATTACAAACCAGTCAGCTTAACTTCTGTACCCAGAAAGATAATGGAGCAAATAATTAAGCAATCAATTTGCAAACATCTAGAAGATAATAAGGTGATAAGTAACAGTCAGCATGGATTTGTTAAGAACAAATCATGTCAAACCAACCCGATAGCTTTCTTTGACAGGGTAACAAGCCTTGTGGATGGGCGGGAAGTGGTAGACGTGGTATATTGTGACTTTAGTAAAGCTTTTGATACTGTCTCCCATGACCTTCTCATAAACAAACTAGGGAAATGCAACCTAGATGGAGCTATTGCAAGGTGGGTGCAAAACTGGTTGGAAAACCGTTCCCAGAGAGTAGTTATCAGTGGTTCACAGTCATGCTGCAAGGGCATAACAAGTGGGGTCCCACAGGAATCAGTTCTGGGTCTGGTTCTGTTCAATATTTTCATCAATGATTTAGATAATGGCATAGAGAGTACACTTATAAAGTTTGCAGATGATACCAAGCCGGGAGGGGTTGCAAGTGCTTTGGAGGATAGGATTAAAATTGAAAATGATCTGGACAAACTGGAGAAACGGTCTGAAGTAAATAGGATGAAATTCAATAAGGACAAATGCAAAGTACACCATTTAGGAAGGAATAGTCAGTTGCGCACATACAAAATGGGAAATGACGGCCTAGGAAGGAGTACTGCGGAAAGGGATCTGGAGGTCATAGTGGACCACAAGCTAAATATGAATCAACAGTGTAACACTGTTGCAAAAAAAGCAAACTTTATTCTGGGATGTGTTGGCAGGAGTGTTGTAAGCAAGACACAAGAAGTAATTCTTCCGTTCTACTACTTTCTGATTAGGCCTCAACTGGAGTATTGTGTCCAGTTCTGGGCACCACATTTCAGGAAGGATGTGGACAAATTAGAGAGAGTTCAGAAAAGAGCAACAAAAATGATTAAAGGTCTAGAAAACATGACCTATGAGGGAAGATTTAAAAAATTGGGTTTGTTTAGTCTGGAAAAGAGAAGACTGAGAGGGGACATAATTGTTTTCAAGTATGTAAAAGGCTGTTACAAGGAGGAGGGAGAAAAATTGTTTTTCTTAACCTCTGAGGATAGGACACGAAGCAATGGGTTTAAATTGCAGCAGGGACGTTTAGGTTGGACATTAGGAAAAACTTCCTAACTGTCAGGCTGGTTAAGCACTGGAATAAATTGCCTAGGAAGGTTGTGGAATGTCCATCATTGGAGACTTTTAAGCACAGGTTAGACAAACACCTCTCAGGAATGGTCTAGATAATTAGTCCTGCCCTGAGTGCAGGGGACGGGACTAGATGATCTCTCGAGGTCCCTTCCAGTTCTATGATTCTATAATTCTATGATCTATGATTAGTGAGTTCGGCAAATCCTTATCTCCAAAGTTATCCAAAAAAAAGCCGAGAATATCTGGGACACATGTTAAGAATGAAGCCAGAGCATCAGCCATCACAGGTTGGATGGGTTACAGGAACATGCCAAAGGGGTCAAGTGAAAGAATCCCTCTGAACAGTATTTAGAGAGGGAAAATCTATGAGACATGCAAAAAGCAGCCCAGGATAGACAGGTATGGTGAAGCTTTGTTTGTACCTAAGCAACGTTTGACAGGGCAGTCAGGATTCAGATTTCGTTAAATCCCTGCAAATTTGATTGTAGACTAGGTTTAAGATTAAGAAGCAGGTATAGTCCTTCAGACTAATCAGTAGTAAATCACATGCCCCTGCTTGCACACTCTCTTATTTGCATGAATACAGAGTAAAAGGGGATCTGTGTGGATGTGAATGAGCACACACGACAAGCTAATGAAAGATATAACCTATTTTTCTCCATTTTAGCCCCTAGGCAGGAGTCACATTGTGGCTACATAGAGCACATGGGAACCACCAGTTCTGTATTAGTGCGAGTGTTGCTCTCTTTGCTAAGCACTTTATACTTTGCTTTTATCCTTGACGTTCTTAGCACCTATGGTGTGCAACATAGAAGCTCTTCTCTACTCCCTTCCTCCAGGAAAATAAGAGTACATGGATATTTTCAAGAAAGGTATAAACAGAACAATTATGCCACTCATTAAATTCACCATCCATTAGCATTTTCTACTCTCATTGCAACAGCTCTTACCGTACATGTAAATCATTTCTGATTAAATAGGAGGACATTTCAAACCAAAACAGATTGCTGTCATAATCAGCTCACACTTGGCAAGCTATTCTCATAGGACTTTTATTCTGAAGCAGGAAGGAAGAGGGTGTTAGTTTGGTATTCATTTTGGACAAGTGAGCTCTAACTGTATTTCCGTGTAGAACAGTAAACTATTACTGACTTAGAAAACATTCCCATGCAGTGACTGGTCCTGAGCTGATCACTACTGCTTAAGAGTGTCCTACTTTTATGACTCTTGACCTATGTTTCATCTCTCATAATATGCCAGCCTGAGTGCATACATTATATTCTGGAGTTCTCTGAGGCATGGCAAATGACAATCTGCTCATTTTTACCCACTTGTTAGCATATGAATTATATGTTCTAGCTAATCCCCAAAACTACGCCTAGTGATTAGATAGCTCCAGTCTCTCAGTCAAGTGACTACTCCCTTACTTTCATAGAAATCCAGACTAACTTGATGGGATTGTACCAAGTCTTATGTAACAGGAGTTTGGCTCATCACCTTGTAAACATTTTTACCAACATGATTACAAAGCGATACCGTACTAGAACCTCTCTTTCAAAAAAACCTAAGCGTGAATGAGCCATCACCGAAGCCTGAAAATTAAGGTAACTAAACTGTGTCGATCGCGTATAGTATTTATTGAATTCCAAACTAAGCACTCCTAGAGCAGAACAGTAACAGAATAAAATAATCCCTCTATGGGTATTATATAGGATCCTGCTCATTATTTTTAGTTGTTAGGATGGGATTGTCACTTCCACACTTAAATGTTGAGCCAGTGCATAAATCCTTTAACTATCTTATTTTTTTCTGGAGCTGACCTCCAAACTGAACAGGAAATCCCTTTGTAAGCAAATTCCCATAACCAGTCCTCTTGGTGTTTAGTCTGCATTGGATTAAGTAGTGACTTGCTTGTCCCTTTGATTGGCAACTATAGTACTAGAAAAACAAATGTACAGAGCAAGTCTCACCACAAAAGTCCCCCAATCTGCAGCCCCTTTCAGCTTTATTTGGACTGAAACTTGATGATAGCTCCACTAGACAGGAAACACTCAGCCCTCCTCTCTAACATGGCACTACCAGGAGGACACATTTTCTCACAGATTGAGTAGCAGAGCTGGAGATCGAACCCTCCTCGTTGCATGTCTCAGGAATTCTTACTGTTGTTAAAGAAGGACACTGACAAAAACTGTTTATTTTCTCTGAAGTTAAAGTTAAAGTGTTTGATTGATTAAACGCTACAGGTTAAACTGCGCATGAAATTGGTGAAATAAGCAAAAGCAGTAAAGTATCCATATTTAGCCATGAAATTGTGTAGAATATGAATGTTAAAGACAGAGCATTTGAATAGTTTAACATGTCCAGTTTGTTGCTGTATTAGGTAAAACATGCCAATTATTTGCATTGTTGTAGCATCTGTAGGCTTCAACTGAGATCAGGGCCCCCATTGTGCTAGCTGTTGTACAAACACATAGTGAGAGGCAGTTCCCGCCCCAGAGAGCTTACAATTAACCCTGACAAAAGCTGAGGACACAGGGTTATCATCCCAATAGTAACACACATTGTTTTACAGATGGGAAACTGGATCCCAGAGAGATTAAGGGTATTGTCTACACTGCAGTTAGACACCAGCGGCTGGTATGTGCCAGCTGACGCGGGCTAAGGGGCTTGGCTAAGGAGCTGTTTAATTCAGTGTAGACGTTTAGGCTCCAGCCTGCGCTTGAATTTTCTACACCACAATTAAATGGCCCCTTAGCCCAAGCCCCGTGAACCTGAGTCAGCTGTGTATTTGCAGTGTAGACAAATCCTAAGTGATTTGCCAGAGGTTACACAGAAATTGTGTGAAAGTGAACCCAGCTGCCTTGAGTCCAGGTCCACTACTTTAACTGCAAGCCATCCTCGCTTTCTCTCAGGCATTGTGTATGAAGGTAAGCAGGGCCAAATCCTCTGTGGGTGTAACTCCAGTAATTTCAGTGGAGTTACGCAACAGAGTATTTGACCCACAATCTCTTAGGCCTGGTCTACACTACGCATTTAAACCGATTTTAGGAGCGTTAAACCGATTTAACGCTGCACCCGTCCACACTGAGGCCCTTTATATCGATATAAAGGGCTCTTTAAATCGGTTTCTGTACTCCTCCCCGACGAGAGGAGTAGCGCTAATATCGGGATTAACATATTGGAATAGGGTTAGTGTGGCCGCAAATCGACGGTATTGGCCTCCGGGCGGTATCCCACAGTGCACCACTGTGACCGCTCTGGACAGCATTCTGAACTCTGATGCACTGGCCAGATACACAGGAAAAGCCCCACGAACTTTTGAAATTTATTTCCTGCTTCCCCAGCGTGGAGAGCTCATCTGCACAGGTAACAATGCAGTCTCCTGAGAATCGAAAAAGAGCTCCAGCATGGACTGCACAGGAGGTACTGGATCTGATCGCTATATGGGGAGAGGATTCAGTGCTAACAGAACTGCGTTCCAAAAGACGAAATGAAAAAGTATTTGAAATAATTTCAAAGTCTATGACGGATAAAGGCCACAGCAGGGACTCAGTGCAGTGCAGAGTGAAAGTTAAGGAGCTCAGACAAGCCTACCAGAAAACCAAAGAAGCCAACGGAAGGTCCGGTGCAGGGCCAAAAACATGCCGCTTCTACGCTGAGCTGCATGCAATTTTAGGGGGCTGCGCCACCATTACCCCACCCCTGTCTGTGGATTCCGAGGTGGGGGTTGTAATCTCTGCCATGGCTGAGGATTATGCGGATGGGGAAGATGAGGAGGAGGAAGAGGACAACGAGATTGCAGAGAGCACACAGCACTCTGGTAGCCCCAACAGCCAGGAGCTTTTTCTGACCCAGACGGAATTACCCTCCCTGCCCTCCCAAGCCAATGAAGCCATGGAAGGGACCTCTGGTGAGTGTACCTTTACAAATATCAAGCATTGTTTTTTAAGCAAGCGTTTTTTAATGATTGATTTTCCCTGAGGACTTGGGATGCATTCGCAGACAGTATAGTTACTTAGAAAAGTTTGTTATCATGTCTGGGGATTGAGCGGAAATCCTCCAGGGACATCTCGATGAAGCGCTCCTGGAGGTACTCCAGAAGCCTTTGCAGAAGGTTTCTAGGCAAGGCAGCCTTGTTCCGTCCACCATGGTAGGACACTTTACCATGCCATGCATGTAGCAAGTAATCAGGTATCATTGCATGGCAAAGCATAGCTGCGTATGGTCCCGGTGATTGCTGGCATTCAAGAAGCATCCGTTCTTTATCTCGCTGTGTTATCCTCAGCAAAGTGATATCGTTCAGGGTAACCTGGTTGAAAATCAGGAATTTAATTAAGGGGACACAGAGATGGCCATTTTCCTACTGGGTTCGTGGACTGCAGCAGCTTAAAAAAAATCCTTTCCTGCACGTAGCCAAGTGCGGGGAGGGGAGGAGTGAAATACCGATGATCTTTTTCGCATTTGGTCAGCGGGGATCTTCCCAGTTAACAGCCACGCAGTGGGGGGGGAGGGAAGGGTGGTGATTAGCAGTGAGCTTGCATGGTATCAGCCATGCGTTGGGGGGAGGGGTAAATCACTGCAGAAGCCGAAAGACAGTGGCTTACCATGGCCGCATGCAAGCTGAATTCTGATGCCCCGGACCTGTGTCTGTGAGATCTGTAACACCAGAGCTGCAGGCACTCAGTATTAAGATGAAAAATGCGACCTTGTAGTGAAATCACATGTGCTATGTAAGGTGAATAGTGCTGTTCACTGAGAAAGAGTATAACCATTGTTCTGTAAAATGTATCTTTTAAAATACTTCTCTCCCTCATGCAGCTGCAAATTTTTCAAGCCTCCCTACTCCATCCCAAAGGCTAGCCCAGATAAGGCGGAGGAAAAAGAAGACGCAAGATGAAATGTTCTCGGATATTATGGAAGTTACCCGCAAAGAAAGAGCTCATCTGAATGAGTGGAAGGAGGTGGTATCAAATTACAGGAAAGATGCCAGTGAACGTGAGGACAGGAGGGACACCCGAGATGAGAGGTGGCGGCAGGATGATCAGCGGTGGCGGGATGCAACTCTGGGGCTGCTGCGTGATCAAACTGACATGCTCCGGCATCTGGTGGAGCTTCAGGAACGGCAGCAGGATCACAGAGTGCCGCTGCAGCCCCTGTATAACCACCCTCACCATGTTCCACATCCTCCTCACCCAGACGTGTAAGAACGCGTGGGGGGGAGGCTCTGTGCACCCACCCACTCCACCCCCGTGGACAGCCCAACCAGAAGGCTGTCATTACTGTGAAATTTTTTTAGTGGGCTTCTCCATCCCTCCTATCCTCCTCCCAAACCACAACCTCAGTTCTCTCCCTCTTTTTATAATGAATTAATAAAGAACACATGATTTTTAAACTATAGTGACTTTATTTGCATAAGTAAGCTGTACTCGAAGGGGGAGGGTGAGTTGCTTACAGGGAATGAGTCAATCAAGGGGGGTGGGTGTTCATCAACAAACACAGCAGTCACACCGTACCTTGGCCAGTGATGAAGCTCATTTTCAAAGCTTCTCTGATGTGCACTGCTTCCTGGTGTGCTCTTCTAATCTCCCTGGTGTCTGGCTGCGCATAATCAGCGGCCAGGTGATTTGCCTCAGCCTCCCACCCCGCCATAAAGGTCTCCCCCTTACTCTCACAGAGATTGTGGAGAACACAGCAAGCAGCAATAACAAAGGGGACATTGGTTTGGCTGAGGTCTGAGCGAGTCAGTAATGTGCGCCAGCGAGCCTTTAAACGGCCAAATGCACATTCTACCACCATTCTGCACTTGCTCAGCCTGTAGTTGAACAGCTCCTGACCACTGTCCAGGCTGCCTGTGTATGGCTTCATGAGCCATGGCATCAAGGGGTAGGCTGGGTCCCCCAGGATAACGACAGGCATTTCAACATCCCCAACTGTTAATTTCTGGTCTGGGAAGTAATTCCCTTGCTGCAGCCGTTTAAACAGAGTAGTGCTTCTGAAGACACGAGCGTCATGAACCCTCCCTGGCCATCCCACGTGGATGTTGGTGAAACATCCCTTGTGATCCACCAGTGCTTGCAGCACCATTGAAAAGTACCCCTTCCGGTTTACGTACTGGGTGCCCTGGTGCTCCGGTGCCAAGATAGGGATATGGGTTCCATCTATCGCCCCCCCACAGTTAGGGAATCCCAGTGCAGCAAAGCCATCCACTATGGCCTGCACGTTTCCCAGAGTCACAACCTTTCGTAGCAGCAGCTTAGTGATTGCTTTGGCTACTTGCATCACAGCAGCCCCCACAGTAGATTTTCCAACTCCAAATTGATTCCCGACTGACCGGTAGCTGTCTGGCGTTGCAAGCTTCCAGAGGGCTATTGACACTCGCTTCTCCACTGTGAGGGCTGCTCTCATCTTGGTATTATGGCGTTTCAGGACAGGGGAAAGCAAGTCACAAAGTTCCATGAAAGTGCCCTTACGCATGCGAAAGTTTCGCAGCCACTGCGAATCGTCCCACACCTGCAACACAATGCGGTCCCACCAGTCTGTGCTTGTTTCCCGGGCCCAAAATCGGCGTTCAATGGATAGAATCTGCCCCATTACCATCAGGATCTCCAAAGCGCAGGGGCCCGCAGTTTGAGAGAATTCTGTGTCCACGTCCTCATCACTGTCATCGCCGCACTGCCGTATCCGACTCCTCCTCGCCTGGGTTTGAAGGTCCTGGTTCACCATATACTGCACGAGTGTGCGCGAGGTGTTTAAAACATCCACGATTGCAGTATTGAGCTGAGCAGGGTCCATGCTTGCTGTGTTATGGACTCCAGTTCACAAAGCAAAAAAGGCGCGAAACGGTTGTCTGCTGCTTTCAGGGAGGGAGGGGTGAGGCTGTACCCAGAACCACCCGCGACAATGATTTTTGCCCCATCAGGCACTGGGATCTCAACCCAGAATTCCAAGGGGCAGGGGAGTCTGCGGGAACTATGGGATAGCTGCGGAATAGCTACCCACAGTGCAACACTCCAGAAATCGACGCTAGCCTCAGACCGTGGACGCACACGAATTAATCTGCTTAGTGTGGCCGCATGCACTCGATTTTATACAATCTGTTTTACTAAACCGGTTTATGTAAATTCGGAATAATCCCATAGTGTAGACGTACCCTTAATCACCTCAGAAAGCCGTTCTGAGGACACAGCTGAGCGCACTGACAAGCTATGTGAGTGAGAATTAACAGTTTGCCATTAGGCAGCTTTGACATGCACTTGTAAAAAGAGATTTATGTTGAGAAATTCCACCAGATCTTCTTGATAAACTCCTCCAAAAATAATTCTCTTTGGCTCTTGAGTCTGTGTACTCCTTTTGAAAAAGACATTCATTGTTTGTATAACACCGGGTATTACAGCCATATTGTATTTAAAATTGTGTCATTGCTCTCATTATAAATCCCAACACAGTTCAGGTTGTTATAATTCCATTGTAAAATTAGCTCCAGGCAGAAACTTGGCATTGAAAATCTTGGTACAGCAGTGATTAAATTTAAAAAATGGGCTCGATAGAATGTAATGAGTTCATGCATTAGTCTTTTGCTTCATGAGTTCTAGGGACGGGATGCTGATGAGCTTGCATTATGTTTTCAGCCTGGTCCCTACTGACTGTGCATATCACTAAACCACCCCAGTGCTGTCTCTGATTAGTACTTTCAGCGGAGTGACGAAAAGCTGAATAAGCATGGAGAATTAACTCTCCTCCCTCTTTTGAGACACATTGGAGATGCCATGTGGTTAATGTGAAACTACCTGTCCTGTGAATTAAATGCCCTGATTGAGAATTGTTTAATTATTATTATTATTTTTTGCTGAAAAATGCCAGTTTATCAAAACCAAAACTTTTCACATGGATGTTGCAATGTAACCGAAACTTTCCACAGGTCCAGGATGGAGGATGACAAACATTCATTGGACCAGAGTGACTGATTGGAAAGCTTATGAAAAGTTTGGCCCATTCTAGGATTCCCCCCCCCACACACACACACACCTGCCTTCTCTCTGGCTTTTTACAAACAATTCCAAAATGTCTTGGATTCATCCCAATGCAGGGAAAAAATTTTAAATCTTGAAAATTTTCACAGGATGGGAAAACCATTTCACCTCTTAGTGCTACCAGTCTAACAATATCTGACAAATAAATTAACTTCAGAAATTGAGTTAAAAGACATAAAAGAAAAGAAACTGACTAAGTTTGGGTGCTCTTGGGCAATATCTTTTCAGATTTTCTCTTCATTAAAAATAAAACATGTTGTAAACAGCAGGTTACCAACAACAGAGGGATCAGAAACCATGTTGGCACCTTTTCAGGTAACTGTGAGGTATGGGCTTGAATGTGAAGAGCACTGAACCCTGGGAAAGAGGGATCCAAACTTAGTGATTAGGTCAATTACTAGCTTACACACCGTTCTTGTTAGAATCATAGAAGATATGGCTTGGAAGAGACCTCAGGAGATCATCTAGTCCGACCCCCTGCTCAAAGCAGGACCAACCCCAATTAAATAATCCCAGCCAGGGCTTTGTCAAGCCCAGCCTTAAAAATCTTTAAGGATGGAGATTCCATCACCTTCCTAGGTAACCCATTCCTGTGCCTAATAGTGAAATAGTTTTTCCTAATATCCAACCTAGACCTCCCCCACTGCAACTTGAGAACATTGCTCCTTGTTCTGTCATCTGTCACCACTGAGAACAGCCTAGCTCCATCCTCTTTAGAACCCACCTTCAGGTAGTTGAAGGCTGCTATCAAATCCCCCCCTCACTCTTCTCTTCTGCAGACTAAATAAGCCTAGTTCCCTCAGCCTCTCCTTGTAAGTTATGTGCCCCAGCCTCCTAATCATTTTCGTTGCCCTCCGCTGAACTCTGTCCAATTTGTCCACATCCTTTCTGTAGTGGGGGCCCAAAACTGGATGCAATACTCCAGATGTGTCCTCACCAGTGCCGAATAGAGGGGAATAATCACTTCCCTCGATCTGCTGGCAATGCTCCTACTAATGCAGCCCAATATTCCGTTAGCCTTCTTGGCAACAAGGGCACACTGTTGACTAATATCCAGCTTCTCGTCCGCTGTAATCCCCAGATCCTTTTCTGCAGAATTGCTGCCTAGCCAGTCGGTCCCCAGCCTGTAGCAGTGAATAGGATTCTTCCGTCCTAAGTGCAGAACTCTGCACTTGTCCTTTTTGAATCTCATCAGATTTTTTTGGCCCAATCCTCCAATTTGTCTAGATCACTCTGGCTCTTTCCCTACCCTCCAGGATGTCTGTTTCTCCCCTCAGTTTAGTGTCATCCGCAAACTTGCTGAGGGTGCAATCCATCCCATCATCCAGATCATTAATGAAGATATTGAACAAAACCAGCCCCAGGACTGACCTCTGGGGCACTCCACTTGGTAACAGCTGCCAACTAGACATTAAGCCATTGATCACTACCCATTGAGCCTGACGATCTTGCCAGCTTTCTATCCACCTTATACTCCATTCATCCGATCCATAATTTTTAAATTGCTGGCAAGAATACTGTGGGATACTATATCAAAGCTTTGCTAAAGTTAAGATATATCATGTCCACCACTTTCCCCATATCCACAGAGCCAGTTATCTCATCATAGCAGGCAATCAGGTTGGTCAGGCATGACTTACCCTTGGTGAATACATGTTGACTGTCCCTGATCACCTTCCTCTCCTCCAAGTGCTTCAAAATGGATTGCTTGAAGACCTGTTCCACGATTTTTCCAGGGACTGAGGTGAGGCTGGCTGGCCTGTAGTTCCCCGGATTCTCCTTCTTCCCTTTTTAAAAGATGGGCACTATATTTACCTTTTTCCAATCATCTGGGCAGGGACGGCTCTAGCAATTGCGCCGCCCCAAGCAGGGCGGCACGCTGCGGGGGGCGCTCTGCCAGTTGCTGGTCCTGCGGCTCCGGTGGACCTCCTGCAGACGTGCCTGCGGAGGGTCCGCTGGTCCTGCGGCTCCGATGGAGCATCCGCAGGCACGCCTGCGGCAGGTCCACCAGAGCCGCCTGCCGCCCCCCCGGCGGCAGGCCGCCCCAAGCGCGCGCTTGGCGCGCTGGGGTCTAGAGCCGGCCCTGCATCTGGGACCTCCCCCAATCGCCACAAGTTTTCAAAGATAATGGCCAATGGGTCTGCAATCACATCAGCCAACTCCCTCAGCACCCTCAGATGCATTAGATCCAGACCCATGGACTTGTGCTTGTCCAGCTTTTCTAAATAGTCTTTAACCTGTTCTTTCACCATTGACGGCTGCTCACCTCCTCTCCATAGTGTGCTGCTCAGTGTATCGGTCTGGAAGCTGACCTTGTCTGTGAAGACCTAGGCAAAAAAGGCATTGAGTACTTCAGCTTTTTCCACATCATTTGTCATTAGGTTGCCTCCCCCATTCATTAAGGGGCCCACACTTTCCCTGACCACTTTCTTGTTGCTAACATACCTGTAGTAACCCTTCTTGTTACCCTTCACATCCCTTGCTAGCTGCAACTCAGTTGTGCTTTGGCCTTCCTGATTACACCCTGGCATGCTCAAGCAATATTTTTATACTCCTCCATAGTCATCTGTCCAAGTTTCCACTTTTTGTGTTTAAGATAACCAAAGATTTCTCTGTTAAGCCACACTGGTAGCCTGCCATATTGGCTATTCTTTCTGCACACTGGAATAGTTTGTTCCTGTGCACTCAATAAGGCTTCTTTAAAATACAGCCAGCTCTCCTGGACTCCTTTCCCCCCAATATTAGCCTCCCAGAGGGGATCCTGCCCATCAGTTCCCTGAGGGAGTCAAAGTCTGCTTTCCTGAACTCGACCATCTCATGGTCACTGCTTCCCAGGTTGCCACCCACTTCTACTTCCCCTACCAATTCTTCCCTGTTTGTGAGCAGCAGGTCAAGAGGAGCAAGGCACCAGTAAGTTGTCCCCAACACTCTCCAAAAACTTCCTGGATTGTCTGTGCACTGCTGTATTGCTCTCCCAGCAGATGTCAGGGTGACTGAAGTCCCCCAGGAGAACCAGAGCCTGTGATCTGGAAATTTCCATTAGTTGTCTGAAGAAAGCCTCGTCTACCTCACCCTCCTGGTCTGGTGGTCTATAGCAGATGTCCACCATGACATCACCGTTGTTGCTCTCGCCTCTAAACTTAACTCAAAGACTCTCAACAGACTTTTCTCCAGTTTCATCCTGGAGCTCTGAGCAATCATACTACTTTCTTATATACAGTGCAACTCCTTCACCTTTTCTCCCCCCGCCTGTGCTTCCTGAACAATTTATACACATCGATGACAGTGCTCCAATCATGTGAATTACCCCACCGAGTCTCTGTTATTCCAATCACATCATAGTTCCTTGACTGCGTCATGACTTAGCTAAGACCTGATACAGTTATATCTGGCTAGGCTAGACAAGGCCTAATTATAGTCCAGATTGTGCCTTCCCACACACTTGTCGAGTTTTTGCTGAATTATATTATTGGAAGGGATAAAGTTTGCCGCTTACCCAGACGCAGTAGCTGGTATGGCGCCTAAATCCCACAATTCACAGGGGAGCTGTTAGAAATAAAAGACTATCCATAAGCCACAATGACTCTTGTTCCTCTTCTATGGCTTCAATGACACTGTGGAGTCCAGGGCTCTAGCTAGCATTGTGTTGGTTGTGTCTCTGAGACAATGCCTTAGATTGCTGTACTGGCTCTATTAGTAGTCTCTAAGGATTCAATTGCTAAAGCAAAACAGAAAAGTGAAAGAAGGCATCCTCTGTGTCTGTTTTCTGTGTCAGTTAAGTTTATTTGAGTTTTAGCCACTCTGCTTACTTTTACATGTGTCACTGTAATAACAACAACAAATCTGTATCCAATAACTACAGTACTCAGCTGTATTCAGAACTTGGAAGGCATCTCTCCAGTTCACCCCACCAATGGCCTACTGGCATCCAATGACAATCTTATGCTATCAAGAAGTTTCTTCACTTAGTCAGAGCCCACTCATGGGCCCAGAGTTTTCCAAGTGCAAGGTGTACATTATCACCATAAATATCATGCTTATATATTGCCTACCTATACTCAAGCTCACATATATATCTGCCTTCATGTGTTTGTAAGGCAAAGTGAATTCATGATAGACTTCAAGCAGAAATAAAAAAAATTGGATAAAATTCTCATAATTCAAAAGACAATGTAATATTTAAAGTGATATCAAAGAAGGACTGGAGGTTATTTTGTAAACTAATAAAATGATGTAAGGAAACAGAACTTGTTTTACTACCAAAAAAGACAATTATATATATTTTGACAATTGTAACATTTAATATAGCATCTTTCATCCAAAAGAATCATCCCAAAATATTTCATAAGCTCTTCTTCTTTCTTGCTACTTCCCTAGTCAGTGTCGGTAACTTTGATAGCCTTCTTCCAAAACTCATGATTATACATGAGACTGTTGTGCAGATTGGTCTTTCTTAGGTCCTCTGATATACTATCCATGTGCCAAGTCTTTGGTCTCCCCCTTGGTAATCTTCCATCCACAATCATTGAAAAAGCTATTCTACAAACTCAGCATTCAGGTCTTCCCTGGATATGCCCATATCAATGTAGGCTAGCCTCCCACAAGTGGAACAATCTGCATTAGGTCCCATACAATCTCATTTCATTTCCTATCACACAGCGTCCAACCACTTGACCATCTCAACATCTTTATTCCCACGGATTTCTTTTCTAGGGGATGGCTGAGTCTCTGTTCCACGCACTAGGATGGGTTGAATTACAGTTTTATATGCTCTATCTTTTAACTTTATTGGCATCTTTTTGTCACAAAGACCTAGGGTCAGCTCCCACGATTTGCACCAAGCAGCTTTGGAATAATGCCAAGCATCACTCAAGAGAGCCCCATTGTCAGCAACCACTAATCCTAGGTATTAAACTCCTTTCACTCTTCTAAGCTATATACAAACTATATCAATTGCTTTCCCCATCACTAATAGGTTGCCACCTCTGGGATAGGAATGTGGCAACTATCAGCACTATCAGTTTAACAGCAATGCTGCAGATAGTTTAGGACACAAAAGTAGATACATCTAAAACTACAGAAGGAATTTCCATGGGAAAACATGGCTACTAAAAAGTAAATATGAGGAGGCAAATATAGAGCCCTAGAGATATCAATGAATTTCCACCTACTTACAGCAGGCTGTATTTGACACAAGATCTAAACTAATATTATGGAAAATTATACCAGCTATTATTGGGGACTCATAAGATTGGATGCATGTTCTGTTTACATAACTTTACCATGGCCTCATTTGTGTAGGGGTTACAGATGATGAATCTCTATTCTACATGATTAATTATGCCAAAGGCTGATGCGAAGGGAGTAGGTGGTTCATGACTGCAGAATATGGCCAACAAAATTTACCTCTTCATCTTCATAACTTACACAAAAAGTTAGTCTTTGTTAAATCTCCCTTGCTGCTTAGCTTGCCTGATTGCAAACAGATCCCATAATATGTAGTCACATTTGGATGATTGATGTCACAATGCTGCACTGAAAGGGAAATATTCTCTTTTAGGTGTTATCACATCTCTGAACATAAACAAAGCTGTGTCACATGATGAAATGTAAATACAGCATTTGTTAGAAAAAAACATTTATTTGGCTCCATGATTTATTATTAAGTGACACGTGGACTATTTTTTCTTTGTTATTGGCACTCATGTTCATAATAACAAGGTACTTGACTTGAAGGTATTTGGCCAACCTTCCCAAAGTGCTATGTAAGCAGTAATCAGAGAGCTACATTCGAGAGTCAACAAATTACTCTCCCATGCTGATCAAACAGTCTTGGCATCGCTATAAAAAATATAAAAACAGAGTTTGGACTAGCATACCTAGTTCTCTCTCTAAAATTATTATTTATTGTATTTGCACTTGGTGAATTCCAGGCTTAAAATAACCTAGGGAGCCAGCTGTTTTGTTAATAATATCTTGCATGTGATTTTGATTTACATTTAGGATAAATGAGGTATCCACTTAGCTGCCACAACTTCTGTTGTCATAAATTCAGTGTAATTTACTGTACATAGGGCCAGTCTCTTCTTTCATTTTACATCAGACTAACTCCATTAACCTCAGTGTAGCAATTGGGCAAAAGCTGGTAAATTCAGTGGAGCTGAGGTTTTTCATGAAAAACTTTCACCCCAAGTCATATAGGGTTATTAAAGCAACCAGTAGTTGGATACAATTCAGAAGCTGCGGTTTGTAACAGTTGTCTCAGATAAATCTAAGTAGAATCTGCCACCCCATTTCTATACTTTCTGTCTAAATACAAACTCAGGTCCTGATTCTGCAAACACTTATGCATCTGCTAACCTTAAGTATGTGAGTAGCCACATTGAAGTAAAATATTATTAACCAAGGACTTAGCTCCTTCGTTTTAAGTCAATTCAGCTAGACCAAGCATGTATGTGTCCCCCTTTGTGCCCAATCCTTAGAAGATATGAATGTTATAGCTGCCGAATGCTTCTTTAGTGCTATAATAGCTCATGATTTAAATTCTAGAGGTCTTAGGTTCAATCCTTAGTGTTGGCCTAGAAAGCTGCCATCACATAAGCAGGAACTCAAACAGGATTCCAACTGCTGTGGGCCTCAAACACTCAGGATAAGCTTCCTCTGTACATGTATATCCCCCGGTAACTATGTGTTGTGTATCCCACTCTGTATCCCATCCACAAAGGTTGTGAGTGTGTTGCAGAGCCTAGCCCTTTAGCTCAGCTGTGGAGGTTCCCAGGTTCAATCCATGTATTCTCCATCACCAGGGATGCCATATTAAGAAGCTCAGGGCTTTAATGTTTACTCAAACTATGGTCTGTCACGTTATAATGCCTCTTTAGCTACATGTACTTTGGTGCCATTTGTATTTCATTTTCCATGGTTTTTTGCTTCCTAAAATGCCAGTGGCCAATATAATGGCAAGCAACAGAGTGGAGCATTTGCAGTGCCACTGCATAAAGTGGGCAGTTAATTTAAATGTCTGAAATACAGGGTCTTTGAAGTGAAATGAGTTGCAACAGTGTTGCATTTTGCCCCAATTTCTTCACTAATGAGTCAGTCATTCTGCAATTTGCTCAAACACATTGGGCCAGAATTGCCAGTATGCTCTGGCTGCTTTGTGCTGCTCCAGCAACCCAGCCATAAACCCACATTCACGTCAGATTTGCATTGCCAGAGTGATGCAATGCAACTGGGACATACTGGTGATCTGGCCTATTCTTTCTCATCTGTTGTTTTAAGCAAAGTGTTATTTCAGTGGCTGCCATCATGGGAGTCTTGGACCCAAAGACATTTACAGACCTTGTTAAAGCCAATGGGCATCCTAAAGCACTTTCTTTCTGGTTCAAAGAAGGAGCAATTAAGCCCTTTTATGTAGTGAAACTACTGCAGACAATGGAGGCTACTGCTCAAGGCACTAAGCCACATGGCAAGCCTGGAGCAAAGCTAACCCATGTTGTGGAGTGATGCCATATTTAGGTCTGATAGATGCCTGCTGCGAATTTTAACAATCTGTCCTGATACCATTTAACAGCGTAAGCATAAGCAGAACTGTGCACCTGTAAGAAGGATGCAGAGGAATGATGTTCATGAGGAAAATAAAAGATAAAGTAGCCACAAAGCTAGAAGAAACTCGTTTGAACTAACACGAAACCGGTACTGACTGGGGAGGTGAGTTAACATGGAAATAAGAAACGAATACATATGCTCGAAAAAAGACAACAAAAGTTATAAATAACTCAGCCTAAACAAAGGGAAGCTGAAGCTGTATTATCTGGTGCTGGAGGCAACTGTGATGAGATAGTCCTGATGAGCTTCCCACTTGTGAGTAACTGATCACTCCTTTCTCAGTCTTTTACCTTAACAGAGTTTGTTAGACCCATCTGCTGAGAAAGCGAATCTCTAAGTCCAACAACCCAGGCAGATTCAGAGGGGTGTCTCTAGTTGTAAGTGCAGGGGGTTGATACAGGTTTGCAGCCTGAGCGCTGAAGGCAGAAGGCCAGAGAAGGAATTGGGAGTGTGACCCTGAGAGGAAGCAGAGAAAAATGCTGCTTGGGCACAGAACTCACTAGAGTGGCAGCTGTAAGGATTTTGGAGCAAAGAAACTGCCTGCTGCTGTTTATTTCTACTGCATTCAGGGAAACACGACATTTGTGTACATTCTTTGTAAATAAACATTATTACAACAAGAATATACTTGTCATTGATTCCTCTTCCAAATGGAAACAACTCTCTAAGGCCCTGAGTATTAGCTAACCACTCAGGTTAGAGGGACAATGGTATGCTAGTGTTCTTCGAAGCAGGTTTCCCTGCAGTATGCTACCAATAAAACCTTTTTAATCTGCAACAGAAAATTATCTCATTTTAAAATGTTGAAAGGACAAAATTTTCAAATGTTAGTGAGGAGTTACAGGTGCCGCACACCTCTGAATATCAGGCCACTTTTTTCATGCCTAAACATGGAATTAAATACCTAATGTTGGACACCAATGTTTGAAAATGGTGGACCCCAAATATGTGTGTATGTAAAGAATACAGACCTTAGGCACACAGATAGTTCAAGAGAAATAAATTGTCAAATGTATCCTGAATTGCACCAGGCACTGTACATAACAAGAGACAGTTCCTGCCCCAAAGAGCTTCCAATCTAAATAAACAAGACAGACAAGGGGTGGATAGACAAAACTATCAGTGTCTTACAGCTGGGAAACTGAGACACAGAGAGATTAAGTTGTTTGCACAAAACATACGGCGAGATGGTGGCAGAGACAGAAATTGATATGACAGCTCATGAACCCCTGTTCAATGCCATAACCAAGACAATCCTTCCTTTTAATTGCACTGTTATGTTCACCAACTGGTGTTTTCCAAGCTGGGTCCATTTTTAAATGGCGATTCCCCTTTCTATTTTAGCTGAAGTGCCATTATAGGGATGATTCCCTTTTATTCATCCAGTACATGTAGTGCAGCGCCTGCAATGGGAAAAGCCTGCTGGATGCATCTGACAAAAATATTTCTTTAATTAAAGCCTCCCTTATTAATCACCTCCGTTTTTTTATATTCTGCTGATTGTCCACCAAAACATCCTTGCAAGTGTCAGTTCAGCACAACAAGGAGAGAAGGTGGCTACATATAATCCACAAGTAGGGCATATGTGAGCCTCTCGTGGGTGGCCTGGAACAGGTTTTACAAAAGCAGCCCTTTCTCAGCGCAAACCCAAGTGATCCAGTGCCTGATAGAAACCATGACCGAATGTTTCAAGATATTGTTTTTATATTTAATTTACAGTTTCCAAGTGCTTATCTCTTCAGGTGGGATTTTACATATTGACTATAGGTAAAGCACACCCCATTTTATAATTCCCTTATCTTACTTAAATATGTGACAGATAATAACTCCAACACTTGCTCACACCTTGCTCATAGAAAAACAGAGATACAGTGAATATGTCCTCACTATCACCTCCAGTTCCCACACAGGTGTTCTGAATGATAAACTACCATATGATATAAACAGTTATTTCAGATAAAGAATAAAAACTACTGGATAAAGGGATGTGTGTGACACAAAAAAAGAAATGAAAATAAATTCTTTGAGAGGAATTTTCAATCTGGGAATGTGCAGAGATCAGAATAAATTTGCTGGTAAAGTGTGGATTTTTTCCCCCCTCAGCAACTTCCATTAATGACCAGAACCTCTGGAATTTTCTTTCATTAATTGGGCTTGCTTTTAATTAAAACCTACATGCACCTCCCCTGCTGTACTTTGCGTGCCTTATGCAACACAGCCTTTTGTAAAGAATGATGTCTTATCAGTGAAAGCTCCCATTATTTTCAAAGGAAGTTTTGCTTGCATAAAAGCTGTAGGATTCGGTTCATTATAAAACTTAGGATTCAATCTTGCCCTTGGATCTGCTAGCGAGGATTTTAGTTATGCTCCACATTACCAGATCTGATTGTATGTTCAGGGTCATCATTTGTGGACAGATGCAAATGCAGCACATTCAACTAACTAGGTTTTATTGTACCTGAACTTCTTTTCTTTGACCCCATTCAATAGCAGTGAGCAAATTTGCTTTTCTATAATAATTTCTATCAGAAAATTCTATTTTGAAAGTTATCCAAGTGCTTGCTGACTGGTTTTTGTTTGCTTCTAATGTAATAATGATAATGATTATAGCAGAAATGGAAATGGTAAACTAAGAATTTTCACATTGCACACTTAAAACATTTTAATAAAGGATTGAGATCGTTTAATGAAATTTTAATGGATTTATGGAAAACATATTAGGGATCTAATTCTGCCATGTGGCGTGCACCCAAAGCACCCACCCAATTGGATGAGCTTCATTCACCCTGATAACAAAGGGAGGTAAAAATTGTACTGTCCTGTAACATGGGGCAGAGGTGAGAAGGAGTCCTTAAGCCACAGAGGAGAAGAGGTGATGCAGGACCCCAAGAAGGAAGTTATCTTTAAAGCATAGTCAGTGCTCCATCAAAGCCCTACCACCAGAGCAGGTGCTTTATCAACCCAAGCATGTGCTTAATCAACCCATCTTCTGGGCAACTTGGTAATGCCCCACTCATCCTCAGCCAGTACTACTTGTTTTTGGGGCAGCATTGACTGGACCCAGCCCCACCACAATGGGACAGGGATTGCCGATGCCTTACACTGCTACCACTGCACTCCAGGTAGGATTATTACCGGCTGAGGCGTACAGTCCTGGTTCATGCCAGTGGAAGGCAGCCCACTCCTTTGAGTCATTTTTGGGTTCAAAGCCCATGGCAGAATTGGAGTTTAGGGCAATTACATCAAATAAAGAAATTACTAAAAATATGTGAAACATAAAAATGTACATATTCTATTAGTGCTGCGTGTTCTAATGGGGTCTTTATGTTTAAACATTTAAATCAGGCAACTTTTGCAATTAAATCATTTACTGAACATAAAGCAGTTCCAGTAAAGCATGATACTGCACAATAAATGTTTTGGTTTTTTTTAAAGGAAATTCAAATAAAATATAAAAAGAATGTGGAAGGCCTGAGACAATCTCACCAAACCAAGGAAATGTTGTTGTGTGTACGTGTGTATGTGTAACTAAACACACCACTTCCTCCATGTTCCATTCTCAGTCTTTGTGTAAACTTTCCATTGATCTCAATGGGGATTTCAAAGTGGAGTAAGCTAAACAGGAACCAGGCTTTCTTATTCCAGAAGAAGAATGTCCACACATGGAATTATTCAGCAATAGCTATTGTGCTTACAACTAAAGTGTAAGTTGCTGACTGTTTAGAAATAACAACCTCCTCAACCACACACCACTAGTTGTCACCTATTATCCCACACTGGAACCTATATAAGGTATCAAACAACTACAACTTATACTAGATGTGAACCCCATCCTGAAAGAAATCTTTCCTGAACCTCCTCTTCTGGCCTTTAAACAACCCCCCAACCTCTCCAAGCTCATCAGAAGCAAGCTCCCCACAGACCAGGACACACCAACTCAAATCGGTAGCAGATCTTGCCAGAACAGATGCAAAACCTACAGACATATTCCATTGCTATAATGATGAGCACACCCCACAACCCACTTTTCAAGATCCATGGGTCCTACTCCTACACATGCCTATCACAAAATGTGGTGTACTTCATCCAGTGCATTAAATACCCCAAGAATAAGGCTAGGATTATGTCACAAAGGTCACAGAAGTCATGGAATCAGTGACTTCCAGAGACCTCCGTGACATTTTCTGCCCCAGGGATGGAGCTGTCAGACCACGCAGCTCTCAGCTGCTGCTGGTGATGGGTCCCCACAGCTCCAGCCACCGCAGATGGCGAGGAGACCCCTGTGCTCCCACTTCCCATGGGAAGTGAGGCCCCCCGCAGCTCCCACCCACCCAGAGCCACCTGCTGCTGTGGGTGCTGGACCCTCCTCCCTTCCCATTTTTTCAGGGATATTTTTAGTAAAAATCACAGACAGATCATGGGCTTCTGTGAATTTTTGTTTATTGCCCCTGACCTGTCTATGATTTTTACTAAAAATATCCCTGACACAATCCAAGCCTTACCCAAGTACAACTACATGGGTGAAACCAGACAGCATCACTACACTCTCAAGTAAACTCACACAGGAAAATGATAAAAGACAAAAAGACCCTATCACCTGTCGGTGAACAGTCTTCATAAAGCAGTCACTCCATATGTGACGTATCAGTCCTCATCCACAAAGAAAACCTGCACAACACTTTCAAAAGATGAGACTGGGAGTTTAAATTCATAACTAAACACTAGACAATAAAAATCATGTGCTGAACAGAGACATTGGATTTATGGGTTATTACAACAACCTCTTACCCACTAATCTCCCTTTTTTCCTATGACTACAGGGATGTTAATGGGTCACTTCACCTTATATGGTCCCTTAGAGTATGTGCTAAACTATCTGTCCAAACTTGTATTTAGCTGTGACACTTGGAGTACCTTTCCCAGACCTGAAGATGAGCTCTATGTGGATCAAAAGCTTGAAGTTGGTCCTATAAAAGATACTAAGAACATAAGAACGGCCGTACTGGGTCAGACCAAAGGTCCAACTAGCCCAGTATCCTGTCTTCCGACAGCGACCAGTGCCACCCACCTTGTCTCTGTACAGACCACAGTTCAGTACTGGAGCCAAACAGCTTGTTTTTGCACTGGCTGAAGTCAATGAGGGTTTTGCTTTTGATTTCAGGGGAGCAGGTTTGGGCTTTAAGTCTTCAATGATCTCTAAGTACTATGAAATATTTCTGCCATTATTTGGGAATTCAAAAATGAATGTACGAGACAGGAGGCCTTACTGAGGCCCCTCTGAAAACCAGAAGATAAATTTTACTTGCAAAATTCTCTGCTTTAGTGGGTTTGTCTCAGATGCCTATAAATCGTTCAGGTAAATTTCTCTGTGGGTCTGCATATTTCACAGAGCTCAAGTGAAGGTGTTTATCTAAATCATAGGGGAGAAAATACCACTATAATCTAACATTCATTTAGTCATTCTTCACTGAAGAGCATGTCATTTACTTTAACCTCTCACCACATTGCAAAAGTAAGCAATGCTATCAATAGCTGAAGTGAGAAATACATGCATTTTCATATTAGTCAGAGATCTTTTTCTCAAGGCGGGTCCAGGTGTATTGTAATTACAGAATAATGTGGAATCTGGATTTATTGTGTTATCAGTAATAGTCTTGATTCTTTGGTTGTGTTTTTCTTAGTCTCCCTTCTAATTGTGCACCATATACTGGACAAATAGATAAGCAATCATTTGAAAAGGAACTAAGTACATTTTTTCAGATTTAAACAGAACTGCAACAGCAGCAATAGCTGTATTCCACAGCACACAGGAGAATTAGTTAGAGCTGGTCAAAAATCTTCTGGTGGAATGTGTTTTTCAGTTGGAAAATGCCAATTTGTCAAAATTGAAACATTCATTAGGAGTGTGTGGATTCAGACAAAATGTCATTTTAAAGAAAAGTGTTTTGATAAGGTTGAAAAGCCATTTTGACCTTATGAAACAAAATGTTTCATTTCTGAAACAACTTTTCATTTCAAAATTTTATTTATTTGATATTATATATAATACAAAATCAAAACAAAAGGTATGATTTTATCAAAATGAACCATTTTGACTGACCAAAAACTAATGTTAAAAAAAATTGAATTTCAATGAAAATTTCAAAATTCTTTGTTTTCATTTTGATTCAGAACAAATAGTAGAATTTCCTGTGAAATGGAAATGCCAGGTCTTGCACAGTCCGAGAGTTAATTTTCTTGGAGGGCTCCTGTTATCTATGAACATTTGCTAGACTTTTTAAATGAAGTAATCTTGGTCCTTATCCTGCAATCATATTTGGGTGGGTGAACCTTTGTGACTGTCAGGAACCCCTTTGATTTCAGTGGGTCTTCACACTGATTTGATTTCAGGATTGGGATGACTTCTTGAGTTCTCTTTCCAGGAATATTCTAGGAAAGAAGTTTACTGAAAAGGTTGTTTACAGAAAGAGGAATTACTAGACAATTTGCTTCCCTGTGCCCTTCCATCTCTCTGTCCATGTTCACTTGCTGTCTCTTGTCTAATCCTTAGATTGTAAACTCTTTGGGGCAGGAACTGTCTCTTTGTTCTGTGTTTGCACAACATCTAACACAATGGAGACCTGGCCCATGACTTGGGCTAGTATGTGCTGTGGTAATACAAATAATATATAACAACGACAGATATAGGAAGTGCATTTTGAACTTCAGTGTGAGGATTCACACCAATAATCTAAGAGTAATACTCACCCAAATCAAGAAACACAAATAGTGCTTTATCTGTCCAGCGGAACCTGACCAATAATGCTCTAACAATGAAGCTTCTTGCACAAAATCTAAAAAAAAAAACCAATTCTTTTTGCCAAAAACATTCTATCAATAACATTGAATAATAAATATGTTCAAAGTAATTATCAAGTACTCCCAGAAAATTTGTGAACTGAAAGAGAAGCTAAATTTGTCAGATCAATTATTCATGATAAACTCTTCTCCAAGCTCTTGTACTCATGAATCTACATTTTTCTGTAAAGAAACCACCACTTATCTTAATGTCATAATAAAAATGATCAGTACAATGAATACACTAAAAATGGCAGAACTCCCATTGACTATAATAGGGCCAAGATGTCACCATATAACTCTCCATTAATAAAAGATACTTTGCCAGCAAACTAATTTTGTTTTTACAATGGTTGCCTGCTGAAATGCATAAGAATGTATATTTCAATTTATTTTAACCAGCATTTTTTTCCTGAAT
Organism: Mauremys reevesii; assembly: GCF_016161935.1. Classification (NCBI taxonomy): domain Eukaryota; kingdom Metazoa; phylum Chordata; order Testudines; family Geoemydidae; genus Mauremys; species Mauremys reevesii. Next base: position 169,757,445 of record NC_052624.1, on the reverse strand, counting down.
GAAAGTGAACTTAAAATAGATTTCAATGTAATGTTATGGTCTTACCACTCTTGCTGAAATTGCTCAATGGATTTCTGTATCTTAGCCCCCCTCAGATATCCAGAGGGTAGAATACAGCTTCTCAGACGTCTCTTGATAGTTTTCATATACTGATTCTGGTGAATACCTGATAAGAGCATTATTTTCTTGACAATGTAATTTCTTTTTCTAAGCTGACCACTGGAAATTTTCAAAAGGAAGTTAGTGCCTTCCAACATAAGCAGTCTATGGGCCCAATCTTGCTCTTAATGAGCCACAGCTGCCACAATGAGCCAACAGAACTTCAGCAGCATTACCCTGGGTTCCAACACCTGCTAACAGTGTGGGTCAACAGAAGAGCTCTGTCATCCTATTACAAACTTTCAAAAAAGCATCTTCCAAGAAATCAGGATCAAAAGGTGCTTCCAGGAAGTTATTACCTGAATAGTTTAGGTTGGAAGTACCTAGTTAAAGAACCAAAGGATATTTGCCTAATTATTTAATGTAGTATTCCTTTAAAAGTGTCTTATTGAAGTGACTCCCATTTCATACTAAGACAATGTCCCTTTTTCCTACGCTTTTGAGATGTTCTTTTCCATTCAGCCCGCTCAAAGTTTCATACAACTATTTGATTTTTATTTCTTTTACCTGCCATTGGATATTTTTTTGTAAATGTTTTCTGCCTGAACCTTCTTGGTAGGCCTGTCCATATTCATTTGCCTTTCATTCAGAATTCCACCTGAATTGAGAGAGCTGACTTGAGGAAAGGAGTTCATCCCCAGTCTAGAATCAGAGGCAAGAAGAGATTTGTACCTTTTATTATGTTAAAGAAATTGTTTTCAGCCAGCAGATGGAACGAATAATTTCAGACTATTTTCTGGAAGGTCAATTGTCATGTAAGTGGGCGTCCTTTGGCATCTACTAGGATCTATGAACCATAAGAGCAACTGAACCACATATAGAGCTTTTCAAACCACAAATTGTAATCTATTAGTGGGCTGTGGGTGGTTTTTTAATGAGTAATGGCCTCACATGGCTCCCAAATTCTCTACATGACATGCACAATACCCATTTCAAAAACTCCTTAATTACCACTACACAACTGACCGGGTAGTGTTCTCTAAACTCTACATACCCTCCAAATGCCTGCCTGCTACAGCTATCCCTCAACAGTGGGCCCTTTCCAGTGGCCAGATCTGATCAAGACTCAGGCTCAAGACCCTAGCCATAAAGGGTTTAGCAAACACTGTTTAATATTTCTCCATCCTCCAAGGAGGAAAAGATCAAATTGCTACTGTTAAGCCACTTGGGCAGACCCCATCTTCCATCTTGGCTGAAATGGTTTATTTGGAATATCCTACTCCAAATTAAAAAATAAAGAGAAGACAGACGTGACAAAGGTAAAGTCAGGGGGAAAAGTGGGGAGAGATAATTACATCTGAAATATCTCATTCAAGCCAATTAGCAATACAAAAACCTATATTTGGGAATGTTTTAACATACTTTATATATTCAGGGTTTGGCTACACTGGAGCTGGAAAGTGTAATTTCCAGGTTGGGTAGACATACCTATGATAGCTCTGAGCGAGTTAGCATACTAAAAATATGTGCAATCCCATTTGAAACCCTAGGTACATAGCTGGGTGGCTAGCCCCTCCCACCACCTGTGCAGCTGCTGCTACATTGCTATTTTTTTGGCACACAAGTTCAATCAAAGCTAGCATGGAAATTATACCTCCAGCTCCAGTGTAGACATACCCTTGGAGTACACATTTAGGGCCGGATCCAAAGCCCACTGAAGTCAATAGGAGCCTTTTCATTGGATTAGAGGGACCCTAATGAACACCACTGCTGTACAGTAGCCTTTATGTACATTTATTTCAGGAGAAATCATACAAAGTACTGAGCACTTCTTGCTTGGTGCTGAGTATCCTCAGTGGGAGTTGAGGGCACTCAGTATCTCTCAGGAAGTGCTCACAGTAGGATCGGGTCCCAATGATTATAAATCCAGAAATGGCCTTTGAAATAAAACCAGACCAGAGTTCCTCCAAGTCTTTTAATCTTTTGAGGCTTATTATACTATTTTTGTCTGGAGCGGCCAAAAGGAAATAAGTCATATCTTCTCACTCTTGCCGCAGTCTTGAAAAGGAGTAGCATCTATGGATTGTACATCATGCTCTGACTCTTTCAGTATTCTGTCATTTGATTGGTTGTTGATTCCACTTTCCAGATTCACTCAGTCATCAAAGTCCTGTTGGATGCCACCATCTGTCGGAAAATACAAGAGGCACAAGGTCTAAGAGTTGATTCTCATGAGAAAGAGTGTAATGAGAACAGGAAATGGCACACCAGGAATCCATTCTTAGGACAGACTATAGTAGAAGAGAACAAACCCTTATTGTAGTTCATACAGTTTTAACTTTATATTCCTTGTGATCATCCTTTGATTCATTCTCTCTCTCCCTCCCCACTCCATTCCCATCATAGGCCTGGGAAACAGGATATTTTGTGAAATTCTTCTTTCCGGTGAGAGGCTACATGACATCTTTAATTAGTAACTCAGAGCCATTGACTCTAACAGGAGAATGAATGAAGAAATAAGTTGTCAAAGATATTTTGTTTGGGATTTAAATACAGACCTCTTTGGGCTACACTTAAGATAGCCACTTGCCTGCCATTTACTATGACTATTTATGTTAATTTAAAAAACTAGATTTTACTCAGCTATCACAACATTTTTTCACACTGGGTGAGTGGGCAAGAAGAATTTTGCAAGGCTCATTTAAAGCTTAATCTTTCTAGTGTCTAGGGTGGGAAACTCAGCTGAAAAGACTATGTTGTGTGAGAGTGAGCACCTCCTGCTTCCCCCAAGGGTCAATGTCAACCAGCTGACTTTTCACACAGAATAAGGTGGAGTATTTCTCCACAGAGTTCACTCTGGAAGCTACCATTATCCAGCTGAGATTTGTAACCTGCTGAGCAAGGTTCCCTAGACAGCTAATCAATAGTAACAAAACTTTGATCAGAAACAGCTCTGGGTATAAAGCCTTTCCTGAACAGAGACCAGCTATGCCAACTATGTTTTACCTTGCAAAGTGAATAAAATCAAACCACCAAACTCGTGTCGCTTGTTACTCAGGGGCCACCCTTGCAGCACTGCTGAAATCAATGGAAATTTTGAAAATGGCTTAAATGTGAGTAGGATCAGGCTGTTAATTCAGATTTGAATGGGGACAGTCCGGCAGCCTTCAAAAATCATGATTCTCCACTGCCTTGTCCTCTATGTAGTTATTCATAAAGAGTAGATGTAAAATGCAACCAAATCAGAATGGGCAGTCACTGGGCCTGATTCTCCAATGCCTTACATCATGTGCAATCATTTACACCAGGGCAAAGTGAGAGCTTAAAGCCACCATTCTGATGTGGTAGCATTTTACATCCCCTTTGTACACATGTAAATACCCACATCAGGAGCAAGACAGTGGAGAATCAGGCGCTGTATGTCTAGTACTACAACAGCGTATTCAGCTCTAAAACCATGAGAGGGTAAACCTGGAGAATTTCAGAATGAGGGCGAGGTCTGGTATTGACACATTTCCATATCCAAACTTGAACAAATGTGGGTGGCTACACCCAGGTGCACTGCAAGAGAGTGGAGAACTAGGCCCGGAGTCAAGGCCTGTCAGCTCTTAAAATAGACTATATAATAAATCTAAAAATGTCTTAGAGCTCGTCTACATGGACTTTTAGTTTGAGGCAAGCTAGAGTATGAATCTACTCCACACTAGCTGGCTGCATGGACGCTGCTGATGTACACTAACTGTTCCTTAGTGCACTTTGAGGTATCCTGCTTTGAAATAGGACTAGATCAATGTACACTAAGGACATGTTAGTGCACATCAGCAGGGTCCACATGGACAGTTAGACTAGTGCATGGCAGACTAATGCAGGTAGATACATACCTCAGGTTGCTGTGAATTAAATGACAAGCCCCGAGACAAGTGAATACAACAACATTTCTTTTATGCTAAAATTTTGTGTGACAAATGCACTAACTTTTACCTCACCTTGCCACATCAAGATAGCTGTCCACAGGTTTTCAGGGCTCCATAAGCAAGTAAAGCAAATGGAGCCTTTCCTCCTGTTCCAATTAGATCTAATCAAAACGCATGAATGTGCTTGGTCATACTCATACTGGAGCTGTATGTACAAAGTAAGGTTTGTTCATCCTGGTAAACTGGTTTGCTGCAGAAAATAGAAACTGCTACTGCTAATAAATGAGCCTGTAACTCTAATCAAGGATTATTACTGTGGGAGCATTACTAATGGCTTTAAGTGTCTTTATCACATCCTGTAAAGTGTTATCAATCAAACTACAGGTTTAGAGCAGGTAAATGCCGTAGCTCTGGGCAACAGATAAGCTCAGAAAGAAATTTTATTAACATTGTTCTCTAAATAAAGTTTCCCTTAGGAAAGTGTCAGGTGATCAAAGTTAGCATAAGAGATTTTTTTGGGGGGGAAAAAGACCTTTAGACTTATTCATAATATTTCTCCCGAGACATTTTCAGGACCATTTCCACTACCCTCAAAGATGGAAGCTAGAGCCTGGACTGAATTTTCTTTTTTTAAATTGGAAATAACTAAGTTATACCCGGTATAATGTGCAAAGTTATAACTAAAAAGAAATAATTTTTACATTCTCTCAAAAAGAACAGCAGTTGTGAAGAAATGAAGCATTATTCCTCAGTTTCATGATGAAAACCAGATGTCTTCATACATTTACAACAGGGTCTGCCCTTTTTAAAATAAGACATGGCTGGCGCTATTATTAACATTATGACTTGAAATTTACATCAAGAGGAGATCATGCGTACTAGAACCAAATGAGCTTTGAAATACGCCTCAGACACCCAAAATGAAGACGAGGGGATATTACACAGGTACATATACTTACTGTAATAGGGTCTAATGCATAGTGTTTGGCTTGGTACAATCTTATGGTACACTGAGAGTTATGCATGCTTCATGTAAAGAAGGTATAGAATTCAATTTCAGTGCTATAATTGAAAACTACTATAAAATTCCACCATTACTGTTACGCTATAAATTACATGTGTTCTTGATTCCTCAGACCCCTTTTATGAGTGCCAAGTGACTCAGTGGGTTCAGGGTTTAGTCTTTCATCTGGGTTCAAATCTTGCCTGAGGTCACAAGTGAAAATGAGTTCGGTGGTCTCATTCTAGTCTCCATTTGTATTCATCCCAAAAACACTGGCATGATCCGCACTCTTTCTGCTAAAAAGAGGGCTTAGCAGGACCGGACTGAAGTATATTGGCAGAGCTGTTTGAGAAAACTTGCATAGCATTTGCCAGGCTTTTGTGGTCTGTTTCCTTTTTTCAAAATGCAAATATAACTTTCACTAAGGTCATTGAAAGTTGCTCGTATTGTGAGAGGAGATGAGACCCCTTTGCCTGGCTCTAATTAGGATCATTAATCCTTGTTTTGGTAAACTTTAAGTCCACAAGTTAAACTAAGACTTATTTTAGATTACGTTTTTTCCCATACAGGTTCTCACTTTTGAGAGGCTGGAATTACCAGAAAAACACATCTCCCCCAAATCTTAAATGTGTTTTAAAAAGAACCAAGACACTGCATGGTAGCCCAGGACTACATATTGATATAATCTGCCAAGAACAGGACAAATCAGGCACCAAATTGTGCCTGAGTCACACTTTATTCCCTATTTCCACCCTTGACCTACACAGGAGGAGGGGAATAATCCATTACTGGTCTGGATCAGTACTAGCAGACTACTCCCCTGGAGAAAGGAGAAAACAAAGGAACAGATTGTGACTCTCAGAGTCACAATGTATTCCCTGCCTATACCTGGGCAGTGCAGCTATGTTGTGCAGGCGAGGGAGCAGTGTTGGTTCCCCCCATTCCCTCAGTCCTGACCACCTGTGCAAGTGGGGAACAGCAGCCCTACACAGTGGAGAAAGGGGCACAACACACTCTCTTAGTTCCCTACAGGTTGTCATAAAGGCAGGTGAGAATTCTACCCACAATAAGTCATGTAATAGTCCTTTGCACTCTCATAGCACTCATCATCCAAAGGTCTCAATTCAGTTAAAAATGTAGCTAAGTAACACTATAGCCATTTTACAGGCTGGGAACCGAGGGGGAGAGAAATCAAGTGGCTTGTGTAAGGTTAGTCACAGGTCAGAGTTGGGAATAGAAACCAGAACTCCTGAGTCTCAGTTCTGAACTCTAATCACTAACTAGCCCATGTTGTGAGAAGCAGTAAGCTGAGAATTTGTGAGGTTTTGTGGAAAAATATGTGCTTTGCCAGGATTTTTTTTTAAAATCCCTAAACAAAAGAAACTGAGATGCAGGCAGATTTGTCCTAACACCATTCACTACATCCAAGAGCGAACGCACCCCCTTGGATGTACACAGCAGTACTTTATACAAAATGCAGTTTTGAAGTGGCAACATTTTAGTTAGTAGTTTCATTCTACTGTAGGTTCCATTTAAACATTTGTTGATAAGATAAACGTTTCCACTTTCACAGCAAAATCCTATATTAATCCTCTCAGCAATCACAATGAAATACTTTCACATTCCTTATCCAGTTACTTCACTATTTTCATAAAGGCAACTCCCTCAAACTGTTAATTCAGGGAGTAGGATAAAAGTAATTATTTACCTGATCCCATACTGGAGGTGGGTTGACACCAAAACCTTGATTCTGAACCCTTTGCATTTTGGAGGCGATCACTTCAAATGCATAACCTCAGATTCAAGCTGGCCACTATGATTTTGATCTCAAGGTTAGACCTAAAAAGAGAACAGTCCTCTTTTTCAATCCTGGTTCAGAGATGGTTGAAAATCATGGAAGTACATCTGGCACAATACTAGTGCTGTAAAACCTCTGCCCACACCCCTAGCTCTGACTTACTCTCAGACCCAAATCCAAGCCTAAACCTAGATGTGATCTAGGTCAAATCACTGCCTCCTCAGTGCATCTGTATCACAAAGTGACATGACTGGGCAGCTTGGACCCCAAACAGATACTGCTGGAAAATCTGGGAAAGCAGCAGCATAATATTTTGAAACACCCATGCAGGTGAGGGGAGAGAGACTTTTTTATGTTGTAATTTGTTGAATCTTCTCTTCTGTTTCCGGTGTAAGAAGGAAAATGCTCATGGCCCACGGAGCAAGATTTTTAAAGGTATTTAGTCAGAAGCCTAGTGGGATTTTCAAAAGCCTGGCAAACTGTTAGTGGGACCACTGGATGGTGAAAGCACTAAAGGAGCACTTAAGGAAGACAACACCATTGTGGAGAAGCTAAATGAATTTACATCAATCTTCACTGCAGAGGCTATGGGAGAGATCCCCATACCTGAGCAATTATTTTTAAGTGACAAATCTGAGGAACTGTCCCAGATTGAAGTATCAATAAAGGAGATTTTGTAACAAATTGATAAATTAAACAGTAATAAGTCACTAGGACCAGATGGTAATCACCCAAGAGTTCTGAAAGAACTCAAATACAAAATTCTGGAACTTCTAACTGTGGTATGTAACTTTATAGGTTAAATCAGCCTCTGAACCAGAAGACTGGAGGATGGCTAAGGTAGTGCCAATTTTTAAAAAAAGGCTCCAGAAGTGATTATAGAAATTACAGGCCAGTAAACCTACTCCATTACCAGACAAATAATAAAGAAAAAATTGTCAGACATAGATAAACGTGATTTGTTGGGGAAGAGTCAACATGGCTTTTGTAAAGGGAAATTATGCCTCACCAATCTATTAGAATTCTTTGAGGGAGCCAACAAGCACGTGAACAAGGGAGAGGTAGTAGATACAAGTATCAGAGGGGTAGCCGTGTTAGTCTGGATCGGTAAAAGCAGCAAAGAGTCCTGTGGCACCTTATAGACTAACAGACGTATTGGAGCATGAGCTTTCGTGGGTGAATACCCACTTCATCGAATGCGTACATCTGTTAGTCTATAAGGTGCCACAGGACTCTTTGCTGCTAGTAGATACAGTGTACTTGGACTTTCAGAAAACCTTTGACAAGGTCCCTCACCAAAGACTCTTAAGCAAAAAAGCAGTCATGGGATAAGTGAGACGGTCCTCTCATGGATCAATAACTGGTTAAAAGACAGAAAACAAAGGGTCAGAATAAATGGTCAGTTTTCACAAAGGAGAGAAATTAATAGGAGGGTCCCCCAAGGATTTGTACTGGGACGTGTGCACTTTATCATATTCGTAAATGATCTGGAAAAGAAGGTGAACAATGAGGTGACAAAATTTGCAGATGATAAAATAATTATTCGAGAGAGTTAAGTCCAAAAATGACAGCAAAGAGTTACAAAGGGATCTCACTAAAGAGGGTGACTGGGTGACAAAATGGCAGATAAAATTCAATGTAGATAAGTAAAAAGTAATGTACATTGGGAAAAAAATCCCAGTTATACATACAAAACAATGGGATCTAAGTTAGCTGTTACCATTCAAGAGATCTTGGAGTTATAGTGGAGAGTTCCCTGAAAATATCTGTGCACCATGCAGCAGCTGTCATAAAGGTGAACAATGTTTTGAACCAGTAGTAAAGGAATATACGAGACAAAAATATCATGATGCCACTCTATAAATCCAAGGTACTCCTGCACTTTGAATACTGCAGACAGTTCTGGTCGCCCCATCTCAAAGAAGATATTAAAATTGGAAATGATGCAGAGAAGGGAAAAAAAAAGATTTGGGGGATGGAACAACTTCCATATGAGATGAGATTTAAAAAAAAGGTTCATCTTAGAACAGAAATGACTAAGCTATAATGAGGTCTACAAAATAATGAATGGTATGGAGAAAGTAATTACAGACATGTTGTTTACCCCTTCATGTAACACAAGAACTAGGGGGTCAAACAAAAAGAAGTACTTCTTCATGCAATGCACAGTAAACCTGTGGAACTCTGGAACTTATTGCCACAGGATGTTTTGAAGGCAAAAAATATAACTAAAGTTAAAAAAAATTAGATACGTTAATGGAGGATGTGTCCATCAACGGCTACTAGCTAAGATGAACAGGGATGCAAGCCCATGTTCTGGGTGCCCCTAAACTTCCAACTGCCATTAGCTGGGACGTGACAATAGGGGATGGATCACTCAAAATTGCCTCATTCCCTCTGAAGCATCTGGCTCTGGCCACTGTTGGAAGACAGGATACTCTGCTAGATGGACCCAGTATGGCCACTCTTATGTACCTCAGATGCTTACTCCCATTGAAAGTTAATTAAACTTAGGCTCTTAATTCCCTGTTGAAAATAAGATTTAGGTCTTGCTATGCTTAGTGGAGTAACACCCAAGTACCTTTAAAAATACAGCCCTAAGTGATTAAGTCACCTTTGAAAATGGATTATAGGCTCCTATCTCGTTTAGATGCTTTTAAAAAATTATATAAATACCTCAACTCTACATGTATCACCAAACACCATGAGGCCTGATCTTGATTAAGTCACGGGTGTGCCACTGCTGTTAGCATTCTATGATAGCATGACTGAGATGTAACTTAATTATTTTAACTGTTATCTTCATTTTACAAGGAAACTTTATTAAAAAATCCAAATTGGAGAGGAAAATGAATATGGCTCATAGTTCAGCAAGTTGTAGTATTATTAAATATTTTATAATATAGTGGTGTCTAGAGGTCCCCAATCAGGATCAGCATTCGAATGTTCTAGGTGCTGTACAAATATAGTTTGGCTGGGTTTCTCTCTTGAGCAGCTTAGAAGACAAGTGACTTATGAAAAGGTGATCAGAAAGGTGATCAGTAAAATACATACAATTGTATGTGCATATATACAATTGTTACTATTATAAATATAAATTCTCAACAGCCCATGTAGCTATCATAAAGTGGCTGATAAATGCATCATGGCAGAGGTGGGTCTTGAGGATGGATTTGAAGGAGTGGTTGGCCTTGCAGATAAATTCAAGCAAGGGCATTTAATGTGTAAGGGGCAGTGTGGAAGAAAACATTTGTGTGAGAGGCTGACAAACAGGCATCTGAGACTGGTATCACCGAAGTACTGAAGCACTTGCCTGAGGATTTGTCATATTGTGTCAAACCATTGATCCAAGTCCAGTTTCATGCCTCTGGAAATGGCCGCGGCCCACACCCAATGCTTCAGAGGAAAGTAAAACTTTTCTGCCCTCTTTCATAATTCACAGAGTTGATCAAATTATTCTTCGGAAGTTTATCCTTTTTCCTTTGTTTGTGGAATGACCCTGATTGCTGCAGATCTATTTGTCATTTGTAAGTAGTCATTCAATAGTCTTGAGGAACAAATTTCAATCTACTGCTTAGTCATAAATTCTCCAATTAAAATTGTTATGGAACCCATCTTGCAAGGTTCTAGTCAAACAAAACCTTTCATTCAGCCCAAAACAACTTTTTGAACTCTTTGGTTAAAAACATTGTTCTGGGTTGATCTGAAATTATTTTTTCATTTTGTGTTGCTTTTGTTTGGTCACTGAACCAAAATATCAATTATTCACATAGCTCTAGTCCTGAGTGGCCTCAACTACCATCAATTTCAATAGCATCTAAAGAGGCACTCAACATGTCAGTGGATAAGGCCCTACTTGCAAAAAAGGAGATGCCTTCACTTGTGCATTTAACAACTCTTCAAGGTTCATGATCATACAAGGTAATACAAATTTTAGTACTTTTGTACTCAACACTTAAACATGGAGGAAGCAGACACACTAATCTCTAATTAAAGTTGGTTGGTGCCATTTATTTTCTAATGAATGCCATAGTACAGTTTCTTACAAACTGATTGGTCAATTTGCTGCTGTATATCATCAGGGTGACTTAATTGCTAATTATAATAATAACTCCAAAGTCAACAGCAGAGTCACAGCAAGGTTAAATAAACAGTATAAAGTTTGTGGGATAAAAATAACTGTCTTGTGACTAAAGAGTAGTAGTATTAGACATCCATCATAAAATCTGGTTGTAGTGAAAAATTCTTTTGTTCAGGAGGTATTTTCCCCTAAATTGACTGCTGTGTCCTGGTGACATGCCCTTCAGAATCCTCACCGTTCTATTTCCATACACAAGTACTAGAACATGTACCTTCAGTTTGTTCTTTTTACTTTAGATTGAGAAAAATATGAGATAAAAATAAAGTCTCCATGACAGATAGCTCAGAGTGCAAGAGTTACTCTGTAACAGAAGCCATCTTGAACTGATTCGTTAAAAATACCCCTGCAGGATGTCTAGGTGCATACTTTCACACTTAAATGTCCAGACTAGAATTTTCAAAGCACCCAAATGACTTAGGATCTGCAGTACTGTTTTCAAAAGTGACTTAGGCCATTAGGAGCCTAACTCCTATTGACTTTCAATGAGACAGAGGGTATGTCTACACTTGTATGAATGTGATCTACCCATGGGTGGTTGCCATAAGCAAAATTCTGGAAATAATAGCTGGATTTGAGAGGATGGAGTTTTCAAACCATTCAGGGACCGTCTGTGGCACCCATATCCCAATGCTTTGCCCACCAAAGGAACTTTATTCCCCAGAAATTACATGGTTCTCTACAGTGTCTGTGCCAACAGTTATTTTGGGGGATCTTGCACACTCGTTCATAACTTGGCTAAAAAAAAAATACCTCAACATCAATGACCCAGGAAAAGGGGGATTAAATTTAAAACTCCCCAGTAGCTGCAGACTGCTCATGGAGTGCACAGTTGGAAGTCTGAAAGCTCTTTTGCGAAGGGAACAGCTGTCCTGGGGCTGGTGGCCAGAGCCCCAGGCCCTTTATATCGCCACTGGAGCCCTGAGCAGCGCAGGCCAGGCGGTCTGGAAGGGCTGGCTGGGGGATGCTGACCCCCAGCCCTGCCCCGTCCTCCAGAGGCGCTGGCCCCGGCCCCGCACCAGTAAGTGTCTGTAGTTACTTTCACCCCTGGCTGTAAAGTAACCAGATCCCACCCATGTGCACACTGGTCCTAGCTCCCAGCAGGCAAGAGAAATCAGAGATGCCATATGTCCACACATCATGGCACAGCAGGGAGGTAGAAGGCAACAGCTGCCTGTGCAAGTGCTGGAAAAACACAAGAGAACATTGGCACATATCTGAGGAGCTTCATGTGAGGGTGTTGGTCCCCTGGAGTCATAGTCATTAGTTGTTTTTTTCCTGTGACTATTTACCCATTACAGAGAATTATGGAAGGTGCCTCCACTGGGTTAACACCTTATGAGTACGATTTGTACTATAGAGGGAGGCACCCGAGTTGTGTTGTGATCATTGTGCAACACTTCTGTGTTAATGTTCATGCTTGTTTCCCAGAACAGAGGCTTGTAAACAATCTGCTAATGATTTTATCAACATTTGGTTAAGGAGAGGGGAGGGGGTTCAGCTACTCTCCCCCTGCCCCCCCATACACACTGTTCATTGTGGGCAGTGCTAAGTGCACTTATGGCGCACTAAGCCCAAGATTGAAATAGATCAGGATTGGCAGGGGTGGGGTGTGTTTCATCACTCTTTAGATACAGATGCCTGTATTATTACTTTAAGTGGTTAGTAGTTCTACCCGCAACTCTCCTCACCCATATCCCCCACTTGCTACAGGGCTATGTTTCTGATTTTATGCCCAGCCCCCCTCCACTCCACCCCAAAACGATCCCTGAGCAAGACACAGTTATATTCATTTACCAGAAATTACAGGTGACAATCTCACATCTCTCAGGAGTTTTAGGCACAGAACACATTTTAATGGGTATATCTGAGATAAAATGTAGTGCTATTTAAACCCGGGGAACATTTTTTTCAGGCTCTGTTTATGAGTACTCAAACACATTCATGCACACAGCTATACTTTCACACTCTAAAAATAAAAAGGCTGGGACTGCGATGTCTCCCCATGAATAATAATAAAATAATAATAATTAATAATGAAATCAAGAAGCCAGCCACGGTGTCCTGCTGGCACAGTGATTCTCCCCAGTGGGTCTCCTTTGGGTGCACAAAGAGACTGGTAGAAGCTGTAGTGGCATGTTTGTTGATGTTGTGACTTCCTCTCTCCAAGGGTATCAGTCTTGGAGATTCTGGAATGTCAGTCTTTCCTCAGGTGGCTTGTCGACCCAAAAGGGAGGCTCCTTGGCCTCACTCTTGATTCTTATGGTTTGTGAATTGAGCTTACTCATTCTGGCAGTTCCACCCTTTGAGGTCTTTGGACAATTGTGCCAAAATTCACATTTTCAGATTGTAAATTCAGATTTTCGCTTCATGTTTCTTTTTGTCTCATCAAAGCTGACCAAGGAATCCACTCTAGACCTTAGAAACCTTCCTATCAAAAACATTGCTGAAACCAATATATCAAGTAAATACATTCTGGCTTCAGCAAAATATATATTTGCCAAAAATATATTTGGTTAAAAATGTTCCAACCAGTCTTGTTCTTGGGATGATGTTGTGTCACAAGTATATGGAAAGTTCAATACAAAAAATCCTATAAAAATAGCTGATTGGAAAAAGAACCCTAGCAACAACCAGTGACTCAAAATTAATTCATCAACAAAATTAAAAATAAGGTCAAACTTATGTTTAGTTTTATCACCTCAAGATCCTTCTTAGAGACAAGGCATTTGCAATTTATCTATTTTGAACTGGGCTATAAGTCACACATCTTATCTTCTGGAATCTTCACCTTGATAGAGGAAAGTTACTTTACAGACAAAACCCACTTGAAACATAAAATGTTCAATTTTCCATAGTGCTTGTATTTCCATTTAAACTAGTCCTTTCCCAGTATATACCTCACTGTTCACTATCAAGACTGAATGCCTTGACTTAAAAAGCTCCCTGCAACATTCAACACACACACCTCTTGAGGTTCACTAAAGTCTTGCTCCTGTCTTCAGAGTACTCAGCATTACTGGAATCACTGTCTACAGTTTCACTGAACTATGATAAATCAGCAATTTCTGTTCAGAGATTTGGGTGAATCAAGTCTACATTGTTAGTTTGTCTTAGAGCTGTCCAAAAAATGGGACTTTTCCCACATGAATTTTCACTGGAAAAATACCCTTTTGAAATATTCCTGTTTGGAAATAATGGTTTTCCTGTAGAAATATTTTTAAAAAATCTGTGGAAAAAACTATTTTTCCTCCTCTTTTTTATTTAAACTTTTGCCAGTTGGAAAACAGAAAAAAAATGGATTTCCTCCCCCAACTTTCTCACACTTTCCTACAATTCTCCAACTAGAAGAAAGTCTGTGTTACTTTGTCTTGGTTTAAGTGAGAAAGTTAAAAAATAGGAGAAAGTATTACTTTTAAAAGTGAAAATGTTTCTCTCAACTTTATAAAAAGATTTCCTCACTTTTCTAGGAGAAAAAAGTAAAACAGAGAAGGCAGGCCTTTTCCCACAATTTCATAATCTTTTTGTCAAAATTACTGAAAAAAGTTTGTGGATTTCTCCTTTATTGTTTAACACAATCAATTTTTTTTATTAAAAACCTTTTTGTTGAAAAAAAAAAATCTCAAAAACCACTCTAGTTTGCACTTCTGAGTTTCACTTTTTGAAAGAATGCAAAAAACACAAAGTGGCTCTTGGCAGAAACTGTTCTTTTGTTTGGTTTTGATCAAAATACTGCAAACCCACATTTCACATGGTTCCACCTAAACCTACACACTGGCCCTGGATCATCCAAAATTCATCTCAAGTTCACCAAAAGGTTTGCAAATCTGGCCCAATTATCAGGTTTACAATAACCCACCTCCCAAACAACTTGCTTGATTACGCTATTCTAGTTGCCAAGCAGAAAGCTAATATGAACTTCTCTGCGTGATCTAGTGTCTTCCCCCAGCACTATCCCAGAAGAACAAAGCAGCCTTTACCTCACATAAAGCAACTACACTACTTACAACGGAAGCAGTCTTCAGCCGCACCAAGCATAAGCTCAGCACAGACGAGGAAAGGGCAAGGAGTCACTCTTGCACTCCCCTGATCCAGATCTGACTGGAGAGGCAGCAAAGCCCCCTGTGTAATGTTTTGTTGTCTGTGTTATCACAGTGGGATCCAGTGTACAGTCACTTCCAATGACAGAGAAGAAACAGGGTATTGCTGGGGAAAAAAGAAGATTCTACAATTGCTAGTATCACTTTTTATATGTTCAAAAGCAGGGTTTATACTGTACTTACTCCAGCCCCGCGGGTCTTTCACTGGGATTTGGTCGATATTTCCAAGTTATTTAGCATTACAGTAGGGTAGACACCTATACATGCTCTCTCTTTTTTGGTGTGTGAGACATATTTTTAGTTTCCCTTTGCTAATACTATGGTTCCACTGCCCCACACACACCAGGATCCTTCCAGGCAAAGTAAATCTGGATAATTAGTGAAATCTGAGGCACATTAAACTAGGAAATTCAGGTCAAATCTGGTTTAATAAAGGAACATGTTTCAGGAGTGGGAAGGGTCCAACTGGGCGGTCCCGGGCTGCTGCTATTCCCCACCATGTGGGGTGGGGCTTTGGGCAATCCGGTGCAAGTTACAGCATCCCTCAGGGCTCCCTTAGCTAATACTGGGAACAAACTAGCCCCCAGGATTGCAGGGGCACAAGCTACCCTACTATGTGTCTCTGCAGTGGTGCAGGAATAAATTCATCCTCTGAGGGCTCATGCGAGGCACCCAAAACTGGGTGTTTCCGAAATTAGTGGATACTTCTGATGCTTTTCGCCTGTTTTAAATTAAAGCTTAAAAATTCTATATAATAAAATAAATAATAATAATAATAATAATAAAGGGAGTCAGAAGTGTACATGGAGATCCTATACCTTTGAACCCAATTCTCCCCTATGCCCCTCCCTCCCCTCTTACAACTCCTAAAAACAAATACAAGTATCTCCCCTTGAAATCAATGGGATTTACTCATATCCTTCAGGTGGAATAAATGCACCTGTAACAGGGTCGTACTCACCCCTGTGGCGCCTCCTGCTGGTGACTCTGGGGAATTAGCTCTTTCCAGCCTAGGAGCGCCCTCTGCAGGCCGGTGATCCACCTGTCTGTTACTACTTGCTCCGTGTCCCTCCCAGGACCCCGGTGCCCCTTTAACCTTAACTGGGTCTCCCCCTCCCCAGGGGAACCCCCACCCTACTATCCCCACTTTGCCTCAGTGTTGGCTACTGCCAGTCATTATCTAGCCCCACACTCTGGGGCAGACTGCAGTATCAGCCTACTCATCACAGGCAAAGGGGTTTGGACCTGCTGCCTTGGCCTACCCCTGGGTTGCCCCTTGCAACCCCCCCAGTACCTTTTAGCCCTCTGCTAGGCCACAGCCTGGGGCTTTCCAGGCCAGAGCTCCCCAGCTCCTTAGCCTGTCCCCAGCCCTGCTTCCCTCAGGTACTTGGTCTAGCTCCCTGCAGCCAGGCCCATCTCTTTCTACAGGCAGAGAGAGAGACTGTCTGTGCTTCTGGCTTCCCTGGCCTTTTATAAGGCCCTGGGCTCAGTTTGGGGTGTGGCCCCCAGCTGCAGCCACTCCCCCAATCAGCCCAGCGAAAAGCCCCTTCCCAGGGCTGTTTTAAAGCCCCAAAGGGCAGGAGCGGGTAGCCACCCTGCTACACACCTCCCCCGTTAAAACCCCCACCCCAGGGGATCATGGGGCCTTCTGGCCTGTGCGACTCGGAGGTGTCCTGCCAGCCGCATCCGCTTCTCCTCACTGTCCTTCAGTGTGAAGGCCAGGGCTTCCTTCTCCTGGCGGGCTTTTTGGAGCTCTGCCTGTGCCGTCTGCTGAGCCCACTCCGCAGCCTCTAGCCGCGCCCGCAGATCCTAGTCCCCCAGGCAGTCTTCCTGACCCTTCACACTCAGGGTCTGGGTTCCTACAGTCCTCTTGTCCACCCCCACCTGGGTCCCGGCCTCCTGCTGGGCCCAGTCCATTTGGGTCTCCTTCTCCACGACCTCCCTGGCGATGGTTTGGGTCTGACCCTCTCGCAGGGTCCCCACCGTCCCAGTTGCAGTCCTCACCACCTCCCCTGGGTGGCCCACTGGCTGGTCAGCCATTCTCTTGGCTGCCTCCAGCTGCGTTGCCCTCCCCAGTAGGGGGCAGTCTTTCTTCAGGTGGCCCAGCTCCCAGCAACGCCGACAGGCTCCCCGCCTCGGTGTTGCCTGGGCCTCCTGCTTCTTCCCATTGTCCCTCCCTGGGCCAACCCTTCCTGGGTTGCCCTGGGTCGTGTTCCTTGGGGCCAGGCAGTCCCGCCAAAGGTGGCCCTGCCTCCCACAGGCCCAACACACCCGCAGCCGCCTGGGTTCCTTTACCCAGCGCGCTGTCTGAGGGACTGGGTGTTGTCCCAATCTGGGGTGAGGCACCCTGCCCCCCAGCCCCATAGGGACAGTCTTGTTTTATGTGCCCGCTCCTGGCATAGACGAAACAAGTCCTTAGTTCTGCCCTAGGCCTCCTGGCCCTAGAGCCGGGCTCCTCCCTTGGCGGTTCCTCCTGAACACCTGCCGCAGGAGCTTCCGCAAGGCCCGCTGTTCCTCCACCAGCTGGGCCATCTGTCCTTGGAGGGCCCATTGCGCCTCCCGCAGTCCCTGTGGGTCATCAGTCCTCTTCCACTGGGGTGCTGACTCCAAACCCCACCCACGGACAACGCCTGGAGTCTCCGCAAACAAGACCCCAGTGTAACAGGGATCCATCACCCCTGCCTCAGTTTCTCCACCTTCTTAATGTCCAGGCCTTAGTTCCACAGTTCTTGCCCGGGCCCCTTGTATCAGGGGCGGACCGCTAGTGCCTGCATTCTCCACCACGTGTAACAGGGTCGTACTCACCCCTGTGGCGCCTCCTGCTGGTGACTCTGGGGAATTAACTCTTTCCAGCCCAGGAGCGCCCTCTGCAGGCCGGTGATCCACCTGTCTGTTACTACTGGCTCCATGTCCCTCCCAGGACCCTGGTGCCCCTTTAACCGGGTCTCCCCCTCCCCAGGGGAACCCCCACCCTACTATCCCCACTTCGCCTCAGTGTTGGCTACTGCCAGTCATTATCTAGCCCCACACTCTGGGGCAGACTGCAGTATCAGCCTACTCATCACAGGCAAAGGGGTTTGGACCTGCTGCCTTGGCCTACCCCTGGGTTGCCCCTTGCAACCCCCCCAGTACCTTTTAGCCCTCTGCTAGGCCACAGCCTGGGGCTTTCCAGGCCAGAGCTCCCCAGCTCCTTAGCCTGTCCCCAGCCCTGCTTCCCTCAGGTACTTGGTCTAGCTCCCTGCAGCCAGGCCCATCTCTTTCTACAGGCAGAGAGAGAGACTGTCTGTGCTTCTGGCTTCCCTGGGCTCAGTTTGGGGCGTGGCCCCCAGCTGCAGCCACTTCCCCAATCAGCCCAGCCAAAAGCCCCTTCCCAGGGCTGTTTTAAAGCCCCAAAGGGCAGGAGCGGGTAGCCACCCCGCTACAGCATCCCACCCTGCATGTATAGAAATTCAGCTCATATGTATTTTTAGTGCCTAGCTCCATGCTCATTAGCTTCATGCCATAACATGACCTAGGAAAGCCACTGTTTCAAGGTATGGAAAGTCTCCTTGCTGCCTGTTAGCGTTAGCTGTGTAAAGCATCAGCAAGCACAAAGAGTCCGGCGTGCCTCCACTGATACAGCTTCCATTTAGGAGCTAAACTCATGGTAATCTCCTAGCATCGAGTTGATCTACAATAGGAAAATCTCATTTATAACCTTGCTTCACATCCAGAAGTACTGTGCATGTGCATATACCTGTGTGTGTATATATATATATGATGTGGCCTGTTTTCAGGGGTGACTGGTTGTTCAATATTTGGGTGCCCATGCTGAGATGCCTTAAAGGGGCCTGATATTCATAAAGTGCAGAACACTCACCATCCGATGAAAATCAGACCCCTTTAAAATGTCTCAAACTGAGGCAACCGAAATCGCTAGTCACTTTGAAAATGCAGGCATACACACATGTATGTACTTACGGAGACACGTGCATGGAGAAGAGGGGTGAAGGTGTGTCACTGTTTTACAACATGAAATATGCTGGAGTGATTTCCCCTCCACACACATTAATTTGTTGACATACATCTATGGTTCAAGAACTTAGACTACTGACCTTGAGGCAATAATGTTAAAATCTAAAAATACACAATCTAATCTCTTCTGAATGCTGTAAAAAGAATTTCAGAGAGAGATGTGGACAAGTAATGGGAGAGCAATAATGAAGTGGAGTGCAAAACTACACAAAGGAATGGACCCAGTTACTCTTATCCTTGTACCTTATCCTCTCTCCTGTTTCCTTTCCCATATAATCAAATACTTTCCTATGACAGTGTTTTCTGTATTTGAGTCCTAATCAACTTGGTAGTAACACAAATTACTCAGTGCAGCATTCAGAACTCTAATTGAGGAGATACAGAGGTAAAACTGATCTTATGCATAGAAAAAATAAAAAGGTTGTTTATCTATATATAAAGCTTTCTTCTTCAGACAATCACTTTTCACCACCTTGGGATTTTATGGTGCAGCCATCCCTCATATTAAGCAATCTCTTGCACGTCTTTGGAGACCTCACTAAAATATCCCTACATTATCACAAATCTGTTCCACTATTATTAGAAAACCCACCACCAATTTTTGTCAGTCAATTAACCTGTTTTAAATAACTACTCAAGAAATGTTAGCTCTTAATATGTCATCATGTACATGACACTGAAACATATTGCCCCTTGTGAAATAGAGTACAACTGAAATTGAATATCAGGGGGTGTATTTATTAGTAGTTTAATATAATTCTCAATGTAAAATTAACAAACAAGGAAAGATGTCTGCATCTCCGTGGTCTCCCTTAGCAGTCTAATCCTGCAGCCCTTACTCCACCAAACCTATCTGAAGCCTGAGTAAGGACTGCAGGATCTGGCCTTTAACCTAATATAGTGAAGCTGACTAGAAGCCATAAACAATGGTGTTAGAACTACAATTAATTTAGACATTGAATGTGTTTGCCCCTCCTTTTCCAACTGAGTTTAAGTCAAACACCACATCTTTTTTAACCAAACTCTTATGGGATAAAAACAAATCATATATGTTTTTTAAAAGTTACTATTCCCTGAAGTCATGGACAGGGTGAATTTCCCCCTATATTATTGCACATCATTTATTTTAGGACTAGGTTTATGGAGGTTGGAAGGAAGTTCTGTGAAGCTGCTACATTGTGTCAATATTTTAAATGAATTGTTATAGAAGTTTAGGATACTCTCCCTGTACTGTTCCTTTCCTGGCTGAACCCCTTTTGTTCCGTCAGTGAGAGATACTGGATCTTTTTGTTAAAAGTTTAACTGAAAAATATAAACATTGAAAGCCAGTTTGAAAAGAAAGAAGAACTGCCAGGCCAGTGCCAGTGATTATTCCTTCTTTACCCTGTCCCCAACTCTCACCTTACACATGCTCCAATATTCAGTGGTCAAACTGGTGGAAAACAAATCAGTTGTATCCCCTTCCACAAATTTCTGTTGTGCTCCAGCTTTTCATCCATCTTTCTGCCACCACGATCTCTGAGGAATACATCATTCCCACCTGTGCACCTTAGTCTGAGAACTGCTGATATGTCGGGGAATTAACTGGGTGAAAAAGAATTGGAACTGCAGTTTAATAAAATTGTGACAGGCTAGTTGAAGCAGGACGGGATCCCGCAATTTGAACTCCTTTGATGCACTTTATTGTCAAATAGAAAAGTATATATAAAGAATTCCCCTTTAAAGGCAAAACAGAGATACAATGGGGCTTTCCTCAACCTAAGTCCAAAAACAAAGTATAAAGCCTGGTTCGCTTCAGCCAAATACAAGACACAGACCTAGTATCTGATTCACTTCAACCAAATTCCAAAGAGTAAGAGAAAGACACCTTGCATTTCTCTTTGGTTTTCTTGCAGTTCTTCTCCTAGAGTTTTTTCTTCCTATGAGCAAAGGAGATAGAAGGGATATACAGAGGGCTAAAATCAACATCTGCAGAAGGAAGTTCATGGTCAGGGTTGTACTACAGACCACTGGTGAAGGTTTTCAAACTGTGAGAGAACACTGCATGGTCTATGCCAGGCTCCCACAAGATCCATAGATGAAAGCCTAGTCAAGTTACCTTGCCTCTGAGCCTGTTTCCTCACCTTTAATTTGAGGTCATAATATTTACCTATCTCAGACATGACAAAATATTATTTGTCAAACTCTCTGTATTAGTAAACATGTTCATTCTGGTAGTGCCTATGAACTAACCAAGAACAGGGCTCCATTGGGCTAGGTGCTATACAAACACGGCATAGTAGATGGCCCTTGCCCTGAAGAAATTACAATCAAAATAGACAAAATAGAGGATGGGGAAAGGGTTAGAAGACAAGTGAAAAACATTAAGGCAAAGTTATGACTAGAAGTCCAAGCTCCCAGACCTCTCCTAATTCTTCTGCACCAGGTAGCTCCTCAAGGACCACCACCAAAACAACACAATTCATGATACGAGATGAGCACCTTTGTGTTATCATTAATGGCTGAGTTCCATGTGGACTTCGTTATGTCCATCAGACCTTTGGGGAAACCTTACAGATTCCAAGGGAATCCATCCTAGCAACCATGTTGCTAATTTGGTAGTAACTTTAAAAAAATATTACAGGACCATTCTCAAAAAGAGACAATAAAACTTGTCAAGGACTTCTGACTAAGCCACATTGACTGCAAAGGAAGCTGCAGGTGCTAAGCATGTCTGAAGATCAAGCAACTTTTATTTAGGTGCCTTACTGTGGTTTTAGGAGCCATGTTTTATCACTCAGGATAAAATTTGGCCAGTAATGAGTTTCAAACTGCTTCTGCTTTTCAGAGGGGACGCTGCTAATGTTAGCAAGTTGACCTTCTGCCTTTATCTCACTGCTACATTCCTTTGGGTCTCCAGGTCCCTTCAGACTCTCTTTCCCCCAGGGGTGCACCTCCTCATCCCCTTCTCTTCTCCCCCCCCCCAAAAAAAAAAAGAAAGAAAAAGGAAATAGGAATGGGTTTCTATCTTGGATTCCCCCCCCCCCCATCCATATATCTCTGTGAGACACTCTGCGAGGGGAGATTTGCAACGCATCCTGCTGCCAGATTCTGCTCTGCCTTCCCCCGGCCCTCAAAGATGGGACTGAAAGCCAGTTTCCAAAAAGAACAGAGTTCTGTGTCTCTTCTACAGCCCCCGCACAGGACAGGGCAGCCTGGCTTGGCCTGACGCATCCTTGGTTGGTTCTTTTGTAGAATTTTGACAGCAGCCTGCTCTCTACACCTGCATGCTGAATACACCTGTATGAATCTTTACTCGAGTGGTGCCCTTCATCCAAATCTCTCCCCGGCAAAGTACCACATCTGCATATGCACTGCGGTCTCCTTTGGGGAACGGCTAGAGTAGAACCTGGTAGACTGAGTAGTCTTTCCCAGGTGTCAAACACTAGCCTTCCCGCTGAATCCATCTGGAGCTCTGAGTTCAGGGCACCTGAAATCACAATGGTCCAACTTCCTGCTTGCATCTAAAATGCTTTGTTGTCGTAGAGAGTCAGAAGAGGTTAAATAGGCATCCTCCACCTCTTTGCCTGTCCACGCTGTCAGACAAAGTGCTTTTTCTACATGCATTATAAAGTTTGGTTAGGGTTTAAGCTGCCTTGACCAATATTTTTATGCATGTTGATATTTAATTGAAAATTATGACTGAGATGTAATCCAAGTTATTTTTTCTGAGCTCAGACATTGCCAGCTCTGTAATTTGATTCATTTTAACATAAGGCAAAATATATTTTGGCGTCAAGATATGGGAGAAAATGAAACATACTCTTTTTCTAAAAGAACTTGACAGATTAAGGCTCCAATTCTGCAACTGAATCTACCCTGATGCCCATCCTCATAGCATTTAAGTGCTAAAGCAAAAATCCTAATCCTGTCAGGATATATAATACGGGATCAGCGAACAAATCTCTTTGCTGCTGCAGTAACAACTCACCTCCTAGCATCCTACGCAGTCATCTCAGAGAATGTTACAGAAGCAAAGAAAAGCAGAGAAATTTTCCATGAAAGGTGATACTTTTGCAAAGGTACAAGTCCTTGTTTAATTCTTCTTGGAGGGAGGATGGAGAACATATTAATAATTTCATTCTTTATTACTTGTTTAAAGCGTTAAATATTTGAAGGTGTTAGAAGAGAAATCATTCTTATTACATTCCTTTGCAGACGGCATTACTTTTGCAGGGACACCTGTCTGTATGAAACTCTGTAAATGCTTTGTAACAGGTCCCTAGATAGCAAAAGGAACACAGCTGCTAAAGAGCGTAACAGGGACAGCTGTTTGGCTGACAGAATTGGAACCAGCACTGTGCATGTGCTGGGACTGTAAAGAGGAATGAATTTTCCTAAAACCTTTATGAGTAAAATCATTTATTTTTGGAATATTAACAAAATAAAAGGAATTATGATGTTTTTAATTTTAAGTCATAACATATTAACATGCAGCTTTTAAGAAGTTGTATTTTATGGGGCAATTTCAAATTGAAACAAGATGGCTCAAACCAGGTTCAGAAATACCAGGGATTTTTGTGTGTGGACTATATATAACACTTGAGCACTTTTGCCCTTAATGTGCTGTAAAAGTGGTAATGAAATCCTTCTTTATGTAAGATATTGATGAGCACTTCCATAATGGCCAAGTCTGCCATTGATGGGAAATGGTGTGGTGCGTGAGGATGGCGGGGGAAAACAGAATGGGTTACGTGGACACCAGACAGGAAGATCATCTGGTGGCTAAGGCTCAGACATGGAAGTAAAGAGGCCTGGCCTCCGTTTCTCACTCTGCAGCAGACTTGCAGCGTGACCCTGCACAGCTCACTCCGTGCCAAATTTTCAAACAAGCTGCTCTCCCTTTAGTGAGCACAATGTGAACTCTTGAGTTTGCACATGTAATTTTGTGCCTGACTCAAACTTTAAGATCAAATCTATCTGGGCCAACTAAATTCCTACTGTAATTTTACTGACCTCAATGGAAATCAATGGAGTTACCCCTGGAAAGAGTGTTGCCCTCCGTGTGTCGATTTCCCCTTCTGTGACATGGAGATGAATATTCTTTACATACTGTACCTCACAGATGTGTTGAAAGGCTTAATCCAAGAATGTTTGTGACATGCTTTCAGATCCTTAGCTGGAAGGCTAAACATGATTTATTATAATAAAGATGCCTGTTAACTTTGGAAGGTTCACTTCAGAATTACCGAATGCAGATTCCCTGCTTGTCCCTCACAGTATGTGCAGAAGAGTACTAACTTTTATGATGTGCGTAATACTTGCCTTGTCTTTTTGAACTGCCAGTATTATCTTTCTAGGACCAGCACAAACATTTCATAGTCTGCAGTGATTTCATCATCTACATCAATTTCTTGATGGAATTCCCTTCCCTTCCCCCACACCTTTTACTTTAATCACTGCTACTACACAAAACTATCAAATTGCCTCATTATAGGATAAATAGAAGTCAGTTACCTACACCAGGCTCTTCACAGCTTCACATCCTAAACCTGATGCTGGGCTCAGTTTAAAGTTCTTAACTGCCTTTTGCACAGCTGGCACCAGAAGCCTAGCAGGTTGACTCAAAGAATGATGTGATAATTGGACAGGCTTTGGAATCTTTACATTTTGCTGTTTTTCAGCGTTTCCACTCTGATGTTTTCCTTTCTCCCTTTTAGAATTGTTACAGCATTCCACCAGGATCCTAGGATGGCCTTTTTATCAACTTGTGGAAAAAATGAAGTCCTGTACCCTACAGCCTTCAGTTCTCAATTGTCTATCTTCACACTGAAGTGCTCCTTTCTGCCAGCTGGGGTGCACTAGTTTACAGAAAATACCATTCTCTTCCACCAGAGCATAGAACAAACTTTCACACTACAAATGACATGGAAACAGAAAAGTCAACAACAAAAACCACAGGTTTTCAATAATGCCTTTTTTTTAACCATCACAAGAGGTGCATTGTGTCTATAGCTCTGCTGATTTGGGAAGGATGGCAGCAGAAAATGTGAAATTCATTATGGTCTACAAGTTGTGCCTCTCAAGTGTATCTTGTTTCAAGGGAATTGAAAAGAGTGATATCCCAAGTCCCCTATGTTCCACACAAATTTGTTGATCTCTCACTCCTATTACTGAATTTAGATGAGGAATAAACACTCATATTAACAGCAGCCATCAGAATGGCTATTTTGATTATGGGGACGTATCTCACAGAATTTTAAGTTTCCTGCATGAATAGTTTTCTATGACCCTCCTTTTGGGTTTTTGTCACATCCTGCATCTTCCAAATCTGGACCTTGTTAGGATGAGACTGTGGTATGAATCAAGTTGAACTGCTCACTCCAAGCATTGTGCCAGATTGAATGAGTGTTCTTGCCATATCTGATTTCTACAAAACTGTGACAACCAATTATTTTTAAAATTAATCTAATAGGTCAAATTGAGTCCTTAATTTATATTTTGTAACAACAGCAGCATTGCCAAGCCCAAACATTCAAAAATCATGAGACAATCCTTAAAATAATGGGATTCCCGACCCCCCCCCCCCGCATAAAATGTGTTTTTTTTCAGAGGTTTTTAGGAGGTTTTGGGGAGGGGGGGGTGTTAGCCTTCTGAGCCTTTAGAATACACATGAGTCACATTTTCAACTTCTATCTCTGAAACTACAAGTGCTTGAAACTTACTTTACTTTTCCCCCCAAAAAAATGAAATCTGAAATTCTGCTTAATGATTTGACTCCAGGTCCTGGGGATTTTATAGAAACATTACATATTACAAGACTAGTGATAAAATCACTAGAGTTGGCAACAATGCATAAGATTTTACAGAATTGGGATGGAAAAGGTGTCCATTAATTCCTTCTTGTTTTTTGTTTTGAAGAAATAAACATTTCCTGCAGTGTTTGCAACAAAAATATTTTTCTCTTACATAGGAAACTGAAAGTGAGATTTGGTTAGAAACAAAAGTGAAACTTACTAATTTATTTTCATTGCCCAAGCTGAAAGAAATGCAAAAAGAAAAACAGAACTTTTGATCAGGCTTCATGAGCATTAATTTGATTTGTAAAATCCATTCCTCTTTCCTTATTACTGTATTAATTACCTGGCTCTGGGTTCTTATCAAAAGATCTCAAAGCTCTTTATGAAGGAAGTAAATTTCATTACCACCCATTTTGCAGAGAGAAAATCTCAGGCACAGAGAGATGAAGTGACTTACCTGTGCTGCACTCGGCAAGGGTCTTAAAAAAATAATATAGATGATTTTAACCTCTCTCTGCCCCTGTAACAGCAGCCACCAGTCAGTGGATCAGGTGATGGGGACTGATCTTTGTAAACTGCTGCATTTCAGGTGACTCAGGCCAAGAAATAAATACCAATCTCTTAGCAGCACTGGTGTGTCACTCCTTATAGCTCATTCAATATAAACCATATTAAATTGAGATCCAGATGCTGCCCCAGAGCAGGGGTATCACAATTGTTTGGTGGAGTGGACCAAGTTATGGTTTTAATCAGGGTCTGAGTTCAGGTCTAAGAATTTAAGGTCATAAACTCCTGTTGATTCTCACCAGAACTCCAACTAACTGGCATGGGAGTCTTGGAGAAAAATTAAGGGAAGAAGATAAGGCCGTTTTGCAGTACTTAAATCTTTAGGACCTGTGAGACAGAGGCCCATTGGTGGTTCACTACTTGGTATCAGCAGCTCATCAGGCCTGTAATACTTGCTACACCTAACACACTGTTGTCATGATTTGCAAGTAAAAGGTGTCATGCAAGATATCATTGGAAAACTAATAATACTGATAATTAATATTCTTGCATGACGGATACACAGAGTGTCTAGAAAGAGTTATAAATATGTGCTAGAATTATGTTCTTAAAATGTGTTTGGCAAGCAGCACAGTCTGCCCTAGACAAAGGAATGTATATTTGTTTGTCTGATCAGCCTGTTTATCAGGCAGAGACAATGAAGATACATATACATAAAAGGTCAGAAAAAATCAACCTAATAAGTGGGAGAGATAGCCTCTTGTGGAGGTCTGAACCTCAAATGATAAGCAATTGAATCAAATGATTGCATACAGTATTAGTATATTATAAAAAAGTGTATCAAGGAAAGTCTTTTCTGAAAGTGAATGACCCACTGGGTGATTAGTATCACTGTAAAATGTAGGTATTAACATTATATGAGGAGTTATGGATATTCACTGATATTATGCTTTAAAGTCTGTGACCAAACACAGGGAGAAACAGGTTTTCTCCCAGACAGCTGGGACGGCAGCTACCTATCAGCTTCCAATTAAATTAAGCAAAAAGGTGACCAAAACTAATGGAAACGCTATTTACATAGAGATCACCAGGGAGATGGGAAGTCCACAGGAAGGGAAGAACAGCATGAGGTCATCCTGAATCTGGGGTCAAAACCGTGATCTTGGGAAGAAACAAGGAGAAAGGAGAAGCCACCCTGGCATCCATCACTGGGCAGGCAAGGGGCCAAAGCTCTTGCAAGCTGAGGAAGATGGGTCCTTCAACAAAAGGTGTTGAAGTTTCTGGAAACTGAATATATGTGAAAAACCTCTCTGTAAAGATCTTACACCTAAGACGACCAGGGAAACAAGCACCTTGTATTTCTGCGGGAGGTCCTGACTAAGAGAAAATCAGCCATGTTTGGAAAGAAAAATATTAGTAAGAAATCTACCTTGAACAAAGGCTGTAGCTTGCTGAATTAAGTTTTAGCCACTAGAAAATGTGTTACTGTTTGTTTGTAACCTGTTTTACCTTCAATTCCTTCTACTTAATCTATGTCCCTTTGTTAATAAAGCTGTTTTATTTATACTATAATCCCGCTTGGTTCTGCATTTGAACTGAAAGGATTGTTAGCTCCAGTTAAAGTGATAAACTGTACTTTTGTCTCTTTAAAGAAGCAGTGAACCTTATTACTTCTGAGTGTTGCAGAAGAGGGCTAGACATTTTAGGGCAAGTGGGATTGGGGAAATTCAGGACTGGGGGCATACAGGGTTCATCCTGCAAATAGTAACCAAGGCTGGTGGAGATCAACGTGAGGCTGTTGTATTGGCGAGAGGCTACTGTGGCTACTGTGCACAGCACATAGACACACAGGGTATGCCTACACTGTAATAAAAAAATCTGCAGCTCCGAGTCTCAGAGCCTGTGTAAAAAGACTCGGGCTCATGGAGCTCGGGCTGTGGGGCTAAAAAATAGCAGTATGGATGTTTGGGCCCGGGCTGGAGGCCGGACTCTGAGACCCATTCCCTTCATCAAGTCTCAGAGCCTGGGCTCCAGCCCAAGCCTGAACATCTACACTGCAATTGTATAGCCCCACAGCTTGAGCCCCACGAGCCTGAGTTAGCTGACCAGGCTAGCCACACCGATGCTGCAGGTCCTTTAATGCAGTGTAGACATACCCTCAGGGAGCTGCATGCTCATCTGCTGGCTTTTGGTGTCTGGGCTGTGAGCCACAGCAGAAGAACATTTAAGGCACCCAAGTTATAGGGCATGCAGTGACTTAACTCCTTACTGGTGTGGATTGCACCTCAGATGAGAACAGGATCTCTTTCTGATTCTACATGAATGCAAATTAAGAGAAGCTCCACTGCAGCCAATGGAGAGTAAGAGCATATGTGAAATCAGAATCAGGCCCTTAGTTGGTATACTTAACAGTATCACTAAGTGGAAAAAATGATGTCCATTAGGAACAGGTCTATTTCTGCCTGAACTTTCCCTGATCCATCCTCTTCCTTCATGTCTCTTTTTTTTCCTTTTTTTTGCATCATCCTTGCCTCCATTTTTCTCTGTACTTGTTCTTTCTCTTCTGTATTCTCTCTCCTGTCCTTTCCAATGTTCCCCAAAGAGCTGAGCTGACTTGAAATGTGGGGAAAGACACTGGGCGGAACTTCTAGTCCCTCCCCTCCCATAGTTACCATTACCTGAATGCAGGTCTAAAGAATAATAATCTTCATAAAGTGTAGGTTTCTCTTCTCTTTGTTGCCTTCCCATGCCTGGGTGCAGGGAGGGGACCAGATTGAGCAGCAGAAACAGTCCCTTTTCTTCTCCTCATCAGTACTGGCCATGCTCTTCCTCTACTCACTTGCACTCTGTGCATCCCTTCAAGCATCCACTGGGCTTCACTGAAAACAGCTGGCCAGGGGACAAATTAAAGAGACAGCTAATCGGCTGCTGTTTAACAGCCAAAACAGCAGCCCCTATTAGACAGGTGGCAAAAGTGCAATGAAAACTGCCATTTTCTCCTCAACCCTCCTCCGCTTGTTTCTCTGGTTTACGGGCATGGTCAGAGGGTAGGCCAGTCACAGAGCGTCAAAGAAGGAAAGGATGGCACCCTGATGCTGTGTTGTATAACTAATATATTGTTTATAGCAAACTGGCCCTTCCCATGCTATAATGGATTAAGTTTCATAAGGAATTTTAAAGTTGCTACACACCTGGTACGATATTATGCAGTGTCACTTTGTATTAATTCTCCCAGACAGGAACCAATTGCAGGAACTGAGATAGGCATTACAGCCTGGCTAGATTACATCGGCATCAGTACTGTGTTTACTTTAAGTTATTTCTTGTTGTAAATTAAATAAATACATCTCTACCCCGATATAACAC
Organism: Mauremys reevesii; assembly: GCF_016161935.1. Lineage (NCBI taxonomy): Eukaryota > Metazoa > Chordata > Testudines > Geoemydidae > Mauremys > Mauremys reevesii. The sequence continues at coordinate 169,727,727 of NC_052624.1, read as the reverse complement.
GACCCAAAATAACACAAATTCGGATATAATGCAGTAAAGAAGCACTTCGGGTGGGCCGGGCTGCCCGCTCCAGCGGATCAAAGCAAGTTCGATATAATGTGGTTTCACCTATAACGCGGTACGATTTTTTGGCTCCTGAGGACAGCGTTATATCGAGGTAGAGGTGTAATCTTAAAACTGGCCTCAATCTTAACTGAAACACCATACTTCTATTGTTAACCATGTGACTCCATTGCCCATCAGTGAGCTTTCTTTGTGAGACCTCTGAATCTCTTTTGTGCCACAGATATCATCAAAGGCTGGGCTCATATACATACTTTCAGAGGGTGGAGCTTAATTCCACCCACTCTCACCCAGTACCCCATCTTCTGAGCTGAATAATAAACCAATATCATAACCATGTGAAATCATCCAAGCATAATGTATGACAACTTTTACTACACTGCCGCTAAACATATCATTTGTAATCAATAAAATCCTATTTAACCACTGGAATCATAAATAAATGACAGGCCTAGGCAGCAATACATTTAGGGCTATATTCTGCTTTCAAACATATGCATATTTATTTTCCTATGCACACAGTGAACTTTAGCCAATGCTGATTTGGATCATGGTATGAGTTCACATAAAACCCATATAGCACTACTATGAGGGAACACTGTTTAGTTGTCAGAGCAGAGGATTCTATTAATGATTCTGCTACTGATTCACTGTATGTCTCTGGGCAAAATACTTAACCTTTTTATGCCTCAGTCTCACCATCTGGAAAACAAAGAACATATTTTACCTAACAGGGCTGTCAAGTGAAGCTTAATTAATGCTTCTCAAGTGCTTAGAATTCTTCAGAGAAAAGCTGCTCTGAGTCTGATCCAAAGTCCATTGAAGTCAACAGAAGAACTCCCACTGACTTCTGTGGACTTTGGATCAGGCTTTATATAAGTGTCATTACTACTGAGTGATCAAATTACAGTTCTAAAAACATCTCATGTACTTCTAACTTGTAACAATGCTGATAGTTGGCAGTAGAATTAGACATATTGCACTGAAACCACGCAAACATTTGTTGGCACTTTAAGCTACAGTGGTCGAAAAAGGTCAAGGTTGTTTATTGATGTTTGGAAACTGAAGCTGGGCATTGACCATTTGCAGTAGGGCACAAATAAGCCACGTCTAAGTATTTATCCTCATATAGTAAGAAATGCAGCTGTTGAGCACAGGCCTGAAGGAAGAGGAGGAAATTGGAAAATTCAGAAATCATGCACCTATAAAAAGTCTCTAAATAACCAGAGAGCTCAAATAGAAAGAGATTAAAAAATTAGGTAGGAAATAAAAGTTCTATAAGAGTGGAGACAAAGGCATATAGTACCAGAAGTCAAGAAGAGACTAAAGCAAATTCTAGGTGAAAAAACATGGGTCTATCTATTATTTTAACTTGTTAAACAAACATGGATTCAAGCGCCTAAATCTGAATCTGTCATTCAAATATCCCAAAATTCCAGGATGTTTGGATCAGCCCATCATTAACACAAGTACCCATTTGCTAATTTTTCATCCAGATTATAGTATGTTTAGGAGTGTAACATGTGTGTGTGTGTGCGCGTGTGTATGTACACGCAACCATTTAAAATGCTGTTTGGTGCAGACATGTCACTGATGATACACATATTGTGCTCTCTCATGGAGATTCTGCCTTTGTTCTTTCAGGTTTTGTTGCTCCCTTCATGTAAAATAAAGTGAATTCTAAGTGTCTGTTTCCCCTTTGTGTGTAGAAAATATAATGCAGATCAAGATCCCAAAACCCTGCTAAAGTTCAAAAATATTCAGGCCAAGGATTTTGTTTTGGGCCCATGACTACTGTTCACATAAAATAATTAGTGATGGGGAACTGATTCCAAGAGAATAACAGCTAGCTTGTGTCTTCATCCATATGTCAGATTAAACAGAATCTACATTTTTGTGATTCAAGAAGGATCTGTCTCTATCTATGGTATTCCTATACACCAATTCCTATAGAACTGGAATTAGGGAGGCTTTTTGTGTGTTGGGGGTGGGGGAGATTAATTGTAATTCCTGTACTTCCAGGCTTTGGCGGGAATCAGAAATGTACTGCTTCCTAAGCATTTCCAGCTCTGCCAAACACTAGATTTACTAGGAACCTTGCAAGAAAATCTGTTCTCACCTTATTTCCAGATGGGTTATTTTCAGGCCAAGAAATACTTTGATGAATTGAGAGATGTCTGAACATTTGGATACTTATTTGAATTGAATCTCTGAATCTTGGAAGGCTACCCAGCACTAGAAATAATGGAAATGTGTGGTAAAATGTTAAGCCGGGGACAACAACAGAAGTGGTGCATGAGTGAACATAGTTTCCTTTCATAACAATTGTTAACTATTTCTCATTGATTCAATCCCACAGACACAATTTTATATTGAGGCTCTACTGTGATACGTATTATAAGGAGAGAACCACAATCTTGCTGCCTTTGCAGCCAGCGTCAAAACTCCCATTCATTTTGAAAGGAAAGGACTGTCTCAGTTGCTGTCCAAAACCCATTTGAGTGGGATTTTCAAAAGCATTGATGTAATTCTGTTTCCATTGATTTCAATGGGAGTAGTTAGAGCAACTGTTAGTGCTTTGGCATATTTTATACATAAAAAACATAGGGGAATAAACATTAATAAAAGGAAATTTTAGCTTTGGGTACTATGAGCTGGAAAAGGGACTTCTATAGAATCAGAAAATAGGGCAGAGAGGGAATGAGAGGTTAAAGATAAAAGAATTTTAAAAATCTATTAGTGTGGCACTCTGAAAGAAGAGTAAATCAAGGGGAAAGGAAACAATTATTTGAAATATTCTCACATTCTTAAAGTATGTTACATTGCTCCTGGTCTTTGTCAAAAAACAGTTTTCAGTTAAATCTTCCAGCCAGCTAGAATGAAATCCTTATCCCACTGAAGTCAATGGCCAAACTCCCATGGTGACCAGGATTTCAGCTCTGCTTGGAGTATGGGGAAAGAAACCCCACAAAAATATTTGCAATCAATCAATTAATAAATTTCTGTTTTTCTTTTAATAGATTGAGGGAAATTTTCTGGCTACCACTTAGCCAATAGTTATACACAGTGGTATATGAAATACCACAATACTTAGAATAGGAAATAACTGTGGACAGTTTTTCAGAGAAATTCTATTCAAATGACAGAGGTGGAGAAAACTGTTAAGCAATTGCTAAAATGGACTGGAAAAGTAAAATATACAGTTGGAATATACTGTGATATGGAGAAGAAACAGAAATTATTAATTGTGCTGCAAAAATATACAGTGCTGCATGTTGGCTGCATATATAGGGCCAAATGCTGCCCTTTGGCAGAAAGAATGTGCAACATGAAAATTTTGAGAAATCTTTCAGCACTAGAGTAGCAGCAAAAGACTATCTAGCAGCTTATGCCCTTTCACAAATGCAGATCTTAGTGCAGAGCTCGGGGAGTGGTTTGCAAAACTGCATTTTGAAAGCACATAGTCAAAAGACACAATTGATTCCCTACCAATTTTCTTACCCTATTGGAAGTAAAATTATTTTCTTCGTAATTATATTTTTATCATCAGAAGCACGTGTACAAGGGACCAAGTTTACAAAAGATAATATGCAAGATTGTTTCGTGGTGGATTACTCCAGGCTAAACATATTTGTGATGCAAGACACTTTTTTAATACAGAATGTAAAGAGAAGGTTCTCAACTTTTCCAGACTACTGTCCCCCTTCTAGGAGTCTGATTTGTCTTGCGTACCCCCAAGTTTCACTTCACTTAAAAACAACTTGCTTGCAAAATCAGACATAAAAATATAAAAGTGTCACAGCACATTATATTGAAAAATTGATTACATTCTCATTTTTACCCTATATTTATTTTTATCCAATATTAAGTATAAATATTGTACTTACATTTCAGTGTCTAGTACATAGAGCAGTATAAACAAGTCACTGTATGAAATTTCAGTTTGTACAGACTTTGCCAGTGCTTTTTATGTAGCCTGTTATAAAACTAGGCAAATATCTAGATCAGTTGATGTACTCCCTGAAAGACCTCTGTGTACCCTCAGGGATACACGTACCCCTGGCTGAGAACCACTGGCCTATGGCAGTATAATATCAGAAGCTGTAAAATTTGTTTTCTACATCAGATATCTATGAAGCTTTCAAACAATTAATGATTTCACTCAACAGTACAGTATACCTGACTATGAGACATGGCCACATTATACAATAGCAGCTTCAGAATTGTGTGTTATCTGTCAGGGAAATGAGAAATGTCAAACCTGTGGAAAGTCTGTGTCAAAACACTGACTCAGTCCCCTATCAAAACAACACTGTGATTAGAGGTGTGAGAATTATTCACAATAACAGATGAAAACTCAACATTTCTGGGGGATTTCCCCCCACATTCTTTTATGAACTCATAACAGACCCGCGTCACTTAAACATTTCCCATGTGTTTGAAACTGTTAGAAAAGGAGTTCTTTTCCAGTGCAAATGACAATATTTCTCAATGATATTGGACCTATTTTGATGGAAAAGTGATTTAGATTTTCAGGATTTGAAATGGAACGTAATTTAAAATAATTTATTTTAGACTAAAAGTGAGGGTGATTAACCATGAAAACAAACTACCGGCCCTTGAAGTCTGCAAATCAAGATTGGGTCTGTTCTTGAACATATGCTTAAGTCATATACAAGTTATTGAGCTCAACATGGGAGTAACTGGATGAAATTCTTTGGCCTGTGCTCTACAGAAGTTCAGATTAGACTATCTAATGGTACTTTCTGGCCTTAAAAATCTTGGAATCTATAATATTCAAATATTTGCATGTTTCTGATGCAAACAGTTGTTTTTAAATCACATTTCACCAGAAGTGGAATTGGAGGGGCATGACATTGTGTAAAGAAAACAGTAAACCTTTTGTGAAATCTTTCACCAGATTTGCACTGCTCTAGTTATGACATGCTTTGAACTTTACTAACTTTCATGACAAAATGCTGCAACCCTTTCCCACGTTTTTACAATCAATTCCCATTCTTGCATATTTGCTCACTGGTTCTGGATCAGATACAACAACATATTTGCCATAAGTATTCCTCTGAATTCCTTGAATTTGTTTCAGCTGCATACAATTCATACAAATAGTCTCGCAGAAGGCTTTGCTGAAACAACAAATTTGAAGTACGTATTGCAGAATATTTTAGGAATGCTAAATTTGATTACATACGGCCGGATTCTGAGCTGTCATACGCTGTTTTGCAATGGAGAGGTGCCAATTTATACTGTCTGGCCCATAATTGTTAACATTCACACAGAAATCTGATTCTAAGGGTTACATTTGGCCATTGTGCAACATGTGATTCTCCTATGTCCAATCAAAACAGACTAAATTTCAAATATTGAATACTATGAACTGCTTGTGAGCAAAGAATACATACATACATTTGGGGAAGGGGAATCACGTTCACAAGCAGTGATGGAAAAAGAGGTGACAAATGTCACAAATTATGGGATTGGATGGGCAATGTAATACTCCGATTTCTAGCATTAAATTTAAACTTCATTTTCCATGAGCATTTTTGCTGGAAAAACCTGATCACACAAATGTTTGTGAAAAGCAAACACACATGGGCCCTGGATACAGCAGAATGGAATTCACTCAAAAATGTGAACAATGTTCCCAGAACAATGCTTTGCATTCTTCCACGATGCTAGTGTTGACAAAGAAGGTGGTTATTCTCAGTCAGGTCCTCTTTAAATTATGCGTCTCCTTGCCTCTTCACATGCACTTTTTGGAGTTTTGTGCTGCTTATACCCACCTACTTTGGGTCAAAACACTACCCCTTTTGGAATTCCAGGGGAAGCCACTCAGCGGGGGGATGAGAGTTGGTCCACTGCTGATCTGCTTATATTTAAGCAGACATAGGCCCAGATTTTAAGAGCTCTGTGCATCCAAATGCTGCAGAAATATTATTTCCGCTAAATTAGTGGGCCCGGCAGTGAAAATCCCATGCGGGGAGATTCCCTACAACCTGTGCACTGAGGAGGAGGTCTCTAAGATGGTTCTCTACAATGCAAGTGAGGGAAATGGGCCTATGGACATGTAGTCAGTGAGTCGCTGCATACTGAAAATCTATATGGACCAGATCTCTGCTGGAAGAAAGACGCAAACAACCTGTACATTGCTACCTCTACAGCCCACAACAGCCAGGCACAAACTGGCTATATTGGTAAGAAGAGCTGCAGCTTATAATGGGGAGAAGGATTTGTTCTCCTAGCCCCGCTCAACCAAAGTCCTTTCACTTGGACTTTGCACCATTTCCAGATGTGGCCCATAAGTTTGGATCGTCATTGTCAGGACTCTTAGAAGATGTGTTGTTTCCTCCTTTCCTTCCAATGGCCTTTATTTTCTTTTGCCTTTGAAATTATATTTAGCAATGTGACTATATTTCCTTCAAAATATTTCTTAAACACAAAATAGTTTGTGAAAGGGGTTCACTTATGGCTCATGGACACAGGCCAATAGATGTAATATGCCATTGTGATATACAGCAAGCATATCTCCATCTCTTTCTCCTTCCTTATTTCATAGGTACACTCTCTGCAGCTTTTCTCTGTTCATGTAACAGGAAGATGACTGCACCTTATCACATTTTATGTTTTGGCTGTGAAAAGGATATTTTCCCGTATGCTACATAGCTTCACACAGTGTGTTTTAGCTACTCTCCCCACTCACTTTATTCCTTTCTTTTCTAACTATTCTCTTTTTCTCCTTTTCACTAGAGATTAACAAAGCTATATCTTTGACGTTAAAAAATATTTTGGGGGAGGGAGGGAAATGGAAGAATGAAATGAGAATTCACAGAAGTAAATTTGCAGTGCTCTCTCTTGAATTTAACATTGTCGGTAATATCTGAAGCAGTCAACGCAGAAAATGCATCTTAAAAAGCTATATGTAGTTTAGTTTGTCTCTAAATATTCAATACTATTTATTATTTACAGTGATTTAATAGGCAGAAAGCTGTAAAAAGAGAATTAGTGTCATTATTTGCCTTCTTTCACATGCATATTTCAAAAAAATAGATTTTTACATTTTCTTCTTTCCACTGAGCTAACAGTATTAAAAGATATTTTCACAAATGAAAAAGATACAAATATACCCTCCTGTCTTGTAGATTACCATTCCTGCACAGCACATAGAAGGCCAAGTTACCACTGTAAGGACTGTAAAACTAAGCAAATATCTACAACTACCTACAGTTTGTAGTGAGCTGTAATACACCGTATTTGTCAAGCATGGAACTTCATTACACCCTTCTTGCAAAGAGCATGGGCAAAAGGATAAACGGGACTCCAAGACTTTGACCCTGGATATATTCAAATAAATAAAGTAAATGAGGGAGTTAATCCAGTAACAATAATGACTTCACTAAAAATGATGCAGCTATAATTTGGTACTCTTCATATTTTGTTTAAAACTGGCACAAGCTCTTGGGCACAAGGAAGCTCTTTGGAGAATCATGCCGAGATGTCAGGCAGGGAAGCAGGACATGTCACAATGACCTTGTTAGGCAAACAATGCACATTGCCGAAGAATGTACAGGCAGATTAGGCTTTGCAAGTCTATAACACACAACAAAGAAATGTCTCATGATAATGCCTTTGTATTGATGAGGAAAAGATAAAGGGGAATATAAAAATGATCATATTATCAATCTCAAGAAATCACAGTATAAAACATCATGGACACCAAGATACAGGAATGAAACAACAATTCCAATATTAAGAACCTGGAGAAAACTAGAATCACGAACGAAGTACAAGCTGATGGGAATCAGTTAAATTTAAAAATGGCAGTCTTAAAAATGACAGTATTGTAATGCACAAAAGGCTTGTTTGGATATATTTCTCTTCCTTTTCCTTCCTCATGTTATACATATTTAGATACTTTTCTCACTCTTTTTGCTGTTTCCTCATTCTTGGGGAGCAGCAAAAGCACATCCATGGCAATTCACTTTGCCAAACAAATTCCCCTTACCCAACAAAAATATGAAGAGCAAAACTGGAAAGATAATGTTAATCATTTGGCATCTACTGTCTCCCCTTTCATCCCCAGATCCTTCTTCTGCTCTCCAACAGTAACACCTGCAACAGGAATAATAAATCTATGGTTTTTAGATACTTCACAAAATTATTTATAGTGTTTGTCCAAATGTCTGCTTTTAAGAATTCTACATCTATAGCTATAGGACCAAATTCTGAATGATGCATGAAATTAGACTCTTACATTAACACTTCTTACACTTGGACTTTCCTACCTCTATTTATACCCACTAAGTTAGTTTAAATTATGTTCCACATACTTAACTTACACCTTCTGTTGGTTCCTTGCTGTGTAGGTTAGATTAATTTAGAACCTCCTACACATGGGAAAGTAGGTGCAAGTCGGTCTAGTGAGTACAAGGGAGTCTATATTAGTTTGAAAACGTCTCTCTTACATATCTTCCAAGTTTGGCCTACCATCTTTAAAGAAATATATTGAAAAAGTCTCAAATAACATTTTAATAAGGCCTTCAGTAAATCTGAACAGTGGTGACTCATTCCAAACAATGACTGTACAGTGAGTGTATGATTAAATCTAAACATACGTGTATTAAATTAAATATCGGGAAAAACTTTTTAACTGTAAGAATAGTAGGGCGGTGAGTTCAATCCTTGAGGGGGCCATTTAGAAATCTGGAGGGAAAAAAAAACAAAAACAAAAACGCACCCTGTCAGGGACAGTACTTGGTCCTGATAGTGAAGGCAGGGGACTGGACTCGATGACCTTTCAAGGTCCCTTCCAGTTCTATGAGATATACCTATCTCCATATATTTATTTTATTTTATATATTTTTATTTATGACAAAAGAACAGATGCCTAGAGAAGTTGTGGAAGCTCCTTCACTGGAAGTTTCAAAAGGAGGCCTGATAGCCATCTGTCTTGGATGGTTTAGACACAACACATCCTGCATCTTGGCAGGGGGTTAGACTCAGTGACCCTAGCAGTCCCTTTCAACTCAATGATTCTATGACATATTACACAAAGACATATGGGTCTTGGGCCTACAAAAGTCTTCTATGAACATTTTTTTTGTACTCAGATACCATGGTCATGGGCATTTTAATGAAAGTCAGAGGACACAGTTAAGCTCTTAGAGTATGTCTACACAGCAATTGAACACCCATAGCTGGCCTGGGTCAGCTGAGTAGGATTTGCAGGGCTCTGTCTGTGGGGCTGTAAAATTGCTGTGTAGACATTTGGGCTTGGGCTGGAGCTCAAGGTCTGGGACCCCAAGAGGAGAGACTGGGCCCAAATATCTACACTTCAATTTTTAGCCTTACAGCCCAAGTGCTGCAAGCCTGTGTCATTGACCGACGCCAGCCATGGGTCTTTTATTCCAGTATAGACGTACCCTTTGAAGCACCAATATTTTATTAAGACATAGATTAGATAACAGTTGCTCTCATTTGGTTTGTTATCAAAACATGGCTGGTCCCCTAGATCACCACCTGCAGATCTAAGCATGGGGAACAAACAGCTCTTTATGCCACAGACTTTGTAAAGAACTAGGTTAACCAAATATTCCGCAAGCACTACTAAACCAGTCCAAGCAATAGTTTATCCTAGACTTTTCCCCTCTTGAGTAAAAGGCCACACGATGATTTTGGTTCAAGCAGAACTATTACAGAAGCAGGCATTCATATGCATAGCCTTCTTTGTGTCACTGTTTTTATTTTAAGATCCACTATAACAAGGCATAACATTATAATTTCTATTTAGATGCAGAGTTAGAGCTTCATACAATTGTGAGAAAATTTAAGAGGAATAAAAATAGGTATAGAAATTGAAAGATGTTTTTATTTAGTAAATTGAAGGAGATTCCATGGTTAGAACCAAGGAATGGCTAAGTGCAAGCTACAACCATTATCATTCACATTCTTTATTCTGTGTATTGATTTATATCATACTCATCCACAGAGACCAGCGGTTCTCAGCCCACGGCCCAATTAGCACACAGCTGCGGCCCAGCTCAGCGGGGATCTGGGCTGCCACTGCCCTGCCACCTGGCTCTTGCGGCCCACAATGTATAATAAGTTGAGAACCACTGACAGAAACCAAACAAGGAAATCCTCATTTTCCAAATAAAAAGAAAAGAAATCACACTTTTCTCTTTATTTTATAGATGATAGTGATTTTTGCAGCTCCTTATCCTCTCGTCAATATCACCTTTGGTACATACACAAACACATCTGCCTTCTCTATTTATCCAGCAATCAAAATTTCCAAGCTGAGAGCTAGGCATAATTGTACTTTGCCAAGAGGTTGTTGCCTGATATGAATTCCACCTGCTTAAATTAAGTCCAGTTGAAGGTCTGTGTGCAAGTAATGGGAGGGAGATAAGAGGTTTTTTTCTAAAATGCCCAACACTTTTTAAGAAATAGGGGGAAAGAGGGGTTTCCTACCACAGCACAGAGTAAACCCTCAAATATGACTTACATAAATCCAAAAATGGTATGTGAGGTCCCTTTTGAGCCTGTTGAACAACAAGGAGCACAAGGTTGTTTTTACCATTGTAAGGGTGAGTGGATACTACAAAGTAATGTTAAGCAATAGGTGTATTCCTCCACACTGAGCAGACGTCTTAAATCCCTTGTGCTCCTACTCCCTAACTTTCTAGAGCACAGAATAAAGAAGAGGCAGGGTGCAGGTGAAGAATGGGTGTATATGAGGAGGCAGGAGCTTGTGTGTGAACACACAGATGAAATGCTTAGCTATGTGTCTCCTCCCCGCCCCCCTTTGATCATAACTGTTGCTATTTGGCAGGAGTAACTTGATGGTCATTGTGGTAGAGTAACCACTTTGGTATTAAAAAGCCAGCTGGCTCAACTTACATAAGGCATAGGGTTGGACCTAACTGGGATAGAGTAGTAGGATGGCACACTCCACCAGTGGTCTGTTGGAGCTGGACCTATGCTTATAAAAGCCTCATTCTGGAAGGTCACTGAGAGAACTCTTCTCAGAGGCTTTGCCCTTGTGTTGGAGCTTTTCCCATCTCAGTTACTGGTGTAAAGATCCCTTTTTGGAGGCAGTGGGAGAATATCTATCAGTGAGGGAACAGGCAGAGTTGTAAGTATTGTTAAGGGAAGAATCATCTTTGTTTGCCAAGTACCTGGAGAAGACACCACCACCACTGCATTGCATGGTTCTTGAAATCAAACCCTACACAGGAGAGGATGGGAAGGACACCTGAGAGGTTTTGTATTTTTAGAAAAGTGTTACTGATTATTCCCACAACAACAGAAAAAGCATAAACACCTCTGCATGGAACGGTCTTCATCTCAGGACTACCTCAGTAACCTCCTTGGACTCATTTTAAAGAGCCAGCCAATCTGTGGAAGGGAGCCGGTGGGAAGGTCTGATTGTTTTCCTAATGCATGTCAAAGTCATCATCATCATCATCATGTTCCCATTATGCCTCTGGCGTTTAGGGGAGCGACGAAACTCCTCCACTCCTGTCTGTTTCTGGCAAGTCTTTCAATGGTTCCCCAGCTGTTCCCCAGGTTTTCCAGCTTCGCCATGTTGTTTTCGGGCAGCCTTGTTTTTGCTTGCCTTCAGATGTCTATCTTATTGCTATTCTTGTGATGGAATCAGTTTCCATCCAATGCACATGGCCAATCCATCTCCAACGCCTCCTGGCAATGATGATGCTCATATCCTCTCAGCTGCACTGTATCAATAGATCTTGGTTTGAGATTGTTCTGGGCCAAAAGATATGGAGGATTTTTCTGGGGCAGGTTTTATGGAATGAAGACAGTTTGGACATGTCATACTTTCTCATTCCCCAGCATTCTGCACTATAAAGTAATGCTGAAAGTACGCAGCTCTGATAAATCTTGAGTTCGGTTTTGATGTTGTATTTTGATGATTTCCAGAATGATTTCTCCTGAAGGTGTTCCTGGCTTTATTGATTTTGTTCCAGATGTCCTGGCTTGTTCCACCCCTGGCTGATGGTGCTGCCTAAGTTTGTGAATGTTTCTACTAGGGCTGTCAAGCGATTAAAAAAATTAATCGCACTGTTAAACAATAATAGAATACCATTTATTTAAATATTTTTGGGTGTTTTCTACATTTTCAAATGTGTTGATTTCAATTACAACACAGAATACAAAGAGTACAATGCTCACTTTATTTTTGATTACAAGTATTTGCATTGTAAAAAAACAAGAAATATTTTTCAATTCAGCTTACAAAGAATTATGTACAAAAATAACTGCATTAAAAAATAAAACAATGTAAAGTTTTAGAGCCTGCAAGTTCACTCAGTCCTACTTCATGTTCAGCCAATCGCTCAGATAAGCAAGTTTGTTTACATTTGCAGGAGATAATGTTGCCTGCTTCTTGTTTACAATGTCACCTGAAAATGAGAACAGGTGTTTGCATGGCACTGTTATAGCCAGCATTGCAAGATATTTATGTGCCAGATACACTAATTTATGTGCCAGATGCCAGATTCATGTGTCCCTTCATGCTTCAACCACCATTCAAGGGGACACACGTTCATGCTGTTGATGGGTTCTGCTTGATAACAATCCAAAGAAGTGCGGTCCGATGCATGTTCATTTTCATTATTTGAGTCAGATGCCACTGGATGAAGGCTGATTTTCTTTTTTGGTGGTTTGAGTTCTGTAGTTTCCCCACCGGGGTGTTGCTGTTTTAAGACTTCTGAAAGCATGTTCCACACCTTGTCCCGCTCAGATTTTGGAAGGCACTTCAGATTATTACATGTTGGGTCGAGTGCTGCAGCTATCTTTAGAAATCTCATATTAGTTCCTTCTTTGCATTTTGTGAAATCTGCTGTGGAAGTGTTCTTAAAATGAACAACATGTGCTGGGTCATCATCCGAGACTATTATAACATGAAATATATGGCAGAATGCAGGTAAAACAGAGCAGGGGACATACAATTCTCCCCCAAGGAGTTCAGTCACAAATGTAATTAATACTTTTTTTAACGAGTGTCATCAGCATGGAAGCATGCATTCTGGAATGGTGGCCGAAGCATGCAGGGGCATACAAATGTTTAGCATATCTGGCATGTAAATACCGTGCTATGCAAGCTACAAAAGTGCCATACAAATGCCTGTTCTCACTTTCTGGTGATGTAAATAAGAAGAGAGCAGCATTATCTCCTGTAAATGTAAACAAACTTGTTTGTCTTAGTGATTGGCTGAACAAGAAATAGCACTGAGTGGACTTGTAGGCTCTGAAGTTTTACATTGTTTTGTTTGTGAGTGAAGTTATGTAACAAAAAAAATCTACATTTGTAAGTTGTACTTTCACGACAGAGATTGCACTACAGTACTTGTGTAAGGTGAATTGAAAAATATTTTTAAATCATTTTTACAGTGCAAATATTTGTAATAAAAATACACTTTGATTTCAATTATAGATTACAATATATATGAAAATATAGAAAAACATCAAAAATATTTAATACATTTCAATTGGTATTCTATTGTTTAACAGTGCAATTAAAACGGCGATTAATCGCAATTCTTTTTTTAATCGCGATTCATTTTTTGGAGTTCATTGTGTGAGTTAATTGTGATTAATCAACAGCCCTAGTTTCTACATTAGTGAGAACATAATTCTGGTGAGGCAATATTAAAGGTCATGATATCTGTCTTATTGAGATTGATTTTCAGTCCAATTTGCTGACTGAATGCGTTGAGTTGTTTTTTCTTGTATATGGTGTTGGGTATGTGATAGGAGAGCGAGATCATCTGCAAAGTCCAGGTCTTCAAGGGATGAGAATGGTGTCCATTAAACCATTCTTCTGTTGTACACTGCATTACCCAGTCGATGGCAATGTTGAAGAGGATTGCAGACATGACACACTCCTGACATACCCCTGTTTTGACTTCAAAACTGAGCTCACTGTGATCAACACTGCATGTAAAGTTGAAATAAAAGCTTTTGATGATGTTGATAGGATCTTCAGCAAAAAAAGCAAGCAAGAAGGGAAAAAAGCATCACATTTTAGCCCTTTAAAAAGGCATTAAAAAAGCAAAAGCAGCACAAACTTAATTCTTCTGTTTCTTCGTAGGTCACATTTAAAATTAACAGCAGTAGGGCAACCACTTTACTGTATCTATCTTATTCTTATATTTATGTATATTGATTTTTCTATTATTTCTATTAATAAAGTTTCTGTACATGCTTCACCAATCTCATCTTCTTAATTAATTCTAAACAATCTCCTGAATAAAAAACTTGTTATTTGTGACACGTGCACTTTGCTCTTTTCATTAATCCCAGGCTACAAGTGTATCTGGTCTTAGATCAGCATTCAGAGCTCCACAATTCCTACACATCTCCACTTTAATTTCAATGCATGTGCAATTTCTTATTAATGCAGCTCACCTGATGTGGACACAGAACAATGTTAGCAAATTGTTTTCTGTGTTGTAAGACTTTTTTCATTGCATGCTCCCCAAAATGACACACCCCATTTAATTTTTTTCTCTATGATTGATGTCACCAATTTTCTTATGCACACTTACACAATGAACTTATCTCTTACTGATACCCAACAGGCCCACCTGCATGTGGATGTTGCTGCATTTACTACACCACATGCAGAGAAAATAAAAGATAGGCAAGGTGAACAGAGCAAAGCTTTCATTCCTAGGATTGAGCAACCATGTCTTCTAGGTCTTCTCGTGGTGGTGATTAGTTATGCATGATCCTTGTACAGAATATACCATTGTACAAAAGTTAGCTAAGGTGAACTGAACAGATCGGGAATAGGTGATAAACTTCTCATTCACAGCCTGATTTTCTGCTCTGAATTGCATCTACTCAAGGCCATCTTTGCCTCTCCCAACATCAACTACACCCATTCTGATTACATTTCAGAATGTAAAATGAAACTGTGATCCAGGGAAGTCTCATGAAGACACATATAGAGTCAAATTTTCAGTGAATGCAACCTGACCTCAAAATCTGTGCATTCAAAATTACACTTCAAAATTTTTGGCATGCAGTTTTGAGTAATTGCTTTTTTGTGTGGCCCCAAAATGTAAGTTAATTATTACTGTTACTTGCATTGTGGTAGTGCCTAGAAGTGCCAACCAGAAATCAGGATGCTGTTATGCTAGGCACTGTACAAACACAGAACAAAAGGCTGGTCCCTGCCCCAAACAGCTTACAATCGAAAGCAAAAATTGTGCAGTTTGAAGGATTTTTTTGCACACTATTAGATGCAGAAATTATTTTTTATTCTAAAGAAGAAATTCCCAAATTGTGATCCATGGACCACAGATGCATCACCTAGCACTTGCTGTGGCCAGAGAGACCTGGCTGGTCACAGGGAAATGGCTTTTGTACTTCCTTCTGATCCTAAATTGTATTAAAAGACAACTAAAAGGACATATGGACTTTCCATATGAGCCATCACTGTAGGGATGTTATAGGATTGCAAATGAGGATGGGAAGTGGACCACACTAGAAAGAGTTTGCAAATCTCTGCTCTAGAGAACCACTTTGCACTGAAAAAAATTACATAAAGCATTTTAAAAATTAGCAAATATTCAATATATTTTTGCAGTATTCACCCAGCTCTGATTTCTTGTTATTATTTTATTACCATTTAAAGAAGATTTAAAAATGAAGCACTCAAGTAATAATAATTATAAAATCATCTGAACATTCCAGTTACAAGAACTAGGATCAGAATTAAGAGGTACGGTCCTCATGTCATGTCCCCTTCTCCCCCTTAGTGGATATCCCTGAAAGTAATTTGTTATGGGGGTTTAAAACTTCCCCTCATGCATTCAGTAGCATGAGACATGTGTTTAAGTGCCTTTCTGAATCAAGCCTATTTAACTATTCTGGACCAGTGTGGCAATTCCTATATCCTAGGCGTAGTGAATTGCATAATATGTAACCATGAATATGGTAGATACTCACGTCACTAGGGCAAGAGGCAGATTTATTGTTTCTAGAAATGTTTTGTTTGCCCTAACAGGTGTGTCAGGTAGCTTTTGCATAAAGATAAACCCACACACATTCCTCATGCAAATAGTGACACAACAGTTGCTCTTAGCCTTAAGTAGTCAGTATATGTAACAAACCTGTACCTACATCCACATATATTTACTGAGTACTCAAATGTACAAGGTAAATAAAGCACATTGTACCAAGGAGAAACACAAAGTATTGCTGAAAGGGAAGGGCCAGGCTGCAGACTGATATGGTGTGAATCAGCTAGAGCTAGGTGAATAACTCGGTATAAATATTTTATCTGATAAACATTACCTCTCTCTCTGTCTGGGACTTGCCCACCACCAGGGCATGATTTTCTCTCATTTATCCTGCTGATAATAGCTCACCTTGACTGATCACTCTCCTTATAGTGTGTATGGTAACACCCATTGTTTCATGTTCTCTGTGTATACATATATCTCTATGTATATATCTATATCTATATATATCTTCCTACTGTATTTTCTACTACGTGCATCTGATGAAGTGGGCTGTAGCCCACGAAAGCTTATGCTCAAATAAATGTGTTAGTCGCCAAGGCCTGGTCTACGCTAGGACTTTAATTCGAATTTAGCAGCGTTAATTCGAATTAACCGTGCACCCATCCACACCACGAAGCTATTTAATTCGACATAGAGGGCTCTTTAGTTCGACTTCTGTACTCCTCCCCGACGAGGGGAGTAGCACTAAATTCGACATGGCCATGTCGAATTAGGCTAGGTGTGGACGGAAATCGACCTTAGTAGCTCCGGGAGCTATCCCACACTGCACCACTCTGTTGACGCTCTGGACAGCAGTCCGAGCTTGGATGTTCTGATCAGGCACACAGGAAAAGCCCCGGGAAAATTTGAATTCCTTTTCCTGCCTGGCCAGTTTGAATCTCATTTCCTGGTTGGACATCGGGGCGAGCTCAGCAGCACCGGCAACGATGCAGAGCTCTCCAGCAGAGGAGTTCATGCAATCTCAGAATAGAAAGAGGGCCCCAGCATGGACTGACTGGGAAGTCTTGGATCTGATCGGTGTGTGGGGTGAGGAGTCTGTGCTTTCGGAGCTGCGCTCCAAAAAACGGAATGCAAAGACCTACGAGAAGGTCTCCAAAGCCATGAGAGACAGAGGATACAGCCGGGATGCAACGCAGTGCCGCGCGAAAATCAAGGACCCCAGACAAGGCTACCACAAGACCAAAGCGGCAAACGGACGCTCCGGAGCCTGCCACCACTGCCCCACCAGTGACCGTGGACTCTGACGATGGGATAGTGTCGACAGCCAGTTCCTCGGCGATGTTCGCGGACGGGGAAGATGAGGAAGGGTTTGCGGAGGACGAGGCAGGCGACAGCGCTTACAACGCTGGTTTCCCCAACAGCCAGGATCTCTTCATCACCCTCACAGAGATCCCCTACCAATCCTCCCCAGCCGTTAACCCAGACCCTGATTCAGGGGAAGGATCAGTCGGTAAGTGCTTTAAACATGTAAACTTTTATTATTAATGGAACAGGAATCTGAACTATGTGAAAAGGAGGTCTATATATATGGGGATAGAACAGAAATCCTCTTGGGAGATCTCCACGAAGCTCTCCTGGAGGTAATCGAGAAGCCTCCGCAGGAGGTTCCTGGGGAGAGCTGCCTTACTGGGTGCTCCGTGGTAGCACACTTTTCCGCGCCAGGCTTTCATGAGGTACTCAGGGAGCATTGCCTCCCCGAGCATGGCTGCATAGGCCCCTGGTTTGTGCTGGCTTTCACGCAGCATGCGCTCTCTATCTCCTTCAGTGACCGTCCTCAGGGTGATCTCGCTCAGAGACTCCTGCATCTAATTAGGGGAATTACTGTAATGTTATGCCTGGTCCAAAGTATTTTTAAAAAATCTCCAGACAGACGGCGTAGCAGAGACTCAGCACGCTGCTGCGTGACAAGCGTAATGGAAAGCCAAAGAATCAAATGGACGCTCATGGAGGGAGGGGGGACTGAGGACGCAAGCTATCCCACAGTTCCTGCAGTCTCCGAAAAGCATTTGCATTCTTGGCTGAGCTCCCAATACCTGTACGGTCAAACGCATTGTCTGCAGCGGTTCAGGGCATAGCTCGTCAATGTACCCCCCTCCCCCACCCCCAGAAGGAAAAGGAAAAGAAATAGTCTCTTGACTCTTTTAAATGTCACCCTATGTGTACTGAATGCTGCTGGTAGACGCGATGCTGCGGCACTGTACTGTAGCATCCTCCCCCCCTCATGGGTTGCTGACGGTGCAATATGACTGATATCCGTCGTCATCATCAGCCTTGCGGTAGATGGTGCAGTGCAATATGACTGGTACCCGTCCTCGTCATCAGCCCATAAGTAGACGGCCTGCTAACCGTCTTCATCATAGCAACAGGGGGCTGAGCTCCATCAGCCCCCGCCCTTCATGCGTAAAGAAAAGATTCTGTACTGCCTGGACTGTCATAGCAGCAGGATGCTGTTCTCCTCTCCCCCACACTGCTTAATGTCCTGTCTGGACAATCATGGCAGCTGGAGGCTGCCTTCCCCTCATTTCATTTCACTAACAAGTCACTGTTTCTTATTCCTGCATTCTTTATTACTTCAGCACACAAATCAGGGGACACTGCAACAGTAGCCCGGGAAGGCTGGGGGAGGAGGGAAGCAACAGGTGGGGTTGTTGCAGGAGCACCCCCTGTGAATGCCATGCAGCTCATCATTCCTGCATAATCTGACACGGAGCAGCTGTGCTCTCTGGTTCTCTGATACACTGGATCTCTACTACACTTGCCCCATATTCTATGCAGGAATTATTCTATTTTTACATACCATAAAGGAGGGATTGACTCAGGGAGTCATTCCCAGTTTTGTCTTTTGCGCCCCCGGCTGATCTCGGCCAGGGGCACCTATGACAGCAGCAGAAGGTATAATGCAATACGACTGGTAACCATCATCACATTGCCAATTTACAATGAGATGGTACAGTATGGCTGATAACCATCTGTGCTGTCATGCAAAAGCAAATGAATGCTGCTGTATAGCGCTGCTGAATCGTCTCTGTCCGCGGCATCTAGTACACATACGGTGACAGTGACAAAAGGCAAAACAGGCTCCATGGTTGCCACGCTATGGCGTCTGCCAGGGTAATCCAGGGAAAACGGGCTCGAAATGATTGTCTGCTGTTGCTTTTCTGGAGGAAGGAATGAGTGACGACATTTACCCAGAACCACCCGCGACAATGAAATTTGCCCCATCAGGCACTGGGATCTCAACCCAGAATTCAAAGGGTCGGGGGACACTGCGATGGAGTGGGACAGAGGCAGAGTTTATGCTTTCTGGATTGCCTGCAGCAGGAGTGCGCACGAGATAGGGGCTGCACATGCTCTTGTTCACAGACACAGACTAGACTGTGTTCATTGTTCGCAAAAATGTATCTTTGCAAGGAATTCACTCCCTTTTCCCCATCACACAGCTTCGACTGTCTCCAGACCTGCCACAGCATCCCCCTCACAGAGGCTGGCAAAGATTAGGCGGCGAAAGAAAAAGACACGGGACGAGATGTTCACTGAACTTATGGGCTGCTCCTGAGACGAGGCGGACCAGCAGAGCCAGTGGAGGGAGACCCTCTCTCTGTACCAGCGCTCACACAGCGAATGGGAGGAGAAGTGGCATGAGGAAGACAAGCAGGCAACTCAAACACTGCTTGGACTAATGAGGGAGCAAACGGACACGCTCCATCGCCTTGTGGATGTTCTGCAGGATTGCAAGCAGGAGGACAGAGCCTCCCCACAGTGTATCTGCAACCGCCCTCCCCTGCCACAAAGTCCCATACCCCCCTCACCCAAAATAACCAGAAGGAGGGTGCCAGGGGCCGTGAAAACTGTCACTGCACCCCATCAGAGTGCTCAAGTACCCAAAAGCTCTCATACCCTAAATTTTGAGAAGTCCTTCCCGTCCTGACTCACCCAAGCCCCAATCCCAGTTTCATCCCCTAACTGTCTAGTTAATTATTAAAAATACTTTGCTGTTAATTACTGTTTCCGTCATGTTTTTTTACAGAAGACTGTGTTTGAAGGGGAGGGTGGGGAAGGGGGTTGGTAATTGCATAGGACGGTCACCTTTACCAGGGTACAGACACGGGGGCAGGATCAGCAGCAGGTCACACACACAGTGCAGTCAGTAGGCACCCTGGTCGGTATGGGAGGTGGTTTCCAGGTTCTGTGTGGGTGGGGGGGTACGTGACTTTGTAGCGGGGGAGGGCGGTTACAGATCTTATGCAGCGGTCCTTGTCCTGGACCGCAGAGTCACGCAGCAGAGGAATCTGTATCCGTCCTCCTCCGCCAAGGTCACATAGCCCCCGCACACAGAATCCCAAAAAGGAGGGATGGCAGGCTCCGTTGAAACAACCAGTCCGGCACTGCGGACCGCTTTAGGAGCAGGAGCCTGTCATTCCTCGAGTTTAGAGGCGGTCTTTACATCACTGCACACCCTACGCAGCACAGTCTGCGTCCCAGTTTCAACCCTTTAACGCAAAGTCATTAATAAAGAAACCTTTGTTAAGTAACAATGGAACATGTATTTTATATTTTTACATGTGTGTTGGAAGTGGGGGAAACGGGGTGAATGGGGTATGTAACTGCAGAGGATAGTCAACAGTAACTGGGTAAAGAAACGGGCAGATTCAGCTTCTCAGTAAAAAAACTGAACAGTCACAGGTCACACTGCTCGCAGGTACTTGAAGAGTTCCTTGTCGCTGTCCAAGGCGCCTGTATAGGGCTTCATGAGCCAGGGCATTAGTGGGTAGGCTGGGTCCCCGAGGATCACTATAGGCATCTGCACATCCCCAACAGTTATTTTGTGGTCCGGGAAGAAACTACCTTCCTGCAGGTGTCTAAACAGACCACAGTTCCTGAAAACACGCGCGTCATGAACCTTGCCTGGCCACCCGACGTTGATGTTGGTAAAATGTCCCCTATGGTCCACCAGTGCTTGCAGCACCATTGAAAAGTAGCCCGATTTCTCAGCAGCTGACTGTGGAAGAGGTGGACGATAAGGTGCGAGGAGGTAAAAACGGCCATAACTGCAGTGGGCTCCATGCTCACAGTGCTGTGGCGTCCGCGCTGTCACTGACCAGAAAAGTGCACGAACAGATTGCCCGCAGGCACTTTCAGGGAGGGAGGGCGTGATTGACGGTTCAATGATGACAGTTACCCAAAACCACCCTCGACACATTTTTTCCCCCAGCAGGCATTGGGGGCTCTACCCAGCATTCCAATGGGCAGCGGGGACTGCGGGAACTGTGGGATAGCTTCCCACAGTGCACCACTTCCAAAGTCGACGCTTGCCCCGTTAGTGTGGACTCACAAAGTCGAATTAGTGTCCTTAGTGTGGATACACAAATTCGACTTCGTAAGGTCGATTCCACAAATTCGACTTAAGTTGATTCGAACTACTCTTGTAGTGTAGACATACCCTAAGGTGCCACAAATACTCCTGTTCTTTTTGCAGATACAGACTAATATGGCTGCTACTCTGAAACCTCTCATTTAGTTGTTGCTGAAATGTCCCATTTTTGTGAAAAATTTATGTTCTGCAGATTGTGGATGAGCAGTTTGTTACAAGTATTCAGTGTATAAAATGGGAGTTGTTTTGAGTGGATACATACATCACATGGTATATTGCTGATCCCTGAATGGAGGAGTGTACTTTAAACTCTGCTGCAAATATTTATGTTGACAAATTGAAAATTTGCCTTTCTTGGATATTCTACTTATTACTCATTCACTCCCTGACATCTTTGTAAAGAGACCACTGAAAAAGTCTGCTCACAGGACTCCAGGCTGGGAATTTGCGGTTCTAATAAACTGCATCACAACGGAGTGGAGAGCAGAGGAATTTCCCGCAACTAAAACAGGAAGTAAGGGAGGCATGATCAGGTGCCAACCCATAATACTCTTAGTAACCCAGTTAACCCTTTGATGACAACTTTATTACAGTTTTATATTAAATTAAAATTACTGAAACCTGCTCATTTTGCATGTAGTTAACCTATGTAATCACAGCCATCTCAAGTCTCACATCTGAGGTGTGAGACTTGCGCATTTGAAGCCTGCCTCACATACATTAACCTCACGAAATCTCACACATGGATCTGGGCCTATGCAGGGAGAACCTGGGGTGGAGGGAGGTTGGAGAGTGAGTCCACCCCACACTCACCATGAAGTGGCAGCTCCTGTCAACGGACACAGGCTCTGAAATGTGGGGCTGAGCCCAGGACAGGAAGCAGAAGCCCATGTGCCAGGTCACAGCGCCACTCAAATTTGGCCTGGCCGCTGCTCTGTCATGCCACTAGGGAAGGAGCTCCATGGTTATATGACACAGTGACGGTGACTTGGTGTCCATGGCTGGGGGCAGGAGAAACAGATGGACTGGCCATAAATTGGCTCTGGGAGCTGAGAGCCAATGGGATGGCAGTGACCAGAATTGGGTGATAAGAGCAGAGCACTTCCACTGCATGAGTGTGCCCTGCCCCCAACAACTGCTGGGTGTGGGGGCTGGCCAGAGCCTGATTTCTAATATTCAGAAAAACTCGCTCATAACAATTTTGCCAACTTGAGATCTCTGGTAATCATGTATTCTTTCTTTCATTAGCCTTGCCTTCCCATTCCTGTCCCATACACCTCCTTTGTATGCTACATACACCAGTATTCACTATTAACTAGAGTGTTAGTTCTTCAGGGCAGGAACTGTGGTTTTTAATTCTTGTTTGCATGGTGCCTATCACAATGGGGTCCGATCCTCATTGGGATCTTCAGCAACTGCCTTAATATGCATAGCAAATAACAGTATCCTGCAATATTTGTACAAAAGTGGCTGGTTTTGGCAAACATTTCTGCCAGCGAGCTCATCTGCTAGAATGACCGCATATACAAATGCAAATTGTGTAAAAAATTGAAATATTTATGGATTTTTATTTATTTACAGAATCCATCCAATTCTGTTTTGTCATCCAAGATTTGCTCCTTCGGGGCTTGATTCTGCCACATTTATTCACGCTAAGCAATGCCTTTCTCAGTGAGAAGTCCCACTGGGATCAATAGGACTACTCACTCAGTAAGGTACTAAAAAGAGGTAGAGTCTGGCTATTCATACTTCTGGAAATAACTCTTAAATGAACAGCACATATTGTTCTTACCAGGCCCATGATGTATCCTTTGGGGAGTTTGCCACTGACTTCAGTAAGGCCAGGATTTCACCCCATATTTTTAGCAATGATAAGACTGTAGAGACATTTTTAACCAGATGCCTGGTTGAGTCCAGTCAGATAGATTCCGGAAAGCACTTGATTAGCACATATAGACAGAAAACACATTGTGCCTATTTTGGCACTATAACTAGAACATGGCATTATAAGTTCACTGTGGTTGACAGACTAAAGCAAGAAGAGTGGTACATCAGTCAGGGTTTGAGAGGGACCTCTTTGACACCGCTTTTAAAAAAGTTATGGCCCAGAATCTAATGCCCTTACTTACACTGAGTAATTTCTTACTCTGTGAGTAGTCCCATTCATTCATATTACTCAGTGTGAATAAGGTTACCAGAATCTCTGCCTCTATATGACTTAAGAAAATAGCTAATTATTGTCACTGTACTTATCTGATTGGCATTTTAGCTAGTTCCTGCTAATAAAAAAATTGAGATTTTAAAAGAAATGTAAATGTTGACGTTTTCACAGGTCATTGAGTTTTACAATGTTAAGTCGCTGAGCTATTATACATTGATTGAGCAAATAGCAAATGGAGTGATTTGCCAAAGAGAAATACACAAATATTGAACTAAGAATCAATGACAGTCGACTACTCTCCAAGGATTGCAAAAGTTAACAGGAAATCTTTACCCAAGAGGTAACTAATTTCTGCCTAAAAATCATACAGCTTTATTTGTTTGTTTGTGTTACACCATCTCTCCTGCTAAGTACAGGAAATCTCATCATAAAAGGAAATTTGTTTGCTATGAAGCTTGTTTTTCATTTATATGCCATATTTGCTGGCTTATCTTTTAGTCATCTCACAATACTGACAATCAGTGGTGGGTTGTTTTTTAAGTATTCGACAACATATGGATGAGAATATGTTTTTAAAAAGCACAAAAATTTTATTTCACATTTAATTTCATCTTAATCTTTGATCAGAACCTGATCTAATGCATTTTATCCAGAATAAATGTTTATTTAAATACCCCTAACATGACCTGATTACATTTTCCCTCTTCATTAAAAATCTTTCAGTTGATCCAGATATTCTTTTAAAACCTTCATAAAGGACTTCATTTCAGAAATGAGCTCAAGATGCCTCCCCAAGCAATTGCCATCAAAGTAGCTTCAACAATATGCCTGCTGTGTTTGAGCAATTTCACATTAAAATGATCTCCTGAAACTCGAACAATGATTCTATGATTCTCTAAGACAAATAGAGTTTAAGTGCATCTCTAAAGAAAAATAATGTAGGGCCTGATTCAAAGCCCACTGAAGACAACAGGAGCCTTTGCATTTACTTCTATAGGCTTTGAATCTGGCCATGATTGTATTGGGTCCTCATGCAGCCACACAGTAGAGCAAGAGGTAGAAAGGACTGAGGCCCTCAGCATTTGTCACCTTGGCACAAGGAGAGGGGTTGGACCTCAGATACTTACCTCCAAGAGTAAATTGGTGGAAAGGTAGTGGAGAAGAGCAGATCCAAGAGCGTGTTCCCACCTTAAGCACTGGCCTGCTGAACTGGCTGGTTGTGTGGGATGAAACATGCTACATTCATTAACCAGGTATTGTAAGTTACTACTTTCCACCTTAATGGACCACTTTAATAGCTCTCTGAAGCACACTTCCCAACGCTATTCCTGTATCAGTACATCTCTGTATTGTGGGCTAGCCCTTACCATACAAGAGGAACAACTAAACTCTTAGAGATAATATATATTACTGGGACAATTAAGGACAGTGATAATAGCACTAAGAGACTTTTAATCATTGACTAACATGTAGAGTAGTTTAACAATGCTGCAGAAGTGCAACACAGTAGCTGTTACGATTCTGTAGTCTGGGGGGTCTTTTAGCGCAAGTCTACACTGCAACTGGGAGCAAGCCTCTGAGGCTTTGTCTACACTAGCACTTTTGTCAGTTAGAGGTGCGGAAAAAAAAACACATGCCTGACCAACAAATGTTTCACCAACAAAAGTGCTGGCGTGGACAGCGCTATGTCAGCAAGAGAGGCTTATGCCCACATAGCTAACGCCGCTCGTTGGGGGTGGTTTCAGTATGCTGGCAGGAGAGCTCTCTCCCGCTGTGCTGCTGTAAGGTTTGTAGTGTAGACATAGCCTAAGCCCAGATAGACTGGTGCTAGTGGGGCTCAAGCTAGTTTGCTAAAAATAGCAGTGTGGACATTGCGACTTGGGCAGCAGCTTGGGTTATCAAGCCCATCCAACCCCCTAGGTCTGAGCATGTGTGTCTAGCCCAGGTCTCCACCAGAGCCACAGTGCCCACACTGCTATTTTTAGCTCAAAGCCACACAGCTCAAGGTTGGCTACCCAGGCTGGGAGGCTCGCTCCTAGCTGCAGTGTAGGCCTTATATCTATGCTCTGTTGTGTTGCTATCAAGTCTTAGCCTGTATAAAAATGATAGATGGGCTCTAGATTGGAAGCTTGAATCCAAATGCCTTTGAATTTGTGGGGTATAGATTTGTATTCACATTCCCAGTTCCAAACCTATCCTACAGTTTTGATTCTAAGCCAGAGCTGAAACCAGAAGAGGCCTCTTTTCCATTTCTGGTTGGGGTGCAGAAATGTTGTAGGATCAGCTTCTGAGATTTTATGCCATCAAATCTGAAGCTGAATCCCTCATTCAACCCAAGAGGGCTTTTCGCTGGCACAAACTCCTGGTGAACAGATCAATAATTGCTTGAATCCTCATATCCTTTTCAAATTAATACTCCAAATGTATGGACCTGATTATGCCATCTTATCAGATAACTTAAACAAGCAACCTGTCTGCACATTAATTGTTATTGAGGATTAATGTTGTTTATAAAATGAAATCAATACAATCTCTATTGCTTATTAACTGAAACATTCTAGGCTTTGGTCTGTTTGCTTTGCTTTTCAATTAGTTTCTATTATTTTCCCTATTAGCTTTCAACAAATAGCTGTAGAAATAAACTTAATGGTTGTGAAACTGTTATCAGAGTCAACAAAGCGCCTTAATGGAAAATCTTGTATATTTAAATGCAAAAAAGAATCCAATGTTTAATCATTTGACATTATGAGATAAGTTTATTACCATACATCTGTTCTGTGCTGGGTCTCAGATTTTTTTTTTTTAAGCTGAGCAATTAAGAGTTCTTTAGGTCAGATGTCAGAATGTTCGGTTGTTTATTACATTTGAGATTAATAAACTCTAAAGTCTAATAGCCTTTGTTATAAAAATTATTAAATTCGCAACAGATAAAGAAGCAGTGGGGTTGCTAACAAAAATAATAAGATTATCCAATTATGTTTTATAATATTCTCAACACCATGCAGCTGTTTGGAATTTCATGGAAGGCTTTTTTTTAAATCATCTCTTTGCATGCCTTCTCTGTGGTCCGGTTTCTATGCCAGCTGAATGCCCTACTGCATTAGCAAGAGGTTGTTCCCTCATTACCAGGGTACAGGTGAAGTCATTAGCGATAAGGCTGCACTTTCCCAAACTTGCCTGAACTCTGTCAGCTGGGTTTTTTTCAGCTCAGTCATACTGTCCTGAGAACTATCAAACTGAGGCAGATTAAGGCAGTGATCTTTGAGAGGCAGCAGAATGTAACAGTGAGTCCAAGTCTATCCCGGGGATGGGAGGAGATCAAGAAGTGCATTGGGAAGTTAGAATCTGCCTGGGGACAGGAACTGGGGAAAGAGTCTATTTTGAGGGAGTGGGGGGAGAGGAGTAAGATCAAGGAGGTGAGCAGGAAGCTGGGAGGAAGAGCTGATTGACAGAGAGGAATAGTTTGAGGGGCCTCAGGGTATGGCTACACTGGCAATTTGCAGCGCTGGAAAGCCTCCACCAGCGCTGCAATTAGTAAGTGGCCACACCTGCAGGGCACTTCCAGCGCTGCAACTCCCTGGCTGCAGCGCTGGCCGTACACCTCACTCAGCATGGGGAATAAGGATTCCAGCGCTGGTGCTGCAGCGCTGGTCATCAAGTGTGGCCACACACCAGCGCTGTGATTGGCCTCCAGGGTATAAGGATGTATCCCAGAATGCCTGTTCAGCCACTCTGCTCATCAGGTCAGACTCTACTGCCCTGGCCTCAGGTGACCCGCCCTTTAAATGCCCAGGGAATTTTAAAAATCCCCTTCCTGTTTGCTCAGCCAGGTGTGGAGTGCAATCAGTGAATCTTTACAGGTGACCATGCCTCCACGTGGCAAACGAGCCCCAGCATGGAGCAATGGCGAGCTGATGGACCTCATCAGTGTTTGGAGGGAGGAATCTGTGCAGGCACAGCTGCGCTCTAGCCGTAAGAATTATGATACCTTTGCCCAGGTATCAAGAGCCATGCAGGATAGGGGCCATGAGCGTGACGCGCTGCAGTGCAGGGTAAAAGTAAAGGAGCTGCGGAGTGCCTATTGCAAAGCACGCAAGGGAAACCGCAGATCCGGCGCTGCCCCCACGACCTGCCGGTTTTACAAGGAGCTGGATGCGATTTATGGGGGTGACCTCTCTGTAAATCCAAGGACCACGATGGACAGTTCAGAGCCGGTAGAGGAGGGGGAGGGAGAGGGGGAGACAGACAGTGAGGCTACTGTGGTGGGGGAAGACACCCCGGAGTCCCAGGAGGCATGCAGTCAGGAGCTCTTCTCAAGCCAGGAGGAAGCTAGCCAGTCTCAGCCCCTGGGACTTCGTGCAGAAGAATCACAGGAGCAGGTCCCAGGTAAGCAGCTTTTATTGCAATGCAAAGGTTTTGGGAGAGGAGGGGGGGTGGTATGGCTGCATGCTTGCATGCCTAGACATGGAATATCCTATTGATGTGGTCTATCACGTCGCGGTAATCTGCCTCTGTAATCTCTTCAAAAGTTTCAGCAAGAGCATAGGCAATTCGCGTGACCAAGTTTAAAGGGAGAGCCAGTGTGGTCCCTGTCCCAGTCAGGCTAACGCGTCCGCACCACTGTTCCAGGAGGGGTGGGGGGACCATTGCTGCACACAGGCAAGCTGCATAGGGGCCAGGGCGGAATCCACATTGTTGTAGGAGACCCTCCCTTGCTTCCCAGGTAACCCGCAGCAGGGAGATATCTTCAAGTATTAACTCCTGTGGGAAATGGAGGGAATGTTTCAGTGCAGGTCTCCCAACTGCTGCTTGCTTCCTGCCTTTACCAAAGCCCAAAAAAAGCAGTTCACCCATGAAGCAAAAAGCACCCTGCCCAGGCAAACCGCGGCAGGAACCCCAGGTTTAATTCCTGAGGGACATGGAGGGAGTGTTTCCCAGCATGTCTCCCAGGTTTTATTGACTTCTACTTCTACTATGCCATACCCTCACTTACCATTTCTGGGAGGCTGTGAATTCTCTAGCTGTGTTTGAAATGTCTGAGGAATGCTACAGTGTGAGACTTGAAACTAACTTCAGATTATACACAATGCAGGCTCTCTTTAAATGTATCATTTGCTGAATTTTTACAGTGTCCTTGACTAGTCCTGGACCGGTCTTATCAGTGACTGAAAGAAAGCTTCAGAACCTGAGAAGGAAGCCTAACAAAAGCAAGGAAGATTTGGTGAAGGCAGTTATGAACCAGTGTGCAACAGAGAATAAAACTGCGCAGGAATGGAGAGAAAAGATGCAGCACTGGAAGGAAACAGAAAGCAGGAGAAAGGCGTTGATGCTGAAGAAAACCACGAGGCAGCTTATAAACCTCATGGCACGCCAAACAGACTGTATGCAGTCACTGGTAGCAATGCAGGCAGAGCACTACCGTGCCAAACCCCCACCCTCCCAAACCTCTTTCCTCTATGCACCAATGTCAGCTCCAAGTCCCGTTCCCCAGCATCCAGGTTCTTACCTACACCATCACCAGCTGCCCCCGACACCTGTACGGTCACCTATGAGCCCAGAGAACTACGACCCTTACCCTCTGCACTCAACCCCCATCACCATGCAACAGTACAATCCTGAGGTGCACAGCACTCCTGGCAGTACATATGCAAACCTATGAATGTACAGTTCAACAACCAACCCCCCTGCCCGTTTACTTGCTTTTTTTTAAATAAATGATTTCTTGGATTATGAAACAGTTTTTATTATTGCATAAAGTGAAAGATAACAAACACCAAGGAAAACACAGGCAATTAAAAGCACTGTAACCAGTGCACGTCACTCCTGGTCAAGGCAAAAAACACTACTGTTGGCTTTCAGCCTCAAATTCCTCCCTCAAGGCATCCCTAATCCTTGTTGCCCTGTGGTGGGCGTCTCTAGTAGCCCTGCTGTCTGGCTGTGCAAATTCAGCCTCCAGGACTTGTACCTCGTTGGTCCATGCCTGGCTGAATGTTTCACCCTTCCCTTCACAAATATTATGGAGGGTACAGCACGCGGATATAACCGCAGGGATGCTGCTTTCCCCCAAGTCTAGCTTCCCATAAAGGGCTCTCCAGCACCCCTTTAAAGCACACTCCACAGTCATTCGGCACCGGCTCAGCCTGTAGTTGAAACGGTCCTGGCTCCTGTCCAGCTTCCCTGTATAGGGTTTCATGAGCCAAGGCATTAATGGGTAAGCGGGGTCCCCAAGGATCACAATGGGCATTTCAACGTCCCCTACTGTGATCTTCCTGTCTGGGAAAAATGTCCCTTCCTGCATCTTCCTGAACAGGCCACTGTTTCGAAAGATGCGTGCATCATGCACCTTTCCAGGCCAGCCTCTGTAAATGTCAATGAAACGCCCACGGTGATCCACAAGCGCCTGGAGAACCATAGAGAAATAATTAATGTACTCGTAGGCTAGGTGGGGTGGTGCCAGAATAGGAATATGCGTCCCATCTATTGCCCCTCCACAGTTAGGGAAACCCATTTCTGCAAAGCCATCCACAATGTCCTGCACGTTCCCCACAGCCACGGTTCTCCTTAGCAGGATGCGATTAATGGCCCTGCAAACTTGCATCAAAACGATTCCCACGGTCGACTTTCCCACTCCAAACTGGTTCCCGACCGATCGGTAGCTGTCTGGAGTTGCCAGCTTCCAGATTGCAATAGCCACACGCTTCTCCACCGTCAGGGCAGCTATCAATCTCGTGTCCTTGCGCCGCAGGGTGGGGGCGAGCTCAGCACACAGTCCCATGAAAGTGGCTTTTCTCATACGAAAGTTCTGCAGCCACTGCTCGTCATCCCAGACTTCCATGACAATGTGATCCCACTACTCACTGCTTGTTTCACGAGCCCAAAAGCGGCGTTCCACGGTGCTGAGCATTTGCCACAAGCAATTTCATGTCACCCGCATTAGGCAAATCCAGATCATCGTCGGACTCCTCACTGTCACTTTGGAGCTGAAGGAATAGCTCAACTGCCAAACGTGATGTGCTGGCGACAGTCATCAGCAAAGTCCTCAGCAGCTCAGGCTCCATTTCACACAGAAAGCGTGCTGCACTCACAATGGCTAGAAACGTGGATGGGGAAACTGTACTGCTAGGAAGTGAAGCGATGCACCACGGGGCGTTGGAACAGGAAGCGGAATGACCCACACACTTCCTTCCCCTTCCCACAATACTCAGCGGCAAAACGGCGCCAAAACGGGATGAGGTGCTCTGTGGGATAGCTGCCCACAATGCACCTCTCAGTACAGCGCTGCAAATTCTGCAAATGTGGCCACACTGCAGCGCTGGTAGCTGTCAGTGTGGCCACACTGCAGCACTGGCCCTGCACAGCTGGACGACCAGCGCTGCAAACTACCAGCACTGCAACTCATCAGTGTAGCCATACCCTCAGTGATTGAGTGATCTGGATCACCTTTGAGATGCCATCAAACCAGGGTCAGCATCAGCAAGTGACAAATATATTTCCATGGTTATTATCTTTTCCATAACATTTTGACAGAGGTGGAAAACTATGCACCAAGGGTACTCACAATTGCCATACAGGAACTGTGAGTACAGGAAAGCCTTTACCAGAGAGAATCTCTTAGGCCCAAATTTAGCCCTGGTGTAAGTAGTTGTAATTCCACTGTCCTCACTGAATTTTTATCTTTTTTTCCCTAGCATTTATCCATAAGGAATAATAAAAAATTCCTGTAACATCAGGAGTTCAGAACAGCACTATTATTAGAGATAAAGATTTTGCTGTCAAACACACACCACACCTCACATCCTTCCATCCATCTGCCTATTCTCTGCCACAGACCTCCTCATCTCCATCCTAGTGCACCTGAATGCCCTCCCACCAGCTAGGTCCTCTACTGTTCATGGTGGCAGGCAGCTGTCCTGCTTTTTCCATCAGTGGTGGTGGCAGGTGGGTTACCCTTTAGCCTCTGAATGTGGCATGGTTGATTGAGAAGCAAGTCCCCTTTGGTAGTCAGGTGCTGTAGCTAGTTATCTGGGAAAAACAGTTTGTTTGTGTTCTGGACAGGGCCGGCTCCAGACCCCAGCGCGCCAAGCGCGCGCTTGGGGCGGCCTTTTGCCAGGAGGGCGTCAGGCAGCTCCGGCGGACCTTCCGCAGTCATGCCTGCGGGAGGTCCCCCGGAGCCGCGGGACCAGCGGACTTCCCGCAGGCATGACTGCGGAGGGTGCGCTGGTCCTGCGGCTCCGGTGGACCTCCCGCAGGAATGACTGCAAGAGGTCCCCCGGAGCCACGGGACCGGCGACCAGCAGCGCGCCCCCTGCAGCATGCCGCCGTGCTTGGGGCGGCCAAATTGCTAGAGCCGCCCCTGGCTCTGGAAGTGAGAAGGTTTTCACTAGCTGCTGGCAGACTTCTTTAGCTGGTGTAGGGAGAATCTTGGGAGGTGTTCATAGAGTGATGAAGGGTGCCATTTAAGTGCCAAGACCAATGCATACAAGGACTCTTTTTCACTCCACCTTTCATATGCTACATTTGTAAAAG
Source organism: Mauremys reevesii (assembly GCF_016161935.1). Lineage (NCBI taxonomy): Eukaryota > Metazoa > Chordata > Testudines > Geoemydidae > Mauremys > Mauremys reevesii. The sequence goes on along the minus strand of NC_052624.1, from coordinate 169,695,533 downwards.
TCAATATTTTCAATCATTAAGATCCACATTTTTCAGCTGTGATCTATTTACTCACCTATGTATCTGCACGTACAAGTTGTATTCTTGAAAGCAAATTACATAACTAATATATCCAGTTTGCCTGGGCAAATACAGTTTTGCCAACTCATCTCCAAGGTTTTGGTATGCAAGACTTAGGCACTAAAAACAAATAGTATGATTCCCCAGTCATGTACACCTATGCAAACCAAGTGCCAATAATTCTGATTTGGCAGCGACTTACACCTACTTTACACTCAATAGATGCAAATCACTGATTTGCACCTTGACTAGTCAGCCAAGTACCAAGCCCAGAAAATGCAGGCGAATCAGGCCCAGAAAATGCAGAAAACTAAGTACACAGGTTTACACTCTGTGCATAAATATGGAGGCATAGTTGAGTCCTCTTTGCAAATTTATACTTAAGATGAATATTTTCCCCTTGCTATGTGTGCACGTGTCACTGCATCAGAAAGCCAGATGCATAAGTGCTTCTAATTTCTATTACAACATTGGAACTAAGCACATTAACCCATCTCAGAAAAGCTCAGTAATCGTTTTTCAAATATTTTTGTTGCAGTCTACAGAACCTCACCTAGCCCTTGTATGGTATTGATACATTCCAGACAAGGGCGAGGCACAGACTCAGATGTCATTTAGTTCATGAAGGTTTGCTGGTTATTATAATCAAATGTCAGTTGTCTAACTGCTGCATGTAATGGAAAATCCCTATTTAGTAGATGTTTTACTACTATTGGCTGTTAAAGTATGGTAAGCAATATTTTAAAAATAGATTCAATGTCTAAATGCCTACAATAGATTTGATGAAGCTGATATAGTTTTTATTCCCCCCCACACACACACACAACTTTTGTAGCTGTTCCTATCTAAAAAGGATAATTTCCTCTGAAATTGCAAAATTCATACTACTCATTTTAATTAATAATATTTTCTGCTTTGATGGTCCCTATCTAGACCTAGTTTAGCAAACATTGATGAATCAAGCCTCGCAACAACCGTGTGAAAAAGGGCACAGCGTGATCACAAACCAGGACACACCAACTCAAAGCAGCACCAGACCTTGCCAGAACAGATGCAAAACCTGCAGACATATCTCCAGTGCTACAATAATCAGCACTCTCTACAACATACCTTTTGAGATCTCTGGGTCCTACACATGTCCATCATAACATGTGGTGTATCTCAGCCAATGCACTAAATGCCCCAACAACAACTGTGTGGGTGAAACCAGACAATCACTATGCTCTCAAATGAAGTCATGCAGAAAAATTATTTAAAAAGAAAAAACCCCATATCATTTGTGGGTAGACACTTTTCACAAAGCAATCACTCAATCTGACCTCTCAGTCCTCATCCTCAAAGCAAACCTGCACACTTTCCAAAGATGAGCCTGGAAACAAATTCATAATTTTGCTAAACATTAAGAATCATGGACTTAATACAGACACTGAACAAGTAGCAGTTGATTATTGTCAAACTGCTTTGTAACAGTCATTTATATTCTTTGATAAATCACACTGGAAAGTTTGAAAACATATCACTGGCTTTACGACTTGTGATCACTTTATTTTACCAATTGCTTTTTGAATGGGCAAACACTGATTTTTTTCTTTTCCCTCCATGTTTCATATGATACAGCAATCACCATAATTCTATTTTGTTTGATTCATTGTCTTTCTATCAGCATTAGTGTATCAACAACGTCAGAACAGCTTTGGGAGTATTTAACTTGAGTGCTCTCTGTTAGCTGGTTGGCTGGCTATATAACAAGACAGTGAAGTTCCCACATTTTCTACTCCCCTGAGTGTGGAAAGGGCAGTGGCACCATATGCAAATTTCCTCTGGGGATAGGAATGGAGAGAGAAAGTCATGTGACAAGTATTAATCACATCACTTCATACATCACTAGAAGGTATCTCAGCAACTGGTGTCTCATAAAAAGATACATAGTCAGTCAGTCTGTGGTTTTAGAAAAACATTCTCTCACATAGTACTTGAAGTTTTTTTCTCCAAAGAAGGTTTTGAGCCATTCTTAGAGCTCAAATAGATTTCCCAGATCCTTCTTCAATCCACCAAGGCCACTTTGTGCTAAACTGGCCTGAAATTCCTATCAGAGAATCCCCTCCCTACAGGGCAAATCTCCACTGGCATAGTGCAGACAGGCAGCATGCACAAGCTATCCCCTCACTTTGGCATCAGGAGGAGCAGGGGACATGCTGAGAGCCAGAAGGAGACATGTCTGAGCTGAGCTCTGCTACATTGAATCCTCCACTGGCATAAGCAATGTGAGGGCAGATTTACAAAGGTATTTAAATATCTAAAGACTCAGAAATTTTGAAAGTCCCACTAGGTGCCCAAGACAATTAGGTACCTAATTGCCACTGATGTCAAACTTGGATCCCTGGTATGCCAGACCACCAGGCCATTTGATTTATATGGCTTTATTTAAACCCAATATTTAGACTTTGGTATTCTCCAAATAAGGGTATATTATGTGACCATTTTCCAGGCTGCATAATCACATCATACACAGGATCCAGCTCATAGTATTCCGCTCCTACCTTCACAGTGGCACTCATGATACAAAGGAGCCTGGCTTTACAGACAGAGGGGTAAAATAGCCATATTAACAGAATTTTCAAAACTTTCTCTGAAAGTTTCCAAACTAATATTGCTATAAAATAGCAGGCTGCTCATTCCTGGTGGGCTTTAGAACTTGCTTCCCATCCTCCTTGGTCCAAACATGCTGCAAAGCATAGTTGGTTTCTCTGGCTGAGAGAGACTAGATAGACTCTGGGAGATTAAAAAGGTTAGACATATGCTTTGAAATGATGGATATGATTTATGTTAATTATCGGGCAAAGATAAGTTCCTGGAGTAGTTTATTTGTGTAACTGTATTTTTAAAATGTGTCAAAGACAGCTGAGAGAAAAGGTTAGGTATTCCTTTTTATAGAATATGTGTATGCATTGAAATTAATATAGTGAAAATAAATAAAATGCACAACAGTGTGGTGTGGTATAACGATCTCCCTGGCACCTACTTTGATATGCTTTGGAGCAAGGACTTTACATATGGAAGTGGTGGTCATTGGTAGTAAGGTGCCTTTTACTATCCTTGTAAAAATCCATCCAAATTTGGCTAAGTTATAAACCTTTGTGATTTTTTTCAGTTTGCACATATCCAGTAGAGTCTTCTTAGATTCCCAGCTAAATTCACTAAGATTCCATCTGCACAAGCATGCTTCCATCCAGAGTTGAGCAAGACTTTCCCTGCAATTCCAGCTCTGGATTGATCCAGGCCAGCCCAGGTCTGGGCACCTGAATTTTTAGTGACCTCCCTGCTGGGGTCAGGTATTGTGCAGGAGAAAGTTGCCTGATCTGAATGCAGAAAAAACAAGAGCTGGACTTACTTGTAGAGGAAGGAAGCAGTGGGAGTAGGTTGAGGGGGAGACTGGAAGCAGGGAGGAGAAGGAAATTAGGAATGAGACTTGGGCTCAGAGGGAGACTGGGACTGGCTAGGCAAAGAGACTTGGAGTTGGGTGTGTAAACAGGGACTAGAATGGTTAGACTCGGATTTGATGAGTAAGTAGTGTGGGACTGAGGTGAGAAGGCTGAGGAGTTACTCCGGGGGCAATTCTGCATCACTGCACGTGCCCAGGATTCATGGCCTCCGCTGATTTATTTGCTTCCCCATAGAAAAATGACTTCTGAGGGGGAAGCAAAGAAGTCGCAAGAGAAGTCCCACACCCGATCCCTGGCAGGGCAGGCAGGTTGGTTTGGGCACCCAGAGCAGCCCAGTAGAGACAGAATCATAGACTCATTAGACTGGAAGGGACCTCAGGAGGTCATCTAGACCAACCCCTGCACTCATGGCAGGACTAAGTATCATTTAGACCATTCCTGACAGGTGTTTGTCTAACCTGCTCTTAAAAATATCCAATGATGGAGATTCCACAACCTCCCTAGGCAATTTATTCTAGTGCTTAACCACCCTGACAGTTAGGAAGTTTTTCCTAATGTCCAACCTAAACCTCCTTTGCTGAAATTTAAGCCCATTGTGTCTTGTCCTATCCTCAGAGGTTAAGAAAAACAATTTTTCTCCCTCCTCCTTGTAATAATCTTTTATATACTTGAAAACTGTAATCATGTCCCCTCTCAGTCTTCTCTTTTCCAGACTAAACAAACCCAATTTTTTAAATCTTCTTTCTTTTCTAGACCTTTAATCACTTTTGTTGCTTTTCTCTGGACTCTCTGCAATTTGTCCACATCCTTCCTGAAATGTGGCTCCCAGAACTTGACACACTGCTCCAGTTGAGGCCTAATCAGCAGAGGGTAGAGCAGAATAATTACTTCTCATGTCTTGCTTACAACACTCCTGCTAATACATCCCAGAAGGATGTTCACTTTTTTTGCAACAATGTTACACTGTTGACTCATATTTAGCTTGAGGTCCACTATGATCCCCAGATCCCTTTCCGCAGTACTCCTTCCTAGGCCGTCATTTCCCATTTTGTATGTGTGCAACTGATTGTTCCTTTCTAAGTGGAGTACTTTGCATTTGTCCTTACTGAATGTCATCCTATTTACTTCAGACCATTTATCCAGTTTGTCCAGATCATTTTGAATGTTAATCCTATCCTCCAAAGCACTTGCAACTCTTCCCAACTTGGTATTATCCACAAACTTTTTAAGTGTACTCTCTATGCCATTATCTAAATCATTGATGAAGATATTGAACAGAACCAGACCCAGAACTGATCCTTGTGGGACCCCACTATTTATGCCCTTCCAGCATGACTGTGAACCACTGATAAATCACCATCACGTAAATCATTATTGGGGCTACGGTTGCCAACTTTCTACTCCCACAAAACCAAACATCCTTGCCCTGCCCCACCCCTCCTCTGATACCCCACCCCTGCCCTGCCCCTTCTCTGAGGCCCTTCCCCCAGTTAACTCGATCCTCCTCCCTCTGTCCCTCACTCTCCCCACCCTCAATCACTTGCTCATTTTCACCTGGCTGGCTCACAGGGCTGGAGTGCAGGAGGGGTGATGGCTCTGGCTTGGGGTGCAGGCTCTGGGGTGGGGCAGGGGGCTCTGGGCTAGGACAGGGGGTTGGGGTGCAGGGGGAGCTCTGATGTAAGCCTGGGGTTGAGGGATTTGGGGTGGAGGGGGCTCTGGGCTGGGGCAGCAGACTCTGGGGTGGAGCTGGAAATGAGCAGTTGGGGGGTGTAGGAGGGTGCTCTGGGCTGGGACTGAGGGTTGGGGCTCAGGGGGAGGTCTCTGACTGGGTGTGCGGGCTCTGGAGTGGGCCTGGGGATGAGAGATTTGTGGTGCAGGAAGGTGCTCCAGGCTGGGATCAAGGGGTTCAGAGGGCAGGAGGGGGATCAGGTCTAGGACTTTGACTGGGGCCCAGGAGGCAGTCAGGAGTGCAGGCTCCAGGCAGCGCTTACCTAAAGCAGCCAGCATGTCCCCCTTCCGGATCCTACACAGAGGCACCTCTGCACGCTGCCCCCTCTGCAGGCACTGCCCCTGCAACTCGCATGGGCAAAAACCACTATTTTCTCTAGCCTAGTTCTGAGAAACAGCTGAACTGGTTTTGCTGAAATTTTCTTTAGGGGGGAGGGGGAAAAAATCAGCCTGGGCAGACATCCAGAATGGAAAATTTCAGTGTGAACAGTTAGAGTTTGGCAAAGGTCTGAACAATTGAAAAAAGGTTCTTATAATGGAAAGTGACAGGTAACTTTACTTATAGGTGTTGCTAACTATCCATAATATGATATACAAACACATACATACAGACAGTGTATGTAGTTATGGGTGAATTGGATCTGAACAAATAAGAATCAGCCCCAACCTAAAAATACAGGTTCAAAAATGTTCTCTCTGAGGCTTGTGAAGAGAGGATCTTAAAAGAAAGTGACTTAAAACTGGAGTTGATGTTTCAACAAAACACTTTTTTGAGAGAATCAACATTTTTCAGAGAAGTGTTCACAAAACTTCTGCTGGCAAGCTCTGCCCAGTCCGGGATGATATTTTGGGTCAAATCCAGAAAAAGACAGTCCCCACACACACCTGCAGGCAAGAGCCCACTGGCTAGGATACTCGCCTTCAATGTAGGAGATCCAGCTCTTAATCCCCACTCTACCTGCTCTAGAGCAGGGATTCAAACCTGGGTGTCCTACATCCGAGGTAAGTGCCCCAACTATTGGCTATTCTGGGCTTGCTCTCTCTCTCTCTCGTTTTTTCACTAAAATTTTGAAAGAAGTTAGGGGGTGACAACTGTCAAGAATACTCATATAAAAGTGTGTGTGTGTGAAAAATATATAAATGACTGATGTCACTTTTAAACTTATATGCTAGATATATTTGGTAATGAGATGCCTGCAGTTATTGAGTTATGAACACATGTTGTGACTTGCAAACTGTAAAAATCCTACCCTTGCTGTTTTATTTGCTAGGCAGCTATCTTCTTTGATCAGTTTGCTCAGTTTATAGGAACATTGCAAATGTTCTCTAATGTTACATAATACTGAAAGAAAAGATACAAATCCCTGTAACTGCTGGGGATATAAATAGCAGAACACAGCGCTCAGGTGCCCAGACAAGATGCCTAGAAGGGCAAGTTCATATTTTTTGAGTGAGTCTCATTGCTTGTACAATATACATTTCTATTTATATAATAATAATGAAATATATTTTATTTAAAATAATCCGAGCCTGCCTACACAATGCAATTTAGGAAAGACCAGTTGGCACTTGTTTAAACTGACAACTCTATTCCAAATGTACTGCTTTGTGCTTGAGTTTGCATGATCTTATTTGAATTTTGTCATTATTAGTTTTTTGGAATTAACTCCTGTCAAGTCTCTCCCTCATTTTCAAGAAAAAAAATTAAAATAAAATCCCCCAATACACAGTCTCAGACTCCAAACATCAGTTTTATTAGTCAGCACAGATTGCTTTGAAAAAAAATCAGAAATATCTGCCAGGAATGACTTATAAAACAGTTATATAAATGCCATGTCTTTGTGAGTAAAAGCACCAGTGAACACGCATGTTAAAACCATGACCACTTCTCACAACAGGTTAAAAACAACAGGGCCAGTAAAAAAAAAAAGAAAAGAAAAGAATAAATTAAATAAACTTTTCATTTATTTAAGGGCGCTTTTAAAAAGTATATTGGTTTTAGTAATGTTTTATTCATTTTCTAAACATCTGACAATATATATCTTATAAAGTTTATTTACTTTTACCATGGGTCAAATTCCAATTGAAATTAGTTTAGCCTCCTAGATCAGTGCACACTAATTTACTTTTACACCAAGATGCTGCTACATCATTTCCAGAGGTGCTAATATTGAGACTCATACAACAACGAAGAAAGAGTGATATCGCCTGAGCACGGCAGCTGATTGTTAGGAAGTATCCACATTCCTAGGGGTTGGTTCTATGCCTTTTCAGGACTGTTTCAGGAAGGAAATCTCCACCTATCACAAAGCATTTGGGGGAATGCTGTTCTTTACTTATACTTCTAAAGTATAGGTGCACATACTATACTTCTTCCTTTGTTTAGATTTTGATGGGGAATTCTAGATTCTTGCTGCATGATAGTCTAAATGGTGAAGGTGAGAGTTAAGTAACTATCTCCTCAGCCAGGTTAGATCACTGATGTCCTAAAATGAAATTTGGTCTCCCTTATGCATTGCTCTCTTCCTTCCCTCCAGCTCAGCAATTCATATAGTCCTCTCTCTGTAATATACCTCCTCCAAAATGATTGCCAATGACAATAAACTGGGAGGAGCTGCAACTACTACTGAAAATAGAAAAATAATACAAATGGACAAAGATTAGAAACATTAAGCAGAAAACAACAAAACTTGGGACAGTACGAAGTTCTTTAATGGGATGAAGAAAACTGATGAGCAGCAACACACTAACTGAGAACTTATGTGAGAGAGGATAACAAACTAGACATAAGTTTTCAATGGGAGGAAAAATAGCCAATACAATTTTTAGGCTACAGACACAGGTATATCACCCATGGCACAAAGAAAAAGTAATCCCCACATACATTATATGGCCTTCATGAGATATAGTGCTCATTTCTGTGTATCTCTTTCCTTGAAAAATATTGACAAACTGGGAAACGTTCAGAGAAAATTCACAGGGTTGGACAGGCTGATGTATGAGGAATAGTTAAAACACATGAATATGCAGTTTGAATCAATATTTAGAGCATCCCAATTCAGCAAAATGCCTTTAAGCACATACTTATTTTCAAACATGTGAACAGTCCCATTGCAGTCAATGGGACTACTCACATGCTCAAAGTTAGGCGCATGCTTAAGGTCTTTGCTGGATTGGGGCTCGAAACCCCAAGAAGGAAGAGGAAGAATTTGCAGGAAACTCCATTATTTTGACCTGGTAGATTTTTCCCACTCCCTAAACCCCCAGTTAAATTAAAACACTCACCCAAACACTCACTGACCCTTTTGACGCATTAGGATTAGAATCAGTTAAGTATCCTTTAGTTAAAATTAAACACTGCTCTGATCTGAAGAGTTAATAAAAGCAATGAATTAAAACTGTATATTGCTACTCCTGAATCATGTGGCTTCTCCTATGGCATATACACAAATATCTTTATAAAAGCTGAAAATCAAATATGCTATCTCCTTTCAGCTATTTGCACTACTTGTATTTAGTACTGTCTACTCCTATTTTAGTGAGCCATTGAGCTGTCGTAGCTTTGAATACTGAGCTATGCAAAACCATAGATGGGGCGATCTCATCTAATAACATTTCACAATTTTTGAGCACTTCAGCTTTGTATGCTTCTAAAACAAACCAGGATGCATAAATCCTTAGAGACTTTGTGTAGAGAATTATGGGAAAATATCACATTGGTGCATTGATAGGCTGTTTGTTTACAGCCTGATCCTGAAAGGGCTTTGAATGAAGTCCTTTTCACTTCCCTGAGAGTTCTGTTGTGGAACTCATGTTGGACTTGACCCTTTATCTAGCTTTCCTTCTTGTATGTGGACTTTTAAGTGCTCTCCTCACCCACTGTACTGTTTGTGGAGGAAATAGGATCAGGAACAAAGAGAGTCTATGCAAAATTTATGTCAGTGTGAAAGGGATCCCCAAACTCCCTGCAAACCTTACTCTGGCCCCAAACACTGGTGCCAAATTTTCAAAATAGCTTGTAAACTTTAAAGCCTCAAAATTCAGGTTTGTTTGCACAAGCAATAGTTCCGTGCACAGACTTAGACATTACTAAAGCATCAACTACCTCACATGTTCCCACTGACATTATCTGCATGTGCAAATGTGAGGCTTTGTATCTGCAAGTGTTCATGAACACACAAACATGTTTAAATCTATCCCTTTTCTTAATTTTAAGCATGTGCTCAATTACATGGGAATCAATGGGTCTTAAACACCCTCCTTGAATAGACATGGGTGTGACGGGTTCCGCCTGGGGTGCCACCTGGAGCTGGGACACCACTGAGCCCTCTGACACACCAGCCTGGGCTCCCTCTCACACTGTGCTGCTGTGACAAGCTGCAGACCTGCTCCCGGTCCTACACTTCCTCCAGCACTCACGCACATAGGGACATACCCAGCTGCAGTTACATGCAGGCTCCCTGGCCAGCCACTGCATGAACCAACAATACAGAGGCTACATCCAAAATAACCACCAGCTTCCCAGCCTAGGAACTCCTTCCCCCCCCACCCCCGCCCGCCACTGGAGTATAAACCCAAAATTATACCATCTTGCACTGCATCGGGAACTGCACTGCATATACTCATAGAGTTTGCCTCTCCCTCAATATGGAGAGGAAATGCAAAAGCCCCCTGAGCTTAGATGCCGAAGCACTTCACTCCAAACTTACTGGTTTAGATTAAAATATCAAATACATTTATTAATGACAAAAAGATAGATTAAGTGATGGCAAACAGATCAAAGCTGATTACCCAGTAAATAAACAAAAACACAAACTAAGTTTAACATCCTAGAAAGATAGCTTTAGCATATGGTGGGAACCCTTTGTCCCAAACTCAGTTTGTGGAAAAGCACAGTCATCCCCAGACTCCATCTTGAGTCATGTGGCCTGGTTACATGCCCTTGCATACCTAACTGAGTCATAGCAGCCATTACAGGCTGTCTGGAGTGTACACAGGAAAGTTACATTCTTCCAGGGTTCATTGTTTTTGCTGATGGGCCATCAGCACTGTCTGTCTTCTTCTTTGTTGTACAAGAAAGGCTAGTTGTGGGTGTCACCCAAAGCACGACTGAAATACAGATATATAGTCAATATTCCTAACTTTGTATGCATGTATTATTTTTGTATCTAAATAGGATAATCATATTTCAGCAAATCATAACTTTTCCAGTGACACTTCACAGTGACACTCAAGATGATCCATCTTGTACAAAGTGCATCATGATTATGCCATAATATTAAATCAGAGCCATAAGCAAGTGCAAGTGGAATTCAACGGATTAGCACCCATTCCACCTGGGGTGAATTTCAATTAGAACCCATGTCAAACCATGCTACATAGGCTTTTGATAATGTCTTCTTGTTTTTTATTTTCACTTATTGGATCTTTGAAATGGCTTGTCACAAGATAAGCTGGAAGAAAGTTGCTCTTCTGAGCCTACCAAATGGCAGAGTCAGGTGATCAGTATGTACAAAAAGGTGAATATCAAGCACATTGGGAAAGAATGAATCTGCGTTCGGTTTACATTTCCCTGAAGATCTTCATAGTGCTAATAAGCAACACTATAAATACAGAAATGTGTAGCGTGCCTAAACTTTCCTTCTAATTCAATGCATTTAATGAATGGCAAGTGCTTGACACAGGGACAGAAGATTTTCTTGCCAACAAAGAGGCCTAGGTAACCACCAAAGACATGGACATCTGCAGAGGTTACCATTAACAACACTTACAAAATATTTTTAAAGCTAGAAAACTTACACAGCATAACTATCAGAATCAGGTAATAAAAACTCAGTGGGGATAAACAAAAATCAAGGCAGCATGTCGTCTGCTTCTGGCTGTCTCACTAACTCATTTTGTTGTCTTGAGAATGCTATTTAGGGCAAAACTTTAAACTCTGAGTGCCTACATTTAGGCACCAGTGCCCAGGCTTAGACACGGAAATGAGTGATGCTCAGTATCCGCAACTCCCAATGAAGTTAACTCCACTAGTGTTGTTCAGCCTCTCCGAAAATGAGGCCATTTATTTAAGTTTCTAACTTTAGGCACCTGTGACTAAAGTGTGTACGTGTGCACTCGCGCACAGTGGAAATGAATGACTTGGGGCTATAGCCACATGTGTATTTGTGATTTCTACTAACAAAAAGAATCCTATATTTAGTAGACAGAGATTACAAATAGAAGGCATTAGTTACATACAGGACTGTCACATTTTCATCTGACCTTCATTTACTGTGAAAACATGGTGCAAAAAGCCAGAAACTTCCCCCCGCCCCCAGTAGGAAATAAAAAAAATCCCCAACCTGATGGATTTACTTGGATTTGAAAATCTCTGCTGAGTTCAATATAACTAAAGCTTTGAGTTCTTTTGTCTGCAGAGATCCTACACATACATACACTCACTCTCTCAACCAGACAAACAGCAGACTTCATCCTCTTTCACTTTGCACTGAGGAGAATTAGGGTAAATTGCCATCACTTCACTGAAGTCAGTTGGACTAAATTGCTTTATACCAGTTGAGAATCTGATCCTGGATCCTAATAAAGTGAAAAATCAAAAATGTTTTCTTAATCTACATTGCACTTAGGGTCCCTTTAGTATGGAGATATACCTAGAGCTAGAAGGGCCCCTGACAGGTCATTGAGTCTAACCCCCTGCCTTCACTGGCAGGATCAAGTACTGATTTTGTCCCAGATCCCTAAGTGGCACTCTCAAAGATTGAACTCACAACCCTGGGTTTAGCAGGCCAATGCTCAAACCACTGAGCTATCCCACCCCTCCCCCAACATGCTCACTCCCAGAGCCCAACCTGATTTACTCCACCACCAAAGTTTTCATTTAAAAACTGGTAACACAAATTCTTGGCAAATGCCAATCAACGATGGGAAACTTACTTGAAGAGTGGCATTGCTTTATACCTCCCAGAGAGGATCTGTGTATCAACTGACAGTCTGTTAATCCATTGAGTTTATAAAGAAAGGGATCTCAGTCCAGAGTGGCCACACAAAAATTGGACAATTTATTCCAATGGTCAGCTTGATTAGGGTCCTGGTCATGAGTTTAATGAGGCAACTACATTTGGGGACTGGAGTCCAGGTAACTTAACCCTTTCTCTATCCCTTCATCAGTAAGTCTTGACAAATACCAAAAATCCCACCACAACATTAGTACTTAATATTGCTTCAATTTCTTGTGGATCGATTATAGCTTAGAGATCTTCCAAGCCTCCAGAGTTCTTAAACAACCAAAATTGTTGGCTTTTTAGACAGAGGATTTCAGTTCACTTAACACTTATTAATATAATAAACATAGAGGGAGTAATTGTTTTCCATAAGCAGCTATGTCAGACTTGCTCTGAGGAGTGTAAGAACTTAGCTATTGATTTGCTCCACTCCAAGAGGCAGATGGACGGTCATCCATTACGGCCAGATTCGAAAGTCAATGGGACTGCACGTGGAATGAAATGGGTAGGATATCAATATCTGACACTTCATGTCAGCCCTGCAAAGAATTTCTGAGAAATCCAAGTACAATAGAATCTCTTGGATCTCCTCACTGACGCCACTGTTCTTTATCTCCCCTTCCCTTTCTCTTTTTATCCATTTACTCCTTAGTTCTTTTTCTCATTCTTTCTTTGCCATCTCCATCCCTTTCTCTTTTACATCTCATTCTCTTGCCTTCACTCTGTATGTCCCTCTCTCTTTCCCTACAAAGTCTCTGATCTAATTTCTTTTCTGATTCTCTCGCTCCCACTGCCATCCATCTCCCCTTTGCTTTTAATCTTTCTCTCCATCTCCTCCATTTAGGGTTTAGCCAGGATTGCTTCTACCCAACAAATTATGGTGCCAAACACCTACCATTTTATACCAATAGTAGCCAAGATACAGTAACCCTAGTAACTTCACTTAATTCAATATTTGCTTTTTAAAAAAGAAAAAAAAATGTTGAAACATAGAAGCATGATTCAGTGACTAAACCATAGAGCCAAAAGCTAACCTCTCTGGCAAGCATTAAGCTTAGTCAAGGAGAGTGATTATGAGGGGGAAAAACCCTCTAATTGGATGTATTTTATTGAATAGTCTCATTTTGTTTTTAGAACAGAGTTTCGGACAAGAAGATAATGACAACAATTTATACAATTAAATGTTTCATATATCTTAGTAGACTGAAGCAATGTTTACATTTGCAGTTGAGTATATAGTTTCCTTCGGAGACAAACATTAGGGCAAGATTACAGGCCACTGGCTTCCAACCACCTGGATACAGACTGCAGAACTGGGTGCTGCAAAAATGCAGCACTCGTGTAATTAGGATCCCATTCACCATACATTAAATGGGGATCTTTCCACTTACTTCAGTGAGTACCAGATCAGGCTCCAAAAGTGAAATCCTGGCCCCATTTAAGTCAATGGCAAACTCACATTGCCGTCCATAGGATTTCACCCCAGGTTTTTCAGCTGGGTGAATGTTCTTTTTAGATGGCAGCAGTTCCATTGTTACCATAAGGGTTCAGTTACTTTGTATTTAGATGTTGGGGGAAAAAAAAAAACCACCAAAAGTGATCATTACTCAAGGAGGAAATTGTATATTGCCAGTAGAACGATGTATATTTACTTTGTTACCATCCAAAAAATAAAAGGTAAAAGGGTGTTGTACAACTAAATGCTATGGGCCAAATCTCCTCCTGTTTTGCATCCCATGTAAGGGATATGGGGGTGGGGAGTAAAAGGAAAGTTTTGCCTGAAAGGAAAACATATCTAGTACATGCATCCTTTTGAAGATGCTCTCCTGCAGGATAAAGCCAGCTGATGGATACAATCATTGGTTACTCACTATTTGGGGGCCCATAGGACAATTAAGGAGAATAGTCAATCAATTACACATGTAGGCGCATAACAGCCAACAGCCAACTATGTATGTGCTGGCAGAACCTCTGCATCTATAGGGTCAGATCCTCAGCTGGTAGAAGTCAATGGTACTTCACTGATTTACCTCAGCTGAAGATCACCTCGGTGCCCATCACTTTTTCCAGATAAAAGCTGAAAGTTACTATAGGGCATGGCAGGGCCAGCTGTCTCTGTGCCCTGGCCAGCCTGCCAAGTATTGCTAGGCCAGTGCTCCTGACTTGGGCATTTGGCCTGAATAAAAACTGAATCAGTGATTTGACCTATTATTGTTTATTTTTATATAGACCAGAGACTGGCAGGCATGAAAGTGACAAACACCATTGCCAATGCCAGTTGGGCTCGTTAGAAACAGAGATGGAGCCAGTAGAAAATTGTGCCTGGATACCTCTCTGCAAAGGCCCTAACACTCCATACATAATGTAGGCAGCTAGGGGAGGACACGTGTAGTGAGGCGGCCTGGCTCCCGACGGCCCCTGAGAGAGGAGAGAGAGAAGCACCACCAGTGGGCGGAGCCACCGCCACCGCCCCCGCCCCCCCCAGGGGGGGCGGGGGCGGAGTATAAAAAAGCAAAAACGCCCAGCCACTGAGCCCAGCGGGAGAGAGCGGAGAGGATGAGTTCTGGCGCCCTGTTCAGGGACCTGCCCAGGCGCCCCCTGCCCAGCACCAGGACGACGGACCGACTCTCGGCCGAGCATCCGGACGTGGACCGACCGACTCTCCCTCTCGAGCCTCCCTCGAGGTGGGTGGAGCGGGCCGCCCCGCCCCCCCCCGCCCCGCTGAGGAGCTGCCCAAGACCCAAGTCCCCAAGTCCGGAGCAGCCGGAGGAGCAGAGCAGAGCGAGAGCCCACCAGCACGCAGCAGACCGCTGAGCCCTGCAGCAGCCAGGGAGCCCATGGAGGAGGAGGGGGTGATGGAGTGAGTGTAGCCCGGAGGGGGCGGGCTGGTGTGGCGCAGTGGGCACTGACGTGATGTGCACAGACTGCAGCGCCAGCACGCAGCCCATCCACCAGGCTCCACGGGGCCCGGCTGGGACTGGCCTGTGGGCCCACTGGGCTGTGGTCCCCCCCCCCTTGGTGCCACTCCTCCCCCAGCACCCTGCTCAGAGAAGCTGAGACTCCTCCTTGCACAGGCTCTGATGTGCCAGCTGCTGAGGCTCTGTGGACCTGACTGAGGACTGGAGCCTGCTGAGGACTGACTGTTGCCTGAGCCTTCACTGACCTACCCCTGACTGCTCCTGCTTGCTGAACCCTGGGGCTTTGCCCCTGCCACTCACCTGCTACATGTACTTACTGCTATTGCCTTGCCCTGGACCTGACAGGACCTGCTATTAGTGCTGCCTGCCTGTGAGCCCCCCTGACCTAGACTTGTTGACCTCTGCCCCCTAGACTAGGGTTGGCTGAGGCTGAGCCTGTGTGCTGCCCCATTGTTGCTCAGCCCCTGCTGATTGAGCCTGAGCCTGAACTCATGCCCCTGATCAGCCCTGATGCAGAACTGATTTATTATTGCTCAGCTGCTGCCGCAAGCTGCTGACTGAACTACTGCTGTGCTGAGCAGCCCCTGCTTGCTGGAACTGCTCAGCTTGAAACTTGTGTGTCAGCCTGTAGCTAGGATGAAGGGCCGGAGCTTGTGTTGCTGTGCTTGTTTAGCTTGTGGCCGGGCTTGTGCTGTTAACTTTGAGCTACCTCTTGGGCCCACTGCTGCTGCTGCTGGCTAGACTGCTGGCTTTACTGGGGAGCCTGCGCCTGAGGGACTGGAGCCCAGGACCGGAGTGGGCTGTCCCTGCCTGAGGTTGAGGACTACTGAAGCTGACTCTGTGCTGCCCTTGGCTGTTTGTGTGGGGCTCAGTGCCGCTGGGGCTTCCCCCAGGGGCCCCTTGGAGCGGACTGGTGGAACACCATTAAAAT
Organism: Mauremys reevesii; assembly: GCF_016161935.1. Taxonomy (NCBI): domain Eukaryota; kingdom Metazoa; phylum Chordata; order Testudines; family Geoemydidae; genus Mauremys; species Mauremys reevesii. The sequence continues at coordinate 169,679,449 of NC_052624.1, read as the reverse complement.
ATTCCTGCGTCTTATCCCAGCCCCTTACCCTGAGGGTCAAATTCCCACAGAATTTTGTAGTTAAAGGCCCATATGTAACCACATTAAATGGAAATTCTTCTGTCTTATTTTTATTTGTATTTGCTGTTGGCACATACTGTATAACCAATCTTTCTGTACCCTTTACTCCTCTGTCTCCTGTGCGTAGAACACCCTTCTCATTCCAGCTCATTGAGCCATCACCCTCTCTCCATACTAATCCTTCTCAAAAACTCACTTCCATCTTCTGCAAAGCCCACAAGAAGTAAATTAATAAGCAAACAAACAACAAACAACAACAAACCATTAAGTCCTCCCTGCCTCTGGATTTCCCAGTATATCTAGTTTTTGTATGTCTACCTTTTAGCACATAAGCTCTTTGCGGGTAGGGACTTTTAAAATATTTGCATACTGTATAAAAGCATTGTTGGCACCATACTAAAATATTATGCTATAATTTATTAACTATAAAAGAATCAAGTTAATAGCAGTGGCGAGCATTATAATTTACTCAATCTGGTTTTAAATATCAGTGCTGACAGAGCATTTGAAATGCTATTGGGCAGGGGATTCCATAACCAGGGGGCATAATTAGAAAATGTGCAGCTCTAGACTGTAACTGGGATAAGACAAATTAAGTAACCTACCAATATGAATCTTAATGTATGATTAGCCATGTAAAACAAAAGGAGATCAAATAAGGTAGGTAGGACTGCAACAGCCATTCAAGGCCTTGAGTGCAGTCAAAAAACGTCAAAATGAATATAAAACCACCAGTTACATTAAGACCTCACTGTTTGATATTTAGCTTGTACATGGCAGAATATACTTGAAGGAATTACGAATGACACTCAAACTCAGGTAAGTACCTTAATGGATCTTCTGTAAATTAGGCATTCTCCAACATTAGTTTAGAAGGCCCAGCCAAAACTCAATTTTTTTGCCACCAGGATTTTGAGACCAACAGCAGCAGGGGGGTGGGAAAAAAACCACAAACCTAGCAGGAATATCCACACTTGTACATATACACACAAGCAAAAATGTTCCTCTCCTACTTTTCTTTTCTCCATGATGCATAAAAAACAACACGTAGTCAAGAAGCTTTACAATGTTTGGAGCACCTCTCTCTCTTTCTAGGCCTCCTATTACTTCCTGGATTGGCACAGATAGAGGGCTGTCAACTCTTACTATCTCCTTGTCTGATTTAGCTGAGCATCCTTGACTGATCTAATGCTCACGTAAGCATTTGCACTGTTCCCACGGTAGGTGCAAGACCACTGTAGGTGCAAAACAGGCTGGGGTTTCTCAAAATACTTTACAAGTGAACCAGAGGCAAATATTTACACTGCAAGGACCTGGCATAATAATATCTAAAAATCAACTACATACACTTACAATTTAAATCCATCAAATTATCTATCCTCAAATGCAATGAAAAATGTGTTTGCAGTAAAAAAGGCAGGTTTGACTATTGATGGGGGATGTTTTTCTTCTCCCTGTTATTTATTCCCAGTTAACAGTTTCATAATTTTAGATGCCTTTTTCTGTAAATATGTCTAACAAAGGGCAAAGGAAACCTACATTTCTTATTAGGGCCTGGAAAGTACAGATGGACCTGAATCAGAATTTCATATTTAAATATGACCAAACTTCAGAGTCATTTAAACCCAGAACTGGATATGAATGTTTCAGATCAAACCCACATCTTCTAGAAAGGTTACTGTAATTTACAAGGATTTAACTCTCCATGAAAGTTTGAAATGTCTACCTGCAGTTCTAGTACAAGACTCCACATTGTGAGTCATCAGTCTTTACTATAAGAGTTGGGGATTACTGGTTTAAATTGAAATTTTTATGGCTTACAAAGTAGGGATTATTTGTCTTGCAAACACTATTCTTTCTAGGTTCTATCTGTACACTTGGGAACTACTGATACAAATTCTTAGGGATTGATAATGGACAGGGAAGGGGTTACAAAAGTTCATTCTGATAGCAATAAGGGGCAGTGGCAAGAAGCAGAGATGGGGATGCCAGATCTTATAAAATTTGGAACGCAAGGAGCAATAAGAAGTAAAAAGAAAATGAATAAGTATACATATCTAGTTGGTGACCTGTGCCATCAGACTGCTGCTCTCTCTTGCAACACTCTCCATTCTACTCCATTCTACCTCCCACTACCTTCTCACTGGCAAGAAAACAACAACTACAACTAGCTCTTCTATAGCACTTTCCATCCATGAATCTCAAAGTGCTTTACTGAGGAGAGTAGCATCTTTGTGCCCATTCTGCAAATGAGGAATCTCTATAGATGACCTGATTCACTCTGCTCCCAGCCCATATTGATATTGTTTTCCCCTGTCATGAACAGACTTTCTAATATTTCCATGATCTAGTCTCACTACATCTAATATTTTTCACCCATTTGTAGGTTCATGGACTCCCTCTGGTTCAATGCTCACGATCATTTCCGCCCTTTGGAAATGCTCCTCTATTAGCATATATGCTCTCCCCCTCTTTTTGCAGTTATGTCTCTCATGACCAAACTCCACAATCCACTTGCTCCTCCCATATTTCCCATTTATTAACTCCCCAATACACTCATCAAGAGACAGAATTAAATTTGCCATCAAGGATCTTAGGATAGACATGTGCACTAGACAGCCATAAAAATACCATACAACATTTTGCAACACACATTGGGTGAGCTCAGATTCTGGAGTTGGTACATGCTTACCTCTACCAGAAACTGAAACAACCATTAAATAATGCACCATGACTTACCCAATAGTCCCCTTCTCATTTGACTTCCCCAGCAAAATATAATCCCCACCCCCAGAAGTACTGAATGAGATAAAAGCTTGACACTTTCTTGCTGGGCAAGTCGGCTGTTCTCTAACCCCTATCCCTTCATGCACAAGACAACCTTTTATTGGATGTGATGCCAATGTTGCTTTGCATTCATGCATAAAGAGTGGCTATTAATAAGTAACAACATTATTTGTTATGACATTTTGCACATGTATAGTGTCTCTAAAACAACAATTTCTACAAATACTAAGTAAGGCTCCCAATACACATTTTTAAATGGGTAAAGCTGGGTCAGAGACTGGCTCAGCTTCACTGTACCAGCTGAGCTATACTCTGTACAAGTTCTGGGGGGAAGAGGGTGGTTTAATGCCGCCCCTTTGGCTTCCTGATCCCAGGACCAGTAGATCCCCAACCCTGATCACCAATGCAAAAACAAAGCACCCTCTGGGCTTTTCTATTTTATATTAGTGGCATAGGGCTGTAAGGGGCTGTGTCATGGTAGCCGGGTATAAGAGAAACATAGTGCCCCCCTTTTCCCAGGTGTAGCCTTGAGTGGGATGCTCCATAGGTCAGTCATTTAGCCCTCTGCTCAGATATTTTACTCTGTTATTTTAAAAATCACTTGTATTTTCTCCACCAAGTCTACAGGAGAAAATACTGGAGAAAGAAATAGACTGAAAGCATTGGGATTTCCCCTTGCAGGCAGTGACATCTGATCTCAAAGTAATAATAAAAAGTCCAAACCATTACAATAGGTTATATTTGTCTCCCATGAAACCAGTATCATTTGAACTACAGTGAATACTCTTTTCCTGATAGTGGCCATGACATTCTGAAGAAGATTGGCTAGAACTTAAAGTTAGAATTCCTGTGGATGGTGAGAAGGTTATGATTTGGGTGAATCTAGGGTTTATGGTTGAGCTGTTGTTTAATCGCCACCAAACCACAGCAACACTGGTGGTTTCCAGACTGCCAACCAAATAAATGTGAAAGAGGATATGTATATGTAACCACAGTCTCCAGACGATTAAGAGACTGGAGCCAATTTAACTCTTGCAGTAGCAGGTGCAACTCTTATCAACTTCAACAGGCGCTGCCCCCATTTATGCTCAGAATTAATGTTATCATTTGAAACACATTTTTCAGGGGCATGGTTATAGTTAGTGTCAGGTTTAGAGCCGAGTCAAGATGGAGGGTCTGATCTTGCTTTCATTGTGTATCTCCAATACACGTTGACTTCATTCTATTTTCCCATGACTGAATGGAAACGGAGGCCATCCCTCTCACACCTCAGATCCTTTCAGGTCAGGTTAATGCACACTGGAACTCATCAACACTACAAACAGAAACAAGTTAAATGTGACCACGCTGTGACATGCTTATCTCATGCAGTTACAGCTAGAATTACATGGTTCAGCACTTTTCCCCAACACAACCATGTGTCCTATCCATACCTAACACACTGAACCATCTTGTTTAAATCAGTGCATTCTGGGAAAAAGCTGGGCATCTATCCCATACTGGCTCAATTGCCAGGCAAGCTAGGTGTTTTTCACATGAGGCATTACAATTCAGGCTGTCTTCTTAATCGGAGGCCATCTTACACAAATACAGTTCTACAGTTCAGAAGACCTATATTAGGACTTGCTAAGAGCTTGACAATCATGCTATGGCCCTGCTATTCAGCAACAGAAACACTGTGCAGAACTAGGTGTTGACCATGTTGTGGGTGGACACCAACCATGTATGTTATCAATCATCATGTTGTAACCTGGTTCCAAACTCAGTAAAAATCTGTGTGTAGATAGAACCAGATTGGAAGCTCACATGGTTCCTGCTTTTGCTCCACTTGCTATTTGGTCAGAAGAAGGAAAGATTTGAATCTCAGTGGTTGTCAATTCATCCTGTTCATAAGCATTAAATCCACACATGTGATATTTAAAAATAAAAGGGCGAGGAAATAAATACATACATAAAAATGTTGGTAACTGATCAAATGAAGGCAGCAATGCCCTGTTTTCCCATCGAATTACTCACATCCTGCAGCGGTAGAGTTAGGGACCTCAGTTGCGTAGGTTTTGGTGGATCCAATGTAGTATATAAATCCAAATGTAGGGACATATTGTGGAATCCTTATTTTCATGATGCTGAATGGGACTAGTCATGCCAGTATGTGTTCACCAATGTCCCTAATATCTAGCACAGTGAACCAGCTTCTCCTGCCCTTTTCCCTCCTTCTTGGTTCTCTCTACCACAAACATCAGCTTTAAGAACAGCCCTTTTCTGATTAATAAAAGTAAATACAATTATAAAATAATTCTTTGCTGAAACCAAATATTTGAGACAGATTAATTTCTCATGAAATCTCAGGTTGCATTCACAACCATCATGTTTACTTGTGATGGATAACAGGAGAGAATTAAGAGATTTATTGTAAAACTAATTATTCACAGGAAGTTCAAGTCAATGTTGTATTATCCTCTGACTCATAGGTATTTGCCAGTCATGGTGCTGCACAGTGTGGTTTTTCCATTTTTTTTTTAAAAGGAGAACATTTTAAATATTCTATTTCTAAATTTAAAGAAATGAAAAATCACATTGTTTTATAGAATCAGAATCTCATACGGCTAAAGATCATTTTTTACTGTCCTGAGTTTGACACACACAGGACATTGGCATTGCTAGAGGCAGCTGTGTGAACACAGCTATTTCCCCCTTGCACTAGGAGATTTTTGTAAGAATTCTTCAACTTTTGTGTAAGGTGAAAAATCAATGACATTTGCCCAAGGTAAAGTTTGCTAGTGCACATAGCTTCTTTGTGGTGAAAAGTGATACATGTCCACCTAGGAACAAATCAGTATGGAAGTTCCATGAATGGAAGGGCTGCAGAATGTGCTGTAATGCTTGTCAAATGTTTTAGGATCCGTTTGGATGAAAGGGGGCTTCAAACTGTTGTCACCTTGTGGACCCCATGTTAATAGAAAGTCTCTCACTGACAATTCCTCTCCCATTCATGATCACTTACTATCCCTGTGGGGGGTTAAGAAGTTTTAGCAAAATTGTTTGATTAATTTTGCTTCTTTTTCTGTTATTAATTGCCTGCAAACAATTGAAATTTTTCTTAAATTCATTTGTTACATAAAATTGACTGAATAATTTCTGCTGATATTTGATGGGTAGTGTCTGAGTGGTTTGTTGTGAGTTTTCAGAATCTGAAATTCAACATCTGAGCTGTTTTGATTACAACCAAAGCTCACATTATATGCTTTTGTTCTCATGATTGGATAAGGATAGAAATTAGGTTTCCGGTGTGAATGAAATTCACTTCCCACAAATATTTCACTTTACAATTTTCCATTTCTGTGAACATTTCTGCCAAAAATAAAATAAATAAATAAAATAAAACCTTTCATACCCTAGAATATTGGTGGGAAGCAAACACAAATGGGATGCAAACAAGGTCAAAACAAATTTGTTTTAATATCCAAATGAATATTCATGGAAATCTTTTGCAGCTTTCACCCAGCTCTAAATCCTGGGAATCTGCTAGAGGCCTGCATACCACATCTCATTCAGAACAGTGAGGAAAAAGTGTTTGATGGAAGCAAATTGGCATTGAGGAATGTGAACCTTGAGCCATCCTGTACTTTTTGGGCAAATTCTGTCCAGGTACAGTGTGCTAGGGAGGGAGGGAGAATTCCAGTAGCTTTTTCCCTCCCTCTCTACTGCATCCAAGCAAGAACAGGGAAGTCCAAACATTCTCAGGAGGACTGGAGAGAGAAAGATGGGGAGAAAAGAGCAAATAATTCTCTCTGCAGTGCTCCGTGGCTGCAAGGAAGTGTGGGCAACTGGCTTTGGGATATGGCAAAAGCCTCGGCACCATCCTGTATGAACAATGTCCTCAACAATAGGCATTGTGTGGCGCACAGTGGGGGTTGGGGAGAGTTGGATCAACCGTAAGTAACATAACAGAATATATTGCCCCTCTGCTGCTATCACACAACTCCCCACAGTGCATCTTGTGGTGTATTAGAATATGTGCTAAAATGATAAACTATCACTTTAAATTGTAAGGGGTTCCCTGGTCCTGGTTGCAGTCTCAGGGGTCGGGGGCTCTGAGATCTGATTCCTCTTTGGAGAGTCTGCAAAGAGCCTGCCTATAGCAAGGTAGGTTGAGTTGTGCCTCTCTGCCTTTAGGCAGCAGCCAGCTTTGTCTCTCTGTTGTGTGAGGGGGTTCTGGATTCTAAGAAACCTAGTAGTGTTACACTGCAACCTTCCAGGAAGAGTATTTTTGTTTATTTCTCACTTCTCTGTGTGTGTGCTGTGGGCATTGTGACCAGGGGCGGCTCTAGACATTTCGCCGCCCCAAGCAGGGCGGCATGCCGCAGGGGGTGCTCTGCTGGTCGGCAGCTCCGGTGGACCTCCCGCAGGCGTGCCTGCGGAGGGTCTGCTGGTCCCACGGCTTTGGTGGACCTCCCGCAGGGACACCTGCGGGAGGTCCACCGGAGCCGCCTGCCGCCATCCCGGCGACCGGCAGAGCGCCCCCCGCGGCATGCCGTCCCAACCACGCACTTGGCGTGCTGGGGCCTGGAGCCGCCCCTGATTGTGACAGATGTTGCAATATCATGCAGTAACTTTGGGGATTATGTTGTATTAAGTTTATGTATCACTGTGGGCCAGTAATTATATATCACAGCTCTTCCAGGAACCAAAACCAGTGTGTGTTTGGAGGTGATTATGGTGACTCACTCAGGTTGTAATTGCCTCCAGCAAGGGTAACACCCCCTGGGGAGGCTTGCCCGTCCTGGTTCAAACTAGGTGTTCCAGAGACCAACAGCCAAAGAATGAGCATTTGGCATAAAAAGGCTGTTTTTGAACTGATGCAGGGCTGCCTTTCTGATCCAGCAAATGTGCAGGACCTTCTGTCCAAGGGAGGCACCAACGCTTGCAGAAGGGCAGGAAAGATTTTGGCCTTCTAAGGCCCCATGAGACTGATGAGTGACTGCTGGTATCTTTAGTTTGTGCTTGCTTAAGTGTTATATTTATTGTGTTTTCTCTGTGAAGCTTTCTAAGCAAGCACATTTATTCTTAAGGTGAAAGAGCTGTGTGATGATTTGTAACTGCTAGCACTACCCTGGTCATAGCCTGCAGGGAGAAAGCAATACACAGGCCCTGGCAGACTGGCTTGCTGGGGATAGCACAGGGCAAGGCAGAAAGCTCTGCAGCCTTAAAACCCCTGTCTCAGACCCATCAACTTTAAGGCCAGAAGGGACCACCATAATCATCTAGTCTGACCTCCTGCACATCGCAGGCCATAGAACCTCACCCAACCTGTAATAGACCCATAACCTCTGGTTGAGTTACTGAAGTCCTCAAATCATGATTTAAAGACTTAAGGTTATGGAGAATCCACCATTTAGTCTTATTTAAACTTGCAAGTGACCAATGCCCCATGCTGCAGAGGAAGGCGGAAAGCCCCCCCACAAGGTCTCTGCCAATCTGACCCAAGTGAAAATTCCTTCCTGACCCCAAATATGGCAATCAGTTAGACCTTGAGCATATGGGCAAGTCACACTAGCCAAACATCTAGGAAAGAATTCTCTGTAGTAACTCAGATCCCTCCCCATCTAGTGTCCCATCACCAGCCCTTGGAGATATTTGCTGCTTGTAGTTGCAGATCAGCTATATGCCATTGTTGGCAGTCTAGCCATAGCACCCCTTTCATAAATTTATCAAACTCAGTCTTGAAGCCAGTTAGGATTTTGCCCTTACTGCTCCCTTTAGAAGGCTGTTCCAGAACCATACCCCTCTGATGGTTAAAAACCTTAGTCTAATTTCAAGACTAAACTAGTTGATGGCCAGTTTATATCCATTTGTTCTTGTGTCCACATTGGCGCTTAACTTAAATAACTCCTCTCCCTCACTGGTATTTATCCCCCTGGTGTATTCATATCTCCCCTCAGCCTTCATTTGGTTAGGCTAAACAAAGCCAAGCTCTTTGAGTCTTGTCTCATAAGGTAGGTTTTCCATTCCTTGAACTACCCTAGTCGCCTATCTCTGCAAAAGTGCAAACTTAAAAAAATTAACAACCCTAGTTGCAGATTTTGTTTGTCCTTCTATTTAGTTAAAACTGAATTAGCTCATGGTCACTCGAACCAAGGTTGTCCTCTACAGCCAGTTCTTCTATGAGGCCCTCCCTACTCATCACTACCAAACCTAAAATGGCATCACTGCTTGTTGGTTCAGCAACTATTTGATGAAGAAATCTAACAGCTATCACATCTAGGCCCTACTATTATTAGTAGCACTTATCTCCCATAATCACACAATTCCCAGTAATATTTATTTCATTAAGAACATTAAAGAGGTCTCTATCCATATGCAAATTGGATCATGGGGGCCTGTAGCATAAGCCAAGCCCTCTCCCAGGGAAACCTCTAGTACATCCATTCTCAAACTGGGCTGACTTAGACTTGCTGGGGCCTGGGGCCGAAGCGAAAGCCCAAGGGCTTCAGCCCTGGATGGCAAGACTCAGGTTACAAGCCGCCTGGTGTGGGCTGAAGGCCTTGGGCTTTGGCCCCCTCAACCCAGGACAGTGGGTCTCAGGCTTTGGCCCCGCTCCTGAGGTTGTGTAGTATTTTCTGTTGTCAGAAGGGAATCATGGCGCAGTAAGCTTGAGAACCCCTGCTCTAGTAGCTTTCTTCCCCAAAGTGATTTTTGACCCAAACAGACCTTGTCTTATCCATTCCAAAACTTCTAATTTCTTTAGTCCACTTCATCGTTAATATACAATGTTACTCCACCACCTTTACCTTTATTTCTGTCTTTCCTGAACAGCGCATATCCTTCAATATCTGTGCTCCAGTCATTACTACTATTCCACCATGTGTCTGTCATCCCTCTATCAGAATGGAGTGGGACAAAGGACCTGAGACCTGACTGGGTACTCAGTGGGATCTCAAGAGGCAGGGAGGAAGACACAGGTTCAGTTACCTTGCAGCTGTGACAGACATAACACCTCACATTAGTAAGGCCAGAATTGTGTCTTTAATAAACAGCTCTTTTGCCTCTATGGCTTGGCTCGGCAACTAACTGAGAAACTCAGCTTTGACCTCTCTCTCTTCCGCCTTGATATGGAATTCTGAAAAAGGAAAGACCAGCTGATTTTTGGAGCTGTGGCTCAGCCCAAGAAGAGATGTGTGTAAGGATCAAAGAGTTTCCTCTGCAACTTTGGAAGAAGATGCCTTCACCTCCTCTGCCACAACACCCCTGCATTTTGCTGGAACCACGGAAGAAGAAATTCCATATTCTTCACCTGTTCCTCCAATGTTTTCATTCATTTTCATTGCTTTTCCTCCTATATGTCCTTGAATAAAGTTTGTTTCTTAGCACAAAGGGCAGCCACTATGTAACCAGCTTACTCATTATTGCCAGTACAATTATTAAGTGCTTGTTGAACACAGTAAGCACGTACAAAAGGGAAACCTTTGCTGTCCACACCCAATCTGATATCATGTTATCCTGCATTATAACTGTGCACATTTATGCAAGTACCTTGTGTAAACAGTGACGATTTTGCCACCACACTCCAGTACATGGAGCCTTATAAATGAATAAAAACCAACAGTGAATGAGACACTTCGGAAATCATAATTTTTTTTTATTTAGAGGCAACAAGTAATCCCATGTGTGTGAAGAGTAAATGGAAATCATTCTCCAGCTTTTACAACGAATAGTCAGGCATTGAAAAGATTGGTTTTTTTTTGTTTTTAAATGTTCTGCAATTAACTAAGGAGTAAGACTATCCCTCTAGGAGCCAAGGTCTTTAACTGGCATATTCTGATCTCATCTGTTTTCCAATGGGCAGTAAACCAGTCTAGGGTTTTCTGACACAGACCAAAGTGACAGAAGTTGTCAAAGTGACAACTACAAATGCTTGCTAACAATGCCTTCACTAGTATCAGACAAAAGGAGAACTAAAATAAAGAAAAGAAAATGAAATATCAAGAACTGTCACAAAACAAATTGTGACTTCACATAATGTCTGTCATATCAGCAATGACAGAAAATATATTTCATACAGGGGTCTACCCAACACAATATTATAGTACCAGTAGGTAGTTTTAACCTAATGATAAATCCCTTGTATGGATCTATACTCTTTTTTCCTTTGTTTTGCCTTTCAAGAAGAATTATTTCTTAATTATTTTTATTTCAGAAGAATTAGTTGCAATCAGGACCCCTTGTGCTAGGTGCTGTACACATAAAAATAGCCCTTACCACAGAGAGCTTTCCATGTAAACAAGGAAATCCTGAGAAAACAAATTCTGTTAAGACTTCCAACCAAGAGCAAAAATCCTTTGATAGGCATCTTTGGGTGCTATTTCAGACTAAACTCCTGCATCGCGAAAGTCTTGCTTTATTGATAATTTCTCTGTATTCATGTCATATGGCATCTATCCTTCATATTCTCTAAATATAACCACTTGGAAATGGCTCCAGACTATTACTAGAGTTTAGCTATCCAGAGTCATGTTACCCTTCTCTAAAGAAAATAATTCTTAAATACTGCTGAGAATTTGTCAGTGTGAATGAAAGATAGTTATTTAGCCCTTCCTGACTCATCCTCAAAAGGAAACAATAGGTGTTGTGAACTCCTTGTTTATTTTAGTACATGGAGTTTCTCTATCTGTGCACACTAGGTGCCCTACCTTACTATTTATTCCCTCGTTTTCCCCCAGTACCATCATTCTACAAATAGGCACCACAAAACCTTGTCTGTGTAAGTGAATGTCATTTTGGTAGGGTAAACATAGGGGGTATCTGCTCTGATTGTTTTCAAGGGAAAGGCTGATGTTAGAAAACAGCAATTTAAGGTGAATGGTTTTAATAACTTTTTAAAGGAAAATTGTGGCAGGCTGTGGCCATGAAATCAAATAATAATTGTATTTATATGTATTTTTCCCCATAAATTCTTGTATCTGTTCATGAGTGTAATAAAAAACATAATACAATACCACCCTCTTAAAATACAAACATGTAGGGTATGTCTACACCGCAATGACAGAGGGGGAGTACAACTCTTGTGGGACATCTCCAAAAATGTGGGAGTGGCACGTTTCAGCATAAGATAAAAAGTGATGAGCAGGACAAGGAGTGTGGAGGACTTGCATTACTGGGAGCGTTGTTACTTGGCTGGGGAGTTACTCCTGCCTGATAGCAGAAACAGAAACAATATTAACATGAACATCCTTAAGCCTCTGTTTGCAAGGAGCTCCCCTGTATCTCTGACCTTGTCTTCACTGATAAAAAAACATATTTTCTACCTCGGGGTGACTAATGAGCGTGGGCTATCCTGAGGTAAACACGCAGTGGAGACATGGTACTGTAGTTTTACAGTGAGAAACGCACAGAGATAAACCCCAGCTTGGGGTATGGGGCTGACCTCATCTAGTTTACCTTGCTGTAAAGCTAGAATGTTTGGTTTTCATTGTGTTCTGACTTTGGGATAGCTCACACATGTTAGACTAGACCCACTAAATCGACAACCACTAAATCGATTGCTGCAGCGTTGATCCCCTGGTAAGTGTAGACAAGCCCTCAGATACACGAGTGCTATAGAAAACCCAAAGAGAGCTGTATGAGGCTGTTGAGATTTTAGGGAGCATAGGCTGCCAAAGAATTCATAGGAAATGTTTTAAACTGCAGAAAACAAATTCAGTTGTATCCACAGGCTTATGCTTTCTCTGTAGTCAAATAGATGCCAAGCTCATACAGTGTCCGATGTGCACTCAGGTGTGGAGGTTGTGGGATGAGTTCCAACACAGATCTTACTCTTCAACTGCTAAGCATATAAAGCATATATTTGGCCTCTTAGAGTTGGTAGGGCAACTCCCACCTTTTCCTGGTGGGTGGGTGGGTGTGTGTGTGTGTGTGTGTGTGTGTGTGTGTGTGTGTGTGGGTGGGTGGGTGTGTGTGTGTGCTATATGTTCCATTCCACGCATCCGAAGAAGTGGGCTGTAGCCCACGAAAGCTTATGCTCAAATAAATTTGTTAGTCTCTAAGGTGCCACAAGTACTCCTGTTCTTTTTGCATATAAAGAATATTCCTGTCACCAAAATCAGGGTAGAAGCTTAACTGCAGATTATAATGCCTTTTGTTTGAGTATAATCTACCTTCCCGCTGTTTTCCATACACTATGTCTTCATCTCCTGAATCACCAAATATTTTAATCTGTACTAGAGCTGGCTGAACCTGTTCAGTAAAAATCAGAACCGGCCTGCCTTTAGTAGAAAGGATTTACAATTTAAAGCCTACAATCCTCCTGCTCATCTTCCTGTCAATCACTGCAATGAACCATTTGTAGTGGAAGCAACTCCTACTCTCAGAGAGAAAAACTGGTCTAAGAAGAGCCAGTTCCATACACTGGCAGCCCAATAGTTGAGTAAATTGCTAGGCCGTTCCTCATCTGTAAAAGACAGAGGACTTCTGTATCCAGGGATATTCATGAAGCAACTTGCAAGAATATTAAATTAATAAAAATAAAATAGAAAGGAAAACAAAGGATAGCGAAGAAAGAAGAAAGGAGATAAAGATAGAGAAAAAGTTAGGGAGACTGACAAGAAGGAAGGGAGAGGAGGAAAATGAACAGGGCAGTTTTACAGGCTGCTTTTGCTGGACTTAAGCGGAAACCTCAACTCTACAACTCCCCTAAATTCCAGTGATGGCAAAAGAAGGGTCAGATCTAAATGCCTGGGTCTGAACCCACTCCTACAGTTGTGGACTTGGTTTAGATGTGAAACAGATCTAATCAAATTTCCACCATTCAAGATGGTTGCTATTCATCTGACCAGGTTACTTCTACCCAGTGTCACTTGGGGGCTGATCCAAAGCCCATTCAAGTCAATAGGAAGACACTATCTGCAATGGGCTTTGGATCAGGCACTGTCTGAGCTGCATTCCCAATGTTTGCTTTGCTCTCTGATGCAGGTTTTAAAGCTTCGAGAAACATGGATTCTTTATTATGACACAAACAGAATTAAATCTCACCTCTAAATTAGCAAAATTAAACATGTTATTGCCAAGCACCATGATGCATAGGGATATTATTCAATACACTTTCCACTGGAGCCAAGGACTAGGTTCATGTTTTATGGCTACTTCCTGGGTAATTAGCAATGAAATGAAAGCAAATGAAAGGAGCAAAAAGGTTCCAGTTTAAGACTCAATTAAAATGAGCCATTTAATACACTAAAAGCTACTTTGTACTGTATTGTTAGTCCACAATGTCAACTGCTGCCTGTGCCATTAAATAAATTAAATGTATTGAGTTTCAGTAAAAGCTTGCTGGTTATTCAGAAACGATCTCTGCAGTTCTGCGAGATCAACCCTCCATTACAGTTGCATGGAAAATGAGGTTAAGGGAAGCTTTCCTGTTTTACACTCCTGGCATTTCAACGTGAGTTTTGGGTTCTAAAGAACTTGAAACTCAAAGTGACACTCAGCTGAAACCTGTGAGATTCAGCTGACTTCAAATAAAATCCCCACAAAGCCACATTTGTTTTTTTAATTATCTCACTGACACTGTACAAATCAGGTGTGTGGCCAACTGGGCCTGATTTTATAATGAAAGGTTCATGACTGTTGTGTAGACAAGCTAAACAGATTGGAGATTTTAACCTACATAGAAACCAGAGGTTTGGCCTGCTTTCAGATTCTGTGCCAAACATTTCACAGTGCTCTTTCATGAATATTCATCTTATTTGGCAATTTTTGTCCCCCGCCCCCACGTAGTAATCACTATCGCCAGAGAGAAAATAGCACATACAGCTCTTTCCTGGCAGGATCTGGAAAATTACAGGGATTAATTATTACATGTAAATCAATTGTATTGTTTTACAGCTGGAGTTTATCTCAGTATAGTGTTGCTTAACCAAACAACTTGCTAGCATTTTCAGTTTCTTCCTATGGGAGGCCTTTTTAAAAAAAATTCTGAATCGGTCACAGTGGTGTGCAAAAATATTAATTACTGTTCCATTACAGAGCAGAGAAAAGCACCTAGGGTGCAAAAGCACTGAGGACCACATTTAAGTGGCTGGTTCATGGGTGCACATTAGGGGAGAGCAGGGAGTCCAGTTCCACTGTACATTGGGCAGCCAGAATTCTGGCACATGTCGTTTCTGAGCTCAAGTTTCAGGGGGAGTCAGATCATTACCAGTTACACTAGATACTCCAGAAGAAATGTGACTGAACTAGGTGAAACTATGACCTTATCCCCCGTCTATGAAAGAAGATGGCCAGTAGGTGCTCAGGTGCTACACCCTTTCAAAGTGGGTAGCAGTTGGTGATTCCGTGTATGGTCCCATACGGCCCTAAAGGAAATGGGCCAAATTCATCCCTGATGTAACTTCATTGGCATTAGTAGAGACTGAGAATAAGGACCTTAAATTGCAAAATATATTACTGAGTCACAGTATTACGATCCAGGGAAAATAGTATTCCTATCAATATTATTTGATTTAGTACTGGAATATAATTTTTAATGTCACACATACCCCATCACACCTTTTCATGATGTTTTGTGTGGAGCCAGTTTGGTGACCACTTCCATGGCAGCTTTCTCCCTGGACTCCACTTAGGGAGCTGTGTATCTTTTTTGTCTCCATTGCTACAAATGCCATCCTTCAGATGTAACCAAGAGAGATTCTGTATGGATGTCAAAACAAAAAGTGGGGTGATCAGGGGTGGTAGGAAGGAAGTTGGGGGACTGCTCTTCTCTCAATATTCTTTTAAATATTTGATATGATTTCCTACTACTTGGCTGCACAGTGTGTGTTTTTAAAATTTGCTTTCTCCCTCTCCCTTCCTGCACGGGAGGGGAAGGGGAGCCACCCAGGAGATTGATTTTCCTTCCAATGAGACAGATAGGGACTCCCAGCTGCAACTGCTTTTCCTCCCCCACCACATGCTTCTGATGTTCCACCTACTGTTAGGCAGATTTGGAACCCCAGCACTCTCCTATCTAGGTACCAGCTCCTACTGCCACCCCCACCTCAGAGTCCCCTGCCTGGCAAATCCTCAGTTCATCAGCTAGTAAGGAAACAGGAGAAAGGGGAACTGATCATTGGCAAGCCCGCCCGAGGAAGAGAAGGAATACTTCCTCTGAGTTTAGCAGGAGAATCAGAGCTGTGCTCCCCCTTTACCTTAACCTCGTTTTCCAAGCCCCCTCCAGCTCACCAGCATAGACCCTTAGGGAATGTGGACCTTTATATGTTAAAAAATGTAAAATGCAGGTTGAATGTCCTGTACTAAACTGACTTTACTACATGCAATGCCCACGCTGGTCAGCAATTGAGAAGAGGAGCTAGGAAAAGGCTAGATTCTAAAGGCATTTGACCTACTGCTTAAGTGAGCACACAAGAGCTGCTGCCTGCTGAAGGAACAACCAGGAAATACGCCAAGGGGAGGAGGCATGAAACAAAAGAAAAAATGGGCTTTGCTAGTAGATCAAGCTGATTGAGCTGATTAATTGCCACCCACACAAGTAGGTGTTGCTGCTGTATATTTAGTACTCTGCCAACAAGAAGAATTTGGGATTCCTCACCATTGCTCAGTCTACAACCTGGAAATCAGTCACCACCAGACAAACAATAAACATCATCGGAAAGAGAAGATAAACAATCCTGAAGAGCTTTAGTGTGCAATGTGTTGTCCTCTGCCACCTGGCAAGTATTTGTGGGGAGGGAGATTCTGAACCCCTGTTTACAAAGCTCAATCTTTCCTTAAACCTTTTCTCCTGCTATAGACAGATTCTATTGCAGCACCTAAGTGCCAGCTAAAGAGGCCTGGGGCTATACGTGTGTGTATTCTGATAGGACTCCTAATTGGACAGTTTAGAAGTATATGCATTCAATTTGAAAAGCTGATATGGGGAAAGACGTAGGAGAAACAGAAAAAGGGGAGAGATGTACTTGAGAGCATGGGATTATTTGGGGGGTGGATTAATTTTAAGTAAATATAGATTGTGTGTAGACTCTTTGGGGCTGGGGCTGGGACTCTCTCTGTTCTGTGGTTGTACAGTGCCTAGCACAGGGGTAGGCAATCTATGGCACGGGTGCCGAAGGTGGCACACAAGCTGATTTTCAGTGGCACTCACACTGCCCGGGTCCTGGCCACCAGTCCAGGGGGGCACCGCATTTTAATTTAATTTTAAATGAAGCTTCTTAAACATTTTTAAAGCTTTATTTACTTTACATGCAACAATAGTTTAGTTATATATTATAGATTTATAGAAAGAGACCTTCTAAAAACATTAAAAATTGTACTGGCACGCGAAACCTTAAATTTGAGTGAATAAATGAAGACTTGGCGCACCACTTCCAAAAGGATACCGACCCCTGGCCTAGCACAATGGCCTGCTGGTCCACAATGAGGACTCCTAAGCACTACAAAAATACAAATAAATAATAATCACATAATTCACTACAAATAATGTGACAAATGTACGTGATTTTTTGTCAACATTCACTGCTCAAACTTATTCACTGAATAATTTTGGCAAGTAATTCTTGGCCGGTAGAATACATCTGAGTAGCCAATGTTTGCATGATGTGCTGTCATTCCTTTTTAACCTCTTTGTCTGGGTAGAAGGCAAGGTACTAATCACCTACCGGTTAACATATGCTCTAGGTGGTCAGAGGCTTGGGTGAATTTTCTCTCTGGGATTCTGTTTGATTATTTTCCCTAGCTAACAAATCTTAAAAATAGTGACAGTGTGTCACAGTTCTATATGCCTCTGGGTTGGTTAGTGCTATGGCACAGGCCTGTGTGATGCATCTAATACCAGTGATCAATGCAGTGATTCTACTACTGTTATCACTAGCTGCCAGCTAGCCTCCTTTGGGTGAAAAGGAGGCCCAGTGCATAAGTCTTCCCTACTGGTGCCTCTCTTCACAGGCAAGACCCTTGCAATATCTCCTGAGTTGTATCAACCAGTAACTGGGTCCTTGCATGCCCAATCCTGACAAATTCTGCAAGGGATCTTGGAGCAGCCTGGGGCCCCAGAGGAGTAGTGAACAGGCCCAGCAGTGTGTGGAACACACCTTGTTACTCCCTAATCCAGGTCCCTAGCTCTCAGGTCAGTAGTGAAGTCCTCAGTGGTTTCTATGGCGGACGAGAGAGTTACACACTACAACAGTGTAGCAAGCAGATGCAAGCACAGCAGTTGTCTACTACTGTAGAGAGCACATGGAATGATTCCACCTTGACATCCATAGACTGCACCCTAACTCCTGCCAGTCTTCTTCTGAATACATGCCACTGGAGCACAGGTGAATGGGTAAAAGTGTGGCTCGTGCAATGCAAGCCATTACCACTGAAAACAATTCCTGAGTGGGTTCTGAGGACTGATGAAAGATTTACAGTGATGGGCAAGTGGCAAAAGCAATAGGTCTGGTGATGCTGGTGGTTGTAGTCGCAGATCTGCATAAAGACAGCTCATGACACCAAATCCTAACAATCCATGAATCTATTAGAAGTGATGTGACAATTCCTACCACGAGCCAAACTGAGAGAAGCACAGCACTTGTTGTAAGAGAACTGGCTGGGTATAGGGTTGACATTGCCGCACTGAGGGAAACCAGACTCTGACAAAGGGCAACTCACAGAGATCAGTGCAGGTACACATTCTTCTGGCAAGGTCACCCATCCTCAGAACCACAACAAATTAGTGTTAGTTTTGCCATTAGCAATGCCAGTGCTTCCGAGCTCAAGAGTCTACCCAAAGGCATATCTGATCATCCTATGGTTGCCATTGAAACACAAGCAGTATGTTACCTTCATCAGCACTTCTGCTCCTCCTGTGACAAATACCAGCAGTGGAAAAAAAATTCTACAGTGACTTAGAAAAAACTCATCGTGTCTACATCAGTACCAAATAAACTGATCATAGGGGACTTTAATGCAAGGGTTGGAAGTAATGTGGTAATCTGGAAGCCTGCCATTGGCCAGCATGGAACTGGGAAAGAATAGCAATAGACCCTGGTACTTAGTGAGTGTATCAAAGCAGCAGTTAGCGATCACAAATACCTTTTCTCCCACTTATCAAACAAAAAAGTAATGTTTATGGATGCACTCATGATCCAAACAATGGCATCTTACCAACTATATCATCGTCCAGCAGCGAGATCTACAGGATGTACAAATCACTGCTGCCCTGTGCAGGACAGGCTGCTGGATGAGCCATCGCATGATCTGCTCCATCGCATGATCCACTCCAAACTACTATTGGTAATCTGAGCAGATGCAATGCAATTTGTCATCTAAACCAGACAATTTAACATAAAGCAACTACAAGATGAAGTTACATGAGTGTAGCTCTGTAATAACATTACCACAGCTTTGTCTGTCCCCACTGACTTGACTACTAATGCCAAGGTAAACAGTGAATAATAGAATCATAAAAGATTAGGGTTGGAAGAGACGTCAGGAGGTCGTTTAGTCCAACCCCATACTCAAAGCAGGACCAACACCAACGAAATCATCCCAAACAGGGCTTTGTCAAGCCAGACCTTAAAAACCTCTAAGGATGGAGATTCCACCACCTCCCTAGGTAACCCATTCCAGTGCTTCACCACCCTCCTAGTGAAATAGTTTTTCCTAATATCCAACCTAGACCTCCCCCACTGCAACTTGAGACCATTGCTCCTTGTTCTTTCACCTGCTACCACTGAGAACAGACTAGTTCCATCCTCTTTGGTAGTTGAAGACTGCTATCAAATCCCTCCTCACTCTGCAGAAAAGACGACTAAATAAGCCCAGTTCTCTCAGACTTTTCTCACAAGTCATGTGCCACAGCCCCCTAATCATTTTTGTCACGCCGCACTGGACTCTCTCCAATTTGTTCACATCCTTTCTGTAGTAGGGGGCCCAAAACTGGACACAATACTCCAGATGTGGCCTCATCAGTGCCAAATAAACGGAAATAATCACTTCCCTCGATCTGCTGGCAATGCTCCTACTAATGCAGCCCAATATTCAGTTAGGCTTCTAGGCAACATGGGCACATTGTTGACTCATATCCAGCTTCTCGACCACTGCAATACCCAAGTCCTTTTCTGAAGAACTGCTGCTTAGGCAGTCAGTTCCCAGCCTGTAGCAGTGCATGGGATTCTTCTGTCCTAAGTGCAGGACTCTGCACTTGTCCTTGTTGAACCTCAGATTTCTTTTGGCCCAATCTTCCAATTTGTCTAGGTCACTCTGGACCCTATCCCTACCCTCCAGCATATCTACCTCTCCCCCCAGCTTAGTGTCATCTGCAAACTTGCTGAGGGTGCAATCCATCCCATCATCCAGATCATTAATGAAGATGTTGAACAAAACAGGACTCAGGACTGACTGCTGGGGCACTCCGCTTGATACCAGATGCCAACTAGACATCAAGCCATTGTTCACTACCTGTTGAGCCCAATGATCTAGCCAGCTTTCTATCCACCTTATAGTCCATTCCTCCAATCCATACTTTAACTTGCTGGCAAGAATGCTGTGAGAGACCATATCAAAAGCTTTGTTAAATTCAAGGTATATCACATCCACCACTTTTCCCATATCCACAAAGCCAGTTGTCTCATCATAGAAGGGAATCAGGTTGATCAGGCATGACTTGCCCTTGGTGAATCAATGTTAACTGTTTCTGGATCACCTCACTGTCCTCCAAGTGCTTCAAAATGGGCACATTTTTCATGATATGGTATATTAAGCTTCTCTCACCACCTTGGGTACAGCAAAATGCAGTCAGCAAGATTGGTTTAATGAGGATGATCCAGAAATTCAGCAGCTACTCACTAAAATACATGAGATGCATCATCAAATTCTTGTATCCCACCTCCCTGTAGGCACAGTTATAACATACAAGAATCTGTGTCATGACATCCAATCTAAGATTAGAGACATGCAGGATCAATGGTGGAATGCCAAGGCAGATGAAATCCCAGGCTATTCTGATAGTCATGTGACCAAAGACTTCTGTGCTGCTTTGAAAGAGGTTTATGGTCCTACACATGCCATGAGACAGTGTCTTTGAAGGGTGCAGACAGCCTAACAGTGATCACTGACAAAAGAGAAATCCTTCAGAGGTTGCAACAGCATTTCAGTAAGCTTCTGCACACACAATCCAACATCACAGATGAGGCACTAGTAAGACTAGTGGATCAGCCAACATATATTGACAACATGGATGAAGCCCCATTTCCTTGATGAAGTCAGCACTGCAAATCAGTGCCATGAAGAACTGCAGGGCTCCCAGCTCTGAAGGCATTCCTGCAGAAATAGTCAAGTATGGAGGTGAGATCCTGCTGAGGTGACTGCGTGGACTATTTCTCAATATATGGAGTACTGAAGACGTACCACAGGACTTCAAAGATACCACCATTGTCACCATGTATGAGAGGAAAGGTGAAATGTCAGACTGTGGTAACTATCATGGTATCTTGTTACTCTCCTACTGGAAAGGTTCTGACTAGAGTACTTTTCGATCATCTGCTATACAACATGGCTAATCATGCTACCTAAGTCACAATATGGTTTTAGACAAGGAATGGCAGACATTCACACAAGGAATGGCAGGCATTCTTGGGGATGTATCAGCAGAAGTGTTGTAAGCAAGACGTGAGAAATAATTCTTTCACTCGACTGTGTATTGATAAGGCCTCAACAAGAGTATTGTGTCCAGTTCTGGGGGCCACATTTTGTGAAAGGTGGACAAATTGGAGAAAGTCCAGAGGAGAGCAATAAAATTATTAAAGGTCTAGAAAACATGACCTATGAGGAAAGATTGAAAAATTGGGTTTGCTTAGGCTGGAGAAGAGAAGACTGAGGGGGGACATAGTTTTCTAGTACATAAAAGATTGTTACAAGGAGGAGGGTGAAAAAGTTTTGTCCTTAACCTCTGAGGAGAGGACAAGCAGTAATGGGCTTAAATTGTAGTGAGGGAGGTTCAGGTTGAACATTAGGAAAAACTTCCTTTAAGGGTAGTTAAGCACTGGAACAAATTGCCTAGGGAGGTGGTGGAATCTCTGTCATTGGAGGTGTGACTGTGCACCCCATAAGGCTTCATGGAAATATGCTTATGAACATATAATATTCCAGTTATGTCATAGTTTTATGCTACATATGCCACATAACATATCTCTGTAAAGGTTATGATCTACTGAATCTATTCCTCCTATTTGTATGCATGTGTCATTTTTGTATTTGAAGTTATGAATATTGGCTCTGTACTTGCTTGATTTCTAAGTAGCCTTGTTTGTAAAACAGATTGTATAAAATCGAGTGCGCGGCCACACTAAAACACATTATCCCTCCCCTTGGCATTTCGGTTGAGATCCCAGTGCCTGATGGGGCAAAAATCATTTTCGGGGTGGTTCTGGGTACAGCACACCCCTCTCTCCCTCCTCCTGGATCCTGATGGTAATGGGGCAGATTCTATCCATTGAACGCCCGATTTTGGGCCCGGAAACAAGCTGACTGGTCGTGGGCACTTTCATGGAACTTTGTGACTTGCTTGCCCCTGCCCTGAAACGCCATAATACCAAGATGAGCAGCCCTGTGGAAGCTTGCAATGCCAGACAGCTACGGTCAGTCGGGAAATCAATTTGGTTGGAAAAATCTACTGTGGGGCTGCTGTGATGCAAGTAGCCGCAGCAAAAGCAATCCTGCTGCTGCTGTTGTGACTGAAACGTGCAGGGTATAGTGATGGGATGGCTGGGGGGCTTCCTAATAACTGGGCGCGGGATGGATAGATATCCCCATCTATGGCACCTATCACAGGGCACCAGACCAGAAAATAACAGTTGGGGATGTTGAAATGCCTGTCGTTATCCTGGGGACCCCAGCTACCCCTTGATGATGCCATGGCTCATGAAGCCAGCAGCAGGCAGGACAGAGGTCAGGATCTGTTGTTCAACAGGCTGAGCAAGCAAAATGGTGGTGGAACAGACCTCAGCCAAACCAATGTCCCCCTGTTATATTGCTTGCTGTATTCTCCTCAATCTCTCTGAGAGTAAGGTGAGACCTTATGGCGCGGGGTGGAGGGAGGAGGCATCACCTGGCCTGGACAATGGCCAGGGTACAGTGTGACTGCTGTGTGTGTGTTGAACACGAGTACAGCTTACTTATGCAAATAAAGTCACTCATTTAAAAAGCATGATTTTTGAGCTTTGGGAGGAGGATGGCGCGATGGAGAAGGGCCATTAAAAAAATCAGACTAACGAGCCCCTTTTTGGGGCTGTCACAGTCTCAGTGATTTACCCCACCCCCCAACATGGCTAATACCAGCTGGCTCCTGCTAATCAACAACACCTCCCCCCCCCCCCACCACTGTTTGTCCGGTAGCTTGGGATCGCCTCGCCGTGACCCCAAAAAAGATCTGCATCCCAAGTCCTCAGGGCAAATCAATCATTAAAAAGGCTTGCTTAAAAACAGTGTTTGCTATTTTGCAAGGTACACACAGGCTCCCCTCCATCCATGGCGTTCTGTGGTGGAGTGCTTGTTGCTTGAGGAGGGAGCAGGATTCATCCCGTCATAAAAAAAAAAATGGCTGCTGGGGTCTCTTCCTCTTCTTCTTCCTCTTCATCTTCCCCCGTCTGCATAATCCTCAGATGGCAGAGATTTACCCCCCCACCTCGGAATCACGGTCAACCTTCCGCTTGCTTCTTTGGTTTTCTGGGTAGGCTTGTCTGAGCTCTTTTACTGCACTGCAGTTCTGTTAGCACTGAATCCTCTCCCCATATATCAGATCCATTGGCTTTTCCTGTCTACCTGGCCAGTGCATCCGAGTGAGATGCTGTAGTAAAGCATTTGGTCAGCTTCTTGAGAAAGGAATGTGCAAATTAAGTCCCCAATCAAGAAACACTTCAAGGACAGCTCCAATCCACATAAGAAGTCTACTTGAGTAGCATGTAAACAATGGCTGCTGCCTGTAAAAACTGAGTCATGCATGGACATGTGACTTGCCCATGTGACTCCAAAAGTCCATCTTGCAGCTGGACTTTGCATAGGAGAGAGGAAGGGATCTCCACCCACAAGAGAAAGTCTATTTAAACCCCTGGGAGACCCCTCCACATAGTCTTCAGCTGGCTCAAGAGATAGCCTCTCTATCCCAAGGATACCTGAAAGAAACTGAAACAAAGGACAGTAACTACAGGAGATGAGAGTGATTGCTGGACCCAGACTAGAAGGAGACTAGTCTATAAAAGGAAGCTTACTGGAACACCACTGAGGGTGAGGTTTTATTTGTATTCAGTTTTTTACTGTATTAGTCTCAGACTTGTGTGTTTTATTTTATTTTACTTAGTAATTCACTTTGTTCTGTCTGTTACTACTTGGAACCACTTAAATCCTACTTTCTGTACTTAATAAAATCACTTTTTACTTATTAATTAACCCAGAGTATGTATTAATACTGGGGGAGGGGGGGCAAACAGCTGTGCGTCTCTCTCTATCAGTATTATAGATGGCGAATAATTTATGAGTTTACCCTGTAGAAGCTTTATCCAGGGTTTGGACCCCACTGGCAGTTGGGCATCTGAGTGTTAAAGACAGGAACGCTTCTTAAGCTGCTTTCAATTAAGTCTGCAGCTTTGGGGCACGTGGTTCAGACTGGCGTGTCTGGCTCAGCAAGACAGGGTGCTGGAGTCTCAAGCTAGCAGGGAAAGCAGGGGCAGAAGTAGTCTTGGCACATCATTTGGCAGTTCCCAAGGAGGTTTCTGTGATCCAACCCATCACAGGAGGTTTTAAAGAAAAAGTTAGACAAACACCTGTCAGGAATGGCCTAGTTATTAGTCCTGCCTTGAATGCAGGGGACTGGACTAGATGACCTACTTAGGTCCCTTTCAGTCCTACACTTCTATGAGTCTATGGTTTGTAGCCTATCAGACACAGGAGAAATTCAGAGAACAGCAACAGGACCTTTAAAGGTCTTTATTGACCTAGGGCATTTGAAACGGTCAGTAGACTTGGGCTTTGGCAATTACTACACAAGTTTGGTTGTCCAGAAAAATTCATCAACATTCTGAGGCTGTTTCATCATGGAATGCTCAGAAAAGTCTGCCCAAATGGTGTTCTGTCTGACCCATTTCCTATCACTGATGGCATTAAGCAGTGCTGCATAATCAGTCCACTCTTGTTTAATCTCATCTATGCAACAAAGCTTGACAAGACACCTGAATGACAGTATCAGGATACAAATTCTGATCCTTTTGAAATTTATTTAACCTGAACAGGCTATGCTCCTCCATGAAGGCCTTTGAGACAATTGTTCATGAGCTGCTACATGCCTATGACTGTACTCTAGAGGCACAGCCTGTAGAAGATATACAATTGATTAGAGTCTGCAGAAAGATATGGCTGACAATCTATCTGGAAACGACAGAGGTCTTGTATCAGCCTACATGAGGGAAATGCCACACAAAACAAAGAGTCACTATCAGCAACACGCAGCTGAATGCAGTTCCAGACTTCTATCATCTTGGTAGCATATTGCCAAATTATGTTACTATAGACAAAGCACTGACAAGTCGTATCTACACAACCAGTTCATCATTTGGCAGACTATCAGGCAGAGTCTGGCAGCAACATGGTATTAAGCAGCAAACCAAATTAAAAGTCTACAAAGCAATTGTGCTAGTTCAACTCGTTGTATAGGTGAGAGGCTTGGACATCATATTAATGCATTCAGGCATCACATTAAGCATTCAGATAAATTCCACCTACGACATCTGCATGCCATGCTCTGCATCAAATGGCAGGCTACAGTTACCAGTAATGAGGAATGTGGTCATTCCACAGGGATTGAAGCCATGCTTAGGTCACTACAATTACGTCAGGCTACACACGTGTTGAGGATGGACAACACCAAAATGCCAAAACTGTTGCTGTATGGCAAAGTGCAAGTGGGCAACCTCATACGAGGCAGCCAGAAGAAATGCTTCAAGAACACACTGAAGCCTAACTTGAAACTGTGCAAGATTGATGTTGACAGCTGGGAGTTGTCAGCAACAGATAGATCACGCTGGCAAGCAGTTGTCAATGATGGAGTTACCCAATCCAAGAGTTTAGGATTTTAGGCACACAAGCTGAGTCAAACAGCATCAGATTCATCAGGCACAGACTGTAATCCCTTCCTCAGCATCAAGCTACCTATGCACTTCGTGCGGAAAGGACTGGCACTCGTGCATTGGTCTTTTTAGCCACAACCATACTCAAGATGTAAAACTGTCATCAGTGTCATCTTCAGTCATGAAAGACAACCACCACCAGCATGTGCCTCAGACATTTTATAAGGTTCAGTTTTGGTATGTCCTGACCTACAATATTTTTCATCATTGTGAACTCATTTTTTCTCGACTTAATGAAGTCTTTGGGCTACATTTTAATGCCACAGTCTACGTTACAGGGGAACAAGGGACTATGGACTTCTGACAGATCCCAGAGGCAGACAGTACTAAGAACAGTCTTAGTACTAAGAACATAAGAACAACCCTACTGGGCCAGACCAAAGGTCCATCTAGCCTACTATCCTGTCTTCCGACAGTGGCCAGTGCCAGATGCCCAGAGGGAATGAACAGAACAGGTAATCATCAAGTGATCCATCTCCTATCACCCATTCCCAGCTTCTGGCAAACAGAGGCTAGGGACACCATTCCTGCTCAGATACCCTGGTGATTTGTGCAGATGATAGATTAGGATAGCCTGTTGGGGTACAGTGGGACTGCTACATCTCTTTACAGGGTTCAGCATACCTGTTTGCTTTTACCAATCCTAGTTCAGTCATTGCAGGCCCACCCACATTTTTCCTCACTCTTTGGGAGTCCAGTGCCACCAGCAGGGCTATCACTTCCCTTGCTGAGCCTGTCGACCTCTTCTTCTGTGAACCTGCACAGCATCAACCACATTCTAGCGCCTTGTGTATGAAAGGAAAGTTAAATGCATGTAAAAGCTTACATGTGACAAAAAGAGAAACTTAACTATGAGCAGACAACTATATGCCCAGCCAGCTATCAAGGCTCTAGAGGAGTGAAGAGATGAGGAACGGTAGTATGCTGAATGGTTCTCCAATAAATCTAGCCTGTTCACACACACACAAAAAAATTACTCAGGGAATTAAGAGCACTTTGTGTGATGCTGCTTCAGTTCTTTATCTGGGCTGGGAAACTTAGTGATTGTGGCTTTCCCAGCTGAAAATAGGTGTCTATTGTTTTCATTTTTGGTAAGAAGCCAACATGTCAAATAAGCTCATTGTGAAATCATTATAGTGAATTATATGGCAAAAATATAATTCAACTGCACCTATTTTCAATGGGGATAAGGGGAAATATCTTTGCTCATATGGCAATAGATACACAAACCTGCATGAAGTTAGGTTTGGAGGGGTGGGTTCCAAATACTAGACAATGAGTTTATCTCATTTTCAGAACCTGAAATACCCTGGAAAACACTTACACATGACAGGCAAATCCCATTGAATAATATTAAAGAATTAGCACATGAGGCATAGCCCACTGAAGTCAGAGAATCTTTGGGCATTGGACCTGGCCCGTATATAGCCCTCTTCATCCACAGATCTCAAAGCGCTTACAATTGCAGGTGAGCATTACCATTTCCACCTTCCACATACAGAAAGATCGAGTGACTTGCCAGAGAGAAAATAGCAATTCAGTGGTTAAGCCAGGAACAGAATCTAGATCTAGTGAGTTCAATGCCTTATCCCCTAACCCCTCCTGCCAAATCAGTGACAAATTTCCTATAGATGCCAACTGGAGGAGGATCGGGTGCTTAATAAGCCACTCACATTGCAGGTACCAGTGCATTAAGTTCGGATGGGATACCCTTTGGCTCTTGGACAGGCTTGGCCCTCTGTGCCGCTACATTTCTCCCATGCTAAATTATCCTTCCAGAAGCACATCCCCTTTATGCCTGCTATACATAAGTGTGACATATGTATCTTTACAATGTATGTACTGTGGGTTATAGCACCTTACTAACATTTCTGATCACATACAATACGTTAGGCATGCTATCCAAGTTTATTTTCAAGCACTTGAGAATGTTTCTCCCCAGGAAGTATGTGTTTAGCTTGTTTAAATCTGTGTGTGTGTGTGTGTGTGTGTGTGTGTGTGTGTGTGTGTGTGTGTGTGTGTGTGTGTGTGTGTGTGTGTGTGTGTGTGTGTGTGTGTGTGAGAGAGAGAGAGAGAGAGAGAGAGAGAATCCTTAATGTACATTTGTGTGTTCCAACTAGCATATAGTTGGAACACAAAGTGTTGTGAAAGGCTGCACTTCTGAGGGAGCAGATGTAATTAAAACTCTTGCAATCAGTTTCCCAGCTCTTTAATGATGAAAAATAAATTTCATTTAGGTGACAGCAATCGGTTTCCTGCAACTGCATTGATGTCTTCCTCTAAAGCAAAACGGGATAAAATAAAAAAAATTTTAAAAGGAGAAAGGTAGAGATAGATATTTAAAAAGGCCTAGAAGGTTTTTGCCTCTCCTTCCACAAGCATCCTACTGCCAATGCTTCCTTCCTGTTCAAGGCTCACCTTAGCAAATATCCTATTGCTTCTGCTATTCTTCTGACAGCAGGCCAGAGGAAGGGTCCGTCTCCTTCAGGGTGGCGGGTTGTTGGCTCTCATGGACCAAAATAGTAACTTGTTGGACTCACACAAAAGAAAGAAAACATCCTTGCATCCTGTCCTGCTGCCAGCTTTCAAAAGGTAATTAAACTTCCCCCCTCTTCAAAGAGTGGAGGTCTCCAGGACCATGGAGTTTGGGCTCTGAAGTTGTCAAACAACAGGGGGTTGCTTAAGCTTTGATTGACCTTTCTGAAGACCTACACGCAATTTAATTGGAGGCCTCTTTAGTAGAGAGACAAAAGTCCCATTATCTGCTTCCTGTTGTCTTGATTGCTTCGGGTAATGTGGTGCTCAGAGCTAGCCATTCAAGGCAGAATAAGGTGCATGTTCATCTGTACCTTAAAAACATGCAGAAAGCATTTCTAGTGAAAAGAAAGGTATTGCTTTGCCAAACTTATTTACATCTTAAATCACTTTAATTTTGGATCTCTTTTCCTCTACTCTGTCCTCCTCGTATAACATGTGTTTGTCCCTGTTCCTTAGATAGTTGTGGTAACCAGCTCTGGAAGGGTCTGATCCTGTTCCCAAGTATGGGGACAAATTCTCAGCTGATCAGAGCGCCTGTTCTACACCTAGGGGCCCCTTTAAAGTGTGACATTTGGTACTGCCCCCCCCCACAGAGTCATTTGCCAGGGAGGACCTGCCACTGCACATTCCAGTCACACCTGACCCCTCTCTGCCCTTTACACTGAGGGGTACCGAGGGTGTATGTAGGATCAGTGGTTTGAGCATTGGCTTGCTAAACCCAGGGTTGTGAGTTCAATCCTTGAGGGGGCCACTTAGGGATCAGGGCAAAAAATTGGTCCTGCTAGTGAAGGCAGGGGGCTGGACTCAATGACCTTTCAAGGTCCCTTCCAGTTCTAGGAGATTGGTATATCTCCAATTATAAAAAAAAAAAAAAAAAAATTCTAAGCCAGTACTACGTCAACTGAGGACTCCCCTACCCCAAGGGTATCCCTCAGTAGGGAAATCTTGCTTTACTGTCCATTTGAGATGTCAAAAGCAGCACAAAGGGGTAGGTTTGCAGCTCAAAACCTGCTCCATGGTTTGATTGTTTTGTTTTTACTACAGCTTTAGTAATGACTACAATAAACATGACATGACAGTGGGCACTTTGAAAAGTACCACTGATGCCACTTATAGAAAACATCCTTACAAAAACCACTCAGAAGTTCTGCTGTCCCACAGTGCTTTGTTCTGTGTTCTCAGAACAGTGGTTGTACACTTGGAAGGCAGAACAAGTATGATGTGATGTGAAAATTATTAAAGTAAATATGTATTGTTAATTATCAAGTCATAAAGTAAAGAGCTGCCTGATAAACCACACAGCTGCGCACACACTGAGTGCATACTCTGAAAGATACTGCTGCACTGATATTCCAGTAACATGCAATCTGGCGCCCAGATTCTACTCTCATTAACTCTGACTCCCATGGAATAACCGGAGATCATCACCAGTATAACAGATAACAGAGCCAAACCCCATCCATGGAAAACCCTATTCAAGCTTCTATCCTGTTATGTAAGTGATAGGCAGAGTTCGCTTTCCTCTTGCCCTGCAGAATGGGCAGGGGGGTTGGAAGTCAGGAATCAGAGCTCTCAGAGATCGGCTAAAGCCAGTCATGACTCTTGGATTCTTGCAGCTCTCTCTTCTCCTTAGCAGCACAACTCTGGGCAGTGCTTCCCCAAGAACCCACAAGAGAGATGTTCTGTGGCATGGAGAGCCTCTGTGCAAAAGGTAATTTGGCCTCTTTAGAGCAGATTCTGCATTGGTTTCAGGGTATGCAATGTGTGTACTGTGCATCCCTCTGCTGACCCCATCCCATCCCCTCCCCACCCCTGGATCCCAGACTCCAAGGAGGGAGAGGAAGAAAATGCACAGGAGGACATGGTGCTAGGCACTGTAGCTAAGGAGAAAAAGAAAGTTCCCTAATTTGCTTTCTCTTAAGATGAACATTATGAATGAAGCTAAATCAAGTGGGAATATCAAAACAGGAACCAAAGATCTTTCCCATCATCCTCAATGATTTCCCATCATTCTCTGCCTTGCCCCCACTACCGTCCTTTGTAATAAGAGACCACAGGTAAAATGTTCATAGGTGCCTAAATCACACTCACTTTTAACGGATTTACACTCCTAAATTACTCAGGTGTTTTGGAAATGTCACCTGGCTTCTTGGTAGAGGAAATGGGAGTTGGAAGAGAGGCCAAACAAATACAATGTAGGAAAATAGTGAGCCAGATCCTCAGATGGTGTAAATCAGCATAGCTCCATTGACTTCACTGGGACTTTAATTTACACCAGCTAAAGATATGACCCAGCAGAGAGAACTGCCTATTTCTATCTTTTCCAGAATCTCATGAGAAGGTGCCCAAGAGTTGGTCTGGTTAATTAGTTTGCTTAAATCTAAGTCATAGTAGCAGCACCAAACAGTTGAATCCTTTGCCATCCAGGATTCACCATTTTCATGCACTCGCTTAGTTCATAATCCCCTTTAATGCCTCTGAAATCTCTGTTTACCAGCTCATCATAACATTTTGCAACTTAAAAAAAAAAAAATCATAGTGCAAAGTAATCCATTAAACAATGCCAGCAGTTGGCATCCGCTAGATCAGGGATCGGCAACCTTTCAGAAGTGGTGTGCCGAGTCTTCATTTATTCACTCGAATTTAAGGTTTTGGGTGCCAGTAAAAATTTTAATGTTTTTAGAAGGTCTTTCTATAAGTCTATAATATATAACTAAACTATTGTTGTGTGTAAAGTAAATAAGGCTTTAAAAATGTTTAAGAAGCTTCATTTAAAATTAAATTAAAATGAGGAGCCCCCCGGTCTGGTGGCCAGGACCCGGGCAGCGTGAGTGCCACTGAAAATCAGCTTGTGTGCCACCTTCGGCACCCATGCTATAGGTCGCCTACCCCTGCGCTAGATTGTTTAAAAGGAAAAAAAGGACCTACCTATGTGAACGGTCATGTTCATAACCCCCTCTCTTACATATGATATTGTATCACTACCTAGTTTTGATTGAGAATATTAATGTTTAAAAGATACATTCTACCATGTGGTCTTGAATATGCACCTGCCTACAACGCAAAATTGAAAAGCCTAATATTTTCTTGATAGCTGGACACCATACTTTCCCTTACCACTAACCTGTTTTTGATACCTGCTACATGGAAGAGCTCAGAGAGGGAGAGGAATAAGAGTTATTGTATCTGGAGATGCTCCTTCCCAATATTACTGCACCATTAACAGCCACCAAAATTCAACATCCAGATGATGGAACTGAAATGAGAACATCAAAATCACACAAAAGAATGCGAGCAGATTGTCAGTAGTAGATGGGATGAGTTGGGGAGACTCCTCACCCTCCTGGAGCACGTATTCTCTCTCCTAGTTACTAGGTGGGACAGTGGCACAGAGACCAAGGGATAGAAACCACGCAAATAATGCAACCTGTATTTTAACTGAATCTGGATAACAATCAACTCAAGCTCTGAAAGGAATCAGCTTTGCAGCCTGCCTGGAGAGGACCCATTTTCTATTTCTCGTGTATTCCATTCCCCATTGGGAAGCTGCAACTGTCATGTACCAATGAAAGTAAATATCTGGAATCTCCTAAAAACGTGATGTTAGAGTGGTCTATGAATGCTGCCTTAGCCTATAACAAGAGACAAACTATCCTGCATAGAAGGGAAAGGAATTTTTCTGCAGACAACGTTCAAAGGCATTGAAAACAAAGAAAAGAGAAAGAAAACAGTACAAATGAGCCAAGATAACAGTGAGCTGAATAAAAATTGTTTAGGAAATGTCACAGGTCAGATCAACCGAAGGTGTAAATCAGCTTAGCTCCACTGAAGTCAATGGAGCTACATCAGTCTATACCAGCTGAGCATCTCTCCCCATAACTCCAGCACTATTTGTTTATTCAGACTTGACACTGAAATTACTAGCAATCAACAAATACTATTGCAATGAATTCTTCCTGAATGGGTTTACCTTAGAAATAAAATACATGAGAATCAGGTGAAGGATTCATTCATTCAGTTTAAAAAAGTAGTTATTTTAAAAAAAAAAAAACCCAGTCAAGACATGGCTGCTCAAACTACTGGATCTACAGTGACAGACTTAATAACAACTATCAAGAAAAAGGGGTTGAGACAAAGAAAATTATATGTTGGTGTAAATGGATGAAACTCCATTGAAGTCAACACCAGCAGAGAATTTAGCCCATGATACAGTGACAAACCAGCCCAATGGCTGGGATGTCTCTCTACATGTAATGTGTGATGAGACTAAAGGAAGGCTATATTTATCAGATGCTGATAGCACACTGCTGGAACATGAACCAAACCAGTAACTTCTGTCTTTTTGGATCGTGCATGATGGTCAGTATTACTGATTTTTACTTGTCAAATCAACAAGTTCTATTTGTAATATTTCTCTTTAATTAAGTGCTTTTTCCCAAAAGCTATATCATTTATAACCAATTTCCCTTCCTGAAGTTGTGATCTCTTATGACAAGCAGCACTCCCAGCTTTACTGAGATTGTTTCCAAAATTACACTGATACTTCCAGAGTCTCATTTCAGCCTTACTTTAATAACTCACTTAAATGCGAGCAAATCTTAGTCGTCACAAAATGATGCTTGACATCTTCAGGCTTCTCATGCTGAAAAGCTAAAGGCTTATTACTCATTTGGTCTCTATGTTTCTCTGATGTGAGATAGCAGTGCCTTCCCACATTTGTTCTATAATTCTCTTGCCTGATAAGCTGAAGTTGGCAGGTCTTTGCAGGAGTTGTACAAGGTAATGAAACAACATGTAGACATCAGTTTGAAAAGGACATGACATATTAATCCTGTCAATCCTGAGTGTTGCCTTCAAAATCATGTCTGTTGCATATAAAACTCCTCGTCCTGTGCAGCTAATTGTGTGTCAGCCAAAGACTTGGTTCTGCAATACTCATATGATCCAGTTATTTACTCAGGGTCTGATTTTTACCTTGGGACAGCTTTTTGAGAAAATGGCTGAATTTAATAAGTCATGCACAGAAATTTTTATAGACTTCCGTCATGCCTTTGATTCCGTGCATGGAGGAAGTTTGTGGGATCTAATGAGGTGACTTGGGATCCCTGGAAAGCTAGTGTCTTTGATAGAAGAGTTCTATTATAGAACGGAAAGCTGTGTTTGCATCAATGCCAGATAGGAAACCATGGTTTCCTATCTCCACGGGAGTTTCGAAAGGCTGGGCTCTGTCACTGTTGTTCAACATCAGCGTTGATTGGTTGGTAGATGAGCTTGAGGAGACAGCTGTTGAGGGTGTTCGGCTGAACATAATTTTGCTTCAAGATCTTGAATACGCAGATGACATTGTCTTATTGAATCAGTTTGGTGAATCACAGCAGCTGAGGGCCGACCTAGCAGAAGCAGTGTGCATTGGTCCATTTATTAACCTGGCTAAAACTAAGTCCCTGGCCATCATCAAACATCCTCCAGCTCCAGATAACAACCAGCTCAGTACTAACCTGTCTGGACAGGATATCAATCTGGTGGCAGCTGTCAAATATTAGGACAGTGCCATAGACACAGCTGGAAGATCCTCATATAGTAGCAGCAGCCATGGTTCGGGCCTTTCAGCAGCCTTTGTGGGGACACCTTGACCTCAGGCATGCTACAAAGCTGTGGACCTAGAGAAACACAGTTACACCTGTTATACATAGTGGTGCTGAGAAAGGCTGATGAACATTGGATTGATGTTTTCAATTCTCATCCTCTTTGTCAGATGTTCTGTATCAGGTGGCAGGACAAGATCAGAAATAAGGATATTCAAAAACAAACCCAGCAACCATCTCCATCAACACTGGTTTGGCTTCGGAGGCTTTCTTGGTCTGAACATATTCTAATGGAAGACCAATGCATTCTGAAGCATGTGTATCAAGGAATGCTGCTGCACAAGAGCAGCCAGCAATCACATCAGCGTCAAAAACTTCAATGGTGAGACAGGATTGCAGGTGATGGACTTAAATGGAATATCCAGTCAAATGACCATAAGTACCTTGCCAGAGTTCAATCTGAGAGGTGCTCAGTTTGCAAGGAGGCTACATCCTTTTGGGATTTGCCATGATGATAGTGACAATAATGATGAATTTTTCAAAGGTTGAGCATCTGAAGCTCCCATTGACTTCAGCTAGAGCAGTGAGTGTCTGAAAAATCAGGCCCTTGGTGCCTGGAAATGTATTCCCCACCAGACCTATACAGGCATTTTCTTAATATATTATCAAAAAATCAATTGTCATGGGGATCTTCTGTCTCCATCCCCCTGTATGGTCAGGAGGAGATGGGATCCTTATCTGAAGGTCTGGGTTGAGCTAGAATCATTGAGCAAGGCTCCTCTAGCACTTCCTGATCTTAGCAACATATTAAGGGTTGAGTGAAAAGTTTATTTGGTGACTGGACTATGATTTAGGTTGGTATTTGACTAGAACATCTGTCTCACTGAAGAACACTGATACATTTATCATAAGTATTGCTCTATTCACCTGTCCCCTACTGTCACAGTCAAGGGCAACTGCACCTGTATTTCTCCTCAGTGGTCCAGCAAGGGCATCCACCCTCAGCTTCCAGCTCCCTGGTGGTTGCTTTCTGGGTGGAGATCCACGTCTCTTTCGCTTTGGACATGAGTATTCCCAGTCTTCACAGTTCCTTGCCTTCACTACATATTTCCCAGCCAAGACAGTCAGCCCCAACAGACCTGCTTGCTTTCTCTTCAAGGCTGATAGAGTGATTGCTACAGATATAAGTTACCACTCAGTTTTTTCTAGGCAAGCCTACTTTAGTCTGAAGGTAAAAAGCATTACAGAGAAAACAAACAATGGAAGAACCTACACACATGCTAGCAAGCTTACTGGACTTCATCCCAGCTTTCACATAGGATCTGGCAAAAGCAGTCTTTCAACACCCAACCTAGGCTCTTCTTTGTGTTACAAGTTCATCACAGCTTCAGCACATAACAAGCGCTCAGTTTTATGAGGCCTCCATAGGCCAAGTCCTTCCAATCCTTCTCTAAGAATTGGGGTCCTCTTTGAACCGGGGTCATGTCCATCTGCTGGATCAGGAAGCCAACCTAAACTCAGGCTTTTTATCCAAAACCCTGCTTTTTGTCCTTTGGTCTCAGGAGAATCCAGTTTGAACTAGTTATGTGAATCTCTCTGCAGGGGTCTTCGAAGACTGATAAGAGGCATTGGTATGCCCCTCCTTACTACAGAAGGTACATACCATGTCACACCACCACATACACAAATATATTTTAGTACAAAGGTATTAGCCTAATTCAAAAAGGTTTAACTTACTTCCAACAGGTTTGTTCGGGATATGAGAGGATATTGTCAGTCTGTCACACCTACATCTTTTGTTTTTAATGTACCCAAAGTAGGAACCAGGAAAGCAGGGGAGGCAGCGTCAAGAAACCTCAAGGAAAGTCTTTTACTTGGGTAACTTTGGGCTCCTCTAAGCAACAAGGGAACTTCAGATTTGGATCAGGCATCTAGATACCAAGGACTATGACATATTGAGCCACATACAAGAGTTTGTTTCTAGTTTAACATCCTAAGTCTGATCTTCCTTCCAGCTTCTATTTAGATTTCATTTGTCTGAGGCCAGAGATACTTAATTCATGGAGTTTAGGGATAGAAAGGAACATTAGATCATCTGCTCTGACATCCTGTATATCACAGACTACATTAAAGCACACTAAACAAATGTTAGTGAACACCAGCAGAGTCTACATGGGTCAATTAATGGACATGTCAGTGTACTTTAGAAATCACAGCCCCATAATGTGCATTACCCCCTCCACTGTGACTTCCCACTTCTCTTCCCCACTCCCCCCATGAAGACAAGCCTTTTAAATTGCAGTCAGTAGAGTTAAAACTGGTGCAAGTGAAGGAAAACTTGAGCTCGATGTGTTTGATTCTCCAGAATTTAGAAGGGCTTCTGTTTGCTGCTTTGAGACTGATTTACTCAAACTATTCTTCTACAGCCTGAATGGACATTCCTTGGTATGCAATACTGAAGTTAAAACATACAGCCCTAAAAGCAGGAAGCTGTAAGGCATTCCCAAATCTCAGCTACTGCTTTGGGGTTCCTTTAACCAAGTACCAGCCTTGCCAGTACTCACAGATGACTTGAGTATCACAAATTCTGGGATCTTTTCATATGGCTCATGTGAAATATGGGATTCTTCCCTCCCCCTGGCAGAGAGTGCTGCTCCCATACATGGCCTGATTTGCTGTGAAAGCCTGCAGATGAGCACTGGACAAGCTCTGTCTTGGGGGAGGCAGAATGCCATTCATGGAAGAGCATCTGGCTCAGTCTGGCAGAGTGGGGAATGCTAATCAAATGGATACGGGAGGGTGGGAGCCACTTGGTAATCCTGCCATTGTCTTTGGAGTTAGATGGAATTCCTGTTTGGAGGGATGAGGTAGGGGGAAAGAGAGGAGATATACTTGCTCTTTCTCTACAAAGAGGGAATGTGCAGTATCCCATCTTCCCCCAATAAGAACAAATGACATTTGTATTTTTAGAAAATCTTTTTGTTATTCCCCTTTCTTCGTGTCAGTCTATCCTTACGTTGTGAGCACTCAGGACAGGGAAGTTCCTGACTCCTTTTTGAGCATCTGTGGAGCATCTAGCACATAGTAGGTGCTGCTGTAAATAGTAAGAACAAGGAGACAGAGAGAGAGAGAGAGAGAGACCATGCACCCAAATTCAGCCACCTAGCAGCTAGAAGAGAGCACCTGCTCCTAGCAGCCAGGAGAACCACAAAGAGACCAATCTGCCCTCATCATCACATCTTGCTCTTGAGTGTAAATCTGAGGCTGAAAATCTCATATTTCATATCCAGCCCCAGGTTGTTGAATTGGTGAGGATGGTAATGTTGCAGCACCGTGGGCATGGCACAGCTGCTGGTACCATAACCCCGATTCCCATTCCCTCTATACACAGTGGCGGATTAGCCACTGAGCCAATGAGACCCAGGCCAATTGGGGCAGCCCCCAGAAAAATGGGCATCCTGATGTCCCAATCCGCTCTGCCCACCCAGCACTCCTGCCAGGGAGCTGGGAAGCCCCCATGCCCTGACCTTGCTCCCCAGCAGAAGAGGTGGGGGAGCCCCCTCCTGACCTCTTCCACCTGCGGTTCCCCCTTCCTCTGGCCCAGGGCCCCACAAACCCATAATCTGCCTCAGTCTATACATTCTCTAGACTAGCAGCCACCAAAAATAGGTCTGCAAGGCAGCACTGTGTGGACGGGATGGGGAGCACGTAGCTGTTCACCTGAGCACCTAATTCTGAACCCTGCTGATAACTATTAGTCACGTACACAGAACCTTATCAACTGATATGTTTGAATAAATCTAAAATCAGAGACAAATTCTAGTCTCAGGTACAGCTGCATAACCACATGGACTTTGATGGGGTTGCACAGGTGTAGCCAAGAACCCAGTTTGGCCCTTTATATGTAAAAGAAAAGAAATACTACCCATGGCTGTTACAAGCTCATTTCATGTTCCTCTCAAAACAGCAAGCACCAATTAAATGATTCACCACTATCACCTCCCTATCTTTATATCTGACCCTGCTGTCCACGTATTATTACATAAACTACAGATGCGATACAGACTTTAGCAATCCATCCTCTCCTCCCTTCAAGATTTCTAAACAACCTTTTGATACATTGAGTGAAGCATACATACCACAGAAGGGCTTGTGCACATGTCCATTCCCTCTGATGAAATGTTTTGGCTCTCTCCAGCAACTGGTGTTGTAACAAATATTAGAAAAGACCTGCTTTTTAATGCTACTCGCAACTGGATGCTGAGAATCTGCGGGGTCTGCACTCAGATGGAGAGAAATGCACTGGCTCTTGGCAGGGTAGCTTTCCTAGTGGGGCTGCTGTGGGGATATTGAATACTGACCTGGTGCCTGGGACACACAAGCAGTTAGCAGTGTCCTAGTATATAGGTTTGAACATGAGCAGAAGTATGAGGAAGAGCCTGTTCCAAAATTTAACCTACACCCTGGTGACAAGAACAGCAGTCACAAACATGTTCAACTCACTCCACTGAACCCATATTTCACACACTTCATGTACTTGCCCTAGCAGTTATTTTTCTTTCCAGACGCTACGCCTGCAACCAGCCAGCCCAATGAAACTATGTCAGAAATTCAAAGAGCAAGTAATAAGCTCCGAGTTCCTTTACTCCGTTCACTGTACGCTGAACAGACTTTGACAGGTGCTTTGCATTCCTGTATGACTTTTTGCCTACTGGGGGCTGCCTCCAGGTTATCTTTAAAAATTATTGGCAACTCTTGTACTAGAGGTTCCAAACTGCAGGGCAAAATCCAAATGAGTATTTGACCTTTCTGACCCCTGACATACCTGCCTTTTGTTGGAGGGGTCTGTTTATTTCAAGAGATGCTTTGCAGATAACTCTGTCTTTGAGGCAGGCACACTGCTGGCAGTGTAAATAGGCAGCTTTGAGCAGGCTAAAGCACAATAGTAAAGTGGGGGATTTCTGAAGGGACAGTCCTAACACAAAACCCGTGCTTCCCATTGTGTCTCCCCTACTTCACAGGTACATTTTCAAAGCTCACCTGGAAGGAGGAAAGAATAAGGAAGCTATTTGTGAGAGACTTATGTAAACTTCCTTAAAAGCCTTGGAGTTTACAGATGGCTGAGGACACAGGAAAGCACCCATCCATTGGCATTGTATCACCTGATTAGAGGCTTTGTTTTACCTTGGTCAGTAGGGAAGAGCAGCCTTTTTACCTTTAATTATCAGATACACCTGATGGACCAACACAGCAGCAGCCAACAAAAGGAGGTTTCATCACCCCAAAAGGAGGTCTTGCATGATTCCAGATTCCTATCTGATTTACCCTGAGGTGACTTCAATAGAACATCAGTCATCTTTAGAAAAATAAGATGACCCCCTGCCATCACCACCCCCACCCGTTAGCTAGACAAACATATTGCTAGATTTTTCATTGTAGAGTGGCAGTTTATCAAATATAATTCTCCCAGTTAACCCTTTATGAAATAGCAACAGCTCATATTCTGAAGTCCCTAGTTTTTACAAAGTCCTTACACTCAGGCAAAATTCCCATTGACTTGGGAGTTGGCTCAAGCTGTAACACATAGCACTTGTATTGCACTTAGAGTTAGACCTCAATGCACTTTACATAAATTGGGATAACGATGCTTACCCACTTACAAGGTGGGAAAATTGAGGCGGAGACATGCTGAGAGTCCTGCACAGCTACAGTAATGCAGGATGGTATGCCTAACTTGTCAGACAGTAATGGTTCCCACTGACATACTGACTAGTTGTTTGTATTTAAGGATAATCTGATTTTGCAGAGTGATAATACAAATGCATTCTGAACATAGTTAGCAAGAAAAAAATGCCTAAGCACTGTAGAACTACTGTTAGTCTTCACTGGCTTTCAGCAAAACTTTTAAAACAATGTCACTCAGATGGTTTCCTTTCTCAATGATTTCATTCACTGATCAGATAGCTATACAAAATAGGAACATTCAGTTTGCTAGTAACAATTCCATAACGGTTTTGGAAAAAGAACAAAAAAAAGCCGGGTTGTTTATCCCAAATGAATTAACCATCCCTTCTAATAACCCTCCCAGCCCAACCTATCCTTCTAAAGGCAACAATCTTCAGTGCTAGTGCCAGCTAAGTAGATTGCAATCACTATTCTGGATTCTGACCCAGTTCATGGAAGTGACAGATTGTGTTAGCTCATTCTGTTTCTGGTAAAAACGAAACATTATCTTGAAGCCCTGCCCTTTGTCAACACTGCACTCCTGTCACAAAATCTGTGTAATAGATTTATTAATTATGTCCCCACATAATTCTTCTAGCACAGTTATCACTCCATTGTGCCACACTAATGTTAGAACACCAGAAAGAGCTGCTGCTCTTGGTGACTGTTAGAATGGAAAAGAAGACAGTGTGTAAACTTTAAAATGGAATTTGGACAGAGACCAATGCTAGAAAATTTCAGAGATGAAAATTTTAGAAAGTTATCAGCAACTGAAATGGGGATTAGAATGAAAACTGTTCGGCAAACTTAGAAAGGAAGTTATGTATAGTGAAGGTTGCACACTAATTGCATTTAAAGCTAAACTTGATACACACCTAAACTTGAAAACATTGATGCTGTTGATAGATTTGAGAATTTGAAAAATAAGTGAAATCTAGTTTACTTAACCTAGTCGATACTTAATATTTACTGCAAGCCCATTA
Organism: Mauremys reevesii; assembly: GCF_016161935.1. Taxonomy (NCBI): domain Eukaryota; kingdom Metazoa; phylum Chordata; order Testudines; family Geoemydidae; genus Mauremys; species Mauremys reevesii. The sequence continues at coordinate 169,638,622 of NC_052624.1, read as the reverse complement.
TTTCAGGAATATCTGAATAAAGAAGCAGCTCTGCCAGGAATGAAACAAGGACAGGTGATCAGAGAAAGCCACATTCTTCCCTTTGTTGTTTTGGTGCGACTGAAGGAACAAATGCTTTAGCAGTCTGGCTCACAGGTAGAATCCCAGTGAATAAAGACAGGAAGATATTAATATGTGAAAATATATGTCAAGAACTAAAGAGGATCCATTCCACCCAATGTATCACTGAAGTGGAATCTCTCCCCACCCAACGAATCAGCCTGTAGCCAGAGCAGCAGTCTCTTCACTGTCAAAGCTGCCAGTAATGGCTGCACCCCTGATGCTGAGGAGAACAGCTGCCAGATAAGGAAGCCACTTAAGAGGTACTGGGTAAGCCTTGGGCTGAAAGATACTGGACCAGAGGGTGAGAAGTGGAAGGATGGAAAGATCTGTATGGGTGCCGGGGGGAGGAACAGAACCGAATTGATGTGGGAGTATACTGAAAGGATGGAATTTTGGGGGTGGTAAGATGGATATTTTCTTCAGGAAATGTGATCACCTCTGATCTGAGAGAGTAGTCTATTAAAATTCTGGTGGCACATCACTGCACTCCAGAGCTGGCTGGCTGGCTGGCTGGGGTTGCTATATAGTCACTCCATGCCCACAGACTGGTATCTCCGCACAGATTATTCATTTGTTCATTTTTGGTTGGCTTCTACTGCCATCCTTGCTTTCTCTCTCAATTTTAGTGCAATGAATAAGAATGTACAGTGCATTTAGGGAAGCAGGGCCTCATTGAAGTTAATAGGAGGTTTGCTACTGAGTACAATGGGAGCAGCACTGGGTTCAAGGTCAACACATAAGCCATAGTCACCATTCAGACAATAGCTTTCATGTAACAAGACTTTCCACTATGACTATGTAGGGTTTGGTTGGATTGTTTTGAGGTACAGAACATGCTTTCTATTTACAAGCTGGCCCTTTTAGAAGCAAGGGATTCCCTAGCAGGAAATGGTGGCACCTCAAACATTGGCCTTAACCCTACAGTTGGAGACACATGGGCACAAGGATTCACCTTTATCGATTCTATTGTAGGAGTAAAGAAAAGATAGAGCCAGTGGCTCAACTCCTGCAAGGCTAGATTTTAATATTAAGTCAGTGGAATTAGTGGATGCTCAGTGTAACAATACTGGAATCTGGGCCAGAGTTATAGAGCACCTGGTTAAGTTTGGGGAGAGCAAGATTCTTTCTTTCTAACCAGACCTCTGCAGTATGTTTTCCCCTCACCCTTCTTTCCCCCTCTTTTTTTAAGAGAATTTAGCATATTTTGATTGGGCCGAGGGAGGGTCCCAACTCAATGACTCCGGTGTGTTTCTGATGCCTAAACCAGTTCTGTATATTTCAACCTGAATTCACGGTACGACTTATCAAATTTGCCAACCCCAGAATGATTAATATGAAGGGGAGAAAGAAGTGAACTTGCAGCTTGAAAGTAGGAAAAGAAAAATGCCACTCAGACTACACACGGGGGGGAAATAAATCCCCCATATTTATCACAGAGGAGAACTGGAAGAAAATCAAATGTCAGCCTTTTAACTGGCATATCTCCAGCAGGGACTATCTGGGTCCCACTCTCAGTTATTCCCATTAAAAAAATAAAGTTATCAGAAATGTTTATTCAGCAGTGAATAAAATGCACCAATCAGATGGGCCTTATCTGATAGCTAGGTAATGACTGACTACTGACTATCAAGTCTAGTAGCAGAAAAACAGTTCTCATGTATCTTAAAAGGCTGTGGTAATGTGTCCTTACCTACAAAACTCTGATTAAATAATCAGGGGGTAAAAACAGATAAGGAAAGAGAAGTCACGCAACTTAGCAATAATAGGAACACACAGCAAGTCTCCATAATGAGGAAGAGAAACCAATATAGAAATCCAGATCATTTCAGCATCCACCTACAAATGCAATTCAGGGCCAGCTCTTCTTCTGAATTGTTGCCTGCTGAAATTCCTCCCAGCAGTTGAATATACTCCTGCATGTTAAGCATGGGCCCCTCATGCTACCATTCCAGCCAATGGCACCAAGATGTGCATATCACTACAGCAGTGGTTCTCAAACTATTGTACTGGTGACCCCTTTCACATAGCAAGCCTTGGAGAGTGATCCCCCCTTATAAATTAACAACACACTTGTTTATATATTTAACACCATTACAAATGCTGGAGGCAAAGTGGGGTTTGGGGTGGAGGCTGACAAGTTGTGACCCCACCCTCATGTAATAACCTCACAACCCCTTGAGGGGTCCTGCCCCCCAGTTTGAGAACCCCTGCGCTACAGTAACTATAGGGGACAGGGTCCTATGACGTGGGTGGGTCCCAGAGCCAGGATCCAGCCCAAGCCTGAACAAAAACACTGAAATTCTACCACCCCACAGCTCAAGCCTGAGTCAGTGGACATGGGCCAGTCATGGATGTTCAATTGCAATGTAGACATACACCCCTAGTGATCTCACGCTTCTAAACCGTGTCCTTTCTCTGCACCGTCTCCTGACAGTTATCCCCAATTATAGTGTCATGTCTAAAATTAGATTGTTGGAAGCAAGGACCATACCTTGCTATTTTTACTGTAAAGAGCCAAGAAGTATTTGGCTACTGTTAAAATCATACATAATTAGAACTGGGTGAAGTTTTTCCATTGAAAGTTTCCTCTTTTGACTCAAAGTGGCTTTTCAGTGAAACAGAAATTTTAGTGAAAAAACTTCCATCTTCACCTAGTTTCTGCATTTTTACTGGAAACAAAGAAGGATTGAGTTTCAGCAACCAAAAAACAAAACATTTTTAGTTTGTGTTTCAGATTTTCAACCATAACCTGAAAAATGTCAAAGAAAATTTTTGGACCAAAAAGACATGTTTTTTCTTGAAAATTCACAGGGAATAAATCATGTCCCCGACTAGCTCTATAAGTAACACTATATTAATGCCAATAGAGTATTAACCCAGTTACATTTTAAGGCCTTATGTTCCACTATTCAAAAATAACCTGTGTAATTTACTGAGAGTTTGTATTATCAATGTTTCCTCTGGATAATCCCTTGTAAGAAGGTGGTGAGGAAATCTCTCTTCTTTCCAAGAAGTGGGAAGTTCAAGACCCCCAAACTTGGAGGATCTTCAAGAGTGCATGGCTTGGAGGGTGGTGGGGGATGGGACAGGACCAGGTAGGATTTCCAGAAGTCTCTGGAAGCTCTGCTCCTTCACACTTGATCCCACACTGGACTAACCGACTCCCTGCATTTCCATAACCACCTGAATTCCTGGGGAGTGGTTTGGCAGTGTGGTCAAGCTCACCTAACCCCATCCACCCATTCTTGGAGCATGCACAGAGGGGCTTTAGTGTGAGTAGGGGAAAAGAGCATCTGATTTTAGGGATGTCCCTACTATCTAGATGCATGTCTGTGTGTGGCGGGAACTGGCGTGGCACCTCCTGCTGGTTGTCTCGGGAATTAGCTCTTCACCAGCTCCAGAGCACGCTCTGCAGGCCGGTGTCTCGTCTGCCGCTAGCCCCCATGTCCCTCCCAGACCCCAGTGCCTTTTACCCAGGGTTCTGCCCACTGCAGCAACCCACAATCTGGGTCTCCCCACCTAGGGGAACCCCCAACCCCCTATCCCCACCTCACCTCAGTTCTTGGCTACTGCCAGTCACCATCTAGCCCCCACTCACTGTGGCAGACTGAAGTATAATTGCAACTCATCACTGGCAAGGGGGGTTTGGACTTGCTGCCTCTGCCTACCCTTGGGCTGCCCCTCTGCAACCCCAGTACCCTTCTTGGCCTTTAACAAGGCCTGCAGCCTGGGGGTTTTCCAGGATGGAGCTCCCCAGCCCCGTTTCACTTTAAGTACCCTGCTCATCTCCCAGCAGCCAGGCCCATCCCTCTCCACAACTAGAGACTGTGTCTTCCTTCTTGCCCACTGCCCTCTTATAAGGGCCAGATGGGTCCTAAATACACAGGCTACAGCTGTGGCTGTTTTCCCCAAACAGACCATCTTTTTTCTTCTTGGTCCTCTTCCCGGGCTGTTTTAAGCCCTTCAAGGCATGACCATGCCTTGCCCCTACATTTTTGTTATATATTGCTATTTTCCACATCTGGACAGTCAGGATGCCACATGACTCCTTATTCCAACCTAAGAAAACTGCAAACAGGGCTAGGCAAAGCCACATGCAACTGAAGCATGGTTGGTTGAGTATCTACTGTCCTTCTAGAAAGGAACAATGAAACCAAGAAGGTGGTAAGTAAGGATGGTCCAGTGGCTTGGGTGCTAGCCTGGAATTGAGACACTTAGATTCAGTTCCCTGCCCTGGAACAGACTTCCGGTGTGACCTTGAACAAGTCATTTAGTCTCTCTGTGCCTTAGTTCCCTTCTGTAAAATGTTATACCTTATGGGGTGGTTGTGGGGATAAATACATTAAGAAATAGGAGGTGTTCAGGTTTTTACAGTAATGGGGGCCATATAAGTACCTAAGATAGATAGTATTCATCATGCCACCATAATCAGAGAGCTGATTGGACAAGAACAGACCAAAATACCCAGGGCTAGATCCCTCTTTCAATATACCGGCAACGGAAGGAAGATATTCTCCACAACACTTCTATTTATATAAAAACAGAAATGGGAAATCTATTTGGTTGTCTGACCTAACAATGTGTTTCATTCTTCATAGTACCTTGGTTTAACTCTGAGAAATACCTGGTGATTTTCTTTTCATTGTTTCGGAATGTTAACTAGATTACATAACACCAAAGATTTCAAGTAGTAATTTACCTACTCGGCATGCAAAATAAACTAAGTTGCTGGCAATTTTCAACCTTAGTGTATCATAATTGATGTAGCACTCTGTAGAAATAGAGGGAGCACTCTATTTTTTTGCTAGTCATTAATTGTCACATCTTTTTTGAAACTCATAAGACCCACGTCAAGCCAGGAAAATAATGAATGCACAATTGACAAAACAAGTGAAAGACCTAAAAGACTACAGACTGAAATCTTTCAGATATTCTCATTCTACTCTCTCCCTGGACATGCAGATCTCTCAGTTAACATCAATAGAAATTCTGCACATGCCTGGAGTTTATGAATTTGCAAGCTTCTTAAACTTTCAGCCTCCAAAACCTACTGATCCCAAGGAAAAGGCACAAGACTGCTGAGTTTTGTTCTAAATGGAGCTTTTTTCAAGTAAGCAGCTTCTTTCATAGATATGGGAAATTGTACTAATCAAGCCCAAATATGTGGCTCACTGACCATGACAGAGTCTGATGGTTTAGGATGCAGTCTGCTGGCCAGTCACAGAGAGAAGAGGGTGCTTTTAGAAGTTGTAGATGTACGAGTTTCTAGAAGTAAGGTGTCTAGAAGGACCATGAGTCTGTGGACCTTCTTGGTGAATTGGAGGACAAAAACCCTCAGTGAAGGACAATGCTATGGATGTAGAGAGTTCTCCTCCTCCTCGCCAATATAATGAGTGTCTTGCTCAGTTCTATGAAAACACTAAGCTCTGGAAGAAAGAGGCAAGACACGATAGAGAGTCTAGACAAAAACTAGAGAAGAGAGGTAATCAAAAAGATGCAAAGGAAACCTTTCAGTGAGGAAAGTTACTAGAAAAAGAAAGCTAATATTAAAAAGCACTTTGCTCCACATTTATCAACTACTCTTCCTCTTGGATAGGTTTCAGTAGATCTTGCTCTTTCATGTAAACATTCTAAGCACTCATTTATTTTGCCTCCAGAGACTTATAGGCACCCTAAAGATTATTTACATACTTTGTAAAAACATTCACAGTGACAGAAAAGTGAAAGCAGAAGTCATTGGATTATTCAAGGCAACCATGTAGTTCCCTTAAGGGTTTAATCTTTCCTCTTATGCACTAGGCAGAATTTATGTTGTATTAAAAATATAAACAATGCTGAAATGACTATTTTTCCCCATAGTTTTTGTCATCTCCACACTAATATTTAGAAAAACATCAACCTCTTCTTACATCTGACTCAAAGAAAGCAGCACTCTCCAACTGTTTACAGGAAATAGGGGAGGGTAAAGCCACTATCTGCTTATGTGAATGGAGAGGAGACTGCCCTCAGGGAACATGGTTGGAAAGCTGAAGAAGAGGGAAGGTACAGGATCTTTGGGGTAAAAACAGACATGTAAAACAAAAATGCAGCCAACAACATACATGTCTGTGTCAAGAGAATCTCGAGAACCAGGCTTCTCCAAACAGATGTAAATGACTTGTGTGGCAATTCATATAGCCTAGTCTCTCGGTGACTCGTGTGTGTCTCAGGGTGTGGAATAAGCTTTTAATTTTTGTTATTAAAGATCAATTATTTCCACCCCACAGGTATTAGTAATTAGACTGTTGCCATTCAGTCCAGCAGCAAGATTCTCATAAATATAGTCTGAGTCAGGTTAAACAAAGTGCAGGATAACATTTTTTTAAAGTTTGTTTCCCTTTCTACCTTTTCAAGTGACTAAGGAGAAAAGAACCCTTGATATCATTACAACTGTACATTGCACGAATATACATTTCCATTGTAAATGCAAGTCATTGTACATAAATGCATCCAAAACACCACTGTTATATAACATCCCACCAAGGCAAGTAAGGAATGACCTGTAAGTAAAATATGAAACAACTTGCCCTATCAAGCAACTTTACAACAATTTATAGCGTCTTGCAGACTCCCATTTAGTCAACCACAAATGACTCACCAGGTCAGATGACTGACAGCTGAATCAGTAAAGTCTCCAAAATGAACATTTAAATACAAAACACTGAAGGGAGTTAAAGAGGTTTTCATGGTTTTGTAACAATAGGATTGCCAAGGCTTTGAGAAAGAAATTCACAACAGTTAACATTCTTCTTGTTTCATGGGAAGGGTAGTTTCTGGAAGTGCATCATGGTCTCTGTACTGATTCAAATGTAAAAATTTCTAGGCAAGAGATTCAGATCTGAACTACACAAAAGAGCGGACATCAGGCATGTTTCTGGGTATGCAGACATAACCTCTCTCTCCTTGGATTTACTGATCTGTCATTAGGGCACATTTTTAACTTGGGTTAAAATGGGTCAACTATAGCTAAATAGTAAAATACAAGTTTGTGCCCTCTCCCAATGACTTCATCAATAACCCTACCAAAAATATACTGTGGTTTATGGAAGAGTTTTTTTTCTCTTCTGGCTGGCTCAGTGTACTGAAAATTTATTGCAGACACTGAATTCTGTGTGTTCCTTCATATTCCACAGATCTACATTTACAGTATGTTCTGTGATATACTAAGTGTTGTGTCCCTATTTTGTAAACTATACTGATGACAAAGAAAAAAATAAATCATATATGTTCTTTTAACAATGTAGGTGATCAATGCATACTGCATTATAGGATATGAGCCTCAGCTAGAAGATGCACTCAGTAGCACTTTCTAACACACATGACATATTGTCTGTTAAAGATGCCATGAAGTATATTGTCATGAATGCAGAAAACAGTAATGGCCCTAGATTGTTATTAAAAAAGATGAGTAGTTTGTAGTGGATACCAAATGCCCTTAAGAAAAGAAGTCTGGTAAAACTTTTTAGATTCTTTACAGGAGTTAATACTGTGAAGACTTCTCTTTGTGGGTGGATTCTTGGACATTAGTATTTCTTGTTTCCAGGTGGATTTTTGGAACTTAACATGCACTCAGAGAGAATAAAATACTTTTCCAATGCCAAGACTTAAGGCCTAATTCTATTCCAAATAGAAAGAGAAAGATTCCCTTTGGCCTGAATGGGAGTTGAATAGCCCTTAGTGATTGGAGCTACAGTGACCTTCAGCTTCAAACTTAAATACATGAATTCCATCAGGCTTACAAACTTGCTGCTGTACTCTCTCATTAGGAATTTTCCTGACCGGCCCAAGCCTCACATTTCAGACCTGGATTTCAAACATTCAAAATTAAATTGTGTTTAGATCCAGAAGTTTGGCTTGGCTTGTTACCAAAATGGTCACCTGCCACTGGAGCCAACATGTTTTTAGATTCCAAGCTACTCTCCCTTTCCCTAAAATTCCTGTTCTTTATTAGGATAATCAGGATTAAGTTTATAGTTGAGAGTATTGATTATTTTTGTGTGTTTAAAAAGTTCCTCATGGACCAAGAGATATAACATTAAGATGGTTGATCTGCAATCAACTGAAAAAATACATTCCCTGAAAACAAATTACAAAAGCAACCTCATTATTTCTTATATGGATCATTAAAATAACATGTTGACATTGATTGAAGTCAATGTCACTGACAGCCCATTATTCCCTTTCCTTATCACCCTTGCTATTTAGCCTCAAAAACACCATTCCTGTGAATTACAACATTAGATTATACCGTTAATTTATATCTGTGTAAGGGCTGAATGTTTACAGGAGGGAGAATGGAAGACAGGATCTGTGCGTGACCCTAGACGAGTCACTTAAACATCTGTGTATCTGTTTCGCTATCCCTATAAATGTCTAGTTAACCAAAATGTGAGCTGGGGGTATTAATGTTTGTAAAGCAGTTTGAGATCCTCTGAATGAAGGGGCCCCGCACATACACACACACAATATGTTTACACTACGTGTTGGGGGTGTAATCCCCATCTCCAGGAGACATACACTTCATTTTTAGCAGCAAGGGCAGGTAACTGTAGCAGCGCAAGTGGCAGGATGGGCTAGTCACCCTCCCAGTGCTTATTTAGTGTCTCAGACTGGCGCATTCTCAGGGCTGCTAACCAGGGGCGGCTCTAGGAATTTGGCCGCCCCAAGCACGGCGGCACGCCGCAGGGGGCGCGCTGCCGGTCCACGGCTCCGGTGGACCTCCCGCAGGCATGACTGCGGAAGGTTCGCCGGAGCCGCCTGCCGCCCTCCCGGCAAAATGCCGCCCCACGCGTGCGCTTGGCGAGCTGGGGTCTGGAGCCGGCCCTGCTGCTAACCCCTCCCACCACTGCAGCTACACTCTGGTTTTACCACACTAGCTAAATCAGCGCTAGTGCAGGTACATCTCCATGAGCTGGGAATTACTGCCCAGCTTGAGTGCAACCCAAAATGTTATAGATGTGTAACGTCTCTGTTTTTACCTCCAAGTACCATGCAAGGAGTTAAAATGTGAAATTCACATTGTTATAGTAAGCAAGGGCTACCCATCTAAATCCCTACATTCACTGCACAGAAAAGTACCCATTTGACCTTCTACTGTAGCTGCATCTCCATTTAAGAGCATACAGCCATTCCAGAGCTGTGCTGAGTATCTGACTGTTCCAGGGTACAAATTGCGGAGAGTCCTGGAAAGAACCGATTTCTCCAGCATAAAAACATGGACATGGTAATCTTGTGCTTCATGTTGCCATTCATCAAAAAGAAAAATATTTTCATTTGCTGCCTGACTAAGACTGATTCCAGGCAACAGATAATTTTAAAATCCTCATAACAATATTGAGACCATTATTAATGCTAATAAAATAATTCTAGATCAGTCCCGGAGGTGAAAGGAGCTGTTGGGGCCTGCTTAGAATATCAGTGATCTTAAGGATTATGTGTCTGAATTTGTCATGCACACAGCAACGTTTTGAGTTGTGGTACCCACAGGAGCCCTGTAGCCCATCTGGTCTGCACAGCCCTGCATCACTTCCCCTGTAGTCAGCCATGTAACATTTATATGGCCACCCCATTGTTCTCTCTTCCCTACAGCAGAATGGCAATTGGAGCAATGGAGAATGATGGAAGAGGCGGCAACCTAAAAGACCATGGCCCAGATCCTCAAAGGCATTTAGGCACCTACATCCTCAAATCAATGGAAGTTAGGTGCCTAAATACCTTTGTAAATAAACTGGTCGGGATTAGGTCCAAGGATTGGGACTGTTGTGTAGGCACTGCAAAAAAGCTATACTGAGATGGGGACAGGGCCGGCTCCAGGCACCAGCGGAGGAAGCACGTGCCTGGAACGGCACATGCTAAGGGGTGGCATTCCGTCCATTCTTGGGGCGGCACAGTCTGGGCAGACTTTTTTGGGGGCGGCAAAAATGGTAGAGCCGGCCCTGGATGGGGAACTGGTAGGACAAGAAGGAATTAGAGTCAAGGCAGAGCAAATAGCATGTTTTTGTGCTTGTTGTTACTAGGGTGACCAGACAACAAATGTGAAAAATTGGGACAGGAGGTGGGGGGTAATTGGAGCCTATATAAGAAAGAGACCCAAAAATCGGGACTGTCCCTATAAAATCAGGACATCTGGTCACCCTAGTTGTTACGATTGCTTAAAAACACTTCTGCTTCGTAAGAGCCAGTTATGGTGCTACAGTTCTTTGTTAGAGTACAGAACCCCAATAATGGGACAGACTGGCTTCAGGGGCTGGGCTCTGCACAGCAGCATTCCTTGCTGCCCAGACACACCCTAACCCTGTACATAGGGATTTTGCCTGGCAGAAGAAGGGCAATGCTCCTTGCAGGTCATTCAGGGAGTGGCAGTCATCAGAGCCTTACAAATTCTGCTCTCATTAGCATCATTATGTACCCTACTGGCATCATTATGTAGGTATAACTGAGGTGGGTTGTGGTCCTAAGGCTCTTTCCCCTTTAGAATTCAGCCTCTTTGCCCTAATCTTACAGAGTGTGTAAAATATGCTCAGAGGCATCTTAAATCTGGACAGTCTCCTTTTGGGACTGAGGCTGGGTGAATAATTTGTGACAATAGAGTAGATATTTTGCCCCTTTTTCTGAATTGTCCACCAGCAGGTTGTGATTTTCTCAAATGTATTACCTATTCAGAATACAATTTCTGACAGTAGCTCTTGGTCTGAAGCTTGTCTCTGAGCAGTTCATTGTGAATAGCGGATATTTGAAATTTGAGTTCTGTTGATTAGTTAGGTAGGCCATGTGAAAACGTCTCTGTTCACCGCTAAGTGAAGTCTTTGGGTATGCCTATACTGCAATTAGGGGTGGGATTGCAGCACATGTAGCTAAACCACAGCTAGTTCACTTAGGTCTAATTTGACTAAAAAACAGTGTGGCTCTGCATTTTAATTTAATTTTAAATAAAGCTTCCTAAACATTTTAAAAACCTTATTTACTTTACATACAACAATAGTTTAGTTATATATTATAGACTTATAGAAAGAGACCTTCTAAAAACATTCAAATGTATTACTGGCACGCAAAACCTTAAATTAGAGTGAATAAATGAAAACTCGGCACACCACTTCTGAAAGGTTGCCGACCCTTGGTATAAATCATTGGCACTACACCAGTTCATGCTATCTGATGATCTGTTCCCCAATGTATAGGTAGGCTTGGAAGGATTCAGTTGGTGTCAGTAAATGTCAATATCTTCCAACCCACACAAACAAAAAATATTTCCATCAATAACTAAAATTTACAGACACACGAAGTAAGAAAAGTGCTGCTTGAGAACTTAGGGTTTGACTTAAGTATATTTACTTTTTATATTTTGACACCTGATGTTGACAGTTTGTTTCAATGGTTATAAAGATTTAACTTTTTGAATCTCAATGTCTACCATCATTAAACAGTTATTGTCTGAAACACCCCCCTATTGTCTGACTCTTCCTAAAATTTCCCACAACTGAACATTTAAATTGATTTAAAATCTAAATAAAATGCTTTAAGATAATCACTATCCATCAAAACTAAGAAAAAATAAAAACTGAATTATGCCAAGCCTCTCTATAGTTTGTGATCCAGTGACAATTGAAGTCAATGGGGAAAAAAAAAATCTACAATGATGCTGTATCAAGCCCTATTTTAAAATCTGTTGCGGAAAGTGTTGGATGAAAAGGGGAAGGGATGAAATGAAAGTAATGAGAACAACAATTTTTTAAAAAAAATTATTCTGTAGACTTCCTCTTCAAGAGAAAGCCATCCCAACTGGCTTTGAGTATAAACATTGTCATGTTCCCAAAAAGGATCAGGAGTGGCACACAGAGGTCAGAACTGAAGATTTGATTGGATCACCTGAGCTCCCTTATAGGCATGGCTGCACTAAAGAAAATCCTGCCAATGCCTCATTACCAGGGAAGTTTGGGGAAATAGTCTCATGGATATCTTTGAGCATAATGTCTAGAATTGGTTGAAAAATGGGAATTTTTTTCCTCCCATGTAAAGTTTTTTTTTATTTTTTTTTTGAGGTTTTGGCACAAATTTAAAAACCAAAAAAAAAAAAAAGCCAAATCTGAAATATTTGTATTTTGAAATGCTGCCACAGAACCTCCTAGGAGCCTCATGCTCCCATTCTCCTCTATGGGCTGGGCACCGAGGTGAATGATGTGAAAGATATTAATTTATCCAAAAAATACAATTGTTTTCAATAGAAAAAACAGAATTTTTTCAGTCAGCCCTAATTATGTCATATCCCTGAATGCCTCTTATCCAAACCCATTAAAGGAATGATGGTAGCTGGAGAATTGTTCTTTTATAGTCCTAGGAGGAAGGGAGATATTTCTGTTAAGTCTGCTTGTTCCCCCCCCCCCCCCAAGTGCTAGCTTTTATCATATTAGAGTGGAAGTGTTGTCATGGCTTTCCAAGACTGCATGATCATAACTGTAACTTTAACATATTAAAGTATGTGTATATATTTAATGTAATTGATTAGTTTAACAATAAAGAAAAATGGACCTCAAATCTGTCCACTGATTTCACTGAACATCTTCACATTTATATAATTAACAGCTTAGGCAGCTCTCTCTCTACAGGGAAACATCACTAAAAAAGTAACTAACTACGTAAGTAACATTGCTATTAAATATTTACATTTTCCCCATAATCACTCTGCAAATTGCAGTATGAAAGTTTCACTTTGTGCTAAACTGATTTTTCAATTGCTTTTAATTGTGATACTTTAAAAATACTTTTGCAAATCAGGCTACAGATTGGTTCTTGATGAGGACTAGCCACCTAGAAAATTTTAGCTTAGAAGGCCATGTCTGCAGCTGTAAATCAGTACAGCTCTATCAATGAAGCTGTATCAGCTTACTCTGGGAGAAAATTTGTGAACAAAGAGTTAATAAAATTGTACAGCAGAAAACATTCATTTTTACCTTCCATAATTGAAAATATAGCTGAATGGATAAGTTTTCAAAAGAATATTTACCTCTGAACTCGGAGCAAGCATGGAAAAGTTATCCTCAATAGCAGGAATAATCAGAAAAAAGTTACAAATGTGAAAAAAAATCATTATAATGAAAGCTTCAATATGACCTTAATGACACTACAATAAAGGAAGGATTATTATTTCCTCTATTTAGTACAGATTTACTATGTGAAAAAGAAAGTGGGGTGGTTTTTTTTTAAGAATCCTATTTCACTTTTGATGTGTAAAGTACTCAAACAAAATTAGGGTCATTTTAGTAAATTTTATGTTTCTATGATCTAATCTCATTTTAAAGTATTTACAGACTAAAACCTTACAAACGCATGTTATTTTTAATTATATTTTCCTTTTGAGAAGAAATTTATAATTTTTCTGTGATTAAAATAGGGATCATTCATTGTTTTTTTGAGAGCCCTTGTTCATTTATGTATTCAACAACATTCAAGGATAAATTCATGGAAGCACGATTACTTTACCTTGAAAGACTCGGCACCATACAATAGTTAACAATACATTAATCTGGTGAATAGATACGTACATTAAAAAGAAAGCACTTCTCTCAATGTGGCCAGGGGCAAACTTGACCCTAAGCAGAACAAGTGAAGAAGAACATTTAACAGAGTTCATAATGTTCACATGAGAGCAGAGTACTTCTGTGCTCTGCTACTGTGTATACAGGAGACAGACATTGAGATGTCTTGTTTTCTTACACTCATCCAATGGCTCAGATAGTATCCTAAAGATACAGTTAATGGAAGGCACAGGGCTAAGAGGGCAAGAAGACTGAAGAATTCCAGTCCCATCACTAATTGTACATTAAGATTATGTTTAGTGTTTCTTCTATTTAAAAATAAAATGCTTTCTACAGTCAAGATTAGTCAGAAAACAAGCTGGTTGAGACAGAACTCAATGGTTAAACCAGAAAAAATAAAGCAGTAGCAAGAAGAAAAGACCATTTTCAATATATTTGATTTTAAACTTTCAGTGTATTAATAGAGAATGATGTTTGATCATCAATAATATGTTTTCCATGCTGTCTTGAGATAACACAATCACTGAGAAATCATGATATAACAGTTCTCATAGTAACCTACACCTTCCAGGCATGTTGTTATCAGATGTAATGTATTTTTGGTTGGGTTTATTTAGAAGGCTGCTGAGCATTTCAAAGGGACAAAAGCACTTTCTGCCACACTTAACTGTCAATAATCACAATCAAAGGATCAATGATATTTAGTAAGAAACTTTGAGACATGTAATCCTTTATCACTTTTCTGAGTCAGCTCATATCAGGCTTTTCTTCCCCTCCTAATTTTCAAAGAAGCTTTATAGGAAGCTACATGTTTTGCTTCAGTAGCAAATAGCATCCTTTACATTGATGCATGGAGACCTTTTGTGAATGGTTCAGTCCTGCCCAGGCACACACACACAAAAAAAATCACCCACTGTCCCCAACCCCCACATATATTGAAGTACTGTACCATCTGAAGGGTCCCAGATCCACAGGTAGTAGTGGTATGGGGAGAGAGGACTGCACACCATTTCCACTACCAATTTTGTAGGAAACAGGTGGAAAAATTACTAATACTGCATAGTATGGAGTAGTCAAGACTTCCTTGCACCATGCAATCCTCATCTAAGGATGGGGGTGGGGGAAGGTTTCAGGGGCAGCTGCATCCGTGGAAACAAAGAAAAGAAACCACACTGGAGGATTCTCTCATTTGGTGGTGGATATAGAGGCATTTATGGATTAATGTTGTGACTGCTACTGAGATGTGCTTGCTGCTTTACCTTAGATCTCCTTATACTAATTTTGACTCCCTTATACATACTTATATTCTTCCTCTTCAATGCATAAAGAGAAAATTTTTTGTGTAAAGCAGAGAGAAAGAAAAAAAAAAGAAAAAAAGAGAGAAGGGTGAGGGGCCCCGTGGATACTTTTGCCTGCCTCCTGAGCAGAGCATGAGAGGTTATGTCTAAAAAAAAAAAAAAAAAAAGGGGGGGGGGGGGGGGAACTCTTATTAGCTAACATACAACAAAAAAACAAACTTAAAATAGTAATGAGATGAATGCAGAGATTTTTTTTTTTTTTTTTTGAGCTGCTAACCCAAGTTGCCACACCTTCACTGCTACTTAAAAAAAAAAGTGTTTTTTAACTAAAGGATGACAGACACACAATTACAAAACCCCACCCCATCTCTGTTTCATAAGTAGAGTGCGAGTAAGTCCACTTGTGTGTGCAGTTATATCACATTACACATCACCTAAAAATACAACCCTAATTCTCTAAGAACCTGTATGTAGAGCAGGGGGTCGTCAACCTGTGGCATGCGAGCCGATTTTGCCTGGCACGTGGCTGCTGACCAGCGTCCTGCCAGCCTGTGGTTCCATTCACTCAGCCAGCAGGAGGCTGAGCGGGGCTGGGGGCCAGGACCCCAGACCAGTGGCAGATGCATTCCCTGGCTCCCCCCTCACCGTGCTCGGGTTCTGCAGCTCCCAGGAGCGTGAGCCGCCGGGGCGCGGGACCCTGAGCCTGCTGCGGGAGGGGCAGCAGTGGTGACTCACACTCCCGGTAGCTGCAGAGCCTGAGCGTAGCGAGGGAGGAGCCGAGGAGCACACGGGGACTGTCGCCTGCATGCATCTGCTGCAGGAGTCCCCCCGGGGGGGGGGGCACCGGGCCGCAGCCTGGGCAGGCATGCCCCCCAGCTCCCCCCTCACCGCACTTGGGTTCTGCGGCTCCTGGAAGTGTGAGCCACCGCCACTGCCCCTCCCGCAGCTCCCCCCATCCCACTGCCTCAGCACTCTGCAAGGGAAGGGCTTCACATGGAGCCAGCATCTGACTGGCATGGGCATGGTAAGGGGAGTCCTGGGGGGCAGTCAGGGAGCAGGGGGAGGGTTGGAAGTTCTGGGGGTCCTGTCAGGGGGCGGGGAGTGGTTGGATGGGGCATGGGAGTCCCAGGGGTCTGTCTGGGGGCAGGGGTGTGGATAAGGGTTGGGGCAGTCAGGGGACAGGTAGTGTCCTAGGGGGGCAGTTAGGGGACAAGAAGCAGGGAGGCTTAGGTAGGGGGTGGGGTTCTGGGGGGCAGTTAGGGGCAGAGGTTCCAGGAGGGGGCAGTCAGGGGGACAAAGAGCAGGGGAGGTTGGGGGTTCTGATGGGCACATTTGGGGTGGGAAGTGGGAGGGAGTGGATGGGGGCTAGGGCAGGGCTCTCCCCTCTTTTTTGATTATTGAAATATGGTAACCCTAGGCAAGGGAGGAGCCGGGGGGCACATTGGGGCTGGTGCCCACATACATCCACTGCAGCCTACAGGTGCCCCTGGAGGGGCGCCAGGCCGCAACCTGGGCAGGAGGGCACGGCTGCTCCCCGCTAGTGGTGCCGCTGCCTTTGCAGAGCTGCTGCCTCCCTGCACTGCGCCAGCTCCTCCATGGCTGGGGCTCGCTGCTGCCGCAAGCGGGATGCTCTGGCTCTCCGGTGCCTCTGGAAGAGCTGATGCAGCAGCCCAAAGCCAGTGAGTGGGCTCGGGGCAGGGACCACCTGGGTGGGGTGGGGAGGGCTCGTGGGGGGGGCTGTGCACCCTCCAGGGGAGTTCAGCGGGCAGGGAGGGGGGAGCAGCCCTTGGGCACTGGCCCCTGGGGTCAATAAAGGCTCGTTAGGATTTGCCCCTCAATGAACTGATGTGCGGGGTGGGGTGGGCACAAGGTGGAAGTTTTGCCTAGGGCACAAAATATCCTCGCACCAGCCCTGCCCCAGGGGGTGCCTGCACTCCAGGATAAGAACCACTGCACTGCAGATCTTCTCAGTTTAGTTTAATTTAATTTTAAATGAAGCTTCTTAAACATTTAAAAAAACTTGTTTACTTTACATACAACAATAGTTTATAGACATAGAGAGAGACCTCCTAAAAACATTAAAATGTATTACTGGCACGCGAAACCTTAGATTAGAGTGAATAAATGAAGACTCGGCACACCGCTTCTGAAAGGCTGCCGACCCCTGATATAGAGACACTAGAGACTGCAGCCGGTAAGCCTGAGTAATTACATGAGTAATCTTTATTCATGTGCATAGTTTCACTGATGCAAAATGGACCACTCACAGGAGTCAAGTGTATTTCCATGAGGAAGGATTACAAGAATGAGCTGTAGCACTGCATCTCTAAAATTTTGTTTCATCCTGCTGTAAAAACAGTTTCAGCTAATCAGAGGATGAGCTGATGCAGTCATACCATCAAGGCAATGAGTACAGCGGCAGGTCGTGCACTACCCATTGTTTGAATTCTTTTGGCCTGTTAGGTCATCTGTGAGTCTTTAGTTCACTCACTCAGTTCAGTTTTCTGCACTTCTCTTTGGGAGCTGGGCATGTTTCAGGGCAAACCCCCTCCCTCCTAACCACCACCACATTTTTAGACAAGCAGTCATCCTGAAGAGCAGTTCAAAACAAATAGAGTCTGACTGAGAAGTAGAAAACTGTAAACTGATTATGGGTCTGTCACCGAGACGGCCTCCATGGTGCTGCCACACCTAGCCCCACACTTAAGGAGGTTTATTCTATTCCAACAAGGTTAAACAAACCACCAGAACACAGTTTTAAGTCAGTACCTGGCTCCCAGGCTTCAGGGCCACGCCACCCTGCCCAAGGATCTGTGACACTCCAGCTCCTCATAGCTTCCTATCCTCAGCCAGCAATGCTCTCCACCTGAGAGCAGCAGCTGCAGGGTTACTTCCCTGAGCCCTGCTTTGTCCCAAGGGCTCACCACACTCCTGTGTGGCCTTTGCCACCCAGGGCTCAGCCTGCCACAAACCTTCCCCCAAGAGTTGCCTACTAGCAGCCCTTTATAGACCCAGGTGTAGCCCAGCCTGCTTTAATTAGCTGGATTGGGCTCACCTGCTCCAGTCCCGGGGCACTAGAGACCAGCTACCCTGTGACAAATATACATTTGCTGCTCAAGGGGCTTTGAAATTTATTTTTTTTTCCCCTTTGGTCAACTGAATTGCAGTCCTGGTTTGCTGTGTGCTCTTGGGTCAATCACTTACTCTCCTTGTGCCTCAGGGGTAAATAATAACCTGCCTTTATAGAGTGCTTTGGGTTTTCAGATGAAATATGTCTAAATAAAGGCAAATACTGTTATTGACAATGATTGATGGATGATCATTGATTAGCATTTTGGCTCAGAGTTTTTTTGTGCCCGATCAGCTCCTTCTGTGGTAAAAATCAAAAAAGGAGTCTGAAGAGAAAATCTACAAGATTCTCCTCATGAGTTCTCTCCCTAATATCACAGTGAGAATTTGCCTCCCTGCAGAACAGGCTATAGGGCCAATCCACCAATCTTCAGAGCCCCCAAATTCTTCATGGGTCATGGGGGGACAGTGAGAAGCCCAGAACAGCTAAACAAAGGCCCTGTGCCTCCACACTCCTGTGTCACAAGCAGTCCCCCCCTCACACCCTGAAAGGCTACACTACCAGGCTTCCCTAGCTAGCAGTACCCATTGAACCAGTGACAGGTTAGCCACTGGATCTATGGGGCCCAGGCCCCGGGGCCCTGGCGCCCCAGGCAGGCAGGGAAAGAGCCCGCACCCCAGCCCTGCTCCTAGGCAGCAGCACCAAGTGGGCAGGGTGGCGGCAGCGGGGGAAGCCTCCCACATCCCCGACACTGTTCCCCAGCAGCCACTCCAGGTGTGGCAGTGGGGGAAGTCCCCTCCCCCATCCCATATCTCTGACCCCACTCTCCAGTGGCTGGGTGGGTTGGGAATAGCTGCGGAGGAAGCCCCCAGCACCCCCGGACTCCTTTCCTGATGAGGGGCGGCAGGGGAAGAGCCCAGTGCCGCCTGACCCCAGCAGAAGCCAGGGGGCAGCAGGGGAAGCCTTCAGCACCCCCATCCCTGGTAGAACCTGGGGCCTCAGAAGAGAAGACCCCCTCACTCCTCCCCCTGGAAGAACTAAGCCCCAGAAATGGGACCGCCCCACTGCAGCCCTAGGATGGGAGGAGCTCTCGCTACCTGCTGCGGTCTCCAGGCTGGGCCGCAGCAGGGGTACAGAGCTTCTCTGGTCTTAGAGCCGCAGTAGTGGGGTGGAATGAGGGGGACCCTGGGTGGAATGGGGTGGGCCCAGGGAAGGGGCTGAATGGGGTGGGGCCATAAGCAGGGTCACATGTGAAAGGGGCAGAACAGGGCAGGACCACAAGTGGAAGAGGTGGGGAGGGCCCCCTCTCCCACCCTTGCTCTGGTCCAGGGCCCCGGGAAACCTTAATCCACCTCTGCCTTAAACCCACCTTAAAGGCAGATCTCCAACTGAGGATGTAGGCCGCAGACAAACAATACAGTGCCTGTATAACCGTGTTGTTTTTAAGCTCTGCAGGGTTGGGTGCGGGGTGCCAATATGCCTCTGACCCTGATCCCTCCTCCCTGCACGGATCTCCAGACTCATACAGAGCCATCCATACAATCTATTCTAGAGGTAGGAAGGATGCTCCCATGAAACTGGTTGAACCCTCTTCCCAAGGAAAGAGGAAAATCCGTGCCCAGGAGGTACCCCTCCATGCTCAGATCCAGAGGGAGTGATCAAGACCTTAGTTGGAGATGAGTGAAAACAGGTCACTTAAAAGAAGAATGAAGCAAAATGGTCACTAAACCTTAAACTAAACCCACTTTCTCTCTCCCTCATTTTTCTCTCCTGTTTGTGCATCACAGCACTTCCAGGTTCCCTCTGGTACCACAGGGCTGAAAGAAAGGTTGCCCTCAAAATCATTCTACTCGGAATGGAAGGAGGAAGCATCAAACACGGGTGAGAAAGCCTATTCTTGAGAAAAATCTAGGCCAGTTTTGCAGACTCAGGTGGTTCAGAAAGTTCATATATCCCCAAGGTAGCAGGGAGTCTTGGGGTTCAGTGAGATGCTCTTTATTTAAGAATTATGTCAACAACATATTGCTTGAAATCTGATTCAGTGGCTGACTCAGAACATCAGTAAACTTTGTCTCTATCTCGCTCTAGCCCAGGGGTTCTCAAACTTCATTGCACTGCGACCCCCTTCTGACAACAAAATTTACTACAGGACCCCAGGAGGGGGAAGCCTGAGCCCACCCAAGTCCTGCTGCCCCAGGTGTGGGGGCAAAGCGAAAGCCCCAGGCCGGGGGGGCAAAGCTGAAGTCCAAGGGCTTCAGCCTCAGACAGGGGGGCTGTAACCTTAGCCCCACCACCCAGGCTAAAGCCCTCGGGCTTGGGCTTTGGCCCTGGGCCCCAGCAAATCTAAACCAGCCCTGGCATTCCCATTAAAATGGGGTTGTGACCCACTTTGGGGTCCTGACCCACAGTTTGAGAACCGCTGCTCTAGCCTATTTCCTTTAAGATACCTGACAGGTCCACTAGACGGCATTATGCTGCACAAGCCTCAGAAAGGAAACCCAGCTTTTGAGTGTTGATCCAAATTAAACTGGACTGACCCAAAATTCTTTATTTGTTTTTATGTTCACTCATCATTTAGTTTAAATGAATTAGCTGGTACTTTGCTCCATGCACTATTAAGCTTTACATTTACTTACCTAGCCAGTCTATCAAATTGGCTTCCTCAGTTCCAGTTACGCAGATTAATATCACAAAAATCTCTCAATTTTTTCAAATCAGAAGGACAGAGTGGTCAGATAACTAAAATTGCTGCTAATCCTGAGCACCAGCATCTGATAAAAATGCCCTTTAAACATTAGCATGAGTTATATATCAAATGTATTTGCTGCTTAAAACCACCTGAAATAATGCATGGCTTGTTTTAAGAGCGGGAAAATTTTTCTCCATTTGCAGATGATTTAACCTAGAGATAAGCCCCCCAACCCTTAAACATTAATGATGCAAAACCAACCAAACGAAAACACCAAACAAATAAAGTACAAATCCATTCAAATGGTATTTAAGTTTCTAAGTCAAAATAATTAAACATTGGAGTCTTCTTCTTAGCCAATGCGCAACGTGCCTCGGGTGGGACGTGACCAGAATTCATTACTGAATTTGGTCCGCGGGTTGGATCATTAGCTTCCCCAGCCTGGGCCAGGTACTGATGGGAGCACAAACTTAGTGGTTCAGAAAAGTAGAATTCTATACCTATAAACTGGGCATGCAGACAGTCTATGACATGCTCATGTTACTATTAATAGATCAACCCCACATACATACAGGACCAAATTTTATCTGTAGATAACCATGGCAGCTCTGCTCTTCTGGGACAATTGCCAATCTCTATGCTCAGGATGTGAGATCTGGGGACAAAGCATTCTCTATCCAAGGGGTCCGGTTACGGGACAATCTTCAGAGGAGATCAGGTGAATCCAGAGCATAACTATCTTCAAGAAACATTGCAGAGCTTTCCTCTTTAAGAAGCCTTTCTACCATATGTGAACATCCCTTTATTCCTAAATCCTTACCATGTTCCTCTCACTCCCCCAAAATACCCTAACAAAGCAGAGATCTGACCCCAAAAAGGGAGAAATGCCTGAGACTCCGTGAAGTCTTCTAAGGACTTTGCTGTTGTTATTGATTTTACATAGAAGGTGTTCAGATACAACAAGGATAGGCATCAGTATAAAACTGTAAGATCTATACTATCCATCCATCCATCCTCCTGCCCTTTTTCCCTTCCCCTTTCCTCCTGTTTGTTTATTTCACTGTTATGTCTCATCTTGAACTAAGACTTTGATCCTGCAAAGATTAAACATGTACTTAACTTTACAAATTATGAATAGTTCCACTGACTTGAACTTCAATGGTACTACTTAGCTAATATAGTCCCTTTTAAAACAGTGCCACATTGACACACACTAGGGAACTTTTAGTGCATGACAGTAGCTGCATGACATGGGCCATTTAATGTGTGACACACTTGTGTGCACTAGAATTTAAACCACAGGTGGTGCAGGCTAATGCACCATGTAGACAAGCCTTTCAGGTGAATATAAGAAAGCACATGTATAAACCATTGCAGGATCAGAGACAATTGTAAACTGTGAGGCAACTATTTTTCACTATATGTCTGCACTGCACTTAGCTCAAAGGAGTCCAGACCTGGTTGAAGTCTTTAGGTGGTACTGTAATGTTGGTTAATATTCACAATCACAAGAATAATTTTGGACTTCATAGCAACAGATTAATCTACTCTATATTGGTTTTTTTTAAAGATGATTGTAACCAGAGTTTTTTAATATGAGGTTTAAGAGAACCATCTCTCTAGAAGTGGTCTTGAATCAAACCCCAGGATATGAACATTCCCAAACGTAGGAGTGTTTGACATCCAGCTATGAATGTTTTAAGTTGAAACCATTTCTTCCAAATTCCCATCTTAAAAATAAATAAAAATGATTCTGATAGGGATGGTCTGATGTCATGGACAAATCTCACACTAGATTAGGGTTGGAAGGGGTTAATGGTCTGTTATGTAGAGAGGAGTTGGCACACACACACCCCTCTCAACACCTGCCAGTTATGTCAAGCCTAGCGAGAATAAATTTGGAAGGAAGAAGGCCTCACAACTGGGCTGTTCTGACAGAGGAATAGCAGGCCTGGAACAGAGAGGACCTAACGGGTGGACTGACTAGACCTGAGATAGGAACTCTAGAAGTAACCAAGCTTGGAGATGAGGCTTTGACTGGACTTTGCAGTCTTATTTTTTATAATTTTGTTAATAAAATCATGCTTCAGGAAGCAGTTGAGTTTGATCCTGTAGGGAATACAGACTACACCTCTATCCCAATATAACGCTGTCCTCGGGAGCCAAAAAATCTTACCGCGTTATAGGTGAAACCGCGTTATATCAAACTTGCTTTGATCTGCCAGAGTGCACAGCCTCTCCCCTCCCCTCCGCTTTACTGCATTATATCCAAATTCATGTTTTATCGGGTCGCATTATATTGAGGTAGAGGTGTATATCTTAAGGCCAATGAGAAAGTTACTTGCTCAAAGATAAGAATGTTAATATCTAACTTTTATATAACCCTTTTCGTCGGTAGATCTCAACGTGCTTTACAAAGAAGTTAACTATCATTATCCCCATTGAACAGATGTGGAAACTGGGGCACATAGCAGTGAAGATAAACAAACTGGTCTGGAGAAAATAACAACCACTTGAAACTTCATGCAAAATTCCAGCTAAATGTTTTCTTAAGTGCAAACGCATTCAGTCATGTTTTTGTTTATTTTGTTTTTCATGTGCACACACTTGCGAATCTCTGCTTTCTGCTTCTGGATATGATTAGAATTGGAAGTACTGAAATACCAAGAAGAAAGATATTCTCATGGTATGACTGATCATTCTGGAACAAGGAAATATAAATACTAGTGAGAAAATCAGATCTAATTTAGATTTCAAGCCCTCTCCAAAGAAGTTAGGATAAGTTTCAGATAAATTTCTGCAGAGATAAGAACCCCCAAATATCTTGAGCTTCACTCCTCAATATTTTCTGACTCACTAGTTAAAATATTTTCTTGAAAAGAGAAGAAAAAAGAAAAAGAGAGTGCACCCTCTTAGACTATTCTATTCCACTAAATATGATCTTCTAACAAACTATTTTATTCTTGCCGTGGAACTCAGTTGGCATTTCCTCTGCTTCATGAGTCTAATTATAATATAACCCCACAGCAAACTACCAAGTAAGCAATCTTAGCTGCATGTATTTTTATTAATTCTCTGAGCTGACATTTGTTTATGTCTTTATTCTAGATACAGACAATCCTCTTGTACAGGAGATTTTGTACTAAAAAATGGCCCAAATCCTTTTGTCCTTGCTTGGGCAAAATTCTCACTGATTTCAAGTAAAACTGCTTACAGCTAGACCTTGGAGAATACTGCCAAAAAATTTTCCGTGAGTATTCATTCATTTTTAAACCAAACTACTTTCATCCATGTTCACACACTTTCATGCTCACTTCTCTTGAATATTTTCACAATCCAGTGTTACTAGCACAACCACATCACAAAAGAGTGCATTTCAAGCTTGCACACAAAAATACTTGAGTTTTACATTTTCTTTCAGCAAGCATTCAGATAAGAAACCCAATTATAAGAGTTCCGCTCATGCAATCAGGGAACAAAAAGGTCTGTGGCAAACCATGTACATGTTCTACATGTAGAAAGCCACAGAATAAGTGAAATTTACAAATAAAAAAAAGTTTGTATAAGTATATATATGTAACCACTCAGTTTGAAAAAAGAGAGATCCATCTGACAGCCATGTGAGATGCATTTTCTAGCCTTCCTTTCTGCTTCACATTTACTGCCTGCCTAAGATGCTCATGAATACAGAGATCCTGAATTTGGCAATTGTAGCTGATGGGTAAATTGTCAAACTCTGCTGTCAGTTGCTATTTGTAGTGATTGTGCTCCAAGGTTGACATGCGTTGCATTGTTCAGGCTAGTTTTGTGCTTTCATTTTGCTTCGGCTGACTTTTGGAATGTATATGCTGCCTATTTCCTGAGGATTAAAGCATGTCTTCTGGGCAATTGAGACACAGGGACCACCTGCAGATTCTGTTTATAAATCTGGCATGGTAGGCTGATTGATCTCACAATAGGACTCCATAATGTAAACACTTCATTATTTCACTAAGAGACATGTGCACTACCACCTAAGGTCCCCCACCATCCCCAGCACAAGTAAGTTTCATTTGGTTGAAATGTTCTAAACCACACCAAGAAAGCCAAACAAATAAACAAAGAGAAAATCCAATCAAGGGATATTTTAAAGTTTCTAAATTAAACTAACAACATCATTACACTGGAAATTTTATCCTACCTTGTTATTCCTGGCTACTGCCGTCCATGCTGAATGATGATTCTTGGTGCTTCTATAGTGCTTTATCATTTCCAATGTACTTAAATATTAACTAAGGGCCAGACCATTCCCTAAGGATTATTCCTGCATGAAGACTGGAAATGCCACAAGTTTGGACTTGTGATATTCCCACCTGTCTGCTCATTCTGTCTGGAGGTGCCCATGTGGTATGGGACTAGCAGGGGAGCAGGTCCCCTGAACTCCTGCTTCCTCACAGCTTCCAGGATTGATCAGCTAGCGGGAAAGCCCTTGAGAGCTAGAAGAGACTCCACTTCTAGGCTGCTGCAGAAGCCCTTCCTCATGGTGTCTCTGCCTGTTGCTGCCCTCCAAACCCACTTTGGGGAACAGGGTCAGTGAGCAGCAGAGTCAGTTAACATATACCCCACCCACAAAATGCAACAGGATTCCTAATCCTCTCTAGGAACTGGAGGACCAAGAACTCTATGAGTCTAACATGACACCACAATTCCCACAGAAGCAACAATGGAAGGGCTAAGGGGTGTACAGCCACGCCCCTCCTTTTGGGTCATTGTGTCTAAATCCTCTGCTGTTTGCACCCCTCTAATCATGGAAACTAAGGGAAGCCATGGTTCTAATTAATCTTAAAACAGTTAAGTGTTAGTATCTCCTTTTTTACAGATGTGGAAACTGAGGCAGAGAGGTTATGTGACAGACCATAAGGCAGTCAATGTCAGAGCCAGAATTCAAACTCAGAAGCTCCTTGCTCTGCCTATGTCTTCATTAGAAATACTGCAGTGCCGTTGTAGGGCTTCAGTGTAGACATTCACCATAGCGATTGGAGGGGTTCTCCTGTTGCTGTAGTTAATCCATGAATTCTTCTGTTGACCTAGTGCTATCTATACCAGGCAAAAGGTCGACTTAACTATGTCACTCAGGGGTTTGGATTTTTCACACCCGAGTGACATAGCTGGGTCGAGCTAACTTTTTAGTGCAGAGCTGGCCTCTGAGTCTTCTGCTCTGACTAGTAGGACAGGCCTCACACTTCTTTATATAATGCATTAATCATCCCTCACCTGCTGGTTAGCAACAAACACAATCTCTTAGTGCAACAGGGTGAATCAAGGGCAGAGTCACAGCCTTAACTTTGAATGTCTTAGAATTTGTAGTTTAGATTAAGCCCTTACTGGTATTTCAACATAATTCCTGGGGCTTGTTTTCCTTTGGGATTTGTTGGTTGGTTTATTTAGCAGCATTATTTAAAAATTAAAAAGGCGCACCCAGCTAAACTGAAGGGAGGTGACATTAGGGACTGTAATAGTTCCTCTTAAGGGAGTGGAAGTCTATCTTTAAAATATACAAAGGCATGTAAATAATAAAAGGAAAGTTAGGGCAGGTCTACACTTAAAACGCTGCAGCAATGCAGCTGCGCTGCTGTAGCACTTCAGTGAAGACGGTACTATGCCGATGGGAGAGCTTCTCCCACTGGCGTAGTTAAAGCTCCTCCCCAAGAAGGGGTAGCTATATCAACAGGAGAAGCCCTCCTGGCGACATAGCACGGTCTACTCCAGGGGTAGGTCAGTATAACTGCGTCACTCAGATATGTGGATTTTTCACCGCCCCCTCCTCCCCCATAGGTACGTAGTTACACGATGCAAAATTATAGTGTAAACTTGGCCTTAGACACTGAAGAAAATGCACAGTACATAAAAGCCTGAAATGTGTTCTATGGAAATCACAAACTGCATCTGGAAAGGTTTGCCACAAGCCATAGAATTTGATTCAGCTTTAGACAAAAATCCCTCCTTTTTTACTGTAAACAAGACATAATTATCCACACACTGTCACTCTATTCAGAGTTTCAGTTTGAACAATGCCTCAGGCCCCGATTCAGCAGAGCATTTAAGCACCCATTGACGTCAATGGCACTTAAACACATGCTAAAGTGCTTCGCTGAATCACAGCCTAATTATGCAGCAAATTACAAGGGTTTTGTGTTTAAAATAGGCAAGTTATAAAATAAAATGTAATCCTTGACCCAGCAGGCTTTGTGTTTTGGATCAGTTTGTGAACCTTTGAAAGGAGTATAGCTTTACATGAGCCTTTAAACACTGTTGTGTTGGTTTGAAAAATGGATGTCTTCCGCATGTTAAAGACCACTTTTGCAAATGAGTGTCTAAAATTAAGCTCCTTGGCCTGGATTCTCAAAGGGAATTTAAACCAATAGGAGTTAGGCACCTAAATACCTTTGAGGATCTGGACTTAAAAGCCATATGTAGACACCTAAATGAAAATGGCCTGATTTTCAAAGATGAGTACCTGTAACTCCCAGTGGCTTAAGTGCAATTTGCAAATGCTCTCCACCTTTGAAAACGATGCCATTTTTATTTTTTAGTGCCTAACTGTAGACTTATGACTTAACCTTAGGCATCCACGACCGTAAAATTTGACTTATGAGGAAAAAAATTACAGGCTTCTAAGCACAGATTCAAGTTTAAAATATCACACTAAATGATTGGCTTTAATCTGAAAAAGGGCTAATACCCACATCATATAAAACAACTTAAAAATGACATTTCAAACAATAAAATCACAAACAGCTGAAGGCACAATCTTGAAGCTGTTATATCTGCAAAACTCCCATTGACTTGAATGGAAGTTACCATCTTTCTGTTCTGGGTTCGTACAGTGCCTAGCACAATGGGATCCTGGTCCATGACTCAGGCTCCTAGGGCCTGTGGTAATACAAATAATAGGTGATAATAATTGTGCACACGAGGACTGCAGGATCAGGTCCAAGTTGTTTATGAATTCTAGCCATACCAAACAGTGCTCTAATCAACTAAAGGCCATTTTATTTTTGAATTCCAAAACAGATATTTTAAAATGATGGTCCCGACCTGCTCCATTTGAAGACTGGCAAAATTCCCACTGACTTCAATGGGAGCAGCTAGGGGCAGAATAGATCTGTATTTTAGGATCAGATTCAGCTACAGTTACTCATATTTTACTCTGAGTAAAATCAATGGAACAATTTGTGCAGTCCGGAGTCGTTCAGCACGAGTAAGGGTATCATAACCTGGCTCACACTGTAGACGTAAGTATTAAAAGATGACTCCAAAGGTAAAGTTTATGTAGAGCAAGTTTTAGCCTGGAGCAAATTTTCTTAGCTTAAGTTATAACCAAAACAAAGTTGTAGATGGAAACCCAGGCAGAACCATTCCTATGACAGTGCACATAGGTACAACTATATTCTTTCAGTGGGTAGAGATAAATCACTCTATCTTTATAATGACTAGTGTTCATTTATTGAATCTGCATTTGCACAACTACACTGCTTTCTTCTGGATCTAACAACAATGTATATTAAGCTGGTCTTACAAAGGTATTAAACATGATGGTAGACCTTATAATATGCCTTTCTAATAAGGACCCTTATATTCGAATACTATACATTTTCCTTTTAAGAATGGTGGCCATATGTTTGGTTCTTGTGAAGAAGAATTCTATTGTGATTAAGGCACAAGATAGAGCCTTGTTTTGTCACAAGAACTAACTGCTGGGCTGTCATAGATATATTCAATAAGATTCCGCACTTCTTTGTAGCTTGTGTGACCTTGGTCAAGTCACGTAACCTTTTTCATGCCTCAGTTTCCTCTCAGGTGATGGAGAGGTAATACCTTCCTCCCTCACAAAGTTGCTGGGAGGCTGAATTTATTAGTGTTTATATAGCACACTGAGATCTTCTGATAGAAAACACTATACAAGTTCAAAGTGCACTTCCTCTTACGGGGAAGTCCCATTAAAATGAATAGAGATTAAACCAAAAGGGTTCATTAGATATTACTCTAAATACATTCTTTGGGTATTTACTCCTGTTAGTTTGGATCAGACTTTTAATCTTTTTTTCCCTTTTCAAATCTTCTTACTATTATAGGCCCAGTCCTGCAGTTCATAAGCAGGTAACATTTTATTTTTATGCTCCAGTCCATTTCCATCCAATCCCCCTTAAAAAAAAAGTTGCTTTCACAGACAGCCCTTGCTGGCCAGCTGCATAATTAGACCTATTGTTCCCAGCCATTAGAAGGAACATCACCACTGGGCAGCCCATGCTACCATCTTGGCAGTGTCCCAGTTTCAGACCAGACAGGGCTACCACATTATCTAGTCTGACCTCCTGCATAGCGCAGGTCACTAAATCCCACCCAGTTATTGAGCCCACTAACCTGGATTACACAAAAATATTACAGTGCTGAGGAGATTAAACCATTGTGTGCCACAGGCAGAGAATAGAAGGGACTGAGGCACACCAGTGTCTGAAGCCCCTTGCACTGGAAGGGAACTGATTTTGAGAAATATATCTAGATGATCCTAACAAGCAACCTGTGCCCCATTTTGCAGAGGAAAATGAAAAAACATAAGGATCTTAGGGCTTGGCTACACTTGCAAGTTGCAGCGCTGGTAGAGGCTTTCCAGCGCTGCAATTAGTAACCGTCCACACACCTGCACAGCACAAGCGCTGCACAACTCTGCTGCGCTGGCTGCTGGTCTGGTCAGGGTGGGGTGTGGGTGAGTGGTGAGCATGATCTGCTGCTGCTGCTCATCAACACACACCACACACCAGCTGGCTTATGGGCTCCCAGAATAAATAAGAGATATCCCAGAATGCTTTTAACTTGTTTTGTCTTGTTTTTGTGTTGTTCTGAACTCCGATCAATCGGCTGAAAAAAAAAAACACTAATCAAAGCAAACAGACAGCACAGCAAACAGCTGTGTACTGTACCTGGCTGATCAGATGAGAGGAGAGGGAGAATTTTGGTGAATGTTTGAAACAGAGAAACGGGTTTGGATGCAGCTGTTTTTAATTAAGAGGCATTTTGTTTTTTTGATTTTTTTTGAGTTTTCACACACAAGCTAACACACAAAAAAAACCTCTCTCTCTCTCCCTCTCTCTCCCCTCCCCCCCACCCCTCCCACCCTTTTGAAAAGTTGAAAATGTTTTGCCTTGAACGCCGCTGGAGATGCTGGGCAATGCCTGCCCCAACAGCTGCACAAATGCTGCCACACACCAGCTGGTGCCACACCAGCGCTGGTAGCTGCACACACAGCTGAGCCAGCAGCGCTGCAAGCCTACACACCAGCGCTGCAAACGCACTGTATCAGCGGGGTAGCTGTGTTAGTCTGTATCCACAGAAACAACGAGGAGTCCAGTGGCACCTTAAAGACTAACAGATGTATTTGGGCAGAAGCTTTTGTGGGTAAAAAACCCCACTTCTTCAGATGCAGCAGTGGGTTTTTTTACCCACAAAAGTTTATGCCCAAATAAATCTGTTAGACTTTAAGGTGCCACCAGACTCCACCTTGTTTTTATAAGGATCTTGCCAATCTGACCTGAGGGAAGAGCATTCATCTGACATTCCTCCAGGCCCATAAGAAGATAAGAGATCTGTCTAACATTGGCATTCTTAGAGAGGGATCCAGGATGTGGAATTTGAATCCAGATCTGAATTTCTCTGAACTTCAGACCTGGAAGCTTGTTTCAGCTCTTTATTCAGGCAAAGAAGAGCCGTGATGTTTTGACCTGAATCATAATGGTTCCAAAGTTCAGGCATATTCAGATCCTAGCTTTTGTTTTGGGCCCCCGTCTAATCATGGCTGTAAAGTGATTACTCAGGCTTGCTTGTCCTGTGTATTAAATTTTATAATGTTCAAGTTACTTGTGTGCTATCCTGTACATTTCAAACCATCTAGCGGTCTTCGTCTGTGACCAGCTAAAACTATCCTGAGTCTTGGTTTTTTGGTTGTTGGGGTTTTTTTTAAACAAAAGAAACAAAGTTGAAAAAGTCATTAAAAAAAAAACCTCGTCAGATTTAAACTCTTAAATCTCTTGGCTCAAAAACCCACAGAGAAATTTGACATGTGGGCGTTTCTTGCGAAGACGAAGTTCCTAAAGGTTAATTTGTAGGGAGTTGCTACTGGTATGTATCATGCAGAGTTTCTCTTTGTTGGTGCTGCTGCTGTGCAGTGTTCGAAAATAATCCAAGCAGGTTATGTAGTAACTGTGATATTATCTAGGTGAATTTAACCTGAGGGGATTCCTTCAGAGTGAAAAATGGTTTAGTCTGTCTGCACGAATGTGGCCCCAAGGAAGATTTTACAGGCAAACAAGCTGAGTGGCACAAAAAGCAGGCAAAAATAGAAAAAAGAAAAAAGAAGTGGTGATGCCATTTTTGTAGCTTTATTTTTAAACAGCTTCATAACAATACCTGCTTGTTCTAAAAAGACATCAGTGCTTCCCTGAGAGCGCCTATATAAGGAATTATAGCCTTGTTACTTTTGAAAAAGATTATTTGGTAGCAAGTAGAGACAAGCCAAAATCAAACCCCCAGACCTGGATCCCAATATTATCTGTAATGTAAAGAAGCAAACTCCTAGGATTCAAACAATGACAATCTGCAGTCTAGACCCTCTTGGGCCATGCTGCTTTAGTCTGGCCAAAAACCCAATGTAACTGTCCAAGGATAATCACCTCGGGATAAGGATGACCCTCCAGTGGTGTAGAGGACCATATACTACACACTCTCCCTGTTTCCCATGTAGCATGGGGAAGCAGCTAGGACTGACCTCCCACTCCAGGTCAGCCCTGGGCTGCATGTTCAGTTCCTTGTGGTCACTCCAGCCTGGTTTAAGTTAGAGCAGATCTGGCCCCATGTCTCTGTAATAGGCAGAAACTGAACTTTAGACTCCCAGTGCTCACATACTTTAGTGCTTGAAATCCAGATCCAAATTATCCTAAAGTACAGAAAGTTCAAATGTGTCCCCTTATAGAATTGGCTTCCCAGTTCCAATCTATCCACAAACCCAGATCTAGGGTTCTGATTGGGAGGGTTTGCCCATCTCTTGTACAAAATAGAATTAAATATAGCGAATTATGGATGCTATTTTCAAGACAGAGTTTGTGACTGCAGTCTAAAAATGGGCAAACAGTAGGAAAAATTCTAAGGCATGGATTCTAAAGCATGTTTCTATTTGTCCATGTTCACATTATTCACTTTCCTGCTGATGTTTATGGGAGCAATTTTTCTTGGCAGATGTTTGGAGAGGAGCTTTCATTCATAGACTCATAGAATACCAGAGTTAGAAGGGACCTCAGGAGGTCATCTAGTCCAACCCCCTGCTCAAAGCAGGACCAATTCCCAGACAGATTTTTGCCCCAGATCCCTAAATGGCCCCTCAAGGACTGAACTCACAACCCTGGATTTCATGCACATATGCTGGTCCACACACAAACACATGCATTTTAGTATGACCAAGCACATTGACACATATTTACACCAGAAATGCTTGCCTTGTGTGTTTTTCATGGGTTTGAGAGTGAGACGAGTATAAGGGAGTCAAAGTCAAAGAAATTGATTTTAAAAACAGACAAACTAACAACACCCTGCTTGCAAGCCAATTACGGAACACAAACAAAACCATGAGACTTAGGTGACCAGTCACAGATCCAGCAGAGTGAAGTAGACACCAGGTAGATGTCATGCAGAAGGCCCGGTTGTATCATTTCAGCCCTACTTATTTCCTGTATTAAGCATAAGTAGTGCACAGGATCTTGTGTGGACCTATAGCACTTGACCGAATCTCACCAGTAGGTATCCACTACTGGATAGAATTTCACCTATCCAATACTGTAAGCCATACTTGCAGCTAACAATTTTCAGATAACCAGCATGCTGAACTATATTTGCCCAAATGTGCATGAACAATTTTCAATGACCAGCAAATCGGTTAAAATCATGATGCCTGATAGCCCATTGTTTTTCCCTAGTTCAGTGACTACACAGCATACTAAGCCTGGGCTATGTTTAAACACAAGACCCTCTTCTGTCCACACAGAAATCAATCTGACTCAGGCCAGGAACCCCTCTGGAATCCAGATGGCTTCTAGTTAACCTCTCAAGCGAGGCGAGGAACATATTCAACTTCAGCAAGAGCACAAGAAATGATCGTGTCTACAAAGCTATATCTGAGCAGCTCGCAGCATTGGGGATTGACTGGACAGCAGAACACGCCAGAGAGCGAATCAACTGGTGGAGGACAGACTACCACAAAGCCAAGGATGCTAATGGAACCTCTGGCAACTCCCTGGCTATCTGCCTTTTTTAGAGGTATTGGGAACTGTAGCGAGCACTGAACCCAGAGCAGTGCATGACAATTTGCTGAGCAATGATGCCACCCTTGTACTCTCCCCCCCCACACACACACACACGCCCTTCCAGTCACAGGCACTCTGGAGGAGAGCCAGCTGCTGGAGGAAGGGCAAGAAGGGACCCTAGTGCTAAGGCCAGTAACCGAAGATGTTGGGCCGGTGGAGCAGCTACAGCATATCCTGGGTGTGTACTTGGAGAAGCTGTTTGGGATGGCCCTGGGGAGCAGCTGGGTGCAGAGCTGGCAGCAGAGCAGGAGTGGGAGCCTGATACGTTTCTACCACGACGTTTGTCTTTATTAATATACAGATGGGGGGGGATTTCCAGCTTACGTTGTGACCCTATTGAGTTATTAATACAAACCAGGGTTTTGGTGTGCTTCTGCTCAAGGCAGAACGTCATTCCCCTAGTGCCCTCCAACTTCTCCCTAATGCCACGTGGGATTCAAAACAGACTCCACAAAAGAAGGGAAAAAGTCCTACAAGCATTTATCACCTTTTTACTAGTTACTTACTGATTGTTAGACATATGGGTTGGGCCTCCACAATTAATAGCCTCACATACCCTCCCGTGTGCCTCAGTTCCCCATCTGTAAAACAGGGGCACTAGCACTTCCTTGTGATGTTCCTAAGGATGTTGTGAGCATAAACATTGAAGATTGTGAGGTGCTCTGATATTACGGTGCTGAGGGTCATATGAACAGAAAACAAAGATAGAATAAGTCAATACATTGGTTTGTTGCCAGTATTTTAAGCAGGCATTTGAAAACATTGTATTCCCTTCTGTTTCTAACTTTCTGCTTCCTGTGGGGATTAGATTTACAAACCCTACAGACAGAAGAAAGCTGGCATGTTTCATGTATGGGTGAGTGCAGGCAAGAAGGAGAAAAAAATCCAGCTCCCAGTGAACTATGTAAATAAGTGTTTTCATTGTCTAAAAATGTTTCTGACCTTTTATTTTTAAACTTCAGCTCTGGGCTCACTCATCTTTGTCTGCCAGTATTAATTAGTGTGCGGATTTACGTACATCACTGCAAATGGGCTTTTTCTAATCCTTTGTGGTATCTATAGGGATGGTGACATTTTTTGTTCGCACACCTGGGTTTCGTAGCAGGAAGGCCATAACCACTAGTCAGGGCAGACAGCAGTGAAGAGGAGCCATTCCCTGTGGACACAGGCTCTATCCTATCCCTTCTGTATGGGCACATTTTTCAGAGAAAGACACCTGAGGCCAAATCCTGCTCTCTGTTACATGGGTGTAAATCCAGGCTAACTCCACACAGGTGACAATGGAGTTACTCTAGATTTGCAATGGGGTAACAAACAGAATTTGGCCTCTGGTTTCAAGCCAACTCCCAGCCCTCCAGGATGGCGACTGTTAGAGGAATTGCATAAAAAATACTGGTGTGCAGAAATCTTTGTAAATTTTCCGTGTGCCTTCAAAGGAGCAGGAAGAAGGGGCGTCTACTGAGAGGTATAATATGGTGTTAAATATAAACTACTAAAAAAAAGGGAAAGCAGCATTTCTCTTCTGCATAGTAAAGTTTCAAAGCTGTATTAAGTCAATGTTCCGTTGTAAACTTTTGAAAGAACAACCATAACGTTTTGTTCAGAGTTACAAACATTTCAGAGTTACAAACAACCTCCATTCCCGGGGTATCCATAACTCTGAGGTTCTACTGTATATGAATATAGAGCTATGAGGGTGGTCAGGTAAATACTCCTAGCAGAAGTACACTTATTCACACAAGAATGTGCCCATTCAGTTGTGGACACATGCGTTCAGATGCAACTCCACACCTTTGCATGAATAAAAAGCTCCTCCCCAAACTTTTGGATGAAAAATAGCTGGGACAAATGTTCATGGGAAAACAAATGAAAAAAAGGGTTGGGAAATGATTGATTGGGGGGGGGGGGAGGAAGGGAACTATTCAGAAGCTCACAAGATCTCTGCTGATCATTTTTCAGACTATTGGCCCATCTCTGCCATTAACAAAACCACCACGCTGTAAGTGGTGTTGTCATTGAGGGAGTTTGGGAGGGAAAAATGAAGAGTTCAGTTTTAAACAATAACCTGCTACCCTTCACGACTGGCTCCCCGAGGGCCAAAGAAATCAACTAGTGGTTAGCTAAACGATTGTTTTCATTTAAAAAAATGACCAAATCAAATAACCTTTAATGTGTTATTGTGCAGCAACCTTTTCGAAATACCCACATTCTGCAAAGGAAAAATAAATCAGAAAAACGGCTTTCTAGTATCTGATCTCTGAAGGAGCTGAAGCCAGTTGGACTCTAAAAAAGAAAAGATTTAAAAAAAAAAAAAGCCTAATCCCAACATTCTAGTGTAAGAATAACACCACTCTGTACTCTGTTTTCTCTCCTTGCAGATGTTTTCCTTCTCTTCCCTTGCTGAAGCAGAGCTATTGCTTCTTTCAGTGACTACAGCTTGTCTTTAATTTTTCATTGGTTTCTTTTAAAAAAAAACTCAAATAAAAGAAGATCTCAGCTGTGTGGTTGCACATTCCCTGATTTTGCTGCTTTCACTGGACAGCTCAAAAGGTAAAAGAGAGGGACATTGACTCTGCTGAATGAAGGACAAGACTTCATGTTGCCTACAGGGCTATGACAATTATTGGTTATGAAATGATAGTCCAGAGTGCCATCACATATATATGGGTCCGTCCGCTGAGATATACATAGTGGAACCTGTTACAGGAAGAACTTCACTAACCTTCTTTGTACAAGCACAATCTGAGTTAAAGAGCTTTGTGCAGGGACTTTGCTGGGTTTGTGAGAGTAGAATCGACCCCCTAGCTCACATGCAGGGTGTGGCACAGCTTGGCAACTGCCATTACAACTCCTTGCATAGGATAGGTAGCATGTACACCCTATGAGGTCCTGTGGCCACTGGGTTCCCATAATCAAGGCTGCATTGCTCACCCCCTGTCTTCTCCCCTGACCAATCCACAATCCTCTATACTATGACTTATGTGGAGCTGGGGTTTTGCATATAGGTGATATTAAGTCCCCTGCACCCCACAGCTATTCACCCACTCCATGCACAATGGAACTGCCCTGGTTCATTAGTGTGAAGCGCTTCCACTTCTTCTGTACCACCATTAGACATAGGTGGTCACTTAAGATGCTCATTTTTTAATCATCTATGCTTCTCACCCATTTTTGCCATTGACTTCAATGGCAGCAGAGTCAGATTCATTGTGGTGGTGTTCTGTCTGTGGGAAAATACCTTCAGTATAAGAGGATTCCACTGCATCTAAAGACTCTGGACAACAATATCAAATTACCTCAGAGTTCAATGAGAATGTACCCTGGTAGCTATACCTGTGGGCAGAATTTGGCCCCAATCACTGTTCCTCTGAACCAGGGAGCTAATAGTCTAGTCTAGTGAATGCTTTCTAGAGGTCCGAATCTCTGATGAAGGCAGAGAATACTGCAAGTGTTTATATAATCTTCAGAAATCAGCAGTGCAAATGGATGCTGTTAGTGCAGAAGAGGGTGTGCAAAGAAAACAATAAAGAACATCTGATTTCTTAAAACAAGAGTTAGTTTTCTTTACTGTCAACACACACCGACACACCCTTGTTGTAAATACCTATCTAGAAAGGCAAATTGTTCCCCCTACTCTGTACTTGCTTCAGTCAGTTTGCATTAGATTCATATAGCGGTGAACGCTGCCTTTTGGGTGGGTGTA
Organism: Mauremys reevesii; assembly: GCF_016161935.1. Taxonomy (NCBI): domain Eukaryota; kingdom Metazoa; phylum Chordata; order Testudines; family Geoemydidae; genus Mauremys; species Mauremys reevesii. The sequence continues at coordinate 169,601,800 of NC_052624.1, read as the reverse complement.
AAGTACTTGATGAGGTTTTTGGCTGAAAGGCAGGTAAAAACTCGCTTAATCTTGTATCCAAGATTCGAGTATTTACCTGTTGGAGCCCTACATATTAAGTCCCACGCATTTACCCTGCAACACAACATGGAATTTTAATGAATTCATAGGCTCTGAGGGTCCCCACCCACCTTTAGACAAACACTGAAATCCCTTGCATTCCTCCAAGTTTAAGATACTCTTGCATGAAATGGCTATAAAGCAGAACTGGGTGCGATTTTCCCTGCTAATCAACACAGAGCAAGGCATAGTTACTTCTGGTGCCATCTCAACCAAAGCAGAAAATGTTCCCTCCATCTCAAAGCACTAGAGGATCAGAAACTAAATCCCTGATCCACTCCTACAGAGTGCTAGTACCCAGGCCCAATCAGAGGACCAAACAGTGTCTCTGGAAACCAAAAAGTGCTCATGATGCTAGACCAGCACCTAAAGCCCTATAAGGGTACGTCTACACTACCCGCCCGGGTCGGCGGGTAGCGTTCGACTTCTCGGAGTTTGACATATCCCATCTCATCTAGACGCGATATGTCGAACTCCGAACGCGCTCCCGTCAACTCCGGAACTCCACCACCGCGAACGGCGGTGGCGGAGTCAACGGGGGAGCCGCGGACTTCGATCCCGCGTCATCTGGACGGGTGAGTAGTTCGAACTAAGGTAGTTCGAGTTCAGCTACGCTATTCGCGTAGCTGAACTTGCGTACCTTAGTTCGACCCCCCCTCCCCTAGTGTAGACCAGGCCTAAGATAAGAACAAATCAAAAGCAGCAACAAGCTAGACCTGCTGCAGATCCCTGCACCAAACTAACAGTTCGTTATCATCTGAATGGCAACCATACATCTTGAAAGATGATGGTGCAAGCACCAAAGCAATTCAGTCAGTGTGTGTTGTGCTGTAGACTGAACCCCAGTCTACACTACAAACTTATGTCGTTATAACTGCATTGCTCAGGGGTGTGGAAAATCCTGAGCAATGCAGTTATATTGACCTAACCCCTGGTGTAGACACTGCTAGGCCAATGGGAGGGCTTCTCCCAGTGACATAGCTACCACCTCTTGGGAAAGTGGAGTACTTACCCAGACAGGAGAAGCTCTCCCATCAGCGTAGGCATCATCTTCACTAAGTGCTACAGCGGTGCTGCCACAGTGCCATAAGTGTAAGTCCTTAGTCCTCCAGAGGCCCAAAAAGGACCAGGAAAAGACATTAACCAACTGAGAGCCAGCAGGCCAGTTAAAAAGGCTTGCCGGCTTCTTCTCAGGAGAATGTGGGGTAAAGACTGGGAGAGAAAAAGAGGTCTTAATGCTAGGCCAGAACCCCAGAGCTGTAACTAAGAGCTTGCCTTTGAGTTTTGTTTGTTTAGAGGTGCTGACAGCCAAATGAGAAGTTTAATTATCCTCAGCTGACTGTTTAAAGATTGATTCCAAACTTAGGGCACTGGCTTCCCTGCTCCCAGCAGGCAGCCAGAACTGGTGGATTAATGGAGGGAGCACCTGCAGCACTAAACGTGACCCTGTAGGGGGCACTACAGATCCTCAGACGCTCTGACCCAATTGCTAAATCTGTGCAAAACTCTAAAAGAGCAGCTTGCAGAAGTTCATGCAAACTTTTTTATTGGCTTTGGTTAATGTAAGTTTCCACCACCTATGTTTGAGTTCAAATGATTTCAACATTCAATGTCAGACAGTCACATTCATTGTATTTGCCTACTTTGGAATCCCGCTTTCCCTATAAAATGTTCTTGGTTTGCAAACTGCAGAGAATTTAGCCCAAATCTGGGGTCTGTAATGAAACCTGAAAGGGGAGTTTTGTCAAGTTTCAAGACAATTGTTTTACACAGCTTGCTGCCTACTGACATCATTGGAGAGGGTGAAGAAGAGGTACAGAATGGTTATTCTGATGCTTTATCTCCCCGTGACAATTGTGTTGAGACTTGGTAGGACAAGAGTTTTTCACAAATTCAGAAAGTTTTGTGCAAACTTCAAATAAGCCAATGGAATCCTGAATCCAACTCTTTCAAATTCTGGAAAGTGTGGGTTAGATTCAAGCCCACCTTTATATTTCGGTTTCCACGCTGGAGAAATAGCTGATATATTCTGACAACAGCTGATCTCATGATATTGCCACCATTTACAATGGCAGAAGTCTTACAAGGTCAGCTGATCACCAAATCCTAATCCACACCTAATCCATATCCAAGCACCGTCTGCTTGGTCCATTTCTGTTGGAACAGGGCCGGCTCTAGGCACCAGCAAAACAAGCAAGTGCTTGGGGCGGCACATTTCTAGGGGCGGCATTGTGGCGCCGGCCATCATAGGTGCTGACTCCGGGGCATGGGGAAAAAGTGCCCCCGCCGCCCCAGCTCGCCTCCGCTCCGCCTGCTCCCCTGAGCGCGCCGCCGCCGCTCGGCTTCTCCTCCCTCCCTCCTAGGCTTGCTGCATGCGAAACAGTTGTTTCGCACAGCAAGTCTGGGAGGGAGGAGAAGCCGAGCGGCGGGGCGCTAGGGGGGGGCAGCAGTGATGGAGCGGAGGTAAGCGGGAACGGGGAGCGGTTCCTCTACCCCCATTACTTCCTGCACCCCCACACACCCTAGCTCACCTCCGCTCCTCCTGCTCCCTGAACGTGCTGCCGCTCCGCTTCTCCGTCCTCCCTGCCTGAGAGGGAGGGAGGAGAAGCGGAGCGGCGGCGCACCTGGGGGAGTAGGCGGAGCGGAGGTGAGCTAAGGTGGGAGGTTGCAGGGAACCCCCAGGAAGCAATGAGGAGGGAAATGCGACACAACTGGGGGAGGAAGCGGGGCTGGGGATTTGGGGAAGGGGTTCGGAAGGGGTGGAGTTGGGGTGGAGCCATGGGTGGGGTGGGGGGCAGCAAAAATCCTAGAGCCGGCCCTGCCTGGGAAGCCTCAAAAACAGTATTTATTTACTGCAGCATCCAGAAAATGCTTATTGCAAAGCACTAGTGCTATAGGGAACAATCCTGCTTTAACAGAGGATGAAGTAGGAGTGACCCAATAAGTCATTTCCATGTCCGATTCTTGGATATGAAAATAAAGATGAATCCAGGGAACTGCATTGTGCCAATACCCACCAGTAGTATTGCTAGGGTATGGTCATATTTTAGCAAATCTGTTGCCTCTGCCTTCCCCCTCACTTGCCTATATCATATACCCTTAATAGTCTCCCACATTGGACTTAACACCCAACATGATCACCTGTACTATGGGTGTGGTTAGATCTACAGAAGCAATAGCGATATATTCTCAAAGGCCTGACTGAAGAACAAAATTAACTCAGTTGCCACAAAAAATATTTCCCCCAGAAATATAAACATGTATGCTATGACAGCCAGGATGTGTGCCTGTCTATACCCATTTTAAAAAGTAACCCACTGCAGGCATTTAATTACACTAAAAGTGATTGAGTTAGAGGTATTTAGTCAGAATCACACAGACCATAACTTTGCCCCAGTGTCTTCTCTGCCAAGTACAAACACCTCATGCCTGAACTTGTACCTCTGCTCTTTCCAATGCCACACCAGGGGATACCAGCACCTCAATCCAACCAGTGGCCCAAATTTGGTGATGAATCATGATCACATGCCACCTGAGGCATGTCAAGCATATGCCAAGAAGAACCCCACAAAGGGCAAGTTCTTTGACTAGAACAGAGACCCAGAAACCTGGAGAATTCCAGAGATATTGCTGGACCTAGATGGCATTTTTGTCATACAAGCACCTCACTTTGCCATCTATATTAAATAATATGCATGGAACTAAAGCAGTTTAAAGAACACAGAAAAGAACCGAGGGGCTGGTTAATTGAATCTTGACCCACAAGCACTGATACCACCTCTGCCAAAGAAATGATCTAATGGGAAAGTGAAAACACAAGAAATGAAGCCATCCCTGCAAGCAGACTCACAATGGGAGCTGCTGAGTGCTCTGCACTTATAAAAATCAGGCCCCTTAGTCAGGTGCCTGAATGTGGATCTGGACTCATGGTGAATCAGAAGAGTTTAAGCGTCTGTAAAATTTGTGTATTAAATGTGAGTTGATATTTTCTTGTAAAATGTAGCCCCCAGAGTCTTTCCATTGCCTTTTGTAGTACTCACTGTCTGCTGACAGACTCTGTCTCTGCTCAGAGGCCAGCTTGGTCCTCTGCTGGGCTCTCTGCTCTCTTTTTCTGAAGTGATTAAGTAAGCTCCCTGTCTCCCCAGGCTTGTGTGATTGCCTTTCACTGAGTCACCTGAGTGCTGTACAATACCCCAAAGCAGGGGAGTCAGCTGAAACAGGAGCATTCCCAGCTTGGACATGTAAAATACACGCACTCCGTACTAAATAAACTTGGAAAAGTGTTCACAATGCAGCTGTGTGCATAAGATGCTGCAACCTGAGGGCAGGAATAATTATGTGCAAACAAGAGACTTGGGTTTTATGCTCCCCTGGGAAAAAAAATGCATAGCTCATGCCAATCTCAGCATTTTATAATATGCCTTCAATTTGAAACAGAGGCAGATTCCCTCCTCAAGACAAGAGACTAATACATACATTAAATATTTCTCTACTTTATTTTTCAATATTCTTATAAGCATTCTAGATATTGTACAAACGGATATACTCCTTACTAGAGAAGACTAGAGGATGTGGGAGAGGTTCTTGAAATACATTAGAGTTTGGTTATTTGTTTGGACAACTTATTATCCTTAAAGTGCTTGTAGGTTCAATTTGGACAAGCACCCAGAAGTTCAGGTATGAAATCCTAACTATTGAAGTCCATGATAAAAAAGCAGTGGGGGCAGGATTTCAGCCCAGGCACTTAACTTCACAGATCAGATTCAGAGGTGAAGTATAAGGGAGTCTAACAACACCTTACACTAATTTAAAGCTTGTCTACATGCAGACATTCAGGAAAATTAATACAAATTAACATTTCAAGTAAATTAGTGAAACTGCATTAAACCCATGTGTGGATGCTCTTACTCAGTGGCTTTAATTCAATTTAGCATAATTCACTATGTTGCTTGGGAACTGAACTAAGCTAAATTGAATTAAGGCCATTTTAATTCTGAATAAGAGCATTCACACAGGGTGTTAATTCAGTTTCACTAATCCACTTTAAATCTACACTTTTAGTAAATTCAGGTTAATTTTCCCAAGGCCTGATTTAAAAAGTAGCTCAACCCAGCTACATTGTTCAGGAATGTGAAAAAAATCCATGCCCCTGAGCGACATAGGTAAACCACCTTCCCCCAAGCGTAGACAGTTCTAGGTCAATGGAAGAATTCTTCCGTCAACATGGCTACTGCATCTTGAGGTAGGGAGAACCCCTCCCATTTGGATAGGTAGCGTCTACACGGAAGAGCTACAGTGGCATTGTGCCATTGTAGTGTTTCAAGTGTTGACAGGTTCTGAGTGTCCCTGCAGACAAGCCCTTAATCTCCCTTTAAAAGAAGAGAAATCAAATTATACTCCTTTATACCTACCTACACCCATTTAGCAATATATAATGGAGGTTAAACTGCTATAATTTACAGAGTACATTTACATAGCAAAAGCTATGAATGGGCTGGCCTACACACTGAGGAGCTGGAAGGAGGAGGTTTAACAATGTGCACATACATTAAGGTAAGGGTTGGTCCTTTTATTAGTTGCTTTCCTTGCCGCTCTTCTCTCTTTGGAATGCAAGTTACACCAAGGTAGACTCACTTTTGAAATTTGCCCCAAGTTTCTACAAAGTTAGGTGGGCGAGCTTATGGCATTTCCACAACTTTGTCAGGCTGGACACACCACAACTATCCTTCCAGAATATGGGCCTTTCTATTTCCTTTCCTGCCCACAACCAGCAAGTAGAGGGCTATACAATCAATGAAAGACAATGGGATGAAAAAGTTAATGCAACTTGTAACCTTAAAAATGTTCAGGGCAAGCTTAGTTCGAGCTTTAAGTGAAGATGGTTTTAGAGAGCCACCTCTTGTTATCCAAACCGGTTGGCCTATTAAATACATCCATTGTCAAAAAGTCACTCATTTTCTTCCACTTAAGGTTCATGCAGAGTGGGGAGCCAGGCTAGGGAAGTGATGACCTGAGCAGTAGTGAGCCTCTTTATAAGTTTTGCCACACATTTCCATGACATATGTTAATCAGCTTCTATTTCTTGGTGTTGACACAAGTGGCTCCTCAAGTTTCATCTCAGCTTTCATTGCTCAGAATCCAGGAACTCATCACCAAGTTCTCCAGATGCAAGGTACATTTTTAGGCATCCTTTCTATTGGTGGAGGGATATAATTTCCAGCTGGCATGCAAAGCAAAAACAGTGTGTATCCCCATTTTATAGAAATACCTGACAGGACAGACATAATGCATATGGCATTTGCATGGAAGTGTTTATTTACTGGCAATCAGCTAGTTTTGTTTCCTCCAAGGATGATTCTTATTACCAGAAGTCTTCTAGTCCATATGGCTGTTACAATGAGCAAGTGAATAGGGCTTTGGCTAGAAGAATTTGCTATTTATAAAAGATGATCACTACAACCAATTTCCATGTTGTTTTTTAAACAAAACGTGGGCAGGGACCAACAATCACTATATTTGGTGGATCCCAGCCCAATAGGGTGACCAGATGTCCCGATTTTATAGGGACAGTCCTGATATTTGGGGCTTTTTCTTATATAGGCTCCTATTACCCCAACCCCCTGTCCCAATTTTTCACACTTGCTCTTTGGTCAGCCTACGGCCCAAACAATTTTGAGTCCTTGCTCCCAGCCCTGTGCCCACTAGCCTGGAACAGTCCCTTTCCCTCACCTCCAGCAGCCCCATGCAGACTCTTGTCAGCAGGCATTTAAACTGCAGTAGTCATACTTTGCTGCTTCCACTAATTCTGCCTCTCACTGTTGCGCCTATGTAAGCATGCAGGATACATTGCAGAGATCTCACCTTAATCTGCCTCCGTATGTTGTTTGTTTCCCTCCCTACTGTTTATCTGGTGGGGAAAAAGTTTCAAAGAAATTTTCAAGGTTCAAATGAATTAGAGGCTTTTCCTATTTCTCTCATCCATCTGATCCATTTTCCTCCCCACACAGAATAGTTCCCCACAATATATTTTATGGCATTTTAATAATTGTAAAGATGGTGCTTCCATAATTTTCACTAGGAGTTTTTTCCATTGCTGGATACATTTTTTTCTATATGGTTGAGGAAATATATCAAATATGCTTTGCAAAGCTATGCTGATCACAAGAGCCAGGCCATAAAGTAAAGTTTTACTTCTTTAATACTGTTCATTATGTTTGCATTGGCAGAATTTCTGCAGTGGAAAGTCATCTAATGGACTAGCCTTGTGATCTCATTTTAGTGCAACTGCTAATGCCTACTCGTAGCAAATTCAAAGCTTAGCCTGTTATTGATGACAAACTCATTAGAGTTGTCAGACACCAAGCATCTTCTACCGTGCATTAGTGAAGGCTTGTCAAGAACTGAATGATTTCAGAAGACCAACATTTTTTTTAGCATGTTTTATCATCAGATCCAAACCAGTACTTGAGCAGGAAGATCATTTTAAGCTACCAGCAACCCACTTTACAATATCACTTCACTTCGACTCCTTTTCCTGTTTACAAGGGTGGAAAGTGCCCACAATCTTCGCCATTCCTTCCGGTCCATGGCATGGGTTCATAGGTCTTGGAGTTTCAGTCCTTTTCTCCTCAAAACTTCTCTTGACAGAGTGTTTCCATCATGTCCTCTGTCTACCATATCTTTTCTTACTGTCCTCTTTCTCCCATGCGTTCTCTGCTGGTCATTCTTCTCCCATTTTGATCACATGTCCATCCCACCTCAAACGTGCACTCTCTGGCCTATCTTCCCTCTAATTTCTTCCAGCGTCACTTTGTCCACCCTCTGCTTGTCTGCCATTCTCCTCAGTGTATTATTTTCTACTACCTGTATCTCCTTTTCTTCCATTTCTCCAAGACCCACTGTTTTACAATATGTAGATCAATTAAAAAAATTGAATCTGGGAAGGAAAATACACATTTTAAGACTAAGGCTTGATCTGAAATCAGTAATGTTTGTGGTTTGGTATAAGATTTAGAAAGGCTATTTTAAAAAAGGGCAAAAAGTTGCAGTTTCTCTGTATAACTTTTTCCAAAAAACTGCATGCATCATTCATTATAGAGATGCCCAAGTCTACACCCTCATGTAGATGGCCCGGTGTCAATATCTTGTGAAGATCAGTTACTTGACATCACTTTAACTATGCTTCAAGGCTTCTTATTAAAAGATTGATATCTTTCTAGGCAAACCCATGCTGAAAACAGCCCTTTCACTCTAGAAATGCAAAGATGCACGTTTCGATATTCTGAGATGAGGATGTGGGCGACACAGAGAGACAGTTGAAGACATCCCTTTTCTCTCTTTTCTGTACAAGAACTGAGATATCAGCAAGCCTGGCTCAGGGCAAGTATAAGCTCTTGTTTGTGTTTGTACAGCCTGCAGCACAATGGGACCCCAAACCCCACTGGGACGTTGGGCACTACCTTCTCTGGCAGATGCTATCATACACAGGACAATCCACACAGAAACAGTTCAGTAATTCACAGACCACATTCCTTCCATAGGTCAAAGCTTATGCTCCTATCTTTGGCAAACACCGACAAACTGCAATAGGAGTTTGCCTGGGTAATATCTTATAAGGACCTAAGACTTGACTCCCAAGTGTGGAAGCTAAAAGAATTGGTTAAAGATCCATCAAGATCACATTCAACTTATATTTAATGCAAGGAATGGAGGTATTGCATAAAACACTTCATTTAATAAGTCATATAAAAAGCAAACACCAGGCCATCCTGAAGCATCATGTGACACAAATGTTTCCTACAACTGTTCATGAAATGGAGACAGATCATGGAAATCCCATGGAAGAGGGGTAGAGAGTAAAAGCAGAAGGGAAATGCAGCTAAGTGGTAGCTCACCACTACACAGACACTTTATTACCTCTGCAGAACTAGAGCTGAGCTCCTGCATTGAAGACCAAGGGGAGCATGGACAGTTGGACATAAGAAGAAGGAGCTGGAGAATAGCTGCTTCAATGTGATACATCCGTTATCAAACACACAGCAAGCAAATAGCATTAATTCTCCATATATGCTCTGTATCAATATGTTCACAGAATGCAATCACCCAGGAGCTAACGTCAGCAAAGCTACAGAGCCAAACTTGCTACCAATGCTGGGGTTGGTGGCTGAAATGAGGTGGAGAGCAAGCCCATTGGTGCATCTGACCATTGAGCCACAGGGCAAGTTTAGCGTCATATCCTTGGTTTATGCAGCCATGGCTGGCCACATCTCAGCCAGCCTCAAACTGAAGAGAGGTTGAATGCAGTAGGAATGCAGCTCCCCAAATGCTGTGCAAGTTTTGAGGGTTGTGTGGAAGGAGATGGTGGGGAGGATTTATTATTATGTATGATGCCACACAACTGAATATAATTGGGAGTAAAGTCAGAAAATTAGGATAAACATCAGAAACAAGCTTCCTGACACTGACATCTGCTCATCTTCAGAAGAGCTTTCCCAAGGTGATCAAGGGAAGTCCTATTCCTTGTGACACTAAAAATCAGAACCATATATTGCAGAGAACAATCTTACATTGGTCCACAGGAGAAGGGTTAGGTTTGATCTGATAAAGTTCCTCCATCTTTAATTTCTATGAACATATACATATGGGCAATAGGAGACGGAGAGGACTGACATCTACCAGTGCTCATCCCCTGCAATCTGTCATGATACAAACTACCTGAGCCTAAAGGACTCCAGAGACAGAGGACTTCTGTTCAATACTCCAGAAGAAGGTGAACAGTGCCACCATGGTGGAGGAGGAAGGGGAATTTCTTGCTCAGCTGTTTAAGGTTATAAATGTGAGGCAGAATATTCATGGGTTTGTATCTAGTCCCATTTATACCCTGAGATACACATAGGTTGCTTCATATAAATATTTTGACTATAACCAGGTGAGGTAATGGGAAAGCTGACAGCTGGGAGTCGGCTTGCTTTTTATTTATTTGTAATTTGCAAGGATCTTCATTCACTCAACACATAAAAGACACTAAGTCAATGAAGAAAAAAAGAGCATTTAAGCACTCACAGTGCCATTCTGGGGCTCATGGCACATGGATAGGGAAAAGTACAAAATGTTTTCTGGTGATGATGGGTTTCTTTCATAACATTTTATTATTTGGAAACTATGTTCTTTGTTTTCTTTTCTGATTTTTAAAAGGGGGAGCACTTCAAAATACATCAAGAAATCTCTACTGCTGCTTAACATGGAATTTACTCTTCCCCTTGAGATGTTAGAAACATTTCTAATAGTGACTTCAGTTAATTTAGTTTGTAAAAACTACTAATTCCCATGCTGATGGTCTTTTATGACTCTTACCACATACATGCATACTTCAGCCAGTGGGAGCAGAAGCAACCAAAGCAGGGACCTGCTGCATTTTGGAGAAGAAGTAAAACAGGATCACCAGGGCTGGGGACACCCCTCTCTCCCACCACCCCACTGGATCCAGAACTGTGCAAGGGACACTGCCACACTCTAGGGCACTAGGACCCAGATGGTCCCTTCCCTCCATTACCAGGCAGCATTCGGGGGAAACTGCACAGAGGAGCCAACCAGTACAGGCAGAAGCAGCAAGAGCAAGGACCTTGGGCTGTTCAGAGAACTTGCTACATTTGCTGTACTTTCTGTGTCCTGAGTGGCTATTTACTCCAACCCTCCCTATCCCAGAGTAAGCGCATTTCCTCAACTCTAGGGCACCCCCTGTGTGCAGACATGGTGTTGCGTGGACTTTGCCTCTCACTCATCCCTTGGTGGCCACTTCCTTGGCCCTGCAATGGCCAGCCATAGCCAGCGTCTTCTCCTGACTCTTCCTCTAGGTCTTCTATGGCTCGGCCTCTAGCCAAGTCACATAACGGTCCACTCGAAGGCACTTACCCTGCTCCCAGTGGACCACTGCCTCATCCTGACTTTCTCAGGCTTTTCCCAGAGGGGAACTCCACCTTGTTCCTCTCTCCAGAGTCTTCCTCCTTCTCCTGAGTGCCCAGCTCCATTTAAGTAGTGGTCTCCCTGCTTCACCATCACAGCTGGGATCAGTCTTTCTAATTATGCCCCATAACAGTCAGCTAGGGTCACTAGTTAGCCCTTATGTCCCCAGCTTATCAAATAAGGCTGAGGGATAGTTTACAAATCATGCACTAGGCTGAGCCCAGTTTACCTCAGAGGGCCGACCAGCCTGTGACACCATCCAAAAACAAAAGCCTGGAACTAACATGGTGTTTGCTACCATCCCACTGTCCACTCTGCTTGTATGTTCTACTCCTTCCTCCACATTGTGTCTTGTCTATTTAGACTGCAAGCTCTTCAGGACAGGGAACGTCTGCCACTCTGTTTCTACAGGCCTACCACAATGGGCCTCTTTTTTTTGGTTGACCCCCAGGCACTTACACATGATGAAAACCATGCACTCATGCACACACACTATATGACTCCTCACTATTTCCATGCAAGTTATTGCTAAATCGTGCATACAGCAATTTGTAATAAATTGATTTATTGATTCTGAATTTCTTCATCATACATAGAGATGGGCCAAAGCCACAAAATTCAGATCCCAATTCAAATTTTTCCAGTGTTTGGGGACAGGAAGGGTGGGGGGATATTAAACCTGAACTTTAAGTTTGGGGCTGCAGCTAATCAGAATGTAGAATCCTGGATATGTAGGGCTGGTGACTTAAAGAGTTCATCCCCCTGCTCTGAGGCTGGATTAAGTATATCTAAACCATCCCCAACAGGTGTTTGTTGAACCTTTTCTTAAAACCCTCCAGTGACAGGAATTCCATAACCTCCTTAAGTAACTTGTTTCAGTCCATAACTATCCTTATAGTTAGAAAGTTTTTCCTTAAATTAACCTAAATCTCCCTGCAGCAAATTCAGTCATTATTGTCCCACCCTCAATGGACATGGGGAACAACTGATCACCATCTTTATAAAAACGTTTACATACTTCTCCCTTCAGCTTTCTCTTCTCTGAATGAACATACCCAATTCTTTCTACCTTTCTTCCCCAGTCCAGTTTTCTAAACCTCTTATTTTTTGTTCCTCTGCTCTGGACGGTCTCCAATTTGTCCACATCTTAAAGTGTGGTGTACAAAACTGGATACAGTACTCCAGCTGAGGCCTTACCAGTACCAAGTAGAGTAGAACAATTACACACAACATTCCTGTTAATACATCCCACAATAACGTGTCTGTCTTTTTTGCAACAGCAACATGCTATTGACTCATATTCAATTTGTGATCCACTATATCCCCCAGATCTTTTTTCAGCTTTCCTGTTGCCTAGCCAGTTATATTCAATTTTGTATTTGTACATTTGATTTTTAACTCCCTAAGTGTAGTACTTTGCACTTGTCTTTCCTGAATTTCATCTGGCTGATTTCAGACCAATTCTCCAATTTATCAAGAGCTTTTTGAATTTCAATCTTGTCCTCCAAAGTGCTTGCAGCTTGATGTCATCCCAAATTGTATAGTTTTACTCTCTACACCATTATCCACATCACAAATAAAAATATTGACTAGCTCTGGACTCAAAACTGAACCCACTGGATACATCCTCCCAGTCTGACAATAAACCATAGATAGCTACTCTTTGAACACAATCTTTCAACAAATTATGCAACCACTTGATAGTAATTTCATCCAGACCATATTTCTCTAGCTTGTCCATCATAATGTCATGTGGGACTATGTCAAAAGTCTTACAGAAGTCCAGATATATCATGTCTACTGCTTCCCCCAAGGCCATCTACCTTTTTAAAGAGGGAAATTGAATTGGTTTGACATGATCAGTTCTTGACAAATCCATGTTGGCTACTACTTATCACCTTCTTATCCTTTACGTTTGAACAATCTGGTTGGTATCTTTCCCAGTACCAAAGTTAGGAAGACTGAGGGACCAGTCAGCCTATCTCCCCCTTCTGAAGATAAGATCAATATTTCCTCTTCTTCAGCCCTCTAGACCTCACCCATCCTCCATGACTTCTCAATTATAATTGATATTGGTACAGAGATCACTTCAGCTAGTTCTTTAAGTACTCCAGGGTGAAAATTTCATCAGGCCAGTCCTTAATTTATGTCAGGTCTTGCCAGGGCTGAGCCCCAGCACCTCTAGGTTTGGCAGTTCATAGCCCCCGCGCACCTCTGGGCTTGTTACCTCAGTTATGAAAGTAAAAATATTGCTTGAGCCCCAGCACCTAATTGCTTGAGCCTGGGCACCTCTTTCATTACAAATTAAGCACTGCATCAGGCCCTGCTGACTTAAATACATAGATTCATAGATTCTAGGACTGGAAGGGACCTCGAGAGGTCATTGAGTTCAGTCCCCTGCACTCATGGCAGGACCAAATACTGTCTAGACCATCCCTGATAGACATTTATCTAACCTACTTTTAAATATCCCCAGAGACTGAGATTCCACAACCTCCCTAGGCAATTTATTCCAGTGTTTAACCACCCTGACAATTAGGAACTTTTTCCTAATGTCCAACCTAAACCTCCCTTGCTACAGTTTAAGCCCATTGCTTCTTGTTCTATCCTTAGAGGCTAAGATGAACAAGTTTTCTCCCTCCTCCATATGACACCCTTTTAGATACCTGAAAACTGCTATCATATCCCCTCCAGTCTTCTCTTTTCCAAACTAAACAAACCCAATTCTTTCAGCCTTGCTTCATAGGTCATGTCAGGGGCGGCTCTAGGCACCAGCAAAGCAAGCAGCTGCTTGAGGCAGCCCATTTGCAGGGGCGGCAGCTGGCAGGGATCCAGCTTGGGAGCTGAGAACCAACAGGGGGGCCTGGGAGCTGTAGTTCCTTGGTTAGCTCCCTGCCTATAGAGCCAGCCCTGGAGCAGGGAAAGAACTACATTTCCCAGCATTCCCTTGGCCACAATCAACAGGAAATGGAAGGGGGAGGGAGTATGGTAGCTGAAACCTCATGCTGCAGCTTGCTGTGAATGGAGAGCTCACTGCTAGAGTTGGGTGGCACTGTGAATGGCAAACAAGTGTTCCCAAGGAGTAGAAGGCTTTGGCCCAGATAGCCCCTACAGAAGACATTCCCAGACTGGATGAGGGTTACTGGTGTGACCTCACCTTGCAGCCCCCAAAGAAGGAATTGGGGGGACTAAATGGACGCCCCTCTGTATCTGAAGCCTAGCAAGGGAGGTATGTGGATCCCACTAGAATTTAAAATGAAAACTAAGGGAGGGGAGGCTCTGGACCTGGGCAGCTTTAGATACAGTACCAGGCACTTAGGAGGATTTCCACTTCTGAGCCATGGAAGCAGAAATTGACTTTTCCTTTCCTGATTTAGCTAATATTCAGAAAGGGAATCTAGCACCTGCCTTCCAGATTTGAACACCTCAAAATTCAGGCTCAAGCTCAATTTGGGCAGCTGTTACTTCATTTCTCCCAAATCAAATATACTGATCCACTGTAATTTGCTGTAGAAAAAGTAGGATAAAATTGAGCAAGAAATGCTTCCCAGTGTTTTTTAGGACTGGAATTGCTATTTTCAACAGCCATTGCCTTTTTTTTGTTTCTTTGTTTGTTTAAAAGGAAGACAGTGATATTGCATTGGCAAATTCCCCATAGAAAGAAAGAGTGGAACAAAAGACTAATAAAGGCACCTCAACTTTTCCTCATTTATGGAGGACAGTCTTATAATATGCATCCAGATATCCTCCAATCACACAAGCTGAAAATTGTTCCACTTTACTGCAGTTCTGTAACCATATGGGAACCAATCCTGTCTGTGTTCTGTGCACATCCAAAATTCCTGCTGAATGACCTGCCCTGGGAGCGAGTTACCAGTGACCCAGGGCTGGGGCGGAAGGAGGGTGCAGGTGGGGGGCGGGGGAGATCCCAGGGCTGGGGCGGCAGGGGGTGCGGGTGGGGGCAGACCCAGAGCTGGGGGTGTGGGTGGGGAGGGAGAGCCCAGAGCTGGGGCAGCATGGGGTGTGTGGGGGGAGAGCCCAGAGATGGGGTGGGGGCAGCCACATTTTTTTTCGCTTGGGGTGGCAAAAAACCTAGAGCCGGCCCTGGGTCATGTTCTCAAGACCTTTAATCATTCTTGTTGCTCTTCTCTGGACCCTCCCCAATTTCTCCACATCTTTCTTGAAATGTGGTGCCCAGAACTGGACACAATACTCCAGCTGAGGCCTAACCAGCGCAGAGTAGAGTGGAAGAATGACTTCTCGTGTCTTGCTCACAACACGCCTGTTAATGCATCCCAGAATCATATTTGCTTTTTTTGCAACAGCATCACAGTGTTGACTCATATTTAGCTTGTGGTCCACTATAACCCCTAGATCCCTTTCTGCCTTACTCCTTCCTAGACAGTCTCTTCCCATTTAACTTTTCTAAATATTCTTTAACCTGTTATTTCCCTATTTTGGCCATAGATCTTTGCACCTTGTTGTTAACATGAATTGTGTTAAGCACCTGGTCCCAATTAACCGTTTTATTGAAGACTGAAGCAAAAAAGGCATTAAACACTTCAGCCTTCTCTGTATCACCTGTTACTTGCTCTCTTTCCCCTTTAAGTAATGGGCTTATGCTTTCCTCCATCATTCTCTTACTTTCTATGTATTTATTGAACTTCTTATTGCCTTTTATGTCCCTAACTGATTGTAGTTCATTTTGTGCCTTCGCCTTGCTGGTGTCCTGACACGCCCGTGCTATTCATGTATACTCATCCTTAGCAATTGTCCTTATTTCCACTTTTTGTATGATTCCTTTTTGATTTTCAGTTCATTAAAGAGCTCCTGATGCAAACATACTGGTCTCTTACTATTCCTCCCACCTTTCCTCCACATCCTTATGGCTGGCTCTTCCAAGTTACAGGACCCCACCCCTAAGTGGTAATGTCGATACGAAAAATGAGATTATTAAATCAGAGAAAAGTCAGGAAATAAGTTAGTGTCCTTGAGCCTATACACTTCAACAGGGCTTCATTAAATATTTGCACAAAAGTATGGCAACTAATACAAAATAATTCATAGTCTGTGTGCACACAGCGGTATAATAGACATGAGATAGTGCATTATTTTCATGTGGCCCAATGGATACTGCACTGGACTAGGATTCAGGGGACCTTGGGTCTACTTCCATTTCTACCCATGATCTGCTGTTTGACCTTAGAGGAGTCACTTCATTTCTCTGTGCATCAACTTCCCCATCTGGAAAATGAAGAAAGTGAGATCTATCCTCCTATGCAGTGCACTTTGACAGCTGCCGGAGGAAAACGCTGGTAGCACTGCCTGTAGTTAAGATTTCCCAACATTTCCCATTCTACAACCCTGTTTTCAGTTGCTTGTAAGTATATCAAACTTCAACTCGTCGGGCTGAAAATTCCCCTGCTGTGGTTTGCCTCCGACTGAATTTTTTGTAAAGCTTCAGCAAAAATGGTCTAGGGCAGCAGTTCTCAAACTTTAGCAACCCGAGGATCCCCATTTTGATTTAAAATGTTTTGGGGACCCTCAAATCCCCCTGCTCAGCCCCAGGCCCCACCCCACTCAATCCTTTCTCCCAACCCACCTCTTCCCACCCCTGCTCCACTCCTTCCCCTCTCTTCCCTGCCTCTTTCCACTTCCTCCCCTGAGCGCACCCTGTCCCTGCTCCACCCTCCTCCCTCCCAGCGCCTCCTGCACACCAGAGAAGAGCTGTTCTCTGGCATGCAGGAGGCGCTGGGAGGGAGGGGGAGGAATTGATCACTGGGGCCTACGGCCCCTCTGGAGTACCCTCGCAGACCCCCAGGTGTCCACGGATTCCAGTTTGAGAAACTCTGGTCTAGGGCACTTGATTGGGAGTCAGGAGATCCAGATCCAATTCCTAGCTCTGCTATAGATTTCCTATGGGATCTCAGGCAACAGCATTAATCTATCCTGTTCCTCAGTCCCCCTCCTGTAAAATGGGGGTAATGCCTCCCTACCTTACAGGGGTGTTATAATGACAAATCCATTAATGATTGTGAAGTGCTCAGATACTATGGGAAGGCCATGCAAGTACCAAGATAGATTGAACTAGGGAAATGATCAGGTCCTAAGTGTTAATCAACAGCTACCACTGCAGAAAATTAAACAATACTAAGGTGTCCCAAGAATATTCAGAAAAATCATTTGAGGACCCAGGCAGGGAACTAAGACTTCAGTTATATATAATCACAAATGTGACGATGAGAGGAAAATGTAATAAGACCATTGTAACCTGCAGTGCCAACCCAGAGATCTATATATCTATATATATTTTATAAAAGGTACAATCAAACTGATCAGACTACAGTTAAGCTACTAGAATAGGAAGTCATTGCCAGAGATGGGTGATCCCGGTGGAGCTGGAATTTCTGAAAATCTCTAATTATTTTGGGAAGACTCCAGGCAAATCTGCAAATTCCACTGCCATCTAATTTAAACTCATGGTTTTCTAAGGCAGATTAATTTCAATCTTTATATTTTTGGGACCAGGTGAAAGCTTTTCTAATCATTTAGGATAGAAGAGCTTATCCCACCAGCAACCAGGCTAGCAAAAGTGGAGGGTCCTCCATACAGTGTATTTACTGAATTTGTTTTTTCCATTACAATTTTTCCCTATTCTCCCCCATCTCTGATCCTTTTTCAAGTTTCCCTGTATTACTGTTCACTCTCATTTTCCCCTGGATTGTTTCCTCTGTCTCTTTTCTCCGTCTCTCCTAAGCAGAGGCCAAACCCAGTAACACTGGAGTCTGAGTGGAATGTTCACACCCACAGTGTTAGCGTGGGTTCAGAATTAACCAAGACATGTTTGTACATTCCCCAAGTAGTTAGTCCCCCTTACAACACTTTCCTACTATTCATTAACAGTTAAATCTCTTCCCTGAACTAGCCTTCCCCATCCTTTCACAAATGGCAGGGGGGACCCTTAAACCCCTTGCCCAAGTGTATTTATAGTTGAGTACTAGGATAGTCAATTAGAGTTTTTCACTTATCCACATGTGCTTAGTAAAACTCCAAAAGAAGAATTGCCAGCAAATAGCAATTACACTGGAAGAGCAGTAGCTTCAATATTTAAAGTGACAATGCACCACTTGTACTAGCACACAACCAGTTTGAATCAAATAACTGTTTTAAATTAGTGATCCCCCTGCAAGACAGCACAGAAAGGGAAATTGACTCCCAAACATCTAATCAAACTAATGGCTTAGAAACCACCACTCCACAATGAATTTTACAGAAGTGGCTAAATACTAAAGCTAAATACTAGTAGCTAAATAGACAATAGTGAGTTTCAGCCTATCTGAGTCCTCTCCAGAAAGCTCCTTTTCAATTATGCGTAACAGATTGCTCAAATTAAAGAGGCATTGTCGTGTCAAAATTTTGGTTTTATAAAACAAGCTTTGGCAAAACCTACAACTGCAGAAGTGTTTCCCTGATTTTTCCCCACTCCAATTAAATATTCTCTTACGAAACACAGAAATATCCATGCAGTTTGCAGCTTTGAACTAAAGGTATAAGAACCTGAAAGTAATATTGACTAGAAACTGAATCTTAAATAAGAGGAATAATGACTAGGCTAGTTTCATTGTCCAAGCTGGAAAAAAAATGCACAAAAGTAAAGAAAGACAAATAGGGAAAAGGAAGATTCGATTTTTTAAAAAATAATCTATTTGAATAATCTAAGTTGTTAACATTATTGACAACAAACAGTGGGTGAAGGTATGTGTTTTTAAAAATGTATGATTTTTAATCTCAAAATGTCCCCTTATTCCAAAAATTGCATCACAGTGAAGTGTTTTCATAGGTTACACAAAATGTGTAATGAAATTAATCTTAACAAATTGTGGTTTTATATCTCATTTTTATCTTTACATGTAATGTATAGAAATTGAAATCCACAATTAGCCTATCACAGCCTCCCAATTCCATTAAATACACCTCTACCTCGATATAACACGAATTCAGATATAACATGGTAAAGCAGTGCTCTGGGGGGGTGGGGCTACACACTCCGGTGGATCAAAGCAAGTTCGATATAACGCTGTTTCACCTATAACGCAGTAAGATTTTTTGACTCCCGAGGACAGCATTATATCGAGGTAGAGGTGTATAGGGTGTAATAATACTCTTAGACTGGTAATTCAGCTAGTTTTCCCCATATTCATTCATAACCTTCAAGCAATTACCACCTTAGGGTGGTATCATATCTAGTCTGTCACTGCAAGACTCCTATCAAACAGAGAGGGCTTTGAACCAAACCCCTGAATCTGAATATTCCCAAATATTTGTGACTCGGACCTTTCTATAGCAGCAATAAGAAGAGATCATGGTGTGCCTTCACAGGAGCTAAGGGTAGCTCCCCACTTTCTCTTATACATCCCCACCATATGTCTACTAGTCAGATTCAACACACATTCACACTTACACAATCCCATACAGAATGGGCTTATATTACAGTGAGCGCAGACATGGACAGTTCAATACCTTGATGTTTAAGCAGTTATCTTGTCACCGTGGTTGAGTTAGAATTAGCCAACTACTCACTATGGGCCTGATCCTGCAGTACTGAAATGGACTAGAGCTATACTACTGACTTTAGTGAGTGCAAGATCAAGCCCTAAGCTCGAATCTCAATGGGGCTCTCTGAGTGGGTGCAGAGGTCTGCTCAAATGGACATCATTGCAGGATTGGGGCATAGGACGTGATTTTATGCAAATATTTTTCATATGCTCAATGATGGCATTCAGGATTGGGGGAAAACAGTGAGACTAGAAGTTGAATGGCAGCAATCTCTGTAAGACTTGTTCACTAGACTATGCCATGGAACGACCAGTTTGCAAGAGCTCGCATTCTGCCATATGAGCTACCAAATATTTAAGTACTACATGCAGTAACCCAATAAGTATATGAATTCAACAGAAGCTGTTGTGTGCTCAGGACTTTTGAAAATCACATCACCTATTTAGGAACCTAACTTTAAACATCTATATTGGAAAATCTCAGCCGTAAAGTATAACTTTAGAGAACAAGGACCTTGCAGTCAAAGATGTTAATTTGTACATTTCAGCTGAGTACTTAGTGAAATGCATATCTCGTACAAATATTTGCTTGATATATTGGTATCCAAACATAATTTAGGTATATTAGCTGAAGCACTAACGAGATTAATAATTATATTTGCTTTGTAAAGGTCTCCTTTACAGAAATCAATTAAATGTGCCTGATGAATGTTCATTAAGCTCTACAATAAGCTTTTCCATCGATTGCCAAGTTACTATCTTTTAGGTATGATATTATAACACCACTTCGTAGAAAGAGTCCAGCCAGAGCCAGAAAATCCTGAGCCAATGCTCTTTAGTAGTTCTCTGCCAGAAAGGATTTATTTTTCTTTCAAAATAACTCATTTGACTCAGATGCAAACATCTGCAAAACTGGGCTCATGTCTATTGAATGCATTCTACTGATGGAGCAAAGATAAGTAGACAGTGTAGAGATATGTGTTGTACATTAGACACCAAGTACTATAGCAGATCAAAGAAATGCTAGAAGTAAGGACAGGACCCTGGGGTAATCTTAGGATTTCAGAAAAGAAAATGATTACAGGTTCCCAAAATAACTAACTATTTTAAGTGTTGGCAGGAATCTTGAAGAAAATATTGAAGATGAGCAATAGAAGCCAGAGAAGACCTCACCATGATGCCAACAAAACCCAGTCTGCTGATCATGGTTAGACAGGCAACAAGATGTCACTATTCCTCTTCCCCTTCTCCTGTGCTTCCTATCTCTAACCCCAATTTGGAACAAAAACAAACCAACCAACCTACAATACATGTAGCTAACAAAGCAGTGTCGATTCTTCCCCAGATTCATTTGCTTGGATGCTGTGTCCCTTACCCCCTTCTCTGATTGTGTCTTTAAATTGCAAACCCTCAGACACTACGGTGGTGAGCATGGCCTAAGAACCTATACAGACTAGACAAGCCCTTCAGGGCAATGATTGTCTCTTTTCCGTGTTTGCACAATGCTCAGCACAATGGGCCCTCAATCCTGATTCAAGCCTTCTGGTGTTTCCATAATATAAATATTTACTACTACAATTACTCCTGCTCCCTCCAGCCCATGAAACTCAAAGGAAAATTACATAGGAGTGCAACAAAAATAAAAAGCTGAAATGAGAGCAGGTTTACATTACACCCTGACGTAGAGGTAGTCAAAGGAAGTGGCTTTTTTTTTTTTTTTTTTGCCTATAAGCAGTGTGTTGAATGGAAGTGGAAGGAGTTCAGCACCTTCGGGCTCAAGCCCCCCATGAATGCATAAGGCACAAGGAACAGGAAAGAAAGCTGAACAATTCTAGTAAGGCCTGATTCAAAGACAATGGAAGTCAAAGGGACTATCCCCATGCTTAAAGATAGGCATTTGCATACGTGCTTGCTGGAATAGTGCCTTAGTGCACAAATGGAGTGAACAGTATCGTACTGTAAGCTAGTGGTACTCAATCTTGAAGAGCAAGAGCGTCACTTCTCATCAAACAGGTTCTCAGAGAGCCACAAAAGAATTACATTTTGTATTTGGGATACAGAAATGCATGTAACAAATTTTAATAAAGCAAGAGCTCATACAGTAAAAAAAAAAACCCAGCCACATACATATTACATTCTGAGCAATATTATTTAGAAAAATCGGTGAGAAATCTGGCACTCAAAATCTGTCACCACTTTTGAGAAGGCTTGGTCTGTCAATGTCACTGCCACCCACCAATATCTATGTGTTTGTGTTTGAAGAGAGCTATTTCACACACACACACCCCACCATTCCCACTAGCATCCACAGCATTCATCTCAGCACAATTGTGACACTGCTCTCAAGCCCAAAAACAGAGCCAGAGACAGGGCTATGAAGAGATTCAGATTGGGTATCGCTGCAGTAAGAGGTATAACCCATTGCGCTTTATATAAAATATTTTGGTTCCTATCCTTGGGGCTATTTTGACCTGTCTACAAATTGGACACTGTGGGCCATATTTATCTCTGATGTAATTCCACTGGACTTTTGTTACCTGGCCTTGTATGAGTGTCCCCCACTAGAGGTCTTCTCCCTGTTTATCAAGGACACCTTCTCTTTCCCTTTCTTCTGCCTGTGTTGGATCAGACACCTAAACCTTCTCTGCACTAGAGCAATGCTAGCCAGAACTGAATTAAAAACATGGTTCTTGCTATAAGGGTGTTAAATGTCTCTCTTCTATGGCCCCTATTACAGCAACTGCTGAATGCTTCAGTCTTTAATCCATTTATCCTCACAATACCCCGATTTTATGAATAGGGAACTGAGTCACTGAGAGACTAAGTGACTTGCTTAAGGTCACACAGGAAGTCAGCAACAGGGCAAGGAACTAAGCAGTTCTGGGTGTAGAGCTCTGAGTCACTACAGAGAATTATTTCCCAGGCGTCTGGCTGGTGGGTCTTCCTGACATGCTCAAGGGCTAACTGATCACCATATTTGGGGTTGGGAAGGAATTTCCCCTCAGGTCAGATTGGCAGAGACCCTGGGGACTTTTGCCTTCCTCTGCAGCATGGGGCACGGTTACTTGCTGGTTTAAACTAGTGTAAATAGTGGAGTCTCTATAACTCGAAGTCTTTAAACCATGATTTGAGGACTTCAGTAACTCAGCCAGAGGTTATGGGTCTATTACAGGAGTGGGTGGGTGAGATTCTGTGCAATGATGGCCCCTTCTGGCCTTAAAGTCTATGAGATATTTCTCTGGAGTCTCAGGTTAGCACCCTAACCATTGGGCCACCCTTCCTCTCTAAGTAACAGGGTTCTCCTGGCCAGTGTGGACAGAGTTAAATGGTTATAGACCAATTCTTTTTTTTTTTAAATATATATAGGGCGAAGTCATGGTTGTAGCGAAGTCAATGGCAAAACTCCCATTGAACTCAAACCTCAATATGGCCAGGATTGTACCCATGATATACTAGAGTGGTGGATCTAGTCTCTGGTATGGTTTTATAAGCTGGTTTGTAAAACAGTTCCTCCTTGTCTGTGCTGACTTGGGAAAATGTGTTAAGGAACTGGCTGGTGTTGCCCGATCTTTTAGATTATATATTAATTATATTGATTACTTAAGAATCCCCAGTTATCACTTTGAGGGTTGACAGGTTCTTGCCCCAAGATTGGGCCCAGTATTATTTAAATTATTATATAGTTAGGAACCGTGATGTGCACAGTTGCAACACTCACACTATAAGAACTCTTTTTTATTTACAAATATAGTTTATTAATACATTTAGCACATTAATACATTTAGTCACAAACACCTCAATTCAGTAGGTAGATAGAGATACTACAGAATATACATCTGCACATCCATATACTCACACCATCCCTTGTAGAACAACCTGACATGTTAGCCATCATCTTCCTCATCACCATCACCTTCCCCATCACCACCAGTGACCATCATTCTGGCACCTCCAAAGGAATACATCTCTCTCTCCCTCCGC
The DNA here is from genome assembly GCF_016161935.1 of Mauremys reevesii. NCBI lineage: Eukaryota > Metazoa > Chordata > Testudines > Geoemydidae > Mauremys > Mauremys reevesii. The sequence continues at coordinate 169,578,203 of NC_052624.1, read as the reverse complement.
CCGTAGGCTGGGATGCCACTTTTATAATGTGTTACTATAATATCATATATGCATATTCAATAGCATTTTTGGTTGGTTGGTTGGTTTTGCCTTTTTCCTTATTTGTATTTCCTCACCTTACTAATGTTGGGGTGTATTTTTCCTATATGTTAGTATATCAATGATCTCAACTTCTTATCATATACATCCATCTGTTACCAGGGCCCTTTTGTGGTTAAGTATCACATTTGTTATTTCTGTCCTAACTGGTTGGGTCTTTCCAAGTTCCAAGCTGTGCTGTACCTGGTAAGTTTTAAAAGGTATGAACTTAGGAAGCCCCCCCATGCCAACCTGCTTTAACGCATCCTCTATGTTAAAAGTGGTAGCCATATATGGACCTTATGCTTTAGCTCAGGGGTAGGCAACCTATGGCATGGGTGCCGAAGGCAGCATGCGAGCTAATTTTCAGTGGCACTCACACTGCCTGGGTCCTGGCCACTGGTCTGGGAGACTCTGCATTTTAATTTAATTTTAAATGAAGCTTCTTAAACATTTAAAAAGCCTTATTGACTTTACATACAACATAGTTTAGTTATATATTATAGACTTATAGAAAGAGACCTTCTAAAAACGTTAACATGTATTACTGGCACGCGAAACCTTAAATGAGAGTGAATGAATGAAGACTCGGCACAGCACTTCTGAAAGGCTGCCAACCCCTGCTTTAGCTCATCACCATCTATCTAGGTGAAAGGTCCCAAACACATGTATGCTAAGTTTGCCTTAGCTCAACATACAGGATGTGGCCTGCAGGTCCCTTATGTTATAGCCAAAATACACTCTAATATAAACCTATTATAATAAAACAAATAATTAAACCCATAAGAAAATAAGAAACTTATAAGATATATATGCAAACAAGCAGGCTATCCTTAGATGTATCTCATGTATCTGTTATCTACATCAGTTCATTGGCAGGACATTTCTGTGGTTGAAGCATGTACCTATGTACCTGTGGTCAGAACTTCCCCTTAACCTCTATTTTCAGCTCCCCAAATACTTGGGGTTTTCTGTTGGTCTGTTTATCTGTTCAAAGTTCATAGGCCTCAAGCCTTATGCTAACTTGCTGAAGCTAATGTCTTACAGGATACAGACCTATAGGTTTCTTGCACTACTGCTGAATATAATGCAAAGCAGTCAATAGAATAGACAAGCTAGGCCACTGGGCTACAGTAGCAGTGAATATAACAAAGGCAAACTATCCCACTGGGCTACACTGGCAAACAAATGACCCAACACCAGCCTGGTCAGCATGGCTCCAGCAGTAGCATACATGAGATCTAGACTATCGGCTCTCTTTGACCCCCTCCCTTGCACTCTGGGTTACATAAACCAAGTATGGGCAGTGTCTTTGTTTAAAATAATTACATAGTCCAGTGTTCAAGAAGGGAGGGTTGTGGTGGTTTCACAGCTTTAGCTTGAGTTCACCCATGGCCCGGATACTGATAAATCATCTCTGCCAAGGATGACTTTTATCCCCAAAGCTCACAGAAATTCTTCTGCAGTGAGAAACAGTATATTCCCTTTGCAATATGCTAGATTGACTCATGTGTTAGGTACTGAAGAAGGTGTCCCCCCTGATCTCCTTAAAAGGTCTCTGTCATAGCGGGGGCTGTTAGCACTGCCTATTAATGTTGCCTGACATTTCCCATTATAAGACCCTGTTTTCAGTTGCTTATAACTTTGCCAACTTTATTCACTTGGGCTGAAGTTTTCCATGATGGGTATCTGGGTCAGGCTGAATCCTTTGGGGAAATTTCAGCCAAAATAATTCAGTTATTTCCAAGAACCAGTCTAGGGGGACATAATTTGTTCTGCTAATTTTAAAAAATGCTGGAACTGTTTTCATTTTAAAAGCTCTAGCCCTCCCATGCTTTGGAGCAGGGACTTGCAATTTGGCAGGGAAAGGAGGAAGAGGTGATCTTTGTGTCAGGGATGTGCCTTTTGCTGTCCCATGAAAATCTACCCAGATTTTATATGCCTATGAAAAAATCAGCATCCTCACGTACTCAGTAGACTTTATAGTTTAGCAGCTAAAATCACTGAAGATTTGGTCCTCTCTGAGCATACTCTATCCCCTTACAGCTCCTAGTGCTGACTGGCCTGCACGTGCTCCATCTACACAGAGCAATTGAGCATGTTCCAGCCCAGGACTAAAGAAGCAAAGCCAGATTTTCCCTGTAATTGCTGTGCCCAGCTGCTCCAGGCTAGGATGAGGCTGGGCACCAGAACTGACACCGGGGAGCATGTCACTCCTGTGCTATCAGTGAATGCCCTGTCCGTGCCTAAGCATCATGCAGGAGGAAGCTGCCTGGTTTGAATGCAGAAGGAATAGGAGTCAGACCAAGAGGGAGTCTGGTGAGACTGGGATGTAGGGGGACTGTGTCTGGAAGTTGGTGGGAGGAAAGGCTCGGACTGGAACCCAGAAAGGATGGGAGGCTGGAACTGGTTGGGTAAAAAGAGTGGGGCTGTGAGCCAGAGGAGAATAGATAGCCTGGGGTTTGCTGGGCAAGGAGACTGGGAGCCGGGCATAATGGGGAGGCAGGCACTGACTGAGCCAGAAGCAAGACTGGAACCCAACACGAGAGGTGGGGTGGGGCCTGGGAGCCAGCTGGTGAGGGGAGGACATCATTGGTTATGATTATGAGTAAATATTTTTTGTTTAAATGAGGAATAAATGACAGATTCCTCCTGTCCCTCGGAACCCCTGACAAGTATGAATACATGCAGCTCTGCTACATAGAGTTTATCACAGGCTAAGGGGGAAATTTGATGGGATTCCCCTTTGTTAAAAGATTGGCAGCACATCACAGTAGGTGAATCAGATTAAATCACATCATATCACATGATATATTTAACTGCTCAACAGGAGACCTATAAACACTTCAAAGAAACAGAAGGATGAATAAAAGTGTGTGCTTATCTGGGGACCGCAGGGGTATTCCTGTGCTTTTTAAATTTAGAGGTGGATATCAACAGCTGTATGTTTTTCTGTATCAAGAGCAAAGAAAAATGTAGGGCTGTATAAACAGAGAACCCTTGAGCTTTATTGTTTTAAAATCTAAGGAGACAAAGAGGAAGCGAACTCCTAATTTCAAAAGGAAGAAAACAGGTGGGAACGCCAAAAAATAAAGCACTGTAACAACATTAAATACTCAGTGTAAACTATCCTACTGTATGAGGTATATAAGCTATAATTATATTTTACCGTGGAGAGGGTACAGCTTATAGCAGGGTTGGTTGGTTCATCCATGCAATAAAAGCAATTTTGATCATTCAAATCCAACTAGATACAGCTATCTGCAAACGGATGATGCTGGCCAATAGAATCAATGGACCTGTTTAGCTAAAGCTGGTGTAGTGAGGTCTATAGTGTACCTATCTGCACCAACCTCACTATCTATAGCCTAGAGCAGATTCACGCTGAGGGAAGGCAGGGGTGCTTCACTGGGTTTTTGCACTATGTGGGAAATGCAGATTTAAGTTATGACTCAGCTTCATTGGAAACCGACCACTGGGAACTAGATGGGAAGTTTTGGTTGTCTTCTCTCATCAGAACATCCCTCAGAGGCCTTAAACGAGTAAATAAATAAATCAGGTCTTTTATGTGTCCCTCCCTCATGTGTCATTTCTATTTGTCAGCAGTTTCCATTGTGTTTCTCTTGCACACTGTGGTCTTAAATATAATCAGTAAGCTGAAGTAAAAGGTAATCATCAACATTACCTCTGTTACAGATGAAACACTACATCAGAAGGATCCATTCATCATTTGCTGGACACAAAGGCCCCTGGAGTGTATCACAATCCAGACTCTACCCCGAAGGCTTATACATATATTTTCCACTTGGATTGCCAGTTCTGACAGGATGAAAGCAGGGCTTGAACTGAGAGGGAATCAGGGAGACTGAAATCCCCCTTATGAGAATATTTTAAATTAAGAAACTGGTTCAATACATTCAGGAAAAGAACAGAATGGAAGGAAAGTTTCCCTTGTCAAGAGTGTTTAAAGCTTAAGACAAGTGCAATGACTATATCTAACTAAATCAATGGTACCACTGAACCAATGGCTGAATAATGCGTAAAAAAGTGATATGCAATGGGCAGTCAGCAACTGATCTTCTACATATCACAGGAGACTCAAAACTTAAGACCTGTCTAACATGGAAATTAGGTTCGATTTCAGCAGCCAGCAAATGGTTTGCACCAAGTGCAAACTTCTACTGTAGACAAGGAAAGTTACAATTTATACCAGGGAAGCTTCAAAAGGCAGGTGTTCTCCATTGGTGCAAATTGCAGCTTTCCTTGTCTGTGGTAGGGACAGGGAACCAGACGCTTTTGAAGAAGTATCCATGAACTGAAAATGAGGCTGGTGGGAGCAGATTCACCAGTATGCTGAACCTGGCCCAGAAATAACAATGAGAGGTAAAGAGGAGTTTGAGTGACATAGATGGGAAGGAATTTGAGGTGAGGGACAGTTGAACTCCTGGACTAAGTAAGGACTCTTGTGATAGGTAAACACTTAGGGCAAGTCTAACGGAAAACACTGCATCAGCGCATCTGAACCAATGCAGCTGTGCTGCTATAGCATTTTAAAGAAGACTCTCTAAGCCAGTGGGAGAGAGCTCTCCCATCAGCGTAGTTAATCCATCTCCCCAAGAGGTGGTAGACCTGGTGCTGTCTACATGGAGGGGTTAGGTCAGTAAAACTGTGTCACTCAGCAGTGTGGATTTTTCATACTCCTGCGCAATGCAGTTATACCAATATAGGTCTGTAGTGTAGACCAGACCTTAGACTTTTAAAAACTAGGAAACCCCACTCCTTTTAAGTGATTGGCAGCAGCTACATCAAAACCATCTATCCAATAGCTTTCTTCCTTCAAAAACCGCAGAGTGTTTTGTCACATACATAGGCAGATTAGGGGCTCTTCGATGAGGTTTCTCAGACTAACAGTTAATAGGGTTGATTAAGCAGAGCATTGTGTCATTGGCTGGAATGCTTGAAGTATAACAAGTTAATTAGTGCTTCCAAGAAAGCATTGTGCAAATGGTATGCAGGAAAGACTATCATTAGACTGTCCATGTACCTGAAGGCTGTAATTCTTGTTGTGCCAAGTTCCTCCCTGGTGTAACTGCATTGAAGTCAGTGGAGTTACATCAGAGGCAAACTTGTCCCATGAACCTAAATGATCTTTAGTGAAGAAGTGTACTGTTGGGTGGTGAAGAGTAAAAAAAATAAACCCTTAGCTCTTTAGAAAGCAGGAGGCTTTAGGTAAGAACTGCGCGTGGGTGTAATTGTGGGTGTTCACACAAGCTTACAAGCAAACAAAGAAGCTGCTTCAGTTGTGCAATGAAATTTTGACTGAACACCTTGGGCCTGATTCAGCACATTCCTTTCACTTCGATATAACTCCCGAGATGTTAATCGGATTACTCCTGCCTCAGACCACGTCAAGAGGGGAATCAGGCTCTTGGTTTCTGCACATACACCACCATCAGCCAACCACAAATAAGAAACTGAATGATCACAGGCAATAATCAGATCTGACCAGGCTTGTATTATGGTTGGAGATGGACCTGAACCAAAACGGCTCCAGCTCCCAACTTTGGAAGAAGTAACATTCTGATAAAACCGGGGCCGCCAGTCACCACCTCTGTAATGGGAAGAACCAAACGCTGGATCCAAACCACCTTAAGTTCTGGGGGAGTTTGGATCCTGAGCCAAGCTTGAGTTGAGCCAGAGCTGAATCCATATCTATAATACCTGACCAGGAAAAAGAACCCCAGCCAGTATTACTTAGCTTGTGGCTCTGCACATAATGGGACATGCACCTGGTCCCACAGGACCACACAAACCATGACTGGCATGACCCTCTGATTTTAGAGAAACCGGTTTCCATATAAGGACTACTTCATAGTCTGTCACTGGTTTATATGGACCATCTACATACTACTGTATTGTACACTATTTACCAGCTACCAAGAACAATAGCAGCACAAGGAACTCAGTTAAGATTAAAACCCCATCTTTATTTGCTATCATGCTATGTCGCAACTGTGGGTGACTCCATACATTATTAGGAGCTACGAAAAATATGGCACAATATGCTATCACGTAAGTCTGACATAAGGATGACCACAATTGGCAGTGGAGAGGCTAAAGAGCCCTTTGTCAGTGAAGTGAAGTTGTCATAGATAGAAGTGAACACATATATTAAAAAATGGAGGGCTTTATTTGTTGAGAGTTGCACCACAGCATCCCACACTTTTTCTGTGGAATTATTACACATGCCGGACAGGGTGTAAGCAGGAAGGCTTCCATTAGGAAAAACAACACTTGACTGATTGTATGTTTGCACAACAGCATGCGAGAGGAACTTTGGTATAGCCAGTCAGCAGATCTGAGAGAAAAATGTGAGACTGCTCCCATTAGATCTCAACATACTAAGATGTTGTCATGATTTGGGGTTCAACCCAGACCAGTGAGAGGTTGTGTCATCACTTGGCCAGTAACCCTGAGTCCCTTCAAATTCTCTGCTGCTGTAGCTCCCTGTATAGATGCTCCCAGCCAGCATACAAGCATGCACTGAGTGTCTGTGTGTTGAGCAGCCCTGGTTCAGCAACTCTGTCTCCAGCAACCTGATTGTTATACCACAGCCCCACTCGGGTCTCCACCAGCCTTGGTTACTAGGCAAGGGACCCCCAAACACACCCCCAGTCTTAATTTTCCCCAAAACTATCTGCCTGGAATGTCCAGCCCTCTCCTGCAACATTCAGAGGAGTAATAAGGTCCACTGTCTCTTTAAAGAGCCAAAAGCACAGCAGCTTTAACTGGAGTTAATAATCACTTCAAGTCAAACACAGTGTGGGGTTGATTTAGAATAAAAGTAAACCAAGTTTATTTAAGCAAAAAAGGGAAGATTTTGAGTGAGATCAGGTATAAAGGATAAAGTCAGAAACAGTTACAAAAATCAAAGTGAAAAATGCTTTCTAGTGACTTAAACTTAAAAATACTACAATCTTGGTTCAAGGTAAGATTCTTACCACACCTCATTCCAGCAAGATGGCTGACCCTCACCTCAGTCAGGATCTCCCACAAAGTCCAAAGTGCTCAGATCCTTTGTCATGGGTGAAAGATAACTCAGGGTTCTTTGCCTCTCTCTCCTATAATCCAGTGAACTTTTGAAGTGTATCCACAGCTTCTGCTGTGAGAAAAGGTGCCATGGAGTTTGATGGAGAAGTTTCCATGCTAGTTTCTTCCCTGCTGGTATAATGCAAATTGATTTGTCCCTGCAGCCTCTGATATGCCAATGAATGGCCACTTGACTGTCATTGTCAATTGTCTGTGATTGCACCTGGATGGAGACATTGGCCTTTCCTTTGTCTGGAAAAAACCTGTTTACCCACTCCCAGATTTGTCTGGTTCAAACATTTTAGTCCCACATTTGTACCGTCCTTTGGGCTTTTACCATACATATACCATGCAAGAATATTAATGATTTTCTATTGATTTTCCAATGGTACCTTACTTGACACATATTAGATAGAGATTATGACATAAGTGAATTGGGGTACAATGAACTGGTCAGACCAGCTGAAACGCACTACCTGACACAAGTGAACCCCTTGTCCTCTGTCACTGGAATGCTCTTAGGGTCACAGATGTTAAATTTACCTCCATTTTCTTCTTCTATTTTTCTTGTCTTGATAAAACCCCACCAGGGGATACATGTAATTTCCCCATTTCTTTCTAAGCCCTGATTCAGGAAATCATCCTTATTCAGGACAGCACTTAAACATGCTTAACTTTAAAGTCAGTGGGATTTAGACATGTGTTTAAGTGCTATCTTGAATAGGAATAGGCTAAAACCCATGCTTAAGTATTTTCCTGAATTGAAACCTAACAGAACATAGCATTCAAACATGAATCCATAGAGACTCGTGAATAAATGAATATTGGGGCATAAGTAAAGAGTAAGAATATCCATTCAACTCTATATCTTTGAGAGAGTGCTCATTGTGTATTCAGGTGTCCGGAAACACAGAGATGCTAGAGACCAGATTCACATACTCAGGACTTCTAAGCAAGTAGCACCAGGCTGACTTAGAAAGAGTGATTTAAAAATTAAGTATAGGTGTACTGAAGAGCATGCAATGCCACTTTGGGATATGATGAGCAAAATCAAAAGAAGGCCAGATCTTTGTGAAACTGTGACACACTGCACAAAGCCATATCACTCTATCCTCAAGAGTTGGCACTGAGAGCACACATGGAATGTCTCTGGCTGCTTCAAATCTGCTTGTAGGAGGGTACATGTTTCTAATCCTTATAGCTATATCATAGGTGTCAAAGGAGGAGGAGGATAGTGTGGGAGGAAAAGACAAATAGTTTTATGTTTCTTGCACATCTGTGCTGTAGCCAGGCACAATTGCTTTTTTTGCATTCCTGGGAGCCCACTGACAGCTTCTTCTATGTACCCTGTGCTTGCAAAACACCACAAAGTGCGATGGGATGGTGGAAAGGAGGCCAAGCCATGGGAATGTTCCACCCTATTCACCAGCCAGTACAGCTGGTGGAGAACACAGAGTGAGCATGCTGCATCCACCAAGGGAGTGTAGCAGCAGGTGTCAACACTGAGAAACTCCAGGAGGAATTTTGCCCAAGGTCTCCTACTAGGGTGGTGCAGCTCCACACTACTCCTAGAGTAGGGCTGTGCCGAAACAGCACTACAGAGCCATTAGAGTGTAAGCTGCATTTTGTACATTGCCAAGTACACCAGTGGTGCTCAATAAATAAATATCAGAACATTGTGAAATCTCAAAAGTTGTGCAAAATCCCGCAGTCTCCAAAGGCCTGTAAGAATATGGGCTATGAAAGAGATAAAATGCAAGATGCTCTCTGACTGGATCACCAACCTGAGCTAACATCTGCTCTTCTACTGGGCACATAGATGAGGAGCATTAACATGTTTCAGGAAACAATGCCAGTCATTTTAGTAGGGCGTTTGGTTAATTCATAAGTCCTAATTTGGGTGACTACTATATTTATTTCCTGAAATAGCTGGACCAATGGTGTTTGATCAGTCTAATGGATGTGCTGGCAGGAGTAGAAGGAAGAATCATTTTTTCCTAATTCAGTTAAACCTGTTGACTCTCAAGATTTTCAAAGGCACTTAAGGGAGTTAGGTGTCCAAAACCTACACCAAACATCTTTAGTGTTTGGCAATTCCAACCTAGAAACCTAGATTTAGGTTTCTAAATCTCTGATTTTCAGAAATGCTGAGCATCCAGCAGCTCAATGGGTGCTCAACATTTCTGCAAATTAGGTGAGTGCCTAGAGATGGACTGAAGAGTCCAACATTAGGATCCTAGGTGGAGAATTCCAAAGGCATAAATGGCAGATATGTACCTTTCTTAAAAATCTTGGACAGATATTACATGAGATCCACAATTGGGCCACTTAATGAAACTATTGTACATGAAAAATAGAGTCTTCAGGTAAAGTTTTCAAAAGTGTCAAAATGACTTAGTAGCTTTAACTTGGCCACATTAACACAGGACTCAGTTATTAAAAGGTAACATTTCGAAAAAGCCTAGGGGATTTTATGAGCCAAAAACATATTGAAGATGAATGGGACTTAGACTTCTAAATCACATAGATATTTTGAAACTGTTACTCTTTATAACTATGTTCTCTGCTAATATATCCATGCCATCTTCTCTGTACCATGTGCTCTACAGGAAAACCTCTGCGTGCAACTGGAAAGAAGGAAAAATGACTGCTAAATAGGCAACATAGGGACAATGAAATGGACACCACAGTCAACTGGTCAGCACTGAGAGACTATGCAGACCTGGATTAACCAATGTCCATTTGGCTCCCATCTCAAAAGGCCACCAACTACCAGTTTTGAGTGAATGGCATTGCAAGCTGTCGCATGGAGTCACAGCACCACTCAGATTTGGCCCAGGCTCCCCTCCCTCGTGACGAGAAAGGGAAGTAATGGGAGAAGAGGCAGTTGGGCCAAATTTGAGTGAAAGTGAGGGGTTCCCAGTTTTCATCATGCACAAGGCCCCAAAATGATTTAATCCAGCACTGAAAATGCATAAGCTAATTATTTCCTCATACTATAGATGCCAGTTTGGGAAAATAAATGTCCAACATAAATACATATAAGGGAACTCTAGAAGAATTTTTAAAAATATTGCTAAACAAGTTGCATCTTTCTAGCTAAATGCATGAGAAACTATGCTGGGAAAACAGTCACAGTAACTAAAAGTATTCTAATGAGTTCAGAAAAGAAATTTAGTATCTCATCAAAGGGTGTGTACCAGGCCAGCAGAAAGGGAATGTTCTGTGAACACCTTTTGTGGAAATGTATACTTCAGTCCTGCCTTCTCACACAGCATAGACAGGAATATCTTTCTGTACAGGAACATTTTTAATGCACTGGCTGCCAGACAGAGATAACTTGGGATCAGATCTTGTGCAGTCAGTGAGGTGAGGTCTGGTTCTTGAATATGAAGAACTAGAGACAAGTGGATAAAGCAATTAGCAGTGGTACATTAGGTAGGATAGGCGGGTATTTTGCATATTGTGTTCAGCCATTGAGAACCAGTTACTATGATAAGGGTCAGGAAGATTTACTTTAGTAAGTTACATTCTCTATTATTGTAAAAACTAAGGGAGGAGGATTCTGGAAATGAACAGATGCCTTTATAAAAATGAAATCCATTTCCCAATTATAGATGCCTATGTTCCTTCCTTCAAGTTAACAGTCACCTTAGAGATGGCTTAGTTACTCATCACCAATAGAAATGAACAGACCTCAGGGAATTCAGAAAAAAATTATTTAACCAAGTGCCATCTGAGCCACCCACACAGTGAACATGCATTCTGGCAACACAGGGCTCTTGCTGCCAACTCACTGCCAAATGTTATTTTCTTAAGTTAAAATGTGTTGTATGACAGAGTCCTGCACCAAGAGCTCCAGATGGCAAGAGAATAATTGGACAAGGCATAGTCACAAGGGGTCTCATTGTCATAGGTGCTACTGAGCACCCATAACTCCAACTGAAGCCACTGGGAGCTGTAGGTGGTTAGCATCTCTGGAAATCAGGGCCCCACAGGCCAAAAGTATGGTCTATAGAACTAAAAGAAAGCCAGGTACCCTAGCATGATCTTTAAAGTTATCCCCTATGAAAAATATAAGAACGAAACCATGAAGGGCTTTGCATTAAAAAATCCAAGATTTTAAAAATCAGTCCATCTACTGCAGAAGGAGAGTTAGCACTTTAACTCAACTCATGAGTTACACTTTAAGCTCTTTGGGCTAGGGGCTATCTGTTGTGGGTTTGTAAACCATCCAACACAATGGGGTTCTGGTCCTTGACTCGGACTAGGACTATGTGTTACCGCCATACAGCTAATGCATTATCAGTGAATATGACCCACAGAGCTAAGATCACTGAAGATAGTATATAGTATAGCCATTTTGGAAAAGGCTTTCCATCAGTTAATCAAATTAAGTCTGCTTGTATGGAGCACTTGAATCTCTGTACAGAGAATGATTGCTTTAACCTGGCAATATTCTTGTAATGGGAAAATGCTGAGCAGACAGTGGTGGCACTATTGTTAGGTACAAGATGCATGGAGTCCAAAATAAACCCAAAATTATGTATACAACATGTTTTCAGAGAGCTAACGCATTAAGGTTAGTATGTTTTATCCCTTAATATCACTACATTATACCAATAACCACAAATTCAGCGTTAACTGGATAGCCCTTTAAAATCCCTCAGAATTAAATTTTGTTCATACAACCAGACAGCAACAAGGCTGCCATACCAGAAAGCAATACAATGGATAAGAACATTTGAATATAATGAGTCTGAATTTCAGGTGCAGGACCTGGGAAGCACACGGGGGCTTGTGTATGCCTCAATGCAGGGTGCTGCACTTGATTACTTCTTGAGATCCCTTCCAGCCCTACATTTCTATGATTTCTACGTTTATCTACCACCTCCTTAAATTTAGCAACTGCATCTGATACTATAATCTACTGACAGTGGTAACTGCACAGGAAGACTATGTGCTATGCTATGAAGTATTGTTTTTCATTTGATTACACTTACCTGCCATTAACGGTCATCAGATGAGCCCTTGTTTTTGTACTATGGGATCTGGTGAATCTGAGGGACTGATCAGAATTTACTCTTTGGTGTCATTGTTAGGTATTTATTCTCCTACTGTTAGAGATATTGGACACAAGTGGGCACTCTGCCAATGTAAAAGGAACATAAAGTGGGCAGAGCTGGTAAGCAAGAAATTCTGCCTGCATGAAGAGAATCTTTGTGTGGCGTAGACAATCCCTGGCAGGTGTTTCTCCAACCCATTGTTAATAAACTCCAATGATGGGGATTCCATAACCTCCCTTGGAATCTTGATTCCAGACTTTAACTATCCTTATCATTAGAGATTTTTCCCTAATATCTCACGTAAAGTTCCCTTCCTGCAGATTAAGACCATTACATCTTGTTCTGCCTTCAATGGACATGGAGAACAATTAATCACAGTCCTCTTTATAAAGACCCTTTAACATATTTGAAGACCGTTATCAGGTCATTTCCCCTCCCTCCCCCAAGTCTTCTTTTCTTAAGATTAAACATGCCTGGGTTTTTTTAACCTTTCCTTCAGGTCAGGTATTCTAAACCTTTTATCATTTTTGTCGCTCTCCTCAGGACTTTCTCCAGTTTGTCCACATCTTGCCTAAAGTTCACCACCCACCACTGGACATAGTACTCCAGCTGAGGCCTCACCAGTGCCAACTAGAGTCTGACAATTACCTCTTGTGTCTTACATGCAACATTCCTATTAATACACCCAGAATGATATTACCTTCTTGTGCAACTGAATACATTATTCATCCATATTCAATTTGTGGTCCACTCTAATCCCCAGATCCTTTCCAACAATATCACCATCTAGCCAGTTATTCCCCATTTTGTAGCAGTGCATTTGATTTTTGCTTCGCACTTATCTTTGAATTTTATCTTGCTGTATTCAGACCCATCCTCCAATCTGTCAAGAACCTTTAGAATTCTCATTTTTATGGCCAATGTGTGCTAAGAGATGGGTAATCCAATGTCTTGTTTCAGAGTGTAAACTATTTGCCAAAGAAGTCAGAAAGGATTTTTCCCCCCTCACATCTACAGTACTGAGCAGATGCCTGTGTGCATTTGTGCATTGCTACAATGGATCCGGTTAAGAAGTTCTATTTTACCTTTTCTAATGGTAGATAAGACAGTAGAACTTTAAGCAGGTATTTGCTACACTTACAATAGGGGATACCACTAGAATGGTCATCTCTTACCTGGTGGTAAACCTTAAACCTTTGTGTAGGATTGAAGCCAATTGGAGTTCTCCACTTTTCTCTGAACCACAATGAACCGGCTTCAGCCAGAGGCAAAATAACAGAACTAATAGATCAGTGATCTGATCTGGCAAATCCTACATCACTACAGAAAGCAGAGAGCAGAACAGAATCCTTAGGGGCACAACTGGAATGGTCGGTAACAGCAGATCCACAGTCACCCAAAGAAACAAAGTGAAGTTTCTGTATCATATGAAGTTCCAATCTGCTCCAATCTGAACCAGACAGTCCAACAAGAGGCCTTAATATACAATAATATTGCACACTGTGTGACTACTGGAATCCCATTATATCATTAGAGCCTTGGACAGAGTGAATACTGTACCACAGATCCAGGAAACTAGAATAAATTTTATGTTATGAGAAAAGTGAAATTCAGACTGGAATATCTCATGCTCTAAGACAAGAACCAGGGAAGCCTGAAGCCAAGTTGTCATCACCCTTCAAATATAGGGGACTTAATTAAAAATAAGAAGATATCTGATATTTTTTCTGGCTAACATATCATGATGAAAAATATGTACAACTTTATTGTGTTCAAAAAGCTATGTCCAGGTTATAGGAAATGTCTCTAAGAGGTGATGTAGGAATTCAGGAAACTGACAATCCTCGGTTTCATTAATTATGAGCCTGAGTCTCATTTATGCGAAGGCCACTTCATCTGCTCTAGTATTGCAAAAGGACCTTAAATGGATGTCAATATAATTTTCTCTCTCACTAAAGCCTCTTCACACTACCAGAGCATTGCAAAGTGGCCTGAGGGCTGGTCTACACTGGAAAAGTTATACCACTGTAACTATATTTGTTAGGTGTGATTTTATACAGTAACTCCTTGCTTAACGTTGTAGTTATGTTCCTGAAATATGCAACTTTAAATGAAACAATGTTAAGCGAAACCAATTTCCCCATAAGAATTAATGTAAATGCGGTAAGGGGTTAGGTTCCAGGGAATTTTTTTTTCACCAGACAAAAAGCTATATATTATATATACACACAATATATGTTTTAAACAAACAATTTAATACTGTTCACAGCTATAATGATTGTGAAGCTTAGTTGAGGTGGTGACGTTAGAGGGTGGAAGAGGGAGGGATATTTCCCAGGGAATGCCTTGCTGCTAAATGATGAACTAGCACTCGGCTGAGCCCTCAAGGGTTAACACATTGTTGTTAAAGTAGCCTCTCACAAAAGGCAGCAGGAACATGAGGGAGGGGAGACAGCATAGCAGACAGACACAGACACACACCCTGTGTGTGGGAGAGAGAGAGAGATGCACACTGCCTCTTTAAGTAAGCTGACCCACACTTAAGTGCATTGTCTTTTTAAGTGGATCAGGAAGTTGAGACAGCAGCTGCTGCCCCAAGCTCTCTCTGTCGCTCTCTGTCTGTGTCCTCTCCCTGCTCTATATGGAGAAGCGGTAAGCGGGGTGCAGGAGCAGTGGGGAGGGGGACACCCTGACATTAGCCCCCCCCAACCCCCCATGGACAGCAAGCAGGAGTCTCGGGGAGCAACTCCAAGACAGAGGGCAGGAGCAGCACATGACAGTGGCGGGAGGGAGGCAATTGCTAGCCTGCTGGGTGGCTGCAGCACAGGGAACTTAGGGGAGTGGGGAGCTGATAGGGGGAGCTGATGGGGGGCTGCTGGTCCACCCTGGTTCCAAGCCCCCACCAGCTAGCTGCACCGGGCTGCTCTTCCTGCAAGCAATGGACAAAGCAGGCGGCTGCCAAACAACGTTAGAAGGGAGCATTGCACAACTTAAACAAGCATGTTCCCTAATTGATCAGCAATGTAACAATGAAACAACGTTAACCAGGATGACTTTAAGTGAGGAGTTACTGTAGTTGTACTGGTGTAAACCCTAGTGTAGACATAGTTACACTTGTAGGAAGCTGCCTTATGCCGATATAGCTTATTTCACTTCCCAAAAGGAAACAAGCTACACCAGTAGGAGCTCTTTAATACCAGTGTCCACATTGGGAGAACTTTTTACACTATTCTGGTACAATTAAAGCAGTAAATCTTTCTAATGTAGATGAGTCTTTAGTGTAAACGAAAATCAGTTTATGCACATTAGATAGATAGCTAGATATAGTTATTGAATAATCTGTATTCATTTCGGATGACATTACCCCTGTACAGATGGCCCACCCAAAGTCTGTGCATCTCTGAAGTCCCACTCAAGCCCTCAAAATAAGATTTAGGCTGTGTAAAATCACAGGGGCTAATTTCACCTATAATGTAGGTCTGACACTGGGTTTAATTGATGTAGAAGATGGCCTACAGCATGCATGGTGCACCCAAAGAAAGCAGTTTTATAAGAGGCATATTAATTTGTCCTGTTTAGCCATGAGCAGTTTCAGATAACAGGCATGAAGTATATTGACTCTTCATTAAGAGGAGTTTTCATTGGGTTTTCTTTTAAAACAAAAGTTTATATAGTATCCAGTTGTCATTCACATTGATGCTTAGGAGAAAAATGCTAAACAAGATAATGGGTTGGGTTTTTTTTTTTTTGGAGCATCTGAAAGACTCAATGCAATTTGAATCCCAGTTTCACATAATTTGTTTTATTCAAACAACTTGGTTCTTTCAGTCTTACCTTTGTACTGTGCTCTATGAATCATCAGTGTTCTTTCCATTGAACACTTGCAATAATGCAATCAGCAAACTTAAAGAAGACAAAAAGGGTTTAACTAGTTTCGGTTGCTTTATGATCAATACCTCTGCCTCAGGCACTGAAGAAAGTATAAGCAAATGAGTTATGTTTTTATAAACTTTATATATCTTCTAGCTTACTTTGATCCATTCTCCTAAACACATGAATAGGGTGCAGCTATTACAGAACAAGTATAGACAACAATATTTTTGTAAGTCTAATTCTCAACAGAAGTGACCACACCAAAGGCCTTCTTCCAATGATCTTGCTTTTATTCTCTTAAAGGCACTAGGAATTCTTATTCACTCTTCCTGTATTGAATTAATTCAAGCTTTGCGTTATTTGTGCCTTTTTATTATATGGCATTGATGTTATTTTGCTTTGATGTGCTACAATATGCCATTCTTTGAAAGAGAATGGAGGAAGGTGATGGCTGGTTAACCAGTAGAAGTTAAGCAGTTGTGATTGCAGGAAGTTGGACCTGGTGATTGTGATAACATGGCAATTTGCACAGTGCAGCTATCCAGAAAGGCCAGGGAGAGAACAAGCAAACTAGTAGCAATACTGAAGAACTCTGCTGGAGCAGTCTCATCAGGAAAGAATGTGGATTACATAACAGAGGAGCTATGAGTCCTTAAGAAGACCTGCTCAGAGTATAAAAGTACTATGACAAGGAAATAATTTTCAGAACAGTTTAGCTCCTGCCTCTTACTTAGGCATCAAAATAAGAGGCCAAATGTTCAATGCACTGAGCTCTTTTGGAAATGTGGCCCTTATTTGGGTGGCTAAAGCAATTTTAAAGCTCTGGCCAAGAACTCTTTTGAAAAATCTGTCCCTAAATCAGGAGCAGGATTTTGATGAGCCTGATTATTTTATCAGATGAGATAACAGGAGCTTGATGGAATAAATACAGAAAGAAATATAAAACAAGACAGACCCTTCTCCCACTCAGCTGCACAGAGTTCGGTTGCACCTTGAGGCAACATTAATATTGCCTCCAGTCTCAGAGGAAGAAGGGTCCTGTGCACTCTCAGGGTACGTCTACACTATGGGACTATTCCGAATTTGCATAAACCGGTTTTGTAAAACAGATTTTATAAAATCGAGTGCGCGCGGCCACACTAAACACATTAAATCGGTGGTGTGCGTCCATGGTCCGAATTTCTGAGCGTTGCACTGTGGGTAGCTATTCCTAGCTATCCCATAGTTGAACTTCCGGGTTGAGATCCCAGTGCCTGATGGGGCAAAAATCATTGTCGCGGTGGTTCTGGGTAAATGTCGGAAAGCAACGGCAGACAAGCATTTCTGGATTGCCCTGGCAGATGCCATAGCATGGCAATCATGGAGCTTGTTTTGCCGTTTGTGACTCTCACCGTATGTGTACTAGATGCCGCTCACAGAGGCGATTCAGCAGCGCTACACAGAAGCATGCTTTTGCTTTTGCATGACCTCAGACATGGTTACTAGCCATATTGCACCATCCAAACCCTTCCATAAATTGGAACTGAGGATGATCATGGCTACCAGTCCTTTTGTACCATTTCCTGGTCAATCAGCCATTACTAGCCATATTGTACCTTCCATTGTTTTGTACCATTGGCTGTCTAAAAATAGAATCTGTGCTGCCTAATATAGGCAAGTGTGCTAGAGAACCACCTGCTCTGTGTCAGAGCCCACCTGTTGATTCCGTTCTTCCCACTTGGGTGATGAATTAATAAAGACTGGAGGAATAAGACACACTGACTGGGTAGTGAGAAATGGGTGGAAGGCCGCCTCCTGCTGCTATGAGAGTGCAGACAGGACAGTAAGCAGTGTGTAGGAGAGAAGCCCAGCATCCCACTGCTAGTCCAGGGGCAACTGAATCTTTCTTTACACATGAAGGGTGGGGGCTGATGGAGCTCAGCCCCTGTTGCTATGATGAGGATGGTTACCAGCCATATTGCACCATCCATCCACCAGAAAAATTATTTGTCCCATCAGCTGAAGCTGATCATGAGGATAGATTTCCATCATTTTGCACGATCAGCTTATGCTGATGATGAGGATGGATTTCCATCTTTTTGTACCATCAGGGGAGCAAGGATGTTGGTGTTGAGTGCTGCACTATCGCGTCTATCTGCAGCATTCAGTAAAGATAGGGTGACATGTAAAAGAGTCAGAGGATTGTTTTACCTTTCGGTGAGTAGATTGCCTAGCTATGCCCTGACCCGCGGACACTGTGTTTGACCCTAGAAGCATTTGGAGCTCAGCCAAGAATGCAAATACTTTTCGAGGCTGCAGGAACTGTGGGATAGCTTCAGTCCTCCAGTCCATGAGCATCCATTTGATTCTTTGGCTTTCCGTTACGCTTGTCACGCTGCAGTGCGCTGAGTCCCTGCTATGGCGTCTGTCTGGAGATTTTTGCGCTGATAGAACGGATAGAACGGATTTGTCACATCCGCATGGTCCATGCGGAGCTCTTTTTATTTTGATTTCGGAGCTCCACGCTGGGCAAACAGGAAATATTCAAAAGTTGCTTTTCCTGTTTACCTGACCACTGCATCCGAGTTCAGATTGCGGTCCAGAGCGGTCACTGGTGCACTGTGAGGCCAATAATCAGCGCCACACTAACCCTAATCCGTTTAAAGAGCCATTAAAATCGATATAAGGTGCCTGCTAGTGTGAGTGTAGACCAGGCCCCAGTGTCAACACAGAAAAATCCAACCCTAAAACCTCTACCTAACTAAAGGAAGCAGGAAGCTTGAAATACAGTGGTACCATAATCCAGTTAATTAGAAAGCTATCCTTTTAAACACAGGGTACATAACTATAGCTGGAACCATGCATGGTAACACAGACCCATTCTACTCTTTACCTGGGGCTTGATCCTACTCCTATTCAAGTGAATGAAAAAACTCCCATTGATTTGAATGATAGAAGATGGAGTAAAAAGCTCATTTACTGGGGATGGCTGTTTTACTTTCTTGCCTTCTTGCCGGAGGTGAGTGATCATTTTTGTTCTCGTGCCCATTTCAGATTTTACTGGGTTGTGTTGTATATTCTTTAATTATGTTTTTAGTTATATTCTGTCAAGTGCCCAGAGGTTTTAGTGCATAGAACACTCTACACAAAGATATTATTGTTTATTAATCATAATAATGCCACTGGAGTTAAATGTGTTCATCAAGAGAAAGCTAGATTCCAAATATGGACTTAGGTGGCTACAGTTAAGTCAGATAAGTTTGAAAATTTTGGTCTATATATTTCTATGGACAGACAGTGGCATCAAAGTAGCTAAGGTTGTGCTTTGCTGTGGACGATCCAGGGTTCCAGCCTGCTGACATCCCATGGGCAAGGAGGAGCATTATATTTGCCTGTATATTACCCTGGTGAAGGTCATTAACATCTTGTGAGATCACAATCACACTTCAAATCCAAGATCTTCATTCAAATCAAGGGAAATAACTTTTCCAAGGCTGTATGGCACAGCCTTCAACTCCAGCAGGAGTTCATGCCCAAACATTCATTCACAATACCCTAATGATACACATTTTTTCAAATCTGCTGAAGAAGTCAGACAAAATGTTTTCAGCTAATTTAACCAGGGGGAGGGGAGGTGATATATGACTGATAGACCTATCCAGTTAATTCAGAGGTAAAGCTATACTTCATTCCAAATATACCCTACTGATTAAAGTGTCTGTAGCCAGGAAAGTGCTCGCTCTCTTTCTCTCTCCTCCCAGTAGATCACAAATGTGACAATGTGGGAACTGGAGGGAGAAGGGGCAGGGAATCAGAGTTTCTATCACAAACTGGTGCAATAGATACTTGATCAAATAGTAATAATAATGTCCACAAATATTTTGAGAAATAAAAGTGGGACTTCAGCTCAATAATGATTTGTGGGATCATATTGCTAATTTTTCCCATGTATATTGGGACAATTGCCAGGTATTTATAAAAAGTTTTCATTAATTTTAGGATGAATGAGAGTTTCTTAGAAAATTCATATCAGAACTGCCTCATTTGTTATTCATTATTCTCCTGTTTAAAAAAGTTTTAGCCATCAAATCAGGCAGCAAAAATGCCACCATGTGATTTATGCATCTAAGTAAAGAGCAAATAGTAAATACTTGGAGTGAACTGTTCATGAACAGCTTATAGTCTGAAAATTATTTATTTTAACTGCTATGGGGTGGACACCTGAAAAGAAAATCAGAATGGGTTTGTCGGTGATTCACAAATAGAAAATGACTACATTCATAGCTAATATTATTCATAATTAGGTCTGGTCTGGAATATCTCCCTGGATGAACTGTGGATGTTCCCCTCATCAAACCAAGTAGTGGGACATGGCAATCACGTAACTGCAGGTGCATCATAGGAGATGTAGCCCAGCCAGGTTGCCTAGCCCATAGGGTAAAATAGGGCCCATGAGCTACCTGGACCTCAACTCCCACGAGGCTCCATGACACCATAGGCATGTACATTTTAACATTAAACTGACACAAAATAAAATATTTTGCCATTTCTGAATGGAATTTTTGGGGAACTTTTATTTTGTGACCAATTTGGGTATTTGTGTTTTTTGTTCTAGAATGAAATCAAATATTGAAATATCAGAAGTTCCTGCAGGACAGAAATTCTGACTTTTACTCTGCTCTATCCAGCTATTCAACCAGCTCTACAGTAAAGAGTCTTTGAGGGTTTTGTTCATACACCTCTACCCCGATATAATGCGACCCGATATAACACGAATTCAGATATAACACAGTAAAGCAGTGCTCTGCGGGGGCAGGGCTGCAAACTCCGGTGGATCAAAGCAAGTTCGATATAACGCGGTTTCACCTATAACGCGGTAAGATTTTTTGGCTCCCGAGGACAGCATTATATCAGGGTAGAGGTGTAATATCAATGTTAAGTTACAACACTGCCATAAATGGGGAAGTATTTCCCCAGGCTCTGAGGATATTTAGAATTCAGTATAAGTCCCACCATTTCCCAGCTCCATTGTGTTTGGAAGTCTGATAATGTTTTAACTACTTCTGGCCACCTCTAATAAAAATATAGATAAAACAGCATAGAAAATGGAGCTGAGTAAAGGGGTAGACTGTCATTTCAGATAAAATTTCACAATCTTTTAAAAAAAGGTACTTAGCCTGTTTTTCTCGTCTTATTTTCACCCACCTGAATTTCAGAACATAACAAATGTTTGATGCTTATAAATTGTATGCCTTTAATCACACTGATAGAAGTTATACAGCTAGATGAGTGACCTTTTTAAAAAAAAGTGAATATTTATTCAAATCTGAAATAATCTAATTTCATCTAAATCTGAATTTATTATCTCTACTACAGTCAGCTCTAGAGGAAATGTTTAAACTTGCTTGGTTTGCCTTCCACTATCTGAACATGCTACCAAGAAACATTGGCCTACATCAAGCTTGTATCAGTTGCATCCATATTAAAAAAAATAGGTTGGTTTTGCTCTGAGAAAGAATATATAACAAACAGAATTCAAGATGTACCTATAAGCTGCATTTAGACTTTGTAGTTTGGTTTTACTCATCAGCCTCTCTAATCCCTGTGCAAACAATTCCATTTCAGTATTTCATTGTCTTTCTTTCTGCTGCTCTCACTTTTTAATTACCTGTTTGAAAGAGCTGGTACACTGTCCTCACAACTATGTGCTTAGTTTATGGTACCAACAATGTGCTGTTTTGAAGAACCCTGTAATTAGAGACTACACAACTGACCGAATTGCTAAATATTACAGAGATCCACAACCATCCAGGGAATGCCAGCCAGAAACTTGTCCATCTAGTAGCTCATGTTATTTTTTTACAATTGCGTCTATTAACACCCACTCACTGTCAGATTCCAGCAATACACCAGGAGCGTTTACCCTCCATTATGTGATCAAAATGTAATGGTACAAGTTCAGTTATCCCATTATCATTATTGTTCATCTAGTACCCTGGATATCCATGATGCTTAGTAAGCAAATAAAAGACACAGGCTCTGTGCTGTGAAATTTACTTGCTACCCTGTGGTAATGCTTATTGTTGGCTTTAATACTGAGTTAACATGTACAACAGAATGGCAATGCCATGATGTTCACCACCAGGCAATCTAATTTACTCATCCTTCTAGGTAGCTATATTGTACATAGGTATAGATATGTCTAGAGAGATATCTACCTCATAGAACTGGAAGGGACCTTGAAAGGTCATTGAGCCCAGTCCCCTGCCTTTGCTAGCAGGACCAAGTACTGTCCCTAACAGCTTTGGGGGGGGGTTGTGCCTCAGATCCCTAAATGGCCACCCTGAGAATTGAACCCATAATCCTGGGTTTAACAAACCAATGCTCAAACCACTGAGCTATCCCTCCTAGCCCTCCAATGATAGTGTATTATGTACACACACAAACATTTAGCCTGAACTGCATCTGTGAGCTGAGCAATCAATTACTACTCTGTCTCTAAGAACACTTTACTTCACCTTTATAGACTCAGTAAGACACCATGACTGAGTGGAGCTTGGGGAGAAAAAAAGAGGAGAAGAACCCAAAACCAGCAGACTCAGTGAATTCACATGTCCAACAGGAAAAAAAAAATTCAAATGTCATTCCACTTCTAATTGTTTAACTTGACTCTTAACCTCTTCCCTAGTAAAAAGAATCCAAGCAAAACAGACATCTACCTACAATAATAGAACAGTCTATAGGGACCCCTCCTTCCCCCCCAAAAAAGCACAAAACAAACCCATTTTTGTTGGCATTCTAACTTAAATGATACTTCTCACAAATGTAAGTTTAAATCACATGCATGTGGGCCCAGATGTTCAAATTCACAACTGATATTTAAGTGCCTACATTAAAGTGGCATGATTCTGAGTGCATGCAATTACTGTTTAAATCAGTGGGCGTCGCAGGTGCTCAGCGCTGCTAAGACCCAAGGCACTTTTTTAAAAAAAAAAGCAAAATTAAAAGCAAAAAAGTTTTCAAATTTGAAACGTTTACATTTTGCTTTGACCAGCTGCAGTCATAAACAATGGGGAAACAGCTTATTGCTTGTCACCTGATCAATAGGTGAGTGTTCATTGATAGTTTATATTCAATATTTCCTACATAAAAATTTCTTTGCAGTACTCATTTATACTTGCCTGAAAAATAATGTTTAAAATCATTCCATTTCACAGCTGAGGGGAACCGATCTACCAAGAGAGATTAAGTGGGGTCCTGAAGGTCACACAAAGTCTGCAGCAGAAACAGAAATTGAACTCAGCTCTCCTGAGTCCCAGCCCATGCCCTAGCCCCCAAAGCACCTTCCCTTGCCCACTGTGTAATGCACATGGTAAAGTGTGCAAGTATTGTCTTACATTTGTTTACATTTATTCTTGTGTTTTTAGAAATTCTTTATGCTGCTATAAAATATACCCATCCCAAAATAACCTGGAAAGCAGACGGTTGAAATTCAGGAGCTTTCGCGTAGCTGTTGTCACAGAACAGAAGGATGGAAGGAGGTAGGCAGCAGCATTTCTCAGATCAAAACAACTTTTCAAACAGTGAACCAGCCAAGCAAGCACAGGTCACTGTAGAATTTCTCCTAATCAAGAACCAGGGCCCAGTCCAATGCCCATTGAAATCAATCAATGGGAGTCTGTTGACTTAGGTCAGGGGTTCTCAAACTGGGGGGGACCCCTCGGGGGTCATGGGGTTATTATGTGGGGGGGGTCGCAAGCTGTCAGCTTCCACCCCAAGCCCCCCTTTGCCTCCAGCATTTGTAATGGTGTTAAATATATTAAAAAAAAGTTTTTAATTCATAAGGGCGGGGGTGTCACACTCAGAGGCTTGCTGTGTGAAAGGGGTCACTGGTACAAAAGTTTGAGAATTACTGACTTAGGTGGACCTTGAATCAGGACCCCGGTGCAGTAGCAGGCTGTTCTGTTTCTGTAGTTCTTGTGTTCAAAAATAAAAAAAAAAAGTCTAAAATAACCAAATATTTTCAATAGCTATGCGAAACCAAATTCACCCCCTTGTGTAGTTCCCTTGAAGTCAAATTGGCCTCTTATTCAGGGAGGTGTAAATCATGAGTAACTCCACTGAAAATCAGTAAAATTTCACTGGTATAAAACTGATGCAAGTGAAATTAGAATCAAGCTCAATGGATTTACACCAGGAATGAATTTGGCTCAGAAGGTTTCATACCTTATGTTATTACATAAAAAGATATGTGCTCTGAGGCACTGTGCCATGTATGTCTAACAAACAAACTACACCAACCTCGAGGGTGGGTATCACATTCAACTCATCAGCAGTGACATTGTGAAGGAGAGGAAACGCAAAGACAGATCTTGAATGATTGTTCCAGGAAGTGTAAGAATCATCTTTGTGGAGGGATAGTTTCTCCATTCTCTTTCCTCCCCTCTCCTGCCTCTCACTGTCCCATTACATGAGGTTCCTGCATGCATCTTTCTATTTACAAAAAGAAATATTTACTTTAATGTTGCTCCAAGCTTTGGCCACTTAGTTCATTTTATCAGCCATGTATTAGTGTGCTATGTGATCTAATGATTAACTCATATGATATGTTACACGTTGTTAATATATGCTAAACAGATTTCAGTTGTAGGATTATAAGATTGATAAGTATTTAGGAACAATGAATATGCATTAGATATAAAAGTAAAGCAGGACTGAAACGCAAGGCCTACAGGCTGAAGCCTATAAGATTTCAGCGTAGCCATACTAGGCCATAGATTTAGGAATGCTTGACATAAGTAAGTGATCAAAGAATGACTCTATGCCATTAAAGGTCAAAAAACTACTGTAGACATGTGCCAATAGGTGATGTTGTGGAACATTGACTGCAATTTATTGTTCAAGGTCACAAGATACCTTATTGTAACATCTTTTAAAACATCTGTCCTGACCACAGGGTACATGTTGCATACAAATACTATTAAGAACAAGAATAACTACAATCAATCTATGAAAAACAATGCAACCCAATGTTCATGGGATGTGGAAGTACAGAGAAGGAAAGGTGTCAACCCTCTTTTATGCACATGCACAGGGTATCAGCTGTAGTCAACATATATAAAAGAGGATTCCCTGGTTGGGTAAAAGTGGGAAAGAACCTCAGCAGGAACTATCCCCCTACTGCTGATCAGTGGGTGAGAAATCCATCAGAATATCTCTGAGGATGTTAGTATATATTTATAACTTGTGCGTGGGTATTCATTTGTAGGATTTGTGTCTGCTTGCGTAATCATTACCTTACTTGTGACTCTAATAAAATGTGTAATACAGACTAGACTTTGCACTTGTGAATGTATTTGTGGTCACTATTCTGGGTCTTCATGTGTTCTTGAGTCTCTGCATCGGAGACAAGTAGCAGAGGTGACTTTCACTCTGTTGAGCTTGAAACTGTAGCAACCAGATCCAAACCCATGGTGGTGTAAGATAACATCACTCTAAAGCTACAAAGCTCTAGACTTTTGACCACCATGTGAAGAGTTATGACATTTAATATACTGGTTATGTACTGAGCACTGCAAATGTGATAAAGTGTGATATTTTTCAAATTCTATGTAATTTTAACACCAAGCTAAAGATCATCCATCCAGACTCCTCTGCACTTTCAGCAGAAATTTAAAAGCACAATGAAGATTAACTGCCACTATCAAAGCAGCAACATTTCTTCCTCCCCACATCTCCTACTAATCATCAGTTGCAATAGTAAATTAACACACTCACCCCCACACCTCACATTTCCCCCCCACCACCAAAAACAAACAAACAAACAAACAGAAATCCCAAGCCCAATTGCCTCCAATGTCAATTCCAACAGGTAGTCTTTGCAACATGCCTGGAAGGCCACTAGGTCTGGGCTAATTAGGATGGGGGTAGGGGGAAGAACATATCAAAGGAAGATTTAAATGCGCTAATGGACATTAGTATCACTGACTGGATGCTAAGAAAATGAAGTCTGGATGCCTTTTGTAAGATGTTTAAGACATCCTAGTAGCTGTTAAATACATTAACTCAGTTTTCATCCTTTAGTTTGTTTTTGAATTTCAAAGTCCAGCTGGGAATATTACCAAGTGTGAAGTCCTTGAATTCTACAGCACTGGGATCTCTCTGCTGTCTGAAAACCAGGCATAAGAAGAAAGAGATAGAGCTATATTTACTAGTCACCTAAGGGACTCACATGCATTCTATAGTCTAGCAAGTGTATGGGATACATAAATATACATCATCATGCACTGCATGAAAAAGTATGGGCCCACACCAGCACTCAGTGAAGTCAATGGGAGTTTTGCCATTGACTTCAGTGTGATGCACAGCAGGCTCTCTATATGGTTTAATATATTTATAAATAATGAGACATGTTAAGCACATCAGAAGTAGGAAGCAGAGTCCGTAGGCCATCAGGGTACAAAGAGGCAAAGCTTCTTCAAGACTAGGGAAAGCTGCGAAGAATTGCGGGATTCTAACAAAGCTAGGTAAGTGGGCAACATAAAATGGCAATGTGATTTGGTGTAGATTAGTGAAATATAGTGCATGTTAGAAGGTAATTTTTCTACTACTTATATGCATTGGCAGGTTCTGAAGATGATGCAACCACTCAGCAAAAGAAATTAGCTGTCTCTGCAGACAGGTGAATGAAGATATGGAGTGGAGATCAAATGGGCAGTGGAGATTAAAAAAAAAAAGAGAGAGAGAGAGAGAATGAGATGTTTGTCTGTAGTAAAATGGGACTAGAGAATAATACCAAAAGGTATCATGACTAGGAACGAGTAAGTCTTGCATAGTTCCAGGTTTTGCAAGCCCCTCAAAGTAATGTTTATGTCTGCAAAACTAGTTTGACTGCACAGACCTTATTTTTCTGTAATTTAAAGCCCTGTTTTTTCAAGGAAGGTTCAATTTAAAAAAAAATAAAAACATGTTTTTCTAGCTGAATGTATGACAGAGGAGAAACCCCCAAAAGCTAAACTTGCACAACAGATGTTCTTTATGGGATGTATACTGCACACGCACACACACTTTTTCCTACTGTCTTTGTTTTTTCCCCCACTGTGCCCACGCTCTGCTCCATTTTTCACCCTCTTTATTCTGTGGTTGTTTTTCCCTCTGTCACTTTTTTGCTCCTTTCACCCTCCTGCCCAATTTCCTCTAAGTGAAACACAGCCCGATTAAGGCTGTTCCAGCCCACCTCTAAAACCAACAATGTGCAAGTCAGATCAAAATTAGGCATCCATCCCCCATTCTAATGTAAAATAAATGTTAAGTCTTCAAATACCAGGCTAGATCCCCAGCTGGTGTAAATAGGCACAGCTGCACTAACCAGAATGGAGCTAGGCCCATTCACACCAGCAGATGGACGTAGCGCATTATGCTCAGTTTCAGTCACGCTGTGACACAGCGCATGTTGCTGCTCCTCCTTGGCGATCATAGGAACTGCTCAGACTCTCTTCTTTTAATGGCCATTCTGTATAATTTATTTGAGTCCTCTCCACCAGCACCCGTACAGTGCAATACTACAGTCCTAATCCCTATGAACTCCAGGCCCTGTTTATCAGGGCCCTGAGAAGACTCTTGGACTCTTCTTCAGTGTGGTCCCAGCTAGCTAGGACTCCCTGTCTGGCCTCTCTTCCCAATGCTGCCTTTCTGCCTTTTATCAAGCTAGTCAGCTGATGGACCAATTAATTCCTTAACTCACCCAGCCTCTCTATCTGATTAGCTAATTCCTCCCTACTTCCTCAATCATTCATCACTGGGGAAAAATTCAGGCTACAGGGATCAGAGGGCTGAACGACCCACCAGGTCTCAGCACTCTGACACACTCCTCATCTCAAAAAAGACAAAGCAGAAATAGAAAAAGGCCCCAGAAAGGCAATTGAAATTAATAGGGACAAAGATGGCTTCAATACAGAGAAATAATAGGAAGACTACGAGTTTCAGATCTCATTTACACTTGTGGGAATCCAAAGTAATTCTACTAAATTATGTCACAGGTGTCTATGGAGTCACTCCAAATTACCCCCTGTGTAACTGAAATCACAATCTGGCCATAGACACACCATTGCGTGATGGGAATATTATACTTATAAGCGATTCTGCGATTAGAAATATACTCCCTAAGAAAATATTCTATTATCCATGCTGTAATTTAATGACCCATTAGAAACTTGTAAGAGATATGTAGAATTCATTGTTTCTGGTTTTATAGCACAGCTGATATAGTAAGTATTACATATTAAAAATATATAACATACAAAGCCTACACTGAAGTTGCAAAATCAAGCCCTCATACGTTAGGAATACCAGAATTAAGATTCTCTGTGCAACCTTAATTCACCTCCCCTTCCTGCCTCCCCCTTTGTGCACATGCATTATGTTATAGTCTTTAATTACATGGTCCCAGACTGTTTGGATGGATGGTGCTCACTCACTTAATGTGGCCCCATGACTTATGTAGTGCACAGCATCCAAATCCTGCACTAAATAAACAGAATGATACAATAGTGATAGGCACCATAGAAAAACTCGTGAGGAAATTAATAAGAGTGCTTCACAAACATTAATGAATTATCTTCACACAACCCCTCTGAGGTAAGGAGACATTATTATTCCCAATTTGCGGGAACTAAGGTACAGAGAGATTAAGGCCAAAATTCTCCACTAGTTTTGGATGCCCAATTTAAGATGCTTGGGACCTGAGTTTTCAGAGTTTTTGACAGCACATTACAGCTCCCATTGACTTTTCAGATATAGCTGTGGGTGCTCAGAACTTCTGGAAATCAGTGTAAGAATTGGCAGGACCTGAATGCAGGCCTGTAGGCCTACCAGACAACCCAACATCCCCACACTGCCACCCAGCAGCAACTGTAAAATGGCCACTTCCTGTGACCCACAATCTGCAGAAGTTGCACGCCATGGGAAGTTCTGCCTTAAGTGATCTGACAGGCAGTTGTCGTAGCGATCTCTGATTGGCTCCTTGATCCTATATAGGCCCATGGGGCATACCAGGAAGTGTCTGGGCAACAATATGGATCCTTAGTTCGGTGTCATGACTTCCCTGCTTCTGAACTGCTGGTATTGACCTCAGCTCTGACTTGGATTCTAACTGCCGATCAATCCTCAGAACCCCAACATGGAACCTGATACCTGGTATTGATCTTCAGCCTGATTCCTGAATCTGTCTCTGACCCAAAACTTGACTCTTGACTCTGATATTGGCTTTGAGCCCTGGCTTCAGTTCCTACTTCTCAAGCTCCTGCCAATAGCCCTGTCTGCCTTCCCCCCTGACAATCAGACCCCAAGGTCTCAAGTCGGGCATCCAGAAAATGAGGATCACCTGGGCCCTGACAGCAAGGAGTAATTACAGTTCCAGTAGTCCTGCCGAGGCCCTGCACTCTGGGATGGAGCATCCCTAATACAGCTGAATCTTTGGCTCATGTAGCTGCCATACACTAAGTCTCTACTGAGCATGTACAGACAGATTTTTTCAGCGATGTAGAGCCTGGCCAAAACCTAGGCAAATGTTCACAGAGACAGTAAAAGCTCAGCCCTAATAACAGGAATATCCTGCTGCCAGATTTCAAGCTGCTGTTCCAAAACACAGAGGCATGAGAACTGCTCAGTGAAACAATTGCAAGAATTTTTAAACATTGGCAAAACAACCTTTTCTCCCATCTTATTCGGAGAAATGGCTGAACTATTTTTGCTGAAATGATCCAAAAGAATTCAGTCAGAGGCAGATACCTGCCATGGAAAACTTCAGCCTGAATGACTGAAGTTTGGCAAAGTTATAAGCATCTGATATGAGAGTCTATAAATGAAATGTGTTAGGCAACCTTAGCTATAGGTGTCACTACCAGCTCTGTCTATAACAACATTTTAGCTCAGTCTCCATGCCCTTCTTGGCCTCTCTTCTAAGACTACCAAAAATTAGCTCCCTATTATATGGGAGACTGTGTGATGTATTACTGTACATCTATGCACGTCTCACATAGCACATTTGTCATACAACTATATGCCCATTAATTTTCTCCATCAATTTATTACTTTATATTTACATTACCAATTGAGAATACCTACCGTAACTCATGCAAAATGTAAAATTACAAAATAAAAAAGATGGCCCAATAACCAGGTGGAAATATCCCTACATGTGTCCAATTTTGCCACAGTTAAGCACCGTCCTTGAGAGCTGATCACTTTAGATAGCTTACTGCTAGAGGAAAAATTTGGAATTGGGGAGGAGGGGTCAGTCAACGTTTGCAACAGGATAGTATCGCCTCACAAAATATAGTCACTATTTCAGATACTTATATGGCCCCATTACTACAGGATCTACACGCCTTACAAATGTTCATGTATTTATCTTCACAACATCCCTGTGAGGTAGGAATGTATTAGTATCCCCATTTTACAGATGGAGAGCTAGCCACTTAGTGTATATCTACAGAGCAAGCAGGAGCCAATGACAGCAGGTGTCAAAGCCAGTGTCTACTGTGCTAAAAATAGCTGTGTAGATCTTCAGGCTTGGGCTAGAGCTCAGAATCTGAAGCCTACCCTCCTTCCTAGGCTTCAGACCCTGAACTCCAGCCCAAGTCTGAATGGCTCCACAGCTATTTTTAGAGCCATAGCATAAGCCTGAGTAAACAGACCCAGGCTGTGAGATTTGCTGTCATGGGATCTCATGACCGGGAAAGGTCCCCACGCCCAAATGTCTACACTACAATGTTATGGCCCTGCAGCCTGAGCCCAAGTCAGCTGACACAGGTCAGCTGCAGGTGTTTTATTGGGTATGTGAAAACTGATCTACATCACAGGTTCTCAAGATAGGGCTCACGACCAAGTTTCAGGGTGGTGTGATCACCCTTCTTTTTTTGTAGCTAAATGTACGGAAGTCTCCAAATTATTTACTTTTGTAACAGGAGGAGGAAGTCAAGACCCATTGGTCTACCCAGTACAGATAAACTCATCCATATTAACTGAGCAATATAGTTCATACTTACTGGGAGTTTGGGGTAGTTGGATTAAATGTGGACACAAATATGTCCATAATTACATCACATTAAAGCAAGTTTCTGTAGTACAGAAATGAAATCTTGACCACCAACACTGCAGTCAACCTAAATACCTTTGAGAATCTGGGCCAAAGTAACTCACTAAAGGTCACGCAGTGATGCAGGAATTCTGTCACAGAGCAGGGGACTGAACTTGGGACATTCAAGCCCCAGGCTAGCAGCCTTAATATACGATAACCCACCTTCCCCATAACCAGGTCACAGTTCTTGAAAGATTATTCGTATTTCATGACTAGTTGCCAGCAAGTCTTGGACTCAGTTGAAAATAAGTTGTACAGCAATGGAAAGACAAGGGGAACAGTTGAAAAAATAAAGTTTCACAAGTCTGTGGTATTTTACCTAGGGCTATAACTTACTGAAAGAGACGTCTGGTTGTTTGTTTTTGCTGCATTGCAATATGCTGACCAAGTCATATCCGAGAGATCAAAACAATAACACCTACCACTGAAAGCACCATAACTGCTTAATTATACAAGGTAGGGTTATCACATTGCTGATGTCTAAAGCTGCTTAAGCCCATCATCTGTCTTGGAATGCTTTTACCTCTTCTTGAATGATTTCTCTCTATCATAAGCAGTGATGGTCAAACCTCAAGCAGTCTCATAAACCTCCAGAGATTCTGGGGAAGTTGAAGCTAAAATTGAGTCCCTCTTACACCATTTGAATAATATAAAGTGATGTAAGTCACTGATTTTTTAAAAAATAACAAGATGAAATAGTTTGTTTTTTAACTATGTGTTTGTTATACCCTAAAGAAATGAGAACTGTTTTAATATTTGGTATTTGCCCTTTGTTTATTTAAAAGGCCAGTCTTATTCATAAAAGCAGCGAAGAGACCTGTGGCACCTTATAGACTCAGGCCTTGGCTACACTTGCAAATTTGCAGCGCTGCAGCAGGGTGTGAAAACACACCCTCTCAGCGCGCTGCAGTGCTCAGCGCTAAGCGCCCAGTGTGGAAAAGCCCCCAGCGCTGGGCGCTGCCCGCAGTCCGCTCACGGGGAGTGGAGGTGGAGAGAGTGGACAGTGTGCTGGGAGCTCTCCCAGCGCTGGCGCTTTCATTCCTTACGCTTGCGGCGGCTGCGCAGGCAGCAACACTGAGAAGTGCCTAACAGACGTATTGGAGCATGAGCTTTCGTGGGTGAATATCCACTTCGTCGGATGCAAGACTAACATGGCTACCCCTCTGACACTTGATTATTCATGTATGTGCCATTGTTTATGCACATTTTTATTTTAAAAAATTGCAAGCCTCTAGCCAAAAAAATTGTTTTTAGATAAAAAACAAGAAAGTGGTAGTATTATATCAGCTGCCTATACTAAGGCCCAGAAATTACACTAAGGCCCAGGAACTACATGACAGCAGGAGCAGTATTCTCCTCAGCACCATATATACAAGGTGTCAGATCCCCTTGTTTTCAAACAGCTGATCCCTCTTAGTAATAGTGTCTTACTTGTTAAAAGAAGCTAATATGTTTCTTTGGGCACAGCAGAATGCAGAGGTTGAAGGCAATAAACAATACATGCTGCAATATGGGTGAACTAGGGATGATTAAGAAACTTGATCTTATAAATTTTAAAAGACAAATGACTACAACTGTGTAATCCAATCTACACTCTCCCCAAAAATGGAGAAAGGCAGACAGGGAGACAAATTGTAAGAGTTTTGCCATATCAACAAGCAATTCTAAGTTGTCTTTTGTGCTCTCTCTTGCCAAGTAGAACTGATCAGGAGAGAAAAATTCCTCCATAGAAATTTTTTTCCTCTGCTTGAAAAATGTTGACTTTTCTGTGAAAAATCAAAACCTAAAAAATTCCAGTGGAAAAATAAAAAATATTTGGAAATACTACCACATGGGATCATGAGGAACCACTGTGAGCCACCGAAGCGGGGATCATAGGGGATGAGGTATGGCCAGTGAGCCCCGCTCATAGAGGAGAATGGAGGCATGAGTCACCCACAGTACAACTCCCAAGGTACAGCAGTGGCATTTCTGAATCAAAATTTTCAGTTTTCAGTCAAAATTTTGCCATTTTTGGCTGAAAAATCAAACATTTGGGGGTTGGTGTTCAGTTTTTTGACAAAAATTTAAAATTTCCACAGAAAACACACTTTTCTCAAAAAATAGATTTGTCAAAAACCCAATTTTCTGTCAAAGGACAGTTTTGATGGAAAATTTTGATCAGTCATATTGCCAATTGCCAGCTCCTAAATACAGAGGGTGTCCCACACTCTGGCTTATCAGCTTAAATTAAATGCCAGTTTGGTGCTTTCCATGTAGGATTACTGTACAGAGTACATATTGTCAATACTCAGAGAGTCCATTTATGTTATCCCATCTTCTATGTCCTGTTTTTCCCCACCATAACCTTCATGCTTGTTCCTCAGACATCTACTACACCATCTTTTCCCAGTTACAGTAGCACCATCATCTTTCTCAGAAGAGGAAAACGATGATGTATAACATGCAGATGACCATCCCCCCTCCAGAAATACTGACCTGATATGCAGCATCTTGTAATTAGACAACACAGCCTGTACCACATCCTTTGTAGTCCAGAGCAGGGACACCATGACCCTGGCAATCTGCTTTTGCCAGAGTACACAAAATAGACTGATGGTTCCAAGCAGTAGATCATGTGGGCTCCCATTAGCAGTGTCTGGTTGTGATGATGAACCTATGTTGGTGCTATGATGTTGGGATCATGCCCTGATACTTGCATGAGGCCTAAATGTGTCTTTTTGGCAGGTCCTGTTTGCTCTCTCTACTGCTACCTTGCCTCTTCACCATGTGCGCTGTTGACCCACAAAGAAAGGTACAAACAGAATGGTACTAAATTAACACAACAGAAGGACAAACTTGTTGGAATGGTACCCAGTTCTTTGGCCAGAACCCTGACATAGGGGCTATCAGAGTGATCTAACATGCCATTCCAATCTAAGACTATGAACAAATGCCCAGGCACAGTTACAAATTTGTTTGTGACAATAACTCTGGCAAAAGGTGATAAGGTATCAAAAAGTGGAGAACGGTACATTCAGTAAAGGCAGTTGCTAGAGATATAAAATATTAATGTATATGAGATGGAATGCAGTGATTAAGATCACCACAGTACTATTGGGACTGTGTCACCCAAACCCAGACCTGTCATAGGTTGTCAGCTCTAGTTGGCTATGCTGGCTTTACTGTGCTAGAGAAATTCTCAGCTGGTCCGCTGTGACAAGACTACATACCCTTTGTACCACTCTGGTATAGCTGATGAAACTATGATGGAGTGTCTGACTCAGTAGAATTAGCACAGATGGCTCAAAGGGGAAAGTCCCTCAATCCCTAGTCTCGCAGATAAATTCTAAAGAGATTGTTAAAATTAGGCCTTCTCAGTCAGTCTGGGCTATGGATCAACCTGGTCTTATTTATGGGATTCTTCTGTCTACCTCCTCCATGGATTCTCTCTCTTTAGGATCAAATGTGGGCTGACCATCTATTCATCTTTTTAGATATTCTTTTGTCTGCATATATGACCAATGCAGTGGTGACTTCTGAATTATTATCTACAGAGGCACTGAAAAAGACATGAAAGAAGGAGAGCTAGGAGATTGGGTGGGTAATGCACCATAGTCTACATAAAATTTAAAAAGTATGAAAGCCAATCCTCTATAGGCTTCTCTGTCATTCATGAGTCACGTTTCTGGGGCTCACTGACTTAATGAAAGTCATTGACTGGAGACAGTCCCCTGGATCAGGCTCCTGATCATTAAATCATCTTCAGGCTTCTAATTCTGCCTGTAGCTTTGTTTCTAGTGCTGGCCTGGTTCCTCTGTTATATCATATTTCTACTCTCTCTCTGGACTGCTCTATGGATTTAGAAGGCAAGGGAACACAATGTATTCTGCCTCAGGAAACACTGATATAAAGTCAGGATGAAAAAAGTGCAAGCCCTGTTTTCAGGAGCAGGGCCTATTTAATTTTAGACAGTCTGCCTATGTCAGGTGGGCTACCAGACCAATCAATCAATCAATAAATAAGGCATGAAACCTAAAAAATCTTCCATGTTTACAAAGCAGCAAAAATTAATCAAATAAACCAGTCACCAAAACTCCACACCAAAGAGTTCCTTAATCTCTAAAGAGTTCCTTAATCTCTATCAGCCCTATAGATGGGTTTCTTTTATATATTTCAGACAGTTTACTGCATGAATATTAGTCTAGCAGTCATTCGTTAGTGTGTAGGCGGGACCGCCAGTGGGCAGAGACAGTGAGAAATGAGCCTCCAGGAGTTGCTGCTCAATTTAGAAAATCCTCTAACAAGCAGTTATGAAGATTGAGGTCATTTTCAAAGTTATTAGAGCTACAGTCAGCTGCTTCCCAGACATCTTTAACGGAGCTACTGTTAAAATTGATGATCCTGAAGTGTGACCTACCTTTTGTCTTAGATTTGCTTATGAAATCCATATAATTATGTATATGTTCTTGGTTTTGGGTGGGCACTGGGGACATGAGGTGAGGTGTTCCCCTTAAGTCAGCATTTAGGTACATCATCCACACAGCCACCACCAATGCTGTAGCTGTTCTGTAGACTGAAGATTTCTGGCACCTTCCATGAGCACCAGATGGACTAGAATTGATCTTAATGCACAGTAAGTGACCGTGATCAAACAAATTATCCTAAAGTGTATGAAAAGCAATGTGCCGCTAGTCTTATAATTGAAATGTTCCTTAGGCACTGAGAAGGGATCGGAGTTTTGGAAATTCTACCGAATGATACCATTCCAAATTCTGAATGCTAGTGTGCTGATACCTGAAATTGCTCAAAGAGGAGGGATGTTCTAAGTAAAGATTTAAATACAGATCACAAATGAGTTCTCAGAATGCAATAAGTTGTTTGGAATTTCAGAATGCTGTCCACCACCTTCATGCTTAAATGGCACATCTTCATCGTTATGTCTTGGGGCAGGATTGCAGGAGCTGGTGCTCTTTAGCAATTCTTGTGATCCACCTCTCCAGCATTGCCACCCAAACAAGCTCTATTCTGAATTACAAAAACGTAAACACACAGGTAGGTACATGCAATAATCTCTACAGTAGAACCTCAGACTTACAAGCATCTCGAGAATGGAGGTTGTTTGTAACTCTGAAATGTTTAACTCTGAACAAAACATTATCATTGTTCTTTCAAAAAGTTTACAACTGAACATTGACTTAATACAGCTTTGAAACTTTACTATTCAGAAGAAAAATGCTGCAAAAATTTTAACCATCTTAATTTAAATGAAACAAACATCGAAACAGTTTCTTTACCTTGCAAATCTTTTAAACTCCCCCCCCCTTTTTTTTAGTAGTTTATGTCTAACACAGTACTGTACTGTATTTACTTTTTTTTCTCTGCTGCTGCCTGATTGTGTACTTCCAGCTCCAAATGAGGTGTGTAGATGGTCAGTTTGTAACTCTGGTGTTCATAACTCTGAGGTTCTACTGTACATAATTTGCTCCTTGGTCATTGTCTAGTCCTATTATGCAAATCTGAAACATGCATTTATGGAAATGAAAGGCCTTTGATGAAATAATAACTGTTGTAAGCCTGTAAGCACAGCCAATAAAGAGTTTAGCAATCAAACTGGCTACCATATTTAAAAGTGATAAACAGATTATGGAATTAGCACAATAAGAGCCAGAGTCTTAGCTGGTGTAAATTAGTGTAGCTCTGTTGAAGTACATTAGCAGATCTCCATTGACATCAATAGAGCTACACTAATTTACACAAACCGGATCTAGGCTGTTTTCTTAATTCTTTTAGAGACTCAAATCTTTTGTACAAAAAGCAGTGATCTCATGCATTCCGGAAATGCATTTGTAAGACTTAAGTATGATTTTTGGTATTGCGAGGCAAGGAACTAAAGGACCAGTTTCAGAGAGGCATAGGATGACTTCAATCCAGCAGTCCTTAATTAGGCAAAATTCCCAATAAAATCAATAGGATTTTTGCCCAAGACAGGCTCAGAGACTTAGATCAATGTTAGGAAATAAAGAGCCTGTCTACAAGGACATTTAATTCACAGCAAACTGCGATGTAAATCTACCCTACACTAGTCTTCTGTGCACTAACTCTCTGTGTGGACCCTGTTGCCACACAGTAGAAGTTCCCTAGTGTGCTTTAATCTACTCCCATTTCAAAGTGGGGTAGAACATTTCACACCAACTCACAGGATGTTGCCTGTTCACTGTTTTTGCAAGATCTGGGAAAACAGCAATTTTAACTAACAAAATTTTGGAACAATTTTGAGTGACAAAGCCTCGCTCCTCCCCCTCACACATATTTATTTTGAAATGCACCAAATTATTTGTGACGCTAGATGGGGAGCTGAAAGTCATTGGATATTCAGAGCTCAGTGTGCCTCAGAATCTCAATCTGAATCATACAAGCATACCTACCATAAGGTGCTGAGGACCTGATTTTGATCTCATACTATTGTAAATCAGGAGTAACCCCAAGAACTTGAGTAGAGTTACACCAGTTTAAAACTCCATAAGGAGATCAAAACCAGGTCCAAGGAGATTATATATATATACACACATACACACACACACACACTATATTATTATTATTAAGCACTTTCATAAAAGTTCCTAACAAATATGAATCTCCCTGTGAAATAGATAAGTATTATTATTCCCAATGTACAAATTGTGAAACTGAGGCAGAGATATTAAACAATTTGCCTAGGGCTACAGAAGGAAGTTTGTGCCAGGTTAAAATAATAGAAGATCCCAATTTCCAATCTTGAGTTCAGACCACACCTTTCTCTTAGATCAGTGAGCCTCAGACTGAGACTAGGGAGCCGCAAGTAGTTCTTTGATGTGTTTTCTGTGGCTCTTTAATATCAGTGTGATATTAAAACACTATAATTGAATTATTAACCAATCAGGATGATTTTACTATGTTATTAACCAATTGTAGAATACTTGGTCAGTCATTTTGCTGTGCGAATATTATATGTATGAGTGCACAGAAGGTGCCCTACCTTTTAGTTCCTGTTATTATGCAACTTTGCTACTTGTTTTCCAAAATTAGTATCACTGAGAGTAGCTGCTCCAGATAGATGACTCTTTTGTATACAGTAACATTCTTGTTACTACAGCTTGTCCTAAAGTGTGCAGCATTTACCTCTGGGAGGGACACGAAGGACTAACTGGTTCATAAAAGATGTGTCAATTACAATGTGGAGGCCTATAACAGCACATGGTGAAGCTACTGAGGGGGGATGTGATTGTTTCACTTTCCTGAGTTTGGGAAAAGCTGCATTTGTAATTAGGAGGGGAAAAAATCATGACTATTCATTCTCAATTTTAATAAACGTAATTTTTTACTCCTCTTGCATTCGCTTGCCAGGAATATTTTAGCCAATGAGCTTATGAATGGAAGTTTTAAGCAAAACGATGGAGACTGCTCACCGAAAGCATTTTGAGTTCATACTGTTTTGCACCAGCAACATGAATCTAGGACAAGCTACTTTCACCAGCCCAGGAACAGAACCACACTATGAGACTGTGTGCGCAATCAGAACACCTCAAATTTTGAATATGTAATAGAATGAGCTGTCCATGCACAAGCTAAACTAGGAAGTTGCATATCACTTTTTGCATAGATGGTGGTCATGATTAGGGTGACCAGATGTCCCAATTTTATAGGGACAGTCCCGATATTTGGGGCTTTGTCTTATATTGGTACCTATTACTGCCCACCTGCTGTCCCGATTTTTCACACTTGCTATCTGGTCAGCCTAGTCGTAATCCATTCATAGTGTATATTCTAAAAAATTTCAAACACTAAAAAGGATAGAACCTATACTTAGTGGCTGTGCCACTGTCTCACTGAGTCTCTTTAGTCAAGTCACTACTGAACTTTTCTGTGCTCAATTTTATCCATGGATTTCACTTCACACTATGGGCCAAATTTTTTAAGGCATCTAGGCACTTAAAGATGCAAATAGGCCCCTACTGGGATTTTCAAAAGCTCCTAGGTGCTTAACACCAATGGAAATCCCACTAAGGGCCTACCTTTAGGCACCGAGATACCTTTAAATATCTGGCCCATAGTGCCTGATGCAGAGTCTGTTAAGGTCTTTGGAAAGCCTCCCATTGACTTTAATAGACTTTGCCTCAGTTCCTTAAGTATCAAGATGATAGACACCTTAGAAATAGAACCGGGTAAAAAATTTTGTCTGAAACTCTTCCCTCCCTCTACCCCACCAGAAAAAAAAAATCAGGTTGACCTAATAATTGTATGTCTTTGTATAAAATTCACTGAAGTGTTTTGATCAAAAAAAATCTGAAAAAATCTTGATTTGATTTTTCAGTTCAAAGCAACTTTTCTTTTCAAAATTTGCTTCAATGTAATTAAAAATACAAATGCATTTTTAAAAGCTCAAACACAAAACAAAAGGTTTCATTTTGGATTGAACAAAACTTTTTTTTCCTCCAAATTTTCTAAATGGCCAGCACAGCAAAAAAAATCTGTTATTCACACAGCTCTACTTATAAATACCTATAATAGAGGGATCCATCTGGACATAAC
Source organism: Mauremys reevesii (assembly GCF_016161935.1). Classification (NCBI taxonomy): domain Eukaryota; kingdom Metazoa; phylum Chordata; order Testudines; family Geoemydidae; genus Mauremys; species Mauremys reevesii. Next base: position 169,538,429 of record NC_052624.1, on the reverse strand, counting down.
TTGATCACCTGTGCTCAATTTTCCCATCTCTAAAATGAGGCTAACACATATTTACTCATCTCTATAGAAGAGATAATAATACTTAAAGCAATTGCTGTGATGATTAATTAGCTAATGTTTGAATGGTGATTTGAAAATTTAAAGCACTACATAACCGCTAAGTATTATTACTAAGTTAAGCCAACTGTCACTAATGGCAGATAGTCTGGTCTTTGCTGCTTGTTGACATTAGCCCAATTATAAATAATGGGTTCCATAAAGTCTAGAATATGTCATCTATGAAGAAATTAATGTATATTAAGAGGAATAAAGTGATGTATTATCATGCATTATTGAATCCTTTTATTGGATTCTTTGAATCTTAAATTAATGGCCTCTAAACAATTTCCCTTTCTACATTCATCCCACTGGAAAGCAAATAAGCAATACATGCTCATTTCACTCACCCCTCCCTCCACTAGCCACTACAGTTAGCATATTTCATCCTTTTCATTCTACCTGACTCCATAAGGTATTCAGTGAATCCACATTTCTATTACTTTGATCCTAGAGCCATATAATATAGGGTCAACGGCAATTGAAGCCACCCCTATGAGTTTAAATAATTAACTTGTTCAGTAAACAATGGGGAAAATAGAGAGAGCCAGGTTGTGGCTGGTATTGTGCAGGGGGAAGAGAGGATAAGGAACCTTCCTTTGCCGTGGAGTGGCTCAGGTAAGGCTCAGCATAATTACAATCTGATGGTGGGACACAAGGACAGCAGCACACCCCAAAATGGGTGAGGACCAATGGAGATGGGGTAGCCAGTGCCCCAGCCCCCTCTGCATTGGCCCACATAGCAGGACCAGCAGCCTATGAAGGGGTGGACCAGCAGACATGCTCCCCTGGTGTGCTGGGCAGCTCAGATTGGAATTTTACTCAAGGCTTCTTTGCAATTTAATCCATGGTAACTGGTCTGCAGGTGTCAAAATGCACGGGACTTGACATACTGTGGTGTAAACAATATACCAATGTTTATTGCTCAGGTCTTTTAATGTAGTCCTATTACCTATTAACTATAAAACATCCTGCAGTCATCAAGGTGCCAGCTATGGACGGTGTCCCACTGACTGTGCTATTGCTAAAGTAGTCTAGTCCATTTAATGAGATTGTTTAGATACAATCAGGCTGTATTAAACTGACATCCTTCTGTTTAATATACAGAGCTGGTAACGAGCTCTATCCTTATGCAAAATGAGCACTCCATTTAAAAAACTTCATGGTATGCGCAGGCCTCTGGAATCACGTAGACAAAACATTACCCTGTAACATTCTCAGTAACTGTACTTTTTTTTTCCTTTTCAACTATCTAAACAATCACCAGTACTTACTAGTTCTATTTTGACAGAACTGGTTTAACACATAATCAAAGAAATATACAGCTTAATCTTTTTGATCATTATAAGAATGTCATCAGCATACCACAAATATTGCAATAAGTACTTGTATCACCACAAAGAAACATGAACCCTTAAATATTGAATCAACATGTTTGCTAAGCAGGAGTGTAAGGTCAAATCATCAGAAACCCTTCCTCTGAAGATATAATAGATCCTCAAAGTAAAACACCATGTACTCTTAAGACTCAATTCTTCCAGGTAAGATGACTTCACAGGCCAAATTCTACCCCAGTGTACACCCCATTCAATCCAACTGATTGTCTGCAGAGCCCAGGGGCAGTTCTAACAGATGGCCAGGTCAGCAAATGCTAATTGGGCTGCTCACCAGCTAACATGAACAAAGAGCTGCAGGCCTTAGAAAGTCTGCAATCCTCCCAACAAAACTGGCCTTTATTCTGGATTCTGCTCCTCCCCTTTTCTTCCCATTGTCGGGTCCATTTCCAACCCCCTTCCCTCCCTTCTGGACAACTCAATTACACCACATTGGCTTTTCAACATGCCCACCTCTAACAGGCCTCTCGCTTCTTTGATTTGAGGGTATGGGAAGAAAATTGCTCCCTCAGAAGAAATTCCCTCCCCTGGTGGGGGGGGAGGGGAGAAAGACACTTCTTGATGGAAAATATGCCCCCCCGCCCCCACACATATTTCATGGGTGGAGGACGGGAAAAATCAGAATCCCCTACTTTTATTGGTCTTGTTCCCTTCTCTGGAAAGAAATGTTCCCAGACAAGCAGTCCCTGCTACCTTCTCCATCACTCATCCCTTCCTAGGGAGAAAAGGAAAGGCAACTTGTAATGGGGGATGAAAATATTGAAAGAAACGAATACGGCTTGAGAGAAGAAAATTATAATCCTCATCTCCTGGCTTGGAGGGTGGAGGGGAAGAGTCAGGGAAACTCAAAGAGAAAGTGTGTGTGTGTGTTTGTACACACACGCACATTTGGTGGATGGGTATATATTTTAATGAATTAAGATAGAGTAATGGAATGAGAATCCCTATATAGAAATAATTTCTTCCCTGCCTATAATATTATTGTGTTTGAGCAATTATTGCATTATAGTACATGGTTTATGGTTATTAGCTTAAAGATATTGGCTAAAAATACACATGAAACATGATATACATATGCACACAAATATATGGCCTGATCTTGCCATCTTTCTGTGTATGTAACTCTCAGAGATCTTTGTGTACAATTGCACTGCAGGCCATAAATCTGATTTCTGTTTGAGAAAAGAGAATAACTGGAAGAACAAGATGTATCTTTGCACTCTGAGGGCAGAATCTGTTACACTAAGTACTGCTGTTACAGCAGATATTTGTGGATGGGGTTTTAATATCAGTGTTTGTGCCAAATATGACCAGGGCTTTATTCAAGCCCCAGTGTACACAATCATCAGTATTTATTGGTGTTAATTGTTAATAAGCAGTATTATCAGTATTGATATTTTATTTTTATGTATGACTTACACAGTGCCCAAATGTTTCTGGGCACAGTATAATGGAAGTCAGAGCTCCAGCCCCACAGAATCTGCCGTCTAACTTACAGTGTTGCCATTTCCAAACATTCAAAATTCATGAGTCAGACTGCCAAAAGATCATGAGACTGCCTTAAAAATCATCATGAAATTTTAAAAAATAATAAAACTGGTGATTCTCTTTATTTGCCTTCTAGTTTTTGAGCTTTTAGGTTACATGCAGGTCACATTTTCAAGCTTTTCTCCATAGCAATAGAAATAGAATTGGTATCTGATTTGATGTTATGATATTCCAAAATTTGTTTTCATTTCAAATCTCGGGGGGAAAAGTCAAAATTTCCCACAGAATGAAAATTCCTAAAACTTCTGATTTAGCACTATTGAAACATTTTGTTTTGATAATGCTGAAAATATATATAATACTGATTCTGCATTGACTACTTCATGGGTGGAGCCCAGAACACACACAGAGCCCAGATGAAGTCAATGGGGCTCCATGCAGGCATAGAGGTCTGTCCACACAATTCTCAATGCAGGATCTGGACCTAAGTTTCAATCTATCATCTTCCTCGCTTCACCTATCCACTGTGCAATACTTGATGGGGGTCACTTCACCAGTGTTCTACCTGGATTGGTTCATCCAGCCACTCTCAAGTTTCCATTTTAATTTTGGGTGCAAACCCACAATCTTATTGTGAGACTCAATTAGTAGTTTTGACTGAGTTTTATCTGGTTTTACTATACCATACCAATCAGCAAACATCACATAATTCTGAAGCAAAATCTCAACTAGCCCAAATCTCAATTACTAAAAATTACGAACAATATTTTGGTGTACATTAAACTGAGCCTGAGTTCATGAGAAGAATTTGGAAGTATGGACAAATCATATAATGAACATGGTGCAGTTCAAATCTGTCCTGAAACCTGATGAACTCTGACTGGTTTCCAGTTTTATTATAAACATTTCTCACAACACTGCTCCCCACTTCTTTTGTTACTGGACACAGAGTAGTATACAGACTTAGTGCTATGGGCCCAATTCAGCAGGTTATTTAAGATCTATAATCTACTTTAAATTATTCACCTTAGGTATCTTGCTGAACTGGGCTTATGTGAGAAATAATTAATATGCAGGTGAAACTGCTGAGTCAAAGTAACATATCTAAAATATGAATAAGCAAGATATATAGTGCATATAAATTTTCCCCCAATTTCTTATATCCTACCTCTGACTATTGCAATCACAAATTATACACAGCCCAGAAATAATGTATTCTTGGCTAATGTATATTGCAACATATTGCTGCTAGAATTACACAATGTTGTGCCATGTTTCACACACCTCTCAATGAAATGAAAACTATGGCACAAATAGAACTGAATAAACAGTGGGGGGAAAGCTCTCTGTACAGTCATTCGAATTTGAAAGACAATGTCACTTTGAAAGCATTGGTGACCCTCTCTGGTTTGATTTTTACAGATATTTGACCACTTGAGTTTTATTAAGTGTTAAGATTTACTAGTGCAAATACATGCAAAAGATAAGTGTTAAGATGTAATGGTCAAATATATACACTGGAAACAAATTTAGAATTGTACATTTAGTTGGTAAATTCGAAATTTGTAATATGTGTTGGGTTGATTTGTTTCATGTCATCTGATCAGAAAAGAGAAACAATACTACAGGGCTTAAATAACTGACCAACACAGAGCAAATGGCTAATTACAAATATTAGCAACAAATTGTTTGCAAATAATCTGCTTTGTAGTTATTTTTGGAAGAAATTTGTGAATAATAGGTAAATCTGAGAATGTGACTGTTCACAAACAATTTGCAATGAGGGAGAGAAATTAGCTGAAGAAATTATTCAATGTTAAGCATTCACTTAGCTCTAACCACAGGCTAGCTTTCCATCTGTGATACTTGGTTAGCATTCTTCAGTGAAAAGCCAGAGTGATCTGGCTTTCAATATAATAAAAGCCTGCCACATATAAAGTACTGTGATCTTCATTTATAATTAAATAATTACCAGTCATATTTATACCAGAAGCTAAATATCTCAGTGTCATAAATAGATACAAATAGCACCAAAACCACATATAAAGTCAGTTAATTTGGCCAAAAATACTCTGAAATATGAAAAACTGCTAGATTATGGGCTGGGTCCTCTGCTGACATAACTCAGCATGGCACCACTGAAGTTAATGAAGCTTTGCAAGTCTACACCAGCTGATGATCTGGCCTTATATACCTTTCTTGACCTCTAGGTGCAAAATTAATAGAAAGAGCTAACCAATGCATCACAACCAATGGAAAAGTTTTAGAGTATAAATGGGGGCATGCTTCATTTAAGTCTATTGGCAATGTTGAAATCCCCAGTATTGGCAATGATGGAAGCTCTGAATGGTCCAATCTAGTTAACACTTTGGTCACGTCTTCAATGGAAACCAAATACAACCTCATTATTTATTAGGCAAGGCAACTAGAAGTGCACATCTTTTCCTGGAACAAGCACTGGACTCCTTCCATTTCATGGAAGGATCTTGCAAAACCATCTGATGCCCTCCTGTGTGAGTCACACAATAAAAAAAATGAAGAAATACTTTTGAGTGACAGTCAAACAAGGAAAGAGAAAAGGAAGCAGACAACAGTGATCAACGCTTGAGGTAGAATGCAACTCCCTTGACTAAAACAAGACTGAAAGCCAATCCTCCACACCTTTCCCAAGCAAAGTTTCCATTAGCCACTCTGAATAATTGAACCTGGGTTTCAAATTTTAGACTCTAATAATGGTCTTTCTTTCCATAAAAAATGACCTTAAATAAACAGAGAAACTACATAAATTAAGTCCAAATTTTCAAGACCATCCAATAATTGGGGGTGCCTCAATTTCCAGTTGACCAACCTGAGACCCCCTATGCTGCATATCTGCAGGCCCCAAACATTTCCATTGAAGTTGTGGTTTTAGACACAGTGATTTTCAGGTGGAACCCACTATTAAATGGGAGCCTCAAATGGAGATTTCAGATCTTTCATTTTATTTTCTTCTCGTACATGGAACTTTGTTCCCTATCCTTCACTCAGGTCAAGTCACTCATTCGTTTTCTTTTGAACTCCAGAGCTTTCAAAGGGCTTTCCTTCTTTTACTATAGTAGCCCACTTCTGCAGTTCCCTCATCACAGCATGAAATGGCATTTTTGAAAGAGATCCTCAAGGTTGAGACCCTGACACTATTTCTGTACGTGAAGATTCACAATGAATTGAGGAAAAACCTTCCTGCAAGTGCTCTTAGGCAAAGTTGTTCTAGCTCCAACAAAAAGCTGACCAACACATCCCAAAGAATCTCTCTTCTCAATTGCCGAAATGAATGATTGTATTACAATTTCTTGCAGATTAAGGACTGCATAAGGAGAACATGCTTATCATATCAAGTTAATTAAGCTGTAACCTGAGTATGAACATTTGAATAAAGACTGTATGTTTTCAATAGAAAATGAAGATTATGCCTGCGTAGTACTTTGATCCTGAGCTTTCAAACACTTGCACAGGTGAATAAGTTTATGCACAAGAGTAATTCTATTGAATTCAGTGGGTTTACTTGTGCATAAAGGTATAGATGTGTACGTGTTTGCAGGAAGGGGCATTACAGTATCAGTCAACTTGTACCCAGCAATTAAATACAGTCTACTCAGAAATGCTCTTACTTAAAAAGGTTACACTAGCAATTAACATAAAATACATGTATTCTGAAGCCCATGACTCAAGAAGACACTGCATGTCTATACATCAACCCATTACTTTTATTAAACTTAAACTTTCACTTTGTGAAAAGGATTCACATATCATTAACACACAGGGATCCTTCTCAGACTTAATCCAAATCTATAACAAATAATTACTAAAATACTTTATTTATTTGAGATTACTCATTTAGCTGTCTCTTTAATGATGTGCTCGCGTATTAGTTCTCTGGCAAAACAACAATATTCTACAGTGTTTCCACACACTTAAATATGACATGTTTATCAGAGATCACCTTCTTGAAGATTGAACAGTAATTAGTAATGACCCTGATCAATGAAGAGCCAAATCTAAACTTTCCTGAAGTTTTGGAGATTTCAATTCAGGGCCACTATAGTGAAAGTCCCAACTGCAAAGGTTGGTTCTGAATCTGAGGGTTTCCTAGCACAATTAGATTAGAGCATCTGGTTGCAGTCCACCTGTAATTGTAATCCATAGAGTAGGCAAATTGTGGGGGTAAGAGTACCACCACTCCTTCCCTCCAAGCTGTGCCCACAAAATAAACTACATCCATCTGAGTCACCAAAATGAGATGTCTTTTACGGGGGGGCAGATATTCAAAACGCAATGGTACATGCTCACTGAGCTACCTGGGCTCCTTGAGGTTTGGTTTTCCCTTGGCAGACGTCTATATGCATATAGTTCTGCTAGATGTCTTGGGCTTGGCTCCTCCTTGGCCAGGTAGAGCAACGAAGTGGGGCTTTCTTCCAAACTCACTTATGGCACCAAAACAAGATATCACTCATGGTAAATTGTGCAGAGCAAAGCTCCCTCCCCTTTCTCAAATGAGAACCAAATAGCTAACAGTGCTGACTTTTAAAGGGTATGTCTACACCACAATAAGAAACCCATGGTTGGCCCAGGCCAGTTGAGTAGAAATCGCAGGGCTCAGGCTTTGGGTCTGAAAAATTGCTGTGTAGATATTCAGGCTTGGGTTGGAGCCAGAGCTCAAGGACCCTTTGGGGGTGGAGAGTCCCAGAGCTCTAGTTCCAGCCCAACCTCAACCATCTACACAGTAATTTTTAGCCCTGTGAGGCCAAGTCAGCTGACCTGGGCCAGCCGCAGCTGTGCTGTGGGTCTTTTATCCCTTTGATAGATGTACCCTAAATTATCAGTGGTGGGTATCTGAGTGAACAACAGCCTCACTGAACCAAATGGGGTGGTTCACACCTCAGAGCTATTTTTCCAGGCTCTCTGCAGGTGCACATTTGCACTAGTTACACTCAATTCACATTTTTAAGGATTTCTTTGTAATCATAATAGCTAGAGATTTTCATTAAAAAAGAAAGAAAAAGTAAGCTGAGATTCTGTGGAACAAGACAGCAGCTTGAGAGAGATGCCACCAGTACCCCATTCTGCTGCATACCAGCCAACCCAAGCCCTGAATGGATATCAAGAAGGTGGCAGAGTTACATCTGTGTGTCCAATCTTAACTTCTGCATTTCCTGACATTTGACTCTGGAAACAGAGAAACCTGTTCTCCAACCACCACCAGACAGTAAAGGCAGCAAAGGCCAACTGGATTAGTAAACTGTGTACTTGTATACTTGACAGGCAACAGCTGGTCAAAGGCTGATTAGCATTTAGTAGTACCGCAGAATAAGTATTTATTTCCATAAGGGGGCCCGTATATACTCCTAAGCATGTGCAATATATATTTAAAGCAGCGTAAGCGCTGCCTGCTCTAGTCAGTTTTCTATTCCTCTTGTCTCCGCAAATTGGGGAGCCGAGGGGTCGCTAATTTTGTAAAGAAGTTTTTAGTGGTCTGCAGTCTTGAGGTTGCATAAAGAGTTTAAGACAATCTAAACCCTTATTTCTGATGAAGCTGCAAAGGAGCTGATAGGAGACAGCGCCTAGGGACTGGGTGCGGGTGAGGAGTACAGGGGATGGATAACAAGGCAATGGTCAGACAAGGATGAAGTGGGATCAGGGTGACTTGGGTTCAGGACATACTGAAGTAAAGTTGCTCTACAAGAGAAGAAGGAAGGTCCAGAGATTAGAGCACTACTCTAGGACTTAGAGACCTAGGTTCAAGTACCTGTTCTACCAAAAAGACTTCTGAGCTTAAAATGACTTACCCAAGGCCATGCAAGATCTTCAAAGATATTTAGGCACCTAAATACTTTTGAGGATCTGGGTCTGTCTGTGCCTCAGTTCCCCATGTGTAAAATGGGGATAATAGTATTTTCCTACCTTATAGGAGTGGTATGAGAATTAAAATGTGGAGGACCATAAGTACCTAAAATGGCCAGCTACATTTGCTCATTTTAAACCTGGGTAATTTTTAAAGATTTTAAACCAATTTTAATGGTTGACATACATTGAAAAAATATATGTTCTCAGGTGGGAGTGAGCCATATTAGATGTTAATAGAGATAAGCGGAGTCTTGGAGTCGAAGTCTTCTCCAACTGATAGCTATAGGAGTTTTTCCATGGACTTCAACCGGAGAATTAAACCCTTAAATATTGGCACATTAAAAACACAAGTTACCTGAATGAAAAATTGCATATCTGTTGTGACAGGTATTATCCCTCCAATAATACTCTACATACACCCTTTTGAAAAGTTCACAACTAAAAGGAAGGTTGCTTGGTATATAGAGGTTACATTTAGAGCTGGTTGCAAAACCAAAATTTTTCCCACGAGAAATTTTAAACCGAAAAAAAAATCTTTGAAGTTTTTTGGTCAAAAATGTCAGTTTTCCTGTAGGATGACTCAAAAATAAGAGTGTTTGAAATGTTGATTTGCGCCAATACATAACAAAAATTGCTCCATTTTGACTTAAACTGTTATTTTTTCATGTGTGTGTGTGGGTGGATGGGTGGGGTGGGGTGAGTAACGTTAAAACCAAAATGATATGGAATCCATTTGAAACAAAAATATTCAGAATTTCCCCGTGATGATAAAACTGAAATGTTCTCAATTGATGTTTTCCCTGTAAAAATATTACACTTTTTACAAAAATGTATTTTTTCATGGGCAAATGTTTCATGCAAAAAAGTTCAACCGGTTCTGTTTATATTACGGTGGCACCTAGAGGCCACCAATAGGTCCGGGCACCATTGTTCTCGACATTGTACAAACATACAGGAAGTGACAGCCCCATCAAACTCACAGTTAGCTAGCTGTTGCAGTAACAACTCTTTCCGGACCTTGGGGGCATGAGTAGCAGTGCATACCAAAGTGCTGCGCTGTAACTCCCCGTGTGGACTCTCTGTGTGCGAACCAAAAGGTTCCCGGTTCGCATTAGTGAAATCCTCTTCAAACAGGATTACACTAATGAGAACTAAGACTCTTTTAATTTGTGCCCCCAGTGTCCATACAGCATAGAACGTAGGTGCACACTGCTATTAACACCCCATAGTCCAAACTGCAGGACAGTGTAGTCATAGCCTTTGTTTTAAAAAAAGTAGCACTGCTGATAGATTTATACTAAAGGTAATATTGAGTGGACCAGGTCACAGGACAGTACATTGACTTTAATCTATGAGTAATGTTTTACTTTCCAGTCTTGGGCTAACACCCAAGACTTTTCTTTCTCCTTAGCAAAAGCATGATGTAAGGCATATGGCAGTTCTCGAGATTTTGTATAAGCCAGCATTGCCGGAGGCTCTATGCAGGTGTGGTTAATAGTTATTTAATGATTCTTCAGAATTGCATGTATCTGTCTGAACATAAATATAGTCTGATCATAATCTTTTTTTCACTCTGTGCATCATCCTAGCAGCATCTCTAGTCCTATCCCACAGGGATGTTTTCCAATACCTAGTTGGATGTGGTATAAAACTCAAATGGATTGTATCATTCAGGCCAGCTGGAAGCACTTTGTTGTCCCGTTGATTTGCACATGTGAAGAAGCCACTCTAGAGAAATAAAACTATTTGTTTTCTCCTCGCAGGTGCTGTGAGTGATACAAAAGCACCAACTTCTGTAGGTTCAAATTCTGTATGTTGGGTACATTGATCTTATCTACCTGCCTCTTTTAATCCAGAACACACCCTTTATGCAAATCTGACTAAAAACCAAGACTAGTGTTTGATTTTACATTGGCTTCAAAATGTCCCCACTAGAAGGTTAATTATTAAAGCATGCAGCTACATACAATAGTATATTGAGTCAATGGGTCTAGTAGTTAGAGCAGTGGTCTAGTAGTCTGGAAACCTGGGTTCTGTTCCTAACTCTGTCACTGACTTGCTATGTAAACTTGGGCAAAATGCTTAACTGCTGTGAGCCTTCATTTCTCCATTTGCGAAATAGAGCTAGTGCCACCACCCTTGTAAAGTGCCTTGAGATGCATAGAAGAAAGAGGCCACAAAAATGTGAAGTTAATTGGTTTATTTGTATATATCAGAGATTCAAACTCAGCCAATCAATGCCTTTAAAACTCATCAAAAAACTTGAGGCCAGATTCTCAGATGATATAAATCCATGTAACTTTATTGACTCCATCAGAGCTATTCTGATTTACACCAGCTGAGGATCTGGCCCTCCAAGCTTATGGTGTATTTTTGTTCACCACCTCAATACAGTGCAAAGTCACTTGATTTCAGGAGCCAATGTAAAGATTTTACCAGCATGGGTTTTGGATGACCCCACTACTCATAAATGATGATGGTTGTCAAGGAGCAAGCAAGTATCTGCATGGAGAGTTTTTCAAAGTTACTGTTGATACTCCAGAACTGGCCAGAGGGAAGGAGGATAAGAAAAGTTCCAGGATCTATTCTATCTCCCCGCCCCCCACCCCAGCCCCTTCTCTCTTTCTTTGTGTGGGACAAATGACTTATAGAGATCAAGGTTAAAATCTCTGGAAAAATGAAAACCAGAGAGTGATGGAGATGGGGCAATAACGAACCAGGAGGGAAGGAGAGAGAAAAAGTAAAGGGGTGGATGGAATGGAGGGGTCAGAGTAAAAGGGGAAAGAGTGGAAATTTTAAACTTCATCTTGAGTAACATTCGTTCCAGACATCCCCAAAAAATTAGAAGAAATGTTGCTTGCCATTTGCATGCTTTTTGAGTAGGGGTTCCTGCACATAGAGGTCCTGGCTACCCCCATGCCATCAAGGCTTCTTAGAACAACCAACACCACACTCAGAATATTCTGTTTGGGTTGTGTGGGGATTAAATCCTTCCTGTTTAAACCTGCCTGAAGACAAGGAAGGCACCAGCAGACCCCACACACCAAACCCTGCTTTTCTGCAGACAGTCACTGGCAGAACCATCCCAAGCTGGGGATGGGACCCCAGAAGGTGCTCTGACCTCATCCCCCACTACCACCCTGTTCTTCCCCCAATCCTCTGTGTTGCATATGTCTAGATCCTTAAATTGCCTTAGTTTGGCCAGTTCTGTTTAAACCTGATCCCAGCTGAATGCCAATACGACTTTGCCAGAGAAGCACTCTTTTCAGGTTATGTTTAGTGTCTCCTTAGTTCTTCACATAACTTCGCATCACTGGCACTTTCAAAACTGTTCAGGCTCCAAGGTCTCCACCAGTTTGCCGGAAATGTTCAAAGGGAGAACTGCCATGGAACAGGAAGAACAGGAACCTTTGACATTTGATATAACTCTATTGTGCAGACTAATAACATGCAATCTTTGTGCAGTACTGCCACCCCCCACTATAGCTTTAGAAGCCCACACACACACATACCTCCTCCAGCACAGCTTTACTACAGAAATTAAATGGTGCATAGTCTTGAGAGTCCCATCGAAATAAGTTTCCTCCTGCATGTTTAGAATTGCAACCTTATTTTTTAAAAGGTCCTTATTTTGCTTTATTTCAGAAGAAAGAATCAATCAAAACATCTTAACTGACATCAGCATTTACTTCAATATTTGCATAGCCCCAAACTTACGCAATTTTGGAACTCTACTGTGAAATAGTAGTTCAAGACCACACCTGAGTAATTACTGTATGATGCATTTGTTATTTCACAGTCCCAAAAACAGTATTGTAACTAAATTTAGTGGAAATGTATGTCATATTATGCATGGTTTCACAACTGCTTATAAATCCATTCTTTTATTTTTACATTGGCTTAGAAAGTATTTCACTGCACGGACTAGCACCAGAAAAGTTCAGTTGCTTTTGGCTATATATCTAAAACCCTTCATCTCACTGCCCTTTTCTACTTGTCTGCTCTTCTTTTATGTTGGCCTGTCTGCTCTGCCAATTCATAGATTTTAAGGATGAAAGGGACCATTATGACCATCTAGTTTGTCCTCTTTCATAGCACAGGCCATAGAATTTCACCAAGTAGTCCCTGTGTCTCAAACCCATAACTTCTGATTGAGTTAGAGCATTCAGAAAGGCTTCATTCCCTCCCCTCCCACTGTCACTTTCCCACAAAAACCCCCTTTGCCTTCCATTCTGAATGGAAATCCCTCCTCAAACTAATCCATAAAACCACCACCTCTCTCCCCATTTGGATTTTACCTCTGTTATGGTAGCTATTAGAAATCATCTAATTACGTAGTTATATGGTAGGGCATATGTGGGCAATTATTAACACAACACTTTTTTGCAAAAATGTTTTGACTGTACCTGTCCTGAATCTTCATGTCACTTTTCTTAAGCACTGAGCCTGCAAGATGCTCCACACAGGCTAACCTCTATTTCTGCCTGGAGCCCCATTTAAGTCCACAAGACTCAGCATAGGTAGAGTTACAGGTTTGGGACACTAGGCTGTAAATTCTTTGGGCACAGAAGGCAGCATCTTACGTTTGGACAGCCCTTTGTCCAGTGGGCACCACCGCTGACTGAGGCCTCTGTTGTGTGGCCCTAGCAGCTAAAACACTAGACTGGGATTCAGGAAACCTGTATACTAGTCCCAGCTCTGCCAGTGTCCTGCTGGGTGTATTTAGGCAAGACACTACACCTGTGTTTCTCTAAAATATTAATAATAATAATACTGCCCTCATTTGTAAAGTCTTTTGAGTTCTACTACTGAAAAGTGCTATATAAAAGCTAGGTATTATTATGGGACCATAAGGGTTTATTAATAAAAAAGTCTTTTTTTCAGAGCAAGAAGATATTTTTACCACTCTGTCACAAACCAATAGAGATTTTGCTCTTTCTTTTTAAATATATGAAGGGCATGGAAAGTTTTAGCCCAAGAGGAACTCTTAAGAAACATATTAATGTGTGAAAACAGGATTGAAATGAAAGTCCTGGCTTTACATTCAGTTTTTGGTACCTGCCAAAGCCAAACTAAAAACACTTCCTAAATAGAATGGCTATTTTGTTTTATTATAGAAAGCATCTGAATCCCTAGACTTCATGGTGTGGGGATTCATAGAGACACATTCTACTCCACTGGTCAAATTCCTCTTCATTTCTTTATTCACTTGTACCAGTCTGGTTTTCTATAGTTTAGGCTCTAGCTGGGTTTCCCTGAACTATTAAAAACATTATACTGCAATATGCTAACTTTCAAGCCTCTCTGGTTCATTTGTATACACTAGTTGTCTTGTATTGTGGACAGCTCATCCAAAGACAGCTCTTTGAACTGGTCCATTGTTACCACTTACCAGTGTATTGTGTTATCCAATTTCATCATTCCTGGCAAGTCACACCTGAAGCTCTAGTGTGGGTGGGGGAGGATCAAGTGCTCTGTCCGGTTGAAGTGCTAAGCATCTCATGTCTAGAAATAAGCCTCTCTACTGCCAACCAGAGAGGTCATCACTGACACCTATGATACCATCAACAGGTCTTCTCTGTTCTGGTTAGCAACAACTGTTAGGCTGGATGAAATTACTTTGTCTAGTGAATTGTCTGGGCACAACAGAAAAGAACTGCAGCATAACTGATGGCAGCTCAACAAGACTGGAGCAGAATGGGGAGGAGAGGTATTTGTGCTCTTACCCTTGTTTTAAAGAGTGGCACACTTCTTTTGTAAATTGCATTCTGATGTGTACAACCAATGTTTAACTAGTGTGGAGACAGCAAGACTGGATCAAAAAATTAAGTAGAAAATAGAACCATTATCTCCATCTAATAGTAATTTAAAAAAAATCCTATTTATGATTTAATCATCCCACAGGGGAAATATAGGCTCTGATTCTTCCAAATTTACTTGCAATAAATAATAACTTACTCCTTACTGATGTCAGAGTAATTACTTTGGAGTAAAGTAGTAGTATTCCACAAGAATGAAGATAGGAGAATCAGGACCATGATTTGCAGATAGTATTTCACTTCCCCTCCCTTCTTTTTATGTAGGTGCTGCTTTTGTGAATTTCATCCTGTCAAAATAAATAAAAATCTGATACTCTTAAGAGCTAGAGCAATTTTCATTTTAGAACAAAGTAATATTTACCTCTTCATTTATATTTGCTTTACAAAAGGGATTTTTGTTTTGTTTTTTAAACTTGCTCTAATATAGCACATCAAAGTGCTTTTGATGTGAGTTTATTTAATGGAATCCACTTTTTCCCCCTGATGATTGTATTAATCTTCATAAATCTAAAGGCAATATCGTACCTTTTTAAACTTTAGCAGGAAGAGACTTGTGGCACTGACCTATGCAGGTTACATGTGCTCTCTATGGTAAGTTATGATACTTAGTAATATATTTCCCTATTCATGGAACATTGCTTCAATAGCAGCCCAAGAGAGTGGGTTTAGTTATGTTCTCATTTACACCAGAAACTCTGGATTTAAGCCCTATCCTGCAAACAGTTACACATGTGCATAACTTTACTCAGGTAAGTAGCCCTATAGACTTCAATGGCACTCTCCCATTACACTCAAGTTACACATGTGCTTAACTGTTCACAGCATGGGGGCTTGGACAAATAAAAGTAGAATCAGATGCAGATCACACTATAAAGGTACCTTGACAACTGTGGGAAATTTATATTAACCTCTGAGCTGAAACTCTTAGACTCAGAGAAAACTCCAGCTTTGCCATTCATTCCTAGTCTTGAAACATGGCCGTAAAAAAGCCTCTGTTTTGTCTGACATGTTTACCTACAACATTTGAATGACTTTTAAGTTCTTTGAATAAGGATAAGAGACAATGTGTACATTTTCCACACAAATGGTGGAAAGGTAATAAAATAAACATCAAAAAGTAGTTTACCAAATCATGGCTTCTCCATTGCCATTTACAACAAAGGCAGGAAGAGGAAGAAACCTACCCTCACCATTGGCATCATGTTAGAAAAATACAAGTTTTGGAAGCAATGGGAGCGTTTTTTCCCATACCCTTAGCACAAACATTGGCACTTCACTTTTTTTGTTAAGTCAACTATTTGTTAAAAATTTTCATCTCATGTTATTTGAAGGGGAAAAAACTGAGGGGAAAAACCCTCAAAATGTGGCCTCCCTCTTATTTTTTGGCTTTTTTAAATTAAAGATGGGCCAAGTGGTAACTTGAGGAAGAAGACACCCACCCTTTAATAAAGTTAAGTGAATACAACAGGAAAGGATAGATAAGAGAATGATGAGTCTGTTCATTGTTGAGTATTCAAAACACATGCAGAATTAAAAATTGGCAAATTTTCTGCAGGTGCATGGGTGAAAGCAATCCCATCAAAAGAGAAAGTGACACTATTTGTGTCTCTTTCAATGCACTTCTAAATCTGCATTCTTTCACATTTCTCTCCACCACTGCACAGCTGCAAAAAAGATAAAGGGCAATGCAAACTTCAAGGTTAAATTGACAATGGTATTAGCTGAGCATCTCAAATAGAATTGTGATGTACCTTTATAAACCTTATGCACGATCAGCACTCATTCCAAAAAGTCTAGGGCGACACTCAGTATGTTTCTTTTATTATTATTAAGCAATTTGTGCACCCACCTAACAAGCTATTCAGGTCTTACTTGGAACAAAGAATTCAGGTATATTATCTATAAAGATGGGACATAATCTTTGTACTGGTTTCTGGAAAGGTTATATCCTAGAAAGTCTTCCACATGCTGACAAATGAGGCAGTGCAGAATTTTAATAGGTTAGAACCTACTCCCATTTTAGGTCAACTGATTTTTTGTAAAACCCAGTATAGACAGCAATTTTCAGAGAAATAAGAGGTTCCACTGGTTATCAGTCCATGTCCTTGCTCCCTTTAGCAAACAGTCCTACTGAATACAAGCACATTGAAGTGAATAGGACTAGTCACCTCAATGAAGATCAGACCATGGCAAATGTGAAATACATATTAAAAATATTTCATGTTAGATTTTTCTGGAAAGAAATCGGTAAAACAAATGAACTCTAAGTCCTAATTCATTATATACATTTTGGTCCTGTATTTGAATTTTACTGTTTAGGGGCATGCAAAAAAAACCAAACACTCAAGTAAAGCAGCTTTTTAATGTTCAAAAAGGTTTTATTTACAGAGTAACAATTTAATAGAGAGTTATACAGAGGGAGATACAAAGACAGGTTCTGAAAGAAGTCAGCTACACTGATTTGTTTAGTGTCCCTGTTCATTACATATACATAAAATCAAGATCAGAGTTTTGTTGAAGTGTTTCCATCAGAGCATGTAGAAGGGCCTACCCATTCACTTTTCATTCTGGACTGGGAAGAGAGGGGTGAGGATTAAATGACTATCAAGCGACATAAGTCATGAGGAATTCACAACAAAGTTTATACAGCTTCCCAGTGAAGCACTGTATTATTTTATAATAGGGTGTTTAGCTGTTATATTACAACTTGCTACTAAACAAAGTATTATGTAAAAATAATAAATGTGTAGCTGGTGTTGCTCTGCCACCTACAAGTCATCCTGAACTTTACACCTGGCAGGAGGAACCTGCTATGCAAACCTACACACACTGTCCCTGCTGGCTTCCTTCATTCAAAACACCCAGGGCTGAGAGGGAGAGAAGGGGTGGAACCTGGCAGAGGAAAACACAAAAACAAAACAAACATGTTGCATGAAATAAACTTTCCAACAAGATCTGAGATGACAGGAAGATAATTATGACTCTGATCTTGCTTATTAGTGGATGCCCACCTTTGCTACCTTGCTTCCCCGCCCACCAGCCTTTCAGATCCTGGTTTTAGCTCCGCCTCTCCTCGGCTGCCTAAGTATTATAATGGGCTGGTCTGAAAGTGGTGCAGAGAGACAGAGAGAGAGAGAGATAATGACTGGACAATAATACTAATAACAATAACAACTTGGCTGCTGCAACTACTATAGCAAGAAGTCAGCTCAGAATCTCAAGACTGGAGAAACCAGGTCCCTTGACACAGGAGCACCAGCAACTACCCGACAGAGAGAGGAGCAACTGCGACATCACTAGAGATAATGTATTCCATTTTTATTGCGCTGATGAACTGTGGACAGTAACATGAGGAACCTCTCCCGAAGAAGGGACAAGATCAAACTTTGAGAGGATCTGACTTTGCAGAACTACCCATCCCAGACCGACTGACTTGGGGTTAGTTGCTTTTCTTTCAACAACCTGTTTTCCCACGTGGAGCAACCAGAGTGAAAGCCGTGAGGAAGGACACGGTGCATCTCCCTGAGAAAGGAATCTCAGAGGGGTGGAAGAAAGAGAGAGACCTCCCTGCCCCTAAGTAACCTACTCTCCAGGCGGCTAAGAGTGGGGGGGGGGTATCCTGTTCTCCAGGGACCTGTCCAAGTGGGAAGAGCCCTCCCCACTTCCAAGCAAACCCCCCCGGCCCCTGTTCTTTGCTCCTTGCTAGGGCTGAAGGGGGAGGCAACCCCTAGCCTGCGCTGCTCGCCAAGAAGGAAACCGTTGGCGCTGTCCAGGGAGAGAAACAAGCGCCCCCCACACACACACTGTTCCCGACGGGGAAGGAGCCCCCCCCCCAAACAGCCAGCCCAGCTCCTAGGGCTGCCCTAGAGCCGCCCCCAGCCCCAGCCTGGCGGCGGGGGGAGAAGAGGCCGGGGCAGGGTGAGGCAGCAGCCGCGCCATGAAGCTGGAGGTCTTCGCCCCGCGCTACGAGGACAAGCTGGGCGGCAGCGACCAGGAGGGCAGCGGGGCCCCGTCCCCCGCGCCGGGCGACAGCGAGCTGGGCTCGGACGGGGACTGCGCCGCCCACAGCCCGGGCAGCGAGGGGGCGGGGGGCGCGGGGCCGGCGGGCGCGGAGGGCGGCAAGGGGAAGCCGTACACGCGGCGGCCCAAGCCGCCCTACTCCTACATCGCGCTCATCGCCATGGCCATCCGGGACTCAGCCGGCGGCCGCCTCACGCTGGCCGAGATCAACGACTACCTGATGGGCCGCTTCCCCTTCTTCCGCGGCGCCTACACGGGCTGGCGCAACTCGGTGCGGCACAACCTGTCGCTCAACGACTGCTTCGTCAAGGTGCTGCGCGACCCGGCGCGGCCCTGGGGCAAGGACAACTACTGGATGCTCAACCCCAGCAGCGAGTACACCTTCGCCGACGGGGTCTTCCGCCGCCGCCGCAAGCGCCTCAGCCGCGCCCCGCCGCCGCCGCCTCCCGCGCGCCCGGCACCGGCCGCCCCCTGCTGCTGCTGCTGCTCCTCCGCCCCGTGCAGCTGCGCCGCGGGCCCCGCCGAGGAAGGGCGAGCGGGCGCCGCCGCCGCCAGGCCGGGCTCCAAGTTCTCCAGCTCCTTCGCCATCGAGAGCATCCTGAGCCGGCCCTGCCAGCGCGCCCCAGCCCCAGCCCCAGCCCCGCCCGGGCGCTCTGGCCCGCGCCGCCCGCCCCCTACCCGCTGGGCTCCTACCCGCACCCGCCGGCCTCCTCTTCGCCGGCGGCCTCCTGCCGCTCTACGCCTACGGGCCCCCGCCGCTGGAGCGCAGGAGGGAGGCGCTGACGGCCGGCAGCGCCCCCCTCCCGCCGGAGCCTCCCCAGCTCTTCCCCTCCCCTGGCGAGGCGCTGCTCCGCTCCCCGCTCTATTGCCCCCTCCGGCTGCCCGGCCCGTTGCACACAGCCGCGGGGCGCCCAGCCTCCTACCCGCCCTGCCCCCTCGAGAGCCTCCTGCCTTAATAAAGCCCCCCTCCTCCCCCCCAGGGGGCAAAGCGGGGGAGGTGGGGAGCACGTGGAGCGGGGAGGAGGCCGAGGCTGGGGCTTCTGCACTTTCTATCCCGAGACAAGTGACTGTGCCTTGGGGGGGGGGGGAAGCGGGGTTTTAACCAAACCAAAGTGGGGCGCTTTGTATTTGGACTTCGCAAGGGGCCAAAGTGCTTCTTAGTCATTGTTGAGAGTACGTGGCTTAAGGCAGGTGCCTGATCTGCTCTCGGGCTGGTTTCCTCTCTGCGCAAAGCCATGTGTCATTTTCCAGGGAACCAGTTCCGTCAGGCTGAGTCCCACTACGGGTTTGGGGTGCGTTGTGCACCCAAGGGTGAGGGCTGGGCGAGTGAAAAGGTGCCAGAGGTTGCTGGGTCATTTCTCTGCTCCAAACCAATGCATCACTGTGCCAAAATAAACCCCCTATACAGCACCTAGCATTTCGTGGGGGCGGGGGGGACTTATTTATACGTTTTAAACTAAAACAAATGTTTTAACACGGCAGGTCGCAGCTTTTTTAAATATATATATATCGTTATGTTGGGTTCAATGAAATGTCAGCCGTGGTCTCTTTCTGTGCTCCGTCTGTTTTCTGAGTTGTGTTTTTGGAGATAAGACCACGGGCAAGCCAGGATCGATTTTTTGTTCTCTGTATATTTGTGCGTGACTATTTTATGGGGAAAAAAACCCTCAGGCGCCATGGTTATTTTCCAATAAAAGTTGCAAAAGAACTCCCCAAGGAATAGCGTGATGTCTCTGTGTAAGACAGGTGGGCGGCGAGGGGATGGATACCGACTTCACGGAAAGCCTGTAAACGTGCTAGAGAAAAGTTGTGTGGACTGAATGAAAGCGAGCAGGTTGCCGAGGGAGGTAAGCCCTCACCTTGAAGGAGAGCACTTGGCTCAACTGCATTTTTGGGAGAGCCTTTGGTTGTTGTCAGCCCCCCTCCCTGGTGCCTATTAGCGTTTAGATGGGTGATGTACAGAAATTCATTAGCGTTCCTGTTGACTGAGACTTGGTTTCTCTTCCTTTTGAAAGGAGTATGCTTCCCAGCCCAGAGAAAACAGCTAGCTACAGAGTTGAAATAACTCTTTAATTCCTCGTGTCAAACAGTGTTCGAGTGCTGATGTTCATTCCTTCAGAAGGACTGGCCCTTGAAAGATAATCTTTTGGAAATAAGGGCCAGCTAAACATTTACTTCGTTAAAAAAAGTTCCGCGCGGTACCTTTTTCAGAGGACAGAGATGAAACTTAATCCTATTGTCTCATCTCCTTACACAAACGAAAGCTGTTTCAGGAAGGTTGTTGGTTCAACTTGATTCTAACTGCTTCTGGTAGAAGCAAAATTTCCCCCCTTACATTTTTCTCCTGATGTGTTTTCGGTTACTGATAAAATCACGCGCGCACACACACTCCCTTTAAATACAAGGCTTGTCAGGAAAGCCCTAAGAAAAGAAAAGCAAGAGGTGCAATTTTTTTTAATTAATTATGATTTTAACAGCATTGCGAAACTCAGTTTAAAAATTCTAATCTGAATGCATTAACAACTGGAAAGTGGTATTCCCCTCCCGCCCCATCCGTTTACAACTTCTCATATTTACGGAAGGTGAATAAACTGAAATCCGGAGTGTATTTTATTTATATTTTGACTCTGGATTTTCTTATCTCCCTCACTCCATTTACCATTCGTTACATTTTTCTTCAGAGCAATTTGCAGAATAGTTAAAAATGCGTGCAGAAAAGGAAGCCTTCTATTAGTTGCCTTAAACAATCTCAAACCGAAAACGCTTACTTATTTCAATAAAGTCCATGCAGATTTCATGCGTTTTAGCTCATACCGTAACATCCATAAGAGCACCGCTAGAGATCATCAGTGTCTAATGTATAGAGTAATCAACCATTAAAGGAATTGGTTTCCATAAAATTGTTCGCATTTAAATACCATTTTATCTTCAAAGCCCTATACAAATACTAATTTGCCTTTCCATAATCTACCTTTTGCTAGAGCTTGTGTTTTTTGTTTCCCTTTAAAAAAATAAATAAATCGAGAATTTAGTTGTCTCTAGACCACAGCTAACATCTTGTTTTGCCTACCCTTAGGGATGATTTCAGAGTATACTAGTTGTACTTTGATATGACTATGGTTAAATTTAAACAAAAATATTAAAGTATTTTTTAAAATCAAACCATATGGAACACTTTTTAAAATCCTGTTTTGTAAAAAGATCACAATTTTTAAAGAAAGAATGAAATATAAAAGGATATCATTTTAAAGACTTACAAAAGCGCTTTTAAATATTTCAATCTTTTAGATGAATACCAACTTTTCAGATTTGCCTCTTTGTGCATTTCAGGATTGTGGATAATGGTTATTATATTTGGTAACTGTAGCCTCACCAGTCTTGGCAGGTTTAGTTTACTTTTCCCCATCAAATGCTCACCTGTTCAGAGTTTTTTCCAGGAATACTACGGTTCTGCCAGGGCCCCAGGTAATTTTAGCTGAAAATCCAGGTGGCAATTTGCAAGCGCCAAATTAGAATGCATGAACAGCATGGGAGACTCAAAAGAGATTCCCACAAGATATTTTAAACCTAGTACAATATGGGATTAACATTCTGATATTTACTAATTTAAAAAGTCTCTGGGCCTGATCCTGCTCCCTAATAACAGTGGAAGTTTTGCTTAGTAAGGACTGCAGGATCGGGCCCTTTTCAGAGCAATGTCTCTCCCCATATTTACATTATTTCATCTTTCTGCTTCAGAAATGGAAAAAGCCACTTAAGAATTTTAGTTAGTTTCAGTTAAGTGGAAATATTTTCCCCCACAATAAACACTTCCTTAAAGGTTGTGTGTGTGGCTTAAGTAACTGATTAGGTTGATTGCTTATTAGTTACTAGAGGAAAGTGATTTTATAAGAGGATTTAGTGGTCCCAAGCAAAATAAACTGGACCTGAGATGTAGTGAGCCAAATTGTGCTCCATTTATTATCTGAAAGAATCACATTAAACTCAATGGGACTAACAAGACTACTACTAATGTGACTAGAGTTTGACAAGGACACTCCAATACCCAAAACAGAAGCAGTCTTGTGTCCTCAAGGAGGAGCCTGTAGATCTTTAAAGACCCCTTTCCAATTCGATCCTCTATGCTAGAATCTCATCCAGGTAGTGTAGCTACTCCTCAATCGAGATGCAGCCTTTCCTGCCTGCAGTGCACTACTGACAAACCCTGGCAGACACAGCATTGGGACCAGAGCTGAGAAGGGAAATCTATGGTCTACAACTGTAAATCAAGCCTGTCGGCTGTGAAAGATGACTACTGAAACACAGCACCTGTCCAAACACTTTCCAGAAGCAGGTAATCAGAGAACCGATACTTTACATTTTTGTGTGGAACAAGCAAATTAACGTTTTCTGAGCCCTTCCCAAAACAGCAAGCTTTTTTAGTTCTGTGCTCTATGTCATTCTGAGCTCCTAATAAATCAGGATGACAGAACTGAGACAAATGCATTTTCCTTTTGATATTTGAAACACCAACAGTGAGCCAATACTCCCCCCCACTTTCTGTTTTTAGCCCTATAGGTATGAGTTCACATTGTCCAAGTTATCTGACTGGCTCTGTTGAGTGTGGGTGGAGTTCAGGGCTCCTAGAGATCAGTTGCCCTCCATGCTCAGAGGAAGCTCCCAATGACTTCAGTGGCAATGAGAATTTTGCCTGAACCTGGAGCGCACACACACACCTTCCCCTTGGCACACAATGACCTGCAAGAATCTTGAGTGCCTCCTCAGGTCTTTAGGATTAAACTACAGCTTTCTAGTTTCATTGATCAATACAGTTGCACATCCTGCTTCACAGATTATTCTTTTTTGTGAGTTATGACTCCTTGGGTTAAGGGGAAATCTATTTCAGGTATTTGTTCATGTCTCAACCACGAGGAGGAAACACATGCCTCAGAAGTATCCATGGATGTCAGCAGCATATTGGTTTCTAGAACCTGAACAATACTGAGAAACCTGAGCCCTAGCAGGGTACAATACAGCTAAACTAAATACTCCTATTTTAAGTGGAGGCAAATCATTTTGTTCATAACCTTTGTAGATAGATCTCACCAAGATAGTTTGACTGTCTTATTTTCATCTAGTTATTTGATCCCGTTTTATACAAGACATTTGTGGATGGCATAATAAATTAAGCTGGGGAAAAATTTTCTTCATTGGACTGTATGCTGAGCTAAATAATCTTTGTACATTTAGGACCCGAGTCCACACCCCTTACTCACTTAAGTATCCCAGTTGAAAGTCCCCACTGAAGTCAGTCACCCTATTCAAGGGCGAGACTGAGCTCAGTGCAGAGATTCTAACAAGATTCAATTCAGCATGTAAGGGTCAGCTAACCCCTTAAGCTAAAATCCAGTCTTCCAGTCAGCAGCAATAGCTGGATTTCACATAAATATACTGGAAAGGCGTAGAAGAGGATGTAATCCTCCACCAGGTAGCTGAGCCATTCCAAGAATGCTACTTCAGCTCACCTTATATGGTGTCCTGACAGAGATTCCCTCTCTTTCTCCCTCTGCTCTGTCATTCCTGCTACTTCTTCCCCATGTCCTGGCCTGAGAAAGGGGTGGTTTGGACCAAAGCTCTACACCACACCGGGAATCTTCATTCCTTATGCCAGCGTTTCCCAAACTTTTTTGGCCACGGAACACTTTTTAGCCCATTACAGAACACTTATAATATTATTTTGTAGTCATTTGGTTTTCGAGTAAAAAATTGCATTATTTATGCTCCAATATATTTTGTTTTATAAAACAAAGCAAAAATACAAATTTAAAATAACTTGAACTAACAATTTCTAACTGGAAAGCTCGTGTAAAGTAGTACAAAAATCAAGTGCAAGAGTCTTTCACGGAACACATATTCACATCGTGCAGAACACCAGTGTTCCATGGAACACAGTTTGGGAAATGCTGCCTTATGCAACCCTCAATCACCCCATCTCTGCCCCCAGAAAAAAGGAGTTTCACCAGTTCTTCCTCCAAGGAACCCCAAGTGCAGCTGGACTCAGTCCTTAATGGGAAGCTTAAGTGGCCACACAGCTTTGTGTAGGGCCTCTGCACCAGGAGAAGTTTCACCCCAGTAAGAAGAGAGACAAATCATGCACAATTGAACTCAATGGGAGTAACAAAACAGGATATATTTTAAGGGTCAAGTTTGTTCATTGAAGCAAAGGTGTATAGCATTGTTGAGTTTGCTGTTAAAGCCACCTAAAGCCCTATCCTGCTCACACAGCGACCATAAAAATCATAGTAAAAAGATAAACCTTCATGCCAATTCCATGAGGTAGTCAGAGCTTTTAGTTTAACAGGGTTAATTATAGCCCTGCTGCAACTTCGTTGATTTCAACAGTTATACCCTCTTATACCAGGGCTGAATTTGGATCCATCTCTTTCATGTTCTGAAGAAAAAGGGCCATTTTGGATAATACTCTCCAGTGTCTCAAACTATGCATTCCAGGGGCACCTATCCATGATTACTTTATGAGTCTGACAACCTGAGCTGAGGACTTGTTGTCAGATTAGTCTGTCATTGAGCTCATGAGCTGCCGCTGTGTCCCTTCCAAAAGAACTGCAAGTGGTGCTTCATTATGCAGTTTGCAGGTCTGCTTACTCCACAAGGTAGGCATTCTGTTCCATTTTCATTAGGTATTATTGATTTTATGATGCTCCACTTTGGTGTATCTGGATGTGGTGGGCCTTTGTTCTTCTTCTAAGCTAAAGTATGCCTAAAAATGAGATTCATGAGAATGCACAGAGTCATGACTTTTGCACTGCAGCACCAAGATATTGGTTTCTTGTTGTGACATATACGAATGAGGAGCAGTGGGCTCTGGCCTACTGTAATCTATACACTCTTCACTTTGAGACAGATTTGTAAAGATATTTAGACAGCTAAAGACACAGACAGGTGCTTTAGACAATCCCAGTAGGGTTCTAACTCTCATAAAAGTGTTCCATGAGAGAGGTTCTTAGGAGCTTTGGCGGATCCTGCTAGGTACCAGTCTTAATCTTTATGCATCTAAAAACTTCATTTTAGGAACAAAGGGTCAATATATAATATCACAACCATTTGTGTCAGTGGGATGCACATGCATCTAGAAAAGCACAATCCCTCATTGCACCCTGTGATCTTATAGCAATTGGGTGCCTTTGAAAAAAGTTTTACCTTCATCTTTATTTTCTTGCTGTAGTAGAACCTTTTCATATATTGTGTTAAACTGCTCTTGTGCATTTTCTGTCATATCAATTTCTTACTCACACTTTATATTAAGTGTACATTTGAGTAGTTCATGAAGGGTAAGAAGTGTTTTTAATAAATGTTAATTGATTATTTAAGAGTTTAATAAGTTGCTTTCAACTCCTACTAATTACTTAAATAGCTATAATACCTACTAAGATGTGTTATATCTTTCAGTCATTTATTAATCCTTTGTAAATTAAGTGTACCCTTAACGTAAGGTGTGACCAATTTTTCTTAATTTTTGTTTTAGCATTAGCTATCATACCAAATCCAAGTCAGATTGTCAGTACAATGCTGGAGCTCAAGTCCCATTAATCCTAAACTACATCACTAGATGGAAAAGTTTTAGATGTTTTAATTAGACAAAATCCTGTTGTGTAAAATGGTTTATAGTTATCTGTTTAAAGAGCCTAAACTTTCAGCCAAACATTGATTAATACATTATAATTTCCTTTGTATTTGTATCAATGTATATTATGAGCTGTGAGATGCCAGTTATTATACTAGAGTTAGAGATTTTTACCATGTGTTGTTGGAAAGGTAGTTTCACCTTGATTTTCAAAAAGGTCTCAGATGTACCCTATGGCCTCTTGGAATAGGCCTTTGACAGGGAAGTATTTACTTTAATTCCTTCTACAGTATTTGCAGCTGAAAGTTGTGGTATCTCATTGTGAAAGTAATTGCCTCTAGATTTTCAATAAAAGTCAGAAATTAGAGACAGGAAAGGTCTACAGAATCATCTAATCCATCCTCCTTCCAGTGCAGGATAGTACACGACTGTAGAAACTATGCAAGACAGTATCTAGCCTAGTTTTAAATATTCCAAAGTATAGTTACCACACCACAGCCTAACAGAGTTCATTTTCAAGAAATATTGCTTGAGATTCACCCTAAAAAAATATTCCATCTTAATTTTAAACAGTTACTATCTTTCTAGGTACTTACATAGCCAACATCACCTTACTAACGTGCACCCATTATAATATAGTTATACCCCATTGTACCATGCTAAAAAATTATTCTTCTCTCTCCAACAAATATCTGTAGGTTATCATCAGATTCTCTGTTAGTCACCTAGCAAAACTGCACATATATATAGTAGCTCTTCCTCTTAAGTCAGTCCAAGAAGCCCTGGAGTCATTAGTATTCTTCTCTGAACTCTGTCCAGTTTATCTATAACTGTCTGGTAATAAGGCACAATAGATGCTTGGCATTTTATGAATAACCAACATCATCATACTAGGCTACCTGCCTCTCTTCCCCACCACAGAAGGACAAATAGGTTAAATGAGAACAGAGATGGAGAGGTTATGATCTGACAACAGATCACACATAGACACATACTCCAAAGTGCTCAGCAACATACCTCCCGATAGTCCCTTCAGAACAACACATTAATAAAAGTCTTGATCAAGTAGAAGAAATAGCTCCAGTTCCTACCTGTATTTTTTTCAGAGGCTCTTCTTAATAAAGCAGTACTATACCCTTTCTTAATAGTGTCCTCTCAAACACTATCTGAGAGGGAGAAAAGCCTGAATTATATAGGCCCATGACTCCTCCCCTTTCCCAGCATGCTTTACCAAGAAAAGGATAAAGACCTCCTTTCTCCAGCTCTGTTAAGAATGGCTCAGACAGCTTCAGATATTTCAGCCTCTGAAATATGAGATAAAGATGCAGAAACATATACACTAAAGATCTTTTACATTATAATCCTTATTTTAGCTTGATTCACAATCTCATTGAGATAAAAGTCACTATTAAGGCTATGATCAAACCAAGGCAAATGTGTGCCTCCATGTTATTACAACAACCCATGAGACTAGAGACAATCTCCAAATCTTTTGCAGCCAGGTAAATGGATGGGAGAGAAATATGACAGATGCTCCCAGGAATTGTTAGATTTGAATCCTGCCAATTCCTGGGAATTGGATTGGATCCCTTGGGTGGAGTTGATTATTTACCTTCTTCTTTGGGAGTGACAAGTTTCCCAGTTTTGTACTTTTCAGTGGACTGAGAACAAGACTCCTCCAATCATCCTTCAGAGGTTATCTGTGGGGATAGAAATAATGGATTCAAGTTTATTGGAATGATTCAGGTCTAGTGACATTACAGTGCCAGTTAAAAAATAAAGGTCTGATTTTGATCTCACAAGCATTTTTATACCAGGGTAACTCCTGCAACATCAACTGAGTTACTCTTGATTAGCACTTATGTTTTCTCCTTGCCCACCTGGAATACTTAGTGATTGTTTCTTGAAGACCCTGGAATTATAGGCTTAAAGTGAGAAATGAGGGATATCAACTTTTATGCTTTAATTTAAACATGGGGGAAATGACTTTGCACTCATGTACACATTTGTGATTCTCCTAATAGTTGGGCTTGATTCTTCAAATGGGAATAGCAGACTGAGCAATTTGTGGGTTGATTTGCTCAGGATTCGCTTGGCACTGGTTTGGTGCCGATAGACTTTTGGTCTGACTGAATCATATTGGCCTACAGGGACAAGGTTTGGGCTGCGTAACCGTTGAGCTAATGTTTGTTCTGCGCTAATTAATAAAAGTTGCATCCAGTTGTCTTAAATACAAGATCACATGATGGCTTCAGTAATAGTTGGCTACATTTTACATATTCTCATAATATGTTAATTTAAAAGAACATAAAGTTGCACAGTTAAGCACTTGAAAGTTAGAAAATGCCAGAATCTAGGTTTCTGTGAAATCTTAATCCAGCCCCCTTGAGCATATATATTAGGATACAGTCGTTAATTACATGATCACATTATTTTTCCAAGGGACCTTGGCTTATTCAGTGTACAGGATGGACCTGCTCAGGAAATGAATTGGGATTTTGTAGCAAATGACACTGTTGTCTGCTAGGATCCCTGCTTCATTTGTTGCAGAAGTTGCAATGTTCATAGTGCATGAGGCATGGGAATGCAGGAAGAGAAAGGGTGGTTTAGACAGTTGAATGCCACCTTAGATATCTGGATTCTAACCTGTCCTAATAGCAACACTATTTAATGTTTAAAGTGTCTCTTCAGCAAATATGTCAAGAGCAAAATAATTGTCTGTATTTAATTTGAACCACATGTTTAAAAAAAAATAAAAGGGGATTTCAAATAAAAGTAAACTCTACTGGGAGCCCTGTTCATGAATGATTAGCTACTAATATCTGTTCTAATCTCATGAACACTGAAATTAAGATTGAATTGTGATATCAAGTTAACCCTCCTGGTACCTTTTCAGAAATAAGGTTTAGGAGATCTAAAACCTACCAAGGCTTGATTCTGCCCCACTGATATAACATTCTGAGCATTTGGGAGCCATCTCTTTGACAAACTGCTTTGTCATAATTCTGCCAGCATTCCAAAAGTATATCAGGATAGATACACGTCTAACATGCTAGTGCTTAAAGATTCCAAAAAATGAAGCATGGTTTGACCAACAGTTTACCCATAACCTCCCTTTCATTCACATTTAATTGTCTGAAAGAAGCATATTATATAACATTTCTTGAGTTCAACTTATTCCAGACCCTGCATGAATAAGCTAAACCAGGGGTCGGCAACCTTTCAGCAGTGGTGTGCCAAGTCTTCATTTATTCACTCTAATTTAAGGTTTCGCGTGCCAGTAATACATTTTAACATTTTTAGAAGGTCTTTCTATAAGTCTATAATATATAACTAAACTATTGTTGTATGTAAAGTAAATAAGGTTTTAAAAATGCTTAAGAAGCTTCATTTAAAATTAAATTAAAATGCAGAGCCCCCCTGGACTGGTGGCCAGGACCCAGGCAGTGTGAGTGCCACTGAAAATCAGCTCGCATGCTGCCTTCGGCACCCGTGCCATAGGTTGCCTACCCCTGAGCTAAACACATATAGCTCCTCAGAGTCAAAGTCGGATTGGAGCACCCTTCCATATGAGATTTTATATGTGTTTCAGATGAAATTAGAGATTATGCAAAATACCACATTTGGGACAGCATACGGCTTTATGACACTCCCAGGAGAATTTTATATGCATAAACCAATTAATAGTCATCCTCTCCATATTCTGTGTAGTTGGTGACTAATAAAGTGGCATATACTTGCCTAAGGCCACACATGCAATTTCCATTGGCATGAATTAGATCAGAGTGGTATGGCCCATAAAAAAACTGGATAAGCAATCCAAGAACAATTCAATTCAGTTACCATATTTAAATGAGACCATATTTATTATATAACTGCATGTGTGAAAATAACCAGCCTTGTGTTGCCATATACAGTACTCTATGAAAGGTATATTGATGGATTCATACTTTCAGATACTGAAGTGTAGATATTTTATCTTTTACTGTAGGCACAGTGAATCCTTTGAGTGCAATGGGTGATGAGAGCCCTGAGCAAGGTACAGGAAGTTACTGGTGCCCTGCAAAGTCAAACTGGCCTGAGTACAACACACAATTTAAAAACATGCGTATCTTTGAGACTTTGATCCTGCAAAAACTTAAGCACATGTTTATCTTTGCATCATGAGTAATTTCACTGAAGTCAATGGGACTATTTATCATGTGTAAAGTTAGGAATGTGCATAAATCTTTGCAGGATCAGGGCAGCTATTCACTTGCTTGAAATTACATGTGTGTTTAAGTCTTTGCTACTTTGGGGCCATATTGTCAAGATTTAGACTCTAATATTAATAAAATACAGTGATGAACATTTCTATTAAAAGAAAACCATTTTTAATTTGCTTTTAAACATTCCACTATAGTACTTGCAACCAAAACATTATCTCATTGCAAGAGAGCAATGTGAAACTGACTAGAGGGTGAAAAACAAACTGGTCTATTTTTGTTGCACAAAGATGAGTGAAACACAAAAATAACAAAAAGTACATTCAATTTGCAAAACATTCAGATATAATAATTCAAAGTGTTATTTAAAACACAGGCAAAACTTTTGTAAAAAATATGGTTTCAAGCTCAGAGTGGTCCTTTGCAACTGTGAGGAAACTAGAAGCTAGCTGTGGAAGTGCATAAGTTCAAGGTCTTCAAACCTTTTTTTTGTGTGTGTAAAGTTATTAGAAATGCAGTGTGGACTTTTCTTTGCAGGAAAACCTTAATTAGAATTTGTCCTTTTTTTTTTAAGTTGCCTCATACTGTTTTTTTAAAAAGTGAACCCCAGTGTCTATCCCATGTACAGCAAGAATAAATAGCCAACAATATTCACTAGAATGTCTCTCAAGAACATAAGGGTCAAATGCTCCCATCAGTCTCTGTAAAGCATTCCCTTAGATGTCAATACAAGTTCCACTCTAGAAATAAAGTGAAAATATGGCCCATACTTAGTAAATAGGACCCTCTTCAGAAATCTTCCTATTGCTGTATTAAACTGGATAACATCTTACTGCTTCAAAGGGCTGAATACTATAAAAATCTCTGATGCTGAGTGGTTAAATTCTGCTCCTCTTATACTAGACTAGCCCTTGTGGGATTGATTGGCCTCTGCTTTGCACCTTGTGTAGACATTTCCATCTGTGCTAAATGGATGTAAAATGCTACCAATGCAATTCGGTAGCGTATTACACCCACTTTGTACTCCCTTTGCATAGATTTAAATAGCTGCACAAGGTGAAGGGCAGTGGAGAATCATGCCCATAGGCATGGTCTGTCTTGTAGGATTTGGTTTTTTGCAATGGCAGAAGCTTATAATTATCCTGCATCAGAGAGGAAAGTCATCCCTCTCCTGTATGACAAATAGGGGTGTCTATGAGCCTGGCCAACACCCAAGTGTGTTCTTCCCCCTCTGACTGAATATCAGTCTCCAGTGAAAAGATTTTAAAAGGTCCAACTTAAACATTCCCATCATTGCACAAAGCTTTGAAAATATAGCCCTAAGGGTTCAATTTCAACCTTCAATGAATTCATATGTATCATTTCTACTGATCATGTAAGTCCGGCTATTGTTCGGGTTACACAGATAGCTATAACATGGTGATGATCATTGGAGGACAGAGCTGAGCCCTTAGACGTTATGCATATACACTAACAAAAGAAGGTTGATTGGTAACCCAGTTTAAGAAGCCTCTTGTTGTGATTACAGGACTTGTACAACAGTTTGTACATACAGGAGATATTTGATTATATTTAAATAGTAGATACTTGCCTTCATTTGAAAGTGCCTCCTTAAAGAATGTTCTCATGTAAAGAGTACAAAATATGGTCCTAATAACATCAAATACTATTTTTCATCTTATTTTTATTTGATTCAACATCTGTAATTTGATTTTATTCTGTCCACCTATACAAAATATCAAAATCAAGATTATTATGCAGTGCCACTGAATTCCTTGTGGTTTTGCTCTTGCATCCAATGATCAGTTTCCTCTATAGTTTCTATCTTCTTCCTGAAAAATAATAAAGCAAATATTAAGGAATTAAATATTTTCTAAATGGCAGCCAGGTAGAAACATTGTTAAAATAAAGTTGCAATCTTTGAGCTATTTTATCTAATTACAAGAAATTTAATCAATACATTTATATTATTTTAGTTGCAAATTAAAATCCTGTGGCTCTTTATTGGCATGTCATCATACAGCATGTGCCAAAAAGTCTGAACTTACATAGTCAGGAAAAGTGTAAGTAATAGAGGTCTTCATTAAAAAAAATAAACCTCCTGTAGTAAGAAACTTTATATTATGATAACAAGGAAATCTAGGTTATAGTGTTAACATGCTTGAACTGCAAACACAGGGCCCAATCCTGCAAAGTCTTACTCATACAAGTATTTTTATTAACCTAAGGAGTACCCTTAAAGTCTATTATATTTGAATGAGGGCTACTGCATAAGAAGGGTTTGCAGGGTTCGATTTCTGGTCTTAAAGCAAAGAAGGGCACCAGTGGTTTAAAATGGTAAGAAGTACTGTGTATTGAAATAAGAGAACAAGTGAGAGGCTCTCCTAATTTTGCTTTCTTGAGCAGTGGTGGGTGTGCAGAGGGTGAAATTGACCATGTAACCACTCTGAATAACACCCATCTGCCCCTCCTGTCTTTCAGCAACCCTTTACTTTAGCCCTGATTCAGCAAAGCACATAAGCATATGCTTAACTTACAACTCTGAGTCTGGTATGTACATTCTGGTTCACCAAAGAATGTCTGAGTTCTCAAATGAAAGCCAGTGTCATGCTAGTTATTAATATAATTGTGAAATGTATGTACGGATACTAAGTAAGGAGTTATGTATACATACTGAAAATATGTTCTTAGATATGTATCAAAGTATTAGTCACCAGCAAAGGTGAAAAACAGGTTTTCAGTCAGATGTTTATTCACCTTTCTTTGTGTCAGGATGTAAATTAACCTTTGTAAATCAACACAATGGATGCCTATTTACATATTAAGTCAAATCTTACCAAAGAGATGTGAAGTCAACAGGGAAGCAGCACACAGGGGAAAAACAAGCCAGGGGTTGATTTTTCAGTGTAGGAGTAAACACAATAAATTATAGAAAAGCGAGTTATGGTTCTATTTTATATATAACAATTTGTTTCCAATATTCCTAGTCACTATCATTTGAATCTTTGATAACAAATTTATTCTTGTTTTCACTATAAATATAACTGAGTGCTATGATATTAAGCAAAGTGCTGATCCTGAATTGAATCATACAAGCTGGCTTGATAATTCTGTGAAGAGCCAGCATCAAGGGGAATGCTTCAAAGGGATTTGAGGAGTGGGGTGCACCTATTGTTAAACTGCCAGGAAAAGGAAGGGCTGACATAGCCACTCAAGCACTATCCTGTGGGCTAACAGTTTGATGGTGTCAGGGAGCTAACACCCAGCTAAGCACAAGCAAGACTGCCCAGTGATGGAAGCAAGCAAAGGATACTGAGATGACTTACAATCCTGAGTAACTTGAGAACCATCACAATTAATTCTCAAACTTCCACTTCTGCTAGTCTCATCTAGCTATGCCCCTGATTTAAGATCTTTGCTACACATTTCAAAAGCCAGGCATACCTGGGCTTTCATAGGGTACTTGGAAGCTATATGCGACCATTAGATCTGGGGCATCTTCCCATTGCCTTCAATTAGACATAGGTTAGAGTTGTCAGAAGCACTCAACAGTGCCTGAACTCCAGTCTCATTGAAGTCAATGGGAATTTTAATGGAATGTAATGATTGTAATGGAAGCAGAGTTAGGATATGTCAGCAACAAAGTAATAGGCAGTCTGTCCTAATGCCTAGATTAACATTTATACCTGCTAGAGCTGAATCCGAGCAGTGGCTCCTGGAGCAAAGCCAAGCATCAGAGCCAAGAGTCAGAAGCCAAAGCTGAAGAGTTAACCAGAGTCATAGTCAGGAGACATAGCCAACGATCAGAGACATAAGTCAGAAGGCAGGACAGAGCTGGGTGCTGGGCCAGGAACAGGTACAGGATAGAGCAGGGGCAGAGACAGCTTGGACAGGAACAAGCACAGCCACAGGCAAGGAGCATGCTGCTGCTTCTGTGCTAAGTATCAGCCTGCTGACTCCTGCAACTACTCAGGTGACTCAGTCAATCAGACAGCTGCTATCAGACCAGCTGTGCTCATTAGGTTACCAGGAGACCCCCTGTACTGCAGGCTGCCCCCTGAGAGGCTAACATTGATCCATTTTGAAAGTCCCATCCATAGAGCCTTCCACGTGCCATATCTGGGCCATTTTGAGTTCTGAGCACAGCAGCCTCCTAGCCTCACTCACCAGAAATTCCATGCTTGGGCAGTACCTTGGCTGCTCTGGAGACATGCAGAAGGGTTTTTAAATGGCCATCAAATTGGAGTTTTGATTGAGATATGCTAGGGGAGACAACACAGATTTGTTTGTCCGGTTCTGAAGAGAGGTAACAGGCTCTCAGAAGTCTAAATGAAATAACTGAAAGATGTGTCTTGTAATTAGGCCAGGTATGGTAAGAGATTCTAAGGTGTAACAGGACAGAGCAGAGGCATCAGAAGCAAGTGCTGTTTTATCCACACTGGTCTATAGCGCAGATATTCTCTGCCTGAACAATAAGGGTGTGTCTCATAGCATTTTGGAACAAGTGGGAATGAGCATCCCAGGCCTGGCTGACAGGGCTCATGTTTGACCTCTACAAAGAGCAGTGTAGATAGTACTTTGAAGTTGTGGCTCATGCTGAAGCTCGAGCTCTGAAGCCTAGGGAAGGGGGTGGGCTTCTGACCTGTAACTTCAAAGTGCTGTCTGTACAGCTATTTTTAGAGTGTTAATGCGAGCCCCACTAGTCCAAGTCTATCAACCCAAACTGGGAGGCTTGCTCCTGCTCGGTCCAAAATGCTTTGTAGATGTACTTTTAGGGCCTGAACCATTGATGTCAGTGATTGTCTTTCCACTGACTTAGATGGGCTTTGGCTCAGGCTCTTAATATAGAGTTTTAATCAGTCAAGACTGGCATTTGAAAGTTGCCCGTCTATATGTATGAAAAGTTTTAGTCGGGTAAACTATCTTCTTCTGCTGCGTAAGCTGCCTTATTAAAAAAGCAAGGTCTTTCCAAATGATTTATCATTTGCTTCCTTAGGAAATAAGAATACTAGAGGCTTTGGAAGACCTTTGTTTCACATTAAGAACATAAGAGCATAAGAACGGCCATATTGGGTCAGACCAAAGGTCCATCTAGCCCAGTATCTTGTCTTCTGACAGTGGCCAATGCCAGGTGCCTCAGAGGGAATGAACAGAACAGGCAATCATCAAGTGATCCATCCCTGTCATCCATTCCCAGCTCTTGGCAAACAGAGGCTGGGACACCATCCCTGCCCATCCTGCCTTATAGCCATTGATGGACCTATCCTCCATGAATTTGTCTGTTTTTATATATATAAATATGTATAAAATCTAGACAAATTCATGGAGGATAGGATATATATGGATATATATATATCAGCAAAAAAGAATTAAAATATGCCATCAAAAATATTTAGCATCTACTGCACTCTTCCCCCAACCCCAACCCAGTAATCTTTGTTACTGAAGCTAAAATTAAAGAAAAAAAATCCTTATTACTTACCCAAACTATAAGATAGCTTAAATATTAACAAACATGCAGAGCTACTGGGGGTAAGAGCCTGAAGCCCTGTAATAATAAAGCAAGGCTCAGCAAGATTCCATAATTATTTGTTACACAACCCAAGAAACCAGCTAAGTGTTCCTAAGATTCTACATCTCTAGTAGGCCTAGTATACGATGTCTAACTATGCCAAAAGTTGCATAAGGCTTTTCATAACATAATCATTACTCATTAAAGGGCAGAACAAAGAGCCATTATCACCATAGGTGGCAATCCAGGAGTTTGTTTATTTAGGGTCTGATCCAAAGCCTACTAAAGTTAATGGAAAGATCTTTCCATTGATTTCAATAGCCTTTGGATCGGGCCTTCGTTTTTTTAAGATGAAAAATTTCTTACCAGATTTTCATGGAACCAAAGGACTAGAGCTGGGTGAATAACACAAAAGGAAATAAATAAATATGTGGCATGACTTCCAAAGGTGTTGAGAACCCCCAACTCCTGCGTTGAAGATGCTCAGCACCCTCTCAAAATCAGGTGCTTGAAACTGTAGCTGCCCAGATATGGACATAGGTACTTTTCAGCACCCAAGTTGCAATATCCTGGCCTATTTCACCAGCTCTCGAAGGACTTCCAGGTAGCATCTCAAAGCACTCGAATGGAAATGGTGTGACGAGTCCTGTTGAACATCCCCCCCTCTTGGCCACTCACCAGATTGTTGTGAGGGGACCCAGCTTCTGAATCCCAGGTATTTTAAGCCTTCAAAGTCTGAACAGAGCCCAGGCACTGTCCCTGTCTTGGGCAAACTCTTGGTGCATAGATCCTCTCTCTAGTACTCCCTCCTGAGAGCTGCCCAGCCCCTGAACCAGTGCTAACTCCTCAGACTCTCCCTGTGGCTTAAACACACCCTATCCCAGAACTCCATTTAAAGGTGTGCGCCTTCTGGTTTACCTCAAGAGGCATGTGGTTGGTGTGATACATGAAAAACACAGCTATTTTGCACAAGATTGTAACACACTATTGCTCTTTACTTAAGCACGAGAAATACACAGAGTACAGATCATACAGAAAACGACAAACTTCCAGAACACAATGTTCCGCCCCCCAACTCACCCTTCCCTTGGAAGCCATCTGTGTCCACATAGGAAGGGCTCATCCCTACCTCATCAGGCTCCTATAGCAGCTTCCCTCTTCTGGAGCTGGTAAAAATGACTAAAGATCCCAAATGGATCAGCTGCTGCCCACATTTTCTGTGAGTCTCCCCCCATAAGCCCTTTTATAACCTGGTTTGGTCACCTGTTTCTTCACCCTGCTTGGGGAATTTCCACTCTCCAGGCCCCGTGTTGAAGGGATTTGGAGAGAATTGGTTTCCCCTATGAGGTAGATTTTTCTTTTGTTCTCCCTAAGTGAGGCCCATTCAGGTGTTTATAGTCCTTAACAAGCAGCTATTGTCAGCCCTGTGTCACTAAACCTTGGAATCTGAGGCCACATCAACACTACAGGTGCTACAGCAGTACAGCTATGATGCTGTCACTATGCCACTATAGTAACACCATAATGTAGATGCTTCCTACAGTGACAGATTTTCTGTGACAGTAGGTAGTCCACCTCCCGGAGCGGCAGTAGCTAGGATGACAGAAGCATTCTTCCATTGATCTGGAGTTAGGTTGCCATATCTATGTCACTCATCCTGAGCAATTTAGCTATGTCAAGCTATATTTTCAGTATAGCTACACCAGGCTTCAGCCCAATATTGGGGAAAAGAAACCACAGAAAAGGTAACTAGCTCCCACATTCAAAATGGAGATTGCAGCTGAGTGAAGGTACATACTGTGATATAGCACAGCCAGAGGGCAACAGGAGAGTGATCGATGGGAGATATGTAAGCCCCAGAATGATGAGAGCCTTATTTCCTGTCGAAGAGAGGCTGCTGCAGATTAATTAGAGCACCTGAAACCAATTAAACCAATTAGAGCACATGAAGCCAATCACCTGATTAAAAAAAAACAAATTGTGCCAATCAGACAGTTGGAGGAGTTGAAGCAGAGTGGTTTGGTGTTGGAGCAGAGAGCAGTTTGAAGGAAAGCAGTTTGGAGAAGTGCTGTGGTGGGCCAGAAGACCAAGAACCTAGGTAAAGGGAAACCCGGCTTGTGCAGAGCAGAGGGACTCCACAGAGACAAGGGGTTGGGAGAAACTTGGCCCAAGTGGAGAGAGGGCAGGAAGCCCCACAAGCTGAAGGGCCAGAAAGGGAAGTAGCTTAAGGGAAGGAATCCCTAGTTCAAGTGGTTTACTGCTATCCTTAGGGCCCCTGGCCTGGGACCCGGAGTAGAGGGTGGGCCTGGGTCCCTCACTCTCCACTCCCCTTTTCTAGGACACTAGTGGGACAGTTGATACCCCAGTTCAGGGCTGAGAAATAGTGTCCTGAACCCCCCACAAGAGGAGAAAGCACAGGACCTATCATAATAGTGGCATAAGAGAAATATGCCACAATACAGAGAGTTCAGAATCTCACACGGAATTCATAAGTGATACTGGCAGATCCTCCAAATCATGATCAATGGGTGAAGATATGTGTCTGTTAACTTTTTTGAAAAAACAGTCATTTATTTCCAAAATTTTAGTTCAAGGTGGTGAAATCTGTCATGGAAATACTAATGTCTCTGTGAGCCTGATTATTGCCCATCAGAAAAAAAAACTCTGAATAGTGTGGAGAGAGTTAAATAAATGCACAAATGGGACACATTTTGTGTGGCAATTGAGGGCAAGGAACTTAGACAGCAGCAGCATCCTCTGATTCTAAAGTGTCCTCTGCACATCTGGGGCAGTGAAATATAGCTGGGCAAGGCGGACGGGGTATGGTTGAGGAATTGCCAGTCTATGTGGCATCATCACCCTGCAAGCCTGTGAGAAAAATCCAGCATCCTTCTTCTTGTGGCTTTGCCAACATTATCCTATATGTAATCCCCCACCATAAGGTTCAGCTCTCCTCCACCACAACAGGTCTCTTTTGAGCCGGGTACAGGCTGAGCGGAGTCACACTGTCATGGGAGATCAGGAGACCCAAGAAGCAGCCTCCCATTTCTTTCCTTGCTCTCCAACCATAGAGATGGGTAGGCTTGCCACTGGCTCCCCAGGAGCACCCTATGTTCCTGGTAGTGTTACAAAGGTTTTTTCTGGGCATGCTCCCTGTTTACTCCACAGGATGGGGAGATAAAGTCTGCCCTTGCCCTCCTTTCCTTCCTTCCTGCTCCAGCAGGATGCGTAGAAAATCGTGTGGTCCATTCCCATGTAAGGCCTCATTTGGCCTTCCATCTCTTTTTCCATAAAACGTGTAGTAGTACAGACAGCACATACGTTTCTGAAATATTATAATCATCTTCTGAGATAATAATGGCCAAAGATTTTGGCATCAGTTCCTTGAATATCCTTGCCAGAATATGGATCTCTTTCTGGTTAGAAACACATAATTTGTGAACATTGTGCACACTTCCCCCCGACAATATCTCCAGACTGGTGTATCATTTTCCTCCATTCTCTTGAATCACACTGTGTAAGCAAGCTATGGCTTCTTTGTTTCCATCCTCAGTTCAGTAATTTTCTTTTCCCACATCTGCCCTTTACAATCTCTATGAGTGTGGTCACAGCTGTGTCATTCCCAGGATATTAGAGAGACCAGGTGGGTGTGGTAATATCTCTTATTGGACCAACTTCTGTTACTGAAAGAGACAAACTTTCGAGCCACACAGAGCTTGTCTTCTGGTCTGGGAAACTCACACAGAGACTGCCTTTATTGTCTCTTTTATGATTCTGTGCTCAGCACACCCATAAAAATCAAGCAGGTATTTTCTATAGGTGTGTAGATAATCAAGGCAACACTGCAGCCTTCAGGTGCCTTTTAAGATAACAGCAATACACCTGGATATCCTTGGACAGCCTTTAGCTTGCTCTCAACCTTTAATAAAAGACAATGGAAGTCATACAGTCATTTGAAAAACCTCATAGTGTGGACCATTTATCTCCAAGAAATGGCAGGATTTGTTGGTGTGAGTAAAATATTATACCATTTTTAATAATGAAAAATAAATTGTTTCATTTTAATTTAGTTTTTACAATGGTTTTTAAAATGTTATGAGAGGAAT
Organism: Mauremys reevesii; assembly: GCF_016161935.1. Lineage (NCBI taxonomy): Eukaryota > Metazoa > Chordata > Testudines > Geoemydidae > Mauremys > Mauremys reevesii. The sequence goes on along the minus strand of NC_052624.1, from coordinate 169,498,288 downwards.
TTTAACAGCAATGATTCAAGCAGGCAAGTAATGAAATTTATGATTATTTCTCTCAATGAACATCTGTACATACAACCAGGAGAGTTGGCAGGAAAAAAAGACTCTCAGGGAAAAAAGCAGTGCACATGACAATAAGATCAAATGTGAAGAACTGATATCCCTAATGAGAGGACAATATTCTCTGCAATTAATAAACCATATTTGTCTAAGAAGGACAAGCAAAAATGAACACTTCTGTTTGGAGTAACTGAAGACTTTGAGCCAGATTTTCATTTGCACTATGGCTCTTTATGCCACTTTGGCAGTGCAGAGAGGCATTAACATGAATGTAAATTTACAGTAAATATAATTTACTTCCACTTTCAGGTCCCTTTACACTGTCAAAGTGGCATAAACAGGACTAGTGTAAACAAGGATCAGGTCTCATTACCTCAGTTATCAGACAGACCCTTTGAATCTAATACCTCATTACCATTAGAGAATCAATTCTTGTTCTCTCATCCATCTGTCTATTGGACCTGGTAGAAGCATTCTTGAAGGAACAGTTTACATTAGATAATGCAGTTTCGTCAATATCTAAACATTCTGTGGTAATGTGTCTACTTCAATGTTTTGATAATGTTGAAACGTTTTTGTTCAATAAAGGAAAGACATTTCGTTTTGACTTAATCATTTGAAATATTTCATTCTGACTTTTATATTAATTTTAATATTAATACTGAATATTGATATTTTAGTTATCTACTATAGTTATTTTAGCTATTACATTGTGTAAGCATTATCAAAACTGAATTATGTACACTATCAAAATAAAATGTTTAGTTTGTGTTGTAGAAATTTTCCAGATTTTACATTCAGAGGGAAATTTTGATGTTTTGTTCCTATTCTGAATGAAAACAAATGTCAAGATATCCCACTGTTGCATGCAATGAAATTCCATTTTCTGACTAGCTCTATTAGCTAGCTACGTGTCTTCTTCCCTCTTCCCCCAATGGTTTTAAATAAGGATGAGGAATGGGAAGAGAGTTTTGTGTTCTGCTGGCTATTTAGTTGTATATGATTTTGTAGTTTATGGCATAGGTTCCCTGAGCCATGGCTGGGAGCCACTTTTTCTTTCTGTATCTGTCTATATCTACCCAAAGTAACAGTGATGAAGGGAATATAGTCCCAGCACACACTGTTATATGTCAGAGTTATGTGATGTGCCACTGGAGCATGATACTGTTCTTAGGATAGAAGTGGGAGGATTGATTTCTGTTGCACCCTTATGCTTCAGGAACAACCCTTTAGCCACAACCTGTTTTAGGATTGAGGGCATAAAGGGGCCACGCAAACATCTTTGTTCCCCTTCCCTATTTTGGGCCCCTTACTGTGCACACTTTGGCAAAGCCTGCCAACCGACTCCACACTCTGTCATGTATCTCCGATTTCCCCCGCTAACACCCGCCCCCAAAATAACCCCACTAAACACAGCACTTCTCCTCGGCAAGGACAACAAAATACATTTGGCATTTGCAGCCCATTTGGCAGTAGAATGATTGTTCCAAAATAGGAAAGTACTCAAAAAGACAATGACTAGGAACTTCTCAAACACCATGGGTCCGATTCTCCACTGCCCTGCCCTTACCAGGGCAAAGTGAGAGCAAAATGGTGCCACACGAAAACAGTGGCATGTTACATGTTACACGGCACAGGTATAAATGACTATAAAGTGCCATGTAACATGTCAAGCAGTGGAAAATCAAGCTTCATAAATCCCTTTTTCTTTCCAAGATAATTTTTCTGGGAAGGGTTGTAGCATGTGAACTTTCAGGGGAATTGGTGGGAATTGCAGGGGGAGGGAGATGCAAATTAGTCATTGGAGGCTCCCCAATGCTGGGGTTAGTTCTATAAACAGCTGGTTGGAAAACTGAGGAAGTGGTGTTTTTTGTGGGCTATTTTGACTTGTCATAAAAAAAAAGTTAACCTATAAACTGCCAAATATAATAAATAAATAATAATTGTGGCTGCCAAAAAATAGAGTGAGAAAAATAGTTTGGGGACAAAAAATGTTGGTGTTCAGGTTTTCGATGTCCTAATGAAAATTTTCAAGGAAAGGAGACACATTCCACAAACATTTTTAAACAATCAAAACCCCAATTTTCCTTCAAAATATGTTTTCAGGGAAAACTTTTAACTAACGCTAGTTATATGCTCCAAAGTACCTCAGCTGACTATAACTATGACAGACTTATACTAGTTGGGGATTGCTGGAACTCAGCAATGCTCTGGCTTAGCCCTCATCTGACCACACCCACTATGTGCCCCAACCCTGGAGCAAGCCCATTACCCAGAAATCATCCTCTACTGTCTCCCTTCTAATGCTATGTTCCAATTCCAGATCACAATTTTCCAACAGTGCGGGTCACTGAGGTGTTCTGTCCACTTCTGGGTGGCAAGCAAATTATAGTTCCCGATGGGGTCTTCCATTTTTATACAAAGTGTATAATTTGGAGATGATAGTATGCACCTTATTTGGTGCAAATTCCATTTTTCAACAGTTCTTCTGCACCCTTCGTGAGGTCGTCTGATAGAAGTGATGTGATTGTTTGCCAATACTTGTCCAAATTCCTTTTGCATTTGCAATGGGTTTCTGGGTTCTTCCTACTACTTAATGATCACCAGGTAGCCCCTGAATAACTTCCTGCATATTATTTGAGATCCATGGAAGGAAAGAGACACTGTGACAGTTGGTAAAAAATGGGCACAGCAGAGGTGCACAGTTGCCAACTTTCACGTGGTAAATAAGCACCCCGACTTTCACAATAAACCAAAAATCAAGCTAATCCCATTTCATAACAAGGCCAAAACAAGCCAATCCCTAAGAACACCAATGCTCTATGTGACTACATTCCCCCCCCCTTCCTCCCGGTGTGCAATCTGGGATTGTGGAGGACCCACTGTGCACCCCTGATTCTCACCCCTTGCCTCTGCTTGCCTCTTGCCCGCCCTTGCCCCCACTTGCTGGGAGCTGGTCAAAAAAAAAGAAGCAACAAGCTACACGCCAAACAAGCAAGAAGCTACAAGCCAAACACTAGGCAGCAAGCAACTCAAAAGCCAATTAAGCCAAAAACAAGCCCAATTTCTGCATTTTTTTATTTTTTGCAGGTTTGGCATGTCTGCAGAGGTGGTGTCCAATAACCTCATGTGACAGCTGATTTCTCGCTGCTCCAGTTGTTAAGCATCCAGGTAGAAAGCCCTGACATTTTGCACACCTGAAGCAAGCACATAATTCTATCATTTCCAGCACCACTCACCCTCACCTTTGAAAACCTCTGTGATTTCCAGAGCATCTAAAACTGAGTGCTCAGTTTCCATGCAGTGCTCTCAAACTGCTACCCCCTTGGAAAACTCCCCATACCCAGGGCAGGCGCAACCCATTAGGCAACCTAGGCGGTTGCCTAGGGCACTGACATTTGGGGTGTGGCGACCGCAGCGGCCGAACATCTGGCCGCCGCAGTCGTCGTTGGTATTTTGGGGCCATGACCTTCCGCTGCCTCTGTTGGGGGTGCCATTTTTTGCCAAAAAGGCTGCCGGCGCTCCTGCCCATACCTATACAGTTAAGAGGCATTGGTATTAATTACTATAAGATATCTATTTCCCATATTCCTTCCTAAGCAAAAGATTTTAGCAGCAAACTGTAAATCTGACAGCAACATGGACTTTCTAATGTTATCCTGATGGTGCAAATGGGTGAGACCAAACACTTCAGGAATATTACATATTCAGGCTGTTATTCTGTATTTTTCAAGGGAAAAGGAGCCAGAGTTAAGATTGATTTTAAGTGATACTTGTTGGCATGAATTATTCTATATACTTCAAGTTCAAGAAGAGTGCAAAGTAAGAAAAGTCACTCTTTGGTAATAGGTTTTTTTTGTTGGTTTTTTTTTCAGTTTTAAAGCTTAAAAATAGTTCTACTGACTAGGTTCTTCTTTCTACACTCAGCTCTCAATGCCTGATCCAACATCCAAGGCACATTCAACTCGGGAAACTTAAATGGGCCATATTATTAAATGCACATTTTTACTGAGAAAACGTAAAAAGTAAAAGCCATTATGTGGTCAAGAACCCTAACTAGGTGATTTCAGTGGCGTGACACTGGCACAAAGTGGTGTTAAGAAGTGTTGAATCAAACCTGGAAAGTGCTGTGTACTTCACTCAGCAGCATACCTATAAGCTATTGCTCAGTACCTTTCCTGAAGGTTTGTATAGTCCTGTAGTAATATAGAATATCCACCTGAGTAACCCTTCCCCATGGAATAGCCTCTCTAACTACAATTACAAGAAGTACAGATTGGACCAATATTCATTAAAACATCATGGAAGAGATTGCAAATGTAGGCCCTGCTCCTGCTCCCACTGAAATCAATGACAAAAATCGTCAATTTTAGTGGTAACAGAATTGGGCCAGCATTAGTAGTAGTAGTAGTAGTAGTAGTGATTGATTGATTGTATTTCGATAGCACCTAGTGACCTGGACCAAGAATAAGTGTGCTGTGACCCAGCCCTCAGCTAGGTATGCCTACTGTGAGGAGACTCAGAGGCAACCCAATACAATGCAGATAACCTTAACTTTTAAACTTTATAAAAGGAAAACCCAGAAATTGGGCATGAACGCTGATAACGGAATAATCATATGATATAAAGTAACATTAAATACTTGCTTAGGAAAATAATAAGCTGTAAATTACCATCACAAGAGAAGAAGTCTTTTCAACACCTCACTGTGTCACCCCAAGAGGGAATCAAATCCTCCTCTCCCTGCCTGCAAAGTCCAGCTGCACCCATCCTGCCCAGGATCTCCTCTCTGGCTTACAATGCTCCTTTGCTCTGACACTGTGGTGACCACACCTCTTTCCAAGGAACAACGGCTCCTCACCTGGCAAGCCACACCCTTTCCCCAGGTGCCCAAACTGTATTCCTTCTGTCAGTGTCAACTTTACCTGCCTTGCAGTCCATGCCCCTTGTGACAAGGCTCCCTGCACACTGCCCTTCAGGGTCCAGCTTCCTCTAATACAGCTTTCTCAGCAAATCCGCTTCCCCTGCCCCCAGGGCAGTCCCTTTTCACCTCCTTCCTCTCTAACCATCTTTCAGCCACCCCCTTTGGGCAGATTCCAAGACGTCACCCCAGTTTAAGCTACCCTTTCATTGGCTGTCTCTCTCCCCAGGACAGTATTCTATGCTGCTGCACCACAGTTGCAGCAGGTGCTAGTGACAAATGTGTTAGATGATGTATGAACATATAGTAAGAGACAGTCCCTGTCCAGAAAAACTTACCCTCTAAATAGACAAGACAGACAAACAGCAGGAGAAAGGAAGTGCTATCACCCCCATTTCACAGGTGGGAAACTGAGGCCCAAAGAGACTAAGTGACTCACCCAAGGTCACATAAGAAGTCAGTGTCAGAGGAAGTGAACACAGCTCGGCGTCTCAGTCTAATTCCTTCACCACAATACCATGCCATTTTAAAGGCCAATTATAAACAACTAAGCCTTTGTTTAAAGATCTCTCATTCTGCACTGCACTTCTTTATTGCAAATCTCATAAGGATGAACTGAGGAATCTGTAGTGAGTTTCTGAAGTTTGTCTTCTGTTTTTTTAAGAATCTTAATGAACCCCACGTAGTTCTGAAATACCTAGGCTGACTGGGAGGGTGGAGAGGGGAAACCAAAATAGCAGTAGCATTGTGTGCAATTTTTAGTGTGCAGTCCAGGTTCACAGAGCAGTCTGTAAACAATCTTTTTAGCCACGTTTAGGGAGGGGCACAATTTTAGGAAATCCAAACAACCAGTTAGCCCACTGACCTCTTGATAACCTATTCAATAACAATGAAACTTACAATATGCTGAGGGGAAAAAACAAGCTAGTAAGATGCTTTTCTGCCATAGGAACTGGGCCAAACAAAACTCTCCTGTCACTTTTCGTGTTCACTCGATGAGTTCATAAAAGGAAAAGAAAATCAGTTCTGGTCAGAGAGACCATTAGTGAAGCTAAAATTTTCTCAGAGTCACAGCTGGGCTTTGCTGCATCATAGGAGTCAAGATGCTGTCATAACTTAGATATTGGCTACTTTAATCTTAAAATTCTCATCTACATATTATGGTGTTTAAAAAAAAAAACCCAGACCAAATCTAATTGAAAAAGAATGTAGCTTCACATCTGTTTAACTTGATTAAAAAGACATGGGCATGGAGTTTGTAAATCTAGAGCATACGCAGAACTTGTGATTTCAGTGTTTCGAGATCCAGGAACATAGGAGCATATATGAAAGGTCCTTGAAAACAGAGAGATAATGAAATAAAAATAGTGGAAGGCATTATTTGAGTGGCTATGGATGAGTTCTCTATCTAGTATTCAGCTCATCATAAAAATATCCAAAAAGCTTGGGGAGTCAGCAGGAATAACGCATAGTAAGCACTGCAGTGTTATGCTATAGTACAAAAGGACAGATCGCACTTAGATAGCATTTTCAACTAGACATAGGCCTCATTTTAGGGGAACAAACAGGTGCTTAACTTAACTAGTCAATGGGACTAAAGCAAATGCTTTCTGAATAATAAAATAATAATACCTGCCTCTTATATAGAGCTTTTCTTCAGTGACTTACCCAGCAATCTTGAGTCTGGAATAGAACACAGGCCTCCTTGTTTTCCTGAATCATGGCTATTTCTTACTTCCAGGAACAGTGTCATTGAACAAGATGGGTTGACTTAAAGTAAGTGCTACACCTAGTTGTAAGTGTCAGGCAGGGCCAGATTTACACCTTACATACCCCTAGGCACAGCATCTTCTCACACACACACCCTGCAGCTGACCTTCATGTTGCACACAGTTTTGGAGAGGTAAGGTGCCCCTAGAATGCTGGCACCCCTAGGCACATGCCTACTGTGTCCAATTGGAAATCCGGCCCTGGTGTCAGGGTGTAGGTTTTCTGTAAGGCACTGTGTGGAAAATACACATGCTAACATAAAAAAAAAGCAGTATTATATTTGCATTTGTTTTTATTGTGTTTTATATAAGAACCTAGAACATCACTGATGGATAGGCAAATAAGAATATAGACCAGGTAGGAGAAATAATTTCATTACAAAATAATTCCACTAAAAGGTATATAATTTCCCCCCTGCATTCTCTTTTTTCATTTTTAATCCTTTCTGTCCACTTTTTTTGCCCATGTAGTAACATATTTAAGTTTCACTAGATTCACCATTTGGGTAAATAAAGGCAAAGCATATAAATCTTAGACCATATAGGAATTACTGTGATCACCAGTGCAGTATTATGAGAGTAAAAAAATCTTGGTTTTATTCTTTGCCACCCTCTTCCATTGACCCTGCAAGTCTAACCATGAAAGCCACCTTGTAACAATAGTTAATATCCAATATGTCTGCAACAAAACACATTTTCAGTGAAATCTGACTGTATCAAATTCCTACACTCTGCAGAAAGAATTACTTGGAACGGGAAGAAAGAAGGAATATGGAACACAAGGAAAACTCAAAGGAACATTTTATTGTAACATTTATAATAGAAATTGGGGGGGGTTGTTTAGCCTCAAGGTATACTTGCTAATAAAAGTTCTGGCAAACCTGCTGTGTATAAGTGGCCTGGCCTATGATGTCAGAATTCATTATGCACACAGGGGCTATTTACAGCCTTGTAAAGTTGTAGACAAGGAAATTGTTGCTGAAATATAGTTTCAAAAGTTTAAGTGCAATCATTCTACTCACATATTCATGTCAGCTATTGAACAGATCTTTTAAAGGGTTCTGTGCAAACTGAAAAATCATATTGCATAAGTAAACATCTTCCCACATTGCTTGTTTTATATGTGTGTGTCTGTGTGTGTAAGTTAAGTAACACTATCATGTTAAATTACACCGTGTTGTACTATTGGGCTATTGCTTGTGAAAAGCTGGCAGCAGTGATCTGCTCCAGCTCCTGTTGAAGTTTTTGCCATTGTCTGCAATGAGAGAGGGATCAGGAGATTGGTCACCACACTATAGAGCTGATCAGACAATGCCATATATTTTCCAAGCATTTTTATCCATTTTCATTTAGCTGGAATTTTTTGGTTTTTTGAGTAAAGCAAGAATTGAGAAAAAAAATGCTTTTCACATTCTCCCCCATTTGTCGCCCAGAAAAAGGAAGGAAAGAAAAAACAAAACAAAAATGTTTTCAACCACTGAAAATGTTTCATTGAAAATTTCAGTTTTAATTAATATTTTCCACATCAGAAAAATCATTTTGGCCAAAATACCATTTTTCACTGAAAAAATGTCAACTTCACATACTCAGACTGGTGAGGCCCCTTCCTGCTTCCACTGAACTCAATGGCATGACTGTTGATTTGGATGAGTCAGGACCAGGCCTATCAGGCTTTTGAAGAAAATCACCACTGCAGCCCACACAAAGGACGTTTACACCAATTTACAGAAAAATGTAATAAAACAGAGTGTGTGCGGTTTCATTCAATGATTGTGTGATCTTTTGCGCCTCAGTCTTGAGCATTATAAATTGCTGCCTCAGTAACTGTTCCATCCTTCATGCAAGCCAGGTGTTATTTGTCATTTGTACTGCAGTAGTTGGAAATAACTTCATCACATAAACACGTAAACGTACTCTTTGCAAAGTTGTTGGTATAACTAACCAATACCGACATCTCCTTCTGAATCACTTTTAAAAATGTTCCTCCTTGCAGCAAGCCAAATTATGTTCCTGTTCTAACTGAGCTCATGTGTCAAGCATTCCATTTGTATTTATTTTCACTAATGTAAAAATATCAATGTATATATGTGTGTATGATATGCACCTCGGCTACTCCAAATCTATCCAAAATCCTAACAGCATAGCCAGTCAAACTCCATCCCATTGTGGTTTCTTAGGTAACTAACTCATGGCCACAGAAATGGACTGCGCCCAATGGCAAGGGACCAAAAACAACTGAAGTGTTTCCACGTTTTCAATGTTTTTATGCATTGTTAAAACATTACAGATATCACTTCTGATTAATACTGTCATGTAAACAATGTACAAAATGGATGAAAGTCAAATGGTACGTTGAGGGCCAATCCTGCTTCAGCTGACGTCAACAGAAAACCTTCCCCTGACTTCAAGAAGCGGAATTCTCCTCTCACATATCCCAGACTTACACTAGTGTGACCCCGTTGACTTTAACTGAGTTATTACTTGTTTATACCAGTGTACGTGAGAAGAAAATCAAGGCCAAGTCCCTTTATCCTTACCAGCAAGGTTTGCTTTAGGGTATAGGGGGTTAAACTCCTCCTATCACATCACTTTATATTTCCTTATTTCCTTACTTATTTTTTATTCCTTTTTATTTCATAGCCCCTTCCCCCACAGACAACCACCTCCATCACTCCATCCTCTCCACAACCTCTTCACTCTCTCCTGCCTTCCTTTTGCTCTGTATGCTTCCTCCCCGGTTCCCAAATCTGGACAGAGTTAGTAGGTTACTCATCAAATATTCAGAGTACTTAGTGATGCACTCAGACAACAACTTATCCCACATGCAAATGTCAAGCCAGGGATTGTTTTTCAAATTTGGGTATACCACTATACCATCATTATGCATTTAACAAGTCCCAAAGGCCCGCTCTGCCCATTGGTGAGATGAGTGACCACACAACTCAATCAATCTCTTAGGTCCCTCTAACCTCACCGATCTCTATGTTCTCTGGTTCACCAGTGTGGATAAAATTAGCATACCACATCCATCCCTGATGTATATTCTGTATATAACACAATATTCAACTAAATCCATCACATACCCTGTTATTTCCACCACTTATAATATAAATATAGTTAGAGTAAACTTTCCCCACATCTAACCACCATTTTCAAAACAGATGAGCTGAGGTTTCACCTCACAGCTCTTAGCCTGCCAAGACCCAAATAGCCTACAAGATGCACAGAATGCAGTACAATTCCCAGTGATGTCAAAGCAAAGCCTCCCATTGACTTCAACTGGCACTGGGTCAGACCTTAAATGAGGTACATCAGGAAAATAACCGGCCAGGGAATGTCATTGTATGTGGAATTAATTTAACAAGTGTCTAACTATCCAATTATTCTATTTTCTATGTAATCATTTTCACATTTTCCCATGCAAGATATCAATTAATCACAATAGGCCTGATCCTGGGTGCAGTATTTGGTGAAAAATAACATAAACATATGGAACAGAGATATATTTGGATCAAAAGTGAAAGACATAATTGGAATATATTCTCAATAATTCCTATTATTACTATACCCAGCTATCCCAATAAGATCAAGACCCCAGTATTCTATGGGTTCTACAAACATAGAGAAGAAGACATTTTGCCTGCCCGAAAGATCATACGTTCTTCATTTAAGACAAGACAGATTTGTGTGTGTAGATTAGGGAGTGAATAAGCTCCTCTGGGCCAATTTTTCTCTTGGATCCACACTGCTGATCTCAGGAGTTGGAATGAGTTCTCCATCTGGGAATAAATCAGTTATTTTCAGGATAGCTTTGGCAGCAAGTCTCCTTTCCTAAACATTTGCTCCACCAGCATTCTGCTATCCTTCAGAAATGGACAGATCCGCTTGTCTTCTGCATTTGTGAGGGTGGGTTTATAAAAGAAGACATGATGTATGGGGGGAAAGAAGTTGTTTTCTGTTAAACACACAAGTTATTTCTCTGTAAATGTCCAAGGTACCTATACTCTCTATTCATGTGACCAGGAATTTGGGATGGGCGGGAGGAAGCATAACTAAAATCAGAGCAGATTTGCGACAACTGCATTTCTGACACAGTAGCCCCTCCACCAGATGAGGTCGACAGGGCAGTGTAGACAGAAGATGTGGCCTGATCACGTAGCCAAAGTTGGGAATCTCTAGGGAATCCTGGCCTTAGCTATGCAGATCCCCAGAAAGCTTTGTAGAAGGACTCTCTCTCTCACTCTCCATTTTCCTCCTAGGTGACCAGTTTCTATAGTTTTGTTTTCCTCTGAGCATATAGGCCTGGAAAAGGCAGACCAGAGGTCTTTTGGTGATAAAGGCAGTAATTTATGCAACAGCCCAGCATTGCCCATCAGCAGGGATTGAGGCTGTGAACCCTCAGCTCTTAGATAATGTTTTCACCTCTTAGCTCAGAGAGCCGATTTACAGAAAATATTCATTCCTAAGTAGCAGTGGTAACCTGTTATCTTGTGTCAGCTAATAGATGGGGATGTAACACACATTTTTGCCAGTGTCTTACGAGAGAGCAGCATATGACCCTTAATGAGTCTCAGTCACTATGTATTTTAGAAGAAATAAGCTAGGCAATTTGAGCATCCCCAGCTTTGCAGCTGTTAAGATGCTGGCTGGTTATAGCAGTATTTTCACATATCAGAGCTCCAAATGTAAAAGTGTTTTCTGTACTGGGGTAGTGTCCAGAGATCTCAGTCAAGGAGCCAGGGCCTCATTGTCCTAGGCTCTGTATACATGTATGATAAAAAAAAATATTCCCTCCCGTCCAGAAAGTAATCCTGCCCTTATGAAGTCAAGTGAATTTGTGAATGTCTCCAGAGAGCTTTGTGTCCAAAACTCAACGAGTTGGGTTGTTCTCATGTGTAAGTGTAACTTTTGAACCTGTGACAGTCGTTGGTAATAGCCTGCATCATACATCATTGTCTCAGAGCACTATGTTGGGGAGAAATGCATCGGTTCCATCTGATAGATGCAGAATTTTGTATCCTATTCCATTCTTTTCAGCTCATTGCTTATGACACTTTCCTAATTTTATTAAGTATTATTAGCATTGTTTACCAGGTCCCAAAAGTGCCATTTTCCTCTATAGACTCCATACCAATGATATTATCTTCTGAATCATACTTTACCTTGATGCAACTATTTTCACGTCATTTCATCAGAAGAGCCAGTTCTCAGCTTCAATCATGCCTCAATAATAAGAAAAAGAAATAAAACTGGAGAAAGGAGCATGCTATATGATAGAATTCAAAAAGAAACTTTCCATTGGACCTTGAGCTTACCTCCCTAACTGACATATACACGATGCAGCTAAATATCATTCGAAAGTACATACTCACTCCTGTAATCACACCCCTTTCATTTAGTGCTCATTTGATCTTTTCAGATATATTATTCCTTTTAACATCGCAGATTCCTGATAACTATCTAGCGATCTTAGTACTCAGCCAATATGCAGCGCGATTTTCCCCACACGGTGAACACAGGGAACCTACTTACCGATCCTTAAATCGATGGGAGTTTTGCTATTGACTTCATTGGGAGCAGGATCGGATCCCAGGAATTCTTCTTGCAGCCTACCTCATAATTCATAAGCAACAAAGAGCGTTGCTATTTATAGCAATAAAGAATAAGAATATCCCAACAAATCAATCAAAAGCTCCATAGGAAATAATTACAATCCTACACATATAATATCAAAATGGTATAAAGCTATTGCAACGTAGTCAAGAGTCAAAGAAGAAATACTATTATTCTATGCACAGCCAAAAGCGACAGAAAGAAAGAAAGAAATCATTTATTATAATTTAAAATTAATTTGATCTAATTTAACTACTATTTGTGTTGCTGTGAAATGCAAGAAAATGCAGCCATTGCAGAGCCGTAAGTATACTTGTCTCTAACTGGTGAACAGCTTTATCATTGTTCATTTAAATTACAGGATTAAATGAGTCGTGTTCGCAAAGGAGGAAATGTAAACCGCTTTCCAGGGTGTCTTGTTTTGTAGCTTCTTTGCCTTGCTTTCCTGATAGCGCTTGAAAACGCGGCGTCTCTTGCCACTTGTAGCATCCTATGCGAATAGCGATATGATGTTTGCTGCCTTTGTAAGGATTTCTCTTAATTTCCACCCAGCAACAAATATACTAACATCTTCCCTCCGATCCACCCCCAAATAGAGTATTGCAAGTCTGGGGAAATAACCTGGACCCCCGTCTTGCTGCCAGATAAAAAACAGCTCGATTCTCCTAAGCTTAGTATTTGATGTACTTATTTACCCATCTCTCAGTTAATGACTTTCCCTAGGTATGTTGGTAGATGACAACACTACTACTCTTTGCCTTCATTTGCATAGGATGTATTGGATGATTCAACAAGAATTAGCCACTCAATGGAATTAGCCCTTTGTTTTTGTTTTCTCTCAGTCCGTAGAAGGCCGTTCAAAAAGATCACACTCTCGTTTCTCCGCTTCCCAACCCTTTTTGTATTTAACCAAACCTGGATCAATCAATACCTGGTCCTTGCTTTGCAAGAGACTCCTCCGCAGGAGCTAACAAAAACAAGAAGAGACTCAAAATTCCATGCTCCTGCGTATTTCCTCCAGGGATGTCTGCCTTCGATTATTTGCACCGAGATTTTCCCTTTCGCTTTGGGCGCAAGCAGACCCCTCTCTCACACAGCTCCTGTTCATGCCAAGCACCATAACAACGTGACCTCAATCGCTTAACAGATCTCACCCTTCCTTTCCCTGCAATCCAAACAATAAAACTCTACTCGAAGTTCTAATCAATGTGAACACATAGCTGAAGTGTGGTGTCAACCTTCTGTTTAAAATGGTCTTTCTGACATTGCCTTGGGACAAATGTGATGCGAGAGCATTAGAAGCTGGATAGATGATGGATGTTTAAACTAACCTGCCTTAGGAATTCACGTTCAGAAACTACTGTTGATTTTCCTAGTGCACTCAAATGCACTGACATATTGCTAACTCCTTGCCACCGTTGTATGTTATTGTTCAACATACATAATGTGTTTAGCATCATCAGATGAACTGTAATCGCTTGTAAATTACCATGTAGTTTCTCACAGCTCTAACACACATAGGTAAGAACGTACAATTCTTTCTGAGAAAGTCTGCGGGGGAATTTATTTGCGTAGTAAGAAACGGGGGGTGAATGTTGTTATCAGTAAACGTGACATAAAAGCCAAACAAATGGGTTCTTTGAAAAAGTCCTTTCCCCCAGTCCATGACATAATTCATCTGGGGAAAACTCCCTTTAAAATTGGCCAGATCCTCAAAGCTGTAAACTGTTTTAAGATGTGTGTACATTTCAGCCTAACGAAAAATAATTAGAACAGTTTCAATAAAAGGCATGGGCTTGTCATACCAGTCAAATTATATCAATGTATAAATCTTAAACCATTCCCCCGCTCCTCAAATGTAAAGGAAACTGGATTGTAGAGCTGGATTGATGAATTATTTCGTATGAACTGGGAGTCTCGGAAACAGCTTTCTCAAAACACTCAGTTAAAAAAAAACCCACACAATATGCAGCTTACCAGACCGAATGAGGAAATTAGGTAACCGAAAGTACAGTGCTTTTAACTCGGTTTAAAGTCACTTATCTACGCACAAAGGAAGCAACGTGGGAAAGTGTATCATAAATAAGAGTCCGATTTAAAGCCACAAAAGCAAGGAAACACCGAGTTCAGGAGAAAACGTGCTGACACTCCAACCCCTTCTCCACCCCACCCCAATAGTCAATAGACTACATTGAGGCTAGCGTGTTTTCAGACAGCCTCGGACCAATAACCCTGAGTTTAGAAAATGGATGTTTGTACATCTAGAGATATCTGTCTTTACGTACTCATCAGAGTAAAAAATGTCAATTCAAGAAGTCACCCCACAACAACCTGTGTTCCAGGCCCCACCGGATCTTACAAAGATTCTTTGGGAGCGATTAACGGAGGTGATTCGGAGCCATTTTTGCCCTGGCGAGTAGGTAACACTCCGTGCTCATGGGCTATTTTTCGCGGGTAAAAATGCAGATTTGCAGTGACCCATTTTAAAAACACACTGTTCTGCCGTTGTAGCGCGAACACCAAAGACAAACTTTTGTTTGGATCTCAAGTAAAATAAATAGCAAATAATCACTTATGTCACGGGGTTGGGAATAAACCCGTCAAAATACTTTCAGCACGTTTGGCATTCCTAGATCCTACCCCTTTTTTAAAAAAAAAAATGTAACGACCATCAACTAACATTGATTTCGCCTTGAAGCCTGGCTGCCAAGCTGAGCACAGGGAGAATGGTTAGGAGGTGGCACGTGGCTTTAACAACAGAGACAGGCATGGGCCCCCGGCATAACGTGATCCCAGTAGGCGCAAAGCGGAGCAAGCTATTTCCTGGCTCGTCAGTTTCAGCGGCAGACGCGTGCTGCCCTGCAGCGCGGCTATTCTGTGCCCCCCATCGGTCACTTGGGAGGTGTCGGCGCTCTCCGGAGAGCAGCTGGCTTCCTGGGACTCGTTCGCCCGGCAGGTGGTGAAAGTGCTGGGACTGCCGCCTGAGCCCCATTCACAAGAGCCTAGCGCCACCCAGCGGAAAGGACAAACCAGGAGAAAGGGACGGGGGCGCGGGGCTCCTTCTGGGGAGCCGGGAGAAAGGACGGGGGCGTGGGCCCTTTGTGAGCGGGGATAGCAGAGTTAATGGAAGCGGCTGGGGGAGATTGGGGGCAGCAGCAGCCACCCCAGGGATCAAACAACAGCTGGAATCTGACCCACCCATAGGTGCTGGAACTAGGGATGCTGCCCCCCCCTTGCAGTGGTTTCCATCAGATACAGGGTTTACTGTTTGGTTCAATGGCTCTCAGCACCCCCACTATACAAATCCCCCTGCCCCCCATCGCCGCCTCCACACACACACACCCCTCCCTCCCTTCTAGAGCAGCAGTTCCTTCTGCCAAGGGCATGGTGTTCAAGGCTCCTTTTTTCCTTCCTGGGCGTGGGAGAAAGAAAAAGCTGGACGCGCTATGCCCCCAAACCCTAAGGAGCTTAGGAAAGAAGCGGGCGTTTTAACTGTACAGCCCGTGTCAGAAGTCAAAGAGGAGGCCAAGTAAATCCTTCGGCGATTCTGCCGGCTCTAGGTTTCCGAAAGGTCAGCGTACCCTTTTGACTATGATCATGGATCTGTTCTTGTTTCAAGTAGGCTCCCTCCCCTCCCCCTCTGGCGAGGTGTGCGAGGATTGTATTTTGGAAAAGGAGGAAACGTCTCCCTAAAACAGTGGTGGCTGATGAGTGGTTTAAACCCGTCAGAGACGTTTTGTGCCAGCCCGGCTCTGAAAGCCAGCTGATCAACCCAGCCTCACGGATGGAGATGCAGGGGCAGAGGTGAGCTCAGGGGAGCCCTTCCAGCGCAGGCGCTCAGAGAAGGCCACCTGGAGTAGGGGAGCGCACAGGGGCGCTGGGACAGTTTGTGCAGTGGGGGGCTGAGAGCCATGAAGCAGACTGTAAACCCTGTGTATGATGGAAACCACTGCAAGCCAGGGGGCGGGGCAGCACCCCCAGCACCCCTAGTTCCAGGAGCGCATCATTTCTTCTTCCCTTTGAGCCACCCATTTCCCTGGGAGTCGCTCCAGCGGCGGAGACTCAGGTCACAACGCACGTTCTTCCGAATCACAGCCCATAAAAATGATGTAAAATGGCTTTTATTGCTTCCTGCTCTAGTCACCGCCAGGGTCTCCCTGAATGTCCGAGGGGGTGGACAGGGGAGCGCAGAGCTCGCTCAAGAATTGGCAGCCTCGCTCTTAGGTGCTTCTTGGATTATTACTTTTTTCCAAACTATGTTCGTAAATCATTTAATAATCCGGCACTCAGTCACTCGGCCCTACCTTTGAGTGGATCGTTATATTTTATGGGCTTTACTCAGAAATTAATGAAAACCTCTCACGAACTGGGGCATGAAACCTGCTCCTGATTAGCACGTTTCCCAGACGTCCAGTTGGGCTCTCGGCAAAGGATGGGAGACGCGTAATGTTCTTTTCCTATGAGCTCATTCAATATACGCGGCACGGGCAGAAACGAATCTTTGAATCCCCATCTTTCCAACGTAAACAGCGTAGGTCAGATTCATATTACACTGCGTGTTATGTCACATTAATCCACAGCACTTTCCTCCCTGCCCGTTAACATCGCAAGGCTAAGGCGAGCTGCTCTCTGCTTTCCACACCACCAAGGCAACCTTGAAAAAAAACAGACCGAGTCATTTTCTCTCCACGGGATCCAACAACTTGTCCTTTCACAGTCCCAATTAGAGACCACAGCCTTGATCCTGCATCAGTGAAGATAATGGGAGTTTTGCCTGGACGTCACTGGCAGCAGGATCATGCCCTGTCTTTAATATTTAGCTACAAACCCCACTCCCCATTGCAATGTGAAACCCAGATTCGCATGTGTTTCTTTACAGAATTTACCCACTCCTGGCCAAACACCACCCTACTCTGTCAGCAGTTCCACAAGTCACCGGAGTAAGGTTCCAGTTAAGATAAATAAGAGGGTCAGAATCGGGCAGCCTTCAGTGACCACCGCAACGCAGAAGAATTCTACAGCTCTAAACAGGGGGGGAGAGTATTTTGAATCAGATCTGACACTTTCCCTCACTCACCTAGTTACCGGGGAAGATAGTGAAGGTCGAAGCCTCGCATGAAAATCATTGACAATGTATAAAAGCTGTTTGAGCAGCAATCTCATTTGATTGGAATGTAAACCTGGGAGAGTTAAAAGCAAAACAATACATGGTATTGCGTGTTTAGATCTCCGGGCAAATCTTGCTGGCCTTGTTCATTGCTGTCAGTGGCTTGTGGAGAGCCGGATTCGGATTTTTATTTTAAGTAGAGGTATTACGAAGCCAAAATAACTTTCATTATAAGGCTGGTGTTCAAGTGTGCACTAGAAATTGAGATTGCCCTTTACTACCAATAAACGTCTTTCTCCCGTTCCGACGGATCTCGCTTCGCATCCTACGCTGGAAGATTCTGCCACAGCAGAGTTGTCCCTTATCATCAGCGTGATATGTTGGAATCACAAGAGATCCCTGCATCCCTGCCTAAAAGGCTCACCCCTTTCTAAGCCAAGTGTGCTGCTACTCCACTGTCCTAGCCTGAGCTGTGACGGAAAACCAGACTTGACGTAGAATTTGTATTTTCTCTGCTTTTTTAAAAATACATTATTATTATTATTATTATTGTACTCAGCGCCGGTCACGTTTTATTTACCCCGACAAAGGATGCCCGGAGACAAAAGATTTTTTTTTACGTCAGAGACGTTATATATTTTTGGAAGGGTCGTGTTTCCTTTAAAGAGGTGACCTATATCCTGACCGCAGTAGGGGGGCTATTTTGATACTCCGGGAAGTTCATATAGAATTGTGCAGATCGCTGACTTGAGGGGGTGGGGGGAATCCTATACATTGTGCTCTGGTGGAGGAAAAGCAAGATCTGCCTAAAACAATAGGCAAAGAGCCATGTTCTAAATTACCGTAGGATGGCACTTGTGAAGTAGACAAAGGATATACAGATTCCTATCAGTAGGTGTGTGTAATATGTATGGAGTTCCTATGATAAATGCCTGGAGGTCAGACGACATATTCATTATATACACACATTACATTAGTATGAGCTATTGCAACTACAGAGGTGAATTCTGAGTCCGTAGGTACAGCTGAGTCTATGCCCACGTGTAGTGTGATCTCTACACTCCAATAATGAAGTGAGGGCGTCTGTAGGATTTCACTGTTTAGCTCGCCAGCTCACAGCAAACGGGACAATTACAGGACCGCGGAGAAAGGCGCCTTTCCACCACGGCAGTTTGGACCAGTAGAACAATTAGCCCTAGCTGCCTCGCATACCTGAGCCGGGCTGCTGTACAGAAGGCTGCCTTGCAAAAGTCTGTGTCAGTCTTTCTGCTGCGAGCCTGTAGCCTGCCTGTAAGTCTGAAGGCGGTGCCCGGCAGCAGACTCACATCTGGGAGAGCTAAAGGGGTCATCAGCCCACTCTCTCCCCAATCCATTTCTGTTGCTGCTTCACAATGTATCTACCATCTAGAAAGCACGCATTGCTGCATTCTAGGAGGAGACTTTGCAGAGACTTTAGCCGTGGCTTTTTTCCCCTGGAGCTCTCCTCTCTCAAGCCGTGAAGAGGAAGAGAGGGTATTTTAGAGTCACACAGTTCGAACAATGCATGGTATAGGCAGACTCGGAACAGCAGCAACAAATCTTAGGTTACAGAGTGGCTTTCCGGAAAGCTGAAAAACCCATCTCAGCGTGCTGAATAGACCAGTGCCTGGGAAACAGAAAGGCTCCAAGAGAAAATAGCAAAAGGCTGCGAGATCCGAGCAACTAACTTTCACACTTTCCATGTCACTGATGTTAGCTGGCCCTGTAGAACATTCCTGCACATTAGTTTCCACTTGAAGAATTCCAAGCGCACAGATCCTGCACTTCCTCCTCAGGCAAAAATCCCACTGAAATCAAGGGTAAATCGAAATCAATGGGAGTTTTGCTAGAGTGAGGCATAATAATGGGGACCCTGATACATTGTTTTCGGGTGTCTCTTTTCTCTTACTCCCCATTCTCCCTCTCCTCAACTGTTTGCTGTTGTATATAGTTTTTGTGTCTCTCTGCCTTTGTACATAACCAACGAACTCCATTTCTCTCCTCTTAGTGTCTCCTACCCCAGGGTATTCCATGCAATTCCCACTGATGGGAGAAGTGTACAACTTCTCAGACCAAGGAAATTTTCCTGCAGCAGAGAATAACCTAAAAGGGCTCGTCCTCGATATCCAAAAAGACATGGGAAAGCATTCCGTCCTAAAATGGAAAATGTATTTACTACCGTCTGCTGCTTATTTCTCTCCAAGTCTTGCGAGATTCAGAACACTTTGGAAACCGGTAGAAATCCTTTCATTTAAAACATCCTATTCTTACTGCAATTTAGGATTCTCGGCTGGGTTCATAACAAACTATTCAAGGTACGCTGCCTTTAAAAGTTAGTTGCCTAAAGTGCTGCTGACTTGTTTTTTTACTGCAAGTAAGGTAGGCCTTTATGTTTTGTAGAGTATTTCCTTTTCTATCCTTTAGACACAGGCTGATCCGAAGAGAGCACTGATTGCTTTATGGACACACACAGTCCCTATCGGAAAAGCAGTTAGGTGGTTAATCTGTTACAAAGATTTTCAAATGTCAAAGTCCCCTCCCCCGCCCCCCCCCCCACCCGTAGCCAAAAGAGGCATCAAATCATTGAAGGAGGACATAGGGGAGTGTGCAGTTCTGAGGAAGATGGCTATAAAAAGCGTCCTGTCTGCGACATGTGCGTTTGCAAAACGGAAAATCCATCCAAATAAACATTGGGATTGCAGGCCTGGTGCCAAAGGCCCAATAGAAGCCAAGAGGTCTGGGGGCTCGGGACAAAGAAAGGGCAGCAGAGTCTGGGATTGGTACTAAATCCTTCCCCCTATTCCAGCCCTTCCCCTCCTTCCTTGTTCAGTCAACTCGCTTTGAAGGGACTTGTCTACTCTTTGGATTTTTCTTTAGGTTTTGCTGAGAGAGTCTATTGGATGATCGCTTTGGTTGATCAGCATTTTCAGCTAGCGCAAAATGCAGTCATATCCCTAATGCTGAAATGTATCTGTCTAGCTCAGCCTCAGCCTGTCTAGATCTATGTAGATCTCGATAAATTCAGACACCCTGAAACTGACAGTGGAGAGAAAATCCTCCAGGGCTCAAGGAAACGTACTTTTACAATACTGGAGGGATTTGTTTAAGTTTCAGTCTCGGATTTAATTGAAAAAATGCTTCTCATATGCCGGACCTCAGAACAGGGAGAGAGGGAGGGGGAGGGAGCCTGCAGTTAAGAAGGGAGGTTTCTGAGATAGCAGTAAACATTTATCTTTCCTATTTGTCTCCCATTTTCTTAACTGGTTTAAGCTATTTCATTTATCCCAAGAAGCAGAGGGGCACGGACATGAAACTGAAACCGCGATAATGAAGAGATTTCCTAGAGTAAAAACGATGATTATAGAACACCATCTGACTAACCATATCTGCCAAAAGTGTAATGTCCGTATACTATGGCAAAAGCAGAGCGTTTGTGCTCCAAAGCTGGGTTAAGCACAGAAATCGATACACCAACCAAAATAAACATCTTCACCAACCAGCAAATGTACTTTTGTTTAATCATGGGAACCTCAAGCCGATACCAACAGCAAAAAGTCGTGGAAACATTCAGTACCTTGTCTCGGACGCAGGATTCGTGTGGCTAAAAATAAAGAAGACAGTAAAACTCAGACGCAGAGACCACAACTGGTGCGGCTAGTGCTCGACGATCATTTGAATTCATTGTAAATAGCACGCCTGGCTTCTTAATTATTTGTTTAAAGTAATCGTCTGCTAGGCAGAGTAAATTCCTGTCAGGTATAAGGAATCTGACGCAATTTGTTGCCCCTTTTCCCCTATAAAGTGGAGATTAATGCAGAATACTGATGGTAAATATGAGGTGCTTCTCTGCCCAATTGGGGCTATTTTGGTTTACTTGTGAAAGTTCTTTCTAATTTGCTTTGTAATAAAGAGATGATGCAATTGCATTTTCTTACACCGCGAGTAGAGATTTCTCCTGAAAGTTACTTTGAGCGAATGCCCCCCTCCAACATAATATTGTTTAAACCTAATGATCTGAAATGTATCAGGTTGGAGTTATTTCACATAAAGTTATCCCCCTTATATTTAATAGAGAGAATTTATAGGAGTGTATTGAAATAGGGACTTGAAGATTTTACAGTTCTCTGATAGCGGAATGACCTGGACATTTAAACAGATGTCTCAGAGCTTAGGAGAAAGAGAATTGCTCTCGCTGATCAGGCTCAGGGAAGGATTTTAAATGCAAAAAGAAGATAATTTTTTATTCTCTGAGGAAGTAATTCCAACAAGCTCAGAAATCGCGCCTCCAAATACAGTATGGGAACAACTTATACCAATGTCTTACGAAAGGTAAACAATATTGGCAAAGCGATTGTGGGGGGCGGGGTCCTATTAAAATGTGTGGTAAATAGTGTGGAGCTTTGTAGTGTTTTCTTAGCTGATTCTCAGGTACAATCAAGCCATTTTCGGACACATTCCCATGTATGTAGCAGTGGTGAGTTGGAGGAAGCTGTCGACGCCTGTTCAGTTAATTTAGGTTTTCTTTGTCTAATTACTGTGGAGCTTAGGGAAAAGGAGCCGGGCTCAGGGCAGTAAACTGACACTTGGGCTCTGTGTGTGGTATCCAGGCAGAGTTTGATGGAAAAAGCCTGCTTCCACTCAACTGCAGGTCACTGTCTGAGACCAGCCCCAGCCCCAACCCCCTCCCTGCGTATACCCACCAGCAAGCACTGCAAGGAGCTGCACTGGAGACAGACAGACACAGTGCTTCAGGCACATTGATATGGCGTCCTGCTCGGTCCCAAACCTTTCCTTTCTTTTTGCTCCAGCATCCCCTTCTCCTTCACTTACATCCATCTCCCGGCCCTACGGATTTAGATCTCTCTCTCTCTCTCTCTCTCACACACACACACACACCCCTCCCTACCTTTTGTCTCTCTTTCTCCCCCCCTCCCCTTAATCAGACCCTGTTTCCAAGCACGTGTAACCCTATAACGGACCCCGGGGGTTCATTGGAAATGATTTCACCAGGGGCACATCATTTTTTGGCAATGTCTAGCGAGCTGGTTCTTGATATAAAACTCTGGCAGGCTGTCAGCGGCAATATTGCTGTCTCGGGTTCCATGCAGATACCCAGTGACAGACAGACAGACAGACAGACACACACACACACACACACACTTCTGCTCCTTGCTCAACATTCGTTTTGTTGCGTGGGGCGGAAAGTGAACCTGGGGCTGGCCCTGGCAAAGTCCACGCACAGGTGGGTACGTTCAGATGCTCCTCCTCCCCCCTGCGATCTCCAGGCTCCCCCCGAACTGCTGCTCTGTGGGAAACTCCCTCCATCCCAAGGGGGGGGGCATTCCTTCAAGCGACAAGAGAGCATGCAATTGCCATGCCAGGAAAGAGAGAGCTCGGCACGTTCCCTTTGGAGTCTGGCACACTGGCGTGTGACTGTGGGGATTGAAATGTCTAAGTGAGGCTGATGAATGGTGTAATTGCGTGTGTAGGGAGGGCAGCTAGAGCGATCTGGTGCTGCAGCGCCTCCTGCCCAGATGACGAGTGGACAGGGGCCAGCTGGAAAGGGGGTGGTCCCTCTCTCTCTCTCGCTCTCTGTCTCGCTGCTGCTGGGCTGAGTTCTCGGAGGGATTCAGGGGGGTCTGAAGAACAAGAGCAAGATTTAAGGAACTGATAGGTGGCCGGGTTTTGTTTGGCTGCTCAGCCTCGACGCCAAACTCAAGGGGCTCTCGTGCTTCCTCCTCTCGAAGGATCAGGCAGCGAGGGATGGCCGCCGGGTGGGGGGGCCCCGCTGGAATGTCAGAAGCCCTGAGCTGAGCCCTCCCCAAGGCAGTGCAGTGAGGGGGCAGGGGGCGAGCCGGAGCGCAGCCTAATCCGTCCTGCCAAGTGCTTCGCTCGCCGCGGCGGAAAGGAGGGGAGCCATTGCGCAAGGGGCCTGGCGGGCGCTGCTGGGGGAGTGATGCACAGGGCGCTGCCTGCAGTCCGCAGCCGCCGCCTCCAGCAGCAGCACTAGGAGGTGCCCCGGGAGTAGCAGCTCGCCCCCTCCCCACAAGCCCATCAGGGCGCCCACCCGCCCTCCGCCACCCCGCTCCAGTCTCACCCCACCCCTCCATTCCCTCCCTCCGCCAGATGACCACCGAGAGCGGCCAGCAGCAGCTGGAGCCCCCGGCCCCTCTCCGCTCCTGCAGCCCGGCTCCCGGAGCTCTCCAGTCCGCCTTGATGAGCCAGCCGCCCCCCTCCGCCCTGGAGACCTCCTCCTCCTCCTCCTCCTCCAGCAAGAACAAGAAGGCGAGCTCGGGGCTGCGGCGGCCCGAGAAGCCCCCGTACTCCTACATCGCCCTCATCGTGATGGCCATCCAGAGCTCGCCCACCAAGCGGCTCACCCTGAGCGAGATCTACCAGTTCCTGCAGAGCCGCTTCCCCTTCTTCCGCGGCTCCTACCAGGGCTGGAAGAACTCGGTGCGCCACAACCTCTCGCTCAACGAGTGCTTCATCAAGCTGCCCAAGGGGCTGGGCAGACCCGGCAAAGGCCACTACTGGACCATCGACCCGGCCAGCGAGTTCATGTTCGAGGAAGGCTCCTTCCGCCGCCGGCCCCGGGGCTTCCGAAGAAAGTGCCAGGCGCTCAAGCCCATGTACCGCATGATGAACAGCATCGGCTTCAGCGCCTCCATCCTGCCCCAGGGCTTTGACTTCCAGGCGCCCTCTGCCTCCCTGGCGTGCCACACCAACGGCTACAACCTAGACATGATGAGCAACTCCATGGCCGGGGGCTACGAGGCGCTGAGCGGGGGGCATCACGCCCCTCACATGTCCCCCAACCCGGGCTCTACCTACATGGCCAGCTGCCCTGTGACTTCCAATGGGGACTACGGCCCCGACAGCAGCAGCAGCCCCGTGCCGTCTTCACCCGCCCTGGCTAGCGCAATTGAATGCCATTCCCCCTACACGAGCCCGTCCGCTCACTGGACAGCCTCAGGGGCATCTCCGTATATAAAGCAGCAGGCCCTGCCACCCAGTAACCCAGCCTCAGCGGGCATCCACTCCAGCATGTCCAGCTACTCTTTGGAGCAAAGCTATCTGCACCAAAACGCCAGGGAGGACCTGCCAGGTAATACCCCCTTCAACTTTCCTTCCTTAACGGCCGGGGCTGGGCTCTTGCTAGGATTAGAGGAGGCTCTCCGGTTGCTGCCTTAGGTTGGCCAATCTGGCGGTTGACTCTGGTTTACTGAAGCTGTCAGATAAGAGCCCAGGAACAAGGGCGAGGCTGGGGCTGCTTTGTGTTTTCTCTGAAAACAGAGCTTGACAAGAGAAAACAAAACCCGGTCCGAGAAGGACAAATAGAGCTATTGTTCGGGAACATATTTGCTCTGGTTCTGGCTAAGTAGAGGGAGGACAAAAATTGCCATCCCCTACTGCCTTGCTCTGGGTTTGGATCTTAATATGAACATGACCGTTAGTGTTGTTATTACTCGTTTAGAGGCTAAAACCCAGATCCTTATCTTTATGGTATTGTCAGTTTCAACCCGTCTTGTACGTTTGCTTGATTTCTTAGCCAGAAATACTAGGAAAACCATAAAGAATTACAAAGCCGTCATTAAATACAAAAACCCAGGGAGATTTATAAGAGGAGTGACTTTCAAAAGTGTTTAATATTACCTCCAAAGTCTTGCAGGCTGCGGTGGGGGAAAAAAACCCGCTAATCTTTAAAAATGCAGAGGAGATTAAAGCAGATCCAATTTATTTCTACCACCAGAGGGGAAAATGTCTGGATTTCTCCCCTCCCTGCCTGCTCTAGTGATTATAGAAAATGTATTCTTAGAAAAACTGCAAAGGGGACATTAGTGGAGAAAATAAGGCACAAAAATGGGTAAAATATGTTAAGTTCTTAGGGGGGAATTTTCCAAATAGCCCTTTTAAATGTGGGTCTCGGAGGTTAACCAAACAAAGACAGTCTGGGCTGGACCACACCGAAGAGGATTTTAGCCTGACTTAACCCATATGAGAGCAGGGTCTTGTTCAATTTTATGGGAATTTCAACAAGTAACAAATACAGACGAACCTCTTCGTTGGGTTCCCCCCTCCCTTCTTGAAGGGCTGTCAATCATTCGTCAGTTCATCTCAGAGAATTGCACTGTAGCTTTCGATCTAAAAAACCCAGCCTTCACTTTGGAAAGCAATGTTTAACCTTTGTTGGCTGCTTCGCTCGCAGAGAAGCAACTTCTTAACAATGCAAACGGTTCTGGATGTTCTTTAGGAAAGGAAGGTTTAAAGTTTGCATTGGCTAAATTTATCTCAGCAGTGAAGCTGACTAAACAAAACCGCACAGTGTTAAAATCTTGAAAATAAACCCAGAGGCTGATTTGTAAAGCAGCAGCAGCAGCTACAGGAATTCAGTACTTTACAGCAGCTCCTGGGAAATGGACCTTGGTCCAGAAAACAGTACGCGAACCCTACCTCCGTAAAGAGTTTCCATCTGCCCAGGCGGAATCTGCACTTTCGAAATGCCAGATTATAGCCTCGTCTAATTGTAAATCCCGTTCTACAGATTAGATTAATTCTTCACCTTGGTTTTAAGATCAGAACAATAATCTTCCTTATCCGTTTTCAGAACAGACACGCGCGTTCGCAATCACATATTCTCGCCAACCCCTCGAGAACCACTTTCATAACCTTCGGACAGCTTTTAGAAATGCTTTGAGGTTTACAAATAGAAAGCTTCTCCCAAAAATGTAGTAAGCAACTTCAGTGGGAATGGAATCAACAGGATCTTAGAAGTGACGTTTGTTGTCAGAGTGCAACATTTTAATTTTGAAAGGGACATGGAGACAATCCAAGAACAGTTTTGTTTTGTTTTTTCAAACAAAGGATTTTGTTCTACCGTGAAAATCACATTCTTAGAAATATTTGAGTTATTTAAATCCAGTTTCATCCTTTTAAAACGTAAAAGTAGTACAGATCCCATAGCTAGCGCGCTACTGTAAATATAGATCTAGCTTATCTATCTAAGATCATTTGTGCCAAAGGGACAAATTCATATTTATGTCAGATGTGCTAGACGAGAGGGCAAATCGTGCAATCATTTTTTTAACGGAATTTCCAATTGATTTCAATAAATAGCTTTTTTTGTTTAAAAACTAATGCCATGATTTGGGCCCAGGCCTTTAGTGAAAGCAGCTCAGATCGTCATACCCTAGGTAGCTAAAAAGGTTTTGTCTGTGAATATATATACTTCTGTATATGCTGCATTATATGGTAAAAAATAGTTCCTGGGTTTATATGAATTCTTAACAGTAAATGAATAAGAGCAATTATTTCTCATTAATCTACAACGCACAGGCAACAACAAGTGCACATAGTGTTTCTGTAGCTGCTTTTTTTTAAGCTTAATGCGACGCAGATTTGGTTCCAAAATGTGTTTTTATCGGTCAATAAACTTATATCAAATCACTAGCCATTTAAGTTAGTGATGGTGTAGAGTTTAAGCCTTGGATTTGCATCTGACCCAAGAATAAGAAAAGAAAAGATTGGAAACAGAGCCTTGTTCTCCTGAAGGCTTGAGGGAGACATTTTTTCGCACACTATTAAACCATGCTCACTGATTGAATCAGGGTTGTAATAAAGTGCAATGGTTTATTGTGAGCATACCAGCCGGGTTATTAGAAAGACCAAGGAAATCCAGCGAAATAATCACCTTTACACAGTGAGCACTGTGGGGTGAGGGAAGGGACAATGACAGCAGCTCAGGAAGAGATAGGCATGCTGCAAAGAGTACAGTACGTGCCTCACTGTAAGGGGGCTGCCTCGCCTCCGGGCACAGAAGCTGCAGACGCGTTGGCCTTGGAATCTATAAAGTTTTATCCACTTTACAAATGTAGACGCTGATATTCGGTGCTTGCGGAGATTTGCTCCCAGTCTCTGCGGGACTCTGTGATAAGCTACTGAAGAACCTCGAATAAGCCGGAGGAAAAATCTGAACCCACTGAACATTCCATTTCAGATATGAACAGGTTGCGCTGGGAGGTTAGATCCTGCAGTCCTTTCTCAAGCAGAGCTCCCACGGGGAAAATAAAGTCTGGATGAGGACCTCAGGACCACAGTTGTATAGCATTGCTCCCAAACGAGTACAGCCCATCAGGAACCGGGCACACTGGCCTGCGGCTGTGGGGTTTGAAATGTCTGAGTGAGGCTGATATGTGATGTATATACTGGTGATACGGTATGGGGGAGGTATTGTACTTTCTTTGTTTAAGTGTAGGGCATCATTCCTCTGTATCTTAAGTATATGAATACACGTGTCCAAATATAGCGAGATACAATACACACACACACTCTCATTCTATAATTAACAAAATTACTTCTCATTGATCCTCTACCCACTGAAGTCAATAACAAACCTCCCATTAATTTGAATAGGGTAGGATCAGGATCATTATCTACACTGCATACAGAAAAAAAAGTGCAGGTGTGTTCCTATAGTTGCACACACTACATCTCCACACACACACAGTACAGAGATGTGTGTGCAACTCCAGCTAACACACCTGCGTGCACACACACACACACACACCATATACACATAGCATGTATATGAGGGTTTGCATGTTGTGGGTATATATTATATAGATAAATGGATCATACATACAATCTATATCTTTACACCCACATTGAAAGCATATTATTTGTATACACACATACACTCACACAAATACACACAAAACTATTTAAGTATGTAGGTGTGCACAATATTTTTACTTTTTTTGAGAAATGGGACAAGACTACTATATCGTGTAAATTTCAATAGCCTTTAGATTGTCTTTTTAAACTGTCTTCAAGGAAATTAACATTTTGTGGAGGCCTTCTTAAATGGTCCAGAAGGCTACGTCATAATTGTGACATTTAATTTCCCCACATATCTGAATTTATATTCGCCATAAGTACGATGTATGTCAGACAGAGAACCACTCTTTCAGACAGAGTCGAGCTAATTTCTGAGAAGCTCTTGTTATTTTCTTCTCTTGCAGTGGGATTGCCTCGCTACCAGCATCACTCTTCCCCAGTGTGTGACAGGAAAGATTTTGTTCTCAATTTTAATGGCATTTCTTCTTTTCACCCTTCTGCTAGTGGATCTTACTATCATCACCATCACCATCAAAGCGTCTGTCAAGATATCAAACCCTGTGTGATGTGAACTTAGCACTATCAAATAAAGACAGTAAGGTGGCTGTTTAACAGATTTGAGGTATAGACGGACTCACGCAGATAAAATGTAATGTGCACTCCTGATAGCATTGAATAGTACACAAGTCACTTAGCAAAATTACATAAGGAAGCACTGTTTACCATTTTGTCCCCTGCCACACCTTGAAGGACAGAAAAAGTTGATGTAAGCTCCAAAGCTTTTTTGAAAGGTTTTCTTTTGTGTGTGTATGTGCTTGGGAGGGTGGGGGAAGGGGCTCTTTTATAGGAAGTCTATCCAAGTTAATAATAAAATGCATTTCTGTGATCTCCATTGTCCTAAAAATTAGTGTCTGCAAAAGTGGTCAGTTCAATCATTTAAAAAAAATAGAAACAAGTTTCCTTTGACTGGGAAAAATCTGCCTCAAACCAACACCATCGAAAAATTCCACTTCTAAGTGGTTCGAGCGTTAAATAAAGTTAACTTTTTTTCAAAACACTTTCTACGGACCCCAGCACCAGTCAATATTATTCAAAATATATTGTTTAGAAGTTACGTGTATAGAGTTTAAGAAAGTTCTTTTTCCAGTATTGCAACAATACAGTGTTTTGTTTTTATTTTTACAAAGTTGTTTTCTACCACAGTATTTTTAAAAAGAAATATTTTAAATACATCTTGTGTATACTCGCACACTTAACTGCTTTAAAAGGAGAATATATTTGCACTTATGTATACTTTTTACAGTTTGCCAAAAATATTTTGATGTATAAATTCTTTTTCAATAAAATGTGTATAAACGATTATGCACTGGACAGGCATTTAGTTTCACTCTAACCCTTCTTGTAATTGTCCCTTTAAACGCAAGCGTAGTAAGAATAATAAGGCACCCTAGACCCTGCAGGTACTATTGAAGGGAGGGTGAGAGTAATTGACCTGCAGAGGGATCCGTGTCCTGAGCAACCCTTAGGTCTGGAGTCTCTCTGTCTCTCGTTTTCTACTCTTTATTTTCCCCGGCTACTTATGGAGGATTTGCAGTAGTATGTTAACATTAAAACGTCTGTTAGTCTATAAGGTGCCACAGGACTCTTTGCTGCTTTTACAGATCCAGACTAACACGGCTACCCATCTGATAAAAACAAATAATCAAGATGTTAGAAATCCAGACGGTCTTTCAGTTATATGTAACGCCTCCACTGCACGGAACACTGTTTATTTAGATCATCCAATTGACCATGATATTGATTTCTTTTTCAGAATTGTTCCTGTTTTTGCTCTTTCCTTGTATTAATGCCTTGGCCCAAATTCTGCTGTCCTTGTCCTTATCGAAACAACGAACTCAATAGGAGTTTGGGGTGCGCTAGGTGAACGCAGGATCAAGCTACATATAAATAGTGCCTTGTCACTTCTGATTGTGGGGCTGGCTTTTTGTAACTCAGAAAAGCATCCTCCTGTTCCTTAACTAAAATCGTGGCTTCTTAATTGCCCATTCAGATAGTCACGTAGTAGTTTTGATGTCAAGATACTGAAAACACATGTCTGAGTGTCAGTGGGGCAGCGGCAAGGAACCCCAGGGATAGATCTAAGATTACATGGAGCTGAACATTTACTCAAGCTCAGCTCATAAAGTCAATTCATCCCTTAAATCCATTGGAGTTCACGAGCGATACACCTTTCTGCTTACGTAAAGCAGTGAAGTCACGTTTATAAGCTACAACCCTTTGATCACACCGTGGGACCCCTGTGCATCCCCCAATGGAAGCAAAATGAAACTGTACGTGCAAGGATTGTTGCCTCAGAAATTCACCCCCCCCCCCATGCCATTCCATTCCATAAACCATGTGGCGAATTAAATATGAAGGATGTTGTTGTTCTGCTTCCTCGGTAGATTAGATAGAATCGAGCTGATGTATGTTTTCCCTCACATCACACTTTCTTACGTGAAAGAAACTGTGGCACAGTCTTGGCCAATTCAGTGCTAAAAGATCTGTTCCCCCTTAGACAGCAAGTTTGCCCCCTGATCGCATGCAATCATATCCTCGGGCATAATACAATTCAGTGCAGCTCCAGTCCATATTAAAAGGAAGGAAACAAACTCCTATTTAAAGTGTAGCATCCATATCACCCTGGCGCCTTTAAACACTAAGTAGGGAGTGAATTTGATCCGAATGATTTTTTTTTAAAATCTCCATTTTTATATTTATACTCAAACATGCCCTTTTTCCCCTGAGCTTCTCAGGGGCCTGCAATAAATTATAAAGTCAGTTTCAGAGTTTGCTCCGACCACAGTGCTGTGTTTACATTCTTTCCAAGGCAAGCCTGCATGGTCGTAATTTATATCCTAAACACTTGAACGTAACTTGTTTATACAGAGAATGACAGGACCTCAAAGACAAAAAAACTGAATTTGCCTAACAGATCGAATAGACCATGGTTCTAGTGCCCCCTAATGGACCCACCGCGTCATTGAACATTAAGACCGAAATATCAAAAGCATTTGTAGTGCTTCAAATTCGATATATTTTTGTTCTTTCTGTTTCTGGAGGTGATTCCATTCCGGGCAATATTCTCTCTCTCTCAGCCCTTCATAACAAGAATGCAATACTAGGAAATATTGCAGTTTTGAGCTTGCCTTTGCTTCTGTATTTCTGGACGGTAAATTTACGTTTTCTTTTCCACGCTTTTAGAGTGACATACAGAGAAACGCTTCAGAAACGGAACTATTTAACTATCATCAGGAGCAGGGGAATGGCAGTGAAATGGATTCCTAATCTTCACCCAATAATTCTTTCAAATTTAAGTGACTTTCAAAGGGGAAAAATACAATGAAATAAAAACAAATTAGCCCCATTTTAATTTTTAGTGTTTGCTACCGTAGGCATTCAGTGCTTGTCTAGCCTGCAAGACTCCAGTAACCTCCAGGGCTACTGAAATCACAAGGGTTAAAAGCCAGAAAGCTGTGCAGCTGCAGAAGGGACTTTTAATCGGACAACTGAAAATGTCCTAGAGTTTTGTTTGCTTTGTGGATCATCAATGGTTACCTAACATTCTGGAGGCCTTCGTTAGAGATCCAACTTCTCCAGCGTTTTAATTGACGGGTTAACTTTCACAGTACCTATATCGGAAGCACCCAGGAGGCTCCAGCAAAACGAGAGGAGACTAGAGTTCACATCTTGATATTTCTGAAGTTTAAAAACCAGAATTGTATTTATTTATTCTGAAAAATCCCTTTCCGGGCTTCCACTTACATCCTAACCAAGCAGAAGGGGCACGACCCCAATTAGGGAGGGGGGAAAAAACCCTTTGCGGGTCACCCTTTAGGGAAACCTACAGTTGATTCACTGAAACGGACATCAGCTGCTATAAAATGCTGCCGGGCAAGTCTCTCAGTCAGCCACCTGCTCAAGTAGCACCGTGATTAATTATCAGAATTTTCAGTGATCATGCCCTATTTCCTAGCTCTACTTCTTTCATCCCTTTTGCACCCCATGTCTGCTAACATGTTTCTTTCTGCCTTACATGCATCCGACCAAGTGGGTATTCACCCACGAAAGCTCATGCTCCAATAGTCTGTTAGACTATAAGGTGCCACAGGACTCTTTGCTGCTTTTACAGATCCAGACTAACACGACTACCCCTCTGATACTTTCTGCCTTAGTTTCTGTCTGCACCTCACCCTAGTATCAAGGCTCTAGCTTCCTTCCTTTGACGGTGGTTTAACCCCAGTCACACAGCTGCACCAACTGGGTGTGAAAATATGATCTACATCATAGGTTCTGAAGCTAAGGGTCACAACCAGAGTTCAGGGTGGTGTGGTCATCCCCCCCCCCCTTTCTTTATGGCTCAACATAAGGAGACCTCCAAATTACCTTCTGTTCTAATATGGGGGTCACAGTGTGAGGAAGTCGACACCCACTGATCCACAATCACAGCTAAACTCATCATGTTAGCTGAGCAATATAGTTTGCACTTGCTGGGAGAGTTTGGGGTAATTGGATTCAATGTGGACTAAACACAAACATTTCCATAATTGCATCACATTAAAGCAAGGTTCTGTAGCACAGGAATGAAATCTTGCCCACGAACACTACAGTCGACCAAAAATTGGAATGTATCTAATCTAATCTACATTTTTCTCTCCATCTGCTGATTTCTTCACAGCCTGAAGCACCAACATGGGGAATTGCTTGGTAGTGTACGTTACACCAGAAAAACCTCAGCCACTCAAAAGACAGGAGAGTTCTGGCAAAGCCGTTTAACATTTACAAAATTAGCCAAGTGAGGATCTATCTTGTGTGAGATGTTGAAGCTGTAGCAGCTGGTTGATCAACATATTCCTGAAAACATCCAGTGTATTTATTTAACAAAATTCACCCACAGCTTATTCTATTAAAATGTCAGAAGACTGATTTTGTACTGTATTTCAATCCAGATTGACAATGCACTTCATTTTCTTGTTCATTGTCTGCAGAATCCAGAGAAATTTTAGCCAACTTTCAGGGCGAAGGAAGGTTCAAGATTTTTGTTCAGTGGGAGTAAACCTGATTTTATTGAACGCTGAAAGATATGTCCCTGACATGTGAGCTGAGATTTAAATAATTGTGCTCAATAAAGTGCGGCATTGTCAAGCAGGCCCTGATTCATCTTTTCATTCCAATTTTAAGCCTGTGAATAGTCCCGTTAAAATTGATGGGATAAAGTGCGTTTTTAAAATTAAGTGCTTGGCTGAATAGATTCAGCAAACCAATCGGGATCTTAACGCACTATAGACAATGCTCAGATGTGATTCTGATGAGCAGTGTGAAACAACAGGCATAGAATAGACTATACCTGATTCATACACAGCAAGGAAATTAATTCAAAACATACTCTAACTTTAAAGAGAAATACGTTTTACTAAATCTGCGGCATTAATCAGCATGAAATACTGCCTTGGCTAATAAGAACACCCGGACTTTATTTACACATTTAGCCATTTGATAGATACAAATGAGGAAAGAGGTAAATAGAAGCCAAGATATTTCTGAATAAGAGCCCAGAGGTTCTTTTAGAGTGCAATGATCTTTGTGTCTAGATTATAAAGAATTCAGAGCAGCCTGGTGTGATTTGCCAACTACTGAATAGAACTCCAAAACATCTGTAATATTAAACAATTTCAAGCCTCCTTTTTATGCTTGTTTTTAATCCAAAGATGATTTATGGAAATATTTATTTCTCCACTGGTCATTTATAAAAGAAATACGTTGTGGGGAGAGGGTCCTAAAATGCAAAGGGACTTTTCATCACTATCAAACTACAACTGGAACTAGAGGTATTTTAAGATTAGATTTAAATTTTAATTGAATCACTATTCTTTTAAATATAATATTGGAAAGAATTGCACTTCCTATTAATTGAATCAGAGTTTATTTGAACTTTTACAAAAGGAGTTTACAATACTGTACTGAACACAGTTGGATTTGCCCATCGTTGCATGTTCCACCAATTTTATAAAGTTAAAAATCAGGTTGAAATTTGTAGACTGTCATTTTTTGAGTCCTTACAAAGCTTAGTTTCCTAGGACCAGATCCTCAGTAGGCATAGTTATGTGTTGCTTCATTGACTAACTGAGGATCTGACTCAAATACATAAATATGAATACCAAAATCAGTACAGTACAACAGTTAGGACTATTTTTAAAAAATAAGAAATCATGATATCTTCAGGATCTAAACTTCAGAGGAGTTTGATCTGATTAACCTAAATATTTCCAATAAATGTTAACCTCTATCGAGAGGATACACATGAACTATTTTATGCAGAAAGCAGCTTTTTAAAAAATGACTTATTTATGCAAGAAAGCTGCTCCAGTTTATAAGTTTTTATACAGTAATACAGTTTTTAAGCTGATTTAGCTGAAATGGTGACAACCATTGTGTAGATATGCTTATCTCACTTTCAGAGTGGTTTGTTTAGGAATGGTTTAAACCTGCTCCTAATCAATGTAATCTAAAGTCAAAATAAGTTTAAAGTGAAATGAGGGCATCCACACAGCCTTTTGCTGCTGATTTAACCAATCACTTCTTAAAGCTGGTCTGCAGTCAAAGTTGTACTTCTATAACTAAAGGTGTCAAGTATCAGAGGGGTCAAAGCGGGTATTCACCCACGAAAGCTCATGCTCCAAAACGTCTGTTAGTCTATAAGGTGCCACAGGATTCATAACTAAATGTGTGGTTTAATACCAATTTAATTAAAACAATACAACTTTTGTGTGTTTATCAGTTTAAGCCTGACTTGTGTAGGTTAAGGTAGTGCCTGTACATTTACAGATGCCGGCTAAATCTAAATTGATATAAAAAAGACTGTCCACTCTCCGAAGTGCCATAGTTTAACTCAACCAATTTAAGTTAAAACAATGCAACCACTCTGTAGAAACAAGCCTTAAATTAAACTGATGCAACTTTGTCATGTAGAGAGCCCAAAGTAGATGTTAGCTCCAATGTGTGTTCATACTGGAAACTCTTTTACAACTTTAATTGAGGAATCAAGGCAGTGACTTGATAATTAACCCATGTACTTTTTTTTCCCCCATTTGCTTTTGTTTAAAACAGAGGTTTCCCCAGCTGTGGTTTGTTGACCACTGGTGGCCTGCAGAGCATTTGTTGGTGGCTCAGGGAAAGCTATCTGGTTACATGATGCTGGCTCTCCTTCTTTCCAGCTGAGAGAATGAGAACAGATGGCAGGGGGAGATTCAACAAAGATCAGAATAGACAGTGCGGTGAACTCTTTTCCAACAGGAATACAAAACTTATCATGTTCAAGGCAGTTAAGTAAATGACTATTTCCAACAATTGCTGGACTGCCACAGGGATGTTATGTTATTGTCAATGGGATGAAAGACGGTCTGCACAGTTATGAATGGGAGAAAAGGTCTCCACCAGACAGTGCACTGTGAAAACATTTGAGAACACCTGGTTTAATATGAAGTGACTTTTCAGTGTCTTAATACAAACAGATATGACAGAAGAGGTGTAGATGGTCTGTAGCTGTATCGGAGGGCAGTTATTAAACACAATCGCAAATAAAAGTCTTTAGGGCTCAGATCCACACTCAAAACACAGGTGTAACTCACTGAAGACAATGGAAGTTACATGGTGTAGCTGAAAAGCAGAATTAGGCCCCTACCCACAGCATCCCAGTTCTATTTCAAACCTAATAGACTAAACCTTGCTTTCACTTACACTGGTGCTGCCCTACTTACGTCTGTGCTGGAAGTGGAGCTGCTCTGTAGTAAGTTATTAATACTGTATGTTGACCTAGTTATTGAGATACTTACTGTATAAATATATGTTTAGTTTAATAGGAGGCTGTAATGAAAAGCAAACTGGAAGGAAACAATGGACCAACATAAGCCACCTCAAAGTAAACAATTGATGGTTGTTATGGGACAATGGCAGAACCCTTAGCTCTGAGAAATCTAGCTGGACTTCCTGCTGAGGCTACCAACTGGTTTGCACAAGCAGGGTCAAGGCCTGGGAACTGACAAGAATGATGGAACCTTGGCTTCAGGATTCTCTCTGAAGAGAGGAGGTAATTGTTAGGATGCTATTCCAGGAAACCAGACTGATCCAGGCTCCTCCTGGGGTCTCTAAAGAAGTCAGACCTGACTAGGTTACCATCAAGAGATGTTAAGCCATTAGGTAAGATAGACATGCATTTAGACTATTATTTTAAAATCTTTTTTCCTCTAAATGCTCTATTCCTGCTGTTAAAATTAAACAATACTTTGGTTTTAAGAAAGCTGTTTTGTCACTGAATACCACTGGTTACAGACCCCAAAAAGGCAGAACCACAGCTTCAGAACCTAAACAGATCTACAGGGTTGATACAGAGGATACTGGAGCCCCAGGCCTGGCCTAAGATTGAAAGAATTGTGAAATTCTGTTCCAGAAGACAGAAAGGTATGAGGCCTGACACCTGAAGGAGTGCACTCCGAAAGACCAAGAAATGACTCAAAGTACAGCTATCTCTGTAACCCTGGTATATTGGCGGCAGCATATTTTGGATGGTAACAATGGTGAAATTCCCATTAGTGACAACAGAAGTAAAAAACAAATATTGTGGAAGGAAAAAGCACGAGAAAGGTGTCCTATGTTCTTTTTGGGAAGAGCGCAAAAAAAAAAAATCCAGGCAGGTAAAATTAGTTATGAAAAATCAAGATCAGCTAGTGGAGCTGTGCAAAGAAATAAAGCAAGCTAAACTCTAAAATGCTTAAAAAGTCAGAGCTGATGCCTTTGCTGTATGAAGACCAGAGGCAGAATGGGGTACCATCCCCAGACCAGGACCTAGAGAAGGGTCCCAGTTCTCTTGCAGGGTACACGGGTGTCCCTGGAGACAGACACGAGGACAAACCAACGGGAAGGGAAGGCTGCAAGGATGACAAATTCCCAGAAGGCAGCATGGAGAATGAGATCAGAGGGGTATGCAGCTAGCCCTGTAACTGCAACATCTGTGGGGCTATACTGGTATAACAGAGCAGAATTTGCCCAGTATAATTTGAAATTCCACCGAATCTATATCAAGTCTCTTACACACGCCCAAATCCCTTTGCTGAAGACACCTCTATCTTCTTTCCCTCATTAAGCTCATGACAAAGTGGCAGTGGTGGACTTCTGATACTTCCAGCCCTGCCCTTCCTCACTGTCTCCTTCCATCCTTCCCTGCCTCTTGATTGGCCAGTATTTTTTCTTCAGCAAAGTTAGTTTCCTTTGTACTCAAGGATATAGGACTTGCTCCTGCACCATTATAGACAATGAGAGTTTTGTCATTGAAATCAGTGGGAGCTAGACGGAGCCTGTAATCATTTACTGTCCAGTACTGTCCCCTAGCAAATACAACACACACACTTATCCATGTAAACCCTATGACATTTCATCTATACTTCTCCTCACGTCAACCTCTTCCTTTACTGAAGAACAGTGACTGGCACCACAGCCCTGTAGTACAACCTTGTCAATATTTAAAGTGTTTATCAATTACCAGGCACTTGCTTATGTTCAAACCGTGTATTGTGGAGAAAGAAAAGTCAAGATTATTGATAGTTTTCCCCCTATTGCTATTTGCCTGTCTTCTCTTTTCCCACCGGCAGAAGGGAAGATCAGGAAATCCCCAGCTGTGTTCCTGAGGTAATGGGTCAAAAGGAAGCACCTCTGGGAGAGGCAGGGGCAGGTTCACAGTAACACAGCAACATAGGGACAACGGGAAAGAGGAAAGGAAGTGTGGGAAGGAGGTGGGACTAATAACTACAGCACATGGTGGTAGGGCAGAGTATTTGATGGCTAGCAGCACACCTGATCCAGCTCCTTCATAACTCTTCCCTTACACTGCAGGGGCTTGGAGGTGGTTAAAACATGTTCATATTACACTGCACAGGAGTGGGGCTTGCACTAGGAGGGCTCCCATCTTAAGAGAGGCCACATCATCCCCAAACATAGTGAATGCACCTGGATTAGAAAACCATCTTCATAGAGCAACCAGTTTTTGTCAGTCCTCTGAGCGGTCACTTACATCAGTAGCACTGTGGAACTCTTTTAAACTATATAATTACCTCACTGCATACTGGCAGCTTCTTGAAAGAAGGCAATTGAATGTTATGAACAGGCATTACATGCTATGAGGAATTTTTGCCTGTCTGTAGTTAGCATTTTTTGCTATCCTGGATTGAGGTCATCTCTGGGACATATCAGGAGCAAAACTCAACCAAAAAAACTCCAAGGCTGGAAGGCAGAAATCAGAAGTGCAAATCAAACAGACACTGCTCAGGGGCATCTCTGGAGAAAGGGAAATTTGGAGTTTCGGGGAATTATTCAGACTGTTCACTCCTGCGGGTCTCTGGTTTCCTACCCTACACTGGTGGCTAAATAGAGGCCAAATCCAGAGTATAGACAAGGTCTTAGTTACACAGAAAAATATGCAACTCTGTGCTCCCATCATGAGCAAGGAGGACAATAATGTAGATCACATGGCCTTCACTTCTTTTGTGTGCTCTGTAGAAAAGGTGGACAAGCGTAGCTGATACAGAAGCCAGAGATTTATTCACTATTCTGCTCTCTGAAAGCAGAGTGAAAAAGGACTACTCTGCACATGGAACCAATGAAGGTACTGATCTCAGAACGGAGTCATTGCTCCTTGGGGATCTCAGGTACATGCAGGATAGACGGAGGAGCAATATGATATAGGACTTGCTATTTGGATGGTATATGCACTGTGTTGGTCCAGGATATTAGAGAGACAAGGTGGGTGAGGTAATATCTTATACTGGACCAACTTCTACTGATGAGAGAGACAAGCATTTGAGCTTACACAGAGCTCTTCTTCAGGTGTTTAGATGGTGTGTCTTAATGATTACACGCATAGAATGGAACTTGCACGCATTGACATGAGTGCTAACTGGTATTCAGGTATCAGAGGTTGACAGTGAGTTCCTGTGTCCCTCTTACATGGCTGTGCAGGGGCCACTCTCAATGTTAGTTCCTGTGATCCCTAGTACCCAATGCTTGCTCCCCACAAAAAAGGATGGGGATCTGTCCCCATTCAGTTTTCATTAGGGCTGGCACACCAGAAGGAGCAACCTGCTCCATCCCAATGAGTATTTTTCCTTTTCCTGGGGAAAAATTGCACAGCGGTGACATCCAGAGGACTCTGTAGATATGATTCACTGCCTCATCTGATCAAATCCAAGATACTGATGCTGCGAAATGAGAGAGAGCTTGAGACTCTGCTCAATTCAATTTTCGCTATCAGAATGTACCCAAATTTCAGTTTCCAGCAAAGGTTCAAACATCTGTATACTTGATACTCATCTGGAACTGGAATTCAGGTGCAATGCTGAGGTAAATGTGATTCCCAATTCTGTTTGCCTGATGGGTCAGTCTGTGCATGGGAATACAATGTGTAATTTAGAAACATAGGAGTTGCCATACTCTATCAGATTAGAGGTCCAGCTAGCCCAGTGGCCCACACTAGATGCTTCAGAAGAAGGTGCAAAAAAACCTACAGTAGGCAGATGTGCACTCATCCTCATCCCTAATACTTAGAGATTGGTTTAAACCCTGAAACGCTGGGTTTATCTCCCTCCAATATGCTTTCTGTTAGCATTGTAACTCTAGATATTCTTGCTATCCATATAAGTGTCCAAGCCCTCTTTGAATTTTGCTAAGTTCTTAGCCTTAATGACATCCTTTGCCAACAAGCTCCACATTCTAATTACATTCTGTGTGAAAAACTATTTCCTTTTGTCAGTTGCTTCTGTTAATTTCATTGAATGTCCCTTGCTCTTGTATTACAAGGTAGGGAAAACAGAATCTACCTTCTCTATGCCATTCATTATTTTATATACCATTATGTCCCCTCTTATTCATCCCCACCCATTCCTTATGCATGCTAACATGGCGTGTTTATTGACCACAGCTGCACATTGAGCAGTGGTCTTCACTTAGCTGTTTACAGAAACTGACAGCTCCTTTTCCTGTCTTGATACAATTGATTTAGACACCTTTAAGGTATATAAGCAATTTATTTTTTCCCCTTCCAGTTCCATTATTTTTCATTTATCATCATTGAACTTCATCTGCCTGCCATCATGTTACCCATTCATCTGGATTAGTTAAGTCCCTCTGAGGTCCCTCAGCCTTCTCTAGGATTGACTAGCCCAAGCAATTCCTCACTCTTCAGGCCCCTTTCCAGACTGTTAATAACTATATTTATGGAACTTTGTGGCATCCCTCTGGTAACCTTCTGCTATGATGAAAATAGGCCATTTATTCCTACTCTTTGACTCGTAACTCTCAGCCAGTTTTTCTTCCAAGACAATACTTGTTTCTTACTTCATGACCATTTAGTTTTTTAAGTAGTCTCTTGCAAAGGAGAGGGATCTTGTTAAAGGCCTTTAATGGTGAGTGATTCTGAAAAGGTTGGATGCTTAAGTTCAAATGATTATTTCATGCTCTTTGGTACAGAAATGAGGCTGGGAAATTTCATATTAGATTAGTTCCCATCACACACGTGGTACTTTCTAAACATAAAAAGACAATGGGCCAAATTCTGCTCTTAGTTATACCAGTGAAAACCTGGAGCAATTCCATTAGTTTAGGCTGAGTTATCCTTATTTTAATTTGGTATAATGGAAAAAACAGAAAATGGTATACCTGTTTTATGAAGCATACAATCTAATCAGATAAGAATAGATTATCAGTGATAATGATTTATTTATAAAGCACACTCCTCCACTAAATGAGCGGAGGGCACTGTACAGTATGTATTTATATAAACAATATTATCATCATTAAATGAACCTGTTAAAAATCATGCCAATACTAGTGAACAAGAGGGTCCAATACAAAAAGAGAGAGAGAAAAGCCACAAGAAGGAAAAACAATATATATAGGGCCTGTGGAAAGCATGGACGATTTCTGTATTATTTCTGTGAATATTATATGCATCTCAGTTTACCTGCTAGATATTATTCTGCATCTGCAAAGGAGGTTGTCAGGGGAAAACCAGCAGGAACCAAGACAGTGACAGGGATAAGATACTTCCAGAGAGAATACCAAGAGTCCTCAACAGAACAAAGGGGAAGTTATTAACTGGGAATTACCCTGCAAACTGGCTAGCCCAGAAAGGAAGAAGAGTGATTGGCAGTGAGA
The DNA here is from genome assembly GCF_016161935.1 of Mauremys reevesii. NCBI lineage: Eukaryota > Metazoa > Chordata > Testudines > Geoemydidae > Mauremys > Mauremys reevesii. Next base: position 169,456,947 of record NC_052624.1, on the reverse strand, counting down.
GGTGTCTGACAAAAAGGACCAGGGTATCCTGGCTGAATGGAACTCACCCAAAACTTGCAAGGAAAGAATGAAGTTTAAATAAGATTCATGCATGAAGGCCTACTTTGTTATTTTATCCCATTTCTCTGATTACCATGTTCCTGTTGACTATTAAACACTTTGTTTTGAAAAGGCAGAACTGTGTCACTGCATTTATTTTCTGGCTACAAAACTTCCAAAAAAGAGATTCCTGCAGTGAGCCAAGCCAAATTGGCCCTGCTAAAAGAGCCATGTTGGGAAACAGGGCTGCTGAAGCCGAGGGACCCAGTCTGCGAGTGGCAGCATCGTAGGACTCCCCCTTGAGTAAAGTGGAGGCCCTGGGCCTATGACTGGGAAGGGCACACTCACGAGAGAGCGTGGAGAGGTACAAGGCATAGCATGCCCTGATCCAAGACAGGGCCAACAAGGGGCATTCTAAAAAACACACTTCAAAAATAAAAAGATTGTAGGTTCTTTTCGTAAATGGGGTAGGGGTGGAGGACTGAGATGGATTTTCAGGTGGAAGTGAGTTCCACACTTTACAGCCCACTAGAGCAAAAGGACAATTGTCTGATGACATAAAGCAGGACATTCGGATCCTTAAATAGTAGGTGAGTTTTGAATGCAAATAACCACCAAGATGAGGCCCAAAGAAGCCTCAGATATGGAATGTCTAGGATAACAATTCAAAAGCAAGAGGGCATGGAGAAATTGTCAGACAGAAGCCAACCTATGAAGGCTTCATGCAAAAGAAGTGGGGTTTACAGGGAAACCCAAAGAAGAAAAGAGAAGATCCTTGGCATATGGTAATTGGGACGTTGTTCCATGCATAGGGACATGGCACAGAATCAGGTGTGAAACCAAGCATGAGAAGAAGATAAAATAAGCAGTTAGAAAAGATGGTTTGGGAGACTCACAGAAGCAAGGGGGAGAGCCTGAAGAAAGAACTTTGGGTGGGGTGCATTTGCAGCAAGCAAGAAGGTAAGGAAGAGGAGACTGAACTTGATAAAGAAAAAGAAGATGCCAGTTAAGGGATTTGTTGAGGCGGGGGAAGGAGGATGACATAGACTCAGACTCATAGACTTTAAGGTCAGAAGGGACCATTATGATCATCTAGTCTGACCTCCTGCACAATGCAGGCCACAGAATCTCACCCATCCACTTCTATAACAAACCCCTAACCTATGTCTGAGTTATTGAAGTCCTCAAATTGTGGTTTGAAGATCTCAAGCTGCAGAGAATCCTCCAGCAAGTGACCCGTGCCCCATGCTGCAGAGGAAGGCGAAAAACCTCCACGGCCTCTGCCAATCTGCCCTGGAGGAAAATTCCTTCCCGACCCCAAATATGGCGATCAGTTAAACTCTGAGCATGTGGGCAAGACTCACCAGCCAGCACCCAGGAAAGAATTCCCTGTAGTAACTCAGATCCCAACCCATCTAACATCCCATCACAGACCACTGGGCACACTTACCTGCTGATAATCAAAGATTAATTGCCAAAATTAATTGCCAAAATTAGGCTATCCCATCATACCATCCCCTCCATAAACTTATCAAGCTTAGTCTTGAAGCCAGATATACGTCTTTTGCCCCCACAACTCCCCTTGGAAGGCTGTTCCAGAACTTCACTCCTCTAATGGTTAGAAACCTTCGTCTAATTTCAAGTCTAAACTTCCTAGTGTCCAGTTTACATCCATTTGTTCTCGTGTCCACATTGGTGCTAAGCTTAAATAATTCCTCTCCCTCCCTAATATTAATCCCTCTGATATATTTATAAAGAGCAATCATATCCCCCCTCAATCTTCTTTTGGTTAGGCTAAACAAGCCAAGCTCTTTGAGTCTCCTTTCATAAGACAGGTTTTCCATTCCTCAGATCATCCTAGTAGCCCGTCTCTGAACCTGTTCCAGTCTGAATTCATCCTTCTTAAACATGGGAGACCAGAACTGCACACAGTATTCCAGATGAGGTCTCACCAGTGCCTTGTATAATGGTACTAACACCTCCTTATCTTTACTGGAAATACCTCGCCTGATGCATCTTAAAACTGCATTAGCTTTTTTAACGGCCATATCACATTGGCGGCTCATAGTCATCCTGTGATCAACCAATACTCTGAGGTCCTTCTCCTCCTCCATTACTTCCAACTGATGCGTCCTCAATTTATAACTAAAATTCTTGTTATTAATCCCTAAATGCACAATCTTGCACTTTTCATTATTAAATTTCATCCTATTACTATTACTCCAGTTTACAAGGTCATCCAGATCTTCCTGTACAATATCCTGGTCCTTCTCTGTGTTAGCAATACCTCCCAGCTTTGTGTCATCCGCAAACTTTATTAGCACATTCCCGCTTTTTGTGCCAAGGTCAGTAATAAAAAGGTTAAATAAGATTGGTCCCAAAACCGATCCCTGAGGAACTCCACTAGTAACCTCCTTCCAGCCTGACAATTCACCTTTCAGTACGACCCGTTGTAGTCTCCCCTTTAACCACTTCCTTATCCACCTTTCAATTTTCATATTGATCCCCAACTTTTCCAATTTAACTAATAATTCCCCATGTGGAACCGTGTCAAATGCATTACTGAAATCGAGGTAAATTAGATCCACTGCATTTCCTTTGTCTAAAATATCTGTTTCCGTCTCAAAGAAGGAGATCAGGTTGGTTTGGCACGATCTACCTTTTGTAAAACCATGTTGTATTTTGTGCCAATTACCATTGACCTCAATGTCCTTAACTACTTTCTCCTTCAAAAATTTTTCCAAGACCTTACATACTACAGATGTCAAACTAACAGGCCTATAGTTACTCGGATCACTTTTTTTCCCTTTCTTAAAAATAGGAACTATGTTAGCAATTCTCCAGTCGTACGGTACAACCCCTGAGTTTACCGATTCATTAAAAATTCTTGCTAATGGGCTTGCAATTTCATGTGCCAGTTCCTTTAATATTCTTGGATGAAGATTATCTGGGCCCTCTGATTTTGTCCCATTAAACTGTTTGAGTTTGGCTTCTACCTCGGATGTGGTATTATCTATCTTCATATCCTCATTCCCATTTGTCATCCTTCCATCATCCCTAAGCTCCTCATTAGCCTTATTAAAGACTGAGGCAAAGTATTTATTTAGATATTGGGCCATGCCTAGATTATCTTTAACCTCCATTCCATCCTCAGTGTTTAGCGGTCCCACTTCTTTCTTTGTTTTCTTCTTATTTATATGGCTATAGAACCTTTTACTATTGGTTTTAATTCCCTTTGCAAGGTCCAACTCTACATGGCTTTTAGCCTTTCTCACTTCATCCCTACATGTTCTGACCTCAATAAGGTAGCTTTTCTTGCTAAGCCTGTCCATCTTCCACTCCTTGTAGGCTTTCTGCTTTTTCTTAATCACCTCTCTGAGATGCTTGCTCATCCAGCTTGGTCTACAACTCCTGCCTATGATTTTTTTCCCCTTTCTTGGGATGCAGGCTTCTGATAGTTTCTGCAACTTTGACTTGAAGTAATTCCAGGCCTCCTCTGCCTTTAGATCCCCAAGTTCTTCAGTCCAATCCACTTCCCTAACTAATTTCCCTAATTCTTTAAAGTTAGCCCTTTTGAAATCAAAAACCCTAGTCCCAGATCTATTTTTGTTTATCCTTCCATCTAGTTTGAACTGAATTAGCTTATGATCACTCGAACCAAGATTGTCCCCTACAACCATTTCTTCTGTGAGGTCCTCACTACTCACCAAAACCAAATCTAAAATGGCATCCCCTCTTGTTGGTTCTTCAACTACTTGGTGAAGAAATCCATCAGCTATCATATCCAGAAAAATCAGAGCCCTATTATTATTACTAGCACTTGTCCTCCAGTCTATATCTGGGAAGTTAAAGTGTCCCATGATCACACAATTCCCATTAGTGTTTACTTCATTAAAAACATTAAAGAGGTCTCTATCCATCTCCAAATCAGATCCCGGCGGTCTGTAGCACACCCCAAGCACTATCTCAGGGGAGGCTCTAGTAGCTTTCTTTCCCAATGTGATTTTTGCCCAGACAGACTCTGTCTTATCCATTCCATCACTTCTTATTTCTTTACAGTTAACCTCATCATTAATATACAATGCTACTCCACCACCTTTGCCTTTATTTCTGTCTTTCTTAAACAGCACATAGCCTTCAATACCTGCACTCCAGTCATGACTACTATTCCACCATGTTTCTGTTACCCCTATAACATCCGGTTTCACTTCCTGCACCAGTAGCTCTAGTTCGTCCATTTTGTTACCTAGGCTCCTCGCATTAGTGCACAGACATGTTAATTTTTGCCGTTTGGCTTCACTGACATTCTTTATCTGGTTAGGCACAGACATTCTACCACCAGTATCACCTGTTAAACTGGTATCTACACTACCCTTCCTCCTTATGTTCATTCTTCTGCCCATGGCTGTATCCTCTCTTACTTTGTTTTCTTCCCTCTCAATGTTAAATTCCAGCATGGAGATTACCTGGACATCTCCCAATGACATGGTGGAACTGGTGTCATTGTAAGATATATAGTTCTTCCTGCCTGGTACTGGGTAGGTCAGAAATATCACGAGAACAAGTCTTTTCCTGAGGTATTTAGTATGACCCCTTCCAGTCCCAGCCAAAACCAGGAAGTGCATAAGTGCATGAAAGTGTAAGGTTGGCAAGGAGTGGAAGAACTAAGAAAGCTGAGCCTCAAAAATTGTTTGTTTTATGTTCTCATCTGAGTTTAGGATGATGATTGAAGCTATTTCTTAATTTATCCAAGGCACTTTCTTTGCTCTTTATCTACCTGGGTGCAACTTTCATCCTCCTTTTATGACCTTTATGATATTTTTTCGCTAAGTTTACTAAAAGTTACTACATAGCTGTAGGATTTCTACTGAAACTAGCAGGCATTCTGTGCCGACGTGGAGAGGAGACTAGACTCCTGAGTGCAAATATGACTACAAAACTTAGTTTTGTAGTTTTGAGCTTTGTAGTTTTAAGCTGCCACATGAATAAAAGTTTAACTTGTATATGTGAAACCTTTAAAATATTCCTGCAAACGTGAACTGTAGGTTACATGAAACTTAGCCATTCCTGGTGCTTCAGTATGTCCTGTTTCCCTTATACCTGGAATCTGCCTGAAAAGAAAGGGTCATACGGAAGGAATAAAGATTCCCTCCTCTACAAAATGTTGTTTCTTTCTTATCACTTAAATAAGCACATCCTGTGTTCTGAGGTTAAAAAAAAAAAAATCAAAGACCGCTGGAACCTCACAAGTGGACTGGGTGGCCAAATTATTACAAAAGAGCTGAAGTAAACAAATAATACTGCATTGTTCAAATGCTCCTTAGAGAAGTACTATTCATTTATTGGAAAGCTTTGCATCCAAGCTCTTTATCAAGTAAGGTAACATCAGTGGCTTCCTGGATTTTTAAAAAACAAAGATCTCAGTTGACCACTTTGGAGAAAAAAAAAAAAAAAAAGCACCAGGGAAAAAGATGCTCCAAAAATTACTTGAAATCAGGAAGATCAGCAGCATAACTTCTTATCCTAACAAATCCCCATGCAGGTTTACAACATGACCAACAACTGGTGGATTTATGAAGGTGGTTGTCCTACGTAAGAAAGAGGCAATTTTAGCTGAATGCTGTAAAAGCTCCTCACTCACTGACCTAGAGATCCAGCACCCAGCAGATTGCCCACAGCTACAGGAAGTGACTCAGATGTGAAACATCACTATTATATACAATAGAGTGGTCACAGTAGCTGATGGTATCAGCAGAAGCAAGTAGTCAGTCAGAGCCGGCCATTATAAATCTCCCATAACGGAGAATCTCAGCTTTCTTTTAAAAAATGAGGAAGCCTTTGTCACTGCAAACGTAACCTAACAATGTCAACTGATGTGTGTTCAGGCAAAGCAATCAGTACGGTTGGAAGTTTATCATTCATTTTGCCTAAAAATTGCAGGTTATTTGTCATCAGCCACCCAGGTCCAGAATAACTATAGCTAGAGCACTCTTGATTTTTACAAAGACCTTTGCTCAGTTTTGGCTGTCTATAGCTGAGCCAACCCTTGTTCAGAATAGCCAGGATGGCTTCCGGCCACAAGCAGGGGAGACAGTTCAAAAGTGGGAGGAGCATGGTTTAGCAGACTAAGCCAGGGGCCAGTCCCAGCTCTGAGGCTGACTCGCTACATGGTCTTTATCAATTCATGTAGACCAGTATTTTCAGACTTAGGTTCAGCTCCCAAGCACATGCTAGAGCAGCCCTTGGGCCACTAGTTGCCATCACCCATATGGGGCTTGTAACAGCGGGCAATTCTTGGGGTGTAACACTATTCTCTCTGCACAATTCTCCCATGCACAGCCCTCCCCTGGTCTACTGGGACAGGCCTTATGCTTACCTAGGAATGTTCCCTGCTCTGGGGGCTTCTGTGGAGGCAGTCATCTCCGCAACAGTGCTGTTCATTGTGGTGAGGGTGACAATGCAGAATCTGGTCCTCAGGATTTGCAATGGTCTCAACAGAACATGCCTGTCAAACAGTCCAATTTATGACAGCCCAGTACATTATTCTGTACACAGAACGTATCATGAAGGTCCCCGTGGAACTCTGAGCTACTTGAGTTTGAGTTGTTGCAAATATTTATAAGAGTTTCAGAGTCTAAGATGCTGCTTACGTTTAAAAATAAAAATAGTTTATTTACTGGGTGACCAGATTTTCAAGATAAAAAAAATGGAGCACTTATTCTGTGGGAGAAGATTCCCAGGACATGGTTTGGTTTGGTCAAGAACCACAGAGATGATCTTATATTTCTCAGGGTCCTGTCTTTTTTTCTCCTTTCGCCTCCCCCTTACGTCAGTGTTCTTCTCCTTTCCTCTTCCTTCCCTCATTCTCAGCCTCATCTCCCCCTCATTCTTTCAGCCTTGCTTTCATTCCCTTAATCACATCCATTCTCTGTCCTGTGTCTTTCCCCTTTTGTTCCCTGCCACAACACCGCACTCCCCTGTGGTACAAGGGAGGTGAGCAGAAACATGGGCACTGCTCTACAGCTCAGTCAGCAACTGTCTGCATATGGCAGTGGTGGTGCAGATGAGCTGTCAGCTGATTTTCCCCACACAGCATGGCCCCGACTCTGACTCCTCCTGGATCTGATGCTGTGAGCTAGACTGTGTCTTTGAATCTGCAACTTCTCTGCTCAGGGTTGTGGCCATGCTCCCCTAGAGGAATACTAGAGATACTTTGCATAAGCAAGGCACATTTTATCTGGGGCTGTTCATATTTCTCAGGGAGAATGCAGTTTGCTCCACTCAGTAAAATGGCCACATCATGTCTCTGACTTATGAAATCAATGAGGAGTTTGGTTTCATTTTCCAAAAGTAAATGTTTGCAGGCAATTAGCCCACAATGCTCAGTCCCTATTGCAGTTCCTTCTGTCTTTTTAAAACTATTTGGGTTTTTAAAATGTTACTTGTGCATCTAGTTATATTAATGAGACCACCAGATAATGCAGGGCACAACCTTCCATGTATTTGGTTTAAAGATGCCTGGGACTAAAAGGAAACCCCAGAGTAGGCTAGAGACAAGAACAGGGCACGGTAAGGGACATGAGGTAGGGAACACCCTTTGGAAGGTTCTCATTGGATTTGGATAGGAATCATATGTCATTTGGCACCTATTGAAAAGGGTCTTGTTTGAAACACTACTAGCCATGTCAACAATTTGCTCATCACATCAAACTTGTATGCTTCTAGGTCTCTGTTATTTAGGTGAGGGGAGAGGAATCAATTCACAGAACATTCCTATTATAAAGCAAACTCAGAAGTCTGATTTTAGGGAGAATTTGTTCCCTAAATTCTAGAAAAGGATCAGATCTCCCCACCTCATTTAGAGGAGTTCTGGCAGATCTCATAGTGCATTCAGAAGATGTATTTTTTTTTAGAAACTGGTGTATCTTAAAAGAATGATGCTTTATTCTTAGGACGTTTCCAGTTTTGAAAGATCATGCCTTTAAGATAAGGAGGGAGTCTGATCTTAAGGTGACAGTTAAATTTTTTTTCCCCCAATCTTCCTTTGTATTTCTCTCTAGAGCTACCCTGCCTATTTCTGCATGTCTTTTGATATTTTAAAACAGACAGAAACAGATAGTGAGGCCACAGGAAGAGAATCCTTCAGGATGTCTTGTTTGGTTTGGAGATATTTAAATGTCTGCTGTATTTCCTCTGAGTGCAGAATTGGAGTCTGTGCACATGCACAGCAATTTGTGCAGAGTGAAATACTCTGTGTGTATGTGTGCGCGCATACACACACACACACATGAGTCTAGTCTTATCATGGGTATCTTCCCTGGAATTACAGGAAACCCTTGTCTAGTTCAAGTCTTCCCAAAGAGATGTTTAACTCAGGAAAGTCAGATGGAACTTGTCATTCTTTCTAACCAATATGCCAATTTAGTTTGATTATAGAAAATGCCTAACTCCCTCAATAATCACAAACACATTCTAAGCTATGGGAGTTAGACACATGTTTTTGATAGGTTTAAATGTTAGTGACCACGATGGATGAACATAGCTTTTTAGGATTAAGATCATATAATTAAGACATAATCTCAATTGCTTTGTAGTATATGAAGCAGTAAATAGCTACTGAGACTGATTAAATGCCAAAGCTGAGGAATTTAATCAATCACCAAATCCATGTATTGCAAGGACGCTACAAAGCAATCCTGGTTGTTCTTGTACAACAACATGAAAGAAGACATCTCTTGCTTATTCCCACAAGATCTGAAAGTGCTGCATAGTCTGTTTCTCACTGGAATACACTTTTGTGGCATGGCTAGAATGAATGAATGATTAGGAGTAGAGGGAAATAACTCTGATAAGAAAGCAAGGATCAGAAGAAATACCCTCTGGGAGACAAATTCACACATAAGAACAGCAATTTCCATCACAAACAAACATTCACATTTTAGACCACAACATTTGGATCTAAATGTAACATTTGGATCTAGATGTAAAAATAAGTCAATGACACAGGAGCCATGATTTATGGGCCTGAGCTAAACCCCATTAAAATCATTAGAAAGACTCCCATTGACTTTCAGGAAAAATGTCAGTATTTACCCAGTTCAACTGAATGGGCACCAATATCATTTTTACAATTTTTGGTCCTGATCCAGAGCCCAATGAGTATTCATTTAAATTGTTTAATTAACCCTCTTATGGCTGTTCTTGAAGTCATTTTCTGTGAATATTCAAACAATGGAGTTTTCCTGGCAAAAATGTTTGTGGAAAATAAACAAAGTTATATGCAAAGAAACTGAATTTTAAATTTGCATATGCCAATATTCATGCCAGAAATGCTTGTGCCATTAGGAAACAAATAAAATACCAAAATTATCTGACCACACATAACGAATCAACACAGCTCAAATTTTGAATATCCATAATCAAGGCACAGAGTAAAATATTACATATAAAATGAATAAATTAGAGGAAATTACACTAAAATATTTCACGAGCAGGAAAGGGTGCTAAAGACATTGCATTATATGTTGAAAGAAGTGTGCCCACCTCTCATTTTCAGAAGCAAGCTTGTTTCAAAGAACAGTGAGTTACAAACACTATTTCAAGGAGAATAAGGGTAGGTCTACACTTAAAAATGCTGCTGCTATGCGGCTGCAGTGCTTCAGTGCAGATTCTACCTACGCCAACAAGAGTGCTTCTCCCGCTGGCACAGGTAATCACCCCCCAGCCACCCCCCGAGAGAAGGTAGTGATGTTAACAGGAGACTTCTCCCATCAACTTAACACTGTGTACACTGAGGAGGGCTAGGTCAGTTTAACTACGTCACAACCCTGAGCAATCTAGTTATGCCAACCTAATGTCTTAGTGTAGACCTAAGTCAAATTCTGCACTCACACACACACACACACACAGATACAGTCCAGGTAACTTAGATGAGACCTGTGCATGTAGAACTGAGGGCATTTGGCCTTTAGGGCTTTGTATACTGATCTCATCACTGCACAATGCCATAACCAGGTTTTTTTATGCATGTCAAGGATTTTTCTGATCTTCCTTATCATCATCACCACCACATGCTAACAGTCTTTTCCAAATGAATTGATGAAAGGACAAAAGTGCACCAATTTATCTGAAGTGGTTACAGGGTAATGAGCAGGTTTTGGACCTCAGTTCACTATAGTAATAACTGCACAGTGGCTGGACAGTCCAGCTAACTGGACTACTAGTAATACACACAATTTAATGAGGTCTTTCCAGATTCTAAACTGAATACGAAGAAATGCACTCTACAACAACAAAAATTGCATTCACATTAAAGAAAAAGCAATGTATCATCCCATTGGCAGGTATGTTTTCTGGGCTTGCCATATGTGCAAAATACTTTTCAAACACTAGCCTGCTAAGGCAGAGAGGACAGACATTGGATCTGAGCACAATGAATGAACACACTTGAGAAAAAGAAAAAAAAGTTAATATTTATCAAATGGATGTTTCAGTGTCAATCGAGCTCTATGTACTAATATAGTCCAAGTCTACAGGTCACAGTTCAAAAACAAATCAGCCTATGAATGTCTTCTGTCCCATACACTTGACTGGCAAACAGTGAGGAATTCTGCAATTCAGATAATTTTCTTGTGTTTAACCCTATAAATGCCATTATCTGCTCCTCTGTGAATGACTTAGAAAGCAGCTCAGGAATTATGGGGATGCATGTGGTATATGCCCAGTTTAGTTTAGATTAGATCTCTGTGGCAGGGAGGGCAAAATATGATCAAATGGAAAAACTCCTCAAACAGTACATACTGCTTCCAAAAACAAAAGTGAGAAGAAAATCTCTGAAAATGACAAAGAGGCTTATGTTAAAATTGTTCCTTCCGGGCTCTGTAATTTCACAATGAGCTCAAAACAGAAAACGAGTGATTATTGTTACAGCTGGCAGGCACTCTGTATTTTGGCTGCATTTAAGATACACAACATTTTTCCAGAGAAATAAATCAGATAATTTGTCTTGTGTATTTTAAGTCTTTTTCGCATGTTCCAAAAGATAAATGTATAAGCAAGAATATACCTTAAGAAATGCAGTTGCTGTATAGAGGAGGTAGCGTGGACTGAGCGTCTGCAGACCTTAGCTCTATTTCAGGCTGTGCCACTGTCACACTGTATGACCTTAGACAAGTCACTTAGGTCAATATTTTCAACCTTGGCTGCCTAAAGCTAAGCACCTATTTGGTCTGAATAACTCGTACTGTCAATAGTACTGTTTATATTTCATAAAAAGAATTAGTAACTAAAGCTAGGTTCCTAACTCGGATTTGTGTCCCTAAAAAAGCTGTGAGATTCCCAGAAGTCCAGAGCTCCCAGAGTATCATAGACTACACCAGGTACCATACACCTTATCTAGAGGCACACAGACAAAAGTCCCGTGTGCTCAACACCAGGGGCGGTTCTAGGCACCAGTGGGCCAAGCGCCCGCTTGGGGCGGCATCCTGGGGAGGGCGTCATTTGGCTCCGGTGGAGCTCCCGCCGGCATGCCTGCGGCAGGTCCACCGGAGCCCGGGACAAGCGGACCTGCCGCAGTCATGCCTGCGGCGGGTCCTGTCTTCCCGCGGCTCCGGTTGAGCTCCCGCAGGCATGACTGCGGCAGGTCCGCTCGTCCCGGGCTCCGGTGGACCTGCCGCAGGCATGCCGGCGGGAGCTCCACCGGGGCCAAATGCCACCCTCCCCAGGATGCCGGAGCCGCGGGAAGAGGGGACCCGCCGCGGGACTGGGGAAGGGCGGCGCAGCGCTCCGCGCTGCTTGGGGCAGCCTGATTTCTAGAGCCGCCCCTGCTCAGCACCCAAAGATATGTGGAGATCTCATATAAATGAATTTCATTGTTACAGCTTTTTTCTTTTTTTGGTTACATTTTAAAATAGAACTTTCTGGAAACTCCTTTTCACTTACTTGAAAGTGCAATTATAGTTAAGAGCGTGACTATATAAAAATCTTGCCTTTTTAGGCCCCAGTTCAGGAAACAACATAAGCACGTGCTGAACTTTAAGCATGGGCTTAAGTCACATTTACTCCAACATGCTTAAATGCCTCACTGAATCAGGGCCTTAATCAACAGAAATGCTCCCTAAATTCAGAGTTACATTCACTAACTTTACTGACTCAGATAAATTGTCACTACTTTTTACTCCTATTAATGCTGCAGGGCTAACAGAGCTCTGGAAGATGGACTCCAGTTCTGCTGTATGCACCGGCAACAGAAGTGCCAACGTGTGGTTCTAACCTGTGAAAACTATATTGTGGGTGCCATGTTTGTTGGGTGACAGTGATTTTTCACATGACATTTCCTCCGTGCACAAGTAAAAATGTGTTTTTCTGACTAGCAGTGCTGCAAACTCAGACTGGGCTCCAAGGGTCAAGTTGAGTTCTCACATTCATAGATTTAAGGCCACAAGGGACCACTATGATCATCTAACCTGACCTCCAGCACAGCACAGGCCATAGAATTTCACCAAGAGATTCCTGCACCAAGCCAATGACTTCTGGTTGAGCATGTCTTTTAGACAGTCTGGATTTAAAGACTTCAATGGATGCGGTAGATTCTCCATCACCTGGGTACTTTGTTGCAACAGCCAATTACCCTCACTGTTAAGAAAACCCCTGTGCTTTATTTCTAGTCTGCATTTGACTAGCTTCTGCTTCTGTCATCACGGAAAAAGGTTCTACTAGCCATATTAGGCCCTCTCTTCCACTTGTGCAATCCCATTGCCTGCACCAAGTCTGCACAGGTGTAGCCGGCTGGAGCTAAATAAACAATTCTGTTGATGATGCACAAGGAACAGTGGACTCCAGGCCGCTCTCTAGCCTTGCTGGTTCAGCAGCATTAAACACAGGGATAAAGAGCAGCACCTGTGTATTGTTGGCACTGCAGTCAGTGGACAGCATTCCGAATACACACTGGGAACAAACCTGATGCGTAAGAAGGTGCCATTTTAAAGTCACTTTTTGGAGTGAAGCTAATTTCCAATGTCAAAAATCTTTACTAATTGGAATGATCCACTAGCCAGAAAGAACACGGCTTGACATTCAGTCCCAGGCTCAGTCTGAAAGCTAGCAGCTAGATAAACCCTTTTTAAATTTGTACTGTGAGCAAGTACAATATGGGGGGCTGGGGGTGGAGGGGTCATTGAAAATAAATGTCAAACTGATGCCTTTTTAATAGAGCCACTTTTCATATTTATTCTTACAGTAGCATCTAGAGGCTCCAGATGTATCCAGTTGTGTCAGGCAGTGTATGAACATAGCAGGTCTCATCCTGTACTCATTGAAGATGGCACCACTACCGTTGACTTCAGTAAAAGTCAGTCCCTGCATCATAGAGTTCCTAATCCAAGTAGAGAAGATAAAAGAGTAAAAGGGGAAGCAGAGTCACCAAGCAGGGAAGTGACTTGCTCAAGGTCGGACGGCAGGTCAGTAGAGCCAGGAATAGACCTAGGGTGCTAGAGTCCCGGTGCCATACTCTACCCACTGGAAAAACCTGCCTAGTCAGCATAGAAACACACCTTAAGGATATATTAAAATATAACTTCATATTATTTCAAGGAATTGGGGTGAATCCTCAGCTGTATCAAGTCTGTGTGTGGGGAGGGCAAGATGGTTTAAGTCACCTTTCCACTTCTCTCAATTAGGGGAAATAACCCTGGCATATGTAAAAACAATCAGACCCACTGAATTTTGCCAAAGAAATGACATTATCTGTGTATTTTGAAATGTGAATTGATGGATTTGATCATTTCCTAGAAAGTGTTAATTTCATTATATTTCAACTTAAGAAATTATGAAACAAGAAAGTCTCTTTTCCTCACCAGGTGCAAACCAGAAAGCATGGGGGAGAGTTCAGCTTGAAAAAGCTGTATTCTTTTCACATTCAAAGCTGCACTACTCCGGACCAAAATCCAGTTGAAAAGTTGGACATCTATATTTGTAAAAGCAAACCATTTTCAATTGCAGGCAAACAAAGACAGAATGTGCCAGCATTTTAGCTCCTGATGAAAAGGAATAAGGAAAATTCAAGGCAGAGGGGATGAGCCCTCTGTTCCTGGGTAATAACTCTATCCAGCCTCACTCAGGGCAAAACCAGAAACTTTTCCTCAATTTTTACTCAGTACTTACACAGGTGAAGCATCCATTAATGTTAAGCGCAAGGTTTGCCTGAGAAAAGGTTTAAATTAAAACTGAGGAAAGACTGCAGGATTTGTTCCAAAGGAGGAGTTCTAGGAAGCCTATTTTTATGGACTATTTTCACATGGGTTTACTTTAGAAGAAATGTCGGTGTGTTTAGTGCTGGTGCCAAATAGGGTCAATTGTGTTGGCATTAGTTGTGGTGTGTGCACCAGTCCAATGAGACCTGGAACGAGATTCTCAAGGGCAGCAATCTATTCCCAAAGGCCATTGAACAGCTGTCAGATGGCAAGGGCTGCTACAGTCTGGGCTGAATTCAAACTAGTGCCATAGAGACAGATGGAAGGCTCTGTGTTTCATCCAGTTTCCAACAGCTCTTTCCTGGATTTCTATGTATGTTAACTCCTTTCTTTAAACCGGTACAGTTGCATTACAAGGGTGGCAACTTATGAATTTATGTTCCAGAAGATGTCTTGCCAGGTGCCATGCTGAACACACTCAACCCCAGCTGGCTAAAACATCCGTGCCTGGACAGCAGCACTCAATACCTTGCCAGAGTAGGCCCACACATCTGTTATAGATTATAGGCGATGAAAGGATTATATTAGTGACAGTCCAATTGGAGATTTTTAATTTATTGATTATATTCAACAGGCACAAATGCTAGCAAAATAAATGTATGCTGATCTATTAAGGGGTCAGCTCCTCAGCTGGTGCAACTCCATTGGCTCCAGTTGACACTAGCTGAGGGGCTGGCTGTAGAACTGTAAATGAAATAAGAAATATCCCATTGCTGTGACATTACCATTCAGAACTTACCGTGCAGAACATACTTTTAACAAAAAAATGCAATGGTTTGGCAAAAATCTGTAAAATCATGGAAGACACTGAAGAGCCCTAGTCCAGTGATGGTCTCTCAACACCCATGAAAATCTACAGGAAGGCTTCCCAAGACCAGTCCCTAAATGAGGAAATTTTAAAAGAGAAATAACTGAGCTCTCTGAGGTGGCCTGGCATAAACAAGCTGAAGTCAGCATCTGAAGAAACAGTTGACTAGACATATATAAAATCAAAGGAGGAACAGAAGAGTTGTTATCCCCCAACAGAGATGAGTGCTGAAATGTTGGGGGGTTATCATTCAGTTGGTTTGCCCTGCTGCAGCTCTTTTAATTATGTTATTTAATAAATATTAAATTAAGTATAAGATTTCTATGTGTTTTTCAAATGAAAATGGACAACCTCTAAATAATACCTTGTATATACTCACCTATGTACCAACCAGCGTATGTCACCCTCTTGACTTCCCCATCTTCTAACTTATAAAAACTGTCCCACATTTAGACTAACATCTCTTGCTCTCTCTGGACCCAATTCTGATCTCACTCGTACCAGGTTTACATCTTTGTAACTCCACTGACTTCAGTAAATCCCGATTTAAGCCACAGTGAGATCAGAATCATGTGCTCTGTCTGTCAACTGGGGGGATATCTTTTATTGGACCAAATTCTGTTGGTGTGAGAGACTGATCCAATGAAAGATATTACCTCACCCAACTTGTCTCTCTAATATCCTGGGCCCAACACAGCTACAGCTACACTGCATGTCAACTAAGAGGTCGTATCCAGGGAAACCATTCCTTGGAATGAAAATAAGAAAACAAAAGCAGTGAGTCCTGGGTCAGAATGCAGGTTCCCAAACTCTTACCAGGTTTAGGAAGTGAGAGGTGCCCTGAAAACATCTTTTATAAGAGCCACCAGTAAGCTTGTTATAACAGGAGGATGGGCTACCACTGGCCAAACAAGCAGCCTCTCTCTTTTTCCTCCCCAATGATATAGTCCCTAAGTAGGGATGACACCAGTTCCCATAACTGACTTGTATATAAGCAGACACCCTGCATACATTGCCTTTAGGTGAGTCTAGATACTTGACTACATTTGATAAGGATTATTTATTATTTGTATCTTGTACTACCTACAACGCAAAAGGAATCTATCTGCTTGTATGGCTCTCATCTGTCTAATATCAGGGTGCCTCACAGCCATTAGCAGATTTTATCTTCACACACACACCTAGGAGGCAGGAAGGTATTTGCCCCATTTTACAGAGGGGAACTGAGGTAAAACATAGCTCAAATGACTTGCTCAAGGTCACACAGGAGGTCTGTGGCTGAGGTGGGAATTGAACGTAGGTCTCCCGAGTCACAGGCTATGAAGGCCATTAACGTTATCTACTAGAATGTGACTATTAACTATATATGTAGCCCACTGTTGTGTGTGTGTGTTATAGGTTCTCCCCAGTGCCAATCCACGGAAGATAAGAGTCTATTACAGCCATAGCTGAACACCCTTGATTTTTTAGTTCAAGTCATAACAGCTCTTGCTTTTTAGCTCTGGAGGTCACTCGTTCAAATGCCAGGGCATCTGACTAAATGGCAGCCATTCCTCAGACAAATTAGAGTTTTGCTCAATAAAGGAAAATTCAAAAGTAAAATTAAGTAACAAAATTTGGAATGTTATTTATTTGATAGATTTGGGGGAGCCTTATTCCATTAATGAAGTAGGCCCAGGAACTACTCCTGGTCATTAAGAACAACGTATTTCTCTGTAAGACTTATGCAGCAAGGCATGTGTCACAGCAGCTAGTCTATTATTTCACCTAGTTATCTAATAGTAAGAGGCAAAAAAACATTTTTAACCAGCTTATGTTTTTAATAAAAACAAAACCATTGTGCAATAATTATCACACTTTTCCCCCAGAATGTTCAGTGCAGCCCTGTTGGGATTTCTAGTTATACTGAAAAGACAAACATGTCTAAGAGGAAAAAAAGAAGTCAAAAAAGAATCCTGGGGAAAATAATGTATTTAATTGAAGATTTCAAATCACTCTCTGAGAGCATTATACATGTAAACACTGATCTATATAGCTTTGATCCTGCCCCATTGAAATCCACAGGGGGTTTGCATTTTGACTTCTGTGAGACCCGGATCAGATCCTATGTTCCCATGTTATCAAAAAGTTAAAATGCTTATGTCTAAATATGCAAAGCACATTAGAAAAACTAAAAGGAGTTATCACTTCATTTGAGGATATTTGATATCCTTTTAGGGAAAAAAATTATCTTATCTTGTCTAGCTGTTTTATTTACCCTATGACTCTCTACTGCTTTCTATATATATTTTTAACAATCAGCCAAATAACTTTCCAAATACATAATTTATTTTATTGCAATAACTGTAGTTTTCCCACTTATATTGTAAATTTAGCTATTAATTATAATTGCAGTTAATACCATCCTCTCTCATGAATTGCACACTTACTTTTTATTTGAATGAATTGATTATACTTGTATGATATGAATAATCAAGCTGTTGGGTATTAAAGGGAAATTTCAATTTAATTAATAAATAGGCAATAAGATCATGTTATGGAAAACAGGGAGTTTGGGGATAACTGTGATTTGGATAATCTAGGCTGTATTGTTTGTCTGTGTAATCATAGAATCAAAAGATTAGGGTTGGAAGAGACCTCAGGAGGTCACCTAGTCCAACCACCTGCTTAAAGCAGGACCAACACCAACTAAATCATCCCAACCAGGGCTTTGTCAAGCCAGGCCTTAAAAACCTCTAAGGATGGAGATTCCACCACCTCCGTAGGTAACCCATTCCAGTGCTTCACCCCCCTCTGAGTGAAATAGTTTTTCCTAATATCCAACCTAGACCTCCCCCACTGCAACTTGAGACCATTGCTCCTTGTTCTGTCATCTGCCACCACTGAGAACAGCCAAGCTCCATCTTCTTTGGAAGCCCCCTTCAGGTCATTGAAGGCTGCTATCAAATCCCCCATCACTCTTCTCTTCTGCAGACTAAGCAAGCCCAGTTCCCTCAGCCTCTCCTCATAAGTCATGTGCCCCAGCTCCTTGATCATTTTCATTGCCCTCCGCTGGATTCTCTCCCATTTGTCCACATCTTTTCTGTAGTGTGGGGCCAAAAACTGGACACAATACTCCAGATGCGGCCTCACCAGTGCCGAATAGAGGGGAATAATAATTTCCCTTGATCTGCTGGCAATGCTCCTACTAATGCAGCCCAATATGCCATTAGCCTTCTTGGCAACAAGGGCACACTGCTGACTCATATCCAGCTTCTCATCCACTGTAATCCTCAGGTCCTTTTCTGCAGAACTGCTGCTTAGCCAGTAGGTCTCTAGCCTGTAGAGGTGCATGGGATTTTTCCTTCCTAAGTCCAGGACTCTGCACTTGTCCTTGTTGAAACTCATCTGATTTCTTTTGGCCCAATCCTCCAACTTGTCTAGGTCACTCTGGACCCTATCCCTACCCTCCAGCATATCTACCTCTCCTGGCAGCTTAGTGTCATCTGCGAACTTGCTGAAGGTGCAATCCATCCAGGGCCGGCATTCCGCCCAATCCTAGGGCAGCACGGCCGTTTGTTTGGGGTTTTTTTGGTTTGCTGCTCCGGCCGCCCTGTAGGGGGCGGCAGTGCGGAGGAGGGGAGCGCCCTGCAGCAAACTGGGCAGGGCAGCCCTTGTTCTTCCCTCTCCACCGACTGGAGGGGAGTGGAGCCCTCCCGGCAGGCGGCGCAGTGGTCGGGACCGCGGGACAAGCACCCAGCTGAAGCCCTGGCCGCCGCCCTGCGCTCTCTCTCTCCTCCGCTCCCTCCCCATCCTCCCCGCTAGACTGGGTGCGTACTCCACTGCACATCTGCAGCACAGGGAATCCCCCTGCACCCTGCCTCCGGCTGCCTGGCAGGGTTTTTTTTTGTTGTTTTTCCCCCTGCTTTGCCGCTCCGGCCATGCCGCAGGTTTTTTGTTTTGTTTTCTTTCCCTGCTTTGCCGCTCCGGCCACGCTGCAGGTCCCTCCCGCCCCCGCTGCTCCGGTCGCGCCACAGGTTTTTTTGTTTGGTTGTTTTTTTCCCCTCCTGCTTTGCCGCTCCGGCCGTGCTCAGGTTTTTTTTGTTTTGTTTTGTTTTTTTCCCCCTCCTGCTTTGCCGCTCCGTTCCCACCACCACCCCCTTTTCTTTTTTCTTTTTTTTGCTTGGGGCAGCAAAAAAGCCAGAGCCGGCCCTGAATCCATCCCATCATCCAGATAATTAATAAAGATGTTGAACAAAACCGGCCTCAGGACCGACCCCTGCGGCACTCCACTTGATACCGGCTGCCAGCTAGACATTGATCACTCCCCGTTGAGTCGAATGATCTAGCCAGCTTTCTATCCACCTTATAGTCCATTCATCCAATCCATACTTTTTTAACTTGCTGGCAAGAATACTGTGGGAGACTGTATCGAAAGCTTTGCTAAAGTCAAGGTATGTCACGTCCACCACTTTCCCCATATCCACAGAGCCAGTTATCTTATCAGATATTGACAGAAGGCAATCAGGTTGGTCAGGCATGACTTACCCTTGGTGAATCCATGTTGACTGTAATCTATCTAATCCATAATTGATATCTAGATAGAATTTCTTAGATATTGGAGCAGTAGGTAAATTTATTATACTTTGATAATACTATGAAACATTTTGTGAAATCTACTGTTTAAATAGATAAAACAGTAGCTTTCATTTTCATGTTTGATAGGGCATTTCTCAATTACGATTTAATGGTTGTACAGCACCTAGCACAATGGGGCCCCAGCCAATTGGCCTCTAACTGCTACTGCAATAGAAATGTTAAATACTCATCATCATTTGTTCAATGAAAAGCCACTTTTCAACCAAAGCAAATGATGAGAAAGTACTCAGTAATCTTTCATAGCACAAGAGCTCCATCTTATGGACATAGCTTGTATAAGACCATGGTAAACCTCAGAGTATTTTCACTATAATATGCAATGAAAATTTTTGCATTGCAGGCAAAACCCAGCATACTATTTCATCTGAAACAGTGTTTTAAAAAGTCTTCAGTAGTTTGGACAGGAACCAGGTTAACAAATTAATATTTTTGAGGATAGACAAGGTTTGAATGAATTCTCTTTTAAAAAAAAACATCTGTAGTTTAAAATACACAGGGAACTAGCTTCCTCTTTATGCATATGGGACTTGCACAAAGAATTTCCATTAGCACTCAACTATCCATCCATCCAGGTTGTTGACGTGGCATCCCTCACATCATTACCTGACTGTCTGATGGGATTATACTTGGGAAACCCCTCTCTATCAAAGTGAAGCAGACTGCATGGACCGAGAAATTGACTGTTTGCTCCAATCCCAACCCTGCCCCCATCACGTCTCACATTCTCTTCACCTCAGCCTCACTCAGCTCCTGTCCTCATGTCTTTCTCCCCTCTCTCATCTCACATGCTCTGTACCCCAGCACACCTCCTCCTCCTCTCCTTTGTCTTTCCACTTAGCTAATGCCCTCCTAACTAAAACCCCCTCAAAATCATGGAACTAATATGACGTTTGCTGCTATCACATTGTTCACTTTGCTTATGTGTTAGACCCCTCTCCCCACCTTGTGTCTGGTCTATTTAGACTGTAAGCTTTTTAAGGCAGGGCCTGTCTACTTCTACATTTGTACAGTAAGACCCCATTCCTGGTTGGTCTCTAGGCACTACTGTTATAAATAATATCATATTATAAATCATATACATAGACAAAGTAAAAAAAATCCAGAAAGTACATGAAAAAAAAAATCTATGGAAAAATTAGAGATGATCTAGTGCCAAAAACTGAGGGCTGGATTTGGTACCCTGCTAATATACATGGGTGTTCAACTCTGAGGTTTCTGGTTTGGATCCTTTTGGGGGGGTGAGGGAAGGAGTATATTCCCAATTCAGTTTGACCAGATTTCCAAATTTTAAAATGATGATGGTATGAAATTACAACTATGTTTTCCTCAAATCTTCTGCTGTTTATATGGAATTAATTGAGAGAACATTTCACTCTCTGCATGCATTTGTCCAAATCTGGCTTAAAGAAAATTAGGAAAATTGTTGCACGTGGATAAGATCATGTGAAAGTCTGCTCAGATTCTAGACCATCTTTCAATTTACCACTGAGCTCCCCTGCTGCTTTTCATTTTCCTGTTTTCTTGTAAGCTGTCCCTGCTATGTGGTGGTGTGTTTGTGGGGGAGGGGCTTATTTTATTTTGTTTTGAAGAGAACAATGATGCTTTAGGACTTGCACAAATGCAACTCTAAACCCAGAGCGTCTGTTTAGGCTGACCATGAGCAACTATGACAGTGTCTAGGCTGGTGGCAAAACAAAGCAATAGCCAAGGAAAACCCAGATGCCTTGCTCAAGTGGATGGATTGGGAGAGTTAGTTTTGTATGTTGAGGCAGAAATAAAGAAACAAGGAATTTGGCAAATACTAGTGCAAATTAATCTTCAAAATATGGAACAAATATTTTCCTTATGCCATAGGCATCAGCATTTGATTATGGCATCAGAAAAAGAAAGAGAGAGAGAGGCCCCCACTAAAATAAAAAAAAGGTGACAAGTCTATAAAACAGGAGTGGCCAAACTGTGGCTCATGAGCTGCATGTGGCTCTTTTACAGTTGAAGTGCAACTCGCGGAGCCCCGCAGGTCTCCTTCCCCCCCCCCGGTCCAATTCTCCACCTACCAGACTGGGTGGGGTGGGAGGAGAGTTCAGGGCTTCTTCCCTGTGGTAAGGTGGTGGGGCTAGGGGCTTCTGCCAGAAACAACTGGTGCCTGCTGAGAGTGGGGGGCGGCACAATTTAAAGGTTTGCACCCCCAACAGCTTGAGTCATGCCCCCCAGGTGCCCCCTTCCTACCCTCAGGGGCCCCTCCCTGTAGCTCCCAAGTGTTAGCTCTGCATGAAGAGACAGCTGCAAACAGCTGGGAACAGCAGGGAGGGCCCGCTGCTTTAGCTCCATGGGGAGAGGTAGCAGCAAAAGCAGGGGCTCTCCCTGCAGCTCTCAGCTGTTTGCTGCTGCCTCTCCCCACAGCTCCCAGCTCGCCAGCTCCAGCAGCTGCCATTCAGGGAGGAGGTCTGGTGGCACCATATGACTGAGCGGGACCAGCAAACCCTGGCAAAAATCAGGGGGAGGGGTGCACGTGACCCCATGTGCTGCCCACGCATTGCCTCTGGCTTCTGCCCAGTGAGGAGGAGGTCTCAGGGCTTCAGCCCTGCAAGGCGCACCTGCTGGGGCTTGGCACTTCTGCAGGAGTGGGGTGAAGCCCTGCGCCTGGGCATGCACCTCCCCTGGGGCTCAAGTCCTGAGACCCCCCACTCCCTACAGGACTGAAGCCCTGAGCACTGGCAGGTGCGCCCTGGCTCTTGAACTTCTGAAGATTGACGTATGTGGCTCAGAGGGTCAACAAGTTTGGCCACCCCTGCTACAAAAGCTGCTCTTCTAAAGGCATTAAATAAATAGCTTTACTGAGTACATGGTTACCAAAGAGTTTTGCAGAATCATTCTAATACATGGCTAGCTTGTTACATTCACTATTATACCATATGCATTATACTATGTGACCTGCAAACACATAGCTGCACATAACAAACCCTGTAATAGGGTCAATTTGGAAATCATCCATGGGGCTATGTTTTTTAAATTTTGGCAATTTGTGCAGTGATATTCAGTTAGGTCCTGATCTATGTCCCTGGGAATCTTTCCACTGAAGTTGAATCTGGCATATAATGTCTTTGTTTCTGTTCCATGTAATCAGCTGAAGCCACTTTCAAATTGCTTCCAGCTGCTTCTGCATTAGATTGTTGCACCATCGCAATTTGTACTAGTATAAGCTGCAACGCTGCACACCATCTACACTAGAGATCCTGTGTGGGTTCACACAGGGTACGTTTACAAGCACGGCCATGGCTGGCCCTGGTCAGCTGACTCAGGCTCATGTGGCTTGGGCTCCAGGGTTGAAAAATTGCTGTGTAGACATTCAGGCTCCAGCTCCAGCCCAAGCTCTGGGACCATGTAAAGTTCCCTCCATTACTCTTTTCCTACCCATAGGCGCCAACTTTCCCTGTCACCGGTGGATGGTCGCGCCCCTGGACCTGCCCCAACTCCACCCTTTCCCCGCCCCTGCTCTGCCCCCATTCCAACCCCTTCCCCAAAGTCCCTGCCCCAACTCCACCCCGTACCTTCCCCTATTGAACCCCTTCCCCAAATCCCCACCCAGGCCCCGCCTTTTCCCTGAGAGTGCCATGTTCCCCCTCCTCCCCACTCCCTCCCAGCACATGAAACAGCTGTTTCGTGGCACAAGCTAGCTGGGGGGTGGCACGCTCGGGGGAGGAGGTGGAGGTGAGCTGCCGGTGGGTGCTGAGCACCCACCGATTTTTCCACCTCCTGGAGGACTGAGGCGACTGAGTGGGTACTGGGGCACTTTGCAGTGGTTAGTGACTTTACTGGAGGCCTGGGCAGCAAGGGGAGGAATAGTCTTGCTGTGTATCAGTTAACTAATGACCTCCTCCCAGGAGTGAGGGAGGCACTGCTAAAACAACACCCACACACCCATGGCAACCTCCAGAGTAGTGTACTGGCAGGACGGGGAGTCTGCCTGTGCATCTGCTAACTAACCATTGATTTGTCATCTCTGTTTTTTGAGACAAGGGACCAAAAAAAAAAAAGAGCAAAATAACCAAATAAAAATAGTCCTGAGTAGTATTTTCCATTATATTTTTGTGACCTGGGTCTGAGTTCAAGGTTGCAGGGCCAAGCGGAAGCAAAAGCAGTTAAGTACCATCTCAGCTGCTCTTGGGCCTGCACAGAAAGGAGGGACCCAACAGAGTAGGCAATGACAGATGACAGCTGCTGTATCAGCTGCCTACCCGGCCACTGTACTGGTGGATACTGACACAGTGATAGGAGAGGACATAATATTACCTTTGCTTAGAACAGTGCCATTTGGACTGCACTTGCGATGGCTCATGGATGAGGCTACGAGTTGGTCACTGAGTCTGTGATGTTATGTGACCTCTGTGACTTCAGCCCTGGGCCATGAGGCTCAGGCTTCCATGATTTATTGCCCACGTCCTGTCTGTGGCCTTTACTAAAAACTGTGCATGACAAAATCTTAGCCTTATCCATGCATTGTTGAGAGTACCTTTGTGTCCGATATGTGGTCTATTACAGGCAGGTGAAGGAGTGTAAGTGGTGGTTAGCACATCAAAAATTAGCCAGTGTAGACAAGGCCTAAATGTTCTGAGAACTCAAAACGACAGGGGAATGATAAATCAGTCATATTGGCCAGATTCTGCTCTAAGATACACCAATACGAATCCAGAGTAATTTCACTAAGGAGCAAATAAATTATGCCTCTTCTTCTGACAGTCCCATGCTGACACTGAATGGCAGAAGAATTGAGTTATTAGTGGCTTCCAAGTGAAATAGAGAAATCAGTGATGTGGAGTCTAGGTATAGACTAAGGCTACACTACTTGGAGCTGCATAAATGTGTGACTAGCCGGAGCCACTGCCCCTGCTCCCCCTGCTATTTTTATTGCAATAGCTCAAGCACAGCTAGCACAGGTACATCTACGTGAGCAGGGAATCACATCCCCAGCTCCAAATGCAGACATAGCCTGAGTATAACTTGTTTTATTTACAAATATATATACCAGTCCTGGAACAGAAGGGGTCAAACATCATGTAGGTAATCTCTTCTGTCAGGAATCTGAGCACACCACCAATTTCTGGTTCCAATGGCACAACTATGCCTTAAGGATTAATTATAAGCCAAGACTAAGGCACACAGCATACTCTCTTGCTGCTCACCCAGCTCACTCTGGACCACTGGCTCTACACAGAAACTTTCAGAGCAAAAGCTACAAACACCACAGTATATCTTGCTAAGACTTAACATTTGCTCACACATTAAGAAAAAGAACTAGGAATGCTGGGTAAGAAAGCCACCTGGAGATGCCTTCTAATAATAATATATTGTAAACCACTTTGGAATTGCCCAAAAAAGAGTAAGCATTCACAGTATGACTAGTTCTTAATGACTAAATTAAATACTAGCTGGCACAGTCCCTCATCTAGTTCACTTGACAGAGCTCTGCTATTTGGGCTAGAAAGATCCTGTCATCAAGTATATTTACTGGTATGACTTCAAATAACGTGTGACAGCTTTGATGCTTTCTTTATACACAGCTGTTGGATTTTGAAAGCAGCTCTTTAAAAAAAAAATTTTTTTTCCAAGGTGCTGCAGTTCAATTTAACCTAAGCACCACTGGAAAAAGGTGTCTCAAATGAGATTACATCATGATAAAACACACAGAAGCATGCTCTTATACAGAGACTTTGTGGAATCAGAAATGGAAGAGGCTGGTGCATAACGGGACCTAAACAACATGACTGTTTGCTGAGAGAGGCACTGTCTGCTGAACATTTCAACAGTAACTAAGGCATACCCATTCCCATATAGACAGCATAGACTCCAGAATGATCAGATCCTGGGCAGCTACCATGGCCTGAGACGCCACAGCTAAAAGGTGAGAGTGCAGCATATAAATTACATTATTGAATAATACTCCACATGACATGAAGGGATGCAATCCCACCTGTAAAATACTATCCTGCTGCTGTGCCAGTTCTGTGACTAAGTTACCAGTACCAGGAAACAAGAATGGGGAGAAATTCTTACTACATACTATGTTGGGACCATAATTTTTCTTTTGTTTTTTTTGTTTTTTTTGTTTTTCAGCTAACCTAAACACAGTGACCACACAGGTCTATATTGTGTCCAGAAACCTGCCCCAGATATGACTAATATAAAACAAGGCTCAGGATAGACACAATAATGTATAACTACAGACACATGGAGAAGTATGGGTTTAGACCAATAAACCAGATTGCAAAAAAAAAAAAAAATACAGCTATAGGAGGAAAAGTACATCCTTCCCCCACATACACACCCAGTTTGACCACTAAGCACAGATCCACAGACTTCTAAGACAAAACTCAGGAAGATTTGCCTGCCAGGGTCCAAACAGAGACATGCTTATATTTCACACACATACAAGAATCTTCCAGAGAGCAAGATTTCAGTGAAGGAGTGACATAAACGTGGCATAGATTTTCAAGGTAATGTTACATCCTGGCTACAGTATGCAGTCATGCCTGTATTATGTACTTGGGATGAAATCCCCTTGCTATAAAAGTAAAGCTGGTTTGATGGCTCAGGTGCAAGCTACACCTGTGATCTTACCATGGGTACTGCCTCTAAGTGGCAGACCTGCACTCTTCAGAGTAGAATTCTGCAGCTCACCCCACTTCAGACTGCATCACCAGGCTACACCCTCCTCCCCATTTCCAGCCTCCTGCCACAGTTACAGGGAAAGCAGTGCCTTAGCCCCTCTTGCAGTCCCTCAAGTTTTGCTACTTTATCCTCGCACTGGATCCTACCACTCATAGACTGAATCCCAAAGTGAATCATACTAACCCCACTGCACTTGGTACCTGCGAGATGCTCTGTGTGATGTATCTGAGACCAGCAGCTGATTCATAACAGCTCCTTCCAAACAGATGTATCATCCATTCATCCAAAAGTGCACAGCAAGCAGAGAGAAATGGTGGCCTGCACACCTGGGTCTATCCTGCAGCTCATCACCTCTCTCAAAGCTTAAATGAATCCAGCTGTGTCTGGCACATCCTGCAGAGCCCCTGCCTTAGTTCCATAGCCCTGCTGCATTCTGCCTATCTCAGTGTCTCTCCTGAAGAAGTGGCTGCCTGTTTCCCCTTCTTTTCCTCTAGGCTGGGGATTTTAACTGCTTCATGATCTTTTGATTTTAGTGTCTGGCCTTTTGTTGATAGGCAAGTGAGGATTTCCCAATGACTAGCTCATCCATTGCTTCTCTTAAGGACCCTTGGCATCCTTCCTAGACATACCTTGTCTCTGTCTTTGTTTCATTTCCTGCTTGCTTTCCCTAACAGCCTTCTTTAAATTTAACACCATGCAGTCAGCCAGAATAGTATCAAGCAGGTAAACTGAGGCACATATAATACTCATACAAAATAATATGGTATCTCCCTCATTCTCCACAGCTGTAATCTTAGAACTATAGAACTAGGGCCATGAAACACCCACAGGCTTTCATTTGCATGGTTTGGGGTTCCCTGAGTTTCCTTTTCAGTTTCAAGTTCAGAGTGCCAGATAGCCTCCTCACCTCCCTATTGCAGGGCTGAGCCCACTGTGTTACAATGGCAGTCACAGAACAACTAGAAACCCTGAGACAACTTTATCCATCTGTTATACAAGTTCATCTTATTAGTCTCCAGGAAAACATTAACACCTTACTCTCCGTCTTCCCAAACCCATGTGATGGTCCCCCGACTCTCTCCCACCTTCAAATATTGCCGATTCCTTCTCATTCGTCCAACCCTTGTCTCTATTTATTATTATTATTAAATGTAAGTATTCTGTAGCATCTAGAGGCTCCAGTCAGGATCAGTGCCCCATTTTGCTAAGCACCCTACTAACAAAACCTCTGGTCCCTGCTCCAAACAGAATATGTGTTTCTCACACTCTGAGCATTTTAGATCCATTGATACCTCACCCAAATCTCTGTTGGCCACTCATCATCATCCTCAGCCTGCATCTGGACCATGTACACACTGCAAAGCTCCCATGGGAACTGTGCACACTTTGCAAAGAGAGCATCACACTGTACACAATGCATAAATCAAACGGATATGTGTGCAATCAGCTAGACACATTTTATTTATAGACTTTATGATGAACCACACTGAGGTACCTGAGCACCTCACAAACATTACTGAATTTATCCTCACAATACCAGACATTTTAAAATCACTTAAAAGATAGAGGTGTTTATAAGTTAAAAGATATGTTTGCCAGAGGGTCACTAGATGGCACTATTATAAAGATTCTCATAGATGCTGTTTTACTGAATCTGTAGGTAGTTAGATCTTGGAGAATTGCAGTAGTATTATCACTGTAGTGAGACAGCTCTGTTTAGAAACTGTTGCTCGTTCCCAGTAAAGTTTGTTCACTGCCTGATTCTCTCTGACTAGAATTGCTCCTTGAGTGCAGAGCTACTGCTTAAAGTGAAACCCACAGAACATTACAGTGTGTATACAACACACTTTAAAAGATAGTATAAAATACTTCTAAATGCATACAATATGCAGATGCACACATCAGTATCAGGCAATCAGATGTGGCTAACTCCCCATATGTCTTTCAGCACCATCATTCACAAAAGGTGTCATGAGGAGTGGTCTCACTGAGTCCATAAAAGTGCAGCGTCAAAGCCCCAGAGAAGCCTTTCTGCCTGTATTTGTGAATTATAACACTCCTTGGATACACTCCTTGTCCATTTACTCATATAACTGTTCCCATTGAAGTCCATGAGACATGTCCTTACTTGTGCAGAGGTGCGCCACTCGCTGCTCTGACCAATTCTGAGACCAGCACTGTCAGACCAATAGAGAAACTGCCAGTCACTCTGTTGTCAGATTTTGGGGAGTTCCAGAAGGAGGCAGCGAGCAACACCTCTCCCAAAATGACCTGTGGGAGCAAGAAGAAGAGCCCTGGGAAAGGGAGCTCAATCAGAGCCCCCATATATAAAGTGGGGTGCAGTTGTGACTCAGGGGGAACCATTGCTGTCCTCCCTTGGTCTGTGGGTTAAAGGGATCTTCCAGTCCAGGGGCCACTTAGTCTTACTGGGAGGTAGAGCTGGTCAGCCCCCTCAACATTTTCTTGGCTGAGTCAGCTGGGGTAGGCCTGCCCTCATGCAGGGATCTCAGGGAAGGTATGGTTTCTCCCTCCTACTCACTCTCAATCACTATCTCCATGCCATGTATGTGCGTCTGTATGGGGAATCTGGCCATAAAGTCAGATACTCAGGAAGAAGAGCTATTACCAGAAGAACTGCAATGATGAAATGGCAAAGAAACAGGACTGGTTCAGGAGATATGTGACTTTTAAAAAAATATATAATTACATGTCGACTTTAAACCTTTTTAATGAGGCTTAATGCAACTGGCATTCCATTTTCATGCACCTAATATGAGTGTTTTGCATTAAGTATTAATCATGATCCCTGAATATTTAGGCACAAAGAATTCATGTGTTTTCTGACACACGTGTTGATATTGGATTTACAGTTAAAATAGTCTAAAGATTAAGTGCTCCCCTTAGTGTTAGTAATTTAGAAGGCACATAGCTATTTCCTCTCGTTTAAATATGTGATGATACAACAGCCAAAATAAATAGACCCAAATGAAGCTAGGTTGAAACGCACGTAATATCAATGAGACACAGCTTTAATATAGGTGAAATATTGCATGAGGGCTTGGCTAGACTAGAGAGAAAAAGTAAGAATAGATCCATCATACACTTGTAATCTACTGCATAGGAAAGGGGATAATTGCAATTTAATTTGAGGAAATTTGCAGAGATATCTTGAAATTAAAATTATTAAACATATGCAATATAATTACACTCATAAAAAATATCCATGCAGAAAGCATTATTATTACTGGATTACTATAGTTATTACTTGGGAAGTACCAAAACTGTACATGGTGCTTTGTAACAAGTAAAAGATACTGAACAAAATACAAGAGCCCTGTCTCACAATATTCAGTGACCCATATTGATAGGGCCAGACATGCCTCCAATAAGGTTGTTTTACACTGTTCCAAGGCTGCCCTAACTTGACACCTGGAAATTCCCCCACACCACAGGAAATACCCAATTAGCACAGAGCCTGTTTATATAGCACTACACCACCACCTCTAAGGAGACATGGCTAGAGTGGAAGAGGACAAATTAGGGGAAGAATGTGGCCAGAGAGTGACACATTCCAGCAATCCCCAGCAGGTGTAATGGCTTATGGGGGATTTTTACAAGCCAACATAGGTTAGAGCAGAGGCTGCTCTAACTTGCAACAAGGGCCACTCTGGTTGTTGGCAGAATTAGGGAAGCCCAAAGGTAACTGAGAGCCATCTTTTGTCCCCCGTTCCTCAACTGCTCTAAGGCTATCTCTGGCACAGCTGAGAATCAGAGCCATAGACTTTACAAACAAAGAACGTTCTCTATACGGTGCCCAGGCGTAAAGGGCTACCCAAAGTGCCAAGGAAATGGCTAGAATTCCATCTTTTGCTTAGATTGGTTTCGCACTGGTTTTAACTCGACTGAGTGTGATGGAGGGCCTCCTGAGTTACACTTTGTAAAGGAGAGCAAAATCGGGGCCAAAAAGTAGCACAGAGATGTTATCCTTGGTGAGCTTTATGGACCAGCTGGACTGTCAAGAAGTGATATGGAGAAGGAAATAGAGGGCACTGACACACATTAATCAGGTGGCAGTATAGAGCAGTGGGTCTCAGCCAGGGGTACGTGTACCCCTGGGGTATGCAGAGGTCTTCCAGGGGGTACATCAACTCATCTAGATATTTGTCTAGTTTTACAACAGGCCACATGAAAAGCACCAGCAAAGTCAGTGCAGACTAAAATTTCATACAGTGACTTGTTTATGCTGCTCTATATACTATACTCTGACATGTAAATACAATGTTTATATTCCAGTTGATTTATTTTATAATTATATGGTAAAATGTTAACTTCTGTATTTTTATGTCTGATTTTGTAAGCAAGTCAGTTTTAAGTGAGGTGAAACTTGGGGGTACCCAGGACAAATCAGACTCCTGAAAGAGGGACAGCAGGTCTGGAAAGGTTGAGAGCCACTGGCACAGAGGAAGGCACAAAACTGGGAGTGGGAAAAAGAGACAAAAGAGGGCAGTCACAGCAGATTAGCAGGAGCAGGACATAAGAGAAATAAGGGCACTCTAGCAGGCAGAGAATGAAACGTGGAGTGTTTTTGAAAGAAGAGGTGATTGAACTGCAGCCAAGAGAAGAGGGCAAGCCAGCACAGCTTCAAGGAGAATGGTGTGAATGGGAGGAGAAGAATGAGCTTGGCGGTGGCATTTTGGACATACTGAAAGTTAGAAAGGTGACATGGGGGAAGGCCAGAGACCAAGATGTTACAGTAGTTGAGGCAAGAAATTGCTAGAGGCTGGATTAGAGTTTTGGCAGTGGGGATAGTGAGGAGATTGTTAATTCTGGTGATACAGAGAGAAAATAGCCTGATTTAGTGCCAGCCCAGATGTGAGAGGGAGGGAACATTTCTGCTGATTAATGGCACTTCTGACATTTAACAATATCTGCAAAGCCTTAAATAGAAGCTTTAAGGAGAGTGGCAAAAATGGGAAGTATTAATGTGGGGGATAAGAGGGGCAGAAATTAGCAGGATTAGAAGGAATTTAGCACAGGACGGAGAAGAGCTGGGGGAAGAAAAGATATATGCAAAAGGAGAAAGTCAGCACAGGAACAGGAGCTTCTCAAAACCTGCTCTGTGGCAGAGGCTGTGTCTGATGAGACGGTGAAGTTTACCCAGGCACCCTGTTAAGGGCTGGAAAAGCAAAACCATCAGAAAGAAAAACAAAATGGATGTTATCACCTCCCATTTGACTGAGGAATATGGGCCAGGCCTACATCAACTGGGAACAACTGGGCTAAATTGGCATAGCTCCACTGATTGGCGGTAATTTGATTTGCACCAGCTGAGGCGCCGACTCTACATTTCCTGACTTTGAGGGGAACGGTGCATATTTGTTTTCTGT
The DNA here is from genome assembly GCF_016161935.1 of Mauremys reevesii. Classification (NCBI taxonomy): domain Eukaryota; kingdom Metazoa; phylum Chordata; order Testudines; family Geoemydidae; genus Mauremys; species Mauremys reevesii. Next base: position 169,425,160 of record NC_052624.1, on the reverse strand, counting down.
GAGAAGAATCAACAGCCGAGAGCCACACAGAGAAACAAACCAAGTGCTGCATTAGCAAAATGTTTCCCTCTCCTCCCACAACAATCCCAGTAATATAAATTCTAATTAGCAAATAGGATTTAAAATAACTACTGGATGCAAGACTCTCCTCACATGCTGTTGTGTCTCCCGCCCGTCCGGTCCCATCCTGCCCCCCTTACAAACACACGCACTTCTTCCTGTTTTCCCTCCTTGGTCTAATGGTTACAATGTTTCATTTTTCATTTTCAATTTTCTAATTTCTAGCATATGTTTTAAAAGTAACATTTTTGGCATCCCCCTATAGTGAGGTTTAATGGTCTGTTTACATTTTCATTTAAAATGTTTCTCTATCTTAAACGAACAAGATAAATAGCTCTATCATACAATGACTTTCATTTTATGGTGGTTGTGTGTCACTTTATATTGGTGGAAATGCAGACATGGTCTTTCTTTGAGCATTTGAAACCAAATAGCTGGTGCACATCTGTTTAAATTTAATTTGCACATAAGGGTTCCAAACCAAAAGCAAAATGGAAAAACTATTTTTTTGTGGTTTTTAAAGCAAGTAGAATAGCAAAATTCACTTCTATTTCTTAATTCCCTCTATAACCACTAAATCCCCATACTTTCATGAAGGGCTTTCTGAAATCCTTTACTTTTGTACTGACATTTCAGTTTCTTTTATCTTTCGCTTTAGCCCCTTATATTACTATTATGCTATATATTCTCCCCCACTGTGTATGTGTATTAATCCTGCTGTCAAATGTTCACATGAAAAATTTAATCTTAAAAATCAAACCTCTTTGTTAAATCACAGACTTGTAGACCACCTAATAATAGGCATTTTTCAATTTCCAATTCAGCAACTTAAAACAGTTTAATAATACTTGGACTTAATAACATCACATCCAGTTCCTGAGGACCCAATAGACAACTGTGATTAGAGGCCAGATTGTGGCTTGGGCTATACAGCGGCCTAATAGAACACAAGATGCTTCCTTGTGCTCCTGCACCAGCTACCTACATCCCAGGTGTGGCTGCAGGCTCTGGGCACAGGTGGATGAGAAAAGGTGTGGAACGGGTGTAGCCACAGCTCCCTCCCCTAACAGTCCCAGTGAGGTAGCTGTGCGGTGCATCGGGGAGCATGTACTGCCCACAAATAGACTTGTCACAGTATACCCCTTCCCTGAAGCAGCAAGGAGGCCAGGAGGTCCAATCTTGGATTAAGCTATTCCATATGTCTAAGGGATAGTTGCTTTCTCTCCCCCAACACCACTTCAATGAGTCAGAGCAATTAAATACCCGCCAAATGTGACTTCAAGGTCCCCACTCCTAACACCTTTTTGGTTCAACCCTCTAGCTCTAAACTCCTAACCAAAAAGTGAGAACAACCACATACCCTTCTAGTGTAATTTGCATCTTCTGAGGTTGAATTTTGAAAGTGATGGGCTGTCAAAATTTTCCTAGTCAGATTAACACACATTGTTCAGACTGTGTTTCATGAGAGCAGGGTGGGAGAGGTCACGGATGACACAAAAACCCAAAAGGGCTCAACAAGTTACAGTGATGAGCTGAAGAGGGCTTGTGCAAGCCCTGTTTGAGATAACCAGGCTTTAACCCCTCAGGGAGAAATCTCAGCTTTCATTTAAAAAAAAAAAGTTTCTAGCCCTTCTGAGAGGTGCACAGCACTGGGAGGTGCTTAGCAGTAACCCACCCAGGGAAAGTTGAAAGCATCCAGCACCTGACAGGGTCATATAACCTGATCTAAGTCCAGATGACATCCCTAGAGTCTTTCCATTGACTTCAGTAGGCTTTGGGTCAGGCTGCCACTAAGGAAATGGAATTCAGCAGCCCCTTAGACTGATATGGTATATTCTTTGAATGACTGATCATTTCTCATTGAATCTGATATCCCACTACACTTTCAAGTGAATAACTAAAGGACAATTCGTTGTCATTGGTAATGCTGAATAGCATTAGCTCATTTCAGTGTAACTCTACACAATTCGTCTGTATGTTGTCTTTTTCAGTAATAATTCTTTGACTCTGCCTCACAGTAAATTTATTAGTTTGATAACAGCCCAAAAGGCATAGGGTTGACTTTTTGAAATGACCTATTTTCCTGAGGTCCCTGGCGAGACAAACAATTTGCTTTAAAAGATAGCAAAGTATCCTGGCTTTCTGTCTCGTAATTTCCCCAGGAACAGGCTATTCTTTTCTGTATACTTTGATGTTGAAATAAAAGGGTATTTAAATATTTTTGCTACTGTAATGGGTATTAAAAAAATGCCGTAATTTCCTTGTTATTTGTCTTGTTGGAAATAAGTCAGACACACACGAGCACAAACAATATCATGTACACAGAACTTCCTGAATCCGCCGGACCTTTACCCACAATGCTCCGTTCTTTTGAAGGGCTCCAGGTGTAGTGTCTTTGAACAAAACTCCATCCTTGTTGCCTGAGTGTTGTTTTGGCTTTTTTTTTTTTACTAGAAGTCTGAGTACAGATATATACATGCCTATGTGTTAACTTAGTCATTGTGTAATATAGTACACTCTCACCATGGAAAGCATATAACCAATGTTGATATTTTCAGAGACAATATCCTGGTATGCTATATATGAAGAAGAGGGCAACGGGTACACATGTGAACAGTTACCAAGTTTTGCATGAAATCTCACACAAGTGGGATTTGCACCAATCCACACACCAGCATACGTTTGGCCCACCATGTATCTCCCAAATTATTAACTCAGTCTATGAAAATATAGGTAACAATTATAATTAAAAATATCCTTTGCTCAAAACAGAAAACACTGGTCTGATCTCACTGACACGCATGTAACTGAACTGACTTCAACTGAATTACTCCTGATTTACACTGGTGCAAGTAAGAGGAGAATCAGGCCTTCATTTTTTAATCTTGGTTTCAGGGTTTTAAAAAGACATGTTTAGACTTGATCCATGTACAACAGACAGCGCTAGAACAAATTATCCAATTAGCTCTATTACACAGTTTCCAAAATGTAAAAATGTGTTTGTACTTCCAATGTTGAAAGACAAACATATATTCCCTCTGAGCCATGAAGTGCATGGCACTGTAGGAAGAAAAATCAGATTCTGATATCTCTAAAAACAAGTTCTTACAATTGGCTAGAGCAAGAAAGAATTCACTGGTCAAGAAAGAATGTAGGCTGCTGAATAAAGAGGAAGATAATATATTGTCTTTTTTTTTCCCCCCACTAGCCCCAAAAGCACACTCCTACTACCCTGCTATTATTTGTAGTGAGCTGGAGGTGGGTTAACAACTGAGGCATTTGTCTAGTGCCAAGGCAGATATTTGTTTTGCAGACTGACAAGTCAACAGTGTTGGACAAGGTGGCTAATGGGAAATCTGTTTATGAAGCACATGTATAAATTAGAGTTAAAGAGGGATGTTAGTCATGGCAAAAAAAAATGCCTTTAGTTTAAGAAAGAAAGAAAATTCCTGGAAAAGAATATTTTAAATCAGTATTAGTTGCAATAGCAAATTATGGCAAAGTCAAATAATTCTCCTTTATTTTACAGTTCAAATTGTTTTAAAATCATTTTGGTAATATTTCACTAATGGTGTAAAACCATGTTAACATCTCATACTCTACTACACTGGATATACATAAAGCTGTAGTGTAGATATTCCCGCTCAGTAGCAGGTGGGCCAGAGCAACAAAGGAAAATTCCCTTCAAGTCACAGGGTTTTGCCTTGGAAGTCATGGCCATGACAAAGATACAGCCTAGTACATGAACTTTCAGGCCACAAGGGGCCCAGGAGTAAACCAATGTACTAATTAATTAGGGCAGAGAACCTTTTTGTTGTCTGCATTTGCGATCAGCAGACTTTAGGTCAGTGTATGAAATAAAGGAATTTTCATTTAGGATTTTACTCTTGAGTAGTTGAAAGTGCTCAAATGTCTGTGAATCTATGACTGAATGATAAAAGTTTAGCCATATGACAGCTCAATGGCCTCTTCAGAGTAATGCACCTTTATTTTACAGTTAAGGTTATTTTAAACCTCTTCATAATAATTAACAATAGTATACAAAACTTTTTCAAAATCTCCTTTTTCATACCATGTGTGCAGTATGCAAGATACAGGTTGATAGGGACCGCTTCAATGTGGGAACTAAATTTGACCCTACGTGTAACTAAAATACAAAACTACTAGCAATATATATAATAGAGACTAATGCTGCACTGCAGGTATTAGATGTATTAGCTATCTTAGGTAGTTATATGGCCCCATCAGTGAAGTAGCTGAGCATGTCCCAGCCTTTTAATGTATTTACTCACATAGCAGCCTGTGAGATAGGGAAGCAACTAAGGCCCAAAAAAACTCAGGCCCAGATCCTCAAAGGTATTCAGGTGCCTAACACCCACTGATTTCAGTTAGAGATAGCTGCCTAAATACCCTGGATGATTTGGGCCTAAGTGACTTGCCTGAGGACACACAGGAAGACTGTGGCAGAACAGGGACTCTCTAGAGTAGCGGTTCTCAACCTGTGGGTCAGGACCCCATTTTAATGGGGTTGCCAGGGCTGGTGTTACACCTGCTGGGGCCCGGGGCTGAAGACAAAGTCTGAGCCCCACCAGGCAGGCCTGAAGCTGAAGCCCAAGGGCTACTGGAGACTTTGGCCATGGGTGGCAGGGCTCAGGTTACAGGACCTCCACCCAGACTAAAGCCCTTGGGCTTTGCCTCCCTACCCCGCAGGAATGGGGCTTGGGCAGGCTCAGGATTTGGTCCCCCCTCATGGGGGTCATGTACTAATTTTTATTGTTAGAAGGGGGTTGCAGTGCAATGAAATTTGAGAACCTCTGCTCTAGAGTCCCAGGCTAGCATCCTAGCCACTGAGTCAGCCTTCCTCCCCTAGATAGCCATGCCAGTGCCCTCTGTCCTGAGATGGAATCTCAAATTTGAGAGCAAAGGCAACTTGACTGATCTTAACTTCAGCAAAGGGAGATAGTAGAGAATCAGGCCCTATCTCACACCTTGGGCAGTCATTTACGTCTGTGCTATCAAATCATAATTCTCCACTAACAAACACTGGCAGTAAGGTTTTGCACCTACCTTGCCCAGACTGCAAGGCAGCAGAGAACCAGTCCCTATAATCCAGTGACAAAATATTTGAAGTGTGGAATTTGCATTTCTCTTCTGTTTTCGTCATTTTCTTTTCATCGGGAAGAGATCAAGTGTTCTGACTATGAGCTGTCATCTGAAGATATTAGAGACATTACCATTAAGAATACAAATTTGTTTTTAATGATGCATGGTATTTGTTAAACTGCAGTTGGGGTTAGAACTAAAACTCTCTTAAGTTGTCTTCAATTTGGTCATAAATTTCTCATTTGCTGGTTTTCATCTCAGTATTTAACTTACTGTTTTCTACATCATAAATGTCTAAAAACCTATTTTATAGGTAGTATTAATGCAGAAATAAATTGTGGCTCCCATAAATGTTCCCTTGGAGTGCTTAACTTATCTTCTGATACCACTGCAAGCACAGTTGAATTCTTCCAAAACTTGTAAAGGTTTCCAGGTGTCATAGTCTGGTCCACAGAAGCAATATATTTTCACGGAGAGGGGAAAAAACTACCTCTTTTATTATAAGTATTCTAGATTTGCATGCTTTGTTAGTTTAACTTCTGCATTAAGTATGTAATGTAACACTTTTTTTGTAGTCAATGCATCATAATAACCCCCACCATTCCTGGCCTTCTCCATTTCAGTGCTCAGAAGTTACTGTTTTGTCATCCAAAAGGATCTTTTCAGTAGTGTGTGTGTTGGGAATCATCTTTTGAAGACTAGAGCGATGGATGCATTTAGTTACATGACAATCTCTTTGACTTCACTAATAGGTGGCTTCATTTCCCAGAAGCAAGAAACTAGATTTCATTTTCAAGGAAATAGAGCTCTTAACCCTATCCCTTATTTCTACAGAAGGGCCTGATTCTCCACTGCTTTGCAAATTGTGTAGTCCTTTACATTTGCGCAAAATAAGAACAGAGAGGGTGATAAAACTGTGCCATTCGTGTTAGCATTTTACACACACCTTGCCGAGGTGAATAGAACTTCTCATGGCACAAGGCAGCAGAAAATGAGGACTGTGAAGAAGTCAGCTCTGGACACACAGTTATGTCTGTGTCACAACTCTCTGACTATAACAGTCGTTAAAAAAAAAAAAAAGACATCAGCTATGGAATCTCATGAGATGCATGAGCACAAAAGACTCACAATGGCTTTTCTTCTGTAAAGGTGCACCTTTATTTATAGCATCTGTGTGTCTGTGTATAATAAGAGACGAGCCTATGCTTACATAGAGAAATGTATATTCAGTGGGGGTGGAGGAAAATCATCATTCAGAATGTCCTCACATTACTGCCATGCTGTAATCAATTTCCTGTTCTTCATTTAACAAGCACAGCCTGTAGACCTATCTGTCTTAAGGCAGACATGATTACTCAGTGAAGAAAAAAAAAAGTGTGTGTGTGTGTGTGTATAAAGCAAAAACTAATGAACTAGGAAAGTGTATTGAGAGATTTTTGGCTCCATGTTTTCAGATTCACAGTGTGACTTTCAAATGGCAGCTACTTTACTGGGTCTTGCCTCACTGATGAATTGTGGCATTGATCTATTGACATGTCCAAACTAGAAATTACGGCAGCCTCAGGAGAGGATATCAACTGAGCTGTAAATTGGAACATGTGTTTTGGGATTTGTTCGGGAGGGGGTTGGGGGTTTTTTGTGTTACAAAACTTCTGCCACTGACATCTACATTTTCCATTTAGCAGAAAGCCTCCATGTTGCACATTTCAGATATTTGGACCATATAGTAATTTAGGACCAATGGAGCTAGGCCAGTTTACACCAGCTGAGGATCTAGTCCATAATTTCTTTTTACTATGCAACCTTAAAAAGAACAGTTGCCTTCCTTTCATATAGTTTCTCCACAATTAAAAATTACCTTAGGGAACAACATGTACATCTGTGAAGCACCACTGAGCTTTAACCTGGCTAATACAGGGTTGTTCAAGAATCATTCTCAGGAATATATTGGTCATAGCTTATATCTGACTGGATTCCCCAGGGGCCCAGTCCTGAAGTGCATCTACTCCAAATTCCCAATGAAACCAGTCAAATTTTGCTTGCCGCACTTGTACTTCCACTTCAATGGGAGTGTCATGTGAGTGAGCAAGAAGGCCTAAGCCCAACTGAATTATTCCAAATAAAGAAGATTGTGGGATTTAGCACCAAGCGAGTATATACCACAGTTGCTGTAAGCAATTTGAGGCAGGGAGCATGTCTAGCTTTATGTTGGCTGAGAACCTAGCACAATGGGGCCTTGAATTTGCAGGGGGCCTCTAGGCACTACTGTAGTAGAATCACAAATGTGAGCAAGTATTATCACACCAGAATTCTTACAAATAACCTGCTATTCAATTTGCTATGTAGGAATGATGTTTTGGAGTAGCAGAATTCTTGTTTACATAGGAAAGAATTCACGTGGGAGTTCACATCTCTGAGAGTTGTTCCCAGTGAAGGATGACTAGTCATTTCATTTCAGTCACTTCTCAGTATTCAAACAGCTAATTTTCAGCAGACAGGCTAATACAGCAGTTCTCTTTGTACGTCATGACCCTCACAGGGTCACCAGCATTTGTCTGGAGGAATCCAGTCAGCCTGCTCCCTTATACTGAGTCCAACCGTTTGTTGAGGCAAATTTGTTCATTTTCAGTTGTTCCCATTCAGATACCATAGCCCAGGGGTAGCCAAACTGTGGCTCACAAGCCACATGTGGTTCTTTTACCATTAAAGTGCTGCTTGTGGAGCCCGCCCTCCGGTCCCCCATTCTCCACCTACCATACTTGCGGGGGCAGGAAGCTTGGGACCTCCGCCTTGCAGCAGGGTGGAGTGGTAGGGTCTTCTGCCCAGTGGGGAGGGGGCATCTCAGGGCTTTCCCCCTGCAATACATACCTGCCAGTGCTTGGAGTTTCTGCAAGAGTGGGGCTGAAGCCCTGACCCCCGGCAGGTGCACCCTGGCTCTCCAACTTCTGAAGATTGTCATATGTGGCTTGGAGGGTCAGTAAGTTCAGCCACCCCTGCCATAACCAGAAACCAGTGTTCTCAGCACTTGCTTCAGATCACCAAGGGAACCAGAACCTTCTTAGAAGTGTGGAGGAAATCTATGCAAAGGATTCTGGGACACAACTGAGCAGAACAAGTTTCAAGTGGCTGCATGTGGGATCATGATGTAAAAGAGTTGATGATTATATTAATCTAAATAATTGTAATAATAAATACCTCACATTTATACAGTGTTTTTTATCATAGCCTCTGATCTAAGCAAGTGTGCCATTTTGTGATATTTATACTCACAAGTATATTTAGGATGAAACCCCCTTTAAGTTTCTTTTTTCCTTTCTAGTGGAAAATCAAATAAAATCCTAACAAATATATTTTCCTTACGTTTTTTCCAATGAGACCCTGCATCCAGATTGCTGTATTGCCCCACCTCCATTTTCAGCTAGCTTGCTCTCATTTTCATGCTCCGTAGCACATGACTATATTAGTAAGAAGTATTCTGAAGACATGCTCTGTCCTGGTATCAGATTGCCATTTTGTTTGCTATGGTAATGTGGGGAGATTTGCTATTTTTCTCCATTTCTTTCTCCTGAGATCTGTAAGAAAGGCATAACAGAGCTAGCTTTCAGATGCACAGAGTTTTGTACTGTTATGTTGCAATACATGAGAGATGTGCATCACGTTGTGCAGTTTTTTCCATTAATCTTCCATGTTTTCTATCCTTAGGAGAAAAATCTTGCTGGCCTTGTTTTTCTCTCCTTGCTACAGAGATTTATAATGCATATATTAATGGAGATTGCAACAGATTTTCAGGGCATATGAAAAAAAATCACATACTTTTTCATTCAGCTTTTCAAATGCCTACAACTGACTCCATGTTGTATATTTTTGGTACTTCCATTGTTCGGGTAACTGACAGTACTGAGCAGTGACAAGCATTGAACACAAACACTTGTGCTAATTCAAGAACTCCTGGTATGTGTTGCAATGGGACAAGAGGGAAAGGAAACTAACTGCCCAACCCTGATCTTTCCCTCTGGCAGCAAGAGCAGAAGGGGGAGGAAACCCATCACCTCACCTGACCCTGGATCTCAATACAGGGCAGAGGAAAATCATTGCTTACAAATTATAGGGTTGTCCCTAGTTCTGAGGACTAAATACTTTTCATGCTGAGGAATTCAGGTCAACAGCCTATTACTTTTAATGCAAAATTGCCATGGATTCTAACAGACTTTAGGGAATGGAAAGAGGCAGGGTGTGAAATGATGTCAGGGCACGGTGCCATGTAGCCTCTACTATGATATATCCAGGGCTTGCTGGGTCAATATACGGAATTCTCCAACCTGTTTCAATTTGGATCTCCCAGCTGTCAACACCATCCATTCTTGCTATTCCCTAATTTAGGCAATGAGAACTCACAGGCACCATGAGGGGCACCATGTAAATGCTCGGAATATATTATTAATTAGATAGAAGACTTAAGGACTTGAAGAGAAGCCTGTAGTACTTATCCAGTCACCAAAGAAGAAGTCATTATGGCTGCTCAGATGCCTATTAATTGGACAAAAACAATTCTTTTAATTGGAACAAATACCAGTCAATAACAAGACCATCTTACTAGAGGTTAGAGCACAGTTTGGGAGTCAGGAGGTTGCAAGTCTATTTCTGCCTCCACCACTGACTTGCTGCACAACCGACAGTCACTTAACTTCCCCGACCCTCAGGTTCCCCATTTGTATAGAGGGGGTAATAATATTTACCCCTCTACTAAGAGCACTAGGAGGCTCAATGCACTAATGTCTGTAAAGTTCTTGGACATCTTGGATTTAGAGGTGCCAAGAGTTAAATATTCATTATTATAATCTCTTGCTTATTCTTAGAGTGAGACAGCCTGAAGCAATGCATTTGGGTAACCCTAAAAACCAGGACATGCTAACAATTCACAAATGTTCATACACTTCCTTCTAATTTGTTAGTTTATTTTTAAACTTTTCGGAATGGATGAGGTACTCATGTATATGAAAAAAAGAAAGCACTCCCCTCAGGAATAGAAAAGCTGCTCTCTGATTAAAAGAGTAAGGTTTAAAGTGATTTATAAATGTTGTTCTAAAGGGATCTCTTTGTCAGCTCTGCTTAAATTCCCCCACACATACACACACACTTCAGCAGTGCAAGGCCCTTTACTGTTCCTCATGGCATAAACACGACAGCAGTACATTTATGTGCTTAGTCCTTGGCCTTTGCTGCTGAGCAGAGACTGCCAATTGTACCGAACTGTACTTAATTAAGTAGTAGTTTTATGAGGTGAACTGCAATACATAGGGGACTGACATGAGACCACTAGATTTATGGCATTTCAGCTTCAAGCTGACAGTGTGGCAGTACTCACACAACAAAGACCGTATGACAAGAATGTTAAAATAGTGAGAGTGCCCCACAAAAAATGAGGTAGGAAATTCGCAGTTAGGCATTAAAAACTCCAGTACCCAGCATGGCAACATCAAGGCGCTGTCCCACTGGGCCTGACTTCTGGAGTTTTTAATCCTCAGCTGTGGATTAAAAAGCCTTACTTTTATGACTTTGGAGGTGTGAGGCTCTACTACCTGCATGTGGAAAGGTACCCTGCCAGTGACCACAGACTTGTCATGCTCACCCCTTGGCTAACACCAAATGAGTAGCCCCTTCGTTAAGGGAGAACTGTGGTGACTGGTTCCGATACATTTGATAGCTAAATAAACAGCTATCGAATAGGAATGATTTAAAAATGGAATCTGCAAAACACTTAAGAAATACTTGTCTCTGTTTCATGAGTGAATGGGTCTCTTTTCTCCCTCAGTCAGAGCCACCATTTTAATTATACTTTCCAACAAGGCCACAGTTTGATTGTGCAAAGCAGGACTGAAACAATCTTAGAGTTTGCCATTAGGAGCTGTTAGGAATCAGAGCTCTGGCACAGGGTCAGATGTACTCCTTATGCCTCAGTAGGCCCAGGTCTAAGTGAGTCTAAACTCCACTCACTCCAGCATCTCTAAGTCGGTTAGAAGACATCCCTCCCCATCCTACCCTATTTCTGATTTATACAGGGTATTAGAGGCTGCTCCCGACTCCGGTTGTGCCCAGCCCTGCGAGGAATGCTGCTGCAGAAACTAGTGACTAAATGCTGCCAGATTCTCCAGTCAGTCTTTGTGCATCCAATGCTCCTCTGGTGCCAGAGATGAAAATGTGACTTTGTGATGGCTGCCAGACAAGTCTTCTGGTGTAATACAGGACAGCCTGCTGCCCCCAGCCTCAAAGGACTGTTCTGGCATCCCCTGCCATACTCCCTTTCTCCCAGCAACACCCTCTATGCCATATGACAGAAAGGGGTGACATATGTGGTACTAGAGTGACCTGATCCCGCCAAAGGAGTCACCTATACATGGGCAATCTTCTTGTGGAATTCCGAGCATGGTTGTGCCAAAGGGACACAAAGCTGCCACAGTGGGGCCAAGGATCGGGCCCAAAATTAAAAAATGATGCTGGTGGCTTCAGCTATGTTCTTGACCACCCACATTTCTGATGAGCAGGTGCTTCAGGGGCTTAGTGTCTAGCTGTGGTCCATCAGGAGCTGACTTGAGAAGACCAGATGTTATCCCGGGTCACAGGCTGCTTATAGTGTCTTTGCAAAGTCACCAGATTTATGGGCTTTGACCAAGTAACTATACAGTATGCATCTGTGACATAGACTATTGCAATAAACCTTATCGTAAGAGCTCAGAGGCGGATTCCCCATCTGCAGCTCAGAAAGAGCACCGTAGCTTCATTATTATTGCAAGCAGGGCAAAGTGATTCTGTCTCCATACTCCTTCCCACTCTATGATGGTAGGACATGGTGTAACTGAGGGCAGAATTTGCCCTTAATGCTAAAACGTCCTTTTGGAAAAGACTCTGCATGTAGTCACTCTTTTTTCCTCTGAACTCTCCCTCTGAATTTCCCAGCCAATGCAAGTCTGAAAAAGTAATTAAGAAGCTTATGAAACTGGGATAAATAAAACAATCAGACTTCAAATAGTTATTAAACAAATCAACTTTTAAAACAAGAGCTAGTAGAGGAGTTTGTCTTCTAACTTCCCGGCTGTAAAAGTTTCGATGCAGAATTTAAGAGGCTTTCATTAATTGGGACAGATAAAGTCTCAGCTTTCAAAACCCATTCCAAAAGGAGAAATATGGAGTGCCCAGTCTCCATCCTCTTATCCGTCATTGTCAATACATCTGATCCCCCTCCCAATGAAGTCAGTGGGAGTTTTGCAATTAGGGTGAAATTCTCTCTGTGGCAGAGGACTCTACCATTCTGTTATTCCACTAAGAGGACAGCTCTCCCTATGAGCACATAGGCCTCATGTGCAGTCATTCAGTTAAAACACATAACGGCATGATACCATAGAGACAGAGCTGTACAAAAGCCTCAGTGTGAGTTTGCAGGACTTTATGCAAACCCTTTTTTCAGTTGGTGCAAATCCACATGGATTGCACCTGAGACAGCCAAAGCCACCAACTTCGGCATCCAAAACATCAGTCCAAGTTCATTCACAATTCAGGGTAGGAACCGGATCCTTCGTGCTGCTCTGTGACATTCTGCTGGTGCAAAGCACACACAGTTGGTTTAACCAAGCCCGTGAGCATTTCCCCTGTACTGAGGAATCATTCTGTGCCACAGAGCTGCCATAGGGGTCCTATCCTAACCACTGACCCATGGCAAAAGGAAGGAGGTCCGGGGAAAGAGGACCTGGTTAGGGAATCTCTACATTTCATCAATCCCCAACTGCCAGACTGTCCCTCTACGGGCATAAGTTAGAGTCACTCAAAACTATGCTGGGGACCATTGTGGTTTTGCACCAAGCACAGCTCAGTTAGACCAAGGGCCATGGCCTCAGGTTCTTAGAAAGGTTTATGAAAAAGGGCAAAACTTTGTTTCACGCTACTCTAATGATGACAATACAGCAATCCTCCAGAAGTATGGTGGAGACTGCATGGTCAGTGAGACAAAGCCTGCCCTCACTTACACCTGTGCAAGCAACTTGGACTCAGGCAGAGTTTACTCCATTAAGTTGCATAGTTGTATGCCCGCCATTTAAAAAAAATATATTCCCCCTCAAATGACTTTGACCAGAAGTTTGCCTTATGGAAAAACAAGTTATAAACTTTGGTTTCCTCTTTTTAAAAAAAAATCCCAGACCTTCTTTTTAAAAAAAAAAAAAAAAGTTATGAGAGATCCAAAACCCTGACTTCACTATTTTGTTTTAAGAGAAAATATCTGATTCCCAAAATTTGTATCTGGCTCTGAATCCAGATCTTGGATTCCTCAGCATTCACGGTGTTTTTCTCTAGGGTTTTTTTTCAGCTCAAGACAGAAATAGGGACCAGCCATGAAATTCAAATCTAGCTCCGAATTTGGATTCCAAAGGGAGGAACCATGGTCCAGGAGACCTGGCTTCATGTGGTTCAGACTGACAGTAAAGTGACCTGGGTTTTATTCCTATTTCAGCCATTCATTCATTGTGTGCTTGGATAAATCGCTCAGTCTCTCTGGATTACAGTTTCCCCATCTGTAAAATGGGGATAATAATGCTTAGTTACCATCATAGAGTGTTGGAACAGTTAAAGTAGAATGCCAGTCATATGACTAAGGCACTAGACTACGACTCAGGAGCTCTGGGTTTGTTTCCTTGTGCTGCCACAAATTTCTTTGTCAAGTCGCTCAATCTCTGTGGGCAAAACCCCTGTCCACTAAAGTAAATAGGAGTTTTACCATTGACTTCAAAGGGGCCAGGATTTTCCCCTCCATGTCCTTAGTGCTTTATCTCTAAAAAAAATCAAAACCAATACCTCCTTTGTCTATCTTGCCTAGTTAGATGTAAAAGCATCCCTGCCCAGAGAGCTTCTTACTAAGGGCTAGTCTACACTTACCTGCCGGGTCGACGCGGTGAGTTCAACTTCTCGGAGTTCGAACTAGCGCGTCTAATCTAGACGCGATAGTTCAAACTCCCCGCGCGCTCCGGTCGACTCCGGTACTCCACCACTGCAAACGGCGGTGGCGGAGTCGACGTTGGAGCCGCGGACTTCGATCCCGCAGTGTCTGGATGGGTAAGTAGTTCGAACTAGGGTACTTCGAGTTCAGCTACGCTATTCACGTAGCTCAACTTGCGTACCCTAGTTTGACCCCCGCCCTTAGTGTAGACCTGCCCTAAGTGTATGTTAAGAGCTTAGCATAATGGACCTTGATCTTGGTTGGCACTTCTAGATGCTAGCATAATATTAGTAAGAATAAAAGGTTAAATTCATTGAGAACCTCTGCACAGGACTGAATCTCACCCCAAAAAGAGTTGTGAATTTGCTAAAAATAAATTAATACCAGTCAAAAAAGTGGGGACTGTTTGGATCTGGCTTTGGTTTAGACCATCTGATTTATTTTTCACATCCACAGCTCAAAATGGATATTTTATTTTTCAAAATGCAAATTAATTCCCTTCATTAAGACATTTTGTGAGCAAAGATTCACAGCCCAGACTGAACATTTACAGCCAGCCTGCATTTACTGCCCGGTGGAAAAGCTGACTGCAAGATCCTTCTAGTCACACTAGGGGGCACCGCTATGATATGACCAGTTCTCCGGCTGCAGAATTCATCATTCTCAATACCATTAACCGTGAGCTAAAAGTCACTTAAACACTAACAGTGATTAAAGAAAAAATATTTTTTAAAAAAAAGAGATTTGACTAATTTCCAAAAGACCACATGCCCAGTGGAGAGCATTCACTGCAGTACTTCTATTAAAGGCCAAAGTGTGCGGTAGGCGTCCAACGGAGCATACTATTTGCAGCTCCCAAATAGCCTGAAGGAGTTATAGGCATGAGACACTAAAGAATGAACACAGGACCTTTTGGACTACTTCATCCTTTAAAACAGACAGGAGAGTCTAACAGTTTATTGAGCAGAGAAGTTGAAGTAAATGTTTATAGAACTCTGGTTAGACATCAGGGATAAGGGAGGAGAGAAACATTTACATAAATAGAAATAAATGGCAAAAACATGCCGCTTCTTTTGCCAGTTTGTGCCTTTCTGAAGAAGTAGATTCTATATCTGTGGCAGGTGCTGGCTTGGCTCCCTGGAGACCAAAGCCCTGTATTTATACAAAGTGACAGTGTAACTCAACACTGACATGGAGGACCAATCGCCTTTAGATAGGAGAGGACAGTTCAATCTTTATGGCCTTGGACACTCCACTGAGACTGACAGCAAAGGTGCCATTACACCGTGTCACTGAGAACCAAACTGAGACCAGCAAGTCACTCCGTGCTGGCCAACAAAAAGTGGACAGTCACAAGTTTTGGTGGTACTACTACCAGCCTGTCTGAGATCAAAGCCAACCTCTCCATTAAGCCACTACCATTCCTTGTCAGGGGTCACCTGAGCGGTCCAGTCTCATCTTTCCTTGGTGCCACCAGGAATGCTGGAAACCAAAGAAGTTCTCTCTTTACTCACAAGCAGGTAAAAGGATTGTGCTGGCAACTGCCGCTCTCACTCCCCCGCTCAGACCTCAACCTACAGGGACCGGGAGCAAGTTAATGCATTCAGTCCTAGGCCTTTGCTGAGCAGAGACTGCCAATTGTACTGAACTGTACTTAATTATATAGTAGTTTTATGAGGTGGACTGCAATACACCAGGGACTGACGTGAGACCACCAGATTTATTGCACTTTAACTCTGAGCTGACAGTATAACGGGCTCTAAGAGGTAAGTACTCAGTGCTTTATTCACTGATCTCTTGCCCTTTGCCTACATTTTCATATATGGCTTCAGAGCCTGTCTGGGACTATGGGAAGAATCTGGAACAATGAATAAGGAGATTAAAAAGAAAGAGAGAGAGACATGCAGATGGAGAGAGAGAGACAGAGAAAGAGAGCGCTGGGGAGGGCGGTAAAGAAGGAGGGAGTGTGAAAGTTCTGGTATAAACTCACAACCAGGTGCTTCAAATCCCAGGACTCTTATTTTTCATGGCATTTTATTCAGCACAAAATGAACACTATAAACTAGAACCTTGTCAGCAGAAAGTAATTCTGTTTCAGAGGCTAATGACTGTACGATTGCTGGAACCTTAGCTTAGCGCAGGTTTTACAGTAACAAGGGCAGTGTTCATGTTTTAATGGGATAACAAAAGTAATTCATTTTTTCGTGGAAGCAGCCAGCCATCATCCTACTGAAAAGTGACCAAAGGAGTCATTCCAATAGGAGGCCTTCACCCACATCCTTTGACGACATGGGCTGGACTTACCACATGCTCTCAGAGTTTTTGAGAAAGAAATATTACATGGTTTTGGAACGTGGCTGGCCAGATGCACCAGCAAGATGGAAAAACCATCACACTTTTTTTTTTATCTGCACTTGTGCGGTATTTAAAATATTGCTTTGAATGTGTACAGATTTTCAGTTATTGGACCTCTTGGATTTTTAAACCTCGCTGACTCTCAGCCAGATTGCCTCTGTCTGTATTGAATGGCTCCTTTCTTTCTTTCTTTTTTTTTTCTTTCCCTCCTTGAGTGAAACTGGAGCTTTCCCCTTCCCGTAACTTTCAGCTGGCTGAGCCATTCCTATATCTCTGCATTTTTCACTTTGCAGGCTGACCCCCAGGACTCCAGGAGACCCATAAGGAAAATTATGTGACACACTGGCTGCAGTACAAAGTTACATAAAAGGAGGATAAGCACTACAGAAACCAAATAATTACAGAAACAAAAATCAGGGTTCAAATGTCCTGTGAGCAACTGGGTCTGCTCCAAACTAGCAGTAAAAGATCAAAAATATAGCCAAGTTATACACTGAAAATGACAACAAAATATATACTACATTTGACATTATGTCATGTGTCATTTTTCCAGAAATTTACAAGTAACGACATTTCTACTGCTTCAGCTCTCAGGACAAATACAATTATCAAGGGATAATCAAATTATTATTGAGTCAGCTGATCAGAGTAAAGCAATTATAGCTTTGAAGTAACTTGAATTAACAGATATAAATTGTTACAGATGGTTTATTATGACCCCCACATTTCACTAGGAAAAGCAAATGCATAACATTATTGAAATGGGGTTAAAAATGATTGATATAGAAACTAAAAAATTATTAATACAGGATCATCCATTTCATCTTGTTTTTCATGTTACATAATATTCACATCTTTCTAACTTCCTGGATATCCAGAAGTTTTTGGTATTGGTTCATTGACATAAGAATTGTCAAAATATAAAGAGTTTTATTCACAGTCATTGGTTTATGCATTGCCATTGTGTAAAAGACCCAACGGAATTCATTTCTGAAATCAGAACTTTGAGTATTAAAGATTAAGCTGGATCTATGCTCCCTTGATGCAGGGGACTTATGTACATCTATATCCCATAGTGTAAATGCTCTCAGATAGTATTTGAATATTACTGTGCATATCATATTAGAATTATTTTTTATTTCAGACACTTATTTACAATTAAGAGCTATTGCTACAAATAAGGCTCCAGTGTGTGCAAAACTGTAAATCTATTCATGGGTTTATTTGAAGAAGGATCAGTATATACATTAAAGGACCTTAAGATGATATATATTTAGGATTGCAATATGCTGATGAGATTTATTGATGTGATATTTAAACTGTAAACTATTTAATCTGTGAGGCTTTCCCTCACTCTATGTTTGTATAATGCCTAGCACAATAAGATGCTCATATCCGTTGGGGCTGTTAGCCAATACCATAATACAAATAATGAATAGTAATGGTATTTGTTTGATCTGGAAAGGTGATTCTAATTTATGGGCAAATTTTGTTACACAATTGAATCTCTTACATTCTACTATCAAATTTGAAAGAATTTAGGGTAAAAAAACTATTAATTTAAATTTACAAAATATAAACGAGGAAGATATAAATGTGATGCAAATAATTTAAGAAACTGACAGATACCTTGCACATGTGCAACAGCTTCCTTACAATAACCACCTGAATCTCCGCCAGGAGCAGGCTTTGAAGAGCAGCAGGTCTCCAACTCCATTCTTTTCCCCAATAAGAAGGGCTATATTTTTAAAAACACTTGAGCAATACTTCAAAACTCACACTGCTGCAATGCGCACAAACCACTCAACAATCAGTAGGCAGTTGGCATGCTGCAACCACTGCTTATTACACTAGACCTTATTATCTCACTGTTACCTTGTACTCCTCCAGCTGTTTGTTATATCTGCCTGCTGTCTCTCTTCTTCTATTTGGACCATATGCTCCTTGGAACATTTGTAAGCTCCGTGGGTCCCAATCCCCAGTTGGAACCCATTGAGTACTTCCACAACAGAAATACATAAACATGTCAGGCCCATTTATGTATTGAATTGTGCATACACATACAGCAGTGTTTTTTTTTAAATGATAAAGTCTATATCCGTGTATGACAGCTGAAATGTAGTACATTCTGCCTCCTCTTCCCCCCATGTGTGCATGAAAAGAACTATAAAGGAGAACACACTATCTGAGGGATTTATTTTCAGAATTAGCACCAGAAAAATGGCATGTGTCACTCAGGAGGATATGTTTAGAAGCACATTTCCCAAGTCAACTTGTAATAAGCAGTAATGAACTGTGCTCTCGAAGGACTTCTGACTTTTTTAGCGTGGGCACTGGAAAATGAGCAACACCGTTACACTTTTCAGCACTACTTGTAGTCTACGTGGTTCAAAACTAAAAAACATACAGACGTCTGCTGCCATAAACGTCACTTGAAGGAGAGAACCAGTGTTTGTACAGCACCTAGCACAATGGGGTTCTGATCCATGACTAGGACTTCTAGGTACTATAGTAATAAAAATAATAGTAATAAAAAGAGATCGAAATGCAAAATTTAGATCTAGATCTCCAAAGTGCAAGGCTGTTCAGATCTGGGAGGTTGGTTCAGGCCAATCTTTAATAAACTAAACAATTTACAATTCAAATATAGCCTTCCAAATTGATAATCCTTGTTAAAACACACACAACACACACACACACCACAACCACAACAGAGTCTCAGGACAATTCTTCATTGGCAAGGAGATGGAAACAAGACCTGATGGGCTGGGACTGGGGATGCAAAAATCCATGCTCACATGATGTGGACACCTAGTTTCAGTGACTACATACATAGATTGGGTATTTGGGTTTATAGATGGCCACTTTCTCATCTAACTGGCCACCTATATGTGGAAGTCTGCAACTTTTTGTGCAGAGTCATTACAAAAATGAGCAAATTAGCTGTGCAATTTTGTGCATGTAATTCTAAAAATCTGGCCACAGAAGTCTTCTCTATCACTAACTTCAATGATTTTATAATTACACTGAAAGGGAAGACTTATTCAAGGTATCCAAAACTGGTAAATGAATATGCATATTGTTTACAAAACAAATCCATGTGCTAGATACAACTCAGATACTACAGTAATAACTACACTGTGCACACATGCAACATGAACATTCAGGTTCTTCTGCTCAAAACACACAAATTCTTAGTGCTTCAACTATAGGAAACTCTCTGCTAATTATAACAGCATTAGTACACCAGCTAAAAAGGGAGATGCACTCACATACACATTTGAATATCAGAGGGGTAGCCGTGTTAGTCTGGATCTGTAAAAAGCGACAAAGAGTCCTGTGGCACCTTATAGACTAAAGACGTATTGGAGCATGAGCTTTTGTGGTGAATACTCACTTCGAGTAGATCTGATGCTTTGCGTAAAAGACAGTGGTGACCAGGATACTAATCAATACCATTCATAAGAAACTGCTAGTTACTTCAGCAAAAGCTGATTATTTCAATACATTTTTGAGTCTAATGCAGACTTTGAGCATTTAACCACTACCTGCTTTGAAATGAGGGAACTCAGTCAAAAGACTTAGGCAATGAGCCCACAGCTGTCAAGCATGGTCAATAAAACTCCTCACTAGGTACGCATTCAGAGACAATGAATCCACAATACAATTATAAGTATATAATTATTCCAGTAAATTTCCCTCTGTAGACAAGCTCTTAGATTCTCAAGCCCATACATAGGCAAGTTTCTCAGAGAAAAAAAAGTACTTCTGGAAAAGCACAAGTAATAGATTTTTCTTTAATTTTTAAGAGAAGTTTTTGCTCAGGGAAAAAGTATGTTTCCTTTCCAAGTTACTCTCTGGAAGAACTGTTGCTACTCACATTTTTAGAAAATCAGAAACCACAGTCACAAAATCCTCCCAGTGGTTCACAGGCCTAGTTAAAGCATTAGACAAAAGCCAATGAAAGCTGATAAAGTCACAAGAGTATAACATACATTGCAGTGGTTCTAGATAAAAAACGTAAGTGGGACACTGTAGCTCACTTTATAGCACCATGAGTCTGATATGAAAATCTCAGACCTCCTTCACCCCCCACCCCCAATTGAGAGAGTGTCTATCAAAAGATGATGGTGCTAATCAGAATAATAGTTCAGACACTCTGGAAACAATTCTACTGCTAGCTTTCCTCCTTTCCTTCCCTCCACAGCTGCCTCTTCCACACAGGTGTATCACTTAACTACATTTTGATGTTGCCAACTCTACAAAGACATAGATTAAGAATAATTTTAAAACTATGCAAGCAGTCTGGCCACCAGTGGATTGTCTCTGGCCTTTGGGTGGGTACAAGAAGTCTTCCCACCCACCCTGTACACCTCAGATAAGAGCCTCACCTGGAACATCGGAGGTCCAGTTCTCATAGGAGCACAGGGACTGCTCCCTCTGATTCCAAAAGGGGGTAATGCTATGAAGGAGGCAGAGATGGACAGACACACTGTAGGGAGTAGGATGTATGTCCCTAAAGGACAGCACAGCCAGCACATTCCCCCTGTGCCCCAGTGAGTTCAGGGAGGAATACCGGGCTATGCCTAAATGGCAAAGTTTAGCCTAGTATCCTTTAAAATATATATTCTGATCCAACCCTTATCATCACTATATCAAATAATTACTTTAATCACATGCTAATTCTGGTGCATTCGATATTGCCAAGGCTCATCTGCAGTGCTGATTTTTATTCCCTCGTAATCTCCCTCATAATTAATGAGCTGATGATAAGATTCAGTGCTCAATATAATCCATTTTCCTGAGTGCCCCACCTGTCTCACCCCAATCTCCAATATGTGCCTTTCTCCACGCTGCTTGCTACTCCTGGAACACAGCCTCCCTCTTCGCATGTGCCAGGAGACCTCTTTAAAACCCAGATCTTCTTTCAGTCACTGTCTCCTCCCTCCCCCCTTTGTTGTCATTTAATATTTGTACTAGGGGAGCACCTAGAGGACCCAAACAAGATTTGAAAACCAGTGCACTAGGTACTATATAAACTCAATAGCAAACAGTCCCTGTCCTAAAATGCTTACAATCTAAATAAACAAGACAGACAAAGGAAATATTATCCCTAATTTACAGCTGGGAAAGGAAGACACGTGACTTTCCCAAGGAAATCTGTAGCAGAGGCAGGAACTGAGCCCATATTTCCTAAGGCCCAGTTCAGTGCCCTAATCCCCAAAATATTATGATCATGATTGTATTGTAGCTCTCTACATTTTCTGTTTGTGCAGGGTCTCATCTTTGTATACAGCTGTACTCACTTATATAAAAATCTGTGGATTCCTGCATTTATATTCTATTTCTCAACTCTTGCCTACCTCACAGAGCAGGAATTAGGCTTTTCCTCCTGCATTGCCAATGTAATTCTCAAAGGACCTCTCTGATCTAATCTTCTCACACTAAGGACATTTTAAATCTCACATATAAATTTCATGCACTTCAGTGAATCTCTCCTCTGTAAGATGCATCTCTTCATATCATTCAATTTTGATCTTTTAAAAATCAGATTCAATCCACTTGGCTCCCCACCTGCCATCTGCTGGAAATTGAGTTTCCAGTGAGAGGAAGTTGCTCTTTGATTTATTAAATGATTATAACATTAATACCTAGCTCTTATAGTGCTTTTAACATCCTCAGGAGCAAAATTAATTTGATTGGACTATTTTTGCTTCAGTTCCTTTTCCAGCTGTCTGACCCCGAATTCAAACCCCAAGATATAAATGTGCTATAGAATTCATTAAGACAGGCCACTGTCTATTTAATGTTGCTCTAGAACATTGGTTTCCAACCTGGGATCCATAGACCCCTGGGGTTTGCAGACTATGTCTCAGGGGTCCATGAAAGGTTGTTGTTACCATAAAACAGTGGTTTTCACCCTGTGGTCCGTGGACCCTCTGAGGGTCTGCAAACTATGTCCAAGATTTCCAAAGGGATCTGCACCTCCATTCAAAATGTTTCAGGGATCTGTAAATGAAAAAGAGGTTGAAAACCACTGTTCTAGAACTTCCTGTATCTTTTCTTTGAGAATTTGATTTCAGTGGGGGATAGCGCAATGAGGCCAGAAATCATCAACACTTGGACCACTCACTAGCGTCTTCACCAAACCCTGGAGTACTTTTTGCTTTCTCTCTCTCTCTAAATATATAGGCACATAGGCTTGCTTGATTAAGGTCATTGTGGAAAACCCCTGTTCTGCTACAGCACAGTGAAAACAGTATTTTCCACCAAAAACAATGTAGTCTGAAAGACAGGTGACCTGATGGTTAAGAGCTTTGATGAACATGCATGTGCACTGTCAACTGTTTTGGATCTGGTGGGATTCAAGTGTCATCTTAAAGACAATACCAACCTGGGCACTCTCTTCCTCTTTTTTCAATACCTGGGTAAAGCGAAATGGCTGATTATCAGTTTGTACAATGCCATAATGGGTGAGGGGCCTTTTTTTAGTCACTAGGCCACTATGATGAGTTAAAGCACTTAAGCCATGGTGAATAGTGGGTGTGGTAGCCTTGTGGCTCTGACATGTGTATGTCCAATGGCAAATCCAAGCATATAGACATGGATTTTTCTGAAGCTTTGCCACTAGAGACACAGAAACGTTTACCTTTTCAAATTTGACATCTTTAGGGATATATGTTTGGACAAAAGTGCCAAGACATCTTTTGACTGATGGGAGTCCCACCATAGCACTTTTGCAATGCCTCCAAAACACAAGAGATCTTCTTGAAAAGTGATATTTCAATCACAGAACACAATGTACTCAAAAAATTTGCCTCTCTTGATTTCCTCAGGAATACTCCTAACAAAGGCTACCTCAGCCCTGACTTAGTTTCTGAAGTGTGTTCCAAATGAGTGACAACCAAATGCTTTTTTTCTGCCTCCAGTCACTACCTTCAATGTAATGGCTTGACTAGCAAGTCAGTGTACATAGTACATAACTCCCGAATACCTCAATTGCTTCCAAGCCAGCAGCAAAAAAACTGGAAATTGCCTTCATATTTTGGAACTTAAATAACAAACATCAAAAATGTTTTTCCAACTAAACTCACTGTTGAAGACAGGGATTGTCTTTTTCTGAGATCCAAAATGGCAAGCTCAAGGTTGTGATTGACCCTGTGTTCCACACCAACATCAGGAGTATCTTGTCTAAGTTTGACCTGCCCATCATTTGAACAGCACATATTCACTGCTGCACCCTCTAAATTCAAGGCAACCAGTTTTGACTTGCGCTCTTCTGCCTTGATCCCCAAAATGCCTCAATCTTGTTTATTCCTTCTGTGATACCATCAGCAGTCCCAGATTCCAAGGCGAGTACAAAATTTCCCAGAGCTGTACAAATGTATAGCTTTATAGACATTAAGGCCAGAAGGGACCACTGTGATCATCTACTCTGATGTCCTGTATAACATAGGCCATAGAACTTCCCTGAATTAATTCCCACTTCAAGCTGTGATTCAACTGGAGCATATTTTTCATAATAACACCCAATCTTGATTTAGAAATTCCCTGTGATGGAGAATCCACCATAACCATTGGTAAGTGTTCCAATGATGAATTACCCTCCCTGTTAAAAATGTGTGCCTAATTTCTAGTCCGAATTTGTCTCACTTCAAATTCCAGCTGTTGGATCTCCTTATATCTTTGTCTGCTGTATTGAAGAGCCCTCAATTATCAAATTTCTGTTCCCCTTGTAGGTACTTATAGACTGTGATCAAGTCACCCCTTACCTGTTTCTTTGATAAACTGATGAGATTGATCTCCTTGACTCTATCATTATAAGGCATGCTTTCTAATCTTTCATTTTTGTCCTGGCTCTTGTCTGAGCCCTCTCCAATTTTTCAATATCATTCTTGAAGAAGCTGGCATATACAAACTCACTCAACTACAGACCTACCTGTGATTCCATCAACAAGCACAGTAATAAACCTAGCTTTTTGTATGCACTTTTGAGTTTCCCAAGAAACTTTGCAGCTACCTTTATAAAAATCTCTCGCTCAGTGGATGTTAATATAATCTGATCAAGGCCAGTTTTGGCCTCCAGATTGCAGGGTATCTAAAAACATTTAAAATTGAAATCATGTTTAGCGACTGTACAAGTGCAGTTAAACAAGATGGCAAGTGCTTGGATCTCCTCATGTGGAATGTTAAGGAAGCTATCCAGAAATAAGAGCATCCAGCAGACAAAGCGATACATTTGTTATTTCTATGCATTTCAGTCATCTGTAATGCATATGCAAGTAGTCAGTTCTAAATGACTTACACCCATTTACTAGAGGACTATTCCTCACAGAGAGCTTCTCATGATTTCTGCAAGCCATTTCATTTCCCTGACATGAAACCCATGGATATTCATCTTTCAATTAATTCTTGAAAATGTATCGACACTTATGTTTCTCAAGATTCCTTAACATATTCTTCTACGTCATGTGCTTTCCCCCTCTGTATAATTGTTTACCGAGTGAAGTGGCTGTTTCTTGGGGGGTGGGAGTACATTTAAACTCACCTCACCTTATCAAAAAACAAAACCCAGGGTAGTTGTGTGTATTCTAGACATTTTCCTTTCTTTTTATAAAAATCAACAGCAGCTGTAGCCATGTAGCTTTTATAGAAATATGTTCAAAATAGCATCTAAGGAAAGATTTGCAAATTAAATTGCCTGGCTCTGGAAGTAGCAGCTAAATTTGCAATAACAAAAGGGTGTAATAGACTATTAGAGAGAGGCCATCACCCTTCTAAAAATCAAATCAAATTGTGTTTGCAGCTGAAGCAAATAATCCAATTGCAATTTGTCTTAATACAAAATCTACACTGGCTTCCTTAGCAAATTAAACTACACCTCTACCCTGATATAACGCTGTCCTCAGGAGCCAAAAAATCTTACTGCATTATAGGTGAAACCACGTTACTTCAAACTTGCTTTGATCCACCAGAGCGTGCAGCCTCACACCCCTGGAGCGCTGCTTTACCGTATTATATCCGAATTCGTGTTATATTGGGTCATGGTATATCAGGGCAGAGGTGTATCACTTTCCTGGCTAGCAAAAATAACTGCCTTTCAATAATTTAACTGCAGCCTAGAGCCTCTCTCTCTCAAACCAAACTGTCTTGCAGCAGCAGCTGCAACTGTTGCTAATTTTGCAAGGCTCTAGAACTTCTACTCTGGCTTGGCTTGAACATTACATTGTCGTTTGCCTTTTTAGCAATGATCGTTGCTTTGAACTACATGACTGTAGTTGACAAACCCAAACCCAGTCTCTTCCCACCCAAATTCTCACAAACCTCTGCTCAGAGCATTCATAAACCACACTTTCAAACAGAGGCTTAGCCTCAGGCATGCTCAGTAGCCCCCTCCCCCTAATCCCAAGGCATTACTTGTGTGGATGTAGGGTGATCAGATAGAAAGTGTGAAAAATTAGGACAGGGGTGGGGGGTAATAGGCACCCATATAAGAAAAAAGGCCCAAATATCGGGACTGTCCCTATAAAATCGGGACATCAGGTCACCCTATGTGGATGACATCCAGGGGTGGCTCTACAAATTTGGCCGCCCCAAGCAATCATGCCCGGGAGGCGCCCCCGAGCCGCAGGAGCAGCGGACCTCCCGCGGGCATGACTGCGGAGGGTCCGCTGGTCGCACGGCTCGGCTGGACCTCCCGCAGCTGCGGGCAGTTCACTGGTCCAGCGGCTCCGGTTGAGCTGCCGCAGGCATTCCTGCGGGAGGTCCAGCCGAGCCGCGGGACCAGCGAACCGTCCGCAGGCATGACTGCGGCAGGTCCACCGGCCCAGCCTGCCGCCCCCCCGGGAAAGGGCCGCCCCAGGCGGGTGCTTGCCCCGCTGGGCTCTGGAGCCGGCCCTGATGACATCAATGAGACTCATTCCCCCTCCCTTCTGACTGGCAGGTTCCAGTCCCTTCCCCTGTTCAGCCCTACCTCCCTATACCACCTAACCGCTGATTGGCAACCTAGTCAATGCTCCAGTCAGTCCCTCCTCTTTCTGCTCCTCCCTTTTGACAGGCAGTCGAGCTTTATTGTTCAGCTCCATGCTTTCTCGGAGGCAGCTTAAATCTCTTTGCTCCATGTCCTTTCAACCCCTCTGGCTTCCCTCTCATCTGATTGAGAGCTCCGTGCTGGTGTGTTACTCAGTCTACCCCCGGTCTCTTTCTGCATTAACAACTTTTTGGCCATGAGGAAAGCATAGTACAAATGTCAGATACTATCAAGTCTATTCCTGTATGGAGTAATGGGTAAAATTTAAAAAAAATAAAACCAAAGTCACTGTCTCCTAAGGGTATATCCACTGTGCAATAAAAAAAAGGACCCACCACAGTACAGCCTAGGTCAACTGACTCAGGCTTGCACTGCAGGGCTAAAAACAGTGGTGTAGACATTCAGGCTCAGGCTGGAGCCAAGCTGTTAGACCCACTCCCCTTGCTGGGTTTCAGAACCTGGGCTCCAGCCCAAGCCCCAGTGTCTACAGTGCTATTCTTAGCCCCGCAAGCATGATTCAATTGACCTGGGCTCCAAGACTCACTACCACAGCTCTTTTTTTTTTTTTTGCACTGGAGAAATAGCCTATGTCATTCTGCACTGCACACTAAGCCTGGGTCTACGGTCTCAGTATTTCCAACCCTTCACTTGAGCAGCCACACTGGGATTACAGTTACTGGACCCAGGTCTCACAGCCGCGCTAACACACCCATACTGCACTACGGAGACCTTCTAATTCGGGTCTTCAGCTTGACCTGCATCCATCCTGCAAAATTACAGGGCTGAGAGCTGAGTCACAGCAGTACTTGGGCTCCTACCTACCCACAAGCAGCATCCTAGGACTTGAGTTCTTGCTGACCCAAGTCAGGATGATTTGTGTGTGGACAGACGGGGGATTTGGGCTCAAACCTGAGTCATAGTCCAGATTTAATGTGCAGTGTAGACATATGCTAAATTTAGCTAATAACATAACAAGACGTGCTTATGTTGTGAAATGCAGGCAACCCTCAGAGGTCTAATCCTCCAATCTTTGCTTATGAGTAGTCGACTGACTTTCAAGTAAGAGGCAGTGTGATCTAGGGGCTAGAGCAGTAAATGGTGACGTAAGAGACCTAGGTTCTATTCCTGAGCTGCTGGGTGACCTTGGGCAAGTCACTGTCGGGTTGGAAGGAATAGTTTTAAATTGTTGAACACCAAGTAATTGTTTTAAAAGTTACCAGAAAAAATTTAGTTTAGCGAAACAAGAAATAGTTGGCCAGCTCTTCCTAACAGTATATTTTACTGCCAATCAGTCCATTTATGTATCTTAGGGGACACTGATCAAGACTAAGTAAAATAGTTACAATTATTAGTCATAGTATTTTTATTATTAAGGACAGGAAAAGCAAATCACAAACAACCAAACACATTGGTTACAAACTCTTCTGTACTGACTTTCTGTGGAGAGCTTTTAGTAAAGATTAGAATCCTGAGAGCAAACACCTCTGAGGTGTGATTTCCTCTTGATAAGCTAAGACCAAAGTATATTGTTTCCCCAAATTATTGTGAATCCATTCTTCAGTATAGCTATAGATAACTAAGAATGTTTACAGATGAGCAAAATAACTTTGTTTCAGTGAAGGTGGATCTGCTGGTTATTAATAAATAACCAGCCAATTTATAGTTGGTAAAGTAAGCAACCTTAACTACAATCTATGAAACTGAAGAAAATATTTAAATCTATTGCTTAGAAGAAGCCATTTACAGAGCTGTCTTGAGACAGGCAAATTAACCAATATGAAGAATCTTAAATCTAGTTAAATCTCTGCTTGCACAGTCTCATATAGCCATAACTATTCAAATTAACTGAGCAGTAGAGGAAAAGTAATCAAACTACCATCAGAAAGCAGGGTCCTGCCTCTTCAAATATACCAAGCTAAGTTCTAAAAGACAGAGCCCTGATTGTCTGGCTGAGCTAAACAAGATGACTGTTTCTAAAACTGCTCTACCTTATGGAAACCATTAACTCCAACCTGACTTCCTATTACAACACACCACTGTGAACACCTATTAACAGCTAATAGAATCATCCAGAAATTATCAGAACCCAGAAGAATAATTTTATTTTTTTAAAAATGGGTTTTCTTCTGTGTATTATGTAGTACAACAGAGGAATATGCAAATTAGAGTGCTTAGAGGCCTATTATTCTACACAATTTTAAACATTAGTATAATTGTTTGACAAAGGGGAATAAAGCCATATTGTATTCTTGATATTACCCATGAGACATGATAGGAGAAACCAATAACAATCTAATAAGGTTCAGTGTCTCTCAAACTTTTTCCTGCTGGGAGCCACTTAAGAGCCAAAAGAAATTTCTGAGACATCACCACCAAACAAAAACACCCCAGATCACAATTTTGTGATTTCAAATTTTTGACACGGTATTGTATTTTTCCATCATCATTTTTTATTTAAAGAAATATAGACAATGAATGTTAAACACCCTCATTGGATGTTTTACATCCCATTATGCTCTGAAGCCTTCTGTTTTATTTTATTTTTGATTTTTTTAAATTAGGGCATATTTTAATTACATTTTAAACCTAAATATAAACAAAACAAAAGTGATAAAAGCACTTCTGGAGCGGCACCAATGATGGCTGTGTATGCATCTATTAAGTCTACATGAGAAAGTTGCACTGGTTTAAACTTAAGATGTGAATTTAAATCGATTCAGTTAAACCAGTGCAAAAGACTGGGCAAATGCACATTGTTCAGTTTAAACCAGCATTGTTTCAGTTTAACTTAAGTCAGTTAGGCACCAATTTAAGCTAAAACAAACTACACCACTCTTTAACCAAAATAAAGGAGTCCAGACAAGGGGTTGCACGGGTTTACGTAAATCTAAATTAATAACTGAGTTAGGCTAAACTGTGCAGCATTCTTGTACACACACACACACACACACAAGGCCACAGTTAGTCAAGATTCAGAAATGTCAATTCTCTCTGCCACAGTTTTTGACATTATCTGGGATTTTCTAGTAGGTGACATGCAGGCCCGCCGACAGCAATTCCGGGCTGGGGCAGAACAGCCAATGGGCCCCCATGCACGCACAAGCTGCGCCCACATGGATGCTGTCCACCTGGCTGGTGGTGTGCCTTCACTGGCTGGTGCCCAGCGAGCTGCCAGCTGCACTGCTGGGCACACTCTTCTGGCATGGCCAGGGCCTCCTCATGCCTGCGCAGTAGGGTTGCCAGCTGTCTAATTGCGCAAACCCAAAAACCCTTGCCCTGCTCCCTACCCTACCCCTTCCATGAGGCCACACCCTTGTACTGCCCCTTCTCTGAGGCCCCGCCCCCTGCTCACTCCACCCCCCCTCCCTCCATCACTCGCTCTGCGTCACCCTCAATCACTTTCACCAGGCTGGGGCAGGGGGTTGGGGTGCAGATGGGGTGTGGGCTGCCAGCTCTGGGAGGGTGTTTGGGTGCAGGAGGGGGTGTGGGCTCTGGGAGGGAGTTTGGATGCATGGTGTGGGCTCTGGGCTGGGGCAGGGGTTGGGGTGCAGGAGGTGGTCAATGGGTCAGTGCTTACCTCAAGCAGCTCCCGAAAGTGACCGGCACACCTCTCTAGCAGCAGCTGCTTGGCGGGAGGTCCAGGGGGGTCTCCACACACCGCTGCCCACAGGCACCACCCCCGCAGCTCCCATTGGCCACAGTTCCCAGCCAATGGGAGCTGTGGAGTCTGCCTCAGCCCCGCTGCACTGCTGGCGGTGGCCAGGAGCCCCCAGGCCCTTTTAAATCACTCGGCTCCCTGGGAAATTGCCCCCTTTGCCCAGCCCTGTCCGTGAGCCTGGTGATGTGTTCTCAAACTACAGCTGAAATCACTAAGGTCCAGGTCCATGACGGGACTTATGCATAGTGTTGCGGCACCTAACTTTTAGGTGCCTAGAAAAATCACAGGAACAACACTGCGATCCACAAAGCCGAGGGAGGCACTTCGGCTTCTGTACAATGAATGGGGAGAAGTAGGCTCCTTAGATTTGCAACATCAGGGAGCTGCCTTAGTTAGCCAATAACCAGAGGTCTATGTGCTTGTGCTAAGCCAGGCTCTTCTGAGATGGGTAGGCACCTAGGGCATTCTAACTGTTTCAGGGGCCCAATTCATAATTACTGATTCAATTATTTAATTAAAGTGGAACAACATCAACAGGAGAGACTGAGGGAGCCTCACATCAGAATATTCCAGAGTCTAGTGGTTACCCAGGCACTCACCTGAAAGGTGCCAGATCCCTTTTCAAATGCCTTCTTCCCCTGAGGTGGAGGGGGAATTAAACAGGGGAGGGAGGTCTCCCATATCCTGGGTGACTCACCTAACCACTGGGATAAAACTTATAACTGGTGTGGGTGTCATCCTCTCCCCAGCTGTTTGGTGTGAACTCACCTGAGAGCAATAATGTCTGAGCTGATATTTTCCTAAGCCAGTGGAAGAACTCCCACTGACACTAGTGTGCATCAGATGGGATCTATAAAACAAAAAAGTGAAATCATCATCCCAGTCAGTCCATATCATTGTTCTACACAGTTGTTTTCCATAGTGTAATTAATTGGTCGGGAGAGGGGGGAATGTTTATGCTGTGGGGCAATAAGTGACACAATGAGCTGTTTGGATCCAGTAATCAGTGGTTTTCAATTGCTATTAAACAAGATAGTGTTTAAAATACATCAATATTAAACAGGCAGGTACTGAACTGGTGCAAAATGGTTTGGTGAATGGAAAACAGTGTGGTTGTCTCTTCAGCAAATTGATATTAAGTGGGCTAGACTGTATTTGGGAAATCTTAGCCTTAGTACTCATGTCTAAATCCTTTCCCACCGATACACGTACACAACCTCACTGGCTTGCCTGGAAGGTGCATGCATGTTTCTGAAGGGAGCATATTTCCTTCTGTGATTATTTTTAAAAAGAGCAAATGGCAATATACTTTTTCCAAGCTCTAATCTCTGTGTTGGACTTCTCCAGGGTGCCAGGTATAAGGCAATAAAACCAGATTGGGCAGATTGAAAAGCAATACAAGTGCTCAACCTCCCAAATCGTCACCTGAGTTGCCCTCATTTCCGAGATTCTACATAGCTACACTTTATTCAGACTAGATCGTGTGTCACCACTACCCCCTATTGGTCAGAGCTGCTCGTGTGCGTGCGTGTGTGAGGGAGCGTGAGAGGGACTGGCTCCCTTGAGCAAATGCATGGCCCATAGAGCATATACCCCTTCTACAATAACTACCATAGCTATCAGACAGTCTCCATTAGCTCGGGTAGCAGAGCTGTTTGGTTTTGGAGCAGAAGGTCTTGATGAGTTCTGTTCCACAGGTTGCACATATGCATGATATAGCTGATGTCTGTGTTGTAAGCAGTAGGTGGTTTTTTCAAACGTACCAGCATTTGGCTGCTGGGGAAGGAGGCAGCAGCAGCCAGCGAATCCATGGCAAGAATGAACTGCCTGTTATTTTATCCTGGAAACCGTGGCATCAGTAGGAATGCCACCTCCCCCCACATCCCACTCTAAATGTAATCAGCCATCTACACAAGCAGTTTCCATTTCTGTGCTGAGTACAAAATAACTCCTGGCTGAAGATGAGAAAGGGGGAGTAGCCAGTAGCTTGCAGGGTTGTTGCATTTTCACTGAAACACCAGCCCTAGAAAGAAAGGAAATTAAAACTTTTTTTTTTAAATCCTCAGCCATGACCCCCTAAGCAGGAGGGTCATGACCCCCAGTTTGGGAAATGCTGCACTTTCTCCTCCTCTTCCTCCCCAGCACATACGCATGCCATGAAAATGTTGCCCTATTGGCCACGTATAAAAATGTCCCTTAAAGAAGGCATAGAAGGTAAATGAAATCAATAAGACAGAGCAGGGAGTGAGGGGGGCCTTTCATAATCTCAGCTTCTCATATAGATGAATATTGAAAAGCCCCAAATGGTCTAATGATAAACTTTAACTAGAGGACTAGATCTGTTTTAACTAGAGATGAGACTTGTTGAATGTAGGAGCCCACTGAACGGACTATGCTGTCTCCTGTTAAGTTGGTCCTCTAGTGAAGCACTGTGCTTCTTTCTTCTCTGGCTCTTAATTCTTTTTAACTCTCTTTGACTTTATCCTTGCACTTTTCCTCCCTCTCTTTGTCTTTAGACTTCACTTTTTGCCTTCTCCTTTTCTTCATTTGTTTGACTTTCTTTCCCGAGCTTAAGATTCCCCCCAAGAGGCTAATTCACAATGAAGTTTTTTTAGCCAGCTTGATCGTCCTCTTCTACATCATCAGCTATGTCAATGGTATTTCTATAGCTTTCATTACACTCTGGGGCTCAGACTGGGTGAGCCCTGAGTCTAAGGAAAGGAAGTTCATTCTTCCTGCCTTACACAAGAGCAGTCTGCGAGATCTCCAATTGAACTTTTTTAAACCCAGAATGGGACCAAAATCTTTGCTGGGAAACGCCAGTTTGGATCCAGCCCATAAGCTAACTTTTCTTTCAGCCAAGTTCCGTGCTCTTCAGAGTGGTCAGATTTCTCACATTTGCTCCTGAACCCATCATTGAGCTTCTGGTTATTCTCTCCATTAAGCTGCTCTTACCTGGGAGATTGTGAGAAAGGAGGAGGCCCTGCAGCCTCAGCACTGCCACACTCAGAAATTGGCTGTTCTGTACGCATGTCTAGTGCGGAGATCTGTCTCTCTGGTTTGTCTCCCCGGTCTCTTCCTGCATCACCTTCACCTTCTTTGCAGAGCTGCAAAATGTTACAACGCATTCCTTTACTTGATGGTAACGTCATCTTAAAGGCTAGCTGTGACCGCCTCCTCTGTTCCCATGGGCTAATCCTCACATTTAACAGCCTTATTCATATCTTTTGGATCTATACAAAATTATGTTGTCTTATAACAATGGCCATAGTCTTTACCCACTCACTCTGAATTCACTCAATAATGTTTAATTTTCCTATCCAAGCGACTTCAGCTTTTAATTTGTCTCTTGTTGCTGCTGGGACTGTGTTTTAATTTTTCACGTTACACTTGACTCTGTACCACTGTTCTCTCTTTCTGCTTTGGGGCTGCCTTACTTTCCCTGCCTGCTCTCACTTTTAGTTGGGAAGTGCAATTTTTGCTAGCCCTGCAAATACCCAATTTTTCTGTGCAAGGTCAAGTCCACACAGTGTGCAGTCCAGTGTCGGTGTACTACTGCGCACGTTCTAGCAGAGACAACGTGTGGGTGCAAGGAAGGACAAGCCCCAGAGTTGATCCTTTGCACTGCCGCTGAGGGGAGCCCAAGCTCTTTAAATCCCAGCCCCAGCCCGGCCACCAGAGCCGTGGCCGGGATTCAAAGGGCTCTGGGCTGCCTGCAGCCGCGGGGAGCCCTGAGCCCTTTAAATCTCAGCCACCGCTGGGATTCAAAGGGCTCTGGGCTGCCCGTGGTGGCGGGGAGCCCTGAGCCCTTTAAATCTCAGCCGTGGCAGGGAATCTCTGCAGGCAGCCCAGAGCCCTTTGATTCCCGCCGCGGCTGAGATTTAAAGAGCTCTGGGCTCCCCACCGCTGCCAGCAGCTCAGAGCCTTTTGAATCCTGGCTGTGGGCTGCACAGTGAGCCTCCGCGGGCCGCATGCAGCCTGCGGGCCGTATGTTGTGCAGGCCTGTCCTAAGTATTCCTTTTATTATCCTTATTATTTTAAAGCAGTGGAAAATATGCCTGTGGAAGATGTTTGGAAAAGCAACCGCGAAATAAAGTCAAAAACCACTTCCAATTTTTCACTCCCTTTCTTCTTGTAAATGTACCTAACAACCAAAGAAAGATGACAATTTGGCAAAATATTTTCTAGCCTCACACCAATAAATGGATAATGGCAAGAGAATCTCCACAATTTTCTAGTACGTAAGGCCTATTACCCAGTAATTTGTAAATAGCATGAAATAAATCCAGTTGTCAATGCAAATTGTCCATGACTCTTTCCATTTCTCATATGTCTCTTAGCATAGCATAGCTGTATTTAATAGTCCGTCCAAGTTAGACCACAATGCTTTCTACACCATTAACACTGGTTACAATGAATACAAATGTATTGTTGCCTCTGAAAGTAAATCCTACCGATCCTTGTATCATATCTGCAGGATACGTTTGGATGAAGTGTCCAGCAGGGTCCTACCAGAGTCCTGTTTAGTTGAACATTTTCAGCAGTTATTTGGAAGCAGAAGTGAAGAAGAATATCAATTATAATCACAGTTAATACCAAGCTGAGGCTGTGGAGGGGAGCAGAGGAGGTAAAGGGACAAGAGGAAGCACAACGTGAAAATACAAATAGATTTAGAGGGATTTGCGAATTAGACTGGAATTAACCAAATGAGATTCAATACAGGAAAATGTAACATTTATATTTGTGGGAAAACCAAAGCACAGAATATAATGGGAAAGTGAGATGCTTAAAAAATAATAATGCCAAGAAAGGTAGGTGTGGCAGTAGATAGCACAATAAATATAATTTTACACAATCTGGTATGGTAGACAAATAACCTTGGGTTTTATATATAGAAAAATCAAAATATCATGGACCAGAGAGTTAATCATCCCTTTATACAGAATGGTGTGATCACATTTGAAACAGTGCATGTGGTTGTGGACATGGACATCCCAGTAGAAGAAAAGTATGGACAGCAAAGATGATTGAGAGCCTGAAAGAAATGGTCAGGGATGAAAGGCTAAAAGGACAAACTGAATGTATAGTTTAGCTAGAAGAATGAAGCTAACATAATTAATAGGTCATGGATCATTCTTACACATGCAGTACTTTACATGTTCAAAGTAATGTATGAAAATTAAGATTTGGTGTAACCAACCATCTCCAAAGATCTGAAGGGCCCCAGCATTAAAGAAAGGAATATGATTAAGGGTACCTAAAAATAATAATTAGACAAAGTAATGGAATGGAAGACTGAAAATTGAGGCTGGACATAAAAAAAACACTACATTAATCATTTGGATGAATAAACAATGAAACTTTCTTCCAAGCCCCTGGTGGGATCATAGAGCCCACATTTACCTAATCAGGGAGGCTGAAGTGAGAGGCATGTATACATACTTACATACTCTGTGACTTTTTCTTCAGTACATTAAATGACTCCTTTGGCATCAGGATTGCAGCTGAGGTGTATGGGTCTCTGATTAGCCTACTCCTTCAGAATGTTCACCAACAAATAACTATCAGTACGCCCAGTTGTTTTTACAATGTGATTTGGCAAATTACCCCCAAAGCCACTTCATCCTTATCACAATCTTTAGTATGCAAGTTTAGACTAATGTTTTGAGAACAAAAGAGTTCATCTTAGTCTCCACACAGAAGGCTCCATACATTATAAAAATGTGTGGCAGGTAAAAATGGAGGGCCTGAGACCCACTTGTGACAGCTTGCAAAGGATTCACTACTACTCTGTGTCAGCAACTCCTAAGAGGCCTTGACAAACTCACTACACCCAACACATTGCTGCCATAGTATTTATCCATAAATAGTGTCTTGTAAGGTATCAAATGTAAGCCAGTGACATGCTGGTCATTATAAGTACTGCAAGATGTGTGTATGAACAGTGTGTAAGGAGTTATGCGTACCTACTAACAAATATGTTTTAACCTATGTCACCAGGCAGAGTTGACAAACAGGTTTGTCTGCCAGACGAAGTATGTCTATTCACCTATACCTGTCTCTGATTTAAATTAAGCCTGGAAGCACAGGCACCAGCATCCTCTGGGCCCTGGGAGTACTCAACCCCCAGCTCTGCCCCACGCCTCACTCTCTACATTTGCATTGCACGTGAAGACAGTGATGTCAACATGGGAAGACATCTGTAACTAAACCACTGGGGGATGTCCTGTCTAGAATGCAAAGCCAGTGAACTTTGAGATATAAGAGGAAAGCAAGAGGACCCCATTTTATCCTGCACCTAAGGAGTAATTGGTCAGTGCAATTAAATTTATGAAAATGGGATCTCAACCAGGGTTTGATTGAAAACACTGTAAAGAGCATCTGGGTGAGACAGACTTCTTTAGAGAAGGGCTTTTGCCTGTTAAAGTTAAGTTTAGACTATAAGAAGCACATTCTACCTTTTGTTGTGTCACCTGTTGTTCTTTTTACCCTTGCTCCCTAGCTCTTAAATCTTGACCTTTGTTAATAAACATATTTGTTTTCAATATAATTAGATTACAATGCTGCATTGTTATATTGGAGCTGATATTCAGTTGAATCAAACAAGCATATGTGTGTGTGTGTGTGTGTGTGTATTGTCTCTTTGAGCACAGCTTACCCCATAATTTCTATGAATGCCTAGTGCTGCAGGGGAACTTGAGGACTGGGGGCACACACACTCTGAATTAGGGGGGGGCCTCCTTGAGCTGATCAGGGCCCTAAGCAATTGCTTAGTCTGCTTATGCCTACCGCCCACCCAGCTACCACAAGAAAGACTCCCTCTCACTGAAGGCCGGGGTGTAATACGGTGACTCACTGTCCTGGGCACCCAGAGAAAGTGTCACACCTCTCACTCCATAGTATATTAGGAGTAATTCCAGCGACATCAACAGAGTTACAGCAGCCTAAAACCAGTGTAAATAAGAGGCAAATCAGGCCCGGAATTGTGTCTGCCTTAAATAGTTCTTCTACAGCTGCCTGCAGATCACTGGCTTATGGACTCAAGTACTGAGCATGTAATAAAATGTTCATGCCTTGTTTCAATTGCCAACACGAAAATATAAAACTTGTCGTATCAGATTTCTTCTCTGCATGTAAATCTTCAGAGCAAATGCGCATTGGGCTGTGTTGATGCCAGATAGTAGACCTGGATGTAACATTAGTTCTTGGTTTTTAATAGACAAAGATTAAGTGACAAGGAGATAATATTTAAATGCTATAGTAATCACTGCAGTGGCCGCCTACTGAAGTTATATTGTGTTTCCGGGTGTTGGAAAAGGACTAGCTATTTGAATGAGAGTCAGAGACAAGAAAGGCCTATATTTGAAAGCCATGCTGTGGATGGTTAACAATGTGTCACAATCATTGAAGTTATGGATCAGGCTGAAAGGATTTTATTTTGGGTTTTTTTGTTATTGTTGGCAAGTGGATTGGTAAGTAAGCACATTGCAAAGGGGTCCATCCTGCATTGTTGACTCAGGCCGAAGTGCTTAAGTGACTAAGGAGCACGAGTCCCAATGGGAATTGGTGCTCCTAAGTCACTTGGGCACTATTGAAACTCCCATGGGCTTCAATGGGAGGTGGAACAAAAGGATCAGGCCCTACATTTTTCACCACAGAAGAGGCACACACAATCGCTCTTTACCTGAAGGCCAAGTTCCTATAGAACTCCCACTTTTAAAACTTTATTCATCTCTCTTTAAAACCACCTGTTCCAAGTGTAACTTTAGCACCCTCATGGCCAAGATGGAGTCTGCTCTGCAGACAGCTCTGGCCAAGAGAAGGCACGTGCAGGAACACAGCAAAGAGAGTCCCTTCCACCCCAGGAACACCTGTTCCAAACCCCCCTGTGTGAACACACACACACCGGAAAAGTACAATGAATATAGAAAGGGAAATATTTATTTACAGCGGGATGAGAGGAGAAAAACAACAGGGGGAAATGTAGGGGGACCAATGAAACAGAGTTGCATTCAACACCAGGCCCCACCGGCCCAATGGTATCACAGTCTGAAAGGGCAGATACTGAGCAATGTGTCTGCACACGGAGTACAGGAGTCCTAGGCAAAGTTCCAGTGGTGAGTCTTGAGTGCTCCTGGTTGTCTTCGGCACGAGTAAACTTTCCCCAACAAACCCTTCGGTGCCCTCTTCTGCCGCTCTCTGCAAAGCCACACAGAGCAACCACCTCCCCACTTAACTAGGTACAGCCTCCCTCCTTGTTTCCAAAGCAAAGTCACCCACCCCAGTACTCACGCCCTATGCAGCTCTGGGCAGCAGTGATACTGGGTCCAGCTCCAGGTTGTCCTTCTTAGGAGATTGCTCTCTGACATGCTGTTCCTCCTGGCTCCTGTCCTGGGGTGTCCCCGGTTGGTCACTCTGTCCCTCCTAGGCTTCAGCCAGGTTCTTGGCTCCTTCACTGTCTGAGGGCCTGCTTGCTGCAGCCCTTCTGTCTTGAGCTTCAGACACACACCCTGTTGCTCTTCCTTCCGTCTCTGCTGTCTTCCCCCAACAGCTAGGGTTACCAGGCATCTGGTTTTTGACCAGAATGCTCAGTTGAAAAGGGACCCTGGCAGCTCCGGCCAGCACCACTGACCAGGCCATTAAAAGTCCAGTAGGTGGTGCAGCAGGGCTAAGGCAGGCTCCCAGAAGTGGCCAGCATGTCCCTGTGGCCACTAGGCGCAGGGTGATCAGGAAATCTCAGCATGGTGCCCCCGCCCCCAGCACCAGCTCCGCAGCTCCAATTGGCTGGGAACTGCAGCCAATGGGAGGTGTGGGGGTAGCACCTGTGGGCACATAGCACACACCGTGCAGAGACACCTGGCCATGCCTCTGCCTAGGGGCTGGACATGCCATCTGCTTCCGGGAGCAGCGCAGAGCCAGAGCAGACAGGGAGTCTGCCTTATCCTCACTGCGCCACCGACCGAGAGCTGCCTGAGGTAAGCGCTGCCCGGCTGGAGTTTGAACCCCCTTCTGCCCCAGGTCAAAACCCCCTCCTGCACCCAAACTCCCTCCTGGAGCCTGGAGCCCATACCCCAACTTCCTCATCCCAACCCCCTTCCCCAGCGCTGAGCCCCCTACCATAGCGTGCACCCTGAACACCCTCCTGCGCTCCCTCCCACACCCAAACTCCCTCCCGGAGCCCACATTCTACACCCCCCTCTTGCACCCTCCAACCACCTACTCCAGCTCTGAGCCCCCTCCTGCACCCTTAACCCCTCATTTCTGGCCCCACCCCAGAGCCTGCACTCCCAGCTGGAGCCCTCACCCCCTCCAACACCCTGCTCCAGCCCAGTGAAAGTAGTGAGGGTGGGGGAGAGGGACCGACCGAGGGAGAGGGGCTGGAGTGAGTGGGGGCATAGCCTCAGAGAAGAGGCAGGGCAGAGGTGGGGTAAGGGTGTTTGGTTTTATGCAAGTAGAAAGCTAGCAACCCTACCAACAGTATTTCCTCCTTCTTGAACAATCAGCACTCCCCCCGCCCCAGGAAAAAGATTTAAAGGGGCCATGCTCTCTAAACCCCAAAGGGGTTACACAAAGCTCTAGGAGAAATGGAACATGTAAATTTTCATCACATCACTGACTTCAATGGGGCGGTGACACCACACCAGCTGAGGGCCTGCCCTGTGACTCTCAAAGCACTAAAATTCCAAAATAGGTTCATCAGCCTATGCTAAAAATCCAGCCCATGATATATAAATTAACCCACCCAATAGCAAACTCTGTCATCTTGCCACTTCAACCCAACACCTCCAGCAAAAGCCCAGGAAAATACAAGAGCCTTGCAGTGTGCCCTGAAGACAAAGAGTTTTGGACTCCCTCTCTCCAGCTATTTATAGGATGTCACTAGAATCTGAAAAACTCACAAACATGAATGGACTATATCCTCACATCATCCCTGTGAGATAGGGAAGTAGTATCCCCATTTTACACATGGGGAACTGAGGCACAGACAGATCATGTGACTTGCCTAAGGCCATGCAGGAAGTCTGTTGCAGAGCTAGGTAGAGAACCCAGATCTGCTGATTCCCATTCTTCCTCTTTAGGACTTGGATGCATTTGGGGGCGGTGATTGTATTCAGAATACAGTATCAATCAAGGAAGCTGTCCTGTAACCAGAATCCTTTGTCACAACAGATGAGATGTGGTTTCTCAGGTAGTCAAATCCCAAACAATTTGGAGAGTCAAGGTCAAAAATAAAACCTCATAGCCTACCCAGAAAGGGAGGCAGGCCCACTGGGTGAGAACCTCAGCTGGCGTAGATCAGCAGAGCTCCACTGACCTCACTGAAGCTGTGCTGACTTACACTGGGTCAGGCCCTCCACTGGTGTGTTTAAAAGAATGATTTACAATGGTTATAAAGTTAGTGGGGGAAATCATTCCATTAGGTTTTAAAGCGTGAAGTTCAAATTACTTTCCTTTTTGTCCCAGCGCAGATTTGATACATATTTCAAACTGGCAGTCAGGTTACCAGTGAGTTAGAACATGACAAAAGATGGAGCAAACAGTGAATATGTTCAGCCATAAAATCCAGCCTCAGGGGTTTACTTCATTTTGGAAAAATGTTGGGCTAGATCTTTGGCTGGTGGCTAAGCTCCGTTTAAGCCACCTTACACCAGCAACGTAGATGATAGATGTTAGCTACACTCACCCTGCCAGCCTACTTGCTCCATATTGCATCACAGCTCTTTCTTCTCTGCCCCCAAAGAGGGCTGAGAAGAGAATAAAACTCTAGTGCAGAGGGAGTCTCAGAGGGCTACAAAATAATTTGTCCTGGCATTGAATTGTAATGCTGACATCACAGCATTGCATGAATACGTGATGAAACCGTGCGCAACAAGACAACACAGACATCACAATGCAATGGCAGGCTGTTACAGTGGGGATTATTTTGCAACTCTGGACCTTTTGTCTGAGATGTCCAACTTTTCCAGGCAGAGTATCGGGAATATTTAGCACCAGAACCTCAGCTGGTGTACATTGGCTCCACTCACTTCTATAGAACTATGCTGATTTACAGCAGGTAGAGCTTTGGCCCAATATGCGCAATGCCAAGTCCAAAGCAGAACATTTTCCTTTTATTGGACACAAAAGAATATTCTTGGGACATTTTGAACGCTGCCCTGTGTGTTTGTTAGGAGTTAAATGATTCACAAGATTTTCTGTGGGAATGGCACACACGCACACATTTTACATAGTGAGCCTCACCAAAAACCCAGACACAAAATAAGCTCTTTGGGATACACAAGGCTGAAGAAGAGACTTTTCTAAATCACTTCATTTTACTGGAAACTCTGCACAACTACTCCCACACTGTAATGCGCTGTGCACTCCTCGGAACCGGCATTGTCTGAACGTGTGGTATTTTAATGAATGCTCTTGCCAAGCCAAAGGCGCTTCAGACCCATCACCTTTGTCAAGAGGACTATCCTAGGTGAACTGAAGTACAGAGTGTGTCCTCTGCTGCAAACCAACTCGCAGGTATGTTAAATGAGTTCCTATTTAAAAAAAAATATCATTGCTCTTGTGCATTTCCTGGAGTATCACCGGCACAGATTGTTTTGCGGAGGGTACCCAGGAGGGTGACAGAAAAGCCACACACAAAATCCTTTTCACTGTATGTATGGAAAAATAAGGAG
Organism: Mauremys reevesii; assembly: GCF_016161935.1. Taxonomy (NCBI): domain Eukaryota; kingdom Metazoa; phylum Chordata; order Testudines; family Geoemydidae; genus Mauremys; species Mauremys reevesii. The sequence goes on along the minus strand of NC_052624.1, from coordinate 169,383,299 downwards.
GGACAAACGAATGGCTCTCTATTATTTTGTAAGGACTTTAAAAGCAGATTCTTAGGTTTGGGCTGCATGGAAAGGAAGATTTCAGAAAAAAAAATCCTGATTCATCTTCATTATTCGGTCCCTCAACCATCCTTGGAAAATTATTATGCCATTCGGAGCTGAATTCAGCAGAAAAATGTACATATAATAACTAAATAAAATCAAACTGCTCTCCTTTCTGCAGCCCTAAAGAGAGACAGCCAGACAACAGCATGAAAAAATTGACTGTCTGGCCAAGAATGAAATTGCTGGCAAGTCTGGTTTCAACCCTGCTATTAGTTTTCCTGCAGCTGCTTCCACTACCTAAGCAGCATTGGGATAGTGCATTCTCTGAAATCCTTTTTCTAACTGGGTTTCATATTTATTCAGATATTAGCCTGACTCTCGTTAATATTTCATCCCAAAGAACTTACAAGTTAATGGTCTGTCAACTTGAAAACAAAGAGGAAAAGAGGCGAGAAATGTTACTGCTTTTAGGAATGAAACCCGGCCTCCTTCTGTGGGCAGAGGGCTTGCCAGACACAGTGGATCTGGTGCAGATCTGCTGTGCAAAAGGGGACAGGATTTAGGCAGGCTGCCTCAGGGTGGGGGGTGCTGCCAGAGTGGTGCTCCTTCAGGCTCTCTGCCATGCTGGAAGGGTCTGGTTATGCAGCAGGGTGGAGGAGGAGGTTGGAAATGAAACTGGTGAATATGCAGCTAAGTGGATTCCAGCTATCTTTACACTCATGCAGGACCCACAGATCCTAAAGCAGTGGAGTTGTTATGGCAATTGTAGAACACTCGGTAGCCACTTTGGGGGAGGAAGGGGATACGGAGTGTAAGATGGTTCCTCCCTGCCCCAGAGAGATCCCCAGTGACCATCTGTGGCTTGAGCTGTGAGATGCCATGCTCCAGGATCTGGGCAGTAAGGCCGTATTCAGATGTTATACAATGATAATGGGTTACATTTTGTTAGGGATCAATCTTGCTTACCTCGCTGGGATGTTGTGAGGCTTCGTCCATTAATATTTGTAAAGCACTTTGAGACACTGAGGTGGAAGGTGCAATCTAGGGACAGAGAAAAATTTATTATTTCATTAAAAAATAATGATCAATAACTGGACAAAAGGAACAGGCTTAAAAGATCTGAAAAAAATCTCATATCATCACCAACAAGTGTGTGTGTGCGCGTTTTCTCTCTCTCTCTCATGTAGTACTTAGCTTTCCCAGTACAGTAGGTTAGTTGATATCCTAAACAGACACCTTGATCTGGCTGAGTCACACAGGTGAGGAAGAACAATGATCTGTGTGTTCCTCGGCTATGAATTATTCACTTTTCCCTGTTAATAAAAAGATGTTTTATATAATTGCATTCAGGCAGCCAATCCTGAGGGTGTGGCTACTGTGAGATCATCACGCCCCTGGGGAATCAGATCTACTTGGCTGTGTGTCAGAGCTTCATAATACCTGAGGCAACCCAGAGCATCTTAAAATAACTTAAACACACCTCATGTCATGCCTGGCTGTCTAACCAGCCCAGAAGTGTCAGTCATTCCCATTCACTGAAGAATCACCTCAGTTGCTCTCATTCTGATCTTGTAGCAAGAATTTCACTTTTGAACTCAGAACTTCCCTTAACAGAAACCAGGGTTGTGTGCATAACCGCCTCCCCCAACCCCCCAATCCCCATCCCCTTTCAGAAGACAGGCTGCATGGAACAACACGTCCCTCATCTGCAGCATCTGGTTGTTTAAAGGAGGCAGCATAACCTGGATATTAGAGTGGGAGACTGGGAGAGAGCAAAGCCAGGACCAGTCTCCCTTCAAGTTAATGGGCTTTTTGCCATTGACTAAATGGGAACAGGATTTGACCCCTGAGGTCTATTCCCAGCTCTGCCTCAGGCTTAAAGACATTTAGGCTTCATATTTTCAAATATCTGCTTAATTGTGGGTGCCTCAGTTTTGGGTGCCCAACTAGAGACACTTTGGACCCATTATTATTTATTATAGGTATAACCCTAGCACTGAGGGGCCCTAGTCATGGACCAGGACCCCATTGTGCTAGGCGCTGTACAAACACAGAACAAAAAGACAGTCCGGGCTCCCAGGAGCTTACGATCTAAATTCGTTTTGTGCCATTTCGAGTTGACACTTCTTAGCATCTCTGAAAACCAGGCCCCACATGTCTCAGACTGAGTAGCAAAAAACTGGTGTGCTCAGAATTAGAGGCTATTTACCAAAATTGTGGGCCTCTCCCGCTCTGTCCAACTTTTCCCACCAGCAAATTAAGAATGAAAATACCCACATTTGTGACAACCTTGGATTCAAAGCATTTTATAATTGCATAGTCTCCTCACATTCAAATATACTAATTTCTTCCAGCTTTTGTTGGACTTTTACCATTTTATTTTCAGGAGCACAACATTTTGTTCTTTTACAGCTTTATTTTGCAAGCCACAGTCATGTGTATTCTCTTTTTGGGCTCTCAAGTTGTATAGACTAATACTAAACTAAGTCAATTGACAAACGGACTACCGGGCCAAAATACTGTACCGCTGCCTGTTAGAGCAGAACCTACCACTCCAGAAAATGTCTTTGTGCTTCTGTTATGTGGCTTTCAGGAAGCGCTATGATTTCCCCCAGCTTCAACAAGGTGTCTTACTACCTTCTTACCACTAGATGGAACTAGTGCTCCATCTCAGTCTTTTCAGCGGCCAGATCCACTAGGGCTTGTGGCCTGGACTTGAACACTGTAAACTCATCCCTTTGGGGCTGAAAAATGATAAACCAAAAGCTCCAGTCCTGTTTTACAAAGCAACTATTCAGTTCTAGTGAATAGTGTGTCACAGGAAACGTCTATCAATATCAGTTTATAATTAAATCATAACAACAAGCTTGTGACAAGGAGGCACAAAATCTGGAACATGCCTTTCGAAGGAGAGAGAGATGGTTTTGCCAAGCATGCCATAACACCAGCCCTTTATGAATAATTAGACTTTTATAATGAACTTTTTAGGGAGTGGGAAGAAGCTGAAGCAATAACAGGTTTTCTTAGCTTATCTTTACAATAACAAATGCTTTTTTGTTCTGTTTATGCTCTCCTGACTCTTAGGTTCCACATTCTGGCATTAGCCCATTTAGCATGAGGTAATTCTAGACCTTCTTCTGTTGTTCCCCAAATGAAGTCTCTCCTATAGCAGCTCTTCACAGAAGAGTTTGCCACAAGGCAAGTTCAAGTGATAAAGTCCTTCTATAGTTTGCAAGGCCAGCACCTTTTGTCCCAGTAGAACCAGATGAACAACTCACAGACAGTCACTGCCCTACCTTCTCTTCCTTCATCCCTACTCTGGGTCTGCGTGAGCTACTCAGAGTTCGTTCAGTCTAATCCCAGGGACCTCCATGCACCTCAGCCTGAGAGGCCAACATGTGGAGCACAACGTGGGGTAGTCCTGAAGAGAGGGACGGAAGAGAAATGGTAACATAGGAGGATTAAAGCCAGGCTGAACCCAGCTAATCTCGTCTAGACTCTCACCCTCATGATTAGCATGTCTGATGCAAGACTATTCAAATAAGAACTATCTAAATGATGTGGCAGACAGATTATTTAAAATAATTTATGTGAAATAACAGCAGGGGCCCAATCCTCCCTTGCAGTAGGGCTGCTTTGCACCACTCCACCAGTACAAGTAACTCAAAAGCCAGCATAGCTGACCAAGGAAGGATCCCTTCTATTAGCTTACAACCAACATAGCAGCTCCCCACTCCCTGCAGCCAGGCTAAGGGGCTGACCTGGGTAAAGGAGGCATTGCTGGAACATCCCTGTGCCCAGTGATTCCCAACTGCCACAATGGCCGCTTGGCACCATCAGCAGCCACAGTAATTAGAGCAGCTTTCAGCCAGTATATGCTGGGGATCTAGCCTGGAGTACTGCCAGCCCAGCATTGGGGACGAGCAAACATGGCTTAAAGCCCCTGTATTATAGCTCTGAGTGGTCTTTTGTCTCCCCATCCCCCATACCACCTCCACGTACAGTTATCACAGAATCATAGAAAGCAGAGGAGGAAATGACCAATTGGCTAACCTAGAACCTTCCTCTGTCAGAGCAGATTATTAGCACATTCTCCTGCATTTTAGCCAATCTAGTTTTAAATGCCTTAGGTGGTTTGGTTTCTACCACTTCCCTTGGGAGACTATTACACCACCAAAATAGATCTCACGGGGGGAAGTTTTCCCTGATTTTCAGACTCAGGGCTCGTCTCCACTGGAAAGTTTTGCCACTTTAACTATAGTGGTATAGTTAAACCAGACGACACACACTTTCAGTGTGGATGCAGTTATACCCATATAAAATGCTTATATTCGCATAGCTTATTCTGGTTTAGGAAGTGGAGTATGCTATACTGATATAAATTGCCTTCATACGGATAATTACTGCATCTTCATTAGGGCTTGTACCAATATAACAATTTCAGTAAAAGCATTGCACCCCAACCAACACAGTTATAAAGGTAAAACACTGAAGTACTGAACAGACTTAAATGTTCCTAGAGTGAAGTAACTTCACCTCTCTGAAATTTCCCTTCTGCTTTACGCACTACGGGCCACTCTACTCGGTGGGCCTGATTTTACAATCTTTACAAAGGGAGATGTCCCATTGAAATCAACCTGTGTGCAAGCTGAGTAAGGACTGCATTGTCAGGGCTTTTTAGCTCCCTGCAAATCTATTCTTCCTGCTCAGGTCATGCTGAACTCTTCCAGTCAGGCCTTTGTAGCTGCGGTTGCCTGCTTGAGATAATCTCTTCCATCATTCTGAACCTATCCAGTCTTCCTTCCAGACTCGTGCCACAGCTTCTGTACTAGTGTAACTATGTCAGGTAGGGGAGTGATTTTTAACTGATATAGTTATATTGATCCAACCCCTAATGTGTACCCAGTCATACCAATACAAAGGTGCCTTTTGTCAGTATAGCTTATTTCCCTGCCATATGAGAATACCAGTACAATTAAAGTGGTACAAATTTTGTATGTAGACGAGGTCTCTCTCTCACCTTCACTCCCACTCAGCAATACACATACAATTTAATGCAATACCCATAAGCTTGCAGACCTCTTTATTCTTCTCAAGTAAGCTTGAATGAAGGACACATTTATTCAAGCTTCTTCAACTCCTCCTTCTGCCCAGCTGAGTCTCAGGGTAAGTAAGACAGCCATGCGTTTCACCTCTCTTTTCAAACCTTTGTTTTGGTTAAACAGTCTGACTCAGCACTAATAACTGGGTGGCCAAGTTTTGTTCCCCAATACATTTTGGTTTCAGATTAGAGTGTATATTCCATTTCAGTTGGAAACAGAAACATTGACTCCCCAAACACTCGTTGTAGGCGATCAGGATTTTGGAAGCGTGAGAGGCATAATGTGATGGCAGAAATCAGCCAAAGGAGACACTTGGGGTATGTCTGTACTGCAGCTAGAAGCAAGCCTCCCAACTCAGGTAGACAGACTCCTGCTAGCTCGGCTCCATCGAGCGCGCTGAAGATAGCCGGGTGGATGTTCTGGCTCAGGCTCGAGCTTGGGCTCTCAAGCCTAAGGGCTTGTTCCCAGCTGCAGCATAGGCAAACCCTATTCTGTTTTCACAAAAGCTGGTTGCTGTGTCTGACCAAACAATTATTAAAGAGCCTAGGGGTGAATTAGAAAGAAAAGATAACAAATGACTTTATTAAGAGCAAAAGGTTAATTGATTGAGCTTAATTGGAACTGCATGAGCAAGAGGGAGCGGGTCCAGCTTTTTCTGGTCCCACAGAAACTCCATCCCCACAACCTCAGCAGCAGGACATTTTGTTACCAGGCTTAAATCCTCCAAACAAACTCCTATTGGCTTCTTCACCTGCAGGATGACCCAGAGGGCAGGGCACACTGGCTTTTTGGAAGCAGCTGGCTTTTAGAAATTAACCCTTTCACAGTATTGCTAACCCCAAGCATTCAAAAAGCACCAGGAGATAGGCCCCCACAAAGCATAAGATCGGCTTCAAAATCATTAGATTTTTAAAATAATAAACTTCAGATTCTTATTTGCCTCCCATTAGAGCATACCCAGGTTCACATTTTCAGGCAGCTTTTCTCTGCAGCTGTGAGGGCTAGAAATATTTTTGCTTTTTTAAACTGAAAGCTGAGATTCTTACCTATCAACTGATTTCAGGAGCTGAGGCTTTAAGAAAAGAAAAAAGTACTGTATAGCAAGATTCACAATAAAAGTCACATGATCTGGCAAGAGCTAATCGCATATGCCTCACTGATCACATGATCAAAGACGCCACCATCATACGCCCTTATTTTATGAAACCACATTTTCTCAGCCCTACAAATAGGATAAGCAACAGAATGGCAGTGTAGACAGACTGTCCATGCTTACCTCCCAGTAGGACCAACACAACCCTCGTCTCCAAAAAAACACCTTACCATAAAATAAAAGCAAAGCTAAAACTAGTTTGTTTAGAAAAATAGTAACTCTGTGCATTGATCTATACTACATTTATTTTTCTCACAAACAACAGCAACTACAAATATTCCCAGAGAACAGCGTGTTTCTCTGGGAAATGGAGGTTGCAGTGATAGGGTCTGGGGTTTTCTTTTAATGAAATTGTGACGTAGATAAGCCTCCTGAAATTACCTAAGCAGTCTGGGTCAAATGTTCAATACATAACCTTAATTTGTCATGTGTTACTTTGCACATGGAAACGCTAATGCATGCAGCTCTGTACACTATCACTTCTGCATTCAGATGATAGACTTCGCACGCACATTTTATAAGCATAAAGAGCAAATAGGTTTATACATGTGCAGCTGGATGCATAAGTGATAAAGAGGAGAAAAACGAGAGCTACTTTCCATATATTTAAATATCCATTTTTTAAACAAATGGAGACAAAGATGAGGCCCTTTGAAAATTTGACCCTCCTGTAAAATCATACTTTAGAATCCTTCTTTTTTCCCCAAATTCACCATGACAGATGCTCCCTTCTGTAGCTTGGATGGCCAAAGAAGCAGAAAGAATATCTATGACCAAGACTTCACCAAAGCAGGGAAGAAGTGGCAATGCTGTGTGCTCCTGTTTCCTCAGGGTCTTGTGTCATGGGCAAGACGTTGTTAAGACTCCACAGAAAACCTCGCAGTCCTGCTCAACCAGAAAGGGGTTGGAACTGGAGAGCAGCTACCAACCCATATCTCCTGTGTAACCCAGCTGAAAAATCCACTCAGGCCAGCATCCACTTTGGTTCTATGCCTTTCAACAGCCTCCTAGGGGTCAAGAACCAGACAGCATGGCAAACAGACCAGTAGCAGAAAAAGTAATGGGCCAATTATGCCAGCAATGCTGAGATACCAGCTTGCAAATTATACACAGGAGCAGGTACTCCATGCAGATCCCCCTAGATCTGCAGGATGGGGCAACTGGTGCAGTCAGAGGCCCACACTCCCTGTGCCCTTCATGCATGTGTGCACTGGAGCACTCTTACATGATTCTCTGCCCACACAGGGTGCCACATTACTCTGCTGCATCATAATAGGTAGTCAGTGCTCATTAAGTGCCTTGGAGATTAAAAGCATAGATACAAATGCTGAGGATTGCAGTTATTATGAATATGTAATACTATTGCAAAGGGAAAAGGATGAGTTGCTTTTCCATATTTATAAATGGAAAAAGCAGGTCATTTGCAAGCAAAATGGGTGCTTGGTCCTTTCTGTGAGTGAACAAATGTGCCAAAATGTGCTAAATCAACTGGTAAACTGGAATTGAGCTTTAGCCATGCTAGGTCCTTCCAGTTTTTGAGCTTATTCCTGCAAGATGCTGGTTGCCCTCCACTCCTTATGCCTTCAACAGGAGCTCAGAAGGCTCAGCATCTTGCATGGCTGATCCCTTAAATAATGCACCGAGGGGGGGAAATAAATTAACACAAACAGCAAAAGATCAATATTACAGCACCAAACCCTGAAGTCCCTACTCAGATTTCGCTCAGCCCTTACCCAAGGTCTTCAGTAGGGGGTTCTGCTTGAATAAGGACAAAGGAAAACCAAAGGGCCATATCTTTGGCATTTTTAAGGCTGCTTTGTGCTGTTCCAGCAGCACAAAGCAGCCTTAAGTCGGGCTTAACCAGCTAATGCATTGCAGAATCCATTAGTGCTCTCAGGCTGTGGTAGGAGATCGGATCCCAGTTCCCCAGCCTAAGGAGTGTGGCCAGGGTAAAGAACACAGGGCAGGGCACAAGTGTCCCTGCACTCCCTTGATTCCAGCATAGGCAATTGAAGAGTCGGTAGCAGCAGGATATGCCTGTCCAACTCTGGAGGCTGCTGCTCCGATTATACCAATGGCCAGCTGGCTTAAAGTCTGCTTTGCTCCCCACCTCAGCTGTGTTGAACTTTGGCCTTGATTGAGGACATAACCCTGAGCAATCACTTCAGAATTTGATCCACAGCAAAGTACTTAACTTACTTCAGTGTGTCCCTGGGCACCAATAACAGAACTAGTCCTTAATCATGCAAAACTCCCTGAAATGTATTGGGATGTTTCCCAAAGAAAGAACTGGTTAAAAACTGAGGCCTCCCCTGCATTTGCTTGCTCTGCAGCAGGCGTGAGCCCCGAACCCACGGGGGCTCAGTGGTCCCCATTCCACAGATAGGGAGTGGATAGGGCAGGAGGTAGGCTGAGCATAGTGCATTACCCCTATGCTCATGGAACAGAGTAAGTTTCAGCCTGCTCCACCCCTTTCCTCCCTTGAAGGGTGCTTCCTGGAATAGCTGCCAGTTGGGGCAGCCCTGGCGGCAGGGCTTTTGCAGGGACTGATGAGCAGATGATACTTGCCTTGGAGGATCCCCAGGATGCAGGATAGAGACATGTTGTCTATTAAAGCCTTTCTTTAAAGCCTGCCTCTCTCTCACACCCTTCCAGTGAGATGTACACTAGGAGGGCTGCTCCCTATGGAAACAAATCAAATATATAATTACAATGGAATGGGATTAAATCAAACCAAAGAGCTTAAATCAAACAGCGAAAAATTCTCTCCTGAGATGCACAAGCAGTTGTAATGACTCTGTATTTCTATAGCAGTGCAGCACTCTGCAACAGGTTAAGTGCACCAACCAAGTCTGATTAAGAAACGTGTCTGCAGCTCCCCTTGACTTCAGTGGGATTTGTGAGTACTCAGCACTTCTTTGGAAATCAAGCCATTCTAATCTTTCCTGCCCCCAAGAACTCACAATCTACGGGTCTGATCCAAAACCCACTGACATCAATAACACTGGAAAGACAATCATTCCCATAGGCTTTGGCTCAGAGGAGCAATTCAGAATGAACATGGATTGTCTTGTGGCATCAATCCTTCACTGGAGAGGCAAGTTTTCAAGACTTCTTATGAAGGAGGTGCCAGGCAGAGAGAGCCTGGAAAATGTTAATTAGGAAGTTGTTCTAAGTGTGTGCAGTAGCACAGAAGAAGGTATGATGGTGGTAGTGGGCGAAAGAGACACAGGGAGTGGCAGGCAAGAAGCTTGGGTGGAGTGTAAGGGGAGGGAAGTGGTGTAGGAGGAAATGTGGGGAAAGATTCTGAGCTTATTAAATTGCAATGCAAACTGTAAATTTTGTCCCCAAGCAAAACACCTCCATACACCTGCCAGGTCAAGCTAATAAAGACAACTCAGTATTCCGTCTCGCACAAAAAATTAATAAACAGCATCTGTGCAACAATTCAGCTAATAAACTGTAGTTTGCATCATCACATATGGAGATTGCAGCTATTCCAATAAAATATGCCTTAGATTTTACAGGGATAGCTTCTTCGAACCCAGCCTGGGTACATAGTGCACAGTACAATATTGCATCTGGTACTTAGCAGGAGTTGGGGACGGACGTGTGTCATTAAGGACAGCGAGTGCATTCTGTGATCTTGCACACATTTTTAAAGCCTCAGTGAGGCTACTCATGTGCATAACATTAAGCATGTGCATAAGTGTTTGCAGGATCATGGTATAATTGCAATTTTCAGTAGAATGTAACCGACAGATTAGATACATATATACCACAAATGCAAAAATTACTACAATACTGTCCTTTTCTCGCCATTCATCAGGGCACTGGAAAATTAGACTAACTCAAAGCTAGTCTGACAACGCTGTTTTTTTATTGTTGAATACATATTAGAAATTTGTTTTTGCAATACAGTTGAACCCGGTTATGTTGCCGGCCTAGGGGTTTGCCAAAAAGCGTCGAGATAAACGATGATCGAGATAAACGAAAACCAATATGGCGGCAATATATTAACACGTGCTTGAAATTTCTTTATGTACATGATGTGCGTTAATAAATGAGAATGTACATGCACGTGTTTTTGGAGGTTTTTTTACACAACAGCGTTGCCGCGATTTGTTTGATGAAGCGATCGGCATGCTATAAAAATGTACATACATGTTTGCTAACAACAAAAGACATATGTGCACCAACTAACAGCAGAGATTTACCAGTATACAATACAAACCACCGTCGATTCTCGATACAAACCTTTATTATATTCTCCAACATTGCAAACACAAAGATCGCTCACAAAATCACAAAATCACAAAAAACATGTGGGGTGTAGTTCGTTTTTACAAAAAGCTAACCAGTGTCAAAATTAAATTCGCGAGTCATTTCACTCTGACACAGCTCTGAAAAGTTATCTCGAGCCCCATGACCAATCGCCGGCTTTTGAAAATGTTAGTTATCGATGCCACTTCACCATCTCACTACTGTATTAATATATAAGATGCACCCTGGGTGAGGGGTACGTAAAACTTTGTATAAGACGCGTCTTATACACGTGAAAATACGGTAGTGAGATGGTGAAGTGGCATCGATAACTAACATTTTCAAAAGCCGGCGATTGGTCATGGGGATCGAGATAACGGACGTTAAGTGGCAAATTTGGCCCTCTTTTGTGCTCGAGATATTAGGGTACGGCGACATAAAAGAACCGACATAACCGATGAGAAAATGCTAAGACAAAGAGAGAATTTGGCGGTTCCACTTCTAAAACGTCGACTTAATACGATTGGCAAGTTAACCGAGGTTGAGATAAATGGGTTCGACTGTATTTATATCAACTCTAGAGACAATCAAAGACTAATTAGCAAAGAAGTAATTCAATAATTTTTCTTTTCCATTGATTGTCAAAGACATTATGTGCAAATACATGCTTTCTGTATTCATCCAGCACTAGACTAAACACTTTCTACTCAGCTTGGTTTTCAGCATCATGTTTCAGTTTATAGTTCTACTTTTCCCTGGGCAAAGTGAGCTAGGCAACACTCACAGATTCCTACTGAAAATGCTTGATAAAGTTTTTAAAAAAGTGGAAGTGATAAAAGATTATAAACTTCACACAGGCCAGATTCAGTTCTCATTAAAGTCAATGGGAGTCTTTCCATTGACTTCAACAACAGTTGAATTAGGCCCTATAACATTAACAATCTTGAAGGATTATTTCGTAAATTTTTGTACTGCAAAAAGCTATGACTGGCCACTATTTCATTTTGCAATTACTAAAGGAGGGTCTTTACCCTGAGGTAGAGAGAGGTCAATTCCTAATGCTGTGGCTAGGCAGCAGCAGATTTTTTCCCTGTGGTGCTCAAAGGCAGCTAGTTGCAAAATACATATGTGCAGTATGGCAGAGTTGCCCATATTGTAAGTATGGTAATGTACGAGTATCTTGACTCCTATATGATTAATTGCTCAGCCTCAGCACTGAGCTGGAACAGGTGTTTACTTTGTAATTTCCCTGATCCAGCTCTACTGCTGATGTAATTCAGTTTAGTGATTTGACGATCTGGCCCCATTTTTTAAGGAAAAGTGGAAAGCAAACAGGAGAATAAAAAAAAATGAAACTAAATCACAATTCTCAGTGCTGATTTACCTGCGTACTTCCCTAGCTGTGCTGTGTGTGTTAGAAGGGCATGCAATCTATGGGTCTCTGCTGTGAAATAGCCACACAAAGGACCCCGTAAGGATCAGGACTCCAATGTACTAGGCACAGTACACATATATAATCAGATACAGCCCCTACCCTGTAGAAATTACAAGCTAAAAAGACACAATAGACAAATAGACTTTTGGTGAATGTTGGAAGCCATGAGTGTGGTGGAGTGTTTTCTTCATTCAGCACATGGATGAAGTGCAAACTGAACTCTGGGAGGGAAGTATGTGAATGGACAGACAAAGCACTGCCAATTGCCAGGAAAACCCCCTCCTCCAATCCAGCCTAGAAAACCCTCCTGACTGGAAGATTTAATTGCAGATATAATGATGTAGACAGCAAATATTAAAGAGGGCAAGATGATTAGGTTTAGTCCTAGATCCTTCTCCCCGTCTTTGCAAACTCATTTGGCAAGCCCAGCTCAGGGCCACTGCAACAAGCCTACTTAGAAGGCCTTCTCCATGGTGCTCTTGGTATTCTGTTTCTGCTGAACCCAAGCTTTAGACTTCAAGCTTGAACATAAACAACTAGGTAAAGAAGGAGGCACTGATGTAAGACGCTATGTGCCCAACTTTCCACCTGAACATATGGCACATTACATCTTACAGAAATCTTTGCATCTGAAAACAATGGGGCTCTGAGCTGGCTGAGGCCTTAGGAGATCCCAAGCACAGCTTATTTTCAAAACATCCAAAGGAACTCTGTCTGTGTGTGTGTGTGTGTGTGTGTGTGTGTGTGTGTGTGTGTGTGTGTGTGTGTACACACACACGTTTTTCAAAAGTGGCTAGTGATTTTTAGTACCTCAGTTTTGGGGTGCCCAATTTGAGACACCTGAAAATGGACTGCTTTTCAAAGAGAGCAGAGTAAGCCTCCCGGAAAATACCCCATCCATCTTTAAGGTTTCTCAGGTTGGGCACCTAAACTCACTAGTCACTTTTGAAAAAGGTAGTTATTTACATAAACAGACACACATCACCACAGGCAATTCACTCTACTAGGGTTTAGACATGCCTAGTCAGGAAATGTAACTAATTGGGATATCTGAACTGAAGATCAATGACACTTACTAGCAATCACTTCATCTTGATGGGAATGGTAATTCCACTTAATTGGGATCTTTCAGTGTGATTTAGTGGTTCTTAATACTGCTTGGGGGCTTTTTGTGTCTCAAAATGGCCTCATCTGTCTGCTCCTTTTAAAACATTTTCAGTTCTTCCTTAGTAATGACACAGGCAAAACTGAGAAGAGCTCTGAACAAGCTCTACAGCTTGTCTCGCTCACCAACAGAAGTTGGTCCAAAAAAGATATTACCTCACCCACCTTGTCTCTCTAACAGGCAGAACTGGCTGTTAATAGGTGTTCAATGAGCAAACTACCTGCCACTGGGACTGTAGCAACAGATTAATTCTCTATCCCAGTACATATGGTACCGCCTACTACCTCAGTCAGGAACTCACTGTGACCTACCAGAAAGCTTTGTTAATACTGAAAAGATGTTTTCTATTAACTATTCTGTTTCATTAGGGCAAAAGGACACACCCCAGGATGTCCCAATTTAGCAAATTCTCATGTGTAACTTATGGCCATAACATTTACCATATATTTATCCATCCACCCATGGATACATCCCACATTCATATGTATAAAACCTGATTTCAAATGTATACATTAGCTGAGATGCTAAGAGTCTGCTTTAAGGGCTACCAAACTAGACACTTAAAAATAACTCCTTTAAAAAAAACTGACCGATTTTTCATATGATTCAGTAAAAGACAAATTTGCATTTGTAGTTACAAAATGAAATGTTTCCAAGTTGATAATCTGATTATTAGAATTGGGTTTGCAACCTGTTCCTCTGTGCAAAGCAACAGAAGTAAGGTAACTCAGGCTCAAGTGCCCTCTCACCTTACTTGTACCTGAAGATAAAGCATCTTCCCCTACCACAGCTGGGCAACCATTCTCAGCAGGGCTTGAACTTGGCAGGTATAAGTGGAACGACAAATCAACACTTCTGTCAACTGCTGGTTGAAAAAAAAAAAGGAGCTAAAAATCATGGGCCAATGGTAAAGAATCACAGCAAGAGTCGCTCTCTCCTAAGACTGAACAAAAAGATCAGTTAGAAACAAGAGAACAGCAATATCTCTAAAGCTTCTCTCCCTCTGCTTTAGTGCCAAGCTTCTGTCTGACTTCCTGCTACAGATTTAAAGAACTGGTATACATATCCTTAAGGATGCAGGGAGAGGAGAGTTGGAAAAAGTGAGGAGAAAGTGACAAAGTAGTGTGGGAGGTGGATGACTTCTTCTTACCTTAATTGTTAATATGTTTCTGGCCTAAAAGTAAGATAGCCCTATAATTTAATCCTAGCCTAGCATAACTACAGATGCTAGTCTTATCCTCCAGCAGAAAGTTCCATGCATTAATTATATGTTGCACTTTAAAAATCCTCATATTTTCTGTGCTTGTTGCCTTTTAATTCCGTGTCCTCTTGCTCCAGTTTAATGGGAAATGGTAAATAGGAAGGTTCAATCAACTTTCGCAATACCATTCATTATTTTAAATTCTTCTCTCTTTTCCTTTACAAATTAAACAGTCTTAGTGTAGCTAGCCATTTTTCTGTGCATAGACATCTATATGTGTATTCGGTCTACTTGTATGCAAATACCTATGCTAAATTGCTATTTGTGTTTCTGTGTAACTATGTGTGGGCAAATATCTGCATGAATCTATGTCTGTGCATAAATGTTATTAAATCTCTGAGCTGGAAAATATGTGTATGTGTCCAAAGTGTGTGGGTGTGTATAAATGCCTCCCTATATGTAAATGTATGTGTTACCACCCCCGGTAGTTGCCAGAAGAATTTAGCTCTTCATTAGTGCTTAGTTTTCTGAAGCCTGATTTTTGGAGGTTCAGTGTTTAGTCATTAGGAAGAAAAGGGGGAGGTTAAAACACAGAAGTATATTTTCCTGGAAACCGGCACGTTTCCTTTGCAACTTTTATTGGCAAACCTGGCCACCAGTGAAAGCATTCCTTGGCATTGCCTAGAAAATAATGGTCTAGCTAAAGTGGCTCTGCTTTCCTGTAGTGTTCACTTTTAATAAATAGAGTTGTTTCAGGAAGTCTGTGCCTTTTGGCTAAAATTCACGGTTCGCAACAAAAAAAGAGACTGGCCTAAGGATTCTTTTTCCTCTTTGGGGTGGGGAGAAGGGAGTGGGTGTCATTGGAGGGCAAGTTGATGGATGTTGAGGCTGGGTTGTCTGCTGTTTACTGGGTTTGGGTATGACTGGAGGATGCTGAGGTGGGGGAGCAATTGGCTGGTGGGGTATTTGGTTGGTGTAAGGCAGTTGGGCTGGGGATTCCTTGCCAGTGTTGGAGGATGAAAATTGTGCAGGGGGATTTGGACGTGGCTAGGAAGGATGGTGTGTTTTGGCTGAGTAGCTGATATATATTTTGTGACAGTGGGTTGGGAGTGTGTGTTGGTTATGTTGGTTGGAGTGTGTGTTTATCGGGGCATTGTCCAGGGTGGGAAGGGAGTGTAGGCTAGTGTGGGTTGTTGGGATGTTGGCAGGAGGTGTGTGAATATGTGTTGGGTACAGAGAGCACTGAGAGTGTCCTAGGGAAGAATGAGAGAGACAAGGTGCAGGAAGTAATATCTTTTATTGGACCAACTTATGTTGGTGAGAGAGACAAGGGTTGGCTTTACAATGAGCTCTTCTTCGGGTCTGTGGAGCTCAAAGCTTCCCTCTCTCACCAACAGAAGTTGGTCCAATACAAGACATTACTCATTACCTCACTTACCTTGTCTCTCTCATCTCCTGGCACCAGCGCCGCTGCAAAGGAGTAGGGAGGAATGGCCAGCTACGAGCCCAAGGCCGGTCAGACAGAGCCTGGAGGGGGCTGGGATCGCATAGCTCATTGAGGCGCCTGCTCAGCGACATTGCTTAGATCCTGGCTTTACTGCCACTTGCTGCTCCTCCTGGAGCGAGGAATGAGGCAAACACGGAGCTGGGGGGACAGCGGATCCTGTAGGTGGAGATGGAGGGAAGACGGCGGTGCCCAGGGACTCGAGGCATGTGTCTAACCTGGCCCATCAGGAGGCGCTCCAGCCACAACAAGCGCCTGAACCAACCGCACAGGTGGTCGCCAGCTGGGAAAAAAAAAGGGCAGAGCGAGCGCACTGGAGACCCAGAGGCTCCCAGCCCGCTGGGCGGCTGCATATGCAACAAGTCCAGCCCCAAGCCACGTGCAGGAAACGGGACATCATCGCCCAAGGGAGGGTGGGAGGTAACAGTAGCGACAGGATGTGTGCCCTGGACGCCTCTGGCGAAAGGCGTAAGAGATGGGACTGTAATCAGCTCAGTAATGGGAACTGGGACTCGTGTAAAAAAGCAGATGGATCCTGAGGGGGGGGATATGTAGGAGCTGCTTGGAGTAGCCACAGGAAAGGAACACCCAGCGTAGAGACTCAGTGTATCGCTCTGTCAGGCGATAACATCTGAACTTACTGCTTCCATCTCGGCTTACTTTCCGAGACTCCGGTCTCAGTGACTAATCCTCTAGGAGTGGCACTTGGCAGCATCCCTTCCGCAGGTTGTGAATTTGCAAATGCCTGTGAGGAGCGTCCAACTTCCCCAGCAAATAACTCTGAGAGAGACCCGCCTGCTTTGGCTTGACTGACTGAAGCAGGGGTGCTTTAAAACAAATCAGCCAGTATTCGTTTCCAAACTGGTGTGTGTGTGTAAACCCACTGACTATTGACTAACATAACCAGAGACTGACTGCAAGCTTTCTTTGGTAGCCTACCACTGAACTGCCTGCCTGTTATCCACTGACTTGCTAAACGCCTATCACTCCCAGCCATCGCCAGCGGGGAACTGTCGCTTCATTCTCACGTAAATAAACAACTGGAAACAAATAAGTCTCTCCCTTCCCCACCCCCTGCCCGCAATAGGGGGAGGAGAGCAGCAACCGCCCAATGGCTCAGTGCTACTTGTCAATGTGTATGTTCAGCTACGAGATGCCGGAGAACCCAATGGATTCGTCCCCCTCCACCTTTTCTGCCTCTCCCTAGAGCTTTTGAGAGACAGAGAAAGGAAGTTAGCAAGGAAGGAAAGGGAATACAAAAGAGACAGGAGATGGACCTTGAAGAGAAATAGGAGATAAATTCAGCCCTGGATATTTCTCATCTTTTAAGGAGAGACGTAATTTCTCATCTTCCCCCAGATATTAGCACTTTGCAGATGCCAAGGGTTAGAAAACTCACTGGGTTATTATTTCCCCTAGGAACTTGCATCTTTTAAGTTATTAGACTTGCATTTTAATAGCTAAATAAATAATTAAATAAAAAATTAAAAATCCTGGATCCCATAGGCATTTTATGTGTTTTAATGATCTATTCATGCCATTATTCAGTCTCACACTATTCTTCAGAGAACAGTATTTTTATAGAAAACAAAGTAATATTTTGCCAAGACAACTATTGTGGAAAAATGGGAAGCACCGTTTGCAAAACAATGTAGGGTCTTGATTTTTCTTTGTAGATTATTAATTGTATATACGTTGTAGATTTAAAATACAAGTTATTCCGTTTGTGAAATAAGTCACCAATTACTGTCATCAAGCTAAAATGAAAATTCACTTTTTCTTCAACTGGAATAGAAAGCCAAATGATGCAAGAGGTTTTTCATTATTATTTAATTCAGATGATAAACTAAAAAGTTTTCCCTGGATTCAAAGACTATCTAGCTACACACTTACAATGAGCAATAAAATAATCAAATTAGCTAACGCTCATTAAATTTGATTACTTTGCCGTTAAAACAGACTTTCTCTGGAGTTCTCGTGCGTTAATTTTGTGTGCAAAGATGAGAAATAATGTATTTGTAATTATAGGAAATTACCTATTCTTAGCAGCAACATAGATCGATTTGAGCATGTTTAATTGGGACAATAGGTTTTCAGCTGCTGAACCACAGTATATTTTCACCCAAATGGACTGCACTACCGTTTGAGAAACATGGTGGAAATCCTTATCCTGAGATTCAAGGAACCGGGATTGGATAGGGAGATAGAGGTGTGAATTGCAGAGATACTGACGTGATGTTAAAACCGAGAGAGAGAGAAGTGAAGCTCTGAGTAGGTATAAACATACATAGCCTCAGGCTGAAAAACATTTCACCTCTAGGTCTTTGAGCGAAGAGGAACCCCTTCAGCAAATTGTTTGGATCCACCTGTTGGCTTTAACCACTTTAAATGTTATTCCTTCACCGGGTTGCTGTGATATTATCTTTCCATCATCTAAATAAATAAGGTTAAGAGCAAATGCAACAAACGCCCCCACAATGGCTTGACTGCCCTTTGCACAGCTTTTAAAAGGACGCTGAATAGTTAATTCCGAGAGGGATTTTGGTGCCACAATATACACGATTGTTAACCTTCCTCAAACGATTTCGTTTCTGTCCCACAAACCAAAAGCTTACCCCAAAATGTTACTCTTTCATCTAGAGGCCATGGTGGGTACGACAATAAATAACAAATAAACAAGTCATCTGAAATTCATTTCTGTCCTGCACTTGAGTATGTAAAACACAAACACAAATTACTTTTCCTGGATTGTATCCAAAATTAAACCAGTCAGAAAACTGATCTTTCTGCTTCTATAAAACTGTTTTTGCTAAAACTATTTGCGCGTGCCAGTTACTAGTTTCACAATGGCAATTTTTGTACCTAAAGTAGAGAACCACAGTGCTGCTGCTGTCAGATGTGTAATTTAACACACATTAGTTATTGCATCACTTCACAGTAATGTAAGCGCGTAGCTATTGCAAAACATATTAGATGCAATACATTCGGGATTAAATAATCCCAATAAAATAAATAATAATCAACTCACTTCAGAACCGTGAGCATTAAACGTACAGTGTCCTGTTACATGTATAAATCACCGAAATATAGGCTTTTTTAACACAACAGTACAATGGTTAGTGAAAATGAATGTGAAATACGTGGAAATCGTTTTAACTGCAGGTAAAATCGTGGGAAACGCTGGATGACCTGGGTTCTATGTATATGCGTTAAAATGCTATTCTTTCTAGTCAAGCAAGTGAGAGATTTTGAAGACACAAAATGTCGAAACTACATCGATACTAATGAATAGGACAATGCCACTGAGACGATTAATTCGTCAGTATTGGGGGAAATGTAGAATTGGATACGAGTAGGTGAAAGGATTCCAGAAGATCAAACACAACAGGCAAAACTGAATAATATAGTCAACATTAAAGGATTTATGTTTATTACAAAAGTAGAACAGTTACATCCGAGTATGAAATGGAGGAAAGGTAAGAACATATCAACTTTTTTTCCTTTTCCATCACTTGTTTTAATTACCAGTTGATTAATTATTCGAGAGAAAAGGTTTGACTTAAAATACTACCAAGCAAATCACGTTCCCTTAACACCTTCACGTCTCTTCTACCTGTTGTGGTTTCGAGAGCAATCAATCACTGTAAAAAGTGAGGAAATCAATGGAGCCAAAAGGGTCTTGTGACTCATCTTCAGAGTGAAAGTTTGTCACAAACCCAGGGGAGTGTGAAACTCATCTCTCACAAAACACACGTACTCAATACCATTTTTCCTTAACAAGTTCCCAAACGTCTGCACTTCAGCTTGTTCCTATCAGCTGACCCACTGCCACGAGATTGTAGAGGTAAAAAGCGGCAGGCTAAGAAAAGGGGGTGTAGGATTGGATTTCAGTCCAACTAGTATCTTTAACAGCTGTCATTGTTCAACGCGCAAGAAATTAACCATTTCCATTAACAATTTTCAAAAGTAAGAAAAATTCTCCTCCTCGGTCTTAAATCCACTTCAAATGTTAATCCAAACATTTCTTTACAGCACAAATATTATTTTAGCCATTTAAAAAGAGTTGGTCTTAGAAGAAATTAAGTCCTTATAGTCGAACCGTTAAACAATTTTGAATGCATTTATTTTTCTCTTGTCAACAACACACCTGTTATGCCGCTGATTCCGCGGTCTGAAATAGCTTTCATACAAAAGTATGCTCGCTCGAGCTCGCTCTCTCAAAAAAGGGGGGGCTTAACCTCTCACACCCCAGCAGGTCTGTAAAAGATTACCTGAACAAGCCGGTTACAGGCAAGTACAAAGACATCTGTCTGTGTTTATAAACAGCACGGGCAGCAGGCGCTTTCTTTGCAAACTGGCAGAGGAAAGCCCTTCGTGGCTGATTAATAAAAAGGAGCTTTGCAGGACTCGTCAAAAGCTTGTCAAATGGAAGAATGGAATCCCTTCAGAAACGTTTGGTCAGGCAGCTGCCTGGAAGGAGGTTGGTGGTGGTGAGGAGTGGGTCTCTCTCTCTTCCCCCATCCCCTTTCTCCCTCCCCCTTCTCCCCTTTATCCTGCCTGGTGTGAAGGTGGGAGTGGGTGGGTAACACCGATCTTCCTTTGCCATGGAGCAGCAAGTGAGCTCTGAGCGCGTATATACGTGTGGAAGTTATCTATGTCTAGATCGCTCTGAAGAAGGTAAATGTATAAGAAGGGGAGGAGGGTGTTTGAGAGGCGAGGAACATATATCTGTATATCTGAGCAGAGGCTGTTGAGAGTGCGGGCAAACGAATCATCTATATCTGGGTGCATGTGAAAAGTTGTGTCCTCGGAGACAGTACATCTGCACAGAGGAGTAGGCCAAGGGTTCTCAAACTGGGGGGGCGAGACCCCTCAGGGGATCGTGAGGGTATTACATGGTGGGGGGGTGAGCTGTCAGCCTCCACCCCAAACCCTGCTTTGCCTCCAGCATTTATAATGGCATTAAATATATATTTAAAGTGTTTTAATTTATATGGGGGGTCGCACTCAGAGGCTTACGATGTGAAAGGGGTCACCAGTACAAAAGTTTGAGAACCACTGGACTAGGCAAATGTGTTGAGAGAAATACATAGGTATGAATGCACGACCTGTATAGGAATGTGTGTGTGTGTGTTTAATGTGTCCATTTGCAGGCCGGTGTAGGTGGATAGTTACTGATCTCTACGCTGTGTGTGAGAGAGGGAGAAAGGCTGGGCCATGCGTGGAGAGCGATCGGTACTTGCGCGTGTGGGCGAGTGTGTGTGGCCAGTCCCAAAGCTGGAACCCTTGGGGCTGCTGCTGCTGCTGCTCCAGGGTGTCCCCCCCTTTTCCTCATTCACGGCCCGGCTCTCCCTTCTCATTGGCCGCCCGGCCTCGGCGGGGCGGAGCTCCGCAGCCGGAGGAGAAAAAAAACAGTAAGTGCGTAAAAAAGTCCTCGCCTTGGTGACGGATGCTCAAAAGTTCAGAAGTTTTTCCAATGCTTCCCAAAGCTGCCCGCGACCGAAAAAGAGACTGAAAAAAAAAAACCCACCCAAACCCAAGCTGACATCGGTGGACCGGGAAGGTGGATATTTGTAAATTCCCCCTAGAAAGAAACAACCACTGTTGTCCCCTCCTGGGCAGAGACAACTTGTTGCCGATCGCGGTGGAACCAGGCGCTGGGAGCCGCTCGGCCCAGGGCGTTTGTTTTGGCATTTGGAAGTGGCTTTCTCCGCGGCGAGTACTGGTGTGGAGTGCGGGGCTTTTGCTGGTGCCTTTTACCGGCCGAAGAAGAGGCGGCTTTTTTTTTTCCCCTCCGCTTTTGTGCGAGGCCGGGGGGGTGACTGATCGCCGGCTGGACCTCGGTCTGGAGGGGCTGGGGGGGAGGGAGGGAGGGAGGGAAAGTTGTTTGGTCCGGCGGGGAGGGTGGGGGAAACTGACGGGAGGACATGCAGGCTCGCTACTCGGTGTCCAGTCCCAACTCCCTGGGAGTCGTGCCTTACCTCGGCGGGGAGCAGAGCTACTACCGGGCCGCTGCCGGAGGGGGCTACACCGCCATGCCGGCCCCTATGAGCATGTACTCGCACCCGGCCCACGAGCAGTACCCGGCCGGCATGGCCAGAGCCTACGGCCCTTACACCCCGCAGCCGCAGCCCAAGGATATGGTGAAGCCCCCCTACAGCTACATCGCCCTCATCACCATGGCCATCCAGAACGCGCCGGACAAGAAGATCACCCTGAACGGGATCTACCAGTTCATCATGGAGCGCTTCCCCTTCTACCGGGACAACAAGCAGGGCTGGCAGAACAGCATCCGCCACAACCTCTCGCTCAACGAGTGCTTCGTCAAGGTGCCCCGGGACGACAAGAAGCCGGGCAAGGGCAGCTACTGGACGCTGGACCCGGACTCCTACAACATGTTCGAGAACGGCAGCTTCCTGCGGCGGAGGCGGCGCTTCAAGAAGAAAGACGCCGTCAAGGACAAGGAGGAGAAGGACCGGCTGCACCTCAAGGAGCAGCCCCAGCCCCGGCAGCACCCGCAGGCCGAGCAGGAGGGCGGCGGGGCCGGGGGCGCGGCGGGGAGCGGGGCCGGCCCGCAGCAGCCGCCGCCGGTCCGCATCCAGGACATTAAGACCGAGAACGGCACCGCGTCCCCCCCGCAGGCCGGCTCGCCTCCCGGCGGGGGAGCGGCCGCCCTCAGCAGCGCCGTGCCCAAGATCGAGAGCCCGGACAGCAGCAGCAGCCTGTCCAGCGGCAGCAGCCCCCGCAGCAGCCTCCCCTCCAGCCGCTCGCTCAGCCTGGAGGCGCCCGACCCGCAGCACCAGCCGCACCACAGCCAAGGCTTCAGCGTGGACAACATCATGACCTCGCTGCGGGGCTCGCCCCAGGGCGCCAGCGAGCTCGGCTCCAGCCTCCTCGCCGCCTCCTCCGCCTCCTCCGCGGCCACCTCGGCCCGCACCGGCATCCCCCCCGCGGTGGCCCTCGGCAGCTACTCCCCGGGCCAGGGCTCCCTCTACAGCTCGCCCTGCAGCCAGGGCGCCAACCCGGGCAGCGGGGCCGCGGCCGGGGGCACCTACCACTGCAACATGCAAGCCATGAGCCTGTACGCCGCGGCCGCCGCCGCCGGGGGAGGCGAGCGGGGCGGCCACCTGGGCAGCAGCGCGGCCAGCCCGGTGGAAGACCCCCTGCCCGACTACACCCTGCCCAGCAGCAGCAGCGCCTCCTCGCTGAGCCACGGCAGCCTGAGCGCGGCGGCCGGCCACCAGGAGGGGCACCACGCCGCGCACCAGGGGCGCCTGGCCTCCTGGTACCTGAACCAAGCCACGGCGGCGGGAGACCTGGGCCACTTGGCCAGCGCCGCCGGCTACCCCGGCCAGCAGCAGAACTTCCACGCGGTGCGGGAGATGTTCGAGTCCCAGCGGCTGGGCTTGAATAACTCGCCGGTGAACGGCAATAGCAGCAGCTGTCAGATGGCCTTTCCCTCCGGCCAGTCTCTCTACCGCACCTCGGGGGCCTTCGTGTATGACTGCGGCAAGTTCTGACCCAGCAACCAGGCCAACCTTCAAGCAAGGACTAGAGCATTTCTTTAACAAACCAAGCCGCCTCCTGCAAGCAGCGAGCCCCCGAGCGAACTCTCACCTAGTTTGGACAGAGACAGCCCCCCCCCCCCCCCCAATATAACTAAAAACTAAGTCATGCCTTGGTTTGGTAAAAGGACAGTGTTACTCCAAATAACACGTAAGTTTTTTATGGCTTTTGAGAAATACTCTCCCCCCCTCCCCCATCTCATAAGGTATTATTGTGCCCTGTGTTTAAAAGAGGATAAAAATATGCAGTATAGATTACAAGCTCCTCCCCCCCCCGCCCCCGAAGGACTTGTTTGAAAATGTAAATTGCGACATAGTAATTTATTTTTAATTTGTAGTTGGATGTTGTGGACCAAACGCCAGAAAGTGTTTTCCCCCCTAAAACGGACATTACAATTGCCTGAAACGTTGATATTTTTTTTCATTACATATAAAAAGGGAAACTGTATTAATCTTATTCTATCGATTTTTTCTTGAAAATATTCTGAGGTATTGCATTGTTTGTTTATTAATAAATTACCATTCAATTGGAATACCTGACACGTCTGGATACTTTCATACATTTTTTTCAAATCAAAGACTTCATGGCTAACGTTGGCGATGGAACAACTCGTTCCCCTCCGCACAAATCCCAGCGACCGCTTAGAAACTGCCAGCTCGGCCTTTTTCATTCTCTTCTGCAATATGTTCCACTTAGTCAGCTTGCTTTATCCGCTAGGAAAAAAAAATACTTTCCCATGGCAGATGTAACTTGGCAAATAAACGAACACGTTTTCTTAGCAATGATTAGACAGGACCTGGGAAATATTTGACCATACATAATAGTATTACAATATTCTATATTTAATATATGCCTCTATTGCTTATAGGGATATCTTAAATACTGTCTCCTATATATGCAGTTTTCCCTCTGGGTAGTGTGTGTCTGTGTGTGTGTATATATATATTTATTAATTCTATTCTATTACAATATTCTATAGCTACAAGTGTGTGTGTGTGTGTGTGTATATATATATATACACACACACACACACATATATGTATATATATATACACACACACACTTGTAGCTAATCGACATAGTACAGATTTTTGAGAGACATTCTATAATAGATCTCTAAATGTAATGAAATAATATAAAAGACCTGTGCTCTATAGAATTAATAAATATATATACACACACTAAACAGGTTATGTAATATACATTTTAAAAGTACATTTTTAATCCTTTGTTGTATAAAATTAAGCTGTTATTTAAAAAAAAAAAATCAGTCTCTTCCCTTCCCTGCCAACCTCAGGCCAAAGCTATGCCTTTTTTTCTTTTTTTTTATATAAAGAACGTTGCAGCTTTGTTGGAAATAACTAGCTGTTCTTCTGAATAAAATTATGTTAGGAGGACTTTATATGGGAGAATTGTTCTTACTTATTTTTTTCTTTCCGACCCACCATTTCTTTCTTTCTTAACTCAAAAGAAAATACCAGGGTAGATGACTATTCCAGAGGGTGATGCCTTGTCAGATAAAGAATCTCGCCTTCTGGACAATTTACAATTAGATCTTAGGGGCAATCAGGATCACCTTCTCCCTTTGTAAATAACTAAGAAAATGTAATAAATTCATTAGCTTAGAATGAGCCGCCCTGTCAGTCAGACTTTGGAAGACGATTATTTGATTACAGATATTTAGGGCCTAAAGTTTGCTTTAGATAATACAGTTTCCTATCAGCCGTTCTTATCTAAAGGCAACACTTAGCAGTAATTGCTGTTGCATTGTTAAAGATTACACTGTAAATAAATAAGGTAATTTCAGTAAAATCTTTTTATGTGGCTTCTGGGTCGCCTCTCCAAAGCAATAATCTAAAATTCAGAAAATGTTATATACAGCTCGGATAAACGGCTCGATTTTTTTCGCATAAAAGTGGTTTGGAATATATTTAATACAGCCTCCTACACGCTTATCCTGCCCCCCATCCTTTACTGGCTCTAAACAGCTATTGTGTATATATTTACCCAATATAGTTTAGTCGATAAAGATGAAATTGAGATAAAAAGATTTTGTTTGTTGTAAAGCACAGCAACAATCTAATCTGTTTGCCGTTTATTTTTCCCCATCAGAAGCGATACAAAATGTTGCACAGCAAAATTCCTAGGCTTGTTAACTTTAATACTGAGAAAGTGACGCTTACTAATTTTTAGATGGGAGTAGCTTGATGTTTAAGCACCCCCAAGGCTTTAAACAGGTGCCGATTATTTCGTGACATAAATATTTTTATATTTGTAGCCTAGGCTGACCAGAATGAGATCAGTCCCTGGAGGAAGCGATTCTTTGACTTACTTAGAAACGGAGGGGTAGTGCTACTCTAGCTTTTCAGCTCTTTCTGTTTTAAAAGCAGATCAGAAGCATGGCGGCAGCAGCAAAACTGTGTTTACCATGGAGCTGTCTGTATGGTAATTTCTTTGACTTTTTCCATTTAATTAAGTTAATTACAGACTGTAGCGAGATAATTGCCCGTGCCATTTGTCTGTTAGACTCTGTTGCTTGTGATTGCTATTGTTTTAGTTGGTTAAAACTAAGTTCCAAAGTCTTGAGTTGTTGTCTCAGCGGTCTGCAAAAATAAAATGTTGAGGGGGGAATGCATAGCAAACCAGTGTTAGCTTTGATTGTTTAATCACCCGGTGGATTGCGAGCGGGGTTAATCGGAGGGGGAGTCTGAACAAGCGTAGGATAATTATTCCTACTGTCAAAGCAGCCCAGGGGCTCTAACAGAGACGACCAGCTTGGCCCATGAGTGGCTAAGCACCAACGCCTGGTGAACAGGGCTATGCTCTGTCTCTCACCGTCTCTCTGAAAATTGGCGTTGCTGACTTCTGTGAGCTGAGCCTGCCTGATCCGGGCTGTTGTTATTAACCATTTACTCATCAATTGCCGCCTTCTTTTGTTGTGAAGACACACGTGGGCTGAGGAACACAGCCACAAGTAGAGAGATCAGAGACATTTCATTCTTCACGCCTCACAGATAGTTGGACTTTGCCTTGCGTTCCTAGCAGCCCCCCCTTCTTTAAACAGGAAAAAAAACAAAAACAAAAACAAGAGCTGATGTTTCAGACGTTTATTCTGTGCTGCTTCTTTGGGCTGTGTGACCTGATTGTGCATTAGATGGTAGCAAATGAAAACATCTCAGTCAGTTATCGGGTATTTCCATTGATTTGTGTGTGCCCGCGCGCAGTTGTAATAAATACAAGGCGCTGGTGGTGTTGCTACAACGCGAAGGCAAATGGCTCTCCCTCATTTCGTTTAGGAAGGAAGAGGTGCATTTGCTAGCCACACACTTTTTGTAAAGCGCAGAAAATGAGGATGTAAATAATATTAGTGAGTACTTAGAGTCTCCGTGGTAGACAGTGACTCAGAGCAAATTGGCAAAGGTTACCTCCATAGACAGCTAGGTAATATAATTAGGTGCTCTCCTACTGTTGATCAGCTGTTCTGATACAACTTTCAACCTAACATTTAGAATAACGATGGGAGGGAGGCAGGGAAGTAAAGAGTTGCTTTTGGCCTGTGCTACGTTGCTGCTGGTAAAGGCTAAAAGGCTCGGAGACGATTGGGAGTCTTTGTTAGGAAAGTTTCTGGATTCTGGCAAATGTTGACAGAGGTTCTTCTTTGCAGTTTGCTGCGTTTCCCTCCTTGTAGGCAAACATCTTGCCTTTAGGACATAAACTTCCAGCAGTTCAGAGAGGGAGCCCAGCTCAGAACAAGCGATCACCCTTGACGTTCATTCAACCAATAATAGATTATTTCCACCTCCCCTCCCCGTGAGAAATAGGAAAAGCAAACCATACATTCTTATTATACACGATAACCACCCAGTAGCGATCGGTCTGACACAAGCTCGAGTAGAGATGAGTATCAAACCCTGTAATGAATTTGCGAGGAACTGGATTCAATGAAGCAGATGAAAGATGCATCTATGAACCCCTTGCATCTGTGGTGTTATCCTTCAAACAGAGTGGGCCATATTCTGCACTGACATACATCCCGGGTATTTGCATTAACTACCTACTCAACACCACTGAAAATGGTTAGCTCAACGTTTGTGTCAGTATTTTTAAGTTAAAACTAAATTTGAAACCACTGTTAACTGCTTGCTTTTCTCTCGGGGAAAAAAAATTCTTGTTTTTTGACCCTAGATAATATTGTATTTTAGCTGATTAAATATGATTATTTCCTAATCCATCAGTTAAACGAAGCCAAAATTAATTTTAAATTCCATTAAATAGAAAGGGAAAATGCTCCTTTCCTAGATAATTTCCCTCTCTTATCTTAAAAAAAAGTTTGTATATTTTTCTCACAGAGAAATGGCGTATTTAAATAATTTAAAAGCCTTGTTGCACATATTTACATTTATTTACCCACACATGCCAGATAAGAATAAAACTAAACTGGAGGGTATATCTTTGTTCAGGATGCAATATATTTGTTAACATTATCTCGAAGCTTTACTGAATACTCACGAAGTGCAGAAAAACGTTTCAAAGGAAGTTTGAGAATATTTTTTTCCATATGTGGACTTCAACGTCATAATCTTCGCGTGTTATTAGTAACCCTTGTGGTTTACATCTTATTCAAATCCTTTTTAGTTCCAACAACAATCTCTCTTTTCTTTTGTTCTCTCTTCCCTTCCTCCCCCCCCCACCCCTCCAAAAAAATGCTAACGCGTAATTAAGCGAACATTCTGTTTATAGAAAGCCACCTCAAGACTTCAGTTATTTCGTGTGTTTCAAGTTACACGTTCTAACATGGGCCCATATTTTGTGGCTAATATTTTTAATGTAACCAGGTACTTAGCATTAGGCTATAGGAAACAGTGTATTGTTCCGGATAACACCTGGACGCTAGTTATGCATTGAATAAGACAGCATATGTGTCATATGGAGGTGTGAGTGAGAGCGTGTTTATATGACTGTTAGAAATACTTGCTCCCATGGCAGTGTATTGAGTCGTAGCGTGCCCTCCAGGTTTGTCCAGATTTCATTGATTTTTTTTTAGAAGGAGGAACTTCTCATTTAAAATTTCCCCATTGTTTTAGTTGGTTCATTTTTGTTCTCTTTAAGGTTCATTCGTTACTGTTCAGTCCATTGCCCGGTTTTTAACTTCTTATTTTTAAGCCGAGTTCATTAATAAAATAAGTGGGTCAAATAAATGTTGCGATTCTTGGTAGGTGCTTGAAGCATATGTTTGTGTGTGAGTGACACAGAGATGGAACTAGGATATGGCTTTATCAGGGCGGGCGCGAGAAACCTGCTAACCAAGAGCTTTGTATATATGAAAAGGCATAATGCGACCGCTCACCTTTTTCCTGGCTGGAGTAACAGATGTAGTGGAATCGGACCATTTTCTGTGCTGTCCCAGAATCTTCCTCCATCATTTATCTGTCGCTATTCCAAATAGCCTCTCTCTTGCCGGTTACACCAGCTGTCTGTGTGTTTGCAGAGGCTCGAGCTCAGGAGTGTTTTAATGCGCTGGCAAATACGCACGCAGGTAGCGCGGTGGTGGGATGAATTGTGTCCCTCCAGCTCTAATTCTGATCAGGCTCATAAAGCCATTCTCTTCTTTCCAAAGTCATAAACAAACGTCGCGTTAGGTCGCGATTGATGGTGTCTCGTGCCATAAAAGCCGGCCAGGCCAGGAAGGAATAAAATTCAATCAGAGCTGCGGCATCATTTTTCAGGGGGATGGAAAGACAGAAAGGGAGACGGAGGTCAAGGGAGAGGATGTCACCATTTCACAACACACCGGAGGAGGGAAGAGTTAATGAGCTATTGTTTTTATCAAGTGGAGTCTAATTTAATCAAACAATCGCTAGATGAGTGGGGGAGGGGTGGAAGACTAGGCCTGCGAGTTTTAAATCCCAGCTCTTTGGGTATTAGCACCTCTGAGCCCACTCTTACCCATCTTTACTCGGGTGGGTCCTTTATTCAGTGGGGGCTAAAAGGGTGAGGAACGTGTTGTAGGAGCTTGCAACTCTCTAGTATAAGAAAGTCTGGCTGTGTTAAAAGTGTATTAATCGCATGTTCCTGGGGAAAATAAGTCTTAATGAGCCAAAGCGTGATGATTTGTGGGGTCAGAAAACTGGATGGGGGCTTATCAGGGATCGTGAAGAACAGTTCAGTGATTGATATAAAGAAGAAAAATCATGTTATAATTTGTTTTAAAATGGCCCACTGGACAAAACAAAACCCTACACAAATCATCATGTGAATGTTAAGATTTTTTGGCTTGCTGGTGGAGACACTGCTCCGTTTTTGTTTTCTTTAAAACAAAACAAAACCTTCACTCCCTCCCACCATTGCGTTCCCTTAGCTATTAACATAATTTTGGATGAGCTGTCCTGGTTTTAGCATGGGTGAGTTGTGCTAGGTCCGATTTTATATTTGCTCGATCCATTTGACAAAGGCTATTTGAGCTGCTGGGCCGAGTTTTCCTTCAGGGTCATGCCGGTGTAAACGGAAAGCAGAATTCGGCGCAACCAATTAGAAATAATGGGATGGGGGGGGCTAGTTGAGGGAGAGGTTTAAGGGTATATACTGCACAGCCCGTAGTGCAGGCGTCACCGAGTTCAGGACACCCAGTCTATGAAAAATCCGTAGAGGACGAACAAACGAGCTGACGGTCCATTTGTGGGTTGATTGGGGTCTTTTGTTTGTTTTGTTTTAAAGAAAGATTGAAACGACAAACGTTAGCAAAGCGATGAGTGTAAAACATTGAAGAAAATGGACCAGACCCGCCTCACTGAAACAAAAAGCCGTGCACGAAGCATTCTTTCTTGGGTTACATTTATTTCCAGACATTCTATTAGTTGCTAGGCGGAGCCCTTCTGTTCTGTATTATATATATTATATATAATGTGTTTACTTGACTATTTCCTCTGACTGACTTGAAATTTGCTGGCATATTGAGCATATTATGGCAGTGCTCGGGTGAGTGCTTCCGCACCGATGCCCAGGCACATAGGTCCAGGCTCTGGGTATGTGTCTCCCACAGCTCCAGCCCAGCGTGTTGGGAGTGAGACACTGCCATTCCAACCCAGGGAGTCTCGTTCCAGTGCCTGCTTTATTAACTGTAACAATGACTACAACAATTAGTTTGTCTCCGCCAGAAAGGCGAGATCTCCAGCTCACTTTCCTCTGGACTGAAAGCGGGTTAACTATGTCCAACACACTTATTGCTGCTGAGACAAGACCCGCGTTCCCCTGTTCCGTGGGCGGCCCGCAGGCCTGTTTGAAGCTTCCTAGAGTTGCAGCTAGTCTGCAATGCTGCAGAGAAAAAACAGCCCAGGCAGGGCCCGGGCACACGCTCAATGCCTAGCCCTGTCTCTGAACTCCTGCTCATCGCTGCGGGGTTCTCCTTGTGCAGCGGCCCTCTCTGGATTTTCCTACATCCTGACTAGTGTTTTTCCCGGAGCGTAGTGGGGAGAGCAGGAAGAAAATGGTGCGTGTTTACTCTCTGTCGTCTTCCCAAATCAGACATGTAGGAATCTTTATTTTGCAATATGTCGTCTTTAGTTTTGTGCAAAAGAACAAATGCATGTCTCAGCCACTTCTGCCTGCAAAGGCCACAGCTTGTAGGTCGCCGGCTGGATGGGAATTGGGTGGTCGGCAATTTTTTTGCCCCCTAAATAAACACAGCTTGAATCGACTTGGGTGGGCAGAAGGGAACAATTTGTGAGCCAGGGAGCGAGCTCTGGGCAGGCAGTTGGCCCGAGACTTACCTGCTGGAGACTTTCACCTGACCTTTAGCTGTCAAGGGGCTGCTCAATATATTACCCTGAGTTCAGCTCAACTTTCTTTAGACTGATTTCAGCAACAAATTAAAAAAAAAGACAGAATCCCTTCCCCCTTTACCTCTGGGGAAAGAAAGCAGGAAAACCAACACATTTAGAGCCATTAACTCTGAAAATAGCTGCATTTCCTGGAGTATAAAAGAAATTCAAATTATTGCACTCATGATTGTGGCCAGGATATTATTACACGTATTATTATATGAATATACAGAGCATATCACTAAAAATGCATGTCTGTAAAAACACAGGCATTCGATTTCAAACAAATACCAACGCAATCCCCCCACCTCCCCAGGCTTCTTGGAATTTATTTAGTTGCCAGAACATCTCTAAGACACAGTGTATTTTTTAAAAATAAATATTTGAAATAAGGAAAGAATGTTTTTTTCATAGCACGATAATGTAAAAATACTGATATCATCCAAAGCAGAAGATAATTGTTTAAATAATGTCGGTGCCTGAAGATTGCCTAGTACTGAGTTTAGGTTTTGATGTAAGTTCTGCTAGAGCTTTTTCTGAGTAGATGAAATAGGGCTGCAGCTGCAGGATAGTGGAGGGACATTCCCCCTCCCCCTTCTTCTGAATAGTGTTGTTAGTTTATGAAATGGAAACACTAGTAATACAGGACTGTAGTGCAGGATAACAGCCACCGGGATAGAAAAAAGCAAGCGCCCTATTATTTTTTAGTAAAGCACTGACCACAGTTTTCCTTGTAACATATAATTATTAAAATACTCGCCACCAACAATTCTAAAACATTGTCCCTATAATGGAAACGATCTTTTTTTCAAATTTCAAAAATATACAACTTTCTCCCAAGGGCCATCTACCTCCCAAGTAACCAGTGGAGGGAAGTGACACTATTTAATTAGAAAGCTTGCAAGCAGTAGGCTGCCTCTCCGTCCCTTCTAGCTTTCTTTCCTTCTCTCCACGCCCCCCCCCCAAATAATTGGGAGATAGCTGTTGATGTTTTTCTTAGAGAACAAAACGTTGGAGCGTTGCCTGCTGTAATGATCCTTTCTGGGTTTGTTGTGTCTGGAGACAATGCTCCGCCAATGAAATGTCAGAGGTGAAGGGGGGTCACATGGAGGCAGTAAGCTCAGCCCTTCACCTAGCGGGCCAGTAGTTGTGATGCTACCGAAGGGCTGTAGTAAACGTGCCGAGGGCCAGGGACTGTTGGAGATCTTTCCTTCACTGCCTTATGCCTATGGCACCCAGAGGTGGGTGGTGGGGAATCACCCGTTTTCTAGGCCCCGCAGACGCAGTGACAAGCCAAAAGGATGTGCCAGAACCTGCTCCTGTCTCCACCAGAAAAGCGTCTTCTTTATTTTCACGGGAACACGAGGGGACTCCAGTCTCTAAGGTTGATTTTATTTTTTTTTTAAATCTCACACTTTAAAAAATCGATCCGTCTCACCCTTCAGTCATGGCTGCCTTCAGCATCGTTTCTAATCACCTATTAGTTTCGCGGGGGGGGGGTTGGGCGGCAGTTGTGTGTGTGCCCACCGGAGTATCACATATCGTTTAGCTGATAGGGTAAATCCTCTACAGAGCGAGATCTCTGGGTTGCAACGCACGGAAGAATTGTTTTTGTTTTTTTAAAGGAAAGCTCAGCAGAACTCCATACCCCTCGGCTTTGGCTCCTCTAACCTTACAACACTAACTTTTTTTTCCTGAACAACAGTACCAAGAAAAGGAATTTTGAGAGACGTTTGTGTGTTATGATCACTGCTGGGCCCAGATTCTGACCTTACACACACAGCCGGCAATCAGAGATCAGAACTAGGCCCTGTACTATCCTTTTCCAGAGATGAAAGGGGCTTGTGCTGAGCTCTCATGCTTTATCAGGTGCAAATGTTTACATGTCGCCAAAAAAGGTCCAGCTGGGCATTGTTATATTCTAATTTTCATTTCGCAGTTAGGTCTTATTAGCTACTGTCTGTACCTTGGCTGTGGTAGGGATCGCCCAAAGAGTAACGCGCCCTGAAAGATTTTTTTTTATAGTGATAAAGAGAAACTCGAAAGAGTGGAAGGGGAGGCGCTCAATGAGTGGAGAGGAGCAGCAGCAGCAACTTTGAAACTGCACTTTAGTCCTTCTGCCCAGCGCAACACGCAGAGCCTGTAGTGAGGCTCACTAATTAAGACACACGCATTTTCACGCGCGCAGCCAGGGGGTTGAGTTACTGCTGCAAGACTTCCACCCTCAGCCGCAGGCTCTTGCGCTGACAAGTTGTGAAGAGAGGAGGGGAGAATGGCTTAGAGATACACTAGCTGATAATAACTCTTGTTTTTATTCACTAGACTTTAACAAGTACAACCGTAGACAACAGACCAAAGCGGCAGAGCCTTGTTACAGCTAATGCTTTCATTACACTCTGATTTTCTTGCATTTCTGATCCAACCCCCCACGCCCCCAACCTACTGTTAATGGGGGAGGGATGCCAGAGAGAGACTTTTCTGACCCAGCCCGAAGAAAGTGTCACAAAGTATGTCACTTTTTTTTTTAATTGCAGCCCCATATTTTTGTAATGATGCGCCCAAGTCAACTGGAAAACCTAGGAAGCCTTGAGATCCTATATTTTGGTGTAGTGTAGCAATATAGTAATGTGTCCACCAACATACTGTGACGAAGTTACAGTGAAGCGAGGAGCAGATGCCCTAAGCGTTTGACTGCGCCTTGCCTTTGTATCTCGGAATTAGGCAACTGAACGCAATTTGTCCTTCTAGCGGTGAGATTTCGACCCACTTGCGGATCTTTTTAGAAACAGAGCGGCTGGTCCTATTTTAAGGTCAGGTCTTGCGTTCCTTATTCAGGCAAACTCCCGTAGGCTCCACAGGGCATGGCGTTCTAGTGGGGAATACAGAATCGGGCCCGCACTGCAGCAGGAGTTCCCTTGTCACTGCTCATCGGTTTGCAAAGGACAGAGGCTGGGATGAAGGTTTGGGGTAGTTTCCGTTTCTAAACCCGGTTTGTTTTTTATTTCTGCTACTGGTGACCACCCAATAATTGAAGCAAATGGAAGTCTTGGCTGAGCACAGACTGCACGGGCAGGTTCATAAGTGTGATGAATTAACATCTGCAATTACCGTTGCCCTTTTTTAATTAAAGAGGATTTTTTTATTTTTTACAATTTATATGTACAGCCAATGGGACAAAACCATGCAGCTATGTATACACACATTCTTACAGGGTAAAGTGTGTTTATATATTTGTGTACATCGAATGTACTACATGTCAAACTTCATTGTCTAATTGGCACCTGGATAATATCTTGCTATCTTAAATAGCTCTACAAAACGAGTGATTTAGTAATACAGTTTAGTGAGCAGTTGATTAGCAGGAGGACGATGTAGTAAATTACAATCACAGGTAATGCAGACTCAAATTAACAACAGTTTGAACCCTTACAAAATTTAGAAGCCCGAGGCTACTTCTGAAATACAGATGTGGTTCTTCCTAAAAATAAAAAAGTAAATGATGGGAACACTTCGGTTTCTCGTGTTCCTCAATTTTACAATAATTACACTGTACAACAAGGGCATCCATCGTAGGACCAGCGTCCCAAAACTATACAGGCTAAAAACTGGTTATAAAGATTTTACTGTTGAATGTGCCACTGTTCATGTTGCTGAAGAAAAAATAAGATTGGGGGGGCTGAGGGGGAGAGAAGGGGGAAAGAAAGCTTCGCAGCTTGTGCAAAATAGTCCAGTTCGTTTTTATAGGTATGTTAACCAATATTCAAACGCAGCGTTTATATTTATATCAAAACATACCAGAATTACAGATTTCTACCCCCCACCCAGTCAATTGTCCTCCTTTGTGATACAAAAGCACCTTGTTTCAACGAACGCTCCTTGTTTTCCTGCCCTTAATTATATGTGCCACCAACGAGCTGCAAAACGTTTAGTGATGTTGGGCAGGGCTCTTTAAAAGGGAAAAGTCGGCGGTGTAGTTCGTCAGAAAAGAGATCGATCCTGGACTCCCTTCTCAGGCAAAACTCTCAGCGATCTCCATTCAGGACCGATCCCTTAGCTAGCAAGAGCCGCTGGAAATGAAGAGTTTTACATGTAATGGTTGCCCTATCCATGAAATACTCATGTCGTTTTCACCGGTGCAAGGCAATCTCCGTGCACATTCTGAAATGACACGGGGGAAAGTTACAGCTTCTCTAATGGGTAGGAAATCTCTTGGGATGCTCGCCTATTAGTTGGAATTACAATGCAAAACCAGGGGCTCTCGCCTAATATGTACTTCATCTTATTGGTGTGTGTTTTGTCTGTAATTGTGTGTGTTCAGAGGGACTCATGAAAAGGAGTATAGGTACACACAGCTCCATTCGTGTGCTAATTACACACGATAAAAATTAACCAGCCTGACATACACTAACAATTATTTTAAAACAACGCTTAGCCATTGGTACATAGGCCATACATAGTTTGTAGAGAGACTAACTCACAGAGACTTGGAGTTTTAAATTTTAAAAATCCCAGATAGGAGCAGTCATACCTGTTTCACAGCATTAGTCCCCGTACAAGGAAAATATATGAAAAATAATGGGGGGAGGGGAAGCATCCTCCGGGATAACTCGGGGGAGGGTTTAAGGCTCTGAAGGCAGTGAAACAGAGACACACACGAGATCACCAATATTTAGCAGCACACACAGAAAGGGACAAAAATACTTGCCCGACACTTTTTCTTTAACACATGCTAGTCCATCTTACCGGCTACTCTATTTAAAAAAGCCATGTCAAACTCTAGGTGTATTAAATATCCGCTCCTTATTTCTGCCTGTGCCAGAGAAGCCTCGAGCAGACATTTCTACCATTCTGGGATTGTTTTAAATAGCCCAACGATGTTGGCTGTTTCAGAATGAAACGGGGGTACTTTGCAAATACAACAGTGTCCTGGCCTTTTAAACTGCAAAGAAAAGAGACCCTCTCGCTTTCAGAGTCTGGAGATGAAGTGCGCGCTATGCACCTGTATGGAGTAACGCAAGCCGATGGGATATGTGTGTGTATATATACATATCTATTGTGCTTAGACTCCGTCCTGCGGGGTCAGCCTTAAAGGAAGCATCTGTTTCCAATTAGCAGTCCCCCAGCTCCTGCTTGAGACGCACACTGTTCCCGGGCGAGGAGGTGCCCTTTGAGCACCCGCTCCGTTCAGAACAGCCCGGCCCCAAGTTTGCTCTGTATCACACTGAAACCACCTTCTCATGCAGCACACGCTTTTTCCATTACACCTCTGGCAACTGCCTGCCTTTC
The DNA here is from genome assembly GCF_016161935.1 of Mauremys reevesii. NCBI lineage: Eukaryota > Metazoa > Chordata > Testudines > Geoemydidae > Mauremys > Mauremys reevesii. The sequence continues at coordinate 169,346,762 of NC_052624.1, read as the reverse complement.
ACACAGGCACACAAAGAGCCTTCTCTCTCCTGCAGCCCAGTTCCTTACCAACTGTGAAAAGCTCGATCAAGCCATCACACATACCCAGACATCATGAAACGGCTCTTGAATACATTCAGGAACGTTTCTGGGGCTAATACACACACTATCGTGTTCAAATATTGGTGCTGAAATCGCCTTGTGCCCCCACCTTTCCTTTTATAGGCTGAAACTCCCCCCCTTCCCCTAATCCTTATAGGACAGTATTGAGTTTATACAGATTTTTAAAAACACACGACCGCGAGAGAGAGAGAACATCAGCGTTACAATTATTTTGCCTGAGTGTTCTGTATTTGTCTAAAGGATCTAATTTTTATGTTTCTAAATTATGCTGCCTAAGACAGAAGCCCAGCTAATTTCCCAGGCATAAAGTTAAGAGAAGAGTTAATTGCTGGGTGGTAGATCTTCAACCAAAGGGAAATGTATGGGCTCCACGACCTCTGGATAACCTGGGTACCTTGGCACGAAATCTTTCAACAATATTTACTTACCTTGAAGTTGCTATTTTATTTAGTTTTTATTTCTTAAGGCATCTTTCGAGATGGTTGGAGCTCCTGGGTGAGCTCTAATTATAGTCAGCAGAAATGTGAATGGCTCAGTTCTGCAGGAATTGGATCTTAAAGGCGCTGGATAGAGAAGCTTATTGTATTTCTTCTGTCTCTCACACACAAACTGGCGTTTTCAAAAAAAAAGCTTTACAATCCCCCCTGACTAGTTTGAAAGATATTTGAGCAATTAGGAATTAATTCGTCATGGACTACAGTCAATTTCACTGTAAGTTACATCAGTTACCCAGACTTTAAAGCGTTCAAGCGGTGGAAATGGTACATTGAGGTGGAGGTAAGCAGCAGGAAATAAAAACAAGGAGTGGACAGAAAAGGAAGACTCGAGGAAAAGAACCGGAGGAATGTTAGTGGCAAAGGTTTTTTTTTTTTGTTTTGATTTTCTTTCATTTTTAGCTGGAGAAAGCAATAATATGCACTTCAGGTCTTCTGTAGAAAGATGATTTTTAATATCAAAAGGAAATTAACTGGAAAGTTCACCGGTCAAATCCCAGCCAATATATCTCAGGTACATGATGCGGGGAAACAACCATGGGGTTAAACTTCAAATTTAAGAAAGTTAAACAGGAGCAGTAGCAATGGTGTTTGAGATCTTCTCTTACATTTAATTTCCAGACCTTTAATTTGCAAGTATAATCTTTTACACAAGTACAAACAATAAAATTAATTAAAAAGCCCCCCCCCAACATTTTACACCGATCATGATTCTCCTCCAATCAATTATGTCCAGCTAAGATGCAGACGGCAGCCTCCAGCAACCGTCAGGGTGATTTTTCTAGGGGAGAGGAAAAGCTCATTTGGAGGCAAAGAACAGGCTCAGGCATTGGGGTTATTCTTCATGAGTTCCACATCAGCTTCCACCATCTCTTTCACCAACTCCTGCAAGAAGGAACAGCATGTGGTGGTTATTCTGGTCTTTTGGAAGACTGAAACGCCTGTTTTTTTTAAAGTTTAATTGCCAATCCATTGTGTGAAACTCAAGGCACTAAAACCAAAACAAACCCCACCCCTCCGACCCCTCATTTTATGTATCATTTCAATTATTATTTTACTTTTAGGGAAAAGTTAACTTTGATGTTAAGGGCAGCAAACAGAAGTCCAGGAAAGCAAATCCCGGGGGGCTGTCAAATCCAGAGACAATTGAGCAGTAATTTTAAAAACACCACAATTTATGAGAAATACCCTCCTGAAGGATCCACTATTAAAATAGCAGTGACATGAAATTTAAATGCCTTATTAATAGAAACCTTGGTTTGTTTTATTTGTGTATTTCCATGCTTTAAGTTGAGTGCTGTGCTTCTTTTCTACAGTTTTATTCCACCAGGGCTTGGCTTTTAAAGCTGGGACTCTAATTAAAGCTAACCATTTTCCAAAATGTCCAGCACCACAATATTCAGTCCAAATAATATTAAAGCATTCAATCCTTCAATAGGAGCAGCTGGATTTTTAAATAGCCTTCATGTAATCATTATTGAAACTGCAATTTCTCTTTTTGTTCACCAGTTAAGAGCTCCCCTCTTTCCACAAAGCTACACAAACACGGCAGGAATAAAACAGTCCAGTAAGAGAACTTACATCAAAAGTGACTCTGGGTTTCCAATTCAGTTTTTGTTCTGCTTTGGTACGATCTCCTTGAAGAAAATCCTGGGAAAAGGAAAAGAAAAAACATTGCATGACCTCTTTGTGTGTTCCTTGTTGCAGTGTGTAACGTTTGCCACTGCACTGCTTGCTCCTTATCTAAAGCATCTTGAGGCCCCCAGCAGCTTGTCTTTAAAAGACTGAAGCTAGACCAAAACCCTTCAGGCTAACGAAACCATTGGCCTGGCTCCCTTAACAGGTTGCAGTTGAGGTGGAAAGGTAAGGCAAGGGCCACACAAAACTGCTGACAGCTATTGTCTAGCACCACTTATATAAGAGGGTCCTCTGTCCACACGCATGTCCCTGTAAGTCCTTGGCTAGATCAGCATCTTTACAGGACACACTTAGACACGCTGACAAAAATCATTTATTTTTGATTGTGCAATTTCAGTTGAAGCTCAGATGCCTATAAATCACCAGGATGCACATTTAAGAAACCTAGCACAGGCTATTTAAAACCTAAGGAGTAATTCTTCTTTACATCAAACCTTATTGACTCTTTAATGGTGAACCCTTTACATTAAGTTGTCATGTGTCCCGATCATGCTACTAAGAGAGCTGTTTCAAATTATTGCATTTTTTCCCTTTTGGTTAAACAGAAGTAAATCACAAAGCAAACATGACAACTGAAATGTTCTCTCTAAAATAAAAAACATGTGATCATGGAAAGACAGTGCTGGATAACTGTTAGAACCCCTGTTACTGCATTGTTAATAGGGCAGTGATGGCATGTCCAGCAGATAACGTGGAGAGTGAAAGCTTTTGGCACACTATTTTTTACAAGAAGTAACTTGAACATGCATGTGGAAATAAAAGTAACTGGATATATAACAACTAGATACAGAGAAACTACCCTGAAATAGTATTACAGGAACCCAGACACTGTTAGTCAACCACATCTTTATGATCCAAGCCTATATAAAGTGCCACAAACACACACATGCTGCATCTCTAATGAAACTGAAATATATTTGATTATTCATTATTTCTAGATTAAACATTAGTTATACACATATCCCCCTTTGCTTGAATTTATATACAGAGCTCACCTAAAACACAATTAAAAGCTTTCTGTATGTGAAAGGATAGCTGTATAATTCCACAGCAAATTGTCTTTCCCCTTGGGGGGCGGGGGGAAATGTTTGGGATAAAGTCTGCCTTCATATTTGACTTCAGTGATGTAACACAGCAGTTTTGGTGTCTCTAAAACTGGAAAAATGTGGTTTTTTTCCCCCTCCTTCCTCCATCCTTTCTGACCAGTGGTGGAGCTAATGAGCATTTTGTGGCATCAACTCTCCAAAAGAAGTACTGCTGCACACACAACGTTCCAGATACCATCTTACTGCACGCCTGTGATCATGTTAACTTCCAAAAATTGCCTCGGCCTGTGCCAAACGTAGGAAATTCTTCTTCATAAGTGTGCTACATAAAACTAGAGTTCCCTTCCAGGAGCAGAGGAAAATCACCTCAGGTACTGTACTGCAGATGAGGATGTGGAACAAACAGGTCTGCTGAGAATGTTCCAGGCAGCATTTTTAATAATTCAGTCTGTATGCTAAAAATAATGTTGGCTTCCTCCAGAAAAGACTAAACAGCCAGATCAAAACAAAATAAAATGACAAGCAAAATCATTTTGTTTTCCTAAGTTATCGTAAATATTTCCTATTGCAATTCTATCAGGGCGTTTGGAAATTGCCGTAGACATTTGGGGCCAAATTCAGTAAAACCCTTCCCAATTTGAGTAATCAGATTATTTCTCTGAGTAAGGAATACCCAGGTGAGCATAGCATTGCAAAATCTGGCCCTGAAATAGGAAAGACTCTCATTGACTTTGATGGACTTTGAATCAGGTTTTAAATCCAAACAGAAGTATTTAATGCATGCCCTCTCTCTCATTTTAGTTTAACATGCATTATATACCTCTAGAAGTAAGAAAAACCCTCTTAAAATACACGTTTATGTACAAAAACCAGTTTCCTTTCAATCAATACCAATGCAAGCTGTTTTAAACATTTAAACCATTAGCTAGTAATTTAGTATTTTTAATATAATCTAATTTTAAAAGTCTTAATGAAAAGGTGTATAATGAAACCAGTTTCATTTGTATAAACACTGAATAAAGTAATAATTTTACACCCACAATCTTTATTTCAAAAACAGATTCTTTCAAAACCCTGTCAAATCTAGGGTAATTTTTTTTTTATTCATTGTGGAAAAAGGTCAAGAGACAAGGGATGTCATTGTCTCATTGCACAGCAAATAAGTTTACAGGAAAACTATATATATGCTGCTTTAAAAGGTTTGGGAGCAGTCTTTAAACTTTCTAACAAACATGTTCTCCTTTACAACCATTCATCCCCAAAATGTGTTTTTCAATTCAAACCCTCCATTCAAAAACGTAAGTGCTCAATTGTTGATAAGCAAAAAATAAGATTTGTTTTTCAGATCAATAAAAGTTCTAAAGTTGCAGTGATTACAGCTGTATGGTGTATATAAGATAACACAGAAGCTAGTATATGAAATCAACTTAAGAATGTAAGATAAAAAACAAGAGCGAAACCTTTAAAAAGTTCACATACTTTAACAATAAAATAGTAAAAGTATTACGGTGCTTAGTTTGTAAAAAGATTTACTACATATGATAATACAATTTTCCCCATCTGATACAGGTTAAAACATTTTAAATGACTTTCCTAAAGAAGTTTATATACTTTCTTGAAACCCTATTTTACAATAAGATTTAGTTACAAATAGCATTATATAACCAGAATTTCTTCCTATGGATGTTTTAAGCTGTTCAGCTATAGAAGTTAGTAGCTAGAAGAGAACATGGATATGAAAAACAATATTATAGTTTAAACCAATCATCATAACATTACACCTACATTCAAGGATTGAATATATTGTTACTGAAAGCATGAAACACAGAATGGAAATGTTCTTCACGATGACTGGAAAAAGCTATTACTGATTAAAGGATTGTATTGCAGTCATGTTTCCTGTATTTTTCTACAAGTAGCTCATAATATGAAAACAATAAAGTAATTACAATTCAATAAGAATATTTGAAAAAACTCTTGGAACTGAATCACTGCTTGTTTATGTAATTAAAGTCTTTCATTGAAACTAGAGCTGCACCTATTTAACTTTCAAATTTAGTCCTTCTAAAGCCCTATTTTACCACTCCAGGGGCTTACAGCTTTTCAGTCCCAGGGCCTTTCTTTCTGGAGGCACAACCAGACCAAAAAAGTTTATGACGGAAGAGGATGAGGTGAGGCCCACGAGGAAAAATGGATCTTTGTGGTTCTTGAAAGACAGCTGCTGCTGTATACAGACCAGCCAATATTCCTGTTTCTTATAGCATAGTAATATTTCTGCAAGATTTTTTGTATCGTGTTTTACGCACACAATGTATAAAAAGAAAGTTCCTTGATTTCATGTAGAATTCAAGGGAATAGATAGGCAACTAAGAGGTTTGGTTTTGTTTTTACCAAAGCTCAAAATGGTAATTGTTTTGTGTTATTTTACAGTACTTGGACTTTGCAAATAAAACAGTGAAGTGTTTACGTATCCATTTTAGGAGGAAGTGCCATCAGACTCTTATTTTCCATGAAAAAGAAAATGAAGCATATAAATGGCAAGTTTTACATGTGAGTTACAACTTGCTCTTGAATATGGAAAGCTGAGCATTCAGTGAAGTAGCTAAAGGGGGAAAACGGCAACAGCCAAATTGTCTGTTGCCATTTAACACTATTGTAAAAATCTCTGACAGATTTAACTTCACTTAGCTGTGATAGGATCTTCTCTCTAGGCCAGGGAAAAGAATGAGTCTGATATGATCTTTTCTGTTTGTCTAGCCCTCTCCCCCTCTGTTTATAATTATAGCTTAAAGCTTAAATGTGCAAAACAACAACAACAACAAAACCCCACAACCCCCCAAAACCACCTCTAAATTTTATTAAACCTGATTTTATGGAGATTCGGTTTTAGAGTCCAAACCAAGCTCAAACAAACAAACAAAAAGGTGCACACATGAGTACAGAGAAACTTGCTGTGTAGTGTGGGCTGGCATTTTTTAAGAAGAGTTCTAAAACCCAGATTAAAAAAATATAAAATATTTTTGTGTAAATATCACATTTCCTGAGCTCTGGTTCTGAGTGTCATCACTACTTTTATTTTGACTCATTAGGTGAATGATCTGGTTTCACTGTGCAATTTATTGCTGTGTAATTCAATTAAATTGAACTGAAAATTTGAAAAGCCTCAAGACAACATGAGGGGGGGAAGCGTACAGATTGCTTAAAAGTACTGTAAGTTTTCTCCTAACACTACAGTGGATCTAATCACATTTAGATTAATTCATTTAACTCAACATTTAGGGTCAGATTCTGCCCCCAGTTACACCAGTGTAAATCCAGAACAAAACTAATTAGGTTATGGGTGCTATAAAACACCTATGGTGAAATGCTGACCCCACGGAAGTCAATGACAAAACTCCCATTGACTTCAATGAGGATAGGATTTCATCCCTAAAATAGACAGTTGACCTGAATTGTAATAGTTCTGCAGTCGGAAAGTTGTGGTGGTCACATTCACAAGATGATGCAAAAGGTTTTTCTGGAAGGTGACTTTCTTATGTCACAGATCTCTTATAAACTGATAAAGGGGTTAGACGAAGCTCTCAGAAGTCACTAAACTAAGTGTCTGTTCCTGCAATTCTTTGCCTGAGAAAGGTTGTCAGAATTGGGCTTCTAGGTTACGTTTTCAAGAATGTAGTAATTTGAATGGTCATTTTTCTCCTCTATCCGATGTATTTCCTTCTTGAGGCAGCCCTCTTATCTTTGACTCATGCGATGAAAAAAACAACCATTTAAGTAGTCTGTAATATTGTATAATTTCTCCATTTCTTTAATTTTTGGGGCATATGCTGAGACCATCTGATCTTCCCCATATGTATTTTATTACACAGAATATCCTTCTCTCTTCAGGTACTTTTTGGAGCAGTTTTCATATGTAGTTTTAATAAGAGATCATGTAACACAGCTCATTGACAGGTCAGCCCAAGAGCATGTTTGGGTGTCTGCTACACTTCACTGTTAAAACATAGCAGACTTTGTTAGATCATTTCCTGAAATCGGTTAGTTAGGGAGGAGATTGATCAATCAGACAACCCATGATACTCAAGATGTATGCATCGCTAACTGCAGCAACTGCGTAATTCAATTGCTGTCGCCCTTATCTTCTATTCCCCTAACACTCCCATTACTTGTCACCAGGCTGTGTTAGACTGTGTGCCTTAACTACGGCCCTGTTCCTGCAAAGACTTGGGTGCGTGAACGGTCCCATTGACTTAAATGGAAATATTCACTGTGTAAAGTTAATCACGTGTGTAAATCTGCAGGATTGGAGCCAAAGAGCCTCAAAACACACATTACTGAGCTCAAACGAAGAAGTACATGGAGCTAGTCATAATAGTCTGGTAGAAGGTGCTTGCAGGATTGAGCCCTTATACTCTGAGATTTTCAAGGCAGGGGACGTTGTCTTAATTTGTCTGTAAAGTGCCATACAAACTATAAATATATAATAAAACGATGGAGTCCTGTAAGCACTGTAAAGAAGAAGGGAGTGTTAAGATGAAGCGTGTCAATAAGGAAAGCCCCAAATCGACACACAAACAGAGAAAACATCTTGAGGAATTTAAGAAGGGCAGTTATGGAGTGGCATTCCGTTTTCATTTTCCACACAGTTCTTAGAAAAGCAAAGTTGTGGAACAGTTAACATATCAAGGGAATAAAAGAATGCCAGTGAATTTAGTTCCCTATCTAAATTTGTTTTAAGGTGGCATGAGCAGGCTAATTTTCACTCTCATGTCAGTGATTTCTTCCCCCCGAAATATAAGTACTTTTCACAAAGAGCCCCAGAGAAAGACAAGGGCAAATGCCTTATATGGTGGAAACCCTCTAAATGAACTTGGATATTGTGAAACTCCATTGGCAATATAAATCCTGACCTTTTTCCTAAGTGTATTTTAATATGCAAAAATTGTTTGCTTAGGAAACGTCACATATAATCCAAACATTTCTGTGGAATAGAATGACTTCAGCATGGGGCTGATTTTGAGAGGTGCTGAGCACTTGCACTTGTGATTGACTTCAGTGGGCTACGGGTGCTCAGTACCTTCAGGATAAGGCCCAATCAAAGGGTTCCATTGTAGGTGCTAATATCAACGAAACATAAATCAAATGAGATCAGCCTTTCCTCTACCACAAACCAGACACATTACAGCAGTGTCTTTAATTGATCTGTTTGATAAACTTCAATTTGATCAGTCTCCAAAGAGGCAGGCATGAGAACTCACAGCAGTAACAAACAGAAGGGTGATAATTAGTCATGAATATTCTCTCTCCTCTCTTTCCCTCACCCCGCCCCCACTTTCCCACTTTATTGCTATGTATCAGCACAAATTGAAGCTGAAGCCAGACCTCTCTTTTAATGACAGGGGGTGATAAGAGACACGAAGAAAACAGCAAACTGTCTGGTCTGCTCAGGAAGTTGGGAATCAATGGCATTGTCCATCAGGGAGGCCAACAGAATGCCGTCAGTGCTAAAACAATGCTTCAGCTCAACTTCAGGGAAATTGAGTCAGTCAGCACTGGCTCTGACAAGCACACTGACATTGAAGATAAAATGGCAAATGGAGCAAAACAGAGGGAGCTGGCCCTCTGCGTGGTATGATTCTCGTCGCCAGAGCGTTATCACTTTGATGGAGGCAGTGCACAAGTTAATCAACACAAGAGCATAATGCATGTGTACCTCTTAGGAGAGCATATGCAGACATTAGGTTACTACAGTTATTATCTTTGTGCAAAAGTCAACTGAGTTACATGCCTAATATGGTCAAGTTTTAGTCAGTCTTTTAATTTGCCAGATGAAGCCTGAGAAAATGTCTTGGCAAAAATTATTCTTTGGTCCAGATAAAATTCCTCCTGAGTTTGGGCCTGATGAGAAGACCACTGACTTTAAAGGGCTTTGGATCAGGCCTTCAGTTGCTCAACACAAGTGTTCTTTACGGGAGATTTTTACAGGCCAGCTACTGTTACAGTGTAACCAGTTTGAGCCCAGATACTCCTCAGGAACATGACATTCATGTTTACATATGCCACTGTCCATACATGTGGAATAGTCTCACAAGGAGAGTGCAGGAAGCCCCACAACTCAGGCTTTTGAAAACTAGACTGGACACTAGAGATGGAATTCTGGCCCTACTGAAGGCAATGGCAAAACTATAATTGACATCAGTGGGGCCAGGATTTCACCCTAGAAATGTACCGTAGGGCACAATCCTGCATTTCCAGGGAGATAAACTTTATGAGCCAACTCCGGCTTCTATGATTCTAGAAACACAATGATAATCCCAGTTTGGGACACTGCAGACACCAATGAAGGCTTCCACTTAATGAGATCTTCTGAAGTATAACAGGTGCCTATGATAAGAACGGTGAGAATTCCAGGGAAGATGAATTAGATTAAATCAACTACACTTGCGCATACCATTTATTATATAAATCCTGAGTATGGTGAAGAAAAGAAACTTAAAACATGGGACAATATACTATTTTGTGTGTGTACGTGCATATATTCAAATTTAAAACACACACACACTGTTTAAATGAGTGGCCACATTGCAGCTGAAGACTGAAATCTTAATTACAATGCATTGATTTTGCTGCCCCCCACTGCAACACAGAAAACTTATTCAAGCAGGCTTTGTCTATATTAGAAAGTTGTGCTGCTTTAGCTACACTGGTATAGTTAAAGTGATACAACCCCCCTGGTGTGGATGCAGTTATAGTGGTATAAAGGTACTTTATACTGGTGTAGCTATTCCCGTATGGAAGGGGAATAATTACAAATCACCTTTATACCACCTTTATACGCCTAACTGAAATAGTTGCACAGTACCAGTAAAACTCCTAATGGTAGACCAGACCTTAAAGATGCACATGTAAATACACATTCTTTCCCTCTGATATTGTGTATCCAGCCAGCCAGGCCCACACGTGCACAGAGCTAAAAACCTTTGGGTTAACTTGCAAAAAAAAATCTAAGTAAATAACTTGAAACCACATTTTATTACAAACAAAATCTTCTAGAGAAATGAGTGAGTTTTACTAATAGTGGGATCCTCTTAGAAGGCAGTACAGGAGGCAAAATGAGAAGGCAAAATTGTGGCATCATAGAAGGATACCATTCTAGCTATTAGCCCATCTTTTCATTAGTAAATCAATGTTTTTGTTTGTTAATTACTGAACTGTATTATGTTGTATCTTGTGTTCCATTATGCCCTGATCTTTTGAAAACTCTTGTGGAAGTGAATGGGACTTTTGCCTGAGTAAGGAATGAAGAATTGGGTAATCACATTCTGATCCTACAAGCACTTGTTACCAGGCAGTGAGCTTATTATTGCAAGTGAGAGGCTCTTTAAATGTAATTGCCATAGATAATTTTTAATTACATCTGAAGATTATTTTCCTCATGATTTCCCCTTCCTGTCATGCTTTTCATTTTTTTTTACTATATTATTAAAGTTGTTTGATTTCAAGAGGATTAATTATGTAGTAAGAAATGTGAATGAAGGTGGTGGAATCAGGTATTCAAAGCTTATGTGGCAAGCTGCTGACCCACGCTTAAAAACCTTTGATATGTTCACTGATCTGCTCAGCAGGGTGAAAATGAAAACTGGCCTCCTGCTATGTTGCTAAATTTTAACTCTGCCACAGAAATACAGTGCATCACTTTTAAAAACTATTTATTCATTTAAGAAGTGTTAGTAGGTTTGCCAATCATTGCTACATAAGTATCAGAAACGAAAATGATAATCACAACAGTGAGGGTTTTTTTTTTTTTTTGGTCAACCTATTTACTATTGTGGGCAGGGGCGGCTCTAGGCACCAGCAAAACAAGCTGGTGCCTAGGGCGGCGAAATCTAGGGGGCGTCCCCTGCCGCTGAGGGGGGGCGGCAGGCTGGGCCGGCGGAGCCCCGGGATGACCGGACCTGCCGCAGGCATGACTGCGGAGGGGGCGCTCGTCCCGCGGCTCGGCTGGACCTCCCGCAGGCATGACTGCGGCAGCTCAAGCGGAGCCGCCGCGTCCGCGAACCGTCCGCAGCCGCGGGGGGTACAGCCGAGCCACGCGGGACCAGCGGACCCTCTGCAGTCATGCCCGCGGGAGGTCCGCTGCTCCCGCGGCTCCGGGGCGCCTCCCGCGCATGACTGCTTGGGGCGGCCAAAACGCTAGAGCCGCCCCTGATTGTGGGCCATATCCAATACTACCTTTATGGCCCTGAGGATGTCACATGGGCCACAGTTGTGTGTTGACTGGGCTGCAAGTGGCCCATGAGCCGCAGGTTGAGAACCACTAGTTTAGAGAAATGTTATAAAGTAATAGAAAAATCAAGTCTCTATTTAGCAGGGTGTTACCATATTACAGAGTGAACCTCTTTACAACATCCAAGCCATGTGATTTCTGGGGATTTCATTAATTTGAGTGAAACTACCGTCTCTACTCATATTTAGCAAACCAGGCATTTCTATAAAAAAAATTAAAAAATTGGACAGGTGTGCCCCCACCCTCACCCCCACCCCCAAGGTCGATGCACAGTGTTAGATATTTGAATTTTGATTAAATGGTAACCAAAGTATCTATCTGTCCTCTGTCTATTTTGCTGAGTACATTATTGATGTGTTAATTTTTCCATAACAACCTCCTATATTTTTGGGAACCATTTCTCTAGTTCTGGGCTATTTTTCTTATTCCAATTACAGGTTATCAGTAGGCTAGTGGCTGCTAACACATGAAAGATTAACTCTTCATTTCTTTGAGCATGACCATTTCTGCTAAGAAATCTCAGGAGATTATTTTGATACAAAACTAGGGATAAAGCATTTCACTAAAAAACAACCTCCCTCCCCTCCAAAATGGATAATGAAATCTGAGTTTCATTTTGTCTTTGGACATGTCACCTCCAATATTTTCCTTTATAGACTCTCACGTATATCATGACTGCTTGACAAAAAACCCCAAACTAATATATTTTAATTCTATAATAGGGATGTCTAAAGGTACATTCCTATCATTGTTCTACCATCACTACTTTGTTATGATGTAAATGTAATATCTGATGAAGGAGAATGTAATTAACTTTTTATTAAACAAAAACCTGATTTAAAAAAAAAAATGAAAAGTTTTTTCCCCCCACAAAAATTTGAGTTTAATCAAAAAGCCATTTTCAGTCTTAAAAACATTTTGATGGAAACATTTCAACAGCTGTGACCATCATATATTATTTCCCTTTCTTGGATATATGTTTAGCTAATAACCTCAAACCGTTAAAGGCTAAGTTGTGACTTGGACTATAGGCCTGGACAGAAAAGTAAAAACCCCTTTTACACTGCTACCTTGGCTATTCAGACCTTGCATTCACTTACTTTCTACCCAGGAGCAGGTGGGCAGGAAGCAGGAGGAGAGGGAAGAGGTGGGGAATGAGTGGATTCTTGTCTCCACCCACTCATGTGGAGTCAGCATGAGAGAGGGGTTAATAATTTGCTGCTGTTACAGGCCAATATATATCCCAGAACCACAATTCCTTTCCTAGCACAAAACAACTATATGCTGCCCCTTGTTATTGGTTGTGTCCTAGAGACACAATCTAGCCCTAAATGTCTTCATTACCAGTCATACTTGATTCATTGTCTATAAGCACTTTTTCTACCTGCATCTCAATCAATGACAATTGTCAGAATCAGATATCAATAGAGGATAACTGGAGATAATGTAGGATTTTAATGTTTAAAAGTTCAAGAGTTATGTTTACCTTACATGCCTAACAGCCACAAAAATTACTTGTATTTAAAGAGAGCCATTTAAATGTGCAAAGAGTAAAACAACGGGGGGTGGGGGGTGCGGAAGGGGGTGCTATGGGCCCTCCATGAAGCTGGCACATAGGTTGCTTCATTTCCCCTCAAACATTTCTCATTACAAAACAAATGATCCATGAAAGGGTTAAAGTAAAACACGGTAGGATAATTTTACATTCTGAGCATGTCCTGAATGTATTCTTCAGCATGCTCGATAGAGAAGGAAATCCAAGCAGTGGCCTTTCACATGACATCATAAAAGCCTAATTTATCACCAGCCACCAAACATCTAGAAAATCATAACATCCTTTCAGGAAAACCATGTGCAAAATAATCAGATTTACTTTGATGAAAGCTTTAGAATACAAGTCCAAGTAGGAAACTACAAATAGTAACCCTTTGCAGGTACTTACCATAGCTAACACCTCAGACTCATGTTTTGCCCAATAGGAGGCTGCTGCATTTCCTGCTCATAAATAAGTTTATTTTTATATTGTATCGGTATGCCACCAAATCAGACGGTTGAAGACAAAGGGTCAGATCCTGGCCAACGTGAAGTCTGCTGTGCTCCACTCTGGTGATAGAAAGCAGCTTTAAGAGTGGCCTAAGTGGCCAACTGAGGACCCCCTTTGCATAGGAAGATCCCTCCAGCAGTTCAGAGGGGATTTTAGATGGTCTTACGCTCCCCTCACCCTCAAAGTCCTGGTGCAGGTGCCTCAGGGTTGTAGTCTGAGCACAGCTTTCATGATCCTCAGCTACTGGAATGGCCATTGTGGGTGGACATTTGGTATAAAGACACCATTGCCTCCCTCCCCTTTTGGTTTCTGAGCTGAGCATGCTCAAATAGCCCCAAGCGCTGGGCTCACAATCTAATCCATCAAAAAAGGCTCACTTATACGTTACATGGCCTGATTTTCAGCACCAAGCACCTGCAGCTTGTTGAGTTCAGTAGGAGTTGTGGGTGCTCAACACCTCTGAAAATCAGGCCGCAGAGTCACATCAGGCTATAGGTGGAGCACAAGGGAATATCTCCAAGTTAGTTGTGGATCATCCTCAAGGTTGGTTGAAGTGTTCTACCAACATCATTTGTTAAATGCAATCACAAAAATTAAAATCCTAATCTGGACACAAGGAAGCCCTCCACCCACCATTACTTACATACTGCATGTAAGCTGTACATTTCATCCGAGGATCCAAAAATACTTTACAAAGATGAGAGAGAGGTCTGTCTGTCTGTCTGTCCATGACTCAAGGCATTCTGTGTATTCTAAATGGGTGATTTTTCTGGCCCAGTGAAAATACACATGGACTTATCATAATGTTATTCTAAATCTCCAATTAACATTAATTCAAGAAGTAAAACATGACTGAAAAAATCAAATAAACTTGCATTTACAAAATAAATCAAATGAGTGCATTTCTTTGATTTAAAAATTAGATATTCTAGAACATAATATATGACCATGCACATATTTTAAGTGAACAACATATTTAAAACTCTCATTGTCTTTTGAGCGAACTGGCCAGCATTTATGTAATGTTCTTGGATTGCAACAATAAATTCAGTCACTGAGCAAAGTGCCTTAGAATCTGGCCTTAGAACTCTTACTGGTCAATGCCCAAGTCTTGCTGATGTGACATGAAAAAATAAACTTACTTATTGTTTTGTGTTTTCAGAGATTGGTAATAAAAGCAAATTCTTATGTTACTAGTCAACTTTTGAGAATGAAAATAGGAATACTATGCACAAAGGATGCTGGATCCAGGGAAGGTCTCTAGGCAGGAAAGGTTGAGGAAAATTTTCAGAATGCTTCCCCCCCACCCTCTTTTAAAAGGAAAAAACAAAGACAAAAACACAACAAACCACCATCTAACCACAAATTAAATAAAGCTAATGAAATTATCTTTCTATAAAATAAGACAAACATTTCCTCCTTTGTTTCTTCCATCTTCTCCTTTTTCTATTCCTTTTTTGTGGCTTCTTCATTTTCACGCATTCTTTCTTCAGTCATTTTTCGGTGTCTGTACTTCCCCGCAGACTACTTGGGCCAAATTAAGCATGGGGTAAGAGGTTTCATTCTCCACAGACTTCTGGGGTGTCGCACTTGCTTACATCAAGTCTGAATTTGGCCCATTTTCTCTTTTTTTTTTTTTCACTCTTAGGAAATGTTTTAGGTTTTTCCCCCTTGTTAAACCTAGTTCCTCTCTTTTTCAAGACATTTTTTCTTTTCTCATTTGATGTTTCTCTCCCTTTCTCTCTAACCCAATCTCTCTCACATTCTTCCGTTTAGCACTATTTCCTTCCCACATTTCCCATACCTTAAGTTCCCTCAATTTTTCTTCTTCATGCTCTCCAGTCACCTCGTAGTGAGATGCCCCTACTGGTCCTTTCTCCTCTTTTCTTCGACACTGATTTTGCATGCTTCATTCTCATGTTATTTTTCTCCATAGGTATTTTCTACCTCCAACTTCTTCTGCTCTGGTCTTCTCTCACTATTCCTCCAACCTCATTTCTATTTAACTTGTTCTCCCAGGGACTTTTCTGGGTTAATGATATGAAGAAACTGCAAAGCAAATCTCATCAGCCTCTGAATTTTGATTAATATGTTGCAGAGGGTGAGAGAGAAATTGCAATGCCATCCACACAATGCAGATGAGCTGATAGGGCTAAAACTACTGTAGCATCTGGAAGCAAATGAAAAAAAGCACACAAGATTCACTGAAGTCTAAGGTGCATCTTCTCACCTAGAGTAACAAAAGCAGACATATACCACTATTACTGTTCACAGAAGTTGCCTAGTGAGGCTTCCATAAATTTGGCAATGCACTCACCATATATACATTAAACATATGCATAATATGCACCACTCCTTTTCACAGCATTGCCAAATGAAAATAGTGCTGCTTTAAATCTGTTCTCTCTATGAGCTTCTTAGCTTAACTACCTTCAATTAAATCAAGAAAGGACTTTTTGATCTGCTACAAAAAAAATCTTGATTATTTCACTCTGTAGCAGTCGTATATGAAAAGGCATTACAGAAAGGGGAAAGGTTTCAGAGTAGCAGCCATATTAGTCTGTCATCTGCAAAAAAACCAGGAGTACTTGTGACACCTTAGAGACTAACAAATTTATTTGAGCATAAGCTTTTGTCAGCTACAGCTCACTTCATCGGATGCATGTAGTGGAAAAAAGGGAAAGTTAACATTGTCTAGTGATCCTTCCTTAATTATCAAACCTCTTTTAAGTCCAAGAAAAAAAGAAGGCCAAAGCAATTTTCTGTGGAGCTCCATATGCAGCAGTGGGCACTGGGTTGGAATCTCCCTAAGCCATCACTTGTGTGATATTTGAAATGCAAGATGCATCCACTACTTACTTATCCTGTGATTAAACTGTCCCTTAGACATTCAAACAGTAACCTATTGCCAAGTTTCAGGCTGAATTGTTCTTCAACCAGGCTATAGATGGCCTCATCCTCCCCTGATAGTCAACTGTCCCCCACATTCTTTTAATTTTCATTTACATGGTGGTAGCACATAGAGGGCAGGCAGAGGTTCCATTGTACATTCCCAACAAACACAATAAATGACAGTCCCTACTTCAAAAAGCTGTGAATCAAATGTACTCCTGAAAAATGCAAGCAGAATACTTCTAAATCTCATACCTTCTCTCCTGGGTAGGTCACTTATAATTCCTACCATTTAGCTTATTTGATTTTATCTATTTCTAAAGTCAGGGGGCAATATTACCCAACACAGAAAACAATGAATGACAGAATTGTCATGTATCTGTGGAGAAACTAAAAAGCAGCTGAAGTAATGGGCTAGATAAATATCTTGGTAGTTTTATTCTGCTAGTAATTTGAGCAAGGCTCAAAGTAGAGCTATTACTGATAAACCAAAGTAGTTCTGGATTAAAATAGCAATCTAATGTGACTACAAGAGACCCCCAGAGAAGAAAGACGTACGTGTGTGTGAGACCAGGACAATGTATCTTAGATCATATTTTGCTCTTTCTGTTCAGTAGGTTTGTACACTAGGTTGATTTGCACTTCTACTAAATATGGTCAATGTTTAAATAAATACAGTCAATATAGAAATCTCTGCTCTCCCATCTTTGTGTCGACTTATGTGTTTTGCTCTGTCTGACTAATGTGAGAATTATTTCCGACTCACCTCTTGGTTGGACATAATGTAGAACAGAATAGCAACAGTGATTGATATTTTGGGCCAGATTTTCATAACACTGTGTATCCATGGCTGGCCTATTTGCTGGCCAATTGGATATTAAAATGACCAGTTATACAACTAACTGGCTATTTGCACATGCAATTACTGTTGCGTGTGATCTGTATGATCAATCATGGTTACTTGCATGCAAAAATAAGGCACATAGGCCCTGATTCTCCACTACCTTGTATCTTAGATAGTCATTTATACACCTGAGTAAAGTTGGTGTGAGATGTTACAAGCCTAATTAGGTAAGTGTTTTACACTCATTTTGCACATGCTTTGGACTAGACAAGGTACAATGCAGTGAAGATACATGTTCATAAATGCATGCACAGAATTATGAAAATCTAGCCCCCTATTACGAGTATATATTAATCAGAAATGGCAATGTGCTGTAAAACATATCCAATTAAATATGACAAGATAAAGCAGCATATATAAGGATTACCCAATTCACATAGACTAACATTTGCAAATTGGGTGCCTAGAGCTAGGCACCTAAATTCATATTTAGATACCTAATGAAAAGTTCAGGTATTTTCATAGGTCTGCAGGAGCTGTGGGTTTTCAGCACCTTTGAAAATAAATCTCCTTTTCCAGATGTCCAAATATAGATTTAGGCACCTAATTTTACATACCCAAGGTTGAAAGTTGTGACCATATTGTGTAATCGTAACTGTTAGAATCACAAACTAAGTAAACTCCAGCAGTTCAATAAAACTCTCCAATATGTGTAAGTAATTGCTATTCTTTTGTGTTCTCATATATATGACCACATCCTGATTCACTATGCAGGCAAACTTCCACTGAAATAAACAGGAATGTGGCCAAGTAAGGACTGAGTAAACAAATGACTAAGGACATAGCAGCTTTTGGATATTAAATAAACATGAGCTTTTTAATATTCATCCTTAACATTGTCCATTATTATTAGCATCCCATCAGGCTAAACTCCTGAAATGTTACAATATAAATAAAGTCTATATTTTTACCCTGTGTCTGTCTCATTTCCTGCTCTTTCTATCGCCTTTATTTATTCTTCCTTTATCTGAGCTTGATGCAAAGCTCATTGAAGTACATGGGAATTTTTTGACTGTCTTCAGTGGACTTTGGATGAGAGGGTCTGTTTTGTGGGTATCAACAGCAGACAAGAAGCTCCTTCCCAACCTTTTACACCCTCTACATTGGCTGCTCTTGATCATTCCCCAGGGCATTCTGTTCATGACTTTCTCTCTTTCTACTGGTGATCCATCGTGATCATTCTTTGTTGCATTTTTCCCTGAGTCCCAGATGGATTTTGCTCCTCTCCTCCTACTACCTTACCTTCAATTTCCCAATCTATTCCAGTTTCTGATCCTACTTTTTCATGAATCTGTGAGCATCTTCTAACCATGACACACACAAATATCAATCCTGAATCCTGGGTCATTTATCTGAATGTGCAGCAGGTGTATCTTGACTTCTTCTATTAATCAGTTTGCCAGTGGGAATAGTTCCTCACTTACAAGGATTGGGGTAAATTATATTTGGATTTATTATTTAAGATCAGTAAATATTAAAATGAAGGCTACTGTATTTGCCACAGATGAAAAATCTATGTATACTATATTTATCAGTGTGAACCATTCACTGGTTGATGGGTCCCAAATCCTTCTGGGAGGGTCACAAATCTGCAAGATGTCTCTAAGTACTAGATTTTGCACTTGGATTTCTGATTTAGCTGAAAGATGTGTAAAAACACATGCAGCCAGACAGTTCCTTGGCTATCCATCTGAGAAAGCTCTAGTGCAGAAGTTATTGCTTCCAAAGTCAATTGTAACTTATGCTCACTAAATTGGCTCCAGATCTGCCCTTTTCAGACAGTAGCAAAGGAATAATTTATTCTTTTTGTGAAAATCACCCACGTTTAGCTTAAACAGCCCCCCTTCTGATTCACTATCATAAATACCAAAGACATGTGGACCCAAGAGCCACAACCTTTGAAGGACAGCAGAACAATGGCGAATCAAACATTAAGGCTAGCAGTGTCCGTCAGCACTGCAGACCGTGCAGCCTATTCCAAATATAGATCTGCAGTGTGATTCTGAAAGCAGAATTTGTGCCTTTGCTCAATCATCAGGTTTCATGTTTAATTTCATTTCCTATTTGCACCAATGAAATTTATACCAAAAATCTCAAAGATCATGAATGAGCTGTTCCAGTTTATAGTAACCTTGTGTTTTGATCCTAACACACAACATGCATACAGTTTTCTCACATGAAGGAAACTTGTATCTAGATAGAACACTACGAGTTCAGCTCAAACTGAGAGGCTTGCAGCTTGACAGGGGATCCTTTGATGGCACTAGCCACCTGATTCTGTTTGCTCCACTGTGGATGATACTTAGTGGACTTAACTCCCTGAAGAGAAACTGCTTCACAGAATATTGACAGAAATAATATCCTACTCCACTATTTTAGAGTGACTTCTTCCTGGGCAGTCTTCAGCAGCACCAGCTACCCAGTGGGGACTGCTGATAACAACAGTTGCCTGAGGAAGGTAGGCTCCATTAAAACACTACTGTGCCAAAATGCGTAGATGAATGGAGGGAGGGGAAGCAGAAGGGAAACTCATTTCTCCAACAGTGTTTACTAGTAGAATGAGCAACCGAGGCAGCGCTCAGTCTGGTGCTGAAATTAGATACGGAGGTTTTATGATGGGAAATCTATTCTTTATATGACAGCTACATTTCTCATCATGGATCATAAAAACCAGATGATCCACCAGATTACTGCTCAATTGTAACTTGCGTTCACAATAAAAATGTCAATTTTCTCTATTGTTTTATGACACTGGCTAAGTTTGGAATGCTTTCAAGCAGGATACTGATGTTAGTTGTGGGTTTAAACAGACCTGGAGTATTTATAAATAGTTATTTATGCAATAATTATTATTAGCAGTGGTAAGTGTGAGGAATGATACCAGGATCACTGATTCAATTCTATCACCAGGAAGATTACTAAAACACCACCACTGTAATGTAAACAAATAGTTCTATTTGTAATTGACAGGAAAGGTTATATGATAACAACTTAATTTCTGACTCATTACCTTTCCCCCTTCAGACAAACATACTATCTTATTTCCTTTTATGATAAAAGCTCGTCCACAACAATCAATTCAAGAATATAAAATACAAGTTCTAATAATAAATAATAATATTAATACTATAATTCCTTGCATTTACATAGTACCTTTCATCAGATAATTTCCAAGCAACATGGACACAGAGAAAGGTTAATTGACTCTTCCGAAATTTATAGTAAGCCTGCGTCAGACCTGGGAGTAAAACTCAAGGTCTAGCCACTAGAATATGCAGTGGAAATATGAGTTTTACAGAACTTCAGCATCACTGGAAAACGTGCTACTGAAAGCAATTATTATAATGGATTTTCCTCAAAGGTTATTATACATTTTGGTAAAACACTAACGTGGCAAAAATTCTGCGACACAGAAGGAAACCCCAACAGTGGAGACTAGAGGTAACCAATGTACCCAGCTTTGCCAGCAGAGCTTGTAATTTCTTTGACTCGACAAGTGTGTTCCTAACTAGGGGGCTGATTAAAAGCCCGCTGAAATCAACAGACTCCCATTGACATAAATTGTGCACAGAGATGCAGTGTTTGTGCGTTGCAGTGAGCTGGGGCTTAAGGCTATTTCTTTTTTGTGTGATTAATTTCTTATTTATTTTAATAAAGAAACAGCCAATGAAAAGTATAAAACGGTAAATAACGTATATCTTCTGTATGTGTCCAAATACCACACATTTCACAGGATCATCAACAGAGTTATGCAACTGTGCAATTTTACAACTTGTCAAAGCTGCAAGACAAGTACTTACACAGACATGACACGTTTGGGTGGGGGTAACAGTAACATAAAAGGAGAAGACATACAAGAGCGGACAAAAGAGGGAAGGAGGGGACCAGTGGGGCGAGGAGAGAGGGAGAGAAAAAGTGGAAAAGGTTAGGTGGAATGGAGATCTGGCATTATTTGAGCCATCTCAACATTTTTTATCCAAATGTATCTAGAAACAGGGTACCACTGCTCTATTCTGGACATAAGCCTACTCTTCCATTTTTGTAAAATCATGTGCTCAGTGATCATTGTAGCCCAAAGTCTTTATGGTGGAATTAAACCCAGCTTAGCAGGTATATCACCTAGGATATAATTTTTGGCTGAGGTTTGGTTGCTCAAGTCGAGCGCTATTTTCACCTCTTTCCACAGCTGCTTGACTGTGGGACAGTCCCACAGCATATGCATCAGGGTTCCTTTTTGTTTGGGACGGTGCCAACGAATATCTGAGGATAAGGGCTTTAGCCTGTGAAATCTTGGTGGCATCCAATACATTTTCAATAAAATCTTTTGTTGTATCAAGTGCAGCCTGAGATCAACAGAAGCTTTCACAAGGAATTCCAGACCAATGGAGTTTCTTTTCATTAGTAAAGTGTACATGGTGGACACTGGCATAGGTGTCAACTCTGTGGGTGCTCCAGGACTGGAGCACCCACAGAAAAAAAAAGTGGGTGCTCAGTACCCACTGGTGGCCCCATGGATCAGCTCCTCCCCTTCCCTCTAGCATCTCCTGCCTGCCCATGGCCCCACTGATCAGCTCCTCATCCTCCTTCCCAGTGCCTCCCGCCTGTCACAGATCAGCTGTTCCATGGTGTGCAGGAGGTGCTGAGAGGAGGGGCTGGAGCAAGAGTGGGCCACGCCTGGGGGTGGGGGTGGGAAGGGGCGGGTCAAGAGGTGGAGCAGGGGCAGAGCAGGGGTGGGAAGAGGCGGGGTGGGAGACAGGGCAGGGTGGGGCCTTGGGGGAAGGGGTGGGGTGGAGGCAGGGCCTGGGGCAGAGTGGGGATTGAGTACACCTGGGGAAATGAGGAAGCCAGCACCTATGGACATGGGCCTGGGGAGTTCATGAAGCATTTCTAAGGTTCCCAATAGTTCTGAGGCCTCTGGCAGTCCTAGAGCATCTGGCCCAAACTGATAAGTTAGCAAGTGTCATATTTGTAAGTACTGCCACTCCACTGCGGATGGCAGTTCGTAATGTTCCTTTAGTATTAGAAAAGGGACAAAGTCCTCATGATGAACTAATTGGGAAATCCATGATACCATGATCAGCCAGTTCCTCCAAATTATAGATTTGTTCTTAATTTGCAAATCTGCATTGTCCCAGATAAGGCTATTTCTACTACACATGATCAAAATGTATTTCCCAAATGGTTCAAAACCAATTCCTCCTCCCCACAAAACAAAACAAAGCCAGGCTTCAGTGAAGACTTATGTCCATATCAAGTTCCAATCTGTAGCCACTTTTTCTTTAGCTTTGTCTAAACGGTATGCCTGGACTATTTTAAAATGGAAAAAGGGTCAATAACAGAAGGGATTCTGCTTCAACTTGGTAATTACATTTGTGTTTGGACAGAGACCAAGCGTAGAAAATTTCATCCCAAAAGACAAGTGTTACAGAAACCCCCAAGTGTGCAGATGCGCAAGATTTGGAGGGCAAAGGGTGTAAATAAAACGGTTTTGCAGACTCAAATTCAGCAGGTGCTGTCAAGCTCCCACAATGTCGGAACAGAGTAAGAACAGACTCCCAGTCTCTCAGTTTACAATGAAGTCCTCCACTATTGTCTACATGGATGCTCTGACGAACTCTTCACCCCAAACCTCACCCTTCCCCTAAGTGGCATCAGAGATGCATTGTGCAACCTGTATCTCTAAGCCTTCTCTTTTCAAGGCTGACAGGGTAATCCATGTTTTTTACAGACAATGTCTTTCCAACATTCTAGTGAGCTCGTACACACCTTCTCAGTCAATGCCAAACTCCCCAATGTTATATAATTATAATTAATGAAAAAAATGCCTCCAGAACAGGTATGCCTGATTGCCAGGATGATGCCAAGCCAGCATATACCCCTCTGAACTACAACTGTCTTAATTTACCTGGTAAAACATGAACTATTGAGGTACTATATTGAGTGCCACGGTACATTTGCACAAATACCAGGTTTTGGCCACTGCGAGCCTTCTGAGAAGGTGGCCAAAAATGTAAACCAAGTGACTGACCCAATCTTGTCCTCCCCTTGTCTCTTAACTGGCCAGAGATCTCAGGGAGAAATCAAGAGGGAAAGAAACTGGAGAGGACAAGAAGAGGACTGTACCTATGAAATGTAGGGTCTCCCTCTAAGCCACTGGACTGCCATAATCATGGAAGATTCTATAGGCTTTAAAGTATTATATCTGTGATGTAGGGAGCTCTACCAGCCATGGTGATTGTGTACAGATGCAGCACCTTTAAGGTCTGGAACATTCTGGGTGTAATAGAGTACTTGTCACGTGAAAGCCAGTGTGGCTAGGGTTAAGGCTAGAGAATGAATTGGAGAATTAAATGGGGCTGGATATAGTTAATAAACATGACACCCTCTCCCTTCACTTATTATGTTACTTCAATTTTTTGACTGAACTAAAGTCGTCATAATTAAGTTAAAAGGCATAACTGAAATTTGGGAGATAGCAACAACAACTAATTCCCTAATTGTGTCCACAGAAAAAAGTAAAAATGTGTACATGTGCTGATACTTCATCCTTACAGTCCTCATATTGCCTGCATTATTTTTATTTTATTATCTAGCTGTGCCGTTGTTATTTCCAGTCTAAGGAATTATTTCATTTCAAATTTCATATGCTGAACTGTTATTTTTAACTTTAATCTATGAAAGCAGGCATACATTTACAAGAACAAGGAAAGAAAAACATCCACTGGCTAATGATTTCAGATGTCTGACACTGAAGTAACAACCTTCAGCGAAAATTTCCAGACAACTTAGTTTTTCTTCACTATCATTATTATTCCAGTAGCACCCACAATTTGGCAAGGCACTGTCCTTACACACATGAAAGTAGAGTCCGTGGCTCTGGAGAGCTTACAAACATGAGAACCTCCTATGCAAAGCCCTATCATGCTTTGGGAACATTTTAATTGGCATTTGGATGCCAATTCTACAGCACACATAAGAACTCTAATAAAACTCCTTTACCCCCCTTTGATCTGCTTATATCTTCAAGTGCAGTGATGGCAAAAGCTTCGGCAACAATCTGGTGTACCCCAAGAAAATTGTATATACAATGACACGCATTTGTATCTTGTTTTAATCAAGACACTTCGTGTTTTTACTTGTGTATGGGCAAATGGGGAGAGTTGCACCCCACCCTCTCAACACAGCACCTCCCTCTCCCACCCAGTGTCCAAAATTTTCTCCCTACCTTGGATTTACGTTTTTAACTTAAATAACACAATAAGCTAGCTATTGCACTTAGCTTGCTCCTACACTTTCTCCGTGGAGGCCTCTACTCTTACCCAGAGATGCCTCTGCCCAAACAAGCCCAATGTTCTCCTTGTATCCTGCTCGGAGCTAACTGGACCCATCTGCCAGTATGACTCAGCAGTTACCCTGAATCTTAGAATCAATCCATTCCTATGGGGATGGGGGGGGGGGCTGGTTCCTGAGGCTACATCTACAGTTTCTACACTACACACCACTGGTTGTGGTGTGAAGAGTTTGTGTAGCTACATGCCACTGTGAAAAGCCTGCTGTGTCCACACTGCAGTGTGTAGCTACATGTGCCAGTGAAAGGCTCTGGCAGGGGGAAGACAGCTGGGGGAAAAGCTTCAGCAGCTCCTTGCTGCTGGAGCCTTTCATTGTGGTGAGGAAAGGCTGTAGCAGACAGTGGGGAAAGGCTCCCCGCCCCCGCCCAGCCTTTCCCTGCTAGGGGAGTCCGGGACATTGCACTGCTAAAAACAGGGCCGCCCAGAGGGGGAGGGGGGAAGTGGGGCAATTTGCCCCAGGCCCTGGGCCCCGCAGGGGCCCCCACGAGAGTTTTTCAGGGCCCCTGGAGCAGGGTCCTTCACTCGCTCCGGGAGCCCCGGAAAACCCTCGCGGGGCCCGGGCCCCTGGAGCTTCTTCCACTCCAGGTCTTCGGCGGCTGGGGGTCTGCTACTGAATTATCGCTGAAGCGGGATCCACCGCCAAAGTGCTGGGTCTTCGGCGGTAATTCGGTGGCGGGTCTTCGGGGCACTTTGGCGGTGGGTCCCAGAGTGGAAAGACCCTCTGCCGCCGAATTACTGCCGAAGCAGGGGCCCCCCACCGCCGAAGACCCCAGGCCCCTTGAATCCTCTGGGCGGCCCTGGCTAAAAACAGCAGCATAGATGGGGTAGCATGGCTTGGGCAAGTAAAGAGTATGCAGGGTACGTACTCATACCCTTCAGATGTGTCTTTACTTGCCTTAGTCGTGCCTCATCGGCAACACTGCTGTTTATACCCATGCTAGGTGGGCTCAACAGCATGTAGAGTTCAGATCCACTTAAAGAAGTGTGCAGTGTAGATGTACCTTTAAGATTTCCACACAGTTATAATTTAATTCTCTTTGTTGCTGAAAACTCATTATATAGATATAGATATAAAATATATTGTAATTTAGATTTCTACATAGTAATGAAAAGTAGTGACATGACTGGTGACAACTCCATGAAAGAGAGTTTGAAATTTTCAATAAACTCACTGCACATACTCATGTACTTGTTCTAGGCAGTGGTATCAGTAACTCCCAGTGTTTCAGAGGTTGGTCGGTCATTGCCATTATTCATGATGCTAAATCACCAATACATATTTTGACAATTTAGCTACATATCTTTTTAGGCCTTGACCTAAAACATGTTTTTGGTCATATCGAGTCAGTTGTTTCCCCTAATTATCGGGATGTTAGCATTCACAGACTTCTGTCCGCTGATATTCAAAGTGCTTAAAACACTTTCAATGATTCAAAAGGGAGATTTAGGAGAGCTAGGTAATTATGGCTTTTCTCCACTTCTCATTGCTGCCGGCTGAAAAGATGGCAAAATCTGAAATGTGAGAGTGGGGATTCAGAAAAAAATTCAAACAAACTGAAGCATATCATCACTTTTTGGTGGTAATTATGGGATCACACTCTCATTCCCCCCTCTCCCCCAATTTGACATAATACAGCTACCAAATTGTATTATACCTTTAACTGCTATTCTAACACTGCATATGTTATAGCTCATGGGAGAACTATAAATTAAGAATATAATAAGGGATGATACACACACAGCAGTCCTTGAAAAAACAGAACATTACTCTCAAAATAATGCAGAATAAAGACTCTTAAACAGGGCTGCCAACTAGTGGGAATAATGGAATCAAAGATATGTAGAGCTGGAAGGAACCTTGAGAGGTCATCTAATCTGTCCTCCCACACTCAGGCAGGAGCAAGCATACCTACACCATCCCTGACAGGTGTTTGTCTAACCTGTTCTTAAAAACCTCCAATGACAGGGATTTCACAACCTCCCTTGGTAAACTTAATTACCCTTATAGTTAGAAAGCTTTTCCTCATATCTAACCTAAATCTCCCATCCTGCAGGTTAAGTCGATTACTTCTTGTCCTGCCATCAGTGGACATGGAAAAAAAGTTGATCACAGCCCCTTATTACAGCCCTTAACATAGTTGAAGATTGTTCAAAGCCCCCTCCCGCTCCCCTGGATCTTATTTTCTGAAGACTACACATATCCAGTTTTTTTAACCTTTCCTCTAAAGTAAAGTTTCCTAAATCTTTTATAATTTTTGTTGCTCTCCTCTGGACTCTCTCCAATTTGTCCACATCTTTTCTGTGTCCAAACTGGACACAGTATTGTAGCTGAGGCCTCACTAGTGCCAAGTGGTGCAGAAAAATCACCTCTCATTTCTTACATACAACACTCTTATTAGTACATCCCAGAATATAGCCTTTTTCACAACTGCATCATATTGCTGGTTCATGTTCAATTTGTGATCCCCTATGATGTCCACATCCTTTTCAGCAACACTACTGCCTAGCCAGTTAATCCCCATTTTGTAGTTGTGGATTTGATTTTTCCTACAGTATTTGTTGTTATTGAATTCCATCTTGTTGATTTCAGACCAATTCTCCAATTTAGCAAGGTCTTTTTGAATTCTAATCCTGTCCTCCAAAGTGCTTGCAACTCCTCCCAGCTTGGTGTCACCCACATTTTATAAGTGTACTCCTCACCCTATTATCCAAGTCATTAATGAAATCACTGAATAGTTCTGGGCCCAGGACTGACCCATGCGGAACATGGGATACAGCCTCCCAGTTTGACAGCAAACCACTGATAATTACTCTTTGAGTATGTTCTTTCAACTAGTTGTGCACCCACCTTATAGTAAATTTCATCTAGACCACACTTCACTAGTTTGCTTATGAGAATATCATGTGGAATTGTGTCAAAAGCCTTACTAAAATCAAGATATATGACTTCTACTGCTTTTTCCTATCCATTATGCTAGTAAACTCCCTCCTTGTGACCTGAAGTGGTGCTGCAGGCATTCTCCACCTGAATTTCCTCAAGTGGAGCAGCAATAGATTTACTTTAACCACCCAGGGCAAGGAGAAGCTACCATGCATTAGCTAAATAGCATGTTCCCTTTCAATAAGGTTTCGGGACAGGACTCATTATAAGATCATTTATCAGGACCCTGGTAAGAGCTCCCAAAAAGTCCACAAACTCAAGTCTGAGAGTCAGGTTAGGCTTGTCCCCTGGTGCCTAAGAGAGAAACCATCAACCACTGCAGCCTGCCTGGTTTCTAACTCTTCTCATCTGCCTCTTCCTTTGTTTAAATAGCTCAGACTGGGGCAGGGTCCCTTTGATTATCCCCAGGCTGTAGGCTCCAGCCTGGCCCTTAAAGGGGTAGTACACTTTTCTCCCCAACATATTCTTTCACTTCCTGTCAAAGAAGGAAATTAGTTTGGTTTTGCAAGATTTGTTCTCAACCAACCCACGCTGGCCATTACTTATCATCTTATGATCATCCATGTGCTTACAACCAGATTGTTTAAATAATTTGTTTATTTTCCTGGTATCAAAGTTAGACTGACTGGTCTATAATTTCCTAGGTGCTCTTTGTTCCCCTTTTAAAGAGAGAGATCATGTCTGTCCTTCTCCAGTCCTCTGGGACCTTACCCATCCTCCATGAGTTCCTGAAGATCTTTGCTAATGGTTCCGATATTGCTTCAGCTAGTTCCTTAAGTACCCTAGGGTGAATTTTGTCAGGCCATGCCAACTTGAACACATCTAACTTATCTAAATATTCTTAAACCTGTTCTGGCTTGTGATCCTTCCTCCTTGTTGTTAATATCAATTGTGTTAAGCATCTGCTCACATTTAACCTTTTTAGTGAAGACTGGCACATAATAGGCATTGAACACCTCAGCCTTCGTGGTGGTGTCCTCTATGAGCTCTCCTTCCCTGCTAAGTAATGTCAAATAATAAAACAGAACGAATCAACTCTTCCTACTTTGAGTGTTACCAGCAGTAGGGGCCTGATTCTGATTTGATGCAGGTATAATTCTATTTGCATCCCTATTGGCATCAGTGTAAAGTCAGGATCTGTCCCAATGTGTGCAGTCATGCCATTCTTCCTAAAACTTAGTTTGAAGATATACAAATTATCTGCGGGAAATCAGGTCACAACATATTAACTTTCTTTTCTAAACACTTGTGAAATGTCAGTATATGTTGTTATATGGCTGCTGTGTTCCACCCCCCGAGGTGGCTGCATTTCAGCGTGATGAATAAAGGATTTTTGGTTCCATTGGGATGTAAAGCTCTGTATTATCCAGTTTAGCCCTAGCAATTTTTATTCTTATGTCTCAAAAGACTAAGACATGCATTGCCAAAGCATGATGTACATCTCAAAATATTTAAGCAATAGGAACAGTAATATGTGATGATACCACAAGATAGTGTTGCATGTAGGGCGTGTTGCTGGCCTTGAAATAACCTCTCACAGTATAATCACACCTTAGGGTGTCTAATACCATTGCATCATTATAATACTGAACTGAACAAACAAAACAAAAAAACCTCTAAAGAAACCTATTTTTAATGAAGAGTAAAGAGTGAGTCAGATTAACTGAAGCTGGTGGAGGGAGGTGTACATTAAACCTCCCTATGCCAGCAAAGCCCTTTCAGGTATTCAGCCTAAGGAAGGGCAGATGGTATTAGCACTGTCACCTCACCTCAGAGTGTGTGTATGGGAAAGCAGCTTCAGTTCCCCAAAGAGGTGCATGGGAGTTCTGAGGGCGGAATCTCTTGAGGGGAGGCCAGAGCTAAATCTGTGCACTTCCCAGTCGCTCGGGTGACGGTCATTTCCCCTTCCTAAGTCAGCACTGCTCACTTATGGGCTATGCAGGAATTATACAGTCCCCCACCTCCCCGCAAGGGAGATTGTGGCTACTTTCTTGTGCTGCAACTTCTTTCTCTGACAGATTTTCTACTGCTATGGTCCTTCGCCAGATCTGCATCCTCTGAAACTGGCATAAACTGAGGAGTGAATCTAGTCAAGTATTTTAAATATCATGATTTCACTGAGCCAATGTTTTCAGATCTCATCCTACCTCAGATTTTTCCATATCCAATTCCAAATGCTTCCCATCTCCAAACTTTTTTTTATAAATGGTTACATTTGGCCATCTGCAGAATCAAGCCAATGGGCTTCAATCAGGGTGGAATTTGGCCTACCATCTTAAAAACATATTTTACTTGCAAAAGTGCCTATCAGTCAGCTCGAGTTGAAACCCAGAGGGCAGCCTGGGGTTGAACTTGAGCTGCTAGCCTGAGTTAAAAGCTGAATTGCCATTTTAACTCGAGTTAGCCAATGTGGGTTAGCAAACCTGAGTTAAGAAAACACTTTTTGTTGTTATTGCAGTGTGGATGTATCCTATGATGCCAATTGGCAGTAGTATATCTTCAATTGTTTTAGATAGTTATAGCCGCTTGTATAATATGCTAAAATACTATCAGATATATGTCTAAAATATAAATTAAATTTGAAAGCTATGGTATATCACTTAAATACAACTGCATTTATCTACTATAAAAATGTGGTTATATTCTGGTGCAAAATATACCTGAATATACCTTCAGTTTGCCAGATTCTTCTTACAGAGAACTACTACTGTAGTATGAATTATTATATATGAACAGGAAAATAAACATTTCCTGTTAAATTTTGGCAATTTTATTATGTTAAACCCCAAATACTTTGAATGGCACAGTAATCTGCCCCAGCAAGGTGTGACACAAGTCATTATGATATGGAATAAATGTTTCATTTCATCACACACTATCAGTACCCTAATAAAAGTAACTGCCTGTATATTTGCTAAGGCAAGTTTTTTAAAATTGATCTGTTAAGAATGTAAGGACTTAATTTAGTTTACTAACATCTCTAACTTCCAAGTTAAAACAAATATGAAAGGCAGTAGGGCCTGGTCAGTGGGTTGAAATCTTTGTCCAATGAAAAGGTGAATATGAATGTAGTGAATTTTGCCTTATCAGTGGATGTTTGTCACAATTACCAAAATCAGGCATGTTTGACATCCATGTTAAATTAAAGAATCAGAGTGAAGAAGTATGGTTCAATTAAAAGACACTGACTGAATTTTACAGAGAAGCATGCAAGGGATAAGACTTCAAAATGCCTTAATATATAGTAGCCAGTCTTATTAGTTCCATAGTTTTATAAGCTCTAAAAGTCACCCTTCTGTATCCTCTTCCCCCCAAAAAGGTCATCTTAAAATTATATTAAAAGACAATTTGTGAAAAGTTTGATTTTCATAAAGTTCTCTGTAAAAAGCAATGCTTGCACTTATTCCATTTATTGTTGGATTTTAAAAAGTTTACTGTAGCTTTTATACTTTCACTGGAATGAAAAATTCTAACCCCCCAACTGCATGTTCTACATTAATAAGAAGAGTGAAGGCAAATTACCCCCTCTGTTATGAGGGTACAATCATACAAATAAATGTAATCAAGGTAGTAAAATGATACAAGCATGTTTTAACATATTTCTATTTCACTTTTCAGGTTGGCTGAACATAAGCTGCATATATAATGAAAATGTATTCAGTATTCATTAGCTAATGAATTATGCTGAAGTGATTTAAATTTTAAAGTACTTTTAAGTGTTAGATGTATATCTTTCTCAGGGTATCAACAATTCAAAAGCCTTAGTATTACAATACTACATGATTTCAGGGAATATTTACACAGTAATTTGTACCAAGAGGAGATTAATGTTCTTGAGCTGAAGTTCCAATAGTTTAAAATTACAAATACTGCTTTTTACAAGTAGCTCTATACAGAGTTGAAACCTCATCTATTTATGATCAGCAGAGTGAAAAACAAGCGTATATGAAACAAAGACAATTTGCTCAAGAGTCATTCTTTTTACTCCTTAATTTGATTTCTTGAATACATCATAAATCAAACTTTGAAAATACAGCTGTATATACATATACACACATATCTGCTCATAATTAAATAGTAGTGTTAAATTACTTGCTCATTTGCTACATGAAAAAGGTTGCTATGAGTTTTTAATGTCTAATTAACATAGTCTTGTTTGACGATGATGGGTAGCAATTTCAACATCTTAGCACATAAAATAACCCCTAGAGGTCAATATGCTGCTATGACAGTCATTTCCCCCTTTTATTTGTCATATTAAACATCAATGACTGAACTGGTCTAGAGCATCAACTATGAAAGGAGAGTGACAATGAGAGACTTCTCCTTTTGAACCTGTGTGAGAGAAAAGTTAACTATATTGGCTGCATGTTTTTTTTAAACTGCTTGTTTAGTGGAGTACAACTGCAGTAGGCTTGCAGTCAGCCTCATCTTTAACAGGGAGGTGCAGACTGCAAAGATTACACAGTTCCTGACCTGTCTGTTTGGATTAAACTAGATCATTGCATGTTGGCACCTGTAGTTTCTATGGGACACACCTTTGTATTAAGAAGGAGGATGGCTGCAATGTGTTCCATTTAATGCAAATTAGGTGCAGTTGCCCTCAGGCTCCTGTTAAGCTGTCAAAGCAATCCGCAACTCCCTTATTAAGATACTACTACTACAATATTCTACAGTAATCACTCAAAATACTGCAGTTTCCCTAATGTAAGTTTTAGTATTCTAAAGGACTACTGGTGTTGAATTCTGTAGTTGGTTTTTTTTTTATAATAAGGACAACATCAACATCCTTCCACAAGTATAAATATTTATAAAAATAAAACACAATTTGGGGTTTAGCTTTTAGCATTTTGCATGACTGGTTAGAGTTCAGCTATTGATAAATGGGCCCAACCCTGAAAAAAAGGATCGCTCACTATTGGATTTCTTGCACTGAACTAGCTGGAGAACTTGTCTGATCTGGTATGGCAATTCCAAGGTTCTGACAAGTTCATCTCCTGTTGCTTATTTTATATGCAAAGTCATAACCCTCTGCGACACCACAACTAGTTGGCCTGGAAATTAGTATGCTGCCAAAATGAGGTGATAAACAGTACATTTCCAGTGTCATGTTCAGTGCGTTGGAGGCACTACTGAGTTTGGACTGAATCCTGTGAACACTTTTGCACACGAATAACTTTACTCACATGACTTGTCTATTAAAACTAGAATACGTGAGAATAATTTGCCATTAGTAAAGCATGGTTGGTTTATAAATATCATTCAGTAAGACTGCACCCAAACCAACAGGGTCCCAAATATCTTTCCATATTTCCTATAGTACATACAGAGATGTATAAAAACACCAGCCCAGATTTGCCCAAGGTTCAGGGTACACAAAGCTAATGTTGCTGGCCATGGGAGAATCACCCCAATGAAAGTGGATCCACTAGTGCGGCAGAGCCAGCAGAGGGGATCTGGCACATGGAGAAGTGTTCCCAGAACTCTCCTGCATTCCACCTGCCATCATGGTCCCTGGGGCCCTTGGAAGCTGTGCATAAGTTATAGCAGCCTTCAGACACACAGCTATCTCAGAGTCAGGGGAATGTGAAGATGGTTTAAATTCACCTTTGCACTCCTCCCCGCCAGTTGTGGGGTACACTCCCACCCACAGCAGAGGATTTTGGCCATTCTATCTATAGGTCAATATAAGCTAGAATCCATATGGTAAACATCATATTAAACCAGAACAAGTTATCTTCTATCTCTTATATGGTCTCCTATAGCCATCCCACATGTTGAGCCAGGTCTCCCAAATTCCATTTTGTTCTTTAGAACCATGCCACATAATTTACTGTATAAAATCAAACATGCTGTGTGGGTTTTTTTTTACATTAGATTACATTTCACTCCAGTACCAGACTTTTCACTAAATCCTACAAAAAATTAAAACGTTACTTACTACTCCTTTCTTTTCATAAAGCCTGATCTCTCCTTATCTTCGTTCAGCTTTTTTCTTTCCTTCTTTGTATAACTGGCTCTTTTCCTTCTGCACCTTCCCCATCTAAATCTCTCCCTCTTTGCCTTTTTACCTACCTCTCTCCGTCTTTCCCATCCCTGGTGTTTGCTCTATTCACAATCTCTTCCTTCTCTATTCTCTTCCTTCCACTGGGGTGCACTGACTTTCTTTTCCCTTCAGAGTCACCTCCCTTTTTCATTCACTGGGGTGTTTTCCATCCTCCCTCTCACCTTGGAATTTCCCTTTCTCTCGTCTGCTATATGGTTTCTTTCCCTCCCCACGCTTCCCTCTAGGAGTCTCGTCACACCGCCTCTACATAGAAGGATCCAGTCAGGTTGGCTACGTTTCCCCAACATACCAAAGTATTAAAGTCATGAGGATGGGGCCAACTATTGTTGGGGGCAGATCAGGTATGGGTCTGTCTCCTCTTCTTGTTCCAATGTATGGCAAGAGACACTCAGAGTGTGGAAAGTAGTAAAGGAGCTAGCAGGGAGACCAGAGGAATAGGTTCTCACCTACAGAGTGCCAGTAGCCTGGTGCACATTGTAGACCGTCTGCCGTAAAGCTGCTAGCAACTCTGGCTGAGCAATGCAGGTGAATGAGGAGGCAATAACATCCTTTGGAGATAGGTCTTTTGATATCTATCATGTCTAGTATGAATAAGTGATGGCAGTGGCAGCTTCCACTGGGTAAGCCACTCATTAAAAAAAGTTCCCTACTCTTAAAGGCAAAGCCCCCCATAAATCTATGTGTTAAAGGTAAGGTGCACCTATTACCAGGAACACACTATAAGCCTACTTGAAAATATATTTTTGTAATTACACTTGGAATTTTTAAGCCTTCTATTGTTGGTGATAATCTTACAAAAAAAAATGAAAATTATGTAATTTCTGACAATATCAGTGTGGAAGCCCCCACTGGGAGATACTGTAAACCATTTCCCATTCTGCTTTAACACAGGCCTTGGAATTAAAAGGAAAACTTTAATGTTTAATGCTTAAACCAAATGCTTAATTTTGAACATCCCCACAGAGTTGCACTGTAGTGCCGAGGTTGCAGTTAAGAGTCCAGGTTCCTTTATCTTACCGACATCCAATCTACAGTATAACAAAAACATTTAGAAACTAATGTTAAAATAGTTCTAACTAGGGTATTAACATAATTTACTTCAGCAGTATTCATCGGGATCATTTATATCTTACACATGTGGTGTATAAATATACGCCCTCCATATACATATACAGTTGGATTTTCATATATATATAAAACACTCCTGTGCAGAGTATGATTCATTGAATTAACAGTTGGTAGTTTAGCTTTTGCTAATATGTTCAAAGGCAGTTTATAGTTCTAGCAGTATGATGTATAATCATTATTGCTTTAAAAGGGTCCCATCCCATTTGCAAGAGAAGGAACATAAATGGGCTAATCTTGGCACTGAAAAACAATCGAGGCAATCCAAAAGAAGAGGAAAAAATGTGAGCCAACCCTTGGCTGACCATTTACTATGCAATTAGTAAGTATTTTATTAGAAGATCTGTAATTACAAACATAAAAAACCTATATTTCAAGCTTACAAAAATAGCAGAGGTGGAAATTCTATCCCAGATCATGAATGATAGTTAGTCTTATACTAGGATGTAAATCACAAACAAGAAGTGGGGGAGAGTAGCCTAATGACTGGAGCAAAGGAGTAGGAGTCTGCTTCTACCACTGACTTGCACGTGATCTTGGGCAAGTTGTCTAACTTCTCTGACCCTTGCTTTTCCCTTCTGTAAAATAGTGATATAACTGTATTGACATAACAGGCATATTGTGAAGTTTACTTAATGAATGTTTGAAAAGCACACTGAGATCCTCAGATGAAAAGTACCAAATATTTGACTATTTTCACAGACCCCCCCCTCATTCCATATATGCTGATTAATAACATTGCAATGGAAACATCCCATACTTAGCCCCCTCAAACAAATATGAGAACAATCCACATGCAAATGCTACTGGACAGACAGAGGGCAAGACACACAAATACACACACAGAGATAAACCTTGTGTCTCATAAGATTTCAAGAGCATCAAGGTTGAATTACGGCAACTCAGTGCCCTAAGTATGTTCAATATGTGACTACACAGAGCCCTTTCAGTTCCATCTCCTAATGTCCTCACCCACCTACGTAGACTTTGAGGGGTGATGTTCAGAGCCCTCTTTTTAGGTAGTGGCAGTGACAGCTATGAGTAGGGTGACCAGCCAGCAAGTGTGAAAAATCGGGACAGGGGGTTGGGGGTAATAGGAGCCTATATAAGAAAAAACCCCAAAAATCGGGACTGTCCCTATAAAATTGGGACATCTGGTCACCCTTGCTGTGAACCAGGATCCCCTCTTCCCTTTGCCCTGCAGGAACAGCAGCAGCGGCACTGGGTCTAGGGTAGTGCACAGATCTTGGCTGTGGTGGGCAGGTGGTGCCAGTCTGATTCAGTAGCCCCTTGAGAACCAGATTGCCTCACTGGAGGCAAGATGCTTCTTGTGCTTTCCAGGCCCAACGTGTATCTGACCCTAGACCTATTGTACCTAGTGGTTCATCCAGCCACAAAGAACAGCATGTCTTACCATATACAGGAAGTTTGTGAAAACAACTATAGAAGATCTCGTTTGAATATTTGTAAATCCATACTTATCCCTGGAATTTCCTGATCATTTTTAAAAAGAGTATAACACCACAATCCCAGTATAATGTGTTAATGCTGCCTTGATTTTAAATTTTAAAGTGAAACAAACACTGTTCTGTAAGGGTTCTTTAAAATAGTCACATATGCAACATATTCGATTTAAAAGATTTTTTTTATGGCCAGAAGGGACCATTTGATCCTATAGAGTAGACTGAACTCCAGTTTAGCCACTAGTTCCTAGTCCCAGTTTCTCTCTACCCTCTCCAGTCCCACAGTTTCACCAAATTCCTTGTCCCAATCTATTCCTTTCACTCTCTCCAAGTGGCTGGATAAGAAATTGTCATCTACCTTCATCACTACCCATATGTCAATGAAAATATACCAGTCAGCTAAAAATGCCTGTTTTATAGTCACCTTGGATGTTCAAGGCATAACCTGGAAGAGCCCTGAAATAAGCCATTTCCTTTTTAGCATATATGCTAAACCCCATCTGCCCTGGACACTGTCAAGCACAGAAAAGGATCTTAGATGGTAGATACAGATCTCTTGACTTTAACAACCAAAACAAGTGCCTTCAATCTGCGGCAAAAGTCTGTTGTATGTGAGAGAGTTGCACACACAGAATAAGGGGAGCATATGAATGTGCTGAACTATGACTGAAGTTCAGAAAGACACTGCGCCTACATGTCAATTTGTAGCTGCTTGAAAAATGTGTGTGTACTACACTTAACCCCCCCACCCCCAAACAAACCACTCACATTTAAAAGAACATTAAGATTGTGAAGTCAGGTACTCACAAGAGAGGAAATGTCAGAATTAAGTTAATTTTTTATATTAAAAAAAAGGACACTGAAAAAACAGAAATGCTGTGATGTGGCATCATATTGACAACCCAATGGGTCAGTGGCATGGCTGAAACCTTTAGATCCACTGTACAGTCCTCTGCCACTTGAGTGAGTGGAATAACTGATAGGAAATGACAGCCTATTACTGCTATGTGGAACATCACTCAAGAGGGATGAGATTTGCTGATGGCAGAAGAATGGTGAGACTCAGGAATCTTGGGTTTCATTTCACGCTATGAAGCGGTGTGTGCTCTAGTGGACAGAGACTCTTCTGCCTGCTTCCCTGAAGCCTGACCCCCTCTGCCTCATCCCTAACATCTCATCCGGTCCCAGTCCTGTTTTCTCCCCACCCCTGGCTTCTGGTCCCAGTACCATTCTCCTTTTCAACCCAGACCCAGTCTCCACTTCTCAGGCTTCTCATCCCGGTCTCCTTGCCCAGCCAGTCCTAGTCTCATTGCCTGAGTCCCAATCATCCATCACCTCCCAGACTCTTTCCTTTCCCACACCCAATCTCCTTGCCAAGCCAGTCCCAGTTTTCTCCTCCAAGCACCTCATTTGATCTGTCCTTCTCCTTCTCCATCCCCTGGTTCCTTGCCCTAGTCTCTATCCCTGGACTCCTCATCCAATCTCAGTCTCTTCCCACTCTCTCCTCCCTGGCTTCTTGCCTCAGTCCTCCTGACCTGGCTCCTTGTCCCATGCTCTTTGCCCAGCTAGTTCCAGTTCTGCCCACTCAGATAGCTCCTGGTCAGATCTGTGTCCCCTCCCGCTTCACTCTCATTTCCACCACATTAGTTCCTAGTCCCAGTCTTCCTACCCAGCGAGTCCCAGTTTCTCTGCCCCCTCTCCAGTCCTACAGTTTCACCAAATTCCTTTTTCCAATCTATTCGTTTCACTCTCCCCAATCCATTTTTGTCCTCAGATGCGGGTCATTGATAGCACAGGAGAGAGAGGTTCCCTGCTCTGAGTTCCAAGTGCCTGATTCCACCACAGCCTGCAGCATTAATTATAGGGAAAATTCAGCTTCATCCCTTTAGCCCTGGGCTAGACCACACTGAAGTGTTTTCTGGGGATGAGGCATGCACGCTCCACTCACAGGGAGGCACTACGAGGGGATGGATCATCCTCAGTTGCTCTGTGGGGGTGGTGCATGAGCAATCTAGTCAGCACTTAGGAACTGTGAAAGGCTGGGACATGCTCAGTCAGGATGGAATCTTCTGAGATTTTAGTTGTTACAATCGAAGAAGTCTCTACTGATCAAGTGCAAACTGTGATTTTTCAAAAGCTTACAACTTGGCCAAATTTGGATGGATTGTCTCAGGAACGGTGAAACACACAGCTCTGACACAAAGGCCAGCTCTTGCCAAATTTCAATTCCCTGTTTTAAAGTGAGGCAGTCGTAGAGATGTTCAAAGAAAAAGTTGCCCGAAATTTTGAATATGGTCAAAATAACATTTTTTTATTTAGCCTCATTCTCAGAAATGGCTGAAGTGTTTTGGCTGAAATTTTCCAAAATACTTCAGCGTGGGTGTATACTCAGCATGGAAAATTTCAGCCCATGAAAAATTATAAGCAACTGAAAATAGGGTTATATAATGGAAAGTGTTGGGCAACCTTAGTAATAGGAAGCACAACCAGCCCCATCTAAAATAAAAAATTCTAAGACCTGTCAGAAATTTACCTTCTCTTAAGAAAGTTATATTTTGGGGCCTACACTGTTTGGCAGAATCCCTTTAACTTCGGGTTGGGATAAACAAACTTGCATGGCATTGGGAGACAGGAGCTATCTTATCAGTCTTTATGCATCCTTATATTACAGGGGTAGGCAACCTATGGCACACGTGCCGAAGGCGGCATGTGAGCTGATTTTCAGTGGCACTCACACTGCCCAGGTCCTGGCCACTGGTCTGGGGAGCTCAGCATTTTAATTTAATTTTAAATGAAGCTTCTTAAACATTTGAAAAACCTTATTTAATTTACATACAACAATAGTTTAGTTATATATAATAGACTTATAGAAAGAGACCTTCTAAAAACGTTAAAATGTATTACTGGCATGTGAAACCTTAAATGTAGACTCGGCACACCACTTCTGAAAGGTTGCTGACTCCTTTTATATTAGGACAGGAGCCTAACGAACTGCTCAGTCTAGCATAGGGTGACCAGACAGCAAGTGTGAAAAAAATCGGCACGGGGTGGGGGATAATAGGAGCCTATATAAGAAAAAGACCCCCAAAATCGGGACTGTCCCTATAAAATCAGGACATCTGATCACCCTAGTATAGCATATTTCCTCATATTAGCCCTGGTTGCCTGGTGCATACTGAGTATAATGCCTGAACCAATACCTATGAAACTCAGTTTGAACAATAAAAACTAAAAAGAGAACCTTGAATGAGGACAAATCTTAGCCTAGATCTGGCTTTGCTCCCACAAAGCCCTTGTAACTGACAGTACTCTTCCACTCTGCAAGGACATCTCGGTCCTGGGGTGTGCTGAAGAAAGGCTCTTCATCAAATGAATTGATAACACAACCGAGATTTTGATCAAAGTCTGTCAGTCCTAGTTTATCTATCTGGAATCATAATTCAGGAATGAAGCTGCCCCTAAAGTTGCTCCTCCCCACCATTAAATTACATTCAATCACAGCACACAAAATGCAGCCCATGCGCTACAGCCAGATGTTATCATTACAGGCCTTTACTTAGAAACTGATGCTGAAACCTGAGTGGTTGATGAGACTAGCTAAGCAGTTGTACCTTTGACCTGATTGCATTAAACTTGCCCTATCAATTTAAGCTTAGTATAAACACCATTTCCTAGAGTCCCTCATGAGTTCAGTGGTGAGAAGAAGCTGACTAAGCCTAAACATTTTTTAACAGCAATCTTGTCTTACAACACCAAGGGGATTTGCCATGTATCTGGGGCTTTATAAAACCATATGAACATGCTGAAAGAATTAAAGTCCTTTAAAACAGAAAAATTGATGGTGACAGTCCTTTCTGAAAATCAGGTTGTAGAATGTCAGCACAAGAAGAACTGGGAACTAGGTTACAATTTTTTTTTAATGTGACAGATTTGTGTTCGTCTCAAACTGTTGCTCCTAAAGACTGATTGAAACCCCCTCCAACACAATAAAAAGTCATTTAAAAAAAACACTAAAGCTATATATCCTAGATTAACCTGTATTCCCTATAGGGACTCTATAGTCTCTTTATCATTCCAGTTTAGAGTAAGGGTAAGTTCTAATAAATCTTGGGCTCTTTCACCTTCAGGATATCTTGATTAACCCCAGCAAATATAGCAGCACATGTACCCTACCACATGGTTAACAATAAGAGATGCTAAACTGAAACCCCACCCTATTATGCACTTATTCACAATAGTTCCAAAGAAATAGGGACCGATCATGAAATAAACACAATCCAAGGACAGAATCGTAGAAACACAGGACTGGAAGGGACCTTGATAGGTCATCTAGTCCAGTCCCCTGCACTGAGACAGGATTAAGTATTATCTAGACCATCTAGATTTATTATTTTCTGTTCCTATGTGCGGAATGATAAAATACCATTTTTGCACTGTGTAGACTGACAAAATGCT
Organism: Mauremys reevesii; assembly: GCF_016161935.1. NCBI lineage: Eukaryota > Metazoa > Chordata > Testudines > Geoemydidae > Mauremys > Mauremys reevesii. Next base: position 169,305,895 of record NC_052624.1, on the reverse strand, counting down.
AGTAATGAATGAGACAAGTGAACAGGATTTGGGTCTCAATCCTGCCAGGTGCTGAGTACTCTGGCCCCGATCCAGCAAAGCACATGCAAATAAGTGAATAGTCCCAACAATTTTAGTGGGAGTGCTATGCAGGAGCAAACCCTTAGCCCTTAATTAGAAAACACATGAAAGAATAAATAAATAAATAATAAACAACAACAATCAAACATCCAATTCACTAATAGCCAGGCATTTTGAAATGGAAGAATTGTGTTGTCTTTGGTTAATATATTATAGCAGATGAGTCATTCAAAACTACTGCCAATATTGCAGCAAGTAAGTGAATTAAACGAGATTGAACAACTTCAGTCCACTGATATTTATGCAAACCATGTCTTAGTTCACTTCATAACAAATTAAAAAGCTAACTTGATTCACTCTTTACAAATCTGAAGCTGCAAGGCGATGCATGTATGTAACTGTACAAAACTAACCATCAACCAAAAACCTCCCACAACTATTAAGTAATTAAAGAAAGAGAATATTGTGTAAGAGTTAAATTACCTGACACATTACCTCAGTTACTCCTAGCAGCAATGTCATCTGATTTTCATTAAACTAAACAAATGCCAGTATACCATGGCGGGAAGAAAATGTAAGGAAAGAAATATCTGGTGCATAACTGCACATAATCCAGAAGAAATAAATACGCTAGGATCTGAAACTGAGCAGTGTTGTGATTCAAATTAAAGTGGAGTCCTTTTTGCTGGTTAGTGAAATACACATTAAAATGATGAAAACTAAAACCAACATTTAAAGAAAACTTGGTCAAATAGCCTGCCTGATTGAAAGCATCTCTGTTCATTTTTCCCTACAGGAATAGGGAGAGACAGAACAGACCCTTAGTCTATAAATATCTGTTCAGGGAAATAAGGTTTTGGTGAGCTCTTTCTCAACCAATTTTTTGTGTGAGTTGAGTGATGCTCAATTGTACCATCCCCTGTTGTCCACTTCCCTCGATTGCTAAGCGTTAAGTCTCTCCATTTCACTTTGCTTTTACTGCTATTTATTAAGCCACCAATTGGAAGCTTAAGTCTGACAAGACACAATGTCATTTTCTTTGTTAACGTGTCCTAGATTTAGATCTCAATGGTTTGCTCCTAATACCCCTCCGCATTCCACCCTACCTCACCAGCTCATTGTAATATGGAGAGAGAGACACAGACAGACAGACTGTTTTCAGCATTCTTTAAACTTTAGGGCCTGATCCACAGACCACTGAAGTCAAAGGGAGTCTTTCTATTTGGATCGGGCCCTCTAAGATGTAGACACAAGATAAAATTAAAAACATTACAGTTGCTTCTTGTGTGTGTTTTCTGTTTGCATTGATAGGAGTCGCATAAATACATCTTGAGCAGAATATAATCCCTCTATGTCTATGAACACTATTGCAATAGGATCAGTGTTAACATCTGGTAATGCTGTTCTTAATGATACAATATCTTAAATTTATAGGGTGGTTTTCATGCAGCAGATCCCAAAGCACTTAAAAAAACCTTAACTAGATATACCACGAAGAGATGGCTTCAACCAGTACAGAAATACAACTCCTCAGGTGAAAGGGAAGAGCTGTTTAAAGTGTGGTTATGCTCATACTTCACATTTTCTAATCGGGATGACCAAAATTTGAGGACAGATATTTTCCGTGGAAAAAAATAAAGCCTCTGTATTTTCTAGTATCAGAGGGGTAGCCATGTTAGTCTGGTTCTGTAGAAGCAGCAAAGAATCCTGTGGCACCTTATACACTAACAGACGTTTTGCAGCATGAGCTTTCATGGGTGAATACCCACTTCTTCGGATGCAAGTAGTGGAAATTTCCAGGGGCAGGTATATATAAGCAAGCAAGAAGCAAGCTAGAGATAACGAGGTTAGATCAATCAGGGAGGATGAGGCCCTGTTCTAGCAGTTGAGGTGTGAAAACCAAGGTAGGAGAAACTGGTTCTGTAATTGGCAAGCCATTCACAGTCTTTGTTTAATCCTGAGCTGATGGTGTCAAATTTGCAGATGAACTGGAGCTCAGCAGTTTCTCTTTGAAGTCTGGTCCTAAAGTTTTTTTGCTGCAGGATGGCCTCCTTAAGATCTGCTATTGTGTGGCCAGGGAGGTTGAAGTGTTCTCCTACAGGTTTTTGTATATTGCCATTCCTAATGTCTGATTTGTGTCCATTTATCCTTTTCCTTAGAGACTGTCCAGTTTGGCCGATGTACATAGCAGAGGGCCATTGCTGGCATATGATGGCATATATTACATTGGTGGACGTGCAGGTGAATGAACCGGTGATGGTGTGGCTGATCTGGTTAGGTCCTGTGATGGTGTTGCTGGTGTAGATATGTGGGCAGAGTTGGCATCGAGGTTTGTTGCATGGATTGGTTCCTGAGCTAGAGTTACTATGGTGCGGTGTGCAGTTGCTGGTGAGAATATGCTTCAGGTTGGCAGGTTGTCTGTGGGCGAGGACTGGCCTGCCACCCAAGGCCTGTGAAAGTGTGGGATCATTGTCCAGGATGGGTTGTAGATCCCTGATGATGGGTTGGAGGGGTTTTAGCTGGGGACTGTATGTGATGGCCAGTGGAGTCCTGTTGGTTTCTTTCTTAGGTTTGTCTTGCAGTAAGAGGCTTCTGGGTACACGTCTGGCTCTGCTGATCTGTTTCCTTATTTCCTCGTGTGGATACTGTAGTCTTGAGAATGCTTGGTGGAGATTTTCTAGGTGTTGGTCTCTGTCTGCGGGGTTAGAGCAGATACGGTTGTACCTCAGTGCTTGGCTGTAGACAATGGATCTTGTGGTGTGTCCGGGATGGAAGCTGGAGGCATGAAGGTAGGCATAGCGGTCGGTAGGTTTTCGGTATAGGGTGGTGTTAATGTGACCATCACTTATTTGCACCGTGGTGTCTAGGAAGTGGACCTCCCGTGTAGATTGGTCCAGGCTGAGGTTGATGGAGGGGTGGAAGCTGTTGAAATCGTGGTGGAATTTTTCCAGAGTCTCCTTCCCATGGGTCCAGATGATGAAGATGTCATCAATGTAGCGTAGATAGAGAAGGGGCGTGAGTGGACGGGAGCTGAGGAAGCGTTGTTCCAGGTCGGCCATAAAAATATTGGCATATTGTGGGGCCATGCGGGTGCCCATAGTGGTGCCACTGATCTGGAGATATATATTGTCATTAAATTTGAAATAGTTGTGTGTGAGGATAAAGGCACAGAGCTCAGCAACCAGTTGTGCTGTGGCATCATCAGGGATACTGTTCCTGACAGCTTGTATTCCATCAGTGTGTGGGATGTTTGTGTAGAGAGCCTCTACATCCATGGTGGCTAGGATGGTGTTTTCTGGAAGGTCACCAATGCATTGTATTTTCCTCAGGAAATCAGTGGTGTCACGGAGATAGCTGGGAGTGCTGGTAACATAGGGTCTGAGTAGAGAGTCTACATATCCAGACAGTCCTTCAGTGAGAGTTCCAATGCCCGAGATGATGGGGCATCCAGATTTCCGGGTTTGTGGATCTTGGGTAGTAGATAGAATAACCCTGGTCAGGGCTCTAAGGGTATGTTGATTTGTTCCGGTGTTAGTGTAGGGAGTGTCCTGAGTAGATGGTGCAGTTTCTTAGTGTATTCCTCAGTGGGATCTGAGGGAAGTAGCCTGTAAAATTTGGTATTGGAGAGTTGTCTGGTGGCCTCCTTTTGGTAGTCAGACCTGTTCATGATGACAACAGCACCTCCTTTATCAGCCTCTTTGATTATAATGTCAGGATGGTTTCTGAGGCTGTGGATGGCATTGCGTTCTGCATGACTTAGGTTGTGAGGCAAGTGATGTTGTTTTTCCACAATTTCTGTCTGTGCACGTCGGCGGAAGCATTCAATGTATAGGTCCAGACTGTCATTTCGACCCTCAGGAGGAGTCCATGTGGAGTTCTTCTTCTTGTGCTGTTGGTGGGAGGGTAACTGTGTATCAGTGTGCTGTTCAGTGTTGTCCTGGAAGTATTATTTGAGTCGGAGACGGCGAAAGTAGGCTTCCAGATCGCCGCAGAACTGTATCATGTTGGTGGGGGTGGCAGGGCAGAAAGAGAGTCCCCGAGATAGGACAGACTGTTCTTCTGGGCTGAGTGTGTGGTTGGATAGATTGACGATATTGCTGGGTGGGTTAGGGGTACCACAGTTGTGGCCCCATGTAGCAGGTAGGAGTTTAGACAGCTTACAGTCCTTTTTCCTTTGTAGAGAGGTGAAGTGAGTAATGTAGATCTCCTGTCTTATTTTAGTGAAGTCCGTTTGTATGGAAGATTGGTTATTGATGAGAGTCTCCAGATTGGAGAGCTCTTTTTTGATGTTTTCCTGTTTGCTGTATAGGATGCTGATCAGGTGGTTCCTCAGTTTCTTTGATAGAGTATGGCATAATCTCTCACTGTGGTCTGTGTAGTATGTAGATAGCAGTGGATTTTTTACCTTTAGTCCATTAGGTATGATGTCCATCCGTTTACATTTGGAAAGGAAGATGATATCCGTCTGTATTTGTGCAAGTTTCTTCATGAGGTTGATGGATTTCCACTCCATACGGCTAAATGCAGTGCCTTGCATGGTGTCAAGTATCAGAGGGGTAGCCGTGTTAGTCTGGTTCTGTAGAAGCAGCAAAGAATCCTGTGGCACCTTATAGACTAACAGACGTTTTGCAGCATGAGCTTTCGTGGGTGAATACCCACTTCTTCGGATGCAAGTAGTGGAAATTTCCAGGGGCAGGTATTTTCTAATTCTCTCTCATTTCCAGGCAGTAGCTTTGATGCCCTTTTCCATTTATTTTTATTATATACTCTTTGTAATTGTGGGATATCTGAGCAGAGTTGTATAGCCTGGGACTCCAATTCTCTTATCATTAACAGAGGGTCCCAGTTCTTTCCCACAAACTGTCTTTCCATCCCTCTAGTAAAATGGATCATACCTGCTTGGTTTAAAGTTGGAACACCCTGTCAGCTCAGTGTCAGGCTTGTTTTAGTAGTTGCTTCAGTGACTTAACCAAGTTTGCAAGAGATAACGACCAGCTATAATCAGAAGAGATCTAAAGCTCACCAACATTCAGATGTACTCAGATCTCATACTTTGGCTTGAGCCCTTCTCTAGTTCTCTCTACTTGTCAGGGAAAAGGACAAGAATGAGGTAAAACCTTTTTCTGTAAGCTAATGTCATGAAGATAATTATCCATGCTAGGGACACACTGTGCTAGCAGGAGTTCCAGAAGGCACTGCATTAAACCAAGGGAAAGATGCAGCACCCAGAAATGATGTTCTCGATCACAGGTTGATACTCAGTGGATGTATTTTCATCTGAACCACTTTCCTTTTGCAGGTGCAATTTTCACCCAGAACATTTGCGCACCTTCAATTGATTTGTGGCTAACTGGGCAACTGAAACTTTAACTACCTGATTTCAAGTGCAAATACTCAGAGGTGCAGCTACCTAGATTTATTCCTGAAATTAATATCTGTAGGAGTAAATATGAGAGTGCAAATTGCAGCTGCAAAAGCAACTCCAGGAGTAGTGAATGTCTGAAAGCCCAATCATATAAAACAATGGTGTGCCCCACAATGTTGTATGGTGCAGAAACATGGGTGATAAAGAGCTGACAGTTTCAGTGGCTACAGGTGTCTGAGATGAGATGTCTTCACACTATAAGAGAAGTTACAAGAAGAAAAATATTTCAGAATGAAAGTATGAGGATGAAAGTCCAAGTCCATGATGTGTCTGACAAAATCTAGGAAGCATGACTTTGCTGATTTGGACAGATGCTGATGGTGAATGAAGGGCACCTGGTGAAAATAGCATGGCAGGAGATGGTGGTAGGAAAGGGACCCCAAGGAATGGGGAGGAAGCAAAGAAGATGGTAAGCAGAAGGACCTTAGTGCCATTTCAGACTGACAAAGATGGCTGATGTTTGCACAAGGACCCGACCCCAGTTGATTGGATAAGAGAAAAAAGTAGATGAAAAGCATCTCCACTGAAAACATGCCTCTAAATTATTACCATTATTAATATTTGTATTAGTGGTAGCCACCAGTCCCCATTAGGATCAGAGTCCTGCTGTGCTGGGCGCTGTACAATGAAAAGAGAGTTTCTGCCCTGAAGAGCTTACAGTCTAAATACACATGTTCACTATATGTAAACATACTGGCATGGTGCTTCTAGACAGATTAGGAAAAAAAGAAACCCTGTGTCATATAAAAGCATCAAGACCTTCGTTTTAAATAAGACAATATTTAGAGACAATAAAAGTCTCCCTAAAAGATGGTTAAAGTAGTCAAAGATGATCATTTTACCCACGTCTTTCCCCCCCACACTGCTACATTTCTTTGCTTTATTCTGCATTCCACCGCTGCAAAGGCAAAAGTCATCGGCAGGTCACACTATGGCCTGAGGTGTTCCCTAAATTTTTTTTTTAAATGTTTCTTCATACTAACTACGCACAACCTGGGCAGGATGGATTACCATGAACAGCCTTTATCTGAACTGCCCCACCCCCCACTTCCTGCTCTTCTTCTCCCACTCACCAAAATTGACTTTTGCTCAGGGATTGACTGTCATTGCACAGCTGTAGGGCTTTTGGAAATTCTAGACAAGGAGGCTCACTTCCACATAGCTCGCTCCCAGCAAACACACAGCCCTCAAAATGATTTCAGTCCATTGATTCAGCCTGGGTAACTGACAACAGCTTCCTTGCAAATCGCAATAACTGATGCACTACAAACCCCCACTCTCATGAGTCAATCAGCAGACCACAGCTTATCCTTCTAAGCAACCTATGACCTCTAGAAGTGTTAGCCTTTTCAGCTTGGTGGCAGGCTTATCTTATTTTATAAATGTACAGACAAAACAGGCTCAGGGGTAAAAAATAAAGCAAGTGTCATCCTCCTCTTCCCCACAAAATGAATTGCACAATATTAGTATCTCACACGACTTTTCTTCTATATAAACAAATTCAATGTTAAGAGTTATATTGTGCAGGGTGAACCCTTTTAAAAAGGTGTTTCCCCTTGGACTGTGGGAGGCATTGTGCCTGACTGAGTCACAACAGGCCAGATTAATCCCTGTGCTGATGCAGTTTCTGGGACAGGGGGTGTTGAGGTCTCATTCAGCCTCCAGTGAATATCTGAAGGCTGTCCTAAGTAGTGCTCCTGTTGCAGTACCCGCTATTGGTATTGCAGGGATGCAGAATTGCCCAGGTCTAAGAATGCCACAGCCATGTCCTCTTCTGCTCCGAAACTGATCCTTCCTTCCTCTGACCTGGAGAATGCTCTCTGGGGGCCTTATGCCTGCCCTATGGCCCCTCTGTACCAGTCTAGTTGGCACCAAGGAATCATAGGGCATCAAAGAACGTGGCCCAATTCTTCCAAGAGCTTCCACTGGGGCCATGTTTCTTCACACTCTCTTGCTGGCAGCTAGTGGCTGAAAAGTGAAGAATCTGGTATTAGCTTATTGAAAACAGCTGAATTTAGTGATGGAGGAGAAATTTTTCTAACAGTAGGGCCTTCTTCTGAGAGGAGCAGAGCACTTGCTATAAGGTATTGACTGTCCTCAATCGCTACTGACGGCAATGGGGATTGAAGGCACTGAGCACCTCACAGAACTAGGTCTAGTGGCAGCACTGCAAATTTTCAAACACAGCTACTACTCATGCAGAAGCAGGATTTTCATCATGGAAGTTATCTGTACCATGTACACAGCAAATGGAATGACACTATCACCAGACCAAAAAGTAATACAAGTGTGTGTGTTTATCTATATTGGTGACGTATATACAGTAAATATATGACAGTGTATATTCGGATATATTTTATCTTTTGTCATCTTTCAATGACAATTTCTATTTATTCTAAGCTTGCATTAAAAAAATCCAAGTGCAAGGATTAAGTAGCAGCCAGTTTACTGTATCTTGATTTTAGTAAGGCTTTCAACACAGTCCCACGTGGTCTAGTGGTCTAGATGAAATTACTATAAGGTGGGTGCACAACTGGTCGCTATCAAAATGCTTATCTAGTGAAGTCCTGCAGGGGTCAGTCTTGCTCCCGGTACTATCAAATATTTTCATTAATGTCTTGGATAATGGAGTGGAGAGTAGGCTTATAAAATTTGTGGATGACAGCAAGTGGGGAGGGGTTGCAAGCACTTTGGACGATAGGACAAGAATTCAAATGATCTTGACAAATTGGAGAATTAGTCTGAATTCAACAAGATGAAATTCAATGAAGACAAGTGCAAAGTGCTTCAGTTAGGAAGGAAAAAATCAAATGCACAACTACAAAATGGAGATTAACTGGTTAGGCAGTGGTACTGCTGAAAAGGATGTGGGGGATATAGTGAATCACAAACTGAATATGAGTCAACAATGCGATGTATTTGAGAAAAAGGCAAGTATCATTCTGAGGTGTATTAACAGGAGTGTCACATGTAAGACATGGAAGGTAATTGCCCCACTCTACTCAGCACAGCTGAGGCCTCAGCTGGAGTACTGTGTTCAATTCTGGGTACCACTCTTCAGGAAAGATGAGGACAAACTGGAGAGAGAGTCCAAAGAAGAGCAACAAAAATAACAAAAGGTTTAGAAAATGTGCCCTGTGAGGAAAAGTTAAAAAAAACTGGACATGCTTAGTCTTGAGAAAAGTGTACGGGGTTGGGGGGGAAGGAGGAAGGGGACCTGCTAGTCTTCAAATATATTAAAGGCTGTTATAAAGAGGACCCTGATCACTTGATCTCCATGTTCACTGAGGGTAGGACAAGAAGTAATTGACTTAATCTGCAGCAAGGGATATTTAGGTTAGATATTAGGAAAAACTTTCTAACAATAAGAGTAGTTAAGTTCTGGAATAGGCTTCCAAGGGAAGCTGTGGAATCCCCATCATAGGAAGTTTTTAAAAACAGACTGGACAAACTCCTGTCAAGGATGGCCTAGGTTTGTTTGGTCTTGCCGCAGTCCAGAGGGCTGAACTTGATGACTTCTCAAGGTCCCTTCCAGCCCTATGTTTCTATGATTCTAATTTAATTTGTCTATACATAATAAAACTGACATATTGGGGTTGCAGCAGGAAGGTAGGGAACCTGTGATTTTTTTGGGGGGGGGGGGGGAAAAGGAGGAGGAGGAGGGAGAGAAAGTGAAAAAAACTAAAAAAAAAAATTTTTTTTTTTTTAAAAAAAAGACAATACAAAATCTCTAAGGGCTAGTCTACACTACCCTACTTACCACGACGGTCTGTGTGTCCGAGTCTCGTTCGAACTATCACGCTATAATGTGGTCGCGAGTGGTAGTTCCGAACTCGCGAGCGCTGATGGCCGTACTCTCACACCACCACCTCCGGGGCGGGCGGGGCTGAGCGGCGGGACTGACGCGGTGTCTGGTCTGAGACAGGTGAGTAGGTAGAACGAACTAGGGTCTCCTCTCGCTTCTCGCTAGCTGAACGCTGATGACCCTTAGTTCTTAGACCCCAGTCTGTGTGGTGTTAGCAGTTGTAGCACTGTACACTTTGCACTTACTATTTATTTTTTTTTTAAAAAAAAAAAAAAAAAAAAAAAAAAAAAACAAACAAAAATTCTTTTCTCAGGCTTTGTGTTGTTCTGGTGTCACACTTCTTGGAATTTCAGATTTGTTAGTTTGGTTATTAGTGCTATTGTTAGGTTATTATGGTGTAAAGAGGATTATTAGAATGAGAATGTGGTGAGGGCTGATGAAAATCACTGGGCAGTAAGATTGTGTAGATTGTGTGATGTTGCTCTGCTTTGCCTTCTGCCTAAGTGTTATTACAAGCCTGCGGGAGGTCTTCCGAAGCCGCAGGACCAGCGGACCCTCCGCAGGCAGGCAGAGCGCCCCCAGTGGCTTGCCGCCCCAGGCACGCGCTTGGCGTGCTGGGGCCTGGAGCTGCCCCTGTTGCCAATTACTAATCTCCTTCACAGTGATCCTCTTTCAACCCCTGATCCATGAACTATGGTGGAGGACATGGGCCATGACATTACACCAGTCCCTTTTGAGGCTCTATGAGCTCCTGGGGAATAGGGATGGAGTAGTCTCTGCCTGCTTCAGGGCAGGGTTGCAAATCTGCCTGGTCCTTAGATGGGCCAGGCATGGGGCATGAGAGGTAATTACCTTTGCACCCACCCTCACACTCTCATTTCAGTATCTTACCCTAAATTGGTATTCAAACTTAGTTGTTTTCTCCATCCCTGCCCTCCATGGCCCCATATATTTTGTAACACACAGCAAATAAGCCATATATACATGTAGGTGCAGTATAGACTGCACACTGGCTAAGACCAAGTACAGTATCAGAGTAATGTCTGATCTTGTCCTTGATCTAAGAACTATATTGTACATTTAAAAGGTGGGAAATGGACTTATAGGAAATATTTCCCATCTTTGTATATGTACACTTCATACCTGTAGAATACTGTTTCGTTGGGTCTCAGTTTGAAAGTGGCTACAGTTCAGCAAAGAACATAGGACTTAATCCTGCAATTCCTTATTCATATGGGTAATCTTTACATGCTGCGTGGCCTCCTTGAAGTCAACAGGACAGCTCCTGTATTTGAACCTGTGGGCTTGATTCACCACTGCATTGTTCCAGGTTTATGCCAGAGTAACTGAATAAACGGAATTACTTCAGTATGAAACTGGAGTTATGCAGTGGTGAATTAGGTCCCATATTCCGACAATGTAAAAGGAGTGTTTTACAGTAGTCAGATGAGAGCCTGAGATCCACTTATGGTAAAACATAGCAGTTTCGAAGGAATTTCAGTTTAGTTTGGAATTGCCATAACAAAACAAATGTAAATTCTATTGTTAGCCAGACCATAATTGGGCAGAGAGTATGCCAATGCAAACATTCTTAAAATACCCTTCATATTTTACCTTTGAACAATTAATTGGTCTTATGGGGGAAAAAAAAGATTGACAATGGATTGTATTGTTCTTTGATGTTGCACAATGGACAAATCACAGTTGGTATTACGTAAATACCTGCCAACCTGATAATTAGTTTCAATCAGGATTTAATTTCACACATTGCATTGGGTGTCGTAAATTCAAATTATATTTGGTGCTGACTGTAGATTTGTACCCTTTTATTAGAACTGAGGAGGAGGAAATTCTACTGTCCGGGAGTGAAAGTCACGCAGTGCGCAGAGGGTCAGCCCCAGGCCTTCTTATCAATATTGAGAGCTTCAGTGGGATTTAAGCAGTCAGCAGGCCTTATGCTGATCCTGTGTACATCAGGGAATTTTACTCCTGGTGTGTTCAGGGCTGCATGATATTCACCAGATTCTTCCTTATATAAAGGAAGTTGTGTTCCCACTGCATAGATGGAACCATGGCAGAGTTCTGCAAATCTGAACTTCTGAAACATCCAGAAGTTATATTTAATCATGGCTATATTTAATCATATTTCGTTCACTGGGGATACCTGGTTTTGGCTTTGAGACAGAGGACAGATCTCCAAAACACCTTACCTGAAAGTATACTGCTTATCTCTTAACAGTGCTAGGAGTAACAAAAATCTGTCACAAGAATTAATCCAAATTTTTTTTTACAATGAATTATCCTGGATATTTTGTAAAAATATCAGATACCACGAATAGGCCAAAGATCAGATAACTTCTCATCTGGACATTCCATGAAGTCACTATTACTGCCATGAAGAAAAGAGATGGGGTTGTAATATTTAGTGGCATGTAGCAAGCACAAGAGTAAAGTAAAAAGCATGCCACATATTTGTTTTTCATTTGCAGCATGCCATTTAGGTTATGCCATACTGCTTCTAGTGCTACAGTGCATAGCTTTAATTCAGTACCATGCAGATCACATATACTGCAATCTTTCCCACATTCTCGATCAACAAATTCCATTCTATTCTACTCTCTCACACATGGCATCAAAATAGGACACCAATTTAATTTTCACTGAAACATGAGAGAGCTGGTTGGAAGAAAATGCTTGCACAATTTCTCTTTAATCGTGAAACACGCAGAAACAGAATTCTACCCCATGCTAGATAACAAAATAATATTTTTAATTAACTGAAATCCCACAGTGCATATTTCAAATCCATACAGTGTTCCTGAGTGTTAAAGTTTGCAGTGGTACCTGTAAATCAGAAGATATCAACTGTATCAAAAGGAATTTCAAAAGCAACCCATGTTTCCATAATTCTGCTCCTATTGAAGTCAATTATAAAGCTCCCAGTAACTTCAATGGAAGAAGATAGTTAAGCTAATGCTGAGCACTCTTGAATGTCCCATCTTATATGTAAAAATATGTGCACCCACCTAATAATTCCACATCTAAAGAGGTTGTTGTGTGTCACTTATTGCATCTAGAAACTGGAATGACTTTATATCTTTGCTGCTTGCTAATGCTCTTGCTGATGGATTCCTACAATCATTGTGTAACTGATTTTCGTCTTGATAAATGAGAAAAAATGATGGGACATGGCTCTCCTAACTTAACTGATATGGTATCATTGGTAGGACACCTAGATTTTTGGATACACAAATGGAGTAAAATGTGAAGTCATGTGTGAACAAAAATGCCCCAGTGATTCACAAACACGGCACTAGTGCTTTCACTTATAGAGAAAGACCAGATGTGGTTGCTCACGTGAGTAGTCCTTTTGACTGCAATGAACTTCTCATGTGAGGAAGGTGAACAGGATTCAGTCGCAAAGTTGTCTCTGGACAGCTTTAACTTATGCTGTAGATAACCCTAGGAGTCACTGTCCTTGCGAATATCATGTAAGTAATACCATCTCAAGGTTGAGCTTTTTCATGAATAATTGTTCCATCATATCAGGTACAGTTAGTCTTTCCTTCAGCATCAGAAAATGTTATTTATTTATGTCACGTATCGTATATTATCCTAGAATCAATCTTTTTTAAAAAAGATTGTGAAAATGTAAGGAAAAGCATTATCTCCATTTATGTTTCTACTTGCCATGCCTGGCTTTACTGCCACCCGTAAAGGAGGAAATGTGTTTACTGATTTTTCTGAAGCAGCAGTAGTTCCATATTTTAGATATTGAAACAAAATTTCCAACTTTTAACATGTGAAGCTCTGGAAAGTCTTTGCCAATCAACAAAAGATGTCTATACTTCTTTGAGGTCTGTGCCATATTGTTAAGCCACCCAGATATTGTAGATTCACAGAAGCACTGGAATAAGCTGCATCTTTGTTGCTTAACACTGTTCAAAGTTGGTGTTATGACTTGTCTGGTTCAAGAAGGGGAGAATCCTGCCAAATATCTATCCTGAAGTATGCAGGCACCAAACCACACCCAGATGGAAGTGCCTTTTTGCATATTTCAGGTGATCTTTTTACTGCCAACACCGGTACACAGACCCTGATGTGCAGAAGAGCAATGTGCGGATGGGACAGGGAATCAGTGCATAATTATGAAAGATCAGAAGAAGGGATTTAAACCATAATTGTCAAGTCTTACAGTCTTTACTCAGGTGAAAATCCCATTAATATCAATGGTGAGACAATGGAAATTTGCCTGAGAACAAGAAGATTATGCTCTAATTAATTCTTAAGGGCCCAGTTCGGCTCCCATTGAAGTTAATGGCGAAAGCATTACTAAGTCAAATAACAGCTGGGCTTTATATTGTACTACTGGAACTTCTGCTTTTCCCCTCCCATATCTTTATCCTTTCTCTTCCTATACTCCCTAGTTTTTTTCCATTTCAACCTGCACAGGAGTCACTGATCAAACTCCATACAGCAATCTCTTTCTCTATCCTATCTGCATCTTGTAACACTTTGTTGTGTGTTGATAAATTGTATAAGAACATAAGAACATAAGAATGGCCATACTGGATCAGACCAAAGGTCCATCTAGCCCAGTATCCTGTTTTCTGACAGTGGCCAGTGCCAGGTGCCCCAGAGGGAATGAATAGAACAGGTAATCATCAAGGGATCCATCCCCATCCCATTCCCAGCTTCTGGCACACAGAGGCTAGGGCCACCAACCCTGGCCATCCTGGCTAATAGCCATTGATGGACCTATCCTCCATGAACTTATCTAGTTCTTTTTTGAACCTTGTTACAGTCTTGGCCTTCACAACATCCTCTGGCAAAGAGTCCCACAGGTTGACTGTGCGTTGTGTGAAAAAAATACTTCCTTTTGTTTGTTTTAAACCTGCTGCCTATTAATTATATATATTAATATATGGAGATATACCTATCTCATAGAACTGGAAGGGACCTTGAAAGGTCATTGAGTCCAGTCCCCTGCCTTCACTAGCAGGACCAAGTACTGTCCCTGACATTTCATTTGGTGACCCCTAGTTCTTGTGTTCTGAGAAGGAGTAAGTAACACTTCCTTATTTACTTTCTCCACATAAATCATGATTTTATAGACCTCTATCATATCCCCTCTTAGTCGTCTCTTTTCCAAGCTGAAAAGTCCCAGTCTTATTAATCACTACTCATATGGAAGCCATTCCATACCCCTAAATATTTTCTGAACCTTTACATTTCCAATATATTTTTTTGAGATAAGGCGATCACATCTGCACACAGTATTCAAGATGTGGGTGCACCAGGGATTTAAATAGAGGCAATATGATATTTTCTGTCCTATTATCTATCCCTTTCTTAACGTTCTGTTCGCTTTTTTGACTGCCGCTGCACATTGAGCGGATGTTTTCAGAGAACTATCCACAATGACTCCAAGATCTCTTTCTTAAGTAGTAACAGCTAATTTAGACCTCATCAGTTTATATGTATAGCTGGAATTATGTTTTCCAATGTGCATTACTTTGCATTTATCAACACTGAATTTCATCTGCCATTTTGTTGCCAGTCAACCAGTTTTGTGAGATCCTTTTGAAGCTCTTTGTAGTCTGCTTGGGACTTAACTATCTTGATTAGTTTTGTATCATCTGCACATTTTGCCATCTCACTGCTTACGCTTTTTTCCAGATCATTTATAAATACATTGAATAGAACTGGTCCCAGAACAGACCCCTCGGGGACACCACTATTTCCCTCTCTCCATTCTGAAAACTGATCATTTGGTCAGTTGTACCGTATGCTGTTGTACTGTTCAAAGTATCAGAGGGGTAGCCGTGTTAGTCTGGATCTGTAAAAGCAGCAAAGAGTCCTGTAGCACCTTATAGACTAACAGACGTATAGGAGCATGAGCTTTCGTGGGTGACATGCATCCGACGAAGTGGGTATTCACCCACGAAAGCTCATGCTCCAATACGTCTGTTAGTCTATAAGGTGCCACAGGACTCTTTGCTGCTTGTACTGTTCAAAGTAATCTCTGACCCTTAACTTTAACTCACTTACACAAAGATTTTAAAGGGTGTACTTAAAGCAGTTGGATAGTAGTAAGTGCATGTAATGTGACATATCTGCAACCACACTTCACCCTCACTACACAAAGGGAGGATATAATCATCTTCATTAAGTTTAAGTTTATGTGCCATAAGGAGGTCATATGACTGTTTCCAGCAGTGCCATGTATTGGAGAGCTTGCTGCTCATGAGCACACTGAGCTTGTGTCGCAAGTTTCAAAAAGGATGGCAAGCTGTTTGTCGCTGAACACTGAAAGTGGATGCTGTAAATTGGCACTTTCAATCCTGACACTAAGAGACTATTACAATAGGAGTCTGTTCTGGTGGTAACTGCGACTGTACTTGTTAGAGGCATGGTACTGCTCATGCCTACTAATGTAGAAATAATTTCTATCTAGTTTCAGGGCCTTTATGAAGAAGAAGAGCTGAACTGAATCAGTAGCGCTGGAACAACTTTTATAGTGGGGGTGCTGAGAGCCATTGAACCAAACTATAAACCCTGTATGTAATGGAAACCACTTCAAGCCAGGGGGTGTGGTACCACTCCTAGTTCCGGCACCCAGGAACAGAATCCAAGCTGAATATGTAACTGCAGTGCAAGCCTGGGTGCTGGGTAAATTGCCATTCATATCCTCCATGAGGAGCACCAGGGATATAAACACAAGGGCCATCATTCTGGGATTCTCAGAGGTCCCTCTGTTCTGGCTTTGCCAGTGAACAGGGGCTGCAAAGCATGTGCATCTCCACTGGGGAACATCCTCAGCACAAGGAGGATTCCTCAGTGGCATAGGGCTGGTGGAATGGTCCTAGGCCACTCCCTCACAATTAGGGTGACCAGACCTTTTATTTGCTCCGCTGGCAGCACTCGGCCTTTTTTTTTTTTTTTCCCTCCACTGGCGGACCATCCCCCCACGCCCCCCATGTCCCGATATTTTCTTCATCTCATCTGGTCACCCTACTCACAGTTCCAGATGCAGGAATGCTCCAGCTAATCTCGCGAGCATTGTCAGGGCAGGGCACAAGTAGGAGAGAGGGGATTCAATTAGTTTTTTTGCGGGGCAGGGAATTGGGGGTGGCTCCTTTGGCCAGACTGGATCCAGACTAGATTCCCCTTAGTATTAACCCACCTATTACCCAGTTTCCTCAGAGACACACCTTGACACTGTATTGAATTGTCTGAGTTGTGACTGTGAATTGTTATATCATCATCACAGTGGATGGACACAATGCTAGGATATGAACACTAAAATGTGATTTGGTTGGGCCTTTGGGGCTGGTTTTGTTGGTGGGAATTATTATTACATTTTTGTTATATGCAGCTGGCTGCTGGGGTCATGCTCTTGGTCAGTCACTTATTGAGTGTACTATGTCTGAATTGTATGTAAGTAGTTTTAAAGTCTGTCAAGGGTGCCAACAGCCTGGAACAGTTGCTCTTTTAAGTAGTTAACACAAAATGAAATTCATTAACGTACGTAGCAACTTGATTGTTTTATAGTTCTCTCTCTGTGATGTCACTTGACATAAACTCTGCTCCCCACTCCTGACTACTTACAACAACTCCAGTCAAACTCATGGATTCCATTAGAGCTGTATGTATTGCCACAAACTTCTGCAAACAGCTGTAAAGCCGTAAATTGAGGATGAGTACTCTAGGTAGCCAGTCTATTCTTTTTATTAGACATATTGTTTGGAAATGACCAGCCTTCACTTTGATTCTTTTGTTTCTTCAACAACTGCAGCTAATGATGAATTATTACATTATTAGCAACCAATGCTAGTAATATGTATGCATTTTAGCGCTAAGCACTTAATTATACCATCAAATGACTCCACATTTTGAGTGTGTTATAAAAAGAAACTCAAAAGAAACAAAATCTTAACAATACTATGTTATGGCCTCTTCTTTTCATTTTTAAATCCACTAACAATTAATCTTAAACACCTTAATTAGATGCCACCAGTTCAACCTATCACCTATGCTGTGGTTTTGCATACATCTCCAACGTATTTCCAAAGCTAATAACTTTTTACTTGTTATTATTTCAGAGGAATGTGATACATAAATTTAAACATGTCAGACACAGTGTTCAACACTCCTAATGATATATTATCCTCATATTATTGAAGTCCCTGAGGAAGTTTGGCAGACATCATTCAGTCATCAAGGTATCATTACCATGTTTTTAACTTTAATCTTAAGTGCCTAAGAGCTTTGTGCTTCTTAATTCACATTCTATCATTCTTGGAGGGTGGAGATGGGGGAATAACTGGCTTACCTTAATTGGCCTATAGTTTATCATGTTTGGGTGGTCAATTTTTGTTTTCCAAGCTAGACTGCTTGTTTATGTGATAGCATTTCTGATTAGATAAACTTATACATATCTTACATCTTAAGTCCTAGTAATATCTCAATTACTGAATATACAGCTAGGCTATATAAAAAATTCTTCATAAACCAGGAAGTGTTAATTTGATTCTTCCCAAAACATGTGAAAGGCTAAGCAGCTTATGAACATATGAATTGTATAAGTCTGCATGTCTAGCAAAATCACCAAATAATTAATATCTCTTCATATCCTCTGAATCAGATACAGGAAAACAAGTAACGCTGTGGTATTAATATCATCTTACTAATAGGATAAAATTATATATGGATTTTATTAAATTCACCTCTATGCAGAGGGCCAGAACGATGCCTGTGAACCAATTAAGTCCTGCTTAAGCTTTCAAATGACTCTTTTCAGCGTCTCACAAAACCTAATCCCTTTCTTTGCTTTTAAAAGACTAAAATACCATCTTAATATGACCGTGGAAGCTTTCATTAAGTTACTTCAGCAGACCTGATTAACAATAGCACATGCCCACAATCATGGGTATGTAACATTCAAAAGTAACTCTTTGCCCTTGCTGGGAATATTGTCTTCACCATCCAGGCACAGCTGTTTAGGACCTAATTTTAAAAGGTATTTATGCATGTAGCAATGCAGATAGGAACCTAGTGGGTTTTCAAAAGCCCCTAAGCAGGGTAGGTGCCTAACTCCCATTAATTTTAATGGGAGTTAGGTGCCTAATATTTTTAGGCACTTTTGAAAAAAATATATGCCTAAACACTTTTGGAAATCTGATCATTACAAACTATGCGATGGTCTATTGTCTGCCTGTGCTCACGTCAATATGTTTCCCTGACAGTGTGCTTCTTCATAAATAAGTCATAGATGCAAAGCAGTAGCTCAGATAGACAGCTTTCATAATCTGGCGGATTCTGTTCCATGTAATTGCAAGCTCCTTGGGGCAGGAACATGTCTTATCTTTGTTTGGAAAGTGCAATGGAAATATACAGCACTACTTATATGTTTCAGCAGATAGATGGATTTTATGACAATATAATTTCTTCTGCAAATCTTCCCCCAACATAAAGCCTTACCTAGTCAAATGAGTCATAACGCTAGCTATTCAACCACAAGCTAGCTAATGGCAAAAAGACATATTTATATGTTCTGAATGGGGAACATTCCTATGCAGGATGCAAGCAAAGTTAAGGATGATACAAAAGATAGAGCCAGCTGGCTCTTTCTGTCCTATAGATAGAAACAACTGATACAGCTGGGTGTGTCCATCAAGAGGATTAACCTGGAATTGGCTGCTGGCCAAGTTTTAGCAGGCACAAGCACCAGACATGCTCGTTCTTCTGAGAGAGGAATACAATGAGATTGTGCCTTGTAGAGCCTTTCTTATCCCACCTCCTCCTCCACCTGGCAAATTTACTACACTCTCATCACAGGTACAGTGAAACTGGTTAGGTTTAAATCTGTCCTTCAGCAAGAAAACCATGTTCAAAACTAAAAATATCCATTAAAGCAGGGCCTGATCCAATGGGCAATGAAGGCAATGGAAGGACTGCACTGACTTCAGTGGACACTAGCTGAGGTCTTCAAAGCTTCATTTTGATTTTAAAACTCAACTCCAGATTGAAAAATAAAACTGGTTGCTCCTGGAGGGGAGGTCTAACTCCACTTGCACCAATTAAAAAGATTAAGTTGCAAGCGACCAGGGGGAGGGGGTGGGGGAGAGGGAGAGGAGAGAAGCAAAGTCCAAACTTATACTGTTGGCTGGCTGCAAGCTGTAGGGACCTCAGGGAGCTATGGTTTCCAGTGGTTTTTAAATTCATTTTAAATAAATGAAAATCACTGAAGGCTTGTCATTCGATTGAAATCTAATAAGTGTGTGTGGGGAAACAACAACCCATGAGGGGAACTTTTTTGTTGTTTGTGAGGACACGAAGCAGAGTTCTCAGGGGTCTCCTTTCCATACTCCTGAGACAAGGTGGGTTAGGTAATATCTTCTGTTGGTGAAAGAGACAAGCTTTCTAGCTACACAGAGACAAGCTTTCTAGCTTCTCAGTCCTCCTCATCAAGGGAAACCTGCACAACGCTTTCAAAAGACAAGCCTGGGAGCTTAAGTTCGTAAATTTGCTAGACACTAAAAATCATGGACTCAGTCATGGACACTGGATCTATGGCTTATTTCTAAGGCTACATTTCAGTCATGGGTATTTTTAGTAAAAGTCATGGACAGGTCACGGGCAGTAAACAAAAATTCATGGCCCGTGACCTGTCCATGACTTTCACTGGATACCCCTGACCTGGTGCTGGGGGGAGGCAAGGGACGCTGCGGGTGCTGGGGGAGGTGGCCCAGGACCCTATTGGTGCTGGGGGGGGGCATGTGGCCTGGGACCCCCGCTGGTGCTTGGGAGGGGGTGTTGGCGGGGCCGGCAGGCTCCCTACCTGGCTCTGCGTGTCCCTGCAGCTCCTATGGGGAGGGGTGGTCAGGGGCTCTCCGCGGGCTTCTCCCACCACAATCGCCAGCTCCACAGCTGCCATTGATCGGGAACCGCAGCCAATGGGAGCTGTGGGAGCGGGGCCTGCGGGTGCGGGTAGTGCGCAGAGCCCCCTGGCCCCTCTGCCTAGGAGCTGCAGGGATATGCCGGTGGGAGCTGGGGAGCACCCCACCCCAATCCCCACCCCAGCACCCTAATCCCCCGCCCCAGCTCTGAGCCCCCTCCCACACACCCAAATTGCTGCAGAAGTCATGGAAAGTGACAGAATCCATGACTTCTGTGACCTTCATGACGGACATGCAGCCTTACTTACTACAACAATCTATAGCTCACTAACAACTCCTCCTCCCTCAGCTGCCTTCCCCCTTTCTTTTCCCTCCTATGACTGGAGGGGTGCCCTTCCACCTTAATTGAATTGTCTCATTAGCACTGACCCCCCACTTGGTAAGGCAACTCCCATCTTTTCATGTGCTATAATATATATTCTTCTTACTGTATTTTTCACTCCATGCATCTGATGAAGCCCACGTAAGCTCATGCCCAAATAAATTTGTTAGTCTCTAAGGTGCCACAAGGACTCCTGATTATTTTTTTCTGATACCTGAAGAAGAGCTCTGTGTAAGCTCAAAAGCTTGGCTCTCTCACCAGTAGAAGTTGGTCCAATAAAATATATTAATTACCTCACCCACCTTGCGTCTCTAAAATCCTGGGACCGAGACAGCTACAACAACATTCCATGCTCCTGACACTTAGCCCCATTCCAAGGCATTTACTCTCCTTAAATATTAATTATGTATGTCAAAATAATTAGACTATATTATTACATGTGATTATTAAAATCTATTCTGAAATTAATCCACTGGCCAAAGAGAATTTATTCACATAAAGTGTCATTTTACAATAAAGGGAAATAGTTTATGTTTGAATTGAGTACCTCCTCTAGATCTTTCAATGTGTCTTATGTTCTGTGCATCTGTCTTTTATATCACAAGCTCTACAGGATAAGGACAATTATTATTTGAGTTTGGTCAGTACTTATCCCTGGCCAGTACTTAAATAAACAGTGGTAATAAATCATAATCAACGTGCAATTTCAAACCAACAATTTGTGATTGATTTAGAGAAGCCAATTTTTCTGGTCCTATCTATGGTGGCCAGGCAGGGGTGCCCAGAGGATTCGGGGCCTGGGGCAAAGCAATTTCGGGGGCCCCTTCCATAAAAAAAAGTTACAATACTATAGAATTCTATATTCTCGTAGGGGCCCCTGTGGGGCCCAGGGTCTGGGGCAAATTGCCCCCACCCCCCTCTGGGCAGCCCTGTGGCCAGGGATACTGTGTTAGCACCTTCCATGTGTGTTAGAACATTTTTTGTTAGGAAGGCACTCATGCTGGGTCTGATTCTAATTTCACTTACACTAGTTTTACACTGGTTTAACTACACTGACATCAGTGGAGTTATTCCTGATCTATGACCTGATCCAACTCTCAGTGGTCCTTTCACTGGTATAAAAGCAGATTCAGATTCACCATTTCCCTGGTCAGCGAGAACAGAGCTTATATGACGTTTCATAAAGAATATTCTTGCCATAGCAGATCCTACAAGGTTTTGGGGCTATTTTCCAAACACAGGTTTCCCTGTTTTACTTGGACCCTGTAGGAATTGCCACTTTTTCATTAATCCACTTTGTACCCACTGCATCGATGGTTCAGCTAGTTTTACCTCCAAAATATTTCATTTTAGCAGTCAGTGGAAACATTACCTTCCCAAACCCTTTTCATTAGGAAATCCGTAAGGTGAATCTATGCTGATTTATGCCTGCTGAGGATCTTCTCCATAACTTCCCTCCCTCTTTGGATTGTGAACACGACAGATATGTACAGTGCACTGGGAACACTGCAGCTACAGACAGAAATATCAGCGGATGGAGAATCTACAAGAACTCAGAAAAATTCTCCTATTCAAGCCACAGAAACAGAAATCTATGTGCTGCAGGGTCATGGGGCTCGAAGTGAAGATTAGATGTACTAAAAGCAGAAAAAAATACATATATGCAAAGCACGAGGCTTTTTGTTGCATCAACATTTGTTTGTAAGTTGTTCTTTTGTTTTTTAACTCCTTGCATGGGGGAAAAAAGCTTTCTGAAATATGGCAAGTTATCTTGCAGCATGACATTGCATTGCTTGCTGTTCCATAAAATGACAGGGGCTCTGAAGAGGCTACACACTCACAATAAAAGCTTCTTTTGGAGTCAGTTGCACACATGACATCATTCAAGGCCACATGTGAATTTTATTTGTGTATGTATTTGGGGGAAAAAAAGGGAGTAGACAAAGAGATTCCTCCCACACCCTGAATGCCAGAATCTAGTTTCCTATCCTCAGCTGGTGCTCAAGAGTCTGACTCCAGTAAAAACAGTCTCCCACCGAGATTAAAGCATTGGCAAACACAGCTTATCTTGGGTAATGTATACTTTACTTTTGTGTGTATTATACATATATATATTTACATATATAAGCACACACACATATATTTATAAATGTATCCACAGATATACACAGTGTTTATATATATATGATATGTAAAGAAATATTCTTGGAGAAGAAGCTGTCCCTGGGTGGGAAAATCCTAGTTAGTTGGAGTCTATCTAGATTTTAAGTTTGACTTTGCACTAATTGCCCAGCACTCCTCTATGGCAAGTTGTACACAAGAAATACATGTCTGAGAAATCTCCGGCATTCTCCCCCAGAGAATCCAGGGTATAATCCAACTCCTACCTGACTGATCCTGACCATTCCTGATGGTTCAGTGGGTTCTTCTGCCTCATAGCAGAAAGCAAATACCAGAACAAAGTTGGCCATAGTCCGAAAGCCAGGGAGTCAAAGTGGCAAAGCAAAAGAACAGTGGGGTCCAATGGTCAGCATCAGCTGGATAGATATAACAGACTATATAGGTGTCCTTACCTAGCAATTGTTTTGTTCAGTATTTCTTCAGTCCTATGAAGACTATAGTTCTTGGGCTACATGTACAATTTTATCTTGTGGGATGGTCAAGCTGGTTGAATGTGGATCACTCTAAAATGACCCACCTTTCAATTTTCTTTATTTTAGACGTACCAATTTTAAACGTCATACAGGAATTGGAAGTATTTTGTAGATTATACAACAAACATTTTGATGGTATGTGATCAACTGAATTTGCATTTACTGGGCCACATATGGCTCTCAATTACCTTTGTGTAAATTCAGAGTAGCCCTATTGACAGAAAGGAATAGCATGTGCCAATTGCTTAACATTGGCAAAGGAAACCTTATTAGGATGAAGACTGCATGTACTGTGCATATATTTTATATAGTTACAAACTATAACTCATAATCACATAGTGACAAAAAGGACAACACTTCAGGTCTGTAATGTCCAAACAAAATGGGTTACCACAGTAAACATAATTTCACCTTTAACTGTGAATATGTTCCGTGGTGTTTACAGTATGTATGTCTGTGCCTACAATATACTGTTTTACAAACAAAACAAAACCCGAAACCTTTCACACAGTGAAAAAGCTAAAATTGTCAGTACTTACTATTCCAGATTCAGTTTTTGGCAACAAAAAGACATAGAAGGTTGCATGCATGTAAGTGCTGTTAAAATCTAGAGCTACATAAATAAGTACATTTATGTAGCTCTAGATTTTATATAAATAAAATAAATAAAAATATAAGAATGAATGGGAAGGACTGAAGTGAAAGGAACAGAGAGAAAGAGACAACACAAGCCATGGGCACATATGGGGATGGAAACATGGAGGGAGGAATCAGAGAGAACCCTGATTTTGAAAGTTGGCTGAGGAGGCAGGGCCAGGAGATAGCAGTGCTGAAAGTGGACCTTTATGCAGGGGCAGCTCCAGGCCCCAACACGCCAAGTGCGTGCTTGGGGTGGCATGCCGCGGGGGGCGCTCTGCCGGTCGCCGGGAGGGCGGCAGGCGGCTCCGGTGGACCTCCCGCAGGCATTCCTGCGGGAGGTCCACCAAAGCCACAGGACCAGCGGACCTCGGAACCAGTGGACCCTCCGCAGGCACGCCTGCAGGAGGTTCACCGGAGCCACCTGCCGTCCTCCCGGCGACCGACAGAGCACCCCCTGCGGCATGCCGCCGTGCTTGGGGCAGCGAAATGTCTAGAGCCGCCCCTGCCTTTATGGCAGTGTTTCCCAAACTTACAACACTTGTGTACCCCTTTTGAGACATTTGTCTTACCAGCGTACCCCTTCTCCAGTGAAGATAATTTTGCGGGGGAGGGTGGTAGCCACATTTTTATAACACACTCCTAATTCATTTCATTCTGGATTAAATGTTTATTAGAAATAAATACAAAATTATATTACATGCAGTTGAAACAAAACTTTTAATAGAAATAATAGTTACATATAGAAATAGTACTAGAAATAATTAAAATAATAGAAGCAAATGAACAATGAATATATGGTGAATTCGTATAATTCTGAAATTAAAATACGCTAGTTTGGTTAGGTTAGTGAAGAAAGCACTAGTTTTAATACTTACTATTTCAGTATTGAAAAACTATTCAGTGCGAGGGATGGAACTGCTTTTGACCAGACACTATCGCAGGGGTATCTGGCTCGATGTCTGTGATCTTAAGACGAAGATGGGGCTCCATGTCAATAAGACCATTTCATTTTTTTGTTTTGATGCCAACCAGTGCAGAGAATCCAATCTCACACAAATACGAGGTGGGAAAAGGGAGAAGATACTTGACAGCTTTGTCCAATAGAGCTGGATATTCAGAGGTAATGCCCAAACAAAATGACGTGAGTGTATTTTGCTCAAATTTTGTTTTCAGGAAGCTATCTGAAGCCAGCTCCAAGAGCTGTTCTTCTTCTGAAGCAGAGAGGTTATTTGACAATGTTTGAACATCGATGATAAAAGGGTTCCTTATCCATTTAAAAGTGCCGTCCGGTTCAGGGAAATACTGATGAAGATCTTTCTGCAAGCTTTCCAAATGCTGCTTCATGGTTTGCAACACATCACTATCAAGTTCGTTAGTCGAGTTTATTACTAAGTCATGAAGAGATGCCACAGTTTGAATTTTGGGACCATGGTGCTCACTTTGTCTTGAACATGGAATATGGATACGAGTTTCCCTTACAAGGATATATTGAGGTTGTTTAAATGAGAAAAGATATCTGCAATATATGCTAGTTTGCACAGCCATTTCCAGTCATGTATACGGTCTCGCAGGTTAAAGGTTTAATCTAAAAAAACTTGCAGTTCTTCTCGCAGCTCAAACAGGCGATTCAGAACTTTTCCACGTGAAAGCCAACGCACTTCAGTGTGAAATAGGAGTTGTGTGTAATCACTGCCTATCTCATCACAAACCTGAGAAAACAGCCAGTCGTTCAGAGGGTTGCCTTTCACAAAATTGATTATTTTCACAGCTTCATCCAGTGCTTGCTTTAGATCTGCCGGCATGTTCTGGGTGGCGAGTGCTTCCCTGTGAATGCAACGAGTCGATTTTGCTTCTGGTGCAACAGCTTGAATATGTGCAACAACTCTTTTCTTTGAACCAATCATGACTCTGGTGCCATCCGTGCTTATTCCAACACAATGACCCCAATCCAAGTCACTGTTTCTGATAAAGTCATCAATAACTTTAAAAATAGCTTCTCCAGTTGTATGTGTTGGCATAGGTTGGCAGAACAAAATATCATCGTGGACTTCATTATTCAGCTCGTATTTGACAAACAACAAAAGATTAGCTAAATTCACAACGTCAGTGAATTCATCCACTTGCAGTGCATAGTGGCAACTCTTTTGTACTCTTGACAATAATTGCTGCTTTACGTTTTCGGCCATATCTCTGATTCTATGATGAACAGTGTTCTTTGAGAGGGGGACATGATCTATAGCTTTGCTAGCCTTGTCTCCAATCATCACTTGCACCATTACTTTGGCTGCAGGTTTTACTAATGTCTCGCCAATCACTTCAGCAGCTCTGGACTTTGCAATTAAGTACGCCACACTATATGAAGCTTCCAAAGCTTTCATATTTTCACCTCCCGTCACATTATGAATTGTTTTCTGGGACTTTTGGAGATCTTTGCACCTATTTTCGAAGAATTCTGCAGGTTTTCCCTCGTATTCTTTATGTTTGCTATCGAAATGGCGTTGTAGGTTGGATGGTTTCATACTTTCATTTGTGAGAGTCTTGTAACAAATCACACATAGTGGAACAGGCTCCACCTCATCGCCAGTCCACGAAAATCCCAGTTTAAAGATATTCTTCAACATATTTCCAGGCTTTTTTCATTTTCTTTGCAGCTGATATGTTCAATAAACTTACAGATGGGTCACGCGGTTCACTAATTTTGTCGTCACAGTTGTCTGATGTAGTCATATCACTGCATTTTTCAGCATAATTGTCACTAACATTCGTATTTTCTTCATAATTTTCTTTTGTACATTTCAAACTTCCTGTTTTTAGCCAGTGATCCATTGCAAATGGGTTTAACGAAAACAAAGAGAGAGATTATGTATATTAATACACACCAAGTATGTACTTGCTACGATCTTTAGATTACTGCGAGTAGTTATTCACTTTTATCTTTTATCCGTCAGTATGACTTCTGCGCATGCCGCAAAGGCAGGTGTATTGCCAGAGCCGCCGTAACGTGCATGTGTGTTTTGTGTCAGCAGGTGAGCTGATTTTTACGCGCACGCTGCTGCCAGTCGGGGTCCTGGCCACTGGCCCGGCTCAGCCCACTGCTGACCTGTGTGAACAGGACCCCCAGCCGGTGGCGGGCTGAGCGGGGCCGGAGGTTGGGACTCTGGTTGGCAGGAGTTGGCGGACGAACCCCAGACTGGAAGCGGGCTGAGACGCTCAGCCTGCCGCGGGTCTGGGGTCCCGGTTGCTGGCCCCGCTCAGCCTGCTTCTGTCCCCTTGTCACCCAGAGTCCTGGCTGCCGGCCCGGCTCAGTCCACTGCCAGCCTGGGTGAATGGGCCGCGTACCCCTTGAAACCCTTTCACATGCCACCAGGGGTACGCATACCACACTGCTTTATGGGATAGGATGAAGGGATTAACATGAAGTGCTCAGATACAATGGTGATGGGCAAGGTATAAGGGCTAAACAGACTAGAGAGAGAGAGGAAACCCTATATTGGACTCAGAAAAGATAGGGAAGGATACAAATGAGAAATACTGTGCAATGGAGTGGATAAGTAGGTGTGATGTCATAAGAACCCGAGCTATTTCTATAGTCCTGCATTGTGTGTGATGACCTTCACACTTATGGCTTGCCCTCTCTCATGTGAGCAGACCCACTGAACTCAGTGAGGCTACTCACCTGATCTAGGGTTACTCATTTAAAAAGAGCTATAGGATTAGGCCTGTAGCCGTTAGCCAGCCTTGAAATTATCTCAGAGGAAAAGTTCTCATTGAATGAGCAACTTGAAGATTTTTAGGCCCCCAAGTCATTCAAATGACAAAGCAAGGTCAGAGGCTGCATAGGAGGGATACTGTATCATATTTAAAATTCCTACAAAAGACAGGAGAGATGAATTGCAGACATTAATAAGCCATTGACCTGCAAGAACAGTACTCAGAGGAGGATGACGACCTGGGGCAAGTGTGTGCTTGTTGGGTACATGGCGGCCTTGTACTTCACATGGTGCATATTTAAGACAACCAGCCAGAAGAATGAACTGCCTAAATCAAACCTTAACTTATCAGCACATCATTTCACTAATAAATACTTTCTTTTCTCTGCAAATATTAACTTGGGTCCAAATTGTCCATTAGGAAGCATTTCCCTGCAATCTATTAATATGGATACCCTCCAAGTAGCACCAGTTCACATAAACGGCTCCAGCTGATGTAATCTATTTGAGCCTCAGTACTGGGCATCCAAGAGTATTATTGGATTTAGGGACTTCTCTGGAAAAGGGCAGCAGGGAATCAAAGATCGGGAGTGGGAATAATTGATCCTTTTCATAAATCTTCGTAACAATGCAGAAAACTTGAAAGGCGGTTTAGGTTGTCCCCTTGGTGTGTGCAACAAAAGAATCTGAAAGACAACGTTCTGTTTTAAAATGAGCTCTGTGCCCCCACAGATAGTAGGGAGAGAGTGGGTGCAAGGAATAGAGATTAGCTACACTAATGACTTGGGCCACCAGTTCTGTTTGGCTGTTATCTTATACGCATTAGGGCTATTTCTTTGTTAACTACAGCAGCCCTTCTCTTGGCACGGCAGAGATGGGAACCTCATGAAATGGATTAGTGACATTCCCATGCTTTAATTTCTCCCGAGCTGTACAATTTGAAAACCAATTCCAAATCCCAGTTTTTGTGCAGGAAAATATTTATCTGTTGAGATTTGTCAATAAATGTTATACATCTAAGGGTACTGAGAATATGTTCCTCCAGGGTTAAGTAGGAATGTTACCTCTCTAAAACACTTTTAGCTTTTAAAACCATAAAATAGCTACATATTCACCCCAAGGTATCTTTTGTGAGGATGGGAAAGGGGCCAAGACTACTCTAGTCCTTCTCTTCCTCTTACATCCGCACAAACCCCACTCCTCTCTTTCCATTCCTGCTCTCTTTCCCTTAAACACTCCTGCCATCAGCCCTCCCACCAGCATTGAAAGACTTCTTCCCTGGTGGTCCCCAGCCCCAGAAGGAGTCAAGAACTTGTGGCAGGAGGAAGGTGGTCAGAATGGACTCATAGGCCAGGAATGAAAGGAAAATTCCCAGAAGACAGGAGGGTCAAGATGAATTCTATGCAGCAATCAGGATCTGCCATGTCTCCTCAGTGTGCCAGATCTCTCTCTCCTTCCTGGCAACGAACCCCCAGTGATCTGGTGGTAACCTCTGGAAATTGGCTAAAATAAAACACATGGGGGGTAGTTCTTTTAACTGGTGTGCAGCACACAGTTGGGAAAAAATATTTAAAAAAGCAGTTGACACCTAAGTTCTCGCAAGACGAGCATAAATTACACCAAACCCCCTCTCTCATGAGAATGGATGGGGGGAGGGAGCATAATACGGTGCACAAGCTTTGCCTTATTTGCATGTACCCTCTAGGAAAAATGGACAGTGCCTTTAAAACCTTAACAAAGAAGAAAAAGGAAAGTCAATGGAGCTACACCAATTTACACCCAGGATCTGGCCCAGTTCT
Organism: Mauremys reevesii; assembly: GCF_016161935.1. Lineage (NCBI taxonomy): Eukaryota > Metazoa > Chordata > Testudines > Geoemydidae > Mauremys > Mauremys reevesii. The sequence goes on along the minus strand of NC_052624.1, from coordinate 169,276,520 downwards.
CTTCAAAACACTGCACTCACTTTTCAGGTACACCTGTTCACATACTGCCATTTAGTTATTGCTGTTCAATTTAATATTGATGACTGACATGTAACAGCAGCCAATCTAATTTTTGAGTCAAACCTGCTCATCTGAAAAGAGAAAACCATACCGAAAAAAGGCTAAAAGCTGATTTTGAAAACAACATTTTGCATCTCAAAAGCAGACACGATGTTATAAATGTAAGCCTTCCAAGATTCATGGGGTGTGAGGGATTCCTTAAAACTGACGCATCCCTTCCCTTGGGCATTGTCAGATCCTGAACTGGACTGGAAAACCAATACTACTCCTTCCTAAACAAACTAGATATCAAAAGGCAGAAGATTCTGCTAAAACCCATCAATAAGTGACTTTGCCAAGAAAACCTGTTTTCTCAGCAAAAAAAAATTACATTTTCAATTAGCTTTTGTCCAGATTAATAAGCAATTTTTACCTTGTACATGTTTTGTTTTGAATACATAGTATCAATTAGAGCTTTTTCTGCAGTAAGGGGGCCTCTAACTTGAGGTCAGCTTGCAGTCCCAGGGAAATTCATAATAAAATACCCTCGAGGTAAAGAGGGAATTCAGTACGAGATACTAAACAGTTGGTTTTTCCAATACCAAATTACCTGGATTAAGGTTTGTAAATGATCTCTCTCCTACGCCATCAACAAGTCTAAAAACAGTTCCCTGTTTTATTGTACTACTTTGCTCAGGGAGAGAAGCAGAGGGTCAATGCTATTTGCTTCACAGAAAGGGGAAAAAAAAGAGATAGCAAGAGGGGAAAAATGCTTGTGTGTGCAGGTCTAAACTAGTACTGTCTGGTGGCAAATGTAGTCGGTTGATAGACTTTAATGTTTCTGGATGTATGATTCTGCATGTGTCAAGGCTGACAGCACTAAAGCTGAACTCCTTTTTGAACAAGTAAAGTAGGTTGCACATAACCACATAGCCACGCTGCCCCACCAATGACCTTAACCTTGATCTGGAAGGAACCACCCTCTCAGTGAAAGACAGTTAATTTAGTCTCCATCATAATTTAGCCCCAAGACTGCTGTAAGTAGAGACTATCAGTTGTGTTGAATTACGACTTTTGGTTATGGTGCCCCAGATTACTATCCACTGAGGCTTTCCTAACGTTATTGGATTCTAGCCTATATATGCAAAAGACAGTTTGAAGTGTTAAATGAGATGCGTGTGCTGAATTGTAGTTCTTTCTACATCCAGTACACATATTTCCACTGAGGAAACCAACTCCTTTCTTAACTGCAGACGCACATTGTATGTGTTTACTTTATCGACAGTATTTACGTGCACACAGAGAGATCTGTGAAATCACAAATTTAAAGTAAGAATGAAAGCTTGTGCTGCTGTAAAGTGCACAGTAATGTAAAAATATAAACCTGTTTAAAAAGCAAAGCATAATATATGGGATAATATAAGTTCTGGTGCCACTGCTTTAATCTTAGCAGACGTGCACAGTTTCAGTTTCTTTGATTTTGTGTTCATTCATCCTGTAATACCAAACTCAGACCCAGAACACACATATTAGGACCATATTCACAATATTTTTAATGTCCTCTCAAAGCTTCCTCAATATAAAATTTTTCCAGAGTTATAATTATTTGTTTCACTTTTCCAAGCAGCATTTTTACTTTTGAGAAAATATGCAATTGATGGAGGCAATGAAAAGCTTCAGTCGATCAATAAGGCTTTTAAAATTTACAATAGCTGTAATCAGCAATAAATCCGGGGTCTATTCTGGTTGTTCTGTATGTAGTCACGTTTCTCCATTTTAGTGTCCAGATTGTTGCTGAACATTTGTATGGTTTGGTGGTTGTACCTTTCCATCTGGGATATGCAAGAATTGTTAGTCTCAGCTCACAGCCACTATCAGTAAAATTCCACTATTTTATCAAAAAGAAGGAAACTGAATGAGGAACTCGACAGAACCCCCTACTTGGATGCCACATATGTCTGTGCTAAAGACATTCATGCTTATGCAACATTGCTTGTGGTAAACAAGCAGCCTTCCCATAAAATCTGTCTTTGATGCCAGTTCGTTACCATTCGACTGATTTGATATGTGCAGATTATGAGCTTGTAATGGGGATGTGGCACATCCAGACTGATTCAGGAAGAAGGTTGTTTCCCAAAAGAGAATCAGAAGGATAAGAATTTGGAGTTAGACTGAGCCTTTGCTCAATGCCTCTGCTCTTCTCTTGCTCTGGGTGAGGGGAGTAATTTGTTACAGCCTTCTCCCTTTTCCCCATTGCCTCAGATCTGCTGGGGGGTCAGACCCAAGGCTCCAGCATTGCTTCCCTTGCCCACCTGCTCAAGGGGTGTGTGCAGCTACTACTCCCCCTCTTGCATCAGGACCCAAGGTCCAGGAGCAGCACTGATGCAGCTGTGAGGTCTTACTCTGCTGAGTGGTGGCATTAGGTTCAGGCACAATCTAATCTAACATTAGCATGATTATCAGATATCAGTGAATGACTGAGCTTTTGGGGCTAAAATAGTTTTAGACGGTACAGAACAGCACCTCTGAAAGCTGGTTTCAAATGTGCCTGAGGTGATTAGTAAAATCAGTGTAATGGCATCAGAGATTTGTTGTAACATTATGAACGATATTCTAGCCAAAAGGGGGCAAGTTTTGTAAAGTCATTCTTTAAATTACCACTTCAGAGCAGCCGGTACCAGCTGTACGTTACTCCTCATAGGGATTTCAGTTAAAACCTTTCATTAGAAAAATGCCGATGGTGACAATGTTTTATTGCACTGCACTGTGTAGGACTTGTTCTGAAAGTACCATGCAAATACCATGCACTGCAGTTCCATTTCTACCCCCCCCCCCCCCGAGATGATGTGCTGCATTTCCATTCCTTTCCCTCACCCCTAACTCCACTCAATTGCATGTGGTCTATTAAGATAACTTAATAATGAATAATGCGTATTAATGCTTATTACTGTGGGGAGTCCCCGCCAGTGCTATCTAGTGTTTACTTCCATTGAAGTGGACTAAGAAAGAGTGAAATATCTTGGCTTCATTGATGTCAACGGCAAAAGTCCCATTTGAACTAAGTCAGGCCAAGATTTCACTCTATAACTGGTATTATTTGTTTGCAGGACTTGGCTCTTAGATTGCAAGATTTTCTGGTCAGGGATATATGTCTGTAAAGTATATCACACATTTTGGGTGCTATATCAATAATAGTTACAATAATAAATACATAAATCTCAAGAACATGACTGCACAGATACATTTATTTTGTACTATATACTCCAAGTATTAGCAGTTCTGTTTTACAAGTCCCAACCTACAACTAAATAAATTAAATATATTCTCCCCAAAAGATGATTTATGCTATAAATAACTCTATACTGTCTCATTCTCGTAACTATTTGAGAGATCCCACCTTGATCAGCCTTTTAACCTGTGGACCTGGCAAATGGCTGCAAGCAGAAATGTGAAGTACAGGGATGTATTGAATTCCTGGAGGTTGAAGTCCAAAACATTCTCACACTCAGGTAGTAACTTGTAGTGTCATAAAACTCTTCCTATATCTGTATTACTACAAATCAGAGCAGCTACTTTGATACATTAGATAAATACATCAACTAAAGCATAACAAATAGGAACCACTATCAGCCATAATAATAACTAAATACACACGTGCAGTCATCATTTTAATAATGGGTTATCATTTACCATTTGATTTGCTAAGGTGGTCACTGTTTGGCTCATTAAGTAGAATATTTGACATTTAATTAAAATATAGTCCTATAAAGAATGGTACTTAAATTTTTAAGAGTACTCACTATTAATATTAGAATTGGAAAAGAGTAACAAAAATTATTAGGGGAATGGGACAGCTTCCATATGAGGAGAGATTAAAAAAACTGGGACTTCTCATCTTGGAAAAGAGAGGATTAAGGGGGGGATATGAAAGAGGTCTATAAAATTATGACCTGTGTTGAGAAAGTGAATAAGGAAGTGTTTTTTACTCCTTCACATAACACAAGAACCAGGAGTCATCCAATGAAATTAATAGGCACCTGGTGTAAAACAAAGAGAAGGAAGTTCTTCTTCATGCAACACACAGTCAACCTGTGGAACTTGTTGCCAGGGGATGTTGTGAAGGCCAAAATGGTAACTGGGTCCAAAAAAGAATTAGGTAAGTTCCTGCAGGATAGGTCCATCAATGGCTGTTAGCCAAGATGGTCAGGGATGCAACCCCATGCTCTGGGTGTCCCTAGCCTCTGACTGCCAAAAGCTGGGAATGGACAACAGGGGATGGATTTCATGATAATTGCCCTGTTCTGTTCATTCCCTCTGAAGCACTTGGAATTGGCCACTGTTGGAAGGGGTTATTAACATATAGCTCTAAAACAATCTAACTATAAATATATCTTAGCATATTACCCATTTTAATAAAAGAAAGTAAAAAATTGTTTAAAATAATTGTGCATGTGAAGATAAATTTCTGCAAATAAGCCCCAGGCAGGTAACTAAAGACCTATAAGCATGACCTTAGCAGTGGGAAAATTCCTAGAATCACAAATCAGATGTAAAGAGCTGTATAAAAATATTCACACTGTTGGTGTTCCTGGCAGAAAGAAAAAAATATCATGTTTATTCTAGATTCACAAAAAAGTAAAAGACTTGTTACTTTCGCCCACAATTTTGGTGTTTTTCTTCCCTATAGAGCAGGTTTTTGCAGGTGCCTTAAATTTAATTCGAAGTTGTGTGAAATTCCTTGTCAAACGGAAATTGAAAAAGGAATGGATGTGAAGTTTCTGCCATTTTCTGCTCCATAATACTCTCCCTGGCTAAGTGTAGAAATTGCACCAGTCAAAGACTTTGTAGGCCTCATAGGCTGTAAGAAAAATATGTTAAAAAAAAGTATTGCCTGTGTTCTACTGAACTTTGTTTCCCTCATATAGCTCCTATCTCATCTGTTTTATGAGTCTCCAACTCTTTGACTGGTTGCAAAGTATTCTGAAGGACTGTCTTGCTACCTGGTGGCTATCCCAGGATAGAATTATGTATGGATTACAAGTTTCAACAGCCACGAGTATTGTTTAAAAAAGAGTAGCGATCGAGAGAGAGAGAAGTAGCAAGAGGAAGATTAATACTGAGTCAACTTCCGTTCCCTTTGATTTGGAAGGAAGAGTGTGAAGTAAAATGAAGGTATTTAGTGATAATAGAAAACTGTGGGGAAGAAGGAGGGAAATAAAATTCACAATATCTGAGGGAGTGAAGGAACACAGGTTATTAGCTGACTCACACAATTCATCTAATGTGTGAAGCTAGGGCGGAAAAATCAAACAAAAGAAAATTTATCTCAGTAGTTAGATACAGTGACTCAGTGTACAAACACTCAATGAGTAGAAGCAGAAACTAGGGACAAGTAGCGGTCAATTAGGCCCCACTCCTTCAATAACTTATACATCTGCTTAATTTTATACACAGGAGTAATCAAGTTAAGTTTGTGCCTAAGTCTTTGTGAATTCCTTAAACTCTAAAGAGCTTGATTTTCATTTACACTAAGGCCATTTTACATTGTGCTAGCAGTGGAAACAATGCCCCTTTGCCATGTACATTGGCCAAACCAGACAGTCTCTATGCAAAAGAATAAATGGACACAAATCTAACATCAGGAATCATAACATTCAAAAACCAGTAGGAGAACACTTCAACCTCTCTGGCCATTCAGTAACAGATTTAAAGGTGGCAATTTTGCAACAGAAAAGCTTCAGAAACAGACTCCAACGAGAAACTGCTGAACTTGAATTGATATGCAAACTAGATACTATCAATTTAGGCTTAAACAGAGACTAGGAATGGCTGAGCCCATTACACACATTGACTCTATTTCCCCCATGTTAAGTGTCCTCACAGCTTCTTGTCAAACTGTCTTAAATGGGCTATCTTGATTATCACTACAAAAGTTTTTTTTCTCCTGCTGACAACAGTTCATTTTAATTAATTAGTCTCATAGAGTTGGTTGGGCAACTCCCACCTTTTCATGTTCTCTGTATGTATATATATCTCCTCTCTATATGTTCCATTCTATGTGTCCGATGAAGTGGGCTGTAGCCCACGAAAGCTTATACTCAAATTTGTTAGTCTCTAAGGTGCCACAAGTACTCCTGTTCTTTTAGCAGTGGAAAGATGCCTTCAAGTAAGTGTAAATATAATTTACTCCCATTAAAAAAACCCTTTAAAATACACTCAAATCTTTCTGATGTTAAAATGATAAAATTAATCAAAAAATGGTACTGTCAGGAAAATTCTTACAAGAGTTGTTTGAAATTTGTTCTTTTCTTGCTACTGTTTGAAATGCTCCCTTAGAAGCAAATGCTTTTTTTTCTTCTACCAATTTTTTCTTTTTTCACTTAGCAAACTTAATTGTTCCCTGTGTTTTAAATGGAGCTGGAATTATTATGGCTGCATTTAACAACTTCAGCCTTTACTCTTCTTTTCTAAGCAAACACAGTTGTGCACTACCAGACTAGTCTTGAATATCAACATAGTGATGGAAACAATGTTTGTTAGTCAACTGATGCTAAGCAAGTCACTGAGTTGTTGTAGGGTCTACAAAACAAGTGGCATTTTGTTACTGTTAATATCCCAGTGTGGTAGATTTAAAAAAAACCACCTTCCTAAAATAAAATAAATAATAATACTTAGCACTTATGACACTTTACAAATTCAAACCGGAGTGAAGATATTAATTATTCCTCACTACATTCCTGTGAAGCAGGTCTGATAAGTATTATTATCCTAGCACAATTTCACTTGATTACAGAGGGGGAAAGATGGTCGGAAAGATGAAGTAACATGCCTAAGGTCATAGCCACAGGATTAGAACTCACAACTGCGTTAATCTTGTGCTCATTCTCCCAGAAGCCACTACATCTCATAAGGCAAGATAATCAAAATCTAGAAGGTCTTTCTTTCCCTACTGTATGACAGACCACATTTTGAGCCTATTACATAATGACAGGATCCTTTTGAAATAGTTTGTACTGTATTTCCCCAGTAAGTAAGGAATAAGATGAGACCACATTTACATCTTTAAAATTATTTGATTTCTATGTTTATAATATACATCCTTCTAAAATTATGCTGCAGGAATGTTTGTGAAGGTTCCTCATAGTTGTTAAAAATGTGTTGATGTCACATTTACACTAACAGTATCCATCTAACACCTGTGTATTACAGTAACAACAACCCACTCTGTTGTAACATTGGCACTTCTTTTCTCCCTGTACATTAGAACATGAATTTTGGTTACTGAATTGTTAGCAGTGCTCATTGTCATATTGCAGATCTCCTCACTGCATGTGGATATTCCACCCTACTTTAGCTGCATAGATACACGAGTAGTTTATATGTTAAATATATATCAGTCACCGAGGATGTAAGTTTACAGTTTCGGATCATTAATTTGAAGCTTACACACCCTACTCATGCAAAGAAAGAAGGGTTTGGCTTTCAGAACAGGCTTCCTATTGATCCACGTAAGGCTGGAAACTATGTATAGAAATACAGTCAAACCTTTTAAGATGACATACAAAGTTTCCAGTAAGAGGATGAGATCCTTGAGACTGAAGGCACTGAAAAGCTGTCTTGTTGCCTAGCCAGTGAACTCAGGGTCTTATATTCCCTTTGATTTTGCATACAGATGGGAGCTTGCACTCATGGGTCAGGGTTTTTAAGAGATAAAACCAATAGGTTTCCATAAAAGTTACTGTAAAAACCTACAGTTTTTAACAGTGATTTCCTTTCTATGGGTTTTTCTATCCACCCTACAGAATATTATGTCCTTGCTACAGAATTCTAAGGTTAGAAAAACCCATAGAAAAGAAATCACTCTTTGCAATTTAATATGACTTTCTCATATGTGTTTAGATAGCCAGAATTCAGGTCCCTTGGTGAGAGGCGCCTCCTGGAAGTCCAACATTTGGTTTTGGGGTGGAGGTGCCTTTTACATTTCTAGGACTTGGGTATGGGGTATTATCCACGGATCAAAGTCTGGTTATTGGGGTGACAGGTCTCGATATCTAGGACAAGGGATTAGGATGAGGTTTGATATTATAATAACTAAGAGTGGAGTGGAAGGAGGAATGCTGCCCAAGCAACTAGGCCTGGGTTATTGGGTAAGGGAGATAGCTGAATATTTAGAACTCTGATTTGAAGGAATAGGACCTAATTTTACTTATTTAATTTTTATGTTGCATCAATGACCCCTAAGGAGCCTTTCAGAAAAAGTAGGAAAGCAAGGCTCCTGCCCTGAAGAGTTATTTGAAATGCAATATTTTCAGCCCAAGTTTATATGAGGTCCACCAGACTCTGTGTGTGTGTGTGTGTGTGTGTGTGTGTGTGTGTGTGTGTGTGTGTGTGTGTGTGTGTGTGTGTGTGTGTGTGTGTGTGTGTGTGTGTGTTCAAGCAGGCTAGACATGCAGCTGAAACATACTCAGCTTGACTCAAAACATAAATGTGGAACAGTGTATCCAAAACCGAATACTAGCCCCTTTCACAGTACTGGGCTTAACTGTAAAAGTGTTTCTGGAAATGTTTAATAGAAAAAAGTTTATTAAGAAACACTACAGGCACAGTTCTGTACATATCTTTTCGTCTTCTTTTTTAATAACCACTTTTATATTGCCTAAATCCCTAAAATCAGTGTCTGGACTCTAGCTGGAGGCTTCCCAAGAATTACTGCTTGTCAGCACCCTTTCCACAGAAATGAGGTTATTTACCTCCACTGACGTAATGTCAACTCATCTTTGTCCACTCACACGCTGGAGCCCTCTTTACGGGAAAGGCAAAACCTCAGTTTTCCCTCTCTAATATACACATATAGAATCCAGATTTAAAATAAACATCTGTGTCAGTAAAATGGGTTACTGGCTGCCTTGAGAGAGGCCTAAGATACCACCTACAGCCAGGGCTGGCTCCAGGCACCAGCATTCCAAGCTGGTGCTTGGGGCGGCAATCTGCAAGGGGCGGCAGTCCCTGTTGTTTTGCCCCCAGCAGCGTGCCGAATTGCCGCCGCGGGCGGGGGGGGGGCAGTCCGTGTGCCCCAGGGCGGCAGGCGCGTTTCCACGGTGGCAGCAATTTGGCAGCAGCTTCTATGTTTAGCTGCCCACGGCGGCTTCAGCTAAACATAGAAGCTGCCACCAAATTGCCACTGGCGGAAACGCACCTGCCGCCCTAAGGGCACACGGACTGCCCCCCCCCCCCCACCTGCGGCGGCAATTCGGTGCGCTGCTTGGGGCAGCGAAAACTGTAGAGCCGGCCCTGCCTATAGCTTCTCAATGTATAAACCTGTACAGTTCACTTTAAATACCTGACTTAGATATGATACATTGGGATGACTGAGGTTATTAGTAATTGAATTTTTTTTCACCTTGGTCACCAGTTCAAACCTCAGACATATTGTCAGTGATTAGTGATGCGCAAAGCTCAAAAAATCCTGAATTTCTGTTAATTTCAGATCTTTACTTAGTTTAACAAACTTTCTGAGTTTCTCCCTGCTCTCTCCCTTTGTTGTGTGAAAATTGATAACAATTTTCTTTCCTCTGCCTCAATTATCTTCTTGTGGGTCTCTGGGTCTGGGATGTGTTAAAGGGAAGTAAGGGGTATGACATTCCTCCCAGGCTCTCCACATCATCACATCAGGCTGTGGTTCTGGGGTCTGCTGCTGTCCTCTCTGAAGGTATTTCTGAGGCTTCCTTGACAGAAATACCATACACTACAGAGTATTCTTCAGAAGCCTTCAATTCACCCAAGATTTGGGTCTTTTATAAAACTGCTGTGCCCACAGCAGGAAAGCCCAGACAGCAGCAGGCTGAATTTCTGTCATCTAATGGTGAGATAGGAGGCATTTGTGGTGAACCCACCTTTCCCAAGATTCAGCAAAAGTTCATTTGGAGAGAAGCAGAAAATTCTGGTGGACAGGGATGGGATGGATTGATTATTAATTAAATTAGCTTGTCCATCCCTAATAGTAACTAGTATTTGGTAGCCTCAGTGAAATGAGTTGTTGATCACATTCCTTTGCCTAGTGGACAGGTGCCCACATAAAAACAAACAAACAAACAAACAAACACCCTCCCCCCCATCACTGGTACATTTGTTGCCAGTCTCTGCAAATATCATAGAGACCTAACTGATTTTCTTTCACCTCAAGGTGATCCCTCCAGATCATGATTGTGGTCAGCTGGTAAAATAGTGTGCAGAAACTTGCAACAGTACCAGCACTGTAGATAAATAGAGGATCTCAGTCAATGGGACACTTTTCAAAAACTCTTAAATTGGCCTACAAAAACCCATTCAATTACATTTGGCGTATGCATATCTTGGTAATTGTTCTACAACAGGGGTAGGCAACCTTTGGCACAGGTGCCGAAGGTGGCACACAAGCTGATTTTCAGTGGCACTCACACTGCCTGGGTCCTGGCCACCAGTCCGGGGGGCTCTGCATTTTAATTTAATTTTAAATGAAGCTTCTTAAACATTTTAAAAGCCTTATTTACTTTACATACAACAATAATTTAGTTATATATTATAGACTTATAGAAAGAGAGCTTCTAAAAACGTTAAAATGTATTACTGGCACACGAAACCTTAAATTAGAGTGAATAAATAAAGATTCGGCACACCACCTCTGAAAGGTTGCCGATCCCTGTTCTACAATAACTACAGTACGTGTGATGACAATCCTCTCCACTTTATACAGAAAATCTGCTACTTTCTTTCAGACATGAACTTCACCACAGTCAGCCAGACTTTGTGACCTCTTGGTTAGACTATTATAATGTGCTGCCTAACTGGGCATACTCTGAAACTGATCATTGACTGAGGCATTTGCAGGAGGCAGCTGCTTGCTTCTTAAAGTAGGAACAGGTTACTTGTACCTGTCACAAGCTACACTGACTACCAGGACGTCAAAGAATGCAGTCCAAGGTGTTAGTACTAAATATGAACTCCTTCACAATATAGGATTTAGTTACCTAAGTGAGTGATCACATCTTGATTTTTGAATCTGCCCAGCAATAACAGTCAGGGCAGGGTCAATCTGCTTTTGGTCCTTAACACTGGAAAAAAGTGTAGGACTTTCTTTGCCAAGCGTCTGAGGAGTGAAACTCCCTTCAGAGGCCATCTGTCACAAACCCCTACTGGCTGCATTTCGAAATGCATAAATCTTCTATGTTGGGATTAACCCTTCCGTGACCATTTTGCAGATTCCCTCCCTTGTTTGTTTCTTTTTGCTGTTGTGGTCATCTTCCCCACCATCCTTTGCACCATGTGAATACTGACCTCTTTGTAGGTAGGTTGCTTATCTCTAGGGCTATTTGCTTTCCTCCTTTCCCGACTTCCTGAGTTCTGTTTCACTATATGCAGTATTTGAGCTAGTTGGTTCTTTCGATTGATTGTAACACTCTGGATTTTGACTTTTGTTGCTTTGCTTTGGCAATAGACCCCCAACAAATATGTCACATGCAAAGATAATACCCATAAATCATTTCTTTGGGGGGGGGGCGTGGAGTGGGGAGGGGGCCTGAACACAATTTAGGAAACTCTTCTGCAGCCTCTTTAATCTAACTATGCCCAGGATAAAAGGCTGTGTTAACCTTATGGGATTAGTAGTACAGAAGAACTGTTTGGAGTGAGGAGTAAATGTCACAACACACAGTCAGTGGTGACACAAAGTGATATAAAAAGAGGGCTTGGTAGGCTTTGTTGCTTAGTTACCATTACAGCACACAGAGCAAACCTGGTCATATCACTAACCTGAGCTTTTCCTAATACCTCACATTTCCTCTGTTTACAATTCCATCATCATAACCAACTTTCTAATTCCCCCAATGCATTGAAATAGAGCCTAGGATCAAGAGGGAAACAGTGCCAGAGATTAGCGGTTTGGGGATTTACAACTGGTATCTAGCAAAAAACTATAGTAGGAGCCAATCGCTTTGGTCACAGGATGGTCCTTGTTATTTTAGAAAAGATTTTTTTATATATATATAGATATTTTCTTAAGGATCAGAATGGGGAAACTATGTGTTTTCTGGGTTAATCAGACAAAACAAAACAAAAACAATTCCTTTCCCACTCACCCCACATGGAAATCTATTAAACTAAGATCTGGAAAGCACTGACTCGGTAACAGATGTAGTGAATTACAAACATGTATTTGTCACAGATTACTGTATAAGAAAATAGGCAGCCGTCCCACTTCAAAATACATTTTTTGTGTTCTTCATTATTAATCCATCTTTTCTGCATGTAGCTATTCAATATTAAGCATGACTGAAATGCAGTACAGTTCAGCACTCTGGCAAAAAGAAAGCCTGCAAAAAATATAAAAAGGTTGCAAAAAGGAAACCTGATTTAAAAGATATTTTTGGTAGGCAATCAGGTGGTTTGCTTTGAATTTCAATGACTGTCCATAGTACTGTAGTAAGTGTTACTGCATTTGCAGAAAGGCTGACGAGGAGTTTTAGTTTACTCCATTCATAACCACAATACAATAGATAAAATTCTAAAGTCACTAGTCATCTGAGAGCTCTACCAAAGCTATAAAAATATACTGGCAAAGCTGGAAAGAAGACATTTAAATGAGGCCAGGTTAGGTGTTTCCAAGAGGTGACTGACTGATCCTGTTTTATGTTATGCCAGACAATGTTAACATCTTAAACACTATCTCTGTCAAGTGACAGATAGATGTATTATTGTCTGTGAATTATGAAAACAACTTCACCTTGTCAGCCTTAATCCTTTCTGGATGAAAAAAAAATCTGTCAAGGCAGGCATTCACTTTTAATCTATTACTAAATCTTTTTGAAGCTTGGTAATATTTTTCATACAGGCTGCTTTGGTCAGCTTGTCAGATACTATGCCTGAACATTGGCCATGACCACAAGTTAATCGTAAGCATAATGCTCTTTGTTTGTTTGAGAGTCCTTCCTGCCTTGCTGAGAGCTACCGTATCCCCTTTCACCTACCCAGTTGGGAGACCAGACAATTTGGGGATCATCCAAGACTGGCATTAAGATCCATTCCCTGGATCAGGGAGAGTACTGTAGCTATTACAGCACGCAAATCACTTCTGGGGTTTTAACCAATTAAAAATGTTTGGACAGATAGATCTCTCATGCATGCCTGCAACCCCCACACACATGCAAATACTTCTTGAACACTAGTAAACACCAGGAATGTGGCATGAGGCTAAAACCAATTAGCAATGTTGTTCAAAATTGCTCATGTTTTGTCACAGGCAGCCTCACTGTCACAGGCTATTCTGGTGTCATGCAGGGATGAGAAATAATGTGATCCAAAGATAACATCTATCCACGGTATTGCTCAAGCAGCAATCTCTACTGTATCTGGGCAGCACCACTGGAACCATGCCCTACATCCTGATGTCTCCCTCCCAATTTTGCCAATTTGGTAATAGCGACAAAAAGGGGTGGATTTGTAAGTTTTTAAAACAAACATTTCAAATCCTCCACCCCCATCAACCATTTGCCCAAAATGAAGCAAGAGAGAAAAGTTAAAGTGAAAAGGATGGAGATGCTGGGGGTAAAACAGACTGATCATAACAGAAAATTGGGGTTTTGACCAAACGAAAACTGTCGTGTAAATGTCTGCTTTTCCCCAAAATTAATTTTTATTAGAAAACTGAATATCTGAAAAAAGACGGTTACTCACCTTTGTAACTGTTGTTCTTCGAGATGTGTTGCTCATATCCATTCCAATTAGGTGTGCGCACCGCGCGTGCACGGCTCTTTGGAAGATTTTTACCCTAGCAATACTCGGTGGGTCGGCTGGGTCGCCCCCTAGAGTGGCGCCGCCATGGCGCCGAATATATAGCCCTGCAGACCCAACGGCCCTTCAGTTCCTTCTTGCCGGCTACTCCGACAGAGGGGAAGGAGGGCGGGTTTGGAATGGATATGAGGAACACACCTCGAAGAACAACAGTTACAAAGGTGAGTAACCGTCTTTTCTTCTTCAAGTGCTTGCTCATATTGATTCCAATTAGGTGATTCCCAAGCCTTACCTAGGCGGTGGGGTTGGAGTGAGATGTTGCAGAATGCAAAACCGCTGAGCCAAAGGCTGCATCATCTCTGGACTGTTGAACCAGTGCGTAATGTGAGGCAAAGGTGTGGACCGAGGACCAGGTAGCTGCACGACATATCTCCTGGATGGGTATATGAGCCAGGAAGGCAGCAGATGAAGCCTGAGCCCTCGTAGAATGTGCGGTGAGGTGGCTCGATGGAACATGAGCCAAATCATAGCAGGTACGGATGCACGACGTCACCCAAGATGAAATCCTCTGGGAGGAGACAGGTAGAACCTTCATTCGGTCTGCCAGCGCAACGAAGAGTTGGGGCGTTTTACGAAAGGGCTTTGTCCGCTCGATATAAAATGCGAGCACTCTACGGATGTCCAGGGAGTGCAATTGTTGCTTCTGTCGTGATGAGTGTGGCTTTGGGAAGAAGACCGGAAGGAAGATATCCTGGTTGATATGAAAGGCCGATACCACTTTAGGGAGGAAGGCCGGATGTGGTCGCAACTGCACCTTGTCCTTGTGAAACACAGTATACAGTGGGTCCATCGTGAGAGCCCGAAGATCGGAGACTCGTCTCTCCGATGTAATGGCTACGAGGAAAGCTGTCTTCCAGGACAGGTATAGCAGTGAGCAGGTTGCTAGCGGCTCGAATGGGGCAGTCATAAATCTGGTTAGAACCAGGTTGAGGTCCCAGGTTGGGGCGGGGCGGGGCGGGGCGGGGCGGCATTGGGGGGGAGGGATAGCTCAGTGGTTTGAGCATTGGCCTGCTAAACCCAGGGTTGTGAGTTCAATCCTTGAGGAGGCCACTTAGGGATCTGGGGCAAAAATTGGTCCTGCTAGTGAAGGCAGGGGGCTGGACTTGATGACTTTTCGAGGTCCCTTCCAGTTCTAGGAGATTGGTATTGATTGGTATATCTCCAATTATTACTTGGGGGTATAAGTGCTCCAAGCCCTTGAGGAACCTAGAAACCATAGGGTGCGAGAACACGGAGCGGCCACTCTCCCCTGGCTGGAAGGTAGAGATGGCCGCCAAGTGCACCCTCAATGAAGATACCGCTAGGCCCTGCTGTTTGCGAGACCAGAGGTAGTCCAAGATGGTAGGGATCGAGACCTCGGTGGGAGTAACACTATGCTTTTAACACTACCAGCAAGAGAAACGCTTCCACTTGGCCAGATATGTTAATCGAGTGGAAGGTTTCCTACTACCTAGGAGTACTTGTTGTACCGAGGCAGAGCAACGTAACTCGGACTGGCTTAACCACACAGCAGCCATGCTGTGAGGTGAAGGGACTGCAGGTCTGGGTGGTGAAGTCTGCCGTGGTCCTGAGTTATGAGGTCTGGGCGAAGAGGCAAGGGAACTGGGTTGGCTATTGACAGGTCGAGCAACATGGTGTACCAGTGCTGCCTGGGCCACGCTGGAGCGATCATGATCAAGTGGGCTCTGTCCCTGCGGAACTTTAGTAGGACCCTGTGAACCAGCGGGAAGGGTGGAAAGGCGTAAAGCAGTTGGCTCGTCCACGGCATCAGAAAAGCGTCCGAGATCGAGCCCGGGGAGAGGCCTTGGAAGGAGCAGAATGTCTGGCATTTCCTGTTCTCGCGGGAAGTGAAGAGGTCTATGCGGGGAAAGCCCCACTTCCGGAAAACAAAATGGATAACATCTGGACTAATTGACCACTCGTGAGACAGGAAGGATCTGCTGAGGCGATCCGCCAGAGTGTTCCGAACTCCTGGGAGAAAGGATGCTACCAGGTCTATCGAGTGGGCTATGCAGAAGTCCCAGAGCAGGATGGCTTCCTGACAAAGGGGGGAGGACCGTGCCCCTCCCTGTTTGCAATCTTGGCTCACCTCGGTATACCACCCGGGCAGAAACAGCATAGATATGATCGTCATGATCCCCCCGAGCATTCTAGGCTCCCTCGACTGGTGGTTGACGCCGTCCCTGGTGTGTGCAGGGATGCCGTTCCATCCACCTCAGCCTTCTATGTCCCTGACAACGGACACGTCATCTCTCGGCTGGGGTGCTCACCTCGGTCATCTTCGCACTCAAGGGACGGCGTCAACCACCAGTCGAGGGAGCCTAGAATGCTCGGGGGGATCGTGACGATCATATCTATGCTGTTTCTGCCCGGGTGGTATACCGAGGTGAGCCAAGATTGGAGGGGACGGAGGCATAGCCTGGCGTGTTTGGTCATGAACGTGCAGGCAGCCATGTGACCCAGGAGACCGAGACAAGTGCAAGCCGAAGTTGTCGGGAAGTTCTGCAGGCCTTGGATAATTGTTACCATCGCGTGAAACCGAGGCTGTGGTAAGCAGGCTCTGGCGAGATTGGAGTCCAGGATGGCTCCAATGAAGTCTATTCTCTGTATGGAAATCAGAGTGGATTTCTCTATATTGATCATCAGGCCTAGACGCATGAATAGGTCTTTGACGATGCCCACATGATGGGTGACCTGTGTCTCGGAGATCCCTTGAATGATCCAATCGTCGAGATACGGAAAAATGTGTATCCGACGGCGGCGGAGCGAGGCGGCGACTACAGCCATGCATTTTGTGAATACTCTTGGGGCTGTAGAAAGGCCAAACGGAAGGACCGTAAACTGGAAATGTTGACGGTTGGCCACAAACCGGAGGTACCGTCTGTGTGGAGGATAAATGGCGATGTGAAAATACGCGTCCTTCATATCGAGGGCGGCATACCAGTCTCCGGGATCCAAGGATGGGATGATGGTCCCCAGGGATACCATGCGGAACTTCAACTTTATCATGAACTTGTTGAGTTCTCGCAGGTCTAGGATAGGTCTGAGACCTCCCTTCGCCTTGGGGATTAGGAAATAGCGGGAGTAGAACCCCTTGCCCCTTTCGGCCTTTGGTACCTCCTCTATAGCTCCCATGGCAAGGAGCGTCCGTACCTCTTGCAAGAGGAATTGCTCGTGAGAGGGGTCCCTGAAGAGGGACGAGGAGGGGAGGTGAGGGCGAAATAAACTGGAGGTGGTACCCCAGTTCCACCGTGCATAGGACCCAATGATCCAAGGTTAGTTGGGACCATGCAGGGAAGAAAAAGGAGAGGCGGTTGTAAAAGGGGTGGGAAAGGATCCTGGGAAGTAACTGGTACGCCGTCCTCGGGCGTACCTTCAAAAGTTTGGCTTTGGCCCCGCTGGTGGTTTGGAGGGACCCTGATTTTGGCCCCCTTGGGGTCCTGACTGCCATCTACGACTGCCTCAGCCACGCCTTCTGCCAAAGTCCTGTCTCTGTCTAGGCGGAGGGTAAGGGCAGTGAGGCTGGGGATGGAAAGGCCTGCGCTGAGTCACCGGCGTGTGCATGCTGTCAGAGCACATAATGACCCTGTTGTCCTTTAGGCTTTGCAGCCTAGGGTCAGTCTTTTCAGAAAACAGGCCTTGACCGTTGAAGGGCAAGTCCTGTATGGTGTGCTGTAGTTCCGGCGGGAGGCCTGACACCTGAAGCCATGAAATACGTCTCATGGCAACTCCCGAGGCCAGAGTCCTGGCTGCGGAGTCGGCTGCATCCAGCAAGGCCTGGAGGGAAGTTCTCGCCACTTTCTTCCCCTCCTTCAAGAGTGCAGCAAACTCTTGACGGGAGTCTTGAGGGACTAACTCCGTGAACTTGCCCACCGCCGCCCAGGTGTTATAGTTGTAGCGGCTAAGCAGGGCTTGTTGGTTTGCCACCCGGAGTTGGAGGGCCCCTGCCGAGTATACCTTACGACCTAGTAAGTCCATGCACCTTGCCTCCTTCGATTTTGGAGCCGGAGCTTGCTGGCCATGGCGTTCCCTCTCATTGACAGACTGTACGACGAGGGAGCAGGGAGGAGGATGCACGTACAGGTACTCGTACCCCTTAGAGGGCACCATGTACTTGTGCTCAACTCCCCTGGCAGCGGGCGGAATAGAGGCTGGAGACTGCCAGATGGTATCAGCATTGGCCTGGATCGTACGGATAAATGGTAAGGCCACTCTTGTGGCGGCGTCAGCCGACAGAATATCCACCACCGGGTCCTCTATCTCCGGGGCCTCCTCCACCTGGAGATTCATATTGAGTGCCACACATCTCAGGAGGTCCTGATGGGCCCTCAGGTCAATTGAAGGAGGGCCCGAGGAGGATGTCCCCACCACCGCCTCATCTGGAGAAGAGGAAGAGGAAAGGCCAGGGACAAGCGGGTCCTGCGTGGACTCTTGCTCTTGGACGACCTCCTGCTCCAGTGGGATCTGGGGGTCTGGTGACTGAACGGGAGCTTCCTCCGTACCAGTAAGAGGGGGGTGGCTGACAGTCGCCTCCGGCACCTGGTGCTCTGATGGAACAGAGCGAGATGGGACTGGAGGTACCCCTTGGGCCTGGTGATACGCCCAAGGCATCCAGAATGACTACTGATGGGGGCCTTGATCTTGGGCCTGGGTCACCTGGAAGACTCTGGTGGGCACATCAGAGTCACAGTCCTGTGCACAGGTACTGTCCGCAAGAGACGACACCGATGTGTGTTGAGATGGCCAAGGAGGGGCTGAAAAGCCCTGGGAAGAGTCTCCTTCTCTGATTGATCTTGCTCTGCGCGGCACCGGGGATCGGTACCGGGAACGAGATCGGGAACTGCGACCGGAGCGGTGCCGGGAGGTCGACCGGGATCTCAAAGCTCGACATCTGGAGTGGAGCAGTGCCGGGAGCTGGATCGGTGCCGAGGGTACCGGGCCGGCGAACGGGATGCTGATCGGTGCTGCGAGTATGACCGGTACTGAGAAGGGGAGCGGTGCCGGGACTGCAAGCAGCGTCGGGACCGGGATCAGCGACGGGACCGAGAAGGCCGGTGGGACCGTGATCGTGAACGGAGCCGCTCTGCGGTGCTGACAGAGGGTGGTCTCATCAGGGCAGGCTTGCCTATAGATTGTATGACCCGCACCGGCGATGCCGGGGATTGAGGCAGCGCATACTCTGTCATCGCGATCAGCTCCCTCGCTGTGGAAATGTCTCCGGTGTGGAGGGAATAGTGAGCTCAACCACGGCTCGCGCCAGGGAGCTTTCAGGCACCGGACTCGACGGGACCGGAATCGACGGTGCCGACGTTGTCGGTGCCGCAGCAGGTGTCGGTGCCGGGCGGTCCGACTTAGTCGGGTGCTCTGGCTGCGGTGCAGGTGGCACGGAAGCAGCAGGAGTCTTATGCCTCTTCACCCGCCGGGAGAGGGAATGGTGCTGAACAGACATCGGTGCCGGCGACGGTCGGTGCCGAGAGGCCTTAGCAGTACCAGTGCGATCCAGTGCCGAAGAAGCGTTCTGCCTGCAGACTGTCCAGCGCTCGGTGCCGAGGAGTAAGAGCTGCCTCCATCAGGAGCTGTTTGAGACGAAAGTCCCGCTCCTTTTTCGTCCTCTGCTTAAAGGCCTTGCAGATCCGGCACTTATCGGCGAGATGGGATTCCCCGAGGCACTTAAGACAGGAGTCGTGGAGATCTCCTGTTGGCATCGGCTTGTGACAGGCCGAGTACGGTTTGAAACCCGGTGAACCGGGCATGGGCCCCGGCACTGGGTATGGGGAAGGGGCTAATCCCCGAACTCCTCTTAACTATATACACTAACTATGTTATAGAACAAATAAAACTAACTACAGCTATAGAAATTTCAACTATATACACAAGAAATAACAAGAGAACTACGAGTAGCTAGGGAAGTGGAGATCAGCTAAGCCGCGCTCCACTGTTCCAACGACCGACACGGGTGGTAAGAAGGAACTGAAGGGCCGTTGGGTCGGCAGGGGTATATATTCGGCGCCATGGCGGCGCCACTCTAGGGTGCGACCCAGCCAACCCACCGAGTGTTGCTAGGGTAAAAATCTTCCGATGAATGTGCATGCGGTGCACGCACACCTAATTGGAATCGATATGAGCAAGCACTCGAAGAAGAATGTGTTTTTTTGGTTTTTTTTTTGCCGAATGTATTTCAGCTTTTGGTTTTTCCAATGAAAAGTCAAAAAGTCAACAGAAAAAAAACACACACAGGTTATGGATGTCTTTCAGGGTGGACTGATTTAAATCAAGGCTATTTAAATCACCAATTTTAATCATGATTTAAATCAGCAAGCAGGAAACTTTTTTATTTTAATCATGTTTTGCATTTGTACTTTTTAGTTATTTTGCTACAGAAAGGTTGATTCTTATTGGTTGGTAACCATCAAACCATATTGATTTGCAACTAAATATAGCCTTTATATTAAATTTGGTGCTTCTTTTTGCTAACCAGGAGTATACACTATACCTATACACATTTAGTTAAGCAGTTATACAGCTAAATTTGTACTCTTATTCAGATTCTTAATGTTTATTCTTTTATGTTAGAAAATGGTGAATGATGCATTTCTTATTTACCAGATGATTATTGTTACTTGCAATTCAAATTCAACTGAAAATTCACAAAAACAGGATTTTATTTTTTATTATTATTAAATAAAACTCTTAAATGTGCTGCATACGGAAGAAAAAAGTTTATCAAACAAATTTTGCATTTAAAGATAATTGAAGTATTAAAACAGTTTACCTATTGATCTAAACTACTTATCTGTAGTTAGTGAACTGAACTCGTTTCTGGGCACTACGTCCTTCAAGATTTTAGAACTCAGAGAGCTAATCCTCTCACACCTAGTTTTTATTCATAGATTGGAAGAGGAACACAAGCTTTCCTGATTTTTCAGCTTCCAATTGGTTTCTCAACCCTGAATGAAAGAGTTATTGAACTAAACTAGTTGAATAAACTGAAATGACAAAAATTCTCTTTCTGTACCTGTCAAAGAGGTTACTGCTATCAAACGTTAGCACTTTTCAGCAAACTCTGGATCCAAGTGCTTAGTCGGTGGTTTGACTCTCTTTACAACTTGGCAGCACATATGTACTGCTTATTTGTCTTTATTTTTTTGGTATTTAATTTAAATTATTTGACTAGATTATAATAAGTTTAGGTCCCAACATAAACTGCCAATTTCAAATTTAATTTTACATACGTTTATTTTTTAAAATATACCTGTATTTAATTTTAATTAAAAATTCAATTTATGTAAAAGTCTATTTTTTTAATTAGACATCATTGAATTTTATCCACCCTGGTTTCTTTACAACTTTATCTACCTCTATTGTCTTCATAGCAGTAACCTCGGTGTACCTTGCAAACATTGATGAATTTACTCTCACTCTGAGGAAGAGCAGTATCCTCATTGTACAGATTTTACAAAACAAGACACAAGGGATCAAGATCCTGATTCAGGAAAGCACTTTAGTACCCTGCTTAAAGATAAGCATATGCTTAAGAGTTTTGCTATGTCCAGGCCAAACAGATCTGCCCACAATCACAAAGGGAGATAGTGGCAGACCCAGGAAATGAACTCAGATCTTCTGAGTCTTAGACTAGCATTTTAACCATTTTAATCCTCTCTCAAACTTGTATATAAACAAGTTAAATGTTTCCCTTCTTTGATCTATTCCTTTGGTAACCAAATCTGGCATTTTCTTCTCGCCTTCATACCTTTCACATTAATGGTCTGATTTTCAGAGATTGAAACGGGAATTGCAAGTGTCAAAATCAGTACGATTTAGTTGTCAGTTACGCAGAGAACCACCTTAGGCTAACCTGTGGCTTTACCACAAGCCCCATGTTTATTATTGCAATGCTAGTTTCCCCTTGTTTTGAAACAGATGCAGCTCTATACCTGGTACATCCCTCAGAGCATCAGCATAACTGCACTGCCTGCTGCATTGGGGGGCTCATTTGCCACCCCCAAGGAGGGAGGAGGAATAGCAGCTCTGCTGAGGCTGCTTTCCCCACTGTGCTGTTACCTGCAATGTGGGCAGCTGGTGCAGGGGGCTAAAAGATGTCTTGTGGACATTTGCTTGCCCTTGCAGGAGTGCTAGAGAGCCACAATCTGGCACTTATCCAACTTGTCTGACTATGTTCACCCTTTCAGGAAATATGCTGCTGTTGTAGGGAATTAGACTGCTGCACACACCTGAGAGGATTATTCTGTGCACTTCAGAAAACGGATACCTTCTGAGTCCATTACCAGGATAAAAAAGAATGGCTACCTTTATATGGCTCTTTAAAAAAAGCTGACAGGAAAGAAACAGAACAAAAAATCTTGGTAATTAAAAGGTAAGGTTATCTTGCTGACAGGGTGAACACAAACTGGAATTTCCCTGATATCACTGTAAAAGGTGATTGTTTGGAAACCAAGAATACAGTCATCTGTCAGGAGGCCGAGCTGGCACACCAGCTTCTCTGCATGGCATCTCCACCCTTGAAAACTCTCCAAATCCACATCCTGTTGCAGAAACATTCACTGTTTTACGGGAAATCAATGTCTCGTTTTTACAGAGACTTGCTTTTTTATTTATTTTCAAATGTGTAATTTGTCAGATTTTTTTACTGCCTGTACGAGTAAAGACCAGAGAGATCAGGGGAAGTGATGAGAGAGATGGGGTTTTACATAAAAATGAATATTGTTCCTAAAATATGAAAAAATTGTGCGCCATGGCATATACAGCTACACCTATGATTGAATAGCCCTGTTTGGAAGACTTAAATACTAAAGTAGGCTAATTTTCAATGCAAGTTTAGCAGAAGGTATTTTTAACACCAATATTACAGCATGAAGCTTCACATATTACATGCTAGTATTTTGTGATTGTCACTTACCTCTCTACACCCACACACATACAACAGAAGTAGATAGAGAAAGTGGACGAAGTTCTAGCACTCCAGTACTTTATTCCAAGATTGATGGAGGAAATCTGACCCCATACTCTTTCTCTCCCCTGCAGCCAAAGCCCAGAAGTGGCATTTTTCTTTTCCACACGGTTCATGCCTTTAATGCATTCTACATGCACAAAACACCCTGGGAGAACACCATCTGGACTGTGAGCAATGGCGGGTAAATGTATACCTGAAAAATGTAGGGCTACAGCTGTGGAAAAATTGTGACTTTATTATTTGCCCCCGTTTTTCATAAAAAAATTTCAAACCTTTTTTGAAAAGCTTCTATAAAGGGTCCCGATTTTCAAAAAAAGAGCTCAGCTCCCATTTAGGAACCAAACTAAGTGACCTGACTTTTAAAAGAACCCAACAAATCAGATGTTGAGCTCTTCTGAAAATATGACCGTGTTACAATGGGTGCTGCTGGGTGCTGAGCACTTGAAAATCTGGTCCTGGTCTCTCTTGAAAATCTCACCCCATGTGGGTGAATGGAAAAGGGAGCGGGCTAATGGGCAATACTCAGTGGGTGACAAAACTAGATAGGTGGCAAGGATGTACTAGGGCTGGAGCTGTCTAAAGCAAGAGCTCTTATGTATTTTATATGCTCCTGTCTCTCCTCCTTCTCAGTTTCTTCTCGGGTGAGACTGTGCTTCTTCCAACACAGCTGCTTTAGCACAGGGAGCCTGCCTACAGGCAGAGATAAGAAAACAAAAGCGTGGGGGAAGAGGGTGAGAAATCAGATCGAGATAATGAAGGAGGGAAGAGGGCCAAATTGGGGAGGGGGGGAGCTGAGGGAAAGAGGAGACAAGGGGGTAACTGGTGAACTAAGAAGAGATGTAAAATATAAATAAGTACAAATAAATACGTATACGGGGGAAAACCCAAAGAGAGGGCAACAAAAGCAAAGAAGAGAAGGGGAGGGATAGCTCAGTGGTTGGAGCATTGGCCTGCTAAACCCAGGGTTGTGAGTTCAATCCTTGACAGGGCCATTTAGGGATCTGGGGCAAAAATCTTTCTGGGGATTAGTCCCCCTTTGAGCAGGGGGTTAGACTAGATGACCTCCTGAGGTCCCTTCCAATCCTGATATTCTATGATTCTATGATAAAGCAGGAGAGGAGTGATTGAGATAATCTCTAGCCTGATAGGGACAGCACTTCTTGTCAATTAGAGACAGGAAGCACAGCCTGAGAAACAGCTGATTAAAAATAAAAAGCTATGTGAATTTAATCCAATCCCTTCAGATCTGCAAACCTGTGCTGGGAATCTGGGGAGAGCAGGCTGTCTTGGGATACTTCAGGAGTGGACAGGCTGAAAACAGAGGTACAGGGACATAGAAAAAAAATCAATTGACGTTATTTGAATCTCCACACATATTTGGATTGATTGGGTCAGTTCTTATTTGAGACGAAGGGCTTCACTTCATCTGAAGGTTTAGCACTTAAACACATGCTTAACTTTATGTATGTGAGACATCCCATCAATGACTCACATAAGTAAAGTTAGGCACATGCTTAAATGCTAATTAGGAAGCTAATTAACCTTCGATTCTCATTCTCTTCTTCCTCAATTCCAATCCTCCATTCTCTCAGGCTTGATTTAAAATGGTTTCCAAGAGTTGGGCCTAGGTCTTCTGCATTTCTGTAATTACCACTTGTCAGCCTAATTTAGAGGAATGATCAAGTGGGGCGGGGTAGGGAGCAGCGGCCATTTGCCTGGGTGACAGTTCCGTCTCCAAACTAATCTTTCAAAGGATTTGACATCTTTTCACCCAGCCACAGCAGAAAGTTTTTACCTAAAGTCAGTCAATTTTTTTCATCCTCTTTCACCATTAAAAAAAAAAAAAGGCCATTAATCTTATAACAAGTACGGTGCAACGTTCAGAGCACAAAACAGTTTTGACTTAGATCAGAGGAGTTAAGGGAACACTTTCCTTTTGTTAAGGGTTGTCAGTTCGTTGCAGTACTAAGGGATCAAATGGCAGAATGAGAGAGATGTTCTCAGGAAGATCAATGAATACGGGAAGTTCACAGATGACACATAGCTCATTTTAAACCTCAGGAATGACAGCAGGGCATGAGGAGGAGCAGGACCAGCTGTGAAAGCTGCCAGAGGAGTACGTTGGAGGCACAGCAGAGGAGAAATGGGACGACATAAAGGGCAGCAACTGGTTAACTGAGAAGCATAGCATGGGATGATTCTAATGGTAGTGCTCAGCAGGATTCCAGTATTGAATGTCACTGAGGTGGATTTAAAAGATGGGACTGTCAAGTATGATGTAATGAGCAAATTGTGAAACAACAACAAGCAGAAGAGTATCTGAAGCATGCATTGTGGATAGCGCTCCTATACAAAGGGATGAATGCCAGGGTAGTAGTTAGTCTTACAGCAGAAGGAAAGGACAAGGGTATTTATTAAGAGGATTAATAAGACAGCAAGCAGAATTGCGCATGAACCCGCTGAAGATAGGCAGGGTGGAAGACACCTTGCAAAAAAGACAATCTGATAACAAAAATGATCTTCACCTACGAACACAGTGATATTCAAGGAAAAAAAGAATTTGAAGGAATATAGGAGAAGGAAAAGCAAAGGAGGGACAAGAAAAGAAAGCAAAACAACTTCATATATACCCAGACATATACATATGGAATGGTGAGAGCAGGCTCTCTTGGAGTATTTCAGCATGTCCACTCCTCACTAAAGAGGTGCATGGAAATGAAAAAGAAAAAAAAAACACCAATTGAAATTTTTTGAATCTCCACAAATATTTGGATCAATTAGATCAGTTGCCAGAAGCTGGGAATGGATGACAGGGATGGATCACTTGACGATTACCCGTTCTGTTCATTCCCTCTGGGGCACCTGACATTGGCCACCATTGGAAGACAGAATACTGGGCTAGATGGATCTTTGGTCTGACTCAGCGTGGCCGTTCTTCTGTTCTTAATTGGGTCAATTCTTATTTGAGCTGAACTGCTTCACTTCGTATAAAGGTTTGGCAAAGCACTTAAGCACATGGTTAGAGCACATTGCTATTCAAGTCTATTCCTGGCATTACCACTGACTCATGACCGTAGGCAAGTTGCTTAGCTTTTTTTGTCCTTCGATTTACTCACTAGTGAAATAGGGAGGCAGCAGTGCCTCTTATCTATTTCACATGCTTAAGATGCTTAAATATTCAATGTTTGTCAAGTGCTGAGTTCCTTAAGAAAGGCACAACACAGGAACACATTATCTTTATATAACTGAATCAGAAATGTAAGTTTTCAGTGGTAACTCTGAAGCATCTGACATAAGAGACACATGGACTGAAACAGAAAAATGTCTGCAGGGTTTTTAATACCAGAAGACAGAGTTTACCAGACAGAAAGGCAAAATGAAGAAGAGGGGTAGGTGGCAATGGAACTGAAGGATAATACTGAGTCTGAACTAAGTGATGATAAAAATATATTGGCTGACACAGCAGCAGAGTCAGTTTGGAGAAGAGTTAAGGACAAGGAAGGGTAATCATATGCCAAGGTAGTGATTATCGGATGAGACACAGACTTCCAGGACAAGAAAAGAAAGCAGATCAAGATTTTCTTTTAAAATAGATAAGAGAGGTCTGTTATTCTTCCTTCAAAGCTAGCATCTAACTCTCATGATTGTTAATGCAAATTACATATGCATAATTACAAATTACTGGTGACAAAACAGACCCTTAAGGAAGGGAATAATGGGTTTCCTTATACAGACATTTGAACAGTGTACAGGGTCAGACACAATTCTGAACCTAACAGTAGAAATTGGTCCAGTAGCACGTCTCATTCTGTGTTTAGTTTCATTAGATTTTAAATACTCTTTAGGACAAGAAAACTTAAAGGAAGCATCACCAACGTTTTTGACTCTAGGAGATCTGAATTTGGGGGAATGTGATATGCCCCGAGAATTTTTAGTGGAATGCTACCAAGTATGGGAAACATAGAGCTGAATATTTGAAAAACATTTAAAGAGAGTGAAATTTAAAGCTATCCTGGTTAAGCAGGGATGTAAAGATTAGGGTAAGCAATAAACAGAAGACTTTAAATATATATATATATATATATAAAACAAACAATCCTTTCCCAATATAAACAAGCTGGCAAGGAGGATTGAGACATCTATTAAAAACAAGCAAGAGCAGGTTAAACAGATAATTACAGGAAGACAAAGAATTACTTCTGTCAGGACCATTCCAGCTAACAATTTTTGTCAAGTATAGCTACACTAGAAAGGCAAAAGAGGAAGAAATGGTCTTCCCCTAAATTGTTCAGAATTGGAAGTAGGGGATATAATAAAGGAATAGGTTAGTGTGCCTTTGTTCTTTACGGAAGAGGATGGACAACTGCTTCAAGACCAATGATATGTCTTCTGCTAAGAGAGAAGTGTTAGGACATCTCTACATTAGGGAAATTTGCATTGATAGAAGCAGTAGTTACAGCAGTGCAAACACCTAATGTAGATACAATGTATAAATGCAACTTAATCCAGGGTGTAAATTTTCCCATCTCAGACAAACCCTAAGATGCCAATGGAACTGTGTGGGAAAAAGGATCCCACTTATGATATACAGAGCGCTAGATTTAGATTACATATAATATTTCCACAAGGTGAAAGAGATTCTTTCCTTTCCTTGAAGAAATGAAGATTAAAATTAGTGAAATCCTAACTGGTATTTTTTTAAGTTCTCTGATGACAGATCAGATTCCTGAGGTCTGGGAAGTGTTAAACATCATTGTTACAACAGAGGGCCATGGGAGGGAGCAATTATAGAACAGTTATCTTAACATGACTTGTGGAAAAATATTAGAAACAGTTTTGCTAAATCACCTCAAGAAGCATAATTTGATTATAAACAGCATTGTGTTAGTCTTGGAGGGAGGTCTCTGCTTAGAGCTAGCTTATTGAATTTCTTCAGATATTACTAGGATGTCTTTTAGTTTTGGGCCATTCCTTGCTTCTAATATTAGGTACATGAGAAGATAGCAAATTAATTATAAACCACATTTGCTGAAAGATCAATAAATGGGAGATACTGCCAACATTTTTCTAATGGGCACTGAAAGTTAGGTGACTACATTTGTATTTAAGTACCTCAGTAAAAGGCATGATTTTTCAGACATGCTGTGCTCTAGGTAACTCAATCCCTTATTTTGGTGCCTAAAAGTGGATTAAGCTGCCTTATTTCAAGCATCCACATTTAAACATTTTGCCCATAGTAAAGAGTGAGGACTAATGAGACCAAAATAACAGGGATTTGAATTCTGTAGGTAAATGAAACAGTAATGGGAGGTTATCACTATATTGTCCAAGCAGTACACATGGAGTTTTAGTCATGCACCTCTTAGCAAAGGAGCCATGTGCTTAAAAAGCCAGCACACTGTTTGAAAACATAATCACAGAACACAAAGGCAACAAACCCATAGAGAGTGTATTTGGGATTGTGACACAGCACTCATGAAACCTATTGACTGTGAGGCTATAAAGGTTATCGTACAAAAATCCTTGTAGCCAGCCGCCTATACTGTCTATACATTTAAAAAAAAAAGTCAGACTGGATACAGAGAGGGATAGAATACAAAGAGAAAGAAATGGTATTGTTAGGTCTGTGATCAGCAAGGGGAGGGGGGAAGGGTCAGAAGGGGAAAATTCCCAAGGCCACTGAGTAGCAAGGGGCCCCAAAGCAGTCAAAGGTTTCAATATCCAAAGACAGCCAACAGATTTAGAGGCAAGGCATTCACAAAGTTTACTTAGTTCAACCAGAAGATAGTCTCACATTTCAAGGTTTCTTCTTCAGTGCTGGGTGGATGCTTAAAGCTGCTAAGCTTTTCAATTCAGCATTGAAGCAGAGGGAGCGCTAAATGATTGGAATAAATAAATTTAAAAAATGATCTCATCCATGCAGTCAGATCTGTATGTAGTACAAACTAATGGACACTGATACATTTCAGAATATTACTTTAACCTTAAAAAAGAAAGCTTCTCTGCATTAAAGTTTAGTGTCTGAGCTTTAGGGTATGTCTAACACTGGCAAGTTTCTGCGCCACAAGTTATACCACTTTTATTAAAACACTGGAATTAAACTGCTGTTGTGTGTCCACACTGTGCTTCTCGTGATGCTGGAGCGCATCCACACGAGCAGCTCTTGCAACGGCAAAGAGAGCAGTGCATTGTGATAGCTAGCCCACTGTGCAACTGACTGCAGGGTGCTTTGGGAAGGGTTTGCAATGCCTCATGGGGCAGGCACAGCGTCAAATGATGCAGGTTTCCCAATCCCATTGTTCCATGGGCATCCTACTACATTGCCAGCTGCTTTTCAACTGAAGTGTGTGAGTGTGTGTATGGAGGGGGGGAGAGAGAAAGTGTATTTGGGGGGACAGAGGGTCAGCATGCTATTTTATAAGTTCAGACAGCCGCAGGAAGCAAACAGTCCTGAGGCAGAGGGAGAGGGAAACCCTGACATCAGCCCCCACCTTCCTCCTTGGGCTCTCTGCACAGCAATCTCTCTCTCTCTCTCACACACACACACACACACACCTGCCTCTGTGTTCAACAGCACGAGCATTCCACATTAGTGGTTTGCTTTGTTTCATTGGGCTTATGCACAATGAATTTTTTTTTTTTTGGAGGTTCATCCACTGATATTTATTTTTGTACCACACCCTTGTGAGAGCTCCTCTGCAATAGTGCATTCAGCTCCAGTTTCATTAGTAAGGACACTATGACCTCAGAGGTAGTATAGCTATGGCAGTTAGGTGGGTTCCAAAATTCAAATATATTTATTGTTTTTAGGAGACACTAAATTTTTTTTTTAATATTCTCGTGGTTCAAGAGAAGTCTTTATGTTAGCTAAATAGGACTGTATTTTCAAAGGTCTGTGGACTTTGCATGCACACCAACACCAAAGTGCACTTGCAAGCCCTTATTTATAAGCACATATACCCAGGCAGGTGCACAAATCAGTGGTTGCATGAGTAGTCCTGAGAAGAATCTATGCTTACCTGTTAGAGCAGGGGTCCCCAACACAGTGCCCGCAGGCGCCATGGCGCCCGCGGGGGCATCTAAATGCGCCCACGTCCTGGCCGGCGGTGGAGCATCTGCCAAAATGCTGCCGAATTTCTGCGGCATTTCGGTGGTGACGCCTCTCGATGATGATGCTTGCCGCCAACAAGTGACGTCATCGAGAGGCATCGCCGCCGAAATGCCGCCGAAATTCGGCGGCATTTCAGCAGATGCTCCACCGCCGCCACAGTCCTTTGTCTGGCGCCCGCCAGACGAAAAGGTTGGGGACCACTGTGTTAGAGCAATAACACAGCCACAGAACAATCTATTCACAGTGCAGACGGTTTTGAACTCCAGAAATTGTGTTCTAAAAAAGGGGACAGGTAAGGCAGAGAGGGGAGATCCTGGACAGAACTATTTCAAGCAGAAAGCAGCAAACAGATGGAGTAAAGTAGAACTAGAGTAACGTCACTGAAGCAGATACATAATTCCAATGAGTTAGGGGAATGAATATGTATTTGCAAGGAAAGAGAAAAGTATTGGGGGTATGATGACAAAGCAGGAAAGTGGTGTCTTATACAGCACAGACTTCTTGGGTGAAGTGTCCTTTTCCTGTTCAGCAAGTCCTTTTGTCTTTATTTCCCTCTTATCACTCCGACACCTTGCCCAAGTATAGAATGACAGGCAATTCTTAATGACTTCTTAGCTTTTGAAATGGTTCAGGTATAAGAGTCCAGCCATTTTGAATAGTTATTTACAACAAAGTTTCTATTGCTCTTTGAATTTTCAGCTTGGAACATGCCACCCTCCTTCCTTCCCCGCCGCAATCTGTGTCAAGACAAATGTGCTCTTGTAGCATCTCACTCATATCAGGAAGTTAATGCCAGCACTTCTGAATGGACCCACTGACAGCTGATGCTGTGTCAGCAGCCAGCAGGGCTGGTAGTGTCCTCCTCAGGAGACCGAACACATCCTTCCTTGGGCACACCCACTCGCCACTAACACAGTGAATAATTGTTCTCTGGGTCTAAAAACCTGGGCTGCGCCCCATGCCAGCACCACATATTGTCATTACCCCACCTGGCGGCATACAAATCATTCACTAATTTTTTTGTCACAAGTTCTCTATTTAATTAGAACAAACACATTATTGGCCCCATCCAGCAGACCACACTTACGGTATCCTTTTTTACTTCAATGGGGGTACTCAAGTGAATAAAAGTTACTTATAAGAGTAAGAGTTTGCTAAGTAGGACCCTATAAATATTTTTTTAAAAGAGTATTTCATAACTAGTATACTACCAAAGGTCACAAAAATGGAATTTTTACCCAGGCTATTCAATGGAGGGAGTTTATAGATTAAGCTAC
Source organism: Mauremys reevesii (assembly GCF_016161935.1). Taxonomy (NCBI): domain Eukaryota; kingdom Metazoa; phylum Chordata; order Testudines; family Geoemydidae; genus Mauremys; species Mauremys reevesii. Next base: position 169,245,298 of record NC_052624.1, on the reverse strand, counting down.
AAGCTATTTTTCTCTTTAATATATTGAGGAAATATTTTAAAATGCAAATTTATCAATGCACCTCTCTTCATTTTTTCCTAACCGGAGAGAGATGATCAAATACCACATTTTAAATAAAAAGAGACAACATTTTGATTTGACTTTTCTTTTTGTTTCCTACATGGTGAAGTTTCATACATGCTCTTTCTGTCCTGTGCAAGGACAGTAGCTTAAACACTGCAGTTGTGTCAATTATTGCCTTGCAAATGTGGCCCTCCAGATTTTTTCCAGAAATTGTTATGTTTGTTTGTTTGTTTTTGGATAACTTGCTGGGGGCGGGGGCAAGGGGGGGAGGGAAGAGGAGGAAGAGGGGCTGATGAGCAGCCTAATTTAGAGCATTTGAAAGCTAGCAGCAGGTGTGCAATTAGAACCATTTCCACAGACAGCTGGCCAAATGCAGCAATTTATTGGCTGAATGATTGGATTATTCATTTGCAAAGCTGAGAGAAGGCATTTTCTTACCACTTCAGTTGGCCTGTAGTATTTGTGATTGACTGTCACATGAACCTTGCCGGTCTCCTTGCATCGACCTACCTCGTTTTCATTCTTTCCTTCCCACCTGTAAAGAAGATAAACATTTAATCAACCCATAATTACTTTAGTGCTCTGATCTTAGTAGCATTTGGCTTGTTTTCATTTATTTGAGGCTGGTGTCAATTCTCTCTGCAGGACTGTATAAACTCATTAACTCCAGGAACAAAGGCAGCAGTTTGACCAGAATGGCGCAACAATGGCTTTTGAAGTCCATGGGCTTTGTAAGTCCTAAAACATGGGACTTCCAAGTTAAACACACAAGACTGAAAAAAAATTTAAAATAAAATAAAATTAGCGCCTTATTGGTATTTCCAATGTCTTATTATCTTCTAAAAGATATGTCCACGTGCTTTTTATTCATTGCTTGGTATGAAGTCGATAAAAATGTTATTTTTAAAAATATTTTTTGTTTTTACAACTAAGGCAAACTCACAGGAAACCAAGTATCTGCCTCTTAATTTACCAAAGCTGAGCTCTGTTTGAGAGCACTATTATTCCATCCTGCCATATTTTAATTCATGCTCAGTTTAAGGCCAGGTCTACACTAAAAGGTTAAACTGACCCATCTACGTTGCTCAGGGGTGTGAAAAATCCACACCCCAGAGCAATGTAGGTAAGCCAACCTAACCGCTGGTGCAGACAGCGCTAGGTCAATAAAAGAATTCTTCTGTTGCCCTAGCTACAGCCTCCCGGGAAGGTGGATTAACTACGACAGGAGAACCCCGATCATGGCTGTAGTGAGTGGCTACACTGAAGTGCTACAATGGTGCAGCTGCAGCACCGCATCTGTGCCACACTAGCTTTTTAAGTGTAGACATAGGCTAAGAAAAGGCTCTTCAGTTTTAAGCCCCAATTCAGCCACGTAATTAAGCACATGCCCAATGTGAATGGGACTACATGCTAAAATTAGGCATGTGTCTAACTGAACTGGGGCCTAAATTAGTTTCCTACCTCTTTTGATACTCTAATATTAATGTAATTTGTAGGAGCTAGTTGGGTGTACCAAAACATTGTGTGTCTGTGCTTCCCACTTTATCCTTTCAACACGGTTTGCACAGTCCAAACTGGCAAGATCTGAAGAATAATACAAATGACTGCCTGGATCACTAGAGCCACCGTGTCCTTAACTTTGGGGAGTCTGAAAGTCCAGATCAGAAGTTTGTGGATTTGGCCTGTTTCAAAAGAAATTATCAAAAAATATTAAGATCTGACTCATGAAACCTACAAAATTCAGAGTTAAGACTGAAACTATGGGTACGTCTACACTACGGGACTATTCCGAATTTGCATAAACCGGTTTTGTAAAACAGATTGTATAAAATCGAGTGCGTGCGGCCACACTAAACACCTTAAATCGGTGGTGTGCGTCCACGGTCCGAGGCTAGCATCGACTTCTGGAGCGTTGCACTGTGGGTAGTTATTCCGTAGCTATCCCATAGTTCCCGCAGCCTCCCCCACCCCTTGGAATTTCCGGGTTGAGATCCCAGTGCCTGATGGGGCAAAAATCATTGTCACGGGTGGTTCTGGGTAAATGTCGTCAGTCACTCCTTCCTCTGGGAAAGCAACGGCAGACAAGCATTTCGCGCCTTTTTTCCCTGGATTGCCCTGGCAGATGCCATAGCATGGCAATCATGGAGCCTGTTTTGCCTTTTGTGACTGTCACCGTATGTGTACTAGATGCCGCTGACAGAGGCGATTCAGCAGCGCTACACAGCAGCATGCTTTTGCTTTTGCATGACAACAGAGATGGTTACCAGCCATACTGCACCATCTACCAATCCATAAATTGGTAAAAAGATGATCATGGCTACCAGTCGTTTTGCACCATTTGCTGCTGTCATAAGTGCCCCTGGCTGCTCTTAGCCAGGGGCGCAAAGTTAAAATTGGGAATGACTCCCAGAGTCAATCCCTCCTTTTTGGTATCTAAAAATAGAATCAGTCCTGCCTAGAATATGGGCAAGTGTACTAGAGAACCACTGTATCAGAGAGCACAGCTGCTCTGTGTCAGATCCTGCAGAAATTATGAGCTGTATGCTATTCACAGGGGGTGCTCCTGCAACAACCCCACCTGTTGATTCCGTTCTTCCCCCAGCCTTCCTGGGCTACCGTAGCATTGTCCCCCCACTTGTGTGATGAAGTAATAAAGAATGCAGGAATAAGACACACTGACTTGTTAGTGAGAAATGAGTGGAAGGCAGCCTCCAGCTGCTATGATAGTCCAGACAGGACAGTAAGGAGTGTGGAGGAGAGGAGCCCAGCATCCCTCTGCTAGTCCAGGGGCAATTGAATCTTTTTTTTAACACATGAAGGGTGGGGGCTGACAGAGCTCAGCCCCCTGTTGCTATGATGAGGATGGTTACCAGCCATACTGCACCATCTACCAGGAAAAATTAGGGCCAGGCGCCCTTGATTGACCTGACAGATGCTAGTCAGCATGGTCACCAGCCCTTTTGCACTGCCCCATGTGCCAATAGGCTGATGATGAGGATGGGTACCAGTCGTTTTGCACCATCAGCCACCCATGGCGGGGGGGGGGGTGGAGCAAGGATGTTGGTGTTCAGTGCTGCAGCATCGTGTCTATCTGCAGCATTCAGTAAAGATAGAGTGACATGTAAAAGAGTCAAGAGAGGATTGTTTTCCCTTTCACTTCTGGGGGTGGGTGGGGGGGTGCGTAAATTGCCGAGCTATGCCCTGACCCACCGCAGACACTGTGTTTGACCCTAGAAGCATTTGGAGCTCAGCCAAGAATGCAAATGCTTTTCAGAGAGACTGCAGGAACTGTGGGATAGCTTGAGTCCTCCAGTCCATGAGCGTCCATTTGATTCCTTGGCTTTCCGTTACGCTTGTCACGCAGCAGTGCGCTGAGTCCCTGCTATGGCGTCTGTCTGGAGATTTTTTAACATGTTTTTTAATTCGTCTTCTGTAACGGAGCGCTGATAGAACAGATTTGCCTGCCATTACAGCGATCATGTCCGCATGGTCCATGCGGGAGCTCTTTCTTTATTTTGATTTTTAACTGCATCGCCACACGTGCTGATCGGAGCTCCACGCTGGGCAAACAGGAAATATTCAAAAGTTCGCGGGGCTTTTCCTGTCTACCTGGCCACTGCATCCGAGTTCAGATTGCTGTCCAGAGCGGTCAGTGGTGCACTGTGGGATACCGCCCGGAGGCCAATACCGTCGATCTGCGGCCACACTAACCCTAATCCGATATGGTAATACCGATATTAGCACTACTCCTCTCGTTAGGGAGGAGTACAGAAGCCGGTTTAAAGAGCCCTTTATACCGATATAAAGGGCCTCTTAGTGTGGACGGGTGTGGCGTTAAATCGGTTTAATGCTCCTAAAACCGGTTTAAACGCGTAGTGTAGACCAGGCTTATCTTTATTCCTTTAAGATTGTGCCTAAGCATGGGAGCTTTGAACAGTGGGTGTGTTGCAATACTTCAGCACTAAAGGGTGGGGGTGGTGAAATTCCATGCTTTTGTGGGGTTAAGCTAAAAATCTCTGAAAAGCAGCACTTGTGATTTAGATTTAGATTATTGAGTTTCAATCATCTGCAATAGGAGAGAAGTGCCCTTTACCTCCCTTTACCTGAAATATATTCATAGTTGCTAACTCTTGTGATTTTTATCATATAATATATGGTATTTTTCCTGAAGCTTCAGCTCCTGGAATCATTTAATTTCATAAGAATCTCAGCTTTCATTAACAAATAAAGAAGTAAATTTCTAGTCTACGTGGTTCTGGAGAAAACCTGCAAATGTGACCTTAGTGCACCCTAAAGGTTCAGAATCCAGCAGGCAAATAAAAACAAAAGATTTTTTTAAATCTCATGATTTTTAAGCCAATCACATGATATTTTGGGGGGGATGGGAGAAGGGGAGGGCTGACTCACGGCTTTTGCACGCTTGGGGCTGGAAACATTTAACTTTTGCATACTGTAGACATTAACTGCACTAATGTTTGCAGCAGTGCTATAATGCCTACAGCATTGTAATGAGTAACACTGGGATGCTAAATATGATTTGTGATTTAACTTTTGTTTTTGTTTTTTTTGCAGTTGTTCTGCTTGAAGCCTGTAAGAAACATTTTCATTCAGAAGCCAAAACTAACATTAGCCCCTCCCTTTAAAGGGCAAAGGCTAAAAGTAAGTAGGACTCAAATGAGCTTAATAGAAAACCAACGGTCACCAGTAAAACAACAGGAAGTGCTCGGCTCAGGAGACGTCAGTTGCTGTTGGAGGTCACTGAGCCCCATTTAACACCCAACAGTCTACAAAAGGCTCTTCAGAGCCAACAGAAACTCACTCGCTATTACCATCATCAAAGCTTTACAACAATAGAAATAACTTAAGGGAAAACTCCACCCACTTTGCTCAGTAATGTGAAAAGTTCATGAGGAAAGAAGCATTTCTCAGTATGAACAAAAGGAGAGATGCAACTGCAAACGGAACTTTTAATTCCAATGGGCATCACTGACACCGGCATTACAGCAGTAGAGACCACCTTGCTGAAAAGAGACATTACATCTGATACAGACTAGATATGAAGAGCACGTTAATCTAACCTGCTACATACGTTTTTAAAATCACAAGAAAAAAATCTTTTAATACACAGTGATGTTCTGTTCAGAACAGTTAATAATCTAGAAAAGGTAACGCCAAGTTAACCCAAGGTCTGGTGGTCAGAGAAAAGAGACATCAGAAACCTTCATACCATCGTGGTTTTAGATAGCTAGGCACTTCAGTCCTAGTGACCTCCTAAGATTTTGCTTCACAAGGCTGAAGTTTGAAATTTGGGGAAGACTCTAGGTTAACCCAGAGTTTCAGTTAACTAAAGTTAGGTTAAACAGGGTTTGCCTAAATTAAAGTAGGCTGGAAAGTGAACTCCCACAATGCTAGAGTCAAAACCATGACCTTACAATCTCTGGCCCTATGCGTACATGACACACTTAGAGGCAGACATGCGTGTACACGCTTAGAACACAACACCACAATGATTTGATCACCACACCCTCCAAACCAAGAGGAGGATGTTTGGGGAAGGGGAAGGATCTGTCATGGTGAATTGTCCTTCATAATAGATAATAACTTCAGCTGCATTCCAGAACTCTACACACCTCGAAAAAAGGATGTGGATGATGCAAGAGCACAATTATCTTGTTTTCTGCACTCACTGATAACCTGGATTTGATAGCTATTGCTTCCAGGCTATCCCCTATGGTGGGTGTCTTATAATACTTATTTTACATGAAGTCACTTTTAAGCACAGTGGACACTACCTATGAAAAGGCCTCCGAAATTTCCATGTAAATAATAATAAAAAAAAATCGATCAAGTTTCAAATGTGGGTTCAGAGTGTAAAAGGATTCTCACCTCATGAACATTCATACTATTGGACTCAGTAAAATGGGTAAAATTTTATTTTAAAAGGTTACTATTATCCTTGTTAGGATTGTAAAACATTATTTTTCCTTTTTAGTCCTGAAGATTAGATATTATGCAAATAAAACCAAACAACCTTCCTTCTCTCCAAAACATGAGTGCTTGTGCATCCCACATACAAGCTGTGACACTGAAATGTGCTGTGATTGCAATGGTACATGTGTTTTACTCCATTTATTTCTGGGGTGCCTGAGAAGTTGATTAAAAATAAAACCTCTCACAAGAGCCGGAAAAATCAAAACTTCAGGAAAATCCCACTCATCACTTACAGCTGTCAGGAGATATAACTTGCACAGACTTTTCAGATTATTGAATTTACCACCAATATTCCTTTAGGTTGCACACTCCGTTGGATCTGGTCTGGTGTATTATAAACAGTATCCCAGTATGTGTAACACAGAATATTAATGCATGTTTGTGACAGAGTGCTGGGAAACAGCAACTGCTGCAGCACTCTGGTCACTGCAACTACAAGTAGTGTGCTGGAGTAGTCCTGACTAGGAAGAGCTGTGCCTAATTGGTGAATTGGGATGGGTTGAGCAGAGCCCAAAGCCTAATTAGCTCATTACCCAAGAGGTAGAAAAGGCAAAGGGAGGGAGAGACAGATCCATAGGCTTTTCAGAGTCAGAGCCAGGATAGATATTTCAGGAAGATGATATCTTCTGTCTCCCCACTCCACCATTGATCAAACTAAGGATTGTATGAAATTATAAAGCCAGAGCTGCATGAGTTTGTACAGGTGGTGGTGGGAACACGGTGAATTAACCCATGAGGTGGTTTGACGAGAAGATGGTCTCTGAGTGGTTTGTTGCTTGAAAAGAGATGGGAGTGGGACCCCACCCTCTCATGTCACAAAATTATTGCATGTGATTAGATTTTAAATTTGACTCTACAAACCCTAATTCAACTTAACCTAAATTGTTTAATTTAAATTGGGATGAACTTCAGTACATGCTTAAGTATTTTGCTGAATAGGGATGAACTTAAGCGTGTTTTCAAGTGGTTTGATTAATTGGACCCACATATCTATAATTTGACTGACCACAGTAGAGTAACCGAGTTGTACATTCCCAATATTGCCAACTGCAAGTGTTCAGAAATCATGAGGCAGGTCCAAAAACTCATGAAATTGTCTTAAAAATTAGACTGTTAAAATAATATATTATGAGTAGCTTTTTAGTTGCCTTCTGATTTTTCAACCTTTAAGGTTCACCTGCTCAAGCTTTTGTGAGGGCTAGAAATTTACTTTTTAAAAAATGAAACCTGAGATTCTCAAAAAATCACTTGACAACAAGAGCCAGGGCTTTAAGAAAACAACCAAATATCATGAGACTCAGGATAAAATTGCAAGAGTTGGCAAGTCTGCATCCTATTAGGAACACTTGTGTTCAGGAGCAAATGTTTTCATTTAACAATTGTGAATCTCAAAAGGTCTGAAGGTTTAGATCAGATAATTACCCAAAATGTTTGGATGAATGACAGGGAGAATGGTCATTGCCTGGTCACTGGTGAAAACACTTAACTTCAGCTCAGTTTTCCCTTCCATGAGCATCTGTACAATGGGAGGGGGAAAAAAAATCAACTGAAATTAACTCTTTGTTCATCGGGGATCAGACGGGGCTGCCAAAGCATTTTAAAATAAAAAAGTCACTCTCTCAGTTCCACCTCCCATTTGCTGTTCCACATCACCGAGAGAGAAACACTCCTGGGCTTCCAGAGGCTCACCTCACCAGACATTATTATTATTATGGGGAATCCCATTTGTGGGGTGATCATTACAGACTAGGTGGCAAGTTAACTATCACAAAGAATAAAACATGAAGCCACCATGAGTGTGGTAAAATGTTCATCTTCCTGCATTAATTCTGGCCCTTGAAGCAATGCATATTTCTGTTGCAAATGTACCTGGAGTTTTATAGTAACCAAAAAAAAAAAAATACAACAAATCTTTCCATTGCCTGAATAGATTTTTTTTTTCCATTTGCAGACAGCAGTCTGAAAAGAATTCTGAGTGCTGTAGTGGTTTCAGGCTATCTTGCAATCCTGTTCTAATTTAATAAGATTAATGACAGAAAATTAGTCAAGACAAGCGTTTGCCTGTTTGGTTTAACCCTGCTGTAGTTCAAATTATAGGAGGGAAGTGTTTTCCCCTAGTATTACTTAATTAGTAATAAGTAGAAGGGAAAGTAAAAAGAAAAAAAGTGTAATGCTTACAGGGGAAAAATATTTGTAGCTCAGAGGCTTTCCTGTCAGTGCAAAGGCCTGAATTAGAATGACTCTGAGCCATTCTATAAATATCATTTCAAATTTCTTCCTGGTAAAAAAAGTGTTAAGAGAAAAATCCACACAAAACAAACCTGTAAAAATAAACCTGTGTTCATTTTATACTACATTTCATAGTCTTGTTGTAGCTATGTATCTAATTATTTACATGACGTACTAACATTTTCCTTTTTTCATGTTTTAGTCTAGATAATATGGTAAAATAAAATGTTGTAATCTTTGACTAAGAGAGTATGATGTAACTTCATTGAAAGGTTTATTAGCCTGTACTGTGTGTTTAGCTGCACAAATTAATATGTACTAGAAAGAAAAATGACTGTACAAATGATGAGAGAAGTTTAACTGTGGTGACGGAGAATTCAAAACTGTTTTCCTGGATACCATATACTGCAATATCAAGCAACCAAAGATATGATGGCTGTGTCTGCACCGGAGGACAGACATTTGTTCCTACACTGACAAACACAAACAAGCCCAGCTGAAGGGGTTAAAGAACCACCGCAGGCTTGCTCTGTGATGAACTGTTTCAAGACATTGCATTCTGGATACTTATCCCACAGTTCCCAGACACAGCTTACAGAAGCTGTGGATTTTGAAAGACCACTGGTGCACTGTAGGGCAGTAGTGAGAAGATTTGTTGTCATTTTAAAAATGTAAAAGGCAGCCAGCAGCTTATTCCCAAGAGTGCCATTTGAGATCCTGAAATTTCATAACTCCCATGAAAAACTGATCTTGCAAGGAGGGAGGGAGGAATCAGCTTTTTCTTGCAGGAGTTGATTTAATGATCACACAGCGCATACTGGAGCATCACGTCTTTGGTGCATCATTAATTTTAAAGCGGTAGATCAACAGGACCTACTAGAGTGGAGAAGGGGACTGCCTGGTTAATTCCCAAAGACAATACCCCATCTCTTCCAATTTCAAGGTAACAGGCCCTCAAGGGTTCCCCAAAGAGGTAAAAGATTGCTAGCCATTGAGCCAAGAAGACAGCAGTAGTAAGGGGAGAGAGAGAGTGTATGTTTTGGGAAGGCATAGAGGTCATGTTGGGACCTAGAAAATCAGGAAGGTTCCTAACAAAAATCTTTCCCAAACCTCAAAAAAGTTTTAGATTTAGTTCAGTTTAAGAGAAGAGCAATGGTTTTGGGATGTGGAGGTGGGTTTTTACATTAAACGAAGCATGTTTGTCTATCCCGATTATCAACCCCATTTAGCTGAGATTATTTGGGGAAACTACATTAAAATTATCACAACTGTGCTGTTCTCAAAGCAAAAGTAATTAGCACCTAAATAATATACATCTTTTTTTATACACCCAAATGGCAAAAACTATTTGAACACATTACCTTACTAGATCCAGAAGTGAATATATTAGTATGGCCAGATATTGCTTAAGGGAGTAGTTAATAAATTCTATCAAAAAGGGCAAAAATGCCTAAGTGATTTAGGAGCCTAAATCCCTACATCTCATTGACACTCAATGGAAGGTAGAGGCCTTAGTACCTAAGTGACTTTTCAAAATAGGGTTTTCCTCATTATTTATAATAGTAGCTATTTGCAAAATTCTTTCCTTTTGCTTTCCTTTCCTTTGCGGGGCAGAGAAATTCAGAGCTTATTTTTTCTTTTGCTTACAAGAATATATCATTTAGCTCTTGATCCTGGAAGTGCCGAGTACACTAGACCAGTCCAGCAAAACTCTTAAGTGGGGTGTTTAATTTTAAATAGGTGAGTAGACTTGAAATCAATGGATGCCCAGCACTTCTAAACATGAATTTTGCTCCTGACTTTAGACATCCATGTTTAAAAATTCTGATCACCAAGTCGTCTTCTTAATGCAGAGAAACATCCAACAGGAGACAGAAGAAAGGGTTCCAGATATCATAAGATTATGCATCTGTACAGAACAACAGTTTCCACAGTAAACACTAAAGTTTCACATGCTTTCAATTTAAAACAATACTTACCAGTGAAAGTCAGTCATAAAAAAAGAAACATAATAAATACAGAAAAAAAAGAGAGAGAGAAAACAATTCCTAGTGCCCTTGAAAAATGTCACTGTGGTTAAAGTTCGCACTATTAATTGTGTAGAGGTAGAGAAGATGGGCAAGCAAATCAAGAAAGATACTAAATATTTGAAGAAAAATATCCTAAAAATCAAGCTTTGGGCTGGAAGTTCATTACTATACTGCCCCTCTGAATTTTTTCTGAAAGTAAATGCGAAAAATTGAAACCAGACTAACATTCATCAAGGGAAAATGTTATCATCTACCCAACCACCCACTGACTGTTCAAATAATATTGTATATATCTGTGCACTTCTGCATATTTATTGAATGTGTCAAGTTTTCGCTCCCAAGTAAAACTTACTGGCCCTGTCAAAAGTTCACCAGCTGCACCAGTGTCTTTGATGGCCTGAGGAAGAGCCCTGGTGCTAGCGTCATGGAAGAGCCTGTGGCTTTCCTCTCCCTCTTCCAGCTGAGATTGGTATGTTGATGCATGGGGCCCAGAGAAGATACAGAAGGAGGGAAATTGAAAAAATAATAAACAATAAAAATATAAATTACAGAAAGCATTCACAAAGCCAGCCTGATTTTATTATCTGGCCTTGAGAAGGAATTTTGTATTTTCAGTCAAACTATGCAGAATATGCACTGTAAACATTCTGCACCCACAGCTCAACATTTTTATAGCTCAGTAGGACAAGAACTAAGAAGAATGTAGAGCGATGCTGCTATATAGTCCCAGCAGTGTGGCCAACATGCTGCCACATGGAAAGGAATCGAGTTTACAGGTGTCACATCTTAAACTGGCTAAGTCTGGGAATGTGGCTGAAGTGGCAGTTTCTGTTTCGGGGCTGGTGATGAGGACAAAAGTGCACCAACAATAAAATGTGTCTCAAACATCCATTCCCTATGAGCCAGTATAGAATGGTATAGCACTGTAATCTCAGCTGAGGTGGTCAGCCCTCCCGGAGTACGGAGGGCAACGGTGTTGGGGAACTGAGGGCAGGGAGATGGGATTTACAATGGAAAAGAAGCAGCAGCCTATAAGAATGCAGAGGTGAGATATCTACAACCTACCTCACCTGGAGTGGATGAAATTCTGCTAGATCTGTTTTTGGTGGAGGGGAGGGTGCTGGAGCAATACCCTGTGGTTGGATAGGCTGAGCGAGAGTCAGTGATTCACATCCAGAGGCCTTATGTTACAAACATAAGACACATGAAAGTGAAAAAGAATACAAAAGAAATATTGCTATGTAATGGCAAAATCAAAGCCACATGTCAATAGTTGACAGGATACAGAAACCCATTGCTGCTAGCTCCTATTCATACTTACACAATGGTTTTCCCAATGTGTTTAAATGACTTCTCCACAAATTCACGGACACTGTGGACCTCCCCAGTAGCTATGACAAAGTCCTCTGGCTCATCCGTTTGCAACATCAGCCACATAGCCTGCAGAAAGATAAACAAATCCAGATTAAGTGCACCTGTAAGTGGGCCCTTTTGTACATATTATATTACCACATTTTGATTTGCAGATAATAAGATACATGTATGCATGCAACTAGGGAAATTAGCACTTTTTAACATGAGGCTGTTAGCTAGTTCAGCACAACTCTTACAAGTGACTAATTGGAATTATTTTACACTACAGAAAATTGTCTGTAATATACCTGATTTTCTCTTTGTTTCACACCAGGGATTTCTGTGGGGGATATTTTAAATCAAGACTCAGTGTTCAAAAGTAGACAGTAACTCTTAGGAGTAAGAACCCATTTATTATAAACCTTACATTTATTCACATGTAATGGAAAGCAAAATATTATATACCCCTCTCCAATTTAAGAGATGTTGTCAGTAGGGCAAAAACATAGAACTACCTAACTTTGGTTAAATACATTGTTGACTATTTTAACCTAGATTTAACCCAAATAAATACAGGACAGACAGGACAGAGAGGACCAGTATTTTCATAGTGCATTATTTCAAATTCAGCTATTCCTCCTGCACACCCCTGGAGATGCATTTGAAGGTGTGGCAAACAAGATTCCCCTTTTCAATGTACGGAAATACTAATGGAGAAGTTAGGCAAACACTTAAGATTCTCTTTCAAAGAGTGCAGGCTGTGCAAAGATCAGAATAGTGACCAAAATCAGAACTATTTCTAAATCACAACTTCACAGATTACTACTATTGTTAATTGTGTTACATTTATGCCTAGAGGCCCCAGAGGAGATTTTGTGGCTTCATTGGACTTAGCACTGTTCAAACACATAATGAGAGAGAATGGCTGCTCCAAACAGTTTCCAGTCTAAATAGAAAAGTCAGACAAAGGGTGGGAGGGAAAACAGAAGCACACTGAGGTAAAGTAATTTGCCTAAAGTCACACAGCCAGTCAATGTCAGTAATAGAACCCAGGTCTTCTTACACCCAATCCAGTGCCGTATCCATGAGACCACACTGCCACTCAGAAACTATAGATGGAAAAAATAAAACTATCACTCTAGGTCAAAGTGATGGAAACACTTTATTTCCTTAAGTTAGAAACAGGGAGCAATCGATGCACATCAGAGCCTTCTTTTAATAAATAATCAGTACACAAAAGCAAAATAATTCATCTCTTTCTCCATAGGGTAAAAGGAATTGCCATCTTCTTATAGTGTAATCCACAATGCTATTTGCATTGACCTCTTCACATCAGATTTAAAGAAAACTTTAGTAGGTCCCCAGATGCTAGTGGATAGTCTGCAAATCAGATTAATAAAAGCTTTGGGACAGCTCCGTTTCTCTCAGTAAATACCACCTGAAAAGTTCAATTCTTCTCTCCCCTGACCCCCCCCACCCCTTTTAGTAAATCAGTGTCAGGCAAAGCAAGAAGATATACTCCCTTCAAATTATTCTATTTGCAAGTCATTTTGCTTCCTGTTGTTTTTTTGTATCTTTAATATTTCTGCGAGATTTTATTAACACGCTCCTTTTGCCTCTTGAATGTGCACGGAAGGTGGGATTTTGGGCAACTCCTGTGTATGTCCTTGACATTAATTGTGCTTTAGGGATGTGGCATGCTGGGTGGGACAATGGCAGCAGCTTTATTTTTCCTCCCCAGGGTTGAGCTCTCTAGCCAATGACGCAGCAATATACGATTGACTGATGAAATTCCTTCTGCTGGCAAGAGATGTCTTAATTGCTATCTTTGATACTATCTTTCTTGGAACATTCGGGTTTTTGTTTTTATTCATAGGGTTACAGTAAATCACTGACACCCTTTCTTTCATGTCTGACTAGACTTGTAGGGTTCACAGCCACACCAACCTTCAACAGAGCAAAAATGAATATTTTAAACATGGGGCTAAATCCTGAAGTCCTATCTCAATCCCTGATCCCACAAACATTTATTTACCTAAGTAGATCTACTGAAACCAATAGGATTGCTCAAAGGAGTAGGCACTATCTGAGCGAATAAGGGACTGTAGGATCAGACTCTCAGTCCTTATTCAATCAATCAAAATTCATACGGACAAAATTCATCCTATTGCCATAAATGGGACTTTTACAGGAGTAGTTACAGCAGAATACGGCCTATGGTATTTGGGGAGTTTAAAGCAATTTTCTATGATTTAATAACACAAATATTTTAATTTTTGCACATATTTAGTGTGGCAGAGTATTCACGGTGCCAAATTAAAAACCAAAAAACACAGTCAATACAGCATCAGGTATTTATGTAGTCGCTGTTATTTTTGTGTGATGCTTAACTGCATTTTAGCTACAGAAATATATAGATGAGCTAGTCGTTAGCAGAGAAAAAAAAAAAAAAAAAAAAAAAAATTAGTGAATTGCAAGATGGCCCATAAGGTGTGGAGAGAGAGAACTAAATATAGGAAATTAATCTCAATTGGTGAATAACCCCAACCATTCCCAGTCTTTATTTAGACCACACAGTGGTATCTAGTTTGCATATTAATTAAAGTCTCTCAGTCTCTGTGAAGTCTGTTTTGTTTTTTTTTTTTTTGTTGCAAATCTTCACAAGTCTGTAGGAAGTGTTTTAAGGTTGAAGGTGGTTTTTGATCACTGGTTTTTTTGATGTCAGATTTATGGATGTCAGATTTTTTATCATTTTGTCCGTTTTTTGAGAGATGGCCGGGGCCAATGAGGCATGGCAGCAGAGGGCATTGCTGATAACATGATGGTATATATCACGGGTGTAGATGCAGGTGTGATGGTGTCTGATGGATGGTGTGAGTGATGATGTCACTCCTGTGTGATATGTGGACAGAGCTGTGACAGAGCTTAGGTGCATCATCGGGCTTTACATGAGTTGTTAGTTTGGTTGGTGTGAGTATTTGCTTGTATTTGCGGTGCTGGGTGAGTTGGTCTTTAAGGGGTGGCTCTATATAAGGACTGGCCTGTGGGGGTGAGTGAGGAGTCTGGAGGGAGGATCTGATTGATGATGGCTGTAGAGGTTGATGATGGGTTGGGGCTGTAGGTGATGGCTGGTGGTGTGGTATTATTTTCTCTGTTTCTTTTAGTTTTCTTTGTGAGTGGCTTCTGGGTACTCTTCTGGCTGGGTTTTCATCTTTCTTTTTCAATCTAGGTTTTGGTTAAGGATTGATAGAGAAGATTGTTAGAGATCTGTCTGTCCATAGGATTGGAGGTTTAGGATGTATCTTAGAGCTGAGCTGAAGAGCTTTTTGTGATGGTGGTGGTGTGTGGGGTGGTGTCTGGTGGCAGCATGAGGGGATGGTGGTTATAGGCATGTGTGGTAGTTATGTGATCAGTGGGTTTTTTATTACAGTAGTAGTGAGCACAGTAGTGTCGTGGATTGTAGAGGCTGAGGTTGATGGTGGGGGGAAGGATATTGGAAAAAATTGTGAATTCTCGAGGGCTCTTTTTCTTTGAGTCCAGATGATGAAGATGGTGATGTGTGAGTCATAAGTAGTAGGGGTGCAGAGTAGAGGAGTTAGGGAAATGTTGCACAGTTTAGAGTAGAGAAGTTTAGAGCGAGGTGCCATGCGAGGGGCCATGCATGCACCATAGCGTTGAAGATATACTGAGATTGTAAATTGTCCCCAATGAAGAAGAAGAGAATAGTTGAGTCAAGTTCAGCCACCACCAGGTTAGCCGTGATATTAGGATAGATACTGTTCCGAGCTGATCCTGTTCTCCGTGCGTGTGGAATGTTAGTGTAGATGATACATCCATAGTGCAAGGAATGGAATCCAGAGTGGAGAGAATGGATTGATATGAAGTTTGAATAAAGTCAAGTCAGAAGTCAAGTAGTGGGAGGTAGTGCTGGGGGCCTGGAGGAGAGAGTCTATAGCCAGAGAGCCCTGTGGTAGCATGCTGTTAAAGTACCAGTACCAATGCTGCAGACCATGTCCAGGGATCTGAGGTTTATGGATCTCTGGAGTAGCAAATAGAATACACCGGGTCATGGTCTGTATAGACTGTTGTTCTACACCTGGTTTTTTTTTCAGAGTTTTGTTTTTTCAGATGTATTTTCTTTTGTTTCTAGGGGTAGGATGGAGAGGTAATGGAGTTAGAGAATGTAGAGTTCAGAGCTGTCTGGCAGCCTCTCTTCATATATCTACCTATAGATGCTCGTCTGGCAGCCTCTCCTGTTATGATGTCAGAGTTGTATTTCACCCACAAAAAAACAGTAACCACATAAATATCTGATGCTACTTTGACTGGGTTTTTTGGTTTTTAGTTTGGCAACATGAATGCTCTCTCTCTCTCTATATATATATTTTTAAAACTTCCTACCAGCTTTTTTGGATTTGCTTTGTCATGCTTTTCTACCATTTCAAAGAGGAAGCAAATCTTGGAGCATACATTGTGGTACATTTTTACAGGGTCAGGCTTGTAATGATCAAACAACACAGATGCTGTTAAACTAAAAGGAACTTCTCCCTGAATTTCTGCTAGTAAAAGTGGTGCTTGGAATAATGATTACTTGAAAATTTATCACGGTTTGCCCTTCTATTTTCTTTTGGCATTCAGTCCATCTTATAATTAGCCCAATCAAACCAGTGAAAAGTAACATTCTAATAATTATGAAAAAAATAATTGATTATTTCAACAAGGAGGTAAAGAGTTGTTCATTTGAACATGTCTGCATGTGGTTTTGTACAATAAAGACAAAGGCAAGCCAGTGGGCAGAAAATACTTCAACAAACTCAGCATCAAAAATGTTCATTTCTGCTGTTACATATTATGTAGCCAAAAAGAAATCTGTGTATAAGTAGTAGCTACACACTTTCCCTACAGAATGTGCCAGGAATGTGCTCTTTTTTTCATCACATTATCAGAGGCCCTTGATCTATCAATTTCTAGACATTTCCCGTAAGAGATCATATTGTACCACACTCCAGGCAGAGAACAAGAGTAAGGAGGGAGAAGGGATACGCAGCTCCAGATTTAATTGTCATTACTGAATGGTTTACTGGTTTTAACAGAGAGGAACAGCTTTGTTTAAATTTCCACTGAGCATAATTAATGGTTATTGACTGGTAAATGAAGAACAGGTGACACTCTGAATTAGAAGATAAATGATCTGGTGTTCTAGCGTGATAATGGCTTAGTAATTGCTACAAAGCCGCAGCCTATCGCGCCCCATCATAATGCTAGATCATGTCCAGGACACAAAGGCCTCTGTGTGAAAAGTATTCAGCCGTTCACCTCCTTATACAGCTGCCCAGTGATTTGGTCCATTTATTCTCTGATGGACTGCACAACTGAGGCAAAAGTTCACCAATTCTCACCTTCCTGTTCACATGCTGAACCACATGACCCATGGCATGCCTGGGCTGCAATCTATGATAAAATCATTGCCCAGCTCCAGCTCTTGGCTATCTTTTAACCATCCTGAGGTCACATATTTTAGGAATTTTTGTGGAGTGGAAAGAGGGGCATGGTTTTTCTTAATTTTCTCTGTAGGTATTTTTTTTTTTTTGATATCCCTAATGGGCCGACAGAAAGTCACTTATCACAATACATATCTCTAACTCTTTCCTTACTCTTTAGATGGATTTGGTTACCAAAATGTGGTTAAGGCTGAAGAGGAGGAGAAAACTATTACAGAAACTATCCAGGCTCTAGCTCTCTTCAAATCACATTGTTCCTTTAATGGCAAATGTACAAAACATATTTTTCATATTTGAACTCTTTTTGTCTCCGCTCTAGTGACTCACAAAGTTGAAAGGCAATACTATGTCATTTAAATTTAAAGACAGAAAATTCACTGTAGAAGAATACATAGCAAGTTTAACATGCGGATGCACTTTTGTGATTACGTGAGCTGGATATCTGTTCTGCAAGTCTTAACTACAACTGCTGCCAACACTTCTTTCTTTATTTTTTTTAAGACAATATAAAAAAAAATTCCCTCCAGGTGAGGAACTCTAATTTCAAGCAACATTTCTAAACTGGAGCCAGTTTTTCTTAGAGGCCAACACCCATTTAGAAGTCTCTTCCTCACAGTGTTGTTCATGTTCACACCTGGATCAGTGAAGGGGAAAACCTGAACTGGACTAGCATAGCCAATACATACAAATTCCGTACATGCCTCTCATACTGTGATTGTGACGTGTGTGTTTGTCTTCAGAATCTGCAGTCTGTTGCACTTGTGCCTCACCATTAAATTCCAGTCCAGCATCCCAGCGAGAAAACACTTATTAACTGTGCTGTCATCCATGAATAACAAGACTTGTTAATCAAGGTTATGTTTAACTATATTTATTTGATTCCTTTCTTTAAATCATCCACTCTTCTACTGGTAAGCACAGTACATTGTTAGAAATCAGCTTAATTAGGGACCTGTCTGTTAAGAAGAAAAAACAAATCTAAACCTCAAATAGTGACTATGGTTTAAATAACGATTGATGATTTCTATTGCAGAAATAAAATGCTAATTGCTGATTTGTCCACAAAATTAACAAAGCCTTTTTTGTGAATTATGTGGTGGCAAGTCCTAAATTCTAACAAGATGTCCAAACACAGTCAGACAGATTGATGTGTGTTACTTAGAAAATATAGCTACCAGTGATTCTGGTAGATTTTATTTTTGTACTCCACCACTACAGAACATATGCATCACATGAAGTCACATTTCTATGTACCATATACAGTCCTGCAATAAAATGAAAAACATGTTCTAACCACAAATCAAATGTACTTACTACAGGAGACTTAGCAGATAGCATGGGTCTGATGCAGAACACATCACCCTAACAGGACAGAGACAGACACACTGACTGGTGGCTGTCTAGTTCTATTTATTTTTTGTGCGTGGAGGGCACAGGTTACCTCAAGTCTGCCAAAAATTAGAGAGTAATTTGTGACTCAGGCAAAAAACATCACCAGTCAGAGAGACTCAAGAGTACACTGGTGTTATTTATAGCAATTCTGTTTTTATAATCTTTCATACTCCACTGTCTAGAAGTGGACAGAGGAATTCAGTGGGTTGAACAAGGCACTATGGTGATTCAAAGTCTAGCTACTTTGCTGGGGTCATCACTGAGTAGCATAACTGAACATTCTAGCCTCAAGTGTGAGAAGATGTTACAGGGGTCGTATGTGGGATGGGAAGTCAAATATCCTGTTTCCCCAGCGAGGCCAGCTAAGGGTCTGGCACAATTGCAGTTCCTGCACTGACAGTGAGGGGCTATTTCTTTTGTGCCACAATTGATCCACCTCCCTCTGTGGTCTGTACTGTCCCATGGAGCAGGTCAGGTGCCTTGGGGGGAAACAGCCGGCTTCCCTATCCCCTGTACCCTAGCTGCTTGGGAAGGTATTATGCCCTCCTCTGACTCAACCCCTGTCTGAACTACCCATAATGTGAAGTGGCTCCTTACCACTCACTGTCTTCTAAATCGAGTGTTAAATGGCATAATTGGGCCTTTTATGAAGTAACCCAGACTAGCAGTTGTGGTTTCTGAAACTACTAGATAAATGGATATCAATGATTGCTTATTAGAAGGAAACTTAAAATGCGAAATTGGGAATGATGGCTAATATTTGCTTCTTGGGTTCTCTGACAACTTCAGTTTTGGACCTAAATTGCAATGATAGCATCCCCTTAATTTATTTACTTCATAGAGGGTAAAAGGAGGTGTTACTGGTCTGAGTCACAGAAATTTGACTGACTGCTTACACCACACTGTAAAAAGTATAGGTGTGTACTAAGTATACAAACAGTATGCATGAAAGCACACGGGATAAAGAGAGGCAGTGATACATACTCTTTCTGTATGCTAGAGTGAATAGCTTAATATGTAGATACTGTACACAATACATACTGAAACACAAAAGACTGAAAAACATCAATGAAGCTCAATTACAGTAGAAAATGCCTTGTGAGTCATATAAGCTGATTCCATCCTAATGCCAATATAAAACCACTGGGTGTGATCCTGCAGTCCTTACCACAATGGGAGTTCTGACTAAGTAAGGATAGTAGCACTTGGCCTACTATTAATTCTTGTCACTGACAATGTTATTTGGACAAGACTTATACAGCAGCAAGCCTCAAACTACAAGTGTATTCTGCCTACTATGTTTTATCGAAGAAAACAGCAGTGACGTATTGACAGTATTTTAACAAGGGGATCTGACCAAAAAAAAAATCAAAAAAAAATCAGGGCCATTTGAGTATGTGTAACTGATCTAGTTATTTGTTTTCCCATTGAAACAAAAATAGCTTTGTGTAATCATAATCAAGAAGGAGGGCAACATGCCCAAATTAACCAGCAGTTTGCTAGAAATAGTGATAGTTTGTTCTTGAAGAATATACTAACTATGCTGGAAGTACAGAACAATGTATAACCCCAAAGGGAGGCACTCTACGTCAGGACCAAACAATGTATTTTGGGTCCCTAAATGAGGCAACTAATTTTCAAAGTGCTGAGCACCCCACACTCTGAAGATTAAGTCCCTCTATGGTGGCTCAACCTGAGCACGTAAAATCACCAGCAATTCCTGAAAATTTAGGCTTTTCTGTAGACAAAGCAGTTCCTAGCTCTGTTAATGCAGCACTTTTCATAAGCACTAAATTCTCTAGAAGTTTTCATGGATTTTATTTAAGTCTCTCTACCAAACGTAAATAGTTGAAATATATTTAGCTCAGTCAGAACTATTGTTGTCTGTGTTTCTTTCCAATTAATTTAATTCTGAATATAAAGATACCCATGTTTGAATACAAGTTCCCCCATTTTCACTGAATATTGTATTAAATGGTTACCATTTAGTGCTTGTGGCACCTTAAAGACTAACAAATTTATTAAGCATGAGCTTTCGTGAGCTAACACGGCTGCTACTCTGAAACCTGTCATTTAGTGCTTGTATCACAATTACTTCCACTGTGCACAACAGTGATGTTACAAACTATGGATTTTGGTATCACTAACCAGAAACTTTTTTTTTTAAATAAGGAAACATAATCAAGATGAGAAAAATTTCTATTGAGAAAAGACACAGTACTTGATAGAATAATGGATGGTGAAATACAAAATAACATCTAAAATAATTTTAATAGGTTCTGACCAGCTTTTTCAGAGGCTCCCAAAGTTGCAACCAACAAATTGTCACAGAAGCATTTTAAAACATTTTTCAGCGCTGTACCCAAGCCATAAAGTTGGGATCCAGATGTGAACTTTCTCAAAGTTCAATGATGTTCAGATAAACAGTTTTGGTTCAGGTCCTTTTCTATTTTTTTTATAAGTTTCAAGAGGATAGGTGAGACATTTAGAGACAATAATCCAACAATTCTAAAGTCACTAAACTAATAAAATATTTGATAATCTTTGTGGAACATCTTAAATGAAAACAATATCAATGTCTAATGAAACAAAAGCCCTCACACCAGTCGGAAATACTAGGAACACTGTATAACTCTTCTCTTGTAAGCAGATAGTTCAATTGTTTTACAACTCTCAGTAAGGACTCATGAGACATTAATAAGGCAGTATTATTAATAAAAACCACAAGCAGCATAATCCAGATAAACTTGAAAGGTCAAGTTCTGAGTAACCTTCCTTGTCAGTGCAACACAACACTTTTCACATTCATTTTAGGTGAATGCACAATGCTCCTATTGTGTTGTCAAACACTAAATTAGTATGGTTGATTGGTGTTTGATTTCGTGTTTGATTTTTTTTGCTTGTGTCAATGAGTGTCAAAATATTGTTCTTTTAATACATGAAAGTATTTGTATAAAGCTTTATTACTGATCTTTAGATGACAGCCAGAGGCAAAATAAAGTGAAGTTGCTTGTTGGAAAATCTCACTGACAATGAAAATTAAGAAAGCATTTAATGTATTTAATTTTTTTCTAAAAAAAAAAATCTGTTCAATTTGTTTGGCAAAGTCCACAATGAATTATTTACCTTTCAAGTGGTGAAATTGAAAGTGATGTGTATGACATGAAAGTAATATCAATGAAAATGTACAGAGAAGATGCAAATAAATTCAGGTTCTTTCATTTTTCTTTCTGAGATCATGAACATTAATAAAAAAGTGTTTTAAATCCTGGTATATTTAAAAAACTAAAATCCAAACTATTATACAGAAATTTCACAGTGTCCTGAGGCAGATGAGGGACCATCTGTAGTGGATAAGCCCAAAGGTAATATTCCTTATTAAATTATTCCTTCATGCACCAATTACAGAAAGCACTCCATTATTTTCCATCACTCATGTTTATCTTAGCTATAGAAAATCATAAAGCAAGTCTAAATTTCCCAGGCTCCACCTAGTAGATCGTTCTAAAAGAAGATATTTGACAGTTTCCCTTTTTTTCCCTTTCAGAATTAAATTTTCCTTGCTATTTTTACACGAATGAAAGACAAAATACCATTTCATAAAGAAGCAGACTCCATTTGACAGGATTACTCACCACGAAAGAAAAGGGTTGCACCTAGGTTGCGGTCTGGGTAGAGCAGTCTTAGGGATCAATGCCAAGAAGGGCTAGTCAAGGCCATGATCTTACCACAAGAAACCAGACTAGACTTTCAAGTCAAGTGTTGGCTTGTTTCTATAACAACTTGATCAGCTCCAAAATAATAATCACAATGCAGGTATTGACTGCAAAAAGTTTATGATGCAACATTTGGCTGGAAAAAGATTCTGGTTTCCATTTATAATGCTTCTGTGTTTCTGAAGTCAATGGGACTAATTGCATGCTTAAAATTTTTCACATGCTCTGCTCAGGGCCCAAGAGGCAGCACAGTCCACGGGTCAAAATACCCAGGTTCTATTCATGGCTCTGCTACTGATCTGCTGCACGACCTTGGGCAAATCTCTCTTCTCTCTGCATCTGTTTCTCTTCCCACCCTTTGTAATTGGGACTGTAACTCCCTCAAGCTAGGGACTGCCGGTCATTATGTATTTTGTACAGTGCCCATCACAAAGGAGCCCTGATCTCAGATTGAGCCTCTATAAAGTAATAACAGCACCACAGTGCTCAGCACCTTGCAAGATCACGCTGTTAGAGCTCTAAGCACATAAACACTGGCTAAGAGATAAGTAACTGAAGGAGGTGATAAAAGTTGACAGGTATTTGAAGGGAATACATATAAAGGAGGGAGAAGAATTGCTATAGTAGGAATAATGGTATAAAATTAAGAATGGGAAAATTTAGACTGAATATCAGGAACAACTTGGGGACAGTGAGATCTATTAGGCTGTTGTGCAATCTAGGTCAAAGGCATTGGAGGTCGTCAAAATACTATGGCCATAATGGAAAAAACCCTAGAATGTAATGTATGAAACCATTTTGCATTGTCAGGGAGATAGACTGGATGAGTTAATAATGCTAAAACAGAATATCTGACTTCTGCATTTAAATTCACTTTTCCCTCAAGTATTAAAAATTCTCCCGCTTCTAGCATCGGTACACTATATGACTTTCAGTTATTTTCAAAAGTGTTAAAGGCTTTAAAGTGATCTCAGACTGCTGAATAATAATCTAAACAGCTGACAGAAAATGTTAATTTACTCATCCTGAGGAAGAGGTTTACTATGTGTTCCATTCTTACAAAAATAAACTGGTATGTATAATCCATCTGTCTAAACCACAGTGTGCTCCATTTGGCAATATCAGTGAAACTTTACCTTCTAATTTATTCCAGTTTTCAGTTCTCTGCATATAAAGCTCAAAAGAGAAAAGGTACGTTTTCATCTCTTTCTCCCTGGCTGTGAAGCACTGGGAACAAACACAGATCTAGCAGCATTTTTAAACCAACAGCTAGAATTCAACAAAATGTACTTCATTAGGTGGCAAGATGCAAAAGCAGCCTTATTTTTGGATCAGTGGAATTTTTATTTTTTTGTATACGAGATCATTTCAGGAGATAGGTTTGAAATATAATTCCAAAATGTCATTTGCTGGGGAGCAAGTCAGGGAGCAGCCTGGACAGCTCTGGGAATCGGTAATGGGATACAGCATCTTTACCTTATGTCACAAGTTCAAATCCAGGTCAATAGAAACCAAAGTTGACACCATCTGATTCAGTGGCCTATGTACAAGGGGTTTGGTGGTCTTAGTCTAACTGCTAGGAGACAAATGTCCACCTCACAAATTCACTAGTGCAATTGGTATTAATTGGCACCACTGCTGCCAGTCACAGTAGAGTAAAATTCATCTCAGTGCGGAACACCACCACAAAACCTATATACCACTTAAGCCCTTAAAAAAAGAGCTCAACACACAGGTGAATTTCAGCCAGCAAATGTCAAGCGTTAAGTGATCATAGAAACGGAATGATGTATGTTAGTCTATAGAGCTCAAACATAAATGGATAACAGCTTATCAACAAACTAACATGCAGTTCTCTCCAGGCCACGTTTAACGTGCCCTATGTAGGCTGCCCAAGGAAACCTGCATTGCCACTCCCCTTGCTGTACCTATTCTGTGCATTCAATCTCTGGCGGTCACTCAGCCATTTTTCAAAAACACTGAATGTACTTACAACTCTATTAGCACTAATAACAACAATTATTAATTACAGCAAAGCCCAAAGCAGAGCTTTCCAATTGTGTCAATAAACTGGAGATAGAGCTACTTTTAATCAGCAGCAGGCACAGTGGAATATAAAGTTTTATTCAGTTTGTTCCCAGCAACTAATATAGTCCTGGCATTTCTGATAAAACCCTTAACGAAACAGCGTGTGTTCTTTTATACACGATAGAAGCATTTATATTTAAAACCATGGACTTGTGGGTGTGAGACTGTAAACACATCCACTTACCCAAAACAAAATTAAAATGTGTCTTCTATTAGAGACAGGAGAGCGGTTACTAAAAATGCAAACCATATGAAGTTCTAAGTGTATTCATTTTGGTATCTGTCTCTGTATAACACATACAATATATTTTCACATGCCTAGATGAAGTGGTGACAAGTGTTTTACCACGTTATCACAGAATAACCCCAGCAACATTACCACACTACAACGTAACACTCGTAATAAATCTGCACACTGCATATACATGGACAAGAATCATCAGCTCTACCACCCAGACATCATCAGGGACAGAACTCGGAATTTCAGCACCTCAGACACAGGCCCTTACCACCTGAGCTAAAAGAGAAATGTCAATAGCTATATTATGAAAGTATTAAAGCTTGTCTCTTCTGTATGCCAGCCACTAGAGAGTGACATTCCCACATACATGCTTGGCTAGATCTGACATTTTACCTGCTAGAGAACAATGGTGGCACACCCAGGAATCGTAACAGGCCATAAGAGATTTATCACTACTGTGTAATGATCATCCATTCGGTTGATGACTGCCCTCATTTCTGTAATGTCAATCCTTTTTTCCGGAGTTTTATAACTCAATTGTTTAAATATATTTTAGGCTTGAATTCAGTTATAATATCTTAGCTCTGACGTGAATATTGCCATCGATTTTATCTTCAACCACATTCTGATTGTTGGGTTTTTATTAGCTTATTTATTCGTTTCAGCTTGGTCTAAGCAAATGATGAAGAGCCAGAATCTGCAGGGTTCTAATTTCAGCTGTGGTGACGCCTCTCCCTGTGGCCTTGAGCAAGACATTTAACCTCAGTTCTCCTGCTCCTCCATCTGTAAAATGGGAACTATGATATTTACATGACTGGAGTGTTGTCAGAATTTTAATGTCTGTAAAGGCATTTCAAGATTAAATGAACTATGTGAGATTTAAGTGTTTTTCGGTGCTTTGATCTACACTCTTACAATGAAAAAAAAATGGGTATTTTTAAAATAGGTATTATTCCATAATATTGACTAGGTTCTTTGGTATAATTAAACAAACAAAAAATAAAATAGCAAAGAAATCTAATCTTAAAAAAAAAAAAGAAAGAAAAAAGAAAAAAGAGAGAGAGAGAGAGAGAATATAGTAGAACCTCAGAGTTATGAACACCAGTCAACCACACACCTCATTTGGAATTGGAAGTATGCAATCAGCAACACACACACACACACACCAATAGAGTACTGTGTTCAATATAAACTACTAAAAAATAAAGGGAATTTTTCTTCTGAATAGTAAAGTTTCAAAGCTGTATTAAGTCAATGTTCAGTTGTAAGCTTTTGAAAGAACAACCATAACGCTTCGTTCAGAGTTACGAACATTTCAGAGTTATTAACAATGTGCATTCCTGAGGTTCCTGTAACTCTGAGGCTCCATTGCACTGCACTTGCCCAATAACTATTTTTCAAAGGCATTTCCTAAAGGTTGTTGAATTACACATTGACCAGACATTGGGTTTCTCACATGACGGTCTGTGAGGGAGTGTTTGCAATCAGATAGCTAGCTCCCAATCCCCCCCAAATTTAAAAAAAATAAAAAAATTATCAGAATATGGATGGTCTCTCTGTTACCTCCACACACATACATTAAGGAAATTCCAATTCTGCCCTTTGCTCAGAAATGTGGGGAGAAATCCAGAAAATGATTCCCCAAATCTGTTTTTTAAAAATGTATAAATAAAGGACTTCATCCTGCAGACAGGCCTGGGGTCTGACTCTGACCTTGCTGACATCAGTACAACTCCATTGACTTCAACAGCCTTACTCTAGGTTTACACTGGTGTAAGTGAGGGGAGCATAAGGCCCATAATGCTTACTACTATGAGTAGCCCCAATGAAGTCAGCGCAGGGCCCTTCGTGGTAGTAAGCATTTGCAGGATCAGGCCCCATAAGCATGCTTTTAAAGGCATTTGCGATAGAAGCCGAGTTACAACCAAAAATGTACATAAAATGGTCATACTGTTACTGAAAATACTGAAACTACATATTCAGTACCTTTAACAGAAAGTGGGTTTTTTTCCCCCTCAGAAGAAGGCATTAGAGTGAGATTAGCTATATTATTTTCTTCTACTGCTCTTTTTATTTATCTGTGTATCCCACAGAAACCTATGAAAGCTGAAAATAGAGTCAGACCTCCCTTGAATTCTGCTCTTTCGAGCTGCCACCTCTTCCCAGTCCCCACGCTGACCCCCTGAGTCAAGCCAGATGGGATTGGTGGAGAGATGTCAAGGATGTGCTGAAAAGGTGACTTGGGTCTCTGGCAGCTAGTCTGGAGCTAGTTTCTATGCAAAATCTCTGGGGGCTGCTGCTTTGCAATTTCTCAGGAATGTTTAATTCTCCTCATCCCTTTGCTGAGTATCTCTGGAGGGGTCATGGAGGCATGTGACATCCCTGGAGGGCACTGCCTAACTAAATTAGCATGAGATAACTTTGGACTCTCTTCCAAACAAGAAAATACAGGGGAGAGAATTTCATTAAAAGCAGAAGACTAGGTGATCCAAGTTAATCCCAGCCCTGAGCTGCTGCAGAAATGTTCTGTTTATATTTTGACTTTACTCTCTGTTACAGAGTTCACTGACTATAATGGAAGCTGTGTTAAGTGCACAACTTGACCTCAGTTGACCAAATCTTAGTTTCATAATAAAGACAAAAAGTGGGTTTGGCGGCTTTAAAGGGTTTGATTAGTAGCTTCTCAGCCTGTTTATGTGTTACTATGTGGAGCACAGAGATCCAATGGCAAAAGATAAACATTGAAGTACTTCAGTCTTTATATGAGCTCTTTAATCAGGAAACATGAACTCTAATATGCAGGAATATTACACTTCATACATATACATGCACAGATTTAGTATTCATTAGGAACACAAACACTGTAAACCTCCAAACACACACATACACAGTTTATACTTATGTATGCACACGTTTATGTCCTATCAATCAGTGGAGAATAAATCACATCTTATAACCTAGGAAAGAGAGTGCTGATATCCCCTCTGCCCATTGCCATGGCGCAATTCTAAGAAGTCACATGTCCAGTGTGAGATGCAGTTTTGTTCAAGCCAGGATGTCTAAACAAAAGCCACTGTTGCTCCCATCTCAGTCTTCCACTAATGAGAAAAATCGTAACAGAAAATATTATGCTGACCACCTTCAAATACATGTTCTCTCTCTTTATAAACAGGATTAAAAATGAAGTAGAAACTTTTCACTGTGACAGAGGCTATGATCACTTCAAGAGACACAGAAATAGCATAAAAAGGTATCCTTGAAGCTGTAGCTAATTTTTTTGCTCCGGTGGCACAGTTGGGTTTTAAGACCCAGAAATGCACAGTTCAAGAGGTCCGAAATTTTTCCAGTAGTTATAAATTTGGACTCCGTAGTATACTGTGATTTGAGGGCAGTGAAACATGTACTAGTTTTGCTCATTGCTGTGCTCAAACTATATTATTTTAAATGAAATGATGTTTGTGGGCTCCTGAATGCTAATGTGGATTTAATGCCCTCTTTGGTATTATGGGACAAATGATTCCTTTCTGTGAAAAAGCATGTAGATGAGAAAAAGTAAGTACAAAAGTTCATGCAGTTCACCACAGGGACAACCTAATGCATTCTCCCCTCCGGAGAGAAGCATTAGTATGGCCTCCTAACTGCACAGAGGGCAAGCTTGGTTCCAAGCCCACAGATCTAAAGGCATCCACATGGTATATCAGCCCCTCTGTGTGTTGATGTAGACCTCCGCGCCACACAGATGGCTGTCGTCGTCTTTGGCCCCCTAGGGTTTGATCCTGCACAACTGAAGTCAATGGAAATTTTGACAGACTTCAATAGAAGAAGGATCAGCTTCCTCGTATGTAAGTTCCTACTCCATCCTCCTTTGGAAGGGGGACAGAGACAGCATATTATTGTGACATGGAGCGGTATTACATTTGCAACAGGAGGGGGCAATGCATGGAAAACAATATTTAGAGCTTCTGCATGGTGAGTGCTCACCAGTTCTCCCCCCTCCCTTAAACTGGCCTCACACAATCACACACAGCCTCAGACATCTGGGATGAAATCCTGGCCTCAGTGAAGACAATAAAAGCAGCAAAGAATCCTGTGGCACCTTATATACTAACAGACGTTTTGGAGCATGAGCTTTCGTGGTTGAAAACCCACTTCGTCGGATGCATGCAAGCTCATGCTCCAAAACGTCTGTTAGTCTATAAGGTGCCACAGGATTCTTTGCTGCTTTTACAGATCCAAACTAACACAGCTACCCCTCTGATACTGAAGACAATGGAAGCTCTGCTATTGACTTCAGTGGGGAGAGAATTCCACCTACAGTGTCCATATGTACAGGGGTGATAGGATTGTATAATTTTTAGTAGTGCCGAGAACGGGTCCAGATCCCGCCCTCCGCCCCCACACCTGCCTTGTAAGCCAATATATATATATATATATTTTTTATAATCATGTGAAAATGTGAGGGCTCTGGGGCGGGGCTGAGGTGTTTGGGGTGTGGGAGGGGCTCGAGGAGAGGGTTGGGGTGCGGGGGCTGAGGGGTGGGGTGGCGTTCACAGTGCAGGAGGAGGCTCAGGGCTGGGGCAGCGGGTTGAGGGCTCTGGCTCCGGATGCAGCCTCTGAAGGGGGTGGGGCCTGGGATGAGGAGTTTGGGGTGCAGGCAGGCTGCCCCCGACTGGGGCCAGAGAGGAGGACTTCCCCCCGCCCTCTCCCCACCGTCAACAGCGAGCTCCAGGGGAAGGGCCCCCTCCCCCCCGCAGCACACTCACCTCGCACCAGGCACTGCACGTGCTCCTAGGGCTCCTCTCAGGAAGCTCCCTTGCCTCCCCTGTGGTGGGTGTTGGGGGGTGGGGGGGCTGCCATCACAAGTGCCTCCTCCCTGCTGCTGCTCCTCACTGTAGCCTCACTGGGGATGGGGGATTGGGGCTGCCTCTTGCCTAACGTGGGGCAGGAGTGGTGACTGCGGGCCGGGGGGAGCCCCTGTGCTGGTGGAGAGTCCCGCCAAAAAAGGGAAGGGTCCGTCCGGCCGAGGCGAAAGGGCAGGGGCAGGGTCAGCCTGCCCTGGCACTACTGTGGGGGTGTTAGGACCCTGTGGCGGCAGTTGACGCTGGGAGCCGGCAGAGCGGAGCTGAAGGGGGCAGCTGTCTGCTGCCCAGGGCGCAGGCAGGGACACTTGGGGGAGGCGCTCGGGGGTGGCAGGCGGGGTTGGGGGAGAGTCCCGGCCCTGAACATTGGCGGACCTGGGGGCCCGTGGGCCCTGAATATTGCTGGAGCACAGGCACCACGAGCCCATATAGCAAAGGGAGTAGAAGATGGAATTTTAGCCTAGAGTTTTCAGTCTGAACATTGAATTTCCCTGGCTTTTTTTGGATCTTAAGTCAGATCATTAATGTTACTTTACATTCTGCCTACTTAAATTCCCCCTGTAATTTCAAATGGACATAGTGGTCTGCACTTCCTGCCCTAAACTGTTCTGTAGCATTGCTGTGGCCTCTTAAGCAAATACTGTGTTTCACCTCATGCAAAAGCAGCATTTCATGGTGAAGAGATTCCAGTACATGCAGTATTACTTACATGGAGAAAGAGATATATGCACACTATATATAACATGTCCATATTTACATCTCTCTCACACACACGTATCTGTAAATCAGTTTGTAATGTACTTTAGGCGATTTCTGGATAAAGGTGCAATATAAATGTAAATCATTCTTATCATTACCAGAGCTTTTGTACCTTAACTATAACCAGAATAGACATATATAGTGAGTAACGTTTTTGTTGCAGAACAAGAAAGGGAGGTGCCTTATTTCCAGCTCCTCCAGCAATTCAACGCCTGCAGGAGCAACAGGAAAGAAACCACAATGACCTCTCTGAACCTACAGCAGCAGCTGCCAACTCAGCAGGAGAAACATTACCGATGGATTGCAGTATCTATCCTTGGAAGAAGCCCCTAAGCCAGTTTTCTCCATCCTTTTCTTTCGACACCCTCTGCCC
The DNA here is from genome assembly GCF_016161935.1 of Mauremys reevesii. NCBI lineage: Eukaryota > Metazoa > Chordata > Testudines > Geoemydidae > Mauremys > Mauremys reevesii. The sequence continues at coordinate 169,214,703 of NC_052624.1, read as the reverse complement.
CAAAATTATACACATGGAAGAGCAAGAGAGGCCTTTAAAAATAGCAAAACTCAGTCTGATATTACAATGGATAGAAAACACCAGGCTAGTGTTTCTAATAATCCATATGAAAAACCATATGAATAGTTGTTCTATCAAGGGGTAGGGGTGGTTTGTGTATTATGTCAACCTGTAGAAATACTTATCCTTTTGGTATATTTATATTACTAGGTCTTTTAGACTTGTGAAGGTTTTGCAGTTTATCGGCTTTAGTTTAGTTTCACGTTTGCAAAATTCAACAATAAAAACAATAGTAAAATGTTGATTTTCTAATAATATTTCCACAGTAAATATAAGAAGCAGACACTTTTGAAAGGCAGCGAGTCAGGCTGCCCAGTGAAATTCAATAATGGCTCATTCCACCTCTTTTTGGGAGAAGACAGGTGTACAAAACCCAACAAAAAGCTGTTCTCTTTTTTTCGGTAAGTGCAAGGCTATGAGAATGTCAAGAAAACAGAGTAATTGATACTGCTCTGATCCTGCAAGCACTTACAGATGGATTTAACTTTAGGCATGGATGCAGTCTCATACTTGTGTGTAAAATTAAGCATGAGTTTAAGTGTATGTGGGATCTGGGCCTAAGACTGAGTGGATCAAAGACAGATGCCTCAATTTGCTTTCTTACTCCTGGAAATCCAGGATGCCAGAAGGGTCCCCCAACGTTCCAAAGGTAGGCCTTGATTCTGCAAATACTTGCACACATAGTAGGTAGCAGGTATCCAACCCACATTTAAAACTGTATTTAATTTACTTACACAAGAAAACAAAAAACAAAACAAAAAAAAAACCCTTGGGGAATCCCCAGAACAAGACATTTGGTTTCAAAAAGCAATTGTTAAAGTGAAAACAACGTAGTTAGCTACCCCATCATTTATAAAATCAAAGCACTTAGAAGCATGGAAACTAATAGTTAAGGCCTCCATCAATCTAATGCCACTTACATAATAAACATATTTGATCAAATTTTGCTGAGTTACACTGTCAGCAACTGATGTCAATTATTTTACTCCAGGTTTATACTAGTGTAACAGAGCAGAATCAGGACCATCATTCTTAGCAATGATAAGGAAACACAGCAAAACTCTGAACCATAATACATTCTTTCATCAGTAAAATAAAATATAAATTTAACTCCAAATTATTGAAAAAGTAACTTAAAAATTATGTATGTACACATTAATGACACACATTGTTGTGTACAGACTTGTTTTGCTGCTGAACAGTTTTATAAGTCAATAATTTTATAATTCTTATTATTACATGTACAATATAAATCTCAACTGTTATAAATACTTTTTACCAAACATTCTATTGCCAATTGGTAAACATAGTAACAGACAGCATTTCCCATTCCACCATGTCTCTTAAAAGCAAATACCGAATATAGCTACTGAAAATAATAAAATAACACCTATTTCTGTCCCTCCAAAACCAAACCAAAAACAATTCCTGGGTCAGAGTTAAGGCTGTAGTGGTAAAAATAATTTATTTAATATTTGGTAAAAGTAATAATGTGTTTATTATGGGCTGCATAAGATTTATTAAGATTTATTTATTCACTTAATTACTTTTATGCATTTAAGTTTAAAAAATGACAGGTAACTACAACCTTGTATCTATGTACACTGCTGTAAACTTTTTTTTAAAATGAGGTTTTTGGAATATTTTCACATGGTGATTCTACTCCTTAATCAAGCAATTCTTCAGTGGAAGATTGTTTTTTCTCAAATTTCATGTGCATAATGGAAACATCTCACCAGATCTGGTCTTCATAAAGTCTCACACTCCATAGCTATATAGAGTGATATGATACATAGTAAAACATTGGGATTTTTAAGCATTGTCAGCACTTTAACTATTGGCTTGTAATAACTAGAAAGGATGAGATTGAGGCTCAGCCTACATGTCTGGGCAACCTTCCTGTGTGGGTTACCTATCTTGGGGAGCTGCTGCTTCTCCTCCCGTATAGCTGGTTAGGGCCTAGACAGGCAAGAACAGGAAGTGGGGAGAGTCTTCAACTTGCTACCTTCAGCACCGTCAGCCAGCACATTTGACCCAAAAAGGGAAGCTGATCTGCTCACCCTGGAAGTCTCTACCAGTAGCAGACTACCTCCTTCTTGGGAGCACAGGAGAAATGAGGGAACCAACTTTGATTTATTTTTTTTTAAAGTCAGTTTATTTCCTATTCCTCTCATGAGGAAGAGCAGCTGCATACTGCCTCTTACTCAAGGGAGATTGCAAACTTATATTTCGCGTTAGACTGTAACTAAAATTAGTTTGATAATATTCACAAGAAAATGAAAAGCACAAATGTAGCCAATTTAATTGTTTTGCATTGCTTTATGCATTACCTATAGAACTCCATCTCTCTTCCATCCCTTTCCTTGTTTCCAAATGGAATAGGTTCAGAGGAACAATGCTTCCTAGTTTATTCCCCATCTGGAGACAGCTATGCAAGAAGCCCTTGGTGACAAGCAACATATTCTAGTGGTCTCAAATTATGGCTCTGACTTCTGCTATGTGGAGGGACAAAAAAATAGTGTATCAAATTCTTCAGCAGCTAGAAAAACATAAAAATCTGCCAAAGTCTTGAATAAATTGTCATCAAAAGCTTGTCTTTTGTCGGCTCTCATCTCACCAGCAGGCATCGCTACATGACTGGAATTCACATAAATTCTTTCTAGTACATATTCCAAGCTATGTAATCTCTTTGTTGAAGTAACAATGTCCACATATGTAGGTCTCCTATGGAAAGCATTCTTTCCCTCATGTAATGTTAACATTCTCTTTCATAAATTCTTCTTCAGTCATGGTATGACATCGAAGAATACAAAGCACAATAGAAGTCCTTGCTTCACTATTGGCCACACTGCCAGAAATTAAATTATGGCGCAGAAACATTTGATGATGTTTCCAGTGTCCTGGGGTGTGCTGTGAAGTTTAAATATCTTGCAAGCACCTTCATTTTGATTTCTGTCATATACCTTTACAATATCTCTAAAGCTGGCTATTGTAGTCTGTTCTACCACTCAATGCATATTATAGAATGTCTGTGTGTGTAGCTGTATAGAAAAGTAGATACAGTGGAACACTTGATGATTTGTTCATTCAATAGAAAAGTTAATATAAATTATATTGAGCCAATAAAAATATTACACCACCATCCTTACATAGACACAGAACAATGATTTTTCTTAAGATGTTTTTTTCCTATTCAGTCTGAAGTCTGTATTCTTATTGCAGACTCTTCTAAAGTGCACAGTCTTCTTTGTCTCTTATTAAGAAAGTTTTTGTGTTTGTTCCATTTCTCATTTTAGTGAGTGGTGTAATAAATAAAAAACAATTAGGAAATACTTCTTACTGTATGAATTTTCAATACTAGGTATGACTCTCTGCATCAGAGACTCAATTCAGCAAAGTATTCAGGCAAATGCTTAACTGTAAACACATGCTTACCTCCATCCCAATTCAGCAAAGCACTGAAGTGCATGTTTATCTTTAAGAAGAGTGCTTAAATCTTATTGACTTTAACTGGACTTAAGCACATACTTAAGTGATTCACTGGTACAATTATTTGAAATAAGAGATTTAATTTGTGTTAAATCTCAGTGGAATGAATGCTAAGGATTATCATTATTAAAATAATAGGGTGACCATCCGTCCTGTTTTTAAAAAGACAGTCCTGTTTTTTGGGACTTTTTCTCATATAGGCGCCTATTCCCCCCCCATCCCCATCCTGTTTTTTCACAGTTGCTATCTGGTAACCCTATATAATAAACAAGAATACTTTCTATTTTCAAAGTGCTCTGCATGCCTTAGCTATTTCATCCTCACAATAATGGTGTGAATAAGATAGGTGGGTAAATATTTCCCCATTTTACATACAGGGAAACAGACAAATAAGTGAAGTTACTTTCTCAAGGTAACAAATAGCAGCAAATAGCAAAAACAGAATGAGAACTCAGAGCAGTTTCTGGCTCCCAATCCTGTTCATAATCCTCAATATTGTCTCTGACATCATTTCTGAGGGAAAAATAAAACACAAACCATGGTTACTATATTTTGTATTACACTGATCTGTAGCACCATGTCCACGTTCTAATCCTAAAGCCAAATATTATTCTTAAAGTTCTTAAATTTTGCTGAAAGTCACCATTAGCTTCTGTGTGGAGGTCCAACCTCTGGAGATTACTTGGAATGAACTGCTCCAACTTAATCCAAGCACTATTCTATGATGGGTCCTCTAGTCTGCATGAGACACACCTCTATATTAAAGGTGACAGAGACTACAATCCATGGCACATCATTAAAATTAGGGCTGGCTCCTGGATTTCCAGCAGCATGACCTTTCAGCCATATATTGTGGATCATTTGAACAACATAGTGTACAGTTTTTACAGGCATATGCAAATACCAAAGATGTTTTATTGCTAGCTTTTCTTGTACACTGATAAATAATACCTATCATCTGTCTAAAGTTAATCTTTCAGTGATCTTAATTTCCTTTGCTATTATTTGAGAGAATGGCAATTACAAACTCTGATGAACTGATGAAATCACTCAATCAGGAAACTAAACCAAACAACAAAAACTAAGCAGCCTAAATATTGCTGAGTAGGAATGTGGCATCATCATTTATTGAAAGAAGACTTCAGTACCATAAAATAAATTGATTGCGTTTTCAGGTAGTAGAAAAATTGTTAGTGGAGAATGAAAACAGACTCAACACAGTTTATTTTCCCCTAGCTTCTAACTTCATTTAGATTTTGTAGTTGGCAGTGTGTCAGGATCAACAGGCTTCCGGCAGGAGGTCATTATTTTAAAACATTAACTCCTGTGTTAATGTTTGATTTGCTAATGTTTAAATTGGGATATGTTTCTGAGTAAGACGATGCAAGGGGAAAAAGAGATCACACATACCGCTTTCAGTCTTCACTATTAAAAGTAACCAGCTGGTTCAAAGAATAAAAAAAAATCTCATTTCTTCCTTTCTTTATGAGACATGGTATCTGCTCAAAATTAATTGCTGATATTACACCAAATCACACTATTAAAACATACTTCCAAGATAAATTTGTATACATAGGCAATAGACAAAGTACAATGCCTATAGGTATTTAATGAATCCAAAGTGCATGAAAAACATTGAAAATCTAAAGAATGAGCTTACAAATGGAAAAATTTTGTATCAGCCATAACACCTTTTGTAGTGATGTGCTGGTAGTTTTCCCTGAGACAACTATTTGGATGGGAGACACGAAACATGAATGTTCCATGTAACATCTACTATCGGCACTACAGGAAGTTGATTGGCGGTTTACAAGGTGACATTTTTCTTCAACAGTCAGTATTGAAACCATGTCTTTTTAGGGATGCAGTGTTTTGGATGTGGCCTAAATCTGATTATTTGTAGCCATCAAAGATCCCATGACACTTTTGACAAGAATAAGTATGTTAACTGTGTTGTGGTCAAGTTCCTCTTTGGGTAACGTATTAGCATGACGACAGTGTAGGGTGCAAAGATTATGACTGAAGAAATATTGTACAAATAGAAATTGTGTCATCCTCACATTGAACTCCGTAAGAATTTTTTGCTATAAACTGGGGATGTATCAGTTGGGAGCAACAGAGGAGGAGAAAGACCTGGGTGTAGTGGCTGATCACAGGATGACTATAAGCTGCCAATGTGATGTGGCTGTGAAAAAGGCTAATGCAGTTTTAGGATGCCTCAGGCGAGGTATTTCCAGTAGAGACATGGAAGTGTTAGTACCATTCTACCAGGTACTGATGAGACCTCATCTGGAATACTGCATGCAGTTCTGGTCTCCCATGTTTAAGAAAAATGAATTCAAGCTGGAAGAGGTGCAGACAAGGGCTACTAGGATGATCTGAGGAATGCAAAACCTACTTTATGAAAGGAGACTCAAAGAGCATGGCTTGTTTAGCCTAACCAAAAGAAGGCTATGGGGAGATATGATAGCTCTCTATAAATACATCAGAGGGATAAATACCAGCGAGGGAGAGGAGTTATTAAAGTTAAGTGCCAATGTGGACACAAGAACAAATGGATATAAACTGTCCATCAACAAATTTAGGCTTGAAATTAGATGAAGGTTTCTAACTATCAGAGTGAAATTCAGGAGCAGCCTTCCAAGGGAAATAGTGGGGGCAAAAATCCTAACTGGCTTCAAGACTGCCCTTGATAAGTTTATGGAGAGGAAGGTATGATGTAACTGCCTACAATGATATGTAGCTAATTTGTGACTGCTAGTTGCAAATATCCCCGATGGCCAGTGATGGGACACGGGATGGGGAAGGCTCTGAATTACTATAGAGAATTCTTTTCCTGGGTGCTGGCTGTTGGGTCTTGCTGACATGCTCAGGATTTAACTGATCATCATATTTGGTGTCAGGAAGGAATTTTCCCCCCAGGTCAGGTTGGCAGAGACCCAGGGAGTTTTTTACCTTCCTCTGCAACATAGGGCATGGATCACATGCAGGTTTAAACTAGTGTAAATGGTGGATTCTCTGTAACTTCAAGTCTTTAAATCATGATTTGAGAACTTCAGTAACTCAGCCAGACGTTAGGGGTCCATTACAGGAGAAGATGGGCGAGGTTCTGTGGCCTGTGATGTGCAGGAAGTCAGACTAGATCAGGGGTCTCAAACACACGGCCTGCAAGGTTATTTTCTGTAGCCCGTGAGCTCCTCGCGGCCCTCCCCCCCCGCCCTCCCGCAGTGTTTACCTAGAGCGGCTCTGGCCTGGCGTGCACCAGGGGCAGGGCAGACTCCCTGCCTGCCCTGCCCCTGCGCCGCTCTGGGAAGCGGAAAGAATGTGGGGGAAGAGACGCGCAGGGGTGTGTGTTGCTGTTGCTTCAGGCACCACCCCCAGCAGTTCCCATTGGCCACAGTTGCCAATTCCCAGGCAATGGGAGATGCTGGGCGTGGTGCCTGAAGCAACAGCAACATACACCCCGTGCCCCTGCTCCCCCACGTTCCATACGCTTCTTGGAGAGGAGCGGAGCGGAGGCAGGGCAGGCAGGCAGCCTGTCCTGCCCCCAGTGTGTGCCGGGCCAGAGCCCGCCCCCCAAACCCCTCCTGAAGTCAAACTCCCTGCCCTGAGCCCCTTGCCGCACCCTGCACCCTGACCCCCTGTCACACACCTCCTGCACCCCACACCCCAACCCACTGCTCTGAGCCTCCTGCCGCACCCATCCTGCTCTCCGATCCCCTAACCCCCTGCCATACCCCTCATCCCTCCTGCACCCCACACCCAACTCCCTGCCCTGAGCCCCTGCCACACCCCACACCCCTCCTGCACCCCCTGGGGGCAGGGAGGGGACAGAGTTGTGGTGGGGATTTCGGGGAAGGGGTTGGAATGGGGGCAGAAAAGGGTTGGGAAGAGGTGGGGCCTCATGGAAGGGGTGGAGTGGGGACGGGGCCGAGGGCAGGGTTGGGGGGAGGTGTCAGTAATGCGGCCCTCGGGCCAATGTACTAGTCCTCATGTGGCCCTTGTGGTCATTTGAGTTTGAGATCCCTGGACTAGATGATCTTGATGGTTCCTTCTGGCCTTAAAGTCTATGAGTCTATAAGATAAACTTGAGTTTGAATAAGTGAAGGGGTGGAAAAGCTAAGCAGCAAACTAATGGGTACAACAATAATTGGTTATATAATCAAATGGAAGTGGAATCCCCAAAATATCCTTGTCTGTATTTTGTGATAACTTGAAGGATAAAATTCTACAGCTGTCTGCTGGCTTCAGCTAGTGGAACTGCCCTGGTAGCTTGAATGCAAAACATGCTTGTGGGGAGTCTGTTCCCAGCAATCATTTTTCCCCATACAATGATTTCAGTCATTGAAGTTGTGCTGCCATTGGGAAAAGAGTGAAAACCTCTAGTCATATCTACAAATTAAAATAAATGACAATTGTTGTGCTCTTCCTTTAGCTCCCAGTTTATTTGTATAGCTCCAAGTCTGTTTTTGAAAGTGCTGACCATCCTTCTTCTAACCAAATTGCAGAGGGTGGTGTAGCGGTTAGGGGGCTAGCTTGGGACTCGGGGACACCTCAGTTTAATGCCCTATTCCTCTACAGACTTCCTGAGTAAGTTTGGGCCTCCCTGTTCTCCATCTGTAAAATGGGAATAATCTCTCCTTCAAAATGGTATTTTAAGACCAAACACAAAAACTGTGAGGTGCCCAGGCACTATGGTTATGGGGGCTATATAAATACAACAGATAGTTTTACCATTTGCACCTTTTTGTACACAACTCATATTCACAATTTATCAGTTTCTATGCACTTAGTTTTGCAAGATGGGAATAGCATTAATATGTATAAGAATAATTTTGTGTGTGCATCTGCATGAATTATCCACGCGAGTTGGTTAAATTAAAAAAATAATAATGTGGCATTTAGTGGCCCCAAGTGGAGGGGGGAAGAGTGTGAAATAAGCTTAATCGGAATATTTTGGATGAAATTCCCGTTTGCAGAATGCTTTTTGAATGCAAAACTGCTTTTGCCTTTTATAAAACACAAACTCTGTTCACTCACCATGAATAATGAACTGGGAATTAAAAGCTTTACCCCTGTTAAAGAAGTAATATTAACTTAAGTATAAATATAGCTGAAATAATCTAGACAGTTTTATGACCTTACACCACCAAATGAAGGTGAAATGCAGAATTCTTTCCCTAGGAATAGTGGTAAACATAGCTAACAGATGGAAGAGCTGAATGGAAATTTCAATAAAGTAGGCCACAAAGAAACATTTGTAAGCACAGGGGTGCTCACTTTTTAAAAAAAAAAAAAGGGCTAAAAATGGGACTTTGTTTTATTTTGATAGAGTGCCAAAACAGTACTGCATTCCTTAAAGAGCCGAATAAAGGATCGAGTTAGACTGGCCTTCTCAACACCTCAGCAAAAGCCCCCATGGGTCTCATTTTGCTAGGATGACTATTTATATGACAGGTAAGGGAATAATTTTGTTGGATTCAGTTACACTAGGCCTCCATGACCTCTGGGTCAAAAGAGCAAATGCAAAAGTGACAATGTGGATAATTGCCTGTTTAGGATAATGGAATACTGATTGAGGGTCAATTATTATAACACCTGAAAGATAAATGAGCTGATGTGAAAGGTTCAGCAGAGATAGCAAACAAGGACAACTGTCTGTATGCACTGTGCCAGGGTGAATAATGCACAGTACAGACTGCTCCATTTGAGAGCGAAGAAGCGTATTTCCGGAGCTGAACTACTAAAGCCTGAACTACCTAAAAGTTTCCAAGATTTAAAATACATTAGTTTGCAAAACATGCCATAAAACAGAAATACAGCTCAACTGCAGGATTAAAGTAATATTATTTAACATGCTACCCAATGAATTTCCATTATAGCCCAGGTCTGTGCCTCATGCCCAAGACTCATTCTTTTGTCTCTCGAGTGAAATTTCCTGCTTTACTACATGCAAAAAAGAAAGTCATCATTGACGTTCACATTTCAAAACTCAGCCACACTGCTTGGATCCACATTCAACCCCCTACAGCATAGGTGTCCCACGATTGCTGGGAATTTACAAATCAGCTATTATTTTTCATTCTCTCTGTTAGCCCAGCTGTAACTGTCATCTTCCTTGGTGTGGTCACTAGCCTGGGAGAGAGATCTCTGAAATGCCTTGCCCTGTCACTGATTTGTGTTGGTTTTCTTCCCATGTCCTGTGCCCAGAAGGCACTCAGAACAGAGAGAGCCTTCTACACCATGTGGGAGGTGTGGGAAAAAGAAAATGGTATTTTAAAGAGAAACACAGAACTGACCTCCCCTTATGTTTACAATCAGGCCAGGGGTAGGTTGCCAGTCCCCACATTCCTTTCTATTTAGGAAAATCTTTTCTTTGTGTTCTTCGCTAGGAGGACACACACCAATATCTACTAGTCCTTAAAAGAGCCACACACCTGGAGATTGTTTTCCTTAGAAGAGTATTACAGTACACAGCCAGCTAATATCCAGACACTTGAGAAAAACAGCTCTTTAATGCAAAGCTTTCTCAAATACCATTTCAAAGATCTACTCTTCTTGTGGGGTCAAAGAATCAAAGGACACCAACTTTGAAACACAACAGCATACTTCCACTCAAGGTGGGCATTCTTGGGATGAATACTGACACTCATGAATGAATGTGCTGCAGTGTTATGGAGCAGAAAGCAACAAGGGTTTGATTTGCAACATCGTGCCCTGTGTTGTGCGGGTGCACCACGGTGCGATGATAAGGATGCTGGGAGCCTTTCCCCACCCTAACCGCGATGAAGCAGCTGCACAGGAATCTATGCCAGCGCTTTCTTGCAGAGTAACGTGCCTGCTGGTGTTCTACAGCCCCTAGGGAACATGGTGATTTTATTTATCCAGTGTGCCGGTTACTGTACCTACATTAAATCACCCAACATATGTATTTAAATAGGGTTCCTCTCCATGTGACTTCTAACGCTGACTATTTTGATCACTAGGACATTGGACCGTAATATTAATTTACCTAACACCTCCCACTCACAACTCAGTCAATTTTGTGGTAAGATTTCTCAATGGGCAGATGCAAGGAATTCTCCCAGTGTAACAATTATAAATAGAATACTTCAAAACTGTGAGTTTTTGGCATACACAGAGCTATCATCACTCACAGACCAGACTCTCACAGATAGTTCCTGGTAGTTACAAGTCTGCTGGGAGAATGTTGTGGTAGATCAGGAAGCCCACAACCTCCCCATTCAACGAGGGAATCGATAGGTACCACAAGTAGGCAGGACTGTCAGGGAAGGAGGCATTCTCAAGTCAACTGTGAGATCCAACTGTATTTCTGTGCAGTCCTCACCACCAGAGATCGTATCAAGCTCACAACAAAAATGAAAACTGCCTCAGGACAGGTCTACACTTAAAATGTTGCAGCAGTGCAGCTGTGCTACCATAGCACTTCAGTGAAGACACTACGTACACTGATGGGAGAGCTTCTTCCGTTAGTGTAGTTAATCCACCTCCATGAGAGCCAGCAGCTATGTCGATGGGAGAAGCCCTCCCGCATACATAGCGTTGTCTACACCGGCAGCTAGGTCAGTATAACCGTGTTGCTCAGGGGAATGGATTGTTCACACCTCTGAGCGATACAGTTATACCAATGTAAGTTTATAATGTAGACTTAGCCTCCATACTGGTTGAACATGGAGGCAGACGATGGTAGGTGAAAGGCGCTTGCAGGGGTGAATTTGGCCCATAGCTCACTGGAGTCTAATTGCTATTCCACTCCCCCAGAGATGTACATTTATATTTTCATTGAGGGGAAAATACAGTACTATTAACTCTTTATTAGTTAGTCATGACCATTGGAGGAACATACACCTAATACACTTTTCATATACTCTATAGCACAGGCTCATCTGGCCATAAAACAATATACCACAGCAGCACAAAGTTACAGAACTTTTTCAGAGCGAACAAATGGGACCACACACCAGGGACAAAGCCACATGTGACACCCCATCCCTTATAAATGAATAATCAATATGGTATTTAACAAAGCTACTCCCTACAATTTTTAAATTGATACATCACAGCATTTCAGTTCCTTTTTAGACCATGTGGCTTGGGAAAAGAGATCTAATTAATGTCTTAATGACTAGACCCAGTTCAGATGCTTTGGGTTGGTTTTTCTCTCCAGCTGCTTCAGTAGGAATATAGCCCTGCTGTTCTGTGATATCAGTAGCCATATGAAAAGCCACTCTGGTACAGACCACTGTGGTACAGACAATCCATAATGAGACCCACTTTAAATGTAGAGATACAAGTTCAAAAAATAATTAAAAAAAGAGAGACAGTTTGTCCCATCAGAAACAACCGTGGTCAGAACAATAAGGGAAGAGAGTGAGTCACGACTTGTGTAAGAAAAAAAATGGAAATAACCTGGGGCACTAGTTGGACACTGTCTCACAGTAACTAATTACTGACTAGAACCCTACTGCTTTGGTTTTCCTTTCTCTCAACCAAGATGAATCACTGCACAAGCCAAGAAAAAGAGGGCATCTTTTTCCTTGCCTTTCCCCTCTCGGCTGCCAAAGCCCTCTTGATATTAGTGTGTGACAAGAATCCATCCTGCAATGATGAGAGATTTCTAAAATTCACTTCAGTCTTTGATGCTTAAGGAATTCTCAAGTTTTCCTCCAGTTAAATAGCCCTTATTCCAAATGAGATGTATTTTTTCTGCCACTGCATACAGTATCTGAGACTTTTGAAAGATATTCTCCCTCACATTTCAAGAAGTATCTCTCATTTTAGTCTCAAAACTAATGATACTCCACACAAATGTGGTGTCCCTGGACTTTTATCATTAAAAATTATTTGTATTGGAAACAACAAATTGTTAGGTTATAACGTGGTTTAATCTGAAGGCATCAAACCCACAGCATTTTAAATTCCACACTTTTTTTCATCACTTGTGTCTGTCACATACTGTGTCCTGCATTTGGGCGTTGGCAGGCTGAGAAGTATGTGTGAGAGAAAGCTTGTTTAGGTATGGCACATATCAGATATTTCAATGTGAACACACTGTGCTAACAGTTTGATATTGGGGTAAATTCTTGTGAATGATAGGAATTAGTTAACACCATAAAACTGTGCAAGTTCTCAGGAAAGCACCACTTACCTTAGTTCTACAGAACCATGTAAAATCTCATTAAGTGTTCTTGTTCTTAGGTTGATGGCACCATATAAATATGTATACAAGAACTCATTTTTTTTTTAATGACTACTGGATGAAGCCAAATCTTAGAACATGGAGGAGTTATAATTAGTATTAGACCTGTACATTTAAATAAATGCCATGGGTAAACAAATATAAAACACAGTGGAACGGATACACCACTGTAGATGCAAAAGATGCAAACTGGGTCTCTCTCCACCAATGGAGGCAGTTCCATTTGCCCCCAGAGGAGAACAGCGCTGGTACCTCCACCCCAGGGATTTCTCCAAGGACAGAAATTTTAAACTCCAGCAGAGGCTGCTTGGTGATGCTCTCAATCAATGCACCAAGAGAATGTATTGACCACAACCCCTTTCCAACTGGTCCTATCCACCTTGTGGTCTTTTCTGAAAAGACCACTCCCTTGGAGAAATGAGGTTTGTGGGTGGCTTGAAAAACCACAAGAATCTGGGGGTGGGGAGAGACTCAGGGACAAGTGTAGCACCCAATACTACTGAATTTGGCATTTTTATAAGTTTGATGTCTAACTTTTTTCCTTTTTCAGGACTGTGGTGGACCCTAACCCTAGCAATGGTAGATGCAGATAGTGTGAACTCTAAACCAGCCAGCTGAACAACAGGAAGGAGGGCATGTTCCTTCTTGATTCTGGAACTGCTGGAGTCTGGCTTAGCTCCCAGTGCTAAGATGAAGCGAGGGAAGTACTGAATACTCTGTACTGAGGGCTTCTGCAGAAAGAGTGTCAGGGCCAGTTCTGAACTCTGAGAGAGGCCCCATGTGGGAGGTATTCACTGCAAGGGCTTTAGGCCTGCTTTATGGTTCCTTTATGCCAGCAAAGATGATGCACGGGGAGAATAGAGTAATGCTGGGCCTCTTTGCCTACCTGCAGACAACAGACCTATAAAAGAGTTGCCCCATACCAATCTCAGGGAGCCCTCAGCACATGGGTGAGAGGCTCTCCTTGGATTTCATGCACCGCAATATGAATGCCATGAAGAGCTGCATGGTGTCTCTGGTAGGCAAGGCAAAAAGCTTGATAGCTAAAGATGGCTGTAAATTATTTATTATTAAAATTACATAAGAAGAATGAAGGAGTTTTGAAAGGAAAGTTTTGCAGATTGTGTGGCAAAGGCCCATAAGAGTATGGAAAGTAAATGTGAGATGATGGAGAACCAAGTGGAGACTAGAAACCTTAGGTTTGGGGGCATCTGGATGGACAAGGAAGCAACTGATATCTTGGGGTTTTCATGGAGAAATATCTGCCATCAATTAGGGATAAAAGAGGGATCTCTGTATATAGAATGATATCAGAAAATTCCTTGCACAAGAGTGACTTGGGAAAGAGTCAGAGCAGAAACCACATCAGAGGTAATGGCCAGTATAACTGAGAAAGAGAAAGTGCTGAAAGCCAGCAGGAAAAAAAAAAGGAGACATTGTGCATAGCGGAAATAAATTGTTAATTCCCCCCATCCCCCCAACTTCAGCTCACTTACGCAGCACAGGAGGAAGGAAATACATCAAATCAAACAGATCTTTATCAGTGAAGAAGTTGATGCTGCTACTCTGTACCTGGCAGAGTTCTGGAGAACACTTGTGAGGAAGAAGCCCATTTAAGTTTTAACCTGAAATAGACCTTCCAGGCATGCTGTAAAAAAGAAGGCTGAAGGTATGCTTCCCAGAATGAAGAAAGGGTGGAAAGGAGCTTTTTTGTAGCTGGCAGACTGGCAGAGTCCCTTTACAATTATTTTAATGCTGCTGGGGTTTAGTTAAAATATTAATTATGATTCAAGGCACCTAGAACTTTAGGCATCTTTGTATTATTAAATCTAAATAAATAAAAATGAAATGTAAGAATAGTTTGGGACACTAAGAGCCTGATCCTGAAAAGTACTTCATGCACCTGGAAAACTCACGAGTTAATTTACTGGAAGAAGAAAGAATAAATGGAAGGTAGGAGCTGGTCAAAAGCTACAGAAACTGAGGGAAATAGATTATTAATGAAAAAAATAAGCATTTTTAGTAGAATTTGTTTTTAACTGATTTTCTCCTTAACAGCATAACTTTCTAATACTTGGTAGAATTATTGAGAATACTGCTGGAGCTCCACAGCTTATGTGGTTTGAAGCATATCTGCAGAAGACTGGGTTATCAAAAACTTACAACCCAAATCCTAAAAAATCCCCAGATGTTAGATTTATTAAAAATACAAAAGTGGTGAAGCAAAAATGTCATTCTGAGTGATTTTTGGGCATGTGGCCAGTGTTCTGAGCTATTTTTTTTATTCCTTTGTGATTTTTTGCCTGCAAAAATTATATTTTATGCAAAAAATAATGAACATAATCTTTGTAAAAGACAGAGGAAGATGCATAACTCAAAGGACTAGCCAAGTCACACAAAAACACAATCAGCTATATGCTGGGCTGGGGCCAAGCTCAAGAATGCTTGGACACTGTTTAATAGACAGTGTAAGATCTTAGACAGATAGCTCAAAGTTAACTTCTTGAGAAAAATATAAATGGCTAAAAAGAGGGAGTTAAAATGCCAACCCCGTTTCCAGCTAAACTTTAACATTGCAGCTTACCATACCATTACAGGGCTGGCCCTTGGCTTGTCTGACATGACACATTCACCATCCTATTCAGCTCCTCGAACATATTTCCCTACATCTATGTATCCATTAAGCCTCTCTCCCAATCTCTTCCTTCTTTGCTGTGACCCTACATGAACCAAGGATCTGGAGTGGATAAGAGTGGATAGGAAAGGAAAGGCTGAATTGTGAAGGGTCTTAAAAGGTGAGGACAAGAAGCTTGAATGCAATGTGTCAGAGCAGGGAAGGCCTACAGTAAGAGAGATTTGTTAGTTTGTGTGTGTGTTAGGGGTTTGGGGGTTGTTTGTGAGAGGATGGGAAGAGGGAAGGGAAGGTTTAAGATATTTCACAGAAAGAACAAAAATGAACTAAGTTAGAAACTCCAACTATAGTGTGGTCAAAGGGAGGCTTGGATGGAGAAACATTCATTAGCTCGGGACTTCACAGAATATTAAAGTGAGCACTGGGGATGTAAAGCCTTTTAAATTCAGGTAATAATGAACTCATCTTTCCCATATGAGAGCCTGCTTGAGCTACTCTCCAATAGTTTGGAATTCATACACTGGATAAAAAGAAGTGACTGTTCTCCTTCTTACATGCTAGGTAAAATGTTGAAAAAGGATCTAGGATTTGAAACAAATAAGCAGAATTCAAAGAGCACTAACAGCAACAGAAAAGACTTCTCAAATGTGCATTTGGATTTTCACTGAGACCCACTAACAGCTGTTGTTTTTTTACATTAGTAACAATAATTCTTTCTGAAATAAATAAAAGACTGTGGCACAAGAAGAAGTGGATATTGCCTGGTCCCTGCTGAAAAATCTGAAATAGACAGGAAATTTGAAAACAGAAGGTACAAGTTACCCGACAGTGCAGCATACCATATTAATGACACAGGCACATCAAGGGAGAACAGACCCAGTGGTAGTTAGTGCCATACTAACTCTTAAGAATTCATGCAAAATTTGATCTGCCAGACAGCAAACTGATGTTCAGTGGTTTTCCCCTGATGGGAAAACCATTGAACATCAGTTTGCTGTCTGACAGATTAGTTTTCTTTGGGGGAAAAAAAATTATTTTAACAATACTCATTTATTTCAGCAGGTCAATACTGATTTCTTTCCTTATTTACAAAGGAAATTTGTATTAAAAATTGCTATTAAGATAACATTCTCTTTGGGGGCAGGCTCTGCTTATCGTAGCTGCCTGCTGGTGACTTAGTCTAGGAAATAAGCAACAGATTTGTACAAACCGGAAGGGCTAAAAATAAATAAATAAAAAATAATGCAGAGAACAACTTTTGTTTCTGAATTCTTCTCTCCCTTCTCTGTAGCTGAGTCGGTGGAGACCTTGCCTACTCTCACATGAGCCGAATTAAAAAAGAGGGAGAGAAAAGATCATGAGGCTATCAATTGCCACCTCTACAGTAAAATCTAGGCAGTGGGTAAAGCATCTTGTCTAGGAATTCATTAACCTTCTACTATAGTATGATATACATTTACAATGGACTTTTAATCAATTCCCTCACTGGTGTGTGTGTAAGCATTCTACACTCAGATAAAACCAACCAAAACATAAAAATAAGGAACTAATATTTTCTGCTTTTATTCCTGCCAGTTTTGTCATAAGCTCAGCTATAATGTATTTCCGCCCCCCCACTGACTAGCTTCATCACCATGAGTAGTCCCACTGAATATATAAGCAGGTGAATCAGCTTTACTCAAATGCTCATTTTAAATGAATCATAGAAGATTAGGGTTGGAAGGGACCTCAGGAGGTCATCTAGTCCAACCCTCCGCTCAAAGCAGGACCAATCCTCAGACAGATTTTTACCCCAGTTCCCTAAATGGCCCCCTCAACGATTGAACTCACAACCCTGGGTTTAGCAGGCCAATGCTCATATAAAAGCTGTTTTTCTTATTCATTCTTCTTAGCTCATCTCCCGCTCTACCCACAGTCACAAATCTGTCCTAATTAGCTATTTATATATCAAAATGGTATGGCACGTGTCTGCTAATTTGCGGTAACAAGAAAAATGTGGCAGATTGGCCTAGTGGTAGTGCCTTGCACTGCAATCAGGAAAGCAAACGTGTGGCAGGCAAGTTCCACATGAGCAAATGACATTATATGGACGTTTTATATGCTCATGACTTTTGAGTCCATGCTCTGGTGCGAGGGATAGCTCAGTGGTTTGAGCATTGGCCTGTTAAACCCAGGGTTGTGAGTTCAAGCCTTGAGGGGGCGATTTGGGGCAAAAATCTGTCTGGGGATTTGTCCTGCTTTGAGCAGGGGGTTGGACTAGATGATCTCCTGGGGTCCCTTCCAACCCTGATACTCTACTCTTAAAATGTTAACTCTACCAACTAGTTTATTAACAACTGAGAGTTGACCCCGAGAAATGAGCTTTGTGGTGTCACATCAGTTCCCTTTGGAGCTATGTCCAGATCACAAAAAAAACCTCTACAATCGGCACTCTTGTTAGGAGACCAGAAGAGAAGCTGACCATGTTAAATCATTGGCAGGACAGTGTGGAAAAGCTTGCAGTACCACTGCCCCTGCTGTACCTGTTCTCTGGACAAACACGACTAAATCAAGGATGTTAATCTGGTTAAGCCAAAGTACAGTTGCCAAGACATTTTTTACAAGACTGAAAATAAATCATGGATTTCTGTCTGAGATGTGTGGATTTAAAAATCCAGTGGCCATGCAGCAAGATCCACTGCAATGGGGTTACTCAGTGGGCAACGTAAGCTATTCGATGGAGCTCTCTCCTCCACTTCTCTGTTGTGACAACAGCATAGACTTTACACCTCCTCTTCAAGGCTAATAGAGCATATAAAATATCAAAATTACCATTACCAAGGGATCCATTAATAATCTGTGGGTTTCTCCATTACCTATGCAGCAGCTCAGTGCACTGTGGTCCACTGCTCTCAAAATTATAATCTCTCCACCAAATGAGACACAATTAAAATAATACAATATTTGAAAGGAGTTAATGTTCCCATGTGGTGAAATGTTCTTTAAATGTAATTTACCAACTATATATATGGTGGGATTGTTTTAATAAAATACCCAGTGCTACTATGTAAGTACTGTATTGTTTCCCGACACACTCCTATTCTGCACAATTATTCCAGATGTTCCACCCCCCATCTTGTGAATTTTTTTGAGGCCAAAAAAGTTCACAACTTAATAAAATAAAAGCAAATGTTAAGGACTTTTACATTTATTGCATGCGCTCTGGTTATGTCAATCTTCTCTTTACTAACCTGTAACCATATAAATCAAACCCTACGTTATCATGATCCTAAATTGTAATAAAAATAATAATAAAATTACGGAGGTCAAAAACTGTCAAGCACAAGCAAGACAAAATACAGAGATGCAAAAAGTAGTTGAAAAGGCAAAGTGCTTTTGGAAAAATTCAGGTACTGTACTTTCAAGTATATTGCAGCAGGAGGTGGCTGGCTACTGCTGTTTTATTTAATAAGACTCCACATAAATTCCAGCTGCTAACCATGTGATAAGTCCATCTCAGAAAACAAGGGCTTCTATTCTCCTGCCAGTACATGGCCCCAATTTCCATTTACCTTACTGGGAATTATGTCTACACTGAGGGAAGAACAGACCCCAAGGCGCTTTTCCCTGTGTACAGGTTTGATTCTGCATGTAAACTGCATGGCTAAGCCAATCTGAAATCAAACATATGATTAAGAGGTATACTGGACAGGGCCAGATTTACACCTTACACGACCCTAGGCACAGCATCTTCAGCCCTCCCCCCACCTACAGCTCACCTTCGTGTTTCACACAGTTTTGGAGAGGTAAGGCACCCCTAGACAGCCGGCACCCCTAGGCACGTGCCTACTGTGCCTAATTGGAAATCCGGCCCTGATACTGGATCTTGACTACACAACAATCTTCAAACTCAGCTTTTAAATATGAAAAGATTGACTTCTCTGATCATCCTTCTCCTCTCTTCCTCACCCCCATTTCTGGCTTTACTTTTTGTCCCTCTTTTCCACAGGGGGAAAAAAGGGAGGAGGGAGTTAAAGAAAATGAAAGAAAGTGGGATATTTCCCTACCATTTTGCAATGAAGATTTTGGAGGAGAAAATATAAATCCCTTGTTCAAAAATTTTGTTTCATTTAAAATATTTCATTTAATTGAAAAATGTTGATGGAAATGACTTTTTGTGAAAAGTCTTCTTTTGGTCATAAGATCATTTTTTGACACAAATATTATGCACTATATAGTATTTTTAAATCAGAAGAATGGCACAGAATAAAAAACCCCTCACTTTCAGGAGAGAGACAGATATACAAACAGCACTGCATATTACAGTGGTAAAACGTGTTTTTTCACTTGCAGATTTTTAATCTCTTTACAATGTCTCTTAAGAAAACTTAATTTCTACTCTCACAGCCTGTAACCTGTCCTCTGGAGACCTACAGACACACAAGTAGAAACTACATTCAATATCACTGTGCCAAAAATCACTCTCTAAAAAGCAAAATCTATAAAACCATTACAGTGTAAATGTTTAAAAATACAAATACAAATGGCAGACATTTCAAATTATAGGACATTTTATATGTAACTAGTTGGGAGGGAATGGGGCAACTTGGTACAGTGAGTTACTACAGTGGTCTTTCACCTCTGGAGACCTACATTATGGTCACAAATGAAAATTTATCTGGTGGATTTATCATGACCCAAGCTGGCTACTGATGTAATCAAACAGGAAAGGGTGAACCAATCAGTCAAAATAACCAGCCTTGGTCTTCTGTACAAGTCTGAACACAAAATGGACACCACTCCAAGTTCACATTTCTCTAGATAAATCTGAACTACACCACCACTTGCCCATCCATCTTGCCATCAGTTTCAATCCCCAATCCTCCTCCTCCTCCAAGGCCCCAGTACAGTACTGACTGAAGATCTGCTAGCTGTCTGGATCTTGGCTGTTACTAGCATCCCAGACTACTTAGTGAGCTAGCAAATCAGTACTGTGGCCTTGGAAAAAGACCACCAGAGCTTTAGGGTCTGACAAAGGCACAGAAGATGGAGCAGCATTGCATGTTGGACTGGGGATTGAAACTGAGGGCAAGTTGGGAAGGCAGGGCAGTGGTGGTGAAATTCAGATTTTGTTCAGAGTTGCATAAAAAGATCAAGAAGCCCTGGGAGCATGTGAGATTGCAGGCTTTGGAACTTTCCCCGCAGAGGCTGGAAACCAGGGCACTATAACAGGGATGAAACAAAGACCTAGCAAATTTACAGTGAGTAAATTCACTGGGACACAGTAGGGATGCTAAGAGACCTGCTAGGGTATGTCTGTGCTGCAAGTGGCAATGATTCACAGAATCACACCAGCTCAGCTTGCGTTAGCATGCTAAAACGAGCAGTGTGGATGTTGCAGCACGGGTGGTGGTTTGGGCTGAGTCCAAGCCTACCCAAGCCCCTGTATACGAGCTCAGGCATCTAGCCCAAGTCGCCACCAGTGCCGCAACGTCCACACTGCTATTTTTAGCATGCTAGCTCGAGCTGAGCTAATGCGAGTCTGTCCACCCGCACTGGGAATCACAACTCCCAGACATATTCTTAGGTCCCCTGCTTGAAAAGTTTGGAATGGAGAAAATATTAGAATAAAGAAAGAATGAGAAAATTGAAGAGGGTCCACACAGTGAGTGACTCAGGGGTTAGGTGAAAATACCACATAGGTCTGGTGGGAGGAAGAGAGGTCATAAAGGCTTAGTGGAAGTTTGGAGAGACTGCTATAGGTCTGGCTAAGGTTTAAGCAAGAACCTGACATTCTGGATGCTTATACAAACTGAGTTGAACCTTTTGAAATTTTACCTTTGCTAATGACAAAGCCCAAGATCATGTGCTAGAATTTCTATCAAATACTCTGCTTTTCTTCCCCTCACAAAAAATGCACCACCATACCACAGTAATGAAACCAACCTGAAGAAACATAACTAATAATCTATAGCATATTGAAAAATTATTATTTTGCAGTACCATGTAGCACTTCAGGGACTTCTTAGACAAAATTAAATATTGGCAATACAGGTTTAAATTTAGTTCTGGTGCAACTCTAATAAAGTAAAACCTTTCGAGGTAATAAGAGAGCTCAAACTCTGATCGTGTTACTTCTGCAAATAATTCCATCATTATTATTTAAGCAACAGTATGCTAATATCTTGCTAAATAATTATAAGAAATTAACGGTCTATGTGTATGTGAGTATGAGCAGCTGGATTTGGCCTTCAGTGCAAAATTTATCACAGTAAAGAAGACAGTGTTGCAGGTCCTGAGTAGTTCTTATTTATGTGTGAATAAGAGTTGCAGAATCAGGAGGGATATTGTGTTAGTTTTCTGTTTGCCACTCATAACATGAGAGACAGCACTGTAAAATGTGATAAAAGGCTCAGCAATGTCACGGTATTCCATTGACATAAAACATTTTGAGGTAAAGTGTGTATTTTGTTTTAATGGATACTAATATAAATAGATGTGCTTATCATGACGTTAGTTCACTCACATTAGCTTCAATAAAATATTTTTATTGCAAACACTGAGCCACATTCTGTTCTCACTTAAACTGATGTAAATCCAAAATAACTCAATAGAAGTCATTGGTTTACACTGGTGTAAATTTTAGGTTACTTTGGATTTTCATCAGTATGAGAGGAGAATCTGCCCCATGAATCTAAATAGCACTTTAATTTAAACATAGTTTGAGCGGACTGTAATATGACCCTAGAGAATCTCTCTGCATAACAAAGAGTGTGGTAATAATTTAAACTCCTGCATACAGAAAATCCTATTATTTAGTTTTTCATAAGTCAGCCTGATTCACCAACAAACATCCATGAAAAAAAATTGCACATTATCTCAATATCAACCTGTAGTTTTATGGTTTTTTATTTATATTACCCTTGAAAATACACAATTGCCACAATCTCATGTGTCTTCCTCCACATTTTTTAATAATTAAAATTTTGAGAATTTTCATCCCAAAGTGTTTTATAAACTGAAATACCTCGGAACTAACCTACACACTAGTGAAATGCAGCCACTTCTGGGGACAAAATGCAGCAAGAGTTTAATAGCACACAGAAATACTGCACTACAGTTTATGGTAGGAGTTGAAAAATGATAGATCCTTTGAAATTGCAGGAGAAATTTTGTTAGTAAATATGCACACTGAAATCTGGTCAGGATACCCAGACCAATACCTCAGACACTTTAAAACCTGCCATGAAATCATGAGTGCTTAAGAAATAAGATTTAACATATTATCCAAACTATGGCAACTCTCAGAGCACTGTGCTCCCAACACAATGCTGGGTCTCTAATTCAGTACTGACTTGGAAAAAAAACAGTGCCACCTGCTTAATCACCAACACTACTTACTGCAGCATCCACTTATTCCATGGAGGTTTCCAACTACAGTCCTAGCCTACAACAGCTAAACTTGAAAGAGTATGTTTCAGAGTATGGTAATGCCATCTAAAAACCTCATTTTCTCCCTACCCCATCTCTCTCAACTTTTCTCCTTGCTTTGGTGTCAAGAAAACCTAGAGTGTAAGTTTTCCCCTTCATCATTTCCTTTGTGCCCTCCTCCAAACCCTCTCCCTCTAACTAGCTTCTGCTACAAAGCTCAACCATTACTTAGAATTTATTGGCGGTGGTGGTGCGGGGAGAGCGGGAGGAGTTAAGGTGAAAAGGCAATTAGATGCCCAATTCACACTGAATTTTAATGGGAGGTAGGTGTCTCACTCCCATTTGTGCTTTTGAAAATCTCCCCCTACTGGCTCAGAAAACTTCTGTGCATAAGAGGCTAAACAGCAGAGTAATGCAACTGGCATCTGCTGAAGCTAACACGCCTATAGAGATGCAAGAAATTTTTGCAGTGAAACCTAGAAGATTCACCTGATTTAAGTTTCATTACAACTTCACCAAAAGGTTCACTCTTTGTGAACCTTTCTGCAAACCTAGGCCAAATTATGACATCCGGTGAAAACCAGGAAAAACTTAAATGTTTTTTCTTGAAACAGGCAAACCTGGGCAGCTTTGGCATCAAACTCAAAAGGATTTTTGGATCAGAGAGTGAATCGTTATACAAATCAGAAGGCACTATCTCACAGAGGCAAACTGATATGTAGAAATACATATAGAAACACAATGAAGCTATGACAATTTACAACAAATGAGGGTCCACCCAGGCTTTGCCTTCTACCACTCCAGTTTCCTCAGCATGGTTCCTATGTGTGTTTTACTCTTTGTAAGTCCAAAACAGCCCTTTCCTCATAGGTACCATATATCTAAAAGCTGTTCTTCCGTGAAGCCCAAAAAAAGAACTACTGTATTTCTATTATCCATTTGCCTCTCTGGGGTATCGCCTCCTAATCTGCGTAATCTTTCTAATCCAAAACCCTGGGGGCATTTTAGAAGGTAAAGGAGTGATTAGAGACATTCCTGCTGTAATTTATACACTTTGTAAAACCTAACTGTTCTGAATCAACGTTTTCATTTTTCTGAAGTGCCAAGTTTAGCAAGCGTGAAGGCTCACTGGAAGACACATCTGATTGGTCAGACTGTTTAATGAACTACAGACCATTTTAGTGGCGGGGTATACAAAGCCCTTTTGCCCCTTTGTTTTAAAATAAAGTGGAGATTCCCAGCTGGATACAAAGCACTCATTTCTAGCCCTGGAAGGTCCCAAGACAATGGATCTTGAGGTATGGAAACGTGGCTTAAGTATTTTTCATTTTTGTTGAAATTTTTCTTCAACTGAAAATCATTTTTCAGCTGAATGTTTTTGGTTGCTGGAAACAAACAAACCAAACAGCTTTTCTAATGAAATCCTGACAAATTTAATTGAAAACCAGTCTTCTTCCACTGAAATTTCCATTTTGGTGAATAAACTTTGAACACACTACCAGTTCCAATTTTAAGTCATTTTTCAAGGTCTTTATAGCTGTCTCCAAGTTCTGAAACATTGGACCCATGGAATGAAAGCACCTGTTTCTACTGATGGATGGGTACAAATATAGTCTCAATAATTTGTTTTTAAAACCTTTAAAATATTTGAGAAATATTTTTTCTATGTATGCCACATGTGTTACAGAC
Organism: Mauremys reevesii; assembly: GCF_016161935.1. NCBI lineage: Eukaryota > Metazoa > Chordata > Testudines > Geoemydidae > Mauremys > Mauremys reevesii. The sequence continues at coordinate 169,190,203 of NC_052624.1, read as the reverse complement.
TACATGGAATCAGAAATATAGGGCTGGAAGGGACCTCAAGAAGTCATCAAGTCCAGCCCCCGCACTGACACAGGATCAAGTAAACCTAGACTATTCCCAGGAGGTGTTTGTCTAACCTGTTCTTGAAAACCTCCAATGATGGGAATTCCACAACCACCCTTGGAATCCCATTCCAGAGCTTATTTATTCTTGTAGTTAGAAAGGTTTTCCTAATATCTAACTTAAATACCCCTTGCTGCAAATTAAGCCCACGATTACGTACAGTGTGGTATAAAAGTTTTATCAGCACTTGCTTGGAATGAGCTGCATACTTCTCACATGGCTTTGCCACTCATAAGTAATGTGGCCATCTTAAATTCATGCCAATAAAAATCATATTACATCATCGAGTATTAAACACACACACAAACACACACACACACACACACACACTGAAAGGGAAAACTTTGCAACCTCTCAGGCACTGCCAGTTTCCATAAAGCAAGCAGAAACTAGTTTGAATGAAAAAAATATTTACATTATATATGTATAAATACACACAGAGAGACAGGCCTAACAGGCATATCTCAAACTAACATGCAGGAAGTATATATATTTTATGTTTTTGCTTTAGGTATAATATATTTTTCTTTCTAACTATAGAACAGCTGAAATCATGTATCCTTACCCCAACATAATTTCATGCCTAATTTATGGAAAGAGAATACCAAAAGACCTTCTGGGGGTGGGGGTGGAGGTGGAAGGTAGTATAACATTAGCACAGGAACCTGCTACTCTGTTGTTTGGCAAGGAGAGCAGCCTGTGCAATTTCTACCCTACAGTGCATCACAGTGAGATTCCAGCAAAAACATATGTTATGGGGTGGGGGTGGAGGGGGCAGGGAGGGAGGAGGGGAGGGATGGGTGTTGAACTGAATGAACTTACTGTTACCTTTTTTTTTTTTGCTAACATAAGTCTTCTTTTTCCTGATACTGTCTGAATTTGAAACATCTAATTTAATCCATTGAAGGGCCCAGTCTTCCTTTTATTTCCTGTCTGTACTGGAGCAGTCGCCTGTTTCAATTATGACTTTCTCCAGCTCCTACATTTTTCGTGCTCCAGCTGGCTCAAAGTGCACTTCCTTGGAAGGTAAAATGCACTAACTGTGCTGATCGGAGACTGATAGCTGGAAAGCCACAATATTTAATAGCTGAGCTGATAGGAGGGGTTAAAAAAATCCCAACACTACTTTTGAGCCTAAACAAAAGGATATTATATAGCTGAGTGTTCAATTAAGGCCCCATTAAAATAATACATAGAACTGCAGACTGCTTACATACATTCATGGTAAATTTCATCCACTTCTATGTATGTGTGTTAAATGCTTCTTTCCTGCTTTTCAGTCAGTTACTGCTGATTTGGGACTAGCTCAGTACAATTATTTCAAAGAACAGGATTGTGGGATTGATATGGCACTCTTGCAAAACCCTGGCCTGCTAAAAATAAGACTGTTTTGTAGTCAAGACGGCAAAAAAGTCTCTGGGCGGTAAACACCAGTCAATGTATTTTTTTTTCTGCTTTATGAAAACCACAAATCTTTTTTTTCCCCTTCCTCCTTACTCACAGGGCAGTTTAATTACAGTTTAATCTCTTTCAGTAAGCACCCCTTGAGACCTTATTGTCCAAGCACTGTATTATCAAGGCTACAGCTACAATTTACTACAGTAGGCAGGGGCTCTCTTAAGGAAGGGCAGAAGGTACCCCACCAAAAAAAGTTCAGTTGCTTTATTACTAAGAGTGCAAAGCTTTAGTAGACCCTAGAGATACCAGTTCAATAATTAGAGAAACACTACAGAGGTGTTGATCAACACTTGCCCTGTCTAACTCTGCTATGTCAGGAAATCTGAATGAAAACGTTAAGTTAACAAGGTTGCTCAGTACTCCAGTTGCAGCTAGTATTTGGTTACACATTAGGGGAAATGGGGGTGGGGAGGAGGTTAACGAAGAAACAAACCAGCTTGGTGCACATGAAAAAAACCCACCCTATAGACGCGCTGCATTGCAAGTCTGTACAAAAGATCTACATGTGCCAACAACTACCTCAATCAAAGAAACACAAAAGCTTTGTAGAGTTTTTAAATCAATTTTAAAATGCTTCCCTGAGATGTGTGGATAACTAAGGTGGTGGAGTCTGAATTTGATTACTTCTGAACAACATCATGTAGGGCATATATTAGATGGGCTAAATTCTCTGATTGACAGTGGGGCAACTGCTCTAAAATCAATGGAACAGAAGGGAGAATGTGGCCCTAAATCTGAAATGACTCAAGCTACTGAAAAAAACAGGGCTGCCTGATCTTTCAGGTATGGGTTTAACGATGTGTTTGTACAGATGATTAAATTAAGTCCCAGATGTATTGTAGACAAAGTGTAGTGAAATCTAAGTCATGTGTTACTAATGTCCAGATATGATATTTTTCCAATTGTTTTAAGTTTAAAAAAAACTCACCCCAAACTCAAATCCCCATGTACTCATTCACAACTGTTTACTGTATGTTAATAAGAAGTTGTTGCCAACTGCACAGATATGATGTGGTATGTAGCCACTGACCTAAAGGGAATATTTATGTCTTTGCTGCATAGTAGGTTATGGTTATGGCTATCAAGCTGTTTTATTTACTGATTTATTCACCCAGAAGGATAGATATAATATTTTTCTAAATCTGTTTTCTATTAACATTTTTCCCCCCCGTGGCCACCTCCTTTAGATTCTTAGAATGGATGGAGTCTCTTCTTTTCTTAGCTACAAACTAAGGGATACTGTACATTAAAAAAAAAAAAGTCCCTCATCCTCAAGGCAATGACCAAGGCACAGGATATCCTGGTTAATGCTAATGGGGAAAGGAGGTTTGCTGATTTTCACAAACCTTTCATTCTACTGGTGCCATTTGAACTAATTTAAGACACAGCTTCCTTTTTCTTTGCAGCCAGAAAAAAATTAAAGAAGTCCTCTTGAGAGCAAAGCAACCACAGAAGGAGGGAGAATGCAACTAAAGATGTACTCTCAACAATAAACTGGACCATGTTTATAACACACAGAGATCTGCAGGGGCTCAAGATATACAGATGTTCTGAAATCTTAGCTTCCAAAATCCAGGTCTCCTTCAATGGTCCCAGAGACTGTAGATTAAGCTAACTGCCAAGTGCCTACTGAAGGAATTATACTTTTAACTATTAAGCCAGTAAGAGCAAGATTTTTAAAAGCACCTTGTGATTTTGGGTGCCCAAGATGAGGCATCTTAAAGTCAGATCTTTCTAAGGTGTCTTAAAATTAAGCACCCAAAAATTAAGGCATCCACAGTAACTATCACTTCTGAAAATCTTGGCCTAAATCAGTACAGAATTTCTTTTAACTTTAAAAAACACCCATTAAAAATCTGGTGACTACTCTCCTATACCATTTACTATTCTATAAATATAGTATTAAAAAAACCCCAAAAACTGAAACCATAACCTTTCCTCTACAAAAAACAGGACAATCTCTAATAAATAAAAAATTAATTATATAAACCAACCCAAAGTGTATCTGCATATATTTAAATGCAGTCAATTATTCTGAATTTGTAATGATCCACGGATTTTTGTTAAATTACTCTGGATTTACGCAGCTCTGAGATCAGATTTTGGCCCACTACATTCCCCCCCAATAAACCGTTTGTACTTCTTGCATAGACCTAATACATAAATGGCAAGATGAAATCAGTGACAAACACAAGTGAGCTGGAAAACCGATTGGACAATCTTTGGTCTTTTCCATTGATGATCCTGTGAGCCTGGTTCACCTCTTGTTTGCAACTGTTTTACATTGGTATAATTCCACTGACTTCAGTGGTCTCACTAGTTGAAATGAGAAGATAATCACAGATTACAATTGTAAAATATATATTACATTTAAAATATTTTTGCCTTAAGACAAATGGCTGTGAAAGAAGATGACACACATTTACATTTATACACACTTATACAATGACATCACATTCCTTCTCTTTGGTGTTCTAAGGCAAACACTTCTAATATTGCATTCCACTAATTTAACAACACAAATGAGTAAGACAAAAATAAAAAATAAAATTTAAAAATAAATGACTAGTTCAAGAACAATATTTGATTCATGACATCTAATCTCAGGAAAACTGCACTCAGAGTAATTTTTTACCCTTTCCCTATCTTCTTTTTTTAATCAAGATTTTTTTTTTTTTTACCTGTGTAAGCCATTAACATTTCTGCCATTTTCTCCACTGCCTAGCTTTACTATATGGCATGCCTCATAAAACAAAGATTTAAGTCTTCTCAGAATAAATGCATTTTATTTCTCTCTGCTCCACCCCTCACCTAAGGTTTTCACTATAAATGGCTGGTTACAACCCAATCAAGAGCATAAAAGCAATTGAATAAATAAAACTATGAAGTAAGTGTAAAATATTAGTGTCCAGACATGCAAGATGTATGCAGTTACTATGAAACTTCCACAGCTGCATGGGCCTGGAACTCATGTGGTGCCCCGGTTTAACAGGACCCATTACCAATAAGAGTTTTATTTGCTTAATAAATTACATTCAAAAGCACAATAGTCCGGGCTCTTAGCTGTAAAATTGCCAAACATTGTCAATGACCGCTCTCTGGTTATAAATAGTAAAATAATGTACAACTCATTAGATTTTTGATTCCCTGTGCAATTCTTTCTAACCATTACTCAGAAACATAAAAAGTGACTCTACATGACATTTTATAGAGGTTATAAATTGCTATAAGGAGATGACATGGGATAAATTTGTAGGCAGGGTGAGGGGACCCAGCCAAGGCAAATGTGTAAATTAAGCGTTAGGGCAAAGCGTGGGACTATGTGAAACAATACTGAAATCATAAAGATATACAGATAAGAATTAACTGCAGCAAAAAGAGGTTTATAGTGATGGAAAAACCACTAATAGAACTTTCTATCGAAGATAGATAAGTTAACTGTCACTTGTGGTACATTAAAATAACTGAAATTCTAATCCATTTCAAGAGACTTTAATGTCTAAAAGTAAGATTAATTAATCCTGAAAAGCATTTTACAATATCCATTTCATTTGGATGAGCCAAAAATCAAATGATTTTCTATTTATTTTCCTAGATGACTTCTGGCAACTCCACAGTGATTTTATTGGAGCACAGGGAAGAAAAATTTCTTTAGACAATATTCCCAGAAAATTAATCAAATCTTTTCTTTTTTAAAAAAATTAAACCAAAACAATTGTATAAATACATATGAATGCTTTATACCATAGGTTTAAATGCTAAATTAAAATATAATACAGCACCTTGAACCGGCACAACACTGTAAATGCCAAATACAAATGCAATACTAACTAATTGCAGTTCCGTCCCCTACCATGAGGAAATTAAAGAGAGGTGATATTTTTCTTTATCTGTATATTTAGTTCTCCGAGACACACATCCCTGAATCCAAAAAAATACAGCTCAGCTATTCCACCATGTTACAGAGGGCTTGGCCCTGCTAGACGCTACGTGCTTCGTGGGAGCAGCAAAGAAACTTTAAATTCCAAGGATGATATCATGACCCCATTAAACTCAATGGGAATTTAGTGGAGGAATTAGTGAATTGAGTGGAGGAGCTCAGATCCTTGAAAAAGCTGCTCAGCCACTTGCAGTAGAGAGCCAAACCTGCATTTGGTTCTCATTGGCCATTTCACATTGACTTTACCTAACGAATTGCAAGGCTCTCCATGATAGCAGTTAAATTGACTTCCCATGCCTCTCTCAGAAGACCTTAAAAAGAAAGACTTTGTCTGCTCTACATAAACAGTAACGGACGCTCTTTGCTGGTGTTAAGGCTTGCCTTAGGGTGCCTCTAGCCAAATACTTCCCCTTTCTCAACCCTGTGCAACATGCTTTGCAGTAGTTGTCCACCTGAGCCACCCTCCACCCCATAAATAAGGTACCTACATATTTCATTGCTGAAGTGATATCTGGATGCATACAGCTAGTAAGAAATTTGGGGAATCATTGAGACACAGTATATAACTGTAAGATGTTTTCATACATATCATTCACAATGGGGTCTCAGTCTCCTTTGGGTCCTCTAGGCTCAACCACAATGCCAATTATACAGTAAAAGCAAGATACAGTCTCCTAAAAGAGGACATCAGATATTAAACTGACTGTACAATAGATCTTAGTTATTTCAAGATTCAAAAATAAGCTTTACAAGGGCATTTAGAATTAGGGTAGGATTCTGTTCCCCCACCCCACCCCACCCCAAAACCATGGAAGTGGTCAGAGTGTGTGAAATTTGCTTTTCAGGCTGATCAGTTTTGTTTCATTATTACCCTGCGCTCTCTGTCTTTTGTTGTATCCATCTCTTGCCTCTTGTCTTATACTTGATTGTAAGTTCCCCAGGGCAAAGACGATCATTTTATTATGTATTTGTACAGCACATAGTATAGGGGAGTCCTAATCTATGATTGGGGATCTCACACAGAGCCACAATATGAAAAAACTCAAACAAACAAAGCAGACATTGCCCTAAGAAATGAGAAGTATGTGGAATGGGAACTAAATTACCTATTCTCATCTGGAGTCATGCCCCTAGAGCAGAAATCTTAATTCTTAACAAGCTAGTATAATTGGTCATCTTTTATATTCGGATATGAAGAAAAATGTCTTAGTTGATGTAGGATCCAACAGATGATTTGCAGCATGAGATTTATTCCACGAAAAGAAAAACAAAATTCCAAACGTCTTTGTACAACCTGGGCCATTTTTCTACCCTCACATACATGCCATGATTCCACTGAAATCCAAGGGAGTAGCATATACGTGTCTGAGGATAGCATCTGACTCCTATATATGCAGAATCTTTCCAAGATTTTAAAAGATTATTGATAAAATTCTGGTAGTATCTAGCAGATTGAAGATTTAACCAGTTATTTTTTTCACATCTGGATAAATAAGCAGGGGTCTGCCTCAATGAGTTCTGGAATATCAGTACCTTCCAGAGTTTGTTGATTGACATCTCCTTCATTTGTGAAAAGCATAGTCTGTTGGGCCATAAGTAGCTATAAATATGATTTTTGACCTGTCTTTTTAATATTCCTGGCTCCTAGCCACCTGGATTTGAATAAATCAGTCACCGGAAGATTCCACATTTGTTATTTGAATAAACATCTGTTGGTTAAGTTTCCATTATCCCGGGAGTAAGGTCTGGCTGCTCAACCAATCAATTTGGTGGTATGGTTTCCTTTGTATGCAAATGCAAATTGCATTTATTAGCTTGTTTTTTTCTCCCTAGCCGTGGTAGAATCCACCCTGCTCCCTGACATAAGTTGAAATGCTCGCTGTCCCTTGATTGCTGCATAACTGAAGTCACGTTACTCTCTAAGAGGATTGCTGGGTCTACCATTAGCTTCCTGACAATTGTTTCTTCATCATCAAGTACAGAGCTTTTGGTGGTTGAGCCTAGAGGACCCAAAGGAGACTGAGACTCATTCTGTGGAGAAAACCATTCCATTTTCAATTACGTTGGTCAGAGTAGAAACTTAAGAGTATCTACCACTCTCAATCTGCCTTTATGACCACTGCTATGTCTACTCTTCCCCACTCTTCTTTCTCCATCTTCCTCCCCCCACCACCTCACTTACTCTGTCCCATTTTTGTCTCTCTCCTTTTTTTATCCTCTGCATTTCTCTCCTGTAGCAGTTCCCAGTTTTTCTTCTCCCCTATTCTGCACTTTTACCTCCTTCCCATCCCACTTATTAAAAACAGTCAATAATGAAATAGTTAATATTGACATTTAATTTTTTGTTGTTAGGCTTTGAGTTAACACCCTGAAAAAGAGAAAATTGGGGCAGCGCATTATCAGTTATACGTCATTCACATGTGGATCACAATACATTATATGGGTATTTGACATCACTGGTCCAGACTTCCCTCATAACAAACTCTGATCTGAGCCCGAGGGGATAGAAGAGCACAGTTATCTAAACGTGAAGTTATCCCCTGTGCATAATGCAGTACATGACCTATATACCACTAAAGTCTCACTTAAACCCTATTTTGAGGACATCAGCTGTGCTGGCCCTCTGAGAAAAGCTTTAAGGGCCAGAATTGGCAATTTTCTTATTATACTCTTAGGACTGATATGGTCATACCTCGAGAGTCTGTACCTTGTGCCAGGCTGTGACTGTTGGCTGTCATGTTACTTGTAATATGCTTGCCAGTTTGAGAACTCTCCTGTGATGTACGGAAATAGGACTAAACCTTTGGATGTGAGAAATTCTTTTGCTGCAGACAGTGAAATCTCCTGATATCCTGTGGCTCTTTTCCAGATTTATAATGATGCTGCAGTACTCATGTATCTGAACTGCCAGAATGCCTTCTTATATAAGTCTGCTTTGACTAGGACAATGTCCAAATAATGAAATGTGTGATTTTCCTCTCAAACAAGGCAATGTTGATAATTCTAAGCCTGAAGAAAAACTTGTTTTATACCTCCTTTTATGAAAAGCTTCTATTAAAAAAAAATCAACTATGGGCCCAATTTTGCAACCGCATCTCCATGGGTGGAGTCCTCACAATGGGATTCTACATGGGCACAGGGGTCTGCCTGCATGGATGAAATTGCAGGATTGGGGCCAAATGTCTACAATACAAAATTTGTGCCATCTATTAGTTTATCGAAATAATGAACTCTGATCTGAGCCCGAGGGGATAGAAGAGCACAAATCAATAAACTGAAATTCAGTAAAGACAAGCGCAAAGTACTACATTTAGGAAGGAAAAATCAAATGCACAACTACAAAACAGAGAACAACCAGCTAGGTAGTACTATTGTTGAAAAGGATGTGGGGGTTATATGGGATCATAAACTGAATATGAGTCAGCAATATGATGCAGTTGTGAAAAAGGGGTGTGTTAACAGGTGTGCTGTACATAAAGAACAGGAGGAAACTGTTCTGTTCTACTTGGCACTGGTGGGCCTCAGCTAGATTACTGTGTCCAGTTCTGAGTGCCACAGTTTAAGAAAGATGTGGACAAACTGGAGAGAGTCCAGAAGAGAGTAATAAAATGATAAAAGGTTTAGAAAATCTGAGCTTTGAGGAAAGGTTAAAAAAACTGGAAATGTTTAGTCTTGAGAAAAGGAGAGAGAGAGAGAGAGTGTGTGTGTGTGTGTGTAAACCTGATAATAGTCTTCATATATGTTAAGGGATGTTATAAAGAGGACAGTGATCAATTGTTCTCCATATCCACTGAAGGTAGGACAAGAAAGAGTTGGCTTAATCTGCAGCAAGTGAGATTCACCCCCCACCCCCACCAGGAGGGGGACATGCTGTTTTCACCCCCACTGGCCCACACCACCACCCCATCCAGAAGCGGGAGAAGCTTCCACGGGAAAGAAGCTGCCTGCATGGAAGCTGCCTAGCTGCCTCTGGAACCTGGCCTGGAGCATGAACTGCTGGAGCCGGAGCTGCGTTTTGTTCACAGATACGAACATTTCGAAGTTACAGATAACCTCCATTCCCATGAGGTGTCCGTAACTCTGAGGTTCTACTGTAGTTAAGCACAGGAACAGGCTTTCAAGGGAGGTTGTGGCATCCCTGTCATTGGAGGTTTTTAAGAACCGATTTGACACACATCTGTCATGGATGGTATAGGAATACTTGGTCCTACCTTAGTGCAGGATTCTGGACTAGATGACCTCTTGAAGTCTCATCCAGCCTTACATATCTCTGATTTTACCTCTTCTAAAGAAGAGCAATGATATTTCCATTTATATTTAAATGAATTTCTTCTTCTGTGGTAAAGGAGGGACTGAGAACAAGCAACTCCTGTACGTTCAGTCTCCCTCATTCCTTTTATAGTCAAATATTTACTTTCTGGAGTTCCTTGGAGGAAGAACTGTATCTGAAAATATCTGCAAAAATCAAGTCAGGAGTTCACATTTCATTTTGGTATTTGAATACATCTGGTCTGAGAAAGCAAGTAGTAGCCTGAAAAAAATGGGTAAGTGCATCTGTATGATGATTGAAGCAAGCCCCTAAGGGACATTTGTGGCCTGTGGTTGAGAGGGATTCTTCTCCATTTGAGGTTCCTCAGATTCATGGCCTAATGTGCTTGTCTGCAGGAAGAGAGCTGGATCCAACTTCAGCTAATGGCTGCTTGTCACAGTTTCAGAGATGCAGCCAACAACTCTGGCTTTCTAGATGGGCCACACATTTCCTGTCATGCACATTAATTTTCTTTCTGGCAATTTTTGTTATGATGGAGAAAAGAACAGTTCAATAACCAGACAATTATCTGAATTCCGAAACTGACTAACCAGACCAAAGCGAAATTAGAACGCCTTACCACCAGCAATGAATTTTGCAAGCCAAATTCTACTTTAAGCACTATGGCCATATGGGCTAAACTGCAACTAAGGCTTACTGCCAGCTGGCCTTGTCATCACTTTCACTTAGCCAGGGCCTATGCAGTAGAGAAACAGACAGCTGATAAATAACAAAAAGAATGAGAGGACCTATTATCCCAGCAAATGAATTTTTTCCGACCAAAGAAATTGACATTTTCCTCTTTGAAGGAAGCAGCAGAGCACCTCTGTTTCAGGCTAGGAGAATGAGTAAGTGGGGAAAATATCACAGTGCAACTAAGTATATCAGATGTGAAGAGTGGTGCCAAACACGTCTCTGTGACGTGGCATGACGCTGCCATAGATATCTCGAGGAAATCCTTTTCTGACCATATACTAGCTCTTCAAATTAGCTCTACTTTAAACAAGGCCAGGAGGCTGGATGAGTTAAAGGTAGTAAGCTGAGTGGCAAATTCTGCCCTCATTTATAGTCAGAGCAGCAAAACACATTTGTAGGCGTGTTGCAGTCAACAGGTCTACTCACAAGTTCAAGGGCTTTGCTGGATCATAGCTGGAGTCCTCTGCACTTTGCACGATGGATCCCTTACAGTGACGCCCAGATGTAACTGTACCTTGGCATACTGACACAATCATAAGACAGACTTCTAGCTATCTTTACTGACATAAAAAGCAGTGAAGGCATTAGGAGGTGGATGATAGTTTTGGAAGATGATGGTTAACTGTTTAATTGGTCACTGCCATGTGCACAGCTATCAGACCTCTGTGTCCTTGACCAGACTTCTTTCTCAAAAATGCTTTGACATGAGAGTTCACAGCATGGGAAGAAATAAAGGAGAAACCGAGCCGACTTCTAAACCCAAATTCTTAAAAAGCCTGCTATGGAATGAAACTTTGTCTCCAAAGTAGCCCTGTTCATTAGTTTTTCTACTTTCCTACAGCTTGAAGTAATGATGTGGGAATGTCTAGTGTTGTTCAAGCTGTTTGGATGTACGTTTAGTGGAACATTAATATTCATCACTCAGCAAAAATGGGGCCGCTGAGAAAATGTTTAAAAAGATGGATTGAACTAGAATCTGCTTTTATGTATTTAGCATTATTTAAAATGTGCTCGTTCACGGTGTACACACAGCAAGAAAATGAAGGGCCAGGGGCAAAGTGGCTAGAGATAGCTAGTGGAGAATTCCTTGCTGGCAGAGGCATCTCTATGCCTCCCTCTAGCTGCTGACCCATCATCCCCAGTGTGAGGGAAGGGAGGGGACCTGGTACACAGAGCTCCACTGTTGCCAGTGGTGAAAGTTGGGGAGGGCGCGTTGCTGCACTAACTTGTGGAGGGAGGCTGGGAAGCTGAGGATCAGAGAGTTGCAACTGGCTCCCTGTAACCATCCTTCTCAGTCAAAGTGGGGAATCAGAGCCAAAAACTTTGACTCTTACTAAATCAAGGACCTGCTCATGCTCCCATCTAAGTACGATGAGAGTTTTGTGACTGACTTCAGTAGAAGCAGGATCAGGTACTTAGTCATAATCGTCCATTCAAAATTAACAGAAATCACCTCAGCAATGGGCTGAATGTAGAATTGAGACATTAAAATGATAGAATACCAGATTCTGATACTCTTACTCATGGTGATAGTTCTTTATCCCACTGAACCCAATGGGACCACTTATGGAGTAAGGTGCAACTCAGTATCAATCAGCTTATATCAGAATCCGTCCCTTAAAAATTACTCTGGTATCTTTTTAGAAACAGAAAACTTAACAAGAAGAAAACATTGGTGGAATCATCAAATATAATTGCTTTTTACTCCCTTTGTTTCAAGTTTCCCCTCAAAATATCGCTCACAAAGATTTTCTCTGTTACAAGCTGATCAGCCCTTGAATAATCATTAAAATGGTTCAATACTTCAAACACATCACACTACTTTTATAAGTGAGTAATTTTTCAAATGTGTATAATGTCATTCATTGTGCAGGAGTCATCATACCCTTTGACCTCAATGTATGAAGGATCAGAGCCCCAAAGTGTCCTTTAATTGAACAGTTGCCATATTTACATTTCTTACGTAAAATAATTTACCATCGGAATTCTTTTTTCTGTGGTTTATAAATTGAGTAGAAATAATAACTCTTATTAAATGTGGCATATTAGGTCTTAACTTGGAGTGGATTTTTATATTTGAAAACATGTTTTTCATTTCTTATTTGTATGGATAAAAGGTTGCCACAAATATTGCTAATTTTGAACGCATTGCTTTTATTTTGCAACAGTAAAACTTGACTCAATACCCATATATCAACAAAAACAAGTTTTTTTTCAAGTAAAATTGGGCAAGCATTTAACTCCTAATGCATTATAAGTCCTTTTGGCATTCTGAAGGGAAAATGTTTAAATAATTATGATACAAAATGATGGAAATTTACCGCTGTGTAAGCTCAGTAACAAGTATTTTATTTATTTTTGTAATGTAAGATCAAAAAAGTTTGTGTACACTTAAATAGAAACTGATGTGACAGACTGGAACAAAAATAAGTTTGTCTAGCCCAATCGGTAGATTATTTGCAATTAATTATGTGAGAGTAATATAATTCTGTTCAAATTTGGAATTACTCTGTGCATTTCGAAAGCCGGATTCTGCATTTACTCATGTGAGTAGCTCGCTTGACTTCAGTGCATTGGTGGGCAGTTGAATTCAACCTCAATAGGACTACTGCTGAGAAAGTCCTCCTGCATGACAATATAAGGCTCCGACTCAGGAAAGCACTTAAGCACATGTTTAACGTTAAGTGCTTTCCTGAACAGGGATGTTTTCCTGAATGAGAGCCTAACCAATTGGCCAAGCTTGAGTAGATCAGATGAATGATGGTCCAAAGACCAATATCGGAACTTAAAGGTTTATTAATATGGTGCAATGGGTACAGACTGTATACTCTCTCTAGTCTAAATCAGGGGTGGCCAACTTGAGCCTAAGAAGGAGCCAGAATTTACCAATGTACATTGCCAAAGAGCCACAGTAATATGTCAGCAGCCCCACATCAGCTGCCCCCTCAGCCCCCGCTCCCAGTGCCTCCCACCCATCGGCAGTTCCCTCCCTCCCCGCACCTCCCGATCAGCTGTTTCATGGCATGCAGGAGCGAGGGCACGGCTGCTCAGGGGAGGGGGTGGAAAGGGGTGGAGTGGGGGCAGGGCCTGCGGCAGAGCCAGGGGTTGAGCAGAGAGCACCCCCTGGCACATTGGAAAGTTGGAGCCTGTAGCTCCAGCCCAAGAGTTGGTGCCTATACAAGGAGCCGCATATAACCTCTGAAGAGCTGCATGTGGCTCTGGAGACATAGGTTGGCCACCCCTGGTCTAAACAATTACTGCAGCCATCACTTGCAAGAATTATTCTCATTTCCCATGGGTCACAGGGTGCTCCATTCACTGCCAATCTGGCACCTTCTATGGGACTCTGGAGATTAGCTCTTGAGGCCAACGCCCCTGTCCGCGGTTTGCACGCCATCACACTGACTCTGGTCTGGAGCTCTTCTCGCTCCAGGTTCCACAGCATCTCTTTGTGCTTTAGCCCTCAGACTAGGTCACTCAGTTCAGTCCATCAACAGTCCTAGTCTTCCCCGTTCATTGCTCCAGTCCCTAGTAGGGGTTCCCCTCAGTGGCTGGTAGGGGAACCCGGACCTGCCCATTTCACCAGGTTTCAGTCCAGGGACCCTCAGTTCAGCAATTCTGGGCTTTCCTCTCTGCCTTCAATACTCCTTCCCTGGACTGCTTCCTACTACTCTGGTTTCCCTTCTCTCTCCAGCTCCAAGAATCCTCCTCCTCCTCCTCCACCCTCTTTCTAGGGAGTGACTGCTGCCTGCCTTCCTGCAGCCTTGTTCCACAGTCCCAGTCTGTAGCCATCTACCTGGCTTTATAGGACCCATCTGTTCCTGCACAGATGCACCCACTTGCAATCACTGAGTTCTCTGCTCCCTGGCTCCTCCTCCAGGTGCAGCCTGGGCAGTTGATTGGCCTACCCAGCCACCTTAACCCTGGTCAGACCTGTGTGGGGTGGACACCTCATCACATAAGCCTCCTGCTCAAAACTCCTATTTGGGGGGTCGCACAAGTATCACCTCCTCTGCTTCTCACACAGTTGGGCTCACAGGACAACCCTTTCCTGCTTTGTATCACCCACCATGAGAAGAATTTCCCCTTCTCCTCCATGGTATCTTTCAGTTTTTCCTGCTCTGATTCCAGGTTTTGCACAGCCTCCTGCAAGGCCTGCTCTGCAGCTACCAGCCTCCCCAGCAGCTGCTCCACCTCCTCCAATCAGTCCTCCTGTACCCTCACTCTCAGAGTCTGAGTCCCCACCATCTTATGATTCTTCTCAATGTTTATTTCTACATGCTCCAGCTTCCTCCCCCCAGTTTCACCTCACCTTCTCCCTGTGTCTGATTCATGGCTTTCTCCCCCGACTTCTCTGGGCTTCTTACAGGCCCCTTTCTTCTTTCCTTTCTCTGTGCGGGCAATGCCTCTTTATATGGCCCTTCTTCTCATGCCCAAACAGGTGTTTTCTCATATCCAACCACTTATTGGGTCGGGCTCCCTTGGCCCTTGCCTCAGTCCTTACCTCCTTCTTCCATTTACATAGGGACATCCCTCTTCAGGTGCCTCTTGTTCCCACAACTGTAACACCTGTGGGGTTGGGCCTCTGGCCTCCCAGCTCTGGAGCGCCTATTCCATTCCTGGCCCTGCTGCCTTCTTCCACTTCCCGCATATAGAATCCTGCACAAACACTGCTGTTGACCAGCTACCCTCAACAAATAGTTCTGGAAGTACACCAGGGCTTCCCACAGTCTCTGCTGGTTTTCAGTGATCTGTCCCTATGAGGCATGGATGTGCCCCTGTTGCTTCTCAGCTCCCTTCTGTGGGAGTGACAACTCTGGCATCAGCACTGAGAGGGGATAACTTCCATCAGCATGAAACACCTGTACAATAGGCATCTCTATCTTCACTCCCCAGGGGGTCCCTTCTCAAATACGATCCTTTTTCAGCAGGGTTCAACAGCCTTACAGTCTCTTCACCTCTCCTTGTATTGGGGCAACAGTGTGCCAGCATTCTCCACCACATTATCATGGGCTGCTCCACTCATCTCTGGGCTTTCACCTCCTGTTGGTCACTCCAGTGATTAGCTCTTGAGGCCAATGCCCCCATCTGCGGTTTGCACGCTGTCACGCTAACTCTGGTCTGCAGCTCCTCTTGCTCCAGGACCAGCAGCATCCTCTTTGTGACTTCGCCCTTCAGCTAAGTCACTCAGAGTTCCCCGTTCTGGGGTTCAGTCCATCAACAGTCCTAGGTAGTCTTCCCATTCACAGCCCCAGAGCCACTTCCTCAGTAGCTGGTAGGGGAACTCAGGCCCATCCTCTTCTCTGGGTTCCAGTCCAGGGACCCTCAGCTCAATAGTTCTGGATTTTCCTCTCTCTGCCCTCACTACTCCTTCCCTGGACTGCTTCCTACTACTCTGGTTCCCCTTCTCTCTCTGGGTGTACCAGCTCCAAGAACCCTCCTCCTCCCTCTTCCCAGGGAGTGACTCCTACTTGCCTTCCTGCAGCCTTGCTCCGCTGCTCCAGTCTGTAGCCCTCTACCTGGCTTTTAGGTCCCACCTGTTCCTGCACAGGTAGGTCTGCTTGCAATCACTTAGTTCTCTGCTCCCTGGCTCCTCCTCCTCCCCGGGTCAGTCCTGTGCAGGCTGGACACCCCATCACATCATGTAACAATTATGATGTTCTCTTTAGGAAGACATGGCTTATGTATCAGTACCCATTAGGAGTGTGAACGTTCTCCTTTCATGTGTTTTTGACAAGAATTAACAGATGTAAATAAGTAAGCAACAGGGAATGGCACGGTCAGCTTAATGGATGATTGGGCTCAGTACATTTTCCTGATCAATACAAATAGGGCCAAATTTATTTGGAGTTGAGAGAGGTTCAAAACCAGATTCTTCACAATGTGTAATGTCTTGAACCAAAATAGCCTCTTAATGATTTGTTTTCTCCCATTTTACCACAAAATGCAACACAACTGACAAAAGAACTACTCTTCTCCCAACTATAATAACATGTTATTCAACAGTCATGTAAGCGGAGCAGCAAACCGACTTGCTAGAGATGAAAAAAATGAATTCCTCAGTAAAATGTCCATGAAGCAATCATTTTTCTTGTTCCATTTCCAAGTAGTAAAATATTTCAAGAGGCCCACAGTTTTGCCAGCCTCACTACAGTAACATGCCTATGAAAGGAGTTATGGTTTACTCTAACATGGGTAATTGAAAACATTATCCAGAAAAACATATGAAAATTACAAACGGAAGTTCACTGCAGGGCATTCACTTCGTAGCAGAACAAACAATTTAACATTCTCTGCCCATTTGAGGGTAAATTCCTCATGATCCAATGCTTGTAAGTGGCACCAATAGCCCTGCTGGTAAATGCACTGAACATTAATATTCAGCTGTATCTGTCAGCTTTGGGTTCTGAAGGGCATTATGGCTCCAATCTTATGTAACAGAACCAGGGCTGGATTCTGGCACAGACTTATAACTAGACGACTGTACTACAACCATACACTGAAAGTATGTTATGATGAACGCACAGATCCGAAGACACATTCGCTTCTTATAGATGTATATATAAGAAGGCAAAATAAAAAAAAAAAAATGTTAGAGGTGAGCCTGAAAGAAAACCAGAGATCCCAACTCCCCCGGTCTTTCAGGAAGTACGCATCAGAATAAATTCTTAACTTCACGCTGGTTACTATTTCTATAATTGGCTGAATCAAAACCCTGGAACTGAACACTCCCCATCTTTGGCAAAGTTAATATCCACGCTTTGTGATTCAAACCCAAATCTAATTTTTGTGTGGGAAGTTCTGGGGAAAAACAAAAACAAACCAATCTTATGGGCAACTCCACTTCTTTTCAAAGCTAAATTACAGAGTTTTCAACAAAAAGAAACACAGGTACTAACTTGCTAGTAAAGTTCAATGATAAATCACAGCCACTCCCTGAAGAGGTAAGTGATGGCACATTTGTAAACAGCATAAATATTGTATCTAGATGAAACATTTTTGAATGCTTTCAATGCCAGCAAAGTGTTCTTTGTTCAGTGACTGTAACACAGTTTTGGTTATGTACTCTTCATTTGAATAAGAGTTTTTGAATAAGATCCCTATTTTGTAAGCAAACAGTTGTGAAACAAGTTTTTGTTTTTAATGCTAACCACCACCATTCGATTAAGCAACCACTTCTAGTCTCTCTCATTCCTCGTCACAGCACAGTGTAAAGCTGAACAAAGTGGCAATTTCATAGGGGAAGAGACTGAATTAACAGATACGTGAAAGCAGCAGAACATGCTTCCATGGGCTTTGGATCAATCCCAAGAGGGTCTCAAAATTAAAAGACACCTGTCGATTAACAGCTATGATACCGCTTTGGACATTTGTTTATGGGATACTATACAAGTTTATTTTGGGTAGCATGTACAATCTGTATCCAAGATGCTTTGCAGAATTAGATGCAGAACTAAATGGGACAGAAATTAAAATGCATCTCATCTATAAAATTAACCCTTTAAAAAGGGTCACTGGTAGAGCAGATTTTTCAAGCCCTGGTAATGCATGTGTGCAAGGTGTTAAAGTTGCATATTCAGCCTTAAGGTTTAGATCTCTTGGCTTGTGAAAGCAACATTAACACTCCATTAATGTACATATTTGCATTTCATTTCCTTTTTTTCTTTTAAAGACAAAGAGGGAGAACCAAAAATATTTATTTTTATTTACCTGAACCTCATACTTTTACTCATTTAGGGTCACCTCATCCCATCAGATCTTTTTAATGGGAGAGATGAACGAAATTTCATTGGGCCAAAACTTGTCAGAAGAACAGAACATTTGCTCAAAGCCCTAGAAAACCACCCGTGGGACTGGAATTTCATGGCTGCTGGGGTTGTTGTTCTTGTCATAAAGGAGGCATAGATAAGAAAAGGGATGTGATGACAGTGCAGAAATACTTTCCAAAGCATCCCTCACTGGAGTTTCCCGGAATAAATTAATGGTGATGCTACCACTCCCTCTTAGAAAACTTCAAGGCTGCTCTAAATGGAATGAACTTGGTTCAGGAATGGAGGGGAAGACTGCTTGCAGGATGGCTCATGAGGGGGACATTTATCTGTGGATGTTGCAAAGGATCTGAAATCCTTTGGGAATACTCCAGCCCTTCAAAATGCCCCAGAACATACTCATGGATCTTGCAACATTATCAGCACTAACTTACCAAAGAAACTACCATAGGGTACTTGTGTCTGTTAATGCCACAGAGGGGTCTATTCTCCCCAGACCTGCCCACTGTCTCCCCTGAACTGCACAGACCCCTTAGAAGGGCTTAAATGAGGCCTTGGGGAATGTTGCTGCAAAGGTGGCAGTCCCCATTCCCGTTTCCAGAGTTGGAATCTACAGGATCATCACACCCTCTGTATGCAGAGGCAGCAGATGTTGTAATGCTAAATTATTTTTAAAGCTCAATCAAGCATGACTGTCTATTCAGATACAACTCATATGCTAAGGCCCCAGTTCTGCCAACCCTTATGTGCACGAGGAACTTTACTCTTGTGTTCCCATGCATAGGTGCTCACAGTTTTGGGTCTCAGGCGAGAAGTTTGAAAGTACAGTCCCTTTTTGAGTTATCTCCAAGGAAAAAGAAAAAGTGGACAGTTCTGTACTGAACTGTGAAGAAACATGAAGGGTTTTTGTCTTATCCAGGTATGAACCCAACACTTAAACATTGAGGGTTTGGAGTCTTCACTTGTCCTTGTGAGTATACAGCTTTTGGAAGAAAACTGGCAGGTACATAGACTGATTTAGGTGGAAGTCAGATACCACCTTTGAGAGAAACTTAAGATGTGGTCTATGCTGAAACTTGTTCTTGTTGAAAACTGTGTAAGATGGCTCAATGACCAGTGCATTCGGTTCTCCCACCCTCCTAGCAGAGGTGATGGCAACTAAGAAAGTTACCTTCAATGACAGGTATAGAAGTGAGCATAAAGCTAAAGGCTCGAAAGGATGGTCTATAAGAGAAGACAAAACAAAATTAAAATCCCAAGAAGGTCCTTGATAGGTGGAAACAATCTATTAAGATCTCTCAGGAAAGTGATTGGATAGGGTAAGTGAAAACAGTTTTATTTTTATGCAAGGGTAAAATGCCAAGGTGTCAGCCAGATTAGCCTTAATGGAGATGAGGGTTAGACCTGACTTTTTAAGGTGCAAGAGATAGTCCAGAATTCTTTGGATCTTAGTCTGAGTCAAGGATACATTATGGAAGGCCATCCAGATGGAGAAACACTTCCATTCAGGTAAGATGCTTTTGTGGAAGGTTTCCTGCTGTTAAGGACAACATTCTGGACTGTCGCTGAGCAATGTGCCTCTTCTGCATTCAACCACTGATGATCCATGCTGTGAGATTCAGCACGTAAGGATGTGGGTGCAGCACCCATGGCTCTGCTTTACAAGGCCTTTGGTTATTGTAGTGACAAAGGTTCCCAAGCGGACAGCGTGTGGAGATTTGAATATGGAGCCTGTCTGGGCCAGGCTGTAGCTATAAGGATCATTCTTCCATGATCTTGCTTGAGCTTGAGAACGACCCGGGTATCAGGGGTACTGAAAGGTATGCACAGGGCAGGTTCTTGTCCCACAGAAACAGGAAAGCATCTGATATTGATGCAAGGCTTTGATTGGCCCTGGAATAGAATCAGGAACCCTTTCTATTCTGCCCACTCATGAACAGATTCACAGATGCAAAAGCTCCTATGCGGAATACTCAAGAGAGAATGTTTTTATTGACAAATCATTCATGATCTAAATTGAAAGATCTAAGCAGATCATCTGCCAAGACATTTTGAACCTCTGGCAAGTAAGAGGCCTTGAGAGTATCTGAGCTTTGAATGCACCAATTCCACAACGTGACTGCCTCCCTACAGAACTGTCTGACCTAGCTTGCTTGTTCACATAAAACACTGTACTGGTGTTGTCAGTGAGTATCTGGACAGTCTTGCCCTGAATGTGAGACAGGAACTGATGACATGCATGAAATATCGTTCACAATTCAAGTATATTTATGAAGCCTGACCTTATGAGCAGTCCACAACTCTGAGCCTAAAGGTTACCAAGAGGCACTCCCTACCCCATGGCTGAGGGTGCCCTGGATGAGAGAGGGAGAAAAGGGAACTCCCCTGCCCACATTGTCCCGGCTCATCCACCAGTCCAGCAAGGATGACACGCTGTCTGGGATGCATACCAGCTTGTCCAGATGGTGAAACGGAGGAGAATAGACTGATTTGAGCCATGGCCCCAGTGCTCTGAGGTGCAGCCTGACGTGAGGGGTCACTATTGTGATGTTGACTCCCACCTCATATTGGCTCATGATGCCAACTTTCATTGCCCACTAGTGACATTTTCAAACGCATTTTCATGCTTCCCTCAGGTTGCTCCTCATGCTTGGAAGTAGGTCCATATAAATATCTGCAAAGCGCTTCCTTCATATCCATCTTCAAAACTCTCCTTTGCCATGATGTCTAACTGCCTATGTAGCTGGCCTAACTGCTTTTCATGCTGACCAACATTGTCTCATTGTTTCCTTTGCTCCCTGTCTTCTTGTATTCCCTTGTTACCTCTTGCCTTATACAGCAGAACCTCAGAATTACTAACACCTTGGGAATGGAGATTGTTCATAACTCTGAATAAAAACAGAGTTTTGTGGCTGTTTATGGCTGTTCTTTCAAAAGTTTACAACTGAACATCAGCTTAATACAGCCTTGAAACTTTACTATGCAGAAGAAAAATGCTGCTTTTAACCATCTTAATTTAAATGAAACAAGCACAGAAATAAGTTTCCTTACCTTGCAAATCTTTTTTTAAGCTTTCTTTTTTTACATTTAACACTGTATTTACTTTTATTTTCCATTCTGCTGCTGCCTGATTGCATATTTCAGGCTCCAAAGGAGGTGTGTGGTTGACCAGCCAGTTCGTAAATCTGATACTTATAACTCTGAGGTTCTACAGTACTTATATTTTTGTGGGGCAGAGAACAACTTTTTGTTGTATCTGTACAGCACCTAGTACAACTGGGTCCTGGTCCATGACTGGGATTCCCAGGAACTACCACAATACAAATGAATAAACAACAACAAAACAAAAGCTACAGAGTAGGCCCAGGGATGGGAATATTCATATGAGTAAAGTTATCTTCTTGTACAGGATCAGACACATAGGCTGTAAAACTGAATGAGACTGGAATTATATTTTATCATCGTTCACGGTAAGTTATTGCTCTGTTCCCCGAAAACATGGCTTAGACCTCATCAGTGTTTCACAGACTGTAACAACTCTCTAGGGTGCATAAGAGGAATCCATATTAAATACTTGGAAGCTTAAAAAGCTTTGCTCATTCCTTTCCAAACTGCACTCTGGGTGGGAGGGTCCATTCTGCACACAACCCTGCCTCTTAACAATGCACACTGCGAAGAGACCACCAATATTACATGGTCATTGGCAGGGCCAAGCCTTCCACGTACTGTGACCTCGGACCCCAGCAGGCCTGGGGGGAAAAATGAAAGAGAATGTGGTGATCGGGAGGGGGGTGGAGAGAGACAATGAGGCGATGGAGAAGAGGCAGCACGGGGAGAACTACATATTTTTGGTATCACAAAAGAAGTTTATATAAACTATAGGAGACTTTGTGAGAAAGTAAAAGAGGTAATTGTTCACATTCCAAACATTTTGATATATAAACTGTGCAACCATCACCCATGAATAGCCCAGCTGTTAACAATTTTTTTTCCAAGATAATAATCAAGCTTCATGCCAAGTAACGTTTTTCTAAGCAAATGATATTTTGAAACGCTGGTCAAAACATAGCTGTGACATAATACATTTTTAAAAGAGAGAGAGACTCCGTAAAACTCACAGTCTGATTTGAAAGAAGACCCAGTTTATACCCCAATTAGGAAGAAAGCTCTTTCAGGCTTTCACTGCAGCGGAATTCTCAGAGAGACTCCCAAAAAAGCCAGTTCAGCATGCACATCTGTTTCCAGTGTGATGTTGGTATGCAAACTATTGTCTATTGGAAGTGTGTTGTGGTAACGTTTGCCAGGGTTAAAGACTGGGTCAATTTGATCAAGAAGCTAAAATTAGCTTCTGTGTGTTTTCCTGAAAAGAAAAAAAAAATACTGTAAAGCTCTTTGTTTTCTTTCAAGTCCTGTTCTCAGATTTCTGTTTCTGCTGTGTAAACTACCATGAAATACACAGCTCTGAAAACCTGCCTCTTGCTCACTCATTCTTCTTAATGAAGTGATACAATAAGCAATGGGAATTAGGCCTATGGAAAACCAAATATTCTAACTTAAGCCACATTTTATTTATCAGAGAAATATTTATTATCAGTGTAAAACTCCTTACATCATTCATTTAAAATTCCCAAAGCAAGGAAGCTTTAACAAGAGGATGGCTTGTGGAAACTGAAACAAATAATTCTATCTTTATATTTATGGCAACCTTGAAATTGCTAAGGGTTGTGTGTTTCATAACCATATGCACCTTTAGCTATCCATAATTTATATTCGCATGCAGCTATATATTTCTTTTGTACTTATTTTCATAACTGATAAGACTTTAAAGTTATTCTTTGAACTTTAAACCAGTAAAATCATAAAGAGGAACATTTTAAAAGTTAACTAAGGAAACATCTACACTAAGCTCTGGTAACACTGCACTTACATGATATTATGATATTGAAACTATAGGAAGACAGAAGTAAAACATTAAAAATGAACTAAATCTATAACTGGAGTAAACTGACATAGATCCATTGGCTTCAATTTACAATTAACATTGATTTACACAGGCTGAGAATTCAGCCCAATATGTGGAATTTGAAAAAAATACAGCACCAAATGAAAACACAAAGAACAAAAATCTTCACAGATTTTGCTTATATAAATCCTTTAAAGGAAACCTCTGCTATGAAAGTAAAATATATTTTTAACACACTAATAGCAAAAATAGGTTTATAGGACAAAGATACGATATAGAAGAGAACATTAAGATTGCAATGAATGTAAGCCTAGGCCCTGATCCTGCAAGCACTTATGCTTCCTGTGCATGAGTAGTCCCATCGACATTAATGGGACTATTTACATAAGTGTTTGCAGGTTCAGGGCCTCAATGCACAGAGCATAAAAAGTACAGAAGTAAGTACTGTACATGCTTATTTCCTTTGGTGGAAATTCCATAACTTACAGACAAAAACTTTATTCATGCGTTTCTAAAAATAATTGCTCATTAAACTGAATTTAATTTCGGTGATGCTGATGACCACAAAGGCACAGTATAATCAGCCTTACATCATCAGAATCACTAACTCATCTGGAAAATAAAGAAATATATCTGGAAATGTCTTTCACTTTAGCTGCATTGATATAGAGCAGCCTCACCTGAGGTCTATTTCTTTTACATGGATTTTCTTCTGTCCACAGAAGTCTTGCTCTTCTACCAATTGTTGTCTAGTTTTTTTTTTTTTTTAAAAGATTACAAATCAACAGGTTTTCATAGGACATTTTGAAATGATACATTTCTTCTTTTACAAAACTATTTTTTTTAAAATCCTTTCTTTGTTTGAATTTACAAGCTTGACAACTAGTATCTGCCAAGTTCGGAGAAACTATCAGGGGATTTTGCCCAACATTCAACGCAAGCTATGGGACCCACTGAACGTAATGGATGTTTTGTCATATATTTAAATTAAAGCAGGACTGGACTCATGAAGCAGAACAGCGGTCTTTTTGATTTCCAAATCCTCAGTATGGATTCAGATTTTTGTCTGTCATTGTTTCTACACTAAATGTACATGTTGCCGGCATCCGACGAAGTGGGTATTCACCCACAAAAGCTCATGCTCCAAAATGTCTGTTGGTCTATAAAGTGCCACAGAACTCTTTGCTGCTTTTACAGATCCAGACTAACACGGCTACCCCTCTGATACGTGTTGCCTAGTGTTTTCATTGGTATAAATGCAGACCTGTCAACACAAAAGATCTTCGCTAAAGTACAATGTTTACACGACCCATGAAAACGTGTAGGAACCTTGTTTGAACATGTCATTGGAGGATAAAGAAAGTTTAATAGCTGAGAAAGTCACATTCACATCTTCTAGCTTTTCAGACTGATACCTTACCAGTGTCTAAATCATGTCAAGGGGGAACATTAACCAGTTAGGTTACTCACATCATTCTTGGACAGATATACATGCAATATAAATTGGGTATCTTTTAAAAAAGACCTGCTAAGGACTCAGTTCTGATCCTATTGAAGACAATGGCAAAACTCCTAATGACAGCAGTGAGGGCCTGCCTAGACCCTAATATTGTTCCTCTTATTCAGGAAGAGCAAATTCTTTTTTATTCTAATAAATACACTTTTTATTCAGTTAAACTAGTTTTCATAGAAATCTTATTTCCTATCTAGAAAGGCAAGAAGAAACATAAGCAATAAATAACAGCAGTGCATATTTTATAGCATAATTTCTTTTATTCCTTAAATAATTGTTACTCTTTGGGCCTGATCACGCAAACTGTTACTTACATAAGTAGTCACAGTGAAATTAAAAGGACTATTTGCTTGATTAAGGGTTGCAGAATCTGGTTCTAAATAAATCACTTCTTCCATGCATGGATCTCTCTCGGACAACCTGCACCACGGATTATAGATAGGGCAAGTATGTTTTTGGGAATTAGAAATACAGAAATTCTTTGCCTCCCTGGGAATATTCAGCATAAACATCATGTTTTAAGACAAGCACACATCATCTAGAAAAGTTTGGGGAATTTTGAACTTTAAGTACTGAACCTAACATACCCATGAATGAATATCTGGGAAAGCAGCAATACATTTCAACAAGGTCCTTCAATCAAGGTGTGTTTCAAGCAGTAACTGATCCTTATTTCTCCTTTCCATTCCTATCCTCCTGGGATCTGGAGAAAACATATTGGTGACCTCTGAAGCTGGATACTCCAGAGAAGTCCAATTTTATACAGGTAAGAGAAGGGTGCCATATGGATGAAAAACAGAAAATCTAGAGCAGTTCATCCAAAACAAGTTATGGAGTAACTCAGGAGGCCAGGGTAGTCATCTCATGAACTTTAAAGCTTTATGTGGTGACTGCACTGGGTGAAATCACACATAGGGAAGTGGGCAATACGTACCAGGTACTGGCAGAGCATTTAGCGTGGACATTCTGTGGCTGCTAGCAAGGTAGTAAATTTCCCCAGGATACATAATGTCTACAACTGTGCAGTCAAAGGAACTCAAGGAGCTTCCATAGGCCTAAAGTCAAGGAGTCAGCTTTCAAGCGCCTGCTGATTATATGATATACTGCATATCTATATGAAGGAATATGCTGAATCACACTTAATTCCAAAATTAATTAGCAATGATTTTTATTATGGCTCTCTAAGGGCCAGATTTCCAGCACCAACCTTTAGACTTGCATGCACATATTAGGTAGTTGGATGTCCAAGAGTTACCATTTGCAACTGTAATTTTTGTACCAACAGGAATGGAAACAGGGGTGGTGCCCCAAAGATGCACTTTTCCCGCCCCTTCCTACATTTTCAACACATACCTGTGTCACTCAAACATTGGCCAGCTATTCCTATCCAGCTGCGTGTGTAGATCACGGCATCATAATATGTTATTTTTACAATACCCAGTTATGAAAGTAACTTTAATAAACAATCTGTAAAAGTATCAAGTTAATGCACCTCTTTAATACATCTAATCCTTATGGACAAGATTATGTCTCTATTACTCAGATTTACTAGTACCTTATTCCAGAAACAGCCCCATTGAAATTAAGGCACTATTCATTGCAAGTAAGATGATCAGATTTTGGTCCTAAAATGACCAGACTATTAAAGATAGCATTTTAGTTGTATTTATTGGCTCATATGTGTATATTAGTGAGAGAAATTGTGTGTGTGCTAAGTTAGGTCTCTGTATTTAGGAAAACCCAAACACTTAAGGCCCTGGAGGCAAAGGTTAATGTTAGATTTACTAAGTGAGCTGCCTCTGCAATATATCTACTTGACAGGCCTCAGAGAAAAACTTTTATATTAAGAAAATATTACATGTTAAAAAAATTGTTTTATCGCTTTTAATCTTGATTGATACCATTCAACATATGGTGATCCAGTAACATGCTACAGCGAAACAAGGAAGGTCATCTTCAGCTATTGAAGATTGTTAGCAGCCGTGAGTGAGGCTACTATCAGCTCCTTTGGACTAGTCTCTCTGGATACTTGGTACAAAGGAAGGAAAATTGCCAGTGCCACTGGGCCTCTGTCCAGGTCATCCTACAGCTGAACACACAAAACGTTATGCCATAAGAATGAACACACTGGAAGAAGGGATAGGGTGGCTTGAGCCTAAACATACATTAATCACCAGGGCAAGAGGACGAATGCAGTCTCATGCTGGATTTCACGGCCAATGCTGCTAGTGAGGTTGACTCCTCTGAGAAGGGGAGGCGTCAGAATAATATTAGAAGCATCATATGTCCTCTCTTCCTTGGGTATGGAAAGCTCATCTAGGAGGTGTCAGGATAATACATGAGAACTGCAGTTGTACTTAGAGACAACAAGGAGTGATTCACTATTTCATGGCACAAGTGGAGGAGGAGGCTGCAATAAAAACTTTTACAAGGTGAGATCTAAACCCTGAATGCAGCACAAGGTTACAAAGCCTTTTTTGTCTTTTCTCCTTTTTTCTCCTGAGGGAGCAGAGCATGTTGTAATTAAACTGTAAATTACTTAAAATAAAGAGAGACATATGCTTATGTTCATGAAAAATAAAACACTTTATGAAACACACACACACTTATTGACCTGTTTTCTTCAGCAAAGGTCTAATATTAAAAAATGAAACACATGTTGCAAAAATATTATGGACATCTTAATTATTAAAGAACACACACATTTGTGGGAAGGAGATGAACTTATTACTAAACTGAAGAAACTAAATATATTAAGAAAGTAAATCAATGTGCTTTCATCTGCTGGATATTTCCTGGAAAAAAATCTCTCTAAAATATGTTCTCATAAAAATGTGTTTTATTAATTCATAAAACAATTAGGCTAATTTATTAATTCTTTAAAAAATAAAGTCTTAAAAAATCAAATTTCATTATATGATCTGGTGCAAAGTTTTGGAAGATATTAATGATGAAAAGATTCTTTACTCAAAGAATCATACAAATTGAATTGATAAGAGCAGAAATATATGAATATAAGGCTAATAATGTTTGATGAACCAATAATGATATTAAAGATTTAAATGACATCAGTAAATTGTAATTTCTCCAATAGAACTCTTGAATTGCTTTAGGAATAGTCTACCAATTCTTTTCTCCCCAATATTTCAAAGCTTTCACAACCACAAAATAAAACAAGTTACATTATTTACGTCTTTTAATTCCATTCTGCAGAACAGAAACAGACCCATAGCGTAATATTCTCCTTAATAACTATGCTGAGGATTCTAGAGTGGGATGGGGGGATAATATTTAATATCAGAGCACCATGATAGTCTATTCAAATTGGGATGTCTCCCCCCAACTTTTTAAAAATGTGTGACAAATATATAGAGTCTCCTCAAATTACTGTCCTCTATTAATAAAGCTACCATGCACATGGTAACATTTCTATTCATTCAGAAATTAAGTAATTTTATGAAGGGTCAATTAGCAATAATCAGTACAAAATGTCCGATTGTAAATATTATAAAACCACACACCACCTCAAGTGATAGAGTAAAACAGTTAATTTCTGGCCTCAGATAAATACAGGAAACAGAGAGAGCTAAAAAGCCCACTACAGCAGATGAGCTTGTCCACTCCTCTCTTTGCTAAAGCAGGATTATTCCCTATACTGTCCAGTGTAGTCTTATGGTGGGATTTTTCAAATGAGTCTGAGTGACTGTGCACCTAACTCACTTATGAAAATCACAAGCTTAAAATGTTCCGCAATTCTCTTTGGAAACCCTGTGGTAGCTAGAAACATCTCACTGATAGGAAGACTGTCCTGATTTTAAACCTGTTTTCTTCTAATTTCTCCCCACTATTCAGAAAAGCATCTAAATAGTCTCTCTTTCTTGGGTCAAAATTCTACCTTTCCAATTATAAGGCATATTGAAGGAAGCCGTGGTGGGAGGGGAGGGTAGAACCGAGACATCATATGGTACGACAAGACAGAATGGTTCAAGAGGGTGAGAGTTTAACATGTTCTACAGAAGTGT
This sequence comes from Mauremys reevesii, assembly GCF_016161935.1. Classification (NCBI taxonomy): domain Eukaryota; kingdom Metazoa; phylum Chordata; order Testudines; family Geoemydidae; genus Mauremys; species Mauremys reevesii. Next base: position 169,161,431 of record NC_052624.1, on the reverse strand, counting down.
TTCTCAACTTTTTTGATACCAGGGACTGGCGTGCTGCCTTCCTAAACCATGTCAGGGAGTGGCACCGGTCTGTGGACTGGTTGTTGAGAATCACTGTTCTACAGTGTTGTCCATGCTTCCAGGAAAACCATCCACATCTCCTTTGGGCCTTAGGCTCATAGGCAGGTTAGCCAGATCCCCCTCAGAATACTCAAAGGGTTACCATATCTGTTTTCTGCCCTACTATTGTATGGATGTAATAGATAACTCACACACACTTTTCCCCCCAACCGCACATTCACATAAAAGAGACAGAATCTTGCCTTTGGGGTTTGTGCTCTTTAGACATACCTCCTGTTTATCAATGCTTATAAATATTTAGGCCAAAATTTTCAGACTTAGATGTCCTGCATTAGGCATCTAAATCCATATTAGTACTAAAAAAAAAAATGTCCAGATATTTAGGGGGGCTCATCACTTCATTATTTCTCTCTTTTTTCCCCCCAAGCCAACATTTAGTTCTTTAATACTATTTATTCTCATCTTTTTCAGGCAAGCTCCAAAATTCTGTTTGTGTATCAGGATAACTTGCTGCTTCTTTATTTTTAGTACGTTTCTTGCCTTCTGATCACTGGTCTCCTTAGGCTCCTCTACCCCGCACAGGGCAGAACAACTTTTGTGGGTTTTAAGGCTGAATAACTAGCTACATCAGGGTTTCTCAAACAGGGGTCGCCGCTTGTGTAGGGAAAGCCCCTGGTGGGCTGGGCCAGTTTGTTTACCTTCCCCATCCACAGGTCCAGCTGACTGAGGCTCCCACTGGCCACGGATCGCTGCTCTGGGCCAATGGGAACTGCTGGAAGCGGCGCGGGCCAAGGGACTTACTGTCCGCAACTTCCAGCAGCTCCCATTGGTCTGGAGCAGTGAACCACGGCCAGTGGGAGCCGTGATCGGCCAGACCTGCAGACGGGGCAGGTAAACAAAATGGCCCGGCTTTCCCTACACAAGCGGCGACCCCTGTTTGAGAAACCCTGAGCTACATGATTCCCTTCTGCTCTTCCTACAGCTTCTACTTCTCCTTGATATCACATTTCTCTTTCTTTCTTCATTTAACATCTCCATCCCATCTGAAATCTCAACCTATCATATAACCTGTCTCATGACCATTCTTTTGGTATCTATTTAGTTTGGCTTCTTTTGTGGTCTTCACTGACAATTACTGTTCATGTCTCTGTACTGTTTCCTGTGGAACACGAAGCAGTTTGCACTGTGTACATTTGTAGCCCTTATGATCTTCATTCCCACAGAACTGCCTTGGAATCTCAATAAACATCTTTGAAAACAATAGTTCTTTCTTGTTCATACCTCCCATTCAGATCAAACTTTGTTTAAATTAAATTTTTGTTCTCTTACCCCACTGCCAACTCCATTCTCAGTTTCCCTCTCAGAGCTTGTTAGCTGCTGGCACAATTAAATGCTTTTAGTAATAACCTTCTTACCTTTTCAAATTGACATTTTATGTGACCCTTGACCCAGTAGGGGAAGCAGGGTAAAATGTAAAGACCTGGCTTTTGATTTCAGGCTTATAAGTCTTAACAGTCTTGATTCAGTGGAGAATTCTGTACTTTTGGTAGTTTTGCCTCTGTTGTCTTACAGCCCAAAATTGGTTGGGGGTGAATTCCATACACCCAGATGCAACTCCTAAAGTCTTTACTCTGTTTTGATTCAGGTCATTTTCAGGAAAACATTCTCACTGAAGCTAATGGAAGTTATGTTTGAGGAAGGCCTGAGTTGAAACTAAATAAAGACTTCAAGATTTGGCTTCAATTGGCAGAAGGCAGTAGACAGTTTTATAACTAGTTTTTAAATATATAAAACAAAACGTTCTTTTAAAAAAATGTACAGTATATCTCCTTGATTCAGATTGTTCTTTTCTAACTTTCAGGATATTGTTCCTAAAGAAACTTAATAGAGATCTGAGAAGCATTCTCTAGCACAAGCCTGGGGTTTAAATGGCAGAACATTTTCAGTAGAAGGCTTTCACCTAATAACCCCTTTCTTCACCAAGTTTACTACGGCTAAGTTATATCATGAGAGATAAGCAAAGGAGTGGCACATATGACAATTCTGACATGTCCCCAAGAGCCTTTTGCACAGATCCACATCCTAAAGAGATACTGCAGTGAGGTATGCAGGGTAGCAACTTTGTGGAAATTCTCTTCAAACAAAAACAATCAAATGAGAAAGACCAAGAACAGTTTTCACTCGGCATCCCTAATCTGCAAACAGAGCTGTAGGAAAACAGAAGGGAGTTTGAAGAGGTTCCTCTACATATATATCCTCCCATATAAAATGTTACGCCTTTTCCCATCTTTATAGAGTATTGATCACCAACACTGTGTTCTGGCCAATGGAGCCTCAATTGAGTCCATTTATTCTATCAATGCCACTCCTAGAACAGGTAAGGGGTCACTGGAAAGTGCAACGTAAAGCAATGCCTCCTCCCCCAGGACCTATGCACAGTGGTGCCATAGTATCCTCATGACCTGTATGGAAGTCGGAAAGGACAAGGTCCAAGACACTAACCTGATCCCTGTATGGTACAGTGCTGTACTAATAAAGGACAGCTCAGCCACCTCTGAATTTGAGTGACTATTTAAATATGAACGAGATTTGGAAATAAACATTAAAAGTTAGAAATTAACCACTTATGCTAATCAGTTTATCAAGTAATAAACAGAAGAGTGTGCCCTTTTCATTCTATCAGGAACAGACCTATTGGAGAGTTTAGATGCATACAGAAACTATAAACAAATTTGCCACCAAACCCCTTCCACCTTTTAAACACAAACAAAATACCTCACCCTGGTATTACATGACATGCCCATGAAGGAATATACACTTGGGGAGGAGGGAGACTTGGGGAGGGAGTCATTAAACTAGTTGTATAAACTCATGTTTTTTCACTGATCTTTGTAAATTTTACCTTCTTCTCCTATAAATTTCTATTGGCTCCACTTGTAAACCACTCATTCCCACTGCAGCCATGCATTAATTCAGAATGGAAGACACCTGAATTACATAAATCTCCAACACAAAGTAACATTTTCTGTGCAAAGTAAAAGCTGTCATGAAAAAGGTAATGAAGAAGAATAGCTCACACAGAGGGCTCTAATGATATCCAGCTGCTACTATATGTTACTTGCTGATAAGACTTTGTTTTAACTTTACAATAGAGAAAGTTTGGGAAAGGTTAAAAATCCAAATACAGGAAGTAAAACTCTTTATACTTCATCGGTTAGATTTCCTCTTGAATAGCATTTATTTTGTTACGTAATTGAGGTTTTCTAAAAGAATGCTTATTTATGTACATTCTTTAAAAAATAAAAGAAGAGAACACTAAGTTGTGTTTTTTAAAGAAGAGTTTTAGGAAGACTTTTTCTTTGCTGGGAGATTTAAAGGAAAGTATTATGGAAGTAGCATTAGGTCTCCATGAGAATTAAGAAATATTCATAGTGCATGTCACATTCATAGTTGGATGATCTCAAAGAGCACATAAGCACTGAGCCTGCAATCCTCACTCATAAAACACTCATTTAATTCCTTCTGAGTCAGACTGACAGAACTGTGTAAATTAACTGTTGTTTATGATGATTATTATTTTTAACTCTTAATGAAACAGCCACTGAGAAGATGTTAGTCAATGACACTTTAAAATTATGCCTCAGTAGATCCCGGTGGTTATGCAACTAAAACATAATATTGTGTGTGTGTTTGTTTTAAACAGATCTGGAAAATGAGGCAGGGTGAGTTTAAAAGAGGACATAGAGGACAAACCTTGCCCAGAATTTAGGTTTTAGCAGATTAAACATTTCTCTGCAATTTTTGCAGTGCAAACATCACAACAGGGCCCCAGTGCATAAGAACCAGTGTGATATTGATTAGAAACAAAAGCAAAACTGACTCAACTACTTTCATTTCCAAGTGGAGAGAACATTTTTAAAAAAAAATGAACATAACAAACAATGAAACTCCTTTAAAAAGAAATTTTGCTTTAATATTCCAATGTGGTATTTTTGTTTGTATCACAGACAATTAGTTTTTCTAAGATATATACACATGTATACATATATACGTATATGTATTTATAACCTGATACAGCCCCTTTCAAATTTACAATGGTAAATAAACAGCACAAATTATATATCTATAGATAGATAGATAGATAGATATAACATATAGTGGTAATTTATTACTGAAGAAATGCAGGCCATATAAGTACCTAGATAATGGGTTGTATGTCAGAAAAGATATGCGCTGATAGGTACTACTATAACACAGCAGGAATATTTCTTCTTCTCTTACCATGCACACATAATATCTCATTAGGAGTTAACTAGGTACACTGAGGGGAGAGCAGACCCCAAAGGAACAAAAACAAGCCGCAGTCTGAAGAAATTAAGCTTTATCCAGGATACAAACTACTTGATACATTGTGACCATTTACCAACAAGCCAAACTCTAACTTGCTGACACTAGTCTCTAAAGCATTTGTTAATGTTGATGATAGTCAGACATGTTCCAGATATTGAAGTCCACATCAATAATGCCTGAATCAGGCACTATTAACCGCTCCCTAAGGGGTAGTGGGAAACCACAGTTATAAAAATTCTCAAAGGCAAAATTCTGTCTGTGATTGTGTCAAGAAAAAAACCCTGCATTTTGGAAAGGTAGACTGTTCAAGTGGCTTAATGCTGTAGGAGCCAAAGAGTTAAAGCCAAGCAGCTAAGTTCTGCAGACTGCTGAAACCTTCCTGTTGGGAGTTCCTTTCAGAGTGAGTGGGAAAGGAACAGTATTAATAGCTATTGCTTTGCTGCACTTTCCCACAGGTCTGGACAGGATCTCCCGATCAACTTTTGCCTCTCTGAAAGGAAGACCTGAATCTACTGCAGACATTGGAAACTATGGGCCTCAGGAGAAGGAAACAGGAGGACCTGGGAGACAAACCCAAAGCTGTGCCACACATTATGAGTGCCCAGAGTGAGCTCTAAAAGCCTTTATGGCGAGCGGGGGAGGAGGTAGCTAGAGCTATGCTGAGGTCAACAAAGTGATGCTATTCATACAAAACTTCCCTCGTCTTTAATCTAAGGGAATGTTCTGTTCCAGCAGGAAGCCTATAGGTACAGGAAAGGAATAATAAAATAATAAATACATATAATAATAATAATAATCATCCACCAAAAACTTCCCTCATGTATTTATGCACCATCTCATCTTATTTGAACCAAAGTAATTATTCTAAGAGAGCTGTGCCTCAATTTATCTGTAAACGAGAACCTGAAAATATAAGCCACTGCATTGAACACTCCAACCCATTTCTGCACTGTGTACAACAATATTTTAATAAACATTACAGAGATCTGTACCAAAGGAGGGTTTTGGTCAAACATTTTAACAAGTACAATAGGCTTGTCTTCACTGCAATATTAACTCAAGTTAACTCCTCTCAAGTTAGTGCAGTCACAAACAAAGCTCTTGAGCGGCACAGTGTCTGGATTAGCAGCACAGAGAAACTGCCTCTCTACTGCCTTACTAGCTTGAGCATCAACCGCTTTCATCCCTGACAGCCTGGGCCTCCTAGCTTACACTTAAGGCATCATTTAACTCGAGCTAGAAATTTTTGTGCATGGATGGGAGTTGGATTAGGGGCAACACACGTGTTATACCTCTAGCTAATACTGCAATGAAGAGTAGCACAATGAAAACTTTGATGGCTTAGTCAACTTCAGTGCCTCCCAAGACCAAAGTTTATTGTGGCATGCTTTTGGTAAATGTACGCTTAGATATTCGATACAGAATGCCTTCCTACAATAATCATTATCCCATGTAAAGAAGCCTATTTCTGAAAAATCTTCAATGAACTAAAATACCACCAGAACTGAAGTCAACTGGGCTCTGCAAGTACGGAGGTCCAAAGTACTGAGCTCCCTATAGGGCTGGAGCCTTAACATATAGTAGGTAGTTTGCTTTGATGACTGGGTGTGTCCCAGCTTTTGTGCGCTGGTGTACTACCTGACCAGCCTACGATCTTGCTTGTATCAGCCAGTAGCCAACACTGCCCATTTAGCTCTGTATGTTCTAACTCAGTGGCTTTCAACTTTCCCTTTCAGGAGTCTGATCTGTCTTGCATACCCCCAAGTTTTCCCTCACTTAAAAACTACTTGCTTACAAAATCAGACAAAAATACAAAGGTGTCACAGTACACTATTATTTAAAAATTCCTTGCTTTCTCATCGTTACCATGTAATTATAAAATAAATCAACTGAAATATAAATATTGTACTTACATTTCAGTGTATAATATATAGAGCAGTATAAACAAGTCATTGTCTATATGAAATGTTAGTTTGTACTGCCTTCACTAGTGCTTTTTATGTGGCTTGCTGTAAAAGTAGGCAAATATCTGGATAAGTTGATGTACCCCCTGGAAGACCTCTGGCTGAGAACCACTGTTCTAATCTACATAACTTAAATGAGTCTGAGTTGGTAACTAATGTATCAAGGAGCTCAAAGGTGTGAAATGTATAAATTACAGTAGTCCACACAAGCCTTACCTTACATCTTATTTCAGATATGCAGTATGTACATGACACTAACTCAGACTACCTTACATACCAGTAATGAAGGCATAAGTAGGGTAAGGAAGTCTCACCTGGATTAAGGAAGTCAACAGTTTGAGGGGGGGAGTAACTTGCATAACCTGTCCTAACACTTCAACTCTGAATTTGACCCCAGAGTTTGATTTTCAGAGGTGCTGAGTGCCCACAATTGCAAATGAAGCAAATGGGAGCTGCAAGTGCTCAACACCTCTAGAGGGGCAGAGGCAGAGAGAATCAGTCCCTTGGTATCCAGAGTTGAGCACTGAAAATCAAGGCACCCAAAATAAGAGGTCACGATTCTTTTTTGTTAATTTGGCTGTAAGCTACTTAGTACTTTATTTTCTAGTCTGTAAAATGATGGTGATAATTCTGACCCATCTTTTTAAACACAGATTTTTGACTGAAATGTGCTCTATGAATGTACGTTATTAGTGGTATTCCAAGGGAAGCTTATTCAATAGCGCACTACACATTTGTTAAAGTCTCAATATCATGTAAAAACAGACACTAAAAATTAGAAAATTTAGCAAAAGTCACTGGACACGGTAATAGTCCTGTAACATATTTTATTGTTTCTATACATAACAGACAAAATTTGCAATAGTACAAAGCCATTTTCATATTTTGACTTTTAAATTTCCTAACTGAAGTTTGTTGAAATAGTCCTGAATCTTATTAAGCTTATTTCACAGTTGGTCATAATAGTGGTAGTTATTAATCACAGTGAAAATAGTTAGGCTCACAAAAAAAGTTGGACAATGTCTCATGATTACTTTTACTTAGGCGAATCAAGTAAGTACAGCCTACGGATGTTTATTTTAAACAGTAAAATGCTGAAAGTTCTAAAATATATATATATATAGTGGCAATCAGTGTTCTGATGGTTTTCTTTGTTTCTTTCTTTCTTTCTTTTTTAAGCACAGAATCGTTTTGGGGTTTTTTTTTTTTTTTTGGTATTGTGATCTCTGAGTGAGTAATCATTCTACCTATTACTATTATGTTAACAACTGTAAACCACCTACAATTACTAGCATGATCCCTAACCTCTGAAAGGTGGTAATCCAGTATTGGTTGTTAGCTGTCAAATTTATTTCCCTTTGGTGAAATATACCCTGGATTTAATTACCAGTCATTCTTGATACTTTATGGAGCTGAGCCCAAGTACTGTGGCTTTGACATTTAACCCCTGACCTTTAAATATTTACCAGCTTTTAAACTGGTTGTGTACAATTATCCCTTCAAGTATATCTCAGATCCATCATTCCACCCATGAGTTACTACCCAGTCATTCCAAATCAGCCACATCCTTCCCTCCCCTATGAAATTATGTTTAATTTCCATTCTAAAAATAAAAAAATGCAAATTTACTTAATTATGTAATATAGCAAGCATCTGTTAACGGCAATTGAAGCATGTCAGAAGATAACTTGTATCAAAGGGATAATAAACTGGGTTGTGAGTAGTGTTTATTAACAAGAGTACCAAATGAGATTTCTGTTACTGATTATGGGCCCAATGTTCCTCTCTAATAAGAAGTGTGAGAGAAGGAACTCCTCTCTGGCATGCTCAATTCATGACACAGAGCCCACACAAGCCCCTCCATGAGGTCAGGTTTCCACAGGTGAGGAGTGGACAGAACCAGGAAGCAGCCACTTTTCAAAGAACATCAATAACGTAATGGAAGTTAATGCTTCTCTACGCAGTATTAAATACCTTCAGAGTCCCCTTTGCAGCATGTAGGGAGGAGGCAGCCAATGGCATCCCAGCTCCTTAGCAAGCATCCTACGAAGTGTGGGAGCATGAAGGGATTATGCAGATCATGCTAGAGAGGTAGGCTCCCCTTGCAGAGACTGAGTTTGGGACCAGAGTTCCTAGCAGGTACCTAGAGTTTTTCCATGGCCAGCAATACTTGTCCACTGTAAAAGAGGAGCATGAGAAGAGCACTCCCTAGAGTAAATCTTGTGGAATTTCCTGTGCCTTCTGTCCTCCTTCCAGGGTTTTTCCATGGGAAAATGGAAGTCAGCAGAACCTGATGAAATTCAGCCTAGAGTGCTTACTGAACTAAATGAAGCAATCTCTGAACCATTACCAATTTCTCTTTGAGAACTTATGGAGGATGTGTGAGGTCTCAGAGGACTGGAGAAGGGCAAACACACTATCTGTCTTTAAAAGGAGAACAAAGAGGACCCTGGGAATTATCAACCAGTCAGCCTAACTTCGATACCTGGAAAGAACAAATTATTAAACAATCAATTTGTAAGCACCTAGAGGATAATGGGTGAGAAATAATAGCCAGCATGGATTAATCAAGAACAAATCATTCCAAACCAACCTAATTTCCTTCTTTTATAGAGTTACTGGCCTAGTGGATGAGGAAAGCAGTAGATGATATATATCTTAATATTAGTACAGTTTTTTATACTGTTCTACAAAACAGTCACATAAGCAAACAAGGGAAATGTGGTGTAGATGGAATTACTATAAGATGGATGCACAACTGGCTGAATGACCTTACTCAGAGTGGTTATCAGTGGTCCAACTGGGTAGATATATCTAGCAGGTCTCACAGGGTTCTGTCTCTTATACAGTACTATTCGATATAATCATTAACAAATTGGATACCGGAAAGGAGTGCATGCTTATAACATTTGTGGATGACACCAAGGTGGGAGAGGTTGCAAGTATTTGGAGGACAGGAATAGAATTCAAAAAGACCTTGACAAACTGGATAATTGCTCTGAAATTAACAAAATGGAATTCAATAACTACAAATGCAAAGTACTACCCTTAGGTAGGAAAAAATCAAATGCACAAGTACAGCTGAAAGGATCTGGGGAGTTATAGTGAATCACAAACTGAGTCAACAATGTAATGCTACCGCCAAAAAGAGTATTATTCTTGGTGTTTTAACTGGTGTATCATATATGAGACATGGGAGGTAATGGTTCTTCTCTACCCAGCACTGGTGGAGGCCTCAGCTGGCTTATTATGTCCACTTTAAAGAAGTCGTGGACCATATGAAGACAGTCCAAAGGGGAGTAACAAAAATGACAAAAGGTTTATAAAGTCTTACCTATGTGGAAAGGTTAAATAAACTGGGTATGTTTAGTCCTGAGAAAAGAATATTGAGGGAGGACCTGATAACAATCTTTAAATATGTTAAGGGCTGCTAGAAAGAGGACTGTGATCAATTATTCCCCATGTCCACTGAAGGTAAGACAAGTAATTGGCTTAATATACAGGAAGGGAGCTTTAAGTTAGGCATTAAGAAAAATCTTCTAATTATAAGAATAGTTGAATACTGGAATAGGTTACCAAGGTGGGGAGTTGCATGGAATCCTGGTCATTGGAGGTTTTTAAGAACAGGTTAGAAAAACACCTGTGAGGGATGGTCTAGGTATACTTGGTCCTGCTTCAGCATGGGGCTGAACGAGATAATCCCCTTGAGGTCCCTCCCTGACCTGCATTTCTATGATTCTGTGATGGGTACTACCCATTTTGGAAGCAAGACACACCAGCATCAGGGTTAAACTTTGACATCTAGTGGCCCTGCAGGTATAAAAAGGAGAGTTTTATACCATTGGAAATAGGCTTCTAACTTTTCAACGGGTGATGCAGCACTCGCTTTGGAGAGGTCAGGCTTTAAAAAACGTAACTTTGAGGTTATTTTTATATATAATTGTTTTTTAAAATGTATCAGTTTTAATTTTTGTCTTCCACAGAGTTCCAGTTGGAGGGGAAACCTCCCGTAGACTTCATTGAGCCAGGATTTCGCTCTTGGTAATCATGGCACCCTATTTTACAAGAGGAGAGATACTCTAAATATTCCCATTCGCATTTTTAAAAAACTTTCTAAAATACAACTGTTGGGGACTGGAGTGGTGCCTTCTGTGGAATATGTTGCACATCCATAGTGTATGGCAGTGATGTAGTGTATGGCACTAATATTTTACCAGAGCTCATTTAGGATGACCTGAGTAGCTCACTCATGGTTTTGCCATTCATTCAAAATAAAATAAGAATTTAATCACGATTGTAGTTTGCTTTTTAGTAACATGCTGAGGCTTGTCTAAGAATTGAAATTTCCTTTTCAGTATAGAAAAATTGTGATATTTATTAATTTTAGTTATGCTTCTCAGTTCTGAGGTTTCTTCTGCAGTAATCTCTATTATATTCATAACTGCTAGCAATTCTGACGTAAAGGGTCTCTAATATAAGCCTTTTTTCCCCTTATCTTTTCCAAGGCTTTATAACTTGGCAATAAACATTCGATATGCATTGAAATCTGGCACACCCAATCTCAGCATGAATTGTTTTTAATTTTTTTTCTAGCTCATGCTAAAAATATATATATATATATCTATAGATCATGTTCTTGGTTTGAGTCACAGGAGTGTAAAAGGGAAATAAGTTTGCTAATCTTATAGCTCACAGTTTAATTTATTTAAGATGAAACATAAAAATCATTTCCCCATAAATATATACAGTGACATTCCCAATATATACAGTGACTTTTCATACAATGAAACTTTAGTGAAGAAGACTGAAAATTAAAAAGAAGGGCCAGAGTGTTCCAAAGAGCACAGTGCAGTTTTAGTTATAATGAACCTTGTTTTACAAAGAAGTTCTTCTGTGTTGGGGGTAGGGTTCGGGTGGGAAAATGCCTACGCTCAAGGAAGGCTGCACTGCTTTAGCGGACCACTGAAGTCAATGGGATTCTTCCCATTGATGTCAATAGGCTTTGGATCAAATCATACACTCTTTGGATATAAAAAAAATTATAGTAGTCATTGTTTTACATTTTCTCACTCTACATGTACACCAGCTTTCTCTCATTACTATATTTACTAATGCTATGAATTAACAGATTTTTAGGGCTAAAGGGATCATTATCATCATCTAATCTGATCTTCTGCATAAAAGAGGCCACATAATTTCACCCAGTAATTCACATCAAGTACAGCAACGTCTGGTTGAATTAAAGGAATTATCTGAGGAATTTAAAAATATAGTAATTTTCTCAACCTTTGCAAGGGCTTGTCCAGGATTTGATCCTGGGCCCTCTAGCTTTCAAAATGAGACTCATTCTAGCATTTATATTACCGGGTAAGTCTGTGGTATAAATATAGGAAGGGGTCTTGTGATCACTTATGCATGTTCTTAACTTTACATATGAGATCAATGGTGCATGTTTACTTAACTGTAAGCAAGCGTTGCAGGATCAGGTCCAAGATGATACTTCATAACACCTCAGAAAGGATCCACATATTGGCACAGTTCAACAGTGCGGCATGCCAATGGCTCTGTTTAGTATGTGAAAATATGGTGTGGATTGAAGCTGGAGCTGACTGAAAACTGAAGGTTTCAGAGTAGCAGCCGTGTTAGTCTGTATCTGCAAAAAAAACAGGAGTACTTGTGGCACCTTAAAGACTAACAAATTTATTTAAGCATGAGCTTTCGTGAGCTACAGCTCACTTCTTCTTCATCCGAAGAAGTGAGCTGTAGCTCACGAAAGCTCATGCTTAAATAAATTTGTTAGTCTTTAAGGTGCCACAAGTACTCCTTTTTTTTTTGAAAACTGAAGAGGGCAGATGAGCTATTAAATCAGCATATCAATCATCTTGTCTTAAGAACTGTATGTATTTTTAAAATGTAATATATAAACCATGCTACCTTTTTTCAGTGTAGTATATCAAGTGATTGAGTCACTTCTGTGCTAATTACTTGCTGATTTCTTTTTATGAAGTTGTCTAATTCAGATGCTTTGTTGATGTATCCTTTGGGGGTTGTGGCTTGTTCTTGTTTTTTGATAACTTTTGTTAATTATATTTTATTTTAAGCCCTCTTGTTGATTTAACAGGAATATTAAAGAACTATTCTGAGGCTAATATCTCTGCCAAATATGTATAAGTAATCTTATGTGTATGCCTATGGCTGTGATCCTGCTTCTAAGTCTGATGCATGTGCTTAATTTATGCACTATGAGCACTTCCCTTGAAGCGAAACAGTCAGTGCGTAAAGTCAAGCATGAGTCTTTGCATGATGAAGTACTGTGTGCGCAGATACTCTCACAAACATGCACATGTGCACACACATACACACACGTGCAACATTTTTGAAATGTCTGTTTACCATTGAGCAGCAGTTACATTTACTGTGGTATTTGCCATCTTCCCTAAATGTAGAATGGGAAATACTTCATATTCTGTTGTATTTTGCTCTGCTGACTTTTAATTTATCTAACTAGTCTTTCACCTGTTCTTCCCCGATTCTGGCTTTCTTTCTTTCTCCCTAGTGTTACGCATCTGGGTCACGATTAACTTTTTTAGTGAAGACTAAACAAAATAGGCATTAAACATTTCAGCCTTCTTCGTGTTGTCTGTTGTTAGCTCTCCTTCCCCACTAGGTAGTGGACATATACTTTTCTTTGTCTTTCTCTTCCTCCTAATGTATTTATAGAAACTCCTTTGATGGCCTTTTATATCCTTTTTTAGATCTAACTCATGTTGTGCCTTTCTGATTTTGTCCCCATATGTTTGAGCTATTCTTCTGTACTCATCTGTAGTAATTCGTCAAGGCTTCCCCTTTTTGTAAGGCTCCTTTCTGAGGTTCGGATAATTAAAGAGCTCCTGACAGAACCATATTGGCCTCCTTCTGTTCTTCCTATTTTTCCTTTGCATTTTGTGATAGTTTGCTATTGTGCCTTAAATACTGTCTTTCAGAAACTTCCAGCTTCTTTTCCATTAGAGGTTCTTCCCATGGGACCTTACCTACTAGTTCTCTGCATTTGTCAAATTCTGTTTTTATAAAGGCCATTGTCCTTATTCTGCTGCTCTCACTCCTTACTTTTCTTAGCATCTTAAAATCCTATAATTTCATGACCACTTTTACCCAAGTTGCCTTCTTTGTCCTATTTACTTCTCTTCCTGCTGCAACATGCTTTCATTATTTATTGGTGCTCTTGAATGCATGTCAGCTATAAGAATTTTCTGACTAGGTCTGTATTTCACACTGAAAAAGAAAAGTTTAAACTTTCATGATGTTTTTTGGAATTCTAAGAGGTGCTTCAGACAATGGGTTCTGAAATATGGCTTTCAATGATTCATGGACCATTTCTACCTCAATAGAGTCCTGCCCATAAACATATTCACAATCAGAAACAATTTCCAGCACAGCATCTATTTTGTCTGGTATTCTGCAAATATAAGCCACTGATATTCATCTTGCTGAAAGAAAGATCCCAGCCCATTTTGAACTTTCATTGACTGAAATGATAGACTCTTCGTTAATCTCAAAAAAATGTCAGTACTGGTGCTTCTGTGATTGTTTAATTCACAAAACCTTTTGTCTTGGTGCCATTCTGCATTGTCCTTAAGAAGCTACCTGAGAAGAGCACCTAAGTCTTGCAGATACTATGGATTTGTCCTGAATTCAGTCATCAGTGACCAGCCACTGGCGGAGCTACACCAGTGCAAACCCCTACACTACGGGTGGGGAACCTACGGCCTGCTGCTTCATTTCATCCGGCCCCTGGCAAGTCTCCGTGCCATGGGCTGGAAGCCCTGAACTTTGGCGCCCTCCTGCCCCACAGGGCTGGAGCCGAGAGCACGGCTCACTGGGTTGCCAGAAGTCTGGTCGGCTGCTTCTGGAAGTGACCGGCATGTCCCTGAAGCCCCAAGGAGCAGGGGCGATCAGGGAAACTCTGCAGGCTAACCGCACGCCTACTGATGGCTCTACAGATCCCATTGGCCAATGGGAGCTGCGGGGGTGATGCCTGTGGGTGCGAGCAGCACGCAGTGCACAGAGCCCCCTGGCCCCTCCGCCTAGCGGCTAGATATGGCGAACGCTTCTGGGAGCAGCAGGGAGCCTGCCTTAGCCCAGCTATACCACCAACCGGGAACTGACTGAGGGAAGCACCACCCCGCCGGAGCACGCACCCAACCCCCCCCCGCCCCAGATTGGAACCCTGTCCCGCACCCAAACTCCCTCCTAGACCCTGCACCCTGAACCTCCTCCTGCACCCCAACCCCCTGCCCCATCCTTGGGCCCGCTCCCCAGCCCCCTCCTACACCCCAAAGCCCTCATCACCAGCCCCACCCCAGAACCTGCACCTTCTCCCACATCCCAACCCCCACCCCAGCCTGGAGCCCATTCCTGCACCCTGAACCCTCATTTCTGGCCCCACCCTGGAGCCCAGGGGAAGCCCTGAGCCTCCGCCCTCCTTGCCCCCCCCCCGGCAGGGCTGTGTGTGGCCCGCAACTGATTCTTTCTGTGGGTCTTTAGCCCCTGATAGAAAAAAGGTTCCCCACCCCTGCCCTACACTATAGGCATGTCAAACTGCTAATAATTTGAACTGGTTCAGTGATGTTTGTGATTGGGAGATACTGACACCGCTCCCTCCGCCCCCCGAAAAAGTCAACCTTAAGGAGTCCAACAGAGTCCTGGCATCTCAGTCCCAGCAAAGGGAAGCCTAGCCCAGGAATTAAGCAAAGCTCCCGGGTTTATCCAAACCTCATTAAGAGGAATCCAAGACCTAGGAACCCAGTGAAGCATGTATGAGTGTATTTTGAACATCTGCAGACTACAGTGAGTGACATTTCAATATGGAATCTGAAGTCGGCAGCATTAGAAGCATGGAACCATCCTGCTCTGTGAAGGCACATTGTTTTGGGATCTTTCCGTTTATGCAAATACCTCCAGTCAAACTCCTTTGTCACTGAAAACATAAATCTACATAACCAATCTCAGCACACCCAAGCATTTCTTCCTGTTCAATTTAAGGTCCTCCCCTTTGCCATGTCGCAGAACATTACACAATCTCTCTCATTATATTGTTGATCATTTTCACTTCCAAATCAGCACATCAGCTGCAATTATTTCCATCCTATCCAAATCCACTGGCACCCTCAAGGTGCTGAGGCAATCCTGGAGGTAGGTCCTTTAAACCTTTGACCAAGTGACATTCTTGTAAGGATTAAAATACTTCTGAAAATTCCAAAAGACTTTCTAGCAGTTTTCAGCCCCCTTCAAGCATCTAATGGAACATACTGTGCATCTCCTATGCCCATGGGCCTGCCACACACAGGAGTGTGAAGGATTTCACCAGTTTGATTTCTCTTCAATATCACTTCCTTGTAGAAAAATTAGTGCTGAAGCCAACTCTTCCAGTTCTGTCCCAGGTTCCCTTTCAGACTGAGGGATGCAGGTGGCTTCATTTGCTTCATTTTTGTCAAAAATGGTTTAATCTCACATCATGTATTCACAGCGTATCACTTGGGAAAGCTGAAAAGAGTCTTTTACCTGACCTAAGTCACCTGACACATGTCAGGGTTAAAAAAGACAGGAGTCAGTATCGACTTATTCCAGTGGCTATTAAGACACAAAGCTGCTCACAAGTTTGGAACGGTGAACGACATCCTGGAGGAGATGGATTTGTGGCCAGAATGCAGGCAATGGGATTAAAGGTGTATATTAAATAGAATTGATCACCTGGTTCAGCAATTTATCAAATGGCTATCATTACCACCCCACAACCCTCACACACAGTATGAGGCATCATTCTGATTTCTTCGTGCTTTATTCCATTTTGCACAGGTGTAAATAACTACACAAGGTGTAAGGAAGTGGAGAATCAGGCCTGTAGGCCATATATTCAGCTGATATAAATTGGTGCAACTTCACTGAAGTCAATAGAACTACACTGATTTACACCTGTTGAATACCAGACAAACAGACAGATGATCCTTACTGATGCGTGCTAAAAAAAGAGATCCCTCTCCTTGTTGATCAAAGATTTAACAGCACATGATGTAGAGAGGATGCATGTTATCACAACTTAATACAATACAATACAATACATTTATTAAAGTATAGTTTAAAAAAAATCAAACTACACTACAATGGACAAAATAAATGAAGTACTTCTGTGAGTTGCATTATCCGTTTTGTTTTTAGTTGTTCATTCATCTAGTAACTTGCAAAATACAGTAAGTCTCAATGGGTCTCCCAACTAATTGTGTAAATCACACTGCTTCCCTCTCTGAATCCCTCTAATGGCTCCCCCAGCTTCACCACATCAAGAGCAAGATTCTTGATCTGTCCTTCAAGGCCCCTCACAATTCATCTGGTCTCATTCTGTTGCCACCTCACTTCCCGCATTCCTCCAGTGATGCTCACCCATTTATCATCTTATGCAGTAACCACCTCTGCACCTTCTCTTCCTTTCAGACACAACATCCACCCTCAATTAATCTGTACAATCACTATTCTGTCTTCTTTCAAACCCTTCTTTCAAGGACAACCTCTGCTATGATGCCTGCAAAAAAATAATAATCAGCCAATCAATACTGATTCAGCTGTGTGTCTGAGATAGCTGATTATTTTTTTAAACATTAAATATAAAGATATCATCAGGAATCAACAAGTTGGGTATTAGCTACCTATGTAATTGGATGATCTTGCTTTTATTTCCCTAATGTTCCCTACTCTCTTCTCTCAGTTTGTTTGTCAAATTGTTTGATTGGTACATCTTGTCTCAAATTAAACTATAAACTCTTTGGGGTATCGACTGTCTCTCGCTATGTGTTTGCAGTGTTCCCAGCACTTCAATCCTTATCGAGGCCTTTAAGTGCTAGTGTAGTGTAAAGAATAAATAATTCATGTAATTCTACTGTGAGAGTACTTACACTGCTCTGAGATCCAGGCCCCACTGTCTATGTAGGCAAAATATTATTAAAACCCACAGCATTGCAATTGTCTAAGATATGGCTCAACACTCTGTTTTTCTTGACCAGTATGGATGACTTCTTACACAGCTGCACATTGGGGAAAAAATATTAGAAAGGGGTCAGGTTGCAGCAGTAAGTGGAAAACCTAGAGCATCTTCAGATGGACAGGCCTAATATTCCAAGTCTGTGCCTCAGGCTGTCAGTAATTCCCATACCTCATAAATGCACACACACTCACCAGTAGGACACTCTCTCTGTGTGTGAGAGTCCCTTGATATTATCTACTGCCAAAAAAACTAATTAAAATAATGGGGGAGGGGTAGAAAACTATTGGACTGGTAGCAAAATTAAACATTAACTGTGGTCTACTCTATTGCCAGGGCCAGCTTTTGAGAGACAACCTAAGGAAAAACCAGCAGTGTTCTTGATTTTTGTAATAAATGGCATATCTGCAAAAATAACTCAAACAAACCAGGAATTCTTTCCAGTTCTCTCCTGAATTTGACAAGTCTAGATTTTATTATAATGTTGTTATTCTACAGAATTCTACTATAACAACAAAGCTATTATGCAAGGGGACTCAATAGCTCATCTTGAAATTTCATGACATTTTATAAAATAGAATATCAGATACTGTGAAAGAGGAGTGATTGCAAAACTTCTTCTAACAAAGAACTTTTCAAAGCAATTTTTTTTCTTAGTACTAGAAGTGCTTAGAAGGAGAGTCTGCTGTTTGCAAAAAAAGAAGGCTCAATTTTCACAATGAGGAAGTTGAATCTTAAAGGCCTTTTGTACCTGTTATGTTGTCCTTGAATATAAAACAGCATTTTCTGAAGTCTGCAAGTAAATGATCCCTGAATGTCCTAATACAGAATATCATAATGGGTTTCTTCTTAACCCTTCCTCCCTTTCCATACTCAAAACTCTTGCTAATTCCTTCCAAATAAAAGCCATGAATCAACAGCAAGTATACTCAGCGTGCTGAATATTTGTATTAAGTTGAATGCAGAATTAACGATATTACCATTTCTTTAGTAGTCCCCATTTTAAATATAGGGAATATCTTTAAAACGTCTAACACTGGAATGTTCTCTTTAAGTGCCCCACTGTATTTAGCTAACACCAGCTCCAAATGCCACAAAATACAACACTCAATGCTCTGTCTTTTTTAATGTTTCCACTTCCACCGAGCCTGAAAACTGTTCATTACTGCTTTCCATCTGGCCAGAGGTGATAAGCTTCATCCATACTGCAATGCACCTTCCTGTGCCCACATACTGTAAAAACCATACTTAAGCATTAAATAAAGGCTTTATTTGTCAGTTTTCAATTAATTTACAATACTGTTTTGTTTATCTAAACTGGAGTTGGGCCAAGCCCTCAGTGCATTTGATGAGTCTGACAATAACCCTGAATGCACCTGTTAATTTTGCCTCTGGGTAAACAGTTGAAAACTCCTCAGCTATTTCCTCAAGTTGGGTGGAAACAAAGAAACATGAGATTAAAAAAAAAGGTCTAGATTAGGGAATTGGAGATGCATTAATTTAAGAAAGGAACAGGGTCAAACTAGGGGCTAGGAGGCTAATAAGTACAGAGCATACAGCAAAAAAGCTCACAGCAGGGTAAGAGTTCACATAATTTATCCAAGCGATCTATTCCAGACGCAGTAAATGATACATTATTGGATCCAGACCTGCAACTGCTTATAAGACCCACCTCACTTAAGTGTCATTACCCTCCCCTTTAGAAATATTGCTATTACCCAAACCTGTTCACAGTGAGGGCTTTACTCAGCTGGCAATCCAACTTTTGTTCTTTATGATGCTCCTCCTAATTTCCCCTCTCTGCTGTGGGAATTAGGCATAACAACCACCATGCTAACCGCAGAACACCCAAGTTGATCTGACTCTATGCGATTTTTAGTACTTTATTACACAGAAAACCAATCCCATGGATAGCAGACTATAAACAACAGCAAATGCTATATCAAGCAAGCAGTAAGTGGTTAAGGACTTGGAGAGATTTACTAGGGGTTTTCACTCAATCAAAGTCTCATTCTTACAAATTAGAGAATCTTAAGAAAAAAAAGATAACAGAAACACAGTATAGAACACACATATTAGAAAACTTTAAGCTTTGTGTGTTTTCTTTGCACAAAAGGAAAAAAGGTCAGATGGTTTGCTGTATTTAATTCTGTCTTCTTAAAATTTAATTTAATTATGATTGATGTATTTATAATGCAAGATAATAAGGGAACATTTATGACAGCAAATCTTTTTCAGAGGGGGGCTGTTGACATCATGAAATATTTCATCTTACATAGTGATGAAGGTATGCAAGGCTTCAGAAATGTACTACAATGGTGCTGTATGGAGAGAAAAACAAGAACTTTGAAATACATGGAATATATGGAATGCTGGGTATTAGGCATCAGCAAATGGTTTTTCTTTAGCAAGATTTTTGAAAAAGTAAATGAAGTTACAGATTAATAATGGCTTCTGCTTTTGCCTGTCTTGCGTTCCTAAAAAGACAATATATGCCTCTAACTCAGGAGTGGCCAAAGCAGCTCTTGGGCCAAGTGTGAGTTCTACAATATGATCATACAATCTAGGCTCCCTCTCCTCCCCCCGCCACCCCATCTTTTATATGGAAATGCAGTTCATGAAGACTTCATCTCAGAATATGATCCTTCATAGGATCACTGGGATCAAAACAGAGCAGTGTTACATGGAGTCTCTATAAAGGTACCACTCCATGTTAAAAGATGAGATGGGTTGCAATCTACTCCATTTTGTGTGAATTAGGTGTGGCCTTTGATAACTTTTCACAACACAATGTGGCGCTCAGCTGGACTCCTGGTTTAATCAATGCTTTCAACATCACCCATGTATTAAGAAAAATGTTTTAACGAAGATATAAAAAAATGGGCTAATCAGTCATGAAAAGGCAACCATTCCAAATGTTGGAAAGTTTGCTCTGATCTCCGCTTCCCCAAAACTAAAGTAACACAAAGTTTCACACTGAAAACAGAGCAGCTGGAAGACGGGAGAACTACTGAAGGTTTAGTTTGTAGAAAAAGTTAATTGACTGAAACTTGTATATTCAACCGTTTGCTTCACATGTTTGTTAGTTTCCCACAGTTAATAGCTTTTGCAGCCTTTGCATTTCTCACTAAGAGCAATCATCTCTTTATCTCCGGAAATTAGCACCTCCAAGAAGAAAAATAGTGACAGGCTTCTCAAGAGAAGCCTTTAATATAGAGTGTTACATATCTATGAATCAGCACATTTTGTCTCCATTTATACAACAGATTGCAGTATTAATGACTGTTACTTTATCTACAGCAAAGGAGCACAGTGCTGTTTTGTGGGTCTTCCAATTACGCAAAAAAAAAATTTTAAACAAAGCCAAACAAAAGTAACCACATCGTAAAACTGTGACCACTTCTACATTTTTCTGTAGTATGAGATTTTAGAGTTTGCACTGAAATGTTATTTGTAATTGGTTAACCAACCAAAAAGTTTGGCTCAAGATCTGAACTTCCCCAAAGATTCAGCAGCGTTCTCATCTGGGCTTTTAGGCTGGCCCATTTAGACAAGAAGCAACAAATCCTGATAAGGATACAGATCTAGATATGAACTTCTAAGTTCAACAGTGTCTGGGTCTGGGACTTTGATTTGGATATATCTCTAAGAAACACTATTGTAATTACAGCATAGATGGCAACATGCATTCCAAACACATATTCAAAGTGATTATATTCTCAGTAGGATCAACCCCAAACATTTAAAAATCATGAGTCAGCCAGTCATGAGATTGGCTTAAAAATGAGATTTAAAAAATAATGAATGTTGGGTTCTTTTTATTTGCCTTGAGCACTTGGGGTTCCATTTTCAAGCTTTTTTCTGCAACCACAAGGGTGAGAAAGAGACAAAATCCTTACCTAGTCATCTAACTCCAGGAGGTGAGACTTTATGAAAATGCCAGATATTATGAGAGTTGGCAACAACGTGATGGTTTGATTTCTCTTTACACTGAAAACTTGGGGAAAATAAAAATGAATAATAATAATTAATAATAAAAGGATTTGATTACCCAGTTGAAGATTTATAAATGTGAGGAGATTTACAATATGTATAATATATGTAGTAAATATCATTTATTTATCAATTTAACTTATCTGTATTTTACAGAAAGGTCTAGAGTTTTGTGCACAAACTAAATTCATTCATTTTAAAATCCTCTGAGTTTGTGTGGCTCATGTAAGCTGAATTTTTAATTTTAAGCTGTTTTTCCCCCTCTGATATCAGTGCCAACTCTCTCTGACCTTTAGCACTATTAGTAGCAGACAATACCACCACTGTTTCCACAGCATGGACATAAGCAAAGAGCAAGTAATAGAATGATGCTGTTCGTGGCTCTGTAGTTAAAGGTTATGTCAGCATTTCCATTATAAAACCCTGTTGCAGAGGTCAATAACTCTGCTATAAAAAAAATCACTCCCATCTGAAACTTGGCACACACAGTTCCAGTCATGGGACACATTCTTTTAGCAAAACTGTTTAAAAAAATTATATGTACACACACATATATATACGATGTGCATATATTTATTGTGGGTACCTATGTCTGCACCATAAATAAGGTTGCAACATGTTTTCAGTTAAAAGCTGAAGTTTGCTCCTTCTCTAAAATCCACATACATAGACTGGTTTGAAAATTGGTATATCCGATCAGGGGACGGAGCAGTTTGTGGTGCCAATGTTAGCTCGTTTGATCAAGGCATTCCCATTATACAGCCTTCCCCTCTACCCCTACCACTTATTTTTTGAGATCTCAACATTTTTATGCTGCTTTTTTATGTGCATAACGGAAAACAGCAGTGGGCAAGATTAAATGGAATTTATGTCACTGAAATACCCCTGTGAGAGCTTGTGTCCAGCATCAAGAACCTGCTCCAGCCAATGATGCCAAAAATGCATTGCAGGGTGTTCATGGGTGTTTTGGCTGTTCTGACTTTTCCTGATCATGCTCTAGTGCTACATGTGGTGGAGCACATACTGCTTCATGCTGATGGAGAACTGTGATTGTCATTCTATCCCTTTATTAATCTATAACCCTGGCTAGAGCACATGATAGCTTCCTCTTCCCATGTAACAGTAAATGTGCATCCATTATTCCATCTCCATCCATCCAAATGCACACACCAGTCCTGGACACCTTAGCTATTGCCTCCTCCAAAATGTTGAATTCCCCTCTGCAGCTGGCAATAATATATGAGTGTGAGGCAGAAGGTAGCAAGACTACACACACCATACATGGACTTTGCAGCTGTGGGCAAGATATACAGTCAAATGGCTTCATAAGGAGCCACAGATCTGCGTGAAGCAGCTCTGGGTACAGTTGCTGTTCAGACCACACTTTTTGGTGGGGATGGTCAATACAGTGCTCCTTGACATTAGATAGCAAAGGATACAGTTATGTTGGTCGTCCTCACTTCGCCCACCTCTTAAATCAGGGAACAACTTATGAGCACCGTTTTGCATAGCCTACACAGAAGTTGGATTTTCTCACACCAGAGACGGCTGAAGCCCAGCTTGTCTTGACACTAAAAACTAAAAGAAAGTCCCAGATTCAAAGACCCTTGTGACAAATCCCCTGCCTTTTTTACAATAAGGCTTGAAATTCAAATTTATTTGCTTATCAGATTCTTTAATTTCCTCCTTCACATGTGCCCACTGGTTAATTAGTATAGGGTTCCTGATCAGTTCTGGATTGCTGCCATTGTGGTATTTTTGTTTCATTTTGTTTGGAAATATAAAGGCCCCTGAATCATTTGATTTTGGTTCTGTCCTCCTCTCACCTCACTATTTGAAAATTTAGATGAAATTATAGAGTATGAAATTATAGAGTTTCTGCAAACACTTATGCACGTGCTTAATTTTTACTACCATGAGTA
The DNA here is from genome assembly GCF_016161935.1 of Mauremys reevesii. NCBI lineage: Eukaryota > Metazoa > Chordata > Testudines > Geoemydidae > Mauremys > Mauremys reevesii. The sequence goes on along the minus strand of NC_052624.1, from coordinate 169,138,110 downwards.
GCCTCAATTATTTCAGTGAAAGTACTCACAATAGTAAAATTGTACATGTGCTGTAAGAGCGGATTAATATGTGGGTATTTAGTAGTGTACTTTTCATTTACAGGAAATTAAAATACCCCACAAGAAACAGCACATTTTTTGATGCTTTATATAATTAGAAAAATAATTGTTATTTGAAAATAAGAAGTTATTTGGTTTTTTTCCAAAATGGACATGATAAATCCACATTGTGGGCAGCATCATTAGGTATTCTGGGGATAAGTGAAGCTATTATTTATTGTGTGTGTAGGGCTACAGGAATACACATTGAAAACAAACGATAAGACATACCAAGACATCTCAGGCTTGCTCCTACACTCACTGAAGTCAACGGCAAAGATCCCATTGCCTTCATCTACCAGATACATGCAGTAGTTTATTAAACCAATCCTGTGGAATGATATTTTTGGCATATGTATTTTTTTCATTTATTCTTTATTTGTTGTCATCTTTGAGAAAAGCTGCTACCCCCAACACTGGGTACTTGTAACAGCTATTGAAAAAAGAAAAATGCCAAATAGTCCTTAGTTTTGTATCAACTGCCCATTCCAAACTGACCTCAACTTGTGAAATTGACACAATAAAATATATTCATTCGATCACTCAATATCTGCCATCCTACCCGTTGAAGCATGCCCTTATAGTCCACAAAATTAGGCTGTGTTAGACCAAGTGGGGGATGGGAAATGAATTCCAAACTGCAAGGCCACCTCAAGCAGACTCCCCCCCGCAAATTAATCCAGGTGGCTGTTAAATCTGCCAGGATCAAGTCATTTAGTGGTTTAAAATCAAAACCTACACTAAACTCCACATGGAAGCTAACTGGAAGCCAGTGCAAGCTACAGGTTTTAGAATTAAATTCTTTCCCAATATTCTAAAAGTTGTGCCACATATGCCGGGCAAGACATGAAAAGGTTGGACAGGGGTCTCTCAAGACCCTGTCACATTGCTTGAGTGTGTTGAGGAGGCCTTTGAAGTGAGCTTTGGTAGTAGCAAAAACTAGGTCGGTGACTCTGCAAACTGTACAGATACACTGGGTGGAACAATGGAGGTATAGTAGGCCATGATTGCAACTACAAGCATGGACAATAGCAACAGCTGTGGAATCCCTAAACTCCACCTCTAGGTGGGTGTTCTGTTTCCTTCCAACCTCCACACTGGTGCCCTGCACAAAACCAGTTTAGTTAGGCTTTACACAGGGATGTGAATTTCACCTATAGTGTGCATACATGGAAAGTGCTCTAATCCAAAAAACAAGCAAAGGCTCTACAGAAGTAGTGTGGACGACAGAATCAAGGTCTTTTAGGCCTTCTTTAGTAAAAAGTCATGACAATGAGCGATCGATGCCACATAGTCTTTAACATAGAATGCTACAAAAAGGGTTTCTAAACTATATATATAATGTATAAAATCCATTAGAGGGACTGCCATCCTCATTTAGACCACAGGTCCGAATATCTCTGCAAGTTGAGTGCAAAATGCAAAACCAGACAAAACGCAGCTATAAAGCAGTGGAAGCCCTTAAGCAATAACAAAACATAAAGAAAAGTACTTGAGACGTTATCCCTCATTTCTTGCAAAGTAAGCTCATATTTAAGTTCAGATGGACCAGGTTAACAATCACTATTTTTAATGTTAAAATGCCCTGGGGAAGTTATAAACTCACCAAATATGCTGTTAAACTTACTTTATATTGTGTGCAGCTGTATGGCTTCAGACCAGTGACCAAACTTCCTCAATGGGCCAGCAAAGCAAAAGAGGCTTCCCTCCCCACTTGCAACAACAATGCTTTACTTGTCACAAGAATTTCATTTAATTTTTCTAGTATGTTAAACTAGTATTCAGTTCTGTGTTTCCTTACTCCTCTTACTCTATGGGTGTGTGGTAAGACTAGGACTGAGAAACAGGTAAGAGAGGAAAAAGCAAAATTAAATGTGAATGATTCTCTCTGCCTAAAATGAGTCACTGCTATTATTAATCAAAGGTCAGATTCCTGGCAATTTTGAATTAAGCTACATCGAAAATTTACTCAATGTTTTCAATGTTTATGTTAGTATTCTCTCAATACAGTTACCAATATCTGTATTCAGCATCATCTGATCTACTGAACAAGATACCTGGGAATCTTCCAATTAAATTAAATTACTTTTAAAAATATGTCTGCACTTTTTCTTTTAAGGGTTGAACCTAGAAGCCTGCAAAATTTCAAATGCATTTTGCCATAGAGATGACTAAAAGAAAGCCAAAGTTACTAAGGTCAATATTGCAGGTCTGAAAGGAGGAGATCTGTCCTGTTGATTTGGATTTTGTAAACTTAACAAGGAAGCCAGTATGAAATGGAGCTTTTGCATGCTATGGCTCATTGGCAGTGATTAATTGACCAACAAACTTGCACATGATCCATTTTGACATCCAGACACAGCACTCACCTAGGAGATTGCAAGAGGATATTGATACTGCATCACAAAAAACTTAATTGCTCCAATTCTTTAGGGCTATTTTAAGATCTGTTTCCAGAAATGGCTTCTCTAGAAACCCCAACAAGGGCAAATGACTATTTATTAAGTAAATACTTAAATGTTTTGAGCTTGAAGATAAATAATTAAAATAAAGGTGGAGCACTGGGGCAAAGTTGTATCAGGCTGAAACATCTTTACAGAAATCAGGTTCTTCATAAAAGCAGTAGCTACATTAAATACAAATTAGCACAACGACTGCTATCAGAAGTGTAGCAAATGGAAAATATCTTCCCAGTATGGTAAGAAACCTTAATTCTTTTCAAGGAACAAAATACAAGTATTATATATTTGTTTCTGTTTGCATAAAATTCATGGGACACATTTCTGAATCTCGCAATACCATCTTTAAACCAAAGATAAACACATTCATCCAGCTTCTATTTAAATTCAAAAAGGTATTTATTAGATCATTGTTCAATTTCTATATTGCCAGCTAAAGCACAGAACAAATAGTTTATTTTGCTATACTGTAGCTGTTTCACTGTAGAGAAATAGATGCCTGTTTCCAAGAAGAACCCTGATGAAAACCAGATGGTTTTTTTTTTAAAGGCTAGTTTAAATATATTAGTGTTTTAACTTGATTGGATTGGAAGTCTATAAAATTTTCCTATAATACATACATATTTGTTTTAGAAGTAATTCCCTAGATCTTTGCTATGAGGTCAATAATATGTCCTATTCCTTTGCTGATCAAATATTTTCCAGTGTACTGCGAGCAATGGAGTGAACACGCTGGTAGCGTCAAATCACTCAGAGCAGCCCATCAACTAAGCAACAATTTTATACCATGACATTTGAAGAAAGGAAGGAATAATAATAAAAAAAAGTAAAACTATTTCAAGCTCACCTACATGAAAACAAACATTAGGAAGAGCTACTGCGAAGCTCAGAGGTAGAGCAACATACTAGTATTAGAAGCCAAGGGGGCCTGACTCTCCTCATGTTGGTATGTATCCAGAGTAATTTCTCTGAAGTCAATAGAGTTACACCAGTGAAAGTGAAAGAAGAGGATCAGTCCCATTATCTCTGCTTCTAGTACAGAAAATATTTGTGTCAGTCTAGCTATATGGGCCTCCAGTCAATAGTTCATGCTATCGCTGAACACTGACTGAAGAATGAGCACTTCGTCAGTGCTCCGCAAACAAAGAATATTTTAGTAACATCGGTATCAAACACGTATCTTAGCTAAATAAAAAATGGTGCTAGAACAGACAGCCTACAAAGTGCAATATTTTGAGACTTTTGAGCTTCTTACAGCAGGGACTGTATTTTTTTTTGTTTGGTTTATAAATGTGTGCGCATGTATCCAATATAATATTAAGTGTACCACTGGCACTAGATAACATTGATGCTGATTTTCAGAGATGCAGAGCATCTACTCCTGCCATCGACTTAAACTGGGTTTCTGAGAGCTCAGCACCTCTGAAAATTAAACCTTTTATGCCCATTTATTGAGCTACTTAAAATTATAGGAAAAATACAATTTATTTCTGAAGACAAAAGAGCTTTGTCTATTTGCAGCCTTTACTTTTTTGAAAATAATATAAGGCTATGGGTAGAGCTGGCTGAAAATTAGCCAATGATGCTTTTTTTCTGTTGAAAAATGCTGTTTCACTGAAACCAAAATGTTTTGCAGAAATGAATTGGTTTCAATGAAAAAAGTGTAAGAGAGTGTGTGTGTGTGTGTGTGCGCGTTCAAATATGCAAATGTAATCTTTTTCGATCCAGCCTATCTGTGGCACATACTTCCTCAGACAAAATGTATGCCACCTCTTTTATAGAAGTTGGGATTTACAATCATCAGAAATCAAAGTGAAATCAGAAGTTACTGACAGACATTTATGCAAGAACCGCACTGGTTTCCTCTGAAGAGCATACAATCTTTTATCGGCTTTACTTGAAATTAGGCCACCAGGAGGAGGAAATACTGCCCTTATCTAAGGGTACGTCCATACTACCCGCCGGGTCGGCGGGTAGCAATCGACTTCTCGGAGTTGGATATATCGCGTCTCATCTAGACATCTTACCCTAACTCCGAACGCACTCCCGTCGACTCCGGAACTCCACCACCGCAAACAGCGGTGGCGGAGTCGACGGGGGAGCCGCGGACTTCGATCCCGCGCTGTGAGGACGGGTAAGTAGTTCGAACTAAGGTAGTTCGACTTCAGCTACGCTATTCGCGTAGCTGAAGTTGCGTACCTTAGTTCGATCCCCCCCTAGTGTAGACCAGGCCTAAGGGAGGTACACAAGAGGGGGCGCAGCGCAGTGCTAGCAGCACAAGAACTGTCGGCAGTTTTAGGGTAAGATGGCAAATGACAGGCACACTTTCCTGTATATCCCCTGATGCTTTAGCTAGCCCATCTAGTGTACTTGAGCACCAGGGAGAGAAGCCACCCTGTTGATTTCAGTAAGAAGGGATTTAGTTCCTTAAACCATTTCCCCTGCCCACCTGCTCAGTGAATTTTCCCCTACAGTGTTAAATTTTAGTTGCATTTGTAAGCATTACAGTATTCAACCAATTAGACTTAAGGCATGATCCAGCTGCAACTAAATGCAGCAGAAAATCTCTGACTTCAGCAGGAGTTGGATCAGGACCTTACAAAATAACTGAACAGGAAAAGGGCAATGATGATGAGGCAGCACAGCAGTATTTTGCCCAAGAACTATTCATTCTCTATAAATCAAGAGTACTGAAAATAATATTCCATTTGACAACTGAAAGCACATTCGTTCATTTAACAGACTGTGGGTGATCCAATAGCACTTGAGATTGTTACAGTGTAGTACGTAAAACAAAATCACTTTATTTCAATGGTTCCCTCTCTATATAAAATCATCTTCAACAAAAGGGAATGGGAAAAGATTAGATAAACCATTTAATATACATTCCAGATGCACATGGTGCTTTTTTAAGGGCTCCAATCCCTAAGTCAATCCACCACTGAAGTCAATGAGACTTTTGTCTCTGACTACAGTGGAAACAGGATTAGGCCCTAACGCAATTCCTACTGTATTTACCTTAGTAAAACAACATACCAGGAACATTTACAACAAGAGCCATGTATTTTCATTACCAGTAAGTAAACCCTTTCAAATAATCAACTAGAGAAAAAGTGATATCACTTTGCCAGGAAGCCTTCCTTACATCTAATTGGAACAGGATTTCTATTTTAACACACCTGTCATTTTCAGTGACTCTTCATACATGTAGTATATTTTATGATTAACACATTTCACTAATTGCCTCTACCTGTATAACAATAGCCCCTGTCAAATAAATAAGGAGAAAGGAATCTGTCACAATTCCTTTACTTGAGACATAAATGTTTCAAAATGAAAGGTACTATTAAATTAGGTTTGATTCAGACGACATTTGCCTGTGGGTGAAACACAGTGGCTTTAATGGTTTTTCAGATGTTTTACACTACTCCTAATCTGAATGTTCTTGGGAAGAAAAAAGATGTGCTAGAAAGCCAAGGGAAACATAACATTCAAAATGAGATCTAAACTATCACCAACACATTTATAATGAAGAGATCCAGGAACAATTCTGCAAAATAGTAGAGACATGAGTTTTCAGTATCTATATTGAAAACAATGAGAGAAAATACTCTAAAATTAGCTAAGTTTATTAAAAGGAATAACTCTTCTCTGAACAAGACAAGTCCCAGCACAGTATTAATTCTGCACTATGAATCTGCTTTACATAGTAAAAAGAAAAATGAGGAAATTCTGATTTTAGACACTAAATTTAACAGCTTCTGCTTCTTATCTTTGTCTTGATAACCTTTGTTACCCTATGGCTTTCAACTAAGTACACCTAGGACCTAGTAAATGGATTAGGGAGGTCAATTAGTCATTTTTTGTCTCTGAATGATAAATTACACTTTTGTTTACTCTAACCTTCACAAGAAAACTCGCCCCAAGAAATGTATAGTGTTTACTCTAACAGGGGAAATGAAAAACTGACAAGGTAAAATTAAATGTTTCAGACATTTGCTATGGTAAGTTACATTTCACCTATTTCATAGAGAAGGATGGAGTGGGAGGGAAATAAATCTAGTATGAATTTTAACATTGACTTAAAATATGAATAGTCCCTCCCAAAAAATAAGACCTTCTTTATCTACAAATGAGAAATTAATATGGAGACAACTATTAATTTCATTAGTCATCTATATTTTTACTTACAGTAATTGAGTGACCTGAAGACTCCAGTTGGGTAAAAATTCTTTGCGATCTCAGAAATTAAGACTATATAACCTACATTTAAGACATTTTTCTCAAAACACAAATATGTGGGTACTTTGGAATGGTTAAAAAACAAGAGGTTAAAAACATTAATTTGAATTGTTATAGTTATCTTGAGTCACAAGATGCTTACCTAAAATATAATCTCTCAGATTGTGACCAAGACAAACATTTTCCCTCACTAGTTCACTGAACCATATGATGTTAATCAACAAAACCCATTAAAAAAATGCACCTCTATAGTTACTTACCATTTTACATTTGTGGAGAGAAAGTCACGGAAATTACCCACTCTAAAATATTCAGTAATTCACCCCATCTTCTATATGCTTAACAGCAGAAAACATAATTTGCTAAATGTAAATAAATTAATATTAATGTCCTGCAATTACATAGTCGTATTTATCACCCCCAGGAGGTATTGGAATCTCATCTTCTGGAAGGTGTTAATCACCTTGAACTCCTATTCACATCCTTATTATGACATTTTATTTACCACAGCCTGCTTCTTTGAACAATCTGGAGGGATTCTTTCCCCAATCACTTAATAAATAAATTATTGCTTGCTTACCCAATCAGTTTTTTAAAAATCACATCACATTATGTTACATTTTTAAGCTGATAGCATGCAAGTTTAACACCACAGAAAGGTCAACCCCTATTGTCATAATGTAACGCCTCTTCCTTTCTGTCACAAAACTGGCATTAGCCAGTAATGTTACTGTCAAAAAGAAATATTTAGATTTTGAATGAAAAAAAAATCAAGTTTGATGGCTCCTCACTGAAAAGCTATTTTAACTCTTTTTAAACAAGAAAAATAAAATTCCCTGGAGACAAGCCACGTGTTCTAGGATGTTTAAGGAACTCAAGAAACAGTGATGAATGATGTTGCAATATTGTCTTGAATATTTTACATTTTCTCCAATATTATTACTAAAGAATAAATTAAAAATGAGAGCAAAATATTCATGGTTTATACAGTAGCACTCAGAGCATCTTTCACAACATTGTAAAATCAAGAAAAAAAATCACATGACAAATACTAGGGGGTGAAAGATGTTTTTTTTTTTAAAAAACACTCATTTAAAGGACCACATTCTGCCCCTCACAAACACAGAAAGAAACTGCCACTGAAACAGAAGGGGGAACGCATGTGTGTAGGTGAGGGCAAAATTTGACCCTTGATTACTTGTATTGTTCAGAGAGCACATAAAAGATTACACGACGGAATAGCAAAACCAAATCTGTTACAATGTTTAAATCTTATGTTTTTTATTACTTTTATTTTGCAATTTGAATAAATAATCTACATTTATAGGACCAGATCCAGCAAATCCTTACTGGTGATTTAGTCATATTTACACATGCATAATGGGACTGCTCATGTGCAAAAGAATTACTTGTGTGCAAAAGAATTACTCATGTAAATGAGAGTTGCAGTATTGCACCCTTATAGTATTAAATAAATCTGATTACTGTTTTTATATTAAGAGCAGTTTACCCTCCTCAGCTTGATATTTTTATAACAGCAATTTCTTGAATCTTAATCTAACTCTTTCTAAAACTCCACTTGGCCACGTAAATATAGCAAAAATATATAAGGTTAGTGTATATATATGGCCAGAGGAAAAAACCTCAAAACCAAACTAACCTCTAGATATTTGATCACATTTTTAAAAAAGCAATACAACCTGAACACTAACAAAAGAGTTAAGTAAAGACTAATACAAAAACTGGCAATGACCTTATTATAAGAAAAGGAAAATGTGAACCTTGACCTCTTTAGCACCACCTTTAAAATGAAAACCAGACTTATCAACCCAATACCCCCTGTACCCGCTAATCTAACAAATTGGAAACTTGATCTCTACCTTGGCCTCCCTAAATATGTCTGCAGAGTAAACGATAAGCTTGTCAAGACCCGAGTGGTGAATCTCCTGTTGTCTTTTCCAGCTTGATGTTTTTGGCTAGACAAAGAGCACTGTGATATTCTATACACTGTAAAGTTAGGGTTTTTTTTTTTTTTTAAGTTCTTTTGGCTTAAAATGTTAAGTGTAATCTAAATCTTTTATACTAGATAATATTTTGAGATCTTATTTCAAAGACATTCGTATTGATTTTGTATTATGCAGTAACTGGAAAGTAAGATTTGAAATAAGAAAAAAAGAGAAGACGTTTTAAAAAATTGTGCTGAGGGTTGGAACCAATAGATAATGAAAGAATGAGTGTGTTGTGAATCATGCCTAAAAACACCCGGTTGAGGTTTATTTTATGGCATCAAACAAAAATGAAAAAAAAATCTGTCAAACTGTTTTTATTTTTTTTTAAATCAAAAAGCCAGAAGCTTGAAATATTGCTGAGCAACAAACTGGATGTAAATTTACAAAAAAACAACAACTAAGCAATGATGATAAAAATCAATTTTGGAAAAGGGAAAAAAACACAAAGATTAAATGATATTAAAAAATATCCAAGTCTTCATTTGATTATCTTTAATCTAATTATAAAAAGGAGCTGCTTAGTTCCCTGCAAAACAAGGAGACCTTAGATGGTTTAAGTAGAAAAAACAGAGGTTAGAGAAGAAAAAATAGTGCTAAATTAAAGCACTTGGAGGCCAAGAGCTTTGAACCTGGGTTTAACCAGTCATTCCAACCTTCTGAGGCAGGGGCTGCATAAGTTTGGGCTTCTGGTAACAGAGCTCTCATTGTTTTCAAAGGCAGTTTAGAAAAATGCTGCTTTATATCTTCTCACACCACAGGCCCAGTGCCTAAGACCTAGGAGGAGAAGTAGGCCGAGGGTGTACTATCCATTGAAAAATCAATTTTCCGCTATAAACTACCCAAAACTCCAGGCTCACAAACTGCGGTAAAGGATGTTATGATGGTGCATAATTTATAACTGGGTTATAACGGGAAATTTCTGATTTATGTGGGATTTGGGGCATTTTTCTGCCCGCTCCCCCCGTTTTCCCCCCAAACCTTGGGCACGGCAAGGTGAAACCCTTCAAACCTCAGAGCCAGCATATCCACTGAGTTAGTAGATAAACATTGCATTTTTGAAAGTGAAGTTATTCCACACCTGTTTAAAATGTTTATACAGTAATTAAAGATTAATGCTTATTCCAGACCAGATAAATATATGCTGTACACACACACTTACACAAACACTATAAGGAACAAAGATTTTACTGTATTAGCCTGCTTACAGCTCTGAAACTCACATGTTATAAAGGTCTAAACTATGTCACATTTAAATTACATTATAGACATATTTTAAGAAAAATGTTACTAGCAGGTCACTAGGAAGACTTACTGAATTTAGGATAACAGCAGGTCACTATTTATTTGTATAACCCATAATTCTGATTGGTTGTGTATTCTGATGGGTTATTTGTATAACCCATAATTCTGATTGGTTGTGGAACTGGCTATGGTTCATCACTAGTTTGCAACAAGTTTAACAGTCACCATGTGTGTCAAAGTTCATACGATTAAGAGTTGTTAAGTCTGTAATAAAATGTATCGGGTGCGAGTAGTCCCATAGTCCTTTATATGTAAAAAGTTTTCAAAAAGCAAACACATACTATTCTTGAGGGCATTCTGCACCAAAAAATTAAAAATTCTGTGTGCAAAATTTAAAAATTCTAAAAGTTTTATTTGTCAATAAATAAATGCAGAGGCTCAAGCATGGCTGTGGGGAGCAGAGGCCACCGGCTGAACGAAGGTGGGAGATCACCCTGCAGCACCCCCACTCCAGGAAACAGACTCAGTGGTGAGGCTGCACCCGACTCTGACAGAACACAAGGCCTGGCCCTGGCCCAGAAACATTCTGGGGCCCTGCCCCTCTGCGCCAGGCACACCAGGTGTGGGGCAGGCAGGCTCAACCAGGCAGGATCCAAGTGTGAAGGGGCTCAGTGTGGGGGGATCCAGGTGTGGGTGAGAAGTTTGTGTGTGGGACAATCTGGGTGTAGGCAGCTGAGTGGGGGGGTCTAGGTGTGGAGGAATCTGGATGCACAGAACTGGGGGGTGGAGGCAGTTCCAGGTGAAGACTCTTCAGGGGCTCCCAGGTGAAGGTGGTTGGGGCTCAGTGGAGGGGACTGTGGGTGGGGGTCTCAGTGGGGAAGTCTGGGTGCTGGTGCAGTGGGGTTTAGTGGGGTGAGGGTCTGGATGTGGGGGCTCAGGGTGGTGCGGGGTGGGGTGGGACTTAGGGTGGGGGTTTGAGTGCAGGGAGCATAGTAGGGGGTGGTCTAGGTGTAGAGGGGTCTGGAGGCAACGGGTCTGGGTGCAAGGAGGCTACAGGTACAGGGGTTGAGGTTCAGTGGGGTGAGGTTTGGGTATGGAGGGGCAGGGGGGTTCTGGGTGCACGGGGTGAGGCTTGGTGGGGGTGTCTGGGTGTGGTGGTCCAGATGCATGGGGGTTGAGTGGATGGGGGAGCAGTCCCCCATACAGTGAAAGCTGAGGTGTGATGGGAACAGGAAGCAGGGGAGGATGCTGAGCTTCCTGCAGCTGGGGATGTTTCTGGGGGGTGGGTCTGACAGCCCCAGCCACTCCTTGCAGGGGAAGAAGAAGTTCTGTCCTCTCCTGCCTCCAGCCCAGCTAGGACTAGCAGCTGATCCCAGCTCAGGGTAGGAGCCACTGGCTGGGGTGTCCCAGCCCCGCAGTCATTTACCTCTATGCCAGCTGCTCTGGGTTCCTGAAATGATGTACCTGTGCTGCTAGGGAGTGGTGCGTGACTGCTCTTGCAGCTTCCCTTTGCTTCCCTGTCAGAAAGTCATTTTTCTGCAGGGAAGCAAAAAAAAAAAAAGTGGGGGACATGAATTCTGCACACGTGCAATGGAACAGAATTCCCCTAGGAGTAATAATATACATAACTGAAATGGCATACACAATTATGTAATATACATCACAATACACAGCAAAACAACATCTCTGAAAATCTTGTTTCCCTGCCTCTCAAAAAATTGTTTTCCCTTCTTACTTGTGTACCACCCTGGACAAATGTAAAAGCAAACAAATTATTTACAAATAGACTGACTGCTTTTAGCTGTGTCCTGGGTAGGATATCTAGATAGATGAATATTTTCACGGTGAGAGTGGCACATGTTTACCTTAAGTATCCAGTTTAATATGCCCTGTTTATCCATGAGGCTACAATGGTAACTACTTTAAGAACCTGAGTTAGAATTTTCAAAAAAGCCTAAGGAAATTAGGTTTCCAAATTCCATTGACTTTCAATGGAAGTTTTGAACCTTACTATCCTTTCATTTTAGAAATACGATGTTTCAGTGTTTCTGAACCAAAAATTTTCAGAATCCTCAATTCCTGGAACATTTTGAAAAATCTGGGTTGGGGCTGAATCAGATCAAAAGCAAATTCAGAAATTGAAAATGTAATGCAAATTGGAAATTCTAGATTTCATACAGCGTACACCTCCTCCTTCCAAGCAGATATATTGTCCATTCACCCAAAAGTACACAGGGAAAAGGGTTAACCCCAAAACAGGCCTGCAAACCTGGGGGTTGTCATCTCTTTCAATGGTTAGATGAATTCCCCTGCCTTAGTTCTATAGCAATACTTCTTTCTCTGCCTAGATCAGTGTCTCTCCCCAAGAAGCAGCTACCCATTCCCCTACCTTCTCCTTTAGGCTGTGGGTTTTTAATGGTTTAGTGATCTTTTGATCTTAGGCTCTGGCCTTGGAAAAATAGGCCCATTATCCTTCTGGTCTACAGAGAGCTTTTGGGAAGTCATATGAAAAAGAATCTTGCAACACAATGCAGGTGCCAGCAACAGCACTCCACCCTTGTGATCTGCAACTGTTAGGAAAGCAATGATTGTATGAAGAACATGGGTAAGAGCACTGTCATGATGTCCCTCAGGATGTTCTGCAATTTTAGCCATGAGATCATTATTATCAAAAAGAAATAAGCAGATCACAGCAATGACGAAAAATGCAGCACCTCTTATCTTTGCTGGTCCTCCTCCTGAACTTGTGAACAATATACTAAGCAGTGATACAACATCATCACTGTGCTCAAACAGCAACAGTGTCCTGAGAGGTCCACAAAGAGCGAGACCAAAAAACCCACAAAAGTGAAATGATACAGGCAACAAGAGCATGTTTAACTATTTTGATTCACTGGCTCTTGGTCACAGTTTTTCCAGAAGAAAATGGCTTTTGAAACAAAACCATAAAAAAGGCAGACCCCAGCGCTACTATAAAGATAAACTGGGCAAGGTGCACCACTTTCAGGAGATCATAGGATTCAAAAAGTCACAGAGCTTATAAAAACTTGGTGAAACACAGCAACACAATGCATCTAGCCAGCCGGGTGCTGGGCACATCCATGGGCTCCAGCCCCTTGCCTCAGACAGGCAGGTAAGGATTTCCCAATGACTAGCTCACCCATTGTTTCTCTTAAAGACCCTTGGTATTCCCCTAGACATAATTGTATCTCTTCCATTGTTTCGTTTCCTGCTTACTCTCCACAACTGCCTCCTTTGATTTAACTCTATGCAGTCAGAATATATCAAGCAGGTAAACTGAAGCACATACAATATTAATACAAAAGAATACAGGTCTCTCTCTCATTCCCCACAGTTCAGTGACAGCAAGACCCTATTGGTGAAATCTTGGCCCTACTGAAATCAATGAGAGCTTTGCCATTGACTTCAATGAGGGTAGCATTTCATTCTGTGTGTGATTTGTACACCTCTATTGGCAACAGTTCAAGATATTCATAACTAAAAGACTAGGTATTCTAAAAGGTATTCTATAATAATAAATGAACAAATATAACCATTATGGATGTTTTAACCAATATACCCTTGTAAACTAAGATTTCTGTTTCTCTGAATATAGCTTGATCCAGACCCTCTCACTTCACAGAATTTTATATGATCTCTATTGTAACATTTCAGTGTCAGAATATACATTTTAACCAATCTTCAGCACCGCCAACTCATGATTTTAATCACAGGTCTCACACAATTTGGTGGGTTTTTTTAAAAGCCCCAGGTGCTGGAGTCAAATAATTTCATGGTAATCTTAGCTGTCACTTTCAAAAATAAAAATGAAAATGTTTCTACACCTCATGTTTATAGAGAGAAGCTTGAAAACAAACCCCAAAGGCTCAAAAAAAACAGAAGGCAAATAAAAACAACCAAAAATCGATTTTTTTAAAATCATGATTTTTCAGTGCTTGGTTCATAGTTTTTTCATGCAGTCTTGGCAATCCCAAACTTCCCATTACACTTTAAATCTGAAAATTAGCTTATTCACAAAACTTGGTTTTAGAACTTTTTGCTTTGTTAGAAAATTAATGATGTGTCTCCCAATTTCTGTGTGGCCCCCATTTTTTCCTCTTTCAGTTTAACATATCTCTAGGCTTGCATATTATCACTAGGACAACTGGCAACATAAGTGACAGAAAGTCTAAAGCTAAGAGGTATAAACAGCTCCCGCTGAATGTTACAGACTTGTTCGTGGTAATTTTATTTTTTATGTTTGTTTTTTTACCCTTAAGACCACGGCTTAGCTCACAACAGTTTACACATTTATAGCAGATACATTACTGTTCAAATAACCTTTTCAGTGTGGAGAAAGTACTCTCGCTGTTTAAACCTTACAGTGCCACCTAATTCAGTGTTATTGGCCTCGGATGCAGCAAGAGGATGAAACATTTGCCTGGGGTTGAGAAGAGGAATGTACCTATTAATCCACAGAACTGTATTTGGTTTAATTTGTGCTGTCATATTTGTTAGCTCAGTGTAGCTAGGTTAGGCCTTTCCTGACCTCTGGGACCTGAAGATTGCTTTTGCTTGTGTCATTTAGCGTGGGATTGATTTTTTTAATGTCCTTTTATGCTATGATTCATTGTTTCATCCTTTATTATTAAAGGTTGTTAGTTTGTCCTATAGGCAAAGGATTCTTGAGGTATTTGATTAAAGCTTAATAGATAACTCTTCTGCTTTGAACTGCATGTTCCATTAAAGAGCTTTCTGCACTTAAAGATGGCTTACTGACTCTGTGAATTAACTGCCTGGCTACCAGCCATGTACCCTGTGTTAAGACATAATGAATGTGGGCTTGACACATGCCTCTTTGTACACTCTACTAACTGAATACTCAAACTACATACAGCTGAAGAGAAGATCTGGACATTAGAGGGGAAGCAAGTCATTAAAATTAGAAAAGGGCCTGATTTGGGAAATTTAGATTGGGATCTGTGGCCAAATTGTCCCTTAAATTCAGGGGCTATGATGGGGCGAGGGGTTACATCTATTTGGGCTGTTTTGGCCCATTTTTAATCCAAATACAGTAATAGTAGAACTTCTGAATGATTTGCCATTCCTATATCTCTGTTTTGTCTCCTCCCTCTTGCATAGGGTAAAATACAGTTTCCCTGAATTTTCTGGCAGGTGGCAAAAATTTTGTCACAAGGATGATAATGGCTACATATGAGAATTGATGAGGAGGAACAAAACTGCACTTTGATTTCTTTTTAGTAATTCAATAGGAGTGAACCAACCTGATTTCACACATGATGTAATATGCTGTCTATGAGCTAAATTCATGCCCCATACCAGTTTCTATGAAAATGGGTGCATAGTTAACCCTAGAAAAATAGCAGTATTCTAAGCCTGTACATGGTCGCACATGGCTCCATGCAGTATATCACTGCCTGGCATAGAAGTGTGAAACTTCAAACAGCTGGATCAAGCAGTGCATTAAGGCCCAGACCCTTAAAGAATTAGGCCCCTAAATACCTTTGAGGATTTGGGCCTAGCACCTTGACATGAGACCCTGCTTTTCTGTGCCATAGTTGCTCATACTCTGTAATATGAATTCCACGGGTTTTCTGGACGTCAGGAATTAGACCCAAGAGTCATGCCTTAAGGAATAAAGCCTCTTTAAACATATAGTAAGAGAATGTCCTTTCTTGGCAGCAGTTTTGTAAATCACCATCTAGCAGACTTATTAATTTACCAGATTGACCTGAGCTTTATTGATTGACCTGAGCTAAACACCACCACAAATTAACATTAAAGAATATTACCTACTATTTGTTTAAGTCTGACTGCCATGTTTGTTGCAAAGCTGAGTTGGAAGAAGCAGCGTTAATTATTTTAAATGATATTTTATTTCAAAAATATATAGACTTAGTGCAATCAATTCAGCATGTGTTTGCATCAAATGGCAGTGATCCTGCCACTCCTGTTCATCATCCTATACTACTCACTAGTGGGCATGACACTGTACATCATGGCCATTCACAGCTGGAATGTTTAAAGGGGCTCCAGATCCCCAGTAGCTAAGTGAAACTGATATGATTCATGTCTGTTTCATGGCTGCCCACCAATGAATAGCAGTGGTGATGCTGACCCTACCTGAGATTCATGGAAAAATTGTCAAACCCAAAGTGATTTCACAAAATATTTCAGGTTTGGCAAATGGGCAATTTCATCAGAAAATTTCCAACTAGCTCTAGTTTTGAGTCTCTTTAATCAGCCACTGGTACCAGGCATTCAAAGAGGAGAGTCTTTGCAGGTACCAATTGCTGTTGGGTCTATCATGTTAGAAATGAGGGGGGTGGGGCAGAGGGGAGGGAGAGAGATCACAAATGTAGCTCACTCTTAAGCCACCACAAAAACCAAATAGGAACGTTGCCATTTGCATTACTGAAAAACAATTGGGACTCTTCTCCCATTTAATTGAGGAAGCTGTAAACATATAACTGAAATGTTATATCATTGTTTTACCCATTCTTTAAAAGTATCCTTTAATTTCACATGCACAAAATTGCTTGAACCTGCAATCACCACATTTGTTTTTGTAAATCAGGTAGTTGAGCTCTCAACTAGTTTGCATATGAGTGAGTCCAGCTGTACTCCCAAATACTTGCATGCACAGAATTAGAAGTCAGACTGAGGTCCACTGAAAGTTTGCCCCACATCTTGATAAAATGGTAAAAAGTGATCAGTTTCTCATTACCATATTTTAAAAACTATTCACAGGATTTTTCAACTAGTTTTTCTAGTCAGTGACTGCAACTATGTAGCTTAAAAGAAAGAGGTTCTTTTTGCTCTACTATTGTGTGTGTTCCCAATAACCAGTATAAAAGGATTCAATTATATAACGCTTTATTGCAAACTTAATTTCTTCTTAAACACCCTTTTTAGTTATCGTTTTTTTTTCTTACCTGCTGCTCTGTCAGGCCTTATTATTTTTACAAGTTTCTAACAATCCTAGGGTCAAAATGAACTTATTTGTTAGCTGTGTGTGACAACATCCAAAAGGGGCACTATATATCACAAAAACAGCTCACAAATGGGCTAGTCACATTATTTATTATGAGCCACACATGTGACAAATTATCTAACTCAGTGACTCCTAATAAGTCAAAGAGCAAGCAATTAGCTAACTCAGTATGAGGGCTGTTTGTGGCAATTTATAGATGCTCTCAAGCTGTCACAGCACTTCAAAGCACCATTAGGAGAAACCTTTTAATGACTCACTTGAGATGACAAGTATTACACAGCACACATGGCAGCGATGAATTTGGCAGCCTATTCTGTTACACAAACTCCCCTCCCCCACCAACAGCTGTTTACGTGTTTGCAGTTTGTATTTCTCCCTTACAAGTTACAAGCTGCTGTAAATGATGAAAACTATGTAGTACATTACCTTGACACTGGACAAGTGGAGTTCAAGTCTGTATCATGAGTGAACTTCTATGAACATTTGAAATTACTGGAATTTTGTACGTTTGCATGGATTGTGAAGTAGGAGAAGAGAAATATTAGACTAAAGAGGGGCCTGAACCAAAACCCTTAATCAGAAAATTTCTGAACCTTATGAAAGTTGGGATCCAGTACTGGCAACATTCTTAATAATGAGCCGAATAAATGCATGAATCTGAATAGGCTCAAGTTTTGGGAAAGTCTGGATCTGAATCTAGTGGCTCAGTCCAATTTTTAATTAAGAAATACTACAGTTTAGAATATGATCTTCCATTATTAATTATGGAAATCAGAGGCTATTTTGTGTTTCTCCACCTCTCCTCCTCCTCCAAGGCTGCAATGAGTGGCTATTGCAAAAAGTGGATGTTTCAGCCCAGTCTGGTAAAAACAGTGTCATCATGCTTTCCTCTCAGCCATTCTAATGAGTCATGAGAGCTCAACATCTTGAATGGAGAACATCTAGTACAGAGGTTGGCAACCTTTCAGAAGTGGTGTGTCGAGTCTTCATTTATTCACTCTGATCTAAGGTTTCGCCTGCCAGTAATACATTTTAACATTTTTAGAAGTCTATAATATATAACTACACTATTGTTGTATGTAAAGTAAATAAGGTTTTTAAAATGTTTAAGAAGCTTCATTTAAAATTAAATTAAAATGCAGAGCCCCCCGGACCAGTGGCCAGGACCCGGGCAGTGTGAGTGCCACTGAAAATCAGCTTGTGCGCCGCCTTCAGCACGTGTGCCATAGGTTGCCTACCCCTGGTCTAGTATATGCCCCAAAGCCAGTATATTTAGAAGTAACTAGTTTGCATGCTTACCTACAACGACCATCTCATCACAGTAGCTCAGACAACTAAGAGCAGACATGGCTTCCTAAATAAGCTTGGGAAGCAAATGAACAAGTCCTGTGCAACTTGGTGCTAGCTCTCTGCTACACAGTGGAAGAATGCTGTGCACCTCTGTGGTTAGACTCTTCCCACACAAAGCTACCTGATGTACAAGTGAATCAAATGATGAGAACAACCGGGGCTCTGAGATCAACAAACACTGAGTGGCTACCTCTCTAACATCATGCCTCCTAACATCAGGCATTATATTGCAGCTAAGAACCTCTGACAAAATCCAGGAGATACCACAACTGCCACTTTTCAAAGAAATATGGAAAGCACCTCGCTCCCGACCCATCAGAAGACCAACTTGGACTATGTTACCGACCATCTCCAGAGAATGAGATATTCCTGTTAAGAAACTCCTTCCTCATCCCTCAACCTGATGAGACACTGCCTGGCTTTGATCTGCCACATTCTCTCTGGTGCACGCTCAACTGTTTCAGACAAGGGAGAGGTGTGTGGTAAATGACCACACCTGGGGACTCAGAAACAACCCTCTGTGTAACTGTGATGCAGTTGAGGGTGCTGCACACCTACTGAATAGTTGCTTCTCTTGTGCTGGTCTTTCAGGAGGACTTTCCAACTCCATGCTGTTGACCCCGAGGCTACTGAATGACTAGAATGTGTAATACCTATCCTAAGCCTTTTGACATTTTTTTTTCATCTCTGTACATCTCTGTTTCATCTCCCTCCTTTATATTCTGTATTTTGAACTTTTTTCCCCATCTTCATTATACCATTTGTGCTTTTGTCAATAATACACATTTTCCCCTTCCCCCTGTATCTCACTATTGGTAACTAAGGAAGTGTTTACTTGGATTGCAAAATTAACCATTTTCTGTCCTCATCCTCTCTGCCACACCCTGTGGTGCTCAACCAAAGCATCTCCTGCATTGTTAAACAGAAGCAAGTGATCTGTGCAGCAGTGGTGGTTCAAGCCTGCCCAAGGGCTATCAATTTAATTGGAGAAGTGGCAAATAGAGGCTGTAGAAATTAAGAGAAGCCTGATGACAAGATGTGCAAATCCAATGATATTTAGCGGGTGCTCAAGGTGGGAAAGAGGGGAGGACGAGGAGTAGGGGAAAGAATGTAAAGAAGGGATAAAATAATCATTGTCTAGAAATGCCAACAGATAAAAAAGGGGTAAGAAGACAGCCGATGAAACTTCCAGTTTAGTAAACTATTGCAGCTTATTTCACAAGCCACAAAGAGCCTGACTATTTTGTCTGTGGTTATAGAAACAGCACATAGTTATGCTTGGTGAAAGACAAGATTAATCAATGGGAATGAGCTGGTGACAGCGAGAAAACACAACACCCTACCTCATTTGGCTATGACCACACTATCTGGGGGGGAGGGAGAGGGGAAAGGGGGTCAGGGAAGGCAGGTGTCAGGCTCATGTTCACAATGATCAGTCCAAACCATCTACCCACACCCTCCCCCATGTTACAGGCATGTAGCAGAACTAATTAAAGTTCTCTTTACACCACACACACATTTTATTAAAATGAAACAATCCATTGATTGTGCTTCTGCATTCCACAACAGCCACAGCTGTATTACAGGAACTCTGATTCCAGATAGCTTGAGGGAAAAGTACCTGCATGGAGGAGTGTTAACCACTATCATTTATTGCACGGTGACTTCACCCAAGAGATTTAACTTGTGCATTTGCTAGAGCATCAGTTTTTCAATGAAAACAACTCAGTTTCATACCCTGTGCTTGCTAAAATTAAAGCAGGAAAAAAACATTTAAATTCTTTTCAGTACAAAATAAATTTTTGTTACAGGGACGATGTAAGAGTCAAAAAATGAGAGACACTTTTCAGATGGAACAAATATTTCCACATCTGATTTTGGATACTGTGACTACTTTAAGATAGTGGGTCCAAATGGTAGAAATAGCTTTTAAATAGTTACACATCTCTATGCATTCTCCAAAATTGTTTTATGGATACTTTCCAGTTAGTTGGGTGGGGAAAAGCTACACACAGAGATCAGAGGCCTGTGATAATCTGCACATTCTAGAGGTCTCTTGCTAAACATTATAGAAGCTTAACTACATCATAATATTTCATCAGTCTTCTCTCATCTTGTTCTTTACCCCTTTTCTTTTGGTATCACTACATCTTTGTCAAGTCTTGCCTTTGTTCCCATGCATTAAGACTATGCTGCTGAGCCCAGACGTTACAAAATACAGCTATCTGAACATTGTACCAGAGATCATTTTACTGCATTAATGTAATAATCCATCTGTCACATTTTGTATATCCGTGAATGACTTGTGCTGTTACTCTAGCTTATGAAAAAACTTCATACACTTGAAGAAAAAATATTTCTAGAGAAGCCACATTTTGAGGGGTGACAAGGGGGGAAAAGGGTGATGGAGATGGACCTGGCTCCAGCATCCATTCTGCAGGGGGAGGGGTTGGAGGAAATAAGGAGGAGGTGGAGGAGGAGGAAAGAGAGTTTCTCTAAAAGAGAAACAATGAAGCAAGCTATTTACCAGTTCAGCTGTCTGACACAGTCATGAGTGGCAGAGTACAAATTCCATATTCTGAAGGGTAAACACAGTGTTGCCAACCCTCACGATCTGTATGAGAGTTTTAAGATACTGGGAGTTTTTCCTTAAAAGTCCTGCCTCCTGAAGTCATGGGATTACAAGAGAAGCTCAGCTTTCATTTAAAAAAATTGTTTTTAGCCCTCATGGTTGCGAAGAAGAGGGTTGAGAACATGACTAGAGGTTATCTTGAAGGTTCAAAAATAAAAAGGCAAAGAAAGAATTTATACTTTTTTAAAATCTCATTTTTTTGTTTGTTTTTTAAAGACACTCTCCTGGTTTCTGAGGCCTGCATCATGATTTTTGAATGCTTGGAGTTGACAATACCGTATGATATATCAAAATAATAATGTAGGTTCTTTATAAGCAACAGCCACTGTAATCGTCTTTCATTAGGATGTCACTTTTCACTAACACTTATAAATTGCATGAGTTCCTTCTTGTGTGTACATTTGGAGATGATCCTGGTATAGCTACGTTGCTGTAGCTATGGCAGCATAACCCTGTAGTGTAGACATAGTCTACATATACCAATGGAAGGGGTTTTTCTCTCATTGTAGGAACACTACCTCCTCAAACAGGCAGCCACATTAATGGCTGCATTCTGTGCGGGGAGAAAAAACACCCCTGACCAACACAGCTAAGTTGACTTAACTTTTTATGTGTAGACCAAGCGTCAATGACCATAACTTCCTTGGGATCAGATCACACAATGATCGGGGGGGAAAAAAACAACCACCACCAAGGTCTCATTTTGCAATCCTTTCCCAGTAGTTTACCTGAGAAAAAGTATGACGGTTAAAATACCTGTTCAGTAACAATCAGAGTCTTAACATTTTCATTGCAGATATCCAGCCTATTCTTCTTTAAACTCCAAGCCTCATGGACTAGGACTGGCTATAGTCTCAGGTGGGCTAGACTGTTTTCCGTGACACTACTTGTAGTGGGTAGAGCCTTATTTCTGGGTATTAGAAGGTACCTCCCTCCAGCAGAACATACCATGCCCTGCACAGGAAATGGAGACAGGCAGTTGTGTGACCCGCACCCTCTAAAAGGGGACACAGAAGTGTCTATAGTAGAGGTGGTTGAAAAATTGGGAAATTTTTCACAAAAAAACCTGTCCCATTTTTAATTGAAACCACTGGAGTGTGGACTCTGGATACCAGTGGAGTGCGGCCTTGTCTACATGATGTGCTAGACCAGCTGGGGTGTAAATTCGAGAACACACTAACTGTCTGTGTAGACCTTGCTGGCACACTCTAAGAGTTCCTTAGTGCGCACTGTTGTAGTCCTGTTTCAAACAGTATTACATTAATGCACACTAGGAAACACAAATGGATATTTAGTGCACAACATGCTGGTGTGCATGAGAATTTAGTGCGGACTAACACACCGTGTAGACAAATCCTGTGACGTCGTTTAAGTCTTACCACTGACAGCTACTTGTTATGATTCCAAACATATGTCCCAAATATTATGATGTCACAATTCACTATCTCCTCTACTAACTGAAGTGGACAAGAATGAAATAAGGCTCCAATCCTGCAAAGGGATCCACCCGCTCACACCATTATCTCCCTGTGGAATGTCAATTAATACACTCAATGGGACAGCGTGTGGATATAAGTGCCTACCCAATGGCTCCTTTTGCAAGGAGCAGCTCATCGTGAGTCACATACTTTCCTATCACTTCTTTCCCTTCTATTATTAATTAATATTGTTATTTGAAGGTACTTAGATTTCACTTCCTATGTCTTGTTGCATCTTTATTTATTGTTGGCTGACCAAACTTTTTTTAAAAAGTAAATAATTTGCTTGTGGGATTATTTTTCCTTTTTGTTTCCCTTTATCCCACCACTTTTGTATATGTCTAAAGCAATGCCTCCCCTGAGTCCCTCCCCTCATAAATGTTAGCAACAGTAATTACACATATTCCTTCTCCAGCCCAATTACTTGTTATTCTGACCAAATGAAGTCCTCATCATTTGGTAAAACCTGTAGATGTTTCCCACTCCACCCTCTCCTGAAATGTGACAACTTTATCTAGTGCTTATTGATGTCTCTTCTATGCGAAGCCATTTCTTAGCCTTTGTATGTTCATCTCACATTACCAGACTGACATGTGCAGTCCCCTTGAGCGGGTATCTGTGACACGCTAGGATGTTAAGCGCACACAGGATATAGTAATGCACCCTGGAAGAAGGGAAGGGAGAAGGGTGAGAGGCAAGATGTGGAAAACATTGCTAAAAAGTTGTTAAATACCCATAGCTTTAATTAAAATAATTTTGAAGGAGTTCTTAGAACACAGTGTTCCTTCTATAGCTGTGACTGACCAAGTGTTTCAATCAATCAGTGGGACAATGTTTGTACCGGTTAGCCAGTCTGTCTAACACACAAAGCTGAAAGGGTTGAAACCAGACAGGGTCTCTGGTTCGTCTGCTAGCTCATGTTTGTTAGGCCAGCTAGCCTCTAGGCCTGCTCATAAAATGCTGGTTTCCTTTCTCTCCCTCAGCAAATATGGCTCCCCCACTGCATCCTTCTAATTGCCTCAAGGCCAGTTTGCCACAGTAAGAAAAACTTATCCCTCCTATTCATGCTTATAAAGGGTCCAATATTTTAGGTTACCAAACTAAGACAATGAAATTTGCAGAAGTTGAAACAAGTGTATTTCTTGCAGCCATTGGTCATGTTAGGAAAATGTTTCTACACTACATGAATGCAACGGTCAGTCACCTGAAAGTGAAATCCCACAACAGAAGTCTTTGCTGAAATGAAATGTTGCACACAGCTAAGCGGGTGTGGTAGACAAAACTTGAAGCATCATTAGGACCACACACATGAATCTGAAACTGAGCCCCTCCCCCAATCCTTCCAAACAAAATAACCGAGGGGAGACTGGGGAGGGATAGCGTTTGGAGATCAAGCTCATACTGCATCTCCCCATTATGGCAGCTCCTGTCCCACGGAGCTGGGCCTGGTTCCCCACTCCAGGAGTGGTGACCTCAGGTTCACCCTGAGTGATAGAGGGGCCACCAAGCCAAATCTGAGTGGCTTTGTGACCCCCTCTAAGCCAGGTCGCAATGGCAGGGGCCCTCTCAACTGGAGGCCCGGGGCAAACCCCCACCCTTCTGCACAACCCTGAGCATCATCAAAGACTTGATGAACAAATGCATGGAGGTTTTGAACACTGCTATGAGATGCAACTGGCAGATGGGATGGGAATCAAATCAGGCATTCTAGCTAGAACAATTAAAGTCTAAAGAAGTCATAACACACTAAATTACTAACAGAAACTATTTTTATAAGCCACACACAAAACCTCAGTGTTGTTCTTTTTACAGTTCTGTGTAATGCTATGAGTGCTACAGACTATCTTCTCATAAATCCTGCCAGGTCAAACTGAAATCTGAAGATTCAGATTACACTGTATGATCAAGAGCATCTGCTTTCATCTCAGACACAGCAGGGATGAGGCAAGAGTCATCATTCAAGATTTAACAAATGAATCAGCAGCCAGTGTTGCACAGCCAGCATTCTAGTGGGAAAGTAGACAGAGCAGAATCAGCAAATTTTGTTTAAAAAGAAAAACAAAACAAAACAAAAAAAACCCAAACCCCAAAGAGCATCTGCATTATGTGTGTGTATATAAACACATTATATCTCAGCCCTCAACGTTCCAGGGAGAGAGAAAAAATCAAACTAGATGGGGCTGGATAGTAATTCAGGAATATCACACATACACACACACACTCTGGAGTCAGTTTACAGTAAATATTAACATAGTGAAGCTCAGATTCTTAGAGAGCCTTGCAAAGTGCAAAAAATTGCAAATCCAGTTATAATGAAACTGTTTCATGTGAAACTGCTCTGTGAAAATTATGACTTCATTATAAAAGGATTCCAGCATGTAAGCGCACACATTCTGTATGTATATAGAGAGTGCCAAATCTCTTATCACACCAACCTTGGGCCTAATCCTGAGTTCTTTACTCAATTTTTACTCAAGGTAATTTCCACACATTTCAAAGGGAGTTTGCCTGATTAAGAACTCTAGAACTGGACAAATTTGAAAATAAAATAAAAGTAGCATCTAAGTACAGAAACCAGGATTTAGTCCACTGACTAGTTCAGGGGCAATAGCAGTAAAAAAGCAGTTTCACATATTGAACTGTGTTGTCTGAACATGGACAGCATCCTTCAGTTTTCTATGTATGCAATCAAAGGAACCATTCTTTCCAAGGGCAATCTCTTCTCTCTTGACATATTTGTACTGCTATTGCACTAGGACCATGGAAATTGTTAGTATTTGTTTAATTCATTTACCTGAATTTTTGCCTCAGCGCTTACTATCCAGGGGAAGTTCAGTGGTATTCTGTCTCTCTGACAGGATTATTCTTTGGGAGGTGAGAGAGGGGCGGCTATGGGGCACAGGGGTAATTTTTAGGACAGGACAACTACTCTCCTCTGACACAAAATGGAACTATCTACAATAAAAATAAAGTTAACCTGTGCCGGAGACAGAAGTTTCTTGGGGGCCGTCCTAGACTGTGGATAGGAACTAAGGCCCAACACAAACCTCACCATTTTCCATTCCAAGTGCAAGGTGCATTTCTGTGACCTTGTTTTCTCTGACACAAATACATACAAAGCAAATGTATATTTAAAATATAATAACAAACCCAAGACACTCCACTGCACATGCTTTTGACTGTGGGGAGAGGATGAGAGAACAAACGTACAGATTGGTAGTTGTATTGCTCACTGCACTACTGTACGACATTCAGGTACCTCTCTCTTGCTCAACCAACTCTTCTGGTATGCACCCCACATACCACATTGGAAAGTTACCGAGGGAGCTAGAGAGCACTAGTGTTAGATGTGCTGGGAGCTCTAGTACAGGCAAACCTACAGTGCCCAGAGCTATTTTCAATACCTTGTCAGTTAAGCTTGCTACAAGCAGGTAATAGTGGGAAAGCAGCTCCAGTCACACGAGTTGTGTCTACAGCAGGGCTTTAAACTTTGCTAACATCTGTGCAATCAAACTTAGTCACATTTAACTTTAGAGAGAGGAAGCCTGTTTTGAATGTCTGATGCCTCCAGCAGTTAGAATCCTGGATGAGCTCTCACTTATGTGATGACCACTATGTTGGCTGACCCCAGGGACTGAACCAGGGATTTCCACACCTACAATAAAGGTTTCTATAGCTTGAGATAAATGCACATTTTTGGTTATTCTCTGTGGATACGGTACAGAAGAGGACATGCACTGATCAGTGAGTTGTGTAACATTAGCAACAGAGGAAACATTTTAGAATCTTCTTCTTGTGTAGATGGAGCCTTGGTTGGGAAGAAGGGTAGACGAGCCCAAGTCAGTCCTTCAAGGGGGCAAAAGGAAGCTACCTTGTACAGTTTGAGTTGTAAGGGATTGGTCAAACTCTGGCTCCTGGTGTCGGCAAATGGATGAATGCTCTTCAGGAAGGGCACATGACAACAGCCAGCGATATTTTTACATTATGAGGGCTGAGATATTCTTGAAGGGCCCCTTATGACAGTGGCTGGAAATTTCAGCCATTTTTTTGCACACTGTTGCTGTAGACTAGTCCTTTAATAAAAAATAAACTCAGAGTTAAAAGTGCCTCCTTTCCAACAATATTAGATAAAAACACAAGATAAAATAGGATATTGGATGTTTGTTGTACATCTCTTAAACAGATTATACATCAGGTTCCAAGCCTGCAACTACATGTAAACCTCTGCACCTACACAGAGCAACACTGGGGGCAACACAGAGTTCCATCTTCACACATGTGCAAACAGGATCAGGGCCTTCATTTACAACCTCCATTTACAACAAAAAGGTTTGTTTTTATTTATCCTTTTATATATAAGTAATGGGGCAGCACTCACTTCTCGTGAGCGTCCCCTTGTCCGAGTGCGTGTGCCTGCACTTTCTCTCTGAATTGCGGTGGAGTCTTCAGCAACTCGGTCCTCTGGCTGAGTCACACACCATCTGTTTGCAAGATAAAAATCAAACCCCTTCTGGGGTACAAGTACAACAGGGGACCTCTCTCAGTTCCCTCTGTAAGGTCTCTTTATGAGCAGCCCTCTCCCTAGGCTGAATCCTCATTCTGCCCAGCAGGGCCTATACCAGTACCCTGGTTCAGACTGTCTCTCAGCCCGTTCTGGCACTATCCAATTGTCCCTGCTCATCAATCAGTTCCAGCCCTCATGGGGGGCCATGTCTCCCAGGACCCCCTCCCTGGAGACTCTTCACCTTGTTGGGCTTTTCTGGCTCCAGCTGGGCCACTAACCAGTTCAGCTATCCTTCTGGGGGTGCATCAAAATCCAGGTCACTTCATCCAGGCTGATAGGGGCGATCTGGGCATACCCTCTACTCCGGGTCCCAGCCCAGAGACCCTAAAGATAGCAGCCATCCACCATGTCCCTTTAACTAAGCTGCATGGCTGCTATGATTCCATGGGCCACTTCCCCGTGGCACCAGCATGTTCTTCACCCTTACCTCAGGGCCTTGTCCTGGTTGAGTCCCAGCCGCCAGCCTGGCGCTCCTTCTTGCTTCCACTGGTCTCTGCCAGCACTGCTCTGTCCGAGGTCCTGTAGCTTCCTCAGCCAGTCAGGAACTCCATTCACTCTCCTCCAGTTCCAGCAAGGAACTGAACTCTGCTCTACACTGCAGCTCCTTTTATATAGGTCTTCTGGGCCCGGATTGGCTGCTCCCTGCAACCCCTCTCTGATTGGCTGTGTCCCAGGCCACTGCTTTAGGCAGCCTGCAGAACTCTCTCCACTGCCCTTTCCTGGGGTGGGGTGTGGCAGGGCCACGAGGCCTCCAGCGGGGGGTGGGAGTGGGTGGGAATGTGATGGTGGTTCAGGGCCTAGTCCACCCTTTCACAAGTTTTTCTGATTTTTAAAATAACCAAACATCCTTTTATCTATCACAATAACATTATTTAAACCTAGATCTTTTAAATTTAATTATCTGTATATGGTTCATGTGTAAATAAATAACAGATAATTTTCCTTAGAACTTGTGATCGCCACTAGCTTTAAGTAGATTGGATTTTAAAAAAACCCACAGACAACTAAAAAAAAAAATCCACAGAAGTTTGGAAAGGATATGAAACTCTGATATTCCAGGGCAGTATCCAATCTCTAATTGAGGAAATTAGAAAGAAATTTCTATAACTTCCCATTTAGGATTTCTTGCTCCTTCTTCTGAATTACCTGTTATTGGCCACTGTCAGAGATAGGATATTGGACTAGATGGACCACTGGTGTGGTTTGTTATGGGAGTGCCTAGGTTCCTAAATTTAAATATATAAGAATTCATTTTGTGCCATTCCAATGCCTCAGCAGGTCAGACCTGCTGCAACAACTCAGCACATACTCAGCAAGGCCTGGCAACTTGTTTTTAAAAAAATTACTTGTGTACACATACGCAGATCAGAAGGATCAGTACAATTTCTCAGAAAATTTGCCAAGCAGATTAACTACATTTGTTTAATCGCACAAGGGACTTTAAAGATGAAAACATTAAATCAGAAAATTATGTCATAGGTGGGGGCGATTTACGCTAACCCCAGATGAACATATTTAGTTTAAAAAAAATAAAACCAAACCAAACCTGAGTCCCAATAAAGTGAGAGGCTAGCGCTTTAAATAAGGGTAGCTTACAAGTAAAGCTCGTGGTTGAAATTATGTCTTCACCAAAATGGCATTTTTGCCAAGGAGACTCTTGGCAGCCTTCATGGGTTTATACTAGCACAATTTACCAAATATGGTGGGGAATTTGCAAACATCGAAGATATTTGCATTTGTTCTTGAGTCTAACATAACACAGTCCACAGTCTTGCCATCAGAGCCTATAACTATTAAGTGATAACTTAAGCACTGGAATGCAAATAATCCATTGGTTCACATCAGCGTCATGTCCATTTGTCAATGTTCCCAGTCACCTACAGCCCTGACAATACCTTATTTGACTTCTGAAGGGAGCAGTCTATGGGAAATGTATAAAAAAATTAAATTATGAGAGTAGAAGTCAGCAATGATTTACTCGTAAAAAAGTAATATATTAAGTGACACTGTCCAGAGTTACTTGACCTCAAAGCTGATTGCTACTAAATTGCTTGAATTGAAGTTAGTCATTTACCTACTGGCAGCTATTCAAGATTTATCTATTCAGGCTACAAGGTTTTATCATTTATCTATAAACTCCCTACTACAAGTTAACTTTCAAAACACTGATTTAACTGAAAAGCCTGGGGAAACTACATTGAAACAAATGAAAAATTAATATAACTGCTTGATAAAACATAAAACTTGAACAATCTGACACCTCTCCTTTGAGAAGTTAAAAGGATGCGTTGAATAGTTTATGGATAAAATGGGATGCAATAAAATTTAAAGAGACCAAGATCAGAGACCTCAAGTCATTTGACCTATATATTGGGCATTTATGTCCTGAAAATCATATGGATCTGTAGTTTATTAGATAAAAACTAAATAGCGATGGAGATAATTCTGTGCTGTAGAGATAAGAGCAATTACTTCACATTTTAAAGACAAATTAGAAAAAGTTACTCAGGGACAACTGGACTTCTTCCTCACTTCTAACTGCATGTTTATCTAGCATATTTATCGGTTTAATGAGTTTGCAATTAGTGAAAAGCTAAAACTTTTAATTTGAACCTGTATTCAATCAGATTTAAGGAGAGGGAAGATTAGAAAATTACCTGGATTTTGCAAAACTCTGATTCTGTCAGCATTATTAGGAAGTTGTGAAAAAGACAATGAATGAATTAAAAATGGATATAGCCTTACATAAAACCTACCTCATTTTTAGAGATCTGGTTTCTGCCCTCTATTTTACTAGGGCCCGCAGATGTCAGAACACTCCTAAAGGTTGCTGAAATTTTGATCTGGATAGGGACACGTGGCTATGCTACTGAGGCCACTACTGTCTACCACCCTTTTACATTTGCAACTGAATTTATTTTACTCCTTTATCCAGTCACTGCTAATGCTACTTCATCAGTCTGCTGCACACAGGGTATTCACACAACTGTCTATCTTACTTCCTAAAGACCCAGCTGTATCACTGCAACGACACAACAGGTGGCCCACAGTATGGAGACCAGACGTTCAAAGGTTTATTCAGAACCCACATAGCACAATATGCTGTTTCTACCTTAGCTTCATTAATCTACAATAAGTTTTGATAACTGTGAGTGCCACTGGCTATGGAATGAAATCATTATACTAATATAATACCCCAGAAACAGGGTCACAAGCTTCCTTAGCTAAGATATGTAAAACCTTCTGAGAGCCTCAGATGAAAGACAAACTCGAAGCTCCTCCCCACTTTAGGAGCTTTGATAGGCAGAGCGTCTTAGGCTCCGATTCAGGACAGCATCCCTGTTCAAAAGAGCACTCAAGCATGTGCTTAACTTTAAGCATGGGATTTTCATTTATTCAGATCACTTCAGCATCTGCTAGAGATCAAGGCTGGATTAAGGCACTCCAGTGCCCTAAATTTACCATGACAGAATGCCTCCTGTAGCTCCATCTTCCAGGTGCACCGCCCACTTGTAATGGCAGTGGTCTAGGGACTCCTCCCTTCCTTGAGAGGCTGAGGAAGCAGCATAGGCTCATCATCTCCCGCTAGGCCATGAGCAGCAGAAGGGACATCTTCCATTTTGGGAACAGCAAGGTCCCAACTCCCAACCTGAAGTGGCATGGGGCAGCAACGGTGCCTCCTAATACATCCTCAAGCAGTCAGAGTAGTGATGTTTTGGGATTCAGCAAAGACCAGTAAGAGGTTGTCTCCCCCCATAGCACTGGTTGCCTTAAATGCTCTACTGCTGAGGCTCACAGACCAGACTCACTTAGTCAGCAGACGAACATGCCGTTCCCTGACTGCCCATGTACTATTCAGTCCAGCACTCTGACCCCAACAGCTTGCCTACAACACAACCACCCCACCAACGTCTCCACCAGCCTTGGTTACTACTTACAGAGTGACCTCAACACATCGCCAGTCCTGAATTTCCATTTGCCCAATAGCATGTGCCCTGACGTGTCCAGCCCTTTTCTGGAACACTCAATGACATAATAAAGTGTGTTGCTCCTTTGCAGAGACAGATGCACAGTTGATTACTTAAACTAGAGCTAACAATCACTTCAATTTAAACACAGTATGGGTCTGGTTTTGATTAAAAGTAAAACAAGTTTATTTAATCAGAAAGAGAATCAAAAAGTTTTTAAGTAAGTTCTAGTACAAGCAATAAAGATGAAAATGGTTAAAAGCAAATAAAAGTAAAAACACTTTCTAATGACTCAGACCCAATTTAACAAGCTACACTCTTTGTTCAAGGTATCAAGTATCAGAGGGGTAGCCGTGTTAGTCTGGATCTGTAAAAGCAACAAAGAATCCTGTGGCACCTTATAGACTAACAGACGTATTGGAGCATGAGCTTTCGTGGGTGAATACAGTATGGGTCTGGTTCACTTGCATCTGAAGAAGTGGGTATTCACCCACGAAAGCTCATGCTGCAGAACGTCTGTTAGTCTATAAGGTGCCACAGGATTCTTTGTTGCTGTTCAAGGTAGATTTCTTACCAATCTTTCTTTCTTGCAGTCACATGCATCACTCCTCCTTCCAGAATTTGCTTCATCAGATACAGTTGACTAACTGAGCCCATATAGAAACCTGAAGGAGCTGGAGGAACAGCCTTCTCAATAACAGGACTAAGGTGAAACATTCTCATAAATCAGGAAAGCACAATTTCGCCAGCTTCAGATCATGCTGCAAGTCTCATTTCTTCAATAAGGCACCAGAACAGAAGAAAACACCAGGAGTGCATTCCAAAGCCAACAATTAAGCCAATGAAGTAGGACTGTCCGTTGAAAGAGATTCCATTGTTTTCTGAAAACCATGTACATGCCTCCGATAGAGGGCTTTAGCTATTACTATAGATAGACTAAAAAACCACAATTTGGCCTACATTTTCAAAAGTGACTAGCAACTCTGGACACCTTGATTTTTTGGTGCCCAGCTTGAAACACTTTTTAAAAAGGGCCTCTTGACAATCAAATTTTGTAAAGATGCATCAAGTTGGATGCCAGAGGCACCCAGAATCACTAGTCACTTTTAACAATGTAGGCAATAAAATACTAATATCAGTATTACATGTCAATAGCAGTTGCCAAACACATTCCAACTATCAACCTCTTTATAATAGACGTAATTAAATGTCAACATTTGCCAACCATTTCCAAAGATATCTCCTATTCCTTTTGAAATCAAATTAATCCAGGAACATTTTGCTCTCATTGTGGCATTGGGACAGGTTTCTGTGGAGTCCCTGTGTGGCCAATAGAGAGCCAAGGAAAGATCATTAGGTTACTCACAACATTTTGGCCAAGAAACAAGAGGGAAATTTGTTGCACAGATCCTAATAATAAAAAGTGCGTCAATCAAGGACAGCAGAAAATCCTTTCCCTGTTGTTGCTGGAATGAGCCAGTATTCAAAAATCGCTGGGAATTAGCAAATTACTTTTGAGTGTTGCTTTTGTTATAAATGAGGAAGTCAGAAACATCGTTCCAAAGTGAGGCAACCTGTAATAAGTGTGTGTCCATAGCTGGCACATGATGACATTTTAATAGCTACTGTCGTATTTGGATTTTAAAAAGAAAATGCAACTCTTTATGACTACCTTTTGTGATTTGTCTGAGATGTGAGATGGACACTTTTTTGTTATCTCTGCACTGCCTGGAAACCTTGAATGTTATCTTTTTGGATCTGTAAAATTGCAAACTTTTATTTAAGTTTCTGTTAAATGAAAAAATGGACATAGGCTGTGAATAGAAGTTATAGGTTCTGGGCCCATTGCTGCACTCTTCACTCAGGCAAAATTTGAGTTGACTTCAATGAGCGTTTTGCCTGAGTAAGGAGTGCAGGATCAAGACCTTTAATCTTGTAAATCAGATAATTCCTTCAGATGGCACTATCTACATGGAATGATGACTGAAGGTGCAGACATAAATAACTTTTGCCATGGGAAGTTCAGTGGTTTCAAGAGAGCAGTTATGGGAAAAATAAGATTTATTTTAAAAAGGCAACTCTAATACTCACTCACACTTCACAAATAATGTCTTAAGAAAGAAAATGAAAGTTCTGAAACAGATGCTCTCTGGAGCACTAGATTTACATCAAAGTATCTTCAGTTTAGGCCTAGAGTTTCTGGGATCTAACAAAACGCTCCCCCACTCCCTTATCCACCTCTGTTTAATTAATCACAGTGTGTTTAATCAAAGTCCACTCCCCCCCACAAAAAAACCCCCATTATTTATTTTAGTACTGATATCAACATCAGTAACTGAAAAAGTATGGAACAGAATTCTTATATAAAAGGTAATACTGTCTGGTTACTGTAATGAGAGATTAGACTTGAAAGCCTAAATAGTCTAAGTAAACTTAATTATGGCAGCCTAACCAGACTTTAATTGTAATAAATGATTATTTGCACAACATCCCTATTTCTCCAGCAAATTATTATACCTTCTGTCATAAAACTGAGCATATTATCAGATTCCCATAAATTATGCCTGCACTGCTTTTGTCATTGCTGTCTGCCTAATCTACATATGCAACTACATGGTTTATTTAACTCATAGGAAATTAAAACTACTGTACACATTTTATATATAGATTAGTGTCTTGCATTTATAGTTTCTTCTTAGTTTCAAGCCTGTATCCAAAACATTTCTGGTATAAATGCAACTATGTTTCTCAGGGGTTGTTTTTGTTTATTTATTTAAGGCAAATAAGAGTGAGTGTGTGTGAGCGTGTGCGTGCACACAAGAAGAGAAATCAATACAAATGTATAGAGCTGTTTTAATGTCAGTTTAAGACACAAAGGAAAGTATGCTTGCTACTAAGTGTAAGCCAACTAGAGCACTTCAGTGTCTTATATGCACTTCCTATTCAGTCATCACAACTGAAGTAACAAAATGTCAGTTCTGGGGAGGGAAGACAGATGTGAGCCCTAACTGGAACATTAGATTCAAAATCCCATGAACTCTTTGGGGAAGTTCAGATCTGGATCCAAAGTCTGCAGCTCAAGTCCAACCCTCAAAAAAGCAAAACAAATTCCTGCATAGAAATTCTGAAATATACACATAGCCAGAGCCCTTTCTCACTGGCAGTTACTTATAGGATATGATAGTAATCAAAGCTATATGGGCATTGTTATTAGTGATATTTATTCACAGAACTTAAATAGCATTGAAAGAGAATCAAGGCTGTGGAAAAACTATAGAAAGCCAGGAAGCTAGCATTTAAAAACATATCATATGCTATCAGACATATTGTAACACCTATGTTCAGTAACAATTCCTTAGGAAATCAGTAAGGAGTCATCCTGTTATCGCTAGTTTTTTTAAAAGCTCAGTATGTTTGCATTTAACAATGAGTCTCCTAGTTATTTTTTTCCAAGACACTAACTGTGATGCTCTTAAGGTGTTTTGTAATATATTATATCTTTCCTTCACCCCCTCCCCTCAGTTTATTTCTAGTTTCTGGACTTAAATGTCACCAGCAGCTAATGAAATGGCACCCAATGGCCCCTAGACCCAGAAGCGTACTAGCAAAACCCCACTCTGGGACCATCAGGGCTGATGTGGCTCCACCGTTACCCCAGCCACCTGGGGTTTAAGGAAGACGGACAAACTCAGTTGGCAGAAGCAGTGACAAGGAGCTGCAACAGGGACCTTGGGACAAATGATGACGTCATGAGCATCCAATTCATTTTTGTATCTCTAACTATACTCATTCTCTCCCGTGTGCAGATTAGCTGCTTCCTCCAACCTTTCCTGCCTCCTCACTAGGTCTACACTAGAAGGGGGTGTTGATCTAAGATACGCAACTTCAGCTACGCGAATAGCTGAAGTCGGCGTATCTTAGGTCAATTTACCTGGCTGTGAAGACGGCGGCGAGTTGACCGCTGCCGCTCCCCTGTCGACTCCGCTTCTGCCTCTCGCCGCGGTGGAGTTCCGGAGTCGACGGCAGAGCGATCGGGGATCAATTTTATTGCATCTCTACACTAGACGTGATAAAATCGATCCCCGATAGATCGATCGCTACCCGCCAATCCAGGGGGTAGTGTAGATGTACCCAGTCTCTCCACTTCAGCTTCACTCCACATGCTTTCCAAGCTTCCCTTCTTCCCTCCACTTCTTTTTCCTTACCCCCTCCTGAAAATGTCCCCCTCCTCTATATTTAGCTAATCTCCACAGGGGATGAGGGGGAGGGGGGAAGGAAGAGAGAGAGACGTAGAACTAACAAGCAAACCATCACATCACATTTTCTCTGCCTGTGTGTTATTTCCCTTACCCTGTTCCTGTTTATTGAGATTGTAAGCTCTTTGGGGCAGCAATTTCACATATTCTGTGTTTGTACAATGCCAAGCGCAATGGGGCCCCAATTTTGGTTGGAGTCTGTAGGCACTACTGTAATACAACAAATAATAGTATCTAATTCATTCTCTAAAAGGCTGAGAAGAGGTATGAAATATTTTCACAATCAGAAATTGCTTCCTGAATGCAGTCACTTAAAAAAATTACACAGTTCTTTGCACAATATGCATTGACACATATTAAATTTGTTTATCATCAAAACAAAACAACCCCCCGATCTAAGTTGTACAGTTTCAAAAACACCCCTTAAAAATTCAGGATGCTATTTTCAAAAGAGCTCAACTCCCACATAGACATTTAAATCAAGTGGCCATATTTTCAGAAGTGCTCAGAACCAAATGGCTCCCATTGAGAATCCATTGGGAGCTGCTGGGTGATATGCTCTTTGGAAGCATAAGATTTAATGTAAATGCAGGGGGTTAGGTTCCAAGGAAATTTTCTGGGGGCAGACAAAAGGCATTATGTACAGTACTGTACTGTGGTTGGGAAGTGCCCCTGGCTTACCTCACGCAGGCACAGCCAGCTGCAGGCAAGGACGCTAGGAAGCACCTTTGCAGCAGTAGCAACTTCCCTGGAGAAGAACAGGCACAGACTTTTCCAGGGGATGCTCCAGGCCCACCTCTTCCTGTCCTTGCTCCACTCCAGGTCCACCTCTTCCCACACTCACTCCACCTCCTCTCCGGAGCACACCACATCCCCGCTCCTCCCCCCCCCAACAGCTGTTTAGTGGCGCTTAATACTATCTGGGAGAGAGGGGAAGGAATGGAGACATGGCACTTCCCTGCTCCTCCCCCTCCCTCCCAGCGCTTCGCACTTAGGACTTTCTGGGAGGGACGGGGGAGGAGTGGAGACACTGCGCTTCCTCGCTCCTCCCTCCCTCCCTCCCAGAAAGTCCTAAGCCGCCAAACAGCTGTTTGGCCGTGGGGGAAGCGCTGGGAGGGAGGGGAAAGAGGCGGAGAAGCGAAAC
This sequence comes from Mauremys reevesii, assembly GCF_016161935.1. NCBI lineage: Eukaryota > Metazoa > Chordata > Testudines > Geoemydidae > Mauremys > Mauremys reevesii. The sequence goes on along the minus strand of NC_052624.1, from coordinate 169,101,652 downwards.
TTGTGCAATGCTCCCTTGTAAAGTTGCTGCTCTTCCACAGAATCTTACAAGCAGTGGACAGAGCAGGCAGCCAAACGACGTATAAGGGAGCATTTCACAACTTTAAATGAGCATGTTCCCTAACTGAGCAGTGACGTAACTTTGAAACAACGTGAACCGGGAGGACGTTAAGTGAGGAGTTACTGTAAATCTATTCCCACAGTGTCACTTTATAGGCTAACTTTTCAGAGGAGGTATCTAAATTGTCAACAGAAAGGGACAACTGAAAACCTAAGTTTGCATATACCTCTTTAAACCCTGATCTTCCAAGCTGCTAAGTCCCTCTGGAGTCTAAGTCACACACATCTCCTGCACCTTCCAGTATTAGGCACTAAGCGTGCTGAGATTGAGGGTGAAACTTAGGTGCCTATATCTGAAAATTTTAACTTGCATGACACACATCATTCCAGAATACAAAATCACTGAACTCAATTTTTAAAGAAACCCAGACAGTGTTTTCACTGGAGTGCACCTACCAACAGAGCAAAACACAACACTCTAGCTGGTAGGGGCAGAAGTAGCCAAAGCAAGGACCAATGAACATTCAGAGAACTTTCTACAGTTTTGACTGGACTTTCTTTGCCCTGAGATGATTGGCTGTTTGCCTCAACTGTCTCCCTTCCCCTCCCCCACACGGTCTTCACCTCAGCTTCACTTCACACCTACTTCCTTCCCCTCTTCCCCTTTGCCCTGTTCCCTCTCTTTTCCCTTTTCTTTCAGTTTATCAGATCCCCTCCTAAGTAAACCCACAAATAAGTAAATAAATAATAGTGGAACTAACATGATGTCTGCTCCCATTGCATTGTTCACTCTGCTTGTGTGTTAGAACCTTTCCTCCACCCCATGCCTATTTTATTTTGACTGTAAGTTCTTCAGGGCAGGAACCATCTATTACTCTGTGTTTGTATAGCGGGGTCCCATTCTTGATTGGCCTTTAGGCACTACTGAAATAAACATGATTAACATCATCAACATCATCGAAGATAATAAATATGAATTGTTAAGACTGTCTTGTTTTGAAAGCATGTTGTGCAGTCCTAAATTACTTTGTGTAAAACAATGAAACCCCCACTTCTCCCATGGTTCAATGTACATAACTGGAGCCATATCAGTAAAACTGCAGATTTCTCCACAGTAGTGGACTGCCCAGGGTTACAAAGACCATGATATCGTGACTTATTTACAAAAAGGCAAAAAATAATCATTTCTGCAATGAAAGTAATGGCCATGACAAATATGGAGACTTAGGACCTGATTCAGCTAGTTCCCTAAGTACATGCCTAACTTTAAACACATGAGTAGCCCCATTAAATTTAATGGGATTACTCATGTTCTTAAAGTTAGTAAATACTTAATTATGTCACTGCATTAGGACCATAAATAGCAACATAATACACAGATAACTATTTTTTTGTGCTGTCATGTTATTGTCACAACATTTTACCTATTTAGGTTTGTGCTGTTAGGGCCTGCTACATAGATAAAGCCCTATCTTTGGGTGTGTGCGTCTGAGAGAGAGACAGAGAGAGAGAGAGAGAGAAAGAGAGAGGTGTGGGACTAGGTCATATTACATATAGACTTAAAAATACCAGAATGTTGGTTAAATCATTGGGGTCAGGTTGCAAGAATTTTGTGCATCTTGCCCATCCTTTGGAATCCAGATGACACTCATCTAGAAAGTTCAATGGATTCTACTCTCAGATATTTGCATTCAACTTCTACCAGTGTCAATAAACTGCAATATGCATATTTGTGAAATCTAATATGCAAAAACAGTGCTTCTTTCTTCTGATCACATTCTTTGAAGTCTGTTATGAAGAAAAATATACGACTTAAGTGAACGCTGAGATAAACAATTATAATCAAATGAGAGAATTTCTATAATTAATTGTAATTTTTTACATGTTAAAACTTTTTATCCTATTCTTCAGGTAAAATTCAGGCCTATGGATACAATTTACAAACAGTTGCTTCCGATTATAAAAACAACTTTGCTGGGAATTGAAATTCTGCTTATTTTGTCAATTTTTTTTCTTATTTTTAATGTGCTGTTATAGTCAGAAAAGTGACTATGAAAATTTATGTTCTTAGTCAATAGATCTGCTCACTGTGTGTTTTCAGAGTCAAATCTACTTATTTGACTGACAAAAATACATTTTCACTCCTTTTTTATACCCGCAGTAAGGCAAGCACAACTATGAGAAAGTCAGCGAAGTGCTATTCTGTAACATAACATCAGTAAAATTGTCAGCTAAATTCTAATAGCAGAACCTTTATTACTAGTGTTGATGCTTGTGCCAGAATGGCCAGATTTTTAGATTCCTGGTTGAGTGTGCTGGTCTGTTAGAAGAGCCATTTTTTAATTTGTATAAAGTGGACATATTTGATCAGAAAATCATTGAGAAATAATAAACAAAGAAGCCCATATTCATAGAGTCGCTCTTCGGAGCAGGACCACATTTTGGAATTAGCTTAGATTAGTACCACTGTGAAAATGCCAGTTGAGTTTTTAGCCTCTAAAGTTCTTCTTTTCCTGTTGGGAAACCTGAGTTTTTCAAGGTTGACCAAAGATTTCTACAACATGAAGGAAAGAACACTTTAATGGTGATACTCGTGTGATAGAGCTCTGCATGCAAAGTCTATTGGAATTTCAGCAATTTTTGGATACAACAATAAGATGATCTATTGAATGGGCATTTTTCATCATCACGGAGGTTCTTTGCAAAAGTGGTGCTGCTGATTGTATAGACAAATACCTATACAGAGAAAACCAAAAACTACAGTATCAGTAATGTATGCTGTTCACCAAGAGTTAAAAGTAAAATTTAGATGTATATATATTTGGAGATGGCTTTCAGTTACACCCACTCTCTCTTTAACTACACCAGTGGTTCTCAAAAGTGGGTCGCCAGGGCTGGCTTAGACTTGCAGGGCTCAGGGCTGAAGCCGAAGCCCGAGGGATTCAGCCCTGGGAGGCAGTGCTCAGGTTACAGGCTCCCTGGCTGGGGCTGAAGACTTTGGGGGCTTTTGACCCCTTCCCCGCCCAGAGCAGTGGGCCTTGGGCTTTGGCTCCTCCACACACGGCAGTGGGACTTGGGTGGGCTCAGGCTTCAGCCCCCCCTCTTTGGGTTGTGTAGTAATTTTTGTTGTCAGAAGGGGGTCACGGTGCAATGAAGTTTGAGAACCCCTGAATTAGACAGACAAATATTTATAGGGTTATAATGGTGCGCTCCATCCTGGCAATTTAAAACAATTAAACGAAGCAGTTACAAAACATAAATAATTTAAAAAAGTTTAAAGAACAAATTTTTAAAAAGAATCCCACTTGTGAACAATAAGAAATGATCCTTATCCCTAAGGTATTAAAATGGTCCAGGGTACAAGAAAAGGTTTAACAAATAAGTCTTGAAACCTTCTCTCTGATTACTGCAATTTATATAGAGAACAGTCACAGTGTATTTAGATAATCACACAGTATATGCATATTTTTTCACATAGCCGCAAGATCAGACTATTTGACTGTTGCCTATTTGGAATTCTAGGTTTGCCAACGGGCTTTCATTAACATGTCTGTCTCTATAAACTTCAAGACACACTGAGGTTTTCTATAAAAGTGCAACAATAAATCCATAATCAACCCTTTGTTGAGCTGCACATACATGGACACTGTAAAATACAACTGAGATCCAACGGCTGGACCCTCTGTATAAAATGAAGCAGCTTCAAGTTCAATGGTGTTTGAGACATGGAAGTGTTACTATTTTTTACCCGTAGCCATGTAAATATGAACATTTAATGCTGCGGACTTCTTTGATTAGACATGCATTCTCACCACACAGCTGCAAACCTTTTTTCCTTCCTACTATTCCTCCCAGATAAAACCATGCTATTTTGCCTCAGTGGTAAACTCAATCCTGGTCTTTGCTGCCAGTTCACCTCCAGCTGCCTGTACAGAGTTTCACACTAAACCCCTTGTTTATGTCAGTGCTGCAATTAAGCCCAGGCCAAGAAGAGAAGTCCCTCAGAGGGTGGCAAAAGTGCAAGACTAAGAATTGATTTTCAACTTCTCCTGCTCTATAACCTATCCACACACCCCTTCCCAAGAACAAAAAATGACAATGCTTACCTCTCCCACCACCAATTATTTGTTTGTTTGTTTTTGTTTTGTTTTCAGTGGCCATTTTGGGGCATTTTCACAAATTGAATCCTGTTTCCAAATTGGCCAGTGAAAAGTTTTAGCCATGCTGAAATCATTTCCAGTGCTAAATTGGGAAACCTGAGGCAGCTGGGCAATCTTACAGCTGGCTAAACTGCAGCTTGCAATAAAAAGCAGTGTGAATAAGGTATATTGAAGCTAAATTGGATTCGTTTATTTTGTAGGGAGGGTTGGGGGAGAGGAATTAATGAACAGAAATTAAATTAGCTCAACCAAGCCTTTAAAAATATACTAAAAAATACCTGACCTGCTATGAACCTTTTAACAAAGCAGGGACCTTTGGGCTAACAGGACCAATTTAGCTTCAGTTTCATTCCCTGCCAAAGGCACAGGTTCTGGAGGGTGAATACTACCAAACTTGATAAGAAATCAGATTTAATGTGAACAAGGTAAATTTTGTTTCTGTTAACCAAAATCAGCCCTGCACAAAGACACCATTATGGCAAATCCAGCGTAAGACAATATGCAGCCCAAATACAGAGGTCACACTGACTGATGAAAATATTTAATTAACTAATCAGTAGATACTTAAAGAAAAAATAAACATGCCTTTTTATCCCCGCTGTCGAAACTCTCTCCCTGAAATCAAAAGAAATCATGGCCTATCCTGTTTTGGAAAGATTATCGATTAACTTTAAAAACTCTAATACCATAATTCATAACAATAATATTTTATTCACACACTCCCTAATCTGATCTCAGTGTTGCTTCAATGAAGGAAACACTCTATGGCTATACATAGCACCTTTTAATGGCTGATTGTGGAATTGGAGGCAATATAGATATCTATTTCCCCATAGCAGAGCTCCAGAAAGACTGGAGCCAGATCATTATTGTAGTTAATCTACTTCAGAGGCCACCTGGTTGTAAGAAGTTTCCCCTGTATCTCACAACCAGTATATGTTCTAATTTTATATCGATGTGCAATAAAGGTAAATTCTTCTATTCATATTCTATAGATAGCTATGTTTAATCCTCTAAACTACCAGAATATCTCTAATAATAGTTTGTAATGATATAATGACTTCCAGAGGATCTGCAATTATCAATGACTTTATCTTCACTCATGTGAAGCACACCCATTTATGTTCATTTTACCGATGAGGAAACTGATGAGTAGAGAGCTTAACTCATTAACCCAGGGTCTCATGGGAAGTCAGTGGCAAACAGAACATGTGACACACAGAACCATCAAACCCTTTCATTCCAAGTAAAGCCTTACTGAAGTAATTGCAATTACTAAGGCAGCAGCAAAAAGAATTGTAAGTAACAAAATCCTCCTCATATACATCTTTAACTTATCTACAGTACTTCTTTTACATCTCTGGAACCTTCAAAATAAACCTGTATACTACAAATCTCTTCAGGCATCAAAGACTTTAAAACACATTTGTTATGGCAAACTTCCAGCTACACAGGCACTCTGCCATTCCACCCCCCCCCCCACCAAGTGTGAGTGTATGTGGGAGCTTTCTAGGGTGGAGTGACTAGTTTGTCAGTCCCTCCTCTCTGCTTGCCAAATAGTGCCTACCTTTCTTTTCACCACCACCTCCAAACAATATGACTCATGATATTAGGAACTTGGTGATGAGAGAAATCAGATTTTCCACCAATCCACCTCAACTTCAGCCCAAGGAGACTCACTTCCTCCAAAGCCAGGCAGAATGGGAGAGCACTCTGTGTGTCATTCAGTGTCTAGGTGACTCTGTTCTGGTTACTGAAAGAGACAGAGACAAGGAAACACAAATTTGTTTCCTTAAGGGCCTGATCTGGAGCGACATAGTGTATCTGTAACTCCCAAAGAACTGACTTCTCTCAGCATCAGAGTCTAACTATGATGTCTTCCAAAAGAATATAACCCATTATTTATTATCCATGAACACACCCATTTAGCTGAATGTTTGCGGGAATTTGACCTGCCCTGAGTTCAAATGAAGAGTCTACAAAGAGGGCACGGAAAGTTTATAGCTATTGCAAGGTGAACACATGATCGTTCAGTAGTATAACCTTCACATTTTACCATTCAGATACATTATCTTTACAGATAGAGTGGACTCTGCAGACATCATGAAGGAAAAATCCAAAAAATGAATAAAAAAGATAATATAAATCAAAGATTTAAATATCCAAATCAAACACTATAACGACAACTCCTCCACTTTACAAGGCCTCCACTTGTGCACATCTGCATTGGGCATTTTAATAATTTGTGAGCAGATTTAGAATTTGCACCTACAAAACAAACAAGGAGAAATAGGTATTCTAACACTTGTATGTGACTTGTATGTGACTTTTAGAATTATTCATGTATACATGCAGATTTTTCACATGCAGGTGCATGTATGTGCATTTGTGTGTGTCCAAGTGGAGGCAAATGGGTGGAAATTAGACCCTAAAATGTTTATATAAACAAATATTGAATCTATAAATATTTACTTAAACTGAAATGGATTCAGTATCTAATTAAACAAAGTGACTTGTAATAAATACTTAAAGAACATTTCAAATCATGATTGTGAAACTTAAAGACAAACTTCATTATCAGTTTCCTTGCTTCCCTGGGAGCATGTCAGAGCCCTAAGTGCTAAGTCCTTTTTTTTTTTTTTTTTTTTTTTTTTTAATAAAAGGTGGTAAAAAAATTTTCTCAATGGACTTGTAGGTGACTTTACTATAATCTGCGGGTCAGTCACACAGCAGTCTACTCAGACTATACTTTCTTCACTTTAAAAGTCTTGAAGACTCATGAGGTCCTGTGATATCTTGCACAATACATCCTGCAAAGTCATGAATAATCATTTGGGCCGCCATCTTGACCTCACTCCATTGAGGAGAAAAATCTCCTGTGGCTACTTATAGTTACTAAATTAATTAATTAGTTAGGCCCATCTGGAAACAAATCTCACTAAACGTCTTCATTTTTTTTTTTTTGCCAGAATTCAGTTAACTAAACCTTCAGACAAACTTTTTAAACAATGAATAGTTCCCAACAAGCAATGGTGTCTTTATTGTGGCCTCTAGCATAAATTCTCCCTAATTTATTATTAATTCCACACCACCTGGGAGAGCCTAAGAGAATAGGTGAGTTTTGCAGTGTCCCAAAGGTGACAGAATTTGGACTCTGGTGAAGTGAGAAAGGAAACGAATTCCAGAGCCTTGATGCGTCACACTATCAGCCCATTCCTGATTCAGCCAGATGTGAAGCTTTAAAAGTTTTGGTTGAGATTTAAAATGCCTCCTTGAACACAGCTTAAATCAGCTACAGAAGGAAATTCACCCTAGTGCAGAATGCTTGCACAAGACCTTATGCCTCTCGAAGTCCCTTATAAGCCCTTAATATGGGTCTTAAATGGTGTGCAGCCTTGAGCAAGTTCATTGTACAAGGACCCTTAGGCCCAACTCTCAAAGTGATCCTCTAAGGCAGCTGCTTATAGTTGTGCAACTGAAATCAATGAATGCTGCTGAGACTGATCCTTTGCAGGACTGGGGACTAAATCAGCACCAAGTGTTTTAAATTCTTGGTTGAACTGAGCATAGTTTAAGTTTTTAAATGTTTTTACCTTGAAAATTTTTAATTCCCTCCTTTGAATATAGCTTACTGTTCAAGGAGGCATCTTAAAGGCAGAAGAAATCCCGAATTGTGACTATAACATAGCAGGCCATATAACACATTGCAGAAACTTTCAACTCTGTTTGCATGTTGGTTTTTTGGAAAGATCTGCAACACTTTTCAAATGAGAACAATTTGGTCTATTAAAATAACCATTTTCCTTATCGGAAAACCTTATCTGACAATATATTGACATTACTGACTGTCAGATTTATTATGCCAGTTCCAGATAGGATATTTAATGCAAAATACTCTATCAGTTTATAAAAAATTAGTTACTAACAATAGCAAATACATAAGGCCAAGTCCTGGTCCTTGCTATGGCAGTGTAAACCAGCCAGAAATGCTGGCTTTAATTGACCTGGGCAATATTTTCCCCCAGTGTGAAGGAATCCCCAGGTGGCATAGAGCTGTCTGAGCGTCATCTATGCCACCCCCATGTCTCCTGATATAAGGAGAGTATATCTCCACATTCTCCAGCTATCAGAATGACCCATTAGAGCCACAGGCAACTGGGTATAAGATACAGCAGCCCTGAGGCTGAGGCACAGTCCTCAGCCTGCTCCCTCCAGGCATTTTTGCTCTCTCCTCTTAGTGAGCTGCACTGACCACAGCATGGAAACAGCCCAGGATCATAGACAAAAGCTTTAAATGTTGTTAAGTTCCCTTAAAATAGTAATCCTCAATGCAGCCTGCAAAATTTCCCTGATTTTCTTTTTTTAAATTTTAATGTAGGATTTAATTTTTTAACTCCAATGTTTAACAAACAAAGCTGCTTTTGAACCAGACAAAGGTTAAAAGGAAAGGTTATTTTCTCAGACAAGTCTTCTACCTTATTTTGTCATATGGCACTCCTAGAACTTAATTACTGATAATAAAAATTTACATACGGTGTGCCCGTTTATCCTCAAAAATCCCAGAGAGCCGTACAAACTGTATACAACAAATCAACTTAAATTCAATTTAGTATAAAAAAATTTCTCAGACCTTGTATGTCATACTGAAGCCCAGGGCAATTCTGTTGTTTTTTTAAACAGCTGGGTTATAAACCCAAGAAAATAGACTCTTGTAATGGAAATACTCAGAGACCCTTAATTATATTGACACAAACAGGCAGCACTGTGTTAAGATTTCTAAAACACATTTTGAAAGCCAGGTTACTAAATCTATATGAAGTTAACAGATCTACTTATGTATTTTGTTAACCCATACACATTTCATTATTTCATCCTGATACATTTCATTATTTATTCAGTGTACTGAATAAGATCTCAGTTTCTACAAAAATTACAATTGAATAAAGTGCATGAAAGCACTCCTCTTTTTTCCTTCCCATTTAACTTACCTTCCTCATACTGTTGCAAGACTTCTATTTGCAAAAACATTATTAAAAGGAAGGGACTCCTCACCACCCACTCAGCTCCCAGAAGCCAAGAGAACAGACTTAAAGATATTGTTTTTGTAGTTTTACACAGATGCTCTTTGGCCCTAAAAATATGTTCTAAGTCGAGTGCACATTTTAAAGGGATTTGTAAAGAATTAGCTTAAACAATTCCAAGCACTAACTTCAAGCTTATAGTAACTTTTGAAACTATGACATATAGAACTAAAATAATTTACTGACTACATTTTTTTAACTCTTTTTCTAATAATTTCCCATTACCATTTAATGCTCTGTAATTCATTCACACTGAAGATGACCGGAATTCAGCAAACACTAGTCAGCAATCTTATGGAAAAGATGATTTGATTTGCAGAGCACATTTTACGGGATTCAGCAGGCACTGCACGTTTATGGGCACTAGAAGGGAAAGTTGATGGCAGAAGAACACAAGGCAGATAAAGAAGATCTTGGATGGATGATGTGGTATCCTGCATGGATCAAAAGGACTATTAATCCACAAAGAGATTAACAGAGGATTGTATAGAATGGGCTAGCATGGTTAAAAACCTCCAATAATGGAGATCTCACGTAACAAGAATTCATCCACTGCAGTTCTGTTTGGGGACTGTTGTGTGTTCTCACTTTCAATGGTATAGACAATATCATCCACATGATAACACTGTGATATTATAGATATAAGCAATCAACCAAAAGATCCTAGAAAACTTGGTCTACAGCTAGAATGCTTTCCCCCTCATTGCCTTAACGATGAATTATTATATAAATAATATATATACCAATTTCAAAGAAAAGTCTTGTTCAAAAATTCAGGCAATCAGAAATTAAGTTCTAAAAGATTTGATCTTTTGCACATTCACACAAAAAACAACACCTACATGAATGACGTACTGTGGTAAGTAGTGATATATTGATGGATCACTTAGAGTGTGTGTAGGGAACCATGAACATTTTTTAGAGGAGGGAGAGGATGGCAACAGCAGAGCCAACATTTTCCAACTATTTTCTCTTTTCAAATATTTCCATCCCATAAATATATTAGTAGGATCCTTGTGTTTGTATAAAACTAATACTCCGCTAAAATCAAAACCTTAAATATATTTAAGTTAAAAGGTGTCTTTTTCTGAGTCTTCCTCCCCCAGTATAAAACATTTTAAAATGCTTAATAAAGAGATAACTAAAGATCTGAAGTTATGGAGTGGTAATATTCAGGGTTTTGTTCTGACTCCTTAACAGAGATAGGTCTGATCCAGATTTGAAGTGCTTCTAAGTTTGATGCTGTTCAGATGCAGGACTTTTGTGTTGACCCAGCTCCAACAAAAAGATAAGTAACCTGAGTCTGAAAATAAAGCGAAATTTTCTACTTGGTTGAAGAGATGAAAACAAAACTGTAGAAACAAACAACCTGCACTATTATTATTTTTATATTAATGAAATATATCTCTTATTTGTTACTTCAATTTGTATCCAGTTATGTAAAACTGTAGAATGAGATTTCAGCAAAAATGTACATTAGACTGACACATTTTAAAAAAATCAAATCAGAGATATGTTGGAATTGGCCCTTACAGTGCAGAGAAACAAAGGTTCACAAACATAGCTCCCTTCTAAGTCAGGCTGTAAACCAGGAACACATGGGGAGAAGAAAGACTGCTTGTATCGTTCCAGGAAACTGGACTGAGGATTATTCCATAATTATATTAAACAAATACAGTATAAAGTGTTACATGGTGAAAAGTTCAGAGGCATCACAGGCTAAGTGATTGTTTGATCACAATACACTGAAGTCCTTTCAAGGCATTAATTCCTTAATTACTAAAGTTATGAAAACTCTGTGAGGTACACCTAATATCACTATATTCTATGGTAAGTCATTTTGTTTTGATAAGCAAATTCTGGGTTATACTGTTTCCACAGACTTTCAATTTAAATCCAACTTCTTTAAATATTAATAATGTTTTCTAATTTGCAAAGCACATCCCAACCCCGCTGAGATGCTATGACATGCTAGAGATTTATACAACAACCTTTTGAAACACTGTAAAACATAATAAAAAATACCCTCTAAAAACGCCAAACAAATTGAGGGGCTTAAGTTTGAAAATGTTTCAAAGCGAGGATGGGCTAAGATAAGGATGAAGTTCCATAACATATGAATTAACTAGGACCTTCAAAATCACTACAATGCAGACCATTATTATTGTACCTATTTTATTGATGGGTAACTGAAACAAGTGGGGTGGATTCTATCCTGAAATACATGAAGTCAATGGGAACTGCAAGCATGCATCTTCCTGGGCAATATGTGGTCAAGACACAGGACTGGGACTGAGGAGATGTAGTTTCTGTTTCCAACTTTGTTAAAGATTTCCTGTGAAACTCTGGACGTTTCACTTACCCATATCATTACAGACTAAAGCCTTCAGTCTATAACGTGTCTTCAGAAACTACGGTCTATGTTTAAATGGTTTACAGATATAACTATTTCGGTTAGAAGTGGTGGTGGTGTTTTTTTGTTTTTTTTAAACTGGAATAGTTATACAGTAGAACCTGAGAGTTATGGACACCTCAGGAATGGAGGCTGTTCGTAACTCTGAAATGCTCATAACTCCGAACAAAACATTATGGTTGTTCTTTCCAAAGTTTACAGATCAACATTGACTTAATGCAGCTTTGAAACTTTACTATGCAGAAGAAAAATGCTGCTTTATGTCATTTAAATTATTATGGTTAAAGCACAAACAGTTTCCTTAACTTGTCAATTTTTTTTTAAAACTTTCCCTTTTTTTTTAGTAGTTTATGTTTAACACAGTACTATACTATATTTGCTTTTTTTGGTCTCTGCTGCTGCCTGATTACATACTTCCAGTTCCAAATGAGATCTGTGGTTGACTGGTCAGTTCATAACTCTGAGGTTTTACTTTACCTGGAAAAGCTCTAGCATGGACACAATTACACCAACATAAAGTTGCCTTTTACCAGTACAGCTATTCCCCTTCCCATTCAGGAATAGCTATTCTGGTATAAAGCACCATTCTACTAATAACTGCTTCCACACCCCGGGGGCTGCACTGCTTTAACTATATTGGTATGGTTAGAGAAATACAACTTTCTAGTGCAGACAAGGCCTAAGTCGAAGTTCCCATTGATTTCAAAGAGCCACCATCAATATGAGCCGACTGTACTGTGTATATACTTCTCTCTCTCTCACACACACATATACACTTTCCAAAACAAGCATCAGACAACCCCCAAATGACACCCACAAAAAGCTCATACATAACGATAACACACGTGGCCCCATATAACTAAACCATACCCTGGGCAATTCCTCAGCTGGCATAAATGAGCGTAACTCCCTTTTTCTGAATGGGGTACACTGTTTCCAGTGCTACTTAGGAGTTCCCCGACAGTAATATCCAGACAACTATCCCATTGACACCTTCCCCACAACCACGACCTACATGGGAGAAAGACGCAGAATGACCTGTCTTAGCTGGACAATATCTTATCCATAAGGCAGGTTCAAGGACAAGTGGTTAGGGAAGCATCTTACAAACCTTTCCATACCCTAATAGACAGGACATCTTTATTGGGCCCAGCCTTGGGAAATTCAAGATTCAGCATTATTTCCTACCCTAAATTTCTCCTCATATCTTCTGTATAACCCATCCCTCTTTGGTTCTATGCACACACAATAAAAAACATCATTGCCTCACTCCAAAAGGAGTCTTCACCTGTCTTCTTCAGCAGGAAGGATGATGGCTGTGAAGGGAGGGCCTCCGACACAGGGCGAGTAAAGATAGAGAAAATGGGGGAGGTGGAATGTTGGGAAAACCAACAGGGAGGCTGAAGACCACCCAGGAGAAAAAGAAAACATTGGGGGTTGTGGGAGGGGGAGGGGAAGCACCTGAGCATGTACAGTAGCTAATTGTCAAATTTTAACCACTTAACTGTTTCATATCTATTTCTCCACCTCCACTCCTCACCCCCACTCCCACACACATATTAAGGACTTGGCTGCAAAAGCTTTTAGAACTAGAGCAGGCTTTTAACTTTAGCACAAAACCACCCCTGTGTTTTGAAATCCCAACTTAAAGAACTTGCTTAGAAAATGTTAAAAACCAAAATTTTAAAATGCTCCCAGGCTTTGATGTCCATTGCTAAATTTAAAGCCATAGTAAAACTGTATGGTTAAGTTATGGACTGAATATAACTTAATAGTAGAGAGGGACCCCTAATCATAATGGTGCTACTGCACATTGCTATGTTATGGAACTCAGAAGTATCACATACATAACAACAGGTGTTATACGTTACACCGGTTACTGTTCAGACAGTACATACAGATTCTCTGCTGTAATCCTCACTTTTCTAGGCTTTTCCTCAGACATTGTTCACCTAACACCACCTAAAAATAGGAGGTGAGGCAAAACACTTCTATAATGCCAGTTACCTCAAAGCCACCCATTGTTTTAAGAGGTGAGTTAAGCTGCTGTGATGCAAGGCTGCTATAATTCTGTTTCTCCAGAGAGAAAGCATGCATGGGAGTGACTCTCCATTGCCCAATATTCTGGGACACAGAAACTTTGTAATTTGGTGTTAATTACGGTAAATCCTTCCCTTGACTTAAACCACAGGGTTTTTTTTTGTAATTGAATTTTATTATTATTATTATTTTGCTAAAGCAAACAAACTTGGGGACTAGTTCCTTCCCTTCACTGCACAGGTGCCCTGTGGGGGAGCTTCTTTGCTTCCCACATTCACAAGCAACAAGGCATGAATTCTCCTCAGGGCTCATCAGAGGGTTAGAAGGCAATCCCAAGCTAATGTTCCCACTTGCACACTGCAGCCTCTTAATCCTCTATCACCACTAAAAAGGGGTTGTAATAATAACAACAACCAACTATATATTTCTACAGTACTTTACAAACACATAGTAGCCATCCTCCCTGCACCCAAAGGGTTTACCATCTAAGGGCTTGGCTACACTTGCAAGTTGCAGCGCTGGTAGAGGCTTTCCAGCGCTGCAATTACACCCTGTCCACACTTGCAGGGCACAACCAGCGCTGCAACTCCCTGGCTGCAGCGCTGGCCGTACACCCAGGTCTGCTTGGGGTATAAGGGTTGCAGCGCTGGTTCTGCAGCGCTGGTCATCAAGTGTGGACACTCACCAGCGCTGTTATTGGCCTCCAGGGTATAAGGAGTATCCCAGAATGCTTTTAACTAAATTATTCCCTTTGTTTTGTTATGCAGCCTCTCTTTGTTTTGTTGTCAATTCGGAGCTCCGTGCACGGCACCGGGAGCTGCTTCAAACATAGCTCCTGTTTGCTGTCATTAATCTGTAACTACTGTCAACAATGAAATGAGATAACCCCTGCAGGGGCTGAGTGCTTGCTTTGCTTGAGAGAAACGGGGGGAGGGGGCAGAGGGGGGAAAGAGTATGTTGGATGCAGGTTGTTTGCAGTTAACAGTAAGGGGGTGGGAAAATTTTCTGATTTTGCCCAGTGTCGGTTCCAAAAATCCACTCTCTCTCTCTCCCCCCCCCCGTCCCTGTCACACTGCCCCACACCCCCCTCTTTTGAAAAGCACGTTGCTGCCACTTGAATGCTGGGATAGCTGCCCATAATTCATCACTCCCAACAGCGCTGCAAATGCTACAAATGTGGCCACACTGCAGCGCTGGTAGCTGTGAGTGTGGCCACACACCAGCGCTGGCCCTGCACAGCTGGACGACCAGCGCTGCAACTACCAGCGCTGCAGATTTGTAAGTGTAGCCATACCCTAAGAGAGAGAGGTAAAATATGCACACAAAGAGTGGAAGGATAGTTCCCTGGGAGAATGGGGACAGATTGCTGCAGAGGAAGAGAAAAGAAAGGTAACAGGAAGAAGTGGGGTTTAAGGAGGTGAGTGAGGGGGAATTTGGGATAACATTCCCAATGTAACGTAAGACAGAGGAAGAGACAGAGGAAGCAGTGTGGTTTTATGGCAAGAGGCTAGGGACAAGATCAGAAAGAGGGTGGTTGGAGACAGATGGAGACGGAGGAATGCACTACAGTCAGCAGCATGCGCTAGCCATGATAATGTAAAACGCTCCTTTTAAAGCCAGACATGTGCATCCTGTCACATGCTGCCCAAGCCTGACCTAGCAGGAAGGATTTCTGGAATAGAGGATACAGTACATCTATCACAATCACTGGCTTCACCTTCACTGTGCTGCCCAGCAAAGGATTTTGCCCTTTGTACGTACCTATTTCTCTCCAGCCACATGACACACATATTACATTTAGGATCAATTATATTCCATCTTCCCAAACCAGCACAGGGACACACTTATCAAACATATGACATAGGAACAAAACAAATACAGCAGGATTGTGAAGTCTGCCATTGAACTTAACCATTCACACCCAGCCTTGTAGCAAGCCCTGTTGTTTTGCCCTTAATGAAGAATTGCTGTACCCTTGACTCTCATTTTGTAGATACCTGGGTTTAAAACCCCGCTATGCCTCCAGCCCTCTTCTGAGGCCTTGGCTACACTTGCAAATTTGCAGCGCTGCAGCAGGGTGTGAAAACACACCCTCTCCAGCGCTGCAAATTGCGGCGCTGCAAAGTGCCAGTGTGGTCAAAGCCCCAGCGCTGGGAGCGCGGCTCCCAGCGCTGTACATTATTCCCCACAGGGAGGTGGAGTACGGACAGCACTGGGAGAGCTCTCTCCCAGCGCTGGCGCTTTGACTACACTTAGCGCTTCAAAGCATTCATTTACCCAGTGGTGGAGAGAGATAAGAAGGGATGGCTAACACTAACAAAACAGCCACACCCACGAACAACTGGAATGCACAGGCCCACAACACAGCTTTCAGTGGTGCAGTACAGTTCCGTTTCTCTTATCATGGCCATCACCATGGTATCTATTCAGTTCTATTCAGCAATTTTCACATCACATTTCATCAAATGAGCATTCATCATTCAGGAACGTCAAGCTTGAAGCATTAAGACAATGGAGCTTTTGGGATAATCATATTCACGCAAGCTGTTAGAAGCACTCAGTTTGCAAGCAATACCCTTTTTAAATTACTTTTTTATTATGCTCACTAGTACTTTATTCACTTCAGGAATGCTTCAGGTCCCAGTGACCGGGAAATAAAGTGAGTACAGCCATACATTATACATAAAGTCAAAGCATTCTTTTCAATGTAGTTCATTTTAAGAGCTGAAATGGTGTCTCTTTCATGCACACTGTTCAGTTGGATAGTCGCTTATCTGGAACTAAAGTTGGAATCCTCTGAGGATCACATTGAAAGCGGTCAGCATTTAATTCAATTTTTTTTTCATATCCATCCCTATCAGAGTCTCAGGAATCTTCAGCTAAATTACTTTAGTCACAAAGACTTTCAGGAATTTAATGCAAAACAGGCACCAAACAAATTCAATCATTGGATCTGTTTTTTTTTTTTAATACCATAAAAGTGAAAAAGTTGATTCACTGTGTTAGTTTTCTCTCACTCCCTGATTAATTTTAACAATTGTGTTCACTGCTGCTGTTAGAATTATTATATGCACCTTTATTATTTTTTTCCAAAGGTGCTATAACATAAAGCTCGTCTTGTTTTCCAACAAGCTAGATGTTGTAAAATCACAGAGAACATGCTTGATTCAGTTTACTCCTTCTCTCCCTCCCAGCCTTATCCTCCTCCATGTTCTTGGGTGGGCAGATTCATGGGGAGACTTGATTTTTAGTATAGTCACCACCAGGCATTTTGCTACTCTCCTGAAGCACATCTGGGCTTTATATCAGGCCTTTAATTAATCCTCAGTGAAAGCCAAGCTATGACATTTTGACTGGGCAGGCTCCAGTTTTGGACAGGTCTTGATTTATTGCGACTGAGTCTCAACCAACTTTGATTTATTTCAGCTTTGGGAGGAGGGCAAGCGTCGAACAGAAAAAGCACTGTTGGATGCAGAACATGTGATGCAAGTAAAGAACGTCCAGATTTCTGTGGCCCAAATGACAAAGGGCTCAGACAATTTGAAACAACAACAACAAAAAGCACCTAAGTAGCATAAAGGCTTTGGTAAAAAAAATCACTTAAAAAAAAAGAAGTTTAGCAAACTAAGACTGTACTATTTGACTGAAAGTGCCAACGAAGGAAGCCCATGTCTTATCTCTAAGCAAACAATAAATCCCTAGTCACTCATCAGAGTTAATCATGGCTCTCATCTGCATTCAGCTAACTACAGAGAAGCTGGGCTGATGCTTTCCTGATGAGCTGCTTTCTGTGAAAAGGATGTTCTCCTATTGTCTGCCAATCCATCTTGGGTGAATGTCCTTTAACAGGTCTTCCCACTTTGACGGTACCTTGAAAGGTCTGCGATGTGCCAAGTCTGCTGTGCACAGAGAGCAAGGCAACAAGAGCCAAACTATTCATCTAAATAAAGCAACAAACAATAATCTGAGCCACTAAACAACAAATCCATTCTGCTGAAATATAAAGGCTTTTTGTTTCTTACTCTTTTACTTCTTACTTTTGTTTTATTGCTTACTCTCTTCAAACACTGGCAGTGTGTCCTTTTTCACTTTCGTTTTGTTTAATTCAAATATGGTCTTGGACAGGTAACTTTGCAATTTTTTCATATACCACTTTAGATCAGTTTTCTCTGATCATCTACAGCTATATGCACAGTCGAACAAAGCTCTAGTGTTCAAATTACAAAGGGGAAAAATAGATTTGTGTTCTCTTGTGCTTGAAAAGTCATATAGATAGATAATATATAATCTATGCCACCACCGACGCTTCCCTCCACACACTTTTTAATATTTGAAATTCAGGTCTTGTCTAGCCAGAAAGATACATGGAAACTGGAGTATTAGTGGCAGTATAATCTCGCTACAGAAAAGAGTGAAAGTGATGCAATTGAAAAAGTAAAAGATTTTTAATATGAACAATTTGGCACTTTTTATTTGTGGACATCTATTGAACTCCAGTGCCTAGAGTGAACAATTGACAGAAAAGATATTTTTTGTTAAACATTCAACATCCTCTTCTATTAAGATCTCAAAAACTTCTTTGGAGCCACCCCTCAAAAGTTCTCCAGCAACAAAAGGGAACATCATATTTCACATTCCTGATATTTCTAAAGTGTAAAAAAAGAAACAAAAAACACAAAACAAAAACAAAAAGACCACACACAAAACCCACCATGGGGGAAAAAACCCATAAAAATAAAACAAAACAACCCCCCCCTCCAACTTTAAGACCTTCTACATAAATCATAAACAAAACACAAACAAAAAAAAGCACAAACCTGGCTTTAAAAGAAATCTTTTATGGGTCACCTTTAAAAAATAAAACCAGGCAGTAGGCAGCTAAGGGGATTGGTAATGCAATACTGAGACTTTCACTTTTAGGTTGTTGTTTCAAATCGGTTTTAGAATGATAGCCATTGGAAGTTGTTACCATCCAGTGGCTGCTCAGTGGCTTGTGTGAATTTCAGCAAGAAGGGCCATGGAGACTGAACTATTTTGTTATTCTCCCAGAGGAATTCCTTCTAATTCAGTATGGGAGCATATTAGTAGATAATATGAGGAAGCTTTCATGGACACTGCCGGTGCTGTCCCTCATCTCTGGATACATGGAGGACTTCATTCCCCAAGGCTGGCTGTCCGTGAGCAGTGATTTTAGAGGAGTGCAAAAATCCCTAGTTTAACTGCAATATATTCATATTCTAATAAATGGACTGTGAGGGAACTAGACCACTTTAGTTTCAATAGTAGAAGCCACATCGTTTGCATTTTAAATGGATTCTCTTGGGCAAGATGTTTTATTAAGCAAATTAAGAACCAGCATCTCTACTATTTATGCTGCTTGTTTACATTTCAAGCTACACTCAGTTTGGATGATTTGGCCTAGCCCCACTGCAGGTTTGAATGAAGCAGCAGGAAGGGAGACAGGGGTGTGGTGGGTCACTTTGTCCCAGGGTAATCGGGAGTAGAGGATAGGGCCACAGCATCATCCTCTTGACAACGGCGAGGTGACCAGAGGATGCCACAGCCTTGCTTCCTCTGATTAGGAGTCACTCCCTGATATGAATCTTCATTGGCTGATCCATTTCCATAGCGGCCCTAAGGCCTGGTGCTGGGCAAGATTCCAGAGTCTAACTTCTGTCTTTTACCTGGACACTGGAATTTTACTTTTGTTTTTAGGTTTAGGTTTGTTTGTAGGTTTCATACTGTAATTAGCACACTGCTGTAAGCTCCGGTAAACACTGCAGACAAATGTTTAACTTGAAATCAAAAACAGTTTTTGCTGAACTCTATGAAAATTCATAAAATAATTTCTATTACTATTAGACTACATAAAACCTGTGAATGGGGGAAGGGGTACAACACAGTTCTAACAGTGTCTCTTTAAGGGACCTATCTGACAGCAGATTTTGTTTTCCCCTTTATAAAAGTGATCTAGTAGTGCATTATACTAGTATCCAGAGGTTTTTCATTTCATTTTAGGTGTACTTTACCTATAACATACACCAATGTAATTGGAACACCTATAGTGAAAAATAAAATCTATTTGTTCCCTTTAAGAAAGTGTAGTGAAACTATAAGCTGCAGCAATACTTTCTAATACCAACACAGATTGGTATTTTGAGAGACCAAAATTGAGAGAACAAAATGGCAAATTGAGAGACCAGTTAGTTGCTTACATTTGGAAAAGTTTTTTAAATGAACCAACATAGCTCTAAAGAATCATCTTCAAAAAGGTAATTCTTCTATATGCTAATTATAAACCTATCAACTTAGATAAAAGTTTGCTATTTTACAAGTAATTATAGTACACTATAAAGGAGCTATAATTACTCAAAATTGAAAAACTAAAAATCAGAAATTGTAAAAATGTAACTTTTCTCCCATCTTGAAATATTGTACACATAAATGATTAATCTTCTATAAATCAGTACAAATATGCTTACAATCAGTGAATAATTTCCTTGTATAGTTAATTGAAAAACTAATATAAAAGAATATATACACAATTTGGGCATTTAAATACCAATATCTTAAGTAACTGCTTAGTCCTGTAATTATTCCAGACTATTTTATCTAGTTACTGCATTAATTTTGATGCAATGAGTGATTGATTTATTTTGGTTTTGGACAGACTTATTAAAATTTGTTCTTCTGCCAGTTACAGTTTCACATATGTGCCTGTTGGTTTTGTGCTTGCCTTCCTTAGATGTTACGATAATCAGCACAAAAACCTTCTTTGAGAAAAGTATAATTTACTTAATTACAAGGAGAGATCAGTCACACATCAGTTTCATCATTCTGTCACGCTTGCTGCTGAAAGTTGGCAGAGACCGGGTCAGGTGAAGCCTCTTTATTCCAGTTCGATTTTCAAATGGATATTGTGCCAAATGGAAACAGGTCTTATAGCTTCTAACTGCGTTCTTTCAATGGTACATTTCAGGCCAAACTGTGGCTGGCCCAATTGTGGGTGTGTGAGTAAGCTGTGTGTGCAAAGAGCCTCTTTCTCTCCTACCCATCCTCCCTTTGTAAGGGCAAGATACAATGGGTGAAATCTTGGCCTCATTAAGGCCAAGAGTCCCAATAACTGCAATAGGGGCAGGATTTCATCCAAGATCAGCTCTTGTGATATGGAGTGGGTTTGCAGTGTGCTCACTCCCCCAGCATGGTAGGAAGCTTTGGGAGGGACTGTGCTTCCTGCAGTTAAAACCCTCTAGGGTAGTATAGCTCCTCAAAGGCAGGCAAGTCCTTGAAAAAAAAAATCAATATCTGGCCCTTAATTGGTAAAGTTCAGATCAAATAATGTAGTCTGTACTTAAAGACAATACATTAGAAACTGAATATCTGTGCCTGTCTGTACCCCGAGACAGGACAAAAGAAAGGACGTTTTATTTCTTGGGTTGTTTTTTTTTTTAAATACTGTAACGCATCTTCATTGTTTTCCTGAATTATATTTTCAAGAGGCAATATATTCTCCTTAAGATGAAAATATGTACAAGCCTGGACCTTCAAATACTGCTTTGACTGCAAGCTCTTTTGGACAGAGACTTTTTGTTCTGTGTTCGTACAATGCTTAGTGCTACGGGGTTCTGGACAATGACTGGTGCTACTGCAATACGAATGAATAATCATCATTGTAACCAAAGGCAGAAAGCTAAATTTCAGTAGTGAGCGAAAGGAATGTAGAGTATAAGTAATTTGTAAGGGTTTGTGAAATATTGGGTGTGTGCTGTGCACATGTATAAATGGACCAGCAATGGCAACTCCATAGATACAGTATGAATCTTTGAGGCACTGAATGATTCATGGAAGGTGCTGAGATTCCCCAACTCCTAATGAAGAAATTAGGGGTAATCTGAATCAATGCGATATCTGCCCTATCCATAGATATCCCATTACATCTATTTCACTTCTTGCTGTAGTTATAAAGCTGCATCCTCTTGTAAAGCTAGATATGCATGTTTACCGCAGATGCAGGAGTGCAACATTTACAGACCCAGGCCAAGACTTTCATACTTTGCTGTGCAGCAGAGAGAAAACCTAGGACATCTGTAGAAAGTATTACATTGTCATTAGTAGTCAGTGATGTGAAAAATTTCTGAAGTGGCAATACATTTACTATATATCAGTATAGGATGGTAATAAAGCTATTAGCAATAAAATGAACACAGAATTTTTACTTTTTCCCTGTCAATCATTTTCCTCCTGAAAATCAATAGGATATATACGTCATGAGATTTTTTTTTTTAAACAAGTCAAAGTAAGGGAGATGTTGCCAATAGGGTAAACACTGTTACTCCAAAAAATATGATCTGTTTATAGACATGTGGAGAAAAATAAATGAACAACAACAAAAAGATGCCTTCCTTATAAAAGAGAGAATGTTTTGTATTCTCTTTTATCAATGCAAAACAACAAAAATAATTTTATGCTATATCACGTGCAATAAGGAACCATAGTTTTTAAACAGGTGTTCATTATATCAAAAGTAACAAGTGTGTCAAATGATATATAGTAGTGGTTGCCATGATAAACAACTGTGGTTAAAGAATACTTGCAGAGTAACATCCCACATGTAAAAGGTTAAGACACAAATTTGAGTTAATGCTCCACTTATACAATTCACC
Organism: Mauremys reevesii; assembly: GCF_016161935.1. Lineage (NCBI taxonomy): Eukaryota > Metazoa > Chordata > Testudines > Geoemydidae > Mauremys > Mauremys reevesii. The sequence goes on along the minus strand of NC_052624.1, from coordinate 169,079,236 downwards.
ATATTGGAAAGAAATCTGTGTCGGTGCATTTTGCAGAAAGAAAAACTTATTTGATTTCATGAATATCAGTCCTATTTTTAGATGAAGAAATCTGAGGGACAATCACATTTATGCTAGGAATAATAATTTACCGAAGGTATAAAACCTTTTATGAAATTCAAACCTGCAGAGTGAACTTTGTAAACTTTATAACTGTACCTGTTCTTTTTATAGGAACATTTATTACTGAATATAACGCACTAGTTAAAAACTACTGAATTTAGTTTACCAGTTTTAATAATTGTGTGGACACAACAACAAAAAAAGCAACACATTGATTTAGGACAGGGGTTCTGAATGGGGGGGTAGGAGGGAGGGAGTGGGGGTCATGACCTGCAGAGGATTGTGATCACCCTACTTTTCTCACATTGCTAACTGGGAGGGGGCAGGTACATAGTAAAGTTGTCCCAGTGTGTGGAAGGTTGAGAATCACTGATTTAGGAAAAACTTCCTAGTTTGTCTACAATTTTATTTGAAAATAACAACTAATCCCTGAAAGCAGATAGTTCAGGAAAATTAATTTTTAGGGATTAGGAGTTGTCATAATCTCCTCTCCCCTAATCCAACATGAAAGATTCCTGAATCCCACTATGTTTCACCAGACATAGATACCATAGAGACCAATTGCCTAAGTGTACACATCAAAATCTTGGTTCCTATGGCATAATTCCCATTAACTTCATTGGGACCAGGATTTAGGTTCCTATGTGTAAACAGCCTCCTGGCAGGCTGGCCTTTGGGTCTTCAAGGCAGTGGCAAATGTGGGTGTGCATGGAGGTGTAGTTGTAGGGAGAGTTTGAAAGCAGTGGAATCAATATCACAGCCTTATCCAGCTCCTCCACACACAAGCTGGGGGTACATGTCGTCTCCAGGAAATCTTTCCTTCCTTACAGCTGCAGATCTGAGCCCAATGGAAAAGATTGTAAAGTTGCCTGTCTACAATCCCGAGGAAACAAACAATTGTTTTTGTTGTAGAAAGAAAATGTGGTTTTTAGGAGGGGAAAGAGAGAGGACAATACTGCAGTAAAGTGCTTGACACCAATAAGCATTCTCCACATATTTAACCTGGTAACCAGACCTATCTATCCCAAGAGATAGTTAAATGTTAGCCAAAGGCGGCCAGCTGGAAAGTTCAGATGCTCTATCTTTGGGCCATTAATGTTGGTTGTTGGGTCAGACTACATCCAAAACACCTACAACTCAACATTGAAGTATTTCTTCTAGAATTGAAACTGGCACATTGAGTACACCCCGTGGATTTGGGGAATGTTCCCCACTACAAAAAAAATTATATATATATATCACATTTTTTCCATGTGCAGACAGCAAAGAACACATACTTTGATGAGAACTTATTTTCTCCATAATAATATACACAATACCAGCAGCTACAGTACAATACAAAAGGGCCCTGACACTTTAAACTTACCCCCTGAAATATTTGTTCTCTCAGTGGAATGAACTGAAATCACTGGAGAGCTGAAAACCTAAATTCTGGGAACGAACTGCCCACAATGTTTTACTGACTTCTTTTCAAATGAAAAGAGTTATAGTACAGTGAGGATGTTACCACCCAGACATAATAATACCAGTCACTGTTTTGGCTTCCGATGTAAATTGAACCATTCTGGTTTGTTTTTTTAAAGGTCCTCATTAAATTTTAATGATCTGTTTTAAAGTATTTTTTTTCCTGTTAAAATTAAAAATGAGTGTGCTACACGGCCTTCACAGAGCATGGTGAATTATTCTAAGATTCATGAAAATCTGCAAATCAGAGTTTAGATAATAAAGGGAAAATGACTACATTATTTCAGATGAGGCTGGTAGCACCACCTATTATTAAGGTTGCCTGCCACTTCCCATTCTAAAATGTAGTTTTCAGTTGCTTATAAACTTTCCAAACTTTAAATGTTGGGACTGAAATTTTCCATTCCTGGTGTCTGCTGCAGTCTGTTTTATTTTGATTTTTGAATTTCAGCTAAAATGGTTTGGCTGTTTTCGAGAATGAGGCTAGTGCAAAAGACGTCGTTTTACCCATGTTAAAAATTGTTGGTGAGTTCTTATTAGAAAAGCTGTAGCTTGTCCATGGATCAGGAACAGGTACTTGAAATTTGGGGGCTCCAGAGTAGCCTTTGGGTCAGGTATGTTGCCATGAAAATTCCCAAATTATTGTTATAAACCTTCGAACATTTGCAGTTTGTACATGTTCAGTAGACACTTGCCAATGCTTCACAGCGTAATTCCCAGAAGATTCTGTTCTCACTGAGCCTAGGGCTGACTAAGGCTTTCACTGCAATTGCAGCTCTGGGCTGATTTGGACTGTGCTGCCCAGCCAGTCGCAGTTCCCTCCTCGCTCATCAGCCAATCTGTTTCTGTCCCCCACTCTGGCCTCCGGTAGCCCACATTCCATGTCCCATTTGGCTCCCAGTCCCAATATCCCTCCCTTATCCAATATCAATGCCTCCCTACACCTCCAGTAGAGGGGAGCACTTGTTTGGAGAATCTGGATGCAATACAAAGCTCTAGGAACTTGACTAAAACTCACGTTAAGAAGTTTGGCTTGTTTTCACTCCTGTGAAATATTATCCATTGCTAATGAGTAAACATAGCCCTACAGCACATATTCAATCTACGTTGAAAAGGACAAAGCACTGAAGATGACTAAATCATCATATTATACAATCATATTTTACAAAATACTCTGTTCTGATTTTTCTCATATTTTCTCCTAACTCCTGTAGTGAATATATGAATAATTCCTGAGCAGGGACCCAAAATTACATTTTTATTTGTCCTATTCCAAATCTCTAAGCACTGCTGAAAATCAAATATGTTAAAAGACTACTGTATTCACATTTTAAAAGATATTACATTCTAGTTAATAATGAAATAATAGGTTAGTCTCAGAAATATGACAATTTCTCAAACTTGAAACTTTATACTTGAAAGAAGCCTTTAGTCTAACCTCTCCATCACTCCAGCTGAATTTTAAGACCACCGGTGTAACAAGACCACTTAGAAAACCACAGGGGTGGCCTTGATAATAATACACATATAGTTGTTGAGGCACAGGAAACTAAACCAGATGGTTTTGCTGAGGAAAGCACTTCTGTTGCTTTATAAAACAAAAAAATCTAATAGGTCAAACACAAAAATGCAGATATGGTGAAATGGAAAGCTAAATGGGAGATTTATGTAAATAAGAAATAAACTTGTTTTCTGTATTATATTCCCATCCACTTAAAAAAATGGCTGTAGGAAAACAAAGGAAGGGGAGCATGGTACAGTAGTTATGAAATAGATAGGTATCGTTTTCTTAAAGAAAAATATATTAGCAACACTTACAGTAGGCCCTGCTGCAGAGCTTTGAAAATTAATGCCATATGATTTGTATTAGACAGAGCACCTACATAATATCATTAAAACCCTTTTCTTGCCTCATTTATGTGCTTTAAAATACAGAGCCCATTCATGTCTAAAGTAACTATGGCCTAAGTTCTTCCTTCTTCCACTTCTTATTACCAATCAATCATCGCAGCCCCCCGCCTTCCCAAAATGTAAGAAAGCAGCTAATAGAAGCAACTTTAGGTTCTTCCCATTGCCAGGAAAAAATTCTGAACGCATAGCTTCTTAATTCCATTTGTATTCCACACTTCAGAAGTGGCCTACAATCACATTTAAAAACATTTTCTTCATTACAGGGGGCTTATAGCCAAAAACCACGCAATCTTTTCAGTAACTGAGTGTGCCATACTCGAGTTAAATCCAGAAGACAGCATGTCACTATGTTGGGGGCCGTGGTCATCTGCATGAGGGAAGGATTTAGGGCTCCGATTCAGCCAGCATGCCATGCCGGTACCCCATAGAGAACCTATTTCATGCTGCTTTCTTATTCTCCATAATATGAGCTGCTTTTTTTTTTCTTTTAAGACCCAGATTCTCAAAGGTATTCAGGTACTTAAATCTCTAATTATTATGAAATGGCCTGAACAACACGTATTGAAGATAAGTGATGTGTGGCCTGTCTTTGCAGAATCTGAAATAAGAACTCTGGATGCATGAACTGCCCCATTCATCTCTGAGTGTCCTAATTCAGATACCCAGTGATAACAATGTTGACATTTCTCTGCTCCATTAAAGCATGTAAGAAAGGAGAAGGATCATACTGTGAAGATCTGAAGAATCTATTGGGAGTGACAGCTCACTTTGGCCCCACAAGTGAGCAGACTTGGTCTCATTTTTTTCACCATACCCCATTCAAGAAGTAGCCAAACCCGAGTAGCCTAGCAGAACCTAATGGGGCATCTAAGCCCCCTGCTCCCGCAAAGCTCAAGAAAACAAGTAGGACATAGAAGCCTCACCCAGGGGAAGCTATGCATGAGTAGGCCAGCAGAGCTCATATGTGTATCTGGGATAATCATTAAGGGAGCCAAGCCAAAAGAATCAAGAACATAAGAACATAAGAAAGGCCGTACCGGGTCAGACCAAAGGTCCATCTAGCCCAGTATCTGTTTAACGACAGTGGCCAATGCCAGGTGCCCCTGAGGGAGTGAACCTAACAGGCAATGATCAAGTGATCTCTCTCCTGCCATCCATCTCCATCCTCTGACGAACAGAGGCTAGGGACACCATTCTTACCCATCCTGGCTAATAGCCATTTATGGACTTAGCCACCATGAATTTATCCAGTCCCCTTTTAAACATTGTTATAGTCCTAGCCTTCACAACCTCCTCAGGTAAGGAGTTCCACAAGTTGACTGTGCGCTGCGTGAAGAAGAACTTCCTTTTATTTGTTTTAAACCTGCTGCCTATTAATTTCATTTGGTGACCCCTAGTTCTTGTATTATGGGAATAAGTAAATAACTTTTCCTTATCCACTTTCTCAACATCACTCATGATTTTATATACCTCTATCATGTCCCCCCTTAGTCTTCCCTTTTCCAAGCTGAAGAGTCCTAGCCTCTTTAATCTTTCCTCATATGGGACCCTCTCTAAACCCTTAATCATTTTAGTTGCTCTTTTCTGAACCTTTTCTAGTGCTAGAATATCTTTTTTGAGGTGAGGAGACCACATCTGTACACAGTATTCGAGATGTGGGCGTACCATGGATTTATATAAGGGCAATAATATATTCTCAGTCTTATTCTCTATCCACTTTTTAATGATTCCTAACATCCTGTTTGCTTTTTTGACCGCCTCTGCACACTGCATGGACATCTTCAGAGAACTATCCACGATAACTCCAAGATCTTTTTCCTGACTCGTTGTAGCTAAATTAGCCCCCATCATGTTGTATGTATAGTTGGGGTTATTTTTTCCAATGTGCATTACTTTACATTTATCCACATTAAATTTCATTTGCCATTTTGTTGCCCAATCACTTAGTTTTGTGAGATCTTTTTGAAGTTCTTTACAATCTGCTTTGGTCTTAACTATCTTGAGTAGTTTAGGATCATCTGCAAACTTTGCCACCTCACTGTTTACCCCTTTCTCCAGATCATTTATGAATAAATTGAATAGGATTGGTCCTAGGACTGACCCTTGGGGAACACCACTAGTTACCCCTCTCCATTCTGAGAATTTACCATTAATTCCTACCCTTTGTTCCCTGTCCTTTAACCAGTTCTCAATCCATGAGAACATGTGTGATCATATTCTAAAAATCTGTGCAACCTACTGTGATTAGCATCCCATGGGGGTGGAGCTTATTTTGCAGGTGGAGTTTAGAAGAGTACCTACCACCATTTTCCCCTCCCCAATCTGTCCCAGAGTACAGTGGAAGCCAGGTATTTAATAATGTGCTAGGTATTATGACCTTGAGGATCTTCTATCAGTGTGATTTGAGTGTAACTGAATAAAATGCTTATAGCTGTCCAAGTATTTAATAAGGCCTTAGCATCCACCCACAGGGAGAGACTTGGCACCAGTAGAAGCCACTTTCAACAGCACAGGGTGGTCTCCCTACTCACCATGCTGCTTATGTAGTGAGGATTTTGGGGGAAGTATGCCCTCCCCTCCCAGCAACAGAGTAGATCAGTGCCCTTTACAACCTCAGAAGCCCAAATGTCACTAGGTCCAGCCTTTGTTAATTGTTGTGTGGGGGTAGGAGATTGAAAATTAAGTGGGAAAAGTGTGGAAAAGGGGTTAAATAATGGGAATAGCACTTCAGCCCTGGTTCACAGAGACACCAGACCATATGCTCCACAAATGATCAATGGATTTTGATACCTGCAGGGACTTTTCCCTTCCAGGGGCGGCTCTAGGTATTTTGCCGCCCCAAGCACGGCAGGCAGGCTGCCTTTGGCAGCTTGCCTGCAGGAGGTCCCCAGTCCCGTGGATTCGGCGGCACGCCTGCGGGAAGTCCGCCAAAGCCGCGGGACCAGCGGACCCTCCGCAAGCATGCCGCTGAAGGCAGCCTGCGAGGGCCCCCGTGGCTTGCCGCCCCAGGCTCGCACTTGGCGTGCTGGTTCCTGGAGCCGCCCCTGATCCCTTCCCCAAGACAGCAGTAGAGAGAGCAGAAGACTTTGGCCCCAGTAACCTTCCAGTCTCACAAGCGTGCAGCAGATATGCCATGGGGAGACTGTCTCATGTAGAGGGAGACAGACACACAGACAGCTACACGTTGTTAGTCTATTACTGTTGCCTTAGTCCTTCCTCTCCCCTTCCCTCTTATGGTTATGCTCAACTGCTGCGGTTTTTAATCCGATTGTTTGCTCTCTTGGACAGGGTATGTGTTTTTAAAAAACCCAGCACAATGGGGTCTTGATCCTGACTTGGACCTTTTGGCACTACTGCAGTACAAATACATAATAACACAACCAATAACAAATGTATAATAAGGCTAATCTCTGTCAAACTTAATTTAAATCTCTAAATTTTTTTGTTATATGAGAACCTGTTTACCACCTAGTGCTATGCAAAATCTATTTAGCAAGGTGAAACAGATGATCACTTAATGAGCTTATTATACATTAGGACAATCAAAAATTTAACAAAATGAGTTTAATTAATTAGAAGGATTAATTGATTATCACAAGGTTTTACATACTATAACAGGTGAAGGACAATACTATAATGGGGTTCAAAAGGGAGTTAGACAGATTCATGGAGGATAGGTCCATCAATGGCTATTAGCCAGGATGGGCAGGGATGATGTCCCTAGCCTCTGTTTGCCAGAAGCTGGGATTGGGTGACAGGGCATGGATCATTTGATGATAACCTGTCTGTTCATTCCCTCTGAAACACCTGGCATTGGCCACTGTCAGAAGACAGGATATTGGGCTTGATGGACCTTTTGTTTGACCCAGTATGGCCGTTCTTATGTTCTTATCAGAACTGGATGATCCAATATAACTGAAAGGCAAGCACTTGTCAGTCCAGTGTTTAACATACTGTATTAAAAACAGTCTCTCTAAGCAAAGGTTTGGGACTGAGCTTCAGAAAGACTGCAGCAGATAACTAAAACCTGGAGCAGTATATTCCTGGTCCATGGTCTTCCTAAACTAAATATTAAATGCCACATTCTGTCCTTAGATGAATGTACAGCTCCTATTGATTGAAATAGGAGCTGTGAACATACTTCTGCAGACAGATCCTTAAGAGTGGTTTCTTCTTCCCCGCCCCACCAAATTTGGGTTACCAACTAGGGCTATATAATTTCTCAAACTAACCAAACATTATGATATTATATTATAGTACATGTTGAAATAATGAAAACAGGTGTACCCAAAATGTCAACAAAACCCAACCTATATTTTCAGAAAGGGAGTGGGATGGCATGAAAGTAAAACATTTGACTATTTGCTCAATTTACAGCAAGCAGGTAGAGCAGTTAGAGGCACACTCAGACACAGAAATCCAGCTATAGCTATAGTGAAAGCAAGCACGATGCCTATGGACATAAATAGGGAGTTGCACCTACCCATGTTCCAGAACTGAATATGGTCCAAAGAGAGGGTTTGGGAAGGACAGATTGGTGGCTATGTGACATGCCCCATAATCCTAAATGTAGGATTTGATTTCTCAGAATTCTTAATGTGCTTCATACAATTAAAGCAACCAAGCAATTTCAGATGGTGGATGTACTGATGTATTGTTCTCTCCTGGTTGAAATATAGGTTTCACTGTTACCCAGTTTGGGGATCAGAAGAGGGAGCTGGAAAGGGCAGCCTTTTTAATTAAGAAATTAACAACATGTTAAGAGGAGAAATTAAGTTTAAACATAACGGGAAAACAAATAATCAAGTACATTGATTCTTCTGTTAATAAAGTTGAGGACATGTCTTAGAACACATTTGCATTTTACTGTACCACTGGGCCTCCACGCATGTTTTCTTCTAACCAAAGATTTCTTGTTTTTCCTTTCCTTTTTCTTGTTTTTAATGGGATTGGGTTTTTTAATTATGGAGTCACCCATCATAACTTAAAAAAAGATGAAAGATTTGGAAATTAGTTTTTCTTTTCTCACTTTTAAAAACAAAACAAAATACATCATTGATGGGGGGAAGATCTACTTTCCATTTGGTGGGCAGCAGAAGTGCTTATGTGTGTCTGAGGTTTCGTCTGGCAATTAACATGAAAGATGGCAAATTAACCTTCTGCAAGAACAAACTGGGCTCTAGCACAGTTAGCCAACTGTTTATTTGCATGGCTCAAAGATGCAATGGAAACAAATGTGGTGGTGAATGATGATGTCAAGATTAGAAGAGCGAGAATTCTGTATGGAGAACTTTTCTAAGTTACTTTTCCTTTCAAGTGCATCTCTAATTATCAGGTGTTAAAGTGGACAGTCCATTCAAGTGATTCTCAAATGTAAGTGAGCCACTTCTTAAGACACTAACCTCTTCCAACCTTGATTCCACACCTTCCCTGCAACAACTATAGTGCTAAGTCACAAGAAAAGGTAACATTAAGATAGGATTAAGGTAGCAAGATGGAAAACAAACACTTTGTAATGTGATGGGATGTGATTGCTTAGTTACATCCTCCCCATCTCTACTGTTCATTTCTGCTCCCTAGCTGTGCAGCTTTGCATTTATTCCAAATATCCCCTCATTGTTCTTATTTTTCTGAGTCACTTTGCAATTTGGTTCTGTCCTCTAGGCATCCTGTCCCTCCAATTTTGATGTTGTTAGTATTATTTGATCATGACTAAACTAATGTCCCCACAATAAAAAACCTAAAGCTACAAATCATGAAACAAAAGCACAGGATAGTGTGATGTGCTTGATTTTTTTTGGAGCTCAGTTGGTTGAAAAAAGCCTGTACAAAGTCTAAGAGTATTCTGGACAGGATTACTATGGTCACAAAGCATTACTGCTTTAAATCGGACTGATGCTTCCTCACTGTGTCAGAAAAATCTCGGAAGAATTCCTCCCTAGACAATAGATTGAGATCAATCAATCTATGTAGGCTATTATAATAGAACCCATCATTGTAGAATCTGAGCACCTCCCAGGAGTTAATAACCAAAAAAATCACAATAAGTCTATAGTCTATTTCCCCACTGCTCTATTCTGTTCTATACGTGTAGGGGTCTGGATTAGGTGTCTTGAGGTCCCTTCCAGCACTAAATTTCTATGATTGTTTAAGTGACACTCTTCAGTCAACAAACACACACAGGAGGTCACTTAGTTCAGATGAAATGTAAAACCAAGCTCTTGACCACCTGTCCCACACTGATGTGTCAACAGAAGGGCTTTTAAAACAAATTGACAAATTAAACAGTATGAAGTCACCAGGGCCAGATAGTGCTCACCCAAGAGTGCTGAAAGAACTCAAATATGAAACTGCAGAATTATTGACTGTAGTATGTAACCTATTGCTGAAAGAAGCCTCTACGCCAGATAACTGGAAGGTAGCTAATGTAATGAAGATATTTTTAAGAAGGGCTCCAGTGATGATCCTGGCAATTACACATAGGTTAGCCTAACTTCACTACCAGGAAAACTGGTTGAAACTATAGTAAAGTGCAGAATTATCAGACACAGATGAAAATGATATGTTGGGGAAGAGTCAACAAGGCTTTTGTAAATGGAAATCATGCCTCACAAATCTATTAGAATTCTTTGAGGGTGTCAACAAGCAGGTAGGTCAGGGTGATCCAGTCAATATACTGTACTTGGATTTTCAGAAAGCCTTTGAAGGTCCTCACCAAAGGCTCTTAAGGAAACAAAGTCATGGGATAAGAGGGAAGTTCCCCTCAAGGATCAGTAACTGGTTAAAAGATAGAAAACCAAGGGTAGAATAAATGGTCAGTTTTCATAATGGAAAGAGGTAAATAGCAGGGTCCCCCAAGGATCGGTACTGGGGTCCATTAGCTGTTACTATGCAAGAAAGAGATTTTGGAGTCACAGTGCATAGTCCTCTGAAAACTTCACCTCAGTATGCAGCGGCGGTCAAAAAGGCTAACAGAGTGTTAGAAACTATTAGGAAAGGAACTGAAAATAAGACAGAAAATATAACACCATTATATTAATCCATGGGGAGGCCGCACCTTGAATAGTGTTTTGAGTTTGGGTCGCCCCATCTCGAAAAGGATATAATGGAACTGGCAAACATTCAGAGAAGGGCAACAGAACTGATCAAGGATATGGAACAGCTTCCATACGAGGAGAGACTATAAAGACTGGGACTGTTCATCTTAGACAAGAGATGATTAAGTGGGGATGTGATAGAGATCTATAAAATCATGAATGATGTGAAACCAGGGATTACCCAATGACATTAATAGGCATCAGGTTTAACAGAAACAAGAAGAAATACTTTTTCACACAATGCAATTAACCTGTGGGAGTCATTGCCATGGGATGTTGTGATAGCCAAAAGTATAACTGGCTTCAAAAAAGAATTAGGTCCATCAAGGTGCCATCATAGCCAAGGTGGTTAGGGACATAATCCCATGCTCAGGACAACCCTAAATCTCTGAGTATTAGAAGCCAGGAGGGGAAGACAGGTGTATCTCTCCAAAACTGCCCTGTTCTCATGTTCCCCTTGAAGCTCTGGTATTGGCCATTTTTGGAGACAGGATATTGGGCTAGATTGACCTTAAGTCTGACTCAGCATGGCAGGTCTTGTGATCATTACAGCGATCTCGCAGCATTTAAAGTGCAATGGTATTAACTCAGGTGTCCAAGCTGTGTAACTGCTTTCCATCGACCTATTTTTCTATATAGATTAACTGTAGAAGGCATTCTTCTTCAATTCCTCTTCGAACTGTTGTACAATGAAGCTGTTGCACAGCTGAAAAGAAGCCAAGTTTCTGCCAAGAGGTGGCTGCATTTGAGTAGAAGGTGAGTAATCTCAGTTTCAATGGATAGAGTACGTTGGGATTTACAGTTTCTTTAATATAATAACTATTATTATTGCCATGTCACTTTAGTCATAATTTGGATGGTTATATTTTATTCACCATGTGAATAAACACCATCTGAAAGGGCCTATATGAATTCCTTAAACTTGGATGCAACATATCTTTGTTTGTTCCAAGGTATTTCAAATATTTGAACTGGGGAACAAAGGGAAATTCTAGCATAAACAAACATGTATTTTCTTTAGAAATTGTTATTTTTTTAAAATAAAAATGCTTCAGGGTGAGGCTCACATCTACATTTTACTAAGGCCAAAAGGTCTTTAAACTGTGAGAGAGAAACTACGTCAAAAGGGGTATGGCCACTAGTACATGCACATGTAAACAAGATACTTCTCCAGCAAGCAAGCATCAAGAATTTTATGAATGTGCAGTATCTGTTCCAGACAAAAGACCACAATCTATCAAACCTTTCTCCTGAAGGTTCATGCAAGCCTTAGTCTCACAATTACTGCACCTAGATGGCAGTGATAAGATAATCAGTTCAGTGGATCACCACATCAATCAGGGCAGACAGGATCTGATTTCAAGATCAAATTGACTTAATAGAGCAATCAATTATCCTGGCTCAAGAGAGCTGACAGAAAAAAAAAGTTACAGACTTCATATATATAAATACTCTTGAATACTTGGAAGGGTCAACAATATTTATCCTCCTGTTCAGCAAATAGAAATCCCAACACCTGGAAATTAAGAATGGCCCTTTAACTTCTGTCCATAACAGTTGTTTCAAGTGATCTATGAGGAGGAGGAAAGCAAGAATTTAACTAAGAGTGTAGAAGGGAAAAGAATCATTTAAAATTGGGGCAAACAACAGAAGACGGTAGAATACCCCTTCATGACAGAAGACGTGTGTCAGCTGGTGAGGGATCTCATATATCATATTCTACAGGTAGATATAATTGACATTCCTTTTATTACTTAAGAACAATTCCTGCAGTCCTTCACTCTGGTGAAACACCCACTGACTTTTGCTATGCCTGAGTAAGGACTGCAGGATTTGTCACAAAAAAGAATGCTGAGAAAAGCAGATTGTGGCAAAATGTACCATAGAAGACAACTCGGATCATTAACATTCCTTGAAAGCAACGATGCAGAATCAGCAGCGTCTTGGCCAACAGTTTGGTTGGACGAAAGTTCAATTTTACTATATTACTTCCTGCAGTGAAAGTAGTGCTAGGGAGTCTTTTACAAGACAGTACTGTGCACAAAATACAAGAAAAACTAAAAGTAAGATATTTCTATATTGTTTAAATATATATACCCAAACATATAGGAGAAGGGGAGAGATTCCCCTTCACAACCATACTAGGAGGCAGCTGTCTACACTAAGAATACATTCTAGTGGATAAAATGGCATATAGAGGAACCATGCACAAAAGTCCAGTTAACACCATTGCTGTGAAAAAAGACACCTTAGTATGAATACCTAGTTTTTTGCTATTTTAAAATACTTAAAATGGACTAAAAAAAGTAACTTTGATAAATGGCCAAGTGTATTTCCCATTGACTTTAAATCACAGTCATCAATATCACATTACTAAGCTCTGATGGTTCTATTTACATGGTTTCTTAGTATGTCTGATGGTACTGTGGACCCGCTGTAATCTATTCTATTGCATGTTTATGAAATGTTCTGGTTTTGTTTTACTTTTTCTATTGTTTTACTAAAATCAATATAAAAATGTGGCAACCAGCTTCCAGCATAAAGCTGCCCCCAATTCAGAAACTTAGTTATAAGCATCTGAATAGTCTTATACCTAAATGCTTTGTTGACTGTAGCCAATATTAGCATCTTCTCTGCCCTCAAACATTGACGGATTTACGGTATACAGAAGGCAAAGGAGAATGTTTCTTCACGTTTGCAGACACTGTAGAAAATCTAAACAGGTTGTAAATTACAGGTCATTAAAACTTTACTCTGGTTTGAAATGTGACTTTTGTCTAATACTTATTTATTTCTAGGCTTTCTATTGCAATCACCAATTTTGTATCAAAGCATTTCATAAACATGAACACATTTGTCTGTACAATGCCCCTATGAAGCAGGGAAGTATTATTATGCCCATACACAGCTCAGTAGCTGGGGTGTTGATGCGGAGTTGTGGGGGCAGACAGCATTAGGATGTGATGGTAATTTGTGAAATCTATATGTAAAACTTCTGAATTCTGGTCGATGTTATGAAGTTATAAAATTGTTGCATCAGGGAATGCCGCCACTTGGATGTGGAATCCATTATTTGCTGACAGGAGATGAAGCGCATACCTCCCAGACCAGGCTACAACTGCAGTGGGGACCGAACAATGACTATGCAATGGAGCTTGGCTGAAGCTAGTCTCTCCTTGTTAACAGGGATAGGGAAGCAGAGAGAATGGGAAATTCCCAAGCAGGGCAAAGAGACGGTGCCGGGGTTTAAAAAAGGATTCACAGGAGGAACAAAGAATGAAGGCTTTTCAAGGGACAGGAAGATTTGGGCAGGAGAGGAGAAGAAATGGGTATGCTTTAGTAGCAGTGGGGGCCAGGTTTAACTGAGGGACCAGCCAAGGTCAGAGAAAGCTAGTGGAGCAAGAAAGAGTCCACATTCTAAAGAGAAGTCATATGTTGCAGGGGAAGGATCCTGGACACTCCAGAAGACTCTACCCAACTCAAGGAACTCTCCAGAGTGGACCTGAGGCAGAGCAATGCATATAGGTGTGATCATTATTTTATATTGGACTGTGTATTTCTCATGCTACCTAAGGATAGAGCAATGGTGTTACAGAATCCTTTGCAAAGTCTGTTTACTTTCACTATCACACGCCCCTGTGAAGAGGTAAATTGTAAGCCTTTGATCGGATTCTGGGGAAAACATACGTGTGCTGAGGAGGCATAATGCTAGTTTCAGAGCCTAAACAATTGGACTGTGGGAGTCCCCATTGCTAAAACGAGCATCAGACATGAGGTCTACATCTAGAGTACATGCCTAGAGACCCAAAGCCAGGAACCATAGCTAAACTCTGCCCAGACCCTGGAAGTAAAGGGTATGTGGGATTCAGCATTTGGATCCATTCATAGAAGTCTAGAGAGTGTCCAACTGGGAGAATGCAACTAGGTCGGTGACAGTGGAGTTGGGTAGTTAGCTCCGTCCAATTTTCTTCTCTGCACCTCTCCTGCCTGCGCAACATTTAACTTTGTGCTGCACTGCCCAGCCCCAGAACACTATGCTAAAGGGGTTATAAGAGAGGAGGGGAAAGCTCCATTGTAGAACTTCTTGGAAAAGACAAACTCACTTTCTCTCTAGGGCAGCTTTACAGCGAGGTTGTGTTCTATTTGCAGAATATCCTATTGCAACTTTACAAATAAACATGTCTCTCACTTCTCATACAATGAGACTTCTTTAAGGTTTCACTTGCATATATCCCTTCACGATTTTAGCGTTAACAGTATTTGGCGGCTGGGAAATAAAAAGTTAGCAATGGATTGATGGGTACTTTCTCAGCGCTCTAAGTTAAATGTTTGTGAGAACCTGAATTGATTTAAATTAAGACTCTCTTGGGGTGGCGGCGAGAGGAAATTTGTATAATGCCTTGTGTTTTTCACATGATATAGGAATGAGTCATAGACTGTTAAGTGCTTACTATTGTACTAGTGTTTGAAAATATGTAGCAGATGGTTTATTGTAACGTTCTGCATAAAATAAAAGGTATAAATTAACCTCGCAAAACAAAACAGCACACAGAAGATTCATACATCAACAGTGTTGACATATTACTTCCCCTCCTTCCCCCACTTGGTGGTACTGATTGCTATTCGTAATATAATCGGAAACTCCTCCCACCAATTTACATTCAGACAGATATTAACTTCATTGTAATTAAAAGGGTCAATTACAAGTTAAAAATCAGATGTTTTAAAAATATTTTGTTCAATCACTAATATTTTAGTTGAAAACTGACATTTAAAAAAAACACATTTACTTTTCACTATTTGCTTACTTATATTTTGCTCTGTTTGGACAATAAAACTAGATAAAGGAGTTACACTCTTTTTTTGAACAAATTACATTTTCAGGTTTTCATCCATAGCACAATGCTCCAATTTCTGACTTGCAATCACTGCAGGTAGAAGTTTAAGTACCAACCAATTCTGGTGAAATTATAAACAAACACCCCTCCCACCAACATTAGGTTTTTTAAACCTTTTTTAAAATGTCTACAAGTTAAGCTCTGATTCGACAAGGTATTTCACCTTGTGCCTAATTTTTAAGCAACGGGACAGCTACATGTTTCAATTTAGGCATGTGCTTAAATACTTTACTGAATTGGGAAGTAATGTACACAAGATCATAATGTAAGATCAGTAGCATACCTGCAATTAGAACTCAAGAGTCCTGACTCCTAGTCCTAGCCTCTGATTACTAGACAACACTTCGTACCAAAACCCACACCAGTAAATATAGGATGAAATCTGTCCCCATTGAAGTGGACCAGGATTTAACCCATAATATTTTATAAAACAAGTATGAATGTATTTATCGTTTTATTATTATTCCTAATCAAGAAGTAAAGAGAAAGAAAAGACAGCATGGGGTCTACCCTACAGGCATATGTTACTCATATTAGCATCAATGGGATTTAAAATTAAATATAGAGAGAATACTATCGATCTGAATGTATTCAATTGTACATTTAAGGAATCTCACAAAATGCTTATAAATATGATCATTCTAACATTATACAGCGTATTTATTCTAATGATGTTAAATATCTAAGTCCAACCTAGTCCATTAAAGCCTGGAATAGTCTATTTCTATTTTAAAGTTATTCTCTTTTTTAGCCATTATAAGAATGGAAGTAACCACATTTTAAATATATTTAGAGAAGAACTAATAAGTCTCCCATTAGGCAAAGGGATCCCACTAATGAGATACTCAAGATGAACTCTATCCTAGTGAGAAATTCTTTCCAGAAGATTTTGGAAAAGCCCCAAAAACATATAAATGAAAGATCTGGAATGCTGCTTACATTACCACCGTGTGTCCTTGATGGAGACTCCAGCTGAGAACTTTCTATCGGGTGGTTTTGCTGAATAAGATGAGGCTTTTTTTTTTTTTTTTTGCTTTTTGTTTTTTTAAGGTTTGCACACAGGTCATCCTAGGTAGAATCTGATGAATGTAGACCAACCTGTGCCCTTAGTGAAACCACTGAGTCACTGCATCCAACCTTGCTCCATTAAACACAAAGAGTCTTGCTATTGATTTCAGCAGGACCAGGATTTGGCCTACTGAGTACAACAGAATTCCTCTGGATTTATACCAGTATAGAAGAGAGTGGAATTCAGTCCTGAATATTCATACTGAAACTCAATTTATATTTTCTCTTTGGATATTTTACTCTAATAACTATTTTAATGTTCTGATGCTAATTTCTGTTTTATGCCATTTTTATTTTTAAAAATGAAAAGCTTATTAATTGTGGAAGGTTATATGTTTTACTTATAAATAACAGAGCTGAGATGCTTTGTCCCATAGATTTTGTTAATAATTTTCTACCTGCTATAAAATGTTGTGTATAAAAATGATTTTAAATTATATCTGGAAAATACATCAGGAAGATTTCCTGGGTTAATTAACCATGCTAAGGTTCCAGAAAATGATATCCAAGCAGGTGGACCTTTACTCCCATGAAATATCATACCAACATCAAGGACTCCTAGCAGGCATATGCACTGCAGAACTGGGGCCCAACTTTACAGCCCAGTTGGCCAAATTCTACTTCTCCACTCACCTGAGGTAATGGCTTGGATGCAGATATAATATTTTTTCCCATTTTTATAGTCATCATCAAGAGGGTTGGTAAGGTATCATGATTTCCTCACAAGACAATATTTAAATTAGTAATATATTTTAGTCTTACTGGTGGCTTCTTTTAATTGCTTAAGTCAAGGTCAAAGAGCTCAAAAATTAATTAAAAACCAAAGAATTAAGGGTGCTATTTTGGTATTAACTTGGTAATTTAAGAAACACAAACAACGATCTTCTTTTTGAATCACAGCAATGAATATGGAAGCCAGCTCTGGTTTCCCAGAGAGAAATTATTAAAAGCCAGAAATTGCCCAGTGACCACAGGAAATCTTTGAGAGGCAAAATGGGGACAACGTTCTCCTGGGAAAACAACAATATTTCTGACGTGGTCATTCACGTCTCTTTTAATACAATGCAGATTTTTTTTTAAACAAAAGTATATGCATAGAATAGAGTTAAACAATTTTGACTAACAAAAAACATCTGAAATAAAGTAAATAGCTATAGACACATACGTGACACAGTACTTGACATCATAATATTAATGTGAAGCTTCATTCTGAAGCAGAACCAACCAGACCTTTGATTGTCAGCATTAATGGTGTTTTTGCCCCGTCACAGTAAAAGGCCGCCAGCCTGCAGTGAGGTCTTTAAAGTCAGGTTTCACTGCATCTTGCTATGATCTTAATGTTGGACATAAAAGTTCGCAGAAACAATTGGAGAAAAACTCTTTAAAATAGTTCCAGTTTATAGACCCCTCCCAGAGGAATTCAGTAAAGGAATGTAAACCTGAAGATTTATTTTTCTGTTCAGGTCATGGCTGGGGTAGCCCACTATGTTACTGAACTCCCTAGTCTGAAACTGAGAGCAACACTAAGTTAACAGGCCTCTGTGGGTAAAAAATCATGAGATACCCTTCATGCATTTTCACTGAAGTTATTGCATTAAACAGATCAATGGCACTGTTTCAAAAAGGGCACACGGCCAATAACCTACCTCAACGTAGTCTTTGGCATGGCCCCAGTCTCTTTTAGCATCCAGATTGCCCAAACTGAAATATTGCATCTGTCCGAGGTGAATCTTAGCTACTGATCGGCTAATTTTTCGAGTTACAAAGTTAGCCCCTGAAACAAAGATAAAAAGATATTATCAGCATAGTCACATGATGGATAACAACTGTCTCCTAGTCGAATCCCAAAGCTCAGCTCACAGCAACTTCTTTCAGTCTGTAACCACCCCCTCACACACTCACACTACCTAAACCATGCCATCATTTATCATTTGAGTAAGCTAAGAAGTTCGAAATATAAGTGTCACATTATCTCCACTTTCACAGCAAACGTCTTTGTTTGTGGGACTTCTGAAGCATTCCTAATTTGCTGCCTCAGTATTCAACCCAGGCAGAAGGCCAATGAAAATCAATTGGAATGTCAGTTTCTAAACACAAAATGCAAAAGGTTACATAAAGAATGGAAGACAGGCATCTAAGACCATCCTCATATTTAAAAAAACAAAAACAAACCACACACATACAAATATATACTTTTTGTCTCTTTGTAAAGCTGCTGGTGAGACCATTCAAAATTTAAACTTCAAAAGGTTTTACTGGTTAACTAGAAAGGAAGAATAAATTCATTAACTAATTTGGGATTCTCTATCTCCACATTTGAGTAAGACATTGACACAGTGATAATAAACTCTACCATTTGGGAATTGCACACAGCTATACCATACCACAAATAGCTTGGTTCTACATATTTGACTGCAAAATTTACATGCCTGTGCCTTCTCCTTGTAGAGTTGTTTCAAATGACATTTGGCTTTTCATCTCTTTTCATCACAACATAGTTCTTTAGATACCTTAATACTAAGACTATGACTTCTATACTAATAAAAAAGCACTGATCAACTGTTTGCTCCAAAAAAGGAAGTTAACTGAACCAGTACTGGGGACTGAGAATCAGGCTAAACAAGCTCAATGATATTAGTACCCTAATGCACTACTAGAATTAAAATGACATGGCATTTACTGTGCCAAAGAAAATGACTAACTAATGACATGGGTTACTTTATTCAAAGCGAAACAGCAGCATTAATACTATGAGCATAATCATTTCTTTTTCTAAAGTGATTATTGGTTGCTCATAACTAAAAGATTGGAAGGAAATCAGTGTGTCTACAATTAGACATATTCATGATACAAAACAGCTCTTATGAGATCTACCTGTACATTTTCTATAGTTTGTCTTAGAAATGGTCTTTCTTTGGACTTACTGCATGATATATATTGCATATTCCAAACTAAAACCTTCTGTCACACAAAATAAGAAAACCATAGATACTGCTTGTGTGCTGTTTGACTGTCCCACAAAGTAAAAAATGGGATTATTTCTTCTGTACCATGAGCATCACAAGAATTGAAAAATTAAAGTCCCTCAGATCAGATTTATCAAAATGATTCAGAGATATTTTGCTTTTGTTTGTCAAATGTTAAGACTAAATGACATTCTAGTTTACTGGTTATTTTAAAATTTTAGGGAATCTTCTGTGATTACAGTTTTTATATTCTCTGGAAAAGCGACTCATATATGTAATAGACCACTGCACAGTTTGACACGGTCAGATTTTCAAAAGAATGTGCACACAAAATGTGTGCCCCCACCTGTTCGTGCGCAAACTCTGATGTGTGAACACAAACATGCTTACGTGCATAAGCAAACGAGTGTGGGTATGCATGCACATTGGAAGGTTTGGGCAATGCACCCAAGTGCAAATGCACTTTGGAAAAATCTAGTCCTGAAGTGATATTTTTTAATACATAAAAGTCAATGTGATGACTGATGTGTGAGTGCTGCCTTCTTGCTTATTACTTCCTGTTCATGCTCGTTTCCTGCTCCCTGAACTCAGTGTTCCAGTTTGTGTGTGCGTGCGCGTGTGTGTACACACATAGTGCTGGGTGTGTGCAGTTACTCAGCGCCTGCCATATGGACTGTTATGTTTTGTTCACACTGTTGCTGACTAACTGGTTCACGGTTATTACATGTTTTGATGACCACCTACATGGGATCTTGCTTCAATTTCCTTGAGTTTTAGGATTGCTGTTCTGGGTGCATCAGAATGATACAAATCAGTAATAATCAACAGAACAATTCACTCTAATTAAAATTTGTTAATAAATCGAAATGTTACCCATTAGCTGCAATTAAAAAATTCAGAAACTAAATCTAAGCACATGGAATTACAGAAAATGAAACTTCCTTCCTTTTGATGGCAATGTGGTCTAGAAAATAAAGCAAGGAATCCTGATTAGGACACTTTGGGTCTAATTCTGCTCTTAGGCCCAATACTGTTATAAGCTCCATGCAGACAAACACCTATATGTAGCTCATTGCAGGAACAAGTCCTCTGATAAGTTTGGAATATTACTGCAGGCTTGAAAAAGCTACGTACTGTAACTCCTCTGTGCATTGGCTTGTCTGCAAAATTAGTATGGGTGATGCACTTCACTAATAAAAAGAACGAGGAGCACCTTAGAGACTAACAAATTTCACTTCACTAATGTTGATGGCAAAACTCCCACCAACGTGGATGGGGCCAGGATTTCACCCAGTGTATTCTGCGTCTTATTTAATAGTAGTAAAGTGCTTTGAGATCTTCACATGTATTCTTGTTATTTGTAAAAGTGGAATTTATTTTAACTACTATTAAGCACTACTTTAAGGTTTAACATTTTGCATTGAAAGTAGGTTATACTTCCTCCATGAACACAAGAGGCACTTTCAGCACTAAAGTCTTTTTCCAAGGACAGAGTTAAAGTATCCAGTCTTAGGTTTCAAACTGCAAGGGAGTTAAACTAGCAGCTTTCAGCACCACATTCCCATTCTCTGTATCAGCAGTGAGAGTAATAATCATCATCTGTATTGCAGCAAGCTTTACTGTGTTGAACTAGGTGGCTAAAGAATGACAGCTTCAGTTTTGGAATTATCATCTCCTGAGGGAACATAAAAAAACAAATGTTTTTGGGAAAAATTGTTCTGAGCAATCAAGTTAACATAGTATTCAAGTACAATCAATACTATCTGGGAAATGGGAGAGGTATCACTGGGAACCACTAAAATCAATCATTAGTGGTTAGGTGCAACAAGACAAAAAGTATTTACTACTTTTCTTGCTACAGAAAGAATTATGTTCAAAAATTTCTTCTAAACACAAGCAGAATATACCCCCAAAGGCAGAAATGAAGGATTAGAGAGGATCAAGATTAAAAAAAAAAATTGGAAATGCTATTTTACAGGACTATTCTGCTAAATGTTCAGCAGAAACAGTTCAGTTCTCTTACTCTAAATATCACATAAAGCAGTTAATGAAACCTAAGCTACTGTTCATTTTGAGAAATGTGATCAGGAATTTTTTCATGCGATTCTGTACCAAGGACTGAATGATGTTTCAGAGGCATGACGTGGTTCAGAGATAATGTTTAAATACCAATTCTCTTCAAATGTAATATCTTAAAATATCCTACTATACTTCATGATTGAGTTCATGCCATTAACTGCACATCAAAACTAGAACTTAAACTGACGCCCACTACAGCCACACACAGTAGTTAACGTTATGACAGCAATTCCACTATAAGCCCTATTTCTAGGGTTTATAATTTGGCTATATAAATTTGCTTTGGCCTGAAACTTGACAGACATTATGTCTTGCTGCTTAGGAGTGATTCTATCTATAGATTTATATGTAGCTCTATAGATATCTTTACATAGCTAAAAATAAAATAAGGGCTGTGAGGCACAGAAATGGTTAGTAGCGTCTTTCTTCCTTAGGAGGTCTTCAGGACTCTCTAAGGTTGTATCTGTATTAGCTTTTCCCCCTTAAAATTTCTCACCATTGCTATTACCAGAGCTGCCTCACTGGTAAGAGAAACAGTAGGAGCATAAGTATAGACAGAGCACAAGGTAGCTGGTGGGATTTTAACCACTCCATCGTCCAAATTGGCTCTGAGATATGTAGATGACGGAGCAGCTAAAATGCCATTGGCTGACAATCTTTTCTATACTAATACTTCTGCCATTATCTTCAACAGTGGAGCTGCTTTGATGGTAGCACTGGTGAGAATTTTTAAGGAAAAAAAAGTTCCTCCCATTTATCTCCCTCCTCCCTCAGTTCACAATCCAGTTGTGACCCTCCCTCAGTTCACAACAGACATGGATATTTGTCTCAGTGTTCTAAGAGTTAAGCTGTATTTAAAGCCTGGTTTGCATTCAAAATGACCAAAGGATCTAACTCCAAGGAAAACAATGACAGAATATTTTCTATCCCTACAGAATAGCAGCGCTGTGTAAATCACTGTGAAAAGTTGCATCTAATCAGCGAACAATCTGAAGGACTGTTTGTAATGAATACAAAACTATTATATTTTCCAAAGGTAGGATTTACAGTATTCTGTGATGGGCACAAAAGTTAAATCCTAGCATACAGATTTATTAAAAGGACACAGAAATACACCAATAATCATCACTGGCAATAAAAATGTTATTTTTTTTTTACATGTACATGTTCTCTATATAATTTTTCTTCACTAATTAAAATATTTTCTTCTCTCAGGAAATATGTCCTGGACAGGGACATGCAGACATAAAAAAAAATGGAACATTGTTTTCATCATTAAAATGTAAAAGTGTTACTTCTGTTCCAAGTTTATTGTATGCTGTTAACAGCACTTAGATAAACAGAGCAGTGTTTCTCTGCTTTTCCACCAAACTACTGATTTTTTAAAACAAACTTCATTTCATGTTCTATAGGTGAGTTGATCAAACACTTTTTTAAACCCTAATTTTTCTTTAAAATGATATTATTGATGTTGAAGCAAACAGCTAAGTTAGGCCATGACCCAGCAAAACACTCTCATGCTTAACTGCAAGCATATGATGAGTAGTCTCATACATTGCTTAACCACATTTAAACTACTAAGTTAAGCACATGCTTTGCTGAATCCGGCCCTTCAGGCAACAAAAGTTCAGAACTACAGTCAGAACCTCAAAGTTACAAACACCAGCGTTACGAACTGACTAGTCAACTGCACACCTCATTTGGAGCTGGAAGTATGCAATCAGGCAGCAGCAAACAAACAAACAACGCCCCACCGCCCCCCCCCCACCGCAAATACAGTACAGTCCGGTGTTAAATGTAACCTACTAAAAAAAAAATAAAGGGAAAGAAGGTTTGATATCAGTTTCTGTGGGATCGGGATTTAGTGTAATGACACTAGCCTGTGCAATCAGATTTTGTACGAATTTCCCATACCTCTCTGCCTATGCAATGCAATGCCAACCGTCAGTAATTGGATCGCCTTACATATGCATAACTTACTTAAAACATATCGGGGGGAAAAGGAAGGTTTTAATTCACTAATCATAGGAAATAGTGGTAGAAAATTAGCTTTAAAAACAATCACACTGATCCGTATTTCACCCATTTAAGACTTCCTTATAAAAACAAAAGTGAGAGATGAATGAACTGGTTTGAGCAGGATAATCTGCTTGCAACTTTGCCCCCTCCTTTACTCTGATACAGACTTTTAGGAGATCATAGGCAGGTTTGATTAAAGTCACCCATTTGAGCTTTGTTATTTGGACCTTTTTGGGTTGGTATCTAATAGCGCTATTGGCTCTGTAGAGTTCCTTGGTAGAGGTGTCCCATAGCTCACAACATGCCTGGGAAGCCTTAAAGCTCAGTATTATAGTTTGGAACCTGCATTGCAGTTTTCATGGACCACCCTCTGTTTATGGGGTTCTCGGAGAAGCTGCAGGCAAGAGAGGCCATGGCAGGATGGCTTCATAAGAATGGCACTGTCGCAGGGTAAGAGAGGGATCATGGAGGATCCAGGACCAGTGCAGAAGAACAGCAATACCAGCCCTTCTGAGATTCTGAAGAACCACCACACCCGTGTGCACTCTCCCATCCAAAGGGCTGTCATTTAGGCACTGCCCTGCACTGAAGGTGGTATGAAGCTGCCATCAGCTGCACAAGTACAGATTGTCCCTTTTGAGGTCCCAGCATCCAGGCTGAACAAGTAGGCTGGACTGTCCTTTTGATTCTGTGGAGTAGAAGCATGATCCCACCTCCTTCTTAAGAGAGCAATGTGGGGGAGAAATCCCTGAGCTTCCTCAAATGCAATGCACCAGGACTGTCCCTGGCACTTGTGAAGGGCATTGGGTGAGACGCCCTGCAACTCCATTCCCACCTGGTCCATACGCTGTCAATTAATAATCATTTAAGTTACTAGCCTAAAAGATATGTGCAAAGTAACATTGTTAGTTCCAAGAATTTAGTGCATGTGTTTTAAATTGTTTAGAACTATCACATTCAGTATACAAGTTGTCCTCAAAATCAAATTCAATGAAACAGATTTTTCAGTGACAGAGCAGTTAAAAATGTGTGTGCTGGTTTCCAGTGCTTTTGTCAGGCTCTAGCTAAAAATTGGTTTAACCATTTAGAACCTTAATTCTCAGTATCAGTTGGTAACTATAGCTATTGTCTTCATTTTAAAGCAGAAAATGAATGAACACTGTGCGTAACCTATCCTTGTTCCTTAGAACAGCAATTTTCAGCCGGGGGTCTGTGGACCCATGGAGGCTGCAGACTACGTCTAAGATTTCCAAAGGGCTCCGCACATCCACTCAAAATGTTTTAGGGGGTCACAAGTGAAAAAAGGTTGAAAACCACTGACTTGGATGAATGTTTTAACACAGATTAAAACTGCAGCATTTTATTGAAAAGTACTTTTTTTTCAGTGGGAGTTTCTACAGTACTGTAAAATTTCCTCTGAAATTATATCAGGTTCAAATGACCTGTTGAACTACTATGATGTAACTGGAAACATGTCTTGCTGCACTTATTGTATATGAGCTTGTGCATGAATGTCCTTTTAAATGTGACTTGATAAATGTACAGGACCCAGTTCTCTGCAGACATAAATTGGAGCCACTGCTGTCAATTTATATCAGCAGAGAATCTGGCCCATTAGGTCAAAGTGAATGAGTTACACAACTGATATAAAAAAGTTCCATTGACATTATAACTTTGAATAAGAAAGTGAGAAAGAATACAAATCAGTTGAACAAAAATAAAAATAATTTGATTAAATGGCAAAGAAAAAGCATCTGAGGGAAATTTCCATTTGGTCCATAATTCAAACTGTTGTGCCTAACTACTGCTGTATAGTCAGTATTCTTCAGAAAGCTTCTTTCCTTGTGGACTCCAGAACTACAGCATTATCCTGTTTTTGTGATGTTTCTCATTTAAGTCAGGCTACATATCATGTAGGGACAGAAGAGGCAGTCAAGATCACCCACTGTTTTGAGACCACTACAAAACTTAAGCACAATGGAGTGAATTAAGAACAGAAAGTTAGCCAGGAAATGCAGTTTGGCTTTGTCCTATTAAGTCAGATCCTTAAATAATTTTTAATTAAAATATTATATATATATATATATATATATATATATATATATGTGTGTGTGTGTGTGTGTATATATATATATATATATATGTGTGTGTATATATATATATATTATATTAACAACATTATTAAACATGCAAAGTCAAGCATGCAATAATTAGGAAGTGCCAGAATTAACCTTAATCCAGTCCCTTTGTTTATATGTATTATGATATACTTTTACGATACATCCCCAGAGCAGGTCTAGTCTTTAATTGCTTTGTCGATGAATCAGGATAGTGTAGTGAAGGAGGCTATTGTCTGCAGGACCCTTGATTTATTTTGTTAAGAAGCTGGAAGGTACATAGTGAAGGAGGCAGAGGATTGCAGGAAGAGCAAGACGAATTTGGTTAAAATAGTTAGAACCCAGTTCTCCAGAGCAGCATTTCTCTCTGCCTCTGCCACAGAGTTCCTATGTGATGCTGGGTAAGTCACTTAAACAAAATTTTCACTATTTTTGTGTTTCTCTTTTTCTGGGTGCTGGACTTCAGACCCTGGAGTCTGATCTGTAGAAAGGCTGAGCACTAACAGCTCCAACTGAAGTCAATGAGAGCTGTGCTTTGAGCATATAAAGTGCTATATAATGCTTAGTACTCTGAAAAATCAGGTCCCAGGTATCTTAAATTGGGCATCCACAACTAGTGTACACTTTTGAATTTATTCTCTGGGTCTCAGTTCCCCATCTGTAAAATGGAGATAATACCCCGTCATCTTACAGAGGTGTTGTGAAAATAAATTTATTAACATCTGTGATGCACTCAGATACTACAGTGATGAACAGCATGGAAAAAGTCCATGAAGAAATTAATAATCCTGTTTTCAGAGCAGGGTTTGAATACTGTGCAGCAAATAAGGCCTGGGGCCACACAATAAGGATAAAAAAAAATACTGAGCACCATCCTGTGCACTAAATGAGGGATGGGTCCTGTTGAAAAATAGTATATTATCGTGTAATTAAAGATTATATAATAATACATACACACAAGTGGGCTGAACTCAGGTTGCTCAGGCAACCTTAATTTCCTAACATTTGAGTGCTTAACTTTGCCCCCTTAAATGTTTTTTTCATGTATTTTACATTTACATTCTCTTATAGACACTGCTGAATTAGGATTAAAGAAAAAGCAACTACTTTTGTGCTCACTGAGCATATAAACAACGTATTCTAGTTCTAATCTAGAACCAACTCCACTCCCTAAACCAGACTCCTGCATTTTACAGGGCTTCCAAATTGCAGTAAAGAGTCAAATGTTCTCAATGAGCAGTTTGGAGGGGGAGAAAAATCATTCAAATTTAACCCTGAACCCCACATGAACCCAACCCTTGGAGGCTGAATATTTTCCACTCTCCTGCCATCTACTGCTCCACTGCACATGGTAATCTTTGGCAACCCCACTGAGAGCTGCCTGGGCTATGGCTCTGTTCAGACAGGGTGTAGAAAGAAAAGACACTGAGAATGTCATGGCTGACTGACCAGACTACTGAGATCAGAGACATTATGCCTCGTTTGCTCACCAAGCCCTGCCAAAAGCAACACTAGTTAACTGCAGGTACTCAAAACCCAACAGGCAAGTTTAAAGGAATTTTAGGCTTAAAAGAGGACCATTCATAATATGCATTTGTTGGGGATACTGTAGCTACCACCTTTTGGCAATTATTCATCAGTGAGTCTTTAAAAAAAGTTCACTCTGCCCACCATTGAATACATTTTCTTTCAGATATTATTCACAGTTGCACCTGATTTGGAGTTAAAGGACAGACAAGTCCAGAGAAGACCCAGGGTTTATTAAAGAATAAACAAAAAGGACTTAATAGCCATCCCACTGAATGGAGATAAACAGAGAAAATCCACAGTTGTTATTGTAAAACAGCTACACTCTGTTTTTCTCCAGGCTCTGAAATGTTGCACAGTATGGAAGTATGAGAGCTTGGAACTTACATGCATAACCCTTATATATCATCTCATGACAAGAGACCTCCCTTGTGCCAGAGTCAAATCTACCTCTCTTCACAGGCACCTCCAATTCTAAACAAAATGGTTGGAGAATCTGCTCCCAGAAATTCTGATTCAGGAAAGATCATTTTAAAGTCCCTACAGTATCATTTTCCTTGTGTCCTTCTGTTTTGAGTTTCTGACCCACACTTTGTCTCATACTTAGTTCTTAACACTTTCAGGGGTACTGCACAGCACATCTACATACAGAGTGCACTGTACATTCCAAACAGATGAATGTAAAAATTTAGCACTATTTAAGAACTGTGTTAGAACTGGAAAAACAAATTATATTATACATCTTCCTAAAAGTAATGATCTGCCGTTACATTCCCACCCTCACCTTCACTTATTTCACCCAGCAGCAGTAGGAAGTGAAGGTACAGCAGTCAAGCACTGATTATGAAAACGGCTGTGACTCTCCCTTATCTATGTTCTGGGGAACAGTCAAACACGCTACAGTGGGACATGCTGCCGCAGGAGCTTCAGACCTGTGGTTGGTGAGTGTTTGGTGTGACTACGTGCTATTCTAATCACTAAAGATCACTGGGAGTGCTGCTGCTCTTAACAGGCAGCTGCTGCCATTCTTTCCCCTTCCCTGTTGCTCCACTCTGTCTGCCTGGCTGGGAGTTAGGAAGGAAGACAGAAAAGGCTACATGAGAGAGGAGGAGCAGACATCTCCCCCACAACCCCAGCAGCTTTGGAGCCAACAGGCCCTGTTGTTTTGATGATTCCTGGCCCCATTTAGTCTTATTTCCTCTCTGCCTGCCAGAAACACAAAGTGGAGGTGAGAATATTGCAAGGCCTTCAGCATCACATGGGGACTTCTAAAATGCTTAGGCCTTTCCCTCCTGGAAATCACTCCTCTTTACTAGAATTAGAAACAATAGCCCTGATACTGACTTAGGTATGTGGGTTTTACACCCGTGTATCCCATCAATTACAATGGAGTCACTCCTGGTTTATACCAGTGTAAACAAAAGGAGAGACTGGGCCATTTGTTAAAATTATTAAGTAAAAAAAAATATAGAAATCCCACATTCCGCAGTATTTTATTTTCGGTATAGACATGCATCCTTACAAGAATAGGTTTGAAATACAAAGCTGGCTGTTATTGTTCTTTTTGACAGCTTTCTTAGTTAAGCTTCTTTGAATAGGACCTTCTCTAACAGCCCCCTTTTTTGACTCATAACTTTAGTGACAGTCAAGCAGCCAGGCAGAGCCACTTCATATAATTTATTATGCGAAGCAGCTTTTAATAAAAAATGCACTGGCAGGTAGCCATGTTAAAGCAGGAAAGGCCCAGTAAGAACCTCCTACAATATAAAAGTCTCTGTTGTTCTCATTACTGTGAAGCAGGAAAACCTTTTAAAGGCTTTTGATCCAAACTGTCATTCGACAGAGACTGTGGACAAGACAAATGGCTGTAAAACAAGGCAATTGGATTTCCTACCGCTACAATATCTTACTTGGCTCCCATGACACAATTTCTCTGTTATTCTCTCTTGCCGTGGTAAAGTAAACTTACCGGCTACCCAGAAAACAGATGAGTGTAATCAGGCCTTTATAAATGATATCTTTTCACCCAAGGAAAGCAAATAACTATGCTTCCCCTATAATAACTGTTTCTAATACTTCATTTATTCTTTAAATTGTTTATAAAACACTTCAAGAGAGGTCAAGCTCAGAGGGCAATAATAATTAAAGATTAAGGAGAGCATCTAAGTATTTTGTGCCTGTGAGTAAACACTGTGGCAATTGTTATGATATGGAAAACATCTATTATGAGTTTGGCTCTGTATTTATTTATGAGTTTCTTGATTCATATGTTGCTTGCATCCCACACGGATTCTTCACCTTTCTTACACCTATTTTCAATTCACGTTTAAGCAGCTGGAGTGTTTCATGAAAAGCTATCAATGAAAATAATCATAGCCTTCACCACTCCCTTCTTTGGAAAATCCTCTTGAAATTTTTCCCAAATCCCTCCAGGAGGCATCAGTTCTCCCTGCATAATGAGCTACAGGTTCCAGTCCACAGGAGGAAAGGACCGTGCACTAGCTTTGGGGACAATGGCAGTCCTTTGGTCTCTGGCAATTTGCTTCCATTGGAACTCAGATACAAGGGCATCTTCTGGCTACAGCTGCTTGAGGAACCATCCTTGGGTAGGAAGAGGGAGCAGAGAAAAGGTAACATGGCTCAGTTCTGTGTTATCTTTTTGCATGGCAACTCCATGGCTAGTGGTGAGTTTATGTCCCTCCAGCTGCTCCCAGCCTGCTGCGTCCTTGCTGCTTCCACGTGGGTGCAGTCCTCCAAGCACAGAGAAGTTCATCTGTTCCCCACTTTTTCCTCACAGGTCAGGGCTAGTAGGCATGTGAGCTCTATGCTCTTACACAGGAGGCAGTACTGGACAACCAAACCCAGTTCCTCACTCTACGGAGCCGCAGGAGCGTCCCTTCTCTCAAAAGGGAACTTCAAAATGTCTCTACCCTCTAAAAAAAGAAGCGGTTCCAGAGTTGGGGAGGGGCATGGCTTGACAGCCCCTCTTCCCCATCCCCTCCATGGGGAACAACCACTGACCTCCACACATCCCAGTGGCCTGGGATATCAACATTTCCCCTCTCCAAAGTACATGATGCTTATCATCCCCAATTTTAGGAGAGAAATTAGGATGATGGGCATGGGGCTGGAACCGGGGGTTATGGAGTGGGAAAGGGGTAATGCTGCAGCCAAAACTATGGATTTCCAAGGTTTAAATACAAGGGAGATATATTTAAAATAAGAGAAGGAAGAATTTACACCCATAGCAAATTTTTTTTACATAAACGTATGTATGCATGCACGTGCGCGCACACACACACACTCCTGTCTTATAGGCTGGGTGAAATGCAAATTTAAAAACAGAAAAAGGATATAAATAAAAAAGACTAGGATTAAAAATATTTGTAAGCAATGGAGCAGGCAGAGTTAAATAGAAAGAGACTATTCAGGGGGTAGCCGTGTTAGTCTGTATCCACAAAAACAACAAGGAGTCCGGTGGCACCTTAAAAACTAACAGGTTTATTTGGGCATAAGCTTTCATGGGTTAAAAAACCCCACTTCTTCAGATGCATCTGAAGGTGCCACCGGACTCCTTGTTGTTTTTGTACCAGCATGGCTGTGTAATTAGTCATGTGCCTATTTTTATCATGTTTGCTTAGTTTATACATTTTATCTCATCTCCCACATCACCTGTTCTCTGATTTGC
Organism: Mauremys reevesii; assembly: GCF_016161935.1. NCBI lineage: Eukaryota > Metazoa > Chordata > Testudines > Geoemydidae > Mauremys > Mauremys reevesii. Next base: position 169,048,300 of record NC_052624.1, on the reverse strand, counting down.
CTTTATAACATCAATCCTGCAACTGGATCTGCTAGTGTAGACAATTTTCATCCCAATGAAGTTAATGGGCTTATGCATGGGCAATGCAGTCTGTGCTAGCTGGTTTCATTGCAGGATTGAGGTTTTAGGGCTTATTCTTATTAATTTATAGTTAACTTTAAACACACAAACAAGCCCATTGATTTCAATGGGACTGCTCTTGTGCTTAAACTTAAAAATGTGTTTAAATACTTTACTGGGATCAGGCCTGAGTGCTTTAACGCCTGGTAGGACCAAGCCAATGGGTAATCTCAATGAAATCAGTACCTGTGTAATTCTTTGCAGGATCAAAGCCTAAGCCTACGTCTACACCACAGAGACTGTACCCACTTAGCTATGTCAGTGTAGCTTTGCCAGCATTGCCCTGTAATATAGACGCAGCCTACATCAATGGAAGGGGTATTTCCACTGGCGTAGGAACGCTACCTTCTAGAACAAAGTTACCTCCGTTGACAGAAGCATTCTTCTATCAGCATAGCTGTGTCTCATGGGGGCTGAGTCAGGAGAGTATTTCAGTCAGGGGAGTAGTGTTTTCACACCTCTGACTGACATAGCTTTATCCATCTAGCTTTTAAATACAGGCCAAGCCTTAGATTGGAAGTGTTTAGGGGAAGCAACCTTTTATTCTGATGTGTTTGTTCAGCACAGTGGATATATGAGTGACTCGGAATACATTTGAGCACTGTTGCATTGCAATGCCCCGAGCCTGCTAGGTGTTGTATAGCATTGGACCTGTGCCTGTGTGAAGCCCCAATGAATTCATTTTGCAATTTACAGAACAGGATAAGACAGACAGACAGAAAGACTAACATTTTGCAAATATATGTGGAGCAAAGAATATAGATTTTTAATTAGGTTTGAATAAGAAATTACTTTTCACTAAAGATACATTTTAGACTGTTGCATAAACCAGCTCTCATAACATCTCACCTTCCAATTCATAAATGAGGTGTTGGGGGAGGGAGGTAAGAATATGCCAGCAAACTTATTTACAAACAATAAACCAAAGCACAGACAGTAAGTTTGCAGAGGGATTTGAAGACAGTCAGTAGTATAGGTATATATGTATCAAGCAAAAGCAAAACGGTGATTCTCAGGAGTTCCATTACCTACTTATATCCATGAGCACATTCATTGGATGTTATCAGAGTAATTAAATAATATATTATTCATGATATAAAATGCTGTATTTTCCCGGTTCCTATGATAAGTAGGTAATACAAACAAATACTGGTGCAACAATCTGATTTCATGTTTTGAGGGGTGTTTATTTTGTGGGGATTTTGTTTGTTTTTTACTCACCATATTTCCCCAATCAAGTTGAAACTGTCATGTTGATTTTGGCGCAAATTTATGTTTTGTCCAAGCATATTTAACAAAATGTCAGATCAACAGAAATAATTCCAATAATGTATTTCAGTTTCAGTGAAAACAGCTTTTTGTTTGGATCAAAATCTTCTGACATTATTTGCAACACCAACACTGTAGTGTTGTATTCATGCATGAGAGCCAAAAAGTGAAACAGACTATGTACAAAAGTAATTCTGACTCATCCAAGCAAAATATAAGTGTAAAATGTAAATAGAAAGCTTGAATGGTGAAAAGTCCATTAGTTTTTTCAAATATTTCAAGTATTGAAATCCATGGTGTTACTCATAACATAGGAATTTTTTTTCAAATGAATGACTTAATTCAACTGTGGCCTTTCCCATAAATAAGTATTGTGGAGTAAAAGTATAAGGCAGCTAAATCCATACTTTCTATTTATTTGAACTTGGTCACATTAGATATGCGATGAATTCTGCTTTAAGAAGTAAGGAATCACAGGATTGTGAATTTTCGGAGATGGTTTCTTAACCTTATACTCTTACAGTGTTCTGTTTAGCTAAAGAATTTTGTAATGCATCAATCAACATGGCATTTAGGCACAGAGGTATTCACAGTGCTTTGAAAATGAGTACTATGAATGAGTACTAAGTAAGTGATGTTATTCATATTAAATAGTAAATGTGGAAATTACCAATGTGACCTCCTAACTGAGCTATCATTTACCTCTCACTGATCACCAGAAAAGCTTAGAATTAATGCATGCATACAAAGTTAGGCCCAGATCCTACAAAACATTGAATTCAATGGGACCACTTATGTGTATAACGGTTTCCAGAATTAGGATTTTATTTCCTAACCTCTCCCCTTCCCCATGGTGTTCATGAAAGAGAAGAGCTCAGATTATGTAGAAAATAAAGCTTCCCAATCAGCAGAGAAGGTTTAAAAAACCCTGAAGGGTTCAAGAGAAACTCTTTGCAGCTGGTGGCTGCATAAACATTCCTTTTGGATGCTCTGTAGAACAACAAATGGCATTTAACCTCAGAAGAGGCCATTTGCCTCAACGCCTTCAGACAGAGAATGAGAACAATATTCATGGCCCTATCGAAAGGGGGGGGGAAGATAGGAGGACATGGGGGGATATGGTGGTCTCATGAAAGGGTGATGAATTCTCAGGATCCTATCTGAACCACTGTGGTTGTCAAGTGTGCCAAAGGAGAAAGTCTGGATTCTAGTGGTTGGGAGGGGCAAGTGTACCAGAAAAAATTTGCACACTGTATATATGTGACTTTGCTTCTAGTTAAAAATAATCCAAGTTAAAACAAACTAAATAATACAACTTAAAAGCCTAGTTTGTATGTGAAAAACAAAACAAAAAGCCCCCCCTAAGGGGTAAATTTAGATATTAAAGATCCGGTTCTCTGGATAAGTCAGCAGATGTTCATGATTTTTTTTTTTTGCTGGGAAAAAAGTATATGGCAGGAAACCTCATGGAAATGAGAACAAAACATAAATGTGATCTACAACTGTAAATCCAGCATCTGCTGTTAAACAACATATGTCTGAGAACAATTTCCATATTAATGGTCCAGATATGAAAAGACATACAATAAAATCCAGTGAAACCAGATTACTAAAATTGTCATTGCATATGATCTTAAATAATTCCACAATCAGCGTGCACTCTGATTAGGAAAAAGGAAAGAAGAGCATTATATTAGAAAATAGTGAAATTGTAAAGTGTGTAGAATAAGTAAATAATATCCTTGATAAGTGTTTGAAATAATGTTGAAAAGATTGTTGGTTTTTTTTTTTTTTGTTTTTTTAATATTTCACAAAGTGTTGCATTTAGATGGATTTCTTCTTCAATGGCATTGCTTGTTACATGGTTTTAGAAGCAGATTTACATTGCCTGTCTGTCTAGTGAGGAGCATTTCTTTTAAACAAATTTTGTTCATACTTAGTTAAAAATCACTTAGAAAAGTTAGATGCCTGCAAGTCACCAGGGCCTGATGAAATGCATCCTAGAATACTCAAGGAGCTAATAGAGGAGGTATCTGAGCCTCTAGCTATTATCTTTGGAAAATCATGGGAGACGGGAGAGATTCCAGAAGACTGGAAAAGGGAAAATATAGTGCCCATCTATAAAAAGGGAAATAAAAACAACCCAGGAAACTACAGACCAGTTAGTTTAACTTCTGTGCCAGGGAAGATAATGGAGCAAGTAATTAAGGAAATCATCTGCAATCACTTGGCAGGTGGTAAGGTGATAGGGAATAGCCAGCATGGATTTGTAAAGAACAAATCGTGTCAAACCAATCTGATAGCTTTCTTTGATAGGATAATGAGTCTTGTGGATAAGGGAGAAGCGGATGTGGTATACCTATACTTTAGTAAGGTATTTGATATGGTCTCGCATGATATTCTTATTGATAAACTAGGCAAATACAATTTAGATGGGGCTACTATAAGGTGGGTGCATAACTGGCTGGATAACCGTACTTAGAGAGTAGTTATTAATGGTTCCCAATCCTGCTGGAAAGGTATAACAAGTGGGGTTCCACAGGGGTCTGTTTTGGGACCGGCTCTGTTCAATATCTTCATCAACGACTTAGATATTGGCATAGAAAGTACACTTATTAAGTTTGCAGATGATACCAAACTGGAAGGGATTGCAACTGCTTTGGAGGACAGGGTCATAATTCAAAATGACCTGGACAAATTGGAGAAATGGTCTGAGGTAAACGGGATGAAGTTTAACAAAGACAAATGCAAAGTGCTCCACTTAGGAAGGAACAATCAGTTTCACACATACAGAACGGGAGGAGACTGTCTAGGAAGGAGTACGGCAGAAAGGGATCTAGGGGTTATAGTGGACCACAAGCTAAATATGAGTCAACAGTGTGATGCTGTTGCAAAAAAAGCAAACGTGATTCTGGGATGCATTAACAGGTGTGTTGTGAGCAAGACATGAGAAGTCATTCTTCCGCTCTACTCTGCGCTGGTTGGGCCTCAACTGGAATATTGTGTCCAGTTCTGGGCACCGCATTTCAAGAAAGATGTGGAGAAATTGGAGAGGGTCCAGAGAAGAGCAACAAGAATGATTAAAGGTCTAGAGAACATGACCTATGAAGGAAGGCTGAAAGAATTGGGTTTGTTTAGTTTGGAAATGAGAAGACTGAGAGGGGACATGATAGCAGTTTTCAGGTATCTAAAAGGGTGTCTTCAGGAGAAGGGAGAAAACTTGTTCCCTTAGCCTCTAAGGATAGAGCAAGAAGCAATGGGCTTAAACTGCAGCAAGGGAGGTTTAGGTTGGACATAAGGAAAAAGTTCCTAACTGTCAGGGTGGTTAAACACTGGAATAAATTGCCTAGGGAGGTTGTGGAATCTCCATCTCTGGAGATATTTAAGAGTAGGTTAGATAAATGTCTATCAGCGATGGTCTAGACAGTATTTGGTCCTGCCATGAGGGCAGGGCACTGGACTCGACCTCTTGAGGTCCCTTCCAGTCCTAGAATCTCTATGAATTAGATACTGAAGGGGAACTTTTCTCCCCGTCTTCTCCTTTAATTAAGCAACATAGAAAATATTAAGATAAAAGCTGTGTCAGACAACAGGATCAACAAACATGAAAAAAGCAACATTTAAAAAACACCCAAAATTTTCAGAGCCAAAATTATTTTGTCTCTGCACCAACAAGCAAGTTAAATAAATAATATCCAGCTGGATATTAATGCTATTGAGTTCTCCCCATAGGAATCTAAAGGAAAAAATGTATTTAAAAGCATGATAAGGAAGTCTTTCGGGGCCTCTTGCAATAGTGGAACTTTTTGAATAAAGACTAATGTGTGTCCCTCATAAAAATATAAAAACAAAGAACCCTGACTTCAACTTATAAGGTGGATACCAAGTTTTAATGAACCTGGAAATACATGACTGACTTTAGTAACAATAAATCAATCAATCTTGATTCATTCAATATTTACAGCAACTTTCACTGAACTTACTAGCTCTTTTTACAGCTTTTCAAATAAGAGCAGTTACACCCAGACACACACTCTCTCTCCCCTCCCCGCTCTCTATTTTAAAGAGTGAATAACTAGGCCACACTACTTTGTGGTGTTCCATCATGGAGTTATCATAGTCTACAAATGTGCTGGTAAACCAGATGATGTCACTGTAATACCAAATCCAAAAAGGGTATCTAAATCCTGACTGCTCCCAAGGCAGACACTGCACATACTTGCAAGTAAAATGTTGTGCAATGACTGCAGCACACTAATGAACTCAAACCCAGAATTACTTCATCCCATAGTTTCACAACATACAGTTTAATTTTCCTTTAAGTGCAACTGTGATGTTCTTCTTGAAATGACAAGACATCACTATAAGAGATTTTATTTAGTTATTATTTATTTTATTTAGTTATTGGTTTGCTAGTTTCTTGACAATCTTTTGGCTGCAGTACTTGGATTCACTAGCAAGATCAAAACTGTTGCCAGTTCTTTAGTAGCATTGGCATGGCCACTAACGGGATTGGAAAGGAAAGGTAGCATCTGCCCACTGTTACCAATAGCTGAAATCAAGCTTTCTATTTCACAGGTTTGCAAGTTACTATTACACCGATCTAGTTTTAAACATTTTTATCAAAAATTGCCTGGCCTGTGGGAAGTATCTTGCCACTAAGCTGGCTAACATGAAGATGAACTGTAATACTATATGCTGCAATTTTTTAACATGAAACTAACAGTTTAAAGAAAAATATATATTATTTGTATTGTAGACTCATTTCCCAGTTGACGAGCGTATTCAATAGCATCGTTTTATGAATAAGTCAACTAATTAATAGTTTCTTTTTTCTTAAACAGGCATGCAAAAAAGAATACAAGATGATGAAGACACAAATTATCTCAGAAAAATGCAATATTGGAACACAAAAGGTACTGTTATGCAACTCATGATTTAGACTGTAAGAACAATGAAGCAGGCATGTGCTCAGTAAAATTACATTCTTTTAAAGTTAGGATGCTGGCATTTAACCAGGGCCACCTGGGGCGGGGGCAAGTGGAGCAATTTGCCCCAGGCCCCACAAGTCCTGGCCCGGCGGTGGTCCAGGTCTTCGGCATTTCAGCGGTGGGGGGCCCTTCAGTGCTGCCGAAGATGCGGAGCGACTGAAGGGCCCCTCGCCGCCTAAATGCCTCGCGAGCCCTGGCCTGGCGGCAGTCAGGGTCTTTGGCAGCATTTCAGGGGGGGGGCCTTCTGTCGCTCTGGGTCTTTGGTGGCATTTTGGCAGTGGGGGACCCTTCAGTGCTGCTGAAGACGCGGAGCGACTGAAGGGCCCCCCGCTGCCGAAATGCTGCTGAAGACCCGGACCATCGCCGGGTGAGTACAAGCGCCGCAGCCCCTGGGCGGCCCTGCATTTAACTGAGGCCATGTCAGGTACAAAGAGCAGCAATGGAGTCATTTTTTGTCTCATATGCCTGATGGCTAAGATTTTCATTGGAAGTCATTGGGACTTTGTAAAAGATCTGCTCTAGGGATTATTTTTGGGAAGTTCTCTGGCCTGTGTAATACAGGAGGTAAGACTAGATGATCACCAATGGTCCCTCTTCTGGCCTTGGTAGTTCTAAAATCTGCTTTAGGCCCTTTTGAAATTCCCACCCAATATGATCAGAGTCCTGAAGAAGCTAAAGGAAAAGGAAGGAAAAGATGCCTTTATTTTAGTTTAAGATAATAAAATCCTGTCCTTCCTTACCTGAGCCACAGTAGGAGAGAGAGATAGAATGATGCCAGCCTCCACACTGAGGTTCCAGAGCCCTCCGACAAGGGCAGGATAAAATTGTGTATCTTACTGCTGCTGTGAAAAACAGCAGCATATGCTTCCTCCTGCCAGTTCTTTCCACAGTGCACTGGGGACTTGTCCATCCCTCTAAATGGCTGACCATGGCCACTTGAGGCTACGGTGCACCGAACACACAGAGTAGAAGTGTCCCCTGGTACCATGAATCCATCCTGCTCTCCTGCCTTTTGGTGGAAGGGGAATCTCTGTACTCTCTTACCCCCTTCAGCATCCCAGAACTCACAAAGATTTAACACAGAGAAGGGGATGGAGGTGGAAATCATGCTCTTGATGAACACACATGACTCGAGTTACATCTAGCAGTTGGCCAGGCTCTCAATGGTGGGTGCATGTAATTGTGCACATATAATTTGTGCATACAAATACCATGATTATGAAGAAAAATGGGTATCTGTACGTACAAATGGTTAATTAGATGAATAGCTGACCATGGTCCTGATTTAGCAAAACACTGATGTATGTGCTTAAAATTAAGCACGTGAGTAGTCCTTTCTTTACTGGAACTACTTAAGCACATTCATTCTTTAAAAATGGGTGTTTTTCACCTATTAGGGCAAGCCTAACACAGGATAAATAAAGTGAATTTAACTTCCTTAGAAGTGGAATACTTGCCCTTGCCTTTCCTCACTTATGTATTCAGATTGTTAAAATGCACCTTCCTCTGTTCTAAGTATAAACACAGGAAAATAAGTTCAAATATAATCCCCTGCCACTTGCAAAAATAATTCAAGCAAACAATAAAGAGTAGATTCTACTTTAATCTAGTAATAATCTAACCCAACAAGATTATCAATATCACCTGGACTAAGAACACTTGCTCCTGAAGAGCGCCTACCTTTCTGGACCTCTCTCATCTCAAAAGCCTGGGAAGAGATGCATTACACGCACTGGCTCTATTAGTCCAAGGTTAGAATCTTATTCCAGATTCAAATGCTGAATAATGAATGCAAGTAGCTCCTTCACATCTAAACCAGTAACCTGTCAAGTACTGATCTTCAGTTATATCTGAAGATCACAAGAGTCTAATTTTTATTTCACTGAGTTGTAATTTTAAACTTCTGTGTATTTTGTCATGTTGTGGACATCACTATCAGCAGCCAGTCAGAACCTAAGAATGCAAGAGAACATTTGGTCGAATTTCAGTCCTTTGTAAGCATCCATGAAATATGATTGGTGAGGCAGAAACATTTTTAGTACAGTTGGCAATGTATTCACAGGTGGCAGTGTGGGAAAAATAGGTTTAATGTACAGTATGTACTTTAAAATAAAATATGTTGTGGTAACAAAGAGGTTACAAAATGCTTAAAATACACCCATAATTAAGAGTACGAGACTGCCACAAATTGATAGTCTGTCCCATTGTTTAGATTTTCAGACATTTCAAGATGGGATAGGGTTTTTGCCTAAATATAGTCTTTTCACCAAAAAAAATTACATGCATCAGTCTATATACAGAAAGGGTCACAACCATCTGATTTTAGACTAGAATTGTGTTTTCTTACTACAGTCTGATAGGAATTTTTAGTGATTTAGCTCAACACAAGATGGAAAATTTTCCATTTCCAAACATCAAGCAGAGGATCTGCCCCCTGGGTTCTCTTTCCAGCTCTGGCCCGACTGGTTGTATGACCTTGGACAAGTCACTTCGCCCCTCTGTGCCTCTGTTTTCCTCCCAACCTTTGTTTTTTCTTGTTTATTTAGACTAAAAGCAGGTTGTGGCACGGACTGTGTCTTACTATGTGTTTGTATGATGCCTAGTACAATGGGGCACTAATCCTGACTGAGAACAGCGGCACTACATATAATCAAAAATGAATAAAGGAGATATAGGTGCCAGCTGCAGAGTTTGGAACTTCCCCAAAATGTGGAGATGCTAGGATCTGGGGTTTTCCTTGGAGCCCAACTGTGTTTTCAATGAGATACTTCAAATTTCCTTCATGTACACATGTGATACACTGAGGGCAGCACTTTACTAGGCTCTTGTAAAATCTGACCATATGCTATTGAGCATGTTCAGAAGTGACATTTGATTACTTCAAACTTTTCAATTTTTTAAATTAATCCTTCAACCTCAAACGAGAGATTATTTTTCATGGAGGAACAGTTTCATGCTCTGTTTGAAGTTTTCTTCTACAGCTGTTTTCAAGATAACAGTGAATCAAAAAGCCTTATTTTTTTCCATCTCCCCGTAATTCAAATGGTTCAATGCATTTTCCTTCAGCCTCTTTCTCTCTCTCATGCATTCACATTCAAATCACTTCTGGGCTGAGACCAACCACAGAAAATTTCAGTTCCAGTAGAGAGTTAGTTATTTCAGAAACATAGGAATGAGAGAGAATGGAATTACAATGGAACTTTGTACCTTACCTATTTTTTTTTAAAAAACAGAAAGAGTTGACATTTGTCAATATTTAATACATAATGGTACCAGAGATACCATAATTCCTTTCGACTTAGAATATGTGATAACTGTAGTGGACTGTATAATATCTCTTGGTAAATGCTGAGTATTTAATAGTGACTACTGTGTAACGTTTGCAGCCAAGAAAGCCGTAATATGAACACTGAGGTAACGGATTTGTATTGTACTGCATTGCCTAATAGGTATTTCCATTTTCTCTCTCTCTTTTTTTTTTTTTTAATTTGCTAGTCTACTCAGCTTTCTGGTTAGTTAAAATAGGTATTTGTGGAGATTGTGATAAACTTTGGGAGGATTAGTTGTCTTGTTTTAGAGATTATGACAGAGTGAAATTTTTTGAGAGGTTAATGGGATAACCTATCCTCCATGAATTTATCTAGTTCTTTTTTGAACCCTGTTATAGTCTTGGCCTTCACAACATCCTCTGTGTGTTGTGTGAAAAAAATACTTCATTTTGTTTTAAACCTGCTGCTTATTAATTTCATTTGGTGACCCCTAGTTCTTGTGTTATAAAGAGTAAATAACTTCCTTGTTTACTTTCTCCACACCAGTCATGATTTTATAGACCTCTATCATATGCCCCCTTAGTTGTCTCTTTTCCAAGCTGAAAAGTCCCAGTCTTATTAATCGCTCCTCATACGGAAGCCATTCCATACCTCTAATAATTTCTGTTGCCCTTTTCTGAACCTTTTCCACTTCCAATATATTTTTTGAGATGTAGTGACCACAACTGCACACAGTATTCAAGATGTGGGCGTACCATGGATTGATGTAGAGGCAGCATATTTTCTGTCTTATTACCTATCCCTTTCTTAATGATTCTGTTTGCCGTTTTGCTTAATTTACATTGAGGCACATACAAGGAAGATGACAAAACAACAATACAGTTCCTGTGCCCCATTGAAATATACAAATTTGAGATGTGTTAGCAAGGAGTCCTAGCAAGCTGGAGTCTTTCCTTGTCACCTGGAGGCCAGTAGATAACTACTGTAATGAAAATGAGTAAGATGTCACTGAATATTTGCCATTTATGGTAAATTAACATTTTAAAGTAGATTAATTTATGAAATATACTAACCCCTATTTTTCTCTCTATCAGGTAACCTTCACTGTGTGTGCTTGTGCTTCTTTGTCCCTCCCCACTTTCTTCTTTATATTTCTATTTATAAAAACAATAAAAACTATTTAAACATAAGGGAAAAATAAAAAAAGAAAAGTCAGTGAATGTCTAACTGAAAAGGGCAAAATTAGTAAATTAATTATTTACATTTTCAAGCTTTGGAAGGGCATTACAAACAATGGTGAGGGACTAAAACAATTAAAGATTACAAAAAGTGAAAGTAGTTGACAGCATGTCCATTTTTGGTATTATTTAGTATTAGCACTTAAGATCAGAAAATCCCAACTCTGGATGTCAAGTGGCTAAAACAAAACATTCTCCCACTTATAACAGTTCAAATATATATATTTTTAAATATCTACTTAAAAAAAAAAGGTTCCTCCTTCTGAGGAGTGTTCTACAAAACAATTTTGTGCCTAGAAGCATTTTTCCGGTGTTGGTTATTTATTTATTTTTAAATTCAAGTATAAACTCTAATATTAAAATGTATCTATTGCATTTTATACAACAGAAAGTCAAAAAAGGGAAAGTATTATTAGAGGCATCTTCACTTTCCATCTTCCACCAGGTGGTATCCGGTGAAGAGCTTGTCTAGGAATACCTTTTTTTTTTTAATATCCATACAATATGTCCAAAATAATTCAGCCCTCTTTTTCTAGTCTGTTGATAATCCTCTCTCACATCTCAACATTGGCTACTTTGTCCCACCAGTGGACACTGAGTATTCTTCACAAGCATCTCTGATGGAATGTGTTAAGCTTCCTGTTGTGGAATAGCATTTGCCAAGCTTCAGAAGCATATAGCAATGTGGTAATCACAATGACATTGCATAATTTTACCTTGGTTCTTACATGAATTTCCTTATTTTTCCACATATTTACCAGTCTTGAAAAAGCTCTACTTGCCTTCCCAATTCTTGCTTCCATCTTGTTATGGAGTTGGCTATCAGCATTTCTTGTTGTTTCAAGATATGCAAACTCATTAACCATGCTGTATTCATTGCATTCACACCATGGCTGCTCACACCTCTTTCAATGATCATGACTTTCATTTTCTTTTGGTTGATTCTTAATCCTACTTTGGCAGCCTCATCTTTGACATAGATAGTGGTCTTTTTCATGCATTGTCATCTGGATCCAATAGAACAATGTTAAAACGTCAGTTGCAAAGCTGAGATCTTTAAATTTCTCTCTACTCCACTTAACTCTTCTACCTTCCTTTGACGTTGCTTTTCTCATTCCATAATCTATCACAATGCAGAAAAGGAGGGCGGTAAGATACAGTCCTGCCACATTCAAGTGACAATCAGTCTCTCCACTTTCTGTCCTTCACAGCATTTTGAAACTTCATACAGCATCTTGACCAGTGACACTGTTTTTCTAGGAAGCCCATACGCTCGGAAGATCTTCCTATGAATGCAGTTGAAACCTTTGGTGAATCTATGAAATTCAAGACTAGTCCCTCTCTGGTAAGCAAGCCCTTTCTCAATCCATTGTCTCAGGGTGAAGATGTGATCTACACACAATCTTTTCAGTCTAAAGTCTTCTTGCTCAGTACACAGTTTTTCATCAGTTCAACACTATAGAACACTTTCCTGGGTACAGAAAGTGGTGCTATTCTTTGCCAGATATCACACACAAGTTATGCTTTTCTTCCAATTCTTTCTCCCAAACTATATCAAAGTTTATGCAATGTTGTTGTAGCCATGTCAGTCCCAGGATACTAGAGAGACAAGGTGAGTGAGGTAATATCTTTTATTGGACCAACTTCTGTTGGTGAGGGAGACATGCTTTCAAGCTACACAGAGTTCTTCCTCAGTTCTGGGAAAGGAATTTTCATTTCAATCAGAAAAATCTGATATCTTCCACTGTTGTACGCAGTGTTGTTGTAGCCATGTCCTGGGACTGACACAGCTACGATACCACTGCATACCACAATGGAAGATATTGAATTTTGCCATTTGAAATGGAAACTCCTTTCCCAGACCCGAGGAAGAACTCTGTGTAGCTCAGAAGTTTGTCTCCCTCACCAACAGAAGTTGGTCCAATACAAGATATTAGCCACTTCATTGTTTTCTCCATTTCTGCTTTTGAAATTTCTAGCAATGAAATATTTAATTCTTCACCTTCTTTGCATCCTTTAACTGGAGTTGTTAGCTCTGGTTGATGGAGTACTTCATTAAAATGTTCTTGCCATTGATGTTTTTTTATGCTGCCATTGTCAACAATCTTCCATCTTTTGTTTTTACAATACCACTGTGACTGAACCATTATGACAGTTGTTCACACATCTGAAACAGTTTCTTGGAGTCACCGCTCAGTGATGCTTCTTCAGCTTCTCTCACTCTTGTCAAATCATTCTCTTATCTTTCCGATGTAACTTCTTTACCTCTGTCTTTCTCTACATACCCTGTTGAAATTGCATTGTCCTTCTTGTCCTGGCACTCATGTTTGCCTTTTTTCTTTCCTCAATCGATTTCCATGTGAATGGATATATTCACCTTTTTCCTTAATCATATTGATCCAAGTGAATTTGTGCCAGCCTTCTAACAATCATCTCTAACAAGCACATTCTATATCATCATTTATTATGCACCATTTTTTTAAATCCTTTGAGAGCTGGATTTTAAAAAACCCCACTGATTCCCAGGTCAGACAATTTCTTCACATCAAATACCATCTCTCTTTTCTTATTGATTTGTCTTTTTAGTTGTATACTAACTGTTCTGATGACAAGATAACAGTTACGCTCTACATCAGCACTTGTAATAAATAACATAACCTGCAGTGATCTTTTCCACCATCTGCTGATGACAATGTGATCAAGTTGTTTCTTAATAATACCACTACATTTGTTTGTGTTTCCACCCCCGACTTTACGTAGTTATTTCCATGTGTGCAAAACAAGTGTAAAATGCCACTAAATCATAATGGTTGCATTTTACATACTGTTTGCAGAGGTATAAATGACTGCACAAGATGCAAGACAGTAGAGAATGAGGCCTCAGAGGTTACTGACATTTCTAGAAACTTTGTTATGATTCAATGTACTAATGAAGCAAAAAGATTGCTGCAGATTACATATGTACTGTGACTGCATCGGGCATCACTGATGCCATAAAAATGGAATGTGATATTCTATGTTTTTCAAAGTCTTAGTCTTTCACAAAACTTTAAAATAATGTTTTGGTTTCAAATTTCAGTGAGTAGTTCATAGTCTGATTATTATATGTTTCAAAAATATCACAAGAATATCATAATATACTCCTGGAAATGTTAAGAACAACAATAGAAGGCTTTGCTAACAGATTATCTAATATTTTGTAGATTGTGTTGCAGTTCATCATTCCTATCTTAAGTTGCATAGGGAAAAAAATCTAAATCAATAAGAGGAAATAGTAGAAACTATAATCCATTAATTCTTGTCAATGCTGAATGAGACACAGGGAATGCATGATTTAATGACATGAAGATGCCTCTAATAAGATAACAGTTTGCTCAAGGAGAGATCTGGATTGTAAACACAGCTGTTCCAAAAATCTAAACCCACAGGCAAGAAATTACTGATTTTTTTTTGCAATAGTTCTATCCATAAGCAGTTAGATAAAATAATGAGAAGAGACCCCTTAGAAATACCTAAAGTATATAAGCAAAGAATGAGAGCTAGAGAATCTTCAGATGATGAACACAATCCCATAAATTATTATCGCAAATATGTGATTTTATCTGGAACCATTCAACACACAGGCCTTTCTTCTTTTAAGACCTGGGATCCAATTCAGGATAGGTTATAGGCAAAACTAGATTCAGACCTTGCAAACATTTACATGTGTTCCTAATTTTGAATATATGAGTAGTTCCACTGAAGTCAATGGGAATACTCACATGCGTAAACTTAAGCACACCTATAAGTATTTTCAGGATCAAGCCTTTAGTTTGGAAGTTTCAGTTACTGTAGTTACTTGTAACATTTTTGCTCCCCTAATAAAACCAACCCATACATAGGCATGACTGTGTATCTGTGATGGGTTGGACCCCTTGGGAAGTCACCCGATGTGCTGAGATACCACTGAGTCTACCTGTTCTGCCAGCATAGCCCCCCTTTTACCTGTCTTGCTGAGCCAGGCTCTTAAAACCTTCTCTAGCACACACACACAGCCAGGGCCACATCCAGCTGCAGATCAGCTCTGAGAAGACTCAGCTTGAGGGACTTGCTCCAGCACTCAGATGTCCACCTCCCTTGGAGTACAAACCCAAAGATATAGTATATTCGCCTCTTCCCTCAATGTGGAAGAGGGTATGCACTCTCGACCACCCAGTTAGAAATCACATCAGCTGGGTTGTATTATAAACCAGAAATAAAGTTATGAACTGTAACAGATGTATTTTAAGTAGTTAAGGAGGTAGCAGTTAGAACAAGGCAGATTACTAAGAAAATAAAACACATCACACAAATTAAGCTTAATGCACTAAAGAAACTGGTTACCTGCAAGTTCTCACCCTAAATGTGGTTCAAATAATCTCCTTCACAGGCCAGACCCCCTTTCAACCTGGGCCAAGTTCTTTTCCCCATTCAGTCTTAGTTGTTTCCAGCTGTCATCTTGGGAAAGGTCGCAGGGGAGAACT
Source organism: Mauremys reevesii (assembly GCF_016161935.1). NCBI lineage: Eukaryota > Metazoa > Chordata > Testudines > Geoemydidae > Mauremys > Mauremys reevesii. The sequence goes on along the minus strand of NC_052624.1, from coordinate 169,032,911 downwards.
GATGACCGGGATTACCTCACGCCCTACCCTTAAATAGGATTTGCATAAGGTGGGAGCCCTTTGTTTCCTAGTTTGACCCCACTTCCCTCATAGGGGAAAGTTACAAGAAGTCCCAGGTAAAGTTTTAATGTCGGGTGACAAGACCACCTGACTCCGTAGAGCCCTTGTAGTCATTCTTCACATGCTGACCCACACTCTCACAGGAAGATTAAGCTTTTTTATAGTCCATTGTCCTTGTTGATGGGCCATCCACCCAGTCTGGCTTTGAAATTGTTGTACCTGAAGTGTTGGCAGTGGGCATCAGCCAAAGTAGCGTAGTTGAAATACAGATACATAGTCAATATTCCTAATTTCAGATACAGAAATGATACATTCATACAAATAGGATAATCGCATTCACTAAATCATAACCTTTCCAATGATCTCTCACATGAGCCATCTTGCATAAAGTATATCTCAGTTATGTAATTCATATCATAAGCATATTTTCCTAAAGAATATCGAATGACACATCACAGTATCCTTGTCCAGTAGAGGCCCAGTACTAGAAAAGCAAAGACGATAAAAGTTAAGATTAAGATGAACAGAAAAGCGCAATGACATGGGTGTGGGCTAGTGGTCAGAGCAGGGAGTCAAAACCAAAGACTGGATCAGGTACCAAGGCAAAGGTCAGAGTCAGAAATGGAGTCAGGAGTTGGGGATAATGTCAGGTACCAGGCCAGGCATCAGAGACAGTGTCGGGAACCTGGAGTAGGGCAGGACAGCATGAACTGGGAGTAGACGGGGGTCTGGGATAGGAAGACAGGAACCAGAAGCAGCCGGGGAAGCAGCAACCAAGAGCAGTTAGGAATGCAGGGCTCAGGTGTCAGGAAAGCAGGAAGGGTCTATAGTCGCAGCTAAGGATTTTGCTAGATGCTCGGACAACTTCCTCTTGTTACTTCCTGGTTCATATAGTACTTAGCCAATCAGGGGGATGGATGTTTCCAGAATTGGGAGCTTTCAGGTCAGAGCCCTCTGCAAGTTAGCCCTTTCCTGGACCCTTCCCTAGTTCCTCAGGTGAGCTGCTGGATGGCAGTCGTAGCCTGAGTGCTGCCTAGGGCCTGTGGGACCTGGGTTTGGGGCCTGTGATCCCTCACAAGAATCTGAACAGCAACTGCGCCTATTATGATTTGTTCTAGCCAGTAACAGCTTCTTGAGCAGTAAAACTAACCAGATTCATGTTTTTTTAAATATTTGATTCAGATACTACCTTGTTAGGGCCCACACATGCACCTAGACAGGTAGGTAGATAGACAGTGTCTGATAATCTTCTATTAATATAGTCACTGTTCCTACAAAGCAGTCTGTGCAGTCAGACCCTTATGCTCACATTTAGTCTTATTGAAGTTTGATTCTCTGCTATTCTAAGAATGTACTTCCACAGATCACTTCTCAGGATCAGGCCCATAATAAGGAGAATGAGCCAGTAAGAATTTATATCTTCAGGCCACTGTATGCTCTCTCTGTTGAAACATGCAAACTAAAAATACATAAAGTCGTCTTGGCTACTACATGACACACAACTGTCTGAAGCAACTACTATTACACTGGCTATAGTGGCTCACCATTCAATACTATTATGACCCAACTCGCCTTCTCCTCCCTGTGCACCAAGGAGCCATTTAGAAATGAGTAACAAAACTACTTCCTTGATGTTTGCTACCCATAGGCTTGAACGAACACCTCTCACTGGCCTACCTTCGTTGAAACATATACATTACACGCTGAAACCTAGCTAAAGCAAACACTCATGGGGCAGATAAAAACTGACTGCTTAGTAAAACCAAATACTGACTGGCTCCACTTATGCAGAAGACAGGAGGGAGCCTTCCAGTTTGTCTCCCCAGTTGGAGAAACAAACAGAAAGGGGAAATGTTAAAGAAAATGGCCAGCTCTTCTTATGGGAGCCTCAATAGTGGCAGCTGCCATGTTGTAGGGCTTCCTATTAGATATCAGCATACTACTACTGCCCTCTTAGGATACACAGGCAAAGAGGCATGGAGAAGGTAATCAAAACCAGTAGTACAAAGACATCCAAAGTAAGCATTACAGTATGTCAAATATACGAAACAAATCACAAATAAAATAAATAGAAGTGAATACAACGGCTAAGGTTACCCCCACTCTTTTCAATTTCATTATTTCTTTTCTTTTCCTCTTTTTCTTTTAATCTGACTACAAGTACTTTGACAAATGCAGCCTGCAATCTAACTCTGAGCAGTTTCCTTCATGGCTGAGAGATGTCACAGAAAAGAACAGTTGTATCCTTTCCCTCTGGCTATACAACAATTGTGTGATGACAACTGCTTCGCCTGGACTGATGTCAGAGAAACATGTTTCCCTAATGAATGATCTAGAAAATGATGCCCTAGGTGGAGTAATAATATTTATATAATATTTATAATTTAACTATTTAATAATTCACTTTGTTTTTAAATGCAAAACCTGTTTTGATAAACATTTTTTCTTAGTTATACAGCACACTTACTGTAGTTTTATTTAATAGAAAAAAATCCTGTGTTTGTGAATTTTTAATTGAATTTGAATTTTCATCGAAACAGAGCTTGACACAAATTGGAAATAAAAATGAACCATCTAGTATCTAATAAATGTGTCATTTGGCATTTTTAACATCATAAAAAAAGGGAAAATTTAAGGATCTGAATAAATGTAAGTTAAACTACATAACTGCTTAAATAAATATATAAAGATATAGTGTATCCTTCTGGTTAGCAAAAAGAAGTACCAAATTTAATGTTCAGACTATATTTAGTTGTAAATTAACACTGGTTACAAACTGATAAGAATCAACCTTTTCTTTAGGAAAATAACTAAAGTACAAATTCAATACACAATTAAAATTGATGTTTTAAATCTCTGATTTAAAATTAATCCACCTGATTACCTGAGTATTTTTTAATGAAGAGTTCCTTTCACACACCATCCCAGAAGAAAGTCAAAAAACAAAATGGCTGCTTGCTCAGTGCTGGTTTATGATGAGCTGAGTGGCTAAAATTAGAGCCACAAGATGTTCCTCTCTGGGACATGAGATTTCCTGGGGAAGTCCTGCTTTCTCAGGGAAGGAGGGCTGTCGGAAGAAACACTGTGAGCAATATTGCTGCTGAGTGCCTTAGTGGCACCTCTTTGTAGCCAGGATATAAACTCCTAATGACCATAAAGCCTGGGAGTCTTTAAACGAATGCAGGATCTCATCAGTTTTGTCTGAGAACAAAAACCAACCACGAAAAAGTAAGTCCTCTGTAGTTTGCTGCACATCCAGAGCTATATCAGAATTCTGTAACCATGAAGCCCTCCTCAGGGACACAGCTGAAGCCATAACTCTGGCCAAAAAGTATCTGCCATGTCCAAAGCTGACTGCAACAAAGTTTTGGCCACAATACAACCCTCCAAAATGAACGCCTTAAATTCTTCCCTGGAGGTTTCTGGCAGCTTATCCATGAATTTGGATACAGTGTCCCATTTGACAAAAGTCATATATGTATAGCAGTACCTACTTGTTCACAACGCGCATCTGTAAAGATGAAGTGTCATGAATTTTTCTCCCCACCAAATCTAGCCTCTTTGATTTCTTGTCCTTAGATGTGGACATATACCTCCCCTGCTGTAATCTGTCATTTTCTGCAGTTACTATGAGAGATTAAGGAGCTGAGTGGGAATAGAAGCACTCAAAGCCTCCGATGGGAACATAACATTTCTCCGAATGATTCACAGTGGGAAGCAATGAAGCTGGAGTGTTCCATAGGGACTTCACAGGCTCAAAGGGATCTTCATTTATCAGGGGAGCTGATGACAGCACAATATCCAAAACGTACCCATGTTCTCCTGTACAAACTCAGTGGGGATGCTCAAGGCGGAGGCCATAAACTTCAGAAGGTCTTGATATGCCTTAAAATCTTCAGGCACAGGAGAAGCAGAGTCCCATACTCTGGTGATGATGAAGAAGCAGGATGTGGTACTAATGGAGACTCTTACAGGGGAACCAGCTCTTGTACAAAAGGATCAAGCTGAACCAGCTCAGGAGGGATGACATCAGCCTCTGAAATGGAGGCAACCAGGACCAGTGAGCTTACCCTAGACTGCGTTGAAGGGTGAGATTTCATGGACTGAGGGATATCCAAAGAGTTTCAAGGAGGCCACTGGGAATACAGATAGATTCCCTGTCAGTACTGAGCTAGCACCTCCTTTCCCTACTATGGGAGCAGTGCTTGTTGGGTACCAATAGCGCTCCAGAGACAGTCTAAAATGCTTTCAAAAGGGGAGGGAGAGACTGGAGGAAGATGCCCCTAAACCAGATCCCAAGGAACCCTGGAAGTCCTTATACGACAGTTAGTGCTGAAACCAATGTCGCTGTTACTAGACTCAACGGATGCCCCACAGCCAGTATCAGAGTTGATAGTAGAGACACCCACTGGTCAAGATGCAGTACCAAGGAGCGGTTAAGATGGACCAGCTGCATCCCACATGCCAGCAGAACCACAGTGCCATCAGCAATCCTCTTAGGAGACAAAGAGGAATTTCCTTGAATCCTGGAATGGTCTCAGTTCATCTTCTGGGCTCTCTTTCTCAGAGGATCAGGGAAAGGCAAATGACCCTTCCTCCTCTTAGAGGAGGCACCGTCCTCGAACCCAGAGCAACGTCATTTGAAGATACCAAAGGAGATTGTGGGGCTGGTCAACCAGTGGAGTCCCCCAGTGCCAAAGTGAGCTTAATGACCTGCTCCAAGAGGTGCTGCTTTCAGGCACAAGCCCCTCACCACCTGCATTCTTCTCTTGAATGACTTGTAGAGGAAGCACCTTTCTTTAATGTGCCCTTCTCCCAGATACAGCAAATACCTCAGGTGGGAATCACTGTTGGGAAGAGCCACCCCACACGTTGAACAATGCTTAAATCTTGGCAAGGGCACCACTTTTAGAGGAGCTAACTACCTAACTAAAAACTAAAACTAAACAAAAAGGTACTATTTAACCACACTAACAAACTGACCACTATATACAACCAGAAATCTCAGAAGACTGAGACTGAAAGTGTGAGGTAAAACACCACACAGAATGAACTAACCCTAGCCATAGGCAATAAGGCACCCTTAGATAGCCAGGTCAATGGGGGTGTCCATAGCAAAGCCACCCTTAGATAGCCAGGGAAGGGGCTAGGTCTACAGGCACCATGGATACTACTAGGAAAAGTTCCCCAGCTTTAGTGCGCTGGGCGCACACACATGTAAGTGAAATGCTCATCTGAAACCCCTGAAAGAATAATTTGAATTTATTTTTCATTATAAGCATGCTGCAAGAAAAGGTTTCTGAGGTGAGAAGCTACTTTCATGTGTTAATTCAGCTTTCATTTACAGTGCATAGTTAAAGCTCTACTAGTTTACTATTAGTGGAAATTCATCAGTATAAGATGAGAGGGAATTAAACTAATTGTGGTTTATAACTTACCCTTAAAACAAATATTAATTGTTTATGATGCACAGGAAAGGGTGTATTAAATGGAACATAAGATCATTTGTATTCTGTTCCCTGGCATTGCTATCAAGGCTAACTGGAAACAAATGGAAAGGCATTTTAAAGCTATGTGTGAGGACCTTCACAGAAAATATTGCAGCTGGTTTACAATCTATATATTGCCATGCACACCAGCATAAATATATCTTATGAATTTAGAAATACTACAGTTCCTACCCCTTGTAGTATTTGTGTGCAAATGCAATGCCCAACTGCCTGAAACTGTTAAGTGCAATTGCCTACCCAAAAGAAAACCTTCCCCTTAAAATGTCTGTTTTAGGCTTTAACATAAGAACATAAGAACAGCCATACTGAGTCAGACCAAAGGTCCATCCAGCCCAGTATCCTGTCTACCGACAGTGGCCAATGCCAGGTGCCCCAGAGGGAGTGAACCTAACAGGTAATGATCAAGTGATCTCTCTCCTGCCATCCATCTCCACCCTCTGACAAACAGAGGCTAGGGACACCATTCCTTACCCATCCTGGCTAATAGCCATTAATGGACTTAAACGCCAGGAATTTATCCAGTTTCCTTTTAAACGCTGTTATATGTATGTTAAAGTTTCCATACCCATCTGGATGAATAAGAAGTTTACAGATGTTGTTTCAGTCTGTGTAGGACACTGTTACATTGGTTCATATGAAGAGCACTACCTCCTATACCAAAAGGGCTAGAAATGGAAATTTAAGTTTGAAAATGAAAACTTGCACTGTGCAGACTCAATCTATCACAGGGGCCAACTAAACACATCAAGCAGGCAAAGAGTTTGACATCCCTGCTTCAGAACGCTGGTAAATTTAAATTAAATCTGTGGATATACTGCTCCATTTTTCCAGGTCAGATGTACAATAGGGTGGCAACAGAGTTTTTCAAGGATTTTCTAACCTCTCCTGGGACTCTCATGATTGAAGAGAATGCCATTCACAGCAAAGAGATTGTAGGCCTCCCTGAAGTTCACCACAATCCAGTAGGCATACAGTTTGGCTGCTCCTACAAAAATAATTTAAATATTACATATACAATCACACACACTGTGAGAGAAATGCATTTCTTTACAGAAAGATGAACTAGAGTTTGATTAATTCTCTCAGTGTTTCATATTTCACCATAAAAAAATAAAGCCAGCCCAATAAACATCAACTGAATGAGAAAACACTCCTTTCTGTAAAGCCATAGTCCTGGCTAGGAAGTGTTAAGGCACCTTTCACTTGTTTTCCTATGCACACTCAAGCATAGCACTTTTTCTTTTACAATATAATTAACACAGTCAGAGCGTGTGAAATATGCCATGATGGTGACCTCTGCTAATAAAAAAAGTTACTTTGGGAGAATAAAAGAAAATCTGGTGCCTTAACACTTAAATTGATTTGAAACTTTATCACTATAGTCTTCTATGCACATTGCTTTAATAAATGTTTCAAGTTAGTTCATGAGAGAGCTCTTGGGAAATTTTCATTTAGGCAACAAAAAATATGAAACCTTATCATTTCAGTGCTATCTTACACCTCTTCACTAAGAAGAAATCACCCCTCCCTCTCACCCGTTTAAAGAGTTCTCCGCTCCAGATCTGAATGAACAAGGTTTTGTGAAGTGAGATAGTAATTTCCAACCCTCAGGCAATGGCAGCAAATACTTTTTTATTTAGTAATTTATAAAGGTATGCTTCTGAACATGTCTAGTCACTTTTGTTCTATCTTTATTTTAATCTCATACCCAAATTACTTCAGCCCTGAGACATGAGGAACAGAGTGGGCGCAGGCGCACACACACAAACACTCACCATATGGAGATCTGGGATAAAAAGGGGTAGTCTCCTTCTGTGGTATTTCTTGAACTTTCCCATAAAGTTCACTGGTTGAGGCTTGGTAGAACTTCACAGAGTTGATAAGGCCACAGGTCTTAACAGCATCAAGAAGCCGTAAAGTGCCAACTCCATCAACATCAGCAGTATATTCTGCTAGGTCAAAAGAAATCTTGGCGAGGGAAAGAGGAAGTAAAACAATGACAGAAATTTACTAAAGGCAACCACAAATGCAACAAGTATACACAACTGATTCACATTTATACCTTGCTAGCAATAGAACCAGCTATATAGGTTCAGGCTGATTTAAATTTTTAATTTACAAAAATATCCAAAATGATTTTTAAAAATACACTGATAATCAAAAACAGACTTCTGCAATTTGACTACAAAACTAAAAAGCAAAAAGAAGCAAAAAAGTCTAGGAGACTGGTAATCTGCTACCAAAGGGCATTCCCATCCCTAGATTATTCCCACTATTCCCAGCAAATGGTGCAGATTTGTGATCATTCCTTCTCCGTTAGTCCATGTTTTGACAAACAAACAGTGATGACATTTAAATTACTATTACTGGGTATCTGAACTATTAGTCCATTGAAAAACAAGGTAGTTCACACTTTTCAGATATATTGTTTCAGGCTCTCTGCAGATTCAGGCAGAAAAAAAATCTTCATTCATTTCACACTTTTAAGTGTTTTTTTTCCTGCAATCATAAGAACTAGAGATTTAGGGCTTGTCTACATAGCAACTGGAACTAAAGTAACCAAGTCAAATGTAAGCAACATCTCTAATTACTTTGGTGCAAGCCTAATTTTTAACAACATAAATTATGGAGAGCGAATAAACAATTTTGTGACAAATTGATTTTAAAACATAGCAGCTGCTTGAAACTTTTCAGGGCTTTGAAAGGTAAAGGAATGTAAGTAGCATAAATAAATATATTTATCATGTCTCTCCAATTTATCACATGGATACCATCTTCAAATATATGAGGTGTATATATGAAATAAATTACAAAACACCCCTTGACTGCAATGGGGCCAGAATTTCCTGCATAATACATATTATTTCTACTGTATTCCCAGATGATAATTCTTGCTCATATGCAAGTCATAGCAGACTATCGTACATGTCAATTGTAAGTCTATCTCAGGTGAGCTCAGATGAGAACAAATCTTTTCTAAAAAATATCCCAAATTACAAATTCTCTGTCCAAAGTGAACACTGAGCCTATAGTAGCAATACTAAAAACTGATCTCACTGGTTTATGCACAGACCAAATGCACAATGCAAGCTTTTCCCTATTCCTTGAGAATGACCTCAATCTTCACCTGAAAAAATCACTCTTGAGGGTGTGAGGTAATTCTGCCTCCATGTTTGCCCAGTCCAGAGTGTCTCTTGAGCAGAAACTGACAGCTTTGTGTGCATTTGGTGTTCTTGTAACGTGGGCTATTGTTCACTAGGGACTGGGCTCAAACCACTAAACTCATTTCAATTAGGACTGCAGGTTATACTAGAATGGCAGCCGTGAAAGTGAAAAATGTGTGCTTTATCGGCTAAACATTCCAACTCCAATAATGTATCCTAAGACACTTTACACAGTACAGGGGCAGTAATGGCTTGCATGTAAATAACTGGATAACTTCTTAATATGGGACATATTTTTTGTGACTTCATTCTGGCACTATAGAAGACAGAGCTTTATAAAAGAGAAATTGATTATATAGACAGATTTGTAAATGAATCAGACCACAGAAAATTCAGGATTTGTCCAATATCAAATTATCTACCTTTCCTCTATACATATTGGTTCTACGAAGCCAAATAAAGATTACAGATAAAAAAAAAATCTAAGCCCTCTCCAAGTAAGAGCTTTTAAAGAAAAGAATCTACAGTGACTGGTCAACATTTAAAGTGCATCTAGATTGGTGGGTCTTAGTATACACCCATTTATCCCATTCATGAAGCGAAAAGGACAATGATTTGCAAAAACATACTGAACCTGCCTTCCTAACAAAATCTGGCTGCTAAGACTGCAATCAAAATAAAGAGGAGAAAATAGAAGGATTAAGAGCTACCCCATCCCAAAAGGTCCTGGAAGATGAAGTGAGAGAACTCCTCGATCATTGGCAGAAGGCTAGAACCAACACTGAGATCTACAATTCCCAATAGAAAAACCTTAGGGCCAAATCTTACAGAGTGCTGAGCACGCTCAGCTGCCATGGTGTTCAGCACCTTGCAGGTTTGGTTCCAGAAAAATTTAAGAACTCTTATTCCTTTTTATGTGCAAATGATTCAATCCTGCCAGGTTCTGAGTGCCTTCAGCTCCCACTGATTTCAATGTGAGAGCTCAGATGATCACAGGAGACAGCTGTCAGGTTCCAGCAAGTATTAGTAATCTGATGACAGTTCCAAATTTTCAAATATAAAATGGTACAAGATTTATCCATATTATAATAAAATGTTTCCTAAAATCAAGTTGCATAGATGCATTAGTTGGAACACTTCTGATATCATGTGATCGAAAGGCACAAAATAACCATGGCAAGTCACATGATGACCCTCTTTTATATCCAACTCAATACAGATAATCAGTTTTATATAGTAGTTTGCTACATTTTGAATGTGTAATTTTTATTGTAATTGCCAGCTTCAATCTTTACAAAAGATCTGTATATTACAGGGCAATATTTCAAATATGATGTTTCCCAATTAATAGTTCAAAACCAAGCGTAGCAAGGTCTTTAATAAGATTTAAATGCTTACTGAAAGCTATCTAAATGAAAACATATGGGACTTTTACCCTCCAAAAGAACACATTCCTATTATATCCGTGAGTACTGTACACAGGCATACAGACTTACTGGTACTTGCTTCTGACCACTGTGTCGTCAGTGATGGTCATTTATGAAAATATATGCCAACTTTGCACACTTAGATAGGTTTAACTTTGTAAGATACTTCATTTCTGCTCTGTCATTAAGAACAATCAAAAGGATGGACTAGAAGCATAACAACGTTTAGCATTTGAACAAAAACAACAAGTTAGAATGGTAACATTCTGAAACTACTCGTGGAACACAAATAATGTTCTGAAGTTTAATCTGTTTTCACAATTGTTTCTTAATAAAATATATTTATTTATCAGAATACACGAATATGGTAAATGCTTAATGGTTTATTAAAAGATGGAAACGTAAAACAAAAGGGGAAAACAGGATAAGTTAAGTTTAAATGATGCATCTCTCATTACTGAAGTGAAATATAATGCTATTAGTAATACTGAGTTGAAAAGCACTACACTCTTGAAGAGTTTATAGTACTTTATTCAATTTTACCAGAGTAAGAAATATTTCTCTCGGTGTCACAAAGCTTCCAGAAAGGTTTACCTGAGAAGCAAATCATAAGGAAAAGGAAAGGAAGATTGCTGGTAAATGTTTCAAGGTTCAAAAGGGCGCCACAGTAGTTACTTTTTGTGTGTGTTCCTTCAAATCACTAGTTTGCTTTGAATAATCAAGTGTGCTTTCCATTGCCAATAAAAGCACTAGGATCACTTATACCATCTTAATAAACAAAAACTGTTCAACTCCTTAGGAATAGGCATTTAAGCATAACATTCCAGCTGCTAAATGTAACACAGAATATGAGTCAAACATTCCTATAAAGGCTTAATACACTGAAAAAAGCAAAATTATAAGGATTTCAACAAATGGAAAGATTTTTCACAAATCAGGGAGAAAAATATCTACCTCTCTAGAAAGCCTTCAAGGGACGGTATGAGAGAACATGACCAGTTTCCTCTCACAAGTTCTGAACCATTCAGAAGGTGATTGCAAATTTTAAAACTTTTTCTCACCAGCATGCCCCACACAATAAAAAGCAGTAGGATGGAAGATTGCAAAGAAAAGTACAATACAGTACTAGAAAAATCATAAATGAAAAGACAGTGGACAGCCATTTTGTCCTCCTAATAGTCACAACTAACACAAGAGAAATTCAGAATATTGTTCCAGCAAGAGAACTAGAGATGGGAATCAATAACAAGAGAGCTGATAAACAAACATTTGTATCAATCATGTCACTTTTTTCTGATTAAAAAAGAGTTACACCACCCTCACTCAAGCTGAATAGTATCTTATTCCTGAAGCAGACATTTTGATATCACGAGTAAGGTATTTCCCACCATCAATAAATGTGGCAGAATCAGATGAAAATGTAATTTGCCCAGCAAGGGAACAAGGAATTTGAATAATAAAGACCCATTTCTGCTACCCACACTTTCAATGAGTAGACCTCACTGGCACAAATAGTCCCATTAAAGTCAACGTGACACTTAACATGAGTACAAGTTTCAGAGTGGTAGCTGTGTTAGTCTGTATCAGCAAAAGGAACAAGGAATCCTTGCGGCACCTTAGAGACTAATAAATTTATTTGGGCATAAAATTGGGTTTTAGCCCACAAAAGCTTATGCCTAAATTTGTTAGTTTCTAAGGTGCCACAAGGACCCCACACTGTTTTAAAATGAGTAAGGGCTGCAGACTATAAGCGAAATCCTGACCCCGCAGAAGTCAATGGGAGTTTTGACACTGACTACAGAGGTGTCAGGCTTTCACCCTCAGGCCCGAACTGAGAAGATCACAGTCTAAGCTATCTGCTGTTTGGTGATCTTAAGTGCAAAGTACAATTACTACTCTATAAAAATAATAACCTATTATAAACTACTATAAACATTACTTTAGGGCTCAGATCACCCCTATGTGAGAAGCAGCAGCACAACTAATCCGGAACAGGCTTACACTAATCATATGAGGAGATACTTAAATTTAACCATATTCATTTTTATTTTTTTAAAAACACAAGTGCAAATTAGTTAGTAAACCAAGTTTAGTTGACTTATGGCTTCCTATCTCCAATCATATGCTGATCAGGCTGCCACTCACTGTTGCAGAAAACAAGGTGTTTTATGGCAGAAATGCATTTCTTAATCTGAAGAAAATGACAAGCAGAAAAAATAAGCATCCAACTCCCCTCCATCCTCATCCTCCAAATACACAAACAGTATTAGGGCCCTACATGAGTTTTTTGTTTAAAGACCCATTTCTGCTACCCACACTCTCAGTGTTTGTTCTTCTGGGACACATTTAACCTTTATCTCCCCTCAACTTCTCAGGGTTAATCTGCCAGTGGCAAAAAACTGTGAGGGGTTGTTTTTATTTTTAAAAAAAGAAGAGTAATTTCCTGGTAGAATTTTCCCCTAAGAACATATGAATCATGCAAGATTCTAGTCTAAGGGGTTGGCAACAAACCAATCTTTGTAGGTTGAATTGGAGGGTTAGTAAAAAGCAAGGGTTCAAACCTCAGCTGAGCCAAGTTTAGGTTCAGTGCAGTTGGGGCCTGAGTTCTATTCTTTTCTATATAGGTTCTTATACCACCCTCATCACCCTAGTATCTAAACATCCTTCCAGTAATGCGTTAAGCAATGTGACTAATACTGGTTACACGTAGTTTGTTCTCCCTCTCATGCTCTCCCCAGAGAACTGTCTGTGTAGCAGAACGTTTTGTTGATTAGAGGTGTGAGCATGCGTGGCATGTGGATATTAGAGATGGCAAGGTCAAAGAAACATGCCTGGCACTTGTAGTGAAAGGTGGTGAGGTTTGCGATGGTCCTTAGTTCCTGTGGGAATTAATTCCATAGTCTCAGAACAGCCCCAGAGAAATCCGACTCCCACACAAATGAGCTTTACCCCAATGGTAGAAAGTTCCATTGTCCCATAGGAGCAAAACTGTTGACTAAGATCTTCATCCCAAAGCTTTAGTCGATTTTTTTACATACCATGGACCCAGTCCATTGAGCACCTTGACAATAAGGACCATGTGTTTCAGTATTCTATGGAGGGCAGTATAGGGAGTGGAGGACAGAATTGATGTGCTCATGGTACCCCATGTTGCTGAGGAGATATGTTGCAGTGCCCTGTATGAGCTGCAGTATCCTAAGCGCTGAAGGTTTTATGTCCAAGTGTATTGAATTGCTGTAGTCCAGATGAAAAGTGATGAAGGAAAAGTGATGAAGGTGTGGTGGCTCCTTTCTACGCTCAGTAATTTGGTTGGCTGGTAGTTGAAATAGTCTTGACATAATTTAGAGCAGCCTAAGGTGGCTTTTGAAGGTATGGGTGTCTGCAGCATGCTCAGTGCAGATGAAATGTTCAGAGATTTTTAGCAGTATGCTCCTCTGTGTATGTTCAAATGGTGATTTTTTTTCATGGTTTATAACTTGGCCAATCTAGCCAAATTTTCATGGGGACAGTACAAGGCACCTCTCTGACTCCAAGACTATCCCCTCGACAAATTTCAAGATCTTGCTCCAAACCTCTGAGGTGATAGAGGTCTTCAAAGAAACAGCAAGAAAAACAGGTTAGTATTGTTAAAACTATCTATTTTCCCCTTGCCTCTTTGGGTGCACTCTTTTTGTTAAATCTTTAACAGACAAAAATTCAACCTGAGGCGGAGTAAGCATGGAAAAATTTAGCCTGAGAAGTTAAAGTCCGACAGTTAAAAAAGCAAACTGAAAACAGGGGATTATAACTGGAACTGTCAGGCAACTTTAATAATAGAGGTTCTCTAAGACAGCCCCCTGTATTACTGCAGGTGTATTTAGGAGCCTGGTTCACCTCCCCGCCCCACTCTTCACTGGTGTCTTTGAAGCAATCTATTGGCAGATATCTGACAGTTGAAAAAATGTGCTGTCTAGAAAAGCCACTGACTGCCAGTTATTTTCAAGTTTCAACATCACTCTCCTTCACTAGAGTATTAGTTGCCTCTCAGAATTATTTTAAACAAAGGCTTCATTGGCTCTATAAAATATTTGAGTCATCTCAGAATATTTTTTTTTAAGAAAAGCAGTAAGTTGTGACTGTCAGCTTTTTATAATGTTTAAGTTTAAACAAGCGGCATTATTTGAATAGGAAATAGTAGATACTAGTCACTGAGATTGCAAGCTAAGGCCTGATCCTGTGAGCTAATTGTCACGGAGGGAGTTGAGAGATGCTCAGCACCAATTTGGAGGCACACATCTTTTCACAGGATCAGGTCCCACCTACCTTTGCCATTCATCATCTCTCCTCCTCAGAAGAGCTTCATATAATGGAATGCTCAGATCTGATAGCAATAAAATGCTGAAGAGGAGGAGGAAGAGGAGGAGGGATATCATAGAACATGAGATTCAGAATGACCATAAACCTTTGTCACAAAAATGTAACCTCCCCATTAGTTTTGCTTATCTTCCCATCCATTCCTTATTAATTTGATGGAATTGGAAGTCGACAGGGTTATGTGATGCAAGGAATTTATCTTATACAACAATCTCCAACCAAGTGTTCAAAGAAGCTTGAGTTTCAAATTACAGAAAGGTTTTTTTTAAAACTTAGGAAAAAAAAATTTGGGGGGGAGTTTTTAAACCATTTTCTATCTGGCTATTTAGAGCATATCTATGTTTACCTTACACTGCTAAAACACAATAAGCATGTAGCAAAGCCAGGAAGGGTTTTGAAATGTTGTAACTTCAATGATTAGTGACACTATAATACTCTGAAAGTTTTCTTACATAGTGAAATCCAGCTGTGCCAGAAGCTTTAAACACTATTTAAAAAAGGCTAAAGGGGCGACTTGCAGAGTCACTAGAGAACATTAGAAAGGAAGATGTAAAAAGATAGCCAATTCATTTTACTTTATATGTGCCAGGGGAATAAAGGACCATGAATAAAATGTGAGAGGGAAAGAGTCACTTTGGAAATTTTCCTTCAATGTTTTTTAAAAAAACAACACACATCTCCATGGATAAAGAAATTGATTTTAAAATGCTCATTAAAGTTAGAACCAGGCATCATTATTATAATATATTTTTCTACCTCGTACGGTATGACATTCTTCCACAATCCCTCCTGTGACCCTGGATGCTTTCAAATCATGAAGCAAGAATGTTTTTATACATGAAATCATGAAAACGCCATCAAAATGCAGAAAACAAAAAAGTTTACTACACCATTTTTTTGGAGCCCTGCAATTGAAGGCAAGTTGGATTGTTGCTTTTAATTCAACTGAAGGACACAGGTTACCAATTCTATTTCTCTCTAAACAATCATCCCTTTAATCCACCTATCATGAAATAACCTAACAAAAATGCTTCCAAAGTGCTTGACTCAGTTTATTCATAAACTTCAAAAAGAGGTTAATCTCTTCTGTTTACTGGGAGATTTAAAAGCCATAACATCATCTTTTCAAGAATATTTTTACACTGTAATCAACTGATTAATCTAGTGTGATAATAGTTTAATAATGGTCCAAAATTCACAATAAGGGGTTTAATATGGGGGTAAATACAGCAAAGCAGATTGCTGATCGTGTTTTCTGTAAGTTACTCAGGCAGAACAGTTTCTTTGCTGTCCTATTTTAATGTATATGGAAGACATTTGCATTGCAAATGGTTGGCAGGATCATTTGCTGATTCAGCCTGTTAGAGTGTTGAAATTATGTTTGGAAATGCTGACTGATGCTACAGTGATAGCTTGTCAGTCCACCCCCCGGATATAAAGGAGGTGAGTGTGGCTCACTGGGCTGGGGAAACAAGGGTGAGACAGAGAATGTGAAGTGAAATGAAACGTAGCTCTCTTTACTTTAATAGTCCTATGCCAGTGTTTGTCCATAAATGCTCCAAACAAGAGGTTAGATTCTGGTCGGCCTCTCTGAGGATGTGCAAAGGTGGCAAAAGTGCCAGGAGAAATCCCCATTCCCTTTGTGCTCCTGAACAGGAGCTGGCCAGAATCCCAGTTGGAAGTGTAGTTCCTGCTTGCTCAAGATCCCCTCCATGAACAACCACCCCTGAAAGGGGACAAGGAGGAGACTGGGGAAGACAAGCATACGACTCATCCCTGCCTCCCTCCCTCTCTCTCCAACAAAATTGCCAGACTTGCAGTATATGCTACATCCTCTTAAAGGACAGTACAACAGCTATGCTGTCTGGAAGCTAAAATTTCTCCAGAGAGTGCAGTTACTGCATGGCCCCTCCAGACATCCTCTGCACATATACCTTTTTCCAGGCCAAGTTTGCAGGTACTGCCAGAAGTTCTTTTTTAATCAGTGATCTATTTAAAGCAAAATTACATTTTTTTTTGTCACTGAACACTTAAGAAAATTAACTTTTGGGCTGCAATTTCTCATGCTTATTGACCTTGTTTTGGAAAGCTCAAAAAAGAGAGTCTATCCAACTGTTTCTCAGTTACACAACAAATGTGAAAAAAGTATTTCCTCCAGTGAAAAATGGCTTTAAAAACAAATAAAATTCCATATTTTGCTTGTATGTAGCCTTGAATATAGACTCTTGCCCTTGTTGTGGATGAAGACATTTGGTTCAGAAATAAATACAATGTACTGAACAGGTGCAGAATTTCTAGACCAGGTCATCTCTCAAATAGAAATCAACAAACATCTCCAATACTGGCATTTACAAATTAATAGAACTTGATGAAAACTGGAAACCATTTTCAACAACACTTTTTGTGTGATTTTTCCTCCTCATTTCTGGGTGAAATTCCATTGACTAAAATGTTCTGACTAGCTCTCCAAATGACCTATTGTTTTGTCATTTTTAAAAAAACAATAAATCTGTACAGCAGTTGAGATTCTAAAAAAAAGACAGATATTAAAACTGGAAGATAACTGGCAGTGTTCCCCTCCCCCCAATTTCAATGCATCCTCAATTTTGTAAACCTACACTGAAGTGTGATGCTCTGAAACCTTCCAGATGTTTTCTACTGAATGAACAGAAATGAGAGGAGGGTGAACTGGGCGAACTTTGAAATGGGGAGTCTTTTTATGTGCCCTGAAGTAAAGTTACCCCTTGCACCCCTCACTGTGCATCAGCCATTACAATTTCAAAACAAAAACAGATGTCTCCTAAAAGAATTAATCCTTCTGTGCCTCACTTCCCTGTCTCTAAAATGGGGATGATAGTGCTTCCCTACCTCATAGGGGTGTTGTGAGGATAAATACATTAAAGATCATGAGGTGTTCATATACTATAGAAACAGGGGACACATAAGCAGCTTTGATAGACAGTCACACCCTAAGTACACTTGAGCCAATCATTAAATTTTAAAGATTAAGAATGGCTGGGCCTTGAGAGACCTCCCAGAGGGGAGAAAGGAAAGAAAAAAGGAGTTTCTAGAAATTATGAATCTGTTGTTTACCAGATTGTTGCTTACCCTCAAAAAACTATGAACAAAAAGCAGATCCTCTATTAATTCAATCTGCAGCCTTACAATAGCAGAGTACATGGGGGTGGGGGGCATTGCTTGGGCATGAAGAAAGCTGTGTAGGGTACATACTGTATGGGTATGTCTACATTGGTATAAAAAGCTCATGGCTGGCCCGGGTCAGCTGACTCAGGTTTGTGGGGCTTGGGCACCAAGGCTGAAAAACTGGTATAGACATTTGGGCTCAGGCTACAGCTCAAACTCTGGGACCCTAAGAGGGTGAAAGGCCCTAGAGCTCAGGATCCAGCCTGAGCCCAAACGTCTGCCCTGCAATTTTTAGCCCCGCAGTCCAAGTCTCACAAGCCCAAGCCAGCTGACTCAGGCCAGGTCTTTCATCCCTGTGTAGATGTACCCTCAAGAGTAAGGCATGTCTTTATGCACCTAAGCAATGCCTCTCCATCTACACTGGTATTTATACCTATGCTAGGGAGCGGATGTAGTGTAGCATTATAAAGCATTTTGTATATTCAGGCACAGCTCTCGTTGACTTCATGTGCACCTGTGAATGCTCAGCACTTCTGTAAATCAGCCCCCAGGGTCTCAAGTCAGGCATCGAGAAAATGAAGAACACACAATTAGTTACCACCTCTAAAAAGTTTGGTCTAAGTGACTTGCCCAGAAACTCTGTGGCAGAAGCAATGCTAGAATCCAGTTCTCCAGGGCACCGAGACCAGCTCTTTTCCTGGCATTCCCTGACGTATTCACTACACACCTCCCAACTTCTGAAATGGATGAGACAGGAGTCCTGCAGGCAACATTCTCCTTCACTGCAGACCAATTCCTCCTTAGAGCAGACCCATTCTGTGCATGGAATGAGGCAATCTTAATTCTGACATTTCCTAACTTCTGAGTGCTAGACTTTGCAATCTAAATATTGCCCTTTTCATGTATTTAAAAAAAATAACTTCTAAGGCTTTTCAAAAAGCAAATTGAAAAAACAGAACGTCCATAATGTGGCACCATATTGGCATATGGGTCCCCAGAAGGTTTGGAACCTTTATATCTACCACACAGATCTCTGCAACTTGAGCTAATGGAATAAATATCAGCAATACAGGGGGTTGGGTGACAGAGAAGCTTTTGAGCCACACAGAGTCCTTTTTCTCTCACCAACAGAAGTTGGGCCAATAAAAGATATTACCTCATCCACTTTCTCTCGCTAATATCCTAGGACCAGCATCGCTACAACTACACTGCATACAGCAGTACAGGCTGAAATCCTTGAGGTGGAACAGTAGCAATGGGGTTTTCACGGCCAAGCAATGGTGAGACTGGAATCTTGGATTCCATTCCACGCTCTGGAGGGGAGTGTGCTCTAGTGGGCACAGATTCTGCCCACTTCCTCAAGCTTGACCTCTTCTGCTCCTTCCCCCTCAACCTATCCCTTTCCCAGGTTTGCTTCTGTCCCATCTCTGAGTCCTCATCCCAGTCACCTTCTCCCCAGTCCCAGTCACCACTCTTCAGGCCTCTCATCTCAGGCACAGTCTCCTTGCCCAACCAGTCCTAGCCTTCCCCTCTGGACACTCCATCATTGCCTCTGTTTCCTCACACATTCCCAGTGCGAATCTCTTTGCCCAGCCATTTTCTTCATCTCAGCTCCCCATCCAATCTGTCCCTCCCTCCCATCCCCATCTTCCAATCACAACTACACCTTCACCAACCCCACTGGCTCCTAGTCCCAGGCTCTTCATTCAGTCTCAGTGTCACCCCCCAACTTGATTCCTTGACCAATCTTTTTGAACAGTTAGTCCAAACTCCGTTCCTCCCCACCACACTCCACTAGTTTGCAAACGAAGGCCACCTCGCTGTCCAATTTCAGATCCCTGTTCCAACACACGGGGGTGCTAGAGCATTACACAAGGAAAAGGTCACCAGAATTTATTAACATGGGCAAAAACATGTCTCTTCATTCCCCTCCTCCTCCACCCCCGACGTTGTTCTCAGAAACAGCTGAATTATTTTGGCTGAAATTTTTTAAAAATTTTTTACGTTTTTAAATTTTTTTAAATTTTTAAAAAATTTAGCTTGAGACAGGCAGAAGTTTCACCCTGAGCTTTTAAAATTTGGCAAAGCAACTGAGAACATGATCTTGTAAGTGCTGGGCAACTTTAATAACATGCAGTGCTACCAGCCCCACCTATAATGCACACAGACAGACACAGTATTCTTATATTTGACAGGTTAATGACTAATTTTAAGCTTAAAATATTTTTAGCATCCTTTAATGTAGCAACTGCTTTGTTGGAGTGGAATAGTAAGCCTATGAAAGAGGCTTTCAGTGTTTTAGCAAAGGAAACAAACTTATTTAATGTCTCTGTGACTTGATTTCCACATCTGTAAAATGGAGATAATAATCATTACATGCCTTAAAGGGCAAGGCTTCATTCATTACTGCATGTAGGATGCTACAGAAGATATTTGCTATGGAAGACATTAAAGTGCATGCACTCTTACAACCATCATTGCTGTCGCTGCAGTTTCAATGTGATTACGCTTAAATGCAAAATGCTTACATTTTCTCCAGCTGTATACTTTCTGGAAGATGACTGCTGTTCTTTCTATGTGAAAGCAAGCACCTCTGTGAACTCAATAGCAACCCCCTCACAAAATTCTCCATTTTAATGAAATTATCTGACTCAGAGGGATGTGGGTCAGTAACCAGAAATCTGTGGGATGAACCAGATAATCCATGTGGGCTTGATAGGTATGGGGGCGAGGGAGGACGACAGTTTTCAGGGACAAGACCCATTTGTTAAACACTTTTGTTTAATATATTTTTTTAACTGAACAAGGAGGACACCAGTCTCATAAAATAAATCAAAAAATGTCAGATCTGCAGCTGGCATCTGATTTGCCTTTAATAGGAATTTTTTAAATTATTATTTTGAAAATGTAAGTCACTCCACCGCAATTCACAAGATAGGCACTCATTTAAAAAGCTGTGTTTCAACTTTGACACTTGTGAGGTGTAACCTGAAATAACAGAAGAACATTATAAGGGATGTGTGTACTTCAACCAGTTTCATCCCCTGGGTCCCTTTTTCATCCATCACCATGTTCTAACAAACATTAAGCAAATAGGAATAATAGCTACCTTTCATTTGAACATTAAGATACAGAATTCAGGAAACAGTTGGAGGTAGAAATGGTACGCCACTTATGTAGCTTTCAGAATAGTAATAAAAGACCATAACATTTTGGGGGTTATTTCCCTCTAGTTTCATGGATTCAAGAGATGTAAGAATTACTATATCACTGAGCTGGGAGATAAACAATTACTGGGTTACACAAAACTCCACTTTATATCCATGCAATGTTTCTATACTTTTTTTAAATTTTATAAATCTGTCAAGACTGAACTCTAAACAATTGGCTGGCTCTAAGGAGGTACAGCCTTTCACCTTTGGCTGAGGATGACAGTGAGAAAAGACTTTATTGACAGCATATGAAAAATGAGGTCATATTCCTAATAGATAAGGTGGTACATAGCATAAAATATAAACATAACGGCATTAATTGCCCCATTAGCCCCTTTCCTTTCCCCCACCGATAGGAGTTGCAGCACACTTCACTAAAGACTGACTGGACATAGAAGAGTTCCCTATCTCCTCTTGAGTTACAAATTAGGAATGAGACAGGGTGTGGGGGGCATTGTAGTCAAGCCTGAGTTGCCAGTGTGGTGTATGAATTCATTCTCCATGACAATCAGGACGGATGGCATCATTCATAAGCAAGACACATACACTTTTGAAGTTCTGTATAAAAACATCTTTAAAATCCTGTATAGCTTGGGCTCATACTATCCTGCTCCTACTGCGTACAAGTATTTTATTTTAATTAGTACTTCTTTTCAATCATGCTTTTCTTTTTTTAATGAGGCAATGAACATATGAGTTAAGCAACATTAAAACCAAGAGCACATGCCAATAGCATTCTTATGTCACTGAAGGAGACAGGATGGCATGTTTTCATACACTTTTGCCTCCTAATTTTTCCATCTTTCCGCAAATGCTTGCGAGCCCATAGATCATAGTATACTAAGCTTCTGTGTCCTTCCAACCAATCAATGTTCACAAGAAGTTCACCAAGGCTAGAGTTTCCAGACACCGCCTATTAAGAGACAAATACTGAGCCCAAGGCACAAGTTGTGCATTTGTCATGCTAAGTTTGAATCCATCAAATAAACCAAGAGACCATCCTAAATAGCCAGCAAATGCATAAAAGAGGCTAGGGAAACTACCAAAGAGTTTACGCATTTGCACTGCAAGAGAAAGACTCCTACCGCAAATGTCCTTGTGACAGGTAATTGTACATAGGGTATATCTGCTGATTAGCAGCGGGGTATAAAGAAAAATTTGGGTTATTTTTCCCAGTCCAGAAATGCTGTTGTAATAATGTTGGCAGTCAGCTTCTGAACAGGCCACACAATGCTATGTCCAGGCTCATCTGACATACAGCAAGTTTCATCAGTGTGAGCCACAATCCAGATGCAGGAATGTGGAGAGAAGTGAATTTTCCTCTGAATTAGTAGGGAGAAGATGTGAAGCTGCCAAATCTTGGGGTTTGATTTTGCAATGCCTGTTATCTTTTGATCCTGTATCAGCGGTAGGTTTTGCAGGAACTGAACTGCAGAAGCCTCATAGAGTTCAAAATGTAAAGATGGGATTTTAATGAAGAGTACAATAAATGACTAAATTATAAAACATTAGTGTCCCACAAACTCAGTAAGTAACTGTTTAAAGTTCCATTTCTATGGATTTCAGCATCAGTGATGTACTAAGAATGGCCTCAGTTTATACAGATTTAAACTAATGTACATTATATCTGCAATTGCAAACAAAATATTTGTTATATTTAGGACAGTAATCACTTTCCCAAAACTGAACGGATTTAAAAATTTCATAGTGGCAAAGTAGGCTAAGGGACCATCCAGCATTTTCTCCAAAGTACAAAGAGGGTGAGAGGTTTTATGGTAATGTATACTCTCTCTGCATTAAAATACCAAATGTGCCATTAGATAATTGCCAATTTGTCTTGCCAATTTTTCTTTTTAAAGAAGGAGGAGAAAGAAAGGGAGGAAGTTGAATGGAAAAGTACTGCTTGTACTCTTGGGAATATTAGAGAAATAGTAAATAACCCCTTAACACACAGACTGATTTAAGAAATAAAGTAAGATCTGTGGGAGGATCCCTTGTGTGAATAAAACTCATCCATGGACACATAAGAGGTATGAAATTCATCAGAAGATCTCAGATCCCTCAGGGATGCAAGGATAACCACACCCTTTAGAGCGCCATTTTACTATCTGGTTGGAAATAAGATAGTAAATTTTCTTCTGACAGTAAGAAAAACATGAGCTTGATAGTTTACATTACTGAACAGTGTATGTTTCCTCTTGTTAACTCAACCAAATAAGGTTCCCTGTCTCTTAGCTCAGAACATGTCTTTTTTCAAATGGTTAGATTGCTCTTTTTATTCTAACAAGCTATATAAACTAGAAGCAAATCAAGAATCTTGTCAGTATGATAATAGAAATAATTAAAGATAAATAGCATCCAGTGAGACAGATCAGTCAAAAAGCAAACCATTTAAATACCTAAGAAATCAAGTTTTCCTGTAAGGAATTAATAGGGATTAATAGAAAGTAACATATTAAATTCCACTATAATATCATCCTGTTAAGCAACACAGCAACTTCAGGTGAACTGTGTTATCCTTGAAGGCTGTCATGACCCAATTCCCTGCCTCACATTTCCTAACATCTTTCAAAGAAAGTGTTCTTGAGAGCCCTGTAGTTTTCTGGCTTTTTACTTAAAGCCGTCTGTACTCCTTTTAAAATGTCTGTGCTCCTCCTAAAAGTTGAGTGGATAATACTACAAAGTGTTACACTAAAATAACTGATTAAATAGTGATAAGATTCTGATACATGCCAGCTGTTCATCCAGCTGTTATCCATGCACAATTCTCATTTGCATGCATATGAGTTTAGCTGCATAAATCCCATTCATGTTAATGGTGAGTGCACAAAATTATAGCCAAGGAGACAAGTGGAGATACCCTATTTTTCTGCATGCTAAATGCTTGTAAAGTTTATATACAAAAATTGACGGCAGATGTAAAAGTATATAATATACATCAGTCTAACAACATGCTACACACCCACCGATCATACATATATGGCACCTTTCATCCTGAAGGATGCCAAAACACTTTATAAATTTTCTCTTAGTTACCCAGATTATATATATATATATAGAACTTATTTCACAACACTGTGGGAAAACATTTCAGCTCTTTACAAGCACATGACAAAATTATACAATGTTTTAGGACCACAAGTGAATGATGATATATCCAGCCATGAGTTCTAATAAAATAATAGGCCAAAATGATACAGCAACCATAACTCAATATCCTATTTTTTCTCGAAAAAAGAACCCAAGCCACTGGTTCACATCAACAAGTTGTAATATCTTTGTAAAAAGTTGTAATTTTTAAACAAAGTTATGAGTACTAGAAACATTTTTAATAATAATATATTAGTATACCACTCAGCATTTTAATATTTGCCATCTTCCGAAAAAGTATAGCAAAATATCCCAAGAGGCAACATGTCTACCCATCCCCACCCCCAAAAGTCAGAAGACATCTGTTTTATTTTGATCAGTTAAGAATGATGAAACAAAAGTAATTAAAGAAAACAGGCATAAACTTCACTCAGGAGTGTACATTTTATTTGATATATTACACAGTTTTCCGATCTATATTTTTATAGTAAAGTTTCTGAGCTACTTAAAACTATATTGTTGCAGTGGAAATTCTGCCCTGGCCTTAAACAAGAAGATTCTATAGAGATTTCCTAATCCTATTTTAGGTCTTGCTCTGACTCCTAATTCCTATTGAGTCAATGAAAGATTTGCCATTAACTCAATGGGAGCTACACTTGAGCTATCACGCAATCCACAGCTATACTTTGGCTATAATGCAATTGTTCTTGCATTTCCCTCACTGTTATTGCATACGCCTGAACCAAGTCTGTCTGTTACTGCAGCTGAACTATGACAAATGATATTTCTTCCATTGTTACAGAATGAAAGTGCTTCTGCATTGCGTATCTGATCAAGTAGGGACTGAAGTTTTAAAATTAAAAATTCATTTATACGACAATCAAACTAGAGTTCATAGCTTATCTGTTCACACCTCTAACAGAGAATAATGAGGCGTCTTCCACAAATTTAAAGATGAGCTGAAAGGTTTATACTTGCCAAGTCTGGGATATGGTTTTCTACTACATCAGTAAGAAGTAAAGCAATTTAGGGAGAAATTTGCCCCCCCCCCTTTTTTTTAAGGGTGTGATGTTCAGCATAACAGAATCCTGAACTCAAATCTTAGAAGATACAAAGAGGAAGAACTGATTTTTAAACACCTGCCTTTTGTTTAAAACAGTATTAAAGTATTTGACCTGACACCTTTGCAACCACAATGTTTTCAATGGAATTGCACAGGAGTAATTAACTGGATATAGTAAAAAAAATTCTGTTGATGAGCCATAAGAAGAAATCGACTTCAGCTCCCTCTCTCTGAGCTCTGCAGGGCTGGCAGAAATAAACATTTTTATTTTGTGTCACTGAAGTCAGCAGATGCATCTTTGAAAACACACAGGAAGCATATATGTTGAATAAGAAGCTGCGTTTTTAAAGTGTCACTGTTCACAACACAAACCCACTTTAAAAGTCAACATTTACCACAATATGGTCGGGGTGAAAGTAGTTTAAAGGACTTATCGGTACATCGGAGTCCCAAGCAGGGCATGGCCTCAATGGGAGGAGGTGGGGCCTCAATGGGAAGAGGTGGGTCCTTTCAAGATTTAAAGGCCCTGAGGCTCCGGCTGTGGCCCTGGGGCTCCGGCTGTGGCTGGGAGCCCCAGGGCCTTTAAATCACCCCAGAGCTACCAGCTGCAGAGGTGACTGGGAGCCCCAGGGCTCAGGGGTGAATGAAAGGGCCCGGGGCTCCAGCTGCTGCGGAGCTCCGGGCCCTTTAAATCACCGCAGGAGCCCTGCCACCACTACCCCAGGGCGGCAGGGCTTGGGCAAGGGCTGGGGTAGCGGCGGCAGGACTCCAGCGGTGATGTAAAGGGCCCGGGGCTCCCCACAGCGGCTGGAGCCCTGGGCCCTTTAAATCACTGGTGGAGAAGCCGGTCCAGTCCAGCACGGCGTACCGACTCTTGCCAGTACACCGTACCAGACTGCATCAGCTTACTTTCACCTCTGAATATGGTATATAAAAGATATCCTAATTATTTGGTATGGTTAGGATAATAAATGATTGAGGTCTCTCTGTTAATGTGCTTTGTTAACAATTGACCTTTTTTAAAAACAGTGAAACTCGCTAAATGTTTAGAAGCCAAACAAATTAGCAGTGTGTTCTTTAATTTTGATCTGAACTTTACAAGCATACATTTTCGTAACTAATCCATCATTCTGCAAGTTGCTCCTCATAGTTGCACCTGTGCAGAGCCCCACTAAAGGACCACAGCCTAAATTTGTAGGATTTAATTATTTTTAAAGAGAACCAAGGAATGTATTTTGAAAATAGCAATTAAAAAACAGTGACATGGTAATAAGAAAGGGTACTAGTGTATACTCAGTTTGAGATAGTTTATATGTTTATGTAACTTTTTTTAAAATAGCACAAGTTAGTGAAGCCTGGAGCCATTAAGCCACATCTGGCAGATAATATTGGTTGGGCACAAAATCAGTACTATGTATGGCAAAAAAAATACCAACAAAAAGTCTAAAAAATGCTGCATTCAGTGCTTCTATGAAAAATAAGAAAACCTATATACATCAAATAAGTGCGCTGTTGAAATGGCATTAGACTACAAACAGTGGGATTTTGTTCTGAAATTTATGTAACTACAGTGTTTCAGTTGCATGTACTGAGGAAGCTTAATTACATTGTTGATTAATAAACTAATAACTCTCCAACACAAAGCCTAGGTCAGGAGCGAACTCCTCAAAATTACAGCATACGCTGCAAAAAGTTGATAATAAAACTCTAAGAAAAAGGTAATGGGCATAAAAAGGGAAGCTCCATAATGATTTAACCCGTCCCCGACTCAAATGTTCATATTGCTTCATACAGTATCTACAAAAATATAACTATTGTTTCACACTAGTCTGTCTGGGCAGCCTATTACTGTACATTTTGGCTGGAGAAACGTCTGCTTTCAAATTTTAAACCCTCCAGGCAATTATCCTACTCTCAGACTAAACCTTCAGAGTATATTTCAAAAGATCTTACATCTAAACAGAGAATTCAACAATGATCAATGTGCAACAGGCCTCAGTGGCAATAAACTATTTACTGCTTTAACCTTTTAAGCATGCAGAATTGAAGTGCTTTAGAGTTGTGATGAATTAACTGAAGAGTGTTTGGCTGACTGGAGCAGGCGCTGGTTCAGATCATCTATCCAACAACATGCCTGCTTTATAGTCCTCACAAACAGTCTCAGCCTGATAAATCTGGTGCTGAAATATTCTCTTCTCAATTTTTTCATCTCATTGAACTGTCAGATTTTTGCCCCCAACCTTTACTACATTCATTAGCTCCTCTAACGTAATCTCAAAAAGGGAACCAAGAGTGTAGAGAGGTAGCAATCTGTCTCCCTATCAAAGGTAGTGACTATATTCTTTCTGTTATAAGCCTGATTTCTATCTAATCTAAGTAAGGTATCTGCTAGGTTCTCTTGTTGTATCCATTGCTATAGTAGCTGATTTAAGTCCATATCCCTTGTCGCCAAAGCTTGCCAAAACAAAATCAAACAAAAATTCAACATTGGTTTAGAAATATAGTCCTTGCCAAAGATTTTTCCCCAGGAAAACAGGGGGATGAAAGGAAGTCAACAGGAGTGAAAGTATGGGTGAGGTGCGGTGGGGGTGGGGGAAACCTACAAACGTTTTGCAACATGAGCCAATGTTTTTGGGAACACCATATCTTAACAACAGTTTGTCCTAAAAAGTCCAGATCTGGTTAATTCCGCTGTGCACAATAGGGACTGGGAATCTGACTCTTTTGGAAAGTTTGTTAGGTGGTTTGGTAAGTTTGGTTTGATAATTTTGGAGTTATTAGAAACATATTAAAAAACCTCTGAGACCTATGTGGGGTTTTAAATTCTGTAACACAGGTAACAGAATCTCTAATTCCCTATAAACAATAAAAATAGAGTGCAAGATCATCTCTCCTGTTCCATAGTCTGTATGTTGTCTTTTAAGATTGAAAGCACTTTGAGCTATGGGTCTCTTACTCTGTATTTGTGTGTGAGTTTGTACAGCATGACACATCAGGGCATTATATAAGCAACAAACAACAACACTGATCAATTGATTAGACTAAAAATTTAGGTTTTGTAAACAACTGGTTTTATGAAACACAGAATAGAAATGTTCCCAAAGAAGAGAGGATTTAAATTTAAATATTACACTTCAGTGTTTGCATCCTAAATGTTGCACCACTGAGTTAGTGCATGAGTCAGAAAGTGAAAGTTGCTAAAAACTGACCATAAAGAAATAGTGTCAATGAAATAATGAGCAAAATATAGAACGTAATTGGCATTAAAGGTGAAAAACAAATAAGGGAGTTGATGTAAACTGTCAGAGAACCATTGACTTCAATGAGCCAATGGCAGTTTAGCCCAACTCAACAAGTACACCCCTACCCCGCTATAACGCGACCCGATATAACACGGGTTCGCGTATAGCGCGGTAGCAGCGGGGCTTCAGCGGCGCTTTAAAGGGTCCGGGGCTCTGGCTACTGTGGGGAGCCCCGGGACCTTTAAATCACCGCTGGAGCCTTGCCACTGCTACCCCGGGGCTGCGGCAGCGGGGCTCCACCGGCGATTTAAAGGGCCTGGGGCTCCCCGCAGTGGCTGGAGCCCGGAGCTCTTTAAATCACTGCCAGAGCCCTGCTGCCCCTACCCCAATATAATGGGGTTTCAGCTATAACGTGGTAGGGATTTTTGGCTCCCCACAACCGCGATATAGCGGGGTAGAGGTGTATTTAAAATTTGTTCCGTTTGGATAATCTAAAGTGTTATCATCATAGGTTGTTGTATCCCAAACACTACTAACAAGTATATTCCATTAATCACTCTAGAAATGTATATGAGATGGGACACTGCTTGGCCCAGCAGAAGGAAAGACTTCATACAAAGCCCCTCATAAAAAAGTGATTAAAGGAGTGAGACAAGCATCTAACTAGGAGCATGAATGCACAGGCATTTTACTGTGTAAATGTGAAGAGAAAATTACAATTGAAACCCAGCCAATAAATCTTAATGTAGCTTGTCACCCCTCCTGAATGATGCCTTGGGCAAGGTCTGTGTTGACCACAAATGAAAAGATTTGACTGAATTCTTAAGTTTCCTTGTTCCAGTTACCTTTCCCTAAGAGATCTGAAGTCTAATGGTGGCTTCAAACCCTTCTCTTGATTGCAGGGTTATGCTCATCTAAACACAGACAAGACAATAGCATATGATCAAATTGCAATTAACCAATATGTATATCAAATATTTAATTCATATACTGAATTGCTTGTGTTCAGTCCAGAGAGTCAGTTTCAGTTCACAGATGAGAAAAAAACAACTTCTGAATGACATAAAAATCAGGAAAGAACAATCTGCTCAGACATTGCCAGGAAAGAAGACAAAACTCTGAATTCAGAGTAAATTTGTTGAAGTTATTAGTAACAGAGCCATGGATATCTTTCCCTTCTATAATATATATAAAAATGAAACAATTTCAATATTTTCACTTGGCGATTTCTGTATCAAGCTCAACTTGTGGTTCCTCTACATCCGAAGCAAATTAGTTCCAATATTTAAATTGCCCTCAGGTTAAAAATTCACCCCTTTCTTCCAGTTTGAATTTATTAAGCCTCATAATTAAGCACTGGATCTCAGAATTACTGCCTATCAAATATCCTTTCTCACTGTAGGTACTTTTAGATCATCATCACGTCCTCTTCAATAAACTAAAGAGATTAATCTTAAATCTCTCACTGCACAGCAGGTTTTCCATACCTTAAATCATTCTTGTACCTCTTCTACTTACCCTCTCCAATTTTTCAGCATGGACGCTAGTATCAGATGCTGTACCCCACTAATGGTTTTACCAGTGCTACAGAGGTAATATTACCCTTTATTCCTACAAAATACTCTCATTTATACACCCAAGGATTGTGTTAATCCTTTTTTTGCCACAGCATCAAACTGAGAGCTTATGTTCAGTTCATTATTTACCATGACACTTTCTTTCCAGGACACAGTCCTCCATCTATGATTCTATCCTGCAGAAATGGCCCGCACTCCTTATTTCTAGATGTATGTTGTTACATTTGGCTTCATGAAAATGCACATTGACTGGCCGCATATTACTACGTGATCCAGATGGCTAGTCCATCAATCAGTGCGTCATCTGAAAACTTTATAAGGAGAGATTTTATACTTTTTTCCAGATCATTGATAAAAGTATAGGATAACACTGGGGCAAGAACTGACCCCTCTGGAACTCTACTAGTAGCATCTGTACTCATTGATGATTCTCCATTAACAACTACATTTTGAGATCTTAAGTAGTCATCTTTTAGTCTTTTTAACAGGTGCCATGTTGACTTTGTATAGTACTAATTTTTTTTTTTTAGAAGTAGGATGTCATGCAGTACTAAGTTAAATGCCTTACAGAAGTCTAAGTACTATATATTACATCAACACCTTTATGACTCAAATTCGTAATCTAGTCAAAAAAGGATATTAAGCTCATTTGACAAGACCTATAAAACTATGCAGATTGTGATTAATTTTATTTCCCTCCTTTAATTCTTTGTTGATTGAGCCAAAAGCTGCAATCAGGCAAGATGCTCTGACAAAGATTCCAGTCAGGTAAGTAGAGAAAGTAGAGCCTGACAGTTATGTGTATATGTATACATAAAGGCTAAGTAATAGGGTGACCAGATGTCCCATTTTTAAAGAGACAGTTCTGTTTTTTGGGACTTTTTCTTATATAGGCAACTATTACCCTCTACCCCCGTCCTGTTTTTTTTCACAGTTACTATCTGGTCACCCTACTAAGTAATGTATTTATTTTAAAAAGGTAAAATGTGTCATCACTTACTATTGAGAAGAATTAGACAGTGAAGAAACAAACAAACAATCTCAATGCCCTATGAAAATTCCAGCTCATTTATGTCACAAGATATTTACTCAAATTTTCTGAAACCTCCTAAAGAGAAATAGTGTTGTTCCGATGGCACAAAGAGGCTATAACCAGTCAGTTGAAGATTCCCCAGGATTATTCAGCTTTTTGTCTTTAATTTTTGTTTGTTTCGTTAAAAAATAATAATGTTCTTTGGAGAATGATTGGTTTTTACATTGGTTGGCATGCTGGAAAAAATGTTGTCTTAAATTTACGTACAGAGCTGATTTATAGAATTTATTTTTCCAACATGGTAACTGTATAATATCAAAGGCAAGTTTTGCACTAGCCCCTTGTTCATCCCAGACCCAAGACCCTGGGTAAATTCAACTTAGAAGCTCCACCTTACACAGTTGCAGATGCAGATGAGAAGCCCAACTTTTGTGGAATGGGTCCTAGCACAAAACAAAAAGGCTCAAGACCAGAGGGAGTACAAGCTTCCTTAATACAATAAGAAGTACATATGGCACCTTAGAGACTAACAAATTTATTTGGGCATGAGCTTTTGTGGACTATAACCCACTTCATGAGATGCATGGAGTGGAGAACACAGTAGGTAGGTATAAATACACAGCACATGAAAAGATGGGAGTTGCCTTCCCGAGTGGGGGGGTCAGTGCTAATGAGGCCAATTCAATTAGGGTGCATGTGGCCCATTCCCAACAGTTAACAAGAAGAGGTGAGTATCAGAGGGAATTTTTTTTTATATAGTGACCTAGCCACTCCCAGTCTTTATTCAGGCCTAATTTGATGGTGTCAAGTTTGCAAATTAATTCCATTTCTGCAATTTCTCATTGAAGTCTGTTTTTTAAGGTTTTTTTGTTGATGAATAGCCACTTTTAATTCTGTTACTGAGTGTCCAGGGAGACTGAAGTGCTTTCTTACTGGTTTTTGAATATTACAATTCCTGGTGTCTGAAGGATGAGGGATCGTTCATTTATTCTTTTGTATAGAGACTGGCCGGCTTGTCCAATGTACATGGCAGAGGGGCATTGCTGGCACATAATGGCATATATCACTTTGGTAGATGTGCAGGTGAACAAGCCCCAGATGGTGTGGCTGATGTGGTTAGGTTCCATGATGGCATCCCTTGAGTAGATATGCATACAGAGGTGGCAATGAGGTTTGTTGCAGGGATTGGTTCCTAGGTTAGTGTTCCTGTTGTGTGGTGTGTAGTTGCTGGTGAGTATTTGCTTCAGGTTGGGGAGCTGTCTGTAAGAGAGGACTGGCCTGTCTCCCAAGGTCTGTGAAAATGAGGGATCGTCCTTCAGGATAGGCTGTAGATCCTTGATGATACACTGGAGAGGTTTTAGTTTGGGGCTGTAGGTGACAGCTAATGGCATTCTCTTACTTTCTTTGTTGGGCCTGTCCTGTAGTAGGTGACTTCTGGGTACCCTTCTGGCTCTGTCAATCTGTTTCTTCATTTCAGCCAGTGGGTACTGTAGTTTTAAAGATGCTTGTTTGAGATCCTGTAGGTGTCTGTCTCTGTCTGAGGGATTGGAGCAAATGCGGTTGTATCTTAGGGCTTGGCTGTGGACAATGGATTGTGTGATGTGGTCTGGATGAAAGCTGGAGGGATGTAGGTAAGTATAGCAGTAAGTATCCGGTATAGGGTGGTGTTTATGGGACCATCACTTATTTCCACAGTAGTGGTGGGGTGGAAATTGTTGAATTCCTGGTGGAATTCCTCAAGGGCCTCCTTCCCATGGGTCCAGATGATGAAGAGGTCTTCAATGTAGCGCAAGTAGAGTAGGGGGCGCGAGGGGACGAGAGCTGAGGAAGCTTTGTTCTAGGTCAGCCATAAAAATGTTGGCATACTGTGGGGCCATGGGGGTACCCACAGCAGTACCGCTGACTTGAAGGTATAAATCATCCCCAAATCTGAAATAGTTGTGGGTAAGGACAAAGTCACAAAGCTCAGCCACCAGGTTTGCCGTGACATTATCGGGGATACTGTTCCTGACAGCTTGTAGTCCATCCTCATGTGGAATGCTGGTGTAGTGAGCTTCTACATCCATAGTGGTTAGGATGGTGTTTTCTTGAAGATCACACCAATGGATTGTAGTTTCCTCGGGAAGTCAGCGGTGTCTTGAAAATAGCTGGGAGTGTAGGGCCTGAGGAGTGCACATAACCAGACAATCCTGCTGTCACAGGGTGCCAATGCCTGAGAATCGGGCATCCAGGATTCCCAGGTTTATGGATCTTGGGTAGCAGATAGAATACCCCTGGTTGGGGCACTAGCTGTGTGTCTGCGTAGATTTGTTCCTGTGCTTCCTTAATACTGTGAGCCTTGAAACACTGAAGTCTTAAGCTGTTAAGCCTTTTCAGAGGCTCACAAAAAGAAACTTGACTAGTACTGCAACACCAGAAAAGATGGCACTTTCTTCACCACCAGAGTAACCTTCCTTTGTGAAGTATCAGAGGGGTAGCCGTGTTAGTCTGGTTCTGTAGAAGCAGCAAAGAATCCTGTGGCACCTTATAGACTAACAGACGTTTTGCAGCACGAGCTTTCGTGGGTGAATACCCACTTCTTCGGATGCAAGAACCTTCCTTTGTGACTTCACTGGCACTAATCAATCACCTGTGTAAAGGCAGATAAAAAGCTTCTTGCTCTGCAGAGGAGTGATCAAATTCATCTGCCTCCATGAAGGTACACCCAGTCTGTAACTATGCAGCAGTTATATGGAACGGTAGGCCCTTGAACAACTAGTACTACTGTAATCCAAAATGAAAAACAGAATAAATCTCTTATGGGCTGTACAAATGGAGCAGATAAGTATCCCTCAGCTTCATGGCACATAGATCATGGATCACGTAATGAAAGGTTTGCATCCAGAAAAAATGCACTCAGAGAACAGAGTTTGAATTCTTTAAATCCATGAAATGGTGACACTCATCACGTGCCTTTGGAACTACAAAATATCGCAAGTGTGCCTTTGAGCCTGCTTCATGGAGATGAGAACTGTGCTGCTCCAGGTCTGTTCGACCGGGACGACTGTAATCCCATTAACAGAGCAGTTTCTGACAATAAGAGGAGTCTGGATACACTTCTATCGGGGGGAACCTCTCTATGTAGTACTCAAGCAAATGTCAGTCAAAAAAATAATCATCTTTACTACAAAAACACCTTAATAGAAAAGTAACTACATAGTTATAAGAAAGAAAGGTTTAGGGAATAAACCTTTCACTACACTCATTTTATTTCAGTGAGCCTCTGTTGATTTCATTGACAGCACTCTTGATATATTCCAGTATAAATAAGAAAATCAGTCCCCACCTCAAGCCAAAAGAGTTAGCCTCTGCTTTCTGGGGAAAGGAAAACCAGTGATAAGGGCCAGTCAGCCTCCCCTTTGAGACCAGCTTGTACAGAAGGACCAAAACCACAAGAGTTTTCTTTTCTTCTTGTATTGGTCCTCTTGTAGGGCAGTGGTTCTCAAACCTAGGGCCACTGCTTGTTCAGGGAAAGCCCCTAGTGGGCCGGGCCGGTT
This sequence comes from Mauremys reevesii, assembly GCF_016161935.1. NCBI lineage: Eukaryota > Metazoa > Chordata > Testudines > Geoemydidae > Mauremys > Mauremys reevesii. Next base: position 168,998,500 of record NC_052624.1, on the reverse strand, counting down.
TGTTTACCTGCCGCGTCCACAGGTTCAGCCAATTGCGGCTCCCACGTCCCTCAACCTGCACCGCTTCCTGCAACCCCCATGGGCATGGAGTGGCGAACTGCGGCCAGTGACAGCCACGATCAGCCAAACCTGCAGATGCGGCAGGTAAACAAACCGGCCTGGCCTGCCAGGGGCCTTCCCTGAACAAGCGGCAGCCCTAGTTTGAGAACCACTGTTGTAGGGGACTTATCTCTCTGGTGTAGGCAGACCTGGAGAATGCAAATGAAATAAAAGAATGTCACTGTACAAGATGAAATGTTTGAAGCATGCTCCGAAGATGATTGAAAGTTTATCACTTCTATAGATATTGTGTGTGCACATGAAAGGCCTGATCCTGATCCACTGAAGACAATGGCATTTTTTAAAAATTTCTATGGAGCAACAGCAAATCAGCAAGTCCAGAATGGATATACATTTAACAGCAGCTATGTATTCTAACTTTTTGACCCTTTTTTCAATCAATTAAAAAAAACTTACAAACTGTAGGTGTTACAAATAATAATGATGTATTGTATTTATTAAAATGTTTTTTTCTGAAATCAAAGCTGATAAAAAGTTCTCCCTCAAAGCCTCCATCTCCTAAGCTAAATAGGAAAATATTTTTAATGAAAACAATTTAATTAGTAGCAGCTACGCAGTGACCTTATTCAATTTACAATATGCATTATACACAGCAAAAATGCCTTTCAGAATCATAGGAACAAGGTCGGAGAGGTAAAATATCTTTTACTGGACCAATTTCTGTTGGTGATAGAGACAAGCTTTTGAGCTACACAGAGCTCTTCTTTAGTCTCTCTTTCACCAACAGAAGTTGGTCCAATAAAAGATATTACCTCACCCATCTTGTCTCTCTAATATGGTGGGACCAAACAAGGCTGCAACACTGCATACTTTCAGAACCATCTAAGATGAGTCAGTTAATGGAAAACTGTAACATGCTTATTCAAAAGTACCATAGATGTTTCCATTCAAATAAAAAAAGGCAATGAACTCTCTGACAGAACAATTTTTTCTGTTTTGCAGCAATAAAATACAAATGAGCATACTTGACATACGAGTTTCCACAAGCTGTCTCAATACCAAACATCTGCTCTGGGTTTAAATAGACACATTTCAGAATACTTAATCAATGTGTGCTCCAAAATAGCAGGCAAGTTCCATTAAGTCAGAGAAAATTAGTGCATCTCTTCATATTTTCAAACACCTTTTCTGGCAAAACAAGACAGGAAAAACACATTAAGCAATTAATTAAGTTAGATTAAGTTTATTGCTCTGCTGTTTTAACTTAATCTAACAAACTTGTCACACTGTTGTATAGACAATGCACAATAATTTATAACTGGTTTCCAATGCTATACTAAGCAAATACATTACCAATCAATAAGTGTCCTAGACTATATAGTAGAAAAGGAGGAAAGTGTAACTTGTTGCTGCCTAACAGGTGCTAATAGCCATAGTAACAGAATGATACTTGCTAATCACAGAAGCATGACTGTTCTGTAAAGTAATGGTGTTTGCTCACAAAGGGCCTGATATTGCTCCCATTAAAAGTACATAGCAAAACTCCTATTGACTTCAAAAGTACAGGAACGAGCCAAAACAAATATGTGAGCTGAAATGTCTGCTTTACAAATTTCCTGCAGAACCTGAAGTGAATAACTTTCCTGAATCCCAAAATGAGCCATAAGAGGAGCAGAAATACAGTAACTCCTCACTTAAAGTTGTCCCAGTTAACGTTGTTTCATTGTCAAGTTGCTGATCAATTAGGGAACATGCTTGTTTAAAGTTGCGCGATGCTCTCTTATAACGTTGTTTGGCAGCCGCCTGCTTTGTCCACTGCTTGCAGGAAGAGCAGCCCACCGCAGCTAGCTGGTGGGGGCTTGGAACCAGGGTGGACCGGCAGCCCCCTATCAGCTCCCCGTTCACCTAAGTTCCCTGTGCTGCAGCTGCCCAGCAGGCTATCAGTTGTGGGTAGTTCAGCTGCCCCTCCCCCCACTGCCATGTGCTCCTCCTGCCCTCTGCCTTGGAGCTGCTCCCTGGAGCCTCCTGCTTGCTGGGGGGTGGTGGGGGAGATGGGGGCTCCTGTCAGAGTGTCCCCCTCCCCCCTGCTCCTGCACCCCGCTTACCCCAACTTCCATAGAGCAGGGGGGGGACACACGACAGGGCTCAGGATGGAGGGAGCTTCCTGGCAGCAGCTGCCATCTCAGCTTGCTAATCTACTTAACAAGGCCATGTACGTAGAGTGGGGTCAGCGTACTTAAAGGGGTAATGCACATCTCTCTCTCACACACTCGGTGTGTGTCTCTGTCTGCCATGCTGTCTCCCCTCTCTCCATTTGTGCTGCCTTGTAGAGTGTGAGGCTACATTAACAACAGTGTGTTAACCCTTGAGGGCTCAGCCAATTGCTTGATTTAGCAGTAAGGCATTCCCTGGGAAATATCCTACTCTCTGACTTCTCCACCTCAACCAGTCTTCACAATCATCATCACTGTGTACCAGTATTAAATTGTTTGTTTAAAACTTATACTGTATGTGTGTATATATATATATAGCCTTTTGTCTGGTGAAAATGTTTTCCCCTAGAACCGAACCCCGCCTATTTACATTAATTCTTATGGGGGTATTGGATTCGCTTAAAGTCACATTTTTCAGGAACATAACTACAACGTTAACCGAGGAGTTAGTGTACCTGACATTTAATATTTACAAAGCAAGTTTATTAAAGTGTCCTTTTCTCTCAATGGGCATATATTATTTTGGCTTTTCAATGGTTACAAGTAAAAGTCCCTTTGCTGGTTAAAAAGACATTCTGTTTTGGTTGACAGACTAAAATCTTAAATACACATTTTTGGGGGCCATAACATTTTGGCTGTCTCTTGTCTCATCAGGATGGATAAAAATCAATGATTTAAAAAATAAATTGAAAACAGATTTTTTTTATTTAAATTGGATTTTTTTGATAAAATGCTTTTTGAGGGAAAAACCTATCCAAAACTAGATTTAATTAAGATAGATATCTTTGAGCTATAATGTATCATGGAATAGGGATTATAAATTCTAATTCTATAGTATGAGACAATATATTCATGTAATATTTAAGAAAAGTTTTGTAAATATGTTCCAATTGTTCATGGATTAGGGAGCCAATCTTATGGGGTTCCATGGGCTTCTGTATAGATTATTTAGGTTAATCTTTCTATCTACCCAATGGGACTCAGGACTCAGTCTAGAAGATACTATCAGAGATGCTTAGTTTTGCAATACTCAAACTGTGGATTTGTGTCTCCAGAGATAACATGCTTGTTAACAGCAAAAATGGTTTTAAAGAAATAAACAAACTATATAGAGCTGAGAAATAACAGACCTCAACCCTATTGTCCCTCTGAAAAATTGTGTACACAGAGTCAATCCCTTACCTCTCTCTAAAAATGCAAAGTTTCAAAAAGTTCAATAGAAGATTGTTGAGGGTGGACTAGATCTGGACAAGGAGAAGAAGTCTGGAGATAAATGTGAGAAGGGAGGGACAGGCAGTAGAAACACAAGTGAAACTGTTTGAGCAGCATATTCCAGAACTCTTGAGGTCTTTCTGAGCATAGCCTTCATTGATTTGAGATCTACCATACCATTCTCTCACTAGGAGGGAAAACCTATAATGGCAGCAGGCCGTAAAAGAGACCCAGTTTGGGAATATTTTAATTAAGTTCCTCTACCTGTAAGTAAGACAGGCATACATGCAAAATGCAGACAGAGCAACAAAGAAATGAAAGGCCTGGTTGCCTGAGTGAAACAACATCATGAGAAGTGTTCCTTCTCAGGAGTAAGCTGCGATGAAGATGATGAAAGGAACATGTCTGAACATGCAGGCTCTTCAAGTTGGTAAACTTTTTTATTTCATAGTTCTTTCTTAAGGACTGCCTGTCTTCCTTCTGGACTATTCTTGAATTCTCATGTTTGAGCAAAAATATAGTTGTTACTCTACGGTACTATCATTTTAGATGTAGTTGTGATAAAAAGATAAATAGCTGAAATAGGCAGATCTTCCTCTTACCATTTCACCTTTGAGTGTCAGTGAATGCAACGAGTAATACTAAATGAGCAGTATGGTAATAATAATTAAATAACTGCATTGGCTTATTTTGTTTAGGAGAATCCATCCTCAACATACAGGATTCTGAAGACTATCCACCTTCAAGATCACCATCATTTTCTATAGTTTCAGAGTTATCTGCCAACGATAGTGTTTCAGTCACATCATGTATGTCATATAGCCACAGTATATCACCTGTAGCAAAAAGAAAAAAAAATCTCCATCATCCAAAAACAACCACAGATAAGTTTGTGATAAGAACCAGCAGATTACAAAAAGAGGTAAAATTGATGAAAAAATTGCTTGGTTTGTTTATGCAACAAACTCTCCTTTCTGTATGATCGAGAACCCACACTTCATTAACATGGTTCAGTCATTAAGACCAGGATACAGTCCACCCAACAGAGCAGATGTTGTAGGCAAATTGCTGGATAAAGTGTATGAAAGAGAAATTGAGCAGTGTGCAAAAGGTCTAGACCAGTGTTTCTCAAACTCGGGCCGCCGCTTGTTTAGGGAAAGCCCCTGGAGGGCCAGGCTGGTTTGTTTACCTGCCCCGTCCACAGGTCCGGCCGATTGCGGCTCCCACTGACCGCGGTTCACTGCTCCAAGCCAATGGGAGTGCTGCAAATGGCGCAGGCTAAGGGCCGCACTGGCTGCCGCTTCCAGCAGCTCCCATTGGCCTGGAGCAGCGAACTATGGCCAGTGGGAGCCATGATCGGCTGGACCTGTGGACGGGGCAGGTAAACAAACAGGCCCAGCCCGCCAGGGGCTTTCCCTACACAAGCAGCGGCCCCAGTTTGAGAAACACTGGTTCATAAGATATCGGTTTATTTGGGGGAAGCTGCACATGTACAAAAGAGAATAGCCACATTAGAAGTCACTTCTTAATATGCTTTTGTTTAAAGGTCTTAAGAGAACTTTGATGCCACAATAATGAACATATTTTAAACAGCAAAACAAACTATTACTATATCTGCAGTATAGTCTGCAAGATACTTTTGTGCTTGATTTTGTTCTATGTGATTCTTAAAACACATTTTGGAATCAGTTCATGAAAAGAATGATCATATACTTATCATTTTAGGGCATTCACATACTTTTTTTTTTTAACTTTAAGAGTTATGTGTGTAGAGTTTTAGACCACAGAAAAAACACTAAGAAAGGTTTTGAATTTGGATGCATTTCCACCTTTTTTTTTTTTTAAATAAAAACAAGTTTCCATAATTTTTTGAAGTCCCTTTCACCCTTACATTTCTCTAATTCAATTCAAGGAATTGTTGTAGGGTACAGCATGAAAACTCTCACAAAGATCCAGATGGAAAATACATCTCAGTCTGCTTTCTATTCTTGTATAGTTTTTGACTTTTTAACAGTGGGTGGGCAGAACTCTGAGAATTTGGCACCTGCATGTACACAGTGTGTAAAGTTACCAATCTGGCTAAACTATGCTGACCAGGAATGTCCTAAAATACTGTGACAAAAATGATTTTTTCTATACTATATACACATCTAGCTTCTTCTTAGGTTCTGTACATTGCACGTGGTTTCTAACGGGTCCAAAATACCAGAGGAAATAAGTGCTTATCTGTCAAAGAGTCAGGAAAACAAAACAACAAAGGTAGAAGGGATTTAAAAAAAAAAACAAAACATTCTTTTGCTGTGCTACCCCCAACTGAGAAGAACTTGGTGCTTCCTCTTATTCCCAGCTGTTTCTAGTGCATTTGGCTTTAATCAGGTGCAGAGCAGGAACTCAACATCCTGTTGCCTTGTTCTGATTAGGAGGAGTCAAATTCTACAAATTGGCAGATTTCTTCTTTTAGTGTTCTTTATTTGATGAATCATTTGCTTTAAACTAGTTGAAAAGGCTATTAGAGAAGCGGCAGACCCAGCTTGTTGCTATTTTCAAGTCTATTTTTAACTTCCACTCTGAAGACCAGAATGCAGATCCTCTTCATCTTCAGGACCTACAAGTTAACAGTCTTGTTAAAATAATGGCACAAAGCAACTACACGGTGAAAAATCTTTATTCACTTATTAAAAGAGAACAAAAACCTAAGAAAAAGGTGCCATCTTGGGATACCATATTTATTTTCTCTGTAACCTCCATTTCAAATTATTTCAGTTTAAAAAGACAAAACATGGACTCTTTTTTTTTTAAATACCACCCTTGCAAACTCCACTTGGGATCTGACAGTCATGCTTTTACATCCTTCATGTCCACACCACAAGGGCACCAATCCGTCATGAAGATAAACAGGAAAAGGGTACACAAGTCTTCCTGTGTACCACACGTGGTACATAAAAATCAACAATATATTTTTACTTTACTTACTATTAGACTTTTATACTGGAGGAGCTCAATTTTTTTTTTCAAAACCGAAGTATTATCCCCATTTTACACAGGGGGAAACCGAGGCACAGATTTTTTTTTTTTAAATATTGTTAATGAATTGCATAAAGTTACCCCGAAAATCAGTTGCAAGAGACGGAAACACAAGCCCGGGTCTTCTGACTCGCAGTGCTTTAACTACTAGACCATGCTTATGGCAAGTATGTGGGGAGGAGAAACCTGACATTACAAGAGGTGAGTGTAAAATAAATCAGAAGAGAAAAACAAAGATAATCAATGGTGCATTATAGGAATCCAAAACATATAATAACTACTTAAAAAAGAATGTTTTGCAACTTTACTATCTTTATTGCTGGGTTTATAAACTTGTAATGGTCTCTCTGCAAGTACATCACAAATCTAATGTTGCTACAGGGACTCGTTATGATTACCAGTGTAAAAAAAACCCTCCTACTCAAACAACTCCAACTTGAGACACCTGTGACAAAAAAAATTCTGCATACATTGAAAATGGGCAATTTCAAAGAATTGTAGAGACCAATAATTCTGTACTGTAATATCATTAGTTTATTTTTCATTGCTTAGGTGAGAAAAATCCATATATAGGAGAATTTCATTTTCATAATAGGCTGAACTGTGTAGTCTTGGGTTAGGCAAAAGTCCCACTGAGGTCAATCCCAAGTGAGGCTTGCAAGATTTAGCCCAATTAAAAGATGTAATGAATAAATACTGAATTAATTTTGAATTTCCTTGAGGTTTTGTTTGTTTTTGCTACAGTATTAACATTATTTAAAGTTAGATTTATTTATCTCACATTAACCTTATTTTTCATTAATTTTTAAAGAGTAACATTTACTCTTTTCTTTCAAAGGGTACACTTCATTTTCAGTGATTTGGCAAACAAAATATATCTTAAATGTAAAATGCTCTTAATTTGAAAAATTCCTTTTGATCTGTCATATATATAAAAAACCAAGAATAATTACACCACTGTTCAATTTCAAAATCTGTCAAGTATGCTTGGTAGGGTGTGCTGGTGTTTTGGCATTTTTACAAAAATCTACACAAATATAGAATGACATGGACTCTTAGTTGCAAGTGAAAAGCTTTTCTTTCCTAACATTTTCACAGAGGTTGAAATATAAAAGATTTTGTTAATTTGCATTTCTTTTTACCATTTTAACATGACAATGTGGCATATGATTAAAATGGATAGTCTTAATATTTTGATTCAGCTTGATTTTACTACTTTTACTAAAACTTTATAATTCTTGTTTATAATTCTTTTTTCTCTATGAATTTTCTTTGCTAGCTTAAAAAGAAAAAAAAAAGAGTATGTTAAGCCAGGTTTTTTAATAGATGGATAATTTATCCAACAGATCAGATAGGTATTCCTTTAACCCCTTCCCCCACCCCACATGATTAAGTACACTATTAAAATATGCACTGATGGGGAGCAGAATGAATGTAATTTCCAGGGTCAGCACAAGCTACTTGCTATATACATTCCTCTCTTAATGTACCAAGTTTTTTTTTTAAAAATTGGTTTCTTTGAGCCCAGACAGCAGACTGTATCCTTATATCCCAGAGCATCAAGGTAATAGTTCATAATGATTCTTAAGGCTTTTTTTTTTTAAAGTAGGAAAACTCATTTTTATGATCATGCTCAAATTCAAACTTGGTACTGTACATGGCTGACAGAAATCAGGACTTCAGCTCAGCCAGTCTCTGAGTAACCTAACGATCCTTTAAAATAATAGCATAGAGCAACAACGCTGCGAAAAATCCGTAACCACCTATTTGATATTAAAAGAGCACAAAAACTTAAGCTAAAGGTTCCATCGTGGGCAACATTTTATTTCCTTTCAGCCTAATGAGCACAGCTGTAGTAGTTTGCCTGATTGGCTATGCCACCAGATTGGTTAGAAGAGTAGGCAGGTTGCTCTTAAAACTAGCAGCCAGGATACAATTGTGCATGTCCTGGTCTCAGACACATACGTGGAACGCCATTATGTCAAAGAAGTTTCAGATGTGGTATAATTAGATCCACAAACCTAATTTTAAAAACATTTTAAAAATCTGCTCTAAATTAGAAACAAAAGGTTCTTACATTTTCTGATTTGTTAAACATAAAATGTACTAAAAATACCAAGCAATGTATTTTCCGGCTGCATATATAAGCTGCTAAAAACGGAAGTTTATTCTATAAGTTCTGATATAGGCTTCACTATACAAGCCCAATTGACCCCAATGCTGTGAACACTTAGCTGTATGCTCATCTTTAAGCTCATGAATAGTCTCATTGAAGCCAATGGAACTATGCACACACTTATGGCTAAGCACATACACTAGTGTTTGCAGCATTAGTGCCTTAGTATTACTTTCATACATGTACAAAACAGCCGATCCAAATACTACATAAATTCACGCACCCAGTTTATCCCATACTGCACAAATTGCCCAATAGTAGATAACACATGAAGGCAATTTAGATGGTCTTTACTCATCTAATTTGCAGATGATCTGCCTTTTTCCTTCTTCATATTACAAAAAAATAAAAAATAAAAGTGGAAAAAAAATGAAAAAACCTTTTATACCTTCAGTAAATGTTTAAGGTGAAAATATTCATATACAGCTGCAGAAGGAAACCATTGGAACTTGTTTAATTAAAAATATAAATATTCTTATTTTTCTAATAAGAGCTGTAGACATACAGGTTCTTCTGGCATGCGTTCTCATGTCCATTTGCTTAGGAGACTGAACACCCAAGCAGTGAGAATGTCTTGCCCTCCCCCTTTTCCTCCTTCCCCCCACTCTCCTAGAGCAGACCATTCCAAGAGTGTTAAGGTCATTAACCAGCTGGCTTTTGCGCACACGCGCACACACACACAAAGCAAGCAAGATCTAACAACATAGCTGCCTGAACAGTGTCTTATTTTGAGAGATGAGAATGAGGGAGGGGAAACCAGTTTCCTTTACTGCCAGTACCTTAATTTTAACCCCTGAACAAACACCCACTCACACTTCATAAAAAACACACCCACACTGCAGTTAATAGCACAAAATCCTTCACTGACTTCAGTAGGGTCAGGATTTCACCCACAATTTATAAAGCTAACCACCAGGTCATAATGCGTCTTTGGAACTTGAGCAAGCAGGAGATGGCCATTCTTTATGGCTGGGTGGTAAGAGCAACTTTAGTGAATACCTTACTTCAGACTATCACCTATGCAAGTATGATGTATTTGCACATGACACAGAAACCTGATATACTGAACTTTCGAATCTTCAAACCTGCACTGGAGGTGCAACAGGTATACTGAAAGTTCTTAATGAGTTCAGCTTGGGGAGTTTTTAAAGAATTCATTTATTAAGCAGTGGCTGGGACCCAGGGAACTGAATGCAGTTCCCAGCTCTGCCACTGACTTCCTGTGTGACTTTGGGCAATTCATTTTGGGAGCTATCTGGGCCCCTCTGAATGCAGAGGCAAAAATTCCATTGACTTCAGTGGGTGCAGGATTTCACCTTAATCTCTGTGACTCAGTTCTCCATCTGTAACATGGGGACAGTATTTCCTTTCTTCCACCCCTTGTTCATCATTTCTCTTTATGACACAAAATAACTCTTACTACGCATACACACTGACTTGCATGATGGGTCCCAAACAGGACTGGGACCCTACTGTAATAAAAATAATATATAATAAAACAGCTAACATTTAAGTTTTTGTGTACAAAATTTATAGTTTTATTCATGATGCACATATTACTTGGTTTTAAACAAAACTGAAGAAATCTGTCAGATCAATTTACAGGAAGGCTGTGTCTACACTGGAACTCTCCTGCGGACAAAGCTACCACCGCTCGTTGGGGGTGGAAGATTTATGTTGGCAGGAGAGCTCGCTCCTGCCGACAAACAGTGGCTATACTGCATGCCTTTAATGGCACAGCTGTGTCGCTAAAAGGTGTTTAGCCAAATTGACAGCACAAATTAAAGCTGTCCCTCAAAGACTGAACTATCGGTCGCTAACGAAGGTAAAAGAGCAACCACGTGATCTGTCCTTCAGACTTCTTGGTGTGAGTGGACACACGGCTCCTCCATAGCTGCTGCTACATCTGCCCATGCACACCAAGAGGTCTGAGGTTAATGCCTTTTGTTTCCAAACTCCGCTAACAGTCAGCAGGCTGTAATTGCCACTTTTCTTTTCCTCAGACCGCTGGTATCACTTTCCCAGCCACAGTGTACGTACCTTCTGCGCAATAAATATGACAAGTTGCTTTTGGAAGAGACACTGTGGATTTAATGAACTGAAGGCTAAAGATTCTCAGTAATCACTCAAATTCAAAGTCATGCAAAAACCTGTTCTGCAATGTATCCTGAGCCAAACAATTCTAAACTCAAAATAAATGGCAAGTTTTAATTTTCCATCAAGTCATTCATTCATAATTGTATTTCAGTTCGACAGACACATTTACTTGGAGAAACAATATAACAGTGTTTCTCAAACTGGGGCCACTGCTTGTGTAGGGAAAGCCCCTGGCGGGCCGGCGCAGGCCGAGGGACGTACTGGCCACCACTTCCAGCAGCTCCCATTGACCTGGAGCAGCGAACCGCAGCTAGTGGGAGCCAGGATCGGCCAGACCTGCGGACGAGGCAGGTAAACAAACCGGCCCGGCCTGCCAGGGGCTTTCCCTACACAAGCGGCGGCCCCAGTTTGAGAAACACTGGTTCATAAGATATCGGTTTATTTGGGGATTCTTTTATTATTAATGCTTTTTCTCTGATTAAGCCATAAATTGACCCCAGATCATATATACATGAACTGGAGCCTTGGGGTAATTGATTATTGCTTATGATTTTTAGTACTGTAGTGCCTGAAGGCTCCAATCAAGATCAGAGCCTCACTGTATTGTGCCATACGCTAAACATAGTAAGAACTATGCTTACAATCTACATAGCCAAGCCAATTGCCAAGACAGACAAAAGGTGGGAGAAAGGGAGTATTATCATATCTCTTTTACAGATGGAAAACTGAGGCATGAGAGATTAAGTGGCTTGCCAAAAACTAAGTTCTTTGGGGCAGAGACTGTCAATTATTATATGCATGTACATTGCCTAGGACAACGGAGCTCCAAGCTGGTTGAGGCTGCTAGGTGCTATCTCAATATCAATAAATAATAAAAATCACACAGGAAGCCTGTGGCAGAGCTAGGAACTGAACCCAGATCTCTGGAGTCTCAGTCCAGTGCCTTCACCACGAGAGCATCCCTTCCATTAAGTTTAAAGGATAAATGTGCTGCTCTGTTGCAAGTGGCCTACTGCGGACTCATTGGGTTTACTGTTTCACAAGCTAGAACTAGCCATATTTTTCTGCTGATTACCCTGTGTGGTCCTAAATAAATGATACTGTAGTATGAGTTATTGTACACCGCATACAGGCACCTCTGTTTCACAATAAAAGACTTTTTGCAACTAAGTTTCTGAACCTGCAATGACTTATGCACACGGGGAGTCCCACAGAAGTTGGGATCACTTGCAGTATGTAAAGATACGCACTAGGTAAACTATTGCACTAGGATCCCCTGTGCAGGCCATTCATCCATCTTAGTTAAGTCAATGGAACCCACATGAGTGGGGAGGTCTGCATTAGCAGATCCCCAATTCAGGGTAGGACCTTTGAACACGAAAGGATTCACAAATTGTTCAGAAATAAACTATATAGTGATAATAAAAAGATTAAAAACAGAGTTCCTGCCATCAATGGCTAATTCTTGAAAAGGGTTGAAAGACATTATACCTGTTGATGAAAACAGGTCTAGAGTGTTCAAGTACCAATATTCAAGTTTCTTTGAAGCACATAACTATTCATTTCAAAACAAGAAAGCCCATGAATTGCCTACAGTTCCAAACGAAAAGTATTGTTGTAACTGACTTTTCCTGGTTATATATTGAAAAAAAAAATTCTGGTTCTTGAGACAAAGGAGTTCACATGAAGTACCTCAGAGGAGGGTTAGCATTCCCCTCTGAAATACCTGGTGCCAGGATAAAAATAGAAACATTAACTAACTCATTATGGAGTTACAGCTTACACAAGTATCCAAGGGCAGAATTTGGCTTCAAGACACCGTCAAAGCCTCATGAACTTTTTCTATATTTCCTTTTCCTTCACTGCTGACTACTAAGGTACAGTAAATAGGAACGACCTCCTTTATAATCACCTACCTTCTCCTGTCTATTCATTCAATAATGCCACAGTCACAGGAATGAAGTGTGAAGTCAACTGTTTGTGGCATTGCTACGTAAATCAAGGAAGAGGAGTTTTTAACATAAAAGGTAAAAAAAAGTTCTCTTTAAACACAGCTCTTTAATCAGTGAAAAATCAAAGATACTAAAAAGAACAGTATGGGTACACTATAGGATATATTGATTTCAGCTGGTCTCTGAAGAGAGAGATAGAGACTGTGATACAGATCAGGGTGTTGTCAGGGTAATGGTATTTGATTATGTATTGCTGCTGTCCGATAGGAGGCACATGTTGACTATATTGCATTTTGTTATTTCGCATAACTTGCAGAGGTTGTGTTTGGGTGCCTTTTATTAATTCTAAACCAAGAGGAAATAAAGAAGTACAATATTGTATTTGCATGACAGATTTTAAAAGATTTAAACAAAATTTTGTGTTGTTTTTTTTAAAATTTGCCTGAGCAGAGATTGTCTGAGACTCAACAACAAGAACCTTGTTAAATATTATATTATTCCTTGGAACTCATTTCATCCAATACTATACAAAAAGGAACCAGGCATTCTACTGAGCTTTCATTTACGCTTTATAATAGGAAAATGTGACACATTTCCAAATTTAATTACAAAAAACTTTTTCTTTTCCTAGGACATCTCATGTAACTATAATGAACACAGAGTCGTGGACTAAACAATGCAACTTAGTAGCACAGGACAAAAGGTCATTTGGAAGGGATGTGCCTTTAAGAGCTTACAAAGGCTTGGTCCTCACTCCTGTATTAAAAGAGGAAGCATATCTCAGTAACGGAAGGATGCCCACTTTAAATAAGGAAATGAGTTTGCAGGATGTACACATGCTGCTTTCTATTAATGATAAGCAAAGTCTACAGAAAAGAGCAGTAGACTGCTTTAGCTTTGGCAAATGAAGCCTTCTTGTGGACTACCTGTGAAGAACTTCTAAAATAAACAGACTGCAAATAAATGTCCTCTACTATTTTTCTTGACTGATTGATGTTTGCATAATGGAGGTTAGCAAATACTGATTACTATATTTCACAGACAAGAGCTATAATTACTGACTAATAATCTTATATGAAGGCCAAAGAATGACAGGTAGTGGTTTGGGGTGCCAAAGAGGTTGTTTAAAATGCTTCAAGTGTTCTTGAGCAAGCTAGACTCCTTATTCAAAACTACTAGATTGTATGTAAGGTCATCTGAGACTATAACACTAATCTATTCAAGCTTGATAAATGTCACTAAATTATTGATTTATTGTTATTCGCTGTTACATTCTTTAGACTTCGTGCATAACTGTAGTAAAAAAAGGATTCTGCAATGCACCATGGAAGTGTTCATTTAATAACTGATAGTAAATGTTAAATAAAAATAAAAACCACTGACTGCTTTGTCATAGTCTCATTTTATTCCTAAACTTTCAGTTTCCCCCATGATTAAACGTAATTAGAGGTTAATGTGCATACATACATCAGGTATAATCCCAGTCAAATAACTTTGTTAAGACAGAGAGGACAACCCTCACAAGAAACCCAAACACCTGAAAGAATGAAAATTCACAGTTTAAGTTACCCAAAAACTAATTTAACCCTGCCCCTTTGCAATCCCAAGATCCAACCCTCTCTTCTATGTTTATATTATAACTACTTATAAAATGTGTTTATTTTGGATCAAATGATTTTTCTAGGAACTTTAAGGAGACCACAGCGTCTGGTTTAAAATTGATTTTATATCTAAATTCTAGACTTGCTAACTCAGTGTCGAATGACTCTTGCATTACTGGTTGCATGTAGGATTGGGCCCTATGATTCTGTGATCGAGCAGTTTTGAGAGGTGGTGAGCAGAGCACAGTAAGCACTGTAACAACTGCTGAGCCTGCTAAAAGAAGGTATGTCAGCAAACCTTGTATACAGAGTGAAATTCACCTCTTTGCAGCAGGTCAGAACAAGGGCTATATTCCTCTTATATCACAATTTAAACCCTATTTTGAGGCCTTCAGTGTGACTTCATTGGACCTTCTGCTGGTCCTGTAAACAGGCATGAATTTTTACCCACCACACAGAGCAGTTACTAAAGCACAGGTCAAATCACTGTGGCATGGATCTGGAAGGACCTGGTGCATCAAAGCAGCTGTAATCTTTACATGTTCCTGTCCACAATGATAGAGCACAAGATGGGATGATACAATGTATATTGTTCACAGTTGGTGCATTTCCACCACTGGTAACAACATCCATGTGCTTTTTTTGCTCATGGTTGTGGGAAATTTTGTTGCTGGTGCCAACTGTTAATACTATTGGTGACAACAACTTTTTAGCCCAATCTACACTGACTCAAATGTTATGTGAAAGGTTTTTTGGTTTTTAAAAAAAATTATTTTACTAAAATTATATAAACATCTAATTCCAAAATACAAAAGAGTTGTTGTAGCAAAACTACGTGCACCTCTAAAGTTGTGGATGTGTCAACATTTCCATTATGAACTCCTGTTTTATAATTCAGCTGTACAAATTTGCTTTTAGTCTGAAATTTGGCATACAAATCTCAGTGTAAAAACATTTTTTTTTTAATTCTCTAAAAAGTTAGTGTTAAGTTACATACGCCTTTTAAAAAGTCACTGGGATAAAACTCTTTCAGGTGGAGAGCAAGAAAGAAATTAAAACTGGCCAAGCAATTTCATTTACAAACATAGCTTGACACTTTTTTTCAGCCAAACATTTAAAAGTATTTTCAGCAAGCAGACTTTATGCACATGCATGACTACCAAATGAATATGAATAGACCACAACAGCTCCCAAGAGTTGTTACCGTCTATTGGGTCAATAATAACAACAACAACTGAGAAGGATTTAACAATCAGGACCATAATGGCCCCATTACTTTCTGATGGGTAAATAATACATGTTTTCTAAACCACAATACATGCCAAAATCTGTGTTTGCCTTACAGGCTGTAAAGGATCCAAATAAACCAATAGGATTTATCAGGCAAATAATACGTTTATGGAAGCAAAATATATGTTTGACTAAGCAAATAATGCACTTAAAAATCAACTGAAAGATGAACTAAGAAGATGACTTTCAACACACACATATTTACAGGGATCTCTGAAACTGATGAGGTGCCTCTGTAAGGAAAAGAAGTTTTCAAGTAACTAAAAACAAAACCAAGAAAATTTTAAAGATAACGGTTCTTTTAATGGCCACTTTTTACAAAACTACCTGAACTGCCAACTCCGTTTCAATCCTTATGTTCTTATAGTCAAAACTACTGCAAATTGTGGATACAAAAACAACTATAGATGTTACAACCCTTCAGGGTTCTAAATGCTGTCACATTCTTCAAGTGAACTGCATTTCATAGGACATCCTGTTTTAAGGCATTCTCCTAACCATGTCCCAGCATGCTTCTGAACTTAGCTAATGTTGATTTTACGCTGTCTGATCTCCTCTAATACTATCACTTTCCGCTCTGCTTTGCCTGAAGCATGTGAGCAAAGCTAGGAGGGAAGCATTCACTGAAAGAAAAAGAACCTACTGACGGAAAAATCATGAACAGTGCTCCCATGCTGTGATGGGTGGAAGAGAAATAAGACACAAAAGGCTGGTCTACACTAAGTCATTAAATTGACATTCCCAGCATTAAGTCGAATTTATAATGTGCGTGTCTACATTAAGAGCCCTTCCTGCCAACCTAAAGGGCTTTTAAAATCGACGCCTGTACTCCATCTCAATGAGAGGGGTAGTGCTAGATTCGACCTTCACGGGTCAAATTAAGGTAGTGTAGCCTCAGCACAGTTTATTTCGACTTGTTTGGCCTCTGGGAGGTGTCCCAGAGTGCTCCAATGTGTCCGCTCTGGACAGCGCTTTCAACTCGACTGTACTTCAGCCAGGTAAACAGGAAAAGCCCCGGGAACTTTGAATTTCATTTCCTGTTTGATCAGCGTGGAGAGCTCACCACCACAGCTGACCATGGCTGCCCCGGTATGCAAACGCGCTCCAGCGTGGAGCATATAGGAGACACTAGATCTGACTGCTGTGTGGGGAGAAGCGTCTGTGCAGGCAGAGTTCCAAACCAGCAGAAGAAATGCTGACATCTATGCCAAAACTGCACAAGGCATTGGGGGAAAAGGGACACCAGGGACACACAGCAGCGTCATGTGAAAATAAAGGAGCTCCGGCAAGCGTACCAGAAGACAAGGGAGGCAAATAGTCGCTCTGGTGCTGACCCACAGACATGCTGCTTTTATGAGCAGCTGCATGTGATTCTAGGCAGGGACCCCACCAGTACCCCAACACTCTCTGTGGATACCTCCCAGGGGCCCCAGGCGGCCATGGGCAACAACGAGGAGGACATTGTTGATGAGGAAGAGGAGGAGAATGCACAGCAGGCAAGCGGAGGATCCATTCTCCCGAACAGCCAGGACCTTTTCCTAACTCTGGGGCCAAGGAACCACTGGTGCAGGACTGTGATGGTGGAGAAGGCACCTCTGGTGAGTGCACACTTGTAATGACGCTATAGGGGTTAAATGCAATTGTGGTTACTGTTTAATTTGAGGTAGACAATCAGGATACAGTGGCAGGCAGTGCAGCCAGGCAAAGGGTGCTCCCCGGAAAAAAGACGGTTACTCACCGTTGTAACTGTTGTTCTTCGAGATGTGTTGCTCATATCCATTCCAGTTAGGTGTGTGCGTGCCGCGTGCACGCTCATCGGAAGATTTTTACCCTAGCAACACTCGGTGGGTCGGCTGGGCGCCCCCTGGAGTGGCGCTGCTATAGCGCCAGATATATACCCCTGCCGACCCATCTGCTCCTCAGTTCCTTCTTGCTGGCTACTCCAACAGTGGGGAAGGAGGGTGGGTCTGGAATGGATATGAGCAACACAGCTCGAAGAACAGTTACAACGGTGAGTAACCGTCTTTTCTTCTTCGAGTGATTGCTCATATGCATTCCAGTTAGGTGATTCCCAAGCCTTACCTAGGTGGTAGGGTCGAAGTGAGACATGGCAGAATGTAAGACTGCTGAGCCGAAGGCTGCATAGTCTCTGGGTTGTTGTACCAATGCGTAGTGGGAAACAAAGGTGTGAACTGAAGACCAGGTAGCCGCCCGACAGATTTCCTGGATGGGGATATGGGCCAGGAAGGCGGCAGAAGAGGCCTGTGCTCTTGTGGAGTGAGCAGTAAGGTGTCTAGCCTGAACGTGAGCGAGCTCGTAGCATGTCTTGATACAGGATGTCACCCAAGACGAGATCCTCTGGGACGAGACTGGCATGCCCTTCATTCGGTCCGCCACTGCCACAAAGAGCTGGGGCGAATGTCGAAAGGGTTTCGTCCGCTCTATATAAAAGGCTAGAGCCCTACAGACGTCCAAAGTATGAAGGTGCTGTTCCCGGCAGGATGAGTGCGGTTTCGGGAAGAAAACCGGGGGGAAGATGCTCTGGTTTACATGAAAAGCAGACACCACCTTGGGGAGGAAGGAGGGGTGTGGTCGGAGGTGCACCTTGTCTTTGTGGAAGATCGTATAAGGCGGTCCCGCTGTCAGGGCGCGGAGTTTTGAGACTCGCCTCGCCTAAGTGATAGCGATGAGGAAGGCCGTCTTCCAAGAGAGATATAAAAGGGAACACGTGGCCATAGGCTCGAAAGGGGGCCCCATAAGTTTGGCTAAGACCAGGTTTAAGTCCCAGGTAGGGGCCGGGTGCCAGATCTGTGGGTACAACCATTCTAGTCCCTTAAGGAACCGGGAAACCATCTGGTTAGAAAAAATAGAACGGCCACCCTCACTGGGTCGGAAGGCCGAGATGGCTGCCAGGTGCACCTTTAAGGAGGAGACCGCAAGGCCCTGCTCCTTGAGGGACCAAAGGTAGTCCAATATCTTTGGGATAGACACCGGATGAGGATCGCAGCCGTTCTGATTGCACCAGAGGGCGAAACGCTTCCACTTGGCGAGGTAAGTCGACCTAGTGGAAGGTTTCCTGCTCCCTAGAAGCACATGCTGTACTGCAGCAGAACGACTCCACTCCGCCTGAGTCAGCCACGCAGAAGCCATGCCGTGAGGTGAAGGGACTGCAGGTCCGGGTGGTGAAGCCTGCCCAAGTCCTGCGTTATGAGATCCGGCAGGGGAATTGGCTCCACCACTGATAGGTCGAACAGCAGGGTGTACCAATGCTGCCTCGGCCATGCTGGAGCAATGAGAATAAGGTTGGCTCTGTCCCTCCGGAGCTTGAGCAGCACTCTGTGAATGAGGGGAAACAGTGGAAAGGCATAAAACAGGTGTCTCGTCCACGGGAGGAGAAAGGCGTCTGAGAGGGAGCCCGGGGAGCGTCCCTGGTAGGAGCAGAACACGTGGCATTTCCTGTTTCTCTGGAGGCAAAGAGGTCTACTCGGGGAAAGCCCCACCTCCAGAAAACTGTATGGATGACATCGGGACGGATCGACCATTCGTGAGACAGGAATGACCTGCTGAGGCAATCTGCCAGGGTGTTCTGTACTCCTGGGAGAAAGGACACTACTAAATGAATAGAGTGGACTATGCAGAAGTCCCACAGTTGGATGGCTTATTGACAAAGTAGGGAGGAACACGCCCCGCCCCACTTGTTTATGTAGAACATTGTCGTCGTGTTGTCCGTGAACACGGACACACAGCGGCCTTGTAGATGGACTCGAAACGTCTGGCACACCAGGCGGACTGCCCTCAGCTCCTTGACGTTGATATGTAAGGCCAGCTCGTGGGGTGACCAGAGGCCTAGAGTGTGTAGGTTCCCGAGGTGGGCACCCCAACCCAAAGATGATGCGTCTGTGGTCAGTGCTATGGAGGGTTGGGGAGGGTGGAACGGTACCTCTGCGCAAACCACCGCGGGATCTAACCACCAATTGAGGGAGTCGAGGACTGTCCCGGGAATCATGACCACCGAGTCTATATTGTCCCTGTGCAGGCGGTATAGTGATGTGAGCCATGTTTGGAAACGCTGAAGCCGGAGTTTCGCATACAGGGTCACGAAAGTGCATGAGGCCATGTGACCTAGTAGGCTGAGGCAGGTGTGCACTGACGTTGTTGGGAAGGTTTGGAAGCTTTGAATGATCGAAGACATGGCCTGAAACCGAGGCAGAGGGAGGCAGGCCCTGGCCAGATTGGAGTCCAGAACTGCTCCGATAAATTCTATCCGCTGCGTTGGAGTCAATGTAGACTTTTCGGCGTTGACCATAAGGCCTAGCCTGCCGAAGAGGTCTGTGACTACGCGCATGTGCTGAGACACCTGCAGTTGGGAAGTCCCGCGAACCAGCCAGTCGTCGAGGTACGGGTAGACGTGTATTCGACGACGGCGGAGGGCTGCAGCGACCACAGCCATGCACTTGGTGAAGACCCTCGGTGCCGCAGAGAGGCCGAAGGGGAGCACCGTGAACTGGTAGTGCTGGTAGTTGATGACAAAGCGAAGGTAGCGTCGATGTGGCAGGTAAATGGCAATGTGGAAGTACGCGTCCGTCATATCGAGGGCAGCATACCAGTCTCCCGGATCCAGGGAAGGGATAATGGTCCCCAGTGTTACCATGCGGAACTTGAGTTTTACCATAAATCTGTTGAGCTCTCGCAGGTCTAGGATTGGTCGCAGACCTCCCTTTGCCTTGGGGATTAGGAAGTAGCGGGAATGAAACCCCCTGCCCCTCATGCCTTCTGGAACCTCCTCTATGGCACCCAAACTCAAGAGAGTCTCGACCCCTTGCAAGAGGAATTGCTCATGAGAGGGGTCCCTGAAGAGGGACGGGTAGAGTGGCTGGGAGGGAGGGGGAGAAACAAATTGGAGGTGGTATCCCGCTTCCACCGTGCGGAGGACCCAGCTGTCGGAGGTTATCTGGGACCAGGCAGGGAGGAAATGGGAGAGACGGTTGGAAAAAGATGGGGAAGGATCCGGTAGGGAAACTGGTGGGCCGTCCTCGGGCGTCCCATCAAAAGTTCTGCTTCGACCCCAAAGATGGTTTTGGGGGCGGTTGGGCTTGGTTTCCCTGGTTGCCCGATTGTCTGCGCCGGTTCACCCTGCCACGACGCCTTGTGTCTTGTCGCGGCCTGGGTTGATTATAGGGGTGGTACTGCTGGGGCCGGAAGGACCTACGTTGGGTTACCGGAGTGTGCATGCCCAACGAGCGCATTGTAATTCGGTTGTCCTTGAGGCTCTGCAGTCTTGGGTCGGTTTTCTCTGAAAAGAGACCCTGACCGTCAAAGGGCAAATCCTGAATCGTTTGCTGCAATTCAGGTGGGAGAGTCGAAGCTTGGAGCCAGGATATGCGCCTCATTGTTATGCCAGAGGCCAGGGTTCTGGCCGCCGACTCCGCTGAATCCAGGGAGGCCTGGAGGGCAGTTCTGGCTACTTTTTTACACTCTTCCAAAAGGGCCGTGAACTCTGTACGGGAGTCTTATGGCAGAAGCTCAGTGAACTTGCCTACAGACACCCCTGTATTAAAGCTGTAGCGGCTTAGAAGGGCCTGCTGGTTGGCCACCCTAAGTTGAAGGCCGCCAGCCGAGTAGATCTTACGGCATTAGAAGGTCCATGCGCTTTGCCTCCTTCGCCTTAGGAGCCAGCACTTGCTGGCCATGTCGTTCCCGTTCATTGACAGATTGAACTACCAGTGAGCAGGGAGGAGGGTGGGTGTACAGATATTCATAGCCCTTTGACGGGACCATGTATTTTCTTTCCACTCCCCGAGCCGTCGGTGGGATGGAGGCCGGGGACTGCCATATGGTATCGGCATTGTTTTGAATGGTACGTATGAACGGCAGGGCCACTCGGAGGGGGGCATCTGCCGTCAATATGTCCACCACTGGGTCCTCTACTTCTGCTACCTCCTCAACCGGCAGGTTCATATTTTGAGCTACCCTCCTCAACAAGTCCTGATGCGCCCGAAGGTCAATAGGAGGAGGACCCGAGGAGGATGTTCCTGCAACTGCCTCATCAGGTGAGGAGGAGGAGGAGAGGCCCGGTACCAAGGGGTCCTGTGGTGGGTCAGTGAGCGGCGGAGCAGCGTCTGCAACGAGAGGAGCTTCAGGTTCCTCAGAAGCAAGTGGTGCCTCGTCCGTGGTCGTGGGAGGAGGCCTGCTAACCGTGGCTTCTGGAGCTCGATGGTCAGAGGGGCCTGAGCGTTGAGCCGCGAATGGGGCACCTTGCACTTTGTGGTATGCCCACGGGGTCCAGAAAGCCCATTGAGGAGGGCCTTGGTCTTGGCCTTGAGGCTTGGACTGCTGGTATGCAGCACTGCCGGCGTGGGACGAGACGGATGGTTGTCTCGAAGGCCATGGCGGTGCCGAGAAGCCCTGGGACAGTGCCGCCGATTCAGCCGTTCGGTCCCGGGGCGGTACCGAGGAACGGTACCGGTCCTGTCGGTGCTGGGAGTGAGATCGGGACCATCTACCATGCCGGTGCCGGGAGGTCGGCCGGGATCTCAAGTCTCTATTGCAAGAACGGCTGCGGGACGTACGGTACCAAGAGCCGGATCGGTGCCGATAACGTCTGTCCGGCGACCGGGATCGTGATCGTCTCCGCGAGTACGACCGATACCGTGATGGAGAGCGGTACCGAGACTGCGAGCGGAGCCGGGATCGGGACCGGCGTGAGCGGGAACGTCTCCGAGATCGGGATCTGGAGTGACGTTTCTCTTGGTGGTCAGGGGAAGGAGGCCTCATTATGGCCGGCTTGCCAACTGACTTGACGACCCGCACCGGCGGCGCCGGGGGTTGAGGCTGTGTCGGCTCCATCAGCGCAATTAGCTCTCTTGCCGTCGAGAAAGTCTCGGGAGTTGAAGGGAGAGCTAGCTCAACCGCTGTGTGGACCAGGGAGCAGTGTGGTACCGGACTCAACGGCCCTTGCGGTGCCGGAGTCGACGGTGCCGCGCTAGGAGGAGCTTGGAGTTGCGGTGCCGGAGTTGGTGGTGCTGGAGTAGGTACCGGGGTTCGGCCTACGGGCCTGGACGTATGGTCCTTTTTGGAGGATGAAGTCGGCGCAGCCTTACATTTCCCCAAGGGGGAGAGGAAACGGTGCCGGGGAACCGGTGCTGGCTGTTGTCGGTGCCGGGCCTCGGTGCCGGAGTGAGTTGGTGCCGAAGGCACGCTCCTCACCGATGCAGACTGCTGGGCGGTCGGTGCCGGCGCCGCAGGGCTAAGTGCCGACTCCATTAGGAGCTGCTTTAAGTGAAAGTCACGCTCCTTCTTTGTTCTTGGCTTGAACGATTTGCAAATACGACACTTATCAGGAAGGTGAGACTCTCCTAAGCACTTCAGGCAAGACTCATGAGGGTCTCCAACCGGCATCAGCTTCTGGCAGGCCGAGCACGGCTTAAACCCCGGTGAACTATAACACTAACTACAACTAAACTAGTAAACTAACTCTAACTATACTAAAGTTGAACTATATACACAATAAAGTAGAAACAAGAGCGAGAAGCTAGGGTTGTGGAGGACAGCGATGCCGCACTCCACTGTTCCAACGACCGTCACAGGCGGTAAGAAGGAACTGAGGAGCAGATGGGTCGGCACGGGTATATATCTGGCACTATAGCGGCGCCACTCCAGGGGGCGCCCAGCCAACCCACCGAGTGTTGCTAGGGTAAAAATCTTCCGACGAGCGTGCACGCGGCGCGCACACACCTAACTGGAATGCATATGAGCAATCACTCGAAGAAGAAGCCTGTTTATGTGCCAAGAGTTTCCACACTAAAGAATGTCCCGGGTGTGCCCTCACACCGCCTACCCTTTTGTGTGTACTTACCATGCCTGCCTGCAAACCGAAATCTGCTGCCCAGCGCTCTGCCATGTGTTGTACCTCACTGGCAGGCTCTTCTTTTAAAACAAAATTAGGCCGAGTACCTCGGGGAATATATTTACTGCTGTGAATTGTTTCATTCATTGCAACAGTTAACCTTTTGCTTTCAAAAATGTATGCTTTTCCTTGCAGCTGCAACATTTTCTCTGGGTGCTTCCTCCACTCCAGCACAAAGGCTGTCCCAGATTAGAAGGCGAAAAAAGCGGACAAGAGAAGGCATGTTCTGTGATTTGATGCATTCCTCCGAGGCTGACAGGGCCCAGCTAAGTGCATGGAGGCTCACACTATCAGAGAGCATGTGCACCGACCAAGAAGGCAGGAAAGCAAGCAGGGAACAAGAGCATAACAATCAAGAGGAGATGTTGTGGCTTATGGGGGAGCAAACAGACATGCTGAAGTGTTTTGCTGAGGTGCAGGAAGGGCAGCTAGACCTTAGAGTCCCGCTGCACCCAATGATGAACCAGCTGCCCTCCTCACCAAGTTCTATATCCTCTTCTCCCAGATGTCCTATAATGCTGGGGTATAGGGGGAGTTCCACTATTCCTTGAACTCAGCTCCAGGGGATGGTTCATGGAGCAGAAAGCTCTCATTCCCACAGCTGTGATTGCTAGACAGTGACATTGTAATAAGCTATGTGTCCTTGCCCCTCCCTCCCTGTGTTATCAGGCCCTCACCTGGTTATCATTGCTATTCATTGCTGTCTCTGTTCAGTGTTTGTTAGCATAATAAAAATGCATGAATTGAGGACAAGAGGCTCTTTATTCACTGCGCACACTGTGGTTGGTGGGGGGTTTAGTTTACGGGGCAGTACATGCAAAAAAGGGGGCAGGTTGGTAAGGAACAACACAGAACTGTCACATCAGTGTTGGATCATTCATGAAACTGGTTTTCAAAGCCTCTCGGAGATGCAGTGCGCCTCTATGTGCTCTTCTTATTGCCCTGGTGTCTGGCTGCTCATAATTGGCAGCCAGGGGATCTGCCTTAACCCCACACCCCGGCAGAAACTTTTCCCCCTTACTTTCACAGATAGTATGTAGAATACAGCAAGCAGCAACAACAATAGGAATACTGCTTTCGCTGAGGTCTAACCTAGTGAGTAAACCGTGCCAGTGCCCCTTTAGATGTCCAAAGGCACATTCTACCACCATTCTGCACTTGCCCAGCCTATAGTTGAACTGCTCCTTATTGCTGTCCAGGCTGCCTGTGTATGGCTTCATGAGCCACTGGAGCAAGGGGTAGGCTGGGTCTCCAAGGATAACTATTGGCATTTCAACATCACCAACAGCAATTTTCCGGTCTGGGAAGAAAGTTCCTTCTTGCAGCTTTCTGAAGAGACCAGATCCTAAAGATGCGCACGTCATGTACCTTTCCCGATCACCCTATGTTGATGTCGGTGAAACGCCCCCTGTGATCCACTAGCGCTTGCAACACCATTAAGAAGTACCCCTTCTGGTTTATGTACTCTTTGACAAGTTGGTCTGGTGCCAAGATAGGGATGTGAGTTCTGTTTATCACCCCACCACAGTTAGGGAACCCCATTACAGCAAAGCTATCCACTATGTCCTGCATATTTCCCAGAGACACAACCCTTCTTAGCAGAAGTGAATTGATTGCCCTGGATACTCGGATCACAAGCATGTTTGTCATTGCTTTCACGGAGGGAAGAAGCAGCCAAGTGCATCATGGGGGACTGACGATATATACCCAAAACACCTCACGAAAATGTTTTTGTCCCATGAGGCATTGGGAGCCTAACCCAGAATTCCAATCGGCAGCAGGAACTGTGCGATAGCTGCCCACAGTGCATCGCTCCGTGAGTCGATGCTACCCGTGGTAATGGGGATGTGCTCCGCTGACAAAATATGCATAGTGGGGACATACACCATCGATTTTGTAAAATTGGAGGCTATAGGTTGACATTAATAAATTTGATCTAATTTTGTAGAGTAGACAAGCCCAAAGATGGGCAGGAGAGGAGCACAGAAAGTACCATGAGGAGGAAGGAACAAAATACCAAAAGGAAAGGAACCAATGGCAAGACAGAAGGGAATGAATGAAGGGAGAGAGAAAATGACACTAAAAGGAAAACAGGCAAGAGATAAAAAGTCCCACATTTCAGGAATCAAGGTTCTACATTGGGTGGATCTTTGCAGTGCTGGGACGCTGTGAGGCATGGTATCAATAGCTAACTGAAATAAGCTAAAAATGTACATTAAAATCTAACTAAAATGTTTTTAATAGCCCAACACTAAATATACTATATTTATTTTGGTTTTAAATGTCAGGGGGGTTCTATTTAATGTATATTAATTTA
The DNA here is from genome assembly GCF_016161935.1 of Mauremys reevesii. NCBI lineage: Eukaryota > Metazoa > Chordata > Testudines > Geoemydidae > Mauremys > Mauremys reevesii. The sequence continues at coordinate 168,972,652 of NC_052624.1, read as the reverse complement.
TTTCTGTTATTTATAGAACAGTGGAGGTGGACTTGGAGGATTTTTTTTGTTTTTTTCTCCCTATAGGCACGCTACATTCTAGGTATATCATGAAAGATACACATCCTAAACGTATCAGAGGGGTAGCCGTGTTAGTCTGGTTCTGTAGAAGCAGCAAAGAATCCTGTGGCACCTTCTAGACTAACAGACGTTTTGCAGCATGAACTTTCGTGGGTGAATACCCACTTCTTTGGATGCAAGTAGTGGAAATTTCCAGGGACAGGTATATATAAGCAAGCAAGAAGCAAGCTAGAGATAACGAGGTTAGATCAATCAGGGAGGATGAGGCCCTGTTCCAGCAGTTGAGGTGTGAAAACCAAGGGAGGAGAAACTGGTTCTGTAATTGGCAAGCCATTCACAGTCTTTATTTAATCCTGAGCTGATGGTGTCAAATTTGCAGATGAACTGGAGCTCAGCAGTTTCTCTTTGAAGTCTGGTCCTAAAGTTTTTTTGCTGCAGGATGGCCACCTTAAGATCTGCTATTGTGTGGCCAGGGAGGTTGAAGTGTTCTCCTACAGGTTTTTGTATATTGCCATTCCTAATGTCTGATTTGTGTCCATTTATCCTTTTCCTTAGAGACTGTCCAGTTTGGCCGATGTACATAGCAGAGGGGCATTGCCTGGCATATGATGGCATATATTACATTGGTGGATGTGCAGGTGAATGAACCGGTGATGGTGTGGCTGATCTGGTTAGGTCCTGTGATGGTGTTGCTGGTGTAGATATGTGGGCAGAGTTGGCATCGAGGTTTGTTGCATGGATTGGTTCCTGAGCTAGAGTTACTATGGTGCAGTGTGCAGTTGCTGGTGAGAATATGCTTCAGGTTGGCAGGTTGTCTGTGGGCGAGGACTGGCCTGCCACCCAAGGCCTGTGAAAGTGTGGGATCATTGTCCAGGATGGGTTGTAGATCCCTGATGATACGTTGGAGGGGTTTTAGCTCGGGACTGTATGTGATGGCCAGTGGAGTCACCTAACCAGATCAGCCACACCATCACCGGTTCATTCACCTGCACATCCACCAATGTAATATATGCCAGGCAATGCCCCTCTGCTATGTACATCGGCCAAACTGGACAGTCTCTAAGGAAAAGGATAAATGGACACAAATCAGACATTAGGAATGGCAATATACAAAAACCTGTAGGAGAACACTTCAACCTCCCTGGCCACACAATAGCAGATCTTAAGGTGGCCATCCTGCAGCAAAAAAACTTTAGGACCAGACTTCAAAGAGAAACTGCTGAGCTCCAGTTCATCTGCAAATTTGACACCATCAGCTCAGGATTAAACAAAGACTGTGAATGGCTTGCCAATTACAGAACCAGTTTCTCCTCCCTTGGTTTTCACACCTCAACTGCTAGAACAGGGCCTCATCCTCCCTGATTGATCTAACCTCGTTATCTCTAGCTTGCTTCTTGCTTGCTTATATATACCTGTCCCTGGAAATTTCCACTACTTGCATCCAAAGAAGTGGGTATTCACCCACGAAAGCTCATGCTGCAAAACGTCTGTTAGTCTATAAGGTGCCACAGGATTCTTTGCTGCTTCTACATCCTAAATGAAATCTGACAGGGCTACAGAATACTAGTTCTGGGGCTGACAGAAAGAAACAATCAGCAGTTAAATTTAAGAAGATAATCGAACAATGAAAAACATGAAAAAGCCCTACAAGGGAAGGCCAAAGGAAAAGGGTACACAAGATAACGTCCCAGAGCTCAACTTGAAAGGGGGCAACTGCAAGACTAATCAACGTAAGGCGGTTAAAGAAAAAACAAAAACAACCCTATAGTAGTTGGCAGTGGATTCTTTGTTATTTTTGTCCTGTGGCCCAGGTAAATCTTTACAGTCTTTCTGGAAAAAAAAAAGATTTATACTAAAGCGGGCCAAACATTTGAACACGACCTTTATTTAGTCACAGCAGCAGAATGTTCTGTTTCCCTTAGACTGTTTGGAGAGCACTTCCTAAAGGGAAGGTGGCAAAGTCTGCATCATTAGCGTGCATTTATTTTTAAAAGGAGTTCCTGTTGAATAAAGAATTTCTTTCATATTTTGCAGGGATGACAAAGTGCACATGATTCTTCGACAGGTACATAGTTACCATTGGTCTGCAAGTTAATGATAATCACTGAAACAATATGACCCGATAAATCTTCACTTGTTCATTCCTTCAGATGCAAAGGAAATTCTATAATCAATCCTGAGTTCCAGGAACAAAATTGAAACCTAATCTCTGCCATTCAATAATATGAAAAAGTACATTAAAACACTTGCATCCGACAAAGTGGGTATTCACCCACGAAAGCTCATGCTCCAAAACTTCTGTTAGTCTATAAGGTGCCACAGGATTCTTTGCTGCTTTTACATTAAAACAGAATCTTGCCTCTATTTACTACAACAAATATAAAGAAACTATGATCATTTTTAAGGGGAAGCAGTGTTTTCTCCCGTAACATCTCTCACACTTTCAGTATATTTTAAACCAATTACACTTTGGGAATTGTCACTGGTCTCCAAAGGATTGTGCTGCTAAGAGAAAGATGATACTGTTTTATTTCAATGAGCTTTTAACAACACATTTTAATTTAACAAACGCAGTATCATGCATGAGGAAAATCAACTTAAGCCCAGCCTCCCACATGTAGCCAACAAAGGAAATCAGCAAGACTCAATTAAGTGATGAAATAAAGCTGCTTTCTGAAAGATTTATGCTCCTTCTGTGGAGAGTCTTGATGATACCAAGGTGTTAATGAAATCAGTATTTCCTAGATAAAGATCTACACTGAATTTGTCTATGTAATACCAAGAATGTCTTTCAAAAGCAGTCATTCAGCAATACACCAGTTTTACAAAATATCCACTATTATAGACAATCATTTCAATGAACATTAATATGATACACCCCTACCCCAATATAACGCTGTCCTCGGGAGCCAAAAAAAAATCTTACTGTGTTATAGGTGAAACCGCGTTATAGTGAACTTGCTTTGATCCGCCAGAGTGCGAGCCCCCCCCCCCCCGAGTGCTGCTTTACCACATTATATCCGAATTCGTGTTATATCATGTCACGTTATATCGGGGTAGAGGTGTATTAGAAATAATTCAGAGAAAGGTATCTTAAAATGTTTGTTCAATAGATAATCTATGAAGCTAAGTATGATTACCATACAGAAGTGTAGGAATTCAGCAGCGAATTTCCAGGTTTAGCATAACAGACCTAGACTACTAAATAGCCAGTATTTTAAAAGTGGCCCTCAAATCTAATCTTTCTGGATTATCTTCCTTTACATGGTTCCCTTGCTCAGGACATATTCTTCAATGTTACGGAAATCTTCATTTAATGGAAATGCCATATGTCTATATTTATTTTTGGTGAAGATCACTAATCTTCTAGATCCAAGTGCTACCTGTATGACCACCTGACAAACTAATCAAACATTATACTGATCGCTGAAAAGTATAACTGTGTATGTTAATGTTCAACAGTGCAGTGGTCATAAAGAAACACTAAATACAATAGAGACGTAACCACACTGCCTAAGGTTAAAAGGCACAACTGGAAAGTTAAAGAATCTTCATTCTAGTCATCAGACCATTGAAAAAAAAATCACCAGCACATTGTTTGTCAAAACTGTAGATATTTACCTATCTCCTTGAGATGTTATTAATAAATGTTTGTAAAGTTATATGAAATTCTCAGAGGGAAGGTACTACAGAAATCCAAAGTCTGATTACCATACAATACCGGCTCTCTACCCAATCTGTGTTTACAAAATGATGGAAACTGCAGACATTCCTTCATAGGCAGTGAAGGGGAAGTTTTTTCCTTACAGGAAAGTCCTATACAGTTTAAAAGGGATTAAACCAAAAGATTCTATATACACTTAAAAGGCACTAAAGACATTATTATAATTGAGACCTTTCTGGTCTCTCCCACCAACAGAGGTTGGTCCAATAAAAGATACTACCTCACCCACCTTGTCTCTCTAATAACTTTTCTTGAAGTCCTTTAAACCAACTATGAGACTTTAATAGAAAAATAAAAATTCCCCAGGAAGGCAACTTTTCCATAAGTGGTGTTAAATCTCATATACTACAAGGGTCAAGACAGCACAGTAACTGAATGGGGGATTTCCGTAGGCCAGCTCTCAAATACTACAGGAACTGGTACTGAAAACTCACTCTGAAACTCTACTAAACCAATGTTTCAGGTTGGTCTTCAGTAGCAATGTGCTGATGGTGCCATTGTTCGAGTGTGATATCACTGAGGTCATAACCACTTATGGCCAGTAGAGATCTCAAGGCACGTTTTTGTACGAGATATATTAAAATCCAGCATCCTGGCCAAATTCCGTGTGTGTATTTCCATATTGTCTATCTTAACTCACCCTTTGGTTTTACTAGACTGTAGGTTTCTTCACTCTGTGTTCTAATCTGTTGTGTGGCTATTGGTGTATAATTCCACACAACGTGGTGTAAAACATGTACAAGGGATAGATAAAATGAGTCTAATGAATTCTTAATATGTAGCCTGCATATGAAATTTTTAAATTTGTAAAGTTTGGGATTCTTCTGGATAAAAGGTGCCAAAAGAATACTATTTATTATAAGGGAGAGAATAAAAAACACAGTAAAACCAAAGATCTCTCCCTCTTGCATGTTTCTTACTAGTTTGTTACGAAGGACAAATATGAAGAGGGAAGAGATTTTAGCTTGGATATCGAATTTACCTACATAAGTTCAAAGATGAATTTGTAACTCATAAATAGGTTTTGTGATACTTTTTTTTTAAAGGAGCATAAATAAATTGCATCAAGACTTCATCCATGTGTCCAACACAAATGTTAGTGTTTTTGTTCAATATTTTATTATATTCAAACATTCTTATAAGAAAAATTTCTCCCATAAAAAGTTTCAGAAAGTGGTATCACAGCATGAGACTAACCGTACCATCGAGAAGACAAAGAAAGCGTTTAGATGACAGAAGAATCATGATGTAGAAAATGTTTGTGGCAGTATAGCACTCATCTTCTCTAGGGATCCCTGTGGTGGGCAAGGTGAAGCAGAATACTGTAGCTTGCCAAAAAGCAGCAGTTTCAGCAACTGTACTCAACTCAGAGTTTTAAAAAAACTGCCAAGTTTTACAGATGTCAATGCCAAAGCAGGCCTCTTCACTGCCCGGCTGAAATTTGTGCTGGCAGAATGGCATTCCATTCCAACCAATGTCCATCTCTGATTATGTATTTCAGGAAGACTGGCAGAACTTTACAGCACACCTACCAGCCAGAGGCCAGCATCAAAGACAAGTAGACAGGGTGGGGAGAAGAGCAGCAGGGAGATGGGTGCACTAGCTGGTGAAAAATCACAGGCCTGTTGGCCATTTGTTAAGAATGGAGAGGGTACTGGGATTTTCCAGCCAGTTACCTTGACACTAATCAGGGGCTAACACTTTTGTATCAGTGTAAATATTCATGAATCCCCCTTTCCCAAATGGAGCTTGTTTTCTCTCTCTTTCCCTTCCCACTCCAGAATCTCTTGACTATTGGGTGGTCTTTTATTCCCCCTACCCCCTCTCTGCCAGCTGTTAATTTACCCCCTCACTCAGTCTCCGTTTTTAGGATTATCTAGCCAGAGGTGAAAGTGGGCCGGTATGGGCTGGCACGGCCTACTGGTAAGAAGTGGCCGCCGGTACCGGCCTGTACGCAGCCCACGTTAAAGCACTGCTGCGGCAGCACTTTAAGGTTTCTGCCCCTTTTGCACCCCCATCCGCAGGGCCACTGACGGGGGTGGGGGAGGGCAAAAGGGGCAACTGCCCCAGGGACAAGATTTAAAAGGGCCTGAGGCTCCCAGTCGTAGCTGCTGCTACCGCGAATCGCCGCTGGAGCCCCAGGCTGACCCCCTCCCAGCTCCACCCCTTCCACCCGAGGCCCCTTCCCTTCTGGGGGCTCGGAGCCAGAAGCCCGTACTGGTAAGTATTGTATCTTACTTTCACCTCTGAATCTAGTTCTGTGAATAGCTCAGTTGCCTGCGTAAAAATGTTGCTCACAGCTTTCCTGAAAAAAGAACAGGAGTAATTGTGGCACCTTAGAGACTAACAAATTTATTTGAACATAAGCTTTCGTGGGCTACAGCCCACTTTATTGGCTGCATAGAATGGAACATATAGTGAGGAGATATATATACACATACAGAGAACATGAAAAGGTGGGAGTTGTCCTACCAACTCTAAGAGAATTAAGAGAAAAAACTTTTGTAGTGATAATCAAGATAGCCCATTACAGACAGTTTGACAAGAGGTGTGAGAATACTTAACACGAAAGCTTATGCTCAAATAAATTTGTTAGTCTCTAAGGTGCCACAAGTACTCCTGTTCTTTTTGCGGATACAGACTAACAGAGCTGCTACTCTGAAAGCTTTCCTGAGCAACCTCACAACAAAACTAGCATAACTGTTAGTTTCACAGTTACCCACATAATTATGAATAGTAGCAGTGAAACTGATCATGTCTATTTCGCTGCTACTTCACTGAAGACAGCACTACATCAGCTTATCTTTACAGTCATGAGGACTAGACATTTTTAATAAAAACGTCAAAGCTGTAGAAATTGGGGCATGGGGCCTCCACATTTGTCAGTGAACTTTTCCCTCCATACTTGCCATTGGAATTTTTAAGCCCTGACTACCCCAGGGAGTACCTAACTATAATGGGCATTTATGTCCTTTACTTTTCATGGAATTCACAAAGGAGTGGCTAGCTTCCCCACAGAATGAAATGAAAAATGCTGGAGGAGAAGAAATAGCTAATTCAGAGAATGCTGAAGTTGCACCCGGAATTCCTCTCCTCTGTTGATTATTCTGCTTGTCAGCCCAGGGCACTTTTGACCAGACCCATCGATCGGGACCAGCAGGATACTATCTTTAAGTTATAATAAAAAGAATACGAAATAGTTTGATAATTATGTCATTATGATGCAGTGTGAGGCATATGACTGAAGTATTAGATAACAATATAAAATAGAATCCATTAAGGCGACAGCCTGTTTAGTTGGTAAGGATTCTGGGCTGCGTAGCTGTAATAATCACTAAAGCCTGCCAGGCAGAGATACTATGAATGAAATTAGTGATTTACATTGATGGGCATTTTAGTATTCATAAACACAGTAAATAGTACAGTAGACATTCTCTCTCTCTCTTCAAAAGTATATATGGTTAGTTTATCTTTGAATTATATTATATATATGATGGTGAAAGCACTCCTTAAAAATAAAAAAGCTTCAAGTTGTGCTTAGGTTCTTTTCCCTTGAAGGTTAAAGGAAACCAATATCAAATTTGAACAAGCCCCACAATACAATGCTGTTCTTGTCGGGAGCTCTGAATCAGCTCTGCAGTGCATAGTGTACATATTAAAAAACAGCTGTTTGGTGACAGACTGCTAGCTGGGAAGTTAAAGCTGAGTGAAGTGGTTAACCCACATCCCTTCCCCACTGATAAAGTGCTTTGATAAGCAGGCCATACTGGTGAAAACTAGCAACAGAGCCAGGACTGAGCCGCTTAGGAATGAATGTATGACTTGTTTGGTAGAAGCAGCCTGAACCTTTTGCCTAGTGCTCCTCAGTTGTTATTTTACCCCCTGATTCATTTTTGGTGTATTATCGTTTTTTTGTCTGCTTGCAGCAAAACCAATTCTTTGATATGTCAAAGCAATATCCTGTGCATATGGGAAATAAAAATATAAAACTCTGCTAAAAAAAATTCCCTTAGTATAACCTTTTATAAAAAGCGTTTTCCTCATCCAAAATGTTACCAGCAAGGCAGTGTTTAAAAAAAGATCTCTCCACTGAAATATGCTTGTCTGGCTCAACCACAAGCCAGCAACATATGGGCATAAATTTTTGCCTGTTTATTAACAAAAAGTAATTCAGAGTAAAAAGATTCTTTGTGATTAATTTTTGAGTATCACCAGAGCAGCTTTAGAAATAAATTCATTAATTAACTGCACATGTCATTTAGACATTTCCAAAAAAGCTATTAATATTTTAATAAATATTAAACTCTAGGAGTTTGTCCCCAAGTTATATATCTATATATATGTTTAAAGGCCACTAGTATAAAAATGTTTGTGTCTTACCATGCCATGTATTTAAATCATTTGAAAAGCAGATTATAAATAAAGATTACCATTCCACAAATGGAATGGGGTCAAATTTCAATACAGTGCAATTGGTAGAAGGTGTTGGAAATATTTCCTTCACAGTATGCTGAAAGTTTATCTCAGTAGGAAAATATGCTGGTCCATTTTTAATATTTCATTGATAATAAAGTCTTCATCCTGCAGTTGCTCTGGCACTTCTATTGCAGCCAACAGGAATTGGACGTGGAAGAATCAAAGTGGCTGTTACTTGCCCAGATAATTCTGAAGAACAGCATACAATAAAATAGGTGGTTTTATGTCCATACACATATTAGTTTCACAATGGAGTCAGGCATGTTGGCAAGATAGAAGACTTCAAAGCTTCAAAGTTTTAGTCAATACAATCTTTTTAAGTTAAATTTTCCAGTTAAATGTTGACCAGTCTACAAAAGAAATAACGTTTTAATGTGAAGTCAGCTAGAAAGTTTTAGAAATAATAATTTACAGTTTTCTCAAAAAAGTACAAGATGTTTGTTTCCCATACTTCAGTGCACTATTGCACTGTTAACTTCATCAGATATGTGCTGCTTCTGTTTGCCTTTAACCAAACTAAAAAAATCAATACACAACTACTGTATTTAGGTCCTTCAGAAGAAATAACTTACAATCTTTCCACCAATTTGAAAATACCACCAATTGGGGAATACTGGTAGAACCAGCAAAACTTTTCAAACTGTTAAGAACTGAGTGCACCTACTGTTCATGTGGTTTTAATTTAATTATTTAGGAACTGTTCAAATCCAAAACACAGCTGAGTGCTATTGTGACACTTCCCAGAGGTTACCCAGGGCTGTGAGGTATACCTTGCTACCACCTGCCCTTAGCATGACGACACCTTGTCTGTGCCTGCCAGGGGAATGCTCTGGACACTCACAGTATTCACAGATTCACTGTTTCCAAAGAAGCTGTACACAGCAGCTTACCCATTTCCTTTCTGATCACCACTCCATTTAACACACAGCACTTATATATGTTTATAGTGAAAACAAGTATAGAGGTACAAGAAGTAGCAAATCAAAGTATGGAAACAAAAAAGTTACATGTAAACTAAAATAACATGCTTCCTAAGGCCTCAACTTAATTACTAAGATACTTTCCTGTCTAATGAAGTTTAGCTCACCCAAAGTCTTTGCAGTGTTTCATAGCCAGATTGGCTGTGGCCCTCCTTTCATAAGACAGAGCACACGGACAGTCTGAAAGCCTTAGACATCAATAAATTACTCAGAATGGTATGATATGGAGTACAATGATCCCACTTATGATTTTTTTTGTTCCATTTGAGAGATACTGGGTGAGAATCTGTATATGCTTCTAAGAGGCGCAGTACAAAACTCTCAGCCTAGGGAACAGGGAAACTAAGGTGGCTTTAACCCACCTTCGCACCCTTCCAAGACTCAGCTGCTCTGGGTGCTGAAGAAGCACTGAGCATAACAGACAGGCCCCCAAGACTACGTCAGGTGCTGAAGCCCACCCCAGTTCTGCCCCCAGCATTCCCCCTACATAGGATTTGAAAGGCGTTCTCCAGCTGTCTCTACAGTATATGTATGGGGGGGGGGTGTTCTCCCCCAGCCAAATCTTGGGGTTTTAGGCTCCTTTCTCACTGTTTCTTTTTACATGCCATAAAGGGGCTCAAGTGGGGGTGAGACACTCACATTTTCTCTCTACTTAAAATGGGGATACTACTACTAAATCTGGTAGTCTCTCTCAAAACAGTAGAAAAACGTTAAATGCAACCAGGCTGGGATTTGGAAATGTGTTTTCAGGGAGTTTAGGTATTTCTGGGTAGCCCTGGGCAAATCAGTTATTCTTTCAGTACCACAGTTTGCCTATCTAATATATGGCTAATGACCCTTTGTGCGCCTGCATTATAAAGTGCTAATATCCTTGGATGAAAAGCACTGTGTTTCAATAGAACATTATCACCATTTCAATTCTGACACTTAGGCCATGCAGCCATCCTCTCTAGCTTCTTGCCATGCATTGGTGGTCACTTGTTTCAAATCCAGTTGTAAGCTGTGAGCCAAGAGCTGTGTCTTACTGTGTCTTTGTATAGAGCTTCTTACAAAGCGACCTCAATTATATGGGGGCTTCTGGGTATTACCACAATATATACATGCATGCAAACAAAGGTCACATTGACAGCAGTAGAGGCCATCATAAGGGGCATCAGATGGTTACACTGCTCCTGGAGAAGGTTGGGCAGGAGACTGTGCCTCAAGTAAAAAACAACCACCTTCATAGTTTCCCTGCTGCTCTGTGGAGGGAGTAAACTGCAACAAATCTATACCTGCCAGCATAACTATGCTTCTGGGATTGTGGGGTGTGTGTGTGTGTGTGTGTGGGTGGATGGGTGTTTAAAAGTCACAAAATTACAACTTTCAGTAATCAAATATGAGACTTACACCAAGAGTACCGTACAATAAAGTAATTGTGGAACTAAAAGTGGAATGAAATCATTTTCATTTATTTCTTCTACGCAAACATGCAATATGTTGACTTATCTTATGTGTTCCTTATCTGCATTATGCTAGTGCCAAGAGCCAAAAAATCAGGATTGGGGCCCCATTCTGGTAGGGGCTATCTAAACGTGAATGAGGACACATTGCCTGCATTGAGCAGATTAAAGCATTAGGCCCCACTCCTACAAAAACTTAGGCATGCACTTAGTCTCATCTATTAGTCACATTACATCAAGTTAAGCACCTGTGGAATAAGGGCCATACTTTTAAGAGTATTTAGATGCCTAATAAGCAACTAGTGTGATGTTCAGAACTGCCTAAGCATCTAATTCCCATTGATCGTTTTTTTGAAAATCCTACTAGGTGCTCTTGAAAATTCTGCTATGCACCTAAATACCTTTAAAAATCTGGCTCCAAGTTACTATTTTATGTGCCAGATTCTGCCACACATATCCATGCTGAGTAGGATCTTATTTCATGAGTACTTGCATTGATTTAAAAGGGCATGCTTGCAGTGCAAACAAGAGTGGTAACATCTGGCCCACAGATTGCTAGACTCCGCTATATGTTTTGTTTTCTAGGCAACTTTCTTGTAGAGCCAGGTTGGGTATATCTAGTACTCAAACCGATTCAACTGTGCTTAAAAAGGAGGCTGGCTTGGGTGAGATACGCATGCTCTTCACTGAACAACAAATACAAATCCTCAAACTAAAGTTCAAACCATGGAACAGAGTTTATCTGGAAGATGATTTATCTCTTGCTAAATGCTGCTTCTGCAACAAAGCAGAAACAAAAATAAAAATTGCACATCTAAGATACCTAACCTCTTCTTAATGTATGTGGCTAACTCCCAGAAACATGAATGGAAATTACATGGGGTCATATTAAGAGGAAAACAGCTCTGAAAGAACTAAGATTTTTTTCCCCTCTAAATATTGAATAACCCCTGGAAAAAAAATCCTTCAGACATTTAAGAGTAAGAACATACTTCTGATAAAATCTGTTTCTATAGATTCCTCAGCCTACTTTGTATTACAGAAATGCAAGGGATACATGCATTGAAAGGTTCATGTTGTTCTATTGGATTCTGACATTTCAAAGTGTACATCTTTCAGCTGCCAGTTTTCAAGCTTACAACAAAGGTTTCGTGGATGACAGTATTATGCTTGGACCTGAAAAGTGCACTTTAGGCTTCGGTTTGCAAAATATTGGACTTCTTTTGGTGCACAACACTATATTATGGTTTATACACATCCATAAGGGGATGCAGAGAACCATTCTCTAGAGACACTGCACACGTGGAGTACACAAACGTAAGAACTATACAAGACCCTCCCACATGAAGCTACTTTCAATGTACTCCAGGTGATTTATTTAAGCCTAACAAGTCTCAAGACCTTCTGCAAGATGTCAGAGTTAAGGGTTGAAGAAAGCTGAATGGAGAAAATTAGAGAAACCTTGATGCATGTAAAAATATTTTTATATAAAATTGCATATGACATGAAATTTCAATAATGTGAAACCATTGTGAAGTAAATGGGAATCACAGATGCTTTATACCCATCAGGATCAGGCTTATATTTGCAGATCAGGAATTCTAAGAAATCTCTTTTAAGACTTTTCTCACAAAGTAATTGCTGTGTACCTCTTGTATATTTGGAAGCTCTCCTGATCTTATGGGGAGGGGTGTGTGTGGAAAAAGGAAAGTGCCAAAAAGAATTACAAAGCATATTTAGTCCATACTCACAAGATAAAAATATACTTAAATGTGAGTACCTTTGTCTTACTGTCTGCTAAGTTCCAGATGTACTGTCTATGTTGTACATGACAACTACAGAAGTGTCACTACTATACATAAATTACTATCTTTAAACTAATGTATTAATTCCTTACCTCAGAACTACTTCTGACCAAATTTTAAGTGCTGATACACTTTTATACTAAATATCCTACTTTTTAAAAATATATTGTCATGTTTCTGTCTTGTAGGTATCAAAAGGAACCTAGGCCTCCTAACTCCAAGCTCATCTTATTATTCATCTTAGCACCTTATTTTGAGTGGGCCCATGGCTTGTATCCATCACTATTTCTTATTGTAATTTTAATACCATGGGATAAATTCTACCCTCAGTTATGCTCATTTATATTTCATGTACACTGATATGTATATAAAAACTCAGCGCTTCAGTATCTGCTTATTTTGTATCTTTCGGACCAAGTATTGCAAAAGTTTCATAAGTCATTACAAAAAAAAATAGATTAGAAATTTTGAAGGGTCCTGTATAAGGGAAACACATTACTGATTCTTCTTTCAGTTACATCAGATCAACCCCAATGTGGTCAATACAATTGTGTAGTGTGATGAACATCAAGTTTTTTGTCCCGTGAGACAGGCCAGTAAATATTTTTAGTACTGTCATTCTTTTAAGACACTAATGGTGTGGGCCTATTATCCAGTGCCTTGTATCTTCTGTTGTACAAAGCGAGTACAAAGTGGACAAAGAATGCTACCAAATCAGAACGGTAGTGTTTTGCACCCACTTTGCACAGGTGTAAATGACTGCACAAGGCATAAGAATGGAGAACCAGGCTCCTCCATATACATTTGTTATCCATCATGAGGTGACATTGAAAAATAACAAATAATCCTTTTGTTATCTCTGGGAAAACTCCTGAAGTGCACTACACAAGTAACCTACTCTATTATACAAACATGCAAATGAACAGGTTTGTGAAAATAAATAAATAGAAACCATGAAACGCTTTCTGAAGTTGACAGAGCACTGCAGCTGCTCTACCGTGACTGCTGCCTGGCTAGCACTGGCCATGGCAGCAGCTGGCATTGGGTTGCCAGGTATCTAGTTTTCGACAAGAACGCCAAGTCAAAAAGGGACCTTCAGATTATGAAGGTTGGACACCACTGGTCTATAAGGCCCTGGCCTTTTTCAGTGCATAGGATGAGAGTGAATTAGGCAGAGCGTTACATGAAGAGAAAGGATGTTCTCTTGTGATTAAGGTACTGGATCGGAATCCAGGAGATCTGGCTTGGCTCCGACACTGCCAAAGTGAATACGCACAACTGGGCTGAATGACAGTTGCACAGGCAGTCTTAATTCTGGCATTTCCTAGGCTTGCTTAACTTTGCGACATTAATGTTTTACTGTTGACTTGTTTTGTATGTAATATGTATATAAACTTCCAAAAATATTCAACTTTACACTGAATGGAAGCCAAGAAAAAAATTTGGCTCAAAAAGAACACTTTTCACAAAGTAATGAATGACTGAAGACAGGTTCTAGAATGAAAAGGCAAATTATCCTTAAATGCTATATGTTAATTAAAATCCTTCATGATTAGCTGAGTAGTCATCTGGGCTGCTTGATGGGAACAATATGCAAATGGGTAAGACCCAACTTCAAAGTTTAATTTTCAGCCCTGCAGAGAAAGTATCTTGCTACATATAATAAAGATAAACTGACACTCTATATTATCTCCCTAATCTGTGGCCAATTTAGGGACCTAAAGGGACCCCCCCTTTACCAATAGTAACTGAAGGGATCAGTTTTTTTTCAGGAAATATTGGCATGGATCCTCAGGATGTCATCCGTTCTTCTTCCTGGGGAAAACCCCCACTTTCACCAAATCCATTTTAAGAAAGATATTAAGGCTTTTACCAGTCTTTTTATTCAAATACAGGAGTTACTGGCAACACATGCTGCATATAGTATTAATTATTTGTTTTTATTATGTTTGGACAAATTCCAAGTATTTAAAAAAATCAGAAGCAGTCTGAATATGTAACAAAACTGATACTTAAGTCATTTATGCAATTGACATTGGCTGGAATCCATTAAAAAAAAAACCACACACACATCTTCCGGCATCATTCTTTAACATTTGCTTTATTCATTCTGAATACTAACTTTTCTGTTTGGTAACCAGAGCAATCCTCTTCATGCTAGAGTGGGAACAGGTCTGTGTGAAGTCAAAGCATATCTTCACTGCCATCCTTCCACAAGTATAAATTTATTGCAAGTCTGCTTATATACTAGTAAAACGTATCTTGAAAATATAAAAAAATTAGTACCTTTCCATCCTTTGCAGCAACAAGCAATACCAGATTTCTGCCAGTGACATTATGATTCAGCTTTTATATCACACCTACTATTCACAGTTTTTTATTGTATTTTTTTTAATAAGGAAAGAGATTTGGATCACAAATCTTTCTAGTTAAACCTATGACAGTACAACAGCAGAGCCAGTTCCTCTACAGCCTATGCATGTGCTCACCTATTATATTCTTCAAATTTAAGAGCTAACTATTTCCAAAAACAGAAGCACACAATTCATGCCAATATGAATGTGTGGGATTTTAGGATTATGTCTCTTAGGCCTTTTTTTTGTTTGTTTGTTTGGTTTGGGTTTTTTTTTGGTTTTTTGTTGTTGTTTTTTTGTGGCAAGGGGAGAAGTTTGCAAGATGTCAGTCCTGTTGCTTTAAATATAGTTCTGCAACATGACAAGAAAGAAAGAATTGCCAACAATGTGATCAGTCCATCATATGAATTACCCTCTTGTATTTCAGCTTATAGGATTTATGGAAAATTTTACACAGGATGTTTCTCTTCTGTGTACAGTAGCACATATAGCTAGAAACCATTAATTCAGACTAGTCTGTGCATCTATTGTTTTCAAAACCTCTCTTTATGTTACACTGAAAAAGTAAAGACAACTCGCATTCTGGTAGAACAAGAAAACAACATGATTTGTTAGATATATTGTACATCAAGGGCAACGTTCCATAATTTTATCAATCTTCAAAAAAAAAAAAAAAACTAAAATGTGAGCTATTCCTTTTATTGGAAAGAAAGTTTTCCTCATGTGTGGCTCCTTGGACCAAAACAGGTTTTGTAAGCTTCCTTAGGGAACCTAAACATAATTTAAGAGCCCACATTCTGAATAAGTAACACCTGCAGGTTTGAACGGCACATGGGGGAATGCCTTAGAGATCTTCTCTCCACATCTTTAGTGTGGAGAAGATCGGGGAGAGAGAAGCCAGCGTAGGAGATTTGAACATATGTTACAGACACAGGACTTGTGATATTTATGGTTTTACCCAGCTGATAAAAAAAAGCAGCCATGGCAGTCAGCTGGCAAAACATTTAAAGGGACAAATGCCAAATGCAGGTCAAAACAAATAAACAAGGAGATCAAGGATATAAAGCCATCAATTGATGGGGAATTTTCCCCTTGGCAGGAGTCCAGCTATATTTTTACAACACAAACAAACAAACAAAGACACTTGGAATATCAGGCATGTATCAGATTTCTCAGCCACAAAGGAGAGTAACTTCTGTATAAGGTGGAAATAATTCTGAGTCACAAAACTGAATTTAAAAATATCTCCAGAATTTAAAGTCCAGGTAAAATTAAGAGGGAAGTGATCTGATTAAACATCCATGCTGCCATGCCCAATGGCTCAATGAAGCTTTTTTTAAAAAGTGGAACCGTGCAAAAATAAAAAATAAAAGGATTTTTTCCCCTGCAGGTCAATTTAAATCTGGGAGTGACTTGTTTTATTTGAAGTTACGTTTGTTTGACATTCAGCAACTTTAAATAGGCTTCCATATTGTAGCAGCATTTACTGCATTTTCATAAAAATATTAAGGATATAATTTATTAGATAAATTCTAGTTGATTTGTTTAATCAGAGTGGAAAATGTTAGTTAAGAAGTTTACACTCAGTTTTCCCAACCCTTAATGTTCTGTAGTGAAAAAGAAAAGTCCTTTGCACAAAACATTTTTAGGTGTACAGTGTAGACATGGACAAGAAATATTTCAAATGCTTTTAATGACATACATTTAGGAAAGAGTATCCATCATAACATTTGAAAACAGTTACACCAGTGTAATTCCAGAGTCAATCAGCTTAATTTAGATAACTCTGGAGTTATACTGGTGTATACTGAGATCAGAATCTGATCCTACGTACACACACACACACACAGAGAACACCTAGCCTGACCCAAAGTACTAAATTTATTCTCACAAGTTAGCCATGGCCTTTGTGACTGAGCCCAAGTGATGTTATATGATATTATGAAGGCCATAACTATTGAACAAACACAAAGACTGACTTTCATTTAGGTCATAAGATATCTTATTCATGCAATATGAATTATTAAATGCAGATTCTATTTGAATATGTACTTAACCCTTGATCTTTTCTCCTCCATTAATTATGTTTAAAACATTTTCAGAATTATTAAACACCCTACTTTAAACCATTTAATTGACTGTTACGTTGTGAATACTGAACAATCATTCTTGATACTATTGCTTCTACATAGTGTAACACCCTACTGGAGTTTGGATACATTTAAACAATTAATTTAGTCAATAGGGTATTATACAACTTCTGTACACTTGTAATGTATATCTGGAGCATATTTATGTGTGGTTTACACACAGAGAACAACTGAATGAACTCATACTTTTCACAAGTGACTTCAAACTATATTTTAACATGATAGTATAAAGTTTAGATATATTGTTGTATGATCGCCAAATGAAAGTCTTGAAGGAACTGAACCAAATAATCCACAGTTGCACACCAAATAATTTGGGGAAAAACAAAAAAACAGATAGAAGGCAGTGCATTTCATTGTGTTATATTCCTAATATCCTGAGTAACATTAACATCCAATAATTAATCGATAGTTGACACACAAATCTGAATAGAATTAACAGAATAGCAGACACAGTTTTTATAAAAAATAGACAAGATTTCTCTAACTCAAACCTATGCAGCCTATTTTCAAACACAGATTGCACATTTGTCAGAGAAGGGATTCCAGTGTACAGGCTTTAGGTGTCACAGCGTGCAAAACTAAGATTTCACTTTTAGTCAGAAATCTGAAATAAGGAGAACAGAATGAGTAAACAGTGGAATTCGAGTCACATACAGTGCTGAAGAGATTGAAATGAGAGTAATAAACCTCCATTCTGGCATGTTGACAAACAGAAATTTCACAGCACTTGTGGCGTAATAACCTATAATCTCTAGCACATAATGTAGCCTTTATGCATGTCTCTTTCACAAGGAATGTTTGTAGGTGTTAAGTGTAAGCAGTCCATTTCTCAATTTCTCAGTTTATAACAATTCCCTTATTGTCACTCGGTTCACTGTGCATTGTGTGTCTGATTTCATGTAACAATCTTGCTGCATGCTGTCATGTCTGGGTACGACGACTCTGGTATTTGCACTGTTCAAAAGCCTACCTCAAGGATGAGAGGTTTTTTTTCCTTTTCCTCCTTCCCATCCCTCTCCCTCCCCCCCATTTTTCTCTAAGGAAGGACATTTTAAGCCCTGCATCGTCATAAGAGAGTGATGACATCATGTCTTTTAGTTATACTCCCTGTCAGAGATGCAGAGCCAGGCCAGTTGCTCAAGCTGTTGAAAGGTACCTTTGGTTCATTTCAGTACAGGTGTTTCAGTACTGATCTTCCACGTTACAAGACCAGCTTTACTGACTACTAGATGACTTAAAATACATAAAATGTGTTTTCAGTCAATTTCTGTAATGTTTTCCTCAGTTTCTACTGGGAATAATTTGCAGGGTACATTTATCCCCAGGAACAATAGACCACTATTTGATTTTAATTTTTTCTGATTAGCTTGTCTTATGTTCAGGATCTCCTAAGAAAAGAAATACTTGTATTTCTCCAAATGTTTAATAATTTATTAAAAATTTAATCATCAAAATCAATATAATAATATAATAAAAAAAAAAAGAATTAGAAAACATTTAAAACATTACAAAATATATGCATTGCATTTGATTATTTCATTTATTTAAAAAATAAAAAAACAAATAAAAAAATATATTATTTTTTTTTTTAATTATACTTCTACTACTAACTACTAAATGAAATAAAAAAAAAATAATAAATATATATAATAATATAAGATAGAAAAAAAAAAAAAAAAAATAATTTGATGACCTGATGCTTTTGGCACTGATTCATCACTGTGACTTCAGCACAGTCACAAGCTAAAGATTGGAGAAACACAAAGGTTAATCAGACATAATATGTACAATAGGAAAAGTCAGAATCTTTACACAATTTCCAAATTATAGTGAAGGTAAAGAGTTTTAAAACACATTTAATGCATATTTTTTAAGACTCTCTTCTAGGTCTTAGGTCTCGGTCAGCTTGAAGACTTACTAACATGACTAAAAGTTGGATAGGACCACTAAAGCAAGATTAATCTATTTACTTTTTCCCAAAGCCCTACAAACTGTAAATGCATGGATAAGAGTAAGGAGTTGCCTCTGTCTACTAGATGTATGTCTATTCTACAGAAAAATTCATTTGAAGAAACAATACAATGAAATTCAAATGATACAGCAGATAGTTGGCACAACAACCCTGCCTTCCATCCCCTCCCCAAATCCAAACAAAAACAAAACCCTAAGGTCAAGGAATTTATCTTGTAAATTACTGCATTGTGTCCATTCAACAACATTCATTGAGCTTGGTTTTTACAGATCCAGACTAACACGGCTAGCTCTCTGATATTCGTTGAGCTTGGTTTTTTTGTCACCAAATTGATCAAATGTATAAAATAAAATTATAGGACTGTTGTTCAGCCATGTAAACAACAAAAATTATCTTCAGGCTGAGAGTAAAATAATGGCATTTGAACTCAGCTTATTTAGAAATAGTTGCTAATAGGTTTAAATTCTCTCAATACTGAAAGAATGTCCAAATATAAAGTCTCCACCCATACTGAGGAATCTAAGATCTGTCTCACATGGGAGCATAAATGATGTTATGTATAGGATTATATCTATGTGGCACCTCTGTATGGACATCATCCAGACCTACTGCCATAGGCTGTACCTCTAGGGCTCCCCCTTGGGGTGAGGTTGGGTGCTACTCTTGTCCCAGATGTGTCTCTTTGGCTGTCAGCATCACTGTAGCACAGGCTTGGAGCACAGGGTGTGATCTCCTGGCTGTAGGTTTCTGGGCACGACCGACCACAAAACAAAAGAAAATGCAAACAAAATCCTGGAGCCCACAAAATAGTTCTGGCTCACCCTGCTGTTCCTCACCAGTTAAAAGGCAAATAGTCTCTCTGAAGGGGGCTGGGATCCTAACCCCCTGAATGTCTGAGAGGCCCTAGGCTCTCATGAGAAGCAAAGCAAAGCAGGTCCACCCACCTCTTCAGAGGATCTAGGCAGCAGAGGCTCTTCAGCAGCTGTCTGAGTAAGCAGCCCCTGCTTTGTGGGGCTAAGAACCACTTTCTGTAGCTCTGCTTCCTGCTGAATGCCACCCTCTACTGGGCTTGAATCCTCCCTTCTAAGAAGCCACCCCTCTTCCAGGTGCAACAGGTTTCACAGGTGAGCTGGATTGCAGCTGACTGTGCCCAGAAGAGCTCTTTAAACCCTTCCTAATCAGGATGGGACTCTGTCTCACTATATCCACCAAACTCAGTTACACAGAGACAGATATTAACAGCTGGTCTAAGCTCATCCTATAAAACAGAAGTGGTGGATGAAAGTGTGAAAGTTGGATACCCATAGGAGTAGGATGAAAATGTGTATCCACAAAACTCATAAGTGGCACACTATGAAAGGCCCTGATCCTGAAACAATGTAAGCACCTCTAAGGATCACGGCCTAATTTTAAAAGTCCCTACACCCCCCGTGTAGCAATTCTATTTAACAATTGTTGGGCAGTTTTCTGCTGGTTGTCTAACTATAAGGTTGGGAGAATTTCATGGGAAATTCAAAAGCTATTTTAATTTGTGTTTTGTACTGTATAGATGTTAATTCTTTGCTGCATACAGTTATCACTATTACTGGGTTTAATTAACTGGTTAAAGCAGACAAACTGGATGAAATCCTGACCCCATTGAAGTTAGTAACAGCCTTGCCATTGTCTTCAATGGGACCAGGAATTCAGCCATTTATTTTGCTGAACTACTCACAAAGTCAGTCTCATTGCCACAATGGATTTTACAGAATAGTAACTCCTAACAGCATCACCATATGTAGAGCACAGTTCAGAAGAGAAATAGCAAAACAAATACGATTATTAGGATACCAAAAATACAAGTCAGCCCTTTTATTTTAAAGGCTTATCTCAAAACTGAGTTGGTAAAGTATCATTTCTTTATCAGTTATGTTAGTATTCAAAGAAAAAAGGTCAAGGAAGGTGCGGGAAAAGGATGTGTATCTAGGGGTATGTCTACACTGCAGCTGTGGGTACGAATGGCAGCTTATGTGGCTGCACTCTAACAATGTAAGTGAGGACACCGTGTTATTGGTTTCAGAGCCAACTGCACAACCAAGTACGGGGGGACAAGGTGGCCTTGTGCACCCCACGTGGTGGCATCCTCACTTCTATTTTTCTTCGGCCACGGAATTAGACACAGAATACAACTCTTGCTACGAGTTCTGCCCCAGAATGTCAGTTCTCTTTAAAAATAAAACAAAAAAATATATAGCTGTCATAGCTGTGAAGGTAACTTTAAAAACATGAACTGAGTATAAACTGTTGCAATGAGTAATAACTAGTGCACCCTGACTCTTCCGACACCCTAAAACTATAGCCCTGAGTGCAATAAACTGTCCCATTCATCTCAATCATTAAATAAACCTACATGACAATGTATGAACGTTGAACTATTCTATAAAGAATCATTTTAACAGCAACAACCAACTAATTTTCTTATCCCACCATCCCAAATAGTCTCTCCTACCTCCACAGTGCCCCAAAGGTCCACAGCTTACTCAGCAGCCAAAACTCTTGGCTTGCCCTTAACAGCCTCCACCGTGCATTGATGCCTTATCAATACTAAAATCACATCACATCACAACACATTTAGAAGACACACACTTAAAAGCCAGTCAAGAGTTACACTCCTTCCCATAATTGCCTGCAACTCATGGAGGACTAGCACTGCAATCTTATGGACATTTACCCAGGCCTTAATTATTGTACCTGCTGAATACTGCGCAGCAGCACAGGGCTCCAGTTGTAATTGGGGCAAGCTGGACTCAACGATCAACTCTGCCTTCATATCATCACTGGTGCAACCAAGAGGACTCCAGTCTCCAACTTTCCGGTCCTGTCTGGCATTGCACCGTCCATGATGAGGCATGAGGGCAGGGCCCTAACTGTATTACTGAGTGAAGCCAACTATCCAGACACCTTACGTCACAATGTCATCTCAAAGCCCCATCAAAAATGCTGGTTAAAGTCAAGACATCCCTTTTCTGAAACACCTGTGCCTCTGAGGCAGTACCTCAGACACAACCTTTCTAAGGAACAGCAGCAAGAGATGGTTTGGGACAATATTTTGGATCGATGGCACATTTCTTGGCAGGTAGACAACTCAGATCTGCATCACCCTAGTCTCTCCAGATCAGCTCTCATGTGCCCCTTGGAAGAACCATATGAGCCGAAAGATCCTTCTTCATTACAACAGAATTTATGAGAGTCACAGGCGGTTTAACTCGCATCTTTACTACTAGGGCTTTATGAGCTGCGCAGTCCCGCCCAAGCAAAACTGAAGACCAAACAGCATGCCATCTGGTTACTGACTGCCGTCTTTATCATCTTGACGGCATATGGATGCACATGAAGACTCTGGATGATGTTTCTGTGATAGAGAGACTACATCACTTACCCAAAATCTAATGCCTTGTTTGTACCATCAGAAGCCACACGCCAGAAGAATACAAAAAATTAAAGTTACTGAAAACAAAGCATGGGACAGTTTTGAATAAAATGTCAAAATAAACAAGGGACTGCATTGTTTATAGATTTAATACATTATAAACTTCAGTTTCATTTAAATGAAGCTGTTGCAGAATTTCTAGTCCACCTCACCATAATGTCATGGAGTCCAGGGACTTCAGCATAGAATTTAGGTCTAGCTTACTGCAAAGTATACTAAACCCGGACCACAGTTGGGAAGGGTGGGAGGATGGGGGGCGGAGGGCAGAGATTACTCCACATATACCTATGTTGGGCTCTTGTACCTTCTCTGAAGTATATCATGCTAACCGTTGCCAGAAAACTGGACACTGGACAAATTGGATCTTGGTTCTGCTTCTGAATAGCAATTCCTACGTTCCTCCACTCAGTGGAAGACAGTCTTTCTAATGAAAGTTGGAGGTGAATAAAGAAAGTAGGACAGGGAATTTATCTTCTTAGCTGTATGCCTCTTAGTGAATATGTAATCTGTGTCATTATGTTCAGTAAAGTATCACATGTTAGTGGGCTAGAATAGGGAAAGAGTGATTCCATCACCCAGGGAAGGAGGAGATCAACTTGAGCCCCCCCTGGTATTTTATTTTCAGTTTCACAGAACTCCTCTCCTGTTGGTGCATTGTACTGCTTTTGATATGTCTTTTCAATCATATACCACTGAGAATCAGACATAAAATCAACAATGCAAAGAAAGTCTGAAAAAACCCAGTACATGAAAATAAAATCAGAATTTGCCTGAACTGCTGCAAGACAGAGCTACATTCCAGTAGTGTCTGTTGTAACCATGATATCACAGCATGGTGCCTGATGGGATGTCTTAGCAGACAGACAGCGAGTGTAGAAAATTTGCAGGACCAAAAAGCCCTCTAATTTTAAAAAGTAAGTTGTGTATGTGTGTACTGCATGCTTCTATCACTCTGATTAGAGCATACATTGAACTTATAATTTTATAAATGTTGCTTAAGTAAATGGTTTCAGTGGTAGCCAGGTTAGTCTGTATCAGCAAAAAAAATGAGGACTCCTTGTTGCACCTTAGAGACTAACACATTTATTTGGGAATAAGTTTTCGTGGGCTAGAAACCACTTCATCAAGGACTCCTCATTTTTTTGCTTAAGTAAATGGAATTTAGATGTTTATGAGCAGTTTACCTGTGAAATATTTATTTATGACCATAAAAGCAAGTACATCTAAATATAATGGGTAATTCACTAGTGGAAAAATATGCAAAAGAAAAACTAACTACTGTTGTACAATTTGTTTCAGAAACATGTTAATATAGGAAAAAACTCTGTCATTTATAAGGCTAACTCTTGCAGGCATGTTCCAAGTCCAATAAAGGAGGTTAATGCTACAATGGCAGTCAGAAACACGCAAGTCAAAACACAATCTAGGAGGAACAAAGCACCCATACAACCCAAATTTCAGAAGCACTAAATAATATCCCACCTGTCATTATGTCAAACAGCTTGGCATATTTCCACTACAAGACAAAAGTCACTTTTGTTTGTGTGTCAAATGCGCTCTGAGCAAAAGAGAGGGAAAAAGCTTTTGGAGAGTAAGGAGAGCTCTGAGAGGTTAAAAAAAACAACCAATAAATAACAATCATTCTTGCCACCTTTGTTTATGCTCAAAAATAGAATTTTAGTTAAACAGATGGTACAAATATAGTTACAAACACACAATTAGTGTATAAATTTAGATATCAAGGCTACATAATAGATGACATGAAGTACGGAACATATCGCACAACTTAAAAAATGATCTGCAATTTATAAAGTGGACCCAAAAATAAATGTTTGGAAGTTAATACCTCATGTTTTCTCATTGAAATTCACTATGCATCGCATTATATTTTGCCTATAAACAGAGAGGGGGGGATGTAACTTTCATAACTATTTAACACTATTTCATTTCTTGGGTTGGATAATATGAACTCCTAAAATAAGCTGAATGATTTGAAGAAAAATCCATTCTATTCCCACATGCTGGGCCTGGGGATGGATCACTCGATAATTGCCCTGTTCTGTTCATTCCTGCTGAAGCATCTGGCATTGGCCCCTGTCAGAAAACAGGCTAGTGGGCTAGATGGATCATTGGGTTGACCCAGTATGGCCGTTATTATTCTTTATTTTAAATGTAAATGTAGAACTTTTCTTGGCTGAGCACTCACAGAACAGTTTATATTGTCTCTATGTAAGATGAGGTGCTTAAATAGGTAATCTGTCATTGGGTGGTTTAAAAATTTCTGCCACGACTAGCTACAGCCCACTGTACATACAATATTCACTGTATTCCAGTGCATCCACAACTATACTTGTTTTGGGGGGAGAAGGAAAACCTGAAGTAGAATGTGGGAATGTGTAGACAGATGGCAATACTTTACATTTTCATCCGTGAATCTCAAAGCCCCCTTACTGATATTAATTTTAAGCCTCAGCACACACGTGAGGCAAGCTACTCTTAAATGCTTGCTGTTTGTCATGGTAAAATATAAGAACCATCATTTTAGTTTACAAAAAATATTAATTGGTTTGTCATAGGAAAATGAGAAAAATCACATATATACTTTAACTTACAATAAAATATTTTAAAACGTTTAATATTTTAACTTATCTGAACATAAAGAATGAGTTTCTTGCCCTTGCTTTGGCTCCTTTACCTGACTTCAGGGACTGAAAGGGCCTACAAGGTGCTCTTTGGGTCTACGCTGAAGCTGGGGGCAAGGCCCCTAACCCCCATAGACAGATGTACACTAGCAGGTCTCAAGCTAGCACACTAAAAATAGCAGCGCAGACATTGTAGCTTGGGCAGTAGCTCCCCTGGGTCCAAGCCCAAGTCTCTGCCGTACCCACAACATCCACACCGCCATTTTTGCATGCTAGTTCAAGCCTCACTAGTGCAAGTCTGTCTACCTGCACTAGGAGGCTCACTTAAAGTACTATTTTCAGCTGGGGGAGGATTCCCTGCCACAGGGCTGTGCAGGACAGCAGTAAAGCTGATTTTCAAGGTCTCCCTTACTAAACCTGGCATTGGTGTTGAGGGAGGCATCCTGGAGGTGGGGCCACAGCATGCAACACTTCATGGTTTTCAGGCAGCACTGTGGCCCATAGGATCGCCATAATTTAGAGAGGTCATCAGGGGTGTCCAAATTATATCAGGTCTCTCACCAAACCCTGGAGCGGCCACTTTAACCTCTCATACGCCTAGTCTGCAAGAGGCACAGCACTCACCCATAGAGCACCAAATATGTAAATATTCATGGAGTCCATGTGGCAGGGTAGCTAGGATAATACAGTAATGACCTTTAATGGAAAAATCCCAAAAGTCATTTTCTTCATGGAAGTCATGGCCATTACAGACACACATCCTTAGTACTATTATATAGACATTCACACAGGAGTAAAGTAAGGCACAGAGAGGAGACTTGTGATTTTTACAGGGTCACAAGACAAACCAGCATCAGACCAGAACAGAACCCATGAATCCAGATTGTTCCGCTAGCAATTTCCCTCCATGCAGAATTGCTAAAAGGATCCCAGGACAGTGTTTGTTACTGCTGCTCCAGCCACCTTTGGATGGCTTTTAATACACGGAGCCAGATTCAAAAGCAACCACAAGATTCACTTTTCAGATCTGTGGAACTCTAAGAGTGTGCAAAAACACCCAGTTAAATCAGCTTTGAACAGTTTCATTGTGCAGGACAGAAAGCGGAGAACTAATCAATATCAAGCAATGTTAAGAACCTATTCATTCTCCCGTGTTAGGTGGGTAAGGACGAAGAAAAAAAATGCAGTCACAGACAGAGCCCTAAACAAGAAGAGAGACTGTAGTAAGAAAGTACTTCAGCATTTACCCACCTAAAGTTAATAAGGCAAATCAATGTACAAAATGACCAGGTGACGTTTAGACCGATTGTCAAAGCAGCTCCAAAAGAAAGGTGAACAGCATAAAAGACAATTCATAATGCTATGATGGGTACATAATGCATTAGAAAATGGTGACCCCAGTAACACTGCTATGCAACTAAATAAATCCTTTAATTTTTTTTTTGATGTTTTGCCTAGAATATTTTCAAAAATGTTAGAAGCTGGAGGAATGTCTCTAGAAACAACCATGCAACAAATACCTGAGTAAATGACAACTTCTCCTGTGAAAAGGATTCATGTCAGAACTGCTACATTCAGAGACAGGAACAAAACAGCTATTCAAGCTGCTTTCAGCTACCATTTCACCTTTTTCCCCCTATGAATTAGTAAAGAACTTTGTCACTAGAGCAATAAAACTCCTTAGATCCTACAATATCAACAACTACTTAGCAGTAGACATTTTTGTGTTAAAAATAATAATAAAAAAGGTCAGTAGCAAGAAAGTGATATCACTAAATTAGAAAAAAGGTGTTGGGAATGAATGAGATCATCATTCCCTTTGCTGGGGAGGTCACAGCACTTACTTCACGAAAGAAGAAAACAGAAAAGATTTAGAAGACTGACACAGAATAGTACAGAAACTCATTCATATCCATGGGCAGGGTACCCTTCATAGAATTCATTTGTGGCATGGGTGAAGTTCACCATAAAGTAAAGTTGAGTAGTGCTGGCACACATACATGAAGTGAAAAGAAACTCCTATCATAAGACATATCCACCTGGGGTTAATGAATCTTTTAATTAATTAATTATAAACCATATTATGTTTATTTGTGCCCTCGTTCTTTCCACTCAAACATACACTACCACTAGAAGCACAAGAAGCCTTTACTATAGTAAAAAAGAAATCCTCAGAGTTGTGAAAGCTGGACAATATCGCTCTGTTAAAATACATCTAAGTGTTTCAGAACTTCGAATAATCCAGGAGGCAGATAGGTTGATAAGAAGGTATCTTTCTAAACAGAACTATATGCATGGAATACATATTACTGTTTGAATGGGTTTATCTGGGGCTTTTAGTCCAAAATGACAAGAGATACAGAGCAAAATCCTGACCCCACTGAATCAAGAGGAATTTTATCATTGACTTCAATGGGGTCATGATTTCACCCTAGTTCTTTAACCGAAAAAAAAGGAGGGGGGAAGGCAGGCTCAGAGAACATAAGATTTAAAGAATGATACTGGAAAACATCCAATATCAATCTTCATTCGATTTCATAATTTTTGAGACAAGCAGCAGGTCCTTCACGCTGCATGGAGTAAGATCATTAAACGCCAAGAACAACAGGCATAATTCTTTCAAGATCATACCATCAGGATTTTGCAAATGAAAACAGATTGAAGTATCTGTAAAAGTTGCTGAAAAAGCAGAATTTTCACTTTGCTCTTCTCTTGCCACCAATTTGAACCTTCCCCCCACTGAAAGATTACTTTCTTTAAAAAGTAAATAAATAAGGAAACGTGCCTGGATACCTCAAGCTAAATGAGTATTTGAACTGTCCCTTACTTTTGTTTATAATATTCTGTATCAGCCCTTCTCAAAATCTGCTTGGCTCTTTTTTCATTCTTATGACTATCAGAGAGGCTCACTGATCCTCTTACCTTGAAGTATTAACTAAGGGTTTTGATTTCTACATTGGAATGTTTAGATTAGCCAGTCAGTGCACAGAGAAAATTAATATAACTTCCACCTGCAGCCACTCATAATAATTTATGCACATGCCACATGCATGCTGGATTCACAAGAGCACCTCTGGAATAGCTCTGGATTTTTCAGGAGGCCTCTTTTCAAACATATCCAATTACATTTGGTCTCTGTGCTTTCTTGGTTGAGCAGACCAGTATAGTGCCAATATATACTTCAACTATGTACACATTGGAAATATGTACACAGAATAAACTCAGGACATAAAAAGGATACATTTTTCTGTGAGTTCACTCATGACTGGTGTTTGATAACAGGACCTCTCTCCTAATTTGTGATTATTTGTTTCCAGTTTCTTTGTTGTCAACTATCATGATTTTATCCTGAATTCCATATTATTTGACCTTTTTTCTTAAAATTCCAGTTCCTGGAGTCATGTGATTAAGTGACAAATTCAGCCCTCCTTTTTTAAAGAAGTTTCTAACCCTCACGGTTGCAGAGAAAAGTTTGAAAATTTGACCTGAGTTTAGCTGCCCCTGCAGGTATATATGAGAGAGAGCACAGGGCTCCTTCCGTCACAGACACTGTTGCATTTGGACAGCTAGGTCAGGTCTACAATACAGAATTAATTCGGTATCACTATGTTGCTCAGGGGTGTGAAAAATCCACCGCCGACGTAACTACCACCTCACTCAGAGGTGGATTAACTATGCCGATGGG
This sequence comes from Mauremys reevesii, assembly GCF_016161935.1. Taxonomy (NCBI): domain Eukaryota; kingdom Metazoa; phylum Chordata; order Testudines; family Geoemydidae; genus Mauremys; species Mauremys reevesii. The sequence goes on along the minus strand of NC_052624.1, from coordinate 168,943,890 downwards.
AGAGCTCTCTACTGTCAGTGTAGAGTGTTTTCATTAAAGTGCTGCAGATGCGCCAATGCAGCATTTTAAGTGTACACCTGCCCCTAGAATGCTGGTGGTTGCACTGTCTGAGCACTAGTGTGTTGAGGGTGGGGAAACTTAGCACAGCCAGAGTTGCTGCACACTAAGGGGCTTCACTTGCATTTAGTCAGTGAAAACTGGCTAAATCCCCATCCACCACGCACACTGGCTGGAAGTCTGAGACCTGTTTCAGGGCAATAGATGCCGTACCTGTCAAAGGAAGAAAGAGCCACTTCAAAGTGCATTTGAACCCCGTACCTCCAGAGGCAATCTGCTTGCCTCAGCAATATGTAGGCAGAATGCCTTCTGCAACCGATGGTTATGCAGTAAAACCTCTATGTCCTTACCATATGGTTGTTGAAACCACCACAAGAGAGCCCCGAGTTTGTCTGCTAATGCCTTTGTGTGTTCCTTTCACAGATGCTCTATTGTGGTCTTAACCAAGCACTGAAATGTCTTCATTCAGCTGCAGACGTCAAGATGTGAACTTACTCTTCCCCTACACTACTTCTTCACAAGGGAAATATGAACTCCTTTATACATATGCTTATTCATCTCAAAGAGATCTGAGCTTCTGGCTAGGACCATTCAAATGTTATGCTGAATGCGCAGTTTGTTTTTGTTTTGTTTTTGCTTCTTTTCCTTTTCTACAGAAATCCAAACAAATTTAAAGGCAAAAACTTTACATTAATGTAATGTGCCATACTTAAGCACAAAAGAGACAGGAAATGCAAAACTGACTCACTCACACTGCACAACATTATAGTTCAAAGTATAAGGTTAGGACATAAAATTGATGTAACGTTTTTATATATTTCTGTGTACCAAAAAGCTCACTGGCAGCATTGAGAAGCAATAATAAGCCATATGGAAGAGCTAATGTTACTACATTACCAATGTTACTACATAGCCCTTTTGCAGTGCCTGACTGTTTTATATTTAAATATATAACCATAACTTTGCACAATGACAAGTAAAGGCATTTTAATACCATGTTCCATCCTGCAGGCATTACAGTAAAAGGCAGTTCTCTCTAAAGAGAGCAATGAGACTAAGACTAAGGCCAGAAAGGAACATTGTGATCATCTAGTCTAACCTTCTGCATATTGCAGACCACAAAACCTCACCTACCCACTTATATAATAGAACCATAATTACTGAAATCCTCAAATCATGATTTAAAGACTTCACAACTTTAAACCTGCAAGTGACCCCATACTGCAGAGGAAGGGAAAAGCCCGAATGGTGTCTGACATTCTGACGCAGGGGAAAATTCCTTCCAGACCCCAAATACTGTGGTCAGTTAGACCCCAAACATTTTGGCAAAACCCAACAGCCAGCTACCCGGGAGGGACTCTTCTGTAGTAACTCAGAGCCCTCTCCATCTAGTGTCTCATCACCAGCCATTGGGAATATTTGCTGCTAGCAGTCACAGATCAGCCACATGCTGTTGTAGGCATGTGTGTCTCATCACCAGCCATTGGGAATATTTGCTGCTAGCAGTCACAGATCAGCCACATGCTGTTGTAGGCAGTTCCATCATACTATCCCCACCATAAACTTAGCAAGCTCAGTCTTAAAGCCAGTTAGGTTTTTGCCCCCATTGCTCTCTTTGGAAGTTTGTTCCAGATCTTAACTCCACTGAACAGTCCTTGTGGCACCTTAGAGACTAACTCATTTATTTGGGCATAAGCTTTCGTAGGCTATAACCCACTTCATCAGATGCATGGAGTGAAAAATACAGTAAGCAGGTATAAATATACAGCAATGAAAAGATGGGAGTTGCCTTATCAAGTAGGGGGTCAGTGCTAACGAGGCCAATACGGTCATGGTGGACGTGGACCATTCCCAACAGTTGACAAGAAGGTGTGAGCATCAACAGAGGGAAAATTATTTTCTGTAGTGACCCAGGCCTGAATAAAGACAGGGAGTGGCTGGGTCACTACAAAATGTAATTTTCCCTCTGTTGATATTCACCCCTTCTTGTCAACTGTTGGGAATGGGCCACATCTACCCTAATTGAATTGGCCTCATTAGTAAATCTTTTCACGACCCTGGAACGTATGCAGCGACAACAGATCAAGGAGCTGTGCACTAGCTTCGCGCCAATGTTCTCAGCCATCCCAGAATGGACTGAACGGGCATACCACTCCATTGACACAGGTAATCCTCACCCAATTAGAGCCACACCCTACTGGGTATCTCCTCACACCCAAGCTGCTATAGAACGGGAGATATAGGTACATGTCCAGAAAATTGGTGGAGAAGTCTCTCAAGGCTACCCAGGGAAGGGTTAGGGAGGGAAATATTCTGAGGGGGAGATAAACAAAGTTTCCCAAATAACACTTAAATAATTTGGGTGGTGGCAGCAAAACCAAATCTAAGCTGGTAATTAAGCTTAGAGGTTCTCATGCAGGTCCTCACATCTGTACCCTAAAGTTCAGAGTGGGGACGAAACCTTAACAGAGACTAACACAGCTACCCCTCTGAAACTCCTCTGAAGGTTAGAGGAGTGATTTGATTGATTTTGGTGGTTGTCTCAGAATTGTCACATCCCCTTAAAAGGAAGTTTACATGTTGTTACGCTTTTCCTACCAGAATCCAAAACAAGGGCTAGTCAAGTTAAAAGTTTTTCAGTGAGGGGTAGAGGGGTGTGTGTGTGTGTGTGTGTGTGTGTAGAGAGAGAGAGAGATGAAGTTACCAGTACCTTTCAGGATGTGGGGTTTTTTTTGTTTTTGTTTTTTAATAAAGATTCCCACCCCCACAAGTGTGGTTTTTGATTGTGATAACTTTTTATTACGGCAAAGCTACAATAAAACGTTAACACACTACACTGCACATAAAACTAATTACTTATGCAGGATGAGGTTAATATTCAAAGAACCTGGCTAAAGATTTTGTCTTGTTTTGTTTTAAACTCTTCTCCGACTTTCTCCTTCCCCCCCACCACACAAAAGAGTATTCTTTACTCCCTTCTCCCATCTATGATTTTATTTTATCCCTTATCCCTTTTTGTTGTTTTATGTACCAATCCAGTTTAAAAAAAAATTGTTGATCAGATGAGTAGTATGACAGTTTAACACTCATGTTGAGAGAAAAATGTATATCCCATAATTGCATAGGTGAAAAATGCAAAAGTGTTGCAAAAATTAATGTTGATACAAACTCCTCTTCCATGTAGAAGAAAATATACATCTTAGTCTATTCCTTACCCTTTTTTGTGGGATAACTGCATGTACAATAGGGCATATACTGGTATAAAAAATTAAACCCCTAATAGACTATACCAACAAAAGTTTGTAAGTGTAGACCTGACCTATGCCTTTAAGTTATTGTGATGCATAGTTACAGTTGATCAAACACAAAAACCAAAAAACCACAAAACAAGAAAAACTCTAGAGAAAATTTTTCATTTTTTTCCCTCAGAAAAATGTTTCAGTAGAAGTTTTTAAACCAACTCTCTGCATATTTTATAGTTTGATATGCCATGCTACATGTGCTCCAGAAATTAAGTACTATCAGGCTCAATGAGACAGCTCTGAAGAATGGCTGTCTCTTCAAGAAATGATGCCTGGGACAGGAGTAGACGATGCTGTTTGCTCTGAGTCTGTACTAAATCAATGCCTTAGCATGGTGCCAGAGGGCACAGTGTACATGGAAATGTAGTCTCTCACATGAGCTGTAAAACTGATGTCCTAAGCATTTATGAAGGTTAAGAAATACCAAACCTCCTTTAGGAAAATTATTTTGGTGCAACACTTAGCACAGTATTAGATGTTTTCTTATCTTCTACAGTAGATGAAAAGCTAGATACATGTGATACTGTCAAATTCGTTTCTGTACATTTCCAATTTAATAGCTGACTTCATTGGAACTGGAACAAGCTTGACTTGTATGAAAAGTTTTGCTGTTCACTATTAGCCATTAGAATTTCCTTGGAAAAAAAATTAGTATAGGACTAATGAGGCCCAGCCATAACTGGCCAGTGCACTTCCTTTGCTGGCTGTGTACTAGCTAAACCAAATGTACCTAATATTTTATCACAGTACAGTAGATTCTGCTCATTAGCAACCCCTCAGTTGCCAGCAAAAAGTTGCCATTATCCAGCAGTTGCCAATAAGCGGAAGGCAGATTTGCAAGGCTGCCATCAGGTTATAATGCACTGGGATGGGCCATCTCTGGCTGCAGCCCCACAAAAGCAGAGGGGAGGAGTGCTACCGCCTGGATGCTCGGGCTTTCTACAGGGAGAGGGGACACTGGAGACCTAAGGAGCTGAATGGTGCCTCTCACTGTGCTCTCCTGGGGTTAGGGCTCAGCATGTCCAAGTGCTTCTTTCCCTGGCTGCAGCCCCACGACAGGGCACAGACTACAGAGCACAGGGAGAGGTACCATGCAGCTCCAGAACCCAGGCTGCAGTCCCCTCTTCCCATTACCACCCAGCCCACAGCGTCCCCTACCAGCCCTTACTGCCTGTAGAGTCCCTATGTGCGGGAAGGTTTGTGGAGCTGCAGCAACAGAAGGCACATCCCAGCACTTCCTTTCCTGGCTGCAACCCCACACACCTGCCTGTAGCTATGGCCTTTCTTCCAAAAAGTGTGCTTAATAAGTAGGACACCCTTGTTAATGGCATTTGGATATTGTCATTAAAGTCAGAGGGATGGGATTGGTTCCCAGCAAACTGTTGCTATTAATCGGATGTTGTTAATATTCGCATTACTATTAACAGGAACAGGTATCAACACCATGCAACTCAAGTCTGTCAATCCATCACAGAATTGCCAGATACCAGCTGATTGCTCTGACAGCAGAGATCCCAGGCAAAATTTTCAAAGGCCCTCTGTTTTGTGTGTACACACAATACTAGAGTTTGGGGGCAGCTGACAAAGTGTTTACAAACACATTAAATCCAGCCTGGCAGAGAATTCCACAATAGAATGTTCTGGGTCCTGCATTCAAAGGTCTCGTTCTTCAGACCAGCACTTTCACTGTTCCAGTAGACCACAGATGCAAAGAAGATTGAGATCACAGACAGTGAGGCAGTCCCTCTGGTAGCTTGGACCAGATGAGTGGCATGTTTTGAGGACAAGTCTGAAATGACCAGAGTCCTTCCTCTCACCAGGTCACAATGGCCAGCATTTCCTCTACCCGCAGAACCTGCATCCTGCAGCATCAAACTAGGCCCTCTCCTTCTTCCTTTATCTTATTCAACATGTACATAAAGACATAGGGGGAGCTGGTGAGAAAACAGACTGAGGTGCCAGAAACACGGGGAGCACCTAACTACATCTCCTTTGACTTCAGACTAACAGATTCAACCTCAGCAAGTTAGTTCTCATCTGTGCTCCAGTCTCACCCAATAAGGCAGTTGACCACTATGCAGGAGGGCACAATAACAAAGCATAGGTTTCTGCACTAATTTTCTTATTGAACAAGAGGGGGAAAACAAAATGGAACCCAACATGGTTGTTTTCAAGAAGGAATAGCTATTGCCCCAACTACCCTCCATAAACTCTCAGCAGGAAAGGAACTGTGCTGCCCAAGAGCAGCTTTATTCACGCCTACTGAGCTCTGTAGGCGAATCAACTCATCACTCCCATAATAAGCTGCTGTAATTGAAATCAAGTTGGAGTCTCCCTTGGTTTAAATGACAGAGGGATTCTAACAGGGCATATACTCTGAAGAACTCTCCTTTGGAATTATCTCCTCCCTCAGCTTCAAAGTCCAGAATTTGTCAACCTCCTGGCTACATGGGCATCTGGTGAAGGAGGTGTAGTGACAGCCATTAAGGTAGGGCAAGCAGTACATTAGCTTTGACTTTTGTCATCCAGGTAGAAACTATTGGTTTTGGGAACAGGAAGAGTCTGCTGATTTTGTTTCAAAATTATTTCATAAATATGGCTTGAAGAGGCTTTGAACTCCAGTGTGACACATTTAATACTATGTATAAATCAGAATAAACATAAATAAAACAAAAAAAATATTAGAATGAGCTTTGAAATGAGCTGGTCCCTAAACTAAAATAGTAATTGAAATTAAAAAAAAAAGATTTCTTGATGCTGATCATGCTTTTATGGAGCACAAAGAGGTGAAATATTACAGCCCCTCAGTTTTCTTCTGAATTTCTTGTTCTTTTATGGGAAACAGCAGGAAGTCACTGATGGAGATTTTTTTCTCTAAGCATAAATCAACTTTGTTTTATTTCCCTATTGCGTCTTCAATGGCAGAGATTAACAAAAAGAAGAGGTGGTTTCCTGTATTTTCAAGCCCTTTATGGTCAGGATTATGGAAAGGGATGTGAGGGGGGAAGGCTGATGAAGACTGTCTAGACTAATTATATTTTTCTTTTTTGGTGTGTTATTGTTGCCATGTGTTTGCTATTGTTTAGAGAGGGGGGAAAAAGTGAGTGTACTGAAATATGTCTGTGTCCTTTATAAAAATCATGAATTTCCATCAAATAAATTACTTGGAAAATCCTATAATGTTCCAGATAAATTATTAACATTATTGAATGGTGCCTCTAAAGGCTGAATTATTACCATATCTATGATTTATGAGGATCAGAGTGTCACAATCTCTTAAAGGCTTTTCTACTTCAACTAAGGCTCCAGTGTCACATTGTTCATCCAAAGCAAAGTTACCAAGAAACATGAATTGCTTATAGGGATTCAGAGGAAGTTTTGACAAGGTGATTACAATCACAAGAGTGAAGTATTGTAAAGATTCAGTTTAAAATAAAAATGCACTAGACTGGGCTGATACTTGGAGTCTATTTAAAATGATCTACTTACAATACGCTAAGGCTTAAATTTTTATCGGTAAATGTCAGTAAACATCAATTTCACTGTATACAAAACCAACAAGCTTATTTCCATCAATAATCATCAAAATTTACAGATAGGCAAAATAAGAAAGCTGTTGCTTGAGAGCTTATCAGAGTTTGATTTAAGGATATTTACTTTGTATACTTTGACGTGATGTTGACAATTTACATTTTAATTCTTATAAAGCTTTAACTTTTTGAATCTCAAAGTCTACTGTCATTAAATAATTGTCTGAGCACCCATTGTCTGACTGTCCCATTTCCTGCAACTGTGAACATTTAAATCAATAATAAAAAAATGAATACACATTATCCTTGAAAAATATCGATATAAAAAAATCTAATTCTGCCAAGCCTAAATGTACAATAATTCTGTAGTAAACAAAAAATCCTGTCCCCTCCCCCGCTCTACTTTTTCCAGTGGAAGAACACCTAGCCACTTGTAGCCAATAGATACAACCAAATTCTACAGAACCAGCAACCCAGGTTAGAATCCCTTCCTTAAATCTTCAGGATTGGCTTGGGAATCAGGGTGTGACACCAATGTCTCAGATATTGAAATGCAGTTAAACTTTTTCCACTTCCTAGAAAATGGTCGTCCTGGAGGCAAGTGTCTTAGTTTCAAAGCAGCACTCCAGTAAAATACTCTTTATCCTTGCCATCCGATGACTTGCAAATAGTGTGATGTTGGCAGACACCTGATAGGTACTGCTCTTGAATATATAAATTAGACACCACCATTTATCAGTTAAAAACAGCCATTTACTGACAAAAAATTGTACTTGGAAAAAATAACCAAGTAAATACAAATATACAGCAAATGTTTGGTAGCCTCAACACAAGTTTCACAGATACAGGTCAGAATATATGATCCCAAGTACTATGTCCACACAGGCACTACATAAATTGTTTTTAAACTGATTTAGTCAAAGAAAAAGTTGCACTGATTTATGTACACAAGGCCCATTTCTGTTCTCCTCTCCCTGTTCTGCAGACACCACCTAATTCCTCTGATATATTCCTATTCGAGTCTTTATAGTTGAACCACTTTCCCCAGACACCGAGTATGTCACTTTAATAAAGGAAGCAAGGGTTGCCATTCTCTACCAATAATTGGCTTATCTTCAACATTCTTTAAGGTTTTGTATACATCTTGAACACTTCTGTTCTGATCAACACAATATATGGTGTCTAACAGATTGAAGCCGCCTGTATCTGTTCCACTAAATGCTTTATTTGCAATTTTGCCAATAGCTTATGGGCTATTGTAACACAATCACTACTAGAAAGGAAAAAGGAGAAAAATCAGAAATTTCCCTAAAACAGTTCAAAATGAAAACAGAAACCATTAAAACAAACCAATATTGGTATTGGTGGTAAAAATGTATAAGCTTTCTAATAAGACAACCAATGACAACTACACGCACAGTACATTTTAAGGAAATGAAAGAGCCAATTTTAAATAGTTTCCAGTGAATTTGTTTATATGCCAAGACCTGTAGTTATCCTTCCATTTCATGCATGTTTTATTATTGTGAAGTCTGTGTGTTGTTTCAATGATACTCTGCTTTTTCTCAGTTAAGTCAATCATGTAAAAGATTAAAAATATCAATTTGCATACCATCTCTAAACCAAATGATCTCAAAGAATTTTTCAAAAATAATTCAGAACCATACCACTCTTTGAGGTATGAGCACCCCTAATTAGCATGAGATGATGAGTGAATAAATGACTTGCCAAGGGTTGGTCTCCCAACTACTAGTCCTCTATCCTAACTTCTAGATCATGTCCCAGCCCATCAAACATTTTTGGTCCTTTTTCTTGTATTTTTCAGTGGCATCAATTACTTCAAAAATACTATCAACAGTACTATAATGTTACTAAGAATCAAACCGGGATTTCATTTAAGACTGAATTATCGGATATACCAAGAGTAGAGAAAGAAGCAAATGACAACACATTTTTGTCCATGTAATTCAACCATAATGAACTGCTATAATACATATTTTAAAATTCCAGGACTTCATAAAGAAGTGTTTTATGTACAGTGTCAGTGCTTCTTCCCTTTAGGGTGTAAAACTGGACTGCCTCTGTATATTTCACTTTCATATTGCATGCCATCAGATGGCAATCAGCTTTCATTGAGATTTTGAGATAACCTAAAATTCTTTAGTCATGCAGCCCATATCGGAGGCATCACAAGAAGCCTTGAGGGAATTCTTAACCAAAATCTGCCTTTCTTCAAGGACATCTTGGGCTAGTGTTGCCAATTAAATTGTTTCCTAGTTTATTTTAGGAAAGTCCAAGAAAATGTTTAGCTTCTATTGCTTACTTTTCATGTGCACTGATGGAATAACCCAAAGTCCAAAATATCCCCAGAAGTTAGATACTGGCAGATTATCAAGGCATCATGCTGTCCAAAAACAATGAATTTATTATAGGTTAGGAATTTTATGCATGCCTGATATCTAAAAACCATTTCATACAAAAAATGCTTAAAATTCCCATAGTAAAAACTCAACATTTATGTTTTTTTATTGGTACATACTCTACTGATTTTAAGAGGATCATTGTCTATTTAAACATCGCTCTTCTGTCTGCATTTTTAACCTACTGTTTTCAAGCAATACCTAACATTACTTGAACTGGAAAAAAAATTCTATTCACCCTGTGTTTGATAATTCTCTATATTGTCACATCCTCATTGTTTATATATGTCTACCACACAGAGGAAAAATATTTGTTTGTGTTTTTTGAAAAACAAAAAACAGCATAACCCTGGGATTATGACGAACCAAACATTGTTGGATAGAATATTGGAAATTATGGTAAATAAATCATTTCCCATATTTCTTCTAGATTCATGCTTTGAACATGTTCTACAAGATAGAAGCCTCGGTCCAAATCCAGCCCCTTTATTCCCATGAATCAACGGCTCTACTTGCGTGAATAAGTTGGGCAGGAGTTGGCTTTAACAGCAAGGGATCACAATTAGACACATAGAAAGCGAGACACCTAATTTACATACAGCTAGGGTTACCATCTAGACTAAAACTTCCATTGTAGACTGTAGAATACGTCCATACATTTCTCCAAGAAAAAAAGTTATGTTTTTATGAACTGTTACAATAAAAAGGTTAAGCGTCAGTGTAGCTCATTAGATTACTTTTGAGGGTATCTAACATGAGACAATTTTATATGATCAAACAGCTGGCCTTACTGATTGGATATTCTCTGAAATAACTCAGTGGGCATCAAATTTTGCCTTCTATCAGAATCATCATCTTGCACCAGAATAATGCAAAGCTATAAAGAGCCTAGTAGGATTTTCCTATAACATTCCCCAAAAGATCAGTTTTTCCTCACTGGATTTCATTAAGATAGAGTTGGAAGTACCTTTTGCTTCTTGACATATGAAAATAAATTATTTTTAACTACAACTATAATTAACATGGTTTTTTGGTTTGTTTGATTGGCTTTCAGGGGTTTCTGTTTGTTTGGGGGGGGGGTGTTTTTGTTTTTTTATAATTCCCTTTCCTGTCACCAGTTGGATTGTGCTGAAGAGGCTGAAACCAATATTATTTGTGATAAGTTCAGTTTTTTAAATGTTCCCTGCCTCTGAACAAAACTCGTAAGACAGCCAATATGCCCTGAACTTCTATTCATGTTACTGATAAAGCCTGCTTACAGTGTTGTTGCACAGTAACAATGAACTAGAAAACATTAGCCACAGCATTGAAAGGCTTAGACTGATTCATCTATAAATCGCTAAAAGTTACATAGTAAAGAGCTACTTGTTCACAACAATGGTTTACTTAATAGCACATTAGTCAGTATACTATTTCAAGGTACAACAAATATATCAGCTGGCACTGTGTTAGAGGTAAGTAGGCCCGTGATTACACTATATGATTAACATTTCCACGTCCAGTATACAATTGGATCTGGATTTGGATTTAAGATTTAAAACTTCTGATCACAACGTATCCCATGTATCTTTACTCTGAGTTAACGGTTACCATTCACATACAGAGTAGTACAACAGTAATGAGTCTCTTTTCCACTCAGTTCACATAAATCAATACCCTTGAAATTCCTTTACATCCTCCTCTGAAGCATCTGGCCCTGACCACTGTTCAATACCCAACTAAAGTGACCACTGATCTAACCTAATGTGTCAAGTAGTTATTTTGAAATCACATGAAAAGCTAAAGTGAACATTTTTCTAGGCAGTTTTTCAAAAGTATAAATACGAGATTAGTGACTAATATAGTGATTCAAGTACCTTTTTTTTAGTTGAATGCAACGTGTGCATTTGGCTACATACAAATTGATGGTAGTCAGAGGAGCTGAATTTCAGTAGCTTAGTAGCCAGCCTGTACTTTCAGAATTCCCAATCTGCATACATAATCTTAAACATGTACTTGAATCTCTTTTGTCCAGAATTTTCCTGTGGATTCAGTGATGGCTTAATTTGTACAAAGACACTAGCTGGAATACAGGTACAGTCAGCAACTGTGCAGCTGCATTGGTTCTAGAAAACGTGTACATGTTAATGGAGGCAGGACTCAGATATACCACCATTTCATGAAGTCTGCTCAGAGTAAGTTTGAAGGATGCTGGGGTAAAACATGCCCAAGCCCTGCCTAAATCAGCACTTACTGCCAGGACAACTGCATCATTGCTGGAATACAGGTAAACATTTTTCTAGTGCAAGGGCACCCTATGAAGTCCTGGGCTCATGTTTGGCCCTTTGGGAATTACCCTGCTCTGTCTTAAAACTGGAGGCCATAAGGGAGCACGTTTTGTTCCTTTTATTTGGAATGTTAATGAACCCAACATGACCCTTGTGAAATGCACTCAGGGGCCCTGGTAATAAAACAGGAGAGATGGTCCCTGCTACAAGGAGCTTACAGTCCACACAGCAAATACAATTTAGACAAAGGAAGCACTGGATGATCAGAAGATAAAACATATCACGGAGCAGCTCAGGGTATTTAACTTTGCTGCTTTTTAATAAGGAAATAAAAATCTTTCTTACTGTGGCAGATTAATGCTGATAAGCTTTCTAAGCATGTGAGAGTAAGGAGAAGATAAATTCTGTTCAATCAAGATAGGGAGTGTGTTCCAGTCACAAAGGGCAGCACGGATTAAGTCAAGAGCGGGGAAAGGATACAAAAAAGGCACTAGTCATCCAGTTTTAGCTACTTTGTATGCTGGCCCACGGTTGTTTAGTGATAGGCTATAATAATAATTATAAAAATAATATAGCCTATCTATATAAAAAGGAAATAAAATAATATATCATTAATCTGTCACACAGGAAACAGTTTCCTTATTAAAAAGCAAGACAAGTTAAGCTTCTGTGATACACAAAGCAATGAATGGCCAGAAGATAATACATTTAAGATACATGTTTTTTATATTGACTAAGCTCCTTGTGGCAAGGACTATGCTTCCTATTTTATTGCTTACATTATAATACCACCCATTGCTATGGATGTGTACAAACACACACATACCCCCACCCACACATCCTGCACACCTGTTACCCAGCATACTGAAAAGCTGAAACTGGATGCCTAGCTCCCTTTGTAACCTTTTCCCATTCTCATCTTTGTGCCTTAATCCATACTCCTATGTATAGAGATTATATAGTAATATGAGAAAAAAAAGCCATAAAGACAAACAATCTGCACCCGGCTGCATTTTTACTTTTGTGAAGAATCGAGGCATTATGATCAAGACCTTATTCAGAGAGTAGTAAATAAATACTATTCCTGCACTGCTCCACAGGAGGGAATCTTCTTCGCTCTCTGTGGGCAGCTGAGAGAGCAGGGACAGGCAGTGCCAGAAGCAGCACAGGGGTTGAAGCAAAGAGGAGCTTTTAGAAGAGGAAACTGCTATCTGGGGCTCCACTCCTGTGGGACTTAACCTCTGCACAATCAACACCTGTCCCTTCTGAGCAACTTCTGTGTAGCACAACTCCTATCTAAATAAATATGTCCATCTGCTCACCTATAAAGCTGACAAAGGCAGCACCTATATAGGGCCACGTCTACACTACCAGCTAAATTAGATCGATGCAGCGGTGTCAATTTAATGGGTCTGGTGAAAATTAATCGCACTGTTATACAATAGAATACCAATTGAAATGTATTAAATATTTGTGGATGTTTTTCTACTTTTTCAAGTATATTGATTTCTATTGCAGCACAGAATACAAAGTGCACAGTACTCACTTTATATATTATTTTTTATTACAAATATTTGCACTGTAAAAACAAAAATATTTTTCAGTTCACCTAATACAGCTACTGTAGTGCAATCTCTTTATCATGAAAGTTGAACTTACAAATGTAGATTATTTTTGTTACATAACTGCACTCAAAAACAATATAAAACTTTAGAGCCTACAAGTCCACTCAGTCCTACTTCTTATTCAGCAAACTTCTTGTTTGTTTACATTTACAGGAGATACTGCTGCCTGCAGGCGTTAGCATAGGAGTTTTATAACCGGCATTGCAAGGTATTTACATTCCAGATATGCTAAACATTCGTATGCCCCTTCATGCTTCGGCCACCATTCCAGAGGACATGCTTCCATGCTGATGATGCTCATTAAAAAAAATAATGCATTAATTAAATTTGTGACTGAACTCCTTGGGGGAGAATGGTATGTCTCCTGTTCTGTTTTACCTGCATTCTGCCATATATTTCATGTTATAGCAGTCTCAGATGATGATCCAGCACATTTGTTTTAAGAATGCTTTCACAGCAGATTTGACAAAACGCAAAGAAGATACCAATGTGAGATTTCTAAAAACAGCATTCAACCCAAGGTTTAAGAATCTGAAGTGCCGTCCAAAATCTGAGAGGGATGAGGTGTGGAGCATGCTTTCAGATGTCTTAAAAGAGCAACACTCAGATGTGGAAACTACAGAACCCAAACCACCAAAAGAGAAAATCAATCTTCCACTGGCGGCATCTGACTCAAATGATGAAAATGAACATGCATCGGTCCGTTCTGCTTTGGATCGTTATCGAGAAGAACCCATCATCAGCATGGATGCATGTCCTCTGTAATGGTGGCTGAAGCATGAAGGGACATATGAATCTTTAGCATATCTGACACGAAAATGTCTTGTGACTCCAGCTACAACAGTGCCATGTGAACGCCTGGTCTCACTTTCAGGTGACATTGTAAGCAAGAAGCGGGCAGCATTGTCTCCTGAAATTGTAACCAAACTTGTTTGTCTGAGCGATTGGCTGACGTAGGACTGAGTGGACTTGTAGGCTCTCAAGTTATACATTGTTTTATTTTTGAATGCAGGGTTTTTTTGTACATAATTCTACATTTGTAAGTTCAACTTTCATAATAAAGAGATTGCACTACAGTAGTTGTAGTAGGTGAACTGTAAAATATTTATTTTGTTTTTTACAGTGCAAATATTTGTAATAAAAAATAAATATAAAGTGAGCACTATATACTTTGTATTCTGTGTTGTAATTGAAATCTACATATTTGAAAATGTAGAAAACATCCAAAAACATTTAAATAAATGTTATTCTATTATTGTTCAACAGCACGATTAATCGCGAATAATTTTTTTAATCACTTGACAGCCCTAGTTTTTAGCATTGGCCTATTACATAATTGAGTATTGGTGGTAGGCTCACCTCATCAAAGCAGGAATTTGTGTATGTTGAGGACAAGGAGGTGATATGAAGTTATTTTATATATTTCATCTTATTGGTGTCATGCTATCCTAACATGCAGATAAAGAGGGTGTGGTTGGGTGTGTTTTAAGTTTGTGAAACCTAGAAGTTTGATTGATTTACTTATTTTAAAGGAAGAAATGTTTGTAAATGTATCCAGAAGCAATGAGCAGGCAGGCTATTACAGATCACTGAGATTTTGGTATCTATATATGTTGCAGTTTTACTTATTATTGTTCTAACCAGTTGTATCCACTAGCCCCCTGGGATAAGGTTTAGCCTATTTTTTGAGAGTAGCTTGAAGATTAGGAGGTGGGAACAGATGGTTCTAGTCAAATTCCTTTAATTCAGTTCCAAAGTGTAACATTTTCACATATTCCCCATGCTTACCACCCATCTAAAAAAACAAAAAAAGTTTAAATCAAAAGGTGACAGGAGGAAAAAAAAGAGATGAAACAGACTAATTTATTCAGTCTGGCTTTTGTACTTTTCTTCAGGAGTTTCAGTGTTTTATTACTATTAAATCTACTACAGTATTGTACTATTATCATTACATTTACCAGTGCGACGTGACAAATACTTGAAACCTTTAGCATTATTAATAAGCAGGAAAAGCTTTGATGGGATTCCAAGTAATTCATCCATGCCATAACAAAGCAATTGAATGTATTATAAGATCATTCTACATGCATACGGTGTAATAATTAAGAGGAAAAAGAAGAAGAATTTAGTAAATAACTGAGCTCTTTTTACTACTATAAGTACTGTATAATAGCCTTCCTTACACTTCTAGAAAAAATAGAAAGCAACCCAACTGTAAAAGTTAGACAACATATTACTATGAAAATAGCATTGAAATAAGGATCTAAGTTTCATTGTATGGTAACTTTTTTCTCCTTATCGTAAGAAAAAACTCTTAAAAAGCACAACATTAAAATTTCAGTTATGTCTAGAGATTATGGAAAATATAGTTATTAGAACCCTGCAGGGAAACTTCTATGTTACAAAAAATGACCTGTCATAAAATTACAGTCAGTGGCATAAAAAAAATGTATATTGTTATCCCTTCTTGAATCACATAGGATATAGCAATATGAGACTGTCTGTGCAGCATGATACATTACATATTGACTTTATTCTTCATGATTTTAGCAAATGTAAAACAAAAGTTTTATATGGTATCTTCAGTGCTTTTTATTTTAAATATTAAGTTTACAGACAGCTGCATTTACTAATACTGTTTCCATTACTAACATATTCAGAGTGGCCATATCAGGCTAGTCTGTTACCGGAATAAAAATCTACTTTAAATAAGCCATTGCAAATGTATTTATTTATAGTATACTACTATAAATAGTCATCTTATCAGTATTTCATTTCAGAATGCATCCAGCTGGATTTACATGGACAATCATTAAACGCTCTTACAAAAAGGAATTTCTTAACTTCAGTTTTACAGCATAGTAATGAAACATGAAATCTTAATAATGAATTATGATGTTAACAGTCAAACAGAGAACTGAAAGTGTATCCACTCTGATTTCTATTTGAGAATCTTTAAACTGATTTGTACAAGAATGTCATTATTAGGTTGAAAGTTAAAGAAAATATAAAGATCAAGGATCAACATTTATTCGGAATTAAGAAGTTTCTAATTCAATAAGCCTTTTGAAAAGGTTAGCCTTAGTCATCAGTTAGTATTCCAGAATGAGAGATTTACATTACTGTTTGTGTTGCAACAAATACAAGTAGCTTCATTAAAACATTTATATTAAGTATACATTCCCACTTACAAAATACAGCTGAAGCAAATTGTATCTTAACAGTATATTACTGCAGTTATGACTAGAGGTCATAACCATGACTTCTGTGCCTGACCATAGTGACATGCCTTACACAGAAATATATGAAGACATGATCCATTCCCAGAAGAGTTTATAATCTATTCCTTCTCTATAGCAAATAATTAAATTAAACTTAATATATTGTATTATTAATAATAAAGCAGAGTTTGATAACATCTACATGAAGATCTGCTGTCAACATATCATCCTTTTGGGATATTTTCTTTTTACATTTTTAGTATATATTTAATAAAAGCCACTTCAAAAGTTAGGAAATACTTTGTAAGGGTTATTAAATGTCACTGTATTAAACTTAAATATTAAATAATTAGTTCCTCTTATAAAACATAACCCAAACACTCATACAAAATGCATACATTTTCTATTTTATGTGGGATGTGAAAGGATGAACCTGCGAGACTTTTTTTTTGTTTGTTTAAATATCAAACAACAAGCCATAAATCAAAAATTAAGGCTACATTTCAATTAAGGAGCAACTGTTTGTATTAAAAAGTAAACATATTTTCTATTTTTACCATCACCTTTAAGACTTCAGAACTGTTTTCACTTGCTGGTGTTGGAAAGTCATGTTTCATTGTGTTAATGCAATTTGTGAATGTGTTAACATCTTACAGTAAATATCCACATGTAACATGTCATTAAGAAAGATACCTCTCCTATAAAAAAAAGTGAACATTTGCTTACAGAAGCAGAATCAACTTTAATCTACACTTGTTGACAGAAAGGATAATGTGTAGCAGATAATCTTGTTTTATCCCTGTTGCATATTCTAGGACTAAGGATTTCAAGTTTTATATGAAAACCATGACCTACGAGAATCAATGAAAAGGCTGCCCTTTTGAACAATGGGTAGGTTTTCACATTAGATACCATTACATTTACTTTCAAGCATTAAATTGCAATAATATTGCCATTCTTGGATTACTAAGACTTTACTGACAGTATCATAAATTTATATTGATCAGTTCAATATCATCATCATGAAGTTCTGAGTTCAGCATTACTGGGTACTAAATATCAGATTTCCTGAGATTTACTTTACACTGAAGAGAAAGCGCAAGTCATTTGCTTTGATTTATTTAGCATAAATAAGGAATACCCTATACTAATATTTATAAGGGAATTTTGCCTTAATATTTTGACCACTAATGTAAGGCAATGAATTACAAGCAATAAAATACTTGCACAATTTAAACAGAGTTTAAAAGTATGTGTTCCTTTGGAATGTTAAAACTCCTTTGGTAGTTTTAGTTGACCTATCTCATGGTCTTTTAAATCTTAATTAGGATCTGATATTTAGAGCTCAACTTTTAAAGCATATATCCCATTAGCATAAGGCATTTTTAAAACCTTTAATAATAAAAACTAAATACAGAGGAAGCAGTCAGTGGAACTTGTAATATTACTGACTATAGGTTGCGAAACACAGAACTGTGCATCTGATTGTGTTACCAGCATAAAAGTGCATGTCATGCAAGAAAGACGTGTACATGATATCTCATCTTAAATGTAACATAATATTATAAACACTAAAGACCTGGTACAAAGTCATTTTTAGTGACTTCAATAGGCTTTGGATCTGACCCTTATACAAGAAAGTCAGTCCTTATTATCTCTCATTAGAATTACTACAACTAGGCTCAGGAAAATCAAGTATTTTTTTTAAAAGAAAAGAGGATATTTACAGTTTATCTAAAAAGAATACTTTTTATCTGCTATTTCCAGAAGATACAGTTCCTAACTAAATTAAGTTATAATTTTTGAAATCCACAATTTTATATTGTTCTATCTCAGATAAAATGTATGTGATGACTGCTACTGTAAATCACATTTAAAATATGGAAGGTAAGATTTAGAGCAGATAAAAGAAGAAATAAATCATAGTTTTCCTCAATCATGGCACAAAACCTTTTTTTTAAATGGATTAGAATTTAAGGTAGTTGAATAGTGACACAAATTACAGAAGAGATATTATTCTTTTACTAGCACCACTCTCAGGTAGGTTGAAAATACGTAATATTTTCAGGAACGCTTGTTAGGGCTCTCCAATTAAAGTTTACTACCCAGTTAAGTGAATAATTATATATGTTAATTACGAAGCATAGGCAATGTAATTATTTACAGGGGATTCAATTTGCCACTGTGAATGTTTAGAGGTATACATCAAGGGAAAACAAAATATTGCACCAAAGTATAAAATTGGGAAAGCACCTCAAACTCATTTGTTCCATACAAAAAACAACTTTAACAACAAAACCAAAAATATTAAGTATTAAATCTTGGAAGCAATAGTTTGAATTTTTAGCATCCTTTAATTTATTTTTATAACATGTTTTCTGGTTTATCCTTTGTTTTGATATTTTGCCAATTAAATTGCATCACCAAGAGGCAACATCATGCAAGAATTCCTATCTAAAATGGAAATGCCACTACTTAGTGTCACATAGTTGTAAGAAAAATGCAGCTCAGCAAACACATTTGCAATGAAAATATTCACTCCAATACATCCATTAAATACTTAATTAAAATATATGGAAACACAGGAGAATGCTGTTAGTCATTCTTACTGATAAAAATAGAGCCAGGAAGAAAATATAGTAGAGGTCCAATCCTGAAGTCTTTACTCTGGCTAAACTCTCTTTGAAGTCAATGGATATGGTCAGAGATATTTGATACAACTCCTTTTCTATGTCACAAGGATGTGAAACATAAGAAGGACAAAATGCAGGGAGATTTGGGGAGCATGGAGTTTCTCAGACAACAGCTGACTGAGCTGCATTAACAAATGATTTTTTCAGTCAACTTATTACATAACATGTTCAAATCAAAGAGTATATCACAGTATACACACTGATAGATATTTTTCCCTTTCCTAGCCTAATTCTTCAATGGGAGCTGATGGCACTCAGTTACTCATGGGATCTAATCCCTTACCCTTTCATAAAGTATTTGACAATACTCCTATTGATTCCTTATTTCTTCCTGTATGCTGAATTTCATAGTGGTACAGTATAAAATCACTGAAAACAATTATAAATTGTTTCTTTTTAGATCTTAGGAGTTTTATATTCAAATGATCTACTAATTATTGATTCAGATCGTTTTATGGATAAACATTACTCAAAAGTTAAACTGTTTATGGATTTAAATAATTTGTAACATTAATTTGCATTTCAAACTTGTAAACATGGTTAAAAACAATGTTCTACAAGTATCAATTCAAGATCACTGCTATAGAATAAAAAGGCAATACAAAGTTAACACTGAAGTTCAAAGATCGTGGAAGGAAGGAATAATTATATTTGTCTCATTTCTAAATTGTTTTTAACAATGTGGGTAAGTTGTACAGCCTATGTCTACCTTTAATGTTTAAAAAAAATGTAATGAAACTATAAAAATCACCATTGCAATATTAGTTTGCAATTTCTGATATAAAACTGCCAGATTTTAATTTTCACTTTCTAAAATATTATTCGAAAATAAAAAGTATGAAACTATTGCCAGTTCACTATTAGAACACTGTAATTACTCCTTATAAAATAGTCGTGCTCTCACTACTGAACCTATGACATTTCATAATTACAGGTTCCAGAGTCTTGAATGTGTCCCATAGTGTGATAGTTTGGACTACAAAAATGGATTTTTTTCAGTAACCTTATTGTTATCTCATAGTATTACAAATCTGCAAAACCCGTTTTAGTAGGTAAAATATTTTATTTCAACTATTCCATGTGCATTAAAAGTCTACACAGATTCATTTAAAAAAGTTATACTGTAATTCTTCCATTGATCAGGAAAATAAAAGGGGTGAAAACATATGCTTCAAAAAAGATAAACAAACCATACATATCTGACCATACTAAGAACACAGAAAATGAACCTAGTATTAATCAGCACAAGGAGGGAGGGGAAGAAGTATTGTAAGGAGAAAAAATATGGTGATACTTTAAAAAAAAAAGTGTGATATAGAAGTAGTATTTCAGATTTTAGCAAATTAAATAATGCCTTTCAAGATAAAGTACTTGTTCAGAAAAATAGCACTAACCTCAATGAGATTTTGCCTAAGTAGGGCCCTGCAACAGTTTAGTCTGAAGATACAAAAAGTTGTCAGGTAAAATACCATCAGAAAGAAATTTCTTAATGTATTTAATGTATCTTAAGAATTTCTTATTTTTTGTTCTATTAACTGATTTGTGAGTGTTCAGTGCATGCTTTTTCTTACTCAGGTTTCCTTTTAGAGTGATTAGAACAGCATTGTTATGCTTTTTAGCATAAAAGTCATTAAAACAAACATGGTATGTTTAGAAACACTATTGTTAATTTGGAATGTCTTCAGAAGTGTGTTTGAAAGCAAAAAACAGAAGATTTCTTTGTAAAAACATGACATGCTTTATGAATCGGATACTAAATACAGAAAGTTAAAAGAAAGATACAGAATACTATCATTTTATTGCATAGCTAAAGTACTGTATATATGTAAGTCCACATACCATCCATGTTTTAGCAATGTTGACATAACATGAATTACATACAGTACATATGATACTGTAGCACTTTTATTAAAACTGTCAAAACACCTCATTTTATAAAAGCATTTAAAAAAAAAAGTCACACAGGCCCACTCATACTGTGTCACCAACAGCAGTTTAATCAAAGCTGAAACATCAACAGCCAGGATTATTAATTTTTGCACTGTTACATTACACAGTTGGAAACTACACTCCCTTCTAGTCTCACTTAGTTGTAACAGCTAGAGTGAGTTGCAACACACTTCAGAATGAAAATGCCTTTATTACCTATGAGAAATTAAATTAAATTGGGGGGAGGGTTAACTTGTCGAATAGGGGTAGGGATTCTTAAGATATCAGATTTAGGAAGAAAAACATGTGAGGAATAAGTTTCTGTCAAAACAAAGACTTGCCAGATATTGCCTTTACTAAGTTGTTATATACACTTCTGAAAGCAATTTTGTAACAATGAGCTCTGTTTATGGAAACTAAACCATGTAAGGTACAGCAGGAAAACAAATGGTGTGCCATATGTTTACCCTGAACAGTAGTATTAATACAGTGTTATCGGCAATAAAGTCCTTTCTAGATTTGGTAGCACTAAGATTGTCCTGTGTTGATTTTTTCCAAACCTTGAAGTACAATGAAGCCATAATAATCTTGAAGCTAAACACTCATATCTCAGATTGTTGTCTTATGATATAATTGTAAAAGTACAGAAACAATTTTGGGCTGAAATTGACTGACAGCCTCCAAAATTTCCTCACTGTAGGTGAAAAATCCTGGCCCCATTGAAGTTAATTGCAAAACTACCGTTAATCTCAACATAGCCAGGATTTCATCCTCCGTTTTGAAGGTAATCCTACTAAAAGCTCCAGATACAGACAAAATATTGAATACATCAAATATAGTATTTGATTACTACACCCCTTATACACCCATTAATTTTGCAGCTAGTGAATGCTAATTAAAACATGGCACCACTTTAATTAATTAACCACTTATCCTGAAGACGCATTTAATACTTGAACCCTTTTAATGGCAAATCTAATTTTGGGATTGGGGCATAACAGACTGCAGATCTGTTTCTGTAAAATGCTTACATTTGAGCAAACGTTCCCAAAGAACGCTTGCCTGATTTGAGGACTGACATTTCCTCTCTCTAACTTGCTTAACTAAAAAATAGGCATGCAGGCCAAGTTCTAGAGTACCCCAAGGCAGCAGTTCATTACTTTCAGTTGCAATTTGTGAATACTTTTCTTTTTCTGTCATTTTATTTTGACATGCATATTATTTTAGCTGATTTCAGTCATGTTGCATGAGAGGACGACATACCTTAAAAGATTAAGTTTTCCCACCTGGGACTATTCCAGAATTCAGAACTTTATAGCATCTCATACCCTTCTTCATCCTCTATGCTCCTGCATTATCAATGGTAGCTTTCTTTCGTATTTTATGTTTAACTACAAGTTATTCCAGGCAGCAGTTGATAGAAGTCAGCTTGCAATGTCACCATTCTTTCACTACAACTACAGGACTGGACTGCTCCATTGTCTATAACACTCTGCTGCCATCTATTTGACAGAAGAAATATGCCAGAAACACCATAACTATTTTCCTTCTCGTTCCATCAAATTTATCTTCCACTGAACCAGCTGTCAGAAGGAAAAGTACTAAGGGACATTTGCTTACTTCCCAAGAAAATACAGAAACCTTTACAGAACTTGCATTTTTCCTCCCTCTAAATTTAAATGAATTTAAAACAGAAGTTGGGCTATTTAAAATAAAACAAATGTACATAATAAAAATCTTTACTTTTAAAGGCACTCCAAATTTAACTACGTTTTCCAATTGAGATCTTAGAGAATGTATACATAACTCATCATCCATTTTAAAAACATACATGGTAATGCTTTCAAAATTTGGGGTTTTTAATTATGCTAGAATATTATCCATCTGCATTTATATAGATTTAATAAGGGCCCAGATTTTGATTTCAGTCATACTTATGAAAACCTGCTTCTATGCCACAACAGTCAATGTAATTCTACTGCATCTGTTGTTACTCTACGTTTACAACATAACTGAGTTCAGAATTCATCCCAGAATGTTAAAATACCAATAACGCACAAAGATTAAGAATATGGTTTATCAATCATCAAGATCATATAGATAAGGACCACTTCATCCATCAAAGTATGTAGTCCTCTTTATATACTGTATTGCACAAGAGGGGAATTAAAGAAAAAAAGTCCTTTACTTTTTGCATTTATAAAATATCTTGCAAAAAAGAAGACGACAACAACTGTTGAATTTACAAATAACTGACGGACAATGTAGAAGCAGCAAAGAATCCTGTGGCACCTTATAGACTAACAGACGTTTTGCAGCATGAGCTTTCGTGGGTGAATACCCACTTCTTCAGATGCAATGTAGTCTATTATCTTTTCAGCTAGCTGTTCACAATACTTACGCTTCAGGGCTTTGTTTTGTCTTTTTCACACCACTGATAAGCGTTCAATAAATTATCAAGCTTCATTTTTCACCTGATTGCTTTCCTGATACTTTAAAATAACTTATTGGTGGTAATCTGCTTAGTGTTTATCACAACAATGACACATGAAAAACAACAAGATCAGAGACTGAAAAAGCAAAAACCTAACAAATTATAATTATGTGCAATACAAAGGAAATCAGTATGATCCAAAAATCATACAATCTCTAGCATTTTTTTCCATACCAAGAAAAAAATCGCTACAGTGAGGTGTTGGGGGAGAGGGTGAGGAGAGGATTTGATTTGGTGGTTTTAGGTGGGGTAGGCGGTGGGAGGGAGGGGAGAAGGCACAAAGAGTTAGGTCATTTTACAGGTTTTTGCACCACTAAAACATGTCCATTTGTGTCCATAAAAATTCTGCCTCAATTTGGCTCGTATTGTGCTTGGCCTGAAAAGTACTTGTTACCAAATTCTTCACCTTGTGATCTGAAACACTATTTGCTAAAGAAACAGAAATCAATGTATTCTTCTTAGTACATACTGCTGCAACTCATCATATAATCCCATTAGTCATTTGCATGTATTTACAATATTAGCAGACACAACATGTATATTTATCTAATAATTACATTAATCTGTTCAAGCCATGTGACAGTTATATTTGCGTTACTAAAAATATTTTTGGTTTTAGATTTAGTTTAGGCTAGCCGATGCATGCAGCTATTATGACTGGACTGATGGTGTAAAATGCAAACAAACATATTTTTGTGTGGTCTACTAATTATGAGAAATTCCAAACATCACCACCTATTACAATTCCTCCTACACTTAATAAAAGAAAACAATCTGTTTGAACAGGTATAATAGGATTTTCATAGTGTTCCTCAACCCTACCCCCAAGTAAAATATTATGTGCGTATAAAGGAATTTTTAAATGGCTTTGCATTTGAATTAGATTGCTCAGAAATGCAATGAGAGAGTTTTAAAGCTAGACATAGGCAAAATTACACATTTAAACTTTCAAAAAGGAACACTAAGAGCCCTACCCTGCCCTCAGCCTCATTGAGGCTCTGATCTTCGAGAGCCCAACATTATGGCCCCAGTCCAGCAAAGTACTTAAGCAAATGCTTAATTTTAAGCACCTGAATAATCCCACCAATTTCATGCTTAAATGCTTTGCTGGATTAGGACTAGAATATTCAGTACTTTAAAGGATTAAGCCACCCACTGGTGCAGAAAGGTGAGGTTGACGAGAAGGTAATGCAAGGATCATCTTCCTCTTGTGAAGCAGTAGTGCAGGATCCTTCCTCAGAGCACACAAGTGTGTTAAGAGAGGGTCCTGAATAATGAAATGGCTCACATACCACTTCCGCAAGAGGTTGTGGTCTGGAAACTAGAAGCACAAACTGCTGTGAAAAGTCAGTGCTAGGCTAGCTAACAGATGGTAACTGAGCACAGTGGTTTGGCAGAGAGATACAGCAAAGCATGCCCCATACCATGGTGCCCTAGCCAACTCTATGGAATCCTATCCTCGTAAGCAGGATCCCTACAGCAAAGCAATCTGCATTCAGGTTTCTATTGCTGCAAAAGCCAGGAGTGGGCTCTACTTAGCTGATCAAATGAACTCCCACACCCTCTAAATTAAAGATATTATACCAACTTGTGATACAGTAAAATATTATATAAAACCTAACTGAAATTCTTAAATTCTATAAAGTTAAGATTTATTGGATTATTTTTGTTTATATATCGTGTGTACTGCATCCTTACCCTTAGCACAGTGGTTCCATTATTCTTGTCCATTAGCTGAACTAGATTTTGTTACAGTGAGTGTTTCACTCTTCAGTGGTCAAACTTGCTGCTTTTACAACACCAAATGTAGACGTAATATAAGCAACCCACTTAGGCTTTTGCAATGCTTATAGCTAATTATATGGAAACTTAATATAATACAACAAGAAAGCACAAAAAATGTGTAAACCAAATGATCAGAAACATATTATTACTTCCGCATACTGGATAAAACTATGTGATTTATAGTTTATAAGTAGTGTATAGTTCTGATTATTTTTGATAGTGCACAAGGACTGGGAATGCTTTAAAATTTCCTAACAAAGGATTTAGCCTGCAAGACTTACTCAAGCAAAACTGAACTCAAGTCAATGAGGGTTACCTAAATAAGGATTTCGGGATCAGGGCCAAAACTGAATAGATACAAAATTATATAAATGTCATTAATAAGTCTCTCAATTCCAATCCTACAATCATTTTTCCCACATTTATTTTTAAATACATGAGTAATAGCATTAAAGTTGTTGATTAATGTTTGTTTGGAAAAAATCCAGATGCTACCAAGATAAAAATACGGCCTTTTAAATTTACACTGTGAGAGTAACACATACTCCCAATACAGAGGAAGTATTTTTAAAACTGGTTTGTTTTAAGAAAACACATAGGTATTAGAAACAATCATATCATATAAATTCTACTACTTCAATGGGATTACTCACATGCTTAAAACTAAGCCCTTGAGTAAGTGTTTGCAGGATCAGGGCCTTAACCAGAAGATTAGTTTAAAAGGACTGTAAATTAATCCAGCTGATTACTGAACTGTACAAATACCAACCCTTCCACTATCATGAGTAGAATATACAAAAGCTTATTCTAGTACCTATATGTTTTAGGAAAATAAACCAGTTTTCAAATACTGGTACTTCCTATGCATTGCAGAAATATATTCCTCTGATACTGTAAATTTAAAGGGAAGTGTTTTAGCTTGGTAGCATGTTATTTTTTTTCCCCAAACAAACATGGACCAATGTTATTTTATTGCCAGATATTCTGAATTTACATCTTGAATTATCATGTTTCATTGTTAGTTAACATTAAAAATTACTCAGGTGGTGCTAATTCCAATATTGACATAGATAGTAAACATCAGCATGAGCCTATGAACCAAGTATACATTTCCACTCATAGAAACTAATATTGGTGTTTAGGCACCCAAGGAATAAAAATTAATCCAATTTACATTAAAAGAAAATCAAAGCATATAAGTACTTCTGTATTATGTGCAATTCTGCACAATATTTAATACGATGCTGCATTAAATTCTGAGTGAAAAATTCTGCCAACTACAAAAAAGTACCTCATATTAACAGTCAGCATTTTTGAACTACATAAGCAGAAATAAACCCACGGAAATTTATTCTAAAGTAACAAGCTTAAAGCAATGGGCCTGATTCTGTTCTTATTTACACAAGCTTTACACCAATGTAACATAAATTGATTTCAACAGTTACTCTAGAATCAGGCCATAATGTTGAAATTCCTCAATATACTGAGAATTCTTTTTCTACTGCATAAAATATTTCAGCTAAACAACATTTTGGGGGGTCCCTTTATATTCGGATTAGAAGCAAACACTGGCCCTGTATCAAAATATTCAAACTAGCAATGCATTAGTAAATCTGAGCCAAAACAGAGATGCTGCTGCAGATGGAATAAAATCTGCTACCAGAGGACAACTGGTTGTTTGAAGTATTCCTCTTGTTTAGTCACATATTAATTCTTCCCACCTTACATTTGGGAGGCAGTGTGGTTCAATGCACAGAGGGCAGGCCGAAGGTCAGAAAACCAGGATTCTACACATACAGGAAGTTGTTTAACCTTTCAGTTTCAGTTTCCTCATTGCAAAATAGGGACAAGAATCCTAAATTACTCTGAGTTCTCTAAATGAAAAGTGCTTTATGAGTGATGCATATTATTATTGATTGATATTTTGGTATCATATAGTAGAGTGCCAATCTCCAAGCACAGTGCCAAATGCAGATCAAGTAATAATAAAACGTAGCGCTGATCCACCCTCTCTCAGCAACTGCAGTTTAAGAAAACCTGATCAACTTCAGGGTTTTATCATTGTTGAACAAAAACAATAAGCTATTTGTATTTATCTTGCAAAGTAGAAAAAAGTACCAATATTTGGATTTTTAGATGTTAGACCTTATTTGCATATAAACTAACACTAGGGCCGCTGGCACATTGCCGATGTGTCTGTGTTGCAAACATTAGGCACCCTAGTTGCAATACATCAACCCATTTTTTTCACATCTCATATATTTTATGACAACAGTTTTGGCAACAGAAACCAATAATCACTGCCAACAGCCCATATGTCATCTCCTACTGATTACAGCAAGTACACTAAAAGGAACACATTCAGACTTAGAGTAACTGGGCAAAACTAACTCCATTATAAACAAATCAGTTGCATCCCTTTGTACCACATCTGAATTTAACTCTAAGCTGTTTAATATGAGACAGAATTCTCTATATCAGTGTTATGCTGCCCTTTGCTTTAAACATTTCTGTCACCTGCTTGATTAATTTAAGATGGCAACAGTAAAATACCTACAGTTAATACTGCACTGTGATGCCAGATGCAATTAATACTGTTCACAATTATGTTTGCCTAAAATAGTTATAAGATGCTGTGCACTGTTCTATACACACACACACACACAGGTGAATATGCAATACCCCCTCAATTAGCCAAATGGTCTGAGGGAATGGCACTAAACAAATTCAGTCAAACTAGGTTTTGGATATTTGAAGGAATTTTGAATGTAGTTAATACACTTTAAAGTATACAAGTCTACGGCCCCACTTTAGAGACCTTACGGTGGCACAGCTGTAAGATCTCACGTGTAGCCACTTTATGCTGAAGTGAGAGCTCTACCAGCAACATAATTAAACCCCCTCCAATG
The DNA here is from genome assembly GCF_016161935.1 of Mauremys reevesii. NCBI lineage: Eukaryota > Metazoa > Chordata > Testudines > Geoemydidae > Mauremys > Mauremys reevesii. The sequence continues at coordinate 168,915,658 of NC_052624.1, read as the reverse complement.
AGTGGTGGTAGCTACGTCAGCCGGAGAAACTCTCCCGCTGATGTAGCATGGTGCACACGACCACTCATACTGGCAAAACTTACGAAGGCGAAACCCCTGAGTGGCATTTTTCCCAACAGAAGTGGTAGTGTTGACATGGCATATGTCAGGACTATAGCAGGGAGTTTTGGATAACCAGTTTCAGTTAATCAAGCATGTACATAAAACAACCTATTCTGTGCTTGGCATTTGGAGTCAATTCACAGTAACCCATTACCCCCATCAATTCTACCCAAATGAAAAAAATAGTTGCGTGGTTAGTAGTAATGATTCATGATACAGCAGTGTCTAAAGAACAGACCGAATTTAAGATTAAACTACAAGTGTAACATCTCTGAAGTGAATGTGCTACTGTTACTGAACACCCTCCGTTGAAGTTGTAAACCCCATTCTTCATGAAAACAGGCAGGATTACACACTGGATAATTTGTTCCTACTCTGATGATGATATCATGTTAAGTTTACTGTTTCTAATAACGAGCAAATTTCAGTCATTCATCTCTCACTTTCTCCAGCATAAGATTAAATCAGCCTCTCAATGACCTACTCATGAGTCATAATCCTCACTGTTTACGATTGAGAAAAATGGTCTTCTCTGTCAGTATTTCCCAGACTTCTGTGGGTTCATTCCAAGAACCAATTTCATCTTCATTGGTTTCCTACAGGAAACCAGACCAACTTCCTATTATTTTATTTTCCTTACTTTCAGCATGGCTCACATAAAATTAACTGGAAGGGAGTGTGATAGAAAACTTTATTCTACATAAACACAAGCCAACATAAACACCACCAAAAAACACTGTAGACGTCATTGATTCAAAGTGACCAGAATGTAAAGTAAGCTAAGATTAGAACTTTTTCTCTGAAAGCACACCCCACACACACACACACACACACACACACGCACAAGTGGTTAATTTACATAGGCTATGATTAAAGCAAGCTTTGCTTAAAATCATGTGCTAATGAGGATGTTCACCAGTTTGCAAAAGCTTATTATAAAGGAACAGGTACTTTCCCAACTCAGTTAGTGTCAGCAGCTGTCTTAGAACGTTTGGGCACTGCTGAACCAGTTCTAAATCATCTTGATAATACCAAAATATTATTTTTAGAACTTAAAAAGCTAACATACTTCCATTTAATTTTTATATCTATGATCAGACCAGTCATTAGTTGCTGTCTTTAGGCACGATTTGCTTTTGCTGGCTTCGACCCAAGAGTTTGAAAGCAATTATGTACCCACTCCCACTCCTGGCCTTAGAAGAGGAAGGAGGCAGAAGGTGCATGTGGCTGATTTACCATTGTTTTCTAATCACAATTTGCTACCAAATACTTGAGTAGTCTGTGGATCCTAATTTATAAGACAGAACTGAAGTAGCAAATGCAAATGATGATTCCCCATGGTAAATGAAACTACATGTGTTTAAAGAGAATTCTATGACTACAATAAGGTGCAGTTTTTATTTCTGTTTTGTAGCTGTAAAGTTACATGCACATTAGGCAGCTGCCCATCCTATTAACAGAAAATTCTCCTTTTTACTCATATCACTTTCCTGAACTCACAGCAGATTGGCATTTCAAGGTAAAATTACGGATGTGTCTCTAGCTGTAAGTTCAACCCTTTGACACAGTTTTAAAATTTTCCATTTCCCCTTCAGAAAAAGTATATGGCACTCTCTTTCCATTTACATGTCACACCGTCTACCTCAAAACTGGCACAGGCAGAACCTTTCACTGGTAGTGATACATTCTTATACAGATGCTTGGAGAATTATAAAAAGGTGGAGATGTTACTTTTCATGAACAAATACACAAATTGCAAATGAATAAACATCAATTAGACTGGGTACAAAACTAATTTGAAGCATTCTCTGTTAAGTAGGGTGCCAGAAGCTCCAATTATTTCTATGGCAAGAATAATCCGATTTTAATAAAAGAAGCTGTGAAAATGGTGGCTATTGTATTGTGGTTCTGTTACAGACAATGTTCTGTCAATTAACACCTGAAGATCAGTCGTGTATCCAGGAGAAAAGAAAAAGAAAAAAAGAAACAGAAAAAGAAAAAGCATCAATGAGAGAAAGGTTAAATTCTTCTTTGGAGAAAAATCAGCAGGGCCAGCAATGACCTTGAAATGCTCATTTCTGGGTAATCTTTTCCATATTAGTAAAGGATTAAATGAGGTTAGTCTCTTTCACTCAGAAAAAGACTTTCTGTAGGTACCATACAGGACACTGTAAATGTTTTATTATGGTACCCACTATAAATTTAACAGACTAGTAGCAACAACAGATGCAACTCATACACTAAAAAACAGTGGTTTTCAAACTTTCTGTATTGGTGACCCCTTTCACACAGCTAGCCTCTGAGTGTGACACCCCTTATAAATTAAAAATGGGGGGGATAATTTAATTTAATGGGGACTCAGGGCTGTCAGCCCCACAGCGCTTACAGTTTGTGACCCCCAGGTAACCACCTTGGGACCCCTGAGGGGTCACAACCCCCAGTTTGAGAACCCCTGCACTAAAAGTTGCAAATACCTGGGAAATAAAAATATATAAAAATAAAATAACGAAGGGCTACTCCAAAGCATTCCAAAACAGACACCAACAGGATCAAAGGGCAGACAACTGGTGGACAGAGAAGGAGGAGCAAGTCAAAGACTGCTAGTTGGAGTCTTGGGGTGAGGAATATTATGGAACTAAATATTTCACCCGAAAGGCTTCTGATCAGAATTGAGACCAGCACTCAGCTATTTGGAATTTTTTAGTCAGGTTCGTACACGTCATCACATATATCAGCTAAAAATAAAATATTACTTTAAAACAATGTTTTGGTTCAGACACAAACCAACAGTATGCTAGTCTTCTATTAGGGTTTCTTTTCAGGACATTTTGAACCCAATGTTATTTCAAACGGTAGAGACACTAAGCCTCAAAAATTGGGGATAATCTTGGCAATGCCAATTTAACCTCATACTACCACTTGAGGTTTAATTTTATATTCAGTACGGAAACTGGGACAGTATTCAGCACCAAGTTAGTAGTATTTGCTAGGATTTAAAGCAATGCTCACATGTTATAACTAGTAATTGAAATGCTGTAGGGCTGTGGACTAAAATTATGAATAGATATACAGTGCACACACTCACTAACCATTCAAAATTCTCAATGATGAAAGTTACTTACTTTGACATGGCTCTGAGCTCCCAAGTTGTAGATTTCAGTGGGCTTCACTTCATTAATTATCTTCACCAGGCAAGTACTGTCTGTGAGATCACCATAGTGCAGCTTCATGTCTTCAGATTTCAAGAATATACAGTTAGACTAATAAAAGTAATATACTAAATTCTCAAAACAATATGTGTTCTTAGCCAAGGTCTTATTTAAAAATACATACACTATTCAGATAAGAAATTAAAAGAAAATTGTCTAGATAATAATCATTATTTAAAAAAATATAATCTTCCTTACCAGATTTGTAAGCACCACCTTAAATTAAAACGACAACATTTATGTTACTTGCTTAATCTGTTGCTCTTCATTCAACAAGGATATTTAAACTCAACTGGACAGCTTCACTTATTCTCACCCATTAGCACAAAACTGTTTAGTCTGGGTTTCCAATACTTACGGGGAACATTTAACAATACTTTTTACTGATTTTTTTTAAAATCAAAATTGTCACATTCAGCTTTTAGCCATCACCATTAAAACATCAGTGACTAAGATTTTCAAAAGCAACTAGTGAATCTGGATCTTTGTTTTGAATGCCCAGCTCGTGACATCTTTGAGGAGCCTGTTCTTCATGGAGAGTGTACTCGGAGCTTTGTGGAAAAATCAGGCCTCTATTACTGACAGCCAGTTCAAATCATTAATAACTTTTGAAAATCTTAGATAGAATTTGTCTTCAGTTAACAAACCTAAGTAACTAAACATTTTGCCTGTATTTATAGCAGGAAATAAGTGCAGTATATCACATACCACTGTCGGGTAACTACTTCTGAGTATCTTTTTTAATGCTGACTGCTGTAGATTTTCAACAAAGTCTAAATTTGAAGGCTAAATTACTTGACCATATCCCTTGAAAATATTTACATTTTTATGCCTTCTTTCCAAAGTATCTTCTTATTACTACTTTTGCAGTTACCAAATGCTTGCATAGTGTTCTGCACCTTCAACATATTTGTATAAAAAGTTAACTACATTAATTCATTTCCTCACACCTCCCCCAGTGAAGGTGGAGAAACTGAGGCTGAGAAATTAAGCGATTTCACCTAGACCATAAAGCCAAAGTCAAGCTGTGATTAGAATTCACGGGTTCCTGTACTAAGTACCAACTACTCAGCTCAGGCCACTAGAGCACACCACTCTCTCGGCTATTTATGACAATTATTTTTTCACCTATCCCCAGACATTTCACATACATCCCAGCGTTATGTATATCTACAATTTTATAATCACAATGATTTTTGGAATGCAATTAAAGAGGAGTACCATATGCCCTCTAACGATGTCTATCCTTCACTCTGCATGGGTACTCGTGACAATGTCTTATGCCAGGGTAAGAAAAAAACAAAACATACCAACTTTGTCATTCATTACTAATTTGTATGAAGGATATAGGTCATAAATATTCTGCTATATTCTGTTCATGGTCAGCTGACAAGAAAGCCAGTCAAAGCCATTCATAACTGACAGCTCTTTATTTGATAGTAGAAGCCAAGCCTTGAAAAACTATTATTTTTTGAAAACATAATACATAAAATATTCTAATGTTCAATGGTAGCTATGCCAATTTCCCCTCTACAATATATTTCACAGTGACAACTAACATTAAATATACAACTGAATCACACAAAGTGTTTTTAACCAACAAGACTATGTAATACAAGATTTTGTGATCAAGTCAGTTTGCTTCCTTGTGTATTAAGCAGCTAAAGATGATTCTCAAACACCTGCAGAGAAGGAATGCTAACATCACTAAACTTGTCATAGGTTGAAAGTGCAGATGACAATACAGTAAGACTCAGCACTTCCGACCTGAAAGCTTTAGGTTCTAAAAATGAAGTACCACTAAGGAAAGAGTAATTTAGAAAAGAAAAAGAAAAACTTCATAACAGGCAATGCAACATGTTTAATGACATTACTGACAAAATCTCAATTGTGGTTAGATACATTGGTCATGCAGCTGTTATTTATTCTTTCCTGATTTGGTTAGTTTCTAACTGATACGTGAAAAAGGAGTTATCAGCGTGAGCCAACTCCTGTCAAAACAAAGACACCATGTAACTTATCAACTTTGTCCTTGTCCTCAAACTACAACCCGTAGAGAATTTATCTCAAAATGCAACTTATTCATCCTGGTAAATATGTTTTAACATTTCTAGTACAAAAAATAATGTACATGAATAGCTTATGAAGTACCTCCATTTTTAAAGAAAACTATTTTGTTAAAAATAATCATTGACTGATTTGTTGTTTTTAATCTGCTAAAGCAAGACCCTGGACATTGCATTAACATAGATTATTTGCTGATGCTTTTGGTCTCCAGAGTGTGTTAAAGGGGACTGGAAACTGAATGGCTCCATTCCTTTGCTTCTGAGAGGTCACACAGAAGAATACTGGGAGATCCTTCAGGCAAGATGAATAATCTCTCCTGTTAGGTCCCACAGGGATCTAATTTTGTCATTCCTCCTGTTCAATGTGAATATGAGACTGCTATAGGAGATAGTGAGATGGTATGGGGTGCAGGGTCTTCAGTATGTGGACAACACTCAAACTGTGTGTCTATGTCTTTAGAATCAACCAGTCAGATAAGAGACTCAGTGTCTAGCCAAGGGTTCTCTAAATGAGAACTAGTTGGCTGAGATTCAGGCAGACAAGAAGGAGATAATTCTTTTGGATTCAGAGCAGCAACCAGAAGAAATTACTCCTAGGGAAATTCTGCACCACTATGTGTGCACAGAATTCCTGCCCCCGTAGATTTTTTGCTTCCTGGGAGAAAAATGACTGATGGGAAAGCAAAGGGAGCGGTCACACGCCCCTCCTCAGAAGTGCAGCCACATTGTTTCCGGCACCCGGAGCAGCCAGTGGAGAGGTAAATCACTTTGACGGGGTGGGTGGGATGAGGCTGGGGACACCCTGGCCAGTGGCTCCTACTTTGCGCCAGGCTCAGCTGCTAGTCCCCGCTGGGCTGGGCTGAGCGAGGAGCGCACTTCCTCCTCCCCTGCACAGAGCGGTCAGGTCCAGGTCAGATCCACCCTCAGAAACCTCCCATGGCTCCACACCCCGCACCCCTTTTCCTGTCCCCATCACTCCTCAGCTGCAGGGGGAGGGATTGCTGTGCAGGGAGCTGCTCCCCCATCGCTCAAAGCCCCATGCATCCAGGCTCCCCAACCCCTCCTTCTGAGCCTCACCCCCTGTACTCGAACTCCCCACCAAGCCCCCCCATACCTGAACCCCCACCCTGCTGAGCCCCACCTGGACCATCCCAATGAGCCCCCTGCACCCCCATCCCACTGAGCCCAAACCAGTGACACCCAGACCCCCCCATGAGCCACATCCCCCATCCCACTGAGCCCAAACCAGTGACACCCAGACCCCCCACTGAGCCCTCCAAACCCAGACACCACCCCCCCGTGAGCCACATCCCTCCACACCCAGACCCCCACTCTGAGCCCCAAGCACCTTCCCCTGGAACCCCCATACAGAGTCCCATTGCCCGTTCACCCAGAACCCTCCCCAACAAGCCCCTGTGTATCCAGATCTCCCCCGCACCCAGACTGCTCCACACAAACCTCTTACCCCACACCTGGATTCCCCCTACACTTGGCTCCTGCCAGGCTGAGTCTGCCTAACCAAAACCGGTGTGCCTGGCACGGAGGGGCTGGGCCCTGGGTGTTTCTGGGTCAGGCCCAGCCCTTGCACTGTGTCAGGGTTGGGTGCAGCCTCACCGTGGAGTTTGTGTCCCGGGCATGGTGGGGTGGGGTGGGGTGGGGTTGAGGGGGGCCTTCAGGGTGATCTCCCACCTCTGTGCAGCCAGTGGCTTGTGCTCCCCATTGCCAGGCTGGAGCCTTCATATTTATTTCTTGCAAATAAAATTTGCAGAATTTTAAAATATTGTGCACAGAAGCTTTTTTTGTCACAGAATTCCCTCAGGAGTAAGAAATGCAGAGAGTATATGAGTTTCTTCCATGGAAGTTGGGTGACTACTGTTTATTAATGAGGTTTGCAAGTGAGGTGGGTGTGAGGCGGGAGCATAATGTTTGATTAGTAGCTGCCCCTGAGGTTCCAGATCCTAGAGGATAAGGTTGCACTTTTTTCCTCTCTCTCTTTTTTTTTTTTTTGCAGTTGTCAAGAAGGTTTTTCTATACGCAGACTTTACTACAGTTATCCATGCCTTGGGTCACCTGCATCACTGTAACACAGTCTACATAAGCTATGCCTGAAGACTACTCAGAAATTTCAAGCTATTAGAAAGAATGCAGTGGTCTGCTTACTGAGTGGAATTCCAGACCGGAAGTGTAAATCTCACAGTAGTTTGGGTCCAGACTACCCTCATGACCACCTTATTCCTCTTTACAATAGGGCAGCAATTTATTCAGCTATGCTGAATGGACTTTTCGGGATAAAAGTGGGAAGATTTTATTTGTGGAAAGGAGAAGTTTTATGGATAACAGTTTAAAAGGGGAGACCTGTATCTGGGACAGGGTTTATTTGTTCGGTAGTTTTACAAAATAGGCGACGTGCATAGAACTTTGGACACAGTCATTTAAAATTTATTTGTGTCTGACCTAGAAGTCTCCTTTAGAAAGCAACAGATATGGAATCTATTTTGGGCATATAGTCACAATCTTGCTTGCTTCGCAGAATTTTATAAAATTTCACTACTTGCTTCTTGAGACACACACCCATTGCAGTGTGCTTTTATTCAAACTGAAATCAGTTGCTCCTGTGAAGAATGCACAGGGAATACACACAGCTTTTAGACGCTAATGAGACTAAACTACTTGATTGCTTCTTTATTTCCTCAGGTACTGCTTAGAGACCTATTGTTTCAAAATAGTTGCCATGGAACAGACTTTCCTGAGATTCCAAGCCTGATTCTTCCACATCAGATTCAGATAGTTATCATTCCTCTATTAGAGGAAAATGATTGAGAAAGAATGTTAAAAATTACTAGTATTTGCTTTCTTTTTCTGTGTTCTATACTTTTTTCAGTTTCCTTTCACAAGCTCAGGAGAGGTATCCGAAAAAGAATACTGTAGCTCTTTCTTTATTTTCTTGTGCTTCAGTTTACCACATGAGCCATGGCGTTTTAAACTGCAGTAGACCGATCTCTAATACTGTCTTGGCTGGAAACTAATTTATTTTATTGCTCTTCAGATGATCTTTTGCTCTAGCAACTAGATGATTATTTTCAAGTTTAAAATACAAATGACAAGCCTCCCATAATGGGTAGCTTTGACCACCACTGGCCTTCTTTCAAATTTTAAAAGATAAAACCAAGCAAAAATCAAACCAAATAAAAATACATCTTACATTACGTTCTGAGGCTTGATAGACTTGGGCTCTGTTAAACCATCCAAGGGAGCAAATTTCAAAGACAAAGGCCCTCAAATGAAAAAGTTCTCCTGCCAGATGTGATGGATCTGATTGTGATCTCATTTACCTTAGTGTAAACCATGACTAGCTAGTGCTAATGTTAAGTGACCTAACCTATAATGTAGACGCAACTAGGTCAACAGAAGAATGTTTCCATTAACCCAGTTACCGTCATTTGGGGAAATGGAGTTCCTGCACTGACAAAAAAACCTTCCGCCGCTGTAGTCTGCATCTACACTACGGGGTACCATAGCTATGCTGCTGTAGCACCCTGCAGTGAAGACATGCAATGGATCACCTGGCGAAGGTGAACAGAGGATCACCTAACAAAAGGGACTGGAGGTTATAAAAGAGAAGGTCTCGGTCACCATTTTGAGAAAAGAGCAGAAAAGGAGGAAACTGGGCAGAAGAGCAGAAGGGCACTGACAGCAAAGGTCAGAGGGGGAAGAGTGTCCATGATTAAGAAGAGAAGTCATGTGCAGGAGGGGGAACCTGGACTGCTTCAAGGACTCAGCTCTAAGCCCAATGAACTCTCCAAAGTGGTGATGAAAAGGAGGCAGGGGAATGCATACAGATATGTTTATTGCTTTGTCTAAATTGTATATTTCTTATGCTAAGTAAATAGTTTTTGTGTCTAGAGTCCTGTGAAAAGTGTAAGTTTGTTTGCTTTTGCTATGGTATACTCCTGAAGTGTTAAGTGTAAAGCCAGAATACCCTCAAGGTGGAGCTTGGAGAAAGGGTTTACTTATGCTATGGAGGAGCCTGAAGGTCAGCAATGGACACAAGGGCTAAGCAGTTGGACTGGGGGGGGGGGGAGGGCTGGGGGGTGTCTCAGTTCTCAGAAAGGGGTGCTAGACAGAGGACTGGCACCAGGAGAGTATGCCTACTGACCCCAGGCAGGAGCAATGCCTGGACTCAGTTAAGACTCTGGAGGCTTAAAGCACATGAAGTGGCCCCAAAACCACTACAGTCTGGTATGTGTCCAGCAAGGAGGAGCCCTAACAGGGCTGCATGTGTTATCTGTGTGTGTGTGATAATGTTATTCATGGTGAGTCACAGATAACTGGCTTTCATCCAGACCTCTATTTTTGTCATGAGACACTGGAATCCAGATTTGAGCCTCACCAATATATGGATAATACATCTTAAAACATCTCACTCTTCCTTAACAGCTTTCAATAGTCATTAAAAAGGAGGATCAAAAAAGTGAAAGAGCACAATCCACATGCAGCAAACTTTTTTGGACCAGACCTGTGCCTATTCTCATAGTCAAAAGAATCTACCCCAAGGCACCAATTGCAATTCTCTTACTTCATTAAATCTTGATCTACTGTGTAACTTGGTGTTACTATATTTTTATCTGCTACTATGACCAAGCTATGGTGTAGCTGGGACTTTTTGGCTTGCTTAAAAAACAAAGACACACACCTTAAAGGCAATGTGAAAGTAAAACTATTTCAGTGCTAGAGCAATATTCCATACAAAGTTGCATATAAGATGATCCTCCATTTTATGTAACTAAAAAGATAATTACCCTCAAAACTTGTTTTACTTCAGTGCTGCTTCACATTTCCAGCCTCCTATACCTCTCTCAACCTCACGCAGCTTTTTGCAGGTCTAGCCATGCACTTACATCTTTATTGAACATCTTGGTGTAAGAAAACTGCATCATCAAAATTTGTACTGAGTACAAGATGCCTCCCCATTCCCCTCTCAATGAATTACTTTAAATATTTTTATATATTTTTTCCAGCCAATTCATAAGTATAAAATTTTATATCAAATTGGATCTGAAAACTGCTTTCACTTCTTACGGAGATAGAGCTTCTGACAGAAAGACAGACAAGAGGAATGGCTGGCTGCTGAATGACAAACTTTACAACAGATCCCACATCTCCACTGGGAAGAGACAACTTTACAGTGATTATAGGCTGGTATGCTTTAAATAAAGATGATTTGTACATCGATAGGAGAAGATATACTATGAAACAATTTACTGCATGAAGAAATGTAGAATGAGAAATAACTATACAGACAAAACCTTACTTCCTTCAGTGTGAGCCTGTGGATTCTTGTAGAGATGCTCAATTCGGCCAGTGTTGAAAGAACTAGATCGGCGAACAATTCCATGCACCTGTAGTTTAAATGGGAACAGAAGGATTGAAAAAGAAATGGGGTTTCTGTGATACCTTGATATATCATTTAAAACAGCTCTTTTAGAACTTTTTTCCATGAAAAATGCTGGCATTAACCACCTATCTGGTAAAATGATTGGATACTATTAGTTAACTTTGATTTGGATTTTTTTGCATAAATAATTGGCTAATTAAGAGGAAATTGTAAGATAGCTCTAGCTCTGTCCACCATTCACCCCATCCCTATCCAAAACACACAAGCGGAAAATCTTGTATCCGGTACCATTGACAGGCATCTCTCTTCATTCCTAAATCGAAGACAGAAAGCATGTAGCAGCATCAATTTGTCAGTGTCTTAGCCCAAAGTACTTTGTGTTGAGCTCTTGGATGCTGCCTCCTTTGGTCCGATATCCTAAATGTTTCATATCCTCTCCTGTTAATTCCAGTGCACATCACAACCGCATTGTGCAGATGTTTGATAACCACTTTCAATTACTCAAGAGCATCAGTGTGTTGAAAGTGCAGAAGACAGACAGACAGAACAGGACCTTGTTCCAAACTCCTGACTCAGTGTTCTGAGGTAGAGGATGAGAAAACTGGGAAGCTTAGACTAAAATGGAGAAAGGTAACTTCCCTGAACTGGCCACGATAAATATGTCTGAAAAAACTGATTAGCGGTAACAAGAATACATGCCTGCCTGACAAAGCCTGTTTGTGTCTAACACACTAGAGAAATGTAAAGCTGGCCTCCCTCATTGCTGCCAAGGTTTGTGTCAGTTTAGGTCACCAAGTGCTCCTCACTCAAGTGGAAGCTTCAACTTTAACACCTGACTTTTTCCAGATATTTCTGAAGCTTTCCCATCACAATTTGATTCAACTTGCTTGCTTGCGTTGGATCACCTCCCCCCCACAAATTAATTTGTGGCCAAGAGCATTCAACAACCTGGACACAATTTCTGGATGGTGACGGCTGGTTATGCATGCAAAAGCCTCATATTTTGTTCTGTCAAAAGTATGCAAAAATTGACTAAACGATACACCCTAAGAACTGGACTGTATAACCTAGCTAGACAACTAACTTTCAGAGTTTTAAAATGATTTAATCTACCTAAATTCACAAGCTAATTTTTGTAGCCATATATTGTCACATTTAAAGTTTGTTCATGCCCAAAGACACGTAGTTTGCACATGCAGATCAATTTGCCATCCATCTTACCTAATTTGCCTACGCAATGTCACTTGTGCTCAATTTTTTTTTTTTAAGTATTAAAAATGTGATATGGAAATATGGTGCCAACAGTTTTAAAGGCCAGATTGAAGGCCTCTGAATATCTGACCCTTGAGGTTTATTTTTTCCATTATATCACACTTTCTGTACTACTATAAAGAAAATGTTCCAAGAATGTTCTAAGAATCCACATTCTGCTGTTTCTTTGCAGAACTTGTTTGAAGAAGTTATTTTTGTAAAAACAATACGATTTTAGTAAAATGCATAAAAATTACACAGGTATAATGACATTAAGATTTTGTTTTTACAAGGTTGCACAAAATGCCAGAAACTTTGTATTTACTTACTCAAAATGTTTTGTTTACTGGCACATCAACAACCTTTGCATTCTACCAGCAGAAAGCTTGTCTTTTTTTTTTTTTTTTTTTTTTTTTTTTTTTAAGGTAAATTGAAGCATTCTACAATTATTTCTGGAAAATAAAATATTCTGACTTCAAGTCCTGATTGACATTGTTATATCTTGATTATCTGAATCTGAATTAAGCTACTCTGAAGTTCAAGTTTACATAAACCATAGACCAGTAGTTAAGCACTGCCAGCTCAAGGCTTGAGGAGAGACTGTATTTGCAGAAGTTTTATGTGCCAGCTGAATGGCTATGATGCCAACAGCTGACCATGGAGATGTGTTAAGTGCAAACATCACAGAACTTGATGAAGTTCCAACAAATAAACAGATCAAGAGTGTCTTGCACCCAGTGACAAATACAAACCCCACTTTTATCTTTCCCCTCCCCTCCCCCTTTTTTGTACGTGTACACGAGAGAAAGAAAAATGCTTAATCCATGACAGCAAATATTAGCGTAAGAACTGATGAAAGGTATTTCTGTCTGCCTGTGAGACAGGTGAAATGCAAACTTTGTGACAAAGCTAAAATGTGTGCAAACTGGATTATCTAGTTAAGAATGAAGTTTAGTGGATTTCTCTCAATAGGGACTGATTTTTTTAAATAAGCTCAAATTTTAAAAAGTGTTGTGGCTGATTTTACTGTTAGACTGAACAATCAAGCTGAGTAAATTGTTGGATTTCATGTGTTTAGAAAAAGCACATTCACTTTCCATTTTACTGAAAAGGAATATAATTTTTCCTGAAAGAACTTGGTTCTACAGAAATCCCCAATCAGAAGATACTGTAAATGCACAGGTAAACTGGTTGAAGTAACCTTTGAAAACAGAATTTAAAAATACCTAGTTGAACTTGATTTGATACACACTAATATGATTTTTGTAACGGAAAATGTATTTAATTAGAATTCTTTGAATATTTCAACAAAATAAAGAGGGCTCATGTGTTATTTGAACTTTCGAAAAGTCTTCAGCAAAGTTCCTCACATTAAGGAAATTAAGTAGTCACAGGGAAGAGGTGATGTTATGAATTAGAAACTAGCTAATGGACAAATAAAAATAAATGAATATAAAAGTGGGAATAAGTGGTCACCTTCCAAATCATGGCAAGAGGATTGTGACCTAAGATTCTTCACTAGGACTGGGGGTATTAAATCAATTCTCTGGAGTGTTATGAATTTTTTTGCTGATAATGCAAAATTATTTAAATTAGTCAAGATTACACAAGACTGAGCAATTTCTGAGGGACTTAACAAAGATAGATGAATGGGCATCAAAGCAGAAGAAATTATGTGTTGAGAAATGCAAGGTAACACATACTGGAAGGAATTATCTGACCCATGCTTGTCCATTACTGGAATTACTGGATTCTTAATTAACTGCAACCATCATAGAAGAGAGCTGACAATCATTGCTGAAAGCTCAGTTAAAACTATTTCTTAAAGAATAGCAACAGTCAAAAAGCAAACAAAATACAAATGGAATAAGTCAGGAGGTAATACTGGGACTAGTATAATTCTGTTATATAAATCAATGTTGAATGATCACCTGGGATATTGCATTCAGTTCTGGTTACTATCTCAAAAAGGATATTAAACTGATAAGAACAGATACAATTTAGATAATGCTTTAACTATAAATAGAAAGGGCTCAGAGGCTAAAACAATTAGAGGCCTGAAAAGTCTGGAAAGAGAATGAAGCTAGTTGGTTGACAGGGAATGCTACAAATCACTAATCTGAGCTGAATCTTATGTTCCTAATTAATTACAATGGATAACAATATTTAGATTGCAAGATCCTTGGGACAAGAATTGTGTCATCATTTATATTTTGTACAATACTGTGTATATTAATAGTTCTTACAAAATAATTATTAGTCTCTGATGATGAGAGACGGTACAGAGGCTAAATCTCTATAATTATATGAAAACAAAATGAATAAAAAACAATGCAACAGTTTGTAACAAAACACCACTCATCCCCCACTGGAATTGAAATTCCTAATTACCAATACAGATTAGTGATTTCATACAAGACAATACTAAGATTCCCCACTTGGAAGCCCAGCACCATTTCTGATACAGGGATTTGATGAAGTTACATTAAAGGAACAGGGACAGACAAGTTGCTGTCCGCTCACACCAGCTTCATCTCCCTGTATCTGATTTGCATAAAAAATGGTTACCTTCCTCGCATAACTTGTTCTTCTAAATGTGTTGTTCATGTCCATTCCATGTCAGGTCTGTGTGCTCACCACATGCACCAGTGCCGGAAGTTTTTCCCCCAGTGGTATCCATAGGGCCAGCTCTAGTGCCCTCTGGAGTCGTGCGCATATGCGCTGGTATAAGGGGTGGCTGTCAGCCACCACTACCCACCACCACTTCAGTTCCTTCTTGCCGCAATTCTGACAGAGGGGAAGGAGGGCGGGTAATGGAATGGACATGAGCAACACAACTGAAAAAACCATCAGTTACAAGAAGTAGTTAACAGTTTTTTCTTCGACTTCTTGCTCATGTCCATTCCATGTCAGATGACTCACAAGCAGTGCCTCTGGAAGCAGGCAGAAGTTCATAGACGTGTCTATTTTAAACACTGCTCTGCCAAAGCCAGCATCATCTCAGGCCTCCTGGGCGATAGCATAGTGGGTTGCAAAGGTATGAACAGATGCCCACATTGTGACCCTGTAGATGTCCTGGATTGGAACATGTGTCAGAAAAACTGCTGACAATGCCTGCGCTCTCGTTGAATGAGCTGTCACTAACAGTGGAGGTGTAGCCTTTGCCTGCTCATAGCAGGAACGAATGTAGGTGGTGATCCTGGATAAAATTCTCTGAGATGTCACCAGGGGACCCTTCATACTGTCAGCCACCGCAATGAAAAGTTGAGTAGACCTGCGGATGGTCTTGGTTCTCTCAAGGTAGAAAGCCAGAGCACATCTGACATCCAAAGTGTGCAGATGCCACTCCTTGTTGGAACTGTGCAGCTTTGGGAAGAGAGCAGAAAGCTCAAAGGGAGGACCAGTGAGCGTAGACAGAACTAGGTTGAGGTCCCACTGGGGAACCAGATCATGGACCTGCGAGAAGAGCCTTTCCAGACCCTTAAGAAATCTGATCATTGCATGTGAGAAAACTGATCTGCCCTGGATGTGAGGATGGAAGGCTGAAATGGCTGCCAGGTGCCACCTTGATAGATGAGAATGCCAGCCCTTGGTGCTTTAGATGCATTCCAAGTATTCCAGGATGGATTGTAAAGTTGACTAAGAAATAACCACTGGTATAACCACTTGTCAAGGCAAGAGGATGTTCCACCACCATCACTGGTGGTAAGAAGGAACTGAAGGAGGCAGGGGCAGTGGCAGCGCCCCTTATACTGGCGCATACGTCCGCAACTCCAGAGGACACTAGAGCCAGCCCCCTATGGATACCATTGGGGAAAAATCTTCCAGCACCAGTGCATGTGGCAAGCGCACACACTTGACACAGAATGAACATGAGCAAGTACTCAAAGAAGAATTACATTAATCTGAATGGAGAGATTATGGTACAAGGCTAGAAACAAGCAAGCACCACTCCAAAAATAAAAACAGGTGTGCTTACAAAAAATGGCATACTTAAATCAGTGTTGAGAACATTAGGCTTGTAAAAGTTAGAAATGTCTGAGATCAGCTATGTGTGAACTCCCGATCTGTATTTTCAAAAAGCACTGGTACAACGCTAAAGCATTATCTACCATCATCTCCCATAGAAACCCTGCATTTGATTTTATTTTCTATGTACTGAAGCAAAGGGCCTCCCCCCATGCATTATACGCCTATCCTTGAAGCCCTGCATCTCCGCTAATATCCCCGTCACAGACAGTAACTGGATGGAACCCCCCTTACACGCTATCTATGCCTATTTCTTAATTGGCCAGAGTGATCATAGTTCAGACATTCTAGTTACTTCCTGTCATAAAGGAGCAGAGAGCACAAGGTTGCATAGCATTCTAAGCCTTTGACAATAGACTGGCACCAGGAACCATGCCCAGGTGTCCCACATAGCCATATATGGCACTGCCATTAAGGCCAAGATCCAACGAAGCACTTGCATAACTGTAAGTATACAGGTAATCAATCCCATTGACGTCAATGTCACTATTCATGTGTTGAAAGGTATGCACATGCCGAGTGCTTATTAGATCCTGAATCAGTAACGCATACGTTTTTAAAGGACTTTATACTGTAATTAAGAATGCTACCATTCTTAATCTCAGCTCATGCTATTGTACTTCTCCCCACCCTTCCAATTTCAACAACATGAACTAAGATTGGATCATCAAACAAAGTAAATTTCCTTATTCATGTGCCTGAAGGGAACTAATTTCCATTACAACCAAATATCAGCTTGTTTATCTGTCTGAATGTGTATGAAGTGACACTGTTTTTGACACCATAGGTCAGGTGACATCAACTATTATCCAAATAGTTATAATAAATGTTAGAAAATTTAAAACTATAGATATAGCATACCAAATTTTAGCCAATGATAGAATATTAACAATTGCCATTTACATGGTATGTTACAGTTTCAAATCCCCTTATAAATAGTAAGTTAATTTTTCTGACACATTAAAAAATTAGTTTGACCAATCTGAAGTTACTAAGGGCTAGAAAGAAAAGATGTATTTTCACCAGTTTTTTTAAGACCTACAGGACGATAAAGACTTCAGTCCTACCAGGAGATATTTCTTCCTCATATGGCATCTACAATTCTAATTATACACTATGGGATTAAAAAAAAATAAAATAAAAACCTTCTCTCTAATTTGTTAATAACATCCCTAGCAAAGACAGCAATAGCATCTTTCAATGGGTATTTAATACTAGTGTATTTATTAAATTGTGTTGGAAATTAGTTTGCCTTTGTAATCACGCTGCAGAATACAGAAAGCGCCATGCCCACAATAGGATGATCAGAACCATGCCACCTACAAGCTTTAATTTAACAGTTGCTGTGATAAATGTGGCTAGAGATGTTTACATCCAAGAATGGTGTTATAATACTATACTATGAACCACCGAGGAGGGCTAGTTTTCAGCACAGATACTGTGGCACGGAGATACTGTGATGAAGTACCTATGCAGTTAAGTGAAGGATATTTACTGTCAATGGAAGTGGAATACAGATGGGGGCCACACATCTTGAAGAATTTCAAGTCACAGTAAGTAACCTCCATTTCTTCTTCAAGTGCTGGTCTCTACCTGTACTCCATACATGGGGGATTGACAAGCAAGGCCTTAGACTAGAAGTGGGTGTAAGGAAGCCAGCAGCAAAGATGGATGAACTAAGCAGAATAAAAACTATTTACAATTACATTGACAGGTTCTACAAAGAAGCTGAAGGAAGAGGAGACACAGGATTCTGACTTAGGCCATGCAGCCATAAGAAGGAACTGGAGAGGCATCAGCCATACCCTCAGTCAGGAGCACAAGGAGACCTATGGCACATATAGAGGCTAACGGGCACTGTTTGTGAGAATTTCTGTACTCAGGCGCATAGTGCGCATGCATACCCACATGTGGAATACACATAGGGACCAGCACTCAAAAAAGAAGTTAGAATGGGTCTCACCAAAAACACTTTCTACACTACTCAGAGAAGTGTGCTAAAAACCTGATGGAAACAATCATGTTTAAATGTGATTATAGCCTGCACAGTTCTGGTGCCAGTGTGAACAGGGCCAGAGTGCACGATTTTATCTGTAAGAAATGTCGGACAGAATGCCAATGCTGCCAACACTACAAAAGCATAGAGTCCCTTTCCGTTTGGGAAAGGGAAGTGAGCAGAGAAAACAATTACACAGATCTCCTTGTCCCTGAATTTGAATTATTCCTAGCAGATGTTGCTCCAAAAAAGAAGGGACAGAAAGAACTGAGTACTGTGAAAGATGCATAAACACTCAGAAGGACAGGCGAAGAATGACCAAGATGGTAGAATTAACTAGGAGTGACAAGAGGAAATGAAGAAAAAAATATGTAGGATGGACATCAAGAACAGTTTTCTTATGGTGAGTTCTACTAAGCTGTGCAATAATTTCCAAAGGAAAGTAGTGGAAGCCCAGTCTCTTTAGACACTTAACATTAGACTGAATCAAAAAAGAGAAAATAAAACAATACTGTATTATTAGAGGGTGGGCTACAAGTTAATAAGGGTTCTTTTTCTCTCTCTGTTGTACGATTAAGACTATGGGACAGCCTTTTACTACTGAGCAGGCAAACACCTGCGGCTATATAGCCACAACAGTACCAAATAACTGTGTATTGTAGCATACGATAACTGTATGACCTTTGTATTGCTGACATCAGAAAGAACATTACTGCTATTTAATCCCTGGGATAGGCATGTGACAAAAAGAAAGATATTAAATATTTATTTTCCTTATACTTAAGCCTGTCAAAGTCCTAGTCACTTCACAGCTTACATTACAGTCCAAACTCAAGGACAAAAGATGCAAAATGACAAGTCTCACACATTTGGTTGCATCAAAGTTAGTAAACAAGGCTCAAATTCTTAGCACAGAAGTCATAAATCTGAGAAAGTAAAACAAAACCCTGCACAATACTACACTCCAGTCTAAACCTCCATAAAGAACCCAGAATGCCTATTAGAAAGCAATCTCCAGGTTTAAGTATGAGCCTGCCATGGATTAGCAAGGTTTTTATTGCTTAGTGCAATTTCAAAATTAAAAATTATTTCATTGTGAGTAGTTCTTTTGTTCTTTTTTTTTTTTTAAATGTGGTGCATTACATCATAAATTATTCCCTAATTCTTTTGGCTTGCACAGGTTGCTTCTTATCTAAGTTAGCGGGAAGCATGCAAAGCAGATATACCCAGAGGAGCAGAGAGAATCCACCAGTGGACACTAGATGATAAATAGTACAATAAGCTGGCATGATTACAGGCTATGCTGCACATTCTTTACTAGAGTTTTGATTTGTTATCTAGGGCTGAGTGGAAAACATACGCAAAGGAGGACAGCAGCAAAGGAAGCTAGAGGTTGCTATATCCAAGTGTTTCCAGCAGCCTGCAGTCGGTCATTGAGTCACTCACCTCATAGCCCTTTTCCAGCAGGAACTCAGCCAAGTACGAGCCATCCTGGGAAAAGAAAGAGATAGGAAAACGTTAGAAACAGTGACTGGGCCTGGAAGATTTACACTCACTATGATCTTTAAAATATTTTGAATCTGAATCAACTGAATAAAAGCATATATTTCATTTAAAACAACAAATTAAAGGACACCCAATTTTTAAGTTTAACCAGCAGTAGTTTAAGATAACCCACCAGCAGTAACTTAGAAACTTTTGTCCCTCCTCTCCTTGAAGCCTTCCACCCAACTCCAATTTTTTAATGCCTTGAGGAGAGGAAGATGTTTTGCTATGTACATCAGATTTGGGCTATTTCAGAGATCAGGAGGAGGAAGAAAATTAAAAAGCAGTGGGGCCATCAGAGAGTATACTGACTGCAGACGCTGCATGTTTTTTTACCAATGGGCCTCTATCTTAAGCACCACTGATCATTCCATATAATATTAATGCTTCCATGTCTGTGACAGAACATGGACTAGGCCTTTTATTTTAATTCTATTTACTTCATTAGTTTGGTTTCTTCAAATGCACCTATCATGACCTGTATTCCAATGTACAAACATGAATGTAAAAACCATATTTGTGGTGTGCATGTTGCTGGGTTTTTCTGATTTTGCTTTTTTTTGAGGGAGGGGAAGGGAGGGAAATCATTTCATCTTGTTCATCATCACAGACAGAATTACAACTAACTATAAATCATTGTATTACACTTATCAATGTATTAAACCTATCAATGTATTAAACCTGGCATTACTGCAATGATAGAAAACGGTATCCATATACAATATAAAAAGCTACAAGCCACATATAGAAAATTAACTAGACATCCATTCCCTGCAAATTTCCCTTCTTCTCGTTGTTTTTTCCACATGCATTATTTGTTTAAAGACAACCAATCACACACCGATCATGCAAAAAAAAATGCAGGTACTGAACTTTACATATACAAATTGTTCTACTGAAGTCAATTAACCTACTGTAGTGATTCCATAAAGTCAGTGGGACTACTCACACACAAGTTTTACAATGTCTTTGCAGGGGGTAAGGTCAAAGACACTATCCACAGTAAAGTGAACACATACATTCATTTAGTCCCATTTTTAAAGACATTTTCAGTCCAGCAAATTGTGCTACTTGATCTTTTATTTAATGACAGCCTGGGGGAGGGTGAAAAATTGTAAAGTAAGCCTTGTTGCTGAATTTGGAACTTGAGATGCACTAGGAGGCTCTAAAATGACAGGGTTGCCAGTGGAGAGTGTTTACTATATTGATGCTGAAGTTGTGCATAAATCCATGCAAAATGACAGGGTGTGGTATACAAGGGACACATTTTGTGGTTCATTTAAAACTCCAGCAGCTTTTCTTATGACTCTGTGACCTAAATATTCTGTTTTATAGGCTTTTATAGACCAGTGTGGAGAGACAGGAAAAAATAAAAAGACTCTTGGCATATACATATTTCTTCTACTACACACATGATATACATGCATTCAGCTTTTAAATGCCCAGTCAGACAAAAATCAGATTATGATGCTGGTTAATTTGGAACATGACAAGCCAGGCCTGCCATGCCACCAACGGAAATGTTGGAATAATTTGTGGTTCCATAAATCAAAGGACAAGAATAAGACTCCACAGAAAAAGCATTTGCAATATAAAATTTACAGTAGAAAAGCCCTGAAAAGTATGAGGGGTTTTTTAGAAGCAAGCAGACCTGTAATTTACACATTTTATAATTCCCCAAGATGAAAAAATAAAAAAAGTGCTCAGTATTCTGCCTTGGCTGCATAACCTGTTAAAAAAGCAGAGGTGAAAGTACTAGAGACCCAGAGAGAGAGCATGAGCCTAGGGGCTTGGAGGGAGGGTGGGAGGAGAAAGGGAGTGCTGTGATTATTTAGAAAGTTGATGTGAAACAGACCTGACCAGGATTGAACCCTGTCAATAAGGTCTTGTTCTTCTCACCCAGGCCGTTTCTCAAACTTTCCAACCACACTGGAACATTCTGAACCAGCAGTGGCATTCACTTCCTTTGCACTTCCTTTCCAGGTCTATCAAGTGATAGGGCATGGTTTTACAATGAGTGGGAAACAGGCAGCAAGTGCGAATGCTACTGGTTTCTGGCTTTAACACAGCACAGCTGATTTACTGTCTGGTAATCTCACACAATGCAGATTGATGTGGTCCTGCTCTGAGATACAGTATCACAGTTAGTCCTAAAGTTTCTCATTTCCCTTCCCTCTTGCCCCATCCCCCCCCCTTTTTTTTTTTCAGTGTGGTAGCTGTCAATGAATGCTGTAATCAGAACAGTGATTAAACTGTCAAAAGTTTACAACTTGCTAGGTACAGTAAAGTTTCAATCTTTTTCCTAATGAGATTGAGGAGCAAAGGATATTAAATGGCCGAACAAAAGCGGATACCTTCCAGTCCACAAACAATTACTAAAAATTGGGAGCTCTATTTACTGAAAAAACTGGAGGGAATATTTAAGGAAATAAATGTTTAACTATACATGCTTGGTTTTTCTGACTGTTTTCAGCTTTTGCTTTATTTGAGTCACATGCCCCTCAACCACATCCATTCTTACCATGCATTAGACTAGAAGTGGTGTGGAACAATACAAAGATGATGACTCAGTGCAAGAAACTGAGTAAGGTCTGGGTTTTTTTCCCAAAATTTAAACTATTATTTATAGGGCAATCCTGATCCTAATTCCTAATCCCCAAATGTGGGGACTAGCCAATTCTGGTAAAT
Organism: Mauremys reevesii; assembly: GCF_016161935.1. NCBI lineage: Eukaryota > Metazoa > Chordata > Testudines > Geoemydidae > Mauremys > Mauremys reevesii. The sequence goes on along the minus strand of NC_052624.1, from coordinate 168,893,377 downwards.
GGAAATCAGATACAGAGCATTTAGTCTAGATCATCTGTTCAAACCGAAATCCAGGTGAAGATTGAACAAAAGTTATTGATGTCTGTCTTTACTGTCAGATCACTGCACTTTTGTCCTAGTGGACTTCTGGCCATCTTGTAACTGACACCAGATTTAGGAATTTTAAGCCAAAAAGCCCCAAGACCATACTCATAAAGGAGGGCATTAAAGTTCAGAAGAGGATGCACAGTGTCAAGTGTTGGAAAGCTTGTTTTGCCAATGTCTCTTGCAGATAGAGAGGACTTTCATTTCCAGTGTGAATCTTTCTGTAGCAATATTCATGAGCACTTATCGCACTTAAAAGCCACCCACGAAAAGCCAGCTTCACTTTACTTGGAAAGTATCCCAAATGTGAAAAAAAATGTTTTATGGTGATTTCCACCCTGAGCTTGGGCCATTTTGTTCATTCTGCTGGGTGATGTGTTCTTTTATTTGTTTTAGAGACACTGTTAAGTTCTCTGATTTAATTACTGTATTTTTTAACTGTAAAGCAAACTAATAGTATGATCCATTTTGATATTTTGTTGAACAATATCAAGACAGGAAGTATGAAGCCCCATGTCCATTGGCAGAGCAACCATTTTAATAGCACAGGCTGGGTTGAAGAATTGCTCTTAATAAGGTTATAACAAGGTTTGGCCCTGGACAAGCCGCATGAAGATTAGCTTTAGCCTGATGTGGTCAAAACCAAGTTTAACAGAAACTGTTTAACAAACTGCTTTGGCTTAGTAGGCAATGCCTTATCTGCATACTGTAACATAATTACCTTCAGCCAAATACAGTAATTTGAAATTACTCTCCCTCTAAAAGTGACACTTCACAGTTTGCTTCCAATATACAACAGCAGATTTCCTTACAGCTAAATCAAGGTAAAGCATATTTCTAAAATATTCCAAGGAGGAAAATTTAGGAGTATATATTCCATTAAACTATAGTGAGACAATGTTCACATGCAATATATTTTAATATAGTATTTAAACAGAACTTTAATGAACCAAAAGAGTCAAGGAAGTTGCAAAGTGATAATTAACTTCAGTGGACTTACATGGTGCATGCAAGATCAGAACTAGGCTTTAAGACCTTAACATGACTGTCTTCTCTTCCTCTGCTACCTTTACTTAATATAAAATCCTTCAAGTGTTTCCTTGTCAGGACCTTACCTATCATCCCTGATCAAATGTTTATCATCTAGGCCGGGGAGATGAGATGGTTTCTTTTTGGCTCCTGGGAAGAATTAGTGAAAGTGTATGCTGCATTTTTAATCACATACTCATACACACAAACTAAAGAAATTATTCCCTCGCTGAAGGAAAAGGAATACAGAATTAAATAAAAACATCCTCAGTCTTGCAGTGGAAATGGCACTCTCATCCATTCCCTCCAAGTACTATAGTTCTAGGGATTCCCAAAGCATAAAAAAGAATGACAAGAAATCCTTTTCCTTGCCATTAAAAGCCCCCAGAGAAACTGTCTGCCAACAAGCCAGCCAGCTAGCTCAATGTTTCTGAAGTTCCTGAAAAAGTAGGCAGCCCTTTCATAACTGCCTTGCAAAAAAAAATAAAAAAATATTCAAATCCCATCCACTACAAAACTGCTTTCATTACTATTATTTCTTTAACCCTACAGCTGTACACACAGTCCTTTCCAAAACACTTAGACAATTCCCTGCCCTGAAAAGCATAAATTATATGGGTAAAATCCTGGCTCCGCATAAGTCTATGGCAAGCGTCCTATTGATTTTAATGGGGACAGGATTTTACCCTAGATCTCATCTTCCAATCTATTCCCACATCACTATTGTGATCCCCTATTGCCCCATCTCTGCCTGCCCTAGACACTGTGATTTCTATCCTCCTCAGTCCCCTATTTCTTTCCCCCCTGTTGGAGGTCAAGCTTTTTCTGCTGTTGCACTAGTAACACAGGAGGAGGAAGGAGTAAAATATCCTCAATGCATGACAGCACTGGATGCCACTGATACAATGGGTCCAAGATTATGGATGGTACCATTATATCCATTTTATAAATGGGCACAGAGTGAACTGCGCAAGGTACCTCACCAACAGAACCACAGAAAAGAACCCCAAAGTCCTGACTTCCTGCCCCGTCCCAGATTACACTGTCTATCTTGAGATACACGCAGACATCCAACAATATTAACATAACACAGAGATGAGAAGAGGGTCTATCTCCTGGAAAGATAATGGAGCAAATAATAAAGAAATCTGTTTGCAAACCTCTAGAAGATAAATAAGGTGATAAGTAACAGTCAGCATGGATTTGTCAAGAACAAATCGTGTCAAACCAACCTGATAGCTTTATTTGACAGGGTAACAAGCCTTGTGGATAGGGGGAAGCGATAGACGTGGTATATCTCGACAACAAACTAGGGAAATGCAACCTAGATGGAGCTACTATAACGTAGCTGCATAACAGGTTGGAAAATCATTCCCAGAAAGTAATGATCAGTGGTTCAAAGTCACGCCGAAAGGGCATAATAAGTGGGTCCCGCAGGGATCAGTTCTGGGTCCAGTTCTGTACAATATCTTCATCAATTATTTAGATAATGGCATAGAAAGTACACTTATAAAGTTTATGGATGATAACAAGCTGGACGGGGTTCCAAGTGCTTTGGAGGATAGGATTAAAATTCAAAATGATCTGGACAAACTGGAGAAATAGCCTCAAGTAAATAGGATGAAATTCAATAAGGACAGATACAAAGTACTCCACTTAAGAAGGAACAATCAGCTGCACACATACAAAATGGGAAATGACTGCCTAGGAAGGAGTTATGTGGAAAGGGATCTGGGGATCATAGTGGACCACAAGCTAAATATGAGCCAACAGTGTAACGCTGTTGCAAAAAAAGTGAGCATCATTCTGAGATGTATTAGCAGGAGTATTGTAAGCAAGACACAAGAAGTAATTCTTCTGCTCTACTCTGATCAGGCCTCAACTGGAGTCCAGTTCTAGGTGCCACATTTCAGGAAAGATGTGGACAAATTGGAGAAAGTCCAAAGAAGAGTAACAAAAGTGATTAAAGGTCTAGAAAGCATGACATATGCGGGAAGATTGAAAAAATTGGGTTTGATTAGTCTGGAAAAGAGAAGACAGAGGGAACATAACAGTTTTCAAATATGTAAAAGGTTGTTATAAGGAGGAGGGAGAAAAACTGTTCTTAACCTCTGAGGATAGGACAAGAAGCAATGGGCTTAAACTGCAGCAAGGGAGGTTTAAGCTGGACATTAGGAAAAACTTCCTGTCAAGGTGGTTGAGCACTGGAATAAATTGCCTAGGGAGGTTGTGGAATCTCCATCGTTGGAGATTTTCAAGAGCGGGTTAGACAAACACCTGTCAGGAATGGTCTCGATAATAGTCCGGCCATGAGTGCAGGGGACTGGACTAGATGACCTCTTGAGGTCCCTTCCAGGCCTATGATTCTATGATCCTATGTTCAACACTTGACTGATTTATAAGACATTCTCATTTGCCCAATGGTGAAGATAAAACAGAAAAATTTAGAACTGGGAATAAAATCTTTAAATGCATTATTTATAACCACAGAAAATCTTTAAAAGATTAAAAGTGAAGAATATTTGTGAGGAAATCTCTGTCACTAACTATATTTATAATGTTAATTACTGTTGTCCATCTGTCCCTCCATTCTTCAGCAGCACATTTTCATGTAGATGAATAATTTCTATATTATATTTTATTTATATAAAATTTATCAGAATTCATATTGTTTTTTAATTATTCTAATGAAATTTTTGAAGTCTATCATTACAAGTGAATTTCATAAGGTGGGTGCAGTGTGACTTTCAAAGCATGGATGGTCTAAGTTAGCATAGCTTTTGTCAGTGATATTGACAAATCTTTTCAAACAGGGGGTGGCCTTTTTTAGTCAAAGTTAATTTTAATAGTCCGATTTCATTAACGTGACACAGACAGTAGATTGGGGGTGGGGGTGAGGGAGATAATGTTTGTATATAGCATTCTTAAATAGATCATTTTGTAGAAGCCCAAGTAGTACACCAGCATTGTTTTCATATAGCCTAATTTAGAAAGGCACTTCACATTCACTCTTATGATAAAGAAACAGAATCTGGAGGAAAGCGTCATTAACAATCATATTTACTCAACAACAATTCCGTCACAGAATTTTAGATTTAACACAAATCACAGATTTAATTAGAAATAAATTTATTTCAGCAACTTATTAAGCTAATGAGATAATTTGGGGCGGGGAGGAGGAGAGAACATGTTTCACTCTGAAAGGCACCATCTAAATTTACAGTACTATATAAACAATTTTATTAATAATAATAATAGCTCATATCTGTAAGTTACCAAAATAACCCTCTTTCAAAAAAGTCTGACAAAGGAATACAGTATAATGTTATTTCTGCTGAAAAATACATACTTCCAATAATGTCTGATGACTGATGGAGGAAATAGGTATTTTTATAGCTACTATAAACAGAACAGTACTGTACTTTGCCTACAGTCTTCAAGGCAATATTTAAGGGAAAACTTTAAAATATTCGAAAAAAGGACTTCATATGGAAAAAAAAAGGACTTGTGAACTCTTATTTACCTGATTTGTTAAAGCTCCCACCCTATAAGTACAGGAGTTATTTTTATTATGATGATTTGTATTCTAGCGAAGTAAGACTAGGAAAACAAGTGTCCTTTTGTCTATACAGACCAAAAAAAAAGGGGCAATGAACGTATATAAATGTAAACCAATGTCTTATTCAAAAAATGTTCTTCACTTTCTTGCAAGTTTCTGTAACAGGTTAACTGCAGTATTGTGTAAGTATTAACAGGAGGGAAAATTATAACTGCCAAAAAGAAAAAAAACACATTTTAATTATACTTCAGATCTTGCTCTTTTGCAAATCAAGTATCTGTATGAAAAACAAAATATCATGGCATTTCCTAATGTGTGTGCAACATTAGAACGTAGAACTGTTCTGCTGCTAAAATATAGTGTTAGACATTTAAGCAGTAAAGTGAATTCTTAAGTTATAAGAAGTTTTTTCTCCTTTGCTTTAGCCCCTAAAGGTGGTCCTTTTCTCTTCCTCACCTTCTTCATATATCTTTATGCTGTCCACTATTATCTAAATATTAGAGATTTTTAACCTTTATACTGAAGTATTCGATTATTTACAATTAACAAACAAACTCCAAGTCATAGGCACAATTTCTACAAGAAACTACTATACCATCCTGAAGGTACTGATGTTAAACAGAGTAAGCAACCCAATTTTATGTCAAAAACCCATGTTTATGCACATGAATCAGGTAGCTAGATACAGTTAGCTGAACTGCAGGTACAAATGCCATTTTTTTCCCTCCTAAGTGAAATCTCAGAGACTGGGTACAGGTGTTTGGCCCATAACAGTTCATCCTTCATGCAGCTCAATCTGCATCCTGATAAGCTGCCTGTCTTCCCTCTGGTACTTTAATACAGAAATTAGTACTTCAGATTTCATTCATCTATTATCCTCATGTACTATACACTATTCATCTAATATCCTCATGTTAGTACTTGTGCAATGTTACCATGCAGCTGTGAATAAAAGCCTGAAGGAATAAAAGACTGGAACAGCAGCCTCAGCTCTGACTTTTCCTGCTTTGTGGGTTTAACTTAAACTAACAACAATGCAGCATTTTAGTGCAATGTTCTTCTATTTATTTATTTTTTAAAACATCTTCTCTTTGATCATACTCAATTCATGAATATCAGTTGAAGCCTTCCAGCTGAATTGTTGCTCTGACTAGGAGAACTAATAGTTCTGCATTTTTTTCACTGGGACATGGCATATTATTTTCATTACGCTTTGGCACATTATTTCATTTGCCAGGATCTTTCCCATACTTAATTTACATGTTGTTCCTAACATTTCCATTCATATTGTACTGGGGCTGACTGTGCACCAATATTTACTTTGCAAGTAAGTCCCAGTAAAATAAATGGAATACTGTATATAAAGCTGTAAACCTCTCAAAACAGATATAAACCTCATGAACAGTAGCAACTCTTGAAATCTGAGGATCGCCCCCATACCACTGATCTCATTACAATCAACAAGCAATAAATGTAAAGACCTACATTTGCAAAAACCATTTGCTGATTTTGAGTGCCAAATTCCAGCATGTGATGAGCACATGGGCTTAAATTGCAGCTGGGGGGGAAGGAGGGGGAAGAAAGAGGTTTAGGTTGGACATTAGGAAAAGCTTCCTACCTGTCAAGGTGAGTAAGCACTGGAATAAATTGCCTAGGGAGGTTGTGGAATCTCTATCATTGGAGATTTTTAAGAGCAGGTTAGACAAACACCTGTCAGGGATGGTCTAGATGATACTTACTCCTACCTTGAGTGCAGGCGACTGGACTAGATAATCTCTCGAGGGCCCTTCTATGATTTTATGTCCATCCTACTAAAGTGAAACCGAGTTACTGGTGCTCAATGGCTTGGGGGGGGGGGAGGAAATAAGGTCCCAAGTTAAGTTGTGCACTCAAAAATTCAGGTAGACAATAGTAGAGTACTAATGAAAATGTAAGTCCAGTGTAAAGAAATATCAAGGAAGTTTCTTAGCAAAAATGAGGACTTGGAAGACTTAAATGGTTTTTAAAGGTTCTCTGATTTTTATCAGACAAACACCAAATACAAGATTTCTTCTGGATTAAGAATTTGTTCAAGGTCAATTAAAACAAATGATGAACTCTTCACAGCTGGGGTTTATGCAATGACTTAGCAGTAATTTCTTCTGCCATGCAGGAGACCAGTGGTTATTTTCTGCCCAGAGCGGTCTCTCTCCAATGGCAAAACAGAGGCTGGGAGCACCAACAAAGCTGATGGTGGGAGAGCTTTATGCTCCTTGGTAGCAGCCTATGTTAATAAATAAGTAGCAGCAATGATGGGTCTACACTTGTTTTCAACCCTCCGTCGCTAAAATGCTAATAAATAATAATAATGACCACAAAATGGGGGCATTGAAAATTGATGGGAAGGGAAAGGAGGTAAAACATTTAGAGCACTTTTCTGGATGTGAAGGCATTCACACAAAGACACATACACAGAAAAATCCCACATGCAGAAAAATTAAGAAAACTCATCTTGGTACTTGTAATATGAATACCATGAGATCCTTACTATAGCAGCATAATTGTTCTGTTCAACTCAAAAACTTATCTCCTGTTTTCAGAGACAAGTGCCCATTGTTAACCACCAAACAGAATACACAGCTCATGCCAAATATACAATACGAACCAAAAACAAGAAAACCGGCCCCATTTTAAAGACAGAATTTGTGTTTGTGAAAGGTGCTAGAGTGGTAGTATTAGAAAGTTAAGTCCTCTATTCACCCACACAGTAAGTACAGCATGGACAACAGATTATATATATATATATATATATATATAAACACACACACACACACACAAAATAGCATGAGCTGTAGTTTTTAGGATGTGGCCGCCCACTAGTATATGGGCTAACACCACCAAGTAATTTTGAACATCCCCCTGCAAACCGCCATATACCAGCTCATGCCATTTTCAGTGACTACCAAACTGGATCACAGATATGCATCAGAAAAAGATGTGACAAGTCTGTATGCCAACAACAAAATACTCACCCTATTGAGTATCTTCCAATATTTAAATGAACAAATAAGCTATTACCATTATAAGCAGTAGACTCTTTTGTTTTAATTTGTATTTATTTAGCAATGGAAACCTCAAGAAGAAACAGGAACACCACCATGAAATATTAGAAAACCAGCCAAACAGACCAGGAGGCAGACACATATTTCAATTTTTGCTTTGGACACCAGCCACAGTTTGAAAGAAAATTTACCTTGGATGGAGATCAACACAAAACCCACATAGAGACAAGACAGACAGATTTCAGTGACTCCTCCTTTGGAATACCAATGGGAAATAAACCATAAGAAATAAAAATTGTGCTGAAGAAAATGTTTGTCGTGTTATTTTTAACACGTAAAGGATTTACCAATCCTGGGACAGGGAAACATAAAGGATATCTGCCTGCAGCAGCCTGGCCTCTTATGTCCCACAGAAAATTACTCAGAGGAAAGCAAAGCAGTAACACTGCTCCCACAGGTGCCTGGCATAGAGAAGACACTATAGTCACTTTCAATACTGCAGTTTCGTCCCCAGAATTAAGTGAGTTTTCCAACACTGACGCTCAATGCCTAGAATTTGCCACTTTCTAAATCTAGTCCAAAACATTTATATTTTCCAAGCTGACTGTCAGAGCAATTATTCACACCATGCCAACAAAAGATCACTGCTCTCATAACTGAATTTGCACAGGACCAAAGTCTACAGGGGAGATCTGAGGTGTAACATGGAAAAGATCAAGTATTTCAGCTTCATTGTTTTGTTCTTTCTATACAGACCTAATTGCTCTAAAATCACATACAGAAAATCATTTGAAAGGGGCCTTATTTATGGAAAAATTTATAGTCAAAATGTAGGAAAATTCTTGTTCTGTTTGTGTTGGAGAAGCAACACAGTAAATTTACTCTAATTTTTATGATGTTTTGCATGCATGGAAATTTTGGTATAAAATAAGGAATGCACTTGGTTTGAACTTTACAGCCCTTCTATATTTCAATTTTATATTCCATAGAATTTGCTTTGGTGGAGGGGGACAGCCCAAATGTGGGTTATGGACATGTTTATGTACTAAAGAGTACTGGGACAGGGACGTTACCATTAATGACATGCTCTGCAACCAATGGAGAGCATCATCCCCCTCTGTCCCTAGCACTTCAAGTTCTGAGATAGGTCTACACTGACAATCCCTCCCCGCAACTGTAATTTCTACTGGTCAGGACAGCCGAAACCAAGCCTTTAATATGCTTATGATGGACTCAAGAATCAACAACCAAGGGTATGGCTACACTTGCGAGTTGCAGCGCTGGTGGAGGCTTTCCAGCGCTGCAATTAGTAAGTGTCCACACCTGCAGGGCACATCCAGCGCTACAACTCCCTGGCTGCAGTGCTGGCCGTACACCTGGCTCAGCATGGGGAATAAAGATTGCAGCTCTGGTGCTGCAGTGCTGGTCATCAAGTGTGGCCACACACCAGCGCTGTTATTGGCCTCCAGGGTATTAGCAGATATCCCAGAATGCTTTTATAAATTTCTCTCTTTGTTTTGTTATGCAGCCTCTCTTTGTTTTGTTGTGAACTCATAGCTCCGTTGATCCCGGAGCTGCTTATCTACAAACACAGCTCCTGTTTGCTGTGATCAATCTGTGAACAATCAAATGAGATAATGAGGCAGGCAGGGAGTGAGTGTTTGCTTGACAGAAACAGGGCAGAGGGGAGAGAGGGAGTCCGTTGGCTGCAAGCTGTTTGCAGTTAAGAGTTAAAGGTAAGGGATCGGGAACATGTTCTGATTTTTCAAGGCAGGAAGGTAACACACAGTGTTGGCTCCAAAAATCCACTCCCTCTCTCTCGCCCGCTCCCTGTCACACTAGACCCCACCCACCCCCCTCTTTTGAAAAGCACGTTGCTGCCACTTGAACGCTGGGATAGCTGCCCATAATGCATCACTCCCAACAGCGCTGCAAATGCTGTAAATGTGGCCACACACCAGCGCTGGTAGCTGTGAGTGTGGCCACACACCAGCGCTGGCCCTGCACAGCTGGACGACCAGCGCTGCAACTACCAGCGCTGCAGATTTGTAAGTGTAGCCATACCCCAAGAAAGAGCAGGACACAGATAGTTAGGAAGACTGTTCTGCTGTGTCGCTCCCTTTGTGAGAGGACTGAATGACGTGTTTTTCAAAAATCGCCACTCACCATAATTCCATGTATGCAACGCATTTTTATTGTGCCTGCAAGTACCTTCATATTTTGTCAGATTTTTTTGAGCAACAGTACAAATATCCTTCAAAACCTTTTTTTAAACAGTCTAGAAACTTTAAAGTATCTGCCGTATAGTGCAATCCAAACTAAATGAAATACCTAGACTGGACTATCTGAGGTAAATCCTGATTTGGTGTGTCAAAACCTCTGGTTAGTAAAAGTATTCAGCAATTCAGACAGTACATACACAAGAAAAAAAGGACAACAAACAATGACATTTATGAATGAAGGTTAATTCTCTATAGAAAATCTATGTTTAAGATATTTTATTAGATTAAATAAATATAGATTGGTTAACATTAGCCCTTAAACCTGATATTCCTATGGCACATGGATACCTCTTTTGTAAATATCAAATGTTTAGATTGCACATGTACTGACATTCCCACTGGCAAGAAGCCAAGCAGGATGGGAAAAATCTAGGAGATAGACTGCAAATGAATTAAATGTTTTTTCAGAGAACGTTGAAGAATGTCTCTCTTATAATTTGCAGATATCACACAATACCTTGTGTACCAAACTTGGTGGTTATCCATTGTCAGTTTAGAAAAATCAGTTTCATTAACAGCCAAGGTTCTTGTCCAAATGCCGACCAGACAAAGAAGTGAGCAATGAAGTCTGCTTGTTTATCGTATCTGTCAGAAACACGCTTAGGGATAGGCAATCCTGCTGGAAAGTCACTGGGATGTCTGTATATCTTCCTTTTATTCAGAATACAGTACAAATCCTATTTATGAATTGAGTTATAACACCACACATACAAGGCACAGGCACAACGGTTATTTGAGTGCACAAATTCAGGTTGCCTTATGAGAAACTTTGTTAGGATCATAAGAAAATAAGTTGTTGAAGGTGGCCGTGTTGAAGCAAATGCAATATTATAGCTTAAAATATTCCCACGCCAGTTCTCTTTAAATGCAGTGTTATTGTGTAATCTTACATCAATCTATGAAAACAGAAGAACTATTTAAAGTCCTTTCACAAAGAAGCCTTTAAGAAATGTCAAAACAAAGTACTTTAAAGAGTTTTTCACAAACATCTCTTGCTTTTAACTTTTCTTATTTGCTGTTCCACAGGACCTGAAACTGGCTAAATTTAACTGACTTTACAAGCTGTGGTGAGACTGAGGACATAGGGCAAATTTTAGCCATTTTTGTCTGTATTCACAGTAATTTCCTCAAATCGCAACTTTTTTTTAGCAGTTATTTTGAATTGTCTTGCATCCCGGAAACTGCAGGAAATACTAAGGAAACCTCCCTGTCTAATTTACTTTGCAGGCTGCTCTCTGAAATTTATTTCTGATTAGGTTAATAACAAAGTACTGAAGCCAAACACCACAGGATACAGTGATACTGGTTTAAACAAATACTTTACTTTGATTTTCAAGGGAAAAAATCCTTAATCCAGAGAGTACAGTAGTTTGTTAAAGCTAAGCATATAGGAAATGTTTACCATTAATTTTTGCAAAACACCACTTAATCACTTTAACAAGATAAATGAGACTCTTTTGGCTAACACTGCTATGCTGTTACACTGAACATACAGGAACATTCAGGAACAAAACCTTTCATTAAATTGTAAATATCATGACAACAGCAAAGTACAGTAGGGCCTAATTTTAAGAGGTGCAAGAACATTAACAATGGCCATTGACTTAGAAACTCTGGTGCTCAACACCTCTGGAAACCAAGCACATTAGTGTAAGAAGTTCGTAAACCAAGAAAATGTGTGCGCGCGCGCTTCTTTTTTTTGGGCTGCAGCTTGATGAAACCGTAAAACAAATGTCTGGAATGACTAGTACCAAATGCTTCTACTTCGTTTAAATACAATAGGCCAAAGCAGGCACAATACCCCCTGAAGCAATATCTGTTTATGCCAAGATTGAACTAATAGCTCCAATGCACAAGAGCAATATATATTTTAAAAACAAAACACAATTGTCACACCTTGCCTCAAACATTCAAATGTTCACACATACACATTGACATAAACTGTAAGAGAACAGAAAGAAGACAGCTTTATTTTAAATACCATTGCAAAAATAAATAAATTAACCAGCAGTGTATAATAACGTGAAAACTACATTTTAAACAACCACTCACATGGCCATCATATTCAATGCATCTGAACCCCTCATGATCATTAATGGATTTTATCCCCACAACACCTCTGTGAGGTAGCGAAGTATTATCTCTATGTTACAGACGTGGAGCGGAGGCAGTGAGCAGATTAAATTACTTGCTTAAATTCACACAGGAAGTCTGTGGCTGACATGGGAATTGCACCTAAATCTCCTGTCTCATTCAAATGCCCCCAGTCCCTGAGCCAACCTTCCCAGTCTAACAATACTAAACAGGACTATTCAGATAAGTGAAACTACTCTTGTACATCCGTGTTTCCTGGAGTAGCTCTTAGTCACATGTTTTGTAAATCTGAAAATACATTTGTGTGTTGCAAGTTAAATGTGATTGGAATGAACTCAAAGCATATGGAAGTATTTCAGCAAGTTAAGGGTATCACCACAACCCCATTCTCTTCCCTGCCACCAAATTGTTATCTGATGTGCAAATTAGCATCAATGATTTTTTTTTCTATTTTTTTTAAAACAGGAAGCTATTTATATAGCATCACGTAGAGAAGAGCTCTGCAGTGGTGACCCGCTTTCAGACATGGGTAAAAGTACTCCTTTTATCCTAAGACATCATTTTCCAGGTCATTCATTCATTTAGAATAGTGAACAAAATACTGCAATTGAGAATATTGCTTTCCAATCTACTGTATGAAGCATGTTCATAAATGCAGGTAATTATCTAAACTACAGACTACTCCTATTTCCAAATACCCATAAATCTGAAACTATACTTTATTTCATCTGTCAACACTTATTTCTTTAAGAAAGGACAGCATTTCTAATAAATCAAACAGCATTAAAGAATGCAAAGGTGTTTTAATGGCTCTTTTCAGTATAATATTAATAAAGTTATTTGCATCTTACACTTCAATCAGTCTTGGGTATTTATTTGGTCATTCCAATGCGATGGCCAGTGTTCAATCTCCAATATTATGCTCATTTTGAAAAGTATCTCTCCTTCCAAAGAAGAAAACAATCCCAGACCAATAGTGAGAAAATTCTTAGAAGTTTCTAAATTCCATGGCAAATTTTAATTAACCAGGGTCGCCCAGAGGATTCCGGGGGCCTGGGGTCTTCGGCGGCGGGGGGCCCTTCCTTTCCGGGACCCGCCGCCGAAGTGCCCTGAAGACCCGCGGCGGGCCCCCCCGCCGCCGAATTACCGCCGAAGCGGGACCTGCCACCAAAGTGCAGCCCGGTCTTCGGCAGTAATTCGGCGGCGGGGGGCCCCCACCGCGGGTCTTCGGGGCACTTCGGCGGCGGGTCCCTGAACGGAAGGGCCCCCCGCCGCCGAATTACCGCCGAAGACCGGGCTGCACTTCGGCGGCGGGTCCCGCTTCAGCGGTAATTCGCCAGTGGGGGGTCCTTCCGCCCTGGAGCGGAAGGACCCCCTGCCGGCGAAGACCGGGAGCGGAAGAAGCTCCTGGGCCCGGCCCTGCAAGAGTTTTCCGGGCCCCCCGGAGCGAGTGAAGGACCCCGCTCCAGGGGCCCCGAAAAACTCTCGTGGGGGCCCCTGTGGGGCCCGGGGCAAATTGCCCCTCTTGCCCCCCCCTCTGGGCGGCCCTGTAATTAACATATGGGACTACACATTCTCAGCTTGATGCAGGAGTGTTATTGTTTTCATTGATTTGTATACAGCCATACATATATACCCTAGCATTTAAGTTCTGACCTGAGATATGCACAGATTGGTGTTACTGTATGCGCATACACTTCTTCAGCTTAATGCTGCTGTCAAGTATATGTTTACTCATCAGATGATCTTAAGGGGGAGGCAGACCCTGCAACCTGACTGCAATGATGGGAGATGGAGAAATTCTTCAGTACTTCTAATGTTACCCTCAGGTTTGTGTAGGCATAAATATTCTGTGAGAACACTATGGTTGGGCTGGTAATGGACAAGTTTCTCATTCTCCCCTCAAATGCATAAGAGCAGAACCAAAGTGGCCATCTTACATCAAGCTTACTAAAGTCAAGTGTAATTACATGCTAAGCACTTATAGCATGCCCCATAACTTCCATTGCAACAAGAGATCGTTAGAATAATTTTAGAGCAAGAATTATTGTATTTTTCAGTACTTACGTGTTTCACACACATCTTCACTTCCTAATCTGTACCACACTCTCACTAATTAGGACACTTCTATTCTAAAGAAGGCACTCAATTTACCTATTAATATACAACAAATACATTATGCTGAAAAAGATGATTTTGTGCAGTTACTCACTGATACACAAGAAATCCCCATATGCAACTCCACTTAGCTCCAAGAGCAGTCAATCATGTATGTCCATCATGCACAGAGCCAAAAATCCTTGTACTCTTACTCAATGGTCACTCAGTTCTTACTCAGGCAAACTCCCATTCAAGCTAATGGCAATCTCCTTGAATAAGGACTGAATATCAATGCTATTGAAACTGTATTTTATATCTGTATCAAAAGGTTATTAAATCTATGACAACAATCACTGAATTTTTCAGTAAAATTAATGTTTTATAGAAACTAGTTTTAAATTCTTTAATTTCTTAACTAGAACATTTTAAAATTGATTCTAGTTTTCTGTGAAGCAAACACATTCGATGGAATTTAACATTTCACGATCATAATGACCTTTGTGAGATGTGGTCAGGAACAGGAAAGAAATAGTGATTAGCTGAGCCATTTGTCAAATACAAATCTGTGTGCCTTGTATGTTTGTTCCACAATGATATCCAGCCTCTCAAAGCATTCATATTCATATTCTCACTAGAAAGAACAGTACGAAGAGTCAATCACCACAAAAAATTTAATGATGCTCATATACTGTATTAAGATGGTAACTAATTTGTTCCATCCAATAGCTGTGGTATTTTCAGAATTTGGGCCAAAGATCCAGCTTGTAACTACAGTACAGTACAACTGTTCAAAATACAAGATGCTACTAGATTTAATTTTGTTTTAATATACAAAGCCCTTCTTATATATTACGCATAGAGAGAAATAAACTGTATAATAGTGCTGATTCCATATAGTTAGTTAAAGTTCAGCAATGTAACATACATTTTTTCACAGTGCTGATACCTTATTCCAACACTTCCATACTGAGAAGTTCTGGAGATGCTTACATGCGTGTCATAGTGCCAATTCTCAGAGTTTAACTCTTAAAACAATTCAAGAATTTGGACCAGACACCATGTCCTGCTCCACCTGAGTCTCAGCTCCTAAGAACGAAGAATAGTTATAGCCTATTATCTCCCCTGTAGGTTTCTCAGCACAAAATATGGAGAGGAAGGACAGTCTTAAATGGGCTCAGTTATTTGATTGTGCCACAGATTTCCTGTTTGACCCTGGGAATGACACTTAACCTCAGTGGTCTGAGGGCAACTTTATTAATATGTGGAGGCATAGAGATACCACAATGCTGTTTACCACATAAGAATTTAGGCCCTGCCTGATCCTGCAAATGCTTAACTTTAGGCACATGAGGAGTGCCATTTAAATTGATGAGCTTGTAAGCAAATGAAGGTGTTTGCCGGAAACAGGTCAATTTATCTTGCGCTTTGGACGAGCTGGTTAAGCAAGACCTATTTCAACTTGTGTGGACCAATAACTCCAGCAAATGTGTCATGGAGTAGCCTCTCAGGGAAGGATCATTAATGTAAAGTCGCAAAGTTTGGGCAAAGCACTCCAAATTATAATCTTTAACTACCATCATTATCTCAGAGCCACGTGGAAACTATCTGCCATTTATCAATTTAGTCTAAGAAAAGCTGTTGATTTTATGGTTTCTATGCTCTTAATAACTGGAGTCTCACCATAAAAAGCATCACTAAATTTATACAAATATCAGTCGTATCGGATTACGACTCCAAACAGATACTTCAGTGGAATCGCTACTGCCAAACCACTGCTGTGAATGAATAGATCCTTACTGCCTTTTAGACCAGTATCTCTCTTGCAGCCAGAATCATTCAGCTATATCATGCATGATATTTTAAAAATAAGATGCAGTAAAGGAAGTACTAGTGAGGCTCTAAAGGGTTTCACTGGCTGTCCAAAATCACCCACGCCTTTCTATCACAGAGTATCAAGAGGGCTTGAAAAAACTCACTAGTCCAAAACAAGTAGAAACTTTGCCCAGGCAAGAGGACTAAATTGGGCTGGGGAGCAAGTGACTCATTGCTGATTAAGAAGGAAGAAAGAAAGCAACAAGCAGCTCAAATACCACTACTTCTTTAACAGGCAGGAAAGGAAGGGTAGGCAGGAAGTATAGTATAGAACCACTGCTCTTTTGCAGAAGGGGAGGACAGAGGCAGGTAAAAAGAGCAGCATAGATGCCATTTCGCCTATCAGAGAAGAGAAAAGCTGGACCCTGCTACTTTCCTCTGAAGAGGAGAGGAAGGAACAGCATGGCTCTCTGCTGCACATGCAAGAGCAAAGTAAAGAAATAAGGGGCCCAGAATTAATGTATTCAGTGGAGAAAGGAGCCCAGAATTTATTGACTTGAAGGAGGGCGGGGGTGGTAAGAGTTACAATTTATTAAGTGTGGAGGAATCAACATTTGGGAAACCCAGAATTGGTTTTATTTGGAGAAAGAACTAATTAATTGGTGTTAGAAAGATGTACTCAAGTAATTTCAACTAGTGCAGCTTTGTTGGAATAAGCGAGAGGGCTTGGCAACACGGTTTCTTTTTTATATGGAAGTACGGTCTTGAGGATGCTTTTCAACCCATAGTTATCAACTGCTATTATTTTCATTACGGTAATATGAATCTTACCAGGCTCCAGAGAATCCTCCATGGCCTGCTCTGGGGTATTGAGAGATGAATGGCCCTTAACAACATTAACTAGAAGCTTCTTTATGAATTCACAGAATTACTGCATAGTTTTACAATCACTAACCACCTTTGCAGGTAGTGTCTGAAAACAAAAAGGTAGATAATTGGGTAATCGAGTCAGGGAGCAGAGATAATCAATTGAGAGGACCAGCAGGAACTTTCTTCACCTCTGTCAACCATTGATCAAGTGATGCGTTGTAGAACAGTTGGCAAGAAACATTACAGGTCTCCTCACTACTCCCTGTCCCTTGTTAATTTAATTAGCAGATAGCAATTATTCCCAGCAGCACAATAAGGATAGGTCTATACAGCATTTTGGAAAGAGCAGGAGCGAGCCTCCCAGGCCAAGTCAGACTTGGGCTAGCAAGGCTCGTGCTAGTATTCTAAAAATAACTGTAGACAAAAGCACTGTCTACGTATCTATACTGAGAGCACTAGCACAAGTCCTGCTATCCTAAATCTGTCGACCCGAGCTGGGAGGCTCGTTCCCACCCAGTCCAAAAAGTTGTGTAGACATACTCTAAAAGTCTAAGAACCTGCTAAATCTGTCCTCCTTACCCAGTAAAACTCAGTGTTGTAAAAGACTGAATTCCAGATAGATAAATTATGCAATTTGTGATGGGAATTCCTATTCCTATAGATTTTCCATCAGAACATTTTTAGTTAGTTGCTTTCATACTCATTTTTAAGAGTCTTCCATTTTCAAAATTTCACTGTTTTAAAAATATAAATTACTCTGTTTTTAAACACGCGGTACGATGCAGCTAATCATGGTTCCATCTTTTAAGATGCATTAAATTACATATCCCCATTGTCATTAGCGTACATCAGGGGTAGGCAACCTATGGCACACGTGCCGAAGGCGGCACGCGAGCTGATTTTCAGTGTCACTCACACTGCTCAGGTCGTGGCCAGGGGGCGCTGCATTTTAATTTAATTTTAAATGAAGCTTCTTAAACATTTTAAAATCCTTATTTACTTTACATACAACAATAGTTTAGTTATATATCATAGACTTATAGAAAGAGACCTTCTAAAAATGTATTACTGGCACGCAAAACCTTAAATTAGAGTGAATAAATGAAGACTTGGCACACCACTTCTGAAAGGTTGCCAACCCCTGGTGTACATAATGGAGCTAATAAGACTTAACTCCTTTGTAAAGCACTTTCAGATCTGTTGATGGGAAGTACTACAAAGGCTAGATATTACTATTATTATATATGGCATGGAATATAAGATTCCTTGAATTGAATGAGTAAGAGTCTCATCCCCAAAGAATTTAGAGTATAAAGGCATGAGTACAGTATGGTTAAAAACAAAATTGTCAAACTATTGACAACTAAGTGATATGCAGTATGGAATGTGTGCAGTTTTATGAGTTTTTGCAGAAGTTGGAGGTAGCTTGGCTCCCTATCCAATAAATATATGGGATGGTGTACATAGATCTTTGTACCAAAACTGTTTAGATTTACTCATCTACATGAACAGGGAAACCAGACAGTATATACTAGAGAGTATAGGAAAGAGACGTTTATGTTATACTGTAACAATGAATTTATTAGCAATATCCCAGTTTGTTTATTCTCTAAGGTTTGATTGAGAGATTAAAATGTGGAACTACAAAAAGTTCCAAAATACCCTAATAATGTATCACAAAGAGGAAAGAAACTACATACGAGTACAAATTATTCCACCAGGAATATGACTTGTACATGCAATTTAGCAAATAATCAGATAATTACATAAATCTGCTCAGACATCAACTAAAGACATATAGAAATCGTGCAAATACAACCCCAAACAGTTCAATCATATGCAAAGGAAATAGTTGTCAAGTCACAACTCATGAAATAGCATAATTAAAAATATGTAAATTCTAATAGTTGATTAGAATCACTTGGGAGTCAGCTGGAGCTAATTAACTTTCAGGCTATAACTTACATTTTACAGTTTTTACACCTGAAGGACTTTCAGCAGAAGCATGAGTAATGTGGCATGCTTTCTCCTCTATTAACTCACTATTTCATCACAAAATGGATATTATATGCATTGAAAAAGCTTTATAGAAAATGTTCTTCCCCCCTCTCAAATTCAGAGAATTAGCTATTATAACTTTAAGTGAGAATTGAAGATCTATAGTTTACAGACATGGGTGAAAGTTTTCTACTGAGATCAAGGGAAGAATACATCATTAATATTTTTAAATGAATGGTGCAACACTGACTATTTAAATTAAATTATCTGTATAACAATTCTATTATCTTTATTATACAATATCAGAGAACAAAATAGGCTCTTACTATTTTTTGTTTAAATTCCACATATGACAGATGATGTGAGTAATGGGGGAAAAGGAATGGGATACAGTCCTTACCCCACACCCCTTTAATAATTACATCATCAGAATATAACTCTAAATGTGTGTAACCACTTTAAGATAAGATCTAGACATTTTGTTCAGAAGATAAATAGTAAAGAAAGTCCCCGAATCTTCCAAGAGAATAAACATTGAAACTCTAGCTAGTGTATAGAACTTATTCATTGTAAATTCTCAGATCCAGTAGTGTTTTGTTATTACATTCATGTCCTGGATCCTATCAAAGACAGAACGATTATGGTCATTCTTCTAGTGCAGGGGTAGGCAACCTATGGCACACGTGCCAAAGGCGGCACACGAGCTGATTTTCAGTGGCACTCACACTGCCCGGGTCCTGGCCACTGGTCTGGGGAACTCTGCATTTTAATTTAATTTTAACTGAAGCTTCTTAAACATTTTAAAAACCTTATTTACTTTACATACAACAATAGTTTAGTTATATATTATAGACTTATAGAAAGAGACCTTCTAAAAACGTTAAAATGCATTACTGGCACACGAAACCTTAAATTAGAGTGAATAAATTAAGACTTGGCACACCACTTCTGAAAGGCTGCCGACCCCTGTTCTAGTGAGTATCTTATTCAGATCATCATTTTGCTCAACCGAGACAAAGGATAGAAATCTGCAGACAAAAGACAAATAACTATGTTCACATTCTGGAGTCTCCTATGCATGCTCCATGTATGATCTTTTCCATAATGACTGAACGCAGGATAAGACTTGGGGAGCCCATGACTGATGGCAACACAGACTGAACACAGCCTAGGTGCCAGAATGCAGCGATGAAAGACCTGCAGTAAGGCCATGGCTGGCCCAGGCTTGTGGGCCTAAAAACTGCAGCGTAGATGTTTGGGCTCAGGCTGGAGCCCAGGCTCTAAGACACCACAAGAGGGGAGGGTCTCAGAGCCCGGGCTCCAGCCCGAGCCCCAATGTCTACACTGCAATTTTTAGTCCAACAGCCTGAGCCCCATGAGCCCAAGTCAACTGACTCGGACTCTGAGACCCGATGCCAAGGTTTTGGTTTTTCTTTTATTGCAGTGTAGACGTACCCTAGGAAGATTACAGATGTCAGACGACCTCTATTAGCCTCAGTAAATAATCCCTTTTTATGGTGATTACAACAAAGTCCAGGCTCTCCCTACATTCCCCAGCAGAGTGCTGGAATTTAGGGGACTGCATGGCAAGAAGGTTCAGCGTCTGCAAACCCACAGAGCCCTGGAATTTGTGAGGAACTATGCCCCTTTTCTGCACTGCTCTCTAGTTTCTCTGACCTTCTCAATATGTACCCTCCCCAACTCTATAAGAGCTATGCTAACATTGGGTACCTTTAAGATGACCAGACAGCAAGTGTAAAAAATTGGGATGGGGGTGGGTGGTAATAGGAGTCTATATAAGAAAAAGATCCAAAAATCAGGACTGTACCTATAAAATCAGGACATCTGGTCATAGGTACCTTTCCCAGGGCAGTACATAGCAGCTATTGAGGCAATCCAGCAGCAGTCAGTGCTGTTTCTTATCCAACTCTAACTCCTGCTCAGCTATCCAGAGGAGCCAGAAGAGATCATGCCATAGAGCTGCTATTCCTCAGCTCCACCCAGTTCTAGACAGATGGCCTAATCCCCAGGATTTCCAGAAACCAGACTCCACAGAACTTTTTGCAAGAACCAAGGAGTAATGGAGGAGCACGTTGTGGAGCTGACTCTCCCCATTGTACATCTCTTTCCCTTCCCAAGAAAATGGAGCAAGGCAAGGTTTAATTACGCATCCCAAGAATACAAATTGCTGACGTGTAGAGGATTCCAGAGTTACAATCACAACCACCAATCTCTTTTACTCCTAGACGTGTGTCTGATGTATTAGTATCACTCCTGCTACAGAGAAGTTCCTTATTTAAGCACAATAACTACCCAAGGCATATTCATTTTGTAATTTTCCTCAGAAATACGTGAATTTGGTTTCAGACTAAGAATAGTTTTGTGACGCTGGCCGGTTCTATGGCCTTGCTTTTCCAATGGGCGTTATTTTCAGCAATCTGAACATGAAGCTTAATGAGGGACATTGCTCCTTTGTAGCTTTTAAATTACTGTCATATAGGTGATTTTCAGCATAAATCTGAGAAAGATAATTGCACTCCTTTCCCAAATTTCAGAAACCCCCCAGGCTCAGAGTAGACAATTACCCTTCATATTCATTATGGGCACGAGATCCCTAAAAATAATCTCTCATAAAAGAGTCTTTCATTCCCAAGCAGTATAAGATAATTACTAACTACACAGGAATAACCACAGAAATGCAGTAACCTTTACTGTTAACACCAGCCTCTGTTTAATCATCTATTGCAACATTAAATAATATGAATACAGAACTTTGCCCTTTTAGAGAACAGTCCAGCCAAGGATATCCAAACAGTGCACTCAGTTTCAAGACACAAAGTGAATTCCCCCCATTCCAGTTGTCTAGGTATATTACAAAAAAATACTGACCTAGATAAACCCTGCTTAGATTTTCAGAATTATATATAGATCACAATACAAAGGTTATGACCTGTATAACACCTGTACTAGGATCTTGTTTCAAAAAGTTTCAGAAAATCATCTACAGTGGTTCATCTTTTCTCAAATCTATTCATGTTTTGGACAGAGGACAGGGAATTAATTCACTTCCACATAATCCATCTGGCATTGGCTCCACTCATAAATGGACACCAAAACATATCTTCACATAACTAAATGCTAACTAACTTTTGCTAACTAAATGCTGTCTCATTTCGTAAGAAGAGGTGTCTGAAGGCAGTGCTGCTCCAATCTGAAGTCACAGAGGCTTCCCTTGAGCCCTGACTTACCATAAGTCATCTACACACTGTTCTACGTTTGGCATTTTCAACCTTTTAATTTGTTTAGTCAGTGTTTTTGTAGTTTTTTTTATGGCTTTCTTTCATCTGCGGTAGAGCAGAGACTGCAAAATATATTATTACACCTTGAGACACAACAACCATTTCTTGGTGTGTCCATGGAACAGAAAAAATCTGGCAACTACTTGATGTCACACCTTCAGTTTTAGAGCTATACTGTAAAACACTTTCTCAATAATTGCTTGAACCTATGTAAGTCAAAATTTAGTTGTAAGCTTTTGCTCACTTTATTAAAAAACACATTTAAAAATAAATAATCACACCACCCAAGCGACTTTTTTGTAGCTTCTCACATTTGCAGATATAAAACACACAACAGCTATTCCAAAAAGGTGACTATGCAGGTTTTTTTTATTGAAATGCTAAATTTATACAGCACAAGTTACATGCACTCATTTCATTGAAGGATAATGATTCTTTCATGCAGGCATGCAAAACTGAACATTTATTTAGAGAAATACAATATTCACCTACACATTACAAAACTTGTTCTCTCTTATCATACATTTGTGAAAAGTCTTTGCTGTTTTCCTCTGATTACATTAAGGGACAGGAAGACTGAAGGAGCTGAGGAACTGTAGTTTAGTGAAAAGGTTTGCACTAATTTGGCAATTGATAAAGGAGCCTAAAAATGCTGGATAGGTTCCAAAAGAGAGCTGAACTTCCACAATTTGTAGTTGAAAGTAATTAAAAGTTGGGTGGATGTCCTGTGTTACAAAACCTCATGACCAGCAGTCTACAACTCATTTTGGACACCCCTCATTAACAACTCCCTCACCATTTAAAAGGAAGCATCTTATTTCCTCAATTCCAGTGGATGACTGTTTGACTTTCAATTTACCTGTGTCCAGACAGACAGTAGATTGGTGTGTCCCACATAGCAGAAAGTGATAGTGTGCTGTTTGTTATTAAAAACCCCACTACAATTCTACTCATTTTTCAAGTAATGAAACATCTATGGGACAATCCATCCTTGAAAAAAAATGAAGTGTTAATGGATGGTGTGTCATAACAGTCCTCCTTCTAACCTTGAAAGAGCTAAATTATTTTCAGCACTGATAATTACAAAATTCCCCTTGAGTATGATTTTTATAAAAACTTAAATAATCAAATTGTTTGCATAAATGTAATCAAGCACACTTGCATCAAAATTTCTATTTTTCCTCCCTCTTAAATAAAATCTGTAACCTTAGGCATGGTTCACGAACTATTCCCCTTCCACAACACAAAGTATAGAAGGAAACAAAAATTTCCTCAAGTTGTCATCATTGGCATTTACTAGCAGAATATGTTTTCAAAAGCTCCCAAAAGTCTTCGATCCAAGATTTAATAAAAAGAGTCCCATAGACAAAAAAAATTAAGCTAATTTAATTTAGGTAATCTGAAGGTTCAGATTATCTAAATAACTGGTGTTGTCCTTTTCTGTCACCAGGACCGGAATCATTTTGCATGCTACAGTCCTCTGATTCAGATCTTTAAATTTCTAATTGAGGATTAAAAATAAATAAATATAAGTAAAGACAAAAAAGAGATTAAATCTTCCAAACTCCACCTAATTTGTGATTCAAACGTAATAAACACAAATCCATCAGAAATAAAGGCACTAGTGAGAAATCTATTGTGTTGCAAATTAAATGGCAAATACTTGGTTAATTTAGAGTTAAGGTTGCTTTGTGATAGCTCATGGACTTCCAGAAGTTGAGTTCAGAAAAACTCAAACTTCTGCAAACCAGTAAATACAGACTTAAGGTAAACAACTATGCAACTCTAATTCTGCCCAACACCACCCTTCCCTGAGCTGGCAATAACTACTGAGAATTATCTGCATGCACCCCAGCTCCAAATTGTGGTAGGTGTAGCTGTACTGAATGATGGAGGAATAAGTTAGAGCAGCTTGGAAGAACTGTGATTGAGGAGATCTGGGGATTAGTTTGAGAAATGTCATTGAGCTATGATTGTGATATGAGGAGACCTGGAACTGAGTCCCCCGATGTGTGTTATCAAAGGAAAGAGGTGCCTGTTTATCTTGAGGTTCCAGTCTGAATTGTGTAGGCTGCATTGGTAGCAGGGCACTGGAGTCTTCTTGCCTTGGGTATTCTCAGTAGTGAGGTGAGATAGGAGAGCAATCTGCGAATTTAATGATGGATGGGGGAAGCATAGGTTTAGGTGGCATCCTGTGCGCAAGTGTTAAGGGGTTCTAAAAGGGTATGAAGAGGTTTTTAAATTTTATAAGTGTGATATTCTGTCATGAAGAGGCAGACTGGGAGAGTGAGTGAATGTGTAAACGTGCGCGCATGCGTGAGAGAGACACACACACAGACAGAGAGGGTTTGGGGATATCATTTAAAAGGAGCAGAGTTAAGGTTATGTGAGTATTTATTAACTCTCTATTTCCTGATTTTCAGAAATTTGAGTTTTGCTGAACTCAGTGTTCTGGAAGGGCACAAGCTATCACCCAGAAACCTTAACCCAATGTTAACTAAATCTTTTGCATTTAATTTACAGATAGGAAACTGAGGCACTGAATGGAGGCAAGATTATATTTGCTCAAATGGAAACAATATATATAGAACAAAACCTAAATATTTACAACTAATATGGTTTTGCTCTTCTTTATACTCACCAAGATATATTCATTTTTAGTGTGATTTGTTTGCTTTTTATTAAAAAAGCAGTCAGCAAAGACTATAGGGAAAGGATGAAGACGACACTGGATATTTTCTCAGCAAACACAATACTAGTGTTGTGTTATTTTGTGTTGATTAACAGGGGACATAACAGTAAAATGGAAGCTAGCTTGTTGACTTGGTGGATAGTATCTGAATCACTTCCAGTTTAAGAGTGGTGGGGTTTTTTGGTTTTGTTTTTAAGAGAAACGTGTACCTATTAGCAAACAAAAGCTACATTTAGTGACAGTGTTGCAGCAAAGTATACCCCATCCACCCAAAACCTGACATGCAGACAAAAGACTTGTGCATTCCTTTTTACCTTCATATTGCCTACAACACGCTACTCCAACACTCCAGAAGTTTCTCTCTTCTGTCTCTATTGCTTTTGGGTATCTGTCACGTAGCTCCAACTCACGCCCTTACACAAAACTTTTACAGTGATTTCATGTGCTTATATATCGATTACATTAACAGATGTAATCTGTAACGTAATTTTGTTTTAACACTGTTAAGATCGCTATTAGAGTTTACAGAAGACCACTGAAGTCAATGGAGATAGTCCCTTTGATTTCAAGTGACTTACATCATATGGGCATGAGTAAAGAACAGAATATGCAACACTGTTTCACTATTTCTTTATGTAGATAATGTTTTAAGAAAGTGCAGACCACAGGAGAAAAATCCAATTTAACATCTGTTGCCAAATACACTTATGTTCTTCAACTCTTGAGTGACAGCTGGGACAGTTCCGCAGGGCCTTCCCATCCTACAATAGTAAATTAAGAAGCATAACAAGCACAGCCTATTTCAGAGACTTTCCCAATGTATCTAAAAGTAGGGGCGGCTCTAGGTATTTTGCCACCCCAAGCACGGCAGGCAGGCTGCCTTCGGTGGCTTCCCTGCGGGAGGTCCCCGGTCCACGGATTCGGCAGCACGCCTGTGGGAGGTCCGCCGAAGCCGCGGGACCAGCGGACCCGCCGCAGGCATGCC
Source organism: Mauremys reevesii (assembly GCF_016161935.1). Taxonomy (NCBI): domain Eukaryota; kingdom Metazoa; phylum Chordata; order Testudines; family Geoemydidae; genus Mauremys; species Mauremys reevesii. The sequence continues at coordinate 168,867,532 of NC_052624.1, read as the reverse complement.
GCCGAAGGCAACCTGCCTGCCACCCTCGCGGCGACTGGCAGAGTGCCCCCCGTGGCTTGCCGCCCCAGGCACGTGCTTGGCATGCTGGTGCCTGGAGCCGCCCCTGTCTAAAAGAAACATTTCTGTGTGCCCATGTTAAAACCTGCCCGCCTCATTTCAGCTGTTTTTCACTATTGTATCAAAGATGGTAACTACAGCAAAACAAACCATGGCCCCAAAGCCACATTATTACGCTCTTTACTCAGGAAGCCTTTCATGTTCTACTCCCACAGTAGCTTTTCCATTGCTTTCCTTGCACAGACTCTCTTGACTGTTTTTTTCATAGTAGTACCAAAAAACACAAAACATTTCACCTAACAGATATGTAGTCATGAAAACTATGTCTAACCCCCCCCCCCACCATTTTGTCATCAAGGGGGGGACACACAAATAATAAGTATCTACATGGTGACTTACAAATACACAAACCTACACACTCTATACAAATGACACGGGGCTCTCTCCTGGGGCTCGGGGGGAGAGAACTCTGAGGAACAGAAGCTCCAGCTCTGCGGGGAGATGGAAGGGTAGGAGGGCGTTAAACTCATGTAGGGGCAGAGTTTGAAAAAAGGCTTGCTGACTTTGATAGATAGCATCTGAATCCCTTTCAACTTGAAAAGTTTTAAGAAAGTTGTAAACATTATCAAACAAGAACTACGTTGCTCCTAGCCCATAAACTATAGTGAAGTTGAACAGGGCCCAATCAGCAAGGCCTAGGAGCAAAATCCTAGTGAGAAGTTTACTGGCCTCTTCCCATGACAGACCCAGCAACTGGTATTTCTGCTAAGGTGATCTCCATGAACCCCTGCTCACTGGAGTCCCTCTTTAATCAATAGTCTGCAGGTTTTAGGTGTCTGATAAATCTGAAGGCCAGCTTGATACATCTCACAAGCTCTAGAAAAACAAAACTTTATTCCTCTTTTCCCCTGCACCCAGAGGGAAGAAGGGATTTTTGATACTCTAACTGTCCCCAGGCTGCTGCAAAGAAAGTGACAGGGTTCCCAAACTCCATGTGTCCCCCTCTTTTTGGGATCCTCCTCCCCAGATGAATAGCTCCACAACAGCAAAATTAATATGATTCTTGTCAGTGTCAGCACTACACTGAGGGTTCTAAATGCCTGCCATGAAACTTACTGGCTTTGTCAGTTTCAGGTAGCTTTGGAAAGTTAAATGAAAGTAGCAGAGGCACTAAAGCTCTTGGTTTGTAGCCCTTGGAAGAAAACATTTACATTTTGGAAGGTTGCCATCACATCCATTAGAATAAGAAACCATTTAATTTTAAACTTTAAGTTATAAAAATAGTAAATTGATGGTTTAGGCTCCCATGCTCATCAGTGGAAGTTTCCTACTCACCAGTGGTGACTAGGCAAATGGATTTTTCAAACCTTCTTTATGGATTTGAAATACTGTAGCACCTTACATGCATTGTGAAGTATGTTTTTTCATCCAAGAGGTAATCATTTGGAATTCTCTGGCAATTATCCCAGGATAACTGATAAAATTTACATTGTTGGGACACCAGTAGTATCTTAAGGTAGAAATTTAGTTAGGTGTTAACGTGCAAAGGGTTCAACTGATTGCCAAAATAGTGTCAGAAAAGAATATTTCCCTAAAGCACATTGACATTGGGGTGGAGGGATTTGGAGGATGCCAGATTGTCTCTATGACGCATTTAACAGGGATTATTGATTAGGCTCACGTGGTTGTAACGCAAGGCAAGTTTCCTGCTATTGCATGAAACAGCCATTATTGGACCTTGGCCCTTCCTGTATTATCTTTAGCAGCAGACTCTGCCCTAGAAATGCCATAATTTATACTTAATATTTCATAAGTGAGCATTTCTTTCTTCAAAGACAAAGAAGTTCTCAAAGGGGGAGGGGCAGGGAGGTAAATTAGAATTACTATGTGTACCAGAATCCTACAAACACATGTTGCAACAAAAATATGTTCACAAAGGAAAGGAAAAAAGCACACTGATTTAGTGTCAAGTTGCATGAATAGCAGCAATCACTGGAGGAAAAGAAGAATGAATGGAGCTCATGGAGAAAATTACATTAAGAATAAAGTTTAATGCAAGCATTCTAGAGTTCATGCCAACAAGCTGTGAATTTATTTAATCCTAGATATTAGCATATTATTAACAAACAAAAGACTATTGTAGGACTGCTTGTAAAAGCATGGTGTTTTGTTATAAAAAGGCAAACTAAAGATTCGGTTAAAACAGTTGTTCTCAAACTTTTGTACTGGTGACCCCTTTCACATAGCAAGCCTCTGAGTGCAACTTATAAATTAAAAACACTTTTTATATATTTATATAAATGCTGGAAGCAAAGTGGGGTTTGGGGTGGAGGCTGACAGCTCACGACTCCCTGAGGGGTTCCGAATCCCAGTTTGAGAACCTCGAGTTAAAAATCTATACTCAAGTTTTCAACAGTTGGGCAATTTTGTTTGTGTGATTTCTAAAAATTATGAACAAAACAATTTATTGCACTATGTAATCCAAACAGTGACATAGTACGCATAAGGTTCTGGTGTAGCAATTACTCCTAACTCACTACACAAATCCTCCTGAAGATTAAACCAGTAATATCATTTACAAATCTGCCCTTGGCCAGCTTTAATATTACGTTGAAAAACAAGATTTAGCAAACTGCAAACGAACAACAAACTATTCAGCTATGTAAGAAGCTGATTGTAAGAGATGCTTTAAAAATTCTAAAAACATTGCCAATTGCTTATGATCTGCTTGAACAGGTTAAGAAGCCATTAAAATAACCAACTAAAAATGTATTAATGTCAACAGAAGAAACATTCAGATTTAATCATAACTGCCCCAAAGTGGTTTTGGCTACAGCTATCTCTACTCTGAAACTGGACATCTCCTTTTTCTTTCTGTTCCTAGGTATGCAGTTTTTCCCAACACACTCTAATGCTTCCAGGACTAAAGCAAGTTAAATTACTTAGGTGAATTATGTTTTAATTTAAAAGGCTTGATCCTGCTCCCGCTGAAGTCAATGGTAAAGCTCCTATTTACTTAAACAGGGCAGAACCAGGCACAATGTGCTTTGGCGATCTCATCTGCTTGGCTGATTTAAATTTATGGAAACAAAAGCAAATTTATTTATTTAAAACCAGCAACTGGGTCAAATTCAACTCTGGTTTCACACTGCTGGAGTCAATGGAGTGGTGCCTGGGATGAAACTGACCCAGTACATAGTTGTACTTGAACTACAGTGTTGTCAAGACTTTCTCTTAATACTCAAAGATCCTGCATTTTCACAGCACTTCCAGTTTCTGCAGCATATTGTAAGAAAGTGATCCTGTTTACCTTTATGTTCAGCTTTATGATATACCATGACACATTAATAATAAAAAACATAGTTCAGAAATATCCTAACTATACCAGAGAAAATTTAAATCGGCAATACAATTAAAGGATCATCAAGATTTTTAGAGTTCATAACTTTATGTACTTAAATATTGTTCTTAAATATATTTAACAATATTTAAATACATAATGTAACAAAAAGGGTAAGTCAGAGATTGTAAGTAATTAGAATATTTAGGAGAAGGAATCTGATGCAGAGATAAGAGGTAGACATTCACTTCTGAGAAGCAAGTGCTCCTGCACAGTTTGAGGGCAGTTTCTAGCCTGCTTTTAAAAAAAAAAAAAAAATTACATGACAGAATCTATTTCCAGAGGGGTCAGTGACGTCTGTAATCTTTGGTATCAAAATCTCAAATAAAGATCAGAAAAGCAACTTTTATAAATTAAAGAGGCCACAAGAGAATGCTTACTCCACTATTAGCCTCTTTTCTCCTTTGCCCCCTATCCGGTGCTAACCAGCATGAACCAGCACCAAGGACATATGTCTACACAGCAGTTGGAAGGTGCGATTCCCAATTCGCACAGACATGCACATGGTAGCTCTGCTCAAGCTAGTATGCTAAAAATAGCAGCTTGGCTGCAGAACCACAAGAGGCACCACCCAAGTACGATACTGTACTCAGGCAGCTATCCCAAGCCACCATCCATGCTGCTGTGGCCAAACTGCCCTTTTTAGCATGCTAGCTCAAAGCTCAGCTAGCGCGTTTGTCTACACAAACAGGAAATCACAACTTCCAGCTGCTGACCGTATAGACTTACCCCAAGAGCACACTTAGACCCTTTGTGTCTGGAAATTTATAACTTCAGGCCTCTCTTCCTGCACTTGTTGACAAATCAGACTCCATTAGGTAAGACAGCCTGAACAAAAAGATTTTGAGCAGAGGGTGAAAAAGCATGAGACATTTGCCAAGAGGAGATGAGGCAGTGCAAGAACTAAAAGCTTTACAAAAGGCTATGGTTAAAAATATTTAGTGCATTGAAAGAAGACTGGAAATTGTAGAGGCTAAGTTGAAAGCCAAGAACATAACTTCTCATCTTTCCTGCCAGACTAGAAAGTGAGGACAGTGTTACCTTTATGACTAACATTGTTGCATCGGCTCGCAAATACATTTTTTTGTTAAGAGCAGGGGCGGCTCTACCTTTTTGGCCGCCCCAAGCAGTCATGAGCGGGAGGCGCCCCAGAGCCGCGGGAACAGCGGACCTCCCGCGGGCATGACTGCAGAGGGACCGCTGGTCCCGCGTGGCTCGGCTGGACCTCCCGCGGCTGCAGACGGTTCGCGGGTCCGGCGGCTCCGCTTGAGCTGCCGCAGTCATGCCTGCGGGAGGTCCAGCCGAGCCGCGGGACGAGCGCCCCCTCCGCAGTCATGCCTGCGGCAGGTCCAGTCGTCCCGGGGCTCCGGTGGACCTCCCGCAGGCATGGTCCGCCGGCCCAGCCTGCCGCCCCCCCCGGCTGCCGGGGACGGGCCGCTCCTCGGCTCGCAGCAGCAGGATGAGCTGGGGCCCCAGCCTTTTGCCGCCCCCTAGATTTTGCCGCCCTAGGCACCAGCTTGTTTTGCTGGTGCCTAGAGCCGCCCCTGGTCAAGAGATGCTAGAAAATCCCCAATGAGAGGACAGTGAAAAAAGGTGGCACCTTAATAATCATGGATCATGAGGTGAAAAATCTGGACAGACTTTGAAACTAGCCAGAGAGTAGCATAAATTGTTATTTCAGAGATACACGTTTTTATTCTCTGAGCTGAACTTAGTTTCCGAGGCCGACGGGAAAGAATTTGTCCTAGTACAAAAGTTGTTTGGGCTGCATTTAGTGCGACATGTATTACTTCATGAAACACAAAACAATGAAGACAAGGGCATTGCAGAGAAGCTAAATTAATTCCTTGCATCGGTCTACACTGCAGAGGATGTGAGGGAGATTCATACACTGAGCCATTCTTTTAGATGACAAATCTGAGGAACTGTTCGAGATTGTGGTGTCAGACAAAGTTTTGGAATAAACTGATAAATTTAACAGTAATAAGTCACCAGGGTATTCACCCAAGAGATATGAAGGAATTAAAATATGAAATTGCAAAACTACTAAATGGTATGAAAGCCATCACTTAAAATCAGCCTCTGTAGCAGCTGACTGGAGGACAATTAACCTAACCCCAATTCTGAAAAAAAAAAAAAAGACTCCAGAGAAGTTCCTGGCTATTAAAGGCCAGTGTGCCTAACTTCAGTACTAGGCAAATCGGTTGAAACTATAGTAAAGAACAGAATTATCAAACATGTAGATGAACACGATACATTGGGGAAGAGTCAACACAGTTTTTGTAAAAAGAAATCATGCTTCACCAAACTATTAAAATTCTTTGAGGAGGTCAAACATGTAGAGAAGGCTGATCCAGTGGTTGTAGTGTACTTGGACTTTCAGAAAGCCTTTGACAAGATCCCTCATCTAATGTTCTTAAGCGAAGTAACAAGTTATGGGATAAGAGAGAAGGTCCTCTCATCGATCAATAACTACCGTAGTTAAAACACAGAAAACCAAGGGTCAGAATAAATGCCCAGTTGTCACAATGGAGAACAGTAAATAGTGGGTTCCCCCAAGGATCTGTAGTAGGGCCAGTGCAGTTCAACATATTCATAAATGATCTGGGTAAAAACAGTGAGGTGACAAAGTTTGCAGATGATACAAAATTACTCAAGATAGTTAAGTCCAAAGCTGACTGCGAAGAGCTACAAAGTGATCTCACTAAACTGGGTGACTGAGGGGAAAAAAGGCTGATGAAATTCAATGTTTATAAATGCAAATTAATGCACACTGGGAAACAATCCCAACTACATATACAAAATGACAGCATCTAAAAGAAAGATATTGGAATCATTGTGGATAATTCTCTGAAAACATCTGCTCAGTGTGCAGAGGCAAACAAAAAAAGCTAGCAGAATGTTAGGAATCATTAGGAAAGGGATAGATAATAAGACAGAAAATATAATGTCACTGTATAAATCTATGGCATGCCCACACCTTGAAGACTGGCTGCAATTCTGGTCAGCAAAATACTAGATTTGGAAAAAGTACAGAAAAAGGCAACAAAAATGATTAGGGGAATGGAACATCTTCCAAATGAGGAAAGATTTAAAAGATTGGGACTATTCAGCTTTGAAGAGAGACTGCTAAGGGGGGATATGATAGAGGTCTATAAAATCATGAATCATGTGGAGAAAGTAAATACGGAAGAGTCATTTACTGCTTTACATACAGGGTGACCGGATGTCCCGATATTATTGGGACTATCCCAATATTAGGAGCTTTGTCTTATATATGCAGCTATATCACCCACCCACCCACCCACTGGGGGGAAAAAAGTGTCCTGATTTTTCATACTTGTAATCTGGTTACCCCATTCACATAATACAAGAACAAGGGGTCAAACAAACATAAGGAAGCACTTCTTCACACAACACACAGTAAACTTGTGGAATTTATTGCCAGGGGATGTTGTGAAGACCAAAAGTATTACTGGGTTCAGAAAGAATTTCATAAGTTCCCAGAGAATAGGTCCATCAATGGCTATTAGTCAAGATGGTCAGGGATGCAATCCCATGTGCCAGGTGTCCCTAAACCCCTGACTACCAGAAGGTGGGAATGGACCAACAAGGCATAGATCACTCCATAAAATTGCTCTTTGAAGCATCTGGCATTGACCACTGTCGGAAGACAGGATACTGAGTTAGATGGACCATTGGTCAGACCCAGGATGGCCATTCTTATGTTCTTAAGAGCATAAAGCAAACTTTTAATGTTTACAGTAGTAAAAGTGGCAGACAATTCTATCACATATTAAACCACATAAAAAGAAGATTCTTGATGAACATGTGGAACATGATTAAATGTTCTTTACTTGAAATTCTTACTCAATTATGAGTCTTTACTTTTGCCTGAACAAATTCATCTTCTCTCAAAATAAATAAATATATAAATAATTCAAGAGACTATTCAAACACAACACACAAATCTTCAAACCTTGTGAGTGTGCTACTTGTTCTAAATTAAATATTTCAGTATTTGATTTTCTTTTAATACCATATTCTGAAGCCTGAGACTGGTATTTAGAGCTCTATTAAAATTGAACAACAAAAATAAAGTAAAGTAAAATCTGCTCTTCAGTGTCAGAGGAAGTCTGTAGGAAAAAAAACAAAACTAAGTCAGTCATATTTAACCACTATTCTGGATACACTAGCACAATGGTTTTTCTCCCTCTTCTAACTCAACAGCTGCAGATAAACAAACAATAACTTAAATCTAATGAATATTATCTTCAGACAGTAGTTATCAGTGGTTCACAGTCAAACTGGAAGGGCATATCGAGTGGGGTCCCACAGGGATCAGCTCTGGGTCCGGTTCTGTTCAATATCTTCATTAATGATTTAGATAATGGCATAGAGAGTACACTTATAAAGTTTGTGGACGATACCAAGCTGGGAAGGGTTGCAAGTACTTTGTAGGATAGGATTAAAATTCAAAATGACCTGAACCAACTGGAGAAACGGTCTGAAGTAAATAGGACAAATGCAAAGTACTCCACTTAGAAAGGAACAATCAGTTGCACACATACAAAAATAGGAAATGACTATCTAGGAAGGAGTACTGCACAAAGGGATCTGGGGGTCATAGTGGATCACAAGCTAAACATGAGAGAACAGCTTAACACAGTTGCAAAAAAAGCAAACATTCTGGTCTGTATTAGCGTGAGTGCTGTAACCAAAACACAAAGTAATTCTTCTGCTCTACTCCGTGCTGATCAGGCCTCAACTGGAGTATTGTGTCCAGTTCTGGGAGCCACATTTCAGGAAGGATGTGGAAAAACTGGAGAAAATCCAGAAAAGAGCAACAAAAGTGATTAGAGGTCTAGAAAACCTGACCTATGCGGGAAGAATGAAAAAACTGGGGTTTGTTTCGTCTGGAGAAGAGAAGACAGAGGGACATCCTTTTCAAATACATAAAAGGTTGTTACAAGGAGAAGGGAGAAAAATTGTTCTGGTTAACCTCTGGGGATGGGTCAAGAAGCAATACAGTTAAATTGCAGCAAGGGGAATTTAGGTTGGACATTAGGAAAACCTTCCTGTCAGGGTGGTTAAGCACTGGAATAAATTGCCTAGGTAGGTTGTGAAATCTCCATTATTGCAGATTTTTAAGAGCAAGTTAGACAAACACTTGTCAGGGATAATAATACACCTCTACCTCGATATAATGCTGTCCTTGGGAGCCAAAAAATCTTACCGTGTTATAGGTGAAACCGCGTTATATCAAACTTGCTTTGATCCACCGGAGTGTGCAGTCCCGTCCCCTCCCCTGGAGCACTGCTTTACTGCGTTATATCCAAATTCGTGTTATATCAGGTTGCGTTATATCGAGGTGGAGGTGTATTTAGTCCTTCCTGAGTGCAAAGGACTGGACTAGATGACCTCTCATGGTCCCTTCCAGTCTTATGATTCTATTATTCAGTTACAACTTAAAGGGAAATTGTAACATTTAGTAAATTGTCCTGTTTGGTAGTGTTTCACCGGGTTATGCCCTGACATAATACTTACAACCATGAATACTACCATTCTATAACTGGAAGTCACTTCTGATTAGACAGAGTTTAAATCCTGGAATGTCTTATGAAAAACTACAAGGAAAACCAAACTGCAGCTTTTCAATAAAGTGATTGTCCAATGGAAAGCAAAATAATTGTATGGAGTAATCTATAAATCTCCTGGCTCCCAGTTAACTTCGAAAAATCCTTCAATCCCACCCAGTGGTTTTTTTGTTGTTGTTGTTTTTTAACCTTAATAGGTTGTGGTTGTTCAAGCAATGTCACCTCCAAATATATTAAAAGTTGTTAATTTTACCTATCAGGTAAGGTAAACATCAAACTGGTACACTTGGAATTAACTATACTATGCCCCAGCACTTAAGACCCCTAGAGGAAAAGGCAATATTATATTTATTTATATTTTCAGTGTATCAAACTTCAAGGGCAGAAAATTTAAATGACCTCACTAATCTTAACTTCATTTATAATTCCTTCTGTCATTAAGTTAAACAAGTGAACAAAATGTAATTAACCAGCAAGAAAAAAGATCAGACAAAAAAGTAGTGAATCAAAAGTAGCTGAAAATTTGTTTTGAGTAATAATCTAAAAGATAATTGAAGAGCTAATATTCTAAGAGACAGCTTTCTGCTGCTTCAAACTGTTGACAGAGCAGTAGGGGGGAAATCTCTATTTTTCTAGGGCAAAAACATGTTTATTTGCCTCACCTTGTGTAAGTTGTGCTGGCCTAATTACAGATCCGAAGTCTGCCTAGGTCACCACATTCTGAATTTTCTCAGACTTGTTCCTTCTTGTATCCTCTCAGGAGTTTTGTGGTAGAATCTCTGTGCCAGATTGTGGCTGGCCCTGAGTGGATGCACAAGGGAGTGTGAGGAGAGGACATAGGGACCATTCCCTTGGTAGGATTACAGGTCATGTGCTGCTTCTTTCCTGAGGCATAGTTCTATTTTTCACTAGAAAGATACATTTTATTGGCCCAGCATCCAGATCTGGATAAGAAAAGAAAATGCATTTGTTCTCTGCTGAACCAAGTCTAGCCACTAAGTAGGCAGCATAAATTTTGAAAGGCATCTATTTTTGTAACTGTCTCTTCAAGTATGCTATAGAGAGGGTATTTTTTTTGGTGGGGGAGAGGGCAGCCTTTGGGTCAACTATGCAGCTACTCACGCTGAATGACTCACCACTACATGGCTGGTGAGGCAGAAGATTGCTTTATGGAAAACTGCATGATTTTCTGGTTGGTTTTGTCCGGGGAGGGGAGGGGAGGGGGAGGCGGCATCTAAAAAAAAAGATTTTCTTGGTCCTGGAAAGTAATGAGATCGAAGCAGTTTGATTTCTTATCATAACGCACAATTTATTGGCAATAAAATTTTAAGATAGGCCCCCAAGGTGCCAGGAGCTGCGATTGATTTCTTATCCCTAATTTTAATATAATTTTTTTTTACTTTGTAATCACTTTCAAAACTTAATTAACAAAGCAAAGAGATGTTGCCATTTAATAAATCCTTACTTTATAAAAACTTTGAAATATTACTTCCCTCTAACTGAAGCAGGCCAGGCACTCACGAAATGGGGGTGAAGGGAAGGGAAGAAATTTTTTGTTCCAAGAAGTTTGCTATTGCATTCTTTCAGAACATAAGCTTACAAATTACTTCCAAGTTGCTATTTATAAGAAAGCAAGACATCACAGCAAAATGTTCCATTCATATTACAAAGCCAAAATTCCCACTGGAACCAGTGGTAAAAGGGGAAAAATGAAGACAGTAACCATTGTTTGTATAGAGGAAACTTGACACTTGCATAATTTTTAACCTCTTGAGCCACTGGTTTATCTTGTTACAGCTTAACAGAACTCTCACAATGCTTTAAAGATGTGCACTGGGAATATACAAATCATAGTCCGCACAGAACAGACACACGCACATGTACGTGTCTTCCAGCAGATTGAGTACAAGTCCTTGATACAAACACAGCAACAGAGGATAAGTCATATACAGGCATGCAGGGAATTCCATCCACACAAGCAGTAGAAAAGAGATATTAAGTCACTATAATAAGTAAACTGAAAATTACCACTTAAACATGTAACTTTTGCGATTTACACATAGTACAAAAAGGCAAGTTTTGGAAGGAAAAAAAAATTTGAGACCACTGATTACAAAGCTTGATGAATGCCCAAGATAAACGCCACCCATTAAATTCTCACTTAATTGGAGATACTACAGATAAGTAGGCACACTCATCTAATCAAGCAAAATAAAAAAGGTTCAAGTTTAATAGCATAATCTTCAGGGGACAATATTATCTGAGCTATTGTTCTAACACTTTACATTACATCAGTATTCTCTCTAATAGCACTTTTGGGGCTACAAAAGTTGGCTATACCATATGTAGCAGCCAAGATGAAACACTGTCAGTAATTCTTAACAGATATAAGAACAGCCATACTGGGTCACCAAAAGTCCATCTAGCCCAGTAACCTGTCTTCCGACAGTGGGCAATGCCAGGTGACCCAGAGGAAAAGAACAGGTAATCATCCAGTGATCTGCATTAGTAGAAGCATTGCCAGCAGATCAAGGGAAGTGATTATTCCCCTCTATTCGGCACTGGTGAGGCCACATCTGGAGTACTGAGTCCAGTTTTGGGCCCCCACTACAGAAAGGATGTGGACAAATTGGAGAGAGTCCAGCGAAGGGCAACGAAAACAAAAGTTAAGTACCAAAACAGAGAGCGAGACTGATTTTCAGTGGTTAATAGCCACAACACTATTAAGTTGTATAACTTCTCACAGATTCTAAGAAATAGTAATATACAAAATATTTATAGGAAACTTGATAGCTCAGGAGATTGTGTAATGGAATATTAGCTATATGTCTAATCTAGATTGATAGTAACAAAGTTACCATATAAAAACAATTCCATGCCCTCTGTGAAATAAGCTGTCAGTCTCTGTCCAGTATGTAGCGTAACAATGTCCACATAAGAACATAAGAAAGGCCATACCGGGTCAGACCAAAGGTCCATCTAGCCCAGTATCTGTCTACCGACAGTGGCCAATGCCAGGTGCCCCTGAGGGAGTGAACCTAACAGGCAATGATCAAGTGATCTCTCTCCTGCCATCCATCTCCATCCTCTGACGAACAGAGACTAGGGACACCATTCTTACCCATCCTGGCTAATAGCCATTTATGGACTTAGCCACCATGAATTTATCCAGTCCCCTTTTAAACATTGTTATAGTCCTAGCCTTCACAACCTCCTCAGATAAGGAGTTCCACAAGTTGACTGTGCGCTGCGTGAAGAAGAACTTCCTTTTATTTGTTTTAAACCTGCTGCCTATTAATTTCATTTGGTGACCCCTAGTTCTTGTATTATGGGAATAAGTAAATAACTTTTCCTTATCCACTTTCTCAACATCACTCATGATTTTATATACCTCTATCATGTCCCCCCTTAGTCTCCTCTTTTCCAAACTGAAGAGTCCTAGCCTCTTTAATCTTTCCTCATATGGGACCCTCTCTAAACCCCTAATCATTTTAGTTGCTCTTTTCTGAACCTTTTCTAGTGCTAGAATATTTTTTTTGAGGTGAGGAGACCACATCTGTACACAGTATTCGAGATGTGGGTGTACCATGGATTTATATAAGGGCAATAATATATTCTCAGTCTTATTCTCTATCCCCTTTTTAATGATTCCTAACATCCTGTTTGCTTTTTTGACCGCCTCTGCACACTGCGTGGACATCTTCAGAGAACTATCCACAATAACTCCAAGATCTTTTTCCTGACTCGTTGTAGCTAAATTAGCCCCCATCATGTTGTATGTATAGTTGGGGTTATTTTTTCCAATGTGCATTACTTTACATTTATCCACATTAAATTTCATTTGCCATTTTGTTGCCCAATCACTTAGTTTTGTGAGATCTTTTTGAAGTTCTTCACAATCTGCTTTGGTCTTAACTATCTTGAGTAGTTTAGTATCATCTGCAAACTTTGCCACCTCACTGTTTACCCCTTTCTCCAGATCATTTATGAATAAATTGAATAGGATTGGTCCTAGGACTGACCCCTGGGGAACACCACTAGTTACCCCTCTCCATTCTGAGAATTTACCGTTAATTCCTACCCTTTGTTCCCTGTCCTTTAACCAGTTCTCAATCCATGAAAGGACCTTTCCTTTTATCCCATGACAGATTAATTTACATAAGAGCCTTTGGTGAGGGACCTTGTCAAAGGCTTTCTGGAAACTAAGTACACTATGTCCACCGGATCCCCCTTGTCCACATGTTTGTTGACCCCTTCAAAGAACTCTAATAGATTAGTAAGACACGATTTCCCTTTACAGAAACCATGTTGACTATTGCTCAAGAGTTTATGTTTTTCTATGTGTCTGACAATTTTATTCTTTACTATTGTTTCAACTAATTTGCCCGGTACCGACGTTAGACTTACCGGTCTGTAATTGCTGGGATCACCCCTAGAGCCCTTTTTAAATATTGGCGTTACATTAGCTAACTTCCAGTCATTGGGTACCGAAGCCGATTTAAAGGACAGGTTACAAACCTTAGTTAATAGTTCCGCAACTTCACATTTGAGTTCTTTCAGAACTCTTGGGTGAATGCCATCTGGTCCCGGTGACTTGTTAATGTTGAGTTTATCAATTAATTCCAAAACCTCCTCTTGTGATACTTCAATCTGTGACAGTTCCTCAGATTTGTCACCTACAAAAGCCAGATCAGGTTTGGGAATCTCCCTAACATCCTCAGCCGTGAAGACTGAAGCAAAGAATCCATTTAGTTTCTCCGCAATGACTTTATCATCTTTAAGCGCTCCTTTGTATTTTCATCGTCAAGGGGCCCCACTGGTTGTTTAGCAGGCTTCCTGCTTCTGATGTACTTAAAAAACATTTTGTTATTACCTTTGGAGTTTTTGGCTAGCCGTTCTTCAAACTCCTCTTTGGCTTTTCTTATTACACTCTTGCACTTAAGTTGGCAGTGTTTGTGCTCCTTTCTATTTGCCTCACTAGGATTTGACTTCCACTTTTTAAAGGAAGCCTTTTTATCTCTCACTGCTTCTTTTACATGGTTGTTAAGCCACGGTGGCTCTTTTTTAGTTCTTTTACTGTTTTTCTTAATTTGGGGTATACATTGAAGTTGGGCCTCTATTATAGTGTCTTTAAAAAGGGCCCACGCAACTTGCAGGGATTTCACTTTAGTCACTGTACCTTTTAACTTCTGCCTAACTAACCCCCTCATTTTTGTATAGTTCCCCCTTTTGAAATTAAAGGCCACAGTGTTGGGCAGTTGAGATGTTCTTCCCACCACAGGGATGTTGAATGCTATTGTATTATGGTCACTATTTCCAAGCGGTCCTGCTATAGTTACCTCTTGGACCAGCTCCTGCGTGCCACTCAGGATTAAATCTAGAGTCGCCTCTCCCCTTGTGGGTTCCCATACCAGCTGCTCCATGAAGCAGTCATTTAAAGTATCGAGAAATTTTATCTCTGCATTTCGTCCTGAAGTGAAATGTTCCCAGTCAATATGGGGATAATTGAAATCCCCCACTATTATTGGGTTCTTAATTTTGATAGCCTCTCTAATTTCCCTTAGCATTTCATCATCACTATTACTGTCCTGGTCAGGTGGTCGATAATAGATCCCTACTGTTATATTTTTACTAGAGCATGAAATCTCTATCCATAGAGACTCTATGGAACCTGTGGATTCGCTTAAGATTTTTACTTCATTTGAATCTACACTTTCTTTAACATATAGTGCCACTCCTCCCCCTGCACATCACAAAAAATGGTTAAGATACCCAGTGGACTGACAGGATGGTCACAGATAATTTTTTGTAATACTCACAATAGCCTTTGGCTAAATACTTTACTCATGTAGCTGTTCCTTCCATATCAAGGGCAAGTTAAAACAGCACTGCAATTGTAACAGAGTGCTGTTCCTTGAGGACACACATCACCCACCCCCAATACCCTGATCCAAGCTCTGTAAGACTTAGCCCTGGTCTACATTACGAGTTTAGGTCCAATTTAGCAGCATTAGATTGATTTAACCCTGCACCCATCCACACAACGAAGCCATTTTTGTCGACTTAAAGGGCTCTTAAAACTGATTTCTGTATTCCTCCCTGACAAGGGGATTAGCGCTGAAATCGACCCTGCTGAGTCAAATTTGAGATAGTGTGGACGCAAATCGATGGTACTGGCCTCCGGGAGCTATCCCAGAGTGCTCCATTGTGACCGCTCTGGACAGCACTCTCAACTCAGGTAGACAGGAAAAGCCCTGCGAAGTTTTGAATTTCATTTCCTGTTTGGCCAGCATAGTGAGCTGATCGGTACAGGTGACCATGCAGAGCTCATCAGCACAGGTGAGCATGGGGTCCCAGAATCACAAAAGAGCTCCAGCATGGACCAAACAGGAGGTACTGCATCTGATCACTGTATGGGGAGATGAATCCATGCTATCCGAACTCGGTTCTAAAAGATGAAATGCCAGAATATTTGGAAAAAAAAATCTCCAAGGGCATGAAGGACAGAGGTTGTAACAGGGACCTGCAGCAGTGCCGCATGAAGCCTACCAAAGAACCACAAAGGCAAACAGCCGCTCCGGGTCATAGCCCCAGACATGCCACTTCTATGATGAGCTGAATGCCATGCTAGGGGGTGCCCCTACAACTACCCCTCCCCTGTGCTTCCCTCCTCCCCCACCCCTCCCGGGCTACCTTGGCAGTTATCCCCCCATTTGTGTGATGAATTAATAAAGAATGCATGAATTTGAAACAATAACTTCATTGCCTCTGCAAGCGGAGATCAAAGGGGGGGGGAGGGCAGGGCGGTTGGCTTACAGGGAAGTAGAGTCAACCAAGGGGGCGGGTTTTCATCAAGGAGAAACAAACAGAACTTTCACACCGTAGCCTGGCCAGTCATGAAACTGGTTTTCAAAGCTTCTCTGCTGCACATCGCTCCCTGCTGTGCTCTTCTAACTGCCCTGGTGTCTGGCTGTGCATAATCAGTGGCCAGGCGATTTGCCTCAACCTCCCACCTCGCCATAAACGTCTCCCCCTTACTCTCATAGATATTGCGGAGCACACAGCAAGCAGTAATAACAATGGGAATATTGGTTTCGCTGAGGTCTAACTGAGTCAGTAAACTGCACCAGCGAGCTTTTAAACGTCCAAAGGCACATTCTACCACAGCTATGCACTTGCTCAACCTATAGTTGAACTTCTCCTTACTACTGTCCAGGCTACATGAGCCATGGGAGCAAGGGGTAGGCTGGGGTAGGTGCTATCGTGCGGTGCTGCCGACTGGGAGAGCAGCCTGAGGCAGAAGCCTCAAGCTGGCATGATATTCCAGGCAGGACTAAATCTCCATTAGACAAAACTTAAAGAAGAGAATGACCTGGAGTAATTCCCATTTTTGTTCAGGCACCGCTGACTGACTTCACCGAGGCCGGCCAGGAGCACCCATGTCTGCCTAGGCACCCCCGACCAACCTAACCAAGGTTGGCCAGGAGCACCCACGGGATGATGATGATGGCTAGCAGTTGTATTGTACCATCTGCTGTCCGAAGGCAAGGCAAGGGGATGCTGCTGTATAGCACTAGAGTACCGCGTCTGCCAGCAGCACCCAGGAGACATACGGTGACAGTGAGCTGAGCGGACTACATGCTTGCCATGGTATGTCGTCTGCATGGGTAACCCAGGAAAAAAGGCGAGATTTTTTTGCCATTGCTTTCATGGAGGGAGGGAGGGGGGCTTGACGACATGTACCCAGAACCACCCGCAACAATGTTTTTGCCCCATCAGGCATTGGGAGCTCAACCCAGAATTCCAATGGGCGGAGGAGACTGCGGGAACTGTGAGATAGCCACCCACAGTGCAATGCTCCGAAAGTCGACACTAGCTTCGGTACTGTGGATGCACACTGCTGACTTAATGCGCTTAGTGGGGACACACACAATCGACTGTATCAAATCGATTTCTAAAAAATCGACATATTAAAATTGACTTAATTTCACAGTGTGCTAAATTAATGGAACACAAGAGAAGGGTCACATGACCGCAGGCTGCAAGCAGTACCTGATGTAAATACATGCAGCCTACTCTCAGCAGAAAGAAACCCAGGATCAGGGAACGACCTTCGAGCGTACTTGCCACTCGCTCAAATACAAGGACTCAAAGGGAGACCTGAAAGTAGAAGCCAGTAGGGGGAAAACCTCAGCTGGGGAGGCCTCAACTGTAATGCCCTGAAAAAAGGTTTATAAAGGACTGTGAGGCCCTAGAATGAAGGTCTAAAACACCCTGAAGGATGAAAAGTGTTTGAAACCAAGATTCAAAACAGAGCAAAGTTAATAAAAAACTGCCTTGAGTAAAACAAACTCCTGGAACTGTGCCGCTACTTAGAGCATGATTTCTCCTTCCCTGTACAGCAGGAAGCTTGTAGTGCTGCTGGCTGTGCTATACTGTTCTCCTGATAAGGCATTTAAGTCTATAGGAGTATAGGTCTGATATTTACATGACCACTAACGTATTAAAACATTATGCTGATTTATTAATATGCAGTAGCGAAAGTGTAAGCAGTATATAGCTATGTCACAGTTAAGGAGTGTGGATATTATCAGGCTAGCCTTGTTCCCATTGGATTTGGGGCAGATGATTTTGATAATTCTGATATATTTCCCTCACTGAAAAATTTTGCTAAAGGGCAGTCCACATAAGTGAATTTATTATTATTCGTGTCAACAATACATCCTAAGCTTAGATTTTCAAAAGATTTTTAGCCAATACATAAACACCACACACAACTAGGATACATCTGTTTCTCAATTAGAAGCTTCCTTGAACAGCAGGCTAGGCATTAAAGTTCCCATATTTTCCATGTTTAACTTATTTGCAAAAGACTTCTGAAGTTGCATCCTCTATCTACTTTTTAAATTCCTATTAACACTAACAAGAACATCACTTTTTAAATTTGCGACTTATGTGACTTCAACAGAAATATTCAGTGTTGCATAACAAATTGTGCGTAATAAATAAAAACTCTTGCTGTATAATAAATAAAAAGCATAGGAGAAGTACTTTTTAAAAGTAGTAAACAATGTAGGTAGTTATTTGTTCTTCCTTCTAGTTGCCTGTAAGCATTTTTAATGAAGAACACTGAGAGCCTTAAAAAAAAAAAAAGCCATTCTGTCAAAGAGCCACCAAAAGCCTCACAACCATCTACAAAGTTTCACTTATCAAGATCTGACTAATCAGAGAGTAGGATTTAAATTAAACCACAAAGAGTACTTATTAATGCTCACAATGTGTTGTCATATTAAACTAGCACTTTGAACAAGCTATTTTACTTAAGCCTTTAAGGGCCACCACCATACATACTACACCATTATGAAAACGGTGTAATGCATAAGGTAATTTCCCACAATACCCAGAACATTTTGAGTAGAAATATCAAAATGAACATCTGATATCTGAAACGTTTTCATGTTGGCAAAAGGCCATCCCAATATAAAAGCTAGATGAAAAATTTTAAAGTAAAAAGATGTGTAAAACCAACCATAGCAACTTGTTAGGAAACTTGATCAAATGGTATGCAAGGTCAAAAAATGTCACTTTCAAGGATATCTAGTTTTCGGGCCAGATTGAAAATCCACTAACTTCAGGGAGCTTTGGATCAAGCCCTTTACAAGGAAATGAGAGGTTGTTTATTTTGAAGACTTCATTGAAATGTCTCTCTATGTAGACTGTTCCACATAGTCTGGTTACTCACATTATTTGGCAGAGAAAACTGTACTTAAATATAATTTACCATACACCTTTAAAATACAATCTTTCCCTAATACCTAGGAGCAATGAAACCCCTCTGACAGCAAGCTAATAAATATCTATTGCCACCATGAGCCAGAAAAAGACATGTCATTACCTGTAAAGACAAAAGCAAAATGGAAAGGTATTAAAAACCTACGAACTTTCTTAGAATCATAGAATCATAGAGTTGGAAGGGACCTCAGGAGGTCATCTAGTCCAACCCCCTGCTCAAAGCAGGACCAAACCCAACTAAATCATCCCAGCCAGGGCTTTGTCAAGCCTGACCTTAAAAACCTCTAAGGAAGGAGATTCCACCACCTCCCTAGGTAACCCATTCCAGTGCTTCACCACCCTACTAGTGAAAAAGTTTTTCCTAATATCCAACCTAAACCTCCCCCTCTGCAACTTGAGACCATTACTCCTTGTTCTGTCATCTTCTACCACTGAGAACAGTCTAGATCCATCCTCTTTGGAACCCCCTTTCAGGTAGTTGAAAGCAGCTATCAAATCCCCCCTCATTCTTCTCTTCTGCAGACTAAACAATCCCAGTTCCCTCAGCCTCTCCTCATAAATCATGTGCTCCAGCCCCCTAATCATTTATGTTGCTCTCCGCTGGACTCTCTCCAATTTATCCACATCCTTTTTGTAGTGTGGGGCCCAAAACTGGACACAGTGCTCCAAATGAGGCCTCACCAGTGCTGAATAGAGGGGAATGATCACATCCCTCAATCTGCTGGAAATGCCCCTACTTATACAACCCAAAATGCCATTAGCCTTCTTGGCAACAAGGGCACACTGTTGACTCATATTCAGCTTTTCGTCCACCGTAACCCCTAGGTCCTTTTCTGCAGAACTGCTGCCCAGCCATTCGGTCCCTAGTCTGTAGCAGTGCATGGGATTCTTCCGTCCTAAGTGCAGGACTCTGCAGTTGTCCTTGTTGAACCTCATCATATTTCTTTTGGCCCAATCCTCTAATTTGTCTAGGTCCCTCTGTATCCTATCCCTACCCTCCAGCGTATCAACCACTCCTCCCAGTTTAGTGTCATCTGCAAACTTGCTAAGGGTGCAGTCCACACCATCCTCCAGATCGTTAATGAAGATATTGAACAAAACCGGCCCCAGCACCGACCCTTGGGGCACTCCACTTGATACTGGCTGCCAACTAGACATGGAACCATTGATCACTACCCGTTGAGCCCGACCATCTAGCCAGTTTTCTATCCACCTTACCGTCCATTCATCCAGCCCATACTTATTTAACTTGCTGGCAAGAATACTGTGGGAGACTGTATCAAAAGCTTTGCTAAAGTCCAGAAATAGCACATCCACTGCTTTCCCCTCATCCACAGAGCCGGTTATCTCATCATAGAAGGCAATTAGGTTAGTCAGGCATGACTTGCCCTTGGTGAATCCATGCTGACTTTTCCTGATCACTTTCCCCTCCTTTAAGGGGTTCAGAATTGATTCCTTGAGGACCTGTTCCATGATTTTTCCAGGGACTGAGGTGAGACTGACTGGCCTGTAGTTCCCTGGATCTTCCTTCTTCCCTTTTTTAAAGATGGGCACCACATTAGCCTTTTTCCAGTCATCCGGGACCTCCCCCGATCGCCATGATTTTTCAAAGATAATGGCCAATGGCTCTGCAATCTCATCGGCCAACTCCTTTAGCACCCTCGGATGCAGTGCATCCGGCCCCATGGACTTGTGCTCGTCCAGCTTTTCTAAATAGTCCCAAACTACTTCTTTCCCCACAGAGAGCTGGTCACCTCCTCCCCATACCGTGCTGCAGAGTGCAGCTGTCTGGGAGCTGACCTTGTCTGTGAAGACAGAGGCAAAAAAAGCATTGAGTACACTAGCTTTCTCCACATCCTCTGTCACTAGGTTCCCTCCCTCACTCAGCAAGGGGCCCACACTTTCCTTGACTTTCTTCTTGTTGCTAACATAGCTGAAGAAATCCTTCTTGTTACTCCTAACATCTCCGGCTAACTGCAACTCCAAGTGTGATTTGGCCTTCCTAATTTCACGCCTGCATGCCTGAGCAATACTTTTGTACTCCTCCCTGGTTATTTGTCCAATCTTCCACTTCTTATAAGCTGTTTTTTTGTGTTTAAGATGAGCACATTCTTGTTAATGTAGGCCTTGATCCTGCAAACATGTAAGTACATGCTTACCTTTTGCATGTCCATTGGCAACAATGGGACTACTCACATGAGTGAAGCTAAGTATGTTCCTAAAACTGTTTGCAATACTGGGGCTAATTAGGAATTCAACTAGTGGTTTAGCTATGAACTGTACATAAATAGACTAATTATCGATCTCAGTTATACAAAGAAATAATTCATAAATCATTGGAATTAAGAATATTTTAATCCCAATATCAGAAACAAAAATTCTCTAGGCACTGAGTTCACACTGCATGTGATATTACACTGAGACTTATTTTTGCTTTTTGGACACCCTCTTCAAAGAAAAAAAGGTAACCTACCGTGTTACATATTAGTCTATACTAGCCTAAAATTAGGCATTTTAAAATCAGCAGTTCTAGATAATTTGCATCTAGGATTTTTTTTAAAGAGCTTGCTAAGGAGCTCACTGGATTACTGAGGAAGTTCCAGAAGACTGGAAGAAAGCCAATGTTGTGCCTATTTTTAAAAACGGTAAAAACGGGATGACCCAGGTAATTATAAACCTGTCGCCTGACATCATTCCCAAGCAAGATAACATTGTGGCTGATATGGGACTCAAAGAACTAAAGAAAGCTAATGTAATTAGTACAAATCAATGCGGGTTTACGGAAGATAGACCCTGTCAAATTAACATTTTTTTTAAAACAGATTACAAGATTGGTTGTTAAAGATAATAGTCTTGATGTAATATACGTATACTTCTGTAAGGCTAAGTATATTATATTTGACTTAATATTACACATTTTGATTAAAAAACAAGAATGATATAAAATTAACATGGCACATGTTATAGGCATTAAAAAATAGCTAATCCATAGGTCTCAGAATGTAACTGAAAATGGGGAAATGTCTTCAAGCAGGTCTGTTTCCAGTAGGGTTCCGCAGGGACAGATTCTTGGCCCTATGCTATTTAACATCTCTATCAGTGACCTGGAAGAAAACATAAAATCATGACCAATAAACTTTACAGATGACAAAAACTGGGTGAGTGGTAAATAATAAAGAGGTCACTGATTCAGAGTGATCTAGATCACCTGGTAAATTCAGTGCAAGCAAACTATGTGTTTTAATACAGCTAAATGTAAATCTGGAAATGAAGAAAGTCTTACTAACAGAAGGTGGGGGAAGCAGGGACTCTGAATAAGATTGGGGTCTTGGTGGATAATCAGCTAAACATGAGCTCCCAGTGCAATGCTGGCCAAAAAAGCAAATGAGATCCTGGGATGCATAAACAGGGCAACCTTGAGTAGAGAGGTTATTTCATCTCTGTACTTGGCACTGGTGCAACCAATGCTGGATTATCGTGTCCAGCTCTGCTGCTCACAGTTCAGAAGGATGTTGATAAATTGGAGAGGATTCAGAGAAGAGCCACAAGAATGATTAAAGAATCAGAAAACGTAGTGACAGACCCAAATAACTTAATCTAGTTAGCTTAACAAAGAGAAGGTTAAGGGCAAGTAAAGTACCAACACATTGGGAATATTTAATAACTGGCTCTTCAATTTAGCAGAGAAAGGTATAACATGATCTCGTGGCTGGAAGTTGAAGCTAGACAAATTCAGATTGGAAATAAGGTGTAAATTTTTAACAAGAGTAATTAACCACTGGAACAATTTACAAAGGCTGTGGTGGATTCTCCACCACATACTAATTTCAAATAAAGACTGGATGTTTTTCTAAGAGATCTGCTGTAGAAATTATTTTGGTGAAGAAGTTCTATGGCCTGTGTTATACAAGAGATCAGACTATATGTTCACAGTGGTCTCTTCTGGCCTATGAATCACAACTGATTATGCAAAGTAGTACCACACAATAGATGGAATTTACTTCTGAGGTGTTTGTGTTTTTCTTTTAAAATTATACCATCCTATTTTTAGTGTACCTGCTCCTCCAGCATGTAGCATGACCAAAAAAACCCCACATTTTTAGTAGTAAGCAGTAAAGGTTTTCCTTCAAAAATCCTCCCATCACTCGTATTCTTACGACTCCCTTTCTATTCCCATAACCTTAATATTGTCTTACTTTTAGGCTTCAGCTACACATTACTGGTGGCGGGGTCGTGTCAGGTACATATAGCCACACCCCGCAGTAGAAAAGCAAACTGCATCTATACTGCAGCCTGTAACTACACGTGTCAACAAAAGGCTCTGACAGAGGAGAAAGCTTCTTCCTTACTGAAGCCTTCTCCGCTGCCTCCCCCCCACACCAGAAAGCAGCAGGGAGCTGGGAAAGCTTTTTTCCACAGCTAGAACCTTCCTTGTGGCGCGAAGGGCTCCAGCAGCAGGGAGCTGGCAAAGCCTTTCCCCCCTACCTCAGCCTTTCCCTGATGGGGAAGTCTTTTCCTGCGGTGGGGAAAGGCTCCAGAAGCAGAAAGGCAGTGAGACACTACATAGATCAGAAGGCATAGTGAGGGTAAGTACATAGCATGGAGGGTGTGTACTCACGTCTGTACTCTACTTGCCTAAGCCATGCCTCACCAGCGCTATTTATACCTGTGCTAGGGGGGCTATGCGGAGATGTACTCTAACCACCACAGAAAAAAGCATGCAGTGTAGACATACTCCTAGATGTTGGTTTTCATTTTGTTCTCTAAGCCACAACAGTTCCTAACTTTGATCCTTTGGTGGTTGACGCAGAGTAAACACGATAATATATATTCTTTCCAACTCTACCCACTAAATCACACAGACTGCACCATGCCACAATTATTTCAGCTCTGAACATGTCAAATCTGTTTTGTGACCATGGAAAAATAAATATTTATGAAGTAAACATAAGCAGAGTAAACTAAAATTATGGTAAACAGATGCAAAAAGCAGTTCAGTTTAGATCCTGTAAGTTTAGGTGATAAATAGTGGGGGAAAATCGACAGAAAGGTAGGCTTTGTAGATCTCCCCCCAACCCCCTCTTTTCTCAGTTGTAAATCTAAGAAACATGGCACAAAATTCCCAAACTATGGAAGTCAAAGAAATGCCATGATTTGTGGCAAGAGATTTTGGTGTTCATGACAAGGTAAGAAAACATTATTATCCTGCTATGTACATGTGGGGAAGTGTCCTCTCCTTTAAAAAAGTTTAAAGCAAAAAGCAAGTTACTCCATTGTAACATGGAATAGATGTATGAGGCTCTGTGGTTAAGAAAAAGCTGGAATCATTTTAAAATAACTTTACCAGAAGACTTCAAACATTTCCTCTCTAGTTTCAGGAGCTTGCATATGAGCTGAGCAAAATTTATAAACAAGACCACCACTTTGGCCCATAAGAGGATTTTTATTTTTGGTTTTAAACAATTACATTAAAAACTAAATCAATAGAACAGAGAGAGGGGTGTATATATCCACAGACACACACAAAACTAGATACAATAATGCTCTATAAAAAGTAGATATCTTGTTTTAAAATTAGGCTTCAATACCATGTGTTTACTTGCATTAAAACACAATACACTAAATACAAACGTTAATAAATAATAGGCACCAAAAGGAGAGGTCCTGGATCAGTGAGTACGGGATTTTTTTCTCCATAATTCATATGAAAACCCCTTTCCTCTCCTGCAAACCTCCCCACCCCACCCTCCACTCACACTTCTTAAATCTGTTTTATAGAATATTATTTGTTTTCTGTTCAAAAACGCAAATTAAAAAGAGTGCTTCTGTCAAACTGCAATTCTAGGACATTCATCTGCAATACGAGAAGGAGGTTCTTGCATACACCCTGTAAGGAAAAAACAGCATTGCCCTTTGCCTTAAGAGTGTTGATGCCCTGTAGCATAATATTTCGGTTTGTCTAAAATGTAGGCATCTTAGTAAGAACTATTCATTGTTCTGACTCTTCAGTTTTGATTGTTTCACCTTTTCTCAGAAAGCAATGCAAAAAAGGACAGTCCTTTCTGAATCCAAAGTCTCCCAATGATGATGAAGGAGGTATACTGAAGTATTTTAAAACTGAATGAACAGAAAAATGGGTGATATGCTGCCAACAATGTTTTCATTTAATATTGCACTCAGTTTCAAGTAATCATAGCTGTAGTCTATTCAAAGGTCATGCACACTATGGCCACAGCAGCTTTTAGCCAAGTTTAAAAGGTTTTGTTTGTTTGTTTTGACATTTTATTTCAATTTGCATGGAATAAAGGCACATTTTAAATTGCTCTCTTATGTGTTTTATTATTATGGAGAAAAAAACCCAGCAATTTGTGGCTTCCTTAGATGCTTAACGATAGACATTGCCAAGTAATACTAAACTGAAGAGGGATTTTCACTCTGGGAAAAACTTCTAAGTGTATCAGACACACTTAAATCCATTTACCTTTCACATGTTTTACTCGCATTTTCTTGCCAAATTCTTAAATACATTTATGTTGAAGTAGTAAATGGTGGTGGGGGGAGGCACAATTTATATTCTGCTTCTAGTTGAGCATGTAATGCAGGGCCCCATTATCTCTGGGACAGATGTGTGAATATGAAGGCGTGGAACTCAGCTTCCCTTCACCCGTCTTTGGAGTGATCACTTTGAGATATCTTCCACTAAGTTAGTTCTACCATTCCCTCCAATGGCTGGAAGCTGGAGCTAGTCAAATTCCAACTGGAAATAAGGCATAAATTTTTAACAGTGAGGTTAACTAATTTTTTAAAAAGTTTACCAACAGTCATAATGGATTCTCCATCACTGACAATTTTTAAATGAAGATTGCATGTTATACTAAAAGACATGCACTAGGGTATATTTGGGGAAAATTCTATGGCCTGTGTTATACAGGAAGTCACAATAGTCCCTTCTGGCCTTGGGATGTATGAATGTACACAGTGAAGAAGCAGTTAAGAACTATCCAAACTGGAGGAGGAAGAGCTGTGGTTTAGTCTGGACATGACATTCCCTCTTCCCTAGTAGTTGGTGCTGATTGCAGCAGAAATGTTTAGCACCAGGTGTAAGTCTGACAGGGAGAGGAGATGCTACAGTACAGGGGTGTAGCTAGAAAGGGACAGTAACCATGGAGCATGGAATCTGTGCAGAACTGAAACTTGCTGAAAACAACTTTCTGAAATTCTGGTTGGGCTTAAAGAGTTGCAACTAGACACTAGAGAGAGAGATCTAGGTCCTACTACACAATCTGATAATTTTGCCTTGCTGCAGAAAGCAGAGCGGCAGTTCTGATTATTCTATCTTACTAATCACAAAGAGTAAGCAGACAGATGCAAGCCAAAATGCTTCAAGCTTTAGGGGGTAATAGTGTGACCTCAATCATTTTTAGCGCAGCTTGTTCTGGTCGGTGTTTCAGCTTCAAAGAGATTGACAGTTTGTGACACTTTTTGGCCATCATCTAGTTATCTGCTTATGGGGACACTGTGATCAAGACAGGATCTGTAAGATGTGCATCTTGTTATTGTACACGTCTACTTCCCTTGTGTCTTCCATAGTGAGAAAACCAAATCTTTTACTACTAGCAGCACTATAACCTACTTTGGCTCAGTCACCATTAGTAGACTTGCCAATTGAATTCCGCTTTTAAGACTCTTATTGAGCACATCCAAGACAGAATGAAAATTAAAATGTGTGTTCTGATATCAGGCTAATTTGGAGAGGGAGAATCTTGTTTTTAACTGAAAAAGTCTGATGAAGAACAGAGTGATTGCTTTTCAGTCACTTTTTTGATCCCAGACATATTTGCATGAAACCCCAAACATCATGTTTTTAGTCAGCTGCACAAATTTCAGTTTTTATTTTTGACTTTTTTGGAAATATTTTCTAAGATGCCCAATATCCTAAAAATTACAGTACGCCCATCTTTTGTCCTCCCCCAACCAGATGGGGCAAGAAACCCTTGGTTTAAAAGACCTAGGTTAAAATTGGCATAGGCTTCTTAAGCACTTCTGAAAGTGTTGCCACTGGTTGGTTAAATGTTATTTTCACACCATCTCCTTCAAAAACTATAATAAAGAAAGATATAAATCTGAAAGAAATACCACACTGTAAATTAGTTGGGAGAACACATTGTTATCCCCACCATCCAAGGAATGTAAAATGCACATAATGCATTCAAGAAAATATTTATCTCCAAACTTAGCATAGTAAGAGAGACAGCATGTTATACAGAACAAGTACTCTAATACAATATTAGTGCTAAAGTGTAATGCATTGCTGTGATGTAATGCAAGTCATAGATAGCTTTAAAAATGTCTTAGGAGCTAGTTTCTTGAGCCACCTGGTGGCATGTTTGCTTTATTGCAGTGCTAAACACCAGTATTATGTCTACATCTTTGAACTGACCCCACATAGTACTCTGCTTTACCTGTTCCATGCACTTCTAGGTGCCAAAACCCAACAGAATTCACACATAGTAATGTTTAGCAACAATGTGGTCATAAAGCAACATTTAACTTAGTAAGAAAAACCTACTGCTGTTGAATATGGGTTGCAGCACAGAAAGATACTATCAAAAGCTACAGGGTCAACCTAAGACTCGTTTGTATTAAGCATTTGACTCCATTCACTATTTGTGTGACAGTTCTAGGCCAACTAATAGGACATGAACATCATTTTTTTCTCCCTGCTAGATTCTCCAGTCTGTACAGATAGGGTCTCTTTAGGTCAATAACATTTATGTTGACTCACCCTAGAAATATCACCTAAACAGAAAAATAAATTCAGATAAATCATCCCTAAAATTACAACCCATGCAAAAAAAAGTAATTCTTAATTTCTCTGGTAATTACTGAATATGTAATAAAAAAAAGTCATGGACTTTCAGGCATAATCTTTAAAAACCATACATCTTGGTCCTAAAGATTGTTCTTGAATGGTTTATTTCAGAGATTTAAGTTCCCCCTTTAAAAAAAAATTGTTTTATTACTTGTGAAGAGGTAGACTGTACTGGAGCCTGACGTCTGTTTCCACATAAAGTGGGTGCAGTGTGGACAGTAACATCATAAACTTCCCCTCACCAATGCATCTCAATCATGACCTAAATAGATAACCTCTGGTACAAGTGTAGTTTTCTCTCCTTGCCCCTCCAATAGTTGGGCCGCTCTTGCCAGGAAAGCTGGCAGTTATGAAGGCTTCTAAAAGCTTACTTAGAGGTTTTCTAGATATTTGCTTAGCATTACACGTGATGTATCCCACATTATGTATGTGTGGGTATATATGCTGTGACAGACCCAGGACAGTGGGGTACAGGAGTCTGGTAGAGGGCAAATATACTGGTCACTGGATGAGTAGTTTTCTGTTCCCTGAGTGACCAGAGCAGGAGCTGCACTAGAGTAATCAGGAACCTGCTAGAGCCAATTAAGGCAGACAGGCTGATTAGAACACCTGCAGCCAATCAAGGCAGGCGAATCAGGGCACCTGGGTTTAAAAAGGAGCTCACTCCAGTCAGGGAGCAGGGAGCCAGAGGAGAGGAAGTACGTGTGAGGAGCTGGGAGCAAGAGGTGCAAGGACCTGAGAGTGAGAGGGTGTGCTGCTGGAGGACTAAGGAGTACAAGCGTTATCAGACACCAGGAGGAAGGTCCTGTGGTGAGGATAAAGAAGGTGTTTGGAGGAGGCCATGGGGAAGTAGCCCAGGGAGTTGTAGCTGTCATGCAGCTGTTACAGGAGGCACTATAGACAGCTGCAATCCCCAGGGCCCTGGGCTGGAATCCGGAGTAGAGGGCGGGCCCGGGTTCCCCCCAAACCTCCCAACTCCTGATCAGACACAGGAGAAGTTGACCCAGACTGTGGGGAAGATCACTGAGGTGAGCAAATCTGCCAAATAAGTGCAGGACCCACCAAGGTAGAAGAGGAACTTTGTCACAATGCACACACTCTGCTTTCTGATTTCTCTCCGTTCAGTGTATAGTACTCAGCTCTTAGACAAAGTGAAAAGAAAAACAGCTGGATAAGTGAGCAATATAAAGAAGAAGAAGTGGCACTTGCAGAGAAACAGGTCAGATTAAGATTGGGACAAGTGTTTTGTGTGCTTCTCCAATATAACTGAAGTTGTTACAACAGCTTTATAGACTTCAAACAAACTTTTGATAGCATTTGGCAGAAAGGATTACAGAAAGTGATGGGAAAGTATAGCATCCCTGAAAAATTGATTGGTCTGAAAGAAAACTTCTACAGAAAGTCATTGAGTGTGGAGAGTAGACCAGAAGCTAACAGTATGGGTCAGGATGATCATAGGAGTGCGACAAGGATTGCATACTATCACCAGATTTGCTCAATTTGCTACTGGAAGCAGTAACGGCCGTAGCACTGAGTGATGAAACAGGAGGAGTCATGTTATCTGGTAGAATACTGCATAACCTTACATTTGCAGACTATATTGACATTATAGCATTGACCAAGGAAGATTTACAGAGAATAATTGAAAAGATAGACCAGGAATGAAGATCAGCACAGAGAAGACAAAAATTACGGCAATTGGAAGACAGAAGAAAGAGGCAAACATCAAACTTAGAGACAATGAATTAGAACAAGTGGAAACATTTGTGTACCTTTGGAGGACTAGTACGAAAGAATGGGAATCGTAAAGATGACATAAAAGCAAGAAACAGACTAACTGCGACTGCATTTAGAAAACTCTGCAAGGCTAAGGACATTACTACAAAATCAGCACATGTGAGACAACTGTCATGCTTCAGAGGGGTAGCCGTGTTTGTTGCTTTTTACAGATCTAGACTAAGAGTCCTGTGGCACCTTATAGACTAAAGGATGTATTGGAGCATAAGCTTTCATGAGTGAATACCCACTTCGTCAGACACGAAGTGGCATCAAACACGAAGTGGGTATTCACCCACGAAAGCTTATGCTCCAATACATTTGTTAGTCTATAAGGTGCCACAGGACTCTTTGTTGCTTTTAACTGTCATGCTGATATTGCTGCATTAAAAAAACCTTATTTTTTAAGTTTCTAAATTGCTTCAACTTTCATGTTTTGCTGTACAAGTCAGAACGCTGGAGTATAAGGAAAGCCAGTGAATGAAAAATTTTGACTGAAGAAACGAACCAGGCTGATGGGAATGCTGAGAGTTTCAAGACTAAAGAATTTTTTTTTTTTAAGTACCCAGCATGGAGTTATGTAAGGGTATAGACACTACATTACTATGATCTTTGTCATTCACACATTCAGTGACTGATGCAGTCCCTCTTGGCTTACATACCACTATGTATTCATCCTTCCTTTCAATAAGAGCCATCAAATCTATGCAGTTTTGATTAAAAATTTTATTTAAACAGAAACTTCATTATCTTTACTATATCAAGCATAAGCAGTCATACTGTATGTAAACTAAGCAGAAAGATCTTGAAAATCAGAAGCATGTTACTACAGTAAAGTGAGAAAAATGTCCTGTAGAAACTTGATTGTGAATGACTGATTTGCTCCTTAAGAACAAATTTATCAAAGTAGTCACGTTGGAGACAGATGGGGTGGGAGGTGGGGAGCAAAACAACTGAAGTTAAGTATATGACTTCTTTTGAGACTGCTCAAAATGAAAGGCACTACGGAGATGTAAAACATGAAAAATAATATGAATAATAAATTGTAACAATCTCGGATTGCTGGTCTGCTGCATTCTATTGCAATGTCACTAAGAACTTATAGGGCTTCTGGGTAAAGGCTGTAGTTAATTTTATTGCAGTCATTTCAAGTTTAATTAAAAAATTAAATAAGATAATCTGCATGTCAATGATCCTAGATCAAAGCATACTTTACGCAAACTAATTACATATTTATTTTTTAAGTTTCTAAATTGTTTCAACTTTCATGTTTTGCAAAGTTGCAATGTGACCATATATATCCTTATGATATTGCAGTTCATTGCCTACCTCACCAGTTTTCAAGGATTCTAAATCTAAGTTATTTTTAAAAGATATGTAAGATGCTTGCATTTATGATACAACTGGGCAACAACCTACCATATAAAACGAAATCCAAGGAACCAAATGTGAAGTGTACTTTTGAAGATGTGATAGATAATCTATTAAAAATACTTGCAATATTACAATGTAATAGAAAGGGGTAGATCCTGCACTTGTTCCAAATCCAAAACTCAATGGGTACTGATTGAAATTTTAGGTGTACTAAGAAATGTAGCACTAGAACTCTGGAACATAAAACTTTTGGTCACTTCCTAGCCTCAGAAAATGCTTATGCCCTTCAGCTAATTTATGGAACATTAATATGAAATCACTTAATGGAGTGAGGTAAGAAGAGGCAGGGAACACACGAAGGGAAAAGGGTGTACTTAAAAAAAAAACAAAAAACAAACAAACAAAATACCAAAATAACCCTGAAACACTGGCCAATTCCCAAAACTTTACTTTAGCAGTCAGGTTTCAAACGCCAGAGCTGGTTTTGCCCACCCATATACACATGCAACTCCTAAATATACAGGTAGGGCTATTTGGCATTCTGTAAAACATGTTAAAGCAATAATCCTTTTCAGAAGCAAAATACTTATCCACATGCATTATGAAGGCTGCATTAAGACAAAAGCAAAAGACTCACTTTGGGTATATCTACACTACAGGATTACTCCGATTTCACAGAATTTGATTTTTGGCAAAGGATTGTATAAAGTCGAGTGCATGCGGCCACACTAAGCACATTAATTCGGCAGTGTGTGTCTATAGTACCAAGGCTAGCGTTGACTTCCCGAGTGTTGCACTGTGGGTAGCTATCCCACAGCTATCCCATAGTTCCCGCAGTCTCCCCCGCCCATTGGAATTCTGGGTTGAGATCCCAATGCCTGATGGGGCAAAAAACATTGTCATGGGTGGTTCTGGGTACCTGTCGTCAGGCTCCTCCCTCCCTCCCTCCATGAAAGCAACAACAGACAACTGTTTTGCACCTTTTTTCCTGGGTGAACTGTGCAGATGCCATACCACGGCAGGCATGGAGCCCGCACAGCTGACCGTCACCGTAAGTCTCCTGGGTGCTGGCGCACGTGGGACTGCATTGCTATACAGCAGCAGTTCATTGCCTTTCGGCAGCAGACGGTGCATTAGGACTGAAAGCCATCGTCATCATACAGAGATGGGAGTGGCTCAGCCAGGTCATTTCTCATCTTCTGCTAAGCACCCAGGAGATGACGATGGCTAGCAGTCATACTGCATTGTCTGCTACAAGCCTAAAATGTAAAAGATAGATGGAGTGGATCAAAACAAGAAATAGACCAGATTTGTTTTGTATTCATTTGCTCCCCCCTCCCTCCGTGAAATCAACAGCCTGCTAAATCCAGGCTTTTGAGTACAATCCTTGAGGGGGCCATTCTGTGCGACAGTTGTTTGTGTTTCTCCTTGATGCAAAGCCGCCGCCGCCTTTGTGGATTTTAATTCCCTGTAAGCCATGTCGTCAGCCGCCCCTCTCTCCACCAGAGCAATGGCAGACAATCATTTCGCACCTTTTTTCAGTGCAGACGCCATACCATGGCAAGCATGGAGCCCGCTCAGCTCAACGCAGCAGTCATGAACACTGTAAACACCTCGCGAATTATCATGCGGTTTATGCTGAACCAGAACCTGCAAAACCAGGCGAGGAGGTGGCGATGGCAATGCAGCGGTGAGAGTGATGAGGACACAGAATTCTCTCAAACCGCGGGCCGGAGATCATGGTGTTAATGGGGCAGGTTCATGCCGTGGAATGCCGATTCTGGGCCTGGGAAACAAGCACAGACTGGTAGGACCGCATAGTGTTGCAGGTGTGGGACGATTCCCAGTGGCTGCGAAACTTTCGCATGCGTAAGGGCACTTTAATGCAACTTTGTGACTTGCTTTCCCCTGCCCTGATGCGCCAGAATACCAAGATGAGAGCAGCCCCCACAATTGAGAAGCGAGTGGCGATAGCCCTCTGGAAGCTTGCAACGCCAGACAGCTACCGGTCAGTGGGAATCAATTTGGAGTGGGCAAATCTACTGTGATGCAAGTAGCCAAAGCAATCACTGAGCTGCTGCTACCAAAGGTAGTGACTCTGAGAAATGTGCAGGTCATAGTGGATGGCTTTGCTGCAATGGGATTCCCTAACTGTGGTGGGGCGATAGATGGAACCCATATCCCTATCTTGGCACCAGACCATCAGGGCAGCCAGTACATAAACCGCAAGGGGTACTTTTCAATGGTGCTTCAAGCACTGGTGGATCACAAGGGATGTTTCACCAACATCAACGTGGGATGGCCAGGAAGGGTTCTGTTTAAACGGCTGCAGCAAGGGATTTACTTCTCAGACCAGAAAATAACTGTTGGGGATGTTGACATGCCTGTAGTTACCCTTGGGGACCCAGCCTATCCCTTTATGCCATGGTTCATGAAGCCATACACAGGCAGCCTGGACAGTAGTCAGGAGCTGTTCAACTATAGGCTGAGCAAGTGCAGAATGGTGGTAGAATGTGCATTTGGACATTTAAAGGGTCGCTGGCGCACTTTACTGACTCGCTCAGACCTGAGCCAAACCAATATTCCCATTGTTATTGCTTCTTGCTGTGTGCTCCACAATCTCTGAGAGAGTAAGGGGGGGACATTTATGGCTGGGTGGGAGGTTGAGGCAAATCGCCTGACCGCTGATTACGCATAGCCAGACACCAGGGCGATCAGAAGAGCACACCAGGAAGTACTGCAAATCAGAGAAGCTTTGAAAACCAGTTTCATGACTGGCCAGGCTATGGTGTGACAGTTCTGTTTGTTTCTCCTTGATGAAAACCCGCCCCTTTGGTTGACTCATTCCCTGTAAGCAACCCACCCTTCCCCTTCGATCACAGCTTGCTTGAAATAAAGTCACTATTGTTTAAAAACCATGTATTCTTTATTAATTGATTATAAAAATAGGAAGAGAACTGACAAGGTAGCCCGGGTGGGGTGTGGGAGGAGGGAAGGAAAAGGCCACTTCAAAACTTGTTGAATGACAGCCTTCTGTTGCTTGGGCTGTCCACTGTGGTGGAGTGGCAGGGTGCACGGAGCCTCCCTTCCCCCGCCCCCCCGTTCTTGGGCGTCTGGGTGAGGAGGCTATGGAACTTGGGGAGGGCAGTTAAACAGGGGCTGCAGCGGCACTCTGTGATCCTGCTGCTTCCTGAAGCTCCACCAGATGCTGGAGCATGTCTGTTTGATACTGCAGTAGCCCCAGTGTTGCATCCTGCCTCCTCTGATCTTCCTGCTGCCATCTCTCATTTCGAGTATCCCTCCTGTCCTCACACTCATCCCTCCTGTCCTCATGTTTGTTGGCCGCTTTCCTGTACTGTGATACTGTGTCCTTCCACTCACTCAGATGAGCTCTTTCATTGCGGGTCGACTGCATGATCTCAGTGAACATTTCATCTCGTGTGCATTTTTTTCGCCGCCTTATCTGAGATAGCCTTCGGGACAGAGGAGGGAGGCTTGAAATATTTGCAGCTGCGGGAGGGAAAAAAGGGAGAGAAGATACATTTTACAGAACAATGGGTATACTCTTTCACAGTGAACAACACTATTCACATTACATAGCACATGTGATTTCGGGACAAGGTCGCATTTTGCATCTTAATATTGAGTGTCTGGGGCTTTGGTGTTAGAGATCACAGACACAGGTCCGGGCAACAGAATTCGGCTTGCATGCGGCCATGGTAAGCCATTGTCTTTCGGCTTCTGCAACCTTCATAAAAGCAGTGCCCTCCTTTCCCATACCAAGCAAAGCCTGTTGAGTGCTACGGTTTTCATGTTAATGTGCAGCAGCAGAAACCAAGCTAACCGCCCCCACCCCCGATCCAATTCTCTGGGATGATCGCTTTACCCCTCCCCCCACCCATGTGACTGGTATCAGGGAAGTTCCCTGCTAGCCAAACGCGAACAGCTCAGCGCCAATGCCACCACCACCACCACCACCAGGCTAACTGTGGGGAGGATTTCTTTTCAGCCACAGGCAAACAGACTAGTAGGAACGGCCACCTCTGAATGTCTCTTTAATTAAATTCCCATATTTCAACCAGGTTACCATGAACGATATCACTCTCCTGAGGATAACACAGCGAGATAAAGAACGGATGTTGCTTGAATGCCAGCAAACACCGGGACCATATACTGCCAGGCGTTTGTCATGCAATGATACCAAATTACTTGCTACTAGCACGGCGTGGTAAAGTGTCCTACCATGGGAGGACAGAATAAGGCTGCCCTCCCCAGAAACCTTCTGCAAAGGCTTTTGGAGTACCTCCAGGAGAGCTTCATGGAGATGTCCCTGGAGGATTTCCACTCCATCTCGAGACACAGTAACAGACTTTTCCAGTAGCTGTACTGGCCGCAAATGCATACCAAGTCCTCAGGGCAAATTAATCATTAAAAAACCGCTTGCTTTTAACCATGTTTTATATTTACAAAAGGTACACTCACCAGAGGTCCCTTCTCCAGCTTCATGGTCCAGGATCCACCTTGGGAGAGTTGGGAGGCTATTTCGGTCAGGCTGAGGAACAGATCCTGGCTGTTGGGGAGAACGGTGAGCTGTGTGCTCTCTGCAAGCTCGTCGTCGTCGTCCTCCTCCTCCTCCTCTTCCCAGTCCACAAAATCCTCAGGCATGGCTGAGATTACCCCCTCCTCGGAATCCACGGTCAGAGGTAGGGTAGTGGTGGCGGACCCCCCTAGAATTGCATGCAGCTCAGCGTAGAAGCGGCATGTCTGCGGCTCTGCCCCAGAGCGTCTGTTTGCTTCTTTGGCTTTCTGGTATGCTTGTCTGAGCTCCTTAACTTTCACGCAGCGCTGTAGTGAGTCCCTGTTGTAGTCTCTCTCCACCATGCCCTTGGAGATTTTTTTTTCAAATGTTTTGGCATTTCGTCTTTTGGAACGTAGATCTGCTAGCACAGAATCTTCTCCCCATACAGCGATCAGATCCAGTACCTCCCGTACAGTCCATGATGGAGCTCTTCTTTGATTCTCGGACTGCATGAGCTCTGCATGGTCACCTATGCTGATCAGCGCTCCACGCTGGGCAAACAGGAAATGAAATTCAAAAGGTCGCGGGGCTTTTCCTGTCTACCTGGCCAGTGCATCCGAG
Source organism: Mauremys reevesii (assembly GCF_016161935.1). Lineage (NCBI taxonomy): Eukaryota > Metazoa > Chordata > Testudines > Geoemydidae > Mauremys > Mauremys reevesii. Next base: position 168,831,524 of record NC_052624.1, on the reverse strand, counting down.
TTCAGATTGCTGTCCAAAGTGGTCACAATGGTGCACTGTGGGATAGCTCCTGGAGACCAGATCCGTCGAATTGCATCCACACTAACCCTAATTCGAACCGGCAATGTCAATTTCAGCGCTACTCCCCTCGTCGGGGAGGAGTACAGAAATCGATTTTAAGAGCCCTTTATGTCGAAGTAAATGGCTTCGTTGTATGGATGGGTACAGGGTTAATTCGATTTAATGCTACTAAATTCAACCTAAACTCGTAGTGTAGACCAGGTCTAAGTCATTTTGTTGCGATGATCTTTTCTTTTTCGTATGTATTGGATACAAAATTGTGTATCCCTCAGAACTCATTTCATTGCCTCCCAAAGCAATGTACAGGAGCTTGAATCTCTGTAATTAGCTTCCAAATATAAATTTGGATTTTCTTTCAGTATAGGTGGGGAAGGTAGTGCCACCAGTAGTTAAGGTTTCCTGCCATCTTCCATTATAAAGACTCCGTTTTCAGTTGCTTAGAACTTTGACAAACCTTAACCATTAAGGCTGAGATTTTCTACACTACATTTGACTTTGGGACGGATTTGGAGGGATGGAGGAGGTAAGGAGAAGGAGATTTCAGTAAAAGTGGTTCAGCTGTTTCCAAGAATTAAGTTAGGAGAAAACATGTGTTTTGTTTTTTACCATGTTTAAAAAAAATCCTTTACAGCAGTTTTGTTGAGAAGCTCTAGCACCTTCACGGACCATATTCATGTATAAATCAGGGTTGTGAAATGAATGAGACTGTTGTTAGGGCATACCCCCAGACTGGAGCCAGGAAAACAGACTTGCTAAGGGGGCTTGAGCTAGCCCACTAACAGCAGTGTGGATGGACACTGTGGCTCAGGCTGGCAGGCATGTATTTAAACACTATCAAATGAGGCAAGTAGTTTGGACATTTGCTACATTTATTTTGAGTTGAAAGATGCTAACTTTGTGTAACATCTCTCCCCCCTGTGCCCAATCTCCCCCATGTCCAATCCACAAAGGATGGAAGTATGCAATAGTCCCTGTCCACAGTCTCTCCCCTCAACTTGAGATAAGAGTCACTCACACTTCTAAATCTAGAGGTTCAAAGTTTAGTCCCCACGGTATCAGCAAAGATGGAGACCATCACATGTGTCCATAGCTAGCAGTATTTCCAACCCAAAACTTTTTTTAAATCTTGAATTTAAGCTTAAAATTGTTATAAAAATACACTTTGATTCTAGTTGGACCTTTAGGGTACACATGCTTCATGTTTTCAAGCTACCGGTAGTTTTCTTTCATGATTGCTAGCAAACTTTTTCTTTTTAAATAAAATCTGAGCTGCTCATGTAATCAACTGATTTCAGCAGCAGGGACAAATAGACTAGCTTGGTGTTGCAAACTCATGATATGTAACCAGGCATTACTCTTACCCTCTCAATTTCCCAATACTACACTCAGTTGTGTTACATCTTAACTAAGGCCTCTGTTTGGCAATCAGAAGAAAACAGGGTTCTGCCTGAGCTCAATGGCCCATCTACATCGGCTGGATTTCAGGACCAGAGCCTTGGATTGTAAGCACTTAAAGGAAGGGGTCTGGTACCTTACTATATGGCACAATGAAAGAAACAATCCTAGGCACTACTGTAATACAAGCAAAGAGTAATCAGTAAGTAATTTGATCCAGTGCTCCAAGACTGAAATCAAGTTATTAAACTGAGTCAATGATCCTCATCTATAATATGTGTACACACACACACACACACACACACACACACACACACACACACGCAGAAAGAGAGATCGATCAGAGTGGTAGCTGTGTTAGGCCTGGTCTACACTAAAGGTGGGAGGGTCGAACTAAGGTACGCGACTCGAAGTACCTTAGTTCGGGCTACTCACCCGTCCAGACGCCGCGGGATCAAAGTCCGCGGCTCCCCCGTCGACTCCGCCACCGCCACTCGCTCCGGTGGAGTTCCGGAGTCGACGGGAGCGCGTCTGGAGTTCGAACTATCGCATCTAGATTAGACGCGATAGTTCGAACTCCGAGAAGTCGAACGCCACCTGTTGACCCGGCAGGTAAATGTAGACCTACCCTTAGTCTGTATCAGCAAAAAGATACGGCACCTTAGAGACTAAAATTTATTTGGGCATAAGCTTTCGTGAGCTAAAACCCACTTCATCGGATGCATGCAGTGGAAAATACAGTAGGAAGATATAGATATAGATACACACACACACACCATGAAAAAAATGGGTGTTGCCATACCAACTATAACAAGACTAATCAGATGGCAACACCCATTTTTTCATGGTGTGTGTGTGTGTGTGTGTATCTATATCTATATCTATATCTTCCTACTGTATTTTCCACTGCATGCATCCGATGAAGTGGGTTTTAGCCCACAAAAGTTTATGCCCAAGTAAATTTGTTAGTCTCTCAGGTGACACATGTATGCCTCATAAACATAGTTGTAATTTTCAAGTCTACACATGGGCCTGCTAATGATTTGGGATCTCTTTAAGGTAAAGACAGAGTGGTCCATTTTTAATCTGTAAGTAATGTACATTAACTCCTCACTTAACGTTGTAGTTATGTTCCTGAAAAAATGCAACTTTAAGCGAAACAATGATAAGCGAATCCAATTTCCCCATAAGAATTAATGTAAATGAGGAGGTTAGGTTCCAGGGAATTTTTTTTCACCAGACAAAAGATAAAACACAAACATACACAGAGTAGAAGTTTTAAACAATTTAATACTGGTACACAGTGATGATGATTGTGAAGCTTGGTTGAGGTGGAGGAGTCAGAGGGTGGGATATTTCCCTTACTGCTAAATGATGAACTAGCAATTGGCTGAGCCCTCAAGGGTTAACTCTCTCACACTACAAGGCAGCAGGAATGGTGGGAGATATGTGCATTTCCCTTTTAAGTACACTGCCTTGTTAATTAGACCAGCTTGCTGCAAGCTCCCTCTGTCCTGAACCCTGGTGTGTCCCCCCTGCTCTATGGAAGATGAGGTAAGCGAGGAAAATTTAAGTAAAATATTTCCAGCTTAATCTTAGAAATACGTTTTACCTCATTAATGCATAATTTTTAAAAGTGCCTATAAAGCTATCTGTGGCATTTCGTTTCTTTTCACAAATGTCAGCAGTCGAACTGAGCACTTTTAAAATGCTTTGGATTATAGATTATCTTTTTAAAATCTTATTGTGAAATACTGGCATATTGTACATCGAGACAAAAACCAATTGACATTCAACTGGCATACAAAAAAAGATCCAAGTTTATAAAGAAATGAATTTGCGTCCACAACATATTCACAAATGCGTTCCTCTATCCATGTTACTAGGATACTGCTAAAAGTTACATGCATTTTGTTACGCTCAACCATTTTTCTAATTATCTACAGAACAAACTTGAGAGTTTTGGGGGGAAAAAACCCAAAGTCAGCCAGCCTTGAAATAGAAAACAAAAATCACAGTCTAAAATACCAAAACAGCATCACACAAGAGTCACACAAAGGGCCTACTGTACTATGTCTAGTACAACTTGGCATTTTTCTTTAGAGTAAGCCAATAACAGGAACTCAATCATAAATGCCCTGGTTTCCGGCTAGTACAGTAGTCTCAACTGCTCAACCTCATAAGGAAGTGGCACACAAGTTTAAATAACAGCTGGCAGACAAGTCCACCAGGGAAGGGCAGTAACTTTTTTTTTTCTTAAGCAGAACTGTTTAATTGTTCCTACACATGCCTTCCAGTATTCAGTTATATTAAATACAGTTCTTTAGCCAGTCTTCCTAGTATTCAGTCTTTCTAGTGTTTAGTGCATGAACAGTCTGGTGTAAATTACTGTACTGACTTAAAACAGTTTGGCTGTTTTTGATAGATTAGACATTTTTAATAAAACAGTAATACTAAATGCACCAGAACAGAGACTTTTCATAAATCCTTAAACAACTGATCTCTTCAATACTTCAAGCCCCCAACTGCCTAATCCCTGAAAGTGAGTTTCTACACTCTCAACTGCACTTACATCAGTTCCTTACTCTTTGGAAAGGAAAAGCATAAAAAATGTATTAAAAAATACTGTTACCAATGTCTACATAAATATATAGCTCTGTATCTAGCAGAGTGTATGTATGGCGGGGGGACGGGCTTACAATATATAAAAGACTTACTTTAAAAATACTTCTAGATGAAATTACGTGAAAATCTTACTAGTGGTGCAACTGTTTGAATCACCGTTTCTGTCTATTAAGATGATGTGTAATGATGAACAAACAGAATCTTGGCTTTGCTTAAAAGTCAATCTTGCATTGTGATCAAAAGAGAAACCTGTAATATAAATAGGCCTTTAACTCTTCTGTGAGCTAACCCTTAATCTTTAATTTTAAATTATTAAGATTAATTTTGAGGTCTCTTCTTACAGCTATAACTATACAGTACTCATTTAGCATACTGTGATTATTTAATATTACAAACTAAAAAAAACTGAGCAATTTCAAAAATAAGCAAATATCCAAACTCACAATTTGTTTTTACATCAAAAGTGAAGGTTCAATCCAGTCATCCTAATTCCAACAATAATCCCAACAAATGCTCGCACTTAAATCAATGGGAACTTTAATATAGCACAATGCCACCCTAGTGATTTCACTGTATATGTTTCATATTTCTGCTTATTTGCAATTATCTCACACAGTGGCCCAAATTCCAGTCTCCCCTTACACACAAATCACAGTCTAATCAGTAGCCATCTATGCAGAATTTGGCACAGTATTTGCAGGTGGGGGGTTCTTGTTTTTATTATTTGGGCCAAAAGTTGTTCACTACTAAGTGGGAAGGAGAGTGTAATGTCTTAAAATTTAAGTTAGGGTTGGGCATTTGACTAATCCCAAAATAACTGGTCAATAGATCAGTCAAATATTGTCAGATATGGTCAACTTTTTCAAAGCACTAATTTATTAGAAAAGTAACAAAAAATGGAGTAAGACTTTAGGGTCTCCAGTAGGCTTAGCCTTAGCTATATACTTATGCCTAATTACAAAAAACAAGTCACCTTAAGCAGCAGCAGCAGGAGGGAAATGTAATGTCAATTGTCCCTCATTAACATAAATCCTATCATATTATCAGCAAGGTTTGGCTGGGGAGGTAGAGGGGTGGATTATTAAGGGCCTTTTGTTGAGGGGGCAAAGTGGAGGGGATTATTTATATGGGCATTTAATGTTGGTTGTTTTATTTGTTGAGGGTGGGAGAAGGAGTTAATAGCTGTGATATCTTTTATTTGTTAAGGGAGAAGCTAAATGGCTCATCACCTTTTCTATTTGGTTTAGGGGAGGAAGCGTAATGACTGAATCCTCCTCCTCCACTCACTTTTTGGATGTTTGTCTAGTTAGCTTAGATTTCCAGATCTTCGGGGCAGGGCCAACACACTAACTTGTTTAATGTGCTTCGTAAACTGCTAGATACACCCATGGCCTGGCATTCAAATAAAAATATACATACAGTGTTTGTTCTAGAAGATTCCAGTCAATCAAGATGCTCAACCTTTGTACCTTTGTGAACTACTCAACAAGTAGTTCACCTTTGTCCCCACCCCTCCCAACACGTAGTATTAGCGTGTAATAAAGTGAGTGATTAAGACATTTAAGTAGGCTTGCTAACTGAGGGCTTGGCTACACTTGCAAGTTGCAGCGCTGGTAGAGGCTTTCCAGCGCTGCAATTACACCCTGTCCACACTTGCAGGGCACAACCAGCGCTGCAACTCCCTGGCTGCAGCGCTGGCCGTACACCCAGGTCTGCTTGGGGTATAAGGGTTGCAGCGCTGGTTCTGCAGCGCTGGTCATCAAGTGTGGACACTCACCAGCGCTGTTATTGGCCTCCAGGGTATAAGGAGTATCCCAGAATGCTTTTAACTAAATTATTCCCTTTGTTTTGTTATGCAGCCTCTCTTTGTTTTGTTGTCAATTCGGAGCTCCGGGCTCCGTGCACAGCACCGGGAGCTGCTTCAAACATAGCTCCTGTTTGCTGTCATTAATCTGTAACTACTGTCAACAATGAAATGAGATAACCCCTGCAAGGGTTGAGTGTTTGCTTTGCTTGAGAGAAACGGGGGAAGGGGGCAGAGGGGGGAAAGAGTATGTTGGATGCAGGTTGTTTGCAGTTAACAGTAAGGGGGTGGGAAAATTTTCTGATTTTGCCCAGTGTCGGTTCCAAAAATCCACTCTCTCTCTCTCCCCCCCGTCCCTGTCACACTGCCCCACACCCCCCTCTTTTGAAAAGCACGTTGCTGCCACTTGAATGCTGGGATAGCTGCCCATAATTCATCACTCCCAACAGCGCTGCAAATGCTACAAATGTGGCCACACTGCAGCGCTGGTAGCTGTGAGTGTGGCCACACACCAGCGCTGGCCCTGCACAGCTGGACGACCAGCGCTGCAAACTACCAGCGCTGCAGATTTGTAAGTGTAGCCATACCCTGATGGTACCAAGGTTCAATCAAAAAGATAAGCTGCCTATCTCAGGGCATTCTTCCTAGAATATCTGACTGTGGTCAAGTAACAGACAGTCAGACATCATTTAACTGGTCAATTGAATGGCTTGACAAGCCTTCAAATTCCTACTACTGGGCCAATGATGCTAAGTACTTGTTCATACTACCATACCGTTTCAGGGCTGTTCGAGTCATACTCTCAGGAGTTTTGCCATTTTACCATTATCTGCCATTAGTCCAATATAAGGAATAACCTATAATTCATCCGTTTTAGAAATCGTCTACATTTTGTCTACTTTATTTATATAGTAATTACTTTAGTGTTATCTGAAGCTGAAATACTGTTTTATAAAGTTTCCCTCTGTTCATTTAATGACTTTTTAGAATAATCAAACGTTTCTGGCATTTGCAAAACGTTGTCTCCAGATGAAAAAGCTTCAGTGCAATTACATATACAGCATTTCAATCTGTCATCCACTGAATGATTTTTAAACACCTAGTAAACATATTTTATATGGTTTACATGAGTGAGATTTAATACCTCTTAAATCTAACATTTTAAAACCACGAGCAATGCAATCTACAGAGGCACACTTAACAGATGCATAATAGTGAAAGGATTCTATCATTTAAAAAAAATACATAAGATGATTATGTAGAGGCTTGACATAATTTGATTATTTCAACAGATAATATCAATGTGGTTTTTTTTTCAGATTCATAAAAATCTTTCATTTTTCAGTTTTTCACAATTATTAATGATAGTATACCTTGAGATTCAAAATGATAAACCTTCATAACCATTATAACACAAATTGTCAACATCACATGTCAAAATATACAAAGTATATATCCTTAAATCAAACTAAGTTCTCAAGCAATGTTCTTCTTTCTTTGCTTATCTGTAAATGCCAATTTTAATTGATGGAAATATTTTCTCATGATTTGTGGGCGTTCTTGGTGAAGTGGACTTTTACCAACATTTACTAATAAAAACCTAATTCTTCCAAGACTAGCTATCATTATACTGAAGTGGCAGCATTGTATTTGACTGAATATGCTATGATTTAAGCACTGTACATTGCAGGAAGCAGTGATTTTGGAATACAAATCAGGGTTAATTTACTTTAATTATGTGACAAACAACATCTCTGTTTCATTTTTCAGTGGCAATTTATGAAACTGAAACAATGTCCTTAACTCATTTCTTTTATTTTTAAAACAGATTATTCATAAAACTTTCCACAAGCTATCATCAGGCAATCAACAAATCTCCGAGAGCTAGGTTAACCTAATAGACTCTAGTAGATGAGTCTGAATTGTAGAAGTACTGAGCACGCACAGCTGCAACTGATGCCAACAGGAGCTGTGCTTTGAACATATGAAGTGCTATCTAATGACATCTAAAATAGTCAGGTCCTAGGTTTCGCACATTGGGCACCCAAAATTAGTGGTAACTTTTGACCTTAATGTCTGTCTCAACTCCCCATTTGGAAAGTAGAAATAAATACACTTCTCATGGGATGCTGACACAACAAATGCATTAATATTCATGAAGTACCCTGATACTATAGTGACGAGCAACACAGCACACAAAAGCACATGAGGAAATCAATTCTGTCTTCAGATCAGGGTTTGAGTAACAAGCGACATGGGGCCAAAGACTGAACAATGAGAAAAATTCAGTGAGCACTTTCTATTATGAGAATTAATGAGGTAACATATTAAGGAAGACGGTATGGGATCATGAAATTGAAGATCATCATAATGCATCGGGGCCTAATTGAGGTTAATCTTAATTCTTTCAGTTCCTAACTTTTGAGTGCTTGACTTTGCAAGCTTAAACTGCATTTAAAAGAACATTATGTGTAATTTCTTAGATTTTTGAAAAAGCAAAATGACAAAAAAAAAACTTAAGAAATTACACACAAACTACATTAAAAGAAAAACATTAAGCTTGCAAAGTCAAGTACTCAAAAGTTAGAAACTGCAAAAATTAAGGTTGCCTGGATAACCTTAATTATGTCCCAGACTTCTGCCACTTAAGATAATGGACTAACTGATAAAACATTAGGTTGCCATCCTCTAACACTAGAGGAGAATGACATACAAACTTTCCCAGTGGGTTTCACATATATTTGCTGACAGTACAGGAATGTAGAGTTGCATTCAAAGATCTGGAGAGGAGTGCTCTCTACAGACCACAAGCCCTTGTACCCACGCCTGACACATCCCTGGACAAATCCTGTCTCTTAACGACCCTCAAATATATCCCAGGATGCAATATATTCAAAATATATAGGCTTCTTTCTACTCCTATTAAAAGTGAACTGACATTTTGAATTAGGTAGAAAAGACTCCTTCATATTATATGTTTTCCGTCACTTTGGGCCAGGAACTTTGGTCCACATCAGAAACCATCATGCAATCTGGCCCATTCAGCACAATTGGAAGGCTCTACTCAGAGACCCATCATAGAAGAACGGCAATTTAGGATTATTGCAGGTATAGACTAAGGTGCATTGGCAGGAATCCAGTCAGGGGGAGGGAAGTTTACACAAATATGCCTGGGTTCTGTCTGGTCCAGGGGTAGGCAACCTATGGCACACACGCCGAAGGCGGCACGCAAGCTGATTTTCAGTGGCGCTCACGCTGCCCGGGTCCTGGCCACCAGTCCAGGGGGCTCGGCATTTTAATTTAATTTTAAACGAAGCTTTTTAAACATTTTAAAAAGCTTATTTACTTTTCATACAACAATAATTTAGTTCTATATTATAGACTTATAGAAAGAGACCTTCTAAAAATGTTAAAATATATTAATGGCATGCGAAACCTTAAATTAGAGTGAATAAATGAAGACTTGGCACACCACTTCTGAAAGGTTGCCGACCCCTGGTTGCGTCCATTCTCCACAAGCATCAAATCCATCCATTTTTAAAAAGAAACAGAAGAACTCAATTGTGCAACCATAAGTAACATGGATGTGAGGAAGGACTGCAGATTCAGGGGGGTGGGGTGGGGTGAAAGGTTGACATTAAAACAGAGCAACAAACTCCTGAAGGTATTTTTGCAATATAAAAATATTTTCTTACTCAAGTGTCCAATGCAAAAATTACTACACTGAAAACACTTAGAGTGAGTAATTTCTAAAAATTCCCCAGAGGAGATCAAAAGAAAAGTATTACTTTCTGGTCAATTCCAGCACCTCCTAAAATTATTCTTTAATGCAATAATTCCATAATTCCTCAATATAAAAAGGAATTAAGTATGTACATTTCTGCACATCTAGACAAGACAATCTTTAAATAGTAAAAAAAAATATTATGTTGGCCAACTCAGTGGCTTTTTTCAAGCATGAGAAAAGCTTGACTTTGGGAATAAACTGGCAACTCTTCCAACTCCCAGGGTAAGATAGATAGATATATCCTGAAGTACTGTTTTATGATCTAGCTGCATCACAGTGGAGCAGTCCAGCTGTGACACAGTGAGACAGTGTTTAGAAAGATACATACTTCATAATTCCATATGGGCGTCTGGACAACTGCTCACTGAAGAGTTTTTTCCCTTCCCACTCAAATTGAGAAACTAAAAAAAAATGATGTCAGCGCTAAAGTTAGCCATCAGCCTAGCCTCAAAGTTGGTAACAAGCAGCAGCTGATGACAATGACTCTACTGACAAGATTTTTCCTGACAAAAATCAGTGGCTGGGATTCTCGCCAGGTATCCAGGGGAAGTGGATGGCACAGAGCTGAACTGCTATACTGTGACTAAACAAGAGTATAGAACACTTGGTAAAAGAATAGGACTAAGAAAGAGATGGCATAAGATCTGATAATTAAATATACTGGGCACACAAAGCCTTTTATGGCTGCGTTACCTTGTACACATATAGCACTTACCACCAGTAATAATAAATTGGTAATCAAGGTTTACGTCTGATTCATTTCCTTCTCAGAGTATAAGCTGTGGGTGTTCAAATGCACCGAGGAAAAAAGTGCTTCATAATATATTGTTGTAAGCCAAAGTAATGTGGGCAATTGCTATTTTAGAAAGTTTATTCATTTAAAGTCTTCTATTTTCAAATCAGTGTGCACACACACCTGGAAGTGATATTATACAGGCTAATTCACTTTTTTTATTTTTAAGCCTACAGGAAGATGGAGAATTTTCACATATACATATTATTGTGAGCAAAGAGACCCCAAAACTGATGTATTATGCTTTTATTTGGTACATCAATGCTATGTAATGAAAGCCTCTGGCTACAAATATTTTCTTCCATAAGAAAAACAGAGACTTCATTTACTACCATTTTCCTTGGTATGAATTGTGTTTGCCTTTTATATTACAGGAGAGTCTCATCTTACGCATGTTTAATATGTGCAAATTCAGCTTTGCGCGGTCGGCAAAAACAAAACAAAAAAAGAGAAAAATAACAATTTTGATACTGTACCCGTAGTGCGGGTGATTCCGCCCATCATTACATTCAATGTAATTTTGACTATATGCAATTTTCACTTTACGCGCTGACAGCGGAACGTAACCCCAGCGTAAGATGAGACTTGCCTGTAATTCTATCCTGTACATGGCACCATTTGACTTTTACCTCTAGGTGGACAGTTTTACTATAGCAGAATGCTACTATTAAGCAGCACAACCAGGAAAACCAGGTAGGACCCACCCCTCCATTGCATGAATAGCGCCTCAGGATAATGAACAGTTTCAGGAGCAAATTGCAATTTTTTTACATTTCAGAAATGAAAAAGTTCTAAAAAGATGAAGGAAAACCCTAATATTAAGGGAAAAAACAGGATTTACTGAATTGTGTTGTCTTTACACAATCGCAGAATTATAATTTGTGAATAAGCAATAAGGTGAAAAAATTACATATTTATAGATAAAAATCAAGAACTTGATGCTACAGTCAAGGAATAATGAAATAGCCCTAAAAAATTAAATCAAACTGATGGCTAATTAATGGCATGCACCCAATTCCTCAAAAGACTAAACACTAACACCAAACTTGTCCACAATTACTACCACATCTATATAGAACAGACCTCAGTTTAAATTGTGTAGTAAGCTTTCTCCAGAAGAATTATACTATATCTGGGTGAAATTCATTTCTGTGTAGAAGGCCCACGTAAGGCACTATACCCAACTTAAACTCTTAACAAGTGTCTTTCATGTGTCCCCTATACAGAACTGAATTTTATCTATCTTTAATCCTGTCTGCTACAGTATGCAACATGCTGGCATTTCAAACCACTCCATATTTTGCCAAAGGAAAAACTACTTTAATAATTTAATCCATGGGGTCACAATTGCAGGTAAAGGGTAGGCAGGCTTAGAGGTCTTGCGGTGAAGCAGACAATCTACTACTTCATATCAGAAGTTTGACACTATTAATTTATTAATTAAAAACACATGAATTAAAAGCAGCCGAAGTGTGATATCAGGATAGATTATCGCTTTATAGACTGGTAACAGTTATCCTGCAAAGTAAGTTAAATCTAAACATCTAATGTTAAATAAATTAGAGGACAGGGTTTTTTTAACAGGCATTCTTCTGGAAGTCAAATATTAAACTAGCTTTGAACATTAATCCCCCAGTCACACCAGCCAGCCAACAGCATTCAAAACAGGGTATGGGGATGCTGTGTTTTAGCCAGTCTTTACAATATAGCTTTTGCTGTAGCAAGGATGGAGGCCCATTGGAATTAGTTGGGCTAGATAACAGCAACAACATTAGGACCAGAAGCTTCAGCTTCACCCAATTCCTGTTTTTCCATCTCCTGTATAATTTTCAAGGGGATGAAGTGTTTCTAAATACATATAAATAAATAAAAAAGGGATCAACTGTTTCAAAATATATTAACCATATCCAAATAAAGTACTTTATTGTACAATAACTTGTAATGGACAGATATATAGATACACACATGTGCATACTGCATTTGATATACCCTATAAATCTATATAAGTAATAATAATATAATGAGTCTCCCTCATACGCACACATTTTCTGAACATCAGCAAGTATCAGCTGTAAAAACCAAATACTTTATGTAACAATTCTGGACTACCTCTGTTTGCACAATTCATATTTCAAAAACAGTCCAAAAAGAGAGTTTTCAATCTGAGCCAAGATAAAAAGTTTGTTTCTTTTCCTTCCTGTTTTCAATTTAAAAAGCTATTCCTAGAAGTAGGGCTATGGAATCTGTCAACCCCAAACTCCAGTTGCTCTCAAATTAACTTCTCTAATAGGCAGGATAGCTCTACGCACTGGAGCGTTAATCCTACTGTACACAAGAGAGGCAATGTATCAACCTCCAACTACTTTAATAGAGTTAGAAATAGTAATCACAGAAGTGAATACTGAGTTTTTGGTTCTCATTATAACAGAAGAGGGTGGGGTCACACCTCAGAGAGCTTAGAGAAACATTAACTAAATTACTTCAGACCTGACACTATGCACCAAATTATTTCATTGATTTCCTCATGCTGGTGCCTAAATTGGGATTCTGCGGAAGCAAAGAGCAGCATATTTCAATCAAATGCCGGTTTTATATGCTTTAACAGAACAGATGATAGGTGTAGCTATACAATATCAACATGAACTTACATGTATTCCAGGAAGTTTCTATAGCTGGGCATGTTCAAAGTTCATGTTGATACTGAGGGTGAGGAACAGGAAAAGTTAGCTAAGTCTCTACTTCAAATACCCCTTCAAGCATTTACTTAAGATAGTATCACTGCTGCTGCCACCTCGGAAATCCTGGCAGCTGAGCACACATGGTGAAAAACTGCAACAAGGAGAGAAATACCTATTTTCAAGGAGACTAAATTTAAAAACAGACCATATCAGTCCTGGTCATAACAGGAAGCTAGTTTCTTCTTCTACCTTTCCTCATCACAGCCCGCTGTTTGCCTTGATAATTAAAAGAAATAATTTCAGAAATATGGAATTTGGTTAATGTCTAAAGACCTACAAGAAAAGAGTTTTCAGTGGTTTACAACCTATTGTCTTGCGGTGGCTGGGGCTCAACAGAGTATGTCTAAGGTTTCTAATGGGGTCTGCACCTCCATTTGAAATTTTTAGGGGTCCACAAATGAAAAAACGATTGAAAACCACTGGCCTATCTGAAGGTTATGATGAGAATTTATATGATGGTTTAGAAACTTACAAGGGTTGTCTCACAGATTTACTGCAAATACCTGTAAGACACCATTTCTTAATAGCACAAGTAAAACGGTCATTCAATAATACAGAAGTGCTGGTTTTAGCACTATGATTAAGGCTATATCTGCAGTTCTGTTCTACTTTCAGAAAAGTAACACTCATCTGTAAAAACTGCTTTCAGTTAGAACCAGGTATATTAGGCCTATAACCATAGGGAGCACTTTTGTTGTTTTACCCAATATAAATAAAAAAAGTCAACTATATTTGATATAATTTATGAATGGAAAATAAAATCCATTCTTCGGATATGACTCAATACCTCAAACAGGACTTTGCTTTTAAAAAAAGATTAGGTAATTACTGCAGAAATGGGGCTTAACAGGCTACAGGTATTCTGAGAACAAATTACATACCATTATTTTATTCTAAAATGTATTGTTTAAGTAAATAGATCCATATGTAAAGACCATGTTAGCTTTAGGATTTGAAAATGCTGTTGATATGCAGACAAACGCTTTAGATATTCTAAACTTGGTTACTGTGTGCTCAAACACCAAACATCATCAGCAGATTTGAAGACATTTTCCCTAGTGAATATTTGATATTAAGTCACGTGTAGTTCTTCAATTAAGCAGGTGTACTCTTTTATATAATGCAATCAAACGTCAATGAATAACTAGCCACAAGTATATATGAAAATAGACGCAGCACTCTTTAAACTGATCTTGGGACAGCAATGATCCCAGAAAAAGGGGAGAAATTCAACACTTGAATCAAACACACATCAGGAATATACTGTTGGGAGCAGTGTTCCCTCTAATTTTTCCCATGCACGTGCGAATGAATTTTGTTATATTGACACATCACCTCTGTATTGCTGCATATAACAAAATTCATGTTGCAGGCATGGAGATGAGGGGTTCAGAGTATGGGACGGGGTTCGGGGCTGGGGTGCAGAGGGGTGAGGGCTCGGCTGGGGGTGCAGGCTCTGGGGTGGGGTCAGAGATGAGGGGCTCAGGAGGACTGGAGCAGAGGGCTGGGGTGCGGAGGCTGAGGGCTCTGGCTGGGAATGTGGGCTCTGTGGGGCTGAGGATGAGGGGTTTGGGGTGCAGGCTGCCCCAGTGCTACGGCAGGGGGGGGAGAGAGAGAGAGAGAGAGGACTCCCACCAGCTTGCTCTCTCTGCAGCAGCACCCAGGCTGGGCAGGAGAGGCACCTCTTCCTCGGCTGCAGAAGGTCGGGCCTGGGGCTGGGTTGGGACTGGGGGAGGGGTACCACTCCGCAGCCCACGACATGTCCGGGGCTGGGGGAGAAGTATCTCTCCCCACCGCAGTCCTGAGCGCCTGCATGGCACTTAATAGGCTGCTGCATGGACGTGCATCTTACAGGGAACTTAGGTTGGGAGATCCTGCAATATAAAGTAATTTTTTTTTAAAAAGGATAAAGCCAAACTACCAAGGGCATGTAACTGGAATGCAGAATAGCTTTCTCCTAATGTGTATAGTATATTAGGACACTGTACCAATTTAAAATATCACCCTTTTTAACAATAGTGATCTTAATACTGACAGAGGTCATCATAAACCATCATACACTAGAGACAATGGTGAACAGATCACATCAAAAAAATTACAATAGGCTAGTCATTAAAATGAAAAACAAGCTTAAGTTTAAAGACATGTATCTCAATGAATTTGGATTGCGAATAGATTACCTTTGAAAGCATTCATCTGAGGATAATTTCTGTAGAGTTTGGCAACGTGCTGGTGTAATTTAAATGTGGGTGTTTTGGGTTTTTTTAAAATGTGTATATGTTTGGGAGTTGTGCCAATTCTGGATTTTTTTTTCCTCCACATGAGTAAAGTCATGACATGGATGCAAGGCACTACAGCACACTTGTATGTTTTAGAATAGTTCGACACTCTACTGCCCCCTACCACTCCCATCCCTGGATCCGCAATGAAAGTAAAAATAAATGCATTAAGATATTTGATGAGATGTCAGGTTGAACGTGTTCCTTTAAGTCAAGTATTTTCAGGCATGGCTCCTCATCTCTAGCATGCCTGACAAATTGTCAATAAATAACATTCCTATCTTTAAAAAAAGTGTTATATACTGTTAAATGCACAGAGCTGGAAAACACTCCCTCAAGTACAGTAATCTTTACTGCTTCTTGTAAAAATAGGTAAATTCAGACTAGAGCAGTTGGTGTTCCTTTAAACACAAACTGGTTCTTAGCATGAATCAGATAGAAACAATTAAAAACCCCAAGACTGTGATTCTTTAAAATTGTGGTCAGAACTGAATTTGATACACTGTAGTTTGCTAGCGCATTGCACCTCTCAAGACTTCAAACCTTCATTAAAAGCGTGGGTTTGCATCTGTGTCACCAGAACATTCTCGTTACTTTTTTTTTTTGGCCACCCACTCCCTTTTCCAGTCATCTGCGGCTACAATCTGGCCTCCATCCTGCCCTTCACACACAAACAGGCCATATACAATGAAGTCAACATTTGAAAGTAATTATAAGGACTTTTTATGAGAGAAATATGGACAGTCTTCAACTCCCACTGAAATGCCGTAGCCTCCCTGAGCCAACAGAGGAAACAGAGAGTGTGAGCTTTCAAGAGAGATTTTCATGGGACTGAAAATGTTTAAGTTCTTGCTGTAAAAGTACTGGGCTTGCTTTTTTTCTTCTCACAACATGGCACTTTTAAATGGAATTAGCCAGTCAGAAATGCAAGATTCAGACCCCTTATTTTCCTGAGCAGTATCCATGAAAACCCTTCATGAACATGTTTCTATAAAAGGGGAAAACAAGGGCCACTTAACTGTTCATCTAGAAGTTACTTCTGAAAGTTCATGTGGAGCCAAGTACAGTGGGATGAAAGAAATGGATCACGAAGAACATGAAAGTAGAGCACGCCAGGCATCAGCATGGAAATGGTAAACTAAAGGGCACACCCAAGTGGGAGAAAGAGAACCAACAAAGTCTTGGAAAACTAAGTAGAGAAATGAGAATGTTTAACGTCCAAGGTATAGTGTCCGCAAGTGTCAGAGCATCGTGATGCACATTGTAGTGGGGCTCGGTGAGATGGAAGCCCAACACAGACAGACAGTCAAGGAGGGTGGACCTGAACTTCTCATTCCTTTAACGCAAGAACTTAGTGAAAAAGAAGGAAACATTTGGGTTCTGAGTCAGGAATAAAGTAAGGGACAATTTTTTGTCCCTACTATTATGAGCTGGACTAGATTTAGTCCTTTTCCACTACTTGTCAAGCAGAAGTTAATATTCTTCCGCTGATATTTAACATATCAGCATCCCACAGGAAAAAAGGAGTAGTGGGTTGTTTTTCCTCTTTGCCAACATACAATAATGGGAGGCCCTATGGCAAGAAGGTGGGGAAAGGGGTGCTTGTTTTCACAATCCAACTGGCAGTCACAACCAAAAACTAGATATTTAAAACTCATAAGGCATTTCCTATTACACTTAAGTTAAAGGCAATTCAAACAGTTTAAAATACTTTGATAGTGTCCTTTTAAATAAGAGGATTAAGCACTGCTAATGTAAGAAAGCATTATCTCAATTGTATTTAGGAATTATGGATTTTAAGACATTCTGATTTTGTTTGTTCGCTGCCTCTACAGAATTTCCAGGCCTAAGTTAGGCAAAGTAGAGGGTAATCCAGGCTCTATGTATATACGGCTTTATACATGATTATCTGTAATTTACTATCCCTTGTTGTTTACAGTATAAGACCAATACTAATGAAGATAATAAATATTAATTTTACTATCTGGTACAGCAGTAAAGGATGTGAACCCCAATCATAGTTCCATCTAAGTCAACAGCTTGCCACAGACTTCAATGGTACAAGATGGGGGGGCGGGGGGAGAATTCCAGTTGCTGCTGTATGGGCCTATTTAATATAGTACAGTATGCCACAATAAATATAGTAATCTCAGAAAAATCTTTATAAAAACAGTTAGCAACTGTTTGGTTATATTTTAATATAAATGTAGACTAGAGAAGAATTATTACTATACCACATAGTAATGTTTCCTGAATCACTATTTTGTTGATATGTATGCAAATTTTATTACTAACTCTAAAACAAGCCCTATAAAAATATGACTCCGTACCCTTGACAAAACTAAATTTAACTGCAGGCATATGTACTTTGCCAGGTATAACCACCACTATTACACTGATAATGAAGAAAAAAATGGGAAAAGTAATAATTCCAATAGGCTATATAATATAAAGGAATCAAGAATTTCATGTAATACAAGTACCAGTCAGATTCGGTCACTTTTAATGGTTCTCCATGAGTAACTTGATTGATTTTATAGGGACTATTTGTAAAGTACTACTCAACCTAAGCAAAGGTGACAAAATCAATCCCAAGAATGATGCCCTGAGCATTTTGCTAGCAGATTCTGAAATTCCTTGAAATATTCCTATTGTAAATACAGAATCTGTAGGCTTTGTCTGGATAATCAGTTTTAAATGAAAGTGGTGTGTGTACGTGACACCAAGTGCCAACATGATAGCAAGTGATTGAGCACACAGGCATTCCAAATATACAGCTTCCCTATCAGATTTTCCAGTTTAAACATTTAAATATTAACTAAAATGTTTATAAATTGGTAATAATTTAAACCATCCCTTCTGAACTATAGCTAATTCAATTATGCAAGTACAGCATTATTGTTTAGGGAATTTTAATGTCTACAGATACTGGTTGTTTTCAATTTGCAGAACCTGTGTTACATTTCACTGTAATTTAATTGATTAAAAAGCCAACTAGATGTGATAAAGGTAAGTAATACTAACACACACATGATTTTGTGTGGCACATCTGGATTTTGTTATTTTAAAAAGTCTCTGCTAACTCCTTAAGTGACTGAAATGTTAATTTCTGATTTGAAAAGCTGGGTTTCAAAAATATCCCTCCAAACTAATTTGGAAAAGAATCAAACAAATTAAGTTATTTGGAATTCCACCTGCATTTCACAATTAAAAAATATATATATATTTATAACACCATGCTTGTCCTGGGGTAATGTAATATACCTCTACCTCGATATAACGCTGTCCTCAGGAGCCAAAAAATCTTACTGTGTTATTGGTGAAACCACATTAGATCAAACTTGATTTGATCCGCTGGAGTGTGCCTCCCCTCCACCCCCTGCCCGCCTCCCCCGGAGCCCTGCTTTACCGTGTTATATCCGAATTAATGTTATATCGGGTAGCGTTATATGGGGGTAGAGGTGTACCTTTTTATTGCACCAACTACTGTTGGAGAGAGAGAGAGACACAAGCTTTCAAGCTTACACAGAGCTCTTCTTCAGAACATGATGCACTATTAATGCTCGAGTACAAAAATTTTACTTGCACACATAGTATTATAGACATGGGTGTATTAGAGACACAGTTAATGTTAAGATGGTTATTCCATTCTTAAACTCTTATCAGTACCTTGTGAATTTCTTCAAAGTTTACCTTTAACTTCTCATTCTTGTTCTAAATTCAAAATATTTTAGCTCTGCAAAATTTGAAGGAAGTAGTTGCATTGTATAGTGGTTGCAATAATATAAAAATATCATGGAAACTGCAGCTTAATGGCAATCACTGTATGTTAGTGATTACAAAGAGTAAGCATTTATGAGCAGATACCACACAGTGATCATAAAGACATTGAAAACTCCCATGGGTAAGCATGAAGCTTTTCTTAAAGGTTCATAGTGTCAGATTCCAAGACCAGAAAAAAACACTCATTATTCGGACTTCCTATATAACAGAGGCAATAAAACTTCCCTAATTCCTAGAGCATTTCTTTTGGAAAAAACATTCACATTTAAATTCGCTAAAAATTGTCAGTGACAAAAAATACACCACAGGCCCAGTAAATTATTCCAGTGATTAATTATTCTCACTGTTAAAAGTGTATGCCTTATTTCCCACTCTGAATTTGTTAAGCTTCAACTTCCAGATATTGAATCATGTTCTCTGCTAGAATGAGGAGCCCATTATTAAATATTTGTTTCCCATACAGGTATTTTTAAAACTAATCAAGCCACCCCTTAATATTCTTTGTTAAGCTAGATATTGTGATAGACTCAAGGAGCTCAATCTAAGGCAAGTTTTCAAATCCTTTAATTATTCTCATGGCTCTTCTCTGAACCCACTGTAATTTATCACCATCATTCTTGAATTGTGGGTACCAGAACTGGACACAGTATTCCAGCAGCGGTCACACTAGTGCTAAAAACAGAGGTTAAATCACATCACTTCTCCTCCTCAAGATTCCAGTTTACGCATCCAAGGATCTCATTAGCTCTTTTGGCCACAGAGTCACACTGGGAGCTCATGTTCAGCTGATTATCCACCATGGTACCCAAATCTTTTTCAGAGTCACTGCTTACCAGGATATGGTCCCTCATCCTGCAAGTATGGCCTACATCCTTTGCTCCTAGGTGCATACATTTAGCCATGTTAAAACGCATACTGTTTGCTTTTGCCCAGCTTACCAAGTGATCCAGATAGCTCTATATCGGTGACCTGTACTCTTCATTATTTACCACTTTGTGTCATTTGCAAACTTTATCAGAGATGAGTTTATGTCTTCTTCCAGGTCATTGACAAAAAGGTTAAATAGCATAGGGCCAAGAATCTATCCCTCCAGAATCTCATTTAAACAAAAAAAACCCACAACACATCCACTCAATGAGAATTTACCATTTACAATTACATATTGAGACCTATCAGTTATCCTGTTTTCAATCCATTTAATGTGTGCAGTGTTAATTTCATATCATTCTAGTTCAAGAAAAATGTTATGTGGTACCAACTCAAATGCCTTACAGAAGTCTAAAGTTATTACATCAAAAATATTACCTTTCTCAAACTTGTAAAAAAAAATTAAAAGATATTAAGTTAGTTTGACAGGATCTAAATTCCATAAACCCTTATTACCCTGATGTGCCAGCAGCATAAGACCTCCGGCAGATGTCACTCAAATTGAAGTCCATCATGATCTCACAGCTTTCCCCCCCCCCGCTACACATTGCAGACAGGTGCATAATGAGGCAGTCATCCTGTTTGCTAGTGTGATTTGGTGGTCTGTAGCAGACACCAACTAATACCCCATTTTGTGCTTTACCTGTTAGGACATCTGAATGCCTATGGATCAGATCATTTTCTCAGTTGTCAGTAACTTGGAAACAGGAAATGCCATTTTAGATTGTGTGCCATTCGCCCTCCCTTTTTGCCCACTCAATTTTTCTGAAATCAGTTATAACCGTTGATTTTAACATTCCAGTCAGGGAACTGACATCAGGTATCAGTAATACCAAGACCACCAAATTTATGAACAGGACATCCCTTCTGGCTTCAGGCAGGAAAAACATGGCACATCTGTTGCAAGTCACTACTACTGTTCCATCCTTGGCCATCTCGAAATTGCATGTAGATCTGAACGACACAGTCCCTCTTAACTCTCTGAAACATTTTGGTTAGCTGCCTTTGTTCACACCTCTAGAGTTCACCTAGCAAATTACTTTTTACACCAAATCTCCCAGATTGCTCCCAGCTCAGCCCCTCACCACCAGGGAGCAATTACTCACTAAGAGAGCTGAAATAACAGGAGCTTATCAAGGCTCCAAGAGTTGGTTCTAGCCTAATGGCCTTTACCAAGGCACCAACAACCAGAACAGTCTCAGCAGCTTATTCAGTTTGTGGGGGGACCACGCCATAAATTTATAGAGAATTAAGCTCACATTTATATAAGGGATTTTAGTATTTGCAGCTGTGAAATAGAACCTTAGAACTATGAACCAAGTGCAAACAAATGGAAGCAACATTCTCATGAGTCTGCATAGCCACAGCTCCTGTGCCTTTCCTGCTACTAAGAAGTTACCCAAACAGTAGTCCAAAATTTACAATACTCTGTTCAGTTTCACTGCACATACTGAAGAATCCTACAGGCAGCAATGAAACTCTCAACCTCTAGAGACCAGGCAATTAAAAAAAAAAAGTTGACCTTCCTTAATCAGAGCAGATCTAGACAAGCATAGTAAAGACACCCAAACCCTGTCTACGTAAGTAAGTGTTTCAACCAGCGGTCACACAAATAGCAGGACACATCCAAAAATTGTTAGTACAGACAATCCCATATGAGAAAAGTGTAATAGGGCATAATATTTTGTAAATACTTCTGAAGTAAAATGTATCTTTTCTATACGCATGTGACACATAGCATCCCCACCTACAGCACCCTCTACCTGCAGGCCCCAGCAAGATATACACCCCTGCCTCAGTTTCCCTCCTCCTAAGTCCCCAGAAATAGTCCAAAGAGTCTTTCTATGTGCAAACAGCCCTTGTTGGCTTAATTTATTGCAAAATAAAGCCCGGTGCATATGATTCCAATCCACCACTGCAATCCACCAAATACAGCCCTAGCGTCCTTCACCGCAACCAGACTCTCCAGCACTGCCCTCTTTGGCCCCCTGGCTTAAGCTCTCTGGTTCTGAGAGCCATCAGGCATCACCCTCCGCTGGTCTTAGATGTCAGCCCTGTCCACTCTTCTCTGGTGTTGGCTCTCTCTGGCTCAGGAAGAACAGCTAGCTAGCCCCTCCACTGCTTCCTGTTCATTCCTCTCTCTTCCCAGGGAGAGCCTGCAAAGCTTTCTGTTCTCTGCAGCTTTCCCCAGACACCTCCTCCAGACTTTTCCCAACTGACTCTCACCAAGGCTTGCCCCACACCCCTCAGATTCCTGGACCTTTATAGTCCCCTGGTGCTGGACTGTTCTCTTCACTGGCCAAAGTAGGAGCCCCTGTTCAGGCACAGGGAGCTAGACCTAATTCATTCACAGAGGCGAGACAGCATGGGATTCTGTATTTTTGCACACAAAGGTTAGGTACGAACATACTGAAAGACAACTGTACTGCATATACAAGTATCCTGACTTTGATATAATTAAAATCACAGGCCTAATATTGTATTAACAAATGCTTGCTGCATTTGATATAACTTTAAGTAAATAATGCAAGTTTAATACAGCTTTCGGAGAAAAGAGTCTGTTTAGTGCTGACAATGTGCTCAGTGCTGTATAAGACACTAAGGGAAAGACTGTGCCAGCCCCACTAGTACTATACATTTCTACCTGAAATGCAAAAACATTACAAATACAGCTTTTGTATTAGTGGGGCATGAAGGAAAAGAATTGTGAGGCTTTCCTGTAATACACCAAATGCAAGAAGGCAATTCTGCATCACTTCTTCTGATAGGAAGCACAGAGGGAAGTAACAGCAGGAAGAAAATCGCGCATTCCGTCACCCGCATCACTAACAAATATCCCTTGGCAATCTAATACAAATACCAAAAAAAAAAAAAAAGATTCAGACTCATATGCAAGTTAAATGAAAGTTTAATTCGGTAGCAACACAGAACCACTGCAGTATGACCACTGATAGTTTAACCTTCAGATGTGGAGGCCCAAGACTAGCATTGCAGGAGTCTTGCAGTTCTGGTTTCCGTACTGGCAAGAGCATGTGAATGTGAGACAAGGAGGAAAGGACAGGTGGTAGGGAGTCCAGGGGGCATGTATTTGCTAGCTGCAGAAGAGCCTCCAAAGTAGAAAGCAAGTATCTGAAAGAACTGGAAGAGGAGTATGCACAGATATTCCTTGCATTATTTGGCACTTCCTTTCCTTCTATGCACACCAATCTTACATTTTCATGCCCCTAGAGAGGTTCACTCATTTCATGAAGCAGAACATGAAAAAGTTGGGAAGCGTTACGAGGAATAACAGACTCAGTCATTACAAGTTATGGATTGATGCACAGGATTTCCTTCAACTTTTAATTTATTATTTATAGTGTCATAGGTGGACGCAGTGCTTCAAAAAAGAAGTGACTAACACTCATGAGAAGTGCCAGAACAGGTAGAGAACTGAAACAGACAGCACAACATCTGTTAATCATGTGCCTCAACCCTATTCTGGCAGGACCAACTTGTTAGCATGAGAAAGTAGTGCATGCCCACCCAGGACAGCTGAATGTGTGAAGACATGCCATCTCTTCAAGATAGAGAGGAAATGCCAGAAGACAACATAAAGCTGGATACTTATTATCCGTAAGGGAGGGAGATGAAGTGTGTGAAGTAGTTAGAAGCACAATTTTTTTCCCATTGACTTTCTCCATAGCATAAGCTTGTATCTGGGCACTTTTAGAGACAGAGGAGCTTCTGAGAAAGAGCTCTTTCCCAGGGCCGCCCAGAGGGGGGGGCAAAGGGGGCAATTTGCCCCGGGCCCCGGGCTCCGCAGGGGCCCTCAAGAGAACAGCGGAGGCTCCCGCCTCCGCCCCCCTCCTGGAGCCTCAGCGCATCAAGCGCCGAGTCTCCGCCGGGGCCCCTGAGCCCCGCCCCGCGTAGGGAGGGGGCGGGGCTGGGAGCTCCGGCCTGAGCTCTGCTCCCTCCGCTGGGCCCGGAGCTCCCAGCCCCCCTCAACCCGCGGCTCTGAGCGGGACGGAGCTCAGGCCCCACCGGGGACACGCTGCGGCTGTTCAGCCGAGGCGCTGAGGCTGCGCGTGAGGAGGGAGCCGGGGGTAAGAGGCTGGGGCCGGGGGGGTTGGCTAAAGGGCAGGGAGCCCTGGGGACAGTCAGGGCAGAGGTTGGGGGAGGGGGCAGGGAATGGGGGGGTTTGGATTGAGGGTGTTCTGGGGGGTGTGGATAGGGTCAGGGCCGCCCAGAGGGGGCGGGGCAAGAGGGCGCAGGAGCTTCTTCGCTCCCGGTCTCCTCTGGCGGGGGGTCCTTCTGCTCCGGGGCGGAAGGACCCCCCCACTGGCGAATTACCGCGGCGGGACCCGCCGCCAACGTGCAGCCGGTCTTGGCGGTAATTGGCGGCGGCCCTTCCGTTCGGGACCCGCGCGAAATGCCCGAACCAGCGGCGGGACCCCCACCGCCGAATTACCGCCGAAGACCGGGCTGCACGGCGGCGGCAGGTCCCGCTTCGGCGGTAATTTGGCGGCAGGGGGGCCCCCGCCGCGGGTCTTCGGGGCACTTCGGCAGCGGGTCCCGGAACGGAAGGGCCCCCCGCCGCCGAAGACCCCGGGCCCCTGGAATCCTCTGGGCGGCCCTGCTCTTTCCTCTACACTAGATTTCACTGCAGCCACTTTAAACTCTTTGCTACATGGCATTTCAAGGGAAACAGTTACGATCTGGCCTACTCATTTAAGTGCAAAACTTGCAAAAAAAAAATCTCTGAAATATTTTCCATTACCTACTGTATACAGTAACAAACTACAAAGGTCTTTTTCCCCTCCCACCCCACTATTCAAATATACTACAACCACCACACTTCTACATGACAAACAAGTTTATCTACTCTCAACTACTTTAGTAACCTCACTAGGAAAAAAGCTAAGACCTGCACCATCCTTTGCCCAAAGGAAGTACATTCCTGTAGCTGACAAATCAGCTGGATCAGAGAATTTGCTTATCATGTACCTGTTATATTCGTTGTTCATATACTGTGTCAGTCTCTTTAATACGGATGTTCCAATTCAATTATGCAACTAATCCAGACCTACAAGTTATACCATTATTCTACAACAACCTTAAATCTAGTTAAGAATAAAAGGCTAACTAATGCTCAAATCAACCTAGAACTAAACTAGACCCCAATCTCAGAAAAAACAACTTGTCTTTAAAACTTATTGTGTTTACTATTTTTGATTTATGATTTTATGTTGGTTTTTTTTGTTTATGACAGACTGTATATTTTCATTTTTCTTTGTTTTAATTTAAGACTTTAGCACCAGCAAGACGCCAGGTGGGCACTCCCAGAGAAAGAAGTCCTCCATCTACAGAGCAGGTGCAGCAAATACAAGTTCTAGCATGCACGTAAAAATTGCTGCAATAATCAATCTGTGTGGGACAAAATGTGCCTGCTCAACAATGCATGTAGAAAAAGCAGGAGTGGCAAAAGAAATCGAACACCATTTAGAGTTGCAGCAATCTGCCTAGTAATTTTAGCAAGGATTTTAACATATAGTAAACAAAGCTTTTGTAAGGACTATGCTTATGTCTCCTGTTCCACCTCCCCCAACCTCACATGCAACCACAGGCTGTAGTGACTTTTCAGAAATAGGACTAAAAGGAGGCAGGCTCTGATACCACTACTTTCTTCTCTACCTCCAACATCTTTGCCTAATTGTTTGAAGGCCTAGACAGGCAGAAATAAGAGCATCTCAACCAGTATATAGGAGTCCAGTATAGAGGAGGAGTCAGAAAGTTACTGGGGAAAGTAATAGGCTGTGTGAAGAAGTGGGGGCAACTGGATTAATGAAGAAAAATCTTCAATTTTTTATTTATTTGTCTAAGGAGCAATGAGAAAAAGAAACCCAGATTCTGAGAGACACAGGGCAATATACTTATGCTATGCTCCCAATTCAGATTTATGCTATACTACCTGAAAATTTAGAGCTACAATAGCTGGGATGTTTGAGTACCTTTACAAAGAGGGGCTCTAAATCCTACCTGCTCTAACCCATTTTATTTGAAAAAACATCCTCTTTTCCCCCATCCTCCCATCGCTAACACCCTACTACTATCTCCACAGCCACTTCACTCTGTTCTGCAGAGACAGAACAAGTGAGCAAAAGAGCTGATGTGAAATATATAAAACTCAAATGTGACCTTGCAGCACACAGCACAAAAGGAAGCCTACCTAACAGTTTTGCAGAGGGAGACACCCATGTCTGTTGCAGAGTCCAAGGAAGTTTGGTCTTACCACTAAGTTGCATTCGTGGAAGGGGAACAATCTGGAAACTGGACTGCTGATTCGCTTTCATGTTGCCGTTGCTCTTTAGGCCCAGGGAACTGCAACCTTCTGAAGTAAACCTGAGTTTGACTTAGAGGAAGAACATTTCATCTATCCTGGGCTAAAAAGGTGCCTGAAGATGCTACAGCTTTTTGTTTGGTTTGGGAGTGGGGCACGAGGGAGGGGAAAGAGTGGGAAAGGGCTCCTGGCTCCATTACCGTGATTCTTGTGTTACTGAGTCTCTCACAGAGGTATGGAATTCCCACTATGCCCACGCTGGGGTAGTTGAGGCCAATGGAACGCTGCTCCTCGGAGGAAGAAGGGCCTGGGCAACAGGAGGGGCACGCAGGATAATTTCAGTGCTGTGACTGCTCCAAACACCTCTTTTGAGGAGTTGCTGCAGCTAGTTAGAAGTTTCCCTTGATCAGTCTGGCTGATTAGTTTTAGTGCCAAAACCTGCTTGGCATCAATTGGTTTGAGCCACCTAATTATGCAGAAGGATAGGGAAGCTACCCAGTTTCTAAATTCCACAAGCAAAAAGCTTGAAGGACTAGAGAGGCTTGGGAGAGACAACCAAAGAGGAAGATCAAATACAAAGGAACAGTGCAACCAGCCAAAGGAAATCAGCAGGATTTTTCCCTCTTTTGGGGGTTGGATGTGAGAAGAAAGGGAAGAGGCTGCTGCTGCTCCTCCATGCAGTTTCAGAAATACTAGAAATATCTAGGTATGTTTTGTGGTTGCGTGCTTTGGCAGTCATTCACCCTCCCAAATCACCCCCACTAGTGTTAAACATGACAAGGCCGAGGCTTGCTTTCAAGTCCTGGGCAAGTCCTTTATTCTCTCTGCTCTTCACAAGGTTAACTGACACCTTATAAATCACTGGCAATCCACTGCCGTTTCCAATTTGTGTCCTCTACACATTCTGTTTACAAAGATGACAAGAATGTATTCACAAAGAAGTGGAAATGTTACCTGTACCATGTGTCACTGATTGTCCCCTACTGGAAATTAACAGTTTGTTGGTTTGGGGGCAATTATTTAAACTGAGTAAACGCATTTAGGGTAAAGCAGTGTTTCCCAAACTTGGGATGCCGCTTGTGTAGGGAAAGCCCATGGCAGGCCGGGCCGGTTTGTTTACCTGCCGCGTCTGCAGGTCCGGCCGATCGCGGCTCCCACTGGCCGTGGTTCACTGCTCCGGGCCAATGGGAGCTGCTGGAAGCAGCGCGGGCCGAGGGACATACTGGCCGCCTCTTCCAGCAGCTACCATTGGCCTGCAGTGGCGAACCGTGGCCAGTGGGAGCCGCAATCGGCCAGACCTGCAGACGCGGCAGGTAAACAAACCGGCCCGGCCTGCCAGGGGCTTTCCCTACACAAGTGGCGTCCCAAGTTTGGGAAACACTGGGTAAAGGAAAGCGTTTCTTGTAAATAACAATACCAGGTTGGATTATCTGAGCCCTGCTACCTAACATGTACATTTATTAGCCCACCTTTATGGCAACAATGTTGTCAGATGCAAGCTTATGAAAGTGAGATGATATGGGCAAGGTCATGCTATTTAGACTAAGTATCAAGACCAGCATTTGTTCTTATTTTTGAGCTCTCAGAGAAGCTGCAAGCCCCCTGCCCCTCTCAATGTGCGTTTCTTACACTACTACATACTACATTAAGGGTAGTTTGGAAGAATGTCTCCCACCAAAAGAGCCTGCCAGGAAGTTATCATGCTGCCAGGTGAATATACCTATTCTGCAACAATTCCAAAAAGGAGGCCAAGGCACAGTGAAAGGAATTCTGCAACATTTTTGTTCTGTCCAGCTCTAGTCTCAGAATAGGGCTCACACTTTCTGGTATAAGGGCTGCTGTAAACAAAGACTCAGACACGCATATTTGCATTAAAAGATTCCTAAGGATTATAGTTTTTGCTGCAACTCTGCAATAGTCTCTTCCTTCTACAAGGCAGCAATATCTAGTGCACAGAACAAGGGACTATGGATTAGGGTTATATTGCCAACTCTATCATTAGACTATTATATGGGTTTGGACAAGCCACCTAAGCCAATTTTTGCAAAAGCTCCTGCTAGTTTTGGTGTTCAACTTGAGACGGACATTCCAAAATGCTGAGCACTCACAGCTCTCGCTATTTCAACTGGAGTCATAGGCTTTCAACATCTGGGGTGGGGAGGGAAGAGAGAGAGAGAGAGAGAAATCTAGCTCTAGGCACCTCAATTTAGATCCAATAATTAGCAGCCATAAAGAAGCACTGTGTCAAATTTCAACTGCAAGGAAGTTTGTTTCAATGGGGAAGTGATTACATTATACCTGCAAAGCTACACCTGGCCACCAAGTTAAGAAAACAATGTTTCCTCATTCTTGTATGGAAAAGCAATCCTCTGTCAAGCCAAAAAACGTATTCCTATTGGAGCAGCCTTTAATGTTTCTCTTCATTTATCTCCCAAGAATTGTGCCTTGTAAATCAAGTGCTCACAGATAAACTGTATATTAAGATCCAAGTGACCTCATTTTTGCATGTAAACAGCACAGGATGGGCTACACTAAAAGTTGTAAAACTGTAGAAAACAGGAGATGAGACACTATTCTTAACATACCAGTTGCAAATGTTTCTTTCCTCTCTTCGGTAAATAACAGTTAAGGATGAAGTTGGGCCAAATATGGTTTGGTAAGTAATAACAGTCCTTATTTCTAGTAGGGTATCAATGCAATACATACCGATGTATTCTTATTTTTAGCAGGGTATCAATGCAATACATACTGATGCACAGGAGGGAGCTGATACATGCTGATCAGTGTGGCAATAGACAGCTTACTGTACTTAGCTCACAAATCAAGCAGAGACACGTGTAGATAGAGGCAACCCACGTGTCACTAACCCTTGGCCCTGCCTAACGACTGGGGTAGAAGAAAGAAGCAATTACATTTGTGCTCTTCTCCACTCCGCCCCCCCAAAACACTTACTTGGCCAGTGATGCCCGTGATGAGAGCCACCTTCCTGGGATTCATGTCTGCACAGTCCCCTACAGTGAGTGCAGAGCTGGGGCAGGCGTCCTGTGCCATAGGTCTGGAGGGGAGGGGCCCAGTTCCTGTCACTGCGGTTTAGCAGGAGTTGGGAGGAGACCGTGACCAAAGCGCAAGTGGTGGAGCAGGGAGCAAAGATGATAAGGGAAGGAGCTGCGCTGCAGCCGCTTGTGGGAGGAGCGGGGCGGTCAAGGTGTTGGATGCGCTGACGTGGGCTGCTGGGGCTGGCAAGGGCATGGGCTGCAGGGGGCTGCCTGGACCAAAGATGAAGAGTTGGAAACTGAGCTACTGCCAGGGGGCGGGGCCTGCCCAGGCTCCTGCTACTGCCGGACACTGGTGCGTTTCCGCGTCCCCTGAGCGGCGGCTCCTCCCTTAAGGTGCCGCGCCGCTCCCGGCGGCAGCAGCAGCCCCAGGTTCGCGCTCCCAAGCACGCGCGCGCTCCCTCGCTCCCCGGCTTGAAAAGCAGCCGCGGCGGCCTCCGCCAGCCAATCAGGAGCAGCGTTGCTTCCTTAATGAGACAAGAGCCCGGGCACAGAACCCGGCAGTGGCGGGTGGTGGGGCCGCTGATTGGATAATGGGGTACGGTGGGGGCGGGGCTGCCTCAGGTCTCAAGCCGGCTCCAGCAGCAGCAGCAGCCGCCGGCGCCGCCAAAAGCGAGACCCGACTTCCTGATGCAGCACCGAGGCGGCGGCCAATGCAAAGAGCGACCTCGGCCCAGCCGAACGGCTGCGCCTGGAGCCCACCGCGCCCCCTGCAGCGTGGCGGAGCGAGCCGGCCGTAGCCACCCCCGCCCGGGGCGGCACCACTCCCCGCTCTGCTTAGCCTGCGGGGGCAGAGCCGCTGTTCCCGAGCCGCGGGGGGGACTAGCAGAGGCAAAGGGCGGAACAAGGGCAGGAGAAGGCGGGAGTATTGCGGAGCGGCCCTTCCAGTCAGCTCTGAGCGGGCAGCGCCACTGCCCAGGAGAGGGAGGTGGGGTCCCTGGGCAAGGGCAAAGCCTCTGGTGCTCTGGGATCCCCCCACGGAGGCTGCTGGAGAAAAAGAGGGCTGCGCTGTGCCTGCTACAGATTCAAAACTCAGGAGTCCGTCTATCAAGACTGCTTGTTTTACAACAAAGATGATCAAACCCTTTTTATTTACCTTCAAAGTGCCCTGAGTTTGCATTTTCAAGCTTTTCGCTACAGCCACAAGAAGTGTGACCCTAAGAGCCCCTCCCTGCTCACTGACAAAGGGCCCACTCTAGTCTAAGTCATAGCAGGCCTGCCTGACACACTCACTGCTATCCCAAACACCCAGTCACGGATTCTGTGACATCCAAAGGTACGTCTACACTACGGGACTATTCCGAATTTGCATAAACCGGTTTTGTAAAACAGATTTTATAAAATCGAGTGCGCGCGGCCACACTAAACACATTAAATCGGTGGTGTGCGTCCATGGTCCGAGGCTTGCGTCGATTTCTGGAGCGTTGCACTGTGGGTAGCTATCCCGTAGCTATCCCATAGTTCCCGTAGCCTCCCCCGCCCCTTGGCATTTCCGGGTTGAGATCCCAGTGCCTGATGGGGCAAAAATCATTGTGGCGGGTGGTTCTGGGTACAGCCTCACCCCTCCCTCCCTGAGCAGCAGACAACCGTTTCGCGCCTTTTTTTGCTTGGTGAACTGTGCAGACGCCATAGCACAGCAAGCATGGACCCTGCTCAGCTCCATACCGCAATCGTGAATGTTTTAAACACCTCGCGCACTCTCGTGCAGTCTATGGTGAACCAGGACCTTCAATCCGAGGCGAGGAGGAGGCGGATACGGCAGCGCGGCGATGACAGTGATGAGGACGTAGACACAGAATTCTCTCAAACCGCGGACCCCTGCGCTTTGGAGATCCTGATGGTAATGGGGCAGATTCTATCCATTGAACGCCGATTTTGGGCCCGGGAAACAAGCACTGACTGGTGGGACCGCATTGTGTTGCAGGTGTGGGACGATTCCCAGTGGCTGCGAAACTTTTGCATGCGTAAGGGCACTTTCATGGAACTTTGTGACTTGCTTGCCCCTGCCCTGAAACGCCATAATACCAAGATGAGAGCAGCCCTCACAGTAGAGAAGCGAGTGGCGATAGCCCTGTGGAAGCTTGCAACGCCAGACAGCTACCGGTCAGTCGAGAATCAATTTGGAGGTGGAAAATCTACTGTGGGGGCTGCTGTGATGCAAGTAGCCAAAGCAATCACTAAGCTGCTGCTACGAAAGGTTGTGACTCTGGGAAACGTGCAGGCCATAGTGGATGGCTTTGCTGCACTGGGATTCCCTAACTGTGGGGGGGCGATAGATGCGACCCATATCCCTATCTTGGCACCGCAGCGCCAGGGCACCCAGTACGTAAACCGGAAGGGGTACTTTTCAATGGTGCTGCAAGCACTGGTAGATCACAAGGGACGTTTCACAAACATCCACGTGGGATGGCCAGGGAGGGTTCATGACGCTCGCGTCTTCAGAAGCATTACTCTGTTTAAACGGCTGCAGCAAGGGAATTACTTCCCAGACCAGAAAATAACAGTTGGGGATGTTGAAATGCCTGTCGTTATCCTGGGGGACCCAGCCTACCCCTTGATGCCATGGCTCGTGAAGCCATACACAGGCAGCCTGGACAGTGGTCAGGATCTGTTCAATTACAGGCTGAGCAAGTGCAGAATGGTGGTAGAATGTGCATTTGGCCGTTTAAAGGCACGCTGGTGCACATTACTGACTCGCTCAGACCTCAGCCAAACCAATGTCCCCTATGTTATTACTGCTTGCTGTATTCTCCACAATCTCTGTGAGAGTAAGGGGGAGACCTTTATGGCGGGGTGGGAGGCTGAGGCAAATCACCTGGCCGCTGATTACGCGCAGCCAGACACCAGGGAGATTAGAAGAGCACACCAGGAAGCGGTGCGCATCAGAGAAGCTTTGAAAACGAGCTTCATCAATGGCCAGGGTACAGTGTGACTGCTGTGTTTGTTGATGAACACCCAACCCCCTTGATTGACTCAGTCCCTGTAAGCAACTCCCCCTCCCCCTTCGAGTACAGCTTACTTATGCAAATAAAGTCACTCTCATTTAAAAAGCATGAATTCTTTATTGATTCATTATAAAAAGAGGGAGAGAAGTAAGGGTGTGCTTTGGGAGGAGGATAGGAGGGATGGAGAAGGCCATTAAAAAAAAATTCACAGTAACGACATCCTTCTGGTTGGGCTGTCCACGGGGGTGGAGTGGGCGGGTGCACGGAGCCTCCCCCCACGCGTTCTTACACGTCTGGGTGAGGAGGATGTGGAACATGGTGAGGGTTGAGGGTGGTCATACAGGGGCTGCAGCGGCACTCTGTGATCCTGCTGCCGTTCCTGAAGCTCCACAAGACGCCGGAGCATGTCAGTTTGATCACGCAGCAGCCCCAGAGTTGCATCCCACCACCGCTGATCTTCCTGCCGCCACTGCTGATTTTCCTGCCGGTCTTCCTGCCGCCACCTCTCATCTCGGTTGTCCCTCCTGTCCTCACGTTCATCCCTCCTGTCCTCACGTTCACTGGCCTCTTTCCTGTAATTTGATACCACGTCCTTCCACTCATTCAGATGAGCTCTTTCATTGCGTGTAACTTCCATAATATCAGAGAACATCTCATCTCGCGTCTTCTTTTTCCTCCGCCTTATCTGTGATAGCCTTTGGGATGGAGGAGGGATGGTTGAAAAATTTGCAGCTGCATGAGGGAGATAAATATTTAGAAAGATACATTTTACAGAACAATGGTTATACTCTTTCACAGTGAACAGCACTATTCACCTAGCACATGTGATTTCCCTACAAGGTCGCATTTTTCATCTTAATAGTGACTGCTTGCATCTCTGGAGTTACAGATTTCACAGACACAGGTCCAGGCATCAGAATTCAGCTTGCATGCGGCCATGGTAAGCCACTGTCTTTCGGCTTCTGTAGTGATTTACCCCTCCCCCCCCAACGCATGGCTAATACCACGCTAGCTCCCTGCTAATCAACAACCTTCCCACCCCCACCCCCACCCACTGCGTGTCTGGTAGCTTGGGGAAGATCGCCGGTGACCAAACACAGAAAAGATCATCGGCATTTCACTCCTCCCCTTCCCCCGCTTCGCTACGTGCAGGAAAGTGTTTTTTTTAAGCTGCTGCAGTCCACGAACCCAGTAGAAAAATGGTCACCCCCCTTACTTAAATTCCTGATTTTTAACCAGGTTATCCTGAACGATATCACTTTGCTGAGGATAACAGAACAAGATAAAGAGCGGATGCTTCTTGAATGCCAGCAGTCACCGGGACCATACGCTGCTATGCTTTGCCACGCAATGATACCTGATTACTTGCTACATGCATGGCGTGGTAAAGTGTCCTACCATGGTGGGCGGAACAAGGCTGCCTTGCCCAGAAACCTTCTGCAAAGGCTTCTGGAGTACCTACAGGAGCGCTTCATCAAGATGTCCCTGGAGGATTTCCTCTCAATCCCCAGACATGTTAACAAACTTTTCTAAGTAACTATACTGTCTGCAAATGCATCCCAAGTCCTCAGGGCAAATCAATCATTAAAAAAGGCTTGCTTAAAAAACAATGTTTGCTATTTGCAAAGGTACACTCACCAGAGCTCCCTTCCATGGCGTCATTGTCTGGGATAGTGGCTTGTGAGGGCTGGGAGGACGGTAATTCCGTCAGGGTGATAAAAAGCTCCTGGCTGCTGGGGTTCACGGAGTGCTGTGTGCTCTCTGCTAGGTCTTCCTCCTCTTCTTCATCTTCATCTTCCCCATCTGCATAATCCTCAGCCATGGCAGAGATTACAACCCCCACCTCGGAATCCACGATCAGGGGTGGGGTACTTGTGGCGCAGCCCCCTAAAATTGCATGCAGCTCAGCATAGAAGCGGCATGTTTTTCGACCTGCCCCGGACCTTCCGTTTGCTTCTTTGGTTTTCTGGTAGGCTTGTCTGAGCTCCTTAACTTTCACTCTGCATTGCACTGAGTCCCTGCTGTGGCCTTTATCCGTCATAGCCTTAGAAATTCTTTCAAATACTTTTTCATTTCGTCTTTTGGAACGCAGTTCTGTTAGCACTGAATCCTCTCCCCAGATAGCGATCAGATCCAGTACCTCCCGTGCAGTCCATGCTGGGGCTCTTTTACGATTCTCAGGAGACTGCATTGTTAACTGTGCTGATGAGCTATGCATGGTCACCTGTGCTGATGAGATCTCCACGCTGGGGAAGCAGGAAATGAATTTCAAAAGTTCGCGGGGCTTTTCCTGTCTACCTGGCCAGTGCATCCGAGTTCAGAATGCTGTCCAGAGCGGTCACTGGTGCACTGTGGGATACCGCCCGGAGGCCAATACCGTCGATCAGCGGCCACACTAACCCTAATCCGATATGGTAATACCGATACTAGCGTTACTCCTCTCGTTAGGGAGGAGTACAGAAACCGGTTTAAAGAGCCATTAAAATCGATATAAGGTGCCTCCTAGTGTGGACGGTTGTGTTGTTAAATCGGTTTTACGCTCCTAAAACAGATTTAAACGCCTAGTGTAGACTAGGCTTCAGACTTAAGGAGGTGGAGGGGGACTGTGCACCCTTGCTGGAGCTGGAACTAGGAGGATGCTGCAGACCCTGCCCGGCAGCTTCTGCAGCCCCAGCTGCGCAGCATCCCGAATGTGGCTGGGTGAAGGGCTGCAGCAGGAGCTGTGCGCCCCAGTCCTGGGGGCCTGGGTTTGATGGGGGTTGCAGCCAGGGCCACCTTCCATCAGGGACTGCAGCCGGGGCAGTGCAACCTAAGCTCCCAGGTTTAGGGGAGTGAAGGCAGCTGCCGGGGCTGTGTGCGCCTTAGCCCCACGGCATCCAGGGCTTGGCAGGGTCTGCAGGGAGAGCCACATTCTGCCAGGGGCTACAGCTGGGCTATGCAACCCAGCCCTGCAGCGTCCCAAGCTTGGGGGTGCAGGGCTGTAACAGGGCCTGTGCACCCCAGTCCTGAGCTTGGCGGGAACTGTGCACACTCCTCATTCCCAGGACTGTGCGCTCCTCCACCCGCAGCCAGGGCTTGGCAGGGGCTGTGCACCCATCCTGCAGCTGTGGCCAGATCTGGAGTGGGGCTGTGAATCCCAGGGGAAAGGGGGCACGGGGGGGAGAGAGAAGTGAAATTCTGGAACAGCCTTCCAAGGGGAGCAATAAGAGGGAAAAAACGTAACTGGCTTCAAGACTGAGCTTGATAAATTTATGGAGAGGATGCTCTAATGAGACTGCCTACAGTGACATGTGGCCCACGTGCAACTGCTAGCAGCAAATATCCTGCATGGTTGGAGATGGGGCACTAACTGGGGAATGTTCCCAGTTACTACAGTAAACTCTTCTGCAGGTGTCTGGCTGGCTTGCCAACATGTTCAGAGTGATTGTCCTATTTGGAGTCAGGAAGGAAATTTCCCTCAGGTCAGATTGGCAGAAGGCCTGGGGGTATTTCACCTTCTTCTGCAGCACAGACAGAGGTGAAAGCAAGCCGGTTTGGTGTACCGGCAAGAGCTAGTACGCCATACTGGACTGGCTTCCTCAGGCAGCAATTTAAAGGGTCCTTTAAATTGCTGCCAGAACCCCGGTACTGGCGCCCCTGGGTACAGGGCTGCCTCCAGGGTTTTTGCCGCCCCAAGCGGCAGGGGGGGACAATTGGGGGGGGGGGGGGGAAGCGCCAAGATTGTGGTCGGCAGCACTTTGGCAGCAGCTCCCCGGCGCCGCTTTCTTCTTTGGCGGCAGGCCCTTTGAAGGACCCTCTGCCGAATTGCCGCCAAAGAGCCAGACGTGCCGCCCCTTCCCCTTGGCCACCCCAAGCACCTGCTTGCTGTGCAGGTGCCTGGAGCCGGCCCTGCCTAGGTAGCAGAGGTGGCCGGGATCCCCGGGGATCCAGTGGCAATTAAGGGCCTGGGGCTCTGCTGCAGTAGCAGTGGCTGGGAGCCCCTGGCCCTTCAAATCACCACAGGAGCCCTGCTGCCACTATCCCAGGGCTCCAGCAGCGGGTCTCGGGTGGCGATTTAAAGGGCCCAGGGTGATAGCAGCGGCAGCGCCCCGGGCCCTTTAAATTGCCGTCCAAGCCCCGCTGCCAGAGCCCTGGGGTAGTGGCAACGGGGCTCCAGTCACCACTACCACCCCAGGCCCTTTAAATCTCTGCCAGCTCCAGCAGCAGGGCTCACGTGGCTCCGGCCACCACTACCACCTTGGGCCCTTTAGATTGCCACCAGAGCCCCACTGCTGGAGCTGGCAGAGACTTAAAGGACCCGGGGCAGTAATGGTGGCCGGAGACCCGTGCCCTTTAAATTGACGCTAAAGCCCTGCTGCAGTGGCAGCAGCAGGGACCCCCGGAGCTCTGTCAGCAATTTAAAGGGCCTGGGACTCTGCTGTGGTAGTGGCAGCCGGAGCACTGGGCCCTATTAATGGCCCCAGGGCTCCCAGTTGCCTCTACAGCTGGTAGCTCTGATAGTGATTTAAATGGCCCGGGGCTCCCAGCTGCCACTACTGCAGCCAGAGCCCTGCCTCTTCTGGTTGAGGCCACGCCCCCTGCTCAGGACTCTGGAGTACCGGTAAGTCCTTTAAGTTACTTTCACCTGTGAGCATGGGGCACAGTGATTTCCCTACACCCCCCCTGAATTTTCCCAACACCCCCACAGTTTTGTGAGCTAGTTACATACCAATTTAGTGACTGTTTGGAAATCTGAATTTAAACTGAAACATTAATACACACTTTAAAAGCGTATACAGTGTATGATAAAATGTGTATCTGAAAAAGTATAATAGATTTGAAAAGTATGAACATAGAGTAGCTTCCTTGCTTCCTTATACAGCTGTTTTTTATGATGTCAGTGCATTCGTTTTGGTGATGTTGGCCAACCTAATAATTTCAAATGATGATTTGTAAGCAAAGTCTAAATGAGTTCTCCCTGACAGCTAGTGATGAGCTGGTGGCTAAGGCTTCAGGGCCAGATTATATTTACATTCACACCTAATTTACCTAGGTATCCAGCAAACAGAGCTGTGTTGTCCAAGTGATAGATTTTGGCAGGGGTTGGGTTACAAACCACTTGAATGTGGGGGGAAGGGGGGGATGAAATGTTGTTGTTGTTGTTGTTGTATGAGTAAAGGGCAGTAGAACTGTACTTAGTCTGTGATGATTTGAAGGCATCAAGAGAGAGGGTGGGGACCTGTCCCTCTCCACTGTTTAAAGACAGAGCTGATTAGGCTCCATAGATAGTCTTTTGTTCTGTTAAGTGACCACTGCAGCTGAAATCACTGACAATCAGGTCTAAGTGCTTAGTCCTGTTGTGGGGACAGTGTTCCTGGGGGTACAGTATTTTTGTGTAAGAGACAGCCCAGACTGCACTAGCAGCGAGGTTCCCGCACTGAGAGCTTAGCTGAAATCACTGAGAGCTGGTGGAACTTCAAGAGACTAACACAGAGGTCACAGTGGTAGGTGACAACAGAAGGTGACTGTGCAGGGCCATTGGCAACAGAGCAGTGGAGTGAACGGTGGCACAACGAACAGCTGTGGCCAGAGCGAACTGTGCCTTTTTGTCCCCCACCTGGAAGGTGTACTCACGTGAAAGCACCTCTGAACTCTGAGTCTCCACTGACCAAGGACAACACCGGTGAGTGGAGTGCGGTGGAGGGAAAAGTGAGGGGCACATTAAATAAACATTTGTTTGTTGGACTATATTTTAGTCACTTTGCTCCAGAATGCTAGATTTGTGACTGGGAATGGAAACTTATATAAATATGTTTCCCAGTAGGCCAAGATTTTTAAAATGCAGTATTTGCCAAGGTTGTTATCCCACATTGTTGCTATCTTGGGAGGTCATTATGTTGGGGAGTTTCTGTACTAAACATTTTTATTATTGTCATAAACAGATAGTTAAGGGTTAAGGTCTCTTTTACCTGTAAAGGATTAACATGCAGTACCTGATGACCACCTGACCAGAGGACCAATCAGAGACAAGATAATTTCAAATCTCTGTGGAGGGAAGCCTTTGTCTGTGTTCTTTGTGTAAGTGTTTGTTCTCTTTTTGGATCTAAGAGAGGCCAGACATGTCTCCAAGTTCTCCTGGAGTAGTTCCTACTATTCAATAGTGAGTATTAATTAGAAAGGCGGATTAGTCTTAATTTGATTTCTACATTTGCAATTGTGTGTTTGCAGAAGGAAATTCTTTATTCCTGTTTGCTGTTACTTTGCTTTTACTGAGAAAGAAAGGAGGGGGGATTCTCTCCAGAGATTGATAAGTTTAGACCCTGTATATTGTTCCATTTTGGTTACAGAGACAGTGACTTTCTTTTTATTCTTTAATAAATTCTTTTCTATTAAGGACTTGGTTGACCTTTCCTTGGGTGGATTCTCAGGGAAAGGGGAGGAGGGAAGCATCCCTCTGTAGTGGATCCCGGTATCTCTCCTAGGAAAAGGGAGGGGGGAGGAAACAGGGGGGAATGGTTTATTTCTCCTGGGTGTAAGAACTCCATGAATTTGGGGCTCTTGGGATCCCCAAGGATTTTGGGGAAGGACTGTGTCCCAATCCACGTACCTGATTGGGTGGTGGCAGCTTTTACTAGATCTAAACTAGGATTTTAGTTTAGAGGGAAACCAGTGCAGGTCCCCATTTTGGAACCCAACAGCTCTAAGTGGGGGTGAGACCTATGACAATTATAATTAATTTTTACATAAGAATGGTCATACTGGGTCAGACCTATGGTCCATATAGCCTAGTACCCTGTGTTACAACAGTGGTCAAGGCCAGGTTCTTCAGAGAGAATGAATAGAACAGGGAATCATCAAGTGATCCATCCCCTGTTGCCCATTCCCAGCTTCTGGCAAACAAGCTAGGGCCACTTAGAGCATGGCGTTGCATCCCTCTCATCCTGGCTAATAGCCACAGATGGACCTATTCTCCAGGAATTTATCTAGTTCTTTTTAAAATCCTGTTATAGTTTTGGTCTTCATAGCATCCCCTGGCAAAGAGTTCCCTGGGTTGACTTTATATTGTGTGAAGAAATACTTCCTTTTGTTTTTTTTAAATCTGCTGCCTATTAATTTCATTGGGTGACTGCTAGTTCTTGTGTTATGTGAAGGATTAAATAAAATTTCCTTATTCACTTTCTTCGCACCAGTCAAGATTTTGTAAACCTCTATCATATCCCCATTAGTCATCTCTTTTCTAAGCTGAAAATTCCCAGTCACTTTAATCTCTCCTCCTGTTTCATACCTCTCATCATTTTAGTTGCCCATCTCTGTACCTTTTCCAATTCCAATATATATATTTTTAGGATGGGTGACCAGATCTACACACACTATTCAAGGTGTGCATGTACCATGGATTTATATAGACGCAATATGATATTTTCTGTCTTATTATCTATCCCTTTCTTAAATGATTCCCAACATTGTTTGCTTTTGTGACTGTTGCTGCACATGGGGTGGATGTTTTCAGAGAACTATCCACAATGACTCCAAGATTTCTTCCTTGAGTGTTAACAGCTAATTCAGATACTATCATTTTCTATATATAGTTGAGATTGTTTTCCAATGTACATTACTTTGCATTTATCAACATTGAATTTAATTTGCCATTTTGTTGCCCAGTCACCCAGTTTTATGAGATCCCTTTGTAATTCTTCGCAGTCTGCCTGGGACTTCCCTATCTTGAATAGTTTTGTATCATCTGCAAATTTTGCCACCTCACTGTTTACCCATTTTTCCAGATCATTTATGAATATGTTGAACAGCGCTGGTCCCAGTACCGTCTCCTCAGAGATACCACTATTTATCTCTCTCCATTCTGAAAACTGATAATTTATTGCTACCCTTTGTTTCCCATCTTTTAACCAGTTACTGATCCATGAGAGGACTTTCCTCTTACCCCATGATGGCTTACTTTTCAAAAGTCAAATTAAATATTTTTTAATGTATATTTTTTTAGAAATCTAGACCTATGTGTTTTGGTGTAACTTGCATTATTCTTATGTTAAATTTGCATAATCCTAACAAAACATTTACTTTATTCATATCTTTTATATATCTCATTGGTCCTGACACCCCCCCTGTAAATTCGAACCCCCCCCCCCCAATTTCAATTCCTGGGGAAACCACTGATGGGGCACTTCCTGGTTTAAAGTAAAATAAATGGTGGATTCTCCTGAAGTCTTTAAGTCACGATCTGAGGACTTCAGTAAGTCAACCAGAGGTCATGGGTCTATGCCAGTAGGCAAGATTCTGTGGCCTGCAATGTGCATGAGGTCAGACTAGATTATAACAATGGTCCCTTTTGGTCGTAAAGTCTATGAGTCTATCTTAGGAGCCAGGAAGATTTAAATACAATGGCCTTTGGAAAATATAAGGGGGAGCAAAGACATTTTTCTAGTTATCTGTCACTTAAACAAAAGGGGACAGGGATTTTTGATTCCTGTGAAAGTTGGATCCCAGGGCACAGAGGGTTAGAGCTGCTGATCACTCGATGTAAGTGAGAAAACTGCTTAGGCAATGATTATACCTTGCTAAAATTAAATTTTCGGCACTAGAAAGTGTGCTTTGTTTGGTTATAACCACATTTGTCTCTCTCTTGATTAATATCACTTAAATATCCACTCTTCGTTAACAATAAAGTTATTTTTATGGCAAACCACCTCAGTGCTGTTAGATTGAAGTAAAGTGTGAGTCTTCAGCTAAACAGGCTGATGTGTTATCGGTCTCTTTGGAAACAGCAAACAATTTCTGTGAGCATACAGTGAGAGGGACTGGACACTACACTGATGTTTACCTGCAAATCACGATTAAGACTGGCAGAGTTTTGAGGAGTTTGGAGTTGAAATTGACAGATTGGTGCGGCAGGGAGCAGACGCACAGCCTAATCTGCAAAGCTCACTCTTGCTAAGGCTGAGGGGTAATACAGGGGCTTAGAGGTGTTGGAGGCCCTGAGGGGAGTTTTTTCTATTTGCCTTTAAGGTACCCTTGGCTCAATTTTCAGGTTTTTCACTACAACCACAGGAGTTAGAAATTTCCTTGTGTTATTATTTAAAAAAGATAAATCCCTTATCTTACTGTATGATTAAAGACCTTTTATATCACTCTTGTATTCTGAACAAGACTTATGGAAGCTATATGTCATGTAAGGTATCAATGGAAGAGTTATGATTTGCTAAGTAGGATTACCCTGATTAAATCTGTGCATCATCTTTGTATCCAAAGTATGAATATCAGTTATACACTTGTATCTAAAACATGGGTCGTATTCCTCGGTAATACCCCCTCAGATAGATTTGCATCAGGGCTAGACAGCTACATGTTGATGGCCCAATCAAGGACACTCCACTCTAACAAAGGGGCCTTTGAAGAAATTCATCCCCTCCAGATGGCTCCTTGCTGTCTGAGGCATCCTCAGGAAGAGCTAATGGCAAACCCCTGGACCCCATTTTGGGCCAGTAACTTTACACATATGGGGGCTGTGGGGTTCATTTAGTGACAGTACATTTCCAAGGCACATAGAGGGTATAAATGACCTCTGAGACACC
The DNA here is from genome assembly GCF_016161935.1 of Mauremys reevesii. Taxonomy (NCBI): domain Eukaryota; kingdom Metazoa; phylum Chordata; order Testudines; family Geoemydidae; genus Mauremys; species Mauremys reevesii. The sequence continues at coordinate 168,789,450 of NC_052624.1, read as the reverse complement.
TCCATTTGCCTCTTTCCTGCTCTAATTCCCTGGACTGTGGGCTTACAATAAAAAAAAGAGCATCTTGAACTATGGACTGAGGACCGTCCAATCTTTTGAAAGCTACCAGAGAGACTTTACAAGACAGTAGTCTAGTCCATCACTGCTACAAACCTGATATACATACAAATGATTACTAAGTCCTTATACGCTCTATTAGCCATTTATAACTTTATCAGTAAACTTTTAGTTAGTTTATTAAGGATTGGCTGACTGTGATATTTGGGTAAGATCCAAGATTCAGATTGACCTGGAAGTATGTATCTGATCCTTTGGGATTAGAAAGAACCTAACATATGATTAAATGGGTTTTCAATATTCTCTCACTATATTAGATTGGGATGCCTGGCTGGGAGTCAAAGGCTGTAATGCCTAAAAGGGACATGTTTGGTTTTGGTGAATCTAAATTATAGAATAAACCACCATGGGGGAGGGGGAGAGAGAGGGAGGAGGAGAATTGTCTGCCCTGAGTGTGGCATTCTCAGTGTGGCCCATCCCAGGACCTTGGTCATAATCTTCACCTAGTCCAGGAGCTTTAAAAAGACACCAGATACTCATGCAATTTTATTGGAAGTTGTGTGAGTTAGCCACACTGGATCATTAGGGTGTGAAAGTGGCTATTATGTTTGTTTTATCATAAACACCATGATCTGTTGATCAGAGATTTGTGAGGAATTCAATGAGATGCTTTGGAATTCCCATGTTTACCAGTATCCTCCAAAGACAGTCATGTCAGATAGTATCAAATGCTTTTGAGTAATCAATTAAGTTTATAATTGTCAAACGATCTAGAGTGGCTCATGATGGAGAATGCCAACCTCAAAGCAGGCTTAAACAGGGCACAAACTGCAGACTGGTGGTGTGTTCTATACTTTGTTGCTGAAATCTAACCCCTTAAGCACTATGACAGGTTTAACATGGAGTCACAGACAGTGCCCTGGGGTACTCATTCTATCTTGCCACCTAGGCAAACTTGCCTTGGTGATAGATGGTTCCCTACACCAAAGTAATCATCATTATTCTGGTTACTCCCAGTCCTAAAGGACCAGTCTCTTACCCCAGGTCAGTTGTACCTTAGATCTCTCACCAGACAACACTTGTAGCCAATATTATAATAAACTAAAGATTTATGAATTAAGTAAAGGAAATGAGAGTTCTTTACAACGTTAAAGCAGGTAAACATATGCACACATATGAGTTACAGTCTTAGGTTTCAAAAAGTAATAGAAAGCTTGCACATCACAGCAGTTTCTATGTCCTTTATAGTTAACCCAAGCTCGGCAGTTTAGGGATCCCTTGCTTATGCTTAGAACGATTACCCTCTCCAAATTCCAAACAACATAGTGATGCAGTTCCTTCTGGTCAGGGATTTGTATTCCCTTCCCCCTGAGTTCAAAGTGATGGAACAAGTATTGGTGCTTATCTCCTGTTCGTGGGTATGGGGAAGGCAAACAAAGTCTTTGTTCTTTGATGTTTCACAATGGCTCATTTGATTTTTAAAGGTCTTCTTCTGTGTAGGACCAGCACTTTATAGTAATTAATGCTTCTTTCCTGTTTGTGAGTTACATATTTACAGAGATTTGCAATACAAAGGCTCAATATAACTTTGTACCATGGGCTACAAATGTTATAAGTGAGATCAATACATGCAGCATCCTACAAGCATTTCATCAAGTCTAAATGCTAAATGTATATTTATCAACTTAACATCTATTTTAACAATGTTAACACACAGGGAAGCCAAAGTGGTTTCCAGTTTTGCATTTGCCAGTGTTCAGTGAGGCCTACGGACATTGACATGAGCAGGCATCTGGTCTGATAGCATCACAATGATCAATGGGTAACTGTACTCTCTGGGTTTTTCAGTGATGTAATGGATGGTCGCAGTTTGGTCACACATGCCTTGGACTTCTCGGAAACCAGCTTGCTACGGTGGTAATTGCTTCTATCCTTTATTTCATGCTATCCTAGGTTCCGTAGAGCAGAATTTTGCTCACATGTGGTATAAGGGAGATGGTACAATAGTAACTACACTGTGTTAAGTCTCCCTTCTTTGGTAAGGAAAGAAAAATTCCCTTCATCCAGTCTTCTGGCTAATTTCTAGTCATCAGTACAAATTTGACGTAAGATCAGTACCATATTTGCCATTTGCTTTTAACAATTGCAGACAAGTTATCTATCCCTGTGCTTTTCCAGGCTTCATTTTCATAAAAGTATACACCACTTCCTCTCACAGGATTGATGGCTCTAGCTCTGTACTTTCTTTCCTGTGATCCTGTATTACAAGTGGCTTTGATGAGACATACAGATTGGCACAGTAATCTCTCCACCCATGTTTAAAATTAATCACCCTCAGTGATCTTTTATTATGTTTGATCACAGGGAAAACCTTTTGGTAAGTCTGACCACTGTGAGCAGACCTTTTGTATTATTATGGTCTTCACAATTCTCAAGTTCCATGCATTTTGCCTTTATATAGTCACTCATCTGGTCTAGTCTGCTTTTGAATCAGTCTGTTCAGTTCCCTACATTCTTCCATCTCCAAGCTAATCTCTTTCACTCAGTGTCATTTTTGTGCCAGCTCAAACACCTTCTCAGTTAACCATGATGTGGTCCACCACTTACTTTTTGGAATGTGTGCTTTGGCAGTTTTAAGCATAATAGTTTTTCTATTATTCCAAAATTCGTTGGGGTTATTCTTTCACCTGTGCCAATGCCTCAAACCCATTCTGGACAAAATGCTTTTAAATTTTTGTTGATTCTGAACAAGTCCAAATGCAGTGGATCTGTCAAACATCTTTTTACGTTTTAATTTTATGGCCAATGGACGAAGACTGAGTGCAGACTGTGGGTCAGACCATCAGCTGTTAGCCTTAAACATACAATATCATCATGAGTCTCATAACAAGCTGTGGGGTTTTTTTTAAGCCCCAGTTGCTGGAATCAAGAAATTGCATGAGAATTGCAGTTGGTTTTGTTTAAATTTCTAGCCCTCATAGTTGCGGGAAAAAAGTTTTAACTCACAACCTAAAGGTCCAGAAACCAAAAGGCAAATAAAAAATAACCCCAAATAAAAATTATGATTTTTAATCCAGACTTGTAATTTTTGAATGCTGGTGGTTGGCAACACTGATTATAATTATTGAAATGTGAACCAGAGATTAAGTGACTTGGCCACACAACCAGTCTGTGACACAGCCAAAAAAAAAAAACCAAACAAAAAACACACCCAGTCTATACTTAGATCTTTAGCCTTTGTCCAGTTAGCAGAGATGTATTAGGGGTTTACAGGTTAGAACTCCAGCCTCTTGAATACCACCCAGAAACTTACTGGAGCTAGTTCAAACCCCAGGGCAGTGGCATAATGTGATCCAAACATGCAATTCACTTATTAGTTTCAATTTCTGTATGGTCCTGAAGTGTAACCCCACACATAGCACATTACACAAAAAATATAAATCTTATTGGGTAATTTTGGCAAGGTCCTCATTGAAAAGAAGTCACTTTTCTCCAGGTGCAAATAGGGAGTGGGGGGAGGGAAAGAAAAAAAAGGGGGGGGGGTTCTTTGCCACAGCCATTGACAGACAGCTAGGTGTAGTCCAAGATCAATACACTGTGCAAGTTATGCATATGTTTTTACAAATGGTTTAGAGCAGTGGTTCTCAACTTTTCCAGACTACTGCATCCCTGAAGCCCGAGTCCCACCACCCAGGGCTGAAGCATGCAACTTAGCTTCATGGGAGTCCCTGTTGCAGGGAGCTCCAGGCATTTGCTCTGCTTGCCACCTCCTAATATCAGCCCTGCACTTACAACCCCCCTAAATCCATACCATGCCCCCTGAGGGGGGGTTGCAACCCCCAGTTTGAGAAACACTGATCTAGATGAGTTGACACACACCCTGGAAGACCTCTGCGTATCTCCAGGAATACACAACCCCCTGGTTGAGAACCACTGGTTTAGAGGCATCCATGAAAGAATGGGTACTGTAGTAAACCATTTCCCCAGCATGGCATTGGGGCATTTAGGTGGCACCCCCAGCAAAAAAATAAATAAAAAACCAACCCACCACACAAAAAACACCCCACGATCTTGCCTACTTCTGGTCGATAGTGATTCTTTACCACTGTAAGGTGTTGCCTGAATTAGAATTTGCAATACTTATGACAGTGCTTGTTGTTAAGAATGTGGGTCTCCCATTCACCCAGACAATGGGATAGTTGACAGGGGAAGAGCTATTATTACTGTTCAGTGTTATGCTGAATATGCAGTATACTCATAGATGGTGGTTAGAATCCCATAATATGTTAAGGGGCAGATCTGCAAGAGTACTTAATGGATTTAAGAGCCCACTCCCTTTCAGTAGGACTTGTGCTCTAAAATCCCATAGATTTGCAAATCTCCCCATAAAACATCAGCCAAAGTGCTTAAAGTCATCCTCTCTCCCCCTGTCGTTTTCCATTGGATACAATGTTCTTCTTTCCTTTCCATCGTGTGCTACTGTGTACCATTGCTTTACACTCTTACTCAGTTGCCACACACCATCGCAATACTAGGAACTGTTGTGACAATTGGGCCTACGAATTTACCCTAATTATGACCTCAACTGTCAGGAGTGAGTGAAAGTTCATAAAGTGTCACAATAACCTATAACAATGTTGATGGAAAAAGGTGCAAAAGGAAGACAGACTGAGTTAGTCCAAACAAAACGGCTTATGGTGGCTATAACTCAAGGACTATGTTACGATCATGCCTCGTAAACAAGAAAAATGTAGGACTGGAAATCAATGAACCAAAGTTGGTGTGTTGGAAATTAGCCTATCCCCTCATTATTTTGTTCACCAATTAGGTCTATTTCACCTTTCACTCCCTTTTGGGGTTCTTAAAGGTAAAATACATTTAGAGGCAAACTAGCAGAAGAAGCAGTGTAGCGAGGTGATGGGATACCCCACAACCCCGCTGAGGGACAAATCTCTGCTGACGCCCCTCAGAGGTCATGGCGCAGACAGGGGCGGCTCTACAAATTTGGCCGCCCCAAGCAGTCATGCCCCGAGCGCCCCGGAGCGCGGGGACAGCGACCTGCCGCTGGGCGGACATGACGGGGTCCGCTGGTCGCGGCTCAGCTCTCTCTCCTGCAGCTGCGGGCTGCGCTCGCGGCGGGGCGCTCCGGAGCTGTTGAGAGCTGCCGCCTGCGCCTGCGCCAGGCCAGCAGCGGAGCCGCTGGGCGCGCAACCGGCGCTCTCGCGCTCATGGGTCCGTCCGGGGCGCGGTCTCCCGCAGGCATGACTGGGCGGCAGGCGGCAGCCCAGGCGCCGCCCGCCCCCCCCCCCCCCCCCCCCGCCGCGCCCCAGGCAGGTGCTTGCCCGGGAGGGCCGCTAGGAGCAGACCTGGAAATATAAAAGCTCACCGGCAGAGCTCAGTTGAGACCGAGCCGCCGCAGAGACCAGACGTCTGCGGCCGAGCTCCCTCGGGGGAGACAGCAGAAGGCCGCGGCTGGCCTGCGGTCGCACCGGGCTGGCCGAGCCTACCCCTCGCTCGTTACCCTGAGGAGGACTGGCGGAGCCTAGCCCGCTTCAGCTACCCCGAGGAGGAGCCGGGCCTGCCTCTTGCCCGCTACCCCGAGGAGGAGCCGGGCCTGCCATCCGCTACTTACCCAGAGGAACTGATGGTGTTTGAGACCGCCGGCGATGCTACCATGACTCAGGTACCCTTTTCCCTGGCCTGGAGAGGCTAGGACTGCCTGATATTTAACTACTGACTCAGCCCCTGCCTAAAGGCCTGAGTCCCTGACTATTTGCTTGCTGCCCCGCCCTGACCCAGGGCTTGGGCTGACATTTGACTATTGACTCAGCCCCCGCTCCAAGGGCCTGAGCCCCTAACCGAGTGTGTGTTATCCCCCACGGCTGCAGAGTCAACGGCCGGTGAACCGTAGCGAGGCGGTGGGATACCCCACAGCCCCACTGAGGGACGAACCGTGGCAAAGCCGCACCACAAGCAGCTATCTTCCAACCACCGCTGCATTGAGTTTTACCATCATGGCTGTCACCTTCACGATCTCCTGGGACTGCGGGATCTACCTTAATACTGTTGGGCCTTCAGTGTCCTGGGAGATGTTCTGACCAGACCAGGCCAAAAGAAGGATCCAGATGATGTCTCCATCTCCATCAGCTTTGGCTGAATCCCCAACACCACCAGGTATGTGAAACTGTCTCACATTCACCCCATGTGTCCATTTCCCTCCCCACCTTATTTCTTCTATTTCCTATGCCTCTCCTTTTGCCTGCTATCTAATAAGAGTCTGGATTAGCCAGGGGCGGCTCTGTTTTTTGCCACCCCAAGCATGGCTGGTCACACGGATTCGGTGGCATTTCTGCAGGTGATCTGCTGGTCCCGCGCCTTTGGCATACCCGCCGCCAAATTGCTGCTGAAGCCGCCTCCCGCAGGCATGCCACTGAAGGCTGCCTGACTGCCGCCCTTTACGGTGACTGGCATTCAGCCCCCTGCGGCTTGCCACCCCAGGCATGCGCTTGCTGCGCTGGTGCCTGGAGCCGCCCCTGGGCTTAGCCAGTCAAGACTATGTATTTTGCAGCACTGCTCTAAGCCTGTGACCAGAGAAGCAACTAAAAGCAATGCCCTAAACCACCCAACAATGGTGAAAAGTTTGCCAGTTCTCAGTGTCTGATATGACAGTGTACTGTGCCTGTGTTTTTTCCAGAAGTGAGATATCTAGAGAAAATCAATACCAGAAACAGAAGCTGCATTTGCTATCTTTACTGTTCTTTTCTCTCCCCTCTTTGTCTTGTCTTTTAGAAAAATGGGATCAGACTTCAACAGATCCAGCCCATCTCAACAAACTTTCATAGATTCATACATTTTAACCCAAAAAGGAAGGTTATTACCATCTAAAATAGTGTCAAATAAAGGGCTTTTCAGTCTTTAAGGGAACCCCCCCCCCCAACTCTCTACCAGTGTTCCCTCTAATTTTTTTAGATCTATGTGCGGAATGATTTTTTTAATCTGCACCTTCATATTGGTGCACACAACAAAATTCATGTAACGGGGGTGGGGTCGATGGTTTTGGTGGGTTGGAGGGGGCTCAGGGCTGGGGCAGAGGGTTGGGTGTGGGCTCTGGCTGGGTATGCGGATGAGGGGCTTGGGGCTGTGGCAGAAGGTGGGGTGGGCTCTGGGGTGGGCCAGGGATGAGGAGTTTGGGGTACAGGCTGCCCCAGGGCTGCAGCAGTTTGGTGCTAGGGGAGGGGCGCCTTTCCCTGCCACAGCAGGTCCGCACTGGGGCTGTCAGGGAGGGGCACCTCTCCCTGCCATGGCCCTGAGCTCCTGCACTGGGCTTAACAGGCAGCCACGCAGCTTAGAGGGAACTTAGCTCTCTACAGCTAAAGGGAAGAAGGGATGTTGATAAAATGAAAGCCTTATTTAATATGTTACAACATTTGAAATGTAACTTTTTCTCTTTTCTGCATTTTTAATAAAAGGTTAAGATTTTTAATGGTGCATTTTCCATGGTGTAAAGCAGGCTGAGGTCTCTGTATACCGAACCCTGATCTTTGTTTAACACTGTTTAATGTTGGCTAGTGAAAGGGTCATGTTAACTCCTTTGACTCATTGGGCCCATATATTCCATCTAAATTAATACAGGAATTGTGTGCACTGTTGTATCTGGCTTGTAAAGCAATAGGGGATGAAATATTATATATAGGATTATATTATATATAATTGAATATACTTCCCCAATTCCAGTGCATCCTTCCATTAGCAATCAGTTCAATGGTTATTTTTTATAATTCTGAGAATTAGCACACAAAGTTACACTCAAAATTAGCTATTCTTTCCTCCTCTAATCAGATTTGTGCAGCACCAGTGTTTTTTTTTTTTTTTTTAAAACACCGAATACGTCAACGTCTCCATTTTGGCCAGCTGAAATCACAATCTATATTAAATTCACCAGAACTGCATCTTTGAAGAGAGTTTAATGGCTCTCCATTTGATACTGAGTACACAGTCAATCAATTGCACCTCTAGCAAAAGGTTGTGGCAGGTATATCTGTAGCATTTTGGGGCACACCTGTGGTTTTTATTGCCCCTTTCCCAATATAGCTAATTCTTGTCCATCATAAACACACCACTATACACAGGGCCAGCCCGAGGATTAATACAATGATTCATTGGAATATACCTCAAATTTAAGACTACTTTTATATAAGTGAGTGGATGCATATGAAGGGTTAAATTAGGAGATTTTTAGGTATCTTCTCTGCCCCTCCCTGCTGCCCTTTTTGGGGAGAAGGGGTAGCAATTGTTATCACCATCACAACATATAGCAGTGAGACATATAGCAGAGCAACTTACCAAGAAAGATACACAAAATCTGGATGCATTTCATCTGAGAAGACTATTGTGAATAACATATAGCGATAGGAAGATAAATGAAGAAGTCAGAAAAATTACTAGTCAAGGCACCCTCTCACAAATTATCCACAAAAGAGGAGATCAGTGGCTGGGACATGTGCTGAGAATGGAAAAAGAATGCTTACCAAATACCGCCCTTGAACGGAAGCCAGAAAATGCAAGAAGAAAGAGCGGAAGACCACGAACAACATGGAAATGAACAGTTCTGAATTACATCAAGCACCTCAACATGAAATGGGAAGATTTGGAGAGAAGGGCAGTTGACAGGCAAGGATGACAAATGCGGGTAGCCCAATATGCAGCAAAGTATGGGATGTACGAAGGTCTCTGCCCCCCCACATCTTCTGTTGCAGACCTGGAGCCCAGCTGCATGTGTGGGGATATTGGCCCAGATTCACAAAGGGACTTTGGCACCTACATCCCAGGCCCTCATTGTGCTACAGCAGAACCGCTTCACTGGGCCAGAGAGAGAACAATTTGGTGGCCTAGTGGTTAGGGCACCTACTTGGGAGGTGGGAGACTGAGGGTCCTGTCCCTCTGCCCCATGACTCCTTATTTATATACAGGGCAACAATGTCAACAGAAGAGAGATTGAGGAACCCCCACATCAGAATGTCCCATTACTCAGTGGTTACAGCACTCTGAGAGGTGGGAGACCCCCCCCTATGCAAATATTCTCTCTCAGGCAGAGGGGGGGACCTTAACCTTGGTCCCTTACATCCCAGGGGAATGTTCTAATCAGTGGGCTAAAAGTTGTAAGGTGGGTCCCACAGCCATTGTGTGTGGAGCTAGGTGCCTGCCTAACTCATTCTCACGAGCAGCAGCTTGGGAATCTAGTCAACTGACTCCAGGAGACCAGTTTCTGTTTGTGAGACACTAGCAGAGACAGGTGCCTCCCTACAGCCTAGATTTAGGAATCTCTCTCTCTGAGAGGGCTTAGGATACACCCCTCTCATCAGCATCTCCCACTAGGGTGACCAGACATCCCCATTTTATCAGGACTGTCCCGATATTTGCTTGTTTGTCCCATGTCCCAACTGATGTTCGGTTGGGACACTGGACAAACAAGCAATTTTGCCCTCTGCTCCCGTGCACAGGTGGAGCCCGAAGGGGCTTGCGCCCTCTCCTTCCTCCATTGGATCTCTCCCCAAATCCCTGCCTCTTCCCCAAGCACGCTACATTCCTCCTCCCTCCCAGGCTTGCACCGCCGATCAGCTGTATGGGGATCAAGCACTGGAGGGAGGCCTGGGGGATGCAGGGAAGTGTGGGGTGAGTGAGTCTGGCCTGGCCCCGGGCGCAGGCAGGAGGGCAGGGTGGTAAAGAAGAGAGCAACAATATTAACTCCACAGTATGTGATAAATAAAAAAAAAGTTTCAAAAGGGCTTCCTGAGTCAGACAGCTGTGAACAGAATGGAAACCGTGAAACAAAAAGAGTAGAGAAAGAATTTTGTATATATGAGAACCCTAGCTTAGTCAAGAAAGCCCTCTACCAACATGCAGTACCGTAACAAAGGCGAGGCAAGTGAGGCACTTGCCTCGGGCATGCAAAACTGAGGAGCGCAGAAAAAAAAAAATGACATCAGTGTGTTTGTCTGCAGACACAACAACCATCATTCGAGTAATCCAGTTCTAGTATTCCCAGTGAGCACACGTTTACTATATATTAGGACTTCTTGGATCCATTTAAGACCCACCAAATGGTAAGTGCCTTTGTTTATCATTCCTTATTTCTTATGGAGATCAAAGATCGGGAATCTGCAACCTCTATAACATTAATTTTGTTTAATGTTTAGACAAATGTAATAAAAATTAAAAATATATAAATGTATTCCAGTCTATTGAACAAGACCCTGCATTATGAATAGTAGGAATTCTAAACATCCGAGTACCGTAAACGATGAAAACATGCTACAGTAGAAAATGAAAAAATGACAATGGGGAAAAAGACTAGTGAAAAATACATCAAATTATGGGAATACGCCAATAGCTGATGTCTGACATCATATGTTTAGCACCGCTATCTAATAGTAACAATGAGAATTATACAACTTCAGAAATTATTGTTGCTATCAACCAGCAATTGGATCGTGAGATTACAACTTCACCTTCGGTATCGATTACTGACAATGATGAGACACTGGACACTTTCAATATCATGACTAAAACTAATGTGAACGGCCGCAATCAGCAACATAATTCCGCCTCAAGGCAAATCATTGAAATCAATTTTAATGATCCACCATCTTAGCCCTGTATAAACGATAAAATAAGATGTCACCTTATTGAACATGGACCTGACCAGGGAAAATCTGCAGATTTCCATGAATCAACATCGGAAGATGGAAGAAAATTTTCAGGAGACTGGTTTTTTAGAAAGCTTTTTAATGGTGAAACCGTAGAGCGTAATGGCTTATTTACTCGGAAACCAGTAAATCCATTTCCCCCCCACCCATGCACGTTATTCAATCAGCGCTCTACCAAACCTGATATTGCAAATCAGAAAGTAGGATTTAATGATTGGAAAAATTTAAAAACATGAACATGAAAATTTGACCAACCATCGGTGAAAATTTCTGTAAATGGAAATCCTTACAAAAGAGATTAGTAAGCAGAGAATGTGTCAATAATGCACTACAAAAAGCTATTGAAAGTGATAAACAAAAATGGAGACAAATTTTAAAAATAATTCTTGATGCCGTGATGTTTTGCGCCAAAAACCAATTTACCACTTAGAGCAGTGGTCTCCAAATTTTTGATTGCATACCCCTATCAGTAAAAAATTATATACATGTACTACTATACTAACATATTATGTACATTATAAAAAAGGTTGAGATAAAGATGAAATAAATATTTTTAAAAGATTTGTATTGTATTTTATTAATGGAACAAAAAACCTTTTTGTTCTCACAAAAATGTATTAATATTTTTTAGTGAGAGAATGTGATTGAATATGCTTCATTATTTCTGAAAATCTTGATTTAACTCTGTGACACAGCGATTCGAAGGTCTGGGTTAGGGTGCGGGAGGGGGCTCAGGGTGGAGTGCAGGTCTGGGAGGGAGTTAAGGTGTGGGAAGGCTGTCAGGGTGGGGGTGCAGGAGGAGACTCAGGGCTGGGGCAGGCAGGAGGTGCACAGCACTTACCTGGGGCAGCTCCTGTTTGGTGCAGGGGGTGTGCAGGTGGCTTTGCACAGCACATCACTGCCCCCATGGCCACAATTCTGGGAGCCCCCCCCCGGGTCACCCAGAACACAGGGGCTTTTAAATGTCCAAGATTGTGAGATACGTGAGAATCGATAACAGACCTATATCTATAGAAAAAAGTTTTATAGACTTCATTGAAACCAAAGGAAAAAAAATCGGAAGTGGATTAGTGAAAGAAATAATAAAGAAGCTCAAAAATGATGGGCCTGATCTTCAAAACACGAGAGGCCAAGGCTATGATAAGGCGCAAATATGTCAAGTGTGTACAAAGGCATCAAAGCTGGCATTTTGCAAAAAAACAGATTAGCAATTTTGTACCATGTTCAGCCCACTGTCTAAATTTAGTTCGAGTACATGCGGCTTCCATAAATTCTATTATGGCTTCATTCTTTGCCACTGTACAAAAGTTACACATTTTTTCCTCATTCAACCAGTCGCTGGGATATTTTAATGGGTATGTTAAAAGTATCACTAAAAGGTCATGCTGATACTAGATGGCCATCAAGAGCTAATGCAATTGAAGCCTTAAATTTGCAGATTACAGAAGTGACCAAGGCTCTAAAAAACAAAAAAGTCACTGTTGCATCAAAATGTCCAGAAGCAGTATCAACAGCTAATAGCCTTCTTAAAAAAAAAATTATGAATTTTTGTACGTGTTATCCATATGGCGCAATATCCTAACTCATATTGACAGAGTGAATAAATCCCTACAAGCAAAAGGCATCACTGTTTCTCAGGCTTGTAAAATGATCAACGGATTACGAAACATTTTACAAGAGATGCGTGAAAGCGATAACAATGCAGTCAATATTTGTACAGATTAGACAAATCTCCTTGTGCTGTTTTTTTTACAAACGCCTCCTTTTCCTGGATCATCGCGATAAGATACAGTTGACATTAATAGTAGTAAGTCAAAGGACAAAATATAGAGGAAGAACCAACCACCAAGATATATTTATCTTAAAAAACCTGATCAATATAAGAAACAATTGAGAATAAAAGACAGAAAATACTGAATTCTGTAGCTCAGAGCATGTCTAAGAGTTTCTTTTTGCAAAAGACATTTTGATGTCACATATACCTAGACTTGGAATGATCAGAAATCATCAAATTTCACTGTACACACAAATATTTTCCACTAATCAGCAAAATAGGAAGAGTGTTAAGGGAACTTATTCGTTTGATTTAAGGATATTTTCTTTGCATATTTTGACACAGGATGTCAACAATTTGTGTATTAATGGCTATAAAGCTTTAGCTCTTTGAATCTCAGCATCTCCTTCATTAAATAATTGTCTGACCTCCCCTCTTGTTTACCACCCCCATTAAGTTTCCCATAACTGTGAAAGTAAAAAAAAATTCTTTAAATAATAATTATCCATCAAAATGACAAATTCTGCAAAGCCTATTTATGCCATGTATGCTAATGGTTACATGCATGTGAAACAACGTTTGTCAAAAGAATAGGGACCACATCTGTTGAAAACAAAATAAATATTGATCTGTGCTATAGTTATACTACATAATTAATACAAACACAAGGCAATATAAGGGTCCCTCTGAGGGCGGGGTTCCCCTGCATTCCCTACAACATACAATCCTCACACACTTGTGACAAGTTCAACACTCAGTGCTTTATTTACAGCATGATTATAACAGAGCACATTTTGCACTACTGAACGTTTTAAATTCTCCCTAGGCAGAGGGGAAAAGCACTTACCTATCTGAGATCCCAGGCATCTCTAACCCACCCTTCCTTCCAGCCTATCCTTTTCTCCTCTTCCTGCCTCTCTTTTTGCTGGCTTCAGCTGATGAGCTGAGCCACCCTGTTAATTGGTTAATCATTCAGTCCTTAACAGATTATCTCCCTAATTTGCCCCATGTGGGGACATCTTACCAAGTGCTCAGAGTGGTGAATCAGCCTAAGGCTACTCACACTCTGTCACAGGGCCTGATACCAAGCCTACTAAAATCAATGGAACTCCTATTGACTTCAGTGGACTTTGTGTCAGGTCCTAGTTAAAAGAGAAGATGCATTGCGGCCAGCATAGGGGATTTTTGTTGTTTTATTGGATGTAAAGAAAGGGTGTTGTCATATTTTAAAAAATACAGGGCTTGACTCTCCCCTGCCTGGCAGCTAATGTAGCACTCATAACGGTGCAAAGTGACGGTAAATTGCTACCAACTCAGAGGAGTGGAGTTTTTACTTACACTTTGCACAGGGTAAAATACACACAAAGTGCAAGGCAGTACAGAATCAAACCCAAAATATCTATAATGAATACAATATAGGGCTACATATGGAATATATGTGGTTTAGTGATATATTGTAATCCACTGCACAAGCGAAAACTACAGAAGTTTTTCTTTTAAATGCTCTAGCTGTGCTTCTGCAGTTGTTTCTAGTTAGCCTAGAACTGCTGGAAACCTTTGTATATCTTCATACAGAATATACATTACAACACCTTAAAATTGCAAAACTACTTTTAAAACATCAAATGCACTTAGAAAGCTGAAGAAAAGCAACCAACATGTCAATGCCAAGCTGTGACCCAGCTCATTAGAAAAGTATTTTTTTCATTAACAGGAGTGTTCCTGTTATTTTGACATTCTAATACCTTTTTTTTGGCACTCTCCAGGTGAAACAATGTCAGAAATATATTGGCACCTGATTCTCATTTGCACCAAGGCCTCTTCATGCTGCTTAAAGTGAATAGACATTAATTCATTATTGTTGTTATTTATTAGTATTGTAGTAGCACCTAAGCATACCAGTCTTGAACATTATGCTAGGTGCTGTACGAACAGAAAAAAATGCCCTTTCACTCCAAAAATGGTGTAAATGAGAAACAGGCCCTCTAATGTGTTAGGACACATGCAGCTTGATTCTTCTTAATACCATTATAAATCAGGAGTAATTCCACTGGAGTCAAAGGAGTTACACTGGTGTAAAAATGGTGCAAGTGATAGAAGGAAGGTCCTTAGTTTCTAAGAGAATGATTTTTGAAAACGGGAATTTTGGGTGATTTCTCTGTACAGAACTGACTGTCAGTTAACGTTTCTATACTCATTACAATATGTGTACAGAATCACTGTGCTTCTTCAGGACATCTAGGCGGCTTATTAAAAGGAAACCCAAATGTGAGAGTTTAGAAAACTACACATAATATTGAAATTTTTTAGTAGAATTGATGCAGATTATAAAAGGGACCAAGCTGTAAAATTAGAATCTGGACCCAAACATCCTTGGAGTTCACGGTGCTTGGATCTAAAGTTTGGGTTGGGCCCAGTTCTAGCATAAATATGATGCTACAAAGATATATGTCACTAGACAAAGGCTTTCAAAATTCAATGAATAAAATCTAACAGGACTTGTCTGGAACCTAGTAATGCAGATATGAAAAAGTGTATGGCTAAAGGAAAGGATACTAGAGAGTCAGCATAAAAGTACTATGTGACAAGACTTGCCGCTCAGTTTAAAGAAGGAAAAGGCAGAGTTACTATTGGAAAGTCAATTTTTTCACAAAAAGTATGATTTACACTCCCTTATGTGTAAACAAATATACTTGTATAATTCTGTATATGGCCCTGAAATATAGCACAGTAATCTTGTATGTCAAGACAACCCATTTTGTTGAAATTTTCTTTATGAACAAGTTGATTGTGCAAGAAAGTTTCTTTCTCTGAAGTTCTTAGGAAGAAAGAAATAAGAAATATATAGGAGAAAAAGATATAAAAGCAATAGTACAATGCTTGAGGTATATTTCTGCTCCTCAAAAATAAACAATCATGCTCCTAAGTATGAACCGAGTAGGTGTTTAGACTTTGAAAACTCTATGTACCATGTTTCATTCCTACAGTTTTAATGTTCTGGTAAGTAATTGTTTTTCCAAAATTAAAATTGCCTCTCAAATCGTCTAAAATGTAGTTGTACATATTCATCCTTAATGCAACGCCACCGATTTCAGTTGAGCTTACATCAGAGACATATCTAGTCCATTTACTAATGAGAATGAGAATATCAGAGGATGCTTCTCTAGTTAGCTATTGAAATATAGCACGTAAGTTGTTTTATCCTTTTCTCTTCTGCCAAATTTAACCTTACAAAAATATTGTACCATATGCTGGACATCAGGAAAACTTCACACATTAAAAAAAGGCCAGCTAGCAAAAAGAACAATTCAGCCATATGAAGGTGTGATGTCGGTAAAAAATAAATAAACAAATAAAAAAAATCCACATTAAGAAAGGGTTAGCTAATATGTTCAAATGAGCAAATTAAACAAAACATAATTAGGGCTAATATGTTCCTCATGACCCAATTCAGAGCTCACTTGTGTGGGTTTATGAACGCAAAGAGGAGGGAATTAAGGTAGTTCTAATAATTTCAATGGAGGAAGGCTAACCAACTTTGAATATTGCTGAAATTGCAGTATTCAGTGTAAGAAGGGTTGCATACTAGTCTCAGCATGCTATTTATGTATTGTTTTAAGATTATATGTAGCTATATAGTATGAATTCATTTTGTATAGCTTTTACACATATTTTTTGTAAGGAGTCTCTCACAATCTTATGTGTCTGGGACAAAACAATCCATGACTAACAGTGGTCAAAACAAAATGGATGAGTCAATAAATAAGAAATAATAATTTGTATTCCTCATTATTTGTATTACAATAACACTACAGGCTGCCAGATGCTATTAACTCACACAGGAAGACAAGCCACTGCCCTAAATAGCCCATCTTTTGGTTTGGATATAAAACAGTAGGGCTGAAATCCTGGCCCCATTAAAATCAATGGCAAAACTCCCTTTGGCTTCAATAAGGCCACAATTTCACCCTCGATCAGGGATCAGCAAACTTTGGCACGTGGCCCAACAGGGAAATCCGCTGGTAGGCTGGGACAGTTTGTTTACCTGCAGCGTCCGCAGGTTTGGCCAATCACAGCTCCCACTGGCCGCAGTTCGCCGTTCCAGGCCAATGGGGGCTGTAGGAAGCTGCGGCCAGCACATCCCTTGGCCCGTGCTGCTTCCCACAGCCCCCATTGGCCTGGAACGGCGAACCGCGGCCAGTGTGAGCTGCGATTGGCCGAACCTGCGGACACTGCAGGTAAACAAATCATCCTGGCCTACGAACTGATTTCCCTGACCGGCCACGTGCCAAAGGTCAGGGAGTTATAAATTACACCTCCCCACATAAGTAAAACCTCCTGCAGCCTGAGGTGGAATCTATATTCCAATGACAAGTGGTGGTACCACTATTTCCCTTCCCAGGGTTTCTCTAAAGCCACAAAGGGCAGCAGAAGTAAGGCCAGAATTAGAATATAGGAGACTCATGCTCTCATTTCTATGCTAAACCCCTTAGCTGATGCTGCCTCTCATTGTATTCATCTACCTCTTCCTTGTGGCCATAGGCTGCTTTGGCTTTTCAGCAAAGGAACCAGTTAATTTATAGGCAGCTGACTGACAGCTGGGAGGATACATGTGACAGTCATATGGCAAGCAGCTGCAGCCTAAATGTCATAGCCTCCAAGAAGCAAATTCATCTGCATTCCCCTAACTCAAGAGATCTGTAATGTGGGTTTCATGTTTCCCAAAGGATCGCCCTGCTCAACTGTAAGAGGAAGCATGAATAATTCATATTCTTCAGGAAAAATCAACTGTGACACACTTTCAACTGTAGTGATTGATCTTATCAATTCACATTTTCAGGTCCATCCCCATAAGGAAATGGTTTAAAAGATTGCTTAATATAAGAGCTCAGATTAGTGTTGCTTTTTCTTGTTGTCTAAAATTCAGCAGGGCTGAGTAAATGTCTCTGCGGGCTCTTAAGGCCAGCTCTGCTGGCCACATCTCCCTTCCTGGCCAGAATCTCCTATATTTTGGGTTGCTCTGCCTGGCTATATCCTCTCCTGCTGTATTGAGATTGTTTCCACTTTGCACTGCTGCAGTCTCCTGTCCTGAAAGACTAGGCTCACAATGAATCTGGTGTTTTGTTGTCTCTGTTGATCTACCATTCATCCCTACCCACCTCCCCATAAACTACTTTTTTTCTCAGTTTATTGCAAGGGGAAGGTCTCTTTGGCATCTTTCCTGCCATTATGCTGAAGCGTTTGGCCAGAATCTTGGTGGCACACTTGGCCCATATGTGTTAGGAATAGAATAATAGACGTGTAGGACTGGAAGGGACCTTGAGAGGTCATCTAGTCCAGTCTCGCACTCATGCAGGACTAAGTAATAACTAGACCATTCCTGACAAGTGTCTGTCTAACCTGTTCTTAAAAACCTATGATGGGGATTCCACAACCTTCCTTGGCAATTTTTTCTGGTGCTTAACTACCCTGACAGTTAGGAAGTTTTTCCTAACGTCCAACCTAAACCTTCCTTGCTGCAATTTAAGCCCATTGCTTCTTGTCCTATCCTCAGAGGTTAACAACAATTCGTCTTCCCCCTCCTTGTAACAACCTTTTATGTACTTGAAAACTGTTATCATGTCCCTCCTTAGTCCTCTCTCCTTGTAACTCCCCCCCCCATCATCTTCCCTGCAGAAACTGCACAGACTCCATCAGGTTTGCTCTCAGTGATACTTTATTTCTATTTTCCTTCACTAATATCACCACAGTCCCCTGTGCTCACACCTATTTACAATCTCTGCCAAGCTTTACGCCCTCTCAGCAGGACCTGAGGGGAAAGTGAGATCTCCCTACTTTGAGGCCTCTGTGTGACTAGACTTTGCTAGCCCTGTTCTCCCTCTCCCTACACTTCCTCCCTTCTTGTGCCTCTTTTTATCAGCCGTTGGCTGATGGGGCCTATTGAATGTTTACCCCATCTAGGCCAGTAGCCTGATTGGATCATTACACCAGTCAGCTTCTCCTGGGGAACCAATTAGCCTCCAAGTGATCAGAGTGCAGGCTCACCTACTCACTCCCTGCACTCTGTCACACTTCTCCAGACTAAACAAACCCAATTTTTTTCAATCTTTCCTGACAGGTCATATTTTCTAAACCTTTAATGATTTTTGTTGCTGGACTCTGGACTTCCTCCAATTTTTCTACATCACAGGAAGTGATAGCATTAGCTAAATCCACTGATTTTACAGAAGAGTGTGACAATTCCAGAGACTATAATTACTGATGCTCTTTGTAAGATACTGTCACTGGCTAAATGGCTGTAATAATCAGGTAGTTTCTACCATTTCTGGAACAGATTATCCCCCAGTCCAAGCCAGATTGCTAACAGAAGCATCCTTTTAGTTCTGGTGGTTAATCCCTTTTGGAATTCCACCCAATCCATGTTAAAGTCTGTTCTCCTTTACTTTGGTAATTGCTTCAAAGTGCTCTCCCCCTGACCACGTTAGCAGCACGCATCATTTTGCACATGAATCCTTGAGAATTAAGTTGAGTTTATGCTTTTTAATTATAGCCTGCCTTTTAAACTAGAATACTGGTCTCATTGAGTCAAACTCTGAAAGATTTCCTGTAAATTCCCCCCCTCAAAACACACACACACACACACACACTCTCTCTCTCTCTCTCTCTCTCCTACTCCAGTTTTGGAATGATCACTCTTGTGGTCACTGGGAAAACAAAAATTAAAAAGAGGAGGCGAAACAGATCAAACAGACATTTGCTGTTCAAACCTGCCATTTATATGTCACACACAAGGGGATCCCATTTAAAATGGTACTGGTACATAGGCTTCATTCTTCTTAATGGCAGCTGAACATCAGTCCACTTAAGTATTTAGCTGTGTAAATCAGATGCTGGCTTTGTATAAAATCAAGCAGGAGGGGGTCCCAGTACAGAGTCTGTGGAACTGACTTGGCTTCTTGGGATGAAGTTTGCCATTTTCCATTCCCAACATCACCTCTTCTGAATACCTGGGAGTGTTTCTGGATCCCTGCTGGCAAAAAAATGCTGGAAAGAAATTTGTTAAATTAGCACTTATTGCTGCCAAGAAACTGTTTAACTGTAAGGTGGAAATGTGAGAAACCTCCCACTCTGCAACAGGGAGCTAGCGTATTGGGCTGCTATGCTCCACTGGAAAAAATCTGCTGTAATTTTAAACAGAAACCACAAAGGTTTGAAAAGTCTGCAGGAGACTCATGGAATTTTTAAACAACGTAGGAAAGATTGTTATTCTTCTGAGTTGTCTGAGGTATATTATCAATCCACATTATTCTTCTAGTAAGGCCCTGATCCTGAACTCTATACACAGCCAGAACAGCAGACCAACTTCACTGGGATTTCTGGGGGTGGAAAGTATGCAGGAATGGCCCTGTATATAAACAGATATCTAGGTTTCATGCGTCTCCACTTTTGTGAGCAGAATTTGCACTCACAAGTCGTTCATGCTTTTTCCTGGCAGGTGCAAAATTCTGTACACAGAAATGGAGTTTGAAAACCAGTTTGAAAATCAGGCACTAAATTACTAGCTACATACAGAGTGTGTATTCTGTGTTCTTTTATGAAGGGGGTTAATACTCACATCTTTTCTTAATGTTTAAAATTTAAAGTTCTTAAAGTTTAATCTCTAGACACAAAAAGCCCAATCCTGCAAGCCTTATTCACATGATCAGTCTTTACATTGGGTTACTAGCATGTGTACAGACTACTCATGTGAGAAAGGGTTACAGGGTTGGATCCTGTAGCATCTGATATAACAAGCCTGATGGGCCTGATCTAATGCTGAATTGAAGTCCATTAATGTCAGCGGGCATTGATTGGATCAGGCTCTCTGTCAAAAACTACACTAAGCAAAATGAATAATCTGCCAAGCGGAAAGGGGAAGAATAAATAACATGTTCAGCTAACTTCATCAACCAGATTTTCAAGACACTCACTTAAACAATGAACCCACCAATAGTTATATTAATAGAGAGTCTGAGGCAAAGCCTTTTGAAGTCAATGGAAAGACTTCCATTAATTTCAAGGTAAAAGTGGAATTTTAAAGACAGTATAAAGTAAAACTATGTTATATAGAGTGTAAGTATGATCATTACTCTTAACTGCAGACCTAAGACTGCTCCATGGTGATTATTCTGCAATACTTTTCCACATCTTGCATGTAGATATGCTATACTGTATATTAGTAACATTTTAAAAACAAAATAAAATCCAGCATTCTCCTCACATGCCAGTGGCAAGGTGATATTATAAATAATTACAGCTGGGAATTTCAAAGGAGCCTTAAGGAGGTAAGCACCAGGCTCTGAATGAAATGATCAACTGCACTGCATGAAAGTGAAAAGTACATAGTATACATATATGCACAATTACTATTTATTTGAAACTCAATCATGAATCAATGCATGCTTGGTTTTATGGCAAACCAAGATTTTAAATCAGATTACATAATGTATGTAAATGATTCAGGCTTTCAATTTGTTAATTTTATACCTTACATTAACACTAGTCACATCTTTACTTGCTGAGAGGGCAGTGATTTATATAGCTATGTAAATTACATGGGCCTTTCAGCTATGGTTCGGAAAACATTATACAGCCGAAGCATTTGTGTAAATTGGGGAATTAATAATGAAAGCAGATTTTTTCAATGAAAAACTTGAACACTGAATGTGTGTCAATGATGAATCAGAATTGGTACATACAGTGTAGTCCCTTCCATCCATTCTCCCAGGAAATTGCCACTCTTCCTCCCATCCCCAGCCAGCCACCTCTGTTATTGCAGTTGCAGGATGGACAACAATGGGACGTGTCAGAATAAAGCTCCCTCTCTCCCTTATTATCTTGTGCAGGCACATAGTGCAAATCACAGTCTAGCCTTCGGATACTTTAAAATAACATACTTGTATAAAACACATGCATGAAACTATAGAAGCAAAAATAATGCAGTTTTTGCTTTTTTATCATAGAATCTAAGTCCTCTATATTTTTCTTCCTTAGAAGACTGGTAAGACTGGAGAGACCTATTTGGCTTATGCCTTGCTTTTTGGTTTTGGTTAGGCATAAGATTGCCCTCCAGCATTGCTTTTGGCTTTGATTTCAGAATGGTTGTATATTTGGTCCAAATTAGGGCTGTCAAGCAATTAAAAAAATTAATCGCGATTAATCGCACTGTTAAACAATAATAGAATACCATTTATTTAAATATTTTTGGATGTTTTCTACATTTTCAAATATATTGATTTAAATTACAACAGAGAATACAAAGTATACAGTGCTCACTATATTTTTATTACAAATATTTGCACTGTAAAAAAACAAAAGAAATAGTATTTTTCAAGTCATTTCATACAAGTACTGTAGTGCAATCTCTTTATCATGAAAGTTGAACTTACAAATGTAGAATTATGTACAAAAAATAACTGCATTCAAAAATAACACAATTTAAAACTTTAGAGCCCACAAGTCCACTCAGTCCTACTTCTTCTTCAGCCATTCTTTCATACAAGCAAGCTTGTTTACATTCGAGGAGATAATGCTGTCCACTTCTTGTTTACAATGTCACCTGAAAGTGATAACAGACTTTGCATGGCACTGTTGTAGCCTGCGTTGCAAGGTATTTATGTGCCAGATGTATTAAAGATTCATATGTCCCTTCATTTTCAAACACCATTCCAGAGGGCATGTGTCCATGCTGATGACAGGTTGCTCGATAACTATCCAAAGCAGTGCAGACTGACGCATGTTCACTTTTATCATCTGAGTCAGATGCCAGCAGCAGAAGGTGGATTTTCTTTTTTGATGGTTCGGGTTCTGTGGTTTCCGCATCGGGGTGTTGCTCTTTTAAGACTTCTGAAAGCATGCTCCACATTTCATCCCTTTCAAATTCTGGAAGGCACTTCTGATTCTTAAACCTGGGGTCGAGTGCTGTAGCTATCTTTAGAAATCTCACATTGGTAACTACTTTAAGTTTTGTCAAATCTGCAGTGAAAGTGTTCTTAAAATGAACAGCAGGTGCTGGGTCATCATCCAAGACTGCTATAATATGAAATACATGGCAGAATGCAGGTAAAACAGAGCAAGAGACATACTATTCTCCCCCAAGGAGTTCAGTCAAAATTTAATTAACGCATTATTTTTTTAATGAGCATCATCAGCATGGAAGCATGTCCTCTGGAATGGTGGCGGAAGGGGCATACAAATGTTTAGCATATGTGGCATGTAAATACCTTGCAATGCCGTCTACAAAAGTGCCATGCGAATGCCTGTTCTCACTTTTAGGTGACATTGTAAAGAAGAAGCTGGCAGCATTATGTCCCGTAAATGTAAACAAACTTGTTTGTCTTAGCAATTGGCAGACTAAGAAGTAGGACTGAATGGACTTGTAGGCTCTAAAGTTTTACATTGTTTTGTTTTTGAGTGCACTTATGTAACAACACAATATCTACATTTGTAAGTTGCACTTTCATGATAAAAAGATTGCATTATGGTACTTGTATGAGGTGAATTGAAAAATACTATTTTTTATCATTTTACAGTGCAAATATTCTTAATAAAAATAATGATATAAAGTGAACACTGTACACATTTGTATTTTCTGCTGTAATGGAAATCAATATACTTGAAAATGAAGAAAAACATCCAAAAATAGTTAATACATTTCAATTGGTATTCTGTTGTTTAACAGTGCGATTAAAACTGTGATTGATCATGATTAATTTTTTTGAGTTAATCGCGTGAGTTAACTGCGATTAATCAACAGTCCTAGTCCAAATACAAACTGGGCCCAGAATTAGGTTCTACTTTTAGTACTGCAGCACTGCAGGAAAAAAACCCACACCCGGTAGTCAATTTATAGAACTCCTGGCTCTGCTGTTATGCCATTTGCCAAAGAACGTGCGCAGTATTTAAGAAGACTTAGGGTTGCATCCAAAAATTCTTTTGAATGTTACTCTGACCCAGTAACTCCAGTCAGGATAGTTAATAGTTATTTTCAAGTAACTGATTGTCTCCAGTTTGCTCTGATTTTGCTTCATTGCTTATTTGCAGCTTGTAAAATTCACTCTCTGACTCAGCAGTAAGATCTGAGAAACATTTCAAAGAAGACTGCCATAGAGTGAAGCATGACACCTGATCAAAGTGCATATTGAAATTCACACACTGTTAGGTCAGTCTTCAGAACATAGATCCCAGGCTGACCCCGGAGAAACTCCGATGGTATTGACCTTGGCTTCTTAATTAGCCATCTTTGGCATCAAAACTCACCTTCTTACTGAAGTTTAGTCACCTCTTAGTGTTTTATTTCCAAATACATTGTTCAATGCTATAACATATCTTTTATATTCAACACTTGCTATACATGCTTAGCCTGAGTCAAAGCAAAATTGTTTAAAATGGGCTTGATGCAAAATCCAGTGGAAATCCATGAGAGTCTTCTCATTGACTTCTGTGGACTTTGGAGTAGGCTCCAACCAATAGCAAATGTGGTACAGCAGTTAATTTATTTCAATTCCACATAATTAGCCAATACATAAGTAACCAAATGAGTCACTCAACTTGCTATATTTTCCCCTATACAATACTCCTATCAATACAATATTGATAGCTGTACCATATTACTAGAAATCACACTCAGAACAGTTCATTTGCTGTGGGCTCCATGGTGAAATCTATTCTCAAGTACATACTCAGGAAAAATGCAATCAATAGAACTTACTTACTAGAACTTAGAAGAGTGGGTCCTATGAATCAAACAGTAAACCACATATCTATTGTTTGCTTCTTTTCTCTTGGATGCATGAATTAGGGAAAAACATACAAAACCTGTAACAGAGTCCTACTTATGACACAACCTTATTAGACAGTTTTGAGGCAATCACATCTCCATACCTGAGTACCATTCTGCTCCACCTTCAGTAGTACTTCACCTGCATTAAGATACTGATATTTGGTTGTCACATTGGTGGTTAAGACAGGCTTTCCTGTACTATTATTGAAGAAGAGATGCCTGTTCCTAAACTGGGGAAACTGTCAAGATACGGCAACCTTCAAAGAAGAGTTGCAAAGAATAATGGGAATATGTTGGATACCTAAGCAAATATAGCAGATGTTACATATGGCAGCATGAATATTAAAATATTAATGTTCAAAAATCAGAGGGGTAGCCGTGTTAGTCTGGTTCTGTAGAAGCAGCAAAGAGTCCTGTGGCACCTTATAGACTAACAGACGTTTTGCAGCATGAGCTTTCGTGGGTGAATACCCACTTCTTGGTGTCTCTAATTGAGTGGAGTTATTTAATTGGTAAATTCCAGCAAAAAGTCCAGTATGATGATAGAAACTGAAAATGGAAAATGGATAAGAAGGCACATGATTTTCAAAGGTGCTACACTGTAAAGCAAATTCTATTACTAGGCATTTTCTAATCCACTAAGACCCTGATCCAAAGCCCTTTGAAGTCAGTGGGAATCCTTCCATTACTTCATACAGGCTTTGGACTAGGCCTAGAGTTGGCAAAAAATTCTGTAAATTTCAATTTGCAGATTTTCCTCATTATGCCATTAATGATTGAAGTAGGGCTTTCTCCATTATGGAATGGACAGTTGGTTAGGTTCCTTCCCAGAAACCAGTCATGATCAAGGATCCATCTAAATCTCAGGACAAGTGCAGCCCCCTGCTTCCTGATTGCAGACTCCTCTGTAATTATGCAAACCATAGGGTGGGCTCACTGGGTGGTGATGCTGCTTGGAGCAGCATTGACTCCTAATCAGTTTTCTGTGGAGACCGCAGGTGAGCATGCTGCAGCCTGTAGCTTCTCCCTGCTCTGCCCACTCCTGGACTCATCGTCATCATCAGATTTCCATAGTCTTGGGCATCCAGTTGAGGGACTCCCCAGTGGGAGAGGATGCAGGAGTATGCAGAGGAGCCAGTGATTACCCTTCTATTGACCTTTTCTCCCCTGTAGGTTCCACCAGGTTTGGCTCCCTTCTGCTCACAGAATCAGAGAGGAGAATCTGGACTATTCTTGGTTAGAGAGACAAGGTGGGTGACCCACTTCATCTCTCCAATATCCTGGGACTCACATAGCTACAACACCACTACATACATTTTCTTGGCAAGAACAGTTTCAGATTTTTTTTCTGTGTGCATGCTTAGCAGGGCCGGCTCCAGGCACCAGCCCAGCAAGCAGCTGCTTGGGGAGACCAACGGTGAGGGGTGGCTTGTCCAGGTCTCCGGTGGCAATTTGGCGGCGGGTCCCTCAGTCCCTCTCGGAGTGAAGGACCAGCCGCCGAATTGCCGCTGAAGACTGAAGCGGTGGCGGTAGAGCTGCAGATCACAATTGCCACTTTTTTTTCTTTTTTTTTTGCTGCTTGGGGCGGCAAAAACCCTGAAGCCGGCCCTGATGCTTAGATAACCCCAAAATGTCTCCCTGCATTTTGAGCAACATGTGGAATTCAAGGTTTTAATTTTCATAGTCCTGAAAGGCTTGTTACCTGATTACCTGCAAGATCACCTTTCTGGTCATGCCATGCTGCCTAAGGGTAGGTCCATACTTACCGGCCGGGTCGACGCGGAGAGTTGGACTTCTCGGAGTTCGAACTATCGTGTCTAATCTAGACGCGATAGTTCGAACTCCGGACGCGCTCCCATCGACTCTGGAACTCCACCACCACGAACGGCGGTGGCGGAGTCGACGGGGGAGCCGCGGACTTCGACCCCGCGGTGTCTGGACGGGTAAGTCAGTCGAACTAAGGTAGTTCGACTTCAGCTACGCTATTCACGTAGCTGAAGTCGTGTACCTTAGTTCGACACCCCCCCCAGTGTAGACCAGGCCTTAGTGGAGTGTACAGAAGTGGAGGTACAGAAGCAGGAGCTCCCTGGTCATAAACAGGAGGATGACACTAGCATCCTTTGTGAAGGATCTTCTCCTCCGGAGCTTGCGTGTCTCATTTATCTACAAGAGCCTGGATCTGTTAGTCTTCCAGACATGTTGTAAGGTTTATCTTTTCTCTGAGGCACATGGGGGGGAAGGGCTTATCCAAAGCCCAGTGTAATAAATTAGAGACTTTCCATTAATTTCAATGGGTTTTGGGTCAAGGCCTTGGGGAGTTTGAGAGGGTAGTTTACTTACTGTTAGGAGCACTGAGGTATGTTGGCTACTGATCTATGTCTGGAATGAGCAGTCTATCACTTGTCACGTTGGATAATGGTAGGATAACAATTGTTGATGTTAGTTATATGGGCACTCTGAGCACAGGATAGACACCTGCTAAATAGGGCAACAACTTTCATAAATTGAAAGTATATGTAAATGGGCTTGTTTTAAAAACTCACTCTTGCCATAAACTCAATCCTTAATAAAGACTAGGGGTGGGCTTCAGAAGGGTACTAGGAGCTAGGTGCCTAAATACCTTTGTGAATCCCTCCATAGTGCTCTGGGCATGTTGAAAGAAATTTGGATTTAAAATGCTGTTAGAGACTGCTAAAATAGCCACTGATGCATACACAGTATTATATCCTTAAGTTCAAAAACATATGCCAGTGCTCAATGCACCAATTGCTCACACTTGTGAATATATCCAAGAGGAAAGATTCCAGCTCAATCAGAAGTTGATGAGGCAATTTTTATAAGCATCACGTGCCAAGCTTTAAGAAACTCTAAGTGTGCTGATCCTTTTCCTTTGGATGTGGATAGCTCAGTAACAGCAACATTAACCCTCCATAATTTTTCCCATTTGTCATTTACAGACAGTTTGTAAAAGCATGGAGGTGAATGTTACAGCAAACTCATATAATGATATTACAGATGTAGTAGTGAATCTTGGGATTAATCATTTTTTAGGAGTCACAGAAAGTCATGGAGGAAGGAGCAGTTGATAGATGCATAAAACAGATGGCTCATCTGCTATGAATAGGTGACCCTCATCTGGAGAATCTAGGGACCTCACTTTGCTAATCTAATTAAGTAGGAGGTACTCAAACACTAGGGTGATGGACATTACTACAAATCCCCACAGAGGGAAGAAAGATCTTGGTAAATTTTTCAAAAGTATGCAAGTGACTTAGCAGTCTAAATCCCATTTTCAAAAGTGACTTAGGGCTTTTATAGATGAACAGTTAATACATGGCAAGCTGGGGTGTAAATCTACCACTCTCTAGTCTGCTGCACCCTAACTGTCCATATGTACTCTGCTACCACAAACTAAAAAGGAGTAGGTCAATGTGCCCTAGAGAAGAGCAGGAGGGTCCATATAGATAATGTGCAGCATACTATTATGACGTAGATTTCCACCCCAGCTTGCTGCACATTAACTGTTCATTTACACAAGCCCTTAGTCTCTTAGCAGCCTAAGACTCATTGAAAGTCAACAGGATTTAGGACATGTGGCTGGTGAAATTAAGGCAGATGGGAGATAAGGGAGTTCACCAGTGGAGGAAGGCAGGGAGGTAGGGTTTTTGCCCCTTAATTTGCAGGTACTCTACAAGGAAGATCCACAATGGGAAGAAAACGGTGTGTTCACAACAACGCTACTAGCTCTTTCTTTGCCTGCACCTGTTGGGACCCCTGCCAGACAGGCATTCTGACCTTGGAGGTTTCCACCCAAGCCCTGGGTTTGACTTGCTGACCTCCCTAGATCCCTTCAAGCCCTACATTTCTATCATTTGTTGAACAAACATGAGGGATGGTTTAGGTTTACTTAGGTTTACTCAGTCAAGAGGCTAGACTTGATGGGCCTAGGGTTCCTTCCAGCCCTACATGTCTATGATTCTACAGTATTTAAGTCACTTTTGAAAATAAGACTTATGCTTCTAAGTCTTTTAGGTGCTTTTGAAAATGTACACCATGTCTTATTTTAAGAACTAAGCAGATTTGGGCCTGGTTATAGAGTGGGAAGAGTGGCACCTCAGAAAATCTGGTTTGTTGTTTTTGTGCTACAGTATTCTGCAAAAGACTTGAGTTTGAATTCTTACCCTGTTACCTCACTTCCCAGGGTTTTAGTGAGTACGGCTGAGATCTTCGAAGAGGTTTGAAGATGTTAGGCACTCAACTCCCTTTGAATGTCAATAGGAATTGCGCAGCTAACTCTTAGGCTCCTTTGTAAATCACAGTCTATAACAGTAAGGAATTGTTAACCTAATGGCCATACCCTGCAGGTTCACGTGGTGTTAGAGCGCCTAAAATAAACTGGATTGTCCCTAGTTAGCACTTGGATGGGAGACTTCCAGGGAGAAAAAGAGTCCACTGAAGATTCCTATCTTTTGCATACATGGCTGTAACCATTAGTCCATTGTTTCTGGAACTGACTCAGACAGTTCTTCTTGTACTCCTCCACTTTCCACCTATGAATTTTCATATTTATTTATCTTTCTATTTATTTTTCATACCTTTACTTTTTAAAAAAAAGGAAATTTCATGCAGTAAATTGACATTAGTACAATGTCAAGGACGAGATTTTAGTTGCAGAAAAGGCAGGACATTCACCTTTCTCCTCTTGAACCTCACATTCCTCCAATCTTTCCCCTCTACAATCCATACAACATGCTTCAGCCAAATTAATCTTCCTTCCACCATTTTGATCATGTTATTCCCTTGTTTGAATCTGTCCCCTGGCTCTGGCCCCTTTCAAATTCTTCATCTTCACTTTCAAAGCTCGCCATATTGCTACTCTTGCCTACATCTTTGTGGATATTGTATCAAGCAGCCAAAATGATAGTAAAACCCTGTGTAAGACACTGGGCAAGTGTGTCTTTGTCCCACTCAAGTGCTGAACCACATAAAGAGGTTTATGAGTCTGTGACTGCCTCCAAGCTAAAGGCTAGGTCCTTCATTTGGAGGAAGTTAGACTCGTAAACACCTTTACCTGGCCCAGCCACTAGAATGGGGTACACCTATATAGCTTGGCACCTTCCTACTGAAAAGACTGCATCACTCCTTGTACTGCACTGCCACAGCTTGTTGATATAAAAATAAGGGGCTGGCAGTGTGGGACCCTCCTTGTGGGACCCGCAACTCTGCAACAAGATTCCCAGTCTGAAACATCCCATGTTGAACTTCAGGGCTTACTACCAGGTGCATCTCTTTGTGCAGGCTGCTGCGAAGGGTTGGGTTCGATGGGTGTTAGACCTGCATGTGGGAAAGAGTGTGGTTTTGTTGGGGGCTGAGTTCTGCTGGCTGGCAGAGGGTAAGCTGCTGTTTTATTTTATTTTTGTTCTTTTAACTTGTGGTAGAGACTCTGAGAGCCTTGGACAGGTGCCCTTTTTATTACAGTGTATGTTAAAATGAATAATAAACACAAATTAAAAACACCTAAATTTGGTCATGAAGTTAGTCCATAAGTGCAGGTATGTAGGGCTGATACTTTGACAGTTTAAAAATTATTTTTTAAATGATGCGTTGTTCAATCCATACACTGTTGTAACGATTTGTTTTTACCAGATATATTTTCCCATTTGGGCTGTGTGGGCTAGACTATTCCTAGTCCTGCAAGTTTTCCCCTTTTGAAGAGACTAGATACAATCTTGGGCTTTGTGTTCTGCTCCCACGGAGAAATTTGGCTTTTATTTATATCCATGTAACTGAGAGAGAATCTGGCTTTGGTGGCACAATGACTGGGCATTTTAGTGCTGATTGCTCCAGAAAAGCAGGAAGCAAACAGGTGAAAGTTGGGCTACAATCTCTTTTTGGTGCCAGCCAAGCTGACCTGGCCCACAGGGTTAAAGGCCATAACACCAGCTGCTGGTATGTACACTGCTCCTGTGCTTTGGCTGGCATTATGCCTGACATGGACACAATGGAACTGCCGTAGGCAAAACAAAGCAAGGCTGTGTTGGTGGTCCACTGGCAGGTATGGTTTCTGCTGAGTTGCTGAACCATAGCCCCAGTATAGAGTAAGGGGAAATCTGTGCTTCTGGAGGTGCTATCTTCTTCCTGAGATATAAAACTGAGGTTCTTGTGGGCATGACATTTTTTGTGGCAGGAGTATAATGGCCATATTCCAGCACATGTAATTACAATAGGCCAGATTCAACTTTCACATAGCACCATTAAAGTCAAGAGAGCAGCAGGTGCTCATCATCTCTGAAAATCAGGTCACAGGTGTCTGAAGTTGGGCACCTGAAAACTGAGATATTCAACATTAATGGTCACTTTTGAAAATCTGGCGCTAAGTGACTTGCCCATAATCATACTGTGACTCAGTTGCAGAGCTGGGAACAGAATCCATAGAAGGCTACTGACTCCCTCAGTCCTGCTCTCTCTCTGAACAGGGCTTTGGAGCAGAACCTGGAGCTGGAGTGTGGAGCAGCCCCAGAGCAGTGGAGCTTCAGGTTTTTGCCTGGAGCTGGAGCAGAGCTGGAGCACAGCTCCGAAGCCCTGCTTCTGAATAACACGCCTTTCATTCCTCCTCATCCCTCCATTTAACTACCTCATTTTAAATGTAGACAAGGTTTTCTAAAATCTCTCTCTCTTTGTTCTGAAAGTAAGTATGGGAGTGTTAGTTTAAAGTTGCTCGGATGCTTTTTCCTGTTCTCTCTGCATAAACATGGGTGTTTTCATGTTTTTTCTTGCAGCCCCTCAGATTTCCTCTAAAAATCACGTATTCAACAGGATGAACAGTAATCCCCTCCTACCTATGAGACTGATAACCCAACTCAGATACTTGTTTAACTTAAACCTGACAAATCAGAGAATTCTCCTTTATCTCTTGAATAAGATATGGCGCCAAAAGCAATAGATGGACAATGCCGTACTTCTGAGAAAGAGTTCATGTTGGTATTTGATATGAAGGATGATATCTTTGAAAGTCTCAAAACACAGATAAGATTAATTTGCTCATTTCTTGGGAATTACCCTTTTATAGCAATGAAAAGTTCATGTTAGGGTTTGTGAAGGTTCTGGGATAAAGTCAACACTCCCACCTACTGGTCTCATTTAGAAAAGCTTTTTTTTTAAATTGCATTTTCTATTTTCCAGGATAGGTTCCATAAAATTCTGCATCACAAACAACTCCTCCCCCACCAATAAACATAACATTTGAAAATGCACAGTTTCAAAATAAGTACATAATTTGCAGACACTAATGAAATATATTACACTTGACTTGGTGCATTTGAAATATACTAAAAGGAATATAAGTTCACGGACATGTGCTACTTTTTTCACTGACTGGTATTACTTTTTCTTTGGCACATATCTGCCTTGCATGATAGGTTCAACATACCATTAATCCATTAATAGTATGTCCAAATCTTCTCCTGCTTTCTCATTAATTCACAGTATGTTCAGTATGGTAAGTCACAAACCTTCCAGAGTTTACCAATATCACTGTAAATGACAGACATCCTCCATTATAAAAGACTTATTACTCCTTTCTTTATTAGTGTGCGAGGCTTAGGAAGAGTTCCCATGGGATACTGTAAAAAGTATACACACAGGTGAATTTCACTGTTCAGCACTGACTTGTTGAAGGCCCTCTTTGCTATTGAACTACTGAGGTAACTGCACAATAGAGGCCATGAGTAGAGCTGTGCACCTCCCCCACACCAGGGAGTTGGGCTTTATGCTGGCTGAATAGGGTGCTGGGAGTGGGGAGGCGAGGGGGGAGAACTGATCCACATGGAGAGGAGCCCTTATAGTCAGGCGCCCAGGAACCAGTGCCTGAGACCTCTCCAAGCAGAGGATGTGGAGGACTAGTGGATGCTGAGTAGCCACTGCAGAGAGGATGCACTGTCGTCCTGAGACCTAGCCTAGTGCTGGGGTGTTGATTCCATTTCCACTTCAGCCACCACTTCATTCTCTGCACATTGCCCATTTAATTGGGCTATGGGGTGGGGGAAGGTGAATTTTACAAATCCAATACCTACTTCAAAACCATTGATGTCACAAGACTACTAACCTACTCAAAATAATGCAATCATTTCTGGCTCTTTTTGTCAAAATTAAACTGTAATAACGACAATCCCATTTTAACATCCACTGCAAACAAGGTAAGAGATCTCATTGTTGTGATCAGCATGAAAGACATTCCTTTTCTGTTGTTCTTCTTCTTTGTGATTTGGAATAAAGGGTTTAGTATTAGCCTTTGACCAGATGAGATATGTACTCATATGAGGTAAACATTAATTTGATTTTGCATTGTTGCTATGTTGTTGGGAGACTTATAAATTGTAGTGGGAAGCTGTTTCTCACACTCCCAAGCAAGAGGTATCCCAGTGTAACCTGCAGTAAACATATTACAAAAATCATGTAAAACTTACAGTGCAGTATTCTTGCTGCGGGGTAGAAAAGAACATTTAACGGGTTACTCACTGAGTGCAAGATTCTGCTATTCTTGAGTAGTACCTTATTTCAGAAGCAGGCCCATTCATTCCAAAGGCAAAGTGAAGCACTACACAGCCTGAGTAAAGGTGATAGACTTTCTCTGGTCCTCATATAATCTCATTTACTTCAGTTCACTCAGATGAGTAGTCCCACTGACTTCATTTTTGCTCATAAGCAAACACTTCTCATGCAAGTGTGGGTTGCAAAGAGTGTAAGGAAAGATTTGCTAATATTACATCAGGGTAGCTCATTAAGTGCACTTGTACATTTATAGTAGCACTAATAGCACCAATTGTAAGAGAGTGTGTAACCCTTACAGAGAAGCTCAGTTTAGCAGAAATCTTGTCATGTAATCACCATGTACGCATAATACCGCCCACGTTTCTTCTTATGCACTGTTCTTGTTTTTGTCATACAGTAATGCTTATGTTTGGATTCACTTCCCTTGTGGTATGAGAGCCAAGAAAAATATTGAGCTACTTCTTTCATAAGGTAACGATAACATTTTAACTCAAACTACTTTATCTATGTTCATGGTTGTAGCTCTTGAGAGATTAATTATTTTCAGAAATTAAAATAAGACAAATTCTATTTTAACAACCTCTCAACTATTTAATTTAATAGTAACTTTAAATGATTCTCTATTAGTTTTCACATTACAGCAGCACTGAAATGAGTTGCCCAAGATCACACAGCAATCAGCAACCAAACTAGGGACAGAACCCAAATCTTTTTTGCCCAGTCTGGTGCCCTAACCATTAGACCTTACAATGAAGAAGCAAACCTTTGTGTTTAACATAGGCTTTAATATCAGGTGGTTGAAACCAACCATGTTTTAGTCATGTGGTGCAATTCACACCCCCATAGAGTGCACTGCAGCACAGTGCAGGCATAGACGTTGATCTAGCTCTTGTGGAATGCCTGGTCTGTATTCTCACATGCTCTCTATCCTTCTGCTGATGAGATCTTAAACACTGTGTTGTCCACACTGATGATCACTTTGTTTTTTATGTATCAATAATATTTGTTGATTCTTTTCCCTTTCTGATTGAACTGATAGGCAGCAAACATGTCCCAGGGTTTATTTTTTATGGGCTGAATCCTACAAGGTGTTGAATTCCATCTCCTTGGTATTTAGTAACTGTACCTCCCCAGGGCCAGCTTTATGGGCGGGTGACTGCTAGGGTACTGTGGTCAAGAAACCACATAAGGGCTGTGCCCACCCACAAGGCAGGGAGAGGGCACAAAGGGGGCTGCGGGGCGGGCGCATCCCCTCTCCACCCTGCTGGCAGCATGACTGCTGCAATGCTGCTGCTGCTCCACCTGCTGCTGCTCTGCCAGCTGCACGGGGAGCAGTACTTAAAGGGCACCAAAAAAAGTTCACCCAGGGTGCCATTTTCCGTAAGGCTGGCCCTGTATCTCCCACTGACTGAAATGGGACCTGAGGCCACTGCCTTCTTGCAGGGGATGCTTAGCACCTCAGAGGATTAAGTCCAACATGCCAAAATCCTAAATATATTTTCTTTCTCAGTTATAATGATTTTATTCCTGATTTCCACTGATACAGGTGAGGAGACTGAGGTTCCCTCTTCCTATAGTGATCTTATGGCATATTCCTTCTAAAGCAAGTATTTCTTGTTTAATATGGTACCATATGTGATCTTTATTATCTTTGCTTACTGCCTTTGAATTATTATTTGGATGGAATTATGTTCAAGACCCAGTGAGAGTACTCATTAAAACGATTGCCACCACCGCAAACCGTAGCCTCATCTGATCCATGTGAACATTAAAGATCTCATTCCGTTTTATTGGGAGTTTTTAGCCATCTTCTTGGCCAAAATTTCCCTTACCCATACTGTTCTGGTGGGTAACTGCATTTCAGAGGTTGGTGGCTGTATATATTTTGGCTTTGATCCTGCAGCCCCACAAAGCACTTTCTATTGACGCCAATGATAGTTCCAGGAGCAGAGAGGTTGCAGAATCAGCATATTGTTTGCAATGCTTCAGGATGAAAGGTACCTTGTCTTAAAGGTAAGATGTTATTTTATTAGCCAGTTGTCCAGCTGTATTAATAAAATACTGTTTGGAAATGTTTATACATACAAGATTTATCAGAGCAAGATTGATTCCAAACTTAGATTTATTTTCCAGGCAAATGATGAAGAATCAGCCATGTTGTCAATATAATTCATTTGCTAGCACTTTCACTTCTGAACCAGAAAGTCCCCATGGATTTGAATGTCTTAACCAGAACTTGCCTTCATTTCTTGTACAGACACTACAGTATGGCTTATTTTGTCAATCTAACCTTGGGTGCTTCATTAAGGTCTGATACCTTTGGCTCGTCTTTTGTGATGGGTCAGGTGAAAGGGAGGGAAGGAGAAGGGGGCAGAAACTTCCTGGCCAATATTCTCATATTCAAGAAAACTGGTCAACACTTTGTGTGAAGTATTGCTGCATGCTGAGAGATTGTTGTGTTTTCCTACCCAGTCACAAGCTTTTAACTCAGTACTTTGAAAAAAGGCAATTACTGTAAATTAAATATATTTCCAGACAAAAATTACTTTAAAGATTACAGAGGTATTATTATCCCTCAGAACAGCTTTATAAACCCAGGCCAATGAGAGTAAAAAGAAATCCAAACATTAAGTTCTGGAAATACACAGTAAAGTACCCGTCAATGACTCTATGCAATAACCATACAGTTATGATTGATTCATTGATTGTACTTGTGGTCTCTGGTTAGATGACCAGAAATTTTTAAAACATTCAATTTTTTTTCATATTCTTCATGGTGTCACTGACTCTGACTCACTGTCTTGCTACATATGGATTCTAGAAATAAAACTTTTGGGAATAACTTTCCCTGGAAGTGTGAAGGGTGAAGACAATTTGAAAAAAGAAAAAAAAATCAAGTTTAAAATTATTTCTTTTTAATTAGTCCAAAGGTAAAGGAGAGCAGCTTGGATTTCTTACAGTATTTTACAGAGTTTAAATGAAATAAAAGGGATTAGCCGTTAGTCACTGCAACTCAGGAATATGAAATTGTTTAGTCTTTGAATCCAACAAGGATATCCATCAGTTTTCAAACAAACAAACAAACAAACAAACAAACACGGAGGAATTATTTTTAGACAGGATGTGTTAAGTTTCATGCTCACAGGTGCTGGCCAGGCCTCATCTGTCAAACTGGCCAAGGTGTAAAAGGCTTTAATAATCTCCTAAATCTTGAAATCCTAAATCCTGACTGTCACGGTGGGCTGCCTTCCAAGGCCAGTCACCCAAATAAGCAGGTTCATTTGTATTGTAAACAGTCATAGATCAGACTGAATGATAAAACCTGGTGGACCTCTGGAGCACAGCACGCTATATATATAACTCACAACACTTTTTGACAGGGCAGTACAGGTCATCTGTGTTTGTTCATGGACATATTAGACTCTGGTTTTCCTGAGTCTCACTGCATCCTTTACAGTGGTCTTGTTTTCCCATTGTATTTGCTGTCTGGACAGGATGTTCTACCAGGGGAAGTGCTTCTTGTGGAAAAGGCCTCAATTAGTTATCCAACTGACCCTCCAGATACTAACTACCTGGCAGACATGAGACTGATTTGTTTAGATCTGACCATAGATTTGTTTTATTGCATTGCTTTATAGTCCTCTTACTGAGACAGGCAACAATGCATATTTCCAGTTGGCACAGAATAATGATATATATTGTTTTCAAATGGCAAAAAACTTTAAAAGGACACGGCTGGTCATTGAAGGTTAATTAATTACTACATTGGCAGACAGCTTTATTGTAGGAGGCCAGGAAAATGTAATCATCTGAGATTTTCAAGCATCATGATTGTGTTGAGGAAACAGGTTATTGATAAGCAGAGGAATTAAAGGATCTGATGAAAGAGGTTGTCTTACAAAATATACATCTTTACTGTAAATAAAAATCAGGGATGTGATCCATTAACATCCATGCATATTTTGGGTTCTGTTTCCACACAGAATGGAATAATTTATTCTATGGTACATGAAAGCAAACAGAATATCACAGGCAGTTTTTAAAAGATCTTTCAGTCCCCGGGCAGAGTTCTGGCAGGCGAGGGGAAGCTCTGCTTGATCAAACAGCATGTGTTATGAACTGCATTTGATTTTATAGTTTTCCAAAAAGCCGTCCAAAGTTTTTTCTCCCCTCCCTCGTTCTTTCTGCAGAGAGATCTCAGCCTATGTTTTTCCTCACCCAGTTGACCCAGGCCAAGGACATGTATGCCAAAAGGGCCTGCAGTTCCCAAAGGCAGTGACTGGAGTGCAAAGCTAGCTGGTCCAACATGGAGTCCTTGGGCTTTTGTTCACTCCTTTCTTTTATGCTTCTAATTTTTCCTATCTAAATCTCTCTTCCAGCCTCCTTTGTCTCTTTGTCATAGCAGCAGCTGTGATTGCATTGCCAGCACCATGGTAATTGTGGCAAAGCAGCATCTTCTGAGACTGCTGCTTTAGAAACACCCAGCTATTTGAGAAAGGGGCAGTAAGTGGCACCATTATGAACGCTGCCCCAACTAAACTGTGAAGCAAAAGTCCTTTGTAGAGTAACCAGGATAAAAAACAACAACTTGAATCAGGATCTCTCACCTACTGGCATAGTGCATAGATGAAACAGGGGCGGCAGATTTGTATAATTTTTGGTGGTGCCCAGAACAGGTCCAAGTGCCGCCCCCGCCACACCTGCCTTGTAAGCTGATATATATTTTTTAAAATAGTGTAAAAATGGACTGGAAAGAGTAGGCGTTTAACAGTTTCCCTATATTGCACAATATCACTATTGTAAGAAAAAAGTATTTAACTAAGAATATCAACTTTATTAATACTCTTTTGAATACAGAAACAACCAAGCACTCCTGGATCAATAACCCTCAAAAGCAAATACTTTCCAAAATTAAAATAAAATGTAGCCCCTTCTTTTGTGATGTTCTTCAACCAATTATATACTTTAAAGAGAATAAAATAATCAAGTATTGTGCTAAACACGATCGTACCCCAAACTGACTGCCGAATTTAAGTTGCATGTTTTTTCCCTCAGACACTCATACAGTATACAGCAGTGGTCCCTCTAATTTTTCTCCACTCAAGTGCGTAATAAATCTTGTCATGTGCACCAATGTGGAGGTGACGAGTGACAAATCACCTCCATGTTGGTGCAAATAAAGTTAATGGGGTGGGGCTGAGGGGTTGGGAGAGTGGGAGGGGGCCCAGGGCTGCGGCAGAGGGTTGGGGTGTGGGGGGGACGAGGGCTCTGGCTGGGGCTGGGGATGAGGGGGTTGGGATGTGGGCAGGGCTCAGGCAGAGGGTTGGGGTATGGGGGTGAAGGGCTGTGGGGTGGGGCCAGGGATGAGCGGTTCACGGTGTAGGAGGGGGCTCAGGGCTGGGGCAGAGGATTGAGGTGTGGGGGAGTGCGGGCTTTGGATGGGGGTGTGGGCTCTGGGATGGGGCAGGGCTGGGGATGAAGAGTTTGGGGTGCAGGGAGGCTGCCCCAGGGCTGGGGCCCTAAAGGAGGACTCCACACTCCCCCCAGTCCTCTCCGCACAGGCAGCAGAGAGCTCCGGGGGAGAAGACCCCCCTCTTCTCCCCAGCAGCACACTCACCTGGCACCATCACTGCACGTGCTCCTAGGGGTTGGGCCCCTCTCAGGTCCAGGAAGCCCCCTTGTCTCCTCTGTGGTGGGTGCAAGGGCTGCCAACAGGTGTGCGCCTCCTCCCTCCACAGGCAGCAGCTGAGCCACCCCCTCAGCCTGCCGCTGGCGCTGCTCCCTTTTGTAGCTGGCTGCAGCAACAGCGGGTGAGGGAGCGCAGCATGGAGCAGTAGGGCAGCCGCCTGCTGCCCTGGCAAGGATGCTCCAGGGGAGGTGCACTTGGGCAGCAGGTTGGGGCCGGTGGAGAGAACTCTGCATGGCACAAAACTGCTGAGAACTTTCTGTTCCTGCAAGCAGGGCAATGGAGTGTCTGTAATTTTATAAATACTCAGGCAATATGCTCCACAAAATTTCTGCAACAAAACTTAGGGGAGGGCCTTGATGCTCATGTCTCCAGGCAAGTTTGAAGGATTATGGTATTTACCCAGTTCTGCTCTATTTATTAAAGTTACTTTGGTTAAAAAGTTGGAACTAAAAGGAACTTCCCACACAGCTACACTTTCAAACAAACAAACAAACAAACAAGGTGCCAGATAAGGTTGTTCCTTTTGGCCACAAAATGTCAACTCCATCTGCATACAGTGTCAAATCACTTCATTATCGTATAATAGTATGGGTGTGCTGTTTATCACTTTATTATTGTTTCATTTTCTCTCAAGCCCTGTTTACACCATGTATAGTTTCTTTGAATTCTGGCGTATTCCAAAGAAGAGTTTGGATTTTCCTGAAGTCTAAATGAAAGTAAGCAGGATTTATTCAAGCTATGTTATTATACCACCACATGCATTCATCTTTCGACTGCATCATGTAATGATATGAATCCATTAATTATTACAGTTTGCTTCCAAAAGTTCTCCTACAGCTTTTTCTTTAAGACTATTTCATTCTGTGAGTTTGTTTCTATTTAAAATGTATTTGGTTTAAATGTTCAAAAGTAAGTACTGACTGAGTGTCAAACCTGACCCCTCTAAAGGGGCTTGGTTTTTAGAAAAACCATTCTTTGAAAATCCTAAATACTCATTTAGGTGTGTCAAGGTGGGGACCCAAGCTCATTAGTCACTTTAAACCATATATCTCTACAGAGTATATGGCTGTAGTGAGGTGGACTGGCCCTCCCCAGACACAGAGGGAGAGGGTGGCTCCACTACCCCTAGCTTCACCCTGGAAGCCAAGGGGCAGGGCCAGAAGTATAAAGGCAGGACATAGAAAGCTCTGTTGGGGCCCAGCCACTGGAGGGGACAGATGCATCCTCTGAGCTCTCATTCTGGGACACGGCAGCAGGGCCGCAGAGTGTAGACGACTGGCCCGGACCCCCTGGATGGACCTGACCCTGGGGGATGCAGACAACTAGCCTGGACCACCTGGACCCTTGAACGACCTGACCCTGCAGGAGACAGACGACTGGCCCGGACTGCCAGCTGCCCCAACCCCAACAGAGCTTCTGCTGGCAACTGAGGCCCCTGCCGATCACCTTACCTCACCGGACCAGCAGGTACCCTGGGAGGGGGAGTGTGGAAGTGACCCAGGGATAGTAGATCCCTGTCTGGCTGCAATGCTGGCAGAGGGTGAGTCAGCGTGTTGTGGTGTGGATCCCCGCTGATGTGGAGGCAGACCCCTCCAACACCCTAAGGGCCCTGGGCCGGGACGCAGTGGAGTGGGAGGGCCTGCGTCCCCCCTGCCACCCAAGCAGTGGGTGCCAGTCTCCCCTCTCACTCAGGCTAGCTGAAGGAAAGCCTGAGTTAACTGACTTTGGTTGCAGGCGGCTGAGTGACTGTTCCCTGCCCCGCTCTGAACCATGGCCTGGGCTCATTAACTGCGTGCAGCCCCACCTGAGTGCAGGTTGGAGCTGAGTGACTGTTTACCACCCCGCTCTGAACCAGAGACTGGGCTAACTGGCTGTTTGCTACTCAGCCTGACCGCAGGCCTGATTGTGAGACTCTTTGCTGCCCCGTCCTGACCAGGAGCTGGGGCTCCGTAATTGTGTTTGTTGTTTGGCCCTGATCACAGGAGCCCATGTCTCCTGTTACCCCGCTGATTCCCCACGTCAGGTGACCCCCCCGGAGACTTAGTGGGGCAGACTGGCCACCCACAGACTTGGAGGAGGAGAAGCCACTCCC
Organism: Mauremys reevesii; assembly: GCF_016161935.1. NCBI lineage: Eukaryota > Metazoa > Chordata > Testudines > Geoemydidae > Mauremys > Mauremys reevesii. The sequence continues at coordinate 168,748,761 of NC_052624.1, read as the reverse complement.
CCCAACAGACTGCAGTGGTTATTACAGAATTTACCTGAAGAAATTAAAGTAAGCCTTGAGATTATCAGTGTTCTTCTTTAGGCTCCTTTTCATATTTATGTAGAGATAGGTGTTCTACTAAGGGAGTAAAAAATAGGCCTCTGTACCCATTAGCATAAAGAAAATTCATATTTAAAAAAAAAAGCCAAAATGTGACATTTACTTGCTCAGAATGGACTTGATCCTCTTGCCATGGAAGTCAATGTGAAAAAAGCTTATTGACTGCAGTGGTGTAGGGCCAAGCCCCAGAACTCACTTGAACTGATAAGAATGACACTAACAAAAAATTACAAGGCTCCTACCCAAAACCTGACAGCTAGACTGGAGAATGGGAGTCGAGTGTAAATCCAGTTCCACTAGAGAAATTCCTCTCAGCTCTGAGCATTTGAACACCTATAAAGAAGATCAGGGATGGGATGGGGGAGAGGGCGGAAATATCACTGGCTCCTGCTTCAACTAGTTGTGCACCTCCAGTGAACCTCCAGACTGAGCCATTTGGTCTATCATTCCCCTTTTTGGTCTTCAGTAGGCCTGGCAGAGGGAACCAAAAAACAAAGCTCTGGTCTCGCTCTTCTGTGACCATCAATCACTAATATTTTCTCAGTTGTCTTACCTTGATATAAAATTCTTTATATTGCTGTAACGGAATAGGAAGAACATACTTTTCCCACCAACCCTGTTCCCAGGTATTTTGAAAAGTAAAAAAGGAGACATTTCATCCAGAGACTGTCAAGTTCCCTTTTGGTTGCTGAGCTATTTAATAAAGGGACAATGCTCTAAAAATACAACTTCTCATAACAAGAAATAGAAGACACCCTCCCACTCTGTCTGTCTCTTTCTCCAGCACAACCATATACATGCACACAACCCTCTGGGGCAGAATGTGATCTCCTGGGTGCTGTGCTTTTGTGAAAGCCATAGCCTGTGTGTAGAGTAAGGTTAACACTGCACACTCCCTGCAGGAGCATATAGAGTACATACACTGCATGCCCACCTAGCACGGGTATAAAGAGCAGAGTAGATGACGAGGCACTGCTTAGGTGAGTAAACATGCCAGAACCTTAGGCTATATACTCTATATAGCTGTCTACATGCCCAAGCAGTACCTCCCCCATCAATGCTGCTATTTTTAGCAGCATAATAACTTGCTGCCTCCCTGCTACAGGGAAAGACTCTGTCAGTAGAGAAAAGCTCTGGCAATGGGGAAGACAACAGGGAAAGGTTCCAGCTGCTCCTCACTGCTGGAGCCTTTCCTCACTGGCTGAATCTTTCCCTGCAGTGGGTAAAGGATCCAGCTACTCTGTGCCACTAGAGCCTTTCTTCCCTGCCGGAGCCTTTCACTGTTGTGTGTAGCTACATGGTACAGTGTGGAAGCAGCCAGATTTCCACAGAGGCATGTAGCTGTGCACACCCGACATGCTTATGTCAGTGGTGTGCAGTATAGACATATATCCTCCGCCTACCCACACAGAGCAAAAATTACATGAAAATGTCTGAATCCCTATATGCACCTTTGTTCACTTTTACACCAGTGCAGAGTGAGTGTATAATGCTACCCATTCTGATCGGTCACTTTTTCCACTCACTTTGCACTCGAATAATACATGACGAGACAAGGTACAAGTGCAATGAGGAATCATGCCCAGAGAGTGTGTGTGTGTGTGTGTGTGAAAGTTGCATTAATTGGGTGAAACAACAGAACTACAGTAAATGTCTAGTTGTATGGTCCCATGTCCTCTCAGGATTGTTTTCCACAGAAACAGTGGCTCATGGAAATATCTCCCATTGCAAGATGCTGAGAGGAAAAAATTGCATGGCCCTCTGAAATGCCAGAAAAACAGAAGCTGTGTCATTATGCCACCAGTGTACACCTGGTGGATATTTTTAAAATTTGGAAATTTCTCTTTCCTTCTTCCTTCTTTCATAAAATGTTTGTTTTTCAGATGTCACATGACTTCAGTATTAAACATCACAAGTTATTAGAATGGATTTGGTTTCAGAAGACAGAAAAAAAAAAAGAAAACCCAAAGCTATCCAATCTTCACAGATGACTGCAGACATGTGGACTGGGTGATGTTGCAGTATTTTTAGCACACAGTTACAGGAAGTATTCTTGTCAGTCAGAGTTGGGTAGGTCCTTTCAGTCTTTCTTTCCAGTCCTTGCTTGTTTGTAGGCCATAGCAATTATGGACAGAGGGGAAAAAAATCACTCTAATGAATAGTCAATTGAGATTTTCCTACCCATCATTGGTCAGTATATTTAAAGAATTACTACAGTAATTATATTTTATGAGCATGACTCATTTTTCTGTTTTTAAAGAAGTATTTCACTTTACCCATCTCTTTTAGTATGTTTCCATTTGTGTGGTTTGGCTGCATGGAGCAACGTGGCAACTGGTTACTTGAAAATATTTAAGAAAAAGGCAAATTCCTCAGCTCTGGCATACCTGTGGACCACATATATGGACATAATTGCAAACATCTGTCCACCCACCCATATAACAGTTAAGAAGTCATTAAAAAAAAGTTAAAATAGTAAACTTGGAAGCAAGTAACTACAGGACTGTCCATTTGTATGTTTGTTTATTCACAATATCTTACCAACTAAACGTCAGAGACAAATAACTCAGCAACTTTCACAAGAGGGCACTGACAAAAAACCCAACAATAGGTATTCACAAAACCATGCAATCATGTGCTGCAGCAAAACAATGTAAATATAAATTGGCAAACAATGGAAATATCTGAAAGGACTATTTTATTAGCCAAGAAATGGATATTTCTTTCTCTTTCTCTCTCTGTTGAGGCGGGGAGGTGTCATCAAAATAGATGTTTTGGGGAACGTACATGAATTTGTTATATGAAAAAGATTTTCATCTTAGATTTCATGAACCAATGATATTAACTTATTGGTCTAATCTGAGAGGGCAGATTCCTTCTCTCCCCCGCCCTCCCAATTAATGGTGTAGACTCAGTAACATTCTCGGTTAAGCTTAATTTGAGAAAGAGGGGCTTGAACCATCTCTCTGGGCCATTGATTCTCTCTCTGCAGGATCCAGATTATCCCCCACTGAGGTCAGTGGGAGTTATCAGATTCTGCAGGGGGAGAGTTGTCCACTCTCCAAACGGAGGTGGTGTTTGCAATCCAAATCCAGGTCTCATTCTGAAAATGGATTTTACAGCATCCCGATAATGAGCTGAACCCAAATGCCAGTCCAACCCCCCCACAAAAAGCATTGGGATATTCACAATTCACATCTGGAGGTGAAATTTGCAGTGGGAGTCTATTCCGACTGGGCTCCCTGCCCCTTCCTCTGGTTGCCCTAAAGGGGCAACTGAGGATTCTCCCAATCCAGGGAATCCACAGCTTGAGCAGAGTGGGCAAAACTAGTCTTGCCTCCATCCTCACTCCTATCTGAAGGGACATTTTTGGCTTGGAGAATTCTGAGGTGGAGGCATACTCAGACAGGAGCATGTAGAGGGTGGAGTTCCCAGCAGTCTGCCAGATATTGGGGCAGCATCTGGCTGCAGTTGGGGTAGTTTAGAGCAGCACTTGAGGATGCTCCAAGTCTTGGGGTTTTAATGCTGCTAGTAACTCCTGGGGTGAAATAGTCCTTGGTCAGCCTGCTATTGTGGGAACAGAAAGGTGGTGTCCCTGCCCTACTCTTCTTAGTTGCACCAGGTGTAGACTTGGCACAACTGAGGATTTAGCTCAGTATTTCTCTCTACAGGTTAACTAAAACACTTCCTGTCATTGGACCCTAAGTTCTATTGGAAGGAGATACCTGCCAAAAAAGTTCGCCAAAGGTAGAGAAGAGGTTGAGTACATGGCTTTCACTGCTGTGTCTCAAGGCTTGCCAAACCCCATGCAGATGAAAACAGATCTGTCAGTCTGTTATAAGAAGCAGAATACTGATCCACAGAACGAACAAAAATTAAATTGAGGATGTGGTCTAGTACTCGTCTCATCTGATAATCTCAGAATGGTACAAGGGCTGAATATTTTGCATGTACTTCATTCAATACTTGGATGCCTCTCAGTTATTTACAACTGATAATGATACTCTGATGTCGTTATTTGCTGTATGGGCTATAGGGAGCAGAACGTATAAAACCTGCATTATGTTAAAAGGAGAGCTGGAAAATCAGCTCCTACAAGTATTTATTTTGTAGTATGAATTCTCTCTTTTCCTCCTGCAATGTCCCAATGCCAGAATGCTGTCTCCTATCATATATTGCACAAATACAGTATAATGAGAACAAGGTGTCAGTTGAAGGTTTGCAATCCCTGTCTAGTTCTTAAAGCTTTTTCCTTCTATTTCTTGACACATAACACTATAGCAGTGCTAAGGTCCATTAGTCTGACTGAAATTTTAATTTCTAGACAAATGCAATAGGATTTAAATCTAGATTCATGCATCAGTATTACGCTATCATGCACAGAGGTATAAAACTAGTAAAAAAGAGTATTGAAGCCTGATATAAATGATCACTGATCATTTTAACACTGGTGATCTTTGTGAATGTTTCCCCCCCTTCTTTTGGGGAAAGAGAATACGCACTTTTAATATTCTATTAATATGGTTATAAAATGGCTTGGAAAAAATGAGCAGTCTCACCTTCTAGCACAGAGGTGGGCAAACTACGGCCCATGGGCCACATCCAGCCTGTGGGACCGCCCTTCCCAGCTCCCGAGCTCCTGGCCCAGGAGGCTCACCCTGGCCCCTCCCCTACTGTTCCCCCTCCCCCGCAGCCTCCGCTCGCCCCACCGCCGGCACAATGCTCTGGACGGCAGGGCTGTGAGCTCCTGGGGCAGCGCAGCTGCAGAGCCCGGCCTGACCCAGTGCTCTGTGCTGCATGGTGGTGGTGGTAGTAGCTCCAGGCAGCGCAGTAAGGGGGCACAGAGTAGGGTGGGGGGGGTTGGATAGAGGGCAGGGGCGTTCAAGGGGATAGTCAGGGGGTGTGGGTGTGGATAGGGGTCAGGGCAGTCAGGGGGGACAGGGGGTTGAATGGGGGTAAGGGTCCCGGGGAGGGGCAGTCAGGAAGAAGGGGTGGCTGGATGGGGTGGCAGGGGGCAGGGGTTCCAGAGGCAGGCAGGGATTCTGGGGGCAGTCAGGGGACAGGGAGTGGGGGTGTGTGGATGGGGCAGGAGTTCCAGGGGGGGCCGTCAGGGGACAGGAAGAAGGGTGTGTGTGGATGGGGCAGGGGTTCTGGGGAGGCCGTCAGGAATGAGAGGAGGAGTTGGATGGGGCGGCGGGGGCCTGGGGGTGGTCAGGGGACAGGGAGTAGGGCTGTGTGGATGGGGCAGGGGTTCCAGGGGAGCCATCAGGGAACGGGGCGGGGTTGGATGGGGCAGGAGTGCCAGGTGGGGGCAGATAGGAGGTGGGGGCCGGGCCACGACCCCCTCCCCTAACTGGCCCTCCATACTATTTACAAAACCCAATGCGGCCCTCAGGCCAAAAAGTTTGCCCACCCCTGTTCTAGCAGGTAAACTGTTATACTACTATAGCAGCTTGGAAACTGGAAAACAGTGGTGGTGTTACTAGAGTGATGGGTAGGCGGGAGCCTAAAAAAGAGATCAAGTTCAGTATGTAGGCTAGGCCACAGATGTGGCTGGTTCTGATTCTCTTCCCCTCCTCCTCCCCGACTCCCCTTTGAACTGGTTTAGCTATCCCCAACACCCACAGTTAAAGAAGCAGTAAAATGATTGGCTCATATTAAGATGTCAGTCATAACTAAGCAATCATTTGGGCGAGGGACAGATAGAACTGAATCTGTAGTAATTAATTTTAAACTCTAAGATCAAACTATTTGCTGAACTCAGAGGATCTCTGCCAACTCTCATCCTTTGGAAACCAAACTGCAGATTCTCTGACAAAGAAAATAATTGGGCTTGCAAAATTTTGTAGCTGGTTAAGTAACTCGTAGTGGTTGAGTAGCACATGTTTTATCTTCAACACTCAATTTTAACTTAAAAATACTTTAATACATAGTAAGCGCTGCCATGCAGCATTGTAAAATAGAAATAAATAGACTGTTGGAAAGCATTTCCTCTGGAGAGGAAGGATGAGCCAGTGGCCAGGGTGCTAGCATAGGACCCAGGAGACCTGGCTTCAATTCCCTGCTTCCCCAAAGACAACCTGTATGACCTTGGGCTGGTCACTGTGCATCAGTTCCCTATCTATAAAATGGGGAACACAGCACAGTCTGCGCCTCCTAGGGGTGTTGCACTCAATGTGAGGTGCAAAGATACTTTGGTAACAGGGGCTATTAGAAGTATGTAAGGTCAGATCTGTACAGATAAGAAAAATATCTCATAAGCATTTTAGGTACAAGAAGAATAAAATGATGGTAACTGGCAGGGGCGGCTCTAGCTTTTTTGCCACCCCAAGCATGGCAGGCAGGCTGCCTTTGGCGGTTTGCCTGCGGGCGGTCTGCCAGTCCCGCAGCTTTGGCTTACCCGCCACCAAATTGCCGCCGAATCCGCGGGACCGGCGGACCTCCCGCAGGCATGCCGCCAAAGGCTGCCTGCCTGCTGCCCTTGGAGGGAACAGCAGGGCACCCCCTGTGGCTTGCCGCCCCAGGCACACGCTTGTAGTACTGGTGCTTGGAGCCGCCCCTGGTAACTGGTTCCAGAACTTCCATTAATGAACTAATGGACCAGATCCTCAGGTGGTGTACATCAGAGTAAGTCCATTTAATTTCCTTTACACCAGGTTCTGGCCCAATAAATTTATTTAGATTGCAAATGTAGATGGTAAAAATATATTTAGATCAACTTTTTGTTCTCTGTTTGTACATTGTCTAGCACAGTGGGGCCCATTACTGGGACTCTTAGGTACTAACACAATACAAATAAATAAAATAGTATTATAATTACATATTGCACATAAATGACATCTTAATCCACGAATCTGAAAGTGCACTAGTAAATTTAATTAAGCAAGTCTCACTGAGCCAGACACAGGTGTGCAACTTAGTAAGCCACTCAGCTGATGATACAGTGGAAGTAATAGAATCCAGCTTACTCTCAATTGTGTTAGCTATGCATGGCAGCCCCTAAATACACTTGGGGAGCAGGTTGCTGAGTACGAAAGTGAACTCACTCTTCACAACAGAACCTCTCTTTAAAAATACCTATGATAGAGTTATCCAAGGATGCAGCGTGTAGCCAAACTCTGTCTCCTATCCTTAACACTAGCTTACGCTGACCCTCAGAAGTAAATGAGATGACATTTTCATCAGAAAAGATGTAATTCAGAAATATAGCTGCATAAATCATTGCTTTTTACTTGTAGGTTTAAACCACACTAGGGCAATAGAAAGAAATTGTTTTATTCAGAAAGAATTAGTATAAGACCATCATTCAGAATGTTTGGAACATAACAAAATTCATGCCAGAATAGGAGTGTTTTAAATAGAAAGGGTCTGAAGTAAAATGTTTTACTTTCTTTTGTTCATTGTTATGCAGGGTTCGAATTCATCAGGCCCTTGTTCCAATACACAGTTGGGGAAAGCACTAAGGAGACAACATCATATGCAGGCCATGTTAAGCCTGGAGAGATCTGCAGTTTCTGTGCACAAGAGTATATGGGTTGTATCCTTATTACTTCCCCATAGCTGCATGAGACCTCAAAGGTGGCGCAGAGCAGAGAGAGGCATAGAGGAATTACTATAAGGTAGGTGCACAACTGGTTGAAAAATAATACTCAAAGAGTAGTTATCAATGGTTCGCTATCAGACTGGGAGGACGTATCAAGTGGGGTCCCCGGGGTCTGTCTTGGGTCCAATACTATTCAATATTTTCATTAACAATTTGGATGATGGACTAGAGAGTATATCTATAAAATATGTGGATAACACTAAGGTAGAAGGGCTTGCAAACACTTTGGAGGACAGGATTAGAATTCAGGAGGACTTTTGATAAATTAGAGGATGGGTCTGAAATCAATAAGATGAAATTCAATAAAGACAAGTGCAAAGTACTATACTTGGGAAGGAAAAATCAAATGCACAAATACAAAATGGGAAATAACTGGCTAGGCAGCACTACTGTAGAAAAGAATCTGGGGAGTTATAGTGGATCACAAATTAAGTATGAGTCAACAATATGATGTGGCAGAAAAGGCAAGTGTCATTCTGGGATGTATTAATAGGAGAGTCATAAGAAAGACACAAGAGGTAACTGTTCTGCTCTGCACAGCAATGATGAGGCTTCAGCTGGACTACTGTGTCCAGTTTTGGGGACCACACTAAGATATGGACAGATTGAAGAGAATGCTGAGGAGAGCAGCAAAAATGATAGGATGTTTAGAAACCATGACCTGTGAGGAAATGTTAAAAGAACTGGGCATATTTAGTCTAGAGACAAGAAGGCAGACAGTCATATATTCCAAGGCCAGAATGGTCCATTGTGATCATCTAATCTGACCTCCTATACAATACAGGACTATGATGGGGTGTATAATAAAGAACTGTGATGGGTGTTGAAGGGGTTAAAGAACTGCTGTGGGCAAAGCTGGCCCTACCCTGTGCTGTGACTCATGTTAAGAGTGGAATAAGGGCTTAAAAAGAGGAATTTCCCACCAGTTGCAGGGAGAGACCAGATAGTGGCTTTACAACTCCCAAAGGAGACTCCTGGAATCCTTCAGGGGAGGCCATTTACCATCCCCCTCTTCCATGCTTACAAGGAGACAGCAACTTTGGGTTATTGGCCAGATAAGACAGTTTGGCAAGTCCTAAGGCAAACAAATTAGGCAGTTGGTGCCTCTACCCCTTTCAGGGTTAGAGAATCTGAGAATGGACAAAAGGGACTTGGGGAGTGGGAGCCAAGATCCCCATCAATCCAAAGATGCCAATCACAATGTGTGTCAGGGAGACTCCTACTTAGGCAGATGGGGGCACCCTAAGGATTTTTCAGTGCCTGTCCTGTCCAGTAGAAGGCATCCATCAGCAGTCTGAGAGCTGTGACAGATGGTGGAGAACACAGGCATTAGATCACCCCTGACATAAAGGGAACTGGGGTGAGGTGCAGGGGAGAAGGAATCATTTATTCTCATGGAGTGTCTAAGAAAGATGGATTTAGACAGGCTGCTGAAATGGCTGACAGAGCCAACAGCAACTAGCCATGCAGCAGCAGCAGCTGCTACAACAATCAGCAATAACATTCACATACCCTCTCCAAACTCTCCTCTGCCTCTGTTCATGATTCTCTAGTTTTTGCCTGCCATGTGACTTTTTATACCAGGTTTCCCTGCTTAGCTCAGCTCAGCATCACCTCTCACCACCAGGGAGTGATTAATTATTCATAGACTTCAAACAGCAGGGATGATCAAAGCTCCAGGAAGCAGAGCCTTGTGGTCCTTACCAAGACACCTACAAACAGACCTGTCACAGCTGCTTACTCAGGGGGACACAGCCCAGCCACACCGTCTGTGCACAAAGAACTAACAAAGAGTCAAACAACCCACATATGGGTCAAATACATCACTCTCCAAATCCCGCTACCTCCAAGCATAGAGTCCATAGCTACACCCTCCAGAACTCTCCTGTTAGCTGCCTTCCAGGGGGAACATAACAATTTTCATATATCTAAAAGGTTACTAAAAAGAGGATAATGATCCATTGTTCTTTATGTCTGTAGAGGCTAGAAGAAAAAGTAATTTGCTTAATTTGTGGCATAGGAGATGTAGGTTAGATATTAGGAAAAACTTTCTAACTGTAAGGATAGTTAAGTACCAGAACAGGTTATTGAGGGAAGCCAGTGGAATTCCCATCACTGGACGATTTTAAGAATAGGTGAGACAAATAGCTGCCAGGGATGGTCTAGGTATACTTGGTCATACTTCAGCATGGGGCAGCCTTAAATTTTTATGTGTAAAGTGGTGGTCTCAACACTGGAGCACCTCCTCACAGTGAGACATAGCATAGTGCAGGGGTCGGCAACCTTTCAGAAGTGCTGTGCCGAGTCTTCATTTATTCACTCTAATTTAAGGTTTCACATGCCAGTAATACATTTTAACATTTTTAGAAGGTCTCTTTCTATAAGTCTATAATATATAACTAAACTATTGTTGTATGTAAAGTAAATGAGGTTTTTAAAATGTGTAAGAAGCTTCATGTAAAATTAAATTAAAATGCAGAGCCCCCCAGACTGGTGGCCAGGACCTGGGCAGTGTCAGCTCGCGTGCCATAGGTTGCCTACCCCTGGCATAGTGGGTCTCTCCTCATCTGGCACCCCATGTGGAGAGCTGCTCTAGTCCTGCAAAGATCTGCCCCTTCCTGTGACTCAGTCCTCTGTCCAGGTCGCTAAGTCCACCCATTCTGGGGTAACAGAAAGGCCAACAAAACAAAGTCCAAGACCTTGTATCAGGTCTTGGGCACCAACTGTGGGAGTCCTCTTCTCAGGCTTTCTGTCACTTTTGTCCCCTTCTCCACCCACATGCCACCACACCGCATTTGCCAGTGCAGTCAGCTCTACTCCCTGTGGTTGCTTAGCCTCTCCCCTGGCTTTCTGCCACCTTTCTCCACATAGGAGAGGATCCCAGGGACAACTCTCCTCCCTGGGCCTTCTGCTTGACCCTCCTGTTGCTCCTTTCTGTAGTCCCAGAAAGTGACAACAGACTGTCTCCTTGCATCCCCCTTTTGCTCTCAACTTCCTGTTTTATAGTCCTCCCCTGGTCCCTCCCCAGCTGGGCTTCATCCTCATTTAAGCCTGGCTCTTCCTCCAGGTGCAACCTGGTACATGAACTCCATTACCTTGAGATTCTTTATTTTTGCCTCCCTGCCATGCCCACTGCTCTTCTGAGCTGTCTTGTTTCTGAGGAGGATGTATGCTGCACCCCTTAAATAGGTATAGTAGTGTGCATGTTCCAGAGAACTGATTCAGCGTTTCCCATGGGGTGGGGTGGTGTGCCTAAATCTAGCTTAAGATGAGTACCAGTGGCTAAATAGTACATTTTCTGTAAATCATTTCCTTTTATCATACATCACTTGTTTGGGAAGGCTAGCATGAGTCACTAAATTAGGAGAAATTTTGACATTCCAGACTTATGACAATGAAACTGTATAATATTCCATTACATCCAGTGTATTTTATAAAGATCATTCTCAGTTATCCAAGTTATTCTCTTATCTGAAAGGATATAGAATGTGTTCTTTTAAAAAGAGGGATAGCTCAGTGGTTTGAGCATTAGCCTGCTAAAGATTGTGAGTTCAATCCTTGAGGGGACCACTTAGGGATCTGGGGCAAAATCAGTACTTGGACCTGCTAGTGAAGGCAGGGGACTGGACTCTGTGACATTTTGGGGTCCCTTCCAGTTCTATGAGATAGGTATATCTCCATTTATTTAAAAATGAACATCTACAATACTGCAGTATTTATAGACTCATAAACTTTAAGGCCAGATGGGATCATCATGATCATCCAGTCTGACCTCCTCTACATTGCAAGCCACAGAATCTCACCCACACCCTTCTCGAATAGGCCCATAACCTGTGGCTGAGTTACTGAAGTCTCAAATCATGATTTAAAGACTTCAAGTTACAGAGAATCCACCATTTACTCTAGTTCAAACCAGCAAGAGACACATGCCCCATGCTGCAGAGGAAGGCAAAAAAACCCAGGGTTTCTAACAAATCTGACTTGAGGGAAAATTCCTTCCTGACCCCAAATATGGCAACAAGTTGAACCCTGAGCATGTTGGCAAGACATACCAGCCAGACACCTGGGAAAGAATCCTCTGTAATAACTTTGGGGGAGGGATAGCTCAGTGGTTTGAGCATTGGCCTGCTAATCCCAGGGTTGTGAGTTCAATCCTTGAGGGGGCCACTTAGGGATCTGAGGTAAAAATTGGTCCTGCTAGTGAAGGCAGGGGGCTGGACTAGGTGACCTTTCAAGGTCCCTTCCAGTTCTAGGAGGTTGGTATATCTCCAATTATTACTTTTTTTTAATTACCTAACTCAGAGCCCTCCCCCATCTAGTGTCCCATCTCTGGCCATGTGGGATATTTGCTACTAGCAGTTGCAGATGGACCACATGCCATTGTAGACAATCTCATCATAACACCCCCTCCATAAACTTATCAAGCTCAGTCTTGAAACCAGTAAAATTTTTTGCCCTCACTGCTCCCCTTCGAAGACTGTTCTAGAACTTCACTCCTCTGATGGTTAAAAACCTTTGCCTAATTTCAAGCCTCAACTTGTTGATGTCCAGTTTATATCCATTTATTCTTGTGTCAGCATTGGCGCTTAATTTAAATAACTCCTCTCCCTCCCTGGTATTTATCCCTTTGATGTATTTAGAGAGAGCAATCATATCTCCCCTCAGCCGCCTTTTGGTTAGGGCTAAACAAATCAAGCTCCTTGAGTCTCCTCTCATAATGTAGGTTTTCCATTCCTTGGATCATTCTACTAGCCCTTTTCTGCATCTGTTCCAGTTTGAATTCATTTTTCTTAAACATGGGAGACCAGAACTGCACACAGTATTCCAGATGAGGTCACGCTAGTGCCTTGTATAATGGCCACAACACTTTACTATATCTAATAGAAATACCTTGCCTGATGCATCCTGGCATTGCATTAGCCCTTTTCACAGATGCTTCACATTGGTGGTTCATAGTCATCCCGTAATCAACCATACATCCAGGTTTTTCTCCTTCTCTGTTGCTTCCAACTGATATGTCCACAGCTTTTAGCAAAAATGATCGTTGTTAGTTCCTAAATGCATGACATAGCACTTTACACTATTAAATTTCATCCCATTTCTATTACTCCAGTTTTCAAGGTCCTCTAGATCTTCTTGTATGATACTCTGGTCCTCCTCTGTATTGGCAATACCTCCCAACTTTGTGTCATCCACAAATTTTATTAGCACACTCTCACTGTTTGTGCCAAGGTCATGGATGAAAATGTTAAATAAGATCGATCCCAAAATTGATCCTTGAGGAACTCCTCTAGTAACTTCCCTCCAGCCTGACAGTTCACCTTTCAGTATGACCCATTGTAGTCTCCCATTTAACCAGTTCCTTATCCAACTTTTAATTTTCATATTAATCCCCATCTTCTCCAATTTAAATAATTATTTCCCATGTGGAACTGTGTCAAATGCCTTATTGAAATCCAGGTAGATTAGAGCTAGAGAATTTTCTTTGTCAGACTTCTCAAAGAGATTAATCTGCCATGATATACCTTTTGTAAAACCATGTTGTATTTTATCCCAATTACCATTCACCTTTATAGCCTTAACTACTTTTTCTTTCAAAATATGTCCCAGACCTTGTATACAATTGAGCTCAGACTAACAGGCCTGTAGTTTCCCAGATCATTTTTTCCCTCCCTTTCTTAAAAAAACTGTATTAGCAAATCTCCAGTCACATTATGACTCCCGAGTTTACAGATTCATTACAAATCTTTGTTATTGGGCTTGCAATTTCATGTGCCAGTTCCTTTAATATTCTTGGATGGAGATTATCCAGACTGCCCAATTTGGTCCCATTAAGTTGTTTGAGTTTGATTTTCACATTGGATGTCTACTTCTATATCCTGATTTCCATTAGCCAGCCCGCTGTTACTCCTAAGATCCTCATTACCCTTGTTAAAAACTGAGTCACAACATTTGTTTAGGTATTGGGCCATTCCTAGATTATCTTTAATATCCACCCCATCCTAGTGCTTAGTGGTACCACTTCTTTCCTTGTTTTCTTTTCATTTATAGGGCTATAGAACCTTTTTCTTTTGGTTTTAATTTCCTTTTGAAGGTCCAACGCTACTTGGCTTTTGGCAGTTCTCACTTTATCCCTACACCTTCTGATCTCCAAGATGCACCTTTCCTTGCATCCCATCTTCCATCCCATCTTCCATTCCTTGTAGGTTTTCTACTCTCTCTTCAAAGCCTGCCTGAGATGCTTTCTCATGTAGTTTGGTCTGCAACCCTTCCCTATGATTTTTTTCCCCTTGCCTTGGATGCAGGCTTCAGATAGCTTCTGCAACTTTGACTGAAAGTAATTCCAAACCACCTCCACATTCAGATCCTTGAGTTCTTCAGTCCTGTCCACTTCCCTAACTAATTTCCTTAATTTTTTTTAAGTTAACCCCTTTGAAATCAAGGACCTTAGTTGCGGATCTATTTTTGTTTATCCTTCCATTTACTTTAAACTGTATTAGCTCGTGATCACTCGAACCAAGGCTGTCCTCTACAACCATTTCTTCTATGAAGTACTTGCTACTTATCAGTACTAAATCTAAAATGGCATCACCTCTTGTTTGTTTGACTATTTAGTGAAGAAATCTGTCAGCTATCAAATCCCAGGAATACCTGGGCCCTATCATTAGTAGCATTTGCTCTCTGATTTGTATCTGGTAAATGAAAAAGTCCTCCATAATCACAGAATTCGGAGTAGTATTTATTTAATTAAAAACATTAAAGAGGTCTCTATCCATATCCAAATCAGATCTTGGGGGTCTGTAGCAGACCCCAAACACTGTTCCAGTAGGGCCTCTATTATCTTTCTTTCCCAAGGTGATTTTCACCCAAACAGACCAGTGTACCTCATCATTAATATACAGTGTTACTCCCACCACCTTTACCTTTTTCCTGTCTTTTCTGAACAGCACATACCCTTCAATACTTGTACTCCAGTCATAACTACTAATCTACCACGTTTTTATCCCTATGATATCTGGTTTCACTTCCTATGCCAGTAGTTCTAGTTCCTTCATTTTGCTATGCAGGCTTCTTGCATTGGTGTACAAACATCTTGGCTGTTTCTGTTTGGCTTCATCCAGATTCCTTCCCCAATTAGGTACAGTCATTCTACTGTATCACCTACCTGACTGTTAGTTTAATAGGTATTGGCACTATCTTTCCTCTTAATGTCTATTTGCATACCCTCTGTTGTTCCTTTCCCCATTGCTGTATTCTCTCTTACTTGATTTTCCTCCCAATCAATACTTGAATCAGGCATGGAGATTACATGAGCATCTCCCAATCATCTCCCCTAGATTCCTATTTAAAGCTCTTTTAATCAATTGTGCCAACTTCCATCCCAGAAGTATATTTCCCTCCTTATTTAGTGGAGTCCATCGCATGAGAATAATTCTCTGTCCATGAAGACCACCTATTGGTCGAACATCCCAAACGTCTCCTTATAGCACCACTGCCTAAGCCACCTGTTGGTCATCATAATTTTGTTTTACCTTTGCGCTTTCCACTTCTTCCTTGCCCTCCCACCTTGTGTTACTGCCTGCTGTGCCCCTTCTTCATTTTCCAACTCAGCAAACCTGTTCCTGAGCTCTGTTTCTCCTTCACTGGCCCGTCTTTTCCTCTGCCTGGTTCTCCTAGTCACATGCTTCCACTGGCCACTTTCCTCATCCAGCCATCTACCCTTACAGTTCTCCAGTATAGCTTGCATCTGTGAGCCTTGAGTTTTCCCTTCAATCTCTTCCAACTTTCCCTCCATCATCTGCTCAAATCCCCTTCAAAACTCAACCATAGTTTCTACCCGCATCTCCAAGCCTCCGATCTTCTCTTTCATCAGCTTTAACAGGCAGCACTTCATACAAATGAAGCACTTTTACAATACTTGTTCCAGGATAACACACAAGCCAGAGCTTCTGCTGCTGGTCATCTTCATTCTCTCTTCCATTCCTTGGGTCACTACCACAGCTGTCTCTGTAGCTGTCATAGCTTTTCCACCTAAACTCCTGTTAAGGAGAAAAAATTAGAACACACCCCACCCACACCCCAAAACCAGAACACCACACCTCCCTCTTCCACAAGCTCCCACTCAGACTCCCCCATTTCCAGCTCTGTTTGCTGGCTCCTGTGCCGCTGCCTGGCTGCCTTTATAGGCCCCCTAACTGGGGAAGCCCATCCCTAATCAGGGTTCTGCTGTAAGGCTCTGCCTCTCTTACAGCACACTGCCTCCAACCAGCCCTGCCAACTAAAAAAGCCCAAAACATAATACCCAGAAAGCAAGCAAGGAAACATTCAAGAACTTATGCACTGTCCCTAGGAACAGTGGCTTGCCCCCTCCCTTCTCCTCCAACAGACCTCCACTCAAACTCCCGGTTCCAGCTCTGTTTCCTGCCTCTTGTGCCACTGCAGGAGATTTTCTAAAGCCCATAGAAATTTGGCATGTAACTGCCATTTGTACTTTAGAAAGTCTTCCCCGTTTTTACTCTTACTGGGAAATTTGCATATTCTATCTACTCTATACAGAAAACAATGCAGATAGTCCAGTATACTAAACCACATACATAAGAAACATCCAGTTTTTAGTAGCACCTACAATGTGCAAAAATGACTTTTACAGCTGTGATGTCAAGGGGTTACATTACAGGGCTGCAATGACATAGCCTTTTTAAAGCAGAGGATAAGAAGGCATTGCATTGTAACATGACAATAGGAATCTCACTCTTTAATGACACGTTGCTACTTGAATGTTCCCATTCACCTACCCCCTGTGGAGAGGACACATTAGGGTCCCAATTCACAAAGCACTTAAGCACATGCTGAACTGTAATCACTTGCCTAAATCCCATCAATTTCAATGGGACTAGCTCACACACTTATGCTTCAGCAGATGCTTAAGTGCCTTGCTGAACAGGGATGGACTTAAGTACATGTTTAAAGTTAATCATGTGCTTAAGCACTTTGTTGAATTGTGATTTAGGGCCACAGCCACTACCTCAGCAACTCCATGGCCTGGCGGCAAGATTCCTTGTTGCAGTATCCACCTGCCATAGCACTCACTGCCCGAGCCAACTACTTTGGCTAAGGATTTGGGTGAAGAAGTTGGTTTCAAAATCAAGAAAGGCAACAGAGTCTGTATAATTCTTGAGCACTTTGCATATGTTCAGCAAAATTACTTGCATATCACACACCTACTTTCTGGCTGTGGTAAGACAATTCTGATCTGGCAGATAGTGGCACTCAGCAGTAAAAAAGCACTCAGCAGTAAAAAGGTCTGATATGTCCATCATGTAATTGTCATAACTCCAACAGATCACAAAGGGCTGATGACCTTCTCATGTTGTGGCGAACAGTTTCCTGCATGATGTGTTCCCACAGGGTATTCAAAAGAAGGGAAAAGAAACCTGGTCATCCCATATATTATTTATCTATGGTTTTGATTCTATTCCTGACAAGAAGCATCTCTAATCTTTTGATTTCAGAGTGCTGACCTGGGCAAAGAAAACATGAATTTCCTTCACATTTCATGAAATGTGGGAGCAAAGTGATAACTGCCAAGCAGTTTTTAATTGATATGGGATTGTCCGAAATCCATGCTGTGAGCTGGAACGCAAATGTTTTCATTCAGAACTTTACACTGGCAAAGCTGGAGCATGTGGGGGATACACAGCACAAACTGTATGTCCATTCCTCTCCCTAGTCGCTCCAGAGTTCAAGAGGGTGTTGAGGATAATTTTTCCACCTAAGGGGTGGAGTAACTTTTGCATCTCATATGGCTTTAATTTCAGCCAGTGTTAGGACAATAGAATCTAAAGTACTGTAGGGGTGATTTGGCTAGAACCACCCTTGTAATGGCCAAAACACTGCCCTTTTGGAGATCAGTTTGCCCCAATGGGGACGTAATATGCAGCTGATGCAAAACATTATTTGAAGTATGGAAACATCCAGTCCTTTTGCACTGCTGCCAAAATAAGCCTTCATTTCTGCCACTGAGATGAGATCCACCCTGTAGAACTGTTGCAAGGATTTAGCCCAAAATGTGGAACAAGTTTAAGTAGGTCAAGTTTTGCTCTCAGGAACACCAGCAGAGTCAACAGGGTTGAACAGGTGCAACTCAGAGGAGAATTTAATCCAGTGTTTCAAAGCTAGCATTTTTCAGTTTCTTTTTAACTCTCAGGGCCCCAGCTTGCAGGGCGATGTGACTCTTCTGTGAAGTGCTGAGTGACTCCCATTAGATTCAGTGGGAGCTGATGTGCTCAGCACGTCATAGAATCCTCACTTAGGATCTGGCAGAATCAGGGTCAAGGAGAGCCACGTTTTAAAAAGAGCTCATGGCCTGGTTTTTCAAGTGCTTAGTATCCAGAATAGGCACCAGATTTTCAAAAATTTTCAGCACCCTGCAGCACTTATTGGGCCACTTGTGGCTAGATTTTCAAATGAGCTCAATACCCACCATGCTGAATGCTTTTTGAAAATCTGATTGCTTATTTAGGTGCCTGAATAAGAGCTGAGCTCCTTTGAAAGTGTGGCCCTAAACGTACTATGCTGTCAGAGTTATCCTGTTGTAAGGCTTCTTTATGTCAAATTAGTTACTTCACATGACATGTGAAGTGGACTGTGTCTTCCAACCAAGGACATAAACACTACCTCACCCACTAATTTTAGTACTGACTAAAATAAAGCCACATGATCTTTCTGTTGACAATATACTGGCAGTGTAACATGTCCCCAGCACTTTTATTCACACACACAAAAAGCCTAATGAAGAAATGGTGATAGCTATTGTCAAGCAATGACTGGAAAATGCTTTCAGAACAGTTGTTTAAAGCTATTGCCCTCCATTATATAACACAGACAACATTCAAAGTGTCCCGCCTATTGTATGTGTTAAACTGTAGATTTCTTGAGCCTGATTCAGTGCCCACTGAAGTCAATGAATATGTTCCTATTGATTTCAATGGGTTTCAGATCAGACTCTGTATATGTGTTTGACAATTGATAGTATTGCTGTAAACAACTGATATAACTGCAATTATTCAATAATAACTATATAATTCAATAATACTATATATTGCCCAAGGGACAGATGTATTACTTAAAATGATAATATCCAGCTTTGGGAATTATTTCACGATTAAGGTTTTCTCTCTCCAAAGGACAACAATTTCCAGCTGTTTAAAACTATTTATCTTATTATTCTTTTATATATATATATATAGTGAGAATAGTGGTAAGTGGTAAGAATATATGAATTCTGGGTATATTGCCAGCTTTTTTTCTTTTAAATACACTAGAGTGATTTTCCAGCCAAAAGAACAAAAAAAAAAAAAAAAAAAAAAAAAAAAAAACCCAAGTTAGTTACAAGATGTTGTTTCAACCAATCAGAATTGAGAATAAAATACAGAAATATCATGAATATAAAATAAATAATGACACTTGGCACTTTTATAGCACCTATCATTTAGGGATCTTGATGTGTTTTAAAAACATGAGTTAATATATCCTCAAAATATCTCATTTATGCCCCCATTTTACAAAGGAAAACTGAGGTACATATAAAATTTAGGTGGCTTTCCAAGCAAGACTGCCATACAGTCAGGAATCAAATCTGTAATGACTTTATCCTGCATGATGCTAACTAACTTCCAATCAAAGTCAGTAGAGCTGCTTGGTATGTTGCATAGGTCAGGCTTCTAGACAATAATTCATACTATGTTTGTCTCCATTGTAGTTAAAAATAGCTGTATGTGTATAACACTCGAAATTAAAACAATTAGAAGAAGCAACTATTTATGTGCAGCAATCCAAAGTCTGAAGCCAAGCATGAGAAACTGCAATGAATCAATGTACTGCAAAACAGCAGACATGAAATTACAAAGTTTACAGACACAAATGTGAAATGGAACTCTTCTGAGCTTATCAGCTCCAAAACCAGACTTCTACCACTTGAACTAAAGGAGACCTCTTGCAATTGTTAGATCTCATATCCTCTCTGTGGGAAAGCCACTAGAGAGCAACATCACTTACCAATAAATGGAAAACTAGTGCACTAAGAGGTATAGGACAGAATCTTACTCCTAAGAGGCACAACAAATAACTTGAAGTTCAGGAAGGAGGAATTTACACATGCCAGATTCATGGACTGAAGCAGTGTAACTTGGAGAGCCATGGGGGCCTAAGTAACAGCATCCCTCCCAACCCCAGGGGATGCAGCATTGCCTCTTCCCATCCATCTCCTGCTGCATGCCCAGGGGGCTTTTACAATTATCTTCCACAGTGCCTACACCAGGGGAATTTTCTCCTAGCTGGCACCAGGACTTTTATAGCCCTCTTTAGCCATTCCATCCCTTTTGCTCAGCCATAAAGGGGCCAGAGCAGCAGTGAAGACCTCACCCTAAATACATACTTACCTCCCCACCAAGTTAGACAAAGCTAATCCTGAGCTTCTGAAGTTCACCAGGCTTCTAGTCTCAGCTCCTTGTGTATCTTTCTGTGAAATATTCACGGGAGTTCAAATCTAGTGTTGATGACCACAGATCCATGGTCTATAGAACATAGTTTTCAGTCCATAGATTCTTTACTGGTGGCATCTAAACATAGGATGTGTAGTCTTGTGAAGCTATGCTAGCTGAGCTTTGTCTAACGAGGGGAAGTATCCAGTTTACTAACTTTGTATGTATGAGAGATTCAGTGATGTCTCCCGCTATGTATGGTTACCACCTGGCCAGTATTTGACCAGCCTGGCCAGAGTTTTTTATGGATTTGCCAGTTGCCAGAAAAATAATCTGTTTTGGTTTTTTTTACGTGGGTCGAAAGATTTGCATTATCGTCATCACAATACACTGCGATATCTAATGTTAAAAGTTTCTGTGTCCAGCTAAAGATGCAGAAGCAGCCTTCCCGCTTCCACAGTTAAAGCGATAACAGATCAAAACTGTTGAAAATACAGCAGCTGTCTGCTCACCAACATGCAAGTGTGCCACGTTTGTAAGCAAGAGAGGATTTGAGTCATGTGAGAGTAAGGAGATGTGCAAGGCGTATTAAATAATGGAAAATATGGGCGATGGTGCAAGTGATCCTACTACCTCTGGGGGGGGAAAAGCTTGTGTCAGAAGCTGCACATTTAATGACAGCTGGCTAAACGAAACTGACTACATCTCTCTAGAGATACTATAAGTAGTTGTTAAGCGGGGAAGCAGGGGGAAAGGGGCTGTTGTGGAGTTGCTTTGTGTTGGGGGTTCGGTAAGGTTGCAGCAAGTTTGCCTTGTTGCGGGGACAGGGAGTTGCTGGGTTTTTTGCATTTCAAAGGTGGTAACCCTACCTCTATGGCTAGGACGCAAAGGATAAGAGATCTGCTGCTACTATTAATGACTACCTGGATTTTTATCATTTGAATTAAAGGAAGTCTTGTGTGTTTTAGTGCTCAAGGACAGGAGTTCTAATCCCAGCTCCATTTTGCATATGTGCCCGCATCTGCGTTTGATTAATAAAATAATCATGGCTTCTGTCTGCAGCACATAGATTTTCCTGTGCATTTCTAGTCAGTCATATACTAGAGATATAATTTTTTACCCACTGCTGCATATTATCTCTGAGGGTACCTGTATGTATCAGTTATGCATACTAACTTCTCAGATGTCTCCAGCCTCCACTGAAAACAAGAAATATGGTGCCCCAGCCTGTATGAGAAAGCCATTGAACGTACAGTTTCAAAATACGTCTGAGGAAAACAAGAAGATATTCAAGAGCTTTACAGAATTTATAGACTGTAAAATCAAATGAATCTGGACACTTTCCGGGGGGAGCCGATATGAGACAGATGATATGATTGCTTATTGAAAAGGAACAACTAGCTTGGATCTTCATCCCCAGTACAATAATCAGTAACATGATCGCAAACCAAAACAATCCTACAATGTTTTCATTTTAATTCTTTTAAAATAAAGTTTTCAGTTTTCTGAGCCTGATTTTTTGGCCGGAGATACAATTATACTTGAAATGAGGTAATAAAATGTGATTAGTTATTTTACAGTACACTGGTAGGTTCAAACAGATTTAATTTCTAATTACAAAATACCAGAGTTTATAAGCAAGTATGGTGGGGGTGATTACTTAATCAAACACAAATTAACATATGTACCAGAAACAAACAGCGGTTGAATATTTTTGCAGGTAATACTTGAGCTGGAATCCTCTGCCTATTTTTTTTCCTCTTTCTTTCTCTCTCATGTCACTCTATCAAGAGGATTGATTTATGCCAACAGGGTCAAATTTTAATTATCTGCTGGTTAACCCAGTGGAAATAAACCCTGCCTTGACCAGTCTGCAATACGTGAAAAATCAAAAGTTTGCTTTTGGCTTTTTCAGTTTTGGACACTGAACAAAAACTCTATTTTTCCCCTCATAATGAACTACCTTGATTTTTTTTTCAGCAATAAGGAATGAAAGATGAAAGAAATGGGATATACTTTATAAAAACTATTTTCCACAGGCATGCCTTGTATGACAGACTGTGCCCCTGGAACACCTTGGCTCAAATCTGGAAGCTGTGGGTGTGGTGACATTTCCTGGCACAAGGAAGGATTTCAGGAAAGCACTGGCTCTGCCTCCTCCACCCAGGCAGGTTCCTGACCCCTACTTACAAGTGACAGAACCTTGTGTGTTGTGTATAAATTGTACAGGATCCTTCAGGCAAAACCACTCACGCTATTTTTATTGTGGGACCATTATCCTTAAAATATAAATGTATGCATAGCATGCTTGAGGGTGTCCAGGTTTGAATTATAGACTGCCTTGTGAGCAGTTGTGGCATCTGGTTTGAAGATACTTTTTTCTCCCCTTATTTTAAATTCAGCTTTTCAAGACAGAGCTTATTACTGAAAATATTCTGATGGGTTCATGGTAATGCTGACTAGCAATAGCCTTGGAAAGGAGATTAAAAATAAAAAGAATTGGGGTGATCAGTTTACATATCCACTTTACAGATTCGTTTGGCTGAAACATATTTGTGAATGTGAGAGAGAAAGAGAACTTGTTGCTCTTCCGAGCTGCTAGATTGATAGTCTTGGAGAATAAAGTCCTCTCTCCACTGACTAGGTGGAGAGCATGGACAGTGCCATTCTCCCCATCAGTGTGCCTAAACCCTACCCTGAAGGGACCCAACCTAGAGATGAGAAGCCCTTGGATACTGTGGTGAGGACCACATAAGTACCTAGATAGATAAGTTAGTTCTGTCTCCATTCTCAGTCCTTAGTCTTTCCAGGAAGATTGCCAAAAGGAGTGCAAAGTCAGTAACATTTGTAATAACAATAAACACAGCCTTTAGGATAGTGATATGATTTTTGTGATGTGGCAATTGTGCACTAGGAAGTGAAGTGGGACCAGGAATTCTCTTTAGATCATGGATTTTTTTTTCTCCCTGGGGTGAGAAAGGACAGCAACACATTTAACTGAACTGGTCAGCAGTGGGTAATAAAATATCAGACCTGACTAGTAAGTGCTCAGATAATCCTCTGTGTTTGTAGAAAAAGACCTACATTTTTCTAAGTATTTTGGTTAATCTTTGATTCAAAAGTAATTTTTAATTTAATTACAGGTAATTATAAACACTGCAACTTTTTTTTTGTCTTGACCTTGCTAAACTTATCCATGTTTTTGTCACCTCAAGACTAAACTGTTTAACCATCACCCTTCATAATTTAAAGATAACTGTAAGAGAGAGTTAAGCATGTCACCACCCAAAACAAGAATATATGAGTCTGCTCAGGAATTCAAAGTATGTTAGCAGGGACTCTGTGTGTGTGTGTGGGGGGGGGGGGGGAAGAGTAGCAGGACACAGGTAGAAGCAGCCAGAAAGCCAAGCAGACAGTAACGGTTGTGCTGGTAATGTGGTCCTGAGAGAAAGATTTTTAGCATAGAGCTCTGGCTGGCAAGGTAGGCTTAAACAATGAGCAGAGGAATTGATTCCTATTGCTTGATTACTGCTGTGTTCTGGGAAACTGGACTCGATGTATAATCTTTGTAAATAAAACAAAACTGCATAAAATACCTGCCTCTGTCAGCAATTTCTCCTCCTTACTGGAACAACTCACAACAGAATTTGATTAACTGCTTGGGTGAAAAGGAGTAACACCATTATCATGCAGACTACACCCTGTAACTGTTTGAAAGTTGAAACTAGAACACAGCTGCCTGCCTTCTGAAGTGGTGCTTAACACAGACAGCACATTATTCAAGGGCTCTGTCATCTGCACTGGCTGCCCATTAGACTTAAGGTGGGGTTTGCAGGGTTAGTGGCCTTTCCACAATAAGAATGACACCCCTCCTTCTACCCAAGAAACACCTACCAACCAAAAAGAAAAAAAGGGAAAATAATAATAATCTAAAACATTAATCAAGCCACTACTCCAAGCAGAGTAGTGAAAAGGGAGCAAAGTCAGAGACTCCAGGAAGTCCACTAGCAGGGGTGAAAGTAACTTACAGGACTTACCAGTACTGCTGGAGTCCTGAGGGGGACGTGGCCTCATCTGGAAGAGGCGTGGCCTCTCAAGATTTAAAGGCCCTGGGGAACCAGCTGTGGCTGGGAGACCCTGAGCCTTTAAATCAACCAGGCCCTCCCAGCTGCAGAGGTAGCTGGGAGGCCCCCAGAGCTCAGGGGCAAATTAAAGGGCCTGGGGCTCTGGCCACCAGGGGGAACCCCGAGCTTTGCGGGGCTGGGGCAGGGATTTAAAGGGCCCAGAGCTCCTGCCACTGAGCCGTGGCCAGGATTCAAAGGGCTCTGGGCTGCCCGCAGTGGCGGGAGCTCTGAGCCCTTTAAATCTCAGCTGCGGCCAGGATTTAAAGGGCTCTGGGCTGCCTGCAGCAGCAGGGAGCTCTGAGCCCTTTAAATCTTAGCCACGGCTGGGATTTAAAGGGCTCATGGCTTCCCGCAGCTGCGGGCAGCCCAGAGCCCTTTCAATCCCCACCGTGGAAGTCGATGCGGTCCAACACAGCGTACTGGCTCTTGCCGGTACGCCATACCGGACTGGCTTACTTTCACCTCTGATTGTATGTATGTGTATGTGTATGAATGTGTCACAAACAATGCAGCTGCAGCCTGCCACCGACCAGCAACCGGCCCCTGTGGGCTGCTGCCTGCAGAGAGCCAGTAGGTGCCGCTGGGCTGGGTCTGCCAAGGAGTCTGGGTCTGGGTCTGCCAAGGCAAAAACCACAGCCAGCCAGCCGGGGGGCGGGGGAGGGGAGGGGAGGGGAAGTCAAGGGTGAATGAAGGACAACTGGAATAGCCTTCATGAAATATACAAGATATTTAGAGAAAGTTTTGTCAATTTCAGCCTCTGCGCTGTGCAGGCAGGACAAAACAAAAAGAGATCTGAGATTGCACCCGATGGCCTAAGGACATTTCAGGTGTTTAAATCAATATATAAAGAGGGTGGGTTGGAATGAAAACTACTGTTTCTTTCAAAGGAGGCACAATAATTTCCCTGAATATTCAGTTTTCCCCTCCAATCCATTTGTGGTTTTGTCTATGGAGGCTATTTGCTTTCCCTGTGAATCTTTAGCTGCTCTAGCAAAATTGCTTTGCCCAGAATAAACCCCAATCATCATGACACATCTTTCCACCATGTTCTCCATGGTTTTTTTTTTTTTTTTAAACAGTAACATTTCAAAGAGGATCTGCAAGCAGTTTGGACATCACAACCATGATCCTCTGCTGCGGAGGGAATGGGATAGATTTGAACTTGGAAATGGTTCCTGATTTTGATTGTGTTTAGGAGATCCCCTCATCCCAGGGGCAGAAAAGAACTGCCCATGCCATAGTCACACACACCCTACAACAACTGGGAGTGAAATTACCAAGGATGCCAGAAACAGCTCCTAACTCAGGGCACTGAACTGCACAGGGAACAGCTGAGTTTAAACTGTTCTTTTGCAGGCAGCAGCAGCAGGCATCTCAGCCAGTCTCCCTACTGCAAGCTAGAGCCTAGAGGAAAACCTCTGGTGCAAGGTGGGGGGGGGGAATGGGGAGGAATGCAGAGCCTTGTCTGCAGCCTGGCTGGAGGAGGGGGAGGGAGGAGACGAGAAACCAGTGTGATAGTGAGTTTTCCCCTTCCACCTGCTTTTATTAGCTCTGGATTTAAGCTGTGCAGCCAAATGCTTGTATTTGTTGTGTATATTAGTATTGGAGAGATCCCCTCATCCCCAGGGGCAGAAAAGGACTGCCCCTGCCATGGTCAAACACACCCTCCCCTCGACCCCCTCCCCCCAGCTACTGTGAGTGAAATTAACAAGGATGCCAGAAACCTAGCCCTGGGGGCTGAACCATCAGGGAACAGCTGAGTTTAAACTATTCTTATGGAGGGAGCAGGCTTCTCTCTCTCTCCCTCAGTCAGTCTCCTTTTCTTACCAGTCCTCCATACCGGCCCGTACTCGCTTACTTTCACCTCTGTCCACTAGGGATTTCACTGTTGCTATTGATTTCACATTGAGGACACTGATACTAGGAGGATGGGCACCAGAATAAAATTCTGAGAGATAAGAGATAAGATAGAGTTTATTTAAGCAGCCCTAAATGGTTTGGCACCTGTTTATCTTAGATGGTCTCTCTATCATTTGCAGTGTTGTAGCTGTGTTGGTCCCAGGATAAGAGACACTCTGATTTCTTTCTCCAGACCCAAAGAGCTCTGTGTAGCTTGAAAGCTTGTACCTTTTATCAGCAAAAGTTGGTCCAGTAAAAGATATTACCTCATCTATTCTCTTTCACTCTGTTTACCTTAAATATAGTCTCTCTGGGTGTGCTACTGCTACTGTTGCGATTAGCATTGACACCAGAGCAAGAAGTCCCCTGGTTTAAAAGAGAATGGGCCTGCTGCTTGGGCACTTTCACTCCCCCCTTGTTTTAACACACCCAAGCTCTGGCAGACTAGTGTCCAGGAACTCTGCAACGCACATCATTTTTCTCAAGCATTTGGGATAGGTTGAGAGCTAGAGGTTGGTCACAGGTGGGATCATTATCATGGTGGATAAACACAGTAGAGTTTGGAAAGTTGCCTAAAGCGATGGACAGATGCTTTAAAAAAATACCTTGAAATTGTCTATCAATGTAGCCACACATACACCTCCAGAAGCCCCAGTCCAGCAGTGCACTTAAGCATGTGCTTTATTTTAAGCATGCGAGTAGTTCTATTGATTTCAGTGGAACCACACACCTGCTTAAATTTAAACGTGCTTAAATGCTTTGGGTGGGATTTTCAAAGGGGCCTAAGGGAGCTAGGTTCCTAAATCCCATAAAAAAAACCCCAATTGTAATTGAGCACCTAACTCATGTAACTCCCTTTGAAAGTCCCAACTTTGCTGGATTGGGGCCTAAGATGCAGTGTTTAATTATGTGACCATATACTATTACACATGCAGGATCCCTGCCTTCTGCAGTGTTCAGTCTGGATACTATTAGTGAATGAGACAGGTGTGAAATATTTATTTGCAACAACATATTAGAACAGAAGAGGAAATCGGCACATGGTACTTTCAGCATTAACTTGTTGGTGTCCTATCTGTTCAGTGAGTGGATCGCGGTCCCATTCAGTGCACACTATCTAATTTACACCTTACTTACATTTACTGCTTTTCTCATTACCCTATTTTATTATATACAACATTCACTCAACATTTGTTGTTTGTTAGAAATTATTTGACATATTTATATAGGCCATTTATTTCAGCCTTATTGCTATCAAATTATTCACGATGAATTACAAAGCACTGATTGCCATTTGTATTGTGTGACTGGCTACCTAAGTCACACGGTATTATTTCTGTCCCTATTGATTGACTGACTCCTACAGAAAGCTGTGTGAATAACAGATTTTGCAGTACAGTGCTAATTTCAAAGATAATACTAATAAAAAATTGCTTTGGGTCACACCAAAAAGAAGTTTTGGAGGAATCAGAAAGTTAACACTTTAATTTTGAGTGGAACAGAACATTTCATTTGACTCAAAACAAAATATTTAATTTCTATGCTGAGTATTTAATGGTTTTGAATTTTTAAAAACAAAAGTAAAGGAAATTTCAGAACAAAATGAACTAAAAAAATCAAAACAACGTAAAAAAACATTTAGAATTTTCGGAGGTGGGGAGGGGACATGAACAATTTGGTAAAACTGACGCAAATTTGCAAATCATTTCTTTGTTGCCAAGAATGCATTTTTTGGGCTGAAAAAAGTTTTGGATGAAAACTGCCCAGCTCTACTCCTAAATTTATACAGATTTTGCAAGATGTGCACATGAACACCTCTGGTGCGTATAGTCTTGTAAATACATATTCACATAGATATTGGAGAGACTTTCTTTCTGCTGACTTTCTTCTGAAAGAGACACATATCCCACAAATGTTTGTGAAAGGCAAGTGAAAAGGGGGTCAACATTGATCGTTACATCAAATGCCTAGTTTTTATTTGTATGGATGTTCATGAAGATTATTTGCAGTATCTGCCCAGTGCTGCTTAACATTCCAAACTTCAATATGAATAATCCTTTCAAAATGAAGAGACTTTGGGACTCATAATGGAGAGAAGTGACTGAGCTTTGGGTTCTGCTCTAGCTATATTAGTTCCTGCATATAGAATAAAGTGTAACCAGAAGGTGAAGTGTTACACATATTTGTTGTGCTCTGACCACTTCTCTCTCTCTTTCTAAAACCAGGATAGAGGAAAGAAGAGCTCATCTCTGAGTCTCATTATCTCATTTACATCACCCTCCATTTTTAAGTTTATATAAAAACAGAAATAAAAGAATGAAACTAAAATAAAAACTTTTGTTTTAAAATATATTTTGAAGCTGAGGGATATGGTATAATTATGCTATTTAATTATGCTGAAATTATAATAATGCCTAAAAATTACTGAAGCAAAAGAAATGGTGTCATTTACATACTATAACATTTTCCCCTAATAATGGATTGATGTGATTTTCATTTTGTTGAGTGATTCCCCCTCCCCCCCGTGCCATGTTTGGAATGGGATAGCCCTTTCCTGTCTTGCCCCACAGGGTACCATCTACCCTGCAAAAAGAGCCTCAAAGCCTGTCTCAGTGAATCTCAGAACCCAGGTCTACAGACTCAGACTCATGATATGTCACTAAAAATAACCATGTGGATATTCCCACTTGGGCTCTGAAACAAAAACACAAATGGCATTAAAAGCTTGTGGAAACTGGATCCCCAGTCCTGCAAACAATTCTGTGTGGGCAGACCCCTGTGTCCATATGGCACCATTGACTTCATTAGGATTCATTGAAGGTTTAGGAGTTTGTCTGCATAGAGCAGCTTGCAGCATGGGGCCTTAGTCATCAATAAACACTGTCTACTTGCAGTTACGCTCCAAGTACCCGCAACATGGAATCCTCATATAATTCCAGGGAAGTACATTTTAAAGTAATAGTAGTTGTGACCTGGGGTGCCCAGTGCAGCCCTCGCTGGTAATGCCAAGGTCAGGGTAGGCTGCAAAGGGAGAGCAGATACCCCCAAGACTGGTGGGTAACACTGAAGTTAAACCTCCCAACCAGTCACAAACTGTGCTTCTGATCCCCCACACTGGTTATCAAGAAGCAAAAATTCACACAACCCCCTTTATTGCATTCCAATCTCTGGCTTCCAATCAGCACCTAGGTCCAGTACAGTGAGAAGTTATTTTAAACTCTGCTCACATATACAAAATGTTCTTCTGACACAAAAGGGTCAGCCACATTACCAGGTCAGAATAGATTTGGATCTTACCCAAAATACCACGCTGCCAGCCAATCCTTTCGTGTCTGAAATGAAAGGTTTATTATAAAGAGAAAAGAAAGAACAAGACAGATGTTAAATGGCAAAGCAGTCACATACATACAAAGACTTCAAAGTCCATATATCGGGTTCCTTGCAGTACTGGTGAGTTTGCTGGCTTGAAAGTCCCTCTGGAATACATCCACAGCTTGGATGGGTTATTCAGTCCTTTGTTCAGAGCTTCAGTTTGCATAGGCGCTGACTCTGTGGGTGCTCCAGGGCTGGACTCCCACAGGGAAAAATTGGTGGGTTTGCACCCACTGGCAGCTCCTCGCCCTGTCCCAGCTCACCTCCGCCTCTGCTCTGCCTCCTCCCCCGAGTGCGCCGCGTCCCTGCTTCTTCCCCTCACTCCAAGCACTTTCTGCCGCAAAACAGCTGTTTTGCACGGCAAGCGCTGGAAGGGAGGGGGGAGGAGCGGGAACACAGCGAGCTTGGGGAAGAGGCGGGGCTGGGGTGGGGATTTAGGGAAGGGGATGGAATGGGGGCAGGGCAGGGGCAGGGCAGGGGTGAGTCTGGCCCGGGGAGGGGGGGTGTTGGGCACCCACCAGCGCTGGGAAAAGTTGGCACCTATGTCAGTTTGTAGCAAAGTTCCTCCAGATGTAAGAAGCAGGATTGAAAACAAAATGGAGAAGATGCAGCTGCCTTTTATAGTCTTGTGTTTCCTTTGTTTCAGACACAAACTGCCCAGCACATGGTTTGAAAGCCTTTTCTATCTATAGGCATGCCCTTGCATGCATTGCTGAGTCATATGGTGTATCCTCTAACTTCTCTCAATGGGTCAGTTGCATAGCTGATGATCTTTAATGGGCCATCAAGCAGGCTAGGCAGAGCTGATGCCCAAACTGTCCGGGGTGTCACCCAGAAGCATAGCACAAGTTTTGTAATACTGACGTAGATACATATCTATAACCCAAAATACAAATGTGATACTAATGCCAATTCAAATGACTGGGACCATGAAGTATTGTTTCCATCCTATAGAAGTAATGGCTTATGTCTAACCTGTTCTTTCATGAGATATTGTGCAGTATTGGAAAAGTTCACCTAAAGGTTACATAGTCCTTATGGGGCATCTCTTTTGTTCCCACGGTGACAGTCTGCCTGGGAACATGGACAGCTTTTGATGTCATCCATGCCACCCTTGTTTTGATAAGCAGTAGAATTTTGGGCTGCCACTAATGAGAGCAGGCCTGATTCTAAACTTACCTACACTGGTTTTACACTGGTCTAACTCCATTGACTTCAATGGAACTATTCTTGATTTGCACCGGTGTGAAGTCAGAATCAGGCACAAATTACTGGTATTGTCAACAGCCTAAAACACCAACAACTGACCTGCCAGGAACATTTTAAAGTAATTGAATCAGAGGTCAAAATGGCAGAATCATGGGTCTGGTAATTTATCAGCACTCACACATGACCAAGGGGGTGGCCTAAAAACCCCGGCAGTTCCTGAGTGTTCATTTGCTTCAATAACTTTAATTGACAGAGTGTTACTAACTGGAATAAGGGTCCAATTAATAGCTTTCATATTTGGGCTGATTTTCCAGCTCTAGTCAGATGGCTTTTTATACAGATTTCGGGAAACTTTTCACCATTGTAGATTAATTTCCTCCGAAATCGAGATGCGTGTTTCTATTAATTACTTAATTCTTGAATGAATGAATTAGCTGAAATGGCAATTCACAGCTAGAAGATGTGAACACTAGCCCTTGGGTTAGTCATCTTCTCTGAACAAGGAGGAGATTAAACCAATAGAGTAGCAGGAAAATGTTAAGGCTGTAAATATCTGGCTGTACAGAAAAGAGATTAAGAAAAAAAAAGCAAGTTTCAGTCTGGTGATCTAATTTAGCATGGAGGAATGAGAATAAAGGTCTCTTAATAGTTGTGCCTGCTAGTGGTTAATCTGGGGGATAATAAACATCTATGCTGAGATTTTCCAAACTGTCTAAGAAATATGAATGCCCAATTCTCATTAATTTATTAAGTGGCTTTGCAAATCTCAGCTTCAGTATTGACCTTCTTAGCCAGTCACAGTGGTTAATCCTTTGGCATACTGCATATACCCAGACAGTAAGTAATCACAGTATCACACAGTCATAAACAGTAATTTATTTTTCTTGCCACATTTGATGGACTGTTATTTAAGATACTAGATTAAAAAAAAGCCCAAAAGCCAAAACAGCACGTAAACATAAAACCATTCCTGTCCCCACCTCAGAAAACACAAATACTAGGCAGTCCAGTGATATAGTTAAAGCCATACTAGAGCTGTCCTAATCAAATGCATACGTGGAAATATGGCATATATTACTATTTTTTCTCCAATTGTTTCTCTTCTTGCTATTTATCAGATGGACTGACATCTCTATCAAAACACCACTTTACTATACTTGTTTTGATCTGATGTTAAAAGCTAAACAGGATACTTTAGACTTCTGGACAGAGTGGAAAAAAAGCAAGGTGTTTTGTGTCACTGGTTTCAAAAAGGCATGCACCTAACTTTCCTCTTTCTAATAAAATACATGATGTAGAGAGCAGGAGTTTTTGGCATGAATACTCCTCATTCCTGCAAAGCAGTAAGATTGCTCATGTGTACACTTGTCCTACTGCTCCAACCCTTTGTCCAGATGGGTAACTGTTATATCTGCTTGTTAAACACTCCTTTATGTATACACTGTATAGGTTAATTAACTATTTGTGGTTGTATGTGTGGGCGCACACAATCCAGTAGAAGGAAGATGCTACCGACCCTTGGGAATGAATGTCAAACTGTGTGATCTCAGTTAATAGAGAAAAGAACAAAGGCCCAGTCCAATAAAATGTCATTTTTCTTCTGAAAGGTACAGCTCATCAGGGGCTCATTGCTTTCCTGTTGGCTTTTTTTGCATTTATGAAACAAATATAGACCAAGTTAGCATGTAATTCTGTTAGATCCATTACTAAACTTGGCATCCCTTCCAAGGCAAGCACTAGAGCTTTATTTCAGATTACTGTAAATCATAATTGACCATCTTTGCCTCCTGACTAATGGGATATGCAGCTGGAGATGACCTTTGATTGGATATGGTCATATTTCATTTTTGCTGTTGTCAGCTCTGCCTGCATTATAACATAAGAACATAAGAAAGGCCGTACCGGGTCAGACCAAAGGTCCATCTAGCCCAGTATCTGTCTACCGACAGTGGCCAATTCCAGATGCCCCTGAGGGAGTGAACCTAACAGGCAATGATCAAGTGATCTCTCTCCTGCCATCCATCTCCATCCTCTGACGAACAGAGACTAGGGACACCATTCTTACCCATCCTGGCTAATAGCCATTTATGGACTTAGCCAGCATGAATTTATCCAGTCCCCTTTTAAACATTGTTATAGTCCTAGCCTTCACAACCTTCTCAGGTAAGGAGTTCCACAAGTTGACTGTGCACTGCGTGAAGAAGAACTTCCTTTTATTTGTTTTAAACCTGCTGCCTATTAATTTCATTTGGTGACCCCTAGTTCTTGTATTATGGGAATAAGTAAATAACTTTTCCTTATCCACTTTCTCAACATCACTCATGATTTTATATACCTCTATCATGTCCCCCCTTAGTCTTCTCTTTTCCAAACTGAAGAGTCCTAGCCTCTTTAATCTTTCCTCATATGGGACCCTCTCTAAACCCCTAATCATTTTAGTTGCTCTTTTCTGAACCTTTTCTAGTGCTAGAATATCTTTTTTGAGGTGAGGAGACCACATCTGTACACAGTATTCGAGATGTGGGCGTACCATGGATTTATATAAGGGCAATAATATATTCTCAGTCTTATTCTCTATCCCCTTTTTAATGATTCCTAACATCCTGTTTGCTTTTTTGACCGCCTCTGCACACTGCATGGACATCTTCAGAGAACTATCCACGATAACTCCAAGATCTTTTTCCTGACTCGTTGTAGCTAAATTAGTCCCCATCATGTTGTATGTATAGTTGGGGTTATTTTTTCCAATGTGCATTACTTTACATTTATCCACATTAAATTTCATTTGCCATTTTGTTGCCCAATCACTTAGTTTTGTGAGATCTTTTTGAAGTTCTTCACAATCTGCTTTGGTCTTAACTATCTTGAGTAGTGGACCAGAACTGCTACTAGCTTCTGAAGAAGGCTAGCCTCTCTGCTCTTTCAGCAGGGAACTAACAGGTTTTGGATTACAGCCACTGGGCAAGGAAGAGAGAAAGGATACAGTAAAGGTGTTTTTGTCTGAAGTGGTGCAGGTGGAACAGGAACTGGGACGTCCCAAAGAAAAAAAGAGAGCTAGATCAACATGTTCAAACAGCCATTCTTTTGGGTGCCCAGTTTGAGGCCCTAAATTGCAAGGTGCTGAGCACCCCCCAACTTTAATTGATTTCATTTAGAATTGAGGTGCTCAGCACCTCCTAAAATAAAGTTCTACTGTAGGACCTGGAATTTGCTGTTCTCACCTGGGACTAGATTCTGATCTCAGTAAAATTGTTTAAATCCAGAATAACTCTTTGAAGACAATGGAATTACCCCCCAGTGGAATTGACAGCAGAGTTTGTGATCGGACTGAAGATGTTTAATCAGATTCAGCGTTACTGGCTGACCATTAGACACAATTTCAAAGTCTCGTAAAACAGGGTTTGATGAGTTATGAGATTCAGTATCAGGGAGGGTTGCCAACTCTAGGTGGACATATTCCTGGAGGTTGCATTAGGTGTTAGCAACCCTACCTGGGACTGGGTTGACAGGTCAGAGCCACTGACTCTAGAAATGCTTTTGTATATGAATGTAATAAGTAATATCAGTATGTTCAAGGAGTTCAGGTTGGGCAAATTATGGGTTATGATAAGACTTGGATAGATATTTCTGGTGTCATACTGGTTGACTGAGATTGTTGTAACTGATAGTAAGGCCTAAGTTTCCCTTATTAATGAGTAATGTGACCTTAGTCACATTAAACACAGGACTCTTAAAAACAAAATGTCCATGTCTTTAGTGTGTCTAATTTAACAGGAGAAAGATGATTTGTGCTTAATCACAAGCCATCCTTTGATTATTTTTTTAACCTGTGGCAACACATTTCCCAGTGACACACACCTCAGAGCGTGAAGTTAGCATGAGTGTTTGGCAGCCATTGGTTCCCATGTTATTTCATACTGAAGAGTCTGACAACGTTGGGATGTTCCATACAAGCTGAAATTTACAAAAGCAAATATCAAAAGTGTAAATAAAATGTACAGCCTTAATTTTAATATTGTGCATAGGGACTGTGAGCATGTTTAGTGACTATCTGACTGAATCCTTACAGTGTATCTGTGAGGTTATTTTATCATATAGAGGCCAACTAATATCCTTGGAGGCGAATCATTCCCAATTCATTTCTTTCCTTCTGAGCAAAGCGGTGTTGCCTAATGGCTAGAGCACAGGACTGGGACTCAAGAGACCTACATTCTATTCCTGGCTGTGCTGACCTTAGGTGAGTCACTTCACCTCTCTGTACCACAGCTTTGAGAGCTACTGATGAAAGGTGCAAAGAACTAGGTATTAATTTCCCTGAAGTCCATGTAGGTCTGAGTTGTCAAGATGCATACTGTGATCTGCATGAGCCACAACTGTGTTGTAAGGAGGATGCTCCTACTGTGAACCTGCCCTCTTCGTGAGGTTCCTTCTGTCTCTAGGAAGAAATGTGCATTTTTCTTTTATAGTCATTGGGACAACTGCACACTGTCTGCACAATTCAAGAAGTGACACAGATTTCAGTGAAGACCTACTGTTTTCTATGGTGTGGAGTAGATAGTGCAAATAAACACAATAGCCTCACTCAGCCACGAAGGTGCCACAATGCCAAAAGGAGAGAAAGGGCCTAGAGCAAATGGATTTGTTAGTGCAAAAAAACCTGGAGTTACATGTAAAGCCAATCTATAATTTTCACATCAGCAAATTGTCCCCACTTGTTCAGTCTGCTTTCCACTTGTGGTCATTACAGGCTCCATGGCACTTCTCACAAATGGTTGAGTGGGTAGCCATCTTAAGTAATTACTATGCACTCTTTCTACCTAAATTCCTTGGCTGAATTATTCTTCACTTCCCCTGCTCAAAATAGAGTTACTGACAACTGATTTTCCACCCAAGAATGGTCCACATTATAATGGCAGGTGCATATCCAGAGTCAAATTCAGCCATAGCATAGGGCAGGGGTAGGTAACCTATGGCACGTGTGCCGAAGGCAGTACGTGAGCTGATTTTCAGTGGCACTCACACTGCCCAGGTCCTGGCCACCACTCCCGGGGGCTCTGCATTTTAATTTAATTTTAAATGAAGCTTCTTAAACACTTTGAAAACCTTATTTACTTTACATACAACAATAGTTTAGGTATATATTATAGACTTATAGAAAGAGACCTTCTAAAAATGTTAAAATGTATTACTGGCATGCGAAACCTTAAATTAGAGTTAATAAATGAAGACTCGGCACACCACTTCTGAAAGGCTGCCGACCCCTGGCATAGGGCATTCATTCTGCCGCTGATGGATTTATGCCTGCTTGCACCATGGCTACAGTAGTCCCATATATCTATGGGATGAAAAGGACTATAAATATCATTAATGTAACTACAGTTGATGGGTGTGAGATAAAAACTATTCAAAGATCTTAGACTAAGTCTTGTAAAGTACTACATACATTTATGGAGTTATTTGAATATTTTTAAAGAAACGATCTACCTTTCTTTCATCCCAATTACTGTTTTAATTTTTTTTATTTTGTTTGTTCAGAAAAGCACTGTTTCATCCAAAGCTACAGAAAAAGTTCATCTGAGGTCTGTGGAATACATACTGGAGAAATAAGTATAGATACAGTCATCTGGTAGCAGTTTTGTGACATTTGGGACAGAGCGTCAGCTGCTGTAAATCAGCACAGTTCTGTGAGCATCACTGGAGCTACGCTGATTTACAGCAGCTAAGAGTCTGGCATAGAAAATTAAAAAAAATTGAAAAGGGCAGTCCTACATGTAAATAGCTATTTGTTTCCTGCATTCTTGAACACAGCCCCATTATCTTATCGTTCATTAGCAGACTATTGAATTCACTGAATCAGTAATAGTTTCTGGAAGCTGTTTGGCAAGCCGATATGGAAATTACTAACTCACAGCTGGGTAAGAAAAATGGCAAGTACAAACATTGATCTTGCTCTATTCCCCCACCCCCTCTCTCTCTTCCTTGGACGCTGCAGATTTATTGCCTCACAGTACTCACAGATGATGTTTTCATAGTCACTAATGAGGTCCCAGCAGTTTTTAACAATAACAGGACATTACTGCTTCTGAGATATGTTATGTGTTTCCCCCCACCTTTCTCCATTTTGGTTGAATACTCAGAAGTATGTTAGCATAAAAAACCCCTTTTTTATTATGATGATAGATTGTCCAGTCACCTAATAAGAATAACTGCTAAGCTGGAACGTTAACATTGTTAATTTGTATACAACCTTTAAAATAATCTTTTAATGTGCTGTACATGGCTTTGTACATAAAAATGCCAGACAACACTTTGTTTCTACACACAAAAAGGCCATATAGCCGAGATCACATTTCAAATGCTGTTGCTTTTGTATTCCCCTCTTCCTCCTTTCCCCCAAGATCTTGGCTCTAACCAATAACTGTGGGCACCTGTGCACAAAGTCCCCACAGAACAGTCACTGCTAATTGTTAAAAATAATGCTCGTGTAGGCCTAGCTCTCTCCTGCTCATTCAGTAACACTGATTCATATAAGCCCTCACTCAGGAAAGCATCTAAATGCTTGCTTAATTTTAAGCATGTGCTTAAGTCCCATTGAATTCAAGATAAATGTGTGTTTAAGTGCTTTCTTTTTTCCTGAAGGCAAAACTATTTTGCAACGAAAAACAAACTTCTTATCTTAGCTGGTGGCACGCTCCTCTCTTGTCTTTCTGCATTTAGAACTAAAGGTCATACAGTTGAGAAGTTAAACAATGGAAGTCATTCTGTTTAATAGGCAAAGGTATAATACACATATCTAATTCACTTATTTTACTAAAACACAATTTAGAAATCAGAATCAAATCTAGTTTATTTAGGTTTCTGAAGTTGTGTTTTTTTCTTTGACTAGGACTTGCAGCTTATGTTCTGAAAACTGATGCTAAGGAACTATCCTACCACAATGATACTTGCAATGAGCAACATTGAGTAGCTTGTGATCCGTTACAAGATCACAACAATAATACTTAAAATGTGTCAGAAGTTCATAGTGAAAAAGATTAGTTAATTCACTTCAGGGCAGACACAGCGGCGAATGTCCATCCTTTCTTTGGGTTTATATACATTGCGAAAAAACAGAACACCATACCGGCAGCGAATCTCAGAGCCCAGCTCAACTGACTTGGGCTTGCACTACAGGGTTAAACACAGCAGTGTAGACATTCCCTTTTGGATTGAAGCCTGAGCTCCAAAGCCCAGTCAGGGTGGAGGGTCTTGGAGCCCGGGCTCCAGCCCAAATGGGAATGTTGACAGTTATTTTTTACCCCATAGTGCAAGCCCAAGTCAGTTGGTCTGGGCTCTGAGACTCAGTGTTGTGGGTTTCTTTTTTGTTTTTGTGGCTGTGTAGCTATACTCTATGTGTTCTTTTCTTTTTCATCCTTTTCACCCTTCTTTTTCATCCTTTCCTCAAATTCTTATCCACCAGCTTATTCATTTGCTTTTATTGATGTTCTAAAACAGACAGAATTATGTTCTGTCCAAAACCCTCCCACAGAATCTGCTCTTGGTTTCAAAATGAGTTCTTATTCTGAGAGACATATCACCAGCCATAAGTGCTGCCTCACAAGGCCTAAGTAATATCTCAGTTTAAGTCAGGCAGCCTTTTTTCCTACATGCAAAGGTGGGTACATTTCTCATGAACACTCTAAATACATGGCACCAGAGGCACAGTGCCCAGTCCTGCAAGGGGAGCTGCTAACCTGTGTTGATTTGCACTGGACTTTAGGCAGGTGCAGCAGTCCTTTGTAGCTGATTTCAATGAAGGACTGTGGCCCACATTTCACAGTGGAAGGCAGTATTGCCAACTCTCATAATTTTTTCCACAGGTGATGACAGGGGGAGGGGGATTGGTTGGTGTCAGACTCAGGGTGATACAAGAAGCTCCAGAGCTTCAGTGAATTTTAGCCCTATCCTGAGGGTGAGGTGGGGAGGAATGCCCTCTGACTGGCACACTGCCACATGTGCCTGCCTGCTGGGGAAGAGAAGCCAGTCAAAGCTGCTGTAGAAAGAGCTCTCTCCTCTGCTTCCCCTCCCATTGTCACAGGTGGGGAGTAGAGAGAAGAAAGAGCCCAGGATGGTTTTGCTCCCTCCCCCTGTGAGCAATGGAGATGGGACAGCACCTCTGCCCCTCCCTGCTACGCTTCCTGCAGCGCCCAACCTGAGGGGGGGGGGGCGGTGAAGAGACCCTGGAGCTGCTACTCCCCCCCTTCTATCAGGGGGAGAAGGACCCCACTGCAGCCCCTGCTCCCAGGCCTAGGAAAGTGAGAGTGAAGAGCCCCAGGAGGAGCAGAGGTGATGCTGAACTGATGTGAGGACTGGGATGCAAAATTAATTTTGGTGCAAGAGACAGGCAGATGTAGGAGTGAGCTCCTGCCATGGAAGCCAAAAATCACTTTACCCAAAACATTTGGGAGAGCGGGCAACACTGATTGCCTCACACGTACTGGGAGTGGAGAGGGAGATTTCACAAATCAAAAAAGACAGCTCAAAATATAATTTTTGTTTTATAAGTCTCCTTTTTGGACCCATCGCATGATCTTTTGGGGTCTGACTCATGATCTCTTTTCTCTCTTGATGAGGCAAAGGGGTGTTAAAAATCATTTTAAACCACACACATCATTTCTCTTTTCACACTCCAAACACTTGGTACACATTGCAGTTGAATCATCTTCTGCTGATGTACTCTGGGTTGTTAGAGATGTGAAAGTAGAATGAATTATATTACAAAAATAGATAGGATTAAAGAAATGCTGTCTGTACCTTTAAGGAAAATCGCTGGAATGCTGGAGGTCAGGTGTCAAGAATACAGACAACATAGAACAATTTGCAACTGTAAGGGCAATTGGGGTGGCATTAGCCTTAGATTGATAGGAGTTAGTAAGTAAGTAGTATATATGCTGCTATGCAGGTGGTTTTTTTTTTTGTTTTTTTTTTTTGTTGTTTTTTTTTTTTTATCTCTTTTATCTGTATAAATAAGACTGTTTGTCTTGCATGGCCACACATTATCTGATGTTTATTATTGGAGCGCTGCGCTAAAAAAAACAAAGTGGTCTGACAAAAAGAGAGCACCCCTAATGCCAAATGAAGCCAACCAGGATAGGCCTAAAAGTGAACAGTGCTGACTGGGGCATTCAATGCATCCCTTGAGCAACCTCACAGGTTAAGGCTACCTCCCTCCGACTGAACCTCTGAGAGAGCTCAGGGATATAAATAATGCCTGCCGTCCTTAAAGGCAAATTCTCCACTGGGGTAGGAGGCTGCAATGTGCAGGCCTCTGTTCCAGAAGAGGTTAACTGAGTCCTCTGTCTCATCCACACGACACCCCAGAGGGGTGGATAACTATTAATATCCCCATTTCTCAGATGTGGAAATTGAGACAGAAAGGATACTGCCAAAATATTCAAACACGGGTGCCTAAAGCTAAGAACTTAAATAAGTTGCCTGATTTTGAAAGGTGCTGAGTACCTACAGCTCCTATTGACTTCAATGGAAGTTATCAGTCCTCTAATCATCAGACCACTAATTTAAGTGTCTAACTATAGATTTAGGAACTTAACTTTAGGCAATCAAGATTGAAAACATTGGCCATGCAATGATATTATCCCTCTGGCAACATTTTCTTAGAAGGGAGAATGTACTGAAGAAGACATGCTTGCTATTAGCTCATATTGTAGTTTTTGGCTTTTCAGGATATTTCTCTTTAGTCATTAACATGCCAACCTTATATTTTATGCACTAAAATATCACCTCTAATATAAAAGCACTAAATCAGTGTCAACATACCACCTTTATGCATAGAGGAAAAAGGAAGACAAAATGCTGTAATAATACCACCTTTTAAAATTGAAAAGGAAAAGAAAAGCTAGCTTCCTTAAAATGCAATTTTCCTCTTCCAAGGTCAATACCATTGTGAAGACTACATTAATTTCAGAGCTATATCAGGGACCCAGAAATACCTTAGATTAAAAGATTCATCACACTATACTTTTGCTAGTAAGATTCAACAGGACCATAAAGTTCTTGTTTTCAATTAACATCAAAGGTTAATATAATTAAAAAGAGGATAATTTTTTCACATGCTGTTTTGTATCTGCTCATTAATTTATTAAAATGAGGAAGAATGCAGCAACTAATTTGCTCAAAGCTGTGTGGAAGTAGTGTCCATAAAATATACAAGGTGAAATTGTTTATGTCAGCCATTCAGAATGCCTTTCTAACTATATCCAATTTATAAGAAAAAGCAAGAATGACTCATATCAGTTAGAAAGACTGAACATGGAATGACAAATTACAATTTTGGAGGGAAAAAACCCACATGAAACCCCATAAATACCAGGATAATATGATAAAAATATCCATGGATCATTTGAAATTCCAGACAATTTACTACTAATGTATTTCTGGTAGGGGGCTTTCTTTCCCCAAATGATTGAATATGTGTTGTTACCTAAAATAAAAATCAGCTTTATACAAAGCCGCTGAAAGTTTTATGTGGTTTTAGAACACACCACACCTAAACTCAGTGGAACATTGTTTCCTTGGTATAAGAGATATTGCAGGGAGTTACAAATACTTCAGTTGCCCAATGTATATTTAATGGATTAACAATGTTAACAAATGATCTCTTATTTCTGGCTCCTTCTGGTGAAATACAATACTTTCAAAAGCACACTAGATGTTCCAGTTTAGTGACCCTGCCTACTTTCATGGAATGTACGCACACAAACACACACATATCTGCACAATTTGCTCCCACCAGTCCACATTTTCCAAAAATCATCTGGAGATATAATATAGTTAGTGCAGTGTCTGTTTTATGTTCTGTTAAAGTTTTTATTCTTCATTGAGATGAATTCTGACAATTGTAGAACAGAACAAAAAATTGATTAAAACACCTTCCAAGAACAAATAACCTCCTTAAGGGATTAGAACTCATCTCATAATGACATGAGTTTAATCATGCTTTTTTTTTCTCTTGTTTTCTGATGTCAAATGCCTCTGGTGTCTGTGTGTGGGTTACACCCACCACTTCATCCTTATTTTAGGGGGTCATTTTATCCATGATTTTTTTAAACCTGCCCTCCTTCCATCAGACTGTTTGCTTTAGCTAGACATCCCTACTTCTGTCTGAAAGGGTACGGCAGGTGATTTCCTCTTCTTCCCCTCTGTTGTTAGTACGGCTGTATGGATCACTCTGCTGTGAGAAGAGGGAAAGAGTTGTTTCAAAAGTCAGGGTTTGAAAAGAAACTCAAATATTTTGCATGATTCATGTGTCAGGTGGATGTAAACAAATTGCAGGATGGGCTAAAAGCTTTCAATGGAAGTTTGAGGCACAGATGTAGAAGCAAATGTTATTGTTTTATAATGAAAACTGTCATGTGTTTCTACCCACATAGAACAATCATACTTTCAGCCTGAATTTACGTTTAGAGTAAGGAAAAAGCAACAAAATATGAAAGAAAATTGGAATGGCTCTAAGACAGTATGGAGTGTGTGTGTGAGTGTGTGTGTGTACAGCAGACTTCTGGAACACAAGTTACTCGTAACCCTAGATTCAATGGAAGTGCAGAGATTCTACACCAAGATGTCACATGATCTTGTGTTAAGATGTTCATTTTGAAATGGTAGGAGTGGTAAGGTGGTGCCTCACAATCTTTAATGTATTTATCTTCACAACACCTTTGTGAGATTGAGAAGTGCAATTATCCCTATTTTACAGATGGGGAAACCGAGGCAGAGAGAAACTAAGTGACTTGTGAATGGTCACACGGGAAGTCTATGGGTAAGGAAGAAATTGAACCAAAGTCTCCCAAATCCTAGGCTGGCACTCTAACCACTGGAGCATCCTTCCTCTCCCAAGAAATGGTGAGTCTCTACCATCTGCTGTTGGGAACTGAGAACCTGGGGAGGGTTACCCCTAACTTTGGGTCTTCTGCATGGCAGCCCCTGTACACTTGGAAGCACTGCCACTCTGCCATCAAGTTGTCCCTGGCACCACTTTTATGTTCTAGTAGTAATACACTGTGGATCCTTGCTATTGAGACAACTGGAAATTGTCCATTAAAATTATATGGAGTATTTCTGGAAACTTTCTTCAGGACAGTTAGTGAAAAATTGCCTATCCCTGCCCCCAACCACTCTTGACATAATTTTGCTCACATTTTTAATCCCTTCCTGCCCCCGCTTATTTCAAGGACAGGAGCTTGTGACTAATTATTTAAATAATCTATTCTGGAAAGGGTCTGCATAGCACTCCTGCTGCTATCAAAATTAAAAAAAAAACACAAAATAAAGTTACGGTGGGAGTCTTACTGATGTACAGGCCACCCTGCAGCTCCACAGAAATCTTAACTGAGCTTCTATGGGGCTTGGTTTGGGAGTGGCCAAGACTAGCTATCTTGGCAGATTTTAGCATGTATACATGCGAAGGGCTTGATTCCCCCCTGCTAGTGCAAGGATTGCAGTTTGCAGCCATGCTTCATTGTGAGAGAATTAATCTCTGGGGGAGGCAGTGTAAAATTAGTGGATCTCAGCTGTGTGGGAAATATGCTGAATAAAGCACATCTCTTGAGTGTAATGGTTGTGCTGACCTGACTAGCCCACACCACCCAATTTTAGGACAGTGCTGTCCTGCTTTGACCCGCCAAGCAGAAAAGAGATCACAAAATTTCCACCCTGAGGCCCACCCACCTGCATTACATTAGCAGTAATCATCATATGCCCTAGGATAAACCAGCCCTAATCACTCTAGTTCATTGGCTTTCTCTGCTAGATAGAAGAGCAGAGATATATTAAATATTTGTTCCCCATATCAGTACTTAAAGACTAATCAAATTACCCTTTTACCCTTTTTAAGCTAAATAGATTGAGCTCCTTGAGTCGATCACTATAAAGTGTTTTCTAATCCTTTAATCATTCTCCTGGCTCTTCTCTGGACCCTCTCCAATTTATCAACATCCTTCTTGAAGTGTGGGCACCAGAAATGGACACAGCAGCAGTCACACCAGTGTTAAATAACCTCTCTACTCCTACTCAAGATTCTTCTGTTTATGTATTCCAGGGTCTCATTAGCTCTTTTGATCACAGAGGCACCCTAGGAGTTCACATTCAGCTGACTATCCACCTCACCCCACAAATC
Source organism: Mauremys reevesii (assembly GCF_016161935.1). Taxonomy (NCBI): domain Eukaryota; kingdom Metazoa; phylum Chordata; order Testudines; family Geoemydidae; genus Mauremys; species Mauremys reevesii. Next base: position 168,704,802 of record NC_052624.1, on the reverse strand, counting down.
TTTTTCAGAGTCCCTGCTTCCCAGAATGTAGTCCTCCATCCGGTAAGTATGGCCTATATTCTTTGTTCCTAGATGTATACACTTGCCTGTATTAAAAATACATAAGTGTTTACTTGCATCTACTTTACCAGCAATCCATATAATTGAGTCAGTAACTGTACTCTTCATTATTTACCACTCCATTTACCACATTTTGTGTCATTTGCAAATTTAATCAGTGATGATTTTATGTTTTCTTCCAGGTCACTGATTTAAAAAAAAAGAAAAAACGTTAAATAACATTGGACCAAGAACCAATTCCTGTGGGACCCCACTGGAAACACCACCTGCTCAATGATAATTCTCCCTTTACAGTTAAGTTTTGAGACCCATCAGTCAGCCATCTTTTAATCCATATAATGCACGCCATATTAATTTTATATCAATCTACTTTTTTTTAATCAAAATGTCATTGGGTACCAAGTCTAAGTATATTATGTCAATTCTATTACCTTCTTTTGCTGAGACCACAAGTCTGGTTGATAAAGATATCAAGTTAGTTTGACAGAATCTATTTTCCATAAACTCATTTGATTTGCATTAATTATATTACACTCCTTTAATTCTTTATTAATTGAGTCCTGCCCTTCTATAATCTCTCTTAGGATCAATGTCAGGCAGTCAGGCAATTACCCAGGTCCTTTCATTTACCCTTTTAAAATATTGGCACATTAGCTTTCTTTCAGTCTCCTGGAACTTCCCCAGTGCTCCAGGATTTATTGAAAGTTAGAACTGATGGTCCTGCAAGCCCCTCAGACAGTTTTTAGAATTCTTGGATGTAAGTTATTTGGATCTGCTGATTTAAAAAAATTCTGACTTAAGTAGTTTTTGTTTAAGGTCCTCCAGAGATATTAGTAGAATGGAAAGAGTGTTATCACCTAAGTTCCCTCTAAGCTGTGTGGCTGCGCAGCAGCCTATTAAGCGCCATGCAGGCTCTCAGGGCTTCAGCGGGGAGAGATCTCTCCCCCGCAGCCCCAAACCTGCCACAGTTTGAGGAGATGAACCCATCCCGCGGTCCCAGCCCCGGAGTTGCTGCGGCCGGGGGAGAGGCACCTCTACCTCCCCAGCCCAGGTGCTGCTGCAGGGAGAGAGAGCTGCAGGAGTCCTCTCCCTGCACCATAGCCCTGGAACAGCCTTCACCCCAAACGTCTCATCCCTAGCCCCATCCCAGAGCCTGAACCCCATCCGGAGCCCTCAGCCCCCTCAACCCCTCCCACATGCCAAACCCCTCAGCCCCATCCCCGCCACATAATTTTGTTATGTGTACCAATATGGAGGCGACATGTGACACACCACCTCCATATTGGTGCGCATAAAATTCATTCCGCACATGCATGGGAAAAATTAGAGGGAACATTGGTTATCACCATATGAGACTACATCATTTGTTTTTCCTCCAAATACAGAACATTTATTGAACACGTCGGTCTTTTCTGCATTATTATTGTTAGTTCTACCATTTCCATCTATAATGGACCAATGGTCCATTGTCTGGATTCTTTTTTGTTCCCAATATACTTAAAAACTCCTCCACATTGCCCTTAACTCTTCTGGCTATAGATTTCTCCTTGTGTCCCTTTGCTTCCTTTATTCATTTTCTACAATTCCTACCTTCTGATTTATATTCATTACTATCAACTTCCCCTTTCTTCCATTTGTTTTATACATATTATAATTTTGTACAGCTTGCCCTCTAAACCAAGTCAGTTTCTAACCAGTATGGCCCTCTTCCTCAACTGTGGCTTTCTGGGACTCCTAGTAAGGTGTTCTTAAATGATTTTTAATTATCATTCACATTTTTCTGATTAAATTATTCCTCCCAACTGATATGGTTAATAATTGTCTTCAGCTTTGTGGAATTGGTCCTATTAAAGCACCAAGTATATATATTATTGGTATGGACTTTATTCTGCTTTCACATTATTAATCTGATCAAGTCATGACCACTTGTACCTAAGCTACCATTAATTTACTCTGCAAAGTTCTTAATGATCAAATACTTTTGTAACATTTAAAATGTTCTAAGTGCTGGAAGAACATTCATGGAGATTAACTAACTAATTATCTATCATCTAGAGTCACCTCTCCTCCCAGAGAATGCGGGTGTCATAGCAAACAAGAAATACACTACAACCATCAGTACCCCTCTCATGGATGTTAGTGGCAGGGCATTCCAAGTGGTGGGCCCCAGCTTTAGAATTTGCTCTCACAGGAAACCCTGCAGAGCTTGGCCTCTTCTAAAGCATGAGGAAAAATGCACTTTTGTTCAGACTTTTTACTAAGTGTAGGAGTGTAAAGCCCCTTGCTAGTTTGCCTCTTAGGCGGAAATTCCCTTGAGAAATGTGCCAAGTAGTTCAAGCTGCAGTGCAAAGTTTATACTTCCTCTTTGGGGAAAGTTAAGTATTCTCTTGTTCTAAGTTGTATGATAGGTGCCCAGATGCTACGGTGATAGTTACATTAATATGTGTAATAATACAGACCAACAGAACAGTTTTCCAACACCACAAAAAGCCCACAGTTTAGGAAAGAGGAGAATCAGAAAGTACACAACTGCAGATGTATGGAGATCTGGGAAAAGCGTATGTCCAGTGGAAAGTGTGTGTGTTTGTTTGTTGAGGTTGGACAGGGACAGGGACAGCAGGTTGGTGTAGGAAGCCAGCAGAGGGGCTAGCAAACTGGGAGGATGTAAAAAGAGCAAAGAACATTTGTTAGCTCTTTGGCAGATGCCTGAGCAGGTGGAATGCAGAGTGTTTACACAGTTCATATTTCAATATACTAAGAAAACAGAGTTTCAGGCTTTAAGCAGTTATTAAACTCCCCTCCTCTCCTGCCTCAACCATTTCTTTAACATCTACCTTCAGATCTTATATGAAGCTGTTCTCTGCTGGACTGATGGTGCTGGGGCAATGCACTGTGCCACCAGCTGAGAAAACAAATTTGAGAAAAAGCGTGTGCTCAGGTTAACAAGCCTTGGGCAAGCAAACCTCTTTTTCCCCCACTCCCCAGTTCTCACCTCTTATTCCCCAAAGCCCCAGGAATAGTGCACTGGGGTAGTTGATGCTGTTAGGCAAGGAATGGAAGACTGGCTACAGAACAGCAAGTAAGGAAGGGAAGAGAGATTTACAATGGTCCATTTTTTACTTTTTGCATAATGAAAACCAGAGGTCTAATAAAGTGACACTGTAGCAGGGGTGGAGAAGGGAAAACAAACTTCTAAGATAAAGTATATGTACATCTGTCAGGAATGAATATACCTATGTTTATAATCTATAGACAGATATAAACAGTCTCCTTTACTAATTCTAGTTAAGAGTAAATGAAATTAAACTGAGCACAGGACAGGTAGGAACATTTCCCATAAGCAGAATTAGTGCTCAGCAAACTAGACCTGAGGAACTTTGTTTATAGAACTGCCTTGTTGATCCACAGGTGTTCTCATATTTGAGCTGTGATTCATCCACTAAATTCAGGTCATGGGCATTAAAGGAAGGGACAAGCTTAAAAAAAAAAAAGACTGTTCAAGTTCTCAGTTCATTCAGGACTGCGTGAAAAAAAATACCACATTAGAAGATTTGCTTTTAGGGGAGAACTTTTTTTCTTTGCTGAGCAGTGACCAAGAAAGCAACAAAATACATTTCCAAACCTAAATATTCTCATTTAGAGGCTGGGGATGAAAACTACACCTGACACCAATATCTAACATTGATAATACAGTGCTTTGCACCTTTAAAGCAATGTTAAGGGCCAGGTTGTGCCATTAAGGAAGAGAGAGGGGCTGGCACACAGGCCTTGTCTACACTACAGGACTATTTCAAATCTACTTAAGTCGAATTTGTGGATTCGACCTTATGAAGTCGAATTTGTGTATCCATACTAAATACACAAATTCGAACTTCTGAGTCCACATTCACGGGGCCAGCGTCGACTTTGGAAGCGGTGCACTGTGGGAAGCTATCCCACAGTTCCCGCAGTCCCCGCTGCCCATTGGAATGCTGGGTAGAGCTCGCAATGCCTGCTGGGTGAAAAAATGTGTCAAGGGTGGTTTTGGGTTACTGTCGTCATTGAACCGTCAATCACGCCCTCCCTCCCTGAAAGCGCCGGCGGGAAATCTGTTCGTGCCCTTGTCTGGTCGGTTACAGCGCGGACGCCACATCACTGCGAGCATGGAGCCCGCTGCGATCATCGCTGCACTTATGGCCATTGTCAACTCCTCGCACCTTATTGTCCACCTCTGCAACAGTCAGCTGCTGAGAAACCGGGCGAGGAGGCTCCGGCAGCGCGGTGAGGAGAGTGGCACAGACCTCTCAGAAAGCAGGGTACGCCGGGCAGTGGAGATCATGGTGGCAATGGGTCACGTTCATGGTGTGGAACGGTGATTCTGGGCCCAGGAAACAAGCACAGACTGGTGGGACCGCATAGTGCTGCAGGTCTGGGATGACACAGAGTGGCTGCGAAACTTCAGGATGCGTAAGGGCACTTTCCTTGAACTGTGTGACTTGCTGTCCCCTGCCCTGAAGCGCCAGGACACACGCATGCGAGCAGCCCTGAGTGTGCATAAGCGAGTGGCCATTGCTCTCTGGAAACTAGCAACGCCAGACAGCTACCGGTCAGTAGCGAACCACTTTGGCGTGGGCAAATCTACCGTGGGGATTGCTGTCATTCAAGTAGCCCACGCAATCGTTGAGCAACTGCTCTCAAAGGTAGTGACTCTCGGAAATGTCCAGGTCATCATAGATGGCTTCGCCGCGATGGGATTCCCAAACTGCGGTGGGGCTATAGATGGGACTCACATCCCTATCCTGGCACCAGCCCACCAGGCCAGCGAGTACATTAACCGAAAGGGCTACTTTTCAATGGTGCTGCAAGCTGTGGTGGACCATAGGGGACGTTTTACCAACATCAACGTCGGGTGGGCGGGCAAGGTTCATGACGCGCGTGTGTTCAGGAACTCTGGTCTGTTTAGACGCCTCCAGGCAGGTACTTTCTTCCTGGACCACAAAATAACGGTTGGGGATGTGCAGATGCCTACAGTGATCCTCGGGGACCCGGCCTACCCGCTAATGCCCTGGCTCATGAAGCCCTATACAGGCGCCTTGGACAGTGAGAAGGAACTCTTCAACTACCGGCTGAGCAAGTGCAGAATGGTGGTGGAGTGTGCTTTCGGACGTCTCAAGGGGAGCTTACTGACTCGCTCGGACATCAGCGAAAAGAATATCCCCGTAGTTATTGCTGCTTGCTGTGTGCTCCATAATCTATGTGAGAGCAAGGGCGAGACCTTTTTGGCCGCTTGGGAGGTTGAGGCAAATCGCCTGGCTGCTGTTTACGATCAGCCAGACACCCGTGCCGAGAGAATATCCCAGCAGGAAGCGATGTGCATCAGGGAGGCTTTGAAAGCGAGTTTCCTCGCAGAGCAGGGTAACCTGTGAATGTCCACTTGATTTTAAGAGAGCCTGATCATGGGCCTGTGTCTGTATGTGTCGAGTTAGATCTGAGCTCACAAACCCGGTTCTCCAAGTTTCCCCCACTTCCAAATCACGTTTTAAAACTAATGAACTGTTACAGTAATTAATAATAAATCTTTCGTTGACTTTGCATTTCTGTTTCTTGGTTGAAACATGGAAGCATTCTGTGCTGGGTAAGGTGTGCACTGATGTACAGACCGCTTGTCCAAAACAGGATGGACAGCCTCCTGCTCCTACATAGGTCTGTGGGGTGGGGGACGGTTTACGGTGGTTGTGCATGTAGGGGGAGGGTTGCAGGAATGGGTGGGTTTGCAGGAAGGGGCGAGGGGTGCCGTCTTTGGATAGGGGTTTACATGACGGCTGTGGGCTGTGGGTTTGGGCGTTGGAAGGGGTGAGGGGTGTGGGGGAAGGGTGAGTATCTGCCCCTGGATGAGGGCTCTTTTTGGGGCTCAGGGCACCGGGGAGGATCGTGGTACGGTCGAAGTGCATGTGAAGGGAAGCCTGCCTTTACATTCGGGGATGGCAGGCACCAGGACCCTGGACAAGCATACACATCAACGAAAGACCCGGGGCAGCATACACCACACAGACTGACCCTGGTGCCTAGTGACTGCAGTCTGTGTGTGCCCTGCAGTTGACCCTGCACCCAAGTCTGTACCATGGTACTGTGGGCTATGCACTGCAATTACAATTCCCCCCCCGCACACACACACCCACAGAAAGTCTTCTGAAACGAGAAACGTGACGGAAACAGTGAGTAACACCAAACCGCTTTTAATAATGTAGTACACAGTGTGGGGTTTAAACTTGGAGTTGGGACTGGTTGATGCTGTAAGGAAAGAACTTGTACAAATTTACAGCGCGAGAGGTGTCTCGAACATTAGCGCTCTGCTGCGGTGCAGTGACAGTTCTCACGGCCCCTACCGCCCCTCCTTCTTGTAACTTTGGGTGAGGGGGGGACAGGACTTCTTGGCGTTGGAGGGCGGTTGCAGATGCACTGCAGGGGGGCTCTCTCCTCTTGCCTGCGGTCTTGCAGAACATCTACAAGGCGCCGGAGCGTGTCCGTTTGCTCCCTCATTAGACCAAGCAGCGTTTGAGTCGCCTGCTGGTCTTCCTGCCGCCACCTATCCTCCCGTTCCATGTGTGTGCGATGCTGCTGACACAGGGTCTCCCTCCACTGTCTCTGCTCTGCCGCCTCCGCTCTGGAGCAGGCCATCAGTTCCTGGAACATGTCGTCCCTAGTCTTTTTCTTTCGGCGTCTAATCTGAGCCAGCCTCTGTGAGGGGGATGCCGGGGCAGTCCGGGAAAGAGCCGAAGCTGTGTGATGCGAAAAAGTAGGTGATTTCCTTGAACACATACATGTTTGCCAACAGTGAACACAGTCTAGTCAGTTTCAGTTAACAAGACCAAAGAGGGCACCAAGTCTCAGGAGATCTCAGAACTAGTCCGAGATTTCGGAATACGCTCTCATTGGCGGCGCCATTGCACTGGAGAGCGCACAAGCGAGGAAAGACAGCTGCATCCCTCTTGCACAAAGTCCTGGTAAGCCTTACAGTACATACTGCTTATCAGTTAGTGGTTAGCTGTGCTCTCCTGCTAAAGGCAACGTGCAAAGTAGAAAGGATGAGCCTTTTGCAGCCCCTCCCGCCAGTGCACGGGAACGATCAATGGATGCTTGTTCTCTGTGGCCTCTCGCACGTGGCTGTTAGGCGAGGGTCATTGTTATGCAACCTAATTTTAAACCATTAACAATAGTAACACTACACTAATTGCCCTACTTAGATGCAGTATTTGCAGAACGAGATCACCCTGAGGCGGGTCACTCGTGCCCAGAAAGACAGGATGTTACAGGACGCACTGCACAGACCAGGACCATATGCAGCAATGCTAGTAGAGGCAATGGTTCCACTCTATATTCGGATGTCCTGGCGTGGAAGACTCTGCTTCCACGGAGCGCCCAACAAGGCACCTCTTCCGACGAACCTCATGCGGAGGCTTTGCGAGGAACTGAATGACACCTTCGTGGAAATGTCGCTAGAGGATTATTTTTCTATCCCCATTTGTGTGGACCTTCTCTTCATATAGTTTAATATTTAGAATTTTGTAAATACTGTTTCTATTTTTTCTATAACAATGTTATAAAAAATAAATGTTTATACGTGTGTAGCACTTACCGCCTGATCCTTCCCCTGATTCCGAGTCCGGGTTAATGGCAGGGGAGGGTTGGTAGGGGATCTCTGTGAGGGTGATGAAGAGATCCTGGCTGTCAGGGAAAGCGGGAGTGTGTTCGCTGTCGCCTGCGCCGTCCTCAAAAGACCCTTCCTCATCTTCCCCATCGGCGAACATCGAGGAGGAACTGTCCCGGTACACTATTCCGTCCTCGGAGTCCACCGTCACTGGTGGGGCAGTGGTGGCAGACCCACCTAAAATGGCATGCAGTGCCTTGTAGAAGCGGCATGTCTGGGGCTGTGCTCCGGAGTGTCCGTTTGCCGCTCTGACTTTTTGATACCCTTGTCTTAGGTCCTTGACTTTCATGCGGCACTGCATCGCATCCCGGCTGTATCCTTTCTCTTTCATGGCTTTCGAGACCTTCTCGAAGGTCTTCGCGTTCCGCTTGCTGGAGCGCAGCTCCGAGAGCACAGACTCCTCGCCCCACACAGCAATCAGATCCATGACTTCCCTGTCAGTCCATGCTGGGGACCTCTTTCTATTCTGGGATTGCCCGGACTCCTCTGCTGGAGAGCTCTGCATCGTTGCAGGTACTGCGGAGTTCGCCCCGATGTGCAACCAGAACGTCAGATTCAAACCGCCCAGACAGGAAAATTAATTCAAATTTTCGCGGGTCATTTCCTGTGTGGCTGGGCAGAGAATCCAAGCTCGGACTGCTGTCCAGAGCGTCAACAGAGTGGTGCACTGTGGGATAGCTCCCGGAGCTACTAAGTTCGATTAGCATCCACACCAAGCCTAATTCGAGCTAGCCGTGTCAAATTTAGCGTTACTCCACCTGCCGGGGTGGAGTACCAAATTCGAACTAAAGAGCCCTCTAGTTCGAATTAAATGGCTTCCTGGTGTGGACGGTTGAGCGGTTAGTTCGAATTAACGCTGATAAATTCGAATTAAAGTCCTAGTGTAGACCAGGCCACAGACACTACCCAAGTGGCTTTGTCTCCCAGCGCTCCTGGGCACAGCTGTCACTGTAGTATGCAGAAATACCCCTCCTTGGCTATCCAGCTCTGGAGGATATGTGAGGAAGGAGTAGCTTCATAACTTTGCCTCCGTTCTTCCCTTTTGGAAAGGTTAAGTTCTGAGTTTTGTTCCTTGCTCAGCCACTGTCTCACTGTGTGATCGTGGGCAAATCTTTTAACCTCGTTGTTCTTCAATTTCTTCATCTGTGAAACAGCTGAGTAATACTCCTACACCTCTAGCAGTGACACTGAATTAACCTTTTTACATGAGATCCTTGTCTGAAAGGCACTACAGAAGGACAAAAAATTACTGCCATTATTCAGGCTAGTTGCACTGCAGCTCCAAAGAGGCTTTAAGTAAAGTTGTTTTTGTTAGCTGTATTCCACTGCTTACTTTTTAGAAGTGTGTATAATCTCACCACACAGAGTATTAGGTATGTATTCCTTTAGTTCTTGGCCTTTTGGTTAGAGTCAAGTGTAGTTTCGTACCCTACCCATGTACCTATTTGCTACACTGATACTGACTTGGACTCTTAATACATGTCCTCGGTGGCATACCCAAGCCCACTTATCCACTGACGCTTTAAAAACTCCTGCACCCCAATCTGGGTCTATGCTTGTTTATATGATACATATGTATCTCGTGATCCTTGTAAGCAATACCTGTAATCCCTCATAACTCAAGCCTGACCCCAGATGTACAGTACCTTCCATCTTAACTTGTGTATATTTAATTTTAAACATTAACTTTAATAAAAATTTTGTATGGGTGTCATACCCAAGATCACTTATTCACTGACGCTTTAAAAACTCCCACACGCCAATCTGGGTCTATGCTGGTTAAGCGCTATGCATAGGTGCCGACTCCATGGGTGTTCCGGGGCCGCATCCAACGGCAGCCAAGCTCCCTCCTTCTTCTCCCCTGCAAGTGCGCTGCATCCCCGCTCCTCTCCCTCCCTCCCAGCGCTTCCTGCCCACCGCCTAACAGCTTATTGGCAGTGCTTAAGACTTTCCAGGAGGGAGGGGGAGGAACGGGTACACGGCACGCTCAGGGGAGGAGGTGGAGAAGAGGCAAGGCAGGGGCAGGGACTTGGGGGCGGAATGGGGTGGGGCCTTTGGGGAAGAGGTGGAATGGGGGTGGGGTGAGGGCGGTGCAGGGGCAGGGCCAGAGGTGGAGGGGGGGGGGGTCGAGCGCCCACCAGGCAGAGAGGAAGTCAGCGCCTATGGTACTAGGTATGTATCTTGTGAACCTTGTAACTGATACTTGTAATCTCTCATAACTCAAGCCTGACCTCACATGTCCAGTATCTTCCTTCTTAACTTGTGTAAATTTGATTTAAAAACTTTTATTAAAGCTAATGTTTAAAATCATCAATTTACTATCAGATATATTCCATATTCATATAGACTACGGTTTGCTTGGAAGGATTAGATTTTATCAGTAAATGTCAATAAACTTCGATTTCACCAAGCACATACAAACATGCAACAAATATTTCCAATGATAACCACCAACATTTACAGATAGGCAAAGTAAGAAATGCTGCTTGAGAATGTATTAGAGCAGCGGTCCCCAACCTTTTTGGCACCAGGGACCGGTTTCGTAGAAAAAAAATTTCCGCGGACCTGTGGGATGGTTTTGGGACAATTCAAGCGCATTACATTTATTTTTGTACTTTTATTTCTATTATTGTAATATATAATGAAATAATTATACAACTGACCATAATGCAGAATTAGTGGGAGCCCTGCCCCCTATCTGACCCCCACCCACTTCCTGCCCCCCCGACTGCCCGCCCCCCTCAGAATCCCTGACCCATCCTGCTCCTTGTCCCCTCACCATCCCCCAGAGACCCCCACCACCCTGGGACCCCACCCTGCTCCCTGTCCCCTGACTGCCCCAACCCCTATCCCCTGCTGAGTCCTGACAGAGCCCCCGAACACCCACAATCCAACCCCATTCCCTGCCCCTGACCGCTCCCCCAACCTCTGCCCCCTCTCTGTGCCCTGACTGTCCCCAGGACTCCCTGCCCCTTAGCCAACCCCGCTGGCCCCAGCCTCTTACCCCCGGCTCCCTCCTCACCCGGAGCCTCAGCGCCTCGCCCGACAGCTGCAGCGTGTCTCCGGCGGGGCCTGAGCTCCGCCCTGCTCAGAGCCGCGTGGTGAGGGGGCGGGGCTGGGAGCTCCAACGGGGCCTGAGCCCCGCCCCGCTCAGAGCCGCGTGGTGAGGGGGCGGGGCTGGGAGCTCCACGCCGAGCAGAGGCAGCTGAGCTCAGCCCGGAGCTCGCAGCCCCGCCCCCTCACCACGCGGCTCTGAGCGGGGCGGGGCTCAGGGGCCCCGCCGGAGACACGCCGCTTGATGTGCTAGGGGTCGGTTCGCGGCCCGGTTCCTAACAGGCCGCGGACCGGGGGTTGGGGACCCCTGTATTAGAGTAAATACCCTTACATTCTCTATGTATTTTAACATGTGATGTTGACAAGTTGTGCTTTAAAGGTTATAAAGCTTTAACATTTTGAATCTCAACATCTACAGTCATTAAATAATTATAGCCTGATACCAACCCCCATTGTTTGAGGCACCTATAATTTCACACAACTGAAAATTTAAAGATAATTTTTTTCCTATCAACATTATTTTAAAAAATGAATTCAGTCAAGCTTAACTGTGTTACGAACTTGTAGTTTGAAAATTGGGCCTATGGTACATGAAGATGAGTACTTAACTCATCTGCTCAGCACCTCGAAGGAGATGCTCAGCACCCTACATGACAGACCATATTCTGTGAAAGGAGTAAATGCTCAGTATATTGACAAATTTTAGGGTAGGAATTAAAAATCAATTCCCCTGCTCCCCTCACAATCCAGACATTCACATCAACATATCATTGACTCACCCAGTCTTACAACTAGCTGATTTAACGATGGAGCATCTTGATTTGATCATTATTTCCATAGCTGCAATCTGTTTGCTCATAATTTATGAGATGCATGGAGAGAACAGAAGTGTTAGCTCCGAAGGATGCCTGGTTTTTGTAAACATCAAATGCAACAGCACCCTCCACTGTCCATTAAAGGGAAAAGACATTTACTTTGATAATTTCTTCCAACTGGATGACGAAGTCCAGCCACCAGAGATCATACTAATTATAACAGATTACCCAGCTGTTTGAAGAAAACGCATTAATATAGATGAACATAAGTAGGAGATTGGAATGTGGCCATTTATTTGAAAAATAATGATAATGGCATAAGTTTCGGCTGACTTGGAGTATAATTAAAGATGAAATTGTAATTAGTCTACTGTGTGTGTTTTATTATGATGTCATTCCAAAGAATGTAAAACTCTTTATGATCAAGTTCCCCCCCCCCCAAACTGCTATCTGAATAGCTTCTGACAGAGCCAAGAAAATAAAAATCATGCACTTTCTCAGACCATATGAATCTCAGAGGTCTTAACAGTAGCTGGACTTGTTTGTTGCGATAGGACTATATATATTTGGGAATTGCAGCCTCTTTCAGATCTGAGTGGTAGAATGTTATACATGACTGTTTCTATCTCCTGTGTAGCCAGTTATTTTAGTTTAGTATCCATTGATTATGTGATGTTATGATTAATCAATAGGTTATACCATATATATTCATTGTATGTTAATCAGAGGTAATGCGTATAAAAGTATAAGATTGATCAGTATTCAGAGGAACTATGTAGTAGATATAAATGAGACAAGGTGAAACGCAAGAAACTGTGGGCTGAGGTCTGCAAGACTTTAGCTTAGCTATTTTAGACCTGAGACACAAGAAATGATGGCATAAGTCAATGACTGAGAAATAACCCGAAAGAGGGGTTATGGGAAAAGAGATACCAACTGGTAATATTGCGAAAGTATAGCTGGGAAGATTCAGTTTAGATTATAAGTGCTGTAACAACAAATATTGTCTCCAACATGAGCTTTAATCACAAGATAAAGGTGGTACGTCAATGTTAATGGGAACCTACAAAGCCTATAGAATTCAGGGTCCCTTGTGGTTCTACGGGACACACACCAATAAGAAAGAGAGGACTGACACTTTCATATACATGTGAAGAATGTAGGTATAGACAGAATCACAGTATAAAAAAGGGTGCCCAGAGCAGGAAAATTGAGTTTCCTATGGGAAACTCCAGCAGTATTGATGCTCAATCCATGAGAGGGCCAACAGGAGGAGGATGGGACCATGGTCAAAAGGCATATGGTGCATCTTCCAAAGGGGTGTAGCAGTGGGTATATTCCCTCTGCATTCATGGAGTTCTGGGAGGAAGCGAGATCTTTGATGCATAGTTAGTCCTGAAGCTCTCCCCCCCCCCCAAACCCCTTGAGCAGTTTAGCTCAGACCCAGATGCTCATAAACAGTGGTGCAATCAGGCCCAAACTGTGAATAATGTAATGCTGTCTTCTGTGTACCGTATATTGCAGGCTTATTTGAGGAAACTGATGGGGTCATTCAGCTAGTGCAGGCAACAAGAGATATTACAGTTAAGACATTTGATTACTCTACCATTAATATGGACTGTAGTCAGCATGGTTCACTTATCTGGTCTCCTAATTTTGGCACAGCTTTCTGCCCCCAACAAGTTCCTTATTGTACATCATTTTATGGGTCTTCCTCTGAACAAATCTCAATGTTCAAACTGATAAGATTCTTGACTCAGCTGCTTCTGGCCATACTTGGGAGCTTTAAATGGGATCAGCAACAACTAGACAGAGTGGGAGGATGATATAACCATGAGACACATTTTGAAGATGCAAAATCCATGTCAGAACCAAACCATCTTGAGTGGTTAAAAAACATGCAGCAGAATACACAGACTGTATATGACACTTGTATATTATGGTGATGCCATAAGTGCCTAAATTGATAGACATATTGGAGACATAATATGTGGCCACCATCACTTCCTCTATTTGATAACCTAGTTGAAGTCTGGGATGAAAGCCAACAAAACGAGAGAAGGGAAATGCAAGAAGTCTCCACTGAGTTCACAATATACAGTTTACAGAATAAAATCAAAGCAACATATATTAGCTTGCTAAAAAGAAAGCATTAATACAATCACTTGATCGTAATTCTAATCCCAGCATCAGGGACTATGTGCTACAATAAGACGCATGCTATACATTTTAAATTGAAAGTCTTCTCAATTTGTGCCCAATTCAAAGTTTAGGAACAATTGCACAAACCAATAAAAAACCAAAACAGTGATAAGGTGCACTGTGAAGTCAGAGGAGCCTTCTTTCAGACCGCTTGTCAGGCGTTGGCACTCCTAAAGTACTTCCAAAGAAATGAGGTGGATCAGAATGCTACATTCAGAAATACAGTAGTTACACCAGTTTTAGATATGAGTGGAAGAGAGTTAAGGTAAAACCAGAAATTGCTAAGTAAAAGGCAGGTAAAAAGTAAGAGAAACAAAAATTGTGAAAAAAGTATAGAGGTAGGAAGGAGCTGCTTCACCTACAAAAAAAGCCCAGAAGGTATTAAGAGCTGTCAGGGAAGCCATTTGCCATGCACAATAATTTTTTTTGGCCCTACAAAATCCAAGAACTATGCTTCATATTCCTGAGCATCATTTGCTGGTATTTACATATGCACAGACATACAGCATTCTTGTAACATCTCTCTCCTGATCATGAAAACTTGCACTCCAAGTCCCTACCTTCACCAGCCCTCAGGAAATCTGTGTGCTTCTGGATTCTCTGAAGTTACCTGACAACTCCCAAGAGTCAACAGAAAGTGCATGTCTCTCACAATCATTTCCAGTCTCCGCTGAAGCTCTCAACCATGTGGGGAGAGGGACTTGCCTGAGTGATCTCAAGGGTAATGTTCACTGGCTCACAATCAGAACAGGTTCATGGCTGCTCTTAATCAGCATCATCAGCACCCTTTTAAAACATTTATTAGTGTTTTTATTTGCTGGTATTCCCTAATCCTGATACCCAAGCCCATATGTGAAATGGGTAGATAGGCACTTTGATAAATATCAGTGCTGTGGAAGAAGCAGTTTAGAGGAGTCAGTAATCTAGTATTCCAGGACCTTGTGCTTCCTACCAAGTTGACCCCTTTAATACAGAAACTGAAATTCAGTGAATGTCTTGGTAGCTGAAGCTGAGTTCTAACTTAGACAGAGGGTATGGGCTTTGAAATCGGCATCTACCATGTGTTAGATTAATGGATTTTTTTAGTAAAAACAGAGCAGCAAACAAAATTTAAACACTTGAGAGTCCTGATTACGATTGCTGGGGCAGATGTTTTTCTTGCTAGAATAAATCCTACTGAACATCCTAAGTGCAAAATATTATATTCATCACAAGAACCAAGAAACCACAGAGACAGCAAAACCTATTTCCCCCCAGAGAGTCCAATAATGAAACATTTACAAAGTCCGGAATCTTTGATTGATTGAACATTCCAGCTGGCGCCCAGTGTTGTGTCAATTTCGGTGACATTAGTCACCTTATTATATTAGATAGAGAGCTCTTCAAATCCAAGGAGAAAGTTCACCCAATGTGAGCATTCAACTCTAATCTGGTCACAGCATTAATTCAGTAAAGTAGCTATGGAATATCAACTAACAGAATGTAACAATATGGTAACTATGAGGCACCACAGACTTTTGATGAATCACAAGGCCCTGCATTATACTGTTAAACAAGCCACATTTTTATCCTGTTATAGCCCATGTTTGTTGAATAAGAACTCACCCAAAGTCACACATGTTCATTTTCAAATATCATTTTGCAGCAGCAAATGACCAGTTTGGAATAAAGTAAAAAGGATGAATTCCAAAAAGTAAAAGTTTCCAGATGGGTCCTGGGACACATCACATTTTAGGCTTCCTTTGATATTGTCTGTTTTGAATTTGGATTGTGACCCATTCTAAAATTGGATGAGGGACCAAGGGATGAGTAGGGAAATATTAGTGTGTCCTGTTTATCTGTAGTACTTTGTAAATTTAGTTTACACAATAAAAGTGAATAGCCACAAAATGTTGTTTATATAGCTTCTCTCCGTTATGACTTGTTTTCTGTGCACTGCATCTTTAAGTGGGGAGAAGTCCCTCTTCCCACTGCAGAAGCAGTTGCCACATGGGGTTCAGAATGCAGCTTGCTTCTGAGGAAATACAGACCGAGCCTGATTTTCAGTCTGCTTGGAGCAGGAGAGAAGGGGACTAGGTACTCCTGGTATTCTGAGGCAGCCAGGAACTTCATTCAGCCTCAGTGCTGCTCTAATTTACACTTGTTTCCTATGGCCCCTTTTGGCTCCAGGAAGCAGAGAATTACCAGTTATGTACAGTCTGGCATCCCCCATATGACCCTACTCTGTGGGCCGAGAGCTAGAGTGGAGCTCTTCTGCCAGCACTATACCAACCAGGGAACCCTGTACACAGGGGGTATGCTCATAGTCCATCCACCTTATCTATGTCTGTAATGCATTTAGGAGTGAGTCTCCCAGCCCCCATACACAGACCCACCAATGCTAGTGGGGCTCAAACTGGCACACTGAAAATAGCGCTGTAGACGTCATGGCTTAGGCTGGAGTTCATGGTCTCAAGCCATTTAACTCCTAGACTTCAGAGCCTGAGCTGGAATAACCACGTTGCTATTTTAAGAGCACTAACTCGAGCTCTGCTAGCATGAGTCAGTCTACCCAGGCTGGGAAATTTGCTCCCAGCTGCAGTGTAGACATCCTAAGGCCTCTTTACACTGCCAGAGAAGGCATAAGAGGGCCTTATAGCATAACTGACCTTCAGGCCCACAATACAACGTGTGCCCTTTTGTGGAGACCATACATTTATTCTCTCTTTTATTCTATTCATGTCTTAATATAAAATAGAGGTGATTCAGAGTGGAAGCATATGGTGTTTTCTGTGTATAGAAAAATGTAACACAAAGTACCAACATAAAGTACATTGGCAATATGAAAAAAACCCATGTGATTGTGTGGAAGCTAGCCATCCTCCCATCAAAATGTTCCCAATGCCTCCCTCCCTATGTCCCCATTTTAAAACACTGATTCTATATGGATTACAATTCTTGGAAGAGGTGAGCTGCCAAAACAGAACATTCTGAGCACTAAAACCCCCCAAGGGTTTGTCTGGAATGTTGCATTTCTAAAGTAGAATGATGATTCCTATCTTTCCAAAAGGGAGAAATGTTGTCAAGCCTCTCTTGTGCCCATAGCTAAATTCAGTAAATGACTTGGGTCCTTTTTTTGTTTTACCTCCCACCCACAAGGGAACTGCAATAAATCCTAATTTGAATCGGTTTCTTGGAAACAACAATACTTACTGCTATGTTCCATACATTCACTTGGGGAAAAAATGTAATCTAAGAAAAGTAAAATTAGCCCACAGGGACAATACTGGATTCATCCCATAACAAAGTAACACTAACATTTTATAAGCTAAGGGCTCATTTTTGCCCTCAGATATACATACGTAATGATCATGAAGATTCATTATATCATCTTGCAAATTAGTGTGCCTATCAAAAGAAAGAATTTGCCCTGTATCTCTGAAATAATCTAGTTCAGGGCTTCTCAAAGCCGGTCCGCCGCTTGTTCAGGGAAAGCCCCTGGCAGGCCGGGTCGGTTTGTTTACCTGCTGTGTCCGCAGGTTCGGCCAATCGCGGCTCCCACTGGCCGCAGTTCGCTGTCCCAGGCCAATGGGGGCTGTGGGAAGTGCCGTGGGCCGAGGGATGTGCTGGCCGCCGCTTCCCACCACCCTCATTGGCCTGGAGCGGTGAACCGCGGCCAGTCAGAGCCGCGATCGGCCGAACCTGTTGACACAGCAGGTAAACAAACCGACCCGGCCTGCCAGGGGCTTTCCCTGAACAAGCGGCGGACCGGCTTTGAGAAGCACTGATCTAGTTTGTTTTGTGTGGATATTTGTGGCTTAATCAAAATGCAGGCCCAGCAAGGACAAATCAAGGCAATCCATGTCCCACATGGGGCCTCATAGCCCTGTCCCCATACTGTAATTTCTGCTGCCATGCCATGGTCTTGCCAGCAGGTTTTAGAGCTAACATAAAGGGACAGCTCATACATCCTTGAGGTGTAGTTTCAGGCTGTATGCAGACTAGGGTCAGATAGGTGTACTTGGCTCATGTTTTCCTACATCTTTGCATCCATGAAGGCTGGAAATATCATTTTCTTTGAAATGAAAGATAATATTCTGATCTCATCCTGTGACTTCAAGAGCCTCAGGTGCTAGCCTATGACATGTGCTCTAATCTAGTGTCTCTCAAGCTTTTTACTGTTTACTCCCTTCCTAAACTGTGCTAGGGAGATCACAGGCACTGGCACTGGGCCACAGACCAGTCATTGAGAAACACTGCTCTAATCCAGGCATGAGAATAGACGAGAACTGCACAGTAAATAAGCACCTACAAACCCAATAATGCTTGAATGCACAATTAAGTCGGCATCTCCAAATGTAATGGGCCACCTTCAATTGCTCTAAAAAGATAATTTAATTCCACAGACCAGAGGCTCAGCTGATGAGAACTGGTGAAACTATCAGTGCTATACTGATTTACACCCCCTGAAGAATTGGCTCCACATGTTTAGGCCAGTTCTTTCTGCTTACTTTTCTCCCTGGTGGACTGCTAAAATATGTATTGGCTGGCTGTGTGATGAGGTGGGAAGCAGCTTCAAAATTGCCTTAAAATTGGAACTAAAATGGAGCACATTTTACCATAAGGAAAAAGAAGTAGGACTAACAGAGGGCCAGATTCAGAACTTGTATAGGTGAGTGAAACTGCACTACTGTTTTAGAATTTCACCCACCTTATGATCTTGGCTCAGATTCTTTTTGATTTAGAATCTTTAACACAGAGCATAATGTTGGTTATGAACCTGTTCAGGTACAATGGTATCTCAAAACAAAGCTTGTATCATATTGTAGTGATAAAAATAATCTTTGTCTAAATTACTTCACTTGTTTGACAGCTGATTTCCATTAAAGCTTTGTATGGATCATACCAGTAATCTTGATAAGCCTCTGATAAGGTGTCCAGATGTTCTAGTTTTACCAGTTTCTAATTAATGATCCTGGGGTCCTGTCAGATTAAGTTGGTGTTTGCTGCCCTGGGCCAGAGAGTGGGAAGTTCCCCACATCTTATGTCAATTTTTCAAAGGAGGACCCCCTCCTGACCACTGGATATTGAGTGCCAGTTGGAGAGACTGCAAATATGACCAGTGCAAAAAAAAAAATACAGGCAAGCCTGGAAACAATATTTCTATGCACACGTCCTGAGAAAGAGCTGGGGTTCTTCCTCTGCACTGTCCAACTACCACTCACCAAGAAGAAAAACAAAACAATTAAATGCAGACAGGGCTTTTTCCTCACCGGCTTTTGATATTTCCAAGAGAATGTAAATGTTGTTTATCTATTTTAGCCCATTTTTAAAGTCTAAATGCGAAAAGCCTAAATGATCTGTCTCTTAATAGCAGCTAAAATTAGGTCACTTTTAATCCATTTACACAGAGAAGAAAGCACAAATGACCACCTGGGGACCCAGACTATTGGAGATCCTGTGGTCTATAGCTGTCTGAACAAGACCTGGGCTAGCCCAATCTTCCTCTTCAGAAAAGGAAACCTATAGCTGGATCAGATCTCCCTCTGGGGCAAAAATGAGAGGTGAGAAAAATCCACTGTTTGACTTTCTGCTCCTCACTTTGGCAATTAATGTCCCACTTCTGCATGTTGTAAAAGTGGCCCTGCCTGCCCACAGCTGTTGATGCAGAGATGCCAGAGATAGGCAATATAGGAATGAGAAAGCTCAACACTTAAAACAAAACAACCTTGCTTAGAGACACCCCCCATTTCTGCCCTCTCCCTCACCCCCAGGAAAAAGACAAACATTTATGGATCACTTCAAAATAACCATAAAGAATTGAAAACCCAAAGGGCAGGAAGTGACCTGTGTGGTTATTGTCCATCCGATCAGATAACATATTCACCAACAGAGCAGTAGGACTTACTGAGCTTCCACTGAATAAGGCATATTCTTAAAACTACTGTCATACAGGCTCTGTTTTCCTTTTGTCTGGGGATGTCCATGTACGCCGTAGTGTAACCGGGTCCTTTCCTGGCCTGCCTTCCTGCTGCTCTGGGCTCCTTCAATAAAGCACTTTCAGGCTTTTGCAGCACCCGTGGTTTTTATTTACAATTAGTACCCACCACCAGCAACACTATATACAAGGTTTATGAGGCTTGAGTCTCCTCTTTACAGGGATTCTCCCTTCCCTCTGGAGACTACCCCTTCCCTGGCCGCTCCCCCCTGCGCTGGCTGCCAGCCAGGCTTTATAGCTCCTTCCTGAGCAGGCCCACAGGTGCAGCCAGTTTCTGGGGCCAGGCACCAGCCTTCTCCCCAGCCCCAATCCATTTCCTCTGATTGAGGCTGGCTGAGCAGGGGCTGGTTAGGTGCTTCTGCAGCAGCACCCTGCTACACGTAGGAATCAATCAGCCCCTCATATCCCCGGCTTGAGTTCTTGCTCCCATATGCACATTGGAGAGGGATGTATGTCTTCCCCTTACAGGGAATTCTAGCCTCCCACATGTATTTTGAGCAAAGTGTCCTCCATGGCTCCCCTAAATTTCCTGGTATTCTCAACACTGTGCCTCATGGATAGACACATCACTTCAGGCATGGAGTTCAGACAGGAGAATGTTGTGATGAGCTTTGTGTAAATGGGTCTCCTTGGTAAATGGATCATCTCAATGAAAGAGGCATGATCCTTCAGCTAGGATACGAAAAGCTGTCTCTTTACCCTGTGACTACAAATATCACCACTTATTTGTACCAACCAGCCAGAAGCAGAAGTAGCTATATCACTGCCTATGAATACCTCTGGGTGGTTAAGACTCTTTAATTTAAGGGAAAAGCCAGGCTCAGGTTTAAAACCAGACCAAAAAGAGCTCCTCATTTCAGGCTCCTCATTTCAAGTAGGAAAAAAAAATCTAATTACTATGACATTTCTGATAGCACTTGGTTTTGGTTTGTTCTTTTAAAATCCCCTAGACTCTTCTGCAAATCCCATCCTTCCTTCCAGAGCTCCAAAGAGGGTAATGTTTCACAATCAAGGTATTTAGGACATTACCGAAGGGGTGACTAGTGCCTGGCATACAGAAACTCAATACTGTGGTAGTGAATTTTAACGAGAGAGACTTACTGTAATGTTTGCAGTCAGACAGGTAGAAAGCAATCCTGAGATAAACTTAACCAAAATGCACAACATTTTAACACCTCAGCTTTAATGTCATAGTTTGCATTTACTTTAATGCCTTTTGTGTTGCACCTATTTTGCCCTGCACCAAAGTATCTACTGAAGTTTCAAGTTTCTATAACTACAAACAGTTATTAAAAAGAAAAAAATGAATATATTTTCTCAAAGGGGTACTGAATAGTAAAAGAATCACCAGATACTTGATTTTCATCCATAGTCAGGAGTAGAACATTGGACTAACAGGACCAATGTGATCTCCATACCACATACAGACTTAAGAGTCAAGAGCATCTAAAGACTCTAGATATCGCCAAAGCTGCTTCACTTCCACCTGCTCAATAGTCTTCCCCTTTGCTGGTGGGATATAAGGGAAGAGAGAGAGATTACAGATAGGACAATAATTGCAGAGATTCTCAATGTCAATCATTAGAAAGTTTCCTGAGCAAGCCCCTAACATGGATATTGTATTTTTATTGTTACAGGTATAACCAGACACTGTGAATGACTGGAGGACCTCAAAGAACAGACATAGTGACTTTTTCTTCTGCTTTGTAAACAATAAAATCATGGTGACATAATGGAATCACAGAAGCACAGAAACCGTGATAGATCCAGGCACAGTCTACTCAGTAGTGTGGAAACTCTTTTGCAAACTATGGGTGTCTCTTAGTTTCAGTACAAATGAAGACAGCTGATTCCACAGGAGAGAACCTTAAACAGGAGACCACCGCTGCCATGAACGTTAGCTGGATATGTGAAATCTCAGAAGAAAATGAGCAGCCCCACTTGTTAGAATTGTAAACTGATAAAATTGGCCCTCAGCCTTCCAAATAATAATAAATAATAAAATACAGCTATTTAAGGAAGAGTCAAGTTAGAAAATAAATTGACAAAAATTCTGGATGCCTCCCCCACCGCTGAGCTGTATCAAATGTATTGACATCTAAAGCAGAAGCTCTGATAAACAGAGATGCAGTTTTTCACTCACTGCCCATTAACTTTTAATACATTTTGCATATACACTTGATTTAGTTAAGGCTCCATGCCAAGTAGTTTCCATTTACTCCATAGTTGCCCAGTGCCATATTTGCCATAGGCTTAGCTTTTTAAAGCAGAAAAAATTAGAGAGTTAATTGCTGGTAGATTGGACCCCAAGAGGCTATTGTTGGATGTGCTAGAATAGAGAAGGATTTATAAGCTGTGCTTATTCCCTCCCACCCTCCCAAGAGTTAAACGTTAACCTCAAATTATAGCAAGGATTCTTAAGGTTCAATAATTAAAAACAAAAGTTAGTCTCAATGGTAAGTAGTAGTGAGGTCTGCAAGATATCCTTCAAATTGAAACCGACTGTGTAACTACAAATATTATGCATACAAATTAGTTATATTTGATCATTGGCTCTTGCTTATCCAAAGTATGTTCTTTTTTGTGGCTTTTACAGACATTTTGTTTAGAGCTCTCACACTCAGTTTGCAGGAAAGCATTCAAGAATGGGAAGGCAGTGATGCTATATTGATATTTCAGTTTATGTCCAATAGTATAACATCATTTTCTGTGATCAGATGTGTTATTTGTATTGCAATAGCGCCTATGAGCCGGAGTCATGGACTAGGACCCTACTGTGCCGGGTGCTGTACAGACACAGAACTGATGCTTTCCTCTGACAATGTCAACTAGAAATAAATAACTTATGACAAAACAAAAACAACAACATCTATAAAATGCATACAACACATTCAGGAAAGCAATAAAGTGTTGCAGCTACTAGTGATGAACCTCAAAAATTCATTAATTCAGTGTTGGATAAATATTAAAAGGCTAGAATACCTAGCCAAAGCTCTTTTTGATCCAGAAACCAGGCTCTACATCAAGTCAAAGTAGGCTTTCAGGCAAGATTTCTGACACCAATTAGGTGAGAAATATAGGAAGATTTTGCCAGTCTTATCAGATGACATTATTTGTGTTTTAAAAAAAGTGTTAAAAGGCAACTAGAGCCTGGGATAGGCTTTTTTTATACTGCCTTATAAATCAATATTTGGAAGTAAAAAGAATAGTTGCTCTCATGGCATGTTGGTACCGCTGCCTCTGACCCTCCATGGAACTAGGCAGTGGAGAGGCACAAGAAAATGAAACAAAAGTCAAACAGACTTTTCTGAACCTCAAAAGAGTTTCAGTTTGGATTCAAGTCAATTTATGAGTTAAGGTTCTTGTTGATTTTTATTTTATCTGAACCCATTTCTAGTGCCTACAGTCTGCAATGTGGTGCAGTACACATATTATGATAGTCAAAGTCTTGGCAGAGATTTTTCACCTCTGGAGACCTGAGTTCAAATCCTGGCTTTGGTCAAGAGGAAAAATGAGAGGGGTGGTCTAGACCTACTCCCTAGTGGGAATCTGTCTGCATCACAAAAAATTACCACACAGTTTGGCATATTTGGAAGTTAGTGCTTAGCAAAGTCCCAGAGCTGGAATAACAGGGTTGTTGCAGGCCAGGACTGAGTTGCATTAGCAGAGCTGTGTGTGGGAGGCTGGCACAGTCCCTGCTGATGCTGTCTGGCTTCAGTCAGTGCAGATTCCTTCATTTTCATTAGTATTTCTTTCAAGCAAAAGATTCCAATATAAAGATGGTGTCTTGGCAACACGTTACAAAATGTCCAAGATCTTTTTAAGATGGAGAGGGAACCATGAGCATGGGGTTCCTCCTCTGTTATAAAGTGAGGTAGATAGTAGCTGTTGGACAGTGAAAACCTACATTAATAAATAGTTGTGAGAAATCACATTTATTTCCAAGTGATCTTTTCCAGGGAAACACACTTAACAATTCCTTGTCTATTAAAGATAATAGAACACCGCTGATTTGAAAGGCCAACAGTAGTAGACTAATAAAAGCCTCAGACATAGTTCCTGCAGAGGCACATGCTGTACTATTGAGATTGTGAGAACCCAGCTAAATAACAGGGAGGAATAAGGAGTGGAGGTGTTTTCATTGTGTGACTTCCCACCATATCGGGTACTGGCTCTTTTTCTTAAAAAGAATGGCTTTCTTCAGTCTGTCTTTCTATCATAAAAGACCTGTTAGCTGTCATGAACTATGGGGACTCAGACTTAGCATACTCCAGCACTATAGACTTAAGAAAAAATTCCTATTCAGCAACTTTGACTTGATCACAAATGTCTCCACAGAGTGGGTCAGAAGGCAAAGCTCATAGCATGTAAAATTTGTACTGTTGTCTAACCCTAGAGGGAATCGGGGGGGGGGGGGAAGAACCAGATAAGTAGAACTAGTTAAGAAAACTTGAAGTACCTCCAACCCTAGGATTCCTCAATAAAAAAGGAAACATTGATTAGGCGGATGAGCTATCCATCTAACAAGGTGGGATAGCTCATTGGTTTGAGCATTGGCCTGCTAAATCCAGGGTTGTGAGTTCAAATCCTTGAGGAGGCCATTTAGGGAACTGGGGTAAAAAAAAAAACTATCCAGGGATTTGTCCTGCTTTGAGCAAAGGGTTGGACTAGATGATCTCCTGAGGTCCCTTCCAACCCTGATATTCTAACGCCCAGACAGGTTCTTACTCCATTTATACACCTACTACAATGCTTACCCATTGTAAGAATGTACCTTACAGACTTGGTTCTCTTTTTCTTTTTCATAGACTCTTAGGCACAGACGCTCTACCTGGATAAACAGAAAGCAGCTAGTAAAACCACCCAACTATAAAACAAATGCACCAGTATACCTTGAGAAAAACATCTGTGAACCTAACAACATCCCTCTCACAATCCCCTTTTCCACTTGCTCTTGTGCTGTGCACATTTGTAATGTGTGTGTGTAGTGTTGTACTATTTTGTAACTAGAGATTGGGTTTTAATTAGGCCTAACTCATATTCAAATGTTGCAGCTCAGTTCCATTTCTGTCTGCAAAGGGTCCATGTGGTACATGCATTACCTACACTGTTTGAATCAGATGTTATATTTACCCTTTTATCTGGCTTTTGAGTTTAAATTTATAGTTTAGCTCTGCTTACCCACTTTCCAATGTCATCAGCTTCTAGTCTCTCATTTTCCAGTCTTGGAATGTTGAGTTGGGATCATCTGGCTAAGAGGTTGATGTACTCTTGGACTGAGTGCACAGGGATATCGTCATTGTTTCCCTTCCACTTCCAAATATGGGGTGAAATCTTGCCCCCCTGAAGTCAATGAGAATTTTGCCATTGATTTCAATGGAACCAGGACATCATACTTAATTTTCAGGCCTGGACCACCACATCACACAGAGAATTTAACTTATGTTTCCATGAAATATACAGATTATAAAGGGAAATTCTTTGCCCCATGGAAAGCCATTCTCTTTTCAATATACAGACATACAGAGTTTATCAGACTGCATTTATCCCACCCCATCCCCCTGCCTCAAAAATCTCAGCTGACATATAGTACTCTATTATAGGTTTAAAGCATGAGAATGAGCAGCAACCTTCCTGGACTCTGTAGCATGTCAAGGATTACACATGACTTTTCCTCTTTCTACATAAAAAAAGAACAGATCATACTAATTCTTAATGCAGAACTAAAAGTAACACCTCTAATACAGGCTGCAAGTTAAAATAATCATTTTAATTAGAATGATCCTACTAGAAAAGGGACTGGAAGGGGAAACCATTTAAACCAATCTTTTAGTGATTAGGACAAGTACATCGCACTGAAAATGTTTGCTCAGACAGGAAGGGATTAAGAGATTGACCAATTTGAATGGAAAGTCATCAGGTATGTGTGAGCTTTACCAATGCCCTGGGATTACCATTGCTTCTGGTTTGTTAAAAGTAATGCTAAATCTGAGAATTAACCAAAGACTTTAATTAATACAATTAAAAGTGGTATTGACCTCCTAGAAACCGAAAGAAAAGACCACCTACCATGCTACCATCCTCCATCTACATCCACCTACAATGCTAACTTCTCAAGTAGTATTATTCCTTCAAGGTGGTAGGGTAAGTTCTTTTTGGACAGAGATTCTACTGCCAACATGAACAGAAGCAAAGAAAGGTGCAGTTCTATTGGGTGGTTCTCTCTTTCTTCAACCAAAACCTGTTTGTTCACCAAGAACAATCGCTTTTGTAAATAGGGAATTTTCTCTCTCATTTCATTTTCATTTGGTATTGTATTGGCCTAGAACTGATTTTCTAAGCCACTCAACATTATCAAAAAACCCAACACTGTTTACGATACACACAAAGAGACCACCAAGCCCGGAGAGTCTGTACACACATATTCCATAACGCTTAAGAAGCATATGACATGATTCACACAGTGATGGCCTGCAACAAATTCAAGTGTAGAAAAGTGCCCAGGATGTCAGCCTGGAGCTTTATGTCTATATTTATGATGACAGCAAGGTACATGCCATAACATTCCAGGTTTTCTTTGGGTTCTCAGACCACTGATATGCATGTTGTATTGGACAACAGCGAGAACAGAGAATTTAAGTCTGAAGATCATTAAGACTACTTCTCCCAAATTGATCATTTTCTGGTGCGTTTTCTGATGTGTGAAATAGAGACTTTTTTTAATGTGGGCCATTATATACTCTCTCCTTTCCTGGGTCTTTATTGCCAAAACAACAGCTGGTATGATTTGTCCCCTGGCAAAAAATCTTTAGGAATATGCCATTTTAGCTGCCTTGTGAATGCAGTCAATACTTGCTTAGGTCAAACTGGAGTTTAAGTAAGATCTGACTGTGCAGATGAATCTTATGTAATGGATGGATGGTTCATTAATGTGTGGCATTGAATGGTATAGTGAGATATGAGGCTCATATGGGAAATTTAGAAGAAGAGGTAAATATAATGTCTCTGGGGCATACATGAAAGGATGTTTGCGAAATAGCACAGGGTGGACTAGAGGCAAAGGTTCTACAAACAATTTGACTTTCATGTGTTTAGGGGTGGGTTTGTTTTTTTAAATAATGCCAGGAACATTAGTTCTGAACCCACCTCCCACACCAACTTTGGAGAAGTTTGGATCCTAGTTTGAACGTCATAGCTCAAGCTTTTCTAAGAGTTCCTTTATAACGGACCAGGAGGACTCCACATCCTACCAACTCCCAGTTGTGAAAAAGTTTGGGATTCAAATCTAGATCCAACCTCTACACCTTAGACACTATTCTAACCACACTGCATTTTATTTCTTAAATGGTGCTGAGACAGGCTGGCCAGACCAGAAAAGAATCCTGCCCAGATAGGTGGAGTTTAAACACCTTTATGTGTGTTTTATTGTAAAACACAGGAGTAACTAAAGAAAGGCATGCCTTTAATGGTCAAAAACAAATGCTCTCTGGCAACCCCTGTTGTATGTTTACATTACTGAGGCTATGTCTGCACTGCACTTCTTTTAGCAACACATCTGTGCCGCTAAAAGGTGTGCAGTGTAGCCAGTCCGTTGGCAGGAGAGAGCTCTCCCGCTGACAAAATAAATCCACCCCCAAAGAGAGGTAATAGTTTTGTCGGCATCCCGCCTACAAAGCACTGTCCACACTGGCAATTTCTGTCAGTAAAACTTTTGTCATTCGGGCTGTGTGTGTGGTTTTTTCCACACCATCCCTGAATGGCAAAAGTTTTACCGACAAAAGTGCAGTGTAGACAAAGCCTGAGACTATACCAACATACCTATGTCAACATAGTGAGGTTGGCATAACCCCTTAGTGCAGATAAAGCAGCTCATGGAAGGGGTTTCTCCATTGCTGTAGGAACACCACTTCCCCAAGAACCGTAGCTATGTCGACAGAAACAAGCATTCTTCCATCAGAACAGCTGCATCAACACTTAAAAATGTAGCTAAGATATGAACAGTAACATAATTGCCCCACCCCACGGCTTGCTTCTCATCACCACTCATTTCATTTCCCTAGAGACACCCTTCTTCCCTGATTTACTGCCCAACTCAGTCTTCAGTTCTTCACAGTACGTCCCTTTTATAGTATGCTGGTGGAAAGCAATTCCCCACAGCTGTCTCAATCTTGGGCAAATCCCCATTCTCAGGACCGTTGACTCTAGCTAGAAGAATTGTATTAACTCCTTCCCTGCCAACCTCTGAACTGGATCAGTAAACCCCACTTCAGGTGGTGTTTCTGCAGCAGTATTCCAGGCATTTCACAAGAAAACAATGCAGCTAAAACAACCTGCCACAATAAATACAGAATATTAAGACACATCAGGATGTTCTACAAGAATTAGAAAAGTCTCAATGCCCTCTATTAAAGTGGCTAATTCTGTAGCATTTATTGAGATTATTGTCGTTGAACATGTTCATTGCAGTAGCACTTAGAGAACACAACCAGGTTGGCTCTCATTGTTTGAAGGCATTGTACAAAAATGTAGTACATAACTCCTGTCTCAAAGACATGGCGAATAGGCTGTATCATCCGAAGGGACAGTATACGTGCTCACTCTCTCTGCACCATTCCAATGTGGGCCAGATTGTAAGTGACATAGCCTAGCCCAGTATGAAGGGAGACTTTCAGTCTGCCCTGTGAGCTTTGATTTGGGTCCAGAGAAGTTGAACGAAGTTATCATCATTGACAGCATTTACCGAAAGTGCAGTATGACAAGAATATCTTTACAACATCAAATCACTGGGGTTTCCTTAATAGGCTTGACTCTCACAAATTGGTAATTAAACATTGGGTTAAGGAGACCTGGTAGAAATAATTAACTTAAGTGTTCAAAAAGCTTAGGATACGCTTCCTGTCCCAGGCCCATAAAGCCCCTGATTGCCCAGGGAGAGACACTGGAACAGGAGCAGCAGGCCAGCACTGAGTCAGGGATCATGATGAATAGACAACATATGCAAGTCAGTGACACAGTAAGTCATCCTATGAAATATAATGGCTGCATTTAGGAAAGGACTAGCCACTTTTATGACCATTTGGAATACCAGTATGCATGCTGAGATGATGATAGATGTGGTAAAACTTCATTCCTCAAGAAGCAAGCTAGTCTCCTGTGGGTCTCAGAAAAGTGTCTTTCCTTCTTGTATACAGGGCTGCACAACTGGCATGGTATTTTTTTTAAATCTGTATTTTGTCCTCCCACAAAGTCAGGTAATTGTCCACTTCCAGAAGCTGGGTATAGCATTATAGATGGACTTGTCTGATCTGGTATGATATCCTCTGAGTTCCCGTTAGCTCCTCACTTCCATGAGGATCATATGCACCCACAGAATGTTCCAATATCCAATCAACTTATTATCTCAAACCAGCTGCTACCCAGTTCTTAATCATTACTCCCTGGCTATTTGTTCAGTGGTGGATCAAGCATAAAACAAATCTTCTCCTGATTCTTCATGTCAACAAATGAACTAAAGGCTATAAACTATCTTCTCCCTCATCTACTATTTCAGCATATTAGCTAATATAAACCCATTTCAGTGATCCATGTAATAGTCATGCTGATGTTTTATGGTTGGTTTCCCCATCACAGATGAAGATGATTAAAAACTACAAAGGACCTTTTTATACAGGTCTATTAATAGTTGGCATTTAAAAAAAAATTTTTTTAGGGTAACTTATTTTGAGCTTCAAGTGCCGAATGCATAACAGCGGCTGGCGTCAGAAGTCACTGTAATATACATTCCAGTTTCCCCTCAGCCAGCCACAGAAAGAAAATTGATGGCCTGTTCTCCAGGGCTCATGTATTCCTCCTCGGCTGCTGTCTCCCACACTGCTGTTGTACTCCCCTGTTTTCACTGGAAAAGAATGCACGACATTCAAGCTATTCCAAGCAGCATCCTTGATGTCTGGACTTCATGGGAATGTTTCACACCGCAGTTATTACTAACTGTTAACTTTCATACCTCGGACTGTTTTTCTTGGCAGCTTCTTCTATTTTGCTAGTTGGACAGACACAGGCCAAGGCAGTCTTTGCTGCAAACATGAGACGCGTCACCATCTATCATGCCGTCGCCAGCAGGAAGACCCGGCTGATGGCACCACGCTGTGTGAAAAGACTAAAAAGCCCATCTCCTCTCTGATCTCCAGAGGAGACTCAGGCAGCTTTAAACAGTCCCTGAGATCATCTTGGAAGCCTAGGATCTCAATGAAGTTAACAGGCATTCAGTCAACAGTGTGTGTTGGTGGAGAGGGGAGTGAGGAGACATTAGCTGGATCTGAAGAAACTCTAGCCCCCTCAGTTCTGCTGTCCCATCTTATGGAAAAGCTTTTCAAATGGTTCACAATACGAGGAATGACTGTGTGGGAGGCTATATTTCTTCCCCACTTGAACATCTGTTGTGCCACCACCAATGTGTTCCTCCAGGAAGTAACGAGCATAAGCTTCGGTTACCCATACTGACAATTAGCAGTAGGAGCCCAGGCCTATTTCTGTTGAACTGAACAGTAAACATCCCTTTAACTTCAGTGGGAAGATGTGGTCTCTCCTTTGTTAGATAAATCTAGCAGACAGGGCTCTCTGAAGATTAAATGTATTGTTTATTTAAAGTTTTTCTATTCTGTTCATTTCCATGCTCTCTGAATGCCTTAATTAATGAATTAACACTCACAAATCTCCTGTGGAGGTCAGCAAGCCATATTAGCTCCATTTTACTGACTGTGACTTCAGGCACAGAAGGCTTCGTGACTTGTTGAAAGCCATACTGGAAGTATCTGGCAGAGCCAGAAACAGAACCCATTATCTCCAGAATCTCTGTTCAAGTCTTTAACCAACAGACCATCCTCCCTCTCATAATTGTCTGTGTTGGGAAGAGAATTAGAGCAATTCTGAACCCACTGAGCCAATAAATTAAATTACCATGACACGCAAAACCAGTGCTTGGCACTGGCATACTTTGCTGCTTGTGATTGTCTTACTAGTGATCACTATGGGTATATGTGCATTGCAAAACAAACTTAACAAAAAAACCCACAGCCGTGAGTCTCAGAGCCCGAGTCAACAGATTCAGGCTTGTGGGGCTCTTGCTACAGGGCTCAAGATAGCCGTGTAGACATTCCCCATTCGGGCCGGAGGGTGCTTTGGAACCCAGTGACGGGGAGGGGTCTCAGAGTCTGAGTCCAAATGGGAACACCTACACTCTTGTTTTTAGTGCTGTAGCACAAGCCCGAGTCAGTTGATCTGGGCTCTGAGACTTGCTGCTGTGGGTTTTTTTTTTTTTTGGCAGAATAGACAAGTTATTTCGAGACCAGTACATAATTTGACTGGGATAATAAGAGGTTTGGCTATTTCTATAGACCTATAAATGAGCATGGTGGCCTCTGAATCTGGTGGCTAATGAGCACTGGCCCTTCATTATAAAAAAAATTGCAATCTGTTTAGCAGAGGCCCAAGACTGGAACAGCAAAGGATGCTGTGAATC
Source organism: Mauremys reevesii (assembly GCF_016161935.1). Lineage (NCBI taxonomy): Eukaryota > Metazoa > Chordata > Testudines > Geoemydidae > Mauremys > Mauremys reevesii. The sequence continues at coordinate 168,673,489 of NC_052624.1, read as the reverse complement.
AGGATGGATGGTCAAGGCTGACGGGGAAAAGTTGCATGCAGTCTGCTTAACTATACTTGGGTCTAACTAGCAATATTTCTTCACAAGTTGGATCCTAAGTTCACTGAGAGAGGGAGAGAAAACATGATTTTGTAAGAATTAATAAAGTGAACCACAAGGCTATGGAAAGCCTGTGAGAGAAATCCTTTCCCATTAATTCATGCAACTTAACTCATTTGACAACACGATGGAGTGTCATTTTAACTTGGAATCTAGCTTTTGTTGGTTTGTGTCACACACATGCGGGCACTTAGCATTCTTTAAAATACTGCCTTTTACATAACTCATAAGAAAGTAAATAAAGAACCTAGTGCAATTGTAAACTATCAAGTATCATTGTGTAAGATTACCAAAGCATGAAACCAAGCAAAGAGAACCAATATGCTATACATTTAAACCAATGATACAGAAGACAGAACTCATCTTTCTTGACTCCAGTTGTTTAAATGCTGGAGCTTTGGGAATTCTCGTCATGAGATATAGCAGAAATGCGCCAATTAAAATTGTTCCATCATTCAAATGCAGTGGATAGAAGGCATGGTAGGAGGGAAAGAACAGAATGATTCATTATTATGAGCAAGAGAAACAACACTATTTAATCAGGGTGATCTATCTATCTTTTGCAGAGAGAAGCATGCACGGCTGTCTGTTCTCTTCTGACAGAAAAAACAAATTCCTTGGGAAAAATAACAATGCTGATCGAATGACTAATAGGTTGCAGTGGTAAAAAGGGGTAACTCCAGCTTTTCTGTTTTCCCCCCTGTAGAGGTCCTCACAAGATAGACTATACAGTGGTTATGTGGAGACAAGCAGGCAACATGTCTTTGGGAAGGCAAAGTTTTATGCCCAGAGTCATAAGACCATATTGAACTTCAAAGGCTGGATTCTTTGGTCCCTCATGTTTGCTTTGCACCTATGACAGATGTCCCCAGCTCATGTGAAGGGGAGGAGTGGGCATCCCAGAGGAGAGAGGAGGCACAGTGGAGCAGAGTTCCATTACACATGAAGCTATGCTGGCTTTAGCACTGAGAAAGAGTTGGTGACAGTGGTAGATGTTAGAACTGCTCTAACTTCAACGAGGGCCAGGTAGACAAGTTTCAGGGAGCTGAAACTACATTCAAGGGCAGCTCAGAAGTAGTGCAGAATCAGGGCCCAAGATGGGTAGTTTTAGGTTTACTCCCTTTTGCTTCAGTTTCTTGTTATAAATGCTAGTTATTAAAGGAAAGACCTTGTTGACTGTGACTGTCAGGCTTTACAGCCAAGTCATCCCATCAGGTTATGCAGTTTATAGCAAAATGAATAATGAAAAGAAAACAAACCTTGGAACTGCTTCAGAGTTCAAGATGACTTGAAAGTGAAGAGTTTGATAACATAGGGTCAAATCCTGCCCCTGTAGTACCCACTGTTCTGAGCCCACCCAGAGCTGTACTGTCCTCTGAGACGCTGTACTGTGACTACCTGTGTCCAGGCCAATGCATCCAGAGCATCCTCTCACACGCATGGACAGTAAGTGTCGCATAAAGCTTCCAGGATCACCCACTTCCCCCCCTAGACACAGACGGAGCTATCTTCTGTTGTAGATTGCATCAAGTAATCCCTGCCAAAACTACACCTTGGCTGGGGTGCACGGAATTCACTCTGGCTGATACAGGGGGAACTTAAAGTAGAAAAGGCATGAACACAGTCTGGAATGGAAGGTCTGAAGCCGTTTGCAGGGGGAAGAGGTTGGTCAAAGAGCCTTTCTTTTTCTGCACACGCACGACCTCTCACTTTCTACTAAAAGGTGTATTTTGCTGGGTTACTTACAGCATAGGACACATTGCTCTAGATTCCAATTTTCTGCCTACATGGCATTTTCAGAGGTTATGGATGCTCCAGGGCTAGAGTAATCTGACAGCTGTTCTTGGGCCAAGAAGACCAGGATCTATAGATGGTCCATCAGAGAAGTGGGAATTTCATCTGCATGATCTCCCTGTCCCTTCTTCCCATAATAAAAAGAACTAAAAGAAAACTGTGTGTGTCTAGACAGGAGATTAGGCATCAAAGCATGTGTGTGCCTACCTCCATATTTAAATCAGCCAACTTCAGGATCAAAGGAGCCAGCCTGAAGCTGGCTTCTGAAAGGGTTTCCATGTGCCTGACTGCCACTTAGAAAGGACCTAGGATTTGCCCCATAAATAGCCATCACGCTTAGAGATTGGACTATACACAGTCTACAGCCTTGTTACATGCCCAAAGTTAGGAGTCTATATCAATAGTTCGGCACTTCGATAAGAAGCCTGATATTCTTTGGGGCAGAGCACCTGCATGGACATAAGTGGGAGTTTTGGGTGCTCAGCATCTCTGGCAATCAGGCCTCTTATTAAAGTACCTAATTATAGATTGAGATGCACCAAGTTTGAAAATTTCGGCTTATATGATTCTACATTTAGATATTTGTTGGGTGAGACGGAACACACATCTTTTCCCTCATCTGTAGTGGCTGTTCAAGTGGAAGTCAAAGATTGTATGGCAATTTCTGAAAACAGTATAGAATATTAATCTCAATGTCCTGGCCAGAATTCCCTCTTTCAGTAAAAATACATTTGCATGTCTGAGGTTATGTGAGAGATCTGGCTGAGTGCATGATGCCTGCAGCATTTGCCCATGTAGTTACTGCATTACTTGTAACTAATTCTGTATCTTGAATTGCTTTGAATATTAAAGGGTGTCATATAAAACGCAACATGAGGCACAATGTTATGCTTTTCACAGCTTAAAAGGCTCACCCTCCTTCCAGAGCCTGGAAATTGGCATCTGAGCTTTATAATATTATAAAATTGTGTCCCTAGTCTTCCCTTCCACATGTCTGTTCTCATATCTGCTTCTATGCCAGCATCTGAAGCTGCTGAGTGTTAGAGAAAGATCTGCCCAGATATAGTGATTATTTGCTAAACATTCTGATTATATTCAGGTTTGTTAAAATTGTGTCTGGCAGCTACTTGCTTTAACTCTCCTAATGCCAATGGAAAACAAATCTGAGTGCCAAACCTTGCTCAGTAAATGTACACTAATAAACTTTGAACTATTATGGCATTTATGTTCAAGGTGCTTTTGTTAGCCAAAGTATATTTTATTTGGCTTCTGGACAACTTTATATTTCTTTTTATGCAAATGAAGTAACTCCAACAACTTCCATCAATAGAGACATTTGACAAAATCTTGGATGGCCAACCAAGTAACCCTTTCAGGGCTTAGTCTCATGCAGGAGGGAGAGGAGTGTGCATTTGGAGTGGATATTCCCAAATACAAAATGGAAGGGCAGATCCGTAGTTGGTGTATATTAACTTCAATGGAGTTTCAGTTGGTGTGCACAGAGAGTCTTGCCCACAGTTGGGTTTAATTTACCAGTTTTGTTTGAGGGCTCCAAGGCTGCTCATTACTGTAGCATTTTCTCTATCGTTGAGGGGGCAATATGATGGAGAGCAGTGGTTTTCAATTTTTCCATACCATGAGCCCTTTTCCATGGCAGGACTATCCCTGGATCCCTTCCTATCTAATTATCATTCCCCTTTAATTAACAATATAGGAAAGGCTACACAATGCCCTGACACCTGTTCATGGCCCCATGTTAAAAACTTCTCATGTGGAAGATAAGGTATTAGGGTGCATTCAGTTGACCCAAATTTTACTCCGAGACCCTGCTATTGACTAATTAAATGACCTTGGGCAAGTCATTTAACTTCTCTGTACTTTAGTTTCCCCATCTGTAAATGGTCAAACAGGTTTGTCTGTATTATTCATTGCAAATATAAATTATTAGATTAATGAAACAATCCTGATTTTTTGCAAATACATTTGTCATTGGTAGGTATCCACCAAACAGTTTGGACCACCAATTTTCTGCCCTCTGGGTTGGTCACAAAGGGATTACTTTGATTATTTGCTATTCACTGTTCATGATGTGTGATTTGTCACTTGGGTCACATGGATTGTTTCTCTTCCGTGACTGGATGACTGAACATTTTTAAACAGGAGAATAATGAAAAACAATGAACAGATAGCAAATAATGAAGATTAAATATTCTTCTTTGCACACTAACACTGTTTGCATGTGAATACAGATATTCACAAGACCCATAGCCATTCCTCAAATATTTGCACAAATAAAACCCTTTCACACAAACTTTTGTGATTAGCAAATAAAATGGGCACAAACGTTGCTGGATGGAACAACCCCTCAGAACTCAAACAACTGTTTGAACACTGTTTGCTGTTTTCAGCAAAGTCTGGTCTTAAACCTCTTCTATTCAAAGGCAAGACACTCAGCTTGAGGATATTATAAATATTCCTGAGCAGTGGGAGAGAAGAAAATCATTACCTTTCTCCTGTGTAATTTTCTCTCTCATTGGGCTCTAAGACAACTCTAGTTATGGTGATTGAAAGGTACACTTAAGGAAGGTATTGCCCAGGTCTAGTTTCACTATAAAATATCCCTGGCGTAAGGCTAGCTATAGTCTTTTAAACTATCTATTTTGAATGATTCTGTCATTAGGAAAGAATTTATTGGCTTTACATTTAATATAAGGTAATAGTTTCAAAGGATTTTGGACCAGCAAATAAGTTTAAACAGACTCAGGAGAAGTCTAAATGAAGTACAACCTCCAAAGCACCTCAGACAGTACGTCTTTTACAACTAAATTTAAAGCATTTATTACTTATTTTAATGTAAGCCACACTCGTCTGAACCAGTTCCTTATATGTATATAGAAACAATTTTTCCAATACTACCTCCAACACTGCCCTCGAGCCCTAACTTACAGAAATCCTGCATGTAAAACCTCTTCAGAGATCTAGAAATGGTAAAGGAATATAGTGGGCATTCTTTGTAGATGTAAAAGGGGCATTTGTGAAAGACAGCTATGGACTGCAGCATTCTTTAAAGTAGCATCTCTTTGGTAGATACTTAAGCAGCCCTATGGCTAGCATGGTGAACAGAGATCTCTGTAGAAGGAATTTGGCCTCATATCTTCAGACAGTATGAATCAGTGTAACTCTATGCATCAGCAATTTACACCAGCTGAGAATCTGAGGCCATAGTCTCTTAGGTCACAAGAAAATTCTATTGCTATTCTTTGGCATTAATGGAAGCACCCTGTTCCCATAGTTTTATTGCAGACTGTGTTTTAGTATGCTAAGATAGAAAGATCACATACTGCTCTGCATCTGTGCATATAACTTTCATTGAATTTATGGGAGTCACATGTAGATAAAAGTCAATATGCTCTATGGGTGAAATCCTGAGCCCATTAAAGTCAATGTGAATGTTGCCCTTGACTTCAATGGGGCCAGGATTTCACCCCATGCCACTAAATATTTAGACAATGTCTCCTTGCAGTGAACTTTAAAGGTGGCAATTTTGCAACAGAAAAGCGTCAAAAACAGACTCCAGCGAGAAACTGCTGAACTGGAATTAATTTGCAAACTAGATACCATTAACTTGGGTTTCAATAGAGACTGGGAGTGGCTGGGTCATTACACAAATTGAATCTATTTCCCCATGTTAAGTATCCTCACACCTTCTTGTCAACTGCCTGAAATGGGCCATCTTGATTATCACTACAAAAGTTTTTTTTCCTCCTGCTGATAATTGCTCATCTAAATTAATTAGTCTCTTGGAGTTGGTATGGCAACTTCCATCTTTTCGTGTTCTCTGTATGTGAACCAATTTAACACAAAAAGAGGAAGAAGTCCAAATGCTTTTCAATGGGTCTATACCAAACTGGGCATAGCTGGCATTTCTCAGGTAACTCTCAACAAAGTAGTGCATCATACAGCTCCAGTAGGTTGTTTAGTGGTACTGTGCACTTGTGTAGAGAAGTCTGTGGGGTATGGAGCTTCTTATTTGGTTTCTGGTTTGTCTTGTAATAGTGGTATTATTGAGTATAATTCTTACTATATGTTCCCTTCTATGCATCTGATGAAGTAGGCTGTAGCCCAGGGGTTGGCAACCTTTCAGAAGCGGTGTGCCGAGTTTTCATTTATTCACTCTAATTTAAGGTTCCGCGTGCCAATAATACATTTTAACGTTTTTAGAAGGTCTCTTTCTATAAGTCTATAATATATAACTAAACTATTGTTGTATGTAAAGTAAATAAGGTTTTCAAAATGTTTAAGAAGCTCCATTTAAAATTAAATTAAAATGCAGAGCCCCCCAGACTGGTGGCCAGGACCCGGGCAGTGTGATTGCCACTGAAAATCAGCTTGCATGCCGCCTCCGGCATGCATGCCATAGGTTGCCTACCCCTGCTGTAGCCCATGAAAGTTATGTGCAAATAAAATTGTTAATCTCTAAGAAGCCACAAGTACTCCTGTTCTATTTTCTGATAACAGTGATTCCCATCCTTTAAACACAGGCCACGAATCTGAAGTGGTCAAGTTCTGTTTTCAGTTATACTCATATTTGATTCCAACGGGGTTTAAATTGAGAACAGAATTTGGCATGGGGTGAAATCTTAGTCCCTCTGAAATCAATGGCAAGATTCCTATTGACTAGAATAGAGGCAGGATTTCACCCCCTGTTTTGATCCAAAAGCAGGAAACACTGATGAACCCTTTCTAAAAAAACCAAACACACACACTGCCTATACCAGCATGTCAGTTTTGTGTTTTACCATGGATTCCTCTTAGCATATATAACCCAAATGATACAGTGGCTCCTGTGCTCCTTCCCTCCCATCATGCTGATTAATATATTCCAGGGGACTACGAGATTATGTCAGCATCCTTTTCATCCATGGTTTACCTAATGAAAGTAAAAAAATATATAATTTTACAAGGTATGATCATTGCCAAATTACCTAAGAAGTCTTTAAAGAGAACTGAAAGTGTTTATCACTTTCTGAGACGGTACATGCACTCCAAAGTAAATACCACCGCTCTTATGAAGATAGCCATTTAATCTACTAGGGTCCCTACTAAGCAGGGCTGGCTCCAGGCACCAGCATTCCAAGCTGGTGCTTGGGGCGGCAATCTGCAAGGGGCGGCAGTTCCTGTTGTTTTGCCCCCAGCAGTGCACCGAATTGCCGCCGCGGATGGCGGGGGCAGTCTGTGTGCCCTTAGGGGCGGCACGTGCGTTTCCGCTGTGGCGGCAATTCGGCAGCAGCTTCTATGTTTAGCTGTCTGCAGTGGCTTCAGCTAAACATAGAAGCTGCCGCCGAATTGCTGCCGCCGCGGAAACATGCCTGCCACCTGAAGGGCACATGGACTGCCCCCGCCGTCCACGGCAGCAATTCAGTGCGCTGCTTGGGGAAGCGAAAACTGTAGAGCCGGTCCTGCTATTAAGCAATGTTAGTCCAGTGGAACAAAAGGTATTCTAAGTATTCTAGTGAGCATGTAGAATGAGGGAGCATTGCCACTAATGGCAATGTCTATCTTTGCATTGTCTAAAAAGAATGCTTTTAGCAAATGGAATAGCGCCTAGCAGAGAAGGAAAGAGAATGGAAGCAATGGATAGTTGTGCCCTGCAGGATGCTTTGTCGATAGTGTCTCTTCTTCTTGCCAGTGACAACTCAGGTGATTTAAAATAGTCCTGGAAGCCCAAGAACTAATATGTTGTGCTAGTGGTAAGTTACAATTCAGCAAGCAACTGTGAGCTTAGGACAATTCTAATACTTTAATCTTTGTGTTGAAGTTTCTTTTACTTAGTTTTGAAACACAAAGGGAAGTTTTGGGAGATGGTTTAATAGAACTCCATTTGGCCATTTATGAATTATCTGATCATGAAATTTTTATGTTTAGCTTTTCATTCCAAGCGAGTCTAGTTCTAAAACTTCTAACTTCCCGGCACTTAGACTGTTATTCAGAAAAGCACTGAAGCACAAGCTGTAGTTCAACTGAAATCAATGGAAGTTGCTTAAAGTCAAGCATCTGCGGAAGGGCTTTGCTGAACTGGGGTCTTAGAGAACGACCCCCAACTTTCAGTCCTGACAATGGTCTGGCATTTGAAAAGAAAAGGGTTTGAAAATTAAAGTTACACACATTTGAAAAAAAGTCAGATGTTGCGCATGTACAGGACATTTTAAACATACCAGTGGGGCTCCAGAGATAGAAGCCTGCACTTACCTGGAATTCATACCGATGTAGGTCTGCATACATCTCCACACATACACAACCACAAATAGCTGTAATTACTTCAGTAATTACATCTATTTAAATAAACTGTAAGTATGTTTACCTGAAAGTGTGGTGAGTCTTGTGGCTTGAACCTTAGGGGCTTGATTCAGATTTGGTAGCATTTTACACCCAAGATGCAGTCTCTTTGCACAGGGGTAAATGACAAAATCACATAGAGGACAATGAAGAATCAGGCCCAGAGTCTCATTCACTACTTGCCTGAGCCTACAGTGTGTGCTCAGACAAAACTCCGGAAGATTTCTAGAGCCAGTTACATAACATGGAGACTGCTTAACTTTTAAAATTCCCTATATGGTTGGTGGAGGACGATGAGTGTCATCTGATTCCACTACTAGCCCATCCACTTCCCATGCCTGGATCCCTGGGATCACAACAGGTCCAGGAGAACAGATGGCCCTCACTTCCCTGCTACCAAGAAAGAAAACTGTATGGGGTTTCTTGTCTGAACTCTGATCTTAGGCAATCTGCCCGACAGATGAACTCCATCTTGAGGACAGATGGGTGCACCCCAAATATTTTAATGCATTTGCTGCGGTACTATCTTTATGGCATGTCTTCACTTTAAGAACTCTCCCAGTATTGCTACCATTGAAAAGAGATTCAAGACTTTAGGCCCTAATATAGCATATCCTTTTGACAAGAGGGTACTTCCACCATAAAGCAGCCCCCGGTCTGTGCTGTAGCTATGGGAGTTGCTGGAATGTATTTGTAATTACTTTTCAGTAAGAAAAGTTTTGCTGGTTGAAGGTTCAAAGCAGAATGTTGCAAGAAGATACAGAGATAGGGCAAAAGCTGCAATGCAAGCAAACTATCTTATTTCAAATGAGGCCTTATGGTTTCATTCCCATTTTAAGGCACAATACTAAATACCGAACAAGAACATTAATCTTTACACAGATCATTTTATTAAACAAAGTGTTTTTTTCTTTTTTAAACTTCAGATGTCTGGGTCTTTGCCAGTCCTTGTAGATTTGTGTTTATAGTGAAATTCATGTGTCATGAAATGAAATAAAAAATTGGAGAATTTTGAAGAAATCTATAATTATATCTTGGGTTCTCCTGACATCATAAATCACCTGACCTCCTAAGTGAATTTGTAGCTGTCATTCCAAATTGCCCCTCAGTTATTCTGTATGGCATTATAATGCACCCTCTCTGGATGAATGAAAATAAAGCAAGTCCTCACTTTCGGATGGCAGCACTTAAATCATGTCTGAAAGTATGATTGATTCTATTACCTGGTACTTTTATTATTAGTGAAAGAGGGGAGTCCAACATTTTCTACAGAACAAATACACATGAACAAGGTTTCAGAACATTCTCTGCTGTCCCAGCCACCATGTTAAGTACTGGCCAAGAGGAATTGTCATGGAACAGGAAGAATGCAGACTGCAGTGTACTTAAGACAAGACTGCTCTACCTTTCACATTTAATTATTTGTAATATGGTAGCACTTTGGAACCCCAGTAATAAGCCAGGATCCCATTGTGCTAGGTGCTGTACACGCATGTGCGCGCGCACACACACACACACACACACACACACACACACACCCTACCCAAAAGACCTTACTATCTAAGTTGGTGACAACACAAATGCCCTCAGTAGTAATAAAAATGAGGAGAAATCCCCTTTCAAATATTTTATTTCTCTCAGAATAGAAACTTGACCCAGAGAGGCAGATCCTCTCCCAGGGTCCATTGAGCTGTGACAATCTGCCCAAGCTGGGGCTCTGACCCAGAGTTCATTTCAGTATTTAGGGGGCTTTAATTGGAATAATTGGAATTTGTACTCCAAATGCTACAAAAATCAGACAGAAAATTGAAGTAGGTCAGCCCAAGAAGGTCCCTGATGGCAATTGCAGAATAGAGTGTTTTAATTGCCAAGAGAGTTCTTGGCCAAATTCTTGTCTTTATGGAGATTGTCAGAAGTTTTGAGTTTCCAGCCAAAAAGCTGCCAGACTGAAGCCCAATCACTAGTGACAGCAAGATTAGAAACACCCAGATTGGCTGTCTGAACAACAGTGTATAATGGGACAAAAATGTTGTGGAATCTAAGTGCAGTTGATCCCTGGCAAATTTTTAATAGGACATTGATTTTGATATCAAATACCCACCACTTCCCACTCTGGCATTTCTTGATTGTATGGGAAATGTCAGGCTCCGGAATACTGAAAAATATGATACTATATTAACATATGTTTCGCTGTCTTCTCTGATAATGGAATAGTTAATAAAAGAAAATTAATGCAAAATGGGTGAAGCAGCAAAGAATCCTGTGGCACCTTATAGACTAACAGACGTTTTGCAGCATGAGCTTTCGTGGGTGAATACCCACTTCTTCGGACTTGCATCCGAAGAAGTGGGTATTCACCCACGAAAGCACATGCTGCAAAACGTCTGTTAGTCTATAAGGTGCCACAGGATTCTTTGCTGCTTCTACAGAACCAGACTAACACAGCTACCCCTCTGATACAATGCAAAATGGGTGCATGTGAATTCATGCCATTATAAGACATGGTGGGTGTGATTCTCATTTACACCAATGCCACTTTGCACTGCAAATCACGTTACAGGTATACTCATTTTAGGGCCCCTTTGCAATGCCAAAGTGGCACAAAGGTGCTGTAGTGAGACTCAGAATCAAGGCCACTGTGTTTTCAAATACGTGTACAAAGAATGTAGATAACAGTGCCGGTCTGGGAGTGGCATACAAGATTAACTGCAATACTCAGCTATGTTATCAACTTGTTATATCTAACACTTAAGAGTTCATTTCATCTTTAATACTCTTGCTGGAAGGTTGCAACATACACAACTTTATTTCTTAGAATTCAGAACAATAAGACAAGAGATCCCAAAAACAGACACACAAAGCAAGCTGCTCTCTAAAACAGAGAGACAGCTCACCCCACCTTACTCTAGGATGGCTATTTGCTGACTGCTTGTGATCACATCCATCTTTGTACAGCCCCTTAGCCCACAAGGAGGACCAGTAACCCCTTCCCACCCCCTCCATACACACAGTTTGGGCTTGGCTACACAGTGCAGCAATGCACACTAGAGGGGGTGATTTCTAATGAACACCACCTAACCTGGGTAGATCCTGCTGGTGTGAACTAAAAGTTCTCTAGTTTGCATTAACATAGTGTTGTGTGCTATGTTAAAGCACATCAGGGAACTTTTAGTTTGTACCAGCAGGTTTCGACATATGCCAGTTAGTGCACAACCTGTTGGTGCACTTTAGAAATCATCCCCTTCTAATGTGCACTGCCACACTGTAGAGGTAGGCTCTTAAAGTGATAGCTTGCAATTCCAACGCAATCCTCAATACACCAGTTATGATTCTATTTTCTGCACCTTTAAAAAGTAGGTGGGACTCTGCCTGAATGGGCCATGCATGTAAGGCAGCTTCCTGTGGAGAGTTGTTAGTTCAGGAGGGAGAATGTTACAGGAATCACACTGCACTGTCTCTTATGGAGACTTTAAGACTGCGATTTTCAAAGGGCTGTTCTGAACATCTCAACATTAATTTGTTTCTCATTTAGGGTCTGATTCTACACCCATTGACATCAACAGGAGTTCTGAACACTGAATATTTCTGAAAATCAGAGCCCTGGCACCTTGTTTCTTATGCACTCATTTTACATTTGTGCATAGGGAGTGCAAAGCAGCTGTAGAATGCTGCCGTGCCTAGGAATGGAGAAGTCTGATTGATAGCATTTTATACTCTATTCCTGTTCATTTTGTACAAGTGGAGGTGACAGCACAAAGTGCAAAGTCATGGAGAAAGAAGCTGTAGGTGTCTCAAAATGGACATTAAAAATTGAGGCACCAAAATTAGTGGCACCTTTGAAAATCTATACCCAAGAGAATTGCCTAAGGCCACATAAAAGCTAGAATCTCACTGACAGCAGTGTCACTCAGGAGTAACTAGAACAAACTAAAAGAAAATAGTGGCTTACAGCTGGTGTGAAAGACACAAGCATACTCAAAAGCTTGAAAAAAAAAATCAGTATTCTATTATTAACATTGCTATATTTGGCAAGATTTATCCGATTATGACCCATCTATGACATATCCAAGTTAGCAGAAAAGAAACAAATAGCTATTACCTGAAAAGATCAAACACAAAGACAGACATACGAGAGTAAATACTTTAGGTCAAAGTATATATTCATCCCTTCTCCAAGTAGATCACAGACAGAGGAAACAGAGAAATATGAAGCTCCCATACTTTCACTGCTAATTTTTTGGAACTTAATAGTCAAATAAGAAAAATTATTTCAGAACCTGTAGAAATATAAAGACACATACAGCTATAGACCAACCTGATACACAGGATTTTGCTGGTATAAGTCAGAGTAGAACTTGGCTAGTCAGGTATATTTTGACATCAGATAAGCTTGTTGGTTTATTACACAACTATAAATCACACATGCACTATAGTGAGGAGTTAACCAGCAATGCCACCAAGAAGATGGTAATTAACTCAAAGTTCCCTCCCAGGTCTTGTTATAAAATTAGCTTGATTCTGGATTTAATTCTCATTCTAAAATAGCTGTATCCAAACAAACCCATGTCTATACGTTATTTTCCAGATATGTCAGAAGTCAAAAGGTAATGTATATCCTATCTATAGTGGTATCACATTCACTTCCCAAACTGCTCAAACATCAGGTCTTGTAGCCTTTATATGACTGGTTTATTAGCGATATAGATATATCATTTTTATTTTAGCTATTCCTGTCTTGTGACTCTACTGACCATTATTGTGATATTATACTACTGTTGTACTGAATCACACAGATTATTTTTTAATATCTAGTCCTTGCTATTGACCTGACAATCCTGTCAGGATTGGGACCCCATTATACTGGTTGCTGTACAAATAAAGGTCTTGTTGGCTTTGACATCCTCCTTGCCTTCAGTGTATCTATAAGTAAAAACTGGAACCACCATTTGAAAGAACCCAGGAACTATTTTGCAAGAGAAATGTTAAAATGAAGAACCACTGAGCAGGAATTAATCAAAAGTAGATTTGAATTTAATTACATCAGAACATGTTCTCTTTTGGATGAAATAACTCAGCATAAAAGGATGGCAAGCTTTTAACATATACATTAAAAAATGGAGAGCAGGAATAATAACCATATAGCCCAAGATAGCAAAGGTAAAATAGCCACTAAATCCAAGGACATTAGTAAAGAATTCCATGTGTTTTACAAACAGCTTGATTCCTCAGAAGCTGATTTTTAAGGAAGCAACACTGATGAGTTTGAGGAATATCACAACCCCACGCTAACAGAAATATCCTTTGAGTGCTGTAAAGGAGAATCCCAGCTTTCATGTAAATTTTAAAAATAAGGGTAAAATCCTGGCCCCCTTCAAGTCAATGGGAGTTGACTCAGGGCAAATGGGGTAGTTCATTATACTCTAGGAACGTGCCCCCAGGACACATGTTCTCCATAATTGTTCATTATGAAACCTTTATAATGCAGTAGTATCTAGAGGTCTCAAACATGGCAAAGCCCAATGACAATCCCTGTCCCCAAAGAGTTTGTAGTCTGAAAGATAAAGTAGCGTTCAGAACCTGAATGTGAACCCCTCTTAGTTCACACCCACCCATAGTGACTACTTGATTTACAGGCTGGTCTCTGAACGTATCTGCATTTACAGATACCTACATGGAGCCAATCCTGTGTGGCCCATGCCTAATTGAAAGAGTTGGGCCTTAAGATTTTAAACATACTAGAAAATAAGGATGAAAATATGTATTTATTGGAGGCGGGCAGCCTGGTTTCCAGAACAATTCACAGATGGATCTTAAGTTTAGTGTCTCAGACCTAAATAAGCAAGGGGGGGGGTGGAAATTAGTCTTTTCAGTGTTTCAAATTAAAGCTCTATTTGTCTTAAAGCTTATTTGGGATTTAACCTAGGGCAATTTTATTGTGTGTTTATTTGCAACTATGTTGACTGCCTTTTACCTCCCAAACACTCCTTTTAAGACGTGAGTGCATTTTTTTAAAATCAACATTACTTGAAGTTTAAAGAAATTAAATAAATGAAAACACACACCTCTTTGCATATAGACACACTATATGGGAAACTTCTTCAATGAAAAGCACCTTTGCAACTCATTTGATATAAACTGGGTGTGACTGGTTGGATCACAGAAACCCCCTGGGAGCTGCCACCTTATGTGCCAAGACTACTTTTACCCCTGCTTTCCCTGCCAGCTCAGGACTCCAGCACCCTGTCTTGCTGAGCCAGACACTCCCGTCTGCTCCAACAAAGACTCAGAGTCTGAATTACGTGCCCCAGAGCAGCAGGTTTACCTGAAAGCAGCTAACAGAAGTGTTCTTGTGTTTAACACTCAGATGCCCAACTCCCAATGGGGTCTAACCCCCAATAAATCCGTTTTACCCTGTATAAAGTTTATACAGGGTAAACTCAAATTGTTCGCCCTTTGTAACACTGATAGAGCGATAATCACAGTTGTTTGCTCCCCCAGGTATTAATACATACTCTGAGTTAATTAATAAGTAAAAAGCAATTTTATTAAATACACAAAGTAGGATCTAAGTGGTTCCAAGTAGTAACAGACAGAACCAAGTAAATCACCAAGCAAAATAAAATGCACAAATCTATGTCTAATCAAACTGAATACAGATAAGATCCTCACCAGTTCCAGAATGCTTCTTTTTACAGACTAATCTCCTTTAACCTGGGTCCAGCAATCACTCACACCCCTTGCAGTCACTGCCCTTTGTTCCAGTTTCTTCCAAGTATCCTGGGGGGTGGAGAGGCTCTCTCTTTAGCCAGCTGAAGATAAAATGGAGGGATCTCCCAGGGGCTTAAATAGACTCTCTCTTGTGGGTGGAGACCACCCTCCTCTCTCCTATGCAAAGTCCAGCTCCAAGATGGAGTTTTGGAGTCACCTGGGCAAGTCACATGTCCATGCATGATTCACAGTTTTTACAGGTAGCATCCATTGTTTACATGCTACCTTGAATGTCCTCAAGTAGACTTCTTATGTGGATTGGAGCATTCCAAGATCCATTGTCCTTTAAATGTTTCTTGATTAGGTACTTAATTTCAACATTCCTTTCTCCAGGAACTCACCAAATGCTCTACTAAGGTTATTTAGAAATCAAGCCAGTACACAGCCAACATTCATAACTTTGAATACAAAAATGATACATGCATACAAATGGGATTAATACATTCAGTAGATCATAACCTTTACGGATATATGTTACATGGCATATGTAGCATAAAGCACATTCTAAACATATTTCCATAGAGCCTTATGGGATGTACTGTCACACTGGGATCTAACACTAAATATTTAATATGGGGAAGTCTTCTCTTCACTCCTCCTCTTCTACCATGTATTATCTTAATAGGAGCAAGTGGGTTATTCTCCTCATGTCTCCAATAAAAGCCCACCTTAATAAAGTTCTTACTTGAAATAAAGTAGCTGTTGGGTCCTGGGCTTCTGTCTATTACTTTTTCAGTATCATTTGACCAATCCTCATACATCTCACTGTCCAGTTGTCCTGACAATTAGTCATCCCCGTGACAATAGTCACCTGGCTGTTATTCCCCCTTCTGCCATCCAGTCAGGGTAGCAGTTGTTGGGGGTTGCCAAATATATAACTTATGTTCCTTACTTTGCGGGGGAAAACTTTTTTAAAATCTAAATTACATAAAGTGATGTTGCTAGGTCTGTCAAGTGTGAGTAATATTTGGTTACAGAACAGGGACCTAGGCTGCTCTGAGTACTTTCTACTCTAACTCTCTAAAGATACTGCATTGGGGAAAAATATGGTGGATGAAAATTATCATGGGAGAATATTACTGCTAGTCTGCATTTACCGTATATCTCAACTATCCAAGGTTTTTCATAGCAATATCTCCTCCTTCCATGTGCTGGTGTTCCCTTCTCAAGGGATTGGATGAGAAAACAAAACCAGACAGCCACCACTGAACTCTCTTTTTAAAATACTTACAAAAATGCCAACCTGTAAATGGAAACACCTGTATTTATTTTCCATACTAAGTGTTGCCCAAAGTTGATAGGAGTATACTTTGGTTTGTAACAATTTGGGAGGCTCTGAGGCCCTGACTTAGGAAAGCATTTGAGCACCTGCTTAACTTTAAGTCCCATTAGATAATCTATGCATAAAACTATTAGCTGCTTAACTGCCCCCATCTTACCCTTCATTAGTTGGTTGATTTTGGTAATTCAACTATTAAGCAGCTCTGAACACTTTTGAAAGGTCTATCTTTTTATAGGATGTATAAAGTGCCTTTTAAAATATTTATATAGAAGTGAAAACCCACTTGCTGTGACTGATGGGAAATATCGCCCCATATCCTTGGTACATCTATGCAGAATGACGGCAAGTCTCAGAGGCCAGGTCAACAGGCTTGGCTCATGAGGATCATGCTATGATGTTCAAAATAGCTGTGTAGATGTTGCGGCTCAGGCTGGAGCATGGGGCGTGAAGCCTAGAGAGCGGGGTAGGCTTCAGAGCCCAAGTTCCAGCCTGAGCCCAGTGACGGATTAGCCACTGGGCCAACTGGACCTGTGCCCAGGGGCCCCAGCCAATTGGGGTGTCCCAGAAGAATGAGCGCCCCTGCATCCCGATGTGCTCTGGCTCCCCGGCGCTCCTGCTGGGAGGCAGGGGAAGCCCCAAAGCACTGACCCCACTCACCAGCAGGAGCACTGGGCAGAGAGGGGGACTGCAGGCAGAAGGGGTGGGGAGGGGCCCCCACTTTCTCTGGCCCAGGGCCCCACAAACCCTTACTCTTTCTCTGCCTGAACCACAGCATCTACACAGTTATTTTTGGCTTTGTAGTGCAAGCCCTGCACACCCAAGTCTGTTGAGCTGGCTCCAGAGTCCCTGCGTGGGCTGCTGCTCTCTGTGTAAATGAGCCCATAGGAGCCAAGATTAGAAATAAAAGTGCTAATCTTGTGTTCCTCACACCAAGGGACAGCAAAGGTAGTAAACTGTCTCAGAGTGCAGTTGCTCAGAACATCAACATCAAAGAATGAAGCTGATTTACTTCTGGGCGTAGTCCTCTATGCTTTGACTTCACTGGGTTTTTTCATTGTGGAAGTAGTAGAAGATGGCATCCTATGTGGTAAAACATTACCATTTACCACAAGTGACAGACAGGGCCAGATCCTCAGGAGGTGTAAAGGAATATAGTTCCGCTCAAGTCAGAATTGTGTTGATTTACCAACTGACTCTGGGTATTTTACTAAGGGTTAATATTTGAAGTTTCTGATGTTCCTTTGCTTATCAATTTTCCTTGACATAAGTTTGATCTTTGCAGTTGCAAATTCTTGACAGAAAACAAACAATTAAAAAACAACAACTATTTTTCACATCTTGTTCAATTCCCATATCTGTTGGTTCCCAGTCTGTAGTACGATTCATGTTTTCCATTTTTCTGCATAGGGTCCTCCTCAGTCTATGGGAACCGGGTAGTTATAATTGTCTTAGCTGGCTATCATTACAAACCTAGCCGTTCCTTAGCTAAGGAAAGTTTTGAAGCAAACTCCCAGAGTAGTCATAACAGGCACTGGAAATAACAATGAATAATTTAATTAGCATGTTGTTTATAGAACTAATATTAACTATGGGACCCATTCTACAAACCTTCAAACAAGATATCCTTATACTATCAATGCTGATTCTTACAGGACTGAGCCCTTTATAGGCTTCTGTAGTTGTTTGTATGTTTTTCTTCTAATGAAGCATTTTAAAATAAACTAACATGCTGAACATTGCAAGAACCACCACCTCATGTCCATTGTGGAAACTAAAACATTCTTTAACTACTTGAACAGTTTTCAAGGGGGTTGTTTGAGACTGTTAGTCCAAAGCAGAAAGAGCTCAACCATCATATTCATAGCAGGGCACTCGTTCTGTAAATCTGGTTATCACAAGAATACTTTTGCTTGGCTTTTTCTATTTGAATGGGAGTCAGATGAGTGGGAATTCAGACTTTAAACAGGGAGAAGGCAGCCATTGTTACTACCACTTACTTTCCTTGTCCAGGAGAGTAAGGAAGAATAGTAGAGATATGATATAGTTTTAGTGTGTTTGGGTCTGTGGATTTGATATGGACTCATATCTAAAAACTTATCCCCAGATCTTCCCAGTATTTCATTGAACATGGTGGGTGTTTTTCTTAACTCCTGGCCTTTTCTCTTAATTGGGATGATGGTACACCCCAGTGGACAGACTAAGTAAGAGGATTGTGCTCTACCATGATCTGATTTAGGCTTAGGGTACGTCTTCACTACCCGCCATATCAGCGGGTAGCAATCAATTTCTCGGAGTTCGATATATCGCGTCTCATCTAGACGCGATATATCGAACTCCGAATGCGCTCCCGTCGACTCCGGAACTGCACCACCACGAATGGCGGTGGTGGAGTCGATGGGGGAGCCGCGGACGTCGATCCCGCGCTGTGAGGATGGGTAAGTAATTCGAACTAAGGTACTTCGTACCTTAGATCAAACCCCCCCAGGCCTCAGATCTAGCAACTAGATCTACTAGATCCAAGGTCCAGTGGATCACAGATCCTTGGATCTCAGCAGAGACCCAATGAATGTGCATAGACTAGGTAGTATTTGTGTTTTTTCAATCTCATACCAGCATAGTTCACTAATTGACAAGTTTTTAGCCGTTAGTCCTCCAGAATTCCTACAGCTGAGAAAGAACAAGCCATATCCTATTATGCTTTATTTACTTTAATTAAATGTGAACTAAATCTCTAGAATGCTAGACACATCACAAATTGTAATGACACTAAGATAAAGTCACCCGCTTACACTATTAAAATGGCATTTCAATAGTATCACAACCCCATGAATAATTGTTAAATTGCCCCTTTCTCCTCATATATCCCAGCTCATCAACACACTGCCTCCCCGGATTCCTGGAAAAGAATGCATTTTCAGCAGGCCCAAAAGATTAACAATCCAGGCCCTCGCTAATCAGGGGAAGCAAATTTGAGAACCGATAATATAGTGCTATCAGCTCTCTCCCATTTAATGAGGGAGCTCCAGCAAAAGTGTTCTGCTGCTCTCAACTGCAGCAGTGTTGCCGGAAGTTAGAAGTAATTTTTCAGATAACTAGGTTGCCAACCATCTGAACTCCGCCCAGAAACCACGGGCAGTCAATGAAGACCAGAGAACACAGGTGTAACAGGCTCCCAGTATGGTGTACTGCTTAGGAAGCACCCAGCCACATTCTATGCTAACTTCAGTTTCCAAGTGGTCTCACTTTGTAGCCTGTACACTAATCCAATTTAAAAGGCACAGAATCATGGAGATAATTATAGCCAAGTCAGTTTCTGTAAGATTCTACCTAGATGAATATAGGGTTGCCCATCACCATAGTATTTGAGCACAGATGGCTTGGCGACCACTTGAAGTAAGGATCCACTTGAACATCAAGGTCACATTCAAGTTAATGGGACTACTCACGTGAGGAAGTGCAGTGGAGCACAACCCAGGTGCAGAAGCTTGGACTGGATGGTATATTATCATTGCAATGTAAGGTAAGTCAAATGAATATGTTGCAATAGAGAATTCTCAGAAATAAATCATAGAATCATAGAAGATTAGAGTTGGAAGAGACCTCAGGAGGTCATCTAGTCCAACTCCCTGCTAAAAGCAGGACCAACCCAAACAAAATCATCCCAGCCAGGGCTTTGTCTGAGAAGACCGAAGCAAAAAATGCATTGAGTACTTCAGCTTTTTCCACATCATCTGTCACTAGGTTGCCTCCCCTATTCAGTAAGGGTCCCACACTTTCCCTGACCACCTTCTTGTTGCTAACATACCTGTAGAAACCTTTCTTATTACCCTTCACATCCCTTGCTAACTGCAACTCCAATTGTGCTTTGGCCTTCCTGATTACACCCCAGCATGCTCAAGAAATATTTTTATACTCCTCCCTAGTCATCTGTCCAAGATTCCACTTCTTGTAAGCTTCCTTTTTGCGTTTAAGCTCACTGAAGAGTTCTCTGTTAATCCTAACTGGTCCCCTGCCATGTTTGCTATTCTTTCTGCACATTGGGATGGTTTGTTCCTGAGCCGTCAATAAGGCTTCTTCAGCCAGCTCTCCTGGACTTCTTTCCCCCCTCATATTAGCCTCCCAGGGGATCCTGCCCATCACTTCCCTGAGGGAGTCAACGTCTGCTTTTCTGAAGTCCACGGTCCGTATTCTGTTACTCTCCTTTCTTCCTTTAGTCAGGATCCTGAACTTGACCATCTCATGGTCACTGCTGCCCAGGTTGCCACCTACTTCTGCTTCCCTACTAATTCTTCCCTGTTTGTGAGCAGCAGGTCAAGAGGAGCACGGCCCCTCGTTGGTTCCTCCTGCATTTGGCACCAAGAAATTGTCCCCAACACTCTCCAAAAACTTCCTGAATTGTCTGTGCACTGCTGTATTGCTCTCTCAGGAGATGTCAGAGTGATTGAAGTCCCCCATGAAAACCAGGGCCTTTGATCTGGAAATTTCTGTTAGTTGTCTGAAGAAAGCCTCATCTACCTCATCCTCCTGGTCTGGTGGTCTATAGCAGATGCCCACCACGACATCACCCTTGTTGCTGTTGCCTCTAAACTTAACCCAAAGACTCTCAACAGACTTTTCTCCAGTTTCATACTGGAGCTCTGAGCAATGCAGGTGCTCATGGGTCTGATGTGCTCACAGAACTGACACAGTGTATTTGACTTAGCTGGCAAATGTAAGGGCCTGTGATTATTCTAATGATACAGACTGGAAAGTGGTTAGCAACATGTTTGAAACAAAAGGGACGGTATTTTATTTCTTTTGGTGCAACATATGGGCACCTTGCTTGCTTCATCGTGCCTCATATTATACTCTGAAATAAGGACTTAGTTGAATTTTTTGGATTAAACAGTTTCATAGCATAATATGCCCTTATTAGATGTAAAACATTTTTACTATATACAAGCCATATTTTTTAATTTCTGCTTTCAGTCTCTGAACAAAGAATAGTTATTCTGTAGTATAATAAGAATTAATTACTGGAATTGAAACCACAGAGTTACTATAAATTTTACAGCATTCAGAATCCAATGTAATTTTTTAGCCCATTATAATTTATTGCAGTAATCATAGTCACCACTGTCTCACTTTATTTTATTTTTTTTTAAATAGGGCAGTTTGGTGAAAAGCAGACTGTGGAATATATATGTACGTTGCTATTTAAATTGCAGTTTAATATTTCAGCAATAAGCTAGTGGCTAAATGCAACTTAAATTTGCTTGGCAGTTTAATTCTCAGTTTCTTTTTTATGCTGTTCTTTAATTTGATTTCTCTTCCCGCCTTTTATTTTCCAGCACTCCCCTCCTCCCCACACTCTTTGCACTGGTGCACATAACACCCACTGCTAAAGTTAAGAATATCAATGCCATATCGTGACCAGAAAGCCTTTACTCTTTCCATTTTCTCTTCTTCTATCCATTTGAAAATAATCATAGGCCTTGGTTTTGTGCAGACAACTGAGCAGATTCAGGAGTCTACCTGCATGGTTTTTCTCAGCACAGGACAATGACCACAGTTTGTAAAAAGTTTCCCCCATTTCTGGATATAGAGGAACACAGAGATTATAGCACTATCTTGCCTTCTAACTATAATTAAATTATTTACTTGTTAAGAGAGAACTGAGAAGATGCAAAAAGTTCACAGCTCAGAGAGGCTTTGGTGTTATTTATTCTCAATACTGAGATTTTTTTTTAACTTATTCTTTTTGGGTATCAAAGTTTCTTGGTTTTTGACTCACCTCTGTTTAGTCAACATGGTCATGATTAATGATGGGCCTGATCAGCAAAATTCAGATATAGATTTTGAACCCCCTAAATTTAAAGGTGTTCAAATCTGGCTTTTTGCTTCAGTTCAAAGGAAAGAAAAATGCAGCAAACTACAAAATGTGGATCTGTTCTAAGTCCTCCATATCGCCCCAAAAACATTCTTTGGGGTGTTTGATGTGCAGGAGAGGTGGTTGGTTCAGACCAACGGTATTGTTAATCTCTGTTTGTCTTCACTTTGATCAAGGATACTCCTATAGTTCTAAAGGAAGCATTATGAATCTCCCAGCATCCCAATTACTTTCTCTAGCGGTTAGTAATTGATTGGTTTCCCCAAATTATACCTGATTTTCTTTATTTTATCTCACCTGATTTTCTCAGAGTATATGCACATGTGAATAGATCTTATTTGAGTTTTCAAAAACTTTTTGGTCCAATCTCATAAATCCCTACATTTTGGAAGCACATATAAAGATTATGTTTGATTATTGTGTTGCAAATCAGGAAGGTAACAAATCGACCTTACAACTTATACTGTAAAATGTAAGATCTCTTGATGATGCTTGATTTTTACCCCCCATCTCCTAACCTGTTGGCCAGTATCCTATATTTTCTTGAAAGCTATTTTCCTTTCCTTGGCCAGTCATCCTAAATTTAGTAAAAACTGGGATACGAATGACGTCTACTTCTACTTATTCACAATTAGGTAATTCAACAATCTGTCTCAGGGCTCTTTCATCAGGCCATTTGTCTTTGAGTCACCGCCTTATATTCTTAGAATGAACTGCTGCTTGTTTGGCTATCCAGCTCTTATTTGGAAGAGCAGGACCATCAAACCTTCCATATCAATATTATTCAATCCTGAGTCAGACAAGTTGGCCGCTAGGAACAAGATCTTACTGGATGAGAGTGGCATTCATTATCAAACTCCCCCTTTTTTTGCAGCTTATGGATCAGAATGCAGAATTTGGCTCCTTGGTATTCATCGAAGGACAAAAAGATTTCTCTGGGCATATTGCCAGGTCAACCGATCACAGTGTCACAGCCCAAGATTTTAATGTCCCACTACAATTAAAAGGTAATGAAAAGCTGAAATTAGGAATGAGTAGGTCTGGTTTTTATAATGGTTAATGAATTTGGGCTGCTTATTATTTCACTCATTTCTTCCCACAACTTCTGTAAGTGACTGTCACCTTAATTCCTTCTCTTTCCATTTCTTGGACTTGTGGGAAAGATTTCTTTAAGGATGACATCATCTTCATTTTTTCCTTGCAATTAGCTGTGTTCTGAGCTCAGGCAATTTTTTTGCTTCGGAGGCAAAGCTTTAGCCACCTCTAAAGAACAATCAGGGCAAAAAACCTATTGTTTCAAATGCACACCCCTGTCCGGACCTGGATTAATAAGCAACACTGGTACTCACCCTAATACAGTGGTTTTTTTAAACTTTCTGAGCTGAGCACCCCCCTTTGAATTACAATTTTTGATTGCACCCCCCAACCAAGCCAAAAATAGACACATGCAAAGGTATGCGTGATAGCCTACTTATAAGCCTAACAGAGACCTTAACGAAATGACCTGTACCTGTAAGTTTCAAATACACAGATACTTACCAGTGGCACAGCCCAGGCTTCCTCAGCAGCAGCCCGCTTCTACCTTGCAGCCCAGCTGCACTGCTAGGGCAGGGCCAATACCTGCCCCTCCTGCATCGGCTTTTCAGGGTGGGGGAAGGTGCTTGCGACAGTCATGGGGAGCAGAGCCAGCGCTGGGCATGGAGGTTGCTGGAAGCAGAAATTGGTGCAGCTGCAGCGGATATTGACACTGACCCACGAGCTGGGGGGCCCACTGAGGTGAGTCAGGGAGTGGAGATAGCACGCCCTACCCACCCGCCCCCAGTGGGGAGCTGAGCTGGACCCCGCCATGTGGGGCTGGCACACTTGCCTGGCATTGCTTACCCTCCCCCGCAAACGTTCTTCCATGCCCCTCCAGAGGGGCACACTCCACAGTTTGAAAACCTTTGCCCCAATACAGGTATAGTTTTCCCCATAACCATTAACTCTTTATAAAATCTGTTCCCATACTAACAATTCTAACATTCCTTTCCATTATGCGTTCCATCAACCGGAGGCTAAGTCACCTCTTCAGTGCCCCTTGCTCCCTCCCCTTCAGTAGCAGTTATTGGCTAAGAAAGCCCTGGCAGAAGATTTGTCAGGGAGTGCAGAAGAGCCACATGCAGATGGCTTTGGCCATTGACAGATCTCAAGAGATCCTAGGGTTTGAATGGGCAGACCCATTGCTTTCTCTGCTTTTTTGAGGTAGAAACTCTGCTCCTTCCTGAGGAAACACTGTGGGGAAAATCTAATGGTGTGTTCCTTCCATGGGCTCCCTCCAGCAAGTTTTACCCACAGAGAACATGACCTAGCACAAAATTGCCACCAACTTCAATGGGGTCTTGTCAGAGAAAACTGAGGGAGGACTTCAGGAGTCAGCTTGTGATTTGGACAAATTAGCAAACTGTTACAACACACTCTAAGATTATGTTGCAGAATATACTTTTTATTATTATTATAGGATAACTTTATAGATGGCATCAGTTAGTAAGGTACAAAGGGCCATAATAATCAACACCATCCAGTTTTTTTGCACTGCGTGGCAACACAAAGCAGCTGGATTGTACTGCTCAATCTGGTCCCCACCCCCACCAAAGCAATTTTCTGTTAAATTCTTTAGACCAGATCTTGTTGGAAAAAGAACAGAAGGCCAGAAAATTGTGGAGTGTTTGAAGTTCCCACCACACCTCTAATTTCTACATTGTTATCACCAAGCAAAATATATCAAATGTCACATCAGGCAAAAAATATAAATTGCTCATATAAATAGGAGTTGCAATCAACCATCAACTAATTCTGATGCCTAAAAAAACTGGAAAAAGTTCATAGAAAATGACTTAATCTTATTCTGCAGGGGACATACAGAGGAGAGCCACATTAGTTATTACAATTTTAAAAAATGGAAAAGTACTCATTTTATGTTTATTTTAGTGATACTTAAAGTGTTTTAAATAAAGTTACTGTGCTGGCAGGCTGAGATTTGTTATTTGAATGCCCAGCCCTCCACCTTTGGGGAAAATGTAGGCTCAAGATACAAGTCTACTTCTCTTCCTGTCAGAATAATGCCAACGTTTAATCTTTATTCAGCCAACTGGACACATAGGATCTCCATAATCCTCCCTAATTATTCTTATTCTAGAACCTATTCTAAAGCCCTTTAAAGTCTGTGGGAATATTTCAATTGGCTTCAATGAACTTTGTATCAGGCCCTTCTTCCTCTAGTAGAAACCACAGCCTTTAAAAACCTATTGTTACCACATCGCGTCTCCATAAATCCCATGGTGGTCTAAGCAGTTATAACTCTATCTTACTGCTAATGAAACTTCTGAAAGATTATAGATTAGTTAATGCTCAATGATAACAGAGAAGCCATTTCAGCAAGAGTAGAAGAAACTGATTTCAGCAGCTACAGTGAGCAGTAAACAGGCAGATCTCAGTGCAGGTTAACTCCAAAGAATAACTTAGGAAGGCAAAAGAAAAATGTTGACTAGAGCTTAGAAGAGGAAGTGGCTTATTTACCATGATTCTAATCATGAGAACTTCACTCCCTGTCTCCGGTAACCACAGAAATAGTGTCAAGTTGGAAGCCAAGTAGCTGGTTAAAGAAATTGCTGAATCACACCAGTCTCATACTGCTTGCTTAATTTCCCTTACACAGGCATATAGCAACCTTTCTTCACAGACTGGCATATTTATGTGTTTCTCCTAGTGACCCACTACCCAAGGTATTTATAGCAAAGCTGACTGGGCCATAATCTGCTCTCAGTTGTACCCCAACAACCATATGGAGTGTGAGAAGTTGGCATAGTAACTGGCCTGCACTATCTAAAGACTGCCAGAGGCCATCATTAGTGGTGAAATGTGAGGGACACGTTTATCATTTCTTGGGATTTATTGTCAGGGGACTTATTTTGTCTATATAAAATGATGAGAAAATAGGGTTATGAAACAAAATGAAAATGTGTTAATTCCAGTTCAGAATCACACATGCCAGGAGTGATAATTATGTAACCTTATCAAATGACATTTTATATTTCTAGTGCAATGACTGGTACTATCAAATGCTTGAATTAGCTATTCCTAATTAGCAGTTGAAATCAATGTGCTTCTCAGTTAATCCCTTCCTTTGCTTGGGGTAGGAACGTGGTGGTGGGGGGGAGGGCTGGGGCTTTCCAGGGCCCTGTTTGGTTCCCAGCGTAAATCAGAGCAGCTTCAGGGTCACTGTAACTCTCACTCTATTTCCCGTGGTTCCTGTTGGGCCTTGGGAAGCACAGAATTTCTGTAATGCAGAGCACTTTAGACACACCCCACTCTGCCCCAACGTGCCCCATGTACCAGTTTTCCTGGTAGAGAGCCAGGAAAGAGCCTTCGCGCTAACTCTGTGCTCACCAGGGAGGCCATTTCCACTCCCTTTCAACCTCTTTTATGCTGCCAGAGTGGCTTACAGGGACCTTAGCTGAGAATCGGACCAAATCAAGTCAGAACTGGGCCACATGAAAGATATGGGATTTCCCACTCTAACACTGCATCACTAGTGCCCTATAAAACTTCAGTATGGGCTCGCTCTTCTTCTTTTTTAAGCAAAGATGAAATAAAAAGAAGCGTTTAGAAACTGGGCAATTTGCTGGGTGTGCTGTGTTCATACCAGTTTTGAAAAACACAAAGCTCTGAGGAGTAGATTTTTAAGGTTTTTTTTGGCTAGAGATTACATTTGAAGTTTATTAGACACTATGTAGCCTAATGCTTTTGTTTGGCTGATGCAGAAAGAAGAGAATAATTAAAAGGTAATGGGAGAATAGCCGACTATAGTGTTGAAATGGACACCCTCTGTTTGGGGGCACCAAATAAAATTAGCCTAAAAAATAACCAAATAAACCTCCTCCCCCCATCTTTTTTTTTCTCTTTAGACAAGGGCAGAGAAGCATATTTTAGAGATTTAAGGCATCATTTGTTTATACGGTCATATTGTAATCATCTGCAAGAAGCTAATGTTACACGGCCCCAGTTTTCAAATGATCCCCTACCTTGCTGTTTATAAGAAATAAAGCCTGAAATTCATAATATGCCCTGGCTGTTCCAAGGGACAGGAGGGAAAGGGCTGGTGAGAAAGGGAGGAGGAAAGAGAAAGGTCAGCTCCCTTTTTTAAGAGTTTCTGAATTTGCTGGAATCTTTCAGAGTGTGGGTGGTAGGTATATCAGCTGACACAGGGAAGTGTAAGCGTGAAGCCGGCCACCCAAGGCCTCGGGTCATTGCTGACACGCCAGATCTCAGAACTTGGGAAGGCACCTGCTCTCTTGCCAAAACAAACCATCTCCTGCTATGGGCATAGTTTAAAAGACCTGTCTTTGTAAGCCTGGGGAAAGTGGGATCAGAGAGGTGGGGGGAATTAGCGGGATGTGGGGGGGCTTTTGGTTTTACTTAAACAGTCTCAAATAACCAGTTTACAATGCAGTGATGTTCTGAAGAATTTATTAAAGAAAAAAATTGAAGAGGCCTGACTCCAGATCTGGTGAGCATTAATATGCATCATGCTAGAATTTCATGAGCCAAGCGAGTTTTGTAGCCCTTGCTCTGGTGGTCCTCTGCTGACAGGATCTCAAGCCGCTATTTGTTATCTTTAGGCCTGATAAGTACATCTGGTTTTGATTCAGGTGGCCGCGAGCTTGTCTCAGAGTTGAAAAGGGTGCTTTGCTCAAATTGAATTTTCTCACAAATTTCAAACTGGGATGAGAACCAGGAGAAGCCAGGCCCTGTCACACAAAACCCGTTTTGCTCGCTTGGCCCTTGGGCTCGTAAAAACCTGGCACAAATCACTTTCACCTGTTTGGCTAAGTGAGTACATGTTAAAAATAATAAAAGCTATTAGTGCAATCAGATATTTCTCTGCATGTGTTCTGATGTAAACGAGGGGTGAACTCTTATCGACCCCGCCTGTCGCATATCTTCCTGTGCCCCTGTAAATTAGTTACAGAGGGGCTGCCGGTTCTAAGCTCCCTTATTCATGGGCATCATAAGCAGGCAAGGGGATGGTGTGGGTGATATGTGTTAGTATCCATAAGGCAGTTTAGGAAAGGACAATGTGAGATACTATATAAGGTGAAAAGAGCAGGGAAAGTGAGGGATTTTGTTGTGCAAGGGCATGCCATCATTTCCAGATCTGTGTACACCAATAATAAAAATGCCCCCATCTCTCATCATAGCCATAACTGGGTTATAGAGACTGGGGTCCTCATCCTGCAATCAGATTTGCACATGGCTCTGCCCACGCCAAGCACCGTTGATTTCAGCAGAGGTTGGTTTAGCCACAAGAGTCTGTTTGTGGGGATCCATTTATAGGATTGGGGCTTTGGTGGTTAACTCTTTAGATACCATAAAGTCTGAAATATCACATTGTTAGAAACAATTTCAGATACTATTTCCTGTTGTAATATATTGTCACCTGCGTACAACTGTTTTCCTTTGCAACTTATATGTAAATCTAGCTTGGGCTGAAGCTTAGAAGAGGAAGGATTTAATAGGCTTCGGACACCGAATGAAGTTTGGCAACATCTCTAATCAACTTCATTCTGACCATACTTTTTATTTCCCATAAAATGCCAGTATTTAAGTGGTGATTTCTGTGCATATGAAACATGTAAAGTGCTTTTGGATTCTTTCAGACAGAAGGCAGCATAAAAATGTACTATATGATTATTTTTCTATCATTTATTTACTCTCAGGTTCGGCAACTTTCAGGGGGGAATGCAAGATATTTTAATTTGATTTAGAAAAAAAACCAACCAAATGCTTTCTTTTTTGTTTCTTTTTATGTTGGTTTATTTTGTATTTCTACTTGCAGTGGCTTGGCTTATGCTTCCCATTGCGAGTAGCTAAATCAATGTATTAAATTAATGGATTAACTGTATTTGATGTATATTTTGTGCCAGTTACCATACTCTACTCTCGGTGCACATACGATACAAAAATTAACACATAGAGCAGAGTAATCATCCAAGTTAATATAATACTTTAAAAATTACATTAAAAGCAGTCTCTAACCTAGAACTGGTTGAAAAAATAAAGGGGTAAATCTTTTTTTGAAAAATTCTTTGAATTGCCCTGCCTTCTTTTCAAAATTAAAAAGTTTGAAAAATTTGAAGCAGTTGTACAGTTGATTTGAAAAACAAGGGGAAAGTTTCACTGATATTTCCCCTGGATTTTTTTTTCATAATTTGAAATATTTCTGATTAAATTTAAAAAATTGAAAAAAAAATGATCAGCTGTACTAATTTCCTCTCCTTAATTCACTCTCCCAGCAAAAGCATAAGAAATAGATAGCGTCTGGGTGCTTTGCTGGCTGGTACGCACAGAGAAGAGGGCACAAGTGGCCACCCTGCCCCTGGGCAGCAGGTAAACAAATGCAATCCCTGTGCTTTTTGGAGGTAGGTGCATCTCTAAAGAAGTGTATCGTGAGCACACTCCACCAAGGTACCAGAGTTCTGAGGGGAGATTCTGTTCCCTTTTAGCAAGATTACTACTTTTTATTATTGCCCACATTTTGCTAGGTGCTGTACAACCACAAATGAAGGCATGTTCCCTGTCCTGGTAAGTTCCTCCTGAATTCCTACAGGGTGTATGGCTCTGTGCCCCACACAGTGTGGGCCAGTGCCTAAATGCATGACTGAGCTTTGTATCAACAGAGAGGCTGTGAGTATGTCTGGAGAGGTTGAACCAAGAGGAGAAATGAATTCCACCATCGAGGATTCTCCACTGAACATGCCCTACCCTGTTTAAATCTAAGGACTGCTCCATGACTATCCCAGCTGATCTCAACATTTGCAGCTGCACCCAGGGGAGCACACAAAAGAGCCAGTCGCAGGTTCCTGATTCTAGGCCACTTTACTACTTTAGTGATTCTGGGAATTGCCAGAGCACAGTGTACTCTGACCGTGCCTTCTCCATTCCTCCATGGCCATAACATGTCTCCTCCACCAGGACCTACATGGAAGAGGGTATGCAGTAGCTGGCTGTGCCAGCTTTATGCCTTCTGGGGAGTCGCTCACACTGGGGAAATCCTCAACTAGGGAAATGTAATATTGCAAGATGTCTTGTTTAAATGTTTTGGCATGTATGGAGACTAATATTTTGACTATTCCAGTGCCATTGACAGGGCTGCTGACCCTGTTCATTTAGAATCGTAGAATAAGGGCTTTCAGATGGAGTTTTGTTAATTTCTGCTGGATGTACCGTTCATTCAAAAATGAACAAAAACGGACGTTAACTGTGCATTCATTTACCTCATCAAGGCTGTTGTCATGCATCTGCAGCCAGAGGGATCGAACCCAGAGCACTACAAAGGGTGTGAATTTCCTCCCACTCATTTTAATGTAGAAGCTTAATTAGCAGGAACAACGAGTCTCCCTCTCTGAAATACAGACCAAATCCACATGAATGTGTGGAATACTCAGTTAGGGCCTGATTCAGGCACCTTTATTCATGTTAGTAGCCCATTTGGAGTAAGGCTCTGCTCACCATGAGTAAAGGTGTCAGAATCACACCCTTCATGATTGGGTTGCAGAAATCTGATCAGGTAGCTGATCCTATCACAGATTTCTGCTGCTGTTGTCTTCCTGAGCACTCATGCCCAACCTGATTACCAAACCTGTACTGCTGCCTTCTCAAATCCTGAATCCATGATGTCCCTTCCTGGCAATAGCCAATTTTGACCCTCTGTGCTCACTTTGCAGGTGCACTC
Source organism: Mauremys reevesii (assembly GCF_016161935.1). NCBI lineage: Eukaryota > Metazoa > Chordata > Testudines > Geoemydidae > Mauremys > Mauremys reevesii. Next base: position 168,642,571 of record NC_052624.1, on the reverse strand, counting down.
TCACATCCTTCTGGTTCCAGCTCTAGGCTGTGCCTTGTAGAAAAGAATAGCAAGAGCTGAAAAACAGAATCTATTTAATTTCTACCATGGGGATGCTGCCCCCTGCTGGCCTTTCTCAGCCAATCCAGCTGTGGCTCTGTATTGGGTCTGCCCTCTGCCCCGCACATAACATTTCCCCTTTGCAAAATGACAGGAACAGCTACAAAGTTCACAAAGTGGTTTCAAGAGCAGTACATCAAGGAGACAAGCAGCTCACCACAAGTTCACCATAAAATTACTCTCAACATTGCTGCTGTCTCTTTTTTTTTTCTTTTTTCCAGATGATCTTTACAAAATGGATGGAATAAGGGATTGCTAAAGAGATTTAGAGACTTCTCCCTGTAGGTCACTGTCTCAAATACAGCCAAGGTTAATAGAGACGAAAAGTTACCATTTGAATAGCAATCAGTAAATTTATGTCAATTGGGGTGGAGGTCACAGTCAAGCTCCCAGTGGCAGGAGTTCACAACACAACAGCTGTAAGTATATCTGATGCTAATCCCCACACTTCTCAGCACTCTTTGCTGAGGGGACAATGAAAGAATAAGCCATGGAAGCTAAACTACCCTCTCACCCTGTGCAGTATATTGGGCAATAGGCATATCGGCAGAACAAGGTGTGTCCCTGCTTCTGTACCTGATTTGCAGCTAAAGATACAACTTCAGCATGGCTGTCGGGTGCTTCTCAAAAGCACTAAAATTCACACAAACACACACAAAATTCAAAGAAAACAAAATAGGGAGGCAGTGTCGATTAATAGATAATAGAGTGCAGTAGAATAGGTCTCTATTTCCAGTTCATTCACTGGTCTACTGGGTGACCTTTGGCAAGTTACATCAACTATCTGTGCCTCAATTTCCTCATATGTAAAATGGGGATAATGATACGTACCTCTCCTTTGTAAAGTGGGGTATAAAAGCTAGATATTATTACTTTAATGCTACGTTCTTTCTATTGTCTCTGCTTAATACTAAAAATCAGAACCCATTTTAAAGGTTCCTCATAGAGTGGTTCCCAACGTGGGGTTTGCGAACCCCTGGGGGTTCACAGAACGTTACAGTGGGTTCACCAGAAAAAATTCACTAATGGCGGCCAGAGGACCCCGGGCACTGGAGGCAGCAAGTAGGACCTGGTTGCAGGGCAGACAGCCCGAGGCCCAGGAAGAGTGGGGCCGGGCAGTTGGGGCTGGCAGCCTGAACCCTGCCCGTCAGAGGGGGAGCCAGCAGCCCAAACCCCAGCACTCCACAAGGGGCTGGCAGCCCGAGCCCCAGAGAGGGCAGGGACAGGCAGTTTGGGCTGGCAGCCCAAGCCCTGCCCCCATCAGCAGTGGTTCCAGACTTCCAAGAGCTATACAGAGCAAAGCAAGTGCATCCATCACACTGAGGAAATTTAAACTTAAATCCATGGAAATATTCATTTTTAGGAGGGGGTTCGTAAGATTTCACAATTTAGTGAAAGGGGTTCGCGGGCTGTTAAAGTTTGGGAACCACTGCCATAATAAATCTTTGCTCCTTCAGTAACATATCTTCCCATGCTGAATCATTTTCATAATACCTCTTCCTTAGCTTTCTTTTCCTCATATATGTTTAGCCCAGCCACAGTCTAACAATATAATCAAAATATTCAAGGTATCAAGAAAAAAATCAGATTAAAAAATTGGAGTTGGCTGTAAGGGGTCACAGCCACAGAAAACCTAGAGAAGCCGCAAGTTTGTAAAAGCTTTAAAAGAAACATTTCAAAAAGTGAATGAGTCAAACAAAATAGCTGGTGATTGATAAAGTCTTGTAATTGTAAAAAGATAATTAGAGATGTTTGTCTGTTAACCCGGCTTTTTTTGTTCTGTACAGAATCTGGTATTATTAGACTCCTATCATTTGTCATTTCAAAGGATAATTATCTGACATTCTAATTAATAATTACTAATATAATGGACTTACCAAACTAAATAAAAATTAATAAATAAACAACAAGTATCTACTTTTCAAACCACAGAAAGGAAATGAAAATGGCAGGCAGCAGGAAAGAAGATCAGAGTGGGGCAAACGTGTTTTTTATTATCCATCAAATACACTCCAACAAGATCCATACAGGTAGTAGTATAATATTAAATCATATGTATGGCCCTGATTCTGGAAATCATCCCTATTCAGGAAAGCACTTAGGCATGTGCCTAGCTTTAATGTCAATGGATTATTTTTCCATAAATTGACTTGTGTTTTACTCATCTTTATGTTTTAAATGTATCTTTAATGTTAAGCAAATGCTTAAGTGCTTTCTTGACTACGGACCTGTGCCATATATAGAGGTGAAATGTGAATTTCAGAAAACACTAGTGTATTTCAGGAACAAAGTACCTAGGGGCAAAATGCTGGAAATTCATATCCTGAACATGAAATCTGTCTTTTTTTATTCACCCTAACTCTGTCTCTGTAGCTAAGGGGTAAAAGGGTAATTTAATATTTCCAAATGAAAAAAAACAACTTCAAATGAAAATATCTCCACGGGAAAAATTCCATTGCAAGGTCAACCATCTGAAGACACCAGAAAGGAAAGAAAAAGAGAAGGTAGAAAGTCAGAAGAACAGCTTACTTTTTCTGTATGCTAAATTGTTCTGGCTTTTCTCTTCTTTACAAGTCTAGCTATGCATTATGGGCCTGATTCAAATCCCATTAAAGTCAATGAGAGTCTCTCCATTAAGTTATTGAGCTGTGGATCAGGCCTAACAGGAGCTGTTTTTCTCTGTCCATAGGTGGGACCACACAAAAAATATCCATATACTGTTCATAGTACTTTACGCTGTTGCATCCCCCTTCTTCCCCAATCTCAAAGTGCTTTAGACAGCAATAAATTAAGCCTCACAAATTAGACTTCTGTGAGTTAATTATTCCCATTTGAGAGGTTAAGTGATTTGCCTAGAGTAACATAAAAAGTCTCTTGCCCAAGTTGGAATAGAGCCCAGGTGTCCTGACCCCACATGTGTGTTTTGTCCACAAAGCCAGTCTTTCACTTCAAGGTGGACCTGTGTCAAGAGAAACTCTCAACATGGAATATGCTCAAGGGATGGGTGAATTGGGTTGACTAAAATAAGAATCAGTCCTTGAACCTTCACCCCAAACTTGAACCCAGCCTTCTTTGTGGCTTGAAAGTGTATGATTGACCTAAAAATAAATAGCTACTCCTTTCTGTTCATCTCTTCACTTTCAGCTTCCAGGCTGTCTCTGGGGCTATATGCATAAGCACCACACACAAAGTTTTCCTTGTGGACTGCTTTGAATCACATGGTACGGGATAACTAGTGAGAAAGCTTTTTTTCACATACCCAAGGGGGTTGGCTATTTCAGAAACACTCTGAAGGAACATCCAGACATTTACATGCCTATCCAGACAATGGCCTTGTCTACACTGCACAATTAAACCAATATAGATTAATAGATTTTAAGGCTTCAAGGGATCATTGGGACCATCTACTCTGACCTCCTGCATATCATAGACCATAGGACTCCTCATATGGAGATTCTTATTTGGGTATGAGAGTGACTTTTTTGGTTTAGTTTAACCCCCTTCCCCAGGGACATATCAGAAAAAGATTATGGACATGGAGGGTAACACTGGGATAACGATATTAGTTAAATTTCTTATCTCAGCTTATAATTGGGAAAAAATTCCTGTCTCGATAAGGTCAAAAAAGTAACAAAGCCCTGGAGCTTCATCTACTCCTAATTTTTGTCAGAAGTAAATGCTGCTACTTTATAAAGCATTCAAAATTGTCGAAAAGAGTCTGAATTCAGTGCTACTTTCTGGATTGACTTGGCCTATCATCAGCATCAGCTGAAGGCCCTGAAAAGTAGTTATTAGCCAGGTTGGATCAGCCCACCAGGTTAAAGACTCTTCTGAGCTTCCTCTCTCACTGCAGGGCAGTCAGGGACTGCACGGGCCTGTAACTTGAAGCTTAGTGAGGCCATAACTGACTAGTGCAGTGTTTCTTAATCTTTCCAGACTACTGTCTCCCTTTCAGGAGCCTGATTTGTCTTATGTACCCTCAAGTTTCACCTCACTTAAAAACTACTTGCTTACAAAATCAGACAGAAAAATACAAATGTGTCACAGCACACTATTACTGAAACATTGCCTACATTCTCATTTTTACCATATAATTATGAAATAAATCATTTGGAATATAAATATTGTACTTACATTTCAGTGTATAGTACATAGAGTTGTATAAACGAGTTGCTGTCTATATGAAATGTTAGTTTGTACTGCCTTCACTAGTGCTTTTTATGTAGCCTGTTGTAAAATGAGGCAAATGTCTAGATGAGTTGATGTACCCCCTGGAAGACCTCTGTGTACCCCCAAGGGTATGCGTACCCCTGGTTGAACCACTAGACTAGTGGCTATCAAGCGACTTTTGGAAAACCTGTTGTGTTGTACTCATCTGTACCAGTGCTTTGCTCCATGTTATAAAATACCTTATAAAGCCAGAGGAAACAGCAAATCTTTTGAACCATGTTTTGAAAATGCATATTGCTGTAGTAAGATTGAGTGAAAGAATCAAAGAATGTGAAAATCTAGTGATACAGGCTCTTCCCTTCCCTGGGATGTAACCTGAGGCATATTTAGCCACTGACCCCACAATGCACATAAATACATGCTTAACTTTAATCAAGTGAACAGTCCCATTTGACTTCAATAGGTAAAGTTAAGCACATGCTTTAAGTTCTGGCAGGATCAGGGCCCCAGCGCACAGGATAGCAATCAGAGTTCCAGGGCTGATACCTCTCCTCTCTATTGATCCATGCTGAAAATGAAAATGTTTTCTGATCCTCTTTATGACAGAAAAGTGCTTTTGCTTTTTGGAGAAGCCAATATTCCATAATGCAATATGCAGTGAAATAGCAGTGAAGTCTTACAAAAACCCAGAAGAAACAAAACTGCACCAAAACAGTGCTGTGGGGCAGATTTGTTTAAATTTGTTTAATTAAATATAAAATTTGTGACAAGAGAGCACAACTGTACACAGAGGGGTGATGTACAAGGGGTATGGTTGAAAAGTTGAATCCTAATGAAGTCTGGAAGACTTTAAATCCAAACCAGATCCAACCCGATACCTAGTTATCAGCTCGTTTAAGGTGGTGTACAAGAACGTACTTATCTACTGGGGAATGAAAGAGAAAGTGGAATAGTATAACTTGTGCTTTATAAACCTGTCTGGATATTTTTGGCATGATTATTAAATTAAAGTTATATTAAAATGAAACACTTTGCTATTTAGCTTTCTGCCTGACTGGCAGCTCTTGCTACATAAATCTAGTTGGAGAAAATTGGCCCATTTGAATTGGATGTGACATTTCTGCACCATCAAGAAAATGGCTGCACATTTTTAAAAATTGTTTCCCTTGCATATAATTTTGAAACAGCCTTACAAAAATGTTTTCTTTGTTTCACTCCTGACTGAACCAAAAATGCATGTTAATAGTTGCCAATTGGCATATGCTGTAGTCATTCCAGCAGACAGTAATGGGAATGTATGAAGTGGTTTTTGGAAGAACTGCTCTTCCTTGCAGTGTGCACTAAACTTTGCATAGTTTGAAAGAGATGCCTTTTATTCCCTACAGACCAGTTTCCTCAGTGCAAGAACAGAAAGAGTTTCCTAACTGGGGAACACAAAGATTTAACAAAAACGTTCTCACACATACACTCATTTTATAATGTCCATGGCAAGTGGGTAGATAACTTTTACCATTACACTGAAAGTTAAGTGACTTACACTTCCCAAAGATCTTGTCTGTGAATAAAAAGTAAAAGTTGCTTGTTGCTGTAGGCATGTATGGTATTTGTTGTATCTTGTGGCTATAGGAATGCCAGGATCTCTCTCTCTCTCTCTCTCTCTCTCTCTCTCTCTCACAAACACTGAGATTATGGTAAAGTTTGTTGATTCTTGGTTATGATTTTAAAAGTAATTATTTCACTTTTTGCTGCTGTCATTCAATTATTTCAATCTAAAATTTCTCTTCCCCCCAAAATTAGTAGTATTGAAAGACAAAAATTGTGTTTGAGGCCCACTGAAAGTAAAAAGACAGACAACTGTTCAGTGCTGCAGAGCCACAGGCAAAAATGATGCAAAAACAGCAGGCCTGCTGCAGTTTCATAGCTAGTAGAGGGAATATGAGTAACTAATAAATGCTGTTCCACCAGACCTGCGCTGACCTTTGACATTTTTATGCTGCTGGAAGGAAACAAACAAGGAAGTAGATTTAAAAAAAAAGAAAAAGAAAAGCCAGGTCAATTTTACAAACAAAGCGGGTGGCGGGGGGGAGAATTAATGTTTGCCAGATGGAAAAGAGAATAAAACAAATAGGGAAACCAAGGTAGGATGGTTAAGTGACTTGACCAAAGCCTCAGAGAGAATTGGAGTTAGCCTAGGACTAGAATGCAGGAGTTCCTAGTTTTCAGTCTGATGTTCAGTACAGTAGCTTCTCTCACAATTGAGCAGACCCTTCCTTATGGATGCTGGGCACAGCAGCTGCTCAACAGAGAGCTGATTCAATTTCAGGCATTGGTCAAGAGGAAGCCTGTAGCAATCCATTGGCAGAAGCCTGAGTAGCAACCCCCAATCTCAAATTGGCCTAGGGACCAAATTGGCTGTGGGTTTCACTGGCTCCTAAAGCCAAGCCCTGGGCAACTATAGGTGAGCTGTGAATAATCTTTGATTTTCAGCAAAAATCACCACAGCAAACTTTCCACCCCTCATTTACATGTTCAAGGCCATCTCTCTGGTAAAAGGACTAGAGATTTACTTTTTCTTTAATACTGATACTAGCCTTGACAATTTTAAGATCCCAAAATTAAGGTTTGTATGAGCAGCAGCGGCATAGCTAAAGGATTCATAGGCCACAAAGTCTGGCCTCTGCTGGGATTATAGCTACACCTCTCAAATGTGGCTGAGCTGCCCTGGCGTGAGAGTACTAGGAGTAGGCTAGAGAAAATCCCTGATTAATCCTGAGACCCCAATGTGCAGTCTATAGGCAGCTTTTCCAGTTTTATTATCCCTGGCCTAACAGGGAAGAAGGGATAATGTAAGGAAGTCTTTTAGCAGTTTTAAAAATAAAGCCCTCCATGTTCCCCTCCAATTCCATATTTTAACTGATACTACTACTATTTTCTAGAATATGTTTTTTGAGAAGCTGGTTAATTCACAATGAAACATTTCAATGGTTAGATCAAATGTTTTGTTTTTTATTTTTGGCTGAGAGCAAAAATAATTCTCTCCAGAAAATCTGCATGAGGTTCTTTTATAATTCGGTTTGACAATATTATTGATCCTATTGAACTTTGGCTGTAAAGTATGTCTGGGCTGTACTTCTCAAATCAATTGCCATAAATGTACAAGTAAAAATTTCAGATTTGAAAGGCTAGTACTGTGTGCTGAACTTCAGATTTCATAGTTCTAGCTTGAGCTTGCTTCTTGTTGCATGTTACCATTTAAAGATAATAGGTCAAATTCACCCCTGTTTTAATTCTTCGGAATAACATCAGGAGAGATTTTTGCCCTAATAGGTCTAGCACTTGAATGTGTTGGGATCTGTACTAGATGTAGGAGGGCCTCTGAAACACTTTTTAAATGTTTTTAAAAGAAGTTGGAAGGTTTGTCCTTGAGAATTCTGTGTGCCTGAACATAAGTAAACAGCTTTTAGGATAAAGTTTCAGACTTCAGCTAACTTTAGGAAATGGAATATGTTACTCTAATGATTTCTAAGAGAAAGCATTCCTCATACAAACTTGCAAAATATAGCAATTTTTTTTGTTACACTTTGCTTCCATATGCCTATGTTTTCTTCAGTGTGAATTAATTACTTGTTTCTTTTAGCTTCTCAGTCAAATGTTTGATTATGACTATTATTGCTGAGTTCTTGGTTTTTTTCTGCAATTTCTTGCCTGAACCTAACCACATCTTTTCTGTTTAGTTTTTGGATTTTTTAAAAAAAGATTTCCTGTTTCTCTTGTGCTTTGTAGTCACAGCGCCAGCAGAATATACACTACAGCCATATATCAGACTATGCCCACAGAATACATGAATATCTATAGTAGGATTCCAATAAGGAATTTTTAATTTATAAGATATCTCAACTGTTAACAGGGAACAATTTAGTTGGTGCCTATTTTACAATTTCCTGTTGTCCTTTTGATATCAGTGCTTGTCAAAGTTATTCAGTCTATCTTTGCAACATAACAAATTTGTATTTTTCACCCAGCTATATAAGAAATCTCAGCATTGAATATGACATCCCGTTTGAACAGATTAGCAAACCCTGATATAAGGGCCTAAGCAGCCACAGACCCCTGAATTCTTTCCATTAACTTCCGGGGGTTTGGATCAGGCCCATATCATGTATGGCACAAGTATTCTGACTGTTCTCTGTGAACGCTACCATATTTAAATGGAGTTTCTTGCCAACTTCCAGTATCCCAAGCTGTCTTACCTGTATTGCATACATATGTGCACTGCAGGAAGAATGAGCCTTCCACATTTCTACCTATCTCCCAAGCCTAGAGAAATTTATTAACAAATATGAACACATCAGACCAAGTCCAACTGCTATTTCGAGGGGTGAGCAAAGAAAATTTCATTTCAGATAAAATTTTAAGTGTTTTCATTTTGCCTCTGATTCAACTATCATCATGCCAAATTCAAAATCTAAACCAAAACCAAATTCAGATTCTACACCCAGTTACACCTGTTGCTATTCTACACCTTTATTCTGTGAACACTTGCATGCTTCTGTAACTTTATACACATGATGAGACTGAATCAAATTAAGTGCATGAAGTTCAACCCATGCATAAATGTTTGCAGGATGCGGTCCCTATTGATTTCAGCAAGAATTGAAGTGGTGAAAATTTGAGAGGAATTTAGCACTAAATCTTTAATGAACACACTCATGCCAGTTCTATAACTTGATGATTGAAAAACATTTTTGAATTTGTGAATACTTTTCTGAATGTGAAATTGCTAAATTTAGATTGAATCTGAATTTGTTATTTGAAATGAGACTTAATTCTATGTATTAGATACAAGCAATTTATCTGTTTTCATCAAGTAATTCATGTGTTTTGATACAAGCAATTCATCTGTGACTGGACTGAAAGTCATGGAAAGAGATTCACATGAAAATTGAAAGAAAAGGTTTCCTTGCTGCCTCCTCTTGACTGAGATTTAGCTCAAATCCCTATCCTGGTGTCAACTTATCCTTGTAGAAAGAAGCCTGGGTAACTGTTGTTATTGAACCAACCTCTATTGTAAATAGAACTGACTGAATAATTTGCAGTAAGTTATCTGATGAATTTAACCTTATTTTCTGCTCACTGAATATGGATGTAGTTTGTTCTGATGTATTACTTGTTTGAAAGTATACTATGAATTTTTTTGAAAATATTTTTAATTCTATGTATACTGATCATGAACTGTTCTCTGTGAGTATTTCATATCTGCTATGCAGGTTGCATTGTTACCTATAATTGGTCAGATAAGCCATGCATACGGATTTTGTTCCCTGATTGTGTCAGCATACAAACCAGGAGAATGCATTTAAAACTTATTTTTTGGTAAATACTGTACATATACATCCTCGAAATTCTCTTTTTGCAAATATTTGTGCCAGAAAATCATAGTTCTATGAAACTCCACAGACTACGAACATGGCTGAAGAAAAGTCATTTAAAAAAAGAGTGAACATTTAAAGAAAATGTTTTATAGTATTCACTCAGCTCTAATTGTGAATTTATGTGATTTAAGGGAGTAGGGTCTGATGGAAAGGCCAGTAGAATTTAAATCTGACTGGGATGAAACCAACAGAGTTCTATAGAAATATGGGAAGTTCTACATAAATTTATCTAAAACCCAGTAGAATGTAATAGAGCATGAGATCCTTTCTATGGGCTTTTTAAAAATGAGGGGTATGATTAAATAGACTCCTATAGCAGGGATATAATTTTCTATTAACTCAATTCTATAGGAGGATACAGAAAACCCATAGAAAGGTTTCCATTCTCTGTTAAACTTTGTAGGATATTTCCATGCAGGGTGGGGGAAGGAGAAGTAGAGAAATGGAGAATGGGAGGTATGAAAAAGAATAAAGCAGGCTCTGTGATCTGAAACCATAACATTCATCTTCAGTGTAACTAATCGGGTAACCTGTCTTGTGGTGAGAGAGAAATTAAAAGGAAAATAAAAAGGGGGTTACCACTACGGTAGATTCTGTTATCTTTTTACTGAATATAGTGTGAAATAGTGCTTGGAATGGTGGTGGCCTCACCTCACTGGCTGACCTCCCCCTGACTCTGAGCATGAAGAAACAGAAAGATTTTGTGTTCTAGCAGAGCTGGGCCTTCCTGTGACCTGCGTGAAACCCTCCAGCCTCTTTCCCACAACGCTGCACTAAAGCCTCGCTACAGTTCTTGGTTTATTTTTTCAGGTGAGTAAACTCTGTATCAAATACTGGTTTCTCAGTTGCTTTTAATTAGGCTTCTGGAATCCACTCTTTCATCTTGGGTGAAATCTGCGTCACTTCGCTCCAGCTATTTTTGGTTCTAAAGCCATGGGTTTGCTTTTATGCAGCTAATTGAAGGCACACAGGAAAGGAGAAAAGGGCTAATCCCAATGATTTGAGATATTTTACGGTTAGGATAAAACCACACATTTTTTAGAACCACTTTCTAAATTTTAACTTCACAACCGCTTCCCTGAGGGGAAAGAGGGCATGAGGGAGAAACCAGCTGTAATGACACATAATCTTCTTAGGGGTCTTATAATCCCTGCAGGGAAGATAAAGCAGGTGATGTAGACCTGATATGACAAAATAGATTCATTTTTCATAACTTCTATTTGGTCACCTCCTCCACATCCCGTCTATAGTAGGCTAAGGAGGACGATAGGTGCACTCAGCAACTTATAGAGCACATTTTCAAAGCACCACAGCCATGTGACTCCCATTAACATCAATGGGCATCTCACAATTTTGGGTATGAAAATGAAAGGATGAGAGACATTCTACCAGCTCTATCAAAGAGATGCCACTCCAAGATACTTTTGAGTTTTCAGTTTTAATAAATACCCTGCATACAGTTTTCTTCTTCATTTCCTACCCAAATCATTGTGTAATATTGCTTTGCAGAGCAAGAGAGGTGGCTACATTTTGGTGGGTATGTATGTGTAACATTTTACACACACACACACACACACACACTCTCTCTCTCTCTCTCTCTCTCTCCAAGGACTTTCAGACTTTTCTGCTTCAAAAGTGCTACAAGCAGTTAGGCCTAAATGGTAAATATTAACCCAATTTCTTAATTGTTCTGTATGTATTTTTGAATATTTAAATGAAGTATTCTAGCAATATTTATGGAATTTCCATATTCATAGAAAATAGACACACTATATGGAGAGAGTTTGGCTAAAGTAGGTACAATTCCACTGAAGTGGGCATAGTGGGCACCAATTTATACCAGGGATTAATTTAGCTGAATTCACAATTTGATCTGTTTGAAGCGATTTCTCATAAATACAACCATTTAAGATCAGATTCTATCACCCTATGGTGGTGTACTTTATTTCATGAATAGTCCCACTGAAATCAGTTGGATTATTTTGCAGAGTAAGGTACTATTCAGTTCAAGCAAGGGTAACAGAATCTGGAATTTCCAACTGAAATCATTTCGCTCAAGTTTGAGGCTAATAATCAGTAGGAATAACTGTGTGTCAATTTAAAATATATATATGGAAAAATAAATACCTACTATCATCTTTTGCCATCTTTTTTGCCCAGTTCCATGAGCCCTTTATGGCATTTGCCTTTAGAAATGTTGGACAATTTGATTCAGTATTGGATATAGTCTCTCACTCTCTCTCACCTTACCACATACAAGTTAACCTGTGTATTGTGCACAGAAAGATTCAAAAGCAAGTAGCGAGTCCCACTGAGGTACAGTAACTCCTCACTTAACGTAGTTATGTTCCTGAAAAATGCAACTTTATGTTAAACAATGTTAAATGAATCCAATTTTCCCATAAGATTTAATGTAAATGTGGGGGGTTAGTTTCCAAGGAAATTTTTGGGGGGCAGACAAAAGGCATTATATATTGTACAGTACTGTACTGTGGTTGGGAAGTGCCCCTGGCTTACCCCACACAGGCATCACCCCACTGCAGGCAAGGACACTAGGAAGCACCTTTGCAGCAGCAGCAGCAGTTTCCCTGGAGAAGAACAGGCTCAGACTTTGCCGGGAATGCTCCAGGCCCACCTCTTCCTGTCCCCGCTCCACTTCAGGCCCACCTCTTCCCACCTCCACTCCACTTCCTCTCTGGAGCAGGCCACATCCCCCCTCAAAGTCCTAAGCGCTGCCAAACAGCTGTTTGGTGGCACTTAGGACTTTCTGGGAGAGAGGGGGAGGAGCAGAGACGCAGCGCTTCCCCACTCCTGCCCCCCCTCCCTCCCAGAAAGTCCTAAGCACAAAGTGCTGGGAGGGAGGAGGTGGAGTGGAGAAGCCCCGCGTCTCCACTCGTCCCCCTCTCTCCCAGAAAATCCTAAGCGCTGCTAAACAGCTGTTTGGCAGTGCTTAAGACTTTCTAGGAGGGATGGGGAGGAGCAGGGATACAGGGCTTCCCCGCTCCTGCCCCTCTCTCCCAGACAGTCCTAAGCACCGCCAAACAGCTGTGGCACTTCCCTGCTCCTCACACTGCGGTGGAGGAAGCACTGGGAGGGAGAGGGAGGAGGCGGAGAAGTGGAACGCGTGCAATGCTCCCTTGTAAAGTTGCTGCTCTTCCACAGAATCTTACAAGCAGGCAGCCAAATGACATTATAAGGGAGCATTGCACAACTTTAAATGAGCATGTTCCCTAATTGAGCAGGGACGTAACACTGAAACGACGTTAAGCGTGACGACATTAAATGAGGAGTTACTGTAGTGCATGGTACTAGAACCATTAGTGGCATTAGCAAGACTCTACAGCCATGTGATGGGTTTCTTGACAGAGCACAGCCAGCGTCCATTTCAGGTTAGAAAAGTCTTTAAATGATCAAATCATATAAGATACAAGTGTGGGCAATTTTCTTTCCTTCAAGGTTCATAAACCCATAGGAGAAGAGAACCAAATTCATGCTAGCTGCATCTTGTTTAACTTGTCCATTGAAATGGCTACCTTTTTTCTACTGTAGATTTTTTCCTTCCTTAGGTATCGCAGGATAAATCTCCTCTCAGTGACATGGATGCCACCACCATGACTTGAATGGAGCCACACTGCAGTAACAGAGAGGAGAATTTGGCCCAGTGTTGTTGCTATTAGTGTTATTCCTTAGTGTGTGGGAGCACCCACAAAGTGGTAGGTGCTTTCCAGGTAAAATATGACACAGTCTGTGCCCCCAAAAGCTTACAGTAAAAACCAAAATTGATGAGAGGTGTGGAAAGGGAATGCAACATACAAGCAGAGTGGTCAGGTGAGTTGTTGGCGCATATATAGGTAGTTCCACAGCTTGATGGTGGGGGGAGGTTGCATAAACTATCCTTAACTGTCTTCCTATTTAATTATTTGCTGGCTAATTTCTTATAGGTTTCACAGCAGAAATGACTCCTGAGAAGGGATTTGAACAAGAGAAGTGCCTATTTTGCATATGAAGCCATTACTCCAACTAATAGATCATCGTCAAGAGAAGCCATTTAAAATGGTCTGTCAGCCTAAATCCTGAGCAGGGAAGAGTTATTAAAAATATGTATAAAATGCTGCAAGAGACATAAAAGAAGTTGGTGTTCTGCATTACAAAAAATGCAAGATAAGGCAGTTCCAGGAACAGTGGCTGGGTAGTCTGGCCCCTCCCCTCCCCCAAGCACAAGCTCAACATAGAATCCCACCCACACAATTTACCCTTTTTTCTACCACCCAAAATATAATTTCTAATCCATGTCACTGTTCCTTTACCCATCCTAGTCTCTGATGTATCATCTTGGCCCTTACTCTATCCACTCCTAAATCCCTGATGGTGGATTTGTTCCTTTCCTCACCACCCCCTCCTAACCCATATGCTCTGCCTCCTTCCTCCTCACTAGTGGCTCATCTCCTCTACTTACCCTTTTGTCCTGTGTACATGCCCACTCATGCCATGATGACTGGCAGAAGAGGCCACAGCCACTGTCTGCTTCTCCCTTGGGCAGGTGGCTGCTTTCTCGCAGGCTGGCCCATAAGACATCTGCTTCTGGAGTTCGTGTAAGAGCTGGGTTGGGGGACTAACAGGAGGAGAGATGGGTGAGCTAATTTCAGAGACTTTGCCAGTTGCTAATCCTGTCCCCTGGTAACAGTGAGGTTGAGGACTTGGCAGCTCAGCCCAATTTCTGTCTCTACACCCACACTCTGTTCCCCTCCCTTCGGCCCCTTCAAGGCCTAAATAAAAACCTTCTGATGCCTGGCTGACTGAGCAATGTTTGTCTCCATTCACACCACCACAAATTTTCAAACATAAAAAATTTATGCCATTGTAGCCTTACATGGCATCTTTGTCTAAATTGGCTTTCTACACATTTCAGTGTTTCATTTTTCTCTCTGTTTTAATTTTGAATTTCCAGGCTAAGAAACATTTGTGAGTTTTTTTGAGAAAGCTGCAGTGTTCTCTTTAGGGAATTTTTCTGAAGAAAGTGATAGATTTTTCCCACCCTTAACTCCAGGTAAATTAAACATCTGTGGAAAACACAAAGAACCTGATTCTTATTTACACTAAGATTCCTTTACACATAAGGTGGATGTAAATTTCATTTAGTTCCACTTTAAAGCTCTGTTACAATACCATAGAACTGTGAGGGGACCTTAATGTAAAGAAGAAACAGGCTCAAAAAGGCTGAGGAATTTACTCAGTGTTTACTCAGTCCTTATTCAATCCTTACTTAGGCACAGCCTTCCATTTATTTCAATGGGAACTTACTGTAATAAGAACTGGGTAAACACTAAGGGCTAATTTTTGTAACCCTTACTCACATATTTTTCCCCCAGGGGAAAGCACAAACACAATCCCCCACTACCACAAATTATGCAGTCGAGTTTCCTGCATTTGAGGGAAAACGCAGGGGTCAGCACACCCGGAATGCAATGGATGAACCTCACCCTGGGAAAACCACCATGGTGATAATGGTATCTCCTGAGCGGTTACTCACATGATTAGCCTGGCAGAGACTGAGTCCCAATCCAACTCTAAATAAAAGCTGACAAAGGCTCTCAGGATTTGACCCAGAAAGAATAACATTTCCATATTTGGTACAGTTAGGTTGTCCCCATCCAGTTCAGTCCTCTATAGACAGTAAGGGCAAAGCTCCATTTATAACTTTGCTTGAATCACTGCTGTGGCTCTGAAAGTCACTACGCCACAGTGACGTTGGCAGCATTATCATACGACTCATCGATTCGACTCTGCTGTTTTTCACACGTTAACCCTGTTCTTTGGAGATTCGCAAACCAGTAGATGTTAAATAAATATTCCTTTTCAGCTCCTCACATGCACCACAGCCTGTCAGACACAAAACAGGCGATGCAGCGCAGTCACCAAACTCCCCTGGAAAGCAACACGCTCAGTATTTAGGTTTTGTTCCTGACAGGCCTCCGGCAATGGGAGGCTCCTTTTCTCCAGCTCGGTGAAAAAACATCCCTTCAAGTTTTAGAGCTGTTCCCTACCACGTACTCTCATGCGCTCACCATCTCATCGACACGTTAGATAGTTATCTATCATTTTATATAATGACTTTTACTGGAGTCAGGGCCAAAGTAAGGCAATTCAGGGGCCTAGGCATACTGTGATATGTGCCTTCCTGCAGCCCCGCCCCTCATTTGGAGTGATGGAGGCAGGGCAGCCCTTTCCCCTTCCATGAAGGCAGGGGCAGTGGCATAAGATGTCCTCTCCCAAGAAATGACAGAGGGCTTTCTTCCCCTTGGGAGTAGCAAGAGCAGCAACAGGGGGTCTCCGCTTCTCTATCAGAGAGGCACCAGTGGCAACAGGGACCCATCTCCCATACTTAACCAGGACTCAGGGTGTATCTGCTCAGGTAAGTAAATGGGTTTGTCCCATTGTACTTTTCTCCTCAGCCCACAACACAGAGCCTACTGCTGGGATAATGTTATTGGGGCTCCCCAGTGCAGCAGACTTTGGGGTTAACACACTGCTAAGATGAATGGCACAGTGCACACCACTCAGAGTTATTGTTTCAGGCTCTCTGCAAACTCAAATAGACATCATTGCATCGGGTACAAGCTGAGCCCCATTTTCAGTGTTTTCATCACCATTATTGTGGCTCAACGTTTTTAAACGAAAGCTCATATTCTGCATAGTCATATGACTTGGATAATTGGGGGCCTATAGCACCTTAATGCAATCCTAACCAAGTGCTACACAAAAGCCCAGAAGCACAAAGAATCTCTCTGTTTCCTCTTTCTTCATTCAGTCTGACTCACTATGCACATCTGTTTATATAGCAGAGGAGCGAACTAATCCACTGCTGCCCTGATGTATAACCTGCCAGGTAAAGTGCTGTGCTGCATCACATAACTGACATAGATCCCCATCGAAATTCCAAATGCCGCAGCTTTAGCAGCAGGCATGGAGTTAACTTCTCCAAAGGTTTCATTTCTGAAGGAATCCTGAGAGAAAAATTTTGGTTTTCAGCCAATACAAGCATGGGAGCCGATGAGATATGGGGAACGGAGGCTGCACATCGGCATCAGCCCTGACAGGGATGATGTGTGAGGTAGGCCCAATGCCTTTGGGTATGCTTGGACCCTAAGGCACCCCAGTTCTGCTGTATGGTGCAGAGGAAGGGCCGAGCTATGCCCCATTTCATCTCTCCCACCCATGTCCTCTTCTTTTGAGTCTGGTGTCCCAGTCATCATTAGACTTCCCTGGTTCTTGACTACCAGGAACTCAAGGTAGCACATCACCAGCAGGGTGTGTGTGGAGGGGGGCAGGGAGGATCCTTCACTCACCCCTCCTATACTGGAGCATGCTCCAATACGTTTGTTAGTCTATAAGGTGCCACAGGACTCTCTGTCACTTTTTACAGATCCAGACTAACACGACTACCCCTCTGATACTTGACCTCCTGTACTGCCACCCATGTAGCCCTTTTCCATAGGGCTTTGCACAGGTGCACGAGAGAAGGGCAAAGCACAAGCCCATCTAGCCCTCTTATGGGGGCAGAGCTGAAAGGAGGCATGGTTATATCCTCCTCCTAGCCTCCATATGAACAAGAAGAAGCTGCCAGTCACAGAGGGTAGCATACACTCCACCCTTTTAAGGGGTGCAGTATGGGCATGCTTCCCTCAAGTAGCTGGAGTTTGGGATGTACACTTCCTCCCAGAGAGCTCTAGGAAGGAGCTCTCCCCCAACCCTTCACACACACACACACACACACACCCCTGATTCTTAAAGGAACAATTGATCCTGTTTTTTGGTTGAAAAGCACCTGACCCACTTGCCTTGGAAAGTTAAGGTCTAGTTGCTTTCTATCAAGGGGGTGACTTTAGAATGGGAGGAGAGCTGGCCAGTGGATAATGGTGAAAATTGACCTGTTTGAAAGGAAGAAAAAGGGCAAAGGAGGCCAACAGCCCTTCGCTGTGATTCTTAAGGTGAAAGCTGGTTCCCATCGTGTACAAAATATCATCCCACTTCTTAGTATTGCCAGGGCAGTTCCGCTGATTTTCTGTCAAGTTAGACTCTGTAGGGATAGTAATGGTCTTTTTCTAACTTGATTTAAAGTGATTCTACTTTGACACAGAGTAAAATGGGCACATTGCATTAGAGAGACCAAAAAAATAAAAGTTGTTACTACTTTTTACTCCTGTTAGCACTGCAAAGACAACACAGCCCTGAAAGAATGGGCTGATTCTATTCTGGGTCATCACCATCAACAGAACTGCCAAATAAATTCCAACAGCAGGGCCAAATTGTGTCCTCAGTTACACCCATGTATCCCCCATTGTCTTCACCAGGGTTAAAGCATGTGGAACTGAGCATCGAATTTGGCCTGCAGAACCTTTATTACTTGCAATGATTCACAAAGTGTGTGTGTGGGGGGGGGGGGCGATGTGGGAAAGCTGATTTTCAGCTCCTGGATTGAGTGCCTAAGGCTGGAAGTTAGAACAAAACATCTTGCAAATCATAAATGGAGCAGATTTGATAGTGTTTAACTGAGACACAATTGACATGGAATCCCACAAACCCATTTAATTGGTATGTCTACACTGTGATTGCAGCGTGGACTGGTGTAGCTGTTAGCTTTAATCTAGCTAGCATGGCTGAAAATAGAAGTGAAGAGACAGTGGTGGGGGCTTCAGCATGGGCTAGCAACCTGAGTACATACCCAGGGTCCCAGGTGTGCTTTCACAGGCTCTGCTGAAGCCTACACCACCATGTTTTCACTGCAATTTCGCCAAAAAACAAACAAACTTAGGTATGCCAACCTGTCCTGCAATCACACCTCCAGTTCAGTGCAGATATACGCTTAGAGTCACTTTTCACAGTAGAAATGCACTGCCAAAATGCTCAAAATCTTGCATCCCCTCTTATTGTTACTCCATCCCATCAAGCGACACATTTCCAGTAGAGCGTTAGCCAGAAAGCACAGCATTCGCTTTGGCTATTTACACCATGGTGATTGGTAGGACGGTCTCAGATCTCAAAGCAGCAGTGACTCAGGCCCTAGGTTATGGGCTTCCCCCTAAACTCCTCTGCCATATAGAAATAGGATTTGTTCTATTCCCTTAATACATTTTATACTTTTTTCTTTCCCTAGGATAAACATTTTGTTACAGAGCTAGGTGAAGTATTGTCCTGCCTTAAATTACAGAGGATGAAGAAACTTTTACTGATATCTCATCTGACAGATTGGTAAAATGAGCGCTTGTGTAGTGCCAGGTCTGGGCAAGCTTTCTGCAGGAGGAAGAGGGAGGTAGAGCCATTGATTGTCATTATACTGAGAGGCATTTTAAGATTAGACAACCACAACTGCCATTAAAGAGCAATGCTCCTTGTTCTGCTGATCCTGCAGTTCTGAACAGCATGTGTGTTCTGATTGCTGCCAGCAAAAGAAAGGGTTCTTCCAGAGGGCATTGCTGATCCAAAGGGCAAACTTAAAAAAAAATGGTAGGTTGGTCCTAAGGGAACTTGAGCAACCAGGAAAGATTGGAGTTAGAAACGTGGGTGGATGCTTTACAGCCCACAGACATTTCTAAATCCAAACGACATCCTGAGGAAGTGAGGCTGAGAAGGGACTTTCTCATGCAGTGTTCTTTCCCAGCTATTAACATCATTGTGCACCCTTCATGCAGCAGAAATGTAATCAGTTGTCATAGACGAAAGCTGTTTAATCTGTCAAGGAACTCAACCTTTGGATTCACACACAGTACGTTGCTGATATCTCCTCTCCATGCATTGAAGTATTATGTTCATAAGTAGTGGAATATGGGTGATGGATGGAGGTTTTCTGTCTAAATGCCTTCCACAAATTGAAAAGCATTCTGTT
Organism: Mauremys reevesii; assembly: GCF_016161935.1. NCBI lineage: Eukaryota > Metazoa > Chordata > Testudines > Geoemydidae > Mauremys > Mauremys reevesii. The sequence continues at coordinate 168,622,987 of NC_052624.1, read as the reverse complement.
ATCAACAGTACTTTAGATATGCATGAAGTAGTCACTCTAGGCATGTAGGACCAGGTACAAGACACTGTGCAATGGATACCATAGCCAAATTCTTTGAGCGTAGGTACCGAAACTTGGGCACCTAAGTATCAGAGGGGTAGCCGTGTTAGTCTGGATCTGTAAAAGCAGCAAAGAGTCTTGTGGCACCTTACAGACTAACAGACATTTTGGAGCATGAGCTTTCATGGGTGAATACCCACTTCGTCGGATGCATGTAGTGGAAATCTCCAGGGGCAGGTATATATAAGCAAGCAAGAAGCAGGCTAGAGATAACGAGGTTAGTTCAATCAGGGAGGATGAGGCCCTCTTCTAGCAGCTGAGGTGTGAAAACCAAGGGAGAAGAAACTGGTTTTGTAGTTGGCAAGCCATTCAAGTGTCTTTGTTTAATCCTGAGCTGATGGTGTCAAATTTGCAGATGAACTGAAGCTCAGCAGTTTCTCTTTGAAGTCTGGTCCTGAAGTTTTTTTGCTGCAGGATGACCACCTTAAGATCTGCTATGGTGTGGCCAGAGAGGTTGAAGTGTTCTCCTACAGGTTTTTGTATATTGCCATTCCTAATGTCTGATTTGTGTCCATTTATCCTTTTCCTTAGAGACTGTCCAGTTTGGCCGATGTACATAGCAGAGGGGCATTGCTGGCATATATTACATTGGTGGACGCGCAGGTGGGCACCTAAATCTATAATAAGCCTGCTTTTCAGAGGTGCTGAATGCTCACAGTTCTCATTAATGTCAACTCTGGGCTCCGAGCTTAAGAAAATTTGGCCTAAATATACTATCAACGATTAAGCAGGACAAAATATACAAAAATGTGCATCTGGGTGAATAACTGGACTGGCATTGCCTTCATTTGACTCTTCACTTGTAAGCGCTTTGATACAGGGACCATCTTCTTTGTTCTGGGTTTATACATCGCCTGGCACAGTGACATCCTGGTCTATGATTGGGGCTCCTAGGAGCTACCATAATACAAATAAATAGCAGCAAAAAAAATATCATTTGTCTATCCTAAAACTAGATTGCTTGAGGACCCCTTGTAATAGCCCGTCCTCTCATCTCATTAGAAAGACAAATAAATGACTGAAACAAAAACAGTGAGAAGACAATAGGAAAAGTAGTAACAAAATGAATGGCAAAAGAAAATTATTTCCATTTAAAACACATGGAGGGAGGAATTGATCGCAGGCTATGCAACCTTTTGACCCTAAGTCACTAATTTGGCGATGGGCCAGACTGGTAGAGAGTAGTAATGAAATATTTTACAATCTGACGACTATTCCATAGTCCTATGTGAATGTATTGATGATCTCAATTCACATTCTCGTGGCTAGGTGACAACATCATACACACACACACAAACCCACCACGGTTGACATTAATTGGTACTAATGGGATACTGATACTATTTACTTAACAGTCCCTCTCATCTGAAGATCTCTGAACACTTTAAAAGCATCAATTAAACCTCACAACATCCCTGTGAAATAGATTATTTCCATTTTACAGACAGAGAAACTGAGGCACAGAGGTGCCTGGAGAGATAAAGTGAGCTAGGGAGAGAGCTGGGGATAGAATCAAGGGGCAATAAAACACCCACAGATGACTTGTGTCAGCTGACTCCAGCTCACACCGGGGCTCAGGCTACAGGGCTACTAAATTGTGGTGCAGACGTTCAGGCTCAGACTGGACTCTCGCACCCTTCCCCCTCACGAGTCCCAAAGCCTGGGCTCCAGCTGTTACAGAACATAGAAAGGGAAGTGCTTTTATTATATTATAGAGGAAGCAATAACACTGCTTTAGAACAATGGCTCTTCATTATAGATTTTACGTTATACACTGCTTCTTTTGTCACCGCAGATTTATAAACTGCTCTTCTGTCTGCTTTGTAGCCTTTCAAAGGCTATTTCATACATAAATCCTTTACATTCCATAATATTTTGTTTTCCCAGTAAGTATGGTTCCCCACATGTCTAGTGAAGTGACAACTTCTCCCTATGAATGTATCACTGTCACACCAAATTGACCCTCACACACCCAGCACTTCTGATGAAGTTAGCACAGAAAGCTCCTTTAAAAACAAATGCTAGGAAATTTTTAGGTGGTATAGATTTCAACTGTGAAATTAGTTCAGCTCATACAAACAAACAAGAGGAGAGAAAGGCCAGCTTGTTCCAGCAGAGGGTCAGAATTTATCTCCCCAGCTTCCAACATGCACATACAGGTGCCCAGAGATTTGTCTTATCAAGGATTAAAACTATTGCTTCCTGCAGAGCAGTATTAGCAAATATTTATTTTTGGTGCAGGGTCCAGGAAGCTGGAGGGAGGAGAGGGAGAAAAAGATAGACTATGCACGTTGTCCAGAAACCTGTTCTGCCTCTCTCCTCCATTTGAATAAGCCACCGTAAAATGTGACAATACAGAGGAAACTTACAGAAACCAGTTTTGGATATAGGCATCTTAATATGACACTAACACTGTTATTTGGATGCTAAAAAATCAGCACTTGAAATTATGAACCTTCAAGCCATTTTGTATATTAGGATCAGATATTGATGTGGATAAAGACAATACCCACAATTACCTTTATAAGGGGAATAAGACATCATGTTTCAGGCCATAAACCAATTAGCTGTCAGCACTTTGGAAGGAAGATTCCCCCAGGGGCACATTATTTCATAATTGTCCAGCCTGGTGTTTCTTGCACCTTCCTCAGATGCAGTTTGTGCTGGCCTCAGAGACAAGGGGGATGACTGATCTGATGTGGTCTAGAAGGTCCTATGTTCTGATGTTTCAGACTGGTGTGCACTTGCAGGGGGATGAATGCAGTGATCTCCTAGGGTCTTTTTCCTATCCTAATTATAATGATTAGTGCTTGATTTGTTTGTAAATCACTAATATTCTAATTCCATCAGATACTCAATATTTGTGTTGCACCCTAACCCTCTAACTAGAATTGGGAAAAAAAAAAAAGATAGGCCCCTTTTGCCAAATTCAGATCTTGCTTCAGATTTACCATACATTCCAGGTGCTTGGATTCTAGGGTTTGCTTTGGTGCCATCTCTCATTTTTAGATCTGCTGGATTTTGCTTTTTCCAAGTATTTCTTATTGGGACTAATTAAAAAAATATATAGGCAAGAGCAGGAAAGGGCCATTCACAGCTTATCTTGCTCCTTTCCTGAAATCCAAAAAAAAAAAAAAAAAAAGCAGCTATATCAGACCCCAGCCATTTACCCTGTTTCCCTGAACTGAGGATGGGAGAGTCTAGACAAAGCTGAGTTTTGTGAAACCTTTGCAATTTTTGCTGAAAATAGGTTCCAGATATTCTGTAAAAGAGTTTAGATGTGCTAGAAACATTTCAGTGTGGGTTGTTGGTTGGGTTAGGTTCTCTTTCTTGAAAGAGCATTCCTAAGAATTAATGCAGTACTTGACTGCGAAGCCCTCACTCACACTGGGAAAGAGCTACTCACATGAGGCAGTCTATTAACTACACGGCAGAGTAACTACTCATCACCATGCAAGTGGGGCTGGCAGCCTGCCTTGTGAACTTCTCCCCCGCTTACCTGGGTAGGTCATCTGCATTTGGATCTCTTGCTCTAAATGTATTTTGAAGGCTCTCTCCAATTATCCTTCCCCCACTCAGTTCTCTGGTTCCCATCTCATTCTCTCACTGTCAGGCTAACTGTGATCAGCTGACTGGGAAGATGGAGGTAAGTGAACTCAAATTATCCTCTTTGGTAGCTTATTTTTTTTAAGTGACTTTTTTGGCCCATGAAAGGTGGCATTTTGAGACACAGCAACAAGACGGCTTGTCGCACATTACCTCACCTTGTTCTAGAGGGAATTCATTTGCCATTCATTCCCATTCCATCCATGGCTGTCTCTCTGCTGAGACCACCTGTAGTGCTATATATAAAGTTAGTTCTAGTGATGTAGACACCTGCCTGTGGGAAAATGGTATAAACCCTCCACTTATTTCATGTACAATATCAAACAGCCTTTAGCTTGTAATGACTTGATTACTCCTGACCTATGCTGTATTTGTTTGGCACATTTATTTTAAGCCTTTTTCATACACTTCAGCATATCATGCTTTCAGAACTGGAAGAAATTCTGAACCAGACAAAAAGACAGTCCTAATGGATCTGTGCTTCCCATACAGCTGAAATAAAAAATGCTGAAGAACTCACAAGAAATCTCATTCTCATGAGTTTCTGGACCAATTTCCAAATCTGTTTGGGTAAATCTGGATAAACGTTAATTTCTGGATGATTATTAGTGAGCATCCAAAAATTCACATATTTCTACTGAAGTCAATGGAAAAATCTTCCACTGATTCAGTAGGAGCAGGGATTTGGCTCCAAATTCTGAATGCCTCAGCTTTTGGGTCCTCATTTAGTTGTCACATACTGAGCATTCAAAAACAGAAGATCCCAAAATTAGTGGCCTTTTTACTTGCCCAAGTTATTGTCAGAAGTTAAGGGCAGTATTGGCTCTGCATTGCTAGTAACTAACTTGTTTTGGCCTGTAAAATAAGCAAATATGGCTAGAAGACAGAATAAGAAGGCATACTGATAAGAAGAGGTGGAGGTTTTAATTTTTTTTTAAAAAACATAATAGAGAGAGAACCAGCCTATGAGTTGCAGAGTTCACATGGAACATGCCTATTTGGTTTTCTTCTGCTTAAGGATGGACTTTCTGCTTTATGGAAAAAATAGGTGCTCTTTTCCACCAATTACATTTCATAATACATCCCCGATGGGAAGTGGAGGCAGGACCAAAACAGATCAATCTGATCCAGACTTGGTGCTCTAAATTCCCCCACCCCCCAAGTTTTACAGTATGACCTCCTCCTTACCCCACTGCTTAACTTGCTCAGCCACCAATTCGTTTTAGAAAAGCCTTTGAGCTACCTTCAGAAAGTACTGCCTTTTAGGGCCAGGTTCATCTCAGTAAAAATTAAGTCATGTAAATCACAAGAGTTGTCTTCTGATAACTTCAAAATAGCTGAAAACATTCTCTGAAAGCTTGTAAAACAAAACAATCTGCCCCACCACATCCTGGCGCATATTCAAGGCCAAGTTGCATAACAATAAAAATAGGGGTTACAATAGAAATACTGACACAATGTTAACTACTGCACAGTGGGAGTCACTGCACTGTTGTACCATATAGCTTTTCATTTTTCTTTGTTGTTTTTTTATTCCTCCTAACTTGAGCCACAGTGTCCATCCATCTCTAAATGTTGGCAACTTAACCTGACACAAATCCTCTGGACTAGCTTTCTGTCTTTTCCATTTTCAGTTCTAATTTCCCTTGTGGATTTGTAATCCACTCTCAGATCATTAATACCTTTCAGTGGCAAATGCTTTCCAGTGTATAGGCCACAACTGCTTCCCTCCCACCTATCTTCTTTTGTCTATTACTTCCAATAAGAAATGGAACCATTTCAACCTCTCTCCTATGTTTGCCCCTATGATTTTTAATCCCATAATGTCCATTTTGCCCTGCTAACACCATTGCTATTTGCCCAAACCTCATGTTCTGCAGACTCAGGCATCTGAGCATGGGCTTTTCTGACTAACCAGGATATGGTACATGCCAAGAAAGCTCTCCCTGACACTCATGAAAAGAGAGCAGGAATCAGAATTGGTCTGAGTAGGACGTTTGGACGTTTGTTCTTGGGGAGCACAGACTGCTTTTGTATTTGCAGTGTTGCCACTTGTCATCATTTAGTTGCGAGTCTTGTGATGCTTGGGGTTTCTCTTAAATCCCCAGAAGCAGGAATCAGGAGCTTGCATGAGACACTTGGCATTTATTCAGAACAAAAAGCAAATTTCCAGCCCTTATGGCTTCAGAGAAAAGCAAGTGCAGCAGAAACCAGAAGGCAAAGAAAAGGAACCCAACATTTATTATTATTTTAAACATCTCATGATTTTTAAGCCACTCAGCATTTGAGGGCCTGCTTAGGAACGGCAACACTGTGTGTTCTGTACAGCACCAAGCACACTGTTGTGCTTAACAAATGAATAACATCTATCTTCTTTGTTTCCTATTTCATTCCATTCCTTACTGTCTCTGCTTAGGTGAACCCCTCCCAAAAAAAGTTACTATAGACTGACTACTAGAGGAGTGCCTCATAACACCTCAATACCTCTCCCTTGTCTACTGAGACTGAGTAAAAGTTCCACAGGGCCTTGCTAGCCTGACATGAAATCTCACTTACCTGTGTGGAAGCAGGGTATACTATCCACTGCACACCATATCTCACTTCAGTGGGAGCTGTGTGAATGCAGTCAACAGGCTAATCAAGCCAACGGTCCATTAGGCCAGGATCCACAAAGGAACTTAGATACCTAGAAAAATCACAGGAACAACAATGTGATCCACAAAGCCTGAGTTAGGCAACAAGGCTCCATATAGGATAAATGGGGAGAGAGAGGCACCAAAGAATGCAGTTCACAAAAGCCAGCATGCTAGACAGGGAGCCTCCTAAGCAGGCCAACAGGGGCTATAGAAGTGCCTATCACTGCTAGCAATCAAAGAGAGAGGTTCCTGTTTGTGCAATCAGGAGGCTTAGGCACCCAAGCCATTTCTTGAGAGAATAAGTTAGGTGCCCACCTCACTTTACATAAAATGGGAGTGGGTTTGGTGTCCACTTTATACCTTTTATCCCAGAGGTGAGAGGGATATCTGAGGCCCAGGTTCAATTCCTCACTCTGGCTGACAGGGAAGAATGGTTCTGAAGATCTCCTAAGAACACTAAAACACTGAGCTATGAGATATTCCGATAGGGGGTGTGGTCTTCCAATCTATCCTGTTGAAGCTGTTTAATTGGGTATAATTAAAGAGCCACTGGGACAAAGAAGAAGAGTAAGATTGACTCTATAGCCCGGTGGTTAGGGCACTGAGATAGGACACCTACGGCCCAGTCCCCCTGCTCCAATGAATCTTTAATTACAACCTTTGTGTCACCTGCTTTGCTTTTACTATGTCCTTCTGTAATTTTTGCTGATGACAGTTTTATCCTCCTGTCATCCCAGAAATGTGTTGTTGCTTGACTACATACATGAGGGAATTGTTCTCAGATTCATGTTCTCATCAACTAACTTTTTAAAATGTTCGACACATCTTCTGATCTATGCAGTACTAGAGTGCCATCATTGGGCAGGCAGTGGGGTCTAGTGGCTAGGCCAATTGACTGGGAGTCGATAGATTTGGGTTTTAGTCCCAGCTTTGCCACTGACCTACTGTATGACTTTCACGCCACACCACTATTTCCCTTCTCTCTCTCTCTCTCTCTCTTCTGTTTACACAGTAAGCTCTTCGGGGAAGGACTTGTCTTTTAATGTGTGTTTGTACAGTGCCTAGCACAACGGGACTCCAGTTCTGGTTGGAGCCTCTAGGCACTTATTGTAATACAAGTAGGAGTAACTTGTATTCATTTTTCTCAGTTCTTCATTCTCATTTTAATTCATTCCACTAACCTAAGGGAAGTCATGTGTTTCACAGGAAAATCGAGTATTATTAGGGTTTTTTTTCATTGTCACCATCTTTATAGTAAAGGCAGTTTCATGGCAGTTTTATAAGACAGGGTTACTGCCTGTTTTGCCCGCACGCTGGCTGTTTATGTTCCTCTTCTTGAACTGCATACAGAATTCTTCTTGGTTTACAGAGATCAGATTGGGCCATTGCATTTCCAAACCAACAGTTCCCTGCTGGCCTTATCAGTTCCTCCAGCATTTAAGCTTTGATTGAAAAAAAACACATTTCTAGCCCTTGGTGGCTGGATTAGAACCTTCTGGCTGGCCTAATGCATCACTGTCTTCAGTGAATCTTCAGATGGACTAAAACAATAATTCATAAGTGTAAACTGGGCCCTCTCACCTCAATGTGATTAATTCTGGAGTCTAATCATTACAATTTCAATTCCACCATCGTTAATGGAATGTTACAGATTGCAGGCCATAAATACGGGATGGAGGATATTACCCTGGGAAGAAATGACTCTGAAAAAGATGTGGGATCATCAGGTGACCATGAACTCCCAGTATGATGCTGTGGCCAAAAGGACTATTGCAATCCTTGGATGCATAACGAGAGGAATCTTGCACAGGAATTCAGAGGTTCTATTATCTCTACACTTGGCACTGATGTGACCACTGCTGGAATAATGTAATCAGTTCTGGTGTTCCTAACTCAAATTGGAGAGGGTTCAGAGAAGAGCCAGAAGAATGATAAAGGGATTGCAAAACATGCCATAGTGAAAGGCTCAAGGACCTCAATTCCTTTACTTTAAAAGAACACTTGGATCATGGTCTATAAGTATCCACTTGGGGAAACAGAAATTTGATAATAGGGGGATTTTCAATCTAGCAGAGAAAGATATAACAACTTCCAATGGCTGGAAGTTGAAACTAGACAAATTCAGACTAGAAATAAGGTGAAAATTTTTAAAAGCGAGGATCATTAACCATTAGAACAATTTTTTGAGGGGCATGATGGATTATTCATCACTGGCAATTTTTAGAAATGAAGACTGGATTTTTTTTTCCTAACAAAACAAACAAACAAACGACATGCTCTAATTGAAACAGGAATTAATTCAGGTAGGGACTATGCCCTGTGTTATAGAGGTTAGACTACATGACTGAAATGGTCCCTTCTGGCTTCATACTTTATGAATCTATAACCACATCACTAATCATAATATCCATCTATTACGGGCTTACCGGTAGAGCCTGAGACAGTGTGTGTAGCTTGAGCATAGAACCTCCATTATTCTCCTTTTCCCAAATCTGACCCTCAATCTGCGCAAACAGAAATACAAATAAATGCTTACGATAATTCTGCAAAGAATTTGACTTTCCAGTTACTTGATAAACAAATTGAAGAACATTCCATTAAATGAGAAAACAACAACACTGCCCTCTAGTGACCATTGTAGCCACATGCAAGAAAATACAACAGTCTGCTTCAACACCTAGTCTCTGCTTAATAAAATGTAGGAGTCTGTCATTTAACAGCAAAGCTAAGACTCACTCTCTTTATCATTGCATTCCCCCCGCCCCCGACTGGGGAGAAAGTCTTGGGAAGGAGTCAAATTATTAACTCAATCTGCATCACTAATCTTGAGATATAAATAATAGGGCCTGAATCCTCTTGCACCAGTTTTACAACAATGTAATTTCATTGATTTCAACAGAGTTACTGCTACTGGGGCCCAGGAGAGCATACATATTCAGGATGCTACTTAAATCCCATTTACTTCAATGGGATTTAAGCCTCTTCTGAAAGTGAAGCACCAGCTTAAGTGCCATCCTGCATAGAATGAAGTGAAGTGAACTCCTGAATCAAAACAGTACACTGGTGGGAGACTGATTAATTCCCAGCATGAAAGGGCAAAGAGCGAAAGGATATTGTATGGTATGCCTTGCACCATGATGAAAGGTGATCTATCCTAGAAATACATAAACCATACATCCCTTCACAGCTGCAGGAAGTGAACTGTTAATAGGAATGAACTATTCATAGATTCCAAGGCCAGACGGAACTATTGTGATCATCTAGTTTGACCTATCTATGCTATCTGGCTTTTTAAAAAGCCCTCACCTGAAATCTGTATTCAGTAAAGAGGAAGAAAACTTGCTCTATTAGTAATCTTTGTATCTTAAAGATATCCCATAATGCAAGTATTATAATTACTTGATATTGATAGGGCAGTGATGAGCTGCCAAAATCTTAACAACCAGTTCCCTATAAAAAGTTATGATTTGGGGGGGGGGGAGTGGGAGAGGGGCTGGGGGAGACATACCCTTGGGGCTGGGGGCCCCTGCAGGGCCTGGGGCAAATTGCCCCACTTGCCCCCTCAGCAACCTTAGAGCTTGCAGCCCCCTCCCCTCTTACCTTGCCGGCAGCTCAAAGCAGCAGGACGACTCAGGAGCTCAGCTGAGCTGCCCAGCTGGTGCCGGCGGCTGGCCCCACTGCAGCTAGGGGGAAGGGCCGGGGGAGCCTCAGCCTCCCCAGCTGGGAATCCTGGGAGCAACAGGATGGTCCGGCCCGCAGACCGGAGTTCTTTGCCCACCCTCTGGCTCTTTAACAACCGGTTCTCCACAGAGGTCTAATTTTAGCAACCGGTTCTTGGGAACCTGTGGGAACCGGCTCCAGCTCACCACTGGATAGTACTGTAGGCCTCCAGGAAGTGTAAATGGCTCTGATACACTTTTATCACTAATACTGTATTTAGTAAATAGAACAGGATTCTTGGGTTGTAGTCCCAACTCTGCCATTGATATACTGTGTAACTATGGAAATTCACATAACTTACCTTTGTATATAAGAAATTATAGACATACCATGAAGAGGTCCATTACTAAGGATGGTGAGAAGAAAGAATCTCACTGGGCAATCTTGGCTAGTGTTACTTAAATTGTAACTAAGATAGGCAAGGGAAATAATGTGACCTATGAAGTTTTCTGTCACAGTCAATGACAAGAGGGGTAAACAATGTAACCTAAGAACTAGAGATCAATGGAAGAGCAATCTTTGAAAACAGATGAGGGTTATGTGCTCCTGACAGTCATGAGCTTCTTGTTTATTTCATCTTTTGGAACTTTTAAATCACAATCACACAAGGCTCAAGTGATCTCCACCCATTTGTACAGGAGTTGTGGCAAGCAGGCTTAGTCAAGGTAACAAACCATCAAAAGCTGGAGAAAAAGGAAATGGTTAAAAAGCACAAAATACAGTTATGTTTGCATGCTTGATAGAGATGAATTCACTTAGATACCTTTGGTTGTGAAACATTGTCCAGGTGAGTTGGTATTCTGTTTTCAGCAAAGCAATATAGCTTGTTGCAAATATATTTGGTAGCTTGTCCATCTGCAGCCTTGACACAGTAATGGTGCTATAAGCCTGGTTATACTCTCAAATAAGGTGTTTTATCCCTACCTGTTGAATGACAGTAATGTTTAATGAACATCTGAGAGAAGTTAATACAGTAACTCCTCACTTAAAGTCATCCCGATTAATCTTGTTTCGTTGTTACGTTGCTGATTAATTAGGGAACATGCTTGTTTAAGTTGTGCAATGCTCCCTTCTAATGTTGTTTGGCAGCCGCCTGCTTTGTCCACTGCTTGCAGGAAAAGCAGCCCGTTGCAGCTAGCTGGTGGGGGCTTGGAACCGGGATGGACCAGCAGCCCCCCATCAGCTCCTCCTACCAGCTCCCCACTCCTCTAAGTTCCCTGTGCAGCAGCTACCCAATAGGCCAGGGCCGCCCAGAGGATTCCGGGGGTCTGGGGTCTTCGGTGGCAATTCGGCAGCGGGGGGGCCTTCCGTTCCGGGACCTGCCGCTGAAGTGCCCCGAAGACCCGCGGCGGGGGCCCCCTGCCACCGAAGCGGGACCCACCGCCGAAGTGCAGCTGGGTCTTCGGTGGTAGTTCGGCGGCGGGGGGCCCCGCCGTGGGTCTTTGGGGCACTTCGGCGGAGGGTCCCGGAACGGAAGGGCCCCCCGCTGCCGAATTACTGCCGAAGACCTGGCTGCATTTCAGCGGCGGGTCCCACTTCGGCGGTAATTCGCCGGCAGGGGGTCCTTCCGCCCCGGAGCAGAAGGACCCCCCACCGGCGAAGACCAAGAGCGGAAGACTCTCCAGGGGCCCGGCCCCGTGAGAGTTTTCCGGGGCCCCCCAGAGCGAGTGAAGGGCCCTGCTCCAGTGGCCCTGAAAAACTCTCATGGGGGCCCCGGTGGGACCCGGGGCCTGGGGCAAATTGCCCCTCTTGCCCCCCCCCGGGCGGCCCTGCAATAGGCTAGCAATTGGAGCTGTCCCTCCCCCCACTGCCATGTGCTGCTCCTGCCCTCTGACTCAGAGCCAGGGCTGGCTCCAGCTTTTTTGCTGCCCCAAGCGGCAACAAAAGAAAAAAGAAAAACCAGATTGAAGGACCTGCTGCCAAAGTGCCGCCGAGGACTGAAGTGGGGCGACTAAGCGGCCACCAAAGTGCTGCCGCAGACCCGGACGTGCCGCCCCAACAATGGACGGACTGCCTCCCCTTTCTGTTGGCTGCCTCAGGCACCTGCTTCCTTTGCTGGCACCTGGAGCCAGCCCTGCTTGGAGCTGCTCCCCGAGACTCCTGCTTGCTGTGGGGGGGAGGGGCAGAAGAGGGGGGCTAATGTCAGGGTGTCCCCCTCTTCCCTGCCCCTGCACCCTGCTTACCCCACCTTCCATAGAGCAGGGGGGACACACAACATGGCTCAGGACGGAGGGAGCATGCTGGCAGCAGCTGCTGCAGTCTCAGCAAGCTGATCTAATTAACAAGGCAGTGTACTTAAAGGGGAAATGTGCATCTCTCTCTCATGCACATGGTGTGTGTCTCTGTCTATGTCTGTGATGCTGTCTCCCGTCCCTCCATTCCTGCTGTCTTGTAGAGTGTGAGTGTTAACCTTTGAGGGCTCAGCTAATTCCTAGTTCATCATTTAGCAGTAAGGCATTCCTTGGGAAATATCCCACCCTCTGACTCCTCCACCTCAACCAAGCTCCGCAATCATCATCACTATGTACCAGTATTAAATTGTTTGTTTAAAACTTATATTGTGTGTGATATATTTTGTCTGGTGAAAAAAAATTCACTGGAACCTAAATCTCTCATTTATATGAATTCTTATGAGGAAATTGGATTTGTTTAACATCATTTTGCTTAAAGTCACATTTTTCAGGAACATAACTACAATGTTAAGTGAGGAGTTACTGTAGTTGACAGCTGCTGGGATAGCTCAAAAGAGGTTGCCTGCTTTGGCCCCTACACCATTATAAATTGGATAAAATGGATAAACTAGTTCTGTTGCTGTCTCTTTAATGGTTTAGGAAATCCATCCCCTGCTTGCAATGAGAACCGGGTACTATCTGAAGTACTGGGTGAGAGCAGAGGGTGTGGTAGAGGGAGGAGAGAGTTTTTAGAATGATCTGCAAAGGAGCATTCTGGTGTTGGGATAATATGGACCTTTGAAAAGTGACTGAAAAAGCCATGTTTTATATTCCCTACCTCTCTCTCTCTCATATTATGTAAAGATCTCATAAGCTACTTGATTGACAGCAAGTATGGGAGAACTAAGAACTGTGCAGCTGAACATGCTTGCAATGGGCAAACATCACACACAAATAATGACAACACTTTGTAAAATTTCAGAAGGACAGTGAAGAGAGTACATAAATGTACTGGAGACCAATTGAAACTATCTCTGGTGCATTTGTATGTGGTAGTGCTATCCATGGGATAAACTGCAGCTTCATGTGACAAGTGACATTTATCAGGCACCTTTGATCTCTCACCTGCACTCTGTCTGCTAACCCATCCCCCCTGGGACTATTTCTAACATTCCAAGCTCCTAAACTTCTAGACAGCTGCCATCCAAAAAAATATTTCTGTGGCAGGGGGTGTTTCTTTCACAGAAATCTGGCATAAGAGTGAAGTGGCTGAGCATCTCTAAACTGCTTCTCATATCAGTTTTTTTTAAGGTCTCACAGCTGAAATATAACAAAAATAAAAACCCAGCAAAGTTTTGGTGCCATTTAAATAAGCTCCTTTCAGCAGTCTGGTGGTTTTGAGATGCTCCCCATGAAGAGAGCTAGATAGATGAACAATCAAACTGGTTACAAAGTAACCAGAGAAACTGCTGACATAATGCTTTGGTAGGTAACATTTTGCACAGTATAACACAGAGATACCATATAAAACAGATGTAGCTTTGTCTGGGTTGAGAACTTTCCTCATCCTATGCCTCATCATCTATCCCTTAGCCAGACAACTGGAATGTCATTAAAATGGGGGTGATTAGTTTTCAAGCAATTTTCTCTAGCTCACATAGAGGAATCTTTGTATCATTCCTCTGTGGAAGTGTTAAAGCTTTGTCTGTAAAGGAGCAAGAACACCCTGAAGATTTCACCATCACCTGTCTTCAGTTGTCAGGCATCACATCTAATTAGGTCAAAGCCTCTACATTTATGGCAGTGCATGGTAAAATGTGGCATTGTCTCTTTGCAGGCAAGGGTGGATGCAATTGCTCTATAACCTTCCAGATATTCTGCATCCAGTTTCTTCTTTGATCTATCAAAGGTAGTGAATTTGTTTGTTGCTTTCTTATTACAGATGTTTTGCTTCCTCTACTAGATATCCAAGGCCTCAAATCCCATATAAATGTACTAGCAAGCTGTGTGTGTGTGTTGTGTATAAATGACGATATGGTAGTAGTAGGATAGTGGAGGTGCATAGAAGCATTGGTTGGGGAAGAACTGCATAACGTCTATCTATACCTTATCTGCCTCATCCCAGTGTTGTTAGTCTCTCATTTTTATTTCCTTATGCAACAGGCTACAAAGCTTTAAGGAATAACAAAATATGCTTGTAACCTTAACAAATCTGAAGCTTTCCTTCCCACCACTCCAGCATTGCCACACGCTCAGGGCAAGTAGTAACATTCCCAGTTTGGTACAACAAAAGCTGTGCTGAGAAAGAAGTTACTAGATGTAACAACAACACCTAGAAGTTGTGAGCCACCGAATAAACCCTCCTTATTTTATAATTCTATCACTTTGGGCCACCTACTGCACTCTCTGAAGTCAGTGCCAAAACTTTCATTGACTTAGGGCCTGACCCAAAGCCCACTGAAGTCCTTAAATGGTGCAAGGATAGAGCCCCTTGTGCCCCAATCCTGCCAGGTGATGAGCACACTTAACTCTCAATTAAATCAATAGAATTGAGGGTGCTGAGCACCTAACATGGGCTGGCTCATAGTGTCTGTATACAGTTCTGTTTTGCAGTCCAAGAACAAGGTGGCTTAGCTCCCAAGTTAATACCTGTTGTACGTAGGAGATGGGAGTGAGTCACAGCTGATGAAGTGATTTCTTTTTCTTATTTTGGCTAAAGAGGACTATGGAAATCTCTAGTCCCCTTCCAAAGCCTTTCATTAAAAGCAGCCCATAAAGCAGTCTCTGGAAGTTTTGGGAGGCCTTTAAAAATTTAAATTCTCTTTTATTGAACAAATGGACAGGTTGAAAAGATTCAGAAAATAATTAATTTGTAAATAATTAAAAGTAAAGTGAAGCTCAGTGTGTTTCCAAGCTCTGGGTAATATTGAAGTAGCATTAAACAATTTCAAAGGAAATTTAATGTGAACAGGTTCTTTGAAATAATTGGGGAAGAGAAAGGTTTGGCTATCAAATTAATTAATGAAGAATTATGAATGTCCCCTGTTGAACTCCCCCCTCCCCAACAACATTTTTAATCACATGCATCTAAGTGAACACATTTTAAAAAAATTATATTTGCTTTGCAGACACATGCAGGGAGCTGTTATTTTATATGTGTATTTTATTTTTGCCAGAGGCATGCATATATATCTACACACACCCACACCCCCCGAGAGTATGTGAAGGGTCTGCTGACTGAATACTACAGTTAGCCAGGATGGTGTCCCTAACCTCTGTTTGTCAGAAACTGGGAATGGGGGACAGGGGACGGATCACTTGATGATTACCTGTTCTGTTCATTCCCTCTGGGGCACCTGGCATTGTCTGACAACAGGATACTGGGATAGATGGACCTTTGGTCTGACCCAGTATGGCTGTTATGTTCTTACAGAAAATGTCTTCCTTGTCAACCATCACCACCACCTAGGCAGTGCAGAGGTACTAATATTTCAAAAAGAAACCCATTGGGGCAGGTTGAAGGCAACCAAAGCTGAGACATAGCAACAGTCTTTATGTAAAAAAATGGCAAAAATATAAGACCCTAGCATGGACACTTGCACCTATGCAGGGTCCTATTGACTTCAGTGAGACTCCACATGGACACACAGATCCACCACACTTGTTTGTTTCAGTGCATAATCAGGGTTTAGGACTCTAATACCCTGAAATGCTCATGTCATTATAATCACTTGTGTTTGGGACCATTACTAAAGAATAGTCTAGTAGTAATTTTCATGGTGGAGAAGAAATACTTGTTTCCTATGCTTTAAAAGCCTATATGGGAGGGCATGCATCTGGTGATTATTCATGGAACTTTGAGAAAGGTCTCCAGATTTCTGCTTCAAGTTCTCCTGGTGACTTTCTCTGTGGAGTTCGACAAACCACTTTGGCCAGATCCATACTTGTGTATATCAGGGTAGCTTTGTTGATCTGAATGCTGGTTTCAGCAGCCTGTGTAACTGATACAGAGGGGCAGTAGCTGCTATTCAGCCCATGTATCCTACACCTTGATCCTGAGTTGGAAGATTTCACCTCCACACTGCCTTCAACTTCCAAACTCTACTGCCATAGTGCCTGGTGACTCTAGCTTCATTAACTGTTTTTAAAAAGTGCTGAGATCACAAGATAAAAATTGTGATAATATTATTTGGTTTACAAATTAATTTGAGGGGCTCATATTGTTCAGTTGGGCTGGTCCTGCAGTGCTCTGCCAAAACTCCCACTGACTTCAAATAGGAGGTTTCTAGTGTGAGGAAAGCAACATTGAGTCCTTTGCTTAGTAAATGTCAACAGTTGTGATGAGTATTATGAATGAGCTGTGCATAAAAAGTAATAGTTAGACCTTCATAGGCTAGAGCACTCTGGGATACCCTGTGTGGAGAGGCCAACCCCAATCATTTCTATACTTGTGGCTTCTCTCCTCCCCCCTCAGTGTCCATGTTTGGTTTTTCTCTTTTATTTCTGTTATTGGTCCAGTCACCCAAGTTTAGGGTTGATCCAACTCTTAACGGATGTCTTTCTTCTGATTTACATGAGGTAAGCTCCCTGCCTAATTAAGGTTAAAAATCTGATGCTCAAATAATAACTAGACTTTTAACACCATCAGTTTAGGACTAAACAAAGACTGTGAATGGCTTGCCAATTACAGAACCAGTTTCTCCTCCCTTGGTTTTCACACCTCAGCTGCTGGAACAGGGCCCCATCCTCCCTGATTGATCTAACCTCGTTATCTCTAGCTTGCTTCTTGCTTGCTTATATATACACACACCTGCCCCTGGAAATTTCCACTGCTTGCATCCGAAGAAGTGGGTATTCACCCACGAAAGCTCATGCTGCAAAATGTCTGTTAGTCTATAAGGTGCCACAGGATTCTTTGCTGCTTCTACAGAACCAGACTAACACGGCTACCCCTCTGATACTAGACTTTTTGGTTACTATAAAGTAGAATTTATGGAGAAGAGTGTAACAGACTGACATGTATGGTGCCCAGGCACTAGCAGAGTGGAACATTTTTTAGTCAAATAGTTACTTCACTGAAAAAAAAAATGCAGTTGGGGGGGCAGGGAGGAGGAGGTGACTCACCGGAGTTGTAGCTTCTCTCCCAGCTCCAAAACATGTACTGCCACACCCACTCTTAGTCAAGAAAGACTATTTTCATAACAGGGGTTAACAAATACAGTCTTAACTTAATCTTTGGCAACAGGCTTCAGGCCACCTCACTCAGGGATCTCTGGCACTCCAGCCTGTCAGCCTCCCACCCTCCATCAGCTCTGCTCCCCCACATTGGAGCAGATACCACAGGGCTGCTTTCCTGAGCTCCTGTCCCCTAGCTCTTGGGACCCACCACAGAAGCTACCTTCCCTCCACTGTGATGTCATCTTCCCCAGGGCTCAGCCTATCACCATCCTTACATCTCTCTATTAGTAGCTCTTTATAGACCCAGGTGTAGCTGAGCCCTCTGTAAAGCACTGGATTGGGTTCACCTGCTCCAGTCTATGGGCACTGGGTTCAGTCTATCCACAGAGAGCAGCTACCCTGTGACACTGCTAATTTGAGTTGAATTCAGCAGCTACTTTCAGAGGAATTAAAAAAAAATGAGGATTGTTTTTTAAAGAAAAGGTGATATAGTTTGGCACTTTATAAACGATCTGTTCTGAAACAAACCTTCATTTCAAAATATTGTTTCAAAATGACATTTGAAAGGTTTCATTCTATCGAATGAATGTTTTTTAGGATTTTTATTTTGGTGAGAAAAACCAAAAAAATCAGGTGCAGTTTGTGAAATGAAACATTTTTTCCCCTGGATGTTTTGGTTCAGCCACTGAACCAAAAAAAAACCAGTTATTAGTTCAGCTCAAGTAACTAGAGTATTTAAACAATAAAGGGATTCCCCTCCCCCATCACCAGAAACCAGCTCTGAAGCCCAATGAATAAACTTTAAATTAAGCCCCAGCTGTACTTGCTGAGGGAGGTGAGACTATCAGAAAAGCCAAAAAATGATCTTCTGTTTAGGCAGTTAGCTAAGCTTGCCTCAGCTGCAGGTTACTCTTTATTTACCTTGTAGCTTGCATATGAAAAAGAGCACTTTTTTTTTCTGATGCTCAAAAATGAACAGACACATTACATTTAATACAGCCAACCAAAGAACGTCAGAGTAAACAAAATCAGTATTTATTCTAAAATGTATAATTTGTGTACATTGTTGCTATATATTGTTCACAAGGGAACACATCCCCCAGATACAAGTGCTAATCTACAAAACCATATTCCAAAAATAAAATTGTGTTACATAAGCATCCACACATTTTCTAGTCCTAGCTCTATTACACCCACTGTCGAGCTTTAAGAAAATGTTGCTTTATGGGACACAAACATGTGCGCTACTGCATCTAAGTGTGATCACACGGGAGTTTAGTGACTTTAACAATGTAGCTAAACCAACATATTTACAAAGAGATACCTTGATGCAGTTTTCATCTAGTATTTTAAATAGGTAGGTAGTTGTTGAACTATAAGCCTTCATGGAAGGTGATATTGACAGTCTAATGTTGCTAAATGGATTCATGCAATGTAAGTCTCATTTACACTAGACATAATCACAGCTATATATTGATGATGATGATGCAAAATGATGTGTAAAAGATGCAGCATCCTTTCAGGGGGAAACAAGGATGAATAATTTTTAACAGAGTTTGGAACATTAGTATGAGTTTATCACTGCTGTGGCTTTTGATGTTAAAGGAAAACTGCACTCATTTTGCTCACTATCCTGTACTGCAAGTTTACAGTGTGAGAAGCATTTACATCACCCCATAATGTTATCAGATCACTAGCAGTTGAAAAGCGCTTGGGGTGGGAGGTTGCATGCATCATTTTGCTGAGGAAGCCCATCATTAATTTGTGATGCAAGCAGAGGTGAAAGTAAGCCAGTACGGTCTGGTATGGAGTAGAGCCCTGGGGTAGTGGCGGTGATTTAAAGGGCCCAGGGATTTAAAGGCCCTGCAGCTTTCACCTAAAGCCCTGCCACTTCTGCCTGAGTGCCCCCGGCCCTTGCTCAAGACCCCAGCCCTGCGTAGTGGTAAGACCCTTAAGTTACTTTCACCCCTGGATGCAAGTAACAAGAGCTGCAAACGAGAGAGAGAGTTTCTAGCCAGTTCTCTTACTGGCTTAACTACTGCAAAAATATATGTTCTAGTTAATCATTCAAATGAGTTTTTTGCAATATTAAACTATAAAGCTGCTTTTTTTCTGACCATTAAACCTGTACTCAAGCCTGGCAGCAACTGGTTTTACTATTTGTGAGACTGCTTCTATACTGGTAGTGTTATAAAAGGTGGACCAAATACTGATCTCATTTAGATCTGTGAAACTGCATTGATATTATTGTATGGGTCCAACCGAAAGCAGAATTTAACTCAGGGTCTTAGCTCAGTAACATACAGAAGCTGCTACCAAAAAGCATCTGAAAAGTGCTAATTTTAATAAAAAACTTCACCTTCTGTTTGCAATATTCAGATTATCGCATGGTCACCGAGCACTGTTAAGATGCTGTGGTAAACAAATGGCCACAGGTTCTTTTTAAATGTAATATTATGTTCAGTCTTTTTCATTTTGTTTTTTTACTAAAACTCATGAATCAATATCGATTTTCCTCACTCATAACTTCCATGGTATTCACCACGGGTAACAAGTTGAGAAGCTACCAGTATCTTGCCTAAAATAACTGAGTCTGGGGTTGATAACCAGGATGCATTTAGTTCTAATCCCAACTTTGCCACTAGTTGCCTTCCACCTTGGACAAGTCACTTTATTTATCTGCCTCATCTGTCAAATGGAAATAATAATTTCCAACTCATATTGGCACTGGCTTAACTAGAGAACATTTGTCATACAGTACTTGAACATGTAAAGAACCGTATTGTCCCAACCCTTTCAGATACTATTACTGAGCACTCTGAAGAGCCACTGATGGATGTTGTTTTCCTCTCTACAATCAAGTTTAGGGCCAGATCCTCAGATGATTTAAATCAATGTAGTTCCCATAATCTGGCCCTTAAATTTATTCACCTAGAAAAGGTGTTGCTGTTTTGGGACAATGTGGGAGCATACATAACTGGATACTGCATTTTGACACCTTTTTCCTTCATACCATTGCTTCTACTCCACTCTGTTCGCTGGTTACAACTGCAGTAGCTACAGCCATCTCTGCCCATCTGTGAATATACAGCTGAATGTAATAACCCCAGCTAGTAAAGTGCCCTTTGCACCCAAACTTGTGCAAATGACAGGAATTCACAGTTTCCAAATGAAATCTCAAAAAGCAATATACAACAAAATCAATAAGCAAACACACAGACACTCACATAGTTATTTTAAATCCATTTTCTTAAGCTAGTATAAAATAAAAAATTGTGTTTAAACAAAAGAATAATTTAAAATAGCAATCAATAGGTGTACTTATTATGTAGAAAAGAAACCAACAAACCAGAATTAAAAAGAAAACAAGACGGCATGCTGTTCAAAGTGCAATGAGACAGAATTGTCCTTTCGAAAACTCTAAAGAACTTGTGTCAGTATTATTTTACTAAAATTTCAACAGCCAGAAAACAACTGAATATTTCAAACAACATTTTATAAGACACACTTCTATTAGCACTAATGATTATTAATAGCTATTTAAGCCATTTGTTGTTAAGCATAGTGAAAGCTATGTACAGGGGGCATTTTCCTCATTGCCTCATATTCAACTGCAGAAATAAAATCTATTTTATCAATGTTACAACATTGACAACAGTGCTGTTACTTTCCCCACGCTATACCATGCTTGTGATTTTGAGGACCAAATTGTACCTTTAGCTGCACATACATGGCATTAAAGGGAGCTAAACACTCACATCGGAGGCCTGGTCTACAGTGGTGGTGGGTGGGGGGGGTTGATCTAAGTTACGCAACTTCAGCTATGTGAATAACGCAGCTGAAGACGATGTACTTAGACATACTCACCGTGTCTTCACTGTGGTGAGTCAACTGCTGCCGCTCCCCCGTCGACTCTGCCTGTGCCTCTCACGGCGGTGGAGTACAGGAGTCGACGGGAGAGTGCTCGGGTCGATTTATCGCGTCTAGACTAGACGTGATAAATTGACCCCCGCTTGATCGATCACTCTCTGCTGGTCTGGCAGGTAGAGTAGACATACCCTGAGAGTAGGTTTTTTTTTAAAAATACAGCTGTTTGGGTCCTGCTCCCCCACAGCTGTACATAACTTGTTGATGTAAATTTAACAGTCTGCAAAAAACAGAGCTGTTACAAAATACATTTTTGTTCAATGCCTATGGGCTGATAATTAAATCAGTACAAACTGTCATGTGCAAATGAGACTATAAACAACTAGGGGCAGGGCAAATATGTCCTAATTTGTCTGAAGAGTGCCCCCTAACAGTTTTATGAATAAAGGATAACTTGATCTCTTGAATTTCTTGTTGAATTCATGACAGTAGAAGTTATGGTCTTTGAAGGTGAATCTGCAATCATGCTTTGGGTTGGATCCTAACCTGCAATATATAGTGCTCATTGCAAGATACACTAAGTATAAATAAATAAATCCATTACTCCATTTGCACACATGAACATAACAGCAGATCAGTGATTTAGGCTACACTACCATTTTCCTTCATATTTCACATTGGTGCTCCGTTGCTGGTGCAGCTTCATCAGCACTAGGAGTACTAATGTAAATCAATAGCAGGTGAGATAAAATACATGTCATCTAATTGCACTGACAGCAGATCTAGATGATCTTTGGTTAAAACCCCATCAGATGTTAACAGCCTGATTACATCACAGCTTGCACCACTGCCACAACTGACGGAGGTGCACTGCTGACAGTGCAACAGTCGGAAATTTAAAAATAAACACTATCGTAGCCAAGACTTTAGAATCTGGCCTTCACCTTGTATTTTAGCATCTGAGTGAAAGTCAAGTCCCTGGAGTATATTTACAATATTAGGGGCCATGCTGGATCTGGCCCTGCATACGTGCACAAATGAAGGAGAGAACAAAAAGTGCTCCTCTCCCCTACCCTGCACCCTTAAATGGTTTAGAGCAGCAGTTCTCAAACTGTGGGTCGGGACAGTTTAATGGGATCTCCCCAGCATTAGACTGGCCGGGACCCAGGGCTGGGACCCTCAGGCTCCACCTGCTCTCCCCCCCACTCAGGATCATGTAATAATTTTGTTGTCAGGACAGGGTTGTGGTGCACTGAAGTTTAAGAACCCCTGGTTTAGAGCCAAGCCAACCATGCAGCTCCAAAAATGTTTTAGACTGATGTTGACAGTGGTACTAGCCTCCCAAAGAAGATGGAGAATGTTGGGGTCCCATAGCTTTCATGTGTCTATGTGTGCATGCCCAAAAGAGGAGGTGGTGGTAGTGAACTCTGTTCCCTGTAAAAGAGCACAGCAGAGACCACATTCCCCTATCATCACTGGAGGAATCGTGGCTGACTCCAACTCAGTGCAATCCCTCTACACCCTGCTAATACGGGTCTATTTCTTTAAGGAACTATCTAGCTCTTAATTATTACTGAAGTGTATGCATCTTCTTTATTCCCCAGAAACACCAAATGCCATCAGCTGAATTTCATATTAAAGCAGGTAGTGGTTATAAGACTATAGTCACACATTTATTTTAGTATAATTATCAAGATTCAAAATTACATGCAAGTTACATAAAAACCACTAAGGAAAAAACAACAAAATACTGGCCCTGAACTGTGTAAGTGAAATCTCATCATTGCAGTTTTAGCCTGCTGCTTTTAGTCTGGTCACTGAATTGTTTATCATACAAACTGCTAGCAGTATCAAGGATCTCGTGTGTAGTCAGAACAGCAACACATCATATGAATTCTAGCTTTATCAAAAGGTTTTCTAGTAGCGTTCACACTTATTTTGCATAGACAAAGGAGAACAGTGACTGACAATAAGCAGCTGACAGGCCAAATCCTGATTTCTCTTGCTTAGATTTTATTCAGTACTTTCACAGACAAACTCCCATTGATGCCAGTGGGAGTTTATTTGAGTTAGGACTAGGTATGATGATTGATTCACAGATTCCAAGTCCAGAAGGAGCAGTTCTGATCATCTAGTCTGACCTCCTATATAGCATAGGCCACAGAATATCCCCAAAATAATTCCTAGAGCAGATCATTTAGAAAAGCATCCAATTGTGATTTTAAGATGGTCAGCGATGGATTGCATGTCCCTTGGGAAATTGTTAAAAAATTATGCCTTATTTCCCATCTGAATTTTTCTAGCTTCAACTTCCAGCCACTGGGTTGTGTTATACCTTTCTCTGCTAGTCTGAAGAGCCCATTGTTAAATATTTGTTCCCTATATAGATACTTACAGACTGTAATCAAGTGACCCACTAACCTTTTTAAGCTAAACAGATTGAGCTCTAGACACTATCACTGTAAGTATAAGGTATGCTTTCTAATCCTTTAATTGGGCCTAAAGATTTGGCCCTAAAACTTTAAACAGGAGATAGGAGCAGTCAAAATGGGACAGTGCTTTCTATGCTTTCTTGGTTCTTCCTTTAGTGTACTGTGGTAGTAATGTTGCTATATGTATGCATGTATACACTAGCTTTCATTAAGAGCATCTATCTATCTATCTATTAAACACCTTTTGAACTCTGGACAAAATTGGATTTCTGTAATTGTCTGTCAAGGATGTTACATGCATGCTGTCCAATAAATGTATTCATCTGACTCTTTCCTTGAAATTTGATATACAAACATAAGAACAAAGATATGACAGTCATGATGTGGGAATTATTGCCATTCTAATGTTAAATTGAGTTGGCCTTTACCCTTCTACCTTGTAGCAAGATATGCCATTATTTCAAGAAAAATATACTGGGCTGTGTTGACATGTTGCTTAATTAGAAACTGATTAGTCAAAATAAAAAAAATCCAAAGCCACAACAATATGTCAGCATAGTAAAGTAAAATAATAATGACACTTTGGATTTATCTAGTCTTTAATACAAAAAGCACTATACAAAAGTAAGTGTCATTATCTCCATTTTACAGATGGGACAACTGAGGCTCAGGCTGTTTAGGTGACTAGCCCATGGTCACACAGTGTTGGGAATAGAGTACAGGTAGCCTGACTCCCAGTCCCCTCTTCTAGCCATGTATCAGAACAGCTTGGAATCTGGAGAAGCAATAGAAAATATATATATTTTTTTTTTGGCGAGCTTTGAAATAAGCTATTTCCTAGAAGCAAACAGGACACTCTGGGTTGTGAGGATTAGGGGGCCGATTCTCCTCTCACAAACTAGTTTTGCATAAGCTTAATTTCAGTGCCAACAATGGAGTTAGCCAGTTACATTGGCATAAATCCAAAGTAACGGATTTGAAGTTGTTCTCTACTGAAGTCAAGGGCTTAATTCTGCATTTACACTAGAGATGAGAATCTGGGTGTCCTAATAACAAAATATCCTCTTGTATGTTATTAACCGAACTGAATTTAAAACAGTACCAATGTGATATGCTAGGAAACACCAAAGGCAGTCCTGTATGCAGCATGCTCTAGTCTAAAGGCACTAGAGTACACTGAGAGCTTGTCTGTGAGACTGTTAACACACTGGTGTAGCTTCTTTAACTTTAGTGGGGTTAGTCCTTGTTGATGCCACTGTCAGAGAATAATCAGTTTTAAATGTGCAGCCAGCTGTTTTTTAAAAGCAATTTGAGGTTTCAATCTCAACTAGAACTCCAAGTACTATTGTAATGCAGAGATCTTCTGCTTGCTGGGCTGAGATGAGAAAGAGCCAATGCTATTTAAACCCCAAAGATCTCTCACTAGCTAAATCAAGAAAGCAAAGACAAGACGGATAATATTCTGAACTCAAACTAGCATAGCAATCTCAGACAAAAATTACATGGTGTTCTGGCAGAGACATCTTCCTGTGAACTGCAGCAGTTGTTTTCCTCTTTTGAAAGCTGAAGCAAGAAAAAGTAGATCAATAATGCTGGGACTTTTCCTGCAGCTAAAGTGGTGTTGGTCCACTTAGTAAAAGCCTCAAGTCATCACAAGGTCAAAGCACCAGAACTGCTGATATCTCCAAATCTCTTATCAGCAGTAACAACACAGCAGCTTTTCTGCAAATAAACAAACCAAGAATCTAGTTAATTCAGCAATATATTTTTAATATAATTATTTGGTTTAATTTCCTAGAAAAATCACAGGGTGGTTTCTTTGTGTGTGAGAGAGAAAGCAATGCAGAATCTGACTGCTTACAAAGAGTTCCTCCCCCACCCCCCATCTCAGATTGTGAAAGATCATTTAATGCTATTTACAACATAAAAAGGACTAGGTCTCTTTATTTATTGAAAAAAATTCAGGAGGTCTCTCATCAAATGCAAGAATGCTGTCATTTTGTCACTACTGTCATATGGGATGGGAGTATATGATTTTCTCCATTTGCTTGTACAATCACATCAAACATTTACCATACCATGTTTAAATCAATTATCACTTAAACATAGGACTATAACAATGTTTAAAAGGGAACTGAATAAATTCATGGTGGCTAAGTCCATAAATGGCTATTAGCCAGGATGGGTAAAGAATGGTGTCCCTAGCCTCTGTTCGGCAGAGGATGGAGATGGATGGCAGGAGAGAGATCAATTGATCATTGCCTGTTAGGTTCACTCCCTCTGGGGCACCTGGCATTGGCCACTGTCGGTAGACAGATACTGGGCTAGATGGACCTTTGGTCTGACCCGGTACGGCCATTCTTATGTTCTTATGTCACAAGAATATATTATCATAGATTAAATGAGCCAATCCCAATGGTTTTGTTCTAAAACCAAAACACAGTAATGACTGAGTCCACTTCTGGAGTAAATTGAAAAACTCATTTTTTTAAAACTATCTCCTCCTGTAAGGTAGACTATAAGTTAGCTACTATTTACAAAGCTTTAAAAAGTGTATTTGAACATTTTATTTTCTTTTTCACTGGACTGGCCGTCAATAATCAAAGTTATCTCAAACTTGATTTTTTCTTCAGACAGATAATTGCTTTCTTGTAATATTAAAAAATAAAAATATTTTTCAATGTGTGGCTGTTGCAGAACCTCAGCTGATGTAAACTGGCATTGTTCCAGTGACGTGAGGATCAGTACAAAGAGGGTCCAACATGTCCCTCCCTCCCCAATATTTGGTGTGACTGCATTAGCATGCTAAGAAACAATGTGGCTTTGGCAGCTCAGGACAGGAGATATCAAAAGCAAGTAACAGTGAATCATAATAGACTAAGAATTTTTCAGTCCCTCTGAACAGTGATTTAAAAAAAAATTTTTTTTTTTACAAAACACATTGGAAACAAAAGCAAACATCAGTTACAGACCGTCTCTTAACAGATGGAAGGTAATACCCTTAACAATTAGCACACACAATGAAAAGTGGTACTATTTTTATTTTGGTGTCTCAGTCATTATTCATGGTGCAATGCTAAAAGGACGTGGTTATTACGATGCATGGGTTATATCAGCTTTCTTCGTACCATGACCCACAACCAGTCATCCTCAGATATGTCCCCAAATCATTTGCACTGGTTCCCACAGTGCTTCAAAGGAAGCATCAGTCCTGTGGTAGTTCATAAGAGATGCTGTGGGAATCGGTGCAGTGGTGTATGGAGTGTTCTGCCATCTGAGAAAGTGGTTGAGTAAATTTCAAAGTGGCTGAGTGAATATGCTTCAGCCAAAGACCAGAGACAGAAAATTAGAGCAGACTTGTGTCATCCTGGCCCCCTTAGGGGAGGCAACCTCCCCAGTCTAAGAACTAGTAATGAAGTGTTCGTCAATGGAAGGGCAAAGACAGTGATCCAGGAAAAAGGACAGAGACAGAAATGTCTTGTCTCAACTTTGCTGTTTGATACAGATTCCTCAACAGCACAGGACAACTTCATTTAAGGCTGGATCCTATTGAAGTCAATGGCGCTACACCGATTACACCAGTTGAGGAGATGGCCCATAGCCTTTTGTTAAGAAATTACTATACAAGCATATCTCTATCCCTTTTAAAACCAGACTTACAACCATTATGTAAGAAACCAAAAGCTTCCAGCACTGAACATTTATTGTGTGAAAACCTGGCTCTATTACAGTCAATGGGAGTTTTACCATTGACTCCAATGGAGCTAGGATTTCACCCACTGAGTTTGCTGTATGTGCAGTTTCATATATAAACTATGATTTTTTTTCTCACTGTTCCTCCCTTTCATACTGTTGTGATGGTCATAATCAATGGAGCAAGCCTATAGTTTAGGTGCTTTGGTGACACACTGCTTGTCAAACAGTTGTGCAGATGGTGCTGGTGAGTAAATCTACCAGCAATATTAACTATGGCTGTTTCTGGTATTCCACTGATACCTTCCACAGATGTTGCACCATTTATTTCTGAAGAGAAACAAGGGGACTTGAGACAAACCTTCCATTTGGCAGCTTTCTTGGAAAGGTCATTGAGCCATGGGTGCTTGAGACTTTGAGTGGCACTTAGCCTTCCTCTAGAAAAAAGGAGACAAACATTATTGGAAGAGTTAGTTGAGCTCCATCACTTCTTACCTGTGCTGAATATAATAGCAAAACACTGCAACACCTGCCTATTTAATACAGCTACTTTTTAAACAAGTACAAGTATGCACAGAGAAACTATAGGAGGGAGGTCAGAATGGAGGAAATCTCTATAAGTTCTCCACTGGGGAAAGGGCTTTACCCAACATAGAAGGGGCAATAGGATCCAGCCATTCATGAAGAGGTCCAGGCTTCATGAAGCTCTACACTATGACCGCTTCCTCCCCATATCCATGGCTTCACTGCAGCCATATCAATAGGGGCACAACTGACCCTGATATACCTCTAGAGGTGTACCTAAAAGTGTAACGTTCTTAATTTTGACTTTCCCTCTATCCCTTCGTATTTACATTAAAATTTTGTTTTCCATCAGAATGTGTTTGACACCTTCCAGTGCATCTGTGGATATTTCTAAGTATTGGAATAAGCTCATGAACACCTGAGACTGCACATTTGTCTCTAGAGCAGCTCAGAAAATGTCCATGCAAATGAAAAAATGACAAAGAAAATGTTTGTGAATTTTTTCCTTTTTCTGACCAGCTCTAGTTGTCACAATGGGAACGTCAGCAGCAGGAAAAGAACTCGGATCCTCCTGCTTTAAAAGCACAGGGCTCTACCAGTTGAGCTCAAGGAAGAGACCCTGACCTACTAATGACAGTTCTGATTTGGAACAGGTCTGATTCTGTTCAATAGAAGGAACCACTGACACCTATATGCTAGACTCAGTACATTACAGTAATTTTATTTACTTCATTTTTCTGCTTTGTTTTCTTCGCCTTTTTAATGACTTTTGTTGCTTACATGCAGATAACAAGCCGAAAGAAAGGCAGAACAAAGACGTATTGTGCTCTAAATGCTGCATAAATGTAGGAATCCATTTTAAAGGCTCAAACTTTTGAATTCTGAATGTATGGCAGCCTCAGGTATCCTCTTCAGAGGCTTTTCTGTTTTGGGTTATGAAACCACATGGATCGGCCTCACCCAGTGATGAGACTGTCAACAGCTTTCAACCTCCAAAACCTACTGACTAGTTAAGTGAGTAATAATCAAAAACTACTTTAAACCACATGACCCTGTTTCAGCCAAATGGAGTGTTTAGAGCAAAGTAAGGGATGCTCCTATTGAGATTAGCACTGAGCTGGCCAGCCCCAAACACACTGAAGTTGGAGATGGTATGATCAGGGGCGGCTCTAGGTATTTTGCTGCCCCAAGCACGGCAAGAAGGCGGCCTTTGGCAGCTTGCCTGTGGAAGGTCCCGGGTCCCGCGGATTCAGTGGCATGCCTGCGGGAGGTCCGCCGAAGCCGCGGGACCAGCGGACCCTCCGCAGGCATGCCGCCGAAGGCAGCCTGCCTGCCGCCCTTGCGGCGACCGGCAGAGCGCGCACCCGTGGCTTGCCGCCCCAGGCACGTGCTTGGTGTGCTGGTGCCTGGAGCCGCCTCTGGGTATGATGGTCCCCAGAAGGCTGTTTAAGGTAAATGATGTGTCCTGGCAGGAATTCCAGGTTCTGATAGGAGGTGGGAAGGTGTCAGGTGGGAAAGGACAGGATTGACCTTTAAAAAGATTTCATGCAGGACCCCAAGTGAACCAGAAGGGATTTTAAAAGCCAAACCTGCCCATGTTTGTTTAGAAACTGAAAGAAAGTTTGCAATGTTTAATGCTTTGCTATAAACTGTCTGTTATTTTGCTAACAAATCAATTCATTCAACAATGTACAATAACCAACATCATGAGTACTTCTTCCCACAGACATGCAAGAGCCAGGGAACACACACAGAAACATGCCAGCCTTAAAAAATAAACAAAAGCAAACAAATATATATATATCACAATGACACACAATTCAGCAGCAGGACAGACTCAAGTACAGAATAAGAGAATCGCAGAACAAATATTGAGGTAACGAGAACAAAAATGCACTGGCAGATCTGCAAAGAACAAGAATATTTAAACTTGGAGACCTGCTTGTGTAGTCCGCAATGGAGTTTGTGGTCTGATAACCAAGGATGTTTTAAGGCTGAAGTTGCACTCATTCTCCAGCTAAAGGGAAAACAGAACACTAGTAAGTGATACATACGGGATCTTGGGATTCAACAGTTATGCCCTAGCTAGTGATGTGTGCTGTCCATCCTTTTGGTATTGCATGATGCTCAGTTTGCAAGATGCTTTGTGCCAGATGGCAGCTGAACAATGGCAACTGGAAGTGTTAACTCATGTGAAGATGCATTCATGTAATCTCAGGACACTGTGTGGAATTTAACAATACTCTACATAGGCATAACAAAATCACAATGGCTACTGTAATCATCAAGTGTAGCAGTACAAGCGACAGAGCATTTTTGGTGTTCTGTAATGTGATAACAGCAAATGTACATTTCAAAGGTATGGAATGGTGGGAATCTGAATACCTTTTTTCCTTGATTAGAAGCTTTGAGAGGAAGTCTTTGGCTTCTTCAGAAACATCTTGAAATTCCTCATTTTCGAAATCCCAGCTACAAGCCAGGATATTGTTGAGAGTCTCATTGTCATCATCACCCAGAAAAGGAGACAATCCACTGAGCCTAAAGAGTATTATATAGCATATGAAAAACACAGAATCATAATAATATATGGTTGGAAGGGAGCTAAAGAGGTCATTGAGTCCATCCCTTCCCCCACACACACACACACTGTGGTGGGATTATATACAGTAACTCCTCACTTAACATTGTAGTTCTGTTCCTGACAAATGCGACTTTAAGCGAAATGATGTTAAGTGAATCCAATTTCCCCATACGAATAATGTAAATAGGGGGGTTAGGTTCCAGGGAAATTTTTTTCACCAGACAAAAAACTATGTATTATACAGATGTACACACAGCATACGTTTTAAACAAACAATTTAATACTGTTCACAGCTACGATGATTGTGAAGCTTGGTTGAGGTGGTGAAGTTAGAGGGTGGAAGAGGGAGGGATATTTCCCAGGGAATGCCTTGCTGCTAAATGATGAACTAGCACTCGGTTGAGCCCTCAAGTGTTAAAGACAGAGACAGACACACACCTTGTGTGTGGGAGAGAGAGAGAGAGAGATGCACACTGCCCCTTTAAGTAAGCTGACCCACTCTTAAGTGCATTGTCTTCTTAAGTGGATCAGGAACTTGAGACAGCAGCTGCTTCCCCAAGTTCTCTGTCTCTCTCCATCCATCTGTTCTATATGGAGAAGGGGTAAGTGGGGTGCAGGAGCAGGGGGGAGGAGGACACCCTGACATTAGCCATCCCACCCCCCACAGCAAACAGGAGTCTCTGGGAACAGCTCCAAGGCAGGGGGCAGGAGCAGCACATGGCAGTGGGGGAAGGGACAGCTGAACTGCCTTGATAGCCTGCTGGGTGGCTGCAGCACAGGGAATTTAGGGGAGCGGGGAGTTGATGGGGGGCTGCCGGTCCACCCTGGTTCCAAGCCCCCACCAGCTAGCTGCAACGGGCTGCTCTTCCTGCAAGCAGTGGATGAAGCAGGCGGCTGCCAAACAACGTTAGAAGGGATCATTGCACAACTTTAAACGAGCATGTTCCCTAATTGATTAGCAACGTAACAACGAAACAATGTTAACTGGGACGACTTTAAGTGAGGAGTTACTGTAAACCAAGACCAGCCCTAACAGATGTTTGTGTAACCTGTTCTTCAAAACCACCAATGATGGGGATTCCATAATCTCTTTGTCTAACCTTTTCCAGTGCTTAACTATCACCATAGCATAACCCACATCTTCACTACCAGTGTCTACTTATGTTAATTCTTCTGTGGTTCCTCCTTCCTACTCTTGATTTGTCATATTCTTTCTGGGATTGTTTCATTGTTCACGGTTGTGCTCCTAACCCCTGGCAGCAAGTTGTTGTCCATTAAGACCTGGTCTTGAGAGTTACTGAGGGCTGAGCATACTCAGAAGTCAATGGCAATGTAGGGCACTCAGCACTTTGCAGGATTAGGCTCATTATAACTTTGTTGGGGTTGAATAAAACAAGTAAAAATTATCATGCACGTTTGAAGGGCAAAATGTTACTCTATGATCTGCACAGCAGTTCTCTTCTCTAATTGTGGATCCCTATGCATATTCTGCACTCATTTCACATGTGTAATTCCTACTGACGTCAATGGAAAGTGCATGTACAGAATGAGTGAAAAATGTTTACTTGAGATGTTCAATGTGACAGGAGAGAATTGAAATCAACAGGAGTTTTCCCCGAATAAAGACTGCAGAAGGGCAAATGAATTTGCAACCCAGATACAGCTTTTGTCAATATTCCATTTTAATAGCAAGCTTCAGAAAGTCAGTATAAATTAGAGTGTGCACAGTACAGATACAAGTCCTACTTACAGCATGTAGGCAATGACTCCTACACTCCACATGTCCGTGGGAAAGGAGACAAAGTCATAGTTCACAACTTCAGGAGCGAGGAATTCCGGAGTGCCAAAGTTCACTTTAAGTTTTTCTCTGGGTTTATATCTGGATGATGGAAACAAGGACAGTCAATACCCATTTCACGTCTAATACAACTTCTAACATTGGTGCTTAGAATGTTGTAGGATTCAGAAAAGGACCAGAGTTCTTATATGGAAAACCAGAACAATCAGAGGTACAACAGTAAGGATGAAAATAAGTTTTTGTAAGAGAGATAAATCTTCATGCTTCATAGCTAGTGCAAATAAAAACAGCAATGTAGCCAGAGAGGCCCGGGGTAGGCGAGTAGAGTACAGACATGCCAAGTCGTGCCTCCCCGTCTCCCTCCTATTTTTTAGCAGAGTAATGTCCTGCTACTGGAGCCTTCCCCTGCTGCAGGAAAGCCCCTGCCAGACAGTGATGAGCTGCCACAATCTTAACAACCGGTTCCCTATAAAAAGTTCTGATTTAAGGGGGGGGAGTGGGTGAGGGGCCAGGGAGAGATCGTCATGGGGCCAGAGGCCCCTACAGGGCCTGGGCCAGTTGCCCTACTTGCCCCCTCCCCTCTCCTCTGGCCAGCCCTGGAACTTGCAGCAGCCCCCCGCCCCCCCACACCTTGCTGGGCCATTCAAAAAGTGGCAGCAGGACGACTCCAGACAGGGCCGGCTCCAGACCCCAGTGCGCCAAGCCGCGGGGGGGCGCTCTGCCGGTCGCCGGGAGGGCGGCAGGGGGCTCTGGTGGACCTCCCGCAGGCGTGCCTGCGGAGGGGCCGCTGGTCCCGCGGCTTCGGTGGAGCATCCGCAGTCATGCCTGCGGGAGGTCCACCGGAGCCGCAGGACCAGAGGACCCTCCGCAGGCACGTCTGCAGGAGGTCCACCGGAGCCGCGGGACCGGTGACCGCCAGAGCGCCCCCCTGTGGCATGCCGCCCTGCTTGGGGCGGTGCAATTCCTAGAGCCGCCCCTGACTCCAGAGCTCAGCTGAGCTGCCCAGCTGGTGCCGGCGGCTGGCCACGCTGCAACTGGGGGGAAGGGCCGGGGGAGCCTCAGCCTCCCCAGCTGGGAATCCTGGGAGCAACAGGATGGTCCAGCCCACGGACCAGAGTTCTTTGCCCACCCTCTGGCCCTTTAACAACCGGTTCTCCACGGAGGTCTAATTTTAGCAACCGGTTCTTGAGAACCTGTGGGAACCTGCTCCAGCTCACCACTGCTGCCAGAGCCTTTCCTCACTGCAGTGCATGACTCCAGCAGCAGGGAGCTGCCAGAGCCTTTCACTGACACACGTAGCTACACACCACAGTGTGGACACAGTGCGCTTTTTACTGAGGTGTGTAGTTACACCTACACTACACACACCACCAGTGGTGTCTAAAGTAGATGTAGGCATAAGGGCCAGTATGATAATATAATGTGATCTTCTGCACATGACAGGCCAGAGAATTTCTACCGTAATTCCTGCATCAAGCCCATGGTGAGGATGAGCTTGTCTAGAGCTTCAGCTTCAGCTTGTCTCTTAGAAAGACATCCAGTCTTAGTATAAGGACTTCAGTCCAACTATTCCATAACTGTGTACTGCAGGTTTCCTGCACCTTTCTTTGAAGGAGCTTGTACTGGAGACAACTTTGGAGACAGTATACTGGACTAGATGGACCATTGGTCTGGTCTGTTATGGCCAAGCCCCTTTAGACATACCAGCTGAAAATAGGTTTTAAACTAACATTTTTTACTCTACGTTCTTGTGTGAATATACCTTACTGCTATCCATTGCTTAATTTAAGGATGCTCCTCACTAAAAGAGCCACCTTAAGCTTGTTCCAAAGGTGGTAGGAAGCTATTATGCATCAGCTTTATCCTTCCAAAGGCATAGCACTTTTGAGATTGTTTCCTAATTCATGTGTTATGATTACACGTACATACCTTCTTGCCAATCCAAAATCAATAATTTTTATTTGATAAGCAGTTCGATTCACACACAGGATATTCTCGGGCTGCCAGGAGGAAAGAGAAAACACACTTTTAAGAGAAATGACAAACTAGATTTGTAGTGAATTGTAGTGGAATCAAAACTAAAAACACTGCAAAACATAAAATAAGCATCTCAGTGCTTTAATCTTTGGGCAGGTTTCACTTTGTGGGTATTTCCTCCAGCAATCATGTGGCATTTGAGGTTTTGGACTCTGTGCCAGTACTGCTTTTTCTTCTCCGTGGCGTCTCAGTTTGATATAATGCAGCAGTTCAGAGAAAGGACTCATTAGTGGGAGGGGGAGGGAGCTTCCAAACAGTCTTCAGGATCTTGGCATTGTGATTTTACAGCCCTTAATGAGCTGACATCAGAACATTTAAAAAATGATTTTGCAGTGCTTTGAAGTTTATCTTTGTGCCCCAGATTTCTGAGTTCACTGCTGTTCTGGCAGCAATTGCCTGATAATACATTATACTAATCAAATCAGCTTTACACTCTTCTCAGATATTTAGAGGTGGGATTCATAGGGTAAAATCCTTCTGGATTTTCATAGGGCCAAATTCTGCTCTCTGTTTTACTGGCATAAATCCATTAGCATCAACGGAATTACTCCAGATTTATACCAGATGAAATGAGAGCAGAATCTGGCCCATTGTCTTTGAAGTACAAATGTGTACAATGCAGTATTATGTTCACTGCCAGCAGTTTTATAGCTACCCTGGTCTTGTTGCTGATGATGTCCTCTTTGAAATAAAACAGCTCTAGACACTTAAGACATTAGTTATCCATTGTCACCATTACTAATTCACTTTGCATTTAACATTTTTTTAAGCATATTTCTCATAATGGAATTTCTGTGTCCCAGACACTGGCCCTGATGAGTCTCATTAATTCTTCCATTTTAACACCTTCATATCACAAAGTAATCTGTGAGCAAGGAGAACTGGATAGAATCACCATCGATGGTCATTATGTGCCTGGAAGAGTTTCTGTTGAGAACTCCCTGGATGTAAGCATGCCTCCTTTTCTGCATTTTGAGTTCACACCAAAACTGTGCCCACTCCAAGAAATTAATCTCAATTAAGAGAGCAGATTTATTGCTTATAGGTTTCCAGGCTATGAATATTTACAAAGAAAAAGGGACTTGCTCTAGAATTGCAACTGACTTATACAAGTGTCTGTGAGATCCAAATATGCAATATTGTGCTTTAAAAACATTGAAGATACAAGTATCAGAGGGCTCATGCATCTGACGAAGTGGGTATTCACCCACGAAAGCTCATGCTCCAATACGTTTGTTAGTCTATAAGGTGCCACAGAACTCTTTGCCGCTTTTATTGAAGATACAGTATATTAACTTCCAGTTATTTAGGCAAATTACAAACCAAGAAAAACAAACTTCCAAACATGTTTCTTTCTTCTTTGTTGTAAACCTGGCAGATCATTAGGAAGTTTTATAGCTAGTCATAAAACTAAGGGCATTTAAGCATCTCTCTCTTATTCCTGCTCTCAACAGAGATAACTGACAAGTTTATTATTCAGCAAAAAACTTCGCCATGAAGTGGGATAAAGATCTGCTGCAAATGTGTGTCCTCACTAGACACACCTATACAAGTACTGATGTTTTGTACTTGCCAATTAACCCATTAAAAATTAACTGGTCTCTGCATATATACTGCTACACCAAAATTTGCAGCATCTGCTTTTTTTTTTTTAAATACACGCACTAGTAGGAGCTTGTTTTAAATTGGTCAAAGGCAATATACCACCAATACTATTTAATTTCATTTAATTTTTACCTCATTTTTTTAAAAAAATTGTCACTAACCACAGCTTCCTTTGATGCTGTTCACGCTCATGAGTGGCAGTGCAGTCTAGACATTAGAATACGATACTGGGTTTTCATTGTCTCTGACATATCTTATGACTTTGGGCAAACCACTTAATCCATTTGTGTTTCATTTTCCTCACTGATAAAATGGCAATAATCATGTTTACCTTTGTCACAGAGACACTCTCAGGTTGAATTAATGAATGTTTGCATGGTGCCTTGAGATGCATGGATGAAAGATGACACAGAAGTAAAAAATATTGTAGTCAGTAGTTGACTTGCTGGAAAATCATCCTCAGAAAGCTCAAGCCATGGGGCTTGATGAGATCTTCTCAAGAGTCTGATCTCATTTACAGTGGTAAAAATCCAGAGTGATTTAATTGAAGTCAATGTGGTTAAAGTAAATTTACACTGAATTACACTGATTTAACAGAGACCATGATATACCATGGGAATCTACAGAACCTTAGGCGCCTTCGCTTAGGGAAATTAATTTCTATGGCAGAGGCCAAGTTGCTATTGCATAGAGCATGCATCTTGTTCTGTACCTTCAGGTCTAAATGAAGAATGTACATCTGATGCATGTATTGAATCCCTTGACAGATCTGTTTTGTGAACAAGATGGTATCCATCTCTGTTAAACTGTAGTTATCATCAATAATTCGGTCAAATAATTCTCCTCCATCCACACTGCAGAGAGAAAAATGGTAGAATAGTCATTGAGTTCAAATTCATGCCTTGAAATTAATGCAGAAGATATACTGGAGACTGGTCCAAAATACCATTTTCCTGAGATGCTTTCACAGCTGAGCACAGTGAGACGGACCCAAAATATGAAGTTTGTATGCTGATCTGAATTTCCCTAAAGTTTCTAGCGGGGTTGGCTCATACAAACTGGTTCAGATCCATCCTGACCTGAATTTCCCCATGTTTGAGGGTGTCTGGATTCAGTCTACCAGTCTGGATCCAACTATCTGAGATGAATCCAAATCTAAAAGTTTGGACCCGAGCTCAATTCTCTGCTGTGTTAACATGTTTTTTGTGCCAGTGAAATCAGCAAAGTCATATCAGGATAAAGCTGAGGCAATGCAGTTGAGAATCAGGCTCCTGGATCTAGAACCAAACCACCCCAGACTTTGAAGGATTTGGGATTCAAGATTCCAGTGTGAGCCCATCTGAACTCACAATGGAGATTTTTAAAATTTCTTCCAGAATTCTAGAACACCCTCAGTTTAACACTATATTTTTTACAGAATTATAGCTTTTGCCATTTCTGAAGTATGCAGGCCAAACTGAGAAGCAAATCAAAGGCTTAGTCTACACTACAAAGTTTTGCCGCCATAGATATGATGGTTAGCAGTGTGAAAAAAATCAACCACTCCTCACCCCCAGCAAATCCCCCAGTACAGATGCAACTATGCTGACAGAAGAGTGCTTTTGTCAGCCTAGCTACTGTTGTTGTGGGAGCTGGTGTAGCTATGCAGGTAGGAAAAGTCTTTTTGCCAGTCAGCATAGTTGCCTCCCCAAACGTCCGCTAATGCTCCCTATTGCAGCCCCAGTCCCGGAGGCCTCCAGACTGCTCTGGAAACCAGCAGGCCGGCCGGGGTTCAGGGCTGCTCCAGGCGCTGGCAGGGGTTCAGGGCTGCACCGGTAGGTCAGGCAGTCAGAAGGGGCAGAGCAGGGCGGGGCCTTGGGCAAAAAAGGCAGGGCAGGGGGCTATCTTCCCTGAATGGGGTGGGGGTGCATGAGCTGCCCAGGTCTATAGTGTAGACAAGCCCGAAGTCTAAGAAAGTTCTGAAGAGTCCAAGTCAATATAACTTGCACCTTTTACCACCCCTCTCCATTTGCATGATACACCAGTTTTTACTTCCTCTAGAGCTTAGACAACCTCTACCTGATTCTACAGTGCTGTGCAGCTGTTTTGTGCTTCACCACCAATTTAATCTGGCCCTCAAGATAATTTAACCAGCCCCAGGAGGATCAGCTCAATGTAAGGGTAATCCTCAGTGGCATAGAGCCAGCATGTATTTGTTCTTCTCTGGTAAGGCCGTGCATTCCCCTCACATAAATGGAAATTTACCAGGCCTGTTTTCATGGATGACAAACAATACCAACTAATGGAAATTACAGAGAACTACATCCTGTGGCTCTCTCATCTAAAGCTCTCTCTCTCTCTCTCTCTCTCTCTCTCTCTCTCTCTGTGGAGTTTGAGTGATGGTGTAATGACTACGGTGCCTTAAATCATCATGACAGTGTTGAACAAGGTTTATGAATGACTACTCAGGAAAACTCTTTCTTTCAATATGGTTCCTGTGACTCAAACTTTTTCATATGCTTTTTTCATCCCTGAGAAGCTCCACCTCTACTTTCAGGAGAAATGGACATGGAATGCTGCAACCTCAGGAAAAGAGGGAAGAGCAAACAAGGGAAGGAGAGAGATATACATACTATTCCATGACCAGAACAATGTCATTTTTGGATTCAAAGGCATCATACAGCTGGATAAGGTTTGTGTGGTTCAACTGGTTCATGACATTGATTTCATTCTTTACTTCTTCCTGTGAAAAGAGTAAGGAATATTATACTTGAGACTTTTATAGCCGACACCTAACAAACTGGGGGGCATGGGCAAATACATCATTCCCACATGCTCACCTGTGCCCACCAACCCCAGGATTCTTCTTTGATGGCTGTTGTGGCGACAGGAATATTCAGACATGTTTAAGGTCAGAAGGGACCATTAGATCATTTGGTCTGACCTCCTGAATAGCACAGGCTATATATGGTGATGTGACATTCAGTGATAATGAGAAGCAGTGAGGAGAGAGAGCTCTTGGCCTTGGTGGCAGCGAGGTCGGACTGATGAGGAAAATGAAGAAAGGCAGGCACTAGTAATGACACAGCTGCCACACAATAATGCCTGCTTGATTTTCCTCATTAAATGAAAGTGGGGGAAGTGCCCTGAGGTTTGCAGAATGGCCAGACAAATCCCTCTCCACTCTTATGCATTGGTGACTGAAGTCCAGAACATTCTTGCTACCAAGTCCAACAAGATGAAAGCAATTAATTGCAGCAGAGTGTGCAGCGCATGCCAAAGAACACATGCAAAGTCAAAAGTTGACAAACATTTTCACTAAGAAAATGTAAAGAAAATTAACAAAGGAGAAAAAAGGGAAGAAATGAAAAGACGTGAGAAAAAGCTGGAAAAGTGAAAATTAAACAATAAAAAGATGAAAAAACTGAAAGGAGGTTGATGAGCTGGTTGCAGTCCTGGAGGAGAAGGGAAAAGAATCTACAAACCAGCTATTACCCAACTGGTCATGCAGTATTGATGGTGTGGGGGCCATGCAGCCAATGCTTACCTTTTCTTTAGCACCTCTGGCTTTTATAATTTTTGCTGCTAACTTGAGACCTGTTGCTTTTTCTTCACATTTGTGCACCTGACCAAATCGCCCTCTAAGGGTGAAAGAAAAAAAGAACCCCCCAGTCACCATATGGTGTTAAAAATGAGATAGGAATCTAGCATGGAGTCTGGATTTTAGACACTTCAGATTATTCTCCATCCAGCATTGGCAAATCCTGATGTACATATCATGCTGCTTTTGAGTCTTTGGAATGCTATTCTATCCCACAAATAACACCTATTACCATACATTTAGGTACATCAAAATCACACTCAGTTTTGATTGCTATTACTCTATCCATTATTTAATTCACTAATATTCACTGATTAATGAAAGCCAGTTTATGACCTGCTTAGTCACATGAGTACTCCCAGTGAAGCCAATGGGACTATTTGTGGTGTGAGTAAGAGGGTCACAATCTTGCCCTAACTACACTATAACCAATCCGTTTAATACATTCTTAGTTTTTTCCTTTTGAAAATTCTCTTAACAAAATGTGAAACATGTTCCTGTTACATCATCTTCAGATACTTCCTCTTATTGGAAGGCAACCTAGATGGGCAGAATAAACTACTGTTCAAGTCCAGCACCTGCTTTTCTAAAAGAATATGGTGAATAGTCACAAACACCGCACTGTCTTTATGGTAGGCTGTAGCGATCTGGTCCACTGCTAAAGGATACGAGAGCATTTTTTCAGTGTAACTACAAAACAGCAGTCCGGACAACGGAGCCTACTAAGCTGTCATTTGGGCACTATCAAAGCTATAATTTTGTTTCCACAAAATGTCATAAAACCAAAATATTTTGCAAAATTTCACAACTGTGTCCCTTCCCTGCCTCCCCTGCCACCTTCTTCCAAGAAAAATGGAATGAGGCTTGGGTCTTGTAGTTCTGGGACTAAAGGAAATAACAGTAATTTTTAAAGCTTCTTACAAACAAGGAAGGAGAGGGGTCAAGAGCCCTACCTGAACTGCCACTGGTATCATGGTCTTCCACAGTGTTCTTGCAAGTGGTGGCCTGCCTGGGAATGCCTAGGATAAAACTCTGTGTTGGAATGCACTATAATTCCCATCTGGCACTGATGCGGCAGCCTCAGGAAATTGTTTACATACCAAATATAAACCGAAGCATGAAGCCACCAAAACCTCCGCAAAAACCCACAAAAATAGCAGCCTGCTGATTTTAGTCCATCTCCAATTTACAATTAGACAGCACTTTTGTGAGCTAGGCTTTAGCAAGGCATGCTGCTTCCACTCAACTGTAACATAACCCTTCATTACAAGGCTATTTGCTATATTTTCCTGGTGGCTCAAGAACACTCATTTTTGTGTTGACAGCATTAGCTCCACTTACCCTCCCAGAACTTCGTTCCGGTTGACTTCATAATAACTGTTGACCACTCCCTTTTTGGCTGAGACAATCCGGTGATCAAATGGCGCTGGAGGAACAGGGCAATCGTCTACAAAAGACAAACCAGAGAGCTGCCATGTTAGTACCAACATGCACCATTTATTACTTACATTAAATCCTGTTTCTTAATAAATAAAATGATCTACGGATTTAATGACCAGGCGGCAAGTTTTACTCACGGGGGTGTCTCTTTAGGACTTAGGGACAAATCTTATTCCCTGAGCATAGCCTGAGTAAATGTGATGTTTGTAAGGGAATTATCCAAGGGACAAGAAGAAAATGAGTCCACCCTTACCGCTATGGCACAGAGTATTCATCAGTGAGACTGCAGTACCTAGGTTTTGGCCAGTGGAGCCTCGTAGAATTGGACCTGGTGGCTATCCTTGCGTTCCACCCCAAAGTCATTCTTCTACGAGCCTGCTGAAAAGGCCACTGTGGAGACATGCAGTCCACAGGTTGCACCTTCCTACAGTGGTTCTGTGGCCTTTGCGGCCTCTGTCCTACACCCGTTTCTGCCTAGGAGAATTTCCTCTTTAGCAAGGCATCATTCATTCTGCTAATGTACTGTCAAATTCTGCACCAACTATATTTGTGCCACCCCACCGAAGACACCCCATCCAGGAGACACCAAGAATTCATGTGTAAGCACACTGGGTGCACAAGCCAGGTGAGGGCATATAGCTGTCCAGAATTACTTCATACCCACAATGGGGCATGAACAAGTAGATTGGGGACATCACCATGTTTTCTCTCACACACTTACTAGTGCCTAGAGGTTACCAATATGGTACCTGCTGCAACTTTTTAAAGGGGTAGTAAGAGCCATTGTTCAGTGTGCTCTCTTCTAGCCCCACCTAGGCGATTTGTCTACCTCTGTAGATTTGTTTACCAATGCAGAATGCCTCTAGCCTCTATCACTTCAACAGTACAGCTTTTCATTCTCCCTTGCATGGCTATTGTTCCTAAAGGCCAGGTTTAGGGCTCATCTACATTAGGGAGTTTGCACTGGCATAGCTACGTAGATGCAAAGCTACCCTGTGGCATCTAGAGGTTCCAACAGTTCAGTGGTAGGCACTGTACGTACACATCATAAGTTCCTGCCCTGAAGAGCTTACAGTCTAAATAGAGAAGGCAGACAGAAGGCTGAAAGGTGAAAGAGAGGCAAAAGGTGAAATCACTTGCTGTAGGTCATAAAACCAGGTCACCTGAGTTGCATTCTAGTGCTCTAGCTACTGCACCATGCAGCCTGACGGATGCAAAAATCCCTATTGTAGACAAGCCCTTAAACCCCTAAATTTGTGTTTAGATTTTTGTGGGGTGATAAGTTTTTCGTTTTATACCCACATTGTTTGTCAATTGATTTATATTCCTCGGAATGACCTTTGGCTGACCAAGGTGACAAACATTTCTACCAAGGGAAAGAAGGGCTAGAATGGTCATGTTTCTATATGATCTCTTTGGATTGGAATGCTAGCTGTCTCGCATGTGGAACTTTTTGAGCAATTTTAAAACCATTCATTACTTCAGTGAAAATGATAAAAAAGAAATCCCATGACAGCATATAGTTGGCAGGAATCCTCTGGTCATTAATGTAAGACTGGATTGTCCTTATTCACAGGGCATGTCCATTTTTCCAGGACACCAGCTATGTACCCAGATTTTTTTAATGTGTTAATAACTTACATGGCCAGTGAGTTAGTTCATGGTCAAGGAACTGCAGAAAGCTAGGGCTCCTGGAATTTTGCCACGTACTTTGGATTCTGCAGGAGCTGAATTGCAGACTTTAAACAGGGGCCTTTGCATGTTACTGGGGCCTATAACATGCAAAGAAGTTCTCTTCCTCTTGAGCAAGGATTTGACCCTGAAGAGCTGCAAACTCCCAGTGTATAATTTAGAACAACATAAGAAAACAGGTTTCCGAGAGAGATTGAAAGATTCCCAAAACATGACCATTTCTGGGCTAAAAACTGTTAACTTCGTAAGTGTTAAGGCCTGAAAGGACCAGTACGAGCCTCTAGTCTGACTTGCGATATCAACTGCTTTCAGCCAGATTTTCCCAAGATACTTTATACTTTCCAACTCTCAGAACAGAATATTCTAAAAACAAAGGTCAGATCAGATCCTCAGCAGATAAAAAAATTAACATAACTCTACTGAAGTAAATGGAGTGACACTGATTTTCATCAACTAGGGCTCTGGTCCCCATGAACAAATGGTTTTGCTCATAGTTACGATACATATGCCTTTTGTTTTTAAGCAAAAGCTATTTCCTACCAATTACAGTCACCAAATCTTCTATAGATGCCTCTGCTTGATTATCACTCTCTGTACCAGTGGAATCAGCTGCC
The DNA here is from genome assembly GCF_016161935.1 of Mauremys reevesii. Lineage (NCBI taxonomy): Eukaryota > Metazoa > Chordata > Testudines > Geoemydidae > Mauremys > Mauremys reevesii. The sequence continues at coordinate 168,579,713 of NC_052624.1, read as the reverse complement.
TTTGGTTTGTCTTGTGGAGTATTTGGTTTAATGGCCTCTTTACGTTTACATTTGTCACCAGCACTCTCTGCGTCTACCCTGCTCTTTTTGTTGTCAGCTTTGATTAGACCTTCATCATTCACTCGACGCTTACTGCTGCCTCTATGCTCAAGCTGGCAGGTCTGCTCAGCATTCTGGGAGAACGTCCCTGATGGTTTGCTTCCTGTGCCTTTTTCACTGCCTTTACACCTGCAAGACAAAGCATTGCATTACATTGGTATAAACTTAAAGCAGAATGAACTTAGAACTAAAGGTGAGAAATTCCAGGGGCAGGCTGCATTTAAATAACATTTATTTATGTTTTGCTTTATTGTGTAAAGTAATAATGGTAACTAACTAGGGTAAGCTTCCTTTTGTAGAATAAAATAAACCTGACAGCGGCAAATTTCCTATTTCTGAAACAATGGCCTGAATTCTGCTGATTTCATATTTGACTATCAACCACATCTTTAAAGTAGTGGGAGAACTCTCTTTGTTTATAAAGGTCCTTGAAAGCTTGAACCACTTATCTCTGAAGGTCTATAAATAATGCAGCACAGAAGAATTACAGTAAACAAGCTTAACAATTTAGTTCCCTGGGCAAGTGTCACAGCTTTATGTTACCACTTGTATTATTAGATATTGCAGTGCAATTCCAAACCAGTACACTCTCTATTCTAACTTTACTTTGCTCACAAGTTACATGGTATGGAACATAAACATGACACAGAAGGGGAGGATGCTTCTTAGAGATGAAGAACTGTTGAATATCCAGCTGCCCTTTCTTTGTTCTAGACCTTCTCTCTGAGCAAATGGCAAACATGTAAGACAGTACTGGTTTTGCCATGTGTGGCAGGTTATCAATTTGGAGACAGAGCCAGTCTGTTAAACCCACTTTCATTTGGATATTGGGCTGGATTTATGGCATAGCTCCCAAATAAATATTGATAATATACTTACTTTATTTAATGCTTGAAATAAATGGCTTTCTGGAATATGGGTCTTTAAGAATAGGCTAATGTACGCTTTGGGTTTTAAATCTTACCTTTGAAGCCGTGCATCTTGTCCCTGGCTTTCTGCTGGACGCTCATCATCCTCTGCCTCATGTTCATTTTGGGATGCAGTTGCTGATTCTTCTTCCTCTTCTCCACAGTGACCAGCATCATCCTCTTCTTCCTCCTCTTGCCTTTCTTCTTCAGGCAATTGCTGTCCACCAGCCCTCTTCACACCTTCCAGGGATTCACTTTCCTTCTTTTCATCTTGCCCTGTTATCCTTTGGCTATTGTCATCAACAGCAACCTCTGCTCCTTGGCTCTTTCTTGCACTAAAGGATGTTTGAACAGAGCTCTTTGTGTGTTCCTTCTGGCTTTTCAAAGCTAAATCCTCTCCCTTGTCCTTTGGCCCTTGAGATTTGGGAGAACTCCTTTGAACCAAAAAAGCACTTGCCTTTTTAGTATTTTCCTTATTGAGCATATGGACCGTTTCTTTGTAAGGGCAGGACTGGTTTTCTTGGTTGGCTCCCTCTGGAAACAATCAGAGAATACCAAGCATATTAACTAAGGACTTGTGTAATTACCATGATTTCCATTACTTACTGAGTAGGCACCTGCTTTTCTCCTCCACTTTCCAAGGTCAATGGAAATGTTTTCTAAGCAATAGTAATGGTCATGAGCTTTCAAGCAAAGTATAGTTTTTTTTAAAAAGACCATTATATAAAGCACCTACAGATTCTTGGCCTTCAGATATAGCCCTTTCAGATATTTTTCTTACTTAAACTCATGGTGAACTAAGTCTAGTTTAATAAAATATTCAAGCAAAAGCACCTTCTTGGAAAGTTTATGACCATGTACAAAGGCAAGGCAACACATAATGCACTAAAGGTAACAGAACCTTCGATATCTAGGTGCCGATTGGGCAACCCTTACTCATGTTGGTGAGCACTTGTTCACAAGATTAGCCTCGATGATTTCAGCCCGACTACTCATATGAGTAAGTAAGGGTTCCACAACTGGGCCCTTAGACACTATGCAGAGTGAAAGCTCTAACCTGTGGAATCGGGTGGTTTCTTCTTTTTTATAGACTTTGTTCCCTTCGCACTTAAACATGACTTCTCCTTTTCTTTCTGATCCCCGATGGCCTGTAGGAATGCAAGCAATACATTAGTCACGGCGCACAGCATTCACATTGCACGGTTATTTGCAAAACTGCATTCTCTCTTTTGAACAAAACCAAACATTTTGCAAGATTTGATTCAAAATCCATCTTTAAATGTTATTGACAGTACTCATGATGTATTCAGTTTTAGGTGCCATCAACCTGATTCTGTTTGTACCAATGTAAATAAGGAGTAACTCCCTGGATTGAAATCAATGGAGTTACACTAATGTAAAACTAGCATAGAAAAAATCAGAATCAAGCCCCATGAGCTGACAAATAATCCACAAGAAAAATAATTTACCAGCTTTTAAAAATTAGGTTGGTTAGTCTAAAACAAAGTTAATATTTATTGTGCTGGTAAAATATTCAGTAATAGTCTTACAATATCTGGTAACTTCTGTAGATGAGAGACACAAGCTTCCAAGCCACACAGAACTCTTCTTCAGCACATCCGAAGAAGAGCTCTGTGTGGCTCGAAAGCTTGCCTCTCACCAACAGAAGTTGGCCCAATAAAAGATATTACCACACCCACCTTGTCTCGCTAGTATCCTTGGACTAACATGGCTATAACTACACTGCATACAACATCTGATAACAGCATTTTTAATAATTTATTGCAAGCTGATAAAACAGTTACCAGGAATCAAAGGATATAAAACCATAATCTTAGCTTTGTAGCCTACTATGTCTATATTCTACAATGCTATACTGACATCTAGAGGACTTTTGTACTGAATAGTCTTCCCATAAAACGTAACTATTATTGTTACATTTATAGCTATTTAATAATATATTTATGGAATTTGTTCATTGTCTTTTTCTTTAAACATTCTTAATGTACTAGTAAAATGGTAACATCATAATCTGTGACATAAATGATTCATCAATATTTCATTTTCCTCTAGCTCCCTCCTAACCTCTTCATAGTAAAAATGAAACATATATATTGTTAATCATAGAAATGGGTCCAAAAGGGTGTAAACAATTAGATACTTCCAAGTAACTTTCAGAAGGATTTCTTCCAGATTAGGTGTTACTCTGACTCTCTCTTTGAATCACCCACTAAAATAGCTTGATACCTATTTCTGCTGAGTATACTGGACCAGGCACCTAAACTTGCTTGCCTTATTCATGCAAGTAATCCTACTGTTTGCTCACGGGAGTAAAATGAGCATGACTTGATACCAGAACTATATACACTCCCTGGCAGCTTCTTTATAGGATTTTTTTTTATATACAAAACTAAATAGAACTATGCAGATAACAGGAACCAAATGAAAACTATATGTACTCTCTAAAGCTACTGTATCCAAAGCGTACTGAATTTGACAGGAAATAAAGAGAAATTAAAAAAAAAGAAATTGTATGAAAGGAGTTGGAAATTTGAGATACGCAGTTTGCATCTACAGCTAGCCTGGCTATTACAAAAAATTCCTATCCATAACAGACAGGGAATCTGTGCTGTAAGAACTGTGACTGACAACTGTGAATACAGTTGTTCCTAGCAGGATTCAAGCTATAACATGAAGAGGGCTTAAATATGAGCACATAACTCCCCTCAAAAAACAAGCTGGAGCCTCATCAGCTAAGATGCAAAATGAACCTAAATCTAAGAATGCTCCATGAATCTAAATTCTGAATTGATCATAAAGAATTGGTCATTGCTTGCTTTGGTTTTCCGCTCTGCAGTGAAAAGTGCTAAAAGAGGCAGGGCAAAACCTTATATCAAGAAGTTAATGCAATTACTAATGCACTCTGATTCCATTCCTAAGTATGCCCTCCTGGCAATGTTGATGAGGACACTGACTATAATAAAATAGTCAGCTGAGCAAATAACCATGCAAGTGGACTCCAAGGACTTTTTATACATGGAGCCAAAATTCATTTCTGCATCCAAAAATAATTGCAGGTATACAGTGCTTTCTCACTAAATATTTTTGCAGTCTGCAGATGTGAAAAATGGAAGGCAGCTTTTGAAAATCTGCCTGGTAGAGATTTGGATGATGCCGAGTATCTGCAACTGCTTGACAGCTCCATAAATCACTACAGTATTTATTCAAACATAGTTTTTGAACGCCCATATTTTAGCAGGGGTTGAGGTGCTCATGCTCATTTAAATGAAAAAGCTAATCCAGCTGGTACAAAATGAAATGGGTTGAAGCATTTACTTGCATCCTTCAGACTCAGTAAGTATCGGTTGTTTATGACCAATAAGTGGCACATGGTCAGGCCACTAGATGAAGTACAATTAATGCCAAGACTGGAAGGATGACAGAGAGTACCCATAGTATATATGGGAACTTGGGCTGTCCACTTGCAGTTTTTGCCATTACAGGTAAATTGTGCCTCTTGTTTGACTTGTCAAATCTTAGCTTAGGGGTAAAAATATGAACTTTCAGTCATCGCTTTTTCTCAAAGGGCCAGATTGTGCCTGGCTCCTGTAGAGCTGGCTGGGACCAGAGGGATTAGACAGAGTGTCCTTCAAAAAGGGTGGACCAGTTAGGGTGGCCAGGTGTCCAGTTTTTGACTGGAAAGTCCGGTTGAAAAGGGGACCTGACAGTGTCCGGTCAGATCTACTGACTGGACACCCAAAGTCCGGTTACTGCAGCTAGAGGAGGCAGGGAGGCGCCAAGTCATCACCCGTGCCAGCCCCTACTCAGCCAGGGCCAGCTCCTACCTGCATCAGGCGGCTGCAGCTCCCAATCCTGGCTTTGCAGGCAACGGGGGGAGAGGCGAAAAGCAATGAGTGATGGAGGGAGGGGGAAAGAGGAGCAAATGGGGGGCAGGGCCTCAGGGGTAAGGGGCAGGGCAGAGACAGGGCCTTGGGGAAAGAGGTGGGGTGGGGCCTCAGGGGTAAGAGGCGGGGCAGGGGAGACTCCAGCAGGTGTGCTCAGTTTTTAAATATTACAAAGTTGGCAGCCCTAGGACTAGTGGCTGTATTCTGTGGGATCTGCAGGAGGCCCTGCACTTTTCTGAGGCACAAGTTCCTATTGGGAGTGTGACTCCTCTGCATTCCAAGGCAAAGCAATGCCTTAACACTCGGATTTTCAAAGGAGAGGGAATTGCAATAGGATCTGAACATCTAACTCTGTTAGTGTCCTTTGAAAATGTCACCCTAAAGGTACAACTAATTCCTCTGCAATACCCAAAATGTAATTGCTACTGTACTGTGGATACCTACGGATCCTATTTGCCCCATGAAATACTGTTCCCTGAGCTGTTAAGGGTGCTTCTAGGGATCCCTTTAATCCAAACCTGAATAGGGAGGTTTTAGCCTTTCATTTGGGTGATTTCTTCTCTCACAATTTCTAAAATTATAGGAAACAATTTTCTTAGTCTTGGGTTTCTACAGTCTAAAGCATCTCAGACTGGCATGGAAATTATGCACACAATTAAAAAAAAAAGTATTTCAGATGCACAACGAGGTTTACAGCATATCCTGTTCCCCCCCATCTACAGGAGGCCAAAGCTTCCAATGCTGTTTTCATTCTTCATCCAGAATTGCCCCAAAAGGAAATATTAAAGGTTACATTTTGTGTGCCTAAAAATATGCACAAGCAAAAGGGTGTGTGCAGGAACAGAAGTTGGGGTTATGGAGTCAAAAAAAAAATTCCAGGCATAAACTTTTGCTTCCAACATCCACCATGTTCAGGCTCCATGTAACACAGACAGAGTAAGAGCATAGGTGATGGCAGCAGCAGCAGAATAACATGGGAGCAGAATAAAGACTCTTTATGAACCTACAGTATGGAATGATGCATAAGACTATTTTCAGAAACTATTCAGAGTTGCTTTAGAAACTCTGTGATGAAAAAAATCGTAGTAATTAGCCGTTAAGCAATCATAAAAGATATAAATATCATGTATTTTAAAGCAATTTCAGATTCAGTCAGAAATTAATGTAATGCTTTTTATGAACATCTGACTCCTTTTTAATGAGCTGTGCTGTACTTAAATTCTTTCTTTATACTGCACCAGGGCTAACTTTGGAATGTTTTTCTATCTAACTTTCAACTTTTTTTATTCACCTAATAAAACCCTTTGATTTTCTTCCCACTGCAGGCAACCTTATAATGAATGACTTCATGAAGCAGCCCTAAGGTTTTAGTTAGATTTCCTTTGTGACTCCATCACATTTCTTCTGATGCCAAAAGGTACTATTTCATTGCTTCAGTTTGATCCCATTCAACAGGTTGCAATATATAGAAATTTGCATAAGCAAAAGTACATTTTCTATTCATTGACTCATAGGCCTATAGACTTTGAGGTCAGAAGGGATGATCATGATCATCCAGTCTGACCTCTTGCATATTGCAGGCCACAGAACCTCACCCACTCACTTCTGTAGTAGGCTCATTACTCAGGCTACGATTTAGTCACAGGTATTTTTAGTGAAAATTATAGACAGGTCACAGGCAATAAACAAAAATTCACGGCTGTGACCTGTCCATGACTTATATTATAACCCCCCCTGACTAAATCTTGAGGAGCCATTGCTGGAGGGGAGCCGGGGGGCAGCTGCTGTGGGGAAGGGAGGCTGGGGGGGGGCAGGGCCAGCAGCACTAGCTGCCGGGGGGCTGCCGAGCAGCAGCTGCTACAGCCGCCTGGGGACTGCTACTGGGGGCTGCGACAGCGGCTGCTCCAGCCACCCCAGGGACTGCTTCTCTGTTGGTCCCCGGGGCCAACCCCACCGGCTGCTGCTCAGGCAGTTCCAGGGCCAGCTGCCCAAGGACCAGTGTTCCCGCTAATTTTTCCCACTCATGTGCAGAATGAATTTTGTTATGTGCAACAATATGGAGGTGATGGGGCTGAGGGGTTCAGAATGTGGGTGGGGGCTCAGAGCTGGGGCAGAGGGTTGGCAGGGGTGTGATGGCTCTGGCTGGGGGTGCGGGCTCTGGGGATAGGGGCTCAGGGCTGGGCCAGAGGATTGGGTGAGGACTCCAGCTGGAGGTGTGGGCTCTGGGGTGGGGGGGATGACGAGCTCATGGCTGGGGCAGTGGGTTAGGATGTGGGATGGGACTGGGGGGAGGGCTCTTGCTGAGTACGGGCTCTGGAGAGGGGCCGGGGATGAGGAGTTTCGGATGCAGGCTGCCCTGGGGCTACAGCAGGGAGAGAGGACTCCCCCTGGGGCTGAGCTGGGGCCGGGGGCGGGGCGCCCCTCCCCTGGTCATGGCAGGTCCCGGCCGGGCAGGTTCCCTGAGCACCTGTGTGGCACTAAATAGGCTGCTGCACAGCTTACAGGGAACTTAGCTGGGGACCACCTGAGCAGCAGCTGGTGGGGCTGGCCCCGGGTACTGCCTGAGCAGCGAGTGACCCATGTCCCATGCTGCAGAGGAAGGAGAAACCCCCCAGGGTCTCTGCCAATCTGATCTGGGGAAAAATTCCTTCTCAACCCCAAATATGGTGATCAAACAGTTAGACCCTGAGTATGCAGGCAAGACCCACCAGCCAGACACCTCAGCCAGACACCTTGGAAAGAATTCTCTATAGTGACTCAGAGTTCTACCCATATAGTGTCCCATCTCCAACTGTTGGAGATACTTCCTAATAACAGTAACGGATAGACGTCATTAGTGTCTGTATTAGGGACGTCCAAGGTAGTTTACATAGATTGATTAGGATTGGATATCCAGCTTTTATGTAAGAGCTGAACATTATCCATGAATAGACATGACTGAGTTACTTGATCTGCGTGATGACATTGAGTACTTGAGCAAGTTGTTATCACCCAGTATTATGTCATGGACTTTGCTACATAAGCATCGGTATGTAGGCTCTCTACATGTACATAATTCTATATGTAACAACTTGTTGTATGGGACTGAATCCTCAATATACTAACTTTTGGAATCAGAACATATGTGATGCCTTCTTTTCCTGAGAAAGTATTTGGCTCCATAACTCTCTACCTATCCTGGAACAGCTGGAATCCACTCTCTCCACTTCCATTTCTCTCCTCAAAGCACTTTTTGTCTGCAAAGACAGGCAGTGTTAAATGACCAGTGAATGAAATTCTGATACTTATTATATACATGAAACAAAACACACACACCCACACTCCACTGTCATATGGTGAATCTGCTTCCATGTCTGATAGCACTCAGTGTAACTGAATAATTATTTATAACTTGTCTACCGATGCAGTAAGCACCTAGATGCAGAAATCTTCTCTCTTCCACGTTCTTTACAGTGCTGACAGCACTCTAAAATAAATACTTATTCTGTATATGCTAATTTCAAGTCATAACATCTATTCAGTCACATCGAAGAATGTAAAGTATGATTCCATACTAGGATATACATGAGAATGCATATGTGGCCAACAGCCCTGAAATAACTTGGCAATAACTAACAGAATTTACTAGGCAGATATTGCTGCAAGGAAATTTGCATCAAGCCACCCATCACATACCAGGAAATCTTTGAATGCACTTCACTGTATTCAAGCTTAAAGAACAAAAAATCAAGAGGACAGAAACATCAAATATATATGAGTAAACAAATATATTGCTGTCCGTCAAGACTAAAATGATGATCCTCACTTGTTATTAAAGATATTAGTTCAGCAGTTCAGTGCACTTCTAATACTGTTACAGTAAAACCACAGTTGGAACCATGCCTAAATATAGCCCCAATAACTCAAGAAGGAGGGTTGCAATCAGGATGGGAGATCAAAGACAGCCTAAAGGAAAATGAGGGCTCTTAGTAAATTTTTCAACATGCAAAGCTAACAGTTGGCTCTAAAATACTGTATGTAATGTCTATTTTACTGTGACAATCTAATTTAGAAACATGCAGGGTGGAATTGGCACTTTGCAAGACAGCTCTCATAAAGGGCAGTGGATAGCTACACTGCCCCAGGGGCAGGGTTGGGACCAAATTATGACTGAGAGTCACAATTCAGTCATGACTTTCCCTTTGCTCCGACTGGAAAAAAGCGGAACCAGCCTTTTTCTTCCACAGCTTACCTCTGCCAATGCACAGGCTCAGCTGTATTGGGTGATGAGTGAAGCCAAGGCTCTGTCCACTTCCTGCTCCTGCCTGCCCACTTCCCATCCACCTGTATGGGACAGGGAGGAGCGATCCAGTGGCAACTGCTCTTCTACCTTCCCTTCCCTCCTCCGCTAGGGAGGATCTCTAGCAAAGTGAGTAGCCTGCATATGGGAGTAAGGGGGTTCTTTATGCCCTCTTAGGCATCCGGGCTCACAGTCTGAGTCTGTAGTCTGTAACATGCACTCTGATATATTAAAAGAAGCACAACACAACTTGTTTGTAGTAATAATAATAATGATGAGGAACTGCTTTTAAACATTGTGATATTCACCATGAACACTAGTCACTACCATTTCAGAGAGCAGTCATCTGTAGGTGGATTTTAAAAGTAGTTGATGAAGATACTTCCAATGGCTCTGGAGTGCACGCAATAGTACAGAAACAGCAGCCACAGGAATCAGTGGATACTGACCTTTGCTATGACCAGAGTATTAACCATGTGTAACCCTTGCCTATGTCAGGTGACTGGGACTAGGAAATAAAATCAATCTATTACCATCATTTCTACATGTCAGACCTTTATTACAAACACCTTGCTATATCGCTATTTACATGGGCCTACCAGCTGCATGTGCACCTAAATCACATCATGAAGAACTTGCTCTGTACAACTACAAAACCAACTACAAAACCAGTTTCTGTACCAACTACAAAACCAGTTTCTCCTCTCTTGGTTTTCACACCTCAGCTGCTAGAAGAGGGCCTCATCCTCCCTGATTGAACTAACCTCGTTATCTCTAGCCTGCTTCTTGCTTGCTTATATATACCTGCCCCTGGAAATTTCCACTACATGCATCCGACAAAGTGGGTATTCACCCACGAAAGCTCATGCTCCAAAACGTCTGTTAGTCTATAAGGTGCCACAAGACTCTTTGCTGCTTTTACAGATCCAGACTAACACGGCTACCCCTCTGATACTTGCTCTGTACAGTACTCCAGAATTCTCTACAAAAGGGTTTATTTCCCCCTGTGGACTGCAACTTTGTCACAGCTTATGTTGGAGAGGATGGAGGAGAAGAGATCCATCTTGAAAGCCAAGCAATAGTGGCCATTTTCTTACTATAGTATAAAAAACATTGAGTTTCCTCTGTCAGACCGCTTCAGGCAATCTTTTGCTACAAGAGCAATTAAGCAGCTGGCCTTGTTAGAAGACATTCCTCAGCTTTACTGATTCATCTGAGTCAAGCATGCATTGTCGTGCATGGCAGGTATGTCCAGATTTCTTCATGGGCTGTTTTAGGAGAAAGCTTGCTGTAGGGACTTTTCCAAATGGTTACAGACTTCAAAACCATCCCCTACATCTTTGATGATTCCCTTTTAATTGGATTTCCACACACAGGCTGGCTTCCTAATAACACACTTTATTTTATAAGCAAAGGGTTTTTTGTTTGTTTATTTCTTTTTAAAGATCTGGGATTTCTTTATTTTCCCTATGTAGGCACACTTTTTCCGGCAGCACTTCACCATGGGGGCAACAGAACTCTGAATGGAATGTGCTTGGAATGGCCCCAGGGTCCACTAGGGCTGCTGCACAGCCAGTCTTTGCTCCTCATGAGTAGTGTGTTTGTGCAGGACGAAGGATGTTGCCAGAATGACAGCAAATTAATTTAACTCAAAGAAACTACTCTTGTCACTGAAAGCCAGCATGGTAGAGACCCAGCAATGAAGTGAAATTGCATTGACAATCCAAAGGAAGATGGACATATTGAACAAAACATTCAAATGTATTATACGTTACACTTACATAACTAGCTCACTCCCAGGTGGGCTGTCACCTGAGAACTGGTTAATTTCTAAAAGCTGGTGGCCTACTAAAGGAGGATTTCCCACACCTGTGAGGGGGGAACAGATCAGGACTCTTGCCTAGCCCAAGTCCATCCTGCCCCTACCTCCTCACTTCCAGGAGCCCTCTCTTTCCCACCTGCCCACGCTCCTGACATAACCTGTCTCCTTTCATCACCAGTTCCCAGCTGCTTCTTATCTCAGAAGGTCATTCTAGGCTTGAGGAAGAGTCATAATGGACCCCCAAAATGGTGTCCATTTTCTTAATATGCTGTAAATTATTGCATAGCAATGCATCACAAAAACCTAGGGAAATTAGCTCATGATCTATCTCTTCTCACATGAAAGACCAGCTTACTCATTCTCAGTGTGTTGCATGGAGAAACTGTTAGGAGCCACACATTATCCTCCCACCAACCTGCAGAGATTCAGCAGAAAAATTAATACAGCCTGGGTCTGTATTAAATTTCCCACAGAGCCATTTTCTATGCTGAGAAGACTTTAAGGGGGGATTCTGAGGATGGCCTCAGGACATGGAGTCCAGCAATGTCACCGGGGGCCTTGAAGCTGGTGTGGAGACACAGCCAGATCTGAAACTTGTGGCTTGTATCCTCTTACTTTTGTGGTGGAAAAAAGGGGTCATCTCCGACCCTGAAGGAAGAGTTTTGAGGAAACTCCAAGAAGTTCCCCTTATGGAGTTTTCATTCCCCTAGTCTGCTTCCATGCAAAGGAATAACTTGCTTGTGTCTATAACTAAGTTGTCTATTTTCCTGTCCAAGGATCTTCCAGTCAGTCATTTGTTCTGTTCAAGATAATTCTTCCCCTCTGCTCAAAGAGTAGAGAGATATATCTATTTTTTCTACAAGTAATTTCAGCCAGTCAGGACATGACTTAAATTAGATGATGAATGACAAGAGAAGTGTTTTTATCTAGATATGTTGTGAAAAATAAAGCATAACCCATAGCATTGGTGATATTTCTTTGCTCATTTTTCTCCTATAATTTTTATCACTCTGTTTCTTTAGGTTCCTACATGGCCCCATCAGTGCAACATCCAAGTTCTTTTCCTTTCCATTTCATTTACAATCATAGACCTAGACTAGAAATAGTTCTTGTAGACGAGCCCTTTGTCGCTCACGGTACAAATCAGCCGAAGACCTCTTACTTTGCAAAACCCAGTGTCCTTTTATTTCCCTGTGTTCGTTCCCGCCACCATCGATATACAACTCTGTACAATTCAATAGGAGTTAGGTAGCCACCCGGGACACAGCTAGTTCCTGTTGCTAGCTAGGAGCAGCAACTCCTTACTCCTCCTGTCCCCCTCCTTTCCACTTCCTTCCTGCCTGCTAGCTTTATAGGCCTTCTCCCCAGCAGGCTCACAGGTGATTGCTCTCAGGCTCCTTCAATGAGCCACACCCGGACAGCTCCAATCATTTCCCCTTGATGGGAGCTGCGCTAGCAGGTTCTGAGCTAACAGGGGCTGGTTCAGTGCCTCTTAGGCCAGCACCCTGTTACAGTCCTACAATATGTATCTAATTATGTCTGAGTTCTGCTGACTTTTTTCTCCTCTTATATGCTTCAGCCTTATCCCTATTGACAAACACAGTGGCACAGCTCAGCAGCCCCACTATAAAGCCATTAATTCACTTTCACCATTACATTCATTTTTTCACAAGCCAATATGTTTCCTAACAAATTCATGGTAACTAGAACCTTGGGTTCCCTGCCCAAAGTTCACTTTGCAGTGGGTTCTCTGCTTTCATCTATCAGACTGGGCTCACACATGTAGAAGGTTAAAAAGGTCTGGATTCAAAATGAACCTGGTTGTCTCAATACTTGGACGTCACTGCAGCCCCCAGTGTGGTTTGGGTTCCCAGGGGTTTCTAAATGTTTATTCCGGTTCATGGTGGTTCAGTGGGAGCAGAAGTAAATTTAGCAGCCATTTTGGAAGAGGAAAAAGGTCTGAGGACCATGAAAAAATGATATATTGCCCTTGTAAAACAATGTTCAGCCTGTTTGAGAATGAGTGGCTTCTGGCCTGTTAGTTCATATAAGATTTGCCTTTCTTGGTCCAATTCCCAGTACAGCCTGCCTAATCTGGACTATTCAGAGCTGATGAAGACCAGGCTAAAGAGACACCTCATTACTGCCACTCACCTGGCTGCTCTGACTAGTCCTTCATTTAGGGGAAACTGCAGGGTCTCTACAGTACACAAGCCCTCTGCCAAGGGCTGAATTTCACTTGGAATGCATATAATATCTCTGTTGCTATACCACAGATATCTTTATAAGGCAAAACAGTGGGCATGTGTGAGTGTAAGGAGTTATCTAATCCCCCATCCCACCACCCCGCTTTTTTGGAAAATCTTCTCTTTGTTTTTGCAAGAACATTTTAAGACCTAACTTGTGCATCCATCCTGCAGCAAACACACTGTTGCCCTCCCTAGGGAAGAGGAGATTCTATTTGCCCCCAAAATCAATAATTGGCAGCCCTAAAGCAACAGGCTCAGCAGAAGAAATGTACAAACCCAGCTGAAGGATCTTTTACTAAGTCCCACTATACTTAGCAGAGAGCTAAATTAAAAGTCTGGGATGAACATATGTGTATTAAATTCTGCTACTGTTCACTGGGTTGTTTGATAATTTCACATGATGGTCTTTTTATAATAAATCATGCACATGCACAGAATAAGGTAACAACAAGCCAATATATATATATAAAAAACAACCAAAATATTAAATGTAATAATATCATCAGGGCAAATCCAGAAGTGCTTACTCAGTCCTTACTCTAGTCCAGGGGTCGGCAACCTCTGGCACGCAGCTCATCAGGGTAAGCACCCTGGCGGGCCAGGCCAGTTTGTTTACCTGCCGTGTCAGCAGGTTCAGCCGATCATGGCTCCCACTGGCTGTGATTCGCTGCTCCAGGCCAATGGGAGCAGCGGGAAGTGGCGCGGGCTGAGGGATGTGCTGTCCCCATTGACCTGGAGCGGCGAACCGCGGCCAGTGGGAGCCGTGATCGGCCGAACTGCCGATGCGGCAGGTAAACAAACTGGCCCAGCCCACCCTGGCGAGCTGCGTGCCAGAGGTTGCCGACCCCTGCTCTAGACAAACCCCTATGGATGCCAATTAACGTCAGTGAGTCAGTCTGAAGACTAAGTGTGGGAGCGAGGGAAGGAGGTGGTGCTTGGTGAACAGGGAGAGCCTGATGGGACAAAAAGTTATTTGACTTTTTGCTCCTTCCCATTCTGGCAAGGGGGAGTGCTGCTGACTGATATTGGGGAAACAGTGCAGCTGTGAGCTGGGGATGACGCTCATTGAGAACGCTTTGTTGGAGCAGGATTAGAATGTCTTCCAAGCAGGGGCTTCTCTTAAATATTTGGAAGTGAAATAGTGATGGTGGGGTGGTCTTACCCCTCTGCCTCCCCCTAGTCTCTTTCCTCTGGTTATGGTGGGGCAAGTGAAACAGAAACCTCTGCCTGAGAGAGTGTGACAAAAGTCTGAGTAAAGGCTCCAGGACTTAGTTTATTATGAATTTTCAATGTTCCTAAAATATCCATCCACTTATTTCCAAATTTCAGCCTGTCCTTGTGACATCTTCTGAGTGTCTCACCAGCAACTTCAACTTAGCATGGCCAAAACAGAACTCTTATCTTTCCTTCCAAGCTTCTTGCGCATCCGCCCTGTTCCTCAGGCCTCTAGCCGGGGAGGTTATCTTTGACTCCTCCCTCTCTCTTGCCCCACACACCCAGACAGCGTCCAAATACCTCCACTCCTCTGCCAAAACATTTTAAGAGCCCAAGCTTTTTTCCTTTCTCTCCACACAGCTAATGCTCTTATTCAGGCCCTCATAATCTCCTCCTTTCTGTTGTCCCTAACACACTCCTTGCCCCATCCACTCCACTGAAACCTTGCTGTTGGCACATCTTCCTAGTCCTCATTCTGACCACATTACTCTGCTCATTCGATTCCTTTACTGGCTCCCCCATCTTACTGCATCCAATTCAAGCTTCTTTTCCACCCCTTCCAGGCCTTTAGCAACTCTTCCTCTCTCTACGTGTCCTCCCTCCTCTCTTTGTGTCTTTCTGTCTCATTTTGCTCAACCTGCCAAGGATGCCAGTCTCACTTGCCCATTTGTCATCTTCTCTCACACCCATTTCTGGGTCATCTTCCACACTCTCCCTTATGCCTGGCATGCTTCCCTGAATTCATCAATAAAGGCTACTATTCTCTCAACGTTTGTCTTACTCTATATTTCTACAGCACCATGGAGCCCTGATTCTGACTGGGCCCTAGGGGTGTTACCACACTTCATTAGCATCATGGGGCTGATTCTGTTCTTACTTACAACAATGTTACACAAGTGTGTAATTCCACTGGCATCTATGCAGTTTTACTTTTGGTTTACACCAGTATGAGGACAATCAGGTCCCATGTGTCTAGCTTTGTATCACAGTGTTTTACACATTAAAAAAAAGTTACAAATAAAAACTTGGATACTATAAATAAGTAACATTTTTTCCACCCAACCAGCGTACATCTCATTAATGAAGGTGACAATACCAAGGTGAAAGCCTTTTTTGTTTATTAGAATTTATTTAATGAGACCAGTCCAATCTGACAGTCAAAAAGATCCTGCCTGTAAAAATATCATTTGTCGTTTCATTATTTTATACAGCAGTAGTTTTTCCATCCAGTTATGGATGTTCTCTGAAAACAAGTTTGCACAATGACACCG
Organism: Mauremys reevesii; assembly: GCF_016161935.1. NCBI lineage: Eukaryota > Metazoa > Chordata > Testudines > Geoemydidae > Mauremys > Mauremys reevesii. The sequence goes on along the minus strand of NC_052624.1, from coordinate 168,563,965 downwards.
GGGAGAATTGGACTAATTGACTGGAAGAAAGAGCTTTATGAGCTGTTTCTGTTGCCCTTCAGACTCCATTAGCCTCTACTAAGTTACATACATTGGCTCCAGCACTACTTATTTAACTAGGAAGTAGAGCTGTTGAAAGATAGCTAGGCATCTGGTTAGCCACTCAGGGAACATTCTGAAGTAATATGGGGTACTTCTCAATACAAACAGCACCACATCCTGTTAATAACTTCACGCATTTTTTCCCTTTGTTAAAAAGCTTGTGATATTGAAGAATGGGACTTCTAATGTATGAAACCCTAAAAAGTTTACACCTTTAAACAAAATGAAAAATAAAGCAGCAAAGGATTTGGGAACACCCATTTTAATTCATTGTAATTAATGTTAATGTTGAAAATAACTTGTCAAAACAATTTTATAAATCATCTAAACTTAAGAGGCTAATATCAGTGTTACCAGATCTAAGCACAATGAAACAAGCTTACAGGAGTGAACCAAAGCCCATTATTGTTAATGGAAGTTGTTTCATAGATTCCAACGGGTTTTAGATCAGGTTAATGGAAAACCTAGCAAAGCTCCTTTTCTAGTGAAGAGGAGTAAAAAGTTTTATTTCAGGGGATTTTTTGCAAACTGAAGTTCCAGTTACAGTGAACCTAACCTTCTTAGGGCCAAGACCTGGAATTCTTACTCAGGTAAAACTCCCCAGAAGTCAGCAGGAGTGTATAAGTATTGCACCAAAATACATGTAATGAAGTGACTTATATAGGACTGATCCCAAGCCCACTGAAGCAAGTGAGAATTTTTCCATCAACTTCAATGAACTTTGAATCAGGCCACATACGATCTTCACTGAACTTCTTTTCCCAAATACTTATAAACTCAGAGAATATCATAGCAAAATCCATGGCCAGATCCTGCTCCCAGTGAAGTCAATATCAAGTTTGTACTGACTTCAACGGGAACAGAATTGGGCCCCTAACTACACCTCTACCTCGCTATAACGCTGTCCTTGGGAGCCAAAAAATCTTACCGCGTTATATGTGAAACCGCGTTATATCGAACTTGCTTTGATCCGCCAGAGAGCGCAGCCCTGCCCTGCCCCCCCCCGAGTACTGCTTTACCACGTTATATCCAAATTCGTGTTATATCAGGTGGCGTTATATTGAGGTAGCGGTGTATGTTTTCTAACACAAGGAAACTGTAAATCAGTAGTACTCAAACTTCTGTACTGGTGATCCCTTTCACAAAGCAAACCTCTGAGTGTGACCCCTCCCCCCGGCCTTATAAATTAAAAAAAACGTGTTTATATATTTAACACCATTATAAATGCTGGGTGCAAAGTGGGATTTGGGGTGAAGGCTGACAGCTCACGGCTCCCCCCATGTAATAACCTCGTGACCCCCGGAGGGGTCCCGACCCCCAGTTTGAGAACCCCTGCTGTAAATAGAGCATTACAGAAAATGACCGCAGTTACCATCGACTAGATTTTCTGACTCATTTTCATTAAAAGTTGCTCAGTTTGGTCTAATACAGTTCAATATTAAAGCATACAGGTTTGGTTGTGTTAAGGTTAAACGAATTAAAATACTGAGCACAAAGCAAAATACAACCATACAATTTAATGGTCCTCAGCAAAATGAAAAGCAAACCTGGGCTCACCTTTTCGTTTCTGTTGCTGGACGTGCCCGTATCCCTTTTGTCTGAGAAAGTCTGCACTCTGGAATTGTTTCCAACCTTATATTTCTTTAAGTAACTGCCAACCTTGACAAGCTTAGGAGGAGCTTTGTTTTTGAGAATTAAATCAGTGATTTTACACATTTTAAACTTCTTAGCCACATACCCTATAAGCTCCTGTAACCCCAGCACTATTTGTTCCATTCCATCTAATCTTTTAGCTTGCTGCTCTGCACTCTTGTTCATGTCAGAAAGGGTACTGGTCATTTCTATGCACAGCCCCTTCATTTCAGACTTATTTAGCTTTTCACTTGTTTCTGTGGTGGGTCCAGGTTCAGTTGCTTTTGCCTTTAACATCTCTATATCTTTTTCAATGCAACACATTTCCTGGGAAACACTGTTTAGCGTCTGAAGGACATTGTCCTGCACAGTCAACAACTTATCTATTTTCTGATCAAGGGAGGCAAACTTCACATCCAAGGTGTTAAAACTTTCAGAGGAGCTGACATGTTTGCTTGCAGCAAAAAGAATTTGGGTGGTTTCCACTTCATTAGCAAGCCCCTGGTTTTGTAAAGCACTCGGATCAAATATTTTGACCAAGGAGTTTACCCTGGATGTAGCAGAATTCGTCCTACTGGAGGTGGTCATTTTGCTGGTTTAGTTAGGAGAAGAAAATACTCTGATGGTCAGCTGTTTAAGGCCAATTATCTGCTCAGAAAGCTCCACATCCAGTCTTCTCAAACACAAAACCTGGGTTTGGCAAATCAGGCTCGAGCTATTTGAAAACCATCCAAATACATTTGACTATCACAAAGCAATGAGACAGCTGACTTACTTAGAAAGGAAAACACTCCTATTCATTTTTTTTACTTGTTTTAAAGTGAAATGGATATAGAGACAGACATTTGCTGAGCAACCTAAATGCACTCTGCTCAGTGACGTAAACCTGTGGGGAGGAGAGAGAGAACTATTTGCACTTAAATGGAATTTGACAGTGTAAAGGCTACAAGATATCTGAGAAGCCACTATGGGTAAAGACACTGTAGCAGTAATGTTATTGCTTGTCAGAAACATGCATCTAGTATGCAATGTGATCTCTGTCCTGAAGAGAATAGGGGCCTTTAAGGGGAAGCTAAATTTGGGCTCTTGAAATTTTTACAGCTTAATGTAAATTGTTCGGATTCAAACCTGCAGTTGCTTGAGAAACCTCTTATCAAAGGCGGCATTAAAGAGCAAGAGAGAGAGAGAGATGTGATATACAAATAATACATAAGAGAAAGTGAGAGAGACACTGGTATACATACACTATAGAAAGCCACAGCCTTTTTCTTTAAACTGGGCAATGATCACAACCAATCAGACATAGGCAATCCAAAGTCTAAAGAGTCTTTTTCCCCATAACCAGAGCTTTAGTTTAATCCTGTGTGTTATCCAATGTAGTTAAATTTAACACCAATGAAGCCTCTTATTACTTACAAAGATCTGACTACAAAATTCAGAAAATGACATTCACTAGCAATGATTGCTAGTTCCATTCTTTTTATTGCCTACCTGTAAACGGCTCCCTTAAAACCAGTCATTATATTACTATCACAAATGTTTTCCTGAGGGCTTTCACTTTTCTTAAAGTCAGTGTAGGGTCTAGAGGAAGAATCCCATAACTGGGAGTCTGGAATTCAGCTATGCATATTGGCTAGAGGAATTAACCCAGAACTGGGGTTCCACTCCCAGTTTAGCTACACTACTAATGTGAAGTCAGAGGGACTTTGGAGGCAGCAAGGGGTCTGTCCACATCAATCAACTTGCAGGATCTAAGCCTTATTTTGTGATGTGGGTAAATCATTTCCTTTCCCTGCCTCAGTTTCCACATATGTTAAATGGGGATGGTGGGGAATAATTAGTTAGCATGCGCAGAGAGTTTTATACATATAAAGTGCTAAGTATTTTAAACTTACTTTGTTTTCTGCCTGTAGTGTTTAAAATGTTCTCCATTTTAATTGCATAAGCTCGCTCTCATAACCACTCACAAATGGATTTTTAAAAGCTTTCCACTGAAACCTATTTTAATTTAAGAATGAATGTACACTTAGTGTTGATAATGCACTGAAAACTGATTTAGGAGCTTTTACTTGTTTTCCGGTTATCATGGGTTTTTATATTAGCCCCCTCGTGACAGCAGCTTGTCACCCTGACTGAAACCTGAAGTGAGCAGGCATGACCCTGAAACTTGTATTAAGATCTCCTCTTTACACAGCAGATGATATTGAGAGATTGCAATCATATCTTATGGTTAACAGTACCTCCTCTGCATTGATTTAAAAGCAGGCAAGTGGATGGAAAAAGAGAGTGTTTAGGGATCCCTATTTCATGGAAAGAATAATACACCAGGCATCACTAAAAAGAATGCTGAAACAAAGAGCATCATGGAGATTCCAGTAAAGAACAGTTATGTTTAAGGCCCCTAGTGTTCTTCCATTCATCTCTGCTAGAAACATAAACTAAATTCTCTTGACAGTTACACATCTGCAGAAGCCCCTGCTAGTTACAAAATTCCAGCAGAGGTGTTTGCACCATCTGCAAAATGGCCAGATTTGCAGAGCCATTCATCACAGCTGAAATGTCTGTGCAGAGGTTCACAATTCTAACTTTGGAGCTTTTTCCTTCTGCACACAAAAGACCAATGGTTCATTATATGTCATCACCCATCCAGCCAGGACGACTGTGGTGGATGTCTCAGTCAAAGCATGTCAGTCATGAGGTTCTTCTTTAAAATGGATGTTCTTTTGCGGGAGCAGGGAAATGATAAAAAGAGGGGTCAGCTACACTGATAGTAATTCTAAAGTCTAACCTATACACTAAGCCACACGTACTAAACATTTAAATCTCTCATAACACTTACCCAGGGAAATGTCATGAGAAATACATCAAAACGGTCATTTACTGAGTACTGTAATAAAATCAGCTTAGTATGTATGTTTCAAAGTTTAGCAGCACAAACACACTAATAAGCCTATATGATGAACTTTTATAAATGTTAAGCTCCTGGGGACAGGGACACTATTTTCCTTTACAGCACTATTATATGGATTATTATTGTAATTCTATCACCAAAAATTAGAAAGGTTTTCCCATCAATGCACTCTATTAATAGAAGAAGAAGAATACCTAGCTCTTATATAGCACTTTTCATCAGCAGTTCTCAAAGTGCTTTACAAGCTCTTTCTTAATATAATCCTATTACTCCTAGCTATGCCTCACTTTATTACGATACATAATGAATTTCCATCCTGGGTGTTTACATCCTTCAGTATTTGTTTCACCCTGCACCCTGAGTCTTGCTTAGCCATTCAATGCACATTTAATTCTTTCATTCTGTTCTCATAAACCAATCCTTACAATCAACACATCGCCATCCTCCGGTATTTTGGTCACTCTTACCTAACCTGCAACCAATTGTCAATATCCTTCTGGTAATGAGATGCCCAGAACTGAATGCAATGTTCCAGAGTCATATAGAGAAGGGCCTCCCTGTCCTGAGAAGTAATGCACCAATGGATGCAGCCCAAAATTGCAGTGATCTTTTTTAAATCAACCTAACGTGGCTAAATTAGACCTAACCCCGTAGTGTAGACCAGGCCCTTGTTGCTACCCTAACACATTGCACTATAAGTCCTAAGTCTCTTTCAGCATTGCTGCTTTTTGGATTTCTCCTTCCCATTAAATATTGGTTAAAAAAAACTAGCTTTAAAAAAAGAGACAATTTTTTTCCTCTTATTTACACCTGTTTTCATCCAAAATAACCCCAATAACTGTTGTCTTCCAGACTGCAAGCAAAGAGCAGAATTTGACTCATGATCACCTTTTTTTCTCCGATTTCATAAACTCGGGTTTAATGATATGACATGTTTAAATTTTCAGCATTGTGAAATTTCAATAAACATTTTCAATAAAATGTTGCATGTTGATGAAAAAAATGGCAAAACCAAATCTTTTTGCCATCTTTTCATCAGCTCTAGGTGATACTGTGATCCAGTGAAAAAAAGCATATACATTTGCTCAGTAGACAAGTTTCTAACCAGCCTATAAGAGATTAACTATTTCAACTTCAGGGGCGAGATAGCTCAGTGGTTTGAGCATTGGCCTACTCAACCCAGAGTTCTATGTTCAATCCTTGAAGGGGCCACTTAGGGATCTGGGGCAAAATCAGTACTTGGTCCTGCTAGTGAAGGTACAGGGCTGGACTCAATGACCCTTCAGGGTCCCTTCCAGCTCTATGAGATAGGTACCTTTGGCAGTGGTTGTGTTTTATGGATGATGAAACAAAGAAACTCACCCATATGAACATCATGTAAAGAGAAACCCTTCTGCAGGTTTTGAGCAAGCCACCATTTCCCATATGTTTTATATTATAGCTCAGAATATTAACACTCAGCCACCACACCATACAGGTGACAGTGTTGGCATGAAGGCTAGTGAACATTGGGAGATTTTCCACAGAATAATAGAAACGCCTATGCTAAATAACTTAGTGTTAATTAACTGTGAACATTCACACTATTTAACAGTCCTCTAAAAATATTTTTATTTCTTATCTGTATTTGGTGGTCTACTGATGCTGCATTCTTTCCAAGGACTTTTATGTATTAGAAGTTTACCTCCAAGATACCCCTGCATTTCCTCCCATCTTTGTTTCTGCACTGACACAAAGGACCTTTTACGAAGGGGTCAAAACTGGCTTTAAACTTGCATATATAATTTTGCAGGTGAGTAGAAAAGTCTCATACAAATTTTAGAAGAAATATAAAAAACTCATATGGAGTTGGGAATGGAGAGGGGGTTTTCCCTCCTCCTTTTTTTTACAGTACAAAAGTACTTGTAACTTTCTGGTTAGAAAGCTAGAGTTATGATTTTGTTCACGCCCTTGAACTCACTCAAACTCCTGTCAAAGTTATGTTCTCAGTTCATTTCTATGGAAATTTTGTGGCTATTATTTTGGAAAAATTAGTCAACATGATTCAATATGCCACAGCAGGTCTGGTTATCGATGTATCCATCTGCTTCTAAACATTCAATCTCAGGTTCAGAGATGCTTCATCCCAACTCTGATGGGGTCTGATCCAAAGCCAGTTGAACACAATGGGAGTCTTTTTTATTGAGTTCAATGGGATTTTGATCAGGCTCAAAGTAGTTAGAAAAATACTGTTATCCCAGTAAATCCTGAGAATGTACAAGAGTTACCAGTCAGTAAAATGGAAAAATATCTACTCTTTGTATTTCTATTATGAAGATCTATCCGCAAGTAGAAAGCTAGAGAACAGTTTTTTCTTAACAAGCCATTCACTTCATCTTCAGTGATTGCCTAGCCCCTTGGTGGTGCTACTAAGATGCCAACTTCCTGGCATTATCTTATTTTCTTCTGAAGGAACTATTCGTAAGGGGGTTTCCCTCCTTCTTTCCCCCCTCTCCACGTCCTTTCAGTTTTGTTATTTCATATTTCCTATTCATTACAAGCCTAGACAGAGCAGCACATAAATTTATGGCTTCTGGCACCAAACATCATAAACAAGAGCTCAAGTGGAAATGTTTGAGTAATAGAATCTGAGTCCAATTTTCTCTGGCTGTAAGCCAAGTGTTGGGTTATACTATAATTCATGAAAGACTAGTGTCTCTATATTTTATCATATATAGAACAAAATGCCTTGTCATCAATACCAAATTGTTTTACACAATGTGTCTCCAAAGTTTCCATATGCAGCACAATATCTTACTGTTCTCTTTCCTTTTTTTTTTTTAAGAGAGGATTTATTTTTTCCCACCCTCCCCAAACAAAACACCAACAACTGCCACTCATGAGTTTGTAGCACGTGCATGGTGCACACCGCACATTCCAGTCATTGCTTAGTCATCTGTGCAAGCAACACAAATCCTTATGACATTTCTGTTTCTAAGTTCTGGCATGGATCAGTTTTGGAGGGGTGTATATTAAGAAAAATAACGCAAGATCAAGTAGCTTTGGCTTACCAGCTACAGGCCACTGTGACCTCCACCTTCCACACCTCAGAAAGAAGCAGCAGCAGAAAACCTCACGTGTGTAGACAGGCATTATTTTGTGAAACTCACACTGTAGGTAGATAGGGCCTGATCCTACTCCCATTGACTTCAGTAGCAGGAGATCAGGTTTAGAGTTCGCAGTTACTACCAAGATTAGTAGGGAGAACCCTAGTGGAAAATATGCACCTTTTAAGGAGCAAAAAGACACAGCACAGGAGCTAAAGTTTCTGAACTAGTATAACGCATATAATAGCTTTGGTTGGTTGTAGTACATATAGTGTGCATTTAGATACATATGCACATACGTATATTACTATTTGCTAGAGCAGGTCAAAATTTTCCAAATATTCATTTTTAATGACAAAAATGAAAATGTGATTTATATTTTTAAGGATTCATATTACGCTCTTCATAATCCTGCCCTCATATACAATTCTATTCTCTGCTGACTTCCCCTTACTCTTCCCAAATCTTCCATCTTACTGCTCTTTTAGTCTCATTGTCCCAGTGTCAGTTCTGTGCCTTTTATCATGCTGCCCTATATACCTGGAAGAGTATTCCTCTTCTCTCTTTAAAATCCAATAATTTCAGCAATCCCTTCTACCTCTTTCCCTCCGGTTTTTACCCTGTGTCTTGGCTTGTGTTTGTCCATTTTGTGAAGCCTCAGTTACAAACTATTCATGACAGGGAACATATCTTAATGTACCTTTATAAAGTGCTGTACAAATTCACCAGGCTACATAAATAACTTTTATAAATAATAAAAAAAATTGTAATTAGAAAGCCTTATAGAAGTAGGTAGTCTTTTTTTTTTTTTAACCTTTATCACCTTCTAATAGAGAGAGTACTATACATTTTGTAGGTTTTGGGTGGGTGGTGGTGGTTGTTTGTTGCAGAGAAATTATATTAACGTCTATAACATTAAAAGCCTTATCAGTGTAACTTGTATCATTTATGTCCCTGGCATTTTTTCCCCAGTCACAGATTTTATAGGTAATTTACAAAGAAAACTGTTTTCTTTTATCCTCATGCAAAAGAAAGCCCCTCATATGCTTTACTGAATTTGTTATAGAGAACTCTAGGGTCTCAAATGAAAAATGCATTCAAGCTTTTAGGCACAAGAGATCCACTATCCAAAAATATAAATTTGTATATGCTGGAGCAGGAGCTGAGAGACTACTATATACAGTAGTGTCATAAAGATAGATTTGGTTAAAGCATGTCTGCTCCTGCTCTAATATATGGCAATGACTCCCTGAACAATATAAACTTACAGAAACTGAAAGACTAGAAAGAAAGCATGAAAGCTGTGAAGCAGATTCCGAAAGTCATGCTGTTTACTGAAAGTTCACAGATTTCAGCAATGCTCTCACCCCCTAAAAATCAAACAACAACAAAAACAGATCAACATGGATCAAGGGGTTTATCTACATCAACTCATTTCAAAGGCCAATAGTTATATAGAGTATCTCAGTGTAAGGGGTTGAAATAATCATATGCCTAAAAGTAAGTGACATACTGTGTCATAAGTGACATATGTTTATGGATCCCATGGGATCCACCCAAAAACCTCATCTGGAACTCCACTTAGGGTTAGAAAAGGAAACTGCTTCACACGAGTTAGGAGCATATAGCAAGAACATTTTGGCACTGAGCTTCATGAGGTATGACTAGGGAATTTATAGCCCCATAGGGCTCTCTGCATACAACTTCTTTATTACCTGTTAATTATGAATTCTGACCTCTCTTTCCACAATCTCTCTGGCAACAAGGTATCCTATAGATGCCCCTAGTGATAAATCACAACAGTAAGTGCCTGAAACAAACTAAAAGGTGATCATCTGTAGAAACCACCTAATGACTGGAGGAGGTTTTTTTATTGAAAAGTCCCTACATGTCATACAGCCTCAATAAATAAGAAATAGTGTCTGGTAACCATTCTCAACACAACTGCCTCAACCTCTCCAAACTTGTGTGTCTTTATCAACTCAACTCAAATTACCCTGAAAAGGCAAATACAAAGACACATCATTATAAGACAAGTATAGGACCTTCCTTTAAGGCTGCACTTGTTATGAAGTAGCTTCTGAAACCCTCCAAAGGCTTTTAAAATATAACTTTTTACAAAAAGATGCTTGCCATAATGCATACCTCACTCTGGAAAATACTTGGCTCCCAGAAGACTATAATGTAAGACACTGACTAAGAAGATGTCCTAAGAATGTAATCTTGTATGGCCTGATCCCACAAACCTAACTCATACTGAGTAGCATTTACTCAGGTGAGTTTCACAACAGTCACACCAAGTGATATTTACTCAGTTCAAGTAGAATTCACTCACACTAGGCGACTAGTAAATGGAACTCTTTGTGTGAGGAAATGCTGCGAAGGTTGAGTAAGGATTGTAACATCACGCCCTTAATCAGCAGTCTTATGCACAGAAATAATCTAATGTCTGATACTAAAGCATAAATGTCAAAGTCGGTGACTTCTTTATTGCTGGTTAGCCTCCACTAATGATGTCCCCAGCCGCCTTAGATGTCAGACCCCATCTAAAGATTCTTACCTCTGCTTACTAGTCCCTGTTTTTTCACCCATTTAAAAAAATAAAGATTTTCTCAAGGCTGAGGAATATAGTGTGATAAATTACCCATTAATAGAGCAGAACTCTATTTCCAGGAAGCCAGTTTAAAGGAAAATTCCTGACTTTCTGAAGCTAAAGCCAGAGGTGTCATAGTTCTGAAATGGAGGAATGAAAGCGGCACTGTCTCCAGGTGCACCCGTGTTGTACCTCATTTCATCTGCTAGGGAGACTGGTTAAAATCTTTGGTTGCCTTCCAAAACTTTTCTGGCAGTTAGCATCCTGTATTAAAAATTTATAAACCACGAAAGGCCTTTTCTTACAAAAAAAAAAGTTAATGCAGGATGGATAGCCTGAAAAACTTAAAAGGGACTGTCATCAGAAGTGGTTATATGGAAAATGGGATGTAAGTAACTTCATTCACTCCCTCCGAACGCCCTAAAAACACAGTGATTGTGATTTCAGTGGGAAGGGAAACTGTACCGATGAAAATTTCTTTAAAACAGCCATGGAGAAGAGTTCCAAAACTGCCACATCGCCTTTTGGAATGTAGCACTTTTACAAAGTAACATAAACAGCTCTTCCAACAGAAATATATTGATGAATATCAACACTGAGTTTTTAATTCATTTTCAGAATGACTCCACTCTACAGTCCATAACTGTGCAGCCTGGTTCAGAATTTATGGACACTGTGTGATGACCTTTTACACCACAGGCAGTCTTAACAAGTGAGGGAGATACAGAGCTAGGCAGAACCGCAATTTGTTTCAGGCTATCAATCTGTGTCCAGCTGGCTTTATAAAACAAACAGTTAATTTTGCATTCACTGAGAACTTCTCCAGTATCTTCTATAACTGTGAAAATACTATAGACATAGAATACCTAGACTAGCAGAGGTATCTGTGTGGCAATACGATGTCATGCAACTAGAGGGGACTAGTGCTCTTCTAGTAAATGCTGTATTAGTTCTTTTCATTTTGGGTAGAACCTTCTCTGCTTGTTGCAAAACTCATGGTTATGGGAATATGGAAGCAGGGTGAAGTTAAAAAAAAGCAATGATCAGGTGTTAATGAAACTAGTTCTCCACAGTGACTGTTTGCCTATGTATTCATAACATATTTTTAAGAGATGAATTGCCCCCAGCTGCACTGTAGCGATATACCCGCATTTAAAAATTTGTGTGTTGGACCAAAAGTGGGAATGCATTAATCCTTCAACTGCACTGTGGGATTGTTAATTTACTGAAAGAACCTATACCAATACAAATACCTTTATACCATTGTGAGTGCAGCCATAGTAGGGGGTTGCACCAACTTAAGCAAATCAGTTTTTCTACCAATTTAGTTAAATCAGTGCAAAAACTGTGTGTAGGCAAGCTCTAACTGCCATAACTCACCACTTCTTTGTGTAGAAAGTCTAGTGCCAAAGTACTGCAATAAATGGCACATTCATATTTAATACAGATGTCAGAGAACATGATTGTGTAGGTGGTGGATGAAGAGGAGTCCATTATTTTTAGAGATAGGAAAAGGGTAGCCTAATTTTGGTGGCTTTGGTATATATTTGTACGCAATGTAGTGGTAGCTATGTCAGCCCCAGAATATTAGAGAGACCAAGTGGGTGAAGTAATATCTTTTATTGGACCAACTTCTGTTGGTGAGAAAGACATGCTTTCGAGCCACACAGAGCTCTTCTTCAAGTCTGGGGAGAGACAAGCTTTTGGTTGATTTATATTTGTCATTTTAATAAAACATAAGTTGCCTCTGGAGGAGTAGATTTATTCAGCAGGAGGAGGAGGGGTGTGAGCTATATAAAAATGTCCTCAAATGCAGGAAATTGCATTAAATATTTCAATGTGTTCCCTTGGTCCTGGTCAATTCCAAATGATGGCATTTATGGGAGTGAGGTAAGGGCTCACCAGAAAGCCTTCTCCTCAACTCTATGCACAACAGATGCACATATATATTCTTACTTGGCTGGCTCTGGGCTTGGTGTTTGGGGTCAGAAATTCCATTCAGATATATTTCTCCTTTGGTCCCCTGTTATCTTTCGCATGGTGCATCCCATCAACACAAGCGGATGCTACTTAACGACTTTGAGGCGCATCATAACCCCCAACTCCTGTTTTTATCTACTTTAACCACTGCATGGTCCAACTAAATGATGGCTAAAGATGGCAGGCCACAAGACTGCAAATGGTATCTACACCAAAGAACCCCACTTCAAAGACACTTGGGAAATTATCAATGTCAACAGCCTCCTTTAGAATAACCAAAACTAGTGGCATATCTTGAATTCCTAATGGAGACTCTGAGCTAACTTGTGAGGTCCAGGAGGAGACCTGCTATGTTCCAGAACTTTGAAAGATACTCTAATTCTTAAATTCACCTGAGGCTTCCATAAGGGAGGAACATGTTCTGTTGCTACTCCATGCAACTGAAAGTGGCTAGTACACCTTAGGTCATCTTTGAGTTAGTTAATTAGATTCCTAGTAGAACCACCCCTGCTGTTTCATTCTGGGTGGCCTAAATGTCAAGGAAATGAGGAATCAGGGAAGAGACAGGGAAAAAATTGGTAGTCATTAGTTAAAGGAGTTACAGCAAAAAACGTTTGGTGAGATGTTCAAAAGCACCTAACTGATTAAGGAGAGCAAGTTGTTTTTGAAAATCCCACCTGTTAACAATCATTATGCCTGCCTAATTATTTATAACAACCAGTTTGAGGAACAGGTGATCAATGCTCAAATTACTGAGATTGCTAGGTTATACATGAAATGCAAGGCTCAATAGCAAATCTTAAGGAATCTACCTTTCTAATAACTTTCAACATTACTTTCAACTTCAAGTACTCTAGTAGGGGCTGGTGTCCAAATAATCACACATTCATAATTCCCAAATTATATCATGATTATTCTCACCAAATAATTTGTACTTTGGAACTAATAGTGGACTCCGTTCCTCACATCCTAGAGTAAAGTATAGCGTAAGCCTAATTTCCCACCAAGCTAAATCAAGTTTCAGAGTAGCAATTTCATTGTTTCCTTTAAAAGACCTTAGGCCACAATGTTCAAACTTCGGTGCGTCAAGTTAGGCAACTCAATTCATATTTAGACTCCTAAATAAAAATAATCTGATTTTCATTGGTGTTGAGCACTCAGCTCTTATTTACTACAATGGCAGCATTTTTTCAGGCATGGAAAGAAAAATATAACCATCCACATTCTATACACCTTATTTTAATTAATAGTAAAATACCTATTTTCCTGGTTCAGAGCCATAGAGCAGCAAGATTTTTCAGTCAGAAAATCCCACAGATTCAATGTTGTGCCTGCGAAACAGTGTCCAATCTGTCCAATATGAATTGTACTTGCTGTATAAATCTTAGATAGTGACCCTCTTTTCAGTCGCCAGAACTTTAAATGTTCAGGCTGAAAGTCCCCATACTGGCTATCTGCCTCTGATTGAAGTTTCAGCTAAAAAGTCTCCACCATTTCTGATAAAAAGCCTGGATAAAACTACATTGTTAAAAAAATTCTTACCACGATTTCATTGAGATGCTCTAGCATCTCCGTGGTTTGGAGCAAGAACTTAAAATTTGGCAAGGGAGGCGGGGTCACCATTATGCCATTTCCATAAGAAAAATCACCTAAAAGTTTGGGCAATTTATGAGCCTCTGAAAATCTGTTTCCATGTGCTCAGTACACTTGTTAGAGTTTGGCAACTACATTCTCTGAATATTTCATTTGCGCAGAGCATGTTCCATCCCAGGACAACAGGGGCTGGGCTGGACTTTCCCCACAATTTGCTCCTTCCAACTGCCAGGGACTGCTGTGGCACCAGGCACAAAAACTAAGAGCAGAAGACAATTTTTCTTCTGTGCTCTCTGATGGTGCCTAGGCAGCCTGGAAGAAAAGGAGGAAGCAGCCTGCCTAGAACGCAGAGGGTTGAAGAATTGGTTTGAGTGCTGTACAGTAAACAAGGCATTGGGCCACACAGTGAATAGTGAGGAAATAAACAATAGATTTAATAGCTGCTCATTCAGGGGGCACCATCAATCCTGTGCACTGAATGAGGCAGGATCCTGTGGCAAAATAGTATGTGATCATGAAATTAAAGATTGTATCATAATTCCTAAGCATAAACAGGTGTATTAAGTTTGCACAGACAATTTTAATTCTGGCATAGGCAACCTTTGGTCTGGCATTTCCTAACTTTTGGGAGCTTGACTTTGCATCGTTCATTTTTATGTAGTTTTTTGTGTGTCATTTATTATTTAATTTCTATATTTGTGTTCTGCATGGAAAGAAGGCAGCTTTTACTATTTGTGTAGTATTGAAACAATTTCTCAAGATGGTGTTTAGGGCAATCAATCAGATAAGTTTTCAAATGAAGCATCTACGACTTCCTATTTAGATCAAACCTAGTCAACATAAACCCTTTTTATTAAAGCATGCATTGATATTCATTGCAACTGGAAGAGCAGTTAAGATAAACTTGTATGAGGGGGCAACAGTATATATGAAATTTAACGTAATGAAGTTAGGAGAGTAACAGGAAGAAATTAACTATATTAATATTATTTTTACTCAAGAACAATGATGTCACTGCACAGTAGTTTACTGAGCTATGGCAATGGTTATATGTACATAAAAAGAAATAGGAGTGTATGAGTGGTGGCCCCTGGTTAACATTGAAGAAAAACCTGGGACACCACATAGGCCTTCCTTGAAGTATGATGAAACCCTTCACTGGCAGAATCAGAAGGCATTAGGAAATAGCCTTTTGGAGAGAGATAACTTTGCCATACGGTAGGTAATATCTGCTGTATTTTGTAATGCAGGTCTTGGACCCCCTCCTCCAGCAGAGCTTTTAGTCATGTTCAAATAGATGTATTTATTTACAATTATTTGTATTTTTTATTTACTCCTTATTTTTTATTGTGTCCTGTCTTTTGCATTTGTTTAAGATAACTGAAATTTACTGTGCAGACTAATGAACCTGAACGCTATCTAAACTGAAGGGATGCTGAGTTAGGAGTGAAGCAGCAATGTAGGTACCCAGTCAAGGGCAAAATGGGTTGTGATTCCACTTCCTAATAGTGCTCTGAGGCAGTTGCTGGCATGTGAGAACAGAGTGAGCCCAATGACCTGAAGGACACAACGCTTCGTTACAGTCCCAAGAACAGAGGTATTGTTTCTCTGATACATTGCTATACAGGATGCGCATAAACATAACAAGATGTAACTTACACAGCCTTTTGCAGCAGCAAAAAGGGTCCTTCCTTTGGCCAAGCTGAAACTGAAAGTTTGTCCCAGCTGGAAGTTACTTTTTAAAGAATTCATAGAAGTATAAGCCTGGATACATTTGTGGCTCAAACAAAGAAAGTACACCTAGCTAAATGAATCCAACTCATCCAAAGCAAAAGGAAAACAGAGCTTGCTTATTCCTTCATGTTGCAGTGAGGAAATCTGCATATTTTCTCCTTCCCCCATTTTTAATTGTGGAAATATTTAACAAGAGAAACTGTCTTATTAGAGATATGCTACTGCCTACATAGGAGCACTGCCTATCCATACCACGGTACTGCTTATAAACAATACTACCTATTAGTCCCACATTGCTGCCTATACCCAACAGCTATTGATCCCAGGGAACTAAGGAAGAGCCTACTTAATTTTCTCTTTCAGATAACGTGAGGTCATCATTCTTCCATAGATTTTCAAAATGGCACATACAATAGGACCAAATGAATATAAAAGATAATATAATATAATACAATAATATAGGACCAAAGCCACATGCTCTGGCAAATAGGCCAAGTCTATTAGGAAGACAGTGTGGTCTCTTGTTTAAAGCAGGCACTGGCATTCAGGAGATGCAGGTACTACCCTACCTCTGCCACTGACTACGAGTTACCTTGGCAAATTACTTAAACTGGCTGTGCCTCCAGTTCCTGATTTATGTAAAAAAAAAGTGGGGAGTAAGAATGCTTGCCCATCTTTGTAAAGTGGATTGAGATGCTCTGAAAAAGGTGCTGTATTTTGTATTCCATACCAAAAAAAATCTTCGTGAAAAGAATGTTAAGTTTGCAAAGCCAAGTATTCAAGTCAGGAAAATTCAGATTAAAAGTTGCTTAATTCTGCTCTCTAGTGCATCTGAATTATGATATAGGATAAAGTTTTCAAAAGTGACTTAAATGTCTAAGTCCCTTTTTCAAAAGGGACTAGTCAATGAGATTTAGGCTCCTATGTCATTTAGGACCAGCTTTGTAAAGGTTTTTGGACACTTAAAATGCAGATAAATGCCTAACGTGCCTATGGGCCTAACTCCCATGGGAGTTCTTGTATTCAGCACTGTAGTCTCTTTGTGAGCAGGGAAGTGTTATTATTGATAGGGAACTGAGGCACAGAGATTAAGGCTGAAATTTTCAAGAGTGTCCTCTAAGTCTGGGTGTGTCTCAACAACTGGCTGACCAACTTGAAACACATGCAGCAAATAAAGAACACACCATTAGTGGACACCTCTGGACATGTTGGCCCAATTGATTTGCCTAGCATCATATAGGAAGTCTGTGGCTGAGCAGGAGGAGAACCATCTCTCCCAATTTCCAATTACATCCCTTAATTACAAGACCATTCTTTCTGTTCCTGCAAGCCTCTACCTCACACACTACACATCTGCCAGCTTCAGCAATAGAGGAGACAAGAGTCCTACAATCAACAGCTTCATTAATTTCATGACTGTCTCAGTCATCAGCCATCTTGTGCACTGATAAGAGATTGTGGGAAAAAATAGTATGTTCTCATGTTCATTGGATCAGAATCCAAATGCATACGTTAACACCTCTGGCATAATGCATTTAGCAGTGCTGCATGACTTTGAGCAGAATGGCACCCGTCACACCCTTGGAAAGCGGGGAGTTTGTGTGCCTGAGGTCTGCCCCACACTCTTCTGTGGCCAGTCAGATGGGATCTGGGGCTCTGGCCTCATCCTCTCGTGTCTCCCCTTTCCTCCTTGCCCCATCTAAGAAGACTAGTGCTGCTACTGGCACCTGCATCAATCAATCCTCTGACTTGGGAAGTGTAAAGACTGTGATTATGACTAGCCCATGTAGGTTTCTTGCACCTGCTCCCTCCCTGTGCGTCAGCACAAGGCTAGCCACAATCTATCCGTATATTTCCGCAGTTAAGACAAGAAATAGAAAAGATTAAGGCTTCTGCAGCATCATACATCTGACAAAACTGAACGTTCTGTTTCTTTTGTAGAATACACCTAACCCTTCCCAAAAATATGAAGCTACAATTTCAAAAACAGCAGGAATAAGCTGTAGCCCATGAAAGCTTATGTTGAAATAAATTTGTTAGTCTCTAACGTGCCACAAGTACTCCTGTTCTTTTAGCAGGAATAAGAGAGACTCTGAATGTGCAGGGTAGGCTGGTTAACATCACTGCAGGATCCAGATTCTTTGCATTTCCTTATGTTTCTCAGTGTTAATTATTAATTTTTTTTAGGAAGCAAAAAGAGTAAACTTAAAGTTGCTTTAAATGTTTGTTGTATAGATGTTGATGAAAGACCAATTTTAGATGCCTGAGTGTCCAGTGACTCTACTCTTGAGATTGGGAAACATGAGAAGAGCAACATTTTGTTATGAAACAGACTCTCGTCTTACCTCAGAGGCCCTCTTCTCCCTTCCCTGACCTATCCCCATCTGCTCTCTTCTTCTATTTGTAGAACTAAAATAATATTACTTGGTCTAATTCGACCACAAGTTGTTGGACTCAGTGCAGGAATCACTGGGTGAAACTCTATAGCCTGTGTAATAAAGAAGGTCAGAATAGATGACCATAACAGTCCCTTCTGGAGAAAGAGTCATAACTTTGCAAAATGTAACAGCTCTTTGGGTTCACAGATACAAGTCCTTGTTTGGGAGGAAAAGAAGCACAGAGAGATAGGCCCCACGGACACTACTCCCTAATTCTCTTTTTTGGCCTTCCCAGTATCCCATGGTAATGAGTTTCACAGGTTAACTGTGTGCTGCGTAAAGAAGTACTTCCTTATGTTTGTTTTAAATCTGCTGCCTATTAAATTTCGACAGGTGACCCCCCAAGTCTTTATGTTATGTGAATGGGTAAATAACTCTTCCCTATTCACTTTCTCTACATCATTCATGATCTTATAGAACTCATGTCCCCACCCCTTAGTCGTCTCTTTGCTAAACTGAACAGTCTCAGTCTTTTTAATCTCTGTTTGTATGGAGGCTGTTCTGTACCTCTGATCATTCTTGTTGCCCTTCTCTGTGCCTTTTCCAATTCTAATATATCTTTTTTGGGATGGGGCAACCAGAACTGCACACAGTATTCAAGGTGTGGGTGTATCATGAATTTATATAGCGGCATTATGATATTTTCTGTTTTATATTCTATCACTTTCCTAATGGTTCCTGACACTGTTTGCTTTTTTTAACTGTTGCTGCACATTGAGCAGAATTATCCACAATGAGCAGAGTAACATGGGTGTAAAACTGGTGTAAGCAGGAAGAGAATCAGCCATTAGGTTTGTAAAATATTTTGTGTCCGTATCTAAAATGATTATAGAAGTCGTGTTCAGACCCATGCTATAGTCTCTGCTACACAGGGTTTTTAATTGAAGACTTCAACATGGTTTAAAATTCAGATATTAAATTGGGTTCCAGCATAATTTGGTAAACCAGAAGGATTATTTTATTTTATATCAAATATAAGCATATAACAAAACCAACCCTATATAAATCCATATATTTATGCATTTTACATAATTACATAATATATATTCCACAAAGTGGAAAGAGTATATAAATAATAAAGTTCAGCAATCATTATTTGCAAAACTTGGGCGGCAGGACTGAATCTGTAAAGGTAATAAAAGGCATTAATTATTAAAGTGACTAAATAAATAAATAAGTGAGCACGTAGTCTATGAGTAATGGGGATTAACATATACTAATTTGCAAAGGTTTTAATGTGTGACCAGACATCCCCTTATTTTTTCCACGTTTCTCTGAGTCATTTTTTTCCATTAATGCAGTAGCAGAAAGCTCAATCAGTCAGTTTGCATATGAGGGAAGAATTGCAGATTTCCATTTTCTCAGAAATCTCTCTTTTGGCCACTAGAATAGTTACTGCAATCCATTTCTTAATGTTAACTGGTAATTCCAGCACCCCTAAAATACACAAGTTTAGAGAAGGGAAAACAGTGACATTACAGTTTTGGAGAGAGCACTGAATGTCGTGTTCCAGAACATACACATTTTTGACAGGTACAGAGGATGTGGGAAAGGTTGGCATGTGGCTGTTTGCCTCTCCAACACTCAGTATGTTGCCAATCTAGCCTTAAACAAATGCTCTGGAGTCCAGTAGTACCTGTTTAATGTCTTGCTCTGAAATAACTGCAAGCCAGATACCGTCCCAGACTTCTGTTGTGACAGTAAGGCTAAATTCTTTTCTCCCATTTTTCTTTCAGAGTGAGATGGAGAGGGTACTGCAAAGCACTAAGCCCCTATTAATAATTCCTACAAAGTGATTTTTGTTTCCGTGTTTCTTAACGTGTTGTTCTAGAGGAGAGAGAGTTGACACAGACCAGTTGTCCCCCATCCAGGCATGAAGCCTTGAGCGTAGTCACTGAAAGAAGGAATTGTGAAATGGCGGTAGCTGGTATTCATTACACATGTAATTGAAGGAGGCCAGTCTATCATTTTGTATTATCTCTTTAAATTTTGCTAATTCTTTTTTCTATCCAAATTGTCTTAAGCATGGAGTTGGCCTTGAGCCTGAGAATGGGTTATCCCATGATGGTATCAGGAGAATTAGTAAAATTGGATGCTGTAATAATCTTAATACATTGCAGTATGCCCCGTGTAGATGCAAATATTAGATTTTTTCTTAAGGGTGTGGGTATTTCATTGGAAATTTGTTTTAATATATAGGTGGACGCTGAACACTGTGCTACCAAAAGATGCAAAATTTTGTTGCACATTTGATTCAGTCATCTCTAACTTCATAAGAGAAAAAATATACATCTTTTGGGAAGCCTTTAAAGCTACTGTAAGGGATGAATACATAAAGTGTGCCCCCCAAAAGAAGAGAGAAAGACAAGTTACTAAACACTCTCTGGCTAAGGAAACAGATGATTTGGGGAGAACACACAAGACTGACCCAAATGATTAAAACTTCCTACATTCTCTGATCAACTCCAAATATAGATGTACTGAATGCTTAACCAGCCACATCTAATTTACACTCAACAGGGTCAAACAAAGATATTATGAATGGGGATATAAAGCAGGTAAACAACTTGCCAGGATGCTTAAGATGGAATTAGCCAGCAATCATATTTCTTCCTTACAAGAAGACGGGAGTGGTATCTTTGAACCAACAGATATAAATAATCAATTTAAGCAATTCTATCCAGCTTTATATAAATCAGACAACCAATATGACCTTAACAAATTTCACTGAAGTCCTACCTAGCCTAACAAGTGTTATTCATGGACAACAATTTCTCAACACAAGACATTGAGCCCATTATAATAAATAAGAATTGTAGAAAAGCACCTGGCATGGATAGCTTTCCAGTAGATGGCTACAAAATATTTTGTAATCAGTTATCTTCTATTCTTTCAAGGATCTTCACTGAAACATTCCAAAAAGGAACTGTGTCTCATGACATGACAATTGCTTTAATTACTTTAATATTAAAGAAAAACAAAGATGGTCGCAACTTTGGCAACTTCTGCCTCATATCTCTATTGAGCACAGATTGCAAAATAATTGCAAAAATGTTAGCGACACAACTGAACAGCATCATCCCATCAATAATGCATGCAGATCAGTTTGGTTTCATGAAAGGATGGATTGGTTTCTGATAATAGAAGAAAAATCTCTCACTTGATTCTGCAACCTCAGAAGTCAGATATTCCCTCCACAGCCTTATATCTAGATGCAGAGAAGACCTTTGATAGGGTTGAATGCCCTTATCTGATGGCTAGCCTAAAGAAAAAAAATTGGATTTGAACCAATATTCCTGAATTGGATCAATGTATCATACAACTGTCCCCTTGCTTCACTATTAACAAATGGATATTTTCTCCTGCATTTCAACTAGAAAGAAGACATGAGAGGGGTATCCCCTGTCATCCCTCCTTTTTAATCTGTCTCTTGAATCACGGGCAATGCACATACACAAACTCTCAACCATTGTGATGTGACAATAAACAGGGAAGACTACAAAATCAGTGTATATGCTTATGACATTGTTGTACTATTGAAGAATCCATCTTCATCGATTCTATCATTATTGAGTGTAGTTGACATTTTTGGAGAGATCTTTGGTTTTCACATTACCTGAAATAAACGGCAAGCAATGGATGTACCCACAAGACCTAATCCTTCTTAGTTTCAGCACTTTCCATTTCAATTATGCAGGAAATCACTTACTTTGGTTTTAAGATTTGTCCTAATCTTCCCAGAATTGTTTCTCTATATGGACTATATACCAAAACACATTTCCAGGCTAGTAGGTTTTGAAACCAGGTTCTAGTGTAAAACTTGGGGGAGAGCCAGGACTTTGTAACACCATTTAGCTCTTCTATACTGGCTGGTTTAACAAGACAAATTTTGGTTCTAAGTCTTGAATCGGTGTGACTACAGATTTGTTGAGGGATGGAAGTAAGGATAGTATTTGGCACAATTTCTGTTAGTGCATGTTTAAAAAAATCCCATTGATGCAGGACAGGGAAATGGTGCTAGCAACAATCATGTTGAAATAGATTTTGTATAAGAGTCTGACAGATTGGCTGTTATTCTAAGGAGCAGCCACATGAGAGGAGTCAGAGTAATTAAAGGTTTTACCCTATCAAATGAATCTTGTAACTAATGTTACAATTTTCATTTTCATTTCACTAGCCTGCGAGAATCCACTCTTTTGCAAAGTCAAGTCCATTTCGCACAATACTCTTGCTTTGAAATGGTCATCAGCTATAACACCTAGTTTCTTTTCTTAGTCTGTTAATTATTAGCTTTAATATAGATGATTTAGTGTTAATATGGAAGTCAGTGTAACAATGTTCAGTGGTCTGAGGCTGCTCATTTCTTGTAAAGAAAATGTGCCTTTTCTAAATACCACTCTCGTATGAATATCAGTACTCTTTTCCGTTGGAAAATGTCAATTCATTGAAGTAGAATGTCAGGGACAAGACATAGGTGGCTGGTCTACTGGTTAGAGCAGGAGTTGGAGTTGGGAGTCAAGACAAGGGTCCAAGCAAGTCTGGAGTCCAGGGACAAGGATCAGGAACAAGGTAGGAACCAGGATCCAGGCAAGAAGGAAGGGTCCAGTGTAGCAGCAGGTAGAGCCCACTTGTATGGACAAGTTCCTGTGCCTCTCTTTGGGTTTAAATAAGAATCTCTGACCAATAAGAGGTCATGGTGTTTCCTTCAATAGGCCCAGGGAAGCCTTCCCTGATGCAACTTCAGGTTTCATGGTCTCTCCTACTCATGTATTTAGTAGCGAGCTACTGGACGGGAGCAGAAAGGTGACTGTCGACTGAGAATGTTGCAGACCCAGGCTCAATCCTGAGGCATTATGATAGCACCTTCTCCCTGAGGGGTGTTCTTGAGCAGTGCTGGACCTGGTTTGTGAGGGTAGTTTTAGTGGAATGCCTTGAGTACAGCAGGGGCGTGAACGTTTTTTCACAGTTCCCAAGTATGCGCCTCTTGGCCACACCCTTCACAGTTGATTTGGTTTGCCCTACTTCGTCTTGGAATCTAGGATCTCATGGACAACATACTCCTCGTGACCTTGCACATGCATCAGCAGAAGCGGTAGCTGATCCAGATGAAGGAAATGGTTTTCTGTGTACGGTTTTAGCAAGGAAATATGGAACCCAGACTGGATCCTGAGGGATTGAGTGAGGTGGAGCTCAAATGTGACCAGGATGATCTGTCATCTGATTCAGTAGGGACCCAGGAACTGGGGATCCAGGTAGCAGGAAGATCTATCTATATGATGATGTTCTGCTGACAGCTACACCTTCTCATCCACTGAACAAGGGGGACCTGGTTGACAATGCTGGTCTGCATGCATTTTATAATCCAGTTTTGCTTTTTTCAAGATGGTTCCTCCATCTCTCTAAGTCTGATGGATGTGTTGAACCCAATCCAATGTTGCTGGGTGGAAGAGGCTGCAGAGGAACTGTGGGTGAAGTGCACTGAGTGGAACTGTGGGTGGAACCATATTTTGCATAGAAAGGGCTTTGACCTGTGGAAGCATAATCTACACTGTAGTATGCGAATTCCGCACAGGGTAATAATGAGGACCAATCATCCTGATGGTAGCTGGTGTAGCAGCATAGATGAGCCAAGATGTGGTTTACTCTCTCTGTTGGGCTGCTGGTCTGAGAATGGTATACAGAGGAGAGGTGTGTGATGACCCCCAGAATTCACAGTGCATCCTGCCAGAAACAGGAGATGAACTGTAGGCCATGATCAGAGATAATGTGATTTGGGAGACCCTGGAGAAGGACAACATGTGTTATCCACAACTGGGGTACTTCTTCAGATGTAGGTAGGTGGGCACAGGGAATAAAATGGGCCGTTTTCAGAGAGTGGTTTACAACCGTCAGGATCGTTGTAAACCCATTGGACTCTGTCAGTTCTACAATAAAATTACATGTGAAGTTGCCCAAGCCTAAGTGGGATTTCCAGGGGTTGCCCAAGCACACACATTACAAGAAACAACAAGCAACTGCGTTGTAGAAGAAATGGGATACCAAACATTGGGTTTTGAAGCACCTTAGATGTCCCAATGGCAGGAAATCATGGCATAGTGCATGGGGGACCAAGGAGAACATAGATACAGCCCTTCACAAATGTGATTCCCTCCTGAGTGTCATGTGGCTCTTTGTTTAGTGCAGCTAACTCATTGGAAAGTATTCCTGAAGAAGAACAGATTAAAGAAAATGAATTCTGTCAGACAGCAGCATTCAGGAAATTACGAGGTTTAACTATATGAGATGGTTACTGGCTCAGACCCTTTTGATTGGTATAATAGTCTATGTTCTGGGCTAAGGCATTGACTTTGCCATTTCTAATTCCAGGATAGTGAAAAATAACAAAGTTGAACTGCGAAAAGAACAAGGTCTACTGAAGCTGTCGCTGATTCAGTGCTCTAGCCTTACACAGGTACTCTCAATTTTTATGGTCAGTAAAAATCTGGACTAGATGCTGGTCTCCCTCATAGTAATGATCATTCCTTGAAGGTTGTTTTGATGGCTAGAAGTTCTTTCTCCAGGATTTCATACTTCTGCTCAGCAGGCGTGAGATTCTGGAAGAAACAGGCACAGGGATGTAAAATCTGTTCAGTTCCATGTCTTTGTGAGAGTACTGCTCCAACTAGAGGCATCTGCTTCTATGACAAAAGCCTGTATGGTGTCTAGATAAGCCAATATAGGAGCAATGGTAAAGGTTAACTTTAACTGTTCGAAAGTGGTTTGGACCTTAGGTCACCAATGGAACTGAACGTTCTTTCCGAGTAGAGTTGTGAGAGGTGTGATCTGCTTTGAGTTCAGGATAAACAGACAATGAAAGTTGAAAAAGCCTAAGAAGCATTACAGGTCATGGACATTTTGGGGTGCAGCCCAATTGCGAATAACTTGTGTGAATCCATCTTAATTACTTCAGAAGACAAGATAAAACCCAGGAACTGTATAGTGGTTTGATCAAAGGCACATTTTTCTAATTTTGCCTAAAGGCAATGTTGCCATAGTTTCTCTAGGACTGTCCTGATGTGGAAACTGTGCTACTCTGAGTTGTTGGAAAAAACAAGTATATCATCAAGATAGACTACAACATATTGGTCTAATATATCCTGTAACACATCATTGAGGAAATGTTGGACAGTGGCTGGGGCGTTCGTTAGGCTAAAAGGCATTACTGTACCTGAAAGAGGCCATAACATGTCCTAAATGCAATTTTCTATTCATCACTAGTTCTAATATGCACAAGATTGTAAGCCCCTCGTGAAGGTCTAGCTTGGTAAATATTTGGGCAGCCCCCACATGATCCAACATATCAGGAATCAGAGGCTGAGGCTATCAATTCCTAATTGTGATTTGATTTGATTTGAGTTGACACAGAACCAGAAGCTGCCATCTTTCTTCATAACAAAGAGAACTGGTCCTCCAGCTGACAATGTTGATTTACAAATGAAGCTTTTAGTTAGATTTTCTTGGAGATAGTCTTGTAATGCTGCCAATCCAGGCTCTGACATACCATTGATTTGCCCAAGTGGAAACTGTGCTCTTGGTTGCAAATGTATTGGGCAATCATAGGCTCGGTGTGTGGTGGAGGATATCTGCAATTTTCTTTTCAAACACATCAGGGAACTCTTGATATTTATGGGGTGGGGAGGAGTTCTGCCATGGGTTTTGAGAGTGTGCCCTTTCCTGAGATTTTCTTGGTTTGGAGTTTGAATCAATGTCATCTTGTCCGCAGCAGTGTCAATGGCAAACTTCTTCTGAAGGGAAGCTAATTTCCTGTTTTCGCCAGTAGAGGAGGGGATCATGGAGGGCCAGCCAAGAGATCCCAAGGATCAGCGGAAAGTGCAGAGAGTGTATCATCCCAAATTGCAATACTTCCCTGTGCTCCTGGACAAAGACTTCCACAGGGACTGACTTTTGAGTTACGGGTCCTGAGGATAGGGGTGAGCCATCAATAGTCTCGATCAGATCAGGGGCTGCCTTGGGCTGTAAGGGGATCTGCAGCCATAGAATACTGTGTTTCTTTCTGTTAGTGATCTTCTAGGTTAAATTGTGTTAAAGCTTGAGTGAATGAGCAAGAGGAAGGAAAACTTTAGAAACTCCAAAGAGGACTTGGACAGAACCCTAACTGGGCTGGCTCAGGGGAAAGCACCCACTAACAAGTCTAACACTGACTAGTACTGTATTTGTTCTCCAGTGCTCCTGAAGTCAGAGGCTCTGATTCAAATCACATTTACATTTGAATTAACCCCATCAACTTCAATAGAGTTACCCAGATTTATGACAGTGTAAGTGATGTCAGAATCAGGCCCACTGTACATGCCTCAGGAACAGTCCATCCTCAATGCCCTCTATCAGTGTCTGAGGCTTTTGAGCCACAAAACAGTCCCGTGGAAGCACTTTGTGAAGCACTGTACAGAATAGGTGTGAGAGACCATTACATTCAAGAAAAGTGCACCCAGACTTCTGTTGTGAGGCTATAATATATTTTGATAGTGCTTGGTATTTAGGGTGGCATCTATAGGCCATCTATAAATCCCATCTATTATTAGCACAGATGGAAGAGCATACCTTAAGCCATATAAGGACATGAAACAATAGGCGCCAAGTGAAGTTGTTATAGTTGATAGTCATGCCACCGTACGTCATGTTTATAAATCTGCCTAACACAGGAACTGGCATCATTTCCTGCAGATACTGCCATTTTCCAATTGGTTTATTTGTAAAGAGACTTATGAGCCATAGCAGAGGAGCCAGACATGGGCATGACACCACTATATGTCACATCGCTGGTTTGAACCTTCATTATATCAGCACCTGCTGCTCTGCTGACAACTATAGACTTCTAAATTTCCATGATACCCTGACACTGTCCATTATCTCTTACATGGGCATGAAACCTGATGTCTGTGTTACACTACACAAAGATTACTGGTGTAAACCTTACAGGGAGAGCAGCACATGTTTGTCACTTCAGAAGCGACCAAAGCTAGGTCTATTACCAGCTTAACATCGCGGCTCCAGTACAAGGCCTGCTTTTTGTCTGTCTTGAAATTTGACAGAACAAATTATTCTTAGATATATTTAATTAGACACTAAAATATGTCCTTAACTTCCAAGAGATGGTACTGTTTTCTACGAGCAACCTTAAGAGAGACTACTGGGAAACTAAGCAGGTATAAGATGCATATCTGACACTGAAAGCTTCATATCATTTGGAGTTTGACCTTTCAAGGCTCACTCACAAGAATAAAAATCCCACTGAAGACAAAAGTGAGGGAAGTGAAAGTTTGGTCAAGAAAACTGCTAACCCCCTACTTTTACAAAGAGGACCATGGCATCTTTAATACCCACATAAAGCAGTCAGGATATTGGTTTATAAAGACTTACACAATAAAATGCACAGCACTGAATGTATCTATCTTGCAAGATGTAGCCTCAGTCATCTCTACCAGGATTTGAACCCTCTGTTTCAAGAAGTCCAGGTATTTCACGGTTGATGTTTAAACTATTAATTCATCTTTCAGGCAGGGACTACTGTGATGTTTTATTTAGTTATTTATTTTTCTTGCAGAACTCAATCCACGTCAGTTTCAGGCACAATAAAACGTCCAATCAGATCTCAATGAAAACATCTTTTTGGTTCCACAAGAATTATAACCTGTAACAATCAGCAATATTCATCTTAGAAACTCAGCAGCAGCCCTTCTTCTACAAATTCTAACTCTAATTCATTGTTTCTGTGCTGTTTTCTCCTCTGCCTTCATTTCCTAACAAAAAGAGAGTCCGCTATTATAGTACATTTGCTACAGAGAACAAATAAACCTTCTGTGTTATGCAGTCACAGTTTTATATTCAGGACAGCTGGCTGAAGTCTGATGATTTTAGATCCTACATGCATACTTAGTTAGTTCATGCAGTGTTAGAGAATGAAAATCATGTGGGAAAGGCAAATGATTCCTGTATCATATAGCCATGCAAAACTCCATCTGGAATAAAATCCTCCAAGAAACCAGAGTATGAAAGATCAAGAGCTCCAAATAAAGTACACTGTATACAGCTTCTTGTATAGTTCAGCTTCATTTTCATTTGTTTTAATGATTGATTGCAGATAGCTTTGCATTGGGAAGGGACAATGAAGACAATGAGGGTCAAATAAACACTAGAGTTATTTTGACAATAATCAGGTTAGTTGCTACCTATCCACAGAAGTTAGAGGTGGCATAAACAAGATACTTATTAATAAACATTTATAAAGTGCTGTAAATGTACATGCCACATTACATACCATATAAAAATCTCTGCCCAAAGAAGCTTATATTCTACTGCCCAAATCCTTCAGATGTACTCATGAATGCAGTGAGCATACTCATGTGGGTACGGATTACTTAGATGAATAAGACTTTGCAGGAGCAGGTCTTAATACAGGATATATAGAAAAGAGGAGAGTAGAGGGAACTACAGGCCAGCTTATGAAGAATCCTGGAAGAGTAGGTTTTAAGAAGAGAGGAGACGGTCCTCGGTGGATAAAAAGTGGGAAACATTTTCAACCACAGGGCATAGCTTGAATGAAGGTGCAGAAAAGTGGGAGGAGCTGAAGGAAGTGGTAAGGACAAAGGATTAGAGGAGAGTAAAATAATATAAAAAATGAGAGCAGAAATGTAGGTGGAGATGAAAGATGTAGTAGGGAAACAGACATTTTAAAAAAATGATCCCGCACCATTAACCCAGCACAATACAATCAGCAAATGGTAAGTATGTGCTGCAGGAAAATATGCAGCAGTGCTATGATATTACTGTCACTATTTGGAATGTATGCACAGAGGATCCAAAGAATGCTGGCAGGCGAAGGGGAGAAAAAGAAGGAAAATCCAAGATTTAAAAGAACCCAAAATACTGAAGAAAAAATTTAACTCTGAATATAAACTGCTTTCTGAGAATGAAACTTGTGTCCATGTCAACCTCTCGGCTCCATGCTTTTAGATATTACTGTGATATTACTTACATCATTTTTCCAAAGAAGTTTTTCACCACTGGAGGTCTCTGTAAACTTTGCTTATTCCTTAGCTGTTCCTCAGTAATAAGGAAATCAGATGTGCAATAAAAGCCAAAAGCCTACAACTAGGGACAAAATGGACCTGAAGTACCACTTATTGCAGTCATCTTTCAAATATCCATAGCTAAGGAGATGGATCTTCACTGGATCCAACTCATTCTAAGCAAAGCAACTGGCAGGTTACTGTAAACAGTTGACACAAAGTTAACCATGATTCTGCATTTGCCTATATACCTATTGTATGCATAACAGACCTTCCAGAAAAGCATCTAACCACCAGCTAGTTAGCAGCTGATGGTCACATAACTGAGAAGAGGTTTTCCTTGACATCTCATAAGATTTCCCATCTTTTCAAAAACTGAATACAGAAGAATTAGAGGATTCAAAAGATAGATGTTTAGGAACAGCTCCCAAAGAATCCATGAAACCCCATAAACTTCAAGTTCTAAATCCTGTGTGATACAATATGAGCGATTTCCTTTTCCTTTTTTCTACATCAGCAATCATTTTTGGGAGGCAGCCTTTTAACCCACTTTCATCCTACTATATTAGATAGCAAAATACATGTACTGCTATGTACATCAATGATTATAAACTCTGAGAAATAGAGAAACAGCTTTTTAGATTTCCAACAGCTCTCTGTTTGCTTATTATATGAGCCCTGCAGATGTGCAGAGCAGAAGGAAAAGCTGAAATCAAGACTGCTCTGTAATTTTCAGGGCAGATGTTAACATCAGAGTATTCATAACTTCAGGTGAAAAGTGCATTTTTCCCTGAAATTCCTCTTTGTGGGAAACAATGCATCATAATACCTATTCCTTAATATTCTGCAGCATATAACATAATGGACCAGATCTGATGTAAATTGGCATATCTCTACTGGAGTCAAAACTGCAGATTTACACTAGCTGAGGAACTGGCCTAGTGTTTCCCAAACATCTCCACTGCAGATGTAGTCTGCATTTGTCTAGAAAGTGCCACCCCATTTTCCAGTGAGGCAAACAAGCTCCAAATTATACTCAATCTGCAGTCAGAGAAGCACAAATGAACTTAAGAATTTTGCGAATCCCATTGTAAGTGCAGGTGTCAGTATTCCTGTTACTGTTTCACTATCCTGGCTTTACTACTGTGGGAATTCTGCACCACACATTTCTTTTCTTCCTTGCAAAAAATGATTGGGAAGCAAAGGAAAACCACAAGAGTGGTCACGCACCCCTCCCCGGCAGCGCAGGTGCATCATTTTGGGTGCCTAGAAGAGAGGTGAATCACTGTAGGCATGGGGTGGGGCTGGAGATGCCATGGCTGGTGGCTCCTAGCCTGTGCCAGACTCAGTTGCTAGTCCTGGCTAGGCTGGGCTGGGGGTGGGGATGATGGGACTTCCTCTTCCCCTGAAAGGAGAAGCCAGGGCTGGGTCAGACCCACCCCAGAAACCTCCCCAGCTGCAGGAAGCTCCACACTGCAGGAAGCTCCCCCCCAACTGCTTCCTGCCCCCAATGCTCCTCAGCCAGGGGGGAGGGGTCTCACCCAACTGAGCCCCAACCACCTACATCCGGATCTCCCTTCCACCAAGCCCCACTCCCCCAGCACCTGAACCCTCCCACTGAGCCCCCCTGACCCAGACCCTCCCCACTGAGCTCCAACCACCTTCACCTGGATGCCCCTTCAGAGTCTCATTCGCCCTGCACCTGGAACACCCCAATCAAGCCCTCGTGCATCTAGAATCAGTGGCCACGGCTGGGTGGGCATGTGAAACTCTGTCTCTCTCGCTTACTGTCTTGGTGCACCTGGCATGGAGAGGCAGGTCTCTAGGGTATTTATGGGGCAGGCCTGGCCCTTGCACTGCGTCAGGGCTGGGTGCAGCCTCACTGCCAAGTCTGCGTCCTGGGGGAAGGGGAGGAGAGAGAGAGGCTGCAGGGTGATCTCCCACCTCTATGCAGCCAGTGGCCTGTGCTTCCCACTGCCATGGTGGAGCCTCCACGTTTATTTATTGTCAAATAAAATATGCAGAATTTTAAAATATTGTGAGAATGTCATGGCCTCCAGCATTCTGTATAGGAGAACATACATCATCGATTCATTCATCTGACAGCGCAATTATGGTTTCAATTCTATCCTTGAGATGCAGGGACACCTGTTATGGAGTTGAATTGTTGCAGGGCATTCAAAATGACCAGCGTGATTTGGACTCTTTCATCTGAACATTTTAGTAGAGAGATGCAATCAGAAACCCTGTCAACATGAAAAAAATAAGTGACAGACGTCCCGTCTAGTCTCTGCTTTATATTGTGGCTTCTTCTTTATTCCTTTTCATTGCAGCCTATTTCAAGGAATCATCTGTGATCAGAGCAGAGTGGTGTTTGCACAGTCAATGCTTTTGTCACTGTAGCAAAATGTTAAACAAAGCCGAATGCGATAGAGCGAATCAAAGATTTCCTCTGATGTGATGCCTGTAAAGCACAACTACCTTCCTAGGGATAGGCACCGATGAGCTGAGACTGATACATATTGTATGATAACTCATTTGCTTAATTGTTACCTCACCACATTTCCCATTTGTTTCATCTACCTGTTCTGTCTGGTCATAATCTAAATTGTAAATTCTTCAGAGCTGGGATTACTTTTGAAAGAACAACCGTAACGTTTTGTTCAGAAAAAAGAACGAGGAGTACTTGTGGCACCTTAGAGACTAACACATTTATTTGAGCATAAATTCTGAGGTTCTACTGTATTTACTTGGCATATTTTGAAAAGTTATGTTGACAACTTGTGTTTTAACAGTTATAAAGCTTTATCTTTTTGAATCTCAATGTGTACCATTGTGAAACAATTATTGTCTAACCCCAGGCCCACTGACGGGGGGGGGGGGAGGCCAGGGGGTAATTTCCCAGGGCCCAGATGATTTAAAAGGGTAGCAGCCAGGAGCCCTGGGCCCTTTTAAATCACCCGGGCAGGCCACAGGGCTCCTAGACGCACAGGGTGGTACCAGTGGTGGCGAAGGCACGTGGTGCAGCTCCGCGCCCATGTGGTGACACTACACTGGGCCAGCAGCAGCGTGGGACCTGGCTCCAGCCCACCCTGTACTATGCACAGCGGCAGTGGCTCCTCGCCCCAATGACCTGTCCCCTGCTGTGCACATATCCACCACACACACTGCCCTCTGCTGTATTTGTTGCTAAGCCACAGCGCCCTCTGGTCGGTGAAAGGTGGAAGTGCAGCACTTCTCAGGCAGACAATATATTTTGGAGTGGAGGGTCAGCAAGGGCCAAGCCCAGAAGAGCACAAATCACTCACAACTGCTAAAAAAAATCCTTAAACTGTTGGTTAAAAATAGCCCATTTGGACAGCAATAGTTTCCCAGAGCGCTGCTGCACCCTGCTGGCGTGACTGGCAGAGTGTCATTATGGAGTTCAAACATAAGTCCAGAGCTCAGAAACGGAGAGAAAAACAAGAAAATGAAGCCCAACTTGAAAAAGGTAGGAAGGGTAGTCTTGAAAAACTTGAAAAAGGTAGGAAGGGTAGTCGTTTGATTGTGGGGTTAGACCTAAAGAAGATCAGGCAGAACCGCTAGTCACTACAGCTAGTAGTGGGCCTAATAGTTCAGAGCAAGCCGGTGATCCTGTTAAAATGTGTGATAAGTAAAGAAACAGTCCAAACTAGTGTTCTTGCATGGGAGGAAACACTCAATACAAATGAGACTGAAAAAACAAGCACTGCTGAAAGTAATATTGAAAGATGTGGATTTGATACTGGACTGTTAGCAAATAGTGCACTATCTGCAACTCTGATCAAAACTGTTGTTTGAAAAGGGCCACCTAGGCATCCAAACACAGACAGAAAAAGAAAGTTTCCGAATTCTATATTAAAATCAAGCAACAAAAAAAACCCAGATTGGTTTCTGACAGGGATTTACTTGTGTGGAGTGAAAGTGCAGAATCGCTCTTTTGTTTCCCTTGTAGATTATTCAGTTCAGACACCGTTTCTTGCAAATCGGTTTTGGCAAGTGACAATGGATGGGAAAAGGAATTATCATGGTGCAAATTGTATGATAAATTACCTGCTCATGAAGTCAGCCAACCAACATCACCAGACAGGCACTGCAGTGGAACCCCCAAGGCAAGCGGAAAAGAGGCCGCCCAAGAAATACCTGGCGACGCGACCTTCAGGTTGATAGCAAAAAAATGGGCTATACCTGGAACCAGCTAGAGCGAATGGCCCAGGATAGAAGACTATGGAGATCTGTTGTTGGCGGCCCATACCCCGGTTGGGGTGACGGGCATGAATGGAATGGAAGTCAGTGATCATCACAAGCAAAGTTATCTGAAATGGCGAGATATAGAGAGAAGACTTGCCCAAGGAACTGATATAAATTCACAGCTAGACAAAGAAATAGAAGTTAAAGCGAAGTACTGGAGGGATTTGCTTAACCGAATTCTGTCAGTTACTTTGTTCCTGGGTGAGAGAAGACTTGCTTTCAAGGGAACTTCAAACACAATTGGAGACTGCCATAACAGTAATGTTCTTGGAATTGTTGGTCTTCAGGATCATGTAAGTAAAGTGAGGCAATCTCAAGACAACGGAGAACAACTTTAAGCTCATTATCTTTCTGCAGACAGTCAGAATGAGTTTATCCAGGCATGCAGCGCAAAAGGAGTTCAAATAATATTATCGGAAAGAGGACAATCTAAATATTTTGCTGTGCTTTTTGATGCTATCCCAGATCCTTCTCACACAGAGCAAAACTACAATCATCCTAAAATATGTTTTTCACAACAATACAGGTTTTGCTATCAAAGAACGATTTTTGGAGTTTGTTGACTGCAACAAAAAAACTGGACAAGACATTGCTAACCTCATTATAACTGTACTGGAAAAACACAATATCCCATTGCAAGATTGCAGGGGTCAGGAGTATGACAATGGTTTGAATATGGCTGGCAAATATAATGGTGCTCATGCCATTTTTACTTAAATTAATCCTCTTGCCCAATTTTCTAATTGTGAAGCTAATAGCTTACATTTTTGTGGCTTAAATGCAGCGGAGTGCTGTGATGAAGTAATCACATTTTTGGGGATTTTACCAAAAAATCTACAATTTTTTTGCTCACAGCCCTAAACGGTGGGAGATATTGCAAACAAAGATTGGATGTTCATTGCCTAATCTGTCTCAGACTAGATGATCAGCTCACATGGAAAGTTTTAAATCAATTGCAAAACATTTGCCACTAATAAAACATGCATTTATTGAGTAAGAGGAACTAAATCTATCTTCTGAGTGTAAAAGAGAGCTAAGGGAATTCAACACTACATACAGTCATTTAAATGTTCTTTGATGGCAACAATATGGCTCAAACTATTGGTTGCCATAGATCAATGCAATAAGGTTCTTCAATCAAGAAAGGCAACTCTTGATGTGGAAGTACAAAACATTGACAACTTGACTGAGGAGCTTAAAGAGTTATGTGGTAAGCAGAAAAATCTTCTATCAGACGCTAAACATGCAGCTGAAGCCATGTCAACAGACCTGCCAACCGAAACTAAAATCCCTGAGAAATGCACAAAAAAGAGAAAGCTGTTTCACAATGAAACACCAGAAGTCCAACTGTGAGAAGAGGATAAAGAGAGAGTTTTCAAAGTGAATGTTTTTTCAAGCTTGTTGACTGTGTAATCAGGGGTTGACACAGTGATTTGTCAAGGCCAGAGATAATAATTATTTCAGCTTTCTGTGGTTATATTTGGAATTCATTGATACTCAGATTGAAAACGCATGTTCTGCTTTTTGCAATATGACAACAATGTATCCATGGACATCATTGATAAGGTGAAACACTTGAATGCAATATATAAGGCAAACTTTGGAAGTGTACCTTCCCAAACCATTAGAGCTTTTAAATAAAATTCATGAGCTTAAGTTGGAATGTCTTTTTCCTAATGTCGCCGTAGCTCTGCGGATATTCTACACCATGCTTGTCACTGTTTCTGAAGCCGAAAGATCTTTTAGCAAAATGAAACCAATCAAAAGTATACAAAAATCAACAATCAGACAAGAAAGACTTATTGGTCCTGCTCTTCTTGCTATTGAGCAAGATTTTCTCAGGTCATTGAACTTTGAAGATATAATCGATGATTTTGCTGCAAAAAAAATCCCAAAGAGTTGAATTTTAGGACCCCTTTCAGATTCAGATATCATGGGTTTTTTTTAATCTTTTAAAATACTTGTTTTATTCTTGTATATTTTAACTTTGTTGTTCATATTTAGTTACAACTTGTATATCAGTTTTTTCCTTGTCTTTAGATTAAACACCTAATCATGATTCATGTGTGATTAGCCTACTTGATACTTTAGGTTTCAGAGTAGCAGCCGTGTTAGTCTGTATCCGCAAAAAAAACAACAAAAAAAACAGGAGTCTTTAAGGTGCCACAAGTACTCCTGTTTTTTTTGATACTTTAGGTGTTTTCTTTATGCTTCTTTAGATGTATTATATACTATTATTAAATTTCATAGAATCATAGAAAATTAGGGTTGGAAAAGACCTCAGGAGGTAATCTAGTCCAACCCCTTGCTCAAAGCAGGATCAACCCCAACTAAATCATCCCAGCCAGGGCTTTCTCAAGATGGGCTTTAAAAACTTCTAGAAATGGAGATTCCCCCACCTCCCTAAGTAACCCATTCCAGTGCTTCAGCACCCTCCTGGTGAAAAAGTTTTTCCTAATATCCAAACTAGACAACCACCACTGCAACTTGAGACCATTGCTCCTTGTTCTGTCATCTGCCACCACTGAGAACAGCCGAGCTCCATCCTCTTTGGAAACCCCCCACCACCCCAGTAGTTAAAAGCTGCTATCAAATTCCCCCTCATTCTTCTCTTCTGCAGACTAAGAACAGTTCCCTCAGCCTCTCCTCCTAAGTCATAGGCCTCAGCCCCCTAATCATTTTTGTTGCCCTCCACTGGACTCTCTCCAATTTCATTCCATAATGTATTTATTTAATTTAAATATATAATTCAAAGTAACAATTTCTACATCTTATATTTAGGCTCATGATTTGTTTAATATTGGTGCTGTAACTGGAAAAAAAAGTTTACTACATCAAGCAACACCACAACTTACGTATAGGGGGTTCTAATGTGTTATCAATAGGATAATAGGACTGAAATATCATCTAGCTGTCATGTACAAATCTATTCTGAAAATTTCGTGTCTCTATTTTATCTGATCTCAGAAACATTAGTTGGACAGATGGATGGACGGACAAACCAAACAATTAAGCCTCTGTTTAAAAAAAAAAGATTAAAAAACATTAAAAGGAAAAAAGGGGGAAAATGTTTCCCACTTTACCAAAAACTCAGCCTAGATCTTCCCTTAGGGTTTGGGGGCACCGACTGGATGGTTCGCCTAGGGCGCCAGTTGCTGGCAGCTAGTCTAGCGCCACCCCTGGCTTCAGTCTATCTCACCACAGTGTGTCCCCTTTGCAATGAAAGGTTTCACACATCACACCTGTTTCTTTCATCTGCAACTGTATTCTCTGACTCATATTACATAAAAGCCTTGATATGATTAACTAGTATTTGCCAATTATGTGTGAGATCTTGTTTTTCACACAATCTGCAGTCAGCTCTGTTTCAGGGGCATGTGACTGTAACTATATAAGAATCAAACTTGCATAGTGATAAAAAAGTAATAAAAGTATCAAGTGATACTAAATGAGAATTCAGGTCTAATGGGACTAATTAGGAAACTCATACATCATCATATCTTTTCAGCAGAAAAGTTGATAACCCATAGCAGGGACTGATGCCAATCTTGGAGCTACCCAAGATAACTGATTCATGGTTTTTTTGATTGACAAAGACATTTGGAAAGGCCTGAATTACAACTCTCCTACAGCCTTAGCACTATTGAAGTTATAAATACATAGTTTATCTCCACTTTCTTGTGCTTCTCTCTGAGATTATTTCAATTGTAAAAAAAAACAAAAAACAACACATTCAGCCACATTCCATCCCATGCTACAGCCCTTTTATGGGGCTGCCGAAGCATAAAGTGAGCAGAGTGGCCCCCCAGTGCAAGGGGAGCAGAGTAAGGGTGTACATGGCCTTATGCTGCTCCCTGCCCCGCCCCTTCACAGCCCCTGGGGTAAGGGTGTGCCAAAGGTGGGAGGGATTATTTCAGGAATTAGAAGGGAAGTGGCTGGAGTGCTCTGCATTCCAGCAATTCTGAGCTGCAGACCAGCCCACAGGCAGCTTGGTAAGGCCCTTAAGGCTACTCGCCTATTCCAGGGGCTGTACTGGCCCAAAATAGGGGAAGTGTAAAGGCATCATTGGTTTTTCTCCTCCTGGACTGCACCTTCTGTGCTGCAGAAGAATCTGAGCTATTAAATCTGAGGGTAAAAGGAACAGGAAAACTTACACACAAATTTAGTGAGGTTTCACCAGGGATGAATTTAGCCCATCTTTAGAAGTTCATTCATCTTCTTGAAGCAAACTCACTAAATTTATTATTTTAACTTGTGTGAAATTACAGTTCATGAAGGTGAGTGTCAAGCTGTCTAGAGTGGCTCGGGAGCGTGAGTTCCAACCTCAGGGCAGACTGTGAAGAAGCAGGGCACAAACCCAAACTGGTTGTGAGCTTGATACTTAGATTTCATCAACCGAGTAACAAGTGTTAACTCCTCAAGCATTGTAACAGTCTTAACACAGGGTCACAGTCAGTCTCCTTAGTTACTCCAGTCTCTCTTACCACTCAGGCAAGCTTGTTTTTGTGAAAGATGGTCCCTGACAACAACAATATTCAGGTTACTCTCAGTCCCAAAGGACCAGTCATTATCCCAGGTCAACTGCACCTTAGATCTCACACCAAAGACAACACTTGTGGCCAATCCTATGATAAATCTTTAGTTAGCTTAGTAATTAAGAAAAGAAATAAGAGTTACACCTCTACCTCGATATAACGCTGTCCTCGGGAGCCAAAAAATCTTACCGCGTTATAAGTGAAACCGCGTTATATTGAACTTGCTTTGATCCACCGGAGTGTGCAGCCCCCCTCCCCAAATGCTGCTTTACCGCGTTATATCCAAATTTGTGTTATATCAGGTCGTGTTATATCGAGGTAGAGGTGTATTTACAAGGTTAAAGCAGGTAACCATACATACACAAATGAGTTACAGTCTTATGTTCTGAAAGGGTAATAGAAGCTGCTGTAATATGGAAGCTCTATATGTCCTTTAGGGCTAACCCAAACCAAGCCCTGAGGATCTCTTGCTTATGCTTAGAAATCTTGACCCCCTGAGAGTTCAAGCAATAGAGATACAGTTCCTTTTTGTCATGGATTTTTATTCCCTTTTCCCCCTTCCTGAGTTCAAGATGATGAGACTAGTCCACTTGCATGTCTCCTCTTCGTGATTCTGGGACAGAGTGTGTGCAGGGAGGGAAGCAATCAACAAAGTCTTTGTCCTTTGATGTTTCACAATAGCTCATTTGGTTTCAATGTGCCTTCTTGGTGGACAGGACATAACACTTCTGAAGGAAGCTGGCATTTCTGTATTAATTAATGCTCCTTTCCTGTTTGATCACTTACACAATTACAGAGGATTACAATGCAAATACTTAATATAACCTTATAACATGGGATACAGATGCTATAAGTAAGATTAATACATGCAGCATCCTACAAGTGTTTCATAAGTATAAACACATTCTCATCTCTTCAATACCTATTTTAACAATATTAACACACAGGTGAGCCAGACTGGTTTCCAGCTATGCATTTGTCAGTGTTCAGTGAGGCTTATGGGCTTTGGCATGAGCTGGCACCTGGTCTGCCAGTATCACAGTGAGGGAGGCACGATACAAGCTTCTTCATACTATTCCAGCTGCGGCCTCAAGAAGAGACTGCCATTTGAACCAAACTGTTTTTGTGAAGCAGATATTTCACTAGGGACTTGGGTAAGAAGATCACTGATTAAATGCATTTTGACTTGTGATCTAAGGCTGTGAATTCCAAGCTGCAGATTTTGATATTTGTTCTCCCACATAATCTCCTGACAAATGTAAACTACTATATCCTTTAATAAGCAATGATGTGTGAATTAGCCATCTCTCTGCGCAGTAGAGCTAAGTCTGGAAGAGAACTTGGGATGTGTCCTGCTTTGGATAAGGTCAAGTCTCATGCAGCTACACTAAGGATAAACAAAGAGCAGCAAACATGCTGCAGTTCTTTAAGGAAAGAGAGCTAACTGTAGTGCTGTTCAGAAACCCTGATAGTCAATTCCTAAATGGGAAACAATGAAGAAGACTGCCTTCTGGGCCAGAAAAAAAATAGCCTCTCACTAATGATGGGGTGGGGGGAAATCAGTAATAGGAGGGGAAACTGATCCAACTCAGTTTCAGGATACAAAGTTTTATGTCACTGCAGTCTATTCTGCTTTTCTACCTTGAGATTTTTCCACCCACCAGACCTGTACCTGATTCTCATTCACACGAAAGACCCTGGTAGAACACTGTAAAGAGGCCTTACTGTAAATGAGAATCAAGCGCTAGATGACCAGTTAAAACCTTCTGAAGATAGATTTGCATTTATGACATCTTCGTGGTACAGATTTGTTTTTATGTACAAATGATATACTGTGTGTATATTGTCACTATACTTATAGGGAGATAGTACTGTGTGTATGCTGTAGTTAACCAATAAAAGATTACAAGCTAGATGGTTATATACTAATTATCCTCACATCTCATCTCAAACATGCTGGGAAGCATGACAATGAAGGCAACCACTTGGGAAATGAGAGTATTTAGATAAATCCACACTTCTGCAGTGAACTATTGGTTTCATGCATATTTTCCCCATTTTAAAATGAGGGAAATTACTTTTAAAATTACAAAAATGCAACTGGTGTACATCAGAGCATGAGTTTTCACGACTCAGTGCTAAGATGTCCAGAATGGGAGAAAAATCCTGCTCTGTAATAGATACAAGGATACTGCCTTCAAGACATGAGATGAAATAGGGGGCCATCCTTGATTGATCAGGGGGACCCATTAATTTCATGTTTTCACTTTCCAGATCACTTCAGATACACTCAGAAGCATGCGACACCGCCCATACAGTAAGACTCTGCATATCTGGAAATCATAATAAGCTTATGTTAATACCTGAACCTACTGCTGGAAGGAATCTGTAAAAGAACAGAAAGACCTTATGGTGCACCTAGGATAGACAGGATCTGTATGTGTTTTAGCTAATTTCTCCAGGCTCAGACATATCAAGCATGGGCCTCACATAGATTTTGGCAGGTAAGAGTTTGCTTTGGCAAAACCAAAATATCTTTAGGTTTGCATTCCCCCTAAAAGCATAATGAGGGTGTTAGAGGCCGTAGCGCCATCACAAGCCAATAGAAAACCAGCCTGTATCTTCTATGGTCTCCCTGCCATTAATTAAGTGAATAGGCCATAATTTTCTTCTATAATCCTCAATTCCAGTCAGTATTTACTATATGAGCTCAAATAAATATGCTCATAATTAGATGGGGGTGACAGTTGAAATTAAATCTATCCACATGCCTTTTCAATGACTGCTTAGTTCTGGTTTGGATGTAGGGAGGCCTTGTGTGGTGACATTAGGCAACACGGGCTGTGGTTAGTTAGCCAGGGAGCTAAAGAGCTAGGGAGAAATACTGGGTTCGCTCTATGTTCTAAAGCTTCAGTAAAGAATCCCTTTATGTGAATTACAATCTAGTCCTGGCCTTTCTCTACCATGAACAACACCGTCCTATGCAACTCCATATTCATGTCCCCCATACCAATGGTTTCATTTGTAAACTCCAATAATACAAAATAGTTAAAAGTCTGAGCTATATTAACGTCACTTCATCAGATATGTCCATGCTTTCCATTGGATTAAAGATGAGCTAGAGAAATACTAAGTATTTTAGGTATCTGCGGTATTCATACTGTGCTAATGGGGAATATCTAGGATGGATTAGGTCTACACTATCGCTTAAGTCCATTTAACTTACATCACTATGGGGTGTGAAAAATCC
This sequence comes from Mauremys reevesii, assembly GCF_016161935.1. Classification (NCBI taxonomy): domain Eukaryota; kingdom Metazoa; phylum Chordata; order Testudines; family Geoemydidae; genus Mauremys; species Mauremys reevesii. The sequence continues at coordinate 168,522,776 of NC_052624.1, read as the reverse complement.
TGCACACCCCTCCACCCCCGAGCGACACAAGTTTCATGCTGTCCACACCAGCACTATGTTGGCATAAGAGGTGGAGTAATTATGCTGACGGAAGAGCACTCTCTTGTTGGCATAGCGCATCTTCACCAGAGGTGCTACAGCGGCACGGCTGCACCAGTGTAGCACTGTAGTGTAGACATGCACTTAAAGAGGAGGGGTTTATTGCTTAATTATCCACTTCAGTTTTCTACACTCCCACCGAGGATCACACTATGGCCAGAAATGTACCCACAATATTCCGCCATCTGTTCTGGAAAAGCAGAGATCCTGATCCTTCCATATATATGAAGAAAAAATTCATCCGTTATATACAGACACATATGGACAATTCTCACTCAAGTCAGCTGGGTACCATGCATGAGTATCTGAAACCAGAATTTGGCCCACTGGAGGGTGAAAGAGACAGTGCTTAATTTTTGCCAGGGCTGAGCCCCAGCACCTCTAGCCTTGGCAGTTCATAGCCCCGGCACCTCTGGGCTTGCCGTGTCAGTTATGAAAGTAAAAAAATTGCTTGAGCCGCGACATCTCTTTCATTACAAATTAAGCACTGGAAAGAGAGAGATCTAGTGGGGAAGTTGGAATTTAAGCCACTGTAGGAAAAAACATGGAGAAGTATATTGGACTGACTATTTAAGGGGAAAATGAGAATCAGCTTCTTATGTTGTTCATCACGCAAGAGGAAGATTCATCCCGTCTCATGTGACTAGAATGTGACCTCTCCAATGTGAAAAGACCTTCGTCAGAATCCTTGACCATTCACTCAGCATTAGAATGTAATTTTTACTGCACCATGGCCCTCATTAAACGTGTTCAGTTAGACATCACAAAGCTATAACAGATGCCAGAAGGAAAGGTCATGGTTGGCAGTCTGCATATATCTCCCAGTGTATATTACAGTTTGGCTGGTGAGCCTCTTTATGGGGGGTGGGGAATCTTGACTAGGCTATACATCTAAGGATGATGCTCTGCATTTCACCTTTCTTTACATTCATATCAACATTCTTGATCTATCAAGTTGGTAAGCATCTGTGAAACTATATTTTTTCTCCACTTTTTGCTGTATCTAATATCACTAACCAAGAAAATGCAACATAATCTAGCACAATTGATGTGAAGGACCCGCACAAAATACATTTACATTTATAAAATGGCTTGGATAAAAGCTTATACCTGATAGGCTGAGAATTCTGATAACACATAACTGTCCCTCCCCAGACCTAATTATACTCCAGGGGACAAGACACTGGACAGGGAATCAACAACCTCAATTTCATTGTATATATGTCTCTGCCACTGACCTGCTATATGGCCTTGGGGAAATCACTTCACCCATCTGTGTGTCTGTTTCCCCTTCCACTTTCTAGCTTGTCTATTAATATTATAAGCCCTTGGGAGCAGGGATTGTCTCCTAATATGAGTTGGTACAGTGCCTAGCACAATTTCAATTGGGGTCTCTAGACATTGCAGTAATACAAATAACAATAAAAAAATAAAGTCTCTTCATTATACCGGTAACTATACCCACTGAACAGATGGGCAAATTCAAAGCCAATGAAAGGAATGTAATGTCTTCAAAGTCAATGTTACACTGCTTTGTATCATGTCAAACAGTGCTGCACATGCAATATCAAGTCTGTGTGTGCCTGTCATCTCAGGAATGGTGCTCTCATTGAGCAACATGGGATTGGAAATGCAGTGCATGGTTGTATTCAGTTACAAAAATCATCTATATGGTAAAATGAATGGAGGAGTCATATCCACAACATACATCTGAACCATTCAGAGAAATCTTTCATGAACACAGTGCCTGTATACTCAATCAGCTGCACATCACAAAGCATACATACCAATGCACACAAGTTCCAGTATGTTGCATTGGATACATACCAATGCACACAAGTACCAGTATGTTGCATTGTCACCACAAGGTCAGTATTACATCCACGTCACAAGTGAGTGAAATATTACATTTGTCATTGGTCCTCTGCACTAGTAATCTGAGTCCTCCCAAAGAGAGTGATCTGACACTGTTACCAATATCTTCTGTGGTTCCATGTGCAAAAAAAGAAGAGAGATAATTAACAGTTGCTTTGCACAGGTCTAACTTGCTCTCCTGTTGCTCCTTTGTTTGATGTTGCTTTGGGGAAGACCATAATGAGTAAAGGATATTGCTGTGCCAAGCCCACATTCAGAAGGCTAGAGTAATTTTTTCTACAGAGCACAGAAAAGTAAAGTAAACCATTCAGAGCTGTTTACATCCCACCCCTACTCATGTTGAGAGTATAGACACACTTTTTAAGCGTAACTTAGATTGTTATGAGAGTTTGGGTACCTTGGCATTTCTAGATGTGCTTTGCACTTCATATAGGATTTTTGGACTAGAAAAGGTAAACTTTTATTCAGTAAGGGTGAGATTCAAAGCACATAACACACGGTAGTTTGAACGATGGTACTGTGATGAATTTTCACTATGTGCAATTCAGTCAACAAATAGCTTTAAAATTGCTGCAGTCCAACCAAGTATCATAAGAACGACCATACTGGGTCAGACCAATGATCCACTTATCCCAGTATCCTGTCTTCCAGCAGTAGCCAACGTCAGGAGGCAATGAACAGAACAGGCAACCATCAAGTGATTCACCCCTGTTGTCCACTCTGATAATCAGAGGCTAGGACACCCAGAGCATAAGGCTGCCTCCCTGACCATCTTGGCTAATAGCCATTGATGGACCTATCCTCCATGAACATATCTCGTTCTTTTTAAAACCCTATTACAGTTTTGGCCTTCACAACATCCCCTAGCTACAAGTTCCACAAAATCTTCAGCAAAATATACAATCTGTCACAGGGGCCCAGGTTCACAAAGGTACTTAGGCACCTAAACCCCAGACATAGGCACCTACATTCCAAATTTAGGCTCCACTGTGACCCACAAAATCCCTTCTTGCCTAATCCTTTGGTGCCTCAGCTTGCTCGGGACCTAAAGATCCTTAGGTGCCTAAGGGTAGGTCTATACTTACCCGCCGGGTCGACGCATAGAGTTCGACTTCTCAGAGTTCGAACTATCGCGTCTAATCTAGACGCGATAGTTCGAACTCCGAACGCGCTCCCGTCGACTCTGGAACTCCACCACCGCAAACGGCGGTGGCGGAGTCGACGGGGGAGCCGCGGACTTTGATCCCGCGGCGTCTGGACAGGTATGCAGTTCGAACTAAGGTAGTTCGACTTCAGCTACGCTATTTGTGTAGCTGAAGTCGCGTACCTTAGTTCGACCCCCCCCCAAGTGTAGACCAGGCCTAAGTTTCTGTCTCCGAGCATGCACTTTACTGTCTCCCTCTAGGTATCCAGATGCCTGTCTCCCACCTAAGCGCCAGTGCAATCCAAGAACCGGAGGAAGACAGGTGTTCACCTGCCTATCTTCCCTGTGGGGCCTGATCCCATTGGTGTGCTCTGAGCCTGCCTATGGCATAAGACCCCATTCAAAAATTAGGCCACAGTAGGAGGTGGCCACCTTATAGCTTTTAATCCAGTGATTAGAGCACTCACCAGGATACAGGAGACCTGGGTTCAATTCCCCCTTTGCCTGAGGAAAAAGGAATGATTTGAACAGGAATCTCTCACACCTCTCAGAGAGTGGTCTAGCCACTGAGCTAGGAGATAGTCTGATGTGGAGGGTTGGAGGGTGGACAGAGAGCTCTCAATGTCTCCTGCTGAAGCTGCTATACTGTATATAAATAATGAATAGTCATTGGAGCAGGAGGACTACACAGTGGATTGCCCAGGTGGTGTCCTGACCACCAGGTGTTAGAATTCTGTTACTCTGTCTCCAGCCCAGTGGCTCTTTAAGTATTTATCCACTGAGGCTATAGGTCCAGCCCACCTGTGCTTCCTCTCTCATAGCCACGACAAGTAGGTCATGTAGCTAAATCATTCCCAGTCCCAGTCCCAGCCCGCGCTGCTTCCCGTAGCCCCCATTGGCCTGGGACGGCGAACCACGGCCAGCGAGAGCCGCGATCGGCTGAATCCGCAGACGGGGCAGGTAAACAAACCAGCCCGGCCCACCAGGGGCTTTCCCTGAACAAGCGGCGGCCCTAGTTTAAGAACCACTGTTCTAGAGAGCCAAAGGAGAAGTGAGTATGAGCAGATAGCTCGGAAGAGGCCTGCCTAGGGAGACAAAGCAGAATTAAAAAGGGACCAACTCAGCAAAGCTGAGACAGGGCTACAGCTGGCCTGAGTTACTGACATAGGCCCAAAAAGGAGGGCTGTGAGATTCCTGACCTAAGTAGGGGAAGTGTGTAGGAACCATGATACACAGGTCCCAGAAGGAGAGCTGTGTGACTCCTAGCTCTCAGAGGGGACCAACCCAAAGTAGCACACAAGCCCAGATGGAAGGTGGTGGGAACACTGAATCCAGGGGGGGAAAGGGCTGAACTTAAGGGGCTACAGACTAATTGATATGCTGTAAATTACTTAATAAATGAGACCCCATCTCCCACAGGGAATCTCAGTTTAACATAGTCTGGCCTGGGAGTGATTTTTTTTTTTTACAAAAATCCAGGTAGGTGGAGTAGAGAGCAGCGCATCTGTAGGGCCACACTGTGCCACAAGGGGATGTCTTGATGGACAGTTGTCTCTCACAGGATCCAGCTAACAGCACTTTTTGTGGGAGCTTTGCTGAATTGCAATGTAACGGAAAACTCCTTTCAGCCCACTTGCCATTGTGTATATACTTCCATATACACTAAAGGACAAAACAGGCTATCTTAAAACCAAATACATTTTTGGTTTTTCTCCAGCTCACGTTTGGAGATGCCAAAATGTAGTACTACAAAGTCTTAAATCTTCCATTTCTGGTTCATTTCCTTTGCAACACAATGAGCGCTAAGGGCTGTACTCAAGTGCTGTCACTGACAGGCAAGCATTGATAACAGTGGAGCAGTAATCTGGAGGTAAATGCCAACTGAGAGGAAAGGTCTTGCTTGTCTGAAGAAAACTAAACCAAAGTCAGTGAACAAATAAAAGCATGAAAGTCACAGACAAGCACAATAAAACAACCCTGTTGTTTCTTGGCTTCTCTCTCTCTGTAAACCCAAGGCCTAATTCTGCCCTTAGATACATTAGTACTATTCTCATTGACTTCAATGGGAGTTATATGCATGTATTTGAGGAAAGAATTGGACCTTCCTCCAAATTCAACTCTCTCTAAAGTAACCGATGTGTCGCTCAGAAGTGACATGAGTATATCATGCCCACAGGCATGATTGTTTTATTTATTTATTTATTTTTGACAATGATCCTGCAGAAGCCAGGTTTTGAGATGATCAAAGGTTTGACGTGTGGGTGGATAGTGAATATATGTGGGAAGGTGACAAAGAGCAGAGCAGGACCATTGAAAATATGGCAGAAAGCAGAAACACAGAAGTCTCACTGAGGCAGTCTTATTTGAAAACAAGCAGAAGTTCTCAGAAGTTTTCTGCATGTCCTCCAATGTGTGGGCTAGAAATCTTAACTCACAGTTCTCAAAATAGCTGTATGTGAGCAAATGTGGTTATTGTATCACATATAATTTGCAGATATAATACCCAACACTGATGGAATGCACAATACAAAGTTCATCAGTCAGTTGTTGCTCAATATGTGCCAAATTTGCTCAAGTACATAAATTGAAAGTCCAAAAAAAATTTACATTTCTTCATACTGTTCTGAAATTTCCAGGACAAAGATTTCCAATTTTATCTTTACACCAAGTAAGTCTGTATAATGTAAACATAGATAGATGAAAATGCTACAGTACAATATAAAAAATGTTTTAAAACCATATTATTGGGACATTCTTTAAGAGACATTATTAAATCAAATTTCTTCCAAAATTTCAATTTTGGAAAAAGATGATTATACAAAACCTATAAATAATTGAAATGTTTTCTTGATTCTAACATATTCCTGTAGCATTTTCATTCAAAAACTGTAGCATTGTGCTAGTGCATGAGAAATGCAAAATCAAACTGTTTAGAACGTAACTATAAACAAAGTGAAATCATCTGTTTTCATTGTGTAAACTGAATATGAGATAAACAGAATACAACTTGAAAAGTAAATACATTTTAAGTAGTAATTAAAACTAATCAAACACTGGATTAACTGATGGTATATGTGATGAATAATATCTTATTTGCCTCATATGTCTTTCAAAGGCTATTTTTCAATCAGCTATTGAGCTGGTCAAATAATGCACACACACAAAATAATAAAACAAGGTAGTTGATTAAAAACAGTATATATTATTCAACAAATAGTATTTAATCAGATCTATTAATCACTACATAAAGAAGTATTTTTAAATATTTTTACCCTGAAAGTATAACTTTATACATTTTTCTCCTGCTAATTGTCTTTGAAGCAGAAGTAGCGTAAATGGAAGCATCATGCTTATTTAACTTATTTTAATGTATTGTATCAAAAGCTTTCATAGTATAAGAACTACTTTTCTCTTTTTAATGAAATTCACTGAATCACTAATACAATATTATGAAAGTGGGATGAATAAGACACTAACTCAGAGTTGTCATTTCAGCTTATCACAGAAATTATATAATTATAGCAATACCAAAAGAATTGAAAGTCTTTTAGGAACAATTTCAGTTGACTTTTTGGCTTTACTTTCTGTTTATAACAATTTTTTTTACTGTTTTTTAAATTAAAAATACAACATAAAGAGATTTGACAATATACAATTTTGCTTATCCTTTATTTATCCTTGTCCTCTGAGCTTCTTGCCCAAAATGTAAAACTCTGTGGTATTAAGCATGAGATAATTGCCTCTTGCAGCTCATAACGATAAGAAAGAAGAATATGCCAAACTGGAGTTTGGTGATATTTCAGAATTCAGAAACTATACACAGGAAACTAATTCTGAGACTGCACAGATGCATTCATGAATATAATTCAGCAATTTGTAGTGATGTAATTAAGTCTAATCATCCTGACAATCTGGATGATAGAAGCTACTCGAGAAGAGCCTTATATTTGCCTTTCTAAACCTAAATTCATCTGTTTTTATTTAAGCCACATTTTTTATTGTAAGTTCTTTTTAAAAATTCTCAAACTAAATCCCAGCTGGTACGTGCTGTACTCATTTCCTCATTGTGAAATCACGTTTAACTTAGTGGTTAGGTTGCAACAACCCCAATAATATAATTATACTGTAATCTACTACAATCAATCAATCAGCTCCTGGATCTTTGGGAAGATGATGATATCTTCACCTACTAATAATGGGAAAATAATAGATGTCAACCCAAAGGGTTGAAACTCTCACAAGCCTCTTTCAGGATCTTGTGTGGGTTCCTGCATTGGTCATGTGACAATAATACTGCAGCTAGTAGAAGGCCTGACATGCTTATTCAGGCAGTGGCCAAAGAAGACAAGGGGTCCTATTTGTCTCACCCAGCAGATGTCATTAGAACAATGTTTCAACAGGAACTAACAAATAGCATGAAAAGGGAGAGGTAGCTTTTTTAAAAATTACAGTAATACTACTAAGATTTACTGCATATTGTGAAAGAAATGAATGTGGTCCAAGGGAAAGATGCTCTTCTATTTCTCTCTGTCTTTTTTCCTTAAGGAACATACATTAAAGAGATTAATAGAATATATATTCTAACTCTCTTTACAAGCAGCATTTGCCTGGTTAAAACTATCAAGGCTAATATGTTAAATGAATCCATCTAATTTAAAAGTATTTCTACTACCTGTGTATCTTCAGTTGCAGAGGTCTCTCTGTTTCTTCCACGGGTTAGCACAGCCCATAACATGTGCCCAAGGAATGAAGCTAAGATGCAGAAACCACCTGCAATCCAGACATCTTTTCCCTTCAAGGGTAGATCCATTTTTTTAAGCTGATTTACTTTGGTCTCTTGGTTTATTAGAAGTAATTTGCTGTACAATCAAATATCGCCCCCAACTCGGTAAGCACTACCTAGCTGGAAGGGATGGGCACGCTGCTGGGTAGGTTGGATCCTGTCACACAATTCAACACATTCCCTGGACCTATAAGGGAAAAAAGAGTGACGGCCTACTGACAAGAGAGAAACAGGTGTGAGGGGCCTACAGACAAGATTGCTTGCAAGGTAATTTACTCTGACATCCCAGCACTTCTCAAATGAACCAAAACTATTAGCACCAACCATAATAGTTAACAGTTTATGCTGTCAGTCATTTGCTTTTTAATTTGTAAGGGATACAAAATATACACAAAGAGCAACATTTGGATGGTAAAACTGTGGGAAAAAATAGTATGTGTAATTAAAGACTATGGTAATGCATATGTAGAAGAAGCCTGAATTAAGGCTATATAGCCACCTTATTTCTGACATTTCCTCACTTTTGAGTGCTTGACTTTGCAAACTCGATATTCTTCTAATATAACTTTTTCGATGTAATTTACTACTAAAAACCAAACCAACAACTGCCCTCAAAAACCTGAAAAAACAGAAATGATATTTTGTTGCACTGTACCAGTCCCCAGCAGCAGGGTTCAGATCTTTAGAGCCACAGCACAGATCTCAGCCTACTATTGATACCAATAGCTCAAGTGGTAATCATCTTCTACGTGGACTAGTCACCAGGGGGAAGGAGACACATATTTTGCCTGTGATTTTCAACGCTATTTGCTGACAGAAGAGGACTAGAGAGAACAATGATTCCTGGGTTCCATTCCAGGCTATGTAGGGGAGTATTCTCTTGTGGTTATAGACCCTTCTGCCCATGTACTCCCAATGTGTCCCTACTTTCCTTCTATCCACCTCCCCACACTGACTCCTGGCTCTCTCCCACTATCCAATATCTGCCATTCAGATCAGTTTAAAGTCCCTGCTCCAAAGCACAGAGGTGCTGGAGCTTCTCAGCAAAGCAGTAGTACATTTTTCTTTTTAACATGAGCAAAACAACATATTTTGTAATATCATTCTCAGAAACAGCTAGACTATTTTAGCTGAAATTTTCAACAACAACAAAAATCAGCTTGAGATAGACACCCGGGAAGGAATTTTTTTTGGCATAAGCAGTTAAAGTTTGGCAAAGTTATAAGCAACCAAAAACAGGGCCTTATAAAGGGAAATGTTAGGCAACCTTAACAACAGATGATGCTACAGATCTACCTCTAATTAAAGCACAGAAACTGTTTGGATTCCAGGGATGGGAAGCCAAAACTGGAGGACAAAGGATGTCATGTAGAGTTAGATAATAGTTGCAGTGCAGTTGGCTGGAGCTAAAGCCTTAACTGCATAGCAGGTGCATATAAATAAAATGGACAAAGAACATGAAAGAGGATTAATTGGGCAGGGTGGAGCAGTGTGAATGTGGAATACTGTAATTCTCCCTGTGCTTAGGTATATACACTTCTCCAAAGGTTGGCAGGCAAAGGGCTTAATTATCTTCTCTACCTACAGTTTGCAAGTACATAAAAGATTGTTACAAGAGGAAGGTGAAAAATTGTTCTTGTTAACATCTGGGGATAGGTTCAATGGGTTTAAACTGCAGCAAGGGAGGCTTAGGGTAGACATTAGGAAAACGTCCTAACTGTCAGGGTAGTTAAGCACTGCAACAAATTGCCCAGGGAGGTTGTGGAATCTCCATCATTGGAGGTTTTTAAGAACAGGTTAGACAAACACCCGTCAGGGATGGTCTAGTTAATACTTATTCCTGCCTTGAGTGCAGGGGACTGGACTAGATGACTGCTAGCTTTCTGTGAAAAAATGTTGATTTTTTTTGTTGGAAAACAGATCAACCCCCCAAAAAACTTTACAAAGTTCAGTTTTTTTATGGAAAAGTCAAAATCCTCTACAAAAAATATCAATGAAAACTTATTTTGATTGCTTGTCAGGGGAAAAAAAATATACGTTTTCCAACTAACTCCATGATGGACTGCCCTGGCAACTGTCTATTCAAACAAACCTTGTTGATGGGTGTTGCATGACTACAAAAATATACCTGCTGCTTTGGCATTTAGAGGGGGACACTGACATCATTTTTCAAGAATAAAAATGAGTTTATCATGAAACTGTTGCCTCCATCCATTAAATGCCATCAGAAAGATCTCTTGTGACCTTTATTGTCCTAGTCCCTTTACCAATGCAATGCTAAGAGGCACTGGGTTATAACAATCAGAATATAACAACCATGGTCCTGTTGTCACTGTTTTAGCAGGAAAGAAGGCCAGGGTAGTGGTGTTATGAGTTATGGTATTGCTTATGTAGTAATCCGTTGCAAATGACATAGCGGCATTGTTTATCAAACGCTAGGACCAGGGGCGGCTCTAGCGTTTTGGCCGCCCCAAGCAGTCATGTGCGGGAGGCGCCCCGGAGCCGCGGGACGAGCGCCCCCTCCGCAGTCATGCCTGCGGCAGGTCCGGTCCTCCCGGGGCTCCGGTGGACCTCCCGCAGACATGACTGCGGCAGGGCCACCGGCCCAGCCTGCCGCGCCCCCCCCCGGCCGCGGGGGACGCCCCCTAGATTTTGCCGCCCTAGGCACCAGCTTGTTTTGCTGGTGCCTAGAGCCGCCCCTGGCTAGGACCCATGACTGCATTAGTCAAGCTGGGTGAACATGACTCATAGGATGGAGGACTACCCCAAGGCCTTCCACATCACTGATATGCCACAGTGAGACTGTGGGGAACGGCTGACAGAGTGCCTGCATAGAGGGGTCTCTGCACTGTCAGTGTACTGCAAAGATGAACTCTGCACTGACCCTAAATAAACTGGTAGGAAAAGGAAATTAGGTGGTTGGCCAGGCCCAAGATCATACAACCCAGAAACCCTGCATTGAAGCCTGGATTAGTAGTGGCCACCACTCCAGACCATAACATCTAGAGAGCTGCCGCATTGAAACCTGCTTTCAGGATCTGGGGGTGAATTACATCACTCTCTTAAAGTTGAGGGGCCCTGCCTTTAAAATGTATCCCCCTGGGTAGTCTGGCAGAGTTTAGAGAGTTTGAGTTTAAGATTGGGTTTAGCTGTTTGGTTTTGTAGTCCTAAAGAAATGGTCTTTTACTACCACCCATCATGGGTGGTTTTATTGTTTTATGAATTCTGTAAACAAGTGCCTAGCAGCTAGAGCAGAGGGCATTGCAAAGATCAATAAAATTAACAAATAAATCATAAATAAATTACTTGCACCAGAATCATGGAAATGAGATTAAAGAACATGTTTACAACTAAAGAAAATAATCCCATATCAGTTAAAACAGTGTGCACTGTTTTTATGCTTGGTTCCCCTCATTTTGAATCTCTGCAACCAATTTAAACATGTGGATTTCAGCTCCATTTGCTGTCAAACCACACTTTACCAGCTAAGGGCCAGGGGCAGAGACTGAGGGTGAAATTCAATGGGCCAGCATGTCATCTTGTAATTGGAGCAGTCTGAAGTCAACCAAGTTAATCAGGCAGGGTTGAACTTGACTGTGACTGACTAACGTAATCAGGCTATTGGTTAACTCCAAAATTCTTGAACTCTGCTGGCATAAATAATTGCCAGGCTCTAGCTGGTCTTCAGATAGAGAAATAGTTTGAAGGGCCAAATTCTGCCGGACTGCAGTTGCGCAGCTTTAACTGAAGTCAATGGGAGCTATTGTGCACACATCCAAGGGCAGAATTTGAGCCATAGGTAGAAACGGAGGGCAATAGAACATTCTGCATATAAAACTCTGATCACAAAACTACCCTTTTTTTCTTCTTGTTAACTCTCATGCTTTCGGTCTTTTCTTCTTTGGTAGCTCGATGTTCTTTAATTTAAACCCATATAGTTCCAAAAATAATAGGAAGGGCCTGTTCTGAACACTGGATCAGAGGGAACAAAAAATATATACAAAGAACAGAGAAAGAAAATCTAATTTGCCATAACAACCCTTTTTGTATTCAGTTAGTAACTTTTCATCTCTCCCATGATCTGAAGAAGAGTGCCATCTACCAAAGCTCTCTCCCAGTGCTTTTCTTGGAGTTATTACACATAACTGAACTTGCAGCACAGTTATTTGTTTTCCATTGTTCTAATGGTTCCTTGGGTGTTTGTCTTCAGATTAGGCTTTTTGTTTTTATAAAATATAAGTAATATTGAAAATAAGATAAGCTCCTTGTGTTTGTTTCTTTTAGAAAGGTAACAACTCTAGAAAGACAGCTATTTCTTGGGGGAGAGGGGAAAGGGGAAGGGGAGAGAGTGTATTTTCTTCTATAATTATATCCAATTAGCCTCTGATAACATTAATCTTTCAAATGAACACTTCTTTTATAAATATTCTGAATATTGTACATTTTCCCCATAACCTCACTGGTATATTTTCTGGGCTTGGTACTGCTCCCACTGAAATGAATAGGAGGTTTGCCATTGAATCCAACCTGAGTGAGATCCCACTTACTGAAATTAAGTCTACACTCCCACTCCTTGCTTTTCCCTACACACCCACCCATTCCTGCAGAGAAAATTATTCCTTCCTCCTCTCATTGTATAATATAATAAAACTATGTTAGTCTTCAACAGGCTAGGGGATAAAGCTAAAGGCTTTTATATACAGGGCTTACTTTTTTTCTATACCTACACCCTGGCTTAGGCCCAATCAGTTCAGCAAAACTTTCAGGCATTAAATTTAACCACATGCCTACATGAGGTGCTGAACTAGAATCTGGGCGTGTTGCCAATGACTTTTATGTGAGTTAATTTGGGACTAGTATTAGGAAAAACATCATTCAAGTTTATGTATTTGGAATTCTTGGCTCAAGAAAGATGGTAGAATGTCATTAGAACTGAATTATACTACCTTTTAGCTTGAGCAAGATTGTTCTTTTAACTAGACTTTTGGGCTAGAGTAGGAGGACACAACCTTGCTTCTGCACTTACTCCTTTTCCTCCTGGAGGCCTGCAATCAGTCACACCTCTTCCTATGAACCTCAAAAGTTTTTTGCACAGGTTCCAGCAACACTTCTAACAAAGCACTAACTCTTGAAACATATCAAAGGTGATGAAGTTGGAATCAATGATTAATGGAGGTTCCCCCCCAGCCCCCGCCCAAGAAATGGGAAACAAGCTTGCAATCACCCAGACTACTACCTGCTATATGCAAGAAGGCACAGAAACTCTAAGGCTCTGCATTGCTAAGGAGACGATTTGGTTTTGATTCCTTTTTTGACACTCACACTCACAGGCCACTAGGAAGGAAAGAGTGCTTAGCAGTGACAGTGGCCACCCAGTTAAATAAAGCAAGTTCTTTAGTTTCAAGTTATTATAACAATCTTGGCAACTAGTTTTACCCTCGAGCAATATTTCACTTGTATTGCCTGGGCAATTTGTAAAATATGTATATCACCAGCAACAAACTTAAAATGCCAATTTAGAATGGATAACCTGCTTGCAATAAACTGAGGATACTAGACATGTTGGGTTTACTGTAGTACTGGCTAGCAGTTCATCCTGCCCGCTACACTTTTTGTTACATGGCTGTGGATTGAAATGAATGAAAATCATCATAACAGGAAATCTCTTCATTCCAAATCCCTGCAGATAAGAATGTTGCAGCAGGCAGAAAGAACGGACGGGGTGGGATGCATGTCAACAATACTGGTTTCTGTTTCCGCACTCCAGCCCAATAATTGTGACTTTAATACTGACACAACCCTCATTTTGGGGAGTTAGTAGATTCCCCTTCTCTCCTCCCCCCACCAAAAAAAAACTAAAGAAAAAAACAACAAAACCCACCACCCAGAAAATAACCTTTTAGTCATGGGGACTAGTAGCTTTGACAATGCTGTTTTAATATAACGTTTGAATCCTATGTAGAGACCCAGAAATGTGTCAGAAGAGTCTTGATTTTACCTTGAAATTGACTGGAAATGCATTTTACACATATGACAGGGGTTTTTTTTGGTAATACATAGATTACTTTCTTTTTTTAAATGACTAACAACAGTAGCAGCACACTTAATACACCTCTACCCCGTTATAACGCCACCCAATATAACACGAATTCGGATATAATGCGGTAAAGCAGTGTTCAGGGGGGCAGGACTGCACACTCCAGCAGATTAAATCAAGTTTGATATCACGCGGTTTCAACTATAACGCGGTAAGATTTTTTGGCTCCCAAGGACAGCGTTATATCAAGGTAGAGGTGTAGTAAAATAATTATTTCCCCCAAATATATCATGATGAAAAAAAACTTTAAATTTCTTGGGTTTTGAACATAAAAGCAAAATATCTCAGAAAAACTTTAAAATTATCCAAATGTCTATAACCTTTGAATATTTACATTTCCCTGAACTCTACTCCCACAGCTTAAAAACTAAAATGTATGTAATTTTTCACAAACTGGTGTGCAAACAAATAATTTCTCACTGCACTGGTTCTAAGTACTGCTCCCTAACCATTGTCTGAATTACAGGTCAGTAGAGTCAGTAGCTTCTCTGGCTTTTCCCTTTAGTAAAATGTATTGATGTCAGGAAATGTTTTATTCTTTCAAACCACCTAAAAGGAGAATTTAGCTGAACATGGAACCATCTTTCTGCACAAAACCTGTACGCTATGGGCCTGCTTCTGCTCCTGTGGAAGTCAATAAGTTCCCACCAACTTCAATCATGCAGGATCACCACCTATGATGTTAATACATTTGTTGAGTTTTTAACTAGGTGGCATGGAAAGATGTACATATTTTTCAAAAAATTATTCCAGAATTTTCTAACTTGGGAACCTGCTAAACTTGAGGGGCAACTAAATCCACATTTAAATAAGCAGCCTGCTTTTTCAGAGGTGCTGAATTCTCACAACTCCCATGAGTCTTCTGAAAATCAGGCAATGTGCCCAAATACAGATTTAATTACCTAACTTTAGGCACCCAAGTTCAAAAATCTTTCAAAACGACAGTAACGGCATTGTATTTTAATAGAAAATATGAAAAATAGCATTGAAAATGAAATTTCACTGTACTAAGCTATACATATGTGGGAAGCACAGCAGGGAGTGTAATATTTCTGTAGTTAGTTACCTCTTTATCTTCTGTGCCAGGCTCTGGTTCACTGATTCTTTCTTCCCAAAAGCTTCTCACCCTCTCCATCTTTTCCAAACTCTGAAAAAAAGCCACTTTGCCCACTTTGGTACTGCTGTACTGTGTATTGATTTCTTCCATCCTGTTAATCTTAAATAGCTTTGTGTTGTACCCAATAAGGTTACCATCTTGATCTCTCTCCAGCTTGGTTTCATAAATCAGTGAATACTCACGATGTTTGACATCTTCCTTTTCTTGTCTGTAATGAGGAGAAACAAATGAACCATTAACATGCATTTTTAGTTTAGAAACAAGTCAACTGTGCAATACAAATGTTATACTTTTTTTCCTCTTAAAATCTGTGGGGGTATTTTTTGTAGCTATAACTAGCTAGGCTCAAAAAAGAAACATATTGCTAACATTAGTAACCTTTGCCTGTCTTAGGGTACGTCTATACTACCTGCCGGAGTGTCCGATGTAACGGGGATCGATTTATTGCGTCTCGTCTAGACGCAATAAATCGATCCCCGAATTGACGCCCATACTCCACCTCGGCAGGAGGAGTAAGTGGAGTCGACGGGGGAGCCGCGGTGGTCGACTCGCCGCCATGAGGACAGCCAGGTAAATCGAACAAGTTACTTAAGCAACTTCAGCTACCCTATTTGCATAGCTGAAGTCACTTATCTTAGTTCGAACCCCTCCACCCCCCACTAGTGTAGCCCAGGCCTTAGATATCATTACCAGTTTTTTAGTGACTTTAGGAACCTAAAGGCTTGATTTCACAGGGAAATTGACTAGAATAGCTTTGCAGATTAAACTATTCTGCAATAGCTATTCCAAAGCACTCTAATTATTCTGGAATAAAGTGACTTTTATTCTAGAATAATGTCCACACAGGGAGCTATGCCAGTCAACTTCCCTATGTAGACAAGCCCTAAATTCCATTTTCACATCTATATAAAAATCTGTTGCATTCACACATTGAAAAAATGTCTCCTCATACCACAGATTTTGATGGGGAGCAATGGAATCTAACACTTCAGTAGAAAAGGAAAGGGACTCTCAATTTACTTTAGACCTAAAATCTAAAGTGAATAAAATGTTTGAATTATTTTTGTAAGCCTTGTCTAGCAGTGATGTAAACCCAACAGCATCGTGCTAGCTCACGAGCACAGGAAAGCTGAAACAGACCAATCCAGTCGCATTGTTTATTGCTCACATTTTGCTCCACCAGGACAAACACCATAAATTATACAACGTAAATTAGAATTTAATTATTCTTTCACTGTTATTAGTAACATAGATAAGTGATTTTGTATAATATAGGATTACTAAGTGTGATATGTGATTTTCATCTGGACACTTTCCCTTTAAATAGAAAAATTATTTGTCAGCGTTTAAACTAGGCTGTGTTAGGTCAGCATATCTTCCAGTTGACCTTGCCCCACCTATTCCTGGAACAGTACTTGGTTGCTGTGTTGTGACTCCCCAGTGCAGGAAAGAGATTCTTGGAGCCTTTTTCCTCCGCGAACAGCGGCGAGGCTAACAGATGGAGTTTGACTGAGATCCATCCAAGAGGATCAGGACCCCTAGCTATGCTGGGGTCCTACACAGCTCCCCTTTGGGATGTGTGTGTGGGGCCCCATGTCTCTGTGAGGGGTGAAGGTGGCTGGCCCCAGGCCTCTGCGGTGGGGGGGCTGGCTTGGGGGGCAGGAGGGAACCACCCCCCAGCACTCACCAGTGACACAGCTGGGGCTGGGTCCCTGCACTTCCTGCCCGGTGAGTGCAGGCCCGGCCCTGCTGCACCCCTCAGGGGAGTGGGGCTGGGGCTGGGGTGGAGCTGGGGTGGGAAGAGGCAGGGCTGGAGCAGGGGCTTTGGTGAAGGGGTGCAGTGGGGGCATGGCTGGGGTGGGAAGAGGCAGGACTGGGGCAGAGCAGAGGTGAGGGCCATGTGGAAGAGCCAGAGCAGGAGCTGGAGCAGCACGCAGCTGCGCAGGGCACCAGGAAATTTGGTGCCTCAAGTTTCTTGGTGCCCTACGCAGCTCTGTACTTCGTGTATGGGTAAGAACGGCCCTGGAGAGGAGGTACGTTAAGTGCTGCATTAAGGGGGCTGTGTTGGTGAGTATTTGAGTGTCTGTTGCAGGAAGGTTGTCAGTTTGACCGTGTGCTTGATTGTTTGAGAAGTGTGAATTGGAAGTGCTTTGTTCCAGGTGGGCCTTGATTGTTAAAAAAGGCAAACAGAGGGATTCCAGGACTGAATTTAGCCCACGATATATTTTGAAGATTGCTTTAAGCAAGTGTGTGGAGGAAAATATTTAAAAGCTGTTAGACAAATGACAGGCTATAATCCAGGTAAAAATAATCCTATGGTTCCCATTACTCAGAGACTCTGAAATGCTTTTGGACTACACAGCTGCAAAGAGTGCTTCCTACTGTGAGAGAGAAGTACCCCCAATGGCAATAGAAAGCCTAAGTAGGCTCTCTGTAATCACTTAAAGACCACATCCTTCCCCAGCTCATGATCACCAAGTGTGGCAATCTGTTTAATGAGTTAGTAGGGCAACTCCCACCTTTTCATGCTCTCTGTATGTGTATATATATCTCCTCACTATATGTTCCACTCCATTCTTCCGAAGAAGTGGGCTGTAGCCCATGAAAGCTTATGCTCAAATAAATTTGTTAGTCTCTAAGGTGCCATAAGTACTACTGTTCTTTTTGTCTAATGAGAGTGACATGTCCTAATGAAAAGGGCACATTTATCCCTAGCTGACTGATGTTCAATTAGCTGAGGAAAATGTTAAAGGGGTGACAAGCCTAAAGATGCTGTGATCCTCCTGGCTCATGGCTGTGTTTTAGAATCATAGGACTAGACGGGACCTTGAGAGGTCATCTAGTCCAGTCCCCTCCATGCATGGCAGGACTAAGTATTATCTAGACCATTCCTGACAGGTATTTGTCTAACCTGTTCTTAAAAATATACTGCTTCCCCCTATCCACAAGGCTTGTTACCCCCTCAAAGAAAGCTATCAGGACTGTTATATATCACCTCATTTTCTTCTAGATGTTTGTAAATTGATAGCTTAATTTGCTCCACTATCTTTCCTGGTACAGAGAGGCAGGTAGCAAGGAAATAAAAGAAGAGGGAGGGCCTACTGCCCACATCTTACTTCACTCCTCTCCATTATTATCTTAACACCTTCCTAAAACAACATGGTAAACAAGGGAAGGCTTCCAGGGTTCAAACAATTATGGAATTCAACAGCAGTGAGTGACCACCATTACAACACTGATAAAATAGCAGCATAGCACCCCCAGCACTCTTTAGTAATCTGACGAAGCAGAAACCTGTGAGACTGGGCCTAAAGCCATCTGTTACCACAGAAACAGGATTAATCTGCCCTAAATCTACCTTGTAACTCTGTGGCTGTGCTGGTGAGAAGGGAGAAGATGGACCTAGAATTAAGTGTTGTGGAGCATGGCTCTCCAACTCATTCCTGAGGGGCTTTTCCTTTCAGTCTTCTTCAATAGGCCAGCATTCCTCTTTGGCCAGGATATCTTTTGTTGTCTTCTTGGGCATACAGAAGCCTAAAGGCTACAGATATTTTCACCTGCACAGAGCCACAGAAGCTCACATGATTATGTGAGAAAGGGGCATGTATAATGTTATCTCTATCATTTGCAATAATAGCAACATATCCATAACCCAAGTGAAATAAGGTAGTTTAGAGCTGGGCAGGAATATAATATACAGGCACCACTAAGAAAATGTATATCCTTTTTCTTTCTCAGTCTGTTTCTTTAGATTGTAAGCTCTTAAACTAGGACTTGCTTTACTCCATACTCTGTAATGTGCCTTGGAAACTTTTGGGCACTGTATTAATAATAACCTATAAGCCTTCATCATGCATTCAAACCAAAACTTCATCTGTTACCTTTTCTACATACTAGTATTTTGCCAGACACTTTCAAGATTTAACTCAGAAGACAGGTACTATTACATAGTAGCCAGACTTGTTTACATTTCAGTACCCCAGCACAGTACATCTTTAACATTAGACTGACCTGGAAATTTACAAGACAGGAACAGTTATATAATAATGAATAATTAAAACTAAATGTATAATAGGAGGAAAAAAATATATAACCTGGAAAGATTTACCATTAGGTCAACTTTAGGTGATGAACTATGATGCTAACTGTACTAGTTATTATACTTTCCTATCTAGTAAAACCCATGCTATGTTTTGTACAATGTAGGATAATGGGAAGACTTTTTAAAAAAAACTAACAACATTTCTGACTCTTCTCGGGGGCAGGGAAAAAAACAAACGTCCAGGTATTTTGTTAAATGGCCTGGGAATCTAAAAAAAGCAAACACACAGGGCCCAGTTCTGATTTCACTTACACCAGTGTGAAATCAGAGAAACTCTATGAAGTTACACTTCAGGATTTGCCTGCAGGAGTCAGGATTTATTTTTAAAATGTCTGAAGTGTGCAGCCGGAACTCAAGCTTTTGGTAAATTTCAGTGGTGATATAATACATCTCAGGGATGTTTAATAAAGTTCATGATTTTTCAGTGTTTGAAGTGGAGGTGTGATAGTGAGTTTTATTGGTACAGGTATTAGTGGTAACAATGGTTATTGCTCAGAAGTGCGTAGCATAATAAAAGAAAGAGTGGAGATAAAAAAAGAAAAGTGAGACCACTTGCATGTGCAAAGTTAAGCATGTGCACTTACACAGATCAGGGCCTAAATCTGAGACACATTATTACTAGAAATATTTCAATGTGACAGTTTAAAAGACTGAGCTCTTTAAAAAAGGAACAAAAGAATTTTTTAAGGAGTCTGCTTACTAATTTTTCAAAATACTATTGAGTAGCATTAGGGACGGGCACCAGAAGTAACCCCAAACAAAATAATCCGGAATAAAAATATGTTTGAATATATTCAAATAATATGCATTTTCAGATGCAACCCAACAATTCTTAAGACCCAGCAAAAACCCCTATCCTCATTATAACACTCTGGGACATATTCCCTTGGGGGAAGCCACCTGTGTTGTACCGGGGACACTGCTGACCCATTGCCCAGCCCTAAAGACTAAGAGCTCTGTGCAGCTGGAAAGCCAGTCTCTTTCACCAGCAGATATGTGACAGGACACATAGAGAACCATAGGTGCTGGAACTAGGGATGCTACCACACCCCCATTGGCTTGAAGTGGTTTCCATCTAGGGTGACCAGACAGCAAGTGTGAAAAATCGGGACAGGGAGGTAATAGGAGCCTATATATAAGAAAAAGACTCAAAAATCGGGACAGCTGGTCATCACCCTATTTCCATCACAACCAGGGTTTATAGTTTGGTTCAGTGGCTCTCAGCACCCCCACTATACAAATTGTTACCGTGTTTTTGCAGAGACGAGGCCCTCCATACAGTAAGTTTGCTAGGGAACAGGTCTAAATAAATCGGGGGAGAGAGGAAAAGTTGATTACAACTTTAGAGCAGGAAAGAAGCGACGCGAAGCTAACCCACCTCCCCCCAGCACAGCCGCAGGACTACACCTCCCGAAGGGCTACACGCTGGGGCCGCCTACAGGAGGAGGCCACGGGCGGGTCACTTTCGTTTCCCGCGTGCGGCCGGGGGAGGAAGGCCTCTGCCTGCAGCTTTGAACGAGGGGGGAGCATTTACCAGCTTCTGGCAAGGGAGGCCGCTTGCGGGTGGGGCCGGGGGAGAGGGCTGCAGCAGCAGCAGCTGTTGCTCTGCCCCGAGCCGGGAGCCGCAGGGGCATGGAGGGGGCCGGGGCGCAGCAGGAGGCGCCGCTGGTGCGCTGCCCCGTGTGCCTGTGGGAGCTGCCCGCCGAGCACATCAACTCGCACCTGGACGGCTGCTTGCAGGACTCGGGGGCGGGGAGGGGCGGGGAGCCGGAGCGGAGCCCGCAGCCCTCCAGCAAGAAAATGCGCCTCTCCGGGCCCCCGGGGGAGAGCAGCGGGGAGGAGGAGCGGGAGGGTGGGAGCGGCCCCACCACCCCCATGTTCTCCCTGTTCCACAAGGGCCGGGCGGCTGCAGCCCCCACGGGAACTCCGGGCGGGGCAGCGCCTGCTGCTGCTGCAGCCCGAGGCCAGGAGCGGGGGGCAGGGCCGGCTGCCAGCCCCGGGAGCCACGCGGCTGCCCTGCGCGGGGAGACCGTGGCCCAGAAGCTGGAGGGGAAGCCCCTGGCCGATAAGCTGCGGCCGGGCACCTTGGGGGACTACGTGGGGCAGGATCAGGTGCTGGGAGAACAGACCCTGCTGCGGTCCCTGCTGGAGGCCCACGAAATCCCCTCGCTCGTCCTCTGGGGGCCCCCTGGCTGCGGCAAGGTGAGTGGCGCCGGGGCTGCTTGGGCGGCCCAAGGGAGCCCCTGCCTCAATGTCACTAGGCCGCACAGCCTCCTCCCCAGTGGTGAGCCCGGCTTGCACCGGGGCACCAGCACACTGACAGGGGCCTCACAGATCCCAGCCAACATGGAAGGTTAGGGGGCAGTTTTACCCAAACGTAGCTTCCCTCCCATTCTCTGTCCCTGCTCTGAATTTCTTTGCTCACCTGGTTAAATGAATACAGTACTGCACTAGGTAGGCAAAGTGAGGGAGGTAATATGTTTTGTTGGACCAACTTCTGTTGGTGAGAGAGACAAGCTTTTGAGCCACACAGAGCTCATCTTCAGGTCTCTGTGGCTCCAAAACTTGTCTCTGTCTGCACCACATAAATTGGCCTAATAAAAGATATTGTCACCTCCACCTTGTCTCTCTAATACACTGGGATGGACAGGGCTGCAACTGCACAAGTGTCAATAATTTGCAGTCCAGCTACTCCAGGTATTCTAATTGTTCTGTGCATTTCCTTAGGGCTCAGTGCTGCCTTCAGTACCATGCATAGGCACTGACTCTGTGGTGGTTGCTCCAGGGCTGGAGCAACACCATGTCCCCGCTCCTCCACCTACCTCCCAGCGTTCCCCGTTTGGCAGCATTACCATGTTCTGGGAGGCGCAAGAATGTGGCGCACTCAGGGGAGGAGGCAGGGAATTTGGGGAAGGAGTTGGAATATTGGCAGGGAGGGGGTGGAGTTGGGATGGGGACTTAGGAGGAGGGGTTGAAATGGGGCAGAGGTGGAGCCTCATGGAAGGGGTGGAGTGGGGGCAGGGGCAAATGGGGGGGGGGGTTGGTGCTTATGGTGCCAGGGTAATTACATGGCCTTCCCTGGAACGACTGGTGGTAATAAGCAGGACACTTGACAGTCTCTCTGTATCAGGTCCTGGTAGAAGATGGCTCTGTTTAGCTTCTGTAAGGTTCTGAGCTGTATGCTGCTGGTGCTCAACCAATAATAACCGACAATATAGCCCCTCACCTCAAAAAGTCTGCTAATAGATCAATTATTTGCTTCTAATTCATAGATTCCAAGTCCAGAAAGGACCACTGTGATCATGTAATCTGACTTCCTGTATAACTGAGGCCATAAAACTTCCCCAAAAATAATTCCTAGAGCACATCTTTTAGAAAAAAAATCCAATTTTGATTTTAAAAAATGGCAGTTATGGAGAATCCACCATGACCTTTGGTAAATTGTTCCTATGGTTAGTTGCTCCTGTGGTTAAAAAATTACGCCTTATTAAAATGTGCATCTTATAAATGTACTTATTGTGTGAATAATAATGGTGTTTCTATTAGAGGATCTGAAATGCACTGTATGAATCTTGAGGGGAGAGGGTTTTTTTGGGGGGGGGAGGCAGGATTGTTTTCTTTAATTTTGTTCAAGCTCTTCTCTGTAAGTAAATATGTATTTCTAAGTTAGTTAACTTTCAGCTTTTTCTGGTCTCACTATTCTCTCTCTTTCTTCCTGCTTCCACACTTCTTCCATCCTTTTTATTCACTGACTGATTAATTTAAAAAAGCTATCTGAATTGTAAACATGAATATATGTCTGCAGTCCTGCAACATTTTTCTGTGCTGACACAAAGCCCCATTACCCTCAAGTGATCCCTTTTCCTTTGTGTTCAGGTCTGCCCCAACACCATTTCCAGAATATGGGTAGAATTCAGCTTTATCTTGATCCCTCCTCTACTAAAATCTTAAAATATGCCTCAATCACTTCTCATTTAAACTGCTGGACGTTTCTTTTCTTTTCTTTTCTTTTTTAAAATGTTCTTCTCTAAATTTCTGGTCTGTAAACTTCACGTGGTCCACACTGCTAAACCAAGATGACGCTAATGACGAGAAACAGGACTACATTGCTGTCTGTCATCTTTCTTGGCTTTTTGTCTTTGCTAGATCTAAGTATATCAAATAAGATTTTAGACTAAAGAAATAATGGGGGATCTTACTGTGTGTGGATACAGTACTCTAAGAAACTAGTCTGATGGTGAAAAACTGCCTCTTCAGAGAAGGAAAGGGAGAACCTCAGTCAGCATTCAAAATCAAAAAGACCTTAGAAAGATGATTGCTCATACCACACAGTGACTGGGCAGAGGGAGAAAGCTTTCTTTTGTTCAAAGTCTGTATCTACCAATAAGCACCTCTCCAGAATTAAACATTTATTTTCTAGCTTTTAAAAATAATTTAATAAATCATTCAGTATCAATTTACTGAGACAGTATAGCAGATAAAGGTAAAATCATTTGGCACATCATCAGAATCTTATCAAAGCTTAAAAGACCTTAAAACATCTCAGAAAAAAAAAAGACTGCTCATCTTAAAATATTTATTTGTAACCTAAGCAATATAAATAAAAAACTATGTTTTGCAGCAAAGAACCAGATAATCTTGTATTTCCCATTTTTTAGAAGAACCCTTGCTTCTCCCCCCTTCCCCCCTTCGGTCTTGTCTCCAGTACAGACTTCCTTGTGTTTCCTTAAGACTTTGCTCCACCATCTTAGCCAGGTTTTTCAGTGGAGAAATGTTAACAGACACCGTATGTAATTTAGCTTCAAGTGTATCAAATCTTGATTCTAAGCCCTAGATACCAGAAAAATCATCTCAAGTGTTTATGTGTTGAAGTAGGAATAGCATCAGATACCTTAGGCTAAATTCAGAAGTGATACATGAGGTAGTGTAAGTTAGACTCCCTTAGACCTATTAACAACTTCTACCCATGTCTACACTACAGCCGGGATCGACATTCTGTGATCGATCCACCAGCAGTCAATTTAGCAGGTCTAGTAAAGATCCGCCAAATCGACTGCAGATTGCTCTCCAGTCAACCCCTGTATTCTACCCCGAATGAGAAGAGTAAGGTAAGTCAATGGGAGATTTTCTCCCGTCAACCCCCCCCCCGTGTAGACCCTGACCTAAGGTGTAACGACCTAAGTTACGTCGGCTACGTTATTCACGTAGCCAGAGTTGTGTAGGTCGACTTACCACAGTAGTGTAGACATTGCAGGGAATCCAGTTGCAGTATTCTGCAACAGTTCTGTAGGCCCCTTAATTGTCATAAAAGTATCAGTTAAGAATTTTTCTGAAGCCCCATCATTGTTTTTTCAGTCCTTTGAAATAGGGTAGCAGTCTTACATTACCTCCTTAAAACCAAAACTAGCAATATCAAGAATGCTTAACATAAACTGTAAACTTCAGAATGGGCTGTACCATCTCCTATTCATAGAAAAGCCTCAATATTCTTCTTGCTAAGAAAAGTAAGTCTTTTCAAACCTACCAAACAGCTAAATAACAATATTAAAATCCACATGAACCCCAATCATATCATTCAACTGAAGTTGAATAATATGAGCGTACATACAGTTAAGGAGTATGAGAAACACTCCATAAAGAGTCTTATCTCATTATTTTTCTTATCTTCAAAAACAAGAAAAAGGGAGTACCCAGAGGCACAGTTAATATCCACCCACTGTCAGGTCTCAAACTTTCTGTAACATTGCTGAAATTGTTTTTATCCATCTACATTTGGTCCCAGTTCAGGGGGAACTGGTGCTGACAACGGTAGAGAGAAAGGTGTATGTGTGTTAGAGAGAGAGAGAGACTAGACAAATTATGTTGAATTCATCCCTGACTGAATATATATGTTTGAAGGGGTGTGTTCAAAATAATGAGACCAAATTAATGTACCTTTAGATTGGATTGTTTTTAAGTTTTCCTGCTATTGAAAGGTTTGTCATGTTTTCCAAAAGGGGTACAGTCTTTAAAAGCCTGCTTTCTCAGTTGAGTTTGTTAAGGTCATGGATGTGTTTGCAACTTTTGTCCCTCTGCGCTATTCTTTTATGAACCCAAAAGATATTCTCTTGCTAACCCCCCTTCTTTTATTTTATTATGTATTATTTATATTTTACAGCACCCACAAGTGTGCTAGTAACTTATGTTCTTTTATACATTTCAATAGCCTTGCTCATAAAAAAATGAGCAGACAGAGCATGTAAATAACACCTTTCAAAGAAATGCCATGGTTATCTACCAGTGGACCTTGACTGTTCAAATTAAAAAAAAAAACAAAAAAACCTCTTATGAATGTCTATAATGGCCCAGCTGCTCAAATCCAAGTTTGCAATTTGAGTAAGCTGTGCTGTGATTTATGACACTTTAATGTGGGGATTTAGATTTTTGCTTGTCTGCCATGGGACACCCAATTTTAGTAAAGAGACAGCAGGGGGATGTCCACACCAGTAGCTCAAGCACAGAATAACTTTGCTGTTACAAATAAGCTTTGGGACTACAAAATCTGAACAATTTTGTATTTCAAAGTGATAACCTTCCTTTTTTTTCTTTTTCTTTTAAGCATGCCATTACCCAGTTACCAACATTTCCCCCCCCCCCCCCTCCATAGGTTAACTGGGACAATGTTGCCTAGAAAATTTAGGGCAGAGAGCATTCAGCCACTGTTGCTTGGGTTTGTGTGTGCAATCCTATACTAGGTTAATGTAGGTAATGTTTATAGGAATGTGTAACACCAAAACATAGCAAGCTGTCCTTGCAATTTGTATTACATTTCATTGGGTTTATGTTTATCTATTTTTAACCAATCCCTTGTATTTCCTTTTTCAAAACTTAATCATGAGAAGGCACAAAATATTTGCAGATTGGGATTCTGGTCTCTTGGGTGTCAAATGTACTGTAACTGATCCTTCCCCCCCCCTTCTAATTAGCAATTGAGGCATCATCTGAACTATTTGAATATTTGGTTACATTTTATGTCCCCTCCTAATCCTTTGGGGCCTAAGCGAAAGCCCATTGAAGTCAATGAAAGTCTTTTCATTGACTTCAGTGAGCTTTAGTTCAGATCTTAACTAAGAATCAAGATGGCTTCTACAACAGCGCAGAGTTTAAAATTAAAAACAGATAAGGAAAAGTGATAGTCTCCAAACATAATGGGCTTGATTCTGATCTTGCACTGGTGTAAAACAGGAGTAGAGTTGTGCAAATAAGGGTTTTTTGGTTTGCTGGCAATTCCAGGGTGGGGAAATCATTTAAGATCAGACCAAACCCAAACATTTTGGATAATTTGAGAAGTTGGAAAACATTGCATTTGGGGTTGAATGAAATGTGGTCAATCCAAAATGAAATGTGTCATTTAGATTTTGAGCAATTTGTACATTTTTGAATTTTTTAAATAAAATTGAAGGAAATATTGAAACAAGTCATATGGAAACAAAAAATCAAAATGTTAAAGAAAATGTTTAATCTTTTTCATAACATTTTTGGGGCTGTAAGGGCAGGAGCTGGACACAATTTGGTGAAAACAACATACATTCACAGACTGTTTTGGTATCGCCAAATATGATTTGTTGTTGTTTTCTGTTTTTTTGTTTAGGTGGTGGTAGTGGTTGTTTTTCAAAAAAAAAAAAAAAAAATTAGGACAAAAATTTTTACCCAGCTCTCATTAGGTGTAACTTCATTGAGGTCAATGGAGTGATACTGGTGAAAGTGAGATCAGAATCGGCCCATTGTATTTGTAAAGCGGTTTGAATATAAAGGGACAAATTCAGACCTAGTGTAAGCAGGCACAGCTCTGCTTTCAGTAAGTATAATTCAGTGGCCTTGTGCCTGTTTACACCTGATCTGAATTGGGTTCTGTAGGTGCTATTAGCCAGATTCTGACATTGTTGTTTACAGTGATCAATACCTTGCTCCTCAAGTAGTCTATAGTAGGCTATTTTTGGACTCAGGTACCACCCAAGGTGAGTAAGCATAGTAGAGCCCTCCCATAGCTAAGTGTTATCAATTTTTAAATTTTTATTGTCTCCACAGCCATTGCCACAGTTGAGCCATGCTCATCTGCTATCCTGCCAGCTTCCTTCAGTCTGAAGCTGACTTGACCTTGTGTCTCCTAGGCAGAATGGGGTTCCACAAGACTAGTTCAGTAATATATCTGCTGACACTCATAGTTTGCCTGGGGCAGATCACAGGTTTTGTAAACCCATCCGAGGGAACTGCTCTCCTGGCTGGTGTCCCGGGGCTGTTGGCAGGGTAGGTATCTGTAGCAAGGCTGTGAAATGAGCACATTTAGTTCCTTTCAGTGCTGCTCCATCCCAGCTGGCTGTCTCATTTTATAATAGCAGTTGCTCCCAGTCCTGCTCCTTGCTTCGCATTGGTGCTAAAATTGTAGACTTCAAACTATGGGACCAATCCTATTCTCACTTAAGTAAATGCCATTGAATTAAATAGGTGTGGGAGCAGTGCTTATATTGGCTATTAGCAAAGAAGACTATTTAAACAAGAAGTACTTGTACATTGTTCCAGTATGAGGAAGCAGACCATTACCTTGCTTAAATGTCTCCTCCAATTTACTGTGTTGTGTTCTGATGGGAAATACTTTTAATTCATCTGAAAAACAAGCTTCAGTGTAACACTAACAATATAGCCCGCTTATGTTGTAAAAATCTAGGAACTTAATTTCATGTCAGATGTCCATACAATATCTGGTGCTTTTTTCTCCTTATACCATACTGGATTTTAGTAGTATTCAGATTTCATTTCATCCCCAGAATACACTATAACTAAATTTGTTGGAAAACGCCATAATAGTTTGGCACATTTCCTCAAGCTTGTCTGTGCAAGCAACTGCATTCTTCGGTGGAGTTGTACTTTGGGCTCCTATTATGTCTCCACTAGAGTATATATTTTCTGGCTTCATTGTAGTTTGATACACTACAACAATTGTATACTGTTAGCTCTGGCTACAGGCATTATATCAAAATGCATAAATGAAAAAGTGAACTCAGAGGAAACTGATGGGGAAATAAGGAAACGATCCACACCTATGTAATAGGCAGTTTAATTCTAAAGGACTGATGGCACGGAATAATAAGGAAGAGGCCAAGAATATGACGACTGCTTTCAGCATTAGTTTTGAAATGCAGTATATCCTATCCTAATGGCAGGACCTCTGACCTTTTGTGTGAAGGGAGTAGTATTGAGATTCATCAGCTTAAAAACTTACCAAGTTCTCAGTTAAAATCTGTGACTCTAATGTTACCCTCAAGTTTTTCCCCCCCAAATGTTTTTCTTTATCTAAATTTTTCAGAACATCCAAAAATATTTATATATCTGGGGGAGAGGAGCCTGGCAGGGGAGTAGGTTGTTTTATTTTAAAAGTAGCATGTTTAAGGACCCTAGCTGAAATTTGCTTCACAGGAAAATACAGTAATTACAAACTTTTTTAATACCAAAAGTGAATGGTTTTTTTTAAGTTGTTTGTAAGAGAGGGACATAAATACAAGTGGCAGATCTGACCTGCATTTATGAATCCTGGATGCATTGATGGACAATTGTAGAAGGTAGAAATGAAAATTGGCTTCCCCTGCATTCTTCTGCAAGGCCTTGATTTAGAAAGATACTTAAGCATATGTCAATCTTAAGTGTGTGAGTGGTCCTATTAACATGTGGAATCACTGCCTAAATTCACTGTGGGGCATACCTTGCTGAGTGGAGCTAAAGGACAAATTCAGGAAAGTGAACAGCCAGCTGGTTGAGTCATCCATTTCTTCTGCCACTTTCAAAGAAAATGGGAGATCAGTTTTTGTTTTCAGCCTTTAAACTGGATGAGCCAATGAGTCAGAGCACCCAGTATTTTAAAGTGTGGGCATACTCTCCTGCCTCCATTTCTGAATCTATCATCCCACTTTGTAGGGACACACCAACTTTGGTTTTACCTTGGCAACTTAATTTATAAGGCGATAATGTTTGGTTTGTTTTGATGTCTTTGCTTCCTGACTGAAGACAGGTCTGAGGGGCAGCTTTGGTGGTGATCTCCTGAGCAGAGCAGGACAGGCAATTTAAAGTGTTCCAGCATAGTCTTCTAGAGCACTCGAACAGGGAAATTAATACTTCTCCCCTCGTCTTCCTCCTCCTTTAGTGAACAGCTCAATGAGGTTGAGGGGGAGAGGTGTGAACTCTGTATGTGAGATGACTCTGGATTGGTTTCAGAAGATCAGGCACACTGAAACCAAACCTCATCTAAAGAAAATGGGGAAGGCACCTTCCATCAACACACAATGACTAGAGCAAGCAGGAGATACCTTATTGCTCCAATAAGGATGTATTCTCCCCTTTAGTCACTCCTCTCCTACTTGGGGACAGTCAGACTTAGAGCCACCTTGGGGGCCAGGAGAGGAGCCATTTAAAGGAGGAGAGTGCTGTTACTGAAGGAACCCCAAACAGGTTCCTGCTGGCATCATGGGTCGCTCTTAGACTAGTAGATGATTCTGTTTCCACATCTTTCCTTGCAAGAGGATCAGGTTCAGTGCACCTGCTGCACTAATTTTGATCCTTGGAATATA
Organism: Mauremys reevesii; assembly: GCF_016161935.1. NCBI lineage: Eukaryota > Metazoa > Chordata > Testudines > Geoemydidae > Mauremys > Mauremys reevesii. Next base: position 168,492,961 of record NC_052624.1, on the reverse strand, counting down.
TCTTCAAGACAATCTTTGGCTTGCTAGCACTTGTCCCCCACATCATTAGTTAAGGAGGAGGCAGCTCAGGGAAAAAACTCTGCTTTTTGTTGCAGTGTTCCAGAACACAGAGCTGCCTGCTCTGCTTGGGACACACCAATATACCTGCCTTTACTCAGGAAGCTAAGGTGGTTCTGGAAGAAAAAAAATTCTGAAACGTGCACATTCAGTTTAGTGTGTCTGCCTATCAAGTGGAATTAAAAAGACAAGGTGAGTGAGGTAATATCTTTTATTGGACCAGCTTCTGTTGGTGAAAGAGAGACGTTTTTGAGCTTCACAGAGCTTTTCTTCAGGTCCTGAAGTTGGTCCAGTAAAAGATATTACTGCATCCATCTTATCTATTTAGTGTCCTGGGACCAACACAGCTGCAACAACGCTGCAGACTATAAAGTAGCATTGCAGGCTCCTCCCATACTAAAATGAACGCAATTTAAATCCCTATAAATAAATACAGCTATGAAGGAGTGGTTGGTATAGAGCGGGTCATGGAGAGGAAAACAAGAAAACCATCCTTTAAAACAAGTTAAAAATTTGTTTGGCAGGTAGTAATTGCATTGTGTTTATCCAGGCCAGGTTTGGTTGCCTAGGAAATCCTATTTAGATTGTAAAGAGTCAGTTTTTTTTTAGTATTATTATAATTTCTCTTTATTAAAATGCTGAGGCTATATGGAGAACTACTTTTTGCTGAATATTTATTCATTTATTGTTTCATTTTCCTTGCAACAAGAACAGCAAATGCTGTGATTTGATTTTTAAAAATACTGTCTAATTTCATGTAGCTTTTTTTAAGCATCTCAGTATCCTCAGCTGTTGTGCTGTATGGTAACTTACAGCAATATCCCCCAATGAAGAGCAGCATATCTCCTGTCCTCTGTAGCAACAGCACATTTGGAGGAAGGTGCTTCCTTTTTCTTCAGTGGGCGAAGAAAACAGCTGTCACAAAAGCTGTGCTAAATTAGGGCACTGGCCCTTTCTATATTGATACCAAGTAAATACTTAACATGCAACTCTGGAAAATGGAGCTGGCAAACTCTAGCAGAATGTTTTCACATCTTCCCTATGCTAGAACAACATGAACTTCCTGTTCTCTAGGGTGTCAACACTCTCCCTAAGTTAACATGCTGCTCTATTCTTGGCTTCTTTCCTTTAGGCAAATACTTTCTATGTCCAAAATGATTTTAAAAAGCTAGTTCTTTCCTCTGTTTCAGACTACCCTAGCACATATCATAGCCAGCAACAGCAAGAAGAATGGTACAAGATTTGTGACTTTATCAGCAACAAGTGCCAAGACAAATGATGTCCGAGATGTTATCAAGCAAGCAGAGAATGAAAAAAGACTTCTCAAGAGGAAGACCATCCTCTTCATTGATGAGATTCATCGTTTCAATAAATCTCAGCAGGTACTGCTCCACCTGAATGTCAGGAACAAAGTTCCTGACAACATATTACTTGCTTAAAATGTATGTACCTTGGTGCTGAACAATAAATGTTTTTTTACCTTTATATTTTAAGTCACTGCTTGATATATTCAGAAGCTTTAGTGTAGAAGTTAAAAATTAAATTAGGTTTCTAATTTAAGAGTCTCAGTTGTGTATTGTGTGCCTTTCAGGAACTTCAGTTCAAAACCAAATCAGCTTTTGTAGAAGTTTTACATGCATTGTCACATCTGACTCTTTTTTTTTTTGCCTGAAATTTTACTTCTTTATAGCTGTATTACAACTTCACTTCTTCTATGTATCTGCCTATTAAGAAGAGCCTTCATTTCAGTGATAACATTATTCAGTTTTCAATTAAGAGCACGTCACTAGGAAGCCTGCAGACATTCCTTGTTTGTTTTTTGTTTGTACATACCCACTCTTCTCTATTGAGAAAATAAAGCGAACCAAGACATGAAGTGTATTTATGAATAGTACCTCACCACAGCCAATATGAATTTTTCCTTTCCTATCATTTCATTTTTTCATTTATTATTCTTAAAACTTTACTTACTTCAAACTCAAACTTCAGATGCCCTTAAAAAAAAAAAAAACAAAACAATAAGGCATCAAACAATAGGGAAATACAGAAAATGGAAATTTCTTATAGAAATTTAATTAAATGTTTTAGCTGTTTTTTTTTTGTTTTTTTCTTTAATTTTTTCTATTTTATTAGATTTTATAAAGAATTATTTATTATTCCAGATTAACTTTCTAAAAAAACTAAAAAAAATAGAATGTTGGCTGTTAAATACTTTTCCATAAGGGCAGCTTTTCATCGTATCTGCTGTCTGCCTAACGATAAAACAGAATCACAGTACTAAACGGTAATGACTTACATTTTCCTAATGCCGTTCTTTTCAGTATCTCAGTTCATTCTTGGAGAAAGGACAGGTTATTAAGGTGAAATAACCATCATGCACTGTTTGAATGGAATGAATTCATTTAGGCAACTAGCTGATGAGCTCTCTTGTCAGTGAGCTCGTAAGGCATATCAGCTGGAAGCCTGGAGAATAGCAAGCCATGAAAAATGTACTTTAAAATGCCTAATAACTACTCACTTGGGATGGTTCAGGTTGTCGTTGATTAAGATCAATTTTTTCTGTTTCCCTCCCATGTTCAGGACACTTTCCTTCCTCACGTTGAGTGTGGGACTGTGACGCTGATCGGGGCAACCACCGAAAACCCTTCCTTCCAGGTCAATTCTGCTCTTCTGAGTCGATGTCGAGTTATTGTTCTTGAGAAGCTCTCTGTTGAGGCGATGGAAACGATTCTGATGCGGGCTATCAAGTCCTTGGGGATCCGGGTTTTAGGCCAAGATGAGCAACACACTAGTTCTGCGAATGGCAGCGACAGCAAGAGCTCTGAGTAAGTACTCTACGAACTGCCATGTGTTAACACACACGACCCGAGGAATCCATTGACAGGCTGCCAGAGAGAGCTGGGGGTGGGAAAGGAAATCTTAACCACTCCTAATAGTAAAGAAAAGAAAGTAGCAACATATGTTGGATGCTAGCGGGGGAAAAAGAATACAAAGCATTAGCTACCGGTGGATCCAAAAAAAAATCCTACTGTCTGAATTAGTACAGAGTTTTATACTTGGATTTGTCGCTTCTGACTCACCCACAGGATATGTAAATCTGTTCTGCAGCTGAGGCTTTGCTTTGGAAGCTGTAACTGGGTCCTGTCATACCCTCATGCAGTACTTTTTGTTGTTGGTTGTAAAAGCATCATATTACTGTGAAGTGGTAGATAGGGCATCACATGTTACTTATTTTGAGCCCACCAGCCAAAAAGCTCCTGTATTTTGCATAACTTGTTTGAATGAGTTGGAGAGGGAACCTTTGTGAACCTATACAGCAAATGAAGTTGCTATATACCACACACGACTTTATCTCGTCACTTCACACAGTGAAGAGATAAAAATATTAATAACTACTTCCTGTTTCCTTCCTCTAATTGTTCAAATCAATCACATTAAATTAAAGCCATGCTAAAAGTTTGGTATCGTACCTGAGAAACTAAAATCACAATTTCTTCTGAAGTTACAATGGGGATTACAAGTATTTCTGAGTGAGCTTGAGGGTAAAAAGGGTAGAGAGGAGTGTAATGTCAAACATCCACTTTAATAACATTTTCTTGGAAAATAAACTCTCTATTGTGCTCCCTCTTCCCCACACTGATTTGCAGTCATCATTTTAAAATGGGCAACTAATGAATTCAAAACAGTGCACAGCTCTGTTTAAATTTCATGTTTATTTCATTTGTTTCCATACTACTGCTTAACTGTGTTATAATTAAGAACTTTGTGTGTTCTGTTGTATTACGTGAGCAATGTGGATTCCTATATTGTACAGCTTAGAGCAATGAATGAGGGAATTCTGTTACATTATTTAGGGCACCATTCCTGACATTGTTTGTTGCTTTTATATATTACACAGGGATGTGAATTGTAGCCTGGAGGAGGGAGGGCTGCATGTCAACTTTAATGTAACAGCACAGCTGTGTTTGTGACTACACCCTGACTGGGTTTTGGAGGCTTTGTATATGGGATTAAAGTACAAGGCATAGTTTCAGTTGCATTTGGTGAGGGTTTAGGTTTCATTTGACTCCATATCTGTAACTGTCCACTAGCTCTGGATGAATTAAGCAGCACAAAGAGACAGATTTCTTTTGACTAGCATAGTTTCAGGAATTTGTCCATAAGGGACAGTGTCTCCAACCAGTGACAAAAATGAGGGCCCAGCTTTTTTAAAGTAAGGATAGAACTCCAGTTTTAAAATTTTCTTTTCTTTAGCTCTTTCCTGGTGTTTCCTGCTTGTCTGTCTGACAAATGGTGCTCTTATTGGTCAAAAAAATATCCTTTTATATACATCTTGTCTCTTACCTTTGGTTTGTCTTTTCTTTTGTTTGCTTTTCTGCTATCCTTCTAATTCTCTTCTTACTGCATGTTCCCTCTTTCCCCCTACCCCAGCCACTTTCATCTCATCTCTGCTTGTCATTCTTCTCCATCATCAATCCCATCACCCCAAAATACATCTAGCAGTAGATGCAGCTAGCTGATAGTTCATCATGCTGCACTGGGAGATAAGCACACGAGTTTGGATACAGTCCCAAGGCCTAAAAAGTTTTCTGTGGTGTTTTATTTTCATATAAAATGAAGTTTTCCTTGAAACTGAGGGATGAAGGGGATATATAGATTAAGGCAGAATTTCCCAAAGTGGTACATGCCCCCTGTTCAGTGATGTGACGGAGTAGTTAAGGTGCACAAAAGATGTATAAATTAAAGGGTCATCTTCTTAGTGTATACGCAATGTGCCTCAGGTGGCACATGACCAGGATTCATTACCGAATTTGGTTCACTGTTTGGATCATTGGCTTTCCCAGCTTGGGCAGGTACTGATGGGGAGTGCGACATGAATGCTCACATCATATGCTGGACTTCCTCTTGCCCTTTAGCTCCGGGGTTCTCAACCTTTTTCTTCCTGAGGCCCCTCCCAACGTGCTATCAAAACTCCACAGCCCAGCTGTGCCACAACTGTTTTTCTGCATATAAAAGCCAGGGCCTGCATTAAGGGGTAGCAAGCAGGGCAATTGCCCAGGGCCCCACACCACAGAGGAGACCACAAAGCTAAGTTGCTCAGGATTTGGCTTCAGCCCAGGTGGTGGGGTTCGGGGTCCCTGGTTGCAGTCCTGCGCAGGAGGGCTTTGGCTTTCTGCCCTGGGCCCTAGCAAGTCTAACACTGGCCATGCTTGGCGGACCCCCTGAAACCTGTCTGCAGCCCCCTAGGAGGTCCCGGACCCTTGGTTTAGAACCACTGCTCTAGCTGAAGGTACTCTGTCTTCTGGAGATGGACTGCCTCCTGCTGCGGCAATGGAAGTGCCCTCTGAAGCTCCTTGAAGGATGTCCCAGTAAGGTTCCCTCCAAATTCCACCACCACAAAACTGTATCTCTTTAATACAAATTTTAAAATCCACTTTGGGCCATAAATGACCCTTAAGAAATAAAATTGTTGTGATTATAGATGAGGGTGGTAATTAAAGCTTAGGAACATCTTTTCATTCTCCTGCTAGCATTGGATAGAATATTTAGTATTGGGTAGGAGCCCGGGTCCTAGTGTAGAACTTGTTCTTCTGGTCCAGAGGTAAGAGTTCTACCAACTGATCTATATTGTTACCCCCCGTTTTGATTATGAGCATATGCACGCAAAGATACAGTATTTGGTGACAAGGGAGGTTGGTGATGGGACAACTCTAAAGCTGGGGATTAGTCACAAAAAAGCATAAGCAAAAGATTTCAGTGTTCAGGATGATTCTCTCCTGAAGTCACTTTTTTGTGTGTAGTGGGCACATATGGCCCAAGGTTTTCAAAATTGGGTGCATGAAGTTACACTACTAAATTCATGTTCAGACTCCTATATGTAAAATGATTTTCAAATATGCAAAGCAGCTACAGATCAACTTCTGTAGGCATTGGAGTACTGAGGACCTAGCAAAATGAAGCCTCTTACATGTGGGTGCCTAAATATGGATTCAGAGGCCTGACCACAGCCACCCAAGTTTGAAACCTTGGCCATAGTGTGTAACCCCTGGCATTTTAGGGACCCCTTATGTAACTACAACTAAGTGGATTGTCCGCCTAATTTTTATTTCCTTATTTTTGTCAATTATTAAGTTAGAGTCCTAATGTTATTTTAACAACCTTTGAATTTAGTTATTAAAGTTCTGCAGCATAATGTCTATGTGTTACACTTGGGCCAGATTCACTGTGGCCAAGTTGCCCCTGCTTATGCCAGCTGTGAACATACATACTAAGATGAAAAATGTTGCAAATTCTATGGTCCTAATTCTGTGCTCAAAGAAACTACTCCAGGTAAAGCACTCTCTTGTAAGTTTGCACCATGTTCTCAACCACTGTAAACCTGAGCCAGGAGGAAAAAGGAAGAGAGACAAAAATGTGAGGGGGAGAAGTAAGGAAAAAGAAGTCCGTACCAAAGATTAGACATGTTTCTGAAATGTAAAGAGAGGCTACCAACACTTTCATTTGTTGGGGTCTTACTAATATACAATATGACTCTAAAATGTATTCATTCCTGCCTTGTTCTGCATACATTGATACATTGCACTTATACAATGTAACATTGTCAGGAAATCAAATTACTTTACAAATATTAATTTTTTTAACCCTCCCAACTTAGTCTGTTTAGAAAAACATGTATAAACACACATAGAAAGGTCACATAGCAAGGTAGTGGTCGAGTCAAGCAAAATGTAGGAGTCCATATTTCTAGTCCCCTGCACTAGCAACCACTAGATGCCGTGCAATTCAGTCTAGTAATTAGTGCATTGTAATTAATGGAATATTGTTCCACTTACTCGGTTTATCTTAATCCTCTTGATTAAAATCTCCCAATTGATCTCAAGCCTTTTAGAAAATTGTTCCCCTCTTATCACAATATTCTCTCCAACTTTCCTGCAGACGTTGTAGCTGAGATGAAGGGCCAAATTCAGAAGTGATCTTGTAAGGTGGTGGAAGCTACATATTGTGTCGTCAGTTATCTGTATTATTATTTTTATGAAGAACTAATTTATTTCTTTGAAAATTGTGCTTCAAAATTGATGTTATATGGCTCTGTTGAGAAGGGAGTCTACGCTAGTGTAACTTGCTGTTGGACTCGAAGGTTTGAGGGTATACATTAAAGAAATGAGGGGCTACTTTATATTGCACCCTGCTGTTTGTTGTATTTCCAGCCCTTCCACAAGTAGGTTACACTCACTTCCACTCCCTTGCACTCACTTATAGCATTTTGCACGTCACCTCAGAATTTGGCCTGATGATAACAATTTTTTAGGATAGTTCATACTGGGATTCAGATGGATTCCGTAGTGGAGATAAGCTAGCGATATATTTACTCTTGAAAAAACTATCTAGCTGTGGTTTTCCTTCACCTTAGTTAGTATACCAGCTTGTTGTCAGTAAGTGATAGTTCCTGGGGTGCCCCTGTTTGTTTGTTTATATTTTTGTCTCCAAGTATCGCTAGTTACAAGGTACAAACATCAAGACTTGGCATCCAGTATGTTCCCTGTTAAATACTAGACAGTCCATTTGTAAGATGAGCATGAATCTGTTGAGAGGTCAGAGTAGTATTCAACAACTTGCAATTGTTAAGGCATGTAGGGTAAGGGGCAAGTCTGTAAAAACACAGAATGGGTTTGAGCTTCTGAGCATAGGATGGCAGGCCAGGGTAAAAAAGGTGAAATAGTTTGGTTTTGAAAACCAAAGTGTTGACATAATTAAATGCTACTTTGTAATCAGGATCTTGCCTGCTAAAGCAAAATTAGCAGACACACTGTGTATGAAACTCTTAATCTGGAGTCTCTGGATCACAGCTAAAATTGGTACTGAAATAGTAATTCTTAAGGGAAGAAATGCGATATTTGAATGAATTAGTGTAAGTATCAGTTTCCTCTGATGAAGGAGTATTCTCTTCTACAGAAATATTTTGAGGGGATGGGGAGGAATCCCAACCTTATTTAAAACCACTGACTGCACTGTATTGTAAGCATGACTGTTTCATGCATGATAGTTTCTCCATTCATTTCTGTTTTAATCTCACGTTCAATATGCAATAATTTTTTTAATGTGCCTAGTGAAATATCATATTTTTCAGTCTTTTACCTTGTCTCCCTTTTCAAGCAGATTTTTTTTATTTACATCTTCCTCTGTGCTCTCAATGCCCTATTGTGGAGTCCTATTATTGCCTGCCTAAAATACCGTCGCCTGAAAACAAAGAGAGCAATGTCACTCTGATACTTCTGTCATTAATCAAGGTGCTCTCCCTATTCCCGTGGTGGATTTTAGCATAATAAATAGTAAGCTTTTGGGGAGAGAGCCTGCTGTCTTGATAATGTTACATATTATTGACTTTTAATAAATAATAATGGAGCTGATAAGAATTTGTTATATAATACAGTCTACATTTTCTGCAATGCAGTACTGAACCTTTTTTATTTAAAATAGCTATATTGTGCCACGTTTGGTATAATGTTGTTTTCATGAAAATAAGACTACTACTTCTACACCATCCATAGATCTCAAAGCACTTTACCAAGAAGGGCAAGGATTATTGTCCCTGTCATTATAATAGAGTGGGATATATAAACACCTTATCAGTACAACTGAGGCACTGAGAGGCTGAGGTCATACAATGAGTCAATAGCAGAGCCAAGAATAGAACTCAAATGTATTATTATTTAATAATTAAATTGCAATAGGGCTGGTAGCCCTCAACAAGGTTGGGGCCTATCCAAACATAGTAAGTGATAATCCCTGCCCCTAAGAGCTCTCTTGACTCCCAGTCTGATGCCCTAGCCACTGGATGTGGGTTCAGTTTCAGCCTATATTCTGAACGCAAGAAGCCTGAAATGCCTCATGCCTTTTTTTTAATCAGGCAAATGCCTGGTCTCTGTCAGAACTATTCTATGAATCCTCCTCTCTAATCTTCCCCACTGGGAAATCCAAAGTATTTTGTTTTTTAAACATACAGCATGTTGTTTGCTCTTGCTCTCTGTTGACGTAGGCACTTGTAGTATAAGTGCTTTTGCTGCCTGCTGTGCTTTAAAAATAACCTTTTATTCAGCTACAACTGATTAGTACCTACTGGTTTGTTTCAAAACGTAACAAAACCCAGTGGCCAACTTTAGCTCTGAAGGATGAATCCTGATACCCTGATATTTAAAGAGACCGTGATGATGTATTGTTACAATGAGATGTACTGTACAGTGCTTCCTTCATTCCACAGCGCCCCCACCCCCGCCTGCCCAAAATGTTATTGGAAAAAGTAGTTATCTCAATGTGGCGGATGTGCATTCCCTGCACACTGTGGAGCATGGCTCTCTGGGGCTGCTTGTGCACCGTTGGAGGAGAGAATGTGGGGATGGTGTGGACACAAGAATATGCAGATCCATAGGTCATTCCCAATCCTTCAAATCCACCACATAAAGGAGATGGGGCACATAAGCTACAGACTACACCACTGCGGCATTAGCAACACCTGTTTAATGTTCTGTATTTGAGTCCCTCAGATAAAAGTACTAAGGTGTGGAGGGGAGTGACAGCTGAAGGCGTGCGTGTTATGTTATCTTTTTCTAAGCAAAAATGGCCCTCTGGTTTGGGAGTGTGCAGCAAGCGTTTAGTTTGAGAGGAATAAAACCTTGATATATATATCTGGTGTTGACATTCAGGTCTGCTTCTGACTAGGCTAAAATGAGAGGGAGTTACTGCTGCCCTTGTACCTGTAATTTCAGAGCCCTTGCAGCTGTTGCCCGCTCGGCTAAGATATTTATCACAACCCTATAAAGACCCAGGTCAAATAATAAAGATTAGCAGATCAGTATGTCTGGAAACACTGGCATTGGTAGCTGGCCTCGTCATGCATCATTTCTGATAATAGTAGTAAATCTTTCAGTGAATGAAGTGCAGAGCTGTGGGTGAATCCTAAATTATTTGGTGTGTCAGGGCACTCAGTGTGGAATCGCAGCTCTCGCCTGTCTCCGTGCATTAATCCCCAGTTGATGAATCTATTGTTTTTTTTTTTTTCCATTCGAGTACTGGAAATGGCACAGCTAGTCATTGTTCATGCTGCACTTTTAACTACAGTACCTTCTGCTATGTATTGGATAGGACACTTGATTGAAAGTCAGGAGGAGAACTGGGCTCTTGTTTTCAGTTTACCATTGATCTGCTGTGTGACCTGGGGCAAGTCACTTTACATTATGCTTCTCTTTTTCCTCCAACCCTCAGTCTGTCTTTCTGTTTATATTGTGTGTTCTTTAATGTCTCTTTCTGTGCATTTGTACAGAGCTAGTACAATTACTATAATACAAATTATCGTCATAATAATGACTTCTTTATTCTTTAGTTTTATCTGCACACTCATGAAGATTTGGCTCCAAGACAAATTGCCTGTTATCTATTTTCTATGGTCTAAGACTTTTATACACTTTCAAGTGAACTTTAAATACCACTTTTTAACTTTAAAAAAGTGATCTGGTGTCAATTCTCTTGTTTACAGTAGCTTCAAAGGTCATATTGATTGCATAATGCCTCATTAGTCTATAATGTGAAGTTGGATAATTTCATGCTAAAAGTACCACATTTTTGTGCATAAGAATAGTTCTGAAGTGCCTTCCATCCAAGGATGTCAGTGCTTTATTAAATATTGATTGAGTGAAGTCCACAACACTCCCAGGACAGACAGGATGAGCTTTAAAATCACCTAATCTACCATTAAATAAACTTCCCTGTCCAATCTGATCTTGCAAAAACAAGGAAGTTCAGATATGGTTGAAATCTTCCATTCCAGCTTTTACACATGCCATTGTGCTTAAGCATTATAACACACATGATACATAGGTCACATACTGTTCTCAGAGCCCCTGCAATATTTCAGCACAATGGCATGAATTATAGGACAGCTCTTTAAACTCAGATACTTCTCTGTGAATGCTGTTTTAAAAAAAAACAAAAAACGTAGCATTGTGAGTAATTTCCAATGAAAAGAATGTAATATGAAAACAACGTGGGGTAATTCTGTTGCAGGTCCCCTGTGTACATAGAGGAAAAAGCTGTAAGCACTCTAGCTTACCTATGTGATGGTGATGCAAGAACTGGACTGAATGGACTCCAGTTGGCTGTTCAAGCCAGATTAACTGCAGGGAAAACCTCTCATCAGGCTAGCACACAAGGTTGCTCTGTGGATGGAGTTCTTATAACAGAAGACCATGTGAAAGAAGGACTACAGCGATCCCATATCCTGTATGACCGAGCAGGTGAGCGGTTACCCTGAAGGTAGTGCTATGCAGCAAGGACTGATGATATAAAATTATATCTTATGAATTATTTATTTTTCCCAGCTGTCACTGATTTACAAACTAGTCTTGAATTGTGGTTCTACTCTGGAAAAAGGTCTGATATCTCTCCCCCCACCCTCAAAAAAAAAAAAAAGATATTGTGAGGTTTCTTATTTCTCTTAATGACTACATCAAATGTGCTCAGTTTCCAACTTTAGTCTAACTGCCATCCCTACAAACTTGCCCTGAGAACTGAGAGTCAAGCTGGGCTCTTTCCATTTCAGGTGTGGGCCAAATTCAGATGAGGTTCACCTAGACTTCCATGATGTGGAAAATTTGCCAGAGGGTGAAAGCCAAGTGACTAAAACCTCTCCTCCATCTGGAGCCTAGAGGAAGCAATTGAAGCCCATTATGTATTTTGTTGCAAAGTGGTAATAGCAGTTTGGTCAGGGTTGACAGGGGATGCATGGATTTTTCTGGTAGGCATCCAAAAATGCTGTTTCAAATAAACAAAATCATGTGTAGTTAAAATGTTGCTGGGAAATTGAGGGAGCAATATGCACATCTTTGTCACAGAGCACACCTCCCATTTCAAATAATTTTTTAAGACTTAGCCTAACATTTATTAACCTCAATTTTTTTAATGCAATTTGGTTGGTTGAACCCAAATCACATGACCTAAAGTAGCTTTCTGGTCTCACAGAAGAGAGCAGTGCCACACAGGGGCACTGTAACAATTTGTATAGTGGGTTTGCGGAGTGCCTTTGAACCAAACTGTAAACCCTGTATATAGTGGAAACCACTTAAAGCCAGCACTCCTAGTTCCAGCATATGGTTTCAGGGAAATAGTTCACTGCTCATGTCTGATGTGGATGCCTGCAGACTGTCGATCTGGCAGAGGCTGCCAGCTGTGAAACACCAGTGCTCTGAGTCCCAGCCTAATCCCAGAGCGCTGGTTTCTGAAGGCCAGCAAGAGTTAGGAGTCTTTCCAGTGCCAGTGAGAGAGACTTTCCTTTCCGCTAATTCTAGGTCTCATCTGAGTCCTGGAGAAGCATTGCATCATGGTGATGTGTAAGGCCTGGAATGGAATAGCTGGAACGGCAGAGCAGAAGGTGCTTGTAGTACAGCGCAGGGCACCACCCCAAGACCATCAGTGCTACTTGCACACCTTTCAGTAAAGAAGAAGCCAGGCCTGCCTCTCACCTGGACTGTTTGTCTGGGGCAGAAGGACCCTGGTATCTTTACCTAAAGAATCTCTGTGGAAGTATGGGTGGAGGGTGGCTGACAAGAGGATGGGAGACAAGAGGAGTGGAACAGCAGAGAGCTTTGTCTGTGCACACGAGCAGTCAGCAAGGAACAAAGTTAAAGTGGACAATAAAATAAATTCCAGATGTCCCTGGGGACTGTTAAATATAATTGATTTGCTGTTAGCTAAAAATATTTCCTGATATTGTATGTGTTACCCAAATATGTTGCTTTGGCTAGTACACTTCAACCTTAAGATCTGATTTTTTATTTATTTATTTATTTATTTAAATAATTTTATATGTAGCCTTTTTTAATAGAACAGTTAAATATTCACTCGGATGCAGTAGTAACTGTGTTGAAATACTGCCCTTAACATACCCAAGTTATCTTTCTTTTACAGGACTGCTAAATGTCTAAATCTTTAGAGCAGTGGTTCTCTACCTTTTTCATATCAGGATCTCCTGGAACCTCCGTCCCCTCTGCTGGGATCCCTCTCCCATTTAGTATTATAGGAAGGGCAGGATGGTTGTGTTCTTCAGATTGAGAAATAGGCTTTAGAGCAGTATAGTACCTCTTTCGCACTATAAGCCAGTCAATATTCATCATATTTATTTCATGTAAGATAATTATTCTGAAGGATGGAAAATTAAATGTTTTATGAAAGATATAACTAATATCTTACATGGAATCCAGAAATAAATTTGTGACTGTAGTGATGTACGTTGTCATTTTTTTAGGCAACATTAGTTGACATTGGCCTGCCTAAAAAACTCTAAAATGGTTATGTTGTTGCTGTTATGTATTTGGTTGGTAGGTGTTTGAGATAGAAGGATTTTTTAAATTAAATGTTTATTTTGTGGGGGAGATGGAATGCTTCAGTGTTATTTTTATTAGGTCTGAAAAGTCTTTCAGTGCTCATATTTGCAACAAAATGCAGTTTGAAAATCTGAATGGTTAACTTTATTTTTGGAGTTGCTTTATAAGGTAATGAATTTTGTAGTTTGCTAATGTCAGGCCATCTACGTATAACTGCATGTAAGGATTCCTAATTTGGTACCAGCTCTTGCTAAATTCGTGACTTGGCAACATTATATGTCTCAAATGCTGGCTATTTGTACCTTTTTATGCCGTAGATGTGGGAATTAGAGATTGAGTATTAAGGATTAGATGAGTTTCCTTATACTTAACAATTTATATGCTAGTGTTTTGGAAATATGTGAATGACCCTGCATCTTAGCTTCTAAAAATTATGCCAAGAAAAGTTTGGAAAATGGATTGACTTAATTTCCAGTAGATCAAGTGTGATGGATTATCTGTAATTACACTTACCAAAATTTGTAATGAGAGATTTTTGGGGGGGATTTTAACTTTGTATGGTGCTTTTAAGGTTTCTGTTGCAAAGAGAAACTGCAGTCTAAGAAAATAATCTTTGGGTAAAAGACACCCAGCCAGCAACTGATTTAATAGGGGGGGGGAGTGTGTGGGGGGGGGAGACAAAAGACCAGTGGTAGACAGCGCAAAAAAAAAAAGGCATTGGATAGAGATAGAAAGTAGAGGAAATTGTGGCATTAAGGAGACAAATGCCAAATTTCACATTCTGGGATTCACGAGTGTGTTATATACCTTTCCCCATCCTTTATCAATTTGCTCTCTCTTTATTTCCCAGTCCTTTGAAATGCCCAACCCATCTTGTGAGGTGTTGAGTGCCCTCAGCTTCCATTCCTCTGTCTGTCTAGTTAGAATGTATCCAGGTGCCAGAGTCTATGTTTCTCTGAAGCCACTAGTTCAAATATAAGCATATTGGGTCAGCTGCTTGCCCTTGAGATAAATACAGTTTACCTGTTTGAGTTTATCAGATATTGCCTTTGAAAGATTAACACACAGAGCAAACAATTTTTAAGAGCCCATGACGCATTCTGTAAGAGTCGAGGTTTGCCTTCCTATATCCTCCTACAACTTTTCCCTTCTCCCTACTCTGTGAAACCTCATGTATGCTGCTTAACCATTGCCCTCTATACTAGAGGTCACTGCAGTTCAGTGATGCTTTAGGTATACAGTGTGTAAAATGCTTCTAGACAGCAGGAACTGTATCCATACAGAATTTCTTACAATATGCTCTAACCGGGACATGCTGAATCAAGATTGCCGTTCTAGTAGAATATGTTCCAAGAAATTTATTTAGCCTAACAATAGTGAATGGTAATTATTGTTGCTTAATCATGATCGTAATAGCATAAAATCTGTATAATAACTGTGCATTTAGCTAATCCAAGTGGTTAAGTGGCATTTAATCAGATGTTAAGTAAATATGAAATTGAGAGTTCTTGTCAGTTTATGCAAGTGTGGCCAAATAAATATTGAGGTGTATTTTCCTATATACTTCCACCAAGCACTAACCAGAAGCCTAGGGAGCAAGCAACTCTCAACCCAAAGTGTATAAATCCTTCCACTCGTAGGGATGCTGCTCACTGTGTGTGCACACCAGCAAAGATTGAGTTGTACAGTGTAGCATCCAGATAAAGGAGGTGTTCTTGCCAAACTCAGCCACCAATTGAATGCTGCAGCATTTGCAATGTACCAGTAGATCTGAGGGGAACAAGTGATTCTGGTCATCTTGTAGTTTTTGTTTTTTTTATCTTGATTTTTTTTTCAGTATAATTTAAGGGTATGCAATGATTGATACAGCACTCACTCTTGAACAGTGTCCCTATTGTAGTATTGGTTATTTGTATTACCATAGTGCCTAGGAGCTTCAGTCATGGAGCAGGACCCTATTGTGCTTGGCACTGTACAAACCCATATCAAAAAGGAGATCCCTGTCTCTAAGAGATTACAATCTAAGTATGGGACAAGAGACAAATAGATGGGGAAGCACAAGAAAACAGTGCCACAATATTGATATTTATGTTAATGGATGAATCGATACAACACTGCCTTTCAGTTACAAGTTTGTATACTCCCCCATCACTTTTTACGTTTTATTTTCCTATTTTTGATTGTATTAGTGTTGATTTAATTGAAAGCAACAATGATAAATAATCACTGTGATGTTTCTAGTTATTTCTATAGTCATCATTGTTTTGCTTTATTCAGTCTTTGGCCTCTGAGTTTGTTTAGCCGAGCTACTGGGAATATCTTATTATCTGGAAACCCCTTCAACTTATTAAAAAAAAAAGTCTTCCTTCTTCATGAAGTAGCAAAGAGCCCATACATTAGCTATTTGCAGACTGAGGGTTATGTACTGGCTTTTCATGCTTTCTTTCTCATAAGTCCCAGGCAGAAGACCTCTTCTTTTCAGTTCTATTGTTGTGGTCTCCCTTTTACTGTGTACTTGCTATCCCTTATCCACAGGCTGGCTACATGCTTCTCTGGCTGAAAAGGGCAGAATATGGGTGCGACAGAGACTATTGCTTGTTTTATCTGTGCAGTGCCTAGCACTACGAGATGCTGACCTGGTTGAGGTCTCTAGCTGTAATTGTAATGTAAATGTAGAATAGTAATGTGGCCTTTTCCATGCCTGCTACCAACAAGACTTAAAGTCATCTGCTGTGAAATACATACCTTGTTGTGTTTCAGAGCTCATATACATGTGTGCGTTCTCCCCATCTGGTGTTGTATTACAAAGTGAACTCCCGTCTAGCAGCCTAAACAGCACAAGAAAGCACTTTCATTAGAAAGAGATGGGCAAGTGTGTCGTCTTTACTTTTAAGAGACCAAGAGACGCCTTTTCCGAGAGCATGATGCGAGTTCAGCTGCTTGGGTTTATTGCTACCAGCTGAAGTTGAAAGTTTGAGTGCTATGACGGAGCACAGATATCCTGCGTATGTTGGCATGATAATGACTGCATACCAGTGGACTCTGTGTGGAATACTATCAAAAATAGCTGTCTGCAGGCTTGTATGTTCCAGAAGATCACACTTGTGAGCCTAAAATCTGGATAGAGTAACAATATGATATTTACAATAACCATATGGGACTTGGGCCCAGGTCTTGCTCCCATGAAAGTCTGCAAGTGTTTTCCTTTTCAGTTCAGTGGCAGAAGGTTTGGGGCCTTTGTACTCAAACGAACATGCACAGCTTTTATTACACAACACCTATGAATGCTAAGGATATGGCCCTGTGGTTGTGAATTTTTTGGGGTAGAGGAGGACGAGAAATGTGACAGTTGTTTCCCTTTCTTAAGTTCCCCCTTTTATTCTTAGTTATATCCACTTTTGCTTTGCTCAAAAATTCCTTTTCCTCAGTTGTCTCCCTGGAGGAGTTAGTTAGCCAATCTCTGTATATTAAACTTCCTTGGCATTTCAGTCCTTCTAGCCCCATGTGTAATTGCTTTCTTCCCTCCTGAGCTCCCATCCATTTGTCAGTGTCTGTCTGGTAAAGAAAGTGCCTGTAACTGAATCCAGTATTTCAGGATGCAGTTGCACCAGCGCTGTAGAGAAAAACTATTTCCTCCAGACTTTGTGATATGACATCTCTATGTATTCATCATAAAATTGCATTGGTTTCTTTGTTGGTATCTAACATTGCAAATTCACATCTGATTTACTGTCTTCTGTCATCCGTATATCTCTTTCAGTATTGCATCTTTCCAGGTTTCTCCCTGTCTGAATGGGAAAAAATTGGCATAGGAGTGAAATACTTTTCCTTAATTTTTGCTATATGTCGTCAGAGATATTGTTCAATTTATGGGAATATATTTGCTAGGCTCCTTTTCTCTTTGTTAGATCAGTAGTACAGTGTTTGTTTTTTGTCCAGTCTTCTGTCACCTCCCCAGTTTCCCATGAATATTCAAAAGTGGTAGCACAGTAAGCTAGTTGACGAATTCTTTACCCAGTAATACTCACCAATCGACTGGAATATTTTTCCCTTTTCTTGCTTCTCATCATTAGCTATTCTATAGGGCTTTCCTCATTCCCAATTGCCCTAAAATTTTATTTAATTTCTCTTGTTGAAGACAGATTTTAAAGGAGAACTTCCATAACAATTTTGTTTTTCAGTGTATAAAGAAAAGGTAAAAACTTAAAAAAAAAAAAAATTTGAATAAGCCCTGCTGCATATAAGACACACCTTACACGCACAGATTTAGGGTATTGGATCTGGAGTTTTGGCCCATATCTAGTTATTACCTAGTTAAAAAAAAAATCCCTTAAAATGTATTTACCATTGAAAGCACAAGTAATAAACAAATAGATGTTTTGTGGGTTTATTCAGTTAAATTTCTGTACATAACATTTCTCGCCATTTTTCCCCCTCTCTAAATAGGTGAAGAGCATTACAACTGTATTTCTGCACTTCATAAATCTATGCGAGGCTCAGATGAAAATGCTTCCCTTTACTGGCTTGCCCGAATGCTCGAAGGTGGTGAGGATCCACTGTATGTGGCAAGAAGGCTGGTGAGATTTGCAAGTGAAGATATAGGTGGGCATCACAATAATAGTACTGGAACATTTTAAAAAATAATATCTAGAAGTTCTTCAGTTTGCATCAGTTACTTTTGGAAAAATCTGTTTGTTTAAAAAGACAACAAATCAAAGCCTGTTGCCATAACTAGAGTTCAGGGCTAAACTTTTTCTTTTGCAACAACTGATGATATCATTGACTCCTCAGATTAAGTGGATGACTGCATTCAGCATTCCACTTTGGGTGTTAATGATTTGATCAACTGTTGCAGGAAAATCACAGATCCCTGAATTCAGGTTTCAGTAGAGAATCAAAACATTTTATTTGATTTAACTAAAAATGTATTTTCATTTGAACTTAAATTATCCAGAGGGTGTTAAGGACACCCATATTTTCTGGTAATTGGGGAAACTAACTCTATAGATCACCCTGACTTCAAAGCCTGCTAGCTGTTTTCCCAGTTGTAAACACCCTGCTGGCTTATCCACGGCTGACTGATTCACCAAAACTTCCTTTATAATACTTTAGTGAAGAGGTGATGGTTGCAGTCTTGGGGAAACCATCTACATATATTATCTAAAATGACCTGTTATCTGAAAAAGCCACCTCAAAATATACCTGCATACCTTTGTTTCAGTACCACAGGTACGACTTTGTAGTGTAGATGAAGAACGACAATACTTGCTCTACTTTCCTGGTTTTAATTTACTTATCTATGATCCTTTTTGTTGTAGGACTGGCAGATCCTTTGGCATTAACACAAGCAGTTGCTGCATACCAAGGCTGTCATTTTATTGGAATGCCAGAATGTGAGGTAAGGCTGTCACAAAATTGTTTGTATGCATATACACATATTTTTAACAAGTTTTATTTTGTCTTGTCACTCTTGGTTTCTTTGTATAATATTTACAACTTTGTATTCTAAGTTAACTATTCTTTTGCTTCTTAATTAGCCAAAAGCAAGAGGAGGTTGTGGTGCTGGTGGTGGTGTTATTAAACATTATTAGTGCAATAGCAGCTACAGGCCAGACATGGCCCCTTGTACATGCTGTACAAACAAACTAAATGACGGTCTTTGTTCCAAAGAAATTACAATCTAAAAGTCATGTAATATTGTTCTCCCTCTGTTCTGCAGGTCATACTAGCCCAATGTGTAGTCTACTTTGCTAGAGCACCCAAGTCTATTGAGGTGTACAGTGCATACAGCAATGTCAAAGCATGTTTGAGAAACCACCAGGGACCACTTCCACCTGTTCCACTGCACTTGAGAAATGCCCCAACCAGGCTCATGAAGGATTTGGGCTATGGTAAAGATTATAAATATAACCCCATGTACCAGGAACCTGTAGAGCAAGAATATCTGCCTGAAGAGCTGAAAGGAGTGGACTTTTTGAAGGGACAAAAAATGTAATAGTCTTACTGTGCCTTTATTTTAAAAAAAAAAAAAAGTGGTGGGTTTTTTTTTTTTGCAGTTGAGTTGAAAATCTCTTCTCACTTCAGACATATGCCTGCTGGGATGACATGATGAAACTATTGGGCCCCTGATGACACTGTTGTCCTTCTGTTTTGTAAACATTTTGGAGGATGTTTTAAAAACAATCTACAGTTGCACAAATTAGGAAACCAAAGATGGCTTTTATTAACTTAGTAACATTTTGTGGTTGAAGCAACATGGCTTTTGCCCTTTAAGGAAAATAAATGTAATACTGAGGAGAACAGACTGAAACTGTCAGAACAACACAATGAAGGAATATTATATATTTTAAAAGCCACCTTAATTTACTTCCTATTTTGAGGATGCTATTTAAAAAAAACTGAAATTGCACAAAATAAAATATAAAATCCTATGGTAAAACAAAATGTAATTACAATGTAATATTCATTATACTGTGTTTTAAACTGTTTTTGATATGACAAGATGTCATAAATTAATAAAACTGTTCCAAAATTATTGTAAGTTATTTATGTGTATGTGTGTTAAACATTTTTATGGTAGTAGTGGGGTTCTTAACATTATTGTGGTGTATTTATTTCTAATAACCAGCTTCCATACCAAATTCCAGTCATTTGCTGGTAGACTAATTCAGGTTAAAAGTAGCATGACCACATCACATTGAAAAATAACATTTTATGTGTAGCTCTCTTTATTTTGTTTTTAATAATCTGATGCTTTCTTTAAATATAGCTTTTTGAGAAGTAAGACCCTATAATACTAAATTATCTGCTAAATACTTCCAGTCTTGCTCAAGAGTTTCCATTAGCTTTGAGTCAAGACAGTTGGGAGACACCGATTTGACTTGTCTCATGGTAAGAATGGAATGGCAACTGTCTGTCTTGAAAGACAATGGTTTAGCCATCAAAGCAGTTCAGTTTCTATGTGCACTCTTTAGCCACTCACGATGCTACAGAAGTCCAATTCTCAAGCAACAGTCCTTGCCACAGATAATGCATGCCAGAAAATGAAGCTGGAACATGACTAGTGTTTGAGGCCTGTTGCGCTTTCCTCTTTGCTCTCTTCACTTTCACTGTCTTTGGTCTCTCTGACTTCCTGGCACAGCCCTTCAGTATGGTCTGTTGCTAGCTGCATCTTCCCAGCTGGTGGTGTCAATGTTTCTAGCAGTAGCCTTAGTGCAACACTGCACTGACTCTCTGGATATACACAGATATACAGATAATTGATCTACCGGCATAGATGCAAAAGAACTTGCAGTCTTTTGAGTGACCTGTGCTAATGTCTTGCCAGCAACTCTAAGGAGAGAGAGTCCTCTGTAGCTGTTGCAATCACTTTGATCTCTTTTGGTTTTTTTGTACAATGTTGTGATGGTGGAATTCTTCATGTCTTGTGGTACACCTCCTTCCCTCCAACAGGCAACCAGGACATTGGCAGATGTTTAAGCACAATCTGTCCTCCTTGTTTCACTATGTCAGCAGGAATTCCATCTTTTTTTGTCACCTTTCCTGGGAAGTGATTGCCTTTTCAAGCTCCTTTATAGGTGATTCTATATCTAGCTCTTGGATAATCTGACTGTGTTCCATGCTGCATCAGCATTCAGGGATGATGCAATCAATGACATAGCTTCGCTGAGATTTGCAATGAATTGAAGACACCTTGCTTGGTCTTTTGAGCTGATAATGCATAGGTTGCAGTGTTAATTGGTACAATGGATTTTTCTAGTAAAAATTATTTTGCAGCACAGTCCAATCTTCACTGTGAAAACTGAAAGTATGGATAACATCCTGTAGGTGTTTTCTACAGGTGACAGTTAAATCCAGTTGCTGCCAGTGTTCAAATCTGGGGTGTCTCCATGACCAGCACTGGCAACGAACATCTTGGAAGTAGCTGTTGATGTCATAGAACAGGGGCAGGCAAACTTTTTGGCCTGAGGGCTGCATCGGGTTTCGTAAATTGCATGGCAGGCCTGTTAGGGGAGGGGGTCATGGCCTGGGCCCCACCTCCTATCTCCCCTCCCCCCCCCCCCCGGGACTCCTGCCCCATCCAACCCCCTCTGTTCCCTGATGGCCCCTCTGGGACCCCTGGCCCATCCACACACACCCCCGCTCCCTGTCCCCTGACTGCCCCCAGAACCCCTGCCACCCCTCCAACCCCCACTTCCTGACTGCCACCCAGGACCCCTGTCCCCATTCAACCCTCTGTTTCCCTCCCCGACCACCATCCACACCTCTGCCCCCTGACCACCACTCCAAATTCCCCCTGTCCTCTATCCAACCCCCCCTCCTCCCTGCCCCTTACCACGCTGCCTGGAGCACCGGTGGCTGGCAGTACTACAGCCATGCTGCCGGGCTGGAACTGGGCCACGCTGCCGCCGCCACCACCACCATGCAGCACAGCACCAGGTCAGGCTGGGCTCTACAGCTGCGCTGCCCCAGGAGCTCGCAGCCCCGCCGCCCAGAGCATTATGTCGGTGGCGGAGTGACCAAGCTGAGGCTGTGGGAGAGGGGGAACAGCACAGGAGGATCCAGGGGCTAGCCTTCTGGCCAGGAGCTCAGGGGCTGGGCAGGATGGTCCCGTGGGCCGGATATGGCCCGCAGGCTGTAGTTTGTCACCCCTGTCCTAGGGTCATTGACCTCCTCCAGATCATTTGACGTATCAGTGTACATTGTCATCACGTTCCAATGAGCAAGGCTGAAGAGGGCAACCATTGTATCTGAACCTGCTGTGTGTATCAACAGGCAGAAATAAATAAGGAGGCAGAAGCTTGTATGAGGACCAAAGCCCCTCTTGGTGATACTGACTGCGCCCAAAAGCTTGGAGGCCAAGACATTTGGAAGCCAACACAGCTACAGAAGATGTCGGAGGATAGAGCTGACTTGCAGTGCCAACTGCCTGATGTTTTCGCCACTGTAGATTTGACTCAGAGCTTTCTCACCTAGCTTTTATTCAGACACACAGTTGCTGCAAGGCAACATCGCCAGATGGAGTTACTCCTTTGTGGATACTGCTCTTCATTCCGATGGGTATCTGGCATATCCCCCACCACCCAGTGTCTCATGATAACAGACTAAACATTCTGACCTTGGATTAAGGGATTCCATCATTTTCATGTGTGATCATAGGCATATATTGACTTTCATAGATTTTAAAGCCAGAAGGGACCAATATGATCATCTACTCTCACCTTCCGAACAACATAGGTCATCAAGCAATTCCTGCAGTGGAAGGAACATCTGGACCTTGACAGTGTCCCTTCATTTACATATTGCCTCTTCCAAATTTTTTATATAAAATTGTGGCAACACATCTCTATCACCACGTCAGCCTCAGCAGTTCTCACTCTGGCAGCAGGGTGGGGGTGAGGGCTGTGGCGGGAGTAAATCAGTCCCTCTCTAGAGGTTTATAATTCTTAACAGTAGTTTATGTAGGCCTCAAGGTTGGCCTGAATGGTTTCCTTAAACATAACTACACAATTCATTTCCTTGTTCCCACCAGAGCACTGGTCCTTCTTGTGCTGGCTCCTGGTTTTCAGCCCCTCCACAAACAGTAGGTGGAACCTTTTCTCCCTGCCATCCTTCCGCAGCTTTTTTCTTGTCCCTCCTCTCCCCTCTCTCTCACACACACACACAGAGGTTTTTAAAGGTCACCAGTGAGTCCTTAGTTGAGCTCAGGTGTGACCCTAATTAACCTGAGGGTAACCTCTTATCAGTGCATAGAAAAAAGGGCTTTAACTCCTCTAGCTGTCAGGTCTGACTCTGTCACACTATATACAGGAATCATATAGCCAACTATCTGGTGAAATGCTGGCAACTGTTAAATAGAGCATAGCACTGCTACACATCCATTTTGGGTAGCTGAAGAGAACTTACTCAACTGGAGTGAGAGAAGGAAATGAAGTTGGAAGGATTTTATTATGCATACACAAACTGGGCATGGACACAATGGTAAATTGCCCACAATTGTGAAAGTGCCGTGAAATAGTTTTGACCACATGTGACCAGGACTTGTATGAAGTCTCCACTGAAAGATACCACTTTCAATAGGATAATGCATCAGTAACATGAGTCAGTCTTGGTTCAACACTGACTCAAAAGAGCAAAACCTACTGAATCATTACAATGATTCCTGTATTACCTGAATTTTCCTTGGCGGTCTATCCAAGCACAGAGTCACTCTGACCCAGCTTCACTTGGGAGATTTGATGAAAGAGAACAACTCGTAGTGAAAAATCTGAAGGCTGTGGGTAATTGTATGTGTTTCATTGAAAGCTAAGAACTTAAATCCTGAGCTGCATGGGAGGCTTATGGAACGTAAGTTCAACAACTATACACTACACAAAACCATACTGGCAGATTGTCTCTAATTCCTGAAAGGGCGAGTGGCCAAATCTGTAACAAACACTGCTAAAGAATAGTGTTTGTGATGCATCCAATGTTGTTGGACAAGAATCTTTCAATCTCAGCAACTTCACTTTAATTACTCCATCTCATTTTAACAAAATAGCACTACAGAAGTTATGGCACAGTTGTATCCTTTTGTAGTTTTTTTTTCCTTTTCATGGTTTCATTAGCAGTTTTCAAGGTTACTGTTGATGAAGAGTAGGAAGCGGTTTCTTTCCATTCTGAACATTAGGTATGTAGCTGGGGTAGTCCTGGATTTGAGACTGCCCTGTCAGTTGTGACCTGGGAAGTGCAAAATGAACAAGTGCTGTTTTCCTCAGTGAATTCTGTGCCACGGAGAGAGAATGTGGGTCAGAAAAGTCCAGGCCTTCCACTATTGTTACTTGTTAGGGTCTGGTGAGATTCCAGACAAATGGTGTGGAAGAATATCAAATCCCTGGCAAACTTTAATTTGTCTGGATATATAAAATTTACGTCTAAATACTATTCATAGTTAGTAGGGAAGTTAGTACACACTAAGAGAATTTCTTTGCAACTAAGAAGGCCACTGAGGGTAGATTTTGCTAATTCAAGATTAATTCCTCCTATCCTTCCTGCCCCATCTCAGAAAAAGATATAGTGGAATTGGAAACGGTTCAGGAAAGGGCAACGAATATTATTAGGGGTATGGAATGGCTGCCAAATAAGGAAAGGTTAATAAGACTGGGACTTTTCAGCTTGGAAAAGAGATGACAAAGGGGGAATATGATTGAGGTTTATAAAATCATGACTGGTTTGGAGAAAGTAAATAAGGAAGTGCTATTTACTCCTTGTAATACAAGAACTAGGGGTCACCAAATAAAATTAAGAGGCAGCAGGTTTAAAACAAACAAAAGGAAATATTTTTTCACACAACACACAGTCTTTGGAACTCCTTGCCAGAGGATGTTGTGAAGGCCAGGACCATAACGGTTTAAAAAAGAACTAGATAAGTTCATGGAGCATAGGTCCATCAATGGCTATTAGCCAGGATGGGCAGGGATGGTGTCCCTAGGCTCTGTTTGCCAGAAGCTGGGAATGGGCAACAGGGATGGATCACTTTGATGATTACATGTTCATAGAATCATAGAATATCAGGGTTGGAAGGGACCTCAGGAGGTCATCTAGTCCAACCCCCTGCTCAAAGCAGGACCAATCCCCAGACAGATTTTTACCCCAGTTCCCAAAATGACCTCCTCAGGAAGTGATCTTGCAAGCCTGGGTTTAGCAGGCTAATGCTCAAACCACTGAGCTATCCCTCAGCATTCTGTTAATTCCCTCTGGGGTACCTTGCATTGGCCATGCTCTGGCAGGATACTAGGCTAGATGGACCTTTGTTCTAACCCAGTATGGCGGTTCTTATGTTCTTTTCTTTTGTATTATACTTGTTAATCACATAAGAAAGATATAAGCAAATATTAGCATGTTGCTTTGTACTCTGAGGAAAAAGCTTGTTGTAGCTTCTCTTTTTTGAGGGGGTGTTAAATATATGATTAATTGAAAACCCACTGGTGCCTCTTTGTAATATTTCATGCAATGATTAAAAACAAACAAATGACAACAAAAATGGGATGGCCACATGCCACACCATGAAGATAATTGGTAAAAGATAAAGCATTTGACAAGGTAAGAAAACTGCCTTCTGTTGGAAGCCATATTGAACCCCTTGCTTCTGTGCCATGCTGTATGTGTGGTGCAACCCAGCCATCTGGTGGACAGCTACTTAATATACATGGAGCACAGATATGTATTTATTGGAAATGTAGGTATGTTATTTCTGTTTCTGAAGGCAGCAGGCTGGATTCAGAAGGAATGCCAGGACCCCATAGCTATGGAATCAACCACGGAACTGTTAGCTCTTCATATGCATTTGAATATACAAAAGAAGGTAAATGGGTAGGGTTCGAATTCAGCGAGTTACTTGAGCAGATGCATAACTTTAAGCATGTAATTACATTGATGTTAATAGAATTAGTCATATGCTTAAAACTACTTTGCTGAATATTGCAAAAAGGCACTTATTATACAGATCTCTTAGGTGTTTATAGGAGGCCAAGGGCCAGATCCTATAAACTTTTACTCATGAAAGTACTTACTCAAAAGAGCAGCCCCATTTACTACAATGGGACTGCTTACTAATATTTGGACAGCTTCCATGAGTAAAAGTTTGCAGGACCATGCCCTTATTTATTAAAAGAGGAACGGTGAGCACAAATCAAGTTTATTCCACCTATTGTGAAGGATGTTTAGGTATCTGCACATATCAATAGCTCAATTTTAGAAGCAGGCATCTATTGAATAGCCTGTAAACTAAAGGCAAAAAATGATGCAATTTTGGTGTTTTACATTAACCTTTTTTTAACCAATACTCTGTGTAAAACTATATATACACTTTTAGAATGAACATTTCATTTTTTCCCCTAAGAGGTAGTGTCAGTATAACTATTGCTTAAGATGTTCCAGATTGTCCCTTCCCCTCCTTTTCAGCAAAACAAACCAACCCCCCAAAAAAGTAGAGCTGCAAGTCATGTAAAGGTATTTTTCCTTACAACTGTACAAGAGACTGATGTTGTTAATGCTAACCCAACTCACAGGTGAAAAAATGCCAGCTAATGCAGCCTGAACTATTGTCTGACGTAAGGGTTTCTTTACTCAGTATGTTCCCTTAAAATAATTAATTCAGTTCTCTCAGCTCAAAACAAGTTGAGTAAGGGAGCTTCTATGTGCTTGACCAAAGCTCAGACTGAATCAGCTAACATTTGCCTGTGGCTGTCACAGGGCAACACCACATTGTAGTTTCTTGCCTGTTTTAGGGAGAGCTGGTAGCTACATCTATTATCACGGTTGCCTAATGCTTTCCATGATTAGACCCTGTATTCAGCTGCTTATCCCTTTGTCAAACTTCAGCTATTGGAGCTGAAATGTTCCATGCTGGGCTGTCTCCCTGCGGCAATTTTTTGGGAATGTTTCAGCAAAAATAGTTCAGCCATTTCTCTGAATGCTAGGAGAAAAAATGTTATTTTGCCCATATTAAAGTCTTACAGCCCCTTCACTGAGAAGCTACAGTTGGAGCAAGGACTTGAAAATTTGGCAAGAGGCTCTCCCTAGTGGCAGGGATGTGCCTGTGGCTATCCCCATGAAAATTCCTCCAAAATTTGGCCAATTTATAAATCTTTGAAAAACTGCAGTTTGCATGTGTTCCATAGAGACTTTGCATCTATGTTTTCTGATGATTGTGTTTGTACATGGCTTTCTCCAGCCAGAGCTGCAGGGATTGACCAGGTCTTTCCCTGCAATTGTTACTTCCAGGAGCTAGAGGAGTGGGGGATACTGTGGCACTAGATGGAGGAACTGAGAGTAAGGAGACTCTTTCCTTGCTTCCAGTGCTCCCCCTGATGGGATTTCCTCCCTCCCCACCAGCCTTGAGGAAGAGGAGGAAACAGCCTGCCTCCACAAAAACTATTTCCAGCTTTCTTTGCTCAAAAAGAACAGCTATGTGTATATCAAGATTGCCTGATATGTGGTACCAAACTGGTTATTCCTATGACATTCCAGTCATGAGTACTCCAAGAATGAGATGAAGACCATTTGGGAATGGTAAAAGAGAAAGTCCTGACCAGGAGTTTTGTGAGTTGGCAAGGAACTGATGCACAAATAGAGGAAATGGCAAAACAGCATCAAGGTTGTCAGCAAACCCAACATATGCCTCACATGCTTCATTGCATACCTGGGAGTGGCTAACTACCAGAAGCAATGAATATATATAGTCTGTGTTGCACCACGTATGGGACAGACAAATTTTTTTATTGCAGTAGATGCCTATTTTAAAGGGCCTGAAGTATTCTGTATGAATTCAGCTAATTCAATGGAGATAGTGAAGGTGTAAAAACTATTATTTTCAAGGATGCAGGGGTGGGGGGCGTCCTTGAACAGGTTGTAACAATGAAACTCAATTCACAGCCAAAGAGTTTCAGATGTTCCTCAAAAGTAATAGTATCCATCATGTTGCATTAGTTGCTTACCACCTGACCACTAATGGTTGGTGGAATGCTTTAGCCAGACGTTTGAGAGTAAGCCCCTGGGCTACAATAACTAATGGGATGGAGCTCTCAGGCCAGCTTCATTTGAATTACTATGTTTTTTACCCATAATTCCACCTACCAAATGTTGTTGTTTTCGTTGGAATTTGCTTATGATTTGATGAATAAATGTGACACTAGATTATTATTTTTATGGTACTCATAAAAGGACACAAGAATTGTGCAGATATACCCTAGGTGCAGGGCCAGCTCTAGGCACCAGCGCCCCGAGCATGTGTTTGGGGCGGCACTTTTCAAGGGGCGGCACTCTAGCCTTTTTTTTTTTTTTTTTTTTGCTTGAGGTGGCAAAAAACCTAGAGCTGGCCCTGCCTAGGTGAGGTGTCAACCTGAGTTTATGAGTAATGGACGTTGGTTGGGTAATGAAGCTCAGGCTAAGAAAAACAATGGCAAAAGGCTGTATCCTGGAGATGAAGAGTGGTATCTCCATCCAAGCAACCTGTTTTTGTTTTTTTTTTTCATTTCCTCACCTGAACTCTCTCTGGAAGAATATCCTGGACTGGACCAGTGGCTATAGAAGCAGAGCTGACTCTACAGTGAGGACTGAGGGGACTCAGGTGGCCCAGTGGTGGCAAGTAGAGATGATTTCAGGGCAAGGAGTGACTGGAGCAGCACTGGCTGCAGTGCTGAACTGACTTCCTCTGGCTAGTGGAAGCAGAGCTGAAATCACAAAACTGGACCAGATAGCTGCACGTTGGAGCAGGAGGAGCAGTTTTATCAGGCCTGGAGCAGATCAGTGGGGGACAGTCACCCTCAGATGTCTTTGACAACCACTAAGACTAACTCAACTTGTCAGTGTGGTTTTAGGTGGGTGGGCATGTGGTGAGACAGAGTTCTGGATCTCCATAAACTGGACATTCATTATTTAGGACTGGGGATTTGTATTAATTAGGGTTGCTCAGTTTCTTATATGCAAACCTAATACTGAGTTTCCGTGTTTCTTTTTACTGATTCCTCCTCCCCCGTCCCCCGCTCCCCATGCGTGCCATGTTCCCAAAAGACTTTTGAGTGATTGCATGTGAGGGGAAAACCTTTCAATGTGACCAGGGAGGGTTTATTTATTTATTTATGTCCCAGAGTCAGAAGTAATACAGCTCTGGGTGGGCACTTGAGCCATAATTTTATTTATTTTATAAAAGGATTCCTGGATAGATTGAATCTGGCAAATGTTGCTGCCACCGGCACTTGACAGAAGGGTACACAAATGTGCGACCCACTCAAAATGTCATTGTTTCTATAGCGTGCTGCAACTTCTCCCACAGCTCCTGTGAAAATCTTTCCTACAGGAAATACTATTGTAATGCAGGTTTCCTGCAGGATCACACAGGATACAACTTTTGAATACCCGCATTGAAGGCATGATCTTGACTTAGTTCTGTTTCAGAGGTGGCAGAATCCTGAGCCCACAGTGAAAGATAATTAATTTTGTCCAGTGCAGCAGTCTATAAATTAAGAAGATAGAAAACACTTATCACCATTAATAAATAGGTAAATATATTGGGCCGTTAAGCATTACCCTGCTGTGAAGGACAGTTTTCATTGGTCCCCACCGCGTACGTTAGATGAGACATTGCATTTTTAATAAACCACTTCAGAGTGCTTGACATTTGCTAATTCACTTATGGATACATGCAATACCTTAGTGAGATTCTGCAGTCTAGAACAAAAAAATCAATTATATTGTCATTAAATTGAGTCAGAATCTCATACTTGCAGCTGTCCATTCTCTCCCACGAGCTCCTTAGGTATCACTTTCCCATCCCACTTTATTTCAGCGGTACCCTGAAACTCTCCTATACCCACCCCCTGCCAGGGGCTCTGTGTGTCTCCCATTACTCCTTCTCACACACCAGGGTCCCCCATTTCCCCCCCCCCCCCGTGTGAGCCTTCATTCCTCCCTTCACCCTCACCTATTTTACTTTTTCTTTCTGACTGGGGCGGGGTGGGTGTGTCATTCAGCATGTCAACATTTTAAATCGTATTTGGAGGATGGGCAGAGATGAGATGGAATGTTTTGATGCTGGAAGATGCTCATAGCTGCCATCCACAAGTTCTTTGATCTATAAACAAGTACAGAAGTGGCTGAAGCTGCTGGCTCCTCTAACCAGATGCCATGTGTCCCTCTTCTCTGGTTTTCTAGTCTTCACCAAAATCAGTCCATTAATGCCTAAAACAGTCCCTACAATTTTGGAATTTATTGGCTGTGGTGTTAGAAATTTTTCACATGGAGGTGAGACAGACAAACAGAGAAATGCCATTGAGTTGAGAGTGAGGCCTCACTTTGCTTCGCTGGTTACATTTCCAGGTTAAGTTAGGCACCATCCGTAAGAGATACAACTTTTTTTACAATGTTATTCAGCTGAGTAAAATGTGCAGCCACCAGAGGGCATAACAGTTTTAAAAAGTAAATGGTTTCAACATCCTGTTATGCTGTATTTCCTAGTCTTTCTCATGTGAAAGCAAAATGTAATTCGTAGTGAATGACAATCCACAATATTGGCAAACTGGAATAAGATATTTTCGAAGCTTGTTGTTGCACAGGTGATCAATTCATACTCATTTATTTTTAAGATCAGATGGGACCATTATAACTAAGATGATGGAAAATCCACCACGTCCTTTGGTAACCTGTCCCAATGACTAATTAGCTTCACTGTTAAATATTAGCACTTTATTTCCCATTTGAATTTGTCTAGCTTCATCTTCCAACCTTTGGCTTTTGTTGTACGTGTGCCTGCTAGATTAAAGAGTCCTCGGTTAAGAGACAAAGTTGGAACATTTAACTTTGAACTACTTCCTCTCCCCCATAAAGTCTGAGATAGATATAAGGCCAAAATGCCCACTTCCCCACTCCGATATCTCCCCTAAATTTTTCAATTTTCTGCACTATTGCCAACCCAAGCATTCAAAAATCATAAACCTGGCCCTTCCAAAATGAGCAGGACTTTCAAATTTCTTGAATTGTCTTCTGACTTTTGAACATTTAGCGTTCAGATTTTGAAGCTTGCAAGAGGACTAGAGATGTATTTTTTCAAACTGGAAGCTGAGATTCTGGGATATTCACTTGACTCCAAGGTCCAGGATGTTAAGACAAATGCCAAACATCTCAAGATTCATGCCAAAATCACAAGAATTGTCAATACCATTCTGCCTGGGCGCTGCCTTTCATACCAAATTATTCTTGCATTTTATGGTACATATAGTTGGTGATGAGCTTTGGGATTAAACATGCTGCAGATGTAAAGTATTGGTATGCAGCATTGCAAATGTGGGTTGCTACTATTTGCTTGTGTGTTACTGATATTTTTTTTCCTTATTATAAAGTTTTGATTAAAAATTTCCAAACAACTCCAAAAAGTGCATTGTACGGTCAGATTGGCTGTGGAAATTTTATGGACAGTAAAGAAAATTTGTAATCAGGATATAAAATAAGAAATCAAGAAAAATGAGGACAGCAGCTGACCCAAATAGTAACATACAAACCTCAAAAGTAGAGAGAGGCCAACAATATTAGTTGAATAATCTAATGGATGAATAAGGTGATATTGTTCTAATGAATCTATTGAATCACCAGCTTATAGTGGTGGAGAGGCTTGCATGTCTCAATGCCACCTACAGCGATGCTGCCTGGAGTCATGTACTCCCTTAGGGTCAACCATGGCAGAATGATCAAGGGCAATATTCCAGACAAAGTGTGATCCAAGAAGTCCCTAACAGCAGAGCAGATGGAGGAGAACTGCACAATGGAGGTGAAACTGTTGTATAATGTTACAATGCCTGTGGAGGTGGATGAAGGCTGCAGCAGGTAGAGATCCTCCAATCGTCATGGTGTCCATGCTATTGGTTTCAAGTCTTCTATCTGTTAAGGATAGTGTGGTGACTGTTGTGCACCAGTCTCCCCACTTTAAAAGAAGTCCCACACAGGCATCTTCCAGTTTGGGGAAAAATAACATTTGCACAAGTCAAAAGTCCGGTGGCAATCAGTGAGTGGCAACGGGAACAGGACAGTGAAAACCGGAGGTTCCTAGTCACAGACCGACACACAGGCGGTGTGTGTGTGATACAGTCGTCTTGCTCAAGGATTGAGGTGGGTCGAGCATCTCAGCAGCTGCACCCACAACTGAGCAGTCTCTTTTAGGATCCCTAGATGGGATGAGGTTAGAAAAGGTACCCTAAAAATAGTCTTGCCTCTGTTTCTCCT
The DNA here is from genome assembly GCF_016161935.1 of Mauremys reevesii. Lineage (NCBI taxonomy): Eukaryota > Metazoa > Chordata > Testudines > Geoemydidae > Mauremys > Mauremys reevesii. The sequence goes on along the minus strand of NC_052624.1, from coordinate 168,460,778 downwards.
GGCTGGATAGCCGCATCCAGCAGGAACACCACCTCAGCGGTCAAAAATGTAAGAAACTTTTCAACTTTGGACCTTGGAATGTATGTACCCTGATGGACAACTCAAACAGCGATTGACCAGAGTGATGTACAGCCATTATTGCTCGTTAATTGAGTTGGTTTAACATCGATATTGCTGCTTTGTCCAAAACTAGAAGAGCTGATGAAGGACAGGTGAGGTAGGAGAAAGGAGGCTACACTTACTTCTGAGGTACCAGCTGGCATCAATGAGCGGTTTATGATGCTCCTATTGAGGCTCACCAAAAATCAACAGGCAACTATTGTGAGTGCCTATGCACCAACACTGGATGCAGATGAGAATGTAAAGGAAGATTTTTATTCTCAGCCGGAAACCATTTTATCGGAGACCCCTATAGAAGACAAGATCATCCTTCTGGGGGATTTCAATGCATGTGTTGGATGAGACTCAGACCTGTGGAAAGGAACAATCGGGAAAGAAGGAGTTGGCAAAAGCAATTCCAATGGAATTCTGCTCCTGACCAACTGTGCTGAACATGAACTTATTATTATGAACACTCTTTTCCGACAAAAGGAAAAGTTCAAAACACCTTGGAGACACCTACAGTCAAAGCACTGGCATCTCCTTAACTACATCATAGTTCATGCCCGAGATCATAGTGACGTACTTCTCACAAGAATAATGACAAGTGCTGATGACGGTTGGACTGATCATTGCCTTATTTGATCCACAATGAAAATTAAGATTGCTCCCAAATGGAGGCTGCAGAAGAAGCAAGTCAGGCGCAAGCTGAAGGTTCAAGATTTGAAGGACCCTCTTAATCGTGACCACTTCCAAGCAGTTTTAGAAGAAAAGCTCCTATCAGAGTTTCTGGAAGAAATTGAGGAACATTGGAGCCAGTTGAAAGCAGTAATCATCAATGCCTGTGAGGAAACTATAGGCTACCAAACCAGAAACCATCAGGACTGGTTTGACGAGAATGATGCTGAAATTGAGCAACTCAATGAGAAGAGAATGGCACTTCATGCTTGGCAGAATGACATACATTGTAATATAAAGACAGATGCCCATACCAAGGTGAGGGCAGAAGTACAACGTAAAACCCGAGAACTTAAGAACAAATGGTGGACTGAGAAAGCTCAAGAACTCCAACATCTCACGGACATCCACAATACATGCGATTTCTTTGGTGGCACCAAAGCTGTTTATGGGCCAATTTGTCATGGTATGAATCCTCTTCGCTCTAAGGATGGAACCACACTTCTGAAGGACAACGAAGCCATCAATTCTTGCTGGAAAAAACATTTTGAAGATCTCCTTAACCGTAATTCTATGGTTGCAGATGAAGTCCTTGAGCAAATCCCTCAACAATATTTAGGGATGAGCTCGGAGACACTCCCAATTTGTATGAGGTACACAATGCCACCAAGCAGATGAAGAACAACAAGGCAGCAGGTCTAGATAGGATCCCCACTGAAATCTTTAAAATTGGTGGACCACACCTAATTCGGCAGCCTTACCTGCTTATCGTGAAATCTGGATAAAGGAGGAGGTACCCAGTGACATAAGGGATGCCCCGATTGTCACCCTCTTCAAGAAAGGGGCTAAAATGTATTGTGGAAATTATCATGGTATCTCCCTCCTAGCCATTGCAGGCAACGTTCTGGCATGGATCCTTGCAACCCGCCTTCTACCCCATTAGAAGGAATTCTACCAGAGTCACAAAGTGGTTTCTGACCATGTTGTGGAACTGCAGATATGATCTTCACAGCACGGCAGCTGCCAAAAAAAGTGTTGGGAGCAAAATGGACCACTATACATGACTTTTATTGATCTAACTAAAGCCTTTGACTCAGTGAATCGCCGTGCCCTCTGGACTGTACTTTCTAAGATTGGATGTCCTGATAAATGCATCAGTGTCCTAAAATTGCTTCATGATAACATGAAAGTGACTGTTCTGAGCATCACTGGCTCCCAGAGTGAACCTTTCAAAGTACAAACAGGAGTCAAACAGGGCTGTATCATTGCTCCAACCATGTTTGCACTTTTTATTGCTGTCATTATTCACCGAATTGCTGGGAAATTTACAGCTGGCATTGAAATCATTTACAGAATGGATGGAAAGCTGTTCAGGCTTAGTAGGCTGAAAGCCAAGAGTAAGATTTCCACAACATCTGTTGTGGAACTTCAGTATGCTGATGACAATGCAATCTTTGCCCACTCTGAGAAAGATCTTCAAACTATCTTGAATGTGTTTGCTCATGCTTATGCATGTCTTGGTTTCACTCTTAATATCAAGAAGACTAAAGTGCTCTATCAGCCCTCTCCAAATGATGTATTGCATGCCCCATCTATCAAAATCAATGGAGTGGCACTGGAAAATGTTGATCATTTTCTCTACCTTGGAAGTCATCTTTCACCCAAGGCAGACATTGATGCAGAAATTCAACATCACCTGAGCTGTGCCAGTGCCATCAACGCTGTCTTCATAAGATTCTGAAGATCAAATGGGAAAACAGGCGCACCAATATTAGTGTTCTGGAAGAGGCGAAGACCACCAGTATTGAGGCAATGATCATCCATCAGCAATTCTGCTTGACTGGTCACATTGTCTGGATGCCAGACCATTGCCTCCCAAAACAGGTCCTGTTCTCTCAGCTGAAAGAAGGGTACCATAACGTGGGTGGACAATGGAAGCGTTATAAGGACTTGCCAAAGGACAACTTAAACAAATGTAATATTGACATTGATACTTTGGAGACACTTGCCCAGGATCACTTAAAATGGAGTGAAGTCCTACGTGATGGTCCCTTGCATTTTGAACTTGCTCACCGACAAACTGAAGAGGACACGAGGCGCAGGAGGAGGGAGAGACTGCTCTCATCATGGTCAACAGCCTCCTGCTGAGCCTGAAAACATCTGCCCTCATTGTAATAGAATTTGTGGTTCAAGGATTGGCCTTATTAGCCACCTGAGGACCCATAACTCCCATGGAAGATGATAATGCTCGGTAACGAGTGATCGCCCATCATCATCATTGTTCTAATAAATTAGCTAATGGATTTTCTTTCCATTATTTGTCCGGTTCTGCACTACCAGATATGAGAACCAACTTGTTAAAACATAGCGGGGGGAGGAGTTATCCAGAAGTTCTGTAATAAATAGTTGTAAAACCTCCCCCCTCACCCCCCAATTTCCTTGTGCTATTTTCCAAAAGAGAGTTAATCCCCAATTAGCCTATGGACCATATCATTTTATCTGTTAAGGAGATTCTCTCATTTGTTGAAAGTTCATGTTTGCAGAAGCTACATAATATTTTTCATAATTATATGTAAAAATAAAATCTAACTGGGTAGATCCAGCCAAGTGGGGTAGACTTACTGCTATTGATTTGAAAATGCTAAATTTTCTGGCCAACTCTAAGGATGCAGAAAGAGCAATAGCTTTGTGTTCTGATGATCTCTGGATTTGTTCAATCTCTCTTTCCTAACAGACATGTGAACTGGGCGCCAGGCAGTGGAATTCAGATCTGTAAATACATTATCCTCAAACTGCTGTCTCTCTGGGCATTCCCACCTAACACAAAAGAAAGTAGGTCTTTTATTCCACTCCCCCCTGTAATGTGACAACTGTGGAACAAATTTTACATGTATGTGTAGGAATATATATTTATATAACCCATACAACCATTTGGGAAGCTCCAAATAGTGTGCCAGAGCTAGCTAGGGTTTAACTATGGTAAGAAATAGAGTCCAAGAGCCAGATTCTGATGTCAATTACACCACATGTCAGTAAATCCCAAATCAAGTGGTTTTTAACTGAGTTGCTCTGAATTTATATCAGTGTAACTGAAAGCAGAATCTGGTCAAATGTCTCTTTCTGAAACAAGATATTTTTGTAACTTGGCCAGCCAGCTTCATGCAGTTGACCACATAGTTGCTCATATGCAAACGATAGCAACGTTTAACAGAGTATGTGGTTTAATATTAAATCTTCTATGAATTAGATCTTTAACCAATCCAATTTAGTTCATTTCTAATTTCAGAAGACTTTAACCTGGAGATATCGGAAGTCCTTATGCAGAATGCACTGCTTAGTTTGCAGAAAGGGCTGTTCCAAGTGTGCAGATCAGACAATGACCAAATGTCAACATTCCTCTGGTATCTCATAGGCATGTACGTTGACACTGTTAAAAGCAAAGAGTCATAAAGAGGCCACGCAAGCAGCAAGACTAAGTCCAACTTATTCATCATTCCAAAATCAGCATACATTATGTTCTGCATTTTGTGATGCATGGTAGTTTCTGGTCAGGAGACACCAACATGAAGCAAAATGGTTTCCTTTAGAAATCCTCTACCCTATCCTAGAGAAATTTTTGTTGTGGCTTCTTATATTGTACCGCCCCTATGAACTGGGGGCTAGATGGAAAAGCTAATTTTCAAACATTTACCAGTCCTTTAAAGGGAAACAAGTACACTTGTCTGACTATTTTCCAATAACACATAGGACTAGTATAAATGAGTTGGGTTTTTTTAGAGAAAAATATATATTTTGTAGGTTTTGTGTGTGTGACTGTGCTTTGGCCAAGATGTGTGCCTGAAGTTAGACCCCGGATTCCATATTCAGGCCACTAGGATGAAAAGCTGGCTTCAGTGAAGTCAATGGGGGTTTTGCCATTGATTTCAGTGGGGCTCCAATTTCATGCATAGTGCCTGATTAAGACCCCAAATGAGTGACCTGATTTTCAAAAATCCCACACACCTAGAATCTCCCACTGTCTTAAAGTGGAGGTGGTGTTTGCTCAGGTTTTAAAAATTAGGTAACTTATCTAGACACCTTAATCAGGATTTAGCCTGACTTTAAGCACCATTTTTATATATCTTGCCGGAGGCTATAGTCACTTTCACCATTCCCCGGTATAATCAGTTTTCCCTCTTTGTTTAAATTTCTGATATGAGAACAGGGGAGACCATCTTAAAAAAAAAATTGGAAAATGCGATCGTGGAACCACAAAACTCGGCAAGGAGATACAGGGACAAGTGTATTATGTCAAAATACTTTTCTTTTTTTTAATTGACCATATTTCAAGAAGTAGATGGTTTTACTTTTATCAATTGTTGTATTACAACCATTTGAACTCTGCATCTCACGTTGCTGGAGAAAGTAGACGTATTTGTAGCTCACAATCACCAAACAACCAAAGCCAAAGGAAGGATTTACTAAGAGAGTTTCCATTCCCTAAATCCCTACATAACAGTCCAAAGACATGTCATGTCACATTATTCAAACTTGCCAAGTAATTTGTTTCTACATTCAGGGCTACATTTTTCAAACTGCTTTATGGTCTTTTCTATACTAAAAAGTTGTATTGTTTTAACCAGTATAATTAAAGCAATGCCATTGTATCAGTGTAAAGGGTCTTTTTATGGGTATAGTTTCTCCCCACACAGGAAGGTGATAACTATACTAATATAAGTCACCTTTATTGGTATAATGACATCCACACTAGGGCTTGTAGAGATATACCAGTATCAGAGAAATAATCACAGTCCTAACAGACATAGTTATACGGTAGAACTTTCAAGTGTAGACCAGGCCTAAGCGTGCAGTAAGGGAAAGAGTGTGCAATGAAACAGGACCTAACCATTACTTTGGCAAAAGCCCCGCTTGTTATCAACAGAAGTTTGACTTTTGAAGTCACCCCAGAATAATTTTCAGACGGAAACCAATGAGCCTAGTACAACTGCAAATAATTCTATATGAGGCATTTTGCAGACATGTTATTCCTCAAAACAAACAAACAAAAAAATCCTCAGTATATCAGATTTCAGAGTAGCAGCTGCGTTAGTCTGTATCCACAAAAAGAACAGGAGTACTTCTGGCACCTTAGAGACTAACAAATTTATTTGAGCATAAGCTTTCGTGGGCTACAGCCCACTTCATCGGATGCATGCAGTGGAAAATACAGTAGGAAAATATATATACACAGAGAACATGAAACGATGGGTGTCACTATAAGGAGAGTGATCAGTTAAGGGGAGCTATTATCAGCAGGAGAGAAAAAGAACTGTTTGTAGTGGTAATGAAAATGGCCCATTTCCAGCAATTGACAAGGAGATGTAAGGAACTGGGGCGGGGGGGCGGGGGAGAAATAAGCATGGGGAAATAGTTTTACTTTGTGTAATGGCCCATCCACTCCCAGTCTTTATTCAAGCCTAGTTTGATGGTGTCCAATATGCAAATTAATTCCAATTCAGCAGTCTCTCGTTGAAGTCTGTTTTTGAAGGGTTTTTTGTTGTAATATTGCACCTTTTAGGTCTGTAATTGAGTGGCCAGGGATTGTTATACAACAGTATATCTGAGTTTCTAAATCTTCAGGGATAGGCCATTGTGTTTACAGATCCACACTGTCCAATATGGCCTTCTATAGCCCCTCATATTTGGACTATACATACAAAGATTCTAGCAGCTCCTCCTCTGATCTGGTTCAAACAAACCAGAGCCTTTGAAACCAAGACGTTAGTAACAGATTCAACCTTATTTTTTATGATGCTGAGACCACACTGTTATGGAACATAATGTAAACGGTTAGTTCTTCTCCCTACACTGCTTTTAAGTTCTCAAAAGTATTAACTGCAGTCTGTTACATTGACAGTTAGTCTTATGAACTTCCAGAGGAAGTTCAAAAATGATTTAAGGACGTGCCAGTTTCCTGAACACCCACATCATGAGTCGGTTCAGCTCCTAGCATCAGTGTTCTGCCCACCAATCACTCCTTCAGTTCCAGGCATCATTCCAAATATTTTCAGGTGCATTTAGCGCACAGATAGTGCAGCGGCTCCTGGTTCTCTCAACACTTCTGCCCTCCCCTTCCCAGGTTTAAGCTCCAGTTCTCTGCTCTCCCTCTCCCATTGCAACAGGCTGTTGCCCAATAGCCACCAACTATTCTGAAAATGCAAAAGGAGAACTTATATAGCAGACCACACCCACCAACCAACTTGCTTACTTTGGTGTTATCACTTAGGTATCCAATGTTTTTGTGTCGTCAAATGCCACATTTTGTGCATAAAATTGCCTGCTGTGGACAAACAGATGCCTTTTTAAAATTTAATACAACCGTTTATTTGTACTTCCAAGGCAAAGTTATAGTGAGGTTCACAAAGGAATACAGAATTAGACACACAGAATATATCTTAGGTTATACTGTTAATGCACAGAAATAACTGTGCAGGATATGCATGAAATTATACAGGCTACTAGTACTAACAGGAAGCAACAGCAGGATATTACGAGTACATAAGTACACCAGTTCCCAGAAGTCAAACTGTTATTTGGTACAAAAATCAGTTTGTAAAGAGGCAGTAGGCAGCCAGCCAGCTACATGGGCCAGAGCTCACTGTGGCATTAATATATATGAATTGTACTTAAGAAATTTGGAACAGCTACAGAGCAGTTTCCTGGAAAGCAGGGATCCTTCCTGTATTGATGATATAGTTTTAGGCCAAGATTGCATGACCTTTTGGAAAGTTAGTTTCAACGATCTGAAAAGTCTTTCAAGACCTCTCAAAATCTCCATACATTTTAAACGGATAAAAAAGTTTTAAATTTTTTCTTTAAAATGTACAGAAGTGTTAAGATGTCTTAAAAACCATTAAGAAATTGCCTGGCCCATTTCTGCCTCCTCATTCAGAAGCAATATCATACTAGAGTTCTGAAACAGTGATTGAAAGGGTTGCACATGTTTAAACAGCTTAATGCTTTCTCTAAGAATAGAAAGTCTCTCTAGACAAATGCTAATTGACCTTTTATCCCAAGACATAAGGCCCACTCGGCTGTTCAGTGCCTTCTGGTGCCAAACGGCATTTTGTTCAAAGGCCTCTAAAAGAAGAGACTCTAAGGGCACGGCTACACTTGCAGATGTAGAGCACTGAGAGTTAAACCAGCCCTCGAAGAGCGCAGTAGGGAAAGCGCTGCAGAGTGTCCACACTGTGAGACTCGAGCGCACGGGCGTGGCCACATTAGCAGCTCTTGCAACGCCACAGAGAGCAGTGCATTGTGGTAGTTATCCCAGCATGCAAGTGGCTGCAACGTGCTTTTAATATGGGGTGGTGGTGGAGTGTGACAGGCAATGTGTTGTGTGTATGTGGGGGGAGAGAGAGAATAGGTTTTTGGGGGCTGAGAGCATATCAACATGCTGTCTTGTAAGTTCAGATAGCAGCAGACCCCCCTCCTCCCCACCTCTCTCTCTCACACACTCACAACAGCAGCATTCCACAGTAATGGCTTGCTTTGTCCCAGAGCAGATAAGCATGCCGGCTGTCAGAAACGGAGCTCTGAAAGGGCATATCCGATTCCTACAGCCGATTCCAAAACAATGACAAGAGTGGACACTTGACTTAAGGGGATTATGGGACATTTCTGGAGGCCGATCAGAGCGCAGTAATGCAACAGCACGTTCACACTGACGCTGGGATGGTTCAGCCGAGGCGGAGCAAGCTTTATGCTTCTCGTGGAGGTGGATTACCAGGAGTGCTCCAGCTGCAGAGTCCTTGTCAGTGTGGATGGGTCATGAGTTAGGACACCTAGGGCTGCTTTAATGCTCTCTAACTTGCAAGTGTAGCTAAGCCCTAAGAAAGGAAAAGCCTTGCAAACTTATCCTGCAGAGCAAGCACATTGAATTACTGGATCAAAGTCAGCAGAGAGGGGAATTACACAAAAAGGAAGTCACAGCCAGTTCACAGTAATATGGCAAAACCCACACAAGAGGACATTCATACTTTAGGGAATTTTCTGACTCAAGTAACCGTCTCAAAGAATCCCCAAAAGCACTATGTTCAATTCTGGTCCACCTTTATTAAAAGATCAACCATGTTGAGCAACCAGACTTTGTCAGCCCTGCAAGTCATTGCATAAGGCAGATTTTACTGTACACAAACAGATATCAGTGCTAAGGAATTGGCAAAGAAGCCCAGGAAGGATCTTAGGTATCAATTTCTGAGTCATGATTTTATTGTGAAATGCAGAATTTCAATGAAAATTAGTAAGAACATAATTACAGGTTCCCACTGGTTTAAGTGGAAATTCAATCAGGTCCTTAACTGTAGCTCTGTCTTCTCTTTTATGGCGAAGCATACCTGCCAAAGAAAAGTATGCTTCGTGTTGAGTTGTGACGGATGAAGAAAAGGAAAGGGTGATCAGCCTTGAAATCCTCTTCCATAAGCATGCAGAACATAGCAATGCCAGCAGTGGCAGCTGCAGCTTCTGTGCCTTCTTCATTCACTTCTATGAAAGACTTGTGTACAATTTTAGATAGAAAGAGGTCTCGTGCGCCTGACATTCCAGACAAGTCAGCCTTGCCACTGTCAAATATATCCTGCAGGCCCAGACCTGATAAATCTGATCCAAGGTCATAGCTGTCTTCCAGCTTAAATTTAGGCAGATGCACATGAACATCAATGGGATGCATATTTTGTGGCTGTGTCCATTCCTGGAGCTTTTCTAAGGTGATTTGCTTCTCTAGCTGAAATTAAAAGCACAGAGATCATTAAACTGTGTAGAGAGTCTGAAATACCACCAGTGTAAAAGTATTTCCTCTTTCAAAAACATTTAAAATGCAATATTGAAAAAGACGGTCTCTAAAGATACATGTATACAAAGTAAAGTAAATATGGACATAAAAGGCCTGACTCTGATCTTTGCTACCCCTGTAAAAACCCACAGTAATTCTATTAAATTCAATGGAGTTACTGCAAATTTACACCCCAGTAATCAAGATCAGAATCTGACCCAAAGCATCCAACTTTTTGCTGCTCTGTACAAAGGAGTTAAAGAAATACTGTAATAGTCACTAAAAAAAAAAATTCTATCACTTCATCTAGCTACTTGGGTATAAGTCACTAAAACTCAATGAAAATAATTAACAATCAACAAGGGAGTTGCCTTCTTGACCCTTCAGTAAAGATAATCAGCTTCACCGTTTGAAAGCACAGAAAATACAACATCCAAAGCAGCTAAAAGATAAACTCCACCATTTAAAGGAAAATACAGGTTGACTATTATCTGTAACCTATTTTTATTTCACTTTGTCAACTACCTCATGGCTCAGTTTTGAGGATTAATTAACTGGTTAGGGTTTCTGCAGCACTTTGACAAAGTGAAGGCTGCTGTAAGTAACACTGGCTGCCAATAGATTTCTAAAGGACTGAACCGACCATCAGCAGAGTGCAAGGAAACTTCTGCCCTACTTTGGGCAACCCCGCCCCATGCCATCAGCAAGGAGGGGACTAGCATAGCATCCACTACACCCACCCAACTTAAGAAGAACCCCCTACTCAGAACTGACGCTCTTGGGGATAGTTAGTCAAGCTCCACGGCCGGATTCCTCCAACAGCGTGACGCAAAGCAGATGCACCACACCCCGGAAACTGGCCCAATATTTTATTTGATCAGTAAAACTCCTACTACACTTCTAAAATAAATAACAATGAAAGTACTTAAGGACTATCAGAGGATGACGATAACTGGGAACAGCAGGATTTTCCCCTTTTGTTATTAATTCTTTTCTGTTGGTAGGACGAATAGGTGAAGGTATAATGTTAAAAGTTACAATTTGTGGGTTTTGAATGGGTGAGGGGCAGACTGAAAACAAGGTTCTATATTACATGAAAACTGTGAAATGCCATCCAAGCAGAAACTGAGACTGGTTTGTATAAATCACCTGCTGGAGTCCAGTGGAGTTATCATCAATGTCATCAGGTAACAAGATGATCATGCTAAGTTCTTTTCCATCGTAGGGAAGCTCTAGCACACGACATTTCAGTTCAGAGATGTACCCAAAAGGATAGTTCTCTTTCTGATACATCATTTGCACTGTCTTTCTTTCATTCTGGAAGGTTTACAAAAAATAAAAGAACATTTTTTAAATTACAATTAAAAATCAGATTTCCTTACCTATGTTATTAACAATACCTTAGATTAAAATTGACTTTTAAAATCTAAATTACTTTTCACTGTATGGTTTACTCCCTCTGCCCACATGGCAATGAAAATACTCACAGGTCAGATTCACTAATGCTTGATTTATTAACAATTCTTTGAAGATCCGGTGCCATGTAAATGCTAAGAATTATTAGCATATTATGAGGTTCAGTTTTGCTTTCAGTTTCTCTTGCCTAGCATAATGTTTCCTTCTTCGACTGTAGAAACTAGCCCAGATTCTTCATTCAATTGTAGCTCTTTTATGCTCCTCCAATAGCAAGAGGGGCCACAAACTATATTAACGGCCTGTGAGAAATAACCCCAGTGTAAAAGCTATCCCCAGGCACTGTAAAACTAATAGATTGCTCTGCATGGTCTAGGGTTGCCAATCCTCCAGGACTGTCCTGGAATCTCCAGGAATTCATCTTTAATTAAAGATTATGTCATGTGAGGAAACCTTCAGGAACATGTCCAAGCAAAATCAGCAACCCTAGCATGGTTCCTCCCACAGTCACTGGCATAAGGGGCATATATGGCAAGGAAAGAAGCCTTGGCCAAGTACAGAGTGATTCAGTTATGCTCAGCTAGCATAACTGCTTCCAGGGAGGCATTAAAAGCGTAATTTAAAGCTATGCTAAATTATATTTGGGGAAAACAGGTCCCAAGACAGAGTATTGGAGGGGCAAAATGTACTTCATGCCATATTTTCCTCCACTCTTCCATTCCTGCAGAAAATGGACAAGCAGTGAAACACAGAATCTAGCCCACTGATTTCAGGAAAATGTTTATGTCAGTGTTTCTCAAACTTTTGTCCTGGTGACCCCTTTCACATAGCAAACCTATGAGTGTGACCCCCCCCCTTATAAATTAAAAACACTTTTTTTGTATTTAACACTATTATAAATGCTAGAGGCAAAGCAGGGTTTGGGGATGGAGGCTGACAGCTCATGAGCCCCCATGTAATAACTTTGTGACCCCCTTAGGGGTCACACCCCCCAGTTTGAGAACCCCTGGTTTATATCCAAACAAAAAACTGTTTGAATAAATTAAAAAACAAAACAACAAAAAACAGAACGTGAAAATGTTTCTATTCATATTTGGTTTGTAATTTTAAAAAATTTATAAAACTTTAATTTGGGGCCTAAATTACCTGAGAGCATCCCTTTATAGATATCCTACAAGCAAAAAGATAACAGCATGTATCTACATTACCTTATTTAACCGAAATGGCATTGGTTTCGTGTTTGCTTCTTTAAATTTCTCAGCCCAATTTCCTTTGAAATAAATAGCATTGACCAACACTAGTTTGGTCATATTATTAACTGAGCCCTCAGACAACAGGTTGGGGATTTTATCTTAAAAGAAATAAAAAATCATTACAACATTATTTTACACCATACATATCTACATTTAAAAAAATCTGCTGTCTTAATTCAAGAAAAGATTTCTGATTTCCCCCCCCCGATACAAATATAGTCTATTTAAGCACCATCCTCTTGTACTGTACTACATTATGCTGTGTATCATAATAATAGTCCATATATAATAACTTCACAAAAGTGTAAACCCCGACGGCCTAAATTTTCAGAAATGCATCAATTTTTGGGTGCTCAACTCAAGACAACCTAACGGGGCCTGATTTTCAGAAAGCGGTGAGCATATGCTATCTGGCATAAGGCTTCTTTAGGGTATCTGTAGTTTGGCACCCAACATTTAGGACTACATGATTTAGAAATAAGACCAAGATTTTCAAAACCAGATGCCTAAACTTAGGCTCCTAAATCCATATTGAGGCACCTATTTCGGCAATTGTTGGCCTTAATGTATGAAAATGCACATTTCTTTTGAGTTATCTAGCTGCCATAAACACTATGTTCATGCATTTTCTGGTTTTACCAGCCATGTTATTGGATATCCCATAACAAGATGGAACAATTCTAACGGCAACAGAAAATGAGGACATATCCCTAATGAGTAGCCACACAAAGACACCCTTTATTTAACTAATCAAAATCTCTTACCTTCAGTCTGCTCTGCTACCCACTGGTTAATTTCTTTCCTTGCTTCATCTGAAGCAAGTAGAAAATCAACCGTAGCTAAATCAGCTCCATATAATTTCTGAGTCTTAGTCAAGAAGTCCTAGAATACACAGTCAGAAGAAATAGCTTTCATTGTACATAGAGAATATTCTTATAGCTATGTCTGGAAGGATTAGACTTTTTTCAGTACATGTTGGTAAACATCTATTTCATTCTACATATATAAACTGATAAAAAGAAATTTCCATCAATAATAATTGAAATTTACAGAGAGGCACAGTAAGAAAAATGCTGCTTTCCAGAGTTTGATTTAAGGATCTTTGATTTCTATATTTTGACATATGATGTTGACAATTTGTGTTTTAACTATTATATATCTTAACTTTTTGAATCTCTATTGCTATTAAATCATTACTGTCTGACCTGCCCATTGTTAGAACCCCCCCATAATTTCCCACAACTAGAAATTTAAATAGACAAAGGATAAAATGCTTAAAAATATTATCCGCCAACATTATAAAATAATAAAAATTAAATTCTGCCAAGCCTATTTAGAGCCTAGTGAAACAACACTAACTTAGGTTAGCTAAAGAATCTGTCTATCTTGCATTTTATTATGTTTGTTTCTGACAGATACAGGTGAACACTAATATTTCAATGCTCCCATTATGCATGAATATGAACTGATTGCTTATTACTGATGTTTCAGTGTTAGGCTTTTTAAATTGGGTGACGTTCTCCCCCGTGCAACAGGCCCATACAAGCCTAAGCACTACTGAACTCCCACTGAGATTTTAAGTGGGACATAAGTGGCCATCAGACCTCATGTAGGCTCTCTGCATAGGGGAGAATTTCACCTATGGAAGGTATGCTGGTTTTAAAGTATATCAGGTAGTATACCACTGATATAACTAGCGGGTGGGATTTTCAGAAATACCTCAGTGACATAGCAGCACAATCCCCATTGAAAATCAATGGCAGTAGGCACCTAACTGCCACTTGTGCCCTTGAAAATCTCTCCCCCATATTTACAGATTTATCAGTTTGAGAGCCAGAAGCACAAATGGATATCAGACTGCTACTTCCCAAAGCAGGATACTAAATTTGTAGCCAAAAATGGTTTGTCTTGTGGGTCCTTCAACTGACCTCAAATTTTTTACCTCATAAATATACAAATAATTAAGTTATTCTGCTTGGAATCAATCAATAACATGGCAGTTATGCAGTTTACTAAATTAATTCCAAATTGTATTAAGGTTTTATATAAATCCTGTTCCAGTGGGAGTTTTGCCACTGACTTCAAGAGGGGCAGGACCAGGCCCTAACAGAAATGGGAAGTAACTGATGATTGAGTTTTGAAAAATTCTACAGGAATTCTGTCACATGAACTCACTGCTAAAAAACCGTAGGTCTTCTCTCCATAAAGCCGATTGGCAAGCTTCAACAGATAGGAAGCTCCACTTCTGTTTATGTCAGAGGTCAGGGTCTGAAATCTTGAATGAAGCTCTTCAACAACATCAAAATGAAGGGTCTAGATTAAAAAAAATTATCAATTAATACAGAATACTTGGTAGTAAGTGTTTGAACGATCAGGCCCTTCGAATAAGGAGGAAAACAAACGAACAGTGTTTGCCTTCTGATTGATTGTAAGCTATTTGAAAACTTCAGCTAGTGCAAAATCTAGTGGTTGACTTAATGGCAACACAAATATATCACCTGTGCTCAGTCACTTGCACGGTCTACTAGTTTATATTTGGGCACAATTCAAGCTGTTTATTTTAATCTATAATATTTGGCAGCTCTCCCCCTATATGCCATCCAGCCATAGAGATCTGTTTGGACACTGATATTAGTCCCCAGATACTAAATCTGTATGCAAGGTGCTATCAACAAAGGGACCTTCAGTTCTCAAATTCACTTCTTTTGCTTTTGCTCCCTCAGAGCATATTGCAAGCCCTATCTATTCTCCCACACCTTATCTGAACATGTGAGTAAGGTGAGCTTGATCTAATTTAGTGTGATTTTCTTTTATTTTTAATAGATAATATAAATGCTGCCACATATTATTGATGTCTGATAATTTAAAAATTAAATATGTTACTGTAGTGTCTCTTTAAGGGCATATTTTCTCTCTGAGTGATTCTCAGAGATAAGTTATTCAACAGGATATATGCATTATGGAGAGATCTACCTGAATCTAGATGGGCCGACGAGAGCGTATCAAGGACCTTCAATGCACAGAGAAATATTTGGACAAAGCTAAACTAAACCAGAGACCACACGTAGGACATGGTCTAGGGTTTTTTCCAACCCTGATATTCTATGACCTGATCCAAAGTCCATTGAACTCTATGGAAAGATTCTTATTGATTTCAATGGGCTTTGCATCAGGCCTCGGTGTCCTGGGAAGTTTCAATCTGCTTTGTATAGGTGAAAAGATTGAGTATTAAGGCACTATGAAATGGGTCCATGACCCACAGAAACAAATATCCACATGCATCTTAAAATCTTTGGTAGCTATAACCTTTCCCACAAGTTTCTCTGACCTCCCTCCCTCCGATGACGGTTAATGTATTTTCACAAATATTACAAAGTACTTTGAATTAGAACATAGAATATCACAGATTAGCATGTCGAAACTTGTCTGAGTGGTTTTCTTAGCCCCTTTTCATGCTATTTCTGCTCTGAATAGGTTCAACCTGGGTTGGGCTGTTAGTTTAATTTAGATGATAGAATGGGAGTTAGTTTCTGTACAAAGTTCAGGTCTGACAGGTGGTGATGAAATAGTTTTATTGTTCTAATGGATAACTCAATGCTGCCTAACAACATAAAAAAGCCCCTCCTAAAGCCAACAATACAAAGGAGGCAATATTCTTAAACAAATATATTGTGACCCCCAGCAGAGTGAATTCAAACATACCCTTTTACAACTCCATGTGCCATTCCAATAAAACAGAAAACCATGAATAGCTGAATCCCTCCTAAGCAATAAATCCCACGTGAAATTAGTACCAATGCTGCCATCCAGAATTGTTTTTTGTATTTTAAAATTTATAAATACTAATTTTGAAATCTCCCATCTCTAAAACCAGAATTTAACCTACAGGAAATCTTCACCGCACTAGTTAATGCAGCTTTTTTACTGGCTGAATTTGATAAAGGCTGAACACAAAGAGCTCAGTTCTTCAACCCTTGCTTATATTCAATAGTGTTAATCCCTGCTGACTACTCCCATTGACTTCACTAGAATTGGGGCCAGCCACAGTAATAAAACAAAATTGAACACCTTAAAGCTTTTGTTATTAAAAAATGTGGCTAATGTAAAGTTATGTGGAAGTGCCTGATTAAAGCCCATTGAACTCAAAGGGAGTCTTTCCATTGACTTCTGTGGACTCTGGATCAGGGCCATCTGGCACAAAATATAGCAAATACAGTGAAAACACAAAATATAGTAAGTGTTTAAAGTTAAGCATATGCTTAAAGCCTTCATGACTTAAGCATTTAAGTGGTGTGCTGAAAAGGAAATAATTTCCAATCGGGGCCTTATTTAGAACATTAGGCACCTATTTTTGAAAACATTAGTCTGCAGATGTGCTCAGGGCTGGCTCCAGGGGTTTTACCGCCTCAAGCAGCCAAAAAAAAAAAAAAAAAAAAAGCTGCAATCGCGATCTGCGGCATTTCAGCGGGAGGTCCTTTGCTCCGACCAGGAGTGAGGGACCCTCCGCCGAATTGCCGCTGAATAGCTGGACCTGCCGCCCCTCTCCGGAGTGGCCGCCCCAAGCACCTGCTTGCTAAGCTGGTGCCTGGAGCCGGCCCTGGATGTGCTGAATATTACTATTGTGGCTGATCTCATTCAGATCATCTTTGATATGAGACTGATAATGACTTGACTCTGAATGAGAAGGTGGGTGAGAATATCTTTTATTGGACCAACTTCTGTTGGTGAAAGAGAGAAGCTTTCAAGATACCTTTCCCAGACCTGAAGAGCTCTGTGTATTCAGTGTCACAGCAAAATAGAAGATTAAACAGGCAGTTTACGATCCTAGCCACTATGGATGTAAAAGCCCTCTACACTACATTCCACACAAAGATAGGCTACAAGCCATCAGGAATAGCATCCCCAATACCATCACGGCAAACTGACAGTTGTGGGTGAGGACAAAGTCACAAAGTTCAGCCATTTCAGATTTGGGGACAATTTATACCTTCAAGTCAGCGGCTCTGCTATGGGTACCCACATGGCCCCTCAGTATGCCAACATTTTTATGGCTGACTTAGAACAACGCTTCCTCAGCTCTCGTCCCCTTACGCCACACTGATGACATCTTCATCATCTGGACCCATAGGAAGGAGGCCCATGAGGAATTCCACCATGATTTCAACCATTTCCACCCTACCATCAACCTCAGTCTGGACCAGTCCACACAAGAGGTCCACTTCCTAGATACTACAGTGCTAATAAGCAATGGTCACATAAACATCACCCTATACTGGAAACCTACTGACCGCTATACTTACCTACATGCCTTCAGCTTTCATCCAGACCACATCACACGATCCATTGTCTACAGCCAAGCTCTAAGATACAACCGCATTTGCTTCAACCCCTCAAACAGAGACAAACACCCACAGAATTTCTATCAAGTGTTCTTAAAACTGCAATACCCACCTGGTGAAGTAAAGAAACAGATTGACAGAGCCAGAAGGGTACCAAGAAGTCACCTACTACAAGACAGACCCAACAAAGAAAGTAACAGAACACCACTAGCTGTCACCTACAGTTCCCAACTAAAACCTCTCCAGCGCATCATCAAGGATCTACAACCTATCCTGAAGGACAATCTCTCACTCTCACAGACCTTGGGAAACAGGCCAATCCTTGCTTACAGACAGGCCCCCAGTGAGGAAATACTCACCAGCAAATACACACCACACAACAAAAACACCAACCTAGGAACAAAATTCTGCTACAAACCCCGGTGTGAACTCTGTCCACGTATCTATTCAAGGGACACCATCATAGGACCTAACCACGTCAGCCACACCATCCAGGGCTCCTTCACCTGCACATCTACCAATGTGATATATGCCATCATGTGCCAGCAATGCCCCTCTGCCATGTACATTGGCCAAACCAGACTGTCTCTACACAAAAGAATAATTGGATACAAATCTGACATCAGGAATCATAACATTCAAAAACCAGTAAGAGAACACTTCAATCTCTCTGGTCACTCAATAACAGACCTCAAAGTGGCAATTCTTCAACAAAAAGCTTCAAAAATAGACTCCAACATGAAGCTGCAGAACTGGAGTTAATTTGCAAACTGGATACTATCAGATTAGGCCTGAATAAAGACTGGGAGAGTTTGGGTCATTACAAAACCTAAACTTAATTTCCGCAATGCTAATTTCTCCCTACTGTTGCTCATACTTTCTTGTCAACTGTCTATAATGGGCCACTCTCTTACCACTTCAAAAGTTATTTTTCCTCTCTTGGTATCCTGCTGTTAATTGATATATCTCGTTAGACTGATCTCACACTTGGTAAAGCAACCCCATCCTTTCATGTATTTATACCTGCTCCTGTATTTTTCACTTCATGCATCTGATGAAGTGGGTTCTAGTCCACGAAAGCTTATGCCAAAATAAATTTGGTAGTCTCTAAAGTACCACAAGGACTCCTAGTTTTTTCCCCCACATATTCTAAGGGGCCTTTCAAAGTGAAGCAGCCTGTTAATACCCCTGTAGTCATAAAATAAAAAAGGGGGCTAGTGGGTTACAGATTGCTGTAATAAACCATAAATCCAATGTCTTTATTAAGATCATGATTTTTGGTGTATGGCAAAGTTATGAATTTAAGCTCCTAGGCTTGTCTTTGGAAGGTGTTGTGCAGGTTTCGTTTGAGGATGGGGACTGAGAGGTCAGGATTTATGGTTTATTACAACAGTATGCCACTAACCCCCCCTTTTTTGTCCTTTGACTGCAGGGGTATTAACAGGCCACTTCACCTTGAATGGTCCCTTGAAAGATGTATTAACTACTTACGCTAAACAATCTGTTCCAGCTTGTATTTAACTGTGACATGCTGAGTACCTTTTCTAGACCTGAAGGAGAGCTCTGTATAGCTGGAAAACTTGTCTCTCTCATCAACACAAGTTGGTCCAACCTTGTCTTTCTAGTATCTTGGGACCAACATGGCTACAACAACACTGCAAACATCATTAACTGTGACTGGATTGAAATAAGATTCACATCTGTTGTACGTGTCTTGTGGGAGATAACAATCCCGTCATTTAACAAAATTCATGATCTCATGCAAAGATATTGTCATCATGCATTATCATAATTATGACACTTTAAATTTAAGGGGGGGGGAGTGGGTTGAGTTTTTGTTTTTTAACATGGCCGCAGTATGCATAACATTATGTATTACAAAAATCACAGATTTCTTTGCCAGAGTCGCACAGGGGATTTGGACAAAATCTGAAACAGAGGCTCCCCTCCCTTCCAAAAAATAAAATAAAAATTATCGGGGGCCAAGGGGAGTGGAGAGTGAGCCCCCCCTGCACTCACCCCACAGTGATGACCCCTGTCCTGTGGGACTGGGCCTTGCTCCCCTCTCCAGGCATTGTGACCTGGCATACTAGGTTGCAACACCACTCAGTTTATGGGTCCTTTCAAACTGGGGGCCTGGAGAAGCCCTGCTCTTAGCATCAAAAGGCATGAAAACAAATTAAAAAATAATTTGCTTCCAGAGGTTTTGATCAAATTAATTAGTGACTGAATTAAGTGGGAAACAATAGGAAGGGTCAATGAATTCTTATATTTTTCTCTTAAAACTTATTGTCTATAACATTAAAAATCTAAACAAGAGAGAAATTTTCACTGACCTTCAACAGCTGTGTCTCTGTGTTACCTTTAGCCCCTAAAAGGACCATGGCCAGTGCAGCAGAAATACTGACTGGCGAGAAGAAGATATTTCCTGTTGGGTTGGTTTCATTCAACTTTCTAAACAGATCAAGAGCAAAATGGGTGTTTGCATTACTCAGTATCTCCATGGTTACAAGCTGAAAAATAAAATAAGTGCAATCAAGGCTTCAGGTAGTGATTTTTCAAAAACTAAATATCCTGCATCACGCAAAGCAAAGGTGAAACTAACAAAAGAGCATTTGTAACATATGGAAATCAGGAATATTAACTTCAGTTTACCTTCCTCACACATTAACAAATTCACATAAATAGATATAACAGCTAGTAGATTGCTTACCCCAAATATTCTGGTTACAACCTTACAGATGTTATATAATAAACTTCAGTAGCCTCTTATTTCTAAATTTGGAACAAACAAAGGTTAAGGAGGGTGCAGGAATGGACACTATAGTCGTCTTATTCCAAATTCACAAATTAGACACAGTCAAGACAACGGGTGGGTGACCTCCTCCTTGTTTTCCCACCAGTGGATTTATTAATTGTAATACACTAAGGCATCCAGTATAGTAGCTGGTGAAAGGTACTTAAATCTCCATCTCATCTGAGACCTGTTTCTGTTAAACAGACCACACCAAATTAAGGTCCTAGTCCTCCAAAGACTTACACATCTGCTTAACTTCATGCACTATGAGAACTCATCAAATTTACTGGTACTACTCAGTGTGTATCATGTTTAGCATGCGCCTAAATCTTTGCAGGATCAGAGCCCAAGAATGGAACCAAATGTGTACATGAGAGCTGGAGTTTTGAAATCAAAAGTGAAATACAGGATATACAAAGCCTGGGCCTGATGCTGCAAAATCCTTTTGTCCATTGATTTAACTTGCCCAATTTCTTTTGTCTGCCTATGCCTGCAGGCAAATCCCCCACTGATTTCAGGGGGAGTAAGCACTGCAGGATTTAGCCATTTATAATTCCTTTTCATTCTAAAATTTATTTTAAACTTAATAGTCTATATAGCTGACACTACAAATCAGAGCTGTTACTCAGGATCAGGAATATTGTTAAAACATGGTTTTGTCCCAAATACATACATACGTACATACATAAACACCCCCCCCCCCAAACCATGTTATAAAACTGTGCCCTGCTACGGTAGTTCTACACAAACTCTAAAATCTACAATTATCCCCTTTAACTGACAGCAAGGAAACATTCAGATTCCGAAAGGTACTGACTGTTCTATAAAACTTTTCAATTACTATTAGCTAGGATGGACAGTGATGGTTTGCCAAAAACTGGGAATGGGCGACAGGGGATGGATCACTTGATGACTACCTCTTCTGTTAATTCCCTCTAGGGCACCTGGCACTGGCCACTATCAGAAGACAGGATACTGGGTTAGATGGATCTTTGGTCTGACCCATTGTGGCTGTTATGTTCTTAACTTCTGCAATTCTGCTCTAATTCTCCACTAAAAATGAATTTAAAGCAAAAGAGAGTGTTTCTACTTTCTCCCAACACTGTAGGTATTTGCCTCAGTCTTTAACAAATATGGTAACAATTGATTTTTGTCAGACACAGATTAAAAACAAACCAACCATGTCATGTCACATAGGTGGAACAAAACTATGTTTTAATTAAAATAAATAATTATAGCAATGTTCATGAATCATGCCACTGCCCCACCATTAGGTATTTGCTACAGCACAGACAGGCTTTCTGGCCTCTGGGGGTTTGTCCACACACTGAAGTTGTGATGTTTAACTGGTGCCGCTTTAAGTGTGGACATTCTTACGTCATTTAAACCTGACTTGCACCCGTTTTGCTTCTGCCCGCGAGTGAAAATCGAGAAGGGAAATCATAAGAAAGGAAGGAGGAGGAGGAACAGCTGCATCCAGGGCTTCCCCTGGAGGGCTGCGGAACCGAAAAACTTGCCATGGGCAGGTTATTGCGAAGCAGCTTCATCTCCCTGGGGGCGGGTGGGAGAGGCTCAGCCGGGACTGTGGGCTTTTCTCTCCTGCAGGGCTGTCTCCGGTCCCCTCTAGGCACGCAGTCGGGGGGAAGGAAGAACAGGCCGAGGCGCTCGGGACCAGCCCAAGCTGCACATTTCTAATATGCTGCACGGGGGGCAGATTGCAGGCGCCTGCTCGGTCCCCAGCACATGGCGCAGAGTCCTCCCCTTAGCCCCGTTTCTCGGAGCCAATGAGCGTCCCCCTCCCCTGCTCTGGGACAAATTCACACCGCGGCTGTTTCTTACCCTGCAGCCAGCCGGGGAGTCACTGGTTCCAGGCAGTAGGAGAGACACGTGAACCAGTGACTCAGCCCTGTGGGTTTAGCCAGGCCGGGGCGGGGAGCGTGTGCGCAGGCTGGGCTGGGCTGCAGACAAGCCTTAGGGGAGGGAAACGCACCGACCGAGGGAGGGTGCGGCTGCTCGGGGAGGACCGAGGCCGCCAGCCCCGCGCCAGCTGGGTGCGCTGTGACTGCCAGGGGAGGGGGCATGGATCGGGAGAAAGCCTGTTTGGCTGGGGTCTGTGTGCAGGGTTGTTGTATCCCCGGGGGTCCCAGGACAGAGACCAGCTGTGGGAGGTAATAGCTTTTATTAGACCTGCATTCTCAGCACCTCTGCCTTTGCTAGAACTGGGGGTGTCACTAGGGCGAGGTTGGTGGTAGGGTCCCTAAGGCCTTTGTGGGCGAATGTGCCAAATGGTGGGCAGAAGAGAGGAGTAAAGGGGTAGGGGCAGCTTCAGCATCAGTAGGTGGGAGGGGAAGGGCGAGCTAGGAAGAAATGGTGGGAAGGCAGGAAAGAAGAAAATTAAGTTCAGAAGAGAAAAGGGAAATATGACAAGACAAGAGACGGAAAAACCAGAGAACAGAAAGCTCATAATGAGGACGAGGAGAAAAGAGATGTGTTGTGTGTGTGCACACGTGTGCAAGAAAGAGGGGTGGGTCAGTCTGCCCAGGGGTGATAAATAGACTTGAAATGAATCGAATAGTAGATAGTATAGGAAAGGGGCTGAGACTGAGAGAAAACAGCAGACTGTCGTGTTCTCTCATCCTGCCTTTTCCTACAGTCTGTGCCCCAGTTTTCTGTTTGTGAAACAGGGAAAGTTGCTGTCTGAGGGTTGGCAGGCAGTGGGCACCTTTCTCCTCACCAGTTGCCAGAAGCCCTTCCCACCCAGGCGCAGCTCAGGTTGCAGCATAGTAGTAGCAGGTTCCACAGCCACATTGTATTCCACTAGAAATTCAGCCGTAACTGTGATTTTTCTCTGTACTGTCTAACTGCACTGTGTGTCTTGAATTTTGTTCTTGGCCCTGCACTGTAAATACAAAGCTACTCCACTAGTTTGTATTTACAATGTGTAACTGAGCAAAATTTGGCTCAATGTCTTTATTGAAGAATGAACAGTTTCCAAACAAAAAAAAGTCCTGTACTGTGACCACAGTTTCCTCTCTCTCCAGTTGGATTTAGAAAAGGCTGCAACTGGTTGTTACAGTACTACTTTGTGTTGTTATAGCTCCTTCCAATGATTTCAAAATGCTTTACAAATAAGTAAACCAACTTTGTAATGCAAAGATTATTTACAAATACATTAATGGAGTTGGAAACCGGTTAAGTAATTTGCCCAAGGTCTATATGTCTCAGATCTGACTTCTAGCCCCATATATTTATTACAACAGCTTTAAATAATTCCCCCACAAGGAGTTTGGCAACACCTTTAGATGTGAAACAATGATAATACAATGAGGACAGACTGAAATATCCCCTCAAAACAAATTAAAAAATCTTTCATTAGAGAGGGAAGGACTTTAAAATATACCTAAAAAGTTTCAAAAGGGAGGAATGTGCATAAGAACAACCAGGCTAGGTCCAACTGATGGTCCATCGATCCCAATATCTTGTCTCTTGCCAGTGGTGAGTACCAGAGCTTCAAGGGAGAGTGTACAGAACAGGGCAATTTGGGAGAAATCTGCTGCTGTCTTCCCCTCCCAGCTTCTATCAGTCGGAGGTTTATTACCTCCCTCAGATGAATGAGACTGACAAGATTTGCAGAAAAGATCTCTCAGCCCCTTATCCTGATATGCCAAGCTTTTGTTTTCCTCTGAAAAGGCAGAGAGAGGAGCCCTTGTTTGTGTTTTTTTATGAACTCTGCAGGAAGCAGTGTGCCGGCTGGAAAAAGGTGCACAGATCTAGACTGCTGGTATTATCCACGCTTCAATGACATGGACAGTCTTTTCTGCCTCTGGTGAGGGAGCAGGCTGTCTCCCCCAGAAACACCTTTTCAACCACTGCCTTTTCTTTATGTTGCTGTTCTCTACTATGACGTGATACAGGATCCAGTAACTCCGTCTATTATTGTTAATTTTTCCTTTTTTTACTCAGTGGTAAGACCATGTACATAGTTATGCTATATAGTAAACATTGTTCAAGTTAACTTAGTTTCTTTATCTGGTAGTTACGACATTGGAAGAGTTCATGGGCTACATGACTGAAAGGCAGAAAGTCTACACGACTGGGCCCCTGGAGCTACCTGCCTTTTTTCAGCTGCAGTGCTGTCTTTGCCTCTCTGAGTGTACAGAATCACACTGGGTACTGCTGGCCATGACATCATTAGGTAAAGGAAATACACAGCTAAGGCAACAATAAATGTTATCCAGGCCTTCATGAGTTTAGCCTTACAGGAGAGATACCACTGATGTTCAGGTGACCATTTATTAGGTAATAGCCCACCTTTGACATGAAGATGACAAGAGCACCCTTCCCCTCTCTGTTGCAATAACAACCTTCAATTTTTAAAGTCTCCAATTCCATTATTCTACCTACAATAGCTGCATGTTTGCTGAACAGCCAGCTGGAAAGTCTTCCCTTCTTTTCCAGCTGGTGAGATGAGCTCCAGGGACTGTGTAGTCAGCACAGTTGTTGAACGGTTCTTCTGATCGGCTGCAGTGATATTTTAGTCAGCCCAAAGAGGAAAGCAGAAGGCAAGTAGTGAAGCAGCCCAGCTTACGTGTTGGGTATAGGACAGCTGTCCTCAGAAACGTAACTAAACCATCAGCTGAGGAGGCGCTTTTTTAAGTGCTTAACTATGGTTATATCAAGACTAACCAAGGACAGTTTACATTAAAAACAAAAAATGCCCCCATGGAATTAATAAGATGCGTGCTTACCAGCCAATCATTGTGCTTGCACAGCATAGCCCATTTCCCCTCCCTGCATAGATCTTGTTGAGACTTTCTTCCTTGAGGTTGTACAGTGCCTACCAATGGGGCTCCCATTCTGCTTGGAACCAGTGAGTGTTGTCACAGTATGAATAGTAACCATCAGTTCAGCCCTCACTCTTATAAATACTTAACTAGTGGTCCAAAAGAAACACTACAGCTTGCAGTATTGTCAGTTCAGTACAGTGTGTTAATAGTGTAGCTTTTTATTTAATAGACACAAATGATGGATAAATCTCTCCAAATATTATTACCTAAAGAGGACAATATTTCCTTTACTTACCAGAGATAGAGGAAATTCTCAGAAGAGGCCCAAACTCTGCAATATACAGCTCCTTGACCTCAATGGAGAAATGTTCTTACTGAAGTCTAAAAAATGCCAAAACTTCATGTAAGCTTCAGACCAACCTATTGGCAACAATATTTCACATTGTGACCCCAAACAAATCTGTAGAACTAAATAAGTTTGTAGGACTTTATGCTATAAGAGATGAGATTGATATTCTTTTGGGGATGGTGGAGAAATCTCACTGCCAGCTTTCCCTTTCATTCAAGAGGTGTCACAGAACTTTGTAAATATTGAGCCTGTTACGTAGCTTATTCTTTTGCTCCTGTCTTAAGCTGTGTGTGGTGAATGATGTGCTGTTAATAGCTGCAGCATTCTACCCCAGAGATAGGTATACCTCAGTGATGGATTAAGTGATTGCTAGGCAGTAGTTTCCCTTAAACTTGTCAGTTTTGTCTTTTACAAAAGAGTACCTCGGTATTTCCTAATCTTCCCCTTACTTACTATGGGGAACACCTAGAAAGACTGAGGTGACGTTAGTTATCTTAAAGGTACAATGAAGGCACAATTGGCAAGTCTATGGCATCACTTCACCTACCACAGAAATGCAGTCACCTCTGAGCTGGAACAGATTTTCAGTACTGCATACGAGCACTAGTTTACACCAGAGACTGAAGAACGGGTTAATGTATGGGGCTGTTAGGTTGAAGAATACCTTATCCCAGGAGTCTCAAACTCAAATGACCACGAGGGCCACATGAGGACTAGTACATTGGCCCAAGGTCTGCATTACTGACACCTCCCTGCCCTCGGCCCTGCCCCCACTCCACCCCTTCCATGAGGCCCTGCCCCCTGCCCTGCCTCTTCCTACCCCTTCCCTGCCCCCATTCCAACCCCTCCCCAAAATCCCCACACCAACTCTACCCCCTCCCTGCCCCCAGGGGGTGCAGGAGGGGTCTGGGGTGTGGCAGGCAGCTCAGGGTAGAGGGTTGGGGTGCAGGGTGCAGCAAGGGGATCAGGGGAGGGGGTCAGGGTGCAGCAGGGGGCTCAGTGCAGTGGGTTGGGGTGCAGGAGGGGTGTGGCAGGGGGTCAGGGTGCAGCAAGGGGCTCAGGGAAGGGGGTTCAACTGCAGGAGGGGCTCAGGGGGTGAGCTCTGGCCCGGTGTGCCCTGGGGGCAGGGCAGACTCCCTGCCTACCTGCCCGCCCTGCCCCCGTGCTGCTCTGGGAAGTGGCTGGAACGTGGGGGAGCAAGGGCACAGGGACATGTGTTGCTGTTGCTTCAGGCACCGCCCACATCTCCCATTGGCCAGGAACAGGGAACCACATGTTTGAGACCCCTGGTCTAGGATATAGGGCACTGGGAGTCAAGAGACCTGGGTGGTATTCCCAGCTGTGCCAGTGTCCAGCTGTTACTTCGAACAAGTCACTCTCCCCCCCGCCAACTTTGCCTTTCATCTAGGAGGTGTCAGAGAACTTCATAAATGTTGAGCCTGTAATGTAGCTAACTCTTTTGCTCCGCACTTAAGATGTGTGTGGTAAATGATGTGCTGTTAATAGCTGCAGCACTCTACCTCAGAGGTGGGTATATTTCAGTGATGGATTAAGTGATTCTTAGACAGTGGCCCCCCTTAAATTTGTCAGCTTTATCTTTTATAAAAGATTACTTCAGTATTCCCTAAACTTCCCCTTACTTAATATGGGGAACACCTAGAATGCACCAAAGACTGAGATGAAGTTAATTATCATAAACGGTACAATTAGCAAGTCTATGGCATCACTTTACCTACCACAGAAATGCAGTCACCTCACCTCTGAACTGAAGCAGATTGTCAGTATTGCCTAGGAGCGTTAGTTTAGAATAGACTGAAGAACTGGTTAATGTAGGTTGCAGAATGCCTTAACCCACATTGGGATTTGGTCAGGACCCCACTGCAAACAGCCCTTGCTTTTATTTTCTCTTTTCACCGTCTCGGAACTTAACACTGAAGCATGTGACTCTGGGATTTAAAAATCCCAAAACTATGGAAGTAAAGCAGCACTAGCCCTCTGTTTAATTTAGTCATATGGAGCAACTTATATTCTGAGCTAACGTTAATTTTTTAGCACAGAATTTCTACTGCATTTGAGTAATGGATGACAATTCAAAAAAAAACCAAACACACAAGTTGCTGGCAATAGTATAAATGAAGCTAACTGAAAGAGTCTCCCTTTTTTTTCCTGCCAAGAGAAAGAATTATGGGCCAAAAATCATTGCTAATGGAAGCACGAGCAACTCATCTGCCACCAATGATGTTTGGCTCCATGGTGACAATGAGGCAGCATGAATTAAGCTACAGGGTACTGGACTGGAAGTTAGGAAATGCAGGTGCTACTCCCAGCTCTGCAAGTGACCTGCTGTGACTCTGGACAAGTCAGTTTACTTCCCCTTTCTTCTGTTTTGACTCCCTGTACTAGTCATTGTACAATCACAATAGGCCCCCAGTAATGGTTGGAGCTCTAGGCACCACTGAAATACATATAATGAAATACATTTTAATAGTGAACTGGCTCAGCTGGTAGGAGGGTTTCCCTCAATTTCCCCAGAGTTAAGGATCTGCTATGGTGCATGCCGAGTGTCAGTTCCCAGGGTAGCTTAGAATGCCCTAGCTCTGCCCACAGGGACTGTTCCTTTAAAAGGTGGTGTAAAGTCAAGTCAGTGTTTCTATAATGCTGAACTCTGTTCCAGTGCCTGTAGGGGCACCGATTGTGAAGGGTCAGGATTTGTATTTGGTGCAGGGAATGAAAACCTTGCATACAATCCAGGACTGGTATCTTATTGCAATTTATAATACAGTGAAAGGTTATTTTCAACAACGAGGTTTTCATTGACACCAATTCCTTACCTCCTCAGACTTCACTCTGCCAGGTTATGAGGTGCTGTTGGCAAACCTAATTGGACACTGAAACTGAGTTAGCTGCAACACTCAGACCACCACTAAATTCTGTGTTCCGAGTTAACCACCCTTTTGCCTCTATTTACGTATGTTCTTGGCAGCCAAGTATTCTAAAGGAAGCAATAAATACTGGACTTGGCTGGAGGTGGGAGTCCTGCTAGTGCAGTCTTAGAATGGCAGGGCCTGTCTCTGCTCGTTATCGATGGCAAAATTCACACAGTGTTTGTTTCATTCACACTCCAGCTGAAGAACTACACAATTAAACCCAAACAAAACCTGACCCCACAGCACTTCACATCAGTTCCTTTATTGTTGGTTCAAGGAGCAGAAACAGCAATACCAAAATCACTGGATAAAGCCATTATGGCTGGACAGTTTATAGCATCATCAGTCTAAGTGAAAAAGATATAAAACTGCTGAGTTACATATTGCCTTCATGGTTTGTTACATTAGATACAAATGAGAGCTTTCGCATTTACGTTACTGTATATGTCCTGGAAGCTTATTATAATCTTTGCTATAGATAGAAAGGTCTGTCCTATTTCACAAGTGTTAAAAATATTAGTGTAACCCAGGTTAACTAGTGATAAGACACATGCAGAGTGAAATTCTGACCCCACTGAAGTCAATAAGAAGTTTTACCATTGACTTCAGTGGAGTTGACTTCATTCCTTGTCTTGAATAAGTACTTGCTCAATTTTCCCCCAAGAGTAACAGTTGTGTTAGCATCATTCATAAAAATCTGTTAGATGGCTGCATAGCTAGACATGGAAAGAACCATGTCTGGAAAATGAGAGAGGGAGAAGGGAAATTTGCAAAAAGCATTTGGAGGTCAGTCAGGAGTCAGTCTTCTTTCTTTTTCCTCTCCCCACAAGATCTTACCACTTGCTGCTAAGAAACCCCAAGTACGAGAACCAAATTTCTAGGGGAATATGTACAGAGATGGAGGGATGCAGTAAGCAAGGTGTCATGGCTAAAGATGGGCTCAAGTTAAGGAACCCTGCATTTATTAAGGTATACGGGATACAAGGGGTGCTTTACAGGTAACTATGGCAAATGCCATTTTAAGTCTTACCGCTTGGAATAAATATTAAATGATCCTGTTATTTAAAACTGTTGCTTAAATTTGAATAGAGGACTACAAAAAGCTGTTTCAGGCACAAGAAAGAAGGGTGTTTAGGGTTACACCATGTAACATACAGCATCTGTACAAAGCTTGTTGCTTAGAGTGCAAAAAAAATTCCCCAAGATAGTAAAATAGAAATAACTTTACTGTGCTAAGGGCTGCATTTTTTCTTTTTAGGGGGAACAAAATCTGCCATAGAACAGAATATTGCCAGTTTTGTTGTGCCGGATAACAAAGAGGAAAGGATGGTCAGCAGTGAACTGTGGTACAATCAGTGCACATCGCATATTGATCACTGCTGCAGTAGCAGCTGCTGCCTCTGTGCCTTCTTCATTTACCTCCACAAAGGACTTGTGAGCAACCTCAGACAGAACTAGGTCATTGCTGGCTGACATTCCAGATAAATCCACCTTGTTGCTGTCAAATGCATCAGCCATTCCCATGCTCTTCAGAACAGGCTTCAGATCATAAGCTTGCTCCAACTTAAATCTGGGTAAAAACACCTCCACTTCACTATAGTCCATCATTTCTGGATTTATCCACTCTGTAAGTTTCTCATAGGTAAGTTCTCTTTCCAGCTAAAGGAAAAAAAGGTTAAAATTAAAGAGGAAGAAAAGCCAGGAATTTATACTAACAAAACAATGACCATTGTGTGTGTTTACACAGTAGGGATTAGCATCCTCTCCTAGTCTGGAGTGAATGCTACTGCTGTAGTCCGAAGCAAAATATAAATGGCTGTCAGATACAATCTTATATTAGTACAGTCAAAAGGCCCTCTAATTAGGATCAGAGCCCCACTGTGCAATATGCAAGTACCGTCACAAGCCCATCTTTCATGGTGACAAGTTAATGCAATTGCACGTTGTCACTAGTAATGAAGTGTACTTTGCAGAGGTGACTACTGTAGGAAAGGCATTACTATTTTGCCATCCCTTGCCAACTCAGTAACAATATAGCACAGAAAGGAAATCAGTAGCTTTTGAATGGAGCTCTCCAGGATCTCATTCAGTCTGTCACTATGTTCTGGCTTCATCCCAATCCCTGGTGACCCCTCCTCTGGTCAAGAAGTCTCTCCTTTCACAACTTAACATTTCTCTGGACATCAGAGAGAGCTGAGCCTGACAGTGACACATGGTATTCCCAGCTCTTGGGGAACAGATGCAACACCTCCGCAGCTCTCCCACCCTGTGCTAATACTGGTAAGTTCAGAGCTTGGGACTTGAATTCACAGATCTAATTGAGAGATTTAGTCAAATGCTCTTCTCTGGCAGGATTTGAGGTTTTTATTCAGTACAAATGCCTTACCTGTTCCAGGCCAGTGGAATTATCTTGGATTTTATCAGGAAGCAGGATGATCATACTAGTCTCTTTATCAACATAAGGGAGGTCAAGGATTTTGGTCTGAAAATCTGCTACGTAGCTCATGTTAAATTTAGCTTTCTTGAACATCATCTGCACTGGTTTGGTCTCATTCTTTAAAAAAAAAAAGTCAATGTCAACAAGTACTACAGAGCCAGCGTGTTGGTACTAAACCAGAAGAACTGGGATTCAAATCACATGAGACATCTGAAACTAGGCTGGACAGAGCACTAGAAAATATTGTAGGGAAGGGTCCTACCATTGCCCTTTGGGATGACAGGAAATGAAACAAAATTCTATCAGGTGTTTCCCATTTGTAATGCCCAGTCCTTTGAGATTTATTCTGAGGAAACCACATGTGTATTAGTTGCTTAGTGTGTAGCTTCCTATCAACAAAATTGTTAAAACAACCTGGACCTCTGTGCCTAAAGAGTTTCATACCTGGATTCAAGCCTGTTAATTTACCGACATATTTTAAATCTTTGCTTCAAATGGACAGGGAACATCTTCAGCTTAAATATTTTGTTCTTTTAGGCTCAAAAGAAATGTCAAATATTTTAGTGATATTAAAATTAAATCCTAAAATTATAAAGCCACTAATGGTTTGAAATCCACTATCTCCTACCATTTCTCTTATAGAGCACAAGCTAGTGAGGCTATTTCATTATTTTCTTATAATTCAAGATGAGAAAATAAGAATTAGCCTGAAACTTTAAGGCCATTAATCCAACTTTTCCAAAGCTTCAATCTAAAAGGTTAGTAGGCAGGAGATTTCAAACCTCTGAATGCTAAATGGCAAATACGGCCAGCACTGCTATTGCCTGTTAATACAGAAAAGAAGACGTTGAGTGGACAGGGGCACAAAGCCAGATTTTCTTAAGGATCTTGATGGGTCTTAAGAAAGGAGCAGGCAGCAAAAACAAACCGTGATCCTGTGAGTAGTTTAACGAGAGTGGCTATTAGTAGAAAAAGAGAGTGGCTATTAGTGTGCTGGAAAGGCTGTTGAGAGTGTTCATGGTTGATACCACAGAGGAGCTGAAAAGGTCAGGTAGCATCTGGATTTCTGCATGCTTATCTGAACTCCATTTCTGACCGTTCTTTATGACTAGTCAACGTAAGCAGGCTGAAGATAAGAGTGATTTTTACAGTTTGTTCTGGAAGCACTGAGATTTGTGGTCATTCCTATGCCTTAGAAAGTGAATTCCATAGCTGTGGGTCATCTGCCCTCTTCCACTCAAGTTTTTGTGACTGACAGTTCTCTCTCTCCTAATGTATTCCTTTAAAGGTTATATTCCCTGTCATGAAGAAAATGCAGTCCTCTGGTAGCTCAGGCCAGTTTCATTGACAGCTTTGAAGATTAGAGTCAAAACCTTAATATGACCCTGTATTCACTGGGGAGTCAGCATAGTACTGATTTCCTGCCCACCCCCAAAGAAGAAAAGGGAAAACTAAGCAACTTCACAAGTTAGGGCTCTGTCTGAGAATGGCCTGGTATGAAAGATTGGCACCAACTCCCCAGTAGGCCTAAGGCAGGACAATAGCATTCTATCAAATGCTTCAGAGAGATCCAAGAGTGTGAATGTATGTCTCTTATCCATGGACAAGAGCAGGTCATCCATCAACACTACTTGTACTGTCTGTTACCTGTCAAGATCCGAAGCCCAGATTTGGGAAGGTCCACTATACAGATGGTAAGTAGGTGTATCCACTTGCATTTTCATTACATTATCCACAAATAGGAAGGAGGTTAGACCCCCACGCAGTAATTAGTAAAGTCTGTGGTTTCCACTCATGACTTCTGGAGTGCTGGCTGACAACTTGTTGGGCTGGCCGATAAAATTCTCTAACAGACGATGTTAAGAGATAGCAGGGATTCCAGGCAATCCTGAATGTCTTTACCCATCCAGGAAGGGATGGGTACAAGTCACACAGGGTGGCTCACATTTCATTCAGTTTCTTGGTATGCAAATGGGCTGAGCTCTTCAGAGTCACCTTACCAGTCCCTGTTTGTGCTATTTGTAGACAACCTCATGAGGATGGATGAGCTTCTCCAAGAAGGAGGGCTGGCCTATCGCCACAGTCAGACTGTATTATGCCTTGGGGTAGAGTGGATGCACTTTAAGATGAGGAGATTTGCACACTGATGTGAGTAGCTAGAAAAAAGGAACCTGATCTAATTTGTGTATCAATTTAATGGTGGAATACAATTAAAAGCAAAAGTGATGTTGTTTTGTTCAAAGCTTGCTGTAAACTGAAGTGTTCCATGTGTAAAAGCATCTGAACGCATGCATCTTCCCTTCTGCTTGTAGACAATAAGGACCCAATTCTTCTCACTTCTTTTTTATGCTATTGTACCCAGTGATGAGCTGCCAGAATGTTAATAACTGGTTCCCTACCTGGTCTTCGGTGGCACTTCAGCCGCGGGTCCTTCGCTCGCTCCCAGTTTTCGGCCACCCTAACTGCCCCCCGGGGGCTCCACCCCCTACCCAACTCGCCCCTCTCCCTGTCCCCTGACTGCCTCGATCCCATCCACCACCACCCCAACAGACCCCTGGAACTCCCACACCTACCCAACCCCCTGTTCCCGATCCCCTGACCGCCCTCCCAGAACCTCTGCCCCCTCCAACCACTCCCTGCCCCCTTTTTAACCCCTCCTCCCAGCCCCAGCCCGGCCCCCTTACCATGCTGCTCAGGGCAGTGTGTATCGATACCGCATGGCCCACTGGAGCTCGCTGCCCCATCCCCTTACCTTGCCGCTCAAAAGCGGCAGGAGCTCAGAGCTGCCCAGGAGCAGTCCAGAGCGCTGGCACCGGGCTCTGCAAGAGGGGGGAAGGCGAGGGAGGGGCCAGGGGAGCCTCCCCAGCTGGGAGCTCAGGTGGACCGGATGTGGCCCATGGGCCAGAGTTTGCCCACCCCTTTAACAACAGGTTCTAAACCGGCTTCTAAATTTAACAACTGGTTCATGTGAACTGGCTCCAGCTCACCACTGATTGTACCCCTTGGAATCCCAGTCATGGACCAGGCCCACACTGTGCTAGCAAGAAGACTGACCCTGCTCCCAAGAACTTACAGTCTAAGTATAGCTGTTGTAACTCCACTGTAGTCAGTGGAGCTAATCTTGATGTACACTGATGTGAGGAGAATTAGCTATTGCCACATATTTTACAAATCCAGCCTTACAAGACATGAGGTACTTGAGCATTATTCATGTTCCAATTTTATCACTGGGTAAAAACTGATGCAGAGGGAACCAGTTTCTGTAAGTAACCATAATTCTGTGGTAGTTCTGCACACAAAACTGCAGCATGCTGGAGGACAGGGAGGTTAAATGACTTCCAAGTTCTCTAACCACTGAACAATTTACAGGTCCCAATTTATGGAATCCGACACTCGTTTATCCACATTCTTCCCTGTCATGTTCAAGGCTACCTCCCTCCAACACTGAAAAGGTACAGTGAGAGGTGCAGCTAAAGGCAAAAGAAGGAAACAAGGGATACATCTAAGTTAATGTATTTAATTGAAAATGTAGTTTCAAAGATGTTTATAATAAACTAACCAAAGGGGTTGTGTTGAGGGGATGGGATAGGATAGAATAGAGGGTTGTGGTAAAGTGTACTTAGGGCAATCCTGATTAAAAGCATTTCTTGTTTCTCTGGGTGAAAATCAGTACAAAGTTAGTGTCATTTTCCTACTTCATACCTTGTTAATTTTAAATTCCCTTTCCACTGTGCGATCTTTGTTGAATTGGGTTGCCCAGTTGCCTTTGAAGTAGATGGCGTTCACCAAGACTAGTCTGGTCGATGAATCAATAACACCCTGAGCCAACAGATTCTGGATTTTACCTTTAGGACACATTGAAGGAAGCATAGTTTTTAGCTGATGCACACCTATCTACCTAATTGTTTTGTTAACAACAGTATCCTCTACCCGCTGCACAAGACAAGAACTACATCTTAATCTGAAGGATTCAGTTCTGGTTTTCCCCTCCCTCCCTTATTCTATCTTTCCTATGGCCATATGCTTTTTAAGCAGACTTTGTCTGTTTAGAAAAGCAGAGTTCCACAGTGTAAGTTACTTACCTTCAGTTTTTTCTTCTACCCAGGCATTTATATGTTTTCTGGAATCTTCTGCAGCCCTAGAGAAGTCAAGTTGTTCTAGCTCTGCATGGTAGAATTTCTGGCAGGAGTCTATAAATGTCTAGGACAAACAATGGAGCATGTCTTAACAATATATTTTTCTGATGTGCTGTTGTAGAAGACTCAGTCATAGAATCTACCTCTTCTTCCTCCATCCCTTCAGAAAGAGTCAGTCTTAACACCAACTTGTCGTCACTTCTTTTCAAGCTGAGCATTTTATTTTCTATTATTACATTCTTAGTCCAAGCACCTGTCTTACTGACAGATCAAAAAGACTGCATGGTGAAAGTGATGCAATCAATTTGCTATGGTTTGAGAGTACAAGGCTTTGTAAATCCGGTCTCTAGATAACGTTTTTTGTAACCCTCCCAGAGTAACCCAAACCTGATCTAGTTCAGAAGTGAAATCTCAAGAGGGTTATTTCTATATCTTTTTTTTGTATAGTATGTGTGGACCATAATAACCTGCTGTTCAGCCTTGTAAAAAGCCTGCTGTGCAAATATCAATAGGTCAGTAATTACATGGTTAGGTCAAAATCATGCTGCATCTTATTTTGTGGACGAAATGCCAAAGATGCCAAGTTTAAATATTTAATCATGTGGTTTTAACTTCAATTGAGAAGAGCAGCTCTTTATCTGAGCCAATTTATGCTGGCAATCCCTTTTAGTAATAAAATGACTGTAGATTGGGGAGGGTAAGGTTGATTGCCTTACTGAAAATGTAAGTTTGTTTTTTAGAATCTAAAACTTGAGAGACTCAACTACCTCTTAAGTTTTGGAGATGAAGGAAGGGTATCAGAAAGAGTAAGGTGAAAATCAGTGGTACACTTTTTTTGGATACATTTTAAAAGGAAACTGTACACAATAGTATCTATTTCTCCAAAGAGTTAGCTGAGAGTATTTCTAATGTCTCTTATCTTATTGAAAAAATAATAATGGGCTATGTTCTTTGAATGCACTGTCCAATTTAAGGGGAGGAACCCCTAAAAACATCACGCAACAATGCCCATTCCACACCCTGTCCCTGCCATCCTAGCCCAGCATCTGAAAGAAATACTTAAAATCTTAGCTCCCAGCCAAAAATGCCCAAGTGATTAATGGAATGCTGAAGAGTTGGGGTTTGATGGATCTTCCATTGACAACATGCTGCTCCAGTTCTCAAGAATTCAGAGTTAGGGACTATCATACAATCAGCTGAGCACATGAATGGATTTTACAAGGAGACTGGCTTTGGTTAGTCAGATTCTGAACTATATAGTGCCTGTAGGTTAAAGCCAATCCCTTGATTTGCACTCAGAAATTGAAATGTAGCAAATGTGTTAACACAAAAACAAGCTGAATGTTTGACTTACTGCAAGAAATTTAAACGTCTTTTCCCCATAGAGCCGGTTGGCAATCCTAAGCACATAATTAGTGCCTGGTTTGTTAATTTCAGAAATAAGTGACTGGTATCCATCGTGAATCTCTTCAGCTTTGTCCAAAGCAAGCACCTATAGAAAGAGACAGGAATACACTCAGCATGACCCACATGTGCTTTGAGACAGGTTAGTACAATGCCTCTCAGCAGCTTAGAGATGAAAGCTGCAGCCTGAACACCCAAGGCAGCCCTAAAAGGGAAAGGATTTCCCATTACACGGCATATTTGGAGCAAATTGTGCACGTTAGAAGAGGGAAATTTCATAATAAAACATTTTACCGTGGAAATAAACATAGCTGTTTTGAAGAGACCCCTCACTCCGTTCTAGCTTTAGGGCATATAAAATGAACAGTTCTGGAGAGTTTAAAGGAAAACCCATCAACCTGAAATCTACTCGGTTTCAAAACATGAATTTAAAGTAGCTTCGGGCCCTATAGTTGTCTCTATCTCCCCGGGTCAATTTTTGTAGGTTTATCGTTACTTTCTTTTAATTTGTTTCATTGTGCAAAAGAGTCTGACAAACAGGGAAAATGTCTCTATGGAAGAAAGTGAAACACAAAGTGCTGTCAAATACACAAGTATGCAAATTGGGGGAAATATCCCTTAATTTCCCCTAATCTTAACTGTTACTTGCAACACTAGGAGGTTTAAAAAAAAAATTCAGACAAGGTATGATTTATGTTGACAGTGTCTCTTTCAACAGTCCTTTCCCCAAAGCTTCCAGCACTGTTTTGGAACTATGGCTGTGGCTACACTTAGCACTTCAAAGCGCTGCCGTGGTAGCGCTGCCGCAGCAGCGCTTTGAAGCGCTAAGTGTAGTCAAAGCGCCAGCGCTGGGAGAGAGCTCTCCCAGCGCTGTCCGTACTCCACCTCCCTGTGGGGAATAACGGACAGCGCTAGGAGCCGCACTCCCAGCGCTGGGGCTTTGACCACACTGGCGCTTTGCAGCGCCGCAATTTGCAGCACTGGAGAGGGTGTGTTTTCATACCCTGCTGCAGCGCTGCAAATTTGTAAGTGTAGCCAAGGCCTATGCCTTCAATTCAAGCACTCCCATAGGATGCTGCTGCCTTTGCAACAGGGCCTTCATTTTGCCTTCCACAATGGAGTTTTGTTGCATCATTCCGTGTTTGCATTGTTCTATTCCCCATTCTTTTTCTTCTTCTTCTTCACTAAAATGAAGCACCTGATAGTACAATAGTTAGCATAGGTTCTCTTGCGAATACATTCAACAACAGATCTGGCTCTTATTGGAGCTTAATTGTTAGTGGAATGAAGAAATGTTATGGAATGACCTAGTGCTCTAGTACATTAATCCTTTGCTTTAATATGAGCAAGATTTATTTAATAGAGATCAAGAATGGCTCTTCTAGTATGAAACACTGTAGTGAAGTAAGACACCCTGAAAAGGCCTTTCTAAGGGAAAACTTTAGCTCTACAGTGCTTTACTGCATGTGGGCAGGCAAATGCCCAAAGTGACAAAGATAGCCCAAGACCCCACAGGCTTCCCAAAAGGCCAAACAGCCAACAGGGCAGACTGGCAGCTTATTGAAGGCACTGTCCCCATAGGACACAACAGGCCCAATTCAACCAAATGCAGTCTGGGATAACTCTGCAGGAGACCCATGGTAAGTCTCTGGGCTAAATTCACTGATGTCAGGTCTCGTAGGTCAATGGTTTTAAAATCAAGATCAGGCCATATTCTGGTTTCATTTACATAGGTGTAAATCTGATACAATTCATTGAAATCTAATAGTTACTCCAGTTTTACACCAATACAACAACAGAATTTGTCTCAATGTTTAAATAAACATTGTAGTTTAAATAAATAACCCTAGGATCAAAGCTTAAAATTCATCCTCGGTTTGAGTTAAAGTGACACTAAAAAGATAATATTTTTACAAAAATACTACCTCTCAAATGTTGGGTTTGCTTCCAAGTAATAACTGCTAAAAAATGCCATAATATGAATTCCATGACAATTGCAGAGCTGTTATACTGGTTGATATTTTGAGCAAGAGATTTTACTGACACAGAACAAGGGAATGTTCACACCCATTAGTGCATGTAATTTTGAGCAAGAGATTTTACTGACACAGAACAAGGGAATGTTCACACCCATTAGTGCATGTAATTTTTAGCAACATCTGCTAGTATGGTAGTTAATCATTCTAAACAAAAGACATATACAGGCCAATTCTAAAAGTCCTTACAGATTATAAGGAATCAGTTTCAACTCCACCCTATTTTATTGTTGAAGCTGCAAGTTTAGACAAAATCTTCCTCTCCCCTAGCCCCAATATTGTATAAGGCTCCAAATGGCCAGTTATAAATCTAGTTTTGAAATTTATACTTCCCACCCCAAGACTCTTAGTAGACTATACTAAAAGTCCACAAGCTAAGAGTACCTAAAAGGATGTAGCTGCAACATGGAAGTCCTTCCCTCTAATAACCTCTTCGCAGCCCAATCTCAGGGCCTTAACTCCATCCTCATCTTCCCTGACTCCTGCCAGTTTTGCCACTGTTCATCACTCTCCTTTTCTAAATCTTGTTCTTCCTTCGCATCTGTGACTCTGTCTTCTGGGTCTCCTCTTAGGTCTTTGCTTGACCTTTCAGGGGACCTCAGGGATCCATACTTGGCACCCAACTCTTCTTCCCTAGGCCCTCTTTCTCTCTGGAGGTTCTGAGTGCTCATTGGAGCAGGATTTGGCATTAAGAGTTTAATGAACTAGACCTACATTTTCAAAAGCGACTAGTGATTTTTTTGGTTGCCCAACTTGACACCTTAAAGGGGGCTGATTTTAAGAAAATGCTCCTGGCTATGTTTTTAAGACATATTTAGGTGATTAGTATAATCTGATACTGATCACAGATAATGTAATTGAATAAGTTCTTTTCTAACTCTTGAGGCAGCTAGACAGCTCTCTCTTCTTTAAGGCAGCTCAGCTGTATGGTGCCACCCTACTCTCAGGCACACCTGGATGATAATGGGAGTTTTCCAGAGGTACAGAACATACAACAGAGATCTGTAGTTCAGCGTCTAGAGCAAAGTTGTGTTAAGTCATTCAAATTTATTCAGACATACCTTTGCCATCTGGGCTGCAGTGTTACCTTTTGCACCCAAAAATACCATGGACAAAGCAGAGGAGATACTCAAAGGAGAAAAGAATAAGTTCTGTGTCTTGGCATTTTCACTCAACTTTTTGAATAGGTTGAGTGCAAAGGTGGTGTTTGCTTTACTGAGGTTATCCATGGTATAGAACCTGTAAGATAAAACACAAAGGAAAGATCACATAAGATACAGATTTAAAATATGAGTATTTAATTTGCCACATTCTCAGCTGGTATAAATTACCATAACTCCGTTGAAGTCAGTGGAACTACACTGGTTTTACACCATCTCAGGATATTGCACAATGTCAAATAAGTTTAAGGACCATGTGTTCTCTCTCTCTCAAAATCTGAGTTTATATAAGAGCCTTCAGATAACAAGTGGGACAAACTTAGAGAATTGGAAAACTTTGCAATTTTTGTAAGATTTCGTGTTAATTTTCAGTAACATTATACACTGTTTTTCAGGAATTCAGTAGCTAGCTTACAGAACTGTCTAGTCACATGAATACAATTTATATTTCATATTTAGACAGGTGATCCAAATTTATCAGCAGATGTTGTTTGTTTTATATTTAATGGTCATTATTGGAGGCACATTGTTTAAGTCACAGTTGTGCAATACTTAATGCCTCAAATTTACTTTAATCCAACTTGTAGTACATAATTATTTGAATTTATATTAGATTCTCTAGTGTAAAATATTCACTACATGTACTTTATGATCTGGGTGGTAATTTTCTTAGTCAACTAAAAACTGATTTTGAGTGTAAAGTTCTATAAACACCTGCCTTATTCACTCATTAGTGGTAAATCCACATATCTCCCGCTGCTTTCTAGCCCACTAGGATAGTGCTTGTCTTCTATTTCACAGCAGAGTTATGGAAAGTGGATCCTGTGACTATGTGTTCCAGAGGGGTGGAGTGCTATTTCTGCAGAGATAGGGAGATTGAGGCAAAATGGGAAGAGACATAGGAAAATATAATGGGCACAGTAGGAGGTTGTGATGGTGAGGGAAACACGGGTAAGAAAAGAGTTCTTTATTACAGTCTTCTCTCTTTAATGTTTCATCCCTTTCTTTTGTTTCAGTCATTTTTAACTTCCTTTCCTCTTCCATTCCTGACTCCTCAGTTAGAGGGCAATTGTTCAGCACTGGTTTTGTTTTATACTCTCGGCCCATCTATTCCTATCTGTCAGTGACCAACAGGAAATTCTGCTTCCAGCATTTCTCATTCAACCAATTGGGAGACTGACAGCAATCATGACAAGAGGATTTTAAGAAGAGTATTATCCTTAATTCACATTGCAATATGAGAGAATCTTTAGGATTAAAGAAAGTCTAATGAAGATGAGTAGTAAATATGTGCCCATCCAAGAATACATACTAGTGATAAAATGAAGGCTGTGTTGGCATGTGAGGCCTGTTCTGTAGCTTATATGAAGTTAATTCGGTTGTCTCAGTCCAATAGCCAGTGAAAAGGAGTCTACATTACAGTCTCTTTACTAATCTCAATAACATAATGGCTTTATTTTTTATGCTGCTGCCCCGTAGTTCCTCATTGTAAATATGCTTGTGCATAAAGAAATTACTGGAAAGCTCCCAATCCGGGCACCACAT
The DNA here is from genome assembly GCF_016161935.1 of Mauremys reevesii. Taxonomy (NCBI): domain Eukaryota; kingdom Metazoa; phylum Chordata; order Testudines; family Geoemydidae; genus Mauremys; species Mauremys reevesii. Next base: position 168,419,609 of record NC_052624.1, on the reverse strand, counting down.
TTCAGGAAAGATGTGGACAAATTGAAGAGAGTCCAGAGAAGAGCAACAAAAATTATTAAAGGTCTAGAAAACATGACCTATGAGGAAAGATTGAAAAATTTGGGTTTGTTTAGTCTGGAAAAGAGAAGACTGAGAGGAGATGTGAAAACAGTTTTCAAGTATGCAAAAGGTTGTAACAAGGAGGGAGAAAAATTGTTTTTCTTAACCTCTGAGGATAGGACAAGAAGCAATTGGCTTAAATTACAACAAGGGAGATTTAGGTTGGACATTAGGAAAAACTTCCTAATTATGAGGGTGGTTAAGCACTGAAATAAATTGCCTTGGGAGGTTGTGGAATCTCCATCATTGGAGATCTTTAAGAGCAGATTAGACAAACACCTGTCAGAAATGGCCTAAATAATACTTAGTCCTGCCATGAGTGCAGGGGACTGAACTAGATGACCTCTCGAGGTCCCTTCCAGTCCTATTATTCTATGAATTAGAGCTGATTGATAATGTTTTGTATTTTCAGAACCTATAATCAGCAGGCAATACTAATTTAAATTAATTGTGTGGAGAATTTATTTGGTTATTGATATGGCAATAAAAAGCTAAAAGAAACTAGAGAGTCTATATAAAACTGTCAAGGAAATTTTGTAATAAAAATATTCTAAAACTATTCAGCTATTTAGGGGATTTCTCAAGTGCACAGTTACAGCCAGGGGCGGCTCTAGACATTTCGCCGCCCCAAGCACGGCGGCATGCCACAGGGGGCGCTCTGCCAGTCGCCAGGAGGATGGCAGGTGGCTCCGGTGGACCTCCTGCAGGCGTGCCTGCGGGAGGTCCACTGGAGCCGCGGGACCAGCGAACCCTCCACAGGCACGCCTGCGGGAGGTCCACCGGAGCCGCCTGCCACCCTCCCGGCGACCGGCAGAGCGCCCCCCGTAGCATGCCGCCTCAAGCATGCGTTTGGCGTGCTGGGGCCTGGAGCCGCCCCTGGTTACAGCACAGTAGCAAAGAAATCATTATTGTAGAAAGATGGACTGTTGATTACAGAGCTATTTTGGGAGGCAGAAGACCCAGTATCAACTTCCTGATCTGCTACAGACTTCCTGTGGGGCCTTGGGCAAGACACACAGGCTATATCTACACTGCAGTGAAAGTCCTGAGGCACAGATGTGGCTAGCATGGGTCAGCTGACTTAGGGCTCCAGGGCTATAAAACTTCAGTGTTGAATTCAGGCTCAAGCTGAAGTCTAGCCACTGAGACCCCGTAAGGTGGGAGGGTCCTAGAGCCCAGACTCCATCCTATTGCCCCACTGAATCTTAAAAAAAAAAAAAAAAGAGAGAGGAATTACTTTTGGTCATTATAACATTCAGAGATTACAAATTGGTTCCTGTTGCAGTGTTACCAGAAACTCGAAGTCTGATTCAGTCCATGTTTGGTTGCCCTAAGTATCACTGGAACATGAGACACTTGTGCACTGTAAAGCTTAGACTGAATTTAAAAAAGACTCCACAGAGACTTTTTCACCACTCACACAGGTAAACACTTGCACTTCTGAGGTTGTTAGAAAATAAGTGCAAACAGTCCACCTGGAGGAAGTGGGGGAGGGTTAAATGTTAACCTGAGGTTACAGATCCAGCCATCTACAACATGAGCAGTTGAGATAATAGTGAATTAACTACAGATAAGAATTTACAGCCATTTTATGATCTCAGCCAGTAACAAAAACTTAAAAACCTCTCCAATCTTTTATCCTAAGGCAGCAACTAACATTGCTATATTTATTTATTGGTATATTTATTGCTACAAAACACAATCCTACACCAAATTCACATTCCTGACTCACCATCTCTAACATAGAGGAAAAACCCCACATCATACTAACTTCTTGTTTCAACCTAAGAAAAATGCTTGCTGTCAGCTTTGCTGGTAACCGAGGCATTATTCAACACACCTGCTAAACTGTCAAGTATATTTGTCTGATATTTTACGTTACTGTAACTGACTCAAGACAGAGGCTTTGTTAAACTCAGGAAAGAGTACAAAAGCACTGCATTTAAATAAAAAAATAAGAGCAGCAGTCTCCACTGCCCTTCGGCACTCACAAAGAGAAAAACATTTAGCTGGAGATTTTTTTTCTGTTTCACTGAGAATGAGTAACTAAAATTTAAATTTGAGATTAACGAAGATGGGTTTTCTACACTACATTATCGGATTGATCTTTAGATAATTGAGGTGTACTCTGAAAATTATCAGAGCTCAAGCAATAAGAAGGGCATTTACTCTACAACACTGAATTAAGAATAATATTTAGTGCTGTCTCTTTGTGGGACTTACAAAAAATAAAAAAAAATTGCCCTGCACAGAATGCAGTTAAGTTTACTCATGCAAGTCTTTGTAGTCATCTTTCTGAAAAACACACTCCAACCACATTGTATGTTACAACTGCAGTAGCAAAAATTCTACTAGCTACACACACACACACAAAAACAAATGCTAGCCAGTTGAACTATTGTAACAGCAGATTTTCAATGTAATTCCATCTAAAAGTTGTATTGTTCCAGCAATCCAAGCAGAAGACTGGGAATCAGGAGCTCTATTCCTGGTTCTGACATGGACTTTCACTGTGGTCTAAGACAAGTAACTCCACATCTTCCTCCTCTCAGCTGTCAGAAAGGAATAACCCAGTACTAACAGAATTTTGAAATTAAAAAAAAAATGCTATTTAAAGATAATGTTATGACACCGCTTTCAGTTTTGATTCCATCCAGCTAACACCCAAACAATTATTTTTAAAGTATTGGAAGAAAAATACCATCATGACCTTGCAAATTTCACAAGTTTCCACTTTCAGACATACTTTGCAGTATGCTTACTGTAGTAGGCTACACTTAGATTATTTTTCTGTCATTGGTCTAACTGACTACGTGTACTGACTGGGCCTTTATCAGAGACTAGAATTCAGGGATTCACACAACAAGTTTTTTGGTGGCCTCAGAGTGCGGCCATCACCTCTTGCTGGCGGTCACACTGACACTTTTTCCTAAAATACTTTATTCACTTTAGGAAAAATAAATATATATGCACAGACAGACAGCCAAATCATTGTAATTTACTTATGTATGTTTTGTATGTGAGTGGTGCAGACTCAATAATAAAAATAATGCTGTGAAAAGTGATATTTGCATGTTTGTTAATATCACTTTTCGCAGCAAGCTGCAGGACAAATTAAGCCCTGGATGGAGGGGCTGCATGGGGAACAGCAGGGGCTAGGAGTGATGAGGGGATGGATGTGGGACCAGGAAGGCAACAGGGACATGGGGCAATGGCGGGCGGGGAGGTTGGATGCAGAGCCAAGTGAGGCAGCAGGGACCAGGGGTGATGGGGGTGGGTGGTGAGTCCTGCCACCAGACCTGGGTATCGGTGGCCATGCAGCTGGGGGTCGGTGCCCACAGCCAGAGCCCGGGGGCAGGAGCTGTGCAGCCAGAGCCAGAACCTACTGCCATGTGCCCAGAGCTGTGGCTCAGCGCCCAGGGCCAGCATACGCTGGAGCCAGAGTTGGCACCCGCTGCTGTGTGGCCAGGGCTGGGGATTGGCACTCAGGGCCAGCTCCCACCAGAGGCTAGGTCAGCACTCACAGCGGGGGCAGGGGGACTGGCACCTGGGACCAGTGGCCACTGCTTCAAGGCCGGAGCTAGGGGTTGGCGGCCAGGGCTTGGAGTCGGAGCCTGCCGCCATGAACATAGGGGTCGGCGCCTGCCACCAGGGATCTGCACCCAGGGCTAGATCTGCACTGATAGAGCCCAGAGTTGACATCCAGTGATGCATGGCCAGGGGTCACCGACCAGGGCCAGCTCCTGTGATCAGCAGCTGGGGCTGGCGATCCGCAGCTGGGGCTGGCGATCACTGACAGGGATTAACGCCCAGGACCAGCAACCACCAGAGCCCATGGTCAGTGCCTGCTGTCGCACAGCTGGGGCTAGGAGTTGGCATCGAGGGCTGGAGGTCGGAGGTCAGCATCCAGGGCTAGTGCCCGGGGTCAGCGGCCAGGGCTGGGGGGTCAGAACATGCAGCCAGGGTTTGGCACCATATGGCCAGAGCCAGGGATCAGAGCCTGCCGCCGCAAGGCCAGGGGTTGGAGCCTGAAGCCCTATGGGCCTGGCCACAGGCCGGGGCCATGTGGCTAGAGCTAGGGGTCAGCACCCAAAACACTGCAGCTGCAGCCAGGTGTTGGGCACAAAGCCCCATGGTTGAAGCCCTGGTCCACACAGCCCGGCTCCCTAAATCCCACCATCCAAGCCTGCTGCCCAACCACCCCAGGACTGAAGCCTGACCCCCACTGTGCCCCTGCCCCATAGGTCGAGAACTCACCTTGCTCCTTCAGCGTTGTGCCCCACCTGTCTCCAGAGGCAGTGCAGGGTAGTGCATCCAGGAGCAACAGGAAGGGAGGGGATAATGCTTTGCTCTCCCTCCTCCATCACCACCCAGGTGGTCTGTGGCTGCACAAAAAGCCCCTGGTGGCTACATTTGGAATGACCTGCTCACATCTCACTTGTCAAGAAAATTGAGAGGTGGGAGGGGAACACAGATCTCTTCTATTTTATATTATACAAAGTAAGAGAGAATGGACATTCTTATTTTTGCTTTCCATATTTTTCAATATTAGATGGTGTGCTGGGGGAGGGAGAAGGAATGCACTAGTCAAGCCTATGTACTGGCTGTTCCCCAAGTGCCACAAGGCCCATCAATCCAAGACAGACAGGACACAAATTAGTAAGCCCTGTGGGATACTCTAACCCACACGGAAAGGCCAGAGGATACAGATGAGGTGTAAGCCAAATCACCCCCTCCCTGTACTGGAATTGCATCTCCCTCTCTCATGTAGATGTGATATATGTTTTATAGTTTTAATTCCTGTGGTGTTTTTTGCTTATTTGGTTTTTGCATCATGTTCCTTTTGGGCACTATTAAAAGCACCTTGAACTTAAATCCCAAGTTGATTGAAATTAAATTTATTATGTTATAGAAAAACAACAGACTCAGTACTGGCACTTGTTCTTTGTCCTCCTTGACTCCAAACTAGGAGGCAAGAACGCAAATCACAGATCTGCCAGCTCCTAAACCCTCTGACCAAATATTGCAAGATCAATCTGTCTTGATCATGCTGTCTTATTACTGAAGACAGAAGTTTATCAAAACCCTAAAACAGATAATCAACGTACAAAGGGACACTCATTCTGGTTCCGAGATAGTTCTAACTTGGAAATAGCAGGAATACAGTTTGACTCTGTTTGATTTAGATATTAATTAACCATCTGGTTTGAGGGCAATGTTACCAAGTAACTGAATCATCTGCCCTTTTCCATTTTACAATAATCCTATTAGGAAAAGAACACTCTTCTCTCTCTCTCCCTTAGAGGAAAACATCTCTCTGTGGTGTACAGGTCTATGTATATCATGGCCCCTACTATTAGGCCTAGCCAATCAGATTCCTTTCATGACCATGATGATGGAGCTGCTTTTTTAGTTTACCAAACAGTGAAGTCTGTATGTGTGCTGGTACAGACTGCTACATGTCAGAGGGAATAAATTTCTGTGATTTCATACAACAGCATTTCTCGTATTTCCCCTTTGCTCTGTGCAGTGTAGGATAACTCCCTGCATTACAATGTAAGTTTCCATGCCGCAACAGACAATTCTTTTGGATTTAGAAAACTTTCTAGATCTATGGTCGCAGTCTAAATAAGAACAAATCCTACAATCATGACAGCTGCCACAGGCTTTATAGTCTTGCAAATTTGCAGTGTATTTCTCCTCTAGTTACTGAAGTTGAAATAGGGAAAAAAGTCAAGAGTAGGGGGAAAAAAATCAACTGTATTTGATAACTGCTCACCTGCATATACATGAAAATAAGAGCTATTACATTTAAAAACTATCAGATATTAAGAGGCTATAATGCTAATAGAGGACTTCATTTCATATAGTTCATCACAGTGCATCTGAGGCATTGTCAGGTAGCGCTGCATATCAGGTTGTCCATCTGTTTAAATACTGTATTTAACGTATACCTAGTCAAGAAATCCAGTTGAATCAAGCAAAAAGTTATGGAGTGGGAATGGGAAATGAGATGTGAGGGATTTGTTTATCAAAGGGCTTGCTCGTGTTCTATTACGTTCAAGCTTCTTGGTCTTGACTTCAAGGCCCTGCATAACTGTTCTACCTTCTTTGGCTGTTCATTCCAACACCCCATGCCTAAACTGTCCCGTTCCCTCCACTCTACCAACGCTAGCAAACATCAAGTTAGTGTAGGACTCAGATTTTAAGTATCACAATGGTCTCTCATGACCATCTGCATAACCCTAAGAATTTCACTCTCCTTATGAGCATGTGAAGATACTTCACACATGCTCACTAGGACAACATCGACTCCATAATTTGTGGTTGAACTACAGCATCTCTTAATTTAAAAATGTGAAATGACTGAGAAGCCATCAAGTCTTTTGGTAAGTTATTCCAATGATTATCCTCCCTGTTAAAAATTTGCACTTTACCTTCCATTTGATTTTGTCAAGCTTCACCTTCCAGCTATAGGATCTCATTATGCCTCTGTCTGCTGAATTAAAGAACCTCTACTACCAAATATCTTCTCTCCATGTTGGTACTTCTCCCATGCATGAAACACCCTTCTTGCACTAGTCTGCAAAGCAACTTCAATCCCCATATTTAAATCCTTCCTTAAGGCCCACTCCAAATGTGACATCTACAAGCCAACCAACTGATTAGTTTTTGTCGAATGAATGTCAAAAATCTCTTCTCTACTCTCTGAATACGGTGAATAGTTTTGTGTTTTAAAAATTCATCTAATAAAAAATTGTGTATGCATATCTATATCTATTTTCCCCTTGTGTGGGAGTGTAATGGGAGCCAAGGCAAAAGCAGTATTTAACAAGTTGTAATGTTTGCGCAGATATACAGTTATCTTAAAAACTAAGGCCACAGTCTTACAGTTAGTCTGCATGTCTGGACCTCTGCAGCCTGGTAGGACTCCACGAAGCAGTGAGTGGGCCTTTATGCGGGGTTTGTTTGAGGATGGGGCCTAAAGTGTGTACCCAGAAGTGGCTATCCCCAAGCCCTCAAACAGAAAAAGCTTGTTTTACAATGAAATAATACATAAGGCTATCTGGTGACCACAATGTCACATACCTTCAGAAATACAGTTAGCTCCATCCGTAAAGCGAGAAAAAGAAAGTGAGGAACCCAGAATGAGCATAATACAAGCAATGAGTAAGAAAAAATTAATCCAAACATTTCAATTAAAATGTAATTCAGGCGCACAGTCTAACCTTCCAATGAGTTTGTACTGTCTGTTTTATAGACTTATTAGAGAGAAAAGGTGGGGAAGGCAATAGCTTTTATTGAAGCAACGTCTGTTGGTCAGACAGACAAGTTTTCAAACTTCTTCAGGTCTCGGAAAGGTATTGAAGAGCACTGTATAGCTTGGAAAGCTTGTCTCTCTCACCAACAGAAGTTGGTCTAATAAAAGCTATTACCTCACCCACCTTGTCTCTCTCATATCATGGGACTAATAGGGCTACATTATATACTTATTGAAATACCAGCCAAAACAACATGCGGGCCTTGCAGCAAATTGTAAAATCTTCAGGCTCAGTTCTGCCATGGGTAGTGTGGATGTATGCCACTATACAGAGCTTATGAAAATAATCGTGGTATGTTCATTGCAAGCTTTATTGCCTTCTTCAATCCAGTGCTGTAGGGTAGTCATTTAGAGACAAGTGCCCTGTTTTAGTGGCTCAGTAAATGGCAGTGCCAGGCACCTCCCATCGCAGGAACCTCTCCCACAAGAATCATCAGCCAAGGCCGGGCCCCTGTACGTGCAACGGATTTAATAAATCCCAAGTACCAGCAACCTGCGCTGCGTGTACCACACCCACCAGCTCCGTCCTACCCCACCGGCAAGGGAACCGGGGGAGGGTCCTTGGCTGGCGCTGCAAACCCCAGGGCAAGGTGCACAGAATCACGGGGTTCCTCCCCCACCCGGGCTTGCTGGGAGGGGGAAGCCCCAGGCTGAGCCACCTTCTCATACCACGATTATAGGTGAGCTCTGGATTCAAGGTTCAGTGTCTGGTCTCTTAGGAGCCTGACTCCTCCCCTGTCCCCCCCCCTCCAGGCAGACCTGCCCCCCGCTCCCGCCCATCCCCCCGGAGCACAGGGGCCGCACCCCCGGGCTTGCGGTGGTTTCCATCACAGGGCGGGGTCGCAGGTCGGTGTCTGGCCCCGGGCCCCGCGCACAGACTGTCCCAGCCCCGGAGCCGGAGCAGCCACTGCACGAGAGACAAACTCACCGGGCACCAACGGGCCCGCCGCCCTCGGCTGCTTGAACCAACCGTGCGGCCGATGCCCAGGGCGGACTCCGGCTCCCGGCGTCTCCTCTCCGCCCGCTGGCCCCGAGCCCCGGGCTGGAAACCAAACCCAAGCCCCAGCCCCGCCCCCGGTTCGGGTTTCCCCCGCCCGAGGCAGCGAGCGCGGCGGGACCCGCCCCACACGCAGGCGGCCCCCGGGCACCGCGGCAGAGGGCGCCAGGCCAGGACTGACCCTGGGGCGGTATCGGGCGGCAGCGGCTGCTGCAGGGAGCCGGACGTCGGCGATCGTCGCTGAGCGCAGGTCGCTGAAGCGGCTCCGGTGGCGCTGGGCAAAGGGGCGGTGGCCTCGGGCTTGTGTTAGCTCCGCCGAGCCCCGGGATCCCGCCCCCTGGAGCCCGGAAGCGCCGGGAGCCACCCACGGGGCGTTTCATGCCTCCGCCCGTCCCTATTTCCCGGCAGCAGCAGCTGCCTAGGGCGAGGTAGGGGCTGGCTTGCAGGACCGATGTTTCTCCGGCAGAGTTACGCGCAGTCGCGTCCCACTGCCGAGCGTGTGCACAGGCTCATTGCTCCTGCCGAGAGGGAGCCTAGGGCCAGGGGATGGGGGGTAATAGGAGCCTATATAAGAAAAAGACCCAAAAATCGGGACTGTCCCTATAAAATAAGGCCATCTGGTCACCCTAATAAGGAGTCTGGTGGCACCTTAAAGACAAACAGATTTATTTGGGCATAAGCTTTCGTGGGGAAAAAACCCACTTCTTCAGATAGCTGAAGAAGTGAGATTTTAGAAGTGAGGTTTTTTACCCACGAAAGCTTATGCCCAAATAAATCTGTTAGTCTTTAAGGTGCCACCGGACTCCTTGTTGTTTTGGGGGATATAGACTAACACAGCTACCCCCTGATACTTGTACATGGAGAGTATTTTTCACTTGTGAGGGAGGAGCACAACTGGTTCATTATGATATTTTATGTGGATATGTACACTCGTCTAGAAAAGTAAGATTTATTAATTTTTGTTTTGGTATAATCAGTTTTACTGTATTTCAGGTAGCATAAACCCTGCTGGCTTAGACAAATAGTTCTGGTCAGCATCTGTGACTCTAGTACAGCAGTACTGTGAAAACGGGCTTGTTAAGCAGCTGAACAAATAAAACTCAGTTCCAGTGGTGTCACAAGCAGCTGTCACAAAACAAACAAATTTCAGCATCTAATCTGGGCCAAACTAAGTCCTGCAGTAATAGAATTCGAATTCACTGGCTTCAGTGTACATGCCAAGGTTGAATTTGGTTTGTTATCTGAATCTGTATGTATATATATGTATTTGGGTACATATAGAAAAAAAGTAAGTATTTTTCTTTGTATTAGTGAGCTAGTTATGTTCAGGGAAGCTTGCACACACTGCCTTTGCTGCTTTGAGTTGTTCTGTTAGGGTTAAATTTCATACATGCTCTCGGCAGATTCATAGAAAGAAGTTACTAAGGCCCTGTCTAGACTAGGAAAAGGAGATGTGTCTACCAAATGTATTAGCTAACATTTTAAATAACATGATTTTAAACACCATTTTGTGGCCTAATGCAGACAAAGAAAATGATATTTTTAAAAGTCTCAGCTGAGCATAATCAGCGCTTAATTTGTGCCAGGTTTTGCCAGGGCTGAGCCCCGGCACCTCTAGGCTTGGCAGTTCACAGCTCTGGCACCTCTGGGTTTGCTGCATCTGTTATGTATGTAAAAAAAATAAAAAATAAAAAAAATTGCTTGAGCCCTGGCACCTCTTTCATTACAAATTAAGCACTGGGCATAATCAACCCTAGTTAAATGATCATTTTGGAATGGTAACAATGAAAACATACTGTAAATATTAAGAGTGCTTAGAATATCATATCCTAACAAAACAATACTGACGACTCCCCCGCCTCCTGAATCCTCCACTATCTATAATCAAGTAAATCACCAATTTGAATAGTAGAAACATAATCTCAGTGTTTTTTTATTGCTTTAAGTGCAAGTCATACACTAGAGTTATGGAGTAAAATATCATCTAAAAGCACATTGGAATTTGGGTAAATAACAGGAATATCTTTGCTATACTGCATTCTTGAAATGAAAACCTATTTTTCTACTTTATTAGTGATACAGGTATCTAGGAATGGGTGCAAATTACAATCAGTAATTACATTAACAACACATGACTGTTGTTTGAATGATGCAGACTATAGATTATATGTCCATGAGCATTATAGTCAGATGGGAGGCATGCAGGTGAAAGTTTTCATATCAGTTGTGCCCATCAGAATTGTTAGATAAACTAATTTACAAATATTTTTAAAAGATCAGGCACAGGAACAAACATTAGTATGCACAACATGACACACCTGCATAGCCCTCTAGAAATAGCTGCAGGTCATGAAATGGACAAAGATGACAAGTTCACTGGCTGGGGAGGCTAGGCCAGTTAACTGACTCTGTGCCAACACTGTCAGAGAGCATTTGCAGAATGTTTAATGCTTCATCCAGAGTCCTTCCTCTGACAGCAGTAAAAACTGAATTGGGCCCTTAGGGAGGTAAAGGATGGTCTTAGTAAATATAAATGTGTAGTTTAAAGAGCCTCTAGGGAGCACTGAATTTCACATGCTTTTGCCTTAGATTTTATGAAATTATAATTTCCAAAATGTTAATTTTCAAAGTGAAAATTTAGACTAAAGATATGGAATGCTTTTTTGTACACTTCCAAGTTTATTACATGTCAGACAATAAAATCTCTAACAAACTCATTACAGTCTATGCGATAACACTTCAGTCAGCCAAATCACACTCCTAATGAAATCAATGGGTGGAGGATTTGGCCTAATGTTGATTTTCCTATGCTTCTATGAGCAGTGTTGTTACTGATTGAACAACTCTTTTAGCACTTATGAATGTACAATGTATGTCCAGCAGACTGACTCCTCAGTGGTCCAGCATCAGTCATTTAGACAGAATGGCATAGTTCCAAATGGAATGCTGTGGACAGTATGTGATGAGGTTAAATTTCTATTTTAACACTCTGAAAGAACAAAAGAAAATATATTTTCATTGGGAAAAACTTCATACATACAACTCGAGGCAAATATTATGAAATTCAGAGTTAATGCTGAATTGCTATCATTAACTGGCCTTGTGCCTGGGATTTGCAAACAGGACTTAATGTGTTTTCTGTTACCCTTTGTATACAGACTTGCAATACCTGTGAAGAAGAGTCTTAATTATTAAGCACTTCACTGTGGCTGGGTCTAATGTGTCCATGGGCGACAGTAGCAGAGATTAAGAGAAATTATCCTCCCCCAAATCATTTTGCATGACTGCTTTAGACCTGCCCCCATCTTGTCTGCAGGCATGGGGATGCAGTCATGGCATGAATGCTGAGGTGTATTCTCCTGTCCTATGAAGAAATAGGTGGGGAGGGACAGAGACTACAGAGCCATGACTCTGGCTCCCATAACACTAGCCAGGAGAGCAGGCTCAGTGCAGTGGGTAGTATGCTGCACTCTGTAAGGGGCTGCAGTAGATTACTGTCTGCTCAGTATAGCAGAGGAGCACAGAAGAAAATGTGCCTCAGCGTGTGTCTCTGAGGCACAATTACTTCTGAGGCTACTCCTGACGGAGGCAGCTTATGTTCAGGGCTCTAACTAAAATCACCAACTAGATCTAAGCTTTGAATTTCAGGCTTCAATTTGTATTTCCCAGTTGCATGGTGAGCAAATGATGTTATTTGGTAGCAGAGAGTAATACATTCTAGGGGGAGCAGAATCTGCCAAAGAAGAGGATGCTGTTGGTTTTGTTGTGCCTGATGAAGAAGAGGAAAGGGTGATCTGCCTTAAATCTTACAGAGTTTAAGGATGCTCTCACTACTACAACGACTGCACTTGCACCTGCAGCCTCAGTGCCTTCTTCATTGACCTCAACAAAGGACTTGTGAAAAACTTGTGACAAAAACAGATCATTATTATCAGACATCCCTGTGAAATCAGCTTGGCTCTGACTGAAGGCGTCTTTCATCCCCATGCTGCTCAAAGTGGATTTGAGGTTATAGCTCTCTTCCAATTTGATCCTGGGCAGAAACAACTCCACTTCAGACATTTTCATCATTTCTGGGCTGGTCCACTTGGATAATTTCTCATAGGTCAATTCCCTCTCTAGCTACAGTGAGTTAAGAAAGAGAGACAATTAAAAAGCAAAAAGGAAATCATGAGTAAATGAAAAAAGCTCATCATAAAGGCAAAAAACACATACATTGCTACCACCCCTGGCTATTGCCATCATTATAGGATGTGCTACATGCAAATAGGGTTTGATCTTGCAAGGTGCTAAGTGACGTATGCTCCTGTTTATCTAAATGGGAGGTGACCTTACATGCAGGATTGGGTCCATAGAGGAGTTCCTTGTTTTTTCTATTTAAACGTACATGGGAATGTTCCTCTCTTATGCATATATAGTGCTCCTGTTAATGTTAATATAACATCTACATGTGCTTGCAAGGAAGAGTTGTCCCTTCGCAATTATATATGATTGGTGTTCATGGGAACAAGTAAGAGGATATGGTCCTTGCCCAGATGTGCTTGCAAATGGAGCATCTGATTTTTCATGTTGTTGAGATCTCTTGGTTCCCATTGAGTTGAGGCATTCAGAACCAACTGTGAGGAGCTTAGTCCCTTGTAAGGTGGGTTACTAATTTCTTATTTCACTAGATAAAGAGAGCCCAGAAAACAGGGGGAAAGGGAGTACAGCTCTTGGAAGAGCATTAATTGCAAGGGGCCAGAGAGTCAGATTGTGGTCAGGGCAAAAGAACTGGCTTCAACAACCAGTTTGGAATTCTTGTTTAGGGGAATCACCACATAATGTATAGCAAGTACTACACTTCCCATTTAATGCAGTTATCCCACAGAATGCTGAAAATCCTGCATATCACACTAGAAAATCAAGTATTCCCTAAATACATGTATGACTTTATGGAATCCACGAGACATGCACATGTTGAAACCAATTATCCCCCTGCTACAAGCCTTCTACTTCCTCACCCCACTTCCTTATGGTTTGTTACTCTCTCATTGCACCACATCTGAAACTAGGCTGTTAGCTGTTCTGGGACACAGACCTGGTCTATTTGTTCTGGAAAATTCCTTGTGCTCTTTTGGGCTTCATCTAGATAATAATACATCATGCCAGTCAGGGGTGGCTCTATGTATTTTGCCACCCCAAGCACGGCAGTCAGGCGGCTTTCAGCGGCATGCGTGCGGGAGGTCCACTGGTCCTGCACCTTCAGTGTACCTGCCGACGAATTGCCAATGAAACCATGGGACCAGCGGACCTCCCGCAGGCGACCAGCAGGCCACCCCCCACAGCTTGCTGCCCCAGGCTGGTGCCTGGAGCCACCCCTGATGCCAATGATACCCCTTAACATTGTACCTTAGGTGGTGTCGTCATCAGAACTGCTAAGTTTCACTTCCCAGTTCTTATCCTGCTCACAAAAAGGCACATGTATGCCATACATTTGTCTACAGCCGTATGCATTAATGTACAGGATATTGCTAAATTCATTCTGAGCATTATCCTGTAGCTGTCTCACACTGGAGAAACGTTAAATTCCACTTTTGTGGACCAACAATATGTTGTAATGGTTTTACCTGTTCCAGACCAGTAGATTTATCCTCAATGTCATCTGGTAATAGGATGAGCATGCTGAGGTCATTATTGACGTATGGAAGCTCAGCAATTTTGACCTTCATTTTTTCCAAGTAGCATATTGGAAATCTATCTTTTAGAAACATCATCTGCACTGGTTTAGTCTTGGTCTGTGAAATTATATATCTCCATAAGAAAATAAATATTACTTCTTTCTTTAAAACATATGGGTTATCAGTAAATATGTATGACTTGCTTCAGATGAAATAAGAATAAAAGTTTGAGTACAGATTTATGAACCAAAGTTGATTGCATGGTTTAACAGGGCTCCTTTCATGAGAAAATATTAATTGCAGGGCCACCCGGGGGGGGGCAAGTGGGGCAATTTGCCCCGGGCCCCACAGGGGCCCCCACGAGAGTTTTTCGGGGCCCCTGGAGCGGGGTCCTTCACTTGCTCCGGGGCTCCCGGAAAACTCTCACGGGGTCCGGGGCCCCCGGAGCGTCTTCCGCTCCAGATCTTCGGCAGCGGGGGGTCCTTCTGCTCCAGGCTGGAAGGACCCCCAGCCGCCAAATTACCGCTGAAGTGGGACCCGCTGCCGAAGTGCCGGGTCCCGCTTCAGCGGTAATTCGGTGGCGGGGGGCCCCCGCCGCGGGTCTTTGGGGCGCTTCGGCGATGGATCCCGGAGTGGAAGGACCCCCCGCTGCCAAATTACCGCCGAAGCGGGGGCCCCCCGCCGCCGAGGACCCCAGGCCCCCTGAATCCTCTGGATGGCCCTGATTAATTGTCCTGTTGTTTGTCTCAAAGCATTGTTTTCCGTGACCTGGACTCATCTTCCACTGTTCCCCAGTACATACATAATAACTCACAGAAGGTGGGACAGAGGAGCCAGAAAATTCTGCAAGGATCACTTCATTGAGTTTCCTGACATTTGTTCCTATTACAGGAAAGACCTTTGAGGGGAGAGAGTCGGGGGAGGCACACAGCTCCCAACACTGAAAATTCTGGGGAACCTCTGAGTACAAGGAGAAAGGTCACTGCATTTAGGGGCTGCTTTGGTCTCTTCTCCACCCTGGCAGAACAGAAAAATGCTGTCTTTGGCTGACTCTCTGCGAGCTTAGCAGTAGCAGCTGTAGAGTGGAATCTATAGATATTAATGATGCCGCATTGATAATAAATACAAAAACTCAGTGTTTGTAAAGTTTCAGGGATTCAGGAAGATCACTTAGTTTCAGTTATGGAGCAGTGCTATGCAAAGGGTGGGTGTGGGTGTGCTATATTTAGATGCACAAGAAGTAATTTTGGTTTGCAGGAGTTTCATGAAGTCCTTTACAATTTTACTTCCTATGTGTTTGCAACCCCTGAGTTCCATAGACTATAGGTACCTACATGGGGAACAGAAACTGATAATATAGGGCTCTTCAATCTAGCAGATAAAGGTAGAACAAGAACCAATGGCTGGAAGTTGAAGCTAAGCAAATTCAGACTAGAAATAAGGCACAATTATTAAAGGGTGAGAGTAATTAACCATGGGAAAAACTTACCAGGGTTGTGCTGGATTCTCCATCACTAGAAATTTAAAATATCAAGATTGGCTATTTTTCTAAAAGATATGCAGTAGTTCAAGCACAGTTATTGGATTTGAGGCAGGAATTTAGTACCGAGAAGTCCTGTGGCCTGTGTTAGGCAAGAGGTCAGATTAGACTATCACAACAGTGCTTTGTAGCCTTAATCTAAGTCCTACTGACTTTAAATGAGTGTTAGGCTCTTAAATCACTTGAAAAATGGGATTTAGGCTCCTAAATCCTATAGGTGACTTTGAAAATGTTACTATAGTCTATAGAGCTGTGGAGCCTTCACATTAACAGGGTATTCACACATAGTCAGGGTATTCACTAGCGTTTCTAATAACATAAGGCCCAACAGTCTCCTCTTGAAGCTAAAACCCATTTTTTCAAATCTTTGCTTAAACTATGTAGTAGTTTTACTAACTAAATATTAAAATTGTCACAGTTATTTACTTTAGGCCATGCGTCGAGCTACCAATAGTTTTACGATGGAATATGAACCGTGGGTGAAAGATTTTCATGCTATATGGAGGTTTCTTACTGTTCAATGGCATGAACGTTAGTGGAACATACCTTGCTCAGTCTGAATGGATTCTCAGACGTGTTTTCATTCAGAAATCTCTTTTCCCACTTCCCTTTGAAATAAATGGCATTAACCAGGACCAGTACAGTGATGGGCTCAACAGCACCTCTAGGCAGCAGATTCTGGATTTTCCCTTTCAGAGGGAGAAGAATGGTGTTTTTATTCAGGGCAGTACAGCAAGTGACTATTTCTAATCTTGCTTTCTCTTTAATTATCCGCTGAGAATGTATGTGCCTCAGAACCCCTGATCCCTGAGTGAGTTTCCAAATTCTGCCAAATCAGAATGGTAGCATTTCATACCCATTTCACCCTCCTTTTGCACAGGAGTAAATAGCAGCACAAGGGCCTAGGCTGTGAAAAATCAGGCTCATGAAAAAGGGAGTTGATGGTCATAAATCCTGCTCCTGTAGTTCCAGCAGTGCTGGTGGCCCATGAGACCAGAGGCCCTGCAGGAGCTGTTGATTCTTTAGAGGAAATCAGGTTCTAAAGGCGATTCCCTTCTTTCTTTTGGGAGTTTATCCAAAACTCATTGAAGTCAATGGGAGTCTTTCCATTGAATTAAAAAAACTCTGAATCAGACACTTGAAACTGTTCAACTGTTCATTTGTCCACCTCTCCCTCCTCAATTTCCACATTAGCTCCACTAGTGCCTGACTACAGGAGGAACACATGTACAAATGCAACCACTTACCCAAAAGAAATTAGCAACTATAGTGGGAGAAGAGCAAAGTTCTGATTGTTTGTCCTTAGCTTACCCTCAGTTTGGCTTTCAACCCAGGAATTGATTTCTTTTCTGGCTTGTTCTGCAGCTTTTCTAAAGTTAACTGCTTGGGGCTCTGCATGGTAATAGTTTTTTATGAATTCTACGTATTCCTGAAAGGTAGGAGAGAAAATTTGCTATTAAAGTAAATTCAAAATGGCATCACTTAAAAAAATTCAGATTGCTGTACAACATAACTACTACAATACTAAAGAGAGTACAATTCAGCTTAAGCTAGATAAAATTTAAAAGTAAGATCGACGGCACAGTATATTTAATAATTAGAGCTGGTTGAATCTCTATTTCAATTCCACTGGAAATTCCCTTTTATCCCAAATCAGAACAAAAAGTTAAAATTTTGAAATTTTCTGTGAAATGATAATTCTGAAAACATTCTTTTAGGAAATATCAAAATGATCTAATAATAAGGATAACTGGAATGCTGTGTGTCTAGTTCTGGAGCCCACAATTCAAGAAGGATGTTGATAAACTGGAGAGGGTTCAGAGAAGAGTCATGAGAAGGGTTAAAGGAACAGAAAATGCGGTGGTAGACCTAAGGCGCTCAATCTACTTAACAAAGAGAAGGTTAAGAGATGACTTGATTACATTCTATAAGTACCTACATAGGGAATAAACATACAACAGTGAGCTCTTCAGACTAGCAGAGAAAGGTATAACAAAAAGAACAAGAGTACTTGTGGCACCTTAGAGACTAACAACTGTATTTGAGCATAAGCTTTCGTGGGCTACAGCCCACTTCATCGGATGCATAGAATGGAACATATAGTGAGGAGATCTATATACATACAGAGAACATGAAAAGGTGGGAGTTGCCCACTCTAAGAGGCTAATTAATTAAGATGAGCTATTATCAGCAGGAGAAAAAAACTTTTGTATGTATGTATATATATCTCCTCACTATATGTTCCATTCTCTTCATCCGATGAAGTGGGCTGTAGCCCACAAAAGCTTATGCTCAAATAAATGTGTTAGTCTCTAAGGTGCCACAAGTACTCTTGTTCTAACAAGACTAACGCAGCTGCTACTCTGAAAGGTATAACACAATCCTGTGGCTGGAAGTTGAAGCTAGACAGATTCGTACTGGAAATAAGATGTACATTTTTTACTGTGAGAGTAATTAACAACTGGAACAATTTACCAAGGCTTATGGTGGATTCTCCAACACTGGCAATTTAAAAATCAGGACTAGACGTTTTTCTAAAAGATCTGATCTAGGAATTATTTTGGAGATGTTCTATGGAGGTCAGACTAGATGATGGCTGTGGTCCCTTCTGGCCTTAGAATGCATGAAAATTTTCCATTTTAATAAGGTTGAAGTGGTTTGTTTCAACTTTATTGTTTTAACTTTATATAATATGAACTATAAGTAATAATATAAATGTATACTATCTAATATAGAAGTTAAATAATGTCAAAACAAAGCACTTTGACTTTATCGAAGAGTTTTGATAATTTTTCATCAGAAATTTAGACAAAATCTATGTGTTCCCACAAAACATTTCAGTTTTATCACATCAGCATTTCCCATTGGCAAATTGTTCTTTTGGAAATTTTTCAATCTGCTCTATTAATAATCTTGGGTTTTGATCAGTATTGAGTGTCATAAATATCTTTCAAAACTTTCTCTTCAGCTTAGTAAAAGTATTCAACTTACACTATGGAACTGGAAAGTCTGTTCCTCATACAGTCTGTTGGCAGTTTTAAGCAAGTAAGAATTTTGAGGTTTGTTGATTGAAGAGATTAATGCCTGGAACTCAGAATGAATGTCTTCAGCTTTGCAGTCCTCAGGTTCCTTTAAAAGGGACACAATGAACTTGGAAATTACATTTCTTTATGAAAATGTTGTAACTCCTAAGATTACTACAGTTAACAGAAATTACTGGGGGGAGGAGAGGGCGGATTCCTCTATTTTTTCTGTTTATTGACTCTGTGCATTTGACTGAATTGTCTGTAATCAGATTGTTTTCACTGGATAGTGAGCAGGTCAGTTTCTCCCTTGCTGCAAAGACTTTTACAAACATCATCAGGTGAGTATTCTAGCTACAGTTTAGGTGGGACTTAAAGTTTGAGCTCCACTCCTGCACCATGAAGACTGTGATATTCAACACAGGGTCACATAGCTCTGGTGGAAATCATCTCTCTGATGGAGCACAGCTGTGCTGGGGATGAGGGGTAGCTTTCCCTCAGCATTAGAAGCAGCAACGGGGTGCCATTACTGAGGGATTATAAAAGGGGAGCAAGTTAGGAGACTTAGAAGGTGAGAGATAGAGGCCTCTGTTTCTCTTAAAAGCAGAAGACCTTGTCTAACAAGCCATCCTTAGTTCAGCAGCCAGAGATTCCCTGCTGAGGAACTACAACTGGTTCACCTGCAGAAAATGCTGGCACAGAGGCTTTTGAGACATCTTCAGGAAGAACATCCACCCCTATCCCTGACCCACTCTGAAAATGCTGAGAGGAAAAGGGCTTGTCCTTAGAGCTGTCCGAGGAGCAGAACACCCTAGACAGCTCCCCCGTCCGGTCTAATGAACCAAGGCAGATTCATCAGAATGCATCTGCTGTGGAAATAGGGGTATCGTCTCCCCTCCTCCATCTCTCCAGCACCACATGCACCAGGCCATTCTCCTACCTTCCCACAGACACTTTCCAAGTCTTTCCTAGACTCAATATATTGTCACATACCCCATTCCCACTTTAACTTCCACATCATGCTTTCCCTCTTTATATCAACACATCATACCCTTCACAATTGCACACATGCCTTTAGGATATGTCTGTAGCTATCCAGTCTCTGAGGTCAGAGTTCAGGTTTTGCATTGCAATGTGAGTTAGAGGAACTCTGTGTGTGTGTGTTGTCCATCTGTACATGTGTGAGGTGGAAGGGAGTTCCCTGGGGAGGTGCAGAGTCAGTGGCACGTTACGTTGCTGTTCAGGAGTGTGAATCAAGGTGCCTTTCCTGCCTTTGAAGGTTTGAGTGAGTGTGTTTTGCACTTAAGTAACCTTAATTGGTTATTAACTACGATTTTTCAGGGTGGGGGGAGCAATATAGATGGAGGCTGAAAACAACCAACTAATAGCCTGATTCAAACTAGTGCAGCTGTTGAACTTTCCTATTCCCAGAAGAACAGCGGATTTGTTTCTCTGATATTTTGGTTGTAAAGAATACCATCTTCCTTTTCTTTGGCCTCCCACGAGAAGTTCTTGTCACCTGCAAACAGCCTTCTCCAGTTCCTGTTGTTTTCTTAAAATGAAGCACCTGCAAGCCGAGTTTGTAAAAATAGTAAATATACTTGAAGACAGCTATCTAAGACAAATGTACACACAAATTGATTACTTGTGACCTATTTGTCCAAACCTCCAATTTATTGTAATTAGTCAGCAAAGATGGTTGCTATTTAGCCTGCTAAGGACACCATAGCTATGATTTTCAATGATGATTTTAATGTAACTAAGACCCAGGTCACAACCACACAGTCTCATTGCTGGCTTAATAACAGATCATTATTATGAATCAGGTGGAAATTAACTTAGTCATATAGTCAGACCATGTGAAATTCATGATGGCTTCAGCCATTTATTATTATGCTCTGTTTATTATTGGGCATCATTGATGTGGTAGATGCTGTACAATATATAAAGGCACAGTGCTTCCTCAAGGGTTTACAACCTCTATTAAAAAGACAATGCAATTTAGTTGCATAATACATGGAATGGCCAAATGAAGGTGTAATGACAGAGCCATCAAATGGTAATGATCAGATAGATTTATGCTCAAAGCATAGGTAGTAGCAGCAACAAAACACAATTCAAGGTATGATCACTGCAAATTACAATGGTTATGCAACTTTATCATTTTTATTAGCAAAATTCAGGCAAATGTAAATAGATTGAAATAGGACTAAACTGAAAAGGTTTCAATTGTGAGTGTAAGCCGATTGTCATGGAAGAGCTATGGATGAACCAAGCCACGTTTTCAGCATTGGCATTTATTTATGTACAGAACACTCATATTCACATCTTAGAAACGTGTTTAAAATAATGTTAAATTGAGTTTTAAGGGAAAGCTAAAATAGAAGGTCAGGTTCTAAACTATCGGGGCGGCTCCAGTCTGGCAAACCAGCAGCACCACTCTGGGAAGTATGGGAGCAAGTGAGATGCAGGGGCTAGTGAAGGTGTTGAGAAATGATGGGGGTCCTCAGTCTGAGTAGGGGACTTTTCCCTTTCAGTGGGTTACCTGTTGGATTCAGAGAACCTCAATCCAAAAAGAATTCCAGAAAACTGAGGTAAATAAAGGAGATTTCTGCCTAGGGAAGGTAAGGAGATACCTGGAGAAGTTACTAGGAGCCACTCAACTACCCAGGATCAGTGTGCTCCGACCAAGCCCCCTTTCACCTCAGGAAAGCCCCCAAACCAATAGGGCCAGGAGCTACCACCTGGAACTCCTCTTTACAGGGAGCTGCCCCAGTAGTTTAGAACCTGACCTTCCATTTTAGCTTTCCCTTTGAACAGAACACTGGATCCGGCCCAGAGTACCTGAACTGTGTGGGGTACAGAGAGTTACCGGGAAACTCTGAAATTAGTTCAAATGGCAGGGAATTTGTTATTCCCTATAGTCTACCCGGCATTTCCATTCACCATTCCTTCAAAGATATTGTGTTTGATACTGTAGTATCAGGTTGTTGTAGCATGTGTAGGAACCATTTGTCATATCAAGATATATACAGGACATAGTCAAATTTCACAACCTACCTCAGCCATCTGCGTTGCAGTGTTACCTTTTGCCCCCACATAAGTCATGGCCAGAGCAGATGAAATACTCCAAGGGGAAAAGAAAATGTTTTGGCCTTTAAAAGATTCATTCAGCTTTTTGAAAAGGTCGAGGGTAAAACTACCATTTGATGCTGAGAGAGAGTCCATTGCTGAAACCTAAGACAAATATATGAAGACAGAGTGTAACAGTTTGACTTCACTGGAGCCAAGATTTTACCTTGGTCTCCAGCTTGTGTTGTTTTCTCTGTATCATAACAAACTAAATTTCCTCAGAAATTGGAAAATGTATCTAAGTGACAATGATTCCAGACTCCCTTAGACTATCTGCCCTATAGTTTCTGCTGTAAATCGATCCCTAGGTACTTGTACAACACACAAATCGTATCATGCACACTCTTTACTGTTATATAAAGATTTCAATGTGACTTAGGCACCTAATCTGCTTTGGTGCTTTTGAAAATACCAGTAGGCACTTCTCTGCATCTCTAGGTGCCTAAATATCTTTGATAATCTGGGCCTCAGTCCTTAGCCTCTTTGGGTCCCGTAGCTGTCCACAAGGTGCATTATGGAGTATCCAAACACATACTAAGTCTGGATTCTTTTGTTATGAAAAGACTAACAAGAGGATGACAGAATACAAATCTTTTTCTTCCCCTTCAGGGGAACAAGAATTTAGTACGTGGCCCATTAATTTGCTGTGTTGTACCATCTCACAGCAAGAACTACCACCTGAATAGATTTATCCTTACTTATCTAATCTAAGATTTTAAGGAACAGGATTGTCATCTACTCAAGAAAATTCTTCCTTTGATTGATTCCTTTTGCCATATCAGCATCTTTTTTTAAACTCTGTAAGTATATAATATAATACTCTGTTTTCTAAGAACTGAAATCTAAATTAAATTTACAATGAAAATGTGCAATCCCTGTTTTACTGCATAACATTTAATTTTTATCATTTAATCTGCCCTGTCGGGCATGGTTTAAGTAGTTAAAAAGAAGTTTAAAAGAAAGCTAATTATGTCTATTTAAATATTTACATTACCTCAGATTCCTGTGAGAGAGAAGGAATTACTTGCGTCGTGGGCTGTGTTCTGGGTCTGTTTGTTAGGCAATAAACACGTTTAGAAATATAAAACAGTTGTGCTTCCTTCTGGCCTACATCCTCCACTCTTACTACCCTATGTGTTTCGCCACCTACGTTTACCCCTCCTCCCCACCAGTTGCCAGAACTTTCTGTTGTAAAGTGTGCCCCAATTGTTGACATACTCTATATTAGTTTGGCAATAAATATGTTTAGAAATAAAATGAGATTGCAGCTCACTCTTCTTCTAGCCTACATTCTCCACTCCTAGTCCCCAATATGTTTCCCCACCTAAACCTATCCTTACTCCTCACCACTTTCCAGAAATTTTTGTTGTAAAGTTTGACCTGATTATTGATCCACTGTATGTATTTTAAACAGCAACCTTAGAGATTTAGAAGAGGAATACAATGATCTTATAAGATCTGCTATTTTAGGCATAGGATAAGCAAAAATACCACAGAGTGGCCTAATGTAAGAATGGCCGGTGATGTTGTCCATTGCGACTCTCTTTTTGGTAGTGGTGAGACTTTTTGTTTAAAATAAGTGCAGTTAGCATTTAACTTACACCAAACAACACAAATGTCTGTCTTTGTGCTGGATGGGTGTTCCGTGTGGCCTGATTCTCCACTGCATTATTCCAGTTTTAAACCAGTGTAACTCTATAGATTTCAATTAAGGCATGTCGGTGTAAAACTGGAGTAATGCAGGGATCAATTAGATCTTGTGACTTCACCATCCTCATTTAAAACCATTAGGAATATAGATACCGCCATGCCACCAAATCAGACTAACAGTCCAGCTCACTTGGTATTCGGCCTCCAACAGTGACCAATACCAGATGTTTAAGTGGAGGACTTAAGACTCCGAAAATGGGCTTGTCAAAGAATGCATGGAGTGAGCGCTAAAATATTCCCATGTCAGAAGTTTCTCTCTAATTTAAGGCAGTTGTGGGTGCTCTGTGCACTGAAGGACGAGGGATGGTATCCCTTTTTAATTTAAAGGCTGAACTAAAGAACATCCCTGGATGCACAAACTGATCCACGCTCAGTGCAGTGGATGCTGAAATGTTGAAACATTTTTTTAAAAACGTCAAAGGCTTTTTTGTTTCTTTGTTTCATGCTGAAAATTAATAGCTCATGTGCTGCCAAGAATTCCCTCTCTCCGAGATAATACAAAAGGAATTCTGAAATGCATAGGTACCCTCACCTTGCCTTGTATTTTGAAAATCTAATGCTGTTAGCTGTATGAAGAAGCGCTTTTCTAAAAAGTATGTCTGTGTAGACCAGGGGTCGGCAACCTTTCAGAAGTGGTGTGCCAAGTCTTCATTTATTCATTCTGATTTAAGATTTTGCATGCCAGTAATACATTTTAACGTTTTAGAAGGTCTCTTTCTATAAGTCTATAAAATATAACTAAACTATTGTTGTATGTAAAGTAAATACGTTTTTTTAAATGTTTAAGAAGCTTCATTTAAAATTAAATTAAAATGCAGAGCCCCCCGGACTGGTGGCCAGGACCCAGGCAGTGTGAGTGCCACTGAAAATCAGCTTGCGTGCTGCCTTTGGCACGCGTGCCATAGGTTGCATACCCCTGGTGTAGACATATACCATAATAGGTACTTCTTTGGGGTTACATTTTAGCACACAGCTTTATCTTGTTATCTTCAACAGGACAGTATTTAGATGGAATGCGTTCATGCAGTCAGGGTGAGTATAATAAAATAAATAAACCCTTATGTAATGTTATTTCATGTTTGTTCTTTTCCTATTCAGGAAGTAGCACTTAGAAGAAAGGTGTGTTCTGCATCCCAGAAGCATGGACTTCCAAAGTGTTTGCAGGCAGGTGGGAATATTTTTAATAGAGCTGGAGGCTTGCTAGTGTACCCAGCTTATTTAATCTCTGCCCTCAATTCAAAGAGTTAGGAGCAGTCCCAGAAAAGGTAGGAAATTATTCAAAAAACTCTGTGCTTCTAGTATTTTATTCCACTGTAACTGATTGCTGAATTTGAACAAAGAGCTCCAACACCAAAATGTATGAAGATATGGGTTCTGCATAAACATACTGCATGATAGTTACAGATAAATAATTAGGACCCGTTTCTCCATTGCCCCAGTGTGACTCCATCAATTTCAGTGAGGTTATTCCATCATAAAGCTAGAAGGCGGCAGTGGAGAACTAGTGCCTAGTACAGGGGTGGGCAAATTTTTTGGCCAAGGGCCACATCTGGGAATAGAAATTGTATGGATGGCCATGAATGCTCATGAAATTGGGGTTGGGGTGTGGGAGGAGGTGAGGGTTCTGGTTGGGGATGCGGGCTCCAGGGTGGGCCAGAAATGAGGAGTTCAGGGTGCAGGAGGGGGCTTCAGGCTGGGCAGGGGGAGTAGGGTATGTGTGGGGGGGTGAGGGCTCCAGCTGGGAGGTGCAGGCTCTGGGGTGGGGTTGGGGATGAGAAGTTTGGGGTGAAGGAGGGTGCTTCAGGCTGGGATTGAGGGGTTTGGAGGGCAGAAGGGGGATCAGGGTTGGGGTAGGGCATTGGGGTGCAAAAAGAGGCTCAGGGGTGCAGGCTTCAGGCAGCACTTACCTCAGGCAGCTCCCGGAAGCAGTGGCCATGTCCCCACTCTGGCTCCCACACGGAGCCGTGGCCAGGCAGCTCTGTGCGCTGCCTCATCTGCAGGCATCGTCCCTGCAGCTCCCATTGGCCACAGTTCCCAGCCAATGGGAGCTGCGGGGGTGGCAATTGGGGCAGGGGCAGCATGCAGAACAGAGCCCCCTGGCTTCCCTTACATGTAGGAGCTGGAGCGGAGCCATGCTGCTGCTTCCAGGGGCAGCCTGGAGCGGCCCCCAACCCTGCTCCCCAGCTGGAGTGCCGGAGTAGGGAAAGCAGGGGCTCGAGGGCTGGCTTAAAATGGCTGGTGATCCGAATCTGGCCTGCAGCCGTAGTTTACCCACCTCTGCCCTAGTATGATGCTGGCTGAAAGTAAAATTATTACAAAGCAGATGGTTGTAAGAAAAATGCACTTTATTTCTTATAGTTCACACAATTGATTCTTGTACAATACTTGCCCATTGGCATGTTATCTGCAGAGGAAACATAACACTTGCAAGCGGTCTACAAACAAGAAAAAATGCCAGCAGAAATGTAAAGATTACAAAACATTTACATTCAAATGGTTTTATTGCATTGCTAGCCATGCCTATCTTAAGTCAGTATAATTCATGAGACTGTGGGCCACAGCCTCATCTGGTATAATTGGCCTAGCTCCATTGACGTCAGTGGGGGTGGTCCAATCTGCACCTACTGAAGATCTGGCCCTGCTTGTGTACTCTTTGTATGCCTGCCCAGGTAATTGTTTTATTCCTGAGATGCATTTCTCTATATCAAACTTGTTCTTCTGCTTTATAACATAAGAACATAAGAATGGCCCTGCTGGGTCAGATCAGAGGTCCATCTAGCCCAGTATCCTGTCTTCCAACAGTGGCCAGTGCCAGGTGCCCCAGAGGGAATGGACAGAATAGGTAATCATCAAGTGATCCATCCCCAGTTGCACATTCCCAGCTTCTGGCAAACTGTATAGTTGTGCAGTACTAAGAGTGCAAATTACAGTCATTTAGAAAGCAACCAGTGCATTTTTATTGTGCTTTTGAGAGTCGTAGCCCAATATTATCATTATCAAGTCCTCTAACCACATGAACAGAAGAGAAAAATTCTTAATAATTTGCATTATTTGTTGTTCCCCAAGCTAAAAGATTGACCAATAATACAGGAAAGTGAAGTAAAATTACCCAAGCTATTTAGACACTTGAGGCGATGTCTTTGTGGTACAGTCCTACTGCTGCAAGATCCTGTTTAGCAACAGAAATCTGAGTGGTTACGGGGAGCAGAATCTGCCAAAGAAGAGGATGGTCTTAGTTTTATTGTGCCTGATGAAGAAGAGGAAAGGGTGATCTGCTGCAAACTGAATAGCAGAAATGAGACTTCGTGATGTCATAGAAGCTGCACTGGCAGCTGCAGCCTCCGTGCCTTCTTCATTGATCTCCACAAAGCACTTGTGAAAAACATTTGACAAAACCAGATCATTTTTCTCAGACATCCCTCTGAAATCAGCTCGGTCCTGACTGAAGGCATCTCGCATCCCCATGCTGCTCAAAGTAGATTTGAGGTCATAACTCTCTTCCATTTTGATCCTGGGCAGATACACATCCACTTCAGTTTTCTCCAACATTTCTGAGCTGGTCCATCTGGATAATGTCTCATACGTCAAGTCTCTTTCTAGCTACAGTTAGTTAAAAAGAGAGAATCAAAAATTATGCAGTGAAAATGAAACTTCCTTAACGTTGATGTCCTTCACAATCCTGAATGGAGAAACTATGGAGATGGTTTTCAAATATAGTGAAGATCACTGAAAAGCTTCTGGCTTGTTTACAGGTGTCTTAACTGTAAAACAGGGTGTTTTCTTACAGCAGATTGGTGCAGTAACTGGAAGTTCGAACAGACTTTAAAGCCAGAAGGGACGATCACCTAGTCTGACGTCCTGCACATCAGGGGCCACAGAATCATACCCACCCTCTCCTGCAATAGATCCATAACCTCTGGCTGAGTTACTGAAGTCTTCAAACCTTGATTTAAAGCTACAGAGAATCCACCATTTACTTTAGTTCAAACCAGCAAGTGACACATGCCCCACGCTACAGAGGAAGGTGAAACCCCCCTGCGTCATTGCCAAGCTGACCTGGAGGAATATTCCCTCCTGACCCCACATAGTGAATACTTTCAGTGTTGAATATTTGTAGCGTAATAGCAGCAGAGTCCTGATTTACGTAATAGTAGCCCAGTTAATGTATTGTTGTATCTGTTGAGCCTCTGGCATTCTAGCTTATCCGCTTGCAATCTACCAGAAAAGTATGATTGTTAATTAATTACACATATGCTTAAGTCACTATTTGTTAGCGGAGTTGTTCTAAGTTATAGTTTTCCTTATTTAAAATATTTATTGTATGATAATACATTTGGAAATCTGGTCACCTAGTATTTTTTCAAGAGGGGAGCTGGAAAGGAACAATGAAGATGATGGCATTTC
The DNA here is from genome assembly GCF_016161935.1 of Mauremys reevesii. NCBI lineage: Eukaryota > Metazoa > Chordata > Testudines > Geoemydidae > Mauremys > Mauremys reevesii. The sequence goes on along the minus strand of NC_052624.1, from coordinate 168,391,726 downwards.
CATCATCCCTTCTTGGAACTGATCCAGCAGAGCTTCTCCCCTTGCAAAACTCCAGTTAAAGTTAATGGGAGTCTTGCCGGAGAAAGGGTACTGCCGGCTCTGGTGTCCTTACAGATTAGTGCTGGGAAACCTTCAAAGATGTAGATATTTGTTTAGTATGAAGTGTTCCCCTCTATCCTGGCTTTTTGTCAGGGGTTCTAGTAGTCTCTGGTTTTGCTTGGGCTGAAAGAACTGCCTTTCTTGGAGGATTTTGGGGCTTCTGCATCTAGGACTGGATGACAGCAAGAAGTGCAAAAAAGTATCGGGTTTATGAAAACCCTTTGTCATAGGTCAAAAAAGGCTCAGGTTCTCTGAGTGTTAGACAATGTTTTGGATCTGTCCTTATTTTTTCCTGAGCTAGATCTTTTCACCTGTTCTTAATACCAGAATGGAGTGTCACCTACTATCAGACAGCAGCCATATAATCATCTAGGATATAAAAACAATTGAATTCCCCGTATTAATATGATTAATTTCTTTACCATTTCTAGGCCAGTGGTGTCATCGCTGATGTCATCTGGTAGCAGTATGAGCATGCTGAGGTCATTATTGACATATGGGAGCTCAATAATGTGGGTGCGCATTGTTTGAATGTAGGTCCAATTAAATTTCCCTCTCTGGAACATCATCTGCACTGGCTTAGTTGTATCCTGCAACAAGGCAAAGGAGGACAAATGCCACTTTTAAAGGATCAGGCGAAAACAATATAGTTAAATATTAACATTAATTTTTCTTGCCTGTGTTACTTATAATGAGTTAGGTTACTAAAAAGTGATACTTCATAGAACCAATTTATTTGTCACTATTTATGCTGATACACCTCTACCCCACTATAACGCAGTCATGGGGAGCCAAAAAATCCCTACTGCGTTATAGCTGAACCCCCGTTATATCAGGGTAGGGGCAGCAGGGCTCTGGCGGTGATTTAAAGAGCTCTGGGCTCCAGCCGCTGCGGGGAGCCCCAGGCCCTTTAAATCGCCGGCGAGCCCCACTGCCACAGCCCCGGGGTAGGGGCGGAAGGGCTCCAGCGGTGTTTTAAAGAGCTCCAGGCTCCAGCCGCTGCGGGGAGCCCAGGCCCTTTAAATCGCCGGCGAGTCCCACTGCCACAGCCCCGGGGTAGTGGCAGCAGGGCTCCGGCGGTGTTTTAAAGGGCCCGGGGCTCCCCGCAGCAGTCAGAGCCCTGGACCCTTTAAAGCACCGCCAGAGCCCTGCTGCTACTGCGCTATATGCGAACCCGTGTTATATTGGGTTGCGTTATAGCAGGGTAGAGGTGTATTTCCACCTCTCAGTTTTGATACTGAGATTATGTCTGCACAGCAGTTTAAGCCCGGGTTTGAGCCCGGGCACAAGGCAACCTCTCTTTGTGTCCACACTCCAAATGTGCTAACCTACGGTTCAGACCTAGGGTTACAGGATCCTGCAGGGCTGGAGGGCACCAGCCAGTGTTAAACTGGGATCTAGTGTCTGAGCCCTATTGGTTTCCTGTGTGCACGCAGCCCTTGCTTGACTTGGGACCGAGAAGTCCTCCAGATATAGCCCAGAGTTCCCAGCGCAGAGAAGCAGACAGTCAAAGCAGTGGCTGGAAGTGCCATTATTGCCTGGCTGAGCCCATTCCCACTTCCTGCTCTAGCTACTCCTTGCTGCTGCGTGGAGCTTGCCCGGAGCAAGGAGCAAAGCTGACGGGCAGGAGCTGGCTCCTAGTCGCTGGGATATTGGGGGTCATCCCTCCCCATCAGCGCTTGGTCCCAATCTGCTCTCTGTCCCTTGCTACCAGCCCCCCCGTCTCCCTGGAGCTGCGTCTGCAGGGGCGCAGTGAGCACTGTGAGGGCGGTGACTGGAAGGTAGCTCCAAAACTTTCCTGCAGCCCCCTGGGGATCCCTGATCCCTGCCTCCCGGGATACAGTGGGTGCAGGGATAAGGGAGCCCACTGGGTGTTGGAGCACACTGCACCCAGGCCATGGGGATGCACTTTGCTACTCCATAGCCGGCAGCAGCCAGGCTGGGACGTGTGTTTTTCTTCAGGTACCTTCATTTTATGTCAAACTTTAAAAAAACAGACAAGAATAAATAAAAACCCAACCAAAGAAAAACACCTTCATTGAGCTTCTCATTTTAAAAATTAAGAATTGAAAAGTTTCATTTCAATAGTTTGACAGCCCTGGAGACCGATGTCCTAATTCTCTTCACTACAGGTGCACTTGGCTATTTTCCTGCCAATGTAACTCGGTCTAGAGCTGGAGAGCCCAATTCTGAGATTAGAAAAAAAGCCTTCTCAAACTGCAGTCATTCTACTGAGACAGCCACCAAAGGAGCTCATTATGCGGTTTATGTACTCCTGTGCGCCTTGTGAGCACCTGAGTCCCATCAGTAGCACCCTCATAGTGAGGAAACAGGGTGGGCAATAAGCTAGATTGTCAACATTGCAGGGTAGGGGGTACTAGGAACCTTAGGATATGTTTACTTTGACTCTGGTCTGTGCACTGCGGTGTGGATGCCAGAGCCCTAGGTTCAAGCACTGGTCAGAAAATTCTTAACCTATTGTTAAAATTCAATGTAGACGCTCAAGCCCAGAGTTCCCTAACACAGGTCAGCTGACTTGAGTCCCACTAACCCGAGGCTGACATTGCTGTGTAAACACAGCTTGAAAACAGACCTGAACCCTAAGTTTCACTTCTGTGTATTGTCAGTTCCTCTGTTGGTTGCACTGAGTGCACTGTGTAGGGTGACCAGACAGCAAATGTGAAAAATCAGGACATGAGGTGGGGGGGTAATAGGAGCCTATATAAGAAAAATACCCCAAAATTGGGACATCTGGTCACCCTAATGCTGTCTGAATTGCAGATACTTCAGGGGAATTCTTATGATTTAATTAAAACAACTCTGACACCGTGAGGATTTAGAGACTGGCAGGCTTTTGAAAATGGGGGGACAGGTCTCTCCCTAGCTTTTCTCTCTGTTCCAGCCCACCAGCATTTATAACATTTCATGGCTTAGTCACATACCTTGTTCACTCTGAAAGGTTGTTCCTTTGTAACTCCATCCTTAAATGTCTTTGCCCAGTTTCCTTTGAAGTAGAGGGCATTGACTAGCACCAGCTTGGTGAGTGAATCAACAGAGTTGACAGGCAATAGCGCCTGGATTTTACCTTTAGGAAATAGTGAGACAGTCATATATTTGTGCAGCTTTTCTGCTTGGAGTAAATGTAGGAACTGAGTTTTGGAATATGTGCTATTGAGACCATACTTGTAGGGCAGCTTCCTGTCTTAAAAGACTATTGTGAAATATCCTCAAACATTGGGCTGGGCTCTGTGGTCTCCTTCAGTGATTTTGCCCTACTCAGGCTTCCTCTTGCTAGTAATAACCCTGATAGATAGTCTTAAGCTACATTCCCCCCCTGGACAGAGAAAGAAGACTGAAGAAAAAAAGGAAGAGGTGGGGACATGTCAAAATAAAAAAAATCCAGTGTGGCCTCCAAGAGAGGAAACTAATTTTGCCTGAGGCTCATAGATACTACTGTGGTGAGTATGGCCTACACATGATAAAAGTACAGTATAAAGCTATAAGAGGCTCAGAGTTTATCCCTCTGGCTGCAGAACCTTACCCTAGTGCTGAAACTTCTTCACCCACTTTCTGTTTTTGGAGGAGAAAAGGCCTACAAACTCCTCTGTGGAGTTTCAGCAGAATGTACCCTTTCTGTCAGACTGTTCCATGACACCATTTATAACAGAAAATGAACCCCCTGAACACATTGAATGGAATCCCATCACAATGAAACACATTTTGCTATGTAAGTATTTGTATCAGGCCCAGCACTGTGGTATCTTATTGCCTTCAAACACATGAAGGTTAAATTGTTATCCTAAATATTTGTGCAAATGGAAAGCAGTAGTCACCAGTGTTTTTCCTTGGGGTGTGAGTAGTGTTATAACTGAAGGGGAATGTCATTTTGGATTTGGTGTTACTGAACTTTCATATGTAGTTATCTGCCTGCCTCCAACCGGGGCAGTGAGGCAGCGGCCATTTTGTGTTTCAGTTCAAATGCAGAGTGTAGCAGAATAAATCAATGTTTTCTCTCTCCCTTCATAAACAATTTAGGGTGGGAAAATACATGATGTTTCTTTGTAAATGGTAAAAGAACAGTCCCGAGCTCACCTTCAGTCTGGTGTTCAACATTGGAATTGATTTCTCTTCTTACTTCTTCTGCTGCTCCCATGAAATCAACAGCTCGTGGCTCTGTGTGGTAATATTTTTTAATCGATTGTAAATATTCCTTCAAGGCAAGAGAGAGAAGAGTCTTACATATTATTTAGCAATATATCTGTGCCAACTACTGCCAAATAAAAAGGGGAGTTCATGTTATGACACAGTGTACTAGGAGCATAAAACTCTGTCTTCAGAGAAGCAAAATGTTTTTAGTTATATTTGTTATCAATCATTTACTCATCTATGATTGTTCATGCTTAGATACAGTCCAGTCAGGAAAAGCAAATAAAAAGAATACTTGTAATTTTGATCTGAGTATCTACAAAGAGTCAGTGAGAAATAAATCTTAAAGGATAATAAACCATTTTGCAGATGTAATTAAAATATTTGCATTTAGGTCTTGTCTGGTTTGTTGTCATAGACCAATCATAAAGATGAGTTGTATCCCTATTACACAGATAGATGAACTGCTTCACTTACTTTATTGAAAAGTGATGATTTCTCTCCATATAACTGGTTGACACTTTTAAGCAGGTAATTTTTAATGGGTTGGTTAATTTCAGAGCTAAGTGCCTGAAACCTTGCGTGGATGTTGCTTGAGTTCTCCGGATTGGCCTTGAAAGAAGGAAGAAATATTTTGGTTATTTATCTGCGATTTCTAGGCAAGTGATTCTGAACGTCTAATATCATATATTGCACATAGCTCCACTGGTGACAGTTGCATGTAATCTCCTGTACAGTTACTCAAGTAATTTTTTGTGAACTGTGTGTTGATATGAATGAGGAGCACTAAACCTATCAATAAAATCTCCAGACAGTGGACACACCATAGACACTGTGTGAGCAAGAGGGAGCTCTGTAATACACTGAAATATAAAGTTAATATTAAAAAGCAAAGCACATGCACAGAGATAGTGATAGTACAGTGTCTGTACAATGCATGGAGACTTAGCTATATGATGCCCATTAGCATTTATGAAAGTCCCATAACCCAAAATTCCCATCTATCACATTGAAAGTTTGCCCCAAATGTGTAGAACATGTGATTCCAATATTGGCTGGTAGTGTTAGGAAACTGTTTGTATTGTTGCACATGAAGCAGGTAAAATTATGATGTCAACCTATTTAAGGAAGTTAAGCAGGAAGTCAGTAAATTTGGGCACAGTTTTGCAAGGTTCTTATTATCTATGGAAGTTAAGAATATATGAAGATAAGAATAGCCACCCTGGATCAGAGCAATGATCCATCTAGCCCAGGATCCTGTCTTCTGACAGTGGCCAGTGCCAGATGCTTCAGAAGGAATTAACAGAATATATTGAGTGGTCCATCCCCTGTCATCTAGTCCCAGCTTCTGGCAGTCAGAGGTTTAGTGACACCCAGAGCATGGGTTCGTGTCCCTGACCATCTTGGCTAATAGCCATTGATGGACCTATCCTCTATCCTCCATGAACTTATCTAATTATTTTTTGAACCCAGTTATATTTTTGGCCTTCACAACATCCCCTGGCAACAAGTTCCACAGGTTGACTGTGTGCTGTATAAAGAAGTGCTTCCTTATGTTTCTTTTAAACCTGCTGCCTAGTAATCTCATTGGGTAACTCCTGGATCTTGGGATCTGTGAAGGGGTAAATAACATTTCCTTATTCACTTTTTCCACACCATTCATGATTTTAAGGGCCTCTATCCTTCCCGCCCCCTACTCCCCGCCATCTCTTTTCCAAGACAAACTGTCCCTGTCTTTTTAATTTCCCCTTTTAGAGAAGCTGTTCCATACCCTTAAGCATTTTTGTTGCCATTCTCTGTGGCATTATCTCTGGCATTATGTAATTTCCTGTCTTATTATCTATCCCATTCCCATTGGTTTCTAACATTGTTTTTTCACTGTCTCTACACACCGAGCAGATGTTTTCAGAGAACTAGCCACAATGACACCAAGATCCCTTTCATGAATGTTAACAGCTAATTTAGACACTATAATTTTCTATGTACACCTGGGATTAGTTTTCTGATGTGCATTACTTTGCATTTCTCAACATTGAATTTCATCTGCCATTTTCTTGCTCAGTCACCCAGTTTTGTGAGATCCTTTGCAGTTGGCTTTGAACTCTATTATCTTGAATCATTTTGTATTGTCTGCAAACTCACTGTTTACCCCTTTTCCCCCCCAGATAATTTGTAAATATGTTGGACAGCACTGGTCCCAGTACAGATACTCAGGTAACCCTGCTATTTCCCTCTCTCCACTGTGAAAAATGACCATTTATTCCTATCCTTCATTTCCTGCCTTTTTAACCAGTTACTGTTTTATGAGAGAACCTTCCCTCTTATCCCACGGCTGCTTACTTTGCTTAAGAGCCTTTGCTGAACAACCTTGTCAAAGGCCTTCTGAGAGTCCAAGTATACTGTCCAAGTATACTATATCCACTGGATCGCCCTTATCCACATGTTGTTGACCCCCTCAAAGAATTCTAATAGATTGGTGAAGCATGATATCCTTTTACAAAAGCTGTGTTGACTCTTCCCACATATTGTGTCTGATCATTCTGTTTTTTACTATAATTTCAACCAATTTGCCTGGTACTGAAGTTAGGTTTACCAGTCTGTAATTGCCAGGATCACCTCTGGAGTAGGGTGACCAGATGTTAAGGGGAAAATATTGGGACCGCCACAGGGGGGGCATTTTTTTTCTTCTTCACATCACCTGTCCGGGAATTCGATGGCAAATCAGTGGAGAGTCCTTCAGTCGCGGACGGTCTTTGGCAGTAATTCGGTGGCAGGTAATAAACCTTGCCGCCAAAGACAGAAGCACCCGCTGCTGAAATACCGCCGAAGACCGTCCGCGACTGAAGGACTCTCCGCCGAATTGCCACCGAAGACCAGGAAACAAAATATCGGGACAACAGGATGCAGGACAAACTCCTCAAAATCAGGACGTCTGGTCACCCTACCTCTGGAGTCTTTTTAAAAAATGCTGTTGAGAGAAAAGTACAGGAAATACACTCCCTTAAATTTGCTATAGAAAATAAATTAGAGAAATAAAGATTGTATCAGTGTTCAAAAACTGCAGGGTGGCTCAGAATTTGGAATCATAGTACATTCATATCTTACAAGCATATGACAGTGAAGGATTTATGAAACAATTTGAAATTTCTAAACAGACAGAAAGTTCCCTGCAGCACTTCCATAATCTCAAAATGATGATATCCTGTTGCAAACGGTATGAGCTCTGATTGCTAACAGAGAGGAAGCAGTTAGATCTAGACACTGGGCTTTATGCCAGTCTGTATGGTGAGCTCCTACTGGCAGAAAGTAAACCCCTTCTCCACCAGTGGGGTCTTTGGCTTGTCAGCAGAGCCCCAAAGGTGGGTGGAGTTGGCCAGGAAGAGTTTGGCTGTCAAATGCGCTGATTAATTAACACTCTTGACCATCATCCGCTGTCAGGTCTTCTGTATAGCCAGCCACACTTTAAAGGTGCTGAACTGTAGGGTAGGGAGTTAGTGAAAAGACCATCTCTCCTCTACCATGAGGGAATCCTACCAGCGATGCACCAGTGGTGGAGAGGATTGTGATTTGCTCTCCCTTGCACCAAAAATGATGAATCAAGCACATTCCATCTAACACTATAATGACCGATAAAGGACTTTTCAGGGTGCCATAGAAATATTCTCTGACATGATTGTTATGCCCATTTACACCCAGCACAATAATTTTATCTATATCAGAACATTTCAGCACAGCAGTGTATTTCCTTGGCATTGTCATGGGGAAAATCCCTCCCTCTCAAAATCTCACATGCATGTCTCTTGTATGAGCCAATAATATCTTAATTTCACCCAGCACTGCATTTACATGTGTGAGAGCAGCCTTGATGCTGTTGTAAGCAGGGATCATGTCTTTAAGAGTGCAGAGCACACTCTAATATTCAATAGCTAGAAATTTAACAATAATAAAAAAGGGAAAACCCACAAATTTAAAAAAGAGAAAGGCAAAGAAACACAGAGAATGGTCACAACTCTGCGGAGTACCTCAAATGAGGAAATGCAAGTCACACCCTTTGCAATTTACATAAAAGGGAAGGATGTCTCTCTTGTTGTATCAGGGACAATATTACAGGAGGAAACCTCTCAGCATACCATACTCATTCATTGTGTACATTTAACAGGAGAAAGGCAAACCAAAGTGAATTCAAACATGGAAGGAAAGGCAGTCTAAAAAAGAAGGGAACATGCCTATAACTTGGACACCTTAGACATTTATTTTGGTGAGCTACCTTTTTAACACTGATACACGGATTTGATAGAAGCTCCTCCATTTTGGAATAGGCTCGTCGTGGTTTTATGGTTGTGATGTCAACTCCAGCTCCTCCAACTTTGTTAAAGTGAAGCACCTACAATGAGAATTGCAAACAGAATAGATGCAGTGAGAGATAGATCACTTGATATGTAAGAACTTATGGTTAAAGCAGAAGACTTGGGGTCAGGAGACCTGGATCTCGGTTCTGTTCTTGCCTCTGCCCCAACTTACTGTGTGGTCTTAGGCTAGTCACTTAGAGTACGGCTAGACAGCAGTTAAACACCTGTGGCTGGCGGGGTCAGCTCACTTGGGCTTCCACAGCTTGGGCTGCAGGACTGTAAAATTATGGTGTAGACATTGGGGCTTGGGCTGGAGCCTGAGCTCTGGGAGGGTCCCTGTGAGGGGGCTCCAGTCCGAGCTTGAAGGAGTCTTTTATTCCAGTTTCTGCCTGACTTAATAGTGTGTGGAACACTACCTTTGGCTCTCCTATTAGTATCTTGTAAACACCAAAACCTACCAATTTTCTAGAAACGAGAAGTATAGCTGCACCATCCAAAATATGTAACAACAAGCTAGCATGTGTGTGGGTCAGTAAAACGCTATGCAGCATTGGGGGTGGGGAGGGGGGGAGAGCCAGCTCTTGTAATAATTGGGCCTCCCAAATTATCCTAATTGTGAGCTCAACTGTGAAAAGTGAGTGAGAGCTCATAAAGTGTCACAATACCCTATAACAATAGATATTGATAGGAAAAGTTGCAAAAGGGAGACAGACTGAATTACTCTCAACAAAAAGGCCCATGTCTGCAACTCAAGGACTGTGTTAAGATCTTGCTTCAAAAAAAAAAAAGAAAAGATGGGTGGATCAAAAGTGGAAAGCTGCTGGCATGATATTAGGCTAACCACAAACACAATAATGAGGGATGGGGCATAGACAGCTCATGATGATGATGACTGTGGGGGGGGGGGGCAGCTCCATGCTGCCAGCTCTGGGAAGACAGAGACATGGAAGGACAGGGAGGCAGAGCTGGAGTCCTGTCCTCCCCACATTACGTTTCCAGTTCATTCGGCCCCTGTCTCCAGCAGCTGGGCCCAGGCAGGAGGGGAGTTGGGGGGGGGGCCTCATGAGAAGTGGCTCCAATCCCTCAGCTCCCTGCCTGGCCCGAGCATTTACGGGGAGGGGCCGAATGAGCTGGAAGTGCCCAGGGAGAGGTACAGCAAGAGAAGGACAGAGCTGCCCTCCCTTGGCAGCAGGCCGAACAGAGCAAGCCCTGCACGGGCAGCTTGGCACTCACTGAAATCAGGGTGTGTGGGGGGCAGCAATTGCCTCTGCATGCCCCCGACTCCCGCTATGCTTCACCTATGGGATGGGGTAGTCCACCCTTCACTCCCTCTTGGGGTTCTTTAAAGAAAAGAGCCTTTGGGACTGGGAGGGGAAGGCAGATGGATGTGATTGGCGACTGACTGAAAGACAAGAGAAGGGGAAAAAGTGAATGTCACCATCACAGCTGCCACCCCTCTGTCTCCTGGGACCCCAGGATCTAGCATGGCACCATTGTGCCTTTTTCTTCCTAATCCCAAGAGATGTCCTGACCAGACTGGGCCAAGAAAGAGGGACCCAAGTGACCTCACCACCTCCACCCGCTCCAGCTGAATCCCAAACACCACCTAAGATGTAAGACTGCCTCTTTCTCACCCCCCATCCCACTCACACTCTTTTTGTGTCCTTTTCCTTCTCCACCTTATTTCTGTTCTGGCCAGTCAGGACGGTATGTTTAGCAACAATGCTGTAAGCCGGAGGCCAGAAAGGCAGCTAAAAGCAATGCCCAAAACAGCCTGATACTTGTACAAATTTTCCTGATTTCCGAGTGGCTGACAAGATCATGTGCTGTGCCTGTGTTTTTCCAGCAGTGAGGTTTCAAGTGAGAGTCAAAGCCAGAGACAGAAGCTGCATTTTCTATCTTTGATGTTCTTTTCTTTTCCCTTTTCTGTGTGTTTGTCTTGTTTTGTCTTTTAGGAAAGAGGCTTAAACTTTAACAACAACAGCAACAATGACAGCTCCAGCCCATCTCAGCAAACTTCTTCTCTTTTCCCCAGACAGACAGTTAGGGCATGTCTCCTGTCAATTTAGGCACTTACTGGAATGAGAAGATTAAGGGAATGTGACCAAATAACGGATCCTGTTGACCCAGCATGGTGTAGACACTGCTGTAAGTCGACCTAAGGTACGTCAACTCCAGCTACGTTATTCACATATCTGGAGTTGCGTAACTTAGGTCAACTTACCTCCTCTCCTCCGTGCCCCCCCCCACCCCCATAGTGTAGACAACGCCTTAGTGTCATCTTTAACACCATCTAAAAGGCTGTCAGACTAGGGGAGGTTCTGTCTTCAGCTAAAGGGAAAGAGAACAAGGGATGCTGTTAAAAGCCTTTTTAAACATATTAACTATTGTTTCTTTTTTTCTGTATCTTTAATAAAAGATGTAAAGGATTTTTAGTGATGTGTTTGCCCTGGTACCAGGCTGGCTGTGGTTTCTGTATACCAACCTCCAAAACTTGTTTTAAATTGTTTGATGTTGGACAGCGACAGAATCATGTTAACAAATTTGGCTCTTTCGGCCTCTATATTCCATCTAAATTAATACAGGAGTCCCTCATCCACATCAGTAAGCACCAGTTGTTGTACAACACATGTTACTCAATAGTAGTGGCATTTCTCAAAAGCTGACATTCTCTGTAGTCCCAACTCACCTTTGCCATCTGATCTGCAGTGTTGCCTTTGGCTCCAAGGTACACAGTGGCCAGGGTAGTTGAAATACTCCAAGGGGAAAGCAAGATATTTGTGTTGGTTTGTGTCTTACACTCATGTTTGAAAAGGTCGAGGGCAAAACCAGTGTTTGCCACACTCAGAGCTTCCATTATTTGAAACCTGGAAAGCGAGAGAAAAGAAAATACATCTCTAGCTGGCAGCTCATTGCATAATGCTGGTGATTGCTGCCCAACCCTATTTCCTACTGAAGAAATTAAAGTGGTTTGAAAGTTTCTGAGGTGCAGCTACCCTGAGAGCTAAGCTTTTCAGTGCAGGCAGCTAAATAGTCATTTGGACCTTAGTATGTGCTACGTGTCTGTGTTAAAACACATTTCCCTCACTTTAGTTATTTCATAGAGACCCTTCTACAGTATGTGTTAAGCCTTTTCTTTTCAAAAGGCCTCTGATAGAGGATATTGATTCTACTTATAGATCTGACCCAAAGATATCTTGTGGCAATAAGTTCTGCTGGCTTTTTATGCATTTGTGTATAGTATTTTGTTTTGAACTGAAGGAAGCTCTGGAAGTTGAAGGAACACATTTCACCCTCTCAGGAGTCTATGGGCTGCTCACTTCAACCATCTGCTATCTGTTATTCCTGCTGTCTGATTGGCCATCTAAGTTGCATGTAATTTTCTATTCCTTGATTACACAGTGTATAGTGAAATAGGTAGATGCACACATAACTCCTTTTTTTATAACAGACGAAAGAACGAGAACTTAATGGAACTGAATGGTAATAAATTTAAAGTAATAAAGGAAAAATCTTTACACAATGCACAAATTTACCCATGGAGTTCATTACCACAAGTATCATTGAGTCATCAAGAACTTAGTAGGATTCAAGAGAGAATTAGATGGTTATATGACTAATGAGAACATTAAATAGTTACTTTAGCTACGATAAAAATATTATAAGGTTTAACCCCTCATGGTTCATTGCATATGCCTGCAACTAACTGGGTTAGGAAGAAGCTTCCTCTATTGCAGGTTATTCCATAGTTGGCCACCGTGGGACTTATTGCACCTTCCTCTGCAGCATCTGGAATTAGCCACAGCTAGAGACTGGATACTTGACTAAATGAACCCCTGATGCAATTGTCTGTGGCAATTCCAATGTTCCTGTTTGTGCAAACAAAAGCCCTTTGACTTGGATATTTGTAAAGAGTGAATAAATCAGAAACAAACATGGTCAAATTGATCAACCATTCAGAATGTTTCTGAACACTTTGCTATATTCAGTGAGCTAGACTGCCAACTACTATATGTCAAATACCATGTATTCCTTTCTTGCCTTTCAAAAATCTCCTGAAATCCTATCCCTTCTGTGAAACAGTCCAGCTGTAACAATCTGTAGTCACTCTGACTTATTCAGTATTTTATTTTTCTGCATGGTACTCATACATGTTATTAGACATCCAGCTCTTCAGGGCAAGGATTCTTTTGGGGGGGCGGGGGGAGGAGGTAGTTTACAAATATACACACAATTATTATTTATTATTTGTACTTTTTGAAGCCCCAGATATGAATCAGGGACCCCACTGAGGTAGATACCGCACAAATGTTGAACAAGACAGTCTATGCCCCAGGCAGCTTATAATCTAGGTTTTTTGATGTAAATAATAACACTAGAATACAGTAATTTTAATATATACACAGGTCCGTACTCTGCCCTGATTAACACATCATCCAGTGGAGTTGCATAAAATATAAGTAGGCTTGGAAGGATTAGATTTTTATCAGTAAACATCAATTTCACTGTACACACAAACTGATGAAAAAATATTTCCATCAATCATAATCAAAATTACACATATTAAAAGTAAGAAAAATGCTTCTTGGGAACATATAAGTGATTTATACTTTTGAATTAGGCTTGGTACAAATGAACTACAAAAAGAATAATAAAAATAGGTATGGTTTGTTGATTTAAGAATATTTACTTTGTATATTTTGATGTTGACAGCTTGTGTTTTTAACATAACATTTGAGTCTCAACATCTACTGTCAGGAAACACACACACCAATTTCACCCAACAGGGATAATTTAAATCCATGCAAATCTAAAAAATACTGAAAAATAGACACTGATATTATCTAGCAAAATTTAAAAAACAAGACAAATTCTGCCAAGTCTAAAGGCAAGTCACAATAGAATTTGATCTTCTTGTGTATTTTTCTGTAAGAGATAAAATTAAAGTTAACTTACTCTTCTAGACAGTGTCTGCTATCTCGTTAAAATATGTTTCTTATTACACTGCTTCCATCCAGAGCCCCTCCATGTATACTTTCTATGCATTTACAAACACCACAGTATATCAATGAGAATTAAAATGTGGAATCTATTGAAGTAATTTTACAATACCTTGTTTTGCTCAAGGATGAAGTCTGGCACTCGATGTATTTCTTGGGTTTGTTACAATTCACACACATGGTAGGCTGAATATATAGTGTTTCTTTCACCCCTCCCACAGAAAGATTTCCAGTGACTCAGAATGTTGCAGTTTAGTTTTGCTGAAAGGAAGTATCTCTATGGAAGCACTGAGCCATCCCATAAGAGCTGGATGTAAAGGGATGGTGGGAATGATCTCATGTACAGGACTGGCTGCCACATTGTTACTACAGGCATTTCATGGGAACAGGCTAGTAATGACATGAACCAGCACTACTCGAAACAACTTTTGCTTTGTAATGTGTCGATTTCCACATAATACAATATCTGATCACTTTCTCCCATGAGGTCATCAGTTAATAACCTGCAAGGGAGGGAGATGAAGAAAGGCCTTGTGCCCTTTTTACTGCTCCATAATGTGTGAAAAATACATGGGAGGGTGCTTGTCACAGGGTTCAGGGGAATATATATTTAGATTATAAAATATTTGCTTTTTCGTATTAGATACTCAGGTTTTGTCTACCTATTGCAGGAGTAGAACTTGTGAAATTATAAAATCCCAAGAGAGACAAGGAACAGAGGGTTGCTGAACAGACAAGGATTTTTCACCTGACTACCCCTTGTGATTTAAATAGAACAGTTCTTTCTGAGACAAGGGACCTTGCTGGCTAACCCTGTGAGTTGTGCTAATTTGCTTCATCGCTTTAGAAGTCCATGCAACTTTAACTAACAAAAAGATGGTGACATCTTTCCCCAAGCTCATTCCAGAGAAAGTGTGAGGCTATCTCACACTGCGCCACTGCAAAGCGTCTGGTGAAGACACTTTATGCTGCCAGGAAAGAGCTCTCCTGTCGGCATAAAAAACCCCACCCCCACGAGCAGCAGAAGCTGTGTCAGTGGGACAAGCTCTCCCACTTCATAGTGCTGTGCCCATAAGCACTTATATCCCCATTCATTGGGTGAATGACAGATGTACTGGGCCAGTTTTTTCTGTAATCAGTGGTGTTACAGTGAGGATGTTACAGCTTGGGAAATGGTTGTGATGCACTGTACACACACGTGCAGTATAAGGTGAAATTAAAGACTTCTGTGGTTATTCAATATAATTTCTAAGTAGCCCAATATTTTTAAAGCTGTCTTCTCTTAAATCCTATTTTCCTGTGACATGTAATCTACGAGAAGTGCATCTATGTTACACACAAAATTCTGTTCAAGTAAAAGGACAATATATATTAAATCATTGTGATGGGATGAGAGATAACAATAAAAAATATATATACGCACATTCTTCCATGTACTGAGGTTCTCCAAGGAAAACACAAAAGCGAGTAGGAAGCAGTGCTGGTGATTTGGTAATTGTGGAACTCTTCCCTCTAAATTCATGCTAAATTAAGGCGCCAGCGTGTTGTTAGAAGACATTGTGTTGGGGGAGGTGCTGCCTTTCTGAAGGGATGTAAATGTGAGGGATTGTCCGTTGTGGTCATCCAAGCTTCCATTGCACTCTGTGCAGGACTAATATTGACCATTACAGTGACCTGGTAAATTTCCACTTGTGTAATGGCATTCTGCCTACCTCTCTTCCTCCTGCAATTAATTCAATCTTTTTCTTCACTTATTTTTCTACACTGTTCAGTGTTTCTCTCTCTAATTAAAGAAATACAAGTTTCTTTCCAAAATCAAGGCAACAATGCATCTTCTATTGTAAGTATTCTTCTCTTGCTCCCCCTCAAGTCTTGTTCAACTCTTTCAGACTGCTCAGGGGCTGAAACTTTCCATGGCTGGTTTCTGCCAACAAGTGACTTAGTTTTGGAAATTTTTGCCAAAATCTGTACAGTTGTTCATGACTCCTATTTGTTTACAAACACATTTATTCCAGTGAGAAATCTTGTTCATGCAGAACTCTCAGAGTAAAATTATTTGGCTCAAATTTGGTTCAAATTTGATGTGTTTTGTAGATTTCTGTTAGATCTAAAGAACAACCCATGTTAGAAAGAAATGGATGTTGAGTAGTCTTGATGTATCAAAAGTTTCTCCATGCTGATGAAGCATGATTTCTTTGCTCAGTGGAAATCTTCAAAACTGGCAATATTTATATGCAGGGGATTCTTCTGTTCAGTTTTTTGCTTATTCAAAAGCACAATCTAAATTTACTTCTAAATACTTTTTGGGAGGCTGCAATTCATATATAAACTGTATTACTTTGCTAGCTATACACACCTTTAGATTTTGTATTCACAAAAATGCAGTCCCAGTGATGATGCAGACATCAGCAAGCAGTCTTGAAATTTTCCAGTTGACTTGTAATGCTAAAACTATGAGGGGGAACCTGGGTTTCTCTGTAACAAAGCATAGTAACACTGAAACACACTGTGATTAATGATAGGTTTACAGGTAATAGTCATGTATAAAAACATCACTGAGATTCTTTTGATGTCACAGGGTGTGACTTTGTGGCAGCTGCCTTACTGCTGAATCAGAAAATTCTCTGCTTCATGTTACATTATTTTAACTGGTGCTAAGATCTTTTTTCTATCCCCTTTTTTTCCTGGAAGAGAACACCAAACAGAAACCAGTTATAAAAATGTAGCTTAGTATCAATGCACTGATGTGTTGAGAAGGGCTATCTGGGGGCCTCTTGTTAAAATTTTTGCCTTTTTTTTTTTAATTTCTGAAAACCAATTGATTTTGCCTTTTTGAATGAACTAAATTGCATCAAATGGCTGGTATTTTCCAAATTTCACAGAGAAAGAATACCTCCCACCCCTGGCTTCCCTACATTGTCTTTACCCCCTGCCCTGCTCCTTCAAATTGTGCCCCCTCCTTCATCGTGCTATGATTTCACTATATCTTTCTAGGACAGAGTGTATACAATTCTAGCACACATTATTTAATGTGTTCTTACCAAGTGGTCTCCTTCTCTGTTTATGGTTATTAGAAAGCACAGCTGTGTTATATGGGGAGAAATTAAATAGTGTAGAGGCTGAAATAGCAGCACAGTACAGAGGAGGTGCAGGTCTTCTTGAGAGGTGGCTTCTTGCCCTGTGTCACACTGACATTGTTGTGTTCAGTACAGCGGCTCCAGCAGGGGCTGGGCATTCAAATATGGAACTTACTCCCCTTTCTCTCTCCTCTTTCCCTCCACCTCCCTCCATTCTTTGTTAAAAATAACCCACATCTGTTTACACTTCCGAACAGACCCATATCTTCATAGAAATGTACAATGATGGAACACACTTATTTTCCCTTTTCCACACCTGACAAATATTCAAAGGAGCTTGTGACAGGTTCCCACCCATTTCGGGGTGCCACCTGGGACTGGGGTACCACTGCGCCCATCTGACCCACCAGCCTGGGCTCCCCTCTTACACTGTGCTACTGTGATAAGCTGGCAAGCTCTCCAAGCTTGCTCTTTCACCAGCATACACACAGATAGGAACAAACCCAGCTGCAGTTTCACAGACAGATGCTGAGATCAGCTCCGCATAGGAAGGCTCAGTTAAGGCATCTCCCAGTTGCTAAGGCACACCCTCCCCTCTGGAGTGTAAACCCAAAATTATACTGTCTTGTGCTGCACAGGGAACTGTACAGGATAAGCTCATAAAATTTGCCCCCTCCCTCAATGTGGAGAGAGACATCCAACAACTTTCTGCCCCAAGCTATAATTTCCACACACTGGTTTTAGACAAAACAAAAACAAGTTTATTAACCACCAAAGATAGATTTTAAGTGATTATAAGTGATAGCAAACAGAACAAAAGATTACCATAGTAAGTAAACAAACAAAACTGCAAACTCAGCTTAACACACTAGATACGTAGGATATGAATTAACAAATTTTCACCCTGAGTGATAAGCAGGCTGGCAGATTCTTAAGACACAACCTGCTGTGGCTTTCCCAGGTTTTCATACACAGGCTAAAAATCACTCTAGCCTGGGACTATCACTTCCCACAGTTCAGTCCTTGCCCCTCAGGTGTTCCAGGTGTGCTGTTGTTTGTTTGGCCTGTTTACTGTTGAACCTGAAAGGCTGCTTGAGGGTGTTTTCAACCTCACAACATGTTTCAGTAACACATACATAGCCAAACTTCCTAACTTCATATATAATAGCACATACATACAAATCAATGAGCTACTACGGGGGAAATCATCACTTTTTTTAATGATACTACATACTTTGTACAAAACACACACAAATTACATTTTTGGACTATCGAAGAGGACTGAGTTAGGGTGCCAGAATCTGGCCCATAGGGCCCAATTGTCTATGGAGGACCCAATTTTGCAAACCTATTGCATGCAAAGTAGTATATATATTGTGAGTAATGTAATTTTGTAAAGCAGGAAAAAGAACTAGCTGATTTTTGAGAGTTATATAGAAATTTGAAAAAAGAAATCCTCCTCTCAAATTGAAATTTTTAATCTTTAGAAAAAAAAAAAATGAATCAAAATTTCCTTTGAGAGACTAAGCTAATGGAAAACCCTGACTGGTTGAGACAAGACAGAAGAGAGAGAGAAAAAAGACAGACAGACAACTGGTGAATTTGCCTGCATTTCTAGCCAAGATAATTGGGTGGGGGCAGGTTTTCTTGCTTCCTATATTTTGATTCTCCCACAAACCACCTCTTACAATATCTATCAATAATAATAATGCCTCTTTTTTTTCTTTTTTTTTCACTGGAGTCTACTGTGAATGCCAGTAAATGCAAAAAAAAACTGAAAAAAAAAAAAAAAGCAGTTTTCTAGTCAGATAGTTGGCACATAGGAATGAGGAATGTTCAAATAATAATGCTTCGTTATTTGTTCATGCATATTTTCCTTGTTTGTTCCCTCTCCCTCCTCCCTTCCTCCCTACACACTTTGCTATTGTGTGTGCTTGTGCTCCCTTCCTCCCTTCCCTTTATCAAAATAAAAAAAAAATAAAGCCATTGAGTAAAGTAACATGGACTGAAGGACTCTGAATATTTTGTGATATTTAGACACACATCTTGGGCACTTGGTCTGTGGGGTCCAGTCCCACACACCCACTCAAAAAAAGCCTGTCCTAACCTGCATTTAAGTTCTAGTTTATAGAATTATTTATGATTTTATCATCTATTTATCATATATAGGAGCAAGAGATCCATCCAGAGGAAGAAATCAGTAGAAACAGTCAGGATCATCTACAGTCAGTGCACTTCTGATGATGATGACCAAATAACCCACAGATGCAAGGGGAGAGGATGGTATCCAGGGCCAGTTTGCTGAGGGCTCCAACATGGAAATTAGATTTAATCAAGAACATTAAGAACTCCGCAAATGTCATGTTTAACTGACTGGGTGAGTTTAAAAATATAAAAGTACCCTATTGACTCCAAGTTAGACAAACTATTAAAAAAGTTGAAGTGACTGAGCAAAGAATTAGCCATGTAGAAGCTCAAGAGATGTGTAAAGAAATGGCTGATGTCAGGAGAGGTGGATGTGAGGATAAAATGGGGGTTCTGGACAACAGAAGATAGAATCTGAAAATAACTAACATACAGAGGTAAGTGTTGAATTGGGAAGAGCTTGCAGAACCCATTGTGTTGAACCAAAAGAAAATGAGCCACCCAGAGCTCCAAAAACCAGATTCCTGATATTTCAGAGAAAATAGCTTGTCCAGCAAGAACCTAGAAAAAATGAGAAACTGCAATAACAATGATACACAAGTCTTTGAAAATTCTCAACTCAATCTGGAAACATGGAGAGAACACCAAGTAATTTTTAAGAATGGTCTTGACACTGCCATGTGGTACCACCCTAACTCACGCAAAGTAATACCTTTCTAAGGGCTGGTCCACACTAAGAAGCGGGGTCGAACTAGGGTGATCAAATTCAGCAGCGTGGAAATAGCGGCTGAATTTAGTACCTTTTTCGAGCTACTCACCCTTCCAGTGGCTCCAAGGAATCAAGTCCCGTGGCCAAGGTTGACTCCGCCGCGTTTGCAGTGGTGGTGGTGTACCGAGCTTCGCGCGCGGAGTCGAAGTCGAAACTATCGCATTAGAGATTATAGTTCGAACTCCTCGAAGTCGAAAACACGCGCACACGCGCTGGGGTAAGTGTAGACTAGCCCTAATAGAGTAAGGCCTCCTGCAAACACCTGAACGCATGCTTAACTTCATGCAGGTGAGTAGTCCCTTTGAATTTAATTGGACTGTTCATGTGTGTAAAATTAAAGACATATATAAGTGTTTCCAGGATGAGAGTTTTTACAGGGCCAGAATCTGTCCCAAATCTAAAACTTTTCCAAAGGTGTGAATATTAGAGAATATGGGATAGAAAATGCACATTGACAATTTGTCAGTTGTTGTTCAGATAAAGATGGACACAGTGTAAATGCTTGTTCAGCTAGTGAAGACTACAAACCAATCCTTACAATAAAATCCTCTTTCTAGTCATGCCTGTGTGTCAAGTCAATGAAATCAGGGTGTGGAGGTTGTTTCTACATTTATTTACTTTTTTTGCTGAGATGTATTTCTCAAATGAAGCCTGTTTTTACTGCTTAGAATAGGGGCAGGCAAACTATTTGGCCTGAGGGCTGCATTGGGTTTTGGAAATTGTATGGAGAGCCGGTTAGGGGAGCAGGGCTTGGCCCGGCCCCCACCCCCATCCACTCCCTCTGCTTCTGCCCCATCCAATCCCCCCGTTCCCTGTTCCCTGACGGCCCTGTGGGACCCCTGCCCCACCCCACCCCACTCTCCGAACCCTGACCCCCCCACCCCTGACTGCCCTGTGCCGCCCCATCCAACCCCTCCTCTCCTTCCTGATGGCCCCCCTGGGACCCCTGCCCTATCCAGCCACCCCTTCTCCCTGACAGCCCCCAGAACCCCTGCCCCTGACTGTCCCCTGCCACCCCATCCAACCCCCCCAGAACCCCTGCCCCCATTCAACCCCCCTGTCCCTCACCCTCTGACCGCCCTGACCCCTATCCACACTCCCAGGGGCATGCCTGGGACCTGCTGCAGCATGCCCACACTCCCAACCCCTGACCACCACCCCAAACTCCCCTGCTCTCTATCCAACCCAGGGGCAGCTCTAGACATTTCACCACCCCAAGCACGGCGGCATGCCACGGGGGGTGCTCTGCCGGTCGCCAGTCCTGTGGCTAGGGTGGACCTCCCAAAGGCGTGCCTGCGGAGGGTCCTCTGGTCCCGCAGCTCCACCAAAGCCGCGGGACCAGCAGACCCTCTGCAGGCACGCCTGCGGGAGGTCCACCGAAGTCACGGGACCAGCAGACCCTCCGCAGGCATGCCACCAAAGGCTGCCTGCCTGCCGCTCTCCTGGCAACTGGCAGAGCGCCCCCTGCAGCATGCCGCCTCAAGCATGCGCTTGGTGTGCTGGGCCCTGGAGCTGCCCCTGATCCAACCCCCCCTCCTCTCTGCTCCCTGCCCCCTTACCGTGCTGCTTGGAGCACTGGTGGCTGGCAGCGCTACCCGGCTGGCTGCCCGGCTGGAGCCAGCTATGCACTGCACAGCACAGAGCACTGGGTCAGGCTGGGCTCCGTAGCTGCCCTGCCCCAGGAGCTCGCCGCCCAGAGCATTGCGCCAACGGCAGGGCAAGCTGAGGCTGTGGGGGAGGGGGAACGTTGGGGGAGGGGCTGGGGGCTAGCCTCCCGGGCCAGGAGCTCAGAGGCCAGGCAGGAGGGTCCCGCGGGCCGGATGTGGTCCACGGGCCGTAGTTTGCCCACCTCTGGCTTAGAACAGCTACAAAAGTCTAAAATGATGCAGTTTAGAGCATCATTGGAAGAAAAAATTGGTACATTCCTGCCGAGAGTTTAAGTTGAAATTCACTTACCATTATCAGGTCCACACAGATTACTGTAGGGACAGTCACACTTTTTTATCTTTAAATGTATTGTGGTCACTTGCACTGTTTCCTATTCCTGATTCTACAACTGACCAAGATACAGGAAAGTGAAGAAAAAGTACCCAAAATGTTTAGACACTCAAGAAAATGTGGTACATTCCTGCTTCTGCAAGATCCTATTAGGTAACAGCAAGTTACACTTCTTAAGGGGCACAGAGTCTGCTTAAGCAGGGGTTCTCAACCTTTTTCTCTCTGAGGCCCCCCTCAACATGCTATAAAAATACCAGGGCCCAACAGGGTTGGGGGGGAGGGGCAGGCTTGGGGCAGGGGCCTTGGGCATAGTTTGACTTCTATTGGTGGGGGCGGAGGGCAGGAGCCAGCAGGGTTAGAGCCACCTCTGCACGGAAGGGCCAGGGAGGGAGTGCCAGCTCCACCCCCTGACTCACCTCAGCAGGTCACCCAGCCTGTCTCAGTTGTGGGGGTGGGGATATGCAACCCAAAATTATAACTCAGAGGTGGGGGGCTTAGCTCAAAAAGTTTAAAAACAGCTCAGAGTGCAGGGAGGGGGCTGGCTAGGGGCTGTGTGCAGGCAGGGGGTAACTCAGCATATAGGGAGGGGGCACTAGAGGCTGTGTGCGGGCAGGGGGGTAACTCAGGGTGTTGGGAGGGGGTCCTAGGGACTGTGTGTGAGCAGGGGGATAGTTGTGTGTAGGGAGAGGGTATTAGTGGCTTTGTGCAGGCGGTGGAGAGCTCAGGGTACAGGGAGGGGGGAGGCTAGGAGCTGTGTGTAGGCAGAGGATAGCTCAGGGTGAAGGGAGGGGTAGCTGGGACTGTGTGCACACCGAGGGTGGCTCTGGGTGTGTAGGGAGGGGGTGGCTAGGGGCTGTGTGCAGGCAGGGGGTAACTCAGGGTGGAGAGAGGGATACTAGGGGCTGTGTGTGGGCGGGGGGGGGTAACTCAGGGTGTTGGGAGGGGGTACTAGGGACTGTTTGAGCAGGGGATAGTTCAGTGTGTAGGGAGAAGGTATTAGTGGCTGTGTGCAGGTGGGGGATAGCTCAGGGTACAGGGAGGTGGGAGGCTAGGGACTGTGTGTGGGCAGAGGGGTAGCACAGGGTGTCGGGAGAGAGGTACTAGGGGCTGTGTGGGCAGCGGGGTAGCTCAAGGTACAGGGCGAGGGCATTAGGGGCTGTGTGCTGGGAGGGCTCCCCTGGGGTCCCTGTTCCCAGAGGGGCCTGCAAGCCATGGAGCCGGATCTCCCCACCCAGGGGGCTCTTACCGGCTGTCTCTGCGGAAGCAAAGGGGGCTGGGAGCTGAGGAGCAGCTTCAACCTGGGGCACCAGCAAGAGAGGAGGGAACACTGCTGCTGCTAACGGCTCCATGGCACCAGCCAGAGCAGCTGCTGCCCCACACTGCCTGGCTCCAGCTTCCACCTCTGACCTGGCCAGTGGGTGGGGAGAGAAGATGGGGTGGGAGCTGCCCCCGAGACTGCCATGATCTTGCCATGCAGTTTGGGGTGGAGGGCAATGCCCTCCATGTCCCCAATGCTGCTCATGGGCTCAGGGCTTCTGTTCCACAGGGAGCAGCAGGGCTCGGGGCTCCAGGATTCAGCCCTCCGGGGGGCGCTGGGGATCGGGGCTTCAGCAGCAGGGCTCCGCGGCTCCCTTGAAAGGGCTCGCAGACTCCCAGGAGGCCACGGAACCCCGGCTGAGATCTGCTGTGCTAAGGAACAGGATGCTCTTGGTCTTGTTCTGCCTCATAAAAAAAGAGAAATAAGTGATCTGCTACAAATTGAGTGATGGTACCAGAACAATATGGCACCATAGAAGAGCTAACAATGGTGCCTTGTAAAATCAGCTCAGTGTGGATTGAAAGCATCTTTCATTCACATACAGCTCAGAATGGGTGGAAGTAATATTTCTCTTCCAACTTGATCCCTGGCAGATATACTCTGCTATAGCTTTCACCATCAGTTTTCTGCTGGTCCACTTGGAAAACCTCTCATAAGCTAATTCTCTTTCTGGCTTCAGAGAATTAGTAAATCAAAGACTGAAAATATAACCAGTTGGCCCTGTCTACATTACATGTTGTTTGCCTTAATGTGAACATTCTCTATAATCCCCAAAAGAGAGACTTTGAAAATACGCTAAAGATCACTGGAAAACTCCTTGCCAGTTTTATTTACCGGTCCCTGTATTGTAGAAGGCATTGTGTTCCCTTTCACTACACAATGTGTGAAATTTTGAATAATCGATGGCTTTATTTTTTTAACATAAGAAATAGGAACAGTTCTAAATACAAGCCGTTTGCATCAGTAGAATCCCAAGAATATATTGTGTGTCTGATAAGCCATATATGTAGCCTTCCTCACAAACTCGTTGAAATCATATTGTACACTGAAACTGAGATCTTGTAATTGGATAGCTGTAGACAGATAAATGTAGTTTAACAGACATTATCTGGGCACTCTAGTCCCATGGACAGATCAAACACAATTTTCACCAGAGTTGTCCAAGCCCAGAGCTAGAGCAGAATTCCACAGCTAGCCACTGTCTTTGCAATGGATCGATCCTAATCCAAACTCCAAATTTTAGGGTGTTTGAAAGGTGGTCTAGTAGAGGTTGGGCTGAATAGAAGATGATAAAGTGGCCTAGAGAAAATGGATTTGGAGAGGAACAGAAATTTTGGTTGATTTTTAGCACCTGTTCAGAGACTGACCTCCAGTGGCTGACTTGGTTTATCACAGATGTGACTTTTCCAGATACTTGCAGCTGAGTACGAGTGCTAAATATGGGAGCTTTCACAGCTACCTGTAACAACTTGCTAAGAAACACAGTGTTGGCTGTTTATTTGTACTGCAGTAGTGCCCAGACAACACATCTTGACTGGGACAGGTGCTATCAAACGCAGTCCTTTTAATCCCATTGAAACTGTTTAGGCAGTGAAGTCAGTAAATTTTAAATTGAAATAGTGGAACTAGTTATTCAACAGGTTGCACAAGTCATTTCCTAGAATTTGTACAAGGTATGAAATGTCTCAACACTAGTCTCCTTAATTTAGGGTGATGAGAATTTTTCAGACTCTAAACTCACTCAAAAAGGTTGAGGTTCGAGACCTTTTTGGCCTCACAAAATGTTGATTTTGGGCTGCTTCATTTTTGTTTTGTTTCCCTGGTAGTCCCAGAATTGGGGGCACAAATTCCTTTCAAACACAAACTGTTATTGTATGGGCAGCCTGCTTTTCAGTTTAGATTTCTTTGCCCAAATTTTGATGGGGCAAACATCCATCTGAGGCTGAGATGGCCCATCAATTATTCCCTTAATAGTAATTCTTGGAAACAATAATGTGTCTTTCATTCATCCAGGCTCAGTTATGTGCTCTTTTCTAAGAGATTTAGACTACAACATTACTGACACTTCACTGTTACTATCAGATATAGAGCCGGAATAACTTGGACTTATTGAGGCAAAGAAATACATGGACAATATGTCCATTCTTCTGGGCTTGTTTCATTTGATTTTTTTTAAAAGATGTGTTTGAATTGAATCCTGTATGCAAATGCCCTTGATATTTGGACAAGATCTGAGCTAATTCTGCCTGCAAACTCTTTGATTCATCAAATAGTGAACTATTTTCTCTTTTGTTGCTGGATATTCTGCCACTTCTCAGTACTTGTGTCAGTGACATAGTATATTGATCAGGTTTATCATCTTATGCTGTGTGTGATGTTTGTTTTGTCAGCACTTGTGTGTCTGCTCTTGGTTGGGTGATGAAGAGGGGAGAGAGACAGTAAGAACCCGAGCAAAACAGTAATTTAATTTAGCTTAATCCGTTCAGGAAATACACCACTTTATCAGTGGATCTACTTTTCTTCTTAGAGTTCAGAATGATTCACACAGTCAGACACAGCACACACCTATTTAGTGTTAAAGACTCTTCTATGAGCTCTTTCATAAAAGAGGCTGCATGGAACAGTGGATTAAGATAGATTGGGAGTTCCTTGTGGCCTAAAACAAATCTCAGGTAACCTCTCTGAGCCGCTATTTCTTCATCTGCTAATCTACTTCACAGGCTCAATGTATCAGGTAACACCTGTACAGTGTGCAGCCCTATAGGGGTGATAATTGCTCACTGTGATTGTTGTGGCAGGATACAGTGAAAATGTGTTGGTTCAAAAAGTGTCACTTTGTACAGAATATAGTGTTCCCTGGCTGAATGCTTAACACCTCCCAGCAGAACAGAGCATCACTGCGATGCGGGACTCTTCAAAATGACTATCATTTAAAGCAGTCTGCATTTGCTTCCTAAAATGAGCACCAAAAGATTCCCAGACTTGGAACAGACGTGTGTCTAGAGTAGAAGTGGAGATGCTGTCTGTTAGTCTGCTCCCTAAGCCTTCAGTTGTGTGTTGTAGTCAATCCGGCTGGAATCGAACTGGTCATTGATCTACTAGTGTAGCTGCAAATATGGCAGTTGAATGGCTGGCAGCTTTCTGGTGGTCTGAGTCCCAACGTGCCGCATGTTAGCTCTGTTTCTAGGTGCTCCTTTGTTTGTCTCTCACTAGACTGACCATTACCACCATGTTTCACATATCACATGTGGGGTAATAAGATGAGAAGAACAACGTGTGACAGTCTCTATACCCAGGGTGAAATCTAGACGCTGTTGGAACTACTGTGCGCCCTAACTATTTAGCTGAATTGACCTCCCACACTTGCTCTGCTGGCGACTCACAGCCAACCCCTCCAGGCCCTGTTATCACCCAACACGACAACACACATGCAACTGTCTTACCTGAGGGTTTTACCTAAGCCACTTATGGACCAACAATGGAGGCCCCAGCTAATTTCCCAGCTCCCCAGCCTTACGTGCCCACTGGAGTATAAACCCAGAATAGAGCCATCTTGCACTGCAGAGTAGTCTGTACAGTGCAAGCTCATTAAATTAGTCTGCTTCCCCCTCAATGTGGGGAAGATATTCACCCAAGTATGTTAACAGAATTAAGATTCACTAACACATCACTCAAAAACACACAGTGATTATAAGTGAGAACAAACAGATCAAAGCAGGTTACCTAAGAAATCAAACAAAATGCAATCTAAGCCATCTATACTAGATAGGATTTGAATCAGCAATATCTCACCAAGACTGACGATACAAGCAGGCTTACAGATTCTTGAGGCACAAGATGCATCTGTTTTGTAGCCTGGGTTTCCCACTCCCCTATTCAAAGTACTTTGTCTTCTAGCGTTTCTTTTAGGTGCTGAGTTGTGGGGGAGTGAAGACCAAAAGATGACACTCCCCAGCTTTGTTTCAAGCCAGCTTCCCAGCCCAGTTTGTGGTCTGGTCACATGCCCTTGCATGCCTTGCTGACTCATAGCAGCCATTATTCATAGGCTGGGTGAAGGGTCCCCAGGTGAGGACAAGCCCTTTCCATGGGCCATTGTCTTTGTTGATGAACCATTAGCACTATCTAGCTTCTTCATCTTTGTACCTGAAAGGCTAGTTGTGGGTGTTTCCAACTTCACAACATCTTTCAGTAACACACACACAGCCAGGGCCGGCTCCAGGGGTTTTGCCTCCCCAAGCAGCCAAATAAAAAATAAAAAAAAAGCCACGCTCGCGATCTGCGGCAATTCAGCGGGAGATCCTTTGCTCTTAGTGGGAGTGAGGGACCCTCCGCCAAATTACCGCTGAATACCTTAAAGTGCCACCCCGCAACGGAGTTGCCGCCCCAAGCACCTGCTTGGTAAGCTGGTGCCTGGAGCCGGCCCTGCACACAGCAAAACTTCATAACTTTTTATAGAAGGACAGCACATCCTTCCAATGGGATATTAATGTTAAACGAATCAAGATGTTTAGAATGATACCTTACAAAGCATACTTTGTACAAAGCATATCATACTTACATCATCATGGTAAATATGGGGTGCTTTGAGGTGCAGTATGTCACAGCATGTTTCTAAAACTAAACTACTCTTTTTTTAAGAGAACTGTTTACAGAGATGTGTGATGTGGTGTTTACCACACACAGGTGATGAAATGCTTAATGTGGGCCTGAGAGATCAATACACGCAGGTGGTGGCACTAGGAGGGTAGGCCTGGCCTGTTAAAGATGAATCCCAGATGGGGAAGGATGTGGGTGGTTTCTGTAAAAGGAGGAAGCCCAGAGTAGAAAAGGACTGAAGGGGGAAAGCCTACATGTTTCTTCTGGGTAGGAGAGCAAAGAGGAAGCTCAGGAGGGAATTTACACCCTGGTCCTGATGGAAGAGGGAAAAGAGGTAAAGGGGAATCTTGAAGTGGGCCTGAGAGAAGGCCACCCCACAAGCAGAAAGCCTTGGGAGGGACTGGAGTTGAGGATCCAAAGAGGGCAAGACTTAAGGAAGGTAATCCCCGAAAGTCAGCACTCTGCAGAAGAATGGAAAGCTTAGGGGGCCAGGGGGTGTGGACACAGGATGGTTTAAAAGTTCAAGCCTGGAAAAGGGCCGGCCGCTGCTTTCCCTGAAATCAGTGTTTTGCTTTTGAGTTGGCTTAATAGACTCCAGGGAGAAGCCTTGGGGCTGCAAGTCTGAAAGAAGAGTAGAGTGGAAGAGGAGTCTGGGAGGGGAGGAAGATGGCAGATCGATGACCAGTACTGTATAGGGCACTGTCCATGTGGCACACAAACTCTGGAAGGAGAGGGACTCTAAAGTGACCTGGCAGGAAGGCCAAGTCATGAGAAGAGATACCACCCAGGGCCATAGAAGCTGTCAGGAAGGGGTGCTAGATCAGTGTTTCTCAAACTGGAGTGGCCGTTTGTGTAGGGAAAGCCCTTGGCGGGCTGGTCCGGTTTGTTTGCCTGCCCCATCCGCAAGTCCAGCCGATCGCGGCTCCCACTGGCCGCGGTTCACTGTTGCAGGCCAATGGGAGCTTCTGGAAGTGGCGCGGGCCAAGGGACATACTGGCCTCTGCTTCCAGCAGCTACCATTGGCCTGCAGTGGCGAACTGCGGCCAGTGGGAGCCGCGATCGGCCGGACCTGTGGACGGGGCAGGTAAACAAACCGGCCCGCCAGGGGCTTTCCCTACACAAGCAGTGTCCCAAGTTTGAGAAATATTGTGCTAGATGGTGAGCTGCTACACCACACCCAGCCACAAGTGGTGCACCTGTCATGACTGCAACTGAAGCTAAGTTTCCAGCCATGTGCACAGACTGGCTTCCTGGTGCCTGCTCCAAACTCTTCCCTCCCAGTTCCTAGGGAGGTGTTACAAGCCCTAATTTAGAGGCAGAAGGCTGCTTTCTTGTTTCTCACCTCATATGTACAGAGTAGTTTGTAGATTTCAACTTCTTTCTTTTGCATAACTTTTCAGGGGACAGAAATTATGCTAAAAACTGGTCCTGGTAGATTATATTGGTTTATTAAAGAAACAATGTTTTAAAACTAACCATTTATGATTAGGAAACAGGGGAGTATAAAACTGGAAAATGAAACTGAGAAGCATTGCCAAAATATCAATATTATTAGTACTCACTTATCCCTTAAAAAGGATTAGAAGAAGGTGTATATTATATCTGTGATTGAGGAGAGCATCCGTATTCAGGCAGCACTTAAATACATGCTAAGCACATGCTTGAGTCCCATTGCAATCAGTGGGACATAAGTACATGCCCAAGTGCTGTCTATATACTGTCTATCACCATGTGACCATTTATAGTAGTGTTCTACTCTTGCTGCTTCATTCTTATCACATGCACACAGGTATGTCTTCAACTTCTGTTCGGCTTATTTCCCTGCCACTACTGAAAAGGATAAAATATGTAGTGATTTACTGAATCCTTGACTTGACAGCTGTATAGATGCATTGCAATTTTGCAAATTAAAAGGTCAAAAGCAAAATACATCTATAATACTTCACCAAAGAAAAGCCATAAAATTACAACCTCGAGAGTTGTTTTCCCCAGTTGCCCTTTTGGAAGACAATTGGTTAATTCCAATTTAGAGTTTTCTGACAAAGTCTACAAAAAATTTTAATTTCGTGTTAAACTCTAAATAACTGACAGGAAATTGCTACATGAAATTTGGAAGATCCCAAGTTTCCTGTCACAATAGTCTCACAGCAAATAATTGGACTTAGTCAAATTATAACCAGTTAAATTATTTAAAAAACTGCTAATGCAACTGTGATGCTCCCTAGGGGTACCCAGGGTTCTAAGGCACCTCACCACCATCTGCCCTTAGCGTGAAGCAGCCATATCTGCGCCTGCTGTGGATCAGCTCCCTGAAACCAACAGCCTCTGGCTATACAAACACTACCCTCCAGAATCCCTCAGGCCTTGTTCTCTCTGCACAAGTAGTGGTGGACACACATCAACCCTTGAGTCCTCAGAGCATTTCCTGCAGTGTGTGATCCCTGATCCACTGAACACTCACAGAATTACTGGGCCTGCCATTCCCAAAGAAACACTACACACCAGTTTGTAAGATTCAACTCAGGATCATTCCTTTACTTCACACCACAGCACTTAGATATGTTTATAGTGAAAACAAGAATACATTGATTCTCAAAGACTAGAGATTCAAGTATTAGTGAACAAGAATATTGGTATCAAGTGGTTACATATAAAGCAAAATAACGCTCTTTCTATAGACTAGCTACACATAACTAACAGGTTGACCTGCTGATAAAGAAACTTCTCACCCAAAGTTCTCTCCAGTGTTTTCAGCCCAGCCTGGCTGAGATTCCACCTTCATGAAACAAATCTGCTGTCCATTTGCTTCTTAGCTGAGGGATGCCCGGGTGTCTTCTTTGCCCCCCCAAATATAGTAGAACAAACCACTGAGGTGCACCTCAAGATAAGGTTCTCCCTCCCTGCTGTTTTCTTCCTATTAGTTCCTTTCTGAAGTATTCACAATCCTTCATTTGCATTCAGTTCAGACTGGTGATAGGAGACCCATTGTGAATGAAACAACACTCAATTTACATGTAAATACATAGGTGGCTAAACATCTCGTGTATGACAAAAAACCTGTTTTTTACCTTTGCTGGTGACCAACCCCCAGATACAGACTTTAAGAACATATGTTCAATGTAGATACACCATTCCTTACATGGTGTCCTCATATACATTTCACAACAACATTGATGAAGAGTGCAACACGGACTCTTATTTCTGACCTCACATGACATTCTTTTGAAGAATGAGAATCAGGAGAACCCTGGAGCCCTCTGCATCTCCTTGCCAGCTGGTATTAAGAGGTTCTTGGGTCACAGCAACATTATAGTTAATTTTCAATGCAGGCATCAGGAAGTACAAAGTTCCCACAACATCCCTAACTCACATCCTGACTATAGAAGTTTGTATCAGTGTACGGTGTTAACTTTATATTCAAGTGCTAAAGGGTTAGACTCTGTTTTCCAACTCTCCCTTCTCCCTCTGCTCCACATCATGTTGAGCAGTACTTTCCTCCATGGTAGTCCTACTCACTTCAGTAGGATTACCTATGAAGTAAGCACAACTTTCTGTGAGTACAGGTGTACTTCAAATGAATCATTACACAAAGTTCTGTATTAATTTAGTTTAAATGAATCATTACACAAAATTCTGTATTAATATGCCTAATAAGGAATCTATTAATCAAAAAACATTTCCTGAATATATTTTTTGTCTGTATTGTTACAGACATACTTGCAGACAGATATTTTGAAATTAATTACCAAAATAATTGAAACTGGCATGATTATTTTGTGTTTTTTTCACAAATAAAAAAGAAGTTTGCAGAATTTTAAAATATTGTGCACAGAGTTTTTAATTTGTTTGGCACAGAATTCCTCCAGGGGTAGTAAAGGTGGCAGAAGGGCAATAACAATAACTGTGAAAACAATGTGCCTGATTATTCACCTGTTAAATTGCTACAACTCTGGGCCAGGTTCTCCACTGCAAGAGTTTGGGCAATGCTTGTATTGATACCCATTCAGTTCAGGATGATTAATAAAATTAATAGTTCTTTATTTCACTACTAGTTATCAGAGCTCTGGTTCAAGGAGATTCCTAGTGATCTGGGACTTAGCAGAGGAGCCCTTCCTCAGGTGCTGAGAGAGTGGGACATTCTTTAAGTAAGAACCAGAAGCAAGTTTGCGGGGGAGGGAAACAGCAGACAAGGTAAGACTGGAGTGCTAGTATCACAGTCCTGCCATGAGCATAGTGTGAATTTTCACCCATAACTATGGAGTCACTATATAGATACAGTGCAAGGAAAAGAGAAAATGAAGAGAATAACATTCCTGTTGTATTTTCTGTACTATAGTTCCATGGTGTGGGATTTCTCTTGTCTTAATTGGAGATTTTCCTTTAAGGGGAAGAAAATCTACCATAGAAGAGAATGCATTTGGTTTTTTGGTGTCTGATAAAGAAGAGGAAAGGGTGGTCAGCTACAAACTGTACAGATATCCCGGCCGAGGTGATACCTATGCCAACTCCAGTTGCAGCTGCTGCCTCAGTGCCCTCTTCATTGACCTCTATATAAGCCTTATGGATAACGTGACTCACAAACAAGGCACCTGCTTTTGCCATTCCAGATAAATCTGATACTCCTGGGAGAAACACATCGGTCATTCCTAAAGCCTCTAAATGTTTGTTAAGTTCAGCAGTTGTCTCGATTTTGAACTTAGGAAGAGACACCTCCACTTCATCTTCTTTCAAATGGTCGGGGCTAATCCAAGTTGTTAATTTCTCATAGGTAAGTTCTTTTTCCAACTGCAGGTATAAAGATACATGGAAATCAGAATATTGTGGTTATGCATCAAAATCAACAAGACACGGAACTGTGTGAGAAGGTGGGAAAAATGATTTTTCATTCACACTGTGGTAGCCACATCAGGCATGATTCTTACAATACTACTGGGCTCAGTAGCATGACGTACACTAAGAGTGTGTCTACAAAGGGCTAAAAACCCCACAGCTGGCCCATGTTAGCTGACTCAGGCTGCGTGGCTGAAAAATTGCTGTGTGGACATTTGGACGCAGGCTGGAGCCCAACCTCTGGTTCCCTCCACCCTCACAGGGTGCTAGAGCTTGAGCTCCAGCCTAAGCTTGAACATGTACACCGCAATTTTTAGCCCCTCAGCCGCAGGGCTTTTATCTCCATGTAGCTGTACCCTAAAGATTTCCAAATAAGTGTTTGTCTAGTGTTGATTATAGAATCTTGGTTTTTTTTAATGTAAATATAATGACCACAATGCTGGGTCACCAGTGGGAGTCAACGGTGGAACTTCTAACTTCAGTGCTCAGCGCTCTACCATTAAAGCTAAAAGGCTTGATGCTGCACCAGTGAAGTCAGTGGGTGTTTTGCAACTGAAGTGTATGGGAGAAGGGTTAGGGAGCTGGATCAGATGTTAAGTCTGGCAGCAATATGTGGCAGACAGCCTTTGTGGATCTGCCGAAGTGTTACCTATATTGTTTGCATTTATTATTATTTATTCATTTTTAGGCTAGTCTGTGTGGGTATTAGCTGTTTAGAAAGGTTGATAATACAAAAATGTAGCAATTAGGTATTAATTACATTGTCACTGTGCCCCATTGGAGAATAAAAAAGGCTGGCTAATTGTTTATTTTCTGAAAATTCAGTAGTCACAGGAACATACGCAGCCTGCCTTCAGATTTACTATTCAACATGCTGCATGCTCTGCAACAAAGAGAAAAGTAATTTTGTCCTATTCTGTCTGTCCA
Organism: Mauremys reevesii; assembly: GCF_016161935.1. Taxonomy (NCBI): domain Eukaryota; kingdom Metazoa; phylum Chordata; order Testudines; family Geoemydidae; genus Mauremys; species Mauremys reevesii. The sequence continues at coordinate 168,358,472 of NC_052624.1, read as the reverse complement.
TGTTCATAATCTGGTTATAAGATTACTATCTCATCATAGGTGACTTTACCTGTGTTAGACCCGTGTAGTCTTTTGGCAGCAGTATATACATACTCAGGTCACCACCCTTGTATGGGAGTTCAAGCACCTGACAATCATGCTCCTCAATTGTAGCTATTTTGTACTTGCCCTTCTGGTACATCATCTGCACAGGTTTGCTTTTAGTCTGAAAGCAGTGACAAGTAGTAACAAGTGAGAGACATACAACATATCATCCAGCATTAAAACATTTTTCCTTGTACTGCATCTTCACTTGGACCCAAATGCTGCAGTAGTTGTTCATGGCTAGATAATCACCTTCTGAAGAAAGGTATAAAGTTCTCCTGAACCTCTTCCAACATCTCACAACAGTTTCATCTTTATCTTGGACTCAAGGGAAAGGGGTCAGTGAAGTATTGGGTGAGGGGAGACTGGGAAACCCCATAAAGCCCATTCCCATGATCCAGAATTCCACCATGCTGCTTCTCCTCTGCCCCTTTAAAGCTAAGATACCATTCATTATCTCCCTGTGCCGACACACCCACCTCAAAAAGAATAAAAGGTTTAGAAGAGTTAATGCTATTTCAGAAGTTGCCATTGATATTGTGTGCCTCACAGTTTGGTTGTCCAACTTGAGAACCATGCTAAGGATATTAAAACTACAGGTTTTTCATCTTTTCTTTAATTTAAATTGCCATTTAAAAGCATATTCTCAGGTCAAATTGACCTAGAAATTTACAAAACCTAAAAGCAATAGACATTTACAAAACAATTTAATGGAAACAGGTTCCACTAGGAACAATTTTCCTTTAGCTAAACAAATGTTTCCCTGCAGTGTTGCCAACCTATTTTTGCTACAGTACACTAATGTGTGACCAACAGAAGGTGAAACTGAACTGAAGCAAAACGAAGCTGGCTACTCTACATTCATTGCCCACACAACATGGGGAGGGTGAGAGAGTAGCACAGGGACAATGTACAGAATGTCACCTAAAAAAACCCACTTTCAATATTTAACCTTAATGAGGAGGAAGATCCGTCTGGTGACAGAATGTGGAAACTGAACACAGACTAAATGGATCTCTTGGTGGCAGTCATTGTAAATGTGGCAGAAGAACAACTCATTGAGGTCTGAATACAAGCAAACCAGTTAAAAGTCTATGTAGAAAATTATTAGACACCAGACTGTGGACTGCTCCAAATTAGGAGGGTAGTGGGGGAAGGTACAAGAAGCACCCTGATGCTAGGCCTCTGCTCAGGGGCCAGTCGGTCTTTGCTCACATGAGTGCTAATCTTTACATGGGTAGTGAACCTAACTGCACCCGCAGCCCCAAAGGGGAAGGGGAGAAAGCGGGGCTTTGTCCTGAATACTTCCATTACTGATAGAAAAGCTGGCGGGCCTCAGAGAAGGGCAGATGCTTCAGCCTTTTATACACTGATTTCCCCTGTGCCCCAGGTGGCTTTGTGGGGCATTGTACCTGTGTCAGGCATGATGCACTCTCCTAGCAGAAACTTTGGGAAACAGCTCCTTCTCCACCCCCACAGCTGGTCCCTAGGCCATAATAGAGCCCTAGATTCAAGTAGCCCATTGTAGCTCCCCATTTTCTCCCAGCCATGTAAAACAATAGGAGCAATGATGTGATATGTGTATTTCTGTAATCTACCTTGTTAATCTGAAAAGGTCTTTCTTTGGTGTTTTCTTTCTTAAATTCCACTGCCCATTGCCCTTTGAAGTAGACAGCATTCACGAGAACTAACACAGAAGCAGCAGAAAGACTGTCTTTGGGAAAGAGATCCTTGATTTTACCTTAAAAAAAGGAGACAAATTATTTTTTTTTGGCAGTTCGGCAACTCTAGCTCCATTTATCTGTTGTAATAACATAGATGTATAGTGCATGTATGTAACTGTGTATAAGAATATAAACATGATATTAGACACACATGAAAGATGTTAGACTGACAGGCCTGAGAGGCTGAAGTCCTCTATCTATTCACAGAACAAGTGCAACACAAACAGCATTTCTGTAGCTTACGTACACTGACACACTGAAGTGCCTCAAGTGAACAATGGAGAACAGATGTCATCTCCCAAAATGGCCACTTTATTCTTTGCTTCTCCTGATTAATCTTGCCTCCAGGTCAAATTTTAAGTAGGGCACTGTCATTTACCATATCTGTAAAGGAGCTCATAAATCAAGGTACTTTTTGACGGTCTCCTCTCCTTGCGCAATACCTCTTGCATCTGATTGGATAATTCATTAAGCTCCATGCAATCAGACACACAGGTGGTCTCATCCAACACCCACTGAAGTTGTCAGAAGAATTCCTATTGATTTCAATGGGTGTTGGACTAGGTCCAGAGTCTGCTGGCTACTCTGTTCTCCTCAAATATGTGTTCTCTGTGGGAATTAATGACTCATCTTCAGGTCACTCAAGTGGTCAAATTGCTGAGAGCTGCCACTGCAGCTTCATACTGGGCATGCTCCAATTATGACAAAATATTGTTCTCCTCCAGGTTTTTAAGCACCTTGTACACTTTGCCTCATTGGTTTTTATTAAATATCAAGCAATAGCAGCCAGTGGCTGACTTGTCCTTACCCTTTGTAAAGGTTTCAACCCACGAATTTATCTGCTTTCTGGTTTCCTCTGCAGCATTCAGAAAATCAACTGGTTTCAATTCAGCCTGGTATAACTTTTGTATGCAGGATAGGTATTGCTGTACCAAAAGAGAGAATGTCAGAACAATACATCAGAAAACAGGTCTCTTTTTAGGCTGTCTCCTGAATAAAATAAAATGTCTCTGTTTTTTAGTTCTGCAGCACTGCAAGAAATATACAAAATATTCAAAAGTGTGTTTGTACATGCTAGAGACAGTGTGAGGACTAGTAGAATGATCTGGTCAGTTGGGTAGCGCATAGGGATACAGGGCCACATAGGTTTGGACAGTTTACATAAAACAGTCAAACACTGAACCTCTTTGAAATTCTGCCAGCTGACTGACTCTGCCACAGACTCATTGTATGACCTTGAGAAAGTCATTTAATCTTTGTGTCTCAGTTCCCCATCTGTGAAATAAGGATAGTGATACTGCTTTTCTCCTACCTCGGTGTCTGTTCTGTCTATTTATATTGTACGTTTTGGGGAAGGGACTGTCTTTTACTATGTTTCTATATCATTCTAGCACAAGAGGGCCCTGACCCTGGTTGGGGCTCCTAGGTTTTACTACTGTACAAATAACAATAACTACTCACCAGATTTAAGGAGTTTTGCAGTGGTGAGGCTGGTGTTTGCTTTTGCATGTGATCTTGTTATGTAGGCTGATTTATTCTCTATTTTTTAGATGCAATAAACACATCTATCCCCCTGTAACCTATCCACTTTAGCAGGCATTTACAGAACATCAGGTTCTGGTTACCCAATGGAAGGTGGACCTAGGTCTCTCTTGAATAACCAGAATGTCTGGTTGTCACAGGTCCTCTCATGGTCCTTAAATGGCTGTTTATGCCCTAAAGGACTGGGGGACTATTTTCACATAGGCCACTTTCTACTCCCATTCAGTGGAAAGATCTGATAGATGCTGCCTCTTCTTGCAGCAACCAATCCTTAGGTCTCTCAAGTTTACTTGCCATTGTGGGTGGACTGCAGAACAGGAGAAACTGGCAGAACAGGACCCACTGCAGGTCTTTCTGTTAGTTTTACAGGTAGAACCCAGAATTTATCCTGGAACTAGAAATCTATATATATTGTCTCGCCACTTCTGTCCCAATCTAACCTAGTGTAAAGTAAAACAATTACTTTTTTCATGAATTACAGTCACAGGACTGTATATTTATATGTAATTCATGAATTTTTTGAAGCACTGTCCTGTAATGTTTCTTTTTCCCACCAGCCAAAATAACTAAAGATGACTGCAACCATACTTCCACGTGAAATTTCAAACTAGAAGCAAAATTTGAAAGCTGATTTGAGAAAAGTTTTTGGGCCTATGAAATCCCACACAAATGAAATGGTGAGGCCTTGTAAATAATGTGAAATTAATTGATTAAAAATGTAGCATGAACCCCAGAACACAGTGAGCAATTTTATTGAATTTGCATGAGCCAGAATAATTCTAGCTCACTTTCCCATCACTGTGTTGCTTCTAGGGTGCTAACAAGAGTAAAAAGCATTACAATCTTAATTTTGTCAGTCAAATAAACAGCTGCAACTCTGAATATATATCTGAGTATCCGGTGCCATGATTAAACAATTACTTTTTTGACTATAGCAACCCTATAAACTTTATTTTGCTGTTGATATACTGAAGTAATTATATAAGTAATAGTTACAAAGCTGAAGACAAACATGGGTAACAATAATGTACTATATAAAACAGCTTTTCAGGGTAAGGTTTACATAACACTGTCTCTTTATTATATTTTTGTACAATGTCTAGCCCAGTGAGACCCTGGCCTGTAGGCGCTACCATAATACAAATAGTAATAGTAAACACTTACTTTCAGTGCTGTTCAACACACCTAATTACAGTTAGGTTCCAATGCTCTGTGACTGGGGACAAATGAGCAGAGCCTGTAACTAAGGCATTAGACTGAAGTTATCTTAAACATTCTATTCTGGAACCATATGGGTTTATTTTAAGATGACTGGTTGTTCTGCCCTACTATTCGGTAGCTCCATGGGATCAACTCCACCCCTTGTCTAAGTGGACACACCTCCCATCCAAGTCAGCAGGAAATGGGACCTCAATTGAACTAAGCCCATGTTGTTCATCCCTATCTGTCCTACAATGTCACAGGCCATGAATGTGATCCCCAGTGCAACTCACCTGAAGAAAATTGAATGTCTGTTCTCCATACAGTCTGTTGGCATTAGCCAGTTCATAAGAAGTGGTGGGTTTGTTGATTGCTGAGAAGATGTCATGAAACTGGGAATGAATCTCTCCAGGTATATCACACTGATCTCCAGGAACCTTCAAATAACACAAAGTTGTTGTAGTTTATTTCTGACTGAAGAAGCTGAGAGTAACAGAGGCACTGCTTTTTAAAAAAATAATTGTTCTCCTATGAAACCATTCAGATTCAATAACTTAACTAGCTTTGCCTTCTCTGACTTGTTCTTGTTTCTGATAGTCTGGAGATCTGTGGAGCAAAAGCTCTATTATAAGGGCTAAGTAATCCGTGGCTCTTTTGGGATGTTCCACTTGTTACTTATGGAGCACTATACATGCGAATTTGTGGAACAGTGAAAAATGTTCAGGTTAGTAGAGTTGCAAATGTTTTCTGTATGTCTGATTTATACATTCACATGTGCTCATGATCATGGTAGGAGCCCACTGAAATAGCAAGATGCAAACTGAACTGATCACTTGTGAATGCGGTTGCAATTATGGCATCCACAAATCAAGCATATAATTGTACAGCATTTTCAATAAAAAAAAATCCCAAACCTTACTCTTTGCTATCTTGTATACATTTTTATCCTTCCCCCTACTGTCATCTACCATCACAGCATTCCCCCTCACCCCATTTTTATGTTATAATTCTAATCTGCCAATTTTGAGTTTAGGTTCAAATTCTCCAGAGTTTGTCCAACTTCAACATTTGTTCTAAGATACCAGTTGGGGATGAAGAGGTAGTCTGCGACTGCTCTCTGAATTCTCATCACTTGTTGCTTCCAAAGATCTTCCTGTTCCTGGATTTTCATTTTCTCTAAGTTCAGTGAAGCGAAGAACCTGAGATAGAAATGTAAGATTGCAACAGTCATACGCTATATTGATTTACTTATGACAATATATAAAACTGAACTTGTCATGAGAAAATTCAGTTGTCTGTCTTACCTACTGTCCTTTCTATTGGAGATGGACATCATGATGTCAAAAGGCAGCTATTCTCAACTTTTATCACTGGATGCCCCAGTGCATCCATTGATATCAAAATCAGCAAGCCATTTGGTGAATACTACTAAATCACCAAAAGGGCGAGCTATATTTCTATGATTGTGGAACTCACTTCCTATTTCTGCCATAATATTCAGTTTTTACACTATGTTGAAATAGGGCAATAAATTAAGTAGTGTTCTGCAGGCATGTAGCAATCTGCAATAGTGGATCCTATCGCAGGATTAGGACTTGGATAAAAGTTTATTATTTAAAAACCTACATTTAAGGAGCAATCTCAAAATGAGTGGAAATGCTTTCAGAGTTTGCTAGGTTTAATTCCAAAAAATGCAGTGTTTGTTTGTCAAATGTAGAGTTAGCGTCCACACATATTAAGTGGACAGGAGTTTTACCAATGACTTCTGTGGCAATAGCATTGGAACTTGTTTTTTTTTTTTTTAAATTTCATTCCTCTCGTGTGCATATTCCTTTACAGTTGCTATCTGTATTTGGTCCCATGTCTAGCCTTCACAGCAAAATATCTGTCTGGAAGTTCTAATAATGACAGTTGTATTCAAAGACTGATAACACATGATTCTTGATTAGTACTAACTCCTGTGCAATCCAAGCTTTTTCCAATGAAAAATGTGACTCATACAGGCTCATGGGATCCAAAAAATAGGTTAATACTTTTGCTAAACTAGATATTCAAATTATATTTTTATAACTACGACCAAACTTGTGACACTTCAGCATTAGTAAATCTCAGTTCGTAGTAAGCAACTAAAAAGGACCCAGCATCTGAGATATACACATTTCTGAAATAACCATGTAGGCTACATCTCTCTCTTTTGATATAATGCACAAGACAGAAGTGACACCAGGCAGTATGAGTAAAATGAAGATGCGGGTCTGGAAATTGCAAATATTGAGGAAATATTTCTCTGGGTTTTATCTGAGATGATCTCTTCTGCTGGGGCTGAGCTATTGGCCAAGAGACTCAAACATCCCTCCAGGCCAAAATAGACCAATCTCAGCAGAGGGTAAGTGAAGCTGCAACATAGGCCATTGTCTCACAAACAATAACCTACCCAAGTACCATTATGCACAACTCATGTATGTAATGACACACATGTATGGAATGGTTGCAAGATCAGGGCTTGAGGGGGAAAATCTCTTGTTCTTGGGCTGAAAATGTTATTTCCAGTTCACAATTATGTTTTCAGCCTGCAGCTTCTGCCAGGCATCCTTTCAACTCCATAAAGTTCAATTCCATTCAATATAGAATTGCCTTTCAGACTGTTACTAGGGTAATTGCTGCTTGTGCAGGCTTTATTACCCATGGAAAAGGAAACTGCTCTTAGTTACAAGAAAAGAAAAGGCTTGAGGAGCTCAGGTAACACTGCACATGGGAATGCTCTGCCATTGTTGAACAAAAATGAAGGTATAAAACAAATGACTTATTGATGGGTACCTTTTGTATCTGGGTGGCAGTATTACCTCTGGCCCCAAGAAGGACCATGCCCAGGGCAGCTGAGATACTCAGAGGAGAATGGATGCTATTAGATGGATGCTCTTTGTTCAATACTTTGAAAAAGTCAAGGCAAAATTTGGTAGTTGCTTCACTGATGGAGCTCATTGTGAAAATGAAAAGCTGCAGAGGAAAAAAATAAACCAAATCAATAGAGTTCAACAGTCTCTTTTCTAAACATCTTACTGCATCAGAAGGTTTCAGTGGCTTTTTTGCTAGTTATACACTCGTGTCTAGCCTCAGAGTGGAAATGGGCATAAGTGCTGGGAAGACTGTGATACAGACTTTTAAAAAAAGAATTCCCATTAAGAAAACAGCCTCATCTCCAATTCTCCACTCAGGAAACTGAGACTATCCTTTTTCTTCCACTTCTGCGGCTAATGTACAATGCTACAATAAGTAAAATCTTCTACCAACACAGTTTCTTAGAGCAATGAAACACGCAGATGCATCTCCCCATCTGACTTCAGGGGAGTTACTCATGATTTACAGCAGTATGAGTTCAAAATCAGGCTTCCTGAGAGGAATTATTGGATGCTTCAATTTCTGTTTGTATGTGATCAGGACCACATTAGGCTGTCTTTTGCACCCAGATATAGCTAGAGGAACTTCGGAGGAGTTAACCCAGATATACACAGGAGTAAAGGAGAGCCCAATTTGACCCCTGATGTCTAGGTAACAACAACAGACAATGGGTAGAGAATGATCTGATTAATATGTGATAAGGTATCACTGAATCAGCTTGTTCTATTATAAAAGAAATATACACTATGTAAGTTGTGTGAACATCTATTTATTGCAATACATTTTCCAGTTGGGTTTGGCTGATAGGAACATTATACTCTAATCTGTCTCCATTAACTCTGAAAAGGGATACCCTGGATTTCTTCCTAGAGAGGTATTCCAAGACTTTCACAAATAGATAAAAAGACCCGGGTGAAGTTTTTCTGACATATAGTTTATCTGCTAAAAAATGTAACCTTGGTCAACCTGAAACTATTCACGAATCTGACACAAATTTACCAAAGAGTTTGGGCCAAAAAACCATTTCAGGTTGGATTTGTTAAGTGGCTGGTGCTGTGCTCCTAGGCCCCTCTTTATCTTTAGCCCAGTATATAGGCGGTGGCATAAATATCCTCCATATTTATAGCTGTAAAACAGTATCTCTTTTAGACAACTGCAATTTAGTTGTGGTTTCCTGATGACTTTGGTTTGCAGGAACCTATGAATTTCCCAGCTTAATGTTCTCCTCTGCTAATGATTTGCCAAATGGACTTACAACATTTTTCATTTCCTATAAACATGTTGTGCATCAATATGGAATTCAGTTCTAGCGTGAAAAAAAATCCTTAATTTGTCTTTATTCAAAACTTGTACTGTCTAAATTCCCATTGGAGTTGGTGAAAGTTTTGGCCAGATTAAGGACTAAGAAAATATTAGGTGTCAGATTCTGATATGTGGACTGAAATTGAGTAGTGCCTTCCTCTTATAGTAGTCCAATTTCAAAGACTCTTACGGATGTTGAATAGGACTTTCTCCTGGAGTAGTCCTGTTCATTTCAATGGGACTACTCAAGCAGTGAGTTGCTACTCACTGTCAGAATCTGATACCCTCAGGGATTTGGGGTAAAATCCTGGCTCAGTTGACAACAACCACACAACTCCAGTTGAATTCAGTAGGTCCAGGATTTTACCTTAGTCTCCAGCTTGTGTTGTTTTCTCTGTACAGAGGCAAACAAACTTTCCTCAGAAACTGGAAAATGTTTCTAGCTGACAATAATTCTAGACTCCCTTAGAATATCTGACCTATAGTCTCTGCTGTAAATTGTTCCTTATCCAAATACTTGTTTGACATGCAAATCATGCATGGTCTTTATTATTATTTAAAGATTGATTTCAATAGGACTTAGTCACCTAACCTGCTTAGGTGCTTTTGAAAATCCCAGTACACACCAATGTACATCTTTAATTGCCTAAATACCTTTGATCATCTGGTTCTCAGGCCTTGGCCTCTTAGGTTTCCCTGACTGTCAACATGGTTCTTTATGGAGTATCCAAACACATACTAAGTCATGGATTCTTTTGTCATAAGAAGTCAAACAAGAAGGTGGCAAACTAAAAATATCCTTTTTCTTCCCCCTCAGGTGAACAACAATTTAGTCCTTGGCCCACAAATTTTCTGTATTGTGCCATCTCAGAGAAAGAACTATGACCTGCAGAGATTTATCCTTATTTATCCAATTCAAGATTTTAAGGAACAAGATTGTCATCTACTCAAGAAAATTCTTCCTTTGATTCATCTTGCCCCATATCAGCATCTTTTCTCAAAACTCTGCAAGTTTATAGTACTTACACTCTGTTTTCTAAAAACAGAAATCTAAACTAAACTCACAATGAAAATGTTCAAGCCCTGTTTTACTACCTGACATGGATGTTATCATTTAATCTGCCCAGGGTTTTACTAATTCAGAATAAGTTTCAAAGAAAGCTAATTGTGTCTACACAAATATCTATATTACCTTAGAGTCCTGTGAGAGAGAAGAAATTACTTGTGTCCTCGGCCAAGTTCTGGGTCTGTTTGTTAGGCAATTGATATGTTTAGATATATAGAACAGTTGCACTTCCTTCCAGCCTACATCATCCACTCTTACAGGTCTATCTGTTTCACCACTTACGCTTACACCTCCTCCCCACCAATTTCCAGAACTTTCTGTTGTAATGGTTGCCTTGATTGTTGACATACCATATATTTGTATGGCAGTTAATAAGTTTAGAAATAAAATGAGAATGCACTTAGCTTTCCTTCTAGCCTATATTTTCCACCCCTAGTGCTCAATATGTTTCCCCACATAAGCCTTCTCTTCCTCCCAACCACTTTCCAGAAATTATTGTTGTAAAGTTTGACCTGATTATTGATCCATTGTATGTATTTTAAACAGAAATCTTAGAGATTTAGATGAATACAATGATCTTATAAGAGCTGGTATTTTAGACATAGGATAAGCAAAAATAACACCAAGTGGCCTACTGTAAGAATGGCTGGTGATGTTGTCCATTGCAACTCTCTTCTGTTTAAAATAAGTACAGTTAGTGTTTAACTTACACCAAACCACACAAATGTCTGTCTTTGTGCTGGATGGGTGTTCTGTGTGGCCTGATTCTCCATTGCATTATTCCAGTGTTAAACCAGTGTAACTCCATAGATATCAACTGAGGCGTATCAGTGTAAAACTGGAGTAATGCAGGGATCAATTAGGCCTTGTGACTCCACCATCCTAATTTAAAACCATTAGGACTATGGATACTGCCATGCCAGTTCAGACAAACAATCAAACTGAGCCTGGTATTCGGTCCTCAGCAGTGACCAATTCCAGATGTTTAAGTGGAGGATGTAAGACTCCCAAAATGGGCTCGTCTAAGAATGCATGGAATGAGCGCTAAAATATTCCCATGTAGGAAGCTTCTCTCTAATTCAAGGCAGCTGTGGGTGCTCTGTGTACTGAAGGATGAGGGCTAGTATCCCTTTTTAATTTAAAGGCTGGATTAAAGAACATCCTTTGATACACAAACTGATCTGCACTCACTGCACTGGATGCTGAAGTGTAGAAACATTTTTTTTAAATCAAAGGGTTTTTTGTTTGTTTATTTCATGCTGAGACCCACCATGAAAATTAATAGCTCATGTACAGCCAAGAGTTCCCTCTCTCCAAGATAGCAGAAAAGGAATTCTGAATTAAACAGGTACCTTCATTCTGCATAGGTTGGTCTTGTATTTTGAAAATCCAAGTCTGTTAGCTGTGTGAAGGAACCCTTTTCTTGAAAGTGTGTCTGTGCAGACATATACCATAAAAGCAACTTCTTTGGGGTTACATTTTAGCACACAGCTTTATCATGTTATATTCAACAGGACAGTATTTAAATGGAATGTGTTCATGCAGTCATAGTGGGTATAATAAAATAAATAAACCCTTATGTAACATTATTTCATGTTTGTTCTTTTCCCATCCAGGAAGGAGAACCAAGAAGAAAGGTGTGTGCTGCATCCCAGAAGCATGGACTTCCAAAGTGCTTGCAGGCAGGTGGGAATATTTTCAATATACCTGGAGGTTCACTAGTGTACCCAGTTTATTTAATCTCTCCCCTGAATTCAAGGAGTTAGGACGGGGTCAGCAACCTTTCAGCTGTGGTGTGCCGAGTCTTCATGTATACGCTCTAATTTAAGGCTTCGCGTGCCGGTAATACATTTTAATGTTTTTAGAAGGTCTAAGTCTATATAAGGTCTATATAACCAAACTACTGTTGTATGTAAAGTAAACAAGGTTTTCAAAATATTTCAGAAGCTTTATTTAAAATTAAATTAAAATGCAGATCTTATTAGTTTAGTGTGATCCTTGCCCTTGCTTTTCCTTGCTGAGTTTTCCAATGTCTGGTGGCATCTATTTAGATACTTTAAGCTGCAGACAGGCTTCTGAGTTATAAGTTGATAACCAGCTGGCAGGAGGTCAGTGGCTGGAACCCCAGATCGGCAGCTGAGGTGAGTGGAGCTGGCAGCTGGTAGGGCTGAGCAGTGCCGGAAGCCTGGACCCTGTCTGGCAGGGGGCCTGCACTGGAACTCCCACTGGAAGCAAGGTGAGTGGGGCTGCGGATGGGACCCTGTCTGGCAAGGGGCCAGCAGCCAGAAACCCAGAGCAGCTGCGGGCTGAGCGGCTCAGCCCGCCACCGCTCTGGGGTTTCCACCACCGGCTCCTGTCAGCTGGGGTCTTAACCCGCTGCTGGCCTGGGGTTTCGGCTGCCGGCTCCTGCCAGCTGGGGTCTCAGCCTGGGGTTCCTTCCCCCAGGCCAGCAGCGAGTACTGAGTGTGGCTGCGGCGGGGGGGGGACCCCGGCTGGCAAGGGGCCAGCAGCAGGAACCCCAGAGAGGCAGCAGGCTGAGCAGCTCCCTTATTTAAATATCACTTCCTTATTTCCTTTCTCCACACCAGTTATGATTTTATAGACCTCTATCATATCCCTCCTTAGTCATCCCTTTTCCAAGCTGAAGATTCCCAGTCTTACTAATCTCTCCTCATATGGAAATCATTCCATACTCCTATTCATTTTTGCTACCCTTTTCTGAACCTTTTCCAATTCCGATATATCTTTTTTGCAGTAGGGCAAGCACATCTGCACACAGTATTCAAGATGTGAGCGTACCATGGATTTATATAGAGGCAACATGATATTTTCTGTCTTATTATCTATCCCTTTCTTAATGATTCCCAACATTGTGTTCACTTTTTTGACTGCTGCTCCACACTGAGTGGATGTTTTCAGAGAACTATCCACAGTGACTCCAAGATCTCTTTCTTAAGTGGTAACAGCTAGTTTAGAACCCATTATTTTATATGTATAGTTGGGATGATGTTTTCCAATGTGCATTACTTTGCATTTATCAACATTGAATTTCATCTGCCATTTTGTTACCCAGTCACCCAGTTTTGAGAGGTCCTTTTGTAGCTCTTCATGGTCTGCCTGGGACTTAACTGTCTTGAGAGTTTTGTATCATCTGCAAATGTTGACATTCACTGTTTATCCCTTTTTCCAGAACACTTGCAAGCAGTCTGCAAACAAGAAAAAATGCCAGTAGAAATGTAAAGATTACAAAACATTTACATTCAAATGGTTTTATTGCATTGCTAGCCATGCCTATGTTAAGTCAATATAACTTATGAGACTGCGGATCAGATCCTCATCTGCACCTACTTGTGTACTCTTTGTATGCCTGCACAAGTAATTGTTTTATTCCTGAGATGTATTTCTCTATATCAAACTTATTCTTCTGCTTTGTGGTTGTACTAAGAAAAGGTGCAATTTGCAATCATTGGAAAAAGCAAGCAGTGCATTTTTATTGTGCATTTGAGGGTCGTAGCCAAATATTATCAAGTCCTCTAACCACATGACCAGAAGAGAAAAATTCTGAGTAATTTGCATTATTTGTTGTCCCCCAAGCTACAAAGACTGGCCAATAATACAGGAAAGTGAAGTAAAATTACCCAAGCCATTTAGACACTTGAGGTGATGTCTTTGTGGTATAGTGCTGCTGCTGCAAGATCCTGTTTAGCAACAGAAATCTGGTGGTTACGGGGAGCAGACTCTGCCAAAGAAGAGGATGGTCTAAGTTTTATTGTGCCTGATGAAGAAGAGGAAAGGGTGATCTGCTGCAAACTGAATAGCAGAAATGAGACTTTGTGCTGTCATAGAAGCCGCACTGGCAGCTGCAGCCTGAGTGCCTTTTTCACTGATCTCCACAAAGCACTCATGAAAAGTATTTGACAAAACCAGATCGTTTTTCTCAGACATCCCTTTGAAATCAGCTCACTTCTAACTGAAGGCATCTCGCACCCCCATGCTGCTCAAAGTAGATTTGAGGTCATAACTCTCTTCCATTTTGATCCTGGGCAGATACACATCCACTTCAGTTTTCTCCATCATTTCTGAGCTGGTCCATCTGGATAACGTCTCATACGACCAGTCTGTTTCTAGCTTCAGTTAATTAAAAAAGAGAGAATCAAACATTACACAGTGAAAATGAAACTTCCTTAACATTGACGTCCTTCATAATCCTAAATGGAGAAACTGTAGAGATGGTTTACAACTATCGTAAAGATCACTGAAAATCTTCTGGCTAGTTTACAAGTGTCTTCTCAACTGTAAAGTAGGGTGTTTTCTTACAGTAGGTTAGTGTAGTAACTGGAAGATTTCAGTGTTTGGATGATCATGATAATCCCTTCTGGCTTTAATCTGACGTCCTGCACATTGGCGGCTGCAGAATCATACCCACCTGCTCCTGCAATAGGCCCATAACCTCTGTCTGAGTTACTGAAATCCTCAAATCTTGTTTTAAAGAATTCAAGTTACAGAGAATCCACTGTTTACTCTTGTTCAAACTAGCAAGTGACACATGCCCCATGCTACAGAGAAAGGTGAACCCCCCCTGGGTCTCTGCCATGCTGACCTGGAGGAAAATTCCTTCCTGACCCCACATAGTGAATACTTTCAGTATTGAGTATTTGTAGTGTAATAGCAGCTGAGTCCTGTTGTACATGATAGTAACCATATTGTATGTCTTGAGTTTTTGGCATTCTAGCATATCTTGGAACTGATCCAGCAGAGCTTCTGTCCCAGCAGAACTCCAGTTAAAGTTAATGGGAGTCTTGTCTGAGTAAGGGCTGCAGGCTCATTACATTGGTGCTGGTGTCCTTACAGATTAGTGCTGGGGAAAACTTCAAAGATGTAGATAGTTTAGTATGAAGTTTTCCCATCTATCCTGGCTTTTTGTCAATGGTTCTAGTAGTCTCTGGTTCTGCTTGGGCTGAAAGTACTGCCTTTCTTGGAGGATTTGGGCTTCTGCGTCTAGGACTGGATGACAGCAAGAACTGAAAAAAAAAGTGTTGGGTCTATGAAAATCTTGTCAAAGGTCAAAAAAGGCTCAGGTTCTCTGAGTGTTAGACAATGTGTTGGTCTGTTCTTATTTTTTCCTGAGCCAGATCTTTTCACCTGTTCCTAATACAAGAATGTAGCATCACTTACCATAAGACAGCAGCCATTTAAACATCTAGGACATAAAAACAATTGAATTCCCTGTATTAATATGATTAATTTCTTTACCATTTCTAGGCCAGTGATGTCATCACTGATGTCATCTGGTAGCAGTATGAGTGTGCTGAGGTCATTATTGACATATGGGAGCTCAACAATATGCGTGTGTACTGTTTGTATGTAGGTCCAATTAAATTTCCCTCTCTGGAACATCATCTGCACTGGCTTAGTTGTATTCTGCAACAAGGCAAAGGAGGACAAATGACACTTTTAAAGGATCAGGTGAAAACAATATGGTTAAAAATGAAAGTTAAATTTTCTTGCCTGTGCTGCTTATAACTACTTAGGGTTGCTAAAAAGTGATACTTCATAGAACCAATTTATTTTTCACTATTTATACTGATATTTCAATGTTTCAGCTTTGACACTGAGGTTGTATCTACACAACAATTTAAGCCCAGGATCCATGTTAAGCTGGGACCTAGGGTTGAGCCCTGTTGGTTTCCTGTGTGCTTGTTTCGGCTCCCAGAAGTCCTCCGGATGTATCCCAGAGTTCCTGGCAGCTGAGGAGCAGGCAGCCAAGGCGGCCGCCAGAAGTGCCATTACTGCCTGGCTGAGCCAGTTCCCACTGCTCCAGCTACTCCTTGCTGCTGCATGGAGCTTGCCTGGAGGAGGGAGCAAAGCTGACAGGCAAGAACTGGCTCACAGTCACTGAGATGTTGAGGGTCATCCCTCGTCATCTGTGCTGAGCCAAGAGCTCTGCTGCTCCCCCTTCCTGCAGGGCAGTGCTTGGTCCCAATCTGCTCTCTGTCCCTTGCCCCTGGACCCCCCTGCATCTCCCTGGAGCTGCATCTGCAGGGGCGCAGTGAGCACTGTGAGGGTGATGAGTGGGAGTTGTCCCCAAAACTTTCCTGCAGCCCCCTGGGGATCCCTGATCCCTGCCTCCCGGGATACAGTCGGCGCCGGCATAAGGGAGCCCACAGGGTGCTGGAGCACACTGCACCCAGGCCATGGGGATGCACTTTGCTACTCCATAGCCGGCAGCAGCCAGGCTGGGATGTGTGTTTTTCTTCTGGTACCTTCATTTTATGTCAAACTTCAAAATTGGCCAAAAAATCCCAAAGAAACAAAAACACCTTCACTGAGCATCTTATTTTAAATATTAAGAATTGAAAAGTTTAATTTTAAATGGTTGACAGCCCTGGAGACTGACGTCCTAATTCTCCCAAGAACAGGTGGACATGGGCATTTTCCTGCCACTGTGACTTGGCCTAGAGCTGGAGAGCCCAATTTTCAGATTAAATGGTAGTTCAGTATAAAGTCTTCTCAAACTGCAGTCAGGGCCAGCTCTAGGATTTTTGTCACCCCAAGCAAAAAATTAGCCACCCCAAGCTCCAAGAGCGCAACTGGAATTGTGCTGCCCCAAGCACGTGCTTGCTTTGCTGGTCCTGACTGCAGTCATTCTACTGAGACAGCCACCAAAGGAGCTCATTATGCGGTTTATGTACCCCTGCATGTCTTGTGAGCACCTGAGTCCCATCAGTAGCACCCTCAGAGTGAGGAAACAGGGTGGGCAATAGGCTAGAGTGTCAACATTGCAGGGTAGGGGGTACTAGGAACCTTAGGATATGTTTACTTTGACTCTGGTCTGTGCACTGCACTCAGAACCGGCTCTAGGTTTTTTGCTGCCCCAAGCAAAAAAATTTTTGTCTGCTTCCACCCCCCGCCCACCAGTGCCCCCCCCCCCGCGCCATCCCAGCAGTGGGTTCTCTCTTCACTCCACCCACCCGCATCCCCTGCTGCCCCAGCACTGGGCTCCCCGCCACCAAAGTGACCTCCTCATTCACCACAGCAGTCCCCGTTTACACTTGCAGTGGGGATCAGTTTCTCCTATTTTTATTTCATTTTCCTATAAATCTCGCCCCCGTCCCCCGCAACCCCATCTTTAGTGCTCCAAATGCACAGGGAAGGCATAGGGACTAACCCTCAAACCTTGTACCCGGAAAGGGATGGGGATCCAGTAAAGAGGGTTCAGGCAGAGGAGCAGGTGTGGGGGTGCTTTGGGGCTCTACACTGGCAGAGAAGTGGGGTGTGATGTATTCATGGAGGAGGAGAGGGGGGTATCAGAAGGGTTGCGGGAGAAGAGGGGAGGTGCGGGAGGAGAGGGCTGGGGGAGGGTCCAAGGGGGTGAAGGGAGAGTACAAGGGGACGGGGCGTGACGAAGGAGCGATGGGGGGAGGTACAAGTGGAGGGAGTGCAAGGGCTGAGAGAGGCAGGCACTGTCAGCTGCTTCCACAGCCCCATGCAGGCAGAGAGGAGGGACACTGACCCCCCAGGTGCCCGAGCCACGGGGGTCCCCCGGCAGGGCAGTATCCCCGGCTGCGCCGCTCGGAGCTGGGCTCTGCCTTTCCACGCCCAGGGCAGGCAGCGTGGGCCTGCGGTGGGAGAGGTGCGCAGCGGGCTGGGTCCGGGGGCAGGAGGGGGCGGCGGCAGCTCCGTGGCAGCTCGGGCTGCCCAGCCACTCACCCTGTCAGCGCGCGAGCCAGGATCCGTGCCCCCTGCCCAGCCCGGTGGGGAGGAGACCGATTGGAGCAGGGGATCCAGGGAGATACTCTGACTCACCGCTACTCCAGCGGCAGCTCTGGCTCCATCTGATCTGCCGCCATCAGGGCTAGTTTGGGAACAGCTCTCCGCTCGCTCTGGCGTGCCTGGCTCAGTCCTTCCCTGGTTTATTCCCGATTGTGGAGGAGGGGGCGGCGGGCGTGGGAGTACTGGAGGGGGTGAATTGTGGGAAGCAGCAGAGGCTTAAGCAAAGTAAGCATCCATAGAATAAGAGGGAAAGTTCTCTCATAAAAGAGTAACTGGTTAAAATGACAGGAAACAAAGGGTAGGAATAAATGGTCAGTTTTCACAGGGAAGAGAGGTAAATAGAGGGGTCACCTGAGGATCTGTACTAAGACCAACGTTGTTCAGCAAATTCATAAATGATCTGGGGGAAAAAAGGGTAAACAGTGAGGTGGCAAAGTTTGCAGATGATACAAAATTACTAAATATAATTAAGTTCAAAGCTGACTGCAAAGAATTACAAAATTGGGTGACTGGGCGATGAAATGGCCGATGAAATTCATTGTTGATAAGTGCAAAGTAATGCACATCAGAAAACAAATCCCAAGTGTACATACAAAATTTCTAAATTAGCTGTTACCACTCATGAAAGGGATCTTGGTATCATTGTGGATAGTTCTCTGAAAACATCTGCTCAGTGCATAGAGGCGGTAAAAAAAGCTAACAATATTAGGAACCATTAGGAAATGGATAGAGAATAAGACAGACAATATAATAATGCCAGAAATAATAATGCCACAGAGAAGACCAACAAAAATGCTTAAGCGTATGGAACAGCTTCTATAAGAGAAGAGATTAAAAAGGCAGGGACAGTTCATCTTAGAAAAGAGATAACTGAGGGGGGATATAATAGAGGCCCTTAAAATCATGAATAGTGTGGAAAAAGTGAATAAGGAAATGTTATTTTCCCCTTTACCTAACACAAGAACCAGGGATTACCCAATAAAATTAATAGGCAGCAGGTATAAAACAAATATAAGGAAGTACTTCTTTATACAGCCCGCAATCAACCTGTGGAACTTGTTGCCAGGAGATACTGTGAAGGCTGAAAATATAACTGGGTTCAAAAGAGAATTGGATAAGTTCATGGAGGATGATAGGTCCATTAATGGCTATTAGCCAAGATTGTGAGAGACATGAGCCCATGCTCTGGGTTTCCCTAAGCCTATGACTCCCAGAAGCTGGGACTGGATGACAGGGGATGGATCACTCGATAAATTCTGTTGATTCTTTCTGAAGCATCTGGCACTGGCCACTGTCAGAAGACAGGATCCTGGGTTAGATGGATCATTGCTCTGATCCAGGGTGGCTATTCTTATCTTCATATAGTCTTAACTCTCATCGGTAATAAGCACCTTGCAAAACTGTGCCCAAAATTACTGAGTCTCTGTTTAACTTACTTTAAATAACTCAGTTCACCTCATGTTGTGATAATTTTACCTGCTTCATGTGCAACAATACAAACAGTTTTCAAACTAACATTATCAGCCAATATTGGAATCACTAGTTCTACACATTTGGGGCAAACTTTCAAAGTGATACATGGGAATTTTTGGTTATGTGACTTTCATAAATGCTAATAGGCATCATATAGCTAACTCTCCATGCATTTTACAGAACTGTACTATCACTATCTCTGTGCATGTGCTTTGTTTTTTAATAATCTCTCTAGATAACTTTATATTTCAGCTCTCTCTTGCTCACAAAGTGTCTATGGTGTGTCCACTGTCTGGACACACAGTCCATAAAAATTACTTGAGTAACTGTACAGGATATTACATGCAACTGTCACCAGTGGAGCTATGTGCAATATATATTAGAAGTTCTGAATCACTTAACCTAGAAATCACAGCTAAATAACCAGAATATTTCTTCCTTCTTTCAAGGCCAATCTGGAGAACTCAAGCAACATCCATGCAAGGTTTCAGGCACTTAGCTCTGAAATTAAGCAACTAACTAAAAATTACCTGCTTAAAAGTGTCAACCAGTTATACAGAAAGAAATCATCACCTTTCAATAAAGTAAGTGAAGCAGTTCATCTATTTGTGTAATGGGTATAGAACTCATCTTTATGATTGGTCTATGACAACAAAACATACAAGACATAAATGCAAATATTTTAATTACATCTGCAAAATAGTTTATTATCCCTTAAGATTTATTTCCTACTGACTCTTTGTAGACACAGGTCTGTCGCATCTTACGTGCATTTAACATGCGCGATTTCAGCTTTACGCAGTTGGCAAAAACAAAAAAAAGAGAAAAATAACAATTTAAACACTGTACTGTAGTCAATTCTGTAGTGCAGGCAATTCCACCTGCCATTCAACTCAATGTAATTTTGTCTATACGTGGTTTTTGCTTTACGCGCTAACCGCGGAATGGAACCCCCGCGTAAGATGAGATAGACCTGTACTCAGATCAAGATTACAGGTACAGTATTATTTTTATTTGCCTTTGCAGACTGGACTATATCTAAGCATGAACAATCATAGATGAGTAAATGATTGATAACAAATACAACTAAAAACATTTTGCTTCTCTGAAGACAGAGCTTTATGCTCCTAGTAAACTGTATCATAACGTGAACTCTCTTTTCTATTTGGCAGTAGTTGGCACAGATATATTGCTAAATTATATGTAAGACTTGTCTCTCTCCTGCCTTGAAGGAATACTTACATTTGATCAACAAATATTACCACACAGAGCCATGAGCTGTTTATTTCATGGCAGCAGCAGCAGAAGTCAGAAGAGAGATCAGTTCTAGTGTTGAATGCCAGACTGAAGGTGATCTCAGGACTGTTCTTTTACCATTCACAGGGAGTCATCATGTATTGTCCCACCCTAAATTGTTTATGAGGGGAGAGAAAAAATGATGATTCATTCTGTTACATTCTGCATTTGAACTGAAACATAAAATGCTGCTGCCTCACTACCCCAGTTGGAGGCAGGCAGATAACCGCATTTGAAAGTTATAACACTACTCACACCACAGGGGAAACACTGGTGACTACTGCTTTCCATTTGCACAAATATTTAAGATAACAATTTAACCTATATGTGTTTGAAAGCAATAAGATACCACAGTATTGGGCCTCATACAAATACTTACATAGCAAAATGTGTTTCATTTTGATGGGATTCCATGCAGTATGTTCGGGGGTTCATTTTCTGTTATAAATAGTGTCATGAAACAGTCGGACAGAAATGGTACATTCTGCCTAAATTCCTCAGAGGGGTTTGTAGGCCTTTTCTCCTCCAAAACTAGAAAAGGGTAAAGATGTTTCAGCACAAGCCTGAGGTTCTGCAGCTAGTGTGATAAACTCTGAGGCCTGGCCTACACTACAGCATTAGGTGGATGGAAGCTGCCCTAAGTCGACCTGTTAATATATGCGTCTACACCACTGGGTCCTTTATGCCAACCTCAGTCGCCTTTAATGTTGACTTCAGTCTTCTTTCTCTGTCCATGGGAGGAATGTAGATTGAGACTGTCAATCAGGGTTATTACTAGCGAGAGGCAGCCCAAGTAGATCAAAATCACTGAAGGGTACCACAAAGTCCAACCCAATATGTTTGAGGATATTTCATCTCTTAAGACAGGAAGCTGCTCTACAAGTATGGTATCAAATAGTGCATTTTTCTTAAATATATTCTCCAAAACTTGAATCTGGTATTTACTCCAGGCATAAAAGCTGCACAATGATATTACTGTCTCACTATTTCCTAAAGTTAAAATTCACGTGCTATTGCCTGTCAACTCTGTTGGTTCACTCACCAAGTTGGTGCTAGTCAATGCCCTCTATTTCAAAGGAAATGGGGCAAAGAAATTTAAGGCTGGATTTACAAAAGAACAACCTTTCAGAATGAAGTATGTGACTAGGCCATGAAATGTCATATATGCTAGTGGGCTAGAACAGAAAGAAAAGCTGGAGAGAGACCTCAATCCCTCCATTTTCAAAAGCCTGCCAGTCTCTAAATCCTCAAGGTGTCAGGGTTGTTTTAATTAAATCACAAGCACATTAATTAAATCACATTAACTCTGCAATTCAAACACTGCACTCAGTGCAACCAACAGAGGAACTTAAATTAGATAAGTAAGGATAAATATCTGCAGGTGATAGTTCTGGCTGTGAGATGGTACAACACCGCAAATAAATGGGCCAAGCACTAAATTGTTCTTCCCCTGAGGCGGAACAATGAGGTTTTTTATATTGTCACTCTCTTGTTAGTCTTCCCATAACAAAAGAATTCATTTGTTTAGGTGCTCCATAATGAATCCTGTTGACAACCACAGAACCTGAAGAGTCCAAGGCCTGAGGGCCAGACTATCAAAGATATTTAGGCACCTAAAGATGCAGAGAGGTGCATACCTAAGCAGGATAGATGCTCGGAGTGTAGAATGTAGGCTAGTAGGAAAGTGAACTGCTATCTGATTTTATTTCTAAACTTTATTGCCAAACAAATACACAGTATGTCAACAATCTAGGCAAACTTCACAATAGAAAATTCTGGAAACTGGTGGGGAGGAGGGGTAAACATAGGTGGTGAAATCTATTGGACGGTAAGAGTGGAGGATGTAGGCCACAAGGAAGCACAGCTGTTTTATATTTCTAAATATACTTATTGCCTAAAAAACAGACCCAAAACCCAACCGATGAGGCAAATAATTTCTTGTCTCTCACAAGAATCTGAGGTAATGTAAATATTTGTATTAAACATACTTAGGTTTCTCTGAAACTTCTTCTGAAGTAGTTAAACCCTGCCCTACAGGGCAGTTAAATGATAACATCCATATCATGCAGTAAAATAAGGACTACACATTTTCATCATAAATTTAGTATAGATTTCAGTTTTTAGAAAACAGAGTACAAGTTGCAGGGTTTAAGAAAAGATGCTGAAACGGGACAAGATTAATCAATCTATGTTTTGACCATAAGTTTATCTGATCATTACCATTTGATGGCTCTGTGATTACACCTTTATATGCCCATTCGGTGTATTATGCAACTAAACTGCATTGTCTTTTTAATATAGGTTGTAAACCCTTGGGGGCAACACTGTGCCTTTATATATTGTACAGCATCTAGCACACCAATGATGCCCAATAATAAATGGAGTAGAATAATAAATGGCTGAAGCCATCATGAATTTCACATGGTCTGACTATAGGACTAAATTAATTTTCATCTGATTCGTAAAGATGATCTGTTATTAAGCCAGCTGTGTGGTTCTGACCTGGGTCTCAGTTACATTCAAATCCTCATTAAAAATCATAGATATAGTGTCCTTAGCAGGCTAAGTAGCAAACATATTTGATGACTAATTATAATAAATTGAAGGTTTTGACAATTAGGTCACTGGAAATCAATTTGTGTGTACATTTGTCTTAGATAGCAGTCTTCAAATATATTTACTATCTTTACAAACTCTGCTTGCAGGTGCTTCATTTTAAGAAAAGTACAGGAACCGGAGGAGGCTGTTTGAAGGTGACAAGAACTTCTCGTGGGAGGCCAAAGAAAAGGAAGATGGTATTCTTTAGAACCAAAATATCAGAGAAACAAATCCGCTGTTCTTCTGGGAATAGGAAAGTTCAACAGCGGCACTAGTTTGAATCGTGCTATTAGTTGGTTGTTTTCAGCCTACATCTATATTGCTCCCCGCCTTCCAAAAATTGTAGTTAATAACCAGTTAAGGTTGCTTAACTGCAAAACACACTCACTCAAACCTTCAAAGGCAGGAAAGGCACCTTGATTCACACTCCTGAACAAGAACGCACCATGCCACTGACTCTGCACCTCCCCAGGGAACTCCCTTCCACCTCACACATGTACAGATGGACAACACACACACACAATTCCTCTAACTCACATTGTAATGCAAAACCTGAACTCTGACCTCAGAGACTGGATAGCTACAGACATATCCTACAGGCATGTGTGCAATTGTGAAGGGTATGATGTGTTGACATAAAGAGGGAAAGCATGATGTGGAAGTTAAGGTGGGAGTGGGGTATGTGACAATATATTGAGTATAGGGAAGTATTTGGAAGGTGCTTGTGGGAAGGTAGGAGAATGGCCAGGTGTATGTGGTGCTGGAGAGATGGGGTGGGATGGTGGTGACATTACCCCTATTTTCCCACCAAACCAGCAGATGCATTCTGATAATCTTGGTTCATTAGACCGGAGGGGGGAACTGCCTGAAGTGTTCTGCTCCTCAGACAGCTCTAAGGACAAGCCCCTTTCCTCTCAGCATTTTGGGAGTGGGGCAGGGATAGGGGTGGATGCTCTCCCTGAAGATATCTCAAAAGTTCCTGTGCCGGCATTTCCTGTAGATGAACCAGCTGTAGTTCCTCAGCAGGGAATCTCTGGCTGCTAAACTAAGGATGGCTTGTTAGACAAGGTCTGCTGCTTTTTAAGAGAAACAGAAGCCTCTATCTCTTACCTTCTAAGTCCCTTAACTTTTTCCCCTTTTATAATACCTCAGTAATGGCACCCTTTTGCTGCTTCTAGTGCTAACGGAAAGCTACCCCTCATCCCCAGCATAGGTTTGCTGCACGAGAGCTGTGTGACCCTGTGTTGAATATCACAGTCTTCAAGGCTCAGGAGTAGAGCTCAAAACTTCATGGTGTCAGAGTTGTTTTAATTAAATCATAAACATTCCCCTGCCATATCTGCAATTCAAACCCTGCACTCAGTGCAACCAACAGAGGAACTGAAAATCTGTTCCTTACATTCTTAAATTAGATAAGTAAGGATATATATCTGCAGGTGATAGTTCTGGCTGTGAGATGGTACAACACCGCAAATAAGTGGGCCAAGCACTAAATTGTTCTTCCCCTGAGGCGGAACAACAAGATTTGTATATTGTCACTCTCTTGTTAGTCTTCCCATAACAAAAGAATTCATTTGTTTAGGTGCTCCATAATGAACTCTGTTGACAACCACAGAACCTGAAGAGTCCAAGGCCTGAGGGCCAGACTATCAAAGATATTTAGGCACCTAAAGATGCAGAGAGGTGCATACCTAAGCAGGATAGATGCTTGGGGTGTAGAACGTATGCTAGAAGGAAAGTGAACTGCAATCTGATTTTATTTCTAAACTTTATTGCCAAACAAATACACACTATGTCAACAATCTAGGCAAACTTCACAACAGAAAATTCTGGAAACTGGTGGGGAGGAGGGGTAAACATAGGTGGTGAAATCTATTGGACGGTAAGAGTGGAGGATGTAGGCCAGAAGGAAGTACAGCTGTTTTATATTTCTAAATATATTTATTGCCTAAAAAACAGACCCAGAACCCAGCCGACGAGGCAAGTAATTTCTTGTCTCTCACAAGAATCTGAGGTAATGTAAATATTTGTGAAACTTTTCTGCCAGGCTGAGTTGATAGCAGCAAGGATTCAGTACATATGGATCCCCTCCCAACAATGTAACACAAAACCAGCTCGAGCCCCCACCCAGTGACCTGGGAAAATCTTATACACACCCCTGGGCGCCTCAAAGAGGCAATACTTCCCCTCTTGCAAGCACAGAGTCTCAGTGTAGCTGAAGATGTTTAATAACATGAGGTAAACGACATCAGAATGAAATTGAGACAACACCACAACTAGAGTTCATAGACCAAACCATGAGCAAAGACCCACCCCAGCAAATTGGGCCGTGTCCTTTCCCTTTGGTTCTTGTGTCTAGCAACCCAAAAATCACCCAAAGTCCCACACCCCAAAAGTCTCTTGAGTCCAGCAACCCAAGAATCACCCAAAGTCCAAAAGTCCCACAACCCAAAAGTTTCTGTCCTGGGTCAGTGCAGCCCCAGAGTTCAAAAGTTTATCTGCAGAGTTTTACCCTCCCCGCGCCCCCCAGTCTGGGTGGAAAGGGCGGGGCACACGGGGTGTTAAGGGGACCTTACGTGAGCCGAGGCTGACTCCCCTGCCTCTCCGTGGGGTTCTGCTTCCGCCTTCACCACGAACTGCTCCGCTCTACCAGGCGCTCTGCTCCACTCCGCTCCTCCAGCCGTCCCCACAAACTGCTCATCTCTGCTCCGCTCCACTTGCTGTTCCGTGGGCCGCTCCAACCATCCCACAAACTCTCCGCTCCACCAGCCACTCCGCTCCACCAGCCGTCCCATGAGCCACTCCAACTGTCCCACAAACTGCTCCGCTCACATTTTCATCATAAGTTTAGTATAGATTTCAGTTTTTAGAAAACAGAGTACAAGTTGCAGGGTTTAAGAAAAGATGCTGAAATGGGACAAAATTAATCAATCTATGTTTTGACCATAAGTTTATCTGATCATTACCATTTGATGGCCCTGTGATTACACCTTCATATGGCCATTCGATATATTATGCAACTAAACTGCATTGTCTTTTTAATAGAGGTTGTAAACCCTTGGGGGCAACACTGTGCCTTTATATATTGTACAGTATTTAGCACATCAATGATGCCCAATAATAAACGGAGTAGAATAATAAATGGCTGAAGCCATCATGAATTTCACATGGTCTGACTATATGACTAACTTAATTTTCATCTGATTCGTAATGATGATCTGTTATTAAGCCAGCTGTGTGGTTCTGACCTGGGTCTCAGTTACATTCAAATCCTCATTGAAAATCATAGATATAGTGTCCTTAGCAGGCTAAGTAGCAAACATCTTTGATGACTAATTATAGTAAATTGAAGGTTTTGACAATTAGGTCATTAGAAATCAATTTGTGTGTACATTTGTCTTAGATAGCTGTCTTCAAATATATTTACTATCTTTACAAACTCTGCTTGCAGGTGCTTCATTTTAAGAAAAGTACAGGAACCGGAGGAGGCTGTTTGAAGGTGACAAGAACTTCTCATGGGTGGTCAAAGAAAAGGAAGATGGTATTCTTTAGAACCAAAATATCAGAGAAACAAATCCGCTGTTCTTCTGGGAATAGGAAAGTTCAACAGCGGCACTAGTTTGAATCGTGCTATTAGTTGGTTGTTTTCAGCCTACATCTATATTGCTCCCCGCCTTCCAAAAATTGTAGTTAATAACCAATTAAGGTTGCTAAGTGCAAAACACAGTCACTCAAACCTTCAAAGGCAGGAAAGGCACCTTGATTCACACTCCTGAACAAGAACACACCATGCCACTGACTCTGCACCTCCCCAGGGAACTCCCTTCCACCTCATAAATGTACAGATGGACAACACACACACACACAGTTCCTCTAACTCACATTGTAATGCAAAACCTGAACTCAGGCCTCAGGGACTGGATAGCTACAGACATATCCTACAGTTGTGCAGTTGTGAAGGGTATGATGTGTTGAGATAAAGAGGAAAAGCATGATGTGGAAGTTAAGGTGGGAGTGGGGTATATGACAATATATTGAGTATAAGGAAGTATTTGGAAGGTGCTTGTGGGAAGGTAGGAGAATGGCCAGCTGCATGTGGTGCTGGAGAGTTGGGGTGGGGTGTTGGTGACCATACCCCTATTACCTCACCAAACCAGCAGATGCATTCTGATAAATCTGCCTTGGTTCATTAGACCAGAGTGGGGAGTTGCGTGAAGCATTCTGCTCCTCGGACAGCTCTAAGGACAAGCCCCTTTCCTCTCAGCATTTTGGGGGTGGGTCAGGGATAGGGGTGGATGTTCTCCCTGAAGATATCTCAAAAGTTCTTGTGCCAGCATTTCCTGTATGTGAACCAGCTATCATTCCTCAGCAGGGAATCCCTGGCTGCTGAACTAAGGATGGCTTTTTAGACAAGGTCTGCTGCTTTTTAAGAGAAACAGAAGCCTCTCTCTCTCACCTTCTAAGTCCCCTAACTTGCTCTTCTTATATAATACCTCAGTAATGACACCAAATCCCTCAGAACATGAAATCTCCCTTGCATGCACATGTAGATGGTCTATTAACATTAACAGGAGCTCTATTTGTACATAAGCAGGGAACATTTCCATGTACATTTAAATAGAAAAAACAAGGAACTGCTTTACGGACCCAATCCTGCATGTAAGGTCACCTCCCATTTAGATAAACGGGAGTGTACGTCACTTAGAACCTTGTAGGACTAAACCCTTTTTGCATGTAGCACATCCTATAATGATGGCAATATCCGTGGGTGGTAGCACTGTATATGTTTCATGCCTTCATGATGAGCTTTATTCATTTACTCATGATTTCCTTTTTGCTTTTTAATTGTCTAACTGCATCTCTTTCTTAACTCACGGTAGCTAGAGAGGGAATTGACCTATGAGAAATTATCCAAGTGGACCAGCCCAGAAATAATGAAAATGTCTGAAGTGGAATTGTTTCTGCTCAGGATCAAGCTGGAAGAGAGCTATAACCTCAAGTCCACTTGGAGCAGTATGGGGATGTGAGATGTCTTCAGTCAGAGCCAAGCTGACTTCACAGTGATGTCTGAGAATAATGATCTGTTTTTGTCACAAGTTTTTCACGAGTCCTTTATTGAGGTCAATGAAGAGGGCACTGAGGCTACAGCTACCAGTGCAGTGCAGTAATGTAGTAGTGAGAGCATCTGTTAATTCTATAAGGTTTAAGGCAGATCACCCTTTCCTCGTCTTCATCAGGCACAACAAAACCAACAGCATCCTCTTCTTAGGCAGATTCTGCTCCTCCTAGAATGTATTACTCTCTGCTACCAAATAACATCATTTGTTCACCATGCAACTGGCAAATACAAATTGAAGCCTGAAATTCAAAGCGTAGATCTGGTGTGTGCTTTTAGTTAGAGCTCTGCGCATAAGCTGCCTCCGTCAGGAGTAGCCTCAGAAGTAATTGTGCCTCAGGGACAACACTGAGGCACAATTTCTCCTGTGCTCCTCTGCTGCACTGAGGGGACAATAATCTACTGCAGCCCCTTACAGAGTGCAGCATACTACCCACTGCACTGAGCCTGCTCTCCTGGCTAGTGTTATGGGGGCCAGAGTCATGGCTCAGTAGCCTCTGTCCCTCCCCACTTATTTCTTCATAGGACAGGAGAATGCACCTCAGTGTTCAGACCATGACCTTATCCCCATGCCTGCAGACAAGATGTGGGCAGGTCTAAATTAGTTTTGCAGAATGATTTGAGGGAGTGGGGCTCTTAATCTCTCCTACTGTTGTCCATGGCCACCTTAGACCAAGTCATAGAATCATAGGACTGGAAGGGACTTCAAGAGGTCATCTAGTCCAGTCCCCTGCACTCATGGCAGGACTAAGTATTATGTAGACCATTCTTGAAGTCACAGTAAAGTGCTTAATCATTAGCTCTCTTATTCACAGGTGTTGCAGATCTGTATGCAAAGGGTAATTGAAAACACAGTAAGTCCTGTTTGCAAATCCCAGGCACAACAAGCCCAGTTAATGATAGAGAATCCATATTAGCTCTGAATTTCATAATATTGGCCTTGAAATGTATTTTTATAAAGTTTTTCCCACCCAATATATATATTTTCTTTTGTTCTTTCAGAGTGTTAAAATAGAAATTTAACCCCATCACTTACTGTCCACAGCATTCCATTTGGAACCATGCCATTGTGTCTAAATGACAGATGCTGGACCATTTAAGAGTCAGTCTATTGGATATACATTGTACATTCATAAGCACTAAAAGAGTTAATAAATCAATAATAACACTGCTCATAGAAGCAGAGGAAAATTGACATTTGGCCAAATCCTTCTCCCACTGACTTCACTGTGAGTGTGATCCAGCTGACTGAAATGTTATCCCATAGACTGTAATGAGTTTGTTAGAGATCTTACTGTCTGATATGTAATAAACTTGGAAGTGTACAAAAACGTTAACTATCTTTCATAAAATCCAAGCCAAAAGCATGTGAAATTCAATCCTCACCAGAAGCTCTCTAAAGTAAACATTTATATTTAGTGAGACCATCCTACCTCCCTAAGAGCCCATTTCAGTTTTTACTGATGTCGGAGGAAGGACTCTGGATGAGGCATTAAACATTCTACCGATGCTCTCTGACAGTGTTGGCACAGAGTCAGTGAACTGGCCTAGCCTCCCCAGCCAGTGAACTTGTCATCTCATACTAATGTTTGTTCCTGTGCCCGATTGTTTGTAAATTAGATTGTCTAACAGGTCTGATGAGCACAACTGATATGAAAACTTTCACCAGCATGCCTCCCGTCTGACTATAATGCTTATAGACATACGATGAAACCTGCAGCATTCAAACAACATTCATGTGTTGTTAATGTAATTACTAGCTGTAATTTGAACCCATTCCTAGATACCTGTATCACCAATAAAGTAGAAAAATAGGCTTTCATTTCAAGAATACATTTCAGCAAAGATATTCCTGTTATTTACACAAATTCCAATGCTTTTAGCTGATATTTTACTCCATAACTCTAGTGTATGACTTGCACTTAAAGCAATTAAAAAAACATGCTGATACTATGTTTCTACTATCGAAATGGGTCATTTAGCTGATTATAGGGAACTTTGGGGGTTTTTTGGGGGGGGGTTGTCACTTGTGTTCTGATATGATAGTCCAAGCACTTTTAAGTTTCCTTGTTACCATTCCAAAATGATAGTCACTTAACTAGGGTTGATTATGCCCAGTGCTTAATTTGTAATGAAAGAGGTGCCAGGGCCCAAGCAATTTTTTTACATACATAACGGATGCAGCAAGCCCAGAGGTGAACTGCCAAGCCTAGAGGTACCAGGTTTATGAACTGCTCAAGCTAGAGTTGCCAGGTCTGGCACTAATTGAGCACGGGCTACGCCCAGATAAGACTTTTATAAAAGACCATTGTTTTGTGTGCATCAGGTTGCACAGTGGTGTTTAAAAACGTGTTATTTGAAATGTTCGCTAACACACGTGGCAAACCCAGCTCCTTCTCCTAGTTTAGGCAGGGCCTTAGTGACTTGCTTCTATGAACCTGCCCGGAGCAGCATGTTTGAAATCTAACCCCAACAGAACAACTCAGACCCGCTACTGCGAGAAATTAGGAACGGGCGGAGGCTCAGGCATAAAACGCCCCGTGGTGGCTCCAGGGGGCGGGATCCCGGGGCTCGGCGGAGCTAACACAAGCCCGAGGCCACCACCCCTTTGCCCAGCGCCACCGGAGCCGCTTCAGCGACCTGCGCTCGGCGCCGCCCGATTCCGCCCCGGCCCCGCAGCATCGCCCCGGGTCAGTCCCGGCCTGGCGCCGCCTGCGTGTGGGGCGGGTCCCGCCGCGCTCGCTGCCTGGCGGGGCGGGGAGCGGGGCTGCGACTTTGGTTTGGTTTCCAGCCCAGGGCTCGAGTCCGGGCCGCTCGGTGCCGGCGGGCGGGGAGGAGACGCCGGGAGCCGGAGTCCGCCCTGGGCATCGGCCGCACGGTTGGTTCAAGCAGCCGAGGGCGGGGGAGCCCGTTGGTGCCCGGTGAGTTTGTCTCTCGGGCAGTGGCGGCTCCGGCTCCGGGGCTGGGACAGTCTGTGCGCGGGGGCCCGGGGCCAGGCACCGACCTGCGACCCCGCCCTGTGATGGAAACCACCGCAAGCCCGGGGGTGCGGCCCCTGTGCTCCGGGGGGCAGGTCTGCATGGGGGGGACGGGAGGAGTCAGGCTCCTAAGAGACCAGACACTGAACCTTGAATCCAGAGCTCACAACAGGCACCTTGAGAAGGTGGCTCAGCCTGGGGCTTCCCCCTCGCAGCAAGCCCGGGTGGGGGAGGAACCCCGTGATTCTGTGCACCTTGCCCTGGGGTTTGCAGCGCCAGCCAAGGACCCTCCCCCGGTTCCCTTGCCGGTGGGGTAGGACGGAGCTGGTGGGTGTGGTACACGCAGCGCAGGTTGCTGATACTTGGGATTTATTAAATCCGTTACACGTACAGGGGCCCGGCCTTGGCTGCTGATTCTTGTGGGAGAGGTTCCTGCGATGGGAGGTGCCTGGCACTGCCATTTACTGAGCCACTAAAACAGGGCACTTGTCTCTAAATGAATCCCTGCAGCCCTGGAGGGAAGGAGGCAATAACACTTGCAGTGCACATACACCTGTTACGTTAATAAGCTCTGTACAGTAGCATAAACTACACTATTCTAGACTGAGTCTAAAGCAATGTCTTGGTCCAATAAAAGCTATTGGACCAAGCTCCCCCATCTTGTGTCTCAATAAAACAGACAGTACAAACTCATTGGAAGTTTTAGACAAGCGCACAAGGACTGGAAAATGGGAGGATCAGCAAAAGAAACCTACCTATTGAGGGCAGAGGTGTAGGGGGAAGGAAAGAAAAAGGCAAACGAGATGGGAGATGGACTTACTTAAGGGGATAAAAAAAAAAAAAAAAGGTTTTTTTTATAATATATAAAACCAAGAAAGAAGAAGTGATAATCTTCAGGCCTGTTAGTTTAACATCTGTAGTATGCAAAGTCATGGAAAAATTTTAACCAACCTGATCTCCTTCTTTGAGAAAGTAATGAAGTAAATTTTTAGACAAGGGAAATGCAGTGGATCTAATATATCTAGATTTTGAGGAATTACTGGTTAAATTGGAAAGGATGGGGATTGAAATGAAAATCCAGAGGTGGATAAGGAGCTGGTTAAAGGAGACTGCAGAGGGTAGTATGAAGGGGGAACTGTCAGGTTGGATTATTCAATCTATTTATTGCTGACCTGGGAACCAAGAGTAGAGATTTGGATGACCTTGTAAGCTGGAGTATTAGTAACAGGATGAAATTCAATAGTGAGAAGTGTAAGGTTATGCATTTAGGGATGACTAACAAGAATTTTAGTTATGAGGAGGAGAAGGACCTAGGAGTCCTGGTTTGATCGTGGATGACCATGAGCAGGCAATGTGATGTGGGGATGCATTAAGACCTCATTTGGAGTATTGTGTGCAGTTTTGGTCTCCCATGTTTAAGAAGGATGAATTCAAACTGGAACAGGTACAAAGAAGGGCCACTAGAATGGTCCGAGGAATGGAAGGCCTGTCATATGAAAGGAGACTTGAGGAGAAGAAGGATAAGAGGAGATATGATTACACTCTTTAAATATATCAGAGGATAAATACCAGGAAGGAGAGGAATTATTTCAGCTCAGTGCTAATGTGGACACGAGGACAAACGGATATAAATTGTCAGTTACATGACTTTAAGACTAAGCTAGATAAGTTTATGGAAATAGTACAATGGGTCAATGATATGTTATTTGGCCTGCATCTTGCAGGAGGTCAGACTAGATGATCATATTGGTCCCTTCTGATCTATGATTCTATGATTCTATGAAGATTAGACCATGGGCCTGAATTACATTTTAATTGAAATGTTGGGATTAATTTTTTCTGACTCATTGCTTATATTATGCACATTCTGTGCCCCTCACTTTTTTTTCTCTTTTTACAAATAGAGCTAACTGTATATCTAGAGATATGTGACATTGTGATCACCAGATAGTCTGATGTATTATTTCAATGTAAAACAAGCTTTTTCTTTTTGAGGTGGGGAGAGCCACTTATGGCTATATACACTTTAGGCCCCGGTCCTGCAACAAGCCCTGCATAAAGCCCCACTAACTGCCTTATGGAGCTCTATGAGACTACAGAGGTCCACACGTGCAGACTTATTGCAGGATTGGGGGTCTTAGTTTTTAAGGTAACAATATACCGGCAGTTCTTGACTTTACAACATTAAAGTTACAATGAACAGCACTTACGACACTTCTACATTGACAACCCGATTTGACTTACAATTATAGGTTTTGAGTTTACGCTGTTCCGTCCTGTAATGGAGTAGATTGCAGTTCCAAGTTATGACATTGACATACAACGCAATTGTAACGAACCAATTGTGTCAGAGGTCCGAGGATTGCCTGTATCTACAAAAACATTACAGCTTGTTAAATACTGCTTTTGCTCCCATTATGCCCCCACACAAATGGAGATAGATATAGATATGCATACACAGTTTTTTAAATTTATGAGATGACTTTTAAAAACTCAAACTATTCACAGTATTCAGAGAGTGCAGAATAGTTTTTGGACATTCATTCAAAAAAGATGTAAAGTGTTTATTATTTGTTTCCAGCAACATTGTAATATCCTCTGCAATTTCCAGCCATTAAAAAGGGGTGCTCCCTACTCTTTTAAGGTTATAACAAAATTTGTTAACAAAAGGTTTTAATAACACCATATCGTTTTGTTCCCTTGCTCTTTTTTGTGTGAGAAATAGATGATTTCCAGCTACCCTTAACCCTTACATAGTGAAGTTATGGGTGCTGTGCCAAACCTTAAAACAAATAAGTAATCAATTAGCTGGCTTGTAGGTGTCACATATGGAGTATGAAGCAAATACTCACCAGCAACTGCACATCATACAACATAAACACTAACCCAGGAACCTATCCTTGCAACAAAGCCTGATACCAGCTCTGTCCACATATCTATTCAAGGTGACACCATCATAGGACCTAATCACATCTGCCATGCCATCAGGCAGGGGCTCCAGGCACCAGCACGCCAAGCGCATGCTTGGGGCGGCAAGCCACTGGGGGCACTCTGCCGGTCGCCATGAGGGCTGCAGGCAGGCTGCCTTCAGCGGCTTGCCTGCGGAGGGTCCGCGGGACCCATGGCTTCAGCAGACCTCCTATTTCATGCATGGGAGAAGTGTCAACATGGAGAGAAGTTATTTGGTAATCTAGCAGACAGAAACATGACAAGATCCTATAGCTGGAAGTTGAAGCTTGACAAAATCAAATGGAAAGTAAAGTGCAAATTTTGAACAGGCAGGATAATTAATCATTGGAATAATCTACCAAAAGACTTGATGGCTTCTCAATCACTTCACACTTTCAAATTAAGATTGGCTGTATTTCCAAAAGATATGCTGTAGTTCAACCACAAGTTAGGGGGTTGATGTTGTCCTAATGAGCATGTGCGAAGTATCTTCACATTCTCATAAGGAGAGTGAAGCCCTTAGGGTTATGCAGATGGTCGTGAAAGACCACTGTGATCCTTAAAATCTGAGTCCTGTACAAACGTGATGTTTGTTAGCATTGGTAGAGTGGGGGAACGGGGCGGTTCGGGCCCAGGTTGCTGTTGGAATGCAAAATGAGGCATGGACAGCCAAAGAAGGTAGACCTGTTATGCAGGACCTTGAAGTCAAGAACAAGAAGCTTGAACGTAATGCAGTTTGGAAGGGGAGCAAGCCCTTTGATAAACGAATCCCTCACATCTCCTAGTTTCCCATTCCTGTTTTCTGCTTGATTCAACTGGATTTCTTGACTAGGTATACGTTAAATACAGTATTTAAACAGAGATGGACAACATGATACACACCACTACCTGACATGTGTGTATCATGTTGTCCATCTCTGTTTTAATACTGTATTTAACAGTTGAATCAAGCAGAAAGTTATGGAGTACAAATGAACAATATGAAATGAAGTGCTGTTTTAGCATTATAGCCTCTTAATAGCTATGTGATAGTTTTAAAATGTAATATAAATTCTAGAAAAGGTAGCTCTTATTCTCATGTATATGCAGATTAGCAGTTATCAAATTGATTTTTCCCCCTAATTTTGACTCTCTTCCCTATTTCGGCTTCAGTAACTAGAGGAAAAATACGCTGCAAATTTGCAAGAATGTAAAGCTTGTGGCAGCTGTCAGGATTGCAGGATTGTTTCTTATCTGGACTGCGTTGACCATAGATCTAGAAATTTTTCTAAGTTCTAAAAGAATTGTCTGTTTTGGCATGGAAACTTGCATTGTAATGCAGGGAGTTATCCTACACAACACAGAGCAAAGCAATGCTGTTTTATGAGATCCCAGAAGTTTAATCCCTCTGACATGTCGCAGTTCGTACCAGCACACATACAGACTCCACTGTTTGGTAAACTAAAAAAGCAGCTCCATCATCATGGTCATGAAAGGAATCTGATTAGCTAGGCCTAATAGTATGGATTGTGGTATACCTAGACCTGTATACCACAGAGAAATGCATTCCTCTCGGGGGGTGGTGGGGAGGGGGAGAGAGAGAGAGAGAGAGGGAGGGGCGTGTTGTTTTCCTAACAGGAGTATTGTAAAATGGAAAAGGGCAGATAATTCAGTTACTTGGTAACATTGCCCTCAAACTGTGTTAAAAGAGCTTTATTCCAGATGGTCAATTAATATTCTAAGTCAAACAGAGTCAAAATGTATTCCTGCTATTTCCAAGGCAGTAGCACTATTTTGGAAGCCGAGTGAGTGTCCATTGGTACATCGATTATCTGTTTTAGGGTTTTGATAAACTTCTGTTTTCGATAATAAAACCGCATGATCAAGACAGATTAGTCTTGCAGAAGTATTTAGGAGCTAGCAGATTTATATTTTGCTGTCCTGTGTCTCCTAGATTTGGGGTCAAGGAGGACAAAGAACAAGTGACAGTACTGAGTCTGTTTTTTTTCTGTAATATAATACATTTAAATTAAATCAGCTTGCAATTTAATTTAATAGTGTCAAAACCAGTACATAATGCAAAAAACAAACAAAAATCTCTGCTAGGAATTAAAACTCTAAAACATGTATGACATCTACACAAGAGAAGTGCAAGTCTGTACCTGTGTGTGTGGTGTAAAATTCTCCATGGAGTCTTTTTTATATTCAGTCTAAGCTTTAAGGTTCACAAGTGTCTCATGTTCCAGTGGTACTCAGGGTAACCAAACATGGACTGAACCAGACTTTGATCTGATTTGAGTTTCTGGTAACACTGCAACAGGAACCAGTTTGTAATCTCTGGATGTCATGATGACCAACAGTAATTCCTCTCCCCCTCACCCTTTTTTTTTTTTTTTTTAGATTCAGTGGCACAATGGAGTCTGGGCACTGTGACTTTCCCCTCTCACGAGGTCTCAGTGCCTAGGCTCCAGCTTGAGCCTAAATTTTACACGCAGGGCTGGTGCAACCATTTAGGCGACGTAGGTGGTCGACTAGGGCACTGGCATTTAGGGGGCGCCATTTTCTTTGGCAGCAACCGCGGCGGCCGGATCTTCGGCCACCCGGGTCGCCGTCGCATTTAGACAGAGGGAGCTGGGGCAGGGGAGCGCAGGGAGGGCCGCTTGCAGCAAGTAAGTGGGGGGGTGGCATGTAAGGGAACTCCCCGCCTGCTCCCCGAGCATGCCGTGGCTGCTTCACTTCTCCCGCCTCCCAAGCTTGTGGTGCCTAAGCTGATTGCAACTGCAAGGGGGGCGCCTCAGGGCGGAGAAGGGGAGCTGCCACGGGGGGGACTAAGCCTAGGGTGCGAAACATCCTTGCACCGGCCCTGATTACACTGCAGTTTTATAGCCCTGCAGACCAAGTCAGCTGACCCAGACTAGCCATATCTGTGCCTCACGTCTTTCATTGCAGTGTAGTCATAGCCTGTGTGTCTTGCCCAGGGTCAAACAGGAAGTCTATAGTAGAGCAGGGAGTTGATACTGAGTGTCCCGCATTCCAAAATAGCTTTGTAATCAACAGTCCAGCCTTCTACAATAATGATTTCTTTGCTACTGCGCTGAAATTGTACACTTGCCAATACCCTAAATAGCTGAATATTCTTTTAGAATATTATTAGAAAGTTGCCTTGACAGTTTTGTAGAGACTCTGCAGTTTGTTCTAGTGTTTTATTGCCATATCAATAATCAAATCAATCACCCACACCATTAATTTCAATTAGTATTGCCTGCTGGTCATAGATTCTGAAAATACAAAAGGTATCAATCAGCTCTAACTGGGAGCTTTCCAGTAATTTCTTTATGCACAAGTGTATTTACAATGAGCAACTACTGGGCGGCAGCATAAAATTAAAGCCACTATGTTACGGAGATTAATAGAGAGGCTGCAATGCGGACTCTTTTTCATTGGGTATTGGATGAAGACAACCAAATTTGCTTCATATAAGCTACAGAACAGTCATTAGATGGCAACGCTGGTTCGATTAATATGTGTTCTTGAATGGGCACATGTGTCTACTACTCATCTTCATTAGACTTTCTTTAATCCCAGAGGTTCTCTCATACTACAATGTGAATTAAGGATAATACTGTCTTATCATGATTGTTGTCAGTCTCCCAATTGGTTGAATGAGAAATGCTGGAAGCAGAATCTCCTGTTGGTCACTGACAGACAGGAATAGATGGGTTGAGAGTATAAAACAAAACCAGTGCTGAACAATTGCCCTCTAATTGACGTGTCAGGAAGGGAAGAGCAAAGGAAGTTTAAAAATAATGAAACAAAAGAAAGGGATGAAACATTAAAGAGAGACGACTGCAATAAAGAGCTCTTGTCTTACCTGTGTTTCGCTCACCCTCTCTTTATATTTTCCCATTTCTCTTCCCATTTTGCCTCAATCTCCCTATCTCTGCAGAAGTGGCACTCCACCCCTCTAGAACATATAGTCACAGGATCCACTCTCCATAACTCTTCTTTGAAATAGAAGACAAACACTATCCTAGAAAGCAGCAGGAAGTAATATGTGGATTTACTGCAAATGGGTGAATAAGGCAGGTGTTTATAGAACTTTACACCCAAAATCAGTTTGGTTAACAAAGTTAACAACCTAGATCATAAAATACGTGCAGTGAATATTTTACATCAGAGAATCTAATATAAATTCAAATACAGTAATGATATACTACAGGTTAGATTAAAGTAAATTTGAGGCACTAAGTATTGCACAGCTGTGACTTAAACAACATGCCTCCAATAATGACTATTAAATATAAAGCATGTTATATGAAATATAATATTATATAAAATATATTAAATATTAACATAAAATATGAAATATAAAACATTATATGAAATATAAATTGTATTCATGTAACTAGACAGTCTGGTAGATAGGTACTGAATTCCTGAAAAACAGTGTATAATGGTAATGAAACGCAACACAAATCTTAAAGAACTGGAAAACTTTTCAATCTGCATGAGTTTGTTCCACTTGTTATCTGAAGGCTCTTTTATAAACTTGGATTCTGATGATCCTTAAACTTATATGATGCTTTGCTATATCCTGAGGTAGTGTAAAACCAGTGTAGTTCCACTGACTTCAGTGGAGCTATGGTGCTTTATACCAGCTAAGAATCTGGCACATTAATAACTTATTACATTTTAAATCTGTATCTTATGTGATCTTTTCTTTGTGTTTTGTCTTATAGGTTCTGAACCATGGATAACCTCAGTAGAGCAAACACCACCTTTGCACTCAACCTATTCAGAAAGCTGAGTGAAAATGCCAGTTCACAGAACTTATTCTTTTCTCCTTTGAGTATCTCCTCTGCTTTGTCCATGGTTTTTTTGGGTGCAAAAGGTAACACTGCAGCCCAGATGGCAAAGGTATGTCTGGATAAACTTGGACCACTTAACACAAGTTTGGTCTAGAAGCTGAACCACAGATCTCTGTATGTTCTGTACCTATGGAACACTCCCATTATCATCCTTCTGTGCCTGAGAGTAGAAATTTGGTGGCACCATACAGCTGAGGTGCCTTGAAGAAGAGAGAGCTCTCTAGCTGCCTCAAGAGTTAGAAAAGAACTTCTTCAATTACATTCTCCGGGATTACTATCAGATTATAGTAATCACCTAAATATGTCTTAAAAACATAGCCAGGAGCATTTTCTTAAAATCATACCCCCTTTAAGATGTCAAGTTGGGCAACCAAAAAAATCACTAGTCACTTTTGAAAATGTAGGTCTAGTTCATTAAACTCTTAATGCCAAATCCTGCTCCAATGAGCACTCGGAACCTCCAGAGAGAAAGAAGGCCTAGGGAAGAAGAGTTGGGTGCCAAGTATGGATCCCTGAGGTCCCCCTTGAAAGGTCAAGCAAAGACCTAAGAGGAGACCCAGGAGACAGAGTCATAAATGTGAAGAGAGAACAAGATTTAGAAAAGGAGAGTGATCAATAGTGGCAAAACTGGCAGGAGTCTGGGAAGATGAGGATGGAGTCGAGGCCCTGAAATCTGTCTGCAAAGAAGGACTTCTGTATTGCAGTTGCATAGCTTTTTAAGTTCTCTTAGCTTGTGGGTTTTTAGTGTAGTCTGCTTGGTTTCCTGGGGTGAGAATTACAAATTTCAAAACTAGCTTTATTGCTGTCCACTTAGAGCCTTATACAATATTTGCCTTAGGGGAGGGGAAGAGTTGTCTAAACTTGCAGCTTCAACAATAAAATAGGGTGGAGTTGAAACCAATTCCTTATAATCTCTAAGGACTTTTAGAATTGGCCTGTATATATCTTTTGTTTAGAATGATTAACTACCATACTAGCAGAAGTTGCTAAAAATTACATGTACTAATGGGTGTGAACATTCTTTTGTTCTGTGTCAGTAAAGTCTCTTGCTCAAAATATCAACCAGTATAACAGCTCTGTAATTGTCATGGAATTCATATCATGGCATTTCTTTAGCAGTTACTACTTTTAAGCAAATCCAGTATTTGGGAGGCAGTATTTAAAAAAAAAATCTTATTCAGTGTGTCACATGAATTCAAACTGAGGATGAATTTTAAGCTTTAGTACTAGTTATGTTTAAATAAACACTGTGACAAATTCTGCTGTTACATTGGTGTAAAACTGGAGTAACTATTAGACTTCAATGAAATTGTCAGATTTACATCTATGTAAATGAAAGCAGAATATGGCCTGATCTTGATTTTAAAACCATTGACCTACGAGACCTGACATCAGTGAATTTAGCCCAGAGACTTACCATGGATGTCCCACAGAGTTATCCCAGACTGCATTTGGTTGAATTGAGCCTATTGTGTCCTATGGGGACACTTCCATCCATGAGCTGCCCGTCTCCCCTGTTGGCTGTTTGGCCCTTTGGGAAGCCTCCAAGGTCTTGGTCTATTTTGTTGCTTTGGACATTTTCCTGCCCACATGCAGTAAAGCACTGTAGAGCTAAAGTTTTCCCTTAGAAAGAGCTTTTCAGGTTGTCTTACTTCGCTACAGTGTTTCATACTAGAAGAGCCATTCTTGATCTCTATTAAATAACTCTTGCTCAGATTAAAGCAATGACTAATGTACTGGAGCACTAGGTCATTCTATAACATTTCTTCATTTCCACTACCATTTAAGCTCAAATAAGAATCATATCTGTTGTTGAATGTCTTCCCAAGAGAACCTATGCTAACTATTGTACTATCAGGTGCTTCATTTTAGTAAAGTAGAAGAAGGAAAAGAATGGGGAATGGAACAATGCAAACATGAAATGATTAAACAAATAATTCATTATGGAAGGCAAAATGGAGGCCCTGTTACAAAGGGACAAAGGCAGCAGCATCCTGTGGGAGTGCTTGAATTGAAGGCATAGTTCCAACACATTGCTGGAAGCTTTGGGGAAAGGAGTGTTGAAAGGGATTCCGTCAAGTTAAATCATAACTTGTCTGATTTTTTTTTTAACCTCTTAGTGTTGCAAGTAACAGTTAAGATTAGGGAAAAATAAGGGACATTTCCCCTGTTTGTATACATGTGCATTTGACAGCACTTTGTGTTTCGCTCTTTCTTCCATGGAGACACTTTCCCTGTTTGTCAGGCTCTTCCTCACAGTGAAACAAATTTAAAAAAATGTAACTATAAAGCTACAAAAATCGATATGGGGCTCTAGAGACAAGTCTGAGACCTGAAGCTACTTTAAATTCATGTTTTGAAATGAAGTAGATTTCAAGTTGATGGTTTTCCTTTAAACTCTCCAGAACTGTTCATTTTATGTGTCCTAAAGCTAGGACTGAGTGAGGGGTCTCTTCAAAAGAGCTATGTTTATTTCCACGGTAAAATGTTTTTTCAGCAGGGTCTCTCTTCTAACACAATGAGCTCCAAATATGCTGTGTAATGGGAAATCCTTTCCCTTTTAGGGCTGCCTTGGGTGTTCAGGCTGCAGCTTTCATCTCTAAGCTGATGAAAGGTATTGTACTAATCTGTCCCAAAACACATGTTTCAGCACATGTGGGTCATGCTGAGTGTATTCCTGTCTCTTTCTATAGGTGCTTTCTCTGGACGAAGCTGAAGACATTCACGATGGATACCAGTCACTTATTTCTGAAATTAATAAACCAGACACTAATTATGTGCTTAGGATTGCCAACCAGCTCTATGGGGAAAAGACATTTAAATTTCTTTCAGTAAGTCAAACGTTCAGTTTGTTTTTGTGTTATAACACATTTGCTACGTTTCCACTTTTGAGTGCAAATCAAGGGATTGGCTTTAATCTACAGGCACTATGTAGTTCAGGACCTGACTAACCAAAGCAAGTCTCCTTGTAAAATCCATTCATGTGCTCAGCTGATTATTTGACAGTCCCTAGCTCTTGAGAACTGGAGCAGCGTGTTGTCAAAGGAAGGTCCAACAAACCCCAACTCTTCAGCATTCCATTAATCACTCAGGCATTTTTGGCCAGGAGTTAAGATTTTAAGAATTTCCTTCAAATGGTGGGCAAGGAGGGGAAAAGCATTATTGTGTGACTGGGGCGGGGGGGGCGGGGAATGTCTTCCGTCCCCTTAAACTGGACAATGCATTCAAAGAACACAGCAATGGGCACATAATTCTTTTTTAAAATAAGACAGAAGAGCAATTAGAAATTTTCCAAAGACTTAGCGGAGAGTAACAGGTACTGGGGTATATATTTCCCTTTCAAAATGTATCCAAAAATTGTACCCCTGATTTTAACCTTACTCTTTCGGACCCCCTTCTTTCATCTCAGACAATTAAGAGGTAACTGAAAGTCTCACTTGAGTTCTAGACTCAAAAAAACAAACTTACATTTTCAGTAAGGCAATCAACCTTACCCTCCCCAATCTACAGTAATTTTATTACTAAAAGGGATTGCCAGTATAAATTGGCTCAGATTCAGATATCCTCTTCTCAATTAAAGTTAAAACCACTGTGATTAAATATTTAAACTTGGCATCTTTGGCATTTCATCCATAAAATAGAAGACTCCAAAGTACAAATTGGAAAAAGAGAGAGCATGATTTTGACCTAACCGCACAATTACTGACCTATTGACATTTGCACAGTAGACATTTCATAAAGCTGAAGAGCTGGTTATTATGGTCCACACATACTATACAAAAAAGATATAGAAATAACCCCTCTGAGATTTTACTTCTAAACTAGATCAGGTTTGGGTTACTCTGGGAGGGTTACAAAAAACGTTATCTAGAGACCGATTTACAAAGCCTTGTACTCTCAAACCAAAGCAAATTGATTGCATCACTCTCACCATGCAGTCTTGTTGTTGATCTGTCAGTAAGCCAGCTGCTTGGACTAAGAATGTAATAATAGAAAATAAAACATTCGTTTTGAAAAGAAGTGACAACAAGTTGGTGTTAAGACTGACTCTTTCTGAAGGGATGGAGGAAGAAGAGGTAGATTCTATGTTTGAGTCTTCTACAACTGCACGCCAGAAAAATATATTGCTAAGACATCCTCCTTTGTTTGTCCTAGACATTTATAGACTGCTGCCAGAAATTCTACCATGCAGAGCTAGAACAACTTGACTTCTCTAGAGCTGCAGAAGATTCCAGAAAATACATAAATTCCTGGGTAGAAGAAAAAACTGAAGGTAAGTAGCTTGCAGAATTCCACAGTGTCTCTCTAAACAGCTAAAGCCTGCTTAAAAAGCATATGGCCATAGGAGAGATACAATAAGGGAGGGAGGGGAAAAACAGAACTGAATCCTTCAGATTAAGATGTAGTTCTTGTCTTGTGCAGCGGGTAGAGGATACTGTTAACAACACAACTAGGTAGACAGGTGTGTATTAGCTAAAAGCTATTCTTCCTTTAATCTGCCCTAAAGGTAAAATCCAGAATCTGTTGGCTCAGGGTGTTGTTGATTCAATGACCAGACTAGTCTTGGTGAATGCCATCTACTTCAAAGGCAACTGGGGAACCCAATTCAACAAGGATTGCACAGTGGAAACACAATTTAAAATTAACAAGGTATGAAGTATGGAAATATCACTAATTTTGCACTACACTTCACCCAGAGAAAACAAGAAATGCTTTTAATCAGGTACACTTTACCACAACCCTCTATTCTATCCCATC
This sequence comes from Mauremys reevesii, assembly GCF_016161935.1. Taxonomy (NCBI): domain Eukaryota; kingdom Metazoa; phylum Chordata; order Testudines; family Geoemydidae; genus Mauremys; species Mauremys reevesii. Next base: position 168,314,868 of record NC_052624.1, on the reverse strand, counting down.
CCATCCCATCCCCTCAACACAACCCCTTTGGTTAGTTTATTGTAAACATCTTTGAAACTACATTTTCAAATAAATCCATTAACATGGATCTATTCCTTATTTCCTTCATTCTCTCTCTGTTTTCTGCTGTACCTCTCAGTATATCTTTTCAGCATTGGAGGGCGGTAGCCTTGAACACAATTACAGAACTTACAATAGTCAGAATTTTAACATGTAAGGGAAGAAGTGGATAAATGAATGTCAGTTTGGGATTCCATACATTGTTCAGTGTTTAGAGAACCTGTAAGTCATTTAACATCCCTTTCCTCGAATCTGTTGTTGTTTTATGTACAGAATTATGGTTTGATGACAGAAACTGGTCCCCTTTGCTTCAGTTTTTACCCAATGATAAAATTGGAACATGAAAAATGCTCAACTACCTCATGTGTTATAAGGTTTGATTTGTAAAATGTGTGGCAATTGCTAATTCTCCTCAAAGCAATGTAAATCAGGAGCAACTCTACTGCAGTCCATGGAGCTAAAACAGCTATTCTTAGACTGTAAGCTCTTCGGGACAGGGTTGGTCTTCTTGCTAGCACAGTGGGGTCCTGGTCCATGACTGGGACTCCAAGAGGTATGATAGTATAAAAAATAAGTGAGAAGAATTGGGCCCTTACTGTATACAAGCAGAAGGGAACACACATGTGTTCAGATGTTTTTACACATAGAACACTTCTGTTTACAGCAAACTTTGATCAAAACAAGATCACTTTTGCTTTAAAATGGATTCCACCATTAAATTGATACACAAATTAGATCAGGTTTCTTTTTTAGCTACTCACATCACAGTGTGCAAATCTCCTCATCTTAAAGTGCATCCACTCTACCCCAAGGCATAATACAGTAATTCTCAATGTGATTATAGGCCAGCCTTCCTTCTTGGAGAAGCTCATTCATCCTCTTGAGGCTGTCTCCAAATAGCACAAACAGGGACTGGTGACATGACTCTGAAGAGCATACCAAGAAACTGAATGAAATGTGAGCCATCTTGTATGTTTACTCATACCTTCCTGGATGGTGAAAGTCATTCAGGAGTGCCTGGAAGTCCTACTATCTCTCAATGCCATCTTTTAGAGAGAGAATTTTATCGCCTAGCCCAACACATGCTATAGTCAAGCAGCACCACAGAAGCCATGATTTGGACAAACTGGAGAAATGGTCTGAGGTAAATAGGATGAAATTCAGTAAGGACAGTTGCACGCATCCTAAATGGAAAATGACTGCGTAGGAAGGAATACTGCGGAAAGGGATCTGGGGATCATAGTGGACCACAAGCTAAATATGAGTCAACAGTGTAATGCTGTTGCAAAAAAAGCAAACATAATTCTGGGATGTATTAGCAGGAGTGTTTTAAGCAAGACACGAGAAGTAATTCTTCCGCTCTACTCTGCTCTGATTAGGCCTCAGCTGGAGTATTGTGTCCAGTTCTGGACACCATATTTCAGGAAGGTTGTGGACAATTTGTAGGGAGTTCAGAAAAGAGCAACAAAAAATGATTAAAACACTTCCCTTTAAATTTATAGCATTTATAGGTCTAGAATACATGACCTATGAGGGAAGATTGAAAAACTGAGTTTGTTTAGTCTGGAAAAGAGAAGACTGAGAGGGGACATGATTACAGTTTTCAAGTATGTAAAAGGTTGTTACAAGGAGGAGGGAGAAAAATTGTTTTTCTTAACCTCTGAGGATAGAACAAAAAGCAATGGGCTTAAATTGCAGCAAGGGAGGTTTAGGTTGGACATTAGGAAAAACTTCCTAAGTGTCAGGGTGGTTAAACACTGGGATAAATTGCCTAGGGAGATTGTGGAATCTCCATCATTGGAGATTTTTAAGAGCAGGTTAGACAAACACCTGTCAGGAATGGTCTAGATTAGTAGTCCTGCCACAAGTGCAAGGGACTAGACTAGATGACCTCTTGAGGTCCCTTCTAGTTCTTTGATTCTGTGATTGTTTGGAAAAAATCCAAAAACTACCAAGATAAAAGATGTCCTTTTAAATTTACAGTGTGAGAGAAATACATATCCCCAGTACAGAGGAGGTATTTTAAAAACTGGTTTGTTTTAAGAAAACAGATAGGCATCAGAACCAATCGTATTGTATAAATTCTGTTACTTCAGTGGGATTACTCACATGTTTAAAACTAAACCCTTGAGTAAGTGTTTGCAGGATCAAGGCCTTAACCAGAAGATTAGTTTAAAAGGACTGTAAATTAATCCACCTGATTACTGAACGGTACAAATACCAACCCTTCCACTATCATGAGTAGAATTTACAAAAACTTATTCTAGTACCTATATGTTTTAGGAAAATAAACCAGTTTTCAAATACTTCCTATGTATTGTAGACATATATTCCTCTGATGCTATAAATTTAAAGGGAAGTGTTTTAGCTTGGTAGCATGTTATTTTTTTTCCCAAACAAACATGGACCAATGTGATTTTTATTGCCAGATATTCTGAATTTACATCTTGAATTATCATGTTTCACTGTTAGTTAACATTAAAAATTACTCAGGTGGTGCTAATTCCAATACTGACATAGATAGTAAACATCAGCATGAGCCTATGAACCAAGTATATATTTCCACTCATAGAAACAAGTATTGGTATTCAATATGAATTAAAAATTAATCCGACTTACATGAAAAGAAAATCAAAGCATATATGTACTTCTGCATTATGTGCAATTCTGCGCAATATTTAAAACGATGCTGTGTTAAATTCTGAGTGAAAAATTCTGCCAACTATAAAAAAGTACCTTATATTAACAATAAGCATTTTAGAACTACATAGGCAGAAATAAACCCACAGAAATTTTATGCTTAAGTAAAGCAATGGGCCTGATTCTGTTCTTATTTACACAAGCTTTACACCAATATAACTTAAACTGATTTCAACAGCTATTCTAGAATCAGGCCCATAATGTTGAAATTCCTCAATGTACTGTGAATTCTTTTTCTATGGCATAAAATATTTCAGCTAAACAGCATTTTGGGGGTACTATTAGAAGCAAAAACTGGCCCTGTGTCAAAATATTCAAATTAGCAATGCATTAGTAAATCTGAGCCAAAACAGAGATGTTGATGCAGATGGATTAAAATCTGCTACTGGAGGATAACTGGTTGTTTGAAGTATTCCTCTTGTTTAGTCACATATTGATTTTTCCCAGCTTACAACATTTGGGAGGCAATGTGGTTCAGTGGACAGAGGGCAGGCCAAAGAGTGAAAAAAACAGGATTCTACACACACAGGAAGTTGTTCAACTTTTCCTACCATCCCAGTTTCCCCATTCCAGTTCTATGATTCTGTGAGTGGAAACCACAGACTTTACTAATTACTGCTTGGGGTCTAACCTCCTTCCTATTTGTGGATAATGTAATGAAAATGCAAGTGGATACACCTGCTTACCATCTGTATAGTGGACCTTCCCAAATCTGGTCTTCAGATCTTGATAGGTAACAGACAGTACAAGTAGTGTTGATGGATGACCTGCTCTTGTCCATGGATAAGAGGCATACATTCACACTCTTGGATCTCTCTGAAGCATTTGATAGAATGCTATTGCCCTGCCTTAGACCTACTGGGGAGTTGGTGCCAATCTTTCCCAGAAAGAGCCCTAACTTGTGAAGTTGCTTAGTTCTCCTTTTTCTTCTTCAAGGGTGGGGATGGGGGGGATCAGTAATATGCTGACTCCCCATTAAATACAGGGTCATATTAAGGTTTTGACCCTAATCTTCAAAGCTATCTATAAAACTGGCCTGAGCTACTCAAGGACTGCGTTTTCTTCATGACAGGGAATAAAGCTTTTAAAATAATTCATTATGAACTACAGAACTGTCAGTCACAAAAACTCGAGTGGAAGACGGCAGATGACCCACAACTATGGAATTCACTTTATAAGACATAGGAATGATCACAAATTAGTGCTTCCAGAACAAACCGTAAAACTCACTCTTTTATCCCCAGCCTGCTTACGCTGACTATAAGGTGGATAGAAAGCTGGCTAGATTGTCGGGCTCACTGGGTACTGCTCAACTGCTCGATGTCTAGTTGGCAGCCGGTATCAAGCGGTGTAGTCCTGGGGTCGGTCCTGGGGCTGGTTTTGTTCAACATCTTTATTAATGATCTGGATGATGGGATGGATTGTACCCTCAGCAAATTTGCAGATGACACTAAACTTGGGGGAGAGGTAGATACACTGGAGGGTAGGGATAAGGTCCAGAGTGAACTAGACAAATTGGAGGATTGGGCCAAAAGAAATCCAAGGAGGTTCAACAAGGACAAGTGCAGAGTCCTGCACTTAGGAAGGAAGAATCCCATTCACCGCTACTGACTGGCTAAGCAGCAGTTCTGCAAAAAAGGACCGGGGGATGTGGATGAGAAGCTGGATATGAGTCAGTAGTGTGCCCTTGTTGCCAAGAAGGCTAATGACATATTGGGCTGCATAAGTAGGAGCATTGCCGATTGAGGGAAGTGATTAGTCCCCTCTATTTGGCACTGATGAGGCCACACCTGGAGTATTGCATCCAGTTTTGGGCCCCCCACTACAGAAAGGATGTGAACAACTTGGAGAGAGTCCAGCAGAGGGCAATGAAAATAATTAGGGGGCTGGGGCACATGACTTACGAGGAGAGGCTGAGGGAACTGGGCTTAATCAGGCTGCAGAAGAGAAGGGTGAGGGGGAATTTGATAGCAGCCTTCAACTATCTGAAGGAGGGTTCCAAAAAGGCTGGAGCTCGGCTGTCTCAGTGGTGGCAGATGACAGAAGAAGCAGCAATGGTCTCAAGTTGCAGTGAGGGAGGTCTAGGTTGAATATTAGGAAACACTATTTCACTAGGAGGATGGTGAAGCACTGAAATGGGTTACCTAAGGGGTGATGGAATCTCCATCCTTAGAAGTTTTTAAGGCCTGGCTTGACAAAGCCCTGGCTGGGATGATTTAGTTGGAGTTGGTCCTGCTTTGAGCAGGGGAATGGACTAGATGACCTCCGGAGGTCTCTTCCAACCCTAATCTTCTATGATTTTAAAATGGTCATTTCAAACCATTAGTGGCTTTATAATTTTAGGATTTAATTATTTTTATAACATCATTAAAATATTTGACATTTCTTTTGAGCCTAAAAGAACAAAATATTTAAGCTGAAGATGTTCCCTGTCCATTTGAAACAAAGATTAAAATATATCGATAAATTAAAGGGCTTGAATCCAAGTGTGAAACTCTTTAGGCACAGAGTTCCAGTGTTTTAACAATGTTGTTGATAGGAGGCTACACACTAAGCAACTAAAATACTTGTAGTGTTTTCCTCAAAATAAATGTCAAGGGAATGGGCATTACAAATGGGAAAAGCCTGATGGAATTCTGGTTCATTCCCTGCCACCCCAAAGGGCAATGGTAGGACCCTTCCCTACAATATTTTCTAGTGCTCTGTCCAGCCTAATTTCAGATGTCCCATGTGATTTGAATCCCAGTTCTTCTAGTTTAGTATCAACATGCTGGCTCTGTAGTACTTGTTGACACTGATACTTTTTTTTTTTAAAGAATGAGAGCAAACCCGTGCAGATGATGTTCAAGGAAGCTAAATTTAACATGAGCTACATAGCAGATTTTCAGACCAAAATCCTTGACCTCCCTTATGTTGATAACGAGACTAGTATGATCATTCTGCTTCCTGATGAAATTCAAGATAATTCCACTGGCCTGGAACAGGTAAGGCATTTGTACTGAATACAAAGCTCAAATCCTGCCAGAGAAGAGCATTTGACTAAATCTCATTTAGATCTGTGAATTCAAGTCCCAAGTTCCGAACTCACCAGTATTAGCACAGGGTGGTAGCAGGGGTGGCTCCAAGCACCAGCACGCCAAGCGCGTGCCTGGGGCGGCAAGCCATGGGGGGCGCTCTGCCGGTTGCCGCGAGGGCAGCAGGCAGGCTGCCTTCGGCAGCGTGCCTGCGGAGGGTCCGCTGGTCCCGGGGCATCGGCGGACCTCCCAAAGGCATGCCGCCGAATCCACGGGACCAGGGACCTCCTGCAGGCAAGCCGCCGAAGGCAGCCTGCCTGCTGTGCTTGGGGCGGCAAAATACCTAGAGCTGCCCCTGGGTGGGAGAGCTGCGGAGGTGTTGCATCTGTTCCCCAAGAGCTGGGAATACCATGTGTCACTGTCAAGTTAGCCCAGCTCTCTCTGATGTCCAGAGAAATGTTAAGTTCTGAAAAGAGAGACTTCTTGACCAGACATTGGGACAGGGGTCAGCAACCTCTGGCACGTGGCTCACCAGGGTAAGCACTCTGGCGGGCCGGGCCAGTTTGGCCGAATCTGCCAACATGGCAGGTAAACAATCGCAGCTCCCACTGGCTGCGGTTCGCCACTCCAGGCCAATGGGGGCAGCAGGAAGCCACGTCCAGCACGTCCCTCGGCCCATGCTGCTTCCCGCCGCTCCCATTGGCCTGGAGCGTCAAACCGCAGCCAGTGGGAGCCACGATTGGCCAAACCTGCCGCTGTGGCAGGTAAACAAACTGGCCCAGCCTGCCAGGGTGCTTACCCTGGTGAGCCGCGTGCCAGAGGTTGCCGACCCCTGCATTGGGATGAAGCCAGAATGTAGTGAGTGACAGATTGAAGGAGATCCTGGAGAGCTCCCACTGTCACAAAAATCAATTCCTGTTTGATGGATTTCCCCCCATATTCCTTTCTAACTGTAGTGGGTTGGGCTCTCCCTCACTGTACCTGACCCTCTACCTAACATTTCTTCATATGGGAGTCCTCAAGTGCTCCTCCTCCATTCAAGAGCTACTGATTTCCTTTCTGTGATACATCGTTACTGGGCTGGCAAGGGATACCAAAATAGTAATACCTCTGCCAAGTACGCTTCATTACTAGTGACAACATGCAATTGCATTAACTTGTTACCATGAAGGATGGTCTTGGGATGGTACCTGCATATAGCACAGCGGGGCTCTGATCCTAACTGGTGGGCCTTTTGTCTGTATTGAAAAAAGAATAAGAATGTTTCTGACAGCCATTTAGTTTTGGCTTCTGACTATAGTAATAATCTTTTTTTCTTGTAGCTGGAAAGAGAACTTACCTATGAGAAACTTACAGAGTGGATACATCCAGAAATGATGGACTATAGTGAAATGGAGGTGTTTTTACCCAGATTTAAGTTGGAACAAGCTTATGATCTGAAGCCTGTTCTGAAGAGCATGGGAATGGCTGATGCATTTGATAGCAACAAGGTGGATTTATCTGGAATGTCAGCCAGCAATGACCTAGTTCTGTCTGAGGTTGTTCACAAGTCCTTTGTGGAGGTAAACGAAGAAGGCACGGAGGCAGCAGCTGCTACTGCATTAGTGTTCCGTATGCTTTGTGCACGGATTGTACCACAGTTCACTGCTGACCATCCTTTCCTCTTCTTTATCCGGCACAACAAAACTGGCAACATTCTGTTCTATGGCAGATTTTGTTCCCCCTAAAAAGAAAAAATGCAGCCCTTAACACAGTAAAGTTATTTCCATTTGACTATCTTGGGATTTTTTTTTGCACTCTAAGCAACAAGCTTTGTACAGATGCTGTATGTTACATGGTGTAACCCTAAACACCCTTCTCTCTTGTGCCTGAAACAGCTTTTTGTAGTCCTCTATTCAAATTTAAGCAACAGTTTTAAATAACAGGATCATTTAATATTTATTCCAAGCCGTAAGATGGCATTTGCCATAGTTACCTGTAAAGCACCCTTTGTATCCTGTATACCTTAATAAATGCAGGGTTCCTTAACTTGATTCCATCTTTAGCCATAACACCTTGCTTACTGCATCTTTCCATCTCTGTACAGATTCACCTAGAAATTTGGTTCTCATAGTTGGGGTTTCTTAGCAGCAAGTGGTAAGATCTTGTGGGGAGAGAAAAAAGAAAGAAGACTGACTTCTGACTAACCTCCAAATGCTTTTTGCAAATTTCCCTTCTCCCTCTCTCATTTTCCAGACTGGTTCCTTCCATGTCTAGCTATGCAGCCATCTAACAGATTTTTATGAATGATGCTAACACAACTGTTACTCTTGGGGGAAAATTGAGCAAGTACTTATTCAAGACAAGGAATGAAGTCAACTCCCCTGAAGTCAATGGTAAAACTTCTTATTGACTTCAGTGGGGTCAGAATTTCACTCTGCATGTGTCGTATCACTAGTTAACCTGGGTTACACTAATATTTTTAACACTTGTGAAATAAGACAGACATTTGCTTAGACTGATAATGCTAAACTGCACAGCCATAGTGGTCTTATCCAGTGATTTTGGTCTTGCTGTTTCTGCTCCTTGAACCAACAATAAAGGAACTGATGTGAAGTGCTGTGGGGTCAGGTTTTGTTTGGCTTTAATTGTGTAGTTCTTCAGCTGGAGTGGGATTGAAACAAACATTATGTGAATTTTGCCATCAATAACTAGCAGGGACAGGCTCTGCCATTCTAAGACTGCACTAGCAGGGCTCCCACCTCCAACCAAGTCCAGTATTTATTGCTTCCTTTAGAACACTTGGCTGCCAAGAACATAAGTAAATAGAGGCAAAAGGGTGGTTAACTTGGAACATAGTATTTAGTGTTGTTCTGAGTGTTGCAGCTAACTCAGTTTCAGTCTCAAATTAGGTTTGCCAACAGCACCTCATAACCTGGCAGAATGAAGTCTGAGGAGGTAAGGGCAGAGCTGTGTCTTCTATGCATGGAATTAGTTTAAGTGAAAATGTCGTTGTTAAAAATAACCTTTCACTGTATTATAAATTGCAATAAGATACCAGTCCTGGATTGTATACAAGGTTTTCATTCCTTCCGCCAACTACAAATCCTGACCCTTCACAATCGGTGCCCCTACAGGCACTGGAACAGAGTTCAGCATTATAGAAACACTGACTTGACTTTGAAGGTGGTGAAAAGGAACAGTCCCTGTGGGCAGAGCTAGGGCATTCTAAGCTGCCCTGGGAGCTGATTGTGGATATGCACCACAGCAGATCCTTAACTCTGGAGAAATTGCGGGAAACCCTCCTACCAACTGAGCCAGTTCACTATTAAAATGTATTTCATTATATGTATTTCAGTGGTGCCTAGAGCTCCAATCTTTACTAGGGGTCTGTTGTGTTTGTACAGGGAGACAAAATACTTCAGACAGAAAAGGAGTGGAAAGGGGGAGTAAAGTGACTTTTCTGAAGTCACAGCTGATCACTGACAGAGCTGGGAATACCACCCAGGTCTCTTGACTCCCAGTGCCTTATATCCTAGATCCACGCTGCCTCATTGCCACCAATAAGCAAGAACACAACTGACTTTAGATGAGTTGCTCATGCTTCAATCAGCAGTGATTTTTGGCCTATAATTCTTTCACTTGGCCAGAAAGAAATGGGAGACTTTTTCAATTAGCTTCACTTACACAAATTGCAGGTAATAGTACATTTTTTTAAAATTGTCATCCATTACTCAAATGCAATAGAAATTCTGTGCATAAATGTAAATTCAGCATTTAAGAAGTTGCTCTGTGTAACTAACTTCAGCAGCAACAGCACTCTTTGTTTTACTTCCATAGTTTTAGGGTTTTAAAATCCTAGAGTCAGATGCTTCAGTGTTAAGTTCTTAGGCAGTGAAAAGTGAAAATAAGAGCAAGGGCTGTTTGCAGTAGTGTCCTGCTCAATCCAAACTTAGGTTAAGGCATTCTGCAACCGAACAGCCCCCTACATTAACCTGTTCTTCAGTCTCTGTTGTAAACTAGTGCTCATACGCAATACTGAAAATCTTCTCCAGCTCAGAGGTGACTGCAATTCTGTGGTAGGTGAAGTGATGCCATAGACTTGCCAAATGTGCCTTAATTGTAACTTTAAAATAACTAACTTCACCTCAGTCTTTGGAACATTCTAGCTGTTCCCCATAGTAAATAAGGGAACAATTAGGAAATACTGAGGTACTCTTTTGTAAAAGACAAAACTGAGAAGTTTAAGGGAGACCACTGCCTAGCAATCACTTAATCCATCACTGATGTATACTCATCTCTGGAGTAGAATGCTGCAGTTATTAACAGGACATCATTCACCACACACCCCTTAAGACAGGAGCAAAAGAATAAGCTATGTAACAGGCTCAATATTTACAAAATTCTGTGACACCTCTTGAATGAAAGGGAAAGCTGGCAGTGAGATTTCTCCCCCATCCCCAAAAGAATATCAATCTCATCTCCTATAGCATAAAGTCTACAGGTGTTTAATTCAACAAATTTGTTGGAGGTCAGAGTGTGAAACTATAGTGGTAGGTTACAGGTATTTGGTAAATTGTTTCCAAGAATGTTAGTCTGAAGCTTACATGGAGTTTTGGCATTTTTTAGATTTTTGTAAGAATGTTTCTCCATAGGGGGCAAGGAGCTGTATATTGCAGAGTTTGGGCCTCTTGCATGAATTTCCTCTCTCTATCTCTGGTAAGTAAAGGAAATATTGTCCTCTTTAGGTAATAGTATTTGGAGAGATTTATCCATCATGTGTGTCTTTTAAATAAAAAACTACACTATTAACACACACTACTGCACTGACAATACTGCAAGAGTTTATTTTGGACCATTAGTGAGTATTTATAAGCGTGAGGTCTGCACTGATGGTTACTATTTATACTGTGACAACACTCAATGGGTCCAAGCAGAATTGGGGCCTTGTTGGGTAGGCACTGTACAAACTCAGAGAAAGAGAGTCTCTGCCCTGAAGAGTTAACAGTCAAAACAAACAAGATCTATGCAGGGAGGGGAAATGGGTTATGCTGTGCAAGCACAGTGATTGGCTGGTAAGCACGCATCTTATTAATTCCATTGGGGCATTTTTTGTTTTTAATGTTCACTTTCATTATTTAGTCTTCCATATAACCACAGTTAATCACTTTATTTAAAAAAAAAAAAAAAAAGCCTCTCCAGCTGGTGGTTTAGTTATGTTTCTGAGGAGAGCTGTTCTATATCCAACACGTAAGCTGGGCTGCTTCACTACTTGCCTTCTGCTTTCCTCTTTGGGCTGACTAAAATATCACTGCAGCCAATCAGAAGAACCCTTCAACAACTGTGCTGACTAAACAGTCCCTGGAGCTCATCTCACCAGCTGGAAGAGAAGGGAAGACTTCTCAGCTGGCTGTTCAGCAAACACACAACTATTGTCTCCAATTATATCATTCTACCTAATTTAAAAGTTGGAGATTGTGATTGCAACAGAGAGGGGAAGGGTACTGTTGTCATCTTCATTTCAAAGATGTGATATTACCTAATAAATGGTCACCTGAACATGAGTGGTGTCTCTCCTCTAAGGCTAAACTCATAAAGGCCTGGATAACATTTGTTGTTGCCTTAGCAGTGTATTTCCTTTACCTGATGATGTCACGGCCAGCAGTACCCAGTGTGATTCTGTGCACTCAGAGAGGCAAATTCAGCACTGCAGCTGAAAAAAGGCAGGTAGCTCCAGGGGCCCAGTCATGTAGACTTTCTGCCTTTCAGTCATGTAGCCCATGAACTCTTCCAATGTTGAAACTACCAGATAAAGAAACTAAGTTAACGTGAACAATGTTTACTATAGCATAACTATGGACACACGGGCTTACCACTGAGCAAAAAAGAGAAAAATTAACAAAAGCAGACCAAGTTACTGGACCTCATATCACATCATAGTAGAGAACAGCAACATAAAGAAAAGGCAGTGGTTGAAAAGGTGTTTCTGGAGGAGCTTGCTCTCCCACCAGAGACAGAAAAAATTGTCCACACCTTTAAAGAGTGGATAATACCAGCGGTCTTGATTTGTGCACCTTTTTCCAGCCTGCACACTGCTTCCTGCAGAGTTCATAAAATCCCACCAGCAAGTGTGCCTCTCTGTGCCTTTTCAGAGCAAACCAAAAGCTTGGCATATCAGGATAAGGGGCTGAGAGATCTTTTCTGGAAATCTTGTCAGTCTCATTTATCTGAGGGAGGTAATAAACCTCCTACTGATAGAAGCTGGGAGGGGAAGACCGGAGTAGATCTCTCCAAAATTGCCCTGTTCTGTACACCCTCCCCCGCCCCCAAAGCTCCAGTACTCACCACTGGCAAGAAACAAGATATTGGGCTCGATGGACCATTGGTTGGACCCAGCATGGTAGTTCTTATGCATATTCCTCTCTTTTGATACTCTTTTTGTGTAAATTTTAAAGTCCTTTCCTCTTGTGATGAAAGATTTTGTAATTTGTTTTAAGGGGATATTTCAGCCCAGCCTGCGCACACACTCCCCACCCCGGGCCTGGCAAAACACGTAGCTCTGAGTCACCAGTTCACGGGTCTCTCCTACTACCTGGAACCAGTGAATTCCCAGATGGCTGCAGGGTAAGAAACAGCAGTGGTGAATTTGTCCCAGTCCAAGAGCAGGGGAGGTGGAGCCATGCTGCTTGCTCTTTAGCTCCGAAAAACAGGGCTAAGGGGATGACCCTGCACCATGTGTTGGGGACCGAGCAGGTGCCTGCAATCTGCACCTCTCCAGCGTATTAAATGTGCAGCTTGGGCTGGTCCCAAGCGCCTTGGCCTGTTCTTCCCCCCCTCACTGCATGCCTAGAGGGAACACAGAGACAGCCCTGCAGGAGAGAAAAGCCCACAGTACTGGCTGAGCCTCTCCTACCCGCCCCCAGGGAGATGAAGCTGCTTCAAAAGAGCCTTCCTGTGGCAAGTTCTCTGCAGCCTTCCAGGGAAGGCCAGGGATGCAGTTCCTCCTCCTCCTTCCTTTCTTCTGATTTGCCTCCTCAACTTTCACTCATGGGCAGAAGCAAAACAGGTGCACATCAGGTTTAAATGAAGGAAGCGTGTCCACACTTAAAGCAGCATCAGTTAAACATCCCAACTTTTGTGTGTGGACAAGCTGCCAGAGAGTGTCTGTGCTGTGGCAAATGCCTAATAGTGGGGCAGTGGCATGATACATAAACATTTACTCCTGGGGAAATTATGCAGGGAAAAATTAAAAATTCTGAGTTCAATATCTTAAAATTCTGCATATTTTATTTGTGAAAATAACATAAAATAATCACACTAGTTTCAATTATTTTGGTAATTTATTTAAAAATACCTGTCAACAAGTATGTTTGTAGCAACAAAAATGATTCAGGAAATTTTTTGACAAGTAGGTTTCATACTAGGCATATTAATTAATTAATAATTAATTATTAATATATTTATTAATTATCCCTAAGGGGGGAGGGATAGCTCAGTGGTTTGAGCATTGCCCTCCTAAACCCAGAGCTGTGAGTTCAATCCTTGAGGGGGCCACTTAGGGATCTGGGGCAAAAATCAGTACTTGGTCCTGCTAGTGAAGGCAGGGGCCTACATTCAATGACCTTTCAAGGTCCCTTCCAGTTCTAGGAGATAGGTATATCTCCAATTATATATATATATATTTAATACAGATCTTTGAGTAATGATTCATTTAAACTACAATACAGAAGTACACCTTTACTCACAGAGTTGTACTTACTTCATAAGGAATCCTGCTGAAATGAATAGGACTCCCATGGAGAAAAGCACTACTCACCATGGTGGAGCAGAGGGAGATGGGAGAGTTGGAAAACAGAGTCTGACCTGTTCATGCCTGAACATACAGTTAACACTGTACACTGATACAAACTCCTACACTCTGGGTGTGAGTTAGGGATGAATTAGCAAGACACAAGAAATAATTCTCCCTCTCTACTCAGACCTGATAAGGCCAGTTCTGGCACCACACTTTGAGAAAGATGGGACAAATGGAGAAAGTTCAGAGGAGAACAACACAAATGATTAAAGGTCCAGAACACATGACCTGCGAGAAAAGGTTGAAAAAATAAGGTTTGTTTAGTTTGGAAAAGAAAACATTGTGTGGGGACATGATCACAGTCTTAATGCACAGCCAAAATTGTTACAAAGAGAAGGGTGATAAATTGTTTTCCTTAACCACTGAAGACAGGACAAGAAGTAATGGCCTTAAATTATGAAAAGAGAGGTTCAGGTTGGACATTAGGAAAAACTTACAAACTGTCAGGGTAGTTAAGCACTCGAACAAATTACCTAGGTGGTTTTGGAATCTCCATCACTGGAGGTTTTTAAGAACAGGTTAGACAAACACCGTTCATGGATACTCTAGATAAAACTTAATCCTGCCTCAGTGCAGGGGACTGCACTAAACGACCTATCGAGGTCCTGTCCAGTCTTATATTTCTATGATCCTCCATGGCTCCTTGCTCTATTGAATATGTGAATGCTCCCCTAACTTGGAGCTAAGTTCTCTCTTCTGCTAATGTGCTCCAGCCAGAGAAAGCAGGGCCCTTGTTTGGACTGAGGAGTGAGCCAAAGGTTCACAGGTGAACTCTGTTTCTACACCACTGGTGGTACTGAGGGAGATGAGTAGGACTCAAGTGTGGGAGGAAAAAAAACCAACATCTCCCACTGCAGTGCTATGCAAATCTTCAAATCTCCTTCAGCTTGAACTTGACAATTCCTGTATTTATCATTTGAGTCAGAGAAAACTACTGCTGCGGGGGAAAAGGGTGGAGGACTCATCAGAGTAAGAGAGACCTGCCTCAGATGTTGGTATATTTTTTTAATTGAGAAATGATGTCATCTTTTGAATTATTCAGCTGTAAAAGTTGCTTATATGTTGGTTACTGACAACAGAAAGGGAATCCCTGCCCAAAAAAGCATATGATCTGCGTCCTGCCTGTCCCTAGCTCTGCATGGGCTAGGTTTTGTGTCCATGTGGTGCTCATGGCAGGATCAGGGCCTAGGGGACAGAAAAAGGCAGGATGTACTGAGTAATCTAGGGCAACCAGATTTATAACCTACCTTTTTTGAGTGACTATGTAAATTATAAGTATGGTTAATTATTTATATGGGATGGTGATAATTTCTGGGATAACAGAGGTGTCAGCTAATACTTAGAACTCCTTATCTGTTTTACTGGACACATAATCTGAGATTCATAGATTATAAAGCCAAGAGGATTATAAGGACCACTATGATCATCCGGTCTGACCCCCTGTATAACATGGACCATAGGACTTCCCTGAATTAATCATTATATTCCTCATCTTATTTCAGAAATACCATGCCAGGTGTACAGATTTAATAGGTTTGTATTAATAACCCATCAGGCTCCAGCAATCTGATTAGAATTCTCACTACCATGCTTTATAAAGATGGAAACAGAGCCAAAACAGCAAGAGACAGGCCAAGCGCTGAGATGAACAGCAATAGACATGTCAAACTCAGCGGCAAAACACCTACAAAAATCAAACACGAACCAACCCCAAACCGCACACTTAATTTAGTGACTTATCAAAGTAACGCGTACTATGGTATTCTCTTCCCTGATTCTCTGAACTCACCCACAAAGGTGTTGGGGACCATGAGAATTCACCTACTATGTCCCCTCTGTCACCCCAGCCCTGTCCTCCTCCTTTTGCTCCTTTTGATGCTGTGGTTCCAGAGAGCCCTGATCTCCCGGGGCAAAAGGATCAGAACATGAGGCTGACGGGCGGCCCTATGCCGGCAGCTGCTCCGGCGCAGCTGTACTGCCCCCAGCATGGCTCCCAGTCCTTCCAGGCAGCTGCGTCTCCTGAGTCCTCCTGCCTGGGGTCTGTACAGCAGAAGTCTCCGGCGCAGCGGGAGGAGGACAGAGCATCCCCCCCGCATGTAGCGTGGGATGAATGTGGATCAGGGGGAGCGTGGGGGCCCTGGGCTGGGGAGGAGTCATGTGAGGGGTCACGTGGGGAGGTCATGCTCCCCCTCTTTGTATCCCTCCCATGAGTGCAGTGTACTGGCAAGAAATGATTTCTACTTGCACCACTGGATACAATCCAGACCAATAAGTAGCTGTGTCACCCCTGCCCTGTCACCTGGGGTGCCCTTTAAAATGCCCTGCTGCTGTGGCCTCCAACCTGGACAGCTCACAAGCAGCCTGCAGCATGTAAGTCACTCCCAGCTATGTCTGTGTGTGCTGCAGCCAGCCAGCCAGCCACAAACTGACTCTTACCAGCCTTAAGGATTACTGCAGGGCAACCCCAACACACTCCCAGTCCCAGATTTCCCCCCAGAAACGTATGTCCTGTACTGCCCAGCCCACTCCCGGACAGTAAAAATATATTGAGTCCATTATTCCTTTAAAAAAATAACATGCACACAACTTGTTACCCCAAATGGAGTTACCCAAACACTTCAACTTGAACACACTGGATTAGATAAAACAATAAAACAAGTTTTCTTAAGCACAAAGTGAGAGATTTTAAGTGTGTACAAGTAATGAGGCATCAAAGCCAGAAATGGTCACAAGAAAAATAAAGGCAAAACACTTACTGGTGCCTAACTTTACAAACTCTATTAGATTCAAAGCAAAGTTTTCTCACCACATTCTTCCAGTAGTCTTTGTCTCTTAGGGACTGGTCTGACCACTTCCCAGACTTGTCTGGAAAACCTGCTTTTAGTCATGATCTCAGCTTATGTTCAAAACTTTACATATAATGTTGCTCTATGCATTTTGCCATGATATTATTGATCCGCAAGTTTTGAGTTTTAGATGATACCTTGTACAAGGATTATTACAATAGTCTGTAGGGCGTGAACATAGGGACATATTTTGTCACACATGCTTAGGGCTTTTAGTTAAAAAAAAGAGAAGATAGACCAACTTATTGATTCTGCACTGCCATGTGGAGAGTTGAGTTCTAGTACCAACAGATAATGGAACTCAAAGGACCAAATATATTAGGGTAATAGAGATAAAATGATGTAACTGAGGGCAAAGTTTAGTTCTTTAGATCCTATTGCTTCTCTTACACAGAAGCTGAAAAAGCATCCAATAAAAATATTTTGACATGCATGAGTCAGAAATACTTGTGGGTGGTTACTAAGGAGCAGATTTGGACACATGGCAGATCACAATTACTAAGTTTAGTAATTTATGTCCAGACTAATGAAAGACAGCTTTCAACAAGATGCTTCTGTAGCTGTTTCCTCAGTTGGTTCAGTGTTTTGCAGCTTTTGATCCATATTTGCATAATTCTGATTTCCCTGTTTTTGTCTTGATAGTTTGAAAGTAGAATCTAACTTCCTGGACCAGCTCTGCTAACATGAAAAATAGAAAAGTGAAAGTAGACCTGCCCCAGATGAAGTTGGAGGAGCAATATACAGTAACTCCTCACTTAAAGTCATCCCGGTTAATGTTGTTTCGTTGTTAGGTTGCTGATCAATAAGAGAATATTCTCGTTTAAAGTTGTGCAATGCTCCCTTATAATGTTGTTTGGCAGCCGCCTGTTTTGTTCACTACCTGCAGGAAGAGCAGCCCGTTGCAGCTAGCTGGTGGGAGCTTGGAACCAGGGTGGACCGGCATCCTCTCTATCAGCTCCCCTAAGCTCCCTGTGCGGCAGCTGCCCAGCAGACTATCAATTGCCTGGCAGCTCAGCTGTCCCTCCCCCAACTGCCATGTGCAGTGTGCCGCTCCTGCCCTCTGCCTTGGAGCTGCTCCCAGGAGCCTCCTGCTTGCTGTGCAGGGGCTAATGTCAGGGGAGAAGAGGGGCTAATGTCAGGGTGTCCCTCTCCCCGCAGCTCCTGCCCCTCACTTACCCCATCTCCATAGACGGAGGGAGTTTGCTAGCTGCTGTCTCAACTTGCTGATCTACTTAAAAAGGTGATGTGGGGTCAGCATACTTAAAGGGGCAATGCACAGCTCTCTCTCACACAGGGTGTGTGTGTCTGTTTCTGTCTGCCATGCAGGGGCGGCTCTAGGATTTCCGCTGCCCCAAGCAGGGCGGCATGCTGCGGGGGGCGCTCTGGCGGTCGCCGGTCCCGCGGCTCCAGTGGACCTCCCACAGGCATGCCTGCGGATGCTCCACCGGAGCCGCAGGACCAGCGGACCGTCCGCAGGCATGCCTGCGGGAGGTCCACCGGAGCCGCTTGCCGCCCTCCCGCGGGATGCCGCCCCAAGCGCGCGCTTGGCGCGCTGGGGTCTGGAGCCAGCCCTGCTGCCATGCTATCTCCCCTCCCTCCATTTGTGCTGCCTTGTAGAGTGTGAGGCTACATTAACAACAATGTGTTAACCCTTGAGGGCTCAGCCAAGTGCTAGTTCATCATTCAGCACTAAGGCATTCCCTGGAAAATATCCCCCCCTTTGACTTCACTACCTCAACCAAGCTTCACAATCATTGTGTCTGTGTTGATACAGGAGAGGCAGGGGTAGAGTGCTAGAGGGGAAATATATAAGCCCAAAGCTAATTAAGGTGTGGTTCCCTGTACATTAGGGAGGGTGGCTACAGGTTAATTGGAGCACCTGCAGTCAATTAAGGCCCTGTCAGGAACCTAACAACATCCCCCGTTTCAGGCAGACAGGGGGAAGGAGAGAGGACTGGAGCTTGGAGATGTGCTGCAAGACTTGAAAGATCAAAGAACTGAAGTAAGGGAGACTCTCTCCCCCACTGTCTAAGGGCTGAAGGTACCCTGCCCAAGGGGGAAGAGGGTAAGAACCTGCAGGGGTTGAGAGGGGCTGGGGCTCAGAGTAAGTAACAAATCCAGACCCCTCCCCTGCTCCCCTCCTTTGCCACCTTCCTGGGCCACTAGCAGGGGCCCTTGGTGCCCCAAGAGTAGGGCAAGGGGTGGCATCTTAGCTCCCTGCTAAGAAAAGCACAGGACCCACCATCCTAACATCAGCTGTCTTGTCACTATATATATAGTGTCTGCTGAGAATTTTTTCCCTGGAACCTAACCCTCTCTATTTACATTAAATCTTATGAGGAAATTGGATTTGCTTAACATGGTTTTGCTTAAAGTTGCATTTTTCAGGAACAGAACTACAATGTTAAGCAAGGAGTTACTGTAGTCTCAAATCAATGTAACAGCTTTGGCCATAACTGACCTCTTTACTCATGCAGCTGATCTCTCTGGCATATCCACAGAAGGGGGCCTGTCAGTTTCAAAGGTCACCCATAAGTCCTACATGGATGTTAATGAAGTGGACACCGAGGAAGCAAGTGTCAGAGGAGTGGTTATTATAACAACCTCTTACATACCTCCTGTAGTGCTTCAGGCTGATCATCCTTTCTTCTTTATCCACCACAAAAACTCCTACATGATTCTCTTCTTGGAAGACTCTCCTTCCCTTAATAAAACAACAATTAATTAACACTAAGGACATCAACAAATTAGTAGTTTCATTATGAACAGCAACTGGATATATAGTACAGTATTTTCTTTCTGGCTCTTTTCTTAGCACATTAAATTTATTTTGTCAGTAACTAGAAACAATAACAGGAACTGACTGCCCCAGATCTGGATATACAGCAGTTCTGATCTCACCTACAAATCCTAGCATTTCTCTGTTTTCTCTGGAAACTTTCTGGTCTGTCTATTTTGCACCTGCTCTTCTCCCATCATTAGCTGAACTACAAAATCTGTAAAACAAAGGAACCTTGTTATTACTTATGGTATTTGTGCTGCAGTCATTATTACAAGATGTATGCTCTTTTTGCCTGGGAATGTCTGTTCCTAGATGTATAAATTAAATTTTTTGCCCTAATCTGAGCAGGGCCTCAGGGTATTAGCACAACAGTAAAAGTTAACCTGTTTAAAGAGGTTTACATGGAAACACTTTGCACTGCTAGTGGCTGTGTCTATTTCAACTGAGGTTGTTGGACTCTCTCAGCAATTTATTAAACAGAAAGCTGCTTTCCTTGGCACAGGGGGCAGACTAACAGACAGCATCTCCATTTGGAACAGACATGTGTCTAGAGTACAAGTTTGGGAATCTTTTGGTGCTCATTTTAGGAAGCAAATGCAGACTACCTTAAATGATAGTCATTTTGAAGAGTCCCACATCACAGTGATGCTCTGTTCTGCTGGGAGGTGTTAAGCATTCAGCCAGGGAACACTATATTCTGTACAAAGTGACACTTTTTTGAACCAACACATTTTCACTGTATCCTGCCACAACAACCAGGGCCGGCTCCAGACCCCAGCGCGCCAAGCGCGTGCTTGGGGCGGCGTCCCGCGGGAGGGCGGCAGGCGGCTCCGGTGGACCTCCCACAGGCATGCCTGCGGACGGTCCGCAGGTCCCGCGGCTCCGATGGAGCATCCGCAGGCATGCCTGCGGGAGGTCCACCGGAGCCGCGGGACCAGTGGACCCTCTGCAGGCACATCTGCGGGAGGTCCACAGCAGCCGTGGGACCGGTGACCACCAGAGCACCCCCCACGGCGTGCCGCCCTGTTTGGGGCAGCGGAAATCCTAGAGCTGCCCCTGACAACAACAATCCTAGTGAGCGATTAGCACTCCTGTAGGGCTGCACACTGTACAGCCTTACATCTTACGTGGTGTTTGGGATTCAGCTGGAGGTGGTGGAGTCACCTGGGTCCCTCTTTCTTGGCCCAATCTGGTCAGGACATTTCTCAGGATTAGGAAGAAAAAGGCACAATGATGTCACACCAGATCCTGCTGGGGTCGCAGGATATAGAGGGGTGGCAGCTATGATGGTGATGCCCATTCCTTCCCCTTCTCATCTTCCAGTCAGCTGATGTTCACATTCATTTGCATTCCCCTCCCACCCACAAAGGCTCTTTTACGAAGCCCAAGAGAGTGAAGGGTGGAATACCCCTTGAAACTACTTGAAACAACCTTTGCTTTGAAATTTGTTGATTTCCAAATAATGCAATATCTGATTGCTTTCGCCCATGAGATCATCAATTAATGACCTACAAGGAAGGGAGATGGATAAAGGTCTTGTGCCCTTTTTACTCCTTCAGAATGTATGAAAAACGCATGGGAGGGTGTTTGTCACTGACCTTATCAGGTCTGAGTAGAGAGGAAAAATTATTTCTTGTCTTGCTTACAACATTCCTGCTAATACATCTCTAACTCACACAGGGTCTGTAGGAGTTTGTATCAGTGTACGGTGTTAACTTTATGTTCAGATACAAACGGGTCAGATTCTGTTTTCCAACTCTCTCATCTCCCTCTGTTCCACATCATACTGAATAGTGCCTTCCTCCACAGTGGTCCTACTCACTTTAGTGGGATTCCTTATGAAGTAAACACAACTCTGTGAGTAAAGGTGTACTTCTATATGGTTGTTTTAAATGAATTATTACTCAAAGTTCTGTATTAATATGCCTAGTAAGGAATCTATTTGTCAAAAAACATTTCCAGAATCTTTTTTGTTGTCTGTATTGTTACAGACATACTTGTTGACAGGTATTTTTGAAATAAATTACCAAAATAATTAGGACTGTCAAGCAATTAAAAAAATTAATCGCGATTAATCCATGATTGCACGATTAATCGCGATGTGGAGGCCAAGAATTAATTAATATAGGTTTGAAGGGATCTTAATGTATGTTAGCTAATTAGCTAAGCTAAGATGTGACCCTGCATGCTGTAAGATATGTGGTACAGAGAGAATTGTGTGAAGAGTCATTACGACCTTGTGAATTGCAGTCTTGTTTTCTGTTCTAGTATTGCAGACAAATAAGATAGCGAATAGGCTTATGTATAAACAAATGCAAATGTTTATCTGCAATGTCTCCAAGATTACTAACCATTGTCTGTTACAGAGGTATAAATGATTATTATGAATTGCTTACTAATTGAGAGAGATCCGTCCGGGACAAGGGGCAACCCAGTTCCTGACACTCTCTCCCTCTTGTGTTCACTAGAGAAATTAATAAAGTATTTTGATTTTGCTGCACCCAAACAAAAAGCGAGAACTTAGTTTTTCTTCGACAGCGATTAATTTTTTTAATCACGGGATTAATTGCAAGTAATTTTTTTAATTAATTGCACTTCTAAACATTTTTGGATGTTTTCTACATTTTCAAATATATTGATTTCTGTTACAATGCAGAATACAAAGTGTACAGTGCTCACTTTATATTTTTCTGATTACAAATATTTGCACTTTAAAAAAACAAAATAGTATTTCAATTTACCTAGTACAAGTACTGTAGTGCAATCTCTTTATCATGAAAGCTGAACTTAGAAATGTAGAATTATACAAAAAAGTAACTGCATTCCAAAATAAAACAATGTAAAACTTTAGAGTGAGTCCACTCAGTCTTACTACTTGTTCAGCCAATCACACAGACAAACAAGTTTATTTATATTTGCAGGAGATAAGGCTGCCCACTTCTTGTTTACAATATTACCTAAAAGTAAAAACAGGCATTCACATGGCACAGTGTCACAAGATATTTACCTGCCAGATGCGCTAAAGATTCATGTCCCTTCATGCTTCAACCATCATTCCAGAGGATAAGCGTCCACGCTGATGACAGGTTTGCTTGATAATGATCCAAAGCAGTGAGGACCGACCCATGTTCATTTTCATCATCTGAGTCAGATGCCACCAGCAGAAGGTCGATTTTCTTTTTTGGTGGTTTGGGTTCTGTAGTTTCTGCATTGGAATGTTGCTCTTTTAAGACTTCTGAAAGTATGCACCACACCTGCTCCCTCTCAAATTTTGGAAGGCACTTCAGATTCTTAAATCTTGGGTCGAGTGCTGTAGCTATCTTTAGAAATTTCACATTGGTACCTTCTTTTGTGTTTTGTCAAATCTGCAGCGAACATGTTCTTAAAATAAGCATATGCTGGGTCATCATCCAAGACTACTATAATATGAAATATATGGCAGAATGTGAGTTAAACAGAGTCATACAATTCTCCCCCAAGGAGTTCAGTCACAAATTTAATTAATGCATTATTTTTTTTAATGCAAGTCATCAGCATGGGAGCATGTCCTCTGGAATGGCTGAAGCATGAAGGGGCATGTTTAGCATATCTGGCGCACAAATACCTTGCAATGCCAGCTACGAAAGCCCCATGCAAACACTCGTTCTCACTCTCTGGTGACATTGTAAATAAGAAGTGGGGAGCATTATCCCCTATAAATGTAAACAAACTTGTTTGTCTTAGTGATTGGCTGAACAAGAAGTAGGACTGAGGGGACTTTGTTTTTTTGAGTGCAGTTATGTAACTATTCTACATTTGTAAATTGCACTTTCACAATAAAGAGATTGCACTACAGTACATGTATGAGGTGAACTGCAAAATACTATTTCTTTAGTTTATAATTTTACAGTGCAAATATTTGTAATAAAATAGTAATATAAAGTGAGTAGTGTACACTTTGTATTCTGTGTTATAACAGAAATCAATATATTTGAAAATGGAGAAAAAACATCCAAAAATATTTAATAAATTTCAATTGTGATTCAATTGTTTAACAGTATGATTAAAACTGTGATTAACTCAAAATATTAATCACAATTAAAAATATTAATTGTGATTAATCACATCAGTTAATTGTCATTAACTGACAGCCCTAAAATAATTGAAACTGGCATGATTATTTTCACAAATAAAATATGGAGAATTTTGTAGCAATTTAAAATATTTTGCACAGTATTTTTAATTTTTTTTGATGCACAATTCCCTCAGGAGTGAATGTTCATGTATCATGCCATTGCCCCACCATAAGGTATTTGCTACAGCACAGCACAGACAGGCTCTTTGCCCCTCCAGTCTCTGGCAGCTTGACCACACACAGAAGTTGTGATGTTTAACAGGTGCCACTCCGGGTGTGGACACTCTTACTTCATTTAAACCTGATGTGCACCTGTTTTGTTTCTGCCTCTGAGTGAAAGTCAAGGAGGGCAAATCATAAGAAAGGGAGGAGGAGGAGGAACTGCATCCAGGGCTTTCCCTGGAAGGCTGCGGAACCAGAAAACCAGGGGTAGCTCTAGGTATTTTGCCACCCCAAGCATAGCAGGCAGGCTGTCTTTGTCGGCTTGCCTGTGGGAGGTCCCCGATCCCGCAGATTCGGCAGTACACCTGCGGGAGGTCCGCAGGACCAGCAGACCCTCCTCAGGCATGCCACCAAAGGCAAGCTGCCTGCTGCCCTTGCGGCGACCGGCAGAGCGCCCCTGTGGCTTGCCGCCCCAGGCATGCGCTTGGCGTGCTGGTGCCTAGAGCCACCCCTGAGGAGAACTTGCCATGGGCAGGCTATTGCGAAGCAGCTTCATCTCCCTAGGAGCGGATGGGAGAGGCTCAGCTGGTACTGTGGGCTTTTCTCTCCTGCAGGGCTGTCTCCGTGTCCCCTCTAGGCACGCAGTGAGCAGGGAAGGAAGAACAGGCCGAGGCGCTCGGGACCAGCCCAAGCTGCACATTTCTAATATGCTGGAGGGGGAGCAGATTGCAGGCGCCTGCTCGGTCCCCAGCACAGAGTCCTCCCCTTAGCCCCATTTCTCGGAGCCAATGAGCGTCCCCCTCCCCTGCTCTGGGACTGGGACAAATGCACACCGCTGCTGTTTCTTACCCTGCAGCCAGCTGGGGAGTCAGTGGTTCCAGGCAGTAGGAGAGACACGTGAACCAGTGACTCAGCCCTGTGTGCTTAGGCAGGCCGGGGCGGGGAGCATGTGCGCAAGCTGGGCTGGGCTGGGGACAAGCCTTAGGGGAGGGAAACGCACCGACCAAGGGAGGGTGCAGCTGCTTGTGGGAGGACCGGGGTTGCCAGCCCCACACTAGCTGGGTGCGCTGTGACTGCCGGGGGTTGAGTGGCCACCTCTGCAGGAGAAGTAGAGGCAGCGAGGATGGGGGCATGGATCGGAATGGGAGGATGAGGAAAAAGTGAGGAATGGAGGAGGAGATGAACCAGCTACAGTTGGTTGGAAGAGTGTAGGCACATAAACCTGTTTGGCTGGGGTCTGTGTGCAGGGTTGTTGTATTCCCGGGGGTCCCAGGACAGAGACCAGGTGTGGGAGGTAATAACATTTCTGGACCAACTTCTGTGGGGGGCTAGGTCTGCTCAGAATCCTCAGCACCTCTTGGGGTGAGGCACTAGGGCTAGGCTGGTGGTAGGTGAATTCTCAGGGTCCCTAAGGCCTTTGTGGGTGGGTGTGCCAGTTGGTGGGCAGAAGAGTCAGGGGCAAGCTTCAGCATCAGTAGGCGGGAAAGGAAGTGTGAGCTAGCAAGAAATTTTGGGAAGACAGAAAAGAAAAAAATAAAGTTCAGAAGAGAAAAGGGAAATATGACAAGACACGAGACAGAAAAAACAGAACAGAAAGCTCATAATGAGGAAGAGGAGAAAAGAGATGTGTTGTGTTTGTGCACACGTGTGCAAGAAAGAGGGGTGGGACTGCCCAGGGGTCTTGAAATGAATCAAATAGTAGATAATATAGGAAAGGGGCTGTGACTGAGAGAAAACAGCAGACTGTTGTGTTCTCGCATCCTGCCTTTTCCTACAGTCTGTGCCCCAGTTTTCTGTTTGTGAAACAGGGAAAGTTGCTGTCTGAGGGTTGGCAGGCAGTGGGCACCTTTCTCCCCACCAGTTGCCAGAAGCCTTCCCACCCAGGCGCAGCTCCAGTTGCAGCATAGTAGTAGCAGGTTCCACAGCCATGCTAGAAATTCAGCCATAACTGCGATTTTTCTCTTTACTAGCATCTAACTGCAGAGTGTGTCTTGAATTTCTCAGCCCTACAGTGTAAATACAGAGCTACTCCTAGCAGAACCTCAAAGATACGAACACCAGAGTTATGGACCCAAATACGAATACCCAGGGCTCGCTCCAGGTTTTCTGCTGCCCCAAGCGGCCAAAAAAAATAAAGCTGCGGCAGCGCGATCGTGCCGCTCCTCTTCGGCAGCAATTCAGCAGCGCGTCCTTCGCTCCGAGAGGGACTGAGGGACCCGCTGCCGAATTGCCGCTGAAGACCCGGATGTGCCACCCCAATAGTGGCTGGAGGGCCACCCCTTGGTATTGGGTGCCCCAAGCACCTGCTTCTTTAGCTGGTGCCTGGAGCCGGCCCTGGACTTACTGGTCAACCAGACACCCTGTGGAACTGGGAGTAATTAATCAGGCAGGGGATGCCCAACAAACCCCAGCAGCAAATATTATACCGCCTTGGGGCTTCGGCCCTGGAGAGCAGGGCTTCAGCCACAGGATGGGAGGGGTCAGGGCTCCAGGAGGAGGGAGACTTGGGACCTCAGGAGCCCTGGGGTTCAGGGCTATAGACTGGGGGCAGCTCTGGGGCTCGGGGCTTCAGCCCTGCGGCTCTGTTGTTGGCTTTAGCCGCGTGGGGGGGTGGGGCACAATGGCTCGGGGCTTTACCTACAAGCAGAGTGCCCGTTTCAGCCCCAGCGCTGCCCTGGTAGCTAAAGTCCTGACCCTGGAACCCCCCCAGGGGGAAGAAGCTGGGAGCAGAGCTGTGGGGCTGAAGCCCTGAGCTCCAGTGCTGCCCCCAGCTCTAAAGCCTTGAGCCCTAGTGCTCCCACAACCCAGAAGCCCTGAGACTCTGCCTGGACCCCTGACACCCCCATCCCCTGCAGCTGCAGCCCCAACCCTCCAGTGGCTGAAGTCCATAATGTAATGTTCAGAGTTACAGAACACTTCAAAGTTACGAACAACCTCCATTCCCAACGTGTCCATAACTCTGAGGTTCTACGGTAGTTTGTATTCACACTGCGTAACTGAGCAAAATTTGGCTCAGTGTCTTTATTGAAGAATGAACAGTTTCCAAGCAAAAAGCTTCTCTACTGCTACTAGTGTTTCCTCTGTCTCCAGCTGGGTTTAGAGAAGGATGGAACTGGTTGTTACAATACTACTTTGTGTTACTATACCTCCTTCCAAGGATTTCAAAGTGCTTTACAAATAACTAAAGCAAATTTGTAATACCTCTGTGCCATAAGGATTATTTACCAGTAGGTGAACGGGGGTGGAGTGCGGTTAAGTAATTTGATCAAGGTCTTTATGTCTCAGACCTGGCTTCTAGCCCCATATTTTTACCTGAACAGCTTTAAATAATTTGCCCATATGGAGTTTGGCAACACTTTTAGATGTGAAACAATGATAATAGGTGTGATAACAATGAGGACAGACTGAAATATCCCCTTAAAACAAATTACAAAATCTTTCATCACAAGAGGGAAGGACTTTAAAATTTACACAAAAAGAGTATCAAAAGAGAGGAATATATATAAGAAAAACCATGCTGGGTCCAACCAATGGTCCATTGAGCCCAATATCTTGTTTCTTGCCAGTGGTGAGTACCGGAGCTTCAGGGGGGAGGGTGTACAGAACAGGGCAATTTTGGAGAAATCTGCTGCTGTCTTCCCCTCCCAGCTTCTATCAGTAGGAGGTTTACTACCTCCCTCAGATGAATGAGACTGATAAGATTTGCAGAAAAGCTCTCTCAGCCCCTTATCCTGATATGTAACTGTCAGGGAGCAGGCTGTCTCCCACAGAAATAGCTTTTCAACCACTGCCTTTTCTTTATGTTGCTGTTCTCTACTATGACGTGATATGGGGTCCAGTAACTTAGTCTACTATTGTTAATTTTTCTCTTTTTTGCTCAGTGGTAAGCCTGTGTGTACATAGTTATGCTATAGTAAACTTTGTTCAAGTTAATATAGTTTATCTGGTAGTTACACAACTTTGGAAGAGTTCATTAGGCTACATGACTGAAAGGCAGAAAGTCTACATGAGCTTCCTGCCTTTTTTTCAGCTGCAGTGCTGTATTTGCCTCTCTGAGTGCACAGAATCTCACTGGGTACTGCTGGCCGTGACATCATAAGGTAAAGAAAATACATTGCTAAGGAAACAACAAATGTTATCCAGGCCTTCATGAGTCTAGCTTTACAGGGGAGGCACCACTGATGTTCAGGTGACCATTTATTATGTAATAGCTCCTCTTTGAAATAAAGCTGACAAGAGCACCCTTCCCCTCTCTGTTGCAATAACAACCTCCAATTTTTAAAGTAGGTAAAATATAATTGGAGACAATAGTTGCATGTTTGCTTAACAGCCAGCTGGTGAGATGAGCTCCAGGGACTGTGTAGTCAGCACAGTTGTTGAAGGGTTCTTCAGATTGGCTGCAGTGATATTTTAGTCAGCCCAAAGTAGGAAAGCAGAAGGCAAGTAGTGAAGCAGCCCAGCTTACATGTTGGGTATAGGACAGCTGTCCTCAGAAAAGTAACAAAAAAACCCCAAAGTGCTTAGCTATGGTTATATGGAAGACTAATCAATCAAAGTTTTTGTTTTTAATGTAAAATGCCCCCAAAGAATTAATAAGATTCGTGCTTACCAGCCAATCACTGGGCTTGCACAGCATAGCCCATTTCCCCTCCCTGCGTAGATCTTGTTTGTTTTGACTGTAAACTCTTCAGGGCAGAGGCTTTCTTTCTTCCTTGAGGTTGTACAGTGCCTACCAATGGGGCCCCAGTTGTGCTTGGACCCATTGAGTGTCACAGTATGAATAGTAACCATCAGTGCAGACCTCACTCTTATAAATACTTCACTAAGGGTCCAAAATAAACTTTACAGCTTCCAGTATTGTCAGTGCAGTACAGTGTGTTAATCGTGTAGTTTTTGATTTAAAAGACACACATGATGGATACATCTCTCCGAATACTATTACCTAAAGAGGACAATATTTCCTTTACTTACCAGAGATAGAGGAAATTCACGCAAGAGGCCCAAACCCTGCAATATACAGCTCCTTGGTCCCTGTGGAGAAACCCTCTTACAAAAGGCTAAAAAATGCCAAAACCCTATGTAAGCTTCAGACCAACATTCTTGGCAACAATATACCAAATGCCTGTAACCTACCACTATAGTTTCACATTCTGACCTCAAACAAATTTGTTGAACTAAGCACAATTGTAGACTTTATGCGATCTGAGATTGATTTTATGTTGAGGGTGGGGGAGAAATCTCACTGCCAGCTTTCCCTTTCATTCAAGAGGTGTCACAGAAGTTCATAAATATTGAGCCTGTTATGTAGCTTATTCTTTTGCTCCTGTCTTTAAATATGTGTGGTGAATGATGTGCTGTTAATAGCTGCAGCATTCTACCTCAGTATTTCCTAAACTTTCCCTTACTTGCTATGGGGAACATCTAGAAAACTAACTTCACCTCAGTCTATCTTAAAGGTACAATGAAGGCACAATTGGCAAGTCTATGGCATCACTTCACCTACCACAGAAATGCAGTCACCTCTGAGCTGGAACAGATTTTCAGTATTGCATACGAGCACTAGTTTACACCAGAGACTGAAGAACGGGTTAATGTAGGGGGCTGTTAGGTTGCAGAATGCCTTAACCTAAGTTGGGATTTGGTCAGGACACCACTGTAAACAGCTCTTGCTCTTATTTTCACTTCCTAATAACTTCACACTGAAGCATGTGACTCTAGGATTTTAAAATCTTAGAACTATAGAAGTAAAACAGAGTGCTGTTGCTGCTGAAGTTAGTTACATGGAGCAACTTCTTAAACGCTTCTTAAATGTGAAAGAATTATAGGCCAAAAATCATTACTGAGGGAAGCACGAGCAACTCCTCTGATGTCAGTTGTGGTGTTCCTACTTATGCTGCCTATGAGACAGCATGTGTCTAGGATCTAGGGCACTGGTAGTCAAGAGATCTGGGTGGTATTCCCAGCTCTGCCAGTGACCAGCTATGACTTTGGACCAGTCACTTCACTTCCCCCTTCCACAATTTTTTGGTCTTGAGTATTTTGTCTCCCTGTACTAGACATTGTACAAACACAATAGGTCCCCAGTAATGGTTGGAGCTCTAGGCACCACTGAAATAAATATATATAATATATTTATTTCAGTGGTGCCTAGAGCTCCAACCATTACTGGGGACCTATTGTGTTTGTACATTGTACATAGTGTGTGTGTGTGTGTGTATATATATATATATATATATATATATATATATATTGTGTTTCAATATATATATATATATATATATATATATATATATAATGGAAATACATTTTAATAGTGAACTGGTAGGAGCTTTTCCCTCAATTTCTCCAGAGTTAAGGAACTGTTGTGGTGCATATCCACTGTGAGCTCCCAGGGCAGCTTAGAATGCCCTAGCTCTGCCCACAGGAACCGTTCCTTTACACCACCTTCAAAGTCAAGTCAGTGTTTCTATAATGCTGAACTCTGTTCCAGTGCCTGTAGGGGCACCGATTGTGAAGGGTCAGGATTTGTATTTGGTGCAGGGAATGAAAACCTTGCATACAATCCAGGACTGCTATCTTATAAAGTTTATAATACAGTGAAAGGTTATTTTTAACCATGAGGTTTTCACTGAAACTAATTCCATGCATAGAAGAAACGCCTGTGCCCTTACCCCCTCAGACTTCACTCTGCCAGGTTATGAGGTGCTGTTGGCAAACCTAATTTGAGACTGAAACTGAGTTAGCTGCAACACTCAGAACAACACTAAATACTATGTTCCAGTTTAACAACCATATTGCTTCTATTTACGTATGTTCTTGGCAGCCAAGTATTCTAAAGGAAGCAATAAATACTGGACTTGGTTGGAGGTGGGAGCCCTGCTAGTGCAGTCTTAGAATGGCAGAGCCTGTCCCTGCTAGTTATTGATGGCAAAATTCACACGTTTGTTTCAATCCCACTCCAGCTGAAGAACTACACAATTAAACCCAAACAAAACCTGACCCCACAGCACTTCACATCAGTTCCTTTATTGTTGGTTCACTGAGCAAACAGCAAGACACAAATCACTAGATAAGACAACTATGATTGTATCCTTTAGCATTGTAAGTCTAAGCAAAAAAGATTTACAAACTGCTGTTACATATTGCCTTCATGGTTTGTTACATTAGATACACATATGAGAGCTCTCGCATTTACATTACTGTATGTGTCCTGAAAGCTCTTTATTATAACCTTTGCCATAGATAGAAAGGTCTGTCCTATTTAACAAGTGTTAACCTGGGTTACGCTAATATTTTTAAACTAATGGTAAGACATATGCAGAGTAAAATTCTGATCCCACTGAAGTCAATAAGAAGTTTTACCATTGACTTCAGTAGAGCTGACTTCATTCCTTGTCTTGAATAAGTACCTGCTCAATTCCCCCCCCCCCAAGAGTAACAATTGTTAGCATCATTCATAAAAATCTGTTAGACAGCTGCCAACAGCTGTTTTTCTTTTTTTTTTTTTTTTAATGGGAACACAGCTAGACACAGAAGGAACCAGTCTGGAAAATGAGACGGGGAAAAGGGAAATTTGCAAAAAACATTTGGAGGTCAGTCAGAAGTCAGTCATTTCTTTTTCCTCTCCCCACGAGATCTTACCACTTGCTGCTAAGCAACTCCAAGTATGAGAACCAAATTTCTAGGGGAATATGAACAGAGATGGAGGGATGCAGTAAGCAAGGTGTCATGGCTAAGAAAGAGCCAGGACTCAAGCTAAAGAAATCTGTATTTATTTAGGTATACAGAATACAAAGGGTGAATACACAGTGAACTATGGCAAATGCCATTTTAAGTCTTACCACTTGGAACAGACATTCCTAAATGATCCTGTTATTTAAACCCGTTTCTTAAATTTGAATAGAGGACTACAAAAAGCTACTTCAGGCACAAGAGAAGGGTGTTTAGGGTTGCACCATGTAACGTACAGCATCTGTACAAAGCTTGTTGCTTAGAGAGTGAAAAAAATCGCAAGATAGTCAAATGGAAATAATTTTACTGTGTTAAGGGCTGCATTTTTTTGTTTTTTGTTTTAGGGGGAACAAAATCTGCCATAGAACAGAATGTTGCCAGTTTTGTTGTGCCGGATAAAGAAGAGGAAAGGATGGTCAGCAGTGAATTGTGGTGGAATCTGGAAAGAACACCCAAAGAAGAATACTCCAGTAGCAGCTGCTGCCTCCGTGCCTTCTTCATTTACCTCCACAAAGGACTTGTGAACAACCTCAGACAGAATTAGGTCATTGCTGGCTGACATTCCAGATAAATCCACCTTGTTGCTGTCAAATGCATCAGCCATTCCCATGCTCTTCAGAACAGGCTTCAGATCATAACCTTGTTCCAACTTAAATCTGGGTAAAAACACGTCCACTTCAGTATAGTCCATCATTTCTGGATTTATCCACTCTATAAGTTTCTCATAGGTAAGTTCTCTTTCCAGCTACAAGAAGAAAAGGTCACAAAATTAAAGTGCAAGAAAAGCCATGAATTTATACTAACAAAACAATGACCATTGTGTGTGTTTACATAGTAGGGATTAGCATCCTCTCCTCGTCTAGAGTGAATGTTATTGCTATAGTCAGAAGCCAAAAATAAATGGCTGTCAGAAACATTCTTATTCTTTTTTCAATAAGACAAAAAGGTCCCCCAGTTAAGATCAGAGCCCCACTGTGCTATAGGCAAGTACCGTCGCAAGCCCATCTTTCACGGTGACAAGTTAATGCAATTGCATGTTGTCACTAGTACTGAAGTGTACTTAGAGGTGGCTACTGTGGGAAAGGCATTGCTATTTCGCTGTCCCTGGCCAGCCCAGTAACAACATAGCACAGAACAGAAATCAGCAGCTCTTGAATAGAGGAGCACTTGAGGACTCCCATATGAAGAAATGTGAGTTAGACTCTCCCTCACTGTAGCAAACAATGGTTAGAAAGGAATATGGGGGAAAATCCATCAAACAGGAACTAATTTTTTGTAAGAATGGAGCTCTCCAGGATCTCCTTCAATCTGTCACTCACTACATTCTGGCTTCATCCCAATCCCTGGTGACCACTCCTCTGGTCAAGAAGTCTCTCCTTTCACAACTTAACATTTCTCTGGACATCAGAGAGAGCTGGGATTACTTGACAGTGACACATGGTATTCCCATCTGGTGGGGACAGATGCAATGCCTCCGCAGCTCTCCCACCCTGTGCTAATATTGGTGAGTTCAAGAGCTTGGAACTTGAATTCACAGATCTAAATGAGATTTAGTCAAATGCTCTTCTCTAGCAGGATCTGAGCTTTGTATTCAGTACAAATGCCTTACCTGTTCCAGGCCAGTGGAATTATCTTGGATTTCATCAGGAAGCAGGATGATCATACTAGTCTCGTTATCAATATAAGGGAGGTCAAGGATTTTGGTTTGAAACTCTCCTATGTATCTCATGTTAAACTTAGCTGTCTTGATCATCATCTGCACTGGTTTGCTCTCATTCTTCCAAAAAAAAAAAATAGTATCAATGTCAACAGGTACTACAGAGCCAGCATGTTGGTACTAAACTAGAAGAACCGGGATTCAAATCATATGGGACATCTGAAATTAGGCTGGACAGAGCACTAGAAAATATTGTAGGGAAGGGTCCTACCATTGCCCTTTGGGGTGGCAGGGAATGAACCAGAATTCCATCAGGCTTTTCCCATTTGTAATGCCCAGTCCTTTGACATTTATTCAGAGGGAAATACCACATGTATTTTAGTTGCTTAGAGTGCAGTGTGAGAGAATAAAGGAAACAAGAAATACATCTACATTAATTTATTTAATTGAAAATGTAGCTTCAACAATGTTTACAATAAAAATAATCAAAGGGGTTGTGTTGAGGGGATGGGATAGAACAGAGGGTTGTAGTAAAGTGTACTTAGGGCAATCCTGATTAAAAACATTTCTTGTTTTCTCTGGGTGAAGTGTAGTGCAAAATTAGTGATATTTCCGTACTTCATACCTTGTTAATTTTAAATTGCCTTTCCACTGTGCGACCCTTGTTGAATGGGGTTGCCCAGTTGCCTTTGAAGTAGATGGCGTTCACCAAGACTAGTCTGGTCATTGAATCAACAACACCCTGAGCCAACAGATTCTGGATTTTACCTTTATGACACATTAAAGGAAGAATAGCTTTTAGCTAATACACATCCATCTACCCAGTTGTGTTATTAACTACAGTATCCTCTACCAGCTGCACAATACAAGAACTACATCTTAATCTGAAGGATTCAGTTCTGTCTGTCTTCTCCTTCCCCTACTGTATCACTTCTATGACCATATGTGTTTTTTTTTAAGCAGGCTTTGCTTGTTTAAAAAGACACTGTGGAACTCTGCAAGCAACTTACCTTCAGTTTTTTCTTCTACCCAGGCATTTATGTATTTTCTGGAATCTTCTGCAGCTCTAGAGAAGTCAAGTTGTTTCAGCTCTGCATGGTAGAATTTCTGACAGGAGTCTATAAATGTCTAGGATAAAAAATGGAGGATGTCTTAATATATTTTTTTCTGGCGTGCCGTTGTAGAAGACTCAGTCATAGAATCTACCTCTTCTTTCTCCATCCCTTCAGAAAGAGTCAGTCTTAACACCAACTTGTCATAACTTCTATTCAAGCTGAGCATTTTATTTTCTATTATTACATTCTTAGTTCGAGCAGCCGGCTTACCGACAGATCAACAACAAGACTGCATGGTGAAAGTGATGCTTTGGATTGAGAGTACAAGGCTTTGTAAATTGATCTCTAGATAAGGGTTTTTGTAACCCTCCAAGAGTAACTCAAACCTGATCTAGTTTAGAAGTGAAACCTCAGGGAGGTTATTTCTATCTCTTTTTTTGTATAGTATGTGTGGACCAAAATAACCTGCTCTTCAGCCTTATGAAACGTCTACCTTGCAAATGTCAGGAGATCAACAATTATGTGGTCAAAATCATGCGGGCGCGCGCTTTCTCTTTCTCATTTGTATTTTGGAGTTTTCTATTTTATGGACGAAATGCCAAAGATGCCAAGTTTAAATATTTAATCACAGTGGTTTTAACCTTAATTGAGAAGAACTCTTGATCTGAGACAATTTATACTGGCAATCCCTTTTAGTAATAAAATTACTGTAGATTGAGGAGGGTAAGGTTGATTGCCTTACTGAAAATGTAAGTTTGTTTTTTAGAATCTAAAACTCAAGAAAATTTTCAGTTACCTCTTAATTTTCCTGAGATGAAGGAAGGGTATCAGAAAGAAGGTTAAAACCAGGGGTACACTTTTTTTTAAGATACATTTTAAGTTGCTGTTACTCTCAGGTAAGTCTTTGGAGAATTTCTAATTGCTCTTCTGTCTGATTTAAAAAAAGAATTATGTGCCTATTGCTGTGTCCTTTGAATGCATTGTCCAATTTAAGGGGAGGGAAGACCCCCTCAAAGTCACACAATAATGCCTATTCCCCTCCTTGCCCACCATTTGAAGCTAAGATTTTAAGAATTTCCTCCTGCCCAAAAATGCCTGAGTGATTTATGGAATGCTGAAGAGTTGGGGTTTGTTGGACCTTCCATTGACAACATGCTGCTCCAGTTCTCAGGAGTTCAGAGCTAGGGACTGTCAAACAATCAGCTGAGCACACAAATGGATTTTACACAGAGAGTGGCTTTGGTTAGTCAGGTCTGAACTACATAGTGCCTGTAGATTAAAGCCAATATCTTGACTTGCACTCAGAAGTGGAACCATAGGAAATGTGTTATAACACAAAAACAAACTGAATGTTTGACTTACTGCAAGAAATGTAAACGTCTTTTCCCCATAGAGCCGGTTGGCAATCCTAAGCACATAATTAGTGCCTGGTTTGTTAATTTCAGAAATAAGTGACTGGTATCCATCGTGAATCTCTTCAGCTTTGTCCAAAGCAAGCACCTATAGAAAGAGACAGGAATACACTCAGCATGACCCACATGTGCTTTGGGACCAGTTAGGAAACATGCACTTTGGGACAGGTTAGTACAATGCCTTTCATCAGCTTAGAGATGAAAGCTGCAGCCTGAACACCCAAGGCAGCCCTAAAAGGGAAAGGATTTCCCATTACACAGCACATTTGGAGCAAATTGTGCAGGTTAGAAGAAGGAAACTTCATTCTAAAATATTTTACTGTAGAAATAAACATAGATGTTTTGATAAGACCCCTCACTCCACTCTAGCTTTAGGGCATGTAAAATGAACAGTTCTGGAGAGTTTAAAGGAAAACCATCAACTTGAAATCTACACAGTATCAAAACATGAATTTAAAGTAGCTTCAGGTCTCAGACTTGTCTCCAGAGCCCCAATGCCAATTTTTGTAGCTTTAGCACTACTTTTTTTTGTTTTGTTTCATTGTGCGAAAGAGCCTGACCAACAGGGAAAATGTCTCTATGGAAGAAACAGTGAAACACAAAGTGCTATCAAATACACAAGTATACAAACTAGGAGAAATGTCCCTTATTTTTCCCTAATCTTAACTGTTACTTGCAACACTAGGAGGTTCAAAAAAATTCAGACAAGGTATGATTTAAATTGATGGTATCCCTTTCAACAGTCCTTTTCCCAAGGCTTCCAGCAATGTTTTGGAACTATGCCTTCAATTCAAGCACTCCCATAGGATGCTGCTGCCTTTGCCACAGGGCCTCCATTTTGCCTTCCACAATGGAGTTTTGTTGCATCATTTCGTGTTTGCATTATTCTATTCCCCATTCTTTTCGTTCTTCTTCTCCAAGATGAAACACCCAATAGTATAATAGTTAGCATAGGTTCTCTTGAAGACATTCAAGAACAGATCTGGCTCTTATTTAAGCTTAAATGGTAGTGGAATGAAGAAAAGTTATGGAATGACCTAGTACATTAGTCCTTTGCTTTCATATGCACAAACTTTAATTAAGAGAGATCAAGAATGGCTCTTCTAGTATAAAACACTATAGTGAAGCAAGAGACCCTGAAAAGGCCTTTCTAAGGGAAAACTTTAGCTCTGCAGTGCTTCATTGTGTCTGGGCAGGCAAATGCCCAGAGTGACAAAAATAACCTCAGAGGCTTCCCGAAGAGCCAAACAACCAACAGGGGAGATGGGCAGCTCACCAAAGGATCATCATAGGACACAATAGGCCCAATTCAACCAAATGCAGTCTGGGTAACTCCGTGGGACACCCATGGTAAGTCTCTGGGCTAAATTCACTGATGTCAGGTCTCGTAGGTCAACGGTCTTAAAATCAAGATCAGGCCATATTCTGGTTTCATTCACATAGAAGTAAATCTGACACAATTCCATTGAAGTCTAATAGTTACTCCAGTTTTACACCAATGTAACAGCAGAATTTGTCTCAATGTTAATTTAAAACATAACTAGTACTAAATCTTAAAATTCATCCTCAATTTTGAGTTCAGGTGACACACTGATTAAGATAGTATTTTTTTTTTTTAAAAATCAGCCTCCTAAATGTTGGATTTGCTTAAAAATAACAGCTAAAAAAATGCCATGATATGAATTCTATAACAATTGCAGAGCTGTTAGACTTGTTGATATTTTGAGCAAGAGATTTTACTGACACAGAACAAAAGAATGTTCACACCCATTAGTACATGTAATTTTTAGCAACCTAGTTTAGTATGATAGTTAATCATTCTAAACAAAAGACATATACAGGCCAATTCTGAAAGTGCTTACAGATTATAAGGAATCAGTTTCAACTCCACCCTATTTTACTGTTGAAGCTGCAAGTTTAGACAAACTCTTCCCCTCCTCTAAGCCAAATAATACTGTATAAGGATCTAAGTGGACAGCTATGTAGGCTAATGTAGTGCCCATCTTTAAAAAAGGGAAGAAGAAAGATCCAGGGAACTACAGGCCAGTCAGTCTCACCTCAGTCCCTGGAAAAATCATGGAACAGGTCCTCAAGGAATCAATTCTGAACCACTTAAAGGAGGGGAAAGTGATCAGGAACAGTCAGCATGGATTCACCAAGGGCAAGTCATGCCTGACTAACCTAATTGCCTTCTATGATGAGATAACCGGCTCTGTGGATGAGGGGAAAGCAGTGGATGTGCTATTTCTGGACTTTAGCAAAGCTTTTGATACAGTCTCCCACAGTATTCTTGCCAGCAAGTTAAAGAAGTATGGGCTGGATGAATGGACGGTAAGGTGGATAGAAAACTGGCTAGATGGTCGGGCTCAACGGGTAGTGATCAATGGTTCCATGTCTAGTTGGCAGCCAGTATCAAGTGGGGTGCCCCAAGGGTCGGTGCTGGGGCCGGTTTTATTCAATATCTTCATTAACAATCTGGAGGATGGTGTGGACTGCACCCTTAGCAAGTTTGCAGATGACACTAAACTGGGAGGAGTGGTTGATACGCTGGAGGGTAGGGATAGGATACAGAGGGACCTAGACAAATTAGAGGATTGGGCCAAAAGAAATATGATGAGGTTCAACAAGGACAAGTGCAGAGTCCTGCACTTAGGACGGAAGAATCCCATGCACTGCTACAGACTAGGGACAGTCTGGGCAGCAGTTCTGCAGAAAAGGACCTAGGGGTTACGGTGGACGAAAAGCTGAATATGAGTCAACAGTGTGCCCTTGTTGCCAAGAAGGCTAATGGCATTTTGGGTTGTATAAGTAGGGGCATTTCCAGCAGATCGAGGGAAGTGATCATTCCCCTCTATTCAGCACTGGTGAGGCCTCATCTGGAGTACTGTGTCCAGTTTTGGGCCCCACACTACAAGAAGGATGTGGATAAATTGGAGAGAGTCCAGCGGAGGGCAACAAAAATGATTAGGGGGCTGGAACACATGACTTATGAGGAGAGGCTGAGGGAACTGGGATTGTTTAGCCTGCAGAAGAGAAGAATGAGGGGGGATTTGATAGCTGCTTTCAACTACCTGAAAGGGGGTTCCAAAGAGGATGGATCTAGACTGTTCTCAGTGGTAGAAGATGACAGAACAAGGAGTAATGGTCTCAAGTTGCAGAGGGGGAGGTTTAGGTTGGATATTAGGAAAAACTTTTTCACTAGTAGGGTGGTGAAGAACTGGAATGGGTTACCTAGGGAGGTGGTGGAATCTCCTTCCTTAGAGGTTTTTAAGGTCAGGCTTGACAAAACCCTGGCTGGGATGATTTAGTTGGGTTTGGTTCTGCTTTGAGCAGGGGGTTGGACTAGATGACCTCCTGAGGTCCCTTACAACCCTGAGATTCTATGATTCTATGATTCTATAAATGTAGTTTTGAAATTTGTAATTCTCACCCCAGGACACCTTGCATACGTCACAAAAAACCCACAAGCTAAGAGAACCTAATTGCGTACGTAGATGCAACACAGAAGTCCTTCTTTGCAGACAGATTTCAGGGCCTCAACTTCATCCTCATCTTCCCAGACTCCTGCCAATTTTGCCACTATTGATCACTCTCCTTTTCTATATCTTGTTCTCTCTTCACATTTGTGACTCTGTCTCCTGGGTCTCCTCTTAGGTCTTTGCTTGACCTTTCAGGGGGACCTCAGGGATCCATACTTGGCACCCAACTCTTTTTCCCTAGGCCCTCTTTCTCTCTGGAGGTTCTGAGTGCTCAATGGAACAGGAGTTGGCATTAAGAGTTTAATGAACTAGACCTACATTTTCAAAAGCGACTAGTGTTTTTTTGGTTGCCCAACTTGACATCTTAAAGGGGGGCTGATTTTAAGAAAATGCTCCTGGCTATGTTTTTAAGACATATTTAGGTGATTAGTATAATCTGATACTAATCCCAGGAGAATGTAATTGAAGAAGTTCTTTTCTAACTCTTGAGGCAGCTAGACAGCTCTCTCTTCTTCAAGGTACCTCAGCTGTATGGTGCCATCAAAATTCTACTCTCAGGCACACAAGGATGATAGTGGGAGTGTTCCATAGGTACAGAACATACAGAGATCTGTGGTTCAGTTTCTAGACCAAACTTGTGTTAAGTGGTTCAAGTTTATCCAGACATACCTTTGCCATCTGGGCTGCAGTGTTGCCTTTTGCACCCAAAAAAACCATGGACAAAGCAGAGGAGATACTCAAAGGAGAAAAGAATAAGTTCTGTGAACTGGCATTTTCACTCAGCTTTTTGAATAGGTTGAGTGCAAAGGTGGTGTTTGATTTACTGAGGTTATCCATGGTTCAGAACCTATAAGATAAAACACAAAGGAAAGATCACATAAGATACAGATTTAAAATGTAATGCACCAGATTCTCAGCTGGTATAAAGCACCATTAACTCCACTGACGTCAGTGTAACTATATGGGTTTTACACTGCCTCAGGAACTAACACATTGCCAAATAAGTTTAAGGATCATGTGTTCTGTCAAAATCAGAGTATATAAAAGAGCCTTCAGATAATAATGGGACAAACTCACACAAATTACAAACTTTTCCAGTTAAGATTCTTGTTGAGTTTCAATAGCATTATACACTGTTTTAGAGGAATTCAGTTCCTAGCTAGCAGATTGTCTAGTCGCATGAATACAATTTATATTTCATATTTAGACAGGTGATCCAAATTTATCAACTGATGTTGAATTTGTTTTATAGTTAATGGTCATTATTGGAGGCACGTTGCTTAAGTCACAGCTGTGCAATACTTGATACCTCAAATTTATTTTAATCCAACCTGTAGTACATAATTATTTGAATATATATTAGATTCTCTTGTGTAAAATATTCACTGCACGTATTTTATGATCTGGGTTGGTAACTTGCTTAGTCAACCAAATTGATTTTAGGTGTAAAGTTCTATAAACACCTGCCTTATTCACTCATTAGTGGTAAATCCACATATTACTTCCCGCTGCTTTCTAGGCCACTAGGATAGTGTTTGTCTTCTATTTCGCAGCAGAGTTATGGAGAGTGTATCCTGTGACTATATGTTCTACAGGGGTGGAGTGCCACTTCTGCAGAGATAGGGAGATTGAGGCAAAATGGGAAGAGAAATAGCAAAATATAATGGCAGGGGAGAGAGAGAGAGAGGTTGTGATGGTGAGGGAAACACGGGTAAGAAAAGAGTTCTTTATTACAGTCTTCTCTCTTTAATGTTTCATCCCTTTCTTTTGTTTCAGTCATTTTTAACTTCCTTTCCTCTTCCGTTCCTGACACGTCAATTAGAGAGCAATTGTTCAGCACTAGTTTTGTTTTATACTCTCAGCCCATCTATTCCTGTCTGTCAGTGACTAACAGGAGATTCTGCTTCCAGCACTTCTCATTCAACCAGTTGGGAGACTGACAGCAATCATGACAAGATAATATTATCCTTAATTCACATTGTAGTATGACAGAACCTTTTGGATTAAGGTCTAATGAAGATATGTAGTTGA
The DNA here is from genome assembly GCF_016161935.1 of Mauremys reevesii. Lineage (NCBI taxonomy): Eukaryota > Metazoa > Chordata > Testudines > Geoemydidae > Mauremys > Mauremys reevesii. Next base: position 168,273,991 of record NC_052624.1, on the reverse strand, counting down.
CATATGTGCCCATCCAAGAACACATAATAATAAAACGAACCAGCGTTGCCATCTGATGACTGTTCTGTAGCTTATATGAAACAAACTTGGCTGTCTTGGTCTAATAGCCCATGAAAGGAGTCCACATTTCAGTCTCTTTATTAATCTCTGTAACATAATGGTGTTATTTTTATGTTGCTGCCCAGTAGTTGCTCATTGTAAATACACTTGTGCATAAAGAAATTACTGGAAAACTCCCCATTAGAGCCGATTGATATCTTTTGTATTTTCAGAACCTATGACCAGCAGGCAATACTAATTTTTTATTATTGATATGGCAATAAAGAGCTAAAACAAACTGCAGAGTCTCTACAAAATGGTCAAGGCAACTTTCTAATAATATTCTAAAAGAATATTCAGCTATTTAGGGTATTTCGCAAGTGCACACAGGGATGGGGATGGGGTTGGGGTGTGGAGCGCTTACCTGGGGCAGCTCCCATTTTGTGTGAGGGGTGCAGGTGGGTATGCGGGGGTACAGGAGTCAGGGTGGGCAAGGGGCTGGGAGTGTGTGAGGGGGGTGCAGGAGTCAGGGCAGGGGGCTGGGGGTGCTCCCAGCCCTTTGCCCCACCCCAGCCCCCTGCCCTGAGCCACTCACGGCAGGGGGGGTATGTATAGGGGGAGTGCAGGTGCCCCGCCTTTGCTCTGCCATGCCCCAATTCCACCCCCTTCCCCAAGGCCCCGCCCCTGTCTCCTCTCCACCTCCTCCCCTGAGCACTCTGTAGCCTCGCACCTCCCCCTCCCTCCCTCCAGGAGCGACCTGAGCACCGGCAAACAGCTGTTTGGTGGCGGGGGAAGCACTGGGGGGGGAGAGGCGGAAATGTAGCACACTCGGGGGAGGAGGCAGGGGAGGGAGGAGCTTGGCTGCCGATGGGTGCAGAGCCTGCAGCAGGAGCCATGAGGACAAAGCTTCTGCCTCTGCAGCTGCCCAGCCCTGGGACCCCCAATTGTTGGGTGGCCCCGTGCCAGGGCACTGTGTGTTTTACTGTAAATCCGCCTCTTGTATTTCTCCTCTAGTTACTGAAGCTGAAATAGGGAAAAGGGTCAAAATTAGGAGGGGGGGGAAATCAAATGTATTCGATAACTGCTAACTTGCATATACATGAGAATAAGAGCTACCTTTTTTAGAATTTATATTACATTTAAAAACTATCAGAGATATTCAGAGGCTATAATGTTAATAGAGCACTTTATTTCATATTGTTCATCACAGTGCATCTGAGGCCTGTGTCCGGTACCGGTGTGTATCGTGCTGTCCATCTTTGTTTAAGTACTGTATTTAACATATACCTAGTCAAGAAATCCAGTTGAATCAAGCAGAAAGTTATGGAGTACAAATGGGAAACTAGGAGATGTGAGGGATTTGTTTATCAAAGGGCTTGCTCTCCTTCCAAACTGCATTACTTTCAAGCTTCTTCTTCTTGACTTCAAGGCCCCACATAACTGATCTACCTTCTTTGGCTGTCCATGCCTCATTTTGCATTCAACAGCACCCTGGGTCCAAACTGCCCTGTTCCCTCCACTGTACCAATGCTAACAAACATCACATTTGTACAGGACTCTGATTTTAAGGATCACAGTGGTCTCTCATGACCATCTGCATAACCCTAAGAGCTTCACTCTCCTTATGAGTATGTGAAGATACTTCACACATGCTCATTAGGGCAATATCAACCCCTAACTTGTGGTTGATCTACAGCATATCTTTTAGAAATACATCTAATTTTAATTTAAAAATATGAAGTGATTGAGAAGCCATCAAGTCTTTTGGTAAATCATTCCACTGCTTTATTATCCTCCCTGTTCAAAATTTATACTTCACCTCCCATTTGATTTTGTCAAGCTTCAACTTCCAGCTATCGGATCTCGTTATGCTTCTGTCTGCTAGATTAAACAACCTCTTCAACCAAATATCTTCTCTCCATGTTGGCACTTCTCCCATGCATGAAACACCCTTCTTGAACTAGTCTGTTAAGCAACTTCAATCCCCATATTTCAATCTTTCCCGAGGGCCCACTCCATATGTGACATCTACAAGCCAGCCAATTGATTACTTATTTGTTTTAAGGTTTAGCACAGCACCCATAATGTCACTATGTAAGCACTAATGATTGTGAGAAGGTTATGGGTAGCTGGAAATCATCTATTTCTCACACAAAAAAAGGGCAAGGGAACAAAATGACATTGTGTTATTAAAACCTTTTGTTAACAAGCCACAAACAATTTCAATTTTCTTATTTTGTTGTAAGCGCAACAGAGCAGGGATCACCCCTTTTTTAATGGCTGGAAAGTGCTGAGGATATGACAGTATTGCTGGAAACAAATAATAAACACTTCACTTTTTTTGTTGTTGTTGAATGAATGTCAAGAAACTATTCTCTACTCTATGAATACTGTGAATAGTTTTGTAAGAATAAATCCTATGTCTGCAGTCATATTAGGAGATCAGCAGCCATTAGCTAACAAGCAGGAAGTCACATCTTCACATGCCATCCAAATTACCTTAAAACAATGTAATATCAAACTGTTGAGAAGGCGGTCCTGTCCTAATAGCACCCACCATCACCAGATAAAGAAACAGATCTTAAAATGGTTAGAGAAAACTTAGTTTGATAACATTCTGTCTGGCAAGAAATCACTCAATAGTTGGGCTTGTGAAACCCACATTTCTTTATTGTTTTACCTTTATGGTCCCCACTTCCCTACTGTTTCTCTGTATGATCTCTGTCTGGTTCTTTGATTGATTCTGTCTATTACACAATTAATTTTGTTAGGTGTAAATTAATTAAAGTAGTGGGGTGTGATTGGTTAGAGAATTTTGTTACAATATGTTAGGACTGGGTAGTAACATTTTAATATAATGATTGGTTAAGGTATAGCTAAGTAGGACTCAAGTTTAACTCTATAAACTGGGGTCCAAAAGGAAGTTCTTTGGGAACCAATTCCAGCACACAGCCCCAAGAACAGAGCTGCCACACCTCAATACTCTGCCAATGACACCATGCAGAAGTGAGTCCCACAGATGACCTGATCCTGTCTGGCCATCAAGAAAAGTTCATCTGTCTTACTGGGAGTCGTGAGCATTGTATGTGTAGTGTGAGCATTCTGTTTTGGGGATTTTTAATAAACAGAAGTTAAGTAGGATATTACTTTGTAAGGCTCTTTCACTGGTAAAAGACCCCATAAACCTGCAAAAGATTAAGCCCTGAGTCCAGAGAATGGGTGTTTGCTCTGAGTCCAAAGGAGCAGAGCCTGAAACCCATGGAGGGGTAAAGTTAGGGTATGTCTACACTGCCCATGTTATAGTGCAGCCGCGGCAGCGCTGTGACATCGGCAGTGTAGTCATGCTTTATCACCAGCAGAGAGCATTCCCACTAATTAAAAAAAAACCCCACCCTGAATGAGGGGTGGTAGCTTTAAATTTTTGTCCCTCCGGGGGGTGTTTTAGAGTGCCTAAATTAAGTGGGGTTCGCCTGAGCCCTAGGAATGGGTTACGGGTGGGTGCCTAAATTAAGAGGGTTACGTCTTGAGCCCTAGGAACTAGGTAGAGGTTGGTACCCTAGAGTGTGCAAGTGACAGAATTTTGTGCATGTAACAGTTTGAGTTTTAAAAATTCATCTAATAATTTTAAAAAATTGTGTAAGAATATCTGTATCTATCCTCCCTTGTGCAGGAGCATAATGGGAGCAAAGGCAAAAGCAGTATTAAACAAGCTGTAATGTTTTTGTAGATATATTGTTATCTTAAAAACTGAGGCCCCAGTCCTGCAATAAGTCTGCATGTGTGGACCTCTGCAGCCTCACAGAGCTCCATAAGGCAGTTAGTGGGGCTTTATGCAGGGCTTGTTGCACGACTGGGGCCTAAAGTGTATATAGCCGTAAGTGGTTCCCCCTACCTACATACAGACACCTCAAAAATAAAATAGCTTGTTTTACGTTGAAATAATACATAAGACTATCTGGTGATCATATCCCTTTAGATATACAGTTGGCCCCTCACTTTTTTTCCCTCTTTTTACAAATAGAGCTAAGAATGTGCACAACACAAGCAATGAGTCAGAAAAAATTAATCCCAACATTTCAATTAAAATGTAATTCAGGCCCATGGTCTAATCTTCCAATGCGTTTGTACTGGTCTGTTTTATAGAATTATTAGAGACACAAGATGGGGGAGGTAATAGCTTTTATTGGACCAAGACATTGCCTCAGGCTCAGTCGAGAATAGTGCAGTTTATGCTACTGTACAGAGCTTATTAACATAACACCGGTATGTACACTGCAAGTGTTATTGCCTCATTCAATCCAGGGCTGTATTGAGACACGTGCCCTGTTTTAGTGGCTCAGTAAACGGCAGTGCCAGGCACCTCCCATCGCAGGAACCTCTCCCACAAGAATCAGCAGCCAAGGCCGTGCAACGGATTTAATAAATCCCAAGTACCAGCAACCTGCGCTGCGTGTACCACACCCACCAGCTCCGTCCTACCCCACCGGCAAGGGAACCAGGGGAGGGTCCTTGGCTGGCGCTGCAAACCCCAGGGCAAGGTGCACAGAATCACAGGGTTCCTCCCCCACCCGGGCTTACTGGGAGGGGGAAGCGGAAGCCCCAGGCTGAGCCACCTTCTCAAGGGGCAGCGAGCACGGCGGGACCCGCCCCACACGCGGGCGGCGCCAGGCCGGGACTGACCCAGGGCGATGCTGCGGGACGGGGGCGGAATCGGGTGGCGCTGAGCGCAGGTCGCTGAAGCGGCTCCGGTGGCCATGGCTGTCCTTAGGCAGAATAGGCAGCCGCCTAGGGCACCACTAGGTCTGGGGGCACCGCTCTGCCGGGAGCCCGGACAGATGGGAAGCAGTGGAGCACGTAAGAGCAGGCTGCTGGGTCCTAGAGAGAGCGAATGCAGCACAGTCTGAGGGAGGGGATTGGCTGCTGGGGTCTCTGGGAAGGGGTGGGGGAAGGAGCTCACCTGTGAGTGTGACTCTTCCCCCCCCCCCCCAGCTGAGGTGAGGTGAGGCAGGCTCTGCGGCTCTGGAACCAGTATCCTTTGTTGTCCCCCATAACATCCATTCTTCTCCCGCCCCTGCCCCATGGAGCACCCCCTCCTTTCTCCCTCCTCCCCAGGAGCATCCCTCTCTCTCTCCTCCCTCCCCTCCGTCAGGGCTGGGTTGGGTGAGGTGCTGGGGGGTAGGTGGGGGGAGGAGGCTGGCTGCCTGCCTGCTGAGGAATGAAAGTGAAAGTAACTCACTTCCTCGGCCAGCATTGGAATGTCACAGAGGCTGGGCTGGGGTTAGCCAGATGTGTGAAAAATCAGGACAGGGGGTTGGGGTAGGGTGACCAGATGTCCCTATTTTATAGGGCCAGTCCCAATTTTGGGGTCTTTTTCTTATATAGGCTCCTTTTAACCCCCCCCCCCCCCGTCCTGATTTTTCACACTTGCTGTCTGGTCACTCTAGGTGGGGGTAATTGGTGCCTATATAAGACAAAGCCCCAAATATCGGGACTGGCCCTATAAAATCAGGACATCTGGATCTGGGCACCCTAGCTGGGGAGCGCCTCTCCCCCGGGCTGGCAGCTGCCAGCGATCCACCTCATCCGGGGGGAGCTACACGGGCAGGATGAGCTGCTGTGGCTCCATGGGTGACCTGTCCCTGAGATCAGATGCTATGCTTACTTCACCATGGTCCATAAGGCTGGTGGTGGTGCCCATTGGCGTGTGATTGGACCTGAGGGTTTGCTGCTGCTGTTGCCACTCTGCACCCCAAGAGGTGGATTTTGGGGTCTACTGCAGCTGTTGGACCAGCAGGCTGGGGGGTGAGCCAAGCATGAAAGCAGTGCTGTGTTGCCATTTAGATTGTCATTTAACAAATTTGTTTGCCAAAAATTCTTGCTAACAATCCTGAATCCAATTTCAATATTTTTTTTTTAAAAAAATATCAATATCTTAGCCAAAAACAGAAAATTAAGTTGTTGACAATTATTAGTGACAGGTTTGGTTTGAGGCAGGGAGTGGGCCAGTTTTCATCAGAGAAACAAAAAACATTGACTGACTTTCCTATAGCCTGTTACTCCTGATAAGAGCCCTCCAACAACTGTAATATGTTCATCTCCTTACTAGTGTATAAAGCAGGGGTCGGCAACCTATGGCACACGTGCCAAAGGTGGCAGGTGAGCTGATTTTTGGTGGTACGCAGCAGCAGGCTGAGCGGCTCAGCCCATCACTGCTCTGGGGTTCCGGCTGCTGCCCTATTGCCAGCTGGGATACCGGCCGCCGGCCCCACTCAGCACCTGCTGCTGGCCTGGGGACCCCCAAGGAACCCCAGGCTGGCAGCGGGCTGAGCAGGCCGGCTGAACCACTCAACCTGCTGTCAGCCTGGGGTTCCATTCATTCAGCCGGCAGTGGGCTGAGTGGGCTGGTGGCGGTCTGAGCAGGGCCGGTGGAGGGTTGAGTGGCTCAGTCTGCTGCCAGTCTGGGGTGCCGGCAGCACTCAGCCTACTGCTACTCTGCGGTTCCGGCTGCCAGCCCCTTGCCAGTCAGGAGCCGGCCCCACTCTGCCTCCTGCCAGCCTGGGTGAGCAGAATCCCAGGCTGGTAGCGGGCTGAGGGGGGTTGGCAGCCGGGATCCTGGCTGGCAGGAGTTGGTGGTCAGAACCCCAGACCAGCAGCAGGCTGAGCAGGGCCTGGGATCCTTGTCTAGGGTTCCAGCCACCAGTCCCGCTCAGCCCGCTGCCGGTCTGGGGTTTCATTTACTCAGCTGGCAGTGGCCTGAGCAGGACCAGTGGCCAGGACCTCAGATAATAACAATAGTTTATTTATATAATATAGACAGAGAGAGAGACCTTCTACAAACGTTAAAATGTATTACTGGCACGAGAAACCTTAAATTACAGTGAACTTGGCACACCACTTCTGAAAGGTTGCCGACCCCTGGTATAGACTGACCATATGTTGTACTAAGATTCTCCTGCTTTTTTTTTTTTCCTGTGAGTCAGTATAGCTTTTGCCAGCCCAGAAGTTGGGCAGCCAATGTTTTACATTTTCACAATGTTTTCTTCAACTTTCATAAAGTAAATACATAGTTAATATGAGTTAAAAAGGCCAGGGACACTTCCTTGTGAAGAATCTGTACAGCAGATCATGCTAGAGCTGTGAAAATGTCAGTTTTTGATGGAACTTTAGAGGCAGTGATTTATCATGTATTTTATCATGTGAATGTGCTGCTATTGCTAATGTCTTTCCAAACAAAAATAACGTACAATAGGACTTCTGTAACATTTCTGTGCTATCTTAATCTAGATGAGATGATTCTGTGCTGACTTCATTTTGGTCACTTTGTGCTTTACCTAGCAGTAAAACTGGGGTTATATTTTCCCACTGTTTGGAAACCCAGCTTATTAAACTGATTTTACAGCCAAAAAAGCCAGAAAGATTGATTTTAATTAAAAACAAATCTTTGTTTCAATACCTCTTCATATAAATTTCCAATAAAATTTTGACAAATTAAAAAAATTATATTTGCATCATTCTGTCAAATCAGAATTTTTTCTATAGTGTTACTTCTTTAGTGCTAGTGCATCAGCATTACAGTGTGCTTAATTAAGTTAAACTGGTTTTAATAACGTGAATGTGGCAAGTTTTCCAATACTGTATGCTTATATTTGTGTTGCTAAGAGCAGATCAGGCACAGGGGCACCAGTTTAATAATCTCGCCTGGGGCGCCAGAAATCCTAAGGACGGCCCTGCCGGTGGCACTGGGCAAAGGGGCGGGGGCCTCGGGCTTGTGTTAGCTCCACCGAGCCCTGGGATCCTGCCCGCCCTCCTAGAGCCCGGGAGCCACCACGGGGTGTTTCATCCCTCATCCTCCGCCCGTCCCTAATTCCCTGCAGCAGCGGGTCTGAGTTGTTCTGTTGGGGTTAAATTTCATACATGCTGCTCCGGGCAGGTTCATAGAAGCAAGTCACTAAGGCCCTGCCTAGACTAGGAGAAGGAGCTGGGTTTGCCACGTATGTTAGCGAACATTTCAAATAACACGATTTTAAACACCACTGTGCAACCCGATGCACACAAAACAATGGTCTTTTATAAAAGTCTTATCTGGGCGAAGCCCGTGCTCAACTTGTGCCAGGGGTTGTCAGGGTGAGCCCTGGTACCTCTAGGCTTGGCAGGTCACAGCTCAGGCACCTCTGGGCTTGCTGCAATTTTTTTACATACATAAGGGATGCTTGGGCCCTGGCACCTCTTTCATTACAAATTAAGTACCAAGTATAATCATCCCTAGTTAAATGATTATCATTTTGGAATGGTAACAATGAAAACATACTGTAATATTAAAAGGGTTTAGAATATCATAACAAAACAAAAATGTCAACCCCCCCAACACTATCTATAATCAGCTAAATCACCCATTTGAATAGTAGAAACATAATCTCAGTGGTTTTTTAAATTGCTTTAAGTGCAAGTGCAAGTCATGCACTAGTTAAGTGCAAGTAATACACAAGTCATACACTAGTCATACACAGCTACAAGTACATTGGAATTTGTGTAAATGACAGGAACATACAGTAACTCCTCACTTAAAGTCACCCTGGTTAACTTTGTTTCCTTGTTACATTTCTGATCAATTAGGGAGCACACTCATTTAAAGTTGTGCAATGCTCCCTTCTAACCTTTGGCAGCTGCCTGCTTTGTCCATTGCTTGCAGAAAGAGCAGGTTGTTGCAGCTAGCTGGTGGGGGCTTGGAACCAGGGTGGAGCGGCAGCCCCCCATCAGCTCCCCACTCCCCTAAGTTCCCTGTGCTGCAGCTGTTGAGCAGGCTGGCAATTGCAGCTATACCTCTCCCCACTGCAATCTGCTGCTCCTGCCCTCTGCCTTGGAGCTGCTCCCCAAGCCTCCTGCGGGGGGAGGCTAATGTCAGGGTGTCCCTCTCCCCCCAGCTCCTACACCCCACTTACCTCTTCTTCTCCAGGGCAGGGTAGGGACACAGAGGGAGATAGATACAGAGAGCCTGGGGCAGCAGCTTCTGTCTTAACTTCCTGATCTACTTAAAAAGACAATGCACTTAAGAGTGAGTCAGTTTACTTAAAGGGGCAGTGTGCATTTCTCTTTCTCTCTCCCACACACAGAGTGTGTGTCTGTCTCTGTCTGCTATGCTAGCTCCCCTCCCCTCCATTCCTGTTGGCTTGTATCTATTGGGTTTCCGCCCGCCCAATGCTAAAGGGGATCCCCCTCCCACAGCCTAAGGGAAGGATCTACAGGACCTCAGAAACCCACTAATTTCGGGGGACAAGGGAGAGGCTACATTAACAACAGCATGTTAACCCTTGAGAGCTCAACCAAATGCTAGTTCATCATTTAGCAGCAAAAAGAACAGGAGTATTTGTGGCACCTTAGAGACTAACAAATTTATTAGAGCATAATCTTTCATGGCCTACAGCCCACATCCACCTTTTCATGTTCTCTGTATGTATAAATATCTTCATGTATGTTCCAGTCTATGCATCCGATGAAGTGGGCTGTAGCCCACGAAAGCTTATGCTCAAATAAATGTGTTAGTCTCTAAGGTGCCACAAGTACTCCTGCTCTTTTTGAGGATACAGACTAACACGGCTGCTACTCTGAAACCTGTCATTTAGCAGCAAGGCATTCCCTGGGAAATATCCCACCTTCTTCCACCCTCTAACTTCACCACTTCAACCAAGCTTCAAAATCATCATAGCTGTGAACAATATTAAATTGTTTGTTTAAAACATATACTGGGTTAATGTTAAGTGAGGAGTTACTGTATTTACTAAACTGCATTCGTAAACTGAAAACCTATTTTTCTACCTTATTAGTGACATAGGTATCTAGGAATGGGAACAAATTACAACTAGTAATTACATTAACAACACATGACTGATGTTTGAATGCTGCAGGTTTTAGATCATATGTCCTTAAGCATTATAGTCAGATGGGAGGCATGCTGGTGAAAGTTTTCGTATCAGTTGTGCTCGTCAGAACTGTTAGACAATCTAATTTACAAACACTTTCAAAAGATCAGGCACAGGAACAAACATTAATATGAGCAACATGACACTCCTACATAGCCCTGTAGAAACAGCAGGAGGTCATAAAATGGACAAAGATCAGGGGCGGCTCCAGGCCCCAGCACTCCAAGCGCATGCTTGGGGCGGCATGCCGCGGGGGGCGCTCTGCCGGTGGCCGGGAGGGCGGCAGGCAGCTCCGGTGGACCTCCCACTGGCGTGCCTGCGGAGGGTCCGCTGGTCCCGCGTGGCTTCGGTGGACCCGCGGGACCAGAGGACCGTCCGCAGGCACGCCTGCGGGAGGTCCACCGGAGCCGCAGGACAGGCGACCGGCAGAGCACCCCCTGCGGCATGCCGCCCTGCTTGGGGCGGTTAAATGTCTAGAGCCGCCCCTGACAAAGATGACATGTTCACTGTGCTGGGAAGGCTAGGCCAGTTCACTGACTCTGTACCAACATTGTCGGAGAGCATTGGCAGAGTGTATAATGCTTCATCCAGAGTCTTTCCTCTGAGATGAGTAAAAACTGAAATGGGCCCTTAAGGAGGTAGGATGGTCTCACTAAATATAAATGTTTAGTTTACAGAGCTTCTGGTGAGGATTGAATTTCACATACTTTTGCCTTAGATTTTATGAAATTACAATAATTTCCAAAATGTTAATTTTCAAAGTGAAAATTTAGACTAAAGATATGGAATGTTTTTTTTTCTTTATTCCAAGTATATCACAAGATCTCTCTGCTCTCTCTACAACTTCTTTACAGTCTATGAGATAACACTCACACACATCACATCACACACAGTGTGAAGTGTGGGAGAAGGGACTGATTTTCCTCTCTCTGCTTCTATGATTTTTTTATTTATTATTTTATATTTTTTTTAGTGCTTGTATGTGTACATGTCCAGACTCCTGACTCCAATGGTCCAGCATCTCCTGATTAGAATGAATGAACATAATGGAATATGAAATGGAGTGTGTGTGTGGACGTGATTTTTTTTTTAACACTCTGAAAGAACAAAAAAAATAAATAAAAATATTTAAAAAGGGAAAAAAAAAAATAAATAATAAAAAAAATAAAAAATAAATAGCTAATGAATCACTATCATTAACTGGGCTTGTTGTGCCTGGGATTTGCAAACAGGACTTACTGTGTTTTCAATTATTCTTTGTATACACACCTGTGAATAAGAGAGCTAATTATTTAAGCACATGACAGTGGCTGGGTCTAATGTGGCCATGGACGACAGTCAGGGCTGGCTCCAGGCACCAGCTTATCAAGCAGGTGCTTGGGGCGGCAACTCCGGAGGGGGGCCCGGCACTTTTAGGTATTCGGCGGCAATTCGGCAGAGGGTCCCTCACTCCCGCTCAGAGCGAAGGACCTCCCGCTGAATTGCTGCAGATCGCGATCGTGGCTTTTTTTCTTTGGGCTGCTTGGGGCAGCAAAACCCCTGGAGCCGGCCCTGACAACAGTAGCAGAGATTAAGAGCCTCCCTCTCTCCAGTTCCTGACCTTAGCACTGGCTCCTGACTATGGAGTCCAGCTCGACCCTTGGCTTTGGTACCCATTTTCTGCCTTCTGATTTTATCCTTGGCTTTGGCTCCCTATGACTCCATTAGGCCTGCTAGGCTAGACTGCTCTCAACTGGGTCAACTGACCAGTATTCCTTCCTAGGCAGTCATTTCCCACTTTGTATTTGTGCAATTAATTATTCCTTCCTAAGTGGTAACTGTTTAGAAGTGAGGAAAATTAATAGATTGGTGGAGAATGGGGGAGGGGTAGCAGGAGGCGGTGATCTGGTGGGGGAATAGAGGAAGCTGATGGGGAAGTAGGAAAAAATCCCAAACATGGGACCTGCTTTCTCCTGCTTCCCTGTATCTCCTTCTCCTCTCTGTTACAAATCTCTGCCCTTCCCATTACTCCTCAACATCTGGTTTATCTTTCTACAGTTTGTAGCCCTGAGGATTAATCTGTTGGTCTGTATAAAATGTCTTTTTGATAAAAGTGTATAGGCTGCATAAATTAATAGAATTTGCAATAAGCTGTAATGCAAGATACCTAGAAGCTTCTAGGCCAGACATCCTGGCCTATTTCCTCTGTGATGCTGAAAGCAACCTTTAAGACTCTTACTCAGAAAAGTAATAATAGGAGACAAACCTACGCAAATTGTCTAGGGACTTTTTGAATATCTGCTAACCTTTCACCTAGTTAGGTGCAAAAGGAGGGTATTTCTGCCCACAAAATCTAACAAGTATACCACAAGATACGTAGATAGTTGTCATCCATACGCACATAAAAGGTCAACCTATGAAAACAGGTACCCTTACCTTTCCATGGGGGAAAGACAAATTTGGGCATAGGAGGAAGGATTTCTCCCTATAAAAAGGGTGGTAATCTTCCATTAGGGCAGACGATACATCCAGCTATTTCCCATCGTCTCACCCTGTCTCCCCTTTGAAGGCTGTCAACTACTGATGGTATTTCTTTTCACAGCTGTAAGTATGAACTTATTTCTGTTTTGCTCTAAAGCATCTATACTAAGAAGGGTTTAACTCATAGCCAGTTTCTTTGTAACTTCCTCTAGCAAAGGTGTGAAATTCACTCTAGTACTACTGTTGCAAAGTGCATTAAGAACTGTGATATTTTGTAACTTTGTAATCTCATACTGCTTTTAACATTTTACATTTACTTCTTGTTTCATTGATTTTAAATAAAAGGTCTTGTTTGACTAATTCTGTCTCAGTATAGTTTTTCTGCCACATACCCCAATCTCCTTGTATAAATTCTGTGAAGCCTGATTCAAGACGAACTTTATCTTCTGATCACACATATTGGCGAGCCATATCCATATTATTAATCTTTATCAATTATTATTAACATTCTTAATTAATTAGAAAATTAATTATTAAATAAAACTAAATTAAGTGGATAAATTCCACTGTCCCTACTAACCCTCCCCAAATCAGGCTACAGGCTGGCGAGCCAGCAGGAGGATATTTAAGGAGTGTGTGACAGGAATCCAGGGAATTCCAGGAAATTCCTGGACCCTTTAGAGAATTTCTCTTTGAAACGCAAGTAAATAGTTAATTTCAGTAAAACTCTGAAATCTTTCTCTTAAACCAGAGTCAGAATCAACTGTGGTTATTGCTGATGGCAGCACGCCCAGTATTTCCGTTTTGTATTGTGGTTAAACATCTTAAGGTCTTTACTTTCACTTTTGCCTAAAGGTTTTAACTGTATTGATAACTGAATAAAGTAATATTGTTTAAAAGTGATATATGCACACAGAAAGGGGTTTTTATATGTTGAAGAAGTTAATGAATGGTACCGAATAAAATATTTGCAGTAGCACGAAATTCAGTGACCCACACTAGTGGTGGCGGGGAGTTAATAAAGCAAGGTATTCATAGCCGCCAAAAAGGCCGCAATCAGTCAGAACTTGAATAGTTCGAAGATACCTTATCTTAGTCCCATTAACTCTTCCGGACTGCACCTCTGATCCGTCTGCCTCAGTATTCCCCCGATATTTGGCAGGTCCCGACAGAGGGGAAAGACCTCTCGATCTGCTATAAGCCATCAAGAGAAGAGAGGGAACGTATCCCCACTCCCTCTATTTACTTGGGACTTTTATGATATACAGTGTTTAAACCGGTTAAGGGGTATTATCCTGTTGTTTCTGTGAAGGAACGCCTTCCATATCAGAGTAAATCGACAGAGGATAGATTCTAGTGAATATACTAGACTATACTAGATTCTAGTGAATATACTAGAAGAAGAAAGATAAATTCTCTATTTCCTATTAAGAGTGTTAAAAGTGAAGATAGAACAGGAGTGGAGTGTGTTGGAATTTCTAGCAGTCTAGCTTTGGAAAACTTTGCTAGGAGATATATTCAGGAACATGGTGGAGGTTTGAAGCAGCTGAGAAATAGTGAAATAATTTCTGAGCAAAGAAACCCGTGGGGTTTTGTGAGTAATGTATTTGAGGAAGAAACAGAGCAGAAAAAGAAAAAAGCAAAAGTGGTGAAGGAAATAGCTGTTGCATGCTTGCTTGTAGCTTGTAGTTCATTGGGAAAGAAATTGGATAAAAAGATGGAGTTACTCAGGGAAGTTCAGCAGATGCTGGTAACCTACAGAGTAGACCGTGGTCGGTTGTTGGAAAAGATTAAAGAACTAAAAAAGGGAAAAAATATAGCAGAGGAGGTTGAAGAATTGATTCCCATCCCTATTGGTATGGTGGAACCAACAGAGGTAGAAAATCCTATTGGACCAGTGACTAGAAGTAAAACAAGAGAATTAGCTCAAGCAAACACAGTACCTTCAGAAGTAGAGTTGCAGATTGGAGTCAGAGGAGGAAATTGGCAGTGCAAAAGTGACTGACAGTCTGCCGATAAGAGACGGAAGTTCTAAAGTAACAGTTCAGGAGGCGGAGACAAGTGTCACAGTCAGTGAAGCAGTTAGTGACACAAACAGAGAAGCAGGGAAAGAGGAAAAGATCTCTACTTCTGTAGAGACAGCTTCTGTGAGTGAAGAAGCAGTGCCTTTAGAATTGATCATTGTTCAAGGATTAGAAGAGGCCGTATCACAGGTAACACTTGTAGCTAATGCATGTAATGTAGTAATCTCTAAGTTACAAAGAGAGCTACAACAACAAGCAGGGAATAGAATTCCTGCCCCTCCACCCAATTTTACATTAGCACCATATAGAGTAGAAAATCCAGTCCCTTTGGGTGGACATTTATTGGCATTCGGGCAATCAACATTGCCTAAACCCCAGGAATTTTGTGGGTCCTCTACACCCCCGTGGTATATGCTGGTATCACCTAGTGTAGCGGTAGAACGCCCTACCACACCAGATTTCAGTGAACTAAGGGATGTCCTGCGTCAGTGTGGAGACGCTTTGAATGTAAGCCATAGACATTTCATGGAAAATTATCCTAGATACCCAGGATTATCTCCAGTGGAAAGTTTTGATGGTTCAGATGAGGAAAATGTAAATCCAGGTAGAAGGAGGCAAGGAATAGAAATTGTGGATTTAAGCTCTAATGAAAGCTCAAATTCAGATCCAGAAGAAGGAATTGCAGGTTCCAATTCTGATTGTCCTGTAGCAGTTGTTACAGATATTAAAACCTTAAACCTGGTAGCTAAGCAAGTAGAAATGATGGAGGATTCTTCAGTTGCTATGCATGCACAACATGTGCAGGAGACAGCAAAAGTGTTTGGCTTACCAAAAAACAATTGGGTTAAAATCTTACAACTCACAGTAAATCGAGCATTGTGGAGTACTTTGCCACTTAAGCTTAGGGTAGGAGAAAAAACTTTTGAAGAGACAGTAGCCCTATTGGAACATAATCAGCACCCAGGGCAAGCTGGAGTAGCAATTCTGTCTAACTTAAAGCAGAAACCTAATGAAACTCCACATCAGTTTCATTTGCGGTTAAGTGCAGCTTGGCGAAGTCATATCAAAGAAGAAACAAATAAACTGCCATACATCAGTCTGTTAGTTAATAATTCCCTTCCTCAGTTAAGAGAAATGGTTAATATGCATATCACTAATAATATTTCTTTAAAAAGAACATTAGCCTTATTGGCTAAAGCATATGCACAGGGAGGCTCCAAATTAGGTCGGCGTGGAGCCCCGGTTGCAGTACTTCAGGAACCACAAACTAATCCTACGGTGAGGATTGAGGGACCTCGACCTCAGCCAGGATTAGGACGAGGAGTTCCTAAATTCCCTAAGTATCAACGTTGGCAACATAACCCTAACCCACGTAATAACCCTGGACCTTCGAGTGGCCAGGCCCCTCGACAGGGTTATGCGTTTGGATCCTATGCAGGAGCCCGGGATCGTGTTCCTTTCTTTTCAGATGCTGCACAGAACAGTTCACGTCTGCAGAGACCTACATCACCGTCTTTGCACAAAACTGAGGACTCAGTTGTGAAAATGTTTAGAACAGTGCAACAAACGCTTGAAGCTCAACAACGGGCTATCCGAGAACTTCATGCCCGTGTGAATGAGCTAATAATGATGGAAGGCCAAGGCTCAGCAACCTTGAACCATCCAGTGGCCTCCGTTGATCCATCCCCTTTTCCCCAGTGGACAGCCACTCCTCCAGAATTGGCTGCCTCTGAGGAGATAGAGGAGGAACCCTTAGATTATCTGACAGCATATGCTGCATGACTACAAACAACCCCGAGTGTAGTCATAACCCCTTTAGGCAGAGATACAAGTGGAAGACCCACAATATCTGCAGTGATAAAGGGACTAGACAGGAATCTCATTATAGATACTGGAGCAGCAATCAGTATTCTCCATGTCGAGGATCCTAGATCCTCTCCTCTATCATCAGGATGTACCAAGACACTTGCAACTTTTGCAAGTAATCAGGTTACTACCACACTTTCTACACCCCTTGAAGTACAAATAGGTCACCTAAAAAAGAATCATACTTTTGCATTAATGAAGTTAGCAGACCCAAATAATTCCTTATTGGGAACTAATTTCTTATACAAACAGGAATGTGTTCTTGATTTGTGTAACCAATTATTGTGTCTTTCAATAGAACAGGAAAAAGATGACTCTCCAGTAGTCATACCTGAGTGTGGCATGGTATCTCCAGTGGAGGACTTTAAACCTGAAGGGTATGATTTGGACAAAATAGTGGCTAAACATGCAAACCAACCTAAGTTACAGGCATTACTGTACAAACATGCAGATGCCTTTGCTAAACACAAACATAACTGTGGATGCATGGCCGTCACTATTGTTGTGGAAGAAGGAGAAATTTCAGCCCAAAAACAGTATCCTTACCCAAAACAAGCAAATCCATACATAGAAAAGACTATTAAGTCTTTACTGTCCAACAGGGTAAAAAATGGGCAAGTTTTAAATGCTCGCCTTGCTCATTGGGCATTATTACTGCAAGGGAAAAATATTGCAGTCAAACCTATTAGGACACCATCCTTGTTACCAACAGCTCTATTGTATCAGGGAGAGCCACACAAGTGTCTCAACTTCAATCAATTGGATCTAAGGGGGGAGGAAAAACAAAAGCTCTTTCAACCTTTAATCCAGAAGACAAATCCCATTAATAGGTATAAATTCTTTGTTGATGGTTCTAGTTATTACCATCAAGGCAAACCCTATACTGGGTTCGGATTCTATGCAGTTCCCCCTGAGGGGAAAGGAAAGCCTTGGGAAAAGGCATATTCATGCACTCCACATTCGGCTCAATATGCAGAATTAGCTGCAGTGGCTTGTGTATTGGAGTACTGTGTGCAGTTCTCCATCACCACCACATACCAAGATATCTGTCTGTTTTCAGACTCTGCATGGGTATGCAATTCTCTCACAGAGTTCCTACCATATTGGGAAACAAATGGTTTTACATCTTCTAATGGCACACCTATTAGGTATGCATCACTGATAAGATATATCCATTGGTTAACAGTAATAGTTACTGTTTCAGAGCGGCCAATCCAAATTAAAAAAAAGTAAAAGCTCACTGGAAATTAGACCCTTATGCTATGAAAAATGAGAGAGCTAATAAATTGGCCCGTAAAGGAGCCCGATCAGGAAAATTTTGGGAAGGTAAGGATCAGGAGTATTCTGTTATTACCCCTAATCCTAAATGTCCTATAGCTGCAACTAAATTGGTACAACCCAATATACCAAATCTAAAAGATATGCAAAAATTGGATAAGGACATAATAAAAGTAATTTTAGAGCTTTCCAAAATAGACAAAGAGGGATCACTAACAATAGACCCTTTGTACAAACGACATGAACAGCAGTTACAAGTCGTAGATGAAGTTCTCATGTATACAGGAGGTCCTTTCCCTGTGTGGGTAGTTCCAGCTCACCTACGGAGGGAAATGATGTACATGGTCCATGACACTCCTACAGGAGGACATCAGGGAGTGGACAAAACTGTCCAACGTCTTGCATCTGTAGGATAGTGGCCACTTCTTAGGATGGATGTGCAACAATATTGTGAAAATTGTCTGGCATGTGCCCAAGCTAATCCTACTCCATCCAAAAGAAATGCGCCACTAAGATCCCAGGTGTATGAAGGTCCGTGGATGGCTTTGCAGATTGACTTTGTAGGTCCTTTGCCAAGGACCCAAAGAGGTAACCAATATTTATTGGTGATTATCAATCCTTTCTCAAAGTGGATAGAGGCATTTCCTCTTAAAGCCAATACTGCAAAAGCCACTGCCAAGGTCTTGGTAGAACAAGTCTTCTCTCGCTGGGGGATCCCTGCAAAGGTAAAATCAGACCAGGGATCACATTTTACAGGACAGTTCTTTAGGGATTGTCTTAAATTGATGGGAGTCCCGCAGAGACTACACATCCCATACAGACCACAGTCATCTGGGATGGTGGAATGAACCAATCGGACTATAAAAGTAATATTGAGG
This sequence comes from Mauremys reevesii, assembly GCF_016161935.1. Lineage (NCBI taxonomy): Eukaryota > Metazoa > Chordata > Testudines > Geoemydidae > Mauremys > Mauremys reevesii. The sequence goes on along the minus strand of NC_052624.1, from coordinate 168,255,529 downwards.
AAACTGGTTAATGCCAATGAACGTAACTGGGACACCCTCATGCCTTTAATTTTAATGGCATTGAGGGCGACACCGGCTGCATCTACTGATAAAACACCTTTTGAAGTGATGACAGGCCGAACAATGAAATTACCAGAACATTTAATTTGGCAAGCTAGTGGCACTCAATTAGAGGGAATAAAAATGGATACCTACCTGCAAAATCTGCAAAAACATTTAAATCACATTCACTTGCAGGTAGCTGCTAAATTGGGAAAATCCAGACGTAAGGCAAAGGCTTACTTTGACAAAAACCAGAGAGAAAATACTTGGGAGGTAGAAGATCAAGTAATGTTATTGTCATATAAGTCACCAGAACATGGGTTGTGTAATCAATGGATTGGACCGTTCCAAATCATTGATAAACTCAGTTCAGCAGTATATAAGATCAAAATAACAGGAGGAAAGCATAATAAAAACAAGATTTATCATGCTAACCAGTTAAAGCTGTATCAATCGTCCAGGTCGCAGGAGCAACTTCCTCCTCAGGACTTAAGTGATCAGACGAAATCGCAACAACTGGAGCCCAGCAGTTTGCAACCATAAAATTGACATTGACATTTTTGACTTATTACACCCTTATTGTTGCTCTAAGGGTAGGACTATGCCAAAATCTTAAGTCTGAAACTGAACTATTGCAACCCCAGAAAACCAGACGACCGGATCGTACTCCGTTGTCTGAGCCCAAGCAACAGAATATACCAACAAAAAAGGAACGGACTATTATACTTAATCCAGAACTGGTCAACAACCCAATTCAACAGGTTAAGGGAATTTGGGAAAAGAAATTATATGTTCTGCATATGGGGAATATGTTGTAAGCACAATTACTGATGCATTGCAATCCTTAAAATTAGGAGAAGTCCCTGACTTAATTAAGAATAAACAACTAATGAGTTGGTATTGTCCTAAATGTTTTCAAAAGCTGGAAAAGGAAAGATCCACTTGTTTGGATGCATGCCAGCATTTGTCAGTGGGTGCTATGAGAGAAATAGGATCTGTAACACCTCACCCCAACCGAAACAGTTGTTCTCTTACAAAAGATTGTATAATGGCACGATCTTTGTATGTTTCATTCACGGTCTCGTTACCAGTGTTTGACCCAGACAGAGATGTGTACAGGCAATTGGCTGCTATCCATTCTATAGGTCACCTCGAAGATGACATCTACAGGGACCGCGTTAATGCACCTCCCCTGGTAGTCTATCACACTCCAACTCAGACTTGAAAAGTACCACAGATGGCCTGTTGTTCTGAAAAAGGACCCCAGTATATCTGTAGGTGTAATGTGTTTGAAACAGACACTGTTTTGTGTGGACTACAGGGAAAGAAAGCACAGAATTCATCATCGTCATGCCTGGTGAGGCTGACCACATGGAAGACTCCGATGGAGAGGGTAACCTATGCTGGAAGGAACCAATTTTGCGTGGTTACCAACCAAGAGAGGTACCAGTATGGTCCCTTGAAGTGTCCTGTCACAGAGCCAAATTTCTGTTTTACCCCAAAGCAACCCACGGTAATAGGAAATCAAGTTATTTCCCCTATTCCTATTTTTAAGAACATTACCATTATTCAGTCTAACCCTGATTACCAAAATATAACTATTCAAAGTACACCTACTTTTCTGGCTTATATTCCACCATTAGGGTTGCAACTAAAATCCTTAATAACTCGTAAGAAAACTCACCTCATTCAAATTACTAACAATATGGATGAAGCCCAACAAGTTATTACCCAATAAATAAATGAAGGGAATGAGTCTGCAACAACTTCCAGAAAAAAATTCGGATTAGAAGTATAAATAATTATCCAAGGAATTGGGATTGGGATTAATTTCCTTATGTTAGGTTATATGCTGTATAAATGCAACAAACCCAAGCCAAGAACTAGGCAGAGACCTAGACAGACACCCAGACAATCACCTAAACAAATGCACAAACGAGCACCATCTGGGAATAAAAATGAATATATATACATGGTGCCCATTCCTGATACCTACCAAAATTTGCCCAGGTATAAAACTAAAAAGGGCCCCACAGATATTAAGTCCTAAGTGACGGGGTTTCTTTATGTAAACCACCCCGTCAAAGGGGGGCGTGTAGCCCTGAGGATTAATCTGTTGGTCTGTATAAAATGTCTTTTTGATAAAAGTGTATAGGCTGCATAAATTAATAGAATTTGCAATAAGCTGTAATGCAAGATACCTAGAAGCTTCTAGGCCAGACATCCTGGCCTATTTCCTCTGTGATGCTGAAAGCAACCTTTAAGACCCTTACTCAGAAAAGTAATAATAGGAGACAAACCTACGCAAATTGTCTAGGGACTTTTTGAATATCTGCTAACCTTTCACCTAGTTAGGTGCAAAAGGAGGGTATTTCTGCCCACAAAATCTAACGAGTATACCACAAGATACGTAGATAGTTGTCATCCATATGCACATAAAAGGTCAACCTATGAAAACAGGTACCCTTACCTTTCCATGGGGGAAAGACAAATTTGGGCATAGGAGGAAGGATTTCTCCCTATAAAAAGGGTGGTAATCTTCCATTAGGGCAGACGATACATCCAGCTATTTCCCATCGTCTCACCCCGTCTCCCCTTTGAAGGCTGTCAACTACTGATGGTATTTCTTTTCACAGCTGTAAGTATGAACTTATTTCTGTTTTGCTCTAAAGCATCTATACTAAGAAGGGTTTAACTCATAGCCAGTTTCTTTGTAACTTCCTCTAGCAAAGGTGTGAAATTCACTCTAGTACTACTGTTGCAAAGTGCATTAAGAACTGTGATATTTTGTAACTTTGTAATCTCATACTGCTTTTAACATTTTACATTTACTTCTTGTTTCATTGATTTTAAATAAAAGGTCTTGTTTGACTAATTCTGTCTCAGTATAGTTTTTCTGCCACATACCCCAATCTTCTTGTATAAATTCTGTGAAGCCTGATTCAAGACGAACTTTATCTTCTGATCACACATATTGGTGAGCCATATCCATATTATTAATCTTTATCAATTATTATTAACATTCTTAATTAATTAGAAAATTAATTATTAAATAAAACTAAATTAAGTGGATAAATTCCACTGTCCCTACTAACCCTCCCCAAATCAGGCTACAAGTTGTCACAATTTTCACCACAATTACTGTCTTCTCCTGAATTTCCTGGAAAGAAGAATAAACCATGGGAGTTAACAGATTCATAGTTCTAAAGGAATCATGAGAATTTTAGACCTGTCTTTAGTTTGGGTGCTGGATCTTAACCATTCCACTTCCCCCTTTGCTCTATTTAATATATTGTGTCATGTGAATCCACTGCTGAGTACATGGGAAACCCTTTCTCTTCCTGATTTTGAAGTTTCGTCACACTTCAGCATTCTAATTGATGATCTTAACAAAAAAAGAAATGCAAGCCAACACATGGCCTGTCCTTACCATTTGTCTGGCTTTCCATCCAAGAATTAAACAACACTGGCATCTTCTGCAGCATTTTTTAAATCAACAGTTCCAGGCCTGCTTTGTACAGTTTCTTAGCACAACTTAAGTATTGCTCTAAAGAGATAAATTACTGCCAATAGGTTACTCGGTGTCTTAAAAGAAATGACAAGAATGTGAGAAAAAAAATCATTGTATTTTATAATGACACTTGGTATCCCATGTTCTCTATTCCCTTCTTGATGGAGCTGATTTTTCGAGCTGGGTGGGAAAATTCTCATCCCAAAAGGGACAAAAAGACAATATCACAAAAAAATTTCAAAGCTAAAGAAACCGCTCAGAACAAAAAATGTGAGGGAGGGGAGAGAGGGGGCTGTTCAAGTTATTTGAAACATTTTGATAATTTCAATATGTTTTGTTTCAGTTTCAACCATTTTTGAACTATGGCTGCATCATTATATGTTAATGGTCTCAAGGGATCACAGGCTTCTACCAGGTAGAAACAGAATCCAGAAAGATCATTGGCCGTCTCTATAAATTGCTGGACTCCCTTTGATCTGGGCATTTCCTTAATGGCACTCAAAACATCTCTGTGTGCCCCCAAATCCCTCCAAAGTCAACAAATATCAGTCTTCAAAGATCCTTCTTCAGTGACTTCACCAGAGATAACGAAACTCTGCATTTCAGTAGTATCCTGGGCTGCATGTGGGGATGTATTTCTAACTTCAGCTTGCCCTCTCAGTGTCCATCTCCTTCTATTATGTCCTTACATTCTGTTAGAATGCTGGACAGGGTGCATGGTGACTGGTATCCCTCCTCTCTCACATTAAGGATATTCTGGTGTTGTACTAAGATCAAATCCATGGCTTACACTGCCCAGCTGTCCAGCAGTGGCTGGTGCTCCTGTGTGTTAAGTACTATAAGTTCTAAGCAGCCTCTCATTTTGTGGGTTTCTTATTGACTAGCTGTATTTTTCCCACTGGCTTCCAAATGGTTTAATTCTACATAGCCGTACCTGGTCACCTTTCTCCAGTCTAATGGTGCTGAAGTACCCTACAGAGTTAGGTCAGCTTAGCTATATTGCGCAGGGCTATGAAAAATTTCACACCCTGTACAGTGTAGTTAAGCCTCTCTATGCCCCATTGAAGACACTGCTGGTCAACAGAAGAATTCTTCCATCAACCTAGCTACTACCACTCAGAGAGGTGGGTTTATTACAGCAATGGAAGAACTTCTTCTGTTGCTGTAGTGCAGAGGTCTCTGACCTTTTTATGCTCAAGATCACTTTTTGAATTTAAGGGCAAACCAGGATCTACCCTGTCCCTTCCCCAAGGCTCCGCCTCTTCCCCAAATCCCCACCCCACTCACTCCATCCCCCTCTCTCCCTGTCACTCACTTTCTCCACGCTGGGGTAGGGGGTTGGAGTTCAGGAGGGGGTGCGGGCTCTGGGCTGGGGCCAAAGGGTTTGCAGTGTGGGAGGGGGCTCTGGGCTGAGCCTGGGGTAGGGGGTTGGGGTGCAGGAGGGGGCTCCCAGCTAAGGTAGAGCATTGGGGTGCAGGAAGGGGTACAGGTTGTTGGCTCTGGAAGGGGGGTCAGGGCTGGAGTGCAGGAGAGGGGTTAGGGTGCAGGAGGAGGTTTGGGGTGCTGGCTCTGGGAGGGGGATCAGGGCTGGGGGTTGGGTTTCAATCTCCCCCCAAGAAGCACTTACTTCCAGCTTCTCCTGGTCAGCGGCACAGTGTGGCTGCTGCTAAGACAGGCTCCCTGCCTACCGTGGCCTCATGGCACTCCCAGAAGAGGCCAACTCACCCCTTCGGCCCCTGGAAGGGGCAGGTGCACGTGGCTCCACGCGCTGCCCCTCTCTGCAAGCACCGCCCCCACAGCTCACATTGGCCACAGTTTCCCTTTCACGGCCAATGGGAGCTGCAAGGGCAGTGCTTTCAGGCAGGAGCAGCATGTGGAGGGAGATCCTCCATAGGGCTGTGCTGGTCACTTCTGGGAGCAACGTGGGGCCAGGGCAGCCAGGGAGCCTGTCTTAGCAGCAGCCCTGCTGTGCCACTGGAGATTGTGATTGACTGATTGGTGATCACTGCTCTAGTGAGTGTCTACACAATAGCGCTAGAGTGGTGCAGCTACATCTGTAGTTTCTAGGGTAGTTACATCTTCTGTGTTCCAGGCCATCTTACTGGTCATTGATATACAAGCATAGCTGCACATATGGCTGTCAAATGGCTGGCAGCCTGTCCAGTGGTCTGAGTCTCTACGTGTTGCATGTTTCCTCTGTTTCTAGATGCTCCTTTGTTTGCCTGTTAATCACACACTCTTCCTTATTGTGTCTCTTGCTAGACTGACCATTGCCACCATGTTTCATGTATCACATGCAGGGTAATAAGATGAGAGGATCCGTATTTCTAAAACAAAACTTCCTCTTTTTTGAAGAGAATTGTTTACAGAAGTCTGTTATGTGGTATTGTACCCACATAGATGGTGGAATGGTTAATGTGGACCTGAGAGACCAATACACACACGAGTGGTGGCATCTGGAGTTAAAGATAAGTTAAAGATAACTCCCAGCTGAGGGAGGATGTGAGTGTTTTCTATAAAGGGAGAAAATCCAGAGTAGAAAAGGGTTGCAGGGAGAAAGGCTACAAGTTTCTTCCTCTTTCTCTGGGAAGTTCAGGAGGGAGTTTACATCTTGGCCCTGATGGAAGAGAGAAAAAGGGGTGAAGAGGAACCTTGAAGTGGGCCTGAGAGAAGGCCACCCCAGAGACAGAAAGCTTTGGGAGGGACTGGAGTTGAGGGTCCAAACAAGGCAAGATTTAAGGAGGATAGTCCCTGAAAAGAGAACTGCGGGGGTGGAGAGGAAAGTGGACACAGGTTCAAGCCTGGAAAAGGACCTGATACTGCTTTTATTGAAATTTGTGTTTTGCTTTGGAGTTGAGTTAACAGACTCCAGGGAGAAGCCCTGGGGCTGCTAGTCCGATAGAAGAGTAGAGTAGAAGAGAAGTCTGGGAGTGGAGGAAGATGGCAGATTGATGACCAGTAGAGCACTGTCCATGTTGCACACTAAAACTTTGGCAGGAGAGAGATTCTAAAATGACCTGGCAGGAAGGCTAACTCATGAGAAGAGAGAGCACCCCATGGCAAGAGCAGCTGTTGACAAGGGGTGCTAGATGATGAGTTGCTATGCCACACCCAGCCACAAGGGGTGCACCTGCAGCTAGCTTTCCAGCCACTTGCACACACACTGGCTTCCTGGTGCCTGCTCCAAACTCTTCCCTCTCAGTTTCTAGCAGGTTGCTACAAGCTCTAATTTAGGGGCAAGAGGCTGCTTTCTTGTTTCTGACCTTATATGTACCGAGTAGTTTGTAGATTTCAACTTCTTTCTTTTACTCATTTTTCAGGGGAAATAATTATGCTAAACACTAGTCAAAGTAGATTATATTGATTTATTAGAGAAACAATGTTTTAAGACTAACCATTTATTATTAGGAAACAGGGGAGTATAAAACTGGAGAATGAAACTGAGTAGAATTGCCAAAATATCAATTTTATTAGTATTATTCACTTGTCCACTTAAGAATGATTAGAAGAAAATGTACGTTACATCCCCAAGGAGTGCATCCGTATTCAGAACAGCACTTAAACACATGCTAAGAACATGCTTTAGTCCCATTCCAATCAATGGGACATGAGTACATGCCCAAGTGCTCTCTTGAACAGGAAGTCTATATACTGTCTATCACCATGTTACCATTTGTAGTAGTGTTATACTCATGCTGCTTCTGTCTTACGTGAAAACATACAGGTATGTCTTCAACTTCTGTTTGGCTTATTTCCCTGTCACTGCTGAAAATGACAAAATATGTAGCGAATTATTGAATGCTTGACTTGATAGCTGTATAGATGCATTGCAGTTTTATGGGCTAAAAGGGTCAAAAGCAATATATATCTATAACACTTCACTAAAGAAAAGTCATAAAATTCATAGCTCTTTACTTCACTACTTATTATCAAAGCTTTGGTTCAAGGAGATTCCTAGTGATCTGGAACTTAGCAGGGGAGCCCTTCCTCAGGTGCTGAGAGAGTGGGACATTCTTTAAGTAGGAACCAGAAGCAAGCTTGTGCGGGAGGGAAACAGCAGCCAAGGTAAGACTAGTATCACAGTCCTGCCATGAGCATAGTGTGCATTTTCACCCATAACTATGGAGTCACTATCTAGATACAGTGCAAAGAAAAGAGAAAATGAAAAGAATAACATTTCTGTTGTATTTTCTGTACTATAGTTCCATGGCCTGGGATTTCTCTTGTCTTAATTGGAGATTTTCCTTTAAGGGGAAGAAAATCTACCATAGAAGAGAATGCATTTGGTTTTTTGGTGTCTGATAAAGAAGAGGAAAGGGTGGTCAGCTACAAACTGTACAGGTATCCCGGCTGAGGTTGTAGTCACTTCATCTCCTGTTGCAGCTGCTGCCACAGTGCCCTCTTCATTGACCTCTATATAAGCCTTATGGACAACCTGACTCACAAACAGGCCACCTTCTTTTGCCATTCCAGATAAATCCGCTACTCCTGGGCGAAACACATCGGTCATTCCTAAAGCCTCTAAATATTGTTTAAGTTGAGCGCTTGTCTCAATTTTGAACTGAGGAAGAGATACCTCCACTTCATCTTCTTTCAAATGGTCAGGGTTATTCCAAGTTGTTAATTTCTCATAGGTAAGTTCCTTTTCCAGCTACAGGTATAAAGATATATTGGAATCAGAATCTTGTGATTATGCATCAAAATCAACAAAACACAGAACTGTGTGAGAAGGTGGGAAAAGTGATTTTTCATTCACATTGTGGTAGCCACATCAGGCATGATTCTTACAATACTACTGGGCTCAGTAGCATGACGTACACTAAGAGTGTGACTACAAAGGGATAAAGCCAACAGCTGCTCACATCAGCTGACTCAGGCTGCGTGGCTGATAAATTGCAGTGTGTACATTCAACCTCAGGCTGGAGCCCAAACTCTGGGACCCTCCACCCACACAGGGTCCTGGAGAGCGGCCTCCAGCCTGAGCCTCAACATCTGCACAGCAGTTTTTAGCCCCTCAGCCCAAACAGCTTTTATCTCCCTGTAGCTGTACCCTAAATATTTCCAAATAAGTGTTTGTCCAGTGTTGGAAAAAGAAAACAAGAGTCTATAACCAATGTAAATATGACCACAATGCTGGGTCACCAGTGGGAGTCAATGGTGAAACTTTTAGCTTCAGTGGACAGACTTCTGTCATTAAAGTAAAAGAACTTGATCCTGCACCAATGAAGTCAATGGGTATTTTGTAATTGAATTGTATGGGAGAAGGGTTAGGGAACTGGATCAGATATTAAGTCTGGCAGCAATATGTGGCAGACAGCCTTTGTGGATCTGCCGATGTGTTACCTATATTGTTTGCATTTATTATTCATTCATTTTTAGACTGTATGGGTATTAACTATTTCAAAAGGTTGATAATACAAAAATGTAGCAATTAGCTATTAATTACATTGTCACCGTGCCCTATTTGGAAAATAAAATGGCTGGCTAATTGTTTGTGTTCTGAAAATTCAGTAATCACAGGAACAACATAAGCAGCCTGCCTTCAGATTTACTATTCAACATGCTGCCTACTCTGCAATGTGGAGGAAGAAAAGTAATTTTCTCCTATACTGTCTGTCCAGGTGATGAGAGATACACAAAACATTGCCATGTTCATATTCTGGTTATAAGGTTATCATCTCATCATAGGTAACTTTACCTGTGTTAGACCCATATAGTCTTTTGGCAGCAGTATATACATACTCAGGTCACCACCGTTGTATGGGAGTTCAAGCACCTGACAATCAGGCTCCTCGATTGTAGCTATTTTATATTTGCCTATATGGTACATCATCTTCACAGGTTTGCTTGTAGTCTGAAAGCAGTGGCAAGTAATTAGAAAATGAGATACATACAACAAATCCCCTTGTATTAATACATTTTTCCTTGTGTTATATCTTCTCTTGGACCAAAATGCTGCAGTGGTTGTTTAGGGACAGATTTTCACCTTCTAAAGAAAGGTGCATATAGTCCTCTTGAACCTTTTCAAACATCTCAACAGTTTTTTCTCTATCTTGGCCTGAAGGGAAAGGGGTCAGTCAGGTCTGATGGAGGGGGAGACTGGGAAACCCCATAAAGCCCATCCTTGTGATCCAGGATTTCACCATGCTGCTTCTCCCCTGCTCCTTTAAAGCTGAAATACCATTTATCATCTTCCTGTGCCAGCGCTTAGGCGCACCCACCCCAAGATGAATAGAAGGTTTAGAAGAAGAGTTAATGCTATTTCTTTGGACCAACACTTTCAGAAGCTGCCACTGATAATGTGTGCCTCAGTTTGTTTGTCCAACCTCAGAACAATGCTAAGGTTAAAACTATAGGCTTTTCATCTTTCATTTAATTTTAATTTCAGTATAAAAGCATGTTCTCAGGTTAAACTGACCCAGAAATTTACAAAACCTAAAAGCAATAGAAATATTTCCATGAAAGTGTTTTGTGAATGTTCCACTAAGAACAATTTTCCTTTTGCTAAGCAAATATTTCCCTGCTGTGTTGCCAAGCTATTTTTGATACATTGGGCTTAAGTGTGACCAACAGAAGATGAAACTGAACTAAAGCAATATGAAGCTGGCTATTCTACATTCATTGCCCACACAACATGGAGCGGGCGAGGGAGTAGCCCAGGGACAACGTACACAATGTCACCTAAAAAAACCCACTTTCAATATTCAACCTTAATGAGGAAGGAGATCCCTCTGGTGACAGAATGTGAAAACTGAACACAGACTAAATGGATCTCTTGGTGGCAGTCATTGTAAATGTGGCACCAGAACAACTCATTGTAGGTCTGAATACAATCAAACCAGTTAAGGGTCTATGAAGAAAATGATTAGAGGTCAGATTGTGAACTGCTCCAAATTAGGAGTGTAGTGGGGGAAGGCACAAGAAGTACCCTTCTGCTCACATGAATGCAAATCCTTACAAGAGTAGTGAACCTAACTGCACCCGCAGCCTCAAAGGGGCTGGGAAGAAAGCAGAGCTATATTTTGAATACTTCCACTCCTGCCAGGAGAGCTGACAGACCACAGGGGGGGCAGATGCTTCAGCTTCTTATACACGGCTTCCCCTGTGCCCCAGGTGGCTTTGTGAGGCATTGTATCTGTGTCAGGCATGATGCACTCTCCTAGCAGAAACTTTGGGAAACAGATCCCTCTTCACACCCACAGCTGGTCCCTAGGCCATAATAGAGCCCTAGATTTAAGGGGACACATCCCATGTTTGCTCCTTGTTATTTGCCAACCATGTAAAACAATAGGAGCAATGATGTGATCTGTGTATTTCTGTAATCTACCTCGTTAATCTGAAAAGGTCTTTCTTTGGTGTTTTCTTTCTTAAATTCCACTTCCCATTGTCCTTTGAAGTAGACAGCATTCACAAGGACTAACACAGTATCAGTAGAAAGAGTGCCCGGGGCAAAGAGATCCTTGATTTTACCTTAAAGAAAGGGAGGCAAATTAGTTTGTTTTGGCAGATTGGTAACACTAGTGCCGTTTCTCTGTTGTAATAACATAGATGTACAGTGCATGTATGTACCTGAGTGTAAGATTATATACATGATACTAGACACACATGAAAGATGTTAGACTGACAGGCCTGAGAGGCTGAAGTCCTCTATCTATTCACAGAACAAGTGCAACACAAACAGCATTTCTGTAGCTTACGTACACTGACACACTGATGTGCCTCAAGTGAAAAATGGAGAACAGATGTCATCTCCCAAAGTAGCCATTTTATTCTTTGCTTCTCCTGACTAGTCTTGGCTCCAGGTCAAATTTTAAGTAGTGCGCTGTCATTTACGTTATCTCTATAGGAGCTCAAAAATCAAGATACTTTCTCAAGGTCCCCCCTCCTTGCCCCAATACCTCTTGCATCTGATTGGATAATTCCTTAACTCCATGCAATCAGACACACAGGTGGTCTCATCCAGCGCCCACTGAAGTTGTCAGAAAAACTCCTGTGATTTCAATGGGTGTTGTATTAGGTCCCAGCATTTGCTGTCTACTCTGTTCTCCTCAAATTTGTTTTCTCTATGGAAATTAATGATCTACCTCTTAGTCACTCAGGTGGTCAAATCATGGAGAGCTGCCACTGTAGCTCCATACATCTGTGCTGCAATTATTAGGAAACATTTTACTGCTCCAGGTTTTTAAGCAACTTGTACACTTTAAGCACCTCGCTGCTTTTGATTAAATATCAAGAAATAGCAGCCAATGGTTGACTTGTCCTTACCCTTTGTAAAGGTTTCAACCCACAAATTTATCTGCTCCCTGGTTTCCTCTGCAGCATTCAGAAAATCAGATGGTTTCAATTCAGCCTGGTATAACTTTTGAATGCAGGATAGGTATTGCTGTACAATAAGAGAGAATGTCAGAACAATACATCAGAAAACAGGTCTTTTAATAAAAGATGTTCTAAATAAAATAAAATGTGCCTGTTTTTTAGTTCTGCAACACTGCAAAAGAATTTTTGTACATGCTAGAGACAGTGTGGGGACTAGCAGAATGGACTGGACCAGTTGGGTAGAGCGTAGGGATACAGGGCCATGTAGGTTTGGACAGTTTGCATAAAACAGCCAAACACTGAACCTTTCTGAAGTTCCGCCAGCTGATAAATGACTCTGCCACAGACTCGTTGTATGACATTGAGAGAGTCATTTAATCTTTGTGTCTCAGTTCCCCATCTGTGAAATAAGGATAGTGATACTGCTTTTCTCCTACCCCAGTGTCTGTCTTGTCTGTTTATATTGGAAGTTTTAGGGCAGGGACTGTCTTTTACTATTTTTCTACAACATTCTAGCACAACAGGGCCTTGACCTTAGTTAGGGCACCTAGGTTTTACTACTGTGAAAATAATGACTACTCACCAGATTTAAGTAGTTTTGCTGTGGTGAGTTTTCACATGCAATCTTATTATGTGAGGCTCGTTTACTATTTATTGTTTAGATGCAATAAACACATATATCCCCCTAACAGCCCAACCACATGAGCAGGCATTTACAGAACATCAGGTTCTTATTACACAAAGACTTAGGTCACTCTTGAGTAACAAGAATATCTGATTGTCACAGGTTCTCTTGTGGTCCTTAAATGCCTGCTCATGCTCCAAAGGGCTGGGGGACTATTCTTAGCTAGTCCACTTCCTATATGTCTCTGGTCACTTCTGTCCCTGTCTAACTTAGTGTGTCACTGACTGTACATTTATATGTCATTCATGAATGTCTTTGAAGCATTGTCCCTTAATGTTTCATTTTCCCACCAGCTAAGATAACTAAGGATGACTGCAATGGTACTTCCACATGAAATTTCAGACTAGAAGTAGATTTTGAAAACTGATTTGTAAAGAGTTTTTGGGCCTATGAAATTTCAAACAAATCAAACAGCAAGGCCCTGTAAATAACAAGAAATGAATTGATTAAAAACGTGGCCTGAAACTCTGTGGAGGAATAATTCACCCCAGAACATAATTAGCAATTCTATTGAAGATGCATGATCCAGAATAATTCTAGCTCACTCTCTCATCTCTGTGTTGTTTCTAGAGTGCTAACAAGAGTAAAAAGCATTACAATCTTAATTTTGTCAGTCAAATAAACAGCTGCAACTCTGAATATATATCTGAGTATCTGGTGCCATGATTAAACAGTTACTTTTTTTACTATAGCAACCCTCTAACTTTATTTTACTGTTGATTTACCAAAGTAATTATATAAATAAGAGTTACAAAGCTGAAGACAAACCTGGGTAATAATAATGTACTGCATAAAACAGCTTTTCAGGGCAAGATTTACATAACACTGTCTCTTTGTTATATTTTTGTACGTCTAGCCCAGGGAGACCCTGGCCTGTAGGCACTACAATAATGCAAATAATAATAGTAAACACTTAGAAATTTTGCTTTCAGTGCTGTTCAACACACCTAATTGCACTTAGGTTCCAGTGCTCTGAGACCAGGGAGGAAATGAGCACATCCTGTAACTAAGACTTTAGCTTGAAGTTCTCTCAAACTTTCCATTCTGGAACCAGATGAATTTATTTCAAGCTGATTGGCTGTTCTGCCCTACTATTCAGTAACTCCATGGGATCAACTCCACCCCTTGTCTAAGTGGACACAACTCCCATCCAAGTCAGCAGGAAATGAGACATCAACTGAACTAAGACCACATTCATCTCTTTTGGTCCTACAATATCACAGGCCACTAATGTGAACCCCAGTGCAACTCACCTGAAGAAACTGGAATGTCTGTTCTCCATACAGTCTGTTGGCATTAGCCAGTTCATAAGAAGTGGTGGGTTTGTTGATTGCTGAGAAGATGTCATGAAACTGGGAATGAATCCCTCCAGGTATATCACACTGAGCATCAGGAACCTCAAAATAACACAAAGTTTCTATAGTTTATTTCTGATGAAAATGGCTGAGTGACAGAGACATTGTTTGTTTTGTTTTTTTTAATTGTTCTTCTATGAAACTATTCGGATTCAATAACTTAACTAGCTTTGCCTTCTCTGACTTGTTCTTGTTCCTGATAGTCTGGAGATCTATGGAGCAAAAGCCCTGTTATAAGGACTAAGGAATCCGTGGTTCTTTTGGGATGTTCCACTTGTTACTTATGGAGAACTACACATGCGAATTTGTTGAACAGTGAAAAATGTTCAGGTTAGTAGAATTGCAAATGTTTTCTGTATGTCTGATTTATACATGCACATGTGCTCATGATCATGGTAGGAGCCCACTGAAATAGCAGGATGCAAAATGAACTGATCACTTGTGAATGCGGTTGTGATTAGTGCATCCACAAATCAATCATATAATTGTACAACATTTTAGTAAAGAACCCTAACCCTTGCTTTTTGCTACCTTGTATACATTTTTATCCTTCTCCCTATACCTTCTATCACCCCTCACCACAGCATTCTCCCCACACATTTTGATGTTATAATTCTAATCTGTTAATTTTGAATTCATATGAAAATTCCCCAAAGTTTGTCCAACTCTAAGATTTGTTCTAAGATACAGGCCACTGGGGAGGAAGAGGTAGTCTGCGACTGCTCACTGAATTGTCATCACTTCTTGTTGCTTCAGAAGAGCTTCCAGTCCCAGGATTTTCATTTTCTCTAAGTTCTGTGAAGTTAAGCACCTGAAATAGAAATGTAACATTGCATCAGTCATACACTACATTGATTTGCTTATGACAATGTGTGAAACAACTTGTCGCAGAAAATTCAGTTTTCTGTCTTAACTACTGTCCTTTCTATTGGAGATGGACATCATGATGTCAAAAGGCAGGTGTTCTCTACTATTATCAATGGATGCCCTAGTCCATCCATTGACATCAAAATCAGCAAGCCATTTGGTGAATACTACTTAAAATCACTAGAAGGGAGAGCTATATTTCTATGATTGTGGAACTCACAGCCTACTTTTTCCCATAATATTCAGTTTTTACACAATGTACAATAGGGCAATTGTAGTGGGGCAGTTACCCCTCTCCGGCTCAGCAAGGGTTAAAAGCCAGCCCTTGGAGAGAGCTGGGGCTGAGAATGAATCAGAAAAGGCTGAGAGGCCAATCAGGGCCAGGCTGGGAAAGGAAGGAAGGGAGGGAGGGACCTGGCTACCTGCCTGGGAGCTCAGGGTACTGGGAGTAGAGCAGGGCTGGGGAAAGGCAAGCGGAGCTGAGGAGCTCCAGCCTGGCAAATCCCCAGCCCGCGGGCCTTGCTAAAGGCCAAAGCAAGTACAGGGGTTGCAGAGGGGCCACCCAGGGTTAGGCAGAGGCAGCTGGTCCTAACCCTTGCCAATGATGAGTGGCCGTTACAGACTTCAGTCTGCCCAAGGGAAAAGGAGCTGGATGATGACTGGCAGTAGGCACTGAGGTAAGGTGGGCATAGAGGGTTGGGGGTTCCCTTGGGACCGGAGACCCAGAGCGTGGGGGTACTGCTGAGGCAGAACCCGAGATAAAGGGCACTGGGGTCCGGGAGGGACACGGGGCCTGAGGCAAGCAAGACATCGGCTAGCGGAGGGCGCTCCAGAGGCTGAAGAGCTAATTCCCAAGATGACCAGCAGGAGGTGCTGCGCCATTGAGTCTGGCTTCACTACAGCAATACATTCAGTAGGGTTCTGCAGGTGTGCAGCGATCTTGGATAAAAGCTTATTTTTTAAAAAACCTAAATTTAAGGAACAATCTGAAGACCAATGGAAATGCTTTCAGAGTTTGCTAGGTTTAATTCCAACAAATGCAGTGTTTGTCAAATATAGCGTTAGTTCCTGCCAATATTTAAGTGGACATGAATTTTGCAGTTGACTTCAGTGCCGGCATCACTGGAACCTGATTTTTTTTTAATTGCATTCCTCTTGTGTGCAGATCCCTTTACATCTGCTAACAGTATTGGGTCACACATCCAGCCTTCAAAGCAAAAGATCCATCTGAAATTTCTAATAATGACAGTTGATGTACTCAAAGACCGATGACACATGATTCATGATTCACCTTAACTAGGGCAATTGCTACTTGTGCAGTACTTGTGCAGGCTTTATTACCCATGGAAAAGGAAACCGCTCCGAGGCCTTGGCTACACTTGAGAAGTACAGCGCAATAAAGCCACCAACAGCGCTGTAACTCACTCCCTGTCCACACTGGCAAGGCACATACAGCGCTGTATCTCTGTGGCTACAGTGCTGCTTGTACTCCACCTCCCTGAGAGGAATAAAGAGTATAGCGCTGCTGCTGCTGCGCTAATCTTAGTACACAGTGACTGACCTCCGGAAACTTCCCATAATCCTTTGAAGTGAAGGATCTGCTCTTTTTTTTGTTGTGAACTCTGGGCTCTGGGAGCTACTTATCAAAAAAAAACAAACACAGCTCCTATTTGCTGTGAATGAGCAGAGGCAGGGGGGCTCCCTTTGGAACGCCCACGGCTAGTGTTTGCTTGAGGAGAGGAGCAGTATGGCGGGCGGGAGGGAGTGGGGGGCCGTTTCGGAGCGGCTGCTTATCTGGTCTGTGAGGAAAAAAAAACAGCTGTTGTTTGCTTTCAGTGAGTGAGAGAGGGGTGGGGAAGGGGGTGAGAACTTGCAAGGCAGGGAGCTGACACAGTATAGGCTCCAAAAATCCACTCTCTCTCTCCCCCACGTTCCCTGTCACACTCCACCTCACCTCCCCCTTTTGAAAAGCATGTTGCAGCCACTTGAACGCTGGGATAGCTGCCCATAATGCACCACTCCCAATGCCGCTGCAGATGCTGCAAATGTGGCCACGACAGTGCGCTGGCAGCTGGCAGTGTGGACTGCAGCGCTTTCCCTACTCAGCTGTACGAAGACAGGTTTAACTCCCAGAGCTGTACAGCTGCAAGTGTAGCCATACCCTGAGTTACAAGAAAAGGCTTGAGGAGCTCAGGTGACATTGCATGTGGGAATGGTCTGCCATTGTTGAACAAAAATGAAGGAATAAAACAAATGCCTTATTATTGCCTACCGTTTCCATCTGGGTGGCAGTATTACCTCTGGCCCCAAGAAGGACCATGCCCAGGGCAGCTGAGATACTCAGAGGAGAATGGATGATATTTTCAGATGGACGATCTTCATTCAGTACTTTGAAAAAGTCAAGGCAAAATTTGGTAGTTGCTTCACTGATGGAGCTCATTGTGAAAATGAAAAGCTGCCTAAGAAAAAAATAAACCAAATCAATAGAGTTCAACAGTCTTTTTTCTCAACCTCTTACTGCATCAGAGGGTTTCAATGGCTTTCTTGCTAGTTATGCACACATATCTAGCCTCAGGGTGGGAAGAATGGGATACAGGCCTTTAGAAAAAGAATTCCCACTGAGAAAGCAGCCTTATCCTCAGTTTTCCACTCAGGAAATTTTCTTCCACTCCTGTGCCTAATGGACAACACCGCAAGAAGTAAACTGTTCTACCAACATAGTTCCTTGGAGCAATGAAGCATATTGATGCATCTTCCCCATCCTACTTCAGGGGAGTTATGCATGATTTACAGCAGTATGAGTTCAAAATCAGGCTTCCTGAGAGGGATTATTGGATACTCCAATTTCTGTTTGTATGTGATCAGGGCCACATTAGGCTGTCTTTTGCACCCAGATATATCAAGAGTAACTTTGGAGGAGTTAATCCAGATATACACAGGTGTAAATTAGAACCTAATTTGACCACTCATGTCTAGGTAACAACAACAGACAATGGGTAGAAAATGATCTGATTAATATGTGATAAGGTATCACTGAATCAGCTTGTTCTATTATAAAAGAAATATACTATGTAAGATGTGTGAACATCTATTTATTGCAATTCATTTTCCAGCTGGGGTTGACTGATAGGAACATTATACTCTAATCTGTCTCCATTAACTCTGAAAAGGGATACCCTTGATTTCTTCCCAGGGAAGTATTCCAAGACTTTCACAAATAGCTAAAAAGACCCGGGCGAAGTTTTTCTGACAAATAGTTTATCTGATAAAAAGTATAATCTTGGTCGACCTGAAACTATTCACCAATTTGACACAAATTTACAAAAGGGTTTGGGCCAAAAATACATTTTCAGGATAGATTTGTTAAGTGGCTGGAGTCAGGGCTGGCTTTAGGCTGATTCACCCAATTCCCTGGAATCGGGCCCCGTGCCTGTACCTAAGAGGGCCCCACGCTGGTGCCTTTTTAATTTTTACTCACCCGGTGGCGCTCCGGGTCTTTGGCGGCATTTCGGCAGTGGGCCCTTCACTTGCTCCGAGACTTCGGCAGTGGGTCCTTGAGTGCCGCCAAAGACCTGGAACAAGTGAAGGACCTTCTGCCGAAGTGTCGCCGAAGACCCAGGACACTGTCGGGTAAGTACAAATCGGGCCCCACACTTGCTAAAGCCGGCCTTGGCTGGAGGTGTGCTGTTTGCCCCCCTTTATCTACAGCCCAATGTATAGGTGGTGGCAATGTCCTGTACCACTTCTGCCCAAAGGTGAGGGTGTTCAGCTGGGATGTTCAATTCCCCCCTCTGCCTGATTTGGAACAGTGAGTTGAATTTGAAACTCTCACTGCTCAGGAAAATACCATGAGGCCTAGGCTATCAGGTGGCCTAGAGTCTCTCCCACTGAAGCTTTTCCACTTTATGTAAATTAAATTGCCGTTGGAGCAGGGACTTGAATGTGAGTCCCCGTCATCTGAGAAGAGATTCTTTACTATGCATGTGGATGATCTAATTCCAAATTCTAATCCACTATTCCTCTGAAATTGTGTTATACAACATCACCTTTTATTTTGTAAGCAAGAAAAGAGAAATATTTTTTCCACTCTACTTAGCACTGAGAAGGCCCCTGCTGGAGTATTGTGTCTAGTTCTGGGCACCACTCTTTGGGAAAAATATGGACAAATTGGAGAAAGTCCAGAGAAGAGCAAAAAAATTATTAAAAGTCTAGAAAACATGATCTATTAGGAAAGATTGAAAAAGTTGGGTTAGTTTAGTCTGGAGAAGAGAAGACTGAGGGGGGATATGATCACAGCCTTCAAGTACGTAAAAGATTGTTATAATGAGGAGAATGATAAATTGTTCTCCTTAGCCACTAAGGACAGGACAAGAAGTAAGGGACTTAAATTGCACCAAGAGATATTTAGATTTAACATTAGGAAAAACTTCCTAACTGCAAGGAAGACAAGATGGGTGAGGTATCCTCTATTATTGGACCAAATTCTGTTGAGAGAGACAGGCTTTCAAGCCACATACAGCTTTTCTCCAGGTCTAGGAAACAGGGCTGGCTTTAGGAAGTGCGGGACCCAATTCGAACAGTTTCTACGGGCCCCCGGCAGGGATGACTAAAAAAAAAAAACACATGTAAAAAAACATGTGGGGCTTGTACTCACTGGACAGTGCTCCCAGTCTTTGGCAGCACTTCGGCGATGGGTCCTTCACTCGCTCCAGTGCTCCTCGGTGGCACTGAAGGACCCGCTGTGGAAGACCCAGAACGAGCAAAGGACCCGCCACCGAAGTGCCACTGAAGACCCAGAGCGCCGCCAGGTGAGTAAAAATTAAAAAGGCACCTCTAGCCAGGGAAGGGATTCTCACTGGGCGTGGGGCCTGATTCAGGGGAATTGGTGGAATAGGCCTAAAGCCGGCCCTGCTAGGAAAGGTTCTCCCAGGATCACAGCAAAATGCAAGGTGGAACAGATCATAAAGTGACACCCCATCACTGGAAGTTTTTAAGAACAGGTTAGACAAAAACCTGTCAGGGATGATCTAGAAAATACTTAGCCCTTCCTCGGTGCAGGAGACTGGACTGGATGACCTGTTTAGGTCCCTTCCAGTCCTTCATTTCTATGATAATATGATTTTCTTACTTACATATTTTGTTTCCATATCAGACTGTTTTCAAAAATATGCACAGATTTACTGACGTCTGAGGTTGAGAAGAGAACTTTGTGTGTTATTGTTAGTGCAAAATGCTTAGTTATGGAAAAGGTAAGAATATTGCTGAAAATTTCTTTTCTAATCATCAACAGCTGGCAAATTACACATTTCACAAGAGCTGATGATTATCTGTAGTAATGTGATATGCTTTGGAAAGTGGTGACACCTGCAACATTTTCTGTAAACTCTGCAAGCCAAATTTTGCTCTTACACTGATATAAATGCACCATAACTTACCTTAAACCAACTGGATGTGTGGGCCTCAGTGCTTCTGAAAATCAAGCTGTTTATTTAGGTACCTAAATTTGGGTTTAAGTGATTACCTTTAAACACCCATGTCTAAAATTGATGCCAAAGTGTCTTGTCCACAGTCACACCGGAATATAATGGCAAAGTCAGGAATAGACTCCTGAGCCCCAGCCTTGCACCATTGGCACACGCTCCACTGGGGATGTAACATTCTGGACAGCTGGACTAATCTGTGCAATCCTAAAATGGACTGGATATAGCAAAAGGATTTACAAATATTCCCTTCACAAATCATAACAGTAACTAAGACTGTAAACGTACATAGAAAAAATGCTTACCTAGCTGTAGAGAGGAAGTTTGAAACTTGCTAGATGTTTGGTGTGGTGTCTTGCAAAGGTGATGGAATATAAAGCATTTGCAACACCCACTGGCTTTATCATATGTTGAAATTATTAGATGTATTATTGCTTAACGGTATCTTGCATAACTAATTAGAATGCAATCCATAGGATATTTTTTGTTAGTCATAAAATATAATTATCATTCTTATACTCCTGGAAACATAAGACACTATTTGTCAGAGGCTACCTCTGCTGTATATTTTCACTGATCCTCCAACACAAAGCTGCCCTAAATCTGGTGTATTCAGCTCCTTGTGAATCCTTCTCCACTGCCATAGAGCCACCGTAGCCATGACTAATGAACAGAGTGCAGCTAGGGAAAAGTGAATGTGCATAACTTTATTCACATGAGAAGGCCCATTGAATTCACATGAATAAAGTAGTATATGTGCTTACGTTTTTGTCAGATTGGGACCTTAATTTTATATTTTCACCAATCACATAAATAATCTCAGAACAGAGATAGGATAATCTAGTGGTGTTTTATTTTATCGCTGAGAGATCTGACAAGGCATGGGACTGGACAAGAGATTTATCAGTTTTAAGGCCACCAGGGGCCATTATGATCATCTAACTCAGTGGTTCCCAAACATTGAACCAGGCGATCCACCAACTGCATTTTCTTTCTTTTTATTTATTTATTTATTTATTTATTTATTTTTGGTAATCCATTATTCTTCTTCGAGTGATTGCTCCTATGCATTCCAGTCAGGTGTGCGCGCCGCGCGTGCACGGCTCTCCGGAACATTTTTACCCTAGCAACTCTGGCGGGCCGGCTGGCGCCCCCTGGAGTGGCGCCGCTATGGCGCCTGTTATATACCCCAGCCGGCCCGTCCGCTCCTCAGTTCCTTCTTACCGCCCATGACGGCCAGTTGGAACTGTGGAGTGCTCTCTGTCCTCCACAACCCTAGCTCTCGCTACTTTTTCTGTACATAGTTTTTTCATTACTTAGTGTAGATAGTTTATTCAGTTAGTTAGATAGTTTTAGGATTAGGATAAGGGGGGGGTTTCCCCCCCTTTTCCTCTACCAGTGCAGGCTCATGCCCAAGGCACCGGGCTTTAAGCCCTGCGCATCTTGCCAGCGGCACATGCCAGTGGGGGATCCGCACGACTCCTGTCTCCATTGCCTCGGGGAGAGTCACAGGACAGATAAGTGCCCTATCTGTTCGGCATTTAAGCCCCGGATGTGTAAGGAGCGGGACATTCACCTGAAGCAGCTCCTGATGGAGGCATCGCTCCAGCCCCCGGCACCAACCGCGCCGGCACCGAGGGCTTCATCGGAGCGTAGCGCACCGGCGGCCCCGAGCCGCTCCGGCACCGAGGCTCCCCGACCTCAGCCAGCGGCACCGGCGACCCGGCACCGCTCCCTCTCGCCTTCCAGGAAGCGTAAGCCGTTGAAGGCAGCTGCAAAGACCCACGCTCAGGGTCAAGAAGCCCAGCCAATACCACCACCTACGGTACCGGCTGTGACCGTGCACAGGACGTGCACCGTGCCGTTGCCTCCGGCGGCGCAAGGGCCGTCGAGTCCGGCACCGCCATGCTCCCCGGCGCCGACCGTGGTTGAGCTGCAGCTGCCATCCATGCCTGAGATTTTCTCAACAGCGCGGGAGCTCATAGAGCTCACAGAGGCACCGAGCCTCCGGCCCCTGGCACCGCCGGTGCGGGCTGTTGTATCGGCGGGGAAGCCGGCGATGATGACTCGGCCCCCTTCTCCGGACGGACGGCACAGACGGCGCTCCCGGTCCCGGTCTCATTCCCGGTCCCATCGAAGGTCACCGTCCCACCGCTCCAGATCCCGGCACCGCTCGCCATCGCAGTACCGGTCGCCGTCTCAACGCCGGTCACAGTCCCGGTACCGTTCAACATCACGGTACCGGTCGCACTCCCGGCGTCGATCCAGGTCCCGATCGCCTTCGCGTCGGCACCGACGGAGGTCCGCTTCCCGGCGCCGTGACTCTCGCAGCCGCTTCCGGCACCGCCGGTCCAGATCCCGGTCGAGCTCCCGGCACCGCGGCGGACATTGGTCTCGGTCACCATCCCGGTACCGTGATGACCGGCACCGATCCTCGGCACCGTCCGGGGACAGGCTGCCACTTTCGACGGCGCAGTCCATCAGCGCCTCTGCACCCCCTTGGCCATCTCGCCCCGTGTCGGTCGCGTCTGGGGCAGGCAGCAACGGGCACCTCCCGCCTGCTCTACAGGGTCAACCTCAGGGTGCACAGCAGTGGGGCTTCTGGGTCCCCTGGGCCCAATACGAGACTCAGGGGGTGCCTGTCCCCCCAAGGGCCCCTGCCTCCGAGCGCAGAGTACCAGAGGCCACCTTAAGTCGACCGCCCCCTTCGCCACCGGGTTCGGTTTCGATACCGCCTGACCCCCAGAGGCACCTTCAGCCCGAGCCAGCTGACCAACCGCTAGAAGATCCATCTACGGAGGCTGTAGTCCAGGGCTTATCCTCGTCGTCGTCTCCAGACGAGGCGGTGGCGGGAGCATCTGCCACAGATCCGTCACCAATAGACTTAAGGGCCCACCAAGACCTGCTTTGCCGCGTGGCAAAGGCCATCGATCTCCCCGTGGCGGAGGTCCAGGAGGACGAGGACCCAGTAACGAACGTCATTGGAGCGGAGGCTCCAGTACGGGTGGCCTTACCGTTCATCCGTACAATCCAAAAGAACGCCACGACAATCTGGCAGTCACCGGCGTCCGTCCCTCCTACTGCCCGCGGGGTCGAGCGAAAGTACTCCGTCCCCCCCACGGGATATGAGTATTTGTATACTCACCCGACCCCAGACTCGTTGGTCGTCCAGTCGGTCAACGACAGGGAGAGGCATGGTCAGCCCGCCCCAGCGCCGAAGTCTAAGGAGGCGAGGCGGATGGATCTGTTGGGCCGCAAGGTCTACTCTGCGGGCGGCCTGCAACTTCGGATCGCCAATCAGATGGCTCTCCTCGCCAGGTACGCCTATGACATCATGGTGTCCCTGGCGAAGTTTACAGAACTGCTCCCAACAGCCTCCCGCCAGGAGTTCTCGGCACTGTTGGACGAAGGGAAAAAATCTTCCAGGTCCTCCATCCAGGCCACTCTTGACTCCGCGGACTCGGGAGCAAGGACCCTGGCCTCAGGAGTGACTATGAGGCGCATCTCCTGGCTGCAGTCCTCCACCCTACCACCGGAGGTGCAGTACACGCTGCAGGACCTGCCTTTTGATACTCAGGGCCTGTTCTCCAAAAAAACTGATTCCCGGAGCCAGACCCTGAAGGACGGTCGCATAGCCATCCGCACTCTCGGGATGCATAAACCGGCAACACAGCGCAGGTCCTTCAGGCTGCAACCCTCCCGGCCTTTCGCCCAGCCACGGTAC
Source organism: Mauremys reevesii (assembly GCF_016161935.1). Taxonomy (NCBI): domain Eukaryota; kingdom Metazoa; phylum Chordata; order Testudines; family Geoemydidae; genus Mauremys; species Mauremys reevesii. The sequence continues at coordinate 168,231,549 of NC_052624.1, read as the reverse complement.
CGTCCCTACAACACCAGGCAGCCTGGCCTAAATCGCCGTCGACCATCTGGCAGCAGACGCAACCAGGCCCAGGCCCCTTCCAAGGCCCCTCAAGGGTCCAAACAGGCCTTTTGATGGGACGCCCGGGGACGGCCGATCACTCTCCCTACCGGATCCTACCCTTTTGTTTTACAACAGCCTTTCCCATTTCTTTTCGGCGTGGTCCGAATAGACAACGGACAACTGGGTGCTTCAAACAGTCCAGTCGGGATACCGCCTTCAGTTTGTTTCGCCCCCCCCTTCCCACCTGCCCTCCCTGTCCCTCTTCAGGGACCCCTCTCATGAGCAACTCCTCTTTCAAGAGGTCCAGTCTCTGTTGAGCGTGGGTGCCATAGAGGCAGTGCCTCAAGACAGGCGGGGCAGGGGATTCTATTCCCGTTATTTCCTCATCCCCAAAGCGAAAGGAGGGCTACGTCCTATCCTGGAACTTCGAGAGCTGAACAAATATCTGCTCAAGCCCAAGTTTCGCAAGGTCACCCTGGGGACCATCATTCCCTCTCTGGATCCGGGAGACTGGTTTGCCGCCCTCGACATGAAGGACGCGTACTTCCATGTCGCGATCTACCCTCCCCATCGACGTTACCTGCGTTTCGTGGTGAACAACGCACACTACCAGTTCGCAGTGTTGCCATTCGGCCTATCCACCGCACCGAGGGTGTTTACCAAGTGCATGGCAGTGGTTGCCGCAGCCCTCCGCCGTCGTCAGATACACATCTACCCATATCTCGACGACTGGCTGGTTCGCGGAACGTCTCGGCGGCTGGTAATGGACCAGATGACAGAAATCCTGTCTCTATTTCACCGGCTTGGTCTTCTCATCAATGCCGAGAAGTCCTCCTTAATTCCGTCGCAGCGGGTGGAGTTCATTGGAACGGTTCTCGACTCCAAGTTGGCCAGGGCCTGCCTACCGCGCTCTCGGCACCAGACACTGGTCTCCATTATTCAAGACCTCGTCACCTTTCCTACCACGACGGTGCGATCCTGCCTCCGCCTCCTGGGCCACATGGCATCCTGTACATATGTCACTGCGTACGCGCGGCTCCACCTTTGCCCGTTCCAGTCCTGGCTAGCGTCGGTGTACCGCCCGCATCGAGACCCGGTCGACATGGTGGTCACGGTCACCAAGCCAACCCTCGAGTCCCTCTGCTGGTGGCTAGACCCAGACGTTGTGTGTGCGGGAGTCCCGTTCCACCCTCCTCGCCCATCTGCCACTCTGACCACGGACGCCTCAGTGCTCGGCTGGGGGGCTCACCTGGGCGACCTTCACACCCAAGGTCTTTGGTCACCCCAAGAGCTCGCTCTGCACATCAACATCCGCGAGCTGCGAGCGATCCGTTTGGCGTGTCACACCTTCCGCACCCGCCTGCAGGGCCGCTGCGTGACAGTGTTCACGGACAACACGACAGCGATGTTCTACGTGAACAAGCAGGGCGGAGCCCGCTCCTCCCTCCTCTGCAAGGAAGCACTGCTCCTGTGGGACTTCTGCGTCTCCCACTCAATTCACCTGGAAGCGTCTTTTCTTCCGGGAGTGCAGAACACGCTGGCCGACCATCTCAGCAGGTCGTTCCTCTCCCACGAGTGGTCCCTCCGTCCAGATGTCGTGCACACAATCTTCCGGAGGTGGGGGTTTCCCCAAGTAGACCTATTCGCGTCCAAGGAGAACAGGAAGTGCCATCTGTTTTGCTCGTTCCGGGGTCACTCGCCGGGCTCCCTGTCGGACACCTTCCTTTACTCCTGGAAGGATCACCTCCTCTATGCCTTCCCTCCGTTTCCGCTCGTACACCGAGTGCTGCAGAAGCTGCGGAGGGACAGAGCCCATGTCATACTCATCGCTCCGGCCTGGCCAAGGCAGAATTGGTACACCCTGCTGCTCGAGCTCTCCATTCGGGATCCCATCCCCCTTCTGTTGTGGCCGGACCTCATCACTCAGGACTTCGGCAGACTCCACCACCCGAACCTGCAGTCCCTCCATCTTACAGCTTGGTACCTGCGTGGTTGACCCACGCGGAGAGGGACTGTTCGGCGGCGGTACAGCAAGTCCTGCTAGAGAGTAGAAAGCCTTCCACTCGCTCCACCTACCTTGCAAAATGGAAGCGGTTCACGTTCTGGTGTGACCAACGAGGCCTCAATCCCTTCGTAGTCCCTGTCCCTACCATCCTGGACTACCTCTGGTACCTTAAGGAGCAGGGTCTGGCGGTCACCTCCTTGAGGGTACACCTGGCAGCTGTGTCCGCCTTTCGTCCACCTACGGGAGGTCGGTCCGTCTTCTCCGACCAGATGGTTTCCCGCTTCCTTAAAGGCCTGGACCACTTGTACCCGCCCGTGCGGCGTCCTGCCCCGACCTGGGATTTGAACCTCGTTCTGGCCAAGCTTATGGGACCGCCCTTCAAGCCTCTGGCCACATGCTCTCTGCTCTACCTCTCCTGGAAGACAGCCTTCCTCGTTACAATTACATCAGCGAGACGAGTCTCTGAGCTCCGTGCTATAATGGTTGGTCCACCATACACCGTCTTCCACGGAGACAAAGTGCAGCTTCGACCACACCCGGCCTTCCTCCCTAAGGTGGTGTCGGCCTTCCACCTTAACCAGGAGATCTTCCTCCCGGTCTTCTTCCCGAAGCCGCATGCCTCACCTCGGGAGCAACAGCTGCACACCCTGGACGTCCGCCGGGCGCTTGCCTTTTACATCGAGCGGACGAAGCCCTTCCGACATTCAACCCAGCTGTTTATAGCAGTCGCCGACCACATGAAGGGCGAGCCGGTCTCCTCGCAGCGAATTTCCTCATGGGTTACGGCATGTATTCGGACGTGCTACGAGCTTGCTCGCGTGCCACCATGCCGCCTCACTGCTCACTCGATGAGAGCGCACGCCTCGTCGGCCACCTTCCTGGCCCATGTCCCCATCCAGGACATCTGTAGAGCGGCTACCTGGTCTTCTGTCCACACCTTCGCTTCCCACTACGCGTTGGTGCAGCAATCACGAGACGATGCAGCCTTCGGCTCCGCAGTATTACACTCCGCGACGTCTCACTCCGACCCCACCGCCTAGGTAAGGCTTGGGATTCACCTGACTGGAATGCATAGGAGCAATCACTCGAAGAAGAAAAGACGGTTACTCACCGTAGTAACTGTTGTTCTTCGAGATGTGTTGCTCCTATCCATTCCAGACCCGCCCTCCTTCCCCACTGTCGGAGTAGCCGGCAAGAAGGAACTGAGGAGCGGACGGGCCGGCTGGGGTATATAACAGGCGCCATAGCGGCGCCACTCCAGGGGGGGCCAGCCGGCCCGCCGGAGTTGCTAGGGTAAAAATGTTCCGGAGAGCCGTGCACACGCGGCGCGCACACCTGACTGGAATGGATAGGAGCAACACATCTCGAAGAACAACAGTTACTACGCTGAGTAACCGTCTTTTACATATGTGCACCCTCTGCCTGGCTCCGGAGCCCTAATCCCACCTTGGTGTGGAGGGAAGCCACCAGGGACAGAATTTGGAGAGAAAGCCTGCCCCAGCTGCTGTGGGGTGAGCAAGGGGCAGGCCTGCTCTCCAAGCCTGCTCTGTCCTCAGGGCTTCCTCTCCACACCTGCTGGGCTGGGAGAGGTATATGTTTGTCTAGGCCAGTTCTGGCCCTGGGCGTGATAACCATTCTGTAACCTTCCATGGCCCACTACATGGGAAACACTGATCTAGTTCGATTCCTGCATAACACAGGCCAAAGAACCTCTCCCATTAAATTCATCAAGCCCATAACTTCTGTCCGAGCTATGTATAGCATATCATTCAGAAAAACCACCAGTCTTGATTTAAAGATGTTGTGATGGAGAATCTTACCCATGTAGGTAGATGTAGACTGTGATCAAGTCAATTCTAAACCTTCTCTTGGATAAACTAACCAGGTGGACCTTAAATCTCTCACAATGTGGTATGTCCTCCAGACCTCAAAATATTTTCTTGTAGTTCTTTTCTGAACGTATTCCAATTTTCAGCATCCATTTGAGGTGTGGACTATGCTAGCTGAGCTACTTAAGCTGCTGCACTTCTTACTGTTGCTGCAAGGGCTTGTCCAATTTAACCAAAACTCTAGAATTTTGTTATATTTTGAAGAAATTTAAATGTGTATATATGTATATATATATTATATATATATATCATTCTTTCACAATGGGGTATTTACTTTTTAATGTATTTCTAACAAAATGGAGGTCCCTGCTAGGCAAATAATAATTATTCTTGTGTAAGAAGTATACTTTGCTAGCCCCCTGAGGCTCAGGAAGGTCAGAAGAAGCTGCATCAGGAAACTCCAGGATAAGGTTTGATGCAGGGAGTCAGAAAACAGCTGGAACTGATTGGCCTCCCGACCCAGGGAGCCAGGCTGGGGCAGGTACATGGAAGAAGTTAGCTTTTGGGATCTGATGTTGGCTAGCTAAGAGTACAAAACTGATGGGCTACAGAGGGGCTTTTTCTAAGATGCTCATTAATTTGTTTAAGGTCTGTTTGGAATTTCCTCATATCTTTTCTGTGAAAGAAGAAGGAACTGGAGACTTCGTTAAATATTGTGTGGAACTTTTCCCATATCTCTTCCCTGAAAGAAATGGAAGCTGAAGACTTTGTTTAAATCCTGCGGAGAAGGTTGTTGGAATTGTGTTACCTCTCTCTAAAAGAAAGGAGGCTCTCAGATTGCTCAGGGACTCGGCCGTTGTTTGCTCAATCTGGAGGCAAGGTAACTTTGTTATTGTTTTATGGATGTTGTGCTGTAATTCTTTCACCATACTAATCATGATAAGAATGGGGGGTAGTGCTTGGGTGTGTGCCTCTGAATCTGATGAAACTTAGTGACAATCTACATCAGAACACCAGGGGAGGCAGGGCAATAGCCTACTTAGAGCCAGTTATTCAAGTCAGGACTGCAGGTCCACAAACCACATGATGTGGGATCTTGATCTCCTGAGGGAGTGACTTGAGGCTGACCACAAGGTTTCCCACAGTAGAGGGGACTGGAAGTTATCAAAAGATCAGGACTGCTTGGAGCACCACCTGCTCGCTCTCACCAAGCAGAAGAGAAAGAGAAGCCTGTGCTGGTGGAGTGACATGCAGGAAAAAGGACTTGGAGCCCAGAAATTCCAGATTGATGAGGAAACTGAGACAGAAATGACATTCAAGTGTTCTGTATTTTGCATGGATGTGTACCTTGCTTGTGCTGTTGAAAAGTAAGTGTGATTGCAGAGCTGACAACTTTCCTGATATCTCCCTGACTCACAACAGTTGGGCTGGGGTTGCAGCCAGTCTAGTGACAACATAAAACACTCCAGCTTTCTGGTGAATGTTAGCTCTGCCTAGGGGGAAAACAGCCAGGCTGCTTTCCCCACTAGGGAACAGTAGCAAAGCAGAGCTACTGCATGAATCAGGCAGAGCTCACTTGCCCCTCTCCTCAGGAGCTGATTCCATTCTCAGGGTACGTCTACACTACGGGACTATTCCGAATTTGCATAAACCGGTTTTGTAAAACAGATTTTATAAAATCGAGTGTGCGCGGCCACACTAAACACATTAAATCGGTGGTGTGCGTCCACGGTCCGAGGCTAGCGTCGATTTCTGGAGCATTGCACTGTGGGTAGCTACTCCGTAGCTATCCCATAGTTCCCGCAGCCTCCCCGCTTCCTCCCCGCCCCTTTGAATTTCCGGGTTGAGAAATTCATTGTCGCGGGTGGTTCTGGGTAAATGTCGTCAGTCACTCCTTCCGCTGGGAAAGCAACGGCAGACAAGCATTTCATGCCTTTTTTCCCTGGATTGCCCTGGAAGATGCCATAGCATGGCAATCATGGAGCCTGTTTAGCCTTTTGTGACTGTCACCGTATGTGTACTAGATGCCGCTCACAGAGGCGATTCAGCAGCGCTACACAGCAGCATGCTTTTGCTTTTGCATGATAGCAGGGATGGTTATCAGCCATATTGCACCATCTACCATACCATAAATTGGTAATAAGATGATTGTGGCTACCAGTCCTTTTGCACTGTTCCGTTTGCTGCTGTCATAAGTGCCCCTGGCTGCTCTTAGCCAGGGGCGCAAAAGCCAAAATTGGGAATGACTCCCTGAGTCAATCCCTCCTTTTTGGTATCTAAAAATAGAATCAGTCCTGCCTAGAATATGGGCAAGTCCCCTAGAATATGGGCAAGTCCCCTAGTCCTGCCTAGAATATGGGCAAGTGTACTAGAGAACCAGTGTATCATAGAACCAGAGAGCACAGCTGATCTGTGTCAGATCCTGCAGAAATTATGAGCTGTATGCTATTCACAGGGGGTGCTCCTGCAACAACCCCACCTGTTGATTCCGTTCTTCCCTCAGCCTTCCTGGGCTACCGTAGCATTGTCCCCCCACTTGTGTGATGAAGTAATAAAGAATGCAGGAATAAGACACAGTGATTTGTTAGTGAGATATGAGTGGAAGGCAGCCTCCAGCTGCTATGATAGTCCAGACAGGACAGTAAGGAGTGTGTAGGAGAGGAGCCCAGCATCCCTCTGCTAGTTCAGGGGCACTTGAATCTTTTCTTTACACATGAAGGGTGGGGGCTGATGGAGCTCAGCCCCCTGTTTCTATGACGATGATGGTTATCAACCATATTGCACCATCTACCATGAAAAATTAGGACCAGGCGCCCTTGATCGACCTAACAGATGCTGGTCATCATGGTTACCAGTCCTTTTGCACTGCCCCTTTTGCCAATAGGCTGATGATGAGGACGGGTACCAGTCGTATTGCACCATCAGCCACCCATGGCGGGGCGAAGCAAGGATGTTGGGGTTCAGTGCTGCAGCATCGGGTCTATCTGCAGCATTCAGTAAAGATAGGGTGACATGTTAAAGAGTCAAGAGAGGATTGTTTTCCCTTTCACTTCTGGGGGTGGGTGGGGGGGTGCGTAAATTGCCGAGCTATGCCCTGACCCACCGTGGACACTGTGTTTGACCCTAGAAGCATTTGGAGCTCAGCCAAGAATGCAAATACTTTTCGGAGACTGCAGGAACTGTGCAGGGCCGCCCAGAGGGGGGGGGCAAGAGGGGCAATTTGCCCCAGGCCCCGCGTCCGGCAGGGGCCCCCACGAGTGTTTTCCGGGGCCCCTGGAGTGTTTCCCGCTCGTCCCGCGGCTCGGCTGGACCTCCCGCAGGCATGCCTGCGGCAGGTCAACCGGAGCCGCGGGACCACGGCACCCGCCGCAGTCATGCCTGCGGCAGGTCCGCTCGTCCCGGGCTCCGATCGACCTGCCGCAGGCATGCCTGCGGGAGCTCAAGCGGAGCCAAATGCCGCCCCCCCACGCGCCTGCTTGGCGCGCTGGGGTCTAGAGCTGCCCCTGAGCGGGGGCCCCCCACCGCCAAAAACCCCGGGCCCCCGGAATTCTCTGGGCGGCCCTGGAACTGTGGGATAGCTTGAGTCCTCCAGTCCATGAGCGTCCATTTGATTCTTGGGCTTTCCGTTACGTTTGTCACGCAGCAGTGTCTGGAGATTTTTTAAAAATGATTTTGAATTTCGTCTTCTGTAACGGAGCACTGATAGAACAGATTTGCCTGCCCTTACAGCGATCACATCCGCATGGTTCATGCGGGAGCTCTTTCTTTATTTTGATTTTTAACTGCATCGCCACCCGTGCTGATCGGAGCTCCACGCTGGGCAAACAGGAAATATTCAAAAGTTCGCGGGGCTTTTCCTGTCTACCTGGCCACTGCATCTGAGTTCAGATTGCTGTCCAGAGCGGTCAGTGGTGCACTGTGGGATAGCTCCCAGAGGCCAATACCGTCGATCAGCGTCCACACTAACCCTAATCCGATATGTTAATACCGATACTAGCGTTACTCCTCTCGTTAGGGAGGAGTACAGAAACCGGTTTAAAGAGACATTAAAATCGATATATGGTGCCTCCTAGTGTGGATGGTTGTGGCGTTAAATCGGTTTTACGCTCCTAAAACCGGTTTAAACGCCTAGTGTAGACCAGGCTTCAGAGAGGGAGATGGGGAGAGAGCAGAAAGAGCCCTGCATCTTGGGGTAGCTCCCCCTCCCCCTGTGAGCAATGGGGATGACCCCTCTGCTCCTCCCCTCCCCCTGCAACTCCTGGCCGGGGAAGGGCAGCAGGGGATTAAAGCCCCCCCCATACCAGTCCCTAGCCTACAAGGGGGAGAAGGAGGACCTGCTGGAAACCCCCTTCCCAGGGAGAGAGGAGTGAAGAGCCCCAGGAGCTGCAGAGAGTGCAGAAGGAAGCCTGGGGGTGAGCAGTTCTGATGGGGGTTGGGGGACAGGCAGGAGAGTTCCTGCAGCAGGGATGAAAATCACTTTAATAAATATGGGAGTGTTGGCAATGCTAATTCTCTCTCTCTCTCTCTCTCTCACACACACACACACACGGGATGAGCAAAGAGAGGTCAAATATCAAAACATGGATTAAAATAAATACAAAATAATCCGCCCCCCCCCCTTAAAACTCTTTGGCGTGTGGGACAGACGTGATTTTTGAGCCCTGAGGATTGGCAATACTGGACTGGTTTAGAAATCCCTCTGCAAAGTGTCTTATTGGCGTCCTCAAGGGTTCCAAGAAGAGTTAAATTGTAAACCAGAATCCCCACTGGGAGGGTGGAGCTGAGGAGAAGGTGAGCTTGCTTGTGGGGGTTCAGCAGTGGCCATCGGGCTGAGACCACTTCCAAGGGGTATCAAGTAGTCTAACCCCAGAGGGATGTTGACTGGGGCTGTGACATTGACAAAAAGATTTTACAAAAAATGCCTGCTTTGTGCAGAAAATGTTGACTTTATGTCCTAGCCCCAAACCTAAAATATTTTGGTTTCCAGCTGAAAAACTCTTATTCCAAAAGCCTGCTGTGATGCCTTCTTGGAGTTGCAGTGCAGTTGGTGAACCAGATGGGAGTCAGTACGGTTCCACAGGATGGAATTGCTGGGGGTTTGGTTTGGGTTTTTTTTAATTTTTTTTTTTAAAGAAAACCTGGCTATGTTTGCACACACAAAGCTATGTTAAAGGAACATGAAGATTGTAAAGTCAAGCACGCAAGAGTTAGGAAAGTCCCAAATTAAGATGTCTGTTCTTCATGCTACAGTTTCTAATTACCCAATAACATTTTTCCACAGGTCTGCTGCCTCATTCAGTGCACAGGATGGACAGCACTAAGTAAACAAGCATCTATTATGTTTCTGCATTAAATATGTGGCCCCCACCTTTATTTACTGCACACCATTCAAACACAGCACTGAAGACAGAATTATTAACTTCCTTATGAGCTTTTCTGTGGCACGCAGGGCCGGCTCCAGACCCCAGCGCGCCAAGCGCGTGCTTGGGGCGGCATGCTGAGGGGGGCGCTCTGCCTGTCGCCGGGAGGGCGGCAGGTGGCTCCGGTGGACCTCCCGCAAGCACGCCTGCGGATGCTCCACTGGAGCCATGGGACCAGCGACCGCCAGAGCGCCCCCCGCAGCGTGCCGCCGTGCTTGGGGCGGCGAAATTGCTAGAGCCGCCCCTGGTGGCACGCATCACAGTAGCAGCTGAGTGCGTCCCAAATGGTAATGAGGCCACAACACCACAGTGAGATGACGATCTCCCCGTTTTACACTTGAGGTACTGAAATACTGGGACATCAATGTCAACAGTATGCACAGGTGTGGGAAGTGAGGGGTACTGCGAGGTGCTGTGGGGCTCCATGCATAAAACCTGGGAGTGTTTCCCACACCTATGCTCTCCACCCACACTCTGCTCCCCAACCCCTCATCTCACCCTTGTCCCAGGCCTCTGGTTCCAGGGCCCACCCCACTCCTGTTCCCGTGCTGGGGCTCTGCTCCTGGGGCCCCAGTCGCCAGCCCTGGTCCCTGGCCACTGTCCCCATGCCCAGCTCCACGGCCAGCGCTCTGATCTTGGCCCCACACCTGAGGCCCTGCTACCAGCCTCCTATCCTGGCCCCACCCCTGCCCCCCACTGTGGCCTTGGCCCTCTTACCTCTGTCCAGGTCCCCCCATCCTCAGGGGCAGGGGGCAGACGGGTAAAGGGGCTGGGCTTTCAGCAACCCCACTACTAAAAATGTTCTTGCGCCACTGACAGTCTGCATTGAATGAGAGTGCCAAATTTGAAATGCGTATGGCCTGACTTTTCTGTTTACTTGCTAGGGCCACCGGTTACTAGTACATAACCCACTAGGGAGCTGTGACCATTTCCTCCAGCCCCTTGTGGCCTGTTAGGTTTCATATGTCTTCAAATGTGTTGGTCTTAAAACCAGGCCCCCACCTCTTCTTTGTGTCACTTACCCCAAGTCAATTAGTACCTTAGATCTTTCACCAAAGACAAACACCAATCCTAGTAATTAGCTAAAGACTTATTAACTAAGAAAAGAAATGAGAGGGTTTTTACAAGGTTAAAGCAAGCAAACGTATTTCCTTCTTCCAGAATTCAAGCTGATCGGATGAGCCCTTTTGCATGTAGCCTCTTCATGGGTGTGCAGGGGCAATTAGCAAAGTCTTTGTACTCTGATATCTCACACTGGCCCATTCAGTTTTGGATAGCCCCTTCTGATGTGCAGGAGGTTAAAAACTTTCATAGGGATTTAGCATTTTGCACTAGGTAACATTTTTTTCCTTTGTTTGGTGGTTAGATATTTCAGAACAAACATTTTACAACTTGTAGTGAGGCAGTGTGGTTCCCCACTGCCCCAGAGAGGGATGAGCCCTTCTGGACACTGGAGTGGGCAGAGCTAGAGAGCTCTGAGCCCGCCCCTCAGAGGGTCAGGCGGTGCCCTGGAAGTATAAAGGCTCAGCCTCAGAACTCATTTGAGAGACAGCGCCGGGAGGCCAGACACCTCTGGCCCAGCCCATAACTGGGAACCCCCCGCGGCTCACGGTGCACCCACGGACTGGCCTGCCCTGCCCTGCACCAGCTACCCAGAGGAGTTGCCGGGCCTGCCCCACTCCACTGCTAGGGCCCCAGGCTGGGATGCAGTGGAGTGGGAGGGCCTGCGTCCCCCCTGCCACCCAACTCACAGGTGGCAGTCTCCCCCTCTCCCAGGACCTTTGGAGGCCTGGGCTCATTGCTACTTCTTGTACTGCTACTGTTCAGCCCCTGCTTGGGGCCTGAGCGCCTGACTCATTGTTTCCCACCCTGACCTAGGGCCTGGGCTTGCTGTATTTATTTCTGCTTCCAAACGGACTGCTGAGGGGGACTCTCATGGTTGGACTAATTTCCCAAGACATCAACAGTGTGTAGTGAGGCAGTATGGTTCCCTGCCACCCCGGAGGGGAACGAGCCCCCAGCCTTTGACAACACAAGCACTGCCTTCCAGCCCTTGTTCTCTCTGCACAAGTAGTGATGGACACACATCAACCCTCAAGTCCTCAGAGCATTCCCTGCAGTGTCCAGTCCCTGATCCACTGAACACTCACAGAATTACCAGGCCTGCCATTCCCAAAGAAACATTACATACTAGCTTGTAAGATTCAACTCAGGATCATCACTTTACTTATCACCACAGCACTTAGACATGTTTATAGTGAAAAGAAGAATACATTTATTATCAAAGACTAGAGATTCAAGTAATAGTGAGCAAGAATTTTGGAATCAAATGGTTACATATAAAGCAAAATAACTCTCTTTCTATAGACTAGCTAAACTCAACTAACAGGTTGACCTCCTGCTAAAGAAGCTTATCTCACCCAAAGTTCTCTCCAGTGTTTTCAGCCCAGTCTGGCTGAGATCCCACTTTCATGAAGCAAATCTGCTGTTCATTTGCTTCCTAGCTGAGGGATGCCTGGGCATCTTCTTTGCCCTGCAAATATAGTAGAACAAACCTTTGAGGTGCACCTCAAGATAAGGTTCTCCCTCCCTGCTCTTTTCTTCCTTTTAGTTCTTTTCTGAAGTTCTCACAATCCTTCATTTGCATTCAGTTCAGACTGGTGATAGGAGACCCATTGTGAATGAGACAACACTCAATTTACATGTAGATTTGTAGGTGACTAAACATTTCGTGTATGACAAAAAAAACTGTTTTTTACCTTTGCTGGTGACCAACCCCTAGACACAGACTTTAAGAACATATGTTCTGTGTACATACACCACTCCTTACATAGTATCCTTACATACATTTCATAACAATATTGATGAAGAGTGCAACACTGACTCTTATTTCTGACCTCATGTGACATTCTTTTGATCGAGAATCAGGAGAACCCTGGAGCCCTCTGCATCTCCTTGCCAGCTGGAATTAAGAGGTTCTTGGGTCACAGCAACATTTGTGTTAATTATCAATGAAGGTGTCAGGAAGTACAAAGTTCCCTAATTCACACCCTGTCTGTAGACATTTGTATCAGTGTACAGTGTTAACTTTATATTCAAGTACTAAGAAGTTAGACTCTGTTCCAGCTCTCCCTTCTCCCTCTGTTCCATATCATGTTGAGCAGTGCCTTCATCCACAGTAGTCCTACTCACTTCAGCAGGATTCCTTATGAAATAAGCACAACTCTCTGTGAGTACAGGTGGCAGAAGGGCAATAACTGAGAACTGATCCTTACATTACATTGCTGCAACTTTGGGCCAGGTTCTCCACTGCAAGTGTTTGGTCAATGTTTGTGTCGATACCCATTCAGTTCAGGATGATTAAGAAAATTCATAGCTCTTTACTTCACTACTGATTATCAAAGCTTTGGTTCAACGTGATTCCTATTGAGCTGGGACTTAGCAGAGGTGCCCTTCCTCAGGTGCTGAGAGAGTGGGACATTCTTTAAGTAGGAACCATAAGCAAGCTTGTGAGAGAAACAACAGACAATGTAGGACTCGTTCATCAAAAGAATGTCACATATATGTTACATATAAAGCAAAATAACGCTCTTTCTATAGACTAGCTAAACTCAACTCACAGTGCCATGAGTATATAACTGTGGAGTCAGTGGCTAAATACAGTGCAAGAAAAAGAGAAAAAATAAGAAAATAAACATTTCCATTGTATTTTCCATATCATGATTCCATGGTCCAGAATCTCATTCATGTTAATTAGAAATTTTCTTGAGGAGACAAGAATCTACCAAAGAAGAGAATGCTTTCAGTTTTTTGGTGTCTGATAAAGAAGAGGAAAGGGTGATCAGCCACAAACTCTATACGTCGTCCGACTGAGGTCACACCTATGCCAATTCCAGTTGCAGCTGCTGCCTCAGTGCCCTCTTCATTGACTTCTATATAAGCTTTATGGACAGCTTCACTGACAGACAGGTCACCTGCTTCTGCTATTCCAGATAAATCTGATTCATGGCTAAACACATCGGTTATTCCTAAAGCTTTCAAATATTGGTTGAGTTGAGCGCTTGTCTCAATTTTGAACCGAGGAAGAGACACCTCCACGTCATCTTCTTTCATATAATAGGGGCTGATCCAAGTTGTTAATTTCTCATAGGTAAGTTCCTTTTCCAGCTACAGGTATAAAGATACATGGGAATCAGAATCTTGTGGTTATGCATAAATATCAACAAGACACAGAACTGTGTGAGAAAGTTGGAAAAAGTGACTTTCATTCACACTCTGGTAACCATGTCAGGCATGATTCTTAGAATGCTACTGAGGTCAGTAGCATGAGGTTCATTATAAGTATGTCTACAAAGGGAATAAAAAAAACCCAAAACCCACGGTTGGCCCATGTCTGCTGACTCAGGATCATAAGGCTCAGGATCCCGGGCTGAAAAATTGCTGTGTGGACATTTGGTTCAGGCTCTAGCCCAAGCCCTGGGACCCTCCACCCTCAGTGTCCCAGAGCTTCAACTCCAGATTGAGCCTCAATGTCTGCACAGCACCTTTTAGCCTCTTAGCCCACAGGGCTTTTATCTCCCTTTAGCTGTACCCTAAAGATTTCCAAATAAGTGTTTATGCAGTGTTTGGAAAAAAGAAAACCAGATTCTATAATCAATGTAAATATAATGACCACAATGCTGGGTCACCAGTGGGAGTCAATGGTGAAACTTTTAACCTCAGTGTTCTGACTTCTACCATTAAAGCTAAGGGACTTGATCCTGCACCAGTGAAGTCAATGGGTGTTTTGCAATTGAATTGTATGAAAGAAGGGTTAGGGAGCTGGATCAGAAGTTAAGTCTGGCAGCAATATGTGGCAGACAGCCTTTGTGGATCTGCCGAAGTGTTACCTATATTGTTTGCATTTATTGTTCATTCATTTTAAGACTAGTCTGTGTGGGTATTAACTGTAGCAATTAGCTATTAATTACATTGTCACTGTGCCCTATTTGGAGAACAAAATGGCTGGCTAATTGTTTTCTGAACATTCAATGACACAGGAACAGCATAAGCAGCCTGCCTTCAGATTTACTATTCAACATGCTGCATACTCTGCAAGGAGGAGGAAAGGTAATTTTCTCCTATACTGTCTGTCCAGGTGATCAGAGATACCAAGACATTGCCATGTTCATGTTCTGGTTATAAGATTATCATCTCATCATAGGCAACTTTACCTGTGTTAGACCCATGTAGTCTTTTGGCAGCAGTATATACATACTCAGGTCACCACCCTTGTATGGGAGTTCAAGCACCTGACAGTCATGCTCCTCTATTGCAGCTATTTTATACTGGCCCTTCTGGTGCATCATCTGCACAGGTTTGCTTGTAGTCTGAAAGCAATGACAATTAGTAACAAATGAAATACATACAATGTATCCTCCTGTATTTAAATGTTTTTCCTTGTATTACATCTTCACATGGACCTAAATGCTGCAGTGGTTGTTTAGGGCAGATTAGCACCTTCTAATGAAAGGTATAAAGTCCTCTTGAACCCCTTCAAACATCTCACAACAGTTTTTTCTCCCTCTCTGCATCAAGGGAAAGGGATCAGTGTGAGGTATGAGAACATGGAGACTAGGAAACCCCATAAAGCCCATCCCCATGATCCAGGATTCCACCATGCTGCTTCTCCCCTGCCCCTTTAAAGCTGAGATACCATTTATTATCTCCCTGTGCCCGCAAGATGTATAGAAGGTTTAGAAGAACAGTCAACACTGTTTCCTAGGACCAACACTTTCAGACGTTGCCACTGATAGTGTGTGTCACAGTTTGGTTGTCCAGCTTGAGAACCATGCTAAGGACAATAAAACTACAGGTTTTCATCTTTCGTTTAATTTAAATTTTGATATAATAGCATGTTCTCAGGTCAAATTGACCCAGAAATTTACAAAACCTAAAAGCAACAGCCACTTACAAAACAATTTAATGGAAACACATTCCACTAAGAACAATTTTCCTTTAGCTAAACAAATGTTTCCCTCCCGCGGTTCCCAACGTATTTTTGCTACATTGTACTAATGTGTGACTAACAGAAAGTGAAACTGAATTGAAGCAAATATGAAGCTGGCTATATTACATTCATTGACCACACAACATGTGGTGGAATAACACAGGGACAATGTACAGAATGTAAACTAAAAAAAATTCCCACTTTCAATATTTAACCTAATGAGAAAAATGAAGAAGGAGATCAATCTGGTGACAGAATGTGGAAACTGAAAACAGACTAAATGGATCTCTTGGTGGCAGTCATTGTAAATGTTGCAGCAGAACAACTCATTGTAGGTCTGAATACAAGCAAACCAGTTAAAAGTCTGTGTAGAAAATTATTAGACACCAGACTGTGGACTGCTCCAAATCAGGTATGTAGTGGTGGAAGGTACAAGATGCATCTTTATGCTAGGCCTCTGCTCAGGGCCCTGTCAGTCTTTGCTCTTCTGAGTGCAAAACTATACAAGGAAAGTAAACCTAACTGCACCAGCAACCCCAAAGGGAATGGGGAGCACAGGCACTGACTCCATGGGAGCTCCTGGGCTGGAGCACCCATGGAAAAAAATTAGCAGGTGCTTAGCACCCACCAGCAGCCACCCCCCTTCTCCCCAGCACCTCTCAGCCACCATCAGCCCCACTGATCAATTCCTCCCCCTCCATCCGAGCACCTCCTGCATGCTGTGGAACAGCTGTTTGCAGTACACAGGAGGCGCTTGGAGGGAGGGGAATGGGCGGGGATGGGACATGCTAGGGAGAGGGGCTGGAAGAGGCAGGCTGGGGGCTTGGGGGAGTGGGTGGGGGGATGAGGGCAGAGCAAGGATGGAAAGAAGTGGGGTGGGGCTTGGAGGAAGAAGTGGAGGGGGAGCAGGCCTCGGGCAGAGGTGGGGGTCATGCAGAGGGGAGTAGAGAGGAACTTGGTGCCTATGATGGGGAGAAAGTGGGGCTATGTCCTGAACACTTCCATTCCTGCCAGAAGAGCTGACAGGCCAATGAGGGGGCAGATGCTGCAGCTTCTTATACACTGGCTTCCCCTGTGCCCCAGGTAGCTATGTGAGGCATTGTACCAGTGTCAGGCATGATGCACTCTCCTAGCTGAAGCTTTGGGAAAAAATTCCTCTCCACACAAGAGCAGGTCCCTAGGCCATAATAGATCCCTACATTTAAAGGGCCATGTCCCCCAGTGCGTCTCATAGTCTGCCAAGCATGTGAAGTAATAGGATGAATAATGTGATGTGTACTTCTGTAATCTACCTCATTAATCTGAAAAGGTCTTTCTTCGGTGTTTTCTTTCTTAAATTCCACTTCCCATTTCCCTTTGAAGTAGACAGCGTTCACGAGGACTAACATAGTCTGAGCAGAAAGAGTGCCCGGGGCAAAGAGATCCTTGATTTTACCTTAAAGAAAGGGAGGCAAATTAGTTTGTTTTGGCAGATCGGTAACATTAGTTCCATTTATCTGTTGTAATAACTATGATGTTTAGTGCTTGTATGTACCTGGGTGTAAGAATATATACATGATACTGGACACACATGAAAGATGTTTGACTGACTGCCCTGAGAAGCTGAAGTCCTCTATCTGTTCACAGAACTAGTGGAACCCAAGCAGTGTTACTATGATTTTCCCCAAACTGACCCACTGATGTGCCTCAAGTGTACAATGGAGAGTAGATGTCTCCTAAAATGGCCAATTTATTCTTTATTTCTCCTGACTAGGCTTGGCTCCACATCAAATTTTTAGTAGTGCGCTGTCATTTACCTTATCTGTATAGGAGCTCATAAATCAAGGTACTTTCAGAAGGTACCCACTACTTGCCCCCAATACCTCTTGCATCTGATTTGATAGTTCCTTAAGCTCCATGCAATCAGACACACAGGTAGTCTCATCCAGCACCCACTGAAGTTGTCAGAAGAATTCCTGTTGATTTCAATGGGTGTTGTACTAGGGTCCAGAGTCTGCAGGCTACTGTTCTCTTCAAATATGTGTTCTTTGTGGAAATTAATGATCTAGCTCTAGGTCACTCCAGTGGTCGAATTGTGGAGAGCTGCCACTGCAGCCCCATACTGGGCATGCTCCAATTATGAGGAAACATTTTTCTCCTCCAGATTCTTAAACACTTGTACACTTTAAGCAATTAAATTTCAATAAATAGCAGCCAATGGCTGACCTGTCCTTACCATTTGTAAAGGTTTCAACCCACACATTTATCTGGTTTCTGGTTTCCTCTGCAGCATTCTGAAAATCAGCTGGTTCCAGTTCTGCCTGGTATAACTTTTGTATGCAGGATAGGTATTGCTGTACCAAAAGAGAGAATGTCAGAACAATACATCAGAAAACAGGTCTCTCTCTCTCTCTCCCCCCCTCTCTCTCTTTTAGACTGTGTGCAAAATAAAATAAAATGTTCCTGTTTTTAGTTCTGCAACACTGCAAAAGTGTTTTCCTATATCCTAGAAATAGGGTGGACTAGCAGAATGAACTGGACCAGTTGGGTATAGCATAGGCAAAGGGCTTGATAGGTTTGGAGATTTTGAATAAAACAGTCTGTGATGGGGGGAACTCACCTCGCACTGGATGGGGAAGAGTTAACTCCTCACTGTAGGCTGAGGAAGCCACACCCCCACATCCCTACTGGGCATGCTCAAGATACAGCACTAGTATAAAAAGGAGCACCCCAGTTCAGTCTGTGCTAACTTCTGGGGAGGAAGGATGCTCCTTGTTGGCTCCAGCCCAGGAGCAGATGGAACCCCTGACAGTGCTGGAGCCATGGAGACTCAGACCAGCGCCCAAGTGCATGTGGACATCTGAAAGGGATCTGAGTCACACAAAACCGCGCACAACAAAAAGCCCGGAGACCCCGACAATCAGGGCCAGATTTCCAGTTGGGCACATTAGGCATGTGCCTAGGGGCACCAACATTCTAGGGGGCACCATACATCTCTAAAATCATGTGCAACACAGAGGTCAGCTGTAGGCAGGGGAAGCACTGAAGATGCTATGCCTAGGAATGCATAAGGTGTAAATCCAACCCTGCCGACAATGCCTAAACTACAGCTCCAAAAGATATGGCCGGAGAGTGTGGGGGGAAATGCACTAGCTTTAATCCAGTGGGAAGTTGGCATGTTTTGGTTGGAGTCCTGCTCATAGGAGCCAACTCTGGGGGTGCTCCAGATCTGATAAAGCTTTCTCCTCTTGCAGCAGTGGTTAGGTCTCTCAATTTTACTTTCCATTCTGGGTGGACTGCAAACTAGGAAAAACTGGTGAAACAGAACTCACTATAGGTCTTTCTGTTAAATTCATGGTTCTACAGCTAGAACTCTGAAATTATCCTAGAGATATGTATGTCTCTGGCCGCTTCTGTCCCTGTCTAACCTATGTGTCACTGACTATATATTTATATGTAATTCATGAATGTCTTTGAAGCACTGTTTCAGTGTTTCTTTTTCCCAACAGTCAAGATAACTAAAGATGACTGCAATCCACAAGAAATTAAAAACTAGAAGTAAATTTTGAAAGATGATTTGTGAACAGATTTTGGGCATATGAAATTTCACACAAATCAAATGATGAGATCTTGTAAATAACATGAAATGAATTGGTTAAAAATGCAGCATGAAACTTTTTGGAGGAATAATTCATCCCAGAACATAGTTAGTAATTCTATTGAAAATGTATGAGCCAAAATAATTCTAGCTCACTTTCCAATCACGGTGTTACTTCTATGGTGCTAACAAGAATAGAAAGCATTAAATCTTAATTTTGTCAGTCAATTAACCAGCTATAACTCCAAATATATATCTGTTGAGTAAGCTGGTGCCAGGATTAAATAGGGTTTTTTTATTATTATAGCCACCCTTTGAACTTTATTTTGCTGTTGATATATGGAAGTAATTTAATAGTTACAAAGCTGAAGAAAAACATGGGTAACAGTGTACTGTATAAAACAGCTTTTGAGGGACAGGCTTACATAACATTGTCTCTTTTTTATATTTTGTACAGTGTCTAGCCCAATGGGACCCTGGCCTCTAGGCACTGCCAAAATACAAATAATAATAGTAAACACTTAGAAATTATGCTTTCAGTGCTGTTCAACACACCTAATTACAATGCTCTTGTGACCAGAGGGGAATGAGCAGAGCCTGTAACTAAGGCTTTAAAGTTATCTTAAACATTCTATTCTGGAACCACATGATTTATTTTACGATAATTGGCTGTTTTGCCCTACTATTCGGTACCTCCATAAGATCAACTCCACCCTTTGTCTAAGTGAACACACCTCCCATCAAGTCAGCAGGAAATGGGACCTCAACTGAACTAAGCCCTTGTTGTTCATCTCTATCTGTCCTACAATGTCACAGGCCATTAAAGTGAATCCCAATGCAACTCACTTGAAGAAAGCTGAATGTCTTTTCTCCATACAGTCTGTTGGCAATAGCCAGCTCATAAGAAGCGGTGGGTTTGTTGATTGCTGAGAAGATGTCATGAAACTGGGAATGAATCCCTCCAGGTATATCACACTGAGCATCAGGAACCTCAAAATAACACAAAGTTTCTATAGTTTATTTCTGACTGAAGAAGGCTGGGAGTGACAGACACTTTTTAATAATTGTTCTCCTATTAATCCATTCAGATTCAATAACTAAGCTAGTTTTTCCTTCTCTGACTTGTTCTTGTTCCTGACAGTGCAGATCTGTGGCACAAAGGCCCTGTTATAAAGACTAAGTAATCCGTGGCTCTTTTGGGATGTTCCACTCATTACTTATGGAGCACCCACACGTGAAAATTTGTTGAACAATGAAAAAGGTTCAGGGTAGAAGAGTTTCAAATGCTTTCTGTATGTCTGATTTATACACGCAAATGCACTCACAATCATTGTAGAAGCTCGTTAAAATAACATGATGCAAACTGAACTCATCACATGTAAATGTGGTTATGACTATTGCATCCACAAATCAAGCATATAATTGTACAATATTTTCAATAAAAATCCCTAAACCTTACTTTTTGCTATCTTGTGTACATTTTTATCGTTCTCCCTATACCTTCTGTCACTCACCATCACAGTATTCCCCCCCCTATTTTTATGTTATAATTCAAATCTGCCAATTTTGAATTTTCATTCAAATTTCCCAAAGTTTCTCCAATTCCAACATTTGTTCTAATATACCAGTAACCGGGAATGACGAGGTAGTCTGCGACTGCTCTCTGAATTGCCATAACTTCTTGTTGCTTCAGAAAAGGTTCCTGTTCCTGGATTTTCATGTTCTGCAAATTCAAAGACGTGAAGCGCCTGAAGTAGAAATGTAACATTGCAACAGTCATACACTGTATTGATTTACTTATGACAATCTGTGAAACTAAACTTGTCACAGATAATTCAGTTGTCTGTCTTACGTACTGTCCTTTCTACTGGAGATGGACATCATGCTTCCAAAAGACAAGTGTTCCCAACTTTTATCACTGGATGCTCCAGTCCATCCATTGACATCAAAATCAGCAAGCCATTTGGTGAATACTACTTAAAATCACTAGAAGGGAGAGCTATATTTCTATGATTGTGGTAATCACGTCCTATTTCTGCCCATAATATTCAGCTTGTTAGATCTTTTAACACTGTGCTGCAGTAGGGCAATAAATTCAGTAGGGTTCTGCAGGCATGCAGTGATCTGCAATAGTGGACCATATCACAGGACTGGGACTTGGATAAAAGCTTTTTTTACAAAACCTAAATGAAAGGAAAAATCTGAAGACCAATGGAAATGCTTTCAGAGTTTGCTAGGTTTAATTCCAACAAATACAGTGTTTGTTTGTCAAATACAGAGTAAGTCGCTGCCCATACTTAAGTGGATATGAGTTTTGCCATTGATTTCTGTGCCGGCATTATTGGAACCTGTGTGGGTTTTTTAAATTTTATTCCTTTCGTCTGCAGATCCCTTTCCATCTGCTAACTGTATTGGGTCCTGCTTCTAGCCTTCACAGCAAAATATTCATCTCAAAGCTCTAATGATGGCAGTTGATTTATTCAAAGACTGATGATACGTGATCCTTGATTAGTACTAACTCCTGTGCAATCCAAGCTTGAGCAGTACAAATAATTTTCCAATGAAAAAAGTTGACTCATACAAGCTCATGGGATCTGAAATAAGTTAATACTTTTGCCAAACTAGATGTTCAATTTATATTTTTATAACTATGACCCAAACTTGTGACACTTCAGCACTAGGAAGTCTGATGCTCAGCACGTTCATAGTAAGCAACTAAAAAGGACCCTGCATCTGAGATACACATTCCTGAAATAACCATTTACTCTATGTATCTCTCTTTTGGTACAATGCAGAACACAAAAATGTCACCAAAACAAAACAAATAAAAATGCTTTTAAAACTAGAGACACCAGGCAGTGCACGATAACATTACAACAGAAATGTATGTGTAAAGTGAATGTGAGGGGCTGAAAACATTTATATGGGCCAAATTAGACCAGCCTAGGCAGAAGGTAAGTGAAGTGGCACCATAGGCCATAGTCTCACAAACAATAACACATCTAAGTACCATTACTCATGTATATAATAACACACATATATGGAGCAGTTTGCAGGATCAGGGCTTGAGAGGGAAAACCTCTTGCTCTTGGACTGGAAATGTTATTTCCAGTTTATAATGTTCTCAGCCTGCAGCTTCTGCCAGGCACATTTTCAACTCCATAAAGTTTAAAAAATCCATAAAGTTACATTCAATATAAAAGTGCCTTTGTGACCTGAACTAGGGCAATTGTTACTTGTGCAGGCTACATTACATGTGGAAAAGGAAAATGCTCTGTGTTAAAAGAAGAGCCTTGAGGCACTAAGGTGATATTGCATGTGGGAATAGTCTGCCATTGTTAAATAAATATGAAGGAATAAAACAAATGCCTTATTATTGCCTACCTTTTGTATCTGGGTGGCAGTATTACCTCTGGCCCCCAAAAGGACCATGCCCAGGGCAGCTGAGATACTCAGAGGAGAATGGATGATATTTTCAGATGGACGATCTTCATTCAGTACTTTGAAAAAGTCAAGGCAAAAGTTGGTAATTGCTTCACTGATGGAGCTCATTGTGAAAATGAAAAGCTGCAGAGGAAAAAAAAACCAAATCAACAGAGTTCAACAGTCTCTTTTCTCAACCTCTTACTGCATCAGAAGGTTTCAGTGGCTTTCTTGCTAGTTATTAACTCGTGTCTAGCCTCAGGGTGGGCATGGGCATAAGTGCTGGGAAGACTGTGATACAGACTTTTAAAAAGAGAATTCGCATTAAGAAAACAGCCTCATCTCCAATTCTCCACTCAGGAAACTGAGACTATCCTTTTTCTTCCACTTCTGCGGCTAATGTACAACACTACAATGAGTAAAATCTTCTACCAACACAGTTTCTTAGAGCAATGAAACATGCTGATGCATCTCCCCATCTGACTTCAGGGAGTTATGCATGATTTACAGCAGTATGAGTTCAAAATCAGGCTTCCTGAGAGGGATTATTGGATGCTCCAATTTCTGTTTGTATGTGATCAGGACCGCATTAGGCTGTCTTTTGCAGATATAGCTAGAGCAACTTCGGAGGAGTGAATCCAGATATACACAGGTGTAAATGAGAGCCCAGTTTGACCCCTGGTGTCTAGGTAACAACAACAGACAATGGGTAGAAAATGATTTGATTAATATGTGGTAAGATATTACTGAATCAGTTTATTCTATTATAACAGAAATATACACTATGTAAGATGTGTGAATGTCTATTTATTGCAATTCATTTTCCAATTGAGATTGACTGAGAGGAAGATTATAGTCTAATCCATCTCCATTCACTCTGAAAAGGGATACTCTTGATATCTTCCCAGGTAGCTATTTCAAGGCTTTCACAAATTGATAAAAAAAGAAGCGAGTGAAGTTTTTCTGACAAATAGTTTATCTGCTAAAAAATGTAATCCTGGTTGACCTGAAACTATTTGTGCATTTGACACAAATTTACCAGAGTTTGGGCCAAAAAAACATTTTCAGGTTAGATTCATTAAGTGGTTGGTGGTGTCCTCCTTGCCCCGCTGTAGCTTTAGCCTAGTATTTAGGTGGTGGTGCTCTCCCTTCTATCCAAAGGTTAGGGTATATACCTGAATGTGGGAGACCTAGGTTCAGTTCTCCCCGGTTTAGAACAGAGCGTTCAATCTGAATCTCTCACCAATCCGAAGATAGCCTAGTCGTTATGGCCATCAGGTACTATGGATTGAGTCTCTCCCACTGAAGCTGTTCCACTTTGTACAAATTAAATAGTCATTGGAGCAGGGACTTGAATGTGAGTCCCCCTTTCTTCTTCACTACACAAGTGGATGATGTAGTGGCTTTCCCCTTCCAAATTGTAATCCACTCTTCCTCTGAAATTGTGTTATACAACATCACCTTTCATTTTGTAAGAAAGACATGAGAAATAATTTTTCCATTCTACTTAATGCTCATAAGGCCCCAAGTGGAATATTGTGTCTAGTTCTGAACACAACACTTTGGGAAAGATATGGACAAATTGGAGAAAGTCCAGAGAAGAGCAAAAAAAAATGATTAAACATCTAGAAAACATGATCTATGAGGGAAGATTGAAAAAGTTGGGTTGTTTAGTGTCAGGGGCGGCTTTAGACATTTCGCTGCCCCAAGCAAGGCGGCATGCCGCGGGGGGGCACTCTGCCAGTCGCCAGTCCCGCGGCTCCAGTGGACCTCCCTCAGGCGTGGACCTACCGAAGCTGCAAGACCAGCAGACCCTCTGCAGGCACACCTGTGGGAGGTCCACTAGAGCCGTGGGACCAGAGGACCCTCCCAGAGACCGGCAGAGTGCCCCCTGCAGCATGCCACCCCAAGCACGCACGTGGCGTGCTGGGGCCTGGAGCCAGGGGGTGGGTCCAGGCCCCAGCACGCCAAGCGCATGCTTGGGGCAGCATGCCGCAGGGGGGGGCGCTCTGCCGGTCACCAGAAGGGCTGCAGGCGGCTCCGGTGGACCTCCCACAGGCGTCCCTGCGGAGGGTCCGCTGGTCCCGCGGCTTCGGTGGAGCTGCAGGACCAGCAGACCCTCCGCAGGCATGCCTGCGGGAGGTCCACCGGAGCCGCGGGACCGGCAACCTGCAGCGCGCCCCCCACGGCATGCCGCCGTGCTTGGGGCGGCGAAATGTCTAGAGCCGCCCCTGCCTGGAGCTGCCCCTGTTTAGTGTGGAGAAGAGAAGAGTGAGGGAGGACATGATCACAGTCTTCAAGTATGTAAAAGATGGTTATAAGGAGGATAGGACAAGAAGTAATGGACTTAAATGGCAGCAAGGGAGATTTAGATTTAACATTAGGAAAAATTTCCTAACTACAAGGATATTAGAGAGACAAGGTGGCCAAGGTAATATTTTTTATTGGACCAACTTCTGTTGGTGAGCGAGACAGGCTTTTGAGCAACACAGAGCTTTTATTCGGGTCTGGGAAAGTTCTCTCAGCATCACAGCAAAATGCAAGGTGGAACAGATCATGAACTGACACCCCATCACCAAGTTTTTAAGAATGGGTTAGATAAACACCTGTTAGGGATGACCTAGATAATACTTAGTCCTGCCTTGGGCAGAACACTGGACTAGATGACCTGTTCAGTTCTCTTCCAGTCCTTCATTATATGATTTTCTTACTTAAATATTTTGTTTCTATCTCAGACTCTTTTCAAAAATATGCACAGTATTACTGATGTCTGAAGTTGAGAAGAAAAATTTGTGTATTATCGTTAGTACAACATGCTTTGTTATAGAAAAAGTAATAATATTGCTGAGAATTTCTTTTCTAATCATCAACACAGGGCCGCCCAGAGGATTCAGGGGACCTGGGGTCTTCAGCGGCGGGGGCCCCCTGCCACTGAATTGCCGCCGAAGACCCGGAGCGGAAGAAGCTCTGGGGACCTGGGCACCGCGAGAGTTTTCCGGGGCCCCCAGAGCGAGTGAAGGACTCCGCTTCAGGAGCCCCGAAAAACTCTCGTGGGGGCCTGGGGAAAATTGCCCCACTTGCCCCCACTCGGGCAGCCCTGCATCAAAAGCTGGCAAATTACACATTTCACAAGAGCTGATGATTATCTGTAGTAATGTGATATGCTTTGGAAAGTGGTGACACCTGCAACATTTTCTGTAAACTCTGCAAGCCAAATTTTGCGCTTACACTGATATAAATGCACCATAACTTACCTTAAACCAACAGGATGTGTGGGCCTCAGTGCTTCGGAAAATCAAGCTGTTTATTTAGGTACCTAAATTTGGGTTTAAGTGATTACCTTTAAGCACCCACGTCTAAAATTGATGCGAAAGTGCCTCACCCACAGTCACACCGGAATATAATGGCAGAGTCAGGAATAGACTCCTGAGCCCCAGCCTTGTACCGTTGGCAAACGCTCCACTGAGGATGTAACATTCTGGACAGCTGGACTAATCTGTGCAATCCTAAAATGGACTGGATATAGCAAAAGGACTTACAAATATTCCCTTCACAAATCATAACAGTAACTAAGACTGTAAACGTACATAGAAGAAATGCTTACCTGGCTGTAGAGAGGAAGTTTGAAACTTGCTAGATGTTTGGTGTGGTGTCTTGCAAGGTGCTGGAATATAAATCAGTTGCAACGCCCACTGGCATTATCTTATGTCGAAATTATTAAATGTACTATTGCTTAATGGTATCTTGCATAACTAATTAGAATGCAATCCATAGAATATTTTTGTTAGTCATAAAATATAATTATCATTCTTATACTCCTGGAAAGATAAGACACTATTTGTCAGAGGCTACCTCTGCTGTATATTTTCACTGATCCTCCAACACAAACACGGGCGGCTCCAGGCACCAGCACGCCGAGTGGGTGCCTGTGTCAGCAAGCCACAGGGGGGCAGCCTGACGGTCGCCATGAGGCAGTCCCGTGGCTTCGGCAGTAATTCAGCAGCGGGGACGCTGAAGGCGTGGGACCAGCAGACCTCCCACAGGCACGCCACCAAAAGTTGCCTGCCTGCCATGCTTGGGGTGGCAAAATACATAGAGCCACCCCTGAACACAAAGCTGCCCTAAATCTGGTGGATTAGGCCCAGGGCCGGTGCAACCACTAGGCAGACTAGGCAGCCGCCTAGGGCGCCAAGATTTGGGGGCACTGCCGCCAATCAAGACGCTGGCTGCAGATCGCAGACTGTAGGGAGGGAAGACTATATGATAAGAACCACACTCCCAATGAATTGCTCTCCTGCCTTTAGAAAGTCAGCGAAGTCCTTTGATTTGATTGCTGGGTTGATAGGTACATTTACACAGTAATAGCTCCTTTGTCTTGTAGATTGCACAGCAGCCAGAAGGAGAGTGGAGCAGCTTGCGGGGAGGGGGAGAAGTGTAAGACCCCCGCTGGGGCTGAGCTGTGCTGTCAGTGAGGTGCAGCAGGGCGGCTTGCATGGCATGCTCGGAGAGCGGGCTGCAGGATTTGCAGGCAGAGGCTCTGCTTCTCCCTGGGGAGAGATGGGAGGGATGCCGCGGCTGGCAGCTCTGTGGGCTTTCTCGCGTGGAGGGGTGGCTAAGCCGCTTTAACCCACCTCCCTGCACCCCAGCTTTCTACCTTCCCAACCCTGCCTTGGCGTGAGGGCAGCGCACTCTCTGCCTCACAGTCCTGCCTGCCCCACGCACCCCCTGCCAGAGCGAGAGCCCAGCATTCAACTCCCCAGCCCCAGCGCAGGACGGACTCGTGACAGCAAAGCAGGCAACACGCTCCCATTGCCCTGTTGCAATTGCACTTGGCCCACTGCTGCATGCCAGGGACTGGAGAAGAGAGCGCCCATTTCACCTTGCAGCTCTTTTAATCCTACCCTGCCCGCCGCCCCCCAGCCAAACCCAGATTGCGCCCTCTCCCCCCTCCACACCCAAACCTGGTCTGCTTCCCTTCCCCTCCCCAGCCAGACCCGATCCTCACAGTGACCGAACCAGCCTGCTCCCCTTGCACTCACCAGCCAAACCCGAACCCTGACCGACCAAACCCAGTCTGCTTCCCTTCCCTATCAAACCCGATTCCCTCTCTGATTGAACCCAGTCTACTTCCCAGTGATTTCCCTACACCCCCCCTAAAGGGGGTGTGCACCCCCCCGAATTTCCCCAACACTCCCCCCCCCCCCAGTTTTGTGAACTAGTTACATGCCAAACCTGGTGGCTGAACTTTGTGACTTTGTCCTCACCCACAATTATTTCACATTTGGGGACAATATATACCTTCAAGTCAGCGGAACTGCTATGGGTACACGCATGGCCCCTCAGTATGCCAACATTTTTATGGCTGACTTAGAACAACGCTTCCTTAGCTCTCATCCCCTAATGCCCCTACTCTACACTGATGACATCTTCATCATCTGGACCCATGGAAAAGAAGTCCAGGAGGAATTCCACCATGATTTCAACAATTTCCATCCCACCATCAACCTCAGCCTAGACCAATCCACACAAGCAGTCCATTTCCTTGACACTACTGCGCTAATAAGCGATGGTCACATAAACGCCACCCTATACCAGAAACCTACTGACTGCTATACTTACCTACATGCCTCCAGCTTCCATCCAGACCACACCACACGATCCATTGTCTACAGCCAAGCTCTAAGGTACACCCGCTCTGTTCCTCAGACAGAGACAAACACCTACAAGATCTCTGTCAAGCATTCTTAAAACTACAATACCCACCTGCCGAAGTGAAAAAACAGATTGACAGAGCCAGAAGAGTACTCAGAAGTCGCCTACTACAAGACAGGCCCAACATAGAAAATAACAGAACGCCACTAGCCGTTACCTTCAGCCCCCAACTAAAACCTCTCCAGCACATCATCAAAGATCTACAACCTATCCTGAAAGATGATCCCACACACTTACAGATCTTGGGAGACAGACCTGTCCTCGCTTACAGACAGGCCCCCGAACCTGAAGCAAATATTCACCAGCAACCACACACCACTGAACAAAAACACTGACCCAGGAACCTATCCTTGCAACAAAGCCCGATGCCAACTCTGTCTATTCAAGTGATACCATAATAGGACCTAATCACGTCTGGAGGGCTCGTTCACCTGCACATCTACTAATGTGATATATGCCATCATGTGCCAACAATGCCCCTCTGCCATGTACATTGGCCAAACCAGACAGTCTCTATGCAAAAGAATAAATGGAAACAAATCAGACGTCAAGAATTATAACATTCAAAAACCAGTAGAAGAACACTTCAACCTCTCTGGCCAGTAAGTAACAGATTTAGAGGTGGCAATTTTGCAACAGAAAAGCTTCAAAAACAGACTCCAACGAGAAACTGCTGAACTTGAATTAATATGCAAACTAGATACAATCAATTTAGGCTTAAATAGAGACTGGGAATGGCTGAGCCATTACACACATTGAATCTATTTCCCCATGTTAAGTATCCTCACAGCTTCTTGTCAAACTGTCTTAAATGGGTCATCTTGATTATCACCACAAAAGTATTTTTTCTCCTGCTGACAATAGCTCATCTTATTTAATTAGCCTCTTAGAGTTGGTTGGGCAACTCCCACCTTTTCATGTTCTCTGTATGTGTATATATATTTCCTCACTATATGTTCCATCCTATGCATCCGATGAAGTGGGCTGTAGCCCACGAAAGCTTATGCTCAAATAAATTTGTTAGTCTCTAAGGTGCCACAAGTACGCCTGTTCTTTTTGTGGATACAGACTAACATGGCTGCTACCCTGAAACATGCCAATTTAGTGACTGTTTGGAAATTTGAATTGAAATTGAAACATTAATACACACTTTAAAAGCATATAAAGTGTATGATAAAATACGTGTATCTGAAAGTATAGTAGATTTGAAAAGTATGAACATAGACTAGCTTCCTTATACAGCTGTTGTTTTTTTATGACAATGTCAGTGCATTCATTTTGGTGATGTTGGCCAACCTAATAATTTCAAATGATGATTTGTAAGCAAAGTCTAAATGAGCTCTCCCTGACAGCTAGTGATGAGCTGGGGGCTGGGGGGAAAGGCTTCAGGACCAGACTGTATTTACATTCACACCTAATCTACCTAGGTATCCAGCAAACAGAGCTGTGTTTCCCAAGTGATAGATTTTGGCTGGGGTTGGGTTACAAATCACTTGAATGCGGGATTGGGGGGGGAATGAAATGTTGTTCTTATTGTGCTGATTGAGGGCATCAAATGAGAGGGTGGGGACCTGTCCCTCTCCACTGTTTAAAGACAGAGCTGATTAGGCTCCATAAATAGTCTTTTGTTCTGTTAAGTGACCACTGCAGCTGAAATCACTGACAATCAGGTCTAAGTGCTTAGTCCTGCTGTGGGTACAGTGTTTTTGTGCAAAAGACGGCCCAGACTGCACTAGCAGTGAGGTTCCCCCACTGAGAGCTCAGCTGAAATCACTGAGAGCTGGGTGGAACCTCAAGAGACCAACTCGCAGAGGTCACAGTGGCAGGTGGCAGCAGAAGGTGACTGCGCAGGGCCATTGGCAACAGAGTGGTGGAGTGAACGGTGGCACAACGGACAGCCGTGGCCAGAGCGAACAGTGAGCAGCTGGAGGAACGAGCAAGATGCCTTCTTGCCCCCCACCTGGGAGGTGTACTCACGTGAAAGCACCTCTGAACTCTGAGTCTCCACTGACCAAGGACAACACCGCTAAGTGGGGTGCGGTGAAGGGAAAAGTGAAGGGCACGTTAAATAAACATTTGTTTGTTGAACTATATTTTAGTGACTTTGCTCCAGAATGCTAGATTTGTGACTGGGAATGGAAACTTATATAAATATGTTTCCTAGTAGGCCAAGATTTTTAAAATGCATTATTTGCCAAGGTTGTTATCTCACATCGTTGCTATCTTGAGAGGTCATTATGTTGGGGAGTTTCTGTAATAAACATTTTTATTATTATAATTAATTTTTACATAAGAATGGTCATACTGGGTCAAACCAATGATCCATATAGCCCAGTATCCTGTCTTCCGACAGTGGTCAAGGCCAGGTGCTTCAGAGGGAATGAACAGAACAGGGAATCATCAAATGATCCATCCCCTGTTATCCATTCCCAGCTTCTGGCAAACAGGCTAGGGACACTCAGAGCATGGTGTTGCATCCCTCCCCATCCTGGCTAATAGCCACTGATGGACCTGTTCTCCAGGAATGTATCTAGTTCTTTTTTAAATCCTATTGTAGTTTTGGTCTTCACAGCATCCCCTGGCAAAGAGTTCCATGGGTTGGCTTTATGTTGTGTGAAGAAGTACTTCCTTTTGTTTTTTTAAAACCTGCTGCCTATTAATTTCATTGGGTGACTGCTAGTTCTTGTGTTATGTGAAGGATTAAATAACATTTCCTTATTCACTTTCTTCACACCAGTCAAGATTTTATAGATCTCTATTGTATCCCCCCTTACTCGTCTCTTTTCTAAGCTGAAAATTCCCAGTCATTTTAATTTCTCCTCCTGTTTCATACCCCTAATCATTTTAGTTGCCCATCTCTGTACCTTTTCCATTTCCAATATATCTCTTTTGGGATGGAGTGACCAGATCTGCACACAGTATTCAAGGTGTACACATACCATCGATTTATATAGAGGCAATATGATATTTTCTGTCTTTCTATCCCTTTCTTAATGATTCCCAGCATTCTGTTCATTTTTTTGACTGCCACTGCACATTGAGTGGAGGTTTTCAGAGAACTATCCACAATGACTCCAAGATCTCTTTCTTGAGTGTTAACAGCTAATTCAGACTCTTTCATGTTGTATGTATAGTTGACATTGTTTTCCAATGTGCATTACTTTGCATTTATCAACAGTTGAATTTCATCTGCCAGTTTTGTGAGATCCCTTTGTAACTCTTCACAGTCTGCCTGGGACTTAACTATCTTGGATAGTTTTGTATCATCTGCAAATTTTACCACCTCACTGTTTACCCATTTTTCCAGATCATTTATGAGTATGTTGAACAGTAATGGTCCCAATACCAACCCCTCAGGGATACCACTATTTATCTCCTACCCTTTGTTTCCCATCTTTTAACCAGTTACTGATCCATGAGAGGACTTCCCTCTTATCCCATGATGGCTTACTTTTCAAAAGTCAATTTAAATTAAATACATTTTTTAAAAAAAATTATATGTTTTTAGAAATCTAGACCTGTTATATGTTTTGGTGTAACTTGCATTATCCTTATGTTAAATTTGCATTATCCTAACAAAACATTTACTTTATTCATATCTCTTTTATATATCTCATCGGCCCTGACACACGCACACCCATAAATTTGAACACCCCGCCTAATTTCAATTCCTGGGGAAACTACTGCTGCTTCCCTTCCCCACCTAACCCGATACCCCACTGATTTAACCCGGTCTGCTTCCATTCCGCTCCCGAGTCAAACCCAATCCCCCACTACCCAAACCCAGTCTGCTTCCTTCTCCCTCGGGCAAACTGGAACCATCACTGACCGAATCCGGTCTGCTTCTCTTCCCCTCCCCAGCCAAACCCGATCCTCTCAGTGACTGAACCCATTCTGCTCCCCTTGCACTCCTCAGCCAAACCCGAACCCTCACTGACCAAACCCAGTCTGCTTCCCTTCCCCAGCCTAACCTGAGACCCCACTGACTCAACCCAGTCTGCTTCCCTTCCTCTCCCCAGCCAAACCTGATTCTCCCAGTGACTGAATCCGTTCTGTTCCCCTTGCACTCCCGAGTCAAACCCGAACCCTCACTGACCCGAACCCAGTCTGCTTCCCTTCCCCACCAAACCCAATCCTCCAGTATGACAGAGTATCTGCCATTCTAATTTTATAAAAACAACAAGGAGTCCTGTGGCACCATAAAGACTAACAGATTTATTTAGGCATAAGCTTTCCTGAGTAAAAAACCCACTTCTTCAGATGCATGGAGTGAAAATTACAGATGCAGGCATTATATAATGACACATGAAGAGAAGGGAGTTACCTCACAAGTGAAGAACCAGTGTTGGCAGGGCCAATTCAATCAGGGTGGATGTAGTCCACTCCCAATAATTGATGAGGAGGTGTCAATTCCAGGAGAGCCAAAGATGCTTCTGTAATGAGCCAGCCACTCCCAGTCCCTATTCAAGCCCAAATTAATGGTGTTATATTTGCAAATTAATTTTAGTTCTGCAGTTTCTCTTTGAAGTCTGTTTCTGAAGTGTTTTTGTTCAAGAATAGTGACTTTTAAATCTATTATAGAATGACCGGGGAGATTGAAGTGTTCACCTACTGGCTTTTGTATGTTATGATTCCTGATGTCCGATTAGTGTCCATTTATTCTTTTACTTAGGGACTGTCCAGTTTAGCCAATGTACCTGGCAGAGGGGCATTGCTGGCACATGATGGCATATATAACATTAGTAGACGTTCAGGTGAATGAGCCCTTGATGGTGTGGCTGATGTGGTTGGGTCCTCTGACAGTGTCGCAAGAGTAGATCTGGGGACAGAGTAGGCAACGAGGTTTGCTACAGGGATTGGTTCCTGGGTTAGTGTTCCTGGTGTGTAGTTGCTGGTGGACTCCTTTGTTGTTTTTGTGGATACAGACTAACATGGCTACCCCCTGATACTTGACACCATGCAAGGCTCTAATTTTATAAATTTTATTAATAACAATAATTGGATATTATAAAGGTAGAATAAAATGTAGTAGATTTTGATATGAAACAATGAAGGGAGGAAGTGACAGTGTATTGTGTATAATGTATGTGATTTATTTTAATATCCGTGCTATGTTGTGCAAAGTGAAAACAAAAACAATGTCAACACTGTCAGGTTATTCATTTATTTTTATTAAATGTGTAGTCTAAATAATGAAATTAATAAATTTTCAAGCTGAATGTGTATTAATTATAATGAACAATGCCAATTTATGCAGTATTCATTTTTGAAAGTTTATAATAAGCGATGCTCTGGGGAGAGGGGAGGAAGTGGGGGGGCGGAAGGTGGAAGTTTTGCCTAGGGCGCAAAATAACCTTGCACCAGCCCTGATTAGGCCCCCTTGGGAATCCTCCTCCACTGCCATAGAGCCACCGTAGCCATGACTAATGAACAGAGTGCAGCTAGGGAAAAGTGAATGTGCATAACTTTATTCACATGAGAAGGCCCATTGAATTCACATGAATAAAGTAGTATATGTGCTTATGTTTTTGTCAGATTGGGACCTTAATTTTATATTTTCACCAATCTCATAAATAATCTCAGAACAGAGATAGGATAATCTAGTGGTGCTTTATTTCATAGCTGAAAGATCTGACAAGGCATGGGACTGGATAACAGATTTATCAGTTTTAAGGCCACAAGGGACCATTATGATCATCTAGCTCAGTGGTTCCCAAACATTGCACCAGGTGACCCACCAACTGCATTTTCTTTTCTTTTTTTTGGTAATCCATTATTACATATGTGCACCCTCTGCCAGGCTCCACAACTCTAATCCTAGCCTGGTGTGGAGGGAAGCCACCAGGGACAGGATTTGGAGAGAAAGCCTGCCCCAGCTGCTTTGGGGTGAGCAAGAGGCAGGCTTGCTCTCCAAGCCTGCACCTTCCCCCAGGGCTTCCCCTCCACACCGGTTGGGCTGGGAGAACTATATGTTTGTCTAGGCCAGGGGTCGGCAACCGGTGGCTCGCGGCTCGCCAGGGTAAGCACCCTGGCGGGCCGGCCCGGTTTGTTTATCTGCCACGTCGGCAAGTTTGGCCGATCGCGGCTCCCACTGGCCGCGGTTCACGGTCCCAGGCCAATGCGGGAGGCAGGA
Source organism: Mauremys reevesii (assembly GCF_016161935.1). Taxonomy (NCBI): domain Eukaryota; kingdom Metazoa; phylum Chordata; order Testudines; family Geoemydidae; genus Mauremys; species Mauremys reevesii. Next base: position 168,197,419 of record NC_052624.1, on the reverse strand, counting down.
AGCCGCGGCCAGACCATCCCTCGGCTCGCGCCTCTTCCTGCCTCCCGCATTGGCCTGGGACCGCGAACCGCGGCCAGTGGGAGCCGCGATCAGCCGAACTTGCCGACGCGGCAGATAAACAAACCGGGCCGGCCCGCCAGGGTGCTTACCCTGGCGAGCCGCGAGCCACCGGTTGCCGACCCCTGGTCTAGGCCAATTCTGGCCCTGGGCATGATAGCCAATCTGTAACCTACCATGACCCACTGATGGGTCAGGACCCACCACATGGGAAACACTGATCTAGTTCAACTCCTGCATAACACAGGCCAAAGAACCTCTCCCATTAAATTCATCAAGCCCATAACTTCTGTCTGAGCTATGTATAGCATATCATTCAGAAAAACCACCAGTCTTGATTTAAAGATGTTGTGATGGAGAATCTTACCCATGTAGGTAGATGTAGACTGTGATCAAGTCAATTCTAAACCTTCTCTTGGATAAACTAATCAGGTTGACCTTAAGTGTCTCACAATGTGGTATGTTCTCCAGACCTTAAAATATTCTTGTAGTTCTTTTCTGAACATATTCCAATTTTCAGCATCCATTTTGAGGTGTAAACTCTGCCAGTTGAGCTATTTAAGCTGCGCACTTCTTACTGTTGCTTGAAGGCCTTGTCCAATTTCATCAAAACTCTAGAATTGTGTTATGATCCCCTTCTCCCTGTGAGCAATGGGAGCAATGGGGATGACTCCTCTGCTCCTCCCGTCTCCCTGCAGCACCTGGGCTGGGAAGGGACAGCAGGACATGAAGAGTCCCTGGAGCTGCCCCTAGCCTAGAAGGAGGACCTGATGAACCTGCCCCCTTTCCAGGGAGAGAGGAGTGAAGAGCCCCAGGAGCTGCAGAAAGAGCAGAGGTGAGGCTGGGGGTGAAGCACAATTGATGTGGGGTGGGGAACAGGGGACAGACAGATGTGGGAGTGAGAGTTCTTGCAGCAGGGGCAAAAATCACCTTAATAAATATGGGAGTGTTGGCAAGGCCATTTCATTCATTCATTCATTAATTCTCTCTCTCTCTCTCTCTCTCTCACTCTCACACACACACACACACACACACTCACACACACACACAGAGGATATGGACAATGGGAAGTCAAAAATCAAAAGACAGATAAAAAATACAATATAATCCCCCCTTAAATCTCATTGGGCTGAGGGACAGACACATGATTTTTAAGCCCTGGGGGTTGGCAATACTGGACTGATTTAGAAATCCCTCTGCAAAGTGTCTTATTGGCTTCATCAAGGGTTCCACGAAGGGTTAAAGTGTAAACCAGAGTCCCCACTAGGAGGGTGAAGCTGTGGGGTGGGAGGAGTCAGCAGTGCTGAGGCCACTTCCAAGAAGGGGTTTCAGATAGTCTGTACCCTTGGGTGGAGTTTGGGGGGTGTGCTACAGCATGGCCAGAAGGCAGCAGGAGAGTGTTACAAGGGAGCCTTGTTCCCTGTAAGGGGAAGAAAGTTTGCTATAGATTAACTAGAGCACCTGAAGCCAATTAGAGCACCAGCAGTCAGTCACATGATAAAACCCCTGCTTCAATCAGACAGTGTGGGAGTTGGAGCAGAAAGGATTGGAGCAGAGAACAGTTTGAAGAGAAAGTAGAGGAAAGTTTGGAGGAGTGCTGCGGTGGGCTAAGAAGTCCAAGACCCTAGGTAAGGGGCACCTGGCTTGTGCAGAGGGAGGGCAGGAAGCCCCACACAAGCTGAAGGGCAGGAGAGGGAAGTAGCCCAGGGGAAGGAACCGCCAGTTCAAGTGGTTCACCACTATCCTCAGGGCCCCTGGGCTGGGACCTGCAGTAGAGGGTGGGCCCAGGTCCCTCCCTCTCCACTCCCCTCCTCAAAGACACTAGTGGGGCAATTAATATTCCAATTCAGGGGCAAGAAATGGTGCCCTGAACCCCACCCCCACCCCCCGCAAAGAAGAGAAAGCGTGAGACTCATCATAATAGTGCTGGCAATTTGCCACATGGGGAATGGGAAGGCTTTTCCCACCAAACTGTATATGCTGGTGGAGTGCAAGCTGACAATGGCCCCTGCACAGAGCTAGAGGAGTCCAATGCCTCTGGCAGGTGGCAAAGAGCAAAGTAGAGCTGTCAGGCAGTGGGTGGAGGGCCAAGAGAAGAGGCCTGGCCCTGAAAGGTAGTGGCTCCCAGTGAGGCCAGAGTATTCACAGCTGTTCCCGCTCTGAGCCACCACATCCTGCAGTCCATGGCCAGATCTGGCCTTATGGATTGGCAACATGGGTGACCACCTAGGGCACCATAGTCAGGGGGGCACCGAGGTCAAGAGGCAAGGAGCAAGGTAGGCCTGGGGCAGTGGGGACCAGGGACACCAAATACAGGTTCTCTCAGGGTGCCATTTTACTAAGGTCAGCCCTGTCCATGACTGTTGGGCAACACCATGGGACTGTCACAGGTGGTGGGTGGCTGAGGCGGAGGGTGTCATCAGCACCTGCCTGGCTTGGTCCATGCTGAGCCTGGGGAGGCCAGGCTATCTGGCAGCACAGCTTGTCCAGCCTCCAAGATTACTTGAACTGGCTCGGCTCTGCCAGGGAGGGCCCCAGCGGCACCATGAGACAGAGTGTGGGGCCAGCTCTGAGTCAACAGGAAACCCACACATGGCAGTAGGACTCCACAGCAGGCCCAGCCCTGCAAATATAAATGGAGCTGCCCCCCCAAGTATAGACGTCAAATTACACCTATGTCTGTACCCTAGGAGTGACTTTAGAAGCCAAAGAATGAGACAGCACCTGGAGCCTATTTAGGCCAAGGGGAGCTTAGCCTGGTAAGTGTCCAGCAGAGGGATCTTGATGGGGCTGTGACACTGACTAAAAGATTTTACCAAAAGTGTCTGCTTTGTGCAGAAAATGTTGACTTTATGTGGCACCCCAAAACTAAAATATTTTGGTTTTCAGCTGAAAACTGAAAAACACTTATTCAAAAAAATAAAAGGCTGCTGTGGTACCTCCTTGGATTTGGTTGATGAGCCAGATGGAAGTCGATATGGTTCCATAGGATGGAATTTCTGTAGATTTGGTATGTTTGTTTGTTTTGTTTTCAGGTTTGTTTGTTTTTTAAACACTAGGAAGTTGCACACACAAAGCTTTCTTAAAGGAACATTAAGATTGCAAAGCCACGCTCACAAAAGTTAGGAAAGGCCCTAATTAAAGTATCCATGCATCATGATACAGTATCTAATTACACAATCACATCTTGTCACAGGACTGCTGCCTCATTCAGTGCACAAGATGGACAATGTTAAATGAATGAGCAGCGTTAGTGTTTCTTCAGTAAATATTTACTGCACATCATTCAAACACAGCACCGCAGACAGAATTATTAATTTCCTTATGAGCTTTTCTGTGGCACTCATCACTATAACATCTGAGTGCTTCCCAAATGTTAATTAATTTACCTTCACAATGCCACAGTGAGGTGACGGGGGGGCATAGATTAACATTCACGTCACACTCCTTGTCAGTACCTGCTCCAGACTGGAGAAGCTAATGATCCAACCAGTGGACCAAATTTAGTGATGAGTCTTGGTCAAGTGCCACCTGAGGCACATTGCACATATGCTAAGAAGAAGTGATGTGATCTTTTCCCCATTTTACAATGAGGAACGGAAGCACTGGGACATCAATGTTAATAGTATGCACTGATTTGGAGTGCCCAGTTTGAAATGCCTATGGCCTGACTCTTCAGAGAATCTAGCATTTAATTTCTTTTGGCACACAGCTCTCATTAACTTCAGTTGCGGTTGAGTGCTCAGCACTTGTGCAAATCAGAGCCCAGGTCTCTCAGTTTGCGCATCCAGAAAATAAGAAACAAACAGCTAGTTGTCCACCTGCAAAACGTGTGGGTTAAGCTACCTGCCTAGCATCATATAGGAACTCTGTGGCAGAGGAAAGGATAGAATCCAATTATTCAGGGCAGCATTCAACTGCTTTAACTATGAGATCATCTTTTCGCTTCCTGCCATTCCCTGTTTCATTCATTACATACCTTCTAACTGCTGAAATGAATGACCCAGAGGTTCTACAGACAACAGCCTCCTTCACTCCACAACCTGGATTCAGCCCCAGCACTATCCACCATGTGCACTGAATGACACAGGGGTCTTCTGGAAAACATAGTATTAGTATGAGGTAATTAAAGACTGTTTCATAGCCACAAAGGGGCCAAATTAAGGTTTCAGAGGCAACTTTAAGTTGAGCATTTCCTAGCTTCTGACTGTTAAACTTTGCACCCTGAATGTCCCTTCAATATTGCTTTTTTGTATAACAAATGATTTCACCAGTTATACTGTCTACTGTATCTGTACACATCAAAACTTGCAGGTTTTTTGATCTGGTAGAGAACAAAACTGCAATTCAGGGCAGCTTGCTCTATGGAACTTCCATAAAGACTATAGTGTACTTCATGCCAGAACTACAGTCTACAAGCCAGCTCCCACCTACAGTCTTGTTAAATGAGGCCTGTGAGCTGGACAGAGTACAAGGGGATCTCTCCCACTGCATATTTGCAGCACTGCTGGTAGCTTTACAGGTCCTGGGAGACTACAAAATGCTTCTCTTTATTAGTGCAAATAAATGAATTATGTCAGTCTAATGTTAATCCATGCCATTTTGTTGCAATGCCTCTGTTACATGCATTTTTAACCATTATTTTCTGAATTCCCTACAGTTTGTGGGGTCTCTGCCATTGACTATCACAGAAAGATGAAAAGGGAACACAAGTCCTCTCTTCCCGTTATCTGAAGATGTGAGAAAAGGAATGTCTCCAAAGTAAAATCAAAATAACTCAGGCCAGGTAAAGGGAAACACTTATCTGCATTGGGCTAGAGCATGGATAGTGGCTGAGGAGCTGTCCCTGGAGATGCTCAAAAGAAGATTGGCTAAAAAAAGGGGGCATTATGTCTTGCATTAAAGTCTGAGGGTTTTTCAGATGCTTCCATCTATAACAGCATTGCTACTGGCTTTGTTGCTCAGCAAAGACTAGGCACTTTATTGCCTGAGGCATTTAAAGTTGGGCTGGATAAACCACTAACAACATAATGTCAACACTCTGCACAGATAGATTAGATGCCTAATAATAAATATTAAGCAGTGGCAGGGTGCACTTAATTCATGTCTGTTAGTTGGTAATTGTTACCTTCCAAAGAATTACCATTGCAGAGTGAAACTTCACTGTAAATAGAGTGAAGCTTTTTTTTATAGGCCCAATCTAGCTCTCATGGAAAGACTCCTATTGACAGGAGTGAGTATTGGGTCAAGACCAATAGGTAAGATGAAATTCCATTGAAATGTACCAATTTCACTCCTTTCTAGGCCAAATCCTGGCAGCCTTTTATAAAGATTTCTCTCTAGCTGAGGTTCCTGGAAGTTGCCTAATGACTGGAGAATTTGGGTCTAGGTTTTTAATGGGTTCCAATCTACATGAATATCTGGCCAATGACTTTTTAACTGATGTATAACTTCCATCATTAGTGATCTTCTCCCAGTTCATACCTGTCTGTTTTACTACTGTCTCTGTGAATGCAAGAGACAATACCAAATCAAAACCACACTAGTGATTTTCATTTTCCTTCAAAGTTGCCTGGCAATAGTGCACATGAATGTGATAATGGTAACAAACCTTGTGGGGTGGCTCTTATACAGAGCGAAACATACAGAAACAGTTTGGCATGGACTTAGAATCACAAATGCTCCTTAGATACAGTATACTAAGTGCTTTTGATCATGACATAGTGGACTATTTCCTCTGTTTTTTTTTCTTGGCCTCCCTTCTAGACTTTTGATGTTCATGTCTCTGGCAATAAACATACCCCTGGAAGGATGGTTTGGGGATTATGATATGGGACTGGAATACAGGTGATCTGGGTTAAATTTCCTGTATATTCTTGAGCAAATCACTTTAATCTCTGTCTCTGTTCCCCATCTGTAACACAGAGATGACACTTCCATTCTCCCACCCCGTGTTTGTCTTGCAATTCCTGCCCTGAAGAACTTATCTTCTATCATGTGTACAGATGGGGCTCTTTGACAGGGCACTGTTAGTAGCACCCTGGTCACGGAGGTTGTTGCAGCACTGGGAAGAGCGCAGGCTTAATTGAAGCCAATTAATTGATTTCTGCTGGGGATTGGTGACCCTGGGATGGCAATTGCTGGACTAATGGGGCAATGGGCTCAGTAACTGAAAGGCTCTAAGTGGGAGGAACAGTCACTTCTAATCCTATGATTCTAGGTTCAGAGGGTGAGTTTGGAGTGAGGAGTGATGGCTGCATGGCAGCTTTCTCTTGTGGTAAGCCTGCCATACACTGTTATACTTTGTAAGGAAATAATAATAAGTGATGAAAGGGTAACCGCCTAGTGTGTTTGTGATTATGAGACCACATGAACTGGGCAGGCAGTGTGGCACACCGGGTAGCCACTGAGCTGCCCTGTGATAGGAGCTGCAGTTGTGATATGGGGCCTATGTGCTGCTATAATACAAAACATTACTCCAGCTATGTGACAAAATTCAGATCTCATGTAGATAAGACACCCAAGTCACACTGTATCACTCTCCTGTGTAAACCTTTGTAAACTGAAATATTGTGGGTTTATGTCCAAAAAAGGAAGAGGGGGGTTTTATGTGCAATTGATTTTTAATATAGTGTAAAATAGCACAAAGACAAATCAAGCATCCATTATCACAGGTAAGGCGATGCATTTATCGGCACATACATGGTTATTTGCTGTAGGGAAATATTTCTTATTTGAACATGAATGAGAAAAGAGAATTGACAGGACTGAACGGTCATCTGACTCAAGTTCAGACTTAGCACACAGCTGCAGAAAGTGGGGTAGGGAGAAATGTGACCCTTCTCTACCATTTTTCTACTCCTGATACTGGGCTGGCCAGGGCCCCAAATAGCCCCTATGATGATTTAACGCATTGTAATCACTGTTCTAATTTGGAAGGGCTGCAGTAACAACTGTGACACAGGGACCAGGATCAGTGGAGCACTAGTCACTTTTCCTTTCTCTAACCCCACCATGTTCTCTAGGGAGATGTATTCATACAGCTGCCTTGGGCTCAGGCTGTGGGGCTAAAATTTGCTGTGCAGACATTCAGGCTCAGGGACCCTTCCCCCCCCTCATGAGGTCCCGAGCTTGGGCTCCCGCCCAAGCCTAAAAATCTACACAACTCTTTTAGTCCCGCGAACCTCAGTCAGCTGATTCAGGCCAGACTCAAGTGTTTAATTGCTGTGTAGACGTACCCTATGTGGATGAGGGAGGGAGAAGGTGACATAGGGCCAGATACCTACCAACAGGAGTCCTTGGCTATGCTCTCACAGCAACCGTGTGGCTGCTTTGCAATTGAGTGTTCTTAGTTGGGACCAAGAATGTGGCTGACGGTGTTAAAGATCTAGTTCAAAGATGGCACATGAGCTGCAATTGGGTAGTATGTAGGTTGCTTAAAAGTATAGTAACAGAGTAAGACTCCATTATAACTACACTGATCAGAAGCATGAAGGTGCTATGCCAAATACTTCTTGAGTTTGAGCTCAGGCTGAACTGCTGACCTATGTTAGCAAAAGAGATTCTGCTTTGTGGGAATGGCCTGTGCCCCTGATATGGACCCTAATTCTCTCCTTTCTAGAGAAAGGGTCTAAAAAGCTATCACCTAAATTCCTAGCTTGTTATTTCAAAGGATTATAAAAGCACTAAGAAAAGAAACCTATCCTAGTATTTCAGGGTAGAAGAATATAAGATAATCTGTCTGTGCTTGCTGAGGTAGAAAATTGCCTTGATTTCAAGGACAGCAGAGTTTTCCAAGGAAGAGTATGGTATTGGTGGGATTGTGCTGGATAAAGAAAAGGAAAGGATGGTCAGCCATAAACAGACCATCAGATAGATTGGATCTGTTAACAACAACACTTCCTGTAGCAGCTGCTGCCAAAGTGCCTTCCTCATTAACTTCCACATAGGCCTTGTGGACAACCTTTGACAGAAACAGCTTCCTTGAGGGAGCCATTCCAGAGAGATCAGCTTTTGATTCCTCAAAGACATCAATCATCCCCATCTCTTGTAAAGGTAAGTTGAGCTCAAAGGTGTCTTCAAGCTTGAACCGGGGCAAATATACCTCCACTTCTCTCTCTCTCATACTTTCCAAGGAAGTCCAGCGTGTTAATTTCTCATAAGTCATTGCCCTTTCAACCTATAGGGTCCAAAAGAGAGACCAAGATAAATGACAAAGGAACTGAGAAGTTCTGAAAATTCAGATCTTTATCCAAGCTTAATTCAGATAAAAAGCAGAGCCAAAGTTCGGGCTACTTCACAGATATTCAGTGGTATGTCTTTACCTGTTCCAGACCAGTGATGTCATCGGGTAGCAGTATGATCATACTCAGTGATTTTCCAGCATATGGGATCATAAGAATCTGAGCATTCATCTCCTGTATATGGGCAATTTTAAATCTGTCTTTTTGATACATCATCTGCACAGATTTGCTCTCATTCTATTTAAAAGAAAATGATACATAAATACAACTGACTGTGCCCTCCTGCATTTGAACGAAAGACAATGTGAAGGAACACTGATTGTAAATAGAATAAATATTTTATGTCATTTATATTAGTAAATGAGAAACTATAAATCAAGGCATATCAGAGTATTGCTCAAGCTAGTGTTTAAAATGGGATTATCATTTGAAAAACAGAAGGTGCTGAAAATAGAACAAAATGAGGGAATGTAGTAGATTAATACCAGGGACTTTCACACCTGAAGATCTGGGGCCTGATGTGGATCTCAAACACTGCTGTAAATCAGGATAGCCTCTAGTGAAGTCAGTACTGATCTAGTGTGAGAGTCAACTCACAAAAAATCAGGCAGCTGAGTTCCAGTGCATAGGCCAAATTCTGCTTTCAGTGCATTGATGTAATTCCACTTGTAATTGAGTTCAGTGGAATTACTCCAGATTTAAAGTGGTGTAATGGAGAGAAGTTGGACCTAACATAGATCATAGACAAGTGGTATGGCAATGTTAACTTAGGGTAAAATGTTCAAAAGCTGCTAAGTGACTTGGGATCCTAAGTCCCATTTTCAAGCATTATTAAGACACTTAGGAGCCTATGTATCACTGAAAGTCAGTGGGACTGTTGAATTGATATCAACAATTAAAAGATAAATCTTTATTAACTCTTTCACTGTCCAACAGTGATACGTCATTTTCTGCAGATGCCTTGGATTTACTCTGTTCCTCGACAATCACCCAAAAACATTCATTCTAAAGTTGAAAGTTTATTGATTAAACACCAGAAGGAATGCAACATTAAAATAAGCATTTACAGTGAAACTGGAATTGAGTGATTATGCAAAACAAACTTAATTAAAATCTATTAAAGTTTGTTTCCTTTTGCAGGAGGCAAAATATCAGTTTCCCATGTTTCAGCAACCGTTCTTTGATGGAAAAAGAAAGGGTGTGTGTAGGTTATTCACTTCTTTTTTTTTAACAGTTCTCTTTTTCACTTTTCTCTTCAGTCTTATTCACTTCTCTTCTTTTTAACAAACACACAAAATGGAGGAGAAACAGGATGGAAACGGTGGGGGAAACACAGGCTCTTACTTTCTTCTCCACTCTCACTCTCCCCTGAGGTCCCATCCCACTCTGCAGGACCAGCTCTAGGCACCAGCAAAACAAACTTGTGCTTGGGGCGGCACAATTCCAGGGGTGGCATTCTGGCCTTTTTTTTTTTTTTTTTGCTTGGGCAGGGCAGATGCGCTCTCAGAGCTTGGGGCAGCAAAAAACCTAGAGCCGGCCCTGCCACTCTGTCCCTACCCTCAAACCCCCACCCTTGGTCCACCTCTTCTCACCCCTGCTCCGCCCCCTCTCCCGTCCCCCAGCATCTCCTGCCCACCACCAAACAGCTGATCAGCAGGTGGGTGCTGAGCACCCACTATTTTGTTTCCATGGGTGCTCCAGCCCCAGAGCACCCATGGAGTCGGTGCTTATGGTGGGGAATACAGCTTTTGTTGATCTTTTTGGAGCACTGGATGGCTGTTCAGTTACAAATAGATGCTTTGGCTGGCAAGTTGACCATGACACCTGTTGCTTGGACTCTGAGTCACATTCCAGTCAGGGACATTGTCTGATTGGGCCTTTTCATCTTAGACAGGGCAGGATTGTGGTCATGTTATCAACTGCACTGCATCAGCACCTGGAGATTTCAGAATTTGATGAAAAGCTGAGAGTGTGAGAGAGAGGAAGGAAGCGAGGCAGAAAATAACACACAAGGAAAAAGAGGCAGAAGAGGATCTTATGTGCCTCTGTGGTGCTGGCAACTAAGTATCCCCATCGATGGACTAAGGACTGGCGGTCATTTGTTTTTCAGGAAACAAGTGAAAAACAAAGTTCTCTGAACAAGAGCAGGGTCTACTGGTGGTCTTCTTGCGATGAAAATCTTTCAAGCTGGTCTGTTCCTTCTTTTATGGGTCAAAGGAGATGAGATGGAACAAGGTGGGATGCAAGGTAGGAAGGGAGAAGATTTTTTTCCAAAATGTCTCCTTTTAAGAACCACAATAAAGGGGAAAGTGGGCAGCACAGTTTATCTTCTCATTTTTTGTCCAGCAATTAGGCCTAATATCCACCATGCCAATTCTGCTTCATTAACTTCTGGCTCCATGTCATCTATTTTTTTACCAAGCATGATTTCAACAGTCTTTGAACCATATCAGCAGGCCTTTTTGTTTGGACTAATCCAGTTTCTCTGTCTTGTTCTCTTGCATGTGTTCGTAACATTCATTGTTGAAAACAATTTGACCTATTTTCCCTGGTTAATTTCCTAGCAGGCAAAAAATTATAAGGTATTGCGACATCTTATGAACTTTCTTATACTTTTTACAATTGACCATACATTAGGGGTAAATTTCAGGCATGATAATCACACCAGGACGAAAGCTTCAAAATCACTGGGGTGCTTTTACCTAGGGATTATGAACACAATCCTTCTCTTACTGGTGTAAATCAAGAGACACTCTATTGGGGTCAGTGAGCCTGGTTCTGTTCTTTCTTACACTGGTGTAAGTAGGATTAACAACACTGAAGTCAATTTAAAACTGGTGTAAGTAGGAGGAGAATCAGGTCTACTGGAGTTATGCTGGTATAAAACCAGCATACATGTGACCAGTCCTCAAGTGACAAGATCACGGAAAATACACACACCCCGACTGGTTCAGTTCACCTTCCTGCATCTTTCAAACATTTTATGTCATTGGAACTACTTGGCATGAATAAAACAACACAGGAGAGGTGAAAATCACTGCTAACCAGTCATTTAAATAACATCTATATGGCACTGTTAGGTAAAGGAGAATTGTAGTGTTGCTGAAAGCCGTACAATAGAAGCTTTTTGGAAGGGAGACTTCCCCCTCCCCATTCTGCCTGTGACACATATTCTTCAGCGGCTCCACACAGGAAGAGATCTGGGATGACCTAGGTTGGAAAAAAATGCTGATGTATGACAAGCCATACAAGTGTAGCCTTCCTGTTTTTATGAACCGTGCAACCAAATCATAGTTTGTCTCCTAGAATCATGAGCACTTCAACTCAGGAAGCTCCCCCATTTGTTTGTACCTTGCCCTGTACAAAGATAGAGCTTAATAACAATTATTTATTATTCCTCTTCCCCCTACGTGAAGAAGATATGGCTTTAAACTGCTAACCCCCTCTGAAGTTCACTGCTTATGCAAATAGAGTTGCTCATTTTAACAAATGGGATTACCTTGCTGACTTTTGTTTCCCAACATTTGTTGGGAATTCACTTTCACAATTTCTCCCCATCTCTGTGGGCTTCTGTATGATGTAGCAGTTCAGCACCCATGTCCAGACTACAATCATATCTAGGTTTCCTGGCAGTCATCCATTCATATCATTCATCTTGGAAAAATTACCATCTTTAATGGGCGTCTCATCCTTTTCAATATCTTTGTTTAAGTTGTTGCTCAAGTCTTATTTTAGGTGTAACCAATTTGCTCAGCAAGGAATCTTTATGGTAACACCCTTTTTTACTGTTCAATAAAATTTCCCTCCCTGCTAATCTGTACTAAAATAAAAAGGTGTAGCTGAGATTTGTATGCGATATGGTGCTCACAAATGCACTGACTGTTCTCAGCTGTAGAACAGATTCTTTGTCCATATTCTGAAGAAAAAAGTAAAAGCTTCAGATATAAATGAACCCATTAGATATTGTAGCAACACCATCTTGCTAGTCTCTTAACCCTGCAAAGGGGAGGATGGGGATATAGGTTGCTGACCTTTTTGTTTTTAATGAGTGAAGAACAGGACTCTCAACAAAAATCTGCATGTTTTATTACTGTAGGAATTCAGGCCTCATCTTATGTATTTTCTTTTTCCTAAAAGAACTCATGGATGAGAACTGGTAAGATGCTGGCACAATAGATAGCAAGCAAGCAAAATTGGATTAAGTGAGAGAAATGACTGTTTATTTCTGATAACATCAGTTGGACTCAAATACTGGAAAAATATTTTTGTAAAGATTCAATATGTCCCAACTCTTTTGAACTGGCACCTGAGGCCTCTAAGAACTCAGCTAAACAGGGAAAGCCAGCTTTGACATTCCCTGAAATCCTATGGCAAACAAAGAAAAAAAGTAAAATTTTTCAGACATGATAAAAAAGCAAACACAAACCTGTTTGTTTGTTTTGTTTTGTTTTTTCCTTTGCTGTTTGCCTTTGAATGTGAAGTATAATAGGCATTTTGTTGCAATTTCATTTTTAAATTCCCAAAACTTACACTTTTTATTAAAGTATAATGATCATTTAATAAAATCTAACACAATTGCCTTAACATTGTGAGAAATCTGAACTTCAGACTTTCTTGTTTCTCTAACAGATGTGTGTGACATCACGAGTACCATAAACAAATTCATGTCTAAACCCCAACCTTCCTTCCCTAGGTTTCTGACACTAGTCTGGTATTACGAGCACCTGCAGGACTGGGTTTAAGATTCTGAAGTCGAAGCTCAAATTTTCTGCATATGCTCAACTTTAGTCACATGAGTCAACGGACCTATGCTGAAATTACTTACATGTTTAAGTCTTTCCAGGATCATGGCCTAAGGGAAGCACTGTTGTAGATTAAAAAAAAGAAATCTGTATCCTGGTGTTTATACCATGTTCCAAGTGTGTATCATACTAAGCATCTAATCTTGCTACAGTTTTGCTCTTGTTTTCTTCATTCACTTTGAGATCACTGGCCACTACTGAAAAACAGCCCTGACATCTTTCATACAGTAGAAGAGTCAGGTTATGCTTAATATATACCCACATTTTGCTTGTAAGGTTGATAGGATGCCAATGTCTATAGGTCCATACCTAAGTTGTGCCCCACAGTGACTTTGTTGAAGGTGTCTAAGATAAAACAAAGCTAAAAATATAGAATGCTGCTATAGTACCTGGTTTATCCTAAAGTCTTTTGGCATTGTGTGTTTTTCTTCAAACTTATATTCCCAGGTTGCTTTGAAGTAGATTGCATTCACTAGCACCAGCACAGCGGTTGGGTCAATAACACCAGGAACAAAGAGTTCCCTGATTTTACCTTAAAAACAGTCAGAGAAAAACAAGCTACATGTAAATTATCATTAGAGACAAGATGGATCTAGCTGAACTTTCATATATTAATATTTATTTGCAAGGTTAATTTAACATGGGGAAAATCTAGTGCTTGGCTCTGCAAATTAAATCTTTCTGTTTATCCGCAGAACGGTGATGAAATAGCCAGCTGCATTGTAAGCGTCTCTATGCACTGCTACTAATATGACTCAGCCCTGATTTAGAAGGATTAAGTAGATAGTTCACTAAACCCACCACATTCAACGAGGGTATAGACATTCACCACTGTGCAGGGGGCCAGCACCATTTCAGTTGCATTTTTTAAGTCAAATATGGACAGAATGGCTCCAGGGATTGGTAATAATCTGTGTCAGTTTTTTACTTCCATTCTGAGGCCTGAAGTTGGAGTTAGCTGGTGCACAACCCTTGGGCTGGTTCTCTGTACAATCATGCATTTCCAGCATTGTGAGGCTGCTTTTGAAATGTGGGCCTCAGGTTCTGATACTAGGAACCTGACTGAAAACAACAACTCTTTCCACATGGGTCATTGGACAGTCATCAGCTGATAACTTCTTATTCACAACTGACTTGCTTACAGAGACAAAGGCAAATCTATGACTTAGAGAAAAATCTCCACCACTCAAAACCAATCCTCTGAGCCATTCTGTCCACGATCAGCTTGAAATTTCAAAGCTTGATTATCTTTGGCTAGGTGAGACTGCAGCCTAGGTAAAGGGAATGTGCCATATATTTTGCTCAAGCCAGTGTGCAAGAGATCATTACTCATGTCTGGGTCCTTAAAGGAGATGGTAACAGAAAATGTATTACTCATGATGTGACTGACCCTCCCTGGCAGTTAGGACATCATCCACACCCTGGGCATTGCTCTGTAATCTCTGCTTCCCACACGATCAGACTCTTGATCTGTCTTCTCCCGTTCCCTGGCTTTGCTCTACCTCACAGCTAGACCCACAGCTTCTGTTGCCCCCATTTATTGCCCCAGCACTGTGGACCCATATTCTTGCCATCAACCAGGATATGAAGGCAATGTTATAAAAATGAGGATGTGATAACAAATTCATATTTTTAATGTAAAAATATTTTAGACAAGGACTCACACCCACAGGTAGAAAACCTTTTGCTTTCAAATCTTGGTTCTTGTTTTGTTGAAAGAGTGAGAAAAACCAATGACAACAGGACCTATGCTTTCTTACCTTGTGTCTTGCTTTCAACCCAGAAATTTATCGTCTGTCTGGCTGCTTCTGTAGCATTTTCAAAATCGACTGTTTGCAGCATTGCTCCATATAATTCCTTAGTGCATTCTAAATATTGCTGTACAGTAAAATAAAGATCATTAATTAATGTTAGAATCCATAAATCAGATCCTCCGTAAGAAACTGGGTGACTCAAGCCAATTAGAAAAAAAGCCATGCTCTTTTACAATTTGTTCAGGACTGAATTTGCTGGGGAAACTAAAGTTTAGCCCTGACATCAAGTACTAGAAGTTTATTCATTGAGCATTTGGACATAGCTAATTGCCTTATAGTACAATCATGAACTGGACCCTTATTACATTGGTGATTTTTCATGGAGAATTACTTACCTACAATAAGTGTAAAAATAAGGATTAGATAAGACATAGAAAGTTACTGTTGTTGTTACTTACGTTGAGCATCTGGTGCATTCATCCCACTAACATGTAGTTGAACAAAAAGAGAAAAGTCTCCAGACCATGAAGGAAGATTTCCCAAGGCCACAAAGAGGAGTTAGGCAGCCAACTCCCACCAAAAAGACTTGTTGAGTTGGCAACCCTGAATCTCTGGCATAAAGGTGAGCTTTGACTCAATTCTCACATGTAACAAACACTGGTAACTTACCTGGTGAAAATTATATCCTTTTTGTGCAAACAGACTGTTGGCCAGACTCAATACATAGCTCTTGTTGAGATTTTTCAGTTGGGAAAGGAGTGTCTGGAACTCTGTGTGGATTCCTCCAACCAAGTCACATCGTGAAGGAGAAGGCTTCAAACAAGGTAGAAATAAAGACACTTCATTTTCTCTTTGTTAAATTTGTATAAAAGTTAAAAAAACAGGACCAATACTCAAACATCCGTATAATGCAACTATCTCTATCAGTGTGAGGTAGCATGAATATAAATAACAGCATAACCATTGTAGCACAGCTAGCGGCAACAAGTACAAGCCTGCCTGAAACTGGTGGGCATGTACTCAGCATGGCTCAGCAGTGCCTCCACTGCCTATACCTCTACTACTGCGGCTACATTGCTAGTTATACTCATGCTAGCTCCACTGAGAGCTAGCATGAGTAATTGTACACAAGCAGGGGAATTGCTCCCCCGACTCTTAGTATAGAGTGTGTGTCCGTGGGTGTGTGCGTGTGTCCATTGATTTCTCCAGGATTGGGCCCTTAATCAATCAATCAAGTATTTTCCAGATCAAGTATTTTCTAGTATACTAGAGTGGCCTCCTGCCTGTGATCATGACTCCTCTAATGGCTGTCACTGACCATTATACAGCCTGCAGCTCCCCTTACAGCTATGAAAACGCTACTCAGTCTTGTTCAGATGAGGTACCTTTGGGAAGTGAGGAAGTTGATGATATTGCCCTTCTTTGAGATATTCTGGCTCAGCTTCTGTCATCCCACTTTCAGAGACAGGCCCAGTTTCGAGATTTGCACTTCTTGCAGCTCTATTCAAATGAAGACCCTGTGGTTGAAATTGTAATATTACTGCAGCTGTAAGTGGCATAAATGCATTCCACAGAAAGGCTTTTTCTTATCTTAAGATGTTTGTAACACTAGATACTAATTACAGTGGAGCAGGAAATAGTTTTCCTGTCCTGACAAAATACTTGAGATTTTGAGAAGTTTTCCAGTCCCAAATTGGGATAAAATGTCTAAATCTAAAATTTTTGAACCCACAAGCAAATAATAATAATAATAATAATAATAATAGTAATTAATAATAATGTTGGGTCAATCAAAACATTTTGTTCTGATGATTTTTGAAACACTTCAATTTCTACTTTACATTTTTAAACTATAAGTAGATTGTTTCTAATGTAAGCAGTCAGGATGAGCTCTACCCTGACATCTGATGGTGAGTTGTGGAAAAGACCTTCACGGGCTGGTCTTGTTTGCAAAGGCACACCCACCCTGGCTAGCAAGAGCCCACAGCTGCCCAAATGGTCACTTTGTCTGCTGTGATCCCCAATTTCTCTGTTATTGGGGCAGGAAGAATAAAGCATTGTTACCCTGATTATGTGAATCAAGGACAGTGGAACTGTTTTATGACAGAAGGACTCACCACCAACTAAGTAGCACTCGCTAGACAAGGGACATGGGTTCCAAAACCCAGTGAATTGAGAGAGGCTGGGGCAGGCATGTGTACTTGGTGGTATGGGCCTCTTTTGAGGGCCTGAAATACCAATTGCACCTTCTCCTCTCTCCACTATTGAATAGTAGAACTGATTTTGATTCCCTTAAGAGTCTAGTTACAGGCTGCTGAGCTGAATTCACTTTGGGCCAATGGTAGCTAAAATTACTAAGAGCTGAGATCACTGAGTGCTGTGTTAACTAGTGGGGGAGCCTGAAGATATATTGCTAAGCAGCTGGCAGAGCAGAGCACTTTGTGGGATGATTGGAGCGGCCCACGGGATGGCAAGTGGAGTGAAGCAGAGTGGAGCTGAGCAGTTTGTGGGATGGTTGGAGCAGCCCACGGGATGGCGATGCTGGAGCAGCTCATGAGATGGCTTTCCATCCAGGGTGGGTAAAACTCTGCAGATAAACTTTTGAACTCTGGGGCTGCACTGACCAGGGACTCAGACTTTTGGGATGTTGGACTTTGGGGACTTTGTGTGATTTTTTTGGGTTGCTGGACTTAAGACCCTGAGAGGAAAAGGATACTGCCAAACTTACTTGCGGGGGGCGAGGGTGTCTTTTGCTCATGGTTTGTGTTATGAATCCTGTTTGTGGTGTTTCCCCAACATAATGCCGCATTGTTTCCCTCCTTTATTAAAAGGATTTTGCTACACTCAGACTCAGTGCTTGCGAGAGGGGAAGTATTGCCTCTTAGAGGCACCTGGGGGGTGGTATGTAATTGTCCCAGGTCACTGGGTGGGGGCTCGAGCCGGTTTTGCATTGCGTTATTGAAACAGAACCCCTAGATATTGAACCCGGCCCTTGTTGCTGCCAACTCAGACGGGCAGAAGGGTTACACTAAATTCGTCATTTTGAACAGGAAAACAACATTTTCATTTTGAAAATGTTCAAGGTGTGAATCTCAATTTGAGACTGACACTTGAATTCAGAAAGAAGAGATGGTATTAGCCCCTTTCTGGGGAAGATTGGAACTCCATCCCTGTTTTAACATAAGCATTTTCAGTATAGCTGTCAAGGCCATTGGGTGGGTGAAAAGGGAGCAAGCTCTGCCCTGAGAAAGTGTTCGTGCAGCAGTCAGGTTCTACACATGGTAACCTAAGAATACCAATCATAGAGATGTAGGGCTGGAAGGGACCTCAAGAGGTCATCTAGTCCAGTGTTTCTCAACAACCTATCCATGGATTGGCACCAGTCCTTGAAATTTCCGTGACACAGTTTAGAAAGGCAGCATGCTGATCCATGGTATCAAAGAAGTTGAGGAACACTGATTTTGTCCAGCCTTTTGTCCACTCTTTCAGAAGATTTTGACCAACTTTTTTTGTTTTTTCAGCAGCTTTTGGCCAAAACATTTTGGTTTTTGGATGAAAAGGAAAACTTTTTTGACAGAGGAAAAAAATCCTGATTTCTGACCAGCTCTTACAATTTTGCTAGTGGACAGGAAGTTTGAAGGACATTCTGAGAGGATGAGTCATACGCAGTGTTCAAACTTGGGAAAAATAAAGAGGCAGTGGCAAACTAAACTCTGACTTTCTGATGCGCAGTGAAAAAGTAAGGTTTATATTCAAAGGCCTGATTTTCAGAGAAGTAGACCTTCTGCAGCTCCCTTTAACTTCAAAAGGAGCTGTGGGGCTCAGCACTTCAGAAAATTAGACCCCAAAATGTCAACATTGCACAGCTGAGCTAACACCTCATTAAAATGAACAGGACAGTTCACACCTCTCAGAACAATTGCTCCAGACTTTCTGCAAACATCTCTGCACTGGTTATATTCCCAGTTTCAAGGATTTCTTGACAAACATAACTACTAGAAACATTATTTTTAAAATGGAGCCCAAGATGGCGGTAAGGGAATGGTGGCAGACTGCCATGCCACCATGTGACCTAAGTCCTGCCTCTATGCTGCTGAATCCTAATTGTATCATTAGACAGACACTACATGCAGGTGATAGAAATCATGATGCAGCAAATGCAGTTTTAAATAAAATTATCACATAGTTGGTCATTACTTTTAATGTTTGCATTAACAGAAAAAAGCTTGTAAAATATAAAAGCATGTACAAGTGTTTTGTTAACACTTACCGTTTGCATCTGAGTAGCAGTGTTACCTTTGGCACCCAAAAGGACCATGACCAGGCCAGTAGAGATACTCATAGGGGAGATGAAAATGTTTTTGTTTGCAGCATTTTTGTTCAGTTCTTTGTAAAGATCAAGACCCATTTCAGTAATTGCTTGAGAAATGGAGCCCATTGTGACGTCACAGTGGGCTAGAAGCAAAAAGAAGAGAACCAAATCTGAATAATTTACTTTGCTCAACTGTGTGAGACTAAAGCCTGAGTTCAGCTGAAATTACTGTATTTGATTGCTAACCAACAGAAGCTTTGGTGCTCCTGAGCCAAGGAAGCTACTACTGATCATCATCCACCATCTTGTATAGCCATGAGACATCTTCTTTCTACTCTTCTCCCAGGGGCGGCTCTAGGCACCAGCAAAAAACTGCTGGTAGGGCGAAACGCACCGCGGCTGCCGGGCAGCGGATTTTCTAGGTCTTCTCCACAGCTCCTGACTGTGCCCAGCTTAGCAGCAAGAATGCAGCTCGCCTGGGCAATGATACTAGATCCAGAACTGAACACGCTCTGATTTCCTAACGTAGGACTGGATTCTTTTCTGCCTTACTGAATGGTCTGCAGTGTTGTTGTAGCCGTGTCAGTCCTAGGATATTAAAGAGATGAGGTGGGTGGGATAATATCTTTTATTAGACTTACTTCTGTTGGTGAGAGGACCTGAAGAAGACCTCTGTCAGCTCAAGAGCTTGTCTCTCTCACCAACAGAATATTTAGTCCAGTAAAAGCTATTTCCTCTCCCATCTTGTCTTACTGAATGATGGCTAAGCAAGTAAGAACTTTGAAAAAGCCCTGGCTAAAATTGTTTGCTTTTCTCTTTCATGATGAGCAGGTCATGTTTTTGAGAGTGGATCGCAATTAGACTACTCTGGATTAGTTAAAACAGCACTAGGAGAGAATAACCTAATTATATACTAGATATAACCTACCTCTCCCTTATAACTATGAATAGTTAGTCACACGGTAAGGGAAAATAAATAGGTCTGTTACTATCTCTAGCAATCACAATAATAGGCTAAGTAGCCATGGAATAAACTTACAAAATCACTATATTTATTACAGGATGAAACACTCAATGGAAAAAATATGAACTATAACTTTACTACTTGATCCTTAATGAAAACTATCCTATATACAGAATGTGAATAGCTTGCCGGGTCCCTCATTCCACTGCATCCTCCTCTATTCTGTCTAACTAAATGATCAGGACATGCCTTTCAGGCAGGCTTGTTCATCTGTTCTGCACCATGGAAAACATGAGCTTATTTCAGATCCCAGCTCTGTTGAGCAAGAGATCCATTTATAAACAGATCCATTTAGGTCATAAAGAGCATATCCCTTGCACGTTTTTTTTTTTTTGGGCTGCTAATCAGGCAAATAGAGCAACTGCCCATACAACAGAAACATTATCACTGTACAACTAATATTCCAGTTTTTGAGTCAATGATGCAAAAGGCTTCTGAGCCAAGATTGGGAAGGAACATTTTGTTATCAAACAGCAATAAAAGTTGCAAAATAATAGGCAACACAGCAAATCTTCCCCCTGGCCACGTCCTCAGCTCGCCCAGGTCGGTTAAAAACTTTGGGAGGGAAATACCACCTCCCCTCTAACGCCACCAAAACCTCATTGATAAAAAAAGTAAAACTAAAAGGGGGCCAGAAGACAGCCTTGTTGCCAGTTATAATGGGAATGAGATCAGTTAATGTGCTTTCCACCCTGTTCTGACCCTGGCCACCATTTGATCATGTAGGGGTCTCAAAAGATAAAGTAACTAAGATCTATCCCAGCCTTCCTTAATTTCTCCCAAAGAATCAAAAGGAGACTTTAGATCAACAGGCACATCAAACTCTCCTCTTAAGGCAACAATATTTATAAATCAGATGTGTGGGCATGAACAGAGGCGGCTGTAGACATTTCGCCGCCCCAGGCACGGCAGCATGCCGCAGGGGGTGCTCTGCCGGTCGCCAGTCCCGCGGCTCCGGTGGACCTCCTGCAGGCGTGCTGGGGCCTGGAGCCAGCCCTGGGCATGAAACAATTATCTGTGGTTGTGCAGCCATGCCTAAAGCTGGCTTGTTCTTGTAGAGAAAGGTCAAAGCTCTCAGCACAGTCCTCTGACCTCCAATAATTGGTTTAGATTTTAAAGACCAAATTTAAAAGGCTGATTGGCCAATAATTACCAGGATTATTTATATCCCCTTTTTTATAAAGAAGAGAAAAAATGCCATCTGACCAACTTATAGGGTATAGGAAGAATCAGGCAATATTTTAAATGATTGAAATATAGAATAGGCTCAGGATGACTAAGTTTGTTCTCCCTGTCCCATGTAAGTTACTTTGTGTTCAAGTTTTGAGGAACAACCATGTTAAGTCAGTGTATTGGTATATAAATTATAAGCAGGGTGTTATAAAACCAACATAAGTTTAAGTGAAATTATACCGCTAGTGAGGTGAATTTATAGTTCTCCTGACTGAATGGTCCCTTCTGGTGTTACACTCTGTGACTCTATAATTTACAGAAAAACACAATGAATGGCCAAATTGATACAACTGAAATACAATCAATGGAATAATTTGTTGTCTCACCAGTTGCTACAATTAGGAAGTTAAACGAAATTAAATGAGCAAGTTAAAGAAAATGATCCTTTTAAGGTTTTACAGCAAGGTTAATGGGAGACTTCATTCCCTTTAACTTGAGTAATTTAGCTCAGATTCTGATAAAAAGCAGAGGCTGTTACTTTGCCTTGATTTTAAAGTACAACTCTTAAAAAGATTCCCTGGTAGCTTCCCTTTTGGCTGCTTCTTTCTCCCATTAAACTTTGCTATTCAAAAAGATTGCATTATACTCGGTTTAACATATTTCCCTTACCACGTTAATACAATGCCTGTAACCTTCTCGCAATCTGGCACACAGAATGTTTTCTAAAAATCTAGATTTATAGCAGCTTTAGAACACTGATTTAACCTACAGATCTTTTGCAGTTTCAACAACAGACTTAAGGGTTTAGTATCTACTTTAGGGGTACAATGAGTAACACACAAAGATGCACAATCACACACACATTAGTGGGCATTGGAGCAATTTAAGCATCCTCAAGTTGCTCTTCCAAAGGATTTTCGTTCCTTCTCAGAGTCTTTAGTTCACATGATTGATCTTAGCTTAGATCTAAATTGATATCTACAGATATCTTCCTTGGTGCCAAGATGTAGCTTGAGCTCTTTCATATGTGGTGGGGTTTGATCTTTACTCTCTCTGTGTTGCACCTCAGGCTTAACTAAGATGGTGGTTGGTGTTCTTAATTTCTCCTTCTCTGGGTGGCCAATTCAGAGCATGGATCAGGATACAAATGTTCCTTACAAGGGAAAAGCCCTGTGTTATGTACAGAAAACAATTTAAATGACACTGATATCCAGAAAAAAATACAAAATGTGCTTAAAAATCTCAAAATGGAAACAGAACATTTAAAAAGGAGCACACAGGAAAAGGCCATGCTGATACACCTTTCTGAGAAAGCAATTTTCCTGACACAAATACAGTAAGCTAAGTATTTGCACACAGCTACAGTAGCAAGTCTGATGATCGTAACCACAGTTGTGCTTTGATGGTTAATGTGAATCAAAGATGCTCTAAAGATGGGCTGTCAGTTGCTGATATTTGCAAGAAAAGCAAATAGCTACTTGGAAAAGATGTTTTTGGAGAGAACATCACCCAGCTACAATCCTTTTGGAGGTAACAAACCTTTTTCCATGCCTTTGTTAAATAGGGAGAAACCCCTCTTATGCAAACCTTTCTATCAAATGTTTGAGTTTTGAATATGAAATTTTAGTAAATACTATTAGAAGGGTAAAAGCTGTGCTCAAAGAAAGAGAGCTATAATATCAGTAAAAATATTAAATTATACAAGGAACAGAAATGGAAGAAAGAAGGGCTGGGTGCTAGGAGAGATGCCAACCTAGTCTGAGCATAATTACATATTTAATAAGATTTAAAGCAAGTTGGAACCTATTGTGCACAGTGCCTTATGGCAGTTTGCATTGCATCATCTGCTCTCACTAAGCCACTTTTAATGCTCCATTTTTTCTCATAAAGAAAAGAAGGGAGATATTTGGTGGACACAAAAATATAGGTATGCTTCCTATTCTAAGGAGTGTGAAAAGCACATATAAAAGGCTCTGTTCACTTGAAGAGTTGTGGTGGGTGAAAGGGATGCATATATATATATATGTAAGTATTTCACCTATGAGTTATGCCTCACCTTGTATCCTCAAAATTTTAGCAGCCTGAATTTTTCAGAGGCTTTGTGAAATCTCGAAAAGCCCTCTTTGTGCAAAATCTCAAAAGACTGTGCCATTGTAGTGTTTTAAGTGTAGACAAGTCCTTTGTTTTGGATGCTCGTCTTGCAACATCTTGGGCCTGATTTTCCGTAGTTGAGCAGCCCGAATGCCAGTTGAGCCAGATAGAGCAGTAGGCATTGCACTTCAGTACATTAAAGCACTTCCATGTGACACTACCTACAATGACAAGGGCTTCTCCCATCAGTATAAGTAATCCACCTCCCCAAAAGGCAATAGGTAAAATCTGCACCCCGAGAGACATAAATGCACCGACCTATCCCGAGTGTAGACAGCGCTAGATCAATGGAAGAATTTTTCCATTGACCTAGCTACCACCTCGAGGAGAGGTAGATTACCTATAGCTGTGGAAGAAGCCATCCCATCAGCATGGGAAGTGTCTACCCTGAAACACTACAGCAGCACAGCTGCAGCCCTCCTGCTGTAGCGTTTTAAGTTAAGACATATGCCTAAACTCAGACAAAGCTGTGAAGAGAGGTGACTAATTGATTTGTCTGGGAGACAGTCACCAGACAGTCACCAGACTCCAATTCTAATCCTGGTGCTGACACAATGCAGCAGATCCTCAGATAATTTACACCATCTTTCTCCATTGACTTCAGTGGAGCTGTGACAATTTATACCAGCAGAGAATCTGCGCCTGAGTTTGTGATCTTGGGCATGTTAATTAATCTCTTTGAACCTTCATTTTACAGCAGGAAAATGGGGAATTTGAATAATTACCTACTTCATAATTAAATATTAGCAGAGCATTAAAAGAAGAGGGAATAAAACTCAAGATTTTGTGGCTCCTAGTTCTCTGTTTAATCCATAAGCCTCAGTGGTATTGGAAGGGGCTCTTTTTCATCCATATCCTTCTGAGTGGGAATTAGAGAAAAAAAATGACTGTTTTCTTTTTCAGACATACTTCTATGAAACAGTATTTCACCCAACTTTGTTCCTTTCAAATTGGTTCAATTCGTGGAAGTTTTGCAAACTAGAAAGCAGGTGAACTACATTTGAAAAGCTGTCATGATAAATGTTCTGCCCAGCTGTAGTTACAACATAGCAAAGCTCAGAGTGAAGGAATCCTGAGCCCCAACACACATTATAGGGTCGCTGTGCTGGTTACTGTTGGGAACAGGAGTGGAATATGAGTTGTGCACTCCTACTCCCCCTCTGTGTTGGTTTTGGGCCAGATAAATTCCTTCTGTGAGAATCATGTCACTAACACTCTCATTTTTATGGACTTCAGCACAAACCTGCTTGTCTTGTTTATAAGATTTATCCCATTAAATAGAACTACAGGCATGAGCAAAGCAAGCAGAGTTCAGCCATCAAAGTTGCCTTTAAAGAGGCCTATCATGGCTTTCTCGTTTGTTGTGCCCATGTTGCTGTACAGGATTTCACTGAGAGACAGCATAGTCCAGTGCGTGTAGCACTGTGCTTAGAGTCAGGAAACTTGGATTCTCATCCCAGCTGTACAATTACCTTTATGAATGGCCTTGGGCAAGACACTTAACCTCTGACTCTCAATTTCCCCATTTGTAAAATGAAATAATGCTGATTATCCTCTGTGGGAAAGCAGTTGGCAGTGTTCCACTAATTAGTAGCTAGTGCCTTGGGAATGCATTCCTTCCGCTACTTTCTGACCCTATTGTTCCTGCATGAAGATCTTTTATATCTGTGTATTCACCTACATCTATCCTGAGCTCTGTGTGCTTTTTACCAAACATTAAAGCATAATCCAAATATCAAAGCCAACATCGGATATTTCCAGAGCTGACATTAACCTCCCAACCAATACTGAAAAACTAAAGATACTCAACTCTCTCACCTCTAGCTCTCCAAAAGCCAAAGAGAAGAAATAGGATTTTCATTGTGCCATTCAAGTGAACGGACTTGGGTTATTTTATCCAAGGGCCTCCACTAATTACAACTTCAGCAGTATCACATGCAGATACATACATATGTCACCACAGATTTTATCACACAACATACACTTCTAAGAATTTTGAACTTATCTCCCCCATGGTCAGATTTTTCATGGTGCTTTTGTTGCCTAGTTCTCCAAAAGATGAACAACCTAAAAGATCAAACTGTCTGTCCCCTTTGAAACATTGTTTATTTTGCAAACATACAGAATTCCTTAATTTTAAAAGTTTGCTTTTAAAACAGCCTTCTTCACCAATCACAGTTCATAGTTAAAAAACAAAATTGTTTAAAAAATGTTTACCTTCTTGTCTGCTTCTTGTCTTCTTGTCTGCTGAGTATGTGAGCTCCGAGCAGTTTTCTGTGGCTGCTAGAATATAAAAGTCTCTGCCACTCCCCCTGCATAATATTCCACCCACTTGCTGCAGTGGTGGTGAAATCATTATAATTTAGTCATGTCAAAGACCCATCATCTTGTAGTTTCTTGCAGCATTTTGGAGGAAGATAGTGTCCAACTCTCTGCAACGAGAGTTTTATTTTGACTATTTTCCCTGACAAGTCTAACAGTCTATATCTGTTGCCAACATCTCCTGATTACAAAACCAAGATTCTCTTCACATTGAAACTCAGGATCCAGACATGCAATGAGCTTGGTGAAGGGGGATCCCTCGGGAGCACCCCTTTGAAGTCAAGGGGGCTCTGCATGTGCACAGAAATCTGTCCAGGGAGAGCTCATTTCAGGGTTGAGGCCTGAGGGTGGTATTATCTTCAGACTCCTTGCTTGGAATTCAGTCTAATTGCAGTAATAGAGGAAAGAATTGAGATGTGTTACTTTTCCATTGTCTAAGGCCCTCTCTCTTTCTATTTTATTTTATTTGAAGATAATACAGAAAGCTAGTTTTCATTTGTATTTAAAGATTTTAATCAATAAGAGAAAATTGCCTCCTTGAACAATAAAAAATAATCCAAAGTCAGGACAGCTTTTAAATCTTAGTTACAAGTAAAAATAGATCAGGAGTGACAGCTGGAGTATGTTTCTAAAAGCTGGACGTTTTTTCTGAGTTGTAGCTCCCCCTGCAACAAAACCTGATTAAAATCCACCTTCTCCCTGACTCCAGTAGCAACATTAGAAAAGGGAAAGAAAAATCTGATGGATACCAATGACAGCTCTTCTGCATACTTCTGCTGACTACCGTCTTATCTACGGCTATCCCAGCGAGTGAGAACATTGTACATTCCACCACTCAAGAACAGCCAACTCTGTAGTGGAACATGGCAGGTAATTAGCCAAGACTGACTTTAAGGGCATCCAATTTATAAGGCCCCCTCCACATGGTCACATGGGCCAGCACAGTCCTCTGAGATTCTGGACATATTAGTGCAGCTAGTTTCTCCTCAGCAGAGCCACAAACCCATCCTGCAGCTACAGAAGGTTTGATGAAGCTCACTCGAGAAGCAGTTCAGCTATCAAGCACCCAGCACAGGCAACTGGACTTCCAAGATTTACTGATGTGGGGGCCAACAATGGAGCAACAGGCAACGGCTGGTGGAAGGGCAAACATTACCTTTCCCATGGCTTTCTAGAAGCCCATCTCTAGAAGGAAACTGCCAGAATTTCAAACCTGAGCAATCACTATCTTTGCTGCTGTTATCGTGTAGGTCTGCAGGCAGGCGAAGGAAGGGAAGGAGTTTCTGGGGAATGTCATGAGAGGATTGTTTGGGGAGGACCTGGGAAAATGTGTGTAGACTTTATGGGGAGAGATGGCAGCTGTTGTGGGAAAAGGATAAAGGCCGAAGGATAGCAAGGCGGTATTGAGAGGGAAAAGAAGTTTCAGAGTAGAGGATTCAGACAAAACAGGGTTAGAGAATTGGGAGAGCTGAGGGGATGTGTTTAAGAAGCAGTGGATAGATTAATGGACAAAATAGGGTTAGTATGAGGGCCAGGGAGGAAATGTGGACTATGAAGAAAAAGGGAAAGAGATGGGGGAATGTTGGGAATGTAATGAGGAAAGGGAAAAACTGATGGGGGGGACAA
The DNA here is from genome assembly GCF_016161935.1 of Mauremys reevesii. Lineage (NCBI taxonomy): Eukaryota > Metazoa > Chordata > Testudines > Geoemydidae > Mauremys > Mauremys reevesii. The sequence goes on along the minus strand of NC_052624.1, from coordinate 168,169,955 downwards.
GGGGAAAAGGTATAGGAGACTCAATGGCAGAAGGAATTAGGTGGAAAGAATGGGCAGTGAAAGAGGCCCAAAGGAGAAAGAAAGATGTGTGTGGGGTGAGAAAAAGGAAAGAGGAATAGGGGAAGACTCAAAGTAAAATAGTATAAGAGGACAAAATTGAGAAATATAGCAAGAAAAATGAGAATGGCCATGAAATAAGAAAAATGTTATGTAAAAGGACAGAAAGAAGAAACCAAAGAAATCGGGAAGGGAAAAGGAAAAACAAGAACACAAACTTTTCTCTTTTAATTACATTTTGCATGTGTTGTGAATCCTTTTTGTTGATGGGCAGTGGAGAATCAGGAGCCCAGAAACCAGAGTATCATGGCCATGAAAGCAGGGAAATAAAAAAGTTTGTGCAATCAATAGGGGAGCAGGTGGAGGAGAGTCTAGCTTTGCATTATTAATTTTGGACTGTTTTTGGATATCCCTTAAACATTGCCCCGTAAAGCCAGCCTTGGGCTTCAGAGAAAGAAGGAAAAGCTGAGTACAAGGAGAGTTGCAAACTTTTCACAATGAGCATAATTGCACATTTCATAAAACATGAAATGAGTTCTGGAACCTATGATGTATAATTCCTCAAAGCAGGGTGTGTCACATCATTTTTCAGTCATATGCTGCTAATCTTCTTAATAGAAGGAAGAAATGGATGCAACTCTATACAACAGCTTTTCCAAATTAATTTGCAGAATTTAGGGAGGAAGACTGGAACTACACAGTTTAGAAATGTGGCCTGGACACAGTGAGTGACATCCTGACTCTACTGAGGTCAATGTGGGTTTTGCCGTTGACTTAATGGGGCCAGGATTTCACCTCGGAGATAAAACTCCAACAGGTTGATATTACTGTATCACCAAAAAGACCCAGTCAGAGACCTGTTGTGTTAGGTGCCAAACACACACAGTCCCTGCTCTAAGGAGCTTACAACCTACTGAACAACATCAGGACCTGAGCAAACTTTCTGCTGGAACACAGGCCTTCCTGTCAGATTCCGGTCAGTGAGCAGCAGCTGGTAACGCTTACAAGCAGGGGCAGCTCTAGGTATTTTGCCGCCCCAAGCATGGCAGGCAGGCTGCCTTCGGTGGCAGCCTGCAGGAGGTCTGCCGAAGCCGCGGACCCTCCGCAGGCATGCCGCCAAAGGCAGCCTGCCTGCCGCCCTCGCAGCGACCGGCAGAGCACCCCCGCAGCTTGCCGCCCCCAGCATGTGCTTGGCGTGCTGGTGCCTGGAGCCGCCCCTGCTTACAAGAGGGAGTCTTGCTCACTTGGGACTTGATTTAAAGCCCATTCAATAGGAGGCTTTATCTCTGACTTCCAAATGCTCACTCCCTGGCAGAGCAAATACAATGATGGTGGTGGTTTGTTTGTTTGTTTCTCTTCTTGTCAGCCTCACATAGTCACCAGCCAGTTGTGTTCTTCCCCTCTTGTGCAGCATCACCAGGAATAAAAACTCTGCAGATCCAGTTCTGCCTTCAATAAGTCTGAGTGCAGCTCCATTGCCATGAATATCTTTGTTTGCATATGGGTGTAGCCAGTGATGAGCTGCCAAAATATTAACAACCGGTTCCCTCCTCCTCACCTCACGAGGGGGTCGTGCCCCCGCAGGGGGTCGTGCCCCATCCAACCCATGTTTTTTGACACCCCCCCGGGACCCCTGACCCATCCCCCTCCCTTCCCTGTCCCCTAACTGCCCTTTGCAGCCCCATCCAACCCCTCCTCTCATTCTTGATGGCCCCCCGGGACCCCTGCCCCATCCAACCACCCCTTCTCTCTGTCCCTGAGTGCCCCCACCACCTCATCCAACCCCTGCTCCTTCCTGACTGCTCCCCGGGACCCTTGCACCCATTCAATCCCCCTGTTCCCTGCCCTCTGACCGCCCTGACCTCTATCCACCCCTCCACAACCCACCGAACACCCCCTTCCTGCTCCCTGCCCCCTTACCACACTGCCTGGGGCCGGGACCAGGTCCGCTCCACCGGCACCTCAACCGGAGCCTTGGGGCCCAACTCCCCGGGTCGGGCCGGCACCGGGGCCGGAGCCGCAGGGCCCGACTCCCCGGGCCAGGCCGGCACCAGGGCTGCGGAGCCCGACTCCCTGGGCCAGGCCGGGCCGGCACCAGGGCCAGAGCCGCGGAGCCCGACTCCCCGGGCCGGGCCGGCTCTGGGGCCGGGGCTGGAGCCGCGGGTCCCGAGCTGGGCCGGGTCCGAGCAGTGCAGCCGGGACCAGCCCGAGCCGAGGGTGCTTGGCTGGGACCGGGCTGGGGCGCTCCGCCGGGGCCAAGGGGAGCCGTCCCGCCCCACACACACACACGGCTTACCTTCCTGCTGCTTTTTTCAGGCTTCCCGCGAACATTTGATTCGCAGGAAGCAGGGGAAGGGGAGGAGAAGGAGGGCAGAGCATTCAGGGGAGAGGGGGAGGTGAGCTGGGGCCAGGGGCCGGGTGGACAGCTGCCCGAGCCTTTGTTAAATTTAAAAGCTTTTTAGAACCGGTTGTCCTGGAACAACCGGTTCTAAAAAGGCTTCTAAATTTAACAACCGGTTCTTGCGAACTGGTGCGAACCGACTGGAGCTCACCACTGGGTGTACCTGGGGGCATCATTCAGCAGAATCTCTATTATTGGGTGTGGTGTACAAGACGAAAAGAACTCCGCATGGCTCTTGGATCTTGGGGTGAGTTTGCAGGGCTGGCAGCTAGTGAAAACAATAATCTCTTTGTTTGCAAACTGAGAAAATCAGATGTGGTAATCAGTGAGCCACTGGATATGGAACTGAGAGGTCACTTGAAGTCACTTTTTAGGGGAGAATCAAATTTAAGAGTGGGCTGGAGAACATAGAACAGGATCCATGAAGCATCTTCCTGTATCATCACAGGTTCCCTCCCTCCACTCCTGGGGTCTCCAGAGTTCCCTGGGAACTGGAGAGTAAAGCAGGTAGATGCTGGGAGAAGTTGGGGGATGAGGAGGAGCAAAGAAATTCAGAGCAGGGAGACACAAGCTCTTACTTAGTTTGTAAACTCTTTGGGTCCGGACCATGTTTTTGTTCTGTGTTTGTGCACCTAGCACAATGGGACGCTGGTCCGTGACTAAGGCTCCTAGGTGCTATGGTGATACAAATAATAGTATTAGTAATAGCAACCTGTGAGAAGACCCTCAGGGAGAATTTGAGAAGGAGGAAAAAGGAGGGAAAGAGAGAAACAGCAAAAAGATGGGAGGAAAACAACATGGAGCAGGGAAACAGACAGAAACAGAAGCAGCAAAGGAAAGGAGAAGACAGTATGATTCCACAGGGTGACCCCAAAAAGTGGAGGTAAATATGAAAGCAGAGGAATGAGAAGAAAGCATATGCTGCTTTTCAAAAGAAGTAGGCTGTAAACTTCTTAAAGCTCTTAGGAAAAATCCTTGGTGCAAAAATAACACAACTTAGGCAGTAGGGTCATCAGGACCAAAAAAACAAAAAAAGCTGGATGGTTGATATCACTATGGGGCAGAGTTACAACTGATCTTAACTGTGGTTCTTTTGAGTTTAACCTTCACTCTGAATAATCTAGCAGTTGCTTTTTTATTAATGATAATGGCAATGTTCTGCTAAGCCTTTTCTTACCATTGCACTGCCTATATTTACATTGTACTCCAGCCTAGCATGCATCTTTGTCTTGGAATACATCCTGTGCTGGTTATCTGACTCCTTGCTTACACAAATTATGTCTAAGCAGGGTCTGAATGAGCTCTCCCCTGACATCTAGTGATGAGCTGGGGAAAAAGACTTTAGGAACCAACCTTGTTTGCATAGACATGCCTACTCTGCCTAGGTGCTCAGCATCATGGAGCAGATTTGCCCAAATGATCACTTTTGACTGGTGTTGGATTGCAAGTCACTTTGGTGTTGAGTGCAGGAGTGATGAAAGGTTGTTGTCCTTGGTATGTGAGTTGGGGGCAGAAGGCTGTGCTTGGCCTGACCTGGTTGAAGGGTTCACCCTCAACTGAACTCCACTTGCTAAGCAGGGGATAGGGAGGCCAAATCCCAGTAAAAGGGAGAGAGGTATGGGGACAAGTTTTTGTAGTTGGTGGTGTGGCCTCTGCTGAAATCAGAGAGCTGTGTTAGGTGGTGGGACTTCAAGAACCTCCAGAGGTTGTAGTAGGGAGGCTGGTGGTAGTGGAGAAACTGATGGCTCCGCAGCCAACAGCAGTGGGGTGAACAGCAGAACAGTGACAGAGGAAACAATGATGCAGTAGTGAATGGCAGCATGGCGGTCAGTGACGCGATGTGAATGATGGCAAGGAAGCAGCAGCTGCGGCATTGCTTGATGCCTTCCCTCCTGTTTGGGCAGGAGGTGAACTCACATAAATGCACCTCTAAACTCTGAGTCATCGCTGACCAAGGGCCACAACTGTGAGTGGGGTGCATGGAGGGAGAGGGGAACGGCGTGATAAAAGAACATTAGTTTGTCGGACATTCACACTGCACTGTGAGAAACTAAGGCAAAGGACATTGCCCAGCCTATTCTGGGATGGGAGTTTTGCTTATTGTTATATGCTTGTGGCATTTTCTCAAATTAATGCTGGGTTCCTTTCCCTTTCTCATTAAAAGTTTTCTTTTCCATACACAGACTGCTCACGAGAGTGGAAGTGTGGCCTTTTAGAGGCACTCAGAGGTGGTGGATATTTTTCCCAGATTACTGGGTGGGGACTCAAGCCAGTTGTGTATTATGTTGTTAATAGGGACCTCTAGATATAGAACCCGACCTTCGTTGCTGCCAGCTCCACCTGGCAGAAGGGTTATATATACCAGCGGTTTTCAAACTGCGGGTCGCAACCCAGTACTGGGTCGTGGAACGTAAGGTACTGGGTTGTGGCGGTTCTGGTCAGTGCTGCCTGGCTAAGGCAGGCTAGTCCGCACTGTGCTCCAGAAGGGGCCAGCAGCAGGTCCAGCTCCCAGGCAGGGGGGCCACGGGGCTCCATGCATTGCCCCACCCCAAGCACCGGCTCCGCACTCCCATTGTCTGGGAACCTGTGGGTGAGAGCTGGAGCTGGACCTGCTGCTGGCCGCTTCCGGGGTGCAGTGCAGTCTGCAGTGCCAGGACAGCAGGAAGCCTGCCTTAGCACCCCTGCTGCACCGCTGATCGGGAGCTGCCCAAGGTAAACCCATGCCCCAACCCCATGTCCCAATCCCCTGCCCCAGCCCTGAGCCCCTCCCCAATCCAGAGCCGCTTCCTGCACCCCAAGCCTCTCATCCTCGGCCCCACTCCAGATCTCCCCCCCAGCCCAGAGCCCTGCACCCCAACCCCGTGCCCCAGCCCAGAGCCCCTCCCACACTCTGAACCCCTCATCCCCAGCTCTGTTGGGTCGCGGGCATCAACAATTTTCTTCCACTGGGTCTCCAGAAAAAAAGTTTGAAAACCACTGACATATACCACTAGTGTGGTGCAGCATAGTGTAAGAAAGGGAAATTGGTTGGGACTTCTCTGTCTCAGCTGGAGTACAGGCCCTTCCTAGACACTGCCAGACTATCCCTGAGAATGATGACTATTATCCCTGACTCATCAAGATGCTTCATTTTGCATGCCTAATGAGTTCCAGTTAGGCAAATAGTTTCAGAAAGTTTTCCTGGGGCAGAAAAACTGTTGTGCTAAGTAATTTCCTCTCTTTGTGCAAAATACTCTTTTCCACACGCTGGGCTGTTGTGCTACACTCGGGATTTTTAAGAATAAAGTGTAAAGAGTTTCCTTGTTTGGTAAGTGATGTTGCCTCTTTCCTGAGTTATGTGAAGGAATTATGTGGAGAGGCAGGATAGTTCAGTAAGTAGGGCACTAGTTTAGGGCTTGGGAAAGTGCTGCATTCCAGTTCCTGCTCTGCCACGGGCTTTATGAAGGGCCTTAGGTGAGTCACTTAGTTTCTGTGCCTCACTTTCCCCATCTGTAAAATGGGGATAATAGCACTTCCCCACCTCACAAGGGTGTTGTGAGCATAAATACTGTGAAGACTGTGAGGTATCAGACACTGTGGTAATGAGGTCTACATAGAGATTGAAGATGTATACAATGAAACAGTGCTTGGTATCAGTGGGCAAACCAATCAGTTCCATGGACTTGCAGTAGATGAGATTCATCACAATTCCATCTTCAGCTGTGTCCTTTGGCACTCCACTGTGTCTCCAAGGACATCACACCACCTATTGAATCAGCAACAGCACTTTCTGCAATACCTGCCAGAAGTGTTCCTTATGAGATTTCCCATCAAATACTGTCCAGGCCCAATCCTAGTTAGGTGGTGAGGTCAGATAATAGCTCACAGTGGGGTGGCATTAGGTCTGAGAAGCCTTGATTTCTAATTGTAATGGGAGGAGCATGTGTGTGACGTTCTATTTCTAATTCAAACAGCAAGCAAGTTGCAGCAAGTGAATATTTAGATATATAGGCTCCTAACTTCCACAGATGTCAATGGAAGTTAGGAGCTTAAATCACTTTGTGGAACTGGGCCTTACTCACCAAATAGAATATTTTCACACTCTGTTATTCTGAAACTGGCAGGAGGCATGAAGAGAGGAATTTGGAAAACCATAGTTGTAGCCAAAATAATTATTGATCGGGGTTTACTGGTCACAAGATCACTTCACCAAAAGGATTAGCCAGTTAGAGTATGTCTACACTGCAATTAGACACCACCACTGGCTCGTGCCAGCTCACTTGGGCTCTCGAGACTCAGGTTGCGGGGCTTTTTGATTGCAGTGTAAATGTTCAGGCTTTGGTGGCAGCCCAAGTTCAGGGACCCTCCCTTTTCACAGGATGCTAGAACTGCAGGGGTTTTATTGCAGTGTAGTCATACCCTTAGTTGTTCCTCACTTTATTGCACAGTGTTAGCTGATTGTCATTGAGAACATCCATTCAGAAGGAGAGAGATATTTGCAGGCTGCTGGGAAGTGAACTGTTTCCCTTTCAGTAGGCCCAGACAAGGATTCTACTAAATGTTTGCCATCCCTCATTTTCCAGTGTGATGGCTATGTATTATGGTAGCATCTACAAGCCCTATATCGTCTTTAGATACACTTAGCAACATAAGTAGGGTTATTGCCACCATTTTAGAAATGCAGAAACTGAAGCACGGGATTTACGTGGCTTGCCCATGGTTACACACAGTCTGTGGTATAGCTGTGAATAAAACCCAGAATTCCTGTCTTCAAACCAGCTCTCTAACCACTAGACCCAGGGCTTTCCCCTGTGTTGCAGAAGTATTGTTTTTGGAAGGTAGATGCCTATATTTTCTGAGGCCATGGCTACACTAGAGAGCTTACAATGGCACAGCTGTACCTATGCACTGCTATAAGCTCTGTAGTGGAGCTGCTATAAGCCGACGGGAGAGAGATCTCCCGTTACCCCCAATGAGCAGCAGTAGCTAAGTCGGTGGGAGAAGCTCTCCCTCCAACATAGCACTGCCCAGACTGGAGCTTAGGTTAGTGTAACTTATTCACTATTGTAGCTTATTCACACCCCTGGGCAACATAAGTGGTAGTGTAGACATAGCCTGAGTCACATGCATTCCCACTGAGAGGGGCTTTGGAAATCCCCTTTGGCTTTGTTTTCAGTTCAGGAGTACCAAAAGAAGTCTCTTGCTTGTAATGTTCACATCTGTTTGGACTTACTGCAGATTTTGAACCATTAGTGTTGTACATTTGACAGTGAAATGCTGATATATTGGTTCCCAGGGTGATCCAGAAATATTAGGTCTGTTATCTTGGCTCATAGGCTGAGGTGAATTTTCAGAAGCCCACAATCTATCAGAAGACAAGGATCAATTGCACCATACTGACTTTGGAGGCAGGGCCGGCTCCAGGCACCAACATCCCAAGCATGTGCTTGGGGCGGCACTTCTCAAGGGGCGGCACTTCAGCTTTTTATTTTTTTCTCATCAGCGGCGGCACTCTGGCTTTTGTTCTGTTTTTTTTGTTTGTTTGCGGGGGGGGTTGTTTTTTTTTTTTTGCTTGGGGCAGCAAAAAACCAAGAGCCAGCTCTGTTTGGAGGCTTTGCAGGCATTTTGCTGAAAACTCACTCCTAGAAAAATGCAGACCTCCAAATAAAGCTCCAGTTTACGTTTGATGTGAACATCTGGAAGAGATGCACTATTTAACCAACCATTTTAATTGTATATCTCTCCCCATTAGTCATCCATTCATCACATAACCTTCTTTAGCGCAATATCTTAAAAAACTCATTCAATATTTGGAGATGCAGTAACCACTTTTCTCATCTGCTGTTTTGACCACACAACAATTTTTTTAACAAAAAAATATATCCAAAGTGTGTCTAGATCCTATCTGTCTGTAATATCGATAGTACAGGATTAAAGGGTGGGCATGAATATAACAGAAACCAATTTTTGGCCTTTGAACCAGTTTAAAAGTAGACGACACACACTTCTTTTTATAATGCTTTATTTTGAATGGTATAAGGTAAACCAATACTGAACACATGCAGCAGGAAGACCTTAGCCAGAAATTAAACCTACTTACAGTGCTGTTATGTTTCTCTTGAAGACCCTGTTCATGAAAAAATATCATTTTTGTCCATTCTTGCATCAGGAATTAAATATATTAATCCATGTTAATGTCTGGATTTCCTTTTTACACATCACATTCACTGCGGGGATCGTCTTTAACGACTACTCTGAAGTCAGAAATGATAGGGCAACACAAGCCTGAGACGTGTGGCAGTTCTCACTCCATAGCAAATGTTTGGTACATTCAGTATTTCCAGTTTTCATTTTCAGAATATACACAACCTAGGCTCTTCATAGCTGGAACTGCCATTGAGCAGTAGCGTAGTCAAGGGTGAACTGAGTTTACCCACTTCTCATTTGGGGAATATAGAGTTCAGTCTAGGTTAATTTACCCACTTCTTTTTTTATCATTACATCACTGCCACTTAGCTAACTTACACTGCTAACTTGATTTCATCATTTAAGGGGCATCATTAGGGAATTTCCAAGCTACTGGGGCCAGATCCTACGCTAGTGTAAATTAACATAGCTCCACTGAGGTTGCCAGCTGAGGATCTGGCGCTTACAGTAACAACTGTAAGTATTATCACGAATTATTTTATTATCTAGTGCATTTCTTCCCTAGATATCGCTGCAGTTTATGAAGGTGAATAAGAATTGTTAACTCCATATTACAGATGGCAGCCCCAGTCCTCCAATAGACTGTGTAGACACACTGCCCAAACCGAATGGAGTCTCACTGAAGCCAGTAACATTCCACTGAAGCGCAGCACTGTGTCTGCACAGTCAACCGAAGGATCAGAGCTATAATTCCAAATGTCAAAATACTTTTTTTTTTGAAGTAAGAATACACTTTGGAAAGATTCTAGACACAGCACAAGGTAAATTTATAGAAAACTTAGCTAGCTTTCATTATGAAATTCCAGATCCTTCAGCAATTCCAATTCACCTTCCTCCAGGAAAATGGACTTTGATTTAATTTCCTTTTAGAAAATGAAATGCATCAGAGAAACATGAATGTTTGTTTGTTGTTGGAGATGGGGTATTTCCTGATGAAACACATGACAGTTCCTGTGTGGTGCTAAATTCCTTATTCTAGGTGAGTGAAACAAAAGGAGTTAAATTGCATCATTTTATATGACTGCTGCATGTGAAAAGTATGTGGTGCTGCCTGTTTGATATATGAACATCTTAGATTACCTTTCAATGGTGTTACTCAGGATGCAAAGCTTTACAGAAATATGAATCACATATGGATTCTGCTTTTCTCAATAGATATGCCCTATTTAAGGAGAACAGAATCTGCCAGAAAGAATAATATTGCGAGTTTTGTTATGCCTAAACAAGAAGATAAATGGATGGTCCGCTTTAAATTCATCTTTGTGTTGCAGGATCCGATATCCTGGTACCTCTCTCAATTCAGCACCTTCTTCATTTACTTCCAGAGACACTCTATGGATAATCTGGGACAAAACCACACCCTTAGTCTCAGACATTTCAGAGAAGTCTGCTACATTCTCGTTAAAAATATTTGTCATCCCCAAGCTTTCCAGAACAGGCTTCAGATCATAATCCCCTTCCACCTTAAATTTGGGAAGAAACACGTTCACTTTGGTATTGGCCATCACGCTGGGATTGGTCCACTGTACTAACGTCTCAGGAGTGAGCGCCTGTTCCAGCTGAAATAATAAAGCAAGGGAGCATATTAATGGTCAATTTAAGGGCGAAAAAGACACTCCCCACTGTCCTCCTCTGTTTAAAAACCAAAGATAAGGGACTTAAACTTGCCCTTGATATATAGTAATTATCATGCCTAAGGGTAAATAGGGCTTTCAGTTCCATTGATATCACTCTGGTTTAACTCACTGGTGGTGTAGGTTTCTATAGTAACTCCATTGAATGAGTATAATCTGGTCCTTAGCACATTACAAGTACTGTGTGAGTAATCATCACAATAGCCCTCTGAGGTAGGTACCTCAAGGAAATTGGGAAGGACAGCTTAAGTGATTTGCCCAAGGCCACATAGCAAGTGAAAAAGCAAAGCTGATAAGAGGCCTTCGCTCACGTGATTCCCATGCCCACGAGCAATGGAATTACTAGCCTCTGTTTGCCAGAAGCTGGGAATGGGTGACAGGGGATGGATCACTTGATGATTACCTGTTCTGTTCATTCCCTCTGAAATGTGGCATTGGCCACTGTCAGAAGACAGGATACTGGGCTGGATGGACCTTTGGTCTGATCCAGTATGGCCATTCTTATGTTCTTGTGTTCATTTGAACTAGACAACAGACTCAAACTTCAAAATTCTGATCTGGATCTAGATTAGGGACAGTCCTGATATTTGGGGCTTTTTTTTATATGGGTCCTATTACCTTTCACCCCCTGTCCCAGTTTTTCTCACTTGCTATCTGGTCACCCTGATCTAGATCAGCTTTTGTCAGTGTTTGTTTCCAGATATTTTATTTGGCCCAAAGTCTGAGGGGTGTGCAGAGCAGGTGATTTCACTGGAATCCATCTCGAACTTGAATTAAAGGATGTCTCATGATCTGAATACAACTTCCATGTATAAATGATAGTACCCACAAAACTGCATGTGCTTATGCTAGTGCTAACACAATTAGGGCCAGATTCTGAGATCCTTACTCACAGTGAGTAGCACAGACGTAAGTGGGGTTCCTTGACCCTTAATGTCTAAACTGTGAACTGGCTGCGGTTCGCCACTCCAGGCCAATGGGGTCAGCACATCCCTCGGCCCGCACCACTTTCCGCAGCCCCCATTGGCCTGGAGTGGCAAACCGCGGCCAGTGGGAGCCGCGATCGGCCCAACCTGCGGACACAGCAGGTAAACAAACTGGCCCGGCCCTGCCACTAGTATATACCCTTTGACAAATGAGGGAGACTGAGACATGAAAAGTGAAGTGACTTGTTTTTTTACTTTTGAACAAGTTCAGGCCAGAGATGATAGGAGAACCCAATAATCATGACTGTAATGCCCAGACCCACAAATATAGTTAGGTTCTAACAACCCTCTATTTCAATAGCGAGACAGGGTGGGTGAGGTAATATCTTTTATTGGACCAACTTCTGTTGGTGAAAGAGACAAACTTTGAGAACTCTGAGTAAGTTCTAAAGCTTGTCTCTTTCACCAAAAGAAGTTGGTCTGATAAAAGCTATTATCTCACTCACCATGTCTCTCTAACATCCTGGGTCCAACATGGCTACAAATACACTGCAAATTTTAATTTCAGTGCAAGTTAGAAGCAAAAGTACCTTTGTGGATCTGGGCCTAAGTGCTTTGCTATAATCACCAGGCTACACGTACATTAACATGGAAACTAGATCTCTGGGCCAGATTTTTAAAGGTATTTAGATGCCTAAAGATGCAGTGAGGCACTTAGTGGGCTCTATAAAAGCACTTGGTCCTAGACACAGCACTCCAAGTGATTTCCTTTAGCTGAGGTGGCAATGCGATTTCACAAACACGACATCAGATGCAGAGAAGCAGAAGGAGACAATTAACTCCTAAGGAACCACTATCCTGTTCCCTTCTTAGTAACTTGAGAGTAATACAGAAAATATACCTTAGAGGCAGAATTATTGTAAATGGAATGCTTCCCTTGAAAACAACATTTAAACCTTGTCTATTTCTCTTACCTGTTCCAAGCCAGTGGTATCATCCTCAATCTCTTTTGGTAGCAGAATGAGCATGCTCATGTGCTTGTTGAGGCAAGGGAGCTCAAGGATTGCAGTTTTTAATTCCTTTACATAGCCCAGGCAAAACGTAGCTTCCAGGTTCATCATTTGCACTGGTTTTGTTTCAGTCTGTAAAACATACAGAGTACAACTTGGCAGCCCCTTTCTTTCACAAATGGGATGGAAGGAAGGAAAGTATGTGTGCTTGGATGAGAGTTGTACCTATGCATCATTTCTTTGGATTGGGGCATTTGTTTGCCTTCATATACAGTGAAACCTGTCTGGCCTCATTCCAGAATGACAAACATGGGTGGAAATGGCTTTTCTACTAATGGTGGATCAGGATTCTACTTAATACACTGGGGGACACTTTGGGGAGGTTTCTGAAGACAGGAGGTTGCCTCAGATTGGTGGCCTCTGGTAGCAGTTTCACTGTAAATTACAATGTATAACATCTAAAGGCCATTGCAATATCAGTGAGCCTAAAGCACTGAAGATATGCCAATGGCTGAGGCACAACATTATCAGCATGGGGTAGCAAAAAATTGGCAACACCTCTGCTATAAGCGGAAAGCAGTAAGAGTGCCCCTTTTTTTTTATAAAGAACCTTACATTTTCCACAAACTCCGGGGAGTCCAGTGGCACCATAAAGACTAACAGATTTATTTGGGCATGAGATTTCATGGGTAAAAAACCCACTTCTTCAGATGCATGGAAAAAGTGGGTTTTTTACCCATGAAAGCTTATGCCCAAATAAATCTGTTAGTCTTTAAGGTGCTACTGGACTCCTTGTTGTTTTTGTGGCTATAGATTAACATGGCTACCCATCTGATACTTATTTCCATAAACTGTTTTAGTACTAGTCCGAAAGGAACTTTTGGGGGTCCAATCATACAATACCGCCAAATGTTTCCTGTCATTAACATTTTGACTACTGTCAAACAAAACTATTAACTAATCCTGAGCTGGACCAACATATCATTGACCCAGTAAGAAAATAACAGTCCACATTACACAAGCCAAGGACATGCTATTTCACTAGATGACATAGTGAAATACTGTGGCCTGAAATGTTCCTTGTTTGTAGATGACCTTCAGATAGGCGCTCCAAAGCTCTAGCATGAAGATCTAGATCTAGCTTTGCACCACCTCCTGGCTGAACCCAGGCACTGTTGTCTGTGCTTTCCCTGGAAAACACCGGTTTAGCGTCTCCACTCCGATAAAATGGAAGTGTTGCTGATGAGCAGGGGGAAGCATTAGACTGAGGAATGGGCGGGAACTGTGAGTATGCCTTCTCTGGGAGGTGTGACTAGCCTTCGCCAGTGATGTTAGTCTCTGGGTTATGATGGAGTCGTTGATGTCTCTGGATCATCAGGAGTTAGTTGTAGTGTGTTGTACTTTTTTCTGTCTCTGTGTGGCCTACAGGCTGTGACCATTCCCTTTGACACAAATCCCACCACAGTGATCTACTGTTCTGTGACTTCTAGCAGGGCCGGCTCCAGACCCCAGCGCGCCAAGTGCGCGCTTGGGGCGGCATTTTCACAGCAGGGTGGCAGGCGGCTCCGGCGGGAGGTCCGCTGGTCCGCGGCTCCGGTGGACCTCCCGCAGGCATGACTGCGGAAGGTCCAATGGAGCCACCTGCCACCCTGCTGGCAAAATGCTTGGGGCGGCCGGATTCCTAGAGCCGCCCCTGCTTCTAGACTAGCTTTCCGCAATGTGAGCTACTTGAGGTTACTTCAAGGGTATCTGAAGTCTTCAGCTAGTGCAGTGATTTGTCTCGAGCGGGGGAGACATTCTGAGTGTATAACACCAATATTCTGTGCCCTGCACTGGCTACCTCTTTGGGTTAGGATGCAGTTTCTGGTATTTGTTACAATCTCTGGGGTGCAGTTACCTGTGAGATTGCACTTCTCCCTCACTCACATAAAGGCAGTTAATGGTCACTCTTTCTGTCAATGACACGCTAGTCATAGTGTAGTACAGTGGTTCTCAACCAGGGGTCTGGGGCCCCCTGGGGGGCGGCAAGCAGGTTTCAGGGGTCCTCCAAGCAGGGCCAGTGTTAGACTCACTGAGGTCCTGGGCATAAAGCCGTGCAGGGCTGAAGCCCGGGGCCCTGAGCCCTGCTACCTGGGGCTGAAGCCAAAGCCTGAGTAACTTAGCTTTGTGGGTCCCCAGGCAATTGCCCTGCTTGATACCTTCTAATGCCAGCCCTGGCTTTTATATGCAGAAAAAGAGTTGTTGGGGCACTGGTGGGATGTGGAGTTTTTATAGCATGTTGGGGGGGGCCTCAGAAAGAAAAAGATTGAGAACATGTGTAGTAAATGTCACAGCATAGAGAAAAATATATCTGGTAACTTTTCTTCAGATCATAGAAACCAATGAGGTGGGGTCTTTGAAAGGGTTATATAAAACCACCAACACATTAAAATGTTAACTGGTTTATGGCACCCAGGATACAAAACAACAAGTCTCAGCAGAGAGCTCCATGACAGTCTAGTAATACTGAAGATTTCTATTTCAATTCTTCCAAACATTTACTTACTTTGAAACAAGATAATTTAAATGCTTTTTTAAAACATACCTTGTTGATTTTAAAAGGACATTCTTTGATTTGTGCCTCTGGGAACTTCTTCATCCAGTTTGTTACAAAATAAGCTGTGTTAACCAGGAGGATCTTAGTCTGGTCATTTATACTCCCCTCATTCAAAATGTTCTCCATTTTACCTGTGCATGTTTTTTTTAAAAAAGCACATCATTAATAGAATACAGCAATATTGTTGTTCGAATAGGTGAATACTCTGCCCGGTTACAATACTAGGGTTGGCTAGATACTGTACTCATAGATGAGGAAATTTAATTCAAGAGGGAGACACCCTACTTGTGATTTTAGTATTTGTAGCCTAACTTTGGGAGGGGCGGACCTGAACTTCCAAATGATGCAAAATATTTATTTTGTATTTTATGTGGTGTTCGAATCCAGATGATTTTTCCTATATTGGGTATATTATATTAAAAACAATTCTTAAAAGCTATTGATCTTTCATTTTTAGTGAAATAGTTACAGATGGTTATTTTATTTTTATAATTGGTTACATTTTTACAAGGACTATTTTAAGGATTGTAGACCAAATTCATATTTGGTGTAACTGTCTTGGAAGTAATGGAGTTTAATTAATTTGATCCATTGTGGTCAGGGTAAATAGTAAATGCTATTATGAAAGAGCTGCAGCCATTCAGACACTAGATACAGAAAGGTAATGGCTAGAGAGCTGCAGGCTTCTATAGCAAGTTTCTGTGAGATACAGTTTGTAATTTTGGAAGCAAAAGGCAAATTTCAAAGCTAGTTGCTGCTAATTTCAGATTGAGATAGTATCAGACAAATGGGAAAAAGCAAGAAGTGCTGTTTCAGTTATAGCACGCTACCTAGTACTGCATGGTACGCTTTAAAGTCATAGAAAGGTATTTTTGTTGTTTTCCAGACACTCTAAAATTTTAGCAATGTCACAAAAGGAACTGGATTGACAGCATTCTAGACTCATAACTTCTCTTTATGCACAAACTTAGGCACAAAATAGGCAGTTCAAGCTACCTGCACAATCCCATCAGTCTGGAAGAATGAAAACCTGAATCATGTACATCTAATTTCATAGTCCTACCACTGGGGGCACTAGTGACCAAGAAATCCTGTGAGTGCTCAGTAAATACACAACGCTATCAAGCCCTGTGCTACTAAACTCAGCAGCAGGCTGGCAAGAGCTGGGAATGCAACCCTTCCCCTAAGGAATTCTGCATGCTCTGTCCTGGGACCCTTAGTCTCCTGCTCACTGATTCAAGTCTGGTATCCATTGGTGGTGTCCAAAACATCATTAACTTCTGACAGCTGTTTGGTGGCCTATTTGATATGAGTAAGTGATCTCAGTCCAATTATTACATAAAGACATATCCAGATAAGGAAACATCACCACCATTTGGCATCTTTATGTCAGCATTTAGGCCAAGGAATGAATGGCCTTTATGAAATTAATTGGGGAAAAACCCACAAAATTTGGAATCTGGGGAACATTTGCCATTAGCATATAACTTTAAAGCAGGTCAGATATTGGATTAAAATTATTAACATGGTCCTTTGAATGTTTGTTTAGGCCCGAATGTGAACCCCTTACATCAAAGAGCAAATATTCTCAAATTGACCCATTGAAGTCAAGTGTGTAACTACTCACCAGGATAAGGAAGGCTTTCACAATCTAGTCCTTAGTTCAGTTTCACTACTGCATCTTTTCTATGTCAGAATATGTTTAACATCATTAATTTTAAGGATCACACTAAAAAAGCATGTTCCCATTTCTTTCACTATATAATTATGTCTGAAACTGTTAACTAAAAATGTCACAAGGGAACAGAATTCACATTTCTCTTCAGAGACGATAAGTAGGGTCTCCTGGATTAAACTATACTTGCCATCGGTTAGCTCCGAAACAGATTTGTTGATCTGCTGCCTGGTTTCCTCTGTTTTTTCTTTGAAGTCTACTAGTTCCAGTTCAGATGGAAAGGGTCTCTTGGTGGCATTGATAAATTCCTGAAAGACACAAAGAATCAAATACATCCTGGGTGCAATCCCACTGATTTAATATTCCTACCACATGGGTTCATTTGACACAGAGAGATCCTGTGAATGTCATCAGCTCAGAGGTTCAACAGGAGTCAAGATTCAATTATGTTACATGAGGGAATAAATTGACCTATGGCCTTTAAAAAGTGCCTATCTTACCATAATTTGAGATGATAAAATGACACCACATTCATGGTCTTCCTGTTGCAAATGATTGGTAAAAACAGACTATTCACACAATCTACATCCTCAACATCCTGACAATATATTTGAAGAGTTTAATGGACGCTATTAGGTCGCCACTAAAATAAAGCTGAAAAACAGTTTACATAATCATAGCTTTGTTTTCACTGGATTTTAGCTTTCTGAAAAAAATCAGCTTTTGGGCTGAAATTTTCCATGCGTGAGCTCTGTCCAAAGGAGTGGTAGTGGTGGTGGGGGGGGGTTGTTTGTTTTGTTTTTAATTTTTTAAATCTCTTCAGCCATTTTTTAGTTCTGCGGGTTGAAAAAGCAAACAATCATTTTCCTTTCTTTTAATCACACTTGTTTTTTTTCCCCCCAAAAGTGAAAAAACAGCTGAGCTTCCAAACCTGACATACGTAATCATAGTGTGTGTGTGTGTGTGTGTGTGTATGTGTGTGTAAATTAGGGGCACATTTACACACCACCTTTGGACTCATGAGTTTAAGATCGGAAGAATTTGAGGTGACAAATCTTTAACCCAGCATAAATGCCTATTGTGCCTTAAAGCCTTTTTGCTGTAAAGATTTCAGGTAGTTTAAATATTTATGCAGCTGTAAGGAAGCCGACATTCTTATCCTGACATAAATGTTTAAGTTAGCAGAAAAGGTTCTTAACCATCTTAATCATATGAGGTTATTCTGAGAGTTGATGCTGCCTTAACGATTTTCCTTTTAAAAAAAATCTGCCACATTAAATGCAAATAAACCCTGTTAATGCAAAGTTAATTGCACAGCAGAAGTCTCCAAAAAATCAGGAAATGCCTAAGTTAAGGTTCCAGATGTAATGTTGATGTACCCGTATTGCATGTGGTAATTCAGCTCCTGTTTGTCTGGATAAACATGTGTAGCTTAATATGTAGCTATTCATCATAAAAGACTTAGCATAAAACCACACCGGATGTGCAATGCAAAAGTGTTAATGCTGCTACTAAAAACTTAACTTTTTCATTATTTTTTTTTGTTTTTAAACTTTTTTTAAGGTAAAATTACAATAACATTTTAACATTCTACATTGTACATTATTTAATTGATGGTGTTACTTATTTGACACAATGTTTTCATAACACATATTACTACTAAACAAATAGGGAGCAGATACAATAATACTTATATAGTACGCAGCTTATAGGCAATTTTATTTATTTTTTTACAATATTGTAATTCTATAATGCATGCCTATTTAAGATCATAACACTATAGCTCTTCCTGCTGACCCTAAAAATTGAATGGTCCTCAGTGTGGTGACCCTTTATAGGAGTCAGCAGGTGATACAGATCTGACAAAGTCTAATATACCCTCTAAAAAGTATATCACAAGAGACTTTTATTTAGCTTCCACTAACCACTCAATACTTTAAATTAAAACTTCAAGCCTGATATTAGGGAAAATAAATTGTAATTGGTGGAAGCTACAGAGTAATTATTTGGGGGAAGAGAACTTTTTTCTTTGGTCTTATTTTTCTTAATTTAAAGTGACACTAACTTGACATCAAGTTAGTTTCCAGATGTGAGTAAAAAATAGTTTCAGGTAACAGACTGCCTCTGGCTCCCCATTCTAATTATTGTGGTTTTACAATCACAAGGAAAATGACCCATAACAAAAAAGTGAAACTGACTCTATAGGGGAAACAGTGAAACTGACACTACACAGAATCCTATTAAATCAGGGGTTCTCAAACTGGGGGTCGGGCTGTCAGCCTCCACCCCAAACCCTGCTTTGCCTCCTGCATTTATAATGGTGTTAAATATGTAAAAGATGTTTTTAATTTATAAGGGGGGTCACACTCAGAGGCTTGCTATGTGAAAGGGGTCACCAGTACAAACGTTTGAGAGCCACTGTGTTAAATGTTCAGCCTGGAAAAACAGAGAAATAGATTTTAGCTAGCTATCTTTAGGTGATTACAGTCTCCTAGATCAGTGGTTCTCAACCAGGGGTCTGGGGCCCCCTGGGGGGCAGCGAGCAGGTTTCTGGGGGGTCCTCCAAGCAGGGCTGGTGTTAGATACATTGGGACCCAAGGCAGAAAGCTGAAGCCCCACCACATAGGGCTGAAGCCCAGGACCCTGAGACCTGCCACCTGGGGCTGAAGCTGAAGCCTGAGCAATGTAGCTTCACTGGGGCTCCTGTGCTGTGGGCCCCAGGCAATTGCCCTGCTTGCTACCCCCTAACGCCAGCCCTTGCTCTTATATGCATAAAACCATTGTTGTGGCACAGGTGGGCCATGGAGTTTTTATAGCATGTTGGGAGGGCCTCAGAAAGAAAAAGTTTGAGAATCCCTGTCCTAGGTAAAACAATTTCAGACAGTAACATTTTAAAGCGGATTAATACTGCTGCTATGTTGTGCAGGGTCTTCAAGGCACAGAAAAGTCATTTATGTTTGAAGGGAAAGGGAGACCCAGGGGAAGGGAAAAAAATTGATGTGAGCATATATTTAAAGACTATCATAATGACTGTGCACAAGGAGGCAGAGTTAAGGCAGCATGGGCAAGTTTCATTCTGGCATTTTGTAATTTCTGAGCACTTGACTTTGTAACTTTGTTTTTTCATTTCAGCAGTCCATGCTAATGTATAGCTAGACAGAAATTAGTAAACTACCATTATATCAATTTTAAGCAAGGGGGCTTACTTTCTAAAGTTACTAGAACAGCAAGGAAAGGGAGAGATTTTTGATTATTAGTAACTTATTTAGTGTCAACAGTAAGCTAGGCATTTTGATAAGTTGGCTTAATTTAAAAAATTTTTAGAAAGAAATGCAGTTTAAGTGGATAAAGACATTTTAATTCTGAGGCCAACACAGTAACATCCAAACAGAGACAAGCTATTATGTTAAAATAACCATAAGGCCTGTATAGCCAGTCAATACATTGGCCAAGCAGCCTATCAAATGTATTCCTTAACTACTTACCGTGGTAGGGTTCAGAGACTTTTCTACATAGAGCCGTTTGACCATTTTCAATGAAAAGAAAGAGCTGAGTTTGGAAACATCAGACGTTACTGTTTGAAACCCAAACAAAACATCTTTGACGTCTTCTAAATGGAGTGCCTGTTAATGAACATGTTAAGATATTATGCGTCTGTCTTGGCTTAAAATCCCTAGCTGTTCAGTAATAAATAGCACTAGTATGTGGCCACTATCATTGCTCCTTATATTTACAATGGTAACAAAGCTTCTTTCTCCCCTTGTAAGCCCTGTCTGCAAATCTCACATAAAGCTAAAGCCCTAAGCCTGCAACGTTATTTGTGGAAATAGTCCCACTGAAATCAATAGGACTACTCATGCAAGTGATGCTAATCACGTTTGTCTTTTCAGCATTGGGCTGTCACTGTGTCCACAAATTCCAATCCCTCCAAAAAAACTCTGAGTGACCTCTTGTAGCTTTAGAAAATATCATTCTTAGGATCAGGGCAGCTGAAACTTTTTAAAAATTTGAAGCAAATTACAGAAGCTTTACTGAATTATAACTTTAAGGTAAGGAAATATCAGTAGTTCAAACTTCTTATGCATTTACACCTCCCAAAGAATTAGTTAACAGGGAAGAGCAGTTTTTAAACAACACAGTGGTATATAAACTATTTGGGGGTGAAGGGGGAGCAGAAGCAGAATTGCTTAAAGAGTAATCAGATGCCAGCAGCTACAGTGACATGAAAAATACAGCTGACGATTGGGTAGCTAACTCAGAAATGCAAAGCCCAAGCATTCAAAAATCATGAGTCAGGTTCCAAAAGGTCATGAGATTTAAAAAAAAGTGTTGGATTCTTTTTAATTGTCTTCTGGTTTCTGAGCCTTTCAGGTACACTCCGGTCACATTTTTATGCTTTTCTCAGCAACTATTAGGGCTAGAAACTTTCTTTTTAATGTAAGCAGTGGGGCTTTTTACTAATCACCTTCCTCTAAGAGCCAGGGCTTTAAGAAAATCACCAAATATTACGAAAGTCACAATGAAATCCTGAGAATTGACTATACTGCTACCCCTTTAAATGTAAGTGCTGATTTTCACTTTTGGACAGTGGGAGGAGAATTTCTAGCAGTTTCAATTTGAAGATCGCCTTCTAAATGTAAACTAATCCATACCATTAAGTTTGTCACACTACTTTAAATAAAAAGCCCCGCCCAGCTCTCATCGACTCCCCACTGGTCATTACAGTATCTATTTCAAGTTCCTGAAATGAGGGACAGGGAACAGTAGGGTGTAATTGCCCCTTCCCCACATCATTCCTTCCCCTGTAGATGTAATCCATTCACTGCCAGTGTGCATACACTAAGTCCCCTGCCACCTTATTTATTCCCCTGCAAGCGTAACCCTTTAAGTGCCCCACCTCAGCAGGTATAAGAGAGCACACAAAATGATTGATTAAACATTCAAGGATGATTCCAGAAATTTGACTGGCTAATATATAGGGCATTATCTCTATAGAGATGTTGTGTAAATACCAGTGAGATGTGTATCCCCCACAGAAAAAAGAAAAGCTCCAAGCCTATGTCATCTTCTTTCCAGTTTGTCTTTGTAACCATAGCAAAATTATCTTGGTCAAGCCTCACCCATTAGCTCCTCATGAAGAGCCCCATGCCTCGATTGCTATCGTTTAAGCATGGGAAATATATCTGTATGGCAATTACAGCATACGTGAAGCAGTTAGTAAAGCTGCAACCCTGTTATTTATCCAGCAGTGGGAGACTCTTCAGCAGTTTGCACATAGCAATACTTCCAGAGCTATATCAGGGATTATTTTAGGGGACACTGGCACCTGGCAAGGAAGGCTCTACAGCACACTAGTTTGCCACATAGTAGCACCCAGGGTGGACACTGCTACAGGGCACTACCAGTATATCAAAGTGCACTACTACAGTGCACAACAGCAGTACATCAATGTGCATTACATACTTTTCAGTGCACTGTAGCTGTGTCCACATGGGCCATCACTGCTTGTTCTACTGCATTAAGCCTCTCTTGATTACTTTCAGGGGAAAGGGTGAATTTTATTGCCAAGGGAATTAAGTAATTTTACAGTAGAACCTCAGAGTTATGAACACCAGAGTACAAACTGACTGGTGAACCACACACCTCATCAGAAATGTGCAATCAGAGCAAAGCAGTAGGGACAAAAAAAGGGGAAAAAAGCAAATACTGTACAGTCCTGTGTTAAATGTAAACTACTAAAACAATAAAGGGAAAGTTTAAAAAAAAAAAGAAAAGATTTGACAAGGCCAGGAAACTGTTTCTGTGCTTGTTTCCTTTATATTAAGACAGTTAAAGGCATCATTTTTCTTCTGCATGGTAAAGTTTCAAAGCTGTATTAAGTCAATGTTCAGTTGTAAACTTTTGAAAGAACAGCCATAACGTTTTGTTCATTTATGAACATTTCAGAGTTATGAACAACCTCTGTTCCCAACGTGTTCGTAACTCTGAGATTCTACTATACCACTAATGGATTTTGGCAAAATTTGTTTTATGCATGTTTCCCTAGACATCCCTGCAACACACCATGCTGTTAAAACACCAGGCCTATCCTGAGTAGATATTGCCAATCATGCTGAGTAGTGCTGTAATGAAAAGCCATTCTCCAGAAAGTTCAGTGGTCTCAATTGTGCAGTAAACCACAGTGGAACCCTGGCACCCCTGGGGGAATTCTGCACCACTGCACATGCACAGAATTCATGTGCTGTGCAGAATTTTTTTTTTTTTTTACAGAAAATACATTCTGCTGGAAAGGTGATGCAGTTACTTCTTTTGCCCACCAGGGGCTGCCAGAATACAGCAACTGCTCCCAGATGCAAGCAGCCCCAGCTATGGATAGAGAAGAGAAAGATGTTGCCTTGCTCACAGCATCCTGTCCACGGGGCCAGGTCAGGAGGTACGGTATATATGGGGACAAACAGCATGGAGCTGCTGGGTGGGGGTGGTCACAGAATTGGGTTCAGAAGGGCTAGTTGGGGGGACAGACTGGGGTAGGGGCTGAATGGAAGTGGGGGTGCAGGGACACATGGGGATGCGGAGGGGATACAGGAATGCATGGGGATAGTGGATGGCTGAGTGGGGGTGAAGGGCCACATGGGTATGGGGAGAGCAGGTGCAGGGCCACATGAGGGGAGTGGGAGTTCCAGGCCACATGGGGATGGAGGGAGGGGTGGCTGAGTGGGGACACAGGGACAAATGGTGACAGGAGAGAGAGTCAAGGGATGCATGGGGACGGGGGATGGGGTTGGCTGACTGAGATACCGGACCACGTGGGAGGAGGGGATGCAGGGCCACATGGGGATGGGGGAGAGGGTGGCTGAGTGGGGGTTCAGGGACACATGGGAACAGAGGAGAGGGGGATAAAGGGATACATGGGGTGGGAGGAGAAGGGGTGGCTGAGTGAGGATGCAAGGACACATGGCGATGGATCAGGGATCGGCAACCTTTGGCTCGTGGCCCATCAGGGAAATCTGCTGGTGGACTGAGATGGTTTGTTTACCTGCAGCGTCTGCAGGTTCGGCTGATTGCAGCTCCCACTGGCCGTGGTTTGCCGTTCCAGGTCAATGGGGGCTGCAGGAAGTGGCGGCCAGCACATCCCTTGGCCCGTGCTGCTTCCCACAGCGCCCATTGGCCTGGAATGGAGAACCATGACCAATGGGAGCTGCAATTGGCCAAACCTTCAGATGCTGCAGGTAAACAAACCGTCTCAGTCTGCCAGTAGATTTCCCTGATGGGCTACGTGCCAAAGGTTGTCTATAATCGCCAGTTGCATATTTTTATACCTAAAAGTGAAGCTAGAGGCTCACCTTTATCATTTGGGTTGCGGTGTCACCTTTGGTAGCTTTATATGCCAGAGCCAGAGAAGTTGAAGTACACAGTGGAGCAAAAACAATATTGGCTGTTTTGTCCTTCTCACACAATTTTTTGAACATATCAACTGCAAAGGCAGTGTTTGCTAGACGCAGAGCATCAATAGCCATTTTCCTGAAACAGAAAAAAAATAAGACCAAGGTAATTAAAAAATCTACCACTTGCTCATGCTGTAAAGATTTCTGGGTTGCAACACTGATTTGTTCATCATAACACCAGCAGGAAGAGGTCAGATCAAATAAAACAGTGCATGTTGAGGCACAAAGGGCCAAATCTGTATTTAATCTGTTTTTGATGTATACAGTTAAACTACACAGATTTAAAAGGTACCTCTCCTGCGCTCTAGGTACCTCTGATACTGAAACACCCCTTTATTTGTTTCATTGACCTTCATGTCTCTTGGTTTACAATGAACTGTTCCATCAAAGCCTATGATGAATTTTTGTGCATGCTGATCTTCTAGAGCAGAAGTTCCCATTCCCAGATGGTGACTGGTGGCTCCCTTACTAGTGCTCAGCAAAGAGCAGGCTGGTCCTGTAGGCTGGGATTTTCAAAGAAGCCTAAATGAGGTAAGTTCATTTTGTATCCTTTTGAGACTAAATCCCTTTGAAATTCAATGGGAGTTAGGTACCAAACTCCCTTAGGTTCCTATGGAAATCCCAGCTATCATGCTGACTTATCATTTCCAACTGTTTACATTGCAATTACTTTCCTAAGATTTTTATATGTAAGCAATTACTGTCATTGCCACAGGGATGTTTAGGTGATCTGTGAAATCAGGAAGGGCTTGTCCATGAGACAATCTTTGTATTAAAATGTGGTCCTTGCTATGAAAGGGTTTGGGAACATTTTGATCTTGTAGACTGTCAAGTTATTGGGAACAGATTTGGGCCAAATTCAGCCCTCGTGTAAGGAGGTGTACCTCAGCTGTACTGTAGTCAATGAGCCAAATTTGAATAGTAAGATTTAAGCATTCCTCTGGATTTATAGAAGAATATGGCCCATTGGTTTAGTTAATTTGGGCCAGATCTGTCTGCAATACTATGAAGTATAGAAGACGGAAATGAGGAAAAACTCACCTTAACTGCTCCACAGTTTTTCTGTGAAGTAACACAGAAGGAGACAGAGAAACAGAAATTCTGAAACATTGACATTAATGGCAATTTTGCCATCGACTTCTGTGTGATTAGAATTGTACCCTGAGACCTTAACAAAAGTCACTTAGCTATGTGCTTGAGATGAACTAGGAAATACTTGTACTGTTTTGTATGAATACAGTGCATGTCTCTCTGTGGGTCGTTTGTTATGGGTTACTTGCTATAGAATTAGATCAAAAGGGAATGTTAAATGAATCAAGCAGGAAAGGCAATGCAAGGCCTAGATAAGATGCATCCCAACAAACACTCAAACACAATAGCCAGGTTTATAACTACTCCTCAGCCTCAACCCTGGGTGACACAGCACAGTGTTTAGTCAAGACTGAGGAGAAAGAGAGAGATGAAAGAGAATACTAAGACGTTACAGGACATCAAGCCGTGAAGCCCCCTTACCGGGTGTCAGAGCCCAGGCTCCAGCCCAAGGAGGAATTTCTACACTGCTATTTTTAACTCTGTAGCATAAGCCCAAGTCAGCTGACCTGAGCTCTGAAACTCTGCTGCATTCTCAAACATTTACTAAGCTATTTTACATCTCTGTCGTCATAACCGATCTCATTACAGTTGCCAACTTCCTAATCGCACAAAACCGAACACTCCTGCCCCGCCCTTCTCTGAGGCCTCACCTCTCATTCACTCCATTCCCCCCTCCTTCTATCGCTCGCTCTCTCCCATCCTCACTCACTTTCACCGGGTTGGGGAAAGAGCTTGGGGTGCGGGAGGTTGTGAGAGCTCCAGCTGGGGGTACAGGCTCTGGGGTGGGGCTGGGGGTGCAGGAGGGGTCTCTGGGCTGGAGTTGAGGGGTTCAGAATGAGGGAGGGGGCTCAGAGCTGGGGCAGTGGGTTGGGGTGCGGGAGGGTCTGAGGGCTCCAGCTGGGGGTGTGGGCTCTGGGGTGGGGCCGAGGATGAGGGGTTTGGGGTACAGGTGAGAACTCAGGGCTCAGGTAGGGGGTTGAGGTGCAAGAGGGGGTGCAGGGTGCAGGCTTTGAGAGCAAGTTTGGGTGCAGGGAGGGGGCTCAGGGCTGAGGCAGGGGTTGGGGTGCAGGCTCTGGGAAGGAGTTGGGGTGCTGGAGGGGGTTCTGACCTGGAGCAGGAGGTTGGGGTGCGGCCTCTGGCCGGGCAGCGCTTACCTCAGGAGGCTCCCGGTCAGCAGCTCAGCAGGGCTGAGGCAGGCTCCCTGCCTGCCCTGGCTCCACACGGCTCCTGGAAGTGGACGACATGTCCCTTCGGCCAGGGGCGGCTCTAGGTATTTTGCCGCCCCAAGCACTGCAGGCAGGCTGCCTTTGGCGGCTTGCCTGCGGGAGGTCCCCGGTCCCACAGATTCGGCGGCAGCCTGTGGGAGGTCTGCCAAAGCTGCGGGACCAGCGGACCCTCTGCAGGCATGGCGCCGAAGGCAACCTGCCTGCCGCCCTCGCAGCGACCGACAGAGCGCCCCCCTGGCTTGCCATCCCAGGCACGCACTTGGTGTGCTGGTGCCTGGAGCCGCCCCTGCCTTTGGCCCCTAGATGGAGGGGCCAGGGAGCTCTGCGCATTGCCTGTGCCCACAGGCACCATCCCCGTAGCTCCCATTGGCTGCAGTCCCGGTCAATAGGAGCTGCAGAGTCAGCGCTCAGGGCGGGGTCAGTGCATACTGCTCCCGTGGCCATCCCTGCGCCTGGGGGCCGCAGGGATACGCTGGCTGCTTCCAGGAGCCACACAGAGCCAGGGCAGACAGAGAGCCTGTCTTAGCCCCGCTGCGCCACCAACCAGACTTGTAACAGCCCAGTCAGCTGTGCTGACCAGAGCCACCAGGGCCCCTTTTCAACTGGGTGTTCTGATTGAAACCAGACACCTGGCAACCCTAATCCCAAGTAGCAGCAGAGTATGTTGGAACTGCAATAAGAACCACTAGCCATGTGCACAATGGACTGTCTGTAATCAGGTACCTGTTCAATATTGCATGTAGCACATTTTTTTTTGTGCACATTGTGAAAGAATTTGTACACACTTACCTTACCTCCATATACATAGTAAGTGCAAAGACTTCTGACTGTGTAAATTCTAACATGTGTGCACATGTGTAGGTGTGGTATGGGTGTGGTATGCATGCACATTGCTGTGTGTATGCAGAGAGATGCTGCATAGGGGACCCTTTGAAAATATGGCCCTTGCTGTTTAGTAGAGACTTCTAAAATAAACAATAGTATTTGTAAATTTTATGGGAATACATATGTGTGCATATTAGTGTCTCCTGTACACTAGAATTAACTTGTCTTCTTAATAGTCAAGGTTTTTTTTATTAGAGAGGGCCTTTTATAAGAAAAATAGCTTTGATTTCTTTTTAATTAACTTCGGTATGTAATTCTAGATTCACTTTTGTAAAGCATTTGGAAATATCTTTAGTCTAAAAGACGCTATGTAAAAAGATTATTGAAATATATTTCACAATTTAATTACCAGTATATGAAGCAACCAAATGGCATCATACCAGGTCCCTGTTTAAAAAACACACCTAATTTATGCTGCATTCTCGAAAGGTTTTCTCAGCATCAGTGAATATTGGCAATGGATTAATTTCCTTTCAAGACGCACCTGTTTCCCAGCAACCTTTCAAAGTATACCAAATGCTTTGGTAAACATATGCCATGAGTGTTCTATCATATTTTTACCACAGCTGTATGCCACACTGTGGTGTGCACAGCAAGGCATTGGAAACGTGCCTTAAATGCTTTGTGAGGCATAAGGAAGAGAGCCACTTGTCTGCTACCACTCAAGTGTAGCAGGGTGGTGACCCGCTCCAGCCCTGACAGGGTTGGAACCAGCCCTCAGAGAGGGCTGGCAGAACAGCCCAGGCTGAGTGGGGAAACAGCCGCAGCTGTGGCCACGCCCCAAATGGACTCAGCTGGACCTATAATGGGACTGCTGGGCTGAAGCAGTCTCAGTCTCTCTTTGCCTTCAGAGAGAGTGGCCTGGCTGCTGGAAGCTGAGAGAGAGAGAGAGAGAGAGAGAGAGAAAAAAGAGAGAGGGAAACAAAACAAAACACAAAAAAAACCCTGACGGAAGCAGGGCTGGGGAATAGGGCAGGGGAGCTGTAGGGCTCTGCCTGGTTTAAAAAAAAACCAGGCTGCGACCTAGTGTAAAGCCAGACAGGTACTGGGGCTACAGAGGGCTAGCCATGGATAGGCCGAGGCAACTGGTCCAAACCCCTTTGCCTGTGATGAGTGGCTGATACACTGCAGTCTGCCCCAGGGAATGGGGGCTAAGTGATGACTGGCAGTAGCCAAGACTGAGGTGAGGTGGGAATAGTGGGTTGGGGGTTCCCCAGGGAGGGGAGACCCAGATCAGTGGGGTACTGTCAGGGGAACCACCCCAGTTAAAGGGGCACCGGGGTCCAGGGAGGGACACGGGGGCCAGAGGACAAGTGGATCACCAGCCTGCAGAGGGTGCTCCGGAGCTGGAATGAGCTAATTCCCAGCAGTCACCAGCAGGAGGTGCTGCAAGGGGTTGCAACCAAATCTATGCCACACACTCATATTCACAGACAGGCATGGCTTATTCCTAGTAGAGTATAGCTCATTCATTTTACATTTTGTATTGAGCTCTTATAAAAATATCTTTAAGTTCTGAGACCCAAAGGTTATGCAGGGTATCCTTCCATTGTGAGAAAAGCATTCATAGAAAATAGCAGAGAAAAGATTTATAAGTACTTATTGTTTTGACTTATTAGCTTTTAAATTTCTCTATCTTTTTTCCTTTCCCTGGACTATTTAAATTTCTTCTCCATACCCTAAAAGCCAGGCTGCCTTTTCAGTAGTAGTTTAGGGCTCAACAGCCACTTTAAACAAAACATGGAATATAGAACAGTTACAAGAAATAGGGAGGAAAGAACAGGTTAAAACTGTCCTTTTATTTCTCCTAGAGTCTTTCTCTCTTATGCACTTGCTAGTTACACATATTCACTTTTGTGTGTGTGCATATACGTAAAATATGACATACCCGCACTCCTTCCCAATGCTGCCTGCATTATTACATACACGCCTCCCCCACCACCAGCACACACATTTTAACTTGTTTCCCCATGCTTCTGACATAATTAAGGTAGGGATTATTTTGTTTCATTTTCAGTAATGTGGTCCCAGCCATGCATTACTGAGAGCTGATGTACAAGTGTGACATCATCAAAAAGACAATGGACAATTGGCCTCCTTGGCAAGACTCTACAAAATGTAGAATGAAATGTGCAACTTATCTGAAAGATTTTCTTCTTAAATGCTAAACTATTCCCCATCAGAATAGAATATTATACCTGAATCTGGTCTTTCAGGATTGTAACGAAAAGATTCTACAAAGCCATAATAGAATTTTTATTCTCATACTTAATGCACATCGTTCGACTGTGGAAATGCATGTGAGTTAAGTGTCTGACTTGGTTTCCAGAGAGTAAGAGTACGAATTTTTTTTTTCAAAATTGAGTGAAATTCTTTTTCCTTATTGCACTAAAAAGCTGCAATATATGACTTTGAAATCCTTCCCTTCCATCTCTATTCCTAACTCCACTAGTGTTGGAGAAACATGAATGGATATGACCAAATATTCATGCTTGTTTTGTAGTCAAGTGCATTCCTTACTGAAAATTGGAAGTATTGCATGAAGAACCTTTCATTGTACTGTATATTGATCCAATAATTAGTCCTATTTGAGAGACTTTTTACCAAATAGATTCTATTTTTGGGATGATAAACTACTCAACATTTATAATTTTTTTTCTAGTGATCTGACTGCCATCAGTAAAACGTAGAATGTTTGTTTCAAAAGGCTCTAATGTTGTCATTTTCCCTAAGACACTGTATTGGGATTGGAAGAATAGTGCCAAATCCATCATTTTTTCCACTTGCATATATCAAAGATTGTTGCTGTGGGTTATAAACCAAATAGGTTTTCATCTGGTTCTGTTCTTTCTGGTAGTGTATTACTCTTCTTTGGGGTTTCTAGGGCAGGCAGAAATCACAGATAGTCTCCACTAGACATAGGTTTATGATCCCCTGGCCTAGGGAGAAGTTGGAGATTATGAAGGAATCACATCAGGGAAGGCACAGAGCACATATAGTGTCTCACTTGATCTCCTAGTACAGGGGTAGGCAAACTACGGCCTGCGGGCCACATCCGGACCAGTGCTCCAGGCAGCGCAGTAAGGGAGCATGGAACAGGGGGGGTTGGATAGAGGACAGGGGAGTTTGGGGTGGTGGTCAGGGGGCAGGGGTGTGGATGGTGGTCAGGGGGGGAACAGTGGGTTGAATGGGGCCAGGGATCTTAGGGGCAGTCAGGAAGGAGGGGGGGTTGGATGGGGTGGCAGGGGCAGGCACGGGCAGGGATCCTGGGGGGGCCATCAGGGGACAGGGCGAAGGTGTGGTTGGATGGCGAAAGGGCTGGGGGGGGCAGGAATGAGAGGAGGGGTTGGATGGGGCAGCGGGGATCCGGGGGCAATCAAGGGACAGGGAACGGGGGTGTGTGTATGGGGCAGGGGTTCCAGAGGGGCCGTCAGGGAACAGGGGGGGTTGGATGGGGCAGGAGTCCGGGGGGGGCATATAGAAGGTGGGGGCTGGGCCACAACCCCCTCCCCTAACTGGCCCTCCATACAATTTACAAAACCCCATGAGGCCCTCAGGTCAAAAAGTTTGCCCGCCCCGTCTTATTAGGTGGGCAAGAACTTTCTTGAATGAATGATAGTTAGCCAAGGAGTGGCTGAGTTGGGCAGTGTGTCTACAGACAAACCTCCTTGGCTGATAGCTCATGAAAATGGAGCCAGGAAAAGGCTGAACCCCACCCTTCCTTCTGGTATTTGGAGTGAAGGGAAGAGGAAAGAGCCCCCAGCAATACCCTTTCCCCACAAGGGTGTAGTTTTATTTCTTTCTGAAAGTGCGGGAATCTATTCCTGATGTCCCAGTCCTCCCCAACTCTGGCTGGAGCCGTGCAAGTGTAACTCAGCATTAGGGTTGGGCTAGTTCTTGCTTCCTGAGCATTCCAACTGGGAGGAAGCAAAAGGCACTTTCCTTCTGGTGACACCCATTGCACTCTCTTGTCTGCACTAATTGGGGTGGATGAATGAGTTTGTAAAAATACCCAGCCTGAACTTCACCCTAAACCTTGAGCCAGATAAAATTCAAATGTTATGGAAGGTTTGGATCAATCTGGATAAACATCTGTGATCAAAATACAGCAGCTGGCCCAACACAAATCTTCAAACTTAAAGTACTGTGGTGTCCTACAGGAGTCAAAGATACACACAGTTGGTTTCCTCTGAGCCATGGAATCCCAGCACACCAGATCTGAAGACAGTAATTAGTCCAGGTCCAAGAGAGACTGGGAGATCTGCTGAGGCCTCGCCATCCCCCACACCCAACTGATTTGGCAGACTGTTAGCAAAGATTATGATCCCTATTGATGGTAGGACACACCTTGGAGCCACACCAAGATTATAGACAATAGGGAAGAAGAATTACCCTGTGTTCAGATTGAAATGATCAGTCTATTGATCTTTTTTTATTCAGAGGGAAGGGATCAAGGTGGAGGAACAAGTGAGAGAGGGAAAAGATGGGATCAGAAGAAAATAATCTATCTGGGTCAAAAAGACAGCAGAAGCATGTGAATCAGAGAAGCAGGGAGGCTAAAGACCTCAAGGTGAGGAAAAACTTAAGGTAACCAATCAAAGTCTGCATTATCTTCCTTAACAAAATCATTTCAGCATCACGCAGAACCAGCTTCAAACTCTATCCAAACCTTCAGATCACTGGCTTTAAATATTCTTTCACACGGAGCAGCCATGGTCAGATTACGGGTGAATGATGTTCTCCTATCAGAGATGTATGAGATTTAGAGGCTCTTGACTGGATATCTAATGTTTGAAAGGAAGCTACTATATTAAATATTATGAAATATCAGGGCCCTTTAAAGGTTGGAGAGCCTTGGGCCATGTCCCTCATTTCCCTGCCATTAAAGCCTTGGGAACAGGAATAGCTAAAGAGAAGAAGTTTGGGACATCTACTAAGGGAAAGCCCATTAGCAGACCTAAAAAGACTACACTGGTACATTTCTAAAAGAATCAAACTATAGAGAGACCCAGCTGTTGAGCCATTAATCACAGGGAGGAGTCAAGAAAAAATTGAATGGGGATTTAAAAAACTGCAGCATAGACTCCTGTTGCATCCTTCCTTCCCCACCCTATGGAAATAATAGGTCAGCCATGGAGAAGGGCCATCTATTCTGAGCAGTACCCAAAAAGAAGCATGGGGCACCCTTGTGTTGGCAGTGGGTGGAACCCTGTGTTGCTGCTATCTACACAATCCTGGGAATAATGATTGGACTTGAATTTCTGGAGCTGTCAATATGACCAATATGTTCACTTCAAGACTGAAACTGAATGGAAGTTTTCACTGAGCAGAGTAAATAATGTCAGCTTCCCATGTCCATGCTTGACATGTAGGACATTGACCTTTAAAACAAAAATGGGCTCAGTTCAACCCTTAACCGGTTTATATTAAGGAAGAAAGGTGTACAAGAACTAGAAGGCTTTTGTGTGTCCTTTTTAAAAGAAGAAGAAAATAAGGCTGGTTCTCTTATTGGCAGATCATCCAGTGATGTATAAAGGACAAACATGTGAAAGACATGATCTCCTCTGAACTGTCATTTCTTTAAATTGTGCAAAGTACAGGTCTGCTCTGTTGACTTCAGTGTGAGCAAAGAGTTTTACATTGATTTTATTGAAAGAAAGATAAGGTCCTGTGTCAGAGGATATGAAAGAGAAAGAAACTTTGGGAAAAGGAGAAAAATTGAACCAAAAAATGTACTGTGCCTAGTATATAAGGGGTGAATTAAAGAGACTAAACAGCCAGGTTGAAAATCAAAATGATTATTAGGTTAATGTCCCAGCCCCACAGCGCAGCCTAGTCAGGATTAATCATAGTACACAGAAAGCAGAGCAGGGTGTACACACCCATATAGAAACTGACAGGAAAATTCCTTCTGCAGCAGAAGTTCTTACAACAATCTAATAATCTAAATCCTAAAACACACTTGAAGGGTGCCTTGACACAATCAGTCTGTTGTAACACAGGGAAAGTAATTTCTACAACAGAAAGTGTGAAGATTTTAATCATTCCTACTCTTTACAACCACAGCTGCCTGATCTTATTCACTATTTACGATACACCATTTCCGTGGAGAGGAAGGTAACTTAGGAAAAGCAATTGGCTTTGGGTGGAACTGAAAAGTTCTACTGAATTAAACAAAAGAAATACATGCAGCAGTTTAAAATATTCATTTTTTTCTTACCGGCCTTTCTATCCCACTTGCTGATATTTTACAATGGATATTAGTTAGAGGTGAGTAAACAATTTTGATCTGCACTTACCTTGCTAGGCAATAATCCTGGTAAATGAAGAGACAAAAATTAAATCGGCACAGCAGAAAGAACTAAGTGTTCGTGGTGCCACCACACAGAGCAGAAAGAATCTATTAACTCACCTGACAAGTAACGCCACTCCCACTTTCCCAATCTTAATTTGTGCATAGACTCTCTCTTTTCTTTTTTCCTTAATCATCCTTCTTGGCAACTCACACATAGTAGGAAAATAATGATTCACACTGGTGCTGCTGTTGCTTGCACACCTCTCATAAATGACAACATGCTCTAGCAGGCAGCAGCAGTCTTTGGATGTTGCCTTCAGATTACAAGAGCACTGGAGTGCGGGGAAGAGTCTAAAAGGTAGAAAATAGGAGTGAATGAGCAATTAAACGATCTTCTCACCAAAACCAGTGCTCCAGGATACATGTAAACTCATGACACTTGGGAAAATGACACAGAAAAATAAGCAAATTACATGTGTGCTCATGGCCACTTTAAATCCTTCCCTTTTTTTAGCTCTCAAGTAATGTTTTACTATTTTAGATTGGTCCCTGTGTGCATTTGACTTTCTTCTTAAAAAGCACATAGCCAGATTGAGACTGGTCTCTGTGCAGGTGCATAGGGGAAAGAACCAGTTGCACACCTCTTCTTGCACGTCTAGTATAAGGGTTTACTGAAACTACATACCATGCTCTTGTGAATGCAAGGACTGCACTGCCCACTGGGACGCTAGCTACCCAGGAGGCAAAGGCTGGGTCCCTTTCCCCCACACCTTTGCAATGACCAGCAGATCTAGCTTCCCGCAGAGGGGAGCATATACACCTGTGCTTCCCTGGAGCTCCTGGAAGCATCATGTATTTCTGTGGTACAATGGCTAAGCTTCTTTTGAGGCAGTAGAGCTCCACATCACCTCCACTACAGGCTAGTACCTTAATAGCACAATGTGGTCATATGTACGGGGACCATTGGGTGCTATTACGATAGGAAAAAAATGATTACTAAAAATAATGATTAAAGTCTGTTTTCAGACTTGAAACTCTGACATTTAGAGTTGTCTAAAGCGGGGGTTCTCAAACGGGGGTCAGGACCCATCAGGGGGTCATGAGGTTATTACATGGGGGTGGGGGTCATGAGCTGTCAGCCTCCACTTCAAACCCTGCTTTACCTTCTGCATTTATAATGGTGTTAAATATATTTTAAAGTGTTTTTAATTTATAAGGGAGGGTCGCACTCAGAGGTTTGCTATGTGAAAGGGGTCACCAGTACAAAAGTTTGAGAACCACTGGTCTAAAGGGAAGGAATAGGAAACAAGATAATTTCTTTCCATTCGCTTCAAATGTTATACGTACTCAGACACAATCAGAATTTGAAAGCTGAGAGGAACATTATGAAGCTGCCGTTTCTCATTTCATTTTTCACATTGCTCCGATTAACAGCCTATGCTGTGACCTCCTAATTAGCTATACTTGCTCCCAAAGAGGCTCTTTGAACCCAAACCCTCCAAATGAAATCCTGTTGAATTCTATAAAGTGACAAGGGATTGGTTTTCAGTCACTTACCCAGAGATTGAAATGGAAAGTGTTTTCATTTTGCAATAATAGGTGACTTCATAACAGAGAAAAAGGAAGTAGTGTGTTTAAAGAAGCTAATTAAAAGGTCCTGCAAGTCAAACCTGCTGTATGAAGCTATGGAACCTTTGCTTTTGTTTTCCCCTTGTGTGAAGACAACAGTCATTTTGCTCTCAGGCTCATTGCAGCACCCACAAACATAAACATATGCATGCTCTCTCAAAGCTTTTCTTCTTTTCTTGTTTTTCCTAATGTAAAATAAAAGGCATCCTGACTGCAAATACATTTGCTTTGTGTGTATAGAAAAACATAGCAAACACTTAATGAATTATCATAAATTAAAGACCACAGCACCCCTGTATCTCCATAGTAAACTTGGTGACCAGCCAGTATAATATCATTACATATCTATTTGTAGTTTCCACTGGAGAAATTATTGCGGAATTAGAATAGAGTCTTGCCTGCTGCAAGCAGAAGGTACTGGGTTCCACTCAGAGAGTGCACAAGTGATGCAAGGCCAAAGCTTTCAGGGTTTATTAAGGCAAAACTTTCAAAGACTATAGAATTTGGTCCATTGTGAAGGAGTTTGGAAGCTTTCAGGATGAGAGGCTCCATGCACCATATCTTGATTCCATTGAAATCAACAGCAAAACACACATCCACTTCAGAACCCTGGCAAAACCCTCTAAAGTTAGCAGAATCAATACATAAGTTATTTAGCATACATTTAATAATAATAATGAGGAATATACTATGTTTGCAATTACTATGATACCAACAGGCTGTACTGGGATTATGGTGCCTGTGAATCTACAGATGTACTCATATGACACTCAAGTATCAGAGGGGTAGCTGTGTTAGTCTGGTTCTGTAGAAGCAGCAAAGAATCCTGTGGCACCTTATAGACTAACAGACATTTTGCAGCATGAGCTTTTGTGGGTGAATACCCACTTCTTCGGATGCAAGCAGTGGAAATTTCCAGGGGCAGGTGTGTATATATAAGCAAGCAAGAAGCAAGCTAGAGATAACGAGGTTAGATCAATCAGGGAGGATGAGGCCTTGTTCCAGCAGCTGAGGTGTGAAAACCAAGGGAGGAGAAACTGGTTCTGTAATTGGCAAGCCATTCACAGTCTTTGTTTAGTACTGAGCTGATGGTGTTAAATTTGCAGATGAACTGGAGCTCAGCAGTTTCTCTTTGAAGTCTGGTCCTAAAGTTTTTTTGCTGTAGGATGGCCACCTTAAAATCTGCTATTGTGTGGCCAGGGAGATTGAAGTGTTCTCCTACAGGTTTTTGTATATTGCCATTCCTAATGTCTGATTTGTGTCCATTTATCCTTTTCCTTAGTCTATAAGGTGCCACAGGATTCTTTGCTGCTTCATATGACACTAATGCTGATATCATATGGGTTAGGTGGAATATTCCACGCCACCTCCTATGGATATGCAGAGCTTCCATGATATGAGTGCTAGTGCTAGCACAGCAGTGAAATTCTGACACCTTCATATTAACAATATGTGGTTTCAGGAGCAGGGTTTAAATAGCCTTAAATGTTGCTCTGTCAGGGAGAAGGGAAAAAAGCAAGAGAAACTAGCATGAAGTCTTTACTTGATCTTTGCAGGGGACACCAACTAAAACTTGCTGGCTCTTTCTTAGCAAATTTTCTCACTCTGTTGACTGAATGGTTGGTTCCACCACCTTCTACAACTACCACAGGCCATATCTACCCTTCATTCAATTATTTTTGTTCAATTTACTCTAAGCACTTACAAGACTTGTACATTCTGACCTGAATCCCCCACAGTATGTTAAAAATAAATAGATTCAAAACAGGTTTTTTTACTAACAATGTAATAACCAATATCTTCCCTGTCATGAATGAGAGAGAGAGAGAGGGTAGCTGAGATAATATATTTTACTGGACCAACCTCTGTTGATGGAAGGCACAAGCTTTTGAGTTGCACAGAGCTCTTCTTCAGGTGGGGAAGGAAACCAGTGTGTCTGAGATACATACAAGTTGGGACAGCCCCCTCATGCTTAACAATCTATCCCAACTTATATTTAGCTCAGATACTCTGGTTTCCTTTCCCCCAACCTGAAGAAGAGCTTTGTGAAGTTTGAAAGCTTGTGCCTTTCACTAACAGAGGTTGGTTCAATAAAAGATATTGCCTCATCTACCCTCTCTCTCTCTCATATCCTGGAACTAACATGGCTACAACACCACCACAAATGAATTAGGGGGCTCATATTTAACTCCTTTAACAAGGAAAACAAACACAATTTGCAAGAAACTGGGTAGCACTGGAGGAGTGGAAATGTCATGTGAAACCATTTTAAACATAAAGTCTAAAACTTCGCATAGACTGGAATTATAATCTGTTGTCATATTCTGATGAGTCTTTTTTCCAGGTAATTTTCCCACTTTTAATAGCCCCAAAAGTTTTCATTTTAGAAACAGTTCTACCATATTTTTAAAATGTACAGTGGCACACACCCTTTTCACCCCAAAGTTATTTTACAATTATGTTTTTTTCCACTTTCACTTTGTCATCACTTACCAAATGATGTGTTTGAGATAGCTGATAGGCTTAATGCATAGCCATTGAGCACTCCTCCCTGGAGTTTTTTCAAGAGCATGAGCTGATGCTTCATTGGGAACTAATAGTCAACAGATACACACCAGGGGTATATAGGTTTATTTAATAAAGTGGTAGATGGGGTATTTTTTCTTTGCATGTAAGAAGTAACCTTATAACTGTTTGCTTATTTATTTACTCAGCTTTCCAGTCTAGTGATCTCTTGACAGACCCTGCCTGCCACTCCCTTAGAACACCTCATGAGAGCTTTGTTCCAACATGCTGTGACAAAAAACTTTTTTCTCTCCAACCCTTACTTCAGCAAAATCATCAGACAATTCTGAAACATACTCCATTTGTAAAATGGAGATGATAATACTGCGTATTCCTGCTGCACAGGATGTTATGAAGATTCACTCCTTTATATTTGTAAAATACTTTGAAGATGGAAAGCATGCTGTATTTGTGAAGTATTATTAGTATCAATTCTTAGGGGACATTTTTTTCTCCCATTGATGTTCAGGGGATTAGCATGTCTAACCCCTATTAATGATAGCCGGGCTTAGGTACAGGGTAACTCACCCATGAACTGAACTGATGAGCAAATAAAACAATTTAGTGTACACTTTAGTACTCCCCATCCTGAAATGTAAAGTGTCTTGTAATCCAATTGGGACTTTTGTCTAAAAGGGTGCTGCAAGTCAGTTTTATACAAAATAATTTTTACAGTTTTACTTTGATTTGCCAGCTTTTTGTTTTTTTAACTAAATTTTAAAAATACGTCTATAATAAAAATAGCGGGGGAGGAGGAGGTTAAGTCTCCAGTTGTGCATGTGGTTTGTATTCCTCAAATAACAAGGGTGCTGATCCCTGTTTAACGTTAATATCTCCTATAAGTGATTTAAAAGAAAATAGACCAGGAGTGATAATGTATTATACCTACAGCTGCATTGAAAAGGACATAAACATGACAGTAAACAGTTAACCCTCTCATTTTTCTCTCTTCTTCCTAAAGTGTTAGCATCTATGGCAGGGATGGGCAAACGTTTTGGCCTGAGGGCCACATCTGGGTATGGAAATTGTATGGCGGGCCATGAAGTCTCGCGAAATTGGGGGTTGGGGTCCAGGAGGGGGTGAGGGCTCTGGCTGAGGTGCAGGTGCTGGGGATGAGGGGTTTGGGGTGCAGGAGGGTTCTCTGGGCTGGGACCGAGGTGTTCATAGGGTGGGAGGGGGATCAGGGCTGGGGCAAGAGGTTGGGGCATGGGGGGGTGACTCATGGGTGCAGGCTCCGGGCAGCACCTACCTCAAGCAGCTCCCAGAAGTAGCAGCATGTCCCGCCTCTGGCTCCTATGCGGAGGTGTGGCCAGGTGGATCTGCACGTTGGCCCATCCACAGGTGCTGCCCCTGCAGCTCCCATTGGTCACAGTTCCCAGCCAATGGGAGCTGCAGAGCCTCCGCTTGGGGCAGGGGCAGCATGCAGAGCCCCCGGCTGCCCCATGCCTAGGAGCCAGAGGGAGGACATGTCGCTACTCCTGGGAGCCGCGTACAGCCACAGCAGGCATGGAGCAGGGCAAGCCTCCAACCCCCACTCCCCAGTGGGAGCACGAGGGCCAGATTAAAGGGTCTGATTGGCTGGACACGTAATTTGCCCACCTATAGCCATGTAGATTGAAGTCCTCTAGCCACAGACAAATATAATATGGAGGGTAGCAATTAGATTTTTACAAACCTGCCTTTTGATGTCCAAGCACTGTTCTGGAATGACTCCCTTTAAGAACAGGAGGATAGTTTAGCGCAGTGTTTCTCAAATGCAGCCACCGTGCCGCATCCAGCCACCAGGGGCTTTTCATGCAGCCACAGCCTCCTGGACAGTGATTGTGGGCAGAGGAGGAGCAAAGCAGTGTTAACAAACATACAAATATCACTTTTCACAGAAACAGACTTACTAGCTAGCAAGTCTTTAAAAAAGTAACCAAAAAAGCAAAAGAAACAACAACAACAAAAAGACAAGAACGTGCAAAGCATCGTATTTGTTTCTATTCTGGTTAGGTCCAGTAAAGCATAGAGACAATTTTACATTATTTTTATTATTGAGTCTGCAATAAAAACCTACATAAATTATGATTTGGACATGTGTATGTGCGTATTTATTTGCTTTTCCTAAAGTTAATTAAGTATTTTAGGAAAAATTGTCAGAGCAGCCACCAGCAAGTGTTGGTGGCTGCACTCTGAGGCCACCAAAAAAATTCTTGTGAGACCTTAGCGTTCATGCCCATTTAGCTTTGATGCCTCTGCTGAGACTGCCAATTGTAATAGTATTGTGAGGAAGACCAGGGGAGAAAGTAATTTACAGGACTTACCGATACTGCCGGTAGGGGGGCGTGGCCTCATCTGGAAGAGGTGTGGCCTCTCAAGATTTAAAGGCCCTGGGGAACCAGCTGTGGCTGGGAGACCCAGAGCCTTTAAATCAACTAGGGGCTCCCAGCTGCAGAGGTGGCTGGGAGCCCCCCAGGACTCAGGGACAAATTAAAGGGCCCGGGGCTCTGGCCGCCAAGGGGAACCCCGAGCTTTGCGGGGCTGGGGCAGGGATTTAAAGGGCCCAGAGCTCCTGCCGCTGAGGGAAGCCTGGAGCCCTTTAAATCCTGGCCCCAGCCCGGCCACTAGAGCTGTGGCCGGGATTCAAAGAGCTCTGGGCTGCCTGCAGCCGCGGGGAGCTCTGAGCCCTTTAAATCCCGGCTCCAGCCCTGCCGCCAGAGCTGCGGCTGGGATTTAAGGGGCTCTGGGCTGCCCGCAGCCGTGGGGAGCTCTGAGCCCTTTAAATCCCGGCTGCGGCTGAGATCTAAAGGGCTCAGGGCCGCCCTTTCAATCCCCGCCGTGGAAGTTGATGCGGTCCAGCACGGCATACTGGCTCTTGCCGGTACGCGGTACCGGACCGCACCGGCTTACTTTCACCTCTGAGGAAGACATGCATCTAATAAGAATAGGATTGAAACTTCTTGCACACAGAACACCAAAGAGCTATTGAATGGCAACAACTTTTAGTCAGAACCAAACTTTGATCTGGCAAACTGGAGGCAAATGGTTCCACATGCAAAAATCAATCTTAAAAAAAGACTGAATCCTCTTCATTTAGTAGTCTAAGTACCTAGCAAACATTTGGTGCTATTGTAATGCTGACAGAACCCAGTCTCAGAGGGCGGGATCAAACCTCTGGAGCTAAATGCATGAGCCTCTACTGCATAAGCTAAAAACTGTAAGGCTCTTAGCTAAGGCTGTAGAGCAGACTCATTAATCTCTCTCTAAGTGGTCTTGGTGCCACTAGATGGGACAGAACACTACACCCAGGAGGTGTGTGGGTTACCCTATGCAAGTAAGTCACTAAATTAGATGCTTTGATAAAATGACGGAGGTGACTAATAATTTGGAAGGGCATAAGGAAGTAGTACAGCAATTTGACCCGGAAATCAAAATAGAAAGGAAAATAGCGCATATCTACAAGATAAAAATTCCCTGTCACATAAACTTGGTATTAATCTCTTCCTCCACTATACAAGCTGCTAAAACTATGAAAGAGATATCAGAACAGCTGCAAGTAGATGTCTTCAATCAGGAGAGGCACTGAGCACTAAGACGTGTCCTCCTAATTCCAAAAGGAAATGAACCTTGAACTTGTAGTGTCAGGCTAAAATGGGGACTTAGATGAGAGCAAACTGTCTACTACGTCCAGAAAAAAGGTAGGTGATATTTGGAGAGAACAATGTAAGAGTAAAGCAGGGTTAATTCCTATTCCACACAAGTTTTATTAAGGAGTGTACTATTGGGTTATCCGGGAGAGGGGGCGGGCGGAAGCCCGCCCCATGCTAACGGATCCCCCCCCCAGCCTAAGGGGAGGATCCACAGGGCCACGGAAACCCACTAAGTGCGGGGGACAACTAATAAAAGAACAGGGACAGGAGTGAGGTCAAAGGGTCATAAGGAGGGAGCCTGATGGGGACACCGAGCAGAGAACCCCGGACAGCGCCCACTGCTCCTCGAAGGCGTCAAGGGAGCCAGCGGACGCCGCCCAGAGGAACTCCGCCCGGAGACGTGAGCGGACGAGGGACCGGAAACAAGCCCCACAGTCGCAGGAGTCTCCGTCGGCCAACCTCCTCTCCCTGGTCGCGTGGATGGCCTTTTAAACCAGGGCGAGGAGGAGGTTGACCAGGAGGTCCCGCGACTTTGTGGGGCCACGGATAGGGAGCGCATGGATAAGGAGGTGAGGGGAAAAGTGCAGCCAGAAACGTAACAGAATGTCGGTGAGGAGCCGGTATAGGGGCTGCAACCTGGCGCACTCTAGGTAAACATGCGCCAGGGTCTCCCTCACGCCGCAGAAGGGGCAGGTGTCCGGGACAGGGGTGAACCGCGCCAAGTACACGCCCGTGCTCACGGCCCCATGAAGGAGCCGCCAGCTGATATCCCCGGCGGGCCTCGGGACCAGGGTGGAGTACAGGCTGGCCCACCGGGGCTCCTCACCCTCCACAGGTGGCAAGAGGTCCCGCCACTTGGTGTCGGGGCGGGACACGAGGGTGAGGAAGTGAACGGTATGGAGCACGAGCGCGTAGAGTTGTTTCCTTGGCGCGGTTTGGAAACGGACCGGCTGCAGATCGTGCAGCCGGCTGGCGGAGAAGGGGCGGGGGGGCCGGTCGGGTCCACGGGGCAGGGGCCCGATGAAGAGGTCCGGAGGGCTCGGGGTGGGGGGTGGGCGGGGCGTGCCCTCACGCAGGACCCGGTCGAGGTAAGCCCGAGCAGCGGGCGGCAAAGCGGCCTTCACCTCCTGTAGTACGCGCCGGGGAGTACAAGGTCTGGAGAGCCCCATCCGCCGAGCGAGCGTCAGGGGATCCAGCCAGTCTCCCCGGTCGTAGTCCAGGAGGTCTCCGACCCTGGTGGCTTCTGCCAGGACCAACCTCTGGCGCACCGCGGGGGACTCCGCCACCTGCACACGGAGCTGAGGATTGTGTAGCAGGGGCTCCGCGAGGAGGTCTGCCCCCTCGGTGGCCGCCACGGACCTGGTCGCAGAGAACAGCTTCCAGGTCTGGAGGAGGTCCTGGTAGAAGACCGGCAGCCCGGAGAGGTCTCGCGGAAGGCCCCTCGGGTCGAGATAAAGGAGCTGCCGGTCGTATCGGAGCCCTCGGAAGCGGCGCAGGAAGGCGTGCGCCAGGGCTCTCCATGCCGGACTACCCGCACCATAAAGGAGCCTCTGCAGTGCCTGGAGGCGGAAGACGTGGACCTGAGTGCGGAGGCACTTCAGGCCCTGCCCTCCCTCCTCCAGGGGCAGGTGGAGTACCCCTGCAGGGACCCAGTGCAGTCCTGGCCAAAAGAACTCCAGCACCACCCTCCGGAGGTCGGTCAGGAACACCGGGGCCGGGACCAGGGTGTTGAGCCGGTACCAGAGCATGGACAGGACCAGTTGATTGAGCACCAGTGCCCTCCCTCGGAGGGAAAGGCACCGGAGGAGTCCTGTCCATTTCCGGAGCTGCTCCGCCACCCTGCCCTGCAAACCTTGCCAGTTCTCCGGCGGAGAGGGATGCGTGGCAGAAAGGTAAACGCCGAGATAGAGCAGCGGACCCGCGCTCCACCGGATGGCCTGAAGCGCGGGTGGGAGGGAGCTCGCCTGCCACCCGTCCCCGACCACCAGGCCAGAGCTCTTGACCCAGTTGACCCGGGCGGAGGAGGCCGCCGAGTACACGGCTTGGCAGGCCTCCACCCGCGCCAAGTCGCCCGGGTCCTGGACCACGAGGAGCACATCGTTGGCGTACGCCGACAGGACCAGCCGCAGCTCCGGCTCCCGAAGCACC
Source organism: Mauremys reevesii (assembly GCF_016161935.1). Lineage (NCBI taxonomy): Eukaryota > Metazoa > Chordata > Testudines > Geoemydidae > Mauremys > Mauremys reevesii. The sequence goes on along the minus strand of NC_052624.1, from coordinate 168,126,553 downwards.
AACCCCGTCAACCTCCTGCGGAGGAGACAGAGGAAGGGCTCGATCGCCAGGGCGTACAGCTGGCCCGAGAGGGCACCCCTGCCGCACTCCCGCCCGGCTGACCGGCTCGGTCAGGGTCCAGTTGAGCCTGACCAGACACTCTGCGGAAGCGTACAGCACCTGGAGAAAACCCACAAACTGGGGTCCGAAGCCTAACGCCTGCAGAGTGCCCAGGAGATACCCGTGGTCCACCCTGTCGAACGCCTTCGCCCGATCCAGGGACAGGAGGCGAGCGACAGACCATCCCTGCACCCAAGCTCCAAGAGATCCCGGACCAGATACAGGTTATCGAAGATGGTACGGCCCGGGATGGTGTAGGTCTGGTCTGGGTGGATCACGTCCTCCAGCACAGACCCTAGCCGAATCGAAATGGCCTTCGCAACAATTGTATAGTCCGTACTGAGGAGCGAGATGGGACGCCAATTCCGTAAGTCGCGGAGGTCCCCCCTCTTCGGCAATAAAGCGAGCACGGCTCGCCTGCACGAGAGAGGGAGGACCCCGCTCCGCAAGGACTCGGCCCAGACGGTGACTAGGTCTGGGCCGAGGACGTCCCAGAACACGCGGTAGAACTCCACGGTCAGCCCGTCCATGCCCGGGGATTTATTGGTGGGCATGCGACGGAGGGCTTCCGAGAACTCGGCCAGAGTGAGAGGCAGCTCTAGCCGGTCCCGGTCGCCCGTGCTGACCGTCGGGAGTCCGTCCCAGAGCACTTTGCAAGCGGCAGGATCGGTCGGATCCGGGGAGAAAAGGCGCGCGTAGAAGGTCCGGGCCCTCTCGCACATCTCCGCCGGATCCGTGAGGGGGGAGCCGTCCTCCGCCAGGAGGCAGGTGACGTGCTTCTTGGCCCCCCTCCGTTTCTCCAGGGCGTAGAAGAAGCGGGAGCCGCGATCCATCTCCCGAAGGAGGCGGATGCGGGATCGAACAAAGGCACCCCGGGCCCGATGGTCTTCCAGGACCCGGAGCTCCTCCCGCTTCTCCTGGCACGCTCCGCAAAGGGATGGATCCTCGGGGCTGGCGGCCAGACGCCTCTCCAGCTCTAAGACCTCCCGCTCCAACTGCCCTATCGCCGCATCCCTCCGTCGGCTGGCGCCCCGGGTGTAGTCACGGCAGAAGAGCCGGGCGCGCACCTTCTCCACGTCCCACCACCACCGCGCCGAGGGAAAGGCGCGTCACTGCCCTCGCCAAAACCAGCCAGAACTCCCGGAAGGACGCCACGAAGCCCCCATCCTCCAGCAAGCTGTTGTTGAAGTGCCAATAGGCCGGCCCCGGCCTCTCCGCGCAGAGAGAGGCCGTCACGGTGTCATTAAGGAGTGTAGCAGGGTGGACCCTGCTCCTGCCATGAGGGGTTTAAAAGCGGCCTGAGAGCTGTGGCTCTAAAAGCTGGGCTGATTGGGGAAGGAGCTGCAGCTGGGCCACACCCCAATCAGGCCACAGATGGCCCCTATAAAAGGCCAGGGAAGCCAGAAGCACAGACAGTCTTCCTCTGCCTGAAAAGGAAGAAGGGCCTGGCTGCAGGGACTATAGGCAAGGTACCTAATGTGAAGCAGGGCTGAGGAGCTGGGGAGCTCCAGCCTAGAAAGCCCCAGGCTGCGTCCTAGCAGTGGGCCAACAGGTACTAGGGGTTGCAGAGGCAGCCCAGGGGTAGGCCAAGGCAGCAGATCCAAACCCCTTTGCCTGTGATGAGTAGGCTGATACTGCAGTCTGCCCCAGAGTGTGGGGCTAGACAATGACTGGCCGTAGCCAATACTGAGGCAAGGTGGGGATAGAGGCTGAGGGTTCCCTGAGGAGGGGAGACCCTAAGAGAAAGGGGTTACTGCCAGGGGCAGCACCCCATGTGAAAGGGCACTGGGTCCAGGGAGGGACACGGGGGCCAGAGGACAGGTGGATCACTGGCCTGCAAAGGGCGCTCCAGCGCTGGACAGAGCTAATTCCTGGAGTAACCAGCAGGAGGTGCCACGGGGGTGAGTCCAACTGTCTACAAGGAGGTATTAAATATTGTTACTTTTGGTTCTTTCTTTGCCTTGGACTCATGTATGGTTTCGGTGACATGGGTATTTCGTTCCATCTATGCTTTTTTTACCATGGTGACTGAGGTCTCTGCTTTCTGGTGTGGACCTTGGCTTGTTATCCATGCTGTTGTGACATAGGACTAAAGCAATGCACTCTGGGAGGGGCTATCTTGAAGATCATGAGTGTCGTGAAAAGCTTTTCTATTCATTCAGGACTTTGCCTGAGACAGGCTGATAGGGAAGGTTCTATGGTTAAGGGTGGCCACATTATTCTTTAGTGTGTTATCTCTGGGTGTATGCATTTTACTGTGTTGGCGGTGGGGGTAAATTTGAGAGATTAGACTGGCAGCATAATAATAAATATAGGATTGTGTTCTTAATTTTTGTAAGTGCCTTGAGGCTCAGGCAATGGACACATGCCACTTTATAAATTTTAATAGCTGATTATTATTATTGTACCATAGTAGCATCCACAAGCCCTAACATCATGGCCTCATTGTGCTAGGCACTGTAAGAGATGAGTTAGTCCCTGTCTTGAAGATCATGCACTCTAAGCAGATAAAAAGGACACAAGGTGAGAGACAGGAAGTAGTGTTTTCCCCAGTTTATTGGTGGCTAACTGAGGCACAGAGAGATTAGGGGACAGATGCTCAACTGTGCTCAACACTCACAATTGAGGCTAGATTTTCCAGAGCCAATACCAAGCAGCTTTGTTTGAGAACAATGGGATTTACTCCATGCTGAACACTTTTGGAAACCTAGCCACTGGGAGCTGAGCTGTTTTGTAAATTAGGCCATACATGACATGTCTAAAGTGACACAGAAAGTCTATGGCAGAGCTAGGAAGTGAACCCTATTTCCTGAGTCCCAATCTTATGTCTTAACAACAATACCATTCTGAACTCATAAAGAGGGAAACTAGTGGGAGCTAAACCTGAACTGTAGTAACTAATTTAATATACAATATGTAGAAGCACGGACTGACAGGAAAGAAAAATCTCATCTGCCCCACCCTTTGTTAAATATTTATTATTCAAGCCATGAATTGAACACATGCATGCTGTTGGTGAGGCATCGCTGACCCATTTTCAGAATAAGTTACTAAATAGTCTGAGGTAAGATGAGTTAATAGATGTATTAGAAGACAGTCCACAGGAGTTAACATCCAAATTCCCTCACTTCTTTCTTTTGTATGCTCTGGGTTTGGGGTTTTTTCCCCCCTCTTTTTATCCAATGTCGTCAGCAAAACTATGGACTGATGAGTCAGTTTAGTCCAAAATCCAGGCAGTTACAGTATGTCTGAGTGATTAACCTGGATGAAGAAATACACCTTCCCAAGTAGTTGGGTTTTTTTTGTTTTGTTTTGTTTTGTTTTTTGGGGGGGGAGGGAATCAACAAATTCTGGTATAATTTTGTTTCCAGAATATCTGTACTTTAAAAAAAAAAAACCTCTTTAGCATCAATATTTATTAAATGTTTCACTAAAAATGGGGCTCAATCACAAAGTTCTGGTCTGAATCTGGAGCTCAGTTTCCTCTTGCTGAGTGTGTATATTTGGAAGGACAGGCATTATTTGGAGCCAACACTCCAATTTAAGGCCATGTCTACATTTCACAAAAAAAAATGGTATCTTATTTTATTCAACCATCTTACAGTATCTGATTTTTTCAGATCGTGTTACTGGATTGGTTATCACAATTGCTTTGCATAAATTCTTATACAAGAAACAACTGATAGTTACATAATATAACATCAAAATCTGCTCAAACTTTCCACACCTTAGATTTCATTTCTAGTCATAAGGCTTTCCTCTGTCAGTTAAATGGAAAATAAACTTGGCGTTTTTCTGTACAAAAGGTACCAACTGAAAAAATCAAATAACTTCTCATTTGAATTTGTGTTTTAGGAATGCAGGCAGGGCTAGGTATGTGCATGTTGTTTCTTGCTTCTGCGGTTGGTACTTGACAAGTCTGTTAAGGGCAACAAAAATCACACTCTGCCCTTTGAAGTTTTGCTTTAAGGAACACACCCTCTGCATTCACCTCTATATAATCAGATACTCAGCAGATTTAACAGTTACGCATGGAACCGATTCTTGATTCCCAGATGTAAGATTTATAAATAAGGGGCCAAACGCTCAGCTAGTGTAAATTGGTGTAGCTCCCTTGAAGTCAATGGAGCTACACCAATTTACACCAGCTGAGGATCTCGCCCAATCATCCCAGCGTCTCTAAACTTCCACCACAAAATATGCTTGCGAGAGTATTATATTACCCAATAGAGGACACTGCCATTCCATAATTTTATAAAAGACTGCACAAGGAATTGGTGATGGATCTAGATAAATGTTTTCTGGACAGGGTTTTTTTCCTGCCCCCAATGGCATTTACTCAGTAGGTGGATAAACTATTGATACAGGTCCGTCTTCATTTCTTCTGCATTGCTTCAAGCCCTGTTACTGTTTATTGGGAAAGCTTCTGAAGACATTTAAGGTGCTGCACAGTGAATTAACATATTTTACAGTAACATTAAAAAAGTGATACCTTGAAAAGAGGAGCTAGGAAGTCTGAGATTGGGTCTATAAGAACTCATGAGAAGTCAATTTTTAATTCAATGTAAAATAGAAAGATTCCTATTGGCTTTAAAGGCCTTTGGATCAGGCTACTAGTGATTTGTGACTCTGCGTGAAAGGAGATGAAATAATGAGCAGGGATGTGTTGCCTACCTACTGCCAGTGAGAAGTGTACTGAATGAGGAAAAGGCTGTGGCATACCTGTATTTGGATTATACGTTTGCTAAAATGATATGGAAAGTGTTACTGAACCTCGTTTAAAAGTTCTCCTCCTTTAGATGAAGATTTTTTCCTAAGAATGTTCTGACTAATGAGAGAGAGAAAAGGACTACTAGTCCCAAATTCAGGTACCTCCCAGTCCCCATGCAAAGCACAATTAAAAGGGCTTTGAGCAGAGGATCAAAGAGGGATTGGGAGGGAAAAAGAAATCTTCCCTTTTCCAGCCCAGGTGTTTGGTGGGGAGTGGTTGCTAGATACCGATGATCTTACTACAGAAATGGAGCCTCTGTGTGCCCCCTAGAGGGGTTTTGGGCACATGGATCTGCACAGTGGTAGCTGGACTAGCAACTTGCTCACCACTTACCTACTCAGTCAGCCCTACCAAATTCATGGCCATGAAAAACACGCCACAGACCGTAAAATCTAGTCTCCCCTCGTGAAATCTGGTCTTTTGTGTGCTTTTACCTTGTACTATATAGATTTCAGGGGGAAGACCAGTGTTTCTCAAATTGGGGTTCCTGACCCAAAAGGGCATAGCAGGGGGGTTTCAAGGTTATTTTAGGTGGGGGGTTGCAGTATTGCCACCCTCACTTCTGCCCTGCTGCCTTCAGAGCTGGGTGGCCAGAGAGAGGGGGCTGTTGGCCAGGTGTCCAGCTCTGAAGGCAGCGCCTCACCTGCAGCAGCAGCACAGAACTAAGGGTGGCAATACCATACTATGCCACCCTTACTTCTGCACTGCTGCCTTCATTGCTGGGCAGCTGCAGAGTGGCAGCTGCTGACTGAGGGCCCAGCTCTGCAGGCAGCAGTGCAGAAGTAAGGGTGGCAATACCACACCATGCCATCCTTACTTCTGCACTGCTGCTGATGGCGGCTCTGCCTTCAGAGCTGGGCTCCTGGCCAGCAGCTACTGGCCAGCTCTGAAGGCAGTGCTGCCGCCAGCAGCAATGCAGAAGTAAGGGTAGCAGTACTGCAACCCTCCCTACAATATCCTTGTGACAACTACACAACTCCTTTTTGGGTCAAGATCCCTACAATTACAAAACTGTGAATTTCAGATTTTAATAGCTCAAATCATGAAATTTATGATTTTAAAAATCCCATGACTGTGAAATTGACCAAAATGGACCCTGAATTTGGTAGGGCCCTACCCATGATGATAAATCCCTACTACTCCAGTACTTTGGAGAGAGGCACTGCATTAGCTTGCAGAGACCCTCATGGCCTCTCCATGTTTACACACTTCCCCGCAGATACCCAAATTCTATTTAGGGCCTTTTGCACCCATGGAGCGGAGGGCAAATTTAGGCCCTTATTCCTTAAGATACCTGATCCAAGGAATCAACACGATATGTACTAGTTTGAAAGAAAAATGGTTCAAAGGGTTCATAGTAGAGCCAAGCATCTGGTTCATTTCTTTTTCCCATTTATTCCCAACTCAGTCATTCCAAAAGGTTTCCTTTGCAGTCATAAAGGTTAGAAATGTTTTGGGGTTTTTTAATTAAAATTTAAATTCTGCAGAAACTGATGAGGTAGCAGAGCAGTGTTAGGACAGTGTGCCACCTCCTACTGGCTCCTACCGGGACTCTTTGTTCTGAAACAGCTTAGGTAGTTATTCCTCTGCATGCTTCAATGGTACAATTTTTCTTCTATAATTTGTCTAAAGGGATTTGGTTACCTATTTATGGAAGGACTAAGTGGACATGATTGTCTTTCTGTTTTCAGCTGTATTCCTGTACATCTTAAGGTTGTGGTATTATGATAAGAATGCGGACTCTGGTTTGCGCTGGAAGGCAGAACCCCACAAACAAGATTTTGCTAGATTTGTAGATTCATAGATTTTAAAGCCAGAAAATAACCTTATAATCATCTAATCTGACCTCCTGCATAACACCGGTCACAGAATCTTACCCAGTAATTTCTGCATCAAGCCCAGAATTTCTGTTTGAGCTTTTAGAAAGATATAAAGTCTTGACTGCAAGTAACAGAGAATCCACCATGTCCCTAGATAAGTGTTTCCAATGGTTCTACAGGTCATCAAAATATTAAATGAGAGTAATGTGAAACAGGTTTATAAATATGCATTTTAAACCAGAAAAATGCTTTTTGTAGAAACTGAAGCCTGACTTTTAGTCTCTGTGAAGTGCTCCCAACTGAATAAGAGAGGCTAGTAAAGATATTTTAAAAGAAAAAGAGACAAGAAGAAAAACAGACTACTGCACTTAACTGAACAATGTACACTACAGAATCCACATGGTAGAGGAGTCAGCAGCTGTGGTTGACAAAATCTTTCTAACTGAATACCCCAAATGAGCAACAATGAATCAACTCGGACCAGGGGCGGCTCTAGAGCCCAGCGGGGCAAGCACCCACCTGGGGCGGCCCTTTCCCAGGGGGGCGGCAGGCTGGGCCGGCGGACCTGCCGCAGTCATGCCTGCGGGAGGTCTACCGGAGCCCGGGGGACCGACCACCCCACAGGCATGACTGCGGCGGGTTCGCTGGTCCCGCTGCCCGGGACCTCTCGCCGCAGCATGACCTGCGGCGCTCAAACGCCCCCGCGACCAACGCCGCGCGCGCCGGAGGTCCAGCTGAGCTGACTCGGACGTTACTCAAGTATGCATCAACGGTGACACCACAAAATATAAGAATCCTACTATTAACTCAATTGTACAGAGTTGTTTAGATTATTTGTATGAAGCAGTATGAAAAGGAGGCTTGGATTAATTTTTTTTAAGCGAATCCAGTGAGAACTGCAGAAAGAAAAAATGAAACTCCAGAAAACATGATCTTCTCCAAACAATGTGCCTCCTCACATTTCTAGAGGACCTGCCCCTCAGGGCAACCAGAAAGTTCAGTCTCTATCCCAGTTTTGTTCTTGGCCTTTCTATAAAGATTTCCACTGAGCAGAGCCAGTGCTAGGCCTAAACAGACTATGCAATTACTTAGTGCCACGAGCAGCTTGGGGGGGATGGCTATTCACCTTTTTATTATGTGTTTTGTGGGAGGGGGCCCAAAAATATTCCTGATTAGGGCCCCAATGGGCTAGTACTAGACCTGCCAATAAGGTGCCAATTAGTGCCAACTGTGAGACAAATTTGTGATGAGGAATTGGTTGCAGATCACTTCATATAGGCCAAGCAACTATCAGGTAGTAAGGTTCAGACCCCTGTTGCACTCGGTACTGTACAAACACGCAGGAAAGTCCTGGCCTATGGAGTTTACAAGCTAAACAAAAAGAGCTAAACTTTTTGTGGCTGCATTCTGTCAAAAGATCATGTGAACATCTGCACAACATTCCTTAACTCCTGCTTTGTATTTATCTATTCAACCTCTTTTACTGATGTTCTGGACTAAATTCAGTTCTTAATCACTTCTGTGTAAAACTCCATTAACTGTAGTGGAGATACTCTGAATTTATACAGGTATAATTTCACTGGTATTATATCAGGGATGAATTTTACCCACTGACACTTGTTTAAACTTACTAAAGGAAGGGGTTAATTTTACTTGTTTGTATCTTTGATTCTTTTTTCTTTCTCACCCTCAGGTAACATTGATTTACTACCTACAAAGATTTACTATGCTTTTTTCAACTTATATTGACATACAGTGGTACTGTTATCCTACAGTAGCTGTTGTGTCTTTAGTGTGAAAATTTTAGTAAAGAGTCATTGAAAATATAATACCATGTGAAACGTGTCATGATGAAAGAAATTAAACAGCCCACATTTCCTTTAAAGTTTAGCATTTCACACTCGGGGTAAAATATTTCTCACACACATATGAATCAAAGCCAAATCTTGTATTTTCGAGGCAAAGGTATAGTATTACAAGGTTAGTTTCTCATCACAACCATTTGCTGAAACATTTTCATATTTTGGCCTGCACATGCTTATAAACTGGAGCAGTAGCTGAACCCAAAAGTCCAGGGGAAAAAAGCGTGTGCTGTCAACCCAAAATGGCAATTTTTCTCTCTTTCCTCACCTAAAGGAAAAAAAATTTTTAAAATTGTTGCAGGTCAAATGAAACATTTCCCTTCCGAATAAATTGCCAAAAAAAAGTCATTTCAAAATGAAAAGTCAAAATGTTTCATTTAGAATATTTCCCAGAAAAAACATTTTTTTTTCTGTCAGAACTTTTTACTGAATTCTACTTGAACTCATGAACAGCTTCGGTTGACCCAAAACTGCATTTTTCAATTAATAAAATATTTGCCAAAAAAGTCACCTAGCTCAATTACAAACAAAAAAGTTCAAGTATTAGTACATTCAAAATACAAACACAACTCAGCAAAACACTGCTAAGGCAGCGACAAATCCAAAGAAATGCACAATTCACACCAAAATGTAGGAAATAACACTGTCATTGTATAGACACCGTGGGGCCTATTGTAATAGTAGTGAAAGACATCTGTATGGCTATTTTAGAGTTTTATACTGCCACCTGTCACCACAGTAGTGCATGCTCTCCAAGGCTATGTACACACTACAGATTACGTTGGTATAAATTATGTCTCTTGGGGGTGTGAATAAGCAACCCACCTACGCAAGTTACACCAACCTAAGCACCGGGCTGGACAGCACTATGTCGGCAGGAAAGTTTTTCCCGCCAACATAACTACCATCGCTTGCAGGGGATGGAATAATTAAGTCAACGGTAGAGTTCTCTCCCATTGGCTTAGAGCATCTGCACTAACAGCACCACAGAGTGCAGCTGCGCCACTGTAAACTCTGTAGTGTAGCCATAGCCCAAGTAAAATGGATTAGCAGCACTGCAGCAAAGTCTCTAACAGAGTTCATGGAATCTTTGGCTGTACTCTCTTTTTAAGGTATAAGGTTTAGAGTAAGGTGGGTGATGGGTTGGTTTGGCAGGGATTAAATGTGGTGGAGCTGTGAGCAGGTAGAAGAGGTATTAATGTGAGCATCGTTCTTGTTATGGTGTAAAAGTTTTGCCAAAGAGGAAGATTTTCTTAGTATCTTCTAAAGACAGACTTTTAGAGTCAGATATTCTGGCATCTTTTTAGTGGTGGTGGTTGCGTCGGTGGAGAACGTGATATACAGTTAGATATCGGCATGTTGTTAGACCTTAGAGCAAGTCAGTGTCAGAGCTGGAGTTAGAACTCAGGAGTTCCTATTGACTTTCAGCCTCAGCTACACTGTGGTATCTAAGATAACAGTTATTTTATGCCATAAGAATAGGGAAATGCTACACTGTGTTAGACACTGGGGCCGCTGTAAATTGTCATGGTATCATCTGACTATCGAATTGGGGCACAGATGAAGTTCAGTTAGCTCACTTGCTTGCACACAGGTATATGATCACCAAGAGGCTCTTAACAAACTCCAAATGGCCGCAACAGCTGCCAGCTTTTGGACGGCTCCACCTGTACATTACATGCAAAACATTTAATGGGATAATGTTCATATAACCACAACCATCAGCTTGTATTGGCAGAAATAGGATAAAACTTGCACAAAACTTGGCTCTTGTGGGTAGGGGAGGTGAGTGGTGTGGAGGGGTACTGGAGGTGGGTTCTGGGTGCAGGGAAGTTTGGATAGAAGGGTGCTTGAGTAGCAAGGAATAGTGGGAACTTTGCTAAGTATGTTTGCTGTGTGCCTGGGACTGCTGGTGGGTGGATGAAGACTGCAGCGTATGAGGCACCTAGGCGCATGGGGGGGTGGGGTGCTTGATAGGGGCTGACAAGAGGGATGAGAGTCCAAGATCAATACTGGGCCATTCTTCTGATGGTGCTGATTCTGGTGCTGCCACTGCCATTGCTACATCACCTCCATCTTCTCCTGGCTGTGATCCAGCTATGTGAGCAGCCAGAGAAAAGGCAGAGAGCTGCTTGCTCAATAGGTGTCACTCCAGCTTCACACAGTAGGAAGGCACAACTGCAGGCGAATGGCTGTTGATTTTCTGAAGTTCAGCTGGATGTGATAGAACCAGATATCTAACTGTTAGAGCTGGGTGGGAAATAGTGTTCCTGTGCCATGAGAGTTCACAAGATTTTGAAATCTTTTCCTGTCTTGAACACGGATGACAAGTTGACATCTCAAATTTTTGCAAACCGAGAATCTGAAAAAAAAAATCAGATTGGATTAATCAAAACAGTTTCTTTCAATTTGTTTTGATTTTGACCTTTTTTAGTATACATTAATTAAAATTTTAAACAAAAAATATCATTTTGAACTGGAAAACAAACTTTTCGTTTTGAAAATGTTGGCCTTGTTTCAACCGTTTCTAAACTCTTTTTTTTTTTCTTTCAAAAAAAATTTATAGTGGAAGATTCATTGAAACTAATCTTTTTCCATGAATAGTTTGACAAATCAGCATTGTCCAGTAAAAAAAACAACTGTCACACAAGATGCATGACATGTTGCAGCCACCTCTTGCTGTCTCACTTTTTTCTTTTTTGCACAATAGATTTAGGGCTTGACAGAATTTATTTTAAAGATTCTTCATGATATTAAGGTACAAAAGTAGAAGGTGATCAAATGGCTTTTTAAAAATCAAAATATTGATGAGCCTGGTCCACTGTGTGATATATAAGTATATACACTGAACAGCAAAATATGATGGTGTTTGACCACAGGATGGCACTGTTACAACACAAGAGGCATAGAGGGAAAGCTATTTGATTGCTTTAAAAAACACTATATGATAATAAGACTTGATCTATCTGAACTAACCAGCCATATCCTGAGGTCCTTACTTTATTTTTACTCAGTACTTACTGGGTCAATGGGAGGTTGCCTAAATAAGGACTGAGTAAAAAATAAGGATATCAGGATTTGGATCAACAATGGCAAAAGAATAAAGAGTAATCCATAGGCACATTTACAAAAATACTGCAGCAGAGTGAATAAAACAAAACCTGATGTTTGTGGATGAAATAAATAATCTAAAACTATTTAAATGCAAAATTATTTTAAATGTGTATTTGTTACTGAATTTTTAAGGCTCTGAAATACGTTAATACATAGATGTATAGGAAATCATTTTTTTTAATGCACAGGGTAAATGCACACTGACAACCACATTTTCAAAACAGGCCCTCAAATTTTGAATGACTGATTCTGCAGGCAGAGTCATTGCTATGTGCAAATGATAGACCCCATATCTGAAAACAGGATATGTGTGTGCAAATGAAAGGCCAGTGCCATTTGTAGCTGCAGAGTTGATCACTGGCATGCCCCAGTGATTGTGTAGAACTTAGAGATCAGTTTAGGCCCTTTGAAAATGTTGCCCTAAGTGTTAAACGGTCCCTGTTTTCACTGCCTAAAACCAACATCTCACTCTCCGTTATGAGCATAGTTTCTTTACCCTGAAATGAAAGTGTGTAGCTTTTTGTATTAGAAATTGTCCACTCTCACCTGCTGAACCTCACTCCCTAGCAGGATCACCCAGAGGGGGAGGCAAGTGCAGCAATTTGCCCCGGGCCCCGCAGGGGCCCCCATGAGAGTTTTTTGGGGCCCCTTGAGCGGGGTCCTTCACTCGCTCCGGGGGCCCCGGAAAACTCTTGCGGAGCCGGGCCCCCAGAGCTTCTTCCGCTCCGGGGCGGAAAGATCCCCCGCCACCGAATTACCGCCGAAGACCCAGCACTTCGGCGGTGGGTCCCGCTTCGGCAGTAATTCGGCAGCGGGGGGGCCCCCAGAGCGGAAGGATCCCCTGCCACTGAATTACCACCGAAGTGGGGGCCCCCCGCCACCGAAGACTCCAGGCCTCCTGAATCCTCTGGGCGGCCCTGCTCCCTAGAGCAGTGGTTTTCAAACTTTTTTTCTGGTGACCCAGTTGAAGAAAATTGTTGATGCCCGAGACCCAGTGGAACTGGAGATGAGGGGTTTGGGGTGCAGGAGGGGTCTCTGGGTTTGGGGGGGTCTCAGGGCTGGGGCAGGAGACTGCAGCGCAGGGTTCGGGCGTGGGGTTACCTCAGGTGGCTCCCCATCAGTGGCCCAGCTCGGGTGCAGAGGCAGGCTTCCTGCCTGTCCTGGCACCGCGGACCATGCTGCACCCCCCCAAAGCAGCCAGCAACAGGTCCAGCTCTTAGGTGGAGGCACACAAGCAGCTCCGCTTAGCTCTCACCTGCAGGCACCGCCACCCACCACCCCAGCTCCCATTGTCCAGGAATGAGTACTAGTCAAACCGTGGGGCGAGATTTTTATAATATATATTTTCTTTGTTTTAAAACAGCTCCCTAGTTTGCTACTCAAAGACAAAGGACACTATTGAGATCAGGATCATATTCCCCGAATTGTACCAGGTAGTACTTGGCATTAAACCACAGAAACAAGCCTTCGAAAGTGGCATGAGCAGGCCAGAGCTGGGATGCAACAGGACATCAGAACATCCTTTGGATGAGGAATCTACTGGCTGATCCACAAGAAATCAAAGCTTCCTGAGCCCCATCATGAAGCTCACAGTCACTGAGGAACCTCCCCACCCCTGAGATGCCAACCTTCCTTAATTGTCCATAATCAAACCAATTTCCCATGTAATTATGAAATTACCAATTCAGGCTTAAATCTATTAATTTTGAAAGCACACACGTATCACACATATATATGATCTGGTCACTCACCATCACTTGGGTCCAATGAACAGAGCAAATCACCGCCCAAACCACAGGCTGGGTATTATGCTCTAACTGCCCGATGTGGACCCTGCTGGACTGGCCAAGGTAAATAAGGGCCCTATGCAGCATAGAAGGGCATCTTTCCTGGAGCCAATACTCCCTTTTTCCCTGTTTGGGGGTGGGTGTGAGAGGATCATGAGTGCAATGAGGGGAGAGTCCAGGGGGCCCAGTTCTCTTGCCTTTGGCCATAGACAGAGAGGGGAGGGGAGGAGGGAGAGGTCTCGATCTGTGTGGGGAGAATGGAGGGATGAGGAGGAGAGGGGGTGAGAGAGAGGCCCAGGCAACCTCTAATTCCTTCCAAAGCTTTTTCATAAACATCCCTAAATCTCAGAGCAAAGCTGGCATTTCTGCCATCCGTATGGCAGGAGATGTCCCTACAGGATCAGACGGCTCTTGGGAAAGTGGCCCTTCCATGCTTTAATAGTGTCTTCAAAGGGTCTTTAGGCCCCTAGTGCTCCTATAGAAGCAACTCAACATTGTTTTGGCCCAGATTTGGTTTTGATTCTGCACATCTTTGTTGAGGGTGGCTTGCGGCTTTGGTCCTTTAGAAAGTACTGGGAGATAGAACCTGTTTTGACAAAGGGCAAAAGTTTGCAAGAATGCTGTCAGACATCTGGAGACCACGATAAGCTGTTTAAAATAAATAATAATAATAATTAATAATTGTGATAAAATTGCAAGAGTTAGTAACACTGAAAATGTCCTAAGAAGGCAGGTAGAAGAGCAGGGATGGTGCAGCAAGCACACATTCCTTCTGTACAGGGAGCTGTGTGTGGGATTGTCTCCTCAGGCTCCACCCCACCACAAATGTTGGTCAAGCAGGGGTGAAAGTGAGCTGGTACCGGCCCATATGCAGCCGACATTAAAGTGCTGCCCCTTTCTCCCCCATCGGCGGCCCTGCCAGTAGGGACCCTACCAGCTGGGCCACCAACCAAGGGGGGAGAGGCAAAAGGGGCAGCAACGTTAAAGCACTGCCACAGAAAAGGACCCTTCTTAAAGCGCTGCCGTGGCCAGGGGCGGCTCTAGCAATTTCGCCACCCCAAGCACGGCGGCATGCCGCGGGGGGCGCTCTGCTGGTCGCCGGTCCCACGGCTCCGGTGGACCTCCTGCAGACGTGCCTGCGGAGGGTCCGCTGCTCCCGCAGCTCCGGTGGACCTCCCACAGGCACGCCTGCGGATGCTCCACCGAAGCCGCAGGACTAGTGGACCCTCCGCAGGCACGCCTGCGGGAGGTCCACCGGAGCCGCCTGTCGCCCTCCCGGCGACCGGCAGTGCGCCCCCCGCGGCATGCCGCCCCAAGCACGCGCTTGGCGTGCTGGGGCCTGGAGCTGCCCCTGGCCGCGGCAGCATTTTAAAGTCATTGCCCCTTTTGCCCCCCCTGGCCGCCGACAGGGAGGAGTAAAAGGGGCAGCTGCCCCAGGGCCAGCAATTTAAAAGGGCCCGGGGCTCCTGGCCACCGCTGCTACCACAGCAGTGGCTGGAGCCCCAGGCCCTTTAAAATCACCATTGGAGCCCCAGACGGAACAGGCCAGGCAGCGCGGATGGGTTGGCTGGGGGAGACTGACCCCCATCCCCACCTCTTCTGCCTGACATTCCGACCCTTTCACTTGAGGTTCCCACCCCTTCTGGAGGCCCAGAGCCATGCCCCCGTACCAGTAAGAATTTAATATTACTTTCACCCCTTCTATCAGGCACAATCTACCTCAACTACTTCTTTATTATCACTTATCTCCAAGGGCATGGGTAGTGATTACAGACCAGTGAGGAGTCAACATCCCTCCCCCAGTGACACACAATTTAAGTTAGAGGGGAAGGAAGGGAGGTCTGGTAATTAAGGTATGGTAATTTTGCCATTGATTTCCTGTGTGACTTTCTGTGCCTCAGTTAATCATCTGTAAAATGGAGAACATTGTTTCTTTTTCCCATGTTCTTTCCATCTTGCCAATTTATACTGCAAGTTAATCAGGGCAAGAATTCTCTTACTGTGTTGTTGCCCCTTTATATGACACCAGTGTCCAATTCTCACATCTCCCTCTACCAGCTGGCAGCAGGTGTCTGGGGCCTTGCAGGTCAGCTTCACAGTGGAGGAAAAATCAGTGACACAGAGACTGGGTATGTTGTAAGTGTAACTTGTTTTATTTATACATATACACCAGTGCAGAAACGGAGGTGGTTAAACAGCATGCAGGCAGTTCCTTGTTTCCTGAATCTCAGCTCAACACTAATGCCTGGTTCCCAGACAGCAACTCTGCTTCAAGGATTGACTCCAGTCAGAGACCAAGACAGAGAGCCAACTCCCTGCTGCTTTCACAACTCCTATTCCCCTCCAAAGGCCACTGCCTCTGCACAGAACCTTGGCTAACAAATTAACAACTAAAAAGACTGATCATTTACTTACACACTAAGAAACTTGGAAGACTACATGTAATAGTGCCACCTTGTAACACCAGCCTCAACAATGTGTTTGTATACTGCCTAACACAGAGGCCATGGTCTCAGCTGACACCACCAGTTGTTATGGTAATACCCCAATAAATAATAATAAACATACAATTAATTTTAAATATTAACTATATTACATGGACTGTTAGAGTTTGATAACATGTGAACTTGAATAATGGGATCTGCTCAATAACAATGTATTGCACTTACGTCTCACGCCAAATGAGCACCTTTGTCGTTTGACATACGCTGAATCAGATGCTCTAAACTCCCTGGAACTGGTGATCCAAATCCAGTTTTCCCTCAGTCCTTACTCAGGCAAACCAACTCATGACGTCAATGAGAGTTTTCAATGCGTAATAACTGACTAAGGACTTCCGGATTTGGCCCATTCATCATCGGCAATCCCTCGAGGTCGAGGATGATCTCTTTCACAGGTTTTATTTTTCATGGGTCTTTTGGTGACTGAGGAGTCCAATCCTTGAGCCACAGGCTCGTTGGCAGACATTGCAGCTGGTGTTGGAAGACAGGGTTGGGCCGTGATCACTGCATAACTGTTGTCTTTCCTTTCTTCTCTGGCCTTTTTCTGCGACCAAGGAAAGGCGATTTTTCTCAAAAGTGAACGTTCCCTCTCTGACAAGTCTTTGTCAATCATCCCTATCCTAGGCTGTTGTCTCCCAGTGTGTGGTGTCAATGCCACATCTCTTGATGTTATCTTGCGGGTGTCTTTAAAGTGTTTCTTTTGGCCTCCACATTTCCTTTCTCCTTTGAGTTGGGCGTACACCAGTTGTTTTGGTAAGCATATATCAGGCATGCGCACACAGGCCCACTCCACCTCAGCTGGTGCTGGATAATCAGGGCCTCAGGAAAGGAGCAGTTTGGATTTAGAAAAGGACAACCGACAATACGTTCATCACTAGACAGATGGTAAAAAAAGAAGCTGGAGTGAAACATCAAGCATGATTGTGCTTTCCTCAATTTGGAGAATTGACATTTTACAAGGTACTTAGGTAACTGCTGGTACCTCTGTTACAATTCTATGAGGTACTGGAGGACCTTATCCAGATGGTTTGTGTGATGGTTCCATGATAAAAATGGGGATGCCCTATGGTGAAATGAAGGGTTTCAAGGTAAAGGTTGGGCTCCACCAGGGATCAGTGCTTAGTCCATTATTATTCATAATTGTGCTGGACTTCTTAAGTAAGCAAATCCTAATGAAAGGTGGTATGAAGTTGATCTGTGCACTAGGGCTGATAGTGAGGAAGATTTGGTCCAGGCGACTGATGCCTCAAACAGGAAACTAAAGTCATATGGGAGCCTAGTGCAAAACCAAGACAGATTAATATCAACATCAAAGGCCAGTGGCTAAATCAGGTTTCTGAGTTTAAGTACCTTGGGGGCTTGCTAGCTGCTAAAGCAGAAATTGACAAACAACTGCAAGTAAGGCTGCTGAGTGCAGGGAAAGTCTGGTGCAAGCAGGGGCGGCTCTAGAAATCGGGCTGCCCCAAGCAGCGCGGAGCGCTGCGCCGCCCTTCCCCGGTCCCGCGGCGGGTCCCCTCTTCCCGCGGCTCCGGTTGAGCTCCTGCCGGCATGCCTGCGGCAGGTCCACCGGAGCCCAGGACGAGCGGACCTGCCGCAGTCATGCCTGCGGGAGCTCAACCGGAGCCGCGGGAAGACGGGACCCGCCGCAGTCATGCCTGCGGCAGATCCGCTCGTCCCGGGCTCCGGTGGACCTGCCGCAGGCATGCCGGCGGGAGCTCCACCGGAGCCAAATGCCGCCCCCCCGGGAAACGGCCGCCCCAAGCGCCTGCTTGGCGCGCTGGTGTCTAGAGCCGCCCCTGGGTGCAAGATAAGTAGAGTGACAGAAGATAAACTGATGCCCAGACTACTTAAGGGACAACTATACAAAACCACGATATGACCAGCTCTTCTGTATGGATCAGTGACATGGGCAACCAAAGAGGTACTTGAGATGACCAGAAGCCATTGACATTAGATGTTTGAGAGCAGTGAGGGAGTGACTGTACTGGACCAGATGCAGAATGATGTCATCAGGAGTGAGACCAAGGTTTCCAGTATCATTTAGATGGTCCAAGAGAGGAGGCTGACATGTTACGGGCAGATGGACAGATGAAGGAAATCTTATTAGGGAGGCATTTGAGACTAGAGTTCATGGATGGAAAACAAGGGGATGAACAAGAAAATGGTAGATAGACTGTGTAAAGGAGGACCAAGTGAATATGGAGTGAGTATTAGACTGGCAAGCCAGGAAAAGTCTGATCCAGTGACCCAACCCCAGCTAGCTGGGAAAAGGGAAGATGAGGAGGATCTTTAAGAGGCTTACTGGTCTTTCTGAAGGTGTTTGTGTATGCTATGGTTCAAATCTGTGGAAGCGGATTGTCTTTCCAGGGCTGCCCAAGAATGTCTGATATGACTGGAGACAGAGACAATTATCACTTACATGCCTGTGTGTGTCATGACTTCCCCAAATGTTTTAGACCTATGATTGAGTGAAATACCTAATAGCTAATTAGAATGTTACAAATACAAATTTTAAAATCATAGGTACAGATGAAACAACTAGGAGCTTTAGTGACAGAAACATTCCACTGGAAGTAGTAATGATCTAAGGAGTATCTGACAGTCAGAGCTTAGATCATCCCACACCTTTACACTCCACACCTTCAAAGTTATCATGCTGCTGGTTTAAAAACTAGACAGTGGATTCCTTTGCAGGCAGTCAGTGCAGCTATTAATTTGGTCAGAGGTGTTTCAGTAATTTTTGTTACTGAAGTGTTGATATACCCTTAACAACTATACTTCTCCCATCCTTCCAACCCTGCTGTCTGCTCAAATACTCCTCTAAGCAGAAACTTTGCCTCCTTAGCTCAGTCAATATAATATTCATTATTTGTACCACCATTTGTTTTCTTAGGTGCCAAATGACCTCTCTCCTCTTTCAAATCTCTTTAAAACCCACTTCTTTATCTTAGCCTGCGAGTGCTGTCTCCTCTCTTCCCACTTTTGCATTTACTGTTTTTTATTTGTAATTATCTCAGTTAGATACCATTGGCCCAGAGAACCATGTTTTCTTTCATACTTATAAAGTTCTATGTACACATCAAGCACTCTAAATAAATATTAACCAGCAATAGTTGTTGGCATTGCTATCATAAAGATAGCAATTAAATAATCAATAATTAGGATACTATTTGAAGACAGAAAAATTGCTTGTTGTAAAATTATCCATTTGACATTCTCAAACTTTAGAAAATCACCTAATAATTTTGTTTAAATTCCTATGAGGTGGGGGGAGGGGAGCTATGAATTAACTGAACAGTTCTTGAAATACTCATTGTGATATTAATTAATGCAATTATACTGTCAGGAAAGATAAAATATGACACTAATTTAGCACTAGTAGGTTGACATTTCAAAATTGGTTTATGATTTGAAACTTGTTATGAGTCATTTCCTCTAATATGGAAAATACCATATTAGCTTCTATTTCATTAGTACAGCTCAGGGAAGTGACTGCTCCCAACCAAAACAGAATTCATCAGGAACTGGTTTTGTAAATAAACAGCATTAATCACTCATGGTACATACAAATCAGATGCTGTGGAAGCCAGAGGCAATCCTTCCAAAAAAAATAAAGCTTTTTTTTTTGGTGGGGGAGGAAGGAAGGAGTTTCCTTAAATCAAAACTAATAGTGCACTAGCTGATAGACATGGGATTCTATGGCAAGAGTCTGGCAATCGTAATTTAAAATTAGTATAGATTCAAATAATTTAAAAATCAGCTGTGAAACCCTTATGTTCTCATGTGGATGCAAATCCCACTGAATTGAATGAGTTCTGCCTGAGTAAAAGTTTGAGGATTCAACCTCAGGTTCTCAAATAGTATTATACTGACTCAATACTTCATTTTCTACACCCTTCGATACTGACAATTTCTGCCCAAATTTACAGATAGACAAGGTGGATGAGGTAGTGTTATTTACTGGACTAGCTTCTGGTTGTATGTAAAGATCAGAGGGCTATAGATGGTGAGACCACTGAGGATGTTTTGTTTCTTGCATTTGCTCAGGAAGTAGATGTCATTGTTAAGTTTTGCTTCTTTTTTCTTCATGTTGCGGCATTTCCATGTTGGAGATAATGAACCTTACCATCTAATGTTGTATGCAGTAGTAGTGTAGCCATGTCAGACCAAGGAAACACAGAGATCAGGTGTGTGAGATAATATATTTTATTGGACCATAAAAGACATTACCTCATTCACCTTGTCTCTGCAATATGTTGGGAGTGACACAGCTATAACACTGCATAAAAATTCACACCTGACAGCATACTACAGAAGTACTGTCGCTAAACCACAATTACTGTCATATACAGAAAAGCTTGTTTCCTTATGGGCTACTGAGACTGGGAGTTCAAAGAGGCAGGGGTCTAGCTTGGTCTCCATAGCCCAGATCCGCAAAGATATTTAGGCACCTGATTTCAATGGGAGTTGGGAACCTAAATACCTGTATCAATGTGAGCCTCTCTTAGGATTGCCAGCCTTCCAGACCTGTCCTGGAGTCACCAATAATTAAATATTAATCTTTAATTGAAGATTATGTCATGTGATGAAACCTCCAGGAATACTCCAAGGAAAATTGGCAACCCGAGCCTCTCTCAGTTTAGCAGGAACTTGGGAGTGCAGATGGGTCAGTTTTATTTCTGATCCATGAGCCTACACAAAAGCCTGAAGTAAGCACTAAGCTTTCCTAGCACCCACCACTGTGCTTGGCACTGCATGTCCAAACAGAAAACCCTGGGGCCAGCTTGGAAGTGGTTTACAGTCCAATTTTAAAAATCGGATGAGTGGGGGGGGTCACAAAAGGTTCGAAAGAGTGGGACGCTCCCAGTGCCCCAGCCAGGGCTGTGCACGGCGCTGTGCGTGCAGCAGAAGTCACTCCAGGACCCAAGGGCCCACATCCAGGCTGCAGGCGACAAATAGGGAGGGGCGGACACTGGCAGGGCCATTCCTAGCCCTGAAGCGGGGGCCGTGAGGCGGCCGGCGCGCGCCCTGATTGACAGGCAGGCAGCCGGCCCCGGCTCGGCGCTCCCGCGGCGGACGGGCAGGGGCCCGTGGCACGGGGGGCGGGGCTGCTCCTGCGCACAACGTCCCCCCGGCCCTTCCCACCCCCCCGCCAGCCTCCGCCCAGGGAGAGGCTGCGTGACGTCACGCGCAGTCACGCGGGCGCTGGGCGGAAGCGGAAGCGGAGCGGGGTCCCGGCGGCGTTTTGGACACGGAAGTAGCGCGGGGTCCGGGCAGTGGGTTCCGTAGCGGGGAGCAGCTCCAGAGACCGGACACAGCGCGGCAGCGGCGTCCCCCACCATGGCCGCGACATCCAACCTGCAGGTGGAGCCGGGCGGAGCCGGGGCCCCGCCCAGAGCGTCCTGCTGGGGGAGGGGGGGAAGCGAGGGGGTGCCGGGGCGGAGGGGATGTCTGGGGTGGGGGACGAGGAAGCGAGGGGCGGCGCATGGAGTGGGGAGGCGGGGGGGAGGGCGGGCTGAGGGGAGCGGCCGTGGGGGGGTGTCCGGCCCCTGGGTGCTGGAGCTTCCATAGTGCGTCCCTCAAGTGCCTGAGGCTCCCGGCACCCGGCAGGACGGCTTCTGTCCTGTATCTTGAGTCCGATAAAAACGGTGGGGGACGATCTTCATCCAGCCAACATCTGTTAAAGCAGGGGGTTCTCAAACTGGGGGTTGGGACCCCTCAGGGGGTCGCAAGGTTATTACATGGGGGGGGGGTCGTGAGCTGTCACCCTCCACCCCAAACCCCGCTTTGCCTCCAGCATTTATAATGGTGTTAAATATATAAAAAGTATAAGGGTGGGGGGAGTGTCACACTCAGAGGCTTGCTGTGTGAAAGGGGTCACCAGTACAAAAGTCTGAGAACCCCTGTGTTAAAGCATCTCTTGTCCTGTCTACATTAAGACTTTAAAATACCTTGGTTTATTTGTTTTAAAAATGCACCCTCCATCAGAGTTTAAACAAATTGTCAAAAGCAGATATAATATGTCTGCTCTGGTTGGGGGGTTTATCTCCTCTGTCCATTTTCCATTAGTGTCCTGGTTCAGTGGCTATGTACACTGATGTTCACTGTCATCTCATACCATACTCCCAGGGTAGCACATAGATTTATTTACCTCCTCACTTTTCAATTAAGTCTTACATTGTTTCTGATAACTTGTAGAAGCATATATCCCACATGCTACCATATATTTGAGGTTGGAGTAGGAGAGGTCTGTAATTGTTAATATTTCCTCTGCGCTGTTGGCTGCAGTCACTTTTTTATTTTATTTTATTTATTTTTGCACTATGCTTCCTTTCTCCTTGTCTTCTCACAAAAGTAGTACTGGTATTGTTAAAGTGGTAACAAACACTCTTATAACTACTCTCATGCTAGGTCAGTTATAAAGGTGCTTTTGATTTAAAAAAAAAATCACACCTGTAACTGAAATAGTTACACTGTGACAAAACTGGCTGCAGATCAGGCCCTAGGTTCTCTCCCACCTTCCTCTCCCCCCCCCCCCCCGCATACTTTTTTTTTCTGATTCAATATTATTTGTATTATCATAGCATTTAGGAGAATATTTTGTAGACGCCTTCCTTGCCACAATGAAATTGATGTTCCGTAATCGCTAGCATTCTAACTTGATGTTTCTGTATTATTTTCTTGTGTTTATAAAAGGGGAGGCATAGGCCTCTTGTCAGAGTTTCAGGCTAATTTAAGTGCGTTTCAGAAGTGGCCAATGAAGTGTGTAGATTTTTGTTTGTAGGAGCAGGACAGGAATTTAACACAACCTCCTCTCTTGCTGGGAATCTGCTTCAACAGATGGTCTTTTCACATACCCCTCAGAATGGAAGATTTTGCTCATGGTTTTAATGAAATAAGGATTCAAAATTTTTCTCACACCTGTTGGCTCACCATTTAAAGGATCTCCCTTTTGAAACAAGCTCCTAATCTACCTAAAACCAAAAGGTTTGACTCCAGTGCCATTGAGTCAAAACCAAGCCAAACAATAAGGATACTGTGCTACTTCTCTTCTGATCCCTACTGGTGCTGCTGCTGTGTATCCGCTTTGTTTTGTCTGATATGTTAGAGAGAGCCCAAATCCTGACATGGATGTATTCACAAGAGACCAAGGACAAGTGCATACTGTATTTGAAACTGCTAGAAACAGCCTTGTTGCTGAGTTTCCATGATCGGTGTGATTGCATTGTTAGTACAGTTAGCAGAGGAAATAACTGTGTATGAGAGGACTGAATATAGTAACATTTATATAGGTGTATAGTTACTCTAAGTAAATTGTTAGCAGTTAAGTGGCCACATTTTTCTATTGGTGTGAGCCAAATAAAATCTAATTCTAAATAATTAGTTAGAAATGTAAAATCATCCAATAATCTGTTCCCCTTCTCCATGCACAAATATAACTGTAGCTGTTAGGAAATCTGGAAAGGACAAAAAAAATGCCCTTTTGTACAACTTTCTAATGTTTGAAGGCCACTTCCTCCTTGTTAGGAATTCAGTCCTTGTTTGCCCTTTTTTCCTGGAAGAAACTCTTGAGATACTAAGGATATGAAACTGGATTAATTGAGGCGTAATTACTGTCATTCAGACTGTTTACAACTTTTTGAGGTTTTGTACTGAAAGAGCTTCCAGTCTACAACTGAGTCCTCCAAGATAGACTTCCAGCAAATTCTTTTGTTTCTGAAGTAAAAACACAAATAGGGAAGAAAAGTAAAAAGTGCCTGAAAAGTTTTTCATACATAAAGAATGACACAAAACCGTACTTCTTTCCCACTTCTCTTAACCTTTTTATAAGAGGTGAGAACCACATTCAGAATCTTTGAAATACAGAATTGTTGCTACTTAAGAGTTATGTTTACTTGAACTCTAAACTTGTGGTTATAAATCTTTGGCACTGCTACATTACATCTTTTTTCCCCAGAACTAATCTCAAATCATAATGCAGGTTTTATCTGTTATTTGTATTGAAGTGGCTCACGTGGCTCAATCATGTTGGAGCCTCACTAAAAGATTTTTAGTAATGGTTGATTTTGATAGCTTAAAAATTTTTCAGGATACACTATGAAGATAAAATAAATTTGAGAATGATGTGGATTCTCCATACATCTTTTCAATTATCATAAGAGATCTCATAAAAATTTGGAAGCGCTGGATTAACACTCCAGTAATAACTATAGCTTAGTATAGAGGAACAGTTTCTGGTTTATGTACTACAGATATAAATTGAAGGTACGCTGTTGACTTACTCTATATGAGTACAACACTCAGCACAAAGAGGTTCTGACCTAGTTACCCTCTAGGTCAGACTGCAATATAAATACTAATAAAAATACTTCTAAATTGACTAGATTTCAAGTTGTAGGCAGTGTTGTTGTAGCCATATTGGTTTCAAGTTAGCTGTAGAAGTACTGTAGACAGATACTGATTGTTGCCCAGTGCAAAAATATTTTTTACTGCTAATATCTGTTCAGATGAAGACATGAATTTGCGGTTTGTTGCTGTATCTACAATTCTCTATTAGATTATTTTTTCAGCTCATTTAAAAGTAAGGTGCTTTTTTTATTTTCACAACTTTTGTATTTTAATATGTTGGAAAGAATTAGGAGGTCTTGTACTAGGGCACCCTAATAGAATAGATTTTAAACTCATTCTGTATTCTGCTAAACTACATTAAAAGAAAATAAGATCCTGATCCTGAAAAGACTTATGCACTTTCTTAGCTTTGCTACTGTGATAAGCACATAAGTCTTTGCAGGAAAAGGGCCTAAAAGTTGCACCAGTAAGCTCTTACAGCCAAATTCTTCAAACGCTTAAATGTGAGTTAATTTTTATTCAAGCAGATAGTGACATTGATATTAATGGGATGACTTGTATGAATAAAGTTTACTCATGCCTGTTTGTAGAATCCAGCCCTCCTTAACTTTGACATTTCTTTGGTAAGGTTGTATGTGCAACCTTGATTCTGCTCCTTATGAACATACTATCATATGCACACAGTATTTCTCAAATTATATTTTATCATTTTAAGTATGTATGTATGGCATCTTATATAAATGACTCATGGAGTGCATTTCTGTGAAAGATCTACGAGGAAGTGAGATGGGTGGAGTCCTCCATCATTGACTGCACACCTGGCAAGAGGCATTTTACTTAGCTGTAGACAATACTGTGAATATGTAATAAACTGTCTTGCAACACATGCACAAGGGAAGCAGAGTTATGGTAGCGCATGCAACTTCAGCTTTGGCATTTCATTACTTAAGAGCTTACCTGTGTAACTATAACATTAATTTTAAATAGACTTTTTAATTGATTTTTGCTCTTTAAGCAGGAAAAGATCTAGATGCCACCAGAATGCCCCCTAACTCATGCACCTTAAAAAGTTCATAGGAGAGTCCTTCTCCTAGATCCTCAGGAGTTGCACTCTTTCCTTCTTAGTGTGTCACTGTTGCATATAGTGCAAACTCTGCAAAGTGTACATGAAATTGATGAATGGCTTGGTACACCCTTAATAGATTAAGAGAATAGCTTTGTCACAATCTCAACACGTGCCAGTTTACTGTTGTTTCTGATGTTGCTTTTAAATGTTTAACTGCAAAACCCTGAATTGTGTTCATGTGAAGTATCACTTTGCCGAACACTGAAAAGTTCTTATCAGTAAGAACTATTCTTGTCAGATTTCTTGTTTCTACCCCAGCTATGTCAGCATTAGAGCATTTTAAAAGGTTGCATTCATTCTTAATAAAAGGAAATGTTTTTCATGTTTTGAGACAAGTGAATTGTTTTAGCTCAAACTAAACAAACAGGAATGTACTCCAATCAGATCTTAATATTAAGTTCTTAGGTCAAACTTCCTCAAGCAACAGGCAGTTGAAAACTGATTTAGAGTAGAAATGCTTCAGTGCCTTTAACTCTGTGTCACTACTGTTCCACCTAGAATATATTGTTTAAATAAATTGACATAACATTTTATTTCGTTTGGCAGTTTCATTTTGTGTGTGGGCGGTTGTTTTTTTAATCACATTTGTAATATATCCAGACTTGGGAACTTGGGTCACTTTGGCTCTGTGTCCACACTGATCTCAGCCAGCTCTCTCACAAAGCTTTATGTCAAGGGTCGGCAACCTTTCAGAAGTGGTGTGCCGAGTCTTCATTTATTCACTCTAATTTAAGGTTTCGCATGCCAGTAATACATTTTAATGTTTTTAGAAGGTCTCTTTCTATAAGTCTATAATATATAACTAAACTATTGTTGTATATAAAGTAAATAAGGTTTTTAAAATGCTTAAGAAGCTTCATTTAAAATTAAATTAAAATGCAGAGCCCCCCGGACTGGGGGCCAGGACCCAGGCAGTGTGAGTGCCATTGAAAATCAGCTCGGCGGCATGCGTGCCATAGGTTGCCTACCCCTGCTTTATGTCCATGATATTTCCCAAGTCCACTCTGAAGTCAGTCCTTCTCCCTGAGAGACCCAACAGCAGTTGCTCCAACTTAAGGCCCTGGTTCTACAGTGAGCAAGAAGTGCATGAAGGAGTCCTATATGGAGCTTATTACATGAGCATGGCCTAAGTTATTACAATTTGTATTTTAAATGCAAACATTTGTTTGGCATACAGAAGAAAACAGCACAGAATAAAAAAATAAATCAGCTAAAACTCATTTAGACTTACCATTACAGAAAGCATAATTCTACTTAGTCACATGATATAGTTAAGCAAAATAAAAATCTTGGTAAGACCTGTATCACCCAGCTGTTGTCAGGATCCTTGAGTTTTTTCTCCTTAGTATGTTTTCTTTCATTTGGTAATGGAAGAGTACACTCAATTCAATGCACAATAGTTTTATTCAATCTGCAGAAGAACTGTTTTTTGGTATTACATATAAATTTAACATTTCTACTAATAATTGTACCTCTGGTATTGTTTTGGGTTAATTACTCCTTCTGGGGTTTACAAGAAGACTGGTTGCATATTACCAGTGAAGATGAGCATGGGTTCCTTTGCATATGCATTCAGTGAGTTTTATTTCAATACTTCTAGAAATAGGTCTCATTACCACAAAATGAAAAGAGATCCCATTTCCTGGCAGATTAGTTACATAATATTCACAATTTAATAATATTTTAGCAATTTTTAATTATCCTATGTTCAGGGCTGTACAAGGACAGTCGCAAATGAATTTATAATCAATTACCTTCAACTTGTTTGCATAGTTTTGTAAAGGTGAGGCATCAGCTTTCAGTGCAGCAGCTTAAATTATCACTCTGATGTTGTAGTACTCTTGCATAATAGTTGTCATTTTAATCACGTCACTTTTTTTTTTTTTTTTTTGCTTTACAGAAAGCAATAGATCTTGCTAGCAAGGCAGCACAGGAAGACAAAGCAGGAAACTATGAGGAGGCACTCCGCTTGTACCAACATGCTGTGCAGTATTTTCTCCATGTTGTTAAATGTAAGACTTGGTATATTAGCTAGCTATTTGCTGCAGTTTTTTAAAAGCTAAATTATATAAAGTTACAGCAGTCTACCTGATAGAACCAAAATGCAAAATATTTACCATGTTAAGCATCAATAAGTATTTTGTCTAAAGATAGTAAATCTCTCAAACAGTCAAATGAGAATTGCCAGCTATACTTTTATTTAAGGACACACATTTTCTCTTCCTCTTCAACCATGCACATGCTTTCCAATTGCTCCAGTCTTGTTAATAGTCCACTTCGTTGCTATTTAGAAAGGAATCCTGCTACAAATGCAAGATTTCTTCAGAAAGTTCCCAGGTGGCTGCAGTGGAGGGTGGACCGGTGGAGGGTGGGAAGGGTTAAGTATTTCCTTTTTTATGTAGGGAAAGTCAGGTGGTATCTGGAAAGCCAGTCTTTGTGTAGTGACCCCACAGAAGTTACTCTCTTTTCTTGCTGGTGAAACAATTTCTCTATCAGATTCAAGCTGCTTATGCTTATCTTAAAGGTTCTGCACAAATGAACATATGTAGTTTAGGCCGATACTTATGCTCTCATTTTTCTTCTGCTAATACCTTGTCTACAGTTCCCTTTACATCCTTCCTTCACTGTTGTCTTCATGCTTCCTTCTCTGTTGCCTCTTATGCCTGAATTCTTGCTCTTGCCTTTGATGTGCAAGGAAATGCCTTTCTTAAGTTAAATTCCACCTTAGAATGTGTTATTTCTGCCAAGCCTACCAATGCAAACTCACTCCACGTTAGATGTACTGTCACATTTTCAGTAATTCCCTTTGATCATTCAGGGCAGTTTGTGTGCGGGTTTTGTCTGTCTTTTGTGTCTATAAATTATGCTCTGTGGGGCGAAAGAATGTGTCTTCTGCAATGCTGGGCACAGTTTTGGGACTTAATACATAGAGTAAAGTGTGCATGCCTCTTGTTATGTAGCCTGAAATGCTTTTTAATAGATTAGAGACCAGGAGGACAATAATAACTATTAATGTGCTATCTAAGGTTGACACGGTAGGTGAGGTACAGTAACTCCTCACTTAGTCGTCCTAGTTAATATTGTTTCATTGTTACGTTGCTGATCAATTAGGGAACATGCTCATTTAAAGTTGTGTAATGCTCCCTTCTGACGTCGTTTGGCAGCCGCCTGCTTTGTCTACTGCTTGCAGGAAGAGCAGCCCATTGCAGCTAGCTGTTGGGGGCTTGGAACGAGGGTGGACCGGCAGCCCCCTATCAGCTCCCCTAAGTTCCCTGTGTAGCAGCTGCCTGCAGTTTAGTGGTGTCTCTCCCCCCATTGCTATGTGCTGCTCCTGCCCTCTGCCTTGGAGCTGCTCCCCGAGACTCCTGCTTGTTGTGCAGAGAGGAGGGAAAGAAGAGGGGGGCTGATGTCAGGGTGTCCCCCTCCTCCCTGCTTCTGCACCCCACTTACCCCATCTTCCATAGAGCAGGGGGGACAGACCAGGACTCAGGACAGAGGGAGCTTGCATCAGCTGCCTGTCAGCAAGCTGATCTAATTAACAAGGCAGTGTACTTAAGGGAAATGCACATATCTCCCTCCATTTCTGCTGCCTTGTGTAGAGAGAAAGTCAACCCTTGAGGGCTCAGCCAATTGCTAGTTCATCATTTAGCAGTAAGGGAAATATCCCGCCCTCTGACTCCTCCACCTCAACCAAGCTTCACAATCATCATCACTCTGTACCAGTATTAAGTTGTTTAAAACTTATACTGTGTGTGTGTGTGTGTGTGTGTGTGTGTATACACACACACACTTTTTATATATATATATAGATATAGATATAGATATAGATATAGATATATATATATAGATATAGATATAGATATAGATATAGATATAAAAAAAATAAAATATAGTCTTTTGTCTGAAAAAAAATTCCCTGGAACCTAACCCCCTCATTTACATAATTCTTATGGGGAAATTGGATTTGCTTAGCATTGTTTCGCTTAAAGTCGCATTTTTCAGGAACATAACTATAATGTTAAGTGAGGAGTTACTGTAATATCTTTTACTGGACCAGCTTCTGTTGGTGAGAGAGACAAGCTTTCGAGCTTACACAGAGCAAAGGTTGGTCAGATTTTATGCCTATCTCCCTTTCAATGTGAATGACAACTTTTTTTAAGAAACTGGAAGATTGCAGAGGGGGTTGAGAACATACATTGTAAATAAACAAAAACCACTGCTCAACACTAGCGATCTCTTAAACTACTGCCCAGTAACATCCGTTTTTTAAGCAAGCTAATCAAGAAGCTATCCATCTACCAGTGTCCTTGATCCTTCTCAATCAGTCAGGCTTTAGAT
This sequence comes from Mauremys reevesii, assembly GCF_016161935.1. Taxonomy (NCBI): domain Eukaryota; kingdom Metazoa; phylum Chordata; order Testudines; family Geoemydidae; genus Mauremys; species Mauremys reevesii. The sequence goes on along the minus strand of NC_052624.1, from coordinate 168,096,786 downwards.
CACGTAATGATGCAGAGATGTACTCCTGGCTTGCTTACAAGAAGCTTTGAGATGAACAGAACTACACTGAAATGGCTTGGATCCTTTCACACCAAATCCATAATCTTGTCATAGTCAACTGATTCTGTACTTCTAAAGCCCCCACCTGTGGAATCCTACAAGGCTCAGTCACTTTCCACTATATTATTCAACATCTGCCTGAAGCTTTTGGGAGATCTGGTAGGTTAACATTAGACAATGCACAGTACAACATCTCATGTACTTTTGCTGTTAAGAGTACCATCAACTTCAATACCTGGGTGAAATCAGTGCCTGAAATGAAAGCATCTTGCTACAGTTGAACCCAGGTAAAACTGAGGTGATTTTGGTAGGAAGAAGGAAGGGCTTTGAAGAACTGTCTGCCTCCTAACACTTCTCCATTATCAGATGCATTTTCCCTCAGTTCTGTCTGTAACCCTGTCCTTTAATCTCAGTGCTGTTGGATAATTGTATACTTATGGGATCCAAAACACCCACAACTGGCCCTAAAGTTGCACCCCATTCTATCAGTACAAACCTGGTCATAGTGACCGCCACACTTGTGCTCTGCAGGCTTGATTATTGCAGCTCATAACTAGGAGTGAAGCCACACGCTTTGAAAAAGCTCCACCTGATACAAACCACAGTAGCCCATCTGCTTAGCAACACAAATCACAATGAACGTATCACCATGGAGCTCTGCTCTTTGCATTGGCTTCCCATTCAATAGAGAGTCCAGTTCAAAGTGTATCTTAAGCAAAAACCTGTTAGCTTAATCAAGTTTTCTCTCCTACAGGCAAAAGAAAGAGCTCTCTTGAAATAGTTGGCTGTTGCTCAGATAATATGGTGGATATTGGCAATATAAGCATTTAAATGCCTCTTGAAGCATTCACTAAGCACATAATGGATTCTTGCAGGTCGGAGGTTTTCAATTGACTTTTTCTTCATTGAGACTGGAGAAACTACTACACACTACTTTCTTACGTAATCTATTAAATTTAGTATTAAAATTGGGACAGAATTATTACCCTTTTCTGTTTGATTTATGTGTTTTTTTGGCTTCCAGTAATCCATAACCATTTTTTCAATTTTTTTAGATGAAGCACAGGGTGATAAAGCAAAACAAAGTATCAGAACAAAGTGTACAGAATATCTGGACAGAGCGGAAAAACTGAAGGAGTATCTGAAAAAGAAAGAGAAAGCTCCAGCAAAGCCAGTGAAAGAGTCTGGTCCATCCGATGAAAAAGGGTATGTTTTTTGGAGACGGTAAAGCAAAATGCAATATTTTTCATGTTCCAAACTCAGCTGAAACGAAAGTTAAATATTTGAAAGAACGTTTTAAGTAAGTTTAATGCGTGTGAAATGTATCAGATGAGCAATACTGAAGTACAATAACTAACCAAACAATATGGACAGTGTGCATACTAATACTACAAGCTTTCCTATGTTTCTTTACCAATAGGCCTTAGCCCTACCATGGAAGATCCACGTGCAGTAACTCTCATGCTAGTAAATTAACTCATGTCTAGCAGGTCATTAGCCTTCCTGCTGGATGACAACTGTGGTGGCCTATGACATGGACACCTACCTACTTAAAATCTAGATCTTCAGACCACCAGTGACTAGATTTAAACCACTGATAACTTAGGCCAGTTTTGAATATGTGCTCAAGAGGTCAAAGCTCTATATCACGTTCCCAATCCATTGCACCATCTAGTCATAGTTCTGTTCACCCAATTCTTGTTGTTGGTAACAGTAATTGTTGGACATCTAGATAATTACATTTATACCTAATATTTTATTTCTTCGTTGAAATGTAAAACTGTAGTAAAATTTAAGTGATTCGCAAGGAAAACTCTCCTCGTTTATGGCTCGTAATCGATCTAAGAGAGGGTTTAAAGTTGTACTTGACTCAGATTGGTAACTAAATTCAGTTTGCACATTGCAGTATATCATGTGAAAATCAGTTACTGTCACTTCTCCCGTATCAGAATCCAAGGATCCTTTTTTTCTGCAGAAGTTGATGGCCTCACGGGACCCTAATGCAGCAGACAGTGTAGTGCTCTGCTTCAGATGCCTAATGTTTTCAATACTTGCAGGAAAAAAAAAAGTCTCCTGAACTCTGATGGTGGTAATCTTATTATCAGTGTTATTTTTTTAAGTCTTCTAAATGGACTGATACCATGTTCAGTTATTAAACTGTTTGCAAGATAGACAAGGTTGGTGAGGTAATATCTTTTATTGGACCAACTTCTGTTGACGAGAGAGACAAGCCTTCGAACCACACAGAGCTCTTCTTCAGGTTTGGGCATCACAGCTAAATGCAAGGCGGAACAGATTGTTTAGCATGAGTAATTAGCACATGTTCTAAGGGACCATATTAGGTAGAGTAGCCCATTAACATCTCACAGTCATAGGACAAAAAGAGGGATTAGTGGGTTACAGATTGGATTTATGGCTAATTACAACAGTGTTTCTGTTCTGTCCATGATTTTTGGTGTCTAGCAGTGTTATGAATTTAAGCTCCCAGGCTCATCTTTTGAAAATGTGCAGGTTTCCTTTGAGAATGAGGACTGATAGGTTAGACCTAGTGATTGCTTTGTTCACTACAACTATACTGCATACAGTTGATTTGCCAAACTTTCTAGTTTGGTTTTTTTTTTTTTCAGTGAATGTAGCTTGTCCCTGGAACTCTGAATACACACATGCCAGAACCTCTTTCTTGCTATAGAACTGGTCAGCTGAGCAACAGTTGATTTGGGATTTTTTTGTTTTATAAAAGCTCAGAGCTGCACCATGTTCCACATGCTTATTATGATGGCTGTAAGATTGTGCATATGGCATGCCCTCTATGCTGCATTTTTGCAAACCATGGGTTTCCCTTAGGTCTTCTCTTAATTCTTCTGCCAGAGCAGCGTAAAGAGGAACATAGCACTAGCTGGATCTGACCAGTAACTCCAGTTGCTTTTCCAGACATAATAGAGGATTGCTTAGATCTGCCTGCACTGAAAAAAGGACAATTGGACCTGTAATAAATCTAATTAAAAACAGTAAAAGTGGAATTTAGGCCATAAATATTTTCTAAAAATCATGGAAACATTAAAAATGCCATAGGAAAACTTATTAAAATGTACTTCATTACAATTGTCAAAATATTTTAAAGAAGAAATCACATTTTATATGAAGCTTAGGATGACACTACTTGGCTTTATATTTTTATCATGTGATTTTTAAAAATAAAATGACCTCATTCAACAGGGCTGTTGGGCCCTCAAAGAATCTACAGAATTCTGTTATAAAACGTAAAAAACATATTTCCCTGAATATCTCTACTAAAATTATGATGGTAGATTATAGTTTTCATTTACAAAATTGTTTGTCTTGTTGTGTAAGACAGGTGGCTTTCTTTGTAGTTGAGCATCTTATTACTTGTGTCTGAATTAGGACTGACAGTGATGGGGAAGGAGAGTCTGATGATCCTGAAAAAAAGAAACTGCAAAATCAACTTCAAGGTAGTTCTGAAACTTTTCTTTAAAGAAATCATTGTATCAAGTGGCTTGTTAACCAACAGATCAAAATTGCCTAATTTTATTTTTTTTTGTCTATAAAAGAGCTGTGGATTGACTTGCCACAGAGCATTTAAATGCTATAGAAATTCCTCTGTACATTGACTATAAACTAATCTTTTGAATAGCCTGGATTTTATTAAATTGTGTATCATAATTCCTCTCTATGTCTATCCCCATTCTAACATGCGACTGAATTACTGCATGCACCCGAAGAGAACACTGATCCAAAGGGGAAAAGCTCCTTGAGGCCAAATGAATATTTATAGTTTTATCATTAGTACCTAGAGACTCAGATCATGGTAGTCATCGCACAAGCACTTAGTGATCAGAAAGACCAAGGATCAGTAAATAAAGAATAGCTGAAAGACTTAATCTATTTAGATTATAAACTTGTTGGGGCAGGGACTGTCTCATACTAACAGTTTTCCCCCAGCCACTTAATCCATGCTCCACACCATAAGGGGAGATGTTTTGATTTTTGTTTGGCCAGAATATATTCTCTACTTTTCTTCTCTTTCCTGTTCAAGTTTCCCTTGCGTCTCAAACTTTTATGTAAAGGACAGTGTTTTACCTATGTATTTCTTGGTGTTTGTTCAGCTAATAGTCCTGTTGTTGACATTCTTCTCTCCCTTTCTCTTGGCATGCTCTGCCCATCTGGGAGAGGAGGGGATAGTGATTTGGGGTTTCTCCTCTTATCTCAGCACATCATTCTTGGTTGGCTGAGATGAGTCTTCTGTGTTTTGAAATCAAGCTTCAGGTCAGTAATTCAGTGTAGCAGAAAACAGTAGCTTTGTACACAGTGGAAAAAAGATTTGGCTTTTCTGTGTAGCTAATTTAGAGCATTCCAGCTGAATTTTGTATTATTGAAGAAATTCATTGGCAGAGAAAAATTAATGTTAAAGAACCAGTGACCTTGACACTGATCTTTCCTAATCCACATATTTTGTCATGTTCTGATCATCACTTTCACTTTAGCATTCAGATTTCCTGTAATCAACGTGTTATCGGTTCCTGCAGCTGACTGTAACATTCTTCAGAGTATTTATCGTTGTGTAGTATAGCTGTTGGTCAGATTTAATAATGTAGTCTGCCCCAAAGGATCTTTGTGTATTGACTATAGGTTTTCCATTCATACATACTACTAAATCTCTGTCTGTGTTTATATAACCACTGGTAGTCTGTTGTGATTCAAGGCACTTTATAATAATCTGAAGTAGAACATTCAGTATGCTGTTTGATATTTCTTTGGCCCAGGATGGTGTGGCGCACAACCAGGGCGTTTTGAATATGGAAAAAAAAATACATGTGGGTAATGAGTGTTTCAGAGTTTCAAATTATATTTTTCCATACTGACATGAGTAGTGATTCTCTTTGAAGGGTTTAATCCATTTTGGTCATTCAAGACTGTAATCCACTGTATGGTACTATTATTGTGACCAAATCAGATAGATTTGTTTCTAAATGACTTAGTGAATCTTGTAAAACTATGATCCATGACTACTTATTTAATCTTTCCATGTACCCCAGGCCTATTTTACATTTGAGCAGTGCAACTCTTTTAAATGTGCTGAGTAGGTTTAATATCATTTAATCCATTGCGGTGCTAGACCCCTCTGATCCCTTCCCTTCCCCCCCCCACTCCCCCCCCCAACACTTTAAGCACTCAGTTCACAATGGAATAGTCTAGCACAGACTTCATTTTAATTCCTGGCAGTTGGCCTCCTGGTCCATTTGCACAGTATTTGTTGTTTCTTCTCCTGTATAGTCCTTACGCTGTGGAAGAATTTATACTCTGAAGCAGGTGAAAGCGAAGAGATTCTGAGGGTCCCAAACATGTAAGAAGGACCCATAGAGTTTCATGGCAAGTCAGTTCTGTGAAATTCCTGAGCTTGGTTAGAAAAACTAAAAGCTCTTCTGAGCAGTCTTTTGTTCTGTGGGAACTCTAGATTTGTCTGCTCTTAAGTTGTGATCTGGAGGTGGAAGTACTGCCACCAGGGAGTCTTGCAAGAGCTTCCAGATTGTGCCCTTGTGGAGCACATAGACATGAAGAGCTTGAACTGCCCCTCTTTCCTATGGAAATGCTTGAACTCTGAGAGTCTGTATAGTGTTTTGGGAGACCATTTTTTTTTCCTTTTTTGAAATAGCTTTATTTGCTTGCATCTCTTTTTCTTATAGTAGGATATCCTATTTTCCTGCAAATGGGAAGCTCTGATTCCTAGCTTTATTTCATGTAGGGTTTTCAGCAGCAGTGGACAATTGCTTACCTTGGAAGTTTTCTGCAGCTGTCTTTTTACTGTTCTCTTGTGGCTGTTTGTCCTTGACTGTTTTTGGACAATCTACTTCACAGAGAGTCTGGATATTCTTCCAGATCAAACTGATCTCCAAAAGTGTCTGCTACAGCAACTGCTCTGAATAGCTTTGTCTTTCATTGATGAGAATTTCATATGTTTGATACTTCCAAATCTCTAACATCTTTTGTGGAAAAGGTGTATCCCTCTGCCATCTGTCACAAGGTGGAATCCTCTATATCCTTTTTGTTCCATAAAGCTACCCTTTCTGCTGCAGTATTTATTTTTCCTGTTGAACCTGCAGATTGGAAAACTGAAGTGTCTGTTTGAGACTCTTTACAACAGCTATCAGGTCCTTCATACTTCATTTACTCAGTCGTCTTGGTAAAAACTCTTTTTAGAAGGATCTCAGGAACCTTTTGAAATATATTCCCCAGGAGTTCTCCTTAGGCAAAATATTTTGCCTATCTTGTGACCCTGCTCTGGATAAGTTGAGCCTCTTTGCCAGAAATGTCAGTTATTAATGAGAAAAAATAGGAAAACTAATATAACTTCCAAATCCAGTGTTGTTAGATTACTCTTCAATGGTGCACAATTATTTGTAGCTGCCCTACATAAAGATGTTTATGAATCTAAGAAGAATTTCTTTTGTGTTTTTTGTTTGTTTTTGGGCTTAACAAACGTCAGATCCTCTCACCTAAAAGATTTTATATATAGTTTCAAGAACTACTTTACCCAATTTACAACTAACTATCATGCTCTTTTAATACCCTTTTACATACAGATCCAATCCCATTTATAATCTCATTATGGAACAGAGGTTTTATTTATATTTTAAAATTTTGAGAGAAAATGACTGCAGGATGCTTGAGATTGCTGCCTGGGGTTTATTAGTATTTTATACCCTTGCCCACTGCAGATGGAGTTTCAGTTCCAGCCCACGTGAATGTAATTGTTTCAAGAAACTGGATATCTCAAACAGACACTTCTGTATTGACTCCCACAAAATAAGAGGTGATTTTGTTGGAGTCAACACAGAAGTCTTGTGTTTTGAGGATTCTTTTCAATCGTTTTGTTGCTCCAAAAATCTGTGGACTTGAGACCTATTTCAGATTTATGGTTTTCACCAAACTAACAAAAGAACCCAGTTAGTTCACACCATTGGCTAGGCCATGTCTCTAAACTCTTATCTCGACTCTTGGGTATCCTTCAAATTGCTAATCTTCATGTTCACTGACCAGTGTTGCCACAGGTATTGCCTGTTAGCTTTGCTCTCTTATCTGTGTTAGTAGGTGTTTACCAGGATCCAAGATGTAATAGCAATATGACTTAGTAAATCTGGGCATTGTCATCAATATACAGACTGGCTGGTAGCAGTGAAGCTCTGTCTTTAGGTCACCTAAGTGGAAAGCCCCACTTAGAGGCCTTTGGGACTCTCTGTTTCCTGCTCAGTCCATTTCATCCTTCGAGAGAGGCCAGGCCCCAATATGCTCTTACATACATAGACCTCAAAGTGCTTTACAAAGAAGGCTTTATATCTTACAGATGAGAACGCTGAGGCCCAGAGAGGTGAAGTGACTTGCCCACAGTCACCCAGTAGGCACAGCCAGGAATAAAGCCCATGTCTGAGTCGTCCCAGTCAAGTGATCTGTCCTCTGGGCCACACTGCTTTACATAAGGGCTAGCCATTTTATTTTAAATAGAAGCTTAAATTCTGCAGAAAGTACTGGAGATGATTTAGAGGACTATAGCAGACAATCCCCATTTACACACAACCAAATGATGTTAAAGAGCGGTGTTCTGCTAGGAAACTCGTACTTGCTGGCCAAATCATGGTCTAACTCTAGTTAGCCACAACAGAACTTGAACCCTGCTTAAATATCGTGGTTAAACATTGTTGAAATCTGTACATGCTGCAGTCTGTTCATGGAAGCCATGCTGGAATTGATGAGCAGCAGTTCATATGTGAACAGGGTCCAAGATTTTAATTCTTTGACAACAGAGGCTCTTTGGAAAGGAATATGCCTTCCTAGTTTATCTGGTCTCTTATTTTATAGGTGCCATTGTTATGGAGCGACCAAATATAAAGTGGAGTGATGTTGCTGGTCTTGAAGGAGCCAAAGAAGCACTTAAAGAGGCAGTGATATTGCCCATTAAATTTCCTCATCTATTTACAGGTGAAATAAATTTAATATACTTTCTTGGTCCTAATGGTTGCAGTTTGGGGGAGAGGCGTGGCTGGCGAGGTGGGAGAAGTATTTTACACTGTCATCGTGGTGACCTATGTCTAGGTGTCCTCTAAGAGCTTCTATTCCATAGTCTGGTGGGATGTGTATGCTGAGATGGTGGGAGCAGTTGGGGAATTGTATTGGGAGAAAGGAGAGGTTGGTTCAAGAACAATGGTAACTCTAAATACAGCGATGTTATAAGCTGTATTTCTCTTACACATTTGCTAACTTTGGAAAACTGATGATTGGTATAGTTTATTAATAAAGCGACAAATTATATATATGAATCTAAACGATGTAAATACAACAGATACCAACTTCTTTCAACTGCAAAAGTGAATAAATATATAAACAATTTCACAAGCTTGGATGAGGATTCATTTTTCTACTAAGTTCTATACCAACTGATCCTTGTATCAAAATTCTTCAGGCAAGTCCTTTTCTTTTTTTTTTAAATATAACTCTCTTAGGAAAGAGAACACCTTGGAGAGGAATTCTTCTGTTTGGGCCACCAGGAACAGGAAAATCTTACTTGGCAAAAGCTGTGGCAACAGAAGCCAACAACTCTACATTCTTCTCAATATCCTCCTCTGACCTTGTCTCAAAATGGTTAGGAGAGAGTGAAAAGTAAGTAGCTCCGTTGATTTTTTTTATTTTTTAATATACCAAATGATTTTATTTGGTTCTGAAACACTGCAATCCACTGTCTTCTGAGGTTCAGGAATGTAATCACTACTATTTTCTTTTTTCAAATATTTGCACAACTTCATGATGCTTTCAAAAGTAAGTAAAATTTGAGGTACTTTGTATACTAGAGCTGGCCCAAAACTCAGAATTTCAGTGTTTTGAAATTTCCCATGAATGGGAAATTAAAAAAAAAATTTTGCTTTGGAAATGTCAAAATGTAGTGTTTTTGTAATGAAATATTTTCCCAGAGATCACTGGCAGCTCCTGAGTGAACACACATTCTTGTCCAGTTCGCTCTGGAGCTGCTGGGGATTAAGGGATCGGCAGCTCCTGGGCAGCCTGCCATGTGGGCTGCCTGACTTCACAGCCTGGGGAGCCAGATGCCCTGAGAGTCTTCTAGGCTCTTGGCCCAGCGGCTGGGAACCTGGTAGCCCTGAGAGCACTGGCTTGAGCCATGGCTCTCAGAGCTTCCATGCTACAGGGCTGAGCCCTAATTAGATCCAGGGCTCCCTAGGCTGGGGGGCAGTCCACAGGATGGGGCTGCAGACTTGAACCCAGGGTCCCCCAGCAGTCTGCCAGTCAGGTTCCTGCCAGTCATTTGATGAAAGTTTTGTAAAAACCCAAACTTTTCCTGAAACATCTCAGGTTCACAAACCAGCATTTTTCTTGGAAAATTTCTGGCAGTCTGTATTATATATGTCTCATTAAAATAAACCAAAAAAGGACAGGAAACTTGGTTTTATCCCCACATCAACCTTGATTCTCTCTTCTACAGTTGTGCATGAAAAGAGGGTCTTCACTATATGTGGTCCTTGGTGTGGATCCTTTATTATAAGGATCATTTTTCTCCTTCCTGTCTTGTAACAAAACTTGGGCGATTTATTAAAAGTGACCTTCAAAGGAGAAAAATGGTAAATATTGGCCAACTATTTCTGCTTCTTTAAGGTGTACAAACAAAGCCTGAAGGGCTTACAGGGGAAAAGCTCTTTAAATAATTTTTTTTTTTAAAAAAAAGGACCAAGAAATGTAGATATTCCCCATCTTGTTTTTCCAGGAAGAATTCATAGATGCTGGAAGAACTTGCAAGATTATCACACCAGAAATGCCAAGGAAGTTAAATCTGAGAGGAAAAGTGACTTTCATTTACTGTTAAAAATGCACACATTTTAGACACTTAACTGATATGAATTATAGGAATATTTAGAGTCAGGGTTACTGGTGGTGATGGAAAAGCAGGAAAGATATAAAAACCCCAGGTTGACTTTTATTTTGCAATTAGAAAACAACATTTTTTCCACTTGAAAACAGAACAGATTTGAGAGACAGACCTGGTATCTGACACCATTTTTTAGTCACTTTTCAGAGCTTTACCTGAGACTTCTCTGTTTTAAATTATTGGTATCAACTTTTATATTAATCATTTTTTTCCTGAACAAATAAATATGAACATATGTAAGATCTCGGGCATATCAACCCTTCTGGCTACTTCCTTCACCTAAAGAGAACTAATGTGCTACCAGATACAGTATTTACAGAAGTCATTATTCAGTATTACTCTTTCAAAGTCTCATGAGCTGGTTAGATTACATTTAATATGTAACAGAACAATAAGTCTGTTTCTTCATGTGTTCTGCCCAGCTTGTAAAGGACCAAAAGCAAACATGAACAGATCTTTCACTAGCTAGAATGTGACTGAAGCACTATACTTTATAGTCCTCATTTCCCTCCAGCATTGCCAGATGACTTGGATTAGAGTGAAGCACCATTTACAGAGCTAAAGAACTTTGCCTCTTGAGGATCCTCAACTGCTTACTTAAAATCATGATTATGAACCTTGATTCCTTATCCTGTGGTAAGCTTGATATGATGCAGTACAATAATATTGACTTGCTGTCTTCTCATCGAAGATAACTTAATTTTTTTTTCTAGATTAGTGAAAAACTTATTTCAACTTGCCAGAGAAAACAAACCTTCCATTATCTTCATTGATGAAATAGATTCTCTGTGTGGATCAAGAAGTGAGAATGAAAGTGAGGCTGCTAGACGAATTAAAACAGAATTCCTAGTTCAGATGCAAGGTAAGATTAATGGCTTTAAGGAACAGTTAATTAAAGCAATTAATATCAGTTTTGGCTTGTTTGATACAAAGGCCTGGTCTACACTACGAGTTTAAACCGAATTTAGCAGCGTTATACCGATTTAACCCTGCACCCGTCCACACAATGAGGCCCTTTATATCGATATAGAGGGCTCTTTAAACCAGTTTCTGTACTCCTCCCCGACGAGAGGAGTAGCGCTGAAATCGGTATTGCTATGTCGGATTAGGGTTAGTGTGGCCGCAAATCGACGGTATTGGCCTCTGGGAGCTATCCCACAGTGCACCATTGTGACCGCTCTGGAAAGCCATCTGAACTCGGATGCACTGGCCAGGTAGACAGGAAAAGCCCCGGGAACTTTTGAATTTCATTTCCTGTTTGCCCAGCGTGGAGCTTTGATCAGCACGGGTGGCGATGCAGTCCCAAATCCAAAAAGAGCTCCAGCATGGACCGTACGGGAGATACTGGATCTGATGGCTGTATGGGGAGACAAATCTGTTCTATCAGAGCTCTGTTACAGAAGACGAAATGACAAAGCATTTGAAAAAATCTCTAGGCTATGCTAGACAGAGGCCACAGCAGGGACTCAGCACAGTGCTGCGTGAGAAGCGTAACGGAAAGCCAAAGAATCAAATGGACGCTCATGGAGGGAGGGAGGGGGGACTGAGGACTCCAGCTATCCCACAGTCCCCTCAGTCTCCGAAAAGCATTTACATTCTTGGCTGGGCTTCAAGTGCCTGAAGAGTCAAAACATTTTCCCGGGTGTTTCAGGGTGTATGTCGTCAATTTACACCCTTTGCCCCCTTCTCCCCCCCCCCCCCCCGAAAGAAAAGGGAAAAAAATAGTTTCTCGCCTATTTTTTAATGTCACCCTATGTCTACTGCATGCTGCTGGTAGACTGGGTGCTGGAGCGCTAAACAACAGCATCCTCTCCCCTCCCCTCCCCGGTGGCAGACAGTACAGTACAGAAGGACTGGTATCCGTTCTCGTCATCAGCCCGTGAGTGCTCCTGGCTGGGCTCGGTGAGGTTGGCTGGGGGTGCCTGGGTAAAAATAGGAATGACTCCTGGTCATTCCCAGCAGATGGTACAGAACGGCTGGTAACCGTCCTCATCATAGCAACTGGGGGCTGGGCTCCATCAGCCCCCCCCTCCCCCCCCCGTCATGTCTAAAGAAAAGATTCTGTACTGCCTGGACTATCATAGCAGCTGGAGGCTTCCTCCCCCTCATTTTATCTCTCTAAAAGGTGTGTTTCTTATTCCTGCATTCTTTATTACTTCATCACACAAATGGGGGGACACTGCCATGGTAGCCCAGGAGGGTTGGTGGAGGAGGGAAGCAACGGGTGGGGTTGTTGCAGGGGCACCCCCTAGAATGGCATGCAGCTCATCATTTCTGCAGGATCTCTTGGGCTCTGACTCGGAGTGGCTGTGCTCTCTGGTTCTCTAGTACACTTGCCCCATATTCTAGGCTGGACTGACTCTATTTTTAGACAAAACATTGGAAATGACTCCCTGGGTCATTCCCTTCCTTTTTTGCCTATGCGCCCCTGGCCGACCTCAGTGAGGCCAGCCAGGAGCACCCATGATAGCAGCAGACGGTACAGAACGACTAATAACCGTCATCTCATCGCCAATTTACAATGGCATGGCAGAGGGTGCAATATGACTGGTAACCATCTCTGCTATCTTGCAAAGGCAAATGAATGCTGCTGTGTAGCAGTGCAGTACTGCGTCTGTCAGCAGCATCCAGTACACATATGGTGACAGTGACAAAAGGCAAAACGGGCTCCAAGATTGCCATGCTATGGCGTCTGCCAGGGCAATCCAGGAAAAAAGGGCGCGAAATGATTGTCTGCCGTTGCTTTCCCGGAGGAAGGATTGAGTGACGACATTTACCCAGAATCACCCGCGACACTGCTTTTGCATTAGGATCTCAACCTAGAATTCCAATGGGCAGGGGAGACTGCGGGAACTATGGGATAGCTACGGGATAGCTACCCACAGTGCAACGCTCCGGAAATTGACGCTAGCCTCGGTACATGGACGCACACCGCCGAATTAATGTGCTTAGTGTGGCTGCGTGCACTCGACTTTATACAATCTGTTTTACAAAACCGGTTTATGTAAAATCGGAATAATCCCGTAGTGTAGACATACCCTCAGTTTGGATAAGATTACTGAAGAGAATTTGTAGTTTTTCAAGATGAACCTTTCAAGATGTTTTAAAATGCTTTTTTAAAAAGTGTTTACATTATTAAATATTACCTGTTCTGGTGTAGGGGTTGGTGTAGACAATGAAGGAATCTTGGTTTTGGGAGCTACAAACATACCCTGGGTTCTGGATTCTGCTATCAGGAGAAGGTAACTTATAACAAAAACGTGTATTGTCCTGTAAAATATGCAACTTCACACTGTACAGCACAAAGTGTTAGGTTTTTTTTCAATTCACTGGTGATTAGGTGGTGGCTTAATCTGTGAATGTTTGGAAATACTATCCTGCTTTAACTACCTTGTATGGGAGACCTGAATATCTGTACACTGGAAAACTCTCCAATTCTTTTACCGTAGGTCCTGAATGTGTGGGCAGGAGGTCCTGTGGTCACTTCAAATAATACCAGTCAGGCCAGTGTTTGGTTGCATGCAATATGTGCTGGTGCCATGTAGGTCTCTGCCCCTTTATCTCCCTCTTCTCACATACACAGAGTTCTGAGTTTACCTCAGTTGAAAACACCTACTTAGTCTAGTCCTGAGGTTTTCTTGAGCAAAGAATGGTAATTATGCTTAAGTGGATTCAATAGAGAAACTAATTTTCTGGTCTGTGTCAGTATGGTAAAGAGCTGGTGCATAGACTTGTTGCACTACCTACTCCCTAGCTCAGTGGTTTTCAAACTGCGAGTCGTAACCCAGTACTGGGTCGCGGAATGTAAGGCACTGGGTTGCAGTGGCTCTGGTCAGCACCGCTGACCGGGCCATTAAAAGTCTCGTTGGCAGTGCTGCCTGGTTAAGGTAGGCTAGTTCCCTACGTGTTCTGACACTGCGCTGCACCCCGGAAGCAGCCAGCAGCAGGTCCAGCTCCTAGATGTGGGGCGGGAAAAGGCCACAGGGCTCTGCGCATTGCCCCCACCCCAAGCACCAGCTCTGCACTCCCATTGGCCAGGAACTGGCTAATGGGAGCTGGAGGGGAGGGGCAAGGGAAGGCCGTGCCTGCGGGCAAAAGCCACGCGGAGGCGCTTGCATGCCTCCGCCTGGGAGCCGGACTTGCTGCTAGCCACTTTGGGGGTCAGTGCAGTCCACAATGCCAGGACAGGGAGGAAGCCTGCCTTAGCATCCCCGTTGTGCCGCTAACCGGGAGCCGCCCAAGGTAACCGCATGCCCCAGCCTGGAGCCCCCTCCTGCGCTCCAAACCCCTCATCCCCAGCCCCACACCAGAGCCTGCACTTCCAGCCCAGAGCCCTGACCCCATCCCACACCTCAATCCCTTACCCCAAACCCTGAGCCACTCCAAACCCAGAGTCCCCTCCTGCACTCCAAACCCCTCATCCCCAGCCCCACACTAGAGCCTGCACCCTCAGCCCGGAGCCCCCTCCTTCACCCCAAAACCCTCATCCCCAGGCCCACCCCTCACCCCCACACTCCAACTCTCTGTCCCAGCCTTGAGCCCCTCCCACACCCTAAACTCCTCATTCCCAGCTCCGTTGGGTCATGGGCATGAACAATTTTCTTCAGCTGGGTCACCAGAAAAAAAGTTTGAAAACCACTGCCCTAGCTAATATTTTGTGGCAACTTTTCCAGCATTGAAAAATGAGAATACGTTGTGCTTTGTATGCATGCATTTTGGGGAAATAATTCCAGCAGTCTAAGAACAGTAGTCACTGTGCTTATCAGGGAGAACTGCAATTCTAAAAGCCTCCTAGTAATATATCTGGAAGAAGGCTTGATCAAGGTACTAAAATGTTTAGCGGAGTCTCACTGAACATGCCCTGACATTACATTTCAGTTGATTAACTTAAGTTTACAAAGCTATTGTAAATAGACATTATTAATAGAGGGGAGTCAAGGTGTTCAGCCATACTTTGGTTAATTGAGCAAAAAAACTGTATTGACACTCCATACCTCAAAAATATTGAAGGGATTTTTGTCCCTCGAGCTCCTTCTAGAAACAAAGTCTGTCTGCTGTGACTAAGGGTTTGTCTACATGGAGATTGGGTGCAACAAACCAGGGTGTAAATCTACAGCTTACTAACTGGCAGTGTAGACCCTACTACCATGCATTATGGGCACATCTACTCTACAGGCGAGGGGTGTGATTCCCCTGCTTGTGTACACATGCTCTCACCAAGCTGGTGCGAGTATAAACAGCAGCATAGCCATGGTAGCATGGGTAGCAGCAGCAGAGGCACAGCTTAACTGTGCTGAGGACTTACCCTACAGTTTCAGGTGGAGTACATACACTGCATGGCTAAGCTGTGCCTCCACTGCCGCTACCCATGCTACCACAGCTACGCTGCTGTTTATAGTCAGGCCAGCTTGATGAGAGCTAGTGCAAATATGCATACATGAGCAGGGGAATCATATCTGTGCCATGTAGCTGGAGCCTAAAAGTTACATAATATGCTTTAATGTACTGCTGTTTCAAACATAAAGCACACTGTGGAACTTCTACTGCATGGTAGCTGGGTCAATGTGACCAGTTAGTGTGTGGCAGGCTAGTGCACTATAGATTGACCCCCCTACTTGTCATGCACTAAATCGCCATGTAGACATGCCGCAAGCATGGGATAATTTCAAACCCAAGGGAAGATTTCTCAGTCATGAAAAGGAAGAAATTAGGTTATAATATTCTGAACGTAATTTTAATTAGTGTTTGCCACTATGAATATTACAGTACTTTTTTTAGCAGACATATAAAATAAACAGTGCTAATGTTCCACACTCTCACTTCACACGCGCACACATTCTTAAAGCTATAATGCTCAGATTGCTTCCTTATTCTTTCTAGTTCCATTAGACCATTTATTGATTTGCATAAACTGCTTTCCATCAAGAACCTGCAAGAATCAGTGTCTGTGGCTTTTTTTAATTAAGGTTTGAGAAGCGTATTTATATTCCTTTGCCTGAGGACCATGGTAGGACTGCTATGTTTAAGCTTCACCTTGGAACCACCCCAAACAGCCTGACAGAATCAGACTATCGAGAGCTTGGAAAGAGAACTGATGGCTATTCTGGTGCTGACATCAGCGTCATTGTTCGCGATGCACTGATGCAGCCTGTTAGGAAAGTGCAATCAGCCACTCACTTTAAGAAAGTAAGTATATAAAAAAAATAATAATAATAATAATAAGTAGCGGAATTTCCAACTCCTATTTTCTAGCGTTCAAATCTCCTTTTTTTTTTTTTTTTTTTTGAGATTTCTGGAAATTGAGCTTTTAACTTGTGGTTGGTTAATGTTACTTGTATGTGAATTTTCATATGCTTTTAATCTATGAAAAGAAAGTACATGCTAGGACAAAGAGCTTTTCTCTTAGCTCTGTTTCAGAGAACTGGTCTGAGCACGGTACAGGAGTCTGTAACTTGTATTCCTGGCTCTGACAAATTTCCTCTGAATGCTGCTTAAAGGGACACCATCAACTTTGAAATCATCCACTTAAAACCACGTTAAAAGTAGCTAACTTCAGGTGTAAAACTTCCCTGAGCTCTGTGAGAATTGGCAAAGGCTTTTATATTTGCACTTTCCTATTGTATTTCTCTTTCCTGTTGCTATACGAAAAACCTATACAGATGGCAATTGCTTATACATGAGCACTGAAAAATCTGCAAAGAAAATAAACAGGAAAAAATAAAGGCTTTTCTCCATCTTTAAGCTCTCCCAATCTTAGCGGTGAGTTGGGACAATAATGGGTAAAAATATTTTGAGTGACTTTTTTTAAGTTGATGGTGTCACCTGAGCTCTCTGAGCAGGGACTGTATGTCACTATTTGGACAACACCTAACATCTTGTGGGTTACTGTCTCAGCACTTAACATGCAGCGGTACAATGAATATTGTATATAGTCTTGCAGGGATTTCTATATCAAATACAGTCCATTTTTAAATGATTTTTCTAACTGGACTTGCAAGCTCAGCTTGAGCTGAAAGTCGGCTGGGTTCTTTCCATCTCACAATGCTACCAAATTCTGCAGGCCAAATTAGGTCTGTTACATCTCTGCAACTCCTCTGCCATCAGAGTTTTCCCAAGTGATTGGGACTTGGTAACTAATTCTGTTGATGCACAAAATGGAATAGACTTCAGCTTGCCTGCCTAGCTTAGTTGTGCAGTGCTAAAAGGAATTAAAAAGCCTTAAAAAAATCTTTGTCAGTATACTCAGAACTATACTTCTGCATATACACTAGAAGCAGATATATTGAGTAAGCTAGTGCTGTTCTTTCTATAAAATCCCTTTTCAGGGTCGAACCATACTTAAATTATTATTTATATTTCTGCTACAAGTTTTGTTTTGTAGCTGTTAAGTTTCTGGTAGGTGTAATTTATATAAGCTTCTCTGCACAGGTGCACATGTTCGCTTCCTTTAGCAAAAGTAAAATCTCATTTAACATTTGTTTGCTTTTGAAAACAGTGTTTTCTGGGAGAAGCAGGAAAACTATACCTGTTCTCAAGATGGTGAAGGAATGGGGTTTAATTTGACTTATATTTGATAGCAGTTCTGCCACTCTTTAGAGGGTCATAGGGTGACCAGACATCCCTTTTTAAAGAGTCCTGTATTTAAGCCCTCCAGCAGGTGTTCCAACTTTTTCTTAAAAACGGGCCAATTATCCCATATTTTATGTTGTTCCCCCCCCCTCCACTCCCTCTCCCGAATCAATACTGGTGGGTTCTGCTGCTGGCCAGATCCCTGCTCGCCAGCCACCTGCCCACCAGAGGTGAGTGGGAAGGTCCAGTGGCCGATAATGGGGGGGGGGGGTGCAAGGTTGGTGGTGGGACAAAGCCACAGCGTGCAAGGCTAGTTGCTCCCCCTGCTGGTCTGTCAGTGCAGCCCCCGCTGCGTGCCAGCTCTCTGCCAACATGGTCCCGCCTCCCATCCTGTTTCTGTCTGGCACTGGCTGTGCGCTCTGGTGGCTGGTGAGTGCAGGCAGACTATGGCCAGTTATGTGTCGCCTCTGCTGACCACCCATTGGCCCTTTACGTGCTCCCACTCTTGCCGTCCTCTCCCTGCTTTGCCCCTTCACCCCCAACCCCGTTGCTCCTCCATATCCACCCCCAACAGGGCATGTCCTCCCAGCGCTGTGCAGAAACTCCCTGGTCGGAGTGCTCAGCTCACTGACAGCCTGGCCGGCAGGCTCCTTCCTTCCCCCACTGCCTTTGGCTGGGCTGGCACCCCGGGAAAGCCCAAGACCCTCCAGCCCGAGGGGTTGGCCAGGGGGAGCCTAGCCCTGCATGTGCCAGAGCCCCACACAGCACTGGCACAGGGAAGCCTCTCCGCTCCTCAATTAACTCTGGAATGGTGGTGGGAAGGTGATTTCCAGCCTGTTTGTGCCCCTATCCTGTAGGCTCCACAGCATCCTTAGCACCCTCTTCACCTGCCCTGGG
This sequence comes from Mauremys reevesii, assembly GCF_016161935.1. Taxonomy (NCBI): domain Eukaryota; kingdom Metazoa; phylum Chordata; order Testudines; family Geoemydidae; genus Mauremys; species Mauremys reevesii. Next base: position 168,078,314 of record NC_052624.1, on the reverse strand, counting down.
TCCTGCCCCCAGGGAGCGTGGGGCTGCTCAGTCCCGTAGGCAACCTCCTCTGCTGAGCCACCTCTCTGACTGGGTTCACTAAAGCGCCTGCAGTCAGGTTCCCTGGGCTCTGGTGCACAATGCATCCTTAGGGCTTAACCCCTTGCTGCCCGCACTGTAGCTGGTGGACAGGAGGCAGCTGGGTTATGTCGGTGGCCCACAGCAGCCTGAAAGTGTTTGCTGCCTTTTGACACTGGGCAGGAAGGGACAAGCTGCTTCCAGCCACAGGGGAAGGAGATAGAAGAGATGAGCTCTGCAAGGACACGGGCCAGGTCATCCCTTCCCCCCGCTCCTTCTCCCCTGCAGCTGGAAGCAGCTCCTGTCCCTTCCTTCCTACGCAGTGCAAAAAGGCTGCTGCTGGCCACATTCTGGGGTGAATCCTGGCAGAAATCTGCTGAGGGGGGCATGTGATCCTGTGTGTCCCCTCCACATGTTGCCTCGAGAAGACACAGCACCAGGTACTGGGAGAGGTAGGTCTGTCCCTGGGGGTCAGCTAGGCATGGAGGTGGAGAGCGCTGGGCAGGGAGGGTTGGCGCGCGCTCTCACACACACACACACACACACACACCCATGTGAGAGAGGTGTATGGGGGGAGGGGTGTGTTTGCCCTAAAGTCTTAAAGATAAGAAGCTAAATAAAAAGAATCCAATTCACATTCAGCCACATTCAGCCTCACAACACCTATGGCAAGGAGAGAGAGATTCCTGTGTTTACAGATGAAGAAATTGAAGCACTGCTATTAAGGCTCTATATACACACTACAAAAATTGTATTGAAGACAGTTGTGCCTCACCTAATTAGAACACAGTTAAAATTTGTAAGGTGCACTGCCATCAGATATGATTTTAGACTGGTTTATGTGACCCATTGCAACATATTAGGTCCAGGCCACACTAAACATTTTAATTGTGCTGTAACTAGGTAACACAGTGGATTGTGGATTGTAAACAGACCCAAAATTATTTTCCCAAGGTCACAAAGGAAGTGGAAGGTAGAGATGGGAATAGAACCCTGTGCTCCGCTCCCATTCCTGCTCTAATAAAGACCACACTTCATCCCTGAGCTCTTATTTGTTCATGCTTAATAGGGACCATTATAGTAGCCTTAAACCCTGAATAGAACCACATTTAGTTCTTTCAGGAATGGTAGCAGCTAAGTGGTCAATAGTACCAAAGGCTGCTAACAGATCTGATAATGAGCAGGCAAACCTATTTAGATTCCATCACCATGAATAGACTGCTAACCTAAGGGATCAACAGCTTTTTTTCATGTGATACAGCCTGACTGCTGTACTCCAGATTTAACTGGAAGTGCCTTATCCTGATGGTGGATTTATATTTATATTTATATTTTTAAAATAAATAACAAGTACATTTACCTTTTTAAAATAAAACTATTTTAAATATGAAATTATGATGACCTGTGTTAAGGACTAAACTTTCATTCTAATCTATTTAATCTTCTTTTTTTTTTTTATTAAGCAGTACCAGCTGGAATCTTAAAATAAAACCGGTGAAAGTTACTCTTTAAGCACCTAGAATCAAAATGTTTGTTTCAAATGCAAAACAAGTTTTAATAATTGTTTTTTCTCGTGTATCGAGCACATTTGAGGTAGTTTTATTTAATTAGTAAAAAATTAAATACGGAATTAATTATTAATTGAAATCCAACTTCCTTCTAAATATAGCTTGACACAAAATAAAAATTAATCTAATAAATGAGAAATGCATGTCACCATTTTCTAACGTAATAAAGAGGTACAAAATTAAGAATCTGAATAAATGTAAGTAAAGCTATATAGTTCCTTCAGTAACCATATATAGTATATCCTGGTTAGCAAAAAAAGAAAATGTTGTGTAAATACTCTATTTAGTTGTAAATCAACTTGTTTTAATAGTCACTAGCCAATGAGAATCAACTTCTTAGGAAAATAAAAAGTAAAAATCCAAAACAAGACTTCTAACATTGATTATTTAAATCAAGGTTTCCTGCTTGCTGATTTAAATCATAAATAAAATTGATGATTTATATCAGTGATTTAAATTACCAATCTACTCTGCTTTATCCCAGTGTTCTCCATAGCCTTCCCTAAAAAGAGTAGAAATGAGGGAATAACTAGTAATATTGTCAGCGTCAGGAAGGGTTTCTTAAGCAGGGACTTATCCATCTATTTTAAGTCTGACTGGTATCTTGCCTTCCTGAAGGGAAATATTAATATTTCCCTTCAGCAAGCCTAAGGTCTTTCTGCTGGATTTTTACTACTGCTCCTTGTTTGATTGTAACCTCTGGTTTAAAAAGAAACCTATGGGATCCTAATTCACAAAATGCTTTGCTCTAGAGAGAAATCCAGTAGACCAACTATCAGTTACACTGGCATGTCGAGGAAGCTGCACGGGGGAATACTAAGGATAATTTATTCCAAATCTTGAACAGGTTGAGTCAGTATGAGATATAACAAAAAAAATTCTACAGCCTGGAAGGGAATTAGGTAATAACTGTCCAGAGTATACTATTTACTCTTCACAGTTCTTATACTGGTAAAGGAAGCTTAGTTGATGGTTTGGTAGTTTCAGCTTAAATCCCTAGATTTAGAAATTTGATGTCAAGCAGCAATAAAAGCAATCCCCCAGTTGTGTTTCTTAGAAAACAAGTATTTTATCTGGTTCAGCATAAAATTCCTGTATTATACTTTACATAAAGTCACCTTCCATCTGAGAATCTCCCAAGTGGTTTCTTTGTCTGGTGGGGATGTCTGAAATTATCTGCTGAACACTTTAAATGTACCTTAACTTGTGTTTAAATGACATCTTGGATAAACTTCCAATCCAATCATATAGCAAAAGGCACTAAAACTTGACCCTCTTTAGCATTTTTAATCTTGTTCGCATCAAGCTACAAAGAATAAGATTTCTTGAGGTGGTCACAGAGATCTACAACTTTTGTTCTAACTTGGGTACCAGAGAGCCATCGAATAATACAGTACTGTTGCAGTTTATAGAGCAGCAAAAGGGCAGATGGTCAGGACCTATAGTCTTGTTTCTATCCAAATGTTTTACCAGTGTTCTGGAGTGCTGCTTCAGGAAAAGCTTAGCCTATCTGCTCTGTTGTGCCTTCTGGGATACAGTTACCTTAATCATGGGTGTCAAAAGCTTACCCTTATTAATTATTTGTATTATATTAGCTCAGTGTGGCCCTGATTCTGATCAAGGCTTATAGGTTCTAAGTGCTGTACCAGTGCAGAGTAAACCATTCCTTGCTCTGAAAATTGTACAGTCTGTTTAGACATATAGGCAGACTACCAAACAAAATATTCAATATGTCAAAAGTATAAGACTCATTAGTAACATTCCCCCCAAAATCCCTGTGCTTTAAAAGCAGTTTGCATGTATTCTGAATTACTGAGGATGTATAATATAACAAATGACAATGTAAAATAGCATTGTCAACCCTAGTTATGCTACTTAAAAACCTAGTAAGTTAACTTTGGTCATATATATATTTTGGATATATGACTATGGAAATAATGTATAAACTAGGGCTGTCAAGCGATTTAAAATGTTGATCGCGATTAATCACACTGTTAAACAATAATAGAATACCATTTATTTAAATATTTTTGAATGTTTTCTACATTTTCAAATATATTGGTTTCAATTATAACACAATACAAAGTCTACAGTGCTCACTTTATATTTATTTTTATTACAAATATTTGCACTGTAAAAAGCAAAAGAAATAATATTTTTCAATTATCCTAATACGAGTACTGTAGTGCAATCTCTTTATCGTGAAAGTTGAACTTACAAATGTTGAATTATGTACCAAAAAAACTGCATTTAAAAAATAAAACAGTGTAAAACTTTACAGCCTACAAGTCCACTGAGTCCTATTTCTTGTTCAGCCAATCGCTCAGACAAACAAGTTTGTTTACATTTGCAGGAGATAGTGCTGCCCGCTTCTTGTTCACAATGTCACCTGAAAGTGAGACCAGCTGGTCTCACGGCACTGTTGTAGCTGGCATTGCAAAATATTTACATGCCAGATGCACTGAAGATTCATATGTTCCTTCATGCTTCAACCACCATTCCAGAGGACACGTGTCTATGCTGATGACAGGTTCAGACAGACAAATGTTCATGTTCATTATCTGAGTCAGATGCTAGCAGCAGAAGGTAGATTTTCTTTTTTTGGTGGTTCGGGTTCAGTAGTTTCCGCAGCAGAGTGTTGCTCTTTTAAGATTTCTGAAAGCATACTCCACAGCCTGTCCCTCTCAGATTTTGGAAGACACTTCAGATTCCTAAACCTTGGGTCAAGTGCTGTAGCTATCTTTAGAAATCTCACATTAGTACCTTCTTTGCATTTTGTCAAATCTGAAGCAAAAGCGTTGTTGAAATGAAGATGTGCTGAGTCATCATCCGAGACTCCTATAACATGAAATACATGGCCAAATACAGGTAAAATAGAGCCGGAGACATACAGTTCTCCCCCAGAGTTCAGTCACAAATTTAATTAACACTTTTTTTTTTTAAATGAGCGTCATCAGCATGGAAGCATGTCCTCTGGAATTGTGGCCAAATCATGAAGAGCCATACAAATGTTTAGCGTATCTGGCACGTAAATACCTTGCAATGCCGGCACAAAAGTGCCATATGAATGCCTGTTCTCACTTTCTGGTGACATTGGAAATAAGAAGTGGGCAGCATTATCTCCCATAAATGTAAACAAACTTGTTTGTCTGAGCGATTGGCTGAACGAGAAGTAGGACTGAGTGGACTTTTAGGCTCTAAAGGTTTACATTGTTTTTGAGTGCAGTTATGGAACAACAAAAAATCTGCATTTGTAAGTTGCACTTTCACGATAGAGATTGCACTATAATACTTGTATGAAGTAAATTGAAAAATACTGTGTTCTGTTTATCATTTTTACAGTGCACATATTTGTAATGAAAAATAATATAAAGTGGGCAGTGCATACTTTGTATTCTGTGTTGTAATTGAAATCAATATATTTGAAAACGTAGAAAAACATCCAAAATAGTTGTTAAATGTCAATTGGTATTCTATTTAATAGTGCAATTAAAATTGTGATTAATCGCCATTAGTTGGAGTTAATCATGAGTTAACTGCGCGTAATCGACAGCTGGGTTCCCTGTAAGCTGCATGGCCGCGCAGCAGGCTATTTAGGATCATGCAGGTCCCCCGGCCCCTCCAGAGTTGCCCGAGAGAGGAGCCCCTCCCTAGGCCCAGCGGACCTGCCGCAGTTGGGGAGAGGCGCCCCAGCCCAGGCCTGCCAGTGCTGCCATGGCCAGGGAGAGGAGCCCTTAGCTCAGCCCAGCCCCGCTGGAGCTGCTGCGGTGGGGAGAGGCACACCTCCCCCCAGCCCAGGTGCTGCTGGGGGCGGAATTCTCTCTCTCTGCTGTAGCCCCAGGGCAGGACAGCCTGCACCCCCACCCAGCACTCTAATCCCCTCGCATCCCAACCCTCTGCTCCAGCCCTGAGCCCCTCATCCCCAGCCCCACTCTAGAGCCCACTCCCCCAGCCAGAGCTCTCACACCCCTCTCCTCTGCACACCAGCCTTCTTTCCCAGCCCTGAGCTCCCTCAGACACTCAGAACCCCTTGGCCCCACCCCGCCACATGAGTTTTGTTATGTGCACCAGTACGGAGGTGATGTTTCACACATCACCTCCACATTGGTGCACATAACAAAATTCATTCCCCACATGGGTGGGAAAAATTATACTAGGGCTGTTGATCAGTGTTCCCTCTAAAGATTACTTTTTTTCCTTCCACTAGATGGCCCCACTTTCCATCTCAAGTTCTGTAATGCAGGAGCTGGAAAGCAGCTCCGAAGAGACTGTGGGGCAGTAGCTGAATGTTTACAAGAGACCTCTGGGGATTTCCTATCTGCTATGCACTCTAGGATGACTATCCAGATGTTACCGGAAGGCTGATAGTAGGGGCAGATCACCCAGCACTATTACCAGAAAGTGGAAAGGGTGTCCGCTGTAACCCTTGGCACTCTTAGCATTTCCCTAATCTAGTTTATAGATTCGTATAGTTGCTTCTCAGAAGCGCTTCAAGCAACTTCTTTGTTACTGATAGTCATCTACAAGAACTTAGACCTTATCCAATTCCCAAAGAAGCAACAGATTTCCGTGAAGTGACCTTTATGTTCAGCTGTTGCTGCCACCACCCTCATGGTCAAAAAAGATCTGGCTTCTGTTTCACAGGACTTGAGCAAGAAAGTGGAGCCTACTAGTGAGAGGGAAGTCAGACTAAAAAGAGGGCACTCTTTTCAAATAAAGCCAAAATTTATTTCAGTTGTCAAGAATCTCATATGCTGCAACTGTAGTTAGTAAATATTAACATTTTTTGAAAACATAAGACCTAACTGGTGGTTTACCGATAGAGAACCTTTTGGAAGGTGAGAATAAAATAACTTTTCCCCTCTCCCACTCCTTGCATAGAAAATAGTGAAAAGTTCTCTCAACATTAATTACTTTCTGCAGCAAATAATGTATTGACTGGCGTCTGGGTTTTTTGTCTTCTGTCTGTGGTCTATAAGTTTTTTTTTCTATAATGCTTCATTGTATGATTTTTTGATTTTTTTTTATTATTATTATTTTTTCCAGGTAAAAGCACCATCACTGGCTGACCCAAATATTTTGGTAGAAGACATGCTTACTCCGTGCTCCCCAGGTGATCCTAATGCCATTGAAATGACCTGGATGGATGTCCCAGGAGATAAGCTGTTGGAGCCTGTTGTTTCCATGGTCAGAATTTTGTTTTTATTACGAAATGCATTTCTTCATGTGTTGTAGAACTTTATGATAATCTTAAAGCAAAGTTTTCCAACATGGGTGCTTGAAGTTAGGCACCTAAATTAGTGGCCTGGTTTCAGAAGTGCTGAGCACACCCATCAGCACTCAGTTAATCCCAGCATGCCATTTTAGTCATGAGTCTGGTACAGTTTGTTCAACAACAGTAAGCCCTTTTTGTTATAGAGCCACCTCTCCCCACCCTGACTTACAGCTTCCCTGTATTCATCCTGCCCATCAGCTGACATGCAGCTAGAACCTTTCTCTTATCAGCTGTTAATTGTGTGGTAGCCTGCCAGGTGGCTCCTCCACTGTTCATCCCTGCTTTTCAGTGGTCCCTACCACCCAAACACCTCTGTTTCCTCCCCTCTGTTATCACTGATTTTTCCATCACTGTCATCCCTGAGTCTCAGGGTTGTATTGCTGTATTGAGAGAATATAGTCAATTGTTATACTGCAGGCTGGTGTTTACAGATTGAAAATATTGCTGAAAACACCAATTATCAAATACAATTTTGTGACAAGTGATTATATATGTATATAATGGTAGTTTCAGTGGATTTTGCATAAAGGTGTGTGAGGGTCCCCTCTCCTCTCCCACTCTCTTCCTGTACTTGTCTCTTTAAAATAATTTTTATTCTGGAGCATAGAATACATTTATCGTGTGTAGAGAAACAACAATTATCTCCGGTTTATAAAACAGATCATAGTCTTTGGCTCACTCGATTTCAGTTCAGTCAATATAGTGAAATCTGTTACATGACACTTGCTGCCATATTTTTCCAAGAATTGCAAGACCAGATCTATACAAAATAGTGGATATTTGGCTGGAGGGAGAGTTGGGGAGAGATTTGAGCTGCCACTGTCCATGTTGTACCTGTTCAAGTAGTGAAAGAGAGATTTTATCAGATCATCAGCGCTCATGAAATTTAAAAGCACTAGCTGGGGTATTTTAGCTACAACTTTTACTCAGAGTACAAGTAATCTGCATTGGGGGACTTTTCATTTGTAGTAGGTTTATCTCAGACTAAATAGGATTTAGCCCCAAGGCACTTGTTGCCTACTGGGCAGGACACCACCTCAGGTTCTTACGATTACCCATTTGTCTCAAAAATAGAAGAAAAAAAATCACGCCTTTATAAGTTGTCAGTAGAATGACAGACACCTTTGACATGGCGTCTCTGGCATGACTAGGGAGTTCTGAAAGCAGTATCCGACGAAGTGGGTATTCACCCACGAAAGCTCATGCTCCAATACGTCTGTTAGTCTATAAGGTGCCACAGGACTCTTTGCTGCTTTTACAGATCCAGACTAACACGGCTACCCCTCTGATACCTGAAAGCAGTAGCCAGTCATAGCAGGAGTCTATTTGCTGCACTTTCAGAGAACTTTATATGGGTCTGGGTGTGTGTTTGACCCTGTTCTTAGTTTGTTTTTAAATGTTCTATACTATTTTTCACCATGGATGTCTGACTACTTGCATTTTACTGTCCGTATCAGAACTTCTATGTGAAACTGACCAGTCTAATTTTGCCCTCCATTCTGATAAAATTCTTTAATGTTGAAAGCCTCTATAGTTGGAATTAACTTTTTTTTAGAAACTAGCTCTTTACTTAGGTTTCAGTGCTTCTCCATCTCCTTTCCCAAAAACAAACAAAAACTAAAAATTAACATTGGCCATATTGTATCTGTGCACCTTCAAGGTATTTGCATAAGTTAGTCATACACAGATGTGTGTGCACACCCAATTTTGCAAGTCTAGTCCTGCATCTCTATCTGATGGTATAACAGGGTTTTTGTCTACCTTTTGGGTACTATGTCGACCTTTTGTTACACTTTAGAGACTACCCAAACCTGTCACCCCTGCCCTGGTACTTGGGAGCCTCTGTACTGTGCAGCTATGGTTCAGATCCCTGATACCAGTAGCCAGTCCATAAGCATATGGTGTCACCCTGGCTCACTAGCCTACTTACTCTTTTGCACGGTGACACCAGCAACCCTTCTAGTCCTGCGTCTCCCCAACTATGTCCTCCCAGGTACTTAAACTTTTCCCCTCTGGTTTCTTGCCCCCAAAGGTGTGAAACCAGCCCCCCAGCTCTCAGCTCACCATGGTGCGCACATGCCTCACAGTTTGCCCAACAGAGACCTGTTTGGGACAAAAATGAACAAAACTATTTAATAGAAAATCCACAGATCAAAGATGAAATAGTAACGGAAAGCAAACATCTGACTCACACAGAAAATAAACATGAAGACATAACCTCAGCCTTTACACTTCTATATCAGATAAATTCCCTTTTCTAATATGTTACCTATTGCCTTAATGCAGTTTCCCAGCATATTCCCTAGCTATAGGAGGTATCCAGCATTCACAGACAGCCTCCTGCCGTGAGACTGTCCCCCAACTTCTGGATTTAGCTCAGTTCCAAGCCTGCTTTAAAAAGGGTTTTCCTTTTCTGTTTTTTTTTTCTTTTTTTTCCTCTCAGTCCATGATGATTCATGGTTAATCACAGTTGTGAAATTTCCTCCTGATTTGATGTTAGGGAGCCACTGTGTTCTTTTTAACTTCGAGTTATTTCAGAGACTTTCCATTAACTGTAATGGTTCACCGTTGTCCTTTCCTAGGATGGACTATGGATAGTTACTTGAAGCCTGAAGCCGGGTTTGTGTAAACCAGTGGTTCTCAAAGCTGGTCTGCCACTTGTTCAGGGAAAGCCCCTGGAGGGCCGGGCTGGTTTGTTTACCAGCTGCGTCCGCAGGTTCGGCCGGTTGCGGCTCCCACTGGCCACGGTTCGCCACTCCAGGCTAATTGGGTCTGCGGGAATGGCGGCCAGCACATCCCTCGGCCCGCGCTGCTTCCCGCAGCCCCCATTGGCCTGGAGTGGCGAACCGCGGCCAGTGGGAGCTGTGATCAGCCGGACCTGTGGACTCAGCAGGTAAACAAACCAGCCTGGCCCACCAGGGCTTTCCCTGAACAAGCAGTGGACTGGCTTTGAGAACCACTGGTGTAAACAACTGTTTTGGGAGGTGCCCCTCCATGCCTGAGTGCTCACCACCCTACTGTAAAATGTGGCTGAAGTTGCAGCACAGTGTTCTCTATATACAAATACATGAATATGTGTATGTATCTCATAATGGTTGAGTTTAGAACATTACCAGATTTCATAAAAGACCTTACTCGATATATTTTTATTGTACTGTAACATTTGTATGCAATCAGTTGATTTAACTACTTATTTTGAGGATTCAAACCTTTTGTTCTTCAAGAGATTTCTCTGTGGGTGCTCTACTCCAGGTGTTGGTGAGACCCTACGCCTTTGCTCGGAGATTTTTACAGCAGTACTTGTACCAGTCACGCCCATGCAGAGCCTCTCTCTTCTCCCCCTCCCCCCCCCCCGAGCGTACCTAAATAGTACGCGTGCATGACCGATCTCCTCAGTTCATTCTCTACCGTCCCTAGCCTGAGATGGAGCTCAGCAGACTCATTAGAGAATTTCTTCTCTCCCTTGTTCAACTTTTTTCCCCTCTTAGTTTAGCTTACCAGTATTAGTTAGGTCTTCTCTTCTTTTTTTAATTAAAACAAAAAAACGTTCCTGTCACCACAGCCACTTCCAACATGCCTGGCTCTCCAGGTTTTAACCGCTGTTCTAACTGTAATGATGCCACCTCTCTTTCAGATGGCCACTCTAACTGTATTAAATGTTTGGGGGAGTTCCACATCCCCCCCAAAATGTGCCCAGTGCAGCAAGTTGAAAACCAGGGCACGCAAAGACAGGGAGCTGCGGTTAAAACTACTCCTTCTGCAAAAATCCCTCGGACCAGCCTCAGACCCGGGCTCTGACTCTGCTGTACACCGCAGGCCCCCCACACACACTTCAAAGAGACAAAAGAAAACTTCCAAAAACCATCAGTCTCTCTCACCCGCAAAGGGTATTCGCAGGGATAAGCCTTCTCCAGGTACTGCTTCCCTCCCTGCGCTCCCCCAGCTGACTACCTATGATGCGCCGGGCTCCTCTGGCTGCGGCGGTCACAGTCACGCTAATCTCCAGTGCCAAGGCTTCAGGCTTTGAGTTATCTGCCTCTCACTAGACGGCAGTGACAGAATGCTCAGGACACCGGTGCAGAGGAACCCCTCCTCACAACAAATTCCTCTCACGCAGCTCTCCCCTCACAGAGGTGCTGCGGCACTGCAGTTCACACACTCAAGGGACCTGCTGGTGTCACCTATCCTGCAGTCACCCCTGCTTAACACCGACTTCTCTCCGGACACTCAGGCAAGGTCTGCACAGTTTTCCTCCAGTGATGAGGAATCTGGGCTGCAGGGAGAATGTTCATCTTATCAGATCTCCTGTTCACAGACCCCAATCAAGAGAGGTCATAGAAAAGCTGCCTTATCCTACTCTGAGGGTCCTGCCCCATGGTGTATGAACCCCTGGATGGCACTACCCATGGCCTTCCCAGCACAGTGGCAATATTGGGCTCCATGGGCTCCTTATGAGCGTGGTCCCAAGTATTATACCACTGCAGCTAGACATGAGACCGGCTCGGTACCACCAGCTGGCGACCCTGCCACTGACTCCAGACATCAGGCAGCCCTGTCACAACTGCAAGAGTAAGGACGGCCTGCCTCTAACCCTGTAGAACTAGTTGTTCCGCCTGATGAAGCATTGCTTCCTCCTCCCCTGATGTCTTCGGACGACTTCTCAAAATTTCAAGACCTGTTTAAAAGAGTTGCCAATGAACTACGAATTAACCTGGAGGAAGTCTCTGAACAGCAGCATGAGCTAACTGACATCCTGCAGCCCTCCTCTTCTTCTAGAATTGCATTATCTATCAACGCAGCCTTTTTAGAACCTGCCACGGCCATTTGGCAAACCCTGGCTGCAAGCCTGCCTGCCTGTAAGAGCAGACTGAAAGTACTTTATTCCTTCCAAGGGCTTGGAATTCCTGTTTACTCACTCAGCGCCAAACTCACTGGTAGTAGACACAGTTAACCAAAAGAACAAACACCAGATTCCCTGCTCCACCCCTTCCAACAAGGACAGTAAGCAATTAGATCTGCTCAGACGTAAGGTATCCGTTTCTTCCACATTGCAGTGTCGCATTGCTAATTATACAGCTGTTCTAGCAAAGTATGACCACAAAAATTACAATAAATTCATGGACTTTATTGATCACATTCCAGAAGAAAAGAAACAACAATTTACAGCCATCATTTCCAAGGGACAAATCCTCTCCCGCACTGCTCTTCAAGCTGCCCTTGATGTGGCCAACACTGTGACACAGTCCACTATCACAGCAGTCGTGGTGCGCCGAGGGTCATGGCTCTCATCCTCTTCCTTTCCCCAGGATGTCCAGAGTACCATTGAGGATCTCCCCTTCAACGGTAACCACTGTCACCTCCACCACAAATGATGTACTCCACTCCATGAAGGACTCCAGGGCAACTGTCCGGTCTCTAAGAAGTTAAACCCCTACGACCAGAAGCGACAATATAGATATCAGCCTTACCAGCGACCATGCTACCACACATACACCCAGCAATTCCATAGATCTCACGAGCAACAGCAACGCCAGAGATCCAGATACCAATTCCGCCGTCCCAACTCCTTGGCAGCGTCTCAACCCCCTTCAACTGATAAGCAAATTTGAAGCCTTGGTTAAGGGTATAGAAAACAATATTTCCACTTCAGCGCTTACACTGCCTGCCCCTACTTTTTGTTCACTGCCTATGCCCATTCTCCTATCAATGGTGAAATATTACCACCGACAAGTGGGCTTTAGAGGTCGTCACAGTTGGCTATTCCATCCCTTTCTTCTCCCTGCCTCCCTCCCACCCACCCTTCCTGTCCCTCTTCAGGGACTCCTCTCATGAGCAACATCTCCTTCAACTGGGGGCAGTGGAAACCGTGCCCGAACAACACAGAGGGAAACGTTTCTATTCCCATTACTTCTTAACAGAAAAGAAAAACAGGGGATGGCAACCGATCCTCGACCTCAGGTGGCTAAACAAATTTATCAAAAAGCAAAAGTTCAAAATGGTTACCCTCGCCACTATAATCCCAGCACTGGAGCAAGGTGATTGGTTTTCAGCCCTCGATCTACAGGCCACCTATTTTCATGTGACTATTCCCACAGATGTTTTCTTCATTTTACTCTCGGTTCGACACATTTTCAATACAGAGTGTTGCCCTTTGGCCTATCTACTGCCCCAGAGTTTTCTTCTAACTGCTAGCCATGATTACTGCCCACCTCAGGAAATGGGGTTATAAGATTTCCTTACCTCAACAATTGTCTCCTCAAAGCCTCAACACTCAACGATCCACGCAGCTTACTGTCGCTTGTTCCCTTTCCCTTGGCCTACAAATAAAAACAAATCCACCTTATCTCTTACCCAACAACAGAAGTTCATAGGAGCGCACCTCGATTCCAGAACAGGAGTAGCGTCTCTCCTGCTCAGTTGTTTCAACACCATAAAGCTCCTACTTACAAAACTTCGCAATAGTCCCCAGGTCACTGAACGAGACTGCCTGCAACTATTAGGCCACACTGTTGGGCTTACCTCATGTACTTTCATGGTAAAAAAATGCATGCCTATACATGAGGTGCTTTCCAAGCTTGGTTGGCCACAGTTTACAGACTGAATGTACACGCTCTAAACAAGCCTCTATCAATACCCTTCAGAGTCAAAGGCTCCCTCTGCTGGTGGACAGTTCCCTCCAACCTCTGCTCAAGAGTCCCTTTTCTCCAGCACTCCCTATCACTCATAATGACTACTGATGCATCCCTCACTGGATGGGGAGCGCACATGTCCCACCATACAGCCCAGGGCGATGGTCTTCCACCGAAGCCTCCCTACACACAAACCTCCTAGAACTGTGAGCCATACGCAATGCCTGCTGTCACTTCCTCCCAATTCATTCAGAACCAACATGTTCAGATAATGACAGACAACATTGCATGCATGTCAACAGGCAGGGAGGGGGGCTCAATCTCACTCGCTTTGCACAGAATCCACGAAGCTCTGGAATTGGTGCCACATGAACAACATCTGGATATCAGCCACCTATCTTCCCTGGGGCCCTGAATACCATTGCAGACAAACTAAGCAGACATTTTCCTTGGGATCACGAATGGGAGATAAATGACATGATCATACACAATATATTCCATGTTTGGGGCTATCCAACCCTGAGCCTCTTCACGACTGCGAAGAACAAAAAGTGTCCCAAATTTTGCTCTCCAGTGGGATTGGGCAACCATTCCCTAAGATATGCATTCCTGATCTCATGGGCTTAACACTTAATGTATGCTTCCCCCACCCCCAATACCAGTTTTCCACAGAGTTCTGACAAAGATACAGACAGATCGTGCCATGGTAATTCTCATTGCCCCGTCGTGGTCCAGACAACCACATGGTCCGGTCCTTACCTCCTTGAGATGCACTGCTTTTAAGTCACCTGGAGTGGAGCACCCACAGGAACATCTCTCGAAGAGGAGGTTACTCTCTTTGTGCAGTAACTGACATTCTTCGAGATGAGGATGCTCCACTACCCACCCTCCTCCCTTCTACTTCGGAGTTGGGGTAGCCTCAGTTGTGGAGAAGGAACTGAGGAGACTGGTCACGCACACGTACTGTTAAGGTACACTCAGAGCGGGGGGGCAAGCTCTGCGCATGCATGACCGGTACGAGTACTGCTGTAAAAATCTCAGAGTGAAGGCACAGGGTCTCACCAACACCTGGAGTGGAGCACTCACAGGGACACTCATCTCGAAGAACGTCAGTTACTGCACAGGTGAGTAACCTCTTCTCCCCTTGGGGTGTCTGGACCCAGATTGTTACATATTTTTTGGTATTGCTGGACATATTTAAGGACATATTTGGTATTGCTGGACATATTTAAGGAACCCAAGTTCTTCACTAGCAGAAATCCAATGTTTCTGTCTTTCAGTGTTAGAAATCAGCTCTTGTTCTTAATCAGATCAGGCGTTGATTCCTTTTAAAGAGTAATATCTGTCAAGTCATTTGTGATCATTGTCTAAAAAATAGCCCTGTTAATGTTTCATGTGTTTGGCAGGGTTTTTTTTTTTAATAGTATGGTTTGTAATGTACCTACTCCAGTCAATCAGTACTACGTATGATTGAAACTAAAATTTTTTGTCCTGAATATTAGTTAGTACTTTTTATCTCCAGGGCTCTGGCTTCATTGATATAGGCTGCTAAAAACAGGAGCAAAAGTTTAGAAAAATCTAGTGTGTCATAGTGGTGGTTGGCTGAATTGAAATGACACCTTTTGAGACGGTTTGCCTGTCAGTCATGAATAGCTAAACTTTGCTAGATATCAGTTATAAAATATTTGCTTTATATACCAACTCAACTTCTATTGTATTGTACCATGGCATGTTCTTGAGAACTCCTGATTTCCCTCCCCCCATCCCCCAAATATTATTGAAGTTACACTTATGATAGTGAGCAACAGTGGACAGACCTATCATATGAAGTTATTCTTCACTTCCACTAAGCAATGATGAACCAAATGGTGTGCTGGTTACTGGAGCAGGTTAAACCTAAAAATTTTACTGGCCAAGGTTTCACTGTTAGAAATGTCACTGATATACCTCTGTCTTTATTCATTGACCACATATTTTATATTATGGAAAGTATGCACATAAATGTTTTGGTCATTTATACTTTTGTTGTTACTTCCATGTTTCATGGCTGTCCCAGTTGATGATGATTTTTTTCCAGTGTGCATATTAGCAGCAAGATTATTGGATGTGATATTGTTGCTAATGTTGAGTTTATGAAAATATTTCTGTTAATATATTCATCTGTACTGTTTTCTTTCTCTGACAGGCTGATATGCTACGGTCACTGGCTAGCACAAAACCAACAGTAAATGAACAGGATCTGGAAAAATTAACGAAGTTTACAAAAGACTTTGGTCAGGAAGGCTAAACCAAAGACAGTCGTGGAAGACTCGACCTTATGTTTTCTCTTTCATAGGTATTTTTGCCTCCTTATTGATGGCATTTCAAATAATTGCCAATGAAAAAAATCACTTCCTTCTTACTTTGCACATGGAATAGAAGATATCTCTGCAAAGACCCTTTGAGCTTTTGTATTGTATTGTTTTCCTCAAATGTCTATTGAATGTCTTCTACTGAGAGGTAATACTAAGAGTATAATTTTAGGATCATATGGCAAAGCAAAAGTGATGTGGTAAATTGTATTTAAATATTAGAAATCTCTTAAAAGATTAGTTAAGTTTTACTAAATGTTAAATTTTAGGCTGTATCTGGTAGGCCTGACTATAAATTATTTATGAAGTCCCATTGGGCCCAACGATAAATGACCTTTTTGGGGGTGGGAGAGGATGTGTGTAACTGTCAAGTGTTCTGAAAGTCAGTCAATTATCCTGCACATTAATTGCTTTCTTTTCAGTTAGATAAATACATAAAAATTTGCTAATAAATCAGATATTGCAGATGTACATGTCCTGTAAAATAGGTAAGCAAAGAACACTGTGATGGGGGCTAATATTTTGAACTACAGATATTGAACTGGTAGTTGGCTCTTTTTCTGGTATGCTGTGTTTAATTATTGCCTTAAAAAACAGCAAACTTTTGTTTTTTAATTCTACTAGCTGATAGACATCTGTCACTGTGCAATCTAGCAAAGACTTACTAAATTTAAGAATCTTGGAAGAAAGTTCTTCACTGATTTTTTTTTTTTTTTTAAATCCAGATTTACTTTCAGTAGGAGTTTCGACCAAACATATAGAATGTTTTAGAGTACTTGCATAAGATTACATAATTGAAGGCCTGCAAGGTATAACCAATCTTTGAATATTGTAAGTGAGGTGCTTCTGGAACTAACTTGTGATCTTATTTTCAGAACTTGGGAAATTTAGGGAGGAAGTAGTAAAAGGCTACAACTTTGAGATGATGGGCTAAATTGTCCTAAGTACCTCCTTTAGTACAGTGCATGGCATGTATAAATTTAATGCTTAAAGATTTTGAAAATACCCCTCTAAACAAAATACAATAGTAGTATCATGTTACTTCCTGTGATTTTTTTCTAAAGGATTCTAAGATGTGCCTGAATGTAACTTACAACACTATACTGTCAGCATTGAGTTTGTGCCTTGTAAGTTTGCACTGTAGATATGAAAGATTATTGAGGTATTTAGAATACAGTACATTCCATTATTACTGTAAAGTTCTATCCCTGCATATCTTTGTTTAAACTAACTTGCATTAAAAAAGAAATTTGCACATTTCGTAGATATATTATATGGTCACCTTTTGATGGGTTTGGTTTTCTTTTTATGCACATATTTTGTGTACTGTATAAATCATAGGACTGGTGAAATTTGCTGTACTTAAATTAAGTAAAATATCATAGTACAACAACTATACTTAGCTTATTCCTTCAGTATTTTCAAGGGGGTCCTGGACAAACTTTCTACTGCAGTTCATGGGTACAGTTTGCACTATTACACAGAGGCAATCTTCAGATATTTCAAATAATCCACATAGTACTGAAACGTCATTTCCTTTCCAGTAATCTTTCACTGTATTGTATACACCCAAATTCCTTTTTACATCATTCACATCAAAGAAATAGTTGTGCCTTTGTCTCACATTGCAGTCTGTGTGCATAATTCCAAATATTGACAAACCTGACAAAATTCAAACCAGAGACTTTAGTGCAATCTTGTGATTCTCAGAGCTGTATCTTGGAAGTGCAGAGACCTGTGTTAAGCATACTGTGGGTTACCATCAATTCACCTTTCTGTAATCTCTTCATTAAATGTGTTCTGCTGGACATATTTGAAATGTGAATCAATAACTCTTTGTTTAGTTGTGGGAAGTGTTCTGTGTTCAATACTTTTGCTATAGTGTTATGAACTTACATTTCTTATTTGTAATGAAGTCCACAGATCCATGACATTGGGTATCGTGCTGTATGCAGCCTTGGAGGCAGACCAAACTTGTCAGTCAGAGGCAGGGAAAGTGTGGCTCCATTTCTGAGAAATTGCCAAATATCTGTTTCTCCAGCTGCAGGCAGGCAGACAGACCAGTTCCCCTGCACCCACTTTAAAGCAAATTTTAAAGAAAAAGAAGGGAGAAAATGGCTTCATTACCAGGTCTGTTGTAAGAAAAATCCCCTGTGCCTGGCACAGGCAACTGCAACCCTCCTGGAACCAGCAAGCAATTGATCCCTTCTTTCCCTCTTCCCTGCCCATTGTGGGGGGGAGGGTAGGTTGAAGCACAGTAGCAAAGGGTCAGAGAAGCTTTCTGCCCAGCCCCTGGAGCTGTTGCCCATAGCCATGTCTGTTGACCACAGAGCCGTTGCCCAGTGCCTCCCCCCACATGGCTTCAGGGGCAGGGAGCTACTACTGGGGATCTAAAGAAAGAGCAAGGAGAGCAGGCCACCCTCTTCCTCCATTGCACAGCAGGCCCCTTGCTCAGCCCTGCAGTGGCTCAGCTTGGTGTCCCTGAGGTGGCATCAGCCTAACTCCAGGCCACGTCCAGGGATCTCCTTTACACAAAGCATGGGACCCTGGGAAGCCCCGAGCTGGAACATTGCCCTGAGAAAAAGGGGTTTTATGCTAGAAAAAGTGCTACTTGAAAGAGGAACCACAAGGGCCCTATCCCCTTCCCTCCAGGGAACCATCTGTCTGAAATGTTGCTCCAGAGGAGGAGGAGGAACCAAGATGAGGCATAAAAAAGAGGTTTCACAGATGTTCAGACCGCACTAGTCACCCGAACATAGCACCATTCATCTTCTGAAGAGTCTGATTCAGGCGACTCCTCTTACACTCCAGGAAGGTAACAGGGCAGATAATCCTCAGTGTACCCTGTGAGTGTGTAATAGTGGGGTTGGGACATTGTGCCACACCTAAAGATTGGGAAAGCAGTGGGCCGTTGTCCTCAGATGCTGCAGCAGGTTGACACGTGGTAATGGGCTGTCAGTGCCAGCTCTCACTGTGGGTCTCTTGGCCCTAATGTTGTGGTTATTGCTCTCAGCTTCTGTTGCAGGTTGCCATGCTTCATTACCACCTCCTTCCCACAGCAGATAGCTATGGAGCACTAAGAGGGACATCAGTCCAGATGTGGAAGAACTGGCAGGCACTGATGGACCTCTTGGCCTGCCACTTCTTTCTTCTATCCTGTTCTATAAGACCAGAAGGTTCCTCAGTGTGCACCAATCAAAATTCATCCAGCTGGCTCCACTGAAGATAAACAGGCCTTTTTCCCTACTGGTCAAGGACTTATTTCTAACAGAAATTTTTTTACCTGAAAGTGGCCTCTTCTCTATAATGGCCATTCAGAGGCAGCCAATTCCAGGCAGGCATAAGCGCAGCCCCCTCCTTTGGACATGAAAACTGTTGAAGGCATGAAGCCAACAAGAATAAGTAAATGAGAGAATTGTCATTTGACAGCCTAAGTGCCCCCACATGCTTTCACAAGTAGTGCTAAGGTGGGTGGACAGTATTGCAAGTATGGTCTTGCTCAACCTATTTAAAAAAAAAACAAAAACTGTACAGCTTAAGAGCTTCTGCCTGAGGAGGAATCAGGGCATGCAGACAGCCATCCTAAATCTCCTATAAATGGGAGCAACTGAACCTGTCCCACCTCTTCAAAAGAAAAACAGGCCTTGCTGTATATTATTCCTCCTCCCACTCCCCAACATCCCCCCCGCCAAAAAAAGTCCAAGCTACAGAGCACTTCTTGACATCAAGAAAATGAACAGATCTATTGAAAAGAAAAATCAAAATTCACAATGGAAACACTAAAATCCACACTAGCTGCCATCAATAAAAGGGACTGCAGAACAGCAATAGGTTTGAATGATGCCCATCTCCATACACCAATTCACCAGTCTCCCAGATACTTCCTAAACTTTGATTTTGCAGCAAAACATTTCCAATACAGGTCCTTGCTCTTTGGTTTAGCAACAGCAGGGCAGCCAGAGAGTAGCAGCTGTTGGCTGGGACCCCAGCTCTGAAGGCAGAGCCGCTGCCAGCAGCAGTGCAGAAGTAAGGATGGCATGGTGTGGTATTGCCACCCTTCTGTTGCCTGCCAAGCTGGGCCCTTCGCAGCCACCCAGCTCTGAAGGCAGCAGCACAGAAGTAAAGGTGGCATGGTATGTGTGACGGGCTGGGTCACAGAAACCGCTTGGGACTGCCACCTGATCTGCTGAAATTACCTCTAAGCCCATTTTCCCTGCCAGCTTGGGACTTCAGTACCCTGTCTTGTTGAGACAGACACTCTAGCCTGCTGCAAACACAGACCCAGGTCTGAACCACATCCCCCAAAAGCTGCAGACTTAACTGAAAACAGCTTAAGAAGTGCTCATGTCTCTAGCACCCAGCTCCCAATAGGATCCAAGCCCCAAATAAATCAGTTTTACTCTGTATAAAGCTTATACAAGGTAAACTCATAAATTGTCTGCCCTCTCTAACACTGATAGAGATGCACAGCTATTTGCTCCCTCAGGAATTAATTACTTTGGGTTAATTTATAAGCAAAAATGATTTTATTCAATATAAAAATTAGGATTTAAGTGGTTCCAAGTAATAACAGAGAGAACATAGTAAATTATCAAGCAAAATAAAACAAAAACATGCACATCTAAGCCTAATACAGTAAGAAACTGATTACAGATGAAACATCACCCTCAGAAATGTTCCAATAGGCTTCTTTCACAGACAAGACTCCTTTCTAGTCTGGGCCCAAACCTTTCCCTGGTACAGTCCTTGTTCCAGCTCCGGTGGTAGCTAGGGGATTTCTCATGACTGCAGCCCCTTTGTTCTGTTCCACCTCCTTATATACCTTTGGCACAAAGCGGGAATCTTTTGTCTCTTTAGGTCCCCACCCCTCCTTCTAAATGGAAAAGCACCAGGTTTAAGATGGATTCCAGTACCAGGTGACAGGGTGACATGGTCACATGTCCTGTGAGACCCCAAGCCTTCATTTTTCCTGGCCTGACTCACAGGAAGGCTTGCAAGTAAACAGAACCATCTACAGTCAGTTGTCCTACTTGATGGGAGCCATCAAGATTCCAAACCATCATTAATGGCCCACACTTTGAATAACTACAGTAGGATCTCAGAGTTATATTTTATATTCCTAGTTTCAGATACAAGAATGATACATTCATACAAATAGGATCAACACATTCAGTAGATTATAAGCTTCGTAATGATACCTTACAAGAGACCTTTTGCATGAAGCATATTCCAGTTACATTATAGTCACACTTATTAGCATATTGTCATAAAATCATATGGAGTGCAATGTCACAGTATGGTATTGCTACCCTTACTTCTGTGCTGCTACTGGCAGGGTGCCATCTTCAGAGCAGGGTGCCTTGCTCTCAGCCATTGCTCTCCCGCTGCCCAGATCGGAAGGCAGCGGAGAACTAAGGGTGGCTATAGTGTGACCCCCCTGGCAACTCCCTTTTGGGTCAGGCCCCTCAATTTGAGAAACGCTGGTCTTCCCCATGAAATCTGAATAGGATAGGGTAAAAGCACACAAAAGACAAGATTTCACAGGGGGAGACCAGATTTCATGGTCCGTGATGCGTTTTTCATGGCCATGAATTTGGTCAAGCCCTATTGATAATACAAGAGCCAGTCATGCATCAAAATCCAGACAGTCTGAGCCTAGCTGCCTGGTTCTTGAACCAAAGAGGTTATTCAGGGAGTTGGTATCCACAATTTTATCTTCCCAAAAATAAATCTCCTAAGCATAGTCAAGGGCCTGATCAAGTTTAACCATTAGTACCAGGACAAGGGTTTCACCTTCCTCCTCCACTTCCCATGTGCATTGGTACCACTGATTCTCAAATTTCTTCAAAATGGACTCAGGTTAGACCTGGCAGTTCAGACTCTCAAAGATCAAGTTGCTGCTTTGTCTAGCATCTTTTGTGCAGTAAACAAGCAGCGAATTTAGTCTCACCCAGCTGTCCAGTGTTTTTCTTACGAGAGAAGCATTGCTTCTGCATTATCCTGACATGCATAAAGTTCCTTTATGGGCCTTAGTTTTTAGTGCCAATGTGCCATTACAGGCCCTCCAGTTGAACCATTAATGAAAATCTTTCTCTACTTGCTTAACATGATTTTTTTTAAATGACTATCATGTCTGTTCACAGGGTGTTTCATTTAGGAGCGCTTTTCCTGGAACTTCAGTACTGTATGTTCCTTAAGGCTAATGAAGTACTCAGAACCAATCCTCTATTCATACTAAAAAATAACTCCAGGCTCCAGAGAGCACAGGAAATTTGTTTTCCATCCTTCTGTCCAGCTCCATCAAACTCCAGAGAGAAATTGTGGCATGTTTTGGATGGCTGCAATGAACTCAAAGTATATAATTAACACAGATCACAAGAACAAATGCTTTGTTTGTGCTTTACTAGCCAGCGTCAATGAGAAACAAGGTTTTGAAATCCTCCATTTCCAGGTAGCTGAGATATTGTATCTCAAAAGTATACAAATAAAAAAGCGTAACTCCATCTTCCAATATCAGAGCTTGCTCCCTCAGAGTCATGACAGCTTCATAGAATCATAGCAGTGTAAGAATGGAAGGGACCTCAAGTGGTCCTCTAGTCCAGTCCCCTGCACTGATGCAGGATAATGTAAAAGTAGACCATCCCTGACAGGTGTCCAACCTATTCTTAAAAGCCTCCAATGGTGGGGATTCCTCAACCTCCATTAACAGATTATTCCAGTACTATTCAATATTTTCATTAATGACTTAGGTAATGGAGTGGAGAGTAAGATTATAAAATTTACAGATGACACCAAGCTGGGACAGGGTTGCAAGCACCCTTCTTAAAGCTTAAATACCCTTATAACTAGGAAGCTTTTCCTAATATCTAACCTAAATCACCCTTGCTGCAGATTAAGCCCATTACTTCTTGTTCTACCTTGAGTGGACAATGGAGAACAATTGATCATTGTCTTCATAACAACCTTTAACATATTTGAAGACTATTATCAGGTCTGTCTTCCCCTTAGTTTTCTTTTCTCAAGATTAAACATGACCAGTTTTTTAACCTTTCTTCATAGGTGAGGTTTTCTAAACTTATTGTTTTGGTTGCTCTTCTCTGGACTCCCTCCAATTTGTCCACATCCTTAATGGTGGTGCCCAGAATTCGCCAAGGTACTCCAGCTGAGGCCTCAACAGTGCTGAGTAGAGTGGGACTGTTACCTCCCCTGTCTTTTATACAACACTCCAGTGAATTAACCCCACAATATTAGCCTTTTTTGCAACTGCATCACATTGTTGTCTTATATTCAGTTTGTGATCCACTATAACTCCCAGATGCTTTTCAGCAGTACTAGTTCCTAGCAAGTTATTTGTAGTTGTGCATCTATTTTTTTCCTTCCTATGTGTAGTACTTTGCATTGTTTCTATTGAATTTCATCTTGTTGATTTCAGACCTATTCTCTAGTTTGTCAAGGTCATTTTGAATTCTAATCCTGTCCTCCAAAGTGCTTGCAATCCTGTCCCAGCTTGGTGTCATCTGTAAATTTTATAAGCATACTCTCCACTCCATTACCTAAGTCATTAATGAAAATATTGAATAGTACTGGACCCAGGACTGATCCCTGCAGGATCCCACTAGATATGCCCTCCCAGTTTGACAGTGAGCCATTGATACCTACTCTTTGAGTGTAGTCTTTCAATCAGTTGTGCACCCACCTTATAATAATTTATTCTAGACCACATTTCCCTAGTTTGAAGGATCACATGCCTCATACAAGAAAAAAATTCTGTAAAGCACTCAACTCTGGTCACCTGTTCATGGCACCTTCAAAATTCTACAAGCTGGACATCCAGTCATAGTCTGATGCTGCCTTCATTAGACAGGTGCCCCTCGCTGTAGGGTCCCAGTAACTATTAGGAAAGGGTTATCCCCTTTCACATATACATAACAGCATATAGTTCCCCTCTAAGTGGACACAGCTATAAAAATCCCAGTGTCATGGATCTGTAGACTTTACTTTGAAGAAAAATAAAATGTATCTGTGTATTATCTGAAAATTTTCATTCTTGGAGTAATGAGGTTCACAGACCCAACACACCCTGAATGGGCTGTTAACTGGGAAAATATATTGAATTACCAATTGTCACGCAAATTTTTAATTTAATTCCTTGCTCTGCAGAAGTGTTGTTCTAGGTAGTCTTAATGCTTAAATTTCCTTACTGATATAGCGCGCTTAATTTTTCATAAACTATGGAAGTGTCTCAACTGGCAGTTTCTCAGTGGTGAAGCCACACCTCCCTGCCTCTGATTGACAGGTTTGATCTGCCTCCAGGGCTGCATGGAGCAGAGTGCACAATGTCATAGATCTGTGGACCTCATTACTCCAAGAAAGGAAATTTTCAAATACGTATTCCTATTTTCTGTTGTAAGAGAACTTCTGGACACTCG
Source organism: Mauremys reevesii (assembly GCF_016161935.1). Lineage (NCBI taxonomy): Eukaryota > Metazoa > Chordata > Testudines > Geoemydidae > Mauremys > Mauremys reevesii. The sequence goes on along the minus strand of NC_052624.1, from coordinate 168,054,005 downwards.
ATCTCAGGTGAAAAAAAAACCAAAAAAACCAACCCCCACATTGTTTATTGGCATTTTAAGCTATTTCTAGAACGGATTTTTAAAAAATATATTGCTGATAAACATCAATGTTTTAAAAAAATCAGAGATCCACCTACAAAGATGTTTTTGGTTATGCAGCCTTTTCTTGAAAAACTTAGAGAAAACAAACACAAAATCCCCCTAAAACTTCATAATTAAACTGATCCTAAAATATGCCTGCTGTTGAGTACACATGAGTGGGGAACAGAAATAAAACAAAACCCACCATCGTATCATATAATTTTACACAGTACTCCTAAATATTCTTGAATTGCTAGATAAAAACTTGTATTTTTTGGACATATGGACAGAGTAACATTTGAATTCATAGATTTCAAGGCTAGAAGGGATTATTGTGATCGTCTAGTCTGACCTTCTGTATAACACAGCCCATACAAAGAACTTCCCCAAAATAATTCCTAGAGCAGATCTTTTAGGAAAACATCCAATCTTGATTTTATAATTCTCAGGGATGGAGAATCCACCATGACCCTTGGTAAATTGTTCTATTAGACCATTAGAAGTTGGAGGTGCTTCTATGGAGGCTGGGAAAGATATTCAGCCCTATATTTGCAATAAAGTCTGAAATGTGAATTGACTTTGCCTGCATAATATTTACTTACAAGAGATTTTTTTTTCTGGACTTGGTAGAATCTATACTACATTGGCAAAGCTAAATGGAATACAATAATTAATTTACTCCTGAATGTCTTTCCCTCAAATGGGAAGATGCACTCAGTGAAATAAGGTTATTTTGTTCTCATGTAATCCATATTAAGCACACGTGCATCCAAAACAAAGTTATACTAAATGGGAGTGACCATTTCACAAGGTCCTGGATTCCTGCATTGAGTGAGGCAGGGATCCTTTGGAAAAATAGTATGTGGTCATGTAATTTAAAGACTGTCTTATTATGCATAGGCACCAGGGGTCTGAACTAAAGTTGCACAGGCAAGCATTTAGTAATTCCTGAGTGCTCGACTTCACTGTTACATTCCAGATTTTTACATACATCATTTTAGACTATCTAATACATTGGACTACCTATTTACTGTATTGTTATAAAAACTAAAAAAAAAAAGTTGTAAAAATCAGAGAAGGTTCTTGGGAATCCTAACAAACAGGGCCACCTGGGGGGGGGGCAGGTAGGGCAATTTGCCCCGGGGTCCGCAGGGGTCCCCAAGAGAACGGCTGAGGCTCCCTCCCCAGCCCCACCCGACCCCATCTCCGCCCCTCTCCCGGAGCCTCAGCCCAGCCAGGAGCATCCCAGAACAGCACTGCAGCATGGCTCCGGCGGGGCCCCTGAGCTCCGCCCCGCTCAGAGCCGCGTGGTAAGGGGGTGGGGCTGCGAGCTCCGGGCTGAGCTCAGCTCCCTCAGCTCGGCCTGGAACTCGCAGCCCCGCCCCCTCACCACACGGCTCTGAGCGGGGCAGAGCTCAGGAGTCCCGCTGGAGCCCCACTGCAGCTGTTGAGGGAAGCTCCTGGATGGGCTGAGGCTCCGGGTGAGGGAGGAGCCGGGGGTAAGGGGCCGGGGGGATTGGCTAAGGGGCAGGAAGTCCCAGGAACAGTCAGGCCACAGGGAGGGGGCGGTCAGGGGACAGGGAACAGGGGGGTTGGATCGTGGGTGTTCCGGGGGGGGTCTGTCAGGATTCAGCGGGGGGGATAGGGGTCGGAGCAGTCAGGGGACAGGGAGCAGGGGTGGAGTCCCGAGGTGGTGGTGGTGGAGGGTCTCTGGGGGACGGTGAGGGGACAGGGAGCAGGATGGGTCGGGGATTCTGAGGGGGGGTGGGCAGTCGGGGGGCAGTAAGTGGATGGGGGTCAGATAGGGGGCAGGGCCAGGCTGTTTGGGAGGCACAGCCTTCCCTTCCCTTCCCTTCCCTAAAGCTCATTCAGCAGTTTGAGGCTTGCAGAAGAGCCAAGCTGTTAGCTTTTCCATTAGGGCTACCGTCCCTTTCACGTCTCAAATGCCAAATTATAGTCTATACTTAATTTCAGTGCCATAGGGAGATTCATGTCAGGGGAGGGTAGCTTCATTTAAAATTAGCCACTGGGGGGAGGGATCACATGAGAAGAGCAATATCCTTCCCAACCCTACCAAGGGAGACCCCCCCCCTGCATTCCCTGAGGCTTCAGAGGGGTTAATTCAGTGGTTCTCAAACTTTTGTCCTGGTGACCCCTTTCACATAGCAAACCTCTGAGTGCGACCCTCCCCCTCTTATAAATTGAAAACACTTTTTTATATATTTAACACTATTATAAATGCTGGAGGCAAAGCGGGGTTTGAGGTGGAGGCTGACAGCTCGCAATCCCCAGTAATAACCTCATGACCCCTGAGGGGTCCCAACCCCCAGTTTGAGAACCCCTGGGTTAATTTAATTTTAGCACCCTGTGTCCATTCACATGCATGTGCTATTTTGAGCATTTCAGTTTTCACAACATAGGCTCATCCCAGATTCTGGAACAAGCTCAAATGCTCAGTTCGTGGCGTATGTACATAAGCTATATTAAAGACAAACCCACAGTAACCAACTCCAGTTTGTGAGGGACCCCATGGAGCCAGTCTCTAGGAAACACATAAATGCATGGAGGTTAAGTCCATTAATGGCTGTTAGCCAGGATGGGTAAGGAATGGTGTCCCTAGCCTCTGTTTGTCAGAGGGTGGAGATGGATGGCAGGAGAGAGATCACTTGATCATTACCTGTTAGGTTCACTCCCTCTGGGGCACTTGGCATTGGCCATTGTTGGTAGACAGGATACTGGCCTGGATGGTTTGACCCAGTATGGCTGTTCTTATGTTCTATCCTAAATGAACCCAAAATTATGGAGACAGATACAAGTCAAGGAAGCCAGCAGAGTATCAGAAATCTGGAAAAATCTCTGACTGGATGGGCTCAGGCGTTTGGTCACAAGCTGAGGTGGTTAAAAAGTTTTGGATTTTTTTTAAGCAGAATTCTTTTATTGTTTCTTTAAACAATCAAACACAGCAAGCAGCAAATATTTGGCCACACATTTCTGAAACCCCAAACCATATTCAGGTTTTGGCAGACTAATTTCAGCTTTTCAATTAAAAAAACCACAACAAATTTTGAAGGAAAGCAGACATTGTCCGTGATTTTTTTCTGCTTTTTAAAAACTCCTAGTTTTCGATCCAAAAAAAGTTTTGATGGGAAATATTTGTCCAATCCTTTTAATGAGCTTTAGTGCCTTTTAGCATTAGCTGATGCTGAGAACCAGTGATACCTTGTAAAGAAGTTTTCACAAAACTGGGTTTGTGCCGAGATGCAGAAGGTTTATTTTTCCCAGGGCCACCTGTTGGGGGGCGGGGAGCAAGTGGGGCAATTTGTGCCAGGCCTCGCAGGGGCACCCACAAGAATATAGTATTGCAATTTTTTTTATGGAAGGGGTCCCCGAAATTGCTTTGCCCCAGGCCCCCTGAATCCTCTGGGCAGCCCTGCTAACAAATTCACCTGTCATTAGTCTAGCTGGCTCAAATGTCTCAGTACAGCAACCTTGGCTGGATTAGGTCTTCTTAAGACAGGGGTTGGCAACCTTTCAGAAGTGGTGTGCCAAGTCTTCATTTATTCACTCTAATTTAAGGTTTCTCGTGCCAGTAATACATTTTAATGTTTTTAGAAGGTCTCTTTCTATGAGTCTATAATATATAACAACTATTTTTGTATGTAAAGTAAACAAGGTTTTTTAAATGTTTAAGAAGCTTCATTTAAAATTAAATTAAAATGCAAAGCCTCCCGGGACCAGTGGCCAGGACCCGGGCAGTGTGAGTGCCACTGAAAATCAGCTCATATGCTGCCTTTGGCACGCATGCCAGAGGTTGCCTATTCCTGTCTTAAGATGTTTGTAGAAAGATGGTTCCAGTTTTCACATTTTTGAGGAACCCTCGCAAGGCAAATATTTATAGCTCTGATTTTATTTTTTATTAACTCATCTTTTGCATCAATTTGTCATTGAATCCTAACTTCTAATAAGGAAAGCCAATGAGGATGCAGGGCTCCTAAATTCTGAGGCACATGTCTACCATTTGTTTTGAGGAAGAAACTGCTTCATTAAATTTACAAGTTAGTGTCTTGGAAACAATCAAATGTGTTTATAGAACAATTCTAAACTTGCAGCAACTGGTTTAAATTCCAGAAAATTTGTTTCACAGCCTGAACCTAGTAACACAGCTTGGAAGGCTTTCATCTATACATAGAATCATGTTCAGTGTCACCAAGCTCTGAATAGATATTGATAGCAACCTTTTTTTCCTGGCACAATAGTCTCTTTTCTGTGTTGCACAACTATCCTTCATTCAGGGAATTATGGGAAAATCTGTGCAATTTTCTTATACTATTTTAACTTTTAGTAGTCATAGCTAAGGATTTGTGGGTATCTTTTCCATGTGTAGAAATGCACTTTAGGGTCTGTCTGCAGAGAACAAGAATGCAAAATATCCAGCCAACCTAACTGCACAAGTATGATTCAGGTCATTTCCTCCACAGCAGAACCATGTTACATTCTACAAGTTGCTTTACAATTGTCCTACTCACGAGCAACCTCCAAAAATGGTACACCCACATCTTTTACCAAGCACGCTAATTATGTTGTCTGTGGAGTAGAATCGAGTATGGTGTCATTCATAATTACAACCTTATTACAAAGTTATTTTAAATATTTGTGTGAGGTGCCATATACACAAGAAAAACTTCTAATGCCACAGCTAAAAGTGATCTACATAGGAGAAAGGGGGCACAAACACTTTTCTCCCTTTGCCTAAGGTCTAAGAAGTCCTTAAACATACTTAAATAAAATTTGTTTTGCCGTATAAACATCAGGAACTTCAAGCTCCCTCATGCCTGTTTCATCTCCTGGAGGACTCATTGGAAGACTTCTGAAGTGACTTGAAAGCTTTTTCAGCCCTTCACTGCAGGTTGGGCTTGTTTGAATCATCAAGAAATTTTCTTCCAGCTACTTATAGGATGCTTTGGTTGAAAGCAGAATTGTTAATAATCAACATACTTTTTTCAAGTATAAATAAGAATTCTGTTTCTTCTTAATCTTAGGTATCATTTCATGATACCTAAGATGTTATCCAACTCTCTAGTTCTCCAGGGAACAGACAAATAAACAGTGAGGCAGACAAATAAACAGTGACAAGTTTTTAAAGTGCTTTTACACAAATACTAGACGTCTAAATAATAAGATGAGTAAACTAGAGTGCCTCATGTTAAAGGAGGATATTGATATAATAGGTATCACAGAAACCTGGTGGAGTGAGGACAATCAATGGGACACAATCATTCCGGGGTACAAAATATATCGGAAGGACAAAACAAGTGGGGCGGGGTGGAGGGGGAGTGGCACTATATGTGAAAGAAAATGTAGAATCAAACAATTAAAAATATTAAAGTGAATCCACATGTTCCAGGGGGAGGAGGGATAGCTCAGTGGTTTACACACTGGCCTGCTAAACCCAGGGTTGTAAGTTCAATCCTTAAGGGGGCCACTTAGAGATCTGGGGTAAAATCAGTACTTGGTCCTGCTAGTGAAGGCAGGGCACTAGACTCAATGACCTTTCAAGGTCCCCTCCAGTTCTTGGAGATAGGGTATCTCCATTAATGTATTTATTTATTGAATCTCTATGGATAGTAATTCATACTCTAATAAGGATATAACATTAGGGATCTATTATCAACCACCTGACCAGGACAGTGATAGTGACAATGAAATGCTAAGGGAGATTAGAGAGGCTATCAAAATAAAGAAGTCAATAATAGTGCAGGATTTCAATTATCCCCATATTGACTGGGAACATGTCACCTCAGGACAAAATTCAGAGACAAAATTTCTCAATACTTTAAATGACTGCTTCTTGGAACAGCTGGTACAGCAACCCACAAGGGGAGAGGAAATTCTCAATTTAGTCCTGAGTGGCGTGCAGGAACTGGTCCAAGAGGTAACTATAACTGGACCCCTTGGAAATAGTGACCATAATATAATAACTTTTAACATTCCTGTGGTGAGAAGAACACCTCAACAGCCCAACACTGTGGCATTTAACTTCAGAAAGGGGAACTATGCAAAAATGAGGGGGTTAGTTAAACAGAAATTAAAAGGTACAGTGACTAGAGTGAAATCCCTGCAAGCTACATGGACACTTTTCAAAGACACCATAATAGAGGCCCAACTTAAATGTATACCCCAAATTAAAAAACACAGTAAAAGAACTAAAAAAGAGCCAATGTGGCTTAACAACCATTTAAAAGAAGCAATGGGAGATAAAAAGGCATCTTTTAAAAAGTGAAAGTCAAATCCTAGTGAGGTAAATAGAAAGGAGCATAAACACTGCCAAATTAAGTGTAAAAATGTAATACGAAAAGCCAAAAAGGAGTTTGAAGAACAGCTAGCCAAAAACTCTAAAGGTAATAACAAAATGTTTTTTAAGTACATCAGAAGCAGGAAGCCTGCTAAACAACCAGCGGGGCCCCTGGATGATCAAGACACAAAAGGAGCACCTAAAGACGATAAAGTCATTGCGGAGAAACTAAATGAATTCTTTGCTTCAGTCTTCACGGCTGAGGATGTTAGGGAGATTCCCAAACCTGAGCCGGCTTTTGTAGGTGACAGATCTGAGGAATTGTCAGAGATTGAGGTGTCACTAAAGGAGGTTTTGGAATTAATTGATAAACTCAACATTAACAAGTCACCGGAACCGGATGGCATTCACCCAAGAGTTCTGAAAGAACTCAAATGTGAAATTGCGGAACTACTAACTATGGTTTGTAATCTGTCCTTTAAATAGGCTTCTGTACCCAATGAGTGGAAGATAGCTAATGTAACGCCAATATTTTAAAAGGGCTCTAGAGGTGATCCCGGCAAATTACAGACCGGTAAGTCTATCATCAGCGCCGGGTAAATTAGTTGAAACAATCATAAAGAATAAAATTGTCAGACACATAGAAGAACATAAATTGTTGGGCAAAAGTCAACATGGTTTCTGCAAACGGAAATCATGTCTTACTAAACTATTAGAGTTCTTTGAAGGGGTCAACAAACATGTGGACAAGGGGGATCCGGTGGACATAGTGTACTTAGATTTCCAGAAAGCCTTTGACAAGGTCCCTCACCAAAGGCTCTTACGTAAATTAAGTTGTCATGGGATAAGAGGGAAGGTCCTTTCATGGATTGAGAACTGGTTAAAAGACAGGGAACAAAGGGTAGGAATAAATGGTAAATTTTCAGAATGGAGAGGGGTAACTAGTGGTGTACTCCAAGGGTCAGTCCTAGAACCAATCCTATTCAACTTATTCATAAATGATCTGGAGAAAGGGGTAAAAAGTGAGGTGGCAAAGTTTGCAGATGATACTAAACTGCTCAAGATAGTTAAGACCAAAGCAGACTGTGAAGAACTTCAAAAAGATCTCACAAAACTAAGTGATTGGGCAACAAAATGGCAAATGAAATTTAATGTGGATAAATGTAAAGTAATGCAGATTGGGAAAAATAACCTCAACTATATATACAATATGATGGGGGGTAATTTAGCTACAACTAATCAGGAAAACGATCTTGGAGTCATCGTGGATAGTTCTCTGAAGACGTCCATGCAGGTGCAGCAGCAGTCAAAAAAGCAAACAGAATGTTAGGAATCATTAAAAAGGGGATAGAGAAAAAGACGGAGAATATCTTATTGCCCTTATATAATTTCATGGTACAGCCACATCTTGAATACTGCGTACAGATGTGGTTTCGTCATCTCAAAAAAGATATACTGGCATTAGAAAAGGTTCAGAGAAGGGCAACTAAAATGATTAGGAGTTTGGAACGGGTCCCATATGAGGAGAGATTAAAGAGGCTAGGACTTTTCAGCTTGGAAAAGAGGAGACTAAGGGGGAATATGATAGAGGTATATAAAATCATGAATGATGTGTAGAAAGTGAATAAGGAAAAGTTATTTACTTGTTCCCATAATATAAGAACTAGGGGCCACCAAATGAAATTTATGGGTAACACGTTTAAAACAAAGAAAAGAAAGTTCTTCACACAGCGCACAATCAACTTGTGGAACTCCTTGCCTGAGAAGGTTGTGAAGGCTAGGACTATAACAGGATTTAAAAGAGAACTGGATAAATTCATGGAGGTTAAGTGCATTAATTGCTATTAGACAGGATGGGTAAGGAATGGTGTCCCTAGCCTGTGTTTGTCAGAGGGTGGTGATGGACAGCAGGAGAGAGATCACTTGATCATTATCTGTTAGGTTCACTCCCTCTGGGGCATCCCCCACACCCTTTTATTGATGGAGCACAAATTAGGCATGGTTTAAAATACCATTGCACTTGGTCATTCGGGGGTGGCAATTTACAGATGATCATCTTGGGGATAAAAACTTGAATTATCATCCTACCTCATACTGAAAAAAATTCAAGCCAAGCTTTGGCTAGCAGAATTTTCCCACCTCTCCCACTGTATTGTAAAAGAATTTCAGGAGTGTACATATACCAAAGCTTTCCTTACAGATTTTTCCCTCCTGAAAAAGTATGGCGGAATCTTAGGGCTTGTCTACTCTACAACTTAAGTCGATGTAAGTTAGGTCGTTCACAGGTGTGAAAAAGCCACCGCCTGTCCACACTGCGCTACGTCAGCGGGAGATGCTCTCCTGCCAACATAGCTTCCTCCTCTTGTTGAGGTGGAGTAATTATGCCAATAGGAGAGTGCTCTCCTGTCAGCATAGCGCATCTTCACCAGATGCACTACAACAGCACAGTAGTGTAGACTGGTCCTTAGATATAGTTTGGGCTGCACATAATTGCTCTCTTGGTGCCCTACAGCTGTTATAATATGTATTTACAAAGCCCTCGCCCAGCAGCTTCCTGCTGCCTTTTACCCTGGGATCACTTGATACAATCCAGGTGTGTCTCCTCCTGTAATCAGGGCTGTCTTAGCCCCAGGGTCTCCACCCTGTTACAAGTCTACATTCCACAGGTATAGCATTCCTTTTAAGGAACATTTTTGCTACATCTAAATTGGGCTAACTTCTATGAACCTCTAAGCTGTTGTATCATATGTATAAAATGGGGTAAAATCCCAGAAATCTTATTACGCTGTGAGAGGTTGAATCAATATACTGCTCAACTCCAGTACAAAGAACTTCCATCCTCTAGGCTATCCTGACCTACATTTGGATTTTGGGGGCACCGCCATGGACAAGTGTCACTGTGGGTCATGAGGATGTACCTGTGTTTTGAGGCGAAGATATGATTTTATTTTCTTCTGTTCTCCCCTACCTATCCAAGTGGCTTAGAGCACCAGATCACAGATTAGCAAGATTGGTTTCTGTCTGCTTCACCTCCTTCTGATGCCTCAGCCTCTTTAAATGGTGTGTTAGTCAAGGCAGGAACCTTACTTTCACACGTGTTTATAACACCACGTGATCTCTAAAGCATAAACAATAATTCCTTCTGACTCATTTGTTTTTATCATATCTGCCTCCATAAACAATAATTTCTTCTGACTCATTTGTTTTTGTCATATCTGCCTGCAACAGTATGACGGTCAGACGACAAGTGATAATTACCAAAATCTAGGGCTGAATAGCTTCTGCTCTTGTCTCTCAACTGTTTACACCCCATTTATTTTGTTCTCACCATGTTCCAGTGTGCACCATAACCATAATAGTAATTGGTTAGAAAAGAGAGGGAGGGAGCTCAGGAAAGGGAAAAGAGGAGTAAGAGCTTCAAATTACTCAAGTGGAAGAGTGGAGCATCTCTTAATAGATTGTCATCAAGGCCCATTGTTTTGGAGGTTTATTTTGTTTATATCCCCCAGAAATTTATTGGTGTTTATTACAAAAATTAAACAGGTGAAAATTGGTACCCACTATTAACTTCATAATAGTGAACATTAAGATGATCTTCCTGAGCCATATGTGTCCAAAGTCCTGATTAAAAAAACAACAGAATTGTGCTGAGATTGAAAAAGAAATGCTGGCAATTGGCTTTGTGCAGTTTAATGAATACGCTTGTGGACAGAAATAGATCATGGGAGAAAAAAAGATCATAAACCACTGGAAGTCAAATTACAGAAACCATTGTGTAAAATTTCCGACTAGATTTAAGAAAACAAATATGAAATTGTAAAAGTATTTGTTAAATGTGAAATACAGGCCTGACACAGAGATTCTTATAGTAAATATAGTTTCAAGACCACCTGTGTGTGGTTCAAAAAAAAAAGTGCGGGGGGCAAAGAAAAGAGACAGAGGAACAGGCTGAAATAAATATAATTCAATAATACCCATTTCTGAAACAATATGTGACAAGCTCAAATGAGATGCCCATAATGACCCAAACTCACAATAGCTTGAGAAAGTAATTCTAGATGGATGGCCAGCAAAAGAAGCCCAGGCACCTTCAACTTGAAGCATAAAGACATATTGGAACTATAGAGATTAAATTTCTCCATTGGATGGGATTCTGTTCCAAGGATTTTCTGTCATTATGCTATACAGCATGAGGTTGGAAATGCTAAACCTAATCCCCTGTGCCTCTGTGGATATTGAAAAGTGTAAGAGAAGAATACAAGTTGTCCTATTTTGGCCCGCCTTTAATGTTGCTATTGAAGACAAGGCAACCAAGTATAAAATCTGCAATAAATACAGGAAACAGAATGCAAAAGAAACCCACAAACCAACTGGGATTCCAGATCACCTTAATCCAACTTTGGTTTATGTCTATCTGAGTTAGAGGGGTAAGATTACCTCTTATTTGTAGACTGCTATTGTTTTTATTATTATTGAACTCTTACATCACAGTTTTCTCATGGGATTCCAGATGAGTTAATAACAGATAATAATGTTCCACCATTCATAAGTAACTCATTTTCATTTTGGGAATTCCTTTTGGCAAATTTGTTCAAAATATGCCAAGCCCTTCCTATGATCAGTTATATGAATTGGCAGAAGAGCTGGTGCTAACAGCAAAGAACTAAATGTAGTAAATAAGGCAAGCCCTGGAGGATTCAAGGATGCACATTTAACATTGCTGGAATATTGCAACAAGTCTCACAAAGATTTACTAGGATCTCCAGTTCAGAGATGTATGGCGCAAAGAACAAAAACCTTGGTTTCAACATCAATCAGGTTTCTTAAATCAAATACACTTAGCCCTAAAGTAGTTTCAAAAGTAGCTATATGCCAGGAAACTTGGCATGTGATGTAACCACTGTCTATCATGCTGACCAGTATCTTCTCACTGTTAACTTATGCTTCCCACCCCCCCCCCACCCCCCCCGCATTCACCCCATCACAAGTGGAACACGATGTTCGCTTTTGGAAAACAAACTGTTAGCATCCTGCCATGATAATACCAAAGTCATGTCATAGCCATCCCTGATTGTCAGTCAATTGGGAGAGACAGAAGATGTCTAAATAAAACCCGGGGAAGAAGTTTCTAGTTTTCATGGTTGAGAAGAAAAGTTTCTAGATGTAAAGGATCATAGACAAGAAGGAAAATAAAAAGAACCCAACATTTATTATCATTTTCTTTTTTAATCTTGTGATTTTAAGCCGATTTTATGCTTTTTTGATGTCTGCCATATGATTTTTGGACCATTAGGATTGACAGTTCTGCCCTGACCTCTATCCCAGATGTGTCTAGCTATGTGTTTTATTAATGGCAGCATTAATCTGTGTTAGTTTTTTCTGGTTGATATGATATCTGCTTACCTCCTGCAGCAGCCCTGACTGACTGTTCTTCCCTAGGAGGTGAAGGAACAGAAAAGGCAGAGAATCAGACTGGCTGGGCAGGCTGGAAGTTATCTGAAGGCTGGAGCTTTTCCCATCATTACAAGACTGGTTCCAGCAGAAGCCAAAATCCCAGAGTGGGCCTGGGACCCATGTCATGTAGCCTTGACACATTTCAAGTTACTGGAGCCAGGAAACAAAGGTCAGTGTCATACCAGCTCTCCTGTGTGTCACATCCTAGCCATTATATTACAACAGAGGGGATGTTTGGAGGGGGGAAGGAAGTTCTTAGTTGCAGATCCTCAAAGGTATTGAGGCATCTAACTCCTATTGAAATCAGTGGGATTAGGTGCCTCAATACCTTTGAGGATCTGGGCCTTACTCTTTTGGAAAAATAGAACAAGAAATTGCTCTGTAGCAGCTGCAGCTGCTGGCCACCTCTGAGACCCAGAAAAAAATGGCCACTGTCAGTCTATCCCTGTCCCACCAATAAAAAAGTTATAGTCTGCACTAGCACCTAATTGCTAGACTGTTTTAGAGAACCATTTTACAAAAACCAACCCACAATATATGCACATCTTTTAACCTGCAGCAAGGCAGTACAAAAACCGGCCAAGTGGCAATGGTAGCTGATGCCATTTCTTGTTTTCTTGCCCACAGTGGGACTTAGCTAGATCCAGGCCACACCAAGGACTTTCACCACAATGGTGCCCACTGGAGGGGAAGCGGAGCTATTGCTCCAGTTATCTGGTCCCTGTTTATTCTAATTTGCTGGTCAGCACCACATTGAGGAGTGGACAGAGACACTAGCACTGTTTCTAGAGTCTGCAACCTGCCTGTCTGCACTTTTAGTGATCTTTTCCTTCACCTGGAAGCATCTGAAATTGGGCAGATCTTCTCACAGGTACTGGTTGTACTTTGGGAATATTTTCTTACCAAGAAAGAGGTAAAAAGGACACTTTTTGTAGCAGGCATTTTGAGTGTGGCTACCTATATGCTACTCCATCCCATTACTTTGATACTAAAATTGCCAGCTGCCTTTGGTCATTACAAATAACTTACCTGTTTCCATATTCTTCAACCTGTAACATAACTTATTATTGCTAGATTTTGGTTGAGATTTTAAATGCACAAAATTGAGGACATATACAATTATGGTTACCACAGCGCCTGTAATTTGGTCATTTGAATTTACATGGTATTATGTATGTATGACCTTTGGCCTTGGAGTTTATTTGCTATACACGCATACCTTTCTGTTTATTCAGCCTAGGGATGATGTTTACCTCATCAACTACATCCTCAAATTACCATATTACTAATAATTAATGTTATGCAGTTTCTTAAATGCATACCACACATTACAAAGCATATAAGTGAAGGTCTCTCAAGCTCTGGGACCCTCCCACCTCACAGGGTCCTAGAACCCAGGCACCAGCTGAGCCCGAATAGCTATATCGCAGTTAAACAGCCTATTAGCCCAATCCTGAGTTAGTGAGTTTTTAATTGCAGTGTAGACATAGCAATAGTGGTTACATATAAATGCTGAATAGATATACGGAGAGAATTCAGCCGGAGACAACTGAGGGGTCTGATGGTAGTACTCATCACTACTCTCTGGTGACATCCCTCCAGGAAAGATATAAGTCATTTTAGTTTGTTTCCTTGGACTTCCAGTACAGTAGAACCTCAGAGTTACGAACACCTCAGGAATGGAGGCTGTTCGTAACTCTGAACAAAACATTATGATGGTTCTTTCAAAAGTTTACAACTGAACATTGACTTAATACAGTTTTGAAACTTTACTACGCAGAAGAAAAATGCTGCTTTCCCTTTATTTTTGTAGTAGTTTATGTTTAACACAGTACTGTATTTGCTCTTTTTTTTCCCCGTCTCTGCTGCTGCCTGATTGCATACTTCCGGTTCCAAATGAGGTGTGCGGTTGACTGGTCAGTTCGTAACGATGATGTTTGTAAGTCTGAGGTTCTACTGTACCTCCCTCAGACAGAACAGCAGTATCTTTAGGTTGACCGTGTTAGATACGGTCCAAGGATAAGAGAATGGATTTCTGTCCTCCAGTAGATCATCAATTCCATCCGTGTGGTTTCCAGACTATTTCCTGTCCTGAATACAGATTGCAAAGGGGCCTCATGTCATCTTTGGTTAGACAAGCTCAGACACAGCTTTTGGCTGGTGTCTATGTCTCCCACATTCTCCCCAAGTCTTGTCATGTCTTTTATATTTATTACTACCAATCATTATTTTCTTTCCATTCCTACTGATAAAACACTTGCCATCATGTTGGTAGTTTCTCAACTAATATAATTCTTCCTCTCTTGCTTCCTCATATTTCTCTCCCTGCTCCATTCTATTCAAAACATTTAAACTGAAATGGTCTCTCTTCTTTTCTCGCTCCATGCCAACTCCTTCTCAAATCTCTAAAGCTCTGCGCAGATACAAAATTTGTATCCTCATCTGATCTGCAAAAATGGTCCGTGGATATCTGCATCTGTGGATTTACAGGGCTCTACAAATCTCATCACTGGCTTCCCACATTTACTGTATCAAATTCAGGCTCCTTGCCCTCATCTTCAAAACTGCGCATGATTTCTGCATACATCTCAGCTCCAGTTTTCTCCCACTCTATACCTCTAATCTCCTACTAGTATTATTTTCATACCCTTCTTTTTTTTCTGTCTTGGTTAGTCTCTTTGGGGCTAGGACCTTGGGTTTTTTTTACTTCATAAATAGCTGTGTGCAATTTTAAGATGCTGTAGAACAACTATTATTAATAATATAATCTGTGGGTGTTTCTCATTCAGGGGATAATTATTATATCCTAGGCTGAGACAACTCAGAGGCCTATATATTTATAGCATATACATTCTTTGTAAAAGCAAAAATTGTGTAAGGCAAGCAAAAAAAACTGTATAAAGTTGTTTTAACCTTGTGTAAATAATGTCTAAATAAACTGGCATCTCTCAAAAGTAAAAAAAACAAAATATCATAATAACCTATGTATAAACAAAATGCAGCTGTTGCTTATTATTGTCTAATACAGAAGTATAAATGTCTGTGTAATGCTATAACCAAATGCTCTGCTGTCCATAATAAACCCCCAGTATCTGTCCCTCCAGCTTAATCGCAAATTGCGTAACGGGCCTGACAATTTGGGCTTGTCAGGCCCGAAGGGGGGGCTGTAAAAGCTACTGGTAACAACTAGCAGGCAGCCACTAGAAAAAAGCAAAAGCCTCATGTACACAGTAACCTAAACTTTTAAACTGTCTTTTCTCCTCTGCCTTAAAGCAGAGGGAACAGGCTCCAAACCGGTTTTCACTAACCAAATAGCGAAAGTACGGGGTCTGGCAACCACCAATCAAGTGTTAACACGGCAAGGGTCTTTGTCTAAATGTGTATAAAAAAATCTGTAAAACTTGTATAAGGCAAAGCCCTCTGTACCAAGGTGCAGGGGCTCTCCTTTTTTCTGCAGCATAAAGCAACCTTTCCTTATCCCTGTCTGGCTGTCATTGGCTCTCGGCTAGGCTGACCCAATATTTCGGTAACAGTTAAAGCGGAGGAGTTGTTTAATTCCGATTGCCCAGTTTTGTGTTTTTAATTGCTGGTCCTGCAAACAATTTGCTCGCGCTCTGTAGCCAGACCTACTAGCTCTCTGAACGCCCCCCCCCACATGCGCTTTCTTAGCTACTCAACAGCCGCTCAAAAGCGAGCGGCAGCACCTGCCGAGATCCAGCGACAGCTACGGGTGCTCAGCAGCACCTCTGCAAATCAGAGCCCGCCGGTCCCCAAATTTCCTGCCAGGGAGGGACAAGGGGGGGGGCCGCTAGGAGCTCCGCGCTCCCGCCCCGAGCCCGGCCTGACCCTCCTGCGCCCCGGCAGCGGCGTCCTGTTCACCGCGCGCGCGTTCCCGACGACTGACCCCCAGGGCCGGGGCCGGGCCGGGGCCAGGGCATCGGGAAGGCCCGGCCAGGAGCGAACTCCCCTCTCGCACCCAGGGGGCGCTCGCGCAAGCCCCCTCCCCCCTTGCCTCTAACGAACGGCCTCCCTGAACGCACCCACGGGGAACCTATCCGCGCGCTCCTTACGCCACGCTGGCCAATCCCCGGGCAGGGTCTCGCCCCACCGCGCTCTGACCCGCCCGGCTAGCCAATCCCCTCGCAGCTCACCCATCCCGCGGGCCAATCACGGAGCGGAGCGGCTGTCCGCCCTTTCCCGCCCCTTCCCGCCCCCCGTGACGGAGCGGCACTCTAGGGCCGGGGCCGGGAGTGGGGCGGCGCAGAGCGGCTGCCGCTGCGGAGCGAGCTGGCCCCTGGCGCTGTCGGCCGCGGTCCCCGGAGCAGCCCGCGCGGCCCCGCCCGCCCCGAGCCATGTTGCTGCTGCTGGCGGCCGCCTGCGTCGTGGCCTTCGTGCTGCTGCTCTACATGGTGTCGCCGCTCATCAGCCCCAAGCCCCTCAAACTGCCCGGCGCCCACGTCGTGGTGAGTGTGGGGGCGCTTCTTCGCCCGCCCCTCCGGCCCCAACGCCCTGCGGGTGGGCGGCCCCGGGGCCAGGCTGGTGTCGGGGCGAAGGTGCCGCCTTGCCCTGGTTTCCCGGCTGGGGATTGGGGGGGACTGAGGGTGACTCGAGATGGCTGGGGACCCCGCGAGGACATCGCTGTGTGTATGGCTGTGTGCTCACTGTACACGGCGGGTGGGGTGCGTGCAGGGGAGTGTGTGTGGACGCATTGGTACGTGAGGTGGGGATGTAGTGCGCCTGTGTCTGTGTGTAGACACATCTATACACAGAGTGGGGGTGCAGCGGGGTGTGTGTGTATACTATGCATGCCTGTATATACACTTATAGTATATGGATGGAGTGTATGGGGTGTGTATAAATAGGTTGTGTGTATGTATATATCCAAATGCATATTGTATGGAAGCAGTGGGGTGTATATAGGTGTGTGTATAGATACATTGTGTATGTGTGTGTGTGTATCCACACACTATGTGCATTTATATATGCATGTGTGGGGTGTGTGTGTATATGTGTGTGTGTGTGTGTGTGTATATATATATATATATATATATATATATATGCGCACATAGTGTGTGGATTGGGTGTATAACATACACACACACACACATGTGCATATAGCGTGAGGTATGTGTGTGTGTATGTATATGTATTGTTTGCTCTAAAAGCAGCGAGCTTCCTTGACCCCTGCTTGGGCCCCTCCCCCCACAAGAAGACCTAGCAAAAGAAGTTTGTGTCAGCCTCTGCCCCTGGACTAAGTGGGATTGGAGGATCAGTTTAAAAACCACTCCTGTGGTACAACAAGATGGTGGCGATGGTGATAACTGATTGCCCTGTTCACCAACATTCAGACATAATGTAACTTAAGTGGTGAGGAAGGGACATCACATTTCTAAACCCAGGGGATTTATATTTTTGTCCTCACTGTAGTAGCTGAGCACCTACCTATAGGTAGTTCTTAACTGTGGAGTCACTATCAGTGCCCTACATGTTTAAGATAGCATTGTGTGCACTGGGAATGTCTAAGCAATGAGAAATATGCTCTGTCTCTTTCTCTAGGGAACCATTGCATATCTCAGCTGGCAAAAGACATGCATCTGAATCACTGGGAATTCACTGCTTTCAGTATTTTATATTGTCAGATTGAATGTATTAGTCTTTAATGACACTTATAACCCTAGATTTACTGGATACTTCATATTTATTGTTTCCAGTAGCATCTGCAGTGTGGTACAGGTTTTATAAACACAAAAGAATTGGTAGTCTAAGGCTTACTTTCTTCAAGGTAATTCAGAGCGTGGTGGAAAATGGGGACAATATACAAATAAAGTGGTCAGGTGGCATGTCCTTTTTTCAAATTTAAAAATACTCCTCATCTCCATAAGAAGCTTATTGGTTGCCTGTTGGTATCATGGTTTTTAGAAGGTGTGAGGCGGGCATAGTGAAAGTGTATGTGCAGATAAATAGGGAATGAGGAAAAAAGATGGGCCTTTAAGGCAGGGACAAAAAGCCACACGTAATTAAACTATAAGCACCCCATATGCATTTAAAGCAACATTTGCCAGAGCATCCATGACTCCATAGATTTCTATGACAGTTGTGGGTGCTCTGCATTTCTTGAGGTCAGTCCTCTAAATACAAGTGGACCACCAGCACTGGGGGTTAATTTGTGTTGCACCTGTAAGAGGCACAAAATAGAACTCACAGGCCTAGGAGCTACCTTTGCATCTGCCCAAACTGGGCTATTCTGCAAACTTCAGTGGCCACCAGCATAACCTAGACAGCTCTGGAGACCTGCGTAAGTTACAGTAGCATCCCCAATATGGTGGGCTACAGTGTTACCTGGAATCTTCTCAGCACTGTGGCCCAGACCCACCCCCTGTCTTGGAAAAGCCCGTGTGTGCTAGGGCTTACAATAAGGTCATCCAAAGGCAAACTTTGCAGCTATTTCCACAGTGCTAGTACCAGGGAAAATTCTCCACCAGGTACAATCAGGGGTTTTAGGGCCCTTTATGCATCTCTGTCCCTCTCACATAGCGTAAAGGGGCTAGAACAAGGGTGAGGATCTTGCCCTATTACTGTACTTGTGGTGTTTGACCTGCATATAACGTTGAACAGGCAACCAGGGTGCTCTTAGTATTGTGAATTTTATAAAGCCACTTATCATTTTGTATTGCCATTTCTCATACATACAGCACCTACATCCTTAGGTCTATCTGTTGCTGTCAACATATTTACCTTTTCTAAAAACTACTCTGATGGCTCAGAATTCTTAAATGGGAAAAATCAAGGCCTTTTTAGAAAGAAAAAGCCCCACAAACTTTAAGCGATCCCATTTTACAGTTTTCTTCAACATGAATTTAGTCACACTCATTCTCAAAACATTACTGTTTGGGATGACTAACTGAAATTTACAGCAAACCTTTCTAAGGTAGCTCAGTTTTTAGGCATTTTAACTTTGATAATAGCCATTTAAATTTCACAAGTTTAGATTTCAGTGTTTACCTACTATGTGCTACATTAGGTAAAAAACCTTAGGTGATTGTGCCAAAAGGAGGAGGTTTTGGGGATCCTGTTTATATTACCATCCCCATTCAGAGAGCATTAGAGTTTATGTACTCTGTTATTACGGGAATTATATGACAAAAAGAGTTCAGAAGATGTAATTGCATAATTAAAAATTCATTATTGAAGGAGAACATTTGCTCTAGTGTGGTTTTTATGGGTTCTAAAAACTGTTCATGTAATATTTTTTTTTACACGGTGTTCCATCACATAAAGTATTATTTTAACAGATACATTTGTAGACCTACCTGTGTTCAGGAAAATTTTTAGTTTAATGTTTTCATATAGAAACCTTTGGCTGTTCTGAACTGAGCATAGCTTTTAAATGTATAAAGTTGTTTGGGAATGCTGGTAATCCTGTAGCACTTAAATGCAATTTAATTTCAGTCATGTAAACTGTGCATTAATAGATCCATACCAGAGTTTCCTGTTTTCATATTTCACAGAGAAGTAAGGAATACTGTTGCAAATTAGACATTTTCAGATGTCTTTTAAATAAATTATCACCATTTGACAATAAATACAATTATTGTTTAGAATATCTCTCAGTAGATAAAACAGTTTTATTCTGGAGCATATTCAGAGGCTCTCTTTTTCCTGGTGGCACACACAGGAGCTGGTCCAAGAGGTAACTATAGCAGGACCGCTTGGAAATAGTGACCATAATACAATAGCATTCAACATCCCTGTGGTAGGAAGAACATCCCAACTGCCCAACACTGTGGCCTTTAATTTCAAAAGGGGGAACTATACAAAAATGAGGGGGTTAGTTAGACAAAAGTTAAAAGGTACATTGACTAAAGTGAAATCCCTGCAAGTTGCGTGGGCGCTTTTTAAAGACACCATAATAGAGGCCCAACTTCAATGTATACCCCAAATTAAGAAAAACTGTAAAAGAACTAAAAAAGAGCCACCGTGGCTTAACCACCATGTAAAAGAAGCAGTGAAAGATAAAAAGACTTCCTTTAAAAAGTGGAAGTCAAATCCTAGTGAGGCAAATAGAAAGGAGCACAAACGCTGCCAACTTAAGTGCAAGAGTGTAATAAGAAAAGCCAAAGAGGAGTTTGAAGAACGGCTAGCCAAAAACTCCAAAGGTAATAACAAAATGTTTTTTAAGTACATCAGAAGCAGGAAGCCTGCTAAACAACCAGTGGGGCCCCTTGACGATGAAAATACAAAAGGAGCGCTTAAAGATGATAAAGTCATTGCGGAGAAACTAAATGGATTCTTTGCCTCAGTCTTCACGGCTGAGGATGTTAGGAGATTCCCAAACCTGAGCTGGCTTTTGTAGGTGACAAATCTGAGGAACTGTCACAGATTGAAGTGTCACTAGAGGAGGTTTTGGAATTAATTGATAAACTCAACATTAACAAGTCACGGGACCAGATGGCATTCACCCAAGAGTTCTGAAAGAACTCAAATGTGAAGTTATGAACTATTAACTAAGGTTTGTAACCTGTCCTTTAAATCGGCTTCGGTACCCAATGACTGGAAGTTAGCTAATGTAACGCCAATATTTAAAAAGGGCTCTAGGGGTGATCCCGGCAATTACAGACCGGTAAGTCTAACGTCGGTACCGGGCAAATTAGTTGAAACAATAGTAAAGAATAAAATTGTCAGACACATAGAAAAACATAAACTCTTGAGCAATAGTCAACATGGTTTCTGTAAAGGGAAATCGTGTCTTACTAATCTATTAGAGTTCTTTGAAGGGGTCAACAAACATGTGGACAAGGGGGACATAGTGTACTTAGATTTCCAGAAAGCCTTTGACAAGGTCCCTCACCAAAGGCTCTTACGTAAATTAAGCTGTCATGGGATAAAAGGAAAGGTCCTTTCATGGATTGAGAACTGGTTAAAGGACAGGGAACAAAGGGTAGGAATTAATGGTAAATTTTCAGAATGGAGAGGGGTAACTAGTGGTGTTCCCCAAGGGTCAGTCCTCGGACCAATCCTATTCAATTTATTCATAAATGATCTGGAGAAAGGGGTAAACAGTGAGGTGGCAAAGTTTGCAGATGATACTAAACTACTCAAGATAGTTAAGACCAAAGCAGATTGTGAAGAACTTCAAAAAGATCTCACAAAACTAAGTGATTGGGCAACAAAATGGCAAATGAAATTTAATGTGGATAAATGTAAAGTAATGCACATTGGAAAAAATAACCCCAACTATACATACAACATGATGGGGGCTAATTTAGCTACAACGAGTCAGGAAAAAGATCTTGGAGTTATCGTGGATAGTTCTCTGAAGATGTCCACGCAGTGTGCAGAGGCGGTCAAAAAGCAAACAGGATGTTAGGAATCATTAAAAAGGGGATAGAGAATAAGACTGAGAATATATTATTGCCCTTATATAAATCCATGGTACGCCCGCATCTCGAATACTGTGTACAGATGTGGTCTCCTCACCTCAAAAAAGATATTCTAGCACTAGAAAAGGTTCAGAAAAGAGCAACTAAAATGATTAGGGGTTTAGAGAAGGTCCCATATGAGGAAAGATTAAAGAGGCTAGGACTCTTCAGTTTGGAAAAGAGAAGACTAAGGGGGGACATGATAGAGGTATATAAAATCATGAGTGATGTTGAGAAAGTGGATAAGGAAAAGTTATTTACTTATTCACATAATACAAGAACTAGGGGTCACCAAATGAAATTAGTAGGCAGCAGGTTTAAAACAAATAAAAGGAAGTTCTTCTTCACGCAGCGCACAGTCAACTTGTGGAACTCCTTACCTGAGGAGGTTGTGAAGGCTAGGACTATAACAATGTTTAAAAGGGGACTGGATAAATTCATGGTGGCTAAGTCCATAAATGGCTATTAGCCAGGATGGGTAAGAATGGTGTCCCTAGCCTCTGTTCGTCAGAGGATGGAGATGGATGGCAGGAGAGAGATCATTTGATCATTGCCTGTTAGGTTCACTCCCTCAGGGGCACCTGGCATTGGCCACTGTCGGTAGACAGATACTGGGCTAGATGGACCTTTGGTCTGACCCGGTACGGCCTTTCTTATGTTCTTAAAATATCTCGGGTATTACCTTACAGGAAGGACCTTGTAGGACTTGATGAAACTTTGAATAATATTTAGCCTAGTGGTTCTTTCTTTATTTTTTTTCAAACCAAGTAACAGAGATTGCTTCACACCCCTTCCTACTCCACTCCCTCCCCAAAATAAAGCCACCACAACACCAGTCTTGTGAAATATCATGTCCAGTACATTTAGTTGTATGACTTGCATCTAGATAATTAGCACTTTTTTGGCCATGGCCATCTTTGTGTGCAAATTTAAGTGTCATAAAAGAGTCAGAGCTGGGAACAGAACCCAGGAATTCTTACTCTTAATTCCCTCCTGCTTCTGGGGATGGAACACAAGTTAAGGATAGCCTTTTTATAGAATCATGGAATTATACGTAGTGGTAGAGACAGGTGTGGAGGCAGCATGGTTTAGTGGAGAGAGCACTGGATTGGGGATCAGGAGACCTAGTAGGTCTGCTGCTTTTGCTGACTCAGCTCTGCCTCAGTTTTGGAAAATGTGTTGCTATTGAATGCAAGAAATGAGAACTTTTTATTTGTATGTTTACTAACTAAATTATGTCTTAAATTGTTTAAAATAGAGGTGTATTTTAAAATAGGGATGTGATCTCCCCATCTATAATATGGAGAATACCACCTCTTTCTCTTTGAAGTGTTTTGAGATCTCTGGATGAAAAGAATGATATAAGGGCCAGTTTTAATAATACTTAATTTTAAGTCTTTTTGAAGAGGAGTGTGATGGGGAAATGGTTTCTGCTTTAATTGTTAAAACAATCCCAAAGACATTTTCCATAGTCCCCAAAAAGTAACTGATTCTAGCTATTTCGAAATGTCAAGTTTTTGTTAATTATATTGCCCAGTTGCGGGATTGAAAAGTTAAATAATATAGACATGGGAAGAGCTGAATTTTACTCAGTTTTACAGCTTATCGGTTTTCTTGTTTTACAGTGGGAGGAAAATTTGGGCAAAACACTAATTTAAAAAAAATGTGTAAAATACCCAAATGATCCTGACGTTAATTTTCAATATATCTGACCAATAAGAACAGCCAGACATATTTTACAATTTGCATTGAATAGACTGAATTTTAGAAATAGTAAATACAAAAGAGAAATACCCAATGGCTATACTCAAACAATTAGGCAGTTCAACTAAATTATAAAATTAACAGCGAAGAAGGTATATACACTTGAACTTTGGCTTTTTGTCAAGATGACATCTTCACTGAGCGAAGTTGAACTATGTTCTTTGTTGCACAACTGATTTCTATTGCTACTTCATATATACAGCGTTGGATTTGATCCAATAGTTAGTTAATAGTAATAGATTAAAGGGCTGGCCAGCCAGCATTCATTCTGATTTAAAGTTTGCTATGAACTGTCTTGTCTCCTTAGCGAAACCTTTGTATCAGTTGTTTTACAGAGTTCAGTCTGTTACAACTGAGTTTGACCAATAAAATGCTTGTGCAGTAGATAAGAGACAAGCAAAAAATCAGGCCAGATGGAAGTGAGGTCTAGGGTCAGGGCCACCCAGAGAGGGGTGCAAATGGGGCAATTTGCCCCGTGAGCCGCTCCGGGTTTTCGGCGGTACTTCCACGGCGGGCCCTTCATCGCTCTGGGTCTTTGGCAGCGGGTCCTTCAGTGCAGCGGAAGACTCAGAGCGAGTAAAGGACCCACCGCTGAAGTGCTGCCAATGCCTCGGAGCACTGCCCAGTGAGTATAAGCGCTGCAAGCGGCGGGGAAAAAACAAACAAACAAACAAAGCTGCGATCAACAGCACTTAGACTGCTCTACCGCCGCTGCTTCATTCTTTGGCGGCAATTCGGCAGCGGGTCCTTCCTTCTGAGAGGGACCCGCCGCTGAATTGCCGCCGAAGGCCCAGCCCTGCCCCAGGCCCCCTGAATCCTCTGAGCGGCCCTGTCTAGGGTAGCGACTAAAGGTATGTTCAGATTAATGGTTGAAGTAGGACATTGCATATTAGTATCAAATTGTATATACAACTAATACTGAACTAAAAAAGAAAATTTGGAAAAACTCCTTGATGTAAGAGAGCTCTGTTTGTTTTAGTTTTTTGTTTTGTGTTCTTTTTGGTTGGTTGTGTTTGTTTGTTTTTTTGCATACTCACTTTTCTACAATGTATCTTTGATAGGCTAATTGTCACCTTTGATATATTTCAGAGAATGATTAAGAACTCTGAGAATGCAATTATGATTTGTAGGGCTGGGGAGATGAAAATAATGGATTGTTAGTAAAGCTGCTGTTCAAAGTAATAATTAAATTACCTAAATGATGTATCTTTTTTTAGGTAACTGGAGGTTCCAGTGGAATTGGAAAATGTGTTGCTATTGAATGCTATAAGCAGGGTGCATTTATAACTCTGATTGCAAGAAATGAGGTAACTTTTTATGTGTATGTTTACTAACTAAATAATGTGTTTAAGTGTTTAAAATAGAGGTCTAGTTTAAAATAGGGATGTGTTATAAAATAATATAGTTTAGCAGTAATTTTTCATACTGTGTTGCTGATGAATATTTTAATTGAAGTAAGTAAAATCCCATGAGTTTTTTTTTTCTCTGTCCAAGCAATGAGAGTGAGTCACTGGCTTGTTACTAAAACAGATTCTGAATGTGTCTTAGAAACGTTATTGACTGGAAAAATTTATATTTACATAGGCTGTTTCCTATAACTGTTGCTTTCAAGAACATGTAACTTTCCTCCCTGGTAGTTCTTCTTTCATTTGGAAAAGATTCTTCTGTCTCTGTTTCTTATGGAACACAATCCAACATTTCTGTTATCCTAGGTTGTTCTCCTTAGTAGGGCCCTGCCAAATTCATGGCCATGAAAAGTAGGTTACGGACTGTGAAATATGATCCGTTATGTAATTTTACACTTCGGGTGACCAGATGTTCCGATTTTATAGGGATGGTACTGATTTTTGGATCTCTTTCTTATATAGGCTCCTATTACCCCCCACCCTCTGTCCCGATTATTCACATTTGCTTTCTGGTCACCCTGTTTACACTATATTTTAAAAGTACCCTATGCTATTGGGTAAAAGTATACAAGAGTTGACAGCTTTTCTCAAAGCAGGGATCCTGACCTAAAAGGGGGTTGCAAGGCTATTGTAGGGGATCATGGTATTGCTTTCCTTCCTTCTGTGCTGTTGCTGGTGGCACTGCTGATTTCAGAGCTGGGCACCCGTCCAGCAGCCACTGCTCTCTAGCTACTCAGCTCTGAAGGCAGCGCAGACGTAAGAGTGGCAAAACTGTGATTCCCTACAATAGCCTTGTTGTTCCCTTTTGGGTCGGGACCCCCACTGTGAGAAACACTGAGTCTTAGGGGCTTTACATGTTTATATTTTGCTGTTTTCAAATGCATATTCATGTTTTGTTACGACACCATGAATTTT
Organism: Mauremys reevesii; assembly: GCF_016161935.1. Lineage (NCBI taxonomy): Eukaryota > Metazoa > Chordata > Testudines > Geoemydidae > Mauremys > Mauremys reevesii. The sequence continues at coordinate 168,028,674 of NC_052624.1, read as the reverse complement.
AAGATTTAAATATCTGAAACTGTGAAATTCAATATTTTTAAAATTCTATGGCTGTGAAATTTACAAAATGGACTGTGAATTTGGTAGTACCCTACTCATCAGTGATTGTATGGGCACAGCCTGGGAAATAGCATTTATTGTACTCACTCTAACAGTCCACAGCAGGAGTTGGCAACCTTTCAGAAGTGGTGTGCCGAATCTTTTTATTCACTCTAATTTAAGGTTTCACGTGCCAGTAATACATTTTAACATTTTTAGAAGGTCTCTTCCTATAAGTCTATAATATACAACTAAACTATTGTTGTATGTAAAGTAAATAAGGTTTTTAAAATGTTTAAGAAGTTTCATTTAAAATTAAAGTAAAATGCAGAGCCCCCAGACCGGTGGCTAGGACCCGGACAGTGGGAGTGCCACTGAAAACCAGCTCGTGTGCCGCCTTCAGCACCCGTGCCATAGGTTGCCTACCCCTGGTCTACAGACTCGGTTTGTATTAGTCTAAAAGATAGGACCTTCAGAGCATCATATAATATAGCAGTGAATCATACTACTATACTGTATCATACAATGCAGTTTTGTCTGTCCTATGCTGTTGCCTTTTAAATTCTTGTCAACAAGTGGTGGATTTGACAAATGAATACTTAGAATTCAGAGAACACTTTCTGTCAGGCCTCTAATAATTTAAAATTAAAAAAACCAATTTAAGCCTGAATTAATTAAATCTTTCCCTTGAATTGATTTATCTCTTGCTATTTGAGTTCATTTTTTTATTTAAAAAAAAAAAAGGTTTTAACCAAAAATAAAACTTTTTCAGAAAACATCTAGCTTTTTCAGTGGAAAAACTGAACTGAAAAACTTTCCAGGTTTCAGATTTTTGTCAGTAAATAAGGGCTGGGGAAATCAGGAAACATATAGCATACTTTGAAATTAAACATAAAAATAACTGGCATTTTTTCAGTTACCTCTAGTTATGATGTTTGGTAACTTACATGGCTGAAAATGTCTTTTGCATAATCTTGACCAGTCTGATAAATTTAAAATTACCTTCATACTGCCACACACACCCCACCCCAAAAAGTGAAATTTCAAATTTTCCTTATCTGTTCCGTGTTTTGGAATAAATGGTTGGTTTGTTATGCGGTTAGTCCAAGTGTTTAAATCATACTGAAGAACAATCATATAAACAAACAGTAACCTGTAAAGCAATAACGTACAAATTCCTAATCCCTTCATGTAATTAAATTAAATTAGGGCTGTCAGGCAATTAAACAGATTAATCGCACAATTAAACAATAATAGAATACCATTTATTTAAATACTTTTGGATGTTTTATATATTTTCAAATATATTGATTTCAATTGCAACACAATACAAAGTGTACAATGCTTACTTTATATTTATTTTTATTACAAATATTTGTACTGTAAAAAACAAGAAATAGTATTTTTCAATTCACCTAAGTACTGTAGTACAATCTTTGTCATGAAAGTTGAACTTGCAAATGTAGAATTACGTACAAGAACATAACCGAATTCAAAAATAAAATCATATAAAACTTTACAGCCTACAAGTCTATTTAGCCCTACATCTTGTTCAGCCAATCACTAAAACAAACAAGTTTGTTTACATTTATGGGAGAAAATGTTGCCCTCTTCTTGTTCAGTGTCACCTGAAAGCGAGAACAGGCACTTACATGGCATTGTTTTAGCTGGTGTTGCAAGATATTTACATGCCAGATGTGCTAAATATTCATAAGTCCCTTTATGCTTCAACCACCATTCCAGAGGACACGTGTCCATGTTGACGATGGGTTCTGCTCGATGATAATCTGAAGCAGTGTAGAATGAAGCATGTTGATTTTCATCATCCGAGTCAGATGCCACCAGCAGAAGGTTGATTTTCTTTTTTGGTGATTCAGGTTCTGTAGTTTCTGCATCAGAGTGTTGCTCTTTTAAGACTTCTGAAAGCATGCTCCACACCTCATCCCTCTCAGATTTGGGAAGGCACTTCAGATTATTAAACCTTGTGTCGAGTGCTGTAGCTCTCTTTAAAAATCTCACATTGGTATCTTCTTTGCGTTTTTGTCAGATCTTCAGCGAAAGTGGTCTTAAAATGAACAACATATGCTGAGTCATCATCCGAGACTACTATAACATGAAATATATGGCAGAATGCGGGTAAAACAGAACTGGAGATGTACAGCTCTCCCCCAAAGAGTTCAGTCAAAAATTTAATTGACGCATTATTCTTTTAACGAGCGTCATCAGCATAGAAGCATGTCCTCTGGAATGGTGGTCGAAGCATGAATGGACATACGAATGTTCAGCATATCTGGCACGTAAATATATTGCAATGCCAGCACAAAAGTGCCATACGAATGCCTGTTTTCACTTTCTGGTGACGTAAATAAGACGTGGGCAGTATTATCTCCCGTAAATGTAAACAAACTTGTTTGTCTTGGCGATTGGCTGAACAAGAAGTAGGGCTAAGTAGACTTGTATTGTTTTGTTTTTGAGTGCAGCTATGTAACAAAAAAACACATTTGTAAGTTGCACTTTCATGATAAAGCGATTGCACTAAAGTACTTGTATGAGGTGAATTGAAAAATATTTCTTTTGTTAATCATTTTTACAGTACAAATATTTGTAATAAAAATATAAAGTGAGCAATGTACACTTTGTATTGTGGTGTTGAAATCAATATATTGGAAAACTACAGAAAAACATTCAAAAATATTTAATAAATTTCAGTTGGTTTAACAGTCTAACAGTGCGATTAAAACTGCAATTAATCACGATTAATTTTTTTTAGTTAATCGCCTGAGTTAACTGTGATTAATTGACAGCCCTAAATTAAATAAATAACTGAAGTGTTCAGTCTCAGTCTTAACATTATCATTGTAGATGTTTTTTTTCTGATGTTAACCTCAGGAATAGGGGAAAGGAAAGTGTTTCAAAACTGCAGTTTGTTTTTTTAAAGATAATGAAAATAGCAATTTTGAGCCTTAGGCAAGATCTCATACATTTACCAAATGCAGGGCTGTTTTTACAGAATTAAAATACCAGTCGTTAGTGTGCTGAAACGTTTTTAGCTTCAGTGAAATACCAGAAAGGAATTCTCATGATTGCAGTGCCTTAATCGTGCTTTATATTCATTTTAGAGCAAGCTGTTGCAGACAAAGAAAGAAATTGAAAAATATTCTGTTAACGATAAACAGGTAAGATCATTGCCTCCAGTGCGTACTGAATACCAAGCGGTTGTGCTACATAACAGTAAAAAAGAAAGGGGGGGGAGCTCCCCCTCCCAACCCCACTAGGTGGTTTCACTAGTCTCACTTATATTAAAAATAATGCTTGTGTCCTGAAATATTGAAGTTTGAAATATAATATTTGATACATTTTAACTTGAAAGGCATTTTACCTGTCTAGATGCAAATACAAGGTTCAGATTTCTCTACTGCTGTTGATATTGCTAACATCATATTTTGCCTGGCCCGTTTCAAATTGTGCGATCAATATCGACAGAGTTTAGAATCGCTGGTCATAAAGCAGGATCTGATGTATCCATTTGTGGTGTGCAATTTTTCTCTCTGCTGTTTCTGTCGTCATGTAAGTCTGATTCTTCTTTATCATTTCTCTCCTTTTCATGTGAGCCACATTCTTCTTCTTTTTCACTCTCCTTTACACCACCAGGAAAACTGGATGATTCTCCATCAGTTTCCTCACATTTTCATTCCTTATCTTCAGGTAAATCTGCTAATTCCTTAATAATGGGACTTCATCATTTACTCTTCATGCCTCAATTTCTTCTGCACTGAGACAATCACTACTGCCTAAAACCCCTTCTATGTTCTGTTTCAGATATTTTCCCATCAAATTTGTCCCTTGCTGCACACTAGATTGTAATTGAGCTTTTTGCTTCCTATACTGAGCTCCTGAAGGCTTCTGAAGGGGAAAACAGACAGTATTAGGGAGAGCAAAAGTCTATGTTCCTCAGTCTTAGAAAGTCATCAAACGTGACGTGTTAAGCATGGCAAAAGAAGTAACAGTATTTCTTTTATCTATCGAACCCCTATCTACATAACAATATATCTCTGGCATCTGATTAAATGTATCCTTTATTGGTCACAACTTACATTCTTCAAGTCTTAAAATACAAGTAGACTTTCACAATTACACAACAAAACAAGGTTCACAATATTGCAGCCGGGCTCTAACTTCACTTCAGTTCGTTCTTATATCTCACTGACTGACTGGCGACCCCCTGCCCCTTTATATACCCACAAGGGCATGGGTGACAGCATTCTTGGAGGTTTGTAGTTTTCAATTCTATGAGATTCTACAAAGGTCCCAAACATTCTAGGAGGTTAGTGGAAAAATGACTCCACATATGGAATACCTGAAATGTTTTACTTCAAACATTCTATTTTTTCTTGTCTCAAATAGCACCAAGCTCGGCACTCCAGCCAGTCGCCTGGGTCGCCTGCCCCTAAATCTGGCCCTGATCATAATGCGTATGTGCAAGAGGGCTGAATTAAGGTTGTACAGATTGACTGGTCCTGCAGTTGCATTCAGCTATTTACAAGTCGTTGTCTTTTTACAATTGCTTTTTTTCTTAAATTCGTATAAAAAAAGCATAAAATTGAATTAACAGCTGTAAGAAAGCAAGATGGTGTAGAGCACAATAGTCCAAAGTCTTTCTTACTAATTTTTGGGTGGGCCTGCAAATAAATATTCAACCTCTTTTTTTTATCCTCCCTAATATTATAACCAGTTTTTGTCCACCATGATCACACCACAAGGCCGGGTTTAGCAATACAACTTTTTGGGATGCATTTCAAACATAGTTAACTCACTTCATATAAAAAGTGTACTTGTGTATGTATCTTTATGTCCTCCTAAGAGCCTCTTGCAGCAGAAGTGGAGACTTGTTTGTGTGGGGGTAATTGCTAAAATTAAAAATTAAAGTGTAATAATTGCTAAAATTTCAAAAAAATCTTTCAGGAGACACTTGTCCACATAAGTGTGGGGGCTTCTTACGGGGTATGGCACATTTTGTATGCAAACTGGTCAATTTTAGCACATATTTGGTGTTTTACAAACATAAACTGGCTCATTACCCAAGTCTTTGAGATAGTTAAGTATTATCCCCATTTTACAGATACAATTGTACTTTGTACCTTAGTTTCTGTAAGTGTTCTGTAACCACATAATCCATTCATCTGACTCATTTGTAAGAAACAGTACTTGTCAAGACAGTGCCTTTTTTCCACAATGCACCTGTTTGTCACTCTTGTTTTTGTGTGCGCACCTATCATCCCACCTAACTCTGTAGCAGTGCTTTCTGGGGCTATCTGGGCATGTATTGTGTACTGCCTCACTAGGAAATAGAATGCACAGATGGGAAGTGTATAGTACCAACAGCAACTTGTGGTGCAGTGTGTCTCAGATGTCCTGCTGCACAGAATGCTGGGAGGAAAGACAATCCAACCTTACACACAGGAATGATTAGCAGGTTCTGTTTGCACAGAAAAATTAAACATTGCAATCTGGCCACAGGAAGACAAGCGCATGCAATCTATACTGCTGGCCAACTGGACGCATGGTTAGCTTCCACAATTATGGTATGTTAACTTTGTGTGTCTGCATACATCATAACTAGACCAAGCCATGATGTTAACTTGTTGAAAACCGTTTAAAAACTCCTGGAGAGAGTTTGAGAGAGACCATTGGGTGACAATGAAAGCCACAGAGGGGGCCAGCATCAGAACTAGAATGCGGAAGTCCCTACTTGCAGTCCCATCCTTAAAATGCGAGAGGCAGAATGGTCTCAAGTTGTTGAACTAGAATGTCACTGGCAGTTCAGCAAAGGAGCTAGCGTTGCTGTAAGAAGCAGGCTGAGATTAAATTTCTGGTGGCTCTAGTGCTACAATTGGGAGCCTAAACAGCACTGCTGCCCTTCAACCAAGAGTTGCTCCCAAAATTGAAGACCTTCAACAACCCAGTGCCTACAAGGTGGAATGGAGGACCATGAAATACCAATTTTCCTGAGAGTTACTGGTTGACTAACTTTCAACCATAGCAATTGGTTTCTATCAATTTTATGTATTTACTGCTCTTTGCAAAAAAAAAAAAATCCTGACCCATGATTCTTATTTACATTTCTCAGTCTCCCAGATTAAGGTTGTGGACTTCATGGACCCCAAAGAAAAGTGCTAGCAAGGGTTATACAAATATAAAATTACATTATCAAATGCTGTTTCACACACCTTTCTATGGAGAACTGAGAAATTTATGTTGTTTTTTTATGAAAAACGGGTTTGATGTTGTTTCTCCTCTGACCTTGTAATGTTACCTGCTAAACTGAGCAGGGGTATACTTATGTCCTGGAACAGGACAACTAATGGATTTGCTGGGGGTAGTGAGGAATAGAGTCACCAAAAATGTGAATAAACAATCAGGAACTTACAAATATTGTGGGGGGGAGGGGTGGTGAATTGCTACCCAAGTAATAAATCTTCAGAGGTATCACTCCCTGGTGGAAGTTGTGTAGTTTTGACCAGGTTCAAGAGGTCCAGCAAACAAAGAACTAAGAACTTATGTAAAGTGACCAACTTGATGTAGGCTACGTTTACGCTACAAGCTAGTGATGTGATTTCCCTGGTTGTGTATGTGTACTTGCACTAGCTCTGATTGAGCTAATATGAGTAGAAATAAGTGTAGTCGTGGTAGCACAGGTAGCAGCAGCAGCAGAGGCATGGCCAAGCCTGGTTCAAGGCTGGTTTGTACTCGGCCACTATCTGTGCTATCACAGCCACGCTGCTATGTATCATCAAGCTGGTATGCGTGTGTGCATGAGGAGGAAAATCACACTTCTAGCTTGTAGTTTATACATAGCTATAGAAGAAGGGTCACAGACGCTGAAATGACACTGACCCAGAGGGACAGATGCTCCAGAAAGGGTTTTGAAGGGCTTTGAAATCTACCAGGGTCTCCATATGTAAGATGGTGACGCCTGGTAAGACAGGCATGCATATAAGCTGTTTGTTGTCTTTCAAGATATGTTTTCTCTGTAACACTTCCCTTCTAAATAAATACTTTGCTTTATGAAGGTTGGTTGGTTATTGGTTAAACCTGTTGTTGCCCCTACAGAAAACAGGATGACAGGTGCTGAAATAAACTCAGACTTGCAAAGGTGATCAAAGTGAGCTGCAGGAGGAAATTGCACCTAAATCCCTAATCTGCAGGGAGAGAAACAGGTTCCCTTCCCAAGAAAGGCGATAGCTAGAGGCCTGAGAGAAGTGCCCTCAAGGAGGCCACATGTGGCAAATATTTATGATGTGACAGTGTCTCAACTGTGTATGATTAACGAATTACTCATTGAAATGCTTTCCATGGAATCTGTTCCTGAAACTGCCCCAATTAAGACATGTATGTCACCATACAGTTTAAAAAAAACCAAAACTTGTTCTACAAGCTTAATATCCTGTTGATAAAACAACCTGTGGAAAAGAAAAGCATAGTTTCTAACATACAGAGACTGCATCATTAGCATGGAATTAAGTAAAACAATGCTGTTTTACTCTTTTGCTTTATATTGCATTTTTAAAATAGGTGTTAATCCTGAATTTCCAAAGAGCTCCACAGAACAAGCCAAGCACTTTTGTGACTTGCAAAAACTACTTGTTAAGTTTGCCTGCAATTTTTAATGTCAGTGAGCCATATTGATATCTGACCATCAATATTGACAAATGCTACAATTGAATTACAGGGTTTGACACTATTAAACTTGATTGCTCTCTCTTAACTGGTTAACTTATAAGTGAATTTTCTCAGCTTAAATGATTAGACCTATAGTGTTGTTTTTAAGTAAAATTGAGATGTTAATACCCTGCACTTCAGTAACTTCTTATTGACTTCTCGAAAGCCGTATTTTGATTTGCAGAAAAACATTTGACTTTTATAGCATTTTAAAGAGATAGGACTCTATTCTGTTTGTTCCATCATTGAACCTTTCATTCCTTTTTTCTTCATTAGGTTGTGCTTTGTATATCTGTTGATGTGTCTAAAGACTATGGACATGTGGAGAATGTCCTTAAACAAGTAAGAAAATAATTAATTTTCTATTTTTTGGAATTTTTTCCTTGTATGCTACATATTTATAGTAAATATATTTTCTTTTCATGATTTTGAACATTTAAGTTCCTGCAATGTACAAAAAATATTTTCACTGTTACCAGTATGCATACTAACTTTTGTATAGGCTCAAGAGAAGTTGGGTCCAGTTGACATGCTTATAAACTGTGCTGGAACATCAATTACAGGAAAATTTGAGGATCTTGAAGTGAGCTGTTTTGAAGTGAGTAGGCATTTTTTTCCCCCTCTTTAAAAGATAATTGGGCATAATTTTGAAAGATTAGCTAATCCAAGATTTATATCAAGTAAACTGTCTATTCCGAGGTCCTGGAAGCTGAAAATAAAATATATGTACTGAAGTCACAATTTGAAACTTTGAATGCTGTGACAGTTTTTTCTTTTTTATATATAGATATAGAGGAGACAAGTGGACACTTAGTGTGTGGTATTTTAAGTATCTTCCTCCCCAAAAAAATGAAAACATGCTTTTTTTTTTTTTTAAAAAGGACAATCCCAGTGAACTCCATAAAGAGTCTGAAAATTGAAGATCATTAGCTCTAAACAAGAAACCGCTATGTTTTGTGAATGAAATAATTACAAGCAAATTCTTCACTTGACAAAAGAAATTTAAGGGATTTGAGAAATTTAGGACCGATTTTATAAAGGCAGTTTATCAGTACACCTCTACCCCGATATAACGCGGTCCTCGGGAGACAAAAAAATCTCACCGTGATAGGTGAGACTGCGTTATATCAATCTTGCTTCCCCCCCTTCCTTGTTCCCTGACTACTCCGACCCCTAGCCAACCCTTCCTGCCCCCTGACGGGCACTCACCGGCGGCAGCAGCAGGAAGCGGAGCAGCCCGGCCCAGTCCACTCCACCCTGCCAGCTCCCAGCCATGGCACTCCTCTTCCTGCCATCGGTGAGTGCAGAGAGGTTGGGGAAAGGATGTCCCCCTGCACTCACCTGTGGTGGGAAGCGGAGTGACACGGCTCCAGCCTGCTCTGCTTTCCTTGCCCCGCCCCCCAGCGACACAGCTGGGGCCGGCTGGGGAAAGGTCCTGCATTCATCTGCAGGGGGAAGTGGAGCGCCACGGCTGGGAGCTGGCAGAGTGGAGCTGGCTGGGGCTGGGCTGCTCCGCTTCCTGCCACTGGTGAGTGCGGGGAGGTTGGGGAAAGGATGCCCTCCGCACTCACTGGTGGCAGGAAGCCCCAACTCGCTCCACTCTGCCACTTCCCAGGAGCGGTGTTCCACTTCCCATTGCAGGTGAGTGCAGGAAGGTTGGGGAAAGGATGCCCCCTGTACTCTCCTGTGGTGGTAAGCGGAGCACTGTGGCTGGGAGCTGGCGGAGGGGAACGGGCTGGGGCCGGGCTGCTCCGCTTCTGCCACTGCTGGTGAGTGCGGGGGGGAATCCCTTCCCCCAAACCCCACCCCTGAGCGACACGGCTGGGGCAGGGGCGAGGGAAGCAGAGCAGGCTGCTCCTGGCCCCTACTAATCCCCTGGGCCACTCTGGGACTGCGGGGCCCCCAAAAGTGCCCTCCCACAGCTCCTGCCCCCCAGACCCTGGGGAGGGTGGGGGGGTCCCTGACCTTTCCCGAGACCCTCTGTCCCTTATCAAACCTCTCAGCCCTGGCCTGGCCCGACACCCTTAACACGCTGCTCAGAGAAGCATGTCAGAGCTTTAACGTGTTGTATGCGAAGGCACATTCTATCAGGTCGCATTGTATCTGGGTAGAGGTGTATATCAGTCATTGTTTGGGTATATAGTATCACTTAGTACCAAGAGGATACTATTAACTATTCTGTTCAGCTTGACAGTTTTGGGCTTGTCTGCATGGTGCATTACTCTGCACTAGAGAGGTGTAAATTATAGTGCTCACTAACGTGTTATGCACTAACTGTCCCATGTGGATCTGGCTGGTGCACAGTAGGGTACTTTTAGTGGAAACTAATGCATTGTGTAGACAAGCTCTATGTTTAGGTTTTATCCATTATTGGGAGATGACATGCAAGAATGATACAAAAGTGATAAGCCTCTTCTGTGTTGCTGATAATTCAAGCCTTCATCTGTTAGCAGTCTTGCAGAATATCATATTTTAGACTTTCATACCCTTGAAGAGTCTTAAGCTATGTCTCTTCACTGCTGAGTTAACCTGAGTTGTTTACACTTGCATTAACTCCTTTAGAGTTAGACTATCACAGGTGAAAACAGCCACAAAATACTCCTCAAGCAGAACACAGGATCTTGCCTACCCTATAAGGCTTTGGCTAGTATTGCTATGATGGCAGATCCCCACATTGGAAGCTGGCAGAACTCCTTCTGCCGGCTTAGCTACACCACCTCCCTGAATGACATTAGCTATGCAGACAGAACCAGTCTTCTTCATAGTTGCCAGCATGGCTATGTCTGCTGAGGAGGGTGATCTCCTCTCAATTCACCCCCCTCCCCTCCCGCCCCATTGATATTGGCTGTGTTGGCAAAATTTTGTGTGGACGAGGCCAGAGTGATTGTGTGAGCAGCTGACAAGTCATGCTAGCTCAAGCAATAGCATATACCCCTTTGTGGGCCACCCAACTTCAGTTAAAAGCACATCCATTCTCAGGGGTTTGTGTATGTGGATGGACTCTGAGCATGGCACACAAGTTCTAACTTGAGTTAACTTTTTGTAGTGAAGACAAGCCCTGAGCCAAGAAAATGACTGATCATCCTCACCCACAGTCAGCATTGCTCTGAGACTTAAAAAAAAAATTCTTTTTTTGGTGTAAAAGACTTCTGTGTTCATATGATTCATCACAAAGCATTCATTACTTTCCAGTTGAGATTACTGGTCTACAGATGAAAAACACCCTAAGGAGAGCATATGCTCTGATTACATTCTAAGAATGTATTTCATAAGGCTGTTTTGCCACATTAAGGACGTGAACAAGAGCCCACTGAATTCAGGGTGTCTCTTTCCCTTAACTTCAGTGGGCCTTGTGTTATGTTGTAAATACCCAAATTGACTCATGCAGCTTAAGTTAAAATTTGCAAAAGTATATCTTGTAACTAAACTTCAGTCTGTTACTACCAGTTACCCAGGAAGAAATCTAGCTCATTAATCAAAGTAGTTGAAACCACGCTGCAAAATCAGACACAACTTTTCATAGTGCCATGCAGGAAGCAGATCAGCAATTTTGAGTATAATTCAAGTACATTAATTTGCTATTTCAGTTTAGTTAAGGCAAATACTTGAAATCATGTAGTACAATAGCCACCACAGATAGTGGTTGTATTAAATTTATTATTGATGTCTTTCTCCTGTTTCTGCAGGGGACGGTTTCAGTTTATTTAGGCGCTGCTTTTTTATTTTTTGCAGGGCATTAGACTTGGGGGTATTTACTGAAGTGCATTACTTAACTTTGGGTGTACATGTATGAAGAAAAATTCTGCACTCTGTGGATAGCCTCAGGCATTGTCACTTGTGTGTTTCTGCTGTACTAAGTGGATGGAGAATTTTTTGGTCATGGAAAAGCTGTTCAAGTGTTGACCCTGGTCCTCTTGTGTGTTGGGAATTGTGGCTCTCTAGCATCTCTGAGTCACCATTATTGGGAGATGACATACAAGAATGGCAGGAGCATGGGCTGTAGATTCACTCTAAGCAAACACAGGCCAAAATGGGACTACAGCTATGATAGCAGCCCTTAAACTACTGTAGCCGCTCTGGAGCTTGGTGACTATGTGGGAGGATTTCATTCTTGATCCCTGTGGAGGTCCTCCATGCAAAGCTTGCTTGCTTACTTGAACTTTGTGTAAGGATCAGGATTTGGTCCTTACTTTGAATATTAGCCCTCTAGTAGGTCAGAATATTGAATTATCCTACAGCAGAGGTCGGCAACCTTTCAGAAGTGGTGTGCCAAGTCTTCATTTATTCACTCTAATTTAAGGTTTCGCGTGCCGGTAATACATTTTAACGTTTTTAGAAGGTCTCTTTATCTAAGTTTATAATATATAACTAAACTATTGTTGTATGTGAAGTAAATAAGGCATTTAAAATGTTTAAGAAGCTTCATTTAAATTTAAATGCAGAGCCCCCTGGACTGGTGGCCAGGACCAGGGCAGTGTGAGTGCCACTGAAAATCAGCTTGCGTGCTGACTTCGGCACCCGTGCCATAGGTTGCCTACCCCGTCCTACAGTTTAGTCTAATTGTGATCTGGTCACAAATGATCTGATCTTGTGAGAAATCTTTTCGTACTTGTGACTCCCAGAAAAGGTTGGCTAGTTTTTTTTTGTTTGTTTGTTAACTGAACTCAAGCTAACCCCTGTCTTTATGGTTTTGTTCCTCCATATATAGTCTATATTTGTTCTGTACTCTAAAGTGAAGCACTACAAAGATATTTAGGCATGAATTGTAAAACAATATTTAACATATTAATTCAGTATCTTCCAGTCTCCTGTCAGTTAATTGCAATAGCACTGTGTTGGAGGCACAAATCAGCATGCTTCTCTCTCCCTTTGCTACTCTGCCAGTCATTGGACAATCTCCAAAATCTGTTGCTTATTTACACCAAACTATCTTCCTGCTACCTATCTTTAAAACAATGACACTATCTAAAGCTTTTAGTAACTTTTATTCTTCACAGTATTCTTTCATATGATTGAATATTTAAATGAATTGTTTCCTTGACAGGTGCAAAACGCCTTATCTATCTTCAGATCAGATTCCAATAGTTGAAAAGTTGCTAAGCATACTTTATTTTGAAGACCAGCATCTTGTCTGATTGCATTATTAAATGCACTAAATGTCACTAGGCTATATATATAAATATTTAAAAAAAAATGTGTGTGGTCAAGATTCTCACTTCAAGCATGTATAATATTCTAAACTCAGGATATAACTATCCTTCCTATAATTAGTTCCGTTAGTTAGTATAAGTCTCTTATGATTGCTGTGATATGACTGATGTAAATATGGATTGTTGAAATGTTCAACGCTAAGAATTTTGTATCTGTACAATTCAAATATCATAATATTTGCACAGAGGTTAATGGCAGTCAACTACTTTGGTAGTGTTTACGCAAGCCATGCCGTAATTGCTACCATGAAGGAACGAAGAATGGGAAGGATTGTGTTTGTATCATCTCAGGCTGGACAGGTGGGACTATTTGGTTACACAGCTTATTCTCCAACCAAGTTTGCTCTTCGAGGATTGGCTGAAGCTCTGCAAATGGAGGTATGATTATCCATTTCTCAGCTACTTGTATCATAATTGGTAGATATTAAAAAAATTGCATCTCTTGCATCCTTATGTATGTTTGACATACCATACTACTAAAATGCCTCTGCACAACAAGCCCAATTAAGAACAAGATAGCAGCCTTTATGATTATTTAAATGACACTGACCCTTAAAATGGTTCTAACAGATTATGAACAGTCTTTTTTAGAAGTGCAGTTCTGATCTGAAAGTGACCAGTTAAAAACCATTGAGTAGCCATGTTTGTCAATAATTTCTGTATTAAATATATTTAGTTTACAAGTAAAAAAAATTTCTAACTGCTAGGCCTACTGTTCTTACAGTCAAGTTGTGTTCTTTCCATCTTGTGCATCATTGCCAATGACAAATAGTTAAATGCCACATTAAGCCCTCAGTGACAGCTGTGAAACCCCATTACTGTTTATAAAGTTGCACAGGTATAACTGAATGAAGCTCAGTAAAGTATTCTGATGCATGAGAGAGGCATAGAATCAGCTCATTCTTAGTTAGGTAGGCTCCTTCAGTTACAATAGAAGGAAAAAAAACAATGAAAACCATTTTAAACTGAATTAGGATGCTAGTTTGTGTTTGGGGGTTACTTGCTGTGTGCTGAGCTTGTGTTTGTCAGTCTGTTTGTTTGTTTTGTTGTTTGAGGGACCGTGTGCTCTGGCTGGCAGTTGGAGGCAGGTTTGAAAGCTCGAAGCCTCTGGTAATTGGCTGAGCCTTAATCAGTGGGCGGGGAATTCACTCAGGCCAGGGCTTTATAAAGCCGCGCACAAGCGACCAGGGAGCTTTGCGACCAGGGGCTGCTAACAGGGAGTTTCACAAGGGAGTTTAGAAGGGGAGTGGGAAGGGAGCGGGAGTCCCTCGCCGGCCGTAACCCCTTTCCTGTGGCCCTCCCCTAAAATCCTAAAACCTATAAACCAAACTACATTCAAAACCTCTTTCTTTAAACCACCCTTACATTAACTAGGAGACAATGCAGGCAGAAGCCCAGCAGCAGGGTGGGGGCTATCCAGTTTATTGCACTGAGTGTAGCATGTATGATTACCTGCCCTGTGGGCGGGTGGCGTACGTGTGCAGTCGGTGCAAGGAGCTCCTGGCCCTCAGAGACCATGTACGAACTTTGGAGGCCAGGGTGGTAGAACTGGAGGAGCTAAGAGAGGCAGAGAGGTATGTTGATGAGGCTTTCCGGGACACTGTAGAATTGTCCCACCTCCGCTCAGACAGCTCCTGTGCTGTTGAGGAGGAAGAAAGGCCCAGGGAAGCAGAGCAGTCAATGGGAGCAGAGGGAACCCTTCCCATAGTTGGGACCCTCCTTCCAGATGGTGCTGGGGTTGCCTCTCGCACTGAGGTTGCCTCTCCGGGGGAGGGAACTCCAGTTTCTAGGAAAAGGCAGGTGTTAATCGAATCTCCCATTACTATTAGAAATGTAGATAGCTGGGTCTGTGATGACCGGGAGAACCGTATGGTGACTTGCCTGCCTGGTGTGAAGGTTGCGGATCTCTCGAGGCATCTAGATAGACTTATGTGTAGTGCTGGAGAGGAGCCGGTGGTCGTGGTACATGTAGGTACCAATGACATAGGGAAGGGTAGGAGAGATGTCCTGGAAGCCAAATTTAGGCTGCTAGGGAAGAGACTGAAATCCAGGACCTCTATGGTGGCATTTTCAGAAATGCTCCCAGTTCCACGCACAGGGCCAGGTAGGCAGGCAGAGCTTCAGAGTCTCAATGCGTGGATGAGATGATGGTGTAGAGAGGAGGGGTTCACGTTCATTAGGAACTGGGGAAACTTCTGGGATGGAAGGAGCCTATACAGGAGAGATGGGCTCCACCTAAACAAAGTGGAACCAGACTGCTGGCACTAAACATTAAAAAGGTTGTAGAGTAGTTTTAAAACTAGGAGATGGGGGAAAGCCGGCTGCTGCAGAGGAGCATGTGGATCGGACACAGACTTCTCTTAGGGGAGAGTCTGATGATAGAGAATCTCCAGGTTATAGTCAGGAGCAGAGGACTGAAAAGTATAATGTAAGGGCCGGATCAGATGATAAACAGTCACATAAAAAAGAATCTGGCACATCAGAAAAAGGCAGGCTAATAAACAGGGACAAGTTTTTAAAGTGCTTGTACACAAATGCCAGAAGTCTAAATAATAATATGGGTGAAGTAGAGTGCCTTGTCATAAAGGGGGATATAGATATAATAGGCATCACAGAAACCTGGTGGACTGAGAGCAACCAATGGGACACAATCATTCCGGGGTACAAAATATATCGGAAGGACAGAACAGGTCGTGCAGGGGGAGGAGTGGCACTATATGTGACAGAAAGTGTAGATTCAAATGAAGTAAAAATCGTGTTTAATCCACATGTTCCATAGAGTCTCTATGGATAGAAATTTCATGCTCTAGTAAAAATATAACATCAGGGAACTATTATCGACCACCTGACCAGGACAGTAATAGTGATGATGAAATGCTAAGGGAAATTAGAGAGGCTATCAAAATTAAGAACACAATAATAGTGGGGGATTTCAATTATCCCCATATTGACTGGGAACATTTCACTTCAGGACGAAATGCAGAGATAAAATTTCTCGATACTTTAAATGACTGCTTCATGGAGCAGCTGGTACGGGAACCCACAAGGGGAGAGGCAACTCTAGATTTAATCCTGAGTGGAGCGCAGGAGCTGGTCCAAGAGGTAACTATTAGCAGGACCGCTTGGAAATAGTGACCATAATACAATAGCATTCAACATCCCTGTGGTGGGAAGAACACAACTGCCCAACACTGTGGCATTTAATTTCAAAAGGGGGAACTATACAAACATGAGGGGGTTAGTTAGACAAAAGTTAAAAGGTACAGTGACTAAAGTGAAATCCCTGCAAGTTGCATGGGCCCTTTTTAAAGACACCATAATAGAGGCCCAACTTCAATGTATACCCCAAATTAAGAAAAACAGTAAAAGAACTAAAAAAGAACTAAAAAAGCCACCGTGGCTTAACAACCATGTAAAAGAAGCAGTGAGAGATAAAAAGACTTCCTTTAAAAAGTGGAAGTCAAATTCTAGGGAGGTAAATAGAAAGGAGCACAAACACTGCCAACTTAAGTGCAAGAGTGTAATAAGAAAAGCCAAAGAGGAGTTTGAAGAACGGCTAGCCAAAAACTCCAAAGGTAATAACAAAATGTTTTTTAAGTACATCAGAAGCAGGAAGCCTGCTAAACAACCAGTGGGGCCCCTTGATGATCAAAATACAAAAGGAGCGCTTAAAGACGATAAAGTCATTGTGGAGAAACTAAATGGATTCTTTGCTTCAGTCTTCACGGCTGAGGATGTTAGGGAGATTCCCAAACCTGAGCTGGCTTTTGTAAGTAACAAATCTGAGGAACTGTCACAGATTGAAGTGTCACTAGAGGTGGTTTTGGAATTAATTGATAAACTCAACATTAACAAGTCACCGGGACCAGATGGCATTCACCCAAGAGTTCTGAAAGAACTCAAATGTGAAGTTGCGGAACTATTAACTAAGGTTTGTAACCTGTCCTTTAAATCGGCTTCGGTACCCAATGACTGGAAGTTAGCTAATGTAACGCCAATATTTAAAAAGGTCTCTAGGGGTGATCCCGGCAATTACAGACCGGTAAGTCTAACATCGGTACCGGGCAAATTAGTTGAAACAATAGTAAAGAATAAAATTGTCAGACACATAGAAAAACATAAACTCTTGAGCAATAGTCAACATGGTTTCTGTAAAGGGAAATCGTGTCTTACTAATCTATTAGAATTCTTTGAAGGGGTCAACAAACATGTGGACAAGGGGGATCCGGTGGACATAGTGTACTTGGATTTCCAGAAAGCCTTTGACAAGGTCCCTCACCAAAGGCTCTTACGTAAATTAAGCTGTCATGGGATAAAAGGGAAGGTCCTTTCATGGATTGAGAACTGGTTAAAGGACAGGGAACAAAGGGTAGGAATTAATGGTAAATTCTCAGAATGGAGAGGGGTAAGTAGTCGTGTTCCCCAAGGGTCAGTCCTCGGACCAATCCTATTCAATTTATTCATAAATGATCTGGAGAAAGGGGTAAACAGTGAGGTGGCCAAGTTTGCAGATGATACTAAACTACTCAAGATAGTTAAGACCAAAGCAGACTGTGAAGAACTTCAAAAAGATCTCACAAAACTAAGTGATTGGGCAACAAAATGGCAAATGAAATTTAATGTGGATAAATGTAAAGTAATGCACATTGGAAAAAATAACCCCAACTATACATACAACATGATGGGGGCTAATTTAGCTACAACGAGTCAGGAAAAAGATCTTGGCATCATCATGGATAGTTCTCTGAAGATGTCCACGCAGTGTGCAGAGGCGGTCAAAAAAGCCAACAGGATGTTAGGAATCTTTAAAAAGGGGATAGAGAATAAGACTGAGAATATATTATTGCCCTTATATAAATCCATGGTACGCCCACATCTCGAATACTGTGTACAGATGTGGTCTCCTCACCTCAAAAAAGATATTCTAGCACTTGAAAAGGTTCAGAAAAGGGCAACTAAAATGATTAGGGGTTTAGAGAGGCTCCCATACGAAGAAAGATTAAAGAGGCTAGGACTCTTCAGCTTGGAAAAGAGAAGACTAAGGGGGGACATGATAGAGGTATATAAAATCATGAGTGATGTTGAGAAAGTGGATAAGGAAAAGTTATTTACTTATTCCCATAATACAAGAACTAGGGGTCACCAAATGAAATTAATAGGCAGCAGGTTTAAAACAAATAAAAGGAAGTTCTTCTTCACGCAGTGCACAGTCAACTTGTGGAACTCCTTACCTGAGGAGGTTGTGAAGGCTAGGACTATAACAATGTTTAAAAGGGGACTGGATAAATTCATGGTGGCTAAGTCCATAAATGGCTATTAGCCAGAATGGGTAAGAATGGTGTCGCTAGCCTCTGTCCATCAGAGGATGGAAATGGATGGCAGGAGAGAGATCACTTGATCATTGCCTGTTAGATTAACTAACTGTCTGGGGCACCTGGCGTTGGCCACTGTGGGTAGACAGATACTGGGCTAGATGGACCTTTGGTCTGACCCGGTACGGCCTTTCTTATGTTCTTACACACACACACACACACACTCTCTCTCTCTCTACCTTTTATGTAAAAATGCATCTTTTTTCTCATTTGGTTCTAAGAGCAAAGCAGTACTTAAATAGTCTCACCATCATGATCATCTAGGTTGTAAGACTACACATGTTTGCAGAATTTTAGCCTGTTTGAAACATCTCCTCAACACAATAGAATGTCAGTAGAAATATATGAAACTTAACAATATGTCCCTCATATTAAGAGATGCAATTGTTTTTCCAAAAAACAGGTAAAGCCTTATAACATCTATGTAACAGTTGCCTATCCTCCAGATACTGATACACCTGGCTTTGCAGAAGAAATCAAAACAAAGGTAACTTAATTCATAAAGAATTTTGCACACAAGTCCAGGATTTATCACTTCTGAAATTAAAATGCATTGTCCACTGTGTTCATTAACATCATGCTTTATATGTTTTAAAAAAACAATATACTCTAAATGTCATTAGATAATGCTACTGAACTTTAACTGTCAAATGTTTATCAGCAGGAACATTCAAAATCAATTACCTTGTAAGAAAACATTTTATTCAGATCAGTGTATTCTTTACGAAGAAATGTATGTAGATTTTTACATAAATTTCTTTTCTTTACAAAGTCTTGCTGAAAATGTCATAAAGGGACCAGTGTTAACAATTGTAAACCAGTCTACCTTGCTTCAACGCTGGTTTAACAGAAACAAAAGTCTGTCTTAACCGCTTAATGTTTAAAGTTTAAAAGTTATTTTATTAAGATGGGCCAAATTTTGCTGTCAGTTACACTCATGAACCTATGAACTAAGTTGTTTTCAGGGGTGTAACTCAGGGAGGGTTTGGCTGTAAGTAAGGATACGATTTTGTCACCAAAGTCACGTGACTTTAATAGAACTCCATGATTACTTCAGCGTCAAACCCCTGACCCTCTCCCACATACACACACCCAGACAGGTCACTGGCTTCCATGAAGTTTTGTTTTATTGCCCGCAGCCTTTGCGTGACTTTGACTTTGAAAAATTCCCATTACAGAATCTTAACCATAATGTAATATTAAAGTACGATGGAAAGTGTTTGTTTTTCTCTTGGTATTAGACACCTAAATGCAATTCTACCATATCTCTTTCCACCAGTGTGTCTGCCAACAAGAGGCTTTTATTTAAATAAATATTTTAAAAAATCCCTAAATATTCTAATATAGGATGAGTTCCTTCTCTTCACTAGACCTTCCAGAACAGATCACCAAACAAAAGCGTAACTTTTTAAAGAGCTACATAGCTAGGATACATGTTGAAGTTTAAACTGAATACTGAGAAGATGAGGCTCCTTTTATTACCACATAGAGTCATAGACTTTAAGGTCAGAAGGGACCAATGTGATCGTCTAGTCTGACCTCCTGCACAACTCAGGCTGCAGAAACTCATCCAGCCACTCCCACAACAAACCCCTAACTTATGTCTCAGCCATTGAAGACCTCAAATCATGGTTTAAAGAATTCAAGGTGCAGAGAATCCTCCAGCAAGTGGCCCATGCCCCATGCTGCAGAGGAAGGCAAAAAACCACCAGGGCCTCTACCAATTCCTTCCCGACTCCAAATATGGCGATCAGCTAAACGTTGAGCATGTGGGCAAGACTCACCAGCCACACACCCAGGCAAGAATTCTCTGTAGTAACTCAGATCCCACCCCATCTAACATTCCATCACAAGCCATTGGGCCTATGTACTGCTAATAGTCAAAGATCAATTAATTGCCAAAATTAGGCTATCCTATCCTACCATCCCCTCCATAAACTTACCAAGCTTAGTCCTTGAAGCCAGATATGTCTTTTGCCCCCGCTGCTCCCCTTGGAAGGCTGTTCCAGAACTTCACTCCTCTGATGGTTAGAAACCTTCGTCTAATTTCAAGTCTAAACTTCCTGATGGCCAGTTTATATCCATTTGTTCTTGTGTCCACATTGGTACTGAGCTTAAGTAATTCCTATCCCTCCCTGGTATTTATCCCTCTGATGTATTTCTAGAGAGCTATCATCTCTCCCCTCAGCCTTCTTTTGGTTAGGCTAAACAAGCTGAACTCTTTGAGTCTCCTCTCATAAGACAGGTTTTCCATTCCTCGGATCATTCTAGTAGCCCCTCTCTGTACCTGTTCCAGTTTGAATTCATCCTTCTTAAACATGGGAGACCAGAACTGCGCACAGTATTCCAGATGAGGTCTCAGCAGTGCCTTGTACAACGGTAGTAACATCTCCTTATCTCTACTGGAAATACCTCGCCTGATGCATCCCAAGACCGCATTAGCTTTTTTCACGGACATGTTACGTTGGTGGCTCATAGTCATCCTGTGATCAACCAATATTCCGAGGTCCTTCTCCTCCTCTGTTACTTCTAACTGATGAGTCCTCAGCTTATAACAAAAATTTTTGTTATTAATTCCTAAATGCATAACCTTGCACTTTTCACTATTAAATTTCATCCTATTACTATTACTCCAGTTTACAGGGTCATCCAGATATTCCTGTAAGTTATCCCAGTCCTTCTCTGTATTGGCAATACTTCCCAGTTTTGTGTCATCCGCAAACTCTGTTAGTGAACACCCACTTTTTGCGCCAAGGTCAGTAATACAAAGATTAAATAAGATTGGTCCCCAAACCAATCCCTGAGGAACTCTACTAATAACCTCCCTTGTAATCGAGTTGTGTGGTTCCCTCTTCTGGTGGCTTGAACTGAAGGGCTGAGCTTAATGCTGGAGGCTGTAGCTTCTAATTGATTTTTTTTTTTAAATAAAAACCATCTCTGCTCTAATTTATACGTTCTTCTTCCAGTTAGCATCTTTTAAAGAAATACTAAATAAAGATGTTCCCTAACTTTGTGGTTTTTAAATCAAGGCCAAATGCTTAATGTGTAATCCTTGCTTATATACTGTTTTAGGTCTAGAAGACATGATGAGTGCCTGTTTTTTCTCCATTGTACATTGACTGTTCTTTGGTCGTAAGGCTGTCCAGAGTAATTGTAGGGTGTCTGAAAGTTAGAGGGAATAGTTTAGATTTTTTTTTCTTCTCACATTTAATAAACAACCAGCAATTTATATTGCAGTAGTGCCCAACGGCCTTAGCTAGGTTTAGGGCCCCCTTGTGCTAGATGCTGTGCAAATACCAAAAAAAGACAGTCCTTTAATGTGCATTTCTAAGCTTTTTTTGGAAAAGATTATATTTTAAAAACTTAGCTGTTACAAATAACACTGCAGATAAATGATAGAGCTCTTTAAATTTCTTTTCACTATGCTATCCTGCATATTTTGTTTCAACACCGACTGTTTCTGTCACTTAGCTAATTTTTGTAGCCCATTTCACTTCTCCTATAATGTTAAGTGTTTTGGTTGCAAATACTACAAGAAAATAACTTTATTTTATTTGTTTGTTTTAATAAAAAATCCCCCTATTGTTTATAATGGAATAGAAAATGACACTGAAGTTTTTCTGGTGCATTTAGTATTGTAAATTATTGCATTTTTGGCATCTAAGATCTAAATTTTCAGTGACATCTTAAATATGCAACTTTGCATTATTCTGTATCTCATGCTGTTGGGATAGGTTTGCATTAGGACTATCAATTAATCGAAGTTAACTCAAGCAATTAACATGCAAAAATAGTTGTGATTGCAGTTTTTATCACACTGTAAAACAATAATAAATACCAATTTAAATTTAATAAATATTTTTGGAAGTTTTTCTACATTTTCAGATATATTGATTTCAATTGCAATATAGAATACTGCAATACAAAATGTACAGTGCTCACTTTATATTATTTTTTATTATTTATTGCACTGTAAAAAACAAAACAAGTAGTATTTCAGTCCACCTCATACAAATACTGCAGTGCAGTCTTTTTCATGAAAGTGCAACTTACAAATGTATAATTTTTTTTTACTTAACTGCACTAAAAACAAAACAATGTAAAACTTTAGAGACTAGTACACACAGTCCTACTTCTTGTTTAGCCAGTTGTTAAGACAAACAAGTTTGTTTACATTTACGGGAGATAATGCTACTCGCTTCTTATTTACAATTTCATCTGAAAGCGAGAACAGGCAGGTTCTGCTTGATAACAATCCAAAGCAGTGTGGGCCATTGCCCCTTCATTTTCATCATCTCTGTCAGATGCCACTAACAGAAGGTTGATTTTTTTTTTTTCCTCCTATTTTGGTGGTTTGGGTTATGTAGTTTCCGCATTAGTATTGCTCTTTTAAGATTTCTGACAGCATGTTTCACACCTCATCCTTCTCAGATTTTGGAAGGCACTTCAGATTTTAAACCTGGGGTCAAGCACCAGTCTTATTGGTATCTTCTTTTGTTACCAGATTTACTTGTTGTTTTGGGGTATGCTCATTTATTAGGGTTATTCTTTTGGAGTGGGGGATGTTCTGTAATTCTGTCAATGTACTGCTTGTGTCACTTGTGTTCTCATGCAGAGCTCTACTTCTCCCTGCTGCAAGTTCCCTCCCAATGGAGCTATTCTGCAGGACCTAGATTCCCCAGGGATGGATTCTTCCAGCCCCAGAATCAGCCGAACACACACCCTAACAGAGCATGTCTGAGAGGACCGGGTTAATCAGTACTCCCAAGCTGGCCCTTCATATGTTCCTGGACTCAGTAGGCTGGGTCAAGCAGCATTTCCAAGGTGTCACCCTCATAGGCCCTTGGATTCAGCAGGCTGGGTTGAACAGCACCTCCAAGCTGCCATCCTCATATGTCCCAGGTTCAGCACGTCCCTATCCCCACTATCACATTTCAATTGTTCTGGTAGTAACCCACTTGATGAGCAAACCCCATAGGATTTTTGAGTGCTGCAGGGATCTTTTTAGCTTAGGTACAAGGAGTGTTCCTGCAGAGCGAATGAGGAAGCCAAAAAAACACCCACCCCCTGGGGGGGCAGGGGGGAGATAGAGAAGCAACCAGTTTAACCATGAAAGTTCTTTATTGCCAGGTGATACCCATAGTACAGTCACATACTTGAGCAACACCATCAGCCAGGATGGTGGAACAAGCCAGGACATCTGGAACAAAATCAGTAAAGCCAGAAACACCTTCCAGAGCTTAAATACAGTCTGGAAATCATCATTAAAAAAAACCCACCAAAACCAAACTCAAGATGTATCAGAGCTGTGTACTTTCAACGCTACTTTATAGTGCAGAATGCTGGGGAATGAGATACTATGACATGTCCAAACTGTCTTCATTCCATACAACCCGCCTCAGAAAAATCCTCCGTATCTTTTGGCCCAGAACAAACCAAGATCTATTAATACAGTGCAGCAAAGAGGATCTGAACAACATCATTGCCAGGAGGTGTCGGAGATGGATCAGTCATGTGCTTCGGATGGAAACTGATTCCATTACCCGAGTAGCAATAAGATGGACATCTGAAGGCAAGCGAAAATGAGGCCACCCGAAAACAACACGGCGAAGAGCTGTGGAAGCTGAAAAACCAGAGGGACAGCTGAGGAACCATTGAAAGACTTGCCAGAAACAGACAGAAGTGGAGGAGCTTAGTCATTGCCCTAAACGCGAAAGGCATAATAGGAACATGATGATGAGAAATAACCATAGGGGAGTCAAACAAAACAGTTAATATTAAATCTAACTTAAATTTGATTATAAAAATCAGGTTTTACAAGTCAGGGTCAGAAAGCTATACAGAGAGAGAGCAAGAGAGACAGACAGGTTCTCACCACTCCGTGGAGCTTGAATCGATCGGGGGTCCCAGGTGGTGGTGGTAGCTGGGGTTCCAGAGTGCTGGAGACAGGCAGAGCCCCCAGCACGATCAGTCAGGAGAAGATGAAGTCCCAATGGAACTGATGCAGATTTTGAGCATGGATGGTGGGTTTTGTAGGGAAACAACAATGGTTCAAGGGAGAAAACTAGATTTGTTTGTGTAAACTGATGACTCCAGGGAGTATACCAAAGTTGTTTTGTTCAGGCTAGACAATTGGAACTGATCATTCCTGGCTATGGGCGATGTTCCTTGGAGGGAGCTCACAATGCAATGCTTCACTATTTTGGATACCAATAAAGGATTTATTACTACAATTGGTCTGATAACCACTGAGCTGGGTGTGTGCAGGCAGGGGTTCATTAACATCTGGAGCAGAGATCCCCCATCATGCAGTGCTTCCCTGCTTTTCTGGTCTCAGAGTTCCGTGCGGTTCCTGCCTTGGAATCTCTGTTCTCCATTCTGTATGGTAATAGAGATGCCTCACTGTCCCATCTTCGATGCAAATGAAGCTAAGGGAGTTTCCTTAATCCTGTCACCCTTATCCTAGGGGTTTAGGTATGTCTCCCACTGCCTTTTCATTGCTTTTTGTAAGTCTTCTGATCGGTTTTGGTTCAAGCAGAGGCTGGGGGGAGGGGGAAAGGTCTTTCGTGAGTCAGACTGGCTGGGTACTGCGCCCTGGCTTCCCAAGAACACAGAGCTGCTAGGTAACCCTTTGCACTTTGTTAAATCTGCAGTGAAAGTCTTAAATTGAACATATGCTGGGTCATCATCCGAGACTGCCATAACATGAAATATATGGCAGAATGCAGGTAAAAGTCACGGAGCAGGAGACATACAATTCTCCCCCTAGGAGTTCAGTCAAAAAAATTAACTCATTATTTTTTCAATGAGTGTCATCTGCATGGAAGCATGTCCTCTGGAATGGTGGTTGAAGCATGAAGGCATATGAATGTTTAGCATATCTGACACACAAATGCCTTGCAACACCAGCTACAACAGTGCCATATAAATGCCTGTTCTCACTTTCAGGTGACATTGTAAATAAGAAGCAGGCAGTATTATTTCCCCTAAATGTAAATAAACTTGTTTGTCTTAGCGATTGGCTGAACAAGAAGTAGGACTGACTAGATTTGTAGGCTCTAAAGTTTTACTTTGTTTTGTTTTGAGTGCAGTTATATTAAAAAAAAATCTCTATTTGTAAGTTGCACTTTCACGATAGAGATTGCACAACGGAACTTGTATGAGGTGAATTAAAAATACTATTTCTTTTGTTTCTCTTTTATCAGTGCAAATATTTGTAATTAAAAATAGTGAGCACTGTACACTTTGTATTCTGTGTTGTAATTGAAATCAATATATTTTAAAATATAGAAAAACATCCAAAATATTTATTATAAATCTTGTGATTAATTTTGATTATTTTTTTAATCATTTGACAGCCCTAGTTTGCATACTTTGCTATATATTTGGAAATAGAGAATCTTCCTTCCTATTGGATTTTATTTTCTATGCTGTTTTAAATTAACACTGAGATTTTTCACAACTTGTAGTTGAAGAGCAGCTATTACTAGAAGATACTTATGTATCTAAAAATATCTCTCGGGCCTTGGTATTCATGTTAAACAAAGGTAACCAAACAAAGATTGAGAATCTTAAATGCTGACATCACACACCTTTTTTTAAAGAATCATATAGTTACTGCCCACTGCTGCTTTTACTGAATTTGCAAAATAGCGATGCTGTTGACACTCTCATCCTGTTTCCTAATGTTCAGAACTTTACATTCACCTTCTGTTTGGAATTTGACTACAGCTGAATCTTTAATGTTTGAGCAAAGTCCTTTCTGCTATTCTTGAGTTAGAATCTGTACAGGAGCAGACTTCTGGCTGGATTCAGCAAAAATGGTAAAAGTTAGAAATTTGGTGTGGAAAGTAGTTAAGTACTTCATGGGACTGGGAGAAATTTGGGTTTGGTTTACAAAGTTATGAGAATTTGACAATTGTGTAGAATGCGTACAATAGTCTTTTCAGGGTGGATTGATTTTAATCAAAGCAGTTTAAATCACATTTTAATAATTTAAATCATTGATATTAATATTGTAGTTATTTTCCTAATGAGCAGTTCATTCTCCCTGGTTGGTATAGTCATTAAAACGTATTGATTTGCAACCAAATATAGCTTATGCGAAATATGGCATGCTTTGCTAATGAAGAGGGTACAATATATTTATGCAAACTTAGATAAGACACTACATACCGGTAATTAAACATACATTTATTTAGATTCTTAATTTTTACATTTTTATGTTTAAAAATGGAAATATCTATATTAGCGGGGGTTTTTGTGTGGGTGGGGTTGTTTTTTTTTTAAACTAAGGATTGGTGTCTAACTGCATTTGGACGGAGTTGGAATTTAATTAAATGTACAAAACCAGCATTTTTAAATGTTGTTTTATTTTAAAATAAAACTACCTTAAATGTGCTGGATACTTACAGCTTGTGTTTCAAATGTCTTTTGCATTTACAACTGATTTATTAAACAAAGGAAATATTAACTGTAGTTAGTGAATTAACAGATTTTTCTGATCACAATGGGCCAGATATTCAGAAGTTCCCAAACTCATTGAATACTTACCTCCCAGTGAGATTGAGACACACAAGGTGGGTGAGGTGTAATGTCTTTTATTGGATCACCTGCAGTTGATGGAAGGGACAAGCTTTCAAGCTTCACAGAGCTCTTCCTGAGACCTGAGATCCTTTCCACAAGCAGTTGGTCACTAAAAGACATCACCTCTCCCACCTTGCCTCTCTATACTGGGGGACCAACACATCTGCAGCAACACAGCAAATTGAAATTAATAGCAGTTAAGTGCCTAGCCTGCTTATGAACTTTTGGAAATCACACTAGGCACATATATGCATCTTTAGATGACTAAATACCTTTGAAAATCTGGCTCCTATGTCCTTCACAGCTTTAAAATTAATAGATCTCATCCTCTCCCACTTCGTTTTGTTTTGGTTGGTTGGTTGTTTTTGATAGACTGGAAGAGGAAAACAAGTGTTCTTGCTTTTTCTATTCCCACTCAATTTCTCAACTTTCAAGAAACTAGTCCAAACAAAGAAAATATTCTCTGCACCTGCTAGCTAAATTGAAACCAAAAGTAATCAAAACCTTTTCTGCACAACAGAATCTGTGGCAGTACTTATATCTGGAAAAAATGTAAAATAACACTTTCATTGTAAAGGCTGAAAGTAATATTGATTTTTTTTTAATGTGGTACGTGACATTGTGACGTTTCCAAAGCTTGAGCTGACCTCAAAAGTAAAGATGCTTTTCCTAGTGATTTTTTTAATAGAATTAAAAAGCCACACCCTTTAAATCATTAAAGTTTGAGGGAAGGCTGATTGATTCAACTTTTTTGTTTCTATATTTAAACGACCTTAATAGATTACAATAAATTTAGGACTTAATATAGGAAGTCATAATTTGAAATTAAATTTTGAATAGGTTTATTTTAAAAAGTAACGCCTTGTATTTAAATTAAAAAAAAAAAAAAAGATTTTATCCACTCTGAATCTTTGCTAATCTCTATAGCTGTGCATGTAGGTGAATGCATTTTATGTGCACATGCTAGCTAATAAATGTATAGTTAACTTCTTACAGCACACTTGAGCACTACAGGCCTAGAGTCCTTGTGTTTAATAAACTTTATCTGGAATAGGCTGTTGTGATGCAACTAAAGATTCTCTTATAATGGAAATGCACAATGGAGTTTGTGTATATGATCTTAACAAGGTATTTCCATGCTCTTGAAGTTTTGACACTGCAACCTCAGTGTTACACTAAAGTGGTTTCTGTATTGGAGTTTTCAGTCTTGGCTGCTTAAACTTCAGCGGCAATTCTCAAGCAGTATGCTTGAGAGATTAAAATCCCCCATCTGCCTGAGAGCTAGCATGCCAGACTCTTGTTTGTTTTTTGTTCTTTTAACAGACCTGTTAGATTAGAAGAGATCTAAATGATAGGTGCCAAGTTATATGTGCCTTGAGGCATTAATGTAGCACATCAGCTGCTTCACTTGCAAGAACTTCACATGTAAATTTTGTAAATCCCCAAGAAAGGGAAGAGATACAAAAGTGGATTTTTGAAGGATACTGTGTACAGAAAACTATAATTTTAATAATTTCTTGGTTTGTGGATCTAAAAGTATTTTCTTGTTAATGGAAAGCAGTTTAAACTTCCAGTATAAGCTACAGACGATAGAACTTGAATTATATCTAGTATATAAACTAAATGTAGTTTGATAATTCTAATAACTTCAATTAAGAATAAAACACTTGAGCAATTACTATTTTTAATATTCTGCAATCGTAAAATATTACAAATAACTAAAAGCAACAAAGTCTTGGCAACTTTTTCATGAAATTGTCCTTTAGTTTATGAAATATTGCCTTTACCTTATAAAAGGAGGAGTTCTATTTGACAGTCCATGAGGTGTCTCTTGTTAACAGTTTTGGTACAGCGAACCTAAACTGATGCCAGTTCACTTAAAGCAGTGGTCACCAACCTGTGGATCATAATCAACTGGTCAATCCTGGATCCCTGCCTGCCCTGGCCCCGTGCCACTCCAAGAAGTGGGCAGGTGGTCTCCATGTGCTGCTCCTTCCTGCAGGCACCTCCCCTGCAGCTTCCATTGGCCAGGAATGGGGAACTGCAGCCAATGGAAGCTGCAGGGGAGGTGTCTGCAGGGAGAGACAGTGTGCAGAGGCATGTGCCCCGCACCTCCCTCCCCCCCCTCCCCCCCCGGGGCCACAGGGATGTGCTGGCCGCTTACAGGAGCGGCGCAGGACCGGGGCAGGCAGGGAGCCTGCCTTAGCCCCACTCTGCCATTGACCAGGAGCTGCCTGAGGTAAGCACCGCCAGGCGGGAGGCCATGCCCCAGCCCTGAGCCCCCTCACAGAGTCAGCACCTTGTACCCTCTCCTGCACCCCAACATTCTGCCCCAGCCTGGAGCCACCTCCTGCACCCAAACTCCCTCCCAGAGCCTGCACCCCTCACTGCCTCCTGCACTCCAACCCCCTGCCCCAGGCTCAGCCCAGAGTCCCCTCCCACACTGCGAACCCCTGGGCCCCAGCCCAGAGCCACACCCCCTCTTGCACTCCAACCCCCTGCCTCAGACCAGTGAAAGTGAGTGAGGGTGGGAGGAGAGCGAGTGATGGAGGGAGGAGGAAGGAAGTGGGTGGGGCCTCAGGGAAAGGGCGGGGTAGATCCTGAGTTGCACGTAAATTCAAAAAGTGATCTTGTGTGTAAAAAGGTTGGAGACTACTGACTTAAAGCCTAAGACAGGTAAATTACGTGACACAAGAAATAATGGTAACTGAGTATTTTTTGTCTTCTCTGTCAATATAATCAAATTTATAATAATACTTCTGTATCTTCTTTTAAAGCCTTTAGAGACTAAACTAATTTCAGAAGCCTCATCTGTTTGCCAAGCAGAACAGGTTGCCAGAGTTATTGTTAAAGATGCCATAGTAAGTAATTTTTAAAATAAGGTCTTTGAGGGGAGTCATGGGATGGGAAATGGTTGCATGAAGTACTTGTTTAAAGATGTAAATAAGAATTGTTAAATATAAAAACATTTCTTCTACGTGGAATGTTACTTGTATTTGTTGTAGAGGAATATTATTCTTTAGCATTTCTTTGTTTCCCTTTCGTCACCCTGCCTCCAAACATCTTTAATTTAATCTCTTGGAACAAACATGTCTTTGGAGCTTCTACTTTTAAGAACAAAACAAAATGCAGCAATGTCATGTCAGAATAGACTCAAAATGTTTTAAAACATTAAAGATGTTTTCCAT
The DNA here is from genome assembly GCF_016161935.1 of Mauremys reevesii. Taxonomy (NCBI): domain Eukaryota; kingdom Metazoa; phylum Chordata; order Testudines; family Geoemydidae; genus Mauremys; species Mauremys reevesii. The sequence continues at coordinate 167,998,560 of NC_052624.1, read as the reverse complement.
GCATCAAATGGTTAGTAAAGGTTACCTGCCTAGTGCCTATGAAAGATCCAAGAAAGCCTTCATTTCTCTGGTCGAGATCAGTTGACACTGAATTAACTATACAAAAATTCATAGTATTCTAGTGTGTGTGAGTATATGATTTGTGAATAATCATAGTGCAGAAAATCCCACTGGTTGTAGCAATGGAGACAACAGCCTTTCCAGCACCTCTTTATTCTCAGAGATCTTGTCCTATAGAATCTTCATTCTTAAAGCACAAAGAGAAATGACATTAAGGGGAGTGCCTTAAAGCACGTAATGAAAATAGTGTCGTCATGTTTGCTTGCAGCCACATACTGTCAAATTTTGTTTCAGTTCTTAATTTATTCATACAACTGCAACCCAATAGTATAATTTATAGCCCTAGACAGGGAGAGGCTATCCCTTTCTTACTTTAAAAACTTGATCTAAACCTTCACCAAGTGTGTGTTTGGGTTTTTTTGAGTCTTCATCCACATGCTGTATAGTTGTTCTTAGCTATTTCCAGATAACATAAAAAAGTAAACCCTGTGGCCAAGAGAATGCAGTACAGAACACTGTTTCAGAATGTCCAAAAGTGTCAAAAAAAAATTAAAATAAAAGGGAGGGGGTCAAATTATCATGACAGGTAGCCATCTTTCTGTTACATGCACATGGGTTATCCAGAGTAACAATACTAAATAGGAAGGAGATAATTTTCCATTTTCCCAGTATTTTCACAGGGAGGCTGCCTGAAAATTAAGATAATTTGCTTTAGTTATCTGTGCAGCAATGCTCTTGGGGACAATTTCACTATTTTGTTGAATGAGAAATTCTTGTTCATGGAAGCCAAATACCATTTTTCATAATGTGCCATATGTAAAAACAAATCATACCAATTAAAGACGGCTAGATGGACAGATCTGCTCACTTATTTGAGAAGGCTATATCTTCTAGCTAATGTTAAATCTCTTTCCGCATGCTTAATTTCACATTTGTACAGTAGAACCTCAGAGTTACGAACACCAGATTTACAAACTGACCAGTCAACCATACGCCTTATTTGGAACCGGAAGTACACAATCAGGCAGCAGCAGAGACCAAAAAAAAAGTAAATACAGTACTGTTAAATGTAAACTACTAAAAAAAATGGAAAGCAGCATTTTTCTTCTGCATAGTAAAGTTTCAATGCTGTGTTAAGCCAATGTTCAGTTGTAAACTTTTGAAAGAACAGCCATAACGTTTTGTTCAGAGTTATGAACACTATTCCTGGGGTGTTTCTAACTCTGAGGTTCTACTGTATATCTGGCACGTAGCACTTAAAGACCACATTCGGGAATCAGATCCCCATCGTGCTAGATGATGGGTGAGGGTGTGCGCGCATACATATGAAAAAAGATGGCTCTTGCCCTTAGTCGTTAACCCCTGGATTTGTTCAACTTTCCATGCGCACTTTGATTTTTGAACACCTTATTCAGGAACTTAAGCAATCTACAGCTCAAAACAAAAACCTGTTTTGGGTCACTATCACCCAACAAAAAGTAAAGCTGATATATTTTCCACATGTACCTAAAAACTGTTGCTCATTTTGACACATACTGTGCAGGCGAAGGAATAAGTCTCTAACCCCACTTGAAATGAAGTACCAAATAAACAGCATCTACCTTCAGCAAGCTAAACTTGATAAGGAACAAGCAGTATTTTCATTCTCTTCAGATTCTAGCATTACGGAGTCTTCTGATTGTAGAAGTACTGTCCTTGAAGCCTGTTTATAAGTGGGGAAAACATCTTAAATAATCAGTGTTCCTTTATCATCATTCTGTGCTCTGTGGGCAGAAACCTGCATTCTGTTGGTAGTTGAGCAATATTTCTAACACTTTTTTTTTTTTAATTTTAATTTTTACATTTCTTTTGGTATCACTTACTTCACGGTACTTGTCCCTATTGAATTAAGGGAATGGAAGGACAGCAAGAGCCTTAAACTAACCAATCTGTTTCATAATATTACTTTCAAACAATTAAAAGAGAATTTTGAAATTTGTTAACCTTCTTGTTTGTTTTTAAATTTTCTCTCTTTCCCAGCAAGGAAACTTTAACAGTTTCATGGGCTCAGATGGTTACATGTTATCAGTACTGACCAGTGGAATGTCACCTGTCACTGCTATTACTGAAGGTCTTCAGCAGGTAAGATCTGGAGAGGCTATAATTTTTAACCATATTTATTCACAAAGATTTAGTCATACTTTACATTTTCAAGTACTTTACAAACCTTGATACTTCACCTCCGTGAGGGGACAGAATATTGTACAGATATGGAATTTGTGGCACAGATAAGTTAACTAATTTGTCCAAGGCAAGTCTCTAATAAACTTTTATTCATTCACAGCCTCACGCAGGTAAGCAATACAAATTGTTTGCTTATTAAGTAAAAACAGTCATGTGATATAGACTATAATAAAAAAACCATGTTGAAATAGCTGAAGTTCTTTCTCTCTGCTTGCAGGTTGTTTGCATGGGCCTTTTTCGCATCATTGGTTTGTTTTACCTAGGAAGCTTTGACAGCATAGTTCGTCGCTGCATGATACAAAGAGAAAAATCTGAAAGTACAGATAAAACTAAATAATCTTTACTCACTGAATCAGAAGAATGTTACTTTTGGACAGCTTGCTGCTAAATGGGACTTAGTTTCTCACATGAAGACTTTCATTTAAATGCTTTGAAATGGAAGTTAAAGAGAACAAAAGTACAACCCCAGGAAATACCAAAACTATGCAAAAGTATGAATGAAGACTAGTTTTTTCAATGGTTTGAGTTGAAGAAACATTTGTGAATCTAGAGACTGTAAGTGTGAAGAGTAAAATTTCAAAGTGGGTTATTTGCTGGTAATTCTGGACAAATACTTAGGTTTTCTTTCTTTGATGGTGTGTTCAGAGATAAGGGTAAGTACCATCACACATTGAACCTAAGAAGTTTGAACTCTCCTTGAAGAGAGTTTAGGCTCCTAATAGATTTCCACAACCATATTTTAACTTTGAATGTTCGGATTACTTTCCCCATTGTCAGTAAATCAGTAAACAGACTTATCCATGGCTTTCATCTTGCACTACTACGGCTGTGGGATCGTTAAGTGGGGGAGCCATACCTATATGATCCAAAGCTTCTCAGTGTGGGAGTAGTTGAGGTATGCTTTAGTAGCTACATACTCTTCTAAAGGGAGATGAAGAACCCATTCTCCACTGAGAAATACTGGGAAATATTTTTTTGGCCTTCTGAAATACCTTCTAAACAAATCAAACCATTAGAACAACAAGTAGTTAAAATTGCTGAAAGCCACAATCTAATTTTAAATTGATGTATAATCTTCTAATGTATTCCCTTTTATCTGTCAGTTGAGCTGAGGAGAGAAAGGTAGCTTAATGTTGCCATTATGCACATTTTTAAAAACTGCAAATGATGAGCCAAACAAATAGTTGATAGAATCGGTTGTAATTAAAATGTTAATTTAAAATGCTAGGCTCTTCCAGTAGCAGGAATGTAGCTTTCGGGGGGGTGGGGGGGGACGTGGGGGTCAAAATGGCATTCCAGATTAATTTATCCCTGGATGTGAGTATACTTGTTAGGATGACAAGGTCTGGTTTAAAAATACACTCCACTCTTGGTTTTTATTAGATGCACATATGAATCAAGACTGCTTCACATCTGTGCCAGGCTATACTGAACCCAATTATTTTCTAATAATTTTAAGTTTCTAACACTGAAAATGCTTAGTTCGTAACAATGATAGCACATAAAGAGATTGTGATATATTGTTCAGTTGGACTACTACAGTAAGTGCCTCTGAGTCTTCTTTTGCAAAAGCTGCATCTTTCATATTTGTTAGCACTCCTACATTGTTAGATGTCAGGTTTTTTTTAGTCTCAATCCATATTTTAAAGTTTAAACCTTAACTGGTAAAATTTGTCATGCTCACTTCCTCCACAGGAATAAAGTTTAATCAAATATTGGGTGAAATTGATACTGTTTCTTAGTCTTCTATATCCCTCATCTAAGGAATGGTTTAATGAGACACTATATGCTAAAATATTTTTTCTTATCTTGCATTTTTAACTGGAATAACTTCAAAAACATAACTCCTCATTGATACTATTCCCCCTCCCCCCCCCCTCCCCCCCGAGTGCAATTAGTCAATTTAACTTATTGGGTTTCTTGCATTAGCACGGTGCTGCAATGTTTGCTCTGTAAACCCTATAGGGGAGTATTCAAACTGACAGTCTAAACTGTTTCTCATTAAGTTTGGGGGCCAACCTACCAGAGTGCCTCTTTAAATATGTAAAATTTGCATGCCTCTAATTATCAGAAGAATGCATAGATTTGAGCATAGTAGGCATCCTTACAATTCTAAACAGCTGAGTTTCACAGCAGAAGAAGCTATTTTGCATATACATTAGTTGCTCTGTGCTGTTTGTTATGGATTGTGTATTATGGAGCATTTACAATAACATCCAGAGTCATTGTTTGCTTTGTTTATTGAAAGTCATCACAGCCCATTCCCTCAGGACCTGATGTATCTTACTAGTGTGTCTATTATACCAAGCCTTAATATAAATCAAGAATAAAATTAAATAAAAGTGTTCAAACCAGATACCAAGTCAATGAGTTAGTATTTCTGACAAAATGCTAAAAATAACATCGTTTCTGACTTGTATCAAAAGCCTGAAGGCCAAGATTTCAAAAGCAACTAGGGATTCTGGGTGCCTCAATTTCTGGGTGAACTTTTAAGTCTTAAGGACCGTTTTTTCAGAAAGTGCTGAGTATCCAAACTGAAAATTGGGCCCTGTTTAAAGTATCATAAGTTGGGTAGCCAGTCACTAACCAGTTTTGAAAATGCTGGTTGAAGACTCCAAATTAAGTCTGGTGCTTGCTCTTAAAGTTTATACTTAGATAAGACTACTGAATTAATTTAACATCCCATGGCCCAAATCCTGCAGAGAGATGTGCATTTGCTTAACTTTGCACGTTGTAAGTAGTCCCATTGACTATGGCCTAGTCTACACTTAAAATTTAGGTCGACAAACAGGTGTGTGAAAAATCCACATCCCTGAGTGTTTGTAGTTATGCCAACCTAACCCCCTAAATGTAGATAAATCTAAGAATGCTTCCGTATATCTAGTTGTCATTGCTTGGGGAAGTGGAGTTCCTACAGTACTGAAAGAAACCCTTCTGTCACCATAGACTGCATCTACATTACAGGGTTACAACCATAGCTAAGTAAGGCTTTGCAGATTAAACCCTATATCTATTTTAGTAGTGTGAACCAGGTAAGTAAAGAATTTGATCTTTAAATGTCATAGTTTTGTTAGTGCAAGCTAGTGCATTTAGATAACTAATTGACACTTTCATATATATTAGGATTCTGCGGTTGTTCATTACTTTTGTCAAAAGAGCCTAATCTGGAAATAATCGGAGCTAAGGGATTCTAATAAGATTTTAGCATAAAGCTGTAAACATCAGGAGAGAGCTAAAAACAAGAATACTTTGTAATCTTGTGGAAAAGATGACTGACAGCCTACAGATTGTCGTCAGCTAAACTTAATCAAGATACTAGCATCTAATTTTTTTCAGTAGAGCCACAGATCTCTGAAGTATTTAAAACAAAACACTCTTTACCACCTTTTTGTCAAATTAACAATATGTAATCGATGCTATAACCAGACTCAAATGTTATGCCTTTTTTTGAATTCTTCTAAACATTCAATTTAAGTTTTGATAGTTGAGCCAAAATGTTTCTCTTACATTTCATTTAGTTTCTAGTTACTGCTTTAATGTTAGACTTATTATACAGTATACTTTCTAACTAAAATTCTGGTTTATGTGCAATTTAAGTAGGTTTAATATTTACTAAGAAGGAAATAGTAAATTACATGTTAGTTTGCTGTGAAACACTCTAGGCACTTTTAAATGGTAACAATGTATATGGCTGCTTTTAAAATCTATCCCATCTCCAGTTTATTGCTTTAAAAGCTTTTGTGCCAGAACTGTAAACTAATTTTCATGTTTTGTATTTCTCAAAATAAATGGAGGAACAAAAATGCTTATTCTGAAGTTCTAAATTTAAGTCTCTTCATATTAAAAGACCTGAGCCTGTGGTTTACAAGTTTTTGTCGTTTAAGTTGTTAGTGTTGCACTCAAACATTGGAAATCAATTGTCATCTTTTCAGTGGGTTTGTAAAACTTGTATTGTAACTAAACTTATAGTAACACAAGAGGTGTTATTCTAGGACAGGGGTCCGCAACCTTTCAGAAGTGGTGTGCCGAGTCTTCATTTATTCACTCTGATTTAAGGTTTCACATGCCGGTAATACATCTTAACGTTTTTAGAAGGTCTCTTTCTATAAGTCTATAATATATAACTAAACTATTGTATGTAAAGTAAATAAGGCTTTTAAAATGTTTAAGAAGCTTCATTTAAAATTAAATTAAAATGCAGACACCCCTGGACTGGTGGCCAGGACCTGGGCAGTGAGAGTGCCACTGAAAATCAGCTTGTGTGCCACCTTCGGCACACGTGCCATAGGTTGCCTACCCCTGTTCTAAGAGCAAATTTTGAAGGAAAACTTTTAAAAGTAAAAATTTGCATTGTAGCAGTGAACATTCTAAGTGCAAGAAAGCCTTCCATGTTATCAGCCTTATTATAAACTAATACTTCCTCATTCACCACAGTTGTAAAGCATTCAGTAGCCCTGATCTGACAGGGAGATCAGTTAGCAGGGACATGTGAGTGCCCATTCACTTAATTGAAACTTGGCACAGATGCAGAGGATAACGCTAGCAGAGACTGTGTGGGATCAGCATTGTGGTTTGCTGAATATTTTATCCAATTTTCTAATACTGGTGAATCCTGATAGGGAAGGTTTGCCTTCTTCCTGATTAGAAAGCTTCAGAATTGAGGTTTGTTTGTTGTTTTTTTTATCTTAATATATATCAAAGCAAATTGTAGAATGTGATATCCATGGGCTAGGATTGCCTCAGCTGATCTCTTAAGAGTACGCCTTCTCTTACCTACTCCTGAAATAAATTCAAAATTTTTGAGAAATTGCTTTCCAAAAAAACTGACTCTTGTGAACTCAGAGCTTCTCACCTGCAAGTGGAGAAGACAACGTGGCTCCCAAAGCAAGCCTGGATTGGAAAAAGAACATCCTAACAAAAGATAAATTGCTTGGCAGAGTTTTAAAGCCATGAGGACTGATTTTTTTTATAGCAAATATTTGGGAATTAATAAGTTAGACTTGGAAGGTAGAGTTTCCATCATGGAGACAGGAGCAGGAAAACACTGCAGTTGGAACTGACAATCAAAGTAGCAGGCTAAAGCAAAATTGGATTTAAAAAAAGAGCAATGGGAATTAAAGGTGGTTCTTTGGTAATTCCATTGAGTTTGACTGGCAGAGAGCAGATGAGATTTGTAAGTGACATTGTTCTATCCTCTCCCAAAGTTAGCAATGGTAAGAGACTTCATAGTGAGTCTGTACTGCTATCATCAGAAAGAGGCCATCATGAGGAAAGGTGGAGAACTGACCTAAAGGCTTTATTTCTAGGAAACAATATAAACTTATAAAGATCTGTCTGCCTACACTCTAGGTACTTTGAGGTAGTTTAAATAAAAAGGGTCTTGAAAGGATCCATGATCCTTTACTGCTGGGAATTTCATTCTAGCCTTTCAGATACTATTTTATATTTAGGGATAAAAATTCTGAAATAGATATCAAGCTCTAGCAACAAAGAAACATTTTAGAAGTTTCTGGACATAGGTTTCACCAGCTGCCAGTGCTTCGTTGTTGCTTCTTGTAATCCTAACAAATAAGGATAAAAAGCTTCACAATGCCAAAATACTGAAGAATTGGGTAGAATGAATGGAGACCACATCTTTGTATTTTGTTGGTAGGGAAATTCACTTGTTGTTTTTAAACCTTTAAAGTTCTAATTGTGAAGCTTCATCTGTGTTGTGATGTAAAAATCATAATGGGTACTGATTAAAACAAAGTTAATATATAATTCTGGAATTTCTATGTAAATAAAAACAAAGGTGTAGAGGTGATGATAATATGGGCTTATAATACTGGTGTTAGGGTTAATATTGAAATATGCTAATTCCCAACATAAATCAGGATTATATCAAATGGAAAAGACTTAATAGCATAAGTGACAGTAAGACCTGAATGAATTTAAGAGATCTGCTCTTGATAACTTGTCCGAAACAGAGATGTATCCTGATGTTACAAGAAATCTGGGAGAACTGGTTAAACGAGGCATATTGTTCTTCATGGCCCTCTAAACGAAAGGGAGTGTCTAATAGCTACCCATCCCCTTTGTTTTAGAGAGAACTGAAAAATAAAATACTTTTTTTTTACTTAAAAGAACATGGGCAAGAGTAGAAGTGAGATTATACTGAGCTCATTGTATGCCAAAATCTAGGGCAAAATGTATATTTTTATGCAACTTTCTGAGATTTGTTGAACCCTACACTACATTATCTGATGGGAAAGTTAAGATAATGGTGCTAGTAAAAGCCATTTAATTTACAATTGGCTCAATATAGGGAGACTACAATTACATCAATTATATATTAGAATAGATTAAATTGTGTTCAGTTATCAGCAATATACTATTCATATGTAGGCAGTATTATACTCACTCTGCCCCCATGCAAGACTGCAGCCAAAACTTTCAACCTTGCTTGTTTGAAGTTACATTCTTAACTCCATCTCTAGGGATTTTTAATCTATGGCCTGACTTGAAGCCCTGCACATCCATGAATTCCTCTGTAGTCATAGGCCATGCTGCTACTCATCACATTTGAAAATATTTAAGAGCCTAACTTTAGGCAGCCAGGTTTGAAATTGTTAGTTTGTTTGGGCCCATTAAATGAACTGGAGCATTAATTTCTTGATGCAAGAACCCTAAGTGGTGGTGAATATTGAAAAAGAAATAGATCAATATTTAAAGTATTTCAGGATAGCAGCAGTAAAGGGAGTATTAATAAGTTTGGCGTCTAGATTGCAAAAAAAAACAAAAAAACAAAAAACCATAAATTATGGCAATTACCAAAATAACTTGGTAGGTATAAAAATATATTTTAAAACATAAATAAAATTGCCACTTAATTTTGTCTGATATCAAGAAAATTTTCCACTTCCACCATAGTTATTTCCCATTATTGTTGGCACAGTGCCAGTATGGGCATATGTGTACTGGTATAAGCAATCCTTCATGGTGCAATATTCCCTTTAGGAGTGACTGGTTGTTGCACAGGTTTCACAGGGACCGGTAGTCCACCTCTTTTCATGCCCAGCCTGGTCTTCACAACCACATCAGTTCCTGTTACCTGCTACCTTTTTGCTGCAAACATGGCTCCTTACTCTTACACTGCTGCCTAGTTTGGAGCAGTGCTTGTTTTCCTTGTACAGTGGGGAAGAGAAGTGTGTCCAGGCCCAACTAGGATACTCCAAGAGAGAGAAGAATATAGCAACTTGAAGGAGATGGCAGAACCCTGATACTCTAGCGAGGAGGCCCAAGATGGCATGAACGGAACTGATGCTAGGGCACCAAAAGATGAAGGAGAATGATGAGTTCAAGGGTTTCCTGCATCTTTTATACCAAGTTCAATGTTAAATGCAGCAGGGACCCTACCACCATCTCTGTAATTATTGTGTACACTTCACATCTGAAGGGGAGGAAGGCACTCTTCTCCCCAGAGAGGTGCATGAGGAGGAAGTGTGTGGCATGGCATGAAGCTGGACCCCTGCCTCTCATTGTGAATGTCTCATGTTCGCACATGTTATCCCTGGAGGAGAGAGACTTTTGTAGGTAGAAGTGATCATTAATGCTCCTTAAATAAAGCCTGCTTAGGCTGATCTGCCCAAAGTCTTGGCAAATATATTTTTGTATGTTGGCTTTGTTGTGGGAGAGGTGGCATCTACCGCTCTCCTCTTTCTCCCCAATAGGTCTGAAAATACTTTGTGGTGCGTGTTCTCACATCACACACCCACACCAAACTGTCCTTTTCCTCTGTTGACATTAGGAGGCAAGCATGAACCCAGATCTCATACCTACCTTATACTAAAACCCTCCTTTCCCCCATCCTGTTGTCTGTGCAGAAAAAAAATTGTAAATAGCTTTTTTTTTAGTACAAAGGCCCTAACTGCATCAATATTAGCACTAAGCAAGTGCATAGCAACTCAACTGAGGCAACACTAATAAATGGTTTAATGTAGTTGACATCATAGGGGAACACACGTACGTGCTTACATGGTTGTTTAATAGCAGTGCTTTTAAGGTATTACAGGCAGCTTGGCAAGACACCATAAATCATGAATAGAAACATGCTACACTTCAGTTTACAAATTCAGGATCACACAATATACATTTCCTTCTACAGTTGCTGTAGCATTGGAATCACTGAGCTGGAGGCATTGTATTCACTTTGAAAAGGCAGCATGTACTGTGCATGTACACAGCATGTGCATGGATTACAGCTGGCACAGAAGGGAGACACTTGAATGTTAAAAGTCATGGTGCAGCATGGCTGGGGACAACACAGAGCCAAACAAACACCACTAGGCACAATCACCAAAATGCATTTATGGTGCCATGGGCTACTGGCAGAACAGCCTGTTAATTTTTAAGCACAATTTTCCAGTGCGTGGGCACCCTTTCACAAATATGTCAGCAAGTAATATTTAAGCTTTGACACAGTCAAAGATGCTTAGGCCAGCCCACCATGATAAGATGTTCCCATGACCATCTGATGGTACCTCTGGGGCCATCACTTTCAGGCTGTTTGAATTGAGCAGAGAGAGCCTGTTCACCTCACACATCCATCATAAAACTAGGGGCTCGCTCTTGGTCTCACAGATACTATATAGCAAGGAAGGTTTTCCTCACTGAGATTGTGATCTCACAGAACATTGCACCTGCCCTCTAGTCTCCCAAAGGAACACTCCATGGTCATTCTGCAATTGCTCCAGGCTGTACTTTACTTAAGCAGCCCAGAAGCATGGAAACATGTACCAGTGTGTGAGCCAGGGAAATAAAGGCTAGGCAGTGTCACCAAGAACCATGATGGGGTTTCTAAGCATGTCAACTAAAAGGAGGGGGAGAGTGCTTTCAGCTTGGGAAGAAATGCAGCATTTCTAAAAATGCATGTAGTGTGGACTTTTCCAGAGCACACAGTATTTGTCAGGTATGCAATCACAGTGATATACAAAAAGGCCAACATAACCATCAGGAAGTACTCCCGAGCCTGGGGATGTAGGAGTACACAGAATGGGGACATTCTTTATTACCATAGTGCATAGAAACCCAATAGATCGGGATCCCATTGTGCTATTGCCCCAGCACAGTTTGGGAAGTCCAGCTTTCTGAATCCATTGATTATTGTCATGTTCTTCTGTACTATATATGAACCAGTCACAGCACTTGCTTATACACACCAGGTGTATTGTTCATAAGATCGTCTGATGCTCTGCCAGCTATGGCTGAGGTTCATTTAAATAAGGTATTTTACACACACTGCCACATCATGGATGAACAGTGTAATACAGATTAACGTTCCATTACAATTATTTCCTGCACATTGCCTAGCCTGATTAATCTGAGCAGCAGGACACACTACTGCTTTGCATACCTTGCTGATGACTGACCCAACTTGATTTTTCCAACATTAAATTGATTTCCTACCATTCAATAATGGTCTGAGTTTCATGCTTCCATATGCAATTGCCATGCTTCTACACTGCAAGGAAAACTTTCATCTTGTTTTTGTGCTATGAGTCTTGCTATTGCCTCTATTACAATAGAGAACAGAGCTATGTTCATCTGTGCCATATCTATGGTTGCAGCAGACAGTTCATAAATGGCATGAAACAGCAGCTGAGAGAACAAGGAAATGTGGGCTTTTCACCCCATGCGCCCACAATTCCCTGAGAGGCCCACAATGCACAATGACAATTTCTAACAAGGCAGTGCATCTGAAGGTGATGTGGAGGACACTAATGCCTACCCACAGTGGAAAATGCTTTTCACTAATGCATTTCAATGGCATGTGGACACAATGTATCAACACAAGCAGTCAAGTGTGAATATGCTCTCCCAAAATAGTTTTGTTGTTGGCATTATGCTGATAAAACTGCTGGTACAACTTTCTTAATTTTTTCACTCATCACGTAAGAATTTGTCATTCTCCTTGCCTGTCACTGAACCCCCACTATTCATATCATACTCAGTTCTGGTGAATCTATATAAGAAAGAATCACCAGAAATGAATATGATATTCTAGATGAGATTGCTGATTTATATAATAGTATATGTTCTGTATTATTCTCCATCCCCATTCCTATATATCAGGGGTCAGCAACCTTTCAGAATTGGTGTGCCGAGTCTTCATTTATTCACTCTGATTTAAAGTTTCGTGTGCCGGTAATACATTTTAACATTTTTAGAAGGTGTCTTTCTGTAAGTCTATAATATATAACTAAACTATTGTTGTATGTAAAGTAAATAAGGCTTTTAAAATGGTTAAGAAGCTTCATTTTAAATTAAAATGCAGATCTCCCCCGCCCCGGACTGGTGGCCAGGACCCAGGCAGTGAGAGTGCCACTGAAAATCAGCTTGTGTGCCACCTTCGGCATGCATGCCATAGGTTGACTACCCCTGCTATATATGTACCCTAAAATTCATTTGCTTTCTTGAATTGCATTCACATTGCAGCACACTGAGCAGAAGTCTTCAGTGCGCACAACAAGGCCCAGATCTCTTTCCCGGCTGATAGTTAATTTAGAATCCAGTAAGGTGTAAGAGTAATTCAATTCAGAGAAACAATTGCAAGGTTGGCAACAGCTAGCTCAGTCTATGCAAGAAAAGAAGAGACAACCCTCTCTCCCACCTTTATTATACTTTCAGGCATGTCATCTGAGATGACTAGTAAATTGGATGCACTGAAGTTAAGATGAGTATTGGCCCAAAGACGGCAACCAGAATGCACTGATGTGGGACTGAATGTAGCCGCATGGATACCAAAGTAGTAGAGACCCTCTAATATCTACAGTTAATTCATTTGAAAGAGTGACTCTAGAGATCCCACATAAGGTTTCAAGCAGACCTTCTTCACATCTATCCCCATTGTCCTCAATTGTGGGTAATCCAAAATTCTGTGGGACTTGAAAGACTGAGATGTGGCCAGAATCAGGCCACTGAACCAACTGCTTGGAGGTGAAACCGTTATGTCTCATGATGAGGTCAAAACTAAATATTATTTCCCTTCCCTTACATTTCATCTATATCTGCAATTACAATGCTCTGTGATTGAATCACTAAGATTAATAGACAGTGAAATAAGGATTAATGTTTAACCATAGGGAATAGTACTTGAAATTTACATGAAGGAATACCCACATTTCATCAGTAGATGGAATAAAGATACTAAGGGGGGGAAATGCCACAAAAAGTGCCTGCAGATATGGAACAGAGACAAGTCCTGCAATTTGCAATACCAGTAGGTGAAGCTGCTTAGAAAGCCTATATCCCACACTAGTTAAATTAAAGAACATTTTCAAAGCAAGAAAAAATTGCTGCTGGAGAGAATTTGGTGAAACTGGAACTCTGATCCACAAATGGTGGATGTGCCCTTCTAGCGGTATCTCCTGGTCCAAAATCAGAGAACAAATAAGCCTAATTATTAAATGCAATATCCCAAATTACTGTTTTTAGACCTTCCTAGGATGGGTTATAAAAACAGCTTACTAAAATCTGCAAGTAGCAAATCTGAATTTGGTTTGTGGTGGTGGGGAAAACAATCTTTCTATCCTCATGTCACGGGGTCTGCAACCACAAAGCTGCAAACCAAGGACTGTTTAGAGATATATATGTCATGGAAGACAGACAAGTGTTAATATTAGGGAAATTATTTCCCCCCCAGGAAGGGCCAGTGTTGCATGATCTGCCAAAGCCAGAAATGCTTTTAGTCCAGTACAAATATTTTCAACTCTTATCATACAATTTAACATTTTACATAGCTGACTTTCACAAATAGTGATATTAGCTAGGTGATGTTTGTGTTTTAACAGATAATGCTGATTACTGTTGGCTCCAACACACTTCAGTTCTAGTCAGCAAACAGTATTCTCATGAACTCCTAAAGCTAGAATATTAAAAAGTCTAGAAGTCCCATATGCTCTGACTAACCAGCTTGGGCTGGCTGAATTTGCTAACCAATGGACAGAATAATTTATTACATTCCACCACTTAAACAGATATCATGGAAGGAACGTTAAACAGGATTCTTGTCAGAACAAACTCTCAGTAAGTCTGTCCTATAAAGCAGAATTGAGGTTGGCTTTAAAAAAAAATCTAATAGGGCCATATTTAAATTACGTTTTAGTTCAATTTAAGGGTGAAGTATAACCCCAAAGTAATCAAGTTCCAAGTCTTTCCACTTAAGCAATCTGTGCCTACCACTGAATACTTTCACCACCTCTCATTTGTCAGCATTTACCATAAATCCTGCTCTTTCCCCAAGAGTATTGACCTCTACTGTACATTGTACTGAATCTCTTTCATTCTTTAGGGTAGCTGTGTCAAACACCTGACTCATGCATGTACCTGCATTTACTCTGATGTATTTATGTAGTCTGCTTGGTATATTCGCATTTTCCAAAACCCACAGTGGGATTAAAACAAAATTTGGCCCTCATCATTGCAAAGAAAAGCTTCTAAATGTGACATGTGAATTAATGCAGTGACATTTCCCTAAGTCTACAGATGAAACATGCCTACACGAAGTATGAACTCCCATACTTCGTGTTTCATTCATCATATTGGGGTAAGAGTAATAATTCTAAAACATAATAAAGACACAGGCTGTAGGTGTTAGCATTAACTGGCTCACTGCTGATCATTTAGCTTATGAAATGGAACAGGGGGTGTAAAAAAACAATGGTGGGTGGAAACTGAAAATTGCAAGGATGAGAGACAGGGATGGGGGAAAGAAACAGAGAAAGAAGGATGGAAAAAGCTGATACAAAAGCACAGTATAATCAGTGGTTGGAAAGGGGAGTCTATGTTCACACCTGTTGATGCTGGGGTGGGGGGGCAATAAGCTGCTGAACAAATGTTAATTAAAAGTTAATTTACTACATAAAAGCCCTCACCCTCAGTCCTCGTGCAGAACCACTGTGGGTCAAAGTTGGCATGTCTTAAATTTATACCCTGGCCCATCAACCATAATTAAAACTCCTCAAAATAAATTTACCAGACCTGCCTTTTGGTCTATATGCCTTGCTGTGTTGGACATTTTTGTTGCCTTGGTGATCACTTAGTGTCAAAGCCCAAGTCTCAGGAACAATAGACTTCTCTGAAAGGATGTAATTTATATATACTTTTAGGTGCTCTGTGTCTCTTTACCCTAATTTATAAATGCCAGAGTCCAATTTTTCAACATAAGATCATTTCATGTTTACAATACCTGATAATTTCCCTTCTATACAAAGTTTTTGCCTATCTGTTCCTGTCATAATGTAACTGACAACCTTTACATGGTAAATACCCTTGCAACTAAATTACCCATCAAAGCAATCTTGCGAGATGCTAATGAAGGGACTTTATCAGAAAAGATGCTAATTCCATAACCAGTGGCCATTGTGGTGAGGACCTGACTCAGATACACAAAATGCATTGCTCACTCCAATCAAAGGAAAATGCCCATGTGCGTAGAGAGAATGTCACCTTGCTGTCAGCTATAAGTACTGATTCAAAGAGACATCCTGTATCTTTAGACTGTTTTGATTCTAACAAGGTGGAATGACTAAACAAGAAGATGGAGATCCCCAGAGTTATTCTGGGTAGCCCTGAAAAACTTTTGTGAAACAGATTACCATATCTCCGCTACCATTTTGGATTTACAGAGTTTGACTCACCCGTTAATGTATTTTACCTGCTTTTACCTCTCGTTAACTCTTTTCTTTTTCTTAGCTAATAAATCTTTAGTTAATTTACTAAAGAATTGGCTGCCAGCGTTGTCTTTGGTGTGAGATCCAGAGTACCAATTGACCGGAGAGTAAGTGGCTGGCCCTTTGGGACTGGGAGCAACCTGATGTGGTGTGATTTTTGAGGTATGTGACCATTATCACTAAATTCAGTTTTTCTGGATGGCAAGATAGACTCGGGAGTCTAAGGAGACTGTCTGTGACTCCATGGTAAGACTGATTTAGTGATCCAGGAGTTCACATTTGCTACTGGCTTGGTAAAATCTCAATATAGAACACACTACTAGTTTGAGCTGTCTGCCCTGTTTTCTGACAGTCTGCCCTGAGATAGGCACTCTCAGTTGTGATTCACTCCAGACAACATGACAGCATCTAGTTAATTGGCAGAGGAAAGTGATCCGACAACAGCAGGAGGACTCTTGTAGATATTAATTGTGGGAACAATTTGTCAGAAATCTTTTCAACCTTTATACACAACTACACCTTTTGAACTGCTGAATAGCTTACTAATACCCACATTTTCAAAAGTAGCCAGTGACTTTCAGAAGTGCTGAGTACCACAACTTCCATTGAAGTCAACGAGAACCATGGTGTTCAGCACCTCTGGAAATGAGGCTCAAACTGGGCACCCAAAAGAAAGCCACCTACAGTCAGTGGCCATTCTTAAAAATTTTGAAAAAAAACCCAAAACCTTTTCACCAATTCAGTCTATGCCCCATGTACATTTCAAGTCAACTTGCACATTTTTTTCTTTAAAGTTCTGCTTTTTTCCCTTGGTCTCAGGAATAATTTTATATAAATCAATATTTCATACCTATTTGAAGTCTGACCCTAAAATTAGAAGATATTGAAATTTAATATAAACCCAGTAACATGCGGATGGTACAATTGTCAACTGATTGTATTGTTACTTCTTGTTTCTTTTCCTGGCTGCCAAATCAGAGAGACACTATTTTCTGCTCCATAACTGTCCGCTTGCTAACTAGTGTCTCTTCTAGAATGGCCCTGCACATAATGTTTTAACCTTCCACTTGGATGTTCCAATTTCTCTTGTTGTTCCTTAATTAAGTCCCATTCCTACCTACCAGTAACTTTGCTCACATGATTAGCTCAATTAATTTCAATGGGACAATTCACATGCATAAAATTAAATATCTGTAGAAGTGTTGCAGGATCAGATTTTGTATCTTGTAGAAGACAGACATCACAATACTATCTAGAAGAGCTATAGTGATAAATTTCTTATTAGGGTTTATTAATTACTCCTGCATTCCATGATAAATCCTAAACTCCTAGATGTCTATCCGCCACTGTATTATCCTGCATTCCTCAAAACCATACTGTTCTTGTCCTGGAAACTTTTTTACTCCTGTTTTATCCAACCTCATGGCTATCCCTACCTCCCAAACAGCAACCAAGAAACATGATTCAAAAACAATATAGAGTACAAACTTGTGAAACTTCAGCTGACTTCACAGTTGTTGCCCACTCACATAACTTTATAATCCTATTAAAATACCACTCCCTCACCCGGCAAAGTAACCTACCATCCATGTCAAGTTGAGAAAAAAACCCTTAAACACACCCAGTTTAGGTGTGGAGGGCTTTTTTGGTTTTTAATCAGAGAGTCCAATTTGTTGTTCTTCAAGTCACAACTTGTGACTTACTCCTTATATTGCTTTAAACAAACATTTATCTGGATTTTCCAGATCTTAATTAATCTTGTTTTTTATATTGCTCTCAATTTAAATTCTATCTCAGTTGCTTCCAGCATTAAGATGCCTTCTTTTCAAGCTCTAATTAAACATTTTCCTTTTAAAATTCAAAAACATTTTTAAAGGAATGCCACACGTGGGTTCTATATTTTTCTGTGGTGGGACTCTGAGTCTAGATCCTGTACTTAAAATATCATTATCACTGTTAACCCATTCCACTCTGAAGAGAACAATTCTCATACAGCTTTGTAGTATCTGTTCCTATTTGAAGTTAGTTATGAACTCGATAGCTGACTTTATTCTGTTAATTGTTTATATTCCCTCAGTATATTCTGTTTATTTAGATAGGTCTTTTTATCTCCTCACACAAAATATACTGAAATACTCTGAACAAATTACATTAAATTTCCATTTTTGATTTTCTTCCCTCCCAGGAGTCCATCAATTTTACATTTTCTCCAATCTCTATTTTCTGGATCAGCATCTCACTACTAACTTACCTCCTGTTGGACTATAAATCTCATCATACAATGAATCTCAGCCATATCTTTATGCTCTATACCCATGTTTTCTCCAGCCTCTGAGATATTCTTTCATCTGTTTTATATCACTTAACCTCTGTGATTGCTTGTAGTTGGCCCACTTCTATATTTTGCTGTTGCAGAAGCAACTGATTTTAGTAGCTGATGCGGTTGGTTAATTCTGTTCTCACTTTCTGTATCTCCTGTTCCTTAAAAAAATCGGTTTGTTTGTAAGAAAATGTGAGGGTATTTTGTGTTTCCAAATCATCACTATTTTTCTCTCTGTCAGGACAAGTTGTTCTACTTTTTTTCCTATCATTTAATCAATTTCAATTTTTTTCTTGTCTTATAGTAATAAAGGAAAATATCCTGGGATATTAGAGAGGATGTAGTACATTTGTAGTCCCCATTCCTGAAAACATCTATGTAATGTCCATAACTTTACTCCCTTGACTAGTTCCCTTGACTTCAATAAGACTACTTATGTGAGTGAAGTTATGTACGTGTCAGAGTTTACAGAACTGAGACCTTTAGACTGCAACTACACTGTCAGAAATGGGACCTGTGATTCATCACTAATGCAGCTCCACAGTTGGTGGTTTTCGTTTAGATGGGGATCAGATGTGTTTACCTCTCTGGCATCTAACCCTGCTGGGAGTTGTTCATACCATAAGTGGAGCTGCACTGTTGGCAAATTATGAGTCCCTTTTTCACCGTGTACACAAGACCATGATGGAGCACAGTTTCATTTTATAATCCAACAGCAGTCACTCTTTTCTGCATTGTCATTGTCCATGTGGCTTCAGTTCACTTGACCTACTACATGCTCTGCTTCCTTTTAAAATTCCTTCAGATAATAAACACAACAAACTTATCATCGTAAAAGAAATTAACAGATTTACTCATCCTGTGACTTTCTAGCAGTCATCCAACTTCTCTATTGAACAGGATTTGAATCCATATTGGTGGAATGCTTAATTATACTAGACTGCTATAACACTTTAGCTACCATTTTAGGATGTAGGGCTCTCAATTTTTGTTGCTAAGTAAGAATTATAAAAACACAATTGATTGTCTCTCCTAAATAATATTATTTCTTCCTAGACTCTTATTCTGAAAAACACTAATATTAGAGGGATGCAACAGCTTAAAAAACACCAGTCTGACTTGTTTAACCTACTATTTTAAATGTAATAAATATTCTAAAAATGAGTTTAAAGAAAATAAAATTTCTATATTTTCCCCCAGTTAGTTTACTTTGTATATTTGACCACACTTTGTGCATAGTCAGCATCACTGACCCTCTTATATAGTCAGTTCCAGAGAGAATAAAGGAAAAGTTATTGTAGAGGCCCAACATTTAGCAGAGGTGTTCAGGGGCCTGGCTAGTACCTGAAACCAGACTTTAATTTGATAGTGCACCCCTTTAAAATAAACCCCAAGAGCCACAGTGACTCCAAAATGTCTGAAGTGAGCAGCGACCACTAGGTGGCAACAAGTGGTAAGAAAACTTATTTTCATAAGTAAATTTAAAGTGGATTAGTAGAACAATGTGAGTGAACATTTTTCTCAACGCGATCACTCTATATTTGACCCATCAGTCGTCATCCTCAAAGGAAAACTGCACAACACTTTCAAAATATGAGTGTGGGAGCTTAAATTCATAACTTTGCTAGACATTAAAAATAATTAAAAATGAACAGAGACACTGGATTTATGGATTATTACAACAGTCTATAACCCATTAACAACCTCCCCCTCCAGCTGCCTTCTCCCCTCCCTTTCATTCCCAAGGCTGGAACAGTACTAACCAGCCATTTCACCTTGAATGGTCCCCTGAAATATGTGTTAACTACCTATGCTAAACAATCTGTTCCATCTTGTATTTAGCTGTGACACTCTGAGTACGTTTCCCAGTCCTGCAGATGAGCTCTGCGCAAGCTCAAAAGCTTGTCTCTCTCATTAACAAAAGTTGATCCAGTAAAAGATATTACCTCATCCACCTTGTCTCTCTAAAAGGTTATCTAGTTTCTTTCACTATAGCAACTGACAGAACTGAATCCAGCTGCATGATGCTGTTTTGTAACTTTCTACAGAAGCTCCTCCATGCATTATAACATTATCCATGCACAATCTATTGCAAAAATAAGCTAAATCAATGCACATTACTAACATACAGGTGTGCACAATGAAAGAAATGATCTACTATGACACTGGCAGTTCCTATACTTATGGGAGTGAAATATTTCTCTTCTTACTCATGTGTGTAGTCTCAGTGGAATTGTGAGTATGTAAGACAAGCATGCTTTGAATGGAGAGCAAAACAATGGAATTTACAGATGAGTTTTAAAGAATCATAGTGCATTGCTTCAGAATCTGATAGAAGGGAAAAATGATATAAATCCTCCCCTATTGCATTCAGATACATGAAAATCCTTTAAAGTGACATTTTATAAATGCTAGCAATCTGTTTCTGTCCTTTGATGCTAATGACCTGATACGGAGAGATGCTGAGTACCTTCAACCCTGATTTAACTTGGGCCTTGTCTACACTGGGAATTTATCTTGGGTGGCTACTACTTTGAGCGACAGCGCTGGCTCGCACGGCGCAACGGCAGGGCGCGCGGTGTAGTCGTGTCGCCAGCAGCCGAGAGAGCTCTCCCAGCGCTGCAGGTACTCCACCTCCCCGTGGGGATTAGCTTACAGCGCTGGGAGCCACGCTCCCAGCGCTGGGGCAGTGTTTACACTGCCGCTTTACAGCACTGTAACTTGCTGCGCTCAGGGGGGTGTTTTTTCACACCCCTGAGCAAGAAAGTTGCAGCGCTGTAAAGCGCCAGTGTATCCAAGGCCTCAGTTTCAACCATCAGTGTCCAGCCATCAGTGTAGGTGCACTGGTGTAGACAAAGACAAATAGTAGTGTTGATTTTTCACTGGTGCTTCTTACTCCATTTTCCAGCAGGATTCCTGTAGCCTTTAGTGTGTGTTGGATCAGCCTCTAAATTAATTTACTCTCAAAAAATTATATTTCCCTTGCCCCCCAATCTATGAATCTAGGTTGTGTACAAACTAAGGCCCCAATCCTGCAAAGGTTTATGCATGTATTAAATTTTATATATGTGAGTAGTCCCACAGACCTCAGTGGAGCTATTCATATGCACAAAATTAAGCATGTGTGTAAATCTCTGCAGGATCAGGGCCTACGGGCTTTAGCTAACAACATTTTACTATAGTGCATGATGCTAACTGTGATGGTAAGTGCACTAAACGGGATTATTAGAGTAGTAAGCACAACATCCAGGACTAAGGATTTGCACATCGGGGCCTAAAATTAGATGTGATAGCCCCCAAAATATTTCCAAAGGAGCAATAAAGGAAAACCATACAGGCCAGTGAAAAGGGAGGTCAAAAAGGTCATAAGTACCATACAATACAATGAACATTTAAATAATATGAAAGGTTTTCTTTATGTGACAAAGAGTGTTTTGCAATAAAATGTTTCCCATGTTGCTATCTCTCCCAGTTTGTTAGTGGCCGCTTGAGTCTTTACCACCCACTCTGCTGCCCTTAATCCCAATGAGTGGGCACCAAAAGCACAAACGATCACAGGATTTTCTACACCACCCGGCAGGGCTTTTCCCTCTGAGCGAGGGTTTCAGAAATACATTTCCCCTTCAATCCTAGTGCAAGTGGAAAGCACAAGAATTAGTGAGGAAAGAAATGTCCAGTGCTTAATTTGTGCCAGGGCTGAGCCCGGGCACCTCTAGGCTTGGCAGTTCATAGCCCTGTGCCCACAGTGTCAGTTATGAAATTTAAAAAATTGCTTGAGCCCCAGCACCTCTCTCTTTCATTACAAATGAAGCACTAGAAGCGTCTACACCTGAACTAATCACATGGCTAGCGGGGTGGGGGGGGTTCAATAACAAACTGGCCTCTTTTCAGCTCCACCGGCACCACAACTTTGGAACTGGTTTATTATTATTTTTGTACCCATTTTATGTAAACCGATCTCAAAGCAAGTCGGTCGCCTTTGTCTTCACCTGCGGGGCTCGGCGCGGCGGCCCGGGCTAAGCAGGCAGCAGCCCCTACCACAGCCTCCTAGGGCCCCGTGTCCCGCCTGGCTCCATCTGCTGCTGCTGCTGCAGCGGCCGCTCCCTCCCATCCCGTCCCCCGCCTGCAGGCGCGGGGAAAGCCGCAGCTGGCGGCGCGCAAGGAGCCGGCCTGCGTCCTCCGTCCGTCTCCGCCTCGGCCGGCTTCAGGGGAGGAGAAGCTGGGAAGGCGCGAGCGGGCCGGGCTTGGCGCTCACAGCGGGGGAGCCGCCCGGCTGCAGGGGCACTGGTGTGAGGGGGAGGCCGGGGGGAGCAGGCCCTGGCAGGGCGCCGCACCACGGAGCCCAGCGAAGCATTGGCCGGCCGCGAAGCTACCCCAGGCATGAATCTGCCCCTGGGCCAGGGGAGCCCCGCAGCAAGGAGCCACCCGGTGCGTTTCTCCCCCCCCCCCTTCCTAGCCAAGCCGCGTCCTCTCCAGCGTCTGCCGGGCAGCAGGGCGAGCTGAGCATGCCCAAGCCCAGCAGGCAGCCCCCGGCCGCACACGGGGCATGTGGCCCGCCCCGCCAGGGCTACATCGATGGCTCCGGTGGCGAGCGGGCGGCGGGTTCTCCTTCCTCTCCCCGGTTTCTGAATGAACAGCGAGGTGGAGCTCTAGGGAACCCGCCCCTCTTGTGCGGGCCTCTCCCGGCCTCTCTCCTCCCCGCCACTGGCTCTGCTCCTCCTCCTCCTCCTCTTGCACCCGCGCTGTGACTCTGCTTCCCCGGCCGCCACAGCTACGCGGAACGGACTGGCGCTTCAGCAGCACCACTGCAGAAAGACGAGGGGGCTGCTCTGCCGGGGGGGCTTGCACGGCTGTCTGGGCTGGGGGTGCTGGGGCGGGAGGGTAGTGGGGGAGCAGCTTCCTAGCAGCGGTCCTAATTTGTAAGAATAATATTCCACACACGCCCCCATCCTCTTCCCTCCTCTGCACTCGGTGGTGGGGTGGCGGGTGTTCTTGCTTTTTATACAAACAAAGCTGCTGTGGAAATGCATTTGTTCCCTGGAGTTTAGGCAAAAGTCAAAAAATTTGATGCTCCCTTTTCGTGTGTGTGGGTGTGTGTCGGGGCGGGGGGAGCGTTGGGCTCTGCCTAGAGATCAGTGTCTGAATGAAACTACATGTATTTAATTGCATGTGTCTGTACGTTGCACTGGAGGGAAAAGCACAGTACTTCTGCAAGAGCTTGGAGTCAAAGGTGTGTTTCATCTGCTCTTCATAATTTTGCTTTTGTTTTGGGTTGTTTTCCTTCCTGGGCTCTGAGGTGGGATATTCTGATCTTTGACATGTCTTTGGAGGTGTCTGTTTAACAGAAGTCGGGGAAATAAATTTTAAAATCCATAGTGGGGTTTTATTTTTTTTTGTCCCTTTCCTGTCCCCTTGGTGATTTGATCTTTTGAAGCATCAAAGCAACCAGAATTTAAGGTGTCTGAAGACTTGTGATTTTTTTTAATAAGGAAACTTGACAGAGGAACATATTTATAGTCCAAGTAAGTACTTTACACAGGAAACTTACATTGTTAAATTAAAAAACAAAAAAGAAAGAATTTTGAGATTTTTAGTTTAAAGTGCATTGGATTAACGTTCATCTAAGGCTGTTGAGCAAATCATTTTGAATTGCAGTTTTTACAGTATATGTTCTTCAGCTCCTTCATTCACGTGTTAGTTCAGCACCTAAGGGAAATATGCACTTGGTTTTGAATAAGTATGAGATTTAATATATATATAATATATATATATATATATATCAGCATCAAGAAGAAAATGTTTCTAAAATAAATATATAATAAATAATGTGCTTCTGGAAATAAAATACTTACAGCATTTTAAATCTATTTATACTGTGCATCTCAAACCGAGAAGACGAAAGTACCTCTGAGACCTGAGAGCTCCTCATACCATCATGAATGAAACCGCATCCAATACAATAACTGGATTATAATTTTTTGGTGGTATTATTATTATTATTGGCTGCTTTACTTTTTTGGGTTCATCCTGCTCCTCTTCTTCCTCTCTCCCTCCTCCTTGCTGCTCCCTATTGGAAATTATGGCTCATCCTGGGAGAAGAGGCTATGATAACCGGGAGATAGTGCTGAAGTACATCCATTACAAACTGTCACAGAGGGGATATGATTGGGCTGCCAATGAAAACAGAGGACCAGTTTCTCCAAATCTCTCTCACCCTACTGCTACTGGGACCTCATCTGACCATGCTGGGCTGGTGTCTCTGCCTCCTGAGCCCCCTGGCTCGGCTGCTGCTAGTAACGTGCCCCTTGGTGATGGGCTGCGCCCTGCACCGCAGGCTGTTCTCTTGACTCTGTGCCAAGCTGGAGATGAATTTTCCCGTCGCTACCACAGAGATTTTGCCCAGATGTCTGGCCAGCTGCACTTGACCCCATTCACGGCCAGGGGGCGCTTTGTGGCGGTGGTGGAGGAGCTGTTCCGAGATGGGGTTAACTGGGGAAGGATCGTGGCCTTCTTTGAATTTGGTGGTGTGATGTGCGTGGAGAGCGTTAATCGGGAGATGTCGCCTCTTGTGGACAGCATTGCTGTGTGGATGACCGAGTACCTGAACAGACATCTACACAACTGGATCCAGGACAACGGAGGCTGGGTATGTATCCAGTATTCCTTTCTCTTTAAATTACAGTAAAATCTGCATCAGCCGGGTCACATACTATAGTGATGCAAGCAATATAGACACCTATATAGAACAGAATATGAAAATCATAGTATACTTTATCCCAATGAAAGTAAGGCAGTAGTTTGGTTTGTGTTACTGTAGTGTTTATCAGCATGTCTGTTGGTATGGGCCTTCTGAAATGTCATGTCATGCAGGAGTTAAAGTTTGGGTGCGGGAGTGGTCACAGTTACCCAAGCTTTTAGCAGAGGATAGTGAAGCTGTACGTGTACACGCACACACACATACCTTTCTTGTTGGCGGGTGCAGTGAGAGTTCTCCCTCCTGTTTCAATGTATTTTAACCATTGAAATCATACATACATGTCTCTTTATGGTAGAATGGGGTCACAGAGCCGTGTGGGAAAGGAAAGTAATGACGTTATATCCAGGAACGATGCTATAGACATGCATGACATGTGCTGCCTAATGCTTGAATGAGGTTGCAGGTAGTAGGGGAAAGGAAAGCATGTGTGTTTTGTGTATACGCTCACCTTAGGAACAACATTCTGGTCAGGAACGCTATAAGCAGGCGAACCCTATATTACTGATAATCAAATGGATCAGTGCTCAAAACTGAGTATCATCTCATGTTTATAACAGCAAAGATTTAGAATGAGATTTTACTGATACACTAAAAGTAATAATTTTAAAATTCTCTTTATAGTGCTTGTATTGAATCATTTTCAGGATAGAAGGAATAAAGTCCTTTTAAGAGACCTGGGGAGGAACTTTCTGTGACAATTTTCTGGAGAGTACATGATATTTGTTGTAGCCTGGTGTATTCCAAAGGCAAGAAGTATTTTATGAGCCCCAGGGATAAAAAAATCTCTTGCTGAGGTGGTTTTAGATGGGGATAAATTCAACTATAGGCAAGGAAAATCTGCCATTTTCATCCTTACAATCAAACCTCATCTCTTTCTGTCTCAAATAATAGTTTTATCAATTGAAAGTTGTTTTCTCCTTTTCTGTATTAAATTTTGTTCCCAAGCACCTGATCTCAATTCATTCTTGTAATGTGCATAAACCCAATCTTATATGATATGCCTGTAATATATTTCTGAATCGGAGGCGTGTAATTGAGCAAAAGACACATTGCAACAGAAAACTTAACGTATGAGTCAAGGGGCTGCCATAAATCATTTTAAGGGAGAAAGTATAATAGTTCTGGGGAGCTATAGGTCCTAGTTCTTTCTGCTATGAGGTATATTTATAGAGCGAAATCTGTTATATAACCATTTTAATGCATTTTGTTTATTAAACTCATTTTTAAAACATGTATAAACTGTTACTGTACTTAATTTTCAGCATCCATCATTTTCATTACTTAGTGTTATATTCTGAAGCATGCTACCTGCAGTGATTGTCTCAGTTTAAATACTGAGAGCTTCCCTTCTCTCCCATGCACACAACTGGTTCTCAGCTCAAGGGGCTTTACATCCAAGGGACTAGGGAACACACATGGTGGGTAACGTAGGAATTTGGGGCACTCTACCACATTTGTGTTCTACTTCTGAAGTTAAACTCTCTCAGGGCAAGTGATTTAGACAATGACGTTAACTGAAACATGAAGAAAAGCAGCCTGCTTTGGACATTATAAATATGATATAAAAAGTTGCAATAGGGACCTGAAAGATAGCCTTTGAAGATGACATTTCTCTAAACGAATCTTTAGCATTCCTTGGGACAGCTATTTATGCTGTGCATAGGAGAGCAGAACGTTTAGAATTTTTTAGATCTTAAAAATTAGGCCAAACATTAAAAGAATGACTTCCATTGACTTCAGTGGGCTTTGGATCAAGCCCTAATGCTATAGTGTGTGTATATTATCTTCTATTTAAAAAAATATAAATAATGAATACAAATGAAAACTTGAATGAAAAATCTTGGCCAGATGATGCAAACATACTAATGTGATTTCTCAACATGTAGAAATACAATAACCTAGTACTCTAATGGTAGCCTTTAAAAGGAAAGATGCTTCTGAATGATACTTACTGTGATGTTTATCAGAGTTTCATGTAGTGACTGCTGATTCTTTTTTCTGATGAATGTGACACCATTTATTGTGTGTATATATTGGTAATGTACATATGTAAAAAGCTATGCAAATTATCACACCATAGACTTTCATTTGTATCTCTGTAAAATAGGTTGCACCAGTTGGGTCCTATGTTTATTAACAACATAGGTAGAAATTTCCAGACTCAAATGCAGCTGTTGGGATCCTCATTTCAGATGGAGGAAATCCAAGATGGCACTTCTCATAGAATTTGTTTTTCAAAATGTGTAAAAGGAAAAACATGCTTCATGGCATAATTTATAGTGTGATGACACTTGCCAGGTGCTGGAACACTCTATTCAACCTGGCAGTTATTCACAACTTACCCAACATATGTCCTTATTACAGTATAATGAATGCCTCTTTATAAATAATTACTCACATGCAGACATATGAACACTTCATGTGGTCTAAGCATAACTGTATATCACATTTCTATACCACATGGGTACATGATACAGCGATATGAAATGCATATTTTTACAGGCTTCTGCTTTCAAGTGTCGTGGTCCAATATGTAGTATTATGATCATTTGTAGTAGATGTGGTACTACAATGTATTGTTTATGAAGACTGTCACAAACTATAAGGGTCAAATGATCAGTCACAAACCTGACTTATGCAGCAAACAAGTTGCTCAGCTTGCATTTACTCCATTTTGTAAGTGTACCTCTGGTAGCCAGGTCTGAAAGCTTTTGGCTGCAAATGTCTTTAAAAAACAAAAACAGCTATTAAACACCAGCAAGTATCTCCAAAAGGACCTACATGTATTATTTCATAAGGAAAACAAAGAAAGAGAGAAACCCAAACAAACATAGTCAGGAGTCAGAAATGGATATAACTTGTGGACTACACATTTTAATGATTGTTAGATGTCTTAATGCTTAGGTTGTTTAATGGCTTTGATACTCAAGGCTTAAAAAAAAAACAAGTCAACAAACTGCCTAATTTAGGCTGTAGTTTTACCTTGCTATTCTGGTGGCACATAAATATGACTAAAAGATTTGAACACAGGTCAGGATGCTACAGTATTGTACTATGACTTGATAAAAACATATTAATAATGTTACAAAAGAAATCAGAGAACCAGGTCATCTCTAGAATTTCATGGTATTAAGTATAATATATATATTTTTCTGATTGTCCAGTTAATGGCTTTATTTTATTTTTTCATCTCTGCTATTCTTGCTGTAGAATATTGATAAGTACAGCTTGTTACTTATGAGTCTGATTTAGGGAATCTTAAATAAGATGTACCTTTGGGGAATAACCATATTTGTTTTGGAATAATGTATTCCTAATAGGCTAGTATGGAGCCCAGGGACTAAATTACAGATCAGTGGTGCTCAACCTTTTTTATAGCCCAGCAGGTGACTCTCTTCTTGGGTTTGAGGGTTGTTTGTTTTTTTTGGGGGGGGGGGGGGGAGGGAGGAAAGAAGGAATTAAAAACAAAGATCGGAGGGTCATGGAATGAGAGACGCACTCTCACAAACATATATTATAGACTGGTGGGAGGTGGGAGGGAGAGAGAGATTAATCCTTATTTGCGCTAGTGGTTAGGTCAGGTAGGTGGGGAAAATGGTACTTTGATGATTTACTTTACCTTCCAGTACAGCATTTTTTTTAAATTTATTTAGGGCCAGATTTTGATATTCTTACTTTGTTGAGTTGTCCTTTAGAAGTCCTGTTAGTTTCAGTGAGACAATTTGCAACATAAGGTCTTATGCGGTAAGGGCATCAAAATCTGTCCCTTTGCTGTTTTGATGAGTGCATTAGTTGTTGCTCAATTTTATGATATCCTTTTTTTGAAATGTTAATATATGATGAGTTCTTCTGAGCTTCACTTTGACTCCATTTAATGACTAAGTCACTATTTGACTTTTAAAGGGACTCTGTCAGTTTGAAATCTGGTCCACCAAAAAAAAAATGAATTAATAGTAATTTCAGGTACAAAACCTTCTGAGTCCTTTGCCAGGTTTTGTGATTTTATAATCAATTTTCTTATTTATCACAATATTTTTCTCAGTGCTCTTGCTGAAGAAGAAACTAATCCCGTTAAGGCCTGTGTAACAGAAGAAACTATTTCTGTAAGAGAAACAGTGAAATGGACTATATACAAGCTGTTGTCAAATGCAAAAAGTAAACAAAGTGGAAAAAAAAGAATTTTCTCTAATCTCTTTCATGTATAGTAATTATAGCTATTTTTATAACAATGTTAGGTAACATATTTTCTGAAAGAAATGGTTGATTTTTAACTTGATCATGTATTTTTAAAGGTTGAGTACTACTGTTCTAGGAAATGGCTATATTGCCAATTGTAGTTAATTGCCTTCATATGGCAAAGTAATGTGATGTTCAAACAGCTGGTTGGGTTTATTCTTAGTTACAATATTGAGAACTATTTTTTCTGTGTTTGCGTTAATACATGTGTCCTCGGAGATGCTGTGTTTTCAGTGGCAAACTAAAAATATCTAGTTTAAGATTGGTGGTTTTTTAGTATGTGGATTGATACTTCAATTTGCTAATCCACAAATGCATGGTAAATCCAATCAGATTGCTTTGCCAGCATACTGCAATGTAAATGCACTGATTCAGCAGAAGAGTCATAGGACCTATTCAGTGATGTGTGAAATTGTGTCGAGCAGGAACATTTTCCCAGCAGCCAAACGTCAGGGCCCAGATTTTCCAGTGTGGCACAGCTTGTTTGCACTGCATCAGTGGTGGAATCTGACCCTAAAGGGGATTTTAAACTCCCCAAGGAGAACTACCTCAACATAAAGTGGATCATTTTGGTGGTGCAAGGCTGGGATAACTGGGAAAAGGGATACAATCAGAGAAAAGGGGATCCTCTTTAACCCTCTGTGTTGGTTTTGGTCTCTTGTGGGTTGCTTGATACTGGTATAAATTATAGCAAGTCTTGGGATCCTATGATGCAACAGAGGGAATGGCCAGGACGAGGAAAATGCAAAGGTGTGTGTGGCAGCATTGGCTAGTGAATATGGCACTGGGCTGGAAGTTAGGAGACCTGGTTTCTATTCACTAACCTGCTGTGTGACCTTGGTCAAATCAGTTCCTCTCCATTGCCTCTGTTTTCTCTCCCACCTTTAGTTTGACTTGTCTGTTTAGCCCAGGGATCCTCACAATAAATTTTTTGGTGGCCTCAGAGTGCAGCCACCAACTCTTGCTGGTGGCCTCTATGACAATTTTTCTTAAACTTCTATTAACTTTAGGAAAAACAGATAAATATGAACATATACATGTCCAAATCATTATAATTTATTTATGTGGGGTTGGGTTTTTTTTTTGCAGACTCAATAAAAATAATATACAGTTCTCTACTCTTTACTTGACCTAAGCAGAATAGAAACACAAATAAGGTGCTTTGCACATTCTGGTCTTTTGTTGTTTTTGGTTGACTTTTTAAAAAGAAGGCATGCTAGATAGTAAGTCTGCTGCTGCGAAAAGTAATATTTGTATGTTTGCTAATATCACTTTTCATAGCAGAGTTACTAGCTAGTTGGGAGGCTGTGAAAAGTGATATTAACTACCGTACAAATATCAATTTTCACAGCAGACTTACTCAGCCCTAGCAAGCTAGGGGACAAATTAAGCCCTGGATGGGGAGGTGGGTAGGGAGACAAGGGGGGAGGTGAGCCCAGGGTCCAGGGCTGGAGCTTACCACCGCACGATCAGAGCCCGGGGCCAGAGGAGGCTGCAGGAGATCAAGGACAATGGTGACGGGGAACCCAGAGCTGGCACCTGCTGCTGCGTGGCTGGGATCCAGGGCCGGAGCCCTAAGTTCCATGACTGGAGCTTGGCTGAAGCCCGAGCCTCACCGTCCCCAGGAAGGCGCGGAACTCACTGGCTGCCTGCTCCTCTGGCGTTTGTGGCTCCTGAGGGAGAGAGGGCCCAATCTCTTCTGGTGGCCCTGGGGAAGAGGCACTGCTTTTTGCGCTCCCCCATGCCCCCCAATCACTGCCCAGGAGGCTTTGGTCACAAGAAACACCCCATAGTGACCAGGGCCGGCTCCAGGCACCAGCCGAGGAAGCAGGTGCTTGGGGCGGAACATTCCGGCTATTCAGGGGGCGGCAGTTTAGCATTTCGGTTTTGGGGTTTTTTTGGCTTTGGCTGTTCGTCGGCTGGCTTTTTTTTTTTTCCTTTCTTTTTTTTTTTTTGCTTGGGGCAGCAAAAAAAAGTAGAGCCGGCCCTGATAGTGACTGTATTTGAGAAATGCTGGCTGTAGCAGGGTGGTCACCCACTCCTGCCCTGAAGGGCTTGAAATCAGCCCTGGGACAGGGCTGAGGCTGCGTCAGGGCTGCTGCTGCTAGGGAGAGCAGCAAGCCTCAGCTGATTGGGGAAACAGCCACAGCTGAGGCCACGCCCCAGTCAAAGCTAGCTGGCCTTATAAAGGGCAGGGAAGCCAAGAGCTGAGAGAACTCTCCTTCTAGCTTTTGAGGGAGAAGGGCCTGGCTGCCTAGGAGTTGAGAAAGGTACCTAGAGTGGAGCAGGGCTGGGGAAAGGCCAGAGGAGCTGGGGAGCTCCAGCCCGGAGAACCCCCAGGCTGCAGGCCTTGATAAAGGCCAGGACAGGTACTGGGGTTGCAGAGGGGTAGCCTGGGGTAGGCAAAGGCAGCAGGTCCAAACCCTCCTTTGCCAGTGATGAATGGCGTGTACACTGCAGTCTGCTCCAGTGAACAGACGCTAGATGGTGACTGGCAGTAGCCACTGAGACGAGGTGGGGATAGAGGGTTGGGGGTTCCCCTGAGCGGGGAGACCCAGGTTGGGGGGTTGCTGCAGTGGGCAGAACCCTGGGCAAAGGGGCACTGGGGTCCGGAAGGGACACGGGGGCCAGCAGCAGCGAGACACTGGCCTGCAGAAGGCGCACCGGAGCTGGAAAAGCTAATTCCCTGGACAACCAGCAGGAGCTGCCACAGTGGTGAGTCGTCACACTGGCTTAGACTATAAAATCTTCTGGACTATCTTTCACCATTGTGTTTGTAAAATGCCTAGTTTTGTAGGGCCCCAGTCATTGCATCTCTAGATGTTACAGTAATGAACTGTTACTACTACTCCTACTAATTAATGTACTACTAGTACATTAATCTTTGGCCTGTGCTTTGTGCAGATAAGCCATAGCTGCCTAAACTTAGTCAACAGCTGTAGCAATAAAACCATAATCAAAAACAGTGTGAGAAATCTGATTAAATAACACATCTTCTTTAGCAAAGTGGATTTTTTATCTTATATTTTCGTCCCTTTTAGGAATTCAGTAATGTAAAGCTGCATATTGATAAAAGTATCCATTTTGTCAAGTTTTCGAGCAATTTTCTATTAGTGATAGCTTTGTATTTTGATTATGATTTTGTTCTGCTTTTAGTAAATTGTATTTTCTCCTCTTTAGTTCTAATTGACTGCTCGTCAGAGTCTCCAACTTTCTGTAGTGATTTATAGTCACGCTTTCTAGTAATCATTTCTTAAACAGACGCAGTTCCAGTCTCTTAAATGTCAACAGTCACAAAGTAGCAGGAGCCCCAGAAAAGCCACAGCCATAACCTCCCCCCCCCTTTAGTCTTTCCCATCTAAGTTCATACAGATTGACAGCTGAATGATGACCCCCCTGGGAAACACTGTGTGTGGGTGGTGCATGTTTAGAGGTTTTTACCTCTCAGTACATCCACAGAACCATTCTTAAATATGTGAATCATTTTGTAGCAGTAGTTTAGCAACTCTAAACAAAGGAACAGCAAAAGCACACTGCAGATAGAAAACAGAACTGTCTTAATATTAAATGTTTTGGAAGACTTTTTCAGATATGTAATGTATTTTGAAATTCAAAGGTTTAGCTAGAGTATCTAATTGTATGGCATTCTCATGGAATGTATCTAACGTTCTTGGAAGTTGATGGGAACATTTCCACTGATTTTAGTGGTCATTGGACCAGGTCCATGGAGTGCTAAACTCATGGGTCCTATTTTCTGTTCACAATGGTATAAATTAAGAGTAACTGCATTTGTTACATTATGTTGGTCACACACCAGCTTTACACTAACCTGGCTTGTGGTTTTTTCATCATGCAACAACATACAAAGTCAGCCAGAAAATTAGCATTTACTAATTCACTTGGCACTTATGGCCTGACTCAGTGCCCATTGAGGTAAACGGAAAGACTCCAGTTGACATCAGTGGGCCCTGGATCAGTCTCTTAATCTTTTCTCTATTGTTTTCCATCACTGGTTGAAATATAAACTTAATTCTTCATTTTCTCTCTGAAGGTAGTGGGTGCTGGTCCCTTATCAAAATATTTATTACTATTTAACTGAGAAGGCAGTTGTTACTCAGTGACAACAAAATACAATTATTTTTGAGGGCAGTACTGGGATGGTGTTTCTCATTCCATGCACAATAATAGGATAAACGAAGGAGTGTGGTGCTATAAATCTGTTCCACAGCAGGATAACATCCAGACCTTCGTGATGCACACAGACACTGATGACCAGTTTGGAGAATTTTTATTCTGCTCTGGCATTTGGTTTCATAAATGATCAGATTTTTATTTGGCTTGTAAAAGAATATGAAGCTTGATAACTTTTCCAAGTGCACCCAGGAATCTAGCATTCCTTCTTCCTTTCCTGTTGGGAGGTGCACAGTATGTTATGTCCAAGTTGTAGCTGGTTTTTACCAATGTTATTTTGCAACTTGAATTATATGCAGAAGAATCTTGCTAATTCACACTGACTGGGAAGCTCCCTGTAATTGCCTGTATTTTACAAATTAGCAAGTATGATTTGAAGAACAAGAAAAAATACATTGCATAATGCACCTGTTCATTTAGGGCCCAATCCTGCTCCAAATGAAGTCACTGAAAGTTTTCCATTAACTTCAGTGAGAGCATAAGGAGACTTTATTTAAGCAATTGTTAAATGTTAACTGTTTCCGATACAGTAAAATTTAACCATTTCCTTTAACCAAATACTTCTTATGCAACGCATAATTAACCCCTGGTGCTTGGATTAGAAAACATGCCTTATAAAGAGATACCCGAGGAGCTCAATTTATTTACCTTAACCAAGAGATGGTTAAGGGGTGACTTGATCACAGTCATTAAGTATCTACATGGGGAATAGAAATTTGATAATAGAGGGCTTTTCAATCTAGCAGACAGAGGTATAACAAGCCCCAATAGCTGGAAGTTGAAGCTAGACAAATTTACTAGAAATAAGGCACCCATTTTTCATAGTATAGGTAATTAATCATTGCAACAACTAACCAGAGAAATTTCCGTCACTTGACATTTCTAAATCAAGATTGGATGTTTTTCTAAAAGATATGGTCTACTTCACCCACGGCTATTGGACTTGAAGCAAAAATTAATTCCAGAAAGTCTTATGACTTGTGTTCATGCAGGAGGTCAGACTAGAAGATCACAATCGTCCCTTCTGGCCTTAAAATGTATGACTCTATTACACAAGATGTCCCTGTGTTTAAGAGCTTAGTTGGATTCAGTAAAGATTTACATGGATAATGTAAGTGTGGATGTTCTCATTAGACAGGATAAAAATTGCATGTAAGGGATACGAACCCATATGAATTGGGATAAATCACACAATAACTGATGAAGTTTGGGAAAAACTTATATTGGTAGGCTAGTCCATCATTATTCATTATGTGGTTTCTTGTACATTCCTCTGAAGTAACTAGTACTAGTCACTGTCAGAGAGAAGATGCTGGACTAGATAGACCACTGGTATGGTGTGGGAATGACTATGATTACTTCATAGTTTACTCAAATGTAGAATAATGTATTTTGTAAAAGTATTGAAATCTCTAAGGCCTGGTCCACACTAGGACTTTAATTCGAATTTAGCAGCATTAATTCGAATTAACCGTGCACCCGTCCACACCACGAAGCTATTTAATTCGACATAGAGGGCTCTTTAGTTCGACTTCTGTACTCCTCCCCGACGAGGGGAGTAGCGCTAAATTCGACATGGCCATGTCGAATTAGGCTAGGTGTGGACGGAAATCGACCTTAGTAGCTCCGGGAGCTATCCTACAGTGCACCACTCTGTTGACGCTCTGGACAGCAGTCCGAGCTTGGATGCTCTGACCAGCCACACAGGAAATGCCCCAGGAGGGAGAACCTCTCTCAGTACCAGCGCTCACACAGCGAACGGGAGGAGAGGTGGCGTCAAGAGGACCAGCAGGCGACTCAAACGCTGCTTGGACTAATGAGGGAGCAAACGGACACGCTCCGGCGCCTTGTGGACGTTCTGCAGGACCGCAGGCAGGAGGACAGAGCCCCCATTCAGTGTATCTGCAACCGCCCTCCCCCGCCACAAAGTCCCATACCCCCCTCACCCAAAATAACCAGAAGGAGGGGCGCCAGGGGCCGTGAAAACTGTCACTGCACCCCAGCAGAGTGCTCAAGTACCCAAAAGCTCTCATACCCTAAATTTTGAGAAGTCCTTCCCTTCCTGACTCACCCAAGCCCAAATCCCAGTTTCATCCCCTAACTGTCTAGTTAAGTATTAAAAATACTTTGCTGTTAATTACTGTTTCTGTCATGTTTTTTTACAGAAGACTGTGGGGAAGGGGGTTGGTAATTGCATAGGACGGTCACCTTTACCAGGGTACAGACACGGGGGCAGGATCAGCAGCAGGTCACACACACAGTGCAGTCAGTAGGCACCCTGGTCAGTATGGGAGGTGGTTTCCAGGTTCTGTGTGGGTGGGGGGGACGTGACTTTGTAGCGGGGGAGGGCGGTTACAGATCTTATGCAGCGGTCCTTGTCCTGGACCGCCGAGTCACGCAGCAGAGGAATCTGTATCCGTCCTCCTACGCCACAAGGTCACATAGCCCCTGCACATAGAATCCCAAAAGGAGGGATGGCAGGCTCCGTTGAAACACCCAGTCTGGCACTGCGGACCGCTCTAGGAGCAGGAGCCTGTCATTCCTTGAGTTTAGAGGCGGTCTTTACATCACTGCACACCCTACGCAGCACAGTCTGCGTCCCAGTTTCAACCCTTTAACGCAAAGTCATTAATAAAGAAACGTTTGTTAAGTAACAATGGAACATGTATTTTATTTTTACACGTGTGTTGGAAGTGGGGGAAACGGGGTGAACGGGGTATGTAACTGCAGAGGATAGTCAACAGTAACTGGGTAAAGAAACAGGGGCAGGTTCAGCTTCTCTGTAAAGAAACTGAACAGTCACAGGTCACGCTGCTCGCTGGTACTTGAAGAGTTCCTTGTCGCTGTCCAAGGCGCCTGTATAGGGCTTCATGAGCCAGGGCATTAGCGGGTAGGCTGGGTCCCCGAGGATCACTATAGGCATCTGCACATCCCCAACAGTTATTTTGTGGTCCGGGAAGAAACTACCTTCCTGCAGGTATCTAAACAGACCACAGTTCCTGAAAACACGCGCGTCATGAATCTTGCCTGGCCACCCGACGTTGATGTTGGTAAAACATCCCCTATGGTCCACCAGTGCTTGCAGCACCATTGAAAAGTAGCCCGATTTCTCAGCAGCTGACTATGGAAGAGGTGGACGATAAGGTGCGAGGAGGTGAAAACGGCCATAACTGCAGCGGGCTACATGCTCGCAGTGCTGTGGCATCCGCGCTGTCACTGACCAGAAAAGTGCACGAACAGATTGCCCGCAGGCGCTTTCGGGGAGGGAGGGTGTGATTGACGGTTCAATGATGACAGTTACCCAAAACCACCCTCGACACATTTTTTCCCCCAGCAGGCATTGGGGGCTCTACCCAGCATTCCAATGGGCAGCGGGGACTGCGGGAACTGTGGGATAGCTGCCCAGAATGCACCGCTTCCAAAGTCGACGCTGGCCTCGTTAGTGTGGACTCACAAAGTCGAATTAGTGTCCTTAGTGTGGATACACAAATTCGACTTCGTAAAGTCGATTCCACACATTCGAATTAAGTTGAATCGAACTACTCTTGTAGTGTAGACATACCCTAAGTATGAGGCCTTGCTGTAGCAACTCTTCTATTAAAACTACGTTGAGAAGTGGGGTTGAGTCTGTGCTTCTTTTCAGGAGTGTTGTATTTGTGGGCTATTGAATTACATATTGATGAGATTTTTACTGGCATTACAATAATTTTATTAAAATTGTAATTTTAAAGGCATTTTATTTTGTAAGAGCATCTACACTATTGAATTTGCTGTTGTACTCACATGTATTTAATTAATAAAATTAATAGGAATAGTGATACATTAAAAGAATGCTATCATTCCATGTTAGAAATAAAATGAGTGAAGAGTTGGTTACCATGTTTTGTTAATAAGAAAAGATAACTCATCACCACTATGTATGAGTGGGTTTCACCCTATTAATATGTATGATTTTATGTACAGAAATCATGTAATTCAGGGAAATGATCCCCTTTTCCCCCAAAGAGATATTAAAGCACTGTAGTCTAGTTATTACAGAAGGGGACTGGGAGCCAGAATTCCTTAGTTTATTTCTTGGTTCTTCTACTGATTGGGTGTGTGATCTTGAGCCAGTCATTTAATCTCTCTCTCTCTGTCTCAGTTTACCCAACCGTGAAATGGATACTTGATATGCCTGCCTCGTAGCAATGTTGAGAAGCACAGGCTACCAGGCATTTTAGGTCTACTTTTTTTAATTAAAAAGAAAAGATTTTACATGGTTTTCATGGCAGTTTTGGGTTTGGAGTTAAACAGTATTCTATAGTGCTTACATTCATTGTTGCTGCAGTTGGCCAGTAGGTGCAACCAGAAAATAATTAGATAGATTAGAAAGTGACTATTGGCCAAATTTAACTCAGTGAACTGCAGAAAAATAAAAGGTTAACTGTTTCAATATAAATTATATTTAAATGCTTTCAGCCTTAATAATGTAATGCGTTTAGCAAAGCAGGTAGAGGAAATTACCAATGAATGGAAAAACAAGTTATTTTGGTCAATTTGGAGGTTGGTTTGCTGTTTTGTAGATTTTTATTTGGAAAATCCATGGAAAATTTTCAGTGCTATAGTTTGCAGCTTTAGGCCTTTCCCTTGTGCATGAGTAGGCCTTTCCTGGTAAACATTTAACAAAGGAAACTCTCTTTCCTTTCAGTTCGCCTTATACACATGTATAAAACGAATTACATTATTTTAGCGGTACACACACAATACATCTGCATGCACGCACACACATGCTCCTTCACTAGTGCAAATCTGCTTCCTAAATAAGTAAATCTCAGGTACAATTAGACAAAATATGAAGACATATTCACTCAAATAAGATATGACTAATTACCAAATCAGTGGAGCTATTCATGAGCTTAAAATTAGGCACATGCTTCACTACCTTGCTGAACTGGGGCCTGTCTGTCCTTGGTATAGACAAAACTCCTATTTGACCCTGTGGGACTTTTGCCTGGGTGATGACATTAGGATTGGGTCCTATGGCTGTAGTCTAGTGAAATGCCTTTTTATAGCAATATACTGTATATTGCAAAGCTTGTGTTGTGTTACTTCGGTTAAATAACTTTTTTTATCAATTTTGTACTAGAGGAAAGAGTATTTATTCTTAAGTTGTCATTTTCCTTAGGAGAACCTGTGAAACAGATTCCAAGTAAGTAAAGGAGAAACAGAGCTTAGGAACAGGTTTGCTGAGTTGGAATATGAAGAAGGGGCACAGCAGGCAGTAACTAAAGGTGGGCGGGCAAGGAAGAAAAGATGAGCAGCTATTCCTGTAAGAAACCCAGAGTTCAGAACCCCAGGAGGATACAGGATGACTTGCAGCCAGAAAGAACAGGTGGAAGGCCGGAAAATCTCACCATCACCAGGAAAAGGCAGGTTTATGTGACTGGGGGCTCCCTACTAAGAAGAACAGACAGGCCTGTCACTGGAGCTGATCTGGAGAACAGAAGAGTGTGCTGTCTGTCGGGAGCCAAGATACAGGATGTGGACCTGTAGAAGAGGCTGAAGAGGATCCTAATGGGAGCTGGAAATAATCCACTGATTGCCCTTTATGTGGGAACAAATGATACAGCTAGATTCTCGCTGGAACATATCAAGGGAGATTATGCCAAGCTGGGGAAGATGCTTAATGAAATGGAGGCTCAGTGGGATTCCGCCTGTCTCTAGAGGAGGAGAAGGAAGGCAAGACAAGATTATGACGATCAACAGATGGCTCAAGCAGTGGTGCTGTAAGGAGGGCTTTGGGATGTTCGACCACTGGGAGGCATTCATGGACAGAGGACTGTTCTCATGGGATGGACTCCTCCTGAGTAGGGAGGGAAATAGACTTCTGGGATGGAAGTTGGCACAACTCATTAAAGGAGCTATAAACTAGGAACTTGGAGCAGATGGTTGGGAGATGCTCGTATGATCCCCACACCTGAATTTAACATTGGGGGAGAGGAAAATCAAGTAAGAAAGGATACAGCAATGGAGAAAGGAAGAGTAGTGGGTAGGAGAATGGACGTTACCAGGAAAGATAATGCTGATACCAGTCAGGCGATACTGGCAGTAGAATGACCGACTGTACCCAATTGGGCGAGGAATGTGGGTGAAGCCAAGCAGCAACAATTAAGATGATTGTAGATCAATGCAAGGAGCCTGGACAACAAAATGATGGAACTAGAACTACCGGTGCAGGAAGTGAAACCAGGGATTGGGATGAAATATGGTGGAATAGTAGTCATGACTAGAGTACAGGTTTTGAAGAGTATGTGCTGTTCAACGAAGACAGAGATAAAGGCCAAGATGGTGGGGTAGCATTGTATATTAATGATGAGGTAGACTGTGTAAAGAAATTAGAAGTGTTGAAATGGATAAGACCGTGATTTTTTGGGGGCCAAAATCACATTGGGGAAGAAAGCTACCAGAAGGTCCCCGGGCTAGTGCTCAGGGTGTGCTACAGACACCACGCCCCCACCCAACCACCCCCGATCAGATTTGACTGTGGCTAGAGACCTCTAATGCTTTTAATGAAATAAATACTACTGGGAAATGTGTGATTATCGAAGATTAACGTCCCAGATATAGATTGGAGGACAAGTGTTACTACTAAGGGTACGTCTATACTTACCATCCGGGTCGGCGGCTAGCGTTTGACTTCTCGGAGAACGATATATCGCGGCTAATCTAGACGCGATATATCGAACTCCGAACGTGCTCCCGTCGACTCCGGAACTCCACCACCGCGAACGGCGGTGGCGGAGTCGACGGGGGAGCCGCGGACTTCGATCCCGCGGCGTCTGGACGGGTGAGTACTTCAAACTAAGGTAGTTCGAGTTCAGCTACGCTATTCGCGTAGCTGAACTTGCGTACCTTAGTTCAAACCCCCCCCCCTTAGTGTAGACCAGGCCTAATAATAGGGCCCAAATTTTCATGCATGTGATAGCTGACAGATTTCTTTACCAAATAGTAGCTGAACCAACAAGAGGTGATGCCATTTTAGATTTGGTATTGGTGAGTAGTGAGGACCTTTATAAAAGAACTGGTTGTAGGCGACAACCTGGGTTTGAGTGATCATGAACTCATTCGGTTTAAACTAAGTGGAAGGCTAAACAAAAATAGATCAGCAACTATTGTCTTTGATTACAAAAGGGCAAACTTGCATCCCAAGCAAGGGGGGAAAATTGTAGGGAAAGGCTGCAGACTAAGCTGGATGAGCAAGCATCCCAAACGGGTGATTAAGAGAAATCAGACAGCCTACAAGGAATGGAAGATAGGAGGGATCAGCAAGGAAAGTTACCTCTTAGAGGTCAGACAGTGTAGAGATAAAGTGAGAACTACCAAAAGCCAAGCAGCGTTAGACCATGCAGAGGGGATTAAAACCATTAGCAAAAGGTTCTATAGCCGTATAAATAAGATGGAAAGAAGAAGTGGGACTGCTAAGCACTGAGGATTGAGTGGAAATTAAAGATAGTCTAGGCCTGGCCCGGCACCTAAACAAATACTTTGCCTCAGTTTTTAATGAGGCTAATGAAGAGTTTGGGGTAGTAGCAGGGTGGCGAATGAGGATATGGAGGTAGAAATTACCCCATCCAAGGTAGAAGTCAAGCTCAAACTGCTTAATGGGACTAAATTGAAGGGGCTGGGTAGTCTCCATCCAAGAATATTAAAGGAACCAGCACATGAAATTGCAAGCCCAATAGCAAGGACTTTTAATAAATCTGTAAACTCAGGGGTTGTATCCTGGGTGACTGGAGAATTGCTAATATAGTTCCTATTTTTCAGAAAGGGAACAATGTGATCTGGGAAACTACAGGCCTGTTAGTTTGACCTCAATTGTATGTAAGGTCTTGGAACAAATTTTGAAAGAGAAAGTAGTTAAGGACAGAGAAGTTAATGGTAATTGGGATAAAACACATCATGGTTTTACAAAAGGTAGATTGTGCCAGACCAATCTGATCTCCTTCTTTGAGAAGATAACTGATTTTTTTAGACAAAGGAAATGCAGTAGATCTAATCTACCTGGATTTCAGTAAGGCATTTGATACAGTTCCCGCATGGGAAATTATTAGTTAAACTGGAGAAGATGGGGATTAATATGAGAATTGAAAGGTGGATAAGGAACTGGTTAAAGGGGAGACTACAACGGGTCATACTGAAAGGTGAACTGTCAGTCTGGAGGGAGGTTACTAGTAGAGTTCCTCAGGGATCGGTCTTGGGGCCAATCTTATTTAACATTTTTATTACTGACAAAGTGGGAGTGTGCTAATAAAGTTTGCAGATTACACAAAATTGGGAGATGTTGCGTATACAGAGGAGGACTGGAATATCATACAAAACAATCTGGATGACCTTGTAAACTGGCGTAATAGAAATGGGATGAAATGTAATAGTGCAAAGTGCAAGGTCATGCATTTAGGGACCAACTACAAGAATTTTTGCTATAAGCTGGGGATGTATCAGTTATAAGTGACAGAGGAGGAGAGAGACCTGCATGTATTGGTTGATCACAGGATGACTAAGCGCCAGTATGATGTGTCCATGAAAAAGGCTCATGTAGTCCTAGGATGCATCAGGTGAGGTATTTCCAGTAGAGATAGGGAAGTGTTAGTACTGTTATACAAGGCACTGGTGAGACCTCATCTGGAATACTGTGTGCAGTTCTGATCTCTCATGTTTAAGACAGATGATGAATTCAAACTGGAACGGGTGCAGAGAAGGGCCACTAGGATGATCTGATTAATGGAAAACCTACCATATTCACAGGAGACTCAAAAGGAGCGTGGCTTGTTTAGCCTAACCAAAAGAAGGCAGTTGGGAAGTATGATTGCCCTCTATAAATACATCAGAGGGATAATACCAGTGAGGGAGAGGAGTTATTAAAGTTAAGCGCCAATGTGGACACAAGAACAAAGGATATAAACTGGCTATCAACAAGTTTTAGGCTTGAAATTAGACGAAGGTTTCTAACCATCAGAGGAGTGAAGTTCTGGAACAGTCTTCCAAGGGGAATAGTGGGGGCAAAAAACCTAACTGGCTTCAAGACTGAGCTTGATAAGTTTATGGAGGGGAAGGTATGATGAAACTGCCAACAATGCCATGTAGCTGATCTGCAACTGCTAGCTGCAGATATCTCCAGTGGTCAGTGATGGGGTGCTAAGTGGGGAGTGCTGTGAGTTACTACAGATAATTCTTTCCCAGGATCTGGCTGATGGGTCCCTGCCCACATGCTCAGGGTCTAACTGATCGCTATATTTGGGGTCGGGAAGGAATTTCCCCCCAGGACAGATTGGCAGAAACCTTTGGGGTTTTTCACCTTCCTCTGCAACATGGGACATGGATCACCTGCAGGTTTAAACTAGTGTAAATAGTGGATTCTCTGTAATTTGAAGTCTTTTTAAACCATGATTTGTGTACTTCAGTAACTCAGCCAGTGGTTAGGGGTCTATTACAGGAGTTGGTGGGTGAGGTTCTGTGGCCTGCGATGTTCAGGAGGTCAGACTAGATGACCATGATGGTCCCTTCTGTCCTTAAAGTCTATGAGAATACTTAGAGACTGCAATATAGAATATAGGAGAGTGCATTATTTCTTATTTTAAAAAAACCTAAAGGATTATTTCCTTTAAAAAGTCTACAAGTCATTTTAGTCTTGATTTATTTATTTTTTGTTAAATAAAATGTACCCAGTTAGAAAAAACATCTCAGTACAGAATTAAATTAAATGAATGACATTTAAAAACAAAATTAAAAACACCCCAAGGCGCTCTACTGCCAAATTCTGAATAAAAATAAGCTGTGGACTGTGTCCTCAAGAATCTGCAAATGTAAGTTAGGTCAGACACAGTCAAGAACTATCCGCCGAGATCTTCTGGGAACTGCTCACCTCTGACATTCAGTTTAGGGACTATTGCAGTGGTGGGCAACCTGCAGCCCATCAGGGTAATCTGATTGCAGGCCGCGAGACATTTTGCTGACATTGACTGTCTGCAGACACTGCCCCCCGCAGCTTCCAGTGGCCCTGGTTCTCTGTTCCCAGCCACTAGGAGTTGCGGGAAGCAGCGGCCAGCACATCCCTATGGCCTGCCACTTCCCGCAGCTCCCATTGACCGGAAACGGTGAACTGTGG
Organism: Mauremys reevesii; assembly: GCF_016161935.1. NCBI lineage: Eukaryota > Metazoa > Chordata > Testudines > Geoemydidae > Mauremys > Mauremys reevesii. The sequence continues at coordinate 167,954,917 of NC_052624.1, read as the reverse complement.
CCATTGGGAGCTACAGGGAGCCGTGCCTACGGATGATCAACCTCAGCAAAATGTCTCGCGGCCCGCAATCAGATTATCCTGATGGGCCACAGGTTGCCCTCCACTGGACTATTGGCTTAGTTGCCTCAGCTGATCTCTACTGCAGTGGTACATTTGTAGGCCATAGGCAGTCTGTCATGTAACCAGGACTCAAGCCATATAACACTTCATTGATCAAAATCAAAAGCCTGAATTGCACTTGGAAATGAATAGGAACCCTGTAAAGTATAAATGTCATTTACACTACCAGGGACAGATCTTCAACTGGTATTTATTGTCAGGAGCTATGATATTTTATGCTAGCTAAGGATCTGATCTCTTCCCTGAATGGTGTAAAGGGTCATTAGTGTAACTGAGAATCAGTACTAGTGAGCCCATCATTTTCAAACTATCATTTGACCTGTCCCATTTCTTTATTGTCCCAAATATACTACTCTGTAGTAACAAATAGTAATACTATTTTACATTTTATAAGAGAGAACTAATTTGCTCACCGTTTAAATTCATTTGCTTCTAGAATGCAAGGTGGTAATCCTTTAGCCGTACACAGCATCACTAAACAGCAGTTTAGGACAGGACATGAAAATTATTGTGTTCATTTGAAACTTCAGGTGGCAGGCAGAATGTAAATAAATGACCCACCCTGGAATTCCATCAGAATGCTATAATAATTGATCGTTGGCTTCAGAGCAGCTTCAGTAGAGGATTCTACCATTCTGTTTTAAACTAGGGTATCAAATCCTGGACCCACTGAAGTTAGTGGCAAAACTCCTATTGATTTCAGTGAGTCCAGGATTTCACCCTAGGATTCTAAGACTGCTGGTAGCTATGGTTAAACAGGGAGTCCTAAAAGCGTCCTGAATTGTTTAACTGTGGAACATAGCAATGCTGTACAGAAGTGGCAGACAACATTGGAGGTTCTAAAATTTTGGCCTAAGCCTGCATGTTCAGTGAGTCACTTACATCAGCTATCAGACAGATGCATTCAACAGTGACCATTGGCATGAAAGTTGGGAGGTTTTTGTTGTTTTAGAATTTTTGTGGTTCCACTGTGTCTCTTATTTAGTTTAAGGATTCCACCAGTAAAACCACGTTTCATCCTCAGCTAATAATCAGCTGATGAAATTATTTGGTGCTTTATTGTAGTGAGTCAGAAGCTCATGACTGCTCTTCACTCGGGTTTTCATTATGCCTCTTGCAAACAATGGGAGAACCTGTCAAGTCCTCCCTTTTTACCTTTTTCTAATCTTCCAAGGATGATTGCTTCCACTGAGAGAAATGTATCTTTTTCAGGAGCTATTTTAATCACAATTCATTTCTTTGTTTTCCAACAAAAACACCCCTCAGAACACTGGTTGGAGTACAGGATAACAAATTCGACACAATGTTGACCTTTGCAACCAGCTTATTGGACAAGTAAAGACTGCAACGTTGGCTTACTGCTATGTTGTATACATGGGATGGGCTCATGGTTGAGCTGGAGAAAATTTGTTCTTTATTTTATTTTATCTATATTTCCTCATACAGACTATATGTTTATCCTGTGCTCAAACGAGTCTATTAATTTTAATAAGTGTCCTAGAGATAAAACTGACAATGGGAGGCAGACTCTTTGGTTTGCAGCCTCTAATAGCTAGAATGCAATAAACAAACACCAGTTATCACTATTAAGAATAGACCGGAGGTTCCTTTCTAAGTAACTCCCTTGTGATCAGATTCACCAACCAGTTCAGTATTTGTTTTTTAACAACATGCCTTGCGTTCAGTGTCCTGTCTTGGAGATGAACCCCCTGCTGTTTTTTTTTTTTTTTGCTGCCAGTGCCATTAGTCAAGACTCAAGTTATCTTTAGTGTTGTCCCAAAATAATACTATGCTATTCCTGAGGGCTAGTAACATTATATGCTATTACATGCAAGCCCTAGGTGTGAAAATAACAGGTGGCCATTGTGAAGCAGAAGTCAAGAATTTATTTAATTCTCTTTATCAAAAAAAGAAGTAAAACACATGCTACAGTCCAAGCCCTTGCACTATTCTGGTGGCACACAAGGGCTGGAAAGCAGCCAGCAGAGTTGGCATAGCTGGCTCCGATGTCTCTTTCCCTGAAGCAGTGTTTGGTATAAGGGGTGTGTCAGTGGCATGGCGAGGATATATAAAGCTCTTGCAGTCCATAGCTGGCGGATGCCTCTTGCGAACTGTTACCATTCAGAATAATTTAGAGCAGTCCACAAGCTTCTAAAGCAGGGGTGGGCAAACTACGGCCTGGGGGCCGCATCTGGCCCTTCAGACATTTTAATTTGGCCCTCGAGCTCCCGACGGGAAGCGGGGTCCAGGGCTTGCCCTGCTCTGCATGTGTCGTGGCTCTGTGCGGCTCCCAGAAGCAGCGGCATGTCCTCCCTCCAGCTCCTATGCGTAGGGGCAGCCAGGGGGCTCCACATGCTGCCCCTACCCCAAGCGCCACTCCCGCAGCTCCCATTAGCCGGGAACTGTGAGCATTCATGGCCTGCCATACAATTTCCATACCCAGATGTGGCCCTCAGGCCAAAAAGTTTGCCCACCCCTGTTCTAAAGTATGGTGGAGCTGGCATAGAATCAGTCCCAGGACCAGGGAGCTGCAACAGGCTCCTTTGTGGCTTCCCCCTCCTTGGGTGCACCTGAGAGTCTCTAGCACATGGACTTGATAATATGAGGTTTTAGCATTTAATTTTTTTTAACATTGAAATCCATGATCCAAATTGATTATCTATATATCTCTATGCCCAAATGAATTGTGACTACCTTTTGACTTTGTCTTTGAATTGCTAAGATTTCTTTTTTGTCATTATGGTGTTATTGTCAACTATGTTGTTAGGGATTCAAGCTGAGCTTTTTGTAATTATGAGAATTTTATAACTCTTGCCTATTTGACTTTTTGTTATAGATAGCTTACTGTAACTTTATTAAAGGGTGACTAAAATATAATATAAAAATGCATGAATTTACATATCCTGTAACATTTGAAATACTTTCGTGTGTGTGTCCACACACACGCACTGGACCCTCGCTAGAACACGGGATTTGGGATCCATGCGTGGTACCGTGTTAATGCAAGGACCGCATTAAAATGAATTGCAATTAAAGTAATTAAATTTGGGGTCCATGGCCACGACTGCATTGTATGCGAATTCGCACTATATAGACACGTCTTCTAGTGAGAGTCCTGTGTATATAGGTTACAGTATATGAATCCTAATTATTTTATTCCCATTGGCAAAGGTTTCAAACCTTTTAACACTTATCAGAAATGCTTTTAAAGTAACTATTTTTTAAAGAAAAAAAAATTGACCTTTAGTTATTCAGACACGTGTAGCCTTAAAATTACAAACAGATTAATCTTACTTTAAAAATGTAAGAATTGTTTTCTTAAATAAACACAACAAATAAGAAAACTCAACCTGTCATGGCCTGAGTTCAGCGTTCTGTGTTTCTCCTAGGAGAATTGCTGACACCAGATTACCCGTACAGCAGAGCAGGAAGCTGCATTCCTTATGCTTTCAAGTGTTTAGTGATGTCAAGTCCTTGCAGAGGAAACATAATACCTGGTGGATAAACGAACCGGAAATATTTTTCAAACTTTGTGTTTCAAAATGTATTGACAGTATATGTAACTTTAAATTCAACCCCTGAATTTTGTTAGGCCCCAATCCTGCAAACACACATACTTACCTTTATGCACACAACTAGACCCTTTGAAGTCAATGACTTCTGTGAGAACAGGATCAGGCAGTTGAACCAGAAAGTGAAACTGTCTAGAAACAAAAATTCAGCGGAGTATTGTTTTTTTCATTTTTCCAAACTGAGCATGAGGCAAAACATAAACGACTAATAATATTGGCTAGTATAGGTATTCGTATTGTATTGGCATTAAGGCCTGATGCAAAGCCCTTTGAAATCAATGGAAGGACTCTCACAGAGTCAATGGGCTTTGCATCAGACCCATAGTAACACAGGCAAGGACACTTGCTTTGACCAAAAAAAAAAAAAAAAGTGGAAAATTCTCCAGTTTTACCTCCTACTTGTTTCTATTATCAAACAGTCACTAGTCTTATTTTAGACATGACCTTAGTGTTCTTTCCACAGTACACAGGCTGAATGACATGTTATTCAACTTCTTCTACAATATTATGATGTATCTGTTTTTATATTTAGCTGTAACTTTTACTCTCTATATAAACAAGCCCACCTAGTGCAACCACGACCTATCCAAGGAAAAGTATTTCCATTCCCCTTGGTTTAATTTGGACAAATTTGGCACAGAATACTGTAGTATTTCCATAATAACATTTGAAACAGGATGCCTGCTTTGTTGACATGTGGGTCTAAAAGTGAGTTTTACCATGTGCCAGGAAATTGCATTCTTAAGGAAAATCTAGACATAAATTTTGAACAATCAGCACTTGAATTTTGAAAAGTCTGGCAGTAAGCTGTTATATGCCTTGTGGGTTTTCAGTTTACTAGTCTTTTACTTGATATAAGAAATACCCTTTCTGCATTCTGATCCTCTGGTCCAACTCAACTGAGCTCACTAAAGGACTCAAGAGAGGAGTGGGAGTAAAGGTGGCTGTATGCCACATTTATGTTCCCCTGTTACTTAATGTACCTGGAGATTGGTTTGGGCCCAGCTTAAATTAGAGCAGCCTCTGGGTTGCTTAAAATTATACCAGCTGGTACTAGTTCTATAAAGGCTGTTACACTAGTCATGGACCACGACCCTCTTACGTTAGATGCTGTATAAACAGAACAAATACATGGTCCCAGATCTGTGAGGTAATGAGTGTCTCACCTTGTGAGGTCCCTGAGCACTTTCATTTCCTGGGATCTGAGTACAATCAGCGCCTCACAGAAGGCACTCAGCATCGGGTCTGTAGACACTGATGTGTATTTAACTAGGAAGGTTAGGTGACTAGTGCTATGTACAAATTTTTATTGAAATTTGTATTTGCCTAACTATGGCCCCAACAGTATAACTTGCTGCACTTCATGAGGAGTTTTCACCGATCCTTTTCAAAGCATGTCGAACCTCATAGACAGCAAAAAGAGGGCATTTAGTGAAAGATTTCACCCAAACCAGTCTGATTTGTATTGCTAGAGGATTGTTACAAAACTGGCAAAATTCACCAATCTCTTCGCAAAACTCACAGGAATTTTTGATGAGTTCAATAATGTAACCAGCCAGTTTAATCAGTGATAGGCTGAGCGGGATTTTTTGAGAGGTGGGGTAAGAATAATACGGTGTTACACAACCATTGAACTCAAAGCAAAACTAAGGGATATGAAACCATGCAAACTTAATCTTTCAGGAGAGTTTTTTATCAAAACTTGTGCCAATAAAAACCATACAGCTCTATAAATAGTTATATTTAATTTGTGTGTGTGTTTGTGTGCATGCATACGTACATGCATGGGGTCATGATGATTATGAAAAAAAAATACAGTTCTTAGCATTTTAAAGACTTTTTTTCCTAGAGACAGTACATTTAGGTTCTCTCCTTAAGGCCAAAGATATGTACTCCGTCACGAGGAAGCTTACAGAAAAAGGAAGGGAAAGTATTATGCAGCATAGTGGGACTATAGTAACCCTTTATCAATGATACATGGCCAAACAAAGACTGTAATAGAAAACTGAAAATGTATTAGGAGCGGAAAACATGATGTGTGAAGTGTTTCCTTTTCCCTCTACATGTTTATGACAACCAGACAAACAAGAGATTTTCATGGAGTGTAACTTTAACCTTTTACATTTTACAATAGGATGGTACTGAAGTACTGGGTAACATGCACATTATGTGTAGTAGCTTGTGGGATAGCAGTTAGGGGGCTAACCATTCTTACTAGTTCTGCTCCTGTAATACCTCCATTTATTCTGTGGTGTGTTAGAATACCATACTTGCTCACAAATTGAATGGAAAAGCAGCTGAATGCTTTGGACAGGAGGGTTCTAACATAGAACCCTCCTGCCCTATGTGGCAGCTACCGGTAATTTAGAGTATGAAATGTTTATTAGTTATATCTAAATAGTTTGTGATTTAGGGCCTGACTTTCCATTGACTTTTATGAGGTTTGGATCAGGCCTATAATGATTTTCAAATTATGAATTAACATGATCTTTATGAACAACAATCTTTTTAGCAGAATTTAGAAAACAAACAAAAGTACCTACATAATTAGTAGTTCCACTTTGTTTCAGGGCAGAGTGGAATTCAGGGTACATTCAACTCCTAAAGCCTAGGAATAAAAAATGCATTTGATCTTCCTTCCCCTATTCATTTCAGTGATTTATGATAACATTAGTACCTTAGTAAATGATGTAATGGGAATTAAATCAGGATGACAAGCACAGACCTCTAATTGTGCATGTTAATATTTGAGGTAACATGCTAGGACCAGGCATGCTACATCCATGCAATCAGTCAATGGGAGTCAAAGTCACTAGAGACTGCAGAACTTGCACTTTATAGGATGTATACTGTATATGATGTGCCACCAGTGAATAATGTGCATGATCATGTTTATAGTTTGGTTCATGATCTCTTTTTTAATGATGAAAAAAATTCCAATAACTATATACTAGGGTAAAATTCCCCCCTGAGCAGAGGTCAAGCACAAGATCAAGGCATCATTTAAATTCTCAAAATGAATAAGTGGGATATAAGCAGGGGCAGCAAGCCGCGGGGGGCGGTCTGCCGGTCGCCGTGAGGGCGACAGTCAGGCAGCCTTTGGTGGCATGCCTGCGGGAGGTCTGCCGGTCCCGCGGTTTCGGCGGCGGGTACACCAAAGGCGCGGGACCGGCAGATCTCCTGCAGGCATGCCGCCCAATCCGTGTTACCAGTGGACCTCCCGCAGGCGTGCCGCCGAAAGCTTCCTGACAGCTGTGTTTGGGGCGGCAAAATACATAGAGCCGCCCCTGGATATAAGTGAAATTTAAGCCTGGTGCTGGTCCTCTCCGTGTGTGTGTGAGCTTTACACCCCCAATCTGATGATAATCTGGATAGTCACTTAAAATGGCAGTAGTAGAAAATATTAGTTCAACAAAGTAAGAGTTAAATCTGTAGTTGCTTGTGCCATTAACATTAAATCAGGCATTCTTGATAGCCATATTATATTGATTTTATTTTTGTTTGAAATCATCTTGACCCCATGTTCTTAAATGGATCTGCCATTTTCTGCAACTAAAGCAGTTGCTGTGTTAGTTTTAGTTCTTCGCTAGTCTCTTATTTTTTAACAAGAGAGTTATATGAGAAATTAATATTGTCTAACACAGACCTGTGTGTGGGTCATCAGATATATATATAGCCCCTAATTGAAATTCATAGGAAAAATACAACCAAAAATTGTGTTGTAGAAGGGACATAGAATTGAGTTAACTCTATCCAAAGTGTGAGCCATACTTTGCCTGAAAAGCACAATTTAGTCCACAGCTTTTGTTAAGGAGTGATGTTGGGGTATGACAAGTTGTGCTGGCTTGTGCAAAGAGGCTTGTTAGTTTTGGCTTCTCTTTAGATGCTCTCATAGACAACAGCACTAGACTTGCATGGTCCTTGTGTTTCCTGAGCATAAGGACTGTGGTTGGGGCCCAGGCTTTACTCAGGGGTATGAGGGAGGAAGACTTCTTGTACTCTGTCTTCTTCACCTCATAAGCATGTAGAGCCAGCCACACTCAAGTTGCTTTTTCCCACTCTGTACATTTTAGTCACTTTGTAAGCGGCAGCAGTAAAAACTGAGGTTATGTACCTGGATCTCTCATCCTTTAACTGGCCTAAAAAAGGAGAGAAGCCCTACTCCTGTGAGAGCTAATGGTAATTATGCCCTAAAGTTCAAGCGGTAGAGACGAGTGGCTTTTTTGGTGTAAAAAATTGTGAGTTCTATTCCCCACGCGATATGCAAGCCGTTGGTTAAAGACCATACTGTATGTGTATACATATATATGACCAACAATTATTTCAATTTAAACAGGTTTTCCTGTTATAGGTTAGATTCAGTGAAAATCTATTGCCATAGATTTTGTACTTTTGTCGATATAAGCAGTGCTATGCTGAGAAAAAGCAGACATATTTTCTTTTTTTCCCATGCCAACTGTAATTGACCATTTAAAGGCACTGTACATTAGTAATTCATTTCAACAGGAAAAGGTTGTTAGTCCTGCATAAATATTTGAAATTGCAAAACTCAGGTGTTTTATTTTTCTGTCACATGACTTTTTAGAAAAGAAGAGTATCTCGTATTTTATTATGGCTATAATCCAGATCCTGTTTTCAGTCAGAAGAAATACTAGTTAGATATCATTTGAAGGTTGTTTTTTTGGAAATGAAATGCAAAACTAGTGGGAAAGCAGTTTGGTTTTTACTTTAGATGTGTGTGAGAATCTGTTTAAAGAGACACTATCAACTTAAAATTATCACAAGTAATCTGAACCAGTGATTCTCAACCAGGGATATGTGTACCCCTAAAGGTACTCAGATCTTCCAGGGGGTACACAACTCATCTAGATGAGTATTTCTCAACCTGGGGATGGGCTTAGGGGGCTGGGGTTGCAAGTGCAGGCCGGCATTACGGGGTGACAAGCCGGGCAATTGCCTGGGGCCCTGCGAAGCTAAGTTACGGGCTTCAGCCCCACGCGGCGGGGCTTTGGCTTCAGACAAGGCTCATGAGTGAAAAACAGGCTCAGGTATCACACTGAAATGTAAGTACACTATTTATAGTCCAGTCGATTTATTTTATAATTATATGGTAAAAATGAGAGAGCCAACAATTTTTCAGTAATAGTGTGTTGTGGCACTTTTTTGTATTTTTATGTCTGATTATGTAAGTTTTTAAGTGAAGTGAAACGGGGTACGCAAGACCAATCACATTCTTGAAGGGGGTACAGTAGTCTGGAAAGGTTGAGAACCACTGGTCTAAAATGTTTCAATTATGGATGTCATAAGTAACACCTAAAACTATTATAATGGAAAAAGATAAGAAAAATATTATTTTTCTCTTTTTGCCCCACTTTGCTTACTTTGTGTATTTGATAGTACTCTGTATAAAAATGAGAGAATTTGATTGTAAAATCACAACAGGTGTATTTTAATTTCAAAATGACTTGTTTTCATGTAGAGAATGTCCTTCTTAGAAGTCTGGGTATCTTCTCCATTCAGTCCAATCTGTCAGAGGGTGAAATTCACCATTGTGCAGAGAGTCAGCACAATGTCTACGTACATCTTAATTCCAATTTAGGCTCTCAAAATACGACTTACATAAACATGAAGCCCTACATAGGCCTCATGCTGGCCCTCTGTACAGCAGTGAATTTCTCAAGTGCTCTTTTACTATACAGACACCTTGGAATGCCAATTTTTCTCTCTTCAGGAATGTGTAAAATGTTTTTCCTTTGAATTTTAGAGTTAACAGATGAATTTAAGAAAAATGTAACAATGTAAATAAGAAATGTGATTTTTTTTTGCATTTTAACTTCATTTATTTGTGACCTCCAAAAACAAGATAGAAGTACTACATTAATTAATTAATTAATTAAAGAACTCTTTAATTCCTCCCCCCTTGGCCCAGTGTTTTCTTGCCAGTGGTTACATGTCTTGCTAGTCTTTACTTAGTCCCCATTGCAGCATCTGAGAGAGACCTCCACTCTTTTCAGCTGAATGTTGGGATGCACTATGCAGACATGAGAGACCATTCTCTGTTTTACAGGATGTTTGGTCTACATCTTAAGACAGTTGAGGTGTTAATCAAATTTTTTGTCATTGTAACTTTACAAAAATGAAAGCATGCTAACCAATATGGTTGGATGACATTTACAGAATGACAAAGGAACCTTCTTAGTGTGTCAGAAAGTGAACACAGTTAATATAAGTAGCAATTCCAAAACGACAATGTCGTTACGGATTTTTACAGCTTGTGATGGACTCTGTAACCTGTAAAAAATGTACAGCAGCCAGGGCTTTTACTTCCTACTTCTCTTCCTTTCTTTTGTGCAGTCAGATCACCACCACCATGAAAGGAAATGAATGGCCTGGGCTAGCATCTTCCTGTTAATAAATTATAATACAAATTGTGAACTGAAATCAATTGGAATTGATTTTGCACAATGAAAGATTCTAATTTTCTGCCTTACGGTTTTCTCTTGTTTCTTACTTTGCAAGTACTACTGAAAGCCTGTGTGGTGAGAAACAAGTTGTGCTTCATATTCTAGAGCAGTGGTCTCCAAACTTTTTACGCCCAAGATCACTTTTTGAATCTAAGGGCAACCCAGGATCTATCCACCCCTTCCCCAAGGCCCTGCCCTTTCCCCAAAGCCCTGCCCCACTCACTCCATACTCCCCATCACTCGCTCTCCCCCACCCTCACTCACTTTCACCGGGCTAGGGTAGGGGGATGGGGTTCGGGGCTTGGGCCGTGGGGTTCGCACTGTGGGAGGGGGCTCTGGACTGAGCCTGGGGAAGGGAGGTGGGGTGTAAGAGGGGATGAGGGGTGCAAGCTCTAGAGGGGAGTTTGGGTGCAGGAGGGGTTACAGGATGCTGGCTCTGGGAGGGAGGTCAGAGCTGGGGCTTGGGGTGGAGGAGGAGGTTTGGGTACAGAAGGGGTATGGGGTGCTGGTTCCGGGCTATGGGTTGTGGTGACAGGAGGGAGTTTGGGGTGTTGGCTCTGGGAGGGAGCCCAGATTTGGGTTCGGCATGCAGGAGGGGATATGGGGTGCTGGCTCCGGGAGGGGGCTCAGGGATGGGGGTTTGGGGTGCAGCATCCTGCCAGGCAGCACTTACTTCCAGCGGCTCTCAGTCGGCGGTGGGCGCAGCAGGGCTAAGGCAGGCTCCCTGCCTACCCTGGCCCCACACCACTCCCGGAAGAGGCCAACGCACCCCTGCGGCCCCTGGAGGGGGGAGGCATGTGGCTCAGTGCATTGCCCCTCTCTGCAAGCACCACCCCTGCAGCTCTCCTGGCCAATGGGAGCTTTGGGGGCGATGCTTGCAGGCAGGAGCAGCGCGAAGAGGGAGACCCCTGCCCCCCGCTGCAGGGCCATGCTGACCGCTTTCGGAAGTGGCGTGGGGCTGGGACAGGGAGTCTGCCTTAGCGGCAGCCACGCTGCACCACTGGAGATTGCGATTGACTGGTTGGTGACCACTGTTCTAGAGAGACTCCTATTAATGTTCTAGGTTTGTAGGGAAGTGCAGTTTATTTGTGTGTATTTAGCATATCTATTACACTTACAGGATGACAGAGCTGTGTGTGTGTTTCACTATCTTTGTGTCTGTCTCCAAATGCTATCCTCAAATGAATGGAATGTTATTGTCAAATGTATCCAATTGCGTGGATGCAGCCTACAGAGCATTTAAGAACGAAAGAAGAGAAGGGTGGAGGAGACACAAAGAAGAGGAAAGAGAACCAGCTGATTTTCTGTGTTCAATGGACCCAGGAATATTTTAAATGGAAAGATTAGTGAATTCACTGAAATGTATCAGGAGGCCCTTGGTTATGAAAACATTTAATTTGATTGTTTGAGGTTATTCTATTCACCTGTGTAATATGAGTTGGATTCAGATTTATGGCTGGATTTAAGCTGCAAGTGTATTGGGAAGTGTACAGTGATATGCCCCCAAAGCTTGATTTGGATGGCCAATCCACACGCAAGAGAGAACCTGCCAATAGAGGCTTCAGGAGTTTTGACCTGATAGTCACTCCACTTTTTTTTTATAAAAAAGGAGCAGGATACTGACATTTTGGCAAGTGACAGTTGCCTGCATGTATGTAAATAGATAGCCGATAGATATGGTACCAGTAGATGGTGCTGAAGAATATGAAGCACAATTCTTGGGTTTTGGCGCTCATAACATCAGTGGAGTAGGCCATGGGACCTGAAGTTATGCAGTCTTGGAGCAACAAGAATATCACAACTGCAGTGGTCACCGTTATAATTCTGACATTTTCTGTTTGTTTGTTTTAAAGTAATTAGTGTTATTACCATAATATACACAGTACTAAGCATACACTGAAACCTCTTGCTCTGAAATTCTCATTACTTACACAATAAATAGAAATATTGTAATGGCTGCCAGCATAGGCGCCAACTGCTACTTGTAGTCAGAGAAATATCAGTGTCTGTTACCTGCTACTTGCTATGGGGACTAGCTTCCTCATGCTCTTCTATACGTAAAAAAAGTACTTATTTTGTTTTAGTGACTTTGCAGTTGTTATGCGCACGATCCAACTTCCATAAGACTCCCAATGACTTCAGTGCATTTTGGATCAGGTCCTAAGCCACCGTGTCCTGCTTGCTGTGCTCTTGCAAGTATTCCAGTGTACCAGGTTTCATAAGTGTTCATTACGTCACTGACAAAGTTAATTGCCATTTGAAGAAGAAAAGCTTCTACACATATAGAAAATGGTGTAACTTGAAATTGTTTCTTTAAAATAGATCCAGTGTGTTAGTAAAATACACATTTAGCAGTAAGATATCCATCCATATTTAGTTGTATGTGTTATAGGCCACAGAGAAAGGGTGATTATGTTCTTTCTATTTGTGTATTTACTACATACCTGCTAGCATAAATAGGGATATTTGGGAGTAAAGCAGGTACATAATTGACTCCATTGAACTAGCAGAGATCTTTGAAGGGACAAAGTAGAAAAACAGTGACTATTATGCTAAAATATAGGAACTGTTCTTCCTAAATTGGAATATTTGGCATATATTCTTGATATATTATATTCAGTCTACCTCTAGAATTAAATTTTCAGAACATGGCCTCCATTCATGGTCAAGCACATAGTCACTTGTAGATACAAACAGAATTTTACATGCAACGTCCCTCTCCCCTCATTTTCATTTGGGTTACACACAAACATAGCATTTTTTGCATGTAAAATGCTGCTATTTGTGTGCAGAGTGGCAGTGTACAAAAATCACATGTGCAAGTGATTTTTTTTGTTGTGTGCAGGTGGAGGCTGGATTGAAATTCCTTTGAAAATTTGGGACCAAATTCTGTGTTGGCAGAACTCCAGCAGTGGCATTCTGCCAGCAGAGAATTTATTCTTTGGTCCTTAAGGTACTTCTAGTAGATGTTCTACTTCTGATTTATTAGTAGCTTTTGATACAATTGACAGGATATTTATTTAACATCTGTCCTCCACATTTGGTATCTAAGGGTTTGCGCTCACATGGCTGACTTATACCTCACTAGTCAATTGTTTCAAGTTTTTGGCGATAAGAATTTCTTTGTTCTTCCAATTAGCACAGTGATGTTCTGCAGGACTTGGGAGTTGGGCCAAGTGCAGTTTTATTTACATTGACTGCCAGTTGGTGCTTTGATTACATTTTTCTGAAGACTGTCTACACATTTCATGATATTTAGCCACTGTCTATGACTGGACTCTTAGAATATTTTTTCTGAAAAGTGAACTAGAAATACATTTTTTAAACTAAATAAATATAGAAAGGTGTTTTGATGGCACCAATCATCAACAATATATATATATATATATATATAGATAGATAGATAGATAGATATAGCTAGATTTTTAAAATAATTCAGGTTTTAAGCAACATATTTGAAAGTTGTTTCTTGCTTTATTTGCCTGCCAGTACATGAATAGAGAGACTCAGATTTCTCAGGGGAATGAAATGGTTGCTAATGTATAGCTGTGACTTGTTAGGGTCAGCCACTTCCCAGTTTGGGCCACTAAATTTGGCCCAGCAGAGGCCTGTATTTCCCCTAGTAAGAGTTACTAAAATCACCAACACCTAAATCAGTGTAAGACATGGGCAGCTACTGGCATTGTTTGGATGTTAAAGACCCCATCAGCACTTGCAAGAGAAATTCAGTTCCCTGACTCAAGTATTAGCAATTTAAAAGGTTTTCAGTCCACCTTAAAACATGGACTAAACTGATATTTTTATTTGATTCTTTCTTTTCTTGTTTTAGGTGCTCCCCCCCCCTACAGTTTATCAGCATGATTTCTATTTCAGTAGTAAGAAACTCAGAGAAACTTTTTAAATAAGATTTATTATTTCCTTCTTATGGGCCAGATTCTGATACCTTTATTCATGCCAAGTGGTACCTTATTCTGCAGCTAGTGATGATCTTGATAGTCACCTCGATTTTGAGGAAGATGTTGACAATCATATTTTGTACTGATAGGTCTTCACATGACTCCATACACCAATTCAGGAAGAACAACATTTACTGCACTGGCCACAGAACCATGTGCCTAGTTGCACTGATTGAACTGCGTGTTGTTTCCATGCCTGGCTCTGTGTCTCTAGTTGCTCAGCGCAATTCTTCTCCAAGTCATGGGCACCTACCCTTATGGTATGGTGCCATGCATTACTATCAATTGCCAGTTGCTCAAATTCGAGTCAGAAATGTTCATTCTGTGCAGATTTTTGTTTCAAGGTATCTTTGAAGCATTTCATCTGCCCTGCATGTTTATGATTGCTGGAGCTTACTTTGGAATATCAGACTTGTTTTGATAAACAGATATCAGGCATATGAATTACATAGCCAGACTATGTCAATTAGTCAAATGATCAAATGAGCCTCGATGCTGACCGAATCGGCTTTCGCCAAGACTTCTGTACTGGAAGATCATTCCAGCCATTTGATACCCTATTTGTCGCAAATAGAAACTGTCAAGCTTTTTAATGCGCTGTTGATAACAGGACCATGTTTCACACTCGTAGAGCAATGTTGTGAGGACGACTATCTGCAGGCAAATATCAAAGTCTGTAATGTAGAATCCATGTTGCTTCCAGATTCAGTGATGGAGGAGACCACATTCGGTGCTGGCTTTCTTAATTTATGCATCCACTTCATAGTTGATTATTGTTTCATTGTTCAACATGGTAAGGTTGTTGAGGAGCTGTCTGATACATAACCTTGTTTTCATTTTGCTGATGGTGTGGCCAAAGTTACGAGCCACTGTAGCAAAGCTGTTTGTGAGATCTCATAATGCCACGTCAGAGCGCACCATCAAGGCACAGTCATTTGGTCCTCTTCAGCAAGTTTCATCTCACTCCAGCACCACAATGTCAATATGATATCGTTCAAGCTCTTGCGCAACCAGAGCAGTCCACCTGGCAGGATGATCAGTTTGGTTTGGATGATCAAGGATTGTAAGAACATTACATGTTACAACACAGAGATCAAAAGAAACTTTTCAAGGCTTGTTTGAATTTTGACCACATGAGGGGATGGCCACCATAAGCTGGTCAGGGCTTCTTGGGATGAGTAATTTTTAGGGCACCTTTTATAGCCCCCTCCTTGGATTGTGGTCGGCTGTACTGTTCCTGACTATAGCAGCATAGTTGATCAAGGTGCAGGACAACCAGAGTCTTGACCTGCCGGCTCAGGTTCACAACTATGACTCCCAGCAGTGTCCATTGCCTGTCACTTTCACCATTTCCCCCAATGCCGTGGGGCTTATTGAAGGTTGCATGAGAATTAGCTAAAAGTATACAAGCAGTTGCACACCGACTTGCACGCGCTTTCGGTCAATGAGACCATTTCCAGCAGCAAGGTGAACTGAGACAACTGAAAGACTTGCTGGCTCCAGGTTTATTTTTGGAGTGACCTTCTCGTAGATTAGTTGCCCAGACTAATGAGCCTGGTCTGCCTGGCCAGAGCCCTGTTAGCCAGGGTGTTTCAGAGTAAGTAGTATCACTGGAGTTGATTGGGCTATTTGAAGAATAACTCTTCAGCATGAGTAAAAGTATCTGAATCTAGCCCTATAGTTCCAAAAGAGTTTTTTATCTGTCTACAGCAAATGCTCTAGATAATTCACAGTGTGATTATTGTACTGGCCTTCTCAGTAGGCTTATTGCGTCTTTTCTCTTTGATTTGTAAACTATTCAGATTAGGTTACTTGCCTGTTTATTGTTGGCTCTATCACTTGACTTTTCATTCAGGAGTTTACACTGGATACCTTTGGTGACTTATACTGATGAGGTGAGTTGACCACAGGAATGGGAACCCTGCAATCCTGTCCCAACGCTGACTCACTGTTTGACCTTAAGCAACTTACTTACCTTTTCCCCCCTCAGTTTCTTCTTCTGGTCAAAGGGATTAATAGTTACCTCCCTCCCTCACCTGCATGTTGCAGTGATTGATTAATTAGTGTTTGGAAAGCTCTTTGAAATGTTAAAAATGAAAAGTATGAGGGATTATTATCCCCAAGTAAAATTTTCAAAAGCACCTTAGAGTCTCATTTTCAAAAGTGATTTTAGGTGTCTAAGTCTCACTGACTTTCAATGCATGAGGCTCCTGATAGCCTAAGTCACTTTTGAAAATGGGACACTCAGGTGCATTTGAAAATTTTATCCATGGATGATAATACTTGTCATGTTCAGTATTTCAAACACTAATTGATCATTGTAGCATCTATGTGAGGCAGGAAGGTGGTAACTGTTACTGTACAGAAGAGAAAACTGAGGAACTGACAAACAGACAAAACACTTCAAAATTTCAACTCAGAATGTTTCATTTCAGTCTAAAATGCTAAAACAAAATGTTTTGCCATTTCCAAATTCAAAGTTTTCAAAATGTTTTGTTCTCTAATAATAATTCAACTTTTTGTCCCAATTCAAGACAAAAACAGATGTTGACATATCAGAATTTAGAATCAATGTTTGTTTGGCATGAATCATAGTGTTTTCCCCTCAAATTTCCAGCATGTAACCTGAGGATAAGTACTGAATATTATGGGGATTTTCAGCTCAATCTGGTACTTAGTATACAAATTAAAATTAATTTAAAATTAGACCTTTTAAGGAAAAACATTTGCTTTGTGTATTACCTGTTTTCTGATCCTTCGAATGGCTGTTTTGTTATCCTTCATGCTCTCCACAGAGTTAAAATTCATTGTAAGCGAGTGATTGACATACATTTGAATAAATTGTGAAGGCACAAAACTTGACCTGGCTCTTTCCTTTCTTACCTCCAAATTTATGTTATATTGGGTCGCATTATATCGGGGTAGAGGTGTAAGTAGTAATTTCTCCCGGAGTTTGGTTCAACAGTATGGAATAAACCCAATTCAATTGAAATGAATGAATTTTGATCAAATTAATTATGCAGAATGTACACGGAGATCTATTTGAATGTTGGAATAATAGAAAATGTATACTGTTAGGACCAGATTCACTACTGGTATATAGAGAGTGCCTAGTGCAATAGCACACCAATCACTACTAGGATTTCTAGGCACTTCTGTAGTGCAAATAATAATAATAATGGATTTTTTACTTAAGTGGAGTTATTGCTTCTTTTACTGGTCATGAATTTGGCCTTTGTGTTTTGCCTGAAATTTAGAATGAAGCCAAAGGTGATCAATGTGCTGTTTAACATCAAGGTGACAAAATAGCTGGAGACAGCAGGGCACCTTTTCAGGGACCTCTCTTTTTTTTTTTTTTTTTTTTTGCTTGTGATTTTTAGAACTCTGAGATGTCGTTTATTTTGACACCTGGAGTTTTTCAGGCCATGTTTGTGTGGTTTGTGGGAAAGCATTAAAATGTGTTAAAAGTATAAGAGTGTGGTGTCTGAAGTTTTATTAGGAAGCTGTAGTTTATTATAAGTTATCCCAAGATTGTAAATAATATGTGAATTTAGAAATTCTGACCATAAAATTTTGGTGCATTTTTAGAAGCTTCACTGAGCTCAAAATGGAATTTAAAATTAGCATTTAATTTGCAGTTTACAGGAATGCTGTTGAGTCCACTAGGCCTGAATTTAGAAGTCCCAGAAACAAAAACATAAAACCTTAATTTCTACAAGAATATTTAGCTAACAGTTTCAGCAGTAATACTTGATGTCTACAGCAAAATAACAGAGCCACTAAATGTTATTAAATCATAGCAATTGTGGCTGATTTAAATCCCAACCCATGTGGAGGCGCCTCCTGATTCTGACAGAACTCTGCAGGGGTCACAAGGGTTCACATTAACGGCTCCCAGTGCAGCTGGGCCTTTAGCACACATCAAGGTTTATTTTTCTATATAAATGGCCAAAAAGTCAGTATGATTCTTGCCTTTTAAAAATTATGTAGATGCTCAATAAAGATGAGACAATAAAAACAATGTGAGTGAGTGGACTTTTAGGCCCATACTTTTCCAATAAATAAATAATGTAAAGTGGCCTGAATAGTTTTTTCGCACTGATTGACTTATGAAATGGTGTAACTACTACCAAATTCAGTTTAATAAAACCCAGTGTACTCAAGCTTGTACAAGTTTACCAGTTTAAAACCTCACCTTTTCACCCAGTTCTTCCTACGTTCCCCTCATTTGTGTAAATACTCTAACTCACATTATTATTACTTATTATTTACGGTGCTCTAGTGCAGTGGTTTTCAAACCGTGGGTCATGACCCAGAACTGGGTCGCAGAATGGAAGGGACTGGGTCACAGCAGCTCTGGTTAGCACCGTCACCTGTGCACCTCCACCCAGGGTCTGGACCTGATGCTGGCCACTTCCGAGGCACAGCGCAGTCTGTGGTGCCAGGACAGGCGGGAAGCCTGCCTCTGCACCCTGGCTGCACCGCTGACCAGGAGCTGCTGGAAGTAAGCCCGCACCCTAACCCCCTGCCCCAGCCCTTAGCCCCCATCCCAATCCAGAGCCCCTTCCTGCACCCCAAACAGCTCATCCCCGGCCCCACCCTGAGCCTGCACCACCAGCCTAGAGCTCTGACCCCCCTCCCTCACCCCAACCTCCTTCCTTAGTCCAGAGCCCTCTCCCACGCCCTTGGGACGGAGGTGGAGGGTAATAGGAGCCTATATAAGAAAAAGACCCAAAAATCGAAACTGTCCCTATAAAATCGGGACATCTGATCACCCTAGCCCCGCTTTGCCCCCAGCCCAGTTCCGCCCCCAGCTGCAGCTCCCCTCCGACCCCTGCTCCCGCAACAGCTCCATTCTGCCCCCTGCTCTGCCCCCAGCCCAGTGCTGCCCTTATTTCCTCTCCACCCCCAGGCCAGCTCCTCCTCTAGCCCCAGCTCCTGCCTCATCCTCAGTTCTGCCCCCAGCTCCACCGACAGCCCAAGCTCCTCTGCTGAGCCAACTGTGCAGTAATGGATTACTGGAAAGGGGGTGTGTAATAGGAAAAGCTTTTGTGTACCACTGCTCTAGTGCATACAGGCCCCGGTCAAGATTGGTAGCCTATTGTGTGAAGTACCGTATAAACATACAGGTAGAGACAGTCCCTGCCCTGAAGAGCTTAAGGTTGGGTCTATACTAGAATTTTTTGGTGGTATAGTAGTATCACTCAGGGGCATGTTTTTCTTTTTTTTATACTGGCAAAACTCTTAGTGTAGAGGCTGTTATACTGGGGAAAAATGCTTTTGCGGATATAGCTTATTTCACATGGGAAACTGGTAGTATAAGCTATATCAGCAAAAGCACATAACCTGCGTCTATGCTAGGAAGCTTTGCTGGTATAGCTCTGCTAGCAAACTTTTTCTAGTGTAGAGATGGCCTCAGCCTGGGCTATTAAAAATACAAGATATGTTACAGATTAGAGGGCATACAGCTGAATAGTAGCATTGGTGTACCAGGACCCAGCACAGAGGTTTATTGTTAAGATAGAGAGGGAACTTAGAGTTCTAGTCTCAAAAGCCTGCAATGGGTACTAAAAGGAGGGACTGGGAATGATTATGTGAAAAGGTGGGTCAGTATTCAGATATTAGTTGAGGCCTCTAGGTGTTATCTCAATCCAATAATTAGAATTTAAATTTTCTCCATAACATTATATTTAGCAGACTGGTAAAGGATTGTTTTATGATACAACCAACTTCTCCTGCCCATTCCCTGCTTTCCCCTGAAAAATGAGTCAACAGAAGTGGTAGGAGTTGTTTTGTAATTAGGTCCCTAGCTGCTTACTGGACTGATTAAGTTGTGTTTTGTAATAATATGAAGTTATTTTGTTAGCAGACTTTACTTTCCAAGTCTTTTCCCCCTTCCAGCACCCCAAGGTACAGCTTTACTGGATCAGTTACCATCTGCTCCAGTGTTTGCATTTAGCCTGCAGGGCCTGTGATCTCAGAAATATTTCCTGTAAATGGAATCTCTCATGCCAGGCCTGTCACACAATAGATATATAATTGGATAAATCCTAAACTGGAAACTACAAACAATAATAATAATAAAAAAAAATATTGTACTGTACGTGGTCCATGAATCTCTCCAAAATGGGATGTTTGTTTACATATGAAACTTAAGTATATTTTTCTTTTTTGTTTTTTAACAATAATGGAATTAATTTAATAGCTAAATTCAGTGGTGCATTTTTTCCATTCAGCATCTAACCTAAGCAGCTTGCTGTGTTTTAGTGGAACAGTATATTATAGTGCAGAGAAATTTACCTCACAATAGGTCTCAGTTCTACTCTTGGACATCTGTTTGAACTTGTGCATCTATATACTAAGCTTGAACACACATGTCCTGCCAATGATTTTTAGAAGATACCAGACTAGATGGTGTGATGTGAGCATGATTGAGCCTGAGGCGAAAAGAATGGGAAAAATCCAGGCTGCCCTCGTACTATTCAACAAAAAACTGTTTTATTTTTTTTTTAAATTGCAAACTATATATCAATGTTTTTGGGGTTTGGTTTCTAAAAAATGAAGTGATTTTTAGTCCTTATTAAAAGTGACAGATCGATAGCCTTGGAGATTGAAGTCCTCTGTTTATTATCCTCAGAATGTATACAGCAGGGCAGTGACATTACAAACTTCTGCACATTGTCCCATTAACGGACTTCACCGATGGAACTGAGGGTAATTCAGATTTCATGCTGATTTTTAGATTCTCTGCTAAGACTGCCAGCAAAGTGCTAATTGGTTTGAACTGTGGACGTGTCCTCTTTGACCTGGACTGAGACCACTTATGCAGTGAGATGGGCACCATTTTACAAAAGAGATTATCCCAATTCCATGTTGTATACCATCCTTCTTTACTAATAGCTTTAGTATTCATCTCTGCTAAGGCTCATAGTTTTCCCAAGCAGCGTGAAACTGATCTGATTCTTGTCAGTCTTATTGATTCCCACGGAATTTTTAATGGCAGTGGGAAAATGATCCGTCTGTGACTTCAGTCTGCTGCTGCTTCAAAAAGTTATAAACCATGGCAGCAGCACTAGTGCCATGTGTTTGCAGACTCAGGAAGACAGCGCGTCATTGGTTCACATTATCAAGGCAGTGTCACAGCTGGAAACTTAAAACAATTGAAACTTAAATACTACAGAAATTCATAGTTTAGATTTAGCCTTCCTGGTTAACCAGGGAAATTTTTTCACTTTACCACAGGATGAGTGAATTATTAAGACTGTGCTCATGCTGTTATTCCAGTAGTAACCAGTTTACAAATATATTTTCTCTTTCATTTGAGTGAGTGAGAATACTGTGCACTAGTCATAATTTGAAGGCACTGTTCTGAGATGCACAACAGAGCATCACAAAAGAAATTGAATTTACCTTCAGTGAAGGAGAGTAATTGGGTTTTATACTTTAAAAAATCCCCAACCAGAAGGCTCATCTGTCTCTGACAGATAAAGGAATTGAGTTAGAATCTGAGCACCCTAACTGAAAGTAATAATAGTAATAATAAAGGGACTGCTCTGTATATTTTTCCAAACAGACTGTCATTTATGTACTATTCTAGGCTTATTTATGATAAATGTTGATCAAAGCACCAGAATAAACCATTGAATCCTTTTAAATTCCAGGATAAAAGGATTAAATTTTATCAATGTAGCTCATCCGCCTAGCTGTCTGCCTTTTTTTCTTGCATGGTTTTTTTTGGAACTTTAAAAGCCTCTTATTTTGGATTTTATGTTTAGCATGGCCAACACTGTCAAAACTGAGGATGAAATCCTGTCTTGACTGAGGTCAATAACAATTTTCCTACTGACTTCAGTGATGCCAGTATTTTACCCACAATGCCTTTTAGGCTCCTAAATCCATATTCAGTCACCTAATTAAAGTGGCCTGATTGTCAGAGGTGTTTTTCACCTGCAGCTTCCATTGAGTTCAGTCTGCACTGCAGGTCAATACTGTCCTAAACTGTCTAAAAAAACCACCTTAATACTTCGTGTAAAAACAGGGACAATACTTTCTCAGAGGTGCTGTATGAGGGTTCGTGTTTGTACCATACTTTAAAGATGTGAACTGTTATGTATTATTATGTAAGTTACAATATCATCGGAGACTTTGATTGTAGCATCTTACTAGTTTCTGTTAAAGTTTCTATGCAGTACTGATACCCTTTGAGAGCATAGTTTTTCTTCCTTACTCTGTGTGATTGTATTTTTTTTTAATGGTTGATAGATACATAATAGTTGTAGGCAACCTTGGGTTTTATATAAATATAATTCTCTTTTCATGTTAATGCACAAATAGGATATACTGTATTATTAGATTTAACATTGTGTATTAAATATAAAAACACTTTAACCCCAAAGAAAATTGAAATATAGTTTTGTTTTATCTGAAGAGGTATAATTGATTGTGTTAAGAGAATTCAGTGCAAGCTTTTGTCTCTCAGGCCTCATTACAGTAGTATCTGAGCGCCTCCTATACAAAGAATTAGCCTGACAACACCTCTGTGAGGTAAGGAAGATAACAGAAATGCTGTTATCTCCTTTTTACAGATGGAGGGCCAGATCCTCATCTCCAGCTTTGGCTACTTTGTGCTGTCTCAGCTGCACAAAGCAGCTGTAAAGCATTCCTAAAGGAGTACCTGAGCATTCCCTACGGCAGAGGGCAGTCCTCAGATGGGTTAGACTGAATCTGTGCCACTCACTTTCCTGCCCCCTTCATTACGGGTTGGAGGGGATAGGACAGAGCATACACAGTGTTATTTACAGTAGCCCCTTAAACTGCTCTATGTTACTCTGGGGGCCATTCTGCTTAGCTGCTCTAAGGGTAAACATGGTGCATTTGAGAATGTGGTGCAGAAAATGGAGATACAGAAAAATTAAGGCCCCAGTCCTTCCACATCATGCTTCACTTTAGTGGAAATCTTAGAGTAACAAAGTGACTTACCCAAGATCACATAGAAAGTAGGTGGCAGAGCCAGGAACTCAACCCACATCTTCTAAGATCTAGACCAATGCCTTAACCACAAGACTATCCTACCTTTACCCCCCCCCCAAAAAAAAAACCAACCCAAAACAAAACAAAAAAAAATCCAAAACCCCTCAACTATTTTATGTGTTTATTTCTTGTATCTTATGTGACAAATTCTGCCCTGGTTTACATCTCATATAACTGATTAAAATCAATGGAGTTACACAGGATACAAGTCATGGTACAATCTTTCTCTTTGAGTTTACTGTCAATCTATATAATTCTATTGCTAGGACTCCTCATAAAACATCTTGCTGTGTTAATTAACACATTTATCTCTATTTAAAAAGCACTTGCCTAGAGAGAGAACTGAGGACAGATTTATGCCCCTTTAATTAGTTTGCTTCAAAACAAGCTGCCCTTGACTTATTGGTTCATAAAGAGACTTGCATTCTTACTCCACATAGCCTTGGTAGTCTGTACTCCCTCATTCTAGTTAACATATCTCTGTATGTCATCAGTTTGGTCATTTCAGTGTCTGCTTTGACTAATAATATGGATTAGCAGTGCAGGATCTGTTGACCACAAATGAGCAATCAAAAGTTGTGGACTAATACTTGTAGTTGGATATACCCAAGTATGAATTTCCAACTCTGAAATATACAGTGTTTGCTGTTCTCTCATTTTACCCCCAGCTACTTAATACATTTGACGTGGTTTCTAGTCAGTTATATTTGTAATTTATATATGCATGTGTGATTACTGGTACAGAAAGCTTGGAAAGTACCTATTGCTAGTACTTCACATGGTTACTAAACAACAATGTAATTGCTGAAACTCCAGTAATAAGGGACTACATGGTGAGTCGAGCTACATGCCTGCACAAGGGAGTGAGAACTAGGTTCTGGGCACACAGGAGTAAGTGGGGGCTGCTACCCATCTCCCCAGAATAAGGATATGGGGAGCAGGCAGGGCATGGAATGGGCAAAGACTCTGCATTCCTCGTGCTTGCCAGTATATCTGAAATAGCAAGCGGGGAGTTGTAATTTGCTGTTAGAATAGGCCAGTAGCAAAACGACTGCCCTTTATTACTCCACCTCAGTGGAGCAAAGGGAAGTAGGAAAGGAGTTGTGTCTCAGCCAGCATAATGCTTTCTGGTGCTACTGCTAGTGGGTGCAGTATATGCACCACCTATTGCTCAAGGCACAGTCCAGCCTTAATTGAATCTGAATTTGGAGCCACATCCTGTTCCCATTGAAGTGAGTGGGTGTTTTGTCACTGGCTTTGTTGGGAGCAGGATTGAGCCTCTAAGCTGTGGAAATATTGTAAATTTTATGGTTTTACTTACTATAAATTAGCCTCTGTAATAAGTGAAAAGTCCAGAAATAAAGGGATATAAATACTTGCAATTGTGAGCAGTATCAATTTCAAGAGACATTTAAGTGAGGGTTTTAGCCTTCAGATTAACATTACCACTTATCTCATCCTACTGGTTATTTTCACTGCCCTTCTAATCTGGAGATAAAAATTCCTAAATGGTTTTTTCTGTGTTTTATTTCTTTTTCCATGATAATCAGTTCTATTCTGACTGAAAATGAAGCCAATTATCAAGAACAATAAATAAAAAGAATTGCATATTGCTTTCTTCCCAGTGGAAGAAAAAGGAATATGTTGATACAGAACAAAGTTGGTTGCCAAGTATGAAGTACCAAAGGCAATGAGGAAGAACACAGGCCCCATCCTAACTGAGAAGCTCTAAGCACAATGAAAATACACCGTACTGATGTCAGACATTAAAATATTCATAATTGCACAAAAATAATTGCAATGGATTGAAAATGTTTACAGAATATGCCAATCCTGTGAGTTAAAGAGGAATGGAAGCAAGAAAAGCATTTTGTGCTCAATCGTCAGTGGAAGTTTTGTAATTAATGTCTCTTACATAAGGTCCAATCCTGCATTATGATGAATATATCTGATGTTGTATTCAGTTCCTTTAATTCTGAGGCCTGTGGGGTGGAAATCGTTTAGCATTTTGTAGGAGTATTCACTGAAATAATTATTCCCCGACCTAAAATTTAGACAAGGACCAAAGCAATGCTGTGTAATTGGAGATGCACTACAATTTGTTAACAAGGATAAACTCTGTGTCACCAGTCCAAAGGCTTGGCTGATGCTTACACAAAATGGTATTGTCTAGGAGACCTGGATTTGGGAGTTCTTTTAGCATTTCATTAGCTCTGACCAGCTAAGCTAAGAGCATCATAGACAACAGATTTTGGAGAAAGTATCAGTTCTGAACCTTCATTTCCACCCAGTCTGCTTCCATAAGCCACTGGCTGTGGAACCATTATAGTTCTTAGGAAGTAATTCATCTAATGAGAAGACTTTGTATTGGTCCATATTCAGCATACATAGCTATTGGAGGAGGAGAAAGGGTTATTAAGAGAATGAGAATAGCAGTTTAGCATAATAGAGGTGGGTTAAAACCCTGTAATCTTTCTTGGATAGAACTGCCCTCTACAAGATGTAGTCGATTAGAAGAAACCCTTTAGCATTTTTACTTGGATGAGACATTGGAAAAATCTGTTATCTATCACAAGTCCCATTCAACAAAAAGAGTAAGAGAAAATAATAAAAAAACAGATCTTTAACATAGTCTTATGAAAAGTAATTTTGAAAACGTCTAAATATAATACTGGACCTATTTTTTAAAGCTGGACTCAGTGCATGGGTACCCTGCATTTTGTATCTTCTGTATGCCTCACAGCCAGCTGCCTAAATAGGAATGTACTTGAATGCATATGGTATCCAGGCCTCCCAAATAAATGGGCACAAGCTTTTATCTAATATGCACATTTTAATACCTGTTTGTGGTGTAAAAACAGATTATTTTTTGTCTGCTCTTCACATTTTGCATGGCTTACTCATTGTGTGAGCCATAAAAATGTAGCCCATTATATCTTCTTCTTTTTGTTTCTATTTATATTTCTGGATATGAATTCCTGTGTTATTTATTGCCTAAAGTGCTAGTGAGATCAATAAGAAAACAAATAAATCAGAAACCAAAATATAACAAGGCCTTCCTAAACATATTTTTGGTATGAAAAGAGCTTTATGGCAGTTTTTGAGCTGAATATGAGGTGTCTCATGATCTTAAATAACAGGCTAACATTTCTTTGAAACAAGATCTAAATTTATGCAAATTTCTTCTAGATCGGTGTATCAAAAACTATAAATGGGTACTCCATGTCATACAGAAACTTTCGTGAATGGAATTTTAACTGTCCATTGATATCCCCCTTCCCCACCCCCCCGGTAAGCTTGACATTTGATGGTTTGATGTTGGCGTTACTATGTCTTTGTGTTTGACTGAAATTTGTTGACCCAATGGAAACAACGCACTTTAATCTTAAAAAGGTGGCTTAGATGTGAGTGGCAAAAGACCGCTACACATGCACTTTTTGTGCCTATTGCCAGGCTCAAATGATCTGCTGTATCATTTGTGTATGTTACTGATGGGTTTTGCAAGTGTACTTTTGATCCTGTGAGTGTGCAGGTGATGGCATCTCTTACTTGTGTGCACATAGGTGACACTGTATGAAAAGTGCATCTGCAAAGTTGCACATGTGCATGTGGAAGTCTGGTTAAGGTCTCATTGAAAATCAGGCCTAATCCATATGTATTTTAGGGAAAGCTATCAGTTTAAAAAAATCAGTTGTCATATTTGCTTTAGTGAGTTTTATACTGGTCATTATTGCTGGATTCATGCCTTTTCAGATTGAAGTGCTCTATTTATTCACAAACTGTATATAACACAGGCAGTGATAATTCAGACATCCCCATACTTACCTTCCTCTGGTCCTGAACCTGGACATAAAAGGACCATTTCCAGGATTTAGTGGCAGCTTAATTTGTATCTCTGTTTAGCCCTTGGCATCTTCATGAACTGTGGTGATGGTTTTGTGATGAGGACCCCTATCTTCTTAGAAATCAACTGAGACCACCAATTTGCATCAAAAGGCCAGCAGCAAATAACATTTGGTCTTTGCTGACCCAGGTCAAACTTGAATAGGGACCCTGGAAGTGAATAGTCCCACACCACACTCCCTGAGCTATCCTGGTCCCTCATCATATCAATTACTAGTTACAGAAATGTGTACTTTGTGATTTTTTCCCCCCATTCATATAACCAGTTACCCTTTATATTTGTTTCTTTTAATTTGTGTACCACAGTGAATAAAAAGCCCTATACCATAAAAAAAGAAAAAGATGGAGTCTTTTACAACATTGCACTACACTTGTGCAGAGAAGAGGAGAAAGAGGAGCATTTATTAGCTATTATATTAATTGTATTTATATAGCACCGGAAGTGTAGAGGTATAGAGTAATACACGCTCCCAGGCTTGAAGTACTAAAGGAGCACCTTATTCACATGCAGTGTAAATGAATATTTTGCCACTCACAGTATTTAAACAAGAATTTAGAAATTAATTTGTCGTCATATGACGGGGGGAAAAGGGCCAATATAGTTTTGGGCTGCTTATGTGGAGGCACGAAAGGCAATAATCTCTTCCTATAAAGGTTCTAGTGCAACTGCACTTGGAAAATTTCATTCACTTCTTGGCACTTCACTATCAGAAATATATAAAGCAAAGGAATTATTTAAGGTGGCTGCAGGAAGTTCAAGTAGGAGTGATGGGATGAAATTAGGATAGTAAAATTTAGGCTGAAAACAGGAAAATCTTCACTCTTTGGCTGAGATTTCTTAGGCTGTGAAATTGTCTCTCAAGGGAAGTGATGTATATCACAGCATTTGGGATATTTAAAACTAGATTCAAATGTCTTGGTGCAGGATTGGGGCTCCAAGCTAATACAAATAAATAAATAATAAGATTGGACTTTTAAAACTATAGTAAATGTAGAAGCATAGGGAAAACCCCTGCAGTGCCGGAGATAGATGGATTATTATTTTAGTGTCTCAGTCTTGATCCCTATCCTATCCCTTAGCCTACTGCATGTGAATATCAAGACTCCGCCTCCTCTTTTCCAACCACTGGCCCTAATAGGATCATTGCTTTCAAGGAGAACAATGCTGAACCATTGTGTAGCTGTTAGTTGGTGTAGGGGAAGCCCAACACAAAGAGAGAGTTCAAGAAGCAAGACCCATCTATCAATCTTAGCTACTTAGATTCCCCCATTACTATAGAATCTGCAAACCTCACAATCTTTAATGTATTTATCCTTACAATAACCCTATAAGGTAAGGAAATACTATTTTAACCCATTTTACAGATAAGGAATCCTCAAAGATCTTGAAAGGTAAACTCCCTAAGGAACTTGCCCAAGGTCACACAGGAAGTTTTAGCAGAACTACTGAGGTCTCCTGAATCACAAGCTAGCACCCTGACCACTGGGCCATGCTTTCTGTCCTTACCTATACATGGCAAATGGGGCAAGCAAAACTCTGAAACATTATAGGGACAATTTAAAATGTTTGCATTATTATTTCACTGCTGATCATGTTATCAGCAACAGTATCCAGCTATTCTTGGATCGCTGGTGGAATTTAAGTAGGGCATCACCATGTTTTCATCCCTGTAAGTCAAGTTTCTCAAGTCAGTATTTTTAGTCAAGACTTCAGCTCTGGAAAGATAGTTTAATACAGGATGAATGCATTTGTGTGATTAGTTTATTATAGGATGAACGCATTTCTACAGTGCAGTATTTAGTGACTGGAGTTTAGTGTGCATATAGATTGACTACATGGGAAAATGCACTTATCCTCTAATAATTTGAGGCCTGATTAGTTGACAGATTACAGAACAGGTTTTAAAGTAGACATGAAAAGAATGCCAAATGTATCTTTGCTGGCAATAATCGCTATGGAATGAAGTTGACAGAGAGCAGCTAGGACTAGTGGCAAAAGAGAAGTTCTAATGACTGTAAAAGCAGCAAAGAATCCTGTGGCACCTTATAGACTAACAGACGTATTGGAGCATGAGCTTTCGTGGGTGAATATCCACTTCATCGGATGCATGTGGGTATTCACCCACGAAAGTTCATGCTCCAATACGTCTGTTAGTCTATAAGGTGCCACAGGACTCTTTGCTGCTTTTACAGATCCAGGGTACGTCTACACTACGGGACTATTCCGAATTTGCATAAACCGGTTTTGTAAAACAGATTGTATAAAATCGAGTGCGCGCGGCCACACTAAACACATTAAATCGGTGGTGTGCGTCCACGGTCCGAGGCTAGCATCGACTTCTGGAGCATTGGACTGTGGGTAGCTATTCCATAGCTATCCCATAGTTCCCACAGCCTCCCCCGCCCCTTGGAATTTCCGGGTTGAGATCCCAGTGCCTGATGGGGCAAAAATCATTGTCGTGGGTGGTTCTGGGTAAATGTCGTCAGTCACTTCTTCCTCTGGGAAAGCAACGGCAGACAAGCATTTCGCGCCTTTTTTCCCTGGATTGCCCTGGCAGATGCCATAGCATGGCAATCATGGAGCCTGTTTTGCCTTTTGTGACTGTCACCGTATGTGTACTAGATGCCGCTGACAGAGGCGATTCAGCAGCGCTACACAGCAGCATGCTTTTGCTTTTGCATGACAGCAGAGATGGTTACCAGCCATACTGTACCATCTACCAATCCATAAATTGGTAAAAAGATTATCATGGTTACCAGTCCTTTTGCACTGCACCATCTGTTGCTGTCATAAGTGCCCCTGGCTGCTCTTAGCCAGGGGCGCAAAAGCCAAAATTGGGAATGACTCCCTGAGTCAATCCCTCCTTTTTGGTATCCAAAAATAGAATCAGTCCTGCCTAGAATATGGGCAAGTGTACTAGAGAACCACTGTATCATAGAACCAGAGAGCACAGCTGTTCTGTGTCAGATCCAGCAGAAATTATGAGCTGTATGCTATTCACAGGGGGTGCTCCTGCAACAACCCCACCTGTTGATTCCATTCTTCCCCCAGCCTTCCTAGGCTACCGTAGCATTGTCCCCCCACTTGTGTGATGAAGTAATAAAGAATGCAGGAATAAGACACAGTGACTTGTTAGTGAGACATGAGTGGAAGGCAGCATCCAGCTGCTATGATAGTCCAGACAGGACAGTAAGGAGTGTGGAGGAGAGAAGCCCAGCATCCCTCTGCTAGTCCAGGGGCAATTGAATCTTTTCTTTACACATGAAGGGTGGGGGCTGATGGAGCTCAGCCCCCTGTTGCTATGATGAGGATGGTTACCAGCCATACTGCACCATCTACCAGGAAAAATTAGGGCCAGGCGCCCTTGATCGACCTCACGGATGCTAGTCAGCATGGTTACCAGTCCTTTTGCACTGCCCCATGTGCCAATAGGCTGATGATGACAATGGATATCAGTCGTTTTGCACCATCAGCCACCCATGGCGGGGGAGGGAGCAAGGATGTTGGTGTTGAGTGCTGCAGCATCGCGTCTATCTGCAGCATTCAGTAAAGATAGGGTGACATGTAAAAGAGTCAAGAGAGGATTGTTTTCCCTTTCACTTCTGGGGGTGCGTAAATTGCCGAGCTATGCCCTGACCCACCGCGGACACTGTGTTTGACCCTAGAAGCATTTGGAGCTCAGCCAAGAATGCAAATGCTTTTCGGAGACTGCAGGAACTGTGGGATAGCTTGAGTCCTCCAGTCCATGAGCGTCCATTTGATTCTTTGGCTTTCCGTTACGCTTGTCACGCAGCAGTGCGCTGAGTCCCTGCTATGGCGTCTGTCTGGAGATTTTTTAAAAATGTTTTTTAATTCGTCTTCTGTAACGGAGCGCTGATAGAACAGATTTGCCTGCCCTTACAGCGATCACGTCCGCATGGTCCATGCGGGAGCTCTTTCTTTATTTTGATTTTTAACTGCATCACCACATGTGCTGATCGGAGCTCCACGCTGGGCAAACAGGAAATATTCAAAAGTTCACGGGGCTTTTCCTGTCTACCTGGCCACTGCATCCGAGTTCAGATTGCTGTCCAGAGCGGTCAGTGGTGCACTGTGGGATACCGCCCAGAGGCCAATACCGTCGATCTGCGGCCACACTAACCCTAATCCGATATGGTAATACCGATATTAGTGCTACTCCTCTCGTTAGGGAGGAGTACAGAAACCGGTTTAAAGAGCCCTTTATACCGATATAAAGGGCCTCTTAGTGTGGACGGGTGTGGCGTTAAATCGGTTTAATGCTCCTAAAACCGGTTTAAACGCGTCGTGTAGACCAGGCCCCAGACTAACACGGCTACCCCTCTGATACTTCTAATGACTGGTTTCTCTAATTGTGTAAAAGGAATGTTTTATGATATTTTAATTTGCTACTTTTAGCATTTCCCATTTTGTCAATCGCAACATTCTGCGAGCTATTCTGGGATATTGTATCTGCATGCACTAGCCTATCAAATGCATTGATTCAAGCTGAGCTCTAGATGTGAAAGAGATTCTGATGCCTCAGTATTAAGTGCTAACCACCCTGTTTGTGTGAGAAAGAAATGCCAAGCAGCAGGTAGAAATGCCTACTAACAATTGTAAGCTTGTTAAAAGGGTTGTTTTATGGAAACTAAGTTCAGATCTGGAGCCCATCTCTAGTCTATCTCAAAGTTCCAGGGTGTTCAGATCCCGGATTTTGATCTGGCTTGTTATAAAGATGTGGGGCAGTCATGATGTTTGGATCTAGATCTAAATATCCAAAGTTCAGGAGTATTTGGGTCCTGGGTTTGGGACCATCCCTACTGATTTCTAATACTACTAGGAATTCAGAGGTCTGTCTTTGAATATTTTTAAAAGTGAAGATATGAATTTGCCAGTCATTGGTCCACAGATTGTTTCACTTATGAGAGGATTGGTCTTAGATCCATGTTTAGTTGTTCCACATCAAGAATCCAGGATGATAGTTCAGTTATCATCGTGTTTCATCGTTCTCTGTATGCACTGCTCAAATAGGGTGGATGGAGTGCAAATGGATAATGCCGTAATACCGCCCCGATTTCTCGCTCCCCTGGATGAAAACAGGAAAAACTATTAGGGGAGGGGAAACATAACACTTGTGGGTTTTTTGTCCCTAGTTCAATATTATGGCTATGTAGAAAGTTTTTATTGTTGAAGGTTAAAGGTACCCTGTATTTGGCAAGGAGGAGGTTAAGATGTTTATTTGAAAAGGCTCAAATTTAAGAAAAGCAATCATTCATTTTTAACAAACTCCTTTGTGCATCATAGTAAATAATCTATGATTTCAGAGGGTAGTGACTTTTAAAAAGGGCTTTCATCATGGTTGATATCAATTTTCTCTCTTAGTCTTAAAGTTTCCCCAGAGGTCAATATCAATTTTTCTGTACTTATGCCTAATTTGGATGGTTAAATTAGCTTATTTACAGAACAATGCAGTTGCACTACCATTTACATTGGCTGCAATTTAATTTCTTTTATAATCTCCTCTTTTATCAATCAGTGCTCTGTAGAAAATGATTGTCTTAGTAATGCTTTGTGACAGGAACAGACTAGCATTTGTATTTCAGTGCTTCAGCCCAGTGGTGTACTACAATGTTTTGCAGCTATGCAAAGTAGCATCTGCCCTACATTTCTCCCAATGGTTTGATTATTAAATGATGAGGTACATTAGGAAACCCAGTTTCAAATGGAATGGCACTGGTCATTCCTCCCTAGGCCTGTCAGAGGAGCTAGAAGTAGGATCAGCTAGTATATCTCTCAGGAGAATAATGTGCCATATCTAAGTCTACTCTGCCATCACAAGCCTCAGCCTCACTCTGTAAGTGCACTCCAGAAATTAAAATAATTTACACGCAGAGGAATACGCTGCTTTTCCTATTCAGCTTTCACTTACAATTCTCAGATAGGGTTGCTTCTGTACCATCAAGAAAACTGGAATGGTAACATGCAAATTCTGGCCTGAACTAATTAGTAGTACCTTTATTGGTCAATCAGCACTTTGGTAACAGAAGTATCTTCAATGAGAAGAATGAGAATGCAGTCCTTCTGCCCTGGGCCTTAATGTTCCTATATTCATTTCTACTGCATTGAATTCATCCCACGTATTTTTAAATCCCAGTGGTTTGATTATTAAATAATGGGGTACATTAGAAATATTTGCTATCACTTCTGTTTATTTTTGCTGTCTCTTATATTAATCCTAATTCCCGCCATGTACAAGCTTTTAATGTTGACGTTTGGCCCTGCTCACTCATGCCCATCTATAATTTTCTTTACTGCCTTTCCTGATATCGTGCTGTTAGTCGGACTCAAAAAATGCTTGAGATCCTGCACTGGAAATCCTGCCAATGTCTATCGCTGAATCTATGTAAGTACGTAAGATCCTGACACAAATACACACTACTTAACCCTTGTCACCTGCTCGGAGGAATCAAAAATAGGTCAGTTTTGTATGTTCACCTTAGTAATAACTCTAAGCTCTGTAGCTACGTCTTCCATTTCCTTCCTTTTGTGCCACACTCCTTTTAGAAATACCTGAAACTTCGTCACCCAAAATGTTTTGTCCTACACGAGGGCCTGTACATCTTTATCAGTCTTTGTGGTTCATCACTATATGTATATAATGCCCAATCTAATTTCCATTAAAGTCAATGGAAACTTTATCATTACCTTCAACTGGAGCAGGTTTAGGCCTTTATAGTAAAACACCATGATAAGATCTACTCTTGAAAGCTTTGCAGAAAGACTGAATTTACAGACTGTTCTGTATAAAAATACCTCACCCCATAGTATGGCAACTGGTAAAGCCTCCTTTATTAAAATTAAGATTTTGACAAAATTAGAACCTTTATATTGCTAAATTCTGAGAACCCTTAATCCCATTGACTTCAGCTGGGGTTAAGGATGCTCAGTACTTGCTGCAAAGACTGAGCACCATATAGGGTCAGACATGTACCGCTTTCAATCATGCGGCCTGTTAAGCAGTTTATATAATAAATGTGAACCTTGCAGATCCAAAGTTTATTTTAATATTTCTGGTTATGTTGCTAGGAAACTACATTGTACCTTACATTATGTCTGTTCAAGTGAAACATGGCTCTTGGAAAAATTGTGTGTTGTAAACATACACACACACACGCATTAAAATAAGAACATGCCATCAGTTACACCCCACACATTCCTATAACTCAAGCACTGTTGCATAAGTGTAATTGTGAGCAAAACTATATATAGTTTCTTCTGTAGATACTTTAAAATCAGAGAATTTAAATCGGCATTATTGATTTTAGAACAAAGTCAGATTAGGGAAAATATATAAGCAACTTCAAAGCATAAATGATGCCTAATATCTTTATGTTGGAACATCTGAAACCTGAGCTTTTGATCATCATCATCATGTATCCAAAGGTGAAATAGGGGAGGGGAAAAAAAAGAAGGTATCCCATGAGAAAAGGTAACTATAACAATAAGAAAGCAGATGTGTGGGAGTCAGTGTAGCGGTAAGTGAATCCAGACGCTCTTTTGTATGTAGGGCCATGAAGGGAATGTTCCAATAAAATTCACATAATAAAAATCTGAGCCCTTTTTTTTTTCTTGGTTAAACTTGGATTCACATGTGTAGGATTCCTATGGACTTTGATGTGGCTTGACATTAGCACCATACAAAAGTGTACTGGGAGAAAGATTTTTAACAGACTTGGGGTTCTGGAAGGCAAATGATCTTTGGAAATCTGCAAATTTTGAATAGGAAAAACACTTGCTCAGTCTAGACTTCAGAGAACCAGATATCTTAATGGTATTATCACTCTAGTGCTATAAGTGTATTGCTCTAGGAAACAGGATAGAGTAGAATGAAAATTTAATTTTTCTCTTGTCCACTGCTGTACTTGAGATTACTGTACATTGAATTCATTTACTCCTGGCAATTTCTGTTGCATTGTAAAATATCACACCTTTTGGTTTTGTCACGTGCATTCTGCAGTGGAAGCTGCAATCTATTTTCTTTTATGCTAGCTATTTTTCAGATACATCTACTCCACTTGTACTAGAGTAGACACTTAATACAGGGACGGAAGGGGTTTTTACATTTGTTGTAGTAAATCCACCCTCTTGACAGGCAGTAGCTAAGTTGGTGGAAGAATTATTCTGTCAATTTAGCTGGGTCTGTATTGGGGGTTAGGTCCAGATAATTGCATCGCACAGGGCATAGAATTTTTCACAGCCTTGAGCAATGTAGTTAGGTCGTTTTAGGTGTAGACCACACCTCTGATATACCAAACACTGCCTCTTGTCTGCCTTAGGGCAGCTTAATCCTCTGTGTGTACAAATAAGATTTCATTGAATAAATGCAAGCACAGTTTGTATGCAAACTTTGTTTCTCTTTCCTAGGATATATTGGGAACACTGATACATTGTCCCAATGAACCATCTGTAGTGTTTGCTTGTTCCTTCACGTTATGTTCTTACTCATTCATCAGTAAGTCTCTTCTCAGACACACTGTAGAGGACAACAACATCTTGTCACAGAACATATCTGGCTGTTTCTAATCCAATGTGGTTATTATTCCTGAAGTGTTCAGTGGGCACCAGGCTTATTAAGGCTGTATAAGTTACAAATCATGCTGTAAACTGAAGAAACCTCATTCAGCATCTGTTCAGAATATGCACATTTTAATAAGGCGGGATGAATGTATTTGATGAGACACTACATAACTCATATAGGCTCTTTTATGAGTCCGTCTCTGACATTAGACTGTTTAATTACTCAAAACTCCATCAACAGCATTTTGCATAGCCATTTACAATAGTGTGTTTATTGAATTGCATGGCTGACTTAGAGAAATGGTAAGTTCTTTAGGGCAGTGGTTCTGTCTGACCTATGTTCTGTGAAGCACTGTGTACATTTTTAGATCTAGATAAATGTCTGTTAATAAATTGTTTTGTTAAATAATAATTTTTAAGCTTATGAAGACCCTGTTCTATAACTGTTTTTAGTGGGAGGCAGGAGCCTGATGGAAGGATGGTTATTTGTATTATCTTGTATATGAGGGTCTCAAAATTGCTATCGACCACTCAATACCCCTGTGAGAGATGAGTAAGACTCCTTGTTTTCCAGATGAGGAAAATGAGACAGAGAAGATAAGACCAACATTTTCAAAAGTGTTCACTAGTTTTGGGTGATCAGTTTGAGATAGCTGAGGCCTGACTCTCATTTGTCTCAGTTAGAGTTGCAAGTACTCAGCGCCTCTTTCAACTAGACAATTTTGTCCTGTTTGTTTAGCCTGGGCTAGAACTCAGATTCCTTTTCTTTGTACTTTAACTATAATATCGTCCTTCCGTGCTTTAGGAAATTCTGACTTTTTAAATTTTATTTCAATAGATCCATCCTAAAGTTACCAGTGAAAAGTTAGTAAATTTGTTTTCTAAAAATGTAGCTGCTTTGGGAGGCAGCCATTGCAGGACCTTATCCAGCTAATGATGATGGCATGGATAGTGGATGCTATTTCCCACCGATCTTGCAATTCAGCAAGCCTCTTAAGCACATGCCTAACTTTTAAGCATGTGAGTAGTCCCATTAAACTTCCAAAAACTTAGGGCACATGCTTAAGTATCTGGCTGAATTAGGGCCCAAGTTTTTTCACACTCACTTTCTGCAAGTGTAAATGACTATGCAAGAGATGTGACAGTGGAGAAGCAGGCCCAGCGTATGTGTATATGTCCCTTTTGGTTTATTGTTGGTGACATTAGTATCTATACAATTTTACAGATGGGGAAATGCAAGCAGAGAGGTTAAGGCAAAATCCAATTTAAGACCAGCCATTCCCCTTGAGGTGTGGGGCCTCAGCCTTTCAAAAAAACAGGTCCATTGACTCTAAAGTTGGGCACCCAAAATTAGAGGCCACATTTGAAAATTTGGGACTAAGTATCTATCAAGGCTACAGCCCTCAGCTAATTCTCCTGGACCATCCTGCCCTTCAGTCATGCCATGATGGAAGTATAACTCTTGACTGCTGTACAGTTTGTGGGAGAGTTACACAGGTAATTCCTATTAATGCTGAAGGATGTTCTGCACATAGCTTCCCCATGTATCAAATAGGGAATAGACCTCTTAACTTTTTGTCTCATAGATCCTGTCTGTCTGTTTTTTATACTGCTGACCATCACACAGTATCTGAGTGCTTTTCACATAAAAATTAATAGCAATAGTGAACTCCCTAGTGGACTTCATGGAGACAGGCACACTCCCCTTTCAGGGTCAGAACTCTGCTTGGAGTAGGGGATTTTGGAGGGGTGGGGAGGGAGGGAGAGAACAGCAGGGTTGGTAGGAGTTTGGGAATAAAAGAGGTTTTCAAACTGAGAATCATTTATGGTGGCCCTGCAATATTTCCTGAAGCTGGTTAGACTTTGGATTTTCCTGATCTCTGCTGGGAGCTTATTCCCTAGCCAGATCTCCTCAGCAAGGAATGCTCTGTCTCAAGCTCTTACATGCTTTCTTCTGGACTTGCCCCAGGGGAGCACAGTGACATGGGGGTTGACAGATTGAAATTTGGTCTTTGATGTAGCGGGGGCTTGATTTATTAATTTCTTTGAAAATTAGGACCAGTGCTTTAAACTGACATCAGAAGCTGACTGGGCCCTGGCAAAGCAACATGAGCACAGGCCTGGTGTGCTCACAGGGGGCCTGAGCCATGGAGAAGTGGGGCAGCCACATTCTGTACCAGCTGGAGGCTATGTGTCGATTTCATGTTTGGTTTCAAAAACAGCAAGATGTATAGTTGAGTGTAATCAGTCTATTGTTGGAAGCTGTGGCCATGGTGTGTGTGCATCAGTCAGTCTCTCTCTCTCAGTAGTCTCATGTAGATAAGTGAGAATAGTGTAGATCCCTACAGGCCCCCACAAATGAGGGCCTTTGGAGAGTTGGAGCAGTTAGCCACCACCATTCTCTGATGCAGAGGAACGAATGGAACCACTGTAATGCTAGTCTGTCTTCTGCTATGTCGTGTAGGTATGTAGTATTACCTTGTGGTCCGCTGTGTCAAAGGCTGCAGAGAGACCTCACCTGTGTACATGGCCATGAGAAGGTCATATTTTAATACCACTGGAGCTGTTTCTGTGCTGCATCTTGGTCTGATCCTGGTTGGTGAATCATTTATATAAAAAAAAAAATACCAAGGATGTTCAAGAACAAGTTATAGAAGTTATTTTGTTCTCTATATGAGATAGAGAAAAAGAAAACTAGAATTTTATTAGGCAAAAGAGGAAAACTAGGCTGTTGAAATCTAACCTCCATAGAAGCTATTTAATAAGTGACATTTTTAATAGCCGTTGTGACTAATTAAAGAGGATAATGAAGGTGTCAGTATTTATACACATACTTGTCTTTAAAAAAAGAAACTCTGACCTTTCTGTACAGGAAAGGACAGGAGAAAGAAAGAGAAAAAGAAGAAAAAGAAAGAAAAGTCGGAAGTTAGTCCCAAGAAACTAAATAGGAGACATGACTAGTACAATTGCTTCATGTTTTTAAGCAACAGTAAGCCCTGACAATTTTCTTTTTTTTGGGTTAGTGTTCATAGCCACAAATATGTGTATTATTTCCTTTTTGCCCACAGTGTACTAAGAATCATCTTTCCAATGCAGAAGTTAATCCCGAATAATCACTCAGAACAGTGAAAATGCCATGTTTTACCAGTGTTTTATTCACTTTGTTCTGTTGTTCATATTTTAATAGAATGTAAAACTTTTATAATTTTAGAACTTTTCATCATCCACACTGCCCCTACTATCCTATGTAAACTGTTTGCTTTCATGATTATTCAAATTTTTGCATTTTACATCCTTTTTCTAATTATTGCAGTATATTTCATAAACCAGACATCAAAATACATAATAAAACAATTAATTACATCATAAAGGAAAACGGTTACTCTCTATATAACATAATGTTTTCCGTCAAGCTTAGTGTTTAAATAGATAAAGGTTTAAGAACCTCCACATTTTCATTGCTTACATATAAGGATAAAATTACTGATGATGTGGGGGAAAAGTGGTCAGACACTACGCACAATCACTAACTCCACACTACAATTAAAAAGATCAGCAGTAAATAATTAACAGTGTTATTTAAATTGTCATCAGATTCACACAGGAGCCGTCTTAATCTGTCTGGCTGTAGTTTCAGTATCACATCAAGCCTCAGCCAGAGATTTGTTTTGTAATCCTAAAGTTTAGAAACTTAATTTTTAAAACAATGAAATCTTAATCTTTGAGACCAGCAGAGAAGAGCTGCTGTGGAAAACCACTGCATTCCTGCTCAATTCGAATTCTGATTATATATTTTACAGTGAGGTTTTAAAGTTGTTGTTTTTTTTTAATACAGATTGGGAAAAACCCTCAATTCCTTCTGCTTGTGAAATCAAAGAACTAACAAGTAAGGGAGCATACAGGGTGCGTGCAATTTGCCATTTGCAGTATAAAGGTCATTTTCATTTACCAGCTGCTAATCCTAAAATCTAAAATGTTCTACTTGAAATTAAGGCAGAGCATACAGGCATAGAATGCCTTTGCCTTCAGTTTTGGTAATTGTTTTTTTACCAGCATGGACGCTTATCTGACTTTATAATACTTAAAGAAGAATCTGCAATCTATACTGAACCTCCCAACCAACTATTGTCAACTATTTGTTATTAAACACAGAGAGACTTGTACAGAAGAGTAAAATCAGGGATAAAATAAATATGAAACCGTGTGAATTTTGATACTGTTTTTGTTGACTTTCTGGTTTAAGGTACCTCTCATAGAATCATAGAAGATTAGGGTTGGAAGATACCTCAGGAGGTCATCTTGTCCAACTCCCTGCTCAAAGCAGGACCAACATCAACTAAATCATCCCAGCCAGGGCTTTATCAAGCCGGGCCTTAAAAACCTCTAAGAATGGAGAT
Organism: Mauremys reevesii; assembly: GCF_016161935.1. Classification (NCBI taxonomy): domain Eukaryota; kingdom Metazoa; phylum Chordata; order Testudines; family Geoemydidae; genus Mauremys; species Mauremys reevesii. The sequence continues at coordinate 167,914,897 of NC_052624.1, read as the reverse complement.
TCCACCACCTCCCTAGGTAACCCATTCCAGTGCTTCACTACCCTTCTAGTGAAATAGTGTTTCCTAATATCCAGCCTAGACCTCCCTCACTGCAGCTTGAGACCATTGCTCCTTGTTCTGTCATCTGCCACCACGGAGAACAGCCAAGCTCCATCCTCTTTGGAACCCCCATTCAGGTAGTTGAAGGCTGCTGTCAAATCCCCCCTCACTCTTCTCTTCTGCAGACTAAACAAGCCCAGTTCCCTCAGCCTCTCCTCGTAAGTCCTGTGCTTCAGCCCCCTGATCATTTTCGTTGCCCTGTGCTGGACCGTCTCCAATTTGTCCACGTCCTTTCTGTAGCAGGGGGGCCCAAAACTCCAGACGTGGCCTCACCAGTGCCGAATAGAGGGGATTAATAACTTCCCTCGATCTGCTGGCAATGCTCCTACTAATGCAGCCCAATATGCCGTTAGCCTTCTTGGCAACAAGGGCACACTGCTGACTATATCCAGCTTCTCATCCACTGTAATCCCCAGGTCTTTTTCTGCAGAACTGTTGCTTAGCCAGTCGGTCCCCAGCCTGTAGTGGTGCATGGGATTCTTCCGTCCTAAGTGCAGGACTCTGCACTTGTCCTTGTTGAACCTCAGATTTATTTTGGCCCAATCCTCCAATTTGTCTAGGTCACTCTGGACCCTATCCCTACCCTCCAGCATATCTTCCTCTTCCCCCCCCCCCCAGTTTAATGTCATCTGCGAACTTGCTGAGGGTGCAATCCATCCCATCATCCAGATCATTAATAAAGATGCTGAACAAAACCAGCCCCAGGACTGACCCCTGGGGCACTCCACTTGATACTGGCTGCCAACTAGACATTGAACCATTGATCACTACCCATTGAGCCCAACAATCTAGCCAGCTTTCCATCCACCTGATAATCCATTCATCCAATCCATACTTTTTTAACTTGCTGGCAAGAATACTGTGGGAGACAGTATCAAAAGCTTTGCTAAATTCAAGATATATCACGTCCACTGCTTTCCCCATATCCACAGAGCCAGTTATCTCATCATAGAAGGCAATCAGGTTGATCAGGCATGACTTGCCCTTGGTGAATCCATGTTGACTGTTCCTGATCACCTTCCTCTCCTCCAAATGCTTCAAAATGGATTCCTTGAGGACCTGCTCCATGATTTTTCCAGGGACTGAGGGGATGCTGACCGGTCTATAGTTCCCTGGTTTCTCCTTCTTCCCTTTTTTAAAGGGCACTATATTTGCCTGTCACTGTGGAATTAGAGAGAATTATTGACAAGTGTTGCCAACTCTTGTGATGTTTATTGTAAGTTTTGTGGTATCTGATAGTTTTCTTAAAGCCTTAGCTCTTGGAGTTGTGATTCTGTAGAATCCCAACTTTGGGTTTTTTATTTTTTTTTGTTTTGTTTTTTTAAAGAAAGTTTCTAGCCCTCATGGTTGCAGAGAAAAGCTTGAAAATGTGACCCAAGTGCAACCTCTAATGACTCAAAAACCAGAAGGCAAAGAAAAAAATATTATTTTTAAGCCAAACTCATGATTTTGGGAGCCTGACATGATTTTTGAATGCCTGGGGTTGGCAATACTGTACTGAACATCCTAATTGTGTGGGATTCTGGCTAATGTGGTTTAAAACTCAGAGCATGATCCTTAATGGCTCTCACAGGTGTTCAGTGGGGCTCTGGGAGGACGGTTTCCAGTGAGAGGGAATACAGGATAACTCCTCCAGAAACTTTTTTCCAAGTGACACTGAGTGTCAACACTCTGAAGCCCCTGTCTTACTACTGGGTCTGGGAGGAGCCTCTTTGCTGTCAATACAGTCACACCAGTCCAGGGATTTGCACCAGCAGATCCAGTTGCAGGAAGAGGGTCTAAATGTCCCATGTAGATAAAAATCTTTAAGTACTTTATAAATAGATGACCAGCTTTTCATAGAATCATAGAAATGTAGGGTTGGAAAGGAACTTGGGAAGTCATCAAGTCCAGCACCCTGCACTGAGGCAGGACCAAATAAACCTACAATATTCCACAGCCTCCTTTGGAAGCCTGTTCCAGAGCTTAATTACCTTTGCAGTTAGAAACTCTTTTCCTAATATCTCTGTTGCTGCATGTTAAGCCCATAACTTCTTGTCCTATCTTCAGTTTGGTTGCTCATATAAAGGATTCACCATTGTTGATGTAGGCAGAATAAAATCTTCCAGCAGCTCATGGTCAATCCATCACAAAAAATAAAAATGGAAAAGTACAGATTTCAGACAACTAGAACTACAGAAGAAGGCTTGTTTCTGCTGTATTGTTATGTTTTTGTCTGTTTTTCTTCCCCCTTCATATTGCTTTATTAATTAATTAAATTTAAATTGCTGTGTACTGTACATGATATAGTAAAGTTTAATTTTTTCCTAATCATTTTCTGTTAACATCTAGTGACTATTTTTGTGTCTTTGTTATGGAGAATATTTAAGAAAAATTAGGGATTAGAAACTGAATATTGTTAACAATCTGCAGTTAACAAATACAGTACAGAACATTACAGTATAATCCCTATATATCAGCTCTATCTGATTATAAGGGTCCTCCTGTTTTAGTAGCTGGGGTAATTCAACTTCTACACTAACATAGCCCTGTGATTCTTTAGACTCCTTCTCTGAGTGACATTGTGGTCTAGTAGTTAGCAGGGATCTCAAACTCAGATCACCACGTGGGCCACATGAGGACTAGTACATTGGCCTGAGGGCCACATCATTGACACCTTTTCATACAAAGGTGCAAAAGCCCCCCCCAACCCCACCCCTACTCCCCCCCTTTCCATGAAGCCCCACCCCTGCCCCACCTCCTCACCTCCACCCCTGAGCATGCGGCTCCCCGTTCCTCCCCCCCTCATCTGGAGGTAGGCAGAGGAATGGGGACGCGGTTCGCTGGGAGGGGGCGGGGGGTGAGGGGAGCTTGGAGGCCACAGGAAATAACTCCTGCGGGGACGGGGGATGAGGGGAGCTTGGCAGCCACAGGAAATAACTCCAGGGGGCAGGGGGAGCTTGGCGGGCAGCAGCAAATAACTCCACGGGCTGTGTGTTTGAGACCCCTGAGTTAGAGCAAGAAATAGGGAATGAGAACTCTGCCGCTGACTATGCCTTGTGACTTTGGGTCAGTCTATGAGCCTGTGTGTATACTCACCTGTAAAATGGGTCTAATAATATATACCATCTTCCAAGATCATTGTGTGGCATAATTCACCAAGATTTGTAAGCACTTTCATGTCCTCAGGGGAAAGATGCTAAGAGTGGGAAAATAATTACAATTATGTATTTTTCATATGATTTAGCATCTTGGGAAGAAAAATATCAGCAAGATTTTCCACCGTAGGCTAGGCCTGTCTTATCTCACTTTCCGCTGCAGCAGTCAAGAAAGATTAAACCAGTTCCAGCCCGTGTACGATGTAATACAAGTATTCAGAAGTGGGCTTTTAGTTTAATAGTTCCAGCTGGTTGGCCTGTTGGCCCATTTATTTGATTAATCTTTGCTTACTGGCCGAAATAGATAATTGGTCCTCTTTCCCTTCAACATTTACTTCCGATTTTTTTTCCAGATATGAAGGGTGTTGAATTATGTATATTTTTTAAATGTGACTGTATTGTAGAATAGATTTATGCCCTTGAACACTATTCAGACCTCATAACTCATTTCAAATGCAAGTGGAAAATGGATTAAAACAAGAGGACTAGACAAGAAAATCTGGGCCTTATCCAGTGAGCTATGAGTCCCTTAATCCTCTCTCCTTGAAATGACAGTAGTATCTCCCTTCTTTTTTGATTGTGATTTCATATTCTTTGTGAAATACTATGCCTCAATGAGAATCCATAGCTTTCTTCATTCTGGCTATGATTATGGAGCTACACCCATTTAGGTTAGTTGAGGATCTGGCCCTATGTCTCTAAAGAACCACTTGTATCTTCATAGAATGGAGCCTTTTTCAGTCCTTAACTCAAAATGGACAGGGACTGAAGATTTTAGTAGTCTGAGCTCTTGGACTTGCTATATTCAGACCTGTCAACAAAGCAATGCTAGAGCAAAGAAACAGTGACAGTTTTAAGGTCTAATATCTCGTAAGTCACTAAGGCTAGAAACAAACGCATTATATCGTTGGAATGCTGAGTCAGTCACGTTACTGTTCCAGTAGTGTAAGGCATTTGTTTCTAGTACTGCTGTATCACAAGATACTGAACCTTAAAATGTATATATTGATAATGATTGTTCATTCAGATTGCAACATGATTATGAGGATCACTGTGTCAAGAACTGTTAAATATATTAACCGGTGCTTTATACTATCTGAAAGTTTGCATCCCTAGTTTTCGAGTGGCACTAAAGAATACTCTCAGTCTAATGAACCTTTAGCTACTGGCTGCTAAAATCATACTTTAAATGGTGGTGGTGGCAATCCAAGATATTATTCAGTATTGGATGCGACTAATGCTCATTATTTCTGGCAATACCAAGGCTTTCCCAGACATTGTTTAAACAAAAATAAATAGTGAATCCCTGAACTGATAAATACACCTTTTTCTAGACATCTGTGGTTTTCAGTGGCTTCTTTTAGATTTTTTTTTAAGGAGTTAAAAGAGAATGGGGCTTTCATGTGAAAAAAGCATCTTTCTACCATTGTTTTATCTTTTCACAGTTGTGTGTAAGCAACAAACCCTCTGAACTCATGTGGTCAAACTCTTCTCAATTTCACCTATTCAGACCTATTGATTGCATTGATTTATGGTCCCCAGTTTTAGAATATTTATCATTAACTTTGATAGATATTGTAATGAACCCAGTCCTGGGTTCAGCTTTAATGAAAGTGTATGTTGCTCAGATAGCCATTCAGTCTTAAATCTGCTCACATATTTTGCTCCAGTTCTATAAAATCAGAATAATGTCTCATCTGAGTACTACATATTTCTTTAAGAAGTACAGTTTGGTGTCAATTTTCTTGATGTTTCAAAACTTTAAGGCAGCTCAGTCATATTTTGCTTATATATTTGCAGTTCTAGAAGCATTTATTTGACCTTGTTTTTGTAAACAACAAAATCTATGAAAAGCATGATGTGTCTGACATAGGCCTTGGTACTGATTGATTTTATAGGTCTGTTGCTCTCAGAATACTTCAACTTATATTTCGCACAAACATTCAGTTGCATTGCTCTTGCTACACTTAATTCCTGTACCCTGATACTTGAAGCTCGGAAAATAAAAAGCAAAAATTAATTTAAGAAACACACATTTTGAGAAAAAGAGTTCAACTGAACTATTTCCACAAAAGATTAAGGGCATTATTATGATCCACAATGTGTGGATAAAATATACACAACAAATAATGAAGTACATCTTTTCCAATACATTTAATAGTATAGATTGTCTTAAGCTTTATACTCTTTTGTGGTAAGGCTTTATCACTTAATACGAAGAGAGATCATAATCATAATCCAAAATTTAATATGGTGATGATCTGGTTTTATCTGTCTGTGAAGAGGATTACATTCCAGATGGTGGAAGTTATAATCCAAGCCTGTTATGGTGCCCAAAATGTACCAAATAACTGAATAGAAAATAGTTTAACCAGAGTTATTTATTCAGGAACATAGCTGATGCTGTTGTCATAAGACAGTCAAAATGTCAGAAGTATATTAAAAGGGATTTGGATAATCATGACTGGAGTACACAAAGAATAGGGTGAGGAAGTAGACTGCAATGGTGATGCAGGCCATTTTCCTATGTCATAATATCAAACTAGCTTTTGCATCACCTTCTTATTGTCTATAAACCATACTTGTTTACTCTCACAAATCAGCATGGAGCAATGGCTATGAAAAAGTACACTGAAAGAGGCATGCCAAGTAGTAACACATCATGCTTTGCCAGCTGTATTGTGGGACTCCACAGGGGACATGGACCAAAAAAAAAAAAAAGAAAGAGAAACGAGGCAAACTTTGTAGCTAGTCCATTGGAGAAACTGCATAACCTTCTATCCTATTACACAGATCACCTTCAGGTGACTAAGGCTTCAGCCTCACCAAAGTATAGACTACACTATTTCCAGGCCTTTATTTAATATCCAATCAGGATCAGGGCCCCAGTGTGCTAGGTCCTGTACAAACTCAAACAAAGGTGCAGTTCCTGTCCTAAAGACCTTGCAATCTAATGTAGATTGGTGCATACACTTTCAGCCTTTACCTACACTAAAAATTTAGTGAAACCTGTTGATACAGTAGTTTATGCAATGCTGATTAATACAAATAGGCTGTGACATCCCTTTTGAATAACATAGGTTTATATTAAAAGATCAGTGGCTCTCTTTATATGAGTTTACAATAAACATAACAGCTGATTCATGCTGAATTTATTAATTTAACAGTGGCATCTGAAATGAGTAGCTTGAAGTATTCCTTTGCTACTAGTCAGAAAGAGATTTCAGTTAACGTAATGCAGAAATGACGTTTCAGAAAGTATTGATTTTAGTGCTGCAGATAAAACTCACATATATGCAAAATATGTGATCATTACTAAGATCTCAAAGCACTGAAAAATGCAGGCATGTCATTTACTTTTTTCAGAAGGGGAAACTGAGTCACATAGAAGTTAAGGGACTTACCAAAAGGGAAATTTTATCTCACTTTGATGGGACATGGAATCTGGGAACAGAACCCAGGTCTCCTCATTCCCATACTTATGTCCTAGCCATCTAAGCCTCACCAGTCATTCCATTATGTTCCTTCGCACTCAGCTGCAGAGATTACCACTAAACAGTTACTTCAGATAGTCACATGACAGATGCCTAAATGATTTGTTTTTTTAAAGTATGATTTAATAATAATCACTTTTGGTTATTTTGAAGGACTAGCTGTGCTTAGGTGAGGTTAAACCAGTGATTATTCTAAAGTTCTGTTTTCAGTGCATTCTCTCTGGATGGTTGCTGATTTTGTTCCATTTAAAGCGTTTTGTGGCATGAACTCACTTTGTTTCTGCCCACATCACTGCATTCCTGGGATGTTTTTCACAGGCCTTAGCAAGATCATCTGACAGCAACCAGTGAGGTCAATAAACTTTATACACAGCTAAATGCTTGAAGCTAGGAGAATTAATTAGTATTTTCTGTACAACGTTAGGAAAGAATACTCAGTATGTTACACTGTTATAGAGTAAATGTTTTTTGTAACCAAACTAGTTTCACATGATTTAATGCTGAACAGAGAAAGAAAATGTCTGCATCCTTTACATGGGCCTCACAGAACAGTCACCACCCACACTGTTTATTCAGACTCGGAGCTCTGCCATTCACTGTTTAAGCCAGGGGAGAATAAAAAGAAAAAAAACCTTTATGAACAGTACAGACTTGAAGCCATGTATTCTCTGTGCAAAGTGGAGTTTTAAAAAAAAAATCCAAATAAGGGATTTTCAGTTGCAATAGTTTCAAGATGTAATTTTCGCAGAACATCCAGCAACACAGATTCAGCCCACTATTCCAATTCCCAAACCATCTCCTCTTTAACTATCTGAGAATTTGATGCTGCCACTAAAATTCCCAGCACAATACTCCCCTCTTCTGATACCCAAAAAAGAGTTAAAGGTATTTAGGAACCAAACAGATGATACAGTTCATTGAAAAAGTGCAGAATGTTAAGATCTGGGTCTTGTACTCAGGCTCTTGACCTGTGACAGTTTTCTGGGCCTCTGTTTTCCTAAGTCCTAGCTTTCCATTGGTATAAAGTGTTTGGACCTGATTCTCCACTCCGTTACACCTACCAAATTATTACAAGGAGGATTCAACAAGAAATGTTGAGAGTTGCTGTTTTAGCTCATCTTAAGTCCAACTCTACACCAGTTCAGTAATATTTTAGATTTGCCAAATGATAGGGATTCAATTTCTTTCTTTCATTATTAGATCTTTCCAGGAAAATGTTCATGATATTCCATTGATATTTTCCTTTTTTAATTTCATCCCACATTTCCTATTTAATACTCCCTTTTATTATGGTTAGTAATTCCTCTCCCTCTGGCATTTATACTGAAAAGAATTTACAGATTTACGTCACCTTCAGTTATTGCTTAGACAAGCTCATGTATTTGGCTTGATTAGAAATGTGTAAACCTATATTTGGGTGCATTGGAAGTCCACAAAAATGCCGCTAAAATATCATTATTGGTTCTGAAGATTGCAACCAAAAAAGAGAGTCCTCATTGGATTTAGTAATTAAACTTTTCCTCTCAGGTGCCAGAGAGTCAAAATGGTGAACACCAACTGGTTAATCCAGAACTGAGACTGCTCTCAGAAGCCACCCTCACTCCCCCAACATGCACGATTCAACACATTTTCAGTTCTAAGCTAAAGATTTTGTTCTCCCGCCCACCCCCATTTTTCCTTAATTATTTATTCTGAATGAACTGAGCCAGTGGATTCCCTCAGAGAAACAAACACTCAGCACAAAGATAAGTAATTTTTATGATTACTATAACACTTTGCTTAAAATTTGGTAAGTTATACATCCATCCACCCTTTCAGTAGTACTTTAAAACCTAGACCCTCAGCTGGTGTAAATCAGTGTAGCTCAATTTATTTAAGTGGCATTATGCCAAACTATACCAGCTGAGGATATGGTCTCTCTCATTTGTCTGCTTTCCCAGTAAAAACAATGAGATAAACAATAGATAGATGTACTGGCTTTCGTTTTTCCTCCATCCAAACTATTATTTCTGTAAGTCCAGTGCTGCTAGTCTAAACCTGAAGATTCTACTCTTTGTTCTCCAAGTTCCCCTTTTTAATATTTAGGCCTTGTAGTGATTACTTAGTAGATTTTTCAGTTACCAAATTACTAAATATGTGTATTTTATATACCTAGTAATTATATTTAAACACTATGGCCAAAATCTCTTTGGACTTCAGTGGGAGCTGAACATGCAACGGAGGGGTAAACCTTGGCCAAATGACTGGAGTAGGAAGCTTTAAAGCACATAACATTGATACATAAAGACTATTCACTCACTGTTTCCTTCTTTCTTAAAACATTTACCAAATGCTCTTTAAATGCAGCAGGCCCTGTTTATGCAGTATTTGTACTGCAAGAACAGCATTACTTTCTTGAGGCAGTCCCTTAGTTTCTCTGTGTCTCTTAAATATATGATGTGGGCATTGCTTTTCACCCACCAACTGATTAGTGGTCTCCTCCCCTCAAGTGGTAACTAGGTGCTAGAATTATTATACCCTTAATTTCCACAGTAGTTTAATTTGCTACTGCTTTAAAAACTTTGAAAACAATAAACTTTATCTACAATCTCTCCTTTTCTCAGCAATTTACCATTCTGATATTTGGAACCGTGTCTTATTTGATCTTGATTAGCATTCTCAACCTCCCATTCCATCCTTTTTCTCCACTCCAGATGTATTTTTCCTGGCTTTGAATATCAAGCTAATACCAGACTCAATTAGCAGTGATGACAGGAAGAAAAATCTTCCGTTAGCTTGTAAACTGAGCAAACTGATATGGAACTCACTAAGAGAATAAATATCGGGTTTGCTCAGTTTAAGAGTCAAAGGATGATTTTTTTTCCTGCCATCCCTGGAATCTGAATACTAAAACTGTCTTCTTTCTGCATCACTCTCAGATTACCATCAGCCGTAAAGATTTGGGGTGAAATCCTGGTCTCCTAGAAGTCAACAGGAGTTTTGCCATTGACTTCCTTGGGGCCAGGATTTTATGCTTAATAATAAAAATTTAGCTGTCACTCTTGTAGATATATGAAACAGAGTAGAATCTGACTTGCCCCTCCATAGCTATATGGAGTAGGTAGTGCTTACATTTATTTTTGTCAATATAGTAAGCTCATGTAACTCAAACACATGAGCAGATATAATGAGTTAGAAAGTGCCATTTTGACATGGTCACTTTTCTGTCCATAGCTGTACTTTAAATTCTCCTCTGTTTGGTCATGGGTCTTTAAAGCAAACATTTCCCAAATGTATAAAATCAGAGACATCAGTTTTGGCTGAATTGATTACCACCCGGTTGTGTAAAAGGCATCTTTTTATTGTCAAGGTAAGGAGCAGTCTATGCAATTCTGCTGGGCTCATTGCTAAATCCTGACAGCTAAATAGCAGCAGAGACCAGAAACGCCTTTCTTCCATCTTCAGCTAGACTTCTTTGTTTTAGATGTGGACTTGTCATGCTAGTCTGTGGCTTTGTCACCTCTGAGCTAGCTGCAACCTTGGATTGACTGGGAAGGCCACTCAGAAGTGTGCTCCATTACAACAGGCAGCAGCCTAGCTTTTTAGAAAGAGAGTCACCAAAGGCAACACATACTGTTGCTCTGCATCGTACACTGGCTCCCCCATACAATACAAGATATGTTTAATCTCCATGAAAATCTCACTGCACTCCTAGGGCTTGTGTACACTTAAAATGCTGCAGTGGCACCGCTGTAGTGCTTCAGTGGTGACACTGCCTACGCTGATAGGAGGGTTTCTCCCATCGGCATAGGTAATCAACCTCCTCAAGAGGGAATACCTAGGTTGACAGGAGAATTCTCCCATCAACATAGCGCTGTCTATGCCAGGGTTTAGGTTGGTTTAACTGTGTTGCCCAGAGGTATGGATTTTTCACCCGCTGACTGACAGTTATACTGACCTAACTTCCTAGTGTAGACCAGGCCCTATTAGAATGCTGTAATTAACAGGGAAGTTATTGCTGATGGAGCCCCAGGTGAATCTCTTAGGGGACGGAATCAGGGCATTCTTAACTGAGAACCCTCAGCTGTGGAATTCTGTGTCACTAGAGATTAGACTGAGTTTGAGTTATGCCAATTCAGAGCACAATGCATAAAAATAGCCTGTTGTTGTTCTCTTTATGTCAAAAATAAAGAAGATTGGATATAATCAGATGGCTGGATAACTCCAGTTCATTAATACTACATTGTTAAGAGTCTAACTCAACACAGAAAAACAAGGATAAAAGTTCAGGTTAATTCATTCAGTTAAGCGTAAAAAGAAATCTCTAAATTTCTACCTTTTCCCTGCTTTAGAAGCTACTTATTCAAGATTCTCTGCTACAGAAGCCCCTAACTCAATATCAGTGGAACTATCCCAGCTAGTGAGATGTCTAAACAACACAGACTAATTGGGCCCAATTTCAGACCATACTTCATCCATGTTTCTCCACTGAAAAAACATTAGCAGATTCTGAGATGGCCTCACCAGATTAGAGTCTGTAATAGCAGAACAGAATGAAGCAGCCACTGCTCCTACCTAATTAAGATTTGGCCCAATCACAGAATTGAATGGGACTATACAACTTCAGTGGGAAATAAGCCCATGCTTAGAGCTTAAGTTGCTTTTCTGAATAGGGAGGCTTTCCAGTGCTGTAGGCTCTGTGACTGATTTCCTCTTTTATAAATTGGGGATCATTGTAACACTGTTGTATTAATTTAAATGGAATAAATGGGCTGAAAATGTTAACATAACCCAGTCACTAATAACCAGAAATAGTGTTAAAAAGGATCAGAGCTTGGTGTACAGAGACCTCAGCCTGCATAGTACCGGTATTATGGCTAACTCACCATTAAAAATCTTTTAAACCTTTTATTAAAGATAAAGAAAAGAAGGAACAAACAGTTAAAGAATTTGAAATGTAAAGTATTAAGTTGAGTTTTCATTTTAGCAACATCCCTTATTCCCCTTAGCTGGAGAGAGAGTTTACAAGCAAAACTCCATTGTTTGACAGTCTCTTAGATGGTATTAAAGATGGTAATAACTGTCCTTTTTGGCAAAGTTAGTTGAATTGGGCTGGAGATGTCACTGTTAAAGTCCAATCCCATTTCATCCCAGGCGATGTTACAAATTTAGCTGGAGCCAATAGAGGGACCCAGACAACACTGTCACCTCTCTCTGGCCTGGTATGGTCCAGACATCTCTTAGGATCAGGACAGTGAGGGCACTGGGTCCCAGGAGAGGATGGGGGTGGCAGCCCTGATGATGAAGCTCTGTCCAGTAGCCAGTTTTTCTCCCCAAAATCTCTTTAAGTACCCACAAAGGGAGTGGTAGGCAGAATAGCCCATCCTCTGATTATTTTGTTCACCAATTAAGTCTAGTATCGAACACACCAATTTTGGTTTACTGATTTTTGGGTCCACACTTTTCTTGTTTACCAAGCATGATTGTAATGCACTCCTTGAGTTATGTCAGTAGGCCTTTTTGTTTGGACTAATCTCTGTCTCCCTGTTGTACCGTTTCCCATTGACATCTTATGAACATACAGATTTATCCTAATTTTAGTTCATCTGTAAAAAGTGAGTAAGCCCAATTATCACAGCCCTTCCTTTTTTCACCCTTTGTCTGTCTTGTCTATTTAGACTATAGCAATGTGGGGCAAGGACTCTTACCTTATTACCGAGTTTGTACAATAGACACTACTCTAACCCAAAATTCAATAATAATAAATGGTGGAGTGTAGGGCGGTTTGGCCAGGGCTCGTCCCCCTCTGGGGCAGCAGGGAGCCAGACCCCCTTGCTAGTTTGGTCAGGTGTGTCAGGGAATTAGCTTGGCTGTGCGGCAAACAGTCAGCAGCTCCAGTCCTCTGGGAGGGGCTGAGCAAACAGGTTCAATATGAGCAGGCCCAGGCCCTGGGTCAGGATGGGGCAACAGACAGTCAGTAGCTCAGGCCCTCAGGCAGGGACTAAGCAAACAGGTTCAACAGCAAACCCCTGGCTCTGAGCAGCCAGGGAGACGGGGAGATTGCCACCTATGAGTTCGGTGGCAGGGGGGGACGCAGGCCCTCCCACTCCACTGCGTCCCAGCCCGGGGCCCTAGCAGCGGCAGAAGACCCACTGCTGTGTCAGTGGGGATCCTGACCTCAAAACACAGACATGGGCTCTAGCAGTGCTGCAGCCAGACTCAGGTTGTCTGCCCCCAGGCTACTTCCTGCCTCCCCCTCTAGAGGTATCTGGGTCCGGATGGCATCCTCCATGGGGTCACACACCATGTGCTCCTCGGGGTAGCTGGTGAGCGGTTGGTTTGGCAGCTCCTCGGCGTAACTGGCACATGGTAGGCCTGGCAGTTCCTCAGGGTAATGGGCAAGTGGTAGGTTTGGCAGCGTCTCTGGGCTTGGGCTAGCATTAGGCATTGGCTGGTCTGGCCAGTCCTTGGTTCGGCTGATAATAGCCGTGGTCTCCCCACTAGGAGCTATACCACAGGCATCTGGTCTCTCCAGTGGCTGAGCTTCAAGTGAGCTCTGGGCTTTTATACTTCCTGTCCTGCACCTTGGCCTCTGAGGGGTGGGCACAGGGTTTGCTGGCTCTGCCCACTTCGGTGTCCGGAGAGGCTCGTCCCCCTCCAGGGCGGCGGGGAGCCAGACTGCCTCGCTACATGGAGACATTGCAGATTCCTTCAGTTAACTAGACACATGGAGAAAGAACTCACATCCCATGGGAGCAGGGCTGGGACACTGAGGCCCAGTGGGGTGAGTTAAGTGATTGAGTTCCAGACTTCAATCTGAGAATCCTTAGTTTTGGGGAGTTGAAGACCCTTAAAAATATACAAACATAGTTTTTTGTGGTTTAATGCGTACAACTGTCTGAACTCAGTAGTTCTGTGGTTTACTGAGAACTATGCTTTTCTAAGAAAATGGTCTCTTCCTGGTGCATATCTAAGCCAAGGCCTTTTCTGTGTAGGATACAGTTCAAAATAACTATTTGGTAGTAATAGGGCTAAACATTTGCCCAATTCACACGACAGGTGACTTCAACAGAAATCATATTGACTAAAGCAGTATTAAGCATATGACACCACCATTACAGTTGGACATTTGCCAAGAAAAACCTAAAGGTGGCTGAAACTGCCTGCAAGGACAAGGGATTAGCCTGTACTTCTAGGTCTGTAAATAAGGTTCTCAGACACACTTTTCATTTGAGAACATGAACACACTCTGTTTATGGTAAAAGAAAATAAAAATCCCCCTGCCTGCATAGAGTCAGCACAAATCTATATACCTGCTATTCACATGCTCTGCTTCAAACATGTGGGTTGTTTGGAGTTCTGTGCGGATCAGGAGTGCAGCTTCTCTTCCAAGCAGTGAAAGAGCACCAGGATTTTAATTCCAGCACTATTTGCATGCTGTTTTCTGTAATAAAACATACCCTAAGATAAACTGATCAAAACTACAGAATAAACTAAACTTCCCTCCCAAAAAATTTCCTTTTACTCATGTTCAAAATGTAAAATTTTCTTAAGAGGCACGGTGACACATTTTCTTTTAAACTGCAAACCAGTGGCTCTTGTAATTAAATAGATTTTTGGTAAGTCTAGACTAGACTAAGGAAATAAAGGGTGTTTATGCTATGATGTCGTATGATTTAAGAGAAACAAGTTTGGGTTGCCAGATTATTTTGGTTTCAGTGTTAGTAGAGTAGCTGAAGAGTTTATAGCATAGTCTGTTATGACCGCATCAGCAATGCAGAAATACATATGACTGCCAAACCTAAATAATATCATTTGGTATCTTTAATGCTGAGGGGGGAAAATCATATGTTGACAATCCATTGTATGCATTTAGTAAAGGTCTAAAACCTGCTTCACAATTGAGTTGATCTAGTTTTAAGCTGCTGCAATTCCATTGAAATCCATCCATACAAGGGATTGTCAATATATGATTCTTTTTATACAGTTATTTACAGTTTTTATAGTGAAGTGCTTGCTTGTTTTGAAATCAGTGGAGTTACACTGATTTAAAACTGGAATAACCTTCCAGGCTTGCATTTCCACACTGTCCAATCAGAGCTCAGACATTGGGCGAGTTGGAGTGAGCTGGTTGTGCTTCATTGATTCAGAGCTGCACGGGGTAGCCTTAACTTCTGCCACTGGCATAAAGTTTGCCAGGGTTCCAATGCCCGTGGAGTATCCAGCATGCTAAAGCTCTGCTCCACCATGCTCCTCTAGGTTGAGAAAGTTTTCCATTTGTTATCTCCAGCCACCTTTAAGCAGTGCTGTGAAGTGCTGGATGCCCTTGGTTCACACTGGGTGAAATTCAACCCTGTCTGGAGACCTAATACAAAACCTACATACCACTTAAGGTCCACATAATTCATATCGTGAGGACTTAAGAAGGGTTTAAGTGGTGCATAGACCTGGGTTGGCCTCTTGGGCTGGGATGAATTACAACATTAGGGCCAAGTATCAGAGGGGTAGCTGTGTTAGTCTGGATCTGTAAAAGCAGCAAAGAATCCTGTGGCACCTTATAGACTAACAGACGTTTTGGAGCATGAGCTTTCGTGGGTGAATACGTGCATCCGACGAAGTGGGTATTCACCAACAAAAGCTCATGCTCCAAAACGTCTGTTAGTCTATAAGGTGCCACAGGATTCTTTGCAACATTAGGGCCCAATCCTGTAGTCCAACCTGCTCACTTAAAGAGCTGTGGGCACAGTCCTGCTTCCGTTGACTCCAGTGGTGCAAGATGAGACCTACTGTGAACATACTCAGTGCTTTCCTGCTAGGATAACAACATTCCTTTGCTTTCTCATCTTTTCACTCCTATCTGTTTATAAAATTGTGAATTTCATAGTGAAAACATGCACTTAGGTTCTAGTGTGTCCAACCCCATAGAAACACCTGAGAGAGACCTGGGTTCTATTCCCAGCTCTGCCACTGGCCTGCTGGGTGTCCTGGGGTAAGTCACTTCCCTTTTCTGTCCCTCAGCTTCCCCATCTATAAATCATGGATAATGATACTGGCCTCCTTTTTAAAGCACTTTGAGAGCTCCAGATAAAAAAGCACAATATAAGAGCTAGGTATTCTTATTCTTATTATTTGAGAGGAAGATTAGACAGGCAAACCAAATAAAACATATGTGCATGCTGGGATGAGTACATGATGGCAGTTGGAGTTATTCACCAATGTTGGGGGTGCTCTTCACACTGTTGAATACATGATTTCAGTTCAAAAAGTGGTTTTGATACCTGATGGGCAGGAAGAAAAATTATATATAAAAAAACCCAGAAACCCCGACAGCGCCATGGGGAACTCTGCCTATTTTTGATATATGTAAGAGAAGAGGTTGCTCCTCCCTGAGAGATTGCTGCTTTACAAATGTGATAGTGGAATGGGTTGCTCCACATAATGTGCATATCCAAATGGGAAGGGGGTCACCAGGGGCGGCTCCAGGCACCAGCACGCCAAGCGCGTGCTTGGGGCGGCAAGCCGCGGGGGGGCGCTTTGCCGGTCGCCGTGAGGGCGGCAGGCAGGCTGCCTTCGGCGGCATGTCTGTGGAGGGTCCGCTGGTCCCGCGGCTTCGGCGGACCTCCCGCAGGCTGCCACCGAATTCGTGGGACCAGGGACCTCCCGCAGGCAAGCCGCCGAAGGCAGCCTGCCTGCCATGCTTGGGGCGGCAAAATGCTTAGAGCCGCCCCTGGGGGTCAGGCACCAGCAGCCTTCCCCAGGGGTCTTAATTGCAGGAGAGCTTGTTATTTCACACCCAGGAAAAATCTTTCCATTATAAATAAGATTTCACTGTAACAAGAGTGCAAAATAGCCCGTCTGCTTAACCATGGGAACCTGTCTTCACTTTACCTCCTGCCATTGCATTGTGGACTGGCAGCTACATTAGGATTTCTGGGAATTGCCATTTTCACTTCTGATGGGAAATAGCTACTGGTATAGTAAGTCTGGCTCCTCTTCCCTCCGCACTGCAAGCAGCTGTAGCAAAGTCCAGGGAATTCCTCCTTACTCTTCACCACACAAGGTAGCGGCAGCTTCCATATGGTAATCTCCTGGGAGTGTGCCCAATGTTTAACACCTTGGTGCTGGATATCCCCAAAGGGATTAGCACAGTGGAACCAAACTGGAGTGAAGATAATATTTATAGTCCCTTGAATACACTGAAGCACCTTGGGACTTTCACTTCACCACACTAAGAGCAGAGTTTCACCTTTACTGAATGCACTGCAAGCAGGTTCCATGGTGTGTTGCTAACCTATGAAAACATTATATTGACAATTGCAGAGATATCTATAGATCTCTCTGATCTATTTGGTTTCCCGTCTCTCTCTAAGAAAAGTACGTAATAGCTAAAAGTTAGGGATTCCAGTGAAACTGTGAGTTCCATTGTACTATATTTGCTCAGTGAGGTTGTAGAGCCCTAACTCTAAGAATACCGGTAGTGGTATATATCTACATTCTAAGAATTCAGGGAGGTGAGGTTTGTACAGAATTAAATCATCCTGTCACATCTAAGAGGCTTCCTGCAGCAAAAGGAAAATGCCTGATACAGAAATAATTGCACGTGTTTCACCAACGACATCATTTCTAAACTGTAGTTTATAGCACAGCTGGGCAGTTAGTGTAGGGAGCTTAGATCCTTGTGTCATTTCTCATAGATAGGGCCCTAATAAATTCACAGCCATGACAAATGTGTCACAGACAGTGAAATCTGGTCCCCCCCCCATGAAAGCTGGTGTTTTGTGTACTTTTACCCTTTACTATACAGGCCAGAGAGTGATGGCTGCTAGCAGGGCACCCAGCTCTGAAGGCAGTGCCCCACCAGCAGTAGTGCAGAAGTAAGGGTGACAATACCATACCATACCACCCTTACTTCTGTGCCTCTGCCGCTGGTGGTGTTGCCTTCAGAGCTGGGCTCCCGGTCAGCAGCAATACCATGACCCCCCTACAATAGTCTTGCGGACCCTCTGCCCACCGTCTCTTTTGGGTTGAAACCCTTACAGTTACAATATTGTGAAATTTCAGATTTAAATATCTGAAATTGTGAAATTTTATGATTTTTAAAGTCCTATGACTTTGAAATTGACCAAAATGGGGTCCTACTTATAGAATCAGCTCTCCGTTATAGAAAATAATACATGCCATTCAGCATACCTCTAAAAGGGATAGGAGGGAGGAGAGCACAGACAAGAAAATTAAGATTTCAGATCCATATTTAGTGTTACTTTTACAGTAACCAGAGTGTGCTAGGTGATTTACAGTGGGATATGGTCCCTGCCCCAAAGAGTTTACAATCTGGTTTGAGATATGATGTGAAAAGTTGGCAGTTTTACTCCCACCCAACATGAATTCATTTTCTACAAATAGTTCCCTTTCCCTACTCTTGGCTGCATTGTCTGCATGCTCTGCATTATATGTTTATGTGCATTTTAAAAGGAGCAGTTCATGCACACAGAACTTCTTACTGAATCTGTTCTTACGTATGTGTGTATCTTTTAACTGGTCTGTAATTAAACTGGACTTCATTTTAGTGTAGCATCCTCTTGGAGAGAAGAGGCAGAGGGAAGGAAGTATGTAGAGAAACAAAGAGGATGTGTTCTCTGCTGTAACGTTTTGAAAATATTACTTAAGAAGCTAGGATGGCTCAGGTAATAAGATGCAGAACTTCTCAAATCTAAGTCACTGGTTTGTGTCGAGCCCAGTTCTTAGTGATCTAAACAGATTACAGTCTGAGTGAGTGATTCTTGTGAACTGAATTGATGGCCTTAGTCAAGTTCCATATGGTTGGCTTTCCATATCACAGAGACCTACACAGCATATTTGGTGACTGTCCTAACACAGAGGCTAAGGACCAAATGGGCATGAAGACTGACCTGCCCCGTCACTCCTTATAAATAGTCCCTCTACGTAAGGGTTGAGGCTCATTGGCAGGATATTGGGGGGAAGCTGGGACTATCGGTGCTTGACCTGATCGGTGAATAAAATAGTTAAGTCTCCAGGACTGTTAATCCAGCCCCTGCACGAGAATTAAATAAACTCCATCTGTATAAGTATTGAATATTGTTGCCAGTATTTTCCATACATGTATTTTCCCTTTGTGAATATAACGCTAATCTAGGGACCTAGATAGACAGCCCTGGGCACTGATGTCCTGTTGTACTAAAAACAGGTACAGCAAGGCAGGCCACCCAACACTGTTCACCCAGTATGTCTGATTGGCTGACATGGCCTCTTCTGAAACTGCTAGAGCAGGGTACCAGCTAGGAACTGGATTGAACCTGCTTAGCTCATTTCACACAGGACAGTCATCAGATGGTTAAAAGCATGAGGTCAGTACTGACCATGGCCAGATTTGAACAGATGATCTTTATGTCAAAGACTCTATAACCCAGTTCACCCTGTCTGCCACTTCTGCCTCTCACCTGTGCCCTGCTCCTCAGAGGGAGGAGTCTAACCTCACAACCGCTCTGAGATTTATTGTGTTCTGACTCTTTAGGTATGTCTACACTGCAGTTAGACGCCCATGCCAGCTGTCTCAGGCTTACGGGCCTCGGGCTTACGGGCTGTTCAACTGCAGTGTAGACATTTGGGCTCAGGCTGCAGCCTGGGATCTAGAACCCTGTGAAGTGGGAGGGTCCCTTTAGTCTGAGCCCAGCAAGCGCATGTCGTAGGTGTCTAATTGTAGTGTAGACATACCAATAGTTGTCCATGTAACGAGTCTGGTGACGAGGATGCTCTTTGAGTGCACTCCTATGCACTCACTCAAGGCCAGATCACCATTTAGCCTTGCTGGTGTGTACTCTGTGGAACTACAAGGTCGTCTACGGTCTGATATTAAACTCTGTGGGCTGTGTCTGGCTTTGTGAAGCACAACATTTATCAATGTAAATCTTGGAAAATTCACTGTTGTGTTTCCATGTACATTTACAATAGCTAACTTTAAAAAAGAGATAACATCTAGTGTTGAAGGATAGGATCAAGGCTTAAAGGTGTAATTATATTAATCCAAGTTTCTGATATAGGTGCCACTTTTAAACCTGTCACTTGCTTGTTTGGATTGTAGTTTTATGGAGCAAAGTCAGTTATTCAGGTTGTGGCCCATTGAGAACTAGAATTGCAATTTCTGTTCTCTTGAGACAGACCTATTTCACGTCATCAAGGCTCTGCTCAGAGGTAGTAGCATGTTTAAGCGAAACTAAAAGCATGGTACATGTTTTATATATTGTGATTTTTACAAAAAGAATGTGCTTCGTTGAAGTCAAAGTTGCAGTCAGCAGAAGGTGGGAGATTCAGTTAATTTATATAGTAAGTAGTAATATTATACAAAAAGGCACATTCAGCTCAGGAGGAACTGACACTGCGGTAAGCAAAAGCGAGATGATCCAATAGTTTTTTTTTTCTAATGAGAGGCTAGAGGGGAGTTTCCAGGTCACAGACAAGACCAGTCACAGGGAAACTCTCACTGCAATTAGACACCAGCAAAACATTACTATCAAAAATAGGCCAGGAATCTATGGGAAACTCTTTAAGTTTGAAAGGCCTAGGCAAAGTTTTTAGTATTGGGGAAAGCATATACTGGTAGAAAACAATGGTTAAATGTATTAAAAACTTTTAAAGTTGTTAGTATTGTTCCTATTGACTCCAGATGGAACAGAACCAGCCCCTTTGAGCTTTGACTAGGATAGCCTCTTCTATTTATGCTTCTCTGCTAAGCACCTCTTTCCTTTTCAAGCTACCCAAAGCAGTTACCCCCTTGTCCCATAACAAATTCAGGTTCCACCTATGTTTAATTAGATATTGGATAACCTGGATTATTGTAGTAAGCACATCTAGGGCAATGGTCTAGGAAAGCTAATCAATCTTTAAGTCAAAGTTCATGTCGTTCCTATTTTAAACCAAGTGAAGGAATGATATGTATGGAGCATGAAAATTAACTTATATCCAGAGCATTTTAATAAATAGTTTAAAAAAAACTATTCATATCCATTGGTTCATAACATATGTTTGTGATTATAAGGGAAAAAAAATCTGAGTTCTGAGAAACATGTTTAAAAGATTAATTCTGCATCAAGTTTTTGGCTTATTTATATTTTTTATTTTAGTTCTGCAATGTTTGTCATTTATCACACATGTTTAAGGACCAAGTCAAGAGCATGTATTTTGTCTATACCAAGCTTTAGGCATGCAAGATATTTAATATTTGTAAAAGCATATGATAAATTGACTTTTTAAGGCCCTTATAGCTTTATGACTACTTTCACGGTATGGAAATGAGATGAAGACAAAACGTTTTTAATGATTTGGGCCTATTCTGCACATATCTTTATATTAACAACTCCAATTTAAATTATAGCAGGTTCTTCAGATAAGATTTATTTGCATAAGGAGGAAAAACAAAAAAGAGTAAAGCAACAGAGCTCTGTGACCGACAACACATAAATAGGGTGATTTTTACACTTTTAATGTCAGAGCTAGTTTTATGTCTGGCCAGCATTTGAATGCACTGACGTTCTGTAGTTTCCTCTGTGTAATACAACATGGGCATGTGTATATACTATATATACCACCAAAGGATTTCTAATGGGTTATGGTTTTTATCACATTTATCTTTACTTATATGATTTGAGACTGAATGCCACAAAGGGCCAGAACTTCTCAATGCTGTAAGCCTAGAAGTCTCTGGTGTGGGACCCTGTTCTTAAAGAGTACAGAGAAGGGATTTAGGCTAGATGCAAGGAAGCTGCCAACTCAAAAGACCTCCATGCTCTAGGAATCTATCCCTGTACCAGCATGGGGTTATTAATGAACAGTAGCAGGCCCAGAAGAGCCCACGCAATCTTCATAGCTGCCAAACCTTCACCTCTGTTACAAAACCCCCTTCACTTCCCTAGCTCTCAACTGCCAAAACGTATGAGTTTCCCTGCCCCCTGAAAATTAACCCAGCTTCTTCCTCCCACAGTGTCTGCCAAACACTGCCTACTCACAGAAACCCCACTCTTGTCTCTGGTTGCCAAAACTCTCCCTAGCTCATATTTTCCTTGGTGACAGCAGCCCCAATCCCAATTATGGAAACTCTGATAATAACTAGCACCCAAGTGCTTCCTTCACAAACACTTCTCCTACTAAGTGCTCTAGCTACTGCACTATTGGGTAAAAGGGCACCTCATCTTCCTCCTCCTCCTCCAGCTGTGTTTTGTGTGGGGCCTGATCTGGTAAACATGCTCGAAGGCGGCCTCTGAGCACATCTTTCCAATCAGGTCCCACAGGTGACATAGGTGAGGAACACCTATTTTGTGAATCCTGCTGGGGGTTAGGCACGAGATAGGTGCTGAACTGCTCAGAGATGTCAGGACTGAGACAGCTGTGTGTGCCCAGTGGCAAAAATTCAGGTGCCATGGGTACTCTGCCTGTGGAAACCCAGGTGCCTAGGGAGTTGAGAAAAAGTTTTTTGAGAATCTATAATTTAGATCTAAATGCCCATGTCCCCCTTGTGAATTCCACCTCCAGTGGCTAAACCTTCCTTTCCCTACAGAATACTGTGTGAGTGATCTGTTTGAGGGCTCACTTATCTTCACACAGAACCTTGTAAAAACAAAGCAAGCTCTATTTGAATGTGCTGTATTGTTAATATCTGTTTCATTCACACCTTCAGGTGTGTGCACATATTTCTTAGCTCCCTCTTCAAATTAGGTCCTCAGCAGTACTTGTGAAACCCCATTGTGTTCAAATTAGTCCTGCACAGATACCTGTCCAACTCTATTGCCATCAAATTCTGCCTTCAGTAAAACCTGTGCAACTCCTGCATTGACTTCAGTGGGTTTGCACAAGTATGACTAATTGGAACTTGGTTAACAGTTATGGTTGTGAGACAGAAAATGGAATAGAATTTTCTGCATTGCTATGCTTGCTTTGCAGTGCTGATACGATTAAGAAACTGTTAATATTGATTTTAGTTACTAAATTCAATAGCTCTGACTTGGAAAATGCAAGGGTCCAGATCCTCAACGGATGTAAATTGGCATAGCTCCAATGATAATCAATGGAGCTAAACTAGTTTACTCCAGCTGAGAATCTGGCCTGAATAGCAGATATCGAAAAAAATTGTGCTTGCCTTACAGTCACTTTTGGAGCAGAACTGCATGCTACAGGCTGGAGGGAAGAGGGTATGGGCTGACCTATAAAATACCCTGTAATCATGATAGTCAGCAGTTCAACACTGCTGATGGTTTTGAAATGCATAGGGCCCTGGAAGCCAAAATAATAATACAGCTTTGCTGCCAAAGAAGTAAAAGATTGTTTTGCAACAGTTTTCACCTGTAACAATCAAAAGTTTAAACAAACAAACAACAAAAATCTAAAAAAAAAATCCTAGACTGAAATCCTGTGCTGATCCAAATCTGAAATGAACTCAGTGTGAAACTGTGGAAAAATGCAGCTGTATGTTTTGAGACTCCATGGTGGGGCTTTGAACAGTCAGATGAGTGTTAGGAAAAAAAATCTCAGTAGTTTAAAAATAACAGATCTACTGCACGGCAGCCATAAAAGGAAATTTTAGAGAAAGAAATAGAAAATCATGCCAGACTAGCACATTAGGAACAACAGTTGTTACACCATATACAAATAGCAGAAAGTGCATGGTCAAATGAAATATATGATGACTTTACGCTTTTACCTTTTTTAATGTTGCAAATATATTTATAATAGTATTCTCCAAATCTTGTCATTATTATAAGCCATTGCCAAATCTTGTTGCTGTTTCTCATCTCTCCAACCAAATCTACAACATGGGTCAAGGTTTTAGCAATTCTAAATGAAATAAACCCAAGAGATTCCCCTCCATCTAAGTATCAGAGGGGTATCCATGTTAGTCTGGATCTGTAAAAAGCAACAAAGAGTCCTGTGGCACCTTATAGACGAACAGATGTATTGGAGCATAAGCTTTCGTGGGTGAATGCCCACTTCGCATGCATCCGATGAAGTGGGTATTCACCCACGAAAGCTCATGCTCCAATATATCTGTTAGTCTATAAGGTGCCACAGGACTCTTTGTTCCTTCCATCTAAACAACTGCATTCTTCATAAGGGCATCTGTGATAGGAAGAGCTTGAATGGTGAACATTTAACAGTCAGTGTTCTCCTCTTCTTTTGTTCAGTCTTCATATCTTTTGTATATATTAAGCTACTTAATTTATTTTAATAGAACAGGAGTACTTGTGGTACTAACACATTTATTTGAGCATAAGCTTTCTTGGGCTACAGCCCACTTCATCGGATGCACAGAATGAAACATATAGTGAAGAGATATATATACACATACAGAGAACATGAAAAGGTGGGGGTTAGGGAGTTAGCCATGTGGTGTCACCGCTCACCCAACCCGGCCACACAGAGCCGCCCTGAGTGGACATCATGGACATCACAACTTTTTTGGCAAAACTGGGCATTTGTCCCATTTTCTCTTGCCCAGCGTTCCCTTGCATCCCCCTAGAGCAAGAACAAATTGGACAAATGCCCAATTTTCCCAAAAAAGTCATGACCCCTGGGACAGAGCTTAAAAAGGGGACTGTCCTGGCCAAAACAGAATGTATGGTCACCCTACATATACTACTGCAGCTCTAGGCTGCATAGATCTGATCATCCACGCTGCCTTACAGCTTGGGGAGTCATTCTTTTTATTTTTATCATTAAAAAGGCAGTGTATATTCTTTTAAAGGATAGGGAATCACGAGTCTAGCGTAACTGTATAAAGGGCAGCCTTCACAGGCTATGTATGACTTTAGTGACAGCTCTTAGCAAGAGAGGCTGAGTGAGGTATATGCATGGTAAAACAGCTGTTTCTAGGAGCCCTGGCAAGTAAGAGTGGTTGGGTAATTTAGGAAACATTTTGTTTTTTCTATATGTGCAAGGATTTTTTTTAATGGCTCGACTTTCTTCAAGTTGACCTTTAAAGTGATCTCCCTTGCCCCAGAGGTGAAATTTACCTGCATGAGTACAACTGGGACAGTCTCTGGAAAGTTTTGCCCAAGCCAATGATGGGGAGCCCTTCAGAGCAAGTTTACAGACTGTCTAATCAAACTGCATGTTCAAATTCCTAGCTACATCCCTCAAAGGATTTCCCCTCATTCTGGCTTTGAGAATCTCCATTAGTCTCTGTCATTGTGGAGCACAGGACCACTGCAGAGTTATTACAGGCCAGGGGTTGGCAACCTTTCAGAAGTTGTGTGCCGAGTCTTCATTTATTCACTCTAATTTAAAGTGTCACGTGCCAGTAATACATTTTAACATTTTAGAAGGTCTCTTTCTATAAGTCTATAATATATAACTAAACTATTGTTGTATGTAAAGTAAATAAGGTTTTTAAAATGTTTAAGAAGCTTCATTTAAAATTAAATTAAAATGCAGAGACCCCCCGACCGGTGGCCAGGACCCAGGCAGCGTGAGTGCCACTGAAAATCAGCTCGCGTGCTGCCTTCGGCACGCGTGCCATAGGTTGCCTACCCCTGCTATAGTCAATCTGCCACATTGGCTTATTTTTGCCTGGAGAAGGCCCTTTCTTTCCCAAATTTGAGCAGAACTTTAATTTTGGCCTATCAGCCAACCATTGCCAGATGAGCAGAGAACTGTTTCATTTTTATATTTACAGGGGAAAAAGCTAAATTATTTTGAGGGGAGTCCTTTATGGCAATGCTTAAATGAAAGATTTTGATCATCCCGTGCAGTAGCTCACAGCAAACGAAGCATTTTCACAGAATGTAATTGGCCAGATCCTCAGTTGATGTCAATTGGCATAGCCCTAGTGAAGTCACTGCAGCGGTGCTGATTTACACCAGTAGAGGGTTTGGCTCTTTATTTAATTTTAAATACATGCAAGAGTTATCACAGTGCAGATTAATAATTTCCACCCTGTGTCATAATCATTGCTTTGCACTGTGACAAGCAGTTGTTTACAGAGATTCATGTTGCTCAGAAAGATCTTTTAAAGCTTTTCTTTATGGGCATTTATTTTGCTATAAATGAAAATTAAAATGGAATTTTGATGCTGCTGCTGGTGCTTTTGTCTGATGTGCTATATCACTTTTTGGAGGCAGAATGTGATATCTCAGGAAAATAACTTCCATTTAGTCCGTGCCAATCTGTCACATTCAGTGATTTTTTTTTCCCCCCTTCACAATGTTGAGATAAAAAACATTTCCTAACCTCTGTCTTATATATGCAAGGCACATCAGCCAAAAGCCTTTTTCCAAAAGGATTAGAGAGGTACTTGTGTCATGGAAAAAAACGTAGTATCTGGATATGTATCAAATAAAGAGGGGAGATGCAGTGGATCATACTTAATTGAACAGTTAACTGGTTCAGACTAGCCTAAGCTTACGTTAATTGAACCATGTCAAGCATGTTGGGTGTGCAGTTAAATACACGTAAGCATAGTGTTCTTTACTTTGTAAGCAATAACACGGACTGCTTATGCAGTCTCATTGAGAGTTACACACACACCACGGATACTCTAAGAAGTAACTATATTAACTGTTGTTTTGAAGAAGACATACCCTAGTCTCTAACACATTGACTAGAAAATACATGTTTGGCTGGCCCTCAGCTTCTAAATATAGTCAAAGATGATCATGGGCATTCTTCTCTCAGTTCAGGTGTCATGCTTTTGAGGGATTTTTCAGGCTGTCAGGATTTCAGCCATATGCGTCTTCCTTTTTTGGAATCCAAATGCTGATATTTGAATTACTTTCAATACTACTTCCTGCAATCTGCGGTCCAGATCCTTAAAGGTATTTAGATGCCTCAACTCCCCTGGGACGTAAATGGGAATTTCATGTTCTCAGCACTTACCCAGTTCAGCCCCTTAGTTTGCAATATGTAAGTCCGACTTATTAAAACCAGGATGGTAGACAGGCTGAAGCAAAGTTTGAGCTCCATGCGCTCAGGCTGAAGTTAACAGTTTATAATCCTAGCTGAAATGTGCAGCCTGAATATTGGGCCTGATTCTCTTCTCACTTACACCAAAATAGATCAGCAGTAACTCTACTTTTGTTACTAGAGATGCGTTAGTGCAAGACTGCTAGTGAGAAGAGAATAAAGCCCATTATGTTTATATTAAATCAAAATGATTTCGTTTAAAAAAATAATTTTCCTGGGTGTTTTAAAATTATTTTTTTCTCATGGGCATAGGGACAGTGCTTGTGATAGGGTGTGCCCATAACACAATAACAATCAGTACAGTTAATATACACACAAGCTGGAATTGTCATCAAATTATGCTGATCCTTTATGTTTCATTAAACTTATGGGGTTAACTATGGTAATTCTTAGTGTATCCAATGCAATTTTACCCAAAATTTTGATACTTGTGAAATTAGCAAGAAAAAGTTTGATACAGAGGGCAAAAATAATTGTTATTTATTACATTTCTTTTGATAGGGTATAAACCAAGAACAACTTTCCATTTCTATTGTGTGGAAATTTAGTCCCTGATCTTGCATTGTAATCTTTGAGGTGTACTGCTGCGCCTGAGTGAAGTCCGACTGAGTTCAGTGGGGTTCATCACAGGTGCAGCAGCCCACAGGTATGGATCAGAAAGCATTGGGGATTGGGGCCTTAGATTGTTTAAATTCATAACCTCTTGCTGTGGGAGTCATCAGAGAGGTAGACATAGCCTCATAGCAATCAGGCAGGTTGCATTTGAGCATTATGTCCTGTGTACTTTGTATACATTTCACCAGCACCAAGGAGAGTTAGCTAATAAGGCATGAACCTGCAAGAGGCTAAACACCTCTGAAGAACACCCAGAACTCCCACTGAATTCAATTTCTCCAACAAACTGAATTGAAATTATTTTTGACGGCAATAGGTTTGGGGTCACTCTGCGTTTCTCAAAAGGTTTGGGCACAATGTGAGAGGTATTTAATGGTTGGATAATACCGTGTATACACTAAACCGTATATGATCATGGATATAAGGAGACCATGTGGTATTGAGGTACATGAGACATAAGTTAGTGTCATTTTTCTCTAAGCAAATTTATGTTATGTACAACTTGGTGGGCACCAGCACTTTTGGAGTTTGCATCTGGTGGTTACCCCATAGTAAACCTGTCCATGCAAAAATGTATAAAGAAGTGTACCAGGTTTTTACAGTAGGAACAGATGTTTAGTTCTTTCATGTCCATTTACAGTGAGTAAGGCCCCCCGTCCCCAATGGAAGAGATCTCAAAATACTCTTCTCCAGGCTTGTTTTTGTACAGTATTCCACCAAATTATTATATAATATAGATGAGGGAAAGTACTTTTAGCTTTGCTAAGAAAAACAGACAAGTGAAGCTAACTTGTATGGAATATTCAGGTAGAGTCTAATTTCCAGTTTGTACTAAAAACAGATTCTCTTTTTCCATTATTTAAAATTACTCAGCTGCTATCTGAAAGAAAACAGAGAAGGCAATTGAACACAGCCTTGGTAATTGAACTAGCTCTTTTATCAAAGGCTGTTTCATACTAAATGTTGTCCTAGTTTTTCCTGTACTAATTACTACAAAGATCCCATTCACAGTTAATGGAATTCCAACTAATAAGGGTTGGAGTGGGAGGGGAGGCAGTCAAAGGAGCAACACATTAGTTTACTATTAGTAGTAACACATGAGTATTTGCATACATTTTAATGTTTTCTTGTATTTAACAAACCTATAGTTTTATGCTTTTTATCTGCATTTGGCCATTCCCAATTTGGCAGTTTTATTGGGTTATTTTTAAAACTTCTGACTGCTTCCCTGTAAACACACTGTGAGTAAGAGTGTGTGTGGGCAAACTGAAGTTCAAAGGGTTCATTTACTGAAGAGAAGGTTCAGCCTAGTTACTCCAGATGTACACAAGTGTAACTGAGAGAATAATGTGGCCTGACGTCTCTAATATAGAGAATATTTTTTCTGCCTTAAATCTTTAATTTTCCAAGTACAGACAAAGGCACAGGTTGCTAGGTATTCTCATTACACCTTATCTAAACATATTGATCAGTTTCTCCAAACTCTTATCTGTTTGTTCAGCAATGAGTCAGTTTCATTCACACTATGATTGTACAGTAGCTGAATGGATACTACAATATGAATTGTATCAATGAGCCATTTAAAACCTTATGACACCTTGATTGAATCCTCTCTTATTTTTCTAAGAGGTTAAAAAGCTACGTGTTTTACATCAGCAGCCTTTTTAATCCATTAAGTCAGTGTGTTGGACAGAACATGAAAAAATAATCTCTATGCAGTAGGGCAGCATAATCTATAAATATAATAAACGTATGCTGTGATCATTGTGTGTGCGCATACACAAGTAAAATGCAGACTGGAAAATTTATGATACAAAAGGTAAATCTTAAAACAGTCAGAAGATGCTTTCAGTTCTGAAACTCAGATTTGATTCTCCCATCACCTAATTTTTCCAAACAAACAGAGAATATTTTCAAAGATAAAATACCCTTAATTAGTGTCCCTTGGTAGAATCTTATAATGGGCTGATACCTATAGTTAAAATATTATTTTTCATGCATAACACAATGCATTTGAGAACTACTGCATTTTCACCATTTTTATACGGGTAGAACTGATTGTCCCTGATCTTCTGCTAACACTGCCTGACTGATGCAAAGCAGCCTTGAAATCAGCATATCCAGCCACGCAGTATTACTGTGTGGCATATGACTGGCATAGTGGTCCCTTTTCCTTCCACATGCTCCCTGTCGTGGGTATATGGGATGTGGCTGGGAAAAAGCATGGCCCGGGCTCCCCTAAGTCACTGAGGTCACCAGTGGCCATCATGGTGATTGGGGACCAGACCAGCATACAGTGGTCCCATGATCTAATGAGCGCAATGTTCTTTTTAATTCCATCTTTGTCACACCCCCCCCCCTCCCCAATGCACTCCTCTGCCTCATTTTAGGATTAGGACCATTGATTTTAGTGGAATTACTTCTGATTTACACTGTTGTGAAATTAGAATCAGGGGCATTGTTTTGAATCAAGCCAAAATTAGGACAGACTTACTTATGCATTGAGCAGCATGTACCGACTGGAAATATTTAATCTTTGTAAACACTACTCTATACTAAACATTGATCAGAGAAGACCTGAGTGCATGGTAAGCTTGTGGTATACAGAAAAAGCCTCATTTTGGAGAATCAGTATGATGTTTTTATCCTACTTTATATCATGAACTAGTTCGAAGAATTCTTTTTTGTGTTTAAGGGCTGGATTCAATTAAAACTTCTGGAGCAAGTTACACAGCCTTCCACAATCTAAAATGTTGGGCAGACTTTTTTTTTAATTGAGTCCAGCTGAGTGGCTCTAATATTGTTAACAATGATACTTCCTCCCCTCAACATAGCATAGCATTTTAAGTAGCTAAAATGCATGTGGGTCCAATATAATCTTGTCCCATCATCATTCCTGCTGTGTGGGTTTCCCCTTTTTTAACACAATGTGCTATATAAGTAGCAAACAATTGTGAATATAAATATTGTTTGTTACTTGCTTACATGACATATGTAAGCCTTGCAGGAGGATCAATGGTATTTGTTTCTAGCTTAATTAATTTTCATAGTTTTGTTTTTTTTAATTCAGTGCTCACGAAAGATGTGAGATTAGCAACCCTGACCAGGACCCTCCCCTGACATGAGAAGGGACAAGATGGATCTCTTAAAAAAAAGAGCATTAGCCTCACATATCTTTAGTGCTCCCAGATGAACTGGAAGTCTGATGGTGACAGGCAGACAAGACTCAGAACCAGAAAGTAAGGCATGAGGATTGGCCACACTAAGGGCTAGTCTACACTAGAAGTGCTACAGCAGCGCAGCCGCATCAGTGCAGCTGAGCCGCGATAGCACATCTGGTGAGGATGTTCTAAACTGACAGGAGAGAGCTCTCCTGTCGACTTAATTACTCTACTTCTGTGAGAGGCAGTAGCTATGTCAGTGGGAGAAGCTCTCCCACTGGCATAGCGCTGCCTACCCTGGCGCTCAGGTCAGTGTAACTTACATCGCTCAGAGGTGTGGATTGTTCACATGCCTGAGCAACATAAGTTGTACCGAAGTAAGTGGTAGTATAGACAAGCCCTTAGATGCTTAGACAAGCCATCAAAACTAGGGAAATGGTAATGATCGCAAATGGCAATGTTGTCTGCTGGCTAAAACAGGAGACTGAGAGTCAGGGCTGCAGGGTTCTAGTTCAAATTTTGCCACTGAATTACCAGGTGACCTTGGGCAAGTCACTTAACCAACTCTTTGGGCCGCTGTCTCCCTGCCAGTAAAATGAGTAAATAACACTTCCCATAACTGCCTGAGGTGTTGTGAAGACTAAATAATTCATCTTTACCAAGGATATTAGTATCCTTAGATAAAAGGTGCTAGGAAATTATTTGTAAGGACACAGTTAAGCAGGGCTGCCCAGAGGATTCAGGGGGCCTGGGGTCCTCGGCGGCGGGGGGCCCCCTCTTCGGCGGTAATTCGGCGGTGGGGGGTCCTTCCGCTCCGGGGCCTGCCGCCGAAATACCCCGAAGACCCGCAGCAGGGGGCCCCTGCTGCCGAATTACCGCCAAAGACCTGGAGTGGAAGAAGCTCTGGGGGCCTGAGCCCCATGAGAGTTTTCCGGGGCCCCCGGAGCGAGTGAAGGACCCCGCTCCAGGGGCCCCAAAAAACTCTCGTGGGGGCCCCTGCGGGGCCCGCGGCAAATGGGAGGCCATGCAGTTAAGACCCACTTTGGAGTGGTTTCTTTCTTATGCCATTCCCTCAGTGTCTAAGTGCTTTCATGTTATTCTGTTCAAATGCTTCTCAATGCCGCAAGGACATTTAGTTGTAAATTAGTCAGTTTTTGTTTTTTATTAATCCTCAATCAGGGCGTGATCCAAAGTGCATTGAAATTAGTGGGAGTCTTCCATTGACTTCAATGGGGTTTGGAGCTGGCCAACATTAGATTATTTTTCTGTGGTCTTCATTCAATGGTTTAAAATGTGTTACTCCGTATTACTAATATTAAAGTTTATCAGCTGCTCTTTTCCTCCTCCTTTATTTCTCTATTGTTGGATGATTTTCTTGCACCTCCCCCCCCCAAACATACATTCTGCAGAACTGGCCATCTACATTACACTACTCTAT
Organism: Mauremys reevesii; assembly: GCF_016161935.1. Lineage (NCBI taxonomy): Eukaryota > Metazoa > Chordata > Testudines > Geoemydidae > Mauremys > Mauremys reevesii. The sequence continues at coordinate 167,883,009 of NC_052624.1, read as the reverse complement.
ATCCTCCTCCTCTCATTGTGAAGTCAAATTTAACCAACAATATTACGGCAGGAAAATCAGTGCGGTGAGAACTGTTTATATTTACAAATCTAGAGTTATGATCACTCCGCACCAGTATGTACCAACTACAACACTAGCAGAGCTGAGAATGAGTCATTTTTTTTTAACATTGCTCATACAACATAGAAGTCTTAGAAAATACCCACATAATTTGCTTACACTTTAAGTGCAGCTCCTGGAAGGGGGAGGGCAACTTATGCGATGTACAGGTTGCAAATGTTGCCCACATGACAACTGGAAAGCACAACAGTCCACATCAGAGGAAATATGCAAAAACAAGGACAGAAACATGGGGCCCAATCTTGCTAACACTTACTACATATACTGCTGCACAGATAGCCTACTGAAGACAAGAAAACTTATCCATGATAGTTAGCACTAAGCTCAGTGGTAAGTGATTGCAGGATCAAGCTCAATGGATATAATAGTTCTTCACCCATGCAATATTAGATCAGATTAACATCTTGTCATGTACTAGTGGTTATCTGCATATTGATATAGTTGATGACTTTGTTTAGAATAAGCAGAAAATGTGTCCAAGATGTGAATCTCAAAATACCCATAATCCCTCTGTCGCTCTCTCCATCAATGTGACGTAACCCACATGTTTTGAACAACAACAACGACAGATCAAAGGAACCATGAGTGATTTAGCAGTGCAGGATGGAATAATATTTTGCTTTAGAGAAACACAGTGGCTATATTTACAAGGTAAGTATTGCCAAGGGAGTCCAAGGCTGTGCTTGCTTACTAAATTGGGTCCAACTCAGGGATTTCACCAAATGCAAATGAACAATGAACAATATGTGTGACTCAATATATCCGCTATACTTTGTGCTCTTAGAAGGGTGGTATAGCTGACCTTTTAAAGTGATACTTTAAAAACCACATTGTTATGATCATCAGAAGACTTTGTGTTCGTTTTAGAATACAATATTTGGACCCAATCCCACTGAATAGTCTCAAATATTGTTTTAAGACACAGTTCTCAACTATTATAACATACAGATAGTAGGAATGCTGTGCTTCTATTTACATAAGCATAGGGTGAGACAGTAGTGTGTTCTCATTTCTTTCAAGCCTGTTGCACACTTCTGGAATACTGAAAACTAAGAAGTATGTGAAATTGACCAAAATAGGTATTATCAGTTTTTGTGAATCCTTCCTGAGTGCCAAAAATAGTCTCCAAGAGCAATACAAGAAGATAAGTATGTATTACTCTTAAACCTTGACTTCCCCCATGTAAAAGCTAGTTTGCTCTCAGTTACACACGCTTAAATCCACAGTAACGCTTCATAAAAAGTTCTCATTAGTTGAACTATTAAAAATGAATACCCAGGGCATGATTCTCCCCTGCTTCACACACTGGCATATAGAAATTGTCACCTGTGCAAAGTGGGTGTACAAAAAGCTACCATTCTGAGCAGGTAGTGTTTACACTCACTTTGAACAGGTGTAAATGGATACATAAGGGGCAAGGCTGAATAAAATCTACTGTCTTTTGCTCTAAACAGGACTATTATAGTTTGGACCAAACAAAAGTTAAAGTAAAACTTTAATCATCATTAATACTGAGGTTTAGAAATAGGGAATGGGGGAAAGAGTTATGCTTCAAAAATAAAATCATTCTGTCTCGGGTTTGTTGCTTCTTTGGATGCATGTCAGACGTGCAGGCGTGGGAATTCCCCAGGTTGCTTGGTGTCAGTTTGCAAATTTGCTCAGTTTCATTTTTCTGACAAATCAGCCTTTTTATAATCATCCCATCTTGAAACTAGAGGGGAAGGGAATGTAGAGGTGAATTGCTAATATCAGTGACTTCTGGAAATTCCCCTTGTACGGTCTCTCATATTTAGTAACTGTACTTTTTCTGTTTTCTTTGTGTTAAAAAAAGTTATTTGACAATAAAATAACTCGGTCTATTCTGGTAAAACTGGCTTCACTTACAGTAAGTCTGAGAGAGTCAGTATTAAACAGTACTGGTATTTTTGACCTACTCTTATGAAAAAATACACATTTTATATATAATATATAAGCAATGTCAGATATGTTTGAATGGTAAAAAGTAAAAAAAAAATTCTTTAAGATATGGTAACCTGGTTTCAAATATTACTTAAAAGTACTATGTAATAATAGTGAGATGTTTTGTTTTATTTTAAACAATGTTATGAAACTAGTTTTAAAATCTGTTTAATAAATATATTGCCTTGTCATATATGAATTTAAATCACATCCATCTGGATATGTTTACCAAAATTAAAAATAATCCATGTCTATTATAAGCCAGTTGCTGCCATTACCACCCGCTGGCCCCTGACAAACACCCACCCAGTTACTGACCCAGATCAACAAATATCCAGATTAAACAGATGCATCTTGCTACATACCCAGTTCCTTCCTATACAATACATTGTTTATAATGCAAAATCCGGGAAGCTTTGTATGATTTTAGTTACTAATTTTGTATTAAAGCTTAAAAGGGCTATATTAAAAGAAAAAAGCAAGGGTTAAAAACAAAAAAAAAGGCTTAAAAAAGAAAATAAGCATGAAACAATAAATAATGGTAAATAGGAATAAAAGGATAAAGGAAAAAAAAGATTGTATAATCTTCCCATTCTTATGTTGTCTGTTTATATCGTAATTTCTTTGGAACAGAATCTCTCCTCTTACATGGCTAGAATTTGCCTGGAACACTTTTGGCGTTATATAAGTAAATAATAAAAAATCAAATTTCTGACAAGAGGATGTTGTTCCTTATATAATCAGCAATAGTGAGTTTGGTAGGATTTTGATGAGAGTAGAGTCAAACCATTGAAATGCCCATTGGGTCAATTGAAACTATGGATATTAAAAAGCCAGTTAGCAAGTAGGCACTTAGCCAATGGATGTTAAGATAGGTTGATGTATGCAAACTACTTATTTCTCCTCCTTTTCATTGGTGTAACAAGACCCCAGAGAACTCTGGTGCAAGAATATGTAAGGGCTGGGATCTCCTTCCGAATTCTGCGCTCACCCCATAGCCCACAAATAACTTTCCCCCAGCCCTTCAGCCACCACCCCGGGTCTTCCTGGTCACTCATTGGAGCACTTCCAGCTCAGCGCTCTACTCCCATCCTGCCTATGGTGGCTCCTCCTGAACCCAGCTGTCCAGTGGCTCCGCTTGTTCCCACTTTCACACAGCGTGATGAGTGGCATTACAACCTGGTGCATGGGGTCCACTCAGGATTGGGTCGGCCACCCCCACCCCATGACAGAGGAGTGGCTGGGCCAAACCTGAGTGGTGATCCCTGTGTGACAAGTTTCAATTCCACTCAGATTTGGGAGGGTTGAGTGGCATTCTGATCCCAGGCACCAAGTGAAATGCCGGAGCACCATTCCATCTCATTGGGCCTCTGTAACCTTATGGAGTCTGGCATGACTGCATCACTTGCCCCATTGTAACTACACTGCTCCCTTTCCCAAAGCAGCACATAAAGAAATGTTGTAGCTATGGCAACTGAAACAAGCAGTAGTTTGGGTAACGAATTAACAACAGCTCCCGCACTCCATTCCCACCCAATTTTTAACATACCTGTAAAAATACATCTGTTTTTAAGATGGAAATTCGAACATACAAAAGTTTGGTAGTTCACTCTCAGCTCATCTCTACTTTAACCCTGTCAGTGATTGTGTATAGATGTGTGGCATTCTGTATTTGATCAAATATATTACATTTAAGTGTCTTTTTGTTATCCCACCTTATTGATAATTATAGGGCCTGATTATCCTTTGAGTTACTCAGGTTTTAAACTGACATAACTCCACTGCCTTCAGTGGAGTTGTTCTTAATTTGTACTAGTGTGCGTGAAAAGTAACCGGGGTACCCACAGAGTTTCATTTTATCAGTCTCCCTGTACCTACAGGTGCACACAGTATAAATGATGAGGGAGCCTTCCTTGTAAATGGTTAATCATAGTCAAAGAAAGCCAACAATGTTTTGTTCTCTACACCATTGCTAATGGGGAAGGAGGAGAAAGACGTAATAAAACAAATACATCTTTTGTTTTAAATTCTTTGGAACAATTCTGCCTGGCAGATCTTCCACCCTCCCTCCATTCAGTTTTTCTTTGTTATTTCCCTAATTAAAATTCTGCAGTGCCCCCATCAAATTGTTGTCCATTTGAGGTCATAAATAGCTTCTGTTCTAATGAAATATGAATTGTGTTCATTAATTGAATTGTATAGTTAATATATGTTGTGAGGGTACTGGCTCCACATTGATTCTTAATATACAGTGAACATTTTGTCAGGCTAGGGAATGTGTGGACACACAAAATGTTGTTGATCATTCTTTGCTGTACAGTAGGGTGATTTGATTAAAAACTGAAGATTTTAGGAAGTATTTATTAAAGACAAGAATTGCATAATCTAACAAGGGCAACTTCTACCAGACATGAGCTCAGCTCTTTAATGGTTTAGGGCCAAGTCAGGGTCCCATGTAAAACCCATGTAAATTGGTTTTATGCATGGGAACGGTACAAGCTTTGAAAAGGTAGGAATCCTCTAGGAACTATACAGAATGCCTGCAAAGCCCTCTCCAGGGTCAGCGTTGCAGCCTGCTATCCATGTGTTATTGGCCAACTGGTCCTCAGAATCGCACACCCACTGCCCATGGGCTGGATTCGCAAAGAAATTAGGCATGGTGATGGCATCTAGAAAAGCACTGTGATTCACAAAGCCTAAGTTGGGTGCCTAGGCTCCCTATACAATGAATGGGGGGAGATAGTCACCTCAGAATGGGATTCAAAAAGGCCAGCACACGAGACAGTTCCTCACCTAATCTAGCCAATGGGAGATGCCCATTCACTCTCTCCTGTTGAAGCTGTTCCACTGTGGTTACATAAAGGAAAAATTGTTGGGTGGAGGAAGGGGGAAAGAGAGAATGAATGAACGCAAGTAGGAGAAGGATGCTGTAAGGTGGTGGGTAGAGCACACAGGAGGTGAGAGCCCCAGAATCCAGTCCCCCTGTGCCAATGACTTTTTAAATAAGCCAGTGGAACAGCTTCAAAAAGTGAAAGCTGATAGAGCCCCACCTCAGAATATCCTATAGCCCAGTGATTAGAGCACTCACCTGAGACGTGGCAGAGCCCTGTCAAATCCTTTCTCCTGCTCAGGTGAAGGAGGGACTTGAACCCAGGTCCCTAGAGGGGCCCTATCTGGGAGGTGAGCTATGAGCACCAGACTGGGGCCTGCATGCACATTAGGTGGCGGAACACCTGCTCTTCCCCTGGCTTGTGTATCTCACTGGGGCCCAGGTGTCCAGATGCCTGGTGTAGGATACAGTGCACATACTCAGAGGCAGAAACTTAGGGAACTTTCACTGCAAAAATTAAGGCGTGAGTGTGTTTAGGCACCTGCAGGACTCAGGGGCAGCTGAGCAGAGGTTTTGTGAATCCCAGTGGGACCTGATTCTGGAATTCAGATATCTAAAGTGGAAATTAGGCACTTAACTTCTTTTGTAAATCTAGCCCCATGTGCCTATAAAGCCCCATTCAGAGTTGTGCTGGAGAGGATGCTTTGCCTGGCCTCTTCAGCAATGACTCCTTACGGGCCTGACCCAAAGCCTACTGAGACAATAGGAATTTTCCACTGGCATCAGTGGACTGTAGCTCAGGCCCTTGATGAAGACCCTGGCCATCGACTCAAACGTACAGGATGGATATAGCAAAAGTCCAGCTAGTGACCAGTGGACTCTGCTGATTAGTTAAATAATTTCTAGTGGATAGTCACCAACTGGCAAAAAAAAGTCATTAGGAACTGAATTTTATTTCTTTAATGTTCTTGATGTCTGGTCTGCCTCCCACTACACTAATATTTAGTGTTTTTTAATTTTGCCTCTAGGTTTTGTTTACAGAAAAACTGTTTTGGGTACTGTACAAAAGCTGATTTATAGTCTAAATCAGACTATAATCCTCCCTAGGCCATTCTGTAAGGTGGCAGGTGTTGACAGGCATCTATTGTTCTGTCAATAAATGGTGCATACATGGCTTGAAAGGATAAAATAAGTCATTTAGGACTAGGCCACAAGAACAGTCCTGTAACATTCCAGTGAATTCACCAGATATCTAAGAGATTGAAGAATATTTGAGAACAGTAATGACAATTTTTTCTCATTATTTTGTGTATTCTTAGATTCTGAAGTAAGATGATACACAAATGTGGCTCAGACTTTTATTTTCTATAGTAACCAAGTGCAGGAATATAAAGCTAGATAAAGTAAAAGACGAGCTAAAATTGATTTGCTGTGAGCAACCTATTTCTGTAGTGACTGTGGAAGGAAGAATACTCTCCCCAGATCTGAACATGGATGGATCTCAACCTGCTTGTGCAGGGGTGTGATGAACTTCCCCAGGGTGCATTCTGGAATTGGGGTACTGCTGAGCCCTCTGTCTCACCAGCCTGGGTCACCCTCTGTCACTGTGATGCCGTGACAAGCTGCAGATCTCTCCCAGTCCTGCACTCACACAAACATTTACAGGCAGGGACACACTCAGCTGAGGTCCATGAATGCTTTTGCCAGTCATCCAGGAACCAACAATAGAGAGGTTTCAGCCAGTTCCCGCCCAGATCCCCAGCCTAGGACCCCAGAGCTGTCCCATCTTTCCCTGGTAAAAAGCCTGACCACTGTAAGTTTATTACCCAGTTTGCCCCTCCCTCAGTGTGGAGAGGACAATGCATCAGCCCCTGGTCCCAAGCAGATTGCCCTTTGCACTTCAAACAACACTGGCTTAGGTAAAAAATATAAAACAGATTTATTAACTAAAGAAAGCTAGATTTTAAGTGATTATAAGTAATAGTGTACAGATCAAAGTTGGTTACCTAAGAAATAAAACAAAATTGCTATCAGGTCTATACACTAGACAGGATTTGAATCAAGCAGTGTCTCACCCTGATGGTACAGTCCACCAATCTTCCATACACAGGCTAGAAATCTCTTCAGCCTGGGACCACCTCCCCAGTCTAGTCTTTGTTCCTGAGATGTTTCCAGGTGTTGAGTTATGGGGAGAGTAAGGCCAACTGATGATGTCACTTCCCCCTTTTATAGTTTCTTCCATGCGGAGGGAACTTCATTGTTCCAAGCAAAGACTCCAGTACCGTCAGTGGAAAAGTACAGGCACAAGATGGAGACCAGTATCACATGATCTGATCACATGCCCTTGCATACTTTGATGAGTCATAGCAGGGGCCATTACCTATATTCTGGCTAGAACATTCACAGGGAAGGGTGGGGATGGTCTTGGAAGAAGCTTTATTGTGTTTCTTAATGGGACATTATCTTGAATGGTTCATTCACAATGTGCTGGCTAAAATGGATGTAAACTACTTTGTGGGAACAAACGCATTTGAAATACTGGTACACAGTCAATATTAGTAACTTTAGATACAAAAATTATATGTACAGACAAATGGGGTAATCATATTCAGCAAATAATAACTTTTCCATTGATACCTTACATGATAGACTTTGTATAAAACATATCATAATCATATCACCATGGTAAATATGAAGGTGCCAGGGTATTGCATTGGGGTACAGAATGTCACGGGGGGGGGGGAGAGGAGGGTTAACAAATCCCACTTGACTAGCCCCAGGGTTGTTGTAAATAAGGCCCAGATCCTCTGCGATATTAAGTCTCTAAATACCTTTGAGGATCTGGGCATAAGGACTTGACACAAACTCACACAGGAACTCGGAAACATGTAACACCAGGAACACATGCCACATCTTCTGACAATAGGATTTCCAATCCATTCCCATCATCACTCTCTTTGCATCTTCTGACCCGAGAATCTCAGAGTGAACATTGACTAAAGTCCCTATCTGCATCAGGTGTGAGAGGCGGATAAGAGGAGTGGGCGTCTGAAAGAAATGGTTTGATGAGAGCAAGGCTGATAAAGTGACAATGGCGGGCAAGCGACTGAGAGTGAAAGTAGTGGGTAAGGTGTGAGAGTTGAATGACTGGTGGGTTAGTGGTCTGAGGTGAGTGAAAGTACTGAATGGATGGAGAGGGTTGATTGGGAGGCAGAACTGATCATGAGGGAGAGATTGAGAGCTATTAACAGTGACAGATTTATAGCTGGCACCTCTGTGTGCAGGATGTTCTTCTCTTCCATAAATGCCATTTTCAAACTGTGTGCACATATTTAAAAAAGAGGGGTGCAGCTGGGAAGTAGATAGACTCACACAGCAGGGCTCAAGCTAGCGTGCTAAAAATAGCAGTGTGGATGTTGTAGCTGAGGCTGCAGCTCAGGCTCTTAAGCCAACATGACACCCCGCCCCCCAAGGTTTGAGAGCCTGAGCTGTAACCTGAGCCTAGCTTTTTCCTTAAAGCTTGAAAAATACAACTTCTTCTTCGAGTGCTTGCTCATGTCCATTCTGTTGTAGGTGTGTGCGCTCGCCACATGCATTGGTGCCAGAAGTTTTTCCTCAGTGGTGTCCATATGGGACCGGCTCTGGCACCCTATGGAGTGGCGCGTGTATGCACCACTATAAAGGGCCCTTTCCCTCCCTCAGTTTCTTCACTGCCAGTGTCGTGCTGGAATGTTCCCCTTGTTTCAGCAAGTGGTTCTCTTTCAGTGGTTCTTTGAACTTTTCTTGTGTAAATAGTTGCAATTAGAGACAGTTAACAGTTCCTAATAGTGTTAGTATACTTTAGTTATTCATGGTCCCGCCAGGGACTTAGCCCAGGGTTGGGGCATGCCCCACTCCCCGGGCTTCAAGCCATGTGATTGTTGTGCGAAGCCCGTGGCAATCAGCAATTCACATCCTAGTTGTTTGAAGTGTCTGGATGAGTCCCACATTTGCAAAAAGTGCCATATTTGCAAGGGATTCAAGCCTTGGACCAGAAAGGAGAGAGACATTAGGCTCCATGCACTCCTCATGGAGTCTGCTCTTGCACTGGCCTCAGAGCCAGCACATACCGACTGAATGCCGAGTACTTCGGCATCGACAAAAAGTGTGCCCTCGGCACCAACTGCCTCTCAATGCCAATCCTTGTCACTGATTCCGGCCAAAAGGCACAAAAAGCATGCTGGGAAAATGCGCTCCCCGGGGTCTTGTAAGGGTAAGCATAAGGGAGAAGAGGAGCCTAGACCAAGTTGGACCATCTCGCCATCATCGGAGTGCAGCCACGAGGCAGCCTCATCTATTGGGTCTAGTCTGCCCTGCGACCTGCCTTCTACCTCAGGGAGTGGTATAGGTACGCAGTACCATCCACCCCAGAAGCCTTTCAAGCAGAAAAAGACATCTCTCTCCTGATGCCACCTACTCCTCAGGAAGAGAGGCCTTAGGACCCCTCCCACCCATCTGTTTCTAGGGAGAAGCCCTCAATGGTACCCCTGCAGAAGTCCACCCCATGGCACCATACTCTGGCCCACTCACCAGGACCGTGCCAATGATCTCCAGAGCCCCGTCTCGAATCTCAGACCCGCGGCCACTTGTGGGTTCCCGGCACCGATTGCTGAACTCCAGGCACTGATCTCCAGGATCCACATGTCAGTCACCAGATCTGCGGTACCAGGCCACAGAGGCATGCCTCCAGTCCCTGGAACTCTGGCAGTGGTCATCCAAAAGCCCCCGTTCCCTAGTTCCTAGGCACCTCTTACCAGAGCACTCTCCAGAGTCCCGGCACCGTTCCTCAACGATGGCCTTGGAACCCTGATGTACATCACTGCAGCCCTGACGATGGTCACAGGACCATCACCAGTCGCTGGAGCCTAGACGTCAGTCACCGGGGTGTCTTAGACGATCCCTGCGCTCCCAGTCACCAGAGTCTGCAGACCGTTCCCAAAGCAGGTGGCATCATTCTCTGGATTATTACTGTGCCTGTGAGCACCGCCACCACTCACCAGATATGTGGCATGACTCAGCAGGGTCCTGATACTGCCCCCAGATTGGCAGGCATAGTGGGGAAGCCTACCCTATGGTGGCACTGCCGTGGTCACCAGAGAAAGACCATTTCTCCTCAGGCTCTGAGACCGAGGAGTTGATGGCCCCCAGGGACCAACAGTCACCTGCACAGCCAGCAGGTTCTTCCCAGAGCCAACCTGCAAGCATATGGCCAGAGGATCAGTGGCTTGGGCCCTGGCAAATCTATAACCCATGGGCAATTCCCCAGGCTGGAGGACTTCAGGCCCAGTGCTCAGTCTCAGGGGCTGCAGAAAGACCTTCAGCCTTAGTCTTTAAGGTGCCGGACTCCTCGTTGTTTTTGTGGATACAGGCTAACACAGCTACCCCTCTGATACTTCAGCCTCAGTGTCTTGACCGCCCCCGGGCTCAGATGTCGCATTGGTCCAAGGGGCCCAACAGCCACTTCCTCTGGTGGATGTGGTTCCCCAGGCAGAGGACGTGGAACCCACCCTTCATCCTGTGCTCACCTCCCTCCTCCTCATTGATGAGGCAGTAGCAGGCCTGTCGCAGACTGTGCCTCATAATGATGTCAGTGCCTACCAGGAGCTGCTTAAATGGGTGGCGGCCAACCTGGGATCGGAGGCAGAGGACATGTCCGAACCCGCGGACTCCCTATTCGAAGTCTCGGCGGCAGCGGCCTCGGCAAAGATGGCTCTACATGTGCAATGGGGGTAGTTAAAATGGTAAAAGCCCTATGGCAGACCCCGTCAACCCCACCCCTATTTCTAAGGGCAGCGCATTCCTGCAAAGGGGTTTGAGTACTTATATACACACCTGGGTCACTGGTGGTTGTGGCTGCCAATGAGTGTGACGGGCAGGGGCAACCCAGCTCGAATACCAACAATGAAGACGCGAAGCAACTTGATCTGTAAGGCAGGAAAATTTATTCTACATTCAGCCTACAGCTTTGCATGCGCAAACCACCAGGCCCTTCTCGGAAGGCAACATTTTAACATATGGCAGTCCACGGCCAAGTTTGCTGACTCACTCCCACAGGATGCTAAGCAGGAGTTCAATGCCATACTAGATAAGGATAAGGCAATCGCAAGAACCTGCGTCTGGGGCTTATTCGGACTTGAGCCATGCCCCTCCCAAGAACAGGCAATCATTTTGAGAGGATGCTCGAGGATGACCTCCCAGCCTGCAACCGGGATCTGTCTTGCCCTTTGTTTTTCCATGTTTCCTCCCCACTTGCGCCACCATAAATATGGACCATTGGGTCCTCAATACGGTGGCAGCAGGGTATACCCTCCAATTTCTTTCTATTCCTCCTTCCCGACCCTCTTTCCCATTCCTCTTCAGGGACCCTTCTCACGAGCAATTGTTTGCCGAGGAGGTGCAAGCCCTTCTGTGGCTGGGGGCTGTGGAGGAAGCTCCCACGGAATGAAGAGGGAAAGGATTTTACTCCCAGTACTTTCTCATTCTGAAGGCTAAAGGGGGCCTACACCTGATCCTAGACCTGCAAGACCTCAACAAATATCTCAAGAAGTTGAAGTTCCGCATGGTCTCCCTGGCCTCCATCATCCCCATCGTGGATCCTGGAGACTGGTATGTTGCCCTTGACCTGAAAGATGCTTACTTTCACATCTCAATATTTCCCGGCCACAGGAGATTTCTACAGTCTTTGGTTGGTCAGACACATTACCTGTTTGCAGTGCTCCCGTTTAGCCTAGCGACAGCGCCAAGAGTTTTTACAATGTGCACGGCGGTATTTGCAGCTTAGCTCAGGCATTGGGGAGTGCAGATCTATTCCTATTTGGACGACTGGCTCATCAAGGACCACTTAAAAGGGCAGGTGGAGCGCAGTATCGAGGTGTTGTGAGCCACTTGTCATGCCCTGGTCCTGTTGATAAATGAACAAAAATTGACATTGGCCCCTGTTTGGAGGATAGAGTTCATTGGAGCAGTCCTCGACTCTACCCAAGCCAGAGCATTCATACCACAAGCCAGGTTCAGGACAATGTCAGATCTGATTGCCCAAGTCACCGCATACCTGTTCACCACAGCCCAGGTCTGTCTTAGATTTCTAGGGCACATGGCTGCGTACACCTAGGCTGCAGCTGAGGCCCCTTCAAATGTAGTTGTCATCGGTCTATTCTGCAGCCTGACACCCCTTGGACAGCCTCCTCATGATCCCACCCCAGGGACTCAGCTCCCTCCAGTGGTAGTGCAATCCAAATCCTGTGATGGAAGGGGTTCTGTTTGCGGCTCCACAGCGCACCATATCCCTGGTGTTGGCTGTGTCCGACCTCGGCTGGGGAGCACACCTCAGTGCCCTCAAAACTCAAGGACTATGGTCGCAGGAGGAACTGTCGCCTCACAATAACATCAGAGACCTCAGGGCCATCTGCCTGGCGTGCAAGGTGTTCCATCCTCCTCTATCTGGTCAAGTTGTGCAGGTACTGACAGACAACACGGCTTCCATGTTCTACATCAACAGACAAGGGGAGCCCGATCATCAGTACTGTGTCAGGAAACCCTTTGCCTGTGGGGCTTCTGCATTCAGCATGCTATCCACCTAGAAGCCTCCCTCTCCCTGGTGTTCGGAACACACTGGCGGATCACCTCAGCAAGTCCTTCTTCTCTCACCATGAGTGGTCTCTGCACTCAGTGGTTGCCCGGATACTCTTCCAAAGGTGGGGAGCTCCCCAAGAGGACCTGTTCGCCACCAGACAAAACAGAAAATGCCACCAATTCTGCTTGCTACAAGGCCTCGACGGCGGCTCACTATTGGATGCCTTCCTTCTGTCATGGTCAGAGGGTCTCATGTATGACTTTCTGCTGATCAGCAGGGTTCTTTTCAAGATCAAGAAGGACAAGGCGTGAGTCATCATGATTGTCCTGATCCAGTCTCACCAGCATTGGTTCGGCACTCTCATGGACGTAGCAGTGCCAGACCCGTGGACTCTCCCTGACCGTCCAGACCTGCTTTCTCAGGATCACAGATGGTTGCTGCATCCGAATCTCGCTTCTCTCCACCTCACAGTATGGATGCTGTATGTCTGAGCCCCGAGGAGTAGATCTGCTCCACTCAGGTCCAGCAGGTTCCTCTGGAAAGCAGAAAGCCCTCCACTAGCAATATCTACCTCGTGAAGTGGAAGCGCTTCTCCTGCTGGGCTTCGGAGTGGAATATCTCCCCTATCAGTGCCTCCTTACACTCCATCCCATACTACCTCCTGCATTTAAAGTGCCAGGGCCTTGTCTTTTAATTGATCAATGTGCACTTGGCGACCATATCAGCATTCCATCTGTGCGTCCAGGGTAGGTCAGTATTCTCAAATAAGATGATGATCAAAGATCCCGAGAGGCTATTTCCCCTGGTCCGGAATCTGGTTCCCCAATGGGATCTCAATCTAGTCCTTTCCAGGCTTACTAGTCCTCCTTTTGACCCTCTAGCCTCTTGTTCTCCCCCACCTGTTGTAGCATTCCTTGTAGCTATTATGTTGGTGAAGCGAGTCTCCGAGATTCAAGCTCTTACTTTGGAGCCCCTGTACGTGGTGTTCTACAAGGATAAAGTTCAGCTGCATCCCCATCCTCCCTTCCTGCCAAAGGTGGTGTCGCACTTCCATGTCAGCCAGGACTTCTTCCTCCCAGTGTTCTGTCCAAAGCCATACGCTAACAAGGACAGGCGTCTGCACAGCCTAGACGTCAGGTGTGCCCTGGCTTTCTACCTGGAGGGTACTAAGCCTTTCCGTGGATTGAGTCAACTCTTCATTACAGTGGCTGACAGAATGAAGTGGCCCCCAGTGTTGTTCCAGAAGTTTTCATCATGGATAACACTTGCATCTGTACCTGCTACGAACTGGCATGGGTGATGCCTCTACCAATAGTAACTGCTCACTCCACGAGAGCTCAGGTGTCATTGGCTCATGTCCCCATCCAGGACATCTGCAGAGCCGTGATGTGGTCGTCGATACACACCTTCATGGATTCATCACCCAGCAAGCCTGGGATGATGCTGGATTTGGCAGAGCTGTGTTGCAATCAACATGTCCATGAACTCCTAACTGCCTCTGGAATTACTGCTTGGCAGTCACCTACAATGGAATGGACATGAGCAAGCACTCGAAGAAGAAAAAATGGTTACTAACGTTTCGTAACTGTTGTTCTTCAATATGTATTGCTCATGTCCATTCCATGACCCACCCTTCTTACCCCTCTGTCAGAGTTCCGTCAAGAAGGAACTGAGGGACGGAAGGTGTTGGCAGCACTCCTTGTACCGGTGCATATGTGTGCCACTCCAGAGCCAGTCCCCTACAGATACCTCCGAGGAAAAACTTCCAGCACCAATGCATGTGGCGAGCACACACACTTACATTGTCTATCTCTGACAATGGTCAGCACCAGATGCTTCAGAGGAAGGTGCAAGACAGGAATAGTAGGCAGATATCAGGTAATCTGCACCCACAGTCACCTCCTAATTCTAACTAGTTAGACATTGGCTTAATCCCTGAAGTATGAGGTTTAATATACCTTCCAATATTTTTTCCAATTAATTGTTATAACTCTGGATATTCTTGTTTTCCCTATAACCATCCAATCTACTCTTTGAGTCTTGCAAAATTCTTGACCTCAGCAGCCTGTGTCAATGAATCCTTCAGCCTAATTATGTGTTGTGTGAAAAAATATTTCCTTTTATCAGTTTTGAATTTGCCACATTTTGATTTCATTAAAGGTCCCTTTTTTCTTGTGTTATGAGACAGAGAGCTTCAGTTCTCCCTGTTTAACCTAAATATCATTAATTATTTTATCAACTTATGTCCCCTCTTATTCAGCTCTATTCTAAGATAAACAGCCCCAGAGTTTTCCATTTCTGTTCATACGAGAGTGTTTTTGCCATGCTCCAAGGCATTCTTGTTGCTTTTCTCTGAACTCCCTCAAATTCTTCAGTATAGTAGAAAATTCAACTCTAAGTGAATAGATTTCTTCAGAATTTACAAACAAGTCACATTTAAGCAAAAACCAAGCAAATTTTAGCCCAAGTTTTGGAAAGTGATATGGCCAAAATTTTCAAAAATGGGAGCATAAAGTTAGGTTCCCCTGTCCTCATCCATACTGTAATTTTGTAATGTATTACTTCACCCAAGATTTTCAAACACTCCTAATGACAAAATTAGGCACCTAAATAAGTGGCCTGATTTCCCCAGCAGCTCACAGTCAAGTCTTTTTTGAAAGAGCTGGAGAGGACTCTGTGTTCATGTTACATCTTGGTACCAGAGATCTAGGAGAGAGGTCCTGGAAGCTAAATTTTGACTACTAGGTAGAAGGCTTACAGGTCCAAGGCCTCAGAGGTAGCTTTCTGTGAAATATGTCCAGTGTCTCATGCAGATCCAGTGAACAGAGGGACCTTCAGGGTTTCAATGCTTGGTAGAGAAAACTGCAAAGAAGATGGGTGTTGGTTTATTAGGCATCAGGAAACATTTTGAGGAAGGGGGACCCTATAAAGAGGGGATCAAAATGAAACCAACAGCTGCCATGTAAAACAAATAAGGTTTTAGAGGAGTGTTTAAGAGTGGGACAGGAGCCAGCAGGAAGGAGAGGCACAAAGTCAGATAGAAACATCTGTTAAAGACTTTGGTAATACAACAATATCTGTGTATCCAACCAAGGATAGGATGCAAACTACAACTGAACTAGAACAGGGACAGGATAAAAACAGAGGTAAATGCTATAAAACCAGCAGCATGTCAGATTAGAGTTAAATAAAACAGGTACCTAGACAACAATAAACCATAATAAACATCTATTAATATCTAAAGGATAATAAACATCTATTAATATCTATACATATATGTGAGAAGTTTAAAAATAAAAATATATATAAATTTGAATGCCTTGCAATGGATGAAGATCTTGATATAATAAACATTATGGAAGTGTGGTAGAATGACAAAAAACAATGGGATACTGCAGTGCCTAATTCCACCTATACAAGAAAGACAGGCTAGTCCAAAAAGGTAGAGTACCACCACTGTAACTAAAAGATTAGATAGACTCCAGTGAGAGAAAAAATTCTGAGTGTAGAGGGCCATAGCATTGAATCGCCAAATAGAAAGATACAAATCCCAAGCTATAAGAATCTAAATATATTAGTAGGGCTATACTACCAACCTCAAGATCAAGAAAAGGAAACTGAGTGCACAACATTGAGAGAAATCAAAGAGGCAGCAAACTCGAACAAAATGATAATGTAGGACCCACATATAAACTGGTTAAATGGCACAACAGGACAAAGTTTAAATAATTTCTTGACACTTTAAATGATTGGATCTTGGTACAGCTAGTTCTAGAGCACACAAGAGGATAGGGTAGATATTCTTGACTTTGTCTTAACTAACAAACAGAAGTTAATTCAAGAAGTGATAGTAGCTGAGCCACTGAGTAATAATGACTAGATGGATCATGGGTCTGATCCAGTATGGCAGTTCCTGCGTTCAAAATATTAGATTCTTTATCTACATGAGGTGACATTATTTTACTTGTATCCAAAGAGATTGATAAGACACAAATCTAAGAAATTCAATAGAGAGGATCAGTCCTGTATTAATTTCTTTTTTTTTTTTTTTTTTTTTACAAACAGGGAATTCTTTCTGCTTCTGTTTGGTGGGAAAGGCTTAACAAAACTTTTTTGAGAGGGATTTTTTCTTGTGTAAAGGGTGAGTGGAAAGATAACTGCAATCTTCTTAAAATGTTGAACAGTTTATTTTCTGACAGCCAGATGCACAGGTGAGGAGAAAGATGCCAAATATATGCTCAAGAACATCTCCCCCATGTCAGTCTCAGAGCCTTCAGAGAACTTCTCATGCAGCCCAGCTGCTAATATCTCTTTGACCATTGAGGAGACTGAAGAATGGAAGGAAAAACCTCTCTTCAGGCAACAAGACAAATGCTCTTAGCTAAAATTTGAGCCACATGGATAGGGTGACCATACCTTCCATTTCTGCTGTCATGGTTTTGTGTTGGCTTCACCGCATTTCATATAACTGTATTGAAATCAATGTTTTAACCCAATTGCAGTTTCAATGGGGGATGTAAACTATATCAGGAAAGCACATATAACACAAATTTCCCCCCATGCTTCTGGCTTCTCCAATAACCTTGACTTTGTATTTTGAGTGTGCATTACACATTTTATAGATCAGTTAATACTTTCTTCACAGAGCCACATGTGGGGCTTGACTTCACGATAAAATCTTATGTTAAAACATGACCTTGAAGAGTCTCATTAACACAATGCAACTCACAACTTTGCATTTGGCACAGATACATTATGTCCAGCATTGTGTCAGCTGGTCATGGTTGAAATCTACTGGGACTAGGGTTTGACAATGATAAGCAAATATGATGCTAAACATGTCTTTGTCCTTTTCTATATTCGCTGCATTTTGTGGTTGGGAGTAGCCAATTTATTAGTAGAAGAAAGGCATAAGTAGTGCCTTGCAGAAATTTCCTAGGGTAGCACTGGGAGGGAGAAGGTCAGAGCAGGGGGAAATGGAGGTTAAAGATCTGAAAGAAATGTACAAGAACAAAACCCACAAAATATAGACAAAGTATACAAAAAAGAAAGTAGGGTGCAAGCAATGAGAATTTGAGTGAGAGAATAAAGCCTAAAATGAAATGAGAAAATATAGGAAAGAGGCATAGCAGACATGGGGGAACAATAAAGTCTCCCACATTTTTATTATGAAATTATGGTCCCAAAATGTATGGAGAAAAGAGCCAGGCAAGATGGAAACAGTGCAGCAGAGGTGGGTTTTTTTTTTCAGTTTATCTTTATTATCTCCCCAATATCTGGGGGACTCTCAGAGGAATGACGTTAACGCTCCAATAGGTCTGTTCCATCTCTTAACTACTCTGATCCTTCAATCCTGTGGCTTGTAAAAAATGCTCTCCTTTCACGTCAAACAGACTCGGGAAACAAAATATAAAAAAATACTAAAGACTCTGTGGGGAACATTTAAAATAAAGTGTTTCTCAAATAACCAAATTAACTTAGTGTTGCAGTCACGGACTTGGTTCAGTTTGCTTTCCAGAAACAAATCAACAAATCTAACTTTAATGTTATGGGATTAAGTAGTAGGGGAAAGGAAAAGGGTCTTTGTTTTTGTTTTATCTGCTTTCATTTAAGATCTTTTAAAGAACAAATTATAATAAATTGGTAGCCTGCAAACGATTCCTCCACCCTTGCTCCATCGCCCCCTCCTCTTCGCTTAGTAGGTCCAGGTCTGCACCAGAAAAGTTATATTGGTATAACTAGGTCATTTAGGGGTGTGATTTTTTTACAGATTATTTATACTAGTATAAGACCTAGGCTTTGTCTACACTAAGACTTTTGTTTGTTGGTAAAACTTTTGTTGCTCAGGGATGTGAAAAAAAATTCCCCAACCAACAAAAGCGCCAGTGTGGACAACGCTATGTCAGCGGGAGATGCTCTCCTGCCACATAGTTGTGGCCGTTTGGTGGGGATGATTTAATTATGCTGGGAGGAGAGCTCTCTCCCACCAGCATAGAGCGGCTACACAGGAGACCTTACAGCAGCGCAGCTGTAGCAATACAGCTGTGCCGCTGTAAGGTCCGTAGTGCAGACATAGCCCCAGCGTGCACACACTTATACTGGTATAAAGATGCCTTATATCAGTATAGATTATTTTGCTTCATATACCAGTATAATCAGGCCCACACTAGGAGTTGCCACTTTAACTATACTGGGATATTTAAAGCAGCAAAATTTTTAGTGTAGACAAGCCCTCCATTTTTCTCTTCTCTTGTCTCCTCTTCCCTTAAACAAATCAGACCTCCAATTTAATATAGAATATTTTTGAATAATGTTTAATACAATTTAATCTCCCCCAACCTCCAGTCCCTCTCTGTCTTCTTGTCTTGACTCATATGATAATCAGAAGAAGGGGCATTTAAAATTGCTCTTTCAGGGAATGATCCTGTGCCTACTGACAATCAGAGCAGGATCAAGCCTTAAGTATTCACAAAATCTGAAGGCCGATTCCTACTTTTGAAACTAAGGAACGATTTGTAATTGTTTGTGACTTTTTTATTTACTATGAATTAAAGAAGCAGTGATGCTCCTGGCCTCTGATGGATGAGCCTCTTACGGTATGTCTACACTTGCACTTAGGGGTGAGAGTCCCACTTGAGAAGACATATCCACATGGCACAAGTGGTGGAAGGAGCTAGCCACCCCACGTACATGCCTAATGTCTCCAGTGGGTATGCACTCAGGGTGACTGGCCCATTTCACCACCATGCTGCCGCAGCTACACTCTACTTGATGTGTAGGCATATTCCCCATGCAGACAGATACAAAGAAAATCAAGTTCAAAGTAAAATCTTGTTGGAAATGCTACAGTAGCATTTTAGCAGGCTGGTGTGTTTCATTGGCTCTCATACCAGCAGCACTTTGAATTTCTGTTTTGGTTCCGCATGATGCTTGGCAAGTTTCCCATTCTGTGTTCTTGCATTATCTGGGAACATAACTGAGCAGAAGGCCTGCTACGTTTGAGAACTTTTGAGGCAGCTTCACTAGAGCTGGTTTCTCGCAAACAGCTGGCTGCATTTAGGAGCAACGGGATATTGGGTTGCAACTTCCACTGTCAGCATGCAAAAGGTCTAACTAAATTGCATCCATCACTACATGCTCAGATTCCACAGCAATGTGTGTGGTATAAAAACCTAGACATATCATTGGTGGTTATGTCACTTCTTCATTGGGTTACAGCTGTGAATAGCCAGCAATGTTCTTCGCAGAGGCAAACTACCCAAGGGCATAACATGAACAGAGACAGCTCCTGGGCCAGCCCACCTCTGATGGTGGGGGAAGAGGCACACTAGGGATGGAAGGTTTAGGAGCATGGGGCAAAGTGGGGGTGTGGCAGAGTTTGAGTGCAGGAGAGAATTGAGACCTTGGTCATCTTCTCAACTGAGGCAGCCATAGAGGGTGGCTGCCAGCAGGAGTCATCTGGATGGAACTGTTAGCACTGACCTAGCTTCCTAGGTAGACAGAAGATTTTACTTGTGCTACAGTACACTTTACTTGCTCAACAATACACTTATCTCATGCCAATTTTGGTTGATAGTTCTCAATTTTTGAACTAATATTAACTTCAGAAATAGAGTAACGCCTTCCAGCACAATTTTGATTTATATTGAATTGTATTTAATTTTTACTGCTGTCATGGTTGGTGTTCCTGTTTTTGTGTCCTACTCTCCTTTTGATTATCTGAAATTTTGTGTGACTTTCCTATTCATTGTAGTAAAAGCCAGACAAATAAATAAATTAAGCATTTTCCTGTTGGGCTCATGGCCCTCTCCTTCCTAGTGCTGTGAACTCAAGATCACTGTGACAGGTTTAAGCACTCCGTGAACTTGAATCTGATCTATTATTTTCAGAAATTATACACCTAGGGCCTGGTTTGTGAGAGGTGCTGGACAGCCACAACTCCAATGGAAGACAAAGGGAAATACGACTGCTAAGGCCTGAGCTTCAAAAGGGCTGAATAGCATCCAAGATTGCAAAAAGAAATGGTTAACTAAATAACGTTCCTTTTAGTTTCTATTGTGACTAACAATAGGAATTCAGTGTGCTGTGGCTGTGCTTTACTTCAGCTGTTCCCAAAGACCTGCGTGTACAGTTTGCCAACAGTGGTACCTCAGGATTCAGTGGTACTTTGTTCCTGGGACTCATTATTACTATTTATTATTTGTATTGTGATTGTGCCTAGAAGCCCTGGTCGAGACCCCCATAGTGCTAGGTACTATATGATTACAGAACAAAGACCTGGTCCCTGCCACAAAGGGCTTGCACGCTAAGCTCACACTCTACCTAATGGCTCAGTCTAGAAAGATTCTGTGCACCCTGCATGAGCCATTGATAAATTGCAATAGGCAGCACGTCACCACGTGATCAGCTGTGTACACCCTAGCAATGTTTATGTCTGGTAAACTGGTAGAACTGCATGAAAAATGTTGGGACTTACAGGACTTGTACTGGGGTCTGATTTGCAAGAGAGACTGGGCATTCATAACGTTAGCAGGAGCTCCAGGTGCTCAGCTACCTATAAAATCATATCCTAAGTTTATGGTATAGTCAGTGTGTTAGGAAACTTATTGGTTCTCAAGGTGCAGTTCATTTGCAGTGTGAATTATTTAGCCTGCTAGGAAGAGTGTGATATAAATTAATACTCAGAGATCAGTGCTTAACATTTAGTTAAATTGTTTGATTTTGAAAATAAAGATACAATTTTTTGTTCTTATTCACTTTTAACATCAGTTCAGTTTTGTGACTACAGGTATATCAACACTGCAGATAAAAACCTGCAGCTAGCCCATGCCAGGTCACTCTGGCTCACAGGGCTCAGTCTAACAGGCTCTTTAATTGCTGTGTAGATGTTCGGGATCCTGGGACCATCCCACCTCACAGTGTCCTAGAGCCTGGGCTCCAGCCCGAATGGCAACACTGCAGTTAAACAGCCCCTTAGCCCAAGCCCCTGGAGCCTGAGTCAGCTGGCATAGGCCACCGGTGGGTTTTTAATTGCAGTATAGGAATATCTTTTAAAACATGGACCTTCTGCCTTTGCTTCTATCACTAGCAGACTTTTTTTGTACAGAAAAATAAAAATACATATATGATAAGAAAAGTGTTACTCTCTCAAACGTCCCAGCAGGAGCTGTCTATTTTGAGGGAGGTTCAGCTATTTTCACTTTGGTGCCTCTTGTTTTTTGTTTTATTTTAAGTCTTCATTTTTAGTTTCTGTGCTGTGGTACTTGAACAAGCCTAACTGTCATAGTTAATGGATTACAACTATCTATGCAAATGAACTTTGAAGGAGCTGATTTGAATAACAAAATGCAGTCTCTCAATCTGTATATTAATCATATTCTTACACACTGACCTTGCCCTGGATTTTCATATTGGCCCTGCTAGCTCCTACCTGCTAAGATTTAACAAGGGCTTAACTGAGTGAACAAAAGGAATGTAGTTGTATCTGCCAAAGTTCATCTTATTAACCCTCATGCAACCCCAGTGAAGTCAGTAGGGTGGACTGGGTGTGTGACACTGTATGGAATCTGGGGGACACTTTAGGATGAAGTGAATACCAGCAGAATTTGGTTCATTGTGGCAGGAAGACATTTTCATTTGTCCCATTAAATCTGTTTTAAGTACTACCCTCCCATGTGCCTAATTTCACAGGACTATCATGATTTTTCTTCACCCTGCTGTGCAGGTGCATGAGCCAGCTGAGTCTCCCTTTGTTTATCTCCTGGCTCCTCCAGTTGTGTGAGTCATTTATATTATGAAAAGAACAGGAGCTGGGAGCAGAGGGGAGGCACTAGGACAAAGACAATCTACCTTCCAACCAGCTGCAGCTGAGGAAACCTCCCCATCTCATTTCCCCTTATTGCTTGGAAAGACTTGATATAAGGAAAAGGAGCGGCAGCAGGGCTTTGGTTTTTGGCAATTCCTTTCCCTTGCCTCCTCACAAGTCAGTCTCTTCATATAGCATATGTTAAGGCAAGAGATACAGGAAACAGAAGAAGTGCTGACACCATGTTGAGGAAGCATGGTAGAGTAATGTAAGCTCTCTTGTCATGACTACTCAGCGTGCAATAATGGGAAGAATGAAGGCATCAGTTTGCAAAGTCTCTTCTTCATTACAGCAGATTCTGTGCAGGCCACTACATAGAATCTGCTGCTCCTTTTCTTTATATCAAGTTTTTCCAAGTATACTAAAACGGCTTGGCTTTTATCAGTAAAAATGTGGTTGCCAAAAAACACACATGCACAAGTTCCTATCATTTTTCCAAGGTGGTGGTGGAGGTGGTGTACTTGTCCAATAAAGTCTTCTGGGCTGTTTATTTGGCTCAAGCATTCTTACTCTTGTTGCAGCCTTTTTATTACAAGTGTGAGTTCTTTCTGTAAGTCACTTGACAATCACAAGATTATTTTTTTAAGAAAGTCTGCTGTAGGCCATGTGAAGAATTTGTGGCATGTCTGAAGAAGGTGCCCGTGGCACTGTGTGAACTTTTTAACATCATGTGCTGCAATAACACAGAGAATACAATAGGCGCTGGACTAGAACCCTGTGAGTTCAAATCCAGTCCTGGATAGCTATTGCTCAAGGGGGAGGGCAGGTCAGTCAAGCCAAAGGCGTTTGCATCAAAACTTAATGTCTAGTTTAAACAAGAAGGAGCACATATTTTCCTAAGGTGTTAAAAAGCAAAAGCTAGAGAGAATGCATGACTGGACCCTCGTGGTGCTCAGCTGATGATGCAGCCTGCTCAAACTAGTTCCATTTCGCCCTCTTCATGCTGATATGCTGCTTTGGCTAGTGCTGAGATCACTCTGAGCAAGTTCCTTTTAGGAAACTAATGTTCCTTGTGTGTATTTTTTTTTTAAACCTCAGTCAGCACCTGCTGATTAAAACAAGCAAGGATCAAACCTATGATCCAGTCTAACTGAACAGCTGTAATAAAACACCAGGCCCTCCACCTTGGATGCAGTGTGTTGATGACAATAGTTGAGACCAAGCTACTTTGAACATGTAACAAGCAGCTACTTTCGGTTCCCATTTCTCACACTTACATGAATTAACTCTTTTGCAGCAGTTTTTAATAGGCACTGGCAGCTGGAACACACACAGGGAATGTAAGGGGCAGGTGCTAATATTTGTGGTTATTACTACAGCGCTCGGGGGAGCCCAGTTTTCAAACTGACAGGCAGGCATCTACCATGAGAACAGCATTTCAGTGCTTAAGTACAGAATTAAGTACCCTAATTTCAGGGGTGCTGGAACAATTTTGTTATAGTGTGTGTGGGGGGGTACTGATGGAAACCATGTATTTGGTGTTTGTAATTACTACTTCAAGCCGGGGGTGCCGCAGCACCCCTCATTCCAGCACCACTGCCTCGTTTAGGCCTCACCTCGGTAAACTCTGATGGGACCACTCCCAATAGTAAAGTGTTCAAAGGGTTGGACCCTTATGTACTCAAGTTTGAAATATGGGCCCAGGCTGACTTTTTCAAACGCCTTTTGTCACTTTTATTTCTATTTGTAAAGTGATTTTTAAAGAGTTGAGAATGTAATGACCCATAAGGCATCTAACTTATCCACTTTGAAAGGTATGGCACTTTTCAACCTGACATTTCAAGGTCCTAGGGATGTTCCGGTTGGAAGTAGAAATCGATGGAGTCTGGTAGTCTCTTTGATGCAATCTTGTTTACTTTCAAGAAATATACACAAAGTCCTGCTTTGCCGAACACAGGAGGAACCAACAACAAGGAGAGGTTTCTTATTTTACAGCCCCAAGCCTCTTTAAGCCAATAAACCCAAAAGCTCTCTCTCTAGCCTTTCCCAGGGTCACACTGTGCTCACAGGCTACTGCTTGGCTTTATTCATTTTTGCCTTTGCCTCTCTCTCAGTTCTTATCTGTTCTGAGTTTCTGTGTGTTCTCCCCTCTCTCACCCACAGCTGGCCACATTACCTCTGGAACCCCCCCACCCACATGGTGCTAGTTTCTGGGCAGATTCTATTAGGTCTTGTTTTGAGTCGGGCGCCTTTAAGTGTTTCTTATAACTATCATAAGTGAAGGCACAGTCACACGTCAGTTTGATTCGTCCCGTAACAAGATTTTACCCAGCTTCGAACCATAAAACGTATACTGGTACCAATATAAGATTTTACTTAATTTATGTAATGTGAAATTTCAGTTAGCAGTTACATGGAGCTTAGTCCTTCCTCGCAGCTGGAACAATAGAAAAATGTTGACACATGTATTTGCCTAGACTATCATGCTACACCCAATTTAAATTCCTCAAAACTAATTTTATAACCTAGTTTGGCTAGAACAGGAAGATGAGCCTAAAACTGAATTAATCTTTGTGGAAGTGAAATGCTTGGACATACAGAGCTCAGGCGCCCCTCCCCCCTCCACCCCTTCCCCACTGATCATTTTCCAATAAATCTACTCCTCAAACTGAGCTGAACTGTAGAGCTCACTGTTAGGGGGTAGACACAAGCAGCACCACTATTGTTTGTAGGTCTGTAGTTTTACCCACTCAGTGTACTCCCTAAATCCAGTGATTACCCTAATCTTTTCCATCATTTAATACTGCTCCCTGAGAAGAGGTGTCACATCACCAGATACCACTGATTGGGTAATGCTGATGCAATGATATTCCAGCTGGTATCCTAGTGCCAGAAGTATCTCATTTTCCAGGAATGAAAGCAAAACAAGGCAGCCTCCACTAGGTCTGGGGTTTTGGGGGGGAAATTGCAGGATCATGCGTAACTTCGCTGAAAACACTAAGCCTTGTTGCTTAAACATTTCATAGGCTGACTTGGTTTAACAAGCATGCAGCCTAGACTGAACATTGTGTAGATTTCCATGCAAGTTGACTTAACACTACCTTACTAATCATGTGGTTAACCAGACTGAATTAATCACTCTCCATAACCAACGTTTATTTACCAGTCTTTCAGAATAGTGGGTGAAATAGCCCTTTTCTGATAGGCTCAGCCTCCAGAAGAGAAAACAACAACACTCAAGCTTATTACAATACTTACTTACTATCATTATTATTAATATAGCGCTTTAAGTGTATGCACCACTTACAGGGGCTGGCATGCACAAATCAAAACGGTTTCATAGATCTTGCAATCTGTGGGCCATATTTTGCAGTCTTTATTCTGGCAATATTTCCATTGACTTAAATGGAAGTGTTGCCTGAATAAGAACTGTACGATTTGCCCCTGAGATTGTGGGATTGTTAAGGCAGCTATTTGCACTAACACATGATACAAATAAGGAACAGTTTAGGAAGGCCACTATTGTGAGAGATACTTTTCAACCCATTTGGACAAAGTGTTAGTCTTACAGTTTGTTGGAGGAAACACTACACTAGTGGTAGGCCTCAGGTTAACCTTTTGGGAAACATGAGAGAGAGAGTCAAATCCAGTCCAGTTCCACTACTGGAATATTGGAGATTGGAAAATAACGCAGTGCTTTGATGTATTGCACAGTGGGTTGCCCAGATGTGAGATGTAGGGTGTAAAAACCCTATCATCACAATGATGAACATAATGAACCAAGCCCAACCCCTGATGCTTCTCTGCTGGTGCTCAACACAGATTTTTTTTTGCAGGAAGATTTGAAAAGCAGACCCTGCTGGGCTGCTAACATTTCAGCACTCCAAGGATAAAGCTATTGGCCTCTGTAAATGTCAGGACCGTAAAACACCAAAACCAGGCACAACGTACTGTAGATCAGAGCTGCTCTTATTTGCATACGTCCTCAGTCTGTATTTACATAAAAAAATCAATTAACTCTTCAGAAAAACAGCACGACGTTTGTCTGTTTTTTCATGTTCCAGGAGCAGTCTTGTTACTTGCAGGATGACATTTAAATGAGGTTTTATTTTACAAGTCAGTGGCTGATTTAGTCAATTCTCAATCCTTCTCCTAAAGCTAGAGATTTATGAAAATTTAGGCTTTTCATATCAAGGCAAGGGAGAAGTGAAGAGTCATTCATCCACTCACTCTCAGCATCAGCAATTATGTCATTCTCTGTAAAGCTGTGTCATGAAAGTTTCTTCAAAAGCCTAGAATTAGTGTTTGTTTGTTTGTTTATTTTGGAGTCACAGAAAGGGCAGCATAAAATAGCTACAAGGCAATTCCCGTTCAGTGAAATGGAAGTCTCATAGGCACTTCATTCAATACAATGTGGCTCAAGAGGATATCCTGTCAACCAATGATAACAAGGGAAATAAAGTCACTTCCTCACCAGCTGTTTGATTCAGGTAGAAAAAGGAAGTCTTTACTTCCTCATGTTTGCTCTGCCCACCACCCCCTTACTAATAAATGCAGAGTGTGGCACTTAAGCTGGTTTTTCCCTTTATATTTTCAATGAAGAAAACTCACATTGTTAATGCATCACTGGGCTCAGCATATGGGAAATACTTAGTTCTACACAACCTAAAAAACCTAAAGAAGGTGGGCCCAGCCTGAACTGTACAAGAGAGGCAGATTATGTAGCAATTATACTGAGCCTTTATAAATTTGCAGCGATATTACCTTTCAGTAATGATTGAGTGGCTAACTAGCGATGGCTGGTTATTGGGGGGTGGGGCAGGGTAGATCCTCTCTCCAACTCCTGTGGGTGTGTATAGTAGAGCAGAACATCATGGCCAAGACTTCCATGCAGCTTGGGCAGTTTGGTAGTGATGTATACACAGCTCCATAGATCCACCAGCCAGTCCTTTTCCTACTGTAGAAGAGAATGTAGCAGGTACATGAGGATTCCATCCCTCCTTCACCACCCCCTTCCCTTATGGAAAAGTCCAACATAATTTAAACAGATTAAAGTAAAAGGGTGGGTTTTGTTATAATAGGAGTGTAGTAGGGGTCTATAGAAATTATTTTAAAAAACCTATAGAGTTTCATAGAGAAGGAATTTTTTTCTTTAGGGTTTTTGAACTGTCCTAGAGAATTCTATACTGGGGCATAACTTTCTGTGAAGTTCCATTGAAAATGAAAACCCACAAGAGTTACCATTCTCTCAAATTCTACAAGCCTTTTCAGTAAGCATGTAGCTTTGTAGACAGGATCCAGGCTCTGAGCCTCTGTGTAGGTGCAAAGCATTTTAACCTAGGGAGAATATTTCTCAGAGGACTTCAAACAGTTTGTGTCGTCATGTGTGGGGTTTTTTTTTAATACAGACACTCACTTTATTCAGATCAATTTAGATTACGAAAGTTCAAGTACTAATGTACATATACATAGAAAGAGACCTAACTTATGGAACATTCTGTATACAGTTTAGAGTTCTCTTGGCATTAAAAGCAGTTTTCACTAGGAACAGGGGGCAGGCCCCCCTCTTCTGTTGTTTTAATACATAAAATGGGCATGTGTTTATTTAAAACAGGTTTGAAACTTAAACAAATAGTGACAGGCTGTTCAAACAGGCTTCGGAAATAAGCCTAATCAGGATGTTTGACAAGGCAAAAGCGCAATAAAAAGTCACCCATAAAGTAGCTACTTGTAATATATAGTACAGAAACCAGAAGGTTGGGTTCATCTTGTTGTTATAATCGTCTCAATAACAAAAACTATTTCATGCTGAACGTTTTGTGCTGACATTCCTTTTCTTGAGCCATTAGTCAGGGCTTTTGCATTGTGTTAGTGCATCCCTCTCATCTACTTTCATGCCAGGCACCAAGAGCTCTCTCTATTGGGTTCCTAACAATAGTTTTTGTAATAAATTGGGCTGAGCATCTTCTAAACCTGGGGTGGGTTGATCCAGGATATGTTTCTGCACCCATTGGTGTAATGGAAGTAGGATCAAGACTGTAGAAAGAGCACCACTGAAGTTTAACATTAAAAACTTTTATGTGACTTGCATTTTCTCAATACTTTTTTCCCCAAATTTCCTCTATTCTTTCCTATAGTTTTATTGTTGTATGTTGAACTTTGTCCTTGACGAATTTTTATAAGGCTTGATCTTGAACTGCCGACACTGACAAAATTCCCATTGAAATCAGTGAGAGTCTACAATGGGGATTGCAGGATTCAGCCCAGTCTGTAATGTTTGCTTGCAGTCTGTGTTGTCTCATAGTCATAAGGAGGTGGAGTAAAAGGTGCTTTTTGAAAAACAGCACAGCAAATGTGTTTTACAACCCAACATAACACAACAAAACATTAAGAACGGCATTATTAACCTTGTGTTTCTGAAGTTAGGTACTCAAATAAAAGTGGCCTGATTTTCTCAGTCCTCAGAGCTTCAATGGAAGCATAATTGAAAATCAGACTTTTATTTAGGTGCTCATATATGGATTTAAGTATCTAACTGTAGAAACACAAGTTTGAAAATATTGGCCTAAAGGAACAAAATGTCAAAAAACGATATGAAGAGAGATGCATTTTCTGCACACAGTCATGCTATGGGTGTATTGCCTGAGTTAGGGACCGTGGGGGTTAGGTCCCTAACTCAGGCAATACACCCACGGAAATCAATAGGAGTTTTGCCTCAGTATGGGGTGCCGGATTTGGTCCAGTATCACTTATTATAAAGAGAAATTGTGGAAGTAGACACGATTTCTCCATTTAAGTACATCTCCCTCAGAGCCGAACATCTACTGAACAGGATTTGAATAGCAAAATGTAAAAAACATACACGCCCTCTTGTGGCAAAAACTAACCTTTCCATTCTAACCTACAATAGCTAGTGATATCAGATGACAAAGGACAGCGTAAAGTACTATAATATGTCCATATCTTATGGAAAACACACAGCATGGTTGAAAGGTTTATTGTTATTTCATGTAATTTACACTGTGGCTTTTTCTCCCTCTGTTGCTGTAATTCATGAATTACTCCTGTATTTTAGGAGGCTGTTTGCCTTGTATAAAATGTAACATTATAGATTCACGGAGACATTTTACAGGAAGTGCAATTGAAAAAAAGGAATGTTTATTTTCTACAACAAATTGAAACCCTGCCACCAAAACCTTTAAAAACAATGGTAGGAGCTAGCAATATATATATATATAATATTTGGGTAGCAGAGCATAGGAATTACAACAGGAAACTGGGAACCACAACTATAGTCCAAACTCTATCACCAATTTAATTTGAGACATTTTGAAAGTCCTTTAACCTCTCTCTTCATTTAACTACCCTCAGGGATAGGAGAAGGCTTACTTAATATTTGTAAAGAGCTGAGCTCCTTGGAAGAAAGACACTATGTAAGTGCAAAGCATTATTAGTATGATTACTAATCCTTTCAACGGCACAAATCTTATTGTATTCATAAGTCACGCACAACTTCAGAAAGTCTTCATCTTTTCCCCCAGTATCTAGATGTTTTTGACACCTTTCATTAAAAAGGTTAGTTTTTTTGTCCGTAAAACAGTTTTCTATGCACTTGAGAGACTACGCATATATAAGAAAATGTAAAGCTCAGCCTGGTCACAAAATAAAAGCCATCAAAAGCCATCTTTTCATTAAAAAGAAACCTGTCTGCCTAAAGTTAGGGTCCTAAATCCACATTTAGGAAACTAAACAAAAGTGGCCTCATTTTCAGAAGTTCTGAGCACCCACAAATACCAGTGACATCAATAGGAGCTCAAGGTGCTCAGACTTGCTTTATTATTAATTATTATTATTTGCATTATAGTAGCACCAGAAGCACATTGTGTTAGGTGCTGTACAAAAAGACGATTCCTGACCTAAAGAACTTAAAATTTTAGTAGTAGTTTGTATGCTAAAATGGTTCCGGAGTTACCTGCATGAATGAAAGAGCTCACTCTTGTGCTTTTCTTAGTTTCTCTGAATAATTTGTGTTTATTATTATTATTATTAATGTAGCTTTAATGAACAAATGTCTTTTGTTCTTGTCTGCATATCATATTGCTATGGAATCTCATATTCCTATTTCCCTTCCTCCCAACCCAGGATGCCTTTGTGGAATTGTACGGCAGGAACATGAGGCCTTTGTTTGATTTCTCCTGGATCTCTTTGAAGACTATCCTAAGTCTGGCTCTGGTGGGAGCTTGCATCACCCTGGGCGCTTATCTGGGACATAAGTGAAGTCAACCATCTAACTATGGATTACAAACGTCTTACGAAACAATAAAATAATATGGTTTTTCCAGTAGCACAATGATATTAGTTTTATGAGCAGAAGTTCCTGGCTAAATATAAATCAGCTATTACTGCCAAAGGGAGGTATCATTTATTTTTTACATTGCAGGAAACAGTTATTTATTAAAGATATTTACATTTAACTTGCTATTTCAGAAACTCTACAAACAATTTCTAGCCGAGTATCACATAATATTGTTATGAATTGTAATGAGCCCCAAACACCGTAAGCTTTTTTTTTTTTTTTAAATAAATTAATGCAGCTGGATGGATTAAATATACTGACAAAGACCTACCTGCTTTCTCTTGGGAGAGCAGTTACTTGGGCTGCTTCAGACTGTGTAATTGTGTTGATTTTACTACAATTTCTCACAGATCCAAGGAGATGGGATCCTAAAAAAATCAGAGGGAGTGAAGTTAGAATTATTTCCAGCTGGCAAGTACTGACATTAGTATACAATTCAATATGGTACATACTTGGTGTCAGAATAGCAACTTCTCGGACAGCTATCTACAGGAGTCTCCTGGCAGGACAACAGTTTGAAATACGATTGCATATATTTTATGAAAGTATTTTTAAGCTACCAAATTGTGCCAATACATCATAATCATAACAGTATCATCTGATACCATAAAAGGATGATATGTCAATTCAGATACTCTTTATGAGTGCATGAAATGAAATCCTTTGGACATACAAGAAATTACTGTTTCAATGATTTCCTCAGCAGTAAAATCTCTTTTACAGCTACAAACACAGAAACCGTGAGACCGTAAGTGCCTGCCTCTGCAGAGCACAGCTGGAGTCTGGAGTCCTGACTTGTGTCCCATTTTAGTGGGCTCATATCTGCAACTGATCCTGTTTACTTGCTGAGCTCCTCTAGGGTTTTGAAACCAATTAAGTTTGGTCTCTAAATCCCTGAAAGTTGAAAAAGGTTTAAATTTATTTGGCAAGAAACAGACCTCATCTGAGTTCCAGATTAGCTCGAACTATACTTGTTTATCAAACTGGACACCAAAATCAAGTACATTTTCATAACAAAGAAGTCAGATGACCTGTATTCTTTCCCCCATCTCACCCCCCCCCCACCAAAGTATTTCATGCTAATTAATTCTTAAGACTTTCTGCAGAAATAAAGAAGATGAAGAAATTGTCCTAATCCTCTAGTTGGACAGAGACTCACTGACATCCAGATTCCTTAGGTGCCTATTGTCATTTCAGGGGAGAATAAGGAGGGGGAAAGGATGGACTGAGTTGGCTTCTTGAACAATAAATGCAACTTAAATAAGATTAATTCAGAATACTTAATATACAGCTTTATAACAACTGCATAAATCCTGAACCATATATCTTAGACATGTCAACATACTTTAAGGTGGGCTTTAACAAGCTTTTGGCTTCTATGAATTCCACCTTAAAAACCTCTAAGTCAAGTGTTTTTATTTTTTTACTATGAAACTGTCAAAATATGAACTTTGTGGCTAAATGTACATCCAGGGACAAGTCAGAAAGCTCTGGATAAAAGGACAGGAACAACATACAAGTACTTTCAGAGTGAAAACAATACAATGAAAAACTATGCAGAGTCAACTTTGTGATTTCAATAATATAACTTTGTGGCATTATATGCAATATCTGCAATAATTTAGGAATGTAATATGTTCATTGTTAAGGCTGTAATTGATGTGATTTCTTCAAAGCTGCTTTTTTTAGATTTGTGCATCTCAGCATTTTTATTGCTATTTAGTCATGGCACCTACACTTTCTATGGGCAAAGATGGAGTGAGCGTTGCATTTCAAATTTGAAATTATTTTAATTTTACAGAAACATTTAATGGAACTAATGTTTGTAAAGCAAATGTGATCTGTTTTTAAACTGAGTAAAAACACCTGAAATGTCAAAACTGTATGCATTTGTGCAAGGCACTTATGAAAAATATTTAAAAATAATAGGGAACCACATATTAGGAACTGAATGTGGTCTTAGTTTTTCAACCTAGCAGGTTTAATTTATGGAAAGCCAGGTACAAAGCTGAACTAGAATTGGCACTGTACTACTGTTTCAATCCACATTTCACAATCTAGTCTTCATTTCAGTTTGTGCCCATTAACCTCCCATTAAAAATAATGAATGATTTGACCTTGAACTTTTTCATCGTTGAATTGTTTATTGACGGTTTACATTATCAAAAAATATAAAAAGAGTAACTATAAATTCCTGTGCTGCTATATTACCAGATAATTTGGATAGAGTTTATTTTGGACTATCCTCCAGTGGCAAGATTTTTCAAAGCTGCTTTAGAAGTAATATGAAGTAGTCACATTACAGAGATGATTATGTAGATGCTGCCAATTTGTGTTCTGTTGTATCTATTCACTGGGATTCCCAGCATATTAGTTAATAAGTTAAAAAAGTCAAGGCAACTGTTAATGGTTATTTTATTAAACAGATAATGGAGCTTTCCCATTCTGACTGCAGAATTGTACAATATTGTGGCTGCGTTAGCTGTAAGTTGATGATGCATTTATTATTAATCACCATACTAGAAACATTGAATGTATATAAAAGCTTGAACTTGTTTAAAAAAATCTCCCCCTCGACCCTCTTGCTTTCCCAGTGATTCCTGTCACTTCCATTTTCTTCGTTACCGTGTGAAACAGAACTTTCCCTACAACATGCAAGGCCTTACTGTCATGCTCCACAACTACATTTCAATTAAAAATCACTTCTCACCCTGGATCAGTCCTGGTGGCAATCTGTAAAAAGAAGCAAAACGTATAAATAGTTGCACTTCTAAAGTTACTTGGCTGTGGAGAACCAAGGGACAACACGGGAAGAGGTGTTAAGAAGTGTAGAGAGGAGATAGATCATTGATATATCTCCATGACTGAGGATAAAAGTGTCTGAGAAATTTGGCCACCGTTCATCTAGGTGAAAAGAAAAAGAATGATAGGCAGTGAAGATAAACAGAGCAAAAGGTTACAAAATCCCACCCCCCACAAGTACTTAAGTAAAGCCTTGTTCATTCTAGCAGCAATCATCTACAAACCAGATCAGATATTTGATGTTACTGTACCACATTTTTTTTGTCCTTCAATTCTTTTGGGCTTTGTTTTTCAATAAAATAATAAAGAAAAAGGTCTTGTTTTTTTAAACGAAAACTTCATAAGATCATCTGAGATTTGTTATAGTTCCACAATGTAAGCCCCTTTGTTTTCAGTTTTAACTGATTTTTACCTAAAATTTCCTGGGTTTTACAAAAAGTATTATTTCATTTTTTCACCCTACTTTTGTATCATTCAAATAGATAAAAAAAAACTTGTTTAATTAGGAAAATACAATACATTGCATAAGATATATGTGTGTACATGCAAAGCTGCCTGTTGAAGTAAGGCTATGTATTAGTCTAGAAGGCACACATGTAAGCTCTGAAGTGCGTGTGTATCTAAACGTACTGATGAATCTCACCCACCAGGTACACATTTCAAGCTGTTAGCAGATAACAGTTTAAATATTTGACACACTAAAATGGGAAGAAAATGAAAATCTGTCTCAAAATATGTTTCAGAACACAAGGAAATATTCAAAAGTTTTAAAAAAACAAAAACAGGAGAAAAGGCTGAAGTTGTGTGTATGCACTGCAAATGGTGTGGCCCAATTATTAAATGTTTATAGGCTAAGTCTACAACAGTAAACTGTTTATTCAAGTGAAAAGTTTTATTTGGGGATTAGAGTGATACTGGTTTATTAAACTCAGAGGTAGCATTGTGTTTTGAGTTCTGTTTTAGTTCAGCAACCCACATTGATGAACGGAATTCAAAGCATTAATCTACTGAATACTTTTTCCCCCTGCCCATCTTTCCATCCACCAAAATAAGCCCCAATATTTACCCAGAAAAATTATTAATAGTTTTTTGCACTGAGTTTCCCACCTGTTTTTGTAGTTGTGTTTATAAACACTGATAAATTCCCGGGGAAAATTAAATAAAATAAAAACTGAAAACAAAGGTCTGTATGTACAGGGTAAATAAGAGTTTTAAACCAAGGGGAAAGAGCCTAAAACTAAATATGGAGAAATTAGACGAGAGACAGAAGATAGTTCTTGGTAGTTCAGACATTGGATCGGACAATGGAATAACATGTCCGTTGTGGTAATTGAAGCTACAGAGAGAAGTGGGCTAGTGAGGGCTGAAAGGTGAGTGGGGTTTGTACACACAGTCTTGTATGATATAGAAGCTTGGCCACAATGGCCCAAGAAGTAAATTTCAATCATAACTATCTACATGTTTGTGCATCAACCCCTAATTACAATTAATATAATATTTTCCTAGTTTCTTGATGTGAGCTGTGAAATCATGGGTCTACTTTAAAAAAGCACACAGCTATAGACTGGAATAATTCCTTTGGAAACAGACTTTTGCGTGTGAAGGTCAATATGAGATGCTATAAGGTGCAGGTTATGAGCCCCAAACTTCTGTCCTTGCATACACAAACCTCCCATTCACCTCAGTGGAAGTTCTGCATGGTGATGTGGTTGGCCATGCATCTGCACTAATTTCATATCCTAAAAATCTTTTTAAATGTTGATGAAAAGTGTGATGAAGTTTGCATGTGCAAAAAGCCTGGATTTCTAATTTTTTTTTAAACAAGATAGCATATAGATTAATTTACATTATTTGTTAATGACTCCTAATACCATGTATGATAAATTAAACTTTTTTGGATTCACTCTTTTGGAGTGTAAATATCCTCTGAAACCAGAAAAATACAGTTTTATTTTGCATTCCTATTTATCTTTAAAACAAAACTAAGCAACAGGAAGGCAAGGGAATCAATTTAATCTAAACTGGTTTTTAAAATGTGCTCCTGTGCTAAAAGTTAATGCAGCTTCATCCTGGATTGAAATCCTTACAACCAAGTTATAAAGCATTAAGAACTCCATCACACATAAAAAATCATGTATATTTTTATTTAAAGAGCATTTTTTCTTTTGAATATTTGACTTTTAAATATCACCAGCATCATTGTATAGAAGCAGATATCCTTTATCCATTATCCTGGATGATGTATGTAAGGTAAAGTAGTTTGCCAGTTTATTATTGTTTAATATGATTACATTGTTCTTTGTGTTTAAACTGTTATATGTTGCCATTAAACTTTCTATGTCTGTCTAGTTAATATTGTGAAGAAATAATAAAGTACACTGTGAGTTACTTGTTATGAATTTGAATTGTTAGTAAGATTTTACTTTTCCCTCTATTAGCAAACATCTTATGAGTGTGATCCTGTAAATACTAGAGTGTAGAGTTTGCTACTTAATAGTTCTGTTGACACACTAGGCTGCATATAAAACCATCATCCTGCAATGAGCTCTGTGGAAGCCCTGCCAATTCACGTGATTTTAATTGCAAATCTCTTAACATTTGATGATTTTCCTAAAGTCCTAGATACTGGAGTCATGTGAATTGGGTTTCTAGCCTTCATGGTTGCAGAGAGAAGCTTGAAAGGTTCAAAGCCAGAAGGCAAATAAACAGAACTTCAAATGTATGTTTTAAAAAATCTTGTGATTTTTCAAGCCAATGTCATGATTTTTTGGGGATCCAACTTCTGTTTTTTAAACACCTGGGATTGACAGTACTGAGGTGGACTCCTGCACCCACACCAAGTGCCTTGTTAAATCAGGTGTCTACCTACACAGAGATTATTGCAGTATTGTGGTCTAAGTGCTTGCAGGACTGGACCTTCGATAAGATTATTCAAACGGTATGGCCAAGTGGTCTGAGCTTTAATTTTATCATGCCTAGGCCTTCTGGAATTATGGGCTTGGGTCCCAGCAAGCAAGTCAATTCAGGTTTCATCCTTCCAAAGTAGTTAAATCAAGTACCAAGCAGCTAGGGAATCTTCTTCAGAGGAGACCTAGAAAACAGCCATGTCAAAAAGGAGCCATATAAGCGAAGATCCACCTTTTAAGCCAGGGGTGTCTCTTAGTGTTGCCAATAGCAGAATCCTGCTTTTGGGCATATAATGCTAC
Source organism: Mauremys reevesii (assembly GCF_016161935.1). Taxonomy (NCBI): domain Eukaryota; kingdom Metazoa; phylum Chordata; order Testudines; family Geoemydidae; genus Mauremys; species Mauremys reevesii. The sequence continues at coordinate 167,846,319 of NC_052624.1, read as the reverse complement.
AAGACCTGCTCCTAGAAAAAGAATGCAATGTAAGAATTTTCCATAAGAACACTAAAAAGTGCGTTGGCACCTCAAACAATGGCATTTAACTTCCATTCAAACACTTTATATTTTTCACTCAAATTCTTTCTTCTCTGGAGCCCAAACCTGAGTCACTGCTGCTCAGGTACCATGGTGATAAGGCACAATATAGAGAACCAGAATTGAACAGAATTCATCAAAAGAGAAGGACGTTTGGTCAAGGTCGTATTTTAGAGAGTCTGGATTTTCACACAAGGGCCCCAAACATCAAGATGTATCATCCAATGTTTGATGGGCCACCATTATATGAAATATAGGAGGCAGATGCACCTCAGATTTTGGAAATCCTAGGCCATGACTGCATTTTGGCTCTACCATTTATCTAGCTGTCTGATGTGACTAACTGCTTCTTTGCTGAGCAACTTTTTACTATAGTATAAAGACATTGAGAAATTATAATAGCAAGATTAACCAACACTAAGAATAAGAAATATTATGTTTCTTTTACTCTTACAGGTTTTCTGCCATTATCATCAGTCCCCATGGGTACTGAGATATTAAGGGCTTAGTTCAATTGGCCCTAAAAGGGGTCGGAGGCGAGTTAGGGAGGCACCTCTTTTTTTAGAATGACATTTGACATGTGGAGAGGTGATCATGTAAGTTTCTTCACTAGAGAGGCAAAACATATGCAAACAATCCCAGTTCTCCTTTCCCTATTGTCACTGAGTGCAAGCACTGGTTCCTTTCTGAACGGCTGAGAGATGAGCATCTGTAATGGCACTAGTGACCTGGGCAGAAGTGCAGTAAGATGATGAGGAGAACAAGATGAAGGGGAAGTAAGTCTGGCGTGAGTCAGAATGCATTTCGGACCTGACAGCCAAAATGTGCACCAGAGACCGTGGTGAGAGTCCCCTCAGAAAAGCCTTGAATGGACAGAAAATAACAAGCTACATTTACAAAAAGAGATCTCTAATTTTGCCTGCCCTAAATTTTCCCATGAATGCACACAAAGGAGCAGCTCTTCACACCCAGCTTCTCAACAAAGTTTGTAATAATCCTAGAGTATTGCAAACCCATTGAGTCTCCTTCCATTCATTTTTCTGAAGTGCTTTTTAACCTTTTCAGTACCCATAGTTATGATCCTTAAGGCTAAATCCATGTATTGTCATTTAAGCATGTGCATTCATTAATCAATAGACTAACAATCATACCGGGTGAAATTCACCCCTGCTCAGAGGGGAAGAACAAGGGTTATGTACCACTGTGTTTCATTTAAGCCCTAAGAGGTACATCTACATCCTGAGAGTAGCTATGCCAACGTAACCCCCAGAGTAGACACAGCTAGGTGAATGGAAGACTGTTTCTGTGGACCTAGCTACCATCACTCAGGGAGGCAGAGTTTCTACAGGGAAGGAAAAACCTTTTCTGTTGCTATAATCTGCATCTACACTACAGGGTTATAATGGTATAGTCACAGCACTACAGCTGTGCCACTATCGTACCAATAGAGTAGCCACGTATTGACCTTCTTCACAGGAGTGAATTCCACCTTTACACGCTAGCAAGAATTTCTTCTAGAAAGGTGTTTGTTACCTAGCCTTACTGGTAGGGTGATCAGACGTCCTGATATTAGGGGCTTTGTCTGATATAGGCAACTATTACCTCCCCTTCCAATTTTTCACACTTGCTCTCTTGTCACCCTACTTACTGATAAGACAAGTGCAAGAAGTTTGTTTAGCAAGCTGGGTAGACAACAAAGATCAAATTAACTCTTTGAACATCTGATCGCTGTTGTCAATGAGCTGATTGAAACACCTGAGTGGAAGAAGTCGGTAGTAACAGCAGATATAAAATGGCCCTCTAAAAATGTAAGGGACAAAATCACAGGACAGTTAGCAACCTTAACATTAACATCCTTCTTTCAGATATTGCAACGGAAGTGTGGGGGGGTAGGGGTGGAAGGTTGACCTCCTTCCCTGCTAATCAAATTAAAAAGCTACATCGTTCCCGCTGCAGTAATAATGCAAAACAATCCATAAAAAACCCCACAAACATTTAAACACTGATCATTACCTAAACAATTAAAAATATCTCACCAATATCATAACATAAAGCTTGTTGGTCTCCGTCAGGACTCATACTTAAAGGTGCTGTGTGCCTACAAACTCCTATAGACATCAGTGGCAGCAGAGTGCACTCAGCAGTCACTACCCCACACGAGTGCACAAACCATGCAGGACTGAGAGGCAGAATGTGGCCCTGGCCTTGGGACTCTGAATACAAAATTATCAGGCTGTAGAGGTGATGAAAATCTCTCAGGATGAAGTCAAGTTTTCCTGTGATATTTGGATAATCTGGAAAAAACTTGGCAGGGTGCAGGGGGAGTCAGAAGAGCTAATTACCAGACCAAGATAATTTTTATATCTGTCAAGGAAATATGAATTATCCTTTCCTGAAAATGTATCATTGATCCCTGCTACAACTCCATATCTAATAATATATATAAAACCCCACTATGACAACTTTTGTATCTTATTACAGTTAAACAACCTCTTTCAGAGGGTTTTCTAATTTTTTCTGATTTGTTCAGCTGTTAGCCACACCCTGATTAGTCTTTCATCCAACAACAAAGCAACCCAGCACCTAAATCTAATAATGCAAAACCTTCCAAATATCCTGAACAACAATTTTGGCAAACCAACTTTTACAAAACACAAATGCTGGTATCTGTGGTGCCCGACAGCCAGTGGAGAAGGAACAGTACTTGGCTGTAATGAATACATAGGGAACCTTTTCACTGAGGACTCTGAACACAGACAAATCCGTTAGTTTGTCCTGTGTCTCCCAGGCCAGCTAACAGGCTGTGCTGTCTAATTTCACCTCACAGATATGTGGCCCAAGTTCTGGCCTGGAACGGATTGCTGACTATGTTACAGAGTCCTCGTATAATGTGCTTTTAGCTAGGACTGGCAGAAAACCAAGGCGCTCACTCATAAGGCTGTAAATTAACATTGCCAAGGGATATTGGCTGGACGCTCACATGTTTCAGAGTTTGTTCGCCATCTGGAGTCTAATTTTGAATTCCCTCTACACCTAGGGATAAAGCAGGTGAGGTGTTTGGATCCTCTCCTCATTACTTTCACAACAGTTCCCTGTGCCCCCCCTCACCCCCTTTAAATGCCCCAGGTTTTTTACACTCACAAAAGCAGCTGTTATTTCTCTAAAGTAACATGTAAATTCTGCAACCATTTCTCCCATTTTGTAATTCAACTGCTGTTAACACAAATGCTTCTCTGACAAGCAGCTCTAAGAAAAACAATTCTTGTATTTTACACTTTAAAACACGGGTGAGCATTAGGCACAGATTCATTTTAAACCAATGTCCTTACTTTTAACTCCTTTTGAACCTTTAGTAACATCCATGTTATCCGTGTAGGTTTTTTGTATCAGGCTCAATACCCTATCTGATCACTTAAGAGATCACTGCTTAAAGCGTCAAACAAAACCCAGGGTAACCTCTCTCTCTAATTTAAATCAATCTTCATTCACAGATTGGAAGTACTAGGCTTAGGTCACAAGCCTGGTGTCTCTATCAAGAGGAAATCAGAAAGACCGATCAAAAAGGAAATCCCTGAACCATGGAAAGAAAAGAATAACTTGTGGGGCCACCTCTGATAATATTTGGGGTAATACCTGTGGTTCAGGAAAGTCCCATTTTTTTCTTAAGACATATCACAAACTTGGGGCCTCTTCCCACTGAATTCTATTGCAAAACTCTCATTGACCTCAGTAGGAGCAGGGGCAGCTCCTTTATTTTCATATCCAACAATGGAAACATTTACGGTCACAAAATAGCTCTAATAGTGGTGTGTGCTTTAACAACCGCTAGGAAAATTGTAGATCTACTCAAATCTCTCCTATTTTTAGCAAAGATTGACCATGACTGGGGTTTTCTAACTAGAGGAACACCGAGGCTGATCCCAGCCCCTATGACTCTCTGGTCACAATTACAGAACAGATGCCCCTTCTCACTACTTGCCAGCTCCACCCTACCCCTGTGGCTGCCACTGGCTCCCCCACCATGCAGCAGATAACCTCCAGGGAGATTTAATGCTAACGTGGGAGAGTTAATGCTGCAGTTGGACCAGCACCAACATCCAAACTGATGTCGATTTTAGGGAAAGGGAACATGCCATGGAAGTGCGATGTGTGTACCATTAAGTGTGTACACATTCCTCCCCTCCTCTTACTAGATATTTCTATTTCCTCGCTTAGTTCTTGGATGATATTTAACCTCACACTTTCCTAAATATTTGCAGAACTACTGTCTTTTCTATATCAATCTGTTTAAAATTTCATCACAACAGGAGATGTTAGTGGAAGGAAAAGATTTTGAAAATCTTTTATTCCTTTTTATTTATTCTTTTCATTGTGGCGTATTTAAAAAAAAGCGGAAGCTGAAACTTTGTCAATTGTTATTTAAAACTGTCTTGAAAGAATAGTTAAAAGAAATTTCACTTGTTTCCTGAGGAAGCCATATAAATGAACTATCTGATGTCTAGTTTTAAATCTTGCAGCTCCCTATTGTCCAAATTATAGTTGTCTTTGGTTATAACTGGCATTTTGCAGAATTCTCCAGTGCAGAAGCCTGCACAGAATGACACACAGTGATGGCAGTGAGATGCATGAAAGACTTCACACTTCTATGAATCAATAGTTGTCAACATCACTTCATTAATGCATCTTGTTTTTTCTCCTTCCAAATACAAATAAACACAAAATTTACAACTATTAAAAAGCAAATGTGTTTCTGTCATGAAATCCTGCAACTGCCACCACTCACTCAAAAGCTACTGAAAGACCTTACTATTTTTTCTTAATCACATCCAAAGAAAAGCAGTCCATGAGCTCAAAACCACACACGAAAAAGCTTTTCATTCCCAGAACACCATATCTGTTTGTCACGTTGACCAAACAAATTAAATAGTATGAGTCATCAATGACTCTGGGACAAACACACATTCATATCATAAATCGTGTCAAAACATAATAAAAATGGACAACACAGAGTAGCAAGCATTGTCATTTTCACGATTTGCCATAGCTAAGTATGCCCATAGAAAAAATGCTCTAGCATTAAGCGAACTCATATATAAACCACCATTTCTGATAATCAAATATATTTGTGCATTTAGAAGATATGATATGGTAGAGGTCAGATATAAGAATTACCTTCATTGTTGAGGAGAGACCTAATAACACTTGTCTAACTTGTAATGACCTCAGACAGTCTTCTCATTTCATGTACTTAGTCAGGGTCAGCTTTTCTGAAATGATCAGCATCCACCCATGAAAACAATGGGGGCTGCCATGTGTGGAGCTCTTGAAAATTTCACCACTTCACTTAGTTGCCTAAATGGGAGCTGTGGCTGCTGAAGTCGGGAGACAGGCACAACTGTGCTAAGTCACAGAGACGTAATGGTTTAATTCTTCCGCCTAGGACAATAGATCATTCAAAACTATTTTTGGATCAGACTCAGCCCTGCAGCTTGACTTTTTCCAGCATAAGACAACCTACCAAGTGTACACATCGTCATTAAAAAGAATCGATAATCAATACACAACATGAGCTTTGCTATAAAAATGCTTCATTATCACAATCAACAGAAGAAATCAGTTATAGTGAGTCTCAGTTTTCATAATCTAATACAACATGCAACTCCAGTATCTTCTTGTGTTCATTTGGAGGGGAGAGGGGAATTTACAGTACGACCGAGAAGGGTATGTTCAGATAAGATACAGACATTCTCTCTCATGCCCTCCCCACCCCCCCCTACTGTCTCGTCACCCAGGGGCTCAATCCTGTGAGGTGCTGAGCTCCTACAATTTCCACAGAAGCCAGAACCTTGCAGCATCAAGCCCTTCCTGAGCTAAGGACTCAAACAAAAAAGCACAACGACTCACAGAATATAGACACTAAGCAGCATAGGTGTTAGATGGAGGAGCATCTGACATAGACCATAGGATTAATACAATTATAGGTGATTCACTGGCAAGGGAAAGTGCCCTCAGGACAGGAGGTAATGGCTCTTCCTGAAAGATAACTTCAGCTCCAAGACTCCCCATCTCCATGCAGCTTCCTTGCCCTTGTTTGGTAGGAAGATGGAACATGGCAAAGGGAAGGAAGAGAGGGAGACTTGTCCCTGAAGCAATTTGTACAGCCAATATACAGCTGTTGGCTAGAGGAAGTATCTTGCAAAGCTCTGGAAATTCTCTGGCAAATCTTGGCATAGTTCCCAGCTATGGGAGGGAAAAAAATCTATAAAAGGTATCAAATAGTTTAAAATATGGATACATCTGTATTGCAGATGGGGCTGGTGTGTGGTATCTTAGTAAATGTGAAATGAATCCAGGCTAGAAGTGACACCAACCCAAATTTTAGAAAACCAAGATTTTTTGAATATATTTATGTTACTAAGAAATTGAAAGTCCAAAATAGACTTTGAAAAGGTCAGAAACTTCAGAAATATTACATTACACTGTTGGATTAAAATATTCATTCTGACCAACAAAAAGGCTTTTACAGTCCAGTTAAATGCAAAAGCTTAAGGCAATCTTAACTATGGAGTCACTATTTCACCTTCATAATCAGAAGCCCATCAGTAGGTTGACCAGATAGCAAGTGTGAAAAATCGGGAGACTTTTTTGGGGATAAGGGTTATAATTGCATATATATAAGACAAAGCCCTTAATATTGGGACATCTGGTCATCCTACCCATCTGTGACGATTTCCATGATTCTGGGATTGACAGCTTTGCAGCTTATCCCCCAGTGCTGAAATACAAAATATAAATCATCTGTGTGTGTGTGTCATGGAAGTAATTGCTTTAAAAATTTTCTTCTTTGAAAGTGCCCTGTAAACATTCTGGTTTCAAAAGAGACAAGACCCCAGTGTAATTTGTATACTTGATAATTAGCAAGACAATCCTGAATCAAAAAAATAAAAAAAAAGGGGGGGGTGAGTGAAAGGCGAGAAGATTTGGACATGTTTCAACTACCATCAAAGGAGCGTAAGATGAGACATATAAGAGAAAACAGAGCAGTTATTAACTTCAAACTAGTCTTCACTGAGGCTGTCGTTATAAAGTTTAAGTACAGCTGCATTTAATGAGTTTGGGCAAAAGCAGACATCATCCAAATTGAAGAAAGCAGGAGCTTCATCCAATTAGATAACAAATTTGGCTGCCAGCCTCCAATGAATCTAAAAGCTCTTCCAACTTTTGAGACAAGAGCTAATTATAACTGTATTTGTGTGTGCATGCACTGTTACTAAATTACTAAGAAATATTGTCTTGTCAAAAATTCATGCCGCATGCATGGATTTCATTCTTACAGAAAAAATAGTTGCCAGAGTGGGGTGGGGAGATTGAAGCAATGAGGCTTGACAACAGATTGAGCAGTCTCCCGCAGTTGAACTTCCAATGGTTTCTCTTTTTAAGTTTCTCCAAAGATAGGTTTTTGTTGATTTTTTTAAACTGTTTTTGATGGACTTTTTGGATGAGAGATCCAAGGAAAGATTATGGACTCAGATGACTTAATTAAAATGTGACTAATGGGAAAAGAAAGAGTTCCTCTCCAAATGTCGATCCCCGACTGAATGGAATCATTTGCAGAGGAAAGAGGTGACCAGATGTCCCGATTTTATAGGGTCAGTCCCAATTTTGGGGTCTTTTTCTTATATAGGCTCCTATTACCCCCCACCCTGTCTCGATTTTTCACATTTGCTGTCTGGTCACCCTAAGGGTGGGCCAGACATGAAAGTCATCCTCCCCACAGGAAGAATATTTTTGGGAGCACATTATTTGGTGTAAACTTCAAAAGCATAGTTATGAGCTGGGGACAAATTGGTAGCAATGGGTCACACAGTTGGTATTTAAAAACTAAATTGTTTAGCACCATCCAGAGAGATGGCTTAACTATTAGAGAAACAGGGAAATTTCCTGACATCCCCATCACAACTTGCTGCTGCACATATTCACAAGTTGCAATATAACTTAACAGGCTTGGCCTGCACAGCTTTCCTTGCTTCATGGCTGGTAGTTCCATTAGATAGCTCTTGGCACTGCTGCTCAATTTATGAGAAACAAAAGACACCTTATGTAGGGAATGAAACATGACAGAGCATGTGCTTATTTTGAGACAAGTGCATGCCCTGGGTTCATAGTGAAATTGGAGGATAAATTACTCCAGTGCAGGCAAAATATGATTATCAAACAGCTTCAAACCCTGGAAATAGCAATTTTGAAATAGAAGAGCTTATTAACACTGTCAGCTACTGCAGTAATTTCCTGTAGCTCAAGAGGGAAGATCTCAGGTTGTATCCTTACAGGCAGCCTGTGGTGGATGGGCATTACATATGCATAAAGTGTAGGTTGTCTTCCCTTTCTGAAAAAGGTGGTACAGGCAGTTATATAGCTACTAAGATAATGGCAAGAAAATAAAACAAAACAGAGAGAGAGCATGAAAGCAGATTGAGATCACAAATGGAGACCAGTTGACAAGGATGAAAAAGCGTTTACCTATATGGCCACGCAAAATGAAAGAAAGGCCCGAAAATTTCAGGTATGGAGTCACAGAATCATAGTAGTGTGACTGGAAGGGACCTCAGTAGGTCATCTAGTCCAGTCCCCTCCAATCAAGGCAGGATTACGTAATGACTAGTCCATTCCTGACAGGTGTTCGTCTAACCCAGGGGTGGGCAAACTACGGCCCGCCAGCCATTTTAAACCACCCCTTGATCTCCCATTGGGGAACAGGGTCTGGTGCTTGCCCTGCTCCATTGCTCCAGCTGCGGTGCAGGATTTGGGGCTGCTCCACACAGCTCCCGGAAGCAGCAGCATGGCCCCCCTATGTGTAGTGCCACCCCCGGAGCTCCCATTGGCCAGGATCTGCACCCCAAACCCCTCATCCCCAGCCACACCCCCGAGCCCACATCCCCAGCCAGAGCCTGCACCCCTTCCCACACCCCAACCCCCTGCCCCAGCCCTGATCCCCCTCCTCTCCTCCGAACCCCTCAATCCCAGCCCAAAGCACCCTCCTATACCCCAAACTCCTCATCCCCAGCCCCAGCCCGGAGCCCCCTCCTGCAGACTGAACTCTTCATTTCTGGCCGCACCCCCAACCAGAGCCCTGGCCCCATCCTGCACCCTAACCCCAATTTTGTGAGCATTCATTTCTATTCCCATATGTGGCCCTCGGGCCAAAAAGTTTGCCAAGCCCTGGTCTAACTGCTCTTAGAAACCTACAGTGACAGAGATTCCAAAATCCTTCTTGGCAATCCATTCCAGTGCTTAACCACCCTGACAGTTAGGAAATTTTCCTAATGTTCTATCTAAACCGCCCTTGCTAAAATGTAAGTCCATTGCTTCTTGTCCTATCCTCAGAGGTTAACGAGAACAATTTTCCCCTCCTCCTTGTAACAACCTTTTGTGTACTTGAAAACTCTCAGTCTTCTCTTCTCCAGACTAAATAAACCCAAGTTTTTTAGACTTCACTTATAGGTCATGTTTTCCAGACCTTTAATTATTTTTGTTGCTCTCCTCTGGACTTTCTCCAATTTGTCCACATCTTTCCTGAAATGTGGCACCCAGAACTGGACACAATACTCCAGCTGAGACCTTACACGTGCAGAGTAGAGCGGAAGAATTACTTCTTGTATCTTGCTTACAACTCTCCTGCTGATACAGCCCAGAATGATGTTGGTTGGGTTTTTTTTGCAACAGTGTTATGCTCTTGATTCATATTTAACTTGAGATCCACTATAAGCCCTCAATCCCTTCCCACAGTACTCCTTCCTAGGCAGTCATTTCCCATTTTGTATGTGTGCAACTGATTGTTTCTTCCTCAGTGGAGTACTTTGCATTTGTCATTATTGAATTCCATCCTATTTACTTCAGACTATTTCTCCAGTTTGTCCAAATCATTTTGAATTTTAATCCTATCCTCCAAAGCTCTTGCAACCCCCTCCATCTTGGGATTGTTCACAAACTTTATAAGTTTATTCTCTATACCATTACCTACATCATTTATGAAGATATTGAACAGAACCAGACCCAGAACTGATCCCTGCAGGACCCCACTTGTTATGCCCTTCCAGCTTGGCTGAATACCACTAACTACTCTCTGGGAGCGGTTTTCCAACGAGTTATGCAGCCACCTTATAGTAGCGCCATCGAGGGTGTATTTCCCTAGTCTGTTTACGAGAAGGTCATGCCAGACAGTATCAAAGCCTTACGAAAAGTCAAGATATACCACATCTTCCGCTTCCCTCCTATCTACAAGGCTTGTTACCCTGTCAAAGAAAGCTATTAGGTTGGTTTCACATGATTTGTTCTTGACAAATCCATGCTGACTGTTACTTATCACCTTCTTATCTTCTAGGAGTTTGCAAATTGATTGATTGACTATTTCCTCCATGATCTTTCCAAGTACTAAAGTTAAGCTGACTGGTCTGTAATTCCCCGGGTTGTCTTTATTCATGGGCAGCGAGTTCTATGGGCCCATGGTGCCGGGGGTGCCCAGATCCAGCAAAATTTCCCGCCTGCCCCCCTGCACACTCCCCCTGTGCATCTCCTGCCGCCCCCCCCCCCCGCCCCACTGCACCTGGGTGATTTAAAACAGCCCGGGGACTCCCAGCACCACCCAGCAGTGTAGCAGGGCTGAGTGGCTTCCTGTGCGCTCATTCCACGTGGCTGCCAGCCTGTCCTTGCAGCCCGTGTTGGGGGACTTTGCCGCTGCACACTGCCCCTGCCCCAAACACCCCTGCAGCCAATGGGAAGCTGCGGGGGCAGTGCCTGGGGACAGCAGCGCAAGGAGACCCCATGGCCTGACCTGCCTAGGAGCCGCTGCCGGAAGGGGTGCCCCAGGTACGCACCAAACCCCCCATCCACTTCCAGAACCTGCACACACACACCATCCAGCCCTGAAATTTCCTCCTGCACCCACTTTCACCCCCAAACTCCCTCTCAGAACCTGCACCCCCTTACCCCCTCCTCCACTCCCACCTCTGCCCCAGCCCAGAGCCTGCACCCAGCACCCAAACTCCCTCCCAGAGCTGGCACCCCTCACCCCTCCTGCACCCCACCTCCTGCCCCGGCCCAGAGCCTGCACCCAACACACAAACTCCCTCCCAGAGCCTGCATCCTGCACCCCAATTCCCTGCCCCAGCCCAGAGCCTCTACCCAAACCTCATTGCAGAGCCTGCACCCCAGAACCCTTCCCCAAACCAAACGCCCTCCCAGAGCCTTAGGCAGGTGGAGGGGTGAGTTTGTGGGTAGGGGGGTTCTGGGTGTTCTGGGCACCACCAAAATTTCTACAAACCTGCCACCCCTGTCATTATTCCTCTTTTTACAGATTGGCACTATACTTGCCCTCTTCCAGTCCTCTGGAATCTCTCCTGTCTTCCATGAGTTTTCAAAGATAATGGTGAATGGCTCAGACAGCTCCTCAGTCAGCTGCTTGAGTATTTTAGGATGGATTTCATCAGGCCCTGCCAACTTGAAGACATCTAACTTTTCTAAGTAATTTTTAACTTGTTCTTTCCCTATTTTAGCCTTGAATCCTACCTCATTTTCACTGGCATTCTCTACACCAGATGTCCAATCACTAGTAATCTTTTTGATGAAAATTGAAACAAAAAGGCATTTAGCATGTCTGCCATTTCCACATTTTCTGTTATTGTCCTTCTCCTCCTCTTTGGTCTTCCTCTTGCTTCTAATGTATTTGTAGAATGTTTTCTTGTTACCTTTTATGTCCCTAGCTAATTTAATCTCATTTTGTGCCTTGGCCTTTCTAATTTTGTCCCTACATGCTTCTGTTATTTTTATATTCATCCTTTGTAATATGATCTAGTTTCCACTTCTTGTAGGACTCTTTTTTGAGTTTCAGATAATTGAAGGTCTCCTGGTAAGCCAGAGCGGTCTCTTGCCCAACTTCCCATCTTTCCTACGCAGTGGGATAGATTGCTCCTGTGCTCATAATAATGTCTCTCTGAAAAATTGCCAAATCTCTCAAACTGTTTTTCCCATTGGACTTGCTTCCCATGGGATCTTACCTACCAACTCCCTGAGTTTGCTAAAGTCTGCCTTCTTGAAATCCATTATCTTTCTTTTCCTGTTTTGCCACCTACCCTCCCTTAGAATCACGAACTCTACCATTTCACGATCACTTTCACCCAAGCTGCTTTCCATTTTCAAATTCTCAACTGTTCCTCCCTGTTTGTCAAAATTAAATCTAGAACAGCTTCTCCCCTGGGTGCTTTCTCCACCCTTCTGAAATAAAAATGCATTTCAAGAACTTATTTGATAAGCTGTGCCCTTCTGTATTATTTTCCCAACAGATGTCTGGGTAGTTGAAGTCCCCCATCACGACTAAGTCCTGTACTTTGGATGATTTTGTTATTTAAAAAAAGCCTCACCCACTGTGGCATTATATGATTAAAATATGACCATTGTTGCTACCACTGTTGTATAATTGCTACAAATCTTGTGACAAAGTATGTCATGTAAGGTGTCAATGGAAAAGTTATGGTTTGCTGAATATGATTATCCTATTTGTATGCATGTATCATTTTTGTATCTGAGGTTAGGAATATTGTCTATGTACCTGTATTTCAAATGTGTTTGCTCCTGTGGTAACACACACAAGGTAGTTTGCATCCAATCTAGCCAGCACATTGTGAATGAACTAGTCTAGATCATGACCCATCAACAAACGCAATGGCCATGGAAGAAGCTTATCCCACCTGGTGGATTTTCCTGTGGATATTCTAGCTAGAATATGGGTAATGGCTCTGCTATGACTCAAAATATGCAAGGGCATGTGACTAGATTATGTGATACTGAACTCCATCTTGTGCCTGTACTTTTCCACAAACTGTGCTGAGGGCTTTGCTTGCGACAATGAAGTACCCTCCACATGGCAGAAGCTATAAAAGGTCCTGGAAACATCTCCATTTTGCCTCTTTCCTGCTCTGATCTCTGGACTATGGACTTATGCTTATGGGAATATTCTAAACAAGGGACCGAGGACCTTCCAATCATTTGGAAGCAACCAGAGACTCAAGCCAGCAGTTTATTCTATGACTGCTTCAAGCCTGATCCAAGAACTTTGTAATTATTGTATGTATTTGGTTCCTTTAACCAATTTTAACTCTCACCTTTCTTTTCTCTTTAGATATTAGATACTAATAGCATGATTATTGGGTAAGATCTGAGTTATATATTGGCCTGGGTATGTGGCTGGTCCTTTGAGATCAGAATAACCCTTTGGTTGATGAAATTGGTTTTATATAACTACTCATCATTAAGCCTAGTGTCTGGATGTTACAAGGACAGGAATACCTAAGGAGGCTGCATTTCTGACTTCTTGCGGTGAGACAGCAGTTTACTTTTGTTGCTGGTTTGGTATATCTTATGAAAGAACCACCACCAGTTTTGGGATGTGTCTGCCCTATTTCTCAGCAGTTTGTCCTGAATTTGGTATTCCCAGTTGTGACCCACTGAGGTAGGGGGACACCCACCTCTTCTTCTAGGTTAGGTGCTCGATTGTAGATCTCTATCCATGATATTGCCCTTGTTTTTTACCCCATTTATCCCTACTCAGAGACTTTCAATAAGTTTGTCTCCTATTTCCATCTCAACCTCTAGGCACGTGTATATATCTTTTATATACAAGGCAACACCTCCTCCCTTTTTTTCTTGCCTGTCCTTCCTGAGCAAGATGTTCCCTTCTATACCAATCATGTGTATTACCTCACCAAGCCTCTGTGATGCCAACTATGTCATAGTTGTGATTATTCACTAGCATTTCTAGTACTTCCTGTTTATTCCCCCTACTTCTTGCATTAGTATACAGACATCTAAGATATTGATTTGATTTCACCTCTATGGTCCCTCTTGTCTCTCTTGTCCTTGCTATAATTGCCCATACTCCTCCCCAGATTCCAACCCTTTATCCAGGTCTCCTTGTTTTTGATTTACCTTGGTGCTTTTGTCTCCTGCCACCATCAAATCTAGTTTAAAGCCTAACCCCCTAGGTTGGCCAGAATGTATCCAAATACGCTCTTTCCTTCCTCAGTAAGTGCACCCCCATCTCTGCTCAGCAGTCTTTCTAGGAAGAGCATCCTGTGGTCAAGAAGGCCAAGACCCTCCTAGTGACAACATCTGCACAGCCATGCATTCAATCACCTCCAGGATGCCTCTGTCTCGCCTAGTCCCCTTCCCTTGAACAGAAGAACTGAAGAGATGACCACCTGCACCCCCAACTCCTTCACCTTCACTCTCAGAGCCCGGTAGTCACTTCTGATCCACTCAGGCTCATACCTCACAGTATCACTAATGCCCATATGGATGAGCAGCATGGGGTAGTATTAGAGGGCCGGATGTTCCTCGACAATCCCTCTGACATCTTGTATATGAGTCCCTGGTAAGCAGCACACCTCCCAAGATGTCATGTCAAGCCTGCAGATGGGTGCTTGGGAGTGGTGGCTGCAGTCCTCCCAGCCTTGGGGGGTACAGAGCTTCTCCTCCACCACCTTTGGGGGCAAATCCTCATCCCATGTTGCCAGGACAGCATAATAGTTCTTCATTATGATTGGTGGGTTGGGAGCAGGGGTGGAGCACTGCCTGCTGCCAGAAGTAACCAGTGGCCAGTGTCCTCTCTGTGGCAGAGCCATATCTACCTCTCCCGGGGGCACGACAGCAGTCCTCTCTAGCTGGATAGCTTCCTCAGCCTTGGAAGTCTCCATATGAATACTCTTGATGAATTCCTCGTGTGCACAGATGCGCCTCACCACCTCCTTCCTGAGAGACTCTCCCACCTGCTTCCTGAGAGACTCCAACAGCAGATACCTCTCACACTGGATGCCACCCCCAAGCCTGGCTTTCTGTGACAGGGAAATGCAGGCCATAGTCTCTGCAAATCCACACCAGGTGTGGAGGCATCCCTGGTCAGATTCTCTGTATGGATTCAGGTGCAGGAGGAGGAGACATGAGCAGCGTTGGCACTGGCAATGCGGCCTTTCCTAATCATAATTATATTATGTTTCTGTCCCACAAACTCCCTTTTGCTGTCCCCTAGGTCGCTTGGCCTCTGGCTTTTAAGCCCCTCTCCTAAGTCAGCCCTATCCCCTCATTAATCACACAGCGGGAGGGTCATCACAAGGCTGATCAAGGATAACCCAGGGAACAAAGGCTCAAACAGTTCCCAAACACACCATCCCAACAGACACTGAAGGAGAAAAAAAAACGAACAGCCAAACAAGCTCACTCACCCCAAGATTAGCAGTCGCACCTTGTTCAGCAGGGGATCTCCTTTTCACCCTCTCCAATTCCCCGGATTGCTGTCCCCTGTTCATTTCATTTTATTAATATTTGAATTCTATTTTCCCAAAAGTAAAGAAGCCAACTAGGCCAGACTCATGTCAACAGTGACATAAAACAGCAATTAGCATCTCAATGAATTTAAAACAATCCATCCACCTGTAAACTAAGGATGGTGGGCAACTGTACCTATGTATAGGCTGATACAGCAAGCAAATAGGGATTTGGATAGTCCATGCAGATCTGACATGTACATTAATTTTAAAACCTAAAGCAATATGGGTCTTGTTAAAATAAAAGCTGATGGTCACTAGACCATCAGCTCTCCATGATCAGCTGAACTGCTGCATTATACTTGCATGCAATATCTAGCAACTTTGTTCAAATTGTGGGAAACGGATCAGTTTAGCTTAGTGAATGTAAGCGCCAAGCTTTCCCATTGTAATGTTTTCAATAGAAGCTCAAATCAGTTTGACAGGGTGGAGGGAAAGAGGTTGCTCTGACCCACTTCTCCATGTTGCATAGTAATTTGGCAATGCTGTGGTGTTGTGTGTGTGAGACAATATTGTTTATAGCACAGCTTCTCTTCTCTAATTTGTCCTTTCATTCTTGCTCACTGCTTTGTTTAAATAATTCACAGCTATTCTTGTGGCTTCGGGAATGGGCTTAATGATCATGAAGGCTGTTTCTTATACCCATTCAGCTGGTGGTGTCTTTGACCGTCTTTCTGCAGTCTAAGAAGAAAATCTGCCTAAGGAAACATTCTGCGTCTTTGGTCTCAGGTCCATTTTGGAAGTACAGTTTGAGTTTCTCTCTGATGCTTTTGCCCAGTAATCTCCTAATGACCTAGAAGAAACTTTTTGAAAGGTCAGGCCCCCAGTGGAACCTAAGTTAACTTAGAAGAAGCTTTCGGCCAGTGCTCATGCTCCCTGCTACTTCTCTACACCATGTCACTTAGTCCCCAGAGGAGATATTTTGTGCTGTACAAGAAGAAGGAACAGAACAACAATATGCCAAACAGGGAGAGTAGCATGACGATTGACCAGGAGACACAGACTGAAAGGAAGTCAGACAGAGGTGGCAATGGAAGAGACTGAGGGAGCCCCATATCATAATATCCCATAGTGGTTACAGCATTTTCCTGAGAGGTGTGGGAGACTTCTCTTCAAATCCTCTCCCCTCCTCAGGCAGAGCGGGAACTGAACCCAGCTTTTCCAAATTCCAGCTGAGTGCTTTAAGCACAGGGCTCAAAGTTAGAGTGGGCACCATCACCCCCTCACCTGCCCTGGGTTTTGTGTAGAGTGATGTACGTGCCTAACTCCTCCCTCATAATAAACGACTTAGTTGTCTATGCCACCTGCTTCCAGTAGAGGGGGACCCAGTTGTGGATCACAAGCAGAGTTAAGCACCTCCTTGCACCCTGGATTTAGGCACCTCTCTCAGCGAGAGTGGCAGGGCTTGGGACCCTCTCATCAGCAACTTCCATTGGCTAGTTTAGGCTTCACCTGGTATTCCGGCTATTGTAGATTGTATTCTAAGGTGCCCCTCTCTCCCTATTCAGTGTATAAAGTGTCTAGGGGCCTAATTCAGGCTTTGTGGATCCCAGTGTGGCTCCTGTGACTTTTTAGCCATCGCAACACATAAGCCTCTTTGTGGATCCAGGCCTCCCTTCCTTGGCAAATCAGGGACTGACTTGGGCGTGGCAGGGCAGGTGAGAATTGCACTTCTGTGCAAGCGCTACAGTAGTTCAGTCCCAGCAAATACATACATTGAGAGACTGGTGACAAATTACTGCTAGAAGCAACCAGATACCAGCAGGTATCTGTACTGGAAGGAAGCAGACCACAAGAAAAGAGGAGGGCTGCAAACTGGGAGAAAATTGAAAGAGATGATTAAGGGGAAAAAAATTAAAAAGATGGCAGATCAAACTAAAAATAACCCTTCTGACAGTTAAAGGAAATTCATTTGGCAGGGTACTGTTTCTTTCTTCAAGAGTGGTTTGTTGTGCAACAGATGATACTGAAACCAGCTCGTCTTATCTGAGCTGTCAGTTTAACTGACAAAAAGGATCTTGTTTTAATATTACTGCAGCTCCAATAAGTTTAAACGTTTGTTTTTCAAGCATGTTTATTTCAGGGGGCAGCCCAGTGATTGAATGGACAAGAGACTGAGGTTCATGTTCTGCAAAACATTTGCTTTCATAAGTGTTCCTTACACTTTTGTCTCTTTATTAAGATGTTAAGCCCCAATTCTCTATCCCTGTCAGACTCTCCCAGGAAGGGGACTGCTGTGACTGTAATGTGCAACAGAAAACTTGATGCCCACAAGAAATTTGGTGTATGGAGAGTAGGAAACCACTCTGACCACTAGAATCTGCTTTTCACCCGTTAAGGTAGAATCACAGATGAACCTTACATGTAATATCCTTCTAGACACCGGTGAAAATGAAATAAGAATAGTCAAAGTTACTTTATTTTGTACTTGTGAAGGTTAGTCCCATTAGAACACAGTACAAAATAGGTTTAATATCAACACAGTCACCTTGACAAGTCCATATTTTTTCCAGTCTTATCTTTGCTTATTTTAGATGCAATTGTTGGAGAAGTGGGGATGGGGATTGGATAACTCAGGTGAATGATAATGTGTATGCAGAAGCTTTCACCTCTAGGACAGATGTAGAGGGGATCAGAGAGGAAAGATAGGCTTTGAAAGCCCCCCATCTCTTGCTTTATCCTCTTAAAGAGAGGGTTGTGGGGGATTAGGCTACTGGAAGGCCTGTCATCAACCCCCTTGTAAAGATAATTGAGGCAGGCTCATCTTGATCTCCACTGAGGGAGAATTCCATAGCCACTCACCACTCTTCCCCTGGTCCTCACAGGCTGTGTCTTGCAAACCCTAGAATCATAGGACTGGAAGGGACCTCGAGAGGTCATCTAGTCCAGGCCCCTGCATTCACAGCAGGACTAAATATTATCTAGATCATCCCTGACAGGTGTTTGTCTATCTTGCTCTTAAAAATCTCCAAAGATGGAGATTCCACAATTCCAGTGCTTAACTATCCTGACAGTTAGGAAGTTTTTCCTCATGTCCAACCTAAACCACCCCTGGTGCAATTTAAGCCCATTGCTTCTCGTCCTACCCTCAGAGACTAACAAGAACAATTTTTCTCTCTCTTCCTTGTAACAACCTTTTGTGTACTTGAAAATTATGTCCCCTCTCAATCTTCTCTTCTCCAGATTAAACAAACCCATTTTTTTCAATCTTCCCTTGTAGGTTATTTTTTTTAGACCTTTAATCATTTTTGTTGCTCTTCTCTGGACTTTCTCCAATTTCTCCACAGCTTTCCTGAAATCTGGCTCCCAGAACTGGACACAATACTCCAGTTGAGGCCTAAAGAATACCTATTGATCATACGTATCAGAGGAGTAGCCGTGTTAGTCTGGATCTGTAAAAGTGGCAAAGAGTTCTGTGGCACCTTATAGACTAATAAACGTATTGGAGCATGAGCTTTCATGGGTGAATACCTACTTCGTCGGACATCCGATGAAGTGGGTATTCACCCACGAAAGCTCATGCTCCAATACGTTTGTTAGTCTATAACAGGGGTCAGCAACCTTTCAGAAGTGATGTGCTGAGTCTTCATTTATTCACTCTGATTTAAGGTTTTGTGTGCCAGTGATACATTTTAATGTTTTCAGAAGGTCTCTTTCTATAAGTCTATAATATATAACTACACTATTGTTGTATGTAAAGTAAATAAGGTTTTTAAAATGTTTAAGAAGCTTCATTTAAAATTAAATTAAAATGCAGAGGCCCCCGGACCGGTGGCCAGGACCCAGCAGTGTGAGTGCCACTGAAAATCAGCTCACGTGCCGCCTTTGGCATGCGTGCCATAGGTTGCCTACCCCTGGTCTATAAGGTGCCACAGAACTCTTTGCTGCTATTGATCACAGTTGTTGCTGTAGAGGAGACAACTGGCTGTTTTTAAGATAGTTAGACCATAGCCCATTTAGGGATTTAAAGGTAAAGACTAGGACGTTGAAACAACGTTGAAAGTGGATAGAGAGACGGAGTGTATTTGCAGAAATCAAGCATGATATTGGTCGGCCTTTCACTGAACTTTCAAGTGACTTTCACTGTTAGCCCCAGGTAGAGTGTGGCGAGATGAATCTCCATGACTGAGAATGTATCGGAGAGGAAAGGGCACAGGTTCACTGCTAGTCAGTGGTGAAAGGTAGCATTTCTGGACATTGGTGCTATTTGAGCATTCAGAGCTGTGATAAATCCCTTAAGATTCCAAGTTTGTGCATTCTTTTGGACACTAAAAGACAGATAGTTGCCCTCAGTGCACAAGAGCTCTAAGCTCACTAATTCCTCAGAAAGTTTCCTTCCTTCTACGGCCACTCTCTTACCTGTATCACCTCTGTTTAAGCAGCTGTTTGTTATCTTTGTGCCAAAGCAGCCCAAGACAGCTGTGGGCGGGGAAGAGGGGAGACTCTGGCTTGCAATCTTTAATTACATAATCACAGATTCTCTGCAAGATTCCTGCCTCATTCAGGACACAGATGAATGCTGCACAGTGAACAATATAGGTCAGCCATATTTATTTATATACTTGCCATTCAATCAATCAGTGCTAGTTGTAAATTAGGCAGGGGTCCTGTAAACCTCTGCTTCATTCATTACTTTATTATCATGTACACCAAGGTCTCACATATTTTCAACATGTCAGATTTGCTCTTGTACGCACCAAGATCTTTCAAAAGCTTTATTTAGCCAACTCATTGTGTAGCTAGGATGTGACATGAAGCATTACAAGAATGTGCAAGCTATATCTCCCATATCTCAAAACTGAGTGCTTCAAAAATCATCAAATTTAGTAAAGTATTTTTATACTGGCCACAAACCACATACTGAGGGAATGTCTACACCACAAAATTAAGTCAACCCAGCTTAGGTCAGCATATAGCTGCCACGGTAATTACATCACTTGCGCATGTCTACACTTTGACCATGTGCGTCCTCACCAGGAGCGCTTGTATCGATTGCACTGTTTGTTTGAAGGGCTAAAATAGGCTTATAATGGAAAGCAAGACTTAACTTTAAGGTTCAGTTACTGCTACCCCATAATAAGACTACTCAGGAACCTTGTTCCTATACTAAAACCTGTACTAATGGCACAGCAGCAGCACCACTACAGTTAAGGTGGCATCCTGATTTCTGTTTACAGGTTGATCTTTCTAAGTCCTGTAAAATTGACATGCATAATTAGATTCCTTTAAAATTTGGTTTCCCTCCAGAGGGTACTGTGTAGGAGTATTGAACTAAATTTGAGGTCATTTGAGCTAAGAGTTGCAAAAAGATATAAGCCCTAACAAAACTAGCCATTTTTCAAAAAAGTTTCTAGGTGGGTTTTTTTTTGCAGATAGGTAGAGATCAAATTATTGACATAATGTGGGTCAAAATGGCCTCAATTTGTGAAGTTTTACCGAAGCTAGTGCAGGACACCCACTAAATCTTTTAGGGACCCAAACTGATAATCGTATTTAAGAAAATGTACATTTTAAAAAACTTATTAAGACAAAGCTACAATAAAACACTAATTTACTACATCGTACACTACTTATTCAGGATCAGGTTAACGTTCAAAGAACCTGGCTAAAGATTCTGGCTTGCTGGCAGGGAAGCCCTCCTCCTCCGAGTATGCTTAAAAGGGCAACCAAATTTCTAAATATCTATCCTCTTTTTGGCTTTTCTCTTGTATGTAGACTTGATGTGAAAGCTTGTGTGTTATGAGGACAGTCCATATTTTACTATACCACAATTACATAGAGGAAGTCACATTTTTCCAATAATATGCAATACAAAGTCTTGCTAACTAACAATAAAATAAATTAATTTATCGTTCTGTTTAAAATGTAGATCTTTTACTGGAGCATTAAGTAACCAGTCAGGGTATCCCTAAGGAAGCTGACATAAGATGAATCTCTTTAATAATTTCGTCCCAAAACTGTCTAATTCCTGGACACAACTACCATATGTGCAAGTATGTTCCCCATTCCACCCATCCCTTCCAATACAGCATCCCCCCAGGGGCAAAAAATATGATGGATCTTAACTGGAGTCAAATGCCATCTATACAGTAATTTCCCATATTGAGAGAGACTCATCCAGATCAATTTCTTTGTCCAAATCTGCCTGCCATCTTTTCATATGAGTTGTTTTCTTAACATCTTTTTCAATCAACTTGTGTACATTTTAGAAATTAAACCTTTTGCCCTCAAATGTGGTTAAAGGTCTAGATAGACCTGCCTTCTATCCAGATTTCACAATAAAGTGTTTGACTTGTAAATATTGAAAATATGGAATCTTTATATTATTACACATCTCTTGACATGATTTCAAATCAGAACTCAGAAACAGCTGTCCAAATCAAGTAATCTCACCTCTCACCCACAACGAATAGTTACTTTGATACAGTGCTGCCTAGGGATAATAATTCCTGATTATTAATGAAAGTAGTTAAGTAGTTAATTCCTTGGCAACAGGAATTTAAAAAAATTGTCCAAAGGTGTTCTGGATGAATGAGTGATTTATTTTTTTTAATTTTTGGTGACCTAAATGCCTTTTTAACCCAACAATGACAATGAATAACTATATTTGGGCACCAGGCTTGTTCGAGTTTTAATAGACCATGCAAATTGGATGTTATCCCAGTTGATTAAAGCTTAATGAGCCAACTCCTTTTATAACCTATTAACTGTCATCCACAGGATTCCGTCCAAGACTAATAAAGGAAAAACAGGAAAGAAAGAAGGGAAAAAAAGGCTGCCCATGCCACCTTCCCTCTACCCTTTTCAAGCAATGACTCAATATCCACATATTCACACTGGCCCTTAGCAATTTTAGATTCAGGAGATTCTAGATCCTGACATACATTCACATCCTTAGCCAACTCCCCAGAAAGAATACCACACGTGTACAATTTAACAACCACTTCACAGACTTTTGCAACTGCCGTACACTTACTCAGAGGACAGTCTCTCAACCTTAGCTGTGCATTTCCTGGTTTTAGAAGTTTAAGTTTTGCTCAACTCAATGTTCTGCAAGGGGACAACCTATCACCAAGAAACCTTAACCTTAACACAGTTTTTTCCCCCCTAAATCTTACATACAACCAGTGAGAACGTTCCTGTATCAGTCTTACTCTGGATCACTAAATTAAGTATCTAATATTTTTTCTTTTCTTTTCTGTTAGAAAAAAATCATAGGAGAGAAGATAAGTAAAAAGGCATGATACTTCAGGTAATTGTATTTGTAAGTTTGCTGTTGGATACCGAGGCTGTATAATGATAATATACCAAAGACCAGGCACAGCCCTTCCTGGCACAGTTAGCATGATTAAAGTTTGTGAAACTTGGTAGAGTGACTTGCTTTTTAGGGTGCTAGAGTACTGGCAGCACAAGCACAGTATATGCTGTCTGGTTCTTGAAAGCATTAAAGAAATCAAAAGTGAAAGTGAAATAAACTGATGGAAGCCCTGAGATTTGTACTGTGTGTGTAGAAGATTTTATTTTATTTTTTTTTAATTAAAAGTTCCCCAAAATAACTCAAATTTCCTACCATTCCACAAAGGAAGATGGCCCTGCTCTAGAAAATACACACACATGCCATTAACAATATAGACCACAGGATGGCGCTATTTCTTTTCTTTTTCAGCAGGTCAAAA
The DNA here is from genome assembly GCF_016161935.1 of Mauremys reevesii. Taxonomy (NCBI): domain Eukaryota; kingdom Metazoa; phylum Chordata; order Testudines; family Geoemydidae; genus Mauremys; species Mauremys reevesii. Next base: position 167,823,188 of record NC_052624.1, on the reverse strand, counting down.
TAAATGAAGAAAAACTTATTCATATGAATGAATTTTTGTTTGTATTACACTAGCAATACAACTACAGACAATACCTGATGTGAAAAGCTCACTATCACAGTACAAAACATCTGCCAGAAATAAAATGTTTGGGTACCTTTAGCCATTGTTTATGTGCACACAATTTCCCATGCCCAATGGTCCCAATCCAGTGCCTGCTGACGTAATGAGGTACTGCTAAGTAAGTCTGCTCATTGACTGCCACAGGTACTGGCTCTGGCTCTGTTAGTTGTGAATGCAAAAGAAAAAATAAATACCTTCTGGTGGGTTTTACCTGTTTCCAGCTCAGAGATGGAGAATACAGGGAAGAGGGAATGAAATTAAGAGCCAAAGTAGCTTGTGTTATTAATTCTTGAAAAAGGACAAAGCATCTAGCGCGCTAAAGGCAACTAAAAACCCATATTTTCCTATTATAACTTTCCCATGTAAGCAGTCTAGGATGTAACGTGCTCACCAATGGGAGGGAAAGTGGTTCACACAACTGAGTGGGAGAAGATTCCATTAGACAATTTCTATGTTATGCTGTGGTCTATCTTATGAATAAAAGGCTTGAGAACACCTGCCTTCGGACCTTATGCCCCAGTACTGCAATGAGCTCCATGCATGCAAAATCGAGGATGTACATCTGTAAGGAGCTCGTTGCTGAATTGGGGCCATAGATTTTGAAGAAGAAGAAAAAAATCAAAGATTCTGAAGATCCAAGCTGGTTTCAGATATATTTGAATAAGTGTCAAAATATCACATTACATTTTATATTCAGCTTATTTTGAAATACTAGGGTTATATATAAAGTGCTAAGTATTTTTTAAAAGACCTTAAATATGGAATTGGCGCTATCAAGTTTGAGACTTTTACTGTGAAAATACCTTCCCCTAACATCAGTACAATAGCAGGGTACTGGTAAGAAATGGGACAGAGTTTCTCAACTTTCAAAAGTAGAAAAATGTATGCATGTTTCCTTTTGTCACTTTTGAAAGGGAAAAACATATGCTTTCAGCCGAAAATAACTCATTTTCAGATTCAGGAAAACAGAAACAAGACTGGATGAAAATGTTTTAACACCTGCTAACTAGTCAAATAACAACAGTTCTGAAGAAGGTGAACATGAGAGTGGAAAATTGTAGTGGTAAAGAGGTTATGGAGGTTGCAATTGGGGTTGCATAGTTAAGGTTCAATTATATATTAATGATAGGAATAAGATTTCTGAAGGGACATGCTGAGAACGGAAATCCAAAGCCCACTGAAGACAATGGAAAGACTCTTATTGCCTTCAGCCGGTTTTGGATCACTCCCTGAACCAGGATCTTCCATAGTCTAGGATCTGGGTTCATGATCTGAGCAGATTCCTCGCCCTCAAAGATCCATTGGGGAAAGAGATTGTGTTTTTTGTTGCTCAGTAGAAGGTGGGAAGAACTTAGCTTTGGAAAGTGGGTGGAGAGAAAAATACAACAAAAATAAGATGTCTAAGGATGATTCTGCCTTTTTTTTTTTTTTTTTTTAAGAAATAAAGTGTGTATGTGTAACATCCCAAAGCAAAGATGCAGTATTAATAAAAACTCATAGCTGTTACTTCCTTTCCCTAGGCAGTATCCAGTGTGATTATATTTATTTTCTACTAGAACACAAAATTGACTGAGACATAACCAATTACTGAGTTCCAAAACTCAATTTACATCCCATTCTACAAGACTGGATCTTTAAAAAACTGTCAAAAAAAAAAAAACAAAAAAAAAAAGAAGCCACCCCCCCCAAACCAAATTAATTCTTCTGCAGATATTAGTCACTTATTCATAACTAAGGCTATGTTTTAGTCATGGGTATTTTTAGTAAAGGTCATGGACAGGTCACAAGCAATAAACAAAAATTCCCGGCCCGTGACCTGTCCATGACTTGCACTATATACCCCTGACTAAATCTTGGGGAGGGGGACAGCTTTGGGGTGCTGCGGGTGATGGGGGGCGCCACGGGTGCTATGGGGGAGGGGCTGCAGCACACAGCCCAGGACCCCCACTGATACTGGGGCACGGGGGTTGGTGGGCTGGCAGGCTCCCTACCCAGCTCCGCACCTCCCCGGAAACTGCAACATCCCTCAGCTCCTAGGCGGAGGAGCAGCCAGGCAGCTGTGTATGCTGCCTCCTCCCCGAGCACCAGCTTTGCAGCTCCCATTGGCCAGGAACCATGGCCAGTGGGAGCTGCGGGGGAAGTGCCTGCAGGCAGAGGCAGTGCACAGAGCTCCCTGGCCGTGCCTCCCCCTAGGGGCCGAGGGATGTTGCCACTTCCAGGGAGCCTTTACCCCTTACCCCTCCCCACGCCCCAACCCCCAGACCTTAGCCTCCCACCCAAACTCCTGCTGCTGGGGGGGGGGGAGGAGGAGGGGCGGTGGTCCAAGACTGCCCCAGCAGCGGCTGGCCAAGGGGCTAACCCAGCTCCTCAGGTGGTCCTCGGGCCAGCTGCACCAGCCACTGCAGAAGTCACAGAAAGTCACAGAATCTGTGACTTCCACGACTTCTGTGACAAACTCACAGCCTTATTCATAACTAATGATAAACTTAGAGATTCCAGTCATAAGAAGAGAAAAAAACATCAATGTAAATGAGCTTTCGTGGGTGAATACCCACTTCGTCAGATGCATTCACCCACGTCCAATACGTCTGTTAGTCTATAAGGTGCCACAGGACTCTTTGCTGCTTTTACAGATCCAGACTAACACGGCTACCCCTCTGATACTTTACATCAATGTAAATGTTAGTCATGTTGACCTTAGGAGGGCAGCATTCCAGCTAGACACAACTAAGAGGCATCTTCAACCTCAGTTCTGCAACTGGATCCACATGAGCAGACTCCTGCAGCTGTATGGAACCCCATAGACCTCAATGAGGATCTGAATGGATGGAGAACTCTCTTCATGTAGATCCAATTGCAGGATCAGCACCTACTGCCCTGGTTATACTAGATCGTTTTAGCTCTGCTGGTGAAAACTTCCAGCATGAATAAACTGCATTTATTGTAGATGTAAAATGTAATGTAAAACACTGACAAGACCCTTCCCAGTAAGTTACCAAAGTACGTTGATCTGGTACAGGGGTAGGCAACCTGTGGCACGTGTGCCAAAGGCAGCACGCGAGCTGATTTTCAGTGGCATTCACACTGCCCGGGTCCTGGCCACCGGTCCGGGGGGCTCTGCATTTTAATTTAATTTTAAATGAAGCTTCTTAAACATTTTGAAAACCTTGTTTACTTTACATACAACAATAGTTTAGTTATATATTATTGACTTATAGAAAGAGACCTTCTAAAAAGGTTAAAATGTATTACTGGAACGCAAAACCTTAAATTAGAGTGAATAAATGAAGTCACTTCTGAAAGGTTGCCGACCCCTGGCTGGTACATACATATCCTGTTTTTCACTTTTGTAGTGCCTACAGTAGAGTTATCTTGGGTCAAAGTGTTTAAGTGAGTTAGGCTCCTGAGTGCCTAAATTACTTCTGAAAATGGGATTTAGGCACTTTTGAAACTTTACTCCAAATCTAAATAAGCCCTAAGATGCCTACAGGCTAGTGGTACTCACCCTTCCACAGCTGGAAAGTCAAATATTTTTAAATAGCTGGAACAGTTTGTAGTACCATAAAAGATTATTCTCTGCTAAAGCAATATTTTTAAAGCTAAAAGATCATAGAAGTTTCCACTCACCTTACTTAGCGTCTAGAACAAATACAGAGTCAGCCCACCTAGGGGTATGTGGGGGTGGGGTCTATTTTTTAAATTGCCATTTTCCCTAAAACATGCTTGTGGGACAGAGGGGGAAATGTGCTTTATGCTTGTTCAGATATACAAAGAGTCTGAAATGGAGCTCTATGAAGAGTGGAAGACTGAGGCCATGTCTGTACTACAAACTTTGATCGATGCAAGTTATGTCAGCATAAAGCCGCCACAGTTATTATATTGCTTGTGTGTGTGCATTCTCACTAAGAGTGCTCGTGTTGATGTACAGGGCGATGCACCATGGGGAGGTATCCCAGTGTGAAACCCACAGCCACCCAGCGCACTCTCCTTTGGGAAGTTTTGGAAATGCACGGTGGGGCAGAAAGGAGTCATTCAGGGTGACTAGGAGCATGGGGTCAGCTTCCCAGCAACTGTCTTCATCCTATATCATCATAATCTACATCCCACAATTTTCACACCTTTTAAAAAAAATCCCACAAACCCACGCAGCCCTCCTAGCTGTCTGTCATCTCTGACAGACGCACACAGGGGCTGGAACAATTTGTGTGGGGGGGTGCTGAGAGCCATTGAAAAAAATGTAAACCCTGTATGTAATGGAAACCACTTCAAGCCAGGGGTTGTGGCAACACCCCCCGCACCTCTGGCTCTAGTACCTGTGCAGATGCATGGAGCCTGCACATCTCTGCACTACTGTTATAAGAATTGCAAGGACAGGACGAATGATGCTCTGATATATGCAGAGTTGTAAGAACAGAATCAGTGTGGAATATGACTATTTCTTGGAGGACACGATCTTCAGTCTTGATAAGTCATGACATGCATATTTTTACCTTACTTGCTGTATTATATTTATTCATCCTAGACTATTGTGTGTGTTGATTCAGGGATCTCAAGGACATTCTTTATTCAATCTCTCTTAGGTGGCTGCTGAAAAAAAAAATCAAATTTTGTTTGACAGCCCTGGATATGAAATGTCTTGTGGGAAGCAATGCATTATTCTCTCCTAAACTAAAATGGTAAATTCTCATTCCCTGACATTATTTGCTAATAAGAAGGTTACCAAAGACTTGTCTCGCGGGTCTCTGTGATTCCAGGAATACTTTTTAAGGGACCAGAGTCTCAAGACCACAAAGGATTGGCATGCCTGGGATTAGAAGCAAGAATTGCCAGTCCTATACTGAATCAACCACACCATGTACTTTTATAAATAATGCAAAGAAATCAGAAGGCTATTAATACAAATGGACAATTAACACCTATTTTATATCAAATGAAAGGTTAATGTATTTCCCTCTCAATTTAGACTACTCTTTTTTCCCCTTTATCAATCTTTAAATCCCCCACTCCTACCTTTCCGGTTCCTGAGCCCAGATCTCTCCTCTTTTACTCTGTCTTCTTTGGTTTTCTGTTCTTCAGAGATTTCAGGCTACAGAATTACCAACCCTAAACATTCAAAATACATGAGATTATCTTAAAATACAACAACTACTTTAGGGGCTTTTTATCTGCCTTCTGGTATTTGAGGCCTTAGGGGTCCATTTACCAGCTTTTCTTGGCAATCAGTAGGGCTAGAACTCACTTTTTAATAAATGAAAGATTCTCACATAGTTACACAGTTCTAGGAGCTGTGGGTTATCAGCAAAACACCACATGTTGCAGGGCCAATGGTCAAATCGTGAGAGTTGGGAGCAATAAGTTTAGGTGGTTATTTATGCCCTTGTTTCTTTTTCTTCCATTTCCTGACGCCTGGACCAATCCATATGCTACAGGCTGCAGTCCAACTGCTCAAGATATTACCTTACCCACTTTGTGTCTCATGCAGAAGTCAGGGCGGATTTATGCTGGTACTGCCTACCAGGCTGCATCACCCCTTTGTCCCAAGGTCTGCATCAGTACCTCAATCTCTCTCCCTCCTGACTCCTGCTTGCTACTTTATCCCACTCAGCCTTCACTTTTAAGAGGGTGGGGCACTGGCTAATTGGGTGGGCTGCAGGGACAGCTCCAGGCACCAGCGCGCGTGCCTGGGGCGGCAAGCCGCAGGGGGCACTCTGCCGGTCGCCGCTAGGGCAGCAGGCAGGCTGCCTCCGGCGGTTTGCCTGCGGAGGGTCTGCTGGTCCTGCGGGACCAGCGGACCCTCCGTGCTTGGGGAGGCAAAATGTCTAGAGCCGCCCCTGGTGGGCTGTAATTGGTTGTGACTTTGTCTCACTTATCTGTTCCCCTGCTCTGCTTAGAAATCCCAAAGCAGTGGCTCCTCTTAACCTTTCAGACTACTGTCCCACTTTCAGGAGTGTGATTTGTCTTGCAAACCCTTAAGTTTCATGTCACTTAAAACCTACTTGCTTGCATAATCAGACATAAAAACACAAAGTAGTTACAGCACACTGTTGCTGAAAAATCACTTACTTTCTTATTTTTACCATATAGTTATAAAGTAAACCAATTGGAATATAAATATTGTACTTACATGTCAGTGCATCATATATAGAGCGGTATAAATGAGTCACTGTGTGAAATTTTACTTTGCATTGACTCACTGGTGCTTATTATGTAGCCTGTTGTAAAACTACGCAAATATCTAAAGCTGTACCCTCTGAAAGACCTCGGCCTACCGCTAGGGGTATATGTACCCCTGGTTGAGCCCCACTGCCGCAAAAGAGACTGTTACTGTTGAGAAAGTGAAGGAACATCCCCACATACTTGGCATAAATATCACTACATAGCAACCGCTCCCAAACGCTGTCTAAATATTAGCCAGAGAAGGTCTAACTCCCAATTAAGGCGGTACACTCTAATTAAGCACCCAGGTTACAGCCGCTTGTGCCCTAATCGCTGGGGTGCAGCACATTGCACGGGTAGGCTGCTGTTTTCCTCCTGTTTTCCCTGGGAGATTAACAACGCCCGCCTCAGGCTGCCTGGTCCCCCCTCACCACGCACCCTTTGGCCTCGGCAGCGAGCTCCCCTGGCGCTGGGACCGCGCGCAGGGCACGAAGCCAGCGCGGTGTGAAGCGAAACTCCCCGGGGAGCCGCGGGGAGGGGCGGTGACCTGTCCTCCACCTGTGAGACTCGTCCTCCCCCCTCCCCCGGCCCGGCACACAAGGAAATGCAGCTCCACAGGCTTGGAGCGGCAAACAGGGAGGCCCAGGGGAGCAGCCAGGGAGGAAACTTCAGCTAAAACCACTGGCTCCGAGTGCTGCTGCCACCGCCGCCAGACAAGTGAGGCGCTTTAAATACGCTTTTAAAGAGGGGTAAGGGAGAGAGATGGGGGGAGGGGCAGGAGAAGTGCTTGGGGTTGGGGTTGTGGCTGGATTTTCCGGGCTAAGGAGACTGTGCAGACAGGGTCTAGAGGCGCGGGTTTTTGTGCACTAGAGCATGGCCGGGGTCTTATGTGGTGGGGATTTTTGGGGGGTGGGGCAGCCATGGCAGAGGAGCTGGGGCTGGGTTGGACTCTCTCTGAGAGTGGCCGCTGCTGGTGGGGGAAGAGGTAGGTGTGACCCCTTCGAAGCCCTGCACCTGGTGTCTGTGTTATTTGGTTACCAGAGGAGCAGGCTAAAGGGGTGGCGTGCAGGGGGAGAGGGGGCATTTTCCTCTTCAGAGGGGCTCATGGGGCTGAAATTTTGGACTAGGAATCCAGACTAGTAGGGGTGAAAGTTAATATATCCCTTTCCCAGCTGAGGAGATGAAAGAGCCAAGAAATGTAAGTCAACTGGCCGAGATCACACAGGCAGAATTGGGCGGAGCTGGGAACCAGGCGAGGTTAGGGGAGTAGGGTACTGTAGTTCCACAGATAAGGATTCAGGCCCAGTATATGCTCCCCTAAAGTACAGCACTAAGGCTGAGTATACAATGAATATTCTGAGACTGTGCACATACACGAGGTAATTAGTTTGACAAAACTAATTTTAAAGTGAGAACTTTAAATTTACCATCCTGTGTCTCTTGGCGTCTGTGCACGGCCTGCATAATCTTAATGGAATAACACACATTTCTCATAATTAAATGTTGAAATCTCATGCATTGGCTACATTAGAAGAAAGTGTGGTCATTTTTTGCCACTTTATAACTGTTTCTCCTTCAGCAAAGAATTCCACAAAGGGCCCATCTTTCAAATGAGCTGCAATCTCCTTTTGTTCTCAATGAAAGTGAGGCCACGAGCTGCTCTCAGGAAAGACAGTGGCCCACTTTCAAACTGGTCATAGCATTCCTTTGAGAAAAATGGAAGTGAAGCCATTCCCTGCCTTCAGGGAAGATGGTGGTTCCCCATTTGTCAGCCATACAACCGTAACTCCTCCCTTCACTGCCACCACCAGGGGAAAAAAATGGGGGGGGGAGGCCAGAGGCCACTTGCATCTAATGTGGGTCTGTAAACATTTATGCATTAATCACAATTGTTTGGTTGTTACATGGTATCCCTACACGGCAGAGTTAAGGTTGTTTGGGTGAAGTAACTGCATGGTTCCATGCCTTCACACCTTGTGATTCTTTTAACATTAACCTTACATTTGAATTTCCTGAATTTATAACATTGATTTTGGGAGGATAATTACAACACCTCTAATGTATTTTACCCTAAATACCCAAGGATAATGTACTCTAAATCTTATCTTCATGTTAATAGCTATAGCCAGAACTATAACCCTCCGTTTAAAGGGCATCACATTAATTTCTGTTCTCTCCTTAAACATACTAAAAGTGCTAAATGTTGCTCTCAGATATACATGGCTCTTAGTAAAGTCAGGGGAAACCACATATTCACACCACGCGGACCTAAATAGGTATGTGGGCATTTCCTAGTCTTTTTCTATAAGACATTAAGCAACCATTACATGAGTCTTAAGATACGCTTTATATGAGAATACAGGAGGATGCTATGCATTGCCCTTGTAATCAGTGCCGGCTCCAACTTTTTTGCTGCCCCAAGTGGCGGGAAAAAAGAAAAGAAAAACCAATGAAGCTGCTGCCCAAGTGCCGTAGAGGAGCAAGACAGTGAGTGAAGGACCCGCCGCCGAACTGCCGCCGATCAGGAGTGGGCCGATTGAGCTGCCACCGAAATGCTGCCGCTGGCAGCTATGGATGTGCCGCCCCGACAAGAGATGCACTGCCACCCCTTTCTATTGGCCACTCCAGGCACCCACTTCCTTCGCTGGTGCCTGGAGTCGGCCCTGCTTATAATCAGGCTAGGAGAGAAGAAAAATGTGTTTAAATACCTGTACTGTTGAACGCAGAAACGTCAGAGTTACTTGGCAATGGAAAAATAAAAGGAGACCTTACTTCCTTCTTGAGAAGCTACATCTTACTCATGGACTAAGTACTGCTTTCCTCCCCTCCACACCTCCCCAACACACACACACCATTGTACTTCTTGATCACCTTTACTGAAATCTTAACTAGCACAGGGTGATCATGTTGTGCAAATGCTGGTCAATGAGTAATTAGAACTATCAACTGAATTGGTTTTATCTCTCTGGCTCAGTAGATTATTTCAGCAAGAAGAAATACATGTGAGAAACAAGATGTCTCATGCTGAGAGACCTCACCGCGATAAGCAACACCGATATTATGAGAGCCACGGATCTGACAGACACCATGAGGAGAGAAGGGCTAAAAAGCCATACCCATCCAATGGAAGGTATGTCTCCTTTGTCCCTCACTATGGGGTGCAGAGCTTGTTTGTGTTTTTACATTCGTGTTGTGGTTATTACAATACCAGGAGGGACATATTCAGATTTGAAATTCAGAAATGTGAATGTGCCACATTCAGAACTGTGGCGGAGTTATTTTGCTATTGGAAGTTTTAAAGAGTCTAAACAAACGTTCTTTGTAATAAAGAACTACAGTGAGGAAGACAAAGTCACGTGGGCTGGGAGGATAGGAAGGAGGTGAGGCTGAGTAGGAAGAGTTGAGGAGCTGAGTTGTGGGCACGAGGAGATGTGGCTGGGTCACATGACCAAGGAGGGGTTATGTCCTGTTCTTCCCAGAGATTGCATGTAGACAAGCCTGCACCAACTGTAGAGTTGCACTGGTTTAACTGAAGATGCCATTTAGCTGAACAGATGCTAAGGCTGAATGAACACTTTTTCCAACTAGGAACAGGTTTAAGCTAAACCAAAATAACTTGATGTAAACACATGTGGTCACTCTTTAGTAAACCAGTGTTAGCGTGTCAGCAAGGTCTCAGTGTCTGGGGTGGATGTGGTGCAACATGTGAAGCAGCTAATGGTAGGGTTACAAACTTTCTGATTGCAGAAAACTGAATACCCTTGCCCTGTCCCCTGTTCACTGCATCCCCTACTCCCTCCATCGCTCACTCTCCCCAACCCTTGCTCACTGACTAATTTTCACTGGGCTGTGGCAGAGGGTTGTGGTGCGGGCTCCTGCTGGGGGTGCGGGCTTTGGGGTGGGGCCAGGGATGAGGGGTGCAGGAGTGGGCTCCAGGCTGGGGCAGTTAGCTGAAAGATTTTATAAATCACAGTTTAGTTTGTCAGGCAGCTCCCCAAGACCCAGGACAAAAGTCCGAAAAATGTTGATTAAAGTTAAAGAACTAGCGAGAAAAATCACTTAATTCTCTATAGAGTGAGGATGCTTTTGTTTACAGATCCAGGTTAACTATTTGTTGATTATGTTAAATTCATGGAGTTGTAGGAGGACAGACAAATGCAAAAGAACCTAGAGATTAGAAAATGAAACTCAAATTCAGTTGAGGAAAAATGCAGGCTAATAGACCTGTGGATAAGTAATCTCAGACAGATGTTCAATTGGAAGGAGAAATTTTAAAGTAATAATGCTGAAGGAAATGTAAGAGTAATAAGACACCATATTAGACAAGTTCTGTTCTATACAGTTTCTTACTCCATCCTCATAACTATAGTGATGGAGAGCCTTTCAGTCGTGCACTGAAATGTGTAACATCTGTCACATGCAGTCCATTCTCTCCTCCTCCTCTGAGGGAGGACTGTGTTTTAGTTGTAGGGCAGCTTTGTGTTTTGGTTTGATAGGGCTTTTATGTTCACGCTACTATGCTTGTATATTAGAGAACGCGGGTCAGAGAAGCATGCTTTGCACTTGGAGCAGAAGATGTGAGGCTTGTGATGATCCTTAGTTCCTGTGGGGATTTGTTCAACAGTTTCAAACCTGCCCCCAAGAAATCTCTCCCCTGCACAGATACATTTCCCCTCCCCTTGTGCTAGAAAGTTCTGTTGTGACTGAGGGGTGGAGTTGTTGATCATACCAGAGGTTCAGGAAATCTTTTAGCTCTCCTGGGTCCAAGCCATTTTGATCCTTGAAGATAAAGAGCTAAGACCTGGAATTTGCTATCCTATGGGAATAGTGGCAGACGGATGTATTAATAATAGTTTGTTACTGAGGAGATGTACTGCAATGTTCTGTACTAGGTGGACTAAACTAAGAACTGATGGTTTCGTGCCCCAGCATATTGCATTGCTGTAGTCCAGCTGAGGAAATGAAGGTATGCTTAACTAAAGTCAGGCCATTATCTGCCAGGATGAGATATAGTTTCCTAATCCACCATAAATGGTAGAAAAGCGTTATTAAGATGAGTTTACAGTATGATAAGGCACAAAATGGCCAGTGCAATTTTGGCTATCCAAGCAGAAATGCACTAGTTATACACTGACACTGGTGCTACTGCAGCTGGAATATTGCATTCATTGCTGTAGTACTGCATCACCAGAAAGATATTCTTAAACTGGAAGGGAGTTCAGAGAAAGGGGGAGAGACTATATTGTACCAGATCTCCTTTTTAGAATTTTACAAGAATGGTTGTGAGTAGATGCAATGTTACTATCATGAAATATTTTATATTCTGATTTTAATTCCATGGTTTTGTATTCTTGTAAAAGAATCATTGTGAAATGCAGTAAATTTGCAAATATGCATGAGATACATTGCTTATGCACAAATTGGTGGTGATTATTTACAGATTTATTTGTTATGTGCAACTGTTACAGAAAACTTTAGCCTCTAGTTTGTCCATAAGCTGGTAGTTGAGTATTTGCTTTTCATGGCAGATGAGTGATCACAGGGTACATGGTATTTATAAACAAGAGTTCCACCTACTCACTCTTTTCTTTTTGCAAATTACACAAAAGCATTAGCAATAGTTGAATGGACTTATGTAAATAAAGTTTTTCAAAATTGCTGTGATAGTCAGAAAACATTGTGAATATTTATTAATGCAAGCAGGTGATAGATTCGCTTTTCATGAACATTCTTGCAAACAGATCTCATTTTACCAAATGTCTGCAAACAAAAGGGATCATACATACCAGTGAAGCAAGTCAGTTAGCAAAACTTCCAGAAACTAAAACTAATACTTTTTTGGTGCACTTGTCCAAAAATATTAGACTGTGCTGTCTCCTATAGATAATCTTTTACTCTTACCCCATTTGCAGGTCAACACAAGGGATTCCTAGCAACCAACACTCCAGACCTTCTACTGCTAATTCAGACCTGTACCAAAAAAACAACCTACCAACTCATGGATATGTCAATTCTCCACCAAATTATGATCCCGAGAAAAAGACCTTTTCGGAGAAATGTAATAACCTATGCTCAAGGAGAGGTATGTGGATTTTTATTTGGGCTTACCATCCATGTGTCGCTTCACAGATTTATGTCCTTGTTTCAGTCACACATCCTGATTCATAAACACAACAAACTCAGGCTAAGGGACAAAAGACGGAGGGGGACGGACTACCAATGTCCAGGGAGACTAATTCATGAATGGCATAGCTATGATTCAGTTATTGTTCTTATTAAATGTCTATGGGCCAGATTTACAAAGAAATGCCTGAAGATGCAAATTAGTGCTCTTGTGAATCTGACTAGGAGCCTGAGTTAGGCACCAAACTCCCACTGACTTTCAATAGGACTTAGGCCTCTAGGCTGCTTAGATGCTTTTGTAAATTCCTCAAGGCACCTGTTTGCATTTTTTAGTCCTTAAGTCTTTATATGCCACCTTAAAACATGGAATTTTGCATTAATGAATCACTGTGAATCATTGGGCCCAAGATAGAAAGCCAGAGCAAGTATGAGTGACTGTACAGCCTGGTGATTAGAGCACTCCCCTGGGAGACCCAGGGTCCAGGCCCCCTGCTCCAATGACTTAAGTGTTTATCCACAGTGGAACAGTTTCAACAGGAGAGCTTGAGGCATCCCCACTCTGGAGTATCTTATAGCACAGTGGTCAGGGCACTCATCTTCTCCCCTCGGGTGGCGGGGGGGATTTGAACCAGGGGGTCTCCCATATTCCACTTGGGTACTCTAACCATAGGCCAAAAGTTCTGAGGGAGGGCCACTTTCTTCTCTTCTCCCCCTTGAGTTTCTTGAAAAAATGGTATTAGGTGCCTAACACCAAGATAGGTTTTGCAGCTGAGAATCCCAAGCAGAGCTAGGCCCCTCCCTGCAACCAGGACTTAGATGCGTGTCTTCAAAAGGGACTGGCTGTAGCGCGCACACACCTTACCTTGGCTATCTTAGGCAAGGAGCCTCCCAGCACGCTGGCTTTTGTGAATCCCATTCAGAGGCACTTGAGTCTTCCCATTTGTTGTATAGGGAGCTGAACTTAGGTTTTGTGAATCCAGTGATTTTCTAGGTACCTAAGTTTCCTGATGACTCTAGCCATATATGGATTTAATGATGAAAAATATACACAGCTTGGACGGTCTGGAATAAGCCTCATCTCTCCTGTTGTTGTCAGACAATCAGACCCAGTATCTTTCTGTTTTACAATAGTCAGTTTCTCTCTGGGGGAGTTGCTGCTCCCTTTGGACATTTTCTGTGGAATATCTAGAAACTGAGGTATCCTTACCACATGAATTCTCCACCATCACATGTTGAGACCCAGGAAATTAGCACCACACTATTGAACCCTCTTTTCTCTGATTCCGAAATAAGCATGGCTTAGACCAGAACAGAGAGCCAAATATCTTCTCCATGGCTGTTTCCTGAGCAACACCTGATGTGTGAATTGAGAGCTCCTGCTATCCTATTGTTTTACTTTCTACTCTCACCTTATTCCTCTTTGTCTTCTATTTTGTTTAGCCGGCCACGATAAGGCTAACCCTTGCACACTTGGCTTGCCAAACTGGTCACAGCAAAAAGACTCCCAAATGACCAGATCTCTTAAGATCTTTGCCATGCTCAGACAAGACAGATGTTTTTTTCCTCAGAGCTAGGGTTGCCAGCCCTCTAGGATTGCCCTGGAGTCTCCAGGAATTAAAGATTAATCTTTAATTAAAGATAATTTCATGTGAGAACCTCCAGGAATTCTTCCAACCAAAGTTGGCAACCATACTCAGAGGCAGGGGATTAAAATGGGGGTCTAGAAGAGGCCAACTGGTTTGTGCTATAGCCTTCCAAAAACTGAACTGCAAGCACCAGAGAAAGGAACTGCATTTTTCCATCTCTGGCTGTCTCTCCTTCTTGTGTGTTCACCTTTATCTATTAGCCTCTTTCCAGCTGTCAAATAAAAAATATTGTGCAAAACAAATGGATCTAATTCCAAAACAGTCTCTTAAAATTCAGAAATTATAAAAATTATTGCCAAGAAATACTGGTCCTTGTGATGCTAAAATGGTCCATACAGATATTGCATTATTTATCAAGACAAAACCATGCCTTTTCTACTTTATTAAAATATAAAACCTATCAGAGCAATGCATCTGTACCAAGGTCTGTTTCATATTGCTTTTATTATTCTGTCAAGTACAATAGTCAAAATGTGAATTAATACAATTATATGAACAAACTATAGTAGCTAACTATACGCAGTTAACCATATTCATATTGAGTAAGGCAAGATCTATTACCTGTGTACCCCGTTCTTCCAATCAAGTTTACCTGCCTCAGTTTTAGATATCATTGGTATTCAAATTAGCACCGCCAGTATGAGGATGGTACTGCTCTAGGAACTAATGACTAATTACACCCAGTGTAATTTTTTGGGGAAAGCCTTGAATGCTTGACAAACCAATGGATTTGGTGCAGCAAAAAACTATACAATAGAACTAGTCACTGACAAATTATTTTAGAATATAGAAATTTGGTGACAATATACATTAGCTGAGCATTTATTGATTGATTGTTTAAAGTGAAATATAATCAACCTAAAAATGTAAAAAAAAAATTCAAAAAGACAAAACCTTTATATATTAATTTATTCAGACTTGAGATACTATCAACTTTATTTAAAAGAAATCATTATCTGATTTATCAGCTGCAGTTACAAGTAACGTGTAATACCACTATAACTGGAAGAGTCTGTACTCTTCACTACTTTTGTTATAAATCTTTTGCACTTAATAGCAGTGTGTGTGTGTATATAACTTTACTGTCCTCCCCTGGATAATCAATTTCCCCCATTTGCAAGGTCTTTCAGAGAAGGAGAGAAAACCACTGACAAAATAGGGAAATAAGATTATCCCACAACAATTGGTAGGGGATTTTGGGGGGCTGGTGTTAACACCAAAAATTATTCACCTTGAGATGTATTTTAACTGACTAGATTTCAAGGATAATGGTGCCTCTAAAAATCCCATATTTGAGATGGGCATATGAAAGAAAAATTTACAATGGTGGTGACACTTAAATGAAGACTTACTGTAAATTAAGGAACTACTTTTTGCAATAGCTACTTACAACTTACCTAACACACAGCATTTGTAATATGCTAACAAAACATAGGTTGGAAATATTTTTAATGTTTGGAGATTGTCAAGTTTTACGAGTCTTTTAGTTTGCTTTACAATTAATGTGATTAACTTTTTGCATGTCCTTTTCCTGTGACAATGAAAATAAACTTGTAATTTATGCTTTTGCTCACATGCAGTTTTACTCTTATTGAATGACAGGACAGAGGATGTGGGGAGTTAGGAGAATGAAGGTCATAGGTGTGGAAAGTGCTGGATTGAGCCTCACACTACTTTCTTCACCTAGGTTTGGGCAAAAACTGAGTCAAGTCTGAGAGTAAGGCTCTAATCATAAATAGGGTAGAGATGTTTGGGGAGTCCTTACCCCCAACCCCCCAAAACAAAACGAACGAGCACCCCACACACTTTTTGATTTTGTTTCAATATATTTTTATTGGTGTGAAAGAGAAAGCAATAGTGACATGGCAACATTTATTTACAGTACTTTTGTTTATACAGTAAAAGTCCACGAAGTCCTTTCATCTTTTGTCTATACATTATTCTGGCCCATTCCAACAATTCAAGAAGTTATTCAGTAAAAATTTCATTAGTAGTAATCTATTTTAATTCTGGTACTACCTAGTCTCTAACTTTCTAAATTCCAAATGAATAGAAAGATTGTCTCAATTTTTTCTTTAGTTTGCAGGGAACAAGTGTAACAGAAATCCTATTTCTCAGCAGCAGGAACACAGCTCAAAGCAAATGCAGTGAACAGTGTTATATTTCTCAAATGTATTGTACAATAGGCTGCTAATGAACATACATGTAACCTAAATGCTCTGATTGTTCAGACCCCTGTCTTCTCAGAGAGTGGTATCTCTCAGCAACAAGGAAATTTTAATTTCAGTTTTCCCTTTTTACTAAAGGCAAATAAAATTAAATTTCATTTCAGCAGGAAATAAAATTGAAGTGCACTAACATGATTTTCTCCAGGATATGTTCATGCATTAATAAACTAGCACTAATTACAGTGTAAGCATCCATAAGCCTTTGTTCTCAGAAATGTGACGAAGTTCTAACCACCACTACCGATTCTGGAAAGTAGTTCTGAATAGTGGAATGAATATTTTGGGAATATTAAGATAGAAATCAACCCCAGTGATTAGAGATCAGTCCAGTGGACATAGGATCAACATCTGTCATGTCCATTGTGAAATTTACGTCATATGTTTTGCCACTCTGTCATGAACCACTTCTCACAGAGGCTCCCAGCTCAAATTATTGATCTTCCAAGGGAGTGTTGAGTATTGCCTCCATTTTCAGAGATGGGGAAACTGAGGCTAAGAGCTGAAGTGATTTACCCAAGGCCACAGCAGGAGACAGTAGCAAAGCAGGTATGATCTACTAGGTGGATCTACTAGATACTAATCCATGATGTCACATTTATACAGCCTCTAAAAGGAAAAAAGAATGACACTGCCCATTATGCTTGATGGACCAAACTAGAATGGATCAGTTAAGTTCAACTTTTATTATTCCCATTTAGGAGTATCTTGTTTTTTATGACCATGTCAGGCTGAGATTCCCCACACTTGTGCCAAGCTCCTCTAACAATTAGAATAAAAATAATTTCCTTTAACAAGTGTAATCATGCTCAAAGGTAATCACCCCAACAGACTAGTACTGTTCCCAGTCACCTTACATATGTATTTATTAAATTTAAGCTATAACAGTTTTCCTGAGACAAGGATAAACTAATTATAAAAAAAGCATATCGTGGAACAGGTTCTACTGATCCTGCTGTGGTGTTGGTTCTACAGCCTAGGTTTGCCTGATTTAACAAAATGTCCCAGTGTACAAGTTCCCCTAGCCTGCCCCAGCTTCTGCAAGTGATGCTCATTAAAAAAGCAGTAACTATCAGAGTACCTTCTAGTTACTAAGGACAGTTTAATAAAGGAGGAGTAATAGTAAAAAGAGCTGGGGAAAGGTGGTTTCCTCCTACCAACTCAGTACATTTGTTCCAGCACCAGGGAGGCATTTACTTGCCACCTTCTAGAAAGCTCTGGGTGCAATGGGTGAAAATCTCAGTATTTGAAACTCACAACAGGAAGTACTGTTGCAAGTGCCCAGTGCCAGTTAAAATAAATGTAGGCCCCTCTGTGATGTTATTATATTGGGACCCCTTGGTACAGGGCCCAAGATTTGGTGTGTCACTTTCTTCTCATCTGCTTCAACCTCAATGCTTCAGGGATGAATTTTGCAGTCATAGAAGCAGCAAATAGCAGTTCCTACTTTTGTAGGAAGTATGAAAAGAGTCTAAGTAGAAGGCAGGACCTGGAATAACCTCAGGCAAGAACCATGCAAAAGGTTAAGATGTCCTGATCCCCCAAGTAGCCTGAAGTTATTTACCATATTGCTCTCAGCCCATATGACGCAGCTACAGCTTAACGCTATGTGGTACTGGAGCATGAAGTTAATATCGTGCTAGCTTCCCTCCATCACTTAGGGATTAGGTTTGTCAATATTGCCTGGACAGTCCTGCAGGTCCCAAATATGCCACAGATGCAATAGAGGCAGGAGTTTCAAACAGTAGGACTTGGAGTAAGTTCTTGGCAGTATGGAAAAACTGCTCCTATGGGAGAAAATGGTCTCCGGGGTACGGTGGATGTGGGGAATGAAACAACTCCTGCATATGAACTTGAGAATTACCAGGCTATCGGGAGGAGTCACTTGAGGCTTTTAAGCAGGATTGTTATCTTCACTAACAAGGGACATTTTACAAATATTTAAAAGGATAGTGCTATTGCCTCTCTTCTGACGAGAGCTGCTAAATCAAATTTTGTAATATTTTCCAAATTGACTAATTTTTCTCCATCATTTGACCAGTTTAGGGCCTTAAAATATTTTGATAAATTGAATAACTTTAATTCAACAAGATTTTCTCATTAAAATATTTTTAAAGGATCCTACAAGACTTAGGCACCTGGATTCTATTTGAATTAAATGAGACTTAGGTACCCAACTCCCTTAGGCTCCCTTGAAATTCCCAGGCTCAGTGATTAATTTTTGTCATTACATTGCCTGTCTTAACTCAACTCCTGGAACCTGAGTGCTTTTTAAGTATTACCCCATTAGGGATGTTTTAGCAATATCCAGAGAAAGAAGAGCACCACTGGAAAGGGAACATACAAACTGCAGGGTGGGTGGTTTTTTACATAGTGTGTTTTCTATTGGTCTGATCCTGCACCATTAGAGACAGTGGGACTTTTGCTGTTGACTTCACTAGCAGCAGGATCACACTCATGGATATGTACACGTAAGGTATTCAACACAAACACACACTCATGTGAACATGCAACTTTATTGCAACATGGAGGCATCCAGCTTTATTAGGTTGTTTTTAGAGTGTTACCTTTCTATGTCTGCTGCTTTCGTTTTCCTTTGTTACCTTCCCTTCCTGTTTTTATAATGACCTTCCCTCCTCTGTCTGCCCTTTCGTTCTGTTCCTCTTCATCCTCCTCACCTGTTTCTCCTTTCAGTGACGTGTCTTCTTCTCCCCCCCTTGGTGTTTTTAAAAGTCTTTTCTTTCCTTCTGTCAGATTTTCTTAATTTTCCATCTCCCCCTTTCCCCTCTCAATCCAGCTGCTGCTGCAGCCCAGAAGTGACTGTAAAGCCTCAAGTTGAGCGGTAACTTTACTCTGTGGAATGCAAAAATGTTTATTGGCCAGAGGAGTTCTACATACGGAATCCTTTGCAGAACTGTCTGACTCCTGCTTCTTCAAGTCACTTTATATTGTCAGAATACTGGTCTTTAAAACCAAAAGCCAACCTACTTTTTAAAAATCTGTTTTAAATGAGGGAGACTCACTGGCTCAGGGAATTTAAAATGGGCTGTGCAGCCTTTAACCCTTGAGCTGACCAATTCATATCTGACCTGCTTCTATAACAGCCCCTCATGGAGCCTGCCACAGGAACAGCTCATGTGCTCAGGGCTGCAGATTCATGCAGTAGCTCATTGGCACAAGTTTTCACATTCAGTTCAGCCATCACACGTATAGCTTGGCACTTATGGGGCCACCAGTGAATTCTGCCCAACCCAAATACAGTAGTACACACTCTTCAGGTGAGGGTCAGAGTAGGCAGACAAGTAGGGAAAGAGGAGGAAAACACAAAGTTTTAAAAAAAAAATTCACAGAAGTGAAAAACAAGAGAAGGAAAAAAAGAACGAAGAAGAGGCCGGGGGATGGGGGGGGCGAGTTACGACTGTTCCAGACATGATGTAAGGGATGAGCTTAGGTGGAGTAGTAACTAGGGTTCAGTTTCAGGTATGGGGGGAGCTGTAGACTTACATGGTCTGGGTGTGGTCAAAAATTCATGAGGATTTATGGAAAAGTCCTACCAACTTTCATAAGGAAAAACTATCAGGGTTCAACAGAAATTTAATATGCAGCTGCAGAAACTACGCTAAAAACTGTATAATAGTGATACAGGAATTTTGCATCATGCACAAATAGTACCATTAAAATAATATAGAACAGTTACATTATTAAATTCTACAGGACTTTTCAATAAGGGTATTATTCAAAGATACACAGTCTGATCCTTGCAACACAAGGGAGTGTCTGTTAACTTCAGTGGGCTTTGGCTTAGATCCTGTACATTTTTTAGCTTTCATGATGAATGTTATTACCTTATTTTTTTACAAAATGCAGTACCATTAGTTGAGATAGTCCAAGATTATTCTGAAGTTTAAAAGAAAGAGGGTAGTTTTCCTTGAAGGCTCTCAGAACGGTCTTCATATTCTACACCACAGACTGCAACAATACCCCTTTGTTTAACCTACCACGATCAGAAATGGTTCTCACTTGACAGAATCGCCATGGGAATGAACTACTGAAACTATTTTATGACACAGTTAGTCCTGATATGAACTTAACTTAGCTCGAGCTAACGCCATAGATAACTGATCCCCCATATTCAAGTTTGGGGGCAACCATCTAGTCCAGGGTGGGTTTTATTTTAAAATGATTAAACCCAACATGTTTTGGTCACGTACGTTTCCTTCAGAGCAGTCTCCATTTTATGCAAATGTACAAAATTTTACCCTCAAGTTATGGGAAATACTATTGCCTGCCTTCCTTCAGCATTGCTAAATACTATGCCACCAGCACTCCCAGCTATCTTCGAGACACCACTGACTTCCTGAGGAAACTACAATCCATCAGTGATCTTCCTTCAAACACATTTTCTGGCCACTATGATGGATGAAGAGCCCTCTACTAACATTCACCACACGAAGAGGACTACAGCCATCAGGAACAGTATATCCGATAATAATATCACCTGGTGGCTGAACTTTGTGACTTGTGTCTTCACACAACACCCACAATTTTTTGACAATATATATCTTATAAGTCAGTGGCACTGGCATGGGGCACCGCCATGGCCCCTCATGTATGCCCAATATCAACATCTTTACTTAGACTTACGCTACTTAACTCTCTCTCCTCACTCCTACTCTACTTACCTTACTTACATTGATGATCTCTTCATCATCTGGATCTCATGAAAAAAAGAAAAAAGAGATTTTAACCGAGATTTTTCATTTTTTAACAACACCCATCCCCCTCAAATCCTCAGCCCTACAATAATCCACACATCTCCATTACACTACTGTGCTAATGCTAATAAAACATATGGTCACCCATACCCACCACCTACCCTGACCCGCCATAGCTTCTACTTACTACCATGCCTCCATCCCCATCCCGGACACACCACACACAACAGTTGTTGCTGCAATCAAGCTCTAAGATACAACAAGATTTGCTCCCCTCCTCCAGAGATAGAACCAAAACCCACAAATACCTTACAAAACAAAAAAAACAACAATACCAAGTGAGAGAAAAAAAAAGAAACAGAGACCAGAGAGAGAAGAACCCAAGCAGGCCACTAGCCACACAGGCCTAAAAAGAAAAAAAACTCACCACCAGCCCATAAATCTACAGCCCCCAACTAAAATCCTTCTCCATCATCCCTTCTTATCTATCTATCCTCACTCCACTCAAGATTCAGGACAGCAGGAGACAGGCCAGTCCTCGCCTCGCTCCCAACCTGCAACAACACCAAAAAAACACCACCACACATACACCAACCAAACACCAACATAACCCCAACATCCAATCCTGCAATACCATCTCCCACCAACCATCATCACACATCCATCATCACCACCCCATCACATCACACCACACACACTCACCTACACATCAGCCACACCATCCATCCTCATCCTGTGCATACCATGCCCCAAGCCATGCCCTGCCATATGTGCCATGCAAAAAAACAATATCACACAAAAAAAAAAATTATACAAAAAAAAAAAAAACAATAACAAGGAACACAAACAAATCACACACTCAAACCTTCAAAAAAACACCCAAAAACACTAAACTTGAGAAAAACAGAAAACAAACTGACAAAAACAGACTCAAAAAAGAGAAAATGCAACTTGAACTAATAATTAACTGCTAATACATTAACTGCTAAAAAAAATTAAACAACTGGAATGTATTTTAATTTCTTGGATATTATCTTCTCCTATGTTAAGTTCTCTCCATCCTTTCTATACTTCATCTCTATGTTCTTCTCAAAATTTTTTTTTCCTTATCATTCATTACTTTCATCCTTTTCTTAGACTCTGCCTGTTGGTCTGCATACTTGTCTGTATTGTGTGTTCTCTGTATGTATCCCTGTCTGTCTGTGTGTGTGTCTCTGTGATATCCATGTCTGTGTCTGTGCTCAAAGATCTGTTATGCTCAAAAGTTCAATCTGCCACATTAACTCCTGTTTTTTGCTGTTTCAAGTTTTTACTACTTTGTAACACTTTTGCTACTTAAGAATACTATCACTTTGTAATTTTTATTTATTTCAACTAAATTATTGTGGCAAAGGAGCGGTTTTGTGCGTGAGTGATGGTGGTGCTACACTAAATTATGTTTGGTTTCTGGTGTTCAATTGCAGAGTTATAAAGCAGCCACCCCCCAAACCAAACTTGCTCTACTCCCTCACTTAGTGGGCAGTATTACTCAATTTCTTTAGGTCAGACAAGCTTCAGTTCCTCCAACCTGCTGGGCACACTGAAAAGTCCACTTTTTTATTTCTGCATGGGTGGGAGTGAGCCTGAGTTTTTGCATGGCTCACTATTTGGGGGTGGGGGTCTGGGGAAGGACTCGGACGTGATGTTGATATTGGTAATCATCATGTGCTGTCCTTAAAAGTGATGCTAAAAACCCTGGAGAAAAAAGTATCCATTAATTATGAAATCACCTAGTAAGAACAAGCACTTTACTCTTCAGGGCAGCAGCTCCAGTTTAGCCCCCTAGGCTTTGTCTAAACTAGGACTGAAAAGTTAGAACACTGTAGTAGGAGGTGCTAGCTAACAAACACTGGAAGTAGACTAGGCAGCATAGACTTTAACACACACTAAGGTGGAATGTCAAAGCCTCATAGGCTTTAACGCTATCATCTTAGCACGAGTTAAACTCTGCTTTGTGTACATTAGACTATTAGAAGAAGGAGTTAGCTAGCACATCCTACCTAACAGGCACATCTGTAAATCCTACCTCAGGCCTTGCTGCTTGAGGTGGAAATACTCAAGCTTCACCACACGCTTAGACTTTAAGGCCAAAAGGGAAGATCATGATCCTCTAGTCTGACCTCCTGCACATCACAGGATACAGAGCCTCATCCACCCACTCACTCCTGTAATAGACCCATAACCTCTGGATGAGATACTGAAGTCCTCAAATCTTGATTTAAAGACTTCAACTTACAGAGAGAGAGAATCCACCACTTGCTCTAATTCAGACCAGCAAATGACCTGTGCCCCATGCTGCAGAGGAAGGCGAATCCCACCATTCCTCCCCCCATCCCCACACACAGGGTTTCTGCCAATCTGACTTGAGGGACAATTCCTTCCTGACCCTATATATGGTGATCAGTTAGAGCCTGAACACCGGGGCAAGACCCACTAAATTGGCATGTTTAGTGCTCGTTCCTCAGCAACAGTATCAGGGCTTGCATCTACACCATTGCTTGTACTGGTGCAGAAAATTGGGCACTAGGTTTAAACTTGCATCTACACCAAGCCGTGTTTACATAGGGGACTTTTTTGTAAAATTTTCTTATCATTGTTCAGAATAGTGTAGCTCTACAAGTCTGAGCGATATTGCGAGCCCTAGTTCAGACAAGGTGCATCAGCAGCTGGTATCCTTACCACAGGTTCATTGACTCCTGCTCAGTGTAATGGATAGTGTGTGTTAAAACCGACAGTAGGCTGAGCACATTAGCGCTCCCAACATACAGGCACCAATGTGGCTGCTGTGGGAAAATTTTACAAAATGTACCTCACGTAAGCAAACTTCTACCTGGGTGGAACTGAGGATAGTGGCAGGAGCAGTAGCTTGGGAGTTTTTCTAGGAGGCAGCAGTAAATGAGATCAGAGAAGGAACAAGAGCTGCTGAGACAACTGTGTAGGGCTTGGATACAGTACTCTGATCAATGTATTGTGTATATTTTAAAGGAAGTCAGACTTTGAGAAGGGCTATTAATCCAAAGTTCTAATCTCTTTAGCTGTTTATTACTTTGACAAAACCTAGCCACGCTGCCCTGTAATTCACAGCTGCCTGTTTTGCTCTGGAGCTGAATTTTTTTTTCTTTGATTTAGGAGAGCTGTGGCTGTTTGCCCATTTTACAATCAGTCTGAATATGTTGCAAGTAACTGGGAAGTAGAGGGTCACTGGAAGACTGTGTGTGTTGTTTACGCAAGTACAGTGAACTTGGTTCAGTGAAGCCGAGCCCAAATTCCTCAATAAGTCAGCATTGTGGCAGTTTAGTGTTAAAAATGTACTGACACACAAACCCGTCTAACCTGAATTTCTTGCCTTTGTGGAAATATAATTCACAACATGCCATAAAGCAACTCCTGTTACTGTCAGAGATGGTTACACATGTAGTGACCTCAATCTATTTCCTCTCCTGCTTGCTAAGGGCCAGATTTTGCTACTGTTAATCATGCTGTAGTACCTTACTCCAGAAGGAGTCTCACTGAAATCAGCATGTCAGAATCAGGCCGACTGCAATTACATAGTAAGCTATGGGCACTGCAAAATTGTAGATTGGGTTCAGTAATTGTCATGCTATTATACAGTTCCAGGGTTTTTCAGACCTCTCCACTGAAGAGCACAGTTGGTTTCGCATCGGGAAATCCCACTTCCCAAAGTGCAACAAAGTGTTTCTAAAACAACACAGCCGAGCAAGAGGCTAATTTTTGTTGTGTTGCTTCATTCCTTTCTTTGCAAGCTCAGACAGAGCTGACAGCAACAGAGAGCAGCTGGCTAGATAACAGCAGGGAAATGCAACACAGATGAATTTGGCAGCATAAAGTGAAAGGCTGTAGTCTTCTTGTGATTTGTGTCCCACTTTGTAATGGCCAGTAAATGCACGACCATTTTGGCAAGCTTCTTACATTTAGCCTATATTCACTTATTGCTGCAAAGAATGGGGAGCAGGGGTAAGACGAGCCTTAGGGACTCAGTAATTACTTTCAGAAGTAAGGAGGTGCAGCATGTTTGCTACCCTACAGGTTTGGCCTCCTGAAGCTTCAAATTTAACTGCAATAAAACGTTTACTAAACTTAGTCTGCCCTCTAGTGGTTAATGAAGTGATCATTACTACTACATGCATATTGAAGGACTAGCTCTGCATAGCACAGAAGCAGACACACACTATGCTGAAGTATTTAATACTTTTCAAATTCTACATTAGAATTATTTACTTAGACTCATGAAAAATTCTTCACTTCACATTTACCACCCTGGAGGTTTTAAAATACGCAGTGAGATCTAAAATACCATCTGCATCAAACAGTAAATAAAACAGTGGTGTTACAGGCATCACTAGCTAGAACCAGCACTTTACAAGACCTTCAGTAACTTTGTTGAATTCCTTGTTTAAGGTGATGTCATCACATAAGATTAACACTTAGATTTTCTAGTCCAACATAATCTGAAGCTAATTCAGTACTCTCTCTTCCTCTAAGACTATTTACATTTTAGGAGGCTCAGTGCTTGAAGTGAGCAGGATCAGAAAAAATAAACATTTAGTCCTTTTTAATGGAGTAAGACAAAACAGTACAAAGACTGATTTAGTAAGTAGTAAAAATGTAGATTTAATAAAAACAGGCCATTTTATTTGGTCAGGTGTGTTTTATACGTGTTTGGAGAGGTGGGGTAGTACAGTACCTGAATTTCCTGGAGGCACTGGTTCAATGCCTGACATACAAGGTAGATAAAATGAGTTCTATGCAGTCTTGTGTATACGTGTGATATGAAAACTGTCTTCCCTGGATGGACATTAAAAATCCTATGACACTTTCTTATACAGCAAGGTTTTGCCTTGGTGTTCTTGGGCAAATTTTTCCCTCCTCCAATTTGTTCCCATTTTCCAAACATAAGGATGTAGGTATTTGTTTGCTGTGTGGATATATTTTATAAGCCACTTTAAGATGAAGAACTACATATTATATTTTTGACTTATCTTACATTGGGGAGCAACTAGCTGGTTAAAATGCCCTTTTGAAATGCCAGCATTCAGTTGGATTGCAGACACTTAACATGCAGTTATGCTCCAGGAAGTGATATCCGACGGACAGCCATCAATCCCTACAACCTTGCTATAGAAAAGTTACATGTAGTTCTGATTTTTAAAACACTGACCTGCCCGATTGTTAGAATACAGATATATGGCCTACTAGTAGCAGAGGTCTGTGAATCCTTTCTATAAAAAATGTCCTTTGCCTGTCAGCTTGGTGATGGATTGGAACATAAATGTTAAATGGCATCTCTTCATAAAATTGCCATTGCAATGGTGGATGGTTTGAAATTGAAGAACTTCAGCTTTACTTTTGTTACTTTGTGATAGACAAACAAGTCAATTATCCAAATGCTGTTCCTTTGCTTAAAGTCCATTTCATATAATTTTTTACAAGAGGAGGCAGATGGTCAGCCTAGAAGAACTTTTTCATACACTTTTACTTTAGAAAGTGGGTGTTAGGTAAGACAAGCTGGGAATCATAGGATTTACTTCCCTTTAAAAAGTCAGTCGAGGCACACAGGTTGAACAAGTGTCTCCTTGAATATGATTTTAAAAACCTTGTTTGATTTAGATTAGATCCAGCAAATAAGAGGCCAATTTTTTTTTTAAAACAGGAGCCTAAAGTAAGGTTGCCAAATGTATATTTAGGGATCTAATAAATGGCCTGATTTATTTATTTATTTAAAGGAAAAAAAAGTCACTTGGAGTTTGGAGATTAAAAAAAAAAAAATCTTGTCCACAGTTTTGTTCAGATGGACAGCTCCCATTCTGTGTGGTTCTGTGTCAAGCAGCTGGAATACCAAATACAATCTGTTGGTGCTGTTACCTTTTCTTCATCACAGCACAAGCAACACTGTAAAAATCTTTATGGTTTTTTCTTGCATGATCCACTTATCAAGTGCACTGTCATATTACTGAAAAAGCCATCTTGCTCAGGCTCTGAAGTACACTAATTAAAGTGAATGCTTCGTATACAAAGGAGGGCTTTTTCTGTAGCCTCCCCTGAGGAGAAAAGCTCAATATGATCTCTCTGTAGTTTAAAATGCATTAGTTCTCCCCCCAGCCCCCGCCATTTGTACAAATACATTTTAAGCCAATATTTAATTCATTCACTCTTTTCTTCCTGCAGGTATTTTGAAGTTTGTTGAAATTACCGTCAACATTCTAGTGCTGATCTGTGTTGGAGCCTCCCATGCAGCTATTGCTGGCTATAGTTCTATGGGAGGTTTGGGAACGGGCTCTTTCAACATTGGTTCGTTTTACAGCCCATTTGAAGGAACTGAGTTCCAGGAGGTGCGAGACCTGGACATGCAGTACAGCCAGATGAGAGCTCCTTGTGTGTATGGGGGAGTAGCCTTCAGCCTGACATTAGTAGCACTTACACTCCTGTTCCTCATCGTTGGGGCAAAACCCATTGATCGACTCTCTGTGAAGATGCTTGTGGCAGAATGTGCCTTTGATGCGCTGGCTTGTATGGGGTATATTGCAGCTGTTGGCCTTTACTTACACTTTATCATCCAGGTGAACGCCACAGACACATGCAAGAAGAGGGAAAGACTGTATGCACGCCGTGGATACACCTGGATGAACTGTGAGGTTCAGGGGGGTGATGCAGCTGTCAGCCTGTTTGGCATCGTTGCTGCTTGTTTGTACTTCCCAAGTTTTGTGATCTGTGCACTCACCATTCGAAATGTACGGGCCTTTCGGAGCCGGATGACCAGGACTCAATACAGCCTTGAGAACAGCAACAGTGAGAGAGAATACCAAAAGGATTACAGAGGCCCCGAAAGCACTCACAATGCACAGGCTGTAGCAACACTGGTGTAGAATCTGTCATGGAACTCAGTGCAGTGGCAGGGAGCATCAACTCCAGTGATGGGCAGGCACTGGATCTGATATTTTTAGGGTTTTCTTTAAATACAGAGCATCTGTATCATACGGACCATAGTGTACACATGTACAGCATTAATTGTCAATTTTATGATGGACTAAAAAGTCCTGAATGTAATAAAATTTACTTTGTCACAGTAAATTTTAATTTTAGATGGTTACACCAATTACTTAAGTCTATTTTCAAATGTAAATATATATTTGGTTTCAACAGTTCAGCCATGCTCAGAGCAGGTCCAACTGACTCTAGTAAACACCAGCATGTTAACATTGGGGGAGCTAACAGTGGTGGGAATTATTTTTTTTAGTTTCCTTTGTATAGATATAACCCCAATTAGGAGTGTGGGAATTTCATTTCTTCTTCCCCTCCAGTTGGCCAACCAATATAAGAGGTTAATAATCTATGAACACTTCCAGCTAATGGATTTAGGCCCCTATTCAGAAAGGTACTTAAGCACATGCCTAACTTTAATTTTGACTTCAGTGGGTCTACTAACAAAGATAAGAACGTTTCTAAGGATCACACTGAATCAGGGCCTAAACTACAACTCAGCTCCCTTGCCTGGGTTGCTACCATGCTACTAATCTAGGGAAAGGCTTTAAACTCCCACTGTTGATCCCAAGTCACCCATATTTACACACCCTGATCCCACTGCTCTCTGAGGAATTTTGCAGGCAGGTGTTAACTACAGTTCCAAACACAATGTTTTTTTATGTCCATGTAATTCTGAACCTAGTGGAGTTAATCTGAATTTACCAACTGTGAAACATCAGAACTGGGCCCGATAGATCTGAGTCAGTATTCCCCTGAATGAAGGAGCAGTTTGCAAACTTCAAAACACAGGAATGAGGAGATGAATGCTAGACAAATAAATACTTACACTTGAACATACTGACTTCTCTTGGGTATTAAAAACAGTTTCCCCCCACACCCCCAGAGAAAAGCTGTAACAGAATGACAAACACACATGCCCCTCCAACATCTTTGCATGAAAAGCTCTGATGCACAGCAATAATCAGACACTCCCTGGGTCAAGAAAATCATCGTTTAAGAAAACGTCTTCAAAAATACTCTGTTTGAAGCAAAGCAAAGAGATCACTGTACAGCAGAGATGAAAGAGAAAGCAAAAGCTTTATTGAATCACATCATGATTTATGTCAACACGTGGAAAAGGCTATTATGATCCTGGCTGTGCTCTTTGCTTTCAGTTTTGCCTGCATGAGAGTCATTATTCAGATGAAGCCCTCTTTTCATACTGGAATAGTTTTTTGATATGCACCCCCATAAATTACAATAAATATAGTGATATTTGATGTATAGTCCATACAAACAAGATGTTAATATTAAGTTTGGACTGTGCAGATGTGTTTGAATGGACTATGCAATAATATTTAGTGTTTATATAAAACTGTGTGTGTTCAAAGTACTGAACAGATGTTAAGTTAAACCTCAGAACACCCCTAAGAGGTGGATAAATGTAATCCCCATTTTACAGACTGGGAAACATAGATGAAGTGACTTAACCGAGCCCCTCAATAAATCTGCCAGTGGCAGAAGGAGGATTAGAACTCAGAACCTCTTAACTTCCAACCCTGTGCTTATTGCTCCAGACCAGAATGCCTTCCACTGGTGTTCTGTGTGGGCATAACAGTCTACCACTGGCGAATCTATTACTAGGAATAATACCCATAGCAACTCAATTTTGCACTTGAATCAGGATATTCCCAATTTAAGGCTGCACAAGCTCTCTGAAGTCTGCTGCCCCATTGTGCATATAAACTGTGGTACAGACTGTAGTTACATGATCATATTCTATACCTTTTAAAATTACACACAAAAAATATGTTAAGAAAACAAAGGTTGCACTTATCAAACACTGGCAAGTTAGGAAATGCCACATTTGAGGTCACCTATACAACCTTAATTTGATCTTGCTCTGCATATATACTATGACAGTCTTTAATCACATACTTTTTGTCCACAGAATCTCTGCCTTATTCAGTACGTAGACTGGACAGCGGTCACTGAAGAAGCACCTATTCAATAGCTTGTTTTCTCTTCATGCAAATCTATGGCTTCATGGTTTATTTACTGCACACTCATAATTCTGTCTCAGAGCAGGCATTAAATAATTTCTTCATCAGCTTTTGTATGGTGCTTATCACTGCAGTATTCAAGTGCTTCACAAATATTAATTTATTTTCACAATGACCCTGACATGTGGTATTATCCCCATTTTACAGATAGCAAACTGAGGTACAAAGAGCTTAAGGTAAAAAAGTATCCACTAA
Source organism: Mauremys reevesii (assembly GCF_016161935.1). Taxonomy (NCBI): domain Eukaryota; kingdom Metazoa; phylum Chordata; order Testudines; family Geoemydidae; genus Mauremys; species Mauremys reevesii. The sequence goes on along the minus strand of NC_052624.1, from coordinate 167,792,943 downwards.
TTTAGAGATGCCTAGGACCTGTTTTTTCCAGAGTACTTTATATAGGACTTTATATGTTCCAAGCACAGTTCACATTGACTTCAGTTGAAGCTGTGAGCATTTAGCACTTCTGCAAATCAGATCCCAGGGTCTCAAGCCTGGCACCCAGAAAATGAGGAACACACAAATAGAGACCACTTGTGAAAAGTTTAGTTTAAGCAACTTACCCAGCATCACATAGGAACTCTGTGGCAGAGGCATAGAACCCAATTTTCCAGGGGAGCATTCAACTGGCTTAACCATGAGACCATCCCTTCTCTTCCCACAACCCTTTATGCTACACATCTTCCAATTTCTGAAATAAAGGAAACGATTCCTTCACACAGTCTCCATTACACAACCCTGATTCATCCCCAGAGCAGGTCCACCTGTGCACTGAATGAACGGATCCTGTGGGGGAAAATATAATAATGAATTAGGACTATCATAATGCATAATCACAAGAGGGTCGAGTTAAGATTGCACAGGCAACCTTACATCTGGTAATTCCTAACTTCTGACAGCTTGAATTTGCAACATTGTTATTTTAACAGATCTTTGTATGTAATCTCCTAGGTTTTTTTAAAAACACAGAACAGCAAATTCCATCATGTGGCATCATATTGACACTTACATGGGTCACCAGCAGTGTTGGAACCCCTAGGTCTGCCACACAGACCTCTGTCACTTGCATTAATGGAGTAAATTATGGCAGTTGTTGGTCCATGCAGAGGATGACAGCCTACACTAACAGGGAATGGGACACTTTGCTTGTGGTTTTCACAGCTATTTGCTGAGAGCAGAGGAATGGTGAGACTCAGGAATAAGGGTTTCATTCCAGGCTCTGGAGGAGTGTGCGCTCTTAGTGGGTCTATTCCCTTCCCTCCCCGCAGCATGAACTTTCTTCCTTGTCCCCTCTTGTGTATTCAAGTGCTTTCTCTTCCCCACCCCAGGCTCACTGTCCCAGACTCATTCTCCTCACCTAGCCAATGCCAGTCCCTCATTCCAGTCTCCCTGCCCAGCCATTTCTAATCTCCTTTCTTTGGGCTCCTCACTGGATCCATCTCTCCTGAGCCCTATCTTCCAGTCATCTCACCCACTTCCATGTTTCCTATCCCCACTGGCTCAGTCCCAATCTCCCTCCCTCTATATTTATCACTGCCTACTGTTATTTTCACTCCAGACATCTGAAGAAGTGGGCTGTAGCCCACAAAAGCTTATGCTCTAATAAATTTGTTAGTCTTTAAGGTGCCACAAGACTCCTAGTTTTTGCTGAAACAGACTAACACGGCTATCACTCTGAATCATGCAATCTCGGTATCTCTCCTTGCCTGGCTACTTGTCCCTCCCTTTGCACAGCCAGTCCCAGTCTCCCATGCATGTCAACTCCTTACCAGATCTAGCTCCTCTCACCTCCTGCCCTCAGCCAAACTAGTTCTCAGCCCCAGTCTCCTTGCCCAGCTAGTTCCAACTTCAGCTATGTTTGACAAATATATTTTTCTTTTTTCATATTGATTTCACTGTCCTACTTGTCCTGTTTAGCAAAAGATTTTTTTTCATTCAATACATTCATTGTGCTAAGGTCCACAGATACATTACAATGGGTGCAGCAGCCTGCTGGCAGCTTGGGGCCAGAACAAGACCTGTCAGTCACTCCCCAGTGCCCGGCTGCTCAGGCAGGCCTCCCTGCTGCAGAGCTTTTCCCAGAGAGAAACTCCAAACTTTTTCAGAAGTTTAGACTAACAGTTTGGCTCAATGGTTCTGTCTAATCCCCTGCTGTGTCCCAAGGCTGCATTTGATTTTGGGGGTGGGGGGGGGGGGATTGTCTCCTCAGCTCCGCTCCCCCTTCTGAAGTATTTGTGCAATGGCTGGTACCCATGTATGCTTCACAGAGTAAGCCAAAGAAAAGAGGGCTGAGGATGAATACTATCAGGTACCAGCTCTCATCTCAGAAGAATATTAACACAAGATTATGGCCACAAAGGAAAATGAGTGGTGTCTCAGAAAAAATCCAGTTCTTATTGGAATCTATTGAGAATGCTGATCTCATGACAGATGAGCTTCAAAGAAACAGAGCTCCTATGAGACCTGTTCAGTAATTTTTACTATTCCCTTGCATCTCATCTCTGCCAATGGATGTGATGGGATCAAGGCCCCATCATATATTCTCCACTCTCTCAACCAAATGTAGACTAGCCTCAGTCAACTTGGTGAGCTAGTGATTGACATCTGCATCTAGAAACAACAGAAAGCCATATTTGGCCTCTCCGTATATCAGGACCTAGATTGTGAGGTGGTGAATGACCTCTCACAAAACTGGGCAATGTGTATGCTATATGTGTCTTTCCATTGTTGCCCAGGACCATACAAAAGATAGGAAGGAGAGCATGGCAGCGATACTGTTTTTGCCTTTGTGGGTGAAGAGGCTATGGATTTCAGGCAATTAACTAGCATTAGATCTTCTGATGCCTCTATGTCACAGAGGCTGCCACTGAAAAAAGCAGTTCTTCATCTGGGTTCAGACAGGTTACAAATGGAAGGACTCATCGCTCTTATGGACTCAAAGTAACTCAACAAAAACAAATTCTGCTGGCTGGTGCAAAGCCTGTAGTTTAGCTACCATGTAAAAGAAGTAAAACATAGTCTTAAATTCCTCCAGGAGGGCTAATGTGAGTGTATAAAAGTGTCCAAGCAGAAAGGTAAATCTCTATAATGTTTTAGTGTTCAAGGAAAGTAAGTTTGGTACAAATCCCAGGATTAAACGCTTCCTTAGGACATCAATGCTTATTCTAGCCCAATAAAGCTCAGAAAACATAACCTTAGAATCTCATTCTGCTCCTTCAGCATCTACCTAGATCAAACTCCTGCACAAGATGTATCTACTTCCTATCCATTAAAGCAGACCTCCCAATAGCTACTGTCTTCAATCAGATGAATGTTTAAATTGGGAGCTCTCAGATGACACCCAGTGTTGTACTTGTAATTTAGACATTAGTCCTCACAACAATCATAACATTAAATTTCCTAAGTAAATTCAATAAATAGTCTTCCTTCTGTTAAGCATCAAAGTCCAGTCCTTAGGCGCACTAAATCTCAGGCACAGGAGTCATGTCTTCTGTATTGAGACCTGCTAGGTGGCCACAGGGCCATCAATACATAAATTCACCAAAATTCTAAACATTGGTTAGCCAATCTATAGCCAGTGCATCCTGGCAGAACTCTTTTCCATACTTTAAATATGTACCAGCTGAGATATTAGTGCCCAAGGGAGGATATATAAAGAACGACCAAGCTTCCCATTTGTGAAAATCTCATGGCAATGAATCTGTGCGCCTTAGAACAATGAATAAGAACATTCATCTGCTTACCTGAAAATATACCTTCTTTTGTGTAATAAGGCCCATAGCCTGGAGACATATGGAACATCCAGAATAGAGATGGCAATTGGATTTGGTTTGTTCCCATGGTCTACAGTAAGAGAAATTGTGCTTTTTCCTCACTCTAGAAAAATAGATATGAATTATCCTGACTGTGGAGGTTAGTTCAAGAGAACTTCAGGAAGCAGGGTACTTCCCTCCTACCAGGGACTTGCAGGGCTCTCTCTTCGCCCAAGCTGCAAGTAGGCGGACGTACCCTTGTAACAATCTACCTGAAAATTGCCTCTCTGAGTAATAAGATCCATAAATAAAGTTATCCTATTCTCTTTCACCAAGGTATGCATTTTAATAGTTGTCAGGATTGGAGTACTATACATTCATTTCAATGTGTTTTGGAATAGTCTGCGTTTAATGTAGAAGTAGTACTGAATGCAAGCAAATAATTCTACAACACTGGAAATCACACTCAAAGTCTAGCATAAGACTCTGGATTACAATCTGAATCCTTGATGCATCTTTCAGTGAAAATGTTTGTATAGATTAATGCATCAAAGAACAGTTCGATTGTACATGTGGACAAATGTTAATGAATAAAGAATGCTCACACTTGTAATCTTTCCCTTGTATTTAAGTTAGTCTCTCTGTTTGTCTTGCTTTTCTTCTCTATTCTTTGTATAATTTAGTTTTACATATATACATAAACACATATTGATGATTTGATCTTTTTGGTATTGCTTGATTGTATTTACTGAACTTTCATGAACTTTTTCTTTAAAATCTCAGATAAGTTATTAAAACAGAAATAAAAACCATGTTACTCATGACAGACATGACAAACATTCATTGTTACTCATCTCTTCCACAGCATCACTCTAAGAAAGGGTGGCATTCAATGTATTAAGAAGCTTTATGCCAGCACAGCATGAAAACTGTCGCAGATGCTCCCCATCACCCATCATAAATAAAACAGGATCCTTGCAAGGTCTGTAGGTTGTCAACACATTTGATGTGATTGGTTTTGGCATGTGACAATGCAAGACAAGCAAGTCAGAGGATGCCCTTCAATAATACAAATGGTCTAGATTGATTTATACTGATCCCATTTATACTGAGAAATGCAGCTGCTACTGGACTTTCAGAAGCTCTCATGGCATCTTGAGCAGCTTAAATGAGGAAAATGTGTACACAACGTCTGTAGATTAGTTTTTCAAAAAGATTCTGAGAGGCTCATGAGAGATACATAGGTAAGGGACACAGATGTTTTAAATGTGCTTTGTGTAACTCAATTAAGATTCAGATACATTATGTTATTCATATACAATACCTTCCTTTTAGTGATGAGTAAAATTGTTTAGACAACAGTAGATACCCGAAAACTTGTGCTTCCTGTATTCCATACAGGCTTTCAAGTTGAGGTTGGATGAATATAAGCAAAAACAATAAGAGTTCAAACTTGCCCATCTGCTCTTAACGCAAGTTGGAACCTCAACTCTTAAGCGAATTCGATATATGAAGTATCCTTAATTAAACATGAATTCCCACATGTATTATATATAACCAGTGGTTCTCAACCTATTTATCATTCTGGGCTGCATATGGTTGAGAACCACAGTGCCCCCCACAAACCGCTATGCTCACCCAGAACCCCCTCCACAGAGTGGGGCCCAGGCACGGAGAGCTGGGCAGGAGGAAGAGACCCTGATCCCGGATCCTGCTGCACGGGGGCTCCCAACCCCCACTGTGCGGGGCCAGGGAGGCTGCCAGGACCCAGACCCTGCTGAGACCTGACCCTGCCATGCAGGGTTAGGCGGCAACTGGCGGCCTGGAACCGTGTGGGGAGCCGGGGGGCAGCCAGGACCCCACCCCCGGACCCTGCCCGCCCCACAGCATGACAGTCGGGAGCCCAGAGCCTGCCCCTCCTGCTGCGCAGCAGCAGCCCGGGAGCCCGCCCACCTTTAGCACACAGCTGAGCTGGCCCACAGCTGTGTGCTAATTGGGCCATATGTGGCCCATGAGCCGTGGGTCAAGAACTGCTGATATAGACATTTATATTCTCATATGTATTTTATATATATATATATATACATATACACACACACACACACACACTATGTTTAGATTCAAATGATAAGTTTTAACAAATATAGTACCATATCAGCAGCACCACAGAAGCCACTTGACACTAGCTAAGGATCTGGCCCATGAAACCTCACATTAATGCACAGAAAAATATCTTTTGAAAATAAAACTGGATGTTAGCGATGCTTCTTGGCCACCATGGAGGGAAAAAAACACACATTCAATTGATGCAGAGAATTGCTTTCCTTCCTTCAGAGAATGTGGAAACACACCTTGACTCTGAGATGGCCGGTAGTTATGTCATGTCCTTGAACAAGCTAATGGGGATTAGGTTCAAGTTAGAATGTCTTGAGACAGCTATGACCATTTCCTTTAATTTTTTAAAAATACGCTAACTTAGTGATCATACAGAAAAGGTTACTCACTTTGTGCAGTAACTGTGGTTCTTCGAGATGTGTCCCCCTATGGGTGCTCCACTTGGTGACTTCTGACAGTATCACCAGATGGAGGAGGGAGTTTCAGAACAGAGTCCACCAGGAACTGGACGGAGACCAGTAACTCAAAACATTCACATGTGCTTAGGGAATTTCCCAGGTGCAATAGAACAGTTAGTCTGTAAAACAAACTAATTTCACATAAATCACTGAAAAGCCAAGATATGGCAACTATTTCCACAGAGGCATTTCTCTCCGTTTTCAGTGCATGTGCGCCATAGCCATGTAAACTAGTTTTGCACAAGGAGCTTCCTAGGGGGCTCAGCTTCTGAACAGGACAATGAGCCCGGAATACATTTGTTTTACAATCAAGTCTCCCTCATCCTGAAGAAGGTTCCCAATAGTTCAAGAGACTGAGGTGGGCCTGGAAATGATTTATGAGATTGCTGTAGAAAGACTTCATTGCCCGAGGTACAATGATGTGCTGGGGTGTAGGGGACACAGAAGCTCCTTCTTAAAATTCTGTCAAACTTCATGCAGGGACAATCTCCCTGCCTACGATGAAGTCTCTCCCCTTTATGGAGCCTGCAGAATCATCCTTGCTACAGCTAATTTGTCCCTAAGGTTCATAAAAAGAGTCATATAAAGAGCTTTTACTTTCATTTGGAATGCAGGTGTCAGGGTTGTTTTTTTAATATACATCTCTACCCCGATATAACGCTCTCCTCGGGAGCCAAAAAACTTACCGTTATATCAAACTTGCTTTGATCCGCTGGAGTGTGCAGCCCTGCCCCCCGGAGCACTGCTTTACCGCGTTATATCTGAATTTGTGTTATATCGGGTCACATTATATTGGGGTAGAGGTGTATTTATTTTCCTAGAGGAAAAGACATCCCAGTTTCCAGGTCTGCTCCGTCACCACCCAATTTTTAATAAAAATGAACACAGTCCATATATTGTACAATGTATCCCAGTTTCCAGGTCTGCTTCGTCACTACCAATTTTTAATAAAAATGAACACTGTACAATATATGGAATATATGGACTATGTATAAATGCTTACAGCAAGTGCACTTAATGTAAGTTTGTTTGCCAGAGCTGGTGTCCTCTTCCTTAGTTGTGGTTCTAATGAAAAAGCACCAATTATTTTTTGTCAAGATCCAAATTTCTTGCTCAAGATATAGTCAAGATCCAGACTCCAGAGAACATTGTAATAAAACAATAATAATGGGAAGTAACAAGATTTTGGGGGCCAGTTCAAAAGCATCTGGTGGTCCAGATGTGGCCTGGGATCTGCCTATTGACTACCCCGACATACACTTGTTGTCGTGGTAGGGGCTTATGGTTATAGTTATGTTAACTTAGGATGAATTCACACCTGTCAACCTCTGTTGGGTTTCAACTCAACCTGTAACAAGATTTCACCCAGCTCATAACAATATTTATCTCCTTACAGTCCTGTTAGCCTTGTAGGAGCCAACGCAAGTAGGGGAGGGAGAGATTGGCTATTTCATCTTACCACCACAATTGTTTCTTAAGTTCCAGTTACACTGGTGCAACCCTTCTGAAAACAAGGCTTGCAGAACCATAATTACTGGCAGTTAGGGCTGTCGATTAATCACAGTTAACTCACATGATTAACTCAAAAAAAAATTGCAATTACAAAAATTAATCCCAATTAATCGCAGTTTTAATCGCACTGTTAAAGAATATAACACCAATTGAAATTTATTAAATATTTTGATGTTTTCTACCTTTTCATATATATTGTATAATGTGTTGTAATTGAAATCAAAGTGTATATTATTTTGATTACAAATATTTGCACTGCAAAATCATAAACAAAAGAAATATTTTTCAACTCACTTTACACAAGTACTGTAGTGCAATCTCTGTTGTGAAAGTGTAACTTTAAAATGTAGAGTTTTTTGGTGTTAGATAACTGCACTCAAAAACAAAACAATGTAAAACTTCAGAGCCTACAAGTCCATTCAGTCCTACTTTTTGGTCAGCCAGTCACTAAGAGAAACAATTTTGTTTACATTTACAGGAGATAATGCTGCCTGCTTCTTGTTTATGTCACCTGAAAGTGAGAACAAATGTTCTCATGGCATTGTTGTAGCTGGTGTCGCACGATATTTACGTCCCAGATATGCTAAACATTCTTATGCCCCTTCATGCTTCAGCCACCATTCCAGAGGACATGCTTTCATGCTGATGACACTCGTTAAAAAAAGAATGCGTTAATTAAATTTGTGACTGAACTTGGGGGAGAATTGTATGTCAGCTGCCCTGTGTTTTATCTGCATTCTGCCATATATTTCATGTTATAGTAGTCTCAGATGATGACCCAGCATGTTGTTCATTTTAACAACACTTTTTTTTTTTTAAACCAGAGCCTCTTTTCTGAGTAGAATGGTTTTTTAAATGTTCAGTTTTTACTAGATTTTCAATAAGCAACACAGAGAGAGAAATCCAGAAGAGAACTTGCAGCCTAAGTCAAGAATAGTAGGATCTGCAGACACAAGTAGTCTAAAAGCAACACACTAATGAGGGTGGGGTGGGGTGGGGGGAACAGCCAGTAACAGCTCAATGTTATAGCACACGCTAGACATAGCTCTTAGTACAACCACTCAATCATCAGTTAATCTAGTTAATGGTGGCTGATGCTTTAAATTTCTCCTACAGCAGAAAACATCACAAGTGCATTCACTCAGAAGAGATTTACTTGCTGAGAAATGCACCAATGCTTCCTTGTCAGATAACAGGCTTCAGCTGCATTTCAGCTATTACCATATATGCAAGTCTTTCAAAACGGCATACTCTACTGTTAAGTTTCCAACTACTTCTTGTTGAATAAGAGTGTCTGTTTCTTTTACACATGAAGGTAATACATACCCACTGGAGAAAGATGAACTATAGTGTCTCTTCCATTTAGCTCTTCACTCAGTCATGACCAAGATAAAAGGCTGTCACTTGCTGAACTTGCTTCACAGACTAAAAGCAGAGTTGGTAGAAGAGGTATGTGAACTAATCGCATGGGAATTTTAACTTTTCACCTCACAGAAGGAGGTCGGATGGCTGAACTCAAACAAATGAAAGTATAAATAAGCTAGGAGAAAGAAGGCATGGATTAGTCATCTGAGCAGAAGACTTGCAGCAAGGAACTTCTGAATTGTTTGTACAGCACCTAAATGGGCCCCCAATTCTTCACTGAGACTCCTAAGCACTCGTGCCGTAAGTTAAGAAAATTTAGAAAAACAAGGAGTCTGGTGGCACCTTAAAGACTAACATTTATTTGGGCATAAGCTTTCAAAAAAACCCACTTCTTCAGATGCATGAAAACTTATGACCAAATAAATCTGTTTGTCTTTAAGGTGCCACCGGACTCCTTGTTGTTTTTGTGGATACAGACTAACATGGCTACCCCTCTGATATAAGAAAATCAAAATGTAGAGGAAAACCTAAATTGAGGTGTGTGAAGAATTTTTTCTACGTAATACCAGTACACTTTTTTCTAACATTTATTAAATATAGCATTATACTATTAGCATTGTAAATGGATTTGTGTCACAACATGACCTTCTCCAAAACTCAAGTAATCAAGCACGCATGCACACACCCACCCACATAGCACATCCCAAGAGCCTCACTACAAGTTGAGCAATCAATAGACAGAAATAATTAGTCAAAGTATAGTGCAGTAATCCTGCTCCAAAACAAGCCATTTCAGTTCTCAAGGGGAACAGCACAGAGGATAGGAGAAGGAAAGAACGAGTGGCAGAGTAGGTCCATCCAACGGCCTTTCACTTTGGAAAACGGGATTCCATTCTGACTTTGGGGGATACAAAAGAATTTCTTTGGACTGAATTTTGGTTACCTTAACCTGGCCCATTACTGTGTATCTGTGCACATCAGGGACAATAATGATACAAAGCATTTGTGAAGTACTGCATACATTTTCAAACACTTCACTAGCTAGTGCTCACTACACCTCTCCGCTAAGTACAAAAGAAAGCATCTTTGTCTCTATATCAGAATATAAGATGACACACAAAGGGTCAACATCACAGAAGAGGTAGACTTCCTAAACATTTACTTAAATAAAATTCTTTAAAATAAAAGCGTAGGTGAATTGAGCACGGCCATACAGGAAATCCACTGCAGGGCTGGAATTAAAATTCAAGCGTCTCTATGATCTAGATCCACAAGCAGATCATGTACATTTCTCTACAGCCAGCCCTGCAGTATCAACCCACTAAAGCAAAGGTCCACAACTGAAACAACACAGTGACTGAGGGAAGAGGAATGTTGGCAGAGGGGTCTGTGAAGACTTGTTAAAAATCTAACTGCATTTGAATTTATTTTTTTCGGTGTGAAATTCAAAAAGTTGGTCAAATTCCTTCCACAACCCAATATATCCCATAATTCAGTGGCCACAAGGATCTGTAGATTTGGGAGGCAGGAGTCCCTTCCAGAGGTAGTGGGGCCAATATATCTCCTCTCGGGCACGGGCAGGAAAGGAAGAGCAGAAGAGCTGTCTCAGGACTGGAGACATGGCAGAGCAGGGGCAGCATATGATGGAGGGGGAGGCTTTCCCTTCCTTACCCTGGTATCCCCTAAATCCTCATTATTCCAGGGTTTTGGTACTTTCTCCTGACCCTCAGGTGGCGAGGGGAAACCCCCTTCTATCTACTTTCTGGTTGCAACCCATTAGTTGAGATGTCCAGTTTTATACCACTAAGCTCTCACTTGCATCAGCCCATCCAAAAGTACTGCTGAAGTACACCAATACAACAGCCCTCTTACTTACAGATTTCTTTTGTAAACCTGTACCTATTTGCAGTACCATCATGGAAATTATATATGGGAGAGGGAGAGCTAGTAAGTCATCTTCTGGGAGAGGAAACTCTGGCCTAAGTTAAAAAAACCCCACTCATCAACTGTCTTATTACCAAATGCTACAAAAACAGATCCAACTTGGTCTTTTATTTAAGACATTACACCCTACAGTGGAAGGGGGATGGAGTGATCTGGTGATGTTCCTCACCGTGCCTTTAAAAACTTCTATTTAGGATGTACGTGTGTATGGCAAAAACAGCACTCTTTGAATGCATTAAAAGATCTGAGAAGTCAGCCACACACAAGAATCTTATTTTCCATGACTGGTAAAAAATAAACACTAAATTACTTTTAGTAAGAAAAATTATCGGAGATTAAATGAATCCCAAGCTAAAATAGACTTCAAATCTTTCTGGATGTGGCTGAATCAAAGGGCTTATCTAGATGAAAAATTAGTGTGTAAAAATCTGGGGTCTAAGTCACTAGCATGCTGCGCACTAGAAGTTCCTTAATACACAGTGACCTACTATGCTTTGGAAAAAAAGTAGGTCACTGCACACTAGGGAACATTCAGTGCACAGCAGCAAGGTCCACATGGACAGCTAGTGTGCAGCACTCTGGAGTGGTGTAGAATTTACAGCTAACTTGCACGTAGTGTTTCTGTAGACGTGCCTTGCTTGGCCATCTCTGTCTCTCTACTGGATATGTTATTCATTTAGACGATATTCTAAGGACAAGTAGTCACTACTGGGAAAATTTTCACAAAGTGACCTTCAATTGTATGTGCACAGAACTGCATAAACAATTACTATACCCTCATATACAAGTTGAGTAGTTAGACATCTATTCAGTTTGTGTGGAGATGCAGTTATTGTGCTTGCAACCAGATGTGTATAATCTGTAAACAAACGAGTCAGAGATCAGATTAAGATCACTAAAACTGTTGCCCTTTCAGCATTGCTATTTCTGTGCCACTTCAACAAGGTAATTAGTTCGAGGAGCAAGAGACTGCATTGATACAGATACAGTTGGGCTCATGCTGAAAGCAATATATCATCTAAAGAGATAAGAAAAATCATTTCATTACTTACAAATGAAAAAGATGATGTGATTTAAAGAGTCACCCTTGAAACACACTAGCAGAATTCCTATGATCCATCATCCACAATAAAATGCATTATTTAAGAGCTATTTGACAGCAGGCAAGATGAAATATTTCTTTTTAATGCCAAAAAAAGGTTTGCATATATACTGTAAACAAATGAAGTTATTTTTTCATACACACACTAGTTTGTTTTATATTAAAGGTATTTTCTGTAAAACAACGGGGACCCCATCCACCTTTCCACCATCAGCCTTTCCCCTTTCCAGTCATGCATCTCTGCCTGTCTCAGGTTTCTCGTTCTGTATGTTTCAAAGGCCACATTAAGTTTAACACGGTCTGCGTCTCAAGCACCTCTTTTTCTCAATTTCTCAACTTCTGATCCCATTAGAGCTGGGCTCATTATTCACTGAAAATTTCCCTTCTTTCTTTTTATTAATTGGCTATTGTTCAAAGCACACTACCTATATTTATAGCTTTTCTGGGGGGGGGGGGGGAGGGGAGGGAGGGTCATCACTATGGCATCACGATGCCTAGCCTGCTTGGAGAATTTAGGCCCAGAAGTTAAGTGACTTCCCCAAAGACACCCAGGAAGTCTGTGGCAGAGCTAGGAGCTGAAACCAGGTCTCCCAAGTCCTAGTCCAGAGCCTCCACCAGAAGAATGCCCATCCTCTTGTTTATTTAAAAGTGTTTTTGAAAGATGATGGGTTTAACATCATCCCACCACCTTGCTGATGTTTTTCAGCATGCTCTGGAGGGCCCACTGGAAGGATGAGAGAAAACTTCAGTCTCTATGGTTCCATTCAATCCTTGGCATCTCAGGCTTGCCAGGACAGCAGCTGGAAGTGCACAAACAAATCACTGTCTCACAAGAACAAGAAATCCAAAATATACAGTTTCTCAGCCAAATCCTGGCATTATAAGACTACAGAAGCCCTTCCAGTGAACTGATCATCACTCACCTTAAAGTAGGTGGTAGGTAGAGGAGAGCAAGATTTGGTGGTCTGTCAGTTTTGCCTGTCTTTATGCTACCATATATAGGCATAAAAAGAAAATGCTAAAAGGCATTCCCTGCAAGAAATAGCTAACATTTAGACTGAACTTCTCCTTTATTTTCATCCTCTCTGAAGGTGAGGAAGGAGAACATTCTGTGTGAAACCCAAAGAAGATGGGACACAGAGGAGTATGTGGATTATTGAGGTTAGGGTCAGACAGACTCATAAGAAAGAATCCCCCATTTTGTCCCTCGTATCTGCACCCAGCGCGTAAGTATCAACTGACATTAATAAAAGAGGAAATCTCACTCACCATTATGTTATCTATGTAATGTTATTTCACAGAAGCATTTTAGACTGAACAGAAATAGAAGAACAATTCAAGCTAGCCCTGCTCACTGACAGAACAGCAAGTGCATTATTGTGCTGTTAACAATAGACTCTGCACTGGAGAAAATTCTCATTCCTAGGGTGCAGAGAAGTTTTACAATTACTCAGGAAGCCCTAACTTGTACCCACTTGCCCAGGCCCTTGTATAACCTTTGTTCATTAGCATCTTTAGACTCAGGCAACAATTGAAAAATCTCAGTTTGTGCCAAGGACATTAAGACTGATGATTCGGAACAAAATGAATCACTTCCAGTCCATTTTCGGATTTCAGAACCTTTTATCAAAGACTATCCAGAGTTTTACCTGCCTATAAGTTGTTAATCTAGTCTCTATTTTAATACTGTATCTTATGGCTCTTCCAGAACAAGTCAAATGTGCTCCCATTGTGGAGCTGATTCTGCAGTAAATTAACATACTCCCACAGCTGTACATGTCCCTACTGATCTCATTAATGATACCAATGGGACTACAAACACCTTCTGCATTAGAACCACACTAGGCAAGAGGTGTGAATTAGTATCTGTCAAACTGAAAATCAGTACTTTTGTATTTTCCCCCCAAATTCCCCACCTCTTAATTGCCTGTAGCATTCTTAGAGGGAAAGCTAGTCAAAAGCTGTATTAAAGGAAATCTCTCCTTTTTGCCATCAGGTCCTGGAGCAGACTGGGAAGCCTATCCCGTATTATGCTCCTGTTACAAGATGTTGACTCAACACAGCCTCAGGGAGGTACGTCATCTGCTATTAAAATACTGATCCATCCATCAAAGCCAAAATAAGGCCGATGTGCAGCATTCAAATGAAAGTGAGATTGAGAAGAGAGTGTCACCACTTCTCAACTAAAGCAGGAAAAAAATTTTTTCTTGTTATGAAAGGCAGAACTCCCATTAAACTCAAATTGTTTAGACTTCTCACCCCTTTCTCTTCTCTGCCCCAAATGACCACTCTTTACCATTTCTAACCTGCCATTTTTCTCAACTCCTCCATCCTTCTGAAGGAGGGTGGTGGGGTCTGAGGTTAGACCATAGGTGGTCCTGAGTCTTCCAATATCATCAATAGTGTTTTGGAGAAAGAGCTGATGATTGCTACTGAAAGAAAAAAAGCCAATAGAAATTAAATGCAATATTTCTCTGCTAGAGAAATTTGAGCCCCTTTATAAGAAATGTGATTTCATTGCAGAAGTACCTGATAATTTATTTTTATAGCAGATTTCTATATTTGCAAGGTTTAGCTTTGTAAAATTCTCCAGTTTCACAGAACAATTTAAACAGAGCTATTTAAAAAACAGTGTGCACTATCCAGATGAACCCAAAGAACTCCAAGAACTTTTGTTCAGGAAATACATATATCCAGCTGCTCAGACATAAAAGCAGACTCATTATTTGAAAATTTTGTATTTATTATAACAAAAGTTATGACATGTTCATTTGTGCATTCTGCTTTAATATAACTCTTGGTATGTAAATGATCTACAGTAAAGGAGCTCTATACAATCATGCTGGTTGTGGCAGCAATAAGGAACACAAATAAAATGTGCCTGTAAAAGTAAAAGGAAGAAAAACAGAGACCAGAAAAAAAAAAGGCTGTTTTCTATGGTTTAAGAATTTATACAGCCACTCAGTATGAAACCATGGCCCAAAGAGTCAAGAAAACAAAAGTCAGTTCAGGTTGTGTCCTTATGCCAAAACTACAAAACATTTTAAGCATCACTATACAACACAGATCTATTTACAGTAATTTCCCAATCAACTGTTCTCTCAGAGAAAATTAGTGAATCTCAGTGACTTAAGTCATCTGAAAGAGTAAAGCAACTCCTAGGAGTTAGTCTCCATATTCTACAAATGTCTGTCATTTTCAAGACCAAAAAAGCCTTTTTCTTTCTCAAAGAAATACAGTATTACAATATTACTTAATCATTTAGCACTGGCATACTGCCCTGCTTTCCAAACAAACAAAAAAATGAGCCATTTAAAAAAAAATTACATCATCATGTCTCTCTGAAATATATTAAACCTTTTATTTTTTACACTTGATATGTTAAGGGGAAAGTTAACTAGTTTAAATCTTATTGGTAAATCATCTCTAGAACAATGTCAGTTGATATTAAAACTAACAAACAGAAAGAGAAGCTGCAGTTATCTGTAGTGGCAGGGTAAGGAAAACAAAATGTAGTAAAACCCCTGCAGTAATGTGAGCCCTATTTGGGTCCTGCACTCATGTCTTCTTGTTCGTTAGTTTATTTCTGAACAGTATGCAGACAGGGTCATAGTGGTGTATCGTAATAGTCTGGCAGCTGATCCATCTGATACTGCCGCTGCTGCTGCTGCTGTTGTTGTTCCTGGTGTTGTTTCATAATCTCCTTGACCTCTTCTTCAAGCTCTGGTGGGATGATGAATTGGTCATCTGGATCTGGCTGAGCTGGGGCTGCAAAGTAGCCCCCAGTTTTTCTGAGAGGTGCATCAGTTGCTACTTCAATCAAGTTATGGCTCCTTTCCTGAGGAGCCACAGAACCATTGCCCCGTCGGCGCCCAATTGTACCAGTGCTGGAGTAATCTGCTTTCCTGGAAAGGCCCGTTTCATCCTCATTCGCGCTAATGACAATGCCTTCGTCGCTGGCTTCCACAGGCACTTGGAGCAACTGCTTCTCCTTTGCTCGGCTGCAGTGGATGTCCACCTCCACTTCCACCTGGCTGCCATTGGTAAAGACACCCTCAATTGGCTCCTCGTCATCACTGTCAAGGCCATTGTCAGAGAAGGCGCTCGAGAAGGTGGCGCTGGACAACTGCCTTTGGAAAGAATTGGACAGGCAGACTGGGTGAAGCATGCAGCGCTGTTCATTGGGGTATGCTGGGCTGTTCTCATTCATGGCTACCTGAGGGGGCTCATCAGAGGCTGTGGACCCCACCTCGCTGCTCATTTCAGAGGTGGAGATCTCGCTGCTAATCTCAGAGGCCATGCCGCTGCTGGAAGATGGCATTCCCAAAGCATCCGTAGGTCTGTCTTTAATGACTACGTTGACTGACTGGGGAAAGATGCCTGGGCTGGGAGGTGGGACTCCATTAAGTTCACAGCAGCAAAAGCTGTCCTCCGTCACATTGAGCTGAACCACCACCGCACTGATGCTGTCGTTGTAGCCGTAGCTCTGGGCCAAAGTGCAAAGCTTCTTTGCAGCCGCCAGTGGTTCAGGGACATTTCTGACCGCTTCCACCACCTCCTCGATGGAGAGGCTGTCCCACAATCCCTTGCTACCCAGAATGAAGAACTCATCCTGCGGAGTCAAGGTAATGGACTGGACATGAGGGCGGGGCACTACGTTTGGGTGAAGGAAGGTGTATCCCAAGATTCTTGTGGAATCTGTCACGCCATTTACTTTACCATCCTGCAATTTAAAAAAAAAAAAGAGGACACGAAGTTGAGACTATACAAAGACAAAAATGCCTCGCACTTACATCTTACAAGCATTTTAGAAATGTCTATCTTCACAACATCCTGTGTGGCAGCTACACATCCCATCCATTTTATAGATAAGGAGCCAGAGTGATGAAGTTTTTTGGGGAAAAACAGATGTAGTCTCATCATATGATAACACTCTTCGTTTTACTATATCTCTGGAGGATGTTGAACAGAAGCTAATGAAGCTAGACATTTTAAAATCAGCAAGTCCAGATAACTTGCATCCAAGAATTTTGAGAGCTCGCTCAGACGCTCATGGGACTGTTAATGTTGATTTTCCATAAACCTTGGAGCACTGGGAAAGTTCCCGATGACTGGAAGAAAGCTAATAATGTGCCAATTTTTAAAAGGGTAAACAGGATGACCCTGATAATTACAGACCTGTCAGCCTGACATGAATCCTGGGCAAGATAATGGAGTGGCTGATATGGGACTTTATTAATAAAGAATTAAAGGAGGGTAATGTAAATAATGCAAATCAAGATGGGATAATGGAAAATAGATCCTATCAAATTAACCTGCTATCTTTTTTTGATGAAATGATAAGTTTGGGAGATATAGTAATAGTGTTCTCATAATATCCCAGACTCTGTAAAGTCTTTGACATGGCATTGCACCACATTAAATGGATTAAAAACTGGCTCGATGATTAGTCTAAAAACGTAACTGAAAATGGGGAATCATCATCACGTGAATGTGTTTCCAGTGGGATCGCGTAGGGATTGGTTCTTGGCACTACACTATTTAACATTTTTATCAATTACATAAAAGAAAATGGATAGTTTGCAGATGACACAAAAATGGGGGTGGGGAGAGAGAGGAAGAGACAGGTAAGTAATGAAGACAAGTCACTGATTCAGAGAAATCTGGATCAGCTGATGAACTGGGCATAAGCAAACAATATACATTTTAATACAGCTAAATGTAAATGTATACACCTAGGAACAAAGAGTGTAGGCCATACTTTTATGATGGGGGACTCTATCCTGGAAAGCAGTGACTCTGAAAAATATGTGGTAGATAATCAGTTGACCATGAGCTCCCTACGTGAAGCTGTGGCCAAAAGAGCTAATGCAATCCCGGGATCAAGAGCCAAGGGAATCTCGAGTGGAAGCAGAGGGGTAATTTTTCCTCTAATATTTGGCACTTGTGTGACCATTGCTGGAATATAGTGTCCAGTTTGGGTGCCCACAATTCAAGGATACTGATAAACTGGAGAGGATTCAAAGAAGAGCCATGAGACTGATTGAAGGACTAGAATACATGCCTTATAGTAATCGAGGTCTTTGAGTCTATCTATTTAGCTTAACAAAGAGAAAGTTGAGGGGTGACTTCATTATCATTTGTAAGTATCAACAAGGGGAACAAATATTTAACAATGGACTCTTCAACCTAGCAGAGAAAGGCAAAACACAATCCAATGGCTGGAAGTTGAGCTAGAGAATTTCAGACCGGAAATAAGGTGCAAAATTTTGACAGTGAAAGTAATTAACCACTGGAACAACGGTCGTGGTGGATTCTCCATCACTGACAAGTTTTAATCAAGATTGGATGTTTTTCTAAATATGCTCTAGGAATTATTTTGGGGAAGTTCTATGGCCTGAATTATACAGGAGAAGAGATTAGATCACAGTGATCCCTTCTGGCCTTAGACTCTATGAAGTGTCTTGCAAACGGCTACTCTGAGTCAGTGCAAGCACTGGATTAGGACTCACGACTTCATGGCTCCCAGTCTCATGCTTCGCTCACTACACCATCCTGTCTCAGTGGACTTAATACAAGTTACAGTTATGGTGTCACATATACACAGGTCTGTCTCTAATACCCAAGAGGCTACTTGACAACATAATGGAGCATGTGATTGGGCGCATAAAAAACGTAATGCTCTGAGGCCCCCTGCAGAAACATTTCCCTGGTATGCACAATCACAATCCGCAGTAGAAGCCTGGCTGCTGCCCCTACAAGGCTGGGCCTGGCTCCCCACTCCACGCATTGCAACCCAGCTTGTGGGGTAGCAACACCACTCAGGTTTGGCCCCATGGTCCCTCCATGGTGAGTGCGGCTGTGGGACCAACCCTGAGTGGCACAAATGGGGTTGCAGAACCTTCTTCTTTGGGGGTCCTCTCAACCTGGGGGCCCAGGGAAAAACCAGCCCTTTTTACCACCCCACCATCCCCAAAACCCCTGCAAATGGTACACACTGTGCATAAAGGTGTGGGGGTCACTGCTCTGGCTAATGGCTCATGCAGCTACTGTCTTATTAGCCAGTCAGATCTGTCCCTCCACTTAAGGTATTTTATCTGGTGTATGACCCTCTCTGCCCCCACAAGTCCATATTGAACAATGGCTATAGGATCACAGTTATGGCTTCTCTCCTGCAGCTATACATTATTTATCTCAGCTCAGCCCTTTGAAAGGTACAATTTAAAAATATTCTTTAAATTATAAATTCAAGTCAAATATAGCAGAGTACAAGTCTGTGTTTTTCAATCAGCTGAGCTGTAGTGAAATGTTTTACATGCTCCAATTACTTACTACACTTCCTCTTAGATACAACATTTCCCAAGGGGAGGAGGAGTAATATCGGAGTGGGAAAACACCATTAAAATGTGTATTTAAGAAATAAATCCCATGTACATTCAAATCCCAAGATTCTGGCTTGGTTAGAATCTGAGCTGGCACGGTAAGGCATCTCAAGTGTTGTTGTGTTTGGTTTCCTGCCAGTCTTGCCAGGGATAACTGCAACCCTGCTAATTTAGAGAACCACGAAGGCAATGATTTATAATCATTTGGTCCAACTGATGCCAGCAATGGCCACTACAGAACAAATAACCAAAGGAAAGTTAATGAAGATGAGGAAAAGGTAGGCCTTTAAAGTGCCTCAGAACATAAAAACCTCTTTGGCCTGTAAGGTTCCATATTCTAAATAAACCTGACAGAATTGATAAGCCATCCAAGTGTGTGAAATTGGAGAATCATTTTAAGATTTAAAGCAGGAATTCACTTCTCCTTCACAAAGGGACTGACAGCTCCCTGGTTATCTACAGTATGTGATGGAGCGGCTCGCTTCAGGCATGTCACATTTTAGATTCTAATCCCCCATCACCTTTGCTTGGCAGGTTTAACAGATCTATGCACATACAGCAGTAGGCTGAGCATCACATTCTTAAGTAGGGATGTAGCAGACTAAAAAGAAAAGGACGGGCTTCTCTCTCTCTTTCTGCTTTCGATCAGTTCCCCACATGTATGTTCTGTGTCAGCTATCTGCCCTCTGGGTCTGTATCTTCCAAGGGAAGAGACTGGTTCTCTACTCTTTCAGCCGCTCACTCAACCTCCAATCTGTGGGTGAGCACAGACTGGATTCCCTGTGCAGAAGCTGCAGTCTCTCTCCTACAGAGCTGCCTGCCAGAGCACAAGCCCATAGCTGGCACAATACATTCTGTCGTGAGACAGAAAAATGAGCCAGCTGTCTGTCAGCATCCTGGCTGGTCAGACAGCAGGAAGGAGCAGAGAAAGTCTCTTATGGAAGAAAAGACATCACAATCCAAGTTCTCTCTCAGCGCTTTCCCACCCTACACAAAGGGGATGAGGGTCTTCATTCCTACTCCAGCAATTCCTCTTCCAGGTAGAAGGTTGTTTTCCTCATCTTCCCCTGTTTAAGGCCACCATGCTCAGACCCTGGTGGCTGAGTATCTCTGCAGAACAGCAGCAACTGGACCATGTGACAAAACATACTGGAAGGGGAAGATGAAATTCCAGCACAGCCGCACCCGTCTTTAAGATACAGGTTATTATTTATATGATAAGGAAATGCGTTTGGTGTGTTGCTCAGAACTGTCTCTAGAGGAAGTTGCAGATTGTAACATTCCCTCCACCAGCACTACAGTTCTCTTACCTCTGTGATAATGGCCTTGTGCTGTTTAATCCTCTTTAGCTCTTCTTCACAACTCATCACATAAGACCTGGACAAAGGCAAAGGTTTTCCATTCCTACAGAGAACAGCTTGGCACTTCCCCACATTTGCTGAGGTTAATGTGAAGCATCCACCTGGGTCCGTGGGATCGTGTTTTATATGGCAAAGGACAGCAGAGCCTCCAAGTTTTTGTCCAGCAGTTCCAAGTTTCCTGGAATGTAAACAAAGCAATACTTGCTGATTAACTGGAAAAGTTGCATTATGAGGTCAGTAGAGAGGGGAGCAGGGGACCACAGTTAAGCAATCCCAGTCACAGCACACAGACTCAAGGTTCACTGGGCAAGAACAAGAGCTCCAGTTCAGATTGTGACGCTTTATACCGAAGTAGTGAGGAAGTTATGTACAACTCATGGGCAACGTGTTATAAGAAAGGAGATCTACATCCTCAGTTGGATCCCTTTCTCAATTTAAAAAATGCTCACAATCCCAGTGCCACTGCTCTCGTCATCGCATTACCAAGACAGAGTATTTTACCTCATTCATCCCCCCAGCAAACCTTTAACAAATTTAAGTATTAAGAAGCTATTGAAAAACTAGAGGTAGAATATAATAATTTATGAAAATGAAGCTTTGGTTTCCAAAACTGCAATGTATTTTTTAAAGAGCTGGAATCAATGTTTTACTGCTTATTGCCACTCAGTTTTAAGTATTTAACCGTTGTTTTTCTGCACTTTCAGTCTCCTAAAGCTCCACTGTAAAGCATCTATCACCATTAAAGTGATAGAAGCAGTTATCACCGTTAAAAAACCCAAAACATTTTCCAGTTGTACTTGGACTCAAGATCACTAATTCACAAACCTATAAGCACATCAGAAGTAATAACTTATCAGGCACATTTGAAGAATATTTTTAACTTGTCATGTTTTAGAAGGCCTTGGCTAAAGTTCACTCACAAAACCTGTTGCAAACGAGCATACAAAGTATTGTCTTGCTCATATTAAAACTAAACTACTTTTTACAACATTTCGCAATTTAATTTCTGGTTGTGTTTAACAATTTTTCCATCTCTCCCTCTGCATGGGCTTCTAAACCTATTTAAATTTCTTTCCAATAACTGAACAACTACATTACAGAACGTTCCAAGCTTTCTTGGCTCTTTTGTGTTAACGAAGATCGGAACTTTGATATAGAACCCTGAGGTGATAATACTCAAATTCAGGTTTCCAAGATCTGATGTAGGTTAGCATTTTACCACCTCAGGAATGTTTGAGAAACAGAAATATTGTACTAATGCTCAATAAATGGATACATGCAACTAGAACCATTACTATTTCTGGGTTCTACGAAATGTTGATTAGCCTATTCTTTGAGACACGTGTAAAGAACTCTCTTTTTGCAGAAAAATTAAGTTTCCTTGAAATTATACTACAGGGATGGGCAAGGACATCTATTAGGTACTTTCCCTGCCTCATACCTAGGATTCTAATCATACTGCAGGATTCACTTCCAACACCAGTCAGAGTGAGGCAATATCCCCAGCAATGATAAAAACGGGGAGGCGCAGTATTACAGAAGCAAAGGGCCAAGCTCCCCTTTTTCCCTTGTGTACAGTTGATTCAGTTTGATCTTATTGCTCTTGCTTCCTGAAAAGATCCAATTCTTATGTCAGGAAGAGACTGACAAATATTAAGAAGCCCTCACACAATGGAATCCATAGCCCTGCAGTGTGGACTATGGGGGTCACAGCATGCACGGAAGAGTTGCACTGTAACTGCCCCATGTAGACCTGGCTAGCACAAACTAGAAGGGGCCTAGTTCATGTTTACACAGTCCTTTACCATACACAGCCATTCACACCTCCGTAGTCCACACTGTGAGGCAGTGTAGTCAAGCCTATTTGCATGTCTTCTCCTTTGCTTTCCCGACCTCTTCCTTCCCTTTTGTCTGATCCTCTTCATTCAACTCTATTCCCCAAGGCACAGTCTCTTATACTGTCAACAGCAGCATACACTGGTTTTCAAATAACCAAAAATACCTACTACGTCATACTTCTAGCACCATCTCTTTATGCCTGGCTCAAAGAATTCAATTTTACGGTTGAAAATATGCAGTTAAACCGTTAGAATGGATATCCTCAACAACAGTTTTGATGTTTATGATCATCTGAACTGGTGTGGAGGGACAGGCTGAAACATGCCGGACTTTGCAAGTTGTAGGAGCGGGGATGTTTAAAGATGATCAGTCTCCGGAAAGAAAAGTCACATCACTATTTTAAATATTAGCAATTCTGAACAATGAGACTTTTAAAGAAATTAAGCACATCTCGGAAAAGAGAAACTATTCATTCCTTGGTCATGAACATTTTAGGACGCGTGCGCAAGAACAGGTCACAATTAAAAAAACAAACAAACAATCAAGAATGTGAAGCAACAAGCTAGCAAACAAAATCATTTACAGAACAGTGGAAAAAACAGCTCTGGGATAGAAGCAAGTACGCTGACTGATCAGTGTATGGAGGAATATGACAAAAATTTAGATCTGGGGTTAACCTCTGCATAACGATGAAAGTGTTGATCATGTATTCCTCTTCACTCTTTGTTTTTTGTAGCTCTTCTGCCAAGATATCACTCATTGTACACTGCAGAAGGTAGGGCACTTCCACGTTGCGATCACCATCAAAGACTCCATACAGAGCCTCCCTGTTGTCACAGAAATTATTGGCTGAAAGAGCCGCCACACACAGTCTAAGGAAAAAGAGAACACCAGAAATGGGTTTTTAATAAGTAAGCATTTGTACCAGAACATCATTTTAACACTCCTCAATTTTTTTCCTCACTGTTCTGACTAGGATGTGCAGCTTGAAGGAAGATCAGATTATAATAAGCGTCACAAACTTCCATGAGTTATGAAGTTTCACTTCAGATCCTGGTAGTGAACAGCATAAGCAGCATTTATGGTACTGTTAAATGCCATGTAAAGAGAGCAACAAAGAGGTTGAAACAGAGACCCCTAATGATTTTTCAACTTTTCTGGCATGTGAAGTGCAGCCTTTATTTTTGTGATTTAAAAAAAAATTAGTAGTAAAAACTGAGAAAGCCACTGCACTGTTTACTCTTAAGTTTACCCATGAAAAGTGAGCATAGGAAGCTGAAAAGCAAGATTCTCCATACTGCCCCCTTGAACATGCTTCATCAAGGTATGGAAATAAGTGCCTTTAGGAGTGAGAGGGTAGTTCAGACCATATAAGATCTTGGCCTTCTGTCAAGGGTGCCAACATGGGATAAGCTGTGACATGGGTTTTATGACGTGGATGCATGCCGACTGACAGCTGGAGTAAGTAAGACCAACTCAGTAGCTGTCAGACAGTAATATTCAATCTACAAATTCACAAAGAAAAGCAGGTTTACACCTCCATTTCCACTAAGCTATCAGGGCTAAGGAGGAAGCCTTTCGACCCCTCAGGACCTGGTATAAACAATCCCATGGATTGTTTTGTGCTCTCTGACTCTAGCTTCTAAATGGTGTAGTGTTAAAAACAAGCACACACACAGAGGTCAGCAATTCACTGTTTGAGCAACTCCTGCTCACAGCACCACCGCCACAGCAAAGCCTTGGTAAGCTGGTCAACTCAAACTAACTTGGTACACCTAACCGGTCTTTATTCTTTTCAATACTTATTTCATATGCTGCATTGTGTAAATGGGTGGAGAGGGATGGAAATAGGATACCATAATTTAAATTGCCTTCATCACTGTAGCCCCTTAAAGTTGTCGTCGTTACTCTATGTGATAATCATTTTAGTTTGTTTATACATTTAATAGAATGCCAGGTACAAGCTTGCTGGCACTTGACTCAAGTGTTTGAAAACCTCAACTGGAAGTGCAAAAAGATTTGTAGAAGTTATTCATGGACCATTAAAGTGAGATGTATCATATAACCGGCAGCATACAAGCAGTTAACATGTCAGGTTCCCAAGATGTTATTTGTCAAGGGCTGCTTTAGTCATTAAAAAAGGACCAGCCAGTGGTGTAGGAATATGCACAGTTTAAGCCACTCCTCTTCCAGCAGCATCCCTGATATGCTTGGAAACATGCTCCAGCGAAAGATAAAGTGGCTTTTCAAAGAGCGGTGATGCATTTAAGCACCTGGGTCTTTTGCAAATACTGGAGTCTTATATAGACAAAATGCGCCAGTAACACTTGTATCTTAGCAACTCCTTTAACAAAGAAGAAATATGAGAGCCAGGCAGGGGCCTAGTTTACAGATATAAGTCATGCCATGGCCTCTGCTTTTGTGAGACAAATGTCCCCAACTAACTTTCTCCTATGAAAAGTGTTTCTTTGTAGGGCCTTAAAAAAAAATAAATAAAAACCCCCAAAAAACAAAAACAAAACACAGATGTGTTCTAGCAGCAGAACACCTCTGTGCCGATACCAAACCAGTACTGACTTGTTCTTAACTCCCGAAGCTTCAGTATAACCATGACTCCACACTGCTGGGGCTCCTGAAGCATCACCAGCTGACGGTTGGTCAATCTTGAAACAACGAATGTTGCTGCAATGAGAAGGGAAAAGAAAAAAGTCCAATAAATTAAAGCTTAAAGTCATTGCTATCTTAAAATTGTAAGGAAGCTTTTATTGTCCCAATTATCATAGTCACCTGCCACTTGCGGCACGTTGCACATACTCTAAGAAGACTACGTTTAAGAAAACGAGGCATCCCTGTAAGGGGAAACGCTTACTAGAGTGCGCAGAATGTTATCTGTCAGAATACACACAGGAAAAGAACAAGCAATAAGCACTCCAATGCAGATCTATTTCATTCCTGTTTGCGTTAACTTTGTCTTTTCTTTTCTCAGCTGTTTGAAACTTAACCTTCGCTCTGCAGAAAACACAAGCAGAATGTGCCACTGGCCTGAGAAGATATGGAGAGGAGCCATGGGGGAAAATCCTATCTAACTTATGCATTTTTTATCCATTTCCAGAATGAGATCTTTCTGCATTCGATTTTTACTGTATTAAAATGAATGCTCCCATATTACCACCATGTCCAGCTTCTTCCCGCCCCCACCTGAGCCAAAAGCTGATAATAGAGCAATGTTCTAAAACCTCTTATGAAAATGCCTAAAAGCTAATATGAGGATGCTCTCCCCCTGGGTGCCTTCAGGTCTGTGCTCTAGCTATAAGAATTGCCATTCTCTTCCCCCTCACTCTGGAGTGGTAGCTTTTACTTAGAGTATTAGATCCCTCCTCCCTCCGATTAACTATCGGTGTAAACTCTGGTCCTAATTTCAAACATCTGAAATGGTATGCAGCACAATTCAGCTTTTAAAAGGGGCCAACCCCATCTGTTCATACCCATCTTTTAATACTACTACTGTATGTGGAGGAAAAAATCAGACCCCCTGTTGTTCTGCTCCATTGGCAGTTAAGCAAGTTCTCCACATAATGCTACATCTTCAAAGGCACCAGAGCCTTTCAGTGATACAAATGCATTATAAAAAGGACAAAAGGTCTGACTATTCATTCTATTTAAACGTGAATTTCTCCCTACTCAAACCCTCACTGCCTGTTAAAACTGTGAAACACTAAGAAATTGTGTGTGCACAATCTGCATGGCCTTGGAACTCTTCCTCAAAACAACTTAAATTAGGGCTGCTGTATCTGGATCAGAGTCTTTTCCTACACAAATAAATAAGGAGGAATGCACTTCCCAGAGCACATTAAAAACAAACGAAAACTCCCCAAGTGATGCTCAAACTACTGATGTTTACATATTAGTCTCTGGGTTCTATACTGTTCTAAGTGTCAAACAGAAGGAAAACTTAACATACTTCTAATATACCTGATAAGAATGGTCACTAATCAAGAAACAAAAAAACAGACCTGTTTTAAAGTAATGCTACTTGCAGTTCTGTATAAACTATATGCAAATGCAATTTACAGCAGATACTGAAGTTGCTCGTGTACACTGCACTTGTTTTTTTTAGGAAGCAGGAACTTGAATCCAAATGGATTTCTGAGAACTGAATTTCCCACCCTCTCACCCCTTTGGCACTGACAGAACAAGGACTCTCATGGCATTTAGCAGTAGCATTCAGTACTGGAGAAATTCCAACTCCCAGTCTCAAAGTTTCATAGAAGAAGAGGATCACTTCTTTAGAACTATTTGCATATTTCCTGTACATTATAAAAAACACTTTTTGCAATATAGTAAGCCTCTATTGAAAAGCAATTAGGATTATCTTCTAGTGCATAAATACACCCAGAAAATAAAGCTAAGTAGGACAGTTACGACTAGACTTGAATTCAGAAACTATTAGTTTTATGCAAAACTTAATTTGGAGGGTTACATAAGACAGGGGAAAGTCTGCATTTTCATGCCCTATTTATTATCTCTTTTACCTTTGACCACGTCTCACACTTGGAAAAGATTATACCAGAACTAGGCCTGTAGCAGTTTTGTTTTTCTAATTCTGTCCCTTTGGAGGCTCTTGTACACTCCAAGATGGCATTACTTCCCACCTTGGATCCTAAACTGGCCTTTTTTGGATCCTCCTCCCCACCCTTTTACCATTCCCCCTCCAGAGAGTTACTCCCTAGTGTGTTTAGTGACACTTTTATTGGTTGTGATCTGCTCAGAACAGAATTCTACTCCAGTCAGTGCCATCAGCACCTAGATCTACAAGAGACTTTCTTTAAGCAATGTGATCTTTTGTCACGAACCAAATCCATAAAATAAGGAATTTCACACATCTCCACTGCATCTCTGACAGCCAGCAGTGACTCCTTTGCATCTTCAGTAATTGGACAGAAGGCAAAGAATGGTCCTTCCTGCCAGCAAACCATCTATTAGACCAGTGCTACTCAGACTGACGCTCACAAGTCACAAGTGTCTCTTTAATGTGCTTCTTGTGGCTCTTTGCAACACATGCTATTAAAACACTGTGTGATTTAATTAAGTAATCTAAGATATTAACCAATCAGGATGCTTTTACTATGTTATTAACCAATTAATTTATCAACTTGCACTAAGTTATTTACTTATTTGCTATGAGATTCGTGTGTGTGTGTGTGTGTGTGTGAGATCAACACAGGATATATTAAAAACTCTCATGGAGAGATCTGGGTCTTGTGATGCATTGTCAGAAGTACAGCATCAGGCCAAATGCAACCCACATTTGGCTCCTTTAATAATCTTAAAACCAGAAGACAAGTTTCCATGAAGTTTAAAAAACTAATACATCAGTGCAAAGAATTTGTAAATTAAGACATTTCTTTTGCATTTTTCCCAACTTAAAAACTGCAGCACTGTGGTAACCTGAAAGTGACAAGAAATTGATAAGGATTGTAGTAAAATTGTCTAGTCTGTTTTCATTGTCCAAACTGAGAAGCAGAAACTGAACAAACTACTTAAACAGTGAAAAGCAATTTAGATTAAGAATTCCTTCAATTTTAATATACTGAAGTTTTAGTGAAGTTAAATAAATTTAAAATGAAGGGTCACTAGTGAAAATTTATTGGCTGATAAATCTTCCCCGGTGAACAATGTACCTTGCATTTAAGAGTGAGACTATCTGGTGATTACAGCAGAGGACTGAATGAGGATACTTGGGATCGATTCTTGGTTTTGCTAGACTGCTGACCTTGGGTAAACCATAAACTCTATGTCTCAGATTATTCATCTGTAAAATGAGGGTAACAGCTACCTCACATTGTTGGCAGAGTGCTTTCAGTAAAAGTGCTAAAATTACATTTCTACATGATTAGGTGTAGCACTTTTAGGACTAAAAATCAACATGCAATCTACATGGTAGTTCTCTATTGCACATACTGCACTCGTCATCCACACGTGGATTAGAGAGATTTGCCATTGTAATAGAATTACGCATAATTAAATTACCATCCTAAGAAGTCATCTGCAGAACAGACACATATTTCTGTACTGCTGTTGTGTTAAGGTAACTCCTAAAATAGAGAAGGATAAGTCTTCCTGTTCACTTGCCTTGTTTGCTGTATAATATTGACATTTATTTTCAACTATCAAACACTTGCCTTAAATTCCCATTTAACCTAGGTTACTGTTCTTAAATAATTTTTCTCTGTTTAGTTTAATGCAATAAGGTACCAAGATTTAATTCTTAAAAGTTAACAAATTTAATGTGAACAAGCATCACTTGTGACAGGTGAAATTTAATAGTGTACTGTTTGTCTGAAAACTGTTTAAAGTAGAGTTACATAAACATTTGCTTAACCTTTAAAAAAAACTAAACTGTTCCCAGAACCTATTTGGTCTATAAGTAGCTAACTGGCTGGAAGGATCAGGCAGGCAAAGAGCCTCAGAGTTGATGTAGCTAGCTCTGGCCTACTGGATGTTAAAGAATACAAGAGGCTTAAAGGCAGAACCACTATAACAGCTACACCTCCACCCTGAGGGGGAAACCCAGAACACTATGGAAGGAATCAATATAGGCTCAAAATAAATTGCTTATGCATGCGCCAACCCAATTATTTATGGTGGCACCTATAATGTGCTAGGTGCTTTCCAGACATTCAGTAAGGGATGATCCCTGTTCCAAAGAGCTCACGATAAAAGGACAGAAAGAACCCAAACAAGATAACTAAGCTTCACTGCAGGCAGTATGGCAGAAGTGGGTCTTTAAAAGCCACAAGTCTGGAGAGGGTAAGTACCACAGGAAAGTCATACAAAGCGGAGTCAAGTGGAAAGAAGCACAGGATTGTGACAAGAGACAGTGGGAGGACAAGGGAGAAAACCAATAGTTTCAAGGTATATGCATCTTAGTAGTGGAATAAACTAATGTATTTTGTTGGGACCCAATGTACAGAGTGAAAAATTAGGTCAAATCAGCCCAATAGTAGTTAGAGCTGGTTTTGATTAGGAATGGTATTGATAGCAACTGTATTTGTGTGCGGGGAAAATAATTCTGTTTAGAGAAGCCTTAATTTTCTGAATTAACTACACATGTTGTCTTTCCTCCCCTCTGGCAATAAAAAGCTGTACTCCTTGAAAAGACATGCATGTCTCACACTTGTATACTGGGTTCTTGTCCCACGTGCCTTTGGAGTCATTCTGCCTCCTGCATTATTAAAAAGACATTTTACTTACTTCAGCAACTCTAGGGTTTTGTGATCCAGGACTAGTCTGGGGTTTCCGGTCAGGTCCAGTTCCTGTAGTTTTGGAGGCAGGTTTTCAGGTAATGTGATTTCACTCAGTTCATTGCAGCTCAGGTCCACACACTGCAGAAAGAAGTGGGAAAAGAGAGGGAGAGAACTTGGAGAGGGACTTGTAACTTTCTGGCTAAATTAAAAGTAAACATGCCTTATACATGACAATGATTAAATCCAAACTCTGCATCATCTATTTACATAAAGCTCTTTCTTACTAAACGCAGTAGGAAAATTCTTCTGTAATCTTCGAAGATATCACAGGACACCTGAAAATATGTTTGCGCCTCTCCCATTTCTTACTAGTCTTAATGTCTGTATCAACACAGGTGGATTGATTTAAATTAGCAATCAGGAAACCATAATTTAAATACCTTTTAAGTTTGTTTTGCATTTGTACTTTATTTATTTTCATAAAGAGAAGTTGATTCTCACTGGTTTGTAACCATTAAAATTTGTTGATTTTAAATTAAAGTATACCCTTTCCACTAAAAATGGTACTTTTTGCTGAATAGGATACACTATATCCATACACATTTAAGCAATTACATAGCCTAACAAGTTTCTTAATTTTTGTGTGTTTGTTAGAAAATGATGAATGATGCATTTCCTCTTTACTAAATTACTGTTTTATTTACTCGAGACTTGTGTTGAGCTCTACTTGAATGGAAACTGGAATTAAATTAAAATGCACAAAAACTGCATTTAAAAATTTGTATTAGTCAAATAAAACTACTTTAAGCATGCTGAATACATATGAAAAAAATTAAAATTTGTTTTGCATTTGAAACTAAGCAACATACAACAAAGGAAGTATTATCTGTATTAATTAACTGACGTGATAGTTTCTGATCACCATACCCTTCAAGATTTTAGAGCTAGCAGATCTTTTTCTCTCACACCTACTTTTCTTTTAGATTGGAAGAGGAAAACAAGTTTTCCTGCCTCCCAGTTGGTTTCTCAACTTTAAATGAACTAGATACTGAACTGAACTAGTTGAAAACTGAAATGAAAGAGATACTCTCTCCGTACCTGCAGAAGAGACAACTGCTGTCAAAAGCTGGTTTAGCCCTTAAACAAACTCTGGTTCTAGGGGCTGAGCCAGTGACTTCTACTAGTTCAGTGGTTTGACTTTCTTTAAACTTCAGCAGCAAACATACTCTTTGTAATAATTTTTTTAAATTTAATATAAGCAATCAAGATTATAGTTTTTGGTTTCATGTAGGTTGTCAAAATTCAAAATAGGTTTATTTTAAAACAGAAAGATGGATTTAATTTAAATACAAAAATCCAATGTGGTTTTGTTTCTAATTTTTTTTTAAAATCCACCCTGTGTTAAGGGTCTGATCTGCTGTTCATACATAAATGCTAGTATCCTAGCCATGCTTACTGTATACATCAGGGGTAGGCAACCTATGGCACGAGTGCCGAAGGTAGCACGCGAGCTGATTTTCGGTGGCACTCACACTACCCAGGTTCTGGCCACCAGTTGGGGGGGGGGGGGGGGGCTCTGTGTTTTAATTTAATTTTACATGAAGCTTCTTAAACATTTTAAAACCTTATTTACTTTACATACAACAATAGTTTAGTTATATAGTAGAGACTTATAGAAAGAGACCTTCTAAAAACGTTAAAATGTATTACCGGCATGTGAAACCTTAAATTAGAGTGAATAAATGAAGACTCGGCACACCACTTCTGAAAGGTTGCCGACCCCGGTATACATCATATATTATGCTATTTTTAAAAAGATAGCATTTGTTTAAAATTAAATGCAGAGAAAAACTAATGACTCATGAAAAGAGGATGACTTCAAAACAACTGTTTGTCAATTAGCAGATAAAAGTAGGGTTACGATTTTCTATTTGCAGAAAACCGAATACCCTTGCCCTGCCTCTTTCCTGAGTGCCACCCCTCCCCCACATCTCTTGCTCTCCCCCACCCTCACGCACTCACTTTCACCAGGCTGGGGTGAGAACTCTGGCTGGGGGTGCGGGCTCTGAGGTGAGGCTAGACATGTGGGATTTGGGGTGCAGGAGGGGGCTCAGGGTTGGGGCACGGGGTGGGGGTTCAGTAGGGGGTGCTGGCTCTGGGAGGGAGCTCAGGGCAAGGGTGCAGGCTCTGGGTGGCACTTACCTCAGGCTGCTCCCGGAAGCAGGAACATCTCCCTCTGGCTCCTAGGCAGAGGCACGGCCAGGCAGCTCCATGCACTGTCCTCACCCTAAGCGCCAGCTCCAAAGCTCCCACTGGCCAGGAACCGCAGCCAATGGGAGCTGCGAAGGCAGTACCTGCAGGCAGGAGCAGCTTGCGGAGCTGCCTGGCCATGCCTCCGCCGAGGAGCCAGAGGGAGATGCTGGCAGTTTCCTGGGAGCCACACAGAGCTGGGCAGGCACCCTGCTGTGGGCAGCCAACCAGACCTAACTGCCCAGTCAGCAGTGCTGACTGGAGCCACCAGGGTCCCTTTTCCACCAGGCGTTCCGGTCGAAAACCGGACACCTGGAAACCCTAGATAAAGGAAATAATAGATGCAACAGATCTGAACTTCAGTGGGGCACAAAAAAAATCTTACTTAGAGGAGTCAATTCAAACTGGCTTGGATATGAGCACTGACAAGGATTGAAAATTGGCTGGAAGATATTAAAATGAAGTGTTATAAATGGCAAAGTATTGTGTTGGGAGGAGGGGAATCAATATTAAACCTAGTTTTAATTAACATTGTTAAATATCTTGAAGACAAATATTAAATTTGTAGCTAGTTCTATATTGGGAAGCGGGGGCACCAATAAACACAGGGAGGGAAAAAACCCAAGAGAACAAAAATCAAGCAAATTTGCTCAGGAAAAATAAAAGTCAATACATTTCTGAAAAATAACGCACAATGGGAGGGAAATGTTTGGAATCCAGGAAGTAGACAGCAAATTATACAGGCCAGTACAATATTTGGGCAAACCCCTGAATGCAGTTTGAGCAGAATACCCAGAAGCTTATCAACATGGATCCAGGAGGAACAGCATGGTCTTTGTGAGAAAGCACTGTAATATTTGTACCCTATTCTAGGAACCTGCATTGAGGTGTGTGGCAAAACGGAGCAACAAGAATGGTTAGTGGTCTGAAGGGGCTGACTTAAGAAATGATAAAAAACTAAATGCACATCTTTTAGCTAAAAGATGACTAAGAGGCAACATATAACTTCCATTTTCACTGAGTAAAAGCAAGAGGAGCAAGATGGATAAAAATTATGAAAAGGAAAATTTAGGTTGAGTACCAGGCTAACTTTACTGAAAGTACACCTCATCTGTCAAATAATCTCCAAGGATAGCAGTGATAGTTCATGTCTGATCTAAAACACGCACAGTAGACAAGACGTTTGAGACTATACTGTAATGCCAATCTTGTACTGAAAAGGGATCAGATGGCCTAAAAAGTTCCCCCTCCCCTCTCCTTTCTTTAATTCTAGGATTTCACTTAAATTGAATTCCTATTAAAAGTAATACTTCTAAAACCTGAAACCAGAGACTGCCTGATATGGAGATCTTAAAATCCAATGCCCAAATTCCAACTCTGCTGACATTATTTAAGCATAGGCGGATCGAACCAGAATTTGGATCCTTCAGATGAACAAAAATGGTGGAAATCTCAACACAACAGCTAATGTATTGAGATTTTTGTTTTTCCCCTCCCTACTATAGTTGGGGTCCTTCTGATTCATTGTAGTTTACTTTTCAGGAATTGATCCCTAGCAGGGCGGTCAATTAATTGCAGTTAACTCACACGATTAACTTAAAAAAATTAATCACGATTAATTGCAGTTTTAATTGCACTGTTAAACAGAATCCCAATTGAAATTTATTAAATATTTTTGGATGTTTTTCTACATTTTCAAATATATTGACTTCAATTACAACACAGAATACAAAGTGTACAGTGCTCACTTTATATTATTTTTATTACAAATATTAGCACTGCAAAAATGATAAACAAAAGATATAGTATTTTTCAATTCACCTCGTACAAGTTCTGTAGTGCAATCTCTATTGTGAACGTGCAACTTACAAAAGTAGATTTTTTGTTACATAACAGTACTCAAAACCAAAACAGTGTAAAACTTGAGAGCCTACAAGTCCACTCAGTCCTACTTCTTGCGCAGCCAATCATAAAGACAAATAAGTTTGTTTACATTTATGGGAGATAATGCTCACCACTTCTTAATTACAATGTCACCTGAAAGCAAGAACAGGCGTTCGCATGGCACTGTCGTAGCTGGTGTCGCAAGATATTTATGTGCCAGATGCACTAAAGATTCATGTGTTCCTTCTTGTATCAGTGACCACACCAGAGGACATGCTTCCATGCTGATGACGCTCATTAAAAAAATAATGCATTAATTAAATTTGTGACTGATCTCCTTGGGAGAGAATTGTATGTCTTCTGTTTTACCCACAT
Source organism: Mauremys reevesii (assembly GCF_016161935.1). Lineage (NCBI taxonomy): Eukaryota > Metazoa > Chordata > Testudines > Geoemydidae > Mauremys > Mauremys reevesii. The sequence goes on along the minus strand of NC_052624.1, from coordinate 167,758,714 downwards.
TCTGCCAGATATTTCATATTATGGCAGTCTTGGTTGATGACCCAGAACATGTTGTTTGTTTTAAGATCACTTTCACTGCAGATCTGACAAAACGCAAAGAAGGTAACAATGAGATTTTTAAGGATAGATACAGCACTTGACCCAAAGTTAATGAATCAGAAAAATCTGAGAGGGACAAGGTGTGGAACATGCTTTCAGATGTCTTAAAAGAGCAAAACTCTAATGTGGAAACTACAGAACCCGAACCACTAAAAAAGAAAATCAATCTTCTGTTGGTGCCATCTGACTCAGATGATGAAAATGAACATGCATTGGTTTGCACTGTTTTGAATCGTTATCAAGCAGAACCCATCATCAGCATGGATGCATGTCCTCTGGAATGGTAGTTGAAGCATGAAGGGACATATGAATCTTTAGCACCTCTGGCACATAAATATCTTCTGATGTCGGCTATGACAGTGCCATGCAAATGCCTGTTCTCACTTTCAGGTGACTTTGTAAACAAGAAGCAGCAGCATTATCTCCTGGAAATGTAAACAAACTTGTTTGTCTGAGCGACTGGCTGAACAAGAAGTAGGACTGAGTGGACTTGCAGGCTCTAAAATTTTACATTGTTTTATTTCTGAATGTAGTGTTTTTTGTACATAATTCCACATTTGTAAGTTCAACTTTCATGATAAAGAGACTGCACTAAGGTACCTGTAATGGGGGAATTGAAAAATACTATTTCTTTTGTTTTTTTACAGTGCAAATATTTGTAATATAAAATAAATATAAAGTGAGCACTGTACATTTATTTTTTCTGTTGTAATTGAAATGAATATATTTGAAAATGTAGAAAACACCCACAAATATTTAAATAAATGGTATTCTATTATTGTTTAAAAGCGGGATTAATTTTTTTAATCACCTGACAGACCTAAACCCTACTTATTACCACTCTGGCTTTTCAAGACCATGTCAACACACTTCCCTTTTATTCCATGCTCCTTTCAAGATTTAATGGAAAACAAAAACAAAACTATGAAGTCACAGGACTGTCTGAAGGTTATGACATAACTTTGATTTAAGCTGGTTGTAGTGCTCTGACACTCCTAGCACCTATAAACACAGCAATGCCTTGTTGCAACAACTCTAATCCTTTGGCACCAACAGGCATAACTTTTCTTGCCATGCTAGGATGATTTTAAAAATTCTCTGCAGCCTTATCCCAAAGGATAACAAGGAGTTCAGTTAAATCTAGCTCTCACTCTACTCCATATACACACAGGAAAGAACAAGTTTATAATTCCAATCATATCACAGATTTGGATTCCCTGATGTATCATTTTAATGCAAGAAATATCAACCCAGCTTGTACAGCACCAAGATTACTCAAATATATATAGATTTCCACTCGATCAGGCAGAAATCTCCCTCCCCTCCAAAATTAGTTTAGGCAAAGTGGGGGGCAAAGAAGGATGAATCTTAAATATATTTGTTCCAAAGTATGAGAGATGAGTGTTCAGAGCACAAGTCATCCACGAACCTGGTAGTTCTGAGACTGCTCCTGCAGTTACTCAGCAGTTACTGACAGCGCTATTACTAGGAGTCTCGTCTTGTCTGCAGCTCACGTGCACATTACAGTATCCCTAATTGTGGCTAAAGATGACTTTTTAGTGTGGGAGAGCTATTATAACTCAGAGAACAGCTATCAAAAGTTAAGATTCTCTTCTTCAAAAAGGTACTACTTGTAACAGATCTTCACTGATACTCTGGAATATCTCTATAAAGACCAAGAGAGTGAGACAAGGAGGAAACTTCACAATTGTCAAGTGTTCCAACAGCAACCATATAATAAATGATTCAACCAAAACAGTTATTTCTGGAAAGACACCCTGTAATTACAGCAGAAGAGTTAGATACTCTCAACCTAGAATATATACTGTGAACCCAGCAGGGTAAACCTGGACCCAGTCAAAAGGGTGAGTCAGTACAGCTGAACTTTGCTTAAATATGCGAGAACATATATCCCAGTTGGTTTGTCCCAGACAGCAGAACTATGTTGCTAGGAAATTACTCCTTTGTTTGTAAAAATTGTTTTCCAAGCTTACAAAATTCAAGGCAGGTAGGAAAAAAATAAATTCTGCTCAGATATAAATTTTCTAAAGCATAAAATAACACATGGAAATTCCCATCAGTTACATACAGGCAACACAGACCCTAAAGTTGGGGATCATCATGTCTCGTGTTGCTGGAGACATCATTCAGCACCCATTCTCTATCTCAGAGATGGGCAAACTACTGCCACATCTGGCCCGTGGGACCCTCCTGCCCGGCCCCTGAGCTTCTGCCCCAGGCAGTTCGCCCCCGGCCCCTCGCCTGCTGTTCCCCCTCCCCTGCAGCCTCAGTTCGCTCCGCCGGCAGCGCAATGCTCTGGGCGGCAGGACTGCGAATTCCTGGGGCACCGCAGCTGCAGAGCCCATCCTGACCCAGAGATCTGTGCTGCGCGGTGGCGCGGCTGCTCCAGGCAGTGCGGTAAGTAAGGGGGTGGGGGTGGATAGAGGGCAGGGGAGTTCGGGGTAGTGGTCAGGGGGCGGGGGTGTGGATAGGGACCAGGGTGGTCAGAAGGCGGGGAACAGGGGGGTTGAATGGGGGCTGGGGTCCCAGGGGCAGTCAAGAATGAGAGGGGGGTTAGATGGCAGTGGACAATCAGGGGCAGGGGACCCGGGAGTGGTCAGGGGAGAGGGAGAAGGGAGGTTGGATGGTGTAGGGGTTCCGAGGGGGAGGAGGAGGGGAGTCAGGAATGACAGGAAGGGTTGGAGGGGGCAGTCAGAGGCTGGGGTTCCAGGGACGGTCAGGGGACAGGGAGGAGGGGGTGGATGGGGCAGGGGTCCCGGGGGGGGGCCCATCAGGGAGTGAGAAGCAAAAGGAGTCAGATGGGGGCGGGGCCGGGCCATGCCTGGCTGTTTGGGGAGGCACAGCCTCTGCTAACTGGCCTTCCATACAATTTTGGAAACCTGATGAGGCCCTCCTGCCAAAAAATTTGCTCCATCTACCTGTAGGACTACTATTCCCATAATTTAAAGGAGAAAAAATTAGCAAAAGTTGAAAACTCATTTTGTTTGGGTGGTTTTATGAAGTGCACTGTACTCAGTCTCTGCTAAATCAAGGTACATACTTTCCTGTGTCCTGCTAGATAATGCTCTCCATCAGCTAAGTGACACCCTGCTGAGGGCTGATCTGCACACAAAACGTGCACTGTCAGAGTAAGAGTTTAAGGCTAGATCATTTAGTCTTACCATGTGTATATCACAGGCCATCAACACGGCCCAGCTCCTGTGCACTAAACCCAGCAACCAATTCAACTAAAGGTGTGATTCAAATTGATTTAATTCAATCAATGCAAAATTGTGTGACAACTTCCCTAAAATGATTTGCTTAAAAAAAAATTGATAAACTAAGTTTAAATCAATTTACAATTGTCCACACAGCCCTTTAAATCAAATTGTGCGTCAGGGACCTGTTTTTTGCCATCCTTGTGAAAATTCATTCAATTGTGGCCAATTTATAAGCCTCTGGAAAAATAGTTCACACATACTCAGAGAATTCTGATTTTAGCTTCTAAAATCTCCAGAGATTCCATCCTAACTAAGCGTGCCCCATCCCATGCTCAAAGCTCCTGTTGCTGACCCAAAAGAACATGCACCATCCCTACAAAGCAACTGAGAATGCTCCCTCCAGCCCAAGGCTACAAGGCCAAAGCCAGACTTTTCCTATAATGGCTACTCGGGGCCAGGCCCTGGAACAGGGAGCCTGTCTCTGCTGGGCTCTCAATGCCCCCGTTGAATATTTTTAATTCATAAGTCCAGAAGTTGAAGCATAAGTGAAAATTGTTTCCATTATCTACATTACCTTTCCTCTGCAATTTGGGGTACGTCCATACTACCCGCCCAGGTCGGCGGGTAGCGATCGACTTCTCGGAGTTCGATATATTGTGTCTCATCTAGACGCGATATATCGAACTCCGAACGCGCTCCCGTCGACTCTGGAACTCCACCACCGTGAACGGCGGTGGCAGAGTCGACGGGGGAGCCGCGGACTTCGATCCCACGCCGTGAGGACGGGTAAGTACTTCGAACTAAGGTACTTCGAGTTCAGCTACGCTATAAGTTCGAAACCCCCCCCCCCCAGTGTAGACCAGGCCTTGTACATCACAAAGCACAAAAACCCACGTGTTTCATGATATTTGAAATTCAAGATCTAACCATCCCAAGATGATGAAGGATTAAACATGAAAACTGACAATTACTTTTACCTCGGGCCATTCATAGTTATGTGATATATTTGAAAGTTATTTTAATGCCACCACCATTATTTCATTCTTATAGCTTAAACAATTACTGCTATAACATGGTATACACATGCACACTATTCATCATACTATATGGATGCTCACACTGTGCCTCTCATACAATGAGACTTTATATAAAGATTTAGGAACTAGATGAAACAAAACAAGCCCTCAGACAAGTTAGAAACTTTAGGCCTTGTCTACACTGCTACTTTACAGTGCTGAAACTTCCTTGCTCAGGAGGGTGAAAAAACACGCCCCCCTGAGCAATGCAAGTTTCTGGGCTGTAAAGTGGCAATGTAGACAGTGCACCAGTGCTGGGAGAGCTCCCCTCGTGGGGTGCCGCGACTACATATCCACGTTAAAGTGCTTTAACGCTGGCAGTGAAGACATACCCTTAGTTAGGTACTTTTCAAAGGCACTGAATTATTGAGAGCCCTGAAGACTGAATTTCCTATATAGCCATGGAACAGATAAAGCAATCAGCAGCAGTTCAAGCTCCAAACAGATAGTTCCTCCCCATGAGAATTGAGGTTCCTCTTTTAAGGTCCACAAAATTTGTTATGGGCACTTTGGCCTCCAAACTTGCCAAGTCTAGAGCATCTCTGTTCAGAGTGCTAGCTAGGTTGGTAGTTATGTGAACACCCATTTATTGGGAACTGGACTGAGACCAAGTTCTTTATACCTGGGTAAAACAGGCTAAGTACCAACTGGGTATTTTCTGTACATTAAGGAAAAAGCCCCAGAGCAGTATTTCCTCCTATAGAATCATAGGATATCTGGGTTTGAAGGGACCTCAGGAGGTCATCTAGTCCAACTCCCTGCTCAAAGCAGGACCAATCCCCAACTAAATCATCCCAGCCAGGGCTTTGTCAAGCCTGACCTTAAAAACCTCTAAGGAAGGAGATTCCATCAGCTCCCTAGGTAACCCATTCCAGTGCTTCACCACTCTCTGAGTGAAAATGTTTTTCCTAATATCCAACCTAAACCTCCCCCACTGCAACTTGAGACCATTACTCCTTGTTCTGTCATCTGCTACCACTGAGAACAGTCTAGATCCACCCTCTTTGGAACCTCTTCAGGTAGTTAAAAGCAGCTCTCAAATCCCCCCTCATTCTCCTCTTCTGCAGACTAAACAATCCCAGTTCCCTCAGCCTCTCCTCATAAGTCATGTGCTCCAGCCCCCTAATCATTTTTGTTGCCCTCTTTCCAATTTTTCCACATCCTTCTTGTAGTGTGGGGCCCAAAACTGGGGACACTACTCCAGATGAGGCCTCACCAATGTCAAATAGAGGGGAATGATCACGTCCCTCGATCTGTTGGCAATGCCCCTACTTATACAGCCCAAAATGCCATTAGCCTTCTTGGCAACAAGGGCACACTGTTGACTCATATCCAGCTTCTTGTCCACTGTAACCCGTAAGTCTTTTTCTGCAGAACTGCTTCCTAGCCATTCAGTCCCTAGTCTGTAACAGTGCATGGGATTCTTCCATCCTAAGTGCAGGACTCTGCCCTTGTCCTTGTTGAACCTCATCAGGTTTCTTTTGGCCCAACCCTCTAATGTGTCTAGGTCCCTCTGTATCCTATCCCTACCCTCCAGCATATCTACCACTCCTCCCAGTTGAGTGTCATCTGCAAACTTGCTAGGAGTGCAGTCCACACCATCCTCCAGATCATTAATGAAGATATTGAACAAAACCGGCCCCAGGACCGACCATTGGAGCACTCCACTTGAAACTGGCTGCCAGCTAGACATGGAGCTGTTGATCACTACCCGTTGAGCCCGATGATCTAGCCAGCTTTCTATCCACCTTATAGTCCATTCATCCAGCCCATACTTCTTTAACTTGCTGGCAAGAATACTGTGGGAGACCGTATCAAAAGCTTTGCTAAAGTCAAGGAACAACACATCCACTGCTTTCCCCTCATCCCCAGACCCAGTTATCTTCTCATAGAAGGCAATTAGGTTAGTCAGGCATGACTTATCTTTTGTTGTATATTCTAATAAAGCATTTCTGAAACCGAGAGGACAATTTTCATATAAGAATGGATGTCTTGTCTATTTTAATATGAGGCCTAAGCAACTCCTGAAAAAATGAAAAACAAATCCTTTCCCTCTTTTCTTGCTAACCTGTTTTCTCATAGGATGCTACAAAAGAATAGCTGCATTTTGAAGACTGACTATTCCATAGGGCTTTCTGCTTTTGCTGAGCGGAAACGCAAGAAAAGCTGTTTGCTTCCCATCAGCATGTTTACATTATTCTTTTTTTTAAAAGCACAAAAGTGTATAGTTTTTGTCAAAAATGTTTCCCATGGAAAGTCTGCCCCGCTCCATCCCAACCCTTCCTTTAATTAAAAGATCAATTTTAAACAGTGTTCAATTTCCTCTGGCTATTGTTCCAAAGAGGGAGGAGTATCCCGAATCCACAACTTTGTTTTACATATCCTGGCTAAAACCAGCCTAAGCAGCTCATCCTTAGATGTGCTCATTCTCAAGCAGCAGCTTAGTAACTACGTTTCGAGTGACCAGATTTACTGAAAAATACAGATTGTTCTCAGAACTATGAGAACAAGCCAAAAAAACAAACAAAAAAACCAAAAACACTGTTGTAGTATAGTAAGCATTTTGGTCCAACAACAGTAACCTGCTCTCAATCTTGTTTACGTCTCAAGATAAATACAGTTAACCTGCTCTGTGTTATGATGGCATTTGTGTATTATATAGGGCTGTCAAACGATTAAAAAAATGAATCACGATTGCTGTTTTAATCGCACTGTTAATAGAATACCATTTATTTAAACATTTTTTGATATTTTCTACATTCCCAAATATATTGATTTCAATTACAACACAGAATACAAAGTGTGCGGTGCTCATTTTATATTATTTTTATTACAAATATTTGCACTGTAACAAACAAAAGAAATTGTATTTTTCAATTCACCTAAGTTCTGTAGTGCAATCTCTATTGTGAAAATGCAACTTATATGTAGATTTTTGTTTTTTAATACACAACACTGCACTCAAATATAAAACAATTTAAAACTTATTTACCTTGCAATGCTGGCTATAAGAGTGCCATGTGAATGCCTGTTCTCACTTTCAGGTGACATTACAAAAAAGAAGCAGGCAGCATTTTCTCCCGTAAATGTAAACAAACTTGTATGTCTTAGTGATTGGCTGAACAAGAAGTAGGACCGAGTGGACTTGTAGGCTCTAAAGTTTTACATTGTTTTATTTGAGTGAATTATGTAACAAAAAAAATTCTACATTTGTATGTTGCACTTTCACGATAAAGAGCTGTCTCTACAGTACTTGTATGAGGTGAACTGAAAAATACTCTATTTTTACAGTACAAATATTTGCAATCAAAACAATATAAAGTGAGCACTGTACATTTTGTATTGTGTTGTAATTGAAATCAATATATTTGAAAATGTAGAAAAATATTTATAATAAATTTCAACTGGCATTCTATTATTAACTAACAGTGCAATTAAAACTGGGATTAATCGTGATTTTTTTAAATCGAATTAATTTGTTTTGAGTTAATCGCTTGAGTTAACTGCGATTGAGAGCCCTAATATTATACCTTAAATATTTTCTACTTGGATAATTAGCACATGACCTGTTAGAGTTCTGTGTTATGGCCTGGAAAAGAGACAAAATTTTAGTTTACAAGAGGCAAGCAATAGTTTCCTGAACACGTTCAATTGTTGCATTCCTCCAAAGATAGAATCTCTTAAGGAAAACTCAGGTTTGTATTACTTATTTTTAAGCAAAACACAAAAATTTTAAAAAGCTGTGTGTTCTTGAGCTGTAATTTTCAAAATATTACCGAGACTGATGATTGCAAAATAATTTGCCAGATCTTTCCTCTTCTGGAATACTATCACTACCCTTTAAGTCTTGCCTGCTCTATTGCTTTTAAAGGTATTTTTAAACCAGTTAGTTATACGGCTGGCTCTAAATATTATTCATTTCCATACATGGTTAGCTGTCATGGTTACAAGTACTGACTCATGACATATACAACCTGGTTACAGGAAGACAATTAATACTTATTTTGTAGAGAAGACAGGACCTGCTAAAAGTGCCTAGTTAGCAGGTCCTTCCTTCCTTGCCCTGTGGAGCAGACCATTCCAAAGTGAATTCCTCATGTCCTCTGGCATGGTGTCCCCCATGACAGTAAAGTTGCCCAGATTTCAACAGAAGGTAAAACTCTGTAGGAGTTAGGCAGCATGATGGATTTGGGATTCACATATACGACTAGTACATGTGTGCTGTGACAAACTTAAGGACACAACATAGCCTGGTTACAAACACACTGTACTACGATGAGGGTCTCATTCTTGAGGCATTTTATTCACACTATTTCTAGCACCCAGAATCCTTTCAAAACGTGTGTGTGTGTGTGTGTGTGTGTGTGTGTGTGTGTGTGTGTGGTGTTTTTTTTAAAACGCATCCATTCCATACCTTTATTTCAACAAGTTGCATGACTTCTGGGAAGACTTCAATGCAGTTGGAGTGAGCAATCACAGTATGCATACGTCTACAGTTCATAATGGTTGTTGGAATGGCTTTCAATTTGTTCCCACTAATATCAATTTCTTCCAATTCCTCAAGCTTGGCCATTTTACTATGAAAAGAAAGAAGGGAGATTAAGGAATTTTTTTTTATATGTACTGTTATTTTTAAATTTTAAGCTTAGCAGTTTTTTTTTTTTTAAATTGTAGGCCCATACTGTTGTAAGAGATCAGTGTTTGCCATCTCTCCTATCATGTCACGTCAGCAAGGTCACATCATAAGATCTCATTTGTTCTATTTTGTATTGTTAATTTCTTAATTTAAAAATTCCTGGTGTTTATTTCTATTTTTTGTTCATATTTTCCTCTTTTAGTATTAGTTTTTTCTTTTCCTACTCTATGCTCTTTCCTTACCTTTCCCCTGGCATCCTGCTTGCATTCCCTCTCGCAGAATGCTTGGTAAGTTCCCCTCATTCTGTTGCTCTCTGTAGAGCAACATGTATTCTCACTTCCCCTCCTACTTGTTACTCCCTGAAAGTAGTGTGCAAGGGAGTGGCGGCATGTATTGCCTTCGTACCAATAGGAGGAAGGAAAGAATTTGAAGGAAGGGGAGAGATGGGGCATCAGTGTCAGTAGCCTGGCTGTGCAAAATGTCATATCATGACAGATGTAATATACCTTCTTGAATCTGGTGGCATCCCCAGCCTTACACTTGGCTTGTCCACACTTAAGAGAGATTCTGGATCAAAGTAGGGTGTGAATTTAAGCACAATAGATAATCCAGACTAGCTCTCCGTGCAGACACTAATTCCACAATCAGAGTGTCTTTTTCTGTTTTAGTTTAATCCAATTCAAAAATGCATTACTCTAATCTGGAAAAAGGCACTCTTATTCCAAAATAAGCATCCACGTGATGTGCTATTCTGGAATAACTATTGTGGTCAATTTTGCCATGTAGATAAGGCCTCAGTATGTGTGTGTAAAGTGATCAAGTTATGCTAACTATGTGGGAAACAGCTTCCAGATTTCCATAACGTGGCTGCGACAGGAGAGTGCATTGACTTTCCTTAGTTGAGACTAGCACACAATCTCTAGAGATAAATGCACACATTAACATACAAAGTGCATTCCATTCCTGTGTACAACACGAGAGCATGTAGTTACATACATTCAAGTGGCAATGGACAAACCCACCACTGCACAGGCAACACGCACATGCGCTTAAAAAACAAATGCAACACTCCAATTTGTGAACAAAACCTTGCTATGAAAATATGCTCCGCATTTTCCACTTAAGACTGCTTTCTAATAAAGAGACAAGCAGCACTAAGAAGTTACTTACCTCGCAGGAAAGCTCTGTAACCGATTGTAGGCCATATGCAGGATCTTCAGATGTGGATGGCCCGTTAACAAGGGCACACATTTATCTGTGAGGTTGTTATTGGTCAAATAAAGTTCCTGTAAGATGCTGTTGGTCTCTTCAGAAAGGGTGGCCGGAGGAAGTGTTTCTAGTTTGTTGGCAGAGGCGTTCAAGTTTCTCAAGCTGCAAAACAAGATTGTACATGTAGTTAAGAGTTACTGTATTGTTCATCTGTCTTCATTTATAAACACCACCACCACCAGAGATTTACAGAATGTTACATTCAGAAGCAGAAAATTGCTGGAAGTGGGCAGAAGACAGTTTAGTTTTATACATGTAAAGTAAATTTCCATTTAAATCGTTAAATTAAGTAGTGAGAGACTTTGTGCTCTTGGAGGTGGCATAGATAAAAAAGCATTTTCTAGTAGTACTCACTGGACCACAGATGGCATTTCTAATGTACAGTATGAAACACATTATGGAACCTGTATTTACAGCTTGGAAAAGTTGGTTACACAAATATGCAAGGTAAATAGCAAAGATGTACACCTGGCAATAAGGGCTGGGTGTCTTAGGAGTTGAAACTTTTCACTTCTACATCATTGTTTAAAATCTGACAGATACTAATAGCAACAAGAAGTGGTTACTATTATACATTTGTTTGGTGGCCTATGTGTCTAGTTCTTGATGGATAGGTACATCTTATCCCCAGACCAGGCTGCCTCTCCCCTCAGTGCTCATAGCCAAGTAGTTGGCATTCTTAATTATTTCTGCAGTCTTAGATGAGAGGCCAAGGACTGAATAAGCAGGAAAAATGAGTCCTTTTCCCTCCCTCAAAAAAGCTTTTGCAGCCCTGGGATGAGATACAATCGACACTGGTGTGGAGAAGGTTGCACTGCCTGTTTTACACCTATATAGATCTGTAGACAAGGAACTCATTTGTTTAAATAATTTTAGTGCTAGATTGATACATACAGTAGTCTCAAGGGATATCTGGCAAATAGATACAATTTTTATTTGAAAAATATCTTAATGCCACATATATTTTACACGAGAAATGGAAGAACTTTTATCCCACTATTTACTTTACATAGAGACTGCCTTCGGGAGCATACTTTGCTAAAGAATGAGGGTGTTTGTGTGTGCAAATATACAGCATCCAGGCTCTTGAGATCAAACCGCACTGTTCTCATCAACTAATGAAAAACGACAGCTGCAACAGTCGAAGTTATTTTCAAGAAACAGAAGATCAACTATGTTAATTTGGTAGACAAGAAAGCAGGTCAGTACCCATAAAATAAGGGAACAGAACACAAATTAAAAAAATAAAGTATTTGTGTCTGACTGAAGAAGCAATACTGCCTGATTTATTTCATGAGGAAGGTACGAAATATTGATAAATTTTTCTCTAGTCGTCCAACTACACGGGGATTCACACCAAATGTTAAGGTTTATTAATGAATGAAACGGATTTCCAAGAGAATTCACAGCTGCAACCTGTTGAACCTTGTCCACAGAAAACAAGAGAGTTTACACACTATAGAAAAGTCACACACAATGCTGAGGGATTAAAAATTTTCCATTAAAACAAAAAACTCCAGGAGCTCTGAAGAACTGAAACTAGGTTAACTAGTTTACACAGATTCCAGAGGAGTCCACTAACGCAGAAAAACGCAGCTTAAATCAACAGTCTCATTTGTTATTCAGAGGAGCTGTATAATTGATGGAAAAAGATTGCGATTGCAAGGTTTTTTTTTTGTTTTTTTTTTAAAACAAATCCCCCCACCCTCGACTTCATCCTTTAGCAAACAAAAATACACTGTCTGTTCAAAAATGGATCACAAAGCATAAGCATACTGAACTAAACAAATTACTTTACTAAATCACAAGAATGCGCACCTAATGCTAAAATATGAGACGTTACTGTAACAACTTATGTTGGCAACAGCATTCTCTTAGTCTCCTCTTTTCTCCACTATATTTTCTGGTATGATCAAAAATTCTCAAATTAAAGGTGCTATAAGTGATTTAACAACATTTACAAAGCCTAAACATTCCTGCAACCACCATTACTGAACGGTCGGTTTTGAAAATGGTTTAAGGTCTTACCACTGAGCAACCACCTACTTCCTGTGCTGCACTACTACAGTTGCAATCAGTAGAACTACTCAAGCTTGATCCCCTTGGAAGAGAGGTCTGGCAGTACAGCTTTGTCTCAGCCCTCCACCTGGTCCAAAACTGTTCTGGTGACTTTCAGAGCACAATGCCAGGCACACACATTTGCAGGGCCTGCAGCAGAGAGTGGGGTTTCATGGGGATTTGACTTGTGCTGTGGAGAGGAGTAGTGCTTTCTTGGGGACCAAGTTCTGCGGGCATAAGAGGGATAACTGGCTATTTTACTTCATTTCTTGTAATATGCAAGGCTCTAAGTGCCCCTGTAGCAAAGGTCTATATTACTGCATGAATCCAAACACAGTAACTATGCAGAAACCCTAAAGTAGAGAGGTTAAGCTATTTGCACGCAGCAATTCTAAGGCAGTAGAGCTGGTCGAAACTGGAATTTCTGTTCTTTGGAAAATTCTGACATTTTTAAAATTTACACTGCATTTCCCACTGTTTAGGGATTCCACAGACTGGGCTCCTCTATGCCAAGAAGAATGCTGGCACAGTCCCTCCCTAAAGCTCAAGATTGGGATCCTCAAATCTACGCTCATTTGTTCTATCTGCCTTTCCTTTATATAACAGGTTTGGGTGGTTTTTTTGTTTGTTTGGTTTTTTTTTTTTAAACTCAAGTGCACATAGTTACAGTTTCCACGTTTGTGGTTAGGATATCAGATCCTACATTTTTCATTCCCCCTTCCCCCATCTATAACTTAGATCACCACTGCTCATTAACATTCCTCTTTAGAAGCTGTCATTCCAAACTGAGGGTACGTCTACACTGGAAACTTCAAAGTGCTGCTGCAGGAACGCTCCCGTGGCAGCGCTTTGAAGTGTGAGTGTGGTCGCACGCGAGCACTGGCAGACAGCTCTCCCAGCGCTCCTGGTATCCACGAGGGGATTAGCTCTGCCGTGCGAGTGCTCAGAGCCTGTCTACACTAGCGCTTTAAAGTGCTCAGACTTGCTATGCTCAGGGGGGTGATTTTTCACACCCCGAGCAGGCAAGTTAGTGCGCTATAAAATGTAAGTGTAGACAAGCCCTTATACTAGTTTTTGGGACACTGAAGGATTCATAAAAATGCTCTGCCAGCAATTTTCAAACACATACCCATATATATAAGGACAATATTCTCAGAGGGGAGGGTTAATGAATGAATGGTTTGAAATAATGTAAAACAACACTAACTCTAAACTAGTTGTACATAAAATAAGCTGATAAGAGTCCGCAGATAAATTTCCATCACGCTGATTTAACTAACTGGGCCTAGTAAAGGCTATCCTGAGGCTATGGCTACACTAGAGAGCTTGCAGCTGCACCACTGTAAGCTTTCTAGAGTAGCCATCCTCAGCCAATGGGAAAGAGCTTTCCCGTCAACTTAATCAATCCACCCCCAATGAGAGGTAGTAGCTATGTCTGCAGGAGATGCTCTCCCCACCAACATCATGCTGTCCACACTGGCGCTTAGGTCGGTGTAACTTATGTTGCTCGGTAGGGGGGCTTATTTATGCCCCCGAGCGACATAAGCTATTACTAACATAAGTGGCAGTGCAGATATAGCCTGAATTGTTAGAATTCATCCTCAAACCTCCAGCTGGGTTTGGCACTGCCAGCTACCACGTTAGATTTGTTTCATGTTCCATCAATGCCCTCTGGAGCCACAGTGCTGGGAATTTACTTAGATACAAGCACTGACATCTTTCCAGTGCCTGTATTCAAAAACCATTCCATGTGCCTGCAGATATCCCACTCATATCACTATCAGATGGAACCAGAATGTCAAGCATGAAAGCCTAGTCCAAACTTAATTGTTTTTCCTTCAGACTCTGCCCCCCACACACATCCCCCACAAGCACATGAAAAAGGACATCAACATAAGAACTTGATTCCACTACCATCATATATACCAGAATACAATAGCGAGGAAATATGAATTAACAACAGTTACAGAGATAAAAAAGAACTTAGTCACTGGCAGCGACACAGGAATTCTGTAGCTTTGACAAAGTGCAAGGTTTCCTCTGGGGTAATAAACATTCAGCTCTGGCTGGAGCAAGTCACCTTCAGTTTTATAGAGTATTAGGCTGATACCTTAATAAAAAAAGTCACTTATTTTTTTCAACCACACACCTAGGCAAAATATAAAATTTTCCCAGAGAACACACATAATCATGGTAGGGCTTCAATGATTCCGCTGAAATAGATCTCTCAACATGTGTGCAGTTTACATAAAGTGTTAAACTACTTGAAGTAAAAGAGTGATTTCATTTTAAAAATCTACTTCTACAGGAAATGGAAAAAATCTTCAGTTAGGAAAAATAATTAAGAGATTCCAAAATATTTATATTGGTATTTAGCTGTATTGTATTCAAGAAATAAACTGGGGTAAAAGAACCCTCAGATTTGTATAGTACTTCTTTCTCCCCGAAGTATTCTGAAACATTTTATAAACGTCACAATGCAGCTACCAATGGAGCGTAACATGGTAGCTGTTTAGAAATGCACAGCTATATTATGGAATTGTTTAAAATAGCAAGGTAAAAAAGATTGTATCCAGTAAGAAAGACAGGAAATTTAAATTAAAGCAATCCTGTTTAGCTTGCAGACAGTGACATTCAGTCAGGTCATATAGCTGCAAAAAAAAAAATGCACAAAATTAAACGGAAATCAGAAGAATCTAGGCCAATATGTACCCCAAGTATTAAGATCTCAGATGATACAAGTTAGAAAAGGAAACCATTTTAAGTATCTGTAAAAAATGCTCAGTGTATGAACATCTAATACCATCAACAGCACAGAAGTGAAATGGAAACAAGTTCCATAAAAGGGAAAAATCAGGGAAAATAAATACTAAATTGATACTAATCTTGCAAAACCAGACAATTCTGGCATGACTGTTCTAATTGAGAAAGGGGTGGGAAAAGTACATCCCCAATCCCCCTCTGAATCATCCTATCAATGGACCGCCAAAAGTACACTATCCAGATCATCTAATTTCTTCCTTAGCTCTTGCCATCTTACCTACCTCCCCTTCTCCTGTCCCTCATTCTCTTATTCCCTAATCCTCCAGTGAAACTACCTTCCTGTCTCCAGAGTATCTGTTTCAGTTGATCACCTTCAGGTAATGAAATAGGAAGAGAGGGGAAGATGATAAAACTATGTTAAATTATGTGTGCGCAGAAGGTTTGGGTATCAATCATTCCACCTGTTATTCCCCGCTCCCCCTCCTGATACAAGAATTAGGATCATACACAGCACCAGGAAGTAATGGGGAGTGTTAAGGTGTGACTCAGCGGTGCATGAAAGTGGCATATATTAGGTGTTAGCAGTATCTTTTTTTCATCAAATATTTTCCCAGCTACCCAGCCCTGGTGTGGGATCAGCACCCGGATGAAGCTAAAACCAGACATGAAAGATGAACACATTCTGAAGAACTAGCCCACATATATCAATCACCCTCAATAGACACCCTACCCTCAACATCTGTCACAGTATACGGATGTACGACCCTAGACTCACCACTGACGCTACATACTCCAACAGAACAGCTGCCAAACACATCTTTTACACCCAAGTCTGGCCAAGAACCTTTGTCCCACATCCTAACAGATGGAGACTTGGTCAGAGTGATTCATGTATATGTGAATTCACACAGGCTTCTACTCAGAAGTAGAAACATTGGAAAAAAAACCTCTACCTAGTACTAGAGTACTAAGAGCCCACATGTGAAATAACAGTTACTGTGAGTACGACACCCACCATTCTGAATGGTGGAATAAGTCAAACAACATCAGTGAACCTGGTTACAACCCAGTTGTCTCCAAATAGTTAATCACAGTTCTAATCTGTAGCACAGAACAGAGTAGACTTAATACATGACCAAGTGAAAGTCTTGGAGCCAAGTTTGTAAGCAGGTATATGGAACTGAATTGTAACCAAGCTCTGTGACATAGTTGTATTTAAAATGTGACCTTAGTTTAAAAAGGTACTGATCTACCTTGGGGACCACCTCTCTCTCATCCTTGTTGGATGCATTTCTCAGGAACAAATGAACCCAGGGTTGTGAGTTCAATCCTTGAGGGGGCCACTTAGTGATCTGGGGCAAAAAAAGGAATTTCTGTCCTGGTCAGGGGAACTTAGTTTCATAGACAAATCCTCAGGAGCTTATGGTCTAATAGACATAATGGAAGTTTCTCCACAAATCTGATACTGTAATAGTTTAAAAATAGAAAACTAATTTTAATGAAAACTAGTGCATCACATTCCTAAGCTCTATTTGCCAATTGAGAATACAAATTTTGTTTTAATTTTTGTACGAGTTTGAGGAGGATGCCATTAAAGGTTTGATGCAAAACACAGACAGAAGTTGGTAAATATCTTATTGTTTTTCAACATGCATTGAAGCACTGATTTCTGTGTTTTTTTCAACCAGGTGTTGTGGATGCTAAAAACAAACGCTGTGTTAAAATTAAGTAGGCACCTCAGACCCACTAAAACCCAAGGATAGCTGGAGTTCAAGGAAGATGGAGAGGTCTATGAGCTGAAGCACATCTTCTATCATCTTCCCTTGGAGGATATCGAAGTGCTATACAAACAAAATCCATCTCCACGGACTCCTGGATGTAGGTCTCATTTTATAGATGGGGAAATTAAGGGCCTCTGGGGAATAATGATCTGCCCAACATCATATGCTGTAGAAAGACTGTGGCAGAGCTGGAACTTGAAACCAGCTGTCTTAGCACCCACTCCTGTGCTTTAATTACATGGTCATAGGGGTATGCTGCCCTACAAACCAGTTTGAGTGAATTTCAGCCATACAATTCTTTCAGTTCATGTTTTTAAAAACCCATGAAGTAAAAAGGCATTTTCCAGACAAGACCCAAGCTCACACTCTCCAAATTTGAGGCCTAATCTACACTGGCCTTTTTCTCAACAACTGTCTCTGCTGCAGCAGTGGTGTGTGCACTAATAGACCAGCCAAAGTGTCATTTTTACCATTGTCTCTTCTGTATCTTTTCTGAGTAGGGTTAGATGACATGGTAACAGGATAGGTCTACATAAATGATCCAACCAACAGTGGAGCTGCAAAGGTGTTAAGAAAAATTCTAGAGTAGACAAGGCCTGTGTATATCTCCTGCAACAATACTTTACATCACTAGTACATCGCTAAAGGAGAGCTCCTTTACAATGCATTGGGATGTCTAGGTAGTAGAGGGAAGATACAGAACCTTGAGGGGACCTAAAGTTCTTGTAAGCTCACAAGGGAAGAGAGCATTTGGAATCTGTCATATACATTTTACTTTAAAGTCTGAATTTTCTTCTGATTGTTTATTTCAGTCAAATGTTATGGTACTTAATGTTTTTGCAGTTGAGTTTAAGGTGTGGCATATTATGGTACAATCTCCACCTGCAGCTTCTCTATCTTGCCGCAAAATGGCATTAATCTGCATTCTAGACTAACAGATGGTAATTCTAATTCAGAAAAGGATTACTTCCCTACTCCCTGACCCCCCCTTCAGAGATGTGAGTAGCTTTCTGAAACTTCTATTTCTTCTTTTTTTGCTCTCCAGGCTCGACTAAGTATATTTTCTTTAAAAAAAAACAAAACAAAAAAATCCTTGAGTAGAAATGTATATTCCTGTTTGGGGAGGGGGGCGGTATTTATTTATTTTACAAAATGGATCTATTCTTGTGAGCGCTTATGAATATGTTTGCAGGGTCAGGCTTTATGTTCATGCAATGTTATGGTGGAGATTTTAGATGTACAAAAGACAGGAAGTTCAAAGTTGTCATCCTGCATCAGCAGCTATAAATTTGTCCTTTTGCACACAAAATATAGGTAATAGTTTGCTTTACTATACAGGCTGTTAAATTTACTGCAATAAGTTACAGTTGCCCTGGTAGCCATATTGTTATGTTTCTCAACTTGTTAATGTGTGTTTGAGGGCTGCAAAATTTCAGCCATAATATCAAACAACTACATTGGAATAAACTGAGCAAACCTGACACGTACATAGTGCTGAATATGGACAGCAAACTTTTAAAATCAAAACTCCATTTCAGCTCCCAGCACAAGCATATTTGAAAGATTCCTTAAAACCACGAAGAAGGAAGTTCTATGCTTGGGCAACTTGAACAGAAGAAACCTTTCCTAATGAAAATTAACCTTTTGGCATTACAAGTTTTAGTCTAAAGGACAGTTTTCCCACAGCAAATTACTGAAGTTTAGAATTTATATGCAAACTGCATCTCCAACCAAACCTGTAGCATTATAACCCTCACACAACGAGCCCTTGAAAATGAAGACATAACACTGCCTTCATAAAAGATTTACAGCATAAAATAAGGGCATCCCTCTGACTGACTCATTACCAATCTTTTGGTGATGAGTCTTGTCTAAATAATGACAGTGAGATTAACAGTGCGGTTTCCCACCCAAGGAGAGCCAGTAGCTGTGCATTCTATTGTCATAGTTTAGAAAATGAACTAAAGAGTCTTGCATGTCAAATTACATGCAGCATTGATATCACCAGTAAGCCTATGACCATTGTTGAATCATGAAGGTACGAGAAATATAAAAAGCTAAGCAGGTTGTCCCATCGAAGGCCTCTAAATCTGCCTCACTCAGATGCTACAAATATGTTTTAAAAATACTTCTTCGTGCCTCTATACCATACACAAATTAAAGTAGATTTTGAAGTCTGTGTCTTCAGATTCATAAACACAATTACAAAGACTCCAAGGCATGTAAAGCTGCAGCACAGAAATAAAGGCGGGGGGAGAGGAAATCAAATCAAGTGATGTCACCAAATAAATTAGTGACAAACACTCAAAGGTATGAAAATTTCAGAAGCAGGAACAGAAGAAACCACTGTCAGTTATTTTTACAATCTTATGTGACAGGTTTTATTTTGTTTGAAAGGAATTAATACATTTTGCTTTTGATTCACATAGAAGCTTCCACACTCTGGGTTAAAATTTATTTAGAAATTGCTGCTAACATATCTGGGAATGTATAGCAAAAAATGGCACACGTTACTTTGTAGGTAGAGGTACTGTGGGAGCTTAGTGACAAAAAAAGCATATGAGAGCAGAAAACCAGAATTAAAAAATTACTTATGTTTTAGCAGGTTAGACAGGACATCTGTTCTTAGCACAGAAGGCCCACAGCTTTCAATTTAAGAGACCCTCAGATTACCCTTTCAACTAAGAAATAAAATGAAACAGGTTTGTCATGTAAAAAATATTTTTTTTTATTTACCTGTCTGCTTTCAGAAGAAGATTCGATGGGAGCTCAAGGAGCTGGTTGTGTTGCACATCCAGGACTTCTAGTTGCGTTCGTTCAAACCTCTCTGGTAGTCTTCCTAATTGGTTATGTCCTGCCAGCAGCTTACGCAAACTGCTACTGCAAAACAACCTTAAAAAAATAAAATGTCAAAAATTAATAAATCTAAATTAGATAAGGACACACTGAGAACTACTACTTTATAGGGGACCCAATTCTTGTTTCAAAAACTGGCTCATAAACAACTGATTAGCAGAAGAGTGGATTTAATAATCCACAAGAGTCTTCCCACACCTCACCAACCTCTCAGAAAATGGATGAATGTTGAGAGATTTGGGGGAGGAGAAGGGACAAGGAATCAAATCACTCCACAGGCTATTCCTAGACAGTGTGTCACTGGTGAAGTGGGTAATTACAGCAGTGACTTCAGAAAGCTGAACCTGTGGGATCTCTCCAGATAATGAAGGATTAAAAAAAGTGAGAGAACACCAACCACCCTGGAAAAGTAGTAGTAGCAGCACTATACTCATCATGTGCTGACTCATAATCCACTGTACTTCCCCTCCTACCTCCATTTTTCTTTTTGTTAATACCAGACTAACATAAAGCCTCCTTTCCAGTTCTATAGGGAATGAAATTTATCTAATCCGCTTTTCTATCTTGAGCTTTACAAGCTGCGGATGGCCCAAAGTTCCCCTCACTGCCTTTTTTTTTGGGGGGGGGGGGGGAGCGAGGATAAAAGGTTTGTTTTGGTAAACTACAAGTCAAAACCACTAATTGTTCCTACAAAAATTGTTAAAGGAATTTAGATATTGGGCGTAAAAAGCCCGATAACACAAAAAAGACCAAGTTTTGATTTTAAACAGGAATAAATCAAAAGAAAAAAGATTATTCTTCATCTGCTTCATCATCCAGTGACTATACAGTTTTAATTAAAAGATGCCTATGCCTCTTTTTGACCTTGCTTTCAAGCAAAGATTCACATATTACTCAGCATTAGTGGAAACCTTCCTCCCCCTCTTCACACGAGACCCATACATCCGCAAAGAATCCTGCATTCCCTCCACCCCCAATGCATCAACTATTATTATGCAGTGCCATTGTAGGTCATTGGGCAAGTGTGCCAAAGTAATCAGTTAAGTATGCTGGCTTTTCCCTTGACAGATGTAGTCAGACACTACAAGTGAGTGCCAGTATCAACAGTTCAGGAAGATGAGGGCTTGCATTATGTAATTATGGATACAAATCAATGTCACCACTTTCTCTAGCCAAGACGACTCAGCAATAGGGTAAGTATCTCTGAAATTGTTGAACCTATTTATTTTAGTAGTTTTGTTCTGCTTTGCTTTAACTCTCAATTTTGTTCAAAAATGCCTCTAAGAGAAAAAGAATTATGGAATTTTCCTTCTATTTTTTGTTTCTCATAGGCCTGGTCAATGTTGTCAACATAAAATGTTTTAGCTAGTAACTAAAGCTGGCCAACAAAACAATGTAGCGGATGTGGAAGAAAACTGGAAATAGTTTCTGTCCCAAATCAGGATGGAATGTCGAAAATTTAAAATTTTCTGTGGAAGCTAAATTAAAAAGAAATATAATCAATTTTGGGAGAACCGAAGCAGAATTTTTTGGCTTGCTCCTTGAGCTACCTGATTACCCAAAGAGCTGGGCAGCCCAGCATGTTACGGAGGTGGGGGAACATTGACACTACATTTCTTTGTATACTCTGCTCCATTTTGACTGTGTAATCTCCACAGCTTGAAGGACTATATCTCAGTTATAAAAAGGTAAGTGCAATGACAATCTGCTGCAGTTTATTCAAATTAGGTGCAACCCCCAGGCTCCCAGCAAAATCACTAGTCTCTCTCTTTATTCAAATTATGGACACTTATTTTTACAGTATTAAAACTTTCTCCAAACAGTGAGCTCTTCATCCACTTAGCATGTCCTGGCACTGTTGTCCAATATGGAAACAAATCAACCAGGTTTCCTTTGAGAGCAGGAAGGAGTAAAGGGGCAGTAGGGAATGCTCCAAATACATATTTATACCGAAGTGCCAGAGGATTTTGTTGATACTGTTGATAAACATTTGGGAATGGGCATCAAAGCTTAAATCCAGGCCCAAACTTGCCAGAAGTTCAGGGATGTTCAAAGCCAATGTTTTGGGGTGGGCCCATCAATAAGTATAATATCACTAAGTCACCTAAGCATATGCTATCAGGAAGAGCTATTGAGGTTTAAAACATTTCCTGGTATTTAATGGGAAGATGGGCAAAGAAGATGCATGTAGATTGTGCCTTGGAGTCATTAGTTTCAGCCAATCATTCATCTCCAAAGATGCCCTGTGTATGCCTTGATAGTTTTTGCTGTTATAAAATACAACACAACAACTGAAAGGCAACTGGAGCTGATGTGAACAAGGCATTTCTAGAGAATTCACAGTATATACGTTAGCCTGATAGGTTGCTCAAGTCAATCTTCTCTCATTCCTTTCAGCCTATATTTCTAAATTCTGCCTTTACTTTCTATTTCTAATGCAAAGTCCTCGGTTCACACCACAGTTCTCATCTGGACTAAAATAACCTCCTCTCTGGCTTCCCTAACACTCTTCTTTGCTACAATGGCTCTTTTTCCATATGAAGTTTGAACTTATCCTCACTTTTATGGATCTGCCCCTTACTGCCATCACTTCACCCACTCTTCTCACCACATGGCTGCTGCTTGTCTCTCTTCTCCCACGCTCACCATGTCTTTTTCCAGGCTGCTTCCTATGCCAGTAACGACAACCCTCCTCCTGTAAGCCACATGTGTTCACTCTCTCTAATTCCTCCGCAAAACCCACTTTTCACTTTGATTTCCAAACTGACCTCCACTCATGTGCCAGCTAATTCCCGTTGTCTCAAGGTGCTATTTACAAAAAAGATATGAAAATATTAAGATCTTTCTTCTCTTCCCTATGATTTGTGTTTGTCTGTGAAGTTAACTCTTGAGGGGCAGGGCCCATGTTTTTACCTGAGAATATTGCTGACTGTCGTACAAACCTATAACAGTCCGAGCCCTTAGGTGAGTCATGTCCTTAGGGGCGGGGTTTGCTCTGTTTCTACCACACTTTGCACCATGGAGCCTTGTTTGGGGCTTCTAGGGGAACAGCATTAAGTTCTAATTTCTGAATCTATAAAGCATCATGCAAAGTTATGGTTGTAAATATTTAATAAGCTTTCCTCTCTGAATAGCTGCAGAGACGGCTTTAGAACTTCTATCTGGAATTCAAAGACATTGTTCTCTGCGTGAAAGTAAAGAAGAAAGGCCGTGCTGAAGCTTATGGCATGATGACATCTCAGGAGGTAAACATAAAATCAATCAAAAGATAAAACAAGCTTGTCAGTCAATGGAACACACTAAACACTGAATCAGCAATTATTTTTGAATAAGGTTATCCTGTCCCAAGTTGCGTAACCTGGTCTGAAGGACTCACCGGGCAGGCAGTTCACATAGTTGATTGTGGCCAACATCCAACACTTCTAGTTTTCTGCTGTCACATACCCACTCAGGCAGGCTTTCCAGGTGGTTTCTATGGAGATGAACACAGGAATCAAATTAAGGTGTAGTCCTTAAAGACTGCTACTAACGCAATCAAAAACTTATCTGTACACACATGCACAAACACACACGAAGCCTACTGCACATACAGGTCCCAGTGGGAACTGTAGATCCTCTCACCATTGAGAAAACAGAGTACAGTAAGATTTTGGTTGTAAGAGAAGAGAAAGCAGCCAATTATTTTATAAAACTAAACATTATGGGGAAAGGACTAAGTTTTCAAACTCATGCACAAATACTGTGAATACTTTCCCTCTTCGCAACTGTAAAAGCACCTAGTACAGGAGGAACAGATATACACCCTGTTGAGCACTTAACTGAATACTCAGCTACACAACTAGGCATCTAATTTAAGGTAGCTGCATGCAGAATTTAAGTTTAGGGAACAATATTTTTGACTGCATAGAAATCAACACTCCTTTCTCATCAGTGTGCTTGAGTCCCCTTTGGATTTATTCAAAGAATGATCTTTAACCCAAAAAAGCAAATAGTGACCAAGCCCATATTTCTGGTAAATATCAATTACCTTAAAAATATAATCATGAATACCAAATCAAACAAACATATTCCTCTAGAAAAAAAAACAAAGAAGCCCCATTGCTTAACTGTATGCCAATTTATTATAACACACAAAAATGAAGTCATAAAAAAGTTTCAAAGTCACTGCAAAATCAAATATTCCTCAATATGACTAATGCTTTGTTTTCCACTTCTTACAAACAGCACTTTTCAGTAAATCATACTTACTCATGCACATACACTAAGGTTAGATACCCAATTACGCTGATTTATGTTCTTGCACATCTAAAAACGGATGGCCACAGCCCCAGGCTAGCTCATTTACTGCTATGCTCCCATTTAAAATGTTCAACAGCTTACAAGTGCCTTAAACAGTTTTTATGAAGTTAATGGCACTTAAGTGGAGGTTACTTACTGTAACTGGAGGTTCTTCGATATGTGTGGTCCCTATCTGTATTCCACACATGGGTACACATGCACGCCATGCACCCGAGTCTGTAGACTAACAAGCAGCGTCTGTTGGCCCAACTAAAATGTCAAAAGAGGCTCCTAGCAGTGGGCTAGGAATGGGTCACAGGTGTGGTGGTAGAGGGGGCCAGAAAGCAGGACCTCAGTCTTCTGTTGCTTGTGAGAGGCTTGGTAGGATGCTGGTAGTAAAGCACAGGAGGAGAAGGTGGTGGACTTGGTTTATAGGTCTGTCTTTAGTGCTTTCTCCTTGGGGCTGGTGTGTTGATCATCAGGAATCAGAAAATAGGCCTTACATCCTTTAATGAGTGGAGAGATTCAATCTTTGCGTTAAAGAGGTTGGGCGCAGAGGGAAGATATTTGATATATTCTGCATCTCTTTGGGGAAGCCCAAAGATTGCAGCCACAAATCCCTCCTTGTAACAATGCCAGTGGCCAAGCTGCTGGATACTGCATCTGCTGCATCAGCTGCATCCCAAAGAGCCATTTTCACTAGCAGCTTGCCGCCCTCTAGAAAGGAGAGGAACTGGGCTCTGTCCTCAGAGGAAAGTTTGTCCTGAAAGGCTGGCAACCTAGAGTAGTTATTAAAGTCATACCTGGCTAGGAGAGCCTGGTAATTGGAACTGATAGAATTGCAAGCCCACAGAGAAGACGTTTTCCCCAGGAGATCCAGTCTCTTGGAGCCCTTGTCTGATGGGGTGGTCTAAGTATTGAGATCTATTAGGTTTCATAGCAGCCTGTACCATCAGGGAGCTGAGAACAGGGTGGAGAACAGGAATTTAGCTCCCTTTACCGGAATAAAAGAGCAATTCTCAGCCTTCTTAGGTGTGGGGGGCAGGATGCTGGGGTGTGCCAGACCAATCTCGCCACCGGTTCCAATAGCGTTTCGTTAACAGGGTGAACCACCTTACTTGACCCCAGAGGCTGCAGAATGTCCAACAGTCAATGGTGTGGGTCTTGGACTTCCTTAAGAGATATCTGGAGATTACCAGCTGCTCTTCATAGTAAGTTCTGCCTATGATCATCTGGAGGGGAGGGGCAAGAAGGAGAGACCATCTCATCCAGGGAAGAGGAAACTCCCATCAGAAATGTTGGTACCTGCCGTCCCAGTTCAACCACCTCCTCCTCCACCAATGGAACCAGTTGCTGGAGCAAGTGGGAGGGGACTGGAAAGACTTCTGGGTGTGTCCTAGATGTCTGGTATAGGGATCCCACGATCCCCAATAGGGCAAAAAAGAGGGGCCAACTGTTTGAGAGGGACCCCATGGCACAGGGAACTATTGGTTCCTAGGGAGGTCACGTTCATAACAGTAGCAACCATAAATCCTGGCTCACCTGTCCAGGCTTAGCTCTCTCTCTGTGGGGATGAATGAGGGATTGGCTCATCATATTTGTCTGAATTTGAAAATTGCTCTTGTAATGGTGAAGCTGTCAGTACTGGGGCAATCCCGCCTGATGGTTGTAAGTAAGATTGGTGTCCCAGGAACAAAGTACTATCATCTTCCAGTGTAGCTATGTCCCTCAGGAGGGCTAGGCCAGAGAAGACGGGAGTTCTGATGGTCAGCACCGATGGTAACAGTACATCTCTGGTCATGCTGTGTTCTTTAGGAGGATGCGTCGGTACCACTGAGTCGAGAGCTGCACTGGTGGATGGAACTGGCCATTTACTTAAAATCTACAAGCCCTTATGTGCGGATGATAACGGACACTTGTTAAAATCGCTGGACTCAGGTGCACGTGTACTCATGTGTGGAATACACATAAGGACCAGCACTTGAAAAAGCAGCACAACCGTAAGTCATCCCTGTTTAGGAAACCACTAGAACACATGCTTTAAATATTGAGCTGAATAGAGAACTAAATTGATACAGAGGAAGCGCTCAAGAAACCTCCCTGTTACAAATCCAGCCTATCTACATTGGACAGGGAATCTTTTAGCCAATGAAGTTTATACAAAAGTAATTGTAAGTGACTCCAGTAATATGGTTTATCACAAAATTAAAGAGAAACAGGCAGAATGCCCAGTACATAGGACCAGAGATAGGGTGCAGTTGAAGAACTAGGAATAAAACTCAAAATTCCTGAAACCTCTTAGACAACATCACAGCCCTTCCGTAATTCTGTATTTATGCTCAGTAAAACACAGGTGAGCCTCGCTTTACTTCACATGAACTTAACTGATTGATGTAGATGCTACAAATAGCAAGAGAAAGCTATTCATCCTTCTTACCTAGAAATATCCATAGATGTCAGATGATTTGGGACTGGATACACATCAAGATGAACAAGTTCTGGGAGAAGAAAAAAACTAATTTCATGAAAAGCAAACTAGTCATTTAGTGTATCATGTAGCTTTATTGATTGTGCCAGAGTGTATTGCATATGAAGTGTATTTGCTATGTAGCAGACTTAATACAATAATAAAAATGAACCATTTAAGATAGTATTTCGTTAATTTTAAAAAAGGAAACAAGTGACTAACTGAAATTTTATTTTCCCAACTTCCTCCTACCCAGAGCTCCAACCTTTAGCTTTCTTTCCTTTATTCTATTTCTATTTAATAAGATAGCATAGACAGGCATAAATCTGTGCTACTTTTTCACTAATGAATAGAATCATTGTTACTGGGTACCTAGGAGCAGATGGTCTCCTCCCAAACAGAATGGGTCATCTCTTAGATGTGCTGTGCTCGACCAGATCACACAGATATGAAGCACATTCTTCAATTTGGCATTCAGTGACAATGTCAGAGTATCTGCATTCCTGTGGGATTTTCTTTTTTAAGCAGCCCAATTATGTACCACTAACAATATAAGCACTTTTTTTTGTTTAATAAAAAGTTTTTAAAACTAAAGACCTATGCAATAAATATTAAAATTCTCAATTCAGAATGAAGGCTGAAACTCACTGAGTAACGCATATTACAATTAAACCTACAGAGTGTTCTAAAATGAAGATGTACGTACACAATACATTACCTTCAGTTATAACTTACAAACAGTAAAATGAGGTAGGAAAAATGCACAGGGAAGGAGGAGAGAGATTGCACAGTAATAAGTTATGTTGGCTGGTTCACCCAGAACCACTTGTGAGGAGTCCCTTCCTTTTATTTCAGAACAGTCCTTTTCTATCACTTTTGACTGAAATAAGCAGTTGTCACAACCACTAGGGTTCTCAACAGCTGTCGTTGCACATGGCTGTATTCATGTTAACTTTTAGTAGCCGTGAAGACACATCACCTGACCCTTCCTTGGACTCTTTCCACATCTCTCAAAACTGTGACTTCATTAAAATACAGCCTTCTTTCTACAGAAAGCGTGAAGTATCCAGTACCAACTACTAATCAAAGTGACTAGTGGAAATTGTGTAGTTTTTAATATAAATAATTTTAAAGACCATTCAATTAATTTTATTCCCTGTTTAATTTAATCAGAGGAGCTATTTAGGTGAAAGATATTGCATACCCTATATTAGGAAAAAAAAACCAAAATGTTGACGGACCATAGGATTTGTAACTTTTTAACCACAACACAGGCAGGGAGATCTGCTGAGGAGATCAGGAAAATACATACCACTTTACTAGGTCACCCAAAAGGCCAATTGTTAAAACACTGCTTACCTCCAGAAAGGAGAAACAACGTCCTTAGCTTGCCTTGGCAATACAACACACATAGCATATAGGGTAATTCACACTTTCAAGACCCCTTTGACATTGTATACTGTGGAGGGTTAAGAATGGAATTTCAACCTTCATTCTAAATTTCTATGATGCTGTGTCCTTCAAGTCAGCCACTGAGTGTCATTTGAACATAATTTTTGAAACTTAAAATTACCATTAACATGATATAGGTAAAAGTTCTCATTTACCCAAAGGTCACGTCAACAGATCCCTTGATTAAGCCCAATTATGTGTATTCCATTTAATAAGCATTCATTCGGCTGTTTGAAAACCAGGTAATGAAAAGACAGACCTCAACATGATAGCCTTGAAAACAGCCTTACCATTTGAAAAGGCATAAAGAGCTTTGAGAAAATATCCACTGATTTTGAGGGTCACCAGCTGGTTTCGTTCACAGTGCAGCACTTCAATGTTGTTGAAAACTGTTGCATCTAGTTCGCAGAGTTTATTGTCTCGTAGGTCTAATTGTGTCACATGATGCAGGAAGTCTACTTCATCTGGCACCAGCCTCCTAATTACATTCAATCTTGCAAAGGGAGGGAAAAAATAAAAGTTGCTAGTACACAGTTACTACACACTCCCTTCTGGCAGGGTAGAGGAAAAGAAACTTTGCTCTCCAATTAAGCTATTCCCCAATGGTTGGGTCAAAATGAAAAGATTCAGGATCCTGACCTACTTCAGTTTTAACTGTTTTATTCTTCTCTCTTCTTTGGGATACTTTTAAACAGGATGGTTCAGGTCTTTTATCTTATCTACTGTTATACTGGGATAACAACACTGACCCCTTTGGAAGAATCTTTTGAGACCTACCGAGCATTATGTAAGAGCTAGTGCTATTATTATGGTGTCTAAAACAATAAAGGTGATCTTGCTGTGATTTACTCTGAAGTAGCACAGAAAAGTAAAACCTTTACAGTTCTGCTAGCCTTCAAAGAACCATAGTTATCGTTGGCTGGACTGCCTGAGCAGATACCCGTACATACTTCAGGGGACAAAGTGAGAAACTGAAAATACTGGGAGTCTGACTTACTGAAAGGCAAGATTCAAAATTCTAAATTCTACACACAGTCACTCACATCTCACTTCACCACCTTACAAGGCAACCAAATACTGAGTCAGAAGAAAGCGTACTGAACTCAAAAGGTAGTGAGGGGAGAGGATCTGGAAGTAAGGGCTTATCTAATCCAGTGAATTAGTGTGCAGCAAGTCTGGGTATGAATCTAGAGTGCACCAGCCTGTCACACACTAACCCACTGTGTAGACAACAGCAGCTCTTGCTGCTTTCTTACTGTTTTCAATGTAGCAGTTAGTAGATTGAAGCCGGCCAGTTCTATTAAAAGGAGCAACAAGAAGATTTCAGTGCACTTCAACAATTTTTGCCTTAGCAGTGAAACCTAACTTGAAAAAAGCTATATTCACCTTTTTTTTTTAAATTGGTGTTTTTAACTAGACAGGAAATGCTTGCCCCTGGTTTCATTGCAGCATTATACATATCATGTAGCAGATACAGTTCATGAACAAATTCAGCACAAAACACAAGGTGTAGGAGTACTACATTAATTATTAAAAAAGTAATATTCATCTCTCGGGGTACAAGGAAGCAGCTGACAGATGGGCCCCAAGCAGCAGACTTTTCCAAAGTTCAGGATATTTTGACACACTATTTTGGTTCAGGCCTATCTGTACTATAAGGCCACCAAGTAATAACATTCATGTTCAAAAGCGGAGCTTGTTACAGCTATCATAGATTTCACGATTTTCCTTTCTTACTTCGAGCAGTATAAACCTGGTTGGCTAATAGGCAGCAAAAGCTCAATGACGTTACATGGACAGGACTGGATCACTGGATGCACAGTGAACACTTACATTTCTCCTAAAGATCAAGAGCTTCCTCCTCCCTCTTCCCATTGCCAAATGACCAAAGAGTTTAAAAAAAAAAAATCAGTCATAACAAGAGTTGGTTCCTGGTTGGCAGTTTGTGTATCCAACATTATTCACTGTTACCATAGGATATACAGTTACTGCTATTTAAATCGAATGAAAAAACTAGGTGGTCATTTGAGTACAAACCAACCTTCACATTTTTTCCTCCTTACAAAAAAAATTAGCCCTATTATCGGAGGTGTTTAGCACCTCTGAAAATGATACCATATGTTCCACAGAATCATAAAAATGCAGGACTGGAAGGGACTGATTGGCTATCTAGTCCAGTCCCATGCACTAAGGAAGGATTAAGTATCTCTAGACTTCCCTGACAGGTGTTTGTCTAACCTGTTCTTAAAAACCTCCAATGACAGAAATTCCACAACCTCCCTAAGTAATTTGCTTCAGGGCTTAACTACCCTTACAGTTAGGAAGTTTTTTCCTAATGTCTAACTGAAATCTCCCTTGCTGCAGTTTAAGTCCATTACTTCTTGTCCTGCCCTCAGTGCATAAGGAGAACAATCTATCACCCTCTTTATAACAGCCTTTTACATACTTGAAGACTTATGTCACCCCTCTTCTCTAGATTAAACACACCCAGTATTTTCAATCTTTCCTTGTAGGTCATGTTTTCTAGACCTTTAGTCATTTTTGTTGCTCTCTTGCTTTTTCTACAATTTTGTCTTTCCTGAAGCATGGTGCCTAGAACTGGACACAGCACTCCAGTTGAGGCTTCCTTAGTGCTGAGTAGAGTGTTTCTAGGACTTGCACCTTTTTCACAATGACCAGTCTGACTTCTCCTAAATGAGCTGCACTTAGTAAAGGGTTCTGATTAAAACTCAAGTTCTAATAATGGATGTGAAAAATCAATTTCATAAAGAGAAGTAATTAAACAAAAAAACAGATTAAGGATCCCTTTGCAGTATCTGAATACTTCTCTCATGGATCCATCATTGCACTGGTTCTTCTTCATTACAAAGAAACAGGGCTATGTGACAATGTGGTGTACAGTACATTTCAGTTATATTAACCTAGTTACCAAAAGCACTCTGAAATCCAGTTTTGTTTGGAACCTCGCACTCCTTCACTCATCAGCATTGCAGCAGTGCTGTGAAGGCGGTCCCTCCCCCACAGCCTGATTGGTTAGGATTGGACAGAGACTGAAGAAACTGGCCTCTCCACCAACACAGAGCCCTGGTTGACTAGAAAACTGGCAGGACATTCCATCCTTACTTAGGTGCTAGCTCTCTTCCAAGTGGTGGAGAGGGAACATGCTACCACTAAAAGAACACAGCAGGCCAAAAACCTGAACTTGGGGCTCAGGGATTGGCCTAATGAGCAATCTAAGCATGCGGTAAAAATTGGCTACTATACAAAGGGAAGGAGATGACTCAATCCATGACCGAGGCTGAGACTCCGAGGGGCCCTTAGACTGTTTGTGATGAAGGGAGACTTCCTTTTAGGCATTTTGGATTTATGTCATACTCCTAATACTGTCTATTTAATTACACTGGGATTCTGTTCATGCTAATAAGGACATTGGGAGAGAGTTGTGCACTGGAGTGATTCCTGGGTGAATTCATGCTTCCCAACGGCTATAAGAATTTGAAACAACCTAGCAGGGAGGGGAACCCCACCACAGTTGTTTATATAGATGAGTTGATCAACACACAGATGAGATCATCAATAAAATATTACACATGGTGAATTTGGCTAGGTACTGTCCAGATAACTAATCTGTGCAGAATCATATTTTTGTTCCTTGGTCTCTCCCCTTTACTGCCCACTTGTTTGTCTAGTCCATCAGTTATTTCATGCCTTAAGTTGTAAGCTCTTTCAGACAGAGGACTATCATTTATTGTATGTTTATACACTACCTGCACAATGAAACCCTGACCTGGTTGAGCTTGTTGTGATATTGCAAGGTTTCTTTCTTTTTTTTTTTTTTTTTTTTTAAATTTACAGGTTTTTTTAAAACATTAAATCCTTCATTTCCCTAACCCCCACCTTTCCCCAAAAGAATTCTAGTCATCACAAGCAGCGTGAGTTTGGGGTGAGTAGTCTCTTGGTCTATCCAAGGCCGTGATCAAGTGTCTTGATGTTTTTGGTCTTTTGGCCTCGAGATGAAAACCTTGTCTGTGTCTTGGGAACCTTGAGGTAAAAAAATTATCTAAGTTGATCTGAAAGGTGGTAAGATGAACTAATATAAACAGCATTACACCCAGGGCCAATTATCACCATGTAAGAAAGTAACTTCTACACCAACAATTCAGGTTTGTTTATTTTCCCCTCAAGTGTTTACCTTAGATCCACATGTTTGATATGAGGCATTCTTCTTAAAGTCTGTAGGTTGAGGGTCTCCATACAGTTTCCAGACATACAAAGTTTATCCATGGCAGTCAGCTTCTCTAGTACCCCTGGAATGTCAGTGAATTCATTGAAGGAAAGACTCAGATAGTTGAGCTGATGTATACTCTCCAATTCAGCAGGAAGGGACTGGAGAAAGTTACCATCCAGCAAAAACGTCTGCAAACTAGGGGAAAAATGAAATGACTGTTTAAACTACATTCCCTGGTTCTGAACACGTATTCAGCACAAATCGTGGAAACTAAAGTTGCAGAAAATGGACTAATGAGGAAAAAGTTTAAAGATAAGCATAACACAGGTCTGCAAAAAATACAACAAAAATCTTACAAGCCCTGCTAATTCTGCACTGTGGACCATAGATGTGTCACATCTTGGTTTTCAGAATTCCCACTTCTTTTGCACGTACTACAGCCTTCTTTATATCTTACACAATTAACTTTGTTTCTACAAGAAATGGATTTTAAATTTGTCTTCCCAATATTAATAAGGCTACTTTTAAAATTATATTGAGAATAGAAAAGCTACAAACACGGGAGACCTTCCCCCGCCCCCGCTGTTTCTGATTGCTCAACATGAGCATAAAAGTGAGCCCTCTGTGACAAACAGTCCAGTAAGTGAGTGTATACATACATATAGTAAGACATGCATAGGGGGTCACAATCTTCTATTGTGTGTACCAATAGGATCCCACTGAGCAAATACACTAAGTTTAAAAATACGTACTTGTGCATATCGCCTACAGCTGCTGGAACACTTCTGAGGGCATTACAGGACACATTGAGTTCAGTCAGGGTTGGAATACTGCAAACTGCCAACGGGAAGTCTCCTAAATGATTATTGGAAAGGTTAAGGCTCTTCAACTTTGTGAACCTATAATAAGAAACACAGGAAAACGCACTTTAAGGAAAGTGAATATGAAATGCACCAAGTTACTACAGTTGCCTTGTAGTAACTGAAATATAATGTACATTTGGGTGACGGGCTGGATCACAGAAACCCCCTTGGGCCTGCCAACTGATGTGCTGGGACTACCTCTAAGCCAGTTTTCGCTGGAAGCTTGGGACTTCAGAACCCTGCCTGGTTTGAGCCAGACATGTTAGTCTGCTACAAACACAGACCCAGGTCTGAACCACTTCCCTCAACAGCTGCAGGCTTAACTGAAAACAGCTTAAGAAGCGTTCCTGTCTCCAACACTCAGATCCTCAGCTCCCAATGGGGTCCAAAACCCAAATAAATCCATTTTACCCTGTATAAAGCTTATACAGGATAAACTCAAATTGTTTGCCCTCTATAACACTGATAGAGAGATATGTACAGCTGTTTGCCCCTCCAGGCATTAATACATACTCTGGGTTAAGTAAAAAGTGATTTTATTAAATACGAAAAGTAGGATTTCATAGAATCATAGAATATCAGGGTTGGAAGGGACCTCAGGAGGTCAGCTAGTCCAACCCCCTGCTCAAAGCAGGACCAATCCCCAACTAAATCATCCCAGCCAGGGCTCTGTCAAATCTGACCTTAAAAACCTCTAAGGAAGAAGATTCCACCACCTCCCTAGGTAACCCATTCCAGTGCTTCAACCACTATCCTAGTGAAAAAGTTTTTCCTAATATCGAATCTAAACCTCCCCCACTGCAACTTGAGACCATTGCTCCTTGTTGTGTCATCTGCTACCACTGAGAACAGTCTAGATCCATCCTCTTTCGTACCCCCTTTCAACAGCTATCAAATCTCCCCTCATTCATCTCTTCTGCAGACTAAACAATCCCAGTTCCTTCAGCCTCTCCGCATAAGTCATGTGCTCCAGCCTCCTAATCATTTTTGTTGACCTCCTCTGGAATCTTTACAAGAAGGATGTGGAAAAATTGGAGCGTGGGGCCCCAAACTGGACACTACTCCAGATGAGGCCTCACCAATGTCACAGAGGGGAATGATCATGTCCCTCAATCTGCTGGCAAAGCTCCTACTTATACAGCCCAAAATGCCGTTAGCCTTCTTGGCAACAAGGGCACACTGTTGACTAATATCCAGCTTCTTGTCCACTGTAATCCTTATGTCCTTTTCTGCAGCACTGCTGCCTAGCCATTCGGTCTCTAGTCTGTAGCAGTGCATGGGATTCTTCCGTCCTAAGTGCAGGACTCTGCACTTGTCCTTGTTGAACCTTATCAGGTTTCTTTTGGCTCAACCCGCTAAATTGTCTTGGTCCTTCTGTATCCTATCCCTACCCTCCAGAGTATCTACCACTCCTCCCAGTTTAGTGTCATCTGCGAACTTGCTGAGGGTGCAGTCCACACCATCCTCCAGATCATTAAATGAAGATACTAAACAAAATTGGCCCCAGGACTACCCTTGGGGCACTCCGCTTGATACCAGCCGCCAACTAGACATGGAGCCATTGATCACTACCTGTTAAGCCCGACGATCTAGCCAGCTTTCTATCCACCTTGTAGTCCATTCATCCAGCCCATACTTCTTTAACTTGCCGGCAAGAATACTGTGGGAGACTGTATCAAAAGCTTTGCTAAAGTCAAGGAATAACACATCCACTGCTTTCCCCTCATCCCCAGACCCAGTTATCTCCTCATAGAAGGCAATTAGGTTAGTCAGGCATGACTTGCCCTTGGTGAATCCATGCTGACTGTTCCTGATCACTTTCCTCTCCTCTAAGTGCTTCAGAATTGATTTCTTGAGGATCTGCTCCATGATTTTTCCAGGTACTGAGTTGAGGCCGACTGGCCTGTAGTTCCCCGGAGCCTCCTCCTTCCCTTTTTAAAGTGAACAGCGGACAGCTAACAGAGGGAGTTTGCCTGGGATCTGTCCGAGAGGAGGTACGCTAAGTACTGCATTAGGGGGTCTGTGCTGGTGAGTATCTGAGTGTCTGTTGTGGGGACAGTTTGTCAGTTTGACCGTGTACTTGACTGTTTGAAAAGTGTGAATTGGGAGTGCTTTGTTCCAGGTGGGCCTTGAGTGGGCCTGACTGTTATAAAAAGGCAGTCAGCAGCGAACCAGCTGAGCCACGAACAGCAGAGGCTAACAGAGAGAGTTTGCCTGGGGAGAGTGCACTGAGGCTTTCATCTTACGGGCTTCTCTGAGCAGTTTCTGCAACAGCTGAGGCCTGGTCTACACTATCGGGGGTCGAACTAGGGTACGCAAGTTCAGCTACGCGAATAGCGTAGCTGAACTCGAAGTACCCTAGTTCGACTGACTTACCCGTCCAGACGCGGTGGGGTCGAACTCCGCGGCTCCAAGGTCGACTCCACCACCGCCGTTCGCAGTGGTAGAGTTCCGGAGTCGACCAGAGCGCGTGGGGAGTTCGAACTATCGCGTCTTGATTAGACGCGACAGTTCGAACTCCGAGAAGTCGAACTCACCGCGTCGACCCGGACGGTGAGTATAGACCTACCCTGAGGAAGCTCTTAGAAGGAAGGAAATATGGAAGGTGAGCGTTCAGCTGTTGTAACCTGCACAGGTTGTTCCATGTTTGTCTTTCTTCCACAGGACAGAAGCGACTGTCTGTATAAAGTGCAAGCTGGTCTCCATATTGGAAGAGAAGGTTTGAGGTCTGGAGAAAAATTATTGACCCTGTGTTGCATAAAAGAAAATGAAGATTTCTTGGACAGACGTCAGAATATGCTTCTACAGGCACAACGTTCTGAGGAATCAGAGCAGGCTGCACAGCAGGGACAGAAGGACGGGGAAGAAAATTGGCAGCATGTGACCTCCAGAAGAAGAAAGAGGAGCGTCCATGTACCAGCAATGGAGATACAGGTGAGCAACCGTTTTCATGTTCTCTCCACAGGTACTAATACGGAGAGTGGGCTAGATGATACATCTGAGGGAAGGTAGCAGGAAGAGACTCCACCGATTGGAAGGCACGAGATGCACTGTCCTAGGGATGGGGGTTCCACAACCACTGCTCCCAAGAGAAGAAGGCGGGTGGTGGTGGTCGGGGACTCCCTCCTCAGGGGGACTCAGTCATCTATCTGCCGCCCCGACCGGGAAAACTGAGAGGTCTGCTGCTTGCCAGGAGCTAGGATTCACGATGTGACAGAGAGACTGCCAAGACTCATCAAGCCCTTGGATTGTTACCCTTTCTTGCTTCTCCACGTGGGCACCAATGATACTGCCAAGAATGACCTTGAGCGGATCACTACAGACTATGTGGCCCTGGGAAGAAGGATAAAGGAGTTTGAAGCACAAGTGGTATTCTTGTCTATCCTCCCTGTGCAAAGAAAAGGCCCGGGTAGAGACCGTCGAATCCTGGAAGTCAACAAATGGCTACGCAGGTGGTGTGGGAGAGAAGGCTTTGGATTCTTTGACCATGGGATGGTGTTCCAAGAAGGAGGACTGCTAGGCAGAGACGGGCTCCACCTAATGAAGAGAAGAGAAGAGCATCTTCGCAAGCAGGCTGGCTAACCTAAGTGAGGAGGGCTTTAAACTAGGTTCACCGGGGGAAGGAGACCAAAGCCCTGAGGTAAGTGGGGAAATGGGATACCGGGAGGAAGCACAAGCGGGACAGTGCAAGAGGGCAGGACTCCTGTCTCATTCTGAGAAAGCGGGACGATCAGCGAGTTATCTTAAGTGCCTATACACAAATGCAAGAAGCCTGGGGAACAAACAGGGAGAACTGGAAGTCCTGGCACAGTCAAGGAACTATGATGTGATTGGAATAAGAGACTTGGTGGGATAACTCACATGACTGGAGTACTGCCGTGGATGGATATAAACTGCTCAGGAAGGACAGGCAGGGAAGAAAAGGTGAGGGAGTTGCATTGTATGTAAGAGAGCAGTATGACTGCTCAGAGCTCCTGTATGATACTGCAGAAAAACTTGAGAATCTCTGGATTAAGTTTAGAAGTGTGAGCAACAAGGGTGATGTCGTGGTGGGAGTCTGCTATAGACCACCAGACCAGGGGAATGAGGTGGACGAGGCTCTCTTCTGGCAACTAACAGAAGTTACTAGATTGCAGACCCTGGTTCTCATGGGGGACTTTAATCACCCTGATATCTGCTGGGAGAGCAATACAGTGGTGCACAGACAATCCAGGAAGTTTCTGGAAAGTGTAGGGGACAATTTCCTGGTGCGAGTGCTGGAGGAATCAACTAGGGGCAGAGCTCTTCTTGACCTGCTGCTCACAAACTGGGAAGAATTAGTAGGTGAAGCAAATGTGGATGGGAACGTAGGAGGCAGTGACCATGAGATGGTTGAATTCAGGATCCTGACAAAAGGAAGAAAGGAGAGCAGCAGAATACAGACCCTGGACTTCAGAAAAGCAGATGTTGACTCCCTCAGAGAGCAGATGGGCAGGATCCCCTGGGAGAATAACATGAGGGGGGAAAGGAGTCCAGGAGAGCTGGATGTATGTTAAAGAATCCTTATTGAAGTTGCAGGAACAAACCATCCCAATGTGTAGAAAGAATAGTAAATATGGCAGGTGACCAGCTTGGCTTAACAGTGAAATCCTTGCTGATCTTAAACACAAAAAAGAAGCTTACAAGAAGTGGAAGATTAGACAAATGACCAGGGAGAAGTATAAAAATATTGCTCAGGCATGCAGGAGTGAAATCAGGAAGGCCAAATCACACTTGGAGTTGCAGCTAGCAAGAGATGTTAAGAGTAACAAGAAGGGATTCTTCAGGTATGTTACCAACAAGAAGAAAGTCAAGGAACATGTGGGCCCCTTACTGAATAAGGGAGGCAACCTAGTGACAGAGGATGTGGAAAAAGCTAATGTACTCAATGCTTTTTTTTGCCTGTCTTCACAAACAAGGTCAGTTCCCAGACTGCAGCACTGGGCAGCACAGCATGGGGAAGAGATGACCAGCCCTCTGTGGAGAAAGAAGTGGTTCGGAACTATTTAGAAAAGCTGGATGAGCACAAATCTGTGGGGCCAGATGCGCTGCATCCGAGGGTGCTAAAGGAGTTGGCGGATGTGATTGCAGAGCCATTGGCCATTATTTTTGAAAACTCATGGCGATTGGAGGAGGTCCCAGATGACTGGAAAAAGGCTAATGTAGTGCCCATCTTAAGTGGTTCCAAGTAATAACAGACAGAACAAAGTGAATTACCAAGCAAAATAAAACGAAACACGCAAGTCTAAACCTGGT
This sequence comes from Mauremys reevesii, assembly GCF_016161935.1. NCBI lineage: Eukaryota > Metazoa > Chordata > Testudines > Geoemydidae > Mauremys > Mauremys reevesii. The sequence continues at coordinate 167,720,393 of NC_052624.1, read as the reverse complement.
ACAGTAAGAAAAACTGGATACAGATAAAAATCTCACCCTCAGATGTTTCAATAAGCTTCTATCACAGACGGGATGCCTTCCTAGTCTGGGCACAATCCTTTCCCCTGGTACAGCCCTTCTTCCAGCTCAGATAGTAGTTAGGGGATTTCTCATGATTGCAGCCCCCTTTATATATTTTTTTGCACAAGGCAGGAATCCTTTGTCCCTCTCTGGGTTCCCACCCCTCCTTCTAAATGGAAAAGCACCAGGTTAAAGATGGATTCCAGTACCAGGTGACATGATCCCGTCACTGTAAAACTCCAAGCCCTCATTCTTCCCAGCCTGAGTCACAGGAAGGCCTACAAGCAAACAGAGCCATCCACAGTCAATTGTCCTGGCTGATGGGAGCCATCAAGATTCCAAACCACCATTAATGGCCCACACTTTGCATAAATACAATAGGACCTCAGAGTTATATTTCCTATTTCTAGTTTCAGATACAAGAGTTATATATTTATACAAATAGAATGACCACAACTCAGTAGATAATAAGATTTGTAATGGATACCTTACAAGAGACCTTCTGCATGAAGCATATTCCAGTTACATTATATTCACACACTAGCATATTTTCATAAAATCATACAGAGTGCAACCTCACAGTTGGATTATTTGAATGCTGCTGGTATGCATTTCAAGTCTGTACTTTCTGGGTGTCATACACAGATTCGTAAGATCAGTTAAAGACACTTAAGTGGGCCATTGAAAGTTTGTTTGATGTCAACGCACCATTTGGTATAGGCATAAGAGGGAATCCAGAGTGAAACACTAAATACATTTTCTACAAGTGTATCAGAATGCAGTAGATGCACCCCAACCCTGTCAGAATCGTATGGTAGATTTTACTTTTAACAAGGTCTTCTGTGGCATTTGATCTTGAACTGAAGCACTACTGTATTCTAACATGCTTCATGCTAGAGAACCGCCCATATAGTTAGCAGCATCAGTTATCAGGTGCATGAAGCCCTTTGAACTGAAAAACCTGTGCTGCATGGCTCAGTTTTGTTCATCTGTGCAGACTTCATCTCTCAACTGGAAAATTCTTAAAAGATTTTTATGTTAATTTGAACTGAAAAGGAACATCCATTACAGTAAACTGAAATTTAGCAACACTTTTGGTAATGGAAGAAGCACTTCCTTAAAATCTCAATTCTGCATATCTACAAGGGTGTCTGCAATTATACTGATTTCATAATTTTATCCTCCTGACACGTGTCATGGGATTCCTAAAATCTCAGGTTTCTCATATCTCCTGAAAGGAACACTTGCATATGCAGCCTATACTCATCTTGTTTAAAAAGTTAAAAATGCAAAAAAAAGACTAGTTAAAAAAAGGTAGAGGACAATCCAATTACACAGCCTGCATGTGCAGCAACATTGTTATGGTTGCCTAACAACCACTGGGAGGAGTGCCTAAAGGCAACTAACTGGATGAATGAAAAGATCTGTGTCAGAGCCAATGGATGAGAGGAAGCTCTTTTCTGGCATGGCTAACTAATGCATTTTATTCAGACTTCATTTTCCCGTCACTAAATCTCAGTTCCTTTGTGTTCTTATATAAAGTCAGTGAAAATGGTACCACACCTACTGACACTAACAGTATAGACAAAAAAGAGCTCTAAAAGCATGCCTTTAAGAGTCTGCAGCCCGGGGCCTCCCCAGATTAATATCTTAAAATTATTTGTTCTCCAATTATAAAGTTAATACAAACAAAGCAATCAAAAAAGTGTTAGAAAATAAAAACTACAAAAAGATTAAAAAAAAGATAGGGAGCAATCCAATTAGCCAGCTTGCAATGATGTTATTGTTGACTAACACAGAATATGCAGCCAATGATGAAAACTTCTCCCCCATCAAGATATAAATAATGCCTTCAGACTGTAGTTACACTGTAGATATATCAAAGGGCGGGGGGTCTATGTCACTGGAAGCTGAGACAGTGAAGATGTGTAACATTTACAGAGACTTCAATGACAATGGCAATACTGGGTCAGACCAATGGTACCTCTGGCACTATATCCTGTCTTTCGAAAGTGGACAATTCCAGATGCTTCAGAGGGAATGAATACAACAGGGCAATTATCAAGTGAGCCATCCCCATCATCCAGTCCCAGCTTCAGGCAGGGAGAGACTTAGGGATACCCAGAGCATGAGATTGTGTTCCTGATCATCTGGCTAATAGCCATTGATAGACCTATCCTCCAGGAACTTTGCAAATTCTTTGTTGAATCCAGGTATGCTTCTGGTCTTCACAACATCCACTGACAATGAGATTCACAGATTGACTGTGGTTTGTGTGAAGTACTCTCTCATGTTTATTTTAAAACTGCTTCCTATTAATTTTAACAGGTGACCCCTGGTACTCATGTTATGGGAAGGAGTAAATAACACCTCCTTATTTACTTTCTCTACCCTATTCATGATTATATAGACCTCTATCAGGAGTAGCCATGTTAGTCTGGATCTGTAAAAGCAGCAAAGAGTCCTGTGGCACTTTATATCATTAAGGTGTGGGCATACCATGGATTTATAGTGTCATGGTATTTTCTCTCTCTCATTATCTACCCCTTTCCTAATGGTTCCTAACAGTGTTAGCTTGGACTGCCACTGCACACTGAGTGAGGTTTCCAGAGAACTATCCACGACTCCTTCAAGATCTCTTTTGAGTGGTAACAACTAATTTAGACTTCATCGTTTTGTATGTATCATTGGGATTATGTTTTTTAACTTGCATTACTTTGCACTTATCAACACTGAATTTCATTTGCCTAGTGGCCCAGTTTTCTGAGAAATAGATGGTTGAGGTCCTTCGTTCACCAGGGTAAGCTTTCCACTTGTCAGCTTCATTTCACACCTCTCGCTGATCAACAGGAAAGTGTTATGATGTAAGGAAGAAAATCAGTTAACAGATTACATCTCAGTGATCCAGTGATAAAACTTCATCATTACTTCCCCCTCAGACTGGATTGCAGCAAACACTAACATGGGTGGGATGCATAACGGACCCAGATTTATATAGAAATAATATTTCAACGTAACTTCCATTTGCAATACTTATGCAAGTAAGTAAAAAAGGGGGGAGATGGAGGGCAGAAGAGAAAGTGACAGTCAATACAACTACATCCATGGATAAACTCGAAAATAAACATTACATTTTTTTAATCAGCGGTAAGAAAATTAGCCAGTTTAATAATCAGCACATAGGCTATGGCCTCAGAGGGTTTCGGAGTATGTTTCAAACATTACAAAGAAGATGATTGCTAAATTACATTTAAAGAAAAGTTGGAAGGAAGGACTGTATACTTGGAATTATCCCCACATTAGAGGGTAATTTAAGATGAGCAGAGGGTGTTGTTTATTTCCTTCTCTGTGTGTTCTCTCAGTTCCAAGATGCTAAAGCTACGTTCTTCATACAGCAGTGTAAATTATCCAGCAGATATATTAGTAATGAAGGCTGGTGGGCAGTTGCTCAGAGAATTAAGATAGTAAGTCAAGCTCACATCTTAATCACCTGCTTCACATTAATTATTAACAGCATGAATCTCTAATGGTCCAGGGTGTTTGTTATTATGGAGCATTGCCAAAAATGAACTGATCTGAAATACTGACTTTGCATCCAATATTTTTTATATTTAGAGAGTTATGCCATTAACCTACATTGTCACTGATGCAAGTAGGATACCATGAAGGTACGTAGCTGACTACAATTCTCTGCTGATGAGTTTGTACAAGGAATCAGGCTTTAAAGAATTAAATATCCACTGTTTCCCTTTCTCCTAAATCGTTACATTGTGCTGACAGCATTAACTAGAAAAGTGGTGACAAGCAACACTGATGCCTTTGCAGCATGCCTTGGTAGGAGGAAAACTCCACAATATACATCATTTGTTAACTACTTGATGATACACTGACTCCATAATTCAAGATATGTCATTTCCTCCCTTCTATCTGTAGACCTTTGCCATTCTTCAAAAAAAGCCACTTGTAGAATTGTACTTCCTACCTCTCCTGAACACACCAAGATCAGAAAACTTGATTCTGAGCCTTCTATAATTTAAGCTAGAGCAAAATGCTGACATATCAACCCTGGTCTTTGAACATGCAATATGATTGAACACCAACTGTTATAATTGAGCGAAATAGCGTCCACATTATTTGTTCTTGAAGCTGCCAATTTAGGACAGACTAGTTTGACATATATGAAGGTGGGCGGGGGATCAATAAGCCAAGTTCTCTATCACAGTAATATGTGCACGTTTATCATGGTTTCTAACTTTAGGATTCTGATCCACTTGAAATGCACAAAAAGGGAATATTGATTATACTACATAGTACTTGTGTTCCAATATGTTTGAAATAAGCGTTACAGTAAAGCTATGTGCTGTCAGTCAAGCAAAGCTACAGAAGTTGGCCTGACATAACCAGTTTGTCTGATTCTTATCAAAAATGTTTATACAAAAGGTGATTTTTACTATATCTGACCAGGATATCTAGTGTAATAAGGTAACAAACCTGAAAGAAAACAATATTCCCACTGATCTCTTTGGTCTTTCATGGATCTATTTTTATGGTTACAATGGAACATCATTTCAGACCCAAAAAAAGCATTCTCCCTCAACTCCAGCAGAACGTTGAGAGCACTAGCTAGCAGACAAGCAGGATGTGGCAATTAAGTATTGGAATTGGTGGCAATCTCATTACACGAATTTGCCAAATAGCTTACATGGTTAAATTTCGTTCTTACTACTAATAATCCAAGTTACTGTCTTTTAGCTGTCATTTGAGATCCTCCTGGACTATAGTGTTAATGCCTCCCCAAGGGATTAGTTACCCTGGAGCCAGAAATATAAGACACACAGCATTTCTTTTCCCTTTAAGGTATAGCCATTAAGACTTTAAAGTAGCCACGCAATTGTCGGGATCAAAGCTTTATGAAGGCTCCCGCTACTCTAGCGCTCTCCAAGTGGGAAAACCCTTCCCTGCAGCTAGCTGGCTCAAAGATTGTGCTTGGTGGGGGTGGATCTGTTCAATCTTTCAGCAATAATCCAGATGCAGAGGGATATCCTGGCCCCGCTGAAGTCAATGAAAACATTCCCACTGGGTTAATACAGCCAGGATTTCACTCCAGATGCCTGAGGAGAAGGGGAGTGCTTCAGATCTCTTCCCCTCCATTTTGAAGGCAAAGTTATTATACTAGCTCCAATGCATCTGAGATGACAACATACAAAAGCAGACAGGGAAAATAATCCCAAAGCAAGTAACAGACACAGATAATTGGTTAATTTTAGGGTAAGGATTGTATTTGAGTTTGTTTTGGCTACTAAACCAATTAACAATCATAGTTAATTGAATAACTAAAACTCAAATATAACCCTACCTCCTAAAAATGTTTTCAAATCCCCATGGAAACAAACAAAAGTTAAGCCCCGGTCCTTGGTAGTTTTACAGCATTTGTACTAACATTACAGGGATCCTGCCATTTTTTCCCCTCGATCCAACACAGTAAAGGGTGCCTGGGTTCGTGAAGACAAACTTCAAAGTCTCTCCAGACAAAAGTTAATAATCATATTTTTCACTGAAGAATATATAAAGAAAATGTAGCACATTGCACAAAGAGCAACTTCAAACCTTCGTGGCTCACTTTTCAAAACATACAAATAGCCACAGATGCTAAATCAAACTAGGATTACATCCAAGTCATAAGCAGCTTTTATTCTATTACAAAAATCAGTAAGACCATAAAAAGATAAATATGTTGTTAATGGAAACAACCTGAAGTTATATGGTGCTTTACAAGGAAGCAGGATTTTACAATTCTCAATTTCTGCAATAGCCTATTGCAAACTACTTCCTTGGGGAAAGACTATTCTCACCTGCAAAGAAAAGGAAATCCTAAAGGATGAAAGTGAAAATCTATACTCATCTCCACCCTGGAAGTCTATTTTCAGAACACAGGAGCTAAAGGGGCTAGCAACAGCTAATCACAGCCCTGCTGGCCCAGATAAAAGGAGCTGCCTGGCCTTAGCAGGTCAGTTACTGGCTGGGACCAGAGGAATGATGAAAGGGGCTCCTGTCTAGCCTGGAGATAGAAAAAAAACCTGGCCCTGAAATGGGCTAGAAATAAAAAAGGTTCAGTAGGATGAGGCCCACGGAAATAGCAGCAATGGATTCACGCAAGCAGTATGTAGCTGCAGTGTACAGGGGTCCCCAGGTTGGAATCTGGAGTAGTGGGCAGTCCCGGGTTCCCCTACCGGCCACAGGTGAAGTGGTGTAAACCCCAACAAGGGGACATGCCTCATCAGGGAGCATGAAAAAAAAGGGCTGAATTTAAAAAGCCTAGAGGCGGGGCTGAAAACCCTAGCCCAGAGAAACAGACTGCTTATTTGTTGGACTCCTTAATATGCTGGAAGGGGTTCATTTGGACTTTGTGACTCAGCCAGAGGGCCAAGCAATTGAAGACCCACCAAGGTCGGTCGGTAGCCTGCAGAAGGCACCGGGGCAAAAAGGACTGCAGTTCCTTACCCAGCTGACTGGAGGCACTCAAGAGGTGAGTGCCCCGTTGCAGACGGGTACTGCCAACCTGACAATTATGAAACGAGTGTGTTTTAAACTGCAAGCAGACTGCTGGGAGAGGGACCCTTCTCTTTCAGGAATCTCTTCTTAAATAACAAGAGTGCCAAAAATACTAGGAAAGCTTTTCAAATTACTATGATTACACAAAAAGCTCCTTGCGCAAGACGCTCTTTCAACAATCTCCAACTCTTCCTTGCGATGGCAAATTTTCTTGACATCCAGTTTCTGCTGCTAACAAGCAAATAATCCAGCTATTACTGTAACCAAAATAAAACTGTATTCAATTAAGCGTATATAACTACCATATGCAGAATTTCAATAAGATGGAGAGCAAAAACTCCACTACCTATTCCAGAATGCAGTATGATTTTAAAAAAAATATGATCAAGAAAAAAGTTTACCGTATGATTTAAACTAGATTTGACCAGAATCCCAGCCTGCCAAGTATATGTAAATTAGAAAGGCTGTCCAATTAAGTTAGTGGTTGAGCACACCAATGTGTTTTCAAACTAACCATATGTGATTACAAGAGAAAAGGGAATATTAAGTGCAAATAAACTAGTGAAGATTTTAATCTCCTACTTTTTTTCCCCTATCTAACAGCAAGTAGCATAATATTTTATTATCAGGAAATTCAGCTGTAATTTTTCAATATACTGCTATGACAATTACTGAAGGCAATATGCCTCTGCTATTTAAACTTACTGGTCCAGATATTACATTTATAACAAGCTTAGCAGCAGAAGAAAAAAATAGAGATGAGCATACATATTAATTTTACTAGGTATCTGATGCTGAAAGAGAAAAATACTTTATCAAAGAGACAAGCAAAAATAAAAATAAGTCCATATAAATTTAGAACTAGCTCTTGAATAACTGAAAAAATCTTATTCAACTGAAAGTACAGGGGGAATTTTCAGATGGGCAGAATATAAATCTCACTCTGGAAACGAGCCGTGAAGTCTAGAACATCTCTGCTCTTGTGAAAAGTACCGGGGGATCTTTTATTGATCACAAGTAGTCAAAGCATCACTTTTCTACAACTCCTAATCCTGAATAGTCATATCATGAGGACACAGACAAGGGCAAGCAGCGGATGTGATGTGAGATCACTAGCAGATTAACAAAGACTACAAATGGTATTAAAAAAGGGACAGATTCCTCTTCAGTTAACCATTCAGAAAGGGAGAGTGACAGATAATATGAAATGGTAAACTAACTTGCATTATTAGACTTCAAAGAACTAGAAAGGAAGGTCTAAGGAGGGTTCCAGACATACTCCAGAAACCCTGGAATGCCTAGCATGCTCTCAATTAGTTGTTAACCACCTTTTAAAGTAAGCCTCATGCTATACTTATGTACTGATTTGATCATTGTCTCCCATCTTCGAGCAGTTAAAAAAAAATGAGTATGTTAAACTTAACTCAAAAGAGAAATGTAGTTCACTGTAATTATAAATTCACATCCTGAGACTGAATTAACACATTTGCCACCTCTATTTCCACTTCATCTCAATCTCTATAAAATGTCATTGACAACAGAATTATAAATAAAGTAGTTTTATTGTAGTGACACATGCAAACACCACTTAGTTTAAGGTCAGTCACCATTTCCATTACAAGCTATTCTTCTCCAAAAGCGGTACTAAAATGGTAATAAAAATGTCCTTGAAGTTAGAAGCTAGCACAATGTACAAAATCTCAGCTTATCATTTTGGAGGTTAGGATGGGAGAAAATGGATGAAAGACAAAAGCTTACCAAAAGAATTCACATCAGCAGCTTTAAAGCTGCATCAAAAAGGAATAGTCAGAAGTAGACCAATACATAATCTCTATTATTTATTTCAATACGCTTTAAAAGTCCACCCATGCCAAAGCAGGCATTTCCAGCAGCAAAGTCCTGTTTAGTAATGCAGATTCATTAAATTCCACAAGAATCCAAGTCACCAGATGCACCATAAGTGCTGCACATAAACTACACTAGCCTAACACTTTTTACTTTGTAGCATACTTCATAGCATCCTGTATTTAGTCTTCATTTTTTAACTATACAGAAATGAAATGCTATACAGTTTCTGCTTTCAGGTGGTTCTGCTTACAAAATAGCACTTTTTCAGACATAAAAGTTTTTGCATTCTATCAGATTTAGTTAATTATAGTTGTTTGGTGTTTTGACAGTATTTTTGTCCAGAATTTTATAATTTATTGTGATTTGGTTTTTTGGTTTTTTTACATTAGGTATAGGTTTTTCAACGAAAAACTAAACAGTAACTACTAGTAGACAAAATGATGGATATGAAAGCCCTGAAACAGTACCAAAAATAGACAGTAACAATTCTAAGTAGTATTTATAGGCCAAATAAAACTAAAGAAGCCAAATTCTGCACAGAACATGTTTCAGCTAAGTGCTTTGTTTGGTGTTTTAAATTCCAATTCAGTGTTGCCAGCCCACATAAACATGAGCAGCCAATGGCCGGAAGCTAGCTTTTGTGACCAACTCCGGCAATCAAAGAGAATCCTCAAAGGCTTATAGTGAACGTGCACTTTTGGGATGCCATGGTCATGACGACACTTCCGTCCTAAACTTGCTTAGGTGGTCAGATTTCAAATACAAAGCTCACAGGTAGATACAGAAATAGGGTACTCCTGCCTCCAAAGTGCAGGGGACCTCCACAACCTTCCCGCCTTGTGCAGCATTCCTTTCCTCCTGACAACACACCCCACCTTTAACTTAAAGAGCAAATGAAGATTGATTTGTGTTTATAAAAGCTCCCTGAAAAAAAATACAGAGTGCACAGCTGCTTTAAAGCATAGGGCCCAAGAGCTGCTGCTTCACTTGTCCTTCTCTACTGCACTCATCGAGGGCTTGGCTACACTTGCAAGTTGCAGCGCTGGTAGAGGCTTTCCAGCGCTGCAATTAGTAACCGTCCACACCTGCAAGGCACATCCAGCGCTGCAACTCCCTGGCTGCAGCGCTGGCTGTACACCTGGCCAGGTTGGGGTGTAGCGATTGCAGCGCTGGTGATCCAGCGCTGCTCATCAAGTGTGGACACACACCAGCGCTTTTATTGGCCTCCAGGGAATAAGGAGATATCCCAGAAAGCTTTTAACTAAATTACTCTCTTTGTTTTGTTATGCAGCCTCTCTTTGTTTTGTTGTGAACTCCGATGGAGCTCCGTTGAACTGCTTATCTAAAAAACAAACACTGATCACAGCAAACAGGAGCTATCTGTACCTGGCTGTGAACGATCAAATGAGAGGCAGGGAGTGAATGTTTGCTTGACAGAGAAACAGCGTTGGAGGCAGGCTGTTTGCAATTAAGACCAAGGGTTCGTGAACATTTTGTGATTTTTCAATCCAGGAAGCTAAACTGTTGGCTCCAAAAATCCACTCTCTGTTCCCCGCTCCCTGTCACAGTACACCACCCTCCACCCCCCTCTTTTGAAAAGCACGTTGTTGCCACTTGAATGCTGGGATAGCTGCCCATAATGCAGCACTCCCAACAGCGCTACAAATGTTGCAAATGTGGCCACACACCAGCGCTGGTAGCTGTGAGTGTGGCCACACACCAGCGCTGCTCCTACACAGCTGGATGACCAGCGCTGCAAACTACCAGCGCCGCAAACCGTAAGTGTAGCCAAGCCCCAAGTCTTTGAGTGTTTGGCGAGGGGAAAAGCTAACAGCTCTGAAATTGGTTCTTGGTAGCCATTTGCATCTGGCCAGCAAAGGGTGCTGTAACAGGTATTAGCAGGCTACAGGGCTTCCCGCCACAAATCCCTTTCTCTCCTGGAGAAAGGAGGCAACCTGAGGAAGCCACTTCAGCTTGTTCCAGCTCTGGTGGAGGAGAGAGCCATAAGGGACAAGTCTGAAGAGGAGACATTGCCTCCCCTACAATGGGGAAGGAAGGCACAGCAAGAAGCTAGAGGGAAAGGAAATAGTGGGATGAACTGGAAGACAGAAGAGGGAGGTATGATCCACGAAGATGACAGAAGATCGTAAGTCTGCTGGCTGCCCCCCAAACACTTGTAGAGGAGTAACACGCCATTATGCTACTTCCTTCTCCCCAACTTCCTTCTCTAGCAAGAATGGTAACAAGCCAGAGGTGCAAACGCCTAGTAGGCGCCTCCATAGTTTCAGAAAAAACAGTTATTAACCTTTCCGTATCTGTTGTTCTTGGAGATGTGTTGCATATGTCCATTGCACTGTGGGTGTGTGCGCGCCCCGAGCACAGCTGCCAGAAATTTTTCCCTCTGATACCCATCAGGGTGACTCAGGCACCTTCTGTTGCCACGTGCACATAGGGCCAGTATAAAGGGTCCAGCTCACCCCATGCCCCCCTCAGTTCCTTCTTTCCCTGCTAATCTCCGATGTAGAGCAGTAGGATGGCAGGTTGTCGAATGGACATGTGCGACAACAGTAGTTAGGAAAGGTTAGTAACTGTTTTTTCTTCTTTGAGTGTCCATTCACTGTAGGTGACTCTCAAACAGTTGCCTAGGAGGTGGGATCGGAGTCATGGGTATGCTGACTGCAAAACTGCTCAGTCGAAACTGGCATCGTCCCTAGCCTGTTAAGTAATGGTGTAATCAACAGAAAACGTATGCGCTGACAACTAAGTCACTGCTCTGCAAATGTCCTGAATAGGGACTTGTGATAGGAATGTTTCTGAGGATGCCTGTGCCTTTGGGGAGTGCGTGGTCAGGGTAGCTGGTGGTGGAACAATTGCCTGGACGCAACACATGTGGATGCATGATATGATCCAAGACGAGATTCTGAGCAGAGATGGGGAGACCTTTCATCCTGTCAGCTACCGCTGTGATGAGTTGGGTGGATTTACGGAATGGTTTGGCCCTTTCTATGTAGAACGCTACGGCATGTCTGACATCCAGAGTGTGAAGACGTTGCTCCTCCCTCGTTGCGAATGGCTTCGGGTAGGAGGTTGGTAAGAAGATTGCCTGATTGCTATGGAACAGGGAAACCACCTTTATGAGGAAGCTAAGGTGAGGATGTAGCTGCATCTTATCCTTAAAGGAGATCATATATTGAGGTTCTGATGTGAGACCTCCAAGACCCTTCAGACTGAAGTAATGCCCACAAAGAAAGCCATCTTCCCTGAGAGGTATGATAAGGGGGATGTTGCCAATGGCTCAAACAGGGGACACAAGTTTTGACAGGACCAGGTTTAGGTCCCATGAAGGGACAGGTTCTTGTATTCAGGGGTAGAGTCTTTCCATGCCCTTGAGAAAATGGATAGACATCTCTGGTGAAAAAAAGACTGGTTATCCACTCAGGGTGGAATGCCAAAATTGCTAAAAGGTGAACCTTAATTCAGGAGATAGCTTTGCTGTTTCAGGTGTAATAAATACTCAAGAATCTTCTGCAGAGATGACTGCAGGGTGGGAAGCCCATATGGAGACCTGTTTCTATTTTGAGAGATAAATAGCCCTGGTGGAAGGCTTCCTGCTATTTAATAGGACTTGGCAGACCTGCTCCAAGCAAGTCAGCTCACCAAGATTTAGCCATGGAGCTTTTAGGCTGTCAACTTATGTCAACTCAGGTTTGGGTGGAGCAGTCGACCGTGGTCCTGGGAGATCAGCTCCAGATGTTGAAGGAGTAGAATTAGAGAGACACCACTGTAAAGCCTAGCAGTATGGTGAACTAGCTCTGAGGGGGACAAAATGGGGCTATGAGAATGACCCAGGCCCTGTCCCGCTTGATTTTAGCAGAACCTTGTGCATGAACAGGATGGATGGGGAAAGTGTAGTACAGGTGACCTGTCCATGGAAGTAAGAAGGTGTCTGAGTGAACCCAGGCTGTGGTCTCACAGGGAGCAAAACTTGTTACATTTTCTACTGTGCTCAGTTGCAAACAGATCTACCTGGGAAGTCCCCTACCACTGGAAAACGTCCCTCACAATGCCCGGGTGAAGGGACCAGTCATGGTAACTGAAGAAAGACCTGCTGATGCAATCTGCCAGCTCATTCTGCACTCCTGGAAGGTGAGAAGCCTCAAAGTGGATTATGTAGGCTATGAAGAACTCCCACAGCTGAATTGCTTCGTGACACAGAGGAAAGCTAGTCCCTCCCTGACTGCTGAGATTTAACATAAGAACCAACATGCTCTTGCCTGTAATGTGAGGCAGAAATGCCTGACAGGCCAGGTGAACTGCCCTGAGCTCTCTGACACTGATGTCTAGCAAGAGCTCTTCCAGAGACTGGAGGCCTTGAGTCCTCAGGGGCCTCAGATGAGCTCCCCCGTCTAGCGCTGATGACCAGGGATATTCCACAGTTGGGACTGTGAGAAGGGAATGCCTGTGCGAATTGCCTACGGGTCCAGCCACCAGTTGAGGAAGGCAAGGACCCCGGGGAAGGTACTGTGAGGACAGAGTCCAGATAGTGGCGATTTGGAGAGTACACCAACGCCTGCCATGTCTGAAGGCATCTGAGGTGCAGTCTTGTGTGCTGCACCACATACATACATGAGGCCATGTGACTCAGGGGCGGCTCCAGGCACCTGCGCAGCAAGCTCGTGCCTGGGGTGGCAAGCTGGGGGCGGGGCGGCCTGCCGGTTGTTGTGAGGGCAGTAGTCAAGGCACCTTCAGCGGCATTTCTGCAGGAGGTCCGCCGGCCCTGCGGCTTCGGCGGCGGGTACGCCAAAGGCGTGTGACCAGCGGACCTCCCTCAGAAACGCCGCCAAATCCATGAGACCGGTGGACCTCCCGCAGAAATGCCGCCAAAGGCGCACTGACTGCTGTGCTTGGGGCAGCAAAAAACAGACGCCCCCTGATGTGACCCAAAAGCCTCAGACAAAACCAGGCTCTTGTAATGGGGTGGCCCTTAAGATTTATTATCGGGGATGTGATAGACTCTGGCCTAGGTGGAGTTGAGCACTGCTCCAATAAACTATCTGCTGCAGCAGAGGAAGGGTAAACGTCTTTACATTTATTAGCAAGCCTCTGGCCTGCAACATCAACTGGATGAGGTGCAGGCTCGACTAGCTAAGCTCTGACTATCCAGTCGTCCAGATACAGGTAGACTTGCACCCCGTTGCCTCAGAAAGGTCACCACTATCACCATGCATTCTGTAAACACTTCTGCGGCTGCCAACAGACCGAACAGGAGTACTGCAGATTGATAATGCATTTGGTTCACAACAAACCTGAGGAACCTTCTGTGGCCTTGGAAGATCTATATGTGAAAGCAGGCATCTCTTAAATCAAAGGCAGCATACCAGTCCCTGGGATCCAGGGAGGAATTAAGGGAAGACAGAGAAACCATAAGGAACATTAGTTTCTTGAGGTAACCATTCAACTGGCATAGATCTAAAATAGGTCTGAGACCTCCTTTGGCTTTCAGGATGATCAAATAGCAGGAGTAAAACACCTTCCCTCTTAAATCCTATGGAACCTCTTCCACACCGCCCACCCAGAGGAGAATGCACCTCCTGGACTAGAAGTTGCTTGTGAGAGGGGTCCCTGAAGAGGGACAGGGAGGGAGGTTGGGAGCATGGGGGAAGAGAGAATTATCCCACTTCCACCTTGCTCAGCACCCAACTGTTCATGGTGATACAAGATCACACACTGGTGAAGTGGTACAGGTGGTCTGCTAATAAAGGGGAAACAGGAACCGGGCATATGGAAGCTGGTACGACGTCCTTGAGCATCTCATCAAAAGTTCTGCTTAGCGCCCCCTGGGTGTCTGGAAGGGGCACACATTGACACCATGGCAGTAAAGCACAGGTCGGCAACCTTTCAGAAGTGATGTGCCGAGTCTTCATTTATTCACTGTAATTTATGGTTTCGCGTGCCGGTAATACATTTTAATGTTTTTAGAAAGTCTCTTTCTATAAGTCTATAATATATAACTAAACTATTGTATGTAAAGTAAATAAGGTTTTTAAAAGGTTTAAGAAGATTCATTTAAAATTAAATTAAAATGCAGAGCCCCCTGGACCGGTGGCCAGGACCCAGGCAGTGTGAGTGCCACTGAAAATCAGCTTGCGTGCCGCCTTCGGCACCCGTGCCATAGGTTGCCTACCCCTGCAGTAGGGAGTGGCAATCTGCATCTAAAACCCCTGCTATGGTTCCACAGTCCCTAGGTTATACAATCATAGAGCTTCACATCAGTCTGCTCAGAAAAAAGTGAAGCTCCCTTGAAGGGAAGGTCCTGAAGGGTTTGCTGGACCTCATGCGGGAGACTTGAGGACTGTAGCCATGAAATCCTTAGCATGGCCTCTGTGGAGGCTGTGAATCTAGCTGCTGAATCCACCACATCCAGGGCAGCTTGCAAGGAAGCCCTGGCTATCAACTTCCCCTGGTTCACCAGCAAGAAATTCTGCCTGAATTCTTGGGGAAGCAAGTCCTTGAACTTCAACCTGGAGTCCCACATGCTGAAGTCACTTCTGTCCAGCAGTGACTGCTGGTTAGTGATCCCAAGCTGCAGCCCCCCGGTAGAGTTCCCCTTGCTACCAAAAAGGTACAATTTCCTGGAGATTTTCGCCTTAGGAGTTACCCCCTGCAGTCCCCGCCTTTTCCTCTTGGCGGCCACGGACACCACCAGGGATTGGGGGTGGGGGCCAGGGACAAAGTATTTCCTCTCAATTCTTTTTAAGGTGGGGGGAAGGAAGGCCACAGGGCTTTCACCAGGTCCATAATGGCCTCATTGAGGGGCAATAGTGCTGGTGCCATGCTTCCCTCCGGTGCAGCCAGTTTGTCTGGTACCAGACTCAGTGCCTGAGTCAAAGCCGGAGTCAATGGTGCTGACTGCGATTCCGAGGCAGAGAAGCAGCTTGATCTAGGTCACACTCCACTCTGCTCCCCATGCCTGGCTGTCTTTGGTGTGGGGGAACGTCCCCTTTCAGCCACCTTCTTTCTGTGCTGCTTCTTCGGCACTCGGGAGGGTGAACGGTGCCAGGATTCCCGTATGGTGGGATGAGAACTCCTCTCCGATGCTGAGGTGCTCGGGGCCAAGTCAGACCAGCTTGGCTCAGAGGAAGATCTCAGCTCTGCCTCCCTTAGTAGGTGGTTTAACCTGGACTTCCAGTCCTCCTTCATATGAGGTTGAATTCAAGGCAGATCTGATAACGATCCCCGACATGAGCCTCACCCAAGCACTTTAGGCAACTAGAGTGCGGGTTGCTCAGAGGCACAACCTTGTTGCAGAAGACACAGGGCTAGAAGCCTGGTTATTGAGACATGCCTCAGAGCCAGGACTGGACAAAACTCCGCTATCTAATGGAGAAAACCAACTATGCTAACATACTAAGGTTAAAAAAAAACAACTATATACAACTATGGTTTAAAAAAAAAAAAAAACCCAGACCACTGAGAAAAGCTTGCCGTAGCAAGGAGAGCAGGGCCAGCAACAATCACAGGCAGTAAAAAGGAACTGAGGGGGCGTGGGGTCAGCTGGGCCCTTTATATCGGCATTATGTGCACACGGCACTACAGGACATCCAAGCTGCCTCAAAGGGTGCCGCTGAGGGGAAATTTTCCAGTGACTGTGCTCAGAATACCTACAGTGCAAGGGACATGTGCAAGCACTCGAAGAGGAAACGAGTATGTCGTCAAAGTCATGAAAGATCCAGAAACACATGGGACTGTTAAAAATCATGAGATCCTAACTGAGTGAATTGCATGGTTTGGGTCTGACTCCTGATTTTGTAACTGTCTGTGGAAAACCCTCCTGACACCCATGTGTGCATATTTTCAGGATGAAAATTCAAATAAAAATGAACACAAAGCACGAACATAAAAAATTAGGACATACCATTCCCATCCTTGTCCCCTCTCCTCCCGAGAGCTCTTGGCATGACATACTTCTCCTCAGTCACCACTCCTTGGCAACCCCACTCTCCTCTCCTACAAGCAGTCTCTACAGCATCTTTCCACAGACTTTCACCCACCCTCTCCAGCCACTCCTAACCCCAGCAGACATCACTTGTTCCAATTCTCTTCCTCACCTCACATGGCACAAAGCTGCCTCTGCCCTCTCATACTAATTCAACTTCAGCAGTCTGCACCAGAACCCAGTCTGTTGCCCCATAATCCAGCAGGTTAATTCCCCTCTCTCAAGTCCTTCAACCCCGTGGAGTCAGCCTCACCCCAGTTTCCAACAAATATGGCCAACTTCTCTGCCAATAGGTTACGCTGTTGCCTCCTCCCCCTTATTTCCTGCACTATTACCCAAACAATATGACCGTTGTCCACAGTCCCTGCACTGCAAGTGGAAGAAGGCCCATCTATGGCCTCTATTCCCTCATTTTGAGGGGTGGGGATGGCTCCCTGATGCTTCTGTGCAGGACACTGAGGGGTACACAAGAACTACAGGCAGCCGCCCCCTCAGCAGATGGAAGAGGTCTCTCATGGCCACAGGTAACTGAGTTCAGATTCCTGAGCCACCTGCAGCTGCTCACATGATCAGAGCTCTAAATGACCTCACAATTAAGGAGTGCTGGCAAATAGGGTATCAGCCACATTTTATTCTGCTTAGGAAGACACTGACCTTTGAGGGGTTCACATATCACTGGTTTTATGTATTTTTGTAATAATGCATTTTATAGCGCATCTTCTTGTAGCACAGTATGATTATGCGATCTGTCACAATGATGCAATGTTACAATACAGCATTTTATTATTTTGGCATTTCTTACCATGCTCACCACTGTAACCTTGTGGGGCAGAGAATATAGGATTTAGTAGATTGTCAGTTTGGGAAATAAACAGGCCTTTAAGAAAGGTCTGGAAACTTGTTTTCAAGCCTTATTAACTAAGGCATTTGTATATAAATAATGTGTTTTTTTTTTAAACCAGAATGCAGAGAGTCTCGAGACTTAGTGCTCTTGCCATCTTATTTGAAAAGTGTTTACAGGGACAGCTTTTACAAATTTGGCAGCTATAGATGATCATCCCTGTTCTATACGAAGCAGCACATCTAAGGTTTTTTCTAGGGCTGTCAAGCGATTAAAATGATTAATTGCAATTCGTTAAACAAATAGAATACCATTTATTTAAATTTCAATTTATTTAAAGTATTACACTGAGGTGTACTTAAAAATACTGTTTCTTTTGTTTATTATTTTTACAATGCAAATATTGTAATAAAAAATATAAAGTGAGCACTGTACACTTTGTATTCTGTGTTGTAATTGAAATCAATATATTTGAAAATGTAGAAAAATATCCAAAATTTCAATTGGTATACTATTGTTTAACAGTGCGATTAATCATGATTAAATTTTTTTTGAGTTAATCACGTGAGTTAACTGCAATTCATTGACAGCCCTAGTTCTTTCACAAGAATCATCATGGCAGCACAGGGTCTTTGAAGTTATGTGGTGGTAAGTCCCAAAGAACATTGAGGGAGAAAGCCAAGGAGTATTATTGTAAAGACCACTACTAAAGGCTGGTAAACTAGAGAAAAGATGAAGATGCAGCTAAAGACTCAGAAGGGAACAAAATACTGGAGAAAATAGAAAGGGAGATTAGAGTGAAAAACGCAAGTAAAGGGAAATAAAGATTACATACAAGAAATAGAATATCCCTTTCACATACCATCTTCTACTCTGCTTTCCTGCATTACAGTCATTTCAAATGTGGCCACAAAATTCTGTTTTAAAAACCGAAAAGTTAAGTGCTTTTATATTATTTTTTATATTCCAAATGGTAACTAACTTTTAAACCAACCCTTTACAATGTTTGCAACTCAAACATTGCAGTACTTTGCAAAACAAAACAAAGGCAAAACGGACTAGAAAGTGACTGCTGTTTTCGTGTAATTTAAAAAGTTCAATTTTAAAAAACTTTCAGTTTTAATGATCTGCTATTTGTAAAATAAGATTTTATTTACAATGGTTTATTTTTCCTCACCCACCAGTAATGCAGTGAGTTGTTTGTAAAAATAAGTTCCTTCCCAGCATCTGCAGCTATGAAAATAAAATACCTCAGCATTTAAGCCTTGATCCAAAGCCCACTGAAGTCAAACAATCTTTTTCCATAGACTTCAGTGGATTTTGGATTGGGCCCTTATAGAGAGATTATTTTCCTATGACTGAGCTATTAAATGCCTTATCCCCTTCTCCCTCTTGTGTACATTTGTAACCCCAGAATATACCATTAGCAGGTTATAATTTCTCTGGAAAGCATGACACTATTTTCCTGTCCTTTGGGGTATTTGATTATTTTTGAATTCCTGCGCTTCTTTCAAACAAACACTTTCACTGCTAGCATCCATAATCTATAAACCCTTTGCTTTGTCATAGCCTGTGAAAGCTGGAAGATTTAAAGCTGTGTCACCTGTCTAAAGCAATTTCAAGTAACGGATGCTTGAGAGATTAGATTTCTGAGAGAGGCCCCTAGGAAACCGGTAATGACTGCATGTATATATTTGTAAAAGAAAATCTATAGTGTCACTATTAATTATTAAACCTTAATTACAATGCAAGGGGTGGGGAAAAAAGCTAGCTCCTTGGCGTCATAAGAAGAATTGCTAGAAAATGCTGACGAAAATGGTGTTTGCCAATACTATTTACTCTAAGTTCAGTTGCATGCTTTCACTAAAACATTGTTTAATGACAAACGTTTGACTGAATCATTTTCCATCATTTAACAAGCAAACAATGTTCTTAGTGTGTCTCGTATCAGTATTTAATCTAAATGAGATGTATTCAATCTAAACATATTGCCACAGTGAAACAGATCAGCAGCAAACAACAAATTTTAATCATGAGTTTGCCTCAAACCTCAGAACTGAAGTCACTGGACTAACTAATCTACCTGAATTATCTTTTGCATTTCAGTAAAGGAGCTGAGGAGTTTAATTGTAAATAAAGAGAAAACAGCAGTTGCAGCTCCAAGTGTAATGTTTTTGATGTAGCTCCTCAAATTGCTGATTCAAATGCAAGCTGCTTTAGAACATTTTCAGAGGACGAATACCAGTGCAAGTGTAAACCCTAACACTTTTGTTAAACTGAAAAATTAAGCTTTAATGCTAAAAATGAAGAGAAAAGCTGTGGCACTTTAATACTTTTGAATGTGTGTCTGACAACAGCTCAGGTACATTTGCAATATAGTGCTTAAAAGTGACTGAAGGGACTCCATCCCACCCACTGCTCTGATACCAGCCTTGTGAGTATCTCATTAGCTTCCATTATTGCAACAACTGGGGAATACTTTTCCTGAAAGGCACCACCATGTTATAAGCTTTAAAGAAGCCAGCCACTGTGAACTGGAGCCAAGTAAACTCAACTCACTCAATAGGACATTTATCTTTTACTGTACTTGAATTTTCACACCACCTACCTTTGAAGGTTAGATTCAAATATTTGTTCCCTATTTTCTAGCATGCCCAAAAAAGGAAAAATATAGGTGTTGGTACAAAACTACCCAGTAGTGAAAGTTCTGTTTACAATTTTGGACCATCAGAAACACACTACAAAGTGGATTTAACAAGTTTAAGCGAGCAATAAAACAAGTGTACATGAACGGTCTCACAAAAGTAATGTTTACTTATCTCATGCCCCAAGCAAATATGTCCTTTCCCACTCCTCCCCCTTCCAAAAGAGATGCATGAAACTGCCAATGTGCAATTAACTCATCTTGATGCTTCCTTTTACAATACTTGGAAAATATCAAATACACAGTTACTATAAAACTTCTTTCTACAGCACGCAGCAAGGAACATCTATATTTGAGGGCAAAACTGAATCTCAGGATTATCATCTATCTACTCTGTCCTGTCTCTTCACTGGAAGGATCAGACCTGGCATCTTATTTTAATGTGAATAAGATGCTGAGGAAGGCAGACCAACAAGAAAAGTGGTTTTAGTGCTTTGCAAGCCTTCACGATGCTAACAATTCATCACCATATCAGGCTTTGTTTATCTACATGACATACTGAACCAGAGTTTTGACTATGTATTGTTCAGTCTCACAAGGTACATGATCTTGAAAATAGAAACAAAAACAAACTTCAATAACTTTACAGTACTTTAATCTTCAAGCAACCGGTTCCAAACAGATTTCTTTCAGAAGCTGTTGAACATACATACACTCCTGGCTAAAACAATATTATCCAAAATGTACACCAGGTGGCTATCGATTGATAGGGATGCCACCCAGCCAGCATTTCATTACCATGACCAAGTTACCTGTAGTTAATTGGTAATGGAAAAGCTGGTATTTTCTCCTTCCTGTGAGGTGCCTCTTCTTGTAAGAAGTTTAACGTACGTGAAGTAAGCGTTCGTGAGAGGTGCTGGAGTTAGTGCCTGGGACAGGTGAAGTGCTTTATTATTTATCCACAGGACCAGTACCACCACAAGCTGTAGCAGCAGTGCGAGCTTTCCCAGACTACCCTACCAACTGTATTTGATTCAAGATTGAACCAAGGAGGCTTGATCTAGAGGTGAGAGCATTTCCATCAATATGCCCATTCAAATCATTGTCCTTGCTGACTAAAGGGTTTCTGAGGCAGATTCACTAAGGCCCTGCCCCTTGTGTAGTCATACACCAGAGCAAAATGGGCCTATAACACGGCACCCAATCAGTATGGCAATGGTTTTGCGCTCGCTTTGCGCTGGTATAAATGATTACACAATGGTGAATCACCCCCCTGGGCCTTTTTCTAGTCAAATTCTTGTTCATTTTAAGTAATAAAAATTAGTTTACAATTTTATTTAAATACTATTTTTCTTGACTTCAGTGACGACATTTACTACAGTTTAATGACCTATGCTTTCAAGAATTAGTTCCTTGTAAAGCACAGAAGGATTGTTTCCTTTGTGCTTCTATGCTACATTTCAGTGAAGGACTTCAAACCACTTTACATATAATAAATTAAGATTTAATACACTTGTAAAGTAGTGAAGTAGTATCCCCATTTTACAAGGGGGAAAATGAGAGAGGGATTAAGTTACCTATACTCTGCCTTTCACAGGAATGCATGTTCCCTGCTTGCTGAACAATTATGCAATTTTGATGTAATTGAACTAGATCTATAGTAGCGAAGAGTCCTGTGGCACCTTATAGACTAACAGAAGTTTTGGAGCATGAGCTTTCGAGGGTAAATACCCACTTCAGCGGATGCATCCGACGAAGTGGGTATTCACCCACGAAAGCTCATGCTCCAAAACTTCTGTTAGTCTATAAGGTGCCACAGGACTCTCTGCTGCTTTTACAGATCCAGACTAACACAGCTACCCCTCTGATACTAGATCTATAGTGGCAACTATTAAAGTTGTCAGAGTGTCAGTAACTCTGCCAGTAACTCAAACGTACAGTCTGACTCCTAAGGTGAAGATCCACTGTTAAGGAACTGTCGAACTCCCTAAGACGGGCAAAAGAAACATTCAGTTGAGTATAGATGAACATTCCTATTTCCCTTTCTGCCTTCTCTCACAATCTCGCTTCCTCTTTGGGAGGCTTACCCCTCTCAGAAAACTGAAAGCAGTCTGGCCAGACTGCCCACTCCCTGGGATGCCTAGGAACTTTAAGGTGAACAATGAAATGGTGACAACAAATGGGTGTGGGAAAAGAAGATGGATTAAGTGTCAGTGCCGCGATGGCTGCAGGGGATTGGCTCCAGTGTGATGTCAGTAAGCCATGAGATGCCAACGACATTTGCCAAGCTGGTGCTCACTTAAGAGAAGCTACTGCTGAGGCTCAGTGGTGTAGTGTTGCAGCCTTCCCAACATTTCTGTTGTGCAGCCTCAGAGAGAAGCTACTCCCCACATTTGGCACTAAGGGGCCAGCCAACGAGGAATTTTAGTGCCACCTCAAGGAGTTACCAAAGAAGTGCAAGCCCCCTTGACAAATACTATCAGAAAGATATCTGCGCCCAGCTGATACCAAACCTACTAGATAACCATCAGAAAGGCCACAATACACCAGTGACCAATGAGTGCTATGAGAATTAATTTATTCATGTATTTGGTGTCTTCATTTTTGTAGAAAACAGGTTAAGTGTATTGCAGAACTAGAGTCACTACAGATTTAGGGTGAATGCTTCCTAAAGGGTCCCCATTACTGCTCCTATCAGCACTGAAGAGGCATAGAATTCCTCTGCCAGGGACCTTGACAGGCATTAAGGGTCCTGACTTAGCTCCAGCTGTCTGCCCGGTGCCTCAAAGATCTTGCCCTCAGGAGGTTACAATCTCGGTAAGACGTGCGAGACAGACAAAAGGGAACTGTGGAGCCAAGGGGCAGGAGGTTGATAGGGCAGAGTTCCCATCCACAGAGCACCACTGTTTTGCCTAGTAATTCATTCTGCTTTGAAAAGGTCCAGACACCTTTAGCAGTTCATCTTCATCTTCATCTTCAGTCAACTCTGAGCCTCGGATGCACTGTCATTCGTTGGCAGAGTAGGAGTGGCTTCCTTCCTGAGGAGCAAGGCAAATTTTCTGTTCTGTGTCCTAAGGTACAGGTGGCTTTCCTAGACCTCCCTGCCATAAAGCAGAAACTGAGACCAGAGGAGGAGTGCAAGGGAAGGAGAAGTTTTATTTGATCAAATGAGCTGTCTCTCAGCTGTATGGTTACACCCCAGGTTTGTCTGAGGGCATTTTTTGGCTCTTGTTGCTGTCTTTCACTGAGGCACTATAGCAGTTCCTACTACTGCAGAGCACAAACATAGCAGACAATGAGAGTAGCCTGCCATGTTATTTGAACACTTCCCTTTTCAACAGCAGTTGGAACCAAGCCACTCTGTTCACAAAAAAGGACTTCTGTACCTTTTCTAACATTAAAAATAAGAGAGCAAAACTGTTTCATGTTGAAGATGCAAGTTGGTTCTTATGTTCACCAATTTGTTCATCTCCAACTGGGAACATAAGGCAGTACAACATTGCTGATATGGTTTTAGAGGGTATCAAACCAACTATTCCACTACAGTTTACTTCTGGCTGTGTTCATCTGTTCCTGGAAATGCTGTCTGTTTTGTTTGTGAATCAGACTTATTGGGTTTGTTCATCCCCTACAGTGCCAAATTTTTTGTTTTTCTAAAAAAGTCAATTGGAGATTATGTAAAAATGCAGCAGCCTGCATAATCCATTTTGTATTTTTTCAAAAAGAAAAGGATTAGAAGTGCTGGTTATAATATACACCTCTACTCCGATATAACGCCACTCGATATAACACAGTAAAGCAGTGCTCCGGGGGGCGGGGCTGTGCGCTCCGGCAGATCAAATCAAGTTCGATATAACGTGGTTTCACCTATAACGCGGTAAGAGTTTTTGGCTCCCGAGGACAGCGTTATATAGAGGTAGAGGTGTATTACAATACAGTTATATAGGATCATTCACAAATAATCCCAGCGCACTTTGCAATTCAGGCACCACTGAAATTGCAAAACATCTTTACTTGCGATATAGAAACATCCATCTTTCTCAATATGAACAGCTAGTCTGTCCTGTAATTCTAAGGGATGTACGCAGACACAGCGTTCATGCCCCATCTACGCAGTGACACTGTTTACTATCAATTTGTTCCTTCTTGCTCTATGCCCATCAGAAAACAGTCACATATATTAGTGGTCAAATCCAGACAGAATCATTAAGGTCACAGCTGCTAGAGGAGTAGGTAGTAGGGAAAAGGGGCAGATGTCACATTTAATTTACTAGTTTGCTTTCCTGACACCTATATAAAATCCTACACAGTTTCTACTTCAGAGCTCAAGAACAGAACCCATCTGATGGGCAATTCATAAAAGCACACCGATGATCAAACATGTGAAAGATCAATGGATTTAAATTGGGCTCAGGTGTGCAAGGAAAAACAGTGAATGTGGGAAACTATTTTGGATTTTAAAAGCTTGCTTAATTCAGAGAACAACATTCAAATTCTTAATGGAATTTGATCAGCTCCCTGCACACACATTTTCCAAATTCATTATCTATAAAAAAGACCAGAATCTCTCTCTCCATAGCATGTTTCCACACACAAATACACACATTTTTGTCTTTTTCCAGATATACGTTTAGGGAAGTTCCTGCAAATGAAGCATCACTAAACTTACACACAGTGAGTAAAAACAGAATGGAGGATGTGGCTAAAAAGCACATGGGTTTTTTTTTAATTTACCTCTGTAGTTCACTAAGCCCTCTAGTTGTTGACAGGCTGGGGTTTAGCCTCAGGAAGTTCTGTTTTAAATTGAGATGAGTGAGGTCCTGGCTGTAGAAGAGGTTGGCAGGCAGATGCTCCAGACTGCAGCATGAGAGATCCACTGAGCTTATGCGCTGGGATGCAACCTAGAAAACAAGATAACCGAACACATTAACACTCCTAAAATATAGGAATGTCACCCTTTACACCGACAAGTGCAAGGTAAGATTTTTTTACACAGCAGAAATCATTGGTCAATATTGTCAGTACACATGCCCACGTATGCATAACTTTCAAAAAATAGGGTCGGAATAACTGGTGAGACACTCCCTTGCTTTGTTGTAATGCCACTTCAGCTCCACTGGTGACCAGTCCATATGGACATGTACAATAAGACATTCTAATACAAGACTTGAAACATTTGTAATCCTCACAAATAGACACCTAAAAAAATGAAAACAATACTTTAAGACCTGAGGGAAAGATCAGAGATTGGTTTGACAGCAATTTATCTGCAGGTGGATAACAGTAGCAAATGAGACAGAGCAGATGTCTTTATTGCTGCATAGGTAGAGAATATACCAGAATGATGAAAAAAAAGCACAATTGCACAAAAAGGGTGCCATATCCATCTGCCCTATCTCAAGCACTTAAATGCAGTACTAATGATGGGATATTGAGAGAAAAATCACCATGTCATATTAAAAAACCAACATAAAAACAGGTTACTCATTTATAGAAACTCCTGTTGCTGCTCATATTGCAAATCCACCCAGGCCACAACAATTCAGGGGATAAAAATGGCCAAGAGTAACCAACAGTAGTATGAGCAAGGAGATGCTGAGATTTGGGGGTTTTAAACACTTTTCTCATAAGAAAAAGATACCTGTCCCTAGTGATCAAAGAAACACCACCAGGTGTTGCTACCATGGTTTCAGACATGATATGCTGAGTAGCAACAAGTCTCTGCCTTATCCATGCTTCATTATACACCAATAAGGCTGCTGTGGCAAAAAGGTTTAAAAAAGAAGGTATCCGATCCCTCCCTCCCCCCAACGCAGCTTCTGCAAAAACTATTTAAAAATCCTTTTCACTTGGTCATGCAGAAAGGGGGATGGGGACAGGGAAACAGGCTGGTCTCCCCTAGAAAATCAGCTCAACATTAGAAAACGACTGTAAGGAGCTATATGAACAGGCAGAATGTTGATAGGACATTGAAGTCAGTGGATGCTGTGTTTGACACACAGTTATGAGTAAACTCTATTGGAACCATAAGGTTAATTTTCTAGTGAAGATGAGCCAGAGACAATGAATAAAGAAATAAGGGAAAGTCTACCACTGGGCAGGTCCACTAGTTGTATAGGGAGAAGGGGCTTTGTGTGGGGACCTCGTTAAAGAAATAATCAAAAGAAGAGGTACATCTCACCATATTAAGACTCCCCAGTAGCACAAATGATGCTCAAATGGTTATATATTGTGTCAGCTATTCATTCCAACAGCAACATTATTTTATTTGGTCAGTGGCATTTTTATTGCCCTTATACTCTTAAGGCCCAATAAAAATACAAACACAACATCTAATGGAAAAAATATTTTAGAAGTTCATAAACACCACATAGGGAGATTTGATAAGAGCTCAGTAAGCTCAGAAGTTAAAATATGTAATTTTTGTGCAAAATCATGGCCCTTTTCACCAGGTGACCTGAATGCAGACACAAGTCAGGCTTAGCCAGCACAGCCCAATTGCATTCTGAGGCTGAAGGCTGGTGTCAGGAACAAGAAGTGTTCATTAATTTTATTTTAAATGCAAAGCAGGGCAAACTGTAGGATAGAGCAACTCCATTGTAAGCTTCAAGGCGAAAATATCAATTTTGTAGTTTCTCCCATGTTTTTTCATTCAAAATGCTCATTTTGTCTACTCATCAATTACCCATCCATTTCATATTTAGGTCCATAAAGGATAGAGAATGCTTTCTTCTATACTAACCAAAATGCTATTTGTATGCCATTCTAACCAAGCATAAGAACACAGTGATAATTCCATTTTAGGGTCAGAATATGGCTGGTAAAGTATGAACCATTGGCAATTGCCACCACAAGGGTTCCCCCACACAGCTTGTCTGGACTGAGAAGATAATTTGGATTAAGGTAGGGTGTGAATTTAAAGCAGACTAGCTGTTCCTGATTAACTCTGTGTGGATGCTCTTGTTCTGGAATAAGAGTGCTCTATTTCCAATTAGCGTAATCTACTTCCCAAAGTAGATTTCTTTGAAGATGCCTCTAATACAAAACTAAAGTGTATGCAAAAATACATATTAAAAAAGTTTTAGTCCAGACAGCTGTCAATTTTATTGAATTTTATCACAATCTGTATATGGCTTATAAACAAAGCAATATTCTGAGGATAATGAATTTTAGTATCCCAATGGAGAATATTAATATTCAGCTAACAGCTCATTTCCATAGCATTCTCTGAACCATAAACAGATAAGGTGTTTTTGACTTCCAGTTATTTCACTTTATGCTACCACAAAGTGATAGGCAACACAAGGGCAGATTTCCTGGATCACATTTACACTGAGAAAGATATGGAAAAAAACCCAAGCAACATACTCTCTCAGCTTTCAAGTGTAAGCTTTTTTAAAATATATGTCACTTTCATCTTCAAAGCTGGTTAAACACTGAAGTGATGTCTTGCCTTCCAAATTAAACAGTAAAGGAGATTTAAATCTCGTGTTTCCATCAACCCAGATTTAAAGAGACTTTGTGCATGACTTTTTTACTTTCTATTGGATTATTAAAATCAGAGTATTCTTCTAAAACCTACTGCAGTGGGTTGCTTAAAAAGAAATCAAGCAACAAGAGCAATCTTCACACAAAAAGGTAAGAAAAAGAAGCCTTGTAACTAGGGGCAATCAAATCTGCAGAAAGAACAAGCAAGATTTACTTAGATTTCCTCCCCAACCTAGCCCCTCTAGAGAAAAGATAAATTACAGTAAAAGTAAGCTCCTCCCCCAAAAAGATATTTTGTGCAGAATGAGGATACACTCCAGCAGCATTATCTTAAAAATAAATAAATCTAGATTTAACTAAAATTACTACAACGATAAAAACTTGTTCGGGTTTTTTTCTGCTTGCTTGTTTGTTTTTGCTCAAGTTGACAGAGAGGGCATCGGACTTGTTCTGTCTAGGGAGCCCAATGCTTCTCAACCTCATCTATATTGGCAAACACCCCCTTTTAACAATACAAAAAGAAGGATGATCGTAATCTCCAACGTGAAAGAACCCATGGCCCAGCTGAATCTCTTCCTGAATTTTCTTCAGTTATCTTACCCTAAGCTAGACCTAGGTGCGAGGCCTACTGTTCACATAAATAGACTGTAGCAATAACCATGTAAGAAAAATGGTAGGCTTGCAGTGGTGGGTAGAGGATCACTAAGGATAGCGGTTAACAATTCTGGTGCCACTTCAGTCACTCTAGCCACAGAATAAAAGAACAATGCATTTGCATGCAGAGTGAAAGCCAGTTTCCCCCAAATAGGAATGTTAGTAGCTTACATTTCTTTTAATGAAGTTACAGACTCAAGGATATAGCCAAATCTGTACTCCATAAGTCCTGATTTTCAGCTGTTTTTTATTTATAACAAAAATACATGGGTGCAAACAAAACACTTAGCTATACTCTATTCAAAGATAAATGTCTGAATGATTTTATGGACATTTAATTTGCCCCTGTTAATATTTAAAGAGGAGACTTAAAGGAACAGTAACATGGCAGTCCAGATACAATTTATACATTAAAAAGCAACATAAATTTGACTAAAGATCCTTTAAGTCCATAGTCCAACCCTGGTTATGCAACTCAGACCTACAATATTTTAAATGCTTCCTTCGCCTACTTTGAGTCAAGCAAGGCAATGTGAAAGTCTTTATTCTAGGTCCTATTCCACTTTTTTAATGTGCCAATAAAACTAGCATGTGTCCCTCCATAGCAATGAGTTCTCAACTTGCTTTTTACTCCCAGTTCTACAGCAATTAAAATGCAGCTTCTACTCCAGCATCATTATTCATAATGGTATTGGCGGAGTACTCTCTCTCATCAGGCAATGAAAGCCAGTAAATGTTCTCTCATTCTCCACCGAGAATCAGTTTACTTAGAAAAGAACTATGACTATCAGAATATGAAGACCCTCAGGGAATGCAAGCATTTTTAAACTATCATCTGTTTATCCGTGCAGTCGTAAGGCTTACAAATGTAAACAAGAGTTCATAAAAAACAGTGGTATCCTTGAAAGGAAACTGAGTATTTTGAGAAAGTCAAAAGATGGTTTAGTTTAATTACAAATTGCTGTTTGCAGCAGAAACCATCGTAACAAACCCCTCTGTGAATCAACAGATATCCTTGCCTATAAAGAATGGTATTTAAAGAAAGCTTTCCTTTGTCCAACAGTAAAATACCACCTCTGTCACAAAGCTTGCCAGGACTGATCACTGGCGCGGTTTATTCTAAAGCGTTGGCTACACTACAAAAATACCTGTTGCTGACAATGGGTGTCAACTGAACCAGCTCTATGGACAAAGTTATAGGTCTTGTCTATGCAGGAATTTATTTTTGTTTTTTAAACCTTAAGGTGTGAATTGAAATAATTTCCTCCTGTCCACCCCCTCTCCTGAAAGCTGTATTCAGAGAGTTAAAAGATGCACCTTTTTAAAAAGAGCCTTCAACAGAAGAAAACTCAATTAACAGACTGCACTGTAAAGTGATCCAGGATTCTGACTCAAAAACAAGTTATTCACCTTGTGCAGTAATGGTGGTTAAGGCTACATTTTAGTCACAGGTATTTTAAGTAAAAGTCATGGACAGGTCATGGGCAGTAAACAAAAATTCACAGCCTGTGACCTGTTCATGACTTGTACTATACACCCTTAACTAAAACTTGAGCCAGGAGGCCATGGGTGCTCTGGGGGGGCAGCTGCCAGGGGTGCTGGGTGTGGGGAGGTACCACATGGCCTGGGAGCCCCACTTGTGCTGGAGGGGGCAGGCAGCAGGGCTGGCGGACTCCCTACCCAGTTTGCTGGAAGCAGCTGACATGTCCTGGCAGCTCCTAAGGGGAGGAGAGGGGAGAGAATGCTGGGGGGGGGGGCACCGTGAGCCACCCTTACCACGAGCGCCAGGTCTGCAGCTCCCATTGGCCGGGAACCGCAATCAATGGGAGCTGCAGGGCGGTGCCTGCAGGCAGTGGCAGCGCACAGCCCCCTGGCCTCTATGCCTAGGAGCTGCAGGGACATGCTGTCTGCCTCCAGGGAGCCCCCCCCAAGGTAAAGCGCCGCCCCACATCCCAACCCCCTGCCCTGAGCCCCCTCCCACACCTGAACTGCTACTTCTGCTGCTGGGGGGGGGGGGAGGAGGAAGAGGAGAGGAGAACGGTGGCCTGAGACTGCCCCAGAAGTGGCTGGTGTTGCTGGCCCAGGGGCGGTCCAGCCTCTGCAGAAGTTACAGAGAGTCATGGAATCCATGACTTCCATGACAAACCCAGTCTTAATGATGGTTCTTCAAGATGTGCTCCCTTATGGGTGCTACATTGTAGGTGTGTCCGTGTCGCCGTGCTGCTGATTGGAGAACTTTGGTAGCTGTCTTCCTCCTGGGCATAGGCTGCTCCCTGCCTGCCACGAGACTAGCCAGCATGCACGACCAACCCTCCTCAGTTCCTTCTCTACTGCAGAGTGAAAAACAAGAACTCCAAAGCAGAGGGGAGGAGGGCAGTCCATGGAGCACCCACAAGGGGACACATCTCGAACAACCATCATTACTGCACAAGCCAGAGACCCACTTGGGTCTCTGAGCTGAAATCGCTGTACCTTTCGCCCTCTCTGCAACAGAGAGGAAGAGTCTCAGAGATTTTCTCAAGGCACTTGTCTGATCCAAATAAAAGGCCATGGCTCTCCTCACATCGAGCATATGGAGGAGGGCTTCCCTATTATCCTGATGAGGTTTGGGATAAAAGGCTAGTAGCTGAATAAGCTGATTTATGTGAAATGCAGAAGTCACCTTGGGAGTGAACTTCGGATGTGGTCTAAGCATGACCTTGTGAAGGAAGAACACAGTGAAAGGGGGCTGTGCCATGAAAGCTACTATTACCCCAATCCTTTTTGCATTACCCCAAGCCTTTGAGAAATGTAGTCAGATGGAAGATTGATTATTTGTCTATAAGCTGATAGAAGGTTGCAATTTCTGCTAGATGAACCTGCAGTGAACTGATCAAGAGTCCCAATTTCTTCAAAGTAAACAGGTAGTCTCACTGGTTGGGTGAATGTATTAGGGAATGACACCTCTGGGCTGGCACCAAATCTGGAATCTCTTCCATTTCTGTAGATAGGAAAGGAGCTACTTGCCTCACCTGTTGTGCAATAATATCTCCTGTACTTCCTCAGAACAAGATGTCTCTATGTGCTGGAACTATGAAGGAGCCAGGCTTTGAGCTGCAGAATCCACAGATTGGGATGGAGAGTGCGTCTCTCATTCTGCGACAGAAGGTAAAGGGTGTTTGGAAGAGAGTCATCGGTGGACATAGTGCCAGCTGTGACAGGTAAGGGACTGTTTTCGGCTCAATCAGGGTTCATTATGAGGAATCACAGACCTTTTCTTAGAGGCCTTACATGAGTAGCTTGCAGGTGTGCCTCTGAATTCACCTCTCTTCGAAGCAGCGGGTTCCAGTGAGGGCTCCCGCCTGGACTCCGGAGATTGAAGGGCTGACTCCATGAATAAGAGTTCTGTCCTTTCTGGATCTGTGCTTCAATTGCCAACACAAGCCACACTTCTGTGGAATGTTTCCCCCTCCCAGGCAGCGAATGCACTGTGAGGTTCTGTCAGTCACTAGGATAGATTCCTTGCAATTGAGGCACTTCTTGAAGCCCAGAGAACTGGGCATATCCTTGTCCTGGGGGCTCCCCACACAGGGCATTGATGGAAGAAAGCATTCTCTCTCCCCTGCCTTTTTTTTTTTTAAATAAAGGCAAAGGCCAAAATAAAATGTAAACAAAGCAAAGAAAGGAAAAGGGCTTCAAAAGAAGCTAAAATTAGCAATTCTAAGAGTTAGCAATCCGAGAATTGACAGCTCTAGCTCCGTCTCTAGTCAGGGGTGGTTGAGAAGGAACTGAGGAGTGCCCTCGCACACTGGCTAGCCTCATGTCAGATGGGCAGCAATGCATGCATGAGCAGGAGAACTTTGGTAGCAGTCCATCCTATCAACAGCATCAGTGGAGCACCCACAGGGACGCTACTCAAAGAAGAAATAAGGTTTTAACAAAGTTGGTTTGTTCTAAGGTGATTTTTGTTAAGTTGAACTGGTTATATTGGCCTTTTTATGTAAGCATTTTAATCCTCTCCCCCTTTAGATGTTTTCTTTTTTTAACATTCTGTTAGTCATAACATACTTCAGTGCATCATCAATTCTGACTCTTGCTCCAGTAACAGTGATACAAACCTATAGGAAACTAAGATAACAGTGAACACTACTGCACTGGAAACCTTCCAGGCCAGCTAGTCAAAGCAAAGTAGTAATCAAAGCCAACCCTACCCCACAGCCAAAGCATCTTTTATATGTAAGCATGGAACTGCAAGAGAACCTAAGCATGGAACCTAATGCAAGAGAAAACACCAACTTTAGTGTTTGGTACAAAAAATGTCTTGCTCCATTCTCACCTTACCTAAAAAAGGTTGGCTTTTTAATATTTGAACTTCAGACAAGGGTGTATCAAAAAGTTTGTTACTGTAGAAACAGACCAATGAAAAAAATAGTTACCTACATACAAACACCCCCACCTGTTCAAGTCATCTTCTTGGAACTTTCTTCTTGAACACTTAAGATCAAATCCTGGGATTCTTCCAGATTTTGCAGGCAAGACCTGTCTGTGGGAGGGAATATTTACCAGTCTAACTACACCACTGTATTTATACTGCTATATGGCAGTAAGTTTCCCAGCAGAGACAATCCCCAAGCATACAACCTTGTTAGGCAATCTTCAGATGTACTGGGTACAGCAGAATATACTTAATACCTTCACTTTAAGTAATTTTCAGTTGGCGTTGACTTCAGTACTCGTGTGACAATTCTAACGGCAGGGCTCAACTGCACATAGACAAGTTGTGTATGTACGCTACCTGCCCACACCAGTACACAATAATCAGTTACAGAGAAGATTAAGGTTATGGCTGTCCACAAGGGGTGAACATCTGTACCCCCTACTGGCCCCAGCTGGTTTGTGGATAATATCGTTCCCAGCCTTTATCTGGACAGAGGTCTCTATCAGTTGTTTTGGGAAATCCTCTTCCTGAGCTTGATGTCGTAGAAGGTGACATTCAGGTGCTTCTTTCCATGGTGGTTGTAGAGGTGGAACATGAAGACAGCATTTCTCCATCCATCTTACCACTCTCCCTCCAAAGCAGCAGCAATAATACAAGAACACAACCAGGCAATTACTCACCCAGACTTGCCCACCTACAAGTCTCAAAACACTTGAGATGCTGCTTTTAGTACAGGAACCCATTCTGGTTAGTGACCAAGGGTTTCAAAACCTCAGGACTATCACCAAAACACTAATGGTGGAGACTAGGGGAGAACAGTGGGATCAAGAATCAAGACCTAATCATGGGTCCTACAGACCAACTACCTGGCTTCACCATGCCATGCTGGATCACAGCAAACTGCATCAGATCCACAAAAGGCATTGCTATTACCTACTTCACAAATGGAAAATGAAGGACAGCCAATATTCAAATATGAAGACAGTTGAGCCATGGAACATCGTGAACCACTGCCCTCTAAGATCTGTCTTCAGAGGCACAGCCATGATTCATTCCATGCCACCGGAAGCCACAGATGACAAACTCAGATGTTGACCTTTAATGTTGTTTTTTAAGCTGCCAAATGAAAAAGTAATTTTCTGATTGAAATGAAGACCATTTCTCTGCAACTCAGTCCAAGGAGTATGGACAGATAGGAAACAGACAAAAGAAAAAATGCTATTGGTAGTCTCAAAAGTTTTTAACCTTATGAAAAACACTTAGCTTGGGAAATATTAGCAGTTACACTTTATTTAAAAGTTCACTGTTTGGGTCCAGTCTGGGG
The DNA here is from genome assembly GCF_016161935.1 of Mauremys reevesii. Taxonomy (NCBI): domain Eukaryota; kingdom Metazoa; phylum Chordata; order Testudines; family Geoemydidae; genus Mauremys; species Mauremys reevesii. Next base: position 167,686,569 of record NC_052624.1, on the reverse strand, counting down.
GCCAGCACTTTGTGCACCTGTTCTGCCTCAAAATGCTAATCCCTTATGCTCCATAGCAGCTTGGTCAACTATTTGCAAGACTCAGAACAGCTACTATCTACGCCAGGGGTGGGCAAACTATGGCCCGGGGGCTGCATCTGGCCCTTCAGACATTTTAATCTGGCCCTCAAGCTCCCGCTGGGGTCCAGGGCTTGCTCTGATTCATGCATGCCATGACTGTGCACTGCTCCTGGAAGCAGCAGCATATCCTGCCTCTGGCACCTATGCATAGGGGCAGACAGGGCGCTCTGCATGCTGCCCCCACCACAAGCACCGCCCCCACAGCTCCTATTGGCTGGGAACCGTGGCCAATGGGAGCTGCAGGGGCAGCACCTGCGGACATGGCAGCATGCAGAGCTGCATGGCCACGCCTCTGTGTAGGAGGCAGGGGAGGGGAAATGCTGCATCTTCTAGGTGCCACTTGAGGTAAGTGCCACCCAGAGCCTGCATCCCTGACCCCCTCCTGCGCCCCAACCCCCTGCCCCGATCCCCCTCCTGTCCTCTGAATCCCTCAATCCCAGCCCGAAGCACCCTCCTGCACCCCCTAGCCCTCATCCCGAGCCCCATCCAAGAGCCTGCACCCCCAGCCAGAGCCCTTACCCCCTCCTACACCCCATCCCCCAATTTTGTGAGCATTCATAGCTGCCATACAATTTCCATACCTAGATGTGGCCCCCAGGCGAAAAAGTTTACCCACCCCTGATCTACGCCTTCCGACAGACGTAATATTCTGACATCAGGAGTAGCTATATTCTTAATAGTCTAATTCATTTTAGCAAGAACATGTTTTTACGATTTATTTTGTGTTGGCAGAATCCTCCAACACCAAAAATTTGTTTCAGTTGGAGTCATTTTCGCTGCAGTAATTACTGGGAAGTCTTTCAACTTCTTGTTGAGGAGATTACTAGCGAGTCCAACAATTTTTATTTGCTTGGGTCCTACCCTCCCAACAAGGGATATCTTTAGAAAAGGTGCTAGCTGAAAAGGCTAGGTCACTATTTTCTGACTTATTCTATTCAGGAGAAGTCAAACAATGGTCTCTCTCTCTCTCTCTCAAATACAATTTAAGACTTCAGTTTGAATTTTTACTTCAGAAATTTTTTTTCTAGCCATGCTCTCTATTACATATTGAGAGAAACGTCAAATCCATTACCCAGATAAGCTACTTATCAGTGGTGGAACATTTCCACACAGCTGTGCACTCAGTCTTGATCAGAGTCCTGTACTAACCTAAACTTATTTTGATGCAATGTCTGCAGAGGTAAATTCATAGAACATTTTGTGATACAAGTGACAGTCTTTTCCCCCTCCTTCTGCGGGTTTGGGTTTTTAAGAGGCCTTCTGATTTTGGCTCTGTTTAGGCTTCTTGAACCAAGACCCTCAGTTTTGTTCAAAGATAGTACATTAAACTGCTACCTGTTCCGATCACAGTTGATTACCAGATGTTTCTATTTGTAGAAAAGGTTACTGTTTAGCAAGTTGTTTCAAAGTTACTTGCAAGATTTAGGGTAAGTTAATTCACATTTCTACCTATTTTATTTAGATTTAAAAGAATAAAAAGGTTTCATCTGAAGCTCTAGGCATCCTAACCCACCATTAATAAAATAAAATTTAAGACTGAACATTGCAGTCTCAGTAAGTGAGGATGCCCAAGGTTCTATTTTACCTTCCCTGTGTAAGTCATTAACCTGATTTTTAAAGGTCTGCTCTTACAAAAGATTCCCTCAGGCTTCCATGGTTTTTGACATTCCCAGAAAACAACCCTTAGATGAAAAGTAAAGTAGTGGAGAGAGTGAGACATTTACCTTCCCATACCTTCACCACCCAAATACCCCAAATGAAAAACTACTCAACAATTCCTCATGTTGTGCAAATACCCTGCGCAGTTCCAAAATTTGGATCTGCATCCATTCCCTTTCTTACTGCCACACACACACACACACACACACACACACACACCAAAGCCATACACACACAGGTTTATCTGGAACTCTCTAAAATGATTGAACTTCAGAAATAGGTGTGTATTTTGCAATACACTTTGGGATCTTTCTGTATTAAAAGGTGCTACACATTAAATCAGCATACACAGCACCTCATGCAATTTCTAACTCAGCAGAAAAATCTGCAAGTCTTGTATATCTAAATATACAAAAGTATGCTGTAGAATCACATTTATTATTAGGAGTAGAGATGCCACATGTCCAGTTTTTGAGCAGAAGTCCAGTCAAAAAGGAGACTGGACTGTGTCCGGTCAGATCATCTTACCAGATACCCCAAGTCCAGTTACTGTGGGAGAGGGAGGCACCGGGTCACCCGCATGAGCCCCTACTCGGCCAGGGCCACCTCTTACCTGCATCGGGCAGCTGCACCTCCAGCCCTGGCTCTGCAAGTGAGTCCCTCCTGACCTGGCGGGGGGGGGGGAAGCAGCGAGTGACCGCTCTTTCCCCTCCTCCCCCAAACAGAGGCAGGGCCTCAAGGGAAGAGGCGGGGTGGGGGAAGTTCTGGCACTCCTGTTGGAGTATCTGGTTTTTAAATATTACAAAGTTGGCAACCCTAATTAGGACTGATTTAATGGCAATGTATGATTGGCGCTTGAAAATTATTTCATGTGTACAATGACCACTTTTCAAGTTCTCACTCTTGGCTGCAACATTTTGCACGTACACCTCTACCCCAATATAACGTGACCCGATATAACACGAACTCGGATATAACGTAGTAAAGCAGCGCTTGGGGGGGGGGGGTTGCGTGCTCTGGCGGATCAAAGCAAGTTCAATATAACGCAGTTTCACCTATAACGTGGTAAGATTTTTTAGCTCCCGAAGACAGCGTTATATCGGGGTAGAGGTGTATTATTAACTAAAGGCAGCGGTCTAGAAAGGGGATCAGAGGGTTGCTAAGTTTTTTGTTTTGTTTTTCCCTCCACTGGAAAAGCCACAGCTTAATTGAAACAAGAAAATTAAAAGCTTCAAATCACTAAACATGTCACGTACTTTGGAGTCTTATTCGTAAAGATCTCAATTAGACTCATAGACTAAGGTCAGAAGGGACCATTATGATCATCTAGTCTGACCTCCTGCACAATGCAGGCCACAGAATCCCACCCATCCACTTCTATAACAAACCCCTAGCCTATGTCTGAGTTATCGAAGTCCCCAAATTGCGGTTTGAAGACCTCAAGCTGCAGAGAATCCTCCAGGATTGTAATAGGTGGGGAAAACTTGTAGTCTAAGTCAGTCTGAATACAAAGCTTCAGTCCCATTCTGGTATCAGGCATGTTATAAACCCTGGAAAACTGAGGTTCATAACTGAAATGGCAACTAACCTTTAACAACTCTGAGGGCACAGAACACAGCAATAGATATTAGAGGAAGAGAATCACTTCTAAGTGCTTTACGATTACAATAAAACCCTAGTCTATTCTTATTTCACACAGCAATTTTCAAACCTATTTTGATCATTCTTTTGTTCTTCCAGGGACACAAATATGGTATTGGCTCCACAAAGTTATTTTTCTTGCTTCAACTGACAAAAAGTATAAATCCTGTCAGAGAGGCTGGAACAATTTGTATAGTGCAGGGGTCAGCAACCTTTCAGAAGTGGTGTGCCGAGTCTTCATTTATTCACTCTAATTTAAGGTTTTGTGTGCCAGTAATACATTTTAATGTTCTTAGAAGGTCTCTTTCTATGAGTCTATAATATATAACTAAACTATTGTTGTATGTAAAGTAAACAAGGTTTTTAAAATGTTTAAGAAGCTTCCTTTAAAATTAAAATGCAGAGCCCCCCAGACCAGTGGCCAGGACCCGGGCAGTGTAAGTGCCACTGAAAATCAGCTCGCATGCCACCTTCGGCACGTGTGCCATAGGTTGCCTACCCCTGGTATAGTGGGGGGGCGGGACAGGAGAAGGGAGGGGGCCTGAGAGCCATTGAACCAAACTGTAAACCTTGTAATACAACAGAAACCACTAAGCCGGGGGCGCAGCAGCACACCCCCACCCTCTTCGTTCCAGTATCTATGAATCTTGTTGGGAAAATGGAGTAGTACCTTGAAGGGCAATTGCGGGTTTTTCACCTGCATTATTTTAGGGGACAATGCCAGAACACAAAAACTAGGCCCACTGCCTGCATTGCACTCAAAGAGTTGAACTGCACATTTTTTCAGGAAGTGTCATCAATGAATAAACATACTATAAACCATCAAAGACAGGAACTCTTAGATATTATTAGGGACCAAAGGTCTTAATATTCAAGGTTTCATACATACACAAAAAAGGAAGTTAAGATCCGGTGTGGAAACCAGAGGTTTTGTTTATGTTTCAGTACTTGAAATCACCACTAAAAGGAAACTGTGGGTTTATTTTTAGACCTCTACTTCCAGAGAAGCATTATCTGAACACTATGTCTATGTGTGGAGAAGACTGGTTTACTTAAAGCAAATCTAAAAAAAAAAAAAAAAAAAAGCAATTGTCAAAATTAGACGAGATGCTTTAAAATCAAAGAAACTATCAATCTGAATGTGAAGAAACAGCCTGTGTTTTGCTGTTGTAAAAAGTATCTTATCCCTGATGCTGTTCAATATGGTATTGATTTGTTTCTATGAAATTTGTAATGGAGAGAAAATCCCATGGGGGTAAAACAGGCTTGTATTTCTTACTTAATGAAAACAATGATGCTATTCTGTAATCAGTGAGCAAACACTGTCTCAACCAGGGAGGGGCAAAGCATGAGGAAGAGTGAAAATTGGGTCCAATTACTCAGAAGTGATCATCTCATAATAACCATATTAAATGCAAGGAAATGTAGTCCAGTGAAAAATAAAAGCCCTGAAAGATAAATAAAAAGCTATAATATCAATGTTAAAGTACTGTAACAAACAATTTTCTAAGTTATACAGGATTTCTCTTTTTGCATGTTTTGGATGTGCTGTGCTGCTGTTTTCTCTGACTTATCTGAGATGAGGCCAAGGGTTTAAAGCAATAATTTTCAGGGTTGGCTCTGAATAGTAGCTACTAGAGAGCAGCTTGTAGGCAATACACACAGACACCTCAAAAAAACCCAAACTGATCATAAAAGTTTCTGAAGTCTTGAATTATGTAGGAACTGTAACGCTCACTGTAGCTTCTGCAGATACAAATAGGAGAGTAGAGATGCCTCCAAGAATGGGCAGAACTAGCTAAATAGAACTGGAAAGAGATGCCAACCTGAAAACTTTGGAGTGGTTTCAGTTTATTCAGCCACAAGCTTAATTGGTCCTAGCCTCCTCTACATTCTGGATTGGGACTGCTAATTTGTATTTAGAAAGCTCTGTGAAACCCAAGCTTCTGATATCAGTTTAAACTGGAATCAAATTTTAAACTTCCTTATATTTGGCCATGCCTTGTATCGTAAGTTTTAAAATCATATGTTAGTGATATCTGCTCAGTCTATAAAATGGAGCCTCTGGACACAATTTGAGTTTGATTACATGCAACTTTTATTTTAATGAGCAAATAGCCCAAAGGAAAAATGTTCACCTACTAGATTATCTTTAGCTACCTCAAAAATAAACAAAGCACAACTGACAATCAAAGCTACTTTACTAATCAGCAACGCATTCGATTTCTTTGAGTTCAGCACTATCCCTGTAATTGGCACATCACGGGGATACACACTGATTACATTTCTGTCACTTATTTTGGAATATACTTACACGATTGAAACCAAGATGAAAGATTTTTTTTAGGATATGAATAATTTAATAGTTTATTTCCATATAAATGCTTGAAATCTCCCCACAGTCCTCAAAGCAGCATACAGCTAGTATCCCACACATTTCCTTCTGTGCATGTTCTAGAACAAAAGCCACTACATGTATGCTACAAGTAACGATGCAGCCACTTCCCCTCCATGCTATTTAAACTGACACTGCGAAGCATGGTTAGACAGGACACACTGATATCTACAAAATTACCTTAAAATCAACTGCCTTATTAAAAAGGAAAAAGCAGGAAGGCCAACTGCCCAGCTAGCACATCCTAGAAAAAGTCTTAAATATGTTTTAAAACTATTTTATATGAGTTTCCTAAAGCTGCCACCAGGGGATCTTAGGAGGTAGGACATTAAATGCTACTGCAATGTGCCCATCTTCCCTTATCCAGTGGATGGGTGTGCTACTTAATTGGAGGACAAAAAATATTAAAAAAATAAATCAAAACTACAGGTTTACTTCGCTTTCACAAATTATGAATAAGTTCAACACTAGTGTGTAGTCAAGAAAATGCCAAAGGATGAGAGATCAAAACAGCCAATCTCAACCACTTTTAGAAAATGCCCAGCTAATACAAATACCTTTACCTCTAGACTAAGAAAAAAAAATCAGACTAAAACATTTGCGTCAAACATACCTTTTATGGTTCTGAGTCCCTATTAGCAAATAGGAACAAGACTGACAACCGCTCCTTAGCGCATGTGCACACAGTGAGAACTAACCTTTTAGTTACTGGACTGAACTAGAGCTGCGCAAAGCACTTTTCTAATGTTTATTGCCTCTTTAAAAAGGAACCACTAAACCATCGTGAAGTTCCTCCAACCACAATTTGCCCCCTCCACCCTCACACACGGACCAACTCAGTTTATCAGGTCTAGGAAAATTGTAATAGTCTGTGTAGACTTGTGTACCCTATTTATTTAGGAAGGGTTTGCCCCCAAGCCTACCTCTCTCTCTTGCTCAGAGCTTTTCCTGGGAACTGAGAGTACTGTAGAAACTCAGAGCTACAAACACCTCGGGAATGGAGGTTGTTCGTAACTCTGAACAAAGCATTATGGTTGTTCTTTCAAAAGTTTACAACTGAATCTTGACTGAATACAGCTTTGAAACTTTACTATGGCTTTTAACCATCTTAACTTACATGAAACAAGCACAGAAACAGTTTCCTTGTCAAATCTTTTTTTAAACTTCCCCTTTTTTTAGTAGTTTACATTTAACAGTACTGTGTTGTACAGAATTTGCTTTTTTGGGGGTCTCTGCTGCCTGACTGCATTCTTCTAGTTCAAAATGAGGCATGTGGGTGACCGGACAGTTTGTAACTCTGGTGTTCATATTTCTGAGGTTCTACTGTATTAGGTAGAACTGAACTTCTCCAGTCGTAAGCATATGGCATTATAGCAAATCAAGGCCAGATTAAGCATCAGGTCCAGTAGGCCCATACATAGGATCCCTGATTCTGGACGCCACATGGTGCTCCAGAATTTAAAGATTCCATTTAATTCAGAAACAAAAGCTGTATTAAGATGTAGTTAAGATTGAGAATTTACAGTAAAATTACAATATCTTGTAATGTGTTTTACCCTATGTTATAGGGTACTCTTAACCTTAAGTCTATCTTAATGTAGCTTGAGTCTGGGAAGTTCACTTTTTCAAATTAAAAATTTCATACATGAAAGGTAAACAAACCCAAGGAGAAGGTTACCACGTAATATTTCCAATTACTGGAAGTTATGGAATATTAAACCTTTTATTTAACTTCTATGGCCATATTCATTGTATATCCTGGCTGCTTCGTGCCATTCGAACAATGCAAAGTGGCTAGAATTGCCCAGAGACGTCCTCTGCCTTTATTCTGGTGTTACTGGAAAGGAGGAGGATGGCTCAATTAAACTAAACAGCCAACACATTGAAGATATCTTAATGGAAATACTTTTGTATGTAATGTATAATAAATCCATGGAAGTCATTGCCACAGGGCAATTCATTTTCTTTAAAAAAGAAAAAAGCAGCTTGGGCATTTGTAATAGTCATGTTTGTAAAACAGCTTGAAGACATGAAAGTGCTGTACAAGTACTAAGTACTACGTGACTAATGATATCTACAATGTAGCTAGCATAAAAAGGAGTTATGAATCCTCATGCTCCAGGGCATATTACTACTGGAGAAGAACATCCATTTCTCTCTAAGGCATAGTATTGTACAATTTAAATAAGGGCATACTACATGGTTTTTTCTTCCTTGGAAAAGCATCTGTCGCTAGATACTTTGAGACAGGGTATCTGATAGAGATGTACTGCTGGCAGGGCCGACTCCAGACCCCAGCGCGCCAAGCGCGTGCTTAGGGCGGCGTGCCGCAGGCGGCTCCAGTGGACCTCCCGCAGACGTGCCTGCGGAGGGTCCGCTGGTCCCGCGGCTCCGGTGGACCTCCCGCAGACGTGCCTGCAGGAGGTCCACCGGAGCCGTGGGACCAGCGGACTCTCTGCAGGCACGTCTGCGGGAGGTCCACCGGAGCCGCGGGACCAGCGACTGCCAGAACGCCCCCCGCGGCATGCCGCCCTGCTTGGGGCGGCGCAATTCCTAGAGCCGCCCCTGACTGCTGGTGTCCTTGTTTGGAAGAGAGAACCGTATTGACATCTTGTTGCAGTAATAGTCTCTTGGTTAGGGCTGTGACTTGAACAGGTGTAACAAGAGCGTGGGACAAGTTAGCTTTTCCTAAGAATAGCCTCACAAACGTCACACACAAACTTTTTTGATCCAGGTCAGTGTTCTCTTCATGGAGGTGGAATGGCACCCACATGCACAGTGGGTAATAAACTGGTCTATGTGGCAGGGGTATTAATATTTTCCCTTGGTAACTTCAAACAGCTAAGGAAAGTCCCACACAAAATGTGAAAAGGAATGTTTAAGTTCCAATGTCTTGTGAAAAGCCATTAAATACCTCCCCACCCAGTTCAGTCTTTTCTGCCTACAAATTAATGCTGTAAGGTATAAGGTGTTCAAAACTGTCAAAATTCTGGCATTCTAATTTAATGTTTGCTTCTTTTTGCTGTTTAGTACCACTACATTCTTTCTCCTCTTATTCCCGTAGAAAATGTGTACAGTGATAGTCCAGAATCAACTGCTTAACCTGAATCACTTGCACTAAGGAACTGTACAAGTATCAGCATCTTGATTTCAAGTTAATGTAGACAACAAAATACCGTTAATATCAGAGTAGGGAAACAAGTTTGTTCTCTCTCTCACACACACACACACACACACCCCTATTTGTTTTCAGCCTGACAATAGGGTAAATATAGATTAATAAAACTGAATCCTCTTTATAAACCTTTTGAACAACCTACAAACTATAATTACAATATTTAGAAATTAAAACTAAAGTTATGATACAGTGTAGAAAAAGGCTATCGATAATGAAGAGCATGCACATTTCCAGCTTTTAAAAGCATTCTATTTGAGGCTAAATCACCATATTTAAAACTGACCTATTTGGAGTAAGTGTGTCACCAAGTTCCATATCTAGGTCAGCCTTTCTGCAGTGACCCCATTGAATCTCAGTCTTGAGCAGAATTCACTGTAATCGCCTCCACTTCTACCTCCCCGCCATAATAGAGTCTTATCTGTGTACAAGTCTACACACAATCAGCCCGCCCCACTGTTTAAATGTGTGCGTGCAAAGGACATATGAAAACCTATCCAAAAGCCATTAACAATAAACAGAAAATATGGGGGGGGGGGGGGAAGCAAAGGGCAGTCTTGGCTAACACACACTTTGAATCACCTTGTTTTTATTCTGAGCATTAGTTAACATTAAACTTTTTAAATTAAAGAAGCAACAGTATGCACATGTTTCCCATTATGTTTTCAACAATCTTAACTTTTAGCCTTTCACTGATAACTAGCAATAGGCAGAATTAGAAAGATGTGGAATTCATTTTGGTCTCCACAATTAAAGAAGAAATGGAAATTAACTCAATTATTGGATGCAAACAATTCACCCATTAATTGTTTTGAAGCTTGAATGAAATCTGTTTCCTTATCAATGTTTTCCTGTTGCATATATGATTTGTTAGGGATTTTTTTCTTTGACATGCTATTAAAATAGTCAGTCGTCACCCACCATACAAAAATGCTGTCAAAGCAAGCAATCCTTTGCAAAGTCAATTTTCAAGATTAAACTATGTGAGTTATATAAAAGTGCACAAGACCATCTGAGAATTTTTCCTGAAGCATGTATAAATACTACCTAATGTTTTTTCAATTGAAGGTTTTTGTAATTGAAAATTAAAATGAAATTTTTCGTAAATAAATATCTAGTACTGTGACTTCCTGTGTTTATTAAATTTATGAAGCACTTTATTTTTTGAATATACTAGTAAGTGGAAGTTTTTACTCTAATTTGTCAGAACACATCAGACAAATACTATTTAGGGACAACACAATTTTACTTTCAGATTATCCTTTACAGATGCTGAAGTGCTTTTGAATACTAGTGAATTTAATAATGTTGAGTGTTAATAAAAATCCAAATAGATGCCACTAAGTAATGAATGTATTTTAAAAAACAATTCAATGAGTATGAGTATTCACACAACTACAAATTTCATACATCCCCTGCTCCAAAAACATTTAAAAGTGGATAGCATTTTAAATAGATCACTTCTATATAAAAAACATTTAACCTGTTACAAAGTTACACCTAAAAGCAAACAATGAAAGATTAGAGAAAATTCCCCCACCCCTCCCCCCAGATGGTTTACTTTGTACATTTAAACAGCACATTTGTATTTCTCTCTCCCCCTCCCCCATTTCCAAGGGTGTTTTGAGTGCCTGAAACCAGTTTTAACTGAACTAGCTTTCAAATAGGTAGCATCCTTTAAGATAAATACAGAAATGGAAATACAGGGCTAGGGTTTATTTTGCTACAAAAGGACTTCATTTGGCTAAGCCACATCGGTAGATTCCTTCCATCCTTTCCCTTTGTACATGCAACTCAGGAACTATTTGTTTCATCTTCTAGATTGAATTCTACAGGTACTGGTATCAGTACCCAAAATATTTAAATTTATGGTTATTGCTAGTTTTACTATTTCAGTAACATACTATTCTGTTATTGAATGATACTTCTCACACTAACACATTTAGTTGAGCTGGTATCACTTGTTTTCCATATTTATCTTACATAACAGTTTAGAGAAACTTCATTCTAACACATATTAAGTCCTGTCTGAAAGATGTGAATCTACAAAGCAGCTATACTACTGGAACAGAGCCATCTAGTTAGATGAATGTGTTAACTATGAAACAAAGATTTTCTCATTTTTTCTCTTGCTATGTGCTGCTGTCAACATACTTAAGTGTTGAACTGCCAATATTAGTGGCTTTCCTCAGTTCTGGCACTTAAAGTCTTCTATGAGCTCTGGGCTTGGAGTTCCTCCCCCTACATTTAAAAAAGGGAAGATGTCATGATTATATGGGGAGATGTCCTCAGGTTGGCTACCTTCCCAATACTGTTAGTCATATGGGTGAGACAGAGCAAGAGAGAAAGCACAGCATGGTACAGAACAAGCCTATGCTGTCAGTAATTCAGTGGGACTTTCTGGCCATTTATTTCTACTTCTGAAGTTCATTGTTTTGCACTGTTTATCCTCACTCATGAGATCTGCCCTTCATTCACCCAATGTCAGAGCCACTGGAGATGAAAGAACACTTGTCTTGTATAAAGATCAACTGAACAACAAGAACAAGCTCAAAACTGGAAATCAGATCAGACCCCAAACCATGTATACCTTGGCTTCACAATAAGAAGTCAGGGAGTTTTAGGTTAGTGTTCCAATACAAAATCCTAAAATAGATGAACTACTAGAACAGGGGTCGGTAGCCTTTCAGAAGCGCTGTGCCAAGTCTTCATTTATTCACTTTAATTTAAGGTTTCGCGTGCCAGTAATACATTTTAACATTTTTAGAAGGTCTCTTTCTATAAGTCTATAATATATAACTAAACTACTGTTGTATGTAAAGTAAATAATGTTTTTAAAATGTTTAAGAAGCTTAATTTAAAATTAAATTAAAATGTAGAGCCCCCCCCCCCCCCCCGACCGGTGGCCAGGACCTGGGCAATGCAAGTGTCACTGAAAGCTAGCTCATGTGCCACCTTCGGCACCCGTGCCACAGGTTCCCTACCCCTGTACTAGAACATGCACAAAGGGCATTCTGTTCTAGAAAAAAATCCCAAACATTTATTGCCCAAAGAAAGCTACAACATAATTCAACCCAATTTACTATAGGAGCATAAAATTAACAATCCTCTTTAAAAACCAATACTCCAAACATTCACTAGATAAAGTATGGTTTCAGAGTATACTGCCTTTTGGAAAAGCCAGAGACTGAAAATGATCTAGAGTGCCATAAAATCTATAAATCTCTTCAAAAAACATCACACAAACTACCTTAATACAATCAAGAACATAAAAACCAGCAGTCTCTTACTAAATATGGAATTAATGAACATTAAAAATACAGTGGAAAACCAAAGAGAAAAATATTTAACCAGTGTGACAAAAGAACTGAAACATTCTTTACCCTTCAGTGCGCAAGATACAGGAATATGAGCTATTATCAGACACCACAAAGAACCTGACTAAAGGAGTAGATGGGAAATAATGAGTATAATAGAGAAAAAGACAATTGCAGAAACAACCTCTCAAGACAAGATAATATGGCACCAAATAGTAAGAGGTTAATAATGCAAATGGTGTAAAAAAACACAACACCTAAATTCTGTTGGCAAAGCCTGCTGTAACACACATGATGTATTTTTAAGTCCAGAACTCTACTTTAACATGCTCAGAGTTTTTAAAGATGAGTGGGCCTCCCCATCACACACACGGTAAGGCATAGACAGGAATCTAAAAATTTTTGGACTGATGTTGAAAGTGTTTTAGTGTCAGCTTAGTTAGCTCTCCCTTATTGCCTCACCCTGCCCATTGCATTGTGGGATTTCTGTTCAATTATTGATTTACTTCTCTTTTATTCTGAGGTTCCCTTGTATCCTCAGCACCTCTAGTCCCCTTGCCTGGCTTTTCCTACTGCACCACCTTATGCTGCTTTGCTATCAGAATGACAGGAGAAAGAGCAGGGCTGCTCTGAACTCTGCCACAACTGCTGTTCAGAGCTATTCCACTGAGGGAAGTGGGGAGAACAGATCATGCTGAACAAGCTCCTCACCATGCTCAGTCTTTCCAGCAGAAGGCAAATGCAAAGGAGCTCTGAAATAGAAATTCATCAGCTCAGCTAGAAGGTGGATTGCTCCATTTGTGGAGAGACTAGCACTGGTAGATGTATAACTGCAATGATGCTGAATAGCTACCAAAATACAGTATATTGGAGAACACTAATTGATCAGCAATAGGAAATATGTTGATATCTTGCCAGTCACTAAACTTTACCTATTTTAAGACCGAAGTGAAGCACAACATTCCCAACAGAAGAACTCCTCCAACTGGTTCTTAAAGTTTCTAGCACTGTCTTTGGGTTCTCTACATGTCATACATTACCACAGCTTTTATTACTTCTGGAACACAACTTTTCATATTGAAAGCTTGGAAAGAAATGTTACTGACCTTCTCTAGTCTAATGGCCTTATTCCCTACATTAGTGAGCCGCACCAAGGTGAGGGAAAGAGGTAAATCTGGCTAGTATTCTTTATTTACACATTGCAGGCAAATAGATTTTAACAGCACACACCCCTCACTCCAGCCACAGACCCACAACAGTTTATGCCATTATGGTGAAAGTGAACAACATTTTTCTTAAGTAGAAAACAAAGGAGAACTCTAGTTGCTAGAGGTGTTCTTACCTTGGATGCTTGTCGAAGCCACCGTAAATACTCCGTGAAGGTATCAAAACAAATGTAATAGGTCTGGCTCTGAGGTCCAGAGGAACTAAATGCTAAACAGTGCTGGTGCTTTTTCACTTCTTCCACCTGTATTTAAAAAGATAAAATAATTCCTGCTTAAAATTTGGAAAGAGTCAGTGTGCAACCAGCAAGGCAAAGTGAAGCTGTGAAATGGAGGAGCAGCACAAAAACCTAATTAAGTATGGTTAAGCCTGCAACCTAATTAATCCAGTGTCAAGGAGCCACAAAACCCATGCAAGCAACAGGTTAAGAAACCTGAATTGTTTAACAGGACTCTTGAATTAAGTTATATAAATGTACAGTCAGAGTTGAAGATAAAGATCTGGATAATTCTTAAGACTTGAATATCATAAGACTTTTCCAAAATTAAACTGCCATAAAGTCAATTATTTTCTGGCATTTAAAAAAATTTGTATTAATCACATGCTTCTTGTGACTCTGAAATGGAGTGGGAGATATGTAAATCTGATGGGCTGTGGGTAGGGCAGGGAAGGGAGAGGAGTTTGGCAATAAAACTCTTTTCTAGTTTAAACAAGTATTTGCTGATAAGCCTTTAACAGTGGAATGTGAAACAAAAAATATTGTGCCCTTTGCTGCTCCTTTTATATAAAAACCAGCATCAAATGTTTAGTTTTGTCTGGATATTCCAAACGCGTAAAAGCAAGAAGCCCTCATCTCTGTTTTTGCTAGAGGTCTTCAGCAAGGTATATGGATGACCTGAAATGAACTCTACAGAAAAAAGACATTCCTTATGAAAGACTTTTATACTGCTTTTATACATTCAATAAGGAGCTGCAAAGAATATATAATTTAGTTTTGTTCTTCCCTAGTAAAAATTTACCTTTAAAAAGGAAACTGGTACAATGTATGGTCTCCAAGATGTTTCTGTGATGTTTCACAACACTACATTCTGGAATACCTTTTGTAAACCAGGAAGTGGATGAGGGAGAATTTTTTATTTTAAAAAAAAAAGTAATTAAAAAAAATACTTATTCTGTTTCAACTGTCCCCCACCCAAGCCTCAATAGTGTTAGCTTTCAGCAAATATTTATGGGCTTGACTCAGTTTTCATTTTATGTTTGCATTCTAAATTCAACTTGACCCCTTGCACATAAGCAATTCCTACAACATGCAGGAGACATAAGCAAAGACACACTTTTTTGCCAATTCCATGAACAAAACCCTTTAAAGGCTCAGGATCCATTTGGTTAGCTCTCTATTTTTAATGCTAGGATTTTACCCTACTCCTCCCTTGTGGCTTTCCTTGAGGTGACAGCAGGCTAGGAACGCTTGAATCTTGCACTTCCCAGTGTGCAGCAATGAGTAATGCCATTTGCTGCTGGGGAGAGGGTTGTGGAATATCTCTTTGTATTTCTTCTGGCAGAGGGAAAGGACACACTCCATGAAGAAGGCAGGAACATTCTTGTATGGAGAAGATGGAGAAGGGAGAGAAAATTGTTGCTAGAACAGGGGAAGCTCCACACAAATAGATTCGGCATATAAAATGCCCTAATACAGAATATTAAAGTGGAACTCTGAAAACTGACTTTGTAAATATGATATCATGGACTTCCATGTTTAGTGTGTCTCAGTCGATTTCAATATCATGTGCTAGTACACAAGGTTCAAAAAAGATTCAGCTGCCAGCCCTGCAAAAATCAGCCTGAGGTCCAAGAATCAAGAAGGATTCTTTTCATCTTGTGCATCACAACTAGTTATGAAGATTCTGCAGGCCATATTGGGTTTCCAGTTGCTCCTATGTAGCCCCATTGTCATCAGTGCTGTTTCATAGGCATATCTGATTGGAATACATTCTGTTGATGCACAAAATGGAACAGAATCCAGCTCAATTTCTTAAAAAACAGGTAGCATGAGCAAACAGCAACAAACACTAAGCCCCGGTCTACACTGGGGGAGGGTCGACCTAAGATACACAACTTCAGCTACGCGAATGGCATAGCTGAAGTTGGCGCATCTTAGGTCGACTTACCTGGCTATGAGGACGGCAGCGAGTCCAACCGCTGCTGCTCCTCCGCCGAATCTGCCTCCACCTCTGACGAGTTGGAGTTCCGAGTCAACGGGGAGCGCATTCAGGGATCAATTTATCTGTGTCTAGACAAGACTTGATAAATTGATCCTTGATAGATCGATCTCTACCTGCCAATCTGGCAGGTAGTAAAGACCTGCCCTAAGGCTATGGCTACACTTGCAGACGTAGAGCGTTGAGAGTTAAACTAGCCCTTGGAGAGCACAGCAGGGAAAGTGCTGCAGTGTGTCCACACTGTCAGATTCGAGCGCACTGGCGTGGCCACATAAGCAGCTCTTGTAATGCCACAGAGAGCAGTGCATTGTGGTAGCTATCCCAGTGTGCAAGTGGCTGCAGCGTGCTATTCAAATGGAGGTGGGGGTGGAGTGTGACAGGGAGTGTGTTGTGTGCATGGGGAAAGAGACTGTTTTGGGGGGCAGAGAGTAAGTTCAGACAGCAGCAGGGGAAAACCCTGACATCAGCCCCCACCCATCCCGCCTCTCTCTCTCTCTCACACACAGCAGCATTCCACAATAATGGTTTACTTTGTGTCCCAGAGCAGATAAGAATGGCGCTGTCAGAAACTGAGCTTTGAAAGGGGATAGCCATGTGGCTGCCAGCCGAGTTCAAAACAATGACGAGAGTGGCCATTTGACTTCGTGCGATTATGGGAGGTTTCCAGAGGCCAATCACAGCGCAGTAATGCAACACATCATCCACAATGACACTCAGGCATTTCAGCCAGGGCGCAGCAAGCTCTATGCTTCTCATGGAAGTGGATTACCAGAGGCGCTCCAGCCACAGAGTCCAGGCGCTCTAAGTGCCTTGCCAGTGTGGACACCTCAGGAGTTAGGGTGCCCAGAGCTGATTTAATGCGCTCTAACTTTCCAGTGACTTAGGGCTTGGCTACACTTGCAAGATACAACTCTGAATATACAAAACAGATTTGTTGATTAAGATGGTGCCATTTTACAGTTATGCTGTGGAATTGCTCTAAAATTTAAGTGCCTATATTTACACATGCAACCTAATGAAAACTAAACTCAGCCAATGGGCAAAGTAATGTACTACTCAGCAGATGCAATAAAAACGTGTCTTGCCATATACAAGGGGTGGCTAAACTGCTCTTGAGCCGCATACGGCTCTTTTACAGTTAAAATGCAGTGTGGGGGGCTTGGGGGGGGGGGGGGGAGGGGAGAGAAGAGCTCAGGGATTGTGCCAGAGATGACTAGTTCCTGCTGAGAGTGGGGGGGAAGGGGCACAATTTAGAGGTTTGGCCCTCACAACCATTTGAGTCATGCCCCCCTAGGCACTCCGCCCCTTCTTACCCTGAGCAGCTTCTCCCTGTAGCTCCCTGAAGCAGCAGCAAACAGCTGGGAGCTCCAGGAACGGGCCACTGCTTTAGCTCCACAGGCAGAGGCAGCAGCAAAAGTGGCAGATCTCCCTGCATCTCCCAGCTGATTGCTGCTGCCTCTCCCCACGGCCACAGGTCCCCGGCACCAGCAGCTGCTGTGCAGGGAGGGGGCCTGGTGGAACCATGCGACTGACCAGGGTCAGCCAACTCTGGCAAAAATCTGTGGAGACATGTGACCCCATGTGCCCCCCTCATGTGTTGTTTCTGGCTTCTGCCAAGCAAAGAGGGAGGTCTCAGGGCTTCAGCCCCGCGGGGTGTGCCTGCTGGTGCTCGGGACTTCAGCAGAAGTGGAGCTGAAGCCCTGAGCCTCGGCAGGCGCACCCTGGCTCTCAAATTTCTCAAGCTTGTTGTATGCGCCTTGAAGGGTCAATAAGTTTGGCCACCCTTGCCATACACACATACACACACAGAACAATACTACATGAAATGAGGAGATAATGATCTCACACACAAAATTTAATTGCTATTCCCTGATTTTTGCCATTTTTAAGCTCTCAATGCAAGAACTTTGCAAGAAGATAAAAATGAAGCAGATACAGGTAGTTAAGTGTTATGTCCAGTAATAATTGTTTTCATCATCAGATTCCACAGAGCGCAAGCAACTTGGGGCAGGAACTTATGTCTGAAAATCACCATGTATACCTACAGCAGTGAAAAACAGGATTAAGTGAGCAGCCTCAAGGATTACCAAAAACCACTTACTTTTCCACCAATTAGAGGGAGAACATGCATCTTTCCAATTTGGCTTTCTTTCACTGATGATACGATTAGGCACGTCCCACAAAGGATAACTTGGCGTCTTGTCCATCTGTTGACTGGCAAATGCATTTTCCCTTTTCGTACATTGTACATTCCTGAGAGCTGAATTCGTTCAGAGTTGCCAGTGCTGTGGGGCTTTCCTGAAATTGAAACAAAAGCAGGCACTTTATCACTAAGGATGTTTTCCTTTTCCAATCACTCTTAATAATGTTGAGCACAATCCGGCAAATGACAACCAACTCTGGAGCCAAACAAATAAATAAAGGGATTTGAGCACTGCAGTACCAATACATGGATACTGAAGAAAAGAAATTGTACTGGTCAGTATTAGTCTTGCAGTTTTGGTACATTTAAATACACCTCTACCCTGATATAACGCAGACCTTGGGAGACAAAAAAGAAATCTCACCATATTATAGGCGAGACTGCGTTATATCAAACTCGCTTTGCCCTCCCATTCCTTGTTCCCTGACCGCTCCCTCCAGAGACCCCCATCCCTAATCACCCCCAGGATACCACCCCCTACCCAGCCTCTGACTGCTCCGACCCCATCCACCCCTCCCCGCGACAGGCACTCACTGGCAGCGGCAGGAAGCGGAGCAGCCCTGCCCCAGTCCACTCCACCCTGCCAGCTCCCAGCCGCGGCGCTCTGCTTCCCGCTGTTGGTGAGCGCGGAGAGGTTGCGGAAAGGATGCCCCCTCACACTCACCTGCGGCGGGAAGAGGCGCAACGTGGCCCCAGCCTGCTACACTTTCCTTGCCCTGGCCCCAGCCGTGTCACCGGGGAGGTGGCTGAGGAAAGGTCCTGCACTCACCTGCGGCGGGAACTGGAGCGCCACGCGGGTGAGTGCAGGGAGGTTGGGGAAAGGATGCCCCCCGTACTCACCTGTGGCGGGAAACGGAATGCTGCAGCTGTGAGCTGGCGGAGTGGAGTGGGATGGGGCTGCTCTGCTTCCGCCACTGCTGGTGAGTGTGTGTGTGTGTGGGGGGGGGGGGGGAGAGTGAAGAGAGTCCCTTCCCCCAAGCCCTCTCCCCTGAGTGACACAGCTGGAGCTGGGACCGGGGCGAGGGAAGCAGAGCGGGCTGCTCCTGGTCCCCCGCTAATCCCCCTGACCACTCCCGAGATCCTCTGCCCCTTATGAAACCCCTCGGCCCCAGCCTGGCCCGACACCCTTAACACGCTGCTCAGAGCAGCGTGTCAGAGCTTTACTGTGTTGTACGTGAACCCGCGTTCTATCAAGTTGCATTATATTGGGGTAGAGGTGTATTTGCCTAGAAAATTTCGAAAATAATTTTTTGCATCTTCTGTTTTACTACTATGTACAATACCTTTTCTTGCCTCTCTTCTGAACCAGTGCCAAAACCACACTAACCCATCCCTAGTAATTATATTTCAAAGACCGTGTAATTTGCATTTTGAATACTTGTTTAATAGTACGGAAGTGTTCACAGACTTGGAATGTCCTCTATTCATTAGAGCTTGGAATTCATTTCAAACATCTCTAGATGTTACTGTTTCAGTCTCACTAGACCCTCAAAACTGCCCACAGCACTTTTACATACAGTACTACCGAGAAACTGCAGACAGGGGTAACAAATGAGCAGTGACCAAATCAGTGACCAGGTTGATCATTTAAAGGAGAACTCTCTGTAATACAAAGCTCTCTTCTCAAAGAGGCCACCATTGACAATGACATTCAGTGGCCACATGGTGCAGTAGATTATGGAGCTCTATGCTTAAATTCTTAGGCCTCAGGGGGAAAGGATTTTCATTGTCTCACTATAATCTGAAGCATTTAGCCATATTAAATTACCACCACCTCCAAATCTGGCATTACTCCGCTAAAGACAAGCCGAGGACTAAAGTAGCAAGGCTGCTGCGAGTCAGGACAGAGGTGCAATGACAGATGTGTGATACATTGGCTAAGCTTGTTAATACTGTGCTCGGTTTTAGTGCAACTTTTCTGACAGCATGTTTAAAGAAAGGTTTTGCTGTTGGTGAAACAGCAGAAGCCGTAACTCCAATAAATTTCCTGATGCCTAGACAAAAGACTGGTAAAATGAAGATTCATCCATTTTCTAAAAAAACAAAGCATGAGATCAAGAGAAATCTTAAGATACAATTTCTTTAAAGAAAAGAAAATCTGAAATCCCACAGCTGCTGCAGATTAGGATCATTCCAGTCAGGGCCCACTATTTGAAAAAGATAAGTCATGGTGCAGAACCATCCTTTTCTAAGGGGTTGATGTCTCTCACCGAATCAGCTCTTTTAAATTAGCCTTAGAGGACAAAACAATTTACGTCACCTATCCCAAAGTAATTTTCCCCAATGCCAACTGCAACTATCACTTCCCTTTTAAAATCTGTTTATTAAGCCCAAACCTGGCACAGTTAGTCCCAGTTTTGCTATGCTCTAATTAACTCTGGCATTTAGGCTACTGTCTGCCTGTTTAGAACTCCAAGAATGCTGCTGAAACTTAAAAAAGGATGCTTCATTGCCTACAGGTTTCTGGCATTTATTAATAATTGATACTCTGACATGGCACTACCAAGTATCAAACTCAAATCCATCAGAAGATGAAGGCACTCCTATTATGTCCAACATCACTTCGAAGATGGGGGCACACAGTGTAATCAGTTGCAATCTAATCAGATGATCAGGCTATGGCTGGAACTTTATTATTGTATGAACCTGCTATCAAATGCAATGAACCTAGTACAGTACTGAGAATCAAACCTTCAAGAGAAGAAATCTCCATGAGGCAAATCAAAAAGTTATTTTGAGAGCTTACATGGCAAAAGAAGTTGGAAAAACACCTTGTTATTGTTCATATGTATGGCTACAGTAGTGCTAGGAATGTGAATCAGTGTTGTGCCATGCTAGGTGTTATACAGAAGTAGGAATGCTGCTTGCTGTGAAAAGGTTTACAAATTTGTGACCAAACTCAGAACTCCTTTAGAAAAGTCATAAAGTAGACCACCAGGGCTGATGCTGTTTGGAGATAATATTCCTGTGGATAAGCTCTATAAGATGTCTAGAGAGGCCATGTTGCTGCTACATGGCAGAAGAGTCAGACGTGTCCAGAGCCAAGATATGAAGAGCAATGGTCTTCAGGCAGACTGGGGGCTATATCAGACCAGAGCGTACCTTCGGTCATACTTTAATAAACAATTATCTAACTAAAGGCAGTTTTGTTGTTTAACGAGGTAAACAGGCTCATCCTCCAAAGCTAACTACATGCAAAAAGAGTTTAGAAAGAATCAACAAGAGAATGAACACAGTTAACATCCACCAATACCATGTCTCACACAACTACCTTTCGGAGAGAGAGTTTAAATAATGGTTCTCTCTATTTTATACTATGGATCATACCTTTCAATAGATCAAGAATAATTCCCAATCTTGCAACTGATTCCACAACTTAAAACATTAAACAAAGTTTACAAGTTTAAAATCTGCAGGAACTGATAACTTGCACCTAGGAGTTTTAGAAGAACTGGATGAGGAATTCTGAAACATTTTTTAACAAATGTTGGAATACTGGGAAGTTCCAGAGGGCTGTTAAAAGATGAATATGTCAATAATTAGAAAGGATAAGTGGAATGATCATGGTAACTACAGGCCAACTAGCCAAAACCTGATCCAAGGCAAAGTCATGGAGATGCTAGTAGAGAGTGAAGTCAGTAAGAAAAATTAAAGGAGGGCAATAGAATTAGTATGAAACAACAAACTTGATATTTTCGATATTACAAGTACGGGTAATTTGACATCTGAGAAGTGTTTGGTTTAATACCATATAATATTCAGATTAACAAAGTTAGAAAAGATCAATATAGCACATTATATGGATTTAAAACTGGTGAACTGATCAAACTCAAAAGGCAACTATCATCTAGGTGAATCATCATCCTTGAAGGGATGTTTCTAAAGGGGTTCCTTAGGTATCTTGGCTCAATACCATTCAATGTCTTTGGGCATGCCTACACTACAAAATTAAGTCAATTTAAGTCAACCTACAGCCATTCCAGTAATTAAAGCAGGGGTTCACATCCACACTAAGCTCCTCCTCCTGTCGGCGGTATACGCCCTCACCAGGAGCGCTTCTACCAACTTAACTGTGTGGGGCACTGACAGCAGGAGTCCCCCTCTTCCCCCAACTCTGGGGCTGATAACCCAAGCTGTCTGCCCCAGGGGGCCATTCCGTCTGTCAGCCCTGGGGTGGGGGGATGACTCCAGCTGAGCGCCCCACATGGGGCTGACAGCCAACAAGCGATGCCCTATCAACCAAAGCGCTATGCCTCTCGTGGAGGTGGAGTTAAGTCGATGTAGTGGGCGACTTACATCAGTGGGGGCAGGGGTGAAAGTAACTTAAAGGACTTGCCAGTACTCCAGAGTCCTGCGGAGGGGGAAGGGCCTCAACCGGAAGAGGAGTGGCCTCTATCGGAAGAGGAGTGGCCTTTAAAACGCAGGGCTTTTAAATCAGGATTTAAAAGGGCTCAGGGATTCAGCTGAAGCTAGGAGCCAGGCCCTTTAAATCACCCCCGTAGCTACCAGCTGCAGAGAGCCCTAGGGTTTGGGCAGGGGTGAAAGTAATTTACATTTCTTACCCATATGTTCCAATCGCAAGCAATCCACCTCTCCTACATACTTCATGGATCCCTCCCATTGCATGACATAGATAGAGAAAATAAAAACTACTATTACTACTACCAGTACTGTCTGTAATAAAACTTCACTATTGGAATAAGCCTGAAAAAGTGAAAACTCACTGTCACATTTTTCTCTGCGTCTTTCCTCCTCCTCCAGCCAGGCTGCGGACACTAGGCTCCATGCTTTCTCCCTGCCTAGCACTGAGCAGCAGCTGCAGGGCCTTCCCTCTAGCTTGCAGCAGGGAGGCTGGCTGAGGGAGGGAGAAGCCTGCCTCTTGCATAAGAACAGTTTAAACTCAGCTGTTCCCTGCACAGTTCAGTAACATTTCAAAGAGGATCTGCAAGCAGTTTGGACATCACAACCATGATCCTCTGCTAGGGAGGGAATGGGATAGGTTTGAACTTGGAAATGGCTCCTGATTTTGATTGCGTTTTTTTGTGCATAGGAGATCCCCTCATCCCAGGGGCAGAAAAGAACTGCCCCTGCCATGGTCTCACAAACCCTTCCCCCTCCCCCCCCCAACAACTGGGAGTGAAATTAACAAGGATGCCAGAAACGGCTTCTAACCCTGGGGGCTGAACTGTGCAGGGAACAGCTGAGTTTAAACTATTCTTATGCAGGGGGCAGGCTTCTCCCTCCCTCAGCCAGTCTCCTTTTCTTACCGGTCCTCCGTACCAGCCCGTACTGGCTTACTTTCACCTCTGAGTGGGGGCTCCATTTTAGTGTAGCTGCTTACAGAGTTAGATCGACGTAAGCTGCCTTACGTCAACCTAATTCTGTAGCCCAGGCCTTTATCAGTTATTTGGAAGAACATACAAAACCACTACTAACAGAGCTGCCAATGACAAAACTTGGTAGAATGGTAAATAATGTGAAGGCCAGGTGAATTGTACAGAACAATTGGGATTGCTTGGTAAGCTGAGTTCATTTGAACATCACGTGTTTTAATATAACCAAATGCAATGTCATACATCTAGAGACAAAGAATGTAGGTCATACTTAGTGGATAGGGAATTGTATCTTGGAAAGCAGTGACTCTGAAAAGGATTTAGAGATTAGTGTGGATAACCAGCTGAACATGAGCTACTAGTGCGATGCTCTGTCTAAGAGGGCTGGTGTGAAATACTGAATAGCAATAGGGAAGTGATATTGCCTTGTGTAAAAATGGTTTCCCATTCTAGGGTCCTCACTTGGAAAAAAATGTTGAAAAACTGGAAAGGTTTCTGAAAAGAGATACAAGAATGATGGGATGTCTGGAAAAAACTGCCTTATAGCATGAGACTAAAGATGCTCAGTATACGAAAGCTTATGCCCAAATAAATCTGTTAGTCTCTAAGGTGCCACAAGGAGGCATTTTTTTTCTGATACAGACTAACACGGCTACCACTGAAACTTGTCAGTATACTTAGTTCATCCAAGAAAGAATTAAGAGGTAATTTGGCCATTTAAAGTAACTACGTGAGTAGAATTGTCAGACACCTCTGATTTTGCAGACAAAGCTAGATACATTCAGACTAGAGATACAGGGAAAATTTTTAACAGTTAGGCTAATTAAACTTTGGAACCAAACGATGTGGTAGATTCTCCATCACTTGAAGGTCTTTAAATCAAGACTGGCTATCTTTTAAAAACCTGCTCTCAACCAAAAAAAACAGATTTGATTCAAGAATTACTGGGCAAAGTTCTGTGGTTTGTGTTATAGAAGAATACAGACTAGATTGTCATATGGTCCCTTCTGTTCTTAAAAAGCTAACAAACTTTCTAGTAACTACAGTACTTTGTTATACAAAAAATTACAACAGTAAGGAGAAAAAATAAATTTAGCTTTACTGAAATAGGCGTAACTGCTTGCTTATGTCCTTTCCCTTCCTCATTTGGTATCTTCACTATGTGTATCTTTTTCTTGAATGCAAGACTTGATACTAATACTAAATTTCCCTTTATTTCCTGCAGCCCAAAGTGCTCTAATATTCTGGTCACTCCTCCTACAGGATTGCAATTCCTCAATATTTAATGTCATCTGGAAATTTGATCACAGTTCAAAAGCCAGTGCAAAAGAAAAACATGAGGCAGTTCTACATGATTCTGAGAGGTGCTAAATTATTCTGAACTTACTTGAATCCATCTGAGCACCACTGAGTTAATGTGTCACTAGTTCAGAGTTACCTGATAGCTGAATTCCCATCCAGAGAGCACATGGCTCAAAGGAGAAACTATTTAACAGGAAGCAATCTTGTCTGCTGACAGATTAGCTTGAACAGCTTGTAAGTTTAAAAAGATCAAGACTATTAGTTGCCAAAGAGTGCAACAGGCAGGAAAGCCTCAGCAATGATGAGCTATAGAGTTAGACAACAAAAGAACAAAGATTTTTTGACAGAGTGAAGGAACTTGTATTTGCTGCTTCTCACTGCACCATCATCAAGGCAGCAGGTGGCAGAATATGGCATCAACAACAGATCCATTACTGTAAGTAAGAATACAGAATAGCTACATGAAGTAGAGGGAGAGGAGGAGAGCGAGCCAAGACCAAGGAATTCATCCAAACTTTATATGGCCCAAAAAAACCAAACAAGCCAAGCACGGGAAGCAGAAGTTAGTCTCTGATCTATTATAAGGGGGTGCAAACTCTTTTTATGGTTAATTGTCCCATCCCTTTCATGAACGTGAACTCTGAACAAACTCTAGACACCTTCCTTTGGGTTACAGATCAAGAGTCTGAAGGCAAACAACTTATAGTATACCAGACTATAACCACAAGTATTAACAATCTCTGCTGGGAGGCTGTTGGTTAATGGGTTAAATTATCCACAGCTGGAAGGAATACATTCTCACTGGAGACTAACATTTAGAATCTGCTTCCTCAAGCAGCCTGACAGCACTCCAATTTGGTGAATTTCAGAGAACAGTGTATGTCACATTTTCTCCAATATATGAAAAGTACCTAAGGATGCTTCATGATGGCACCAATAAAAAAATTCAACAATATCTTAAATATTTTTGCAGGAATTATCACCTTGATGTAAAAGAGTGAAGACCAGAATGTCCGAAGCAAATCCCAAACACATAATAGGAAAAAAATGGGTTGAGCATTTGAAAAAAAAAAAATCAAAACAGTTTGGGTAAATTGGCAAGAAAAATATTTTTCATTCCTATCAAGACTCCAAAAGTACAACCCTGTACACACCCAGAACAAGACAAGACATTTATAATATAACATTCTATGCAATGCTTTAAAGAGATGTCAGAGATCGAGAAACAGACCACTCAGTAAACCTGCCATTCAGGATTAAGTTACCTTTAGTTTTAAATTTGTCCCAGGACCTAGAGGGGAATTGGTGGCATTTAGAATAAGGGTATAAAAACCTAGGGTTTTGATTTTAACTTTAGACTTGCCATACAAAAAACCAGCAGCACGGCCCTGGCTGGCCCAGATCAGCTAACTCAGGATCGCGGACCTTGGGCTGCAGGGCGAAAAATAGTGGTGTAGACTTCAGGCTTAGCGCCTGGGCTCCAGTCTTAGACCCAATCCCATTGGGCTCTGAGATCCCACCCTCCTGGGGGACTCAAAGCCAAGGCTCCAGCCCTGACTGTCTGCACTACACTTTTAAAGCCCCTCAGCCTGAGTCCCACGAGCCCAAGTCAGGTGACCAGGGGCCAGCTGAAGCTGTACTGCAAGTCTGTTGTGGCAATGTAGATGTGCCTTCAGATGGAAGAGTCCAGGAGAAGCACTGCTCTCACACATGAAGCACAGTTGGGTAACAGTTATCTTCTGGAGGTTTCCTAGCTACATTACTTTCTTCAGAAACTTGTGAGATAATCTTAATGGAATTGCAACAGATTTCCAAATATTTTTTAAAAAACTGATTCTGATTTATTAACAATGGAAATTAAAAACCACACAAGAAAAGTTTGAATATCCTGGGGGAGCTGTAATATTTACTCTACAGAAAGTCAGTGTTTGTTTTTATTCACACTGCAACCAACACTAATGAACTCTTGCATGCCAGCAGCTGTTCCCTGCAAACAGATTATTGGGATGAAATAATGTATGATGATACTGAACTATACAAGTTACACCCTTAGGCAATTTATAAAACTGCTCGATTTTCGGTGTCCACATTTTGACGTTAATTAAAAAAAATACTCTATCCCCGCTGATTATAGAATTCTGCACTAAACAAAGTGGAGACCCCTAGAGATTGTCCCTGACTGAGCTGGAAGAAGTTGAGTACTGTGAAGATACTCTACATCTACTAGGGGATTGCAAAAGATTTCAGACCGTTCTGAGAACCCACAACAGCTGACTTTGGAATCTGGAAAATAGCTATTTGTTCTAGTCACAAAACTTGAGATATTTATGATTTGCAACGCATTGCTGAGAAAAGTTATAAAATAGCTGTTTATCATGGGATAAAGCATTTCCAGAAAATACAGGGAAACTAGAAAGAATTAAATTTAGAGTGTCTGAATTTGTATGAAATTAAAGCTGTAATTAAGTTAACTTGTGCACAGAGCTTTAAAGTTACCAAACAAAAGAGAGGGGAAAAATGTAGTCAGCACTGATGTATTGGACTTGCTAACTCATCTGACTTTGTAATAAGTTTTATTTTGTCAAAGGTAGGTGCTAAAGAATCTCCCCAACTGCAAAACATTTATACAGCATTGATTGGGACTTGTCCAGCCTGACATGTTAGCACAGGCTCTCCTAGTAGATTCTCGGTCTTCTCAAAAAGTCTCAGATTTTTGCTATCCAATAAGAATATAAGCTTTTCATACTTACAACGCATATCTTGCTTTAGTTGTCAGTCTGCTTGAATAGGCTGAAGGTTCAAGAATGACTGCTGATTGGGCATCCAAAAATTGTCACTCAATTTCAGGTACCTCAAAAGGATCGAACATTCAGAAAAAGGGTGCTCAGAGAGCACTATATTACTTAGCACTCATTTTCAGAAAATCAGATCCCTTTAAGGTATCTCAAAGTTGGCTCCCAAAAAATCAGGGTATCCGAAATCACTAGTCACTTCTGAAAAATTAGGCTACCATCCATTATAAAAGGCTTGGAATTTCCTCTTCCTCTCCCATATTTCTTATTCGCCCCATTGACAGACAGACAGACAGACCTCACCACCTTGATTTACTTTTTGTGCTTCCTTACCAGGTGAATGAGTCGGAACGGAAGATCAGAGTTCTCCAGAATGGATCATGTGGAATAATCATTTTAACTCAGCCACTGGTGGTCGCAAGCTATACTGAGCCCTAAACGTAGAAGCAAGCTAAGGTTTTGCACTAATTTGGCTAATCAAGCTTTTGCCCAGTTATAAATATGGGTAAACCTTGATTAACTGAAATAGTCCCAACTCCTGCATGTCCTTGTTTATACTTAATTATGTCTACACAGATAAGAAAATCCCACAGTGCTGAGTTTCAGAGCCCAAGTCAATTGACAGGCTCACTGGGCTCAGGCTGCAGGGCTAGAAATAGCAATATAGACATTCCCCTCAGGCTGGAGCCTCATTGTTTCAGAACCTGGATTCCAACCTGAGTGGAAATGTCTACACTGCTATTTTTAGCGCCAAAGCCAGATGCCCAGTTAACTGGCCTAGACTCGGGCTTAGCGGCGAGGGTTTTTTTGTTTTTTGTTTTGTTTTTGGCCACGTAGACATACCCTCAGTGCTCAGCAACCGCTGTACCAATGCTATCCCAACCGCTGAATGATCAGAAGTGTGGTATTTTTGGTTTTGTTTTAAATATTGCTGCTCTTTTCCCCTTGGCTACACAAGGCTTCAAAGAAAGCTAGTGATATGGTTTTCTTAAGCTTTTTGAGTATTTAAAACTCCTTAATCCTTCACGTGTGTCAAAAGATGACAATAATGCAGACAACTGCAGGCAAAGTCGTAGAGTAATGACAGATAGATGCAAATAGGATGGCAAGTGGATAAAGGACTAGGGAGGGACAAGAGAAGCAGCAGAATATTAGACACACAAGGGAGGCTGAAAGAGGAATACTGCAATACATCTTGTATGGACAGAAATGGGAAGAATAAATAGCTTTGATTATTATGTATTTCACTAGTCAGAGAAACATAATCAAGTAGCTATGTGCAGGAACTTACTAGTAATTCAAGTCATATGTAGCAAGTGGATTTTCCTTCCTGAAGAAAACACCAGGGTTCTTAATCTGTTCCAAGTCTTCTTTAAAAATTGTAATGAGATTTACATGTGGTTGTTGAAAGATTGATTCCTTTTCTCTGCCTCTCCCCATCTCCTACTACAAACTAAGGACTCGATCACATTCTTAAGATAGATGAGTGAGTCTTCTTGTATTGCTACATACATGCAGCATTATACCTGGAAAAATCCAGGTTGATCTTTGCCTATGAATTAGTAGTTCAAGATCTAGTACTCGATGGTATGTAGACTACCTGAAAATGAAAGCAAGTCACCTACATATCTAGTCCACAGAGTTGTTGTTGTAGTTATACAACTACATTTTGCATAATAAATTCTATTAAGACTGCAAAGCATCTGGTGCTTATCTTCTTCCCAAGGAACTACAAGCTAGAAAACCATGCATCTAATGAAGCAAAGGCAGACTAGAAAATAAATGTTCTTTGGCCTTTGTAAGATATATTCTACCTTCACTATGATAGCACCCCTGGGAGAGATGCGCAACTGCTGTACAAGAGATCACATTGGAAAGTAATGACTGTGGTATTATACCAACAATCCTGACTATATTAAACCCACTGAGCAAGCTTCTAAAATGCTGCTAGTGTGATTCCCAGCACAGAGTCCATAACTCAGTGGAGATCCCTCATCTTTATTTTACAAGGAGACACACCTGAAAGAACAAAAATCCATGATTTCATAGCCTGAGTACTCCTCACTTCTAGTTTTCGCAGGCCTGTCTCCTGCCCCCATCCCCCGTTCAGAGTTAATGTCAAAGTTAAGGCTTTGTCCCCACACAGAAGTCACACTGATTAACTTTTTTTTTTTTTTTTTTTTTTTAAAGGCAGTTAAACAAGTGTATCCACACAGGATTTTGCATGCATCAACTTAAAACTGGTTATTTTGATTTAGCTTTTTCCTGTACAATTACCAACAGGCAAAAATAGATATGAGCCAGAGCATCCACACAGGGATTTGTGCTGATTTAGCTACATCAGTTTAACACATTAACTTGGTGCAATTTTGTATCTTCATCAGGCCTAAAGAAAGACAGACCAAAGAGAGAGACAGAATGGTCAACGTAGGATGCTTCTTGCAATCCAAAAAGGCAAGTCAACTGCAAGTCTCTTGCAGATGATGATGGAGGAGCAGCTTGGGAACTCTAGCTGCTGCCTGTTACCATTTAGAGGCAGAACAGAGTACAAGGAGGCAGCTTCCTTCAGGCCCACTTGCCTTCATATGAATGACAGTTTTAGCTGCCTCTGTACATTGTGAAATGGACCATGCATTAGCAAACATCTGCAAATGTGCATTGCAGGAGAAACATACCAAAAAGCTTCACTCTCCACCCCATCCCCCCCAAAAATCTAATATTTGACCAAATAAAAAAACATTTCAATAACCTTTTTGCTGGCCTTAACATTCTGGGGCAGAAGATAACTACCAGCCCTCCACAATCCCCCTCCTTTCTGCCTTCCCTGTGCCCTCCACCCCACCTCATTTCCAGTACATTAACAAGTTTTAAAACACAAAGTGCATATAAGCAGGTGCACAAAATGAAACCCAAGGCTATCTTGACATGTCTAGCCATAGTTCATTATGCTTGCATAGGGAAGCAGGACCGGAGAGAATGAAGAACTAAGACCAATGCTGCACTTAAGCTCCAAATTCTTTAGCCTGTAAACAGTACCTGAAGAGGCAGAACCCTCCATTGTTCTACAGAAACCGTTACAGGCTGGTGGCATGGTGCTCGGTGAGGTTGGATATCTTAGGGGAGGTTTCATACGGTATGACTGAGTGCATGTGATACAAAGATTATGAAGAACATCCCGTCGTTTATGCTACAGCATTTTTTCCTGTTCTAGCTCATTTGAAAGAAGTGGAAAAGGAACATCAGAGAATGGTGACACCCAGGAATCAGGTCACTTTATCCATCCTGTAGATTCTGCCTAATTATTAATGAGATCAACGCACGAATATCCAAAGCAAGCCAGGCACTTGGCTGTCTGCATGTCAAAGTTTTAAACCACCACAACATCCGGATGTCAACAAAACTGCTTGTGTACAGAGCTGTTCTTTCATTTCTTTTGTACGGGTGCGAAACATGGACACTATATAGGCGTCACATCAAGCAGCGCGAAGGATTCCACATGCGCTGGCTCTGCAACATCATGAAGATCCGCTGGCAAGACAAAGTGCCCAATCTTGAGGTCCTCGAGAGAGCCCAGACGACAAGCATCGAAATGATGATCATGAAGTCACGGCTACGTTGGACTGGTCATGTCAGCCGCATGGATGCCAACAGAATTCTCCGCCAGCTTCTGTATGGTGAGCTCTCCCAGGGCATCCGGCATATAGGTCGTCCATGGAAACGTTACAAGGACACCATCAAAGCCAATCTGCAGTACAGCAGTATCAAACTTAAGGACCTTGAGGAGGCCGCCAGCGACAGAACACAGTGGCGTGCAACAATCAGAAATACCTGCATCGCCTTTGAGGAAGACTGCTGCCTGGGTCTACAAGAGGCACGTGAACGACGTCACAGAGCACCAGCAGCACACAACCCACTGACTGCGAATTTCCCATGCACCACCTGCAGCAAAATGTGCCCCTCTAGAATTGGCTTGTATAGTCAGAGGGCACACCATGAGACCAACAATAGATAGATCTGCATAGATTTATCATCATCAGATCGATGGACTACCAAGACAGGAGGTAATTACCCTGATTGAATCCTGAAAGACCAGGTGAGGCTCTGTAGAAAGCCGAGTCTGGAGCCCAACAGAACAGGAGAAGGGATGGGAGGGCAGGGAGTTACATGAGAACTAGCCCCCTGAGTTTGAATGCAGGCAGTTTTAAACTCTGGAAGCTTTAAACACCCGGACCCAAATTCTGGAGGAGCTAAGGTTCTGTAGTGTCCGCATCAGAGTGTTGCTCTTTTAAAACGTCTGAAAGCATGCTCCACACCTGGTCCCTCTCAGATTTTGGAAGGCACTTCTGATTCTTAAACCTTGGCTTGAGTGCTGTAGCTATCTTTAGAAATCTCACATTGGTACCTTCTTTGTGTTCTGTCAAATCTGCAGCGAAAGTGTTCTTAAAATGAACAACATATACTGAATCATCATCTGAGACTTCTAGAACATGAAACATATGGCAGAATGCAGGTAAAACAAAGCAGGAGACATTGAACTCCTAGGCGGAGAATTGTGGCTGTGGCTACACTTAGCACTTCAAAGCGCTGCCGCGGCAGCGCTTTGAAGCGCTAAGTGTAGTCAAAGCACCAGCGCTGGGAGAGAGCTCTCCCAGCACTGTCCATACTCCATCTCCCTGTGGGGAATAACGGACAGCGCTGGGAGCCGCGCTCCCAGCGCTGGGGCTTTGACCACACTGGCGCTTTGCAGCGCCGCAATTTGCAGCGCTGGAGAGGGTGTGTTTTCACACCCTGCTGCAGCGCTGCAAATTTGTAAGTGTAGCCAAGCCCTGTGTCACAAAGGTAATTAACGCTTAAAAAAAAAAAAAGTTATGAGCATGGAGGCATTTCCTCTGGAATGGTGGCCGAAGTATGAAGGGACATACAAATGTTTTGTAGCTGGCATTGTAAGGTATTTACGTTCCAAATATGCTAAAGTCCCATGCGAATGCCTCTTCTTATTTACAAGGTCAGCAGAAAGTGAGAAGTGGCCAGCATTATCTCCTGGAAATGTAAACAAACTTGTTTGTCTGAGCAATTGGCTGAACAAGAAATAGGACTGAGTGGACTTGTAGGCTCTAAAGTTTTACATTGTTTTGTTTTAGAGTGCAGTTATATAACAAAAACACACATTTGTAAGTTGCATTTTCATGATAAAGATTGCACGCACTACAGTACCTGTATGAGGTGAATTGAAAAATATTTTTGTTTATCGTTTTTACACTGCAAATCTACGTAATAAAAAATATAAAGTGAGTAGTATACATTTTGTATTCTATGTTGTAATAGAAATCAATATTTCAAAATGTAGAAAAACATCCAAAATATTTAATAAATTTCAATTGGTATTTTATTGTTTAACAGTGTGATTAAAACTTCAATTAATTTTTTTAATTAATCGCATACGTTAACTGAGATTAATCAACAGCCCTAAAAAAAAAAACCCTTCAATATTAACTCACATTTTTAAAGGTCATTCTGCAGGAATGACCTGGACTGATCACTTAATAGAACTTCCATCTTGAATTCATAGAAATTAGAGACTGGATTTATTTAGTAGTGCTATTGAACAATACCACCATTCTTCAATCCAACCACTCTCTGAAGAATAATATTTCTCCCCATAATAGGATTATTCCAATTTAAAACCTAATCCTCAAGAACAAACATTTTCCACCTTGTCACATCCCCAAAGTGAAACCTTATGCAGCAGGATGGTTCATTCTGAGAATATATTGGCAAAAACTGAATCTCATCCATGTTTTAAGATGATCTCAGTAAACCGTATTCTAGATAAAATTGTACATATGCACAGATGTATGTTAAAAACAGGAATTTATCAAACACTAGCCAAAAATCTAATCCTTAATGGTATGGAAAGAATGTCTTGGATTTCAAAAGATCATACAAAATTTTCAGTAGGATAGGCCCCGGTGACAGCTCAGCCTGGTCTTCTCCCCTTAAAAACAGATACACAGAATGCTAACAATGCAGATTTATTTCTGTGAAGTTATGTAAAAATAAACTCTGCTTGCTAGACTGCCAACATTTAATAAAGCCAGAGACTAAAATCCCTGACATCCCAGATGATGTTCTCTCTCTCTGCAAAGCAATTTCTATAGGGGCAAAACCTCTAAAGATAACCCACTGTTCTAAACAAAAAACTGTATTCTTGCTGGAATCTGAAAAAATTATTCCTTTATAAATATATTGATGACCCACAGTTAGCAGTTTTGGAAGATACCTGAAAAATATTACAGATGCATAAAAACTATACTGTTTGAAACTTAATCAACTGTTTTAATAAATAAAACTATCCTCCACAGAGAAGGAACAGTGGTGGATTACAGCCCTTGGCAATGGTTTGACACTAATATATATTTATATCTCACTGCCACGAAGGAAAAAATTATCTATATTTAGGGCCCTTTGTTTTGAATTTTGAAAAAACGAAGGGCAAAGATTTTTTTTCTGGGTAAATACCTGGGTTTATTTTGGTGGACAGAAAGACAGGGAAAAAATATTCAGTAGATTAATGCTTTGAATTCAGTTCATTAATGTGTTGCTGCAGAACTAAAACTGAACTCAAAACACGCTACCTCTGAGTTTAAGAAAACAACAAATCTCTAATCCCCAAATAAAAATTTCTTTGAATAAACACTTCTGTTGTATACTTAGAACTATTAGCCTATAAATATTTACATTTAATAATTACATCACACCATTAGCAGCACATGCACTCAACTTCATCCTTTTACCCTGTTTTTGTTTTTTTTAAACTTTTGCATACTTCCTTGTATTCTGAAATGTATTCTGATACAGATTTTTGTTTTCTTCCCATTTTAGTGTCAAATCTTTAAACCTGTTATCTGCTAACAGCTTGAAATGTGTACGTGGTAGGCATGAGATTCATCAGTACGTTCAGATGTACATGCGCTTCAGAGCTTGTGGGCATGCCTGTTTGTTTACTGTGTATATCTTCTAAATGAATACATAGCCTTACTTCAGGCAGCTTTGCATACACACACACACAGACAAATGTATTTTTTATATATATATATTGTATTTTCCTAATAAAACAAGTTATTTTTATGTGTTTTAATTATGCAAATGTAGGGTGGAAAAAAAAATCAGAAAAAACTGAAAAATTGTTTTTTGTAAAACCCAGGAATTCTACCAGCAAAAAAAACATCACAATTTGGCTAGTCTCAGACAAAACAGTAAAATTCTCATGGTCACAAATTTAAAAGCACATTCCTTTAGCAAAAAAACTTCAGGGCAAGAATATCCTCTCTCCTCTCCTCCCTCAGAATTTAACAGACCTTATGAAAATACTATCTTCTCTACTAAAAACCATCCTCTCTGCTGACACTACTGTGTTAAATGTTATACTCCATTCTAGCAATAGTGTATCAAGTTAATAAAACATGATGCTGAATAAACCTGATTGTCTTGTAGTATACAAACATCAATTTGTTTTATATACATTTGCCACCATGTGACCATTCAAGGTTCTCTAGACTAAAATTTTAAAAGCCAAGAGATGCACTAAAATTCACAAAATAGTTTACAGTACATAGAGTACAGTGTGATTTACAGTGAATATACAGTAAATACAGCTATGGTTTCATATTTTCTGTGTTTTCAACAAAACTAACCAGATTCAGAATTCTAAAATAGGTTTAAAAGGATTTAAATGACTAAACTATTTCTAAAGTGTTTTAAGTAATACACCCTGCAGTAGAGTACTGTACCAGCATTACAACACATAACAGAATCAAGACAGTTTTATTTATTAGGATTCGTTTGATGAGCTGTTTGGGTCAGAGCAATATTGTGCAGTTTTGCAAGACAGTGACTAGCATATCTAATTTAGTTCTCATTTGCCTCAAACATTTAATTGCTATGAAAACACTGGGGAATATGCAGCAATATATTGTGATGTTTAGAAGTTCAAATTTAATAAGTTTTAGGGAGGATGTCTGGTCAAACATGCTCTAAAATTAAGGTTTTGAAATAACAAGCTTTTACAAAACCTAAAGTGTTCCCATATTTGTTGGTTTTTCACAATCCCGATTCTATTGGATTTGAACCGACCAATGTTTATAACATATTGCAACACTGTTATTATGCAAGAACCTAAAAGTGAAACTGACTATTAAACAAAAGTGAAAGCTTTTTAATTTAATTTTACAAAGCAGCAGGAAAAGACAAAAAACCCAAACAGCACATACAGCGAAAGAGTGCATTGCATATGGCAGGCCACTGAGACACACTTATTTTTGGGGCATTTGACTTAACTTTTGCCTGTTTTAGTAATCTAAGATACAGTGATAAAGTAAAATAATCCCCTACACAGTGTCCCTATAAACAAGCTTGCTCAGGTCACATCAACAGGTCTGCCAGTAACTCATTGTGACCTGGGAGAGTTGTTTAACCTGTATGCCATAATTGCTCCATATGTAACACAACACAATTCCCAACAGTCCTGTTTCCATTGGGATGTCCCAATTTTCTGCCCCAATAGCTGCGTCTTTGCTTCAAGCAATTGGGATTAAGCAGCATTTCCACTGCAGTTCCTCCCTACCAATCACTCCAGGCTGCACGGGTTTCTCTTCCTTCTCTCTTGCTGTTTCTCCAGGCTCCAAGGTGAGAGCCTGCTTCTTCAGCAGACAGCCAGGAAGAGAGACATCAGGAGATAGGCTGGTATCATTAGCTGCCCCACTCACTGGTCTGTCAGCTTTAACCTACCCAGGGCCACCCGGGGGAGGGGGGCAATTTGCCCCGGGACCCGCAGGGGCCCCCATGAGAGAGTTTTTCAGGGCCTCTGGAGCAGTGTCCTTCACTCGCTCCGGGAGCCCCGGAGCTTCTTCCGCTCCAGGTCTTTGGTGGCAATTCGGCGTTTGGGGGGGGGGGGTCCTTCCGCTCCAGGGCGGAAGGACCCCCCGCCACCAAATTACTGCTGAAGTGGGACACGCCACTGAAGTGCTGGGTCTTTGGCAGCAATTCAGTGGCAGGGGGCCCCCAGCACAGGTCCTCGGGGCACTTCGGCGGTGGGTCCCGGAGCGGAAGGACCCCCCCCACCGCCGAAGACCCCAGGTCCCCTGAATCCTCTGGGCAGCCCTGAACCTACCGCCAGCAACAGCATCAACATCCCTATGTGAGTGTGTGTATTGGGGAGAAAGAGAAAAGATGGGGTGGGGCAAGACAGATAAAGGGAGGCCTCTCTTCACAATGGAAGAGAGAAGGGAAGTTCTTGAGGGAGGACAGAGAAGAGGGAGATTCACCATGAAGAAACTGGAAGAGGAACAGGTGATGCTTTCCCTATTCCTTAAAATATCAGCTAGGGGAGATCTATCCCTCACCCACAGATGTTAAGTTCAGTGCTACTTTTCCTCACCTCTGTCAATATTCATCTGAAGTTACTTCTCCCAGAAAACTTGACATATAGGAATCACATGGAAGAGATACATACCAT
The DNA here is from genome assembly GCF_016161935.1 of Mauremys reevesii. Classification (NCBI taxonomy): domain Eukaryota; kingdom Metazoa; phylum Chordata; order Testudines; family Geoemydidae; genus Mauremys; species Mauremys reevesii. The sequence continues at coordinate 167,649,675 of NC_052624.1, read as the reverse complement.
GGTATCTGCATAATATAAAAATACACATTTTGCACAGCCACTCTAAATTAATTAAAAATCAGCCATCACACTCATTTGATCTCAGAGTCCTCCCAGCACCTGCTGTCAGTTTCTGTACAAAACATTCTAAACATGCCTCAAAGAATATTAGAGTGCTGGCTATAAAGGTTGCCTGATGCTTCAAACATATCTTGCTTCATAGATCTACCATAAAAAATGAATAGGTTCATGAAAAAAAATCTTGGTGCTATGGTCCAGTTTTACAAGTACAGAGCCGATTTAGTGCTCTTGAAGCCTGTTTAAGTCAGGAGGTTGTCTAAGCTAAATCAAAAAGATATTTGTAGATCCCCTTTCCCACGAAAGCTGAACATATTCAAAACCATCCCAGGAATCTGAAAAATCCCAGCCAGAGGATGACTAACGTTTGCTCAAGATAAATTTTCTGATATTTCTAAGGTAAAAAAAGCACAACTCCCAGACCCTTCCCACACCATAAAGCAGCAAATAGAGAAGACAAACAATTTTTTCAAAAGTCCTTCACAGGTCACATTGAAGAGGTGGAAAGAAAATGGGTTGAGTGTTAAAAGTAGATGTCCTAGCAGTAAGAATTCTCTCCTGCTAGTGTCCCAAATGCCAGATTACCAGAGTAAATAAGCAAGGTCCAGAACAGCAGATTAAAAAGAAAACACATACTTCAGAGTCCTATTTCAGATTAATCATTTTACTCAAGAAGAATAATTCAGTTTAAACTACTCATGCTTAGAAATGGTTCCTCCAGAACAGGGATGAAGCCTGCACTTAATTTGTAATGAAAGGAGGTGCTGGGGCTCAAGCTTTTTTTAAACTTTCAGAACTGATGCAGCAAGCCCAGAGGTTCCAGGGCTATGAACTACCAAGCCTAGAGGTGACAGGGCTCAGCGCTGGCACAAATTAAGCACTGGATGAAGCACACTGGCAGGACAATATAGGGGAAGCTTGTGCTACTACTGCCGCCCGTGCTGGACTTGCTCTATACGGAGATTCCAACACTGTCGAATTCAGCAACATTCACCACCATTAAAAAATGTTTTTGTTTAAATAGAATTGTAAAGTAATCCTTTCCATTTGGATAAAAAACAAACAATCTTACTGGTTCTTCCCCTCCTCTGGGTTAGGAGGATTGAGACTTTCAAGGATCTTACTTTGACACAATCTATATATGTTCCAAATTTCTGCATCTCCACCCAGGCAAGAAAGGGAAGGGAGAGGTCAAGGATACATTATACTTGCAAGCTGTTTTTGAATCCTCTGTGGATTGTCAGCATTTACTTATGTTTCTACAGTACTATAAACAAAAAGACCAAAACAAAAAGCCACCCAAGGTACTTTTTTCATATAATTATTAGGGGGCAAAATAAATGTTAAAATTGCATTAAAAGTTCTCTCCAGAAAAAAACAGAATAGAGAGATGGAGACAAAATGCAAAACGTGAACAGCTGAGTCAATGTAATCACATTTACTTCATATTAACAGTATGCAAGTTATAAAGTTTATTTTTGAAGATGTCACCTTACTGCACAGTCAAATGAACCGATATAATAAAGAACTGCGGGTGTACAGAAATTTTAAATTGGAATAGTTCCGCTATAACCAAGCAGATTAAATCTGACTGCAAATTAAGAAAGTAAAATTTAAGGTTGAAACACTGCAAAGACAGAGGCTTTTGCCAAACCTAACATGAAAGGGATTAGAGGGGCTAGGGATGTGAACATCCCAAAAAGATGAGGGGGGGGATGTGCTTGTGAACAGTCTTGTTTAAACTCTGCGTCAAACGAGGATGAGACAAGAGGAGAAAATATATGCAAGCATGCATGTAGGCAGACAGACCCACTTACCATGGCATATAAGTTTCAATTTCTATGGGAAAAGATTGCAGGAAAAATTAGTATTCTCAAATTTATTATATCAGCAACCACTTATGGTCACTCCCATCAAGATGGAGAACAAAATTTCAGGTGTAATTACTTCAAGACTGCCTTGTGAAACTGTAGGAATGCCAAGAAATTACTTGGCAGTTGAGGGGATTTAAATAGATAGGGTTACAGCTACTTACCGTGTCTGTGGAACACTTTGTAGTTTAGTCTAGAAGATCACAAGTCTAGAGGATCTCCTATGCATGGATGAGAGGCATACGGTTATGTTTCATTTTCAGCTCTTATGGAGACTCAGACTGCATGATCGGGGCTTTACCATCAACTCTAGACTACAACGGGGAAAATGTTTTGTATCCTATAGCAATGGAATGCTTCCAAAGAGTTAAGGAGAAGAAGGGGGGGGGGGGGGACTGCCTTTCTACCACAGAAAGTAGAATCCTGCCCGCTCACCCATCCCCAATTGTCCCAGCTCATCTTACTCAGTCTTACTTCATAAGTCTGGGTTTCTGCATTGGCTTCCTGCTGGTATGTGAGCTTATTTGAACCAATGACCTGGAATGTAATTATGAGAAAAAGACTCTGTGGTTTACTGCATCTGATTTGCATGTTGCATACTAAATCACTGTATAAAAGGCTGCTTGGACACACTGTCTTGCCGAACACCAAACTGTTTGCTCTTAGACAAGAATTGTTAATAAAAAGGTGAGAATCCATGAGAACTCAGTTTAAAAATGTTGGCTCACATTATTTGTTTTGGTTTTGTTATTTCTCTCATGCCATGAGAGGATACAATTATATTTAGTCGTAAGGAAGTAAAAGAAATGGCTTTGGAGAAGAACTGTTCTACATACATTTTTGTGACTATGTATTTGACCCAAAATAAAAAACTTCTATAATTTTTGTAGCTTTTTTCCCCCTCAATCTAAATGAATGTGCACAAAGCCCTATAAGAAAACAGGAAGTGAGGTTTACATAATTTCAAAAAAAGCTTTCCAAGAACTCTTTTCCAATCCCCCTCAGCCTAAAAAGCAGACCTCTGTAACTAACAGGAAAGTATTCACAAATATCTTTGCACAATGGACTTCTACTCAGGCTACTGCTTGTAAGAATGGTCACAAAAAATGAGCTATCATTCTGTAAGACTGCTCACAAAAAAGAAATTGAACCCACAATTCTCGATAAACCAATCTCTACTAACTTAGTTTCAGGAAGAGCTAGTTTATAAGCGGTTAAGTCATTTAATTGGGAAATAGAAATAGGGACATGTAACTTGGGTAGCCAGTCACACGGCTTGAAGAATTCAAAATGTTGAATAATTAACTGAATGCTCATAACAAAGACTGAACAATCCAGAATTCAAACAAGTTAGTAAAAACTGTTAGTTGAACAATTTTGAATAGCAAATTCATTAAAAGTTGATATGATCAGTCAATTCACACACACAGGAAAAAGAGGGCTGCATTCAAAGTATCTGGTTTGCAATGCACAGTTTAACGAGATCTATTAAAGAGCTAAAAAAAAAATCAAGATCTGCACATTGTTCAGTATCAAAACTGCAGCACAGAGGTGCTACTCTGAATAAGGTGCCCATTTTCTAGACTCTAGAGCCAACTTTAAGTCGCCTCAAAGGCTCTTTTTTTTAAAAGTCTTCTGGAGAAGACACAAGAGACTTCAGATTATTTTAAGTGATTTAACCATCTTTGAAAGAACAAACCAAAACATTAGCCAGATCCTAATTGTAGGGGCAAAAGAGCCTGCATCACTTGGATGAAATGTACTTGTTCTCTCCCTCCTGACTGAGAGCCAGACAAACCTGTTTCAGTCTCTTCAGGATAGGTCTCTTGGCTCCATGAAGACAGGAGTGTAACCACTATTCATTCTATTTACCACAGATCGCTAATTCCAGCTAATGTAGTCTCAGACATTTTAAATGACTGAAGATAAACTTTATGATATTAGTTAAGATTTTTCAAAATTTGGTACAGGGATCTTTAAGCATAAGTGGTATGTTTATAAACACAAAGGTACAATTTTCCAAGAAGTTAATGAAGAGACATTCTGAATGGAAATGTTGTATTTAATTCTCCGAAACACAGGATACAATGCACGGAAGTTAAATTCTCCAATTCCTTCAGCAAACTTTGTAGACAGAGTGGAAGTAGGCTGCCCACACTGTACTTGGCTTCAAGATATTGGATTGAAATGCAAACCACTACGTCCAGCTTTGGGTGCCCCTTAAATTTCATGCCATATTTATCAATTTTAGAAACAAAATACATACACTAATATAATTGCTTTCAAAACAATCTATGCAGACAGAGAGCATAGCAGCTGTGCTCATCCAGTTCTCTTATTAGGAGCAAAGTTAGAGTGATGCAAGTTCAATTCAAGTGGAACAGCAAGGCCAGAACCTCTTCAGAACCAATGTGCTCCCTGTTTGGAGAACACCATTCCTATCCAGGTGCAGCCACGATGGACTATTCACTGATACCCTCTGTCTTTCCTGGAAATAACTCCAAAAGATTTTCTCATGACTAAATACGATACATCACTGGGAAGATTAAACAAGGTCTCTGACCCGACACTTCTGATGTAGAGAAGAATGAGTACAACAAAAGAGCAAATTTAGAAAGGAGACTGGCTGAGAGGCTGATATTGCAAGGAAAAAAAATGCATATTACCCAATTAATTCTTGCAAGGCGTAAGGCTTGTTTGCCATCAAGTCACCTTAGGCCCTGCCTTCATGACAAGTACAGCCATATCAAGAAATTTGGTTACTAATTTGGCAGCATCTGTACCAACATACTTGGTGTATTTTCTTTTTTGGTGTTACTCGCTTGAAGCTGGGGCAGCTCCTTAAAACATAATGGTGGGAATATTTAATATTTTCCCTATAAATAGTGTCTTAAGAAAAATGCCACAGGATTTAAAGTAAGTCTTGTAATTCAACGGCGTTCTTAAGTCTTAAAAGATGTTAAACCCTTTGTATATTAAAGAAGAAGTTGGAGCATAGACCATGTCTGCATTTATGAAAGGTATAATTCTATTGACAGGAGGCAGTTCTAATTAACATTCTTCAAAAATCAGTATCAAAAGCTACTGCATATCTGCAAGTATATTTTGTCTTCAAAATATACACAAGTAGGAGACATAGCCGATTATTACTGTACGATTTCTATCCTCCTCCTCCTCTCCCTAAAATAAATCCACATATCTGCTATTTGCTTTATAGTCAACCCACAGCTAATGACATTTTGTTCCTATTAAATTGGCCAAACAGAAGCTACCTTTCAAAAACAGTTTCAAGTGGGGAAAGGGGATAGTTAAGCAATATTGATAGGCTCAGCTAAACTATTAAGAATTAGCGAACAGTGTATAATAAGCCAGAACTGACTAAAATGTTTTTATAGTTGTCAATTCAACAGTGGTCTGTATTTGTGGAAAATTGAATTGTGCTTGCTATCTAATCATAGAGAGATCTAACCTTTTAACTCTATGCAAGACTTTCAAAGAGCTGTAGCTGCCTACAAGAGTTTGTAAACTTAAAAACAAGGAAGAAATGCCAAACACTGTTTCTTAAACCTGGGACCAATCTAAGTTCATGGTTCTTCATGAGAATTTACTTGGGTAGTAACAAAAACCTCACGTTCTGCTGCTGCATTCAAGTCTCCACTTCATACTAATAAAATCAAGGTGATTAAGAGATGACAGAAGCAGAGCAAAACACGGATATACACATAAAACACCACGCAGTGAGAGAAGAAAAATTGGCTGGACTATTAAAAACCCCTAATTTAATATTAAATTGCTACATTCTTAACTCACTCTAGGTTAAAAACCTGCAACTTCATATACTGCTGTTTCATCCTTTCCCCCCACCCCTACACCCTCCTCCATTACCATCCTCCTCTGTGTTCTATGCCTATGGACGATGCTCCAAACAACATTTTCTAGCCTGCAGCTATAATGAGTATTTTTTTTAAATGCACTGCCCCAGGGCTTCTCATCCCACTGTTCGGAAACAAAAATAGTATGCTTTTGAAGAGAACCTAGCTACTTGTTCATATAAAAAGGAGATTAACATGCCAAGCCAACACAAAGGTTGTTGTTTCTAACCAACCAAGTTACTCAAGCATCTTGTAATGAGCCATTAAGTTCATCGTTACTTGTCCGAATGGATTAGTCACGTTAGTGCTGAAGCTATGGCATTATGTAAAAGGCTGCTTCTCCTTGACGTGCTTCATTAGTTCCCAATCATATTTACAAAATACAACATGCTACTTCAGCATGTCAGCAGCAATCAGCAGTTAAAACCATTTATTTTATCATCATCATCCACAATACACATGGGTGGTCAAAGTGCAGCCCACAGGCAAAGTCTACGCAGCGGGGCGTAGCCACTTATTTTTTTTAATACAGCAGGTGCAACCTGTGGAGACTAAGTCTCACCTTGTGTCAGTCCATCTTGATCCTAAGCAGTCTCTGCACCTCTGTATCATAGATGAAGGTAACCACAACTAGCTCAGTTTTCTGGATATTGCTGTGGGTCATTTACATACAGCAATTGCAGCAAGAGGCTCTTCAGGGAACAAAGCTTAGATAGATATCTATGCTGACAGATTCAAACTGTTTTACTACAGACATGTCTACATTACAAGGACTACGGAAGCAAAACTACAGCACCATAACTACGCCAGCATAACCCTGTGGTGTAAATGCAACCTACAGCAAAGGAAAAGATTTTTCAGTCACTTGTAGGAATATCATGTCCTCAAGTGGCTAGTAGCATTCTTCTGTCAACCTAGCTCAGGGGTGGGCAAACTACGGCCCACGGGACAGATCCAGCCCATCAGGGCTTTGGATCTGGCCCACAGGACTGCCACCCCCATGGACCCTGCGCCACTCCCAGAAGTGGCTGGCACCACATCCCTGCAGCCCCGAGGGAGGGGGGGCGGCAAATGAGAGCTCCGCGTGCTGCCCTTGCCTGCAGGCACCCCCCTACCTCGCAGCTCCCATTGGCCAGGAATGGGGAATCATGACCAATGGCAGCTTTAAGGGAGGTACCCACAGGCGACGGGAGCACACAGAGCCCTCTGCCCCACCTTCCCCAGGGGCCACAGGGAGAGAGCGGAGCCAGAGTGGTACGGGGCCAGGGCAGGTGGTGTGTGCAGCTGCCATCCTGGAGCTGCTCCAGGTAAGCAGCGCCGGGCCAAAGCCCGCACCCCAAACTCCTCCTGCATACTGCACCCCAAGCTGCTGCCATGAGCCCCCAACTGCCTGCCCTGAGCCCCCTCCTGCACTCCGCACACCCTCCCACACCCCAACCCCCTGCCCCAGCCCTACATTCATGACCCTGCATGCAGTTTCCCCACCCAGAGGTGGGCCTCAGGCCAAAAAGTTTGCCCACCCTGACATACCTGCATCTACACCAGGGTTAGTTCAGCAGAGCTATGGCACTCATGGGTATGGGTTTAAATCACACCTGAGCCCATACTTATGTCAACGTACACTTTAAGTGTAGACCAGGCCTAAGAGTGTGGTAGGATGGACAGGAGAGAGGAGAAAAAAGAGGGAGAATACCAACATACCTTATCTCAAACATATAATACTGAATGGGTTTAAAGAAGCTATGGCAAGTGTTATCAATCACAAAAAAAGCCTTTTCAAAATACAGGCTGCCTCCACCTCATTTGGATAAAAAGGCTTTACATAAAAGAAACTGCACCTATCACCTCAGCATTATCAGAGTTCTTCTGCTGAGAATCATGTTTCCATAATTAAAATTTTAATACTTATTATAAAAGGAAAATTTTCCACCAAAAAACAAGTCACATATTGCCTTAGATTTGTCACAAAAGATATTTTAGTTACAGATGCATAGTTAGCAAGTTACAATATTTAGTCCAGTAATCTCTCAAGCAAGAAGTTTATTATCGGATTATTAAATATTTAAACTGCAGTAGCACTAAGGGGCTTCAACCAAATCAGGGACCCATTGTGCTAAATAATTGTAGATACAGATAGTAACTGACCAACCCACATTATTCCCTGGTCTTCTGGGCGATATTCTTTAGTAGGATTCCCTCTGTAATCAACCAGAACAATGACTGGCAATAGGAAAGCTATGCAAAGGCATTTAAGGTTTTAGGTCACTCATACTTTGCTCAGTTATAGGGGAAGCACATTTTCAGGTTATGCAACATTCCGATTTAAATACAGTCAATTTAGTGATTGTGAAGAATGCAACACTAACAGCCAGGTATCCTCAACCCACAGAACAGATTCAGAGTAAGAACTGCTAGCTTCTCCACACTGCCCCACAGTATGAATCAATTACAGTGGGTGGGGCCAATTCTAGAGATGAGAGGATATTTCATCCTCCAGGTCCATTCATATATTGGCCTCACTGGTGAAAATACTAACTCCAATGGAAAGTCATGCTGTGATGTTTAGTTACAACTCAGTCTACCTACCTTGGTTTAGAATTTCTTGTTAAAATTCTTGTAACTAAGATTGTGTAGAGACTATCCTTGAAGGGGAGGGGGAAAAAAAGAGACGGTTACTCACCGCTGTAACTGTTGTTCTTCGAGATGTGTTGCTCATATCCATTCCAGTTAGGTGTGTGCGCGCCGCATGCACGCTCGTCAGAAGATTTTTACCCTAGCAACACTCGGTGGGTCGGCTGGGCGCCCCCTGGAGTGGCACCGCTATAGCGCCAGATATATACCCCTGCCGACCCATCCGCTCCTCAGTTCCTTCTTGCTGGCTACTCTGACAGTGGGGAAGGAGGGCGGGTCTGGAATGGATAGGAGCAACACATCTCGAAGAACAACAGTTACAACGGTGAGTAACCGTCTTTTCTTCTTCAAGTGATTGCTCCTATGCATTCCAGTTAGGTGATTCCCAAACCTTACCTAGGTGGTAGGGTCGGAGTGAGACATGGCAGAATGCAAGACTGCTGAGCTGAAGGCTGCATAGTCTCTGGATTGTTGTACCAATGCGTAGTGGGAAGCAAAGGTGTGAACGGAAGACCAGGTAGCCGCCCGACAGATTTCCTGGATGGGGACATGGGCCAGGAAGGCGGCAGAAGAGGCCTGTGCTCTTGTGGAGTGAGCAGTAAGGTGTCTAGCCTGAACGTGAGCGAGCTCGTAGCATGTCTTGATACAGGATGTCACCCAAGACGAGATCCGCTGGGAAGAGACTGGCATGCCCTTCATGTGGTCCGCTACTGCCACAAAGAGCTGGGGCGAACGTCGAAAGGGTTTCGTCTGCTCTATATAAAAAGCTAGAGCCCTACGGACGTCCAAAGTATGAAGCTGCTGTTCCCGGCGCGATGAGTGCGGTTTCGGGAAAAAAACAGGGAGGAAGATGTCCTGGTTTACATGAAAGGCAGACACCACCTTGGGGAGGAAGGAGGGGTGTGGCCGAAGGTGCACTTTGTCTTTGTGGAAGACCGTATAAGGTGGGTCAGCCGCCAGGGCGCCAAGTTCTGAGACCCGCCTCGCCAAAGTGATAGCGACGAGGAAGGCCGTCTTCCAGGAAAGATATAAAAGGGAACACGTGGCCAGAGGTTCAAAAGGGGGCCCCATAAGTTTGGCTAAGACCAGGTTTAAGTCCCAGGTAGGGGCCGGGCACCGGATCTGTGGGTACAACCGTTCTAGCCCCTTAAGGAACCGGGAAACCATCTGGTTAGAAAAAATAGAATGCCCACCCTCGCTGGGTCGGAAGGCCGAAATGGCTGCCAGGTGCACCTTTAAGGAGGAGACCGCGAGGCCCTGCTCCTTGAGGGACCAAAGGTAGTCCAATATCCTTGGAATAGACACCAGGTGAGGATCGAGGCCGCTCTGATCGCACCAGTGGGCGAAACGCTTCCACTCGGCAAGGTAAGTCGACCTAGTGGAAGGTTTCCTGCTCCCCAGAAGCACCTGCTGTACCGCAGCAGAACAATTTCGCTCCGCCTGGGTCAACCACGCAGGAGCCAAGCCGTGAGGTGAAGGGACTGCAGGTCCGGGTGGTGAAGCCTGCCGAAGTCCTGCGCTATGACATCCAGCCATAGCGGCAGGGGAGTTGGATCCGCCACTGATAGGTCGAACAGCAGGGTGTACCAATGCTGTCTCGGCCATGCCGGAGCAATGAGAATATGGTTGGCTCTGTCCCTCCGGAGCTTGAGCAGCACTCTGTGAATGAGGGGAAACAGTGGGAAGGCATAAAACAGGTGTCTCATCCACGGAAGGAGAAACGCGTCTGAAAGGGAGCCCGGGGAGCGTCCCTGGTAGGAGCAGAATCTGTGGCATTTCCTGTTCTCTTTGGAGGCAAAGAGGTCTACTTGGGGAAAGCCCCACCTCTGGAAAACTGTGTGAATGACATCGGGATGGATCGACCATTCGTGAGACAGGAATGACCTGCTGAGACGGTCTGCCAGCGTGTTCTGTACTCCCGGGAGAAAGGACGCTACTAAATGTATAGAGTGGGCTATGCAGAAGTCCCACAGTTGAATGGCTTCTTGGCAAAGCAGGGAGGAACGTGCCCTGCCCTGCTTGTTTATGTAGAACATTGTTGTCGTGTTGTCCGTGAAGACGGATACACAGCGTCCTTGTAGATGGACTCGGAACGTCTCACACGCCAGGTGGACTGCCCTCAGCTCCCTGACGTTGATATGTAAGGCCAGCTCGTGGGGTGACCATAGGCCCTGAGTGTGTAAGTTGCCGAGGTGGGCACCCCACCCCAAGGACGAGGCGTCTGTGGTTAGCACTATGGAGGGTTGGGGAGGGTGGAACGGTACTCCCGCTCACACTACCGCTAGGTCTAACCACCAGTTGAGGGAGTCGAGGACTGACCTGGGAATCGTGACCACCGTGTCCATATTGTCCCTGTGCGGGCGGTATATGGACGCGAGCCATGTTTGGAAACTTCGAAGCCTGAGCTTCGCGTACAGGGTCACGAAAGTGCATGAGGCCATGTGACCTAGTAGGCTGAGGCAGGTGCGCACCGATGTTGTCGGGAAGGACTGGAAGCTTTGAATAAGCGAAGCCATGGCGTGGAACCGGGGCAGAGGGAGGCAGGCTCTGGCCAGATTGGAGTCCAAAACTGCGCCGAGGAATTCTATTCTCTGCGTTGGAGTCAATGTAGACTTTTCGGCGTTGACCATAAGGCCTAGCCTGTGGAAGAGGTCTGTGACCACGCTCATGTGCTGAGACACCTGCTGTTGGGAAGGCCCGCGAACCAGCCAGTCGTCAAGGTACGGGTAGACGTGTATTCGACGACGGCGGAGGGCTGCAGCGACCACAGCCATGCACTTGGTGAAGACCTTTGGCGCCGTAGAGAGGCCGAAGGGGAGCACCGTGAACTGGTAGTGCTGGTGATTGACGACAAAACGAAGGTAACGTCGATGAGGCGGGTGAATGGCAATATGGAAGTAGGCGTCCTTCATATCGAGGGCGGCATACCAGTCTCCCGGATCCAGGGAAGGGATAATGGTCCCCAGGGTTACCATGCGGAACTTGAGCTTTACCATAAGTCTGTTGAGCTCTCGCAGATCTAGGATTAGTCCCTTTGCCTTGGGGATTAGGAAATAGCGGGAATAAACCCCCGGGCCCCTCATGCCTTCTGGCACCTCCTCTATGGCACCCAAACTCAGAGTCTCTACCTCTTGCAAGAGGAATTGCTCATGAGAGGGGTCCCTGAAGAGGGACGGGTAGGGGGAGAAACAAACTGGAGGTGGTATCCCGCATCCACCGTGCGGAGGACCCAGCTGTCGGATGTTATCTGGGACCAAGCAGGGAGGAAATGGGAGAGATGGTTGGAAAAAAATGGGGAAGGATCCGGTAGGGAAACTGATGGGCCGTCCTCGGGCGTCCCATCAAAAGTTCTGCTTCGACCCGAAGCAGGTTTCGGGGGCGGCTGGATTTGGTTCCCCTGGCTGCCCGACTGTCTCCGCCGGTTCACCCTGCCACGACGCCTGGTGTCTTGTCGTGGCCTGGGTTGATTATAGGGGTGGTACGGCTGGGGTCGGAAGGACCTACGTTGGGTCACTGGGGTGTGCATGCCCAACAAGCGCATTGTAATGCGGTTGTCCTTGAGGCTCTGCAGCCTGGAGTCAGTTTTCTCCGAAAAGAGACCCAGACCATCGAAGGGCAGATCCTGAATTGTTTGTTGTAAATCAGGTGGGAGAGTCGCGGCTTGGAGCCATGATATGCGCCTCATTGTTATACCAGAGGCCAGGGTTCTGGTTGCCGAGTCCGCTGAGTCCAAGGAGGCCTGAAGGGCCGTTCTGGCCACTTTTTTACCCTCTTCCAACAGGGCCGTGAATTCTGGACGAGAGTCTTCAGGCAGAAGTTCGGTGAACTTGCCTACAGACACCCATGTATTAAAGCTGTAGCGGCTTAAAAGGGCCTGCTGGTTGGCCACCCTCAGTTGAAGTAGATCTTACGGCCTAAAAAGGTCCATACGCCTCGCCTCCTTTGACTTAGGCGCCGGCGCCTGCTGGCCATGCCGTTCACGTTCGTTGACTGACTGGACTACCAGCGAGCAGGGAGCAGGGGGAGTGTACAGATACTCATAGTACTTTGATGGGACCATGTACTTTCTTTCCACTCCCCGAGCAGTCGGTGGGATGGAGGCCGGTGACTGCCATACGGTATCTGCATTGCTCTGAATAGTGCGGATAAACGGCAGGGCCACACGAAGGGGGGCATCCGCAGTCAATATGTCCACCACCGGGTCCTCAACTTCTGCTACCTCCTCAACCGGCAGGTTCATATTTTGGGCTACCCTCCTCAATAAGTCCTGATGTGCCCGAAGGTCAATAGGAGGAGGGCCCGAAGAGGATGTTCCTGCAACTGCCTCATCAGGTGAGGAGGAGAGGCCCGATACCAGAGGGTCCTGTGGTGGATCAGCGAGCGGCGGGGGAGCCTCTGCAGCGAGAGGAGCTTCAGGTTCCTCAAATACCAGCGGTGCCTCTTCCATGTCTGTGGGAGGAGGCCTGCTAACAGTGGCTTCTGGAGCTCGATGGTCGGAGGGCCCCCGAGCGCTGAGCCGCGAATGGGGTACCTGGCGCCTCGTGGTACGCCCACGGGGTCCAGAAAGCCCATTGAGGTGGACCTTGGTCCTGGCCTTGAGGTTCGGTCTGCTGGTAAGCAGCACTGCCGGCGTGGGAGGAGACGGATGGTTGTCTCGAAGGCCATGGCAGTGCCGAGAAGCCGTGTGACAGTGCCGCTGATCCAGCCGTTCGGTCCCGGGACGGTACCGGGGAACAGTACCGGTCTTGTCGGTGCCGGGAGTGAGATCGGGACCATCTACCATGCTGGTGCCGGGAGGTCGACCGGGATCTCGAGTCTCTATGGTGAGAACGGCTGCGGGACGAGCGGTACCGAGAGCAGTACTGAGAGCCGGACCGGTGCCGATATCATCTGTCCAGCGACCGGGATCGTGAGCGTCTCCGCGAGTACGACCGGTACCACGATGGAAAGCGGTACCGGGACTGCGAGCGGCGCTGGGATCGAGAGCGGCGTGAGCGGGAACATCTCCGAGATCGAGATCTGGAGTGACATTTCTCCTGGTGGTCAGGGGAAGGAGGCCTCATTATGGCCGGCTTGCCCACTGATTTGACAACCCACACCGGCGGTGCCGGGGGTTGAGGCTGTGTTGGCTCCGTCAGTGCAATCAGCTCTCTTGCTGTCAAAAAGGTCTCAGGAGTTGACGGGAGAGCCAGCTTGACCGCAGTGTGCACCGGGGAGCAGAGTGGTACCGGACTCGACGGCCCTTGCGGTGCCGGAGTCGACGGTGCCGCGCTAGGAGCTTGGACATGCGGTGCCAGAGTTGGTGGTGCCGGCGTAGGTGCCGGAGTTCGGCCTACGGGCTTGGATGTCTGGTCCTTTTTGGACGAAGTCGACGTCGCCTTGCGTTTCCCCGAGGGGGAGAGGGAACGGTGCTGGGGACCCGGTGCCAGCTGTTGTCGGTGCCGGGCGTTGGTGCCGGAGTGAGCTGGTGCCAAAGGCGCGCTCCTCACCGATGCAGACTGCAGGGCGGTCAGTGCCGGTGCCACAAGGCTAAGTGCCGACTCCATTATGAGCTGCTTTAAGCGAAAGTCCCGCTCCTTTTTTGTTCTGGGCTTGAATGACTTGCAAATGCAGCACTTATCAGGAAGGTGAGACTCTCCTAAGCACTTCAGGCAAGATTCGTGAGGGTCTCCAACCGGCATCGGCTTCTGGCAGGCCGAGCACGGCTTGAACCCCAGTGCCTTGGGCATGAGCCTGCACCGGGTCGGGGGAAAAAGGGGGCTAGTCCCCCAATTCCCCTGTGAACTATACACTAACTACAACTAAACTAGTAAACTAACTAACTAAACTAAAGTTGAACTATATACACAACAAGGTAGAAACAAGAGCGAGAAGCTAGGGTTGTGGAGGACAGCGATGCCGCACTCCACTGTTCCAACGACCGTCACAGGCGGTAAGAAGGAACTGAGGAGCGGATGGGTCGGCAGGGGTATATATCTGGCGCTATAGCGGCGCCACTCCAGGGGGCGCCCAGCCGACCCACCGAGTGTTGATAGGGTAAAAATCTTCTGACGAGCATGCACGCGGCGCGCGCACACTTAACTGGAATGCATATGAGCAATCACTCGAAGAAGAAAAAGTAATTCTTCAGTAGCTGTGATCTGAGTTTATTCACTTCCAAATGTATCTGTACCTGCCCATTTCCCCCTCTTCCTTGTCATTTTACTTTTTTTAGTATTAGGAGAACCACTTAGTATTTATTTTACAAGCTTTGTTCCAAACTTGAGCACGAAGATGCTTGTACAGCTCCCATAAGCACTGCTTCCCAAAAGGCTCTTGAAGGCTAAAGTGTGTGAATTAAATAGCAATTACTTGTATAAAGTTAATAAAAGGTCCAATCAGAATTAGGGTCCTGGTGTGCTAGGTGCTCTACAAACACAAAGTGAAGAGAGTTCTTGCCCTACAGTCTACATGGGGTGTCTTTGCAGAGGCATTCCTTAAAAAAGCCACCATTGTTTTTAATAGAGTTATTCTGACCATCTCATAACTTGGTCCAGTTCTCAGGAACTTACACCTCTCCACTTCCACTGAACCTTTGCTAAATGAGCATCTGAGACGTTCAGTAGACCAGATTAATAAATAGTTGAAACGCCTGAAGTTGTGTTTTGGAATAAAACAGCACTTTTCCAGTAGGTTTGATCTTCGAACATTAAGTGCTGCTCCACCACCATCCTCTTCTGTTTATCTTAGGACCAGAGTTGCCCAAAGCTGAAGAGACAGTTGACAAATTACTAGCCTTCAAAAGCACTGGGGATGTATTCAATGTTGTCCCTTCAATTATGTGCCTTGATTTAGCAATTCTAGGCTTAATAAAGATAGAATGTGTGTACGTACATTGTCGGTAAAGTTTATGACACTTTTCTCTCCCTGGTGCTATGCACTTAGAGGAGTTTTATTTTGGGCTTTTGGATTTTTTTTTAAACACAAAAAGTAATCGGCAATTCTGGAGGGAACTGGTAGCTGAAGACTTTGCTGGACAGTGGCTCAGGGAGTATGGGAGCTACACATTCAAGAGAACGAAGGCACTTCTAACCTGCTTCAGTACCAGAATACTGGAAGGCACAAAAATTTTTTTCCAATTGTTCTGAACTGAAGTATGACAAACCACTCTGATAAGTGGTTTAAGAGTGTACAGCTACAGATGTCACCCATTAAGTAACTGCAGCAAAACTGTTTTAGGTAGTAGATTGTGAATACTGGCAGCTATCACGGAGGAAAAAAAATAGATTTTTTTTTATAATCAGATGGGTTTTTTTAAACAATTTACATAGAATTTACTTACATTAAATATTTTCGCTCAAAATAAATGTATGTAAAGTTAAATTTGAAATAACCTATATTAAGGCCTAAGCTTACTATAATCTAAAATCATTTATGTTAATTAAATACCAAATTTAGTGCAAAGGCTATATTTCACATGTCAATGATTGTCAGCTAATGATAAACACTTTCTCTTTAGGAAGATAACTAAAGTAAAAATGCAAAACAAGATTAAAATAGATTTAAATCAAGGTGTCCTACTTGCTAATTTAAATCATGATTAAGATAGGTGATTTAAATTGCTTTGATATAAATCTATCCCCTCTCACTATTATTCTTTAAGAAAACCTTCACATTTCTAACACGCCTAATATACTAATAGTTAAACCACTAGGTACCACAAGTATAGTACTGGATCGGCATTGCCACTCTCACAAGAATGAGCTCCTGGGATTCAAGATTCCATGTCAAGGTTAGAAATGTATTTATTGCTCAGCTAAGCCAGTATGGGGGAAAACACACAATTCCCTGTCACCAAAAAAAGTTTATATACAATACATAACTGATCAACTAAAGACCATGGATCAGAAGCCGGCCTCGCCCTAAGTAAGTGGCAGGAAGTGGCAGATGGAGGGAACAGTGCACAAAGGTAGGTGGATGCCATGCCATATCCATGGTGAAAAGGCAGAACTCAAATAAAATAGGTGCATCTTTCTAAGTGATTTGATACCAAAAAATGTCTAGATGAAACCACTAAAGGATAAAAACTATATACACTGCATACTATCTATGTAATTTAATCTCTGCTTACATATGCAACACTGTTTTAGAAAGTTTAGGGACTGTGATAAAATGGGAACACTTTAGAGTATCCTATTTCAAAATAAAATGATCTCCTTTAGTTACTGGACCTCTCAAAGCCAATGCAGCAAAACAGCAGTACAACTGTTGAAAAGTGAACTTTAAAGAGCATACCATCAATGAGATCATATACAAGTTCTTGCAGTATTGATAAGGAATTGCAACGTAACCGGACTGGGGTAAAACATGGATTTATATTCCGCTTAATACCATTTTTTGTTTACTTCTCGCTCAGTTTCTAAAGCAAGAAGTGAGACGTGCAAATGAAAAACTAAAGCAACATTAGTGAAATACCTTATCCAATCTTACTGGAAAAGTTTTCTTACTGAAGCAGTAGGGACCACTGATTCTACTACATCTTTTCAGCCCACCTGAAGCTTTGGGGACAGAAACCAGATCTCTCACTATGGCAGATATACACTCCTTCTGAATAACCTTGCAGTTGACAAACTTCCACAGCAAAGACCACACTCATATTTGGGGGAGAGAGGGTGGGTTTTTTTTTTGTTTTTTTTTAAAGTAAACCATCTTGAACTTTAGCATGGAGTATGCTTATAGCGGAAGACAAGAACAGTTTCAGGCTGGCTTCCAAATTAGTGATTTCTTATCAGACAATAGCAAAAGTAAAGCCAACTGGAGAGAGTGTTGGCACCCCTCTTTGCCCCCACCCCCAAATTAGGAATTTCATTAATAAAGGAAACTGGGATTTGGAACAGAAGCAGACTTGTTTCACTTTTAATGAGCACTTTAGTCATGGTACAAGACAATTCATTAAAGCATTACTTAATCTGAAAAACTTAATCTGAAAAAAGTTCTGAACAATTATCTTCAACGTAGGCTTCTTGAAATTAATTCTGCTGAAACATCTGTAAGCTCTAAGTTAGTTTTGCTCTGTACATGTGAAGTCATACACCACGTGAGCCATGACTGTCCCATTGTAGATCAAAGCCATGCTTTAATACGATGTAGAGCACTGGAACAACATTCACTGACAGCATTTGGTTGCTGGTACCACAAAAATCATCAGCCTCACCACTTCACAAAACAGCTAACATTAGATTTTGGCTGAGTGAACAGATATTTTTGAATTGACTTCAACAATCTTTCTGTGAACTGACAGTTGGCTTGTGACAGAAGAGGCTGAGTAATCAGTTAATCATGACTGAAACCAGGATCATACATCTGAAGGACATCTTTAATTTGCATTTGGAGTTGAGAGCTTCAAGACTGAAAAATTTTGTAAAATCGGTTCATAACTTGATTTAATACTGCACACTGATTTTTAAGATTTAAAATTTAAAATAAATATACTTTAAAATATGTTTGCTGGGTTCACCAGTCCTTATTTATACTTTCCTGGGAACGTGTCTCTTCCCTGGAAGCTTAGGCATTCTGACTACCTCCAACATTAAGCTTTTCAGTGCATTTGGTTGTAGAAAAAAGTTGTACTTTTCCATCTAATAAGCAGATGGACCAAAGTTAATAAGTGTCTCTTTCATAAGAGAGTAGTCTCTTGTTGCCGAAACATCTGACCCTCACAAAATTTTGGACTATCTGCTATGTTTCTGACTTTTTTGACCTAGCTCAGTACCAAAGAGGAACTTAAACTATTCCATCTGAGCTGCTATGCGACCAATTTGAGCTCATTTCAGGATCTTCCATTCCATCCTTTGCAACCTCCCATGTTGTGCACAGGACAAGGTAATTCTCAAATTGAAGCCAAAGCTTCTCCATGGAGTCCATTTTGTTGGACAGATGCCTGGTGATGGTACTCAATACATTTCATGTCTTGAAATAGAGCATCTTCTCTGGATGATTTTTTAAATTAATCTATTATAATAGAATAAATAGTTTCAAGCCTATTTCTTAGGATATTATTTTTTAAATAGGTATCTAGCATGTCAAATTCAAAGCATGCCCATAACAATGAGTATATATAGCTCATGGTTCCTCCTGCTGCAATGTGGGTGCTACACAGGAGACTAAGCCTGCCATATTAGTGACATATTAGAACTGTCCATGACAATTAGTGATCCTCACATTCAGATGCAATAATATAGATCTTTACTTATATTACCTTCACCGATGTACAGGCTAGCCTGTACAAATGCAATTAACTTCATGAATATTCAAATCATCCACATAACAGGCATAAACCAAAATTCTTCATTGGAGAAGTCTGTTTCATCCACCATAATTTTATAGAAATTCTCAGAATAAGAATTGTGAATTTCTCTAGACTCTCAGCCACTTGGAAGTATCAGGGTCACATCCGACCTGCAAATAAAAGTTGCAGTTAACCTCTTCATGGAAGGGCTTATTTTCAGCTTGTTCAGTATAATGGCCTTGCAATGCAAGTCCTTGTCCGACAAGATAACATATGTTACTTCATATTTTCAGTAACATCCTTCTTTCTTCTGAGAGCACCAAAAATAACTTAGCATGTCACCAACATTCTTTGTGGTCTATTGAAGAATAACAACTTTGTGATGACAAGAAGCTTGATGCCTCTCAAATTTCTCAAGCCTTTTTCCAATTAGAGAATCCAGACTCTGTGAAAGCTTCATCTGTGTATTCAGTCAAAAGTAGTTTGCACTTAAAAGCGGTACAACAGTGACAGTGCACTTAATTTCTACTAAAGTCAGAATAATGAAGCCACTGGCGGGGGTGGGGGGTGAAATCAAATCGGGTTAAACTCTTGTTTTCCAAAGTATGTAGAGGGAAAGACTTAGTCATGAATGCTAACAGTCTCAAGCAACTGGCATTTGGTTCCTGCTGCAGGTGATGGTGGAGCCAGTTTAGCATTATAACCAGCAGAAATTGAAACAATTGTTGCAATCTGATCGCTAAACCTTTTCTTTATTTAAAAAAAAAATCAGCCATGTTTTAAGGGATTTCATTTTAGCAACTTGAAAATACTGGTAGATTGTTTTTGTACTCTACCATTAAGATTAGCATATAATTGCAAAATTAAAAAAAACACGCTACAATCTGGTATCACAAACTTTTAGCTGGTCTGTTGGTTTCATACAGTCACTACGTTCTCTGTAGAGGAGTCTAGAATGAAGAAATGAAACATGATCTGTTGGTTATACCAGAAAATTATTTTTTATATATATTTTGCATATGGTAACCCCTTAGGTTACTCTCTCATCCAGAGACTGACAAGAAAAGGACTACAAACAAGATGGTGATGGAGGGCCTCTGATTGCCTGCCATGATGAGTCTGGGGTCAGACGCTGCAAAGGGAGAGCACAAAGAATCATGGACTCCATAAGGTTTGGCCTCCCCCATCCTTTTTTGAAAACAGCTCATGGAACTCATGCAGGTGGAAAGGGAGAGGAAAGAGGAAAAGAGCCAATCAGGAGTCTCTGGGAGTCAAACCCAGAGGAGTAGCAACTGGCGAAACCTAACCCAGTCTTCCTAGAGAGGGGATCAGAAGTCCTCGTGCACAGAGAGAGAGGATCAATTGCTTTTATGAGAGTGGGAACACAGCCAGCCTGGCTGCTCAACGAATGGGAGAAGCAGGTAAGCAAGCCTCACCCAGGCATATATATAGAAAAGGAGATCCTGGCTGCAGAGCATTCCCAGTTATGGAAGAAAGGAGCCAGACTATTGCAGGAGAGCCCTTTATCATGGTCCTATTTATCAAGAACCATTTGATACTGTGGGGGAAAGAGGGACTTCAAGCGGTCAAGATCAGAGGACTATATTCCTCCTGGTCTGAAAAGAACAAACTGACTTATGAGGGGACTATCCCGGTTACAATTAAATAGTAAAAAGGATAGTCACCAGCTATTTAACTCTAGCCCCCTCCCTGGAACCCTCGCCCCAAAAAAAGGTGTCTAGACCCTGCATAGTGTTGGCATGGTCTGTAGACCTTACTATTTGAAGTAAATGTGAAGATAAGCAGAGATACATTTTCTTCATCCTCAGCATAGTAGCAGCCATACATTCTACAGTGACATTTTATCAACAGAGTACAGCTAAGGAGGGACCATCCAGGGGAGGGATAGCTCAGTGGTTTGAGCATTGGCCTACTAAACCCAGGGTTGTGAGTTCAATCCTTGAGGGGGCCATTTGGGGATCGGGGGCAAAAATCTGTCTGGAGATTGGTCCTGCTTTGAGCAGGGGAGTGGACAAGACCTCCTGAGGTCCCTTCCAACTCGGATATTCTACGATTATAAAAATGCACACATTTTATTACATTCCATGCGGAGTTCCCAAATTACTAAGGCACTACACTGTGCAATACTGTCCTAAAACCAGCATCTGCCAAAGAGCATACTAAGGTGATGGGGGGCATACAAGAACCACCTAGTATTTTGCAAAGGTGTGGGCAGATGAGCACATAGATTCTACAGATTTCTACATATAGGGTATATAATCTCACTGCACACAAGAATCATACTGCTCTTAAGAAGCATACTAAGACCAAAGATGATAATTTTTTTGCCTTATAGATCTCAGGCACACGCGTGCGCAAACACACACACACCCCTAATACTCTGAGGCCTTTTGGCCTCAGCTCACCAGATGGCCTAGAATACAGGAAGCTGCTGAATGCTTTAATTCAGTCTATTTGGAACACCCCTGATGCATGCATATGAGGTTTGTTTTGTATTGTCTTCTAGTGCAAAGGATTTGAGGAGAGAGATGGCAAAACTATTAGTAGTGATTTGTGAGAAACGGAATTTATCACAGGAATTGAGGCCAGATTTGTGCTGAGGACCCACAGTGTCAAGAGTGAAATATGCAGTGCTGGCACGCTATAGAGCTACACATGAGCACGCCTAAACAAACGATTAGCCTGTCACCAGAGATATCTGAGCATCTCTTAGTCACTAAGTTCTGTAGACCTTACTATGTTGGATTAGTAATACTGTAGGATTTGTAGATTTTTCAAAGCCGAAAACTTGGACAGTCATTTAATTGCACGTGTGTTCAGTTCCAAGCATGATGTGGCAATGATCTCTGATTGTAATCTGTTAGTACCTAGAGGCCCCAAAGTTACAAAAATTCCAGGAGTCTTAGTAGTTTTCTGCACTGTGATTTAGGATATTGCCATGGGTTTTTATTTCAAATCTCACTTCTTGGACCATAAAGGATTGAGGTAACATAGTAGGTTTCTTGTACTAAAAAACATTTTGATTATGTTTAAAAAAAGAAGAGCTTATTCAGTATTTTATCTAATTTTGTAATTGGTATGACACCATCATTATATAGAAGATACTTCACAGACATCTGAAAAAACATTTCATACTAAAGAGGAATATATTAGATTCCCATTTCCACTTCCATCAAAATAGATCAGGGTAAACCCCCAATGTGAAACAGCTCTATTGCTTTGACATTTATAATGTTACTAAACATTTCAAAGTTGCCCTTTTAAGAAAAAATAGAGTTTATTGCATATTGACAATCTGCATAGGGCATGAATTTGCCCACTCAATTTGTAAAGTCTTGTAAAGAATGCTTCAAGAGTTTCTCCAGTTCTAACTGGGACAGCTATAAATCCTGCATGCTAAGAATCGCATCTTTCCTCCACACCCACACAGTGACCTCTGGCCTGAACCACAACGCTATCTCCTTTCAAGATGAATAGCACCACAGAAGGAGAAAGTGTCCAATTGAAAACCACTCAATGAGTCTCATACTGAGTCCAGGATTCAACAGAGCAACAAGTGCCTAGCAGTAGAGGAAAACTAGCCAGTCTACTTATTTAAAATGTGTACTTTGATACCAAGTCAAACCCTGCAAGATTTAAAAGACTTACAGGAATAGAGTCTAGTGCTGTCAAGTGAAATTTTTTGCAGTTACATGCTAATACAATATACAAGAACAGCCAAATCATCATATGCTAGTAGGGCTAAACAGTATTAGTTTGGTATGCTCAAGTCATTAAATTTGAAAATGTGAACTTTTAATGGACAGTGCAGAAAAAATAAGCTATTTATAGAATACTCCATACAAGTATTAGGGGGAAAACAAAGTCCATAACATTAACAGATGCTCAATATATAGAAAAAGTTCTGTTGCATGTGTTTTGTTCAAAGCTGGTAAGTCTCTACCACAACCGTAGGGATGTTTTGTCAACTGTAATGTAGCCTTGTATTAAGCTGTTAATAGCATTTTCATCATGCATGTATGCCAGGTTACCATTTATCCTTAACATGTTTAAAATGACCCTCCGAAACTGGTTTCTATTCCCAGGCTTGCACTACTAGTGACTACTAGCATGTTTGTTTTGGGTAATTTTAACCATATAGCATGGTTACAAATCTGAATTAAACCCAGCAGGCTCAGCCAATCCATCCTCAGACCTCCTTAATGTGGCTTCAAATTGTAGCACATATGGCACCTTTCATCACCACTCTGAAAATGAGATACCCAGAGGTTAAAGGTGACATTTTGGACCTATTTCAGAGTAGCAGCCGTGTTAGTCTGTATCCGCAAAAAAAACAGGAGTACTTGTGGCACCTTAAAGACTAACAAATTTATTTTAGCATGAGCTTTCGTGAGCTGCAGCTCACTTCTTCGGATGCATAGAATGGAACACACAGACAGGAGATATTTATACATACAGAGAACATGAAAAGGTGGAAGTATGCATACCAACAGGCAAAGTCTAATCAATTGAGATGAGCTATCGTTAGCAGGAGGAAAAAAACTTTTTGAAGTGATAATTAAGATGGCCCATAGAAGGTGTGAGGAGAACTTAACATAGGGAAATAGATTCAATTGGTGTAATTTTGGACCTAGTGTATACTAAAGTAATACTGATGGTTTTTCAGCTTCCCATTATTCCTAATATTGTGATACAAAATTCTACAAAATGCTCTTCCTCATCAGCCATCTTGCCCTACCCACCCTTCCCTTTCCCCACCAAAAAGTTTTCACCCTAGGAACAGGGTTCATAAACGTACATAACACGATAACAGCCAATGAATTTGTAGAGACTACTCTATACCTATTTTAAATGATATTGCAGACAATGACAAACAAAAGAATTAGTAGGTGTACTGACAACGTGATTCCAAAAAGAGCCTGAAGGTCCATTTTGTCGATGCCATGGCTATCCATATTAAATTTGTGAAATACCCAGTGTTCAGTCTTAGTCATTCCCCCCATAAACTGAAAAAACAAAACCTATTTTCAGATAATTTCTTAGTATATAACAATTTGATTACATTGTAAGAATGTATTAGCATAAAAGACTTTTGGACAAATACCAATCTAACTGCATTACTCAGTTAACTTCCTCTCCCCCTCCCCCCACACATTTGCGCTGAGAAATTATATGCCAAATTTAAGCCATTTTCTAAAAAAAGAGGTAATTTAAAATGGAAACACTAACAGATCATAATAAATTTTCTCCTTCTCCAAAGTTGTGCAAGCTCCAATTTAAAAGCCTACTTCTAGGAAGATACTGGACAGGAAATTCTGAAGCAAAGTGAGACACTTGATATGTTCATTTAAATGTCAATATGCAGACCATTTACAACTATTTCATACTCATGAGAGCATCTATAAACTACTGGGGGGGGAGGAGAGAGAATCAAAGATTTGGGTGTGCTGTAGGTTTCTAGCATTCTCCACCACCATGTGGTCTGCAAACCATAACTGTGGAAGGTTCTCCACTGCTTTTCATGACTCACATTAAACATATTTTAAATTGCATGAATGGTACATAAAATCTGTTTCTCTGGAAAGTCAGCATAATGTAATATTTCAAAGAAAGAAGCTAACCACATTACTATATATTATTTATTCATGAGATCTTGGTTTGCTTTAGGGGCAGCATCTCAATCACTTCAATGAATGGGAACAGAGTGCAGTTAATGCATACCCAATGCCAGTATTATAAAACTAGATCTCTTTACAGAATTTGTTGGCAGTAATCAAAACATAAAACTTTTTAAAGTTTGCCTTTTCTCCCTTTCGAAACATTTCACCTTAATATCCTGGCCATGAATTTAAAGATTATTGCCAACACACCACTCATCCAACTAAGGAGTGTGCTAGTCTTAAAGATTACCCTGAGGAAATAAGAGTATAGATATGACAAAAAACACGGCTGCTGTGAACTATATCCTGAGCTACTTTATGAGGTTCTGCCTAATGGCTCTAATGACTGAGTTTAATTTTCTTTGACAAATACAGCACGATGAAGTTGCATTATTATCAATTTGTTAATATTTACAAGCATTAGGGTGAGGAAAACAAAAAAAAGTTTATCTGCTGAAAAGCAGGGTCGTGAAAGTTAAAGCTAACAAGTAATTATCTCCAATAAAATGTTCTGGTTTATACATACATGTTAAATACAATTGTAATTCTTAATTCTAGTTTATATCCTTTGATTATTTAGCACTCAGAGGAATCTCACTTGACAGGTATTTTTCTCTCTTTAACTTGATGATTCTTGGTAAGAGGCAGAAAAGTCATAAAATATACCTCTACCTATGCGAAAATATCCAGACTTGATTATTTTTATGCTTTTGTAAAGAAAGATTTGATCATTCCATATTTGTGAGGTTAGAATTTGTATCTCCAGTCTGTAGAACAGAAACACAAGAAAAGCATGTAAGATGAATACTATAAGATGGATGTACAGAGTTGGTTGAAAACCCACAGCCAAAAGTAGTTATTGATGGTTTGCTGTCAAACTGGGAGGGCCTCTCTAGTGGAATCCCACATGGGTCAGTCTTGCGTCTACTACTATTCAATATTTTCACTAATGAATTGGATAGAGTTGAGAATATGCTTATAAAATATGCAGATGGCATCAAGCTGGGAGGGGTTGCAATCACTTTGGAGAACAGAATTAGAATTCAAAATGACCTTGATAAGCTGGAGAAATGGTCTGTAATCAACAAAATGAAATCCAATAACGACAAGTACTGCACTTAGGAAGGAAAAATCAAATGCACAAATACAAAATGGGAAATAACTGGCTAGGCAGTAGTACTGCTAAAAAGGATATGGGGGTTATAGTGGATCACAAAATGAACATGAATCATAGTGATGCAGCTGCGAAAAAGGCTGATATTCTGGTATGTACAAACAGGTGTTGTATACGAGACAAGAGGTAACCGCACCACTCTACTCTGGTGAGGCCTGTGTCCAGTTTTGGGCATCACATTTTTTAAAATATGTGGACAAATTAGGTGAAGAGTCCAGAGGAGAGCAACAAAACTGATGAGAGGTTTAGAACACCTGACCTAGGCATGTTTAGTCTTGAGAAAAGACGACAAAAAGGGAATGGATAATCTTCAAATATGTCAAGGACTGTTTTAAAAGAGGATGGTCATCATTTGTCCATTGAAGGTAGTAATGGGCTTAATCTGCAGCAACGGAGATTTACGTTCGATATTAGGAAAAACTTTCTAACTGTAAGGATAGTTAGTACTGGAATAGGTTTCCAAGGGAGTTTGTAGAATCCCTGTTGGAGATTTTTCAGGACAGGTTCAACAAACACCTGCCAAAATTAGTCTGGGAAGATCCTGTCTCAGTGTGTGTGGTAGAAAATGAATTAGATGAACTCTCCTGGTCCCTTCCAACTCTACATTTCTATGATTCTTTAAGGTGTATTTGCTGTAAATTTGACTTTCACTTAAAATATTTTATGTAAAAAAATTATTGGCCTCAATACAGGGGTAAGTGGGTGAAATTTAATGGCCTGGTCTGTGATATACAGGAGATCAGACTAGATGATCTGATGTTCCTTCTGGCCTTTAACTATGAATCTATGAAAACACTGTATTGTAGATTTTTGAATAAAAGCTTCTGGAAGCAGAGCTTCCAAGATGAATTTTGTTCTTTGATAAGTTAATGTTATCTTTTCCCCCAACGGGCTGCAGTGGGGAGAGTGGCAGCTTTGCTATACATGCTATTTTTGCCTCCACCTCAAAAGGAGTTCAATGTTTACTGTTTATGTGAAATCACAGATGTAATAAGATTCCCAATAAAAATTTTTTAAGAGGATACAGACAGAATACAGAGGAAAAGTGTAATTATGAAAGAGTACTTAAAGTTAAAAAAAACAAAAAACAAAAAACCAACTTTGCTAAAATACTAAGGCTATGTATTTATTTTTGTTAAGATGCTCACTCTGCACTTGACAGTGTTTAGGTGGTGGAGAATTAGAAATTAAGATTAAAGTCATCCAAGCTTGATCAAAAACCAGTACAGTCCTTTTATCTTCTGCTCGCCATTCTATTGGAATGAGTATATTCAGCTAGGCAGAACCCCAGTAAGGGACTTGGAAGTATAAAACTGCACATACTCTGTGCACCAATCTATAAATTAACTAGAAGACAACCATTCTTCCAAATTTTCTTATTTATTGGTTTTGGTTTTCATCTGGAGAATTAATTCAGATATTTAACACTTCTCTTTTTTTTTTAACCACAGCTTTAAAAGCCTTCCATCATCAATTCATGTTCTTGGTGTCTTTAAAAAGCACCTCCACATCACATTTATTCAGAAAGTGTTTAAAAATTCACTGCCACGACAAGTAGAATTCCAGACAAGTAACTTCAACATATGTAACATGTAAGAATCCAATTAAGCATCCCCACAGAGCTCAGGGACAGCAGCCCCTACTTTTCCTAGCAGCTAGAGGTGGGAGTGGGAGAGAAGACGACTTGGCTCCTCATCTGGGTATTATTGCCCTTGAATACTGGGCCTCCCACCTTTCACATCAACCTGCGGCTAGTGTGTTAATTGTCCAGCACAATTTTTAAGCCTGATATACGGGTGCATAGTTAAAATAGGATAATCAAAGTAGTAGTAAGGTATTGAAAGAAATTTTATTTTGGGGGGAGGGACAAGAGGGAAGAGAAGGAAGGAGAGAAAAATATATGGGAAGAGGCTACCAGGCTTTAGAAAGTTTTTTCAAGACCTGCATTCACACAGTTTTTAAATTATGTAGTTTTAGAACAGTTATCTCCTTTCCAAGGCTGCATTCAGGGCATGTGTTTGTTATGTATCAGCCCAATCAAAAAGTAACATGCTCTCTGCCAAGCCTAGGCCACAAAATGACAGTGTTGCGGAAAGTCAGGTGAGATATTGCTTCTTCTGTTGGAGACTTCACACTCAGGAGACACGCTAAGTCCCACACTATCATATACCAAAAATTGACCTCCTATTGGATTGTCCATACAGCCCAAGTTAAGAGGTGAACTCAGAGAGACTTTTCCTGGAAATAGGATTCCTTCCAGATCTTCTTCTCCTGCCCATGTGGGTTGGGCACCGACAAGGAGAATCATGTCAATCTTCAGACACAAACAGACAAGAGCTGCCCAGTGCAGAGAAAGAAGGTTCAAGCAACAGCACAAATACTGATTAACAGAGCAGCAAAGAACCACATCAGCAAATCCCTGTCATATTACAACGAAACCATATGAACTACAATACACTAGTACGTTACTAGGAAGCACAGGGCACTTGAACAGGGACAGCAGCACTCCCTACTTTTCCTAGAACCCAGAAGCAGGAGTGGGAGAGAAGACAACTTGGCTCCTCATCTGGGTATTGCCTTTGAATCTTGTGCCCTGGATCTTTCACAGCAGTCTGTGGCTAGTTTGTTATATATCCGCCCAATCTAAAAAAAAAAACCACGCTATCTGCAACACGTAGACCATTTTGTTGGGATGTCCTCACAATAAACCCACTACAACAACTAGTTTCTACTCAGGGAGGGGCCCAGAGGGGAACAGCAAGGCTGCTGGAGTCAGAAGAAAAATTGGTCAACTATGTGAGAAAGCTTAAGCCCACAATAAGGCCTATTTCTAGTCTCATTTTCATGAATACCAAATTTGCATTAGAACTAGAGGTGGATTCAAGACAACCTCCATAAACTAGTTTCCTGGCTCAGACCCTAAGGCATCCAATCCTATCAAAAAAACCCACACTTTTCCCACAAATCAAGACAGAAGATCCACAGGGATCTGTAGGTAAAACCTTGCCATCTTGCAGATGCATCTGGATGGCATGTCTGCTACTAGGATAAACACTATATTGATGGTGAAATAAGGGCTAGAATCCTTACTTGGACTTTTAGAGACTTTCACTCCCAGCTCAATCACCTCACTTCCACCAGCACCCCCCCACCCCCAAAGAGACTGTCACAATTCAAGCCCTCACAGCACACAATTGCCAGCAAGATTGCTTTGCACGCTTGGGTTATGTGCCTCATATCTTCCTTACTCTCAAAACACAAAAGGTGTCATGTTCAGCTACAAACCTATAGTAAGGTCAAGGATCAGTTTATCATTTCCAAAGCAGTTCAGCCACTCTGAACTACTCAGGGAACACACTGCATCTGATCAGCTGCTTGATAAATGAATGCCCAGGTTAAGTATAACATAGTGGGTGGGTTCATCTTTTGTTTTTCTCTTTGATTTAAGAAGTTCAAGACATCTGTGTTCATAACAAAAGCGCTATCGAGTGGATATTTTGTAAATTACAGAAGATTAAATAATTAGCATCACTGTCAGGATAAATAACTTAAATAGGAAAATTACTTTAAAACATTTCAACATGATTAGATAACATTTTTAAGTGACTCATCTTATTATAGTAAACCACAGGAGACTGGGAATAAATTGGAATTTAGTCATTAGTAAAGCAATAATGTCACAACCACCACAAAAGCAAAAGTGACAATTATGATTCAAATGTAGGCCTGTTTAAAGCAGAAAACACCCCAGGGAAATCTTTATGTTCTACTGAACAGTTGCACTTTGGTAACAAATGGGACAGGGGAAAAAATTCAGTTTCCCCATGTGATAACACTTCTGTAACCAGTTCTTAGACATACTGGCCTAACACTATATTGATCAAATTTCCTTTGTTAATTAAGACAAGCTATTAGTGCTTTTTAAAAAAAAAATCTCTGCCTCAAGTGCCACTTATAAATTCTGCGGGTTTTTTGTTTTTTTTTAATTATTATTTTAAGGCATCAGACTAATTGGGGGAAGGGAGAGAATTAGAAAAAGACCCACATAAGCAAATCATCATCTCTGTTTATCATTCCTGGGAGTGTGTAATAATGACTTGCTACTAACAGCTGAATCAGTGTTTGTGCTGCTCAGAAAGGGGATTAGTTTTTTTAATTAGGGCACATATTTTTACTACAACTCACATTAAGGATTAAGTAGAACAGGTCAGAAAATGGGGAGAGGGAAAAAGGAAATCTTGTACTGCACAGTCATTTTAGGCAGCCTAATAGGTTTTCTGGCCTTATAAATTATTTTGACCTCCATAATATATTGTATCAGACTTTAAATGGTTTATTTCTGAACTGATCTATGGCCTTCTGCCCTATGCTGACTGGCTGTTTGCTTCCAAACTTCCCCCCATCAATCTTCACTGTAGCCAACCCTCATACTTTCCTCCTCCCCTCCCTCTTCTTATCTGCTGTCCCACAGGGCCGGCTTTAGGCCTATTCCACCAATTCCCCTGAATCGGGCCCCGCGCCTAAGAGGGCCCCGCACCCAGTGAGAATCCCTTCCCTGGCTAGAGGCGCCTTTTTAATTTTTACTCACCTGGCAGCGCTTCGGCAGCAGGTCCTTCAGTGCCGCCAAAGACCCGGAGCGAGTGAAGGACCCACCGCCGAAGTGGCGCCGAAGACTCGGAGCACCGCCTGGTGAGTACAAGCCCCACGTGTTTTTTTACGTTGTTGTTTTTTTTTTTTTAAATCATCCTTGCTGGGGCCCCGTCGAAACTGTTCGAATTGGGCCCCGCACTTCCTAAAGCCAGCCCTCTCACCCTCCCTGTCTTTCCATTTAATCCACTGAAACTAAATCCATGCCAACCCCATGTCCAAAAAAACCACAAATAAAGAAAATGTGTAACCAACATGTTTGCCTCTATCACCTGATCACTCTGCCTGTATTTTGCACTCTACTCCCATAACCTTGACAAGCAGGTAGTTGTGTGTTAAAAGCTATGGGCTGTCCTCCCACAAAATATCTTTGCTTAACAAAGCATTAGGATAACCGCCGTGCAACTGAAGGGGTCTTTGAATGACATCACATGACAAGACCCAGTTCTGAGGAGAACCAACTTCAACAATGACACTTAAATTAGACTCAAGCACCAATTAAGTAGGCAAAGAAGTTATGTGCCTGAGAGAACACTCCCTGCAACACTTTAATCAAAACAGCCTCTAAGCTCCAACAATTTGAAAGAGAGAATTCAGATGTTCTGCACTGTCTAAAACATATTAGATAAAAAATGGTCGAAAGCATTAAAAGCTGAAACAGTAACAAGCTGTCAATAATATAAAATGTCCCAGAAACATCGCTTTCAGTTGGCCACTAGCATACCTGCTTCTTACTCTGCACTACAGAACCCTTCCATCACAATGAGATTTGAACCTAATACTGCACTTAATTAAAAAAGCAAACAAGCTCTTTTCCCCCTTTTTTCAGTACGTTCTCAAGTTCTAGTTTTTTCCCCCTCAGAATCTCTTTGGACAAATGAGTTTTGTCCATAAAGATTATTGCGGTGTATACACTGATACTCTGTTACTGTAATTTGACTTCAAAACAAACAAAATCTCTTTACTGACCCTCTTACCAGGCCTCTATCTGGTGACGCTTCTCTCTCCTGCCCATGGAAGTTGCAGATGTCATTTTCCACTCTGCACAAGGAACCATAGCTTCAACAGACTGAAACGGACTGGATTCCTTGTTAATAATAAATAAAATAAAATAATAATGAGATATACCTATCTCCTAGAACTGGAAGGGACCTAGAAAAGGTCATCGAGTCCAGCCTCCCCCCACCTTCACTAGCAGGATCAAGTACTGATTTTTTGCCCCAGATCCCTAAGTGGCCCCCTCAAGGATTGAACTCACAACCCTGGGTTTAGCAGGCCAATGCTCAAACCACTGAGCTATCCCTCCCTGTTGCAGCACTTAAAGTCAAGTTAACATTTAAGTCTTTTCATCAAGGCAAGATCTTTGTATTTTTCAGATGGGGAGAACAGATGAGAGAAGGAAAACACAATCCAGAGGCAGTGGAACTAAAGCAGAAGTGTTGCCTTCAAGTAACCAAGACAATTCTCAGCATTGTGCAGCGTTCCCACTTAGAACTAGAAATTGATGCACTTCCCTACACGGCTGTAATAGAGAGAAAGAAAATGAACACTCAGCCTTTCTTCCCTGGCTCTGTTATATCTCACACATGCTTTATCCTTCGAGCATACACAATAATTCCATGGATCCAAATGAATAACTGCTGCTCAAAATTGGGCTCAAATCTCCACAATTTGCTCAGGGAAGGCATAAAATCACAGGTAAAAATGTAGGTTCCACAGTATTGCAGTGGCTTGAAACATTAAGGCTATGTCTACAAGGGTTAAGGGTTGATCAAGGGTGTGAAAAACACCACCCTGACCAACCTACACCTCTACCCCGATATAAAGCGACCCGATATAAGATGAATTCGTATACAAGTTGGTAAAGCTCTGACATGCTGCTCTGAGCAGCATGTTAAGGGTGCCAGACCAGGCTGGGGCCGAGGGGTTCATTAAGGGACAGAGGGTCTCGGGGGGCAGTCAGGGGCTCCCCCCCCAAGGGTTTGGGGGGCAGGAGCTACGGGTGGGCACTTTGGAGGGCCAGAGTGGCCCAGAGGATTAGCGGGGGGCCAGGAGCAGCCCACTCTGCTTCCCACTCCGGGGAGGAGGCTAGGGAGAAGATCTCCCTCGCGCTCACCAACAGTGGTGGAAGTGGAACAGCCCGGCCCCAGCCCGCTCCACTCCACCAGCTCCCAGCCGCAGTGCTCTGCTTCCCGCCGCAGGTGAGTTTGGGGGGGCGTCCTTTCCCCAACCTCCCTGCACGCACCTGCAGCAGGAAGCGGAGCAACCCAACCCCAGACAGCTTCACTCTGCCAGCTCCCAGCCGTGGCACTCCGCTTCCCGCCGCAGGTGAGTGCAGGACCTTTCCCCAGCCACCCCCCAGCAACACGGCTGGGGCAAGGAAAGCGGAGCAGGCTGGGGCTACGTCGCCCCGCTACCAGCTGCAGGTGAGTCCGGGGCGGGGGTGGCATCCTTTCCCCAACCTCCCCGCACTCACCGGCAGCGGAGCGCCGTGACTGGGAGGTGGGAGAGTGCAGCGAGCTGGGGCCAGGCTGCTCCGCTTCCTGCCACTGCTGGTGAGTGCCCGTCCGGGGGGGTTCCTGGGGTGATTAGGGACAGGGATCTCTGGAGGGGGCGGTCAGTGAACAAGGAATGGGGGGGGCCAAAGCAAGTTTGATATAACGCGGTCCTCGGGAGGCAAAAAAAATCTCACCGCATTATAGGTGAGACCGCGTTATATCTTTCACCAACAAAAGCGCCAATGTGGACAGTGCTGTCAGTGGGAGACACTCTCCTGCCGATACAGCTACTAACTCTCATTGGGGGTGGTTTAATTATGCTGACAGGAGAGCTCTCTCCAGTCGGCATAGGACGGCTACATGGATGACCTTATAGCGGCACAGCTGCAGCAGTACTACTGGCTGCTGTAAGGTCTTTAGTGTAGACATAGCCTAACTCACTAATTTAATGTGCAAGAGTGCTCCTAAACATTGCTGTGATTGTGAACGTAAAGGCAACAGGACTAGGAGATGTATTTTCTACTTTTGGAATCCCTCAGAATTAAGGGGTCTCCAAGTAGTTATTCATGCATTAGCTCAGAACCTCTTGGGACCGAGAGAGAGTGAAGAAATGGCAATATGTATTCCAAGATCCTTCCCAGCTCTGTCTTTCCTTGCTTATCCGCTTGGCTCTTATGTTGCCCCCATCTCCCCATCCCTCCCTCCCATTCCAGTAATGATGCTAGCCTAGGTCAACTGCTTCTCTCAAGTGTCTGGTGTCCATCTTATTTATTTTGCTCCCTCTTCAGAACGCTAACACCTTTTGTCTTCAAATTTCTCTTTAGCGTCCCCTTTTTTTGACATGTGCAGTATAAAAATAGAAGATACATTGGACAGTCACATGTAATTAGACATTATGTACATATTTTGATTTTATCCTTCCCCCGCCCCTCCTCCACCCTTTGAGCATTGCCCATTTCCCTAGATTGTAAGCTTTTTACAATAGGGGCTTTTCCTAATGCATGGAAGCTGCTTGGCATTTTGTGATTGCTACTGAAGAAACAGAACATGGAAGCTGGTAGCAACCCTATGTGGAGGTTGACTAATACTTTCCATTATAAAAGCTACTTTCCATCTTTTGAGAAGTTCTCTCATACCTCCATTGTGTGCAGCAGGCCTTTGCAAATCAACAGGAGTAAAGCTTAGAGGCCTGAAAAATGCCTTGTGTCCCATGAAGTTTTGTTCACATTTAGTCAAGCTGTAAAACTGCTGTAAGTTGCCATTTCCTTTGTTTCGTTGTTCAAGTCTTAGCAGCATGTTCTGGGTGCCAGAGAACCCGGCTGGGCATCCTCAGACAATCCCTGGAACTAGCCCGTGGCCCCAAGGACCCACTCCAGGAGAATCAAGCTCTTTCCTCTCCAAATCAGGAAGGTGGGAAGCAGGGACAAAGAGCACAGGTTGCTATGAATAAATCAACAGTGCTCTAAAGAGATAGTAATGATTTTTGGGAGAGTCTGCACATCTACACTGCAATAAAACACCCGTGGCTAGTCTGTGTCAGCAGACTCCGTCTGTAGAACTAGGAGGTGGCAGGGACTCAGATTCCAGGCTCCTGCCCATGCCCCACAAGC
This sequence comes from Mauremys reevesii, assembly GCF_016161935.1. Classification (NCBI taxonomy): domain Eukaryota; kingdom Metazoa; phylum Chordata; order Testudines; family Geoemydidae; genus Mauremys; species Mauremys reevesii. Next base: position 167,615,367 of record NC_052624.1, on the reverse strand, counting down.
CAAAGACAGCGGACATGGACTAGCTGCAGGTGTTTTATTGCAACATAGACATACCCTCTGCTCCCAACAGCCATCCTTGATCCGAAGCCTGGGGCTGCAAAGCTTCAAGAAAGCTCCAACCAACTGTTGCGGAAAGAAGAGCCCTTCAGATTATCAGTTTGGTTGATAAAGGTAACAGAGATGACGTAATACACCTAGACTTCTGTAAAGCATTTGACTTGGTACCGCACATTTTGATTAAAAACTAAAACATAAAATTACATGACATGCATGAGGTGGATTAAAAACTGGCTAACTGATAGGTCAGAAAGTGTTACTGTAAATGAAGTCATCAAGCAGGTCTGTTTCCAAGGGGCTCCTGCAAGGATTTCTTCCTAGCCGTACACTATTTCACATCTCTATCAATGACCTGGAAGAAAACTAAATCACTGATAAAGTTTTCTGATGACACAAAAACTGGAAGAGTGGTAAATAACGACAAGGACAGGTCACTGATACAAAGCAAACTAGATTGGTTGGCAAACTGGGTGCAAAATCAATGGTGTGTTTTAATATGGCTAAATGTAAATGTATACATCTAGGAACAAAGAATGTAGGCCATACTTACATGACGGGGGCATGCTTCTATCCTGGGAAGCAGTCATTCCAGAAAAGAATTGGGGTCACAGTGGATAATCATCTGAACATAAGCTTCCAGTATGACACTGTAGCCAAAAAAGCTAATGCAATCCTGGGAGCAGAGACAGGGCAATCCCAAGTAGAAGCAGAGAGGTTATTTTACCTCTGTATTCTGACTGTGGCTAGAATACTAAGTCCAATTCTGGTGCCCACAATTCAAGAAGGATGTTGAAAAATTGGAGATGGTTCAAGGAAGAGCCACGAAAACAGAGGATTAGAAAACATTAGTGATAAGCTAAAAACAGATTGAGCTTCTTGAGTCTAATAAAGAGAAGGTTAAGAGTTAACTTGATTACAGTCTATAAGTAAGGCCCTATTTAACTTTATTGTGGATTCCACAATATTAGGCTTCCACTGCAATTTTGCCAGCAGGAGCCCCCGCTCTCAGCCCCAGGCAGCCGACAACAGGGAAAAAAAAAAGGGATATTACCACAAATAAGCTCCATTACTACTTTTCTGCATTTTTCCATGGCTCATCCATGACTCATCCACACTTTTTTTAGTTAGCCTACAATTCAAGTAGGGCCTTAACTACATGGGGAACAAACACTTAATCATGGGCTCTGCAAGCTAGCAGAGAAAAGTCTAACATGATCTACTGGCTGTATGTTCAAGCTGGACAAAAATTCAGACTGGAAATAGGGTGTAAATTTTTTATGGTGAATGTAATTAAACCATTGGAACAATCTTCCAAGGGTTGCAGTGGATTCTCCATCGCTGAATTTTAAAATAAAGATTGGATGTTTTTCTAAAATATATACTCTAGGGATTATTTTTGGCAAATTTTATGGCTTATGTTATACAGGTAGTCAGACTAGATGATCACAATAATCCCTTCTGGCCTTGGAGTATGATTTCCTGATTCGTAACCATAGCACCAGCCTTCTTCTCTACCGGGAGGGGCGGCGGGGGGGTGCTTCCCCCAAGACCCCACCCCTGCCCCACCTCTTCCCACTCTGCTCCACCCCAACCCCACTCCACCCATTTTCTCAAAGGCCCAGCCCAGCCCACTTCTTCCCACCCTGCCCCCAGCCTGCCTCCTCCAAGCACACCCTGTCCCCCCCTCACCAGCACTTACACATATCAGGCTCTAGATCTCTCACACTGGACACTGAGAAAACAAAGCACCAGTGGCCATTGCCAAGTTTTGTGTTTGACTTGGTCAGCATCATATGGGAAGACTGTGGCATGGGCAGGCAGAATGGCTTTCCAGTGGTATCCATCTGCTTTATCTACAATACAGTCCTTTTTCTTCCTGCAGTTCTGATGCTGTTCTCCTCAAATCTTTCAATTACTAAAGCAAGTGAGGCAGAGACCCTGCAATCTCCTTCACTAGACAACCCTGATTCATTCACAGAGCATTTATTGTTCATCCTGTGCCCTGACTGAGGCAGGGTTCCCTGTGGAAAAAAATAGCTTTCAACTACATCACATACTATCATAATGCACATACACCAGGGGCTAAGCTAAGGTTACACATACAACTTTAATTCTGGGATTTCCTAACTTTGGAATGTTTGACCTTACAACCTTAATAATGTTCTTTAAATGTAGCTTTTGTATACGATAAGTCTTGAAAAGGAACCTGACGTTTCAGTAGTTACTTCATAATGTTTTTAAAGACACTGGATTTGTGCTTTTTGTGTACAAATGAATCGGCTCTTTTCATCCAAGTGAAACTAAAATATCAGGATGTGAAAAAAATTCAGAGAAGCCAAGTTCATCTCTGGATAATAATGACCCCACTTTGCATTAAGAATTTTTTTTTTAAAGCATAGCATTATTTCAATAATGAAATACTGTATAAGTTTAGGAGACGATACAGGTCATCATATAGCGCATGTGAGAGAGAACACACACTTGTTTCCTGCCTTTCAAAACATATTTTTGCATATTATAAAAGTGGCAACTCTGAATCTCCTTTACTTCCTTTGTGTACAAATGGCATGACAATGTATACAGTGTCTATGTAGCACTAGGAATTTTTACTGACTGATTTATTTCCTTGAAGTGAGGTCTTCATAGGGCTTTTGTCAATTTAATTTTACGGGTTTCTCTTACATACCACATCAATAATGCCACTGCTGACAGAAATGTTGCAAGTCACTTCAGCTATAGGTGATTGAAGGGCGGGGGGGAGGGGCGCTGACTGCTGACCCCAAGGTAACACTGCCCTGTAAGCACAAGACTGACCACACAAGTCATTGTCGTCAAAAGGAAAGATTTGAAGACCACCCCACATACAGTGATTAAATTAAAAAGGCACACCTAAATGCATCTCATAATTGGATTACTCAAGTCTCTTGAAGACATCTGGGTGCAGCTAAGTATTTGCTTTCCTATTCTACTTTAGTTAATGCACAGAGACCTTACCGATATTCATCATCAAGTAAAATGTTACAATCTATAAAGAGATCAAATGGAACAGTTTTATCGGGCATTTATCTAATATTCTCTCTCAAAAAATATCCCTCTTGTATTCCATAAAAAGTGACTGTCTACAAAGATTACAGAGGGTCGACCTGAGGAGCTCCTCAATGCCAACTGGCACACTAACTCAGATCAAACCTGACACACCGTATCCCCAAAACTGCTGGAATATTATGTATCTAAAAAGTGTCATGAAAGGGATCATATGTAAACTGCTGACAGGCTGGTCCCGAAAATCATTGTGTGATGTACGTAGGGCACTGTGTACAAAATTGTGCGTGTGCCAGAAATGTCTTCTTAAAATGTGTTTGGGAGGTAATGAATAAACCTGCCAAAGGAACGTGTCTGACCAACTTGATTACCGGCAGAGGACAATGAAAATATATTTACATATATGGTAAACAAAGTTATCAAGCAGCATCTTAGTGAGCAGACTGAGGAACTGAGTCTGCACCCCAGGAATCCTTCCTAGCTCTTGAGGCAGAGACAATGAACTTTGGGTGATATAAGAGGAGCAAAAAGGCATTTCAGTTACCCATCACTTAGGGAACAGCACCCTTTGATTCTGTGAACGTTGAGTCCCCTGGTCTGGAGGGCTGGAGATGCTGATAACTAACTTGATGTGAATAAGAAAAATGCTTAGACAAAGATTGTAACTTGCTAAGATAATGTTTTAGTCACTAGAAAGCATGTTTTATTTTATTTTGTTTGTAACAATATCGGGTCTTCCCCACCCCCAATCCTTGCTTAGTATCACTTAAATCTCTGTTCTTTATTAATAAACTTATTCTTGTTTTAAACCATCTTAATGTTGTTTATTCAAATGACATATGATCTTTCACTCAAACTGGGATTCCCCAGATATTTCAGTCAGTTCTCTAGCCAAGGAGTGTTAGTATCTGGCAACACTGAGTATGCCTGATGAGCTGGTGGCCAAGTGGCAAAGTTTTTATCCGCCAGACATTTCAACATATGACAACAAATTGTCTCAGGTCTGCTTGTGCACTTTTCAGTTTAGTGAAGGAGACATGACAGGAAACATCCCAGCTGTCAGTGATATTTCCAAGGTTTCACTGTCACGAAAGGGCACTTTGAGGCGAAAAGGAGAGAAAGACTTGTTTAAACAAGGCCTGTAAACTCTCAAGAAGAAGAGTCTCCCCTACTGTCAGCTGCTGTGGAACTTAGAAGCTTCCATGTACCAATTTAAAGCGCAGTGGTGAATAGCAGAGAACACAGCCTCACAGCATTACCCTGATCTACTGAGATTCACTGACAGAGCCAAAGAATTATATATTTTGCTTTTGATTAAGGCAACACTTTTCTGACATTGAACATGACACCAAGTGTTGCTGTTTTAATAGCTAATCAATCTGCAGCTAGCTGGGGCATATTAAATTCTCACCCATTTTAAAGTTAAATTAGCATATGCACAAGTTACAAGTTTTCCCTTTTCAAAATGCAGTATATTTCCTGTCATACCTACATACATACACACACACACACACAAATATATAAACAAGAATTGTACACAATATAGTTCTCCCACCAGCACCACATTGGTGGACTCTCCCAACAAGTACCTCACTATAAGCAAAATGTAAGCTTAAAATTGATGAGTATTTACTCATTTTCCTGAGTTCTATGAAATCCGGTCATCTCACTTGGGGGATGGCATAAGTCAATGGTCCTAGGTCTCCAGTATGCAAAGCAACTGTCCAATCACGTAATCAGTGTCTTGGTCTTTGACTGCATATTGTGGTAACTAAACCTATTACTAACATGCAAATCAGCAACCTGGAGGAGGAGGAGGAGGAGGAATGTCTGTATCAATTCCCTCAAAAAATTTGCTGAAGGTCTCTTCCAAGTTTCTCATGCTGGCTATAAAATATAATTTTAAAGGCTTTTTGTAAAACAAACAGTCATTTCATCATTGTTGGCAGAATTTCACCCTGCAATTGTTTGAGAGAATACATTGCATGCCATTGGGATATTATCAGAGTCCTTCATTATCATCCAAACACTATTTAGTAATAGAGAATATCAGTTATGAAACTTAAAATCTGACAAGTATAGTGAAACTTTAATAACTGCTAACTTTTGAAGCATTGTAAACATTTAAAAAATCCGTGGAAAGTCAAACCTGATCTTTCCACATTAAAAAGAGTCATGGAGAGAGTAAAGGGAGTGATTTTCACAACATACTTAACTATGTATTTTCCCTGACTCAATTTCTCTCATGGCATCCATATTCCTATTTCAATATTATAACAGATACGTAAGAGAAACCATACAATTATCTAACAAAAACAGAACCCTATAATCTTCCTGCTCATTTTTAAAATGACAGAAAATAGCTATACTCTCAAATGTAATCCACTAATTCTGTGCTTAAAGCTTACAAAAGAAACTACAAGAACATCAGTGATGGCAGATCACTGCTGGGCGCGCCACTAAGCTACATGCTACATTGTGAGCAACACAGAACTTTTATTATTTCTTCATGAAGTTATGCCATCTCTTCACGTAGAAGACCTTGCTTCTGCATTTGGGTCATCACTTTTGCACTTAGGTGCTTAACATGATTTGAAAGATTTGGGATGTCGAGGTAAATGAAGCTTGCTAGAAAATTCAAGACATTCTCTCTGTTTGATCTTTAGAGACTTCAAGGGTTCTTTTAGAGATAAAAATGAATGGCCTCTATTTTGAACTCTGGGAGTAACCAAAATCCATTTCCAAACAAAAACAAAAGAAAGCCAGATGTTACCCAAACAGCCTAGTTTAAGAGAAATCTTGTTTAAAAATGCATTTATCTGAAGTTATAAGAGTGTGTACGGCTGGTTGTTGTAAGTAAACCAGACTTAACTCCAGAACTGTGATCAGTAATTATCAGGGTCATCCTACCACCTTGCCCAATGATCTCTAATGTCAAACTCATCAGCTATTCAGACAGTGAGACAATTTTATGGAATCAAATGGCTCAGGTAAGACCAATAATTTATCTGAGACGCTGCTGGAAGGATAATCTACATATAAAATATATTTGATGGAGCAGATGTCACCTCCCACCCTAAAAAGGCACAGTATAAGTTAATCAACTGAGGTTCTGCAACATGCAAAACAAAAAAACAAACAAACAAAAAAATCTTTCTTCCTCAAAGCAAGGACAATACCTAACAAAAATAAAGTTGGTTATGCTTTAACACTGCAGAAACTGACTGAAGCACAAATATATGAATGGTGAGGAAAATAAGGAAGTACATGTTTGGGAAACAAAGTTCTGTGGGTCTCTATGCTAGGCATGGGGCAGGGGAGAATGAGTAAGATGGAAGTTTTAGCTTTCCAAGGAAGTTAATGCTTTGCTAGTGAATTTGAGCAAGGTTCTTGTTAAACAATCTCAAGAATTCCTAGCCTGAACAAGCTCAGATGTGCAAGTTCATTTTACTCTGGTACTTGAATTGGGGCACGTACTTCTAAGCTGATCTAACTGTTTATGTGGATTGGATATTCACCTTTAAACAGAAGCCATATTATAACCTTAACTTTGGTGCAGTTATTGGTTGCCTCTATTTGTTTCTTCATATTTTAAATTCATGATTACCTATCCAGTGCTTACACAAATCATAGGACACAAGGCTTATTTTGGATCTGGTGTCCTGTGCATACCTTTTTCCTTTTAAACCTAAAGCACTATACACTCAGTATAATCCTGGATAAAAAAAGAATAGTCTTTAAGTTCAAAGATCATCTCAGAGCAGTTTGCCCCTTTGCACTGAGGTCACACAAACTCCTTCTGCAGGCAGCCTGGGAGCCAGTATGGGGGGAACTGACAGCACAGAAACAACTCTTGCCACTCCCACTTTCCATGCCCAGCACCACAGCAGCCCCTAATACACAAGAGGAGCCATTGCAGGGAAAGGTCCTGCTCAACCCTTACAGCTCTGGGATGGAGCATGCTCAGTACCATTGGAATCCTCCATGAATTTAACTATCCAAATACCAGGTCTCTGAGCATATGCTAACTGATTTTTCAGGGGCTTACAACTCTACCAGATTTGTGTGGCTCTTCACAGAAACAGCAAAAGCTCTATCTTTGACACAAAGGCCACCCCTGCTGCCAAATTTCAAGTCCCTGCTCCAAAAGCATGCAGGCACTACAGCTTTTCAACACAACTGCTGCAAGAGTTTAAAATATGGGCAAAACGTATTCCCCCCCCACACACACACACACACCCCTACCTTCTTGGAAAAGGCTTGACTTTGTTGATGAAGCTTTCCAGAACAATTCAGCCTGAGGCAGACACCCAGCTTTGGAAACGTCATACCAAATGGTTAACGTTTGGAAAAGTTATAAGCAACCAAAAATACGATCTCATAATGGAAGCATCAGGCAACTTCACCTACAGACAGTGCTACCAGTTCTTCTTATAGCAGCTCCCCACTATTTTATGGCTCACTGGATAGTCAGGTCAGGCTTCAAGACTGAGGTTTGTTCTTTGCTCCCTCAGGGCTACTTGCTGCAGAGGATACAAAAGCCTGACTGCACAAATATGTTTTCCTCAGAAGTGAAAAGAGCATCTTTTTTATTTTATAGGATGGAAGGAAACTAAGGCAGAAAAAAGTGACTTATGACTGAAGGAGAAGGAGTCAGTCATTCTACAGTTTCTCCTCTCAAGGCAATGAGTAGAGGTCAGATCTCCATGCTGATACTACTAGATTTATCAGCTGCCTTTAACACTGATCATGAAAAACTAACTTGACTGTAGGACCTGGAAGGCAGAGATGAATAGAATTCCTTAAAAGGTGCTCCATGCATTCCCTTCTGCGAGATCACAGAAGAGGATGCTGAACAAGTGCTCTTCTCTCACCTCAGGGCAATCAGCTGCGGCATTCCATGAAGTCCAACCTTTTCATCCCTAAACATACATGAAGGCACTAGGAGAACATAGCCCATAGTGTATTACAGTCAGCATTATCAATACGGCAGTAATACTAAGCCCTAAACATCTTCAGTAGATCTGGACAAAAACCATTTCCCTGCTTTCTCAATGTCTGAAGGAGACAGGGACTTGGGCACAAGAACATTAGATGGCATTATACTGGGAAAGCAGGGGAAAGCATTCTGAAGAACTGGAGAGCATGTGCCCACCTATCAAAGCAGTTCAGAGTCCTGACCCTCCTATACACATCAGTGGTGACCAGAAATTCTTTTAATCTTTGATTGGCCAAGAGATTGTGACCATTCTTCTCAGATGAGAGCACAACTACATTCGTCAGTACCTTGGTTACCTTGAGAATAAGCTACTGCAGCACTTGGAAGATTCAACTAATGCAAGATGTCTTAGATCATGACAGAATGTTACATCTGTTATAAGTACTCTACAAAAAGGTGGGTGAGGGAGGGGAGGATTCAGGCAAAAACTTTAACTGGTCTAATCGCAATTTACCTCAAAGATACTGTAGGAGAGTCTTGGATTGAGGGTAACTGCATGCTTTGGTTATCTGCCTAAGCTCAAAGATCACAGGAGCCAGGGTAAGATATCTGCAGCCATGGGCCATCACAACTAATCTCAAGCCTGGCAACTTTTAGATCAAAATGCAAGAAACAGTTCAGACTAATAGCAAGACTTGGAATCTCCCAACACTGTCTGCTGTTCACTATGCAGTCCTCTCAGGAAGTTGGGTTGGTTGCCATGGAAAGCTGAAAAACACAGTGTATTCTTTTTATTATAGTTTTAAGGGGGGGAAGGAAGATTCCCAATCTAGTCTAACGTGCACAAAAATGCACTTTTGAATGCCTTAAATTACACAGTAGGAATAAAAATAAAAATGAAACTTAGATCCTAGAAAGAGACGGCCAAATCTCCCAGCTAGAAGAAGAATGCTAACCAGGAAGTGCTAAAAATATTGGTTTCATACCTCACTGCCTAACCTTACTGACTTCAGAATCCTATTACAATAAATGCTTTATTGTCTTGAAGACAGTGCAATAACTTTATCATAAATTAGCCCCATCACCCAGGCAGTGGCGCTTGGGGCTTTTGGCCCCGGCCCTGGGGCCCAGCAAGTCTAACGCCAGCCCTGGCAACCTCATTAAAACAAGGTTGCAACCCACTCTGGGTCCCGACCCACAGTCTGAGACTTAGTTTAACCCAGGGGTCGGCAACCTTTCAGAAGTGCTGTGCCAAGTCTTCATTTATTCACTCTAATTTAAGGTTTCGCTTGCCGGTAATACATTTTAACATTTTTAGACGTCTCTATAAGTCTATAATATATAACTAAACTATTGTAAAGTAAATAAGGTTTTTTAAATGTTTAAGAAGCTTCATTTAAAATTAAATTAAAATGCAGAGCCCCCCGGACCAGTGGCCAGCACCCGGGCAGTGTGAGTGCCTCTGAAAATCAGCTCACGTGCCGCCTTCGGCACATGTGCCATAGGTTGCCTACCCCTGGTTTAACCTGATGTGGAAGTCTTACAAGATCAGGCTCTCCTGATATTAACCATAGCTCATTAATTTTGGTAGACAGACAATCATGACTGCAGCCATCCCTTCAGAATTTCAGGCTGAAACCAGTATGCGTGCAAGTTATAAGAGGAAAGGTTAAATAAATCTGGAAAGAAGGTTTGCCTTTTTTTTTTTTTCTTAAATCCTATCAGATTTTCCATCTCTAGTTCTCACTACAGAATACTCTAGAATTACTACAAAATACTCAACAGTAAAAACAGCAACCTGCAAAGCAATGGGCAGAACACACTTGCTCATAAACTACATGTGGAAAAAAATGACCACATTGACAGCTGCTTGCTTTTTCATTTCTCTTATGTTACAAGAGGTGGTTAGGTAAGTGAAACTACACTATACATTCTGCTATACCCTTTACAGAAGCATCATATTTAGAGTTGCTTTGTGACAAGTGCCGAGTGACCAATTCTTGTATAGGTATTGGAAGTTCCCAGCATGCAGATGGAACATCCCAGGAAGCCACTATATCAAGATCTAGAATGTAAACTAAAAAAGTTTTTATTCCAGTTTCCACATTTCCTCTTATACAAAAGGATGAGTGACATGCACCAAGACTCATAAGTAATTCCCACTGTTCTTGCAATCTGGAAGATAGTTGTTCTGAAGAGGAGATTAAAGGAAAGCAATAGGAGGAAAGGAAGAGACGCAGAAAATGGCTTATCCTAAGGGCTCAAATGTCCACTTTTTACCCCTACTACTGAGAGAAGAAAGAAGATATTCATTCCAAAAAAGCACAGTATGGAAGCAGTTTGTTACAATCAATGTTACAATCTAGTATTTATCTAAGAATACTGCAAACAGAATGGACGAACCAAGGATGCCATGAGATACAGTCCTTAAGAAGTTTGAAGTAGTATGATTATGGGGTCATACCCATAGCTCCCAATTTAATCCTCTGGGAGTAAGTTCACTGGAGTTCTATTAGTTCTACCTGGTCCATACCAGTGTACAGTACTCGGCTATGGAGTACACTAGGGCCATCAATGATGCCCGTAAAACTGATGTTGACACTCCCCAGCTTGTGCTTGCCAGTTTCCGGACCAGGTTGACCCTGGTCTTCGTCTTGGCACCTACTTCTTCAGATGGCCGTGGAAGGTTAGCATGTGATCTAGCTTCAGGTCGGAGTGGGGTCACATCGCACAGTGCTGCCGCAGGTGGTCATTTTTAGGGTGCACGTAGCGTTCCTGTTATCAGGATGGAATGCAGTGACTGTTTTTTGTGAGGATCTGGCTTGAGTCTCCATTTCTGGAAATATTCCTTCATGGTATTTAGGTCCCTGTTCAAAATGGCCTTGATGTCCCTGAAGGTGGCTGCTTGCATTGCCCGGACAAGGTTATCCTAATAGGCAAATTTGCATGACTTTGTTGGAGGCATGTCATTCATGTAAACACTGAAAAGTTTTGGCACAAGTACTGAGCCTTGTGGCACTCCACTGTTGAGGAACCGGGGTGAACTGACTTCGTTGCCAAGTGGACACGTAGCCACCTATTGCTCAGCATTGTCCATAGCAGGCATAGTGTTTTGCGGCAGATTGATCCTTGCAAGTGTCATTAGCCCTAATGAGATTTTACAGTGGGTTTCAGAAAACTAAGCATCAATATAATATCCCCCTCCTTGTTTTTAGTCACCTCTCAAAAGATTTTTTAAAAATGCAAACATCGAAACACTCAGTTATCAGTAAGTGATTTCAGTTGCTCATCTTTTCCTCTTTTACAAAAAATATGCATAATATCCAGAAGCAATTTTCTAGAGATATTCTGTTCAGTTGATTTACACCAGTGGTCCCAAAACTGTGGGGTGCACCCCTGCCAACAGTGGTGTGGAAGAACATCCAGAGGGGCATGCAGCAGGGCTTGGGCATCTGCCCCCAGCTCCACACTCTGCCCCCAGACCAGGTCCGTCGCTAGCTGCAGTTCCTCCCCCAGCTCCACCTTCAGCCCAAGATCAACCCCTGAGGAAGCCCTGGCTGTGCAGAAATGGGGGGGGGGGGAAGCGCACAGACAGATTCTATTAATGGGGGAGGGGGACACGACTGGAAAAGTTTGCTCGATGTCCTAGACTACGGAACAACAAATAAATATAAACAAAAGACACCATGGCCATAGGAATCCCAACTGCTATATAATCACAATACACGCGTTTTGACTTGCTTCTATGGAGATGCAAGCCTACTTTTTCAGAAGAGCACGCACTCAACTGAGCATGTACAATCATTATTGAGCATGCGGTTACAAATGCATGCACAACCACAGCAGTTTGCAAATGAAGGAGTAATTTTGAGCATTTCTGAAAACTTGCCCCTCAAAATCAGTGACACATATAGCAAGTACCAATTTTTCACACACCAGGTATACACGTAGTCAAGCAAACTAAGAAAGCCTGCCTAACCAAAAGAGAACACATTGTCAAATACTGCTTCAGCATCTCAAAGTTTCAGTTTAGATAGAGAAAACTATTTCTTTACCTGTAATTTAAATTTCTTATAATAGTACCATCCAATGACATGAATTACTTCGCTGGTCTGGGGGCAGTGTGTGGAGCTGGGGTGCACTCCACAGTTTGGGGACCACTGGTGTAAATCAACTGAACAGAATATCACTAGCAGGCATAGTGTTTTGCCTCTTTTTCTTAATGAAATCTCTGTTGGATATTCTTACGCCTCTGCTGTCTTAAAAGTAGTTGGAGACACTGGTGTGGGTCAGAACAGACTGCCCTCTAGTGTTTGGGATGGCAGACCAACAGCCACAGGCAAAGGAAGTTAATATTTTCAAGCAGGCAGCTCAGAACCACTCCAGGCACAATACCAGGTGCTGCTTTGCTTGAAGGGTCTATATGCTGCTCTGAAATATGTTTAGATTTTAGAATTCCTGAAGTCAGGAATCTCAATCTGGTTCCCAGTGGAGAAGGGGAGGGGGGAGAAGATGAGAGGCTGAGTGACAAGGACAGCTGCAGCATTCAATGGAGGGAGAGCGAGAGAACAAGCATGAGAATTGGGGCTAATGGTACAGTGTCTTCCTGGTGAAGGAGTACAAATGCCATAAAAGAAATGAATATAGACATAGCTTTGTTAAAAACCTCAAGAAACTGGCAACAGCAAGGACTCCAGCAGATGGACTATGTGTGAGAAATATCGTAAACAGTTTACATGCCCCTCCGCCCTCAGACAAGGTAATGAAGCAGTTTGAAAAAGTATCGTTGTAGTTATAACAAAAGGCATACTATCTTGTATGTTAAATGATAGCATTGTGTTGCTACAAACAACTAAAAAATGCAGTAGTTAATTTTTTTTTACGCACATAAAAGTACTTTAATACCACATTTTAAGCATCAGAAGCAAGAGAGGTAGTGGCATCATTTGCTGGACAAAGGCCAGGATCTCATATAACCACTCAAGCTTCTGTCTCCAGAGACAGTTTGTTCCTACCATAATTAAGTTTTGTGCGGTACAGTGAAAAGGTGAATCAATTAATTCACCACTAAACAGATAAGTATAAGCATTCTCACAAGGCTCAGTTGTGCATTACTTTAAAACGTTTGGGGTTTTTTTTTAAGAAAGAAAAAGGCCTTCACTTCAATCTGATCTGACCCTGGGATTTCCTGAACTGATGTGCTAATGAATCACACTCACTCAATGCTAACTCCTTAGGGTCAGGAAGTTGGAGATACCCACTATCAATTTCTAAAACGCTTCTGATAGAGTAATTTAAGCAACTTACACAGAGTCAGCTAAAAAGACTTTTGGTAAAGGCTAAAAGATTAGAATATAAAAATAAATAATACTGCCAGACACCCAGCCATCTTGTATATGAATTACCGGTACTTTATCTGAGCATTTATTAAGATTACTGGAATCCTAGTTCGGGGTGAAGAGGTGTTTGTTTCAAGACAAGCATCACTTCCATAAAACCTACAGAGGTCAGAGTATTTTGTATCTTAAGCTTGCATTTGCAGAAATGCTGTCTTATTACTTAGGAATCCTGCTACAAACCAAACTAAATCACTGCACTAGAACTCTAGACTGACTACACCTGATAAAGTCTCCACACAAACTAAAAATCACTGTCAATTTTTTTTTTTAAACACACACACGCACGAGAAGCTTTTTAAATACCGTTTTAGAAAAATAGTGTTCAGTTCTTGGTCTCAGATCAAGAGATAATGTTTTTTAAAATCAAAAGAACAGAAGTCAGTGATACAAGAGCATTTTCCTACTTGATCCCATAGGTTTAGAACAGTGAAACTCAGACTCGTGAGCCGCAAGTGACTCTTTAATGTGTCTCCTGCGGCTCTTTGCAACATGTGATATTAACACTGATTTAATTAACCAATCTAAGTTAACAACCAATCAGGATGCTTGTACTATGTTATTAACCAATTGTAGTTGATAAATAGTAATACGTTGTCATTTTGCTGTGAGAATATATATTAGATATATATAAATAGTAAATGAAAATGAATTCATACTACAGTGGCTCTCTTGGGTAAAGCTGATCATTCATTTGGCTCCTGAACCACTGAGGTCTGATTATGACTGGTTTAGAATGTTCTACTATGCATATTACAAACAATAGCAAGTTTTAGATATTTGTTTAATACTCAGTTTTAGTTCGATTTCTGTTTCTGTGAACATTTCTTTAATTACTGTACAACTACAACATAAAAATAATAAAGCCTGATAGAGTTAAAGTGTTGTATGCTGACAATTTTCTCTTCAGTGCTCTAAAAGTTACTCTCTTTTTAGGAATAGTGCTACCTCACTGACTTAACATGCCCTTGGCATCTCATCATTAGGGTTTTTATTTCCTTCTGAGGCATGGAGTTTCTTATAAAAAATGATTCAATATGCTATAATCGAAGCCATATTAAGTTGCACTACATAACATTGTTTAAAACAGTGTTTGAGAGTGTTTTCTTTTGTAAGAAAACAGACGTACTAATTTTTCTTCAGTTTTTGATAAGGGTATTTATAGGATTAAGGACCACTGATGTACAGCAAATTCTTCTCCCATTTTAAGATTCAAATTCATTGTTGCTGTCAGTGACTTAAACAGATAGTGATTTCTGAAAGAGCCACACCTCCTCCCCTTTTGCCCACTTCATTCTTAAGTAGATTATAACCATCCATTTGAATGTTCCAATCATGCAGGTCATCCCACCAGTTTCAGTACCACCTATATTGAATTTATGTTAATAAATGAGTAATTCCTCCTGTTTGTTACCCAGGCTCTTGGCATTACCATATAGGCAACTAAAGAATTTCTTTTCTTCACTTTTTTTTTTGTTCTCAACATCATGATTTGTGCTGACTGCTCATCTGTTCCCTTTTTCAACTTCCTCATTTGTTATTAAACGCCCTTCCTAACTACTCAAGCCAGCTCATCCCCAAGAAGATTGGCTCCCCTTGTACTGAGATGAATGCCATCCCTTGGAATAGTGACTGTCTTCCTGGACCTATTTCCTAATATACCTCTACCTCAATATAACGCTGTCCTCAGGAGCCAAAAAATCTTACCACATTATAGGTGAAACCGCATTATATTGAACTTGCTTTGATCCACCGGATTATGCAGCCCCACCCCCTTGGAGCACTACTTTACCATGTTATATCTGAATGTGTGTTATATCAGGTCACATTATATCGAGGTAGAGGTGTATCTGTTTATATTTAGAAAGAAATGAATTGAGGAAAACATTCATTAAGCATTATATAGTATAGCTGTAAGCAGCTTTAAAGAAGTGTGTCTAGCCAGACTTTCAACTGCACATGGTCAAAATGGGGGAAATATTTTATGGAGAAATACTGTAGCATCTTTAAAGCTTTGGCTTTAAGAGATTATGTGGAGAAATTACTCTCACAACAGTACTCATTTCCAAGCAAGAAAAACAGGAATGTAGCAACCCTTTACAATAAGCTGTAAAGATGAGATTTATTTTTTAAGCTAGCTTTAAAAAGTGGCAAAACTAACAGCTTTCTTTTGAGTATCAACACAAAGCAGCAGCCTTAATCAGTACTAATTAAAAAATGTCATCTCACATATACAGAACTGTGCTGCTTGACCTATTGTCTTCCTTTGGCTTAAGTTATCCCATACACTAATGGTTCTTCCCTTACATCTCGTCTTTTGGTGGTTCTTTTGTCCCCTCCCCCATTTTCTGTGGGACTCCGTCTAGTGCTCTCTACTCTCGCCACACCATCTTTGGCCAACTTCATCTGCTCATACAATTTAAATTGCCATCTCTAAACTGACAATGCATGAGCAGGAAGGGCGTAGTATATATCAAGAGATCATTTCCATCAGGTAAAATCCTGGTTTTTACCACCCCAGGAAAAACTAGTTAGCTCTGGTGCAAGGAATTTTTAATTTTGAGTGCACGGTCTGAAGGCCCTGCAGATCTGGCATTTTTCTTTAACATGAGTTTTCCCGAGACCCTTTAGACAGCTAGAGTGCAGATCACTCAGTGGCATCAGCTTGCCACAGGAGGCACATTCCTTAGAATCATGGAATACCAGGGTTGGAAGGGACCTCAAGAGGTCATCTAGTCCAACCCCCTGCTCAAAGCAGGACCAATCCCCAGGCAGATTTTTGCCCGAGATCCCTAAATGGCCTCCTCAAGGATTGAACTCACAACCCTGGGTTTAGCAGGCCAATGCTCAAACCACTAAGCTATCCCTCTCCCACCACAGCTGCCCTTCTGAACAGATGGCCTGGCCACACTGACCCATAGCCCCCCTTGTAAAGACCTTGGAGGGTGCCAGAGCTGGCATTGCATGCCAGGGACAAGCTCCTTGGCAAAGCACAGATGAGAGAGTCCTGCACATCATGCTCTCGACCGGCTGCCAGCTGAATTCTGGGTAACAGGGCTTTAACACAGCTCCTTTTTGCCTGGTTTATTGTCTAGGTGCTCAAAGTCCAATGGTGCATCTCAGTTTGGGGATATAGGGCCTTTCCCCCAGTTGATATCACTTTAACATAGCCTGTTCTCTATTTTATAGCTCTTGCAGAGTTTTTGCTTGAAGCCCGTGACCAGGGTGAAAGTCCCTTGATGAAAGGGGCAACTATTCACACACGACTATATACACGAAGAACTATATATACTAACTACAATAACTACACAATATACTACCAAAAAAAACCAAAAAAAAAACCTATGTACACGGTGCACACAAACCTAGCATGGA
Source organism: Mauremys reevesii (assembly GCF_016161935.1). Classification (NCBI taxonomy): domain Eukaryota; kingdom Metazoa; phylum Chordata; order Testudines; family Geoemydidae; genus Mauremys; species Mauremys reevesii. The sequence goes on along the minus strand of NC_052624.1, from coordinate 167,598,558 downwards.
ATGGATGTGAGCAAGCACTCAAAAAAGAATACAACCTGTTGCTGAGTAGATCTATACAGCTCATTATGGAGCTGTTAGCTTGCAATGAATTTGAAAAATTAGATGACTCAAAGGTCATCCAATGCCAACAGGCAGACCGAAGCCCAATCATCTCACAGTCCTAGGAAGGAGTGAGACCATGGGCCCCTAGTTGGGAAAAACTTTTACTTTATGTATCAAGAGGACTAAGATGAAATTTGAGAGCCTCCCCAGTTTCCTTAACTAAAGCTGCTCAATCACTATTCTTTTCATAATGCTGCAGGAAAAGGAAAAATCACATTATTTCACTAATCTTAGAGGACTTCAGGTACAGAACTGGAAAACAAGATACTATGAAAAGTTATGTATATACAGTTGAACCCTGTTATGTCGCCGGCCTAGGGGTTTGCCAAAAAGTGTCGAGATAACCAATGATCGAGATAAGGCGAAGCGGGGACCGGGTAAGCGGGGCCAGGCGCGCGGGCGGCAGGCGAAGCGGGGACGCGGGGAGCCAGGCGGCTGGGGATGCGGGGAGCGGGCGGCTGGGGACGCGGTGGGTCGGGGACGCGGGGAGCCGGGCGGCCGGGGACGCGGGGCCAGGGCAGGAGCTGGGCGGCCGGGGACGCGGGGCCAGGGCAGGAGCCGGGCGGCCGGGGACGCGGGGCCAGGGCAGGAGCCGGGCAGGGCCGCCGCCGGAGTCAGTAGTTTACCGGTAAGTGGCAAATTCGGCGCTCTTCTGTGCTCGAGATATTAGGGTTCGGCGAGATTAAAGAATCGACATAACCGATGAGAAACCGATAAGACAAAGAGGGAGTTTGGCGGTTCCACTTCTAAAACGTCGACTTAATACGATTGGCAAGTTAACCGAGGTCGAGATAAATGGGTTCGACTGTATAGTATATTTGACTATCATCAGAAGCCTCCATCTAAATGCCCAATGAGTCTCACCGAAAATAAACTGCCATTTGGAATATCAGTTTTGCTACGTAGACTAAAATTACCACATTCATGTTAAGAATGAACAAATTGTGTCACCATATAAACAGTTTTCTGTTTTCCCCTCCTGCTTTCCTGCTGCACGCTATTTTCTACATTTTGAATGGCACTTTGCAAGGACATGTTCTATAAAGAGTCTGGAACATCCAGCTTTTTAAAAAAAAAGGAAAAAAACCCACTCAAACATGAGAGGAAGGAAGCACTCTTCTGCTTGTATGAAAGAAGGTGAATTAAGGATATTTTGAGCAAGGACAATTAATCTCAATGTTTTTTGCAACACAACTAAATATAAATTAAAACAACAAGGGGAAGTTAAGCAGAATCTTTAAAAGTATAAATCTTGTATTCTTGAAGTTGGAAGTGAGCTTAAAGTAATTTAATGCCATACATCTTTCAGCGTGTATTGCCTAGTATCTTTTCACCCCTTCTCAATTACTATGCTAAATTAGAACAGAGCAGCATCAGTTAAACCTAGTCAAGTCAAATAGCTCTGCTGTGCTTTAATGAAGGAAAACAAGTCAATGGTATCTGTCCATGCCACCAAATCCATTTACTTCTTTGAAGTCTATAAGAAACCTAGACATACAGCAAGGATAAGCCAAGCATAGAAGAAGAAAAAAAGAAAAAAGAAAAAAACAGGTTTGAGTGTAGAAATAGGACACAAAGGCATGGTAACAGTTACAGAAAAATTTGTTTATATGAAACTGAAGGGACATCTATTCAAGGCTCCAGGAATACTGGAAATAAGTTACAAAACCAAAATTCAACAGCTAGCAGAACAGGGTGGATAAAGTCCATTTTTCTTCTTAAAAAAATCAAAACTTGGATTTTAAATTTAAATTAAATGCAGGCTTTTTTTTAAAAAACTACCCTATTCAAAATTTGAAATTAGGACCTGTATGTTTAGTCGTAAATTTACTGTAATCTATTAAAATCATTTAAATTAAAAGAAAATATTAAGCAGTATATATTTGTTGCCAAGTTTTAAAGAATGTCAAACCACCAAACTGGTGGAAGTCACTGGCTAAGCAACTGAAACCAGAGTTTGCTGATGTGCCAAACCGGCTTTTGATAGCAGTAGCCTCTTTTGCAGGTGCAGAGAGAATATTTTCTTCATATCAATTTCTTCAACTAGTTCACTGCAATGACTAGTTCATTCAAAGTTAAGTTCATGAAAAACAGCTCAGATAGGATGAGATCTACTAGTTCTAAAATCTTGAAGGATCTGGTGACCAGAAACAAATCAGTTCAATTTACTAACTACAGATAATACTTCCTTTAATAAACTGATTTTAAATGCAAAACAAGCTTTGATAAACTTACTGAATCTTTTTTCTTATGTATCCAGCATATTTAAGTTTTATTTTAAAAAGGTTTAAAATGCTGTTATTGTGCGTTAATTGAATTTGAATTTCCATTTAAATAGAGCTTGATGCAAGCCAAAAGTAAAAAAATAAATCTAGTAAATAAGAAATGCATCATTCACCATTTTCTGAAGATACATTATTAAGCTATATAATTGTTTTAATAAATGTGTATAGGTTGAGTGTATCCTCCTGGTTATCAAAGAGCACCAAATTTAGTGTTAATGCTATATTTAGTTGCAAACAAACATTTTAATGGTTGCCAATAAATTCAACTCAGTCTTTCTTTAGGAAAAGAACTAAAAAGTACAAACGCAAAGTGCAATTAAAATTTAGGATTTAAAACAAGGTTTCCTGATTGCTGATTTAAATTGCTTAGATTTAAATCAATTCACCTTGCAGCAGAACATAAAGTTCTCCTTTCTTCCTCTATACAACTAACTGATTGTTTCAGTGCATAAGCAGTATGGTGAGAAGATTTCACCTGGCTGAGAAGACAGCACTTAGACTTGAAAAGATTAATCAAATTTCTCAATTACAATTGCGAAAAAGTGTTACTTTTTCAAAATAAGCAGCATTTTTTCACCAATGTCAGGGAGTGACCTATACCCTCCATTTCCTACTGTTGTCATGCCACACCTTCGCTACATGCCAAGCGCTCTATCAACTGTACGTAAAAAAAGGTTAAACACGTGACTGATGTAGAAGAGGCTGGGGGCAAGAGCTTTGCTTCGGTAATGTTTATTGGTTAAGACACCATTTTGAAAATTGCTCTATCCTTCCTCCAGCTTTTTCTCAGGAACTATTATCTTAAGAATACTGCATAAAACCCACACACTACACCATGGGTTAAATAAAATGTGGAATTAGTCACTCGAATTGCAGGAAGTAATCAAAGCCAACAAAAAGCTTAACAGAGGGGAAACTGACTATATCAGTATTAAGGATGTATTAATCTGCTACAGTAGCTGGAAGTTGAGCAGAAACATTTCACAACCACATCTGATGCTTACTTGCTTTCCACTAAAAAAAAAAAGTTTGTTTCTAAAGTGCATCAGAAATCATTCAAAAGTTAATTTCTTAGATGCAAGGTTTGACTTCCAAGATTCAGATTCACACTGGAATTTGAACATACATTCCTATTATAGTTTAAGCTGGATTTTAGAACTCAGCATATCAAAGCAGAAACTATCTCATATTTAGCAATTGCTATCTAGCTAGAGCTCTTAATTAAAATCCACTTCCAAAACCCAAATTAAAATAAACCCATTGCATGGATACAGGGATTATATCCAGAGGCTACAGTACCATAGTCCTCTATTGTGCCCAGAATCTTCGTGAATATTTACACCCAGACCAATTTGTCCAGTATTATGACGCTTAATGATCAGCAATAAGAGAATGCATTTAACTTGCACACTGCTCTGCGTGCTCTACACAGAGAAGCATCCTGATAGAATTATACTGTAAATTTCCATCTTAGGTATGGGTCACACACACAACTCCTCCTGTTTACAAAACAGATCAGAAGCTAAGATTCTTCCCTCTAGAGGTCTTACAATCAACTTCACTCCTCTCATTCAAAACACACCCAGAATGCATTCTGAAAACAGGATATACCTGTCAAATTCAGACTGGTGTAAGTCTATTTTTAATCTGATTAAGTGTTCACAATTTAAGAGCCACGCTTTCCATTCCACAAGTGAATTCTCAGTGGGTGCTTCTCATTTGCACATAAACAAAACAACTGCTTAAGAAATTACATAAATATACTGTCTCGTTTAGCAACAAGCTTCTATTTGTAATTAGCCAACACACAAAAAGTACAAGAGTATCTGTATGTTATCGTTTACTTTGCTTACAGATTTAAGTTCCAAAGGAGTTAGAGGGCTGAAACCCAGACAGTGTCAATAGATAAACTGGAGAAGGATACTATTACCCAATCCTAGATCAAAGACCCGTGTGAAGTTGACATAACTATCAGCTTATCTTAGTGAACAAACAGAAAGTATTCGAGTTGCTAGATACTGGAATATGCATGTTTCACCAATACTATAGCCCTACTCAAACATGGAGCTTTCTAGGGCCTTTAAGGTATTCAGCAGCAAAGTGGCCTTCACCTCTATCAGAAGACCAGAGAGCTGAACTATACCTGGCCAATTATGTACTAAATGGTAGATTGGCCAGATCTTTTGAGAGCAGCCACCATGTGCCATTCCCAGGGGGAGAAATTTCCGTGATAAAAAGCAGAAGAGACTGGTACATCATCCCTCCCAAAGCAGCTGTCATATAGATTGAAAATAATAATGCACTCTTCAGAAACTCTGAAGGTTACAGCCACTTGCATAGTGGAGAAGCCATCTGCCATACCACGCAGGGTGGATAAAAATTAATGATGTTTTTTTAATCCAAATCAGATTTTTTTTTATAAAATGTTTGAGGAAAAAAACTTATCTAAAGATAAACCTATCTAAAGATGGTTTTAATTAAGATACATTATAGCTCAAAGATCTCATCATGGAATAGGGATTATAAATTATAATTCTATAGTATGAGACAATATATTCATGTAATGTTTAAGAAAAGCTTTGTAAATGAGTTCCAATTGTTCATGGATTAGGGACCCAATTTTAGGGGGTTCCACAGGCTTCTGTAGACTATTTAGGTTAATCTTTTTATCAACCCAATGGGACTCAGTGCTCAGTCTAGAAGACACCATCAGAGATGCTTAGTTTTGCAGTTCTCAAACTGTGGAGGTGTCTCCCCAGAGGTAACACGGTTGTTAACAGCAAAAATATTAAGAGAGAGAGAGAGAGAGAGAGAGAAACCAGACCTCAACTCTATTGTCCCTCTGCAAATTTGAGTACACCGAGTCAATCCCTTACCTCTCTCTAAAAAAAGTGCAAAGTTTCAAAAAGTTCAGTGAAGAGAAGAATATTGGGGGCGGACTAGATCTGGATAAGGAGAAGAAGTCTGGAGATAAATGTGGGAAGCGAGGAACATATGCTTGTTTTGTTAAAATATTATGTGTTTGCTGTTGAAGAAAAAAATCTAGACATAACATTGTTGTTTTAGTTAAATAAAACAATTTAAAATATCTGTCTGCTGATGTTCTCTTAATACAGCATGGCAAGAAAATCCTCCAAATATTAATGATTAACCTGTTGAGTTGGAGATAGTTTACCTCCCAATGACTTCATAAATATCTGCTTCAATTATCTTTGGTAAATGAAATAACCAATCATTCATTTTCTCATAGAGCTGTAAAACTAATCTGAAAAGTTTTCTAAATAAATCACTGTTTTAAAATGTATAGTGCGTACCATCTAAAAATGAAGCCTACATCTGAGTTGTGAAGAATATGTATGTATTAAGGTTATTACAACCAACAAGAATGCACTTTTATGTAGAAAGCCCTGATTAAATCAAGTGTTCCTGACTAGTGATTTAAATCAAATCCACCCTGATACCACATGCAAGCAAAGAGCTCCTACTTGTCAGCTTCCCTCCCACCCTCTGTCACATCCTACATTTTCCACCATTTGAGTTACTGCTGCTGAACCCTGGATACTGTCTGTGCCCTAGCGAGCCCTGATTATCTGTCTTACATGATTACCACAACTTCCATCCAATAGATCCCCATAAGATAGTGGTGTTGGTACAGGTGATGAACTAAGTCTTTCCTTTCCTCCTGGAAGATGGGGCAGCTCTAGCTTTTTTGCTGCCCCAAGCATGGCAGTCAGGCAGCCTTCAGCAGCTCACCTGTGGGAGATCCCCAGTCCCGCGGATTTGGCGGCTTGCCTGCAGGAGATCCGCTGGTCCCGCGGATTCAGCGTACCCACCGCCGAATTGCCATCGAATCCGTGGGACCAGGGACCTCCCGCAAGCAAGCCGCCAAAGGCTGCCTGACTACAGCCCTCACAGGGACCGGCAGGGCGCCCCCCGCGACTTGCCACCTCAGGCATGCGCTTGGAGCGCTAGTGCCTGGAGTCGCCGCTGCCTGGAAGCAACCTTTGTAATATTTAAGCTGTGGACATCATTAAATAAGTGATTTAATGGATCCAACTTTATTGTTTGAGGGATAAGGTGCCCAGTTTCTATTTTTAGTCATCCCCACCTTTTTTCATTTTAGATTTGTTCACAGGTGTAGTCCTCTAAGTTTTTTTTTTCCCCTTCTCACTACACTAAACCACATCTGTTACTTATAGAGCTAAGGGCTTGGCTACACTTACAAATTTGCAGCGCTGCAGCAGGGTGTGAAAACACACCCTCTCAAGCGCTGCAAATTGTGGCGCTGCAAAGCGCCAGTGTGGTCAAAGCCCCAGCGCTGGGAGCGCGGCTCCCAGCGCTGTATGTTATTCCCCACAGGGAGATGGAGTACGGACAGCGCTGGGAGAGCTCTCTCCCAGCGCTGGTGCTTTGACTACACTTAGCGCTTCAAAGCGCTGCCACGGCAGCGCTACCGCGGCAGCGCTTTGAAGTGCTAAGTGTAGCCACAGCCTAAGAAGCACCAACTATGTATGCCAGGCTCTTATTTTCCAGAGTATAGCATGTAAGCTTCTATGGGCAGGGGCTCAAGCCAAGAAAGTATGTGGTTTAGGAAGGAACACTGAAGTGAGACCCTACAGGAAATATTCTTGTCACCTTAGCCCACTCTATACTGCTGCCCAAAATACCTAATGAAAGAACTGTAGTCATCTGTATTATCTTCAAAATGGAAATATGCATGTTTTGATACAACTAAGGAACTGCCACCACTTGTTGATCATGTCACGTAAGAGATAAGATGGTCTGTCTGAGCTGTATTCTTCTAGAGTGCAGAAATTACAAATACATTAATGTAGGAGACAAGTGTTACCCTCTGTCTTCTTCAGAAGTAGAGAAGAGAAGCCTGACTACCACAGTACTGCTTAAATGGAAAGATCTCACCACTGTACATTACCTGTTGTAACAAGATTTTTGTGTGTCATTTTCTTTTATTCTTTAAATTTAATTTATCTCACATGGCCTGGTACATTAACAAAACCCTGCTGGATATTACTAAGTAATATCATGTGAATCACACACAACTGTCTTCTTGTACCAAATTCTTACTCACAACCTCCAAATCCCATAGAGAGATGGTTTAAAAAAAAAAAAAAAAAAAAACTAAAAAACAGCCTCACGGAGGGAGAATGGGAAACAAAGCCTTCCTTTACCCAAATTTCCTTTTACTAGTTTCAGATAGAGATTTTTATATATATCTAATGCATAATAGACACATGTAAAGGGGGGTGTATTTTACAATTTCCATTTCTCTATTAGAAAAAAAACCTCATGAAGAAGTTGTTAGGATTGCTTATGCAATCTTAACAATGCCTCCTTGTGATCCATACAATAGTTTTTAATTGCATGATCACATGAGCCCATCTTATTCAGCATGCAGCCAACACAAAAAAGAAGGGTGAACAGTAAATTAAGCAGGGTTGAGGATCCTTGCCTAACATGGCAAAGTTCTGTTTGCACTTAGTCTAAATGCAGAGCAGTTCCCCAGTGTAAATGTACACATATATAGGGCTTCTGACTACAGGTTTTAATTGACAAATACCAATAAAACGACCCCAATAAAAAAAAGTTTGAGTTTATCCAATAAATGCCAGTAAAACATTGGAAATGTTCCTTGTATCTAAGGGCTTGTCTACACGGAACAGAAATGCAGACTACAGAGGTGAGATTTCTAAAGCGCACCAACATGTCGTGCATTAATTGGTCCATGCAGATTCTGCTGATGCGCACTAAAGGTTCCATAGTGCACTTGAACGTAGTGCTGTTTGAAACAGTACTATGTTAAAGCACACTAGGGAATATTACGAAGATTATTCGTTACAGTATATACAAAGAGAAAGCCCCCAAGGACACATTTTGGACAACTCAAATGGCTAAAAAATAAACCTTGAAAACAGAAACCACACTTATGCAGTAGAGCAAAATTTGCACAGTGAAAGAAGGGTTGCACTGTATGAAAGATGCGTTATTTAAATTGTACTTTTTTTTATTTAAAAGAGATTTAAAGTAGAAATTATTCTAATTGCCAGAGTTCCTTTTAGCACAGATATTTTTAATGTGTGCAGCTTCCTTCACTTGTTTTCAGAAGGTATTTCAAAATAAATGTCACACCACTTCAATCACTATGCACTATGCTAAAGGTAGCAGGAGCTCTGCAGGTATTATGTGTGACCTTATAATTATAAGGAGAAACGCATATGCACAAGATGACACCGTCAGAAGTGGTGTAGGCAACATGAACTTTTGCATGGTTAAGCACTCAGTAAGGAAATACTAGTCCTGATGCTCTTAATCTAGTTTTATTTATTCCTTCGGAGTCCTGTGCGCTAGGTACTATATAGAAAGAATGAAGATGTGGTTCCTGCCCCAGATGTCTTACAATCTACATCAACAGGAATACCTACTGACTTAACATTTCCATCCTTATACACTTTATACATGTTTAGTACTTTACATTTACTTTACAGTTGTTTAATACTGTGCATTATTGGCCTTCAGTCTTCAGGACTTAAGTGCTAACCTCTGCAAGGAAGAAATATGCATGCCCCGGTGGCTAGTTATGAGCAAATATAAATACCCAGGAGTGGCTGTAGCAATCTTGACATGAGGAACAATTTTTGCCCCTTTTGGCATTTCCCCAACTCCATAACTAGCTTCTCTTTGAAGACTGTGAAGCAAGACTACCACTGCAACTGAAGGCCGGGAGAGAAGAAATGAGATTCCTCGGCCCAAAGTTCTGGTTCCAAATGCAACTGGTGCTGCTGCCAGCCTCTTGCAAGGCAGGGCCAGCTCCAGGCACCAGCGCAGCAAGCAGGTGCTTGGGGCAGCCAAGGGGAAGGGGCAGCACGTCTGCCTCTTTGGCGGCAGGTCTCTCGGTCCCGCTCAGAGGGAAGGACCTGCTGCCGAAGTGCCACCGATTGCGGCTTTTTTTTATAATTTTTTTTCTCCACCGCTTGAGGCGGCAAAAACCCTGGAGCCAGCCCTGTTGCAAGGATACATACCACCGGCCCACAAAGAAGAACCAGGGGGTGGAAAAATATAGTTTCTATCTACAGAAGAGCTAACAGCACCAACCGATCACAAAACCCTGTTACAACACCCCAAGAATCACCAATATGACACATTTTAACACATTCCCATACATGGAAATATAGCCAGGTAGGTTACATAAGACTTTACCTCACCCTCTATTAACTATTATTTCTATTACCTGAATAGATGGAAGATACCAGAAGACTAATTTTCTTCAGTCAGACCACATGTTTGGGTGGAGAGAGATCATTGCACAGTGAAGTAAGCAGCCCCAGACTGGTACCCTTGCTTTGTTTTTAGCAGACACCTACACCTAAATGAATTAACTAAACCAGAAAGAACAAAATCCTTTACCCGCCTTAGGTGTTCCCAGCAGGAACATACATTAAACATAGAAAACAATGACATATGGTCTATGAGAATTTAAGGCCATATCTTTTCAAAGAGAAATCCCACATTCATTCCTATACAGCTTGGGCCAACATTATGAAGCCCTTGGTATCAGGAGATGGGTTTCCTGGACATTAAGCAAACAGACTCTCCAGACCCACCAGCAGCAGAGGTTAAGAGATTCTGAATATTGTGCTGAGAAAAAAAAAAAGGAGTAAGTTCAAATGGTTGCGATGTATTTCTTACCATATAAAATACAAGTTGTATTTGAAAATAAGAATCTTCTGGTTTTGTTTTTAATTAAAATGGGCCTTTCTGTGCTTCCTGCTGGTAACATAGTAACTATGTTGCTGAAATGACAATATTGATATAAGAAGTGGGGGGGGGGAGGGAGGAAGAGATGCTATACTTGGTTTAGAAGGATATTATATTCTCCCCTTGTCTGTCCCCAGTTGACATTAGTGAAGCTGTCTGCTCAGTTAGGATCAATCATCTTCTCTATACAGCCTGTTTGGTTGGGGGATGGAGGTGGGGGTGTCAAGGAAATCCCAGCAAGTGTCAAACTTTAATGCAGGTTATTACAGTACAGTAAAAGGCACTGTTTCAGCAGTCTCACTAGTAGGTTGCCACAGAGAGTTTGAATTTATGGAAAGATGGAAAAACACCTCCCTTTAAATATAAATGCATATATACTGTTGTAAGTATATACATGAGTATTGTTATTTGTCTTAAAATAGCTGTAAGTTCGGGGGGGGGGATTAAATTTTTTTAGGTCAGTTTTTTACTTTAAAATGTACAGTCAGAATTTTTATTTACAAGTTGGTAGTTCATTTTCTTTCCATTTTATAGTCTAGGATGCTAAAGTAGATATTGAACTTCTACTAAAAATTAGAACACAAATTCCGATTGGGGAATTTTTTCTACTAAGAAAACTGACATTTAAAAAATGTTTACATGCCTAGATACGGTCTCTACCGAAGATAAAAATAATCCTCTCACTGGAATAGTGTAATTCCCAACTAAAGTGAAACTCAGAAGCAGTGGTCATTAGTACCTCTTGTATCCTACCACTAGCTGATTCCGTGCACAAAACCTTCATCCCCTGTTGGCTTTATTAAAATTAATTTGAGAGGAACTGTCACCACTGAAGTTTCAGATTAAATTTAATCTTCAAAGTTAGCTTCTCCAGCTCTTGGTGCTCTATGAAATTCAGACACAGAAGTCTGGGATGGTCATGATTTGTGACAATATTTACGTCATAAAATCATGCTCTACATACTCAGTAAAACGTAGGTAAGATCATTTGGCTGCTTACACTCCTCTCCAGGTGGCAGAGGAATTCCCAGAGCACAGGTGAGTGATGCTACAAGTACTATGGAAATTGGAAGCTGCTGTTGGAGAGGGAGTCCCAGCAGATTTCAGTGTCACACATCTCATTAGGATGACATGTAGGTTGAACACACACACGGGAGGAAACATCAAGCACCAGAATCTGCTAAATATAGTATGTGCAGCGCAGCAGATCCTGGGAAAATCTTTCAAGACCCTGTAGGGCCACAAAACCAGTGATGCACAATGTCTACAAGCACTATGCATGAAAGAAACACCGAAGACAGCTGGGGGAGATCAAGGCTGTGTCTACACTGCCACTTCTAAACAACTGAAGTTTTAGTGCTGAAAAGTGCCAATATAGATAGCGCTTTACTGCCGGGAGCCATGCCCCCAACGTTAACGCTACCACCCTTCATTTGGGGTGGGGTTTTTTTTGTTATTTTTAACATCGCGGGCAGAGCTTTCCCCCGGTGATAAAGTGTCACTACACTGCCCACGTCACAGCGCTGCTATGGCCATACTAACATGGGCAGTGTAGATATAAACCAAGTGTAAAAAGGAGACTGGGCAACAGAGTAACACAAGTCGTAAACTCTCTGAGCAGTCGGTGACCATCTATGAAGCTTAAGTGTTTGCTGCCCTTTGAGGAGCCTTCAGAAATTTAACTCTGAATGGCCTGATTTCCATATGGCACCCTTACTATCACCCCTAGACTCCCAAACTGGGTATAGGCAAACATGTGCCAACTAAGCGAGAAACTTGCATTTGGGCACACAGAGAAATCTTACTGCAACCACCAAAATCCAGAGCTTGTAAGCGGTCTTCAGAGACCATGCAAACCAAGCCTACAGTCTGCTATGCTGTTATCAAACAACCTGCTAGTCCCTCCCTACACCCGCCCTATTTGCAGCTGTTCTCTCACACTGGTAGTGTTACATTTCCTTTTTTCACGGACATGGGCATACAAAGGAAACATTTCTATCACCTCCATTTTCATTAGTCTTCTGGACTGTTACAAATAGACAATGAGCACCTTGGGAAAAACACTACTAAGAGTTTAGCACTGTTTGGGTCTCCTACATTAATAATTAAAATGTAGCGAGAGGAGGGGAGCTAGGGAGAAAAGCACTTTTCCTGTTCATTAGAATCCTGATTCTGATGTTATAAAATGCTTATTCCTGGAAGAAAACTAGAAGGTCACAAGAACAGCATTGCTCACAATCCTCAGTAGTGGGGGGGTGGGATGAGGGAAGGGAGCCATATCTAAAATTTTGCCATGAAAACCATCTGCCATAATGCCCTTCACAGTAGTTTCAATCTTCACAAGAATAGTTAAATAAGCAAAGATTAAAGATTTTGTACACTGGAGAGCACCCACAAAACAAACATAGCTCAAGCACTGGGGCTTGACTACATGTGGGTTTTTGCACTGATTTAATGAGATCAGTGGAAGTTTAGTCAAGTCAGTGAAAACCCCCTTTTGTAGATATAGTTATACTGGTAAAAACACCAACTTCAGTACAAAATTTTGTACTGATCTAGTTAAATCAATGCAAAAATTGTTTTGACAAGCCCTTTATACAACAAAAATACTGCATGCATTTTTTTACTATAATACCGACAAGACTGTATTTTCAAGATCTTCAAGTTTAAACTGAGGATATCAAAGCACTTGTCAAGAAAAAAGTTCAAAGTTGAAATAATCGTAACAGATGGGGAAACTGAGGCAAAGAAATTAAGAAATTTGCTTACAGCCACAAAGTCAGTGGCAGTTAGAAATAGAAATGCCATCTTCTGACTCACTGATCAAGTCTAACCAGGCTATCTTTTAACAATATCAGCAAGGTAATGGAAAGTTGCAGGAGCAGTCATTAGCCTTTTCTTATTATGGGAATGAGAGAGAGTTATCCAGAACCTGAGGGGAATTCCAGTCTAATTCCATCTTCTGAAGTGTGTACATTACCAGAAGTGTTTACAAAACAATCTTGCATCCATATGTTATTACAATATGTTTTAGAGCAACTATGGTAAAGCACGCTATTAGTTATAAGCAGTTTACAAATAAAAATGCATACTATCAAATTTAATCTAATGGAGTTACGCACATTACATTGTAGCAAGCTCTGCACTAATAGCAGGGGGTGGCTTTCATTTATAACTGAGGAAATATATAATCTGATACACAGAGCAACTCCTTCAGGCATTCAGCAGGTATCTAATTAGGAAGGTATACTAAAACTTCCATCCTATATTACAAAGACGAAGGAAACAAAAGGATCATACTGAGACAATATTCCATCACCTCTTACAAGTATCACACCTAAGAAATAGGCATATTGCAGGGCCCCGTGTTAAAGGCTAGACTCATTTGTATTGCAGGACAGGATACTAAAATAAATTTTAAAGAAAGCTTCACATTGCAATCGTGAGGGAAGAGTCTCTAAAGCACCTTTATATCCAAGATGATGTCTGATGGAAAGAAGATTTCACGTGATTTGACAATCCACCACCACCCAAAAGTGGGCACACACTATCCTCCTGACTGCTCTTTGAGTTACAGCATTAAGATAATTTTAAAAACTAAAGGAATAGAACTATATTTTCAAGTGTGATCCACTGCTACATTTTCATCACTCATTGGTCAGGCCTCCTGGATGACTGGCTATTTTGCCATCAATATTAATCTACAATCATTTTCCTGTTTTGTATTTTGGAGGCAGGAGCAAATGCATTAAGAATACTGTTCAAGTTCTCCCTTTTCTGTATTCCCTTCACCCTGCTCTAACCAGCCCCCAATCTATTCTTTCTCAAGTGATGCCAAGTCTCATTTCTTGGGCTGCCTGGCAACAGCATTTTATTTAGCTTGTCATCTCTCCCTAAATCTACAAATTCCCCCTCCTCCCTAAATACTCCAATAGGGTTGTGTGGAACAGCTGATGCTGTTGGCTTTTGTTTTTATTGAAAACTTTCCCAAAAGAGATCTTCAACTTATCCTTTACAAAGAGTCACTCTAGCTACTTTTTTAGCCTTACTATGCAAATGATTTCTCAAAGTAGGGCTATTAGCTTTTTTAAACACTGCAAACTGCTTTTAAAAAACAATACACAACTTTTGCTTTCCTATGTATAAAGCAAATAAGTTAGTACTACTAGAGACTACAAAACAGTAAATTAGTCTTATTTTAAAGAAAAAGCTGCCCTAGCTCAGAACTTCTGATCTTCTTTAATATAAAACAGAAAGCACTGCTCACAGCTCCAAATCAAAAACAGTTTTGCAAGTGTGAAGAGGCAATCCAATGACAGTAATTTTATACTCATTTCCTTATTTTTTGTGGGTGCAAGCCAGACATTTGGCATTACTTTCACATAGTTATATGCATGTTAATGTGTCCCATAATCAGTACATAAGTAATGTTCTTAGCAGACCACAATTCTGGGAACTCCTCTGGCACATTAAAGAGCATTCCATCCATGACAATCTATACAAAATCCTCTCTAGAAGATACAAAGGGTTTTCCAGACTCAATGGAGCTTTAAACTAACTTATTTCCAAGACTGGAATTTTAACTTAACGCCTCTACTACTCACCAACTACTGTAATAGCAGGACTACCACTTCTGTATTTGATGGACAGTGGAGGAGTGAAGTTAAAAATCTCAGTATCAGAAATGAGCTAATGTTTAAAGAGAGGAAGCAGTTAAAGTGGACAAACAGAACTGTATCAAACTGAGTGGAACCTCTTTCCTTTGGCTTTGTCTACTCTGCACTTTTGTTGTTAAAACACACCCCTGAACAACAAAAGTTTTGACAAAAAGCGCTGGTGTGAACAGCAATTTGTCACCAGGAGAGGGTCTCCTGCTGACTAACAGCAGCTACACTGCTAACCTTACAACAGCAGAGCTACAGTGGCCCAGCCATGCTGTGCAGTGTAGACCAGTGTTTCTCAAACAGGGGTCGTCGCTTGTGTAGGGAAAGCCCCTGGCGGGCCAGGCCATTTTGTTTACCTGCCCTGTCCGCAGGTCAGATCACGGCTCCCACTGGCCGCGGATCACTGCTGGAAGTGGCGCGAGCCAAGGGACTTACTGGCCACTGCTTCCAGCAGCCCCCATTGACCTGCAGTGGCGAACCACAGCCAGTGGGAGCCGTGATCGGCCGGACCTGCAGACGAGGCAGATAAACAAAATGGCCTGGCCCGCCAGGGGCTTTCCCTACACAAGTGGCATCCCAAGTTTGAGAAACACTGGTGTAGACATAGCCTTAGAAAGCCTGTATGTAGAAGGTAACAGAATACTCAGAGGAGAGGAGAGAGAAGATAAGCTTGTAGGTTTATATTATATTAAGCTTCATTTAAGTCACTATATCCTGCCTGTTTATGCCAAAAAAAATCAAAATGAAATACCCTAAGGGCAGTAATCACACCTGTGTAAGGGGTGTCAATTAAGATTTTTAAATTATACAGAGAGAGAGAGAGAGAGAGAGAGAGAGAGAGAGAACCACCACATTTTAATACCCCCATGAGACAGGGCAAGCTGTATTTTAACACAAAATGGGAAGGTGAAGTCTTAGGCTTCACCCATAGTTCACTTTGACCGGCCAGAACATGTTAAAACACACACAACTTTTCCCATCCACTCTACAATTTTCATCACTTTAAACGCATTATAACAATGAACACATTCAATATTGTCCATTACCAGTACCAATGAAAAGAGCAGAAACCTACAACACAATATAGCACCTTCTTAAGCCCACAGCAGCTCCTTCTCCCGCCCCCACCCCGAACTCGATTATGCAATGGAGACTGATAGTGGAGAGAATCTATCATCATGAAAGGTTTACCCACAGACCACCAAATTTGCAGGATTGAAGACACCATCCTGCTTCCTCTGCTTGGGAAGGTAAAGGGGGTATTGTTACTTGCTACTGCCCCTTTCAGGAACCATCTGCCATACTTAACCAGTTAAATACTCCATGATCTGCATATTTACCATGCTCCCATTATCAAAGACATTCTACAGCCATCTTCCCATCCATTACGTATTCTAGGTGTAAATTGTGCCTACCATCATGGTTTCTAGTTGTAAAAATTATATACGCCTTAGATTAGAAGTGTGGGATGATTCGAGAAGTGAAACAAGCTTTTAGGTTTATGTGTTTAAATATCTAGTTCTTTTATTCATTTCCTTCTCTGTTTTGTTTCTCTTTTCTGCTCCTCTTCCCCACAGATATTCCCTAGCTGCCCTCAAAAAGCCCGAACTGGCTACTGTAGCATATATCCCTCCCTGGAGATGCCGCACTAATTTTCTGCTAACCCCTTCTTGGGGAAATGAAAAGAATTACCACGGGATTTGTGCTGGCTAGTATAAGAAAATGTTCAGATTCTAGATGGCTCCTTCTAAAAGTCCTGTGTAGACGCAGCAAGTTGTACTTTGGCACATATTAGCTGACTGAGCTGAACTTTAGCCAGCTAGCACGTGGATTTACATCTTTCCTTGTCTACACTAGATTTTAGAATATATTAGCTAATGCATTTTTTTTTTTTTTTATAAACACCCCACCTTCCTACTTTAGTCAAGACAAATCCTAAGGAATCAAAGTGTTTAGCTGTCTTGGGGCTGTGGACTGAACTTTCATGATTCCTAGGTCATTCTCAAAAGCTGCCAAATGTATAAACTGTTCCCATTATTTACTCACAGATTAACAGTTGGTAAATTGGTCCCATGGAATCACTAAAGAATTTTCCTTATAACTATTTCCCTTGCTTTAAAAAAAAAAAGCCCTCCATTTTCCCCCCATTCCTGAATGAATGTGAGAACTTCCTGCACTCAGAACAACATGAATAGACCTGGCAACTAGTCAGGGAGATAGTACAGGCC
Organism: Mauremys reevesii; assembly: GCF_016161935.1. Classification (NCBI taxonomy): domain Eukaryota; kingdom Metazoa; phylum Chordata; order Testudines; family Geoemydidae; genus Mauremys; species Mauremys reevesii. Next base: position 167,581,506 of record NC_052624.1, on the reverse strand, counting down.
TATGAATGCTCTGAATTCAGCTTCTGTGTACCGCTAAATTAAAGGAATTCAGGAGCTTCACAAAGGCTTGGCTATTTAATGGATTCAGCCTTTTATTTTATAATATAATTAGGCAGCATACGAAAGAAAGACTTTTCCAAGTGGCTGTGCTGAACAAGCAGACCCAGTGACTTCTCCTGACATTCTCCCTTTTTCTTGAGGTGATGTCATTATCAAACTCCTGTAAATACTTTAGGGAAGAGTTAACTGCACTCTTAGTCACTCTTTACCTGCAAGGAGAAAGCCTTTACAAGTGAGCTTTCAAGTTGTATGTGCTTCTTTATTGTCTCATTTTTTAACTCCACTCCTCTGTACACGGGGAAACTCACACCACATTCCCAGACAAGGTACAATAGCAAAGTCAAAATGTATCTTCAATCCCCTCCCCTGAAATACATTATTAATTTGTCTTTGGATATGTGCACAGTAGAAAGGGGATATTGCAGGCACCGAAATTGTAGGCACCCTTAAAATAGATCAAAGTGTGCATAATCAGAATCTATTATAACTTCAACTGCTCCTTCCTACTAGCCCCTAACCAGCAAGCCATGCAAGTTACAAAAATTAAAACTGCCTTCCTTAGCAACAGTTCAATGATCTCACAATTTTCTACCCTTTTCAAACACTATGGGCTTTTCTAACCTCTGCTAAGTCTGCAAATCTGGATCACAAGTCAGTCATCTCATGATAAATGGTATCTTTAGACCCAATATCAGCAAGGATATTGATCTTTGTCTATTACCAGGAAAAGGTAATCCATCAATGCAAACAAAAGTGACTTCTGTTCCATACCTGATTTGTAGCCATATTGACAAAGATCAATGAAATCTGAAACAACCAGGATACTGTGAAAACTGCCTCACCACAACCTTTTCCCATCATCTTAACCAAAAAACAGAGACAACGGTAAATGGCCAGATCACGAGCATCAAGCAACGGTTTCCTGTGCTGTGGCCATACACTGGTTTACTTAAAGGAGCACGGCAATGTGCTTTCCTTTAAGGAAGCAATGACTACCTCTACGACACTCTGGTCCACCAGCTTGAGCACAAGTTGTCACTGAGTGCCCCCAATATCTCCAGTACCCCTGGAGAGCAAAAACCTGAGGAGAAAGTGGCAAGCCAAGATATTTCAAGGTTTTCCCGAACATCCAGTTATTTATACATAATATGTCAAATTAAAAATCAAATTATTTTGTCCTTCCTATTCAATCCAAAGCTGCCCATTCAATAGTCAGTAGTCTGTACGTTATACCAGCAAAAACTTTCAGCTGACAAAACCTCATTTAGTGCTTTGCTTATAGCAGAAGGTTCAGCTCATCTGGAACTGCTGGATTCATTACTTTCAATCCTACATTTAAATCACAGCTTTCAATTTTCAACTACAAAAAATGAGTGGACATCAGTTTTAAGGAGGATGATTTTTTTTAAAAATCATGACCTCCACCCACAAGAGATGTGGAAGTTAGCTATCAATTTTTAACTGCCTCTGTAACAGTTGCATTTCTTGCACCAACGTTTGTATGTTATTCACTAACACCCAATTTGTTTATCTAAATAAAGGTCATGTCACCACCATGTCAGAAAGGTTCAAAGTGAGGTTCAGATGTAAACTGCTAGCTGGAGTTGCCAAACCCCTGCTGCTGAGCAGGGGACAATAGGATGCCTTAGCTAGAGCCCTGTTCAACTGCGAGCCTTACCCAACAGGAGAGTGTGCTCTGTTGCAAACTTTGAAGTCCATGTACAGGGTTTGAAAGAAATATTTCCAGAATCTGCAAGACTAACACTTCAGATTACATAAAGGAGGTGTGTGTCAGACCTCCATAGAATGGAAATTGCATGTACCTGAAGGAAACAATTTCTCTCCAAGCTATAGAAATTTCTACTGATTTTTGGTGGTAACGTATTCACACTTCTCTCATAGTGAACTAAATTTTTTCCATGAACAGCATACAATTCTGAATATTCAGTTATCAGTGGAAGGAAAAAAAAAAACCCCCACACACAACAAGCTTTCAGTTGCAGTGACTGACTAGACTGAAGTCATGTTGACATGACTTAACTCCATAGCACCACTCCTCATGAATCAGAGAAACAGCTCCAGGTTAGAAACTATGGGTATGTCTACACTAGAAACTTAAAGTCAACCTATATTAGGTCGACTTACAGCCACCTCGGCAATTACTGAGGTGGTGCATATCCACACTACCCTCCTTGGGTCAGTGGTGCACGTCTTCACCAGAAGTGCTTCCACCAACCTAAGAGGAGCAGCGTGGGGAGCTGAGAGTCCAGTCTCAGGGCTTCTCACCTCCCTGTTCCTTGCCAGGAGCGGTGGGGAAGCTGCCCGGGGTTTCTTGCCTCCCTATTCCCCACCAGGAGGAAGCCACCCAGGGCTTGTCACCTCTGGGGAGCAGAGTCCAGCCGCCCCAGCTTCTCGGCACCCCTCTTCCCCCACCAGGAGCCAGGTAGCCTTGTTAATTTTACAGCTCCAGCAGGGAGCCATGAAATTGACAAGACAGACAACATACCCTGAGGGGAGCCAGAAGTCATCCAGGCTTCTCACCCCAACTTCCCACCAGGAGCCGTTCAGCTCTCCAAGTGAAGTGGGGACAGCTGAGCTCTAGCTGCCCACAGCTCCTCCTGTGAAATTGACAAGACAGCCAACAGCTGATGTAAGTAAATCATTTTCTACAGACCCCTGGGCTCGTCTACACTTACCGGGGAATCTACGAGTGCTAATCAATCTAGCAAAGACCTGCTAAATCGACCGCAGTTTGCTCTCCCATCAACTCCTGTACTCCACCAGATCGAGGAGAGTAGGGGGAGTCAATGGGAGAGCACTGACCGTCAACATCATGTAGTGTGGACCCCACACTAAGTAGATCTAAGCTATATCATTTTGAGTTTTGCTATTTGTGTAACTCAAATTGTGCAGGTTAGATGGAATTTCCTCTGCAGTGTAGACAAGGCCTGTGTCGCCCTAACTACACTGACATAAGCCCTAAGCTTCTCGTGGAAGTGGAGTTATGTCAGTGTAGTGGAGTACCAAGGTGGACTTGATTTAAATCACATCACTAGTCAGGAAGACTATTTAATCATGGTTTTCTACATAAAAGTGCATTCTTGTTGGTTGTTATAACCTTAACACATATTCTTCACAACTCAGAAATAGTTTCATTTTTAGAAGGTACACACTATACATTTTTAAACTGATTTATTTTGAAAACTTTTCAGATTAGTTTTACAGCTATATCAGAAAATGAATGCTTGTTTGGTTATTTCATTTATGATGCAGATATTTATGAAGTCATTAGGAGGTAAACTACCTCCAATTCAACAGGTTAATCATTAATATTTGAAGGATTTTCTTGATTTTCTAGGAGATCACCACCAGACAGACATTTAAATTGTTTTATTTAACTAAAACTTGTTAAATATTCTGGATTTTCTTCTTCAACAGCAAACGTAATATTTTGATAAAACAAGCATATGTCCCTAGCTTCTCACATTTATCTCCAGACTTCTTCTCCTTGTCCAGATCCGCCCCCCAACAATCTTCTATTCATTGAACTCTTTGAAACTTTGCACTTTTAGAGAGAGAGAAGGGATTGACTCTGTGTACACAAATTTGCAGAAGGACAATAGAATTGAGGTCTGTTATTTCTCACCTCTATATATTTATTTTAAAACATTTTTGCTGTTAACAAGCATGTTACCTCTGGAGACACAAATCCACAGTTTGAGAACTGCAAATCTAAGCATCTCTGATGCTATCTTCTAGACTGAGCACTGAGTCCCATTGGGTAGATAGAAAGATTAACTGAAATAGTGTATACAGAAGCCTGTGGAACCCCCTAAAATTGGGTCCCTAATCCATAAACAATTAGAACTCATTTACAAAGCTTTTCATAAACATTACATGAATATATTGTCTCATACTATAGAATTAGAATTTATAATCCCTATTCCATGATGAGATATCTGAGCTATAATGTATCTTAATTAAAATGATTTTTAGATAGGTTTTTTTCCCTCAAAAAGCATTTTATCAAAAAAATCAGATTAAAAAAACATTGATTTTTATCCACCCTGTGGAGCTCTTACATCGGCGGGACGAGGCTGTAGTGCGTACACTGCATAATTTGGTCGATGTAAACTGCCTTATGTTGGCCTGTGTAGCGTAGACCAGGCCTAAGCTTTACAGTCTTGTCCTCTACACCTCACTACCGACACCAAACCAAAAGGCAGCTGTCTAGCCACCAGATAATAGTCCAAACCTGCAATGTTAGATATCAATTCACAGCAAAGAAAATCCTCCACATTAACAGAAGTTATTCACACACGTTAGCAAGAAAAAAAACCCTCGTTAAAAACGGCAGTGAAGGTTGAGATTGTAGTATTATATCAGATTATTAAGAACCAGGACACTCAAATTTAAATTCAATCTTAAAACACATTAAGAACATGGAAATATTTCTGCTGCCAATCCAGACATCATTAACTCCCCTGCTGTGGCAACACCAGCCTCATATCTATTTCTTTCATATCTACTTTACAAGATGTTTTTAAGATCAAGTATTTTTGGAGAGTTTTAGGGCTTTAAATTTGAATGAGCAACTACTAGTAAAGTAAACACAAATGTGTACCACAAAAAGTTTGAATTTGCAACTGCTTTCGTACACTTCTCTCAGACACCAAGTGTGATGCTTTGTCAATATTCTAAACTTTGCTCTTTTTCGTCTGTGTGCTTTAAATCATGGTTTGAGCCTCCGCATTTTACAGACATAGATATGCCAAGCTAGCGCGTCTATGTAGACAAACCTCACAGTTGCAGTCTTCACTGCCAACTGTTCAGGATTCTGGCCTTCAACTGAAGACTCCCTGTATCTGATGTTAATTCTTTTAGAACAAATCCTCCCTGTCAGATTACAATTTAGGGCTACTGTTATGCATATCACCTTGCAGAACAAAAGGCCTAAGCATATCAGTAAGCATGCTTAAAAGAGGAAAAACCCGAGGTACATGTTCCAAGCTCTGATATTTAACTCCCAAAGGCTATATGGAGGACAAACATCTTACTAGCAAGTTTAGCAAAGTTGTGAGATGAGGAAGCCTGCAACTGATCCATCATTACTACTATGGAAAATTTAAAAACAACAAAAAAAAACACTTGAAATATATATGCTTATAAGGCAGGGGTAGCCAAGTTGTTCCACCAGCTAAAAGCAACAGTGGCATCTTGCCAAGAGCCCAGATTGCAGGCACCTTCACCTTTAATCTGAAACGGCTCAGATTATAATAGAGCATTACATACTGGGGCTACATCTCCTTGATGTATTACAGATGTGAGCCACCCCAGGCTTCAGCAGCAAGTAAAGAGGAGGGGCCTGATCCAGAAAGTCAGCTTCAGTATCATATCAGCCCTCAGCCAGTACAGAACACAAAAACATGGAAGCCACACTCGATATAATCCAGTTTCACAAATTAAACAAGATTCAAGTCTTTACTTATCACAGAAGGCTATGACCGATGAATAGGGATTTTGATTGTACTGCACATTGCTGGACCTCTTATTGCACTGAGTAATATACAGCAGAGAGTATCATGGACAAGGCTACTTGAGCCAACATAGTCACTATGCATCCTACAACAATAAGTAGCCAGCTCTACAATGACCAATCACGCTGCTAACAGGTAAACTGCGCAAAAGTTAAAAATTCACTTTTAATTCACATTTTCAGGGTTCTGAATCACAACTGTAATACTGTAAACATATTGCTCCCTCTTTTCTATCTGATTAGAATTTGCTTTATGAGAGTTTATGTAGGGGTCAGGGTAGGAAAGAGACTAAAAGAAGTGTTTACTTGTCAAAGAAGCAATATCACTATATAAATTTCTAGTTAGGAGACTGCCTCACTGACCTAATTAACCTTCAAATATTAAAACTATATGAGGTTCTCATTAAATTTCAAGTTAGACTCTGTGGTCCACATAAAAATCAAGTCATAATTCATAAGAGGTTTCAATTTTTCTACTTTATTTATCTTAAAGGAAAAAAGATGTGCTCAACTGAATATCAAGAAGCTGTTTAAACAACTTAAGTACAAACGTGTAGCTTTTCCCTCACTAAAATAAGGAAGCAGGATTGGTATTGTTTTGATTAACTGAAGTTGTAGAGATTAGAATTACAAATTTTGTTCTAGTGCTGCCTTTTTCCAATGCATTTTCAACAATTCTCCTTTAGCTATAACACCCATTAGAAAGAGAATGGGCCCCCATTTATTTTAGTTATAGGTCTTGCTTACTCTCTCATTCCCTTTGGGTCAGAAGCACATTCCTACGTGGGATATAAACAGATAAAACCAGCCTGCGTTCAGATTACATAATATAAAAGCATCAATGCTTTTAAAAGCATCAATTATGTTAGATGCTAATTTGCATAAAATATCAAACACTTTAGGGTCTGATCCTGAAAAGAGCTGCAGACATCTACTCAGCACCTCATGGGATCCATCCAATTATTTTAAAATAAAGTTGTCACAACCATTTGAATGCTTGCAGAGAGAGGAGTGGGTTAAAGGAGGTAAATTTATTCAATTAAATGTAAGCCTGGAAACAGAATGCGGATTGGGGGCGAGGACATGACCCTCATTCCCTGCCCCCATTCACAGAGAGCCTAATACAGCTACAGCTGACTACAGGAAGAGGTCATCTTTACCTCTTAATATCTTTGTTTGGGGACTGACCCTACTCTACTGGTCCACCAGACACATGGGGCACATGCAGAGGGAGGAGAAAATATCTAACTCCTCAATAACGTGAGTTGTGCATGGACGGACTGCGGAAAGCAGGATGCCTCTGTTTGTTTATAGGCAAAGAATAATCTGACTCAAAAAAACTTTGTGCTGTTACAGCACAGATCTCTCAGATCTTTGATGAAATATAAATTATTATCCTGCAACAATTCTATTCCATTCCACTCTTACTCAGTGGAAAAAGGTTTTTTATGTTCAAGGAAGTTTTTAAAACAATACTTGTGTTACAGGAAATAAATCTGTTATTAGCGTCTGGTGTCTTAAAATGTATTTATTTTGGGAATATCTTTTAAAGACATATTTTGACCCTACAACTCTAGGAAGGGCAGCTAAGTAAATGAGCATTTTGTGAAACTGTAGTGGGAAGGTGGCTGTGGGGGTGGGATTATTTTATTTTATTTTTTTTGGTTTTGAGAACTATGGGCAGGGATGGCATAGTAAAAAACACCTCAGGTAAATACTAAGTAAAATCATGGTTTTTACTGCCCCAGGAAAGACTAAATTAGCCCCAGTTTAAGGCATTTTCTAGTTTAAAAAATTGTGTTGCTAACGCGCACACCCTATTACACTTAGTTTTAGTTACATACCCAAACTGCAGTTACATAAGGCAGTAGATTCATAGATTTAGGGTTACACAAATAAAAAGTAGAACTGCAGTGGGCATAATTCTAATCTGTAATAATGCTGAGCCTTGGAATGTCTGGATACATTTTGGTTTGATATTTTCCTCAAGGAAGTTATACATGTCATGACTCATTTCAGTTTTCACTATTACAAAAGCCAAAACATCCAATTATATGAAAACTACAATAATTCAGGAGTTGTAGGCTTGAAGCACTGAGCAGTCAGAAGCACACAGAGTCCAGGTCCACTTGGTCATGCAATATTCTGTAGCAGAAGACCAACTCTGATGTAGTGGATAGACCAGAACTCCCCGAACTGTAGGGCACACCCCCATAAGGAGAGGGTGAGGAGGGAGCACCACCTAGCTCCACTCCCGGCCTCACCCCCAGCCTCGGCCCCCTTACCTCTGTCCATGTCCCCCCTCCAAGAGCTGCAGCCCCGCTGCCAGTCCCAGTTCAGGGGCGGGAGGGTGCAAGGTATAAAGTTAAAAAGTTTGGGGACCACTGGGATAGACAGAGCCTGTTTCTCAGTTCTAAATGGACGTACCCAAAGTCTGAAAAGATTCATTATGTGCTTGCTGAATTTGCTGGACACCAATGCAATTATTTTTTCCCAGTTTCCCAGTGTAAACTGGGTTTAAGCTGGTATTTCCCATCACCATGTCCTAAACTAGTTTTTCCCCAGAAAATTGTCAACCCTGACCATAGATCTGATCCAAAGGCCATGGGAATCAACTGACATACACCCACTGATTTCGGGCTATTAGTCATTCAGTGTCTCATCAAGAGAATACAAGTTACAGGACCAAATTTACCTTTGACAACTCCTCAATTGAGTTACACACTTAAGCCAGAGGTGTATTTCATACATAAATTCACACATTTTGTCCGTCTAAAAAGACAAGCTTACACGTATATACCATACTATTTTCACACTTCAGTTTTTACCCTAAAAACCAAGCCTAGATATAATTAAAAAGAATTCTACTTCTTAATATTCATTTGAAAGTTTTATTGACTGCATTAAAAAAAACCATCAACTGTCACACTAAGAAATGCTTGGCTCATTTGGGAATGAATAGTTTCAGCAATCAACCCATGGCCACAAAAGCCAGTTGGGAGAAAGTCTAGTTTCCTACCAATAGAAAACCTACAGGCATGCTGTGGGGTAAAATTCAACAATTCCCCACCCCAGGCAATTTTTATTTAAAGGCTAAAATAGATGTTGATTTTAGAGACAGATTTGTTTCTTTTTAAATGCAAATTATTGAATATTATATTAAATAGCAATATTTTGAAAAATGGAGGGAGAGTAAGACAGTTTACTTCATTCACATCCTTCCAGAATTGATATCATCTGCAGCCATGCCGCTTACAGTTGTGAAGACACAACATCTAAGCTGAACAGGGTAAGGTTAGTTAGCACTTGAACAGGAGATCTTCAAATAAAATCCAGATTGTGGCAAAAGTGGCACTGACAATTCAGTGGTTTTGAGTCAATGACCATGCATGGCATTGTTGAGGAAGGGGCACAGGGCACCTTTACAGGTACTATCTTACATCTAAAACTCAATATGGGATCACAGTTATTGTTATTTTTCAAAATAGGTGTGTTAGCATGGGCACTACAGCAAGTGACGTTTGGGTAGTTATTCTACCTACCTAAATTCCCCCTAGAATATCAACTGGACACAATATTGTTATTCATTTCCAGCCCACAAATGTTGCTTTGTGCCGTTAAGGCCGCTGTCACATTCCAGAAGCAATTGATGCTGCTCCTTGTATACATGTGTAATATAATTTATATTTATAACATGCTTTGTGGTAAAAATATATTTAACTAACATTATGCCACCAAATAAAAACTGAAACTGTGGTTTAGATACCATAACACCTTAAACTTGAATGGCTAAGTACAGTAGTCCATGTGGGTTTAATCCTAGCCACACTGGTTGGGGGGTGGGGGAGGGGGAACACATTGGGTTTTTACTTGGATTTATTTTTGGAGGGCAAGTCCCATATTACACAATGTATTTGAAGCCCAAGAGCATAAAGCTCTAAAAAAGAATTTCAAACTGAACAAGCAACAGACTACCTTCCATGAGATGTTAATACTGCAACAACCATTGGAATAAACTGATTGCCCCAAAGTTTCTGAAGGCCAAAAACTATGTAAAGAGTTCAAATACATTCATTTTGGAGAGTGATCTTTTTTTAATGAAATATTAATAGTCAGTTGGGTGGTGGAAGTGGGTCCCATTTCTCTCATACAATTAGCAGCACAGTTTCAGCTTCCTGGGTTTTTTCTTAAATGGCTGCCAGGTAAGCCATCCAAAAAATCAACCTGCTCGTTAAAGGGTTGATTCAATTCTGACAGGAATTGGAACAGGCCCCAAGTGCCAAAATCTGTTCCCATTTTAACCAAAGAAGCTTTTGCCATGGACTCCAATGGCACAGAGCATCCAGCTCCCAATTCAACACCAAAGAAGTTTTGCAAGAGTTGTTTAGACATAGGTGCACAATGTGCATTTTTGGCCCAGAAGTTACATTTTTTTTAAATTAAAAACGCACAAGAACAAATGAGCCAGACAACCAACCAATAAAAACCTCAATCTACAAAAGTATAATGAACTATAAAACAAACAAAAAACTTTTTTCCATTGATTTTCACAGTCCAAAGAAAAAGGAAAGAGAAACAGTCAGCAAGGGCACTAGTAACCGGATTTTTTAAATTCTCACTTAAGCAATAAAAGTATCTTGTCAATCAATTTCTTCAAATTGTCTGTCTTTTAAAAATCAAAGGGAAGTGCAAAAATGAGGACTTGATTTGAAAGTAATCAGAAGTGAAACTATACTTCAAAATTAAACAATTTAATACAAATGGGAAGCTTTCATGTAGGTGTTCGAAACCCAAAAGAATTTGTTATGATAAAGTAGAGAACAGTGAAAAAGTGCACTTTGTGTACATTTTCCAGAAATAAATTTTAAGACAACTCCACAGAAGCATTCACTACAGCTGTATTATATAATTATGTCTTTAAAAAAAGAAACTTCCTTTACATTGTCTCATTAGACCAATAAAGCAGTAAATACTTCTCAGTCAGTAAAAGCCAGTTGCTAATATTGTTTTGTATAAGGGCTTTAGTTTCCTTTTGCCCCACTGATATTGCCTTTATGAGGCCATGTTCTCCTATGACAGATGCATGGGACTTCTAATGTTTTAATGGAACAGATGGATGTTTATTTGCACAGAGGGTTTTTATCAATGATACCATCATCAAGAGGGGGTTTAATCCACAGAACTCCAAAAGTGAGAACTTTTGGGGATTTGAAAAAGGGCGAGTCAGAATATCAGATATTTACAATGTAAGAAAATTGAAGAAATATGAAGAAAAAGAATACCATGTTCTATACTGCATCAGTAGTGAAATTCAGCACTTAACACATTCTAAATACTAAATATTTACAGAATATAGCAGTATTTAAAATTTACTTAATATTGAGATATTTAAATTTTAACTTCTTCATATGTACTTATAAATAATGGAAGCTAGCCAAGTGTGCACCAGGATTTGTGAGAGAGCTGTAAACACCATGGGACTTGCAGCTGTTGCATATCAACTCAAGCTACAACAGCATTCCAATGTTATCAGTGTGGCTCCTCCTCCACTATTTGAAAGGCCTGCACATACTGTAGCCCCCGGCTTCATAACACCAACTGAGGGTTTGGCTACACTTGCAGGTGTGCAGCGCTGGGAGTTACAGCTGTCTTCGTAGAGCTGTGTAGGGAAAGCGCTGGAGTGTGGCCACATTTGCAGCAGTGTTGGGAGTGGTGCATTATGGGCAGCTATCCCACAGAGCACCTCGTCCCATTTTGGAGCCGTGGGTTGTGGGAAGGGGGCGGAGGGTGCGGGTCATTCTGCTTCCTGTCCCAACGCCCCGTGATGCATCGCTTCACATCCCAGCAATCCCTGTTTTTCCATCCACGTTTGGCGCCATCTTGACTCTCTCAACGGTTCCTGTGCAGCACGATTTCTGTGGGAAATGGAGCCCAAGCTGCTGAGGAGTATGCTGACAAGTCTCGCCAGCACATCATATTTGGCAATTGAGTTATTCCTTAAGATCCAAAGTGATGAGGAGTCCGACGATGATAGCGAGTCGCCTGATGCGTATGACACTAAATTGCTTCTGGCATTCACGGAAATACTCAGCACCGTGGAACGCCGCTTTTGGGCTCGGGAAACAAGCACTGAGTGGTGGGATCATATCGTCATGGAAGACTGGGATGATGAGCAGTGGCTGCAGAACTTTCGGATGAGAAAAGCCACTTTCATGGGACTGTGTGAGGAGCTCGCCCCCACCCTGTGGCGCAAGGACACGAGATTGAGAGCTGTCCTGCTGGTGGAGAAGTGGGTGGCTATTTCAATCTGGAAGCTGGCAACTCCAGACAGCTACCGATCGGTCAGGAACCAGTTTGGAGTAGGAAAGTCGACCGCTGGAATCGTGTTGACGCAAGTTTGCAGGGCCATTAATCGCATCCTGCTAAGAAGAACCGTGACTCTGGGGAACGTGCAGGATATTGTGGATGGCTTTGCACAAATGGGTTTCCCTAACTGTGGAGGGACAATAGATGGGACGCATATTCCTATTCTGGCACCACCCCACCTAGCATCCGAGTACGTTAATTGGAAGGGGTATTTCTCTATGGTTCTCCAGGCGCTTGTGGATCACCGTGGGCGTTTCATTGATATTAACACAGGCTGGCCTGGAAAGGTGCATGATGCACGCATCTTTCAGAACACTGGCCTGTTCAGGAAGCTGCAGGCAGGGACCTTTTTCCCAGACCGGAAGATCACAGTAGGGGGACGTCGAAATGCCCATTGTGATCCTTGGATATCCCGCTTACCCGTTACTGCCTTGGCTCATGAAACCATATACAGGGAAGCTTGACAGTAGCAAGGACCGGTTCAACTACAGGCTGAGCCGATGCCAAAAGACTGGAGTGTGCTTTTGGCCATTTAAAGGGGCACTGGCGATCTCTGTATGGGAAGCTAGACTTGGGGGAAAGCAGCATCCCCGCGGTTATATCCACGTGCTGTACCCTCCATAATATTTGTGAAGGGAAGGGTGAAAGATTCAGTCAGGCATGGACCTCTGAGGTTCAACGCTTCTGAATATGCACAGCCAGAGAGCAGGGCTAATAGAGAGGCCCAGCACAGGGCTGCAAGGATTAGGGATGCCTTGAGGGAGGAATTTGAGGCTGAAAACCAACAGTAATGTTTGATGCCTTGCACGGGAGTGAAGTGCAGTGGTTACAATGTTAGTAGGAATCTGTTTCCTAAGCTGATTTGCAGTGCCTGTTTCTTTCCTGGGCTAAGGTAACTTTGACTTTCTGCAATAATAAAGACTGTTTTCAAAGCCAAGAATGCATTTATTGAAAGAAAATAACTTTATTGACAGACACACAACATTTTGGGAACCTAAAAGGGCAGGGGTGTGGGTTGGGGAACTGTACAGTCTCAGGTTTGAATATGTCTTGTCTGGAGTGCTGCGCAATGACTGCTGCACTTCAGGATGCCTATACTGCATGGTGATGGGGGTTGAGTGCAGAGGGTAAGGGTCGTAGTTGTCAGGGCTGGTTGGTGAACGTACAGGTGTTGGAGGCAGCTGATGGTGGTAAGAACCTGGATGCTGGGGAAAGGGGTTTTGAGCTGACATTGGGGCACAAGGGAAAGAGCTTTGGGGGGGGAGGGGTAGTGCTCTGCCTGCATGGCCACGAGCGCCTGGATAGAGTCCGCTTGGCATGCCAGGATGCTTATCAGCTGCTTTGCGCTTTTCTTCCTGGCTGCTGCGTTTTTCTGGCAGATCCTGCTTTCCCTTTCCCTCCAGTCCTGCAGTTTTTGATTCTCTGTGACAGAGTGATCCATAACTGCTTGCAGCAGGTCTTCTTTGCGGCTTCTTCCGGAGGTTTTGGAGTCTTTGAGCTGTTGATAACATGGGCAGCCAAGATCTCAAGGTTGCTTGTGAAAAGGCAAAAAAGGAAACACTTAACAGAGGCAGCATTGTTTATATTAGACAGTTAATCCCACACAGTGAAGGAGTTTACAGTCTTCACAATAGCATAATTTTCCCATACCAAAGAGAGTGCACATAAACCACAGGAGCCCCGAAATGGTGAGTAAGGGGGACTGATTGCTTTCCCCAACGCACAGAAACCCCGAGGACAGTACAGCCCAGAAGCAAACAGCTGCAGGGGGCACCTACACTGAACACTCTCCCAACATTTTCCACAGGAGTTCATCCTGGAAGATATCTCGCTGCTGCAAGTCACCTGGGAAGAGCGGGAGGGTCTTCTACAGCAATGCGGATTCCACCCTGGCCCCTATGCAGCTTGCCTGTGTGCAGCAATGGTCCCCCCACCCCTCGCGGCACAGTTGCGCAGACGCGTTAGACTGACTGGGACAAGGACCACAGTGGCTCTCTCAATAAGCTTGCGCAAGCGCATTGCCCACGCTCTGGCTGAAACTTTTGAAGAGATTACCGAGGCCGATTACCGCGACGTGATAGACCACATCAATGCGCTATTCCACATCTAGGCATGCATGCATGCATCCAGAACCCTCCCTCCTCTCCCGAAAAATTTCCATCCTGAAAATAAAAGCTGCTTACCGGGAACCCGCTCCTCTGTTTGTCCTCCACCAAGTACCGACTGCTGCAACTGGCTACCTTCCTCCTGGCTTGAGAAGAGCTCCTGGCTCCATGCCTCCAGGGACTCCGGGGTGTCTCCCCCCACCCCATTACTCTCACTCTCGGTTTCCTCCTCCCCCCCGCTCTGAAGTGTCCATCGTGGTCCTTGGATTGGCGGTGGGGTCACCCCCAAGTATCACGTTCAGCTCTTTGTAAAAACGGCAGGTCGTGGGGGCAGCGCCGGAGCGGCTGTTTCCCTCGCGGGCTTTGCAATAGGCACTCCGCAGCTCCTTCACTTTCACCCTGCACTGCATCACGTCCCGATCATGGCCCCTTTCCAGCATGGCCCTTGATATCTGCCCATAGGTATCGTAATTCCTATGGCTGGAGCGCAGCTGGGACTGCACAGCTTCCTCTCCCCAAACACTGATGAGGTCCAGCAACTCGCCACTGCTCCATGCTGGGGCTCGTTTGGCGCATGGAGGCATAGTCACCTGGAAAGATTCACTGATTGCACTCCACACCTAGCTGAGCAAACAGGAAGGGGATTTTTAAAATTCCCGGGGCATTTAAAGGGCGGGTCACCTGAGGCCAGGGCAGTAGAGTTTGAACTGATGAGCAGAGTGGCTGAACAGGCATTCTGGGATACCTCCGAATATCTCTGGAGGCCAATAACAGCGCTTTTGGTGGCCAGACTGGCGGAGCAGCGCTGCATCACCAGCGCTGCAGTCGTTATTCCCCAGGCCGAGGTGGAGTACAGCCAGCGCTGTAGCCAGGGAGATACAGCGCTATATGTGCTTTGCAAGAGTGGATGGTGAGTTGCAGTGCTGTAAAGCCACCACCAGCGCTGCAACTCTCCAGTGTAGCCAAGCCCTGAGTCTTCACATCAACTCAACTACTGCAAACTAACAGTGATTCAATCGTTTTAACTTGCTGACAAGGAAACAAATGCAACTTCAGAGGTGGACATTTAGTCACCTTAACATACCAAGGTTAAATGTTTCAGATTCAAACAAGATTAATAAGGTCTGGTCTGAGGTGTGAGTATTTACCAATTTTTTCTCCTACTGCATGATACAGAAATGTGTCCCTTACTCACAAGGGTGAAATGCCTGCAAACTGCACAGAGATTATTTTAAAACACCATAATGGAGGCTCAAACTAAATGTATATCCTAAATACATAAATGAAGTAATAACACCAAAAAAAAGCCACTACAGTTAAAGAATAAAAAAAACAGATGCAAAAAGGCATTTAAAAATGGGAAGTCAAATCCTAGTGAGGGAAACAGAAAGGGGCATATATTTTTATTCAGCTTACCACAATTTAAGAAGGGAAACCAAGAACAAATTTGGAGAGCAACTAGCTAAGGACATAAAAACTAAGGGAGAAAAAAAAATAAAAATAAGTACATCAGAAGCAGGAAGCCTGTCAAACAAACAATCAGTGGGGTAATTGATGATCAAGGTGCTAACGCAGCACTCAAGGAAGATATGGCTGTTGCAGAGAAGCTAAACGAAGTCTTTGACTCAGTCCTCACTGCAGAGGATGTAGAGGAAATCCCCACGCCAGAGTCATTCTTTTTAGGTGACAGATCTGAACAACTGTCCCAGATTGAGGTGTCAGAGGTGGTTTTGGAAGAAAAACTCAAATTAAACAATAAGAAGTCACCAGGACCACATGGTATTGACCCAAGAATTCTGAAGGAATTCAAATATGAAATTGCAAACTACTAACTGCAGTATGGAACTTATCGCTTAAATCAGCTTTTGTACACAGTGATTGGCGGGTGGCTAATGCAACACTTGCTTTATTTTATTTTTTTAAAAAGAGCTCCAGAGACCATCCTGGCAATTACAGGCCAGTAAGCCTAATGTCAATATCAGGCAAACTAGTTGAAACTAGGTAAAGAACAAAATTATCAGACACAGATCAACACAATATGTTGGAGTTTTGTAAATGGAAATCATGCCTTGCCAATCTATTAAAATTCTCTGAGGGAATCAACCACCATGTGGACAAGGGTGATCCAGTCAGTGTATCTGGACTTTCAAAAAAACCCTTGACAAGGTCCAACATAGAAGGCTCTTGAGCTAAGTAAGTAGTCATGGGATAAGCAGAAAGGTCTTATCATGGATCAGTAACTAGTTAAAAAGACAGTTGGAAAAAAGTAGGAATAAGTGTCCAGTGTGCATAGTGGGCAGAGGTAAATAGCAGGATCCCAGACCCCTCTACAGATCTCTACTGGAACCTGTTCTGTTCAACATATTCATAAATGACCTGGAAAAGGGATAAACAGTGAGGTGGCAAAATTTGCAAGTGATACAAAATTATTCAAGATAGTTAAGTCCAAAGCTGGCTGCGAAAGGGATCTCACAAAACTGGGTGACTTGAGCAAGAAAATGGCAGATGAAATTCAATGCTGCTAAGTGCAAAGTAATGCACATCCAAAAACATAATCCCAATTATACATACAATAATGACAGGATCTAAATTAGCTTTCACCTCCCAAGGAAGATCTTTGAGTCATTGCGGCAAGTTCTCTGAAAACATCACCCAATATGCTGTGGCAGTCCCATCCATCCCCCATCTCCCTCCCATTCCCAAAAAAAACACTTAAGTGTTAGGAACCATTAAGAAAGGAATAGATAAAGAAAAAGAAAATATCATAATACCTCTATATAAATCCATGGTACGCCCACACCCTGAATACTGCATGCAGTTCTGGTCACTGCACCTCAATAAAAAGATATATCGAACTGTCAGATGCATCTGGATCATTGGTCTGATGCACTGTGACCATTCTTATGCAAGTGATCAGTGTACATACAATTTACATCAAACAGGAAGGAAAAATAAAAGAAAATAAGTAGGAAGCTTCAAGCTAAAAACTGTTTTCTTTAAAGTGCTTGGTTGTACAGTTATGTTTCAGTTAACACACCAAAGAGCTCACCTTCTCAATGACATCTTTGGGGAAAGTGGGGTGTATTACATTAAATAAAGTAATGGAGTTAAAAACAAAAACAGTGATGCAAAACCAACAACAAAGCAAGACCTTAATAGTACATTTCTAGTTTTATGCTTATGCACTGTGTTTGGTTAACTCAATTTAAGACCACTAGTAGTCCCTGAAGAAAAAAGGTGTAAATACACCTCTACCTCAATATAATACGACCCGATATAACGGGAATTCGGATATAACGCGGTAAAGCAGTGCTCCCAGGGGGTGGGGGTGGCATCTGCGCACTCTGGTGCATCAAAGCAAGTTTGATATAACGTGGTCTCATCTATAACGCGGTAAGATTTTTTGGCTCCTGAAGACAGTGTTATATTGAGGTAGAGGGGTATTTTGCTACAGTTGTATTAAATTATTCATTCTCTCTTTATCACAAAGTGGCACAACTTCAGAATCATGACTTCCACACTATTCCTAAAATATACATAAAAGTCTAGCCAATTCCACATGTGCCACAATCTAGAAAGCCCATGTGTCACATAACATTAAGTATCTAAAACCTGTTCCTGCCCACATAGTAACATTAACATTTCCAGCTTCAATAACTGACTATTTTTAATCCAGTTAGATCATTCCAGTTGACTGATGACTTAATTGTCCCAAAATTGAGACAAGAATGGAAGACTGGCATATTTTACATCAAAATAAAGTTTGATATAAAGCTGAACGTATTTCTCTCAACACTGCTTTCTGAAAGGTCATATGGGCAAGAAGCATTTCTCAAATAAGATCTAACAACCATGTCTGAAATGAAAGTTCTTTATTACAACTGGCATTTCTCAATATTCTGCCTATAGGCAATTTTCCTGAAAAGTGGTATTTGATGACACCAGCAGTATGGAAGCCTCATGACTCACACTGAATTTCAGGGCAAAAGTAATGCCACATTTCAGCAAGTGCCAAAAAGCCACCCCAAAATGCCAGTCGCAAAAGACAAGTTTTCAGAAATCATTTCAGAGAACACATTGTTTACAGTGCACAGATTCAGAATGCAGCATGAATAAATTAAGGAAACCCTTTTAAGCTTTCTTTTGATCTGAAAACTCAAATTCATTAGTCCAAAATGATCTGTTCATTTTAAAATTATTTGTACTAGCAGCACAATTTTGCCTGCATTGAAAATTTAAGAAGTCCAGTCCACTGGGAGAATGTTTCACAAGATTTTTTTTTGGTAAACAGAGCATTAAGAGACACTATACTTGGTGTTCAAAAAGCATGTTGGATCAAAGCCAAACTTACAGTTTAAGGAATAATTTAGTAACTCTGATCTAATCGGTCTCACAGCTACAATATCACAAGTATAATTGCACTATGGATTATTACTGAGTTCCATAATCCAGTAAAATAATACCTCAGCAGAAAGCTATTTAACCACATCCTTTTAAATTAAGATTTAATATTTGGACTTTGAGGAAAGTCTTAAAAATAGATTCCCACCAAGCACAATGTTACTGTGCATGACTAGTCACTTAAGGCCTGATTCTGCTCACTGTGAAATCAATGGGAGTAGGATCAGGCCCTTAAGGCCCAAAAGATGTGTTTCACTTCAACAACAGAGTTATACTGTAACTTTAAATGTTACAGAGCTTAAGACAAGAGTTAAACACCTCCATGATCTTAGAAATAAGATGAGCACGGCCGATGGAGAAATACTGGAAATATGCAGGCCACATCTTGAAGTGAGCTAAGGTAAACATGCTTCCTACTAATTACATGTAGAATTTCTTACAGAACTTTGCCATAAAAAAGTCAAGCGTCATGTTTCGGCATTTTGTTTGTTTGTTTTTTTTTAATAAAAGCTGCAATTCCACACAGAGAAATGTAGCACTCTACTAGCATCCTATATTTTAAGTACATTTAAGTGTTGCAACATCTTCCTCCACTTAAAGTGTTAAACATTTTTATGAAAGGGAGAAAACTTATATTTTTCTTCAATTTTTTCCAAAGTTTTGTTTTGCGGGGGGGGGGGGGGAGGGGGGCTGTTAAGATAATAGGTTGTGTCATGTTCTAAAGTTAGAGGGATCACTAAGATCTGGACACTAATATCAATACCTTACTGGACATTACCCTTGTAAATTTCAATTTAGTAACCATTCAGTTTATTACTCATGTTCACCTTGCATAGGCATGTTTCTGGTAACACACAAATTTAGTATACCAGGGAAACAAAGATAAAAGTGACCAGGGAAAGAGTAGACCAATTCCTACTGCATCTGCAGGAAATTGTAAAGATAGATAACAACCAACACCTCCATCCATTGGTGCACCACCCAAGAGAATGATGGCCAGAGGGGGTAAGGGGTGCACAGTTTTAGAGCAGCCCTCCAGGGTCTTTATGAGTCACTATTTGTAACCACACTGTTTATCACAACCAGAAATATCCCATGTGAGGGGCATCTGCTCCTTCCACCCCTCTTAGGTGAAGCCCTCCACTAGAATATAAGGGACCAGACGGTCATAGGGAATAATTCAACACTTCCCTATGCCATTTTTTGTTAATTCTGTCCTGTGTATTTACTGTATGTATTGTTGTAGCTGTGTTGGTCTCGGGATATTAGAGACGCAAGGTGAGTGAGGTAATCTCTCCTAGTAGATCTGAAGAGCTCTGTCCCTGTGTAAGCTTGAAAGCTTGTCTCTCTCACCAACAGAAGGTGGTCCAACAAAAGATATTACCTCATCCATCTTGTTTCTCTTTGCATTTGTCTGTTCACCACTACTGGTTACTGTTACACCCGTTTGCCTGAGAAATAGGGTATGAAAGGGAGATGGCTACTTAATTGACTTCTAAGACTGCTACATGAAATCAGTACGATTACATGTTGTCCATTATTTTCAATCACTAGTTTTGGATGGCATAGGCTACCAATTAATGTAGTCATTCTATAATAGACACCTCATTATAGGGGTTTCCTAATTTGGTTATTAAAACAGGTCATCCTGAGAAATACGAATCTAAACTGAGTGAAAGTTTTTTTGTTTGAAAGTGCTAAAAAATGGCATGCTAATCAATATTTGAGATTGTGTAACTCAAATTTAAGTTTGCTTTAATCTGAGTTACACAATCTCAAATATTGTGTTTTAAAGCCAGGAATTTCAGTTTTTACAAGCTGTTAAGTTTTCTATCAAGTGGATAAAAGCACAAAGATTATCCCATGCCTAAATAATTTTGGCATTCTATGGATCTTTTCAAATTAAAATAGTCACGCATTAATGTTAATATATGTAAGTAGGTGTGAGCAAGACTGTAAAAGGCTCATGGTTTTTAACTTTTATTTTATATAAATAATGTGCAGTTTGTGAAGCATACAGAAGCGCAAACACAGTTGCTACCACATTTGGGACCAAATTTGTGTATTACCACTTAACTGTGGGAGTGGAAGTAATGAGTTTAGAAAAAAAAGATGTTCCTTAAGAGACCTACTTAATTACACCTTATTGCATAGTTAAGACATTAAGTCTACAACCACCTGAAACAGTTTTAAATTTCTGATCCCAAGGTATCTATCCCCTCCCAACCAACTCCTGCACTGAGCAATACTCTAGTTGCAGTGAAAATACTGTTACGGTGCATGCTAGAAACCTAAAGGAAGCATCAGAATGGAGAGAGGGAAATGGTGGTGTTCCCCGGGGGTCTGTTCTGGGACCAGTCCTATTCAACATATTCATAAATGATCTGGAAAAAGGGGTAAACAGTGAGGTGGCAAAATTTGCAGATGATACAAAATTACTACAGCTAGTTAAGACCCAGGCAGATGACTGTGAAAAGCTACAAAAGGATCTCTCAAAACTGGGTGACTGGACAACAAAATGGAAGATGAAATTTAATGCCGATAAATGCAAAGTAATGCACATTGGAAAGCATAATCCCAGCTATACATATAAAATGATTGGGTCTAAATTAGCTGTTACCATTCAAGAAAGATCTTGGAGTCATTGTGGATAGTTCTCTGAAAACATCCACTCTATGTGCAGTGGCAGTCAAAAAAGCAAACAGAATGCTGGGAATAATTAAGAAAGGGATAGCTAACAGGAGAGAAAATATCATGTTGCTGCTATATAAATCCATGATACACTCAGATCTTGAATACTGTGTGCAAATGTGGTCACCCCATCTCAAAAAAAGATATATTGAAATTGGAAAAGGTTCAGAAAAGGGCAACAGAAGTTTTTAGGGGTATGGAACAGCTTCTATATGAGGAGATATTAACTGGGACTTTTCAGCTTGGAAAAGAGACAGCTAAGGGGAAAGATGATTGACGTCTATAAAATCATGACTGATGTAGAGAAAAAGTAGTAAACAACACTTCCTTAACATAAGAACTAGGAGGTAACCAAATGAAATTAATAGGCAGCAGGTTTAAAAGAAATAAAAGGAAGTATTTCTTCACACAACGCACAGTCAACCTGTGGAACTCCTTGCCAGAGGATTTTGTTATATAACCCATAACAGGGTTCAAAAAAGAACTAAATAAATTCATGGAAGATAGGTACATCAATGAAAGGGAGATGGCTATTAGCCAGGATGGGCAGATATGGTGTCCCTAATCTCTGTTTGCCAGAAGCTGGGAAATGAGCATCAGGGGATGGATCACTTAATGATTACCTGTTCTGTTAATTCCCTCTGGGGCACCTGGCACTGGCCACTGTCGGAAGACAGGATACTGGGCTACATAGACCTTTGGTCTGACCCAGTAGGGCCATTCTTATGTTCTTAAGCATCAGACCACCTGAAGAGGGAGGGGAGTTGATCTAGTGTATTACTGTTTGGAAAAAAGTGTACTAACTGTTCATTTTGCATTTAGTGGAGTACACAAGAACTGTTGCCTCAGTACTGTTGCTTTAAGTAGTACACAATAGAAAACAAGTTTCATGGTCAGGTCCAATAGTGGCAACATGTTGTGTTGTCATTTTCTATCAAATGGCTAAGTGTACCAACTTGTAAGATACAAGATATGCATATTGAAATAAACTCACTTATTGCAGGTGACCACATATTCAAATACATGGCAGGTACTGTATTTGAATATTCAATTGTTCTTTTCTCGCCTCATTTTTAAAGTGATGGGCAAGGAAATTAAATGCAAACTATTTGGTTGACATTTTACATTAAGTCAGTAACACAATTGGCACCGCATGTTTTAAAGCAGATATCACAAATACAAAATTGTGCATATTTACAGTGCAAAAATTAAAAGCAACTGACTTCCCAAGTTCTGCTTGGTAAGCCACACAGCAAAGTTTCATTAAAAATTGAGTCTCTGTGACCAAGATTTTGATACATATATTCTTAAAGGTTACTTTGCCTATATACACTTCTGTGGTTATTGTCTTATTCTTTCAATACAGACAGGACTGTTCTGTATAAACTGCTCAAACATCTGCAGTTGCTTTTAACAAATTTTGTTTAATGTAAATACAGAATTTAGTTTTCAGCAATATGCACTTCTATGAACTCACAGGAACTACTGGTGCTACCTGTACAATTACAAGCCTAAAGTGGTTAAATTTTGAAGATCCATCTTTACTACACATCTCTATGCAGCCCTGCCCTCAGCTTCATGTTTTAAGAAGAAACAGTTGAAAGCCATGTATAATATACTGCTAAGCTATTTGTATGATGCAAGTTAATATTTAAGATATACTTTTTTTTTTTTTTTGCCTTTTCAGCCCAAAGAGTTGTGGAAGACAGAAGTAACAATATATTAGAACTTCTGATTTAACCTTAAATGCTAAATTTCATGTAGTAGGAGGAAAAAACTCTTCAACATTACAGTACAACCTTCATGACCCAAACAGCATCAGAAACATTAAATAAGCTCAGATAATGTGAGTTTTGGATAACAGAGGCTTTTGCTAAAGTTGACTGATAGGTTTTCATGACAGTCTAGCCACATAAATTATAATGGAACATCAATCAGGTTTTTCGGTGGGGTTCCTGGGGTGTGGAATTTGGTACGGCAAATAAATGGGACGGAAGATAATCATTGTAAGCTTTTCACGGCAGAGTGACACCATATTTTTGTAAAGCACCTGGCACTTTGGGGGCTATATAATTACAAACACACTATAATAAATACAGGCTAACCCAGCATGTCTCTGGTGCCACTAAAACAAACAGTCCACAGGTGCAGTTTTTAAAGTAAGTCCCCTGGTACTCAACTGGGGATGTCTAGTTACCCCACAGGTTAGTGTTGGTCTTTCTGGTAGGCAGAGCTGTCCCCGCACCCAGCCAACCCTGTTACAGGGACACCCCTTTGCTCACCTGCATAGAAGCGGATGAGGCAGCCGGTCTCGGAGTCCATGCCCTCCTCCTGCACCCTCCACAGGTCCCGGAAGCCCAGCTGGGAGAGGTAGTCGTTCTGGATCTGCAGGGGTTTCTCGTGTGCCTCCAGCCGGCGGCTGATCTCCCCGTGGAACTGCACGTACAAGGCCGGGGGCAGGGGAGACGAGGCGCCCGCCTCTCCTCCCAAGTGAGACACTTTGGAGCCGGCAGGGGCTGCCGCAGCCACCCCTGCCCCGGGGGGCTCTTCTCCCGCACGCCCTGTTCGCGGAAGGGGGTGCATCGAGAGGAAATCGCCCGGCCGGTGATGGCTCCTGCCCGGCCCCACACCTGCCCCCTCCCCCGCTGGCGCAGCAGAATCCACCTCCAGCTCCTCGGAGGACGACGAGCCGCCGCCGCCGCTGCTGTAGGGGTCCAGGCGATCGGAGACGCTCTCCGCGCTGGGGCTGAGGCTGAAGCTCTCGGTGTCGGAGCCCGCCAGCCCCAGCTCGCCCAGGAGGGAGGGGCAGGATAGCGGCGGCCCAGCCAGGTAGAGCTCGGCGGGCGGCGGCGCCCGGGGACTGAAGTCGGAGGACGAGGGACTCGGCCGGGGACCTGCCCAGCTACTCTCCCCGGCGCTGCCACTCAGTGCCAGGCGGCCGGGTCGGGCCGCCTCCCCGTTGTCCGCCGGCGCTTGCCGGGCCAACTCATGCCGGGTCCCCCGGCGGCTTCTCGGCCTCTCATCGTGCTCCGGCCGCTGCTGCCTTGCAGGCGGGGGGTCAGGCGGTGTCAGGCTGCCCAGGTCTGCTACAGCCGCGGCACCGGAGAGTGTCTCCCCCGGGAATGCTGCCGCCTCCTGCTGGGGCTGCGAGCTCGCCCTACCCAGCACCCGGACCACACCGGCGCCCCCCCTGTGGCCCAGCTGCAGCAGCCGGGCCGCCACCTCGGCCGCCGTGGTCTCCAGCGTGCAGAGCACCGGGCGAAGGTAGGACATGTGGCGCTCGTAGACATGGACGCAGCCCCGCTGCAGGTCCCGCCGCACCCAGTCCCGCTCCGGAGGCTGCAGCGGCTGCAGCTGCCGGGGCGGCTTCAGCAGCAGCGCTTTCCTGTCCAGGCTGCGGGTGCCAAGCGAGGCAGGGGCAGCCGGGGAAGAGGAGGAGGCGGCGGCGGCAGCAGAAAGATTCCTCTTCAGCCTCCCCCTCCTCAGCAGCAGGGAGTTGGCGCTGCTGCCCCGGCCGGGAGCAGCGTGAGTCCCGTTGGCCACCAGCGCAGCGTGGGGAGTGAAGCCTCCAGCGGCCCCTCGCCTCCTCCGCGGCCCCCCGGCTGCTTTGCCTTCTCGCTGCCCGGCCTCGGCGCCGCCCGGCTGCTCCACGCTCCTCTCGGTGCTCGGCGTACCCGGGGTCCTCTCGCCCGGGGAGCTGCCCTGCTGCCCCACGCTGCTGCTGCTGCTCCGCGCCGCCGCCGGGGCTTCTCTCGCTCGCTGCTGCTGCGCGGGCTCCATTGCCCGGGGGCTGGGGATGCCGCCTCCCCCCCGGGGCAGCGCCGCTCGGAGCCCGGAGGAGGAGGGGGGCGGGGAAACAGAACGGAGAGAGGCGCCGCGCTCCAGAGGCGGATTATGTAGCAATTGGGAACATTCCGTCGGTCGCTGTCTCCGCGCGTTCGGCTCAGCCGCGCTCCACAGCTGTCGCGAGCGCCATTAGGGAGAGAGAGAGGAGCCGCCTTCCCGCCTCCCCTCCCCGGAGCCTCATGAATATTAAGCAACCCCAACCTTCTATTTACAATAGCCGTCAGGGAGGAGCGAAGGGGGCGGGCTCATGAATACTCGTCCCAGGTTGACGCCATCCCTGGCGCGGTGGGGCGGGGCTCCGATGATAAATTCAAGGTGACGCCAGGGGGCGAGCGAGGCATGCTGGGAAATGGAGTCCGCGGCCGGCTCCCCCAGGGCACGCACCCACACACGAACTACAAGTCCCAGCAGCCCCCGCTTCCCCCCTTTTCTCTCCTGCCCTCTTGTCCCCACCGCGCGCCCGCCTGCCTGCACCTGCTCCTGTGACTGCCCCAGGGCGGGGGCTCTGTCAGAAATGCCTCACCTGCGGCTGCACAAACCGTGGTGGCTTTGCCTGCAGCCTCGTGTTAGACCCTGCTTTCCCGCCGTCCGGGCGGGTTCCCCCCGCAGCTGGCAGCCACCCGGCCCCAGGCACATTCCTCCCCCCCCCCGCGTTGCTCAACTCTCCAGTGTACTTAAGTCCAGTCTGAAGTCTTCCACAGCAGTATCCAGGGGCCCTGGTTAGGATCATGGGCATGGTCTTCCTTCCTTTTTAATAATTAAAACCGATTTACTATCGCTGGGAAACTTCTCTTAACACTTCTTCCAGTTCAATACAATAAATGTATTGAACACAGATTCATTTCTTCTCAGATACCACCAGATTTAAGAAACTGAATAAAGAAAAGACTAGCTAGAACTCCCAGGGGACATCACCATTAACTTTGAGGCAATGCCATTCACTACCACTCTTCACATTGCTTAATTAGTTTTGAAATCTATATTAGCATCTATACCCAATTATTACATTTTATATCAAGCTTTCTCAAAAATAAATCCAGCTGTTCCAAGGAACCTGTATGGCCCAAGGCCATGATAATGAAATCTATATGCAGCTCCTTTCACTAGTTTAAAACTGGGTTAAGGCAACCCTGTTTGAAAGTAATTACCAGCTGATAGCTTCTTGAGGGCCTATGTAAAACAATCTTACCAGTCTATTTACCATCGCCACATAATTTTTAAAATCTGAAATGGCAACCCTATTTGCTGTTTCAGTAAAGAGGCCAACAAATTAATAAGAAGAGTGAGCAACTGTCTCATCTATAGAGGATGATCTCTTCAGATTAGAACCAGGATGGAGAAACAGGCATACAATTGTGAAAAAACTTGTACAGCTGTTGCATGTGTTTGGTCCACAGAGAAGTGGTTGTTGGTTTAGCAACCATTTCAAGCACTGAAAACTGAATTAAAATATTTTGATTTAAACAATTGCTTAGTAGCAACAATGATGCTGCAAAACTGTCCAAAAAGATATGCCTCAAAATAAAATAATGTATTAAAATTGTAAATATCTGGTAAATACACTTAACTATGTGAAAGCATGAGTTTTAATATTGTAGGGGCACAATCCTACAATATTTATTTAGGCAAAACTGCTGCTGAAGTCAAGGGGGAGTTTTAGCCAAGTAATGTCCCCAGGATCAGGTTTGAACTGCTTGAGAGTTGTACCCCATTTAGTACATTTTGTAAAGTTGCAGTGAAATGTTTTGCCAAATATTTGTTAAAAAAGTTACAGACTGCACTAAACTAATTGCTTTTGGCAATTAACCAAGTATCAACAACATTATGGGAGACAGAAACAAATCTTCTCCACTAGTTAAGATAATATCTCTAGTGTCAATGAAACAACACTAACTATGAAACCTACTGCAAAACTTGTGATTTTTTTTAAACATATTTATAATGTAAAGAGAAACAACAAAGCAGGCTATGTCCATTTGTACATTATCATCTTTATCCTGAAAAAGTGTGCTGCTCACTTCACAGAAAACACTCAAGGTCTTCTCTAAAGAACTTATGATGTAAATATATCTTAATCTTTGTAAAATGTGTCTCTAATGGAGGCTCACAAGTTTATTTTCACTGGTAGACTGTTGTCCTTTAGAACAGAGTGATTTGTAAATTAATTGCTGTGTTCTGAATCTCCAGTAATCTTGTGTATATCCTTAGGTCTAATTGCAAGCAAAAGCATCTTTGGAATTCTTTCTAAGATAACCAGAATCACATCCAGAACATAAATTGAGAGCAGTTGAATGCTGCACTCAGCTATTAAAGGCTCAGATTTATGTCCAAAAAAAGTTGAAAGGGGCAATATGCAGCATAAATGCAGCTTTGAGTATATCACAGTCCAGATATTTAGACTCTCATCCTTCACTTCCTTCCACATTCTCTATTGTCACTTCTGTTGATTTTACACAATGTACTGTAATGCCACTGACTTAACTGGAGTTACTCCTGATCTGATTTAAACCAATTTAAGTGAGAGGAGATTCAGGCTTTAGTCTTACTATACACAAGACCTAAAATAGTATAAATAAATAAAATAAAGTTTATGACTCCAAATCAGAATACATTTCCTTAACCATCTGTTTTCTCCAAGATTTTAGGTCCAATTATACTTTGCAGGTGGTGATGGGTTCTGACTTTTTTGGGAGGGGAGAAGAACAAAAAGGTTGTTACCATAATTATTTAGTTATCAAAGGTGTTTTTCTTAAACAGTTTGAGCCCCCATGTGGTCCTTGCAAAGACACCACAGCCCCAGTACAGATGGCTCAATTTGAAGTGCAGCAGGGGTGGAATGGGGTATATGGGATACTTGTCTGGGGAGACTGGAGGAAGAGAGAGAAGGACATGGGAAGCTTGGCAAATGATCCTGGCTTGGGGCAAGCAAGAGGGAGAACAGCAAGTTCCAAAGAGACTGTTGTCGCTTAGTATTATATTAAGTCTGTTTTTAAAGGAAAGGAATTTTCCAGAAAATACTTTGCTGATGTGGAGTTAAGCTGGTAAATATTTATCTAAAGGGGGAAACAACAGTTTTCTCAAATAGAACAAATATTAGAAAACCTGGAAGTTCAGAGTTAAGATTACACTAAAATCCATAACATACAGAAAATCCAATATTAGAGAGTATGCATATGCATGGCTACAGTCATCCAAACAACCTCAGTTCAGATTCTCAGCTGGTGTGAAATGGCATAGCACCATTAGCATCTGTGGAGCTATTCTAATTGACACTAACTGTGAATCCAGCTCATAACTCTGCCCACAGAACTACTCAAATCCATAAAACAACTCTGTTAACTGAGTAGTGATTTAATAAGCAAGTTAAGGTTGTTTGGGTTACCACTGCATTGTAAAATTCACTCAGGTGCAAAAGACTAAAACAAGTCCCCTAGCATTATGTGATCCCTGAGTTGGGGCACAATGGTAAAGAAGTAGTCATGGATGTGGGCATTCACATTTTTTTAATTTTGACAAGGAAGTCTCTGTTCTGACCCTGCCTCCCCACACTTCACTTGTATGAAGCCTGATTACTTAGGGTTGATGTGGGGAATTGCTTTTTTTGCCATATTTTCTAATTTTTTAAAATGTAATTTAACTTTGAACATTCAGACTCGTGTTTGTATCTTCAGTGAAAACCACACTGTTCCCTTTAGGATTTACCGTATATACTCGTTCATTAGCCCATTTGTTTATAAGCCGATCCCCCAAGCTGGTTAGGTAAAAACAGCAAAAACTGTATGACCCTTTCATAAGCCGACCCTATATTTCAGGGGTTGGCAAACTTTGGCTCCTGGCACGTTAGGGTAAGCCGCTAACGGGCCTGGACATTTTGTTTACCTGGAGCGTTCACTGGCACGGAGCCCCTCAGCTCCCAGTGGCCGTGGTTTGCCATTCCCAGCCAATGGGAGCTGAGGGGCTGTATGCCTCCAGACGCTCCAGGTAAACAAAATGACAATGTATTAGATATTCAATTAAATGATTCCATAGAGTTTAAAATCAAATTTTGGTGTAGACCCGTTTGTAAGCCAACCCCCGCTCTTTGATGCGTCACTTTTTTACCAAAAATATTCGGCATGTGAACAAGTATATACGGTATTTCCCAGTAATTGACAGATATTTACAACCTTAATTCTTCTCTTACCATTTTTTTTTATTGGAATTGGAAATGTTGATAGGGATTAACTGCTGCTATACTGCAATACTCTCAAGATTAATCTTTGTAGCTCAGGGCAGGTGGATGAAGTATTCATATTTTCTTTGCTTTTCTATATTTATTAATAATTATTATTAAAAAATAAAAAGGAATGGTGGGAAAGAGGATGATTCACAATCTAGAGACTTCCCATCAGAATCTGGCAATTTTGATGAAGAATTTTCTGAACTTGAAACACTTTAAAAAAAAAAACCTAAATAATTTAAGTTTATCATTATGAAATAATTCTTACTAAAAACTACATTAAACAGAGGGGATATAGAATACCTTTCCACAGAAAAACTGGTGGGAAGAGAACAGTAGGCCTATGAAACTGTGAGATGAATCTGCTAGAGCGGGGGTGGGCAAACTATGGCCCGGCAGCCGCATCCGGCCCTTCAGACATTTTAATCTGGCCCTGGAGCTCCTGCTGGGGAGTGGGGTTGGGGTTTGCTCCATGTGGCTCCCAGAACCAGCGGCATGTTCCATCTCCAGTTCCTACGCGTAGGGGCAGCCGGCCCCCGCCCCAAGTGCCGCTCCCGCAGCTCCCATTGGCTAGCAAATGGGGCCAATGGGAGCTGCAGGGGCAGCGCCTGTGGATGGGACAGTATGCAAAGCCACCTAGCCGTACCTCCACGTAGAAGCCAGGGGGGGAATGACACATGCCGCTGCTTCCGGGAGCTGCTTGAGGTAAGTGCTGCCCGGAGCCTGCACCGCAATCCCCTCCCACACCCCAACCCCTTGCCCCAGCTCTGATCCCCCTCCCACCCTCCAAACCTCTCGGTCCCACCTTCCTGCAGCCCAAAGCCCGCACCCCCAGCCAGAGCCTCACTCCCCTCACCCGCATGCCAACCCGCTGCCCCATCCCGGAGCTCCCTCCCATACCCTGAACTCCTCATTTCTGGCCCCACCCCAAAGCCTGCACCCCCATCCAGAGCTCTCACCCCCTCCCTCACATAGCCTCCAATTTCGTGAGCATTCATGGCCCACCATAAAATTTCCATACCCAGATGTGGCCCTCAGGCCAAAAAGTTTGCCCACCCCTGTGCTAGAGTTTCTTTCACATGCAACTCTCAAGAGGGAGAGAGGATTAGAGGCAACAACGGGGACATAAGATTGTTTGGAAGCCCTGGCTGGGACCAGTAGCTTCATGAGAGGACATGTCTACACTAGGGTGCTACAGCTGCACAGCTATGGGGCTGCAGCTGTTCCGCTGTAGTGTAGCTCAGGGGTCGGCAACCTCTGGCACGTGGCTCGCCAGGGTAAGCACCCTGGCGGGCCGGACCAGTTTGTTTACCTGCCGCCTCCGCAAGTTCGGCCGATCGCAGCGCTCACTGGCCGCGGTTCACCGCTCCGGGCCAATGGGGACTGTGGGAAACGGCGCGGACCGATGGATGTGCTGGCCATGGCTTCCTGCCGCCCCCATTGGCCTGGAGAGGTGAACTGCAGCCAGTGGGAGCCGTGATCAGCCAAACCTGCAGAGGCAGCAGGTAAACAAACTGGTCCGGCCCACCAGGGTGCTTACCCTGGCGAGCCACGTGCCAGAGGTTGCCGACCCCTGGTGTAGATGCTTCCTACAGTGACAGAAGGGTTTTCAACTGCACCATAGTTAATCCAGAAAATTCTTCTCTGAGCTGTGGTACCTAGGTCAGTGAAAGAATTTGTCCACTGACCTAGCCATGTCAATGCCAGGGGTTACATCAGCATAACTACAGTACTCAGGGGTGTGAATCATTCACACCCCCGAACACCATAGGCATGTCGGCCTAACTTTTAAGTGTAGACCAGGCCCAATATACTCCCTGCACTTCCCTACTGTCCTACCTCTGCTGTGGCGGCATGGCTATATAAGGCTTGCTGCCATCAGCTGCATTCTCCTGTAGCTACACAGTAGTACCTCGGGAGGGGACCCAGCCATATCAGTTTTGCTTAGAGTAGTATTAACTCCCATTCATCTATCTATGAAGTTTGCAGCACAGCAGCTACTCTCTGATTCCCACAAATCTGTATGGAGCCCTGAGACTATAGTACACCTATAGGAGGTGCTTCTACCATACAGGGGGCATAGTAAGGGTACCAGTTGGTTTCTAGGGGTTTAGCTCCTCTTTGACTGCAGAAATAGATTGGAGAATGTGGCCCACAGTCAACCCACTTCAGTGCCACTTTGTTGTGTTGACTCTATTAAACCTACAGCACTTGCAATTGTACAGTTCTTAGTTTTAGCTAAAATTAATGTCTTGATGTGCAATTCAATCCTGTCTTTTTATCCATTGGAACAGAATAGTATATATTATGTAGTCCTTGTTAACTAATTAGTTTGATAATTTACTACATTCAAAAAAGAAGTTTATTGTTATATGGCATATGCAATTATTACTTTATTTTTAAATACTAAACTTAAAAATGGTATAATACTGTGCCCTCACTGAGCAAGAGTTGCTCATTCTCCAGTCCTTGAATAAATAAAACTTTACTGTCGAGTCAGTGCTGGATCAAAAGCAGGTGAACACTGGCAGATACTAGTGGAAAGATCATATTAATAGTTTCCCTGCTGTAAGTAGGTTTTAATACTGCTGCTAATGAGGATCTATATTTAAGAATGGGAGGGATATAAAGGGTTGGGGAAAAAATTGAAGTGATCCCAGTGAAGGGTGGGGGGGAAGTAAAATATGGGAGCTAAGAAATAGCATCTAGTTCAGAAAGGAGGAATTAATATTCATCAGCTCTGTACTAAGGTATCTGGAGCCTTGTTCAGCTCTGTTTTTTAATAGCCTATTTTTGCTAGAGAAAGAGAATTTCCCTAAAGAGAAAGAGGCAAGAGGCTTGCTTAAGTGTTAACATGTTGCAGCAGAAGACAAGGCATTTCCAACGGTAAAAAATAATCCAAGAAGTAGGGGAAAGATGAGAAGAGAGGCCATATAAAATAAAGCAATTTAATGTTTTTTTTGTAAATGCATTTCAGTATTTTCATTTGAAAGGTGTTATCAATAGTCTAAGGCCCCAATTCAGGAAAGTACTTGAGGTGCATAAGTCCATCATTATTCAGGAAAGCACGTAAGAACATATGTAATTTTAAATATTTGCTTAAAGTTGAGCATCAGTTTAAGAACCATGCCTCAACAGGGATGCTTTCTTGAATTGGGGTCTAAAAGAATTAGGCCATATATTATATAATACTCTATACTTGCATTTGTATCCTTAGGGTGCGGGGGAGATTCTGAAATTTTGTTTAGTATTTATTTTCTGTTTCTAACATCTACAAACATTTCTGGCAATGGCTTGCCCACCTTTTCAAATCCACAGCCTCTTCCAGGCTGAAAAACCCAGTTAGCTTACAAAAGTATTTAAGAGTTTTCATCTGTAGATCTCAAAGCATTTTACCAAAGGATGGATAAGCATAATTATTTCCATTTTACAAATGGGGAAGATGGAGAAACATGGGTTAAGTGACTTTCCCATGATCACACAGTGAGTCAGTTTCAAAGCTGGGAGTAGATTCCAGGCCCTCTGTTTATCACTTGTGAAATCTAGATAGGAGAAAGTGAATATATGGCTCTTGCCTCTGTTCTTTGAATAGGAACCAGTGCCCAGATCCTCAAAGGTTTTTAGACTCCTTGATTTCAATGGAAGTTAGGAGCCTAAATACATTTAAGGATCCAGGCCCATGTCACTAACTTCATTCTGACTTGGCAGGCTGGATAGGGCTCCATTGAGAGGCTCATCATTGTCATTTCTGATTATTGGGGTCTCTGTTAAGTAATGCAAGGCTCCCGCTAACCCAAGAGTGGAGGATGCTGCTTCTACAATGTCCCACAGTTCCCACCAGTCACAGGAACTGAGGGACCAGTTTGAGGCTAAGACCAGTATTTGAAGTTGGTCCTCGTTATAGCTAGATCTTATAGTTTTCAATGAGACAAGGATTTCCTAAATAATCAGCATTGTCAATTGTATTTTTCCAGACTGTGCTAGACTGTTAATATGTAATTATTTGTAATATTGTGTTAGCATTGTAATGAAGTAGTTCAGAAGTGTGGCTGCATTAGCAAATTTAAGAAGGCCCCAACTTATTCTGATTATATCTATCACTCCCAAAACAAAGATGTTGATCCTTTATCAGCGCTAGGAACAGCGTCACATCACATGTATAGGGAGAGATTTAAAGAGCTACAAATAAAACATCAGGTGTCTTTTAAATTTTTTCATTGTGTTGTTTGAGACAGCAGCTGACGGTGAATTGTGATGCTATTAAAAACAGCACCTGCAGAAACAAATTCAGAAAGAAAAAAAACACTTATGAACTACAGGAGTATGTTAGATGATATATCAAATATTCTAAATTATTACAGTAAGTATTGTCTTAAAATGAAAGCAACATTTATTAAATATTTTGTTTTTAATTTGTGCTGGATTAATCTCAAACCCAGACTTCAGAGCTGAAAGATTAATTGGTAGAAAGTTTTCACTAATCCTCTTACCCAGCCGTCCACTCTCCTGTCTTAAAATACAGATTTGTTTGTTTATTTATTTAAAGGGGAAAAAAGTTTTGTTCCCCATTGCATGTTAAAAAACTAAAAGGTTCTTCTTCAAAAGCTTATAACACCCTTTTTTCTACCTCAAGTATTTTCTCCTTAGGTTGGTATTTGCTTGTTCAAACTTTTGTTGTGTTCCAGAACTACAATTCCCTGAAGTACAAGTTCATCATTAATAAATCTGAACAGGATTAATGTGGATTCAGAAAGCTATAACCTCACACAATGACTCAAACACAGTTGTTTTCAATATCAGCGATAAACCTGAACAGCGACCATTAGCAAGTTTGGAATGACCCACAGTATTCGGCAGTTTTTCACTATAGCATCACAAGCTTCCATTAAGCAAATTCCTTAAATCATTCATGTCACAATCTCTAGTGCTAAGAATTGATCATGTTAATAACTGAGACTTCTTTCCAATTTAGAAATTCCCATATTTTAAATCTGAATAGAGTAAATTATGATGTGAGAGTAGGCACAATTGAAGAAAAAAATTCTAAATGTTTATTTATTGTTTTCGTTTGTACAAGGTGCCTATTACCCACCTCCAGCTGCTTCTACAATAATTAACTAAAAGCATGGACAAAATGCATCAGTTAGTTCATTTTCAAAAGTTATTTTTATTTAGCTGCTTAAGCACATAAAATATACACCTTATTAAAAGGTACTTAAATATAAAACAATATTCATACTTCACCTTTATCAGATTTGTCCTCGTCCTCGAACACAAGTTGACGCCACACCATGCTATTTTGTTGTGAGCACGTTCTTTCCATTTCTGGCCAAAGAGTTTTGTTCTGGGATTGGCCCAGCACGTTTTCAGTCTGCCCGGCGATCACTTGTCATCTTTGGGGATCCAATCCTGATATGTGTTATCCACCTATTGTCTTGCCTGCAGACTACACGACCCGCCCATCTTCGCCCATCACCTGCACTACATTGGTCACCTCTGTACACCTTCTGATCTCCTCATTCGGTATGTGATCACGGAGCGATATCTTACACATTCACCTTTCCATTGCTCTCTGGGTGACCGCTAATTTTTCTTCCTCCGTTTTCATCATTGACCAGCTTTCTGTTCCGTATATCATTGCTGGCAGAACAGTGGAGTTAAACAGTTCTTTCCTCTTCTTCATTGGCAGTTCGTTATCCGTTAGAGACGTCTTTATTTTGTTGAAATTTGCCCACCCCATCTTTCTCCTCCTACAGCATTCCCCTTCGAATGAGCTCTCTCTGCTCAGCTGCTGACCCACGTAAATATATTTGTCCACCTCCTCGATTTCTTTCTCATTTACAGTGATGATTCCTTCTGCACAATGTTCATTCCGCATCCACTTCGTCTTCAATCTGTTCACTTCCAACCCAATGTCATGCGAAAGTGTTTGCAGTTGCTCCAATTTGTTCTCCAGTTCTGCTGTGTCCTTTGCTAGTATTACACAGTCGTCAGCGAAGAGAAGATGCATTAACTGTTCTCTGTCAATTCTGATTCTTTCTGATTCATACTTAGGTGAATTAAATAAAAATCAAAGTAAAAAAAAACTAACTATCAATATACCAGTTAATGACAATAAAACAATTAACATCCCCCATACATACAGCTCCCCAGAAACCTCTCAAACCCTCAGTAAATAGATAAGGCAACACATTCTAGCTTTATTGAACCAAGAGAGGCTGGAGGAGTAAAATCCCAAATCAGGGTCCTCCCCTAGGAATCTTCTGCCTCAGCCCCCTGACAGTCAAACCTGGGGGCTGTTAGTTTGCATGTCCCAGTTCTGAACTTCTGCAGTATCACACGAGAGCGGCAGAGGGAAATTCTGGCTCTACTAAAGTCAGTGACAGAACTTCCATTGACTTCAGTGTGATCAGTATTTCACTCGCAGTCTCCAAGAACACAGAATAAAAACCATGAAGAGCTTTACAGAGCAAATCAGCAACTTGAGTTGCTCTCAGAAATAGATTAGAAGTCAGTGCAGTCTCTAGAGCACAAGTATAATGAGGGATTGCAAAGTACATGGGCAACTGCTGTCTGCACTAGCTGGAGTTTTCAAGTGCCTTCAGGTGTAGTCACGTTTGCCCACACTTTGATAAATTTGAAGAATATCAATATTCAGAAAGAAAAAAATACTATACCTTTCTATTCAGAAAAGTAAGAATTGCCACGCTGGATCAGACCATTGGTCCTTCTAGTTCAGTGTCCTGTCACCAACAGTGACATTTGCTTCAGGGGAAGGTGCAAAAAACCCTGCAATTGTGGAATGAGCTGCCCACAAAATACTTCTTCCAAAACACCTGTAGTTGGAGGTTGGCTTGTCCCCTGAAGCATGAGGGTGTCTGTCCCTTTAAAAACTCTTGGTTTTTTTTTTAATAATATTTATTATTGTAACTCTGGATATGTTTGTTATCCAGCTCTTTTCTGTATTCTGCTAAGATCTTGGCCTCAATGATATTGTGTAGCAACAAGTTCTGGCACATCATTCTGTGAACGAGTATTTCCTTTTATCAATTTTGAATTTGTTCCCTTTCAATTTATTGAACATATTGAGTTATGAGAGGGAGAATAATAGAGGATGAGAGAGGTGTGCTGGATGGAGTCAAGGATGGCTGCCCATAACATCAAACCAATAGAAACCACAACAGTTAAGGAAGACTAGTAGTAAAGCAACAAGGTTATATTAATATTTTGGGTTACAACTTCACTAAAATAGAGTATTTTATAAAAATTAAGATGACTAAAAATAAGGGGAAAATACAGGAAACTTTGGCATTATAATTATAATTGAAATGTGAATTGAATACATTTTAAATGGTTTTTAGTGGGATTAATGCAAATATATTTTAAAATATTGAATAGCTAAGAATAACATATTTTTCTTATGTAACTCAATGATTAAGTGGCAGGCTTGAGAATTGAGAATTTGCATTATCTACATGCACTCTGAAATGTGTATATATTTACTGTGCAGGAAAGTAAGATTGATCTTTCATTCTCAAGCACATTTATCATGTCTGTGCAAATGAATGTAGGGCATACCCAGGGAAAATCAATATTTATGCAGCCTACTTTAGAAAAAGTGAGAGAGAGTTGCTTCAGAACAGCAGGGGATCTTGTCATTAATGTTTTCCTGTGATTTCTTTCCTTCCTTTGAATGCTGTTCATTTACATAATATTCTGTATTTACTACAGATTAAAGAGAATCATACTGAAATGGGGCCATCTCAGCCGTCCAGAACAATGGGATGCTCTACTGACCAACAACCAGTGGCAATTTCTCAGTAACAATAATACAATACTTACATCCAACAGTAGCCAATCATGAAGCCCACTGAAGTCAAAGAAAGTCTCCTGTTCAGTTCAGTGGGCTTTGAATCAGGCCCATAATGGCAGATTCACTTGATGACTGTATGGTTATTTCTAATTACAATATACATTCTGATTCACTACAGCTTCTACACAGATCAATATACCTGAACAAACTTAGTTACCTGAACTTTTCATTCCCTTACCACCCACCAACCCATCTATCTTTGGTCCTTTCAGTCTGCATCCCTAGTCCCAGTTGCTATTTATGAAAGATTAATCATTGTAATCCTCACACCCAATAATTAATTTGTAAATAAAATAAATAATTACATTGTATTTGTATATTTTATAGCTCTCTCTCACACACACACAGTCTTCTTTTTCCCCTCTCACAATTAACTCCTTTCTCACACGTGATGAGGATGAGTAGAGGGAAAAGTAAAAACATAAATAATAAAACAAAGAGGTGGCCAGGAAGAACATATAATAAAGCCTGCCTTCCTCCAACATGCTACTCATTTAAGTTAATTAGGTGTTAAAAAAACCCACAAAGAAAACAGTTTTGAACTGTCCCATTAAAAATCCCTTCCCTTCTCACTCAAACAGCTTTCACTCTCATAATTCTTGTCATTAATACACTGGTTCTCCAGTCATCATACAGTTTTCAGGGATAGACTGGGTCATGAGCCTAATGTTTTGTTCTTCTCCTTTTCAAGTCACCTTTAAGATTTGCAAAGTGCTTTGAGATCCACAGATGGAAGGTACTATATAGGAACACAAAGTTGACTCCTGCAACTTGAGGATACACTCTATTGACAAAGCAATAACCTTATTGTAATATAAATAAATGCTGACCCCTTAATCGTATGCAAATCAGAGTGCAGGGAACCACATAACTGAGAAGAAACTATATCAGTAACTTTACAGCATTCTTGAACTCTGAATGGCTGTAGTGGGATGAACTGGCCTCCCTCGGATGCTGACAGGGAGGAACCACTCCCCGCCCCCAGTGGGAAGAGCAAGGCTGGGCCTCCAGCTCAGGTGAGGGAGAGCCAGGGAAGGAGTTGGATGCCTCTGCCTTGCTACTGGCCCCTGAATCAGGGACCAAGCTGTAGCAACCTGTCTCTGGAGGAATGCCCTGAGGAGCAGCTGGAACTGCCAGCTGCCAAGTACTTTGAGGAGTCTGAGGGCCCGTGAGCGATGAAGCCCTACAAACAGGTAGGGGTAAGAAGTAGCTCAGGGACACCAGACATTAGTCCAGTTGTGTTGCTGAAACCACATTCAGCAGGTTTTGGCAGGATTCCCACTTACCCAGTGGCAGGATTCCCCGCACTGTTAGGACCCTGGGCTGGAACCGGGTGAAGTAAGGTGGGACTGAGTAAGGTGGGACCCTACCCCCTGCTGCCAACCCCACCCCTGGGGTGGCAGCCTCCTCACCTTAGGCCAGATGACCTGCATTTGTCTGCTGTCTGCTCCAGCTAGGGGGCTGGTTACAGACTGATTTGCTCTGCCCTACATGGAGGGCTTGAGCCTGACCGTGGTGGTTGTCTGCCCCAGCCGGGAGCTGGGCTAAAGACTACCAGTTGCCATGCCCCACCTCAAGGGGTCAGGACTCTAGACTCTTGACTGATTTACCACACTAATCCACTTTTGATCGGCTCTCACCTGCTAGGTGGCGTCATGAGGTGGAGTGGCTTCTGATGCTGCCAGGGAGGAAACACTCAAAGCCACTAAATTGGCTAAATCAATTTAATTTCAATATAATAAAATACACTTCACAGGTACAAAGTAAATTCCCTGCACACATTATTGTTCACAATAAGACAAGAAGCCTCCATCAAGAATCAAACATTTTAAAATTGTAAAGTCTGGGTTATTAAAGATTCTTGATTTCCATGGCTATAACAGTGAAATGTAGTGTTAGCAAATACAATATATCAAATGCCACTGTTGTAAATAATTTCAGTTTTCTAAGGAACTAACTAGGAAATAATACCCTTGTCACTTCTATATTGACCAAATGTCTCAGTTACATAGTAACTAGAGTGTTGTCCCCATTGGCATGATTATAAAATTCCTCTCATTAGCTCTTGAAAATGTTAGGGCCCAAAGTGTAATTACAGTACATAGTTCACACCAGTAATAGAATATAAATGATTGTGTAATCTACACCATGCATACAGTTATATCATTTAAAGGGGCAGTATCAACATTGACAAGATATTTTCAATTTTACTTTTGTTACTAATAACACCTAAGAAAGCAAAAACTCAAAGATTTTTGTAAATCAAATTCATATTCAGGCTTCTTCTCACACATTCATGGGGAAGCAGCCAGAGTGAGGCCCAGTATTGCCAACTTTTGCAATTTTATCATGAGTCCCACAATATTTGATGCTTTTTTTGAAGTTCCAGCTCCTGAGGTCCTGTGATTACGTGAGACCCTTAGCACTCATCTAAAAGGAAAGGATGTTTCTTGCCCTCAGGCTGCTAAGAAAAGCTTGAAAATGCAATCAACGCGCATCCTAAAGGCAAAAAACAAAAGGCAAATAAGGGAGAACCTAACTTTAGGGTTATATAGTCCCATGATTAAGCTTATCTCATGTTTCTTTAGGGCCTTACTTATGATTTTTTGGAACATTTGGAATTAGCAATACTGGAGGCTCAACCTTTTCACCAAGTTGGAGTTCACCTGTAGATCCTACATGATCTGAGACCCAAAGGGGTTATTCTAGAGTAGGATGCATCATGGGGTATGGTGTTTGTCTGCTAATGCACTGTAACAGACTTTTACTTTGTGCACTGATGAGCTTTCCTCAAACACAAGGAGTAGACATATACTTTTGGTCTAAATAGCTTTATTTTAGATTAAGAAAAAAACAATTAAGAATAAAAGGGAAGACTCCACAAGAGAGTATGGTGTGCATGTGTGTGTCTGTAGAAGTTGCAGCCATTTTGACAACAAAATGGCTGCTTCATAGAAATTTCAAGGTGCAGTACACAAAATAGGCATCATAGTTACATGCACAACAATGCGTTTGGTATCTATGCTCCATAAAGATATATATTTCGCTCTTCAGCACTGTTACA
Organism: Mauremys reevesii; assembly: GCF_016161935.1. NCBI lineage: Eukaryota > Metazoa > Chordata > Testudines > Geoemydidae > Mauremys > Mauremys reevesii. The sequence continues at coordinate 167,541,345 of NC_052624.1, read as the reverse complement.
TCATAGGAATAGAGAACTGTGAAATCTTTAGATGGTGCAACAATTAAAATGCGTTATTTAGTCAATTCTTATTAATTGTAATTTAATATTTATATTGCAGTAGTGTCCAGAGACCATAACAAAAGGCAAGGATTCCTTGTGCTGGGTGCTGTACCAATACATAGGAAGAATGATCCTTACCATAAAGAGTTTACTATATAAGAACTTATTAGCCCTAAAATGGTGCAGCTAACAGGCCTGTATAGTGGGGTATAGCAGCAAGAGTTTTAGAAGAGACATTTGTATCTGAAAGGGTTCATTGACAATGGGGAACATTAGTCCATGGTTACTATCAGAAAGAAGGAAATGGGAAGTTGGTGCAGACAGTGCTGGGTTTATAATGGCACCAGTGGCTCCATGGAGCTGGGCCCATGCTCAGAAGGGGCCCCGGCCTGCTCCGCTTACACTGCGCCCCGAGACCCTGCTGGCTCCCCCGCCCACCACTTGCTCCTCTCGACCTGCCCGCTGACCAACCAAGGGTTCCTCTTCGCCTCCTGGCCCCACCCCTCTGCTCATCTCTGGCCTCTGGCTGGACCCCAGTGCACCTCCGGCTCCGGGCAGTCTCTGCTTCCCACCACCTGTGGGGGCCTGCCTGTCTCCCCAGAGCTGAGCCACCTGGGACTGGTGCAGAAGCCTGGCCAGTCTCAGCTGGGAGGGGGGGGGGGGCGCTTGGCTGGGCCCCTCCAGGCAACTGTGTCTTGAGGAATCCTGGCCGGGGCAGGCCCTGGCCTGGCTGATCACGCCACTCCTGAGGGGCTGGAGTAATTCCTGACCAGGGACCAGCCCTGGCTACTCTGCCGGCTCAGCCTGTCAGACACAGTCGCCTCCCAGCAGGGCCGGTGAGTGTGGCCAGGAGGCAGGGCGTGGGGGAGGGGATCTCCAGGGGGTCAGGGTGGGTGGTTGGGCTGAGGGGGCGGGGAGGATCTGTGTGTTGTGGCACTAGGGAGTGGGGGTTCTATGTGGGGTGCTGGGCAGTTGTGGTGTGTCTGTGGGCAGGGGGGCAGTGGGCAGGGGTGGTTTTGTGCAGGGTGCTATGCATTTGTGGGGGAGCACTGGGCATAGTGAGTCCGGGGGGGCTCTGGCCATAGGCAGTTGGGGAGTTGTTGGGTGGGGTTGTGGGGGGTGTGGCGTGGCATAGGCCTGCCCCCGAGGGGAAGGGACATGCTGGCAGCACAAGGCCAGGTGGGCCACTGTGCGTCAGGCAACTGCCAGTTTGTAAATAGTGCCCTCGCACTGGGCTGGGTGGAGCGGGGCCACCCCTGCCATGCCATGCCCTGCCCCATTGACTCTGGCTAGCCCCTCGGTCTGGGGATTGACCTCCCTGCGCCATGCTTCACTGCCTCCATGGGGGCCCACAAATATGTTTGGCGCCTGGCCCACAAAAGGTTAATCCAGCCCTGAGTGCAGATTACGAAAATGGGAACTTCCTGAGAAACTGCCTACTCCCTCAACTGTTATCAATGTCACTACTATGGCTGCATTATTTACAGCTCTGGCACTTGCAACTTCCATAGTCATGTCAGAAAAGTCAGAAAGAGCTTGAAATCTTGAGGTATCTTGGATTCCACACCATTATAGAGATATGCAAAGTGATTTTTGTACCTGAATTCCTTTGAGGAGGACTTGGTGAGAAGCTTGATAACAGCAAAGGTACAGTTTATTCCCTTCACTGGCTCACAGAGCTCACATTCTTCCTTTCCTTCTCCTTTTTTTCCTGCCTCCTCCACTGGTGCATCCTGGGAATTGTAGTTTCTGGACTTAAAGCTACAGGAATCATCTAGGAACAAACTTATTACAAACACTGGGGTAGCTATATGCACCTGGCTAGCTAAAACACACACTTCCCCTTGAGAATAACAATTATAAAACTTTAAACAGTCACCTCCCAGTCTGTCACTTGAGTCCAGTAACAAAATCTTGCAATTTTTTTAGACAGTCTCCTTTGTCTGACACTTTTCCTAATACCTGATGAGTCAGGAACAAGAGTAGGTGGTGGAGCAATTCCTACAGCTATAGATGGTCTATCATTAATATCAGTGTCACCAATGTTCTCTGGTCCCAGGTGAAAGTCAGCATTCTCTTCTTCAGCTGCTGGCTGATGAGTTGCAGACAATCTTGAACTGTTCCATTTCTTTCCATCTATTAATACATCTCCTAAGATTGCTGTTATTTGCAAAGGACATGAATATCTTGAATGTCCTTTTTTGACTCTATATGGCAGTGTCACACAAACAAAATCTCCAATTTGAAACTTATTCAGGTTCAGTACTTTTCTTAAGATCTACCTCCTGTCTGTTCTTAACACGTTCATAAATAGTTTCATTGTGTAACTCCTCCCTTTGTTCGCTGGCCCAGTATGAGGTTGTTCAAGACACAGGCGCTGACTTTCCTGTGCTGGGGGGTGCTCGACCCCCAGATCAGCCAGGCCCCACACCCACTGCACCCCTTCCCTCAAGGCCACACTCCCGCCCATGTCTTCCCACCCCCCTCCATCCCCTCTCCCCAAGCATGCCGTGTCCTCACTCCTCCACTCCCCCTCCCCAGCCTCCTGCATGCCATGAAACAGCTGATTGCGGTGGGTGGGAGGGGGAAGCGCTGATTGGAGGGGCCCACCGGCAGGCAGGAGGCACTGGGGGCAAGAGGGAGGTGCTGAAAGGAGGGCTGCTGAGCACCCACCATTTTCCCCCCATCGAGCACCCACGGAGTCGGCACCTTAGGTTCAAGATAAGGTAAGTCTGTCTTGTGGCTTTTTACACGACTTTAGGAAACTGGGCCTGAGGCCCCTCTATGTGCTCTGCATTGTGTGTCAGTGCATATTCACCTCAGACCAGACAAACCACCAGGAACACAGATTTATTCTGTAAGGGGAAACAGAACAGCATTACAGTCCAGCTGCCTCCTCTCTTCTTGCCTTGTGCTCCCAGTTTCAGTCAGTGCTGAAACTTCCTGCTGGGAGGGCAGAGGTACCTCCTGGAAAGGAGCAGGAAGTTCTCCCAATATGCCATAGAAACTCCCTTTTGGGCCACATGCATTTTCCTTTGGGTGTTTTGGCCTTTGTACTCAAGGGTATCTAAAATGGCCACTAATGGGGATGGGAGATCCACTATAGAATATCAAGGTTGGAATGGACCTCAGGAGATCATCTAGTCCACTCCCCTGCTCAAAGCAGGATCAATCCCCAGACAGATTTTTGCCCCAGATCCCTAAATGGCCTCCTCAAGGATTGAACTCACAACCCTGGGTTTAGCAGGCCAATGCTCAAACCACTGAGCTATCCCTCCCCCTCCAGGGTATATGTCTGGAGGATGCAATTCACTTTGGGAGCTGGCATATAGAACTGCATAGAGTTGGTTGAGAGTTATAGTGTAGGTGAAGCAGAACCCACTGATATGCTTATCTCATGGCAGTTGTCTTGCTCTTGGCCATGTGCCGTGGTGTGGTGATCTCCTGTCACATTCACTTTGCCATCATCCTTATCTGTGAGAACTCCAGACACAACAATGACGGCAGACTTCCAGACTTTAGCAAAATGTTATTTTTTCTTCCACTTCTTGTTTACTGATTTCTTGGCACTCACCCTTGAAAGTCTACCTTGTGACCAAGGTCACTGCATCTGTAGCATTGGTAGCAATGTGGTGTGTGGAAGGATAAAGGCACCGTGGATGTAGACTTAGGAGTTTTGCAGGTAGCAGACTTTTATTGGACTGCACTAACCTCTGCAGGCTGGAAGACATCTGGTCTTGTGGAAAGTGACTTAGCACAGTAGATGGCGCTTTCCACTCATTGAGCAGTTTCTGCAGTTTTCTTTTAGGTAAGGACTTTTATCATGAGCTGTCGTTCGCACATCTTGGAACTGGTCGTCTTCATGACAATTTGATCCCTGATCATTTCATCTGAGAAAATGGCAAATTCACAGGTTGCACTCAACTCATGTAATGCAGCTATGTAATGGTTGACGGGCTCGTGAGACATCTGTACATGGAAACAGAACCTGAAGCATTCGGCAATAACACTTAGTAGAGGATTAAAATGAGCATCTTGTGGAAAGTTGGTAACAGGAGATGCTTGAAGATTCATTGCCCTTCAGGACCAAGGCAATAAAGCAGTAAGATTTTCAGCTTTTCTGGAGTGTAAGCAGAAGTTTCTATAGCAAGCATATAGTTGCTGAAGTGAGACTTCCATTGTTCCCAGGGGAGTGGATGATCTCATGGGGTAAGTATGAAGAATGGTGGAGGCAGAAGTTGTGTCATGGTGGTAAGTGTGGAAGCAAGCTGGGGTACTCGGGACTGCAGAGGTACCTAGTGCTTCTATTTCCCAGCTGCTATGACAAAAGAGGCACTGCCCCTTTAAATTTCTCTTCTCAGCAAGCTACAGTTGCAGAGAACAGCAGGCTTTAGGCCTGTGGAGTTTCCCTGGGAGCAGCAACAGTAGATCACAGCAGCAGGAATCATGAGGCGCTTGGCTAAATTAGAGTTCTATGTCTCTGATTGTCTTATGCTCATTGCCAGTTTGTTTTGTACCTGAACCCCTTTGAGGAAACTTCAGAAACCTTGTTAACAGCAAAGGTAAGGTTTATTCCTTTCATGCTTTCACAGCACTCACAGTCTTCCTTCCCTTCTCTCTCTCTCTCTCTCATTCTTCTCCTCCTCTGGTGTCTCCTGGGAATTGTAGGAACTCTAAGATACAGGACCCATCTTGGAGCAAACTTACAAACACAAACTGGGGTAGCTATCTGCACCTTGCTGGATATAACAGTGAGCTTTGAAAATGGTCAGTCCCTCACTCTCTGCCACCTCCTCATTGCTTCGTTTTTCTTTGTGGCTGGCAAGAAACCCATTCTGATGATGTTGTAGAGAAGAAAAATGGCTCTTTATTCAAGGAACCATTGCTACCCCTTCTCATATGTGTTTCAAGCCACTCAGCTAGGGAGGCATGTATCTGATTATGTTGAAACCTGAATTATCAAATACTGTCCGTGGTTGTGTTTTATCTTTCAGAATTGTCCGTTATTTTTGATGGCACCTAGTCTATTTTGACTTATTTGGACAAGGCTAAAGTGTTTCTTGACTCGAAAAGGTTTTTCTTCTTAGCTACAACTGGAGAGCATAGAACATTTGGCTGAACTTACTGAAGAGCTTATAGAGTAAGCCTTAACTTTTCTGGTACCTGACCTACATTTTACAACACAAAATGCAATACAAAAACGTGCCCACGTTTCCCAAACTATAAAACTGATTTTTCATAGCATTCCATAAATACACCTTTTTAAAGACAGCTATAACTATGTGCAAATCAAATCCCAGCAGCTCTTTCCCCGGTCTAATTTTCATACAGGTTTATGCAGATGTTTAAGTGACAGCAGTAGCATTTTCTGGCCCACTCACTACAGTTTTATGTGAATGTTCAAAAGATCTTATTTAAAAAGTCTGCATGTTTCCTCTTTTCTTATTATACTCTAATTTTACAGACAATATATTGAAAGGGACTGTAACAGGGTCGGACTCACCCCTGCGGCGCCTCCTACTGGTTGCTCTGGGGAATTAGCTCTGTTCCAGCCAGGAGCGCCCTCTGCAGGCCGGTGATCCACCTGTCCGTCACTACTGGCTCTGTGTCCCTCCCAGGACCCCGGTGCCCCTTTAACTCTTAACTGGGTTTCCCTGTCCCAGGGGAACCCCCACCCTACTATCCCCACTTCGCTTCAGTAGTGGCTACTGCCCAGTCTCTATCTAGCCCCCGTTCGCTGGGGCAGACTGCAGTATCCAGTACTCATCATCAGCAAAGGGGGTTTGGACCTGCTGCCTTTGCCTACCCCTAGGTTGCCCCCTGCAACCCCCAGTACCTTTTGCCCTATGCTAGGCCGCAGCCTGGGGTTCTCTAGGCTGGAGCTTCCCCAGCTCCTCAGCCTTTCCCCAGCCCTGCTTCACCCTAGGTACCTTGTCTCAATTCCCTGCAGCCAGGCCCTTCTCTCTCTGAAGGCAGAGAGAGACTGTCTGGCTTCTGGCTTCCCTGCCTTCTTATAAGGCCTTGTTGCTCTGTTTGGGGCGTGGCCCCAGCTGCAGCCACTTCCCCAATCAGCCCAGCCAAAAGCCCCTTCCCAGGGCTGTTTTAAAGCCCCAAAGGGCAGGAGCGGGTAGCCACCCCGCTACAGGGACCAATGCTTCTCAATAGTCTGTTGAGATCTGTTTAACTGGAATAATCTTCCCAAACCACATTGCTTGTGACTTTTCAAATAAAGCACCAGAGAACCCACTAAGAAACAATCCTACATTGCGTGGGGAATGGACTGGTTGATCTAACAAGCCTACCTCCAACTAGGGCTGGTTTAAAACAATAAGCTGTGCTAGGTCCCAAATTCTCTGCACCTTTCATGCCGCTCCACTCCCCAAGGGCACACACTGCAGTCAGTCAAGAGCTGCTCAGAGGTCAAGTTGCGTCCACCACCTTATTTCCCTTTTTATAGATTGGGCACTATATTTGCCCTTTTCCAGTCCTCAGGAATCTCTCCCATTTTCCATGACTTTTGGTATGTAAGAGATGGCTATTATTCCATTACATTTTCACAATCTCTCCTATAGGCTAGATCTACAAAATTAATCTTCCAGTTTTTTAAATAAATTCATATTCTCTGTGACTCAAAATGGGGTTCCTTCAGGTATGGTCACATGCATCAGATTGCTGTGTTAGGACCCATGTGCTCACATTCACACACTACAGAAGCAGCTGAACATTCAAGAACTCTTTAGCCTAAATGCCCTTGCCACCTGCCTCAGTGTTGTGCAACCAACATTTTAAGTAGGGGCTTCCACAGAAATGTCCTCCTTGGTTTGTGATAAAGACCGGAAGTTCTTGTGCTTGTGGACAGAAGGGGTGAGGGAATGGATCATTAGGAAGTGAGGCAACACCACTTCGCAAACATGTTACCTGCATTTGCTAGAAGTGTGTCCTTTGTTCTTGTTTACTATACTGAGTATAGTAAAAGCCACAACACTTTTCCATTTTTACCATTGTAAGATGAGAATGGGGATGAAAGTGGGGGATCCTCCCTCCTTTTAGAATTGTTTTTGGACAATACTATTTATTACCATGTGGGCCATTCCAAAGACAAAACGTTTGCTCTTCAGAAGCACTGTTCATGAGCACCTGGGATAAGCTGTCTCTGGCGGGGATGATTTAAAAGTAGCCTGAAAAAGGGGGAAGAGTATTAGAGGAAAATTAAACTGATTTTCTTTTCCTCCTGGCGGTAAAAGTTTGACAAGGGTCCTAAAAGCCCCCTCCAGCACATAACTGATCTGCCATCAACTACCACCATGAAAGAAGCTTTGCTACAAATTGAGGGTACTGCATTCTCTACTCTAGAAAGATGGGGAGGAAGGATGGGGATATTGGAGCTATCAAGGTGAGGTGGGGGAACAGCAGCACAGAGTGTCCAGCATCTTCTCTGACAGTCTGAAGGGATGACAAAAGCCCACAGGTAAGTCAATAACATGGTGACCCGGGTGAAGGGTCAGTCTGGGGGCAGCATGGGCCTTTATAGCAGGGACAAAGGAGAGACAAGAGGGAGCACAGAGGGGAAATCAAATTAGTATCTTAGATGTCTGTACACTAATGCAAGAAGTAGGGAGAATAAACAGGAAGAACTAGAAATACCAGTACATAAACACAGCTATGACATAGTGGGATCAGAGACTTTGTGGGGTAACACACATGACTAGAATATTGGTATAAAAGGGTACAGCTTGCTCAGGAAGAATAGGCAGGAGAAAAAAGGGAGGAGGTGTTGCCTTATATATCAAAGATGTATACACTTGCACGGAGGTTGAGATGGAAATAGGAGAGAAACTTGTTGAAAGTCTCTGAGTAGGGATACAAGGGGTAAAAAACAAGAGTGATGTCATGGTCGGGATTTACTATAAAGAACCTAATCAGGAAGAAGAGGCGGATGAGCTTTTTTAAAAACAACTAACAAAATCATCCAAAGCACAGGACTTGGTGGTGATGGGAGACTTCAACTACCCAGACAGGTGTTGGGAAAATAATACAGCAGAGCACAGATTATCCAACAAGGTCTTGGAATGCACTGGAGATAATCCACTCCCCCCCCACCCCAGCTACTGAAATAAGAAGATGGGGGGAAATTATTTCAGAAGGGGAGAGACTGTTCTAGATTTGATTTTGACAGACAGGGAGGAACTGGTTGAGAATTTGAAAGTGGAAGGTCATTTGGGTAAAAGTGATCATGAAATGATAGAGTTCATGATTCTAAAGAAGGCTAGGAGGGAAAACAGCAGAAGAAAAATAAAGGATTTAAAAAAGTCAGACTTTAGCAAACTCAGGGAGTTTTCAGGTAAGTTTCCATGGGAAGCAAGTAGGGGAAAACAGTTCGAGAGAGTTGAGGGCACAAAAGCAAACTATTCTGCAGCGTAGGAAAGTTTGGAAGTATGGCAAGAGACCAGCCTAGCTTAACCAGGAGATTTTCAATGATCTGAAATGCAAAAACGAGTCCTACAAAAATGGAAACTAGGTCAGTTTACAATGAATGAATATAAACAAACTATACAAGCATGTAGGGACAAAATTAGAAAGGCCAAAGCACAAAATTAGATTAAACAAGTTAGAATCATAAAAGATAACAAGAAAACATTCTACAAATACATTAGAAGCAAGAAGACCAAAGACAGGGTAGACCCATTACTAAATGAGGAAGAAGGACAATAACAGAAAATGTGGAAATGGCAGAAGTGCTAAATGCCTATTTTGTTTCAGTTTTCACCAAAAAGGTTAGTAGCGATCGGACATCTTATGTAGCGAATGCCAGTGAATATGACATAGGATCTGAGGCTGAAATAGGGAAACAAGGTAAAAATTATTTAGACAAGTTAAATGCCTTCAAGTTGTCAGGGATGAAAAATCCCTTCTAAAATATTCAAGGAGCTGACTGAGGAGATATTTGAGCCATTAGTGATTATCTTCAAAAAGACCTGGAAGACGAGAGAGATTCCAGAGGACTGGAAGAGGATAAATATAGTGCCAATCTATTAAAAGGGGACTAAGGACAACCCAGGGAATTACAGTCCAGTCAGCTTAACTTCAGTACCCAGAAAGATAATTAAAGCAATAATTAAGCAATCAGTTTGCAAACATATAGACAATAATAAGGTGATAAGTAACAGCATGGATTTGTCAAGAACAAATTGTGTCAAACCGCTCTAATAGCTTTCTTTTATGGGGTAACAAGCCGTGTGGATGGTGAGGGGGAGTGGTAGATGTGGTATATCTTGACTTTAATAAGGCTTTTGATACTATCTCACATGACCGTCTAATAAACAAACTAGGAAAATACAGCCTACTACAAGGTGGGTGCATCACGGTGGGAAAACCATTCCCAGAGAGTAGTTATCAGTGATTCACTGTTAAGCTGGAACGTCATATTGAGTGGGGTCCCGCAGGGATCAGTCCTGGGGCCCGTTCTGTTCAATATCTTCATCAATGGTTTAGATAATGGAATATAGAGTAAACTTATAAAGTTTGCAGCTGATCCCAAACTGGGAGGGGTTGCAAATGCTTTGGAGAATAGGGTTAAAATTCAAAATGATCTGGACAAACTGGAGAAATGGTCTGAAGTAAATAGGATGAAATTCAATAAGGACAAATGCAAAGTACTCCACTTAGGAAGGAACAATCAGTTGCACACATACAAAATGGGAAATGACTGTCTAGGGTGGAGTACTGTGGAAAGGGATCTGGGGGTCATAGTGGATCTCAACGGTGAGGTAACAGTGTAACACTGTTGCAAAAAAAGCAAACATCATTCTGGGATGTATTAGCAGGAGTGTTGAAAGCAAGACATTAGAAGTAATTCTTCCGCTCTACTCCACAATGATTAGGCCTCAACTGGAGTATTGTGTCCAGTTCTGGATGCTACATTTCAGAAAAGATGTGGACAAATTGAAGAAAGTCCAGAGAAGAGCAACAAAAATGATTAAAAGGTTGAGAAAACATGACCTATGAGGGAAGATTGAAAAAGTTGGGTTTGTTTAGTCTGGAGAAGAGAAGACTGAGAGGGGACATGATAGCAGATTTCAAGTACATAAAAGAGTGTTACACGGAGGAGAGAGAAAAATTGTTCTCCTTAACCTCTGAGGATAGGACAAGAAGCAATGGGCTTAAATTACAGCAAGGGTGGTTTAGGTTTGACATTAGAAAAAAACTTCCTAACTGCCAGGGTGGTTAAGCACTGGAATAAATTGCCTAAGGAGGTTGTGGAATCTCTATTATTGGAGGTTTTTAAGAGCAGGTTTGACAAATACCTGTCAGAGATGGTCTAGATAATATTTAGTTCTGTGATGAGTGCAGGGGACTGGACTAGATGACCTCTTGAGGTCCCTTCCAGGCCTATGATTCTATGATTTTCTCAGTAGCTCTCAAAGTGCTTTGCAAATGTCAGTATCATTTCCCCCATTTTATAGATGGGGAAACTGAGGCACAGGACAGGGAAAATGACTTGGCCGAGGTCAGCCAGCAAGCCAGTGATAGAGCTAAGAATTTAATCCTTAAATCCCAGACCAGTGCCCTAGCCATTAGGCCACATGTGCTGGAATAGAAGCAAAGTATAAGCCTATAGAGCTGGTCTTTATCTCTTAAGAATTGCCCAGAGCCTCCCTCAGTTCTGAAGCACTCCCTGTGTTGATATACAGTGTGCTATAAGATCAAAACCATGTAACAGTAAAGGGAAACTTGAATATAACATTTATGACGCTTATAGTAGCCCTGATGCCAGTAGGCAAAAACAACCCTAACTTCTCCAGTCAATAATTAAAAGAGTAAAACTTAAATACATTTCCTGTATCAGTGTCAGCCAGAAGATTTTTTACTTAAGGCCATAAATATCATTGGAGTTAAACATTTATTGACTCTTACCCAAGCCCCACTAGCAATGGCAGAGCTGAGTAACAGCACAAGAGTTCAATAAGAAGCTGGATTATTTTAATGTAGGCAAGGTGATTTATTGTTCAGGGGAAATTAAAATGAGAGCTATTGCAAAACCAGGATGCCTGTGCTTGCAAATTACATGTAATAGGCCTCGATTCTAGAAAATACTTGTCTACTGGTGCCATTTTACCTTTTCCACCATTAGCTAACAAAAAATTATTTATCTTTATAATGTTGTATCAGTCAGGTGAGTTGAGTCATAAAGCCATTTTACATTATAAGTTAATGAAAATCACAATAGTACGGTGCATGCAGAAGCAGGATAACATTTTGGTGATGCCATGTGTGCATCACTTCTGAATTGCTTTTTGTCCCTCTCTAGAGCTCTACCAGAGGAGTGTGAGCCCTTTCTTTGGTTATATTTACCTTCATATATGTATTTGGAAATACAAACACACTTTATATTTTGTCCTTTTCCATCAGCAGTGCACATTGGGGGCATCTCTCCTTCCATCAGCATATCAGATTAGGTTTGTTCAACGTTCAAGCATAAGAAGAGAGAGAACCAAAACAGTGCAACATTCAGGCTTTACTTCTTCCTCCCACATATGCTGTACTTGCCCATCAAGCACTTTCTGAAAGTAAGTCCACAGAACCTAGACATTACCCTGTATAGATGCATTCCACAGCGCCCCCTATTGGGAAGCTGTCTGTCATAATAAGGGTGGGTTTTGGCCTGGTCTACACTGGAGGGGATCGATCTAAGATACGCAACTTCAGCTACGAGAATAGTTTAGATCGACTTACCTCCCATCCTCACGGCGCGGGATCGACGGCCGTGGCTCCCCCGTCAACTCCGCTTCCTCCTCTCACCCTGATGGAGTTCCGGAGTCGATGGGAGTGTGTTTGGGGATCATTTTATCACGTCTAGACAAGACACGATAAATCGATCGCTACCCGCTGATCCAGCGGGTAGTGTGGACATACCCTCATATCACTGGCAGAACATCAGACCCTGCAACTCTGCGGAGATGTACCTCAAAGAATTACCTTGCTAACCAGCCACAAAATCTTTAAATTGACCCTGTGCATAGCACAGTGTTAATGATGAAGAGGAGTCAATTATGTTTTGGGGGGAGAGACAGAACAGTAAGAACTGTTTCACAGTCCCACTCTAAAGTGCTACATTAATAGAAGTTTTGCCTGATTAGGAACTGCGGATTTGGCCAGGAGCAGAGAGAACCCTGGTGACATTCTCAGCAAGTTGCATAAACCTCAAAACATACCATAGTTAAATTGTTTTCCAGACTCAAACTATGGAACTCAGCCTCTTCTTGTTACTAGTAGCTACCATCTCATTTTAAAACCAAAGCACTGCAAAGATTTTTGCTTCTCAGAGAATCTAAATAATTGATTTTGAACTTATCGACAGATCCATACAAGACCATTGTCTCCAGTTATAATAGAAGTTTCTGCCAGTTCTCTTACTAATCTTCTGAAGGAATTGTTGAGAAATTTATAAAGAAAAGTAGTTGTTGCTCTGTTAGCAGTTTCTAAGTCTACAATGAATTAAACATATTTATAAGTACAATGGCATTGTTGATGCAGTTCTCTTATAAGCCAGGTTGGTTCAGCAATAGCATTGAAACCTGGCTTTTCAGTGTTTAGAAACACTATTGGAAAAGAGTACTTAGGGGTGAAATTTGGCAAATACAAATATCAGCTAAAGGAAATACACAAAAAATAAGTCTTGCCATTTGAGAGCTGTTATAAAGTGTGAATTAAAATTCAACCTAAGGCAGCTTTTCGGATCTCCATTAACTTATCCCCTTCCTGCCTGCTCCCCCCACATTTTGCACTTGATTAGATCAACTGACTTTTTTCTTTCAAGATGCTATAGGTTTAAAAATGAAATACATATTTAAAAAAGCTAGTGTGCAAGTACTCTATTTTACATTTAAGCAAATTCTATACTATAGGGAATAAAATCACATTAGCTTTCATTATCATATGAAAAGCAGAGTCTTCCTCCTCCCAATTGTATGAAAGTGTATAAGTTGACCATATTTTAAAAATGAAAAACAAGAACAGGATACTTACATGCAATCCTTCCTTAGCATGAAATAGTGATACAAAAGATGAAGTGCACACATACACAAAGTGTGCTGGTAATGCTAATGTAGCTGGTTGAAATTTTTTTCACAAAAACATTTAAATAAAAAGGCTTTCAACCAAAATGAAAACCACGGAAAATTCATTTTAGAATTTTTTTTCTGGTATTTTGTGATAACCCGAAACCAAATATTTTTGGTAAAATTTTTCAATATTCAGGTTTTCAAAAGTGAAAAATTTTAATCAAAAGAAGTTTTTGAAGTTTTTTAGTTTTTGATAACAAAGAAAGTAAAATAATTAAAACAGAAAATTTTGAAAAAAAAGTAAAAAATATTTCCTGCAATTTTTTTTTTGCCACCTTGCGGCTCAGTGACATGTGTATTTCTTGGAACAGAGGATTTTTCCCAAGTAGTTAGCATTCTAAATCAGTTTACCATGAAACACCAAACAAGTGTCACTAACATGCACTTTGAGCAAAAGAACAGCTTTTTTTTTTCTACACTCATTTGACTTTTGTCTAAATTTCACACACTGTTCATCAAACTGAACCCTAATTCCCCTGGTCTGTCAGATCCTGGTAAATACAGAGAGCAAGTTCTATCTAGTGTAGCGGTATGTTTTGAACAAATACTTTGTAGTTATAATAAAGAAACCTTACCATTTTGATGATAAAATGAAAAACAGAGACTTATCTGATAACCTGAACAGAGTTCCTGGGACATCAGCACATCATATGAAATACTGGGACTGTCCGAGTAAAACTAGGACATATGGTCACTTCAGTAATAAGGCTTTGACACACAGGCAGGGTGCTACCAAGGAAGAAAAACTATTTCATATTCCAAGTCATATGACATGATCTGGGTTAGGATTCTAAAGCTCATAACCCCCAATCAAATGACAGAGGATCAACATCCACTGATGTCAGTGGTTACTATTATATGGTATATCCTGACACAAGTCTTTTGTTGTACTTGAATGAGTTTCAATCTACAGCTGTAGGGATAAATAAAGCTGTCAAAATAAATGGATTTCCCCATGTTGGAGAACTCCAGCCTCCTCAGTAAGGCACTAAGTCAGTAAGTAAGTATTTAAATCTATGGCTGACGGTTACCCACGACCTCACAAAAAGTTTCTAGGAGGCTCTAATTCAAGACCCTGAAATGTCCTGCTTGGTTACCATTCCCATCTGATCCCAGTACAGGGCTCCCACAGCATTGGCAGGAATCTGATGAGATTCAACAAGGACAAGTGCAGAGCCCTGCACTTAGGACGGAAGAATCCCATGCACTGCTACAGGCTGGGGATTGACTGGCTAAGTGGCAGTTCTGCAGAAAAGGACCTGGGGATTACAGTGGACGAGAAGCTGGATATGAGTCAACAGTGTGCCCTTGTTGGCATACAAGGGTCATTACAAGGGTCAAAAAGTGGAAAGTCAGAAGCAGCACTTGCCTACTTCAATATACAGTATTATATTTTGTTGCACCTGTTGTGATGAAGTGGGAATGTTCTTAATATTTTCTCTGAATACTGTGTGGGTGCCTCAGTTTCCCCTGCAAGATGCCAACTGAAGGTGTTGGGGACGAAGAGACACAGAGGCCAGAGGAAGATGGACCTGACAGAGGGGTTCTGTTTTCTGTACCAACAAGCTCTGTTTAAACTGTGTTATCTAATAAACCTTCTGTTTTACTGTCTGGCTGAGAGTCACATCTGACTGTGGAATTGGGGTGCAGGGAGCATGGTGTGGAAGGGCATGCTGAATGCTCTGAGGTCAGACCCAGGAAGGTGTGAGACAGTCTGCTCAGAGGAGGCTCCCCAGAGTCCTGACTGGCTTTGAAGGAGTGGTTCCAGAGCATCCCAGCATCCCCTTCCACCCCATGCACTTCCCAGAAGTGGCAAAAATGATTAGGGGCTGGAGCACATGACTTCTGAGGAGAGGCTGAGGGAACTGGATGGGTTTAGTCTGAGAGAAGAAAGAATGAGGAGAGGATTTGCTAGCTGCTTTCAACTACCTAGGGGTTACAAAGAGGATGGATCTAGCCGTGGCTGGGATGATTTAGTTGAGTTGTCCTGCTTTGAGCATGAGGTTGACAATGGAATGGGCTGGGCTTCCCTCTGTCTGTCTCACTTACCCCTGGCTGTGTCCTTGTCTCTGTGTCCCCCACACCCCCGGCTGTGTCTGGCTGGCTGTCCCCCCACACCGACTGTGTGTGTCTGTCCCCACCCCAGCTGTGTCTGTCTGTCCCAGCTGTGTCTGTCTGTCCCCATGCTTGTTGGCAAGAAGGCTAACGGGATATTGGGCTGCATTAGTAGGAGCATTGCCAGCAGATTGAGGGAAGTGATTATTCCCCTCTATTTGACACTGGTGAGGCCACATCTGGAGTATTGTGGACAGTTTTGGGCCCCCCACTACAGAAAGGATGTGGACAAATTGGAGAAAGTCCAGCGGAAGGTAACGAAAATGATTAGGGGGATGGGGCACGTGACTTATGTGGAGAGGCTGAGGGAAGTGGGCTTATTTAGTCTGCAGAAGAGAAGAGTGAAAGGGAGATTTGATAGCAGCCTTCAACTACCTGAAGGGGGGTTCCAAAGACGATGGAGTTCAGCTGTTCTCAGTGGTGGCAGATGACAGAACAAGGAGCAATGGTCTCAAGTTGCAGTGGGGGAGGTCTAGGTTGGATATTAAGAAAACTATTTCAGTAGGAGGGTGGTGAAGCACTGGAATGGGTTACCTAGGGAGGTGGTGGAATCTCCATCCTTAGAGGGTTTTAAGGCCCGGTGTGACCGGGGTCCTAGTGGGGAGCCAGCTATGGTCACTCAATTAGGGTGAATCCCAAAGAATGGGGCAGACAATCCCCATAAAAATGGTAGATATACCAATACTTAGATCTACCCAGCAAGCACAAAACAGCTTCTTTATTACCTTACTGGTTACTCAGAAGTCCAAACAACACAGTTCCCTTAAAGTGATCCAGCCTCAGGCCTCCATCCAGGTACCCACATCAAATATGATGAAAAATTCTGTAAATCTTATTTCATCATATAAAAAAAAAGATTCTATCAATCCCGAAGGATTGGACACGTTACCTCCCAGGTTATTGAATATTCCAGATCTTACCCAAATACATGCTACAGCCAATTCTCACTAACTAAACTAAAATGTATTAAAAAACAAGAGAGAGAGTATGGTAAAAAGATTAATATACATACAGATATGAGTTCAATTAATTGAGGTGCAGATTCATAGCAGAGATTGTGAGCTTTGTAGTTGCAAAGAGTTCTTTCAGAAATATTTCGTAGGTTATAGTCCAATGACCACATATCATATTCAGGACGGACCAGTATAACTGGGACTTCATCTTGCAACTCAAACTTCCCCTGATGAAGCCTAAGCAGATCTGAGGACCCAAGGATCTTTTATACAATTTCATGTCTTTTGACAAGTTAGGAGTTCAAAAGGTAATTAGCATGACTTTGAAGGAGGTCCATCACCGGTACTTAGCTATAGAATTAAAAGGCCATTTGCTTGTTCCTCCACCATTCACAGTACATTTCAAAGACAGATGAATACTGAGATATCCTGTGTTTACAATTAATTTAAATGATAGGATGTTCTTTTGACCTCTGAATTATCAGAATACAGTATAGACAGGGACTGTTGATTACATTGTTGACCCTACTCATACATATGTAAATACACAAAAACACAAACATCATCTCCCCACGTCTTTTGAAGGTTATTTATTTTGCAGGATGTTTAACCTTTTCTAGCCATGTGTCACACCTGGCTTGACAAAGCCCTGGCTGAGATGATTTCATTGGGCTTGGTCCTGCTTTGAGCAGGGGGTTAGACTAGATGATCTCCTGAGGTCTCTTCCAACCCTAATCTTTTATGATTCTATGAACAAGCAACTTCAGATTTCCTGGAGTAAGTCATGGCATTTGATCTTTGTGTCACCCAAAGGTGGTGGTGTTTTTTGTTAAATCATGGTATCTACTATTTCAGTTGCTACTTGGAGAGTAATGTATTTAGACAATCTCTCAAGTGCAGCCAAGGCAGAAAGGCTGCTAAATATATTTTCAACCCTTCTGCTAAATCTATTTTGAACCCCTATTTTCAACACTAGTCTGGAGTGTCTGGGGTTCACAGTCAACTGTAGCGCTCTCACCTTGGCTACTCTTTGCCCAAGATAAATCCATTAGAGATATATTAGATGATGGCAGCTCCCTCCAAATACCCAAAGGTATTTATCCAGGCTACTGGGATGCCAGCTGTATCCTCAAAGATATTAAAGGGACTTACAAAGATGCTTGTCAGAAGCAAGGGGGGAAGGATTCCAACTGGAAGCCAACACGTTTCTTAGCTCAGGCAGCTTTGCTTGCAAGGTGACTCCTCTTTGATCACTGGAGCTTTCACTGGTCAGTGTCCATCTTGCCAAATTCTCAGTGAATCTATTATTTTTTATCAGTGGACGAGGTCTTGTTCCTTTATGATAATATTTTGTCTGATTGTACTTTCCCAGTCTTTTCCTCACTATCACAGACTCTTTAGTCATTGTCACGGTGCCTCAGTGGGTCACAACTGAGAATACCAAATTCAGGACAGGCTGCTGAGAAATAGGGCAGATATACCCAAAACTGGTGGTTATTCTTCCATAAGATATACCAAACCAGCAACAGAAGTAAACTTTTGTCTCACCACAGTGGCTATCAAGAAGTCAGAAATGCAGCCGCCTTAGGTATTCCAGTCCTGGATTCAACACCCACTAGACTTAATGATGAGTGGTTATTTAAAACCAATTTAATTAACCAAAGGGTTCTTCAGATTCCAAAGGACCAGCCACATACCTAGGTCAATATATAACTTAGATCTTACCCAATAATCACACAATCCTTTAGTATCACATCTAAAGGTTTATTTATAAAAAGAAAGAAATGTGAATTAAAATTGGTTAAAGGAATCAAATACATACAGTAATGCAAAGATCTTGGTTCAGGCTCATAGCAGTGATGGAATAAGCTGCTGGCTTGTTAAGTCTCTGGTTGCTTCCAAATGATTGGAAGGTCCTCGGTCCCTTGATTAGAATGCTTCCATTAGTATAAGTCCATAGTCCACAAATTAGAGCAGGAAAGAGGCAAAATGGAGATGTTTCCAGGGCCTTTTATAGCTTCTGCCCTGTGGAGGGAAAACTCTCAGTCTCAGTTTGTGGAAAATTGGAGGCACACAAGATGGAGTCTAGTCACATACCCTTGCGTGATTCGATAAGTCATAGCAGGGGCCATTACCCATATTATAGCTAGAGTGTCCACAGGAGGGTCCATCAGGTGGGATAAGCTTCTTTCATGGCCCATCATGTTCATTGATGGGCCATCAACTTAAACATTTCTTTCACAGTGTGCTGGCTAGACTGGATGTAAATACCTTGTGGGTGTTACCCAGGAGCAAACACATTGAAATACAGGTATACAGACAATATTCATAATTTCAGATACAAAAATGATACATGCATTCAAATAGGATGATCATATTCAGCAAATCATAACTTTTCCATCAACACCTTACATGACATACTTTGTACAAAGATTTGTTGCAATTGTATAACAGTGGTAGCAACAATGATCTACATGGTCGTATTTTAATCATATAACGTCCCATATCTAGTAATCGAGTATTTATACACCTGTTGTGGAGGAGTTCAGCACGTTACTTTCAACACTGCAGTGGTGTAGCTCTATAGCTGAGTAGTGCTAAATATGGATCTTCTCTTGCATCCATTGCTTTTTTGAGCAAGTTCTTCATTACATATGCTCCACATTCAGCTAATCCATTGGCTTGAGGATATTTGGAATTAAATGTCTCATGATGAAAGCCGTACATTTTAGCAAAGTCCAGGTCCAGGTATTCCTTTTTCTTGAAATGTGGTGGTGACATTTTAGTGGTTCATCCAGACTAATAAGGGGTTCTGTCACTGCCAACCCTGAAGGCCTCCGTGCCTGGAGCCCTGACACCAGCAGCATGCTCACAGCACCATGGTCTCCACCTGGCTTCCACTAGCCCAGTTACTCCTTGCAGGGTGCCCCCTATAACTCTTCCGGTCCCAAGTCTTGCCAAAATCATCCCCCCTGCAGCATCCAGTCCCTCTTCCTGGACACTCGCACAGAGGTAACACTGCTGCCTCCAAAGAGCCAGTACACACAGCCACTTGTTAGCCCAGCTGGGGTTATACACTTAACCTTAATAAACAGCTTGGAGATGGTTTGTAGTAAAACTAAGAATAAGTTTATTAACAAAGAACAGAGATTTAAGTGATTTCAAGCAAGAGTGAAAGAGACACGAAAGGGTTAAAAACAAAGCAAAAATAACCCATTTTCTAGTGTCCAAAACTTACTTTTATAGCACGATATATAGCTATACCTAACATAGTTCTTTGCTCACACCAAGTTGTCAACATTCTCTTGCCTCTTTTGGCGGGAGGACCCATCTTTCATAGATACAAAGCACTGGCTTTTGTTCTCTCAGTAGACAGGTATCCCAGACTCTTCCAACAGTTCCTCATATCCCCAAAGTTCATCTTTGTCTTCAAACTCAGGAAGCCCTCCTGGGGGCTGAGCTTCCTGTGTTCGCTAGGGAGCCAACACCATGTTCATTTTGCAGTCTCCTGTGATTTAAGATGCAAATGATCTTCCCGCAATCTCCAGCATAAATGAATAGCCCATTGTCCTGGTCCCTGACCACACCTGGCTCAATTTACAGCTGTACCACAAAGAGGTTTGCCTTTTTCCTTTCTCTAGAAAAGATCTGTTTTGCCTCCTTTGTCTGTTTTCAGACTCCAAAACAGAACATCAGAAAATCCATAATTTCACTTACACTTCACAGTGATATTAATGACCAGTGTGGTGATAGTTTTCAGATAATGTATTAAATAAATAAATATCATGACTACTGTGTGTGAGGTGAGACTATGGTATGGGTCAGACCAGCTGAGATTTAGAGTTAAATACCAGGAGCCTCTGGCCATCTGGCTTGAGGGGAGGGATGCTCTTAGGGTCACAGTGGACTATTGCCATTTATTACCGTACTGGAATTCCATGATGTGCAAATACAGATTTAATGTATCTTCAAGTGTGACTCCTTCTGGGATATTAGTAGTCTATTATAACCAGGTGATCAGGTCTTCCCAGGCTGAATGTGTCAGTTCCAACTTTGTACTGTGGAATTTCAAGTTGTTCATGCAATATCTTTGGTTCTTTCTGGTGGGAATCTCTATACTTCGGACAAGTTCCACCTGCTCACCATTTCTTTGTTATCACTATGGCAAAAATACAACTTCTCTAGCTCTCCTTTTAGATTTGGTCATTCCTAGATGCCCTTTATGTATTTGTTACAATGTTTTTCTTCTCATCAATGTGGAACCACAATCTATGTCCCCTTTAAGAGAACTTCTGAGATCACAGAAAGCTCATTTTTTATAGTGGGAATAGGCAGATGGGAAGTGTTGATTTGTTTTCCTTTATCACAACAGCAGCATTTCATCTCTCTGGCTCCAATTCATCCCATATGCGTGGAGAGACAGCACATGACACTTACCATGTTCACATGTATGTTTACATCTTCTTCCAGATTGTCAGTGGTTTGTGATCACTTTCTGCTTTGAAGCAAAACCATAGAGAAAATCATGAAATCGTGTACATCCCATACTCCAGACCTAGTGTCTCTTTTTCAATTTGTGTGTACACCATCTCTGCAGCTGTTAGAGCCCTCGATGCATACGAGCGTGGCATCCACAGTTGCCAACGGTAAATAAGCATCCCGACTTTCACAATAAGCCAAAAATCAAGCTAATCCCATTTCAAAACAAGGTCAAAACAAGCCAGTTCCTAAGAACCCCACCACTCTATGTGACTAGATCCCCCTGGTATGCTGGGTGGGACTGTGGTGGGCCCACTGTGCATCCCCGATTCTCTCACCCCCTTGCCCCTGCTTGCCAGGAGCCAATTTAAAAAAAAAAAGCAGCAGCAACAAGCTACAAGCCAAAAACGAGCCAACAAGTAACTCAAGCCAATTAAGCCAAAACCAAGCCCCATTTCTGCATTTTTTCCCATGGGTTTGGAATGTCTGGTGGCAACCAGTCAGTTCCATATAATAGTACTGCTCCCAGCTCTCTTTTTGAGGCATCTGTTGAGTGTCTGATGTATCTCAATGGGTCAAAAAATTGCAGCATTGGAGCTGATGTCAGAATGTGCTTTAAATGATTGAACTCTCTTTCATGCTCTGACATCTATGTCCATTCAGTGACGTTTGGAGATGTCTTAGGTGAGTTGTATGAGCCATATAGTTAGATATGAACTTGATGACATAATGCCATGTGCCCAGCAGCCTTTGAATTCCCTTTGTATCTTCACGTCTCAGCCTCTTCAGTATTGCCTGAATCTGTGGTTCATTGGGCAAAATTCCCTTGGAGATCAGGCTCTCTCTCCCACATGTGTTATTTCTGTTATTCGAAGCTAAGATTTAGCCTTATTCAGTTTCAGGTTATTAGCTCTTGCAATTTCCAGTACTCTCCTCAGTCATTCCTAATATTCAATGGCTGTACTGCCCCAAAATTATGTTATCAATGTACACTTTCACACCAGCTAGATCAGGGGAGGGCAAACTATGGCCCACGGGCCAGATCTGGCCTGCCGGGGCTTTCAGTCTGGCCTGTGGGATTGCCAGCCCCATGGTGCAGCTGGGCTAAGGCAGGCTCCCTGCCTGCCCTGGCCCTGCGCTGCTCCCAGAAGTGTCTGGCACTATGTCCCTGCAGCCTTGAGGGTGAAGGGTGGGGCATAGGGTTCTGTGTGCTGCCCTTGCCTGTAGGCACCGCCCCCCACAGCTCCCATTGGCCAGAAACGGGGAACCGTGGCCAATGGAAGCTTCAGGGGTGGTACCCACAGGTGATGGCAGCATGCGGCAGAGCCGCCTGCCCCACCCCGCCCCCAGGAGCCAGTGCTGGACATGCTGGCCACTTCCAGGCGTGATGCAGCACGGGGTCAGGGCAGGCAGGGAGCCTGCCTTAGCCCGGCTGCACCCCACTGCCACCCTAGAGCAACTTGAGGTAAATGGCGCCAGGCCAGAGCCTGCCTCACCCCGCCCACACCCTGAGCCCTTCCTGCACCCTGCCCCCAACCGCCTGCCCTAACCCCCTAGCCCTCTGCCTTGAGCCCCCTGCTGCACCCTAACCTCCTGCTCTGAGACACCTCCTGCACCCTAACCCCTTGCCCTGAGCCCCTTCCTGTGCCCCCACCCCGCACTCCCTCCCACATCTCAACTCTCTGCCCCAGCCCTACATTCATGGTGCTGTATACAATTTCCCCACCCAGATGTGGCCCTTGGGCTAAAAAGTTTGCCCACCCCTGAACTAGATCCTCTAGCATTTTGTTTACAGAAATACTTCTGGAGATAAACCTATTATGAAAGGCAGTCTTAAGAAGCTGCATCTGCCAAACGGTGTGTTGAAAGTGCAGATCTTGGAGCTCTCAATGTCCAAGGAGATCTGCCAAACTCCTGCTCATGCATCTAATCTGCTGAAGAATTTGGTTTCTGCTCTCAGACAATAGTTCACTTTTGGGGGGCAAGCGAAAGTGTTAGTTTTATTTGTTTTTATTCAGCTCCTTAGGATCTAGACAAGAGTTGGGCCACATCCTGCCTGTGCCTTGCCTCTGAGCTCCCGGCCGAGGAGGCTAGCCCCCGGCCCCTCTCCACTGCCCCCTCTCCCCTGCAGCCACACCACTGCGCGAGCAGCACTCTGGGCCGGGGCAAGGGGGGCTGTGCGCTCATGCAGGGCAGTGCAGCAGCATGTCTGGCTCCGGGGGACCGGGGCATTGGCTATGGGGAAGGAGATCCTGGGGGGGGCAGTCAAGGGACAGGGAGCATGGGGCGGTTGGATGGGGCAGAGGTTCGGGGGGGCAGGGGACAGGAAATGGGGGATTGGATAGGGGGTGGAGTTCCAGGGGGGCTGTCAGGGGGCAGGAGTGTGGATAGGGGTCAGGGCAGTCAGGGGACTGGGTGCAGGGGGATTGGATAGGAGGTGAGGTCCCAGGGAGCACTTGGGATGGGGGTCCTGGGAGAGGGTAGTCAGGGGGCAGGAAGTGGGAGGGGGCAGATAGGGGGCAGGGGCAGGGGCCAGGCTGTTTGGGGGGGGGGCACAGCCTTCCCTGCTCGGCCCTCCATACAGTTTCACAGCCCAATGCGGCCCTTGAGCCAAAAAGTTTGCCCACCCCTGATTTAGACACAACCATGGCCCCCTCCTTTTTTTTGTCTACAATTACTAAGGAGTGAACCTAGTCTGTTTTTCTTCTACTGTCCAAACGATACCATTTGCTGTCATGTTTCTCAGCTCTTGCTCTAGCTTCTTTCTTAAGGCTTATGGAACTTTCCATGTAGCATGTACCAAACCTTCTGCATCTTCTCTTAACTTGTGTGTTACCCATTTCCTGTGAATACATCTTCATATGATGCTATTAATACTTTGATATGTGGTTCTATAGTGTCTCCCCCGCTCACATACATCATCTTAATGAGACCAAACACCTCATGTATGTGTAGGCCCACGACTGGTTGCTTGCCTGGGCATACCACCACAAACTCTTGTTTTATCATTTTTTCTTTCTAGTTAAGTGTCCCTGTGCACTCCCCCAACACTGGAATTGTTCCTCCATTGTTATCTTTCACCGATACTTTTAATTCATCCGCTTTTAGGTGCTCCTTACCTCTTTCCATTTCAGTTTCTATGATTACATTTTCTCGTGCTTTGCTCTGTGTCTGTCTTGTGTGCCACAAGTGCCATGTTTCCATATTTTAACTAGCCAGTCTTTTGAGTTTTCAGCCTCCTCCATTATCATGCTTAAGAACAGCTCTTCCTCTTCACTTGAAGAATCCAGTTTTGCACTTAATATGTGCACTTTCCTGTTTTCTCTGCATAGGTCAGCACAATGGTTAGGCTTAGTGCAGTTTCTACATTTTTGCCAGAATGCTGGGCATATCCTATACTTATGCTGAATGCCACATTCTTGGCATTGTTTCCTACTTTCCATTTTTCTATCCCTGGCCAATTTAATTTCTGTTAACTTTTCCCTTGCTGATTTAGTTATGCTACTCACAGTTGTATACTCCGTGCCTTTTCCTGGGCGTATTATTTTGTTTCAGGTTGCTCTGCTGCTTTGCAGAGACATATTGCCCTTGCTAGTGTCAGATCCATCTCTCTTAGGTGAATGGTTACTATGTTCTTATTGTTATATCCCAAGATGGCACAGGACTGACCCTTTAGTTTTAAGAGTGTAAAAAACTCCTATGTTGTTTCCCCTTCATTCTGAACATATATATATTTCAAAAGTAAAATTTGTTCCAGGGAAACAAACATTTTCATTATTTCTGGATCACTTCCCTCCCATGGAATACATTGTCTAAATCCAGGGCTTCTGTGCCTGACACAGTTAAAAGCAGAACAATCCTTGACTCATCATCCAGTTAATTTTCCTCTGTGGCTTTCATTTACAACTCAAACGTATGTTTGAACCATTCTGCATTTCCCCTGATTGCCAGGTGGAGTTGTTATATGCAGTGGCATAGGCGCTGGAGCAACCTTTGCAACATTACTTCTCCCTGGGTCTCTTCCAGCCCACTGCACCTTCCACTGCTGGTGCCATGTCGTATCTTACAAATGAGCAGAGACTGGTGTCAGGCTAAGTTCTTTATTATGACCAGCACTATGCATGACAGTGAGATAAACTTAGGGTGATCAGACAGCAAATGTGAAAAATCAGGATGGGGGTGGAAGGTAATAGTAGCCTATATAAGAAAAAGACCCAAAAATCTCTATAAAATCAGGACATCTGGTCACCCTAGATAAACTTCCGACTACTCTGTGAAGCAGCAACCTGCAACTGCCCTGTCCTGGGCTTCTCTGTTTCTGGCCCCCAGCACGGAGTGTGTCACAGGAAACCCAAAAATGGCACAGGAAGTACGGCATCTCTACAGTATTCTACAGTACAATCACCACCGTGATGGTGCATCAGATGAGTCTTGGGGAAAGCAGGTTAGATAGAATGACCCATCTTGGCTATACAAACTGGGAAATATAGGCACAGACATGAGCAAACGTAAGGACTCGCTTTGTCAAAGAGACATTAACATCTGGCACATTTATCAAGGGTTGACACATTTCTTTGGTTTTCTCCATAGCCCAGAGAAGAGGACCTCCTTCAAAAGCTGTATTGGAAGCCATCAGATGTGGACAAGTATGACTTGGCAGCGAAGAGTCTCATACCATACTACGTGGAAATCCCCATATATAAAAAAAATCATCTGTAGTCCCTGATTTATGAAAACATGTATTACATTTGAGGCAAAGAACAGGTTATTTTCTTGGAGAGAGAGAGAGAGAGAGAGAACCCATTCCCAGTATATACAGATACATACATTGTACAGGTATTTGGTGTATGCAGTGTACTCTATTTGCTAACCTCAATTAGCCAACATCCCCTGATAGTGGACAATATGCTATAGTGGCTAACTGTCCAACACTAAAGATACCTTCCAATTACATTATTTAGTGTCTCTCCTCCCCACCAGTACCAACAAATGCCATTAGGTAATCAAAATTACAGAGTGTATATAATATTCACACGCCCAACTCCAGGTGTGTACAGAGGTAGGATAAACTCTCCTAATATATGCACATACCAAATCTTTCTTGCTTGTCTTGGCAAAGGTAAGTTTCCACTCAGGCTTAGAAGCTAAAGATACAGGCCATCTTGCTTTATTATTTATATTGAACTACCAATATGCTTGCTGTTTTACTGACATGACATGTCAAGATCCTTGCCCCAAGGTATTTACAATATAAACATTGTTAACCCCCAAAATGTCTCCTTGGGGGATTCTCAGTCTCTATCCACTGGCACTTCAAATTCATCTTTACTTCTGGTTTATCATCCTGGATTTATAAATCAGGGATTACACCAATTTATTTTGTGTCAGAAGGGAGAATAAAATCACCACCAGCAGATGGCACTTGTACCCATCTAAGGTTTCTAAAATATAGCCAAATCTCTTGCTATGCAATATCTTGTTGGTGTGGATGTATTAATCCTGATGGTGCAAAAAATATCTAAAGATCATGGATCCCAGGCTTGCACCTACTGAAGTCAACATTCTAAAAATTGGGTACTTTAAATATAGATGCAGGTACCTAATTTGACACCTAAACAGATGGCCTGATTTTTCAGAAATTCAGAGCATCCAAAGCTGCTATTTAAATCTAGGATGCAATCAATCATTGTCCATGCTTAAACTTTCAGTATGATATTTAGAGGGAAAAAAAATCCTTCAGACTGCTGAATTCAAGGCCCCCACTGGCTACCAATGTCTTAATATTATTTTATCTAGTTTGATTAACCAGATCATCTAGCTTTAGATTCATTTGTTCACACTGATCTCCACTAGTACTTGGTTGTGTGTCCAAAGTTGCAGTCCCTGCTGCCACTATGTTTTCAAGGTCAGCTACTGCATCCTTCCCTTTTTAGTTTTTCTGTTTAGCAAGCAAACCAACTCCTGCTACGGATCTTCTATTTGTATTCTTGCCTCAGCCATTCAAGTCGTATAATTTCTCAAAGTTTTACTCAAGCCAGCCTCACAGCAGAGGGAGTCCAAGCAACAGGACTGCACACACAAACAGCTGACTGTAGGCTTCCAGTGGAAATTTGCCCTGCCCAGGTGTCTCTCAGATTCTTGTGAATTTCACCTCTCAGGAGTGGGGGAAAATTCAGGCATATATTAACGGAATATTGAGCTAGGATGCAGAGGCATGATAAACAGCAGAGCTGATTTCTCCTCTTCCACCTTCACCTAGACCGTATGCTGCCAACAGACCAGAGGCCAAGCACTGATGGCCACAAGGAACTTTTACATTTAATACAGCTTCTGGGACTTCTAATCCATACTGTCTGGGTCTGTATGCTGTAATGCTAAAAACAGTATATGAAAGTAGTGTATTACATGTAGTGAGTTTGTCAGGTCTGAAACAGGAATTGTTCATTAAAAAAACCCAAAAGAACAGAAGCCTTTGCCAGTTGATATCAAAGGGCCTCTGTGTATCTCACACTCACTCAAGTGAAGTTTTTAGTTTGTGTGCAAATCTACATTGGTAATTACCACCCCACCACAAATTTGGGTCCTAGGTATGTGCCTAGTTTGCCTATGTGGTAATCCAGCCCTGTTAAGGTGTGATTTTTAATTGATAATAAAGTCTTTACCTATACGATCACCTACTATTTTTCCCTAGAATCCCTGCCTCATTAAGTGCACAAGATGGATGTACTTACTGAATAGGTAGTTATTCAAGAATTCCAAATGCTGCCCACAATACAGAATGGTTATTTTCTCATGGACTTTTCTACGGTATTTTCATTGTAGTATCTTAATTCTTTACAAACATTAATGGATTTATCTTCATAATTCCCCTGGGAGGGGAGGGAGTATTAGTCCCTTTTTTACACATAGGAAACAGACAAATTAAAGCCAAAATTGTCAAAAAAGTGTACACTAAATTTGGGTGCCCATTTGAGAAACCTAAGATCTGATTTTCAGAGTACTATTACATATGTTGTGTGTGCAGTTCCTCCTGATGGTGACTGCAGTTGAGAGCGCTCAGCACTTCTGCAAATTAGACCCAAGGTTTTCAAGTTTGGCACCCAGAAAATGAGGAGCACAAACCTGTGAAAATAATGGTTTGAGTAACATGCTCAGGGCAATCCCTCTGCCAAATTTTAAGACCCTGCTCCAGAGCATGGAGATGCTACAGCTTTTTAATGAAACGGTTCTAAGAATTTTTTAACATGAGCAAATCAATGTGTTTTTCAATAGTCTCAAAAGTAACAATCATTTTGGCTGAAAATTAAAAATAAAAACAAATGCAGCCTGAGGCCAGCACTCAGCCTGGAAAATAGCCTAAATGGTTTCAGGTTGGCAAGGTTCTAAGCAACTGAAAACAAGGTTTTATAAACAGAAAAAGTTTACGGCAACTTCTTAACTATAGGTGTTTGCTACCTGCACTGCCTATTGTTTTTCTCCAAAACAGACTAACCGCATCTTTGCTGTTGGGTAAAGCTCTATTCATAACCCCTCTTAACCCATTTGAAATACAAACCCCTTCCTTGCTCTTATGGGTGCTTGTGAAAGAAAACGAGGGCCGCACTGTCATTCTTAATTCACATATTTGCACCTCTTTTTTTCCTTAAATACATACAAGGAGTATAAGTTGTCTACACTGGACTTTCATCAGTAAAACTTTTGTCGTTCAGGGGGTGAAGCCCCTCCCCCCACTGACAAAAGTTTTCCCGACAGCACCGGTGTGGACAGCACTTTGTCAGCGGGAGAGCTCTCCTGCCGACAAAGCTACCGCTGCTTGGTGGGGGTGGAATTTTTTTGGTCAGCAGGAGAGCTCTCTCCTGCCGACACAGAGCTACTAGACTGTCCACCTTTTAGACTAAGGTACAGCTGGAGTGGCACAGCTGTGTAGCTAAAAGGTGCATAGTGTAGACATAGCTTAGTTTATCTTGGGCTGTTTCCCTCACTCTGCTTCTGTCCCACAGTGGCTAATGGTGTTGATGCCACTCAAAATCCTCTTCCCCTTTCCAGGTTTTACAACTTCCATGTGGTCTGATTTATACAGATCTGCAACAAATTCCCTCTGAACACTATCAGAGTGAAGTGGACTTCAGCTCAACATGGTTCATGACCTCATTCCAGTGCACCTTTACTCAACATTGACATCATGCATTACATTGCCCGTGTGGATGTTTGAGCCAGCTTATGTTTGTATAAATAAACAATTGGAGCAGGCAAGGACAAATTCTGCCATCTCCACATGTTAATACTAGGGCTGTCAACTAATTGCAGTTAACTCATGCGATTAAAAAAAATTAATCACGATTAATTGCACTCAAACAATAGAATACCAATTGAAATTAAATATTTTCTGATGTTTTTCTACATTTTCAAATATATTGATTTCTATTACAACACAGAATACAAAGTGTACAGTGGTCATTTAATATTTTTATTACAAATATTCGCACTGTAAAAATGATAAAACAAAAGAAATAGTATTTTTCAGTTCACCTCATACAAGTATTGTAGCGCAATCTCTTTATCATGAAAGTGCAACTTACAAATATAGATTTTTTTTTTTGGTTACATAACTGCTCTCAAAAACAAAACCATGTAAAACTTTAGAGCCTACAAGGCCACTCAGTCCTACTTCTTGTTCAGCCAATCGCTAAGATAAACAAGTTTGTTTACATTTACAGGAGATGCTGCTGCCTGCTTCTTATTTACAATGTCACCTGAAAGTGAGAACAGGCATTCGCCTGGCACTTTTGTAGCTGGTGTTGCAAGGTATTTATGTGCCTGATATGCTAAACATTCGTATGCTCCTTCATGCTTTGGCCACAATTCCAGAGGACATGCTTCCATGCTGATGATACTCGTTAAAAAATAATGTGTTAATTAAATTTGTGACTGAACTCCTTGGGGGAGAACTGTAGGTCTTCAGCTGTTTTACCTGCATTCTACCATATATTTTGTGTTATAGCAGTCTCGGATGATGACCCAACACGTTTGTTTTAAGAACACTTTCACAACAGATTTGACGAACACAAAGAAGGTACCAATGTGAAATTTCTAAAAATAGCTACAGCACTCGACCCAAGTTTAAGAATCTGAAGTGCCTTCCAAAATCTGAAGGACAAGATGGGAGCATACTTTCAGAAGTCTTAAAAAAAAGCAACACTCAGGTGCAGAAACTACACAACCTGAACCACCAAAAAAGAAAATCAACCAACCTTCTGCTGGTGGCATCTGACTCCGATGATGAAAATGAATATGCATCAGTCCACTCTGCTTTGGATTGTTATCAAGCAGAACCCGTCATCAGCATGGAGGCATGTCCTATAGAATGTTGGTTGAAGATGAAGGGACATATGAATCTTTAGCGCCTCTGGCACGTAAATATCTTGCAATGCCAACTACAACAGTGCCATGCAAATGCCTGTTCTTGTTTACAGTGTCACCTGAAAGTGAGAAGCAGGCAGCATTGTCTCCTGCAAATTGTAACCAAGTTTGTCTGAGCGATTGGCTGAAGTAGGACTGAGTGGACTTGTAGGCTCTAAAGTTTTACATTGTTTTATTTTTGAATGTGGTTACAAATGTAGAATTATGTACAAAAAGTAAGTTGAACTTTCATGATAAAGAGATTGCACTACAGTACTTGTCTGAGGGGAACTGAAAAATATTATTTGTTTTTTATAATGCAAATATTTGAAATAGAAAATAAAGTGAGCATTATGCACTTTGTACTCTGTTATAATTGAAATCTATATATTTGAAATGTAGAAAACATCCAAAAATATTTAAATAAATGGTATTCCATTAACGCAATTAATCAAGATTAATTTTTGTAATCGTGATTAATCGAGATTAATTTTTTTAATTGACAGCCCTTGTTAATATTTTTATAACCTACAGGAATTTTCCTCCATTATTAATTGGTAGAGGCCCAGTGCCATACAGCCTGGCTCTTTACAATAGTCAACCAAACAGCTGGAGAACAATAAAAACAAAGCGCTGAGCTGCCAGCCTTAGCTTTAAAACAAGGAACTCCGTGAGCAAGATGAAGGTACCCTCAGAGAACATTCAATATACAAAGGACAAGGAGCAGTGCATTCAATTTAGAGAACTCTTAGACAGAATATATAGAGCGAGACCCCCAAAGGTCAAAGGACAAACCTCTTATAATTTGAGATTATGAGACCTGAGGGAACATGGTTGCACTGATAAAATAGTTAAGGGACTGGGCAGCTTTTGTGCAGCCCTGGAAACAGAGTGGGCTCCACATATATGTGCAGAACTAAATTGGGGAAGAGAAGACATAGGCATAATGGAAAGATTTGGAATACACCAGCTGTAATATCATAGCAAGCAATATAAGATTTACTTGAGGGTGTAACTGAGTCATAATAAATTTAATTGTGCATTATTAAATTTTGAAATGGGGTCAGAAAATTAAAGGAAAAATGTCTCCTGTCATCTTGTTTTGATCCAGAAGAATTCTGAGCCATGATACAGCTGCATCTTGCTGATGTAATAAAAAAGATCTATGGGTTTGTCTCCACTACCAGTGGGTTTGATGCTGTGGCGATCGATCCACCGGGGTCGATTTAGCAGGTCTAGTGAAAACCTGCTAAATCAACCGCTGATTGCTCTCCCCATTGACTCCGGTACTCCACTAGAACAAGAAGATTAAGGGGAGTCTACAGGAGAGTTTCTCCCGTTGACCCAGTGTGGTGTGGACCCCATGGTAAGTAGATCTAAGCTACTAACACAACTCAAATTACATAGTTTAGATTGACTTTTCCCCATAGTGTAGACCTGTCCTATGACTAGAAGGACTTTCTGCCTTACTCTGCTGATCTCTAAACTTGGATGCAGTGTCATCTAATGGTTAGAAGAGAGGACTGGGAAGCTAAGACTTGGGTTCTATTCCTAGCTCTACCACCACCATGTTGTGTGATCCTGGGTGAGGCATTTGACTTTTGTATAGATGGGGAAACGGGCACAATGGGGATATTAATACTTATCCATGTTGTAACGTGGGTACAGACCATTACTCTCCCATCATTGCTAGTGAAACTGACAAAGATAATGGTTTTCTTATAGGAGATGTGCACACCTGTTCAGTCTGCCTTGTCCATGTCCCTGCCACTATAGGGCTCTTTCCCTACAGGGTTTTCCAATGCTTTGTCCACCCATGTTTTAAAGGGCTCAACTGATAAGGCTTCCACAAGTGAACAGGGAGGTTTCACACACTAATGCATTTCACCTTCAGGATGTTTTCCCCAGGGTACAGTTTATTACAAGATAAAAGTGCTTGACAAAAACTGAATGAATTATAAGCTTAAAATTCAGTCTTCTGGGTTTCAGTGACTTGCAGATTAGGAATTGACAAGCCTGACAGTGAAAACAGCTTTAAAATCAAATGTTTGGGCTAGATGAGATCTCAAAGGTCACCTTCATCCAGCTCCATTCAGGTAGAGTAGGTTCATTCTTACGTGATAGCTCCCCCAGCGTCCTCCACCAATATCTTCCATCCAATAAGTCTATATTGATATGAAGTCACGGTATCTGAGTTATGGTGCAGTAAAGACAGACAAAGCTGCTTAGTATTCATCTTCCCAGCTGCTGGCTCTCATACATAACAGAGCCAATTCAGATAGAGAAGGCAAGAAGTGGATTAAAAAAATAGGAACCCATTATAGAAGTGCAGTCCAGAATGAGAAGAGCGATTAAAAGAACATTTATGTAGATAAGAAGCAAGGGTTGTTTAAAGAAAGGTACGTCATTGATCATAGCAAAACTATTCACTGACAGTCAAAAGTAAAAATAGCAGAACTTGTACAAAGGAACACACGGGGTGGAAACAGCAGCAGGGAGGTCAGTGCTAGGAAATTAACTAGGGAGGGTAAATTAAATAAAAACTGGTTCTCTTGATCACAAGAGTCAATCATCAGCTGCAAGATACTTCCCAAGAGCATGTGACCTGGGTAATAGCATAGGAATATTTTTAAAAGGCAGACTTGAGGGAAGGTAGGAACTCTTAAATTAAATCAGTTACTGACCCAATTTCTTTTCTACATAAGGAGATTGAAGGTTCCTATATACTTTCCAGTATATTGTGCCAAGACCTCATGTCCTACTTGGCACATTAGACTTAAATTACATGGACAGGCGCCCATTTACCTCTGCCCTCCCTCAAGCCATTTCCCACTCACAGCTCCATTCCCCAGTCAAGGTCAGCCATCCTCAGGGGCGGCTCTAGGCACCAGCAAACCAAGCTGTTGCCTAGGGCGGCCAAATCTAGGGGGCGGCAGGCTGGGCCGGTGGAGGAGGTCCACCGAGCCGCGACGGACCTGCCGCAGGCAAGACTGCGGAGGGGCGCCGGCTCGGCTGGACCTCCGCAGGCATGACTGCGTTAGCTCGACCGCCCAACCGCCGCAGTCATGCCTGCGCAGGTCCGCTGATCCCGGCCCGGTGTGGACCTGCTCGAGCTCAACCGGAGCCGTGGGAAGAGGGGACCCGCCGTGGGACCGAGGAAGGGCGGCGCAGCACACCGCGCTGCCTGGGGCAGCCTATTTTCTAGAGCCGCCCCTGGCCATCCTTATCTGGAGATCAAGTTCAATTTATTTTGCATTGTCCCCAGATTTTCAATATGTTGCAGGCTTTGGGTATAACAATGGGTAACTGGATTGGAGAAGTTGTCAGGAAGCCTTGACCTGGGGAGGGGGACATTTTGGGTTCTTAGAACTCAGAAAAACAGAGGAGTGAGTTAGTGAACAAAGATTAGGCGTAGGAGACAACATTAGATATTCTGCCTATCAACTCACTGGGCTGCCCTGGACAGTTCCTCAGTTTTCTCATCTGTAAAATGGGAACAATTCTTACCTATCTCCTATGAGTGTTGTGATGAAGTGATGCATGAAGAGTAATTTGAGCTCTGCTAGTGAAAGGTGCCATTCCAATGCAGCACATTTAAAATTGGAGAGGAGGGAAATGCACTAGATTCTTCAGGCTACTTCTGCTGCTTTCACAGGAGAGCTATTAATTCTGCTCTATTGTTCTCATCAGATGTTCACGTGAGGACATGAGATTTAGACCCAGGACAAATAAACAAACTGAGAAGCGGCAAACTGCCAGTCTAGTTTTAAAAAAAAATGAAAAAGGTTTTTTTTTTGGTTGAATTTTTAGAAAGCAAAAACGAATCATTAAAGCTCCTGATAGAGGAGCAGCCCCTCATCCCCCTACACAAAGCTAGAGGATGACAGTTGCTTTGGGACACTTTATCCCCAACCTCAAAGATCAACCCATTCAACATAAAACAAAATCAAAGATTTCTTTACCTGTTCATGTACAAGTACCAGCATTTCCCAGTGCTTGTTATGGAGCCAGATTTGACAGAGACCATTTGAATCATACACAGTAACTCCTCACTTAACATTGGTCTCAGGTAACATTGTTAATTAGCAATGAAACATGCTAGTTTAAGGTTGTGCAATGCTCCCTTATAACGTTGTTTGGCAGCCGCTTGCTTTGTCCACTGCTTGCAGTAAGAGCAGCCCGTTGGAGCTAGCTGGTGGGGGCTTGGAACCACTGTGGAGCAGCAGCTCCCCCCCCCCCCATCAGCTCCTGGTTCCCTTAAGTTCCCTGAGTGATAGCCTACTGGGTGGCTGCCAATTGCCAGCAGTTCAGCTGTCCCTCCCCACTGCAATGTGCTGCTCCAGCCCTTTGCTCCAACTTCTCCCAGGAGCCTCCTGCTTGCTGTGCAGGGTGGGAAGAGAGGGGCTAATGTCAGGGTGTTCCCCTCCCCTCCTACTGGCCCCCACTTACCCCATTTCCATAGAGGGGGTGGGACAGGACGACACAACAGGGCTTAGGATGCAGGGAGCTTGCTAGCAGGAACTCAACTTCCTGATCTACTTAAAAAGACAATGTACTTAAAGGGGAAATGCACATCTCTCTCTCTCTCTCTCTCTCACACACACAGGGTGTGTGTCTGTTTCTGTCTGCCATGCTGACTCTTCCACTCTCTAACTTCACCACCTCAACCAAGCTTCACAATCATCATAGCTGTGAACAGTAGTAAACTGTTTGTTTAAAACTTATACTGTAGGTATATATTTTATATGTTATAGTCTTTTGTCTAGTGAAAAAAATTTCCCTGGAACTTAACATCCCCTTATTTACATTAATTCTTATGGGGAAATTGGATTCACTTAACACCGTTTTGCTTAAAGTCGCATTTTTCAGGAACAGAACTACAACGTTAAGTGAGGAGTTACGGTACTGAAGTGATCCCTGGGGCAGTATTTCTAGCTCAGAGTACAATACATCCCTCCAGCTTGCTTCCTGCTGGCCCAGCTGTTGGCCCTCCTCCTGCTAGCCAATTTCCTCCTATGCTTATGCTACTTTCAGAGAGAAACCTTGCTTCAGGCCATGTCCTTCAGAAGAGGAAAAAGTTTAAAAGGGCCCAATCTGGGCAACAGCATTAAGTGTGAGACTGAGAATTTTCAGATGACCTCATTGACAAAACAGGGAGACAAAGGAGTAAAGATGACAGAAGGGAGGTAACACATGAACAGCAAGGCAAAGCAATAACAAGACCTACTGCAGGGGTTGGCAACCTCTGGCACGTGGCTCACCAGGGTAAGCAGCCTGGCAGGCTAGGCCAGTTTGTTTATCTGCTGTGTCAGCAGGTTTGGTGGACTGCGGCTCCCGCTGGCCGCGGTTCACCGTCCTGGGCCAATGCAGGAAGCGGGAAGTCACGGCCAGCACATCCCTCGGCCCACGGCACTTCCCGCCGCCCCCATTGGCCTGGGACGAACTGCGGCCAGTGAGAGCTGCGGTCGGACGAACCTGCCAATACAGCAGGTAAAGAAACTGGCCCGGCCCACCAGGGTGCTTACCCTGGCGAGCCGCGTGCCAAAGGTTGCCGACCCCTGGCCTACTGGATGGCTTGGGACCAACAGTGATAACTGCAGAGAGACTGTAAGAAGGCCGGAACAAACAGCATTGTAGAAATGGAGATACCTGGTCAGGGAATTTTCCTTATTGTTTGTATTACAGCAGCATCTGCAGGCCTCAACCAAGACTCAGGCCTAATTCGTTAAAAATGTATTCCGCCTCCTCCCCACCACCACATTCTGGTAGAGGAGGCAGGTGTGAGATGCTTAAGAAGACATAATAGCCACCACTAAAAGTCATTTGCATTTATATTTGTAAACTGGTACAAATGCAGTTGCTACTGGATTTTGAGGAAGGGGAAACTGGCATTTCAGACATCACGATGTGGCAAGTGAGGACTTTTTAAGCTGACTGCTCTGCCTTTATTTTGTTTCCTCAGATAAGGCAGGAACAATCTGTAGTCAAGGCTCCCCTCCTCAACCTGTCTTGATGCCTCAGCCTTAACATGCAGTGTCTTTATTTTAATAGTCCTCAGCTGAGCAGTGAACCACATTACCACAGAGTTTAATTGCTGTTGTGATCCTGCAGAAATCTTTACCCAAAACAATATATACACAAACCCCCATTACTTCACTGGGGAGACAGAATAGACCAGATCCACCACTGTTACTTCAATTTCTCATTCATGTAACTATTGATGTTGGAGCAAAAATGCCCAGAGCTGCAGTTCAGTCTTTAAGAAAACAACTTCTACTCACTGTATTGGCAGCATCCAACTTTGCTGTTTTAATCCCCCCACCCCAAGATCATAATTTGCTTGCTCCTTCTGCACAGGGAGATTTGCAAAGAACAACTCCATTTACAGAGAGGGGCTTACAAATTCTCCCCCTTAACTTCTGCTAGGGTTTGGGAATACTGCAAATTGCTGTTGATTCCCATAATCATTTTCTTTCTCCTTCGGAACTCTATCATCAGCTTATATCAAAGGCACGGCCAGCTGTAAAAATAATGTACTGGCGGAGATAAACAATTACTACAGAATATGCAAACACCTAAGCAAACCAAAGTAGCATTATGTACAGCAGGAGAAAGAGAAACACGTTTTGAACATAATTTTTACAAAGAATTAAGGGAGCTGCCCAGATGTTAGAATAGCATTAGAACAAGCTTGGCTTCCTGCACGTATACCTCTATCAAAGAAAGAGACTAAAAGAGCATTTCAAACGAAAGAAAAACATGCATCTGAAATACATTACCCACATTGGTCATTGAAGTAAGCAGCTTTACTGAGTTCAAAAGGAAATTCGATGCATTTCTAAACAAAGAAACTGAACAATATGGGGCAAATAATATATGGAAATGAAGAGAGCAAATGAGAGGCATCATGTAGCCTTGCTTTTTTTTTTTAAATGAATTCTGAATATTTTCATATCTAAAGCTTTAATATTTGAACCAGATATAATCTAAAACAGCCAAAAATAAAACCTTTAAGCTGTGAATTTAAGGTATAAAACAGGGGTCAGCAGCCTTTCAGAAGTGGTGTGCCGAGTCTTCATTTATTCACTCCAATTTAAGGTTTCGCGTGCCAGTCATACATTTTAACGTTTTTAGAAGGTCTCTTTCTATAAGTCTATAATATAGAACTACACTATTGTTGTATGTAAAATAAATAAGGTTTTTAAAATGTTTAAGAAGCTTCCTTTAAAATTAAATTAAAATGCAGAGCCCCCCAAACTGGTGGCCAGGACCTGGGCAGTGTGAGTGCCACTGAAAATCAGCTTGTGCCCCGCCTTTGGCACGCATGCCATAGGTTGCCTACCCCGGTATAAAACATGAAGCATCAAGGGATTAATAAACGAGTTTTGAAAAAAATGTTTAAGAGCTCAAATTACTAATCAAATATCC
Organism: Mauremys reevesii; assembly: GCF_016161935.1. NCBI lineage: Eukaryota > Metazoa > Chordata > Testudines > Geoemydidae > Mauremys > Mauremys reevesii. The sequence continues at coordinate 167,503,808 of NC_052624.1, read as the reverse complement.
TATTTACTAACAACATATACACATATATTAAAGTTGTCATATTAATAGCTTAGGTTTAAGTTTCCCAAACTGTTTTTGTTTTTTTTTTTCCAAAATTTGAGCAAAAATGGTGAGAATGAGGCTTGTGAAAAATAGGTAGAAAGGCCCAGTGGCCAAAAATTCTTGAAGAGCTCTAGCACGCCCACGATTAGGAGCAAAAACTGAAAGTTTGTCATCTCTGACCCCAGGATTTCTGGTGCCCTGGAAAAAACCCATCCAGTTTTGGTCAGTTCTGAATCTCTGAAAAATCGCCATCTACAGAGCTCTATTGCTAGTTCTTAGTTTTCTGAACATTCCAACTGCACTACACATACTCCCAAACCCTGCTGATTCTCCTGTAGTGTAGGTGTAAGCCCCTGAGGGCCTACACAGCAAAAAACCCACCCACCGTGGGCCTGTGCCAGTTAACCCTGGCTTGTGTGGCTCCTGTGTAGATTCCCACAGGGTCCTAGAGCCCAGGCTCCAACCGCAGCCCAGATGTCTACACAGCAATGAATTAGCCCCAGAGCCTGAGTCCCACGAGCCCAAGTTGGCTGGCACGGGCGAGCCGCGGGTTTTTCTTTGCTGTGTAGAAATACCTTGAGATAGAGCTACAGCGTTTCAGATGAAGCACAAAGCAAAATTCCTCCTTCTCCAGAAAGGTGCACTGAGCTGGAAGCTTTGTCACCTCCTCTTCCTCTCTAGCCTAAGGAAAGAAATGCTGGGCTGGGAGCCAGGAAGCCACAAGTTACTGTGTTAATTCTGTGCACTTCACAACCCGTAGTACAAAGGTCACGTATTCCAACCTTTGGAGGCAGACAAGTATACAATTCCCCACACTTTAGAGGAGATAGAAAAAGTAATTTCTGGCTGATTTGGGAACAGAACCCAAGTCTCTAAAATGACAGATCCACCAGTTTCACGTACCTAGATGCACTACTTCTTGGCATGCTCATTTTGAATGTGTGTGCTTGGCTAACATGAGGTTCATAATGCAGACCTGGCTGATGAGCCGTACTGGGGGTTGTTACGCTGTCTGTAAAGTGTGGCTGCTCCTGCATAACCATGTTTGAAAAGTGTTCTGAAACCTAGAGATGCTATCATTAGCATTTTATTTTAGCATTCCTATTTTAATAGGAATCATTAAAAAGGGGATAGAGAATAAGACTGAGAATATATTATTGCCCTTATATAAATCCATGGTACGCCCACATCTCGAATACTGTGTACAGATGTGGTCTCCTCACCTCAAAAAAGATATTCTAGCACTAGAAAAGGTTCAGAAAAGGGCAACTAAAATGATTAGGGGTTTAGAGAGGGTCCCGTACGAGGAAAGATTAAAGAGGCTAGGACTCTTCAGCTTGGAAAAGAGAAGACTAAGGGGGGACATGATAGAGGTATATAAAATCATGAGTGGTGTTGAGAAAGTGGATAAGGACAAAGTTATTTATTTAGTCCCATAATACAAGAACTAGGGGTCACCAAATGAAATTAATAGGCAGCAGGTTTAAAACAAATAAAAGGAAGTTCTTCTTCACGCAGCACACAGTCAACTTGTGGAACTCCTTACCTGAGGAGGTTGTGAAGGCTAGGACTATAACAATGTTTAAAAGGGGACTGGATAAATTCATGGTGGCTAAGTCCATAAATGGCTATTAGCCAGGATGGGTAAGGAATGGTTTCCCTAGCCTCTGTTCTTCAGAGGATGGAGATGGATGGCAGGAGAGTGATCACTTGATCATTGCCTGTTAGGTTCACTCCCTCTGGGGCACCTGGCATTGGCCACTGTCGGTAGACAGATACTGGGCTAGATGGACCTTTGGTCTGACCCGGTATGGCCGTTCTTATGCTATGTAAATACAAAACATGATTAAAAGACAAATAGGAGAGATGTCTACCATTTAACCCCTTGCTCTAATCTGTAGACCAAACTCCTCTTAAAAAAAAAAAAAGCTAGGAAGACCCTGTGTTTGCTAGGGGAAAAAAGATGCATTAATATTGTGAGTTACAAAATCCTAATGAAGATAAAGCCATTTGTAGTTTCCATGTGGTTGAAAAGACCACAGGGGAGGCTACTAGGGCTAGATGATCAAAGGTATTTTAGGTGTCTAAAGATGAAGATAGGTGCTTTAGGGAAATCCTCTTAGGCACCTATCTCCCGTTGACAGCGATGGAAGTTAGGTGCCTAACCTGCTTAGGTACTTTTGAAAAGCTCACTAGGTGCCTGTCACATCTACACGAAGTTGAAAGTCTGGCCCCTAGTCTTTACCTCAACCTGCTAACTTGTGTGGAGACTGCAAACTCCCTCATCTTCAATAGGATTTTACCTTGAGATAGCTAACTTGAGTTAAGATCACCTTTATTTCTATGGAAGACAAGACAACCCAGGAATCCAGACACACAATATTCTATTGCCTTGCAGTGAATAGCTACAGATGATGGATTTTCTTTGTTTTCAATATTTTACAGACAGAGACTGCAGATCTCTGGGGCAGTGATCATATCTTGACTAGTTACTGTAAAGCACCTAGCATGCTTTTAGTTGCTAAGAAATAGATACAAAATATATGTGCGAGCTTAATATTTTTAAATTAGAGTATTTTTTAAAAAATTCCTCCTTTCCACTTACCTGCCAGGTCCAGTGTTCTCTTGACGTGTGTGTTGAAAACTGCTGAGTGAAAACCCACAAGAAGGTGTTCCAATGGTGTGATTACAGTACTGAGTGAAGGGACCTTGATTCTATTTACAGCTCTGCCATTGATTTCTTGTGACACCTTGGTTAAGTGAGTCAGCCTCTGCCTGAACTACTTGTAATGTTTGTTATGGAGATGCTTAGTACACTTGGATGTTGAAACCATCTTTGGGAAGCACTTTCCCCAAAGAGAAGGCACAAATAGACATGCAAAGTTTTTCTCAATAACTATTGCAAGGGAAATAGTGTTGTGAAGTGAGACTGAGGGGCAAATTGGAACTTAAAAAAAAATGGTGTTTCAAAATGTACGTCTATTTATTCATTAGGCTAAGGCGCACATACTATTGTTGACCTAGATGAACTGCAAAAGCTCACCCAACTTCCCCTCCCCCATTTGTTAAGAGCCTAATAAATTAGGAGATGGGGTACAGTCTTCTACCATATACCTGTCCTAAGTCTCTGTGGCTCCCGAGGCCTCCTGGGTTTTGCAGTTTTGAAGGTTGATTTATTTCAAAGTGGTAATTCTCCTTGTAAATGGCTGTCCAATGCAGTTTTCCTGCTCAATAACTCAAACTGAAGAATGGTCATTTGAAAATTACTAGCTCCTTTCATCTTGAAAGCATCAGGATTTAGGGATGAGAAAAGAAAGGAACTGGTCCAGAAGGAGCTAGCCCCTTTCCACCGTGGCCCAAGCAGGGATAAAGGATGTGACGAGCAACTGCCATGTAGGGTGTGTTCTCCGACCCCTCCAGGGGCAAACAAGAATGCAGTGGAATGTTTGTGGTAGGTATTTTTGTTGTTTTTAAATATAGGCATGTTTATGTTAGAGAAGCCAAGATCAGAGAAACCCACCTTGAACTTGGAGCAGAATTGTGGTGGTCCTTAGTTCCCATGGGAATACATTCTAATCTTGGACCGGTACCTGAGATAGCTCTCTCCTGTCCCAACCTTCATCCTATGCTGGAGAAAGTTCCATTGTTGCAGAGTAACTCTAGCCGTATAGCTGGAGAAGCTCCAGCTGATTTTGTATGGCCCCAGGTTGTGAAGGAAGGAAGCATGGGGAGCAGGGAGGAAGAGGGGGTAAAGAGGAGACAAGCTGTGATAGAGTTGCAGTAGTGCTTCTTAGGGGGCTCACAGCTCTCTAATTCAAAGACTCCTTTCAGTTGTTGCACGCCAGGTCCTCTTCTCTGAGCAAGTCTGAACACCATACAGTCAGCATACATGACCCAGAAAGCTGCATATATTTGTTGCTGAGTAGATCCCTTAGAACGCAAACACACTGCTTCCTCCCTCACCTTTGCTACTCGGGAGATGTTCTGAACAGTACTAGAGAGTACGTCAACTACAGAAACTAATCTTTCAGGTGTTCAGCACCTGCAGCTCCCATTGACTCCAACTATTGGAAATCAGGCCACTTAGGTGCCGAGAGGATGTAGAGCCCAACTTTAGGCTCCTATTTTTAAAAATATGGGTAATCAGTGTTTGGCAGCAGTCTAAAGACTCCTGCTACCCTACCCCTAATCAGGACATGCATTGTTTGTCTCACTATTACTCGCTAAAACAACAAGGAGCCCTTGTGGCACCTTAGAGACAAACAAATTTATTTGGGCATAAACTGATACAGACTAACACGGCTACCACTCTGAAGCCTATTATTCAGCTGGAGTTTTTGCAACTACTCGTTATATGTGCTTGGGCCCATATCAAGGAGGTACGGTGGAGAAAACTGATGCCTATAGATCAGGGGTCGGCAACCTGTGGCACACATGCTGATTTTTAGTGGCACTCTGCTGCCAGCTGGGGTCCCAGCCGCTGGCCCGCTCAGCCCACTGCCTGGATGAACGAAACCCCAGGCTGGCAGGTTGAGTGGGGCCGGCAACTGGGACCCCGGCTGGCAGGAGCCGGCGGACGGAACCCCAGACTGGCAGACAGATGTTCAGCCCGCAGCCAGTCTGGAGTCCCAGATCCGCTCAGCCCGCTGCCAGCCTGGATGGACTGAACCCCAGGCTGGCAGCGGGCTGAGTGGGGCCAGTGGATGGATCCCCATACTGGCAGCAGGCTGAGCTGCTTAGCCTGCTGCCGGTCTGGGGTTCCGTCCGCTGGCCCCTGTAAATATAAAATGTATTACTGGCATGCAAAACCTTAAATTAATGAGGACTTAGCACACCACTTCTCAAAGGTTGCCAACTCCTGCTATAGACAAACTGTACCACAGCCATTTAATAATCTTTGTTTTTCTTAAAGAGGACAATAAAGTTATAGTATGATCTTAATTGGTGAAAAAAGCAGTACATCTGGGAAAATACATGCACACAGCAATATTCCTCTGTCCCATAACTTACAAACTTATTTGGCTAGCATTAATAGTTGAGTTTTTGACCAATTCTCTCTCTAAACTAAGGTCTCTCCTCCCTTTCCTTCTAATATAGTACATTCTATAAATTATATAATTATGAAAAAAGGGAGAAAAATGATGACTCCCAAAGATCTCTCAAAATTGGGTGACTGGGCAACAAAATAGCAATAGAAATTCAATGTGTTGATAAGTGTAAAGCAATGGACATTGGAAAAAATAATCCCAACTAGACCCCATCATTCTGTATGTATAATGAGTTACCACTCAAGACAGATCTTGAAATCAATGTGGACAGGTCTCTGAAAACATCCGCTCAACATGCAGCAGCAGTCAAAAAAAAGCTAACAATATTAGGAACTATTAGGAAAGGGATAGATAAGACAGAAAATCTCAATGCCACCGAGTCTGTAATACTCCCACACCTTAAATGCTGTGGCCAGTTCTGGTTGTCCCATCTCTCAAAGGATATAGAGGAATTGGAAAAGATTCAGAGAAGGGCAAAGACGATAAAGAGTATAGAATAGCTTCCATATAAGGAGAGACTAAAAAGATTGCAGCTGTTCATCTTAGAAAAGGAGGCAACTGGAGGGCAGATATGATGAAAGTCTATAAAATCATGAATGGTGTGGAAAAAAAATGTTATTTACCCTCTCACAATACCACCACCAGAGGTCACCCGATGAAATTAATAGGCAGCAGATTTAATACAAACAAGAGGAAGTACATTTTCATACGAAATGCACAATTAACATGTGGAACTCGTTGCCATGGGATATTGTGATGGCCAAAAGCATCACTGGGTTCAAAAAAAGAACTAGATAATCTCAGAGGATAGGTTCATCAGTGGCAATTAGTCAAGCTGTCCAGGGATGCAACCCTGTGCTCAGGGCCAGAGATGTAACCAAGCAATTTAGCACCCAGAGCGAGCAAGCACATTTGCATCCCCTACTGTTTTTTCATCATCTCCCACCTCCCCACTCCCTCACCCTGGTTATGGGCCTGTTCAGGGCAATCTTAAGAGACTGACTGCCAAACTGCCCTGTTCTGTACACTTCCCCTGAAGCTGTGGTACTGGCCACTGTCAGAGACAGGATTGTGGGCTAAATGCTGCATTGGTTCAATATGGCAGTTCTTATGGATTTTAATCTGTTGAAAAGCATAGGTTGCATACTGTGCTAATCTATTCAACAAGATAATGTGTATCTGAGATGGTTAACTGTACTGATTACACGAATACATAGTTCAGTTATTTGCATACCTAATTGATACAGTTGTTGGTTTTAAAACTTTTGCCAATAACTAAATCTGGGTATGCATAAAACGTCTAATGAAATCTGAAAGACTGGCTCATCTCTGTGCATTCAAACCCTCTTTTAAAAAAATTAAATACCTCCAACTCCACCCCTGCACCACGCCAAAAGTTAGCATAAGCTATAATTCAAGAATTCTGTTATGTTGAAGGAATGGTTTAGTGGTCTAATTAATTTGATGGTCTAATTCTTGAGATTTATACTTCTAATAGTTTCTAAGAGCTGATTCAACCCTTCCTCTTCCAGAAGCTAATAATCAGTTCCATGACCGTTACTGATCATAGGGGCTTTTTGGATGAATTCTTAAAAACAAAGGTTGTGTGTCCATACTGCAGAAACACATTTCAGCGCTGGGGTATATGTATATGCTGTAAAGAATTTCAGGATCCAGTCAGGATGAAAGATGTTGGAAACAAGCAAAGGATACTTTTATACAGTAATGCATAATTAACTCTAGATTCCCCACTGAAATGTACTAGCATTACAAAGTTAATCGGATTTATTTCAGAAGTTTGGAATCAATTCCAATCAGAACAGTTAGGGAAAAAGTGTCTTATTAGAAAAGTTAGTAAAAACTTTAAGCTTTCAATTTACAGATGTTCAATAAAAGGAGTGCCTAGTCTTTGTTCTAAGTGCTACTTAACATGCATTAATTACTCCAGGACCCCCCTTCACTCAATTATCTAATTACTCAGTAGCTTAAAGCATACTTGATCTTCAAATAGCAACCGGAGTCCTCCAATTTGGGAGGGGGGGGGGGGAGAGAATGTCTTGCAACAGGGCATAAAAGTTGATAAAGCAGGACTATTTTACACCCAGGAAGAGTTCCAAAGCCAGGGAATCAATGATATTGCCGCTACAATGCACTCAACTAAAGCTATTAAGCTACTGTATTTTACCAACTTAAATGATTTATTCAATGTCAATGCAATAACCTGCTTTTTGTACAGGATTTTTTAAAACCATTTATACGGGACACTTTCTGCTCACTTGTTCACTCACACTAGTCAAGTTAGTTATACCAGTATCAAGAGAATACACAGGGTCTCTTTTTTTTGGGTACATTATTGCACAGGATCAACACTTGGCAAATGTACAATCTGGTTGTAAACACTATTTTGTACTGGACCCTAAGGCTATGAATATACAGTTGGAGGAATAAATGAAAACCTCTCCTGAAAGGACAAAAGAAGTCCTCCAATAACCATTTTGAAGGTTAAGGCAATGCTACTTTTTACCTCTCTAAAAAACAGGTCTACACAAACCACCACCATTACATCTGTGCATTTGTTATATGAAAAACCCTCCAAGTGTTGCTAGTCCCCAAGATACAGGTTTTGTTTTCAACTGTTCTTAATTCTTCAAGCCTCACTATGAAAACACCAAGAGCTCCATGTACTTGAGATTTTAGAGAGGAGTTTAATAAACTAACATCTTTGATATTTGTTGCCAGAAAGCCAACAGTACTATACCCAGCATGCTAGGCAATGTATTATATACTAAAACTCTGGAGGAGTAAGCTTGTCAAAATTGGGAACCAAAGAAGCCCCTTATGAAAATTTAATAACGATTAAGTTTACGTTGAAGGCAGGAAGATGTTGAAAACATGGTCAGCTCAAGTCTATATAAAAACTCACAAGAAGCTGCAGTATATTCAGCTAGGTTTATACTGCTGCACAGAGCACAGATGAACTGAAAATATGCTTATTTCACAATAGGTTAAGATGGGCTTGCAGTGCTTTGAGGTCTCTTTAGTATACAGTGTTTACAATAAGTTTCTTCTACAATTGAAGGTCTTTTCAGATCATAAACCCAGTGGAGTGCAAATGAAGCAGATGAGTGACTTGCATTTTACTATCAATCATCAATTCAAGGGTTTGGATAAAATTATTTGAATTATGGTAGCACCTAGTAATCCTGGTCAAGTTGCTCTTCATTCTACTCCCTTTCTAATCAGAAACTGGCAAATGTACTTGTAACTAAAAACAGGGCAAGTTAGCACTTTAAAACAGGCTCCTGGAGCACTTGGCAATTTATAGCAGGCCAAGCCACGTGGAAGAGTCTTGGAGCGCTGCCTGAGACAGTTGGTGTTAGTGCACAAGTTTTTTGGACCTAGATACCTTATGGTACTTGCAGAACATTTTTTTTTGGGTCTCTCTCTTGCAGGGACAACTGCTGGATTCCCCCATTGGTGACTTATTCCTTCAATGTGTGGAACAATTAACTGTGGAGCTTAAGGAGTGGGGAGTTGCTTACTCCACACTAGTCTCATACCATAACAGGTTTGTCAGATCACATTTTCTGATGAGTAAATGTTGGTTTAGAGAGGGGTGGGCAAACCTTTTGGCCTGCAGTCCCTCACTTCACTGACCTAATAACCCTGCCTCTATGAAAGGCATAGTGCTTCGGTTGATGTAGTTAGGGCAACGCAGTATCTGTGCAGACACTGCGTTACTTACATCACTTGTCGGTGTCCAGCAGCGGGGCTCTGTGCAGAGCAGACAGCCTGGGCTGTTGGCACCTGGCAGTAAGGCTCCAGCTGTAAGCCCCACGCAAGGTTGACTGCTTGGGCTGTGAGCACCCCCTTCCCCACTTGTCAGTGCAAGTGCTCCCAGTGAGCGGAAGGAGGGTAGTATGGACATGAAAAACTGCAGTAACTACTGCAGTGGCTGTAGGTTGACCTAACACAGGTGGACTTAAGTGTCTAGTGTAAACAAGGTGTATTGTTTTAAAGCTGCTATTAAGGCCTGGAACTGTGGTGCTCTGGATATGAAAAAGGAAAGTCAGGTGACAGATGGAGCATAATTCCTTCCATTTTTGACTTAGGCTTGCCCAACAAGTTATCCTGTTAAGGAGTTAACAGACGTGCCACTTGGCAGATGCTTGGATTTTCAGCCACTGCAGGCCTGTTTGCCTTCTATTCTCCACAGCAGAATGAAGAAAATGACATGAAGACAGCTCCCTTTCCAGGTATTATGACTAGGTATGTTGATTTTTCCAGAGCGTTAGGGACTCTGAGCTTTCACTTGGACCAACGAAGCATATCAGAACAGGGGCTTACCCTAAGCCCAAGACATGCAGCCAACAGAGCCTAGACTTAGCTAAGTTTTACTGAGATCCCTGAGGCTTTAAACCACTGTTGCCCCAGATCACTTCATTCCTTCATTTATTTTCATAATTCAATGAATCATAGTAGCTGGTAGTTCACTTACCCAGTCCAAGAGATCATGGCCCTGAATTAGGCTATGAAGTTGTTCTTATCTCAACTAGTCAAAGTACTTCATACTTCCACTAACAAAATGGTCCAATATATGCCACTTTCCAGCCAAAGGAGTACCTTGCTAAAAACAACATAATAGGGCAGGGCACCACTTTCATTAGTTTTGTTATGAGCGATAAAGTACAGTACTTGCAGAGAGACGCTTTTTTCCTTTTTTATTGCTGTTAATTCAAGGAAGAAAGGTTGCATAAAATCCAATCTGTTCTAGAAATATAAGTGACCTTTCCAGTACATAACATTTCAAATATCAAAGTATATGGTAAACATACAAATAAAGAGAAGGTAACATACCTCCTATTTACAGTACAGTATTTTAAATCATAAAATAAGTTCCATAAAGTACAACTGGCAGGTAATTCACAATGTGAGTCCATTGGTGCTTTAACACCCTCACTTAAACTCAAATGTAGTTAATTCATTTAATAATGCGGTCCAAAAATACCCAGATCAAATAAAATATTTTTAATCAAAATAATTTCCATTTACTACTTACTTTTTCTTTTCTTTTTAAAGTAAAGCTTTCATCTACCCTACCCCACCCCAAGGGGGAGAAATGTATACTGGTGCTATAAATATAAATGCTACCTATGAAGACATTTAGTAAATCAAGCTTTTTTTCTTCAAGTTTTTGTTTAGCAATTAGGCAGCTGAACCCCCAGACAATTTTACTTTTGTCACCCTACTGCATACCAGCATCTTGTTTTCATTTCTGCTATGAACTGTGAGGAATGCCAAAAACCTATGGATATACAGTGGTAATTGTTCATCGGTGTTGAATGTAGCAGTCATGAAAAATACACTCAATCTTCCAGATAACCTCAGTGCACTTTAGGAAATCAAATATTACCTGGAAGCAATTTAGTACATATTGGCTTTTAAAAATAAAAATACAGCAGCATTAAAAAACTTATTGACATGACACCAACATGATTAATACCATCTTAGCACACGCATTTCAGTCTTTCACATTATACCATAATCACGCATAGTGGTAAATTATTATAAAATAGTGACTTTGCTATTTGGTAGACTGGTCCTAATACGAATACTTATTTTGTAGAAAACCATAACTTTTGTTCAGACTGAAATAAACCATTTACATTCTAAATACAATGCAACACTAATAGTTTAGGGAAAAATCAAAATCAAGTAATGTTCATTCTGTGTTGACACAGAAGTAGAATAGCTTTTAAAAAAAGGACTCACTGTCAGCTTTCATTAGAAATGCAAACACATGGAATACAACATTCATACCAATTCCCCCCCCCCCGCCTTTTTCTCTTGGATCAATCAGGCTAAAACATCACAATGGAAATAAGATCTTTCAGTTTAAGCTTGTTCATGTTCATAAATCTGTTCAAGTCCACAAAGTTTCATTCCCTTCCCACTTGAAGTATTTTCATTTACTCTGGACCCAGAGCTGTGTGTATGTATAATACAAGATATTACATATATACACAATTCTGTGAGTCTTTAGTCTTGCTCCTCACAGGAAGACTAAACAATTTCCCCATATAATTCATGAGCATAACAATTTGCTATAGTATGGACAAACTCTGTATAAACTGCCAAATACTCATGCAGTCCAATGAAACCATGTGGACACACAGTGAAGGTGGGAGAAAAACAAAAACAGCAGCATAAGGAGAACAGGCTGGAGGTGGAGTGGGGTGGGACAGAAGAGGGGGGGATTGTGAGGGAACATGACCAAGTTTCTTCTTTCAACCATATGGCTGCTCCACCAGTGATGTCAGAGGTCAAAGGACATTTTAAAAAATGCAGTAAACATTGCACGTCTTAAGTCTTCAGTGCAAAAGTATGGTTCAAATGCTCTTTTGATTGTTTGGCTGTGTGTTTGAGTTGCATGCATTATGTAAGCTTTTTGCAGACTCAGGAGATCAGGGACTCAGTTTTCTTCTTTTGTATTGAACAGAGGTGCAAGAGCAATGAAAAATTCCAAAAGAATATAAAACCAGGAATATCCCAAATGCAAGACCACAGAAAACATTCCCTCTCCCCCCCAATTCCCCAAACTTCAGTTTGTTATGTAGGCAATGTTTACTTGTTTCAGTCTGCAGAATCCAACGTATCATTGGAAGGGGGAGGGGGAGGTGCGTATCTCAGTCTGTAAGTGCCTAAAACAGGAAAGAGAACTACTAAGTCACTGTTTACAATTAAACAGATTACAAAGCACTACAAGGTATCAAAATGGACATGCTCTTGAAAAGGCACTATCTTGTTCTCCGATCTTATTTAAAAAGGAGGGCTCAAACTTCATAGTTTTTCATCTCCTTGATGAAGTGTCAGCATAAAAGAAATCCAACCTAAAAATGTAAGACAATACCTCCCCTGGAAAAATGCAAAGTAAAAGCAACCCCCAAACACCAAGACTAATTTTTCTTGTTCAAGTTTGGCAAAAATGATTAAGGTCAGAGCAGACACACACTGAGGATCAGAAAGGAGGTGATGGAAGAAAAATGTATTTAATGTTCTACAGGTACAAACACTGTTTCCCCCTCTTTTTTGAATGGAAAGAGGATGGAAGTTCTAAAACTGAAGTCATTTGTTAAATTTTAATTTCTTATTAGTGTCTTATTTCAATGTCTTTCTGCTGCAACTGTCTCAGGTTTCAAACAAATCCCACCTACATAAAATAGGTTATACAGAGGATAGTTGGTTATGCAGAAGTAAAAAAATACATCAGAATGACCAGTTTGTTTTCCAAATCTTCACATGCTTTAGAAATCCAAGCCATGTATTGTATATAGTACCTGACAATTTCCAATCCTTTTTGCAACTGAATTCTACCAAAACATCAAAGGGAGTGGAAGACTTGATATTAATAGCATGCAAGTCTGAAAATACTGCCAAAAGCCTAGAGAAAAGAATGACAATTTAGAACAGAGATGGGTTGATTTCCTAGCCCCATTTCATACCCTTTTAAAATTTAGTTTAGTACCTGTGAACTCCATTTCCCCCCAGTGTTTAATCATTGGGCCTAGATAAGCCTCTTTGCAATTTTATAGCAGATCACTAGTGCACAACGTACATTTATACAAACACACACGCACACACCTTTCTGCAAGAACAGAAACAGCATGGTCAGTAAGGTAAAGAGAAACTAGTAAACTCAAAAGCAAGTCCGTTGTGAGCTATCATGATTACCTTGCTGATTGGCCTCCATGGATGACTGCTTACAGTCCTGCGCATAGTGTCCACTTATACCACAATTGTAACATGAAACATTCCCATTCTTCTTGGGCCCCGATCCATTTGTGTTGGCAACTACGTTAGGTGCTGGATATACAGGATAGTACCTCCCAAATCCTGCCATTTGCTGCATACCATAGTTGGCTTGGCTCCCCATTACTGGGTCATGCATCAGTCCATTTGCATATGGAGTCTGAGGCAGGAAAAAAGGAAACGGTGTTCCATTGCTTTGATGTGCTTGGTTGAGGTAGCTGCCATTGCAAATAGATGGCAGAGTGAAGAAAGGTGGAACTCTGTAGACTTGTCCATGAATAGGGTTATGATAAAAATAGCTATTGATCTGAAGGCTTCCATTGGACCCACAGCTGCATCTACGTCCACAAGAACCACAAGCCCCAGACCCCAACTGCTGTGGAGGCATTAAAGTCCCATTAGTGTTAGTATTTCCAACAGCATTTATATAGGATGTGCTGTCACTCTGCGCAGTGCTGTGTGTTAAAGCAGGGCTTGGGCTAGGGGCAGGGCCTGGTGTATGGGTAGGTATTGCAGGGGGAATAGTTGACTGGATCTGACCAACACCTAAACCAGCTGATTGAGGAGGTGTGGAAGTTGCTACAGTGTTCAGCACATTTGTATTCTGGTTGGGCAACACACTGGTAGCATGAGGAGTGCCTGGCAAAGTATAGGAAGTTGGTGGAGGTGCTGTTGAAAGACCAGCTGCGGGAAGAACTACCTTTAGACTGGTAGGCTGAGGGATTGCTCCGGTGTTCCCCTCAATATGAGGCACCATTTGATTCAGTCCTACCACTTGGGATGCAGGTTTTGTGATGGGATCTGTATTAGGAACTGGGGATCCTGGAAAACTACCTGGGCTGTGGACTGGGATAAAGGCAGTATTTGGTGAGCCAATGCTTAAGTTTCCTGTTGGTTGCTGTGATCCATTAACTGTGCAATTTTCAGATGATCCCTGCGGAGAGGGTATTTTCAATCTGTGTATTGCCAAGTGCAAAGCTGGGCTACCAGGCTGGACAGAATGTGGAAGAAAAGTGGATGGTACTGGTAGAGGGGAAGCCAACAGCTCAAGGCGTTTTTCAGATTCACCAGAAGTCACTGGCCCTATTCCAACTGGAGTTGAACTTGCAGATTCTCTCATTGGTGATATAGCGACAGGAGTGGTAACAAGCATTCCCATTGTTTTACCATCAGCAGATATGGGTGGTGGAACTACAGCTTCAGGTTTCTGTGCACCATTGTGCATCACACAGTGTAAGGCAGGCATAAATGAAATATGTTGAAACTTTGAATTTAAAGGATCCTCTGAAATACTTCCATTCTCATTACTCACTGAAGGAATCTGAGCTGCTGCTTTGATGTTTGATGGACTGACAGCACCATAAACAGTAAACCTGGCTGCATCTTGATTCCCAGAGTCCTCTGAATTGCTGTCTGTATCTGTTGAAGATAAAGCATTAGTGAAAAATTAAAAATGTAAACTTGAGGTTTTACTATATTTTAATGGCACTAAAGTGTTATTTCATCTTGATTTAGAATAAATTAAAGACTGTTTATCCACCTTTCCAACTTGAGTCGGACTGATTTTCTCTTTTCAATTAGGGGCATATCTGCCTTGCTTTCCATTCTTTGCTAACACCAAATCATCCACTTGCTATTTTGTGTTTGTGACTTCTATATACATATGTATAAGTGGAGGGCACAGAACAAATTAAGCTCCTCCCACCTACCTGGAAAGATGTGAAATCACTATGCCCCCAGCTGGTACAATTCTCAAAATATATGTGGCAGGGGAAGAGGAGAAAGAGCTCAGGCACACCATGTATATTTAAACAACTTTTCTGCTCCTTGAGCTTTTAGGACAGTCAAAACATTTTCATCTACTGCACTGTCAAATACAAGTAATCTACGGCAGGGGTTCTCAACCTTTTTCTTTCTGAAGATCCTCAACATGCTATAAAAACTCCACGGCCCAGCTGTGGCACAACTGTTTTTCTGCATATAAAAGACAAGGCTAGCTTAGGAAGTAGCAAACAGGGCAACTGCCCAGGGCCACACACCACAGGGGGCCTGTCAAAGCTAAGTTGCTCAGGCTTCGGCTTCAGCCCGAGCCCCGGGGTGGAGGGGTTTGGGGCCCCAGCTGCAGTCCTGTGCAGTGGGGCTTTGGCTTTCTGCCCTGGGGCGTAGCAAGTCTAACTCTGGCCATGCTTGGCAGACCCCCTGAAACATGCTCACAGCACCCTAGAGGGCATCGGACCCCTGATTGAGAACCACTGATCTACAGCACTGAAAACAAACAAACATGGTTAGCATTGAGGTTTGCTAAATTAAAAAAAAAAAAAAGTTTTCATGTGTCACTTCTCAATTTTCAAAGAAAGCATTTCTTGTATTTAACCAAGTCTCTTAATTGTTAAGAGCCCCAATACAATATTAAGTGTATGAAAGTGAGGCAGCAAACATGACCACTAGCCCATCATTCAAAGAAAATAAAAAAGCATAAGTAAATAGTGAAAAATAAATTAAGATGAAAAAAACACTAAGGTATTAACAACTCAGGTAGGGATATTTAAAGATATACACAACGATTTTTACCTTGACAATGTTCCTAAAACCTAAGATGGTCTGCCTTAACCAAAGGATAGTCAGGCAATCCAAAGGAACAAACCATGAAACAACGAAGTGTCTACATAAAAAGTGTAGTCCTTCTTATACAGCCCATGCCACCATGCATTACTCCACATGGTCTCCTTCCCATCCCTGGCTCCTACCCATCCTTGTGTTCATCCTGCCTCCACTGCCCAGCTCCACAATAGACTGCATATATCCTCACTCAACATCGCATTTCGTTTTATGTTTAAAAAGCTGAACGTAGAAGAAGAGTATAAGGCACTGAGTGGGGCTAATTACAAGGCACAAGGGAAGAGTTTTGAAAATGCTATGCAAGGAGCATGAGGCAGGGAGGAGCTCCAAGTCTCTTACAAGCAAACATACAAAATTACAGAAGGTGAAAAATTTCACCAAAAGTGGAAAGTTTTTCTTAACTTATCAGATTGAAAGATGTTACAGCTGAAAACATGACAAGGTGTAATTGTGCCGTACATTTGGAATCTTACAGCTGAATCTCAATGTGGGGACTTTGTATATGCGGCATGAGGCTGAGCATTGCTCCTTTTTTCCTGGGGTGTATGTTAGTGGCAATTTATTTATCTTGGGGATTTTTTTGTATGTTTTATATTAAAGTAAAATTCAAAGCTATTTTTAAAAGCTTTTGAAAACAGCCCCTCTCAGGAAGGCTGACAGCAGAACATTCTCCAGAAAACGTATTTCAAATACAGACTATGTAGTCACCTCAAGCCTGCAGTGAACAAATGCGATATCTGTACATCATCTCATCGCATTTCGCATAACTTTGTAATTTCCAAGGAACTCCTTATCAGTTAAAAAAAGCTTTGGAAATTGCCAAAATGTTGTTGCGTTACTGAAAGTAAACCCATAACTTGTTACAGAATTGTGTCTGCAGGAGATCTATTGTTTGTTCACTGCTTTCTGGAAGGTGCAATGTGACATGCACCATACTCCTTCACAGTAAATAGACAACTTGTGTCTTCCAATGATGTTGCTAACTGAAGTATATAAAGCACATTTTCCTACTGTCATATGACTGCATGTGTGAGAAGGGGTTATTATAATGGTATAAAATGAAGCGTATCAGTTAAGTATTGCAAAGCAAAGATTAGCATTTCTTGCCTTCAGGCATCAATACTACAAAATGCATCACCTAGGTACTCTCTACCATCAACACAAACAAACATACATATCTGGATGTAAGTTAAGCGTAAGAAGTGTTATTAAGTAACTTTGGTGTTTTAAAAAGAAGAGGAAAAACCTTAGTGAAATTTTTGGAATACTTTTTTCTTGGAGGCATAAAATTAGTCAATTGGCAAATTGAGTATACCTAGAAGTGAGTTATTTAACATTGCAAAACAAGGTTTTGAAATAGCAGTGAAAACTTGAATCCTGACCAACTGGCAATGTTGTAATCAAATATATGGACTGAGGCAATCAGTTACACTACTTACAGATTATAGGAATAAAGATTAAACCAGACCGTTGTTAGAGCATTCCAGAGTAAGTGGTCAAGCTCAATGTTTGCCCTACTGAGGTGTTCAAACAAGTACGTATGTACACACACACACACACACACACACCACTGCACAAATCCAACCTCTGTCTTTCTCTTCTTCACTTTCAAAGCTTTCCCTCCCATGTCGTGGGCTAGAAGGAGAACTGTAACTCTCTGAAGACGTTTCTCCACATGTGTCATGTCCAGATCCAACGTCCAAATTCAGATCTAAAAATAAAAAGAACCTCTCTTTTTATTTTGTATCACACTGTATGGCAGCTAGGTTATTTTGGATTGCTCACACCCTACTAGTTCAGACTTTAATTTCTATATGTACATAGAACCAAAAGAAAAGATAAATGCTCAGTCAAATGGTGTCCCTTGCTGAACTGCAGTATAACAATCATGTCCTTTCTTTTGAATTTCTATCAAATATACTGTTAGGAGGACTTTCAACCACACACACACTTCCCCACCTTAGACTTACTGGGAGAAAGCTCAATTTCCTGGGGAGTTTTAATAGTTAATTATGTAGTAAAACAGAGTCATGACAGATCATCTCACCCATCCTACCCAACCAAGTGCTAGCAGTCTTCTTGGGAGTGAGAATTTTGTATTCACTCAAATAAGACTGAAAAAAACCAATGTAGTCTAATGTTCTCTTAGCGATAAAGGTCAACATTTGCTGCTCTGGTCACTGAAAACAAAATCTTTAAGTGGAATCTCAGAAGTATCTGACAGTATACAAAGCTACAACATAATTAACTGATGGCATGGCAAGACTAGAAACAAGAACAAAAGATCAGAGGTAGGAGATGTCATGAAAGACAAAAAGTGGTCAAGTTTTACCAACCCAAACAGAACATTCTTAGACCATGCCTGGTTATAGCTACAGAGGGATTCCAGCATGCCATTCAGGAAGGACATTCTTCACAGACTGAGCTTTGCCTTTGAGCCCGTTTCAGATGCAACTTAGTATGTTGTGCAAATATAACGTGGCTGATCACAAATGTTTGGGAAGAATACAAATGACCATCTCGCCTCAAGTAACTCAGTAAAGTCAGGGTAGACACCACCAGCTTTCTTGCCATACGCTAAGCAACAAGCAGGCAAGCACATTCTGTAACTATTACCTTGAAATTGACACAACTCCAAATAAAAGCAAATTGCTTTACTTGTTCACTTGTGATTTGGTTATCACCTTGGCGACGGTCCCTGTCAGGCAACATTCAAATGGTAATTGATCCTCCAGAATACTACTGCATTATGGACTTCCATACAAAGGGAACAATCCAGACATGCCTTAACTTCTGAACCTCTCGGAGACATTGCTCTGGACTCCCTTACTTGTTCTCACCAAAATACCCCAGAATTTCCCTTAACAGAATTCTTGATATATGTCTTGTCAGTCTTAAACAGTAAACACTCCAAAGCAGGTATTATGCTGTATAAAACACCATGTAAATTTACAGTGTTAAGTGACTGCTTGCCATTTCCTCAAACCACCACAATATTCAAATACAGGATATTACTTGTATCTTATCTGGGTTAAAACTTAAATCACCTCTCTCTTATCCAAACAAAAACGTGCGTCAGACAGCCACCACAGTGTACAGTTGGGTTGACAAAGGACACAAGTAATCATCTTCATTAAAATATTTTCCTGCAGATCAAAACATACCTTAGCATGGTCACAGAGAATGAAAAGAAGGACCCAAGATAGAAGTCTGTAGCATTTCAAGAATGAATTATGTCAGTCAACCAAGTATCCCTCAACACTTTGAGACCTCCTCCAGGACTGAGTTCAGCCACTAGGTGGTACCAATACCTTATGATCAATTGCAATCAAAGATATCAGCAAGGACAGACTTTTTTTGTCCATAGTTCATGCCATGACAAACTGAACTGGACTGACTGACGTTTAATTGACAACACCTTACATTAAAAACTGTCCCAAGGGCTAACCAGAAGACAGCTGAGCATTGCACCTATTCAAGAAAAATTAGTCTCCTTCATCAGCTGTGGATCAAGCACTTCTCCAATAGCCTTAATCAGCCAGGGAGAACACTGATCTGCATTTACAGGTGTCGTCAACTTGCCAGTCAAGCAATATTTAGATCTATACAATAGAAGGCATATATAGGGAAACAGAACATATGGTACGTGGCAATGCCTTCTTATTTTATCTTTGCATTTATACTACCCAAATTATACATTCTCCCTATCATGTTCTGAGACAGAGTGCATTTTACGTGACAAGCTTTGTTTATTAAAAACCACACACACCAAAAATGTGCACAGCAAAGAGAAAATTACTCAGCATGTGCAGTAGTGTAGGTGCTCTGAGATGTGTCCCTCGTGGGTGCTCCACTACCCTCCCTCTTCCCCTCTACTTCGGAGTGTCATAATAATGCTAGAGAAGGAAGGGGGGGGGGTAAGAGAGAAGGTCGCACATCGCCAAATAACCACCTCAAGCGCAGGGGGGCTCCAGGCCCCAGCACGCCAAGAGCATACTTGGGGCAGCAAGCCACGGGGGGCGCTCTGCCGGTCGCCGCGAGGGCGGCAGGCAGGTTGCCTTCGGCGGCATGCCTGTGGAGGGTCCGCTGGCCCTGCGGCTTTGGCGGACCTCCCGCAGGCATGCTGCCGAATCCGTGAGACCAGGGACCTCCCGCAGGCAAGCCGCCAAAGGCAGCCTGCCTGCCATGCTTGGGGTGGCAAAATACCTAGAGCCACCCCTGCTCAAGCAGTGCGAGATGAGGACTGTGCATGTGCAATCCAACCGGGCATGCTACCAATTCTGCATGCTGGGGTGGGTGCAAAAACATCTAAAGTGGAGCACCCACAGGGACACATCTCAAAGAACCTAAGTTATTGCATAAGGTGAGTAACTTTCTTCTTCTTCGAATGATGATGCCCCTGTGAGTGCTCTATTTTAGATGACTTCAGAGCAGAGCCCTCCAGTGGAAGGAGGGAGCTTTGGAGTTGAAGTTGTGGCAGATGACAGTACAGTGAGTCCAAACAGAGTATCAGAGGTTACATGCTGTTCTAATGCATAATGTTGAATAAATGTAGGGGCTGAGGTCCACGTTGCAGCCTTACAGATGTCCATAACGGAAATGTTAAGGAATGCTGTGGAGGCCAATAAGGCCCTGGTGGAATGTGTGAGAATCTCTGCAGGGGGTTGCCAGTCATGTTGATGGTAACACAGTTTGATGCAATCCAAAATCCATTTGGATAGCCTCTGTTTAGATATGGCATCCCCTTTGGATCATTCAGTAATTGAGATACATAGTTTTGGGGACTTACAACATGATTTAGCTCTATTTAAAAGGCTACTGCCCTGCGTGCATCCAGGGTACGTAATAGGAGTGCCATACCTTGTGGGGTTTGGGGTAGAATGTTAGTAGATAGACAGACTTTAGGCAAAAAGTTGGGGCATGGTCTCAGGTAAACTATCTTTGAAAAAGATTGTAGGTCTTTGGTGGGTCTGCCATGAGAGCTCCCAACTCTCCCACTCGTTTGGCAGATGTAATGGCCACAAGGAACTCTACCTTTATGGAAAGATGCAGTTGAGAGCATGTCGCTATGTGCTCAAATGGAGGGCTGGTGAGAACTCAAAGGACTAGGCTGAGGTCCCATGGTAGAGTAGGATTTTGCACTTGCGGGTAGATGATGCCTTTAAGGAATGGTTTTGTGAGTGGGTGGGCAAAGAGCGATATCTACTTTATGGTGGAATGCTGTGACAGTGGAGAGATGTACTCTGAGCTCATGGAGAGGCCCGATTTAAGTTCTAACGAATAGTCTAATATTAGAGGCAAGGGGACTGAGATTGATAGAATCTGTTTTTGTTGGCACCAGGTATTGAATCGCCTCCATTTGTGCAGGTGCACGTGACGGTTGGTTGTTCTGCAGCTGTTTAACCAAGTGTTTTGTACCTCTGCCAAGCATGTCATTTCAGATCCTGAGCCACGGAGTAACCATGCTTTGAGGTGGAGTCTTTGGGGATCTGGGTGAAGGATGTGACCTGCGTCCTGCGACAGAAGACAAGGCAGAAGTGGGAGCATATGTGGTGGATGCACCACCAACTTGAGAAGATAAAGGTATCAGGTTTTCGGAGGCCACATGGGGCTTATTAGGATTTCTTTGGACCTGTCCTGCCTGATCTTGTGGCTCACTTGAGCTACGAGGGGGATGGGAAGGAAAGCATATAGGAGAGGAGTGTTCCATTGGATGAGGGAGGTGTTGTTGCCTAGAGAGTGGGGACCAAGTCCTGCCCTGGAACAAAACAGCAGGCATTTGACATTTTGTGCAGTTGCAAACAGGTCTATAGTTGGGAACCCCCAATGCTTGAAAACATTTTGGAACACATGTTCCTGAGAGAAGTTCCTGCTTAGTGCATCTGCTGTGGTGTTCTGGCATCCAAGTAAATATGCTGCTGTGATATTGTGCGAGATGCATCAGTGTCAGAGCTGCATGGCTTCTCTGCATAGCGAGTGTGAGCACGCTCCCTGCTGCCCATGAAAAACATTCATGCCATGTTGTCCGTGAGGACTTGTGTGTGTCTGTTACAGCTGTCCCCGCCTGCTGCATTCCTTTTTTTTCCTCTCCTTTCTGTTGTTCTGTGTCTGCCCCTCCCAGCCTTGGGCTAACAAAAGTCACAGCCTGGACCTGCTGTTCATGGAAATGACTTGTGCAGACTAACTGGAGCCATTGCTCTGCTCAGGGGAGGGGGGCTTTTGGCTCCTTTGTTCAGACCTGGGCTCCGTGTAGAGGTGCTCTGCCCAGGTATGCAAGACCTAATATGGCCAAATAGCTGAGCATATGAGTCATGCCTGTGGCTTAAAACTTGCTCAGACATGTCTGTGCCCACCTGAAGTCTCCTCTCCTCCCCTCTAACAAGGGGAACCAATCAAAGTTACTGGCGGGAAACTGCCTAAGTTTGCCTTTATAACCAGACATTTTCTGACCAGACCTTAGAAAGATTCCTGCATTGCTGCCTGGTCTGATCAGCCAGGGGTTCTGGGGGGGAGGTCCTTTCTCCGCTCTCGTTTTATTTTTGAGCGTACCCCCGTTTTTAAACTCCCCTCCCACGAACAACTAATTTTGCCTGGAGATCTCCTGATTATTGTGAGCGAACTGAGTCCTCTGATGCTGAAATTGCTGTGCCTGCTTCTGCCTTTGCTGCTGTCCTGGGGATTGGTAAGAACTCCCTCTTGCAAACCCCCCCGTCCTGGCTGCTGGCTCTGTTTCCCCAGCAGACAGACCTAAGCTAACTCCGTGGTCTGTGCTGCTGGAAATAAACCTGTGCCACTGCCAAGCTGTGCCTCCCTGGGTTCTATCCTGGGCAGCCCACTTACAGTTGTCCCACTGCTGCAGCCACACCTTTGGAGAACTACCCCTAGTAGAAGGTGCACTCATTAGGTTAGGTTTAGCCTTTAGTCTAGATAAATTGTAATTTAATTTTGCATAGCTGTGGTTAAGTTAGGTTTAGCATTGTACTCTGTAAGTTAGGCTTAGAGAATTGTTGCATTGTGTTTTGTTACTTACTAATTTGTGTAGTCTTGGTTAAGTTAGATCATAGATAAGATTTTGCTGTGTTCTGTATAATTGTGATTAAGTCCGTCTCCCCACTGTCAGCACCATCCCCCCCCACCCCCCGGGCTTCCCCAGCCACTTAGTCTGTTTGTTCTCTGTCTTCCCCTGAGTTTAAATCTCCCTCCACCTCATGCTCTCTCTTTTAATTCCTTCCCTCACGTGTTCACCCCGCTCCTATTGCGGAAGTCTAGCATAAAACCCCATTGGTTACTTTTTCTCTCTGATACACCTCACATTCTACATTTACACCACTGTGACACATTTTTACCTAGAACTGTTTGCTACTTAACATATTTTATCCATAACGGTTAGTGGTTATATGCTGCTGTGACACACCCTGTACATAGAAAATTGTTAGCTATCTGTTACATCATATATTGCTGTGTTAATTGGTTATCCACTGTATTGTATCCTACTGTACTGTACCCCACTATTGAAACCCCCTATACTGTTCACCAAAAGAAACCCCTCCCCAACTGTCTACCTTAACAAACCCCATACCCCTCACTATTGAATTTTCCCTGTTTTTGCATTTTCTTAATAAAGTTTATTTTGCACCCCACTAGTGCAGTAATTGTCCCCCAAGATCCCCTACCTGCTGGCAGGGACAGTGTGGTCTTGTTTTTGATGATCAGTAAGAAGTTGGTGCAAGCATTGTGAATGGCTCGTAGTTCTAAAAGATTTATGTGGAGAAGGGATTCTGCTGGGGACTAACGGCCCGGGATGGAATGTGAGTTCAGATGTGCCCCCCAACCCAGGAGTGATGCGCGTCTGTCATGATGGTCATTGTTGGGGAATTTTGTACAAGAGGAACCCCTGCAGACTGTCTGGTTGTGTCCACCAGAGCAGGGAGTCTTATTTTGTTTGACATTGTGAGGTGCTTTATACTGTGTGTGGGATGTAAACTGACTGGAGTCAAGCTTGTAGATAATGCATGTGTAGTCTTGCGTGCCTGACAACGAACATCGTGGCGGCCATGTGGCCTAGTAGTTGCAAGCAACTCTTGACAGTGACTTGCAGGCTGTTTCGTGCTGTGGAGATCAGGTTGGTTAAGGTGAGAAATTGTTGTGGTAGAGAGGCTGGAGCCTACCTCAGTTCTCCCGAGGTGACAATCAACTCTAGTTTTTGCACTGGTGTTAGTGTGGATTTTTGTGCATTTATCTGGAGGCCAAACCTCATGAAGAGATCTATCGTCTGTTTGGTGCACTCTGATGCTGCTTATTGTAGGTGCTTTCAGCAGGAAGTCATCCAAGTATGGGAATATCAAAGTTCCTTTCCTGTGGAGGTAGGCAACCATGATGGCAAGGACCTCTGAAAAAAAGAGAGAAGTAGTGGATAGGCCGAAGGGTAGGATCTTGTATTGGAAATGATCCTGTCCTATTGCTGGAATTACAGTGGCTAACGTGACCATCTTGAAGTGTTGGGTTTTCACAAAGAAGTTGAGTGGAAGATTGAGAATGGGTCTCCACCCTCTTGTTTTTTTTCTGTATGAGGAAATAATGTGAATAGAGCCCTTTCCCTCTGTATTCTGTTGGTACCAGTTCTACCGCTCCTAGATGTATGAGGTGGATTACCTCTTGTTGCAGTAGGGCTTCGTGAGAGGGGTCCCTGAAGAGAGAGGGAGAATGGGGGGGAAGGGGAGTAAAAGGGATGAAGTATCCAACCTCAATTATCTCCAGTACCCATTTGTCTGTGATGGACTTCCAGACTGGATAGTATGGAATTAGACAGTCTGCAAATGGTTGAGAGATGGGGAGGGATGTGGTGTTCTCTGACCCTCGACCAACACATCAAACTTACTGTCTGGAGGATGGTTGTGAGATATAGCATACTGAGGTAGAGGCTGGCATCTCTTTGCAGGCCTCTGTTTTTGGCCCTGTGATTCATACTGTCTAAGTGTTTGTGTCTATGGTGTAGACCGGAATTGCTGCATGTTATAGTATTTACTCTGTCTTCTCTTGTTCCTAGGAGTATAAATTCCCAGGAATTTCAGTGTTGCCCTTGAGGATGTGTAAAGACCTATCTGTCTTGACCATGAAGTGTTTGGGCACTTCAAACAACAGATCCTCAATTGTCAATTGCATCTCTTTTCCAGAGAGATGCAACCAAGAAGCTCTCCTCATGACTATCGCAGTAGCTGTAGACCACACTGCCATGTGTGCAGAGTCCAAGGTGGCCTATAATCAATGCCATTCCAGCAATCAGTTGTCCCTCAGAGACATAACTCGAAACAGGTATAGTTGTATGTGTTGGTTGTGGCAGACTGATGGTAGGTGGCAGCATGTCCTGTAGTTGCATGGAGCTGTTTGGTGCTGAGTGGTGGTGTTGATGGCATGGGTTTTGTTTTCCCCTTACTGTCTATATCTGAGCTGGCTCGCTTGGAGTCCTTAGCTCTCTTGTGGTACCCATAGTACCAGAGGGTGCCGCAACTTCAGTGGTAGAAGTTTCTGGTGCGGTCAGTACCAACTGCATGGGTTAGCTTGGGGACTGACGTCTCTTGGTCATTTCCCAAGTTGGTGAACCCAAAGTACACTTTTTAGCCACCTTTTTGGTTGGGTGGTTGGTTGTCTGAGCCTTAGAAGAACCACCTCTGTCAGAGGCTGCTGTGGGTTGACTTTTGCCCCAGGGGGAGGGGAGGTCTGTGCTTCTGGCTCAGATGCTGGCTTGTGGGACTTCTCCATTAGGAGTAATTTCAATTGCAAGTCCCTGGCTTTCCTAGTCTTGGCTTTTACTTATGGCAGTGTGGACACTATTGAGGTATGTGTGTCTCATCTAGGCAGTGGACACACTCAGAAAGAAATAACTGGGGGGTTGTCTTATGCTAAGTAAGCTCTGAGGCACTACTAAATGCTCTGACAGCAAAAGGCAAAGAAGGAACTGAAGGGGGATGGTCGCACAGCGCCAGATAACCGCCTGAAGCAGCGCGAGATGAGGACAGCGCATGTGCGACCCAACTGGGCACTGCTACTATAAATCTCCGATTACACTGGTCTACAATTTTTGAGAAGTCGTCTGCTTCAGAGATAAAATATGCTATTTATTATGTATTTTGATGTGCTGAATTCAAATATGACAATTAAAACAACTGATTGGCTACTGTTTCTAACATATTTAAGTTTTTACATTTTATGTCTATGCATATTGTGTAGATAGAGTTTTAATCATAAATTGTAAACCTAGGTCTTTTCATGCGTTTATGATTGCTTTACATGATATTTCACCTGTCCTGTTTATGTCACACACTAAAAATCAGCAAAAGGGTGATATAAAATTTATTATGAAACAAAAGGCAAAAAACTATTATGTACATAGTTTAGTCCTATTCAGTGTCTACTCGGCGCTTCTTGGCTTGTCTCTTGTATTCATTAAATGGAGCATCTCTTGTCACTGTCCAGCAATAGTCTGCAAGCATTGATGGGCTCCATTTGCCCTGATAGCGTTTCTCCATTGTTGCAATGTCCTGGTGAAATCGCTCGCCGCTCACTGTTCCGCAGTTCGGTGAAAAAAAATCTAGATGAGAGTGCAAAAAATGTATCTTTAGTGACATGTTGCAACCAAGGCTTTTGTATGCCTTGAGGAGGTTTTCCACCAACAACCTGTAGTTGTCTGCCTTGTTGTTTCCAAGAAAATTTATTGCCACTAACTGGAAGGCTTTCCATGCCGTCTTTTCCTTGCCACACAGTGCATGGTCAAATGCATCATCTCGAAGAAGTTCACGAATCTGAGGACCAACAAAGACACCTTCCTTTATCTTAGCTTCACTTAACCTTGGAAATTTTCCATGGAGGTACTTGAAAGCTGCTTGTGTTTTGTCAATGGCCTTGACAAAGTTCTTCAGACCCAACTTGATGTATAAGGGTGGTGACAAAATCTTCCTTGATTCAACAAGTGGTGGATGCTGAACACTTTTCCTCCCAGGCTCCAATGACTGTCGGAGTGGCCAATCTTTCTTGATGTAGTGGGAATCTCTTGCACGACTATCCCATTCGCAGAGAAAACAGCAGTACTTTGTGTATCCAGTCTGCAGACCAAGCAAGAGAGCAACAACCTTCAAATCGCCACAAAGCTGCCACTGATGTTGGTCATAGTTTATGCACCTCAAAAGTTGTTTCATGTTGTCATAGGTTTCCTTCATATGGGCTGCATGACCAACTGGAATTGATGGCAAAACATTGCCATTATGCAGTAAAACAGCTTTAAGACTCGTCTTCGAGGAATCAATGAACAGTCTCCACTCATCTGGATCGTGAACGATGTTGAGGGCTGCCATCACACCATGGATGTTGTTGCAGGCTACAAGATCACCTTCCATGAAGAAGAATGGGACAAGATCCTTTTGACGGTCACGGAACATGGAAACCCTAACATCACCTGCCAGGAGATTCCACTGCTGTAGTCTGGAGCCCAACAGCTCTGCCTTACTCTTGGGTAGTTCCAAATCCCTGACAAGGTCATTCAGTTCACCTTGTGTTATGAGGAGGATGGGAGAAAATGTGGGTCCTGTGACATTGATGGTTCAGGACCAGAAGTTTCATCCTCTTCCTCGTCTGACTCAAGTGAGAATGATTCTGGTGCATCAGGAACCGGCAGTCCTTCTCCGTGGGGTACTGGGCGTATAGCTGATGGAATGTTTGGATAATGCACAGTCCACTTTTTCTTCTTTGACACACCTTTCCCAACTGGAGGCACCATGCAGAAGTAACAATTGCTGGTATGATCTGTTGGCTCTCTCCAAATCATTGGCACTGCAAAAGGCATAGATTTCCTTTTCCTGTTCAACCACTGGCGAAGATTTGTTGCAGAAGTGTTGCAGCATATGTGTGGGGCCCACCTCTTGTCCTGATCTCCAATTTTGCAGCCAAAATAAAGGTGATAGGCTTTCTTAACCATAGTGGTTATACTGCGCTTTTGTGATGCAAAAGTCACTTCACCACAAACATAGCAGAAGTTATCTGCATTGTTCACACAAGTACGAGGCATCTCTGCTCACTTTGGCTAAACAGAAATGTGTCCCTTTGCAAAACCAAACACTGACAAATAAGAGAGCACGACACTATGATTTCTAGAGCTGATATAGGGCAATTTGTTCAGCAGAGTGATGTAAGCTTCGTTATGATTGCATCATCCATGACTTCTAGGAATAACATGATGCAATTCACATCATGTATGACGCAATACCAGCTTCAGATTGCATCATTCATTGTTTTGCCTAAAAAGCAAGTGCTGTCCAAACCCAGTCACAGATTTATTCATAGATCCAGTCAAAGATGTATTTTAGTCATTTCTAGTTTAAATTGAGATCCCTTCCCTTTATAATTCACTTATCCTCTGCTATTAACAAGCCAAGGGTCGTATATACTGACCCAAATAGCATAACTTGAAAACTAGAGCCAATCAACAATTTTAAGCATCATTTTCGTTCTCAGTGACCCAGAATTAGTAAAGTTTGACTACATTTATTTCAGAAGCATTTTGGCTGTAGAGCAGTGTTACAAGAGTAAGGGTGCATGAAAACCTAAAATGGATCACCCACAGGGACATCACTTGAACAACACTACCTTCCAAAACATAAGAAATGTTCTCTACTTGGAGAGCTTACAATTAGAGCTGGTTGAAAACATCACAGATTTAGGGAAGTTCACACACTGACAGTCATTTTTGAAATTTCAATGTCTACTTAAGTCTCGTAAGAGAATCCTCCAACAAACAGGATTAACAGTTCAGGACAGGAAAGGGATGGGGTTACTAAAGCTGAGAAAAAAGAGGAGAGAATGAATTCTTGATAGAAGACAAAGGTGAAAAGACCAGCAAGACAAGCATATAGCAGTAGCATTTTGGACAGACTGTGGGTGGGTGAACAGAAGACTTAAACAGTAAGGAGAGGGAAGATCTGAAATGGCAAAGATGTGACTTTGAATTTTTCTCCCATATATCTAAATAATCACTAGATGACAGATTAGGAGCCTGGGAAAAAGAAAGATAGCAAAGATGGGGAAGAAGCGTGATTAGGAACAAACAAGTTAAAATTGAGATATTAGTTTAGATTTATGGTGTTAAAATTTCACTAAGGAGGAAAGTGAGAATAAAAAGGGAAAGTAGTTAATGAAAAGCTGAAGTGTTACCTCTAATATTACAATCCTGCTTTCCAACTATGCTTATCCCCGCCTACTCCCGCCCCCCTCCCAACAACAATAGCTGGAGGAGGAGGGGAAAGTACACAAGTGAAAAGGGAGATTTGTGCCCACGGGAGATTTGTGCCAAAAAATTAAAATTTCTGTGCACAATATTTTAAAATTCTGCACATTTTATTTGTCAAAACAGAATATAATTGCTCCGGTTTTAATTATTTTGGTAATTTATTTCAAAAATTCCTGTCAACATGTCAACAATACAGACAACAGCAAAGATGATTCCCCCATGAGTAGAGAGTTAAAGAAACCCCTACAACAACCCAATTCCAGTTGGACAGGGGGTAGATGGGGCTGTGTGGGGTCCCGAGCTCAGACACCTGCACGCCCATCCTTTCAAAGCCCAGGTGCAGGGTACCCCTCAGCCCAGATAGCAGCATGCCCCTCCTCACAGAGCCCAGCCACGGGGCAGCCCCAGGCCCAGACAGCAGCACCCCCGGAGCCTTTACTCTCCCGCAACTTCTTTACTGTCCCACTAGGGGACGTGGTGTGATGTGACCCTGCCCTTCCTCACCCCCTTTCTGGCATGACCAGGTGTCCAGTTTTTGACTGAAACACCCGGTCGAAAAGGGACCCAGGCGGCTCTCGTCAACACCACTGACCGGGCCATTAAAGGTCCGGTCAGCAGTGCTGTGACGCGAAGGCAGGCTAGTCCCTACCTGTCCTGAGGCACCACGCTGCACCCCGGAATCAGCCAACAGGTCCGGCTCCTAGACAGGGGGTCCATGGGGCTCCATGCGCTGCCCCTGTCCTGAGCATTGGCTCCGCACTCCCATTAGCCGGTTCCTGGCCAATGGAATCTGGGGGCGGTACTTGCAGGTGAGAGCAGGGCGAAACACAGAGCCTCCTGCTTCCCACCTAGGAGCTGGACCCAAACCCCTCCTGCCTGGCCCCACCCCAAAGCCAGCATCCCCCAGCCCAGAGCCCATATCCCCTCCTGCATCCCAACCCCTAGCCTCTCCTGCACCCCAGAGCCTTCACCCCAACCCTTGCCCCAGCCCTGCGCCCCTCCCATACCCTGAACCCCTCATCTCCAGCCCCACCTCAGAGCCAGTACCCGGAGCCCACACCCCAACCCCCTGCCTCAACCCACAGTCCCCTCACACATTCCAAATCCCTCGGCCTGGAGCACCTTCCTGCACCCCAAATCTCTCTTCCCTGCCCAGAGCCCACACCCCCAGCCAGAGCCCTCACCCCCTCCTGCACCCCAACCCCCTTCCCCAGCCCAGTGGAAGTGAGGTGGGGAAGAGGGAATGTAGTGAGTGGGGGGAGGGGCCTCAGGTAGGGGCAGGGCTAGGGTGTTCGATTTTGTGCAAATAGAAAGTTGGCAACTCTACCCCTTTGCCAGAGCTGGCTGGGTCTCCCAGGCCCTCTCCTATCCCTGGGAGAATAAGGATCAAATAGTATGCAGCCTCCAGCCCCACTAAACTGGGGGCTCCACTCACTGAGAGTTGGCTTCTGTAGAGTCCAGCAGCCTCTAGTGGCAGCCAGAAATTCTGAGGGGGTAAACAGAATTCTATGAAATTCTGCATTGCACAGCGGCACAGAATTCCTTCAGGAGTAAAATGGCAGAGCAGCTCTGATCATACCAGTTAGGAACCAGACTACCAACTAGTAGAATACATGAACTGCAGAGGTGGTTAAAAAAAAAGAAGTCTCACTCCATTTGAAGGCATTAGTTTGAATGTGCAATTTCAATTGCTCTACAAGTCTTACCATTGTAGCAAATCCACTCTAATGGCACAGAAGGATTATTAGAGCTGCATGAAAGTATTCTGGTAGCCAAGAGGCCAATGGGGAAGAGGAGAAAGCACAACTGAAGTGAGGAAGGGGCAATACCTATAGCTTGTACAGGCCTACAAATTTTATATAGAAACAAAAATCAAAGTTATGGGACTTTGTGACCTCAGACAGGTGTGACCTTTACTCCAGTCAATATGCAGTAACAGACATTATACACTAGGAAGATAACAAAAAATGACAGGATGCTTTCCTGTTCTCTGGAATTCAGAGAGTAACATTTGGCAGGTACACCACTACTGCTGCTGCAGATGACAGCATTCACTTAAGACATCTCATTTTTTAACATTCAGAGGCATCAGGATACTTATGGACACCTGGCACACATTTTAGGTATGTTATAAGGCACAAATCCAAAAGGAAAGTGCCTTTACCATCTGCAAACCACAAATCAAGACAACTGAATAAAAACTAAGACTAAAAATTAGGGCTATTGGTTAATTGCAGTTAACTCACGCGATTAACTCAAATTAATTGTGATTAATTGCAAACAATAGAATACCAATTTAAATTTTAATATTTTTGGATTTTTTCTACATTTTTAAATAGTGATTACAATTACAATACAGAATACAAAGTGTACAGTGCTCACTTTATATTTTTTATTACAAATATTTGCACTGTAAAAAGTATAGTATTTTTCAATTCACCTCATACGAGTACTGTAGTGCAATCTCTTTATCATGAAAGTGCAACTTACTAATGTAGATTTTTGGTTACACAACTGAACTCAAAAAATAGAACAATGTAAAATTTTAGCGCTTACAAGTCCACTCAGTCCTACTTCTTGTTCAACCAAAACACTAAGACGAACAAGTCCATTTACATTTACAAGAGAAAATGCTGCCCGCTTCTTATTTACAATGTCACCTGAAAGAGAGAACAGGCACTTGTATGGCACTTTTGTAGCTGGCATTGCAAGGTATTTACGTTCCAAATGTGCTAAACATTCATATGCCCCTTCATGCTTTGGCCACCATTCCAGAGGACATGCTTCCATGCTGATGATGCTCATTAAAAAAAAATTGTTAAATTAGTGACTGAATGCCTTGGGGGAGAATTGTATGCATGCTGCTCTGTTTTACCCGCATTCTGCCATATATTTCATGTTATAGCAGTGACCCAGCACATGTTCGTTTTAAGAACACTTTCACTGGAGATTTGACAAAATGCAAAGTAAGTACTAATGTAAGATTTCTAAAGATAGCTACAGCACTCGACCCAAGGCTTAAAAATCAAAAGTGCCTACCAAAAATCTGAGAAGGATGAGGTGCGGAGCGAGCTTTCAGAAGTCTTAAAAGACCAACACTCAGATGCGGAAACTCCAGAACCCAAACCACAAAAAGAAAATCAACCTTCTGCTGATGGCACCTGACTCAGATAATGAAAATGAACATGCATCAGTCTGCACTGCTTTGGATCATTATTAAGCAGAAATCAGCAGGGATGCATGTCCTCTGGAATGGTGGCTGAAGCATGAAGGGGCATACAAATCTTTAGCACATCTGGCACGTTAATATCTTGCGTCGCTGGCTACAATAGTGCCACGCGAATGCCTGTTCTCACTTTCAGGTGACTGTAAATAAAAAGAGGGTAGCATTATCTCCTGCACGTTTGTTTGAGCAATTGGCTGAACAAAAAAGTAGGATTGAGTGGATTGGAGGCTCTAAATTTTTAAATGCAGTTTTGTTTTGTACATAATTCTACGTTTGTAAGTTCAACTTTCATGATAAAGAGATTGCACTACTGTACTTCTATTAGGTGAATTAAAAATTCTTTTTTTTACAATACAAATATTTGTAATGAAAAAATAAAGTGAGCACTGTACACTTTATAATTGAAATCAATATATTTGAAAATATAGAAAACATCCAAAAATATTTAAATAAATGGTGTTGTATTATTGTTTAATCACATGATTAATCGTTTGACAGCCCTACTAAAAATGCAAAACATTCCTGCAGTGCCTTAACTCCATCAGCAGTTGAGGCTGTTCAACAATCCAAGTCCTCATCAGTGGTCTCCATCAAACATTTTTCCAGAAGTTTGGTTACTCATCTTTAAACAAGATGAACACAACTGAGAATACAATAGTAGAGTCTTCAGATAACAAATCAGCACATTATAGTTTACCAGCACGAACTATTTCTACAAATTATACCTTCCAAAAGATGGCAACATAATGTGACAGAAGTTCTTTAAAAAATGGTAGTTTAAAGTCACCTCTGGAAGGAAAAAAAATTCACTTCAAAAGGCCCATTAGCAATATTTTTATGAGTGTAAAGAAACCTCTGAAGTGATCAAATAGGGAGGTTCCTCAAGATGTACGGTCCCCATCTGTATTTCACACAAGTATGGATGAACACCATGCACTTGAGTCCAGAGATTCTCAACAAGCAATGTCCATTGGTGTGTACACACACACACACCCACCCACCCTCCTCATGCTCCAGACTGAGGGCCTAAAAGGCAGCATGGGCCAATGCGACATCTGATTGTCATCTTCCTGAATTAGAAGATTCAGAGAGAAGTTAATCCTGATAGGATGAAGGGCTGACATCCTCAGAAGGTCCGGGAACAAAAACGGTAGAGCCAGTTGGGTGCTATGAGAATGACTCCTGCCTTTTTGCGACAGATGTTTCCTAAGACCCATGATAGCGGGGAATGGGTGGAAAGACACATCTGGTCCGCCCATGAGAACAGGAGAGACCCACCCTGAGAGTCATTGCCCACAGATGCTCTGGAGCAGTATTGGGGAAGTTTGGGGGTATGGAGGGCCCATTGAGGTGTTCCCACTAACTGAATGTCTTGCTCAGGACAGAACTCATGGTCTGCAGAGAAGTGCCTGCTTGGGTTCTCTGCTAATGAATTCTGAACACCTGGATAGTGATATAGTTTCTGGTGCACCAATTCCAAAGCCTGACTGCTACCAGGCAGAGGGAAAGGGATCTTGCACCACCCTGCTTGTTTTTATATAAGAGACCATGGTGATGTTGTCCAACATTGCTTGGATACAGAATGACTGCATGAGCAGGAGAAAGGCCCACTCACACTCGTTCTGGGTTCAATTACCAGGTCAAAGATATGATGGCCCTGGCGAGAATGGTCACTCTGGTGTTTACGTGGTCCCCATCTGGCAAGTAGAAGGACAAGAGCCGGGCCTACTGGCAGCATAAATGAAGTCTGACAAATGGTGTTACAAGAACACAAGGCCACGTGGCTTAGCTGAGAAAGCATATATTGCCCATTGAATAAAATGTTTTTCTTTTTTGGGGGGGGGGGGGGGGGTGAGAGTAGGAGGAAAACTCTTGCTGAAACTCGAGTCCAGTGTCACTGATGCACTTTATCATCTGTGTGCTGCCAAAATAGACTTTTCTTTGTTCATGTAAACACTGCACTTCGCCACAAGATGAAGCAGGAACAAAGTCACTCATCTGACTGTGTGGTTGGAGTGACCTACTACTTGGAGCTAATCATCAAAATAGGGGAAAACTGACATCTCAGATGGGCTGCCACCATAGAGGAAAGCCTTTGTGAATACCCTGAGCACTATTGCTAATCCAAAGGGAAGGGCTCCGAACTAGTAATGTTTCCTGACTAACCAGGAACTGAAGCAATTCTGTAGGACAGATTAATATCTGCATAAAAAAAAGTGTCCTTCATATCGAGAACTACGAATCACATTCACATCTTGTAGGGAGGGGTAACCAACCTGAATCTGAATAAGATGTTCAGTTGTCAGGGGGTCCCGGATCCCAACCCGACATCTCTTTTGGAGACTAAGTAGCATGGGGAATAGTAACCCTCTCCCTTGATACTGAGGTGGTACTTGCTTGTTCTATTGCCCCTTGCTGAAGAAAAGAATCTGCATTCTGGCAAAGAATCTCCTTGTGAGAGCGGTTCATGGGGGGGGGGGGGGGGGGAAGAGTGCAGAGGGAAAAGAAATTTGATGGCGTACCATGGTGGATAATTTTTAGCAACCAACTGTCTGTCATGATAGAGTCCCAAGTGTAGGCAAAACGTGAGACTGCCCAAAAGAAAAATGGGGAGACTGATGCCTACCATTTCTATAACTGAGGTGTCAAAAGTAGCCCTTAAGTGGGTGGGAATGGGTGGAGGTCATGGCAGTAGAGGGGTCTGAAAATGGTGTGAACATCTATTCTCTCAGAGGCAAAGGTCTAAATGCCCAGTGAGGGAAGCACTGGGCTTGAGCCTTTGAGGGAGTGGAGAGACTCATTAGTCTTTGATATTATCAGCCTATTCTGTGAGGACAGATCTTGGATGATACTCTGCACCTCTCTAGGGAAACCTAAGCATTGCAACCACGACTCTCTTCTCATAACAATGGCTGTAGCCATCTCCCTAGATGCAGTATCTGCTGCCTCCCCTGTGCTTGGAGGGAAGTTTTGGCCACCAAACTGCCCTCATTCACTAAGGCCTGGAAACAGGACCTATTCTCCTCAGGGAGCTGGTCATTAAATTCCATACACTCAGTGTAATTAGTAAAATCATATTTGGCCAAGAAAGCCTAGTAATGAGAGATCCAGAACTGGAGAGAGGTGGAAGAGAAGGTTGTGCTGCTGGTCTCTCTTATCAGAGGGAGTAGCCTTTGGTTGCTGTTGCATAGATCACTGTAGCCACCTACACCACCAATGAGTTAAGCGGTGGGTGAGAATAAAAACCCTCACCAGTTGGATGGAACAAACTAATGCTTCTCTGCCCTCCTAGGGATGAGAGCACAAGAAGTAGGAGTGTACCAAACCGCCTTTGCTGGGTCCATAATGGCCTTGCTGATGGGGAGGGCAACTTGACTGGGACTTCATCAAGCTGTATCTGTAGCTCCAGCGCCACCCTAGGCATGAGCTCTTGATATTGCTTAAAGTTGTCTGGTGGAAATGGAGAAGATAGAGTAACCAACTCATTGGGTGAAGATTATGAGATTGCTCGCTAAACTGTTGGATCCGGCTCACCTTCCCGTTCTGTATATTCCAATAGTGCCATTTGTGGATGTCCAGGCAATGGCAAAATAGGATTCCTGCACCAATTCTGGCGGTTTAGAGTAGGGCTCTCATGGTCCCTATTATTGCCAGCATGATGGATCAACTGACAGAGGAGGACCTCATACCACCTCTCTCCTGTGGAATCTTATCTGGGGCTCCTTTGTCATGTCACTGCCTGATGTTGCACAGACTTCTGTGGGGCCTAAGACTCATCCAAAGAGAAAGCCATATCACTCATCTCCAGTGGAACTGACAGTTGCGTCTTAACACTGGCAGGTGGGATAGGAGAACAACTCTACGTAATAGGACAGTCTTTTCCTCTGTTATAACAATGTCCCAGAATAGAGACTGTCCTGATAGGATTGAGCAAAGATGTCCGCTGGGGAAATGTAGGTCTTAGATCACCCTGGAGAACAATGAGAATCCACTGGCATAGCTGTCAGTACTGGTGCTTCCCTGGTCATCATGGCAGTTGGCTCTCTCTGGGGCTGTCTCATACTGGTAGTCCATTGGCTGTAGAAGTGGATGGGACCACCAGGAGGTATTTATGTGTACCAGGTCTCCCAACTTTGGTGGGTCAGGAAAAGACACTCTCTCTTCGGGGCAGTCTTAAATTAAGATGGCTTGTCCTTATGTTTATGAGAGTGCTCCCAGCACTTCTTTGACACCTTCTCCTTGGGCTTCACAGTCTTAGCCTCTGGCTCCCAAGTTTGTGCTTGGAGGGGCTCTGCCTGCTCTATGAGACTGATGTACTTGGCAGGGGAACGAGGGGAGGTCATCCCTGGCACAGCTCTGGTTGGGGATTCATTGTCTTCTCCATGAGATTTTCCGAGTCTCAGTTCCTAATTTTCATGAGTTCTGGGGTGAAAGAGCAACAGATGACGCACTTAACCGAAATATGTGCTTCACCCAGCCAATAGAGGCAGCATTGATGTTCGTTGCTCACTGAAATGAATGAGGACAGGAAACAGTTTTTGAACCCTGTGCATGCATAATTATAGACTGGAAAGGTGTCAGCCTACATCATCTTTTATGCCTTTGGTTTGGCACATGAGGAGAGCTGTGACACACATGCAGGCAAGACAGACGCACTACATCCAGGTGCAGGGGGCACATGCATATCCCATGTGTGGAATTCACATAGGAACCATCATTTGAAGAACAAACTATATTAACTAATATAAAAGCTATTTACAGACTATAAAAAAAAGAAGTTGGAGAAATCTGGGGACACTGGATTGCGACTCTGGCCATGCACTGGTAAGAAGAAACTGGAGAGGCATTGGCCTGCACTGCCTCTTACACCCTAAGTCTGGAGCACAAGGAAGGCATCTGCGCATATGTGGGCCAATAGAACTGCTTCTTACGAATCCCAGAGCTGGGTGATGACATGCATGTATACCCATGTGTGGAATACACACAGGGACCAGCACTCAAAGAAGAGCTGACTATTGCAACGGTCATATGATCATATAGTACCATTGTACTCACTTTCAAAGTCATTTCTGAGGTTGGAATAACCAGAGTCGAACAGCTGAATGTGACCCATATGTGAACTTCCTCCTACTGCTGGGTATACCTCCCCCTTCCCCATTTTTCCCCTCCTTGATTTTACTTGCTCCTGGGTGAATTCTGTACCACTGCATGCACACTGAAAACACGTCCCCTTACAGATTTCTTTGCTTCCCTGCAGAAAGTGATGGCAAAGTGAAGGGAAGCCACATCGGGGCTTGTTACTTTAACAGGCCTGGGTATGCCCATGGGTGTAGTCTTGGGGGGGTTGGGTGGGGGGGAGGAGGAAGAAGTGGCAGGGGGGAAGAAAGGAGGGTAGAATAAGGGCATGAGAGAGGGATGGGAAGAAAAGGGAATAGGGGAAATCTGAAGGGGGAGGAGCTCTGCATGCAGTGTCTCATCAGCACCATCAGCATCTGGGGCTTTCCCATTAAGCAGGCCCATCGAACCCTCACTCTGATGAGCCCCACCTACCCTGCGTCTGGACCACCTCGATGAGCCCCCCCGAATCCCAACCAGCAACACCTGGAGCTCCAGCCCCAAGCCCCACTCCTCCTGAACTGGGTCCCCCCTACTGAGCCCCATCCCCCCATACCTAGACACCCCTGCAGAGTCCCATTGTCCCTGCATCTGGAACCCCAGAACGAACCCCCGTGTATCCAGATTCCCCCATTCAGCTGCCCACACCCAGACTGCCCCAAATAGAAACCTCTCACCCCACACCTGGATCCTTTCCGCACTAAGCCCCACTACATTTGGATCCTGCTGGGCTCTGCCTACCTGCCCGCCCACACCTGGTGCATCTGGCGCAGAGTGTTTCTGAAGTGGGGAAGGTCTGGCCCTTGTGTGCGACAGGGTTTGGTGCAGCCTCAGTCGGGTCCCTATCCCGGAGAGAGGGAGGTGTGCGCACATGCAAGGTCATCTCCCAGTTCTATGCAGCCAGTGGCCTGTGCTCCCCACTGCCATGCTGGAGCCTTTATTTATTAGCAAATACAATTTGCAGAATTTTAAAATATTGTGCAAAATTTTTTAATGGTGCAGAATTCCCTCAGCTGTACTTCACGTAATCTGCTGTTTGAGCTACTATTTATATGGGATAAAATGCCCTCTTCCCTCTGATAATGTTCAATTACTATGTACTTTAATTCTTGAAGTGCTCAACATTTGGTTTCAGCTCCTCTACTGGTTCAATTATATTGAAGTATAGAGTAGAAGCATTTCATACAAGACTTCACACTTTTCCCATTTGAAGTGAAAAGTTGGTATTTCTGCAGTTCTTCAGTTTTGTTAAAATATTCAAATATTGACAATACACTAGGAAATAAGACATCTGAACTATTTAGACATAAACCAATCTTCCTTAAAGCAAATGTATGATTTGATGGATATTTTTTACTGCTTTTCTTTCTGCTGCTACACGATGAGCAGGTTAGCACTAGTAAAAGTTTCATTCCTTTCTCCACTTTTACTCTTTACTTCCTCAAACGGCACTACCCTCAATCTTACTGATCATTATGCTAGCCAGACAAAGGTTGTTGGGACAGCAGCACTTAGGACTCCTTCCTCTCAACGTATATATAAATAAACCATAATAAATTGCTGTTTTGTGCTGATTCAGAAATTCTCATTTCACTCTACTGCTTGTGTTTTAAGCAGCCACTTATGCCTACCCTACAATACTTTTCCTTTGATGCTAACAGAAGGAGGTGGGGAAGCCAGCAAAAGAGAACAAGCTAACAAATATGGTATCAATAGTTGTGCTGACATGGGAGATAAAAGTAAACAGGTTTTTGTCCAAAACAAATAAGGAGATAAGGGGAAAGTGTTCGATGCAGAGGGGCACAAGAGGAGAGGGAAACAGTTACTGAGTTTTAGATAACAGTAAAAAAGATACATACTGGAATTGCCCTTCAATATTAAATTAAATAAATTCCTAACTATTGCAATCACTAGCAGAGGATCTGGACACTGGGCACTCTTAAACATGCATGTAGTAATTGTGCAAAAAAATAGGACTAGATTAAAAGATATGGCAGCTTTAACAGATTTCCTTAGTATAATGTACTATTTTATTATAGTTAATAAGAATCTTTTTCCTGAAGGGAATGTCTTACCTTTTACTGCCCCTGCACGGATGTGCTGTGTTGCTGCAACTCTAACTCCATTAATCCTATTGCTCAATCTGCTGTCAGTTTTCTTTATTTTATCCCTATGTAGGCAGAATGAAAGAATATTTTTGGAAGGTAGTTTTGGCAAAGATAACCAAGTGTACTACAAAAGGTATATAATATTACTTTTATTTGCACTGGAATATTTACTTGTGACCTCAAATGTGCTTATCAGTGAAAACAGTACCCTACAGAAGTCAATTTTGGGATATATCACAGGTCAAAATTGCAACCCATGTTATTCTGTATATTTAGTAAAGATAAATGAGAAAATGGATGGGAAGTTGGAGTTAGCACTGAAGTTTCTTCAGGTACATAACAGAAATATAGCAGAGGCACATACCAGGTTGTCTTACAAAATGGCATATGATTTCAATTTGTGAAAAAAACTTAAACCAGTTATACATATACTGATGGGCTACTAGCTTACAGAAACAGCTGAAATGGTGGCTAATTTAAAGACATCCATCTTCACCAAATTACTGTACACTAAGCAATGTCACATTGAGGAACATTTTAATGACGTGTCCTGGATAATTTTACAGCCTCTAACTTTCACACACGTTAAGAAAAAGGAAATCCTATATCTGTTCAGGATATAGTTGAAGTCAGCTTTCGTCAACAAAACAGTGGAGGTATACACACTGAAACGCTTCTTCCGCCGATGTAACTCCCTTGCTATGCCGACATAATAAAGCCACCTTGACGAGAGGCCAAGGCTTATGTCAATGCAGTTAGGACAACGCAGTGTAGACACTGCGTTCCTTACATCCGCTGTTGGCTGTAATTCTTGCCAATTTCACAGCTCCAGTGGCTGCTGCTGGGTCTCCACTTGAAGCCAGGCTGCCACACAGGCTCTTGGCTTGGGCTGCTGCCCAGGCACCCCGCTGAAAGCCCTGCTGCCCACTGAGGTCCTGGCTCCCTGCCAGGAGCACAACAGCCAACCGCACTCTGGGTGTGGATCTCTCCACCAGAGGCACGAAGCCCCTGGCAGCTGCCTCCGGCTCACAGCTGAGAAGCCCCAGGAGGCAGCTGGGCTCCTGATGGGAAGCTGTGTGGAGTTGAGAGCCCTGGCTCTCAGTCCCCCACACTGCCCCTCTTCAGCTGATGGAAGTGCTCCTGGTAAGGACACACATCACTGACAGGAGGGTAGTATGCACATCAGCCACCACAGTAATTAATGCGGTGGCTGTAAGTCGACCTAACATCGACTGATTTAAAGTAGTAGTGTAGACATAGAATTACGCTTTGTCCTTCCTCCATCCCTTGAACATTTGGCTAAGTTGCAATTTTGTGACAGATCTCAAAAGTGTTTGTATATGTTAGCTTCTCTTCATATGGAAGAATTAGCTTCTTTTCTACAGATCTATTATTCATTATATTCTTTTTTTCAAACTACAACAAGGAGTTACGGATTTGTATGTTTATGTGACTCATAACATGCCTATCATCATCCAGAAATTCCAGGCTGAAACAAATGGATGAAAAAGGAACAGCATCCAATTCATCCTTGTATTTACACTTACAAAAAGGCAATCATTTAAAA
Source organism: Mauremys reevesii (assembly GCF_016161935.1). Classification (NCBI taxonomy): domain Eukaryota; kingdom Metazoa; phylum Chordata; order Testudines; family Geoemydidae; genus Mauremys; species Mauremys reevesii. The sequence goes on along the minus strand of NC_052624.1, from coordinate 167,462,998 downwards.
AAAAAACAAGTAAGCTTGCATGCCTACATTTGACAGAATCCATTTTAAAACTTATATCTTGAAGGCACAGAATGAAGGTCAAAACAGTCAGTCAAAAGAGGGAATCAAATTTAAAAAAATTGCTGGAAATAAGATACAAATCTTCAAATCTCAATGTTAATGGAAACTAAAACACTTAGATTAACCATGGATTTTCTGGTTGCATGCATTATATTTAGGTCCTTAGTTACTAGTTATATGAAATTAAAACTTACTTTTCCAGTTGTGGCTTTCCTTTCTTCTTGCTTATTGAAGATAAGCCCCGTTTCTCTCCTGCATGCTAGGGAGCAAATACCATGATGGTAGTTAGAAAATAAGAACTCCACAAGAACCAAGCAAAATGTACATTTACATCTTGTATTGGACAAAAAGTATGAAGTCCACAAAGTTTAATAAGAGTTCTTTAGAGGTAGAAATCTCAAGAGTCTTTCCCCATTTATAGTTGATGGCTAAGGCTCCTAGGTGCTACAGTATTATGGTAACAAGCTTGTTTTTAGAAATCCCAAAGCATTTTATGATGTTTTCTTAATTTAGAATTGCCAGGAATTACGTTCATGTGGTCTGCCTTGGCTGAATGGTATTAGCCAGTGAAAAAATGTTGATTATTAGTATCAGCAAATATTTGGAAGAATGAACCAAATTGCTGATTTGAGTGTTGGTCTTTTCCTGTTGAGTGAAACTAGAAGAGTTTCAACTGGCAACACCTAACAATTCCTTCATTGAAAAGAACCAGTTTGATCTCCAGAGTTATTCACAATTCTTATGTCTATTGACACTGCTGAGAGGAGGAGCTAATTTCATGAGTGAATGACGTTATTGGCTATTCAGAAGAGTGTCTACATGCTGCAAGTTACTCTACTCCATCACTTGGATGCACACCACTCATACTGGAGACCAATATTTAGAAACAACCTTCAGTTTTCCCCAGTCTGGGTTGTTGGGTACCAGCCATAGGTACGTCAGAGAGGAATATGGCATCTATGCTCTCACAGGATGCTTCTCCCAATTACTACCCCCAATCTATCCAGACTGGTACAATGAACCAAAAGAAAGCTACACTCTCCTTAACTGTAAATAAGATTCTATAATTTGGTGAATGAGTGAAAATTAGTTATGACAATTCAGAGTAAGTCTGCAGTTATGGTGTATTCATCCTTCCCCTTAAAATAGTAGGTAGTGTTTAACCTGCTCTAGTATAGTATTTAATATTTACAGTCTCATGCTTATATACTATTAAGTCAAGAAGTAGAAAAAGTTAGCAGATTGCAAGATTTATAGAATTACTTTGAAGGAAACATTAGTTCACTGTGTATTTTGCAAGACCCACAAAGCTGTTCTTCGGCTTACAATATTGCTATATTTGTCAATACCCAACTCTGTATGTTGGACGAAAAATAAATGTAATTCCATTTATTGAGATATACCATAGTAAGTATTAGTTACTATATACAATTTTTTTTTCAGAAACGAGGCAGATGACTCATGAAAATTTTAAGTACAGTATGTGTAACTATCTACCAATTTAGTTCTTCCACTTCTGTAACAGTTACTCTTGTTTGACAGTTACTGGAGAATTGCACTGTAATATCAAGGGGATGGACACTGGCTAGCCACAAATAAATGTCACTACAATTGTCTTTCAGCAAAAAGATAATAGCATTTTAGTTGCCTATACAATGCAGGTGTGATACAATGGATACGAACAAAGTGCTAAGTGCCCTCAGTTGAGACATTTAAACAGTACCAAACAGGTTACTCTATCCTGCTGTTTGCAGTTAGGTATAAAATAATCTTCAAGCTTTGAACTGTATCCAGTGAGAACTCATTAAAATAAGGTGTTCCCTGTAGGAAATTGAGTGGAACTGAATATTGACCTTTCTGTTCAGAGCTCTCTCATTAGGACATTATGGATCAGCTGAACTTAAACAGTTTCAAGAATTAATGCTGTAGTGTGTATAACTAGCCTTGAAGTAAAATTTAATGGTGAGCTCTGGGTAATATCCTCACCTACCATTATGAACTAAATGAAAGTCACTCACCTGATCAAGTAAGTTTGTACAGTGCTCTGGATGCTGTTGAACAGTGCAGTTTTTTCTTCTCCAATCCACTACCCCATTCTGTTCAGAGTGTTTTATGTTAAGGCCATCCAGTGAAGAACATTTTGTACTGCCAGTGCTGGTGAAAAACACATTACACAAGTATAAAAAACTTCTGAGATTTCCATAACAGCATTCCCAATTTTGTAACATATTGGGAAGACAGGTGTTTTCAGAAAAATTTAAATCTCTCAATAGATCTCTAGGTGGAACATGTTTATTGTGTGTGTGTGTGTAAACACACAAAAATGGCTCTAAGCTAGATCAACCTTAAATTTACTTTACTTAACAGGCAATTATATACTAGGGATACTTAAGGTGTGTGTACATGTGGGGTAATGTTACTACTGGGGGAATTCTGCATCACTGCACATGTGCAAAATTTATGTCCCCTGCAGATTTCTTTGCTTCCCCACAGAAAAATGACCAACAGGGAAGTCACAAAAGCAGTCACGCGACCTTTCCCAGCAGTATGTTCTGTGTGCCCGAGGTAAATGACTGTGGGGCAGGAGGCAGGACTGGAGAAGACCCTGCGCCAGGCTCACCTGCTATTCCTGGCTGGGCTGGGGAGGACAGGACTTCCTCTTCCCCTGCACAGCATCCAGGGCTGGGTAAGACCCACCCCTGGATTTCTCCCCCAGCTGCAAGAAGCTTTGCAAACTCCCCAGTCCCCCACTCCACATCCTGTACCCATCACTCCTCAGCTACAGGGGGAGGGACCCCTGTACAGGGAGCTGCTCCCTCATCAGCCCAACCCCCATGCATCCAGACCCCCACATACTCACTTTCCTGCCAACCACCCCCAAAGACTCAAAACTCCCCTGATGAGCCCCCACTCCCCCTGCATTGTACCACCCCCACGAGCCACCTGCACCCAGATCCCCACCCCACTGAGCCCCACCCAGCTGAGCCCCACATTCCCAGCATCTAGATCCCCCCCACAGAGCTCTATCCCCCCCACACCCAGAGCCCACCCTGCTGAGCCCCAAACACCTTCACATGGACCCCGCCCCGCAGAGTCTCATTACCATTGCACCCAGAACCCCCGCAACAAGATCCTGTGCATCCAGATCCCTCCCCGCACCTGGATCCCCCAATGAGCCACCCACACACAGAACCCTTTCAACCCACACTGGGATCCCCCCACACTTGGATCCTGCATTGCTGAGCTTGCCTGCCCACATGAAGGAGAAGGGCCCTTGGGTGTTTCTGGGGCAGACCCGGTCCTTGTGCTGTGTCAGGGTTGGGTGCAGCTTCACTGCTGAGTCCATGTCCGAGGGGAGGGGGAAAAAGGAGCTGCACAATGATCTCCCACCTCTGTGTAGCCAGTGGCCTATGCTCCCCGATGCCATGATGGTGCCTTCACATTTATTTGACAAATAAAATTTGCAGAATTTTAAAATATTGTGCGCAGAATGCCCTCAGGAGTATAAATGTGTTCTATTAGAGAGTGTGATTTCTAAAGAACCCTAATTTGCTGTATTATCACACTGTATAGACAAGCCCTTATGTTGACAAAATTTAGGATATATACAACCTCACAAATCCTAATAGCTCATGGAAATGTTTCATGATTCATTGCCTTTTTTCACACTTAAAAAGGGCAAGTGGTTAAACAGCAGTTTTCCAGATTTAGATTTAAAAACAAACAAAAAAAACAACTTGTTTTCCTTCTCCTCTGAACTTCAAAAACATTGAAAAAGTGACTACATACCGTTATTTTTAAAATATACAAGAAAGTTAGAAAAAGCCGTGTAGGACCATCTACAAACCACTTTTGTGCTCATTTCTACAACCACAAAGCAGAATTTAAAACTATTCCTTTGGCTGCATATTCTCTGTCCTCACACTAGCCACTTTTGAAGAGTGTTGAGAAATCTAAACTAATGTTTGGCATTTACTTTGGGCCTCAATGCTTTCCAATCAAACCACATGTGGCAATAGCCAGTCTGATTGATTTGTAACTAAGTATAGACATATTGGTCAACATGGGCTCTTGGAACAAGATTTCTGATGGGGGTCACCAGGCCACATGGACCTATAATCCACCCTTCATCTGTCATCAACAGATGTGCCCCACTCTTGACTGAGAACAAAAAGAAAAATAATAATGTGTCTTATAGCAAAATATTGGTAATAAATGTATATGACATTTTGCTTTTAAATATATTTTAAAATTAATTGTTCTTGCCCGCTTCAGGAAAGCACTGCAATACAAAACACTTTATTCCATTCTTGGGATGGTGTCACTCCAGTGCATTCCAAGGCGATAGGGATACTAGAGAGCTTCAGTTGCTCATTACCAAGCACCTCTGGAAGATATTAAAGGAGAGGCTTTAAAGTGAGTTAAATGTTTCAATGAATCCTCAGGAAATAGTTCGAGTAAACCTCGATCACAACTCAGTCTTCAAGAGTCTTGAAATAGACACAAGGAAAGGTCCACAACTAATGTGTACAGGCGTACTTTGGAAGCTTCTGCTAAAGAGAGTCAGCTGATAAAGGGTTAAGGATAGGGACTGTTTTCAGTGTAACCCTTGCTGCTTTTCCAAATACATCAAGTAAGTTTTAAGACTATTTTGAGTCTTCACTTCAGATTCCTAACCTTCTCTTTAAACCAATTTGCGCTTTTTCTAAGAAAGAGTGATTGTAGAACTTAAGCCAGAATGTGCAGAAGGTACTATATAAGCTTCTCTACAGTGTACCACCACTATTCCAGAGATATAATTTTCCTGACCCAAGATTTACACCAGATTCATATGGATGAGTATGTAAGAACTGACCTACAAAAATTTACTTCACCTAGGAGACGCCATTCATATTTGAACACATGAAGAGAAAGACTGAAGTTATCCACAGGAGGGGAGACAACTTGGGGGGGGGAGGCGGGAAGAGATTTTAGAATAGCAAGATTACTTCTGTCCCTGTCTTATCTGCTTGGCTGCTGCAAGGAAGGAGAAGTTAAGACCTTTCCCCCATTTTACAGAAACCAGCAGATTCAAGGTGGGAGAGAAGAGAAAGTTTCTTTTCCATCAACTTGCGGATGGGGCACTTCAAGTTTCAGATTGCTACTACCTGAACCCCTATACCATCCCAGCAACTGGGTTAAGCAAAGTGCTTTTTTGTTTGGTTTTGTTTTTTTAAGTTAACAGAACCCTCATCTTATGTATCCAATAGGTTTAGTTTAGTCCTAATCAATTAGGTCTACAGACAAGGTGTGGCATAGAACAAGTTATAGTTTCCAGAGTAAGAGAGGGAAATTTAGATGGAGCATGATGATAGATGTATGTATGTATGTATGTATGTATGTAAGTAAGTAAAATGGAAAATCAGCTTCTCTTCTTACTCTGTGCCAGGAGCCACAGAATTTAAGATACATATTGATACTTATGCTAGATATTTTGCAGTTTCTGGTTTTGGGTTTTTTTTTGGTATGGCCAAGATACAATAAAATTTATATATAGAAATGAAGAACAAAGTGGCAGGCTATAAGGCACCTCACATACAGATTTTCTGGGAAAGCTAAGCTGCTGTAAAAAGACCATTATATATAAATGCTGTAAGTCTAGATACTAAGATGGATGAACCAGAGTGCCAGGCATTAAACAAGGATATTGGTAGACTATATACCATGGAAACTTGATGTAATGAGGATAAACAATAGTACACGACACAAAATATATAGGTATCAGTCACATACCAAAAATATATTAGAATTGGAAAAATACAGAGAATGGCAAAAAAATTATTAGGGGTATGGAACAGCTTCCATATAAGGAGACATTAAAAAGAGAGAGACTGCTAAGCTTGGAAAAGAGATGATTAAGGAGGGATATGATGGGGTCTATAAAATCATGAATGGTGTGGGGAAAGTGCATAAGGAAGTGTTATTTACCCCTTTACATAACACAAGAAGAAGAAGTCACAATGAAATTTATAGGCAGCAGGTTTAAAACCAACATAAGGAAGGGGGGAGGGATAGCTCAGTGGTTTGAGCATTGGCCTGCTAAACCCAGAGTTGAGAGTTCAATCCTTTAGGGGGCCACTTAGGAATCTGGGGCAAAAATCAGTACTTGGTCCTGCTAGTGAAGGCAGGGGGCTGGACTTGATGACCTTTCAGGGTCCCTTCCAGCTCTACGAGATAGGTATATCTCCTCATACAAGTACTACTTTACACAATGAAAAAAATGTAACTGTCCAAAAAAAATTAGAGTTCATGGAGGATAGCTCCATATTAGCCAAGATGGTCTATGATACAACCCCATGCTCCAGGTATCCCTAAACCTGCTTGAAGCTGGGACTCAACAACAGGGGACGGATCACTCAATTGTCCTAACTTGTTCATTCCCTCTGAAGTACCTGGCATTGGTCACTATCAGATGACAGAATACTGGGCTAGATGGACCATTAGTCTGACCCAGTATGGTCATTCCTGAGTAAATACCTTCCACAAAATTTCTGGATAGGCTTATTGTTAGCATTCTTTATTAATAATTCAAGGACTAAAATATACATGGAAAGCATGTCTAAGATTTTTTTAGACTGGGTTTGTAAAAAAGTGTTTAAATTTACAATGGGCCATAAACAGAAGTTAAGATTTCAATGTTTTAGTTGGACTATTGTAGGAGATCATAACTATACTTCCCCCCCCCCCCAGGAAAAATTTGAAAAGCTACACAAGAGGGATGATTCAACAATATGAGGAATTACTGAAAACCGGGGATGGTGATGTGTGGAGTCTTATACACCAACTAAGTAAGTATTTAATATCTGATTTATGCCAGAAAAGTTGTGAACCTTTACTGGTAAAAGACTTGGCCCCTACTGGGCAAGGACCTAACCTTGGAGAAAAAGAAAAGCTAGTTTGTGGTTATGATCTTCTGTATGCTCCCTGAATAAGAATGCCATTTTTCGTAAGAGAGTCCCAAAATTCTTTGGAGCCAGCTAGTCATCTTTCAAATCTCATTCCCAAGTCTTAATACCCAGGAACATGGATTACCTTTGGAAAAGGAATGTATGAGTTACCTGATGTAGTTGCCTAACGTACATTTTTTTAAAACACGTTTTAGGAAGAATATCCAGGGATGTCTTCCAACTGAACTGCTTTCTTCTTTAAAAGTTTTAAGGTATATTAAGTTGTCTTAATATTATGACAGTTTGAAAAAGCCTTGATCCAAAAGGAAACTTGCAAGTCCCTAAAGTTTCAAGCAACTAATAAACATGGATTTATTTAAGTTTGACTTTAAAGTAGACATGCTCATTTTGCAAACCTTAATACCTACTTGGCAACAGGACTTTTCCCATTATGTTTTTTATGGACTGATGTGTGCTGCATTACATCTGGAGGAAAAAAGAACACAAATCAGCAATGCCAATAGTAATAATTGTTTCTATTATAAGTCAATCCAGGAAAATAACCCATTCAGTAAAGGTTTGACTATATTTCACGCAACGTTTTGGTAGTGACAGGAAAAAGACCAGTGCTACTATAGATACAGATCCCAGTCTTACAATCTGGTCCAACATGAATGGACCCCTTACACTTGCACAGACGGCCACTCAAGTCAAACAATGCATGGAAGCAGGGGTCAGTTGACATGGATCAGAAGGTTAGGACTGGGGACCTTTCAGTTTCCCAGAAAAGTCACAAAAATACCAAAAAGCACAGGGAGAGAAGTGTACATTTCATAAGCAACTGGAATTATTTTTCACCAACAGACTAACCATAGGTGCCCTGGTTGTGTCATTAGAGGTTGCCAGATGTAGCTCAATGGGACAGGGGGGAGGGGAAAAAAAAATCAGTCAAATCAAAAGGAAAAATGGAAATTGTTTCCTTTCTCCAACTCCTGGATATTGCCCCAGAAGGTTAATACGGTACTGGTAAGTTATCAGCTGCTTAATGAGTAAGTTCCTGCATTTAGAACCTGAGATTAGTTGCAATTTAAGTAAACCTTACAAGTAATAGCATGTATATGTAGAAAAATGATTATTTTTAACCACAAGTCCTTGGAGCAGTGACCTTGTCTTTTTACCTCTCTGAAGTACTGTATATTTATTATACTGCCAAAAGTAAAATTTCTACGGTCCAATTGCTGCTGATCTTTGGCTTCTAAGTAACATCTTTGTCTCCTTTGCTATCATTTCTGGGTTTTTCTATTTTTCTTTTGAAAGTTGCTATCATTTACCTCAACTCCCTTAAAGATGCAGTTCAGAACAAGATCAAAATAGAGATCCAACTAGAAAAAACTGAAGGCAGAGTGAGAATTGGAATTATTTGGAAAGTACGAAGTTTAAAAGCATTACCAGGGCTGGCTCTAGGCACCAGCGCAGCAAGCTCTCGGTCCCTCTCGGAAAGAAGGACCGGCCTCAAATTGCCGCCGAAAAATGAAGCGGCGTGGTACAGCAGCCACCAAAGTGCTGCTGATCACGGCTTTTTTTTTTTTTTCCTTCCCCTCTCTTCGCTGCTTGGGGCAGCAAAAAGCTGGAGCCGGCCTTGAGCATTACCAAAAGTTTACACTAATGGCATTAAGCATGTATTCAAATGCATCTGAAATTTTAAAGTGGAAAAAGTTCTCATTTAAGGACAATGTAAAAATGACAATTTGAACTACACCTCTACCTCGATATAACGCTGTCCTCGGGAGCCAAATAATCTTACCGCGTTATAGGTGAAACTGCGTTATATCGAACTTGCTTTGATCCGCCAGAACGCGCAGCCCGGCCCCCCGACGGAGCGCTGCTTTACCGCGTTATATCCAAATTCGTGTTATATTGAGGTAGCGGGGTATTTTCAAATGCATTCCAGAGTTTGGTTAGTGTTTTAAGATAGATCAGCGCAATGGGTGACATTTTCTTTCAAAAACAGATAAAAGCTTTTCTGAATTGCATAGTTTTCCAGTGGTAGAAGATATTCTCTCTGCCTTGAAGGGAACAAAATTTGACACAAATCAACCAATCCTGGCTTTTACAGTACAGAACTTTAAGAATCACATTTTGCCAATGCATTGCAACACAATCACAATCAGAGAATCCACTGGATAATGTGTCTCCTTAACAGGGACCTGACCAAATAGCTTACTGGTGAAAGGAATGGATACTTTGAAAAATAGCTATTTTGTATTACTGCAGTACTATGGTGAAATAGCTAAAATTAAAGATAGTAACATTTCTACTGAAGGAGCAAGCAACCTATTGCAAGTTCTTATGAAACCAGAAGTTGAACAGGAATTTAGTCTTCTTGTATCTTTAGCATTCCTGCCTGACGGCCCAAGCTGCTGCTGTCTTTTTTCACATTTCTTTATTTGAAAAGAGAGAGTCAGAAAAGTTGCATCCAAAAGTACATCACACTCCACCTTGCATGTCTGCATAAGAGGATAGGAATGATAATACTGTGCACTAGCAAACAGTATGGCTTAATAGTCCTTGGCATCGCATGCCCTCCTTTGCCTAATCGAAAAGTCAAACTAGCATACTGCGCAAGTGATTCAAAACTGGCTTGGCATTCTTTTCAAAATGAGACTACTTATCCACTGGGCTAGTACATCCCATCAAAACTTATCATGGTATCTGAGAAGTACCAACTCCCATATCTGGAGTTCATTACCCAGATCAGAAGGGTTAGAGTCACTGTTAGTAACTGGTCACAATGCTACAGAAGTGCAGCTTTGAGATAAAAATAGAGGAATGAGGTATTTCCAGATAGAGGATCTTCATATTTAAGATGTTTTATAAATAAGCATCAACTAAAACTGAAATAACTCACTCAACATTAACCAGGTCATAAAAAAAATAGACACATGAGGACGTCACAAATATTTGTCTGTGTACTAACAAACCCTCACAACTCTTCCTAGCTGCTCACCCCAGCCTCTCCAAACAACTCAAAAAGCAACCACACCTCCAAAGCCTTCCTATTCACAAAATGTAATAACCGTATCAAGTTACTGAAAGCGTGCAGTAACAAAAATTAAAATGTATATAGCAACTTTCATCCAAAGTCTTCAGCACTTTACAAGAGGTAGAAGTCAGTCAGTCAAATACATCATTTCTGTGACTGTCAGCCTGGTAAAAATGTTACTCATAAATAGAACCTTTGAATATATGAATACCTTCCTCCTGACTTGAAGCCTCTGAACTGTCCTCCTTGAAGTGTTCTGATGCCTTAGCTGTCTTCAAAGAGGGTTGTAAGTTACCTGTTGAGAATAAGTTTTATGTAGTTTTCTAGGAAATTACAGCAACTAACTCAGGGCAAAAAAAATTAGCTTCTGCAAGAGGTACAGAAAACTAGAAGCTATGTTAAGGGAAAAGTAAGTGTGAGAGAGAGAGAGAGAGAACACACACTTGGGGCTTTTATACCAACTTAAAGATACCATCTTAATTTTAGCTAGATGAATAGCAGGTGAAGTTATGTGCAAATATCATGAAAACCAAAAGCATACTTTACACAGGTGTGCCAAATGCAAATAAAAGCACTCAGCACACATTATAAATGACTAAGAAGTTGTGTTTCTTTGCAGTTCTAACACCTTAAAATTCCAACTATGACACATCAACGTGAACTATACCAGTAACATACTCTCAGGACAACAAACCCTTCCAGGGCTGGCTATTTTGAGAGAAGGAGTGAATAAGTGTGTCATTTTAAAACTATGGTGCAGCTTTGACTGTATGAAGATGGTTAAACAAACTACTTTAAAATCTCTTTGAAATGGGTTCAAATGCATTTCTGCAAGTTTAGAGTTATTTCTTAATCCTTTCACAAGTATAGGTGAAAGTGATGTGGCATTAACTATAGTTAAGTTTGCGTAATACCTTCCACTGCAAGCTCTAATTTGCAATTACTTATAACGGCCAAGCCAGCCACGTGAGCTAAAATTTTCTATATCAGGTATCTGCCTTGAGGTTGCCCTTTTTGCGCTCTGCTCTTGGGGACAGGGAGATAGGGGAAAAAAAGTTTTAAAAAAATTCTAACAGTTGTTTTGTTGAGAAACAAAAAGTACTCTCATGCTTTGGAACAGGAAATCTGACAGCGTTTGCTCTGGAATCATTGTTTTTTCCTGTCCAGGAAAATCCATGAAGATTTGGCTGAACTGTAAGTCTTTGGAAACAGTTTGCACATGTGGATTAGAGGCTTATGGGAAGTGGCAACACAATTTTCCTGAACACTGTCAATATTGAGCATGCTTTACCCCCAAAGCACAATCCAGGCTGGGACTGAGTAGGCCTTTTGCTGCTGGTGCTTCTCCAGTCGGCTGGGAGATGGTCGCTGTGACACTGAGAATGAGGACTGAGAGCTAGTGTCTCAGGCAGTGTGGATGACTGCTCACTGAATGGTTAGCCATTCAATATCTTTACCCTCTATGCATGGCCCTAAGCCTTATTTACTGCACACCTTTCAAAACTTGCCTTGAATGCAAATTTATTAAAATTTCCTCATGGACTTTATGGTGTTTATCCGTTGTTACATAAGAGTGCTTCACAAACATTAGTCTATCTTCAAAACAGCCCTGTGATGCAAGATATTCAGTTACCCAACTATAGAGTGAGGGTCTAAGGCAGAGATTCAGGCCAAGGTTGTCAAAGGTATCCACTAATTTTATTATAGCACTTCAGATGTTCAAAGCACAACTCCTACTGATTTCAGTTGCAAATAATCAGCACTTCTGCAAGTCAAAGCACGGGTGTCCGAAATAGGGCACCCCAAAAAGAAACTGTCACCAGGAAGTTTTGGTTTACGTAATTTCCCCAGCATAACGTAGGAACTATGGAAGAGAGAGAATTCACTTCAGAGTAGCACTCAACTGCTTTAACTACAACATTAACCTTTTGCTTCCTGGGGTATCCTGCCTCATTTGCAACTTAACTTCAAACTTCTGCAACAACTGAGGCAGTAGTCTAGACCCCCAACCACCACCACCACGCAAACATGGTCCACCCTGTGCACTGAATGCAGCAGGGTGTCCTTTGGAAAAAGGCATGATCATATTATTAGGCTGTACCCTAATGCATTTGCACCAGGGGACAAAGTGAAGGCTGCATGACCAACTTATGCTGCATAACAGATTTCCCACCAGGGAAAGCTACTGCAAAATACGTTTGTCAGGGGTGAGAGCCAAAAAGAGACTCTGGACAAGATTCAATATCTTTTGGAGATCAATTTGCCCCAACATTTACACGGTGCAAATCCTACTTTAAGCACTGAAGCATCCAGCATTGAGGTATCTAGCAAAACATGAGGAATAGAGATAAGAAACTGAAGCTGATCTGAAGTCAGCCCAGTTGAATCCATAAATATTTTGTTCCAAGTCTATGAAGGTGTTTGTCATTCACTTTACAGGGCTATAAACATGATACAGAAGGCTTTGGGGGGGTAGTAAAGATTATAAATGTAAAAATTAATAATTCACAATAAGTTAATATTTTCCCTTTGTGCCTTGCAGTCCTTTACTCAATCTCTACAAATATATGGAAAGGTCTGCACGGGCAAAAAGCCTGCACACTATGCACTGGTTTGCATAATAGCATGGGAGGAAAAAAGATTTCCCTCCCAAAAAGCAGGATCAACCATTGACTGATATGATCCAAAGAAAAAAGTCTGATTCAATTTTGTATACCTCCAGTGGTCCTCTTGATTGAGGTGAAACCAGGCCATAAATAAGTGAGATTCTATGGAGTACCCAAAATCAGGAAGCCTCAAATTGCTGCACACACTAAGTGTTGCCAGTCTGCTAGAACAGAGGTGGGCAAACTACAGCCCTCAGGATACATCCGGCCCGTGGGACCCCCTGCCTGGCCCCTGAGGTCCTGGCCTGGGAGGCTAGTCCCCAGCCCCTCCCCCGCTGTTCCCCCTTGCCTGCAGCTCACTGCACTGCTGGCGCAATGCTCTGGGTGGCGGGGCTCTTGCAGAGCCGCAGCCTGACCCAGTGCTCTGTGCTGTGCAGTGGTGTGGCTGGCTCCAGCAGGTGAAACGGCTGCCTGTCCTGGTGCTCTTGGTGGCGCAGCTGTAGTGCCACCAGCCACTGATGCTCCAGGCAGAATGGTAAGGGGGCAGGGAGCAGTGGGGGTTGGGTAGAGGGCATGGGAGGTCAGGGTGGTGGTCAGGGGTGTGAATAGTGGTCGGGGCAGTCAGAGGGCATGGAACGAGGGTTGAATGGGTGCAGGGGGAGCAGTCAGGGAGAAGGGGGGGGTCGAATGGGGGCAGGGTCCCAGGGGGACAGTCAGGAAGGAGAGCAGGGGTTGGATGTGGTGGTGGTGGGGGGAATCAGGGGTGTAGGGTCCGGGGAACAGGAGGGTTGGATAGGGGGCAGGGCTGGGCCACGCCTGGCTGTTTGGGGAGGCACAGCCTCCTCTAATCAGCCCTCCATACAATTCTGGAAACCTGATGTGGCCCTCAGGCCAAAAAAAGTTTACCTGCCCCTTTGCTAGAAACTCAAAGAAAACAAAACATTCTACAGTATCTTCAGTCTCATTCTAGATTTGTATTCTGGAGAGGGGGGCCAGTGAATAGCCACTTCTGCAATGGATACAAAGTTCATAAAAGGGATAAAGTAACTTGGGGGCAGGAAGAAAAAAAGTCTTACAGCTTCTTCGTATTATACAAAAGAATATTTAGAAATTTCTTACTGTGAGTGTGCAAAGATTCTGATGAAATTGACTGGAAGAAATTGTACACTCTCTGACTCTGCAGAAAAGCCTGTGACATATTTGAAAATAGCTGCCTGAAATAAAAGAGTTTTCAGTTACTTTAAGACATTGGTTTTTAACGTAAAGCCATAAGTCATTTAAAATCATCCTAAATTAACCATGAAACAAAGTTTAGTTTTCATTAACACTTAATTTGGTATAGACAATATAAAAAAATCCATCTTTGTCTTTGAGCTAGTACAGTATTGTTAGAGTACAGACCTTGCAAAGGAATAGTTAAAAGCAAAACCAACCATGACTTGTAAAGAAGTCTCAATGTTCATCTAAAAACATCCATTCATATAGATTTTTTTTTTTTTTTTTAAATTCCACATTTTTGGTTTCAGACTAGCTTGAACTTTTTAAACTGACTGTAACATTCATAAGCAAGACTTGGGGCTACCAGACCATGGAATTAGTGCTCCAGCATCTTAAATTTTTTTGAAACTGAGCACAAGGTGCTACCAAATCCAGTCAGTTTATTCTTTTACGTGTAGATTTAAATTTGTCTATGGAAATAAGTCAGAGTAGTAGTCTGAATATTCTTGGAGGTAAACATGAAAAAGGACTGGATTTTCAAAAGCACTCTGTGTTTATTTAAATCTGCTCCCACTGAGTCAGCAATGAAACCCATGAGCCTTCAAGTAAGAGAAGGCTTAGGCTAACATCAAGTACTTTGAAAATCCAGCCCAAGTTCCAGTTTTTGCTTGCTGAAGAGTATTACCCAGTTCCATTTTCCAGAAATCTATGCTTTCCATTGCTGAAAAACGTCAAGTTGTGTTGCATTTAAAACAAACAAAAATTTAACTCTGTCCTGCAGTGACACCACGAGGGGGAAAAAAAAAGTCAGTTTAATCTAACCTGGAACCACAAAAACCACAATGCCATAATTATATGGTTAATGCATGGCACCACAGGACAGTTAACGTGGGTATCTTAACTACATTTCCATACCATAATATGTTTGGATTTCTTTTAAGTGTAACCTTAACAGAATTTCCTGGCTTTGTAATTCTTTCATAATCCTGCATTACAGCCTCCGTGTCATGCTATTAGCCTTAAAGATATGTATACTCCAATCTGAACTCTATTTTAGAGTGTGTGTCTTGGAATCTCTATTAAAATCAATTTGGATTTGGATTATTTGGGACTATCAAATTCTACATATAGCTAGGCTATTTAATTCCATCTTCACATGATACTACCCTTATCCATTCTCTTTCAAGACATCTTGTTTGTCACTCATTGCCTCCTATCTTACATGAAACTATTAGCCCTTTGGGGCACTGTCTTCCTATAGTGTTTGTACAGCTCCTAATACAATGGAGATCTGATCCCTGGATATAACGCTACCATATAATGTTATCTCAAGACAAGCATTTTCTTGAGTAGAGCAGCTAATTATTAAGAGTATCTTCCTAAGAGTGTCTCAGTTGAATACCAGGCTCTCAAAGATAAAACAGTTGCTGTTTCACTTAGCCACTGCAAGTCCATTTTGCCTGTAAATGCTCTGCTCCATGAGCCCAATTCCCACTAAAGTCAATGGATTGAGTCTGGTAGCCACTGGAGATTTTGAAATAAAGTTTCATTCTGCAGTACATATTCACAAAAGAGGGAGGGAAGAAAGCATATAGAAAATAGGTTCAATGGGGAAAAAAATGACTGAACACTGGTTGAGGGAAGGAAATGCTCATTTGACCTGAAAAAGAGGAATCTATTTTCTTTTCTTCAAAGTTAAGGGGAGGGGGGGGAGAGAAAAAAAAACAAAAAAGGAAATTAAGAGAAACTGGACAGAATAAGATACAATAGGTTTCCACATGCGACTCATATCTTATATTACTTTTCTGAAGAAGCCCAGAGCCTGAGGAAGTCTTATCACAGAATGCCATGCTGCTGACAGCTCACTTAACTTAGGTGGTTTTTTTCAAAGAAAATAATTTGTCTGCTCAGCTGGTTACCTTATTATTGGCTCTAGATCTGGGTGCCGCCGTTCTTCCTTCTTCTGGAAACCCTGATTTAGTGCTCGTAAAATGGTCTTGTCAAACGCTTCAGAAGACAGTTCCTTTGGAAGCTGGTGAAAGGATTCCAAATATGAGTTATGCACTTTCATATTCAAAGACTTGACAACAGTACGCTTTATAAGAAGTATAATTGCATGTACTTAGCAGCACTGAGCTTGGATTTGCTACTTTTAAAACAAATCTCATTGCTCTAGAAGTGTGCGCCCCGGTTAACAGCAAAACAATTTGTTAGAGAACTGTGAATATTAAAGTATCCGAGGCCACTTAGATGTTCCAATTTAGTTGGAAACAAAAATTTGTTAATATTCTTTACACTAAAGCTTCGAAATGATGTGCTGTAATATGAAAGCATGAGATGAGATTCTAATAAAAAAAGTCTAAGAAAAAAAGATAGTTATTGAATTTTTATTTGAGAAATGCTAGCAATCCAATGTCAATTTCCAAAATTTAACTGAATAGCAATACTGAACCTTTTAACATCTAGTGACAGTTATGATCACTAGGTTATACCGTTTACAAAGAAGCAGTTGTCTGTCAGCAGCATCCTTCAGCATATTTGAAGAGATTGAAGTCAGAGTGCTAGCTGGGAACTGCATGTTATTCACTGGCCAGGAGTTAAGAATTCCTTGCACTGCATGAAGAACTATCGGTACCTCATATTTAATGCAATGTGCGCAACTGCTAGGTAGCAACTTACAAAACTTGACAATCAGAATTTCTAAATAAAAACCTGCAAATTAACATCCCACACAAAGAGTAACGAAGGCATAGAAAAAAGTGGCAAATTTCAGGAGTTTTTTTTTTTTTTTTAAACTCTCCACTTCATGAAGTGGGCATTGGTCTCATGGACTAGACCACAGCAGCTAGTGGAAGCAGAGGAAACATGAAAACTCATGAAATATAATATTCCTAAGTCAAGTGTGAGTAGAGTGCCCGTCTTCATCTCTAGGACTAGGTGCTTTCATAACAGCTTGTGTTCTATAGGTGTTTGGTTTTTAAGATACGGACATCAGAGACTTGGTGCTAAATTAGTGGTAACGAGAAAGGAGATTTTGACCACAGAAAATACGAACTTTAAACTCAAATCAAGTGTTGAAAGTAGGAATGTCTTAGACCAGAATGGAAATCTACAAACTGGGGAAGGCTTGCAGAGATCCACAGCACAAAAATCTTGATAGGTGTTCATGTATCCAGGGATGCCACCTTAAATGACAGTTTAACTGGTCAAGACCTAAATTCTTGAAGTGCCTGCTTTGAAACCATTATGTAAAAAGGGAATTTGGATGAAAGAGGACTTAGTAAAATTTCCAAAACATACCTAAGTCAATCATCATGACACATGTGGGGACGTACAGATTTGAATATACTGCAAGTTCTCATGGAGATTCAGTTAATGAGATCTTTCCAAGATGAAATGGAAGTATTAGAATGACCCGAATAGTCCTTTGCTTTATAGGGTTTGTTGTAATGAAGGGGACTGAATTAATCTGTCCTAAATAGGGTATTTCTATTCCACAGAGTAGCCCTATGGAATTAATAAGATTCCCCTACCAGACATTGTAGAGGTGCATAGATAAGCAAAATGATGAAATTTCCCCATTATGCTTTCTTGGGCCACTGAAGTGAGGGAATCATGTAGCAGTTTGAGATGGAGATTGCAGATGCAGCCTTGGCACAGCTTCATTTCCCTTTGGAAGCAGAGCTTCTTTTTCTGTTACCTTGAAGAGTGGAAAACTTGAAATGGCTCATCTTGGCTTGTCGTTTGAGCAAAATTCCCTCTTGAACTGCCTAACTGATGGAGTGAACATTTTCTTCTAGACTTCAGCGACTGAACAGTCTAGAACCTTTTAAATGAGTTTCTCAAGAAACTTTGAAAGTGAGTGTTGAAGACTATTAGTCTAGGTAACACAGGAAAGAGCATTAAATCCATGATCTACTTATTCCAATGTCCTATCTGAGAGAAGCCAAACCTAGATGCAAGAAACCCTGCAGCAGGTAGATACAGACTGTCCTCACTAAGGTCTCATCTAATACAGTCAACCCTTGCAATAACGTGCCCCATGATAACACGAATTCGGATACAATGCAATCATAAGTTGGCTCCCCTTTAAGGCCGTAATACTGTCCGCGTTTTGCCAGAATATTTTTTTTTAAATGACATTTATAAATAAACTGCATTCTTCCGGTTTTATAGGATAAAGTGACTCGTGGCCATTGCAGGCCCATTGCACTTAGTTCTCGGGTTGTACGTGTGTATGGTGTTTGCCTATGAACTTGTTATTAATTTCCTATTTTAAAAAAATATTTTACAGTTATGGATACGCCAGTTCACAAATGCAAGTAGTTTTCTGCCCAAGAGAAAATTGTACGCCCTGGATCAACTAAAGAAGGACAAACAACTAACTCAGCTTGCTAGAGATCTAGGAATTAGCGAGTCCACTCTTCAAGGGTGGAAAAAAGAAGAAAAGCTCGGTAACCTACCCTGCATTCTTGAAGAGGAAACTGGTTTACAGCATTAAAAGGTCAAGTTTGCTAATGACAAAAGCCTAGATTCAGCCTT
Source organism: Mauremys reevesii (assembly GCF_016161935.1). Classification (NCBI taxonomy): domain Eukaryota; kingdom Metazoa; phylum Chordata; order Testudines; family Geoemydidae; genus Mauremys; species Mauremys reevesii. The sequence continues at coordinate 167,444,603 of NC_052624.1, read as the reverse complement.
GTACCAATGGTTTGTCCAGGCTCACTCAGAAGGAGTTCCCATTTCTGGCACTATTCTGAAAGATCAAGCAGAGAAATTTGATCGCCTTATCAATGGAAAAGAATCCAAAATTTAAGGAGAGCAATGGCTGGCGGGACAGACCACTCTAAAGGCATACTATAAGCCAAGTTCTTGTGTCTGGGGAAATCCGCTCAGCTGATAAAGAGGCTGCCGATTCCTACCCAATTGAGATTAAAAAGTTTCTGGAGGAAGGTTGCTACACAGCCGATCAAGTTTACAAGTCCCACGAGACTGGTTTAGGCTTTAAAATGTTACCCGATTGCACCCTCACAACCAGGACTGATAGTCACAAATGAAAAGGCTTTAAGCAGAGGAAGGACCGAGTCACTCTTGTTTTGCATCAACAAGTCTAGCAGCCACAAAGTCAGACCTCTGATGATCGGAAAAGCGAGGTCTCCCAGATGTTTTCATCATGTTAATATGAAGGCCCTTCCCTTCGAATACACCAACAGCAAGAATGCATGGATGAATAGCTCCATATTTAAAGACTGCTTCCATAAAACTTTCGTGCCAGCCGTTCTGGGTCATTTGCGAAAACTCAAGCAGGAGGAAAAAGCTCTCCTGCTGGATAATTGCCCTGCCCACCCCCCCAGTGTAAAATCTTGTCAGTCGTGACGGCAAGATTAATGTCTCTTATCTCCCGGAGAACACTGTCAGAAATCCAGCCACTGGACCAAGGCAAAACTATAGTCGTGAAATGATCAAGCAGATGGTAGCGGATAACAACTCCTCCATCGACACATCACTGGCGTCACTCAACTTGAAAGAAGTCTGTCACCTCAGTGGGAAAGCCTGGGATGCTGCTATCTCTGCACGTTGCATTGAACGATGCTGGATAAAGGGTCTTGATCCAGCTTTTCCGTCATCTACACACAATGGTAACGACGAGCCTGAATTTACAAGATTCACTGAAGACAACATATGTTTAGCCAAAGAAGCACTCAGAGAATATGAGCACAGTCGTCATGATATCCTCAGCTGGTTTTCAGCAGATGACATCTGCCCCATATGAACACATCTCAGACGATGAAATTGTTGCAAAGGTCAGCAGGAAGAATAAAGCTGCACCACCAGAGCCCGAAACCAGTGGCACTAATGACGATGATGACGGCAGCACCTCAACTCCCCCACCAAAAGCATCTGAGGCAGTAAAGCACCTAGAAGCCAGTTTGAGGTGGCTGGAAACTCAAGACATGGACAGCGTCAAAATCCTCCAACTCAGAAGTATTTTTGACTTTGCTAGAAGCCAACAGTCCACGGCAAATAAGCAGACCACACTAGATAGCTTTAAGAAGAGATGAAATTTAAAATTATGGAGTCATGCAACCACATTGACTTTGCACTCTGCGCAATGATTAGTATTGTCGATTTCACATGTTTCTTTCATGTACATGTAATTAAATACTACTCGTGTTTAAAACATGCCGGGATATTTTTTTATTTTTTTTTAAAACAAGACAAACTGACCAGCTTGAAATGGTAAATTTTCATAACCCCACTATAAAGTGATCCTGCATTTATCGTGATGGAATTTTGTGGACCCCAATTATCGCATTATAGTGGGGTTTCACTGTACCTACTACTTGGAGAATGACTACCTACCAGACCACATGCTTATCCAGTTATCCCTTTCAGAATTTAACAAACTGTTTGTGTTAGCCATACAAATGTTGAATCCCTCTGTGAATTATGTCTTGGCCTCAGCAACATCCTGTGAGTCTAATTCCTTTAATTAGTTTCACTGAATGTCCAATTATTCTTGCACTATGAGGGTAGAACAGAAGCTCTCTATCTACCTACTCTATAGTATACAATAGAACCTCAGAGTTATGAACACCTCAGGAATGGAAGTTGTTCATAACTCTGAACAAAACGTTATGGTTGTTTTCAAAATTTAACATTGACTTAATACAGCTTTGAAACTACTATGCAGAAGAAAAAGGATGCTTATAAGGATTTTAATTTAAATGAAACAAGCACAGAAAGTTTCCTTATCTTGTCCATTTTTTTTTTTAAATCTTTCCCTTTTTAGTAATTTACATTTAACACTGGGCTGTACAGTATTTGCTTTTTTTTTGGTCTCTGCTGCCTGATTGCATACTTCTGGTTCCAAATGAGGTGTGTGGCTGACTGGTCAGTTTGTATTTCTGGGTCTGTAACCCTGAGGTTCTACTGTAGGTTTTATACACTTTTATCATATCCCCCCTATTTGTTTTTCTAACATAAAGAAGACTGGGAATCCTTCATACAAGGATTTTTCCATGACCGTAATCACTCATCCGTCTCTGAACTGCTCTAGGGGCAAGATAACTCATCAAAAAAGGTATCAAATACAAAAGCAGCAGCATGAGTATGTGTATATGAAAGTTACTTACCAGTAAAACTGTACAGTCACACTGTTATTGGAAGTTGCACCAATAGAACAATGGAAACCACTAAAAGCAGTGCCCTTTCTTGCCAGACTTTATTCCACATGCTTGATAACAAAGGGATAGAAGAGGGAGGCAATAGAGATCTGTTCCCCAATTTGGCAGAAAAGCATCTGAAGTGACTAACATCTTCATCTGGCCTAGAACAGAACCTCTGACATTGGTATCGTGTCTTGTTATAACATCAGACAGATGTATACCCACCAGAAAAATATCCATGCTGCAACTGACTTTCAGGGATCATACTGGTACCACAGATTCTGTCTGAGTTAGTCTACCAGGATGTTGATCATCCCTATTAGGTAGTGTAATATCATTACAGCTATCCTGTGCCTCACTACTCTCCGAGACCCACTGCCTCTTTGCAGAGTCACTTGGTGTGGATCCCTCTCTATTTGTTAGAGACAGTATTTTACCATTATGGTGCTGGCCAATCATTTGTACCACATTGTGCAACCAGTCTAGATTAGGGTCACACATACTTCAACTAAATCCATACCCGCTGGATTCTTAATAGCTAAATCTCTAGGCTTAGCTCTGCACCTGGAAGCAGACATGAACAGGCTTCTTAGCACTCGAGAGATTACTAAAAAGCTGAGGAAGGTCTCTTAGGCATGGTCTACACTGGGAGTGGGGGGAGGGGGAGAGCTAAGTTACGTAACTTCAGCTATGCAATTCAAGTAGATGAAGTCAACATACTGTGGTGAGTCGATGGCTGAAGCTCACCCATCGACTCCATCTGCGCCTCTGCTCCAGTGGATTACCAGAGTTGACAGGAGTGCTCAGCAGTAAATTTATCGTGTCTAGATTAGACATGATAAAATCAACCCCCGCTGGATCGATCACTGTGTGTCGATCCCGCGGGTAATGTACACAAGCTCTTACAGATCTAGAAGTCTCCCAAATGAAAAAAGTGTATAACATTCAAAAAAGTCTGGAATTGTATGCTGAGCAAGAAGGGTTTTCCAATAGGAACTTAACTGTTATTCCCCTTTTAGAGTAGCGGAGCTCCAAACACTGATAATTCATATGCACTGGGGTCCATCGAGATGCTCTCTGTATAAAGTTACATGTGCCACAGTTCTAGTTAACAGGGTAACAGTAACACCAGAAGCTATTCGAGCCAAGCTCTCATTAACGCTCTGAATCATTGGGAGAGGTAAAGGAAGATTCCCCAGGGTAGGCACAACCCAAGAATAGCCACTGAGGAATGGATGGAAGACCACAGTAGCTAGGATGATAGTACTGTTTTAACCCATTTTACAGGGCACAATGGACATACAGCATAAATATCTGCTAGTTTGCTCACATTTTGTGAGCTCCTCAGGGAAGTGGATTGCATTTGTCTCTACAACACCAAGTAGAAAATTGTAAGAAGTTTGGTATTCTTGGCTTTGCACCAGTAATTAAGTTATTTTCCTAGAGCAGTACTAACATGTTTGTTAGCATCCATGTAGACCATGTCCAGTGTTAGCTCCAAGCTCCCCTGGGAGCATAAAGAAAGCCAGCCTTACAGCTTTATAATAGCTCAATTAGAACCAAAAGGGTAGGAAGGGTTGTCTCCCATCTCAAACTACCGTCTCCTGCCAACCAAGGAATCTTATCCTTTGGTTCTTGATAAGAACCATACCTTCTAGTCCTGCTTGAGCAGAAGGATGGTAAACATACTTTGGAAAGAAATCACCATACAATATACATTCCTTTAAATGGAATGGTTAACATACATTGGTATTCATTCAATCAGTGCTTTCCTGAAAGCCAAGAGTCTGGTAATATTCTCAAGCTTCTGTCATTGAAGCTCAAGAGCCAAAATCATCGTCTACTAGTGCCCCATCCCATGAAATTGTAGTGTGATGTACAGTACTCTGCTTGTAGGTTGCTTACACTTGAATACATACTTTTAGTAGGAACTCCTGCAGCTCCTGATGTGTTTTTGTTACACATGTTACGGAAAGATCAGACCAGGTTACCTGATAGGAAGGGAGAGGAGAAGAAAAGGAAAGTTACATCATGTTTCTTTCCTTGCATTATACTAAATATGTTTAGTACATCTACAGCACTGTCCATTTCAAGATGGTATACAAATAACTACTGCAATTAAGTATTAATATCCATTTTGGCAAAATATAGATAGTAAGGGCCACACTTTCAAAAGGAGACTACTAAACTTTGGATATCCTCTAAAATAGTGGTTCTCAACCAGGGGTCTGGGGTCCCCTGTGGGGCTCCAAACAGGTTTCAGGGAGTTCTCCAAGCAGGGCCAGTGTTAGACTCACTGGTGCCCAGGGCAAAAAGTCAAAGCCCCACTGCATCGAGCTGAAGCCCAGGGCCCTGAGCTCCATGACCTGGGGCTGAAGCCAAAGCAACTTAGCTTTGCGGGGCCCTGTGGCATAGGGGCCCCATGCAATTGCCCTTCTTACTACCCCCTAACCCTGGCCCCCCTTTTTATATGCAGAAAACCAGTTGCTGCGGCACAGGTGGGCCATAGAGTTTTACAGCATGTTGGGAGGAACAAGCACCAATAAATCAATCATCTCCAGAATGCGAGAGTGTGATTGGGGGGGGGGGGGGGGAATTGGGGGAAGAGAGAGAAATCAAGCTGGACACACAAGATTAGCACACACTTGAAAATTTGGGCCTAAATTATGCATCTGAGGCTATACAACTAAATTACTAGAAGCAGCAGTATTAGTGCTCAGTAATCACTGGCCCCCAGTACCAGACACAAGCCCAGTAAACCACAGTTTCTTTAGAGAAGAGGATTCCAAGTGAGGCATACAAAATTTAGTTCCACTATTCCTACTTGGGTAAGTCAAAACCTCTGTTCAGTTACTCTAACTGTAAAATGATATATTTAGCTCTCTCAAAGTTAAGGAGTTTTAATGTTTAAAAAGTCATACAAGAGATGGATGTAGAATGCAATAAGTATTGCAAAAGTTTGCATCAAAAAATGTTATGAAGTTATGGAGTAGATTCCATATTCTGGTATGTGTTTATACACTGTATCAGTGCTTCTCCATGCTTTGCTGCACTAGCCAATATGTGAACAGCAAAATAAAGCCTCCATATAATTACTTTTTAAGTGAAGAGTAAATTATTTTCCCCTCCTCTGCTAAATGGCTCTGTTTTCTAGCTTCAGACCTAACTTCAGAAGATCCTATATACCAGGAAGTGGAGCTGATAGCTCAAAATAAGAGTATTTAGCAATAGCTGAGTGGATCTAACCACTACCATTTTCAATCCAGATCCTGGAAAGCCTTGTAAGCTGCTATGATTGTGGAGGATGACAGTTTCTAGAACCTCATATTTATTGAAGGGTAGAGAAGAACTTACAAGGCAGACCCTTCAAGTGGTTTGGAGCAAAAGGAAAAAGTTGAATAGCCAAGATCTAGTTGTTTGGGTTCCCAGATGTGCTGGAGAAGGAGCTATTCTCCACCCTAAGAGTACAAAGGGAGTGGAGCTGGAGAATTCACTTAAATGCTTTCCAGCAAGTCTCTGCTCCCTTCCTACTTCATGTGGGATTTCCAGACTGCTATCATGACAACCTGCAGACTGGCTCTCTGAAACACCTTTGAGTTACTCATGTTTATGTCACTAATGAAATGATTATGCAATGGCTGGAGATGGTTGTCTAAAGGGTATGTCTATGCTGCAGATGGGAGCATGCCTCCCAGTCGTTAACTTTGCTCAACTAGTGTGTTAGAAGTAGCAGTGGGTGCAGGGGTCAGCAACATGTCTGTACATGGACACACGTCTCTGCAGTAAAAATGTTGACATCTGCAGTAATTTTTTTTAAAAAATTGAATGGCATGTCCATCACTAAGTACAGTAATTTTGTCAAAGGTCCATTGCATAACATGGTGGGGCCGACTGCTAGTGTGGATATTGTGGCACAGGCAGTAGTTTGGTCTAGCTATCAGAGCTCAGATCCAGAGGGGTAGGCAGAGTTGGACTCTGGTGGTTAGCTCAAGCAGCTGCCCATGCCGCAGTGTCCAACCTACTATTTTTAGCATGCTAACTCAAGTAGAGAGCACAAGTCTGTCTACTGGGCAGGGAGGCTTGCTCCCAGCTGAAACAGACATAGCCCAAGTTTCTGGTTGTTCTCAGAGAGCCACTTTTACACCGGTTAAGATTGCTTCAATAATAACAACCTGTGCATCTGCAGTGTGTTATACATTTTGCAGACTAAATTCTAAATTAACATGCTCTACAACATTATGGTTTTCTGTCCCCCCAAAACACAAGTGAGATTTTTTTTTTTTTTAAAAACTTTAGCTCCAAACTTAAGTTTTTGCCTGGGAATATTGTTACTGTACATTTTCATGTCTACTTGTCAGTGGCCCATAAGGTTAGATGCTGAAATACCTTGCTTTTATATAGCACTTTATTAACAGATCTCAAAATGCTTTGCAAAAGATTAGTATCACCACCACATTTTACAGATGGGGAAAGGAATCAAACCCAAGCCTTCTGAGTCCCAATCCAGTGCCTTATGTACTTGGCCACATTACATAGCATTGACTAGGGACAAACTGTAAGTTGTCCTCATTTAGTCAAAGTAGCACCAGTTTACAGAATTCACGGATACACAGTATTAGTAGTCTAACTCAGGGGTCCCCAATGCAGTGCCCACGGGGCTAAATGCGCCCGCGTCTTGGCCGGCAGTGGAGCATCCGCTGAAATGCCGCCAAATTTCTGCGGCATTTCGGCGGTGACGCCTCTCGATGACGCCGCTTGCTGCTGACAAGCAGCGTCTTTGCCAAAATGCAGCAGAAATTCAGGGGCGTTTCGGCGGATGTTCCACCGCCGCCACGGTCCTTTGTCTGGCGCCTGCCAGACGAAAAGGTTGGGGACCACTGGTCTAACTTAATGCACTTCAGTATAAAAAGCTCTTTTTCTGAACTAGTAGCAAAGCACTACTCATTTCTGTAATCAACCCCCAACCCCTGGTAACCATCAGATCATTGTCTCTGGATATTCTCATGCTTGTGGGATGCACCAGGTAGACGTTCCAGAAAGCAGTGCTTGTCAGGGCCACCTTTTAGTAGTACCAAACATTCAGAATATAGTTATAAAAGGGCCACATGGCCTTGAACGCCTCCCTGACTTCCATACTACTGGCAGCTGCAGAGACAAAACCTCAGGACACCTATTCGGTATTTTTACTAAGTAATTAAACAGTTTTAGTATTAAATATTTTACTAGTACTCTGTTTTAGAATTATCACAAGCATGCAGCTCTCCAAATCTGGGTTAGACCCAAAGAGGCCAAGATTTTCAGGTATATCATCCCTCTGGAGTAACACACACTACATTTAGAAGAGGCCTAACTGGTGCTCAGTATGTTGTATCTTCAAACCTCAGGCCTGGTAGTACAGGCAGCATTTGCGCCATACCTTAATGAAGGAGGCAAAGAGCATGTGTCTTAGAATACTAGACACCACTTTAAAAGAACTAGTTGGGAGAGAAATCTCACTAAACACTAGTACTTTAAAAACAATTTGTATATCCCAAAGCGGTGTTAACTTCATATTAAAAAGATGTACTTTTAAAAGCCAGCTGTTATTTGCTTACTTTGAAGGTGTACTCCAAATGTTTGTCAGCCCTTTTTCTTGGTACTCCTTTCAGTGTTATCTTCTCAATGTGTACAGCTGAAAGAAAAAACAACAATTTGTTGTATTAGGTAAAGGTCTGGTTTGAAAATGTATTTATCTGTTATGACAGCATCACCACATCAGAGAATCATGCATCCTCGCTGCCAGTTACTTTTTCTTGGGCAAATAGGAGCAGAAGCTCAAGATCCTGCTGCTCAAGGAAATAAGTTTCTTTGGTCTGAAAACCACTCTTCAAAACCAGATTCTCAATACTGATTGCCACCATTTTGTGTATTTCTGTCCAGATGTATTATACTATATTAGAGATGTGGGCATAAAACCTTACACAGTCAATCCAGTAATTACTGTCAGTGAAGAGAAAGCCTTAAAATAATATTGTAAAATAAATCATGCATTTATAGCAAAATGTTTCCGTGCAGCTAACTGAAAACAGTCAACTCCTGTGCCTTGCAGTCCCATTTTGCAGGAGTCAAGAAATAGGGCCCACTAAACAGAAGGCAGGGTTTGTAAGTCAAAGCGAGAAGAGAGGTAACATGTAGAATACTGATAGACGTATGACAGCATGAACAAGTCAATGAACAGAAAAGGGGTGGGGAGGAGAGAAGGATGGTGAGACTACTGGAAGAGAGAAGTACTATATTATATTGGCAGATTTTGAACTTGTTCATACGCAGAATTACTGAAAAAAGAGCTGAAGAGATTGAGAATAATAGTTCCAGCACCCAGACAGACCCAGTAACAGGCCGGGGCAGTTTCACTACATTGCATTGGAGAGGGTGGGCTACAGGCTCTATACACCCTCTGAACCCTCCACATGGTCTCCCACACCCGAGAAAAAGGGGGCACTCCTTGCTGATACTTGTTAAGGAGATGTGGTGTTGTAGACTTCAACTACTACTCAAAACTTGAATCGGTGTTTTTCAGGATGTAACTTGTAAGAAAGATTCTGTATAAAGCTGTTATGAAGCTGAGAGGCTCCTCTTATCTGGTTTCTCTAAGGCCTGGTCAATGCTACAATTAGGTCGACATAGGGCAGTTTACATTGACCTAATTATGTCCATGTACACAATACAGCCTCATCCCGCCGACGTAGAGTGTAACTACTCCACCTCCATGTGAGGCATAGCGCTTATGTCAGTGTAGTTAAGGAGACACAGTGTATTTGTAGACCAGGGGTAGGCAACCTATGGCATGCATGCCAAAGGCAGCATGCAAGCTGATTTTCAGTGGCACTCACACTGCCCGGGTCCTGGCCACCAGTCCGGGGGACTCTCCATTTTAATTTAATTTTAAGTGAAGCTTCTTAAACATTTTAAAAACCTTATTTATTTTACATATAACTAAACTATTGTTGTATATTACAGACTTATCGAAAGAGACCTAAAAACCTTAAAATGTATTACTGGCACGCAAAACTTTAAATTAGAGTGAATAAATGAAGACTCGGCACACCACTTCTGAAAGGTTGCTGACCCCTGGTGTAGACACTGCGTTATACAAAAGTGGATGTAAGTGTCTTTTCAATTTCACAGCTCTATGCTGGGAGGCGAGAAGTCCAGGCAGCAACTGGGCTCCCAGCATGAAGCTGTGCAGGGCTGAGAGCTCTGGCTCTCAGGCTCCCATACTGCCTCTCTTCAGTTGGTGGAAGCGCGTCTAGTGAGGATGCACACCACTGACAAAAAAGGAGGGTAGTGGAGACATCAGCCACTGCAGTAATTCCTGCCCTGGCAGTAAGTCGACCTAATAAAAGTGATTTTGGGACATAGCATGACATGCCCCAAGTATGTATCAATATAAAGAATCCATTTCCTTACAACCATGGGCTGATCTTGACAGACCTCATAAGTTAAGTAAGGTCACAACATTAGCATTTGTATCAGCGACCTTGAAGAAGGAAAGACGTGGATCTTTTGTACAATTCTGTCTGCTGGAGATTCTCTTGTTCTGCTCACTTTTTTTTTTAATTTATTAAGTAGCAAGCTTGTTATTTCATCACTGAAAAAATTAAGGTTGAAATTGTTAAAATGTTAGGTAATTCAGAGATAAGGAATCTTAATTAACCTCCTTGCATATATTCATTAGAATAGGGTTATTCATTCTTGCCAAATCAGCTGCAATATTATCACCTTATATAACTTGTACAGCTTCTGCTCATACTGCATTTAAATTTAAAAGTTTCAGTAGGTTAGACATCAATTTGTAAATGCCAGTTCCAGACTTAAACAGCTAAATTAGTAACTGAATCTTGGATAAACTGGAATAAGCAACTACACAAACCTGAAATCCTATAATCCCACAACTCCTGAAATACTTAGTTTCCAAACCATAAACAGAGTATCTTTTATAGCTAGGAATTTTAAATGTCATTTCCCAGTTGTGTGTGTTTTTTTTAAATTGTGAGAGCAACTTGTTTTCAAAGTAACAAGAGGGAAAAAAAGTGACCCTACCCACTAATACATAGACATTTAAGTTAGCCCAAAAATTAAACAAAAACGTTTCAAAAGTTAAGTCTGCTCAAGAACTTAAAGATAACAGAACAGTTAACCTTGCAAAATCTTCAACTGCCTATGTTAACAAATGCATTGTTTTTAATTATAAAGAAATATGCATTGCATAAATACCTTGAGTCTGGCCCATGGAGGGTCCTTAAGAGTTATGGTTAAATGGGAAATACCAGTTAACGTTTGCATACAGACAGAAGAATTCTTGGTTTACATTCTTAAAATCATTTGATAATGATGTACATGTAATTATGACATTTCACCATGCGTTTATGATTTAGTAGGGAAAGTATGCCGACTAGTATTTGAGGCTGATCCTAACTATGTGTGTGCACATTTATGATATTAATCTTGAAAAAGAAACTAGTATTTTATTTTAGGCTATTTAAGACTTGTGTTGAAATATTTATAATATTTAAGGAATAACTATGATGTATTTATTATGTAGGCAGTGTAAGATGTGTAATGTCCTTTACTAGTCATTTTCTTGCTTTTCAATGCTTTAGATTGTTAGTGCTCTGATTGATGACATTGTAGTTACCTCTCAGCAGCCTCTAAGTGTTTCTGAAATAAAGACTTAGTTTTGTAATTTCCTATGTTGCTTTTTTATTTATGTTTTTAAATAGACTTTTCTTCCAGAGTCAGTGTTTTTAAGAGTTTAAGTAAGTGGATGGATTGGTCATCTAGTTAAATTAAGTAACACTGGCTAAGATAATGGTTCATACATAGCTCAGACTCATTCTGTACACAATACATATTCATGCTGAATGTCAACTTAGTATGCATGTGTGCGTTCTACAGCTTACCATCATTCTAAACATCGTTTTAAACACTTAGCTACAATCAAATTACGTACCAGAACCAAGTCTAGAAGCTAAAATCTCTTGTTTTCCCAGTCAATTTCTAACCGCTTATAGTGGTTAGCACAATGGGGCTTCAAACCCAAGACAGGACTTCTGAGATGTTTTTGTAATATGAAGATAGTTATGCCTTAGTTCTTTCCTCCAAACTCAACTTCCCTACAGTCTAATTACCCCATCTTGCAGTGTTGCTTTGCCTTTTGAGTTATACATACAGGAACAAAAATATATTTTACAGCTTGCTTGAAAACAGAGTTCTGAAGTCATCTATATGAGAAGAACTGGGGTTTACTGGATAAGATATGATTGCCACAAGTTTCCAAGTTACCTGAACTCTACTCAGCGATCCCACCTGGAAGATGCACTACACACTCCTGGATGAATTCTGCACCACTGCTCAGAGCAGCCGGTGAAGACGTAAATCAGCGTGGGGGGTGGGAGAGGGCTGACGTTCGTGGGGAGACATCAGTTAATGCCAGGGGGTGGGACTGGGCAGGCATGCAATTGAATGAACAAGAGAGACTCTGTCCTTCTGGCTCACTATTGCAGCATGTCTGGCATGGACGGGCTTTGGGGTGTTTGGAGGCAGGCTCTGTACTCTCAGGCAGAATATAACGTAGCAGCCTGACTACTTAGTTGGTCCCACTATTAGTGATTTGTTCCTATTCTTAGTGTCCCCCCCCCAGGAGCATAAAATGTGTAAAAGTTTTAAGGCTCCTTTACATTGCCAGAGAGGTATAAAGGAGCCTTATTGTAAAAGACAGTATGACCATATAAATGCTTATGGTGCTTCAGTGATTAGAACTGGTCTAATTTTTTGGACTGAAAAATTTTCTGATCAAAATGTGCTGTATGAACTGTCTACTACTAACCTTTCTGAAAATGGTCGGCAGCCGATATAAATTGTGAGTTTGATTCCCCAGGCTTCACTTGCTCTCCAGTTGCCTATGATGTAATACTGAGCATATGGCTGCATATAATTTGTTGACTAATAAACTAGAAATAAAGGGTCAAACCTAGCTACGTTACTATTAGACAAAGGGGGTTTGGATATTTCCTCCAATTCCCTACAATCCCATTCTCCATCCATTGTATTGTAGTTTAAATAATTTACCAAAATAATTGCAACTGGCAGGATTATATTGCATTGACAAATAAAATATGGAGAATTTTAAAGTATTGTGCACAGAATTTAGTTTTTGTTGCAGAATTACCCCCGGAGTATCTATATATACATACTCCCTAAGCAAAGAGGGCATTTTTAATGAGGAATGCAATAGAGTAATAGTTTGTCTAGTTTTCAATGATGGTAGTCAAGTGCGACTCATTTTCTTCAGTATTTCACTACTACACTTTTAAAACTCCAAACTGGAGTTGTAAAGAAAAGCAGAAGACTCATTCCCATTTACGTATTTTGTTAAGCTAAAAACATTCCAAATAAAACCCTCATGTAATTGCCACACCTGATTATAACATTGAGCAGGAGGAGGAGAAAACCAAGTAAGAGGATACAGCAATGGAGACAGGAACAGCAATGGGTAGGAGAATGGACATTAAGAGGAAAGATACCTGACTGTTAGTGCCAATGCCAGTGAAGCTAAGCAGTACTGGCAGTAGAATGACTGTACCCAATTGGGTGAGGAATCTGGGCGAAGTCAAGCAGAAACAAGTACACCTCTACCCCACTATAATGTGACCCGATATAACACGGGTTCACATATAGCGCGGTAGCAGTCGGGCTCCGGCGGTGCTTTAAAGGGTCCAGGGCTCCAGCTGCTGCTGGGAGCCCTGGCCCCTTTAAATCCCACCGGAGCCCTGCCACCGCTACCCCAGGGCTGTGGCAGTGGGGCTCCAGCAACGATTTAAAGGGCCTGGGGCTCCCCGCAGCAGCTAGAGCCCGGAGCTCTTTAAATCACTACCAGAGCCCTGCTGCCCCTACCCCGATATAACAGGGTTTCAGCTATAACACGGTAGGGATTTTTGGCTCCCCATGACTGCATTATAGCGGGGTAGTGGTGTATGATTTTTGTACGCCAATACAAGGAGTCTGGAGAGCAAAATAGAGGAACCAGAACTACTGGTGCAGGAAGTGAAACCAAGTATCGTAGGGATAACAAACATCATGGAATAGTAGTCATGACTTGAGTATTGAAGGGTATGTGCTGTTCAGGAAAGATAGAAATAAATACAAAGGTGAAGGAGTTGCACTGTATATTAATGATGAGGTAGACTGCAAAGACATTAGAAATGATGGAATGGATAACAGCCTGTTTGGGTCAAAATCACTTAGTGGAACCTCTGGTAGCTTTCTTCCCCAAGGATAGTACTTGGGTATGATACTCATAGGATCCGATTCGTATATGGAGACCTCTAATGTTTTTAATGAAATAAACAGTACTAAGAATTGTGTGATTATGGAAGATTAACTTCCCAGATGTAGATTGGAGGACAAGTGCTACTAATAATAGTAGGGCCCAGATTTTCCTGGATGTGATAGCTGACAGATTTTTTCCAATAGTTTCTGAACTAACAAGGGGGAATGCCATTTTAGATTTGGTTTTGGTGAGTAATGAGGACCTCACAAAAGAACCAAGGTTGTCCCCTACAATCAGTTCAAGTGACCTCATTCAGTTTAAACCAAATGGAAAGAAACAAAAGTAGATCAGCAACTAGGGTCCTTGATTTAAAAGGGGCACACTTAAAATGAACTAGTTAGGGAAGTGGACTGAACTAAAGAACTCAAGGATCTAAATGTGGAGGAGGCTTAGAATTACTGAAGCCTGCATCCCAAGCAAGGGGAAAAAATTCATACGGAAAGGTTCCAGACCAAGCTGGACGAGAGCAAGCATCTTTAACAGGTTATTTTTACCAAAGCAGACAGCCTACAAGGAATGAAAGATGGCATGGATCAGTAGGGAAAGATTCCTATTAGAGATCAGAAAGTGAAAAATGCCAAAAGCCAAGTAGGGTTGGATCTTGCAAAGGAAATTAAAAACAATAAAAGGTTCTATAGTCATACAAAGAAGAAAACAAATCAAAGCAGCAGTGGGACCGCTAAGCGCGGAGGATGGGGAAGAGATTAAAAATCACGTAGGAATGGCCCAACATCTAAAACAAATACTTTGCCTCAGTTTTTAACAAGGGTAATGAAGAGCTTAGGGGTAGTGGTAGGGTGGCTACTGAACAAGAATATGGAAGTAGAAATTACCACATTTTAGGTGGAAGTCAAAAGAAACAACTTAATGTGACTAAGTGGGAGGGGGCGGAACGCAGATAATTTCTATCCAAGAATATTAAAAGGAACCGGAACATGAAATTACAAGACCAATAGCAAGGATTTTTAATAAATCTGTAATCTGTAAACGAGTATGGGTGGTAGTGTCATGCCCCATGACTGGAGAATTGCTAATATAGTTCCTATTTTTAAGGGCCGGGGGGAGGGGGGGGGGGGGAAGAGAGAGAAAGAGAGGAGTGATCAGGAATACTACAGAACTGTTAGTTTTACCTTTATTATATACAAGTCTTGAAACAAATTTTGTAAGAGAAAGCAGAAGGGCTGTCAAACAATTAAAGAAGTTAATCACGAGATTAAAAAATAGTCATGATTAATAGCAGATTTAATTGCACTGCTAAACAATAGAATACCATTTATTTAAATCTTTTTGGATGTTTTCTACATTTTCAAATATATTGATTTCAATTACAACAGAAGACAAAGTGTACAGTGCTTGCTTTATATTATTTTTGCTTACAAGTATTTTGAATGTAAAAAACAAAAGAAATAGTATTTTTCAATTCACCTCATATAAGTACTGTAGTGCAATCTCTTTATCCTGAAAGTGCAACTTAAATGTAGGATTTATTTATTTTTTTAAACATAACTGCACTCATACATAAAACAATGTAAAAAACGTATTTACTTTGCAATGCCGGCTACAAAAGTGCCATGTGAATGCCTGTTCTCACTTTCAGGTGACATTGTTAATAAGAAGTAGGCAGCATTATCTCCCATAAATTGTTTGTCTTAGCTGAATAAGTAGGAGACTGAGTGGACTTGTAGGCTTTAAAAAGTTTTACAGGTTTTTGTTTTGTTTTTTTAAGTGCAGTTATGTAAACAAAAATAATTAAAAAAATAATCTACATTTGTAAGTTATACAAGGCACTAGTGAGACCTGATCTGGTCTCCTATGTTTAGGGAAAAATGAATGCAAACTGGAACAGAGGCAGAAAAGGCCCACAAAGATGATCGTAAGAATGGAAAACCTACCTTACGAGAGGAGACTCAAAGAGCTTGACTTATATTTAGCCAAACTAAAAGAAAACTGAGGGAAGATAGGACCGCTCTCTAGAAATACATCAGAGGGATAAAAAAAGGGGGAAGGAGAGGGAGTGGGGGGTTAAAGTAGAGTGCCAATGTGGACACAAGAACAAATGGATATAAAACTGGCCATAAATAAGTTTAGGCTTGAAATTAGATGAAGGTTTCTTACGATCAGGGGAGTGAAACTCTGGAACAGGCTTCCAAGGGGAGCAGTGGGAGGAAAAAACTTAACTGGCTTCAAGACTGAGCTTGACAAGTCTTTGGTATGGTGGTATGATGGGACCACCTACAATGACATGTATCTGATCTGCAACTGCTAGCAGCAGCCAGTGATTGGACACTAGATGAGAAGGGTCTGAGTATTATTTCCCAGGTGTATGTCTGATGGGTCCTGCCCACAGCCTCAGCATCTAATTGATCACCATATTTGGGGCAAGGAAGGGATTTTCCCCATGTCAGATTGGCAGAAACCCTGGGGCTTTTCATCTTCCTCTGCAGCATGGGGCATGTGTCACTTGTAGGTTTAAATTACTGTAACTGGTGGATTCTCTAACTTTAAGTCTTTAAATCATGATTTGAGAACTTCGGTAACTCAGCCAGAGATTGAGAGTCTACTACAGGAGTGGGTGGGTGAGGTTCCATGGCCTGCAATGTGCAGGAGGTAAGACTAGATCGGGGTGGCCAAACTTACTGGTCCTCCGAGCCACATGTAATAATCTTTAGAAGTTTGAGAGCCGTGGTCACCTACTCGGAGCTTCTGCCCTGCAGCAGGGTAGGGGGCTTGGGGCTTCGGGCTTCAGCCCCATGGGAGGCACCTGCCAGTGTTCATAGCTTCAGAAAGAGTGGGGCTGAAGCCGTAAGCCCTGGCAGGTTCCTCCTGCAAGGGCTGAAGCCCTTAGACCCACCACCCCACTGAGCAGAAGCCACTAGACCCACCACAGGGCAGAAGCCCCAAGCTCCACCCGTCTGATAGGTGGAGAATGGGGGGTGGGGTGAGGCTCTGTGAACTGCACTTTAACTGTAAAAGAGCAACATGTGGCTCATGAACCACAGTTTGGCCACCCCTGTATTAAATTATCATGATGGTCCCTTCTGACCTTAAAGTCTATGAGTCTTAGGTAAAAGGAGTGAACCAAGCAAGTAACAATTCACTACTTCACAGTATCGACATCTCAATTCACAAAATGTTTTGCATCACTATAGCAACCAATACTGTGGATAAAGTCAGTTCATGTTAAGTTTATTTTCCTCCTCCCAATACACCATCTCTGCTTCAGGGGAAGCTTATTTCTTGACCCACCAGCAATTAATCTCTATCCATTCTGATATCTGCAGTAGGAAACTAACTAGAATTATACAATCCTGTCATTCTGCTCATACCAGATTGGAGAGTACTGTGTATCTGGTCCAGAAGCAGCTACACTTAGGGAGCAGTCAATTCCTCAGTTGAGTGAGGAGTAAGACACAGGAGTCCCATAACACTAGGTTAAATTTAACCTGCAAAGAATACCAAAAACTTCTAAACAATTTTATTTACATACCTTCCCGCTGAAGTCTATGAGAGGCCATCGAAAGTCCATCATGAGGTGGTGTGATGTGATCCAAACTGTTCTCATTACTTGGCATGCAGTCATTATGGGAAAAGTCATTCTATATGGGGGAAGAAAAATAGAGAAGTTCCTTTAAACAATACATATTCTCAAAAAAAACACCTGAAATTATGCAGGCCAAATTTTGTAAATCTGAGAGGTTGCTGTCAACAGAAAAACACAACCAAGCAAGCAAGCAATTTATCTTTTCCTACAGGTGCACAGTACATGCTATTGACAAAGACTGAGACTTTAAGAAGTGACTAGTGACAGTGTACCTCAATTTTCCAGGTGCTCAACACAAAACATTTTCAAAAGGACTTTTTCCCGCCCCCACAGCCTCTGAAAGTCAGATTCCTTTAAGATGTCTTAAGTTGGGCACTCAAGATCACTAGTCTCTCTCAAAAAACCTTGGCAAAATGTAATAATTACCATAAGTGATAGATTAGCATTAACCATAGCAGCAGATTTAAGTAATTTGTTCACTTAATTCTGAGCACTCTCTCAAATACAAGTGTATAAACACTCCTCGCATACTACTTTGTTATGATTTTGCTACTAAAATATGTATACAGCTCAGTTGCCCAAGTCATCCTAAAACTAGGAGATAAAACACCTGTATGCCTCAAATAACACAGTAACTAGGGCAAGTGAACTGAACAAAGGGACTATCAAATGTCAAGTATGGCATCTGGAAAGACTGTGCAGTAAGTTTGAGATTGGCCATTTCACTGTAGCATAGAAGTCTGAGCATCTGTTGTCATGCACATCACAAGTCTTGTCTTTTCAATTTGTTCTTGGATAAAAGAAGCTTACTGGAATAGAAATACTTCAAAAAGGTCTGGAAGGGTCATTTTCACATTATTTTTTTTTTTAAGTGTTCTTAACTGTGCTAAGTTTGTTGTGCTCCTGGTGGAAGCAACATGTTGACCCCCTATCAGGGTAATCTTTTTACAAAATCCTGAGATAGCTTTCTTATATTTTGAGATACTGGAAGTGAGGTACCTGAGAATTCAACTCCAGAATACATTTTAAGGGAACCAAAGATGCATTGTGTTAAAGCCCAACATGCTGAACTGATATTAATATTCAGAGTTGCACTCCAATTGCCATTCACACAGGAAAGTCAGAAGACTGAGTGATCAGCTGTAAGGAGCTTTGAAATGCTGATTATTCACAAGATATATTTCCCCTACCCCCAAGCCTGGATGCTGCTACCTCTGCTCCTTCATCCCTGCAGACTGAATTCCTGCTAAATATAATTACTTTCCATCTCCAGTTCTGATTTTACACATATCCCCAAATCCACGTTTTCAAATGCATAGGATACTGATCACACTCAAAGTCTGTTTTGGCTTTCTTTGCAGTTGTCAAAATAAAGATCTCCTAAGGTATGTTACCACCACTTCAGATAAGCAGAGCACAAAGAGTGAAGATCAAATATATACTACAGGCCAGGGAAAATAGGTGTGTAGAATCATGTTTCCTTCAGCCTTCGGTCAGAGGCAGACAATGAAGTCTCCCACTACAAATTTCACAGTTTTATATGCACTATGTATACAAAGAGCAAGATGCGCACCCTGCCATGGCCTCTTTATGCAGGCAGAAAGGACCACAGTGGTGTAAAGGAATATTAAAAATGTGAGATTCATCCAGAAGAGGATTTGCCCAAAACACAAAGTGGTCTTGTAAGGACCCATTCATGCATATTTCAAAAGGAGGCATGCATGTCAGGAGTGGAGCAAAAGCAAGGGTCCATGCAGTGCCACGGCCCACAAGCAGACAGGGACAAGCTGAGTAATTTAGACAGCCCCACCCCACAATGGCTGTCAGTAATGTCAAGGGCTGCTAAGCAGTCCAGAATCAGAAAAGCACAAAGGTGGGTTAAAGCTACCATAGGCATCCCTCCTCCTGTCTTGCACAGAATTTAAGAGGCACAGAAACTCAAAGTGTTTATTTAAACCAATGTACTATTGTTACATTTGGACTGTTTTTGGTGGGCTTCATTAGGCTTTGAGGAACATCTCAGTTTTCAAACTTATGACTTCCCTATTAATAGGAAAAAACTGAGAGTCTTCTGAACATTAAAATGCTTTGGACAGATACTTAATCATTCAGCTGAAATCCATAGCCCATTCCTCTGATAAATACCCATCATTTCAGCCTGCTGAGATTTAAAATAAATTCTGATCACAATATGAGTATTTGAACTAATTGGCGTTTTAACAGCTTTATTATTTGCAATTTTTCTACAATTAGAAATAAAAATATTTTGGATAGATAGAAGTATTTTGAGAGACTCTCAGACACTAAACATTTTGATCAATTTCACAGCTAGAGGGTTTTTAAATTAGTCAATTTCACATTTTCAGCTGATTACATCTGAAATTTCACAGTGTTGTAACCCTGGGGGTCCCAACCCAAAAAGTACCTACAAGTGGGTCTGATCTCCTCCCACCCCCCAGCTGCCATGTCCTATCCCTCCCCATCCCAGCAGGAACTCACAGCTAAGAGCAGGGGAATATCCTACCCATCTCCACAAATCTCCTCCAGCTGTAGGAACCTCCAGGGCTGGAGCTTCATGCAGCAATGGGAGAGGTGGGTCTGATCTCCCCTTGAGAGTGAGACCAGCTGTGCACAGGAAGGACAAATCCTCTCCCTCCTGAGCCCAACTAGGACTTGCAAGTAGGAGCCACCTCACTGGGGTGCTCCCAGCAACCAGGGGAAGATCCGATTTTGCAGGGAAGGGCTTATTTCACAGTCCTTCACAGATGTGAAATTGGTAGCGCAAGAACTATGGATGCAGTTGAACAAGCTATTTGAACTGACTATTTTTAGCGTGTATTTTGGCAGACAGTGAAAGTGCCTTACTGTGATCCAACCAAAGGCCTGGACTCAACTTTCAAAAGATCAATGCAGCTGCCAGAAAATTTTTAACTAGGCCCTGTTTAAGCTCTAGCCAAATGCCTTGTCAGATACAAAAAGTAGATATAAAAGTTAGCTCTACCACATGCAGCAGAATGACTCTATATTAACATTTTGGAAGAGCTGTCTAATATGTGGTTTCCTATAATAAAATAAACTCATTACTTTACAACCATGAGCTTTAGTGAAAAGCTATAGCACCATTCATTTTAGAAAGCTGTACTTTCTGCATTTAACAGCATTTTCTAAAATTGACCTAAAACAAACAAACAAACAAGAGTAGGAACTGGCTTTCTGCTTACATGTCAGACCCAAGATATTCACACATTAAAATTTGTGATAAAATATACTACAACATACTCCCTTAATACAGTCTAACCTGAGGCATACTTAAAACCAAAGTCTGACAGTTTGCTCTTTTTCTTAAAATACAGCTATTTGAAGAATTAGCTTGTATTGTTTTGATTTTTAATGCTTTAACATCTCTTGAATAGAAAAAGAGATGAGAAATTTTTTTAAACAAGCTTTCAGCTCCACAACTCACTGCAGCATAAGAAAGAGGATGGGAGTTAAAGATCGGGGAAAGGTAACACAGGAGATAGGGAACTCATAGGTGGTCACCACCACAGCTCTTAGCTTATCCTTTACAAGCTCCAGTCTCTGCTGACAGCATAAAAAGGACTTAAGACCCTGTATACAACTAGGGGCATGTGACAGGAAAACCAGACCCTAAAGGGAGAGGAAATACTCATGTCCTCATTGAAAACACCTGGTCTCTATCTGAGCCAGTACGAAAGAAACTGAGGCCATGTCTACACTTACCAGGGATCAATGCTGCTGTGATCAATGCGGGGGTGTGTGTGTGTCAATTTAGTGGGCATAGTGAAGACCTGCTAAATCTACTGCAGAGTGTGCTCTCTGGTCGATTCCAGTACTCCACCGGAACAAGAAGATTGAGGTAAGTCAACTGGAGAGCATTTCCCGTTGACACAGTGTGATGTAGACACTGCAGTAAGTCGACCTAAGCTATGTTGACTCCAGCTACATTATTCACATAGCTGGAATAGCGTGACTTAGGTCTACTTACTGCAGTAGTGTAGACAAGGCCTTAGTGTATCTGACAATGGTTTAATTCTGGGAACTCCATAGCTGCAAGGGTTTGAGATATGGCCAGTCTACCACTGCTCTCTGAAACCTTTTCTGCTGTCCATCAGTGGAGCCCCATACTGTCTACAAGACCTTTTTTAAACACAAGTACTCATATTAGCTTACCAGTGTTTTGGAAGTAATACAAGTTTTGTGGAGGGGAAAGGCTACATTGTTCTCATTAGTCTATCTACATTAGTCACTTACCCAACCTCTCTGTATTCCATTTTCATTTCTTACCCCTTGTTGAAACAGAGCAACTCAAGCCAGACTACTCACCTTCTTTACTGTCTACTTGGTTTTTTTTTTTTTTTTATAATCACCATACACTCAACACTACTCTACGTAAAGCGATTTACTAAGATGTACAGTCTGTTTCCCAACAGGTACCACATTCAGTTTGGTACTGACCTATCTCCCTCCCCCCTAACCCCCCGAGAGACCATTAGCTCCTTCATAGAGCCTGAGGACTATTATCCAGAAGCAGTGCTCTTTTCCACAAGCACATGGGTCAGGGTCACCATGAAAGAGCCATGGTGTTTTTGCACTCCAGTATGTAAGAAACTATATTAGGCAAAAATATACTAGTTTGCCTGAAATGTAAAGTCAATAGACTACACAAAAACATTTCAAGAAATAAGAGTGTCAGTAGCACACTGACCTTTCTAGTCTTCCAATTTAAACCTGCTTCAGAAGATATACAAGTGATAAGTACCTAAGTAGGTGTGTCTGGCAGTATACATCAACTGTATGTGCAGCATGGTGGCAACTGGGTTGTTTTTTACTCTCTCAAAACAAAAAACTCCCTTAGATTCTAAGACAATTAAGCACTAGTATCTTGCTTTCTTATAAGTCACTGAAGATTAGCCACAGAAACGGTGTTGTGTTTTGCCATAAGTTGTTAAGCAAAATAATCTGTAAATAGAAACCATTCGTTTGTTTACAAGTTGATTTACAGGAATTTTCTGAAAGTGGTTCCTTAAGCCAGCTAATCATAGCACCTATCAGAGTACTAGGATATTAAATAAGTTCTATTTAACTAAACAATCTTAGTTCTAGTACTGTCATTAATCAATCCTGATTAAATATTCAAGAATCTAGACTAAGCCTTACTTACAATATATGCTAGTTAGAATTATTTCTATTATATCACGTCAAGGTGCTGAAATGGTTGTTTTAGGTCCTGAAAAAAACATTGTCTGAAGAGGAATAGCTCAATATTTGCTAAAATTAATTTGAATGGTCAATTCACAGCCAAGGTTAGTTGAAAGTTCCATTAAATAAACCCTATGTTTTGTTACTCAATTTGATGTATGATAGTGATAGCAACAGGTGTTTTTGTAGAATGGTATGTAAAGTATGGAGTTTGTGGTCTATATTGTAAAAATAGATAAATGTAAAATTTTATTGGATAGATTATGGGCATTAATACATAGAGTTGGGATTCCACACAACACTAACTGAATTTTTGACAAGCTATGTTTTGCAATTAAAACATTGAAATAATCCATTATTTGCAGTTTCTTGAATGAATGCGTATTAGGTAATTCTTAGTAGCTGAAGAAAACATTCATTTTTGACTATGAATTACAGCACCTTGAAAACCCAACCAATGTGTTGTATTAAATGCTGTATACATAAAATACAGTCCTTGCCCCAAAGAGCTTACAGTCTAAACAGGCAAGAAAAAGGAAGTATTATTTCCCTTTTGCAGGTAGGGAACCATGGCAGAGATTAAATGACTTACCCCATGCACAGAACCTGTTGCAGAGCCTGGCCTGAACTCAGATTTCTCATGTCCCTCCATGCTTCAACCATAAATCCAGCCTTTGAGTTTATTTATCCTCAAGTTTGAAAAGGACCTCAAAATCTTTGTATTTACTTATCCCCCCGCCCCCCTTTTCCTCTAGAGTCTGGACATTGACTATACCTTGACCAAGAAATTTGGATCTTTACAAAAAAATAATTGTATCCCTGCTATAGCTACAGGCATGAACTGCAAAGAATCAAAATCAGAGCAAATTCAGATTGACTGGTTCTTTTCCAGACTTTCAAGTCCACAGACTAGGCCTGTGGAATTCAAATGCCATAAGGCTGACAATATTAAGCTTGAATCCTCAGACGGCAAATGCATTGCAAGCTATTCCAAATATAACCCCCATGCTTACTAGCTTTATAAGAGGCTGCTCTCAACAAGAACAAGTTTTCAGACAAAGTTTTTAAAATACAGTATGCCAACAAAATGAAAACCTCAACTTTGTAAGGTGTCACTTGGAAGGAGACCAAAATGCAAGAGAGTTAAACAGGTTTTCTGAGGCATTAGCAGGAAAAGGGATCGAAATTTAGCTTAATAAAAGCTGATTATAACCTTAACTATGAAATTACTACTGTTCCCATCTTGTATGTTTATGCCTGCAGTATTACAGGTTGGCCCACATTACATTCATTTATATTTAGTGAACTACTCTGCCTTTTAATGAAACTTACATAAACATTCTTTTGTCAATAGTCTGCTCTAGGTTTAATTTTTTCTTTAAAAAACTTAAAGTGAAACAAAGTTAAATGAATCCAATTTTCCCCATAAGATTTAATGTAAATGCGGGGGGTTAGGTTCCAAGGAAATTTTTTGGGGGCAGACAAAAGGCATTATGTACAGTACTGTACTGTGGCTGGGAAGTGCCCCTGGCTTACCCCACACAGGCATCACCCCACTGCAGGCAAGGACGCTAGGAAGCACCTTTGCAGCAGCAGCTTCCCTGGAGAAGAACAGGCTCGGACTTCGCCAGGAATGCTCCAGGCCCTCCTCTTCCTGTTCCCTCGGAGCCACCTCTTCCCACCCCCACTCCACCTCCTCTCCAGCACGCCACATCCCAAACAGTTGTTTGGTGAGGCTTAGGACTTTCTGGGAGGGAGGGGGGGGAAGAGCGGAGACACAGCCCTTCCCTGCTCCTGCCCTTCCCTCCCAGAAAGTCCTAAGCACAAAGTGCTGGGAAGGAGGGGGAGGAGCGGAGAAGCCCTGCATCAGAAAATCCTAAGCACCACTGAACAGCTGTTTGGCAGTGGGGGAAAAGCTGGGAAGGAGGGGGAGGAGGTGGAGAAGCGGAACTTGTGCAATGCTTCCTTGTAAAGTTGCTGCTCTTCCACAGAATCTTACAAGCAGTCAGCCAAACGACATTATAAGGGAGCATTGCACAACTTTAAACGAGCATGTTCCCTAATTGAGCAGGGACACAACATTGAAACAACGTTAAGCAGGACAACATTAAATGAAGAGTTACTGTACACTGAAGCACTTTGAGATCACTGACAAAAAGCATTATAAGAGAAATATTTTTATTAAAAGTGTTTTTGACTGAACTGCCTTCACTTATACTAATTTATTCAAAACCTGAGAAGTCAAGGAAGAGAAAGTTGAGGAGCTAGTCTCATCTCAAGCTATAAATGGAAGTTAAGAAATGTGATGACTGATCTATCCATCTTGTTCTAGAAAACTGGTTGATACAGTACATATATGATAAGTTCTCACTACCATTTGTCCTATTGTTTGCCAGTAAGACTGATATTACAAGATTAACATATAGGAGGTTTTAATAATTTTAACTTTTAGCTTCTAATAAAATAGGCTTACAGGGATAATGATGCATATATTTTCTAAATATACCAGTTTTTTAAAACTCTGTTCAGCTACTCAGCTCAGTTTTACCTATGGTAGTGATTTCTATAGGCTAATTTTGCAGTGTAAAGTTATCCCTCACTTTCTTCACTGACAAACGTAAGAAGTGAGGTATAAGAAGGTACAAGAACCTACACAGAGAAGATCAGAATGAGCAACAAAGTATTTTCATTGTACTCTATGTCAAAAGTACTTCTCAAACCAAGAACCTCAGTAATACTGATGTTTGACAAGGATATATACTTTGTCAGTATCACATGTCAAAATATACAATCTCTGTGTTAATAGTAACAAAGCTTTAACCGTTTGAATGTCAATGTCTACAGTCATTACATAATTGTCTGACCATCCACAATTTCCTGCAATTGTGAAAATATAAAACAATATAAAAATGCTTTCAAATAAGTGCTGACATTATCTCTCAAAACTATACAAAAATAAAAATTAAATTCTGCCAACCTAAAATACAAAGTTTCATTTCAAAACCTCTTATCTATTAGGACAACAAAATTTGATTCCTGTTGGGACGCTGAATGATTGCTATTGTAGTCCTTGGGGGCTGTCCGTATTTCTATGCTTAGATATCGTTGGTGACTTAGATACCAGTGAGCATGACTCAGGTTAGGAGAGGCTCTCCTGCAGCCTGCTACACTTACAGGGCTCTGCACACACGGAGATGATCGAGGGAGACAACTTACAGCGGGTGGGACGAGGCGCTTGGGAGACAAAGGGAACAGACCCCGTTGCACTTGCTGTACGCCCGATAGCTGGAGACTCCCCGCCTCCGGGCGGGATCAGAGCTTTAGACGCAGTCCCTGCTGCACGGCTGCTCCCCTCCACGCCACCGGGGCACGATGGTGACACGCGGGACTCAGGGGAGACCCGGCGACAACGGACCGCAGAGCTGGGGGCTCCGCCCAGCCGCCCGCCCCCGGCTAGTCTATGACGCAGTCCCCGGAGGGGGCGGTGCAGGTTCTCGGCTTTAAGCCCGCGAACTCCCCTTAGAGCTTGTCCCCGCCTCGCGACTCACGGTCGCTCTCCTCACCCCGAAAAACCGACCTGCACGCGCCGACACTGCGCCCTCCCATTGGCTGGCCGCGTGCCCCAATCCCAACGGCCGGCTCCCTCTGCCGCAACGTTCTCACTGCTCCCTCCCACATCCCCGCAGGGCGCAAACGGCAAGCGCGCGAGAGGCCGGGCCCCATCAGAATTAGCCAGACCCATCTCGCTCGTTATGTAATGAATGGAGACTCCGCCCCCAGGGCAGGCCCGAAGTCACGTGACAGGGAGCGTCGGTTCCGCGGCCGCCATTTTGAATCGGGGCGGGAAGCCACAACGACCGTTAGTCACCGATTTACTCTGCGCCCCCGCCCCTCCCCCGGCGACAGGGCAGCGCGAAACTCCTCCACAGAGACACGGGGCGGGAGGCAAAAGGGTGCCCCCTCCACACACAGGAGAAGGAAGCATTCCCCCCCCCCGTCACCTCCTTCCCCACAGGTAGAAGGTCCTTCCCTGCCTCAGACGCGGCCACCCTACCCCACAGGCATCGCCTCTGTAGGGCAGCCGGGTGGTAAAGATCGGGCTCCTCCCAGCACCCCTCCTCAGACAGCAGGTTCCTGTCCCTTGGCGGGTCCTCCCACTGTGTGGCAACTGAAAGGTCTACGCTTTCCCGCTCTGGTACTGCTAGCCCCCCACCCACCACCACCGAGATGTCTGCCCTTGTAATCATGGGGGAACTAGTTTTAGTTTAATTAGTTTTGGACAGATCATGGATGTAGCTTTCCACCCCTAGGACAAAGGATCAGAGGTAAAACACCTGCCGCCACTGGGGCTCCCACGTGTAACTGACAAGCTGAATGGCTGCAGCAGTGGAACTAATTGGCAGGAACTAACTCTAGAAACTCCCTGCACAAACTACTGGAAATGCTACCCCCTGGAGCTTATAAAAATCAAGCACGCACATGTTCCCTTACGTTTTCACTAATTAGCACCTCACCTACTAGAAGAGGTGCACAGACAAACCTATGACTCCCCTGTGAGATACAAAGGGTATTTACCTCCCATTTGTAAACTGGCACCTACAGGTCAAGTTACTTGCTCAAAGCCACACAGCAAATCAATGGCAGACCAGTGTCTCCAATCACACTGCTTCCCCTGGTTTAATTGCAAGCTATTTGATTGGGAACTGACAGCATTTTTAGGTAAGGTCCATCCACCCACTTTTCCCAGACAGCCAATCCCAGGAAGTGCTCTGTAGTATTTATGATAAAAATTGTTAGGGAACGGTGATGCAGAACTTCAGTGCTGTGTAGGCTAAAAAAAGTGACCTGTAGGATGAGCCAAGCTGATTTGGCTATCACTGCATTCTAGGTAGGATGGTTTATATGAATAGACTATGCAAAGTGGGGGCTTTTTAACTATAGCTTTTAAGCTAAACAGTCATACAGAATAGCCTCCATGGATACACTCCACAAAGGGACTTGAACATTACAATGCTGAGCATCACAGCATCTAAGGCCCCAAGAGAATCATGGGAACATAATGATCACAAAGCCAAGTTAGGTGCCCAGGTCCCTATACAATGAATTGTCTCTGGCCCAACAAAGGATCTACTATGGATAAATACACCGCTACCTTGATATAACGTTACCCAATATAACATGAATTTGGATACAACGCAGTAAAGCAGTGCTACGAGGGGGCAAGGCTGTGCACTCCAGTGGATCAAAGCAAGTTCAATATAACACGGTTTCACCTATAATGCAGTAAGATTTTTTGGCTCCCAAGGACAGCGTTATATCGAGGTAGAGGTGTACTTGAATATTAAACAGAGCACACACGTCAAAAGTGACTACATCAGGGATTAGGGTATCCACCTCAGAGATGGGAGACCCAGGGTCCAGTCCCCATGCTCCAATTGCTCATTCTTTATCCACTGTGGAATGGCTTCAACACGAGGAAGACTGAGGGACCCTCAACTATCCGAAAGCTCAGTTAGAGCACTCAGAGGTGGGATATCCCTCTTCAAATGCTCTCTCCCCCTGCAACAGAGGGGGGAATTGAATCTGGGTCTCCGACATCTCAGCTGAGTGCTCTAACCATTGAACTAAGAGTTATAAAAGGTGGGCATCACCAATATCACCTTCTCCAGTGGCCACATTTTGAATGGGACCCAATCTGCTAGGCAGCCTCAAGCATGCCTACTAGATCAAGTCCTACAAACCACTCAGGCCAGCAAACACCCCTATCTTTGCCAGGTTTGTGAATCACTCTGGGACATAGGCTGGGAAACAGGCATCTGGACATTCAGTGTGGGGGCAAAGACACACACAGCATGAATGCCCAAAGGCAGAAACATAAGCACCTACATGGTTTGCCAGGAGTTTTGTAGCTGTGGAGCCAAAACTGAAACTTGAGCACCCTAGTCTAGTGTTTAGGTGTCTAGGCACTGTTGTGGACTTCGGCCCTTGTGAATAAGAACCCTAACTTAATACTCTGGTTAAGCCTCTAGTGCCATCTGTGGCACATCACCTAGTCTATATAACTGTTTACTTATCTTCTAATTTCAGTTGGGAAAAATATATGCCTACTTACCAGCACTCACATCCAACAGAAAGAGTTGCCAGCTAACTTACCATAATCCTCTCCCCCCACAAAGTGAATCCTGGCAGGTCTTTGTTATAGGCAGACTTGATGCAAATGAATTCGTCAAAATAAGACAAACCTCGTCTTCCCTACTTTATTTTACGGCTTACGTGAATTCATCATTAAGATTTCAGCATCAGAACATCCACTCTCTGCTGCTGACCTGCCAACTGAATAATTTAAAGCCAGAGTTGAGTGTTTACTTAAGATGTATGAAATCTTAAAAATTGATGCCCGTCTGGTCCTTAAATATCCCAAGACACATTGCATAAGAGTTAGTTGGCTTTGGTGTCCTTATTCTCTTTTGTTCAGTATGCCATGAAAGAGTTTTTTGCCTGACTGCTGCCTTCTTATCCCAGAGGTGGCTGTATACTGATGGTGTCATAGGTAGTCATGAAACACCTTAATATTTCATTACTCCTACAGTGAAAAAACTAACATAAGATCATTTCTATACATGGAACATGTTGCAAAGAAATGCTCCCCACACCCTTTGTTCCTCTTAAGCCAGGAGCCATCTGGAGACCAAAAGCTGTAGACCCATAAAAAGATGGCACTGTCAGATAAATAAGGGGAAATTGTAACAAACATTTTTAAAAATATTCAAGAACACAGAGCATAAATTAAGGGTACCTAGTGAAATTCTGAGTTTCACAATAGCTGATTCTTATGAAAAGATGACTTGTGCCATTAAATGAAAGGCTTTATTACCAGAAATAACCATCAATGCAGCAACAAGTGTCCCATCTAGGAATCTAAGCTATCCACTTTGAACACATGTTCTAGTTTTGACATTTTCATTTGCTCACATAGTAAAATGATCACTATCCATGCCTAACATAACTTACACAATGTTGATGTCCAGAGGCCAGTCTTCGGCTTGGTCTACAAGTTAGGTTGACATAATTATCTCAGTCAGGAGTGTGAAAAAGCCACAACCCCAAATGACATAGCCATGCCAACATAACCCATAGGATAGATGCAGCTATGTCAAGGCAAAACTACTTTTGTCAATGTAGACAATTTTGTTTGGGAAAATGGTGTTTCTACACTGACAGCAAAACCCTCACCATGGGCATAGGGTGCAGCTACACTATGGTATTCTCCCAGCATAGCTACACCTGCATAGTCTCCAACATAGACATGGTTTTATACCCCTGATCCCTGCAAATTCAAGTGTCTGAGTCTAACACAGAACCCGCTGTCCCACTAAAAAGCCAGATCTCTTGCCAACATTCACATTGGCATTTGGACATTCAGTTTCTACAACATACTGGACGTATCACTAGAGACTATCCGCAATCTCCTCTAGCAGTAGCCTTTTCAAAAGCAGGCCAAAGGTTTAGATATTATTAGCCACAGCTTATGTGGATCATAAGTATAATTCATGGTGGAGACTTTAATGCTCCAGGCTGGGTGTATAAAGAGCTCGTTGGACTGCACTAGTGCTGTTTTGCCCCCTACTAGTTAGTATATGCTGCAGTCAGCTCTGAATACAGCTACCAGGGAGAATCCCCTTTCCTCCCAGAACCACCTTCGGGCATTATTAGGTCACAAGGGGAAATTCCTACAGCAGCAACCAGAAGATGGGGAGAGTGAGGGCCTCCCACATAGCAGCATGGAGATTAGGATGGGAGAAGACGCAGCTTCACCATCTGGGATGATGGCAGAAGGGAGAGAAGAGCCCAAGACAGCACATAGGAAGGGGGGGAATAGGACGCTGTCTGGAAACTAGGGTGGGAGTTTTGGTACCTGAGCTGCAGGGCCGAAGGCATCCTCCTCCTGGTCCCCAAAAAGGGCCCTCCGCAGCCGCTCCAGGTGCTCCCGCAGGGTGACCCGCTGGTGGAAGGAAAAGGCGGGGTGCAGAGAGGCCATGGTGAACAGCAACAGTAGCTCCTCCTGCGCCCCGAAGCCCAGACTCTCAACAGGGAGGGCCTGGCCGTTTTCTCCAGGCCCTTCCATGTCCTCCTCGGGCCCATCCTCCTCCCGCACGCGAGCCCCGCAGCTCTTCAGGACGGAGTCCACCTGGGGCAGCAGGCAGTGGAGGCGGGCAGCGGCCTCTCGGTTCTCGGAGCCCAGCAGCGCCAGGTAGACGATGAGCTTGGAGCGCACGGCCGGGTCTCGGAAGTCTCCCAGCTGCCCGGGGTCGCTGAGCCCGTTGGCCTTGGCCTCGGCGTCGCGCAGGCAGTGGTAGTCCTTGCGGGCCAGGTCCTCCAGGCAGGAGCCCAGGAAGCGCAGCTCCAGCGGGTTGCACAAGTCCAGCAGCCCCACCATGAACTCCAGCCGCTGCGCCGAGCCCAGCACTAGGCCGAACCACTCGTACACCGTCTCCTTGTCCGTGCGGGAGGCCGCCACGCCCGCGGCAGCAGCCGGCGGCGGCCCAGGTCCCGGGCCCAAGCCAGGCAGCTGGCTGGGCCGCTCCCGCCCGCACCCCGCCGACGCCCCGCCTCGGAGAGGTGGCCGGGGCACCTGCTGCAGCTGGAGGTGACAGTCCCGGCTGCCGGGCTCCTTCAGCCCCAGCCCCGCCGCCTCCTCCGCCCGGTGGCTCGTCTGTTTCAGCGGCAGCTTCATCTTCAGCATCCTCAGCCCGGAGGGGCCTCGAGCATCCGAGAGGCCCCGGCGGCGGCGGGCGCGGCTCAGCGGCTGGCGCGCCCGGAGGAGCCGCTCATGCTGCTGCTGCTGCTGCCCTGGGCGCGCGGCGCGGGGCGGAACGTGTCGGTTCCCGGCGCGCCCCCGCCTCAGTGCGTGCGCGGTGCGAGGCCCGGGCGCTGTTCTCTCCGCCACTCGCCGGCGCGGACTAAGCACGGGCTGGGGGCTGGCGGGGCGGGGCGAAGAGCGGAACGCCCGGTATCCGCCTATCAGCGGGCAGCTTGGTGGCCTGCCGCTTACGTCAGTCGGCTCCTTTCTACGACCTCCCCCGCCCGGATTCCGCCGGGTCCTAAACAGGCCCCGCGTTTCAGTTGAAAGAGCCCGGGGCGGGGTCTCGCTGCAGCCAGGCGGTGGGGAGGGCGGGTCACGCCGCTGCTCCAGCCCCGTCCCTGCTGCACGCAGGGGTGTGTTACAGACCAGGGCATGAAACCCCGGCCGTAGCCAGGAAGCCTGTTCCTGGTATGCAAGAACCCCAGGCTGCCTGGGGAGAGGAGCCCCAGGAGCGTGTCACTAGGGAACAGCGCTCCTGGCCTCAATGCCGGGCTGCGTTCGTGATTGTTCATGTGCACGCTGAACTGCTCTGCTTCATGGCACCCATCTGTAAATGGGGATAATAACAATCAGCTATCACATTTCAGCACCGCGGCTGGATATGCTTTGGGCCATGGGAGTGTGAGAACGGCTCGGGGGGGCACTCACCTGAGTGCGGGTGGGAGACCTACCTTCAAATCCCTTCTCAGCAGGCAGAGGGGGAAAATGAACTGGCCTCTCCCGCATCCCAGGTGAGTGAGTACCCTAACCCCTGGGCTAAGGTCTATAAGGGAAGCCTAAGCCCTGCCTTTCTCCCTCAAACGTGACTTCCAAGAACAATTTAGGCACCTAGGCCCAGATCCAACAAGAGTATATTAAGCACATTGATTTCAAAGGGAGTTAGGAGCTGAAATACTGTTGAGGAGCTGGGCCTTAACTCCTAGAGAGGGGTCATGGCTGAGAATCCTAAGCAGAGATAGGCTCCCTAAGAGGGGTGGGAATCTTAGGTCACATCCTTCTTCTCAGCATTTCCTACTGACTAGCTTATGTGGCTCCCCCCTCAGGTTGCTGGCTTTTGTGGATCCCATTTTTAAATACCCAACTCTCCCTAAGCATTGTTTAGAAAGACAAAGCACCTGACTCAGGGATATGGTTTCCATTGCATGGTAAGGTACCTAAAAGTTAGGCACTGCCACTCTGAGGGTTGTAACACATTAGTCCATCAGTGAATCTAACTGTTATTGCCTCAGGTACTCCTACTGGTAGAAGCACCAGAAAATAGACAAGGAGATGATGCATTGGTATAGCTAATATCCTGGCCTGCACCTGCATTTAATTACTCATTCTGCAGACTGAGCAGCACAGCTTGAAAGCAGTGGAGGAGAGTAGCTTTTAGGAAGCTGGTTACACTACTGTTTGATCTTCAGCATGCCTTGTAAACCATTTCATTTTTAAATAAAAGTTGAGCATTTGTTAAGGAAATCAGAAGAGCTGCTTTGTGATTCTTCAATACACACCTGCTGCTCAGAGGCATTAGTTAATTGAAGCATAATCATTTGTTTTAAAACCCCATGATATCTTTGTTCAAAATACTCTGTAGAAGTGCAAAGTATTATTATAATGCCCAGTCAGCAACATGACTATTCTGTAGCACAAAATACAAATTGTGTATTCTTGTGCAGGTCTTATATCATGGTTGGATATAATCCAATCACCTCAGTGGTGAAATGGGCAAAAACAAACAGCTTCTATCTGTAGTTAGAATAAGGCTGAATAACTGGGGAAAATTAATCTCTCAGAGGGCCTGTCTACACATGAAATTATTCCTGATTAGCTATCCCTGATTAGCTCCATGTGTGGAAGCTCTTATTCCACAAAAAGATTCTTGGGCCTACCTGGAGTTTCACATTGAGTTAGCGGGGCTCTACCACGCACAGGAGTTTATCTGCATGGAGTAGTTTAAAGGATTGGGGTATGAACTTCTATCCATTCAAAGAACAGAAAATTGCTAGGTTCAGAAGCATGGTTGTTTATAGCCTTTACAAATGTATTCTAGTTAAGGTAATTAAATCTATTACTTATTAAAAATGCCTAATCCTTTTTAAAAAATCTTACTCAGCTCTTGGCCATAATGTCATGTGGGGCTGAGTTCTAATGGCAAATTATTTTAGATTTTACAGGGTAAAAAACATGAAGAATATACTTTAAATAAACAAGGAAAATCAGACTAAAATAAGGCCATTGTATTATTCCCATCTTATTCCCAAATATTATAATTGTGTTTTTATGTAAGATCAGGCAGTACTTTGGGTTGTCTAAAACAGTGGTTCTCAACCTTTTTTTGTCTCTGAACCTATTTGTAAATGTTTATGGACTGTCACGACCCAGTAAATATTCTGGGGGTGGAGGCCCTGTGGCAGAGCCGTAACTAGACATTTTAGCACCTGGGGCAAGCAAGCATTATTTGTGCCCTGTACCAGAGGCAACACATGGGGAGGCATGAGGGGTTATGTGCCTCCCCCCACTCCGATTTTTTGATCGTGCCCCCCCCCCAACTCAGACAGGCCTGCTGTCAGGGGTGGAGGAGGTGTTCCCTCCCTGCTGCCTCCCTGGCCCTGCCCTGGGGTGCTTTCGGTCAGATCCTGCCCTGTGGGGGGATTGGGTCCTGCCTGGCACTCACCCCACAGTGGCAATTCCTGTGCTGTGGGGCTGGCTGGGCTTTGCTCTCCACTCCGGGCATTGCAACCTCCAGGGTTGCAGCGCTACTCAGGTTTGTCCCCACACTCCTGATTAGACCAAATTTGTGCGGGTGAAGTTGTGATCTGGCTCATGGAGTTGCAGTGCCACTCACTCAAATTTGGCTGGGCCAAACCAGAGTGGAGCTGGTTGGGACCCCAGCTGTTGCAGTGCCTGGAGCAGGGACAGGAGCTGCCATGAAACATTTGAAACGTTCTGGCAACCCAATTTTGAGTCTCGACCTCTGGGTTGAGAAACCCTGGTCTAAAACACATAATGGCTTCTGTTTCTGTTTTCACATACTGGTGGTAAAACTGAGAACAAAATTAAATATTTTAATGGGAAGGCTTGTTAGCCAAAAGGGCTCGTTTCCCCCTGGAGCTTACCTAATTACACCAAGGAGGCACGGAGACAGGAAGACGAGTACCACACCCTTTATTGATCGGTCAGCTGAGCGGGTGTTCCTCTCGGCTAGTGCCAGAGAAAGAGACACACCTTTCATGGCCAAACGGCCTACCTTTATAGCCGGTAACAAACAACTTAGCCTACGTTTGTCTACGTCATTTGGTTGACCTATAGACCCTGTGGATAATTGGGTACGCAGGATACATATATCATTTTGTGGGGGCTACAAGAGACATACAGCTGTTGAGGATACATTTGTCATTCTGAAGGGGACACAAGATACATCCGTTGACCCTTTGTACTAGATACTTTGGATGCATACATGTGAACGCAGCTGCATACACTTGGGGAGCCAACATATACTTGGGGAGCCAAACAAAACTGATAAGCGAAATAGCTGACTTAGGTAGATACACGGCCTTCAGTCTAATGAGTTCTGTAAGCTTTCCAACACAGTTTGGACAAGCATAACATAACTTTGGTTTACTCAGGCCTAATACGGAAGGCTTCATTAGCACTATGATTTTTCCAACAACTCCCCCTTTGAGAATACTCACCAAACCTTTTGGCTGAGTTTTCTCACACTTTGAGCCAAAAAGCAATGAAGCTCTGCAGAAATATTTACAACTGCTCTTTTAAGCTTAGTCACCCCAACCCAGGAATGAATGCATGGACAAAAGAGTGGAACCTTGTTCATTGAACAACTAAGGGATTGGGGCACTGACTATAACTCAGGTAGGTATACCTAATGGTTTAATTTCCCAGATGTCTCGGTGAATAATTTAGTCCCATATGCATCCTCCCCATGGACCCGGCAGGATTCGGTATGTGGGAGCCACACCCACCCTAACCGGTCTATATGCTTGGAAGGAGCACTGTAAATGTACACACTTTCATCCAGAAAGTGTCCGAATATGTTTCCATGACCACAGATCAGATGGTACTTCAGATGTGTCTGTAAGGGCAGTGGGCCAAGTCTGGTACTCAAGATTACTCCAAATGGCCATCAGCTGGTCATTCAGGAAATCCTGAAATTTTAAACATACTAGATCCCACTGCAATGCCTTCCCAGCCTCAGTGATATTCAATACCATCTCTGTCAGTAACTTCTGGGTTATAGAACTAAGGGTGGAAATGACATGTAACTCACCAGCTCCAGCCTGTACTTAAGATAGCTGAGCTTAAAAAAAATAAGGCTAGTGGCCCTTTCTAGTCGGCCCAATTTCTTATTATGTTCTTGGCCTTTAAGAATATTCCAAATGGCTGTTACAGTGTTAGCCCCAGCCCACAGGGATCTGCCCAATTTCTTCTTTTTCCAGAGGAAATAACCCAGGCTCTTTGTTGTGCTAATCTAATGGCAGCCCCTTGTGAGCAATCTGGGTATGTAAAAGTGATCTGAAAACTGGATAAAGGCAATGTCATTTAAAATCCAATTAGGGAGGGCAATACATACTAAAGGATTTATCCAAAACACAGGGCACAGCCTGTAGAATAAACCCCAAAATCCAATTAATTCCACATTCCCAAACATGGGTCCCACAAGTTTTTTTCTGCCAGTGTATAATTCCTCGGGTTTCTTCACCAGGGTCAGTTCTCAATGTCCTTTTTAGTCAGGAATTCCTGGACTTTGGCAATGTCAGTGGAGTGAGCGTTCCTTCTCCTTTCCCAAAACAATTGTAGTTTAGCATTCTACAGGGGAGAGATTATCAGCACATCACCCTGTAATGGTTTTTTATTCTTCTAGAAAAGTTCAAAGGCACAGTAGGTCTGTCAGCGGACAAGGGAGAGGTTAGCTAGCACGTCACCTTGTCCTTTTTCCCTGCTGTCCAGAAGGCACAGTGGAGCTAGAAGAAGGAATAGGCTAATCATATAGGCGAGTTCTCCTTATGTGGATGGGTCTTTTTGCAGTGAGAATCATGGGTCCAAGCAGTCAGTCTTTGGCACTTCACAGCGGTGTTGGTAATCAGCAGGACTCAATAAGGGCCTTTCCAGCGTGGAGCCAAAGCAGTCTTTTGTTGGTGGACCTGTACATTGATCCGGTCTCCAGGTTCCATGGAGTGGCAGGGCTGCTAGGGTCTTCGGGTAGTGCGTCTTTACCTGTGTAAAAAGGAAACCTAACACATTGCATTAATGTCTTTGCAGATTGTACAGCCCCCCTTTTCTGGTTGTTAGCCAAGTGTCCTTGAACGAAGTCAGTGTATTTTTTTTTTTTTTTTGGACTGAGCTTGCTAGTTAAAGTTTTTCTCATTTAACTCGTTCTTTTTCCTTTTCCCCTTTTTGGCTTCCTTTTTTAACCTACAAAGGAAACTTTTACTTTTTACTTATACACCTTTTGTTAACAATGAACACATACACATTGGTGTTATACAGTACATTAGTCTTATTATTTAATGTATGCCACATGTATCCTTCTACTAAAATAACCTTATTACAGAGCTTTGGAACAACAAGCCAGGACAAGCACACCCACTTTGATGAGTTCATTCAATACAACCTCTAGTTCAATAGCTTCCCACCATCCCCAGCCCTCTGGCTAGAAATCTGAGGTAGCCAGAAGGATCCCATGTACAAT
Organism: Mauremys reevesii; assembly: GCF_016161935.1. NCBI lineage: Eukaryota > Metazoa > Chordata > Testudines > Geoemydidae > Mauremys > Mauremys reevesii. Next base: position 167,407,448 of record NC_052624.1, on the reverse strand, counting down.
ATGGGGAGTGGGTTAACTTTTTATGTCCTTGCTTCCAAAGACTGTTAGTATGCAATTTGGCCAATGCAGTTTTTTTCTTTTACTTAAGAAAATACATAAGACTTTAGTATATCACATTTTTCTGATGTATTCAAACACTTTGTATTTTAAGTTGAACAAAACAAATATCTGCATTTCAATTCAAGCCTTCTGCTTTATTTCAAACCAGACCATCCCATGAAAATATTAAACACATTCTGGCCACTTGAGACAGACACCACAAGACAGAACATAGAACACAAAACATAATTTTTACTCTGCCAGTAAATCATGGTATGTTGTATGCTGTTTAGCTGGCATTAGTTTTCTTTGATTATCTGAAAGACAAAACAAAGGTCTACCCCTTCTGGGCAGTCAATTATTGCTTAAAATATACAAATCCCCTTGTTGATTTTAGGCAAAACAGGGGAATTACCCCATATTTTCTTGTATATGTTTTATAGGCAGCCCAGGTTTCAGTGGCTTTTACCTTATCAGTTAGATAATTTGCATTAATACAGATGCTTTCTGGCTTGCTTTTTACTTTTAACTCCTGCTTTTAAACACTGAAAGAAAACATCACCACTGATAGTGCCTTAGAGCCTAATAAATTTTTATTTACACAGCACTGTATACATTCTTTAGCTAATTCAACAAAATTGTTCATAGCCAAATGATTGCAATCTAATAATTTCTTTGCCTGAATTTATTTACAAACATTTAAAAAAAACACCAAGAACTTTTCTCTTTAGCATTTTTACAAAGTTCAACTACTATTCCCTCCAGCAACTACAGAGTTAACTCTTCACTCTCCTTCAAATCACTTGCTCTTTCCTTATATCACTTGCTTTGTCTTTCAACAGCCACTTACCAATTCAAATCGCCATTCCAAATATCCTCCTGAGTATTTGAAATCCCCATGCTTATACTCACTTACTTCTTCCTTCCACGAGACCCTCAAAAGTTTCCAACCTGTTCTCCAAGCTCTCTGTCTGTTGCCCGCCCGCCTGGGCCCGATCCTTTTTTTTTTTTTTTTGCGCTGAACCGTTTCTTTCATGGGCTTCTGCCCCCACCCTTCTGGTCTTTTCCCAAAACATTTTATTCACAAGACGACCCGAGTCCTCCCTCGTGAGGCTTGCCACCTGGGCAAAACGCATGGCCCACTGGCGTTAACTATTTAATTGCCTCTTGTAGCAAACACACTGCTGTTACGGCATATGCTGAGCACGAATGGTTACATTTTAACAAGTCCCTGAAGGACTGGTACTTGCTTAGCCAGGGCTTCCTTTTCTAACTGGAAGTCCTGTCTCAAGGCCTGCAACTTGCCCTGGGCGCAGGTTTGAGTTGCTGCCTGGTTCATGATCTATGCTCTTAATTGCTTAATTCTAATTACCAAATACACATTTTTTTTCTTTTCTCCAACTACTCTATTGCCCAGTCCTGCTATGACTGGGGGTAGATCCACCTGCCACCCATCCCGGTCAACCAGGGTGGAGAGAGGAATGCTAAACCCTTCTCCAGTTCTCAGACTTACTGCAGCTGAGAATGGGCACATCTTTAATTATGCAATCCTCAACATATAACACCAACAGAACCAAATAAAACAAACATAAAACAACAAGGGTAAAACAAATAGATGGTGTAAATTCTACAGGGTTCCCCCATTTTCTATTGCTCACCAAACTGTGACCAATTTCTGTTACCAATTTATGCCTCATGTCAGGTGATCAAACTGACACTGCAGGACGTTGCAGGAGGATAGAGAAAATACACCATATAACCAAATTTTAAAGCTTCATTAAAATGATAAAACAACAATGGAGAGCGTTGGGAACGCTTCCATATCACTCAAGAAAGATATAAATGCCCCATACTTACACATATCCAGACTGGCCACGTCTGTATATAACATTCAGAAAAGGGGATTAGGTGGACGGGAGATTATCCTGTATACAGCTTGTTCAGAATTTCCAACATGCTTCTGCTCTTGGGAGGGCTGTTCTTTTACACCCTGGAATCTCCTGCGGTGTCTCTTTCAGAGATTCTAGTCCAGGTCAGCTACCTGTGGCTTCTCCAGTGTCACCAAGCCACACCAGCACTGGCATCCGTCACAAAGTCAGACTGTTGGATCTCACCAAACAGTTAAGCTTTGCAAATGTAATCTCAGTTCTGTAACTTGTACTGCCTTTGGTTTGCTTGACCTTGAGCATAAAACAACTTTCTCTTTTTATCTCTTGGCGAAGCTGAGTTTTAAATTAACCCGTTTCTAGACAAATTGCTCACACTGTGTCAGAGGCTTTTCTTTGGTGATTAAAAGCTCCTCTGAGATATATGATCTTATCTAGATTAAAGGTACCTTTTAATGGGCATTGTTTAGATGGATCTTCACGCGTATAAAGATTCCAATTCTCTAAATACCTGCAGGTTTTAGAACCATAATGTACGTACATATAATATGCTGGGGTACCCTTAGGGGGTGAGGTGGAATGTTTAGACTGTCCCTTACCCACACGGAAAAGAAGGGGGGGGAGAGAAGATGGGTTCACACGCTCCTAGACCCAGTTACAGTTTTGGCTTCCAGCATACCAATAGAACAAGAAACAAAAGTACCCTACCAAAAGAAAAGCCAGCCCTGGGGCTGCTCTAAGTCCCAGTAATTGTTCAGCACGGCCCACGGACTCGTGGAGTTAATGGAATTATTCATTAGCCGTGTCTGAACCTAGGTACCTTAACCAGAAAGCTTTTACCCACACACCTTCCTATTTGTGGGTTCCTTTACTATTAGGGGCCCAAGGTCCCAACCCGCACTTCAGGCGTTAATCCTCAAACCCAGGAGGTAACGCACTTACCACGCCCGGAGTGGCCACGTCTGGCAGGTGGACTCCCTCTTCTGGTACTGTCTTGCCTCCGTGTCGCTTGGAGTTCTCTATGGAGGCGTAGCCGTCCCGGCCGATTGCGGCGACCCGGAGCTTGAGCAAACCAATAGCTCAAGGTGGCCACTCTCCTGAGCCGTCCTCGGCCGCCGGTCAGCGCCCCCAACAGGGAGAGAAGTCCCGGCGTGGAGTCGCCATTTGTTAGCCAAAAGGGCTCGTTTCCCCCTGGAGCTTACCTAATTACACCAAGGAGGCACGGAGACAGGAAGACGAGTACCACACCCTTTATTGATCGGTCAGCTGAGCGGGTGTTCCTCTCGGCTAGTGCCAGAGAAAGAGACACACCTTTCATGGCCAAACGGCCTACCTTTATAGCCGGTAACAAACAACTTAGCCTACGTTTGTCTACGTCATTTGGTTGACCTATAGACCCTGTGGATAATTGGGTACGCAGGATACATATATCATTTTGTGGGGGCTACAAGAGACATACAGCTGTTGAGGATACATTTGTCATTCTGAAGGGGACACAAGATACATCCGTTGACCCTTTGTACTAGATACTTTGGATGCATACATGTGAACGCAGCTGCATACACTTGGGGAGCCAACATATACTTGGGGAGCCAAACAAAACTGATAAGCGAAATAGCTGACTTAGGTAGATACACGGCCTTCAGTCTAATGAGTTCTGTAAGCTTTCCAACACAGTTTGGACAAGCATAACATAACTTTGGTTTACTCAGGCCTAATACGGAAAGGCTTCATTAGCACTATGATTTTTCCAACAGGCTGCAAAACAGCACCCTCAAACTGCTTATAATTACAAAGTATAGAATGCTAATAGTAAAAAGCCTTATTTATCCTTGCAGAAACTAATCCTGCAATAATGAAAGAACCTATTTATTAAACACCTAAGTAAATGTCATGCAGGTTACAGTGATTTTATAAACATCATTCAGACTTGCCACAGAATATTCGTTCAGAGCTGAGTGTTAATTATAAGCTAAAGTATCTCTCTATTATATTTACTCCGCAAGTTGTTCTTTATAAAAAAGAAACTTTTGTATTCTGTATAGTCAAGGATACATCCTGGCAACTTTGGCCCATTCCAGTTGTGAAAAGTGGACTTAATGCTAACCCAGGTGGCCAGGTGAAGAGTTCCCATTACATAGGGGAATATTCCAGTGGCAGAGCTGGTATCAGCAGCCCTATGTCAGCCACCCTTGCTGCTGCTCCTGATATAAGGGATGTGGCAGAGAAGCGGAAATGAACAGTGCACTGCGGTATGATCTCTTGGTGGTAGAACAGCTCTTTGACTGGTTCCAGGATCTGGGAGTTGAGCACGGTTTAAAGATGCAACAGGTGCTTTATCCTTTTCCCTCTTAGGTCCTACATTGATAAGAGCTTGGCCAGATCCAGAGACTGGGCGCAACAAATATATTCTTTAATCAATCCAGGTACCATAACACTATGGTAATTTCCTTATGTTGTCATTGTGAAATCATTGTTCTGGAATTTTATTAGATCACTTGAAAATTTAGGCTGATGTGATCATTTATATACAATGTAGTGTTTACATTTTTGGGTCTCATATATTCAGTGTGATGATTTAAAATTTTTTTTACAGAGAATAGCATGATGTGCCAAATTAAGAATAATAATGCAAAAACAGGGCCTGAACTTTCAGCCTAATAATGTCAGTGGGTGTTTTGCCTGAGTGAAAACTGCAGGATCAGGCCCACATGTATATAACTAGTAGAAATAGGTATAGTATAGTATAGTACAGAAATAAATCTTTGGTACTTCAATAATTAATTAGATACAATACGAACCTGACACATGACAATTCCAAATACATAACAATTTGATGGGAAAAGTAGTAAAACACTTGTGTGTGTGTGTGTGAGAGAGAGAGAGAGAGAGAGAAAAGATTCACCCCAAACTGACCTATTCATAAATCGACTACTCTATGATAAACTGCATATGTACATGGTGGACTGGATGGCTGGTAATGAGTAATTTAGGGTATGTTTACACAGCCTGTGGCAATGAGCCTTCCAGCCCAGGTTCACAGAGTTGAACTAGTGGGGCTTGCGCTAGCGGTCTAAAAAGAGATGTGTAGATGGCACTTTGAAGCTGTGGCTTGAGCACTGAAGCGTAGGGAGAGGGATGGGCTTCAGAGCCTGAGATCCAACCCAAGCTTCCAAACTACTTTTAGAGTGCTAGTGTAAGCCCTGCTAGTCTAAGTCTGTCAACCTGGGCCAGGCAGCTCACTGCTATATGCTGTTTAGACATACCCATCGTCCCTGATTTAGGAAAGCACTTAAGCATGTGTTTAAATCCATCCCTATTCAGGACAGAACTCAAACATGCTTAACTTTAAACACGCTTACATTCCACTGATTACCCCAGCCTCTCTTAATCCAGGAGTATTCCAAATTGTTTGTTATTGTGTTCTGTTTTAAAATGTAGCACTTAGGGAAAAGCAGACAAACCACGGAAATGGAAAAACAGAGAGAGGAAAAAAACCAAATTTGAGAAAGAGGGAAAGGAAGAGAATAAGAAAATGAAACAGTATAAAGGAGATTGAAAGTCAGTGTAAGAAGGGGAACATGACAATATTCCAGTGGCTCAGGGAGAGAGAACAGGAACAAAATGGGAAGGCACAGGCATAGAGAAACAGAAATGAAACTGAAGTGTCTGAGAGAAACGTGAAATGAAAGTGAAACTCAGAGACAGCAGGAAAATGAAAAAGAAAAGAGAGAGAAAAAAAGAAGGTATACCGATGAGTCTGTAGTAACAACACAAGAGGCTATTACAAAATTTGACTCAGCAGTGACAATGGTTCCAGCTTCCCTTGAGTAGTCTGTTTATTATTTAAAAAAATCTGATTGTCCTTAAAGCTGGAAAAGAAATTTTAACACACAGTATATACCCACTGAAAACAAATGCTGATCCTGATGAAGTAAGACAAAACTTGTATATGCTTCAGAGCAGGACCAGGATTTAGCTCACTCTATCTAGCAAAGTAGACATGCACCAGATAATTTATTGTGCAGCTCATACAGTCTCTGGACGTTAATAGTAATAGTTGGTTTGGGGGATGACAAGGTAGAGCAGTGAGTTAATATAATAGCCTTTCATCTCTCGAAACTGGAGCCAATAATCAGATAGGAAACACAGGGTTGGAATGGAGAGAGGTGAACAGTGGTAGGACTGCAAGGATCTGTACTGGGACCTGTGCTGTTCAACATATTCCTTAATGATCTGGAAAAGAGGGTGACCAGTGAAGTGGCAAAATTTGCAGGCAATACAAAATTTTTCAAGATAATTAAGTCCAAAAAGCTGACTGCAAGGTGTTACAGAGGGATCTCACAAAACTGGATGACTAGGCAACAAAATGGCAGATGAAATTCAAAGTTGAAATTCAAGTGCAAAGTAATGCACATTGGAAAATATAATCCCAACTATACATATACCATGATGGGGTCTAAATTAGCTGTTACACACAAAAAAAGAGATCTTGGAGTCACATGGATAGTTCTCTGAAAACTTCTGTTCAGTGTACAGCAGCAATCAACAAGACACAAAATGTTAGGAACTATTAGGAAAGGGTCACAAAATAAGACAAAACGTATTATAATGCCATTATATAAATCCATGATACACCCATACCTTGAATACTGTGTCCAGTTGTGGTCGTCCCACCTCACAAAGGATATAGGATAACTGGAAAAGGTTCAGAGAAGGACTTCCATATGAGGAGAGACTAAAAAGATTAGGTCTGCTCAGCTTAAAAAAGAGACAACTAAAGGGGGATGTGATAGAAGTCTAAAGTCATGAATGGTGTGGAAAAAGTGAATAGAGACCTGAGGAGGTTGTGAAGGCTAGGACTATAACAATGTTTAAAAGGGGACTGGATAAATTCATGGTGGCTAAGTCCATAAATGGCTATTAGCCAGGATGGGTAAGAATGGTGTCCCTAGCCTCTGTTCGTCAGAGGATGGAGATGGATGGCAGGAGAGAGATCACTTGATCATTGCCTGTTAGATTCACTCCCTCAGGGGCACCTAGCATTGGCCACTGTCAGTAGACAGATACTGGGCTAGATGGACCTTTGGTCTGACCCGGTACGGCCTTTCTTATGTTCTTATGTTATGTTTTCACACAACACAAAAGCCAGAGGTCACCTGGTGAAATGAATAGGCAGCAGGTTAAATACAAACAAGAAGTAGTAGTTTTTCACAAAAAACACAACTAATCTGTAGAACTCATTGCCATGGGATATTGTGATGGCCAAAAGTATAATGGGTTCAAAAAATAACTGGATAAGTTCACGGAGGAAAGATCTATCAATGGCTATTAGCCAAGATGGTCAGGGATGCAACCCTATGCTCGGTGCCAGAGCCGTAACAAGGAATTTTTGTGCCCGAGGCAAGGGCCGTCTCCAGGCTCTTTAGCGGCAATTCGGTGGAGGGTCCCTGAGTCCCTGTCGGAGGGAAGGACCTGCTGCCGAATTGCTGCCACCACTTCATTCATTCTTTGGTGGCAATTTGGCAGCAGGTCCTTCTCTCCAAGAGGGACTCGGACCCACCGCCGAATTGCTGCTGAAGAAGCAGCGGCGGAAGAGCTGCAGCCGAAGTGCCACCGATTGCGATAGAGCTGTGCCCCTCCGCTTTGCGCCCCCGAGTCAAGAGCCTCACTTTCCTTGCCCTTGTTACGGCACTTCTCGGCGCAACCCTAAATCTCTGAATGCCAGAACTGGAAGACAGGGCTGGATCACTCCATAATTGCCCTGTTCTGCACACTCCCCCTGAAGCTTTGGTATGGGCCACTGTTGGAGACAGGATACTGGGCAAGATGGATCTTAGTCTGATCCAGTATGGCAGCTATTATGTTTTTATGTCTGCCCAAGCTGCACATTATGCAGGAACTGAAGGGGTGCAAAGGTGCCTATAATCCTCCTCCCAATCTGGTGGACCTGCTCAGCTCCAATGCAATAGAGAGCAGCCTCATGGATACTCTAAATTCTGTCTTCATGTTCATGGAAGCTACGGGCTATTCTTGTAGCAAGTGATATCTGAGTGCAGCAGGGCTCCTGTCACGTACAAACTCATTCGAGGGCAGGAAATGTGATGAAGAGCCAGCTTTTACTGTAGAAGGATTGGGTTGATTACTGTGGGACTGCTACATTTGTAGCAATAGGGTTCTCCTTGTTTCCTTGCTGAATCTTTCTTCCATCCCTTCTAGTTGCCTGTCTACTATTATATCCTCATAGTGCTTGTTCACATGTTTTTCAGAGGCAGATATGCCGGCATTGAAAGCAGGCGCCGCTGTTAACCCAGCCAAGTTTTCATCCTTGCTATATCATTCTGTGAATTTGGCTGTCCAGACCCCACTGTGGTTAGTCATGCACAGGGCTCTTATCTATATACACCTGAGATGATTTTTGGGTACATTACCAACAATTTCACAGTGTAGATAAATGTGGGGCAAAGAGTGACCAGAGAAATGCAAGATGTATTTTCCTGTTTATTGTAGTGCATTCTGCATCTCACAGTACCTTACACAGGCAGCCTTGGATGATGCATCTTTTTGACTGTAACAATTTCTCTCACAAAGGCCTTGCAGAAAGGTTATCAGCCATGTGGTATTTTTATTCTCCTGTACTGAAAAGCTGAACAACTTCCAGCAGTACATTAAAAAGGGGGGAGAGAATCATAAGAAAAATATAATATAATACATTAGAGAGCGAACAACTGAACTAAAGGGAGAAACAATGAATATATTTAAACACCATCCATACATTTCTCTCTTTTGTCCCCTAGGTTTTTCCATTTCTTCCTTTCAGCCCTGATCTAAAGCCCATTGAAGTTAATGGAAGCTTTTCCATTGACATCAACACACTTTGGATCAGGCCCTTAGCTTCACTTTCAGTTGATAATGGACATTTGTTACCAGTTAACAAGGACAAGGCTGCTTGTGAATTTCCCACAGTCCATTTCTTAACACTGTTCACTAAGGATCCAGGAAACCTGGTCCATAAGGAGATGAGTGAGACTAGGCTTCAGTGGTGGAGGAACCCTGACAGGGTTTTTGTTGGTGAGAATTAGTATATTTTCTTATATTTATATCATTCCAAGGATATTATGGTCTGGGAATAATTGACTGGGTTTGTTTGTCAGAAGTGTTTTTTAAGAGATTATAAAGGATATGCAGAGCTTGAGATGGATGCACTTTTGTTGCAGAGTAGGAAACAAATAGTGAGTCACAAAGCTTTATTTTTTTCCTTTTATAGCTTTAAAAAAACCACTTTCCTTCTTAAGACCAGGTTCAAGAACTGATGTGTTAGACTGATGTGTTACAACACAGACTACCTCACTCCCAGTGAGATGGACCACTTACCTGCTCTCTACTACTCTAAGTTGGTGTCCCACGCCAAGGATCTAGAAGATCTGATGTTAAAGTGCGCTGCAGCGTTGCCAACTCTCATGATTTATCATGTGTCTTGTGATATTTGATGTTGTTCTTAAAGCCACAGCTCCCAGAGAAAAGAGATTACATGAGATTGTTGGCTTTTTTTTTTTAAAGTAGTCCTTAGGTTTGCAGAGAAAAGCCCCAAAACATAACCCAACTGTACCCCAAAATGCTCAGAAACTATAAAGCAAATTAAAAGAATCCCTTTTGTAAATGTCATGGTTTTTAGCCCAATCTCATAATTTTTGGGTACTAACTTGTGATTTTTGAATGCCTGAGGTTGGCAGTACTGCAGTAGTTTAGGTGGGAGTAAGGTACTCCGTGAGTATATGAAGGAATCATCAGTAGAAGAGGGTGTAATTACACATCACCTCTGAAATTGGACTTTCAGGTCAAAAGCAAGACAACTGACTAATTGTTTTAGATGTTTCACTGTCCATATTCCCAGAATACATGATTTATAGTATAACTAGAGAGAAAGAGAGAGGGGAGAGAGAAATGTTTTGCGTATATGTCACAAGCTTCTCCTCATCCTATGTTTACAGAATGGCTGGCAAATCCCCTCAGAATAAATCTCTTTTGAGTAATTTCTGTCAGGATGCCCTTTAAATGTGTGGCAAGATCTCTGAAGTGGTAAGCTCCCTTTGTTTTGACAGCATTAAATAGATTTTTTCCCAGTACCAAATAGGGATAATGCAGAGTCACATCCTGTTAATGTGTGTGCAGCAAGAAGTATGTTGCAGAAGTTAGGAGTGAGTGTGTCATAAATTGCATGCACGGGTGTGAAGTGACTCTTGTCAGTTGTGTTGTGTATCAAGTGACCTAATTACTATGGTTCCTTTGACACCAAAAGCCATATTGGCACAGATAGCCTGCAGAAGCATCCTTGTGTCTATTTCTCCTTGAGTACTGTATAAGTCTTGGGCTTCTTCAACACCTTTACTGGTGATGGATTTTCTACTTCACAATTGGAAAAGCCTCCAGCAAGAAGGAGTGTTTGTGTTGGGTGTGCTCCTACATTCTCAGGTGCATTTTGAACCATATATCCACAGAAGAATTTTACAAGTGACTGCTTGTTGGATGCCACGTTTAGAAACTTTTTCCATGGAGACACAGGGTGTCCATCAATCACCTGGTATTTCTTTCATCCAACCTTAGATCCTGTCCAGCACTGTCTTTCTACAGTTTTCACAGAGTTATTGTTGTCATATCTAGCAAAGACTTTGATTACAGAATGAACTTTGTCAAATCCTTTTAGGACCTGCCTCAGGTACTCAGCAGCCAATTCATCGAATGTGTGGAATTTGTCTCTAACCATCATTTGTGTGACATCCATGGCATCACTGATTTACACTGTGGTTTCTTTGGTGCATTCTCTTAGCTCATGGATTCTTGCAGTTTAAGCTTCCAGTTGATGTGCTCACAGGCGCTGGCTTTTTCCTTTGCCCGGGGGTGCTCAAACCCCGCTCAGCACCAGGCTCCGGCCCCACTCCATCCCTTCCCCCATACCTCCACCCCTGCCCTGCCTCTTCCTGCCCATGTTCTGCCCCAGGCCCCGCCCCTGCTCCACCTCTTTTGCCAACCCCCCTCCTCAACTCACCTCTTCCCGCCCCTGCTCTGCCCCAGCCCCGCCTCTTCCCACCCAATTCCACCCCCTCCCCCAAGCGTGCCCCATTCCCGCTCCTCCCCCTCCCTCCCAGCATCTGCTGCATGCTGCAGAACAGCTGATCACAGTGGGCAGGAGGCACTGGGAGGGAGGGGGAGGAGTTGATTGGTGGGGCTGCCCACAGATGGGAGGTACTGCAAGGGAGGGGGAAGCTGGCTGCCAGTGGGTGCTAAGCATCTGCTAATTTTTTTCCATGAGTGCGCCAACCCTGGAACCTATGGATGCCCTAGTTCACCTTTTCATTGTTGCATCAGCATGGAAGGAGACAGGCACAGGTCCTATTGAGTACCTAAGAACAGTTGCCATTGAAACATCTGTATCTTGTTAAGGACTGGGCTCTGCGGAAAACAGTTTCTGGAGTGAAAGCTGCTGTGATTGTCCCTCCTTTGCCAAGCTTAAATTTGGTCTTCTTGGCCATATCAGCAAATGTTTTGACATCAGATTTCTTGACTGGGCTGAAGAAGCTATGCATCTCATCAGAATCAAGTGCACCTCTCACAAATCTCTCCCTTTGTTTTTCACCAACGTATGCTATTTTCTTGCACATCTGATGTTAAATGCAGTCCAGTAGATACGTTGATAGGTATTTCTGGATGTGATTCAAGTTTGTCATATTGTTGATGACATAGTTGGTAAGAGCCATAATGTGCTCTTCATTGCTCTTCAGTACGGTATCCCTCTCCTCTACTTCTTGTTAGGCCCCTTCTTTTGCTCCTAGCTTTGCATATTCACTCAGAATATGTCTTGTGAGGGTCCAGCTGATAAGGTTTCTTTCTTGTCAGTCCTACAATCCCACTTCTGCCCTTTGATTCTTTTCCCAAGTCACTCCCATTTCCAAGATGCACAGCAAATTCCCCAGATTCAAAGGCACTGTGTATTTCTTTAGGGAGATTTAACATATCAAGACTGTAGATTGGTATCCACCTGGCATAGTTGGGCCTGTTTGCAGTAAGACTTATGGAAGCATGGCATGCTGTGTGTAGGTGAAATTTCTAATCATCCTCTCGCTCAGCAGATGCATTTAGAAGTAGTATCTGTATAACCTGGAAAAAATGATCCCAGAACTTGAATGTAGGAGTCTGGACATGCCCCCATGATTGATATTCCTCCAGTAGTGGTAGCATATGCTGAGTGACAGCATCATCATGCTCTTTAATGACATGCTATAGGGACTCAGTGTCTTCAGACTCAAACACCTTTTGAGAGTCAGCCAACATTTGCGGATTAATGCTGGAACTACATGAGTATCTCCTCGCTGCTCACACCATTTAGCAAATGAATAAAGTTTCAGAGCACTCAGAGCCTCAAATGCTAAAGTCAAGCCATATGCGATTCAACTGTGCTCTACCAGCAAGCATTTGATCTGCAGTGCAAACTGCATGCACACCAGAATCGACAAGAAGGTCTAACAATCTGGCATCTCCCCACAATTTCTCAATGCATGCAATAAAACATCACAGGGTAAAAATGTAGAGGTAAAATTCCTAAAGTATATTGTTAGCATTACCACCATGACTACCACTATTTTTCATTTTATACAAGTATGCAGATTTGTGCTAAATTAGATCTATATGGTAGTATCAAAATTGCCATTTTTGTTTAGCGAGCACTTTGATTGAAGCCCAATATGAAGCTGTGTATTGTCATCTATAACACTAATACCTGTGCATAAGCGTCACTGAATTAAAAAGCTAGTTTTCAGAATATTTCAAAGGCTGTACTACATGAACAGGCAATTACAAATTAAAAACTTCTACCAGACAGACGAGATGGGACATTGTATGTAGAAGACGTTCAGTCATTTCTACTCACTATGCAGTACAAACTATGGGCACACAAGCTATTGCTTCTGGTGCACAATCTTCAGTGTGAGACTGATCTTGTTGTGTATTTGGTTGTCATGGTTTTTGTTCCTATGGCATCTGAGTTAGATTATTAGAGGATAGCTCAGCCAGCGTCAGCCGGCTGAGTGAGCTCTCTGTGTCTGTAAATAAAATGGTAGCTAACAAAACTATCTGCTCTCTGGCCTCAAGTGATTTCTTCCTAAACCGGCTGCCCCCAAGGATATAACAAGTGGCGACGATGGATGGGATCCTGGTGCTGCTCCAGTAACAGAAGGAAGTAGAAGTCAAGGTAAAGAACAAACAAAGAAAAATACTGCTTGTTTACACTGACTGTGAAAGTGAAACTAAAAATCATGGCTACTCTGACCAGGCCACTGGAACCTTTTGATGAGAATATAGAGCAGTGGCATGTGTATACTGAGCGTTTTGAGCTTTTTGGTATTGCAAATGACATTACAGAAGTGAAGAAGGTGCCAATATTCTTAAGTGTTGTAGGGGCTAAAACCTACTCCCTGCTACGCAGCTTACTACACCCTGTTAAGCCTTAGACTAAATCTTACAGTGACATTGTGGAAATCCTGGGGTCCCATTTTTCCCCAAAACCACTGGTAATTGCTGAAAGATATAGGTTCCACAAAAGAGACCAAAAGGAAGATGAAACAGTTGTACAATTTGTAGCCATTTTAAAAAAGCTAGCAGAACACTGTGAATTTAAAGAGATGTTAAATGATGCCCTGCGTGACAGGTTAGTGTGTGGCCTCTGCAGTGAAGCTATACGGAAGCGCCTACTGACAGAGGCTCAGCTTACATTACAGAAGGCTGTTGATATTGCTGTCTCCATGGAACTGGCTACAAGGGAGGCACAATACATCGGTGCATCCCCTAGGGTGCAAAAAGTGTCACAAGAACTGACCCACAAAACGGTGCAGAGTCAAGAATGTTACCGCTGTGGTAAGCTGGGTCACCAGGCATCAGAATGCTGGTGTAAGGACCTGGTGTGTCGACACAGTGGCAAAAAGGGACACATTGAGTGTGCCTGTAAACAAAAGAAAAAGAGGCCTGTGGTCTGGCCGACAAAAAGAGGAACCTTGCATACCCTAGAGCAGACCCAGGATGATCAAGGTGACACCTCAGCGCAAGAGGAAGTGCCACTGCATGTTTTGTCTTTGGCAGTGGGCTCACATGAATACTGGGTAACCCCGTTATTGGATGGCAAACCTATACGCATGGAACTGGACACCGGTGCAGCCGTCTCGCTGGTCTCTGAGACTGTGTATAAAGAAAAGCTACAGCATCTTCTGCTTAAGGCAACAAAAACTGTTCTGAAGACGTATACGGGAGAAGCTGTGCCCCTGTTGGGCACTATTGATGTTAAGGTGGAACTCAATGGACAGGCGGCTAAATTGCCACTGTTTGTGGTGAGAGGTAACTACCCAGCCTTAATGGGTAGGTCTTGGCTTGGGAAGATTCAGCTGAACTGGGCAGAAGTGCACCGGATGACTAAAGAAGAAACCAGTATAACCCCTATACTAAGGAAACATGCTGCTGTTTTTGGAGATGATTTGGGAGGTATGAAGGGAATCACTGTGACACTGAACATTAAACCTGACAGTCCACCGAAATATCTAAAAGCCCGAACTGTGCCATATGCCATCAGGCCAAAAGTTGAAGCAGACCTGGAGCGCCTGGTCACCAATGGAGTCCTAATACCAGTTACCCATAGCTCATGGGCCACTCCTATCATTCCAATAGTGAAGAAAGATGGCTCTCTCTGGATTTGCGGTGATTTTAAAGTCACTGTCAACCCAGTGTTGTGTGCAGAGCAATACCCGCTTCCCCGCATCGATGACCTCTTCGCAGGCCTGGCTGGGGGACAAAAGTTCAGTAAGATTGATCTGAGTCAAGCATATTTACAGATGCACGTCGATGAAAAGTCCCAAGAGCTGTTGACTATTGTGACTCATAAGGGGCTTTATCGATACTGTCGCCTACCCTTCGGAATCACATCGGCTCCCGCCCTGTTCCAGAGGGCTATGGACCAGATCTTGTGTGGCTTGTCAGGAGTTCAGTGCTATCTGGATGATATCCTGGTCACTGGAAGAAATGAAGAGGATCACTTAAACAATTTAGAGCTACCCTACAAAGACTGGAAGAGTATGGCCTATGAGTTCGCAAAGACAAGTGTGAATTCTTCAAGCCCTCTGTTGAATATTTGGGACACATCATTGATTCTGCAGGTCTTCATAAGGCCCCTGCAAAAGTTAAAGCTATTGTGGAGGCTCCCCCACCTCGAAATGTAAGCCAGCTGCGCTCGTTTCTAGGACTACTGAACTATTATGGAAAGTTCATCTCACAGTTAGCCACACTGCTAAAACCACTTCATGAGCTCGTTGGGCAGAACAAGGCCTGGAAGTGGACTGAAGCCTGTGATGTTGCATTTAACAAAGCTAAGGATGCATTGCTAAATTCTGAAGTTCTCACGCACTTTGATCCATCCTTACCCCTACAGTTGGCCTGCGATGCCTCCCCTTATGGAGTGGGAGCAGTCGTGTCACACATTATGCCCTCGGGAGAAGAGAGACCTATTGCTTTTGCTTCACGCACTCTAAGCAAAGCAGAAACTAACTACGCCCAAATCGAACGTGAGGCATTAGGAATTGTTTTTGGAATTTGGACGTTTCATCAGTACCTGTTTGGGCGAAAGTTTACTCTTCTCACAGACCATCGACCTATGACGTCAATTTTTGGACCCTACACAGGCATTCCCCCATTAGCTGCTAGTCGTATGCAACGTTGGGCATTGTTACTTTCAGCACACACATATGAAATCAAATATCGGAAATCCACTCTGCACGGCAATGCAGATGGTCTCTCAAGGTTGCCTTTGCTGGTCAAACATCAAGATAGTGCCCAAAAGGAAATCTTCTACTTTGAACAGGTAGAGAATACACCCATCACTGCTGCTCAGATAAAGAAGGCAACCCGTGTTGACCCAGTATTGTCCCAAGTTATGGACCTGGTGATGCATGGAAAATCTCGACAAACCTCTCCGGTCTCATCCGACCTTGTTCCCTACAAGTCCAGGTGGACGGAGTTATCGGTCCAATCTGGTTGTTTGTTGTGGGGGAGACGTGTCATTATTCCACCACCACTGAGATCACAGATGTTAGAACAGCTACATTCTGGTCACTGTGGAATAGTGCGCATGAAGGAAATTGCACGAAGACATTTTTGGTGGCCTGGATTGGACAGTGCTATTGAAGAGAAGGCAAAAGCTTGTATGTCATGTCAGGGTGTGAAGAATGCACCCCAGTGGGCACCCCTACACCCATGGGACTGGCCTGAAAACCCGTGGCAACGTATTCACGTTGACTTTGCTGGCCCCCTTGAAGGAAGCATGTTCTTGGTGGCAATAGATGCCCATTCTAAATGGCCAGAAGTCTCTCTAATGCAGTCCACTACTGCATAGAGTACTATCCAAAAACTACGAGGACTCTTTAGTCATTTTGGTCTGCCAGAACAACTTGTGAGCGACAACGGACTGCAGTTTGTCTCTCAGGAGTTTCAAAATTTTATGAAGGCAAATGGGATACACCACATCAGCACCATATCATCCGTCCACCAACGGATTAGCTGAAAGATTTGTGCAGACAATGAAAAACGCTTTGAAATCAGCAAAGGGACAACACTCCATTCAAAAGCGTCTGGATACCTTCTTACTTTCCTACAGAAAAACACCTCATGCTACGACCCAGGCATCCCCGGCCTTTCTAATGATGGGACGACAGCTGCGCACTTGCTTTGATCTGCTGAAACCTTCTGAACCCCGACAAACTGTGCAACATCAGCAGCAATATCAAGTCATCAGACGGGCACCCAGAGCAAAAGACTGAACCTTTAGCCCGGGACAGCCAATTTTGGCTCGGAATTAGACTTCCAGAGCTAAATGGGTCCCGGCCACAGTCATCACTCAAACAGGACCTGTTTCCTACACAGTCCGGACTGCAGAGAATCTTACCTGGCGGCGACATGTAGATCAGCTGTTGCCAGGTCATGCCAGTCCTCAGGACACATCTGCAGTTGACGGGTCTGATTTCACCTCTTCTGGTGAGACACCGAATCATGAATCACCTGTTCCTGACTGTTCTCCTCCATTACTGCCGTCGGCTGAGATGCCCCTTTGCTCAGCACGAGCTGATACCACCTCCTCACCCATTCGTGCTGCGGACCCTGAGCCCATGGTACTTTCGGGTGCAACAACACCAGAAGTTTGCCGTAATCCACCTAGAGACAGAAGGCCTCCTCATCGGCTGGATCTTTAGCTAGGGCGAACCCATGGTTATGGGGCAAAATAATCCCCAGGGTTTAGCTGGGAATGGAGGCAGTCTACCCTCCTTCTCTAGTCTAGTGTGTGTTTTATTTAGGGGATGTTCTTATTGGGGGGGAGGAACATGTTGTGTATTTGGTTGTCATGGTTTTTGTTCCTATGGCAACTGAGTTAGATTATTAGGGGATAGCTCAGCCAGCTTCGGCCGGCTGAGTGAGCTCTCTGTGTCTGTAAATAAAATGGTAGTTTTGTTAGCTATCTGCTCTCTGGCCTCAAGTGATTTCTTCCTAAACCAGCTGCCCCCAAGGATATAACAGATCTGGTCAGCAAATATTAACTGAAAATGTTAAAAACTCATAATCACTTGCAAGGTACTTTTGACAATTAAAAATATGTGATGTGAAAACATTTCATGTAAGTATATTGCAAAATGTTGATATTTGCCATTTTTGCCACATGCTAAACAGCCTAATCATTTCTGAAGAAAAAAAACCTTGCCCATGCAAAAATTAAGGTATTGAAATTAACAAACAGTAAATCTGTAGTCATAGTCATGTTGCAGTGTTTCTGGAACTGTGCAAAAAACGATGCTCTCTAGTTTTGGACATTATTGTTTCACAGCAATACAGGCGTAAAGTATGACTTAACAGCTCCACATTAGACCTCAACTAAATGTAAATAAAATAAGCTTTCAAATTATATATGATCTGAGTGTGTGTAGGGTGGGTACCTTATACTCCAAAATATGGCCTTTTTGGAGAATTGCTGCATGCCTATACTGGCTAGCACTAGATCCAAACCAGTGATTTATAGATGAAAGTCTTCATATCCCATTACCAAATCTCTGAGACAACTGGTTCCACTTTATTTTATTATGAACTGAAAAGAAGTATTTATCTTCACAAACTCCCACTCCAGGTTGTTAATAAAAGTCTATTTTAGTTGTAAAATAATAAATATATAAAGATTAGTAGACTAGAAGGAATGTTTGGACAGCACTTCAGACTCATTGAGAAAATCTGACAATCTTCAATTATGCTAGATATGTTCTGTATCAACACTATTAAAAAGTCAGGCTCCATGAGATTTGTTAAAAATCATGAAATTATATTTTTAAAATACATTTTTGCTTTTTCTGTTTGCCTTCTGATACTTTAGGGTACACTTGCTTCATATTTTCAAGCTTTTCCTTCAAACCATGAGAAGTCGGAGCTTACTTTTTTAAAATAAAGTTGAGATTCTCATGCAATGTCATAATTTAAGCATCTGGGGTTTTAAGAAAAATACCAAATAATCCAAGAATTGCAATAAAATCATAAGAGATGGCAGCATTGCTGTTCAGTTTTGATGAGTTATTGGACTTTCCTAGGCCTTGTCTACACTACAAGACTATTTCGAATCTACTTAAGTTGAATTTGTGGATTCGACCTTATGAAGTCGAATTTGTGTATCCACAGTAAATACACTAATTTGAATTTCTGAGTCCACATTAACAGGGCCGGCATCGACTTTCGAAGCGGTGCACTGTGGGAAGCTATCCCACAGTTCCTGCAGTCCCCGCTGCCCATTGGAATGCTGGGTAGAGCTCCCAATGCCTGCTGGGGGAAAAAATGTGTTGAGGGTGGTTTTGGGTAACTGTCGTCATCGAACCGTCAATCACGCCCTCCCTCCATGAAAGCGCCGGTGGGAAATCTGTTCGCGCACTTTTCTGGTCGGTTACAGCGCGGACGCCACAGCACTGTGAGCATGGAGCCCGCTGCGATCATCGCTGCACTTATGGCCATTGTCAACTCCTCGCACCTTATCGTCCACCTCTTCCACAGTCAGCTGCTGAGACATCAGGCAAGGAGGCTCCGGCAGCGCGGTGAGGAGAGTGGCGCAGACCTCTCAGAAAGCAGGGTACGCCGCGCAGTGGAGATCATGGTGGCAATGGGTTAAGTTCATGGTGTGGAACGGCGATTCTGGGCCCGGGAAACAAGCACGGACTGGTGGGACCGCATAGTGCTGCAGGTCTGGGATGAAACAGAGTGGCTGCGAAACTTCAGGATGCGTAAGGGCACTTTCCTTGAACTCTGTGACTTGCTGGCCCCTGCCCTGAAGTGCCAGGACACACGGATGCGAGCAGCCCTGAGTGTGCAGAAGCGAGTGGCCATAGCCCTCTGGAAACTTGCAACGCCAGACAGCTACCGGTCAGTAGCGAACCACTTTGGCGTGGGCAAATCTACCGTGGGGTTTGCTGTGATTCAAGTAGCCCACACAATCGTTGAGCAACTGCTCTCAAAGGTAGTGACTCTAGGAAACGTCCAGGTCGTCATCGATGGCTCCACCGCGATGGGATTCCCAAACTGCGGTGGGGCTATAGATGGGACTCACATCCCTATCCTGGCACCAGCCCACCAGGCCAGCCAGGGCTATATTAACCGAAAGGGCTACTTTTCAATGGTGCTGCAAGCACTGGTGGACCATAGGGGACGTTTTACCAACATCTTCGTCGGGTGGGCGGGCAAGGTTCATGACACGCGCGTGTTCAGGAACTCTGGTCTGTTTAGACGCCTCCAGGCAGGAACTTTCTTCCCGGACCACAAAATAACGGTTGGGGATGTGCAGATGCCTACAGTGATCCTCGGGGACCCAGCCTACCCGCTAATGCCCTGGCTCATGAAGCCCTATACAGGCGCCTTGGACAGTGAGAAAGAACTCTTCAACTACCGGCTGAGCAAGTGCAGAATGGTGGTGGAGTGTGCTTTCGGACGTCTTAAGGGGAGGTGGCGGAGCTTACTGACTCGCTCGGACATCAGCGAAAAGAATATCCCCGTAGTTATTGCTGCTTGCTGTGTGCTCCACAATGTCTGTGAGAGCAAGGGTGAGACCTTTTTGGCCGGATGGGAGGTTGAGGCAAATCGCCTGGCTGCTGTTTACGCTCAGCCAGACACCTGTGCCGAAAGAATATCCCAGTGGGAAGCGCTGTGTATCCGGGAGGCTTTGAAAGCAAGTTTCCTCGGAGAGCAGGGTAACCTATGACTCTCCACTTGATTTTAAGAGAAGCTGATCCTGGGCCTGTGTCTCTATGTGTTGAGTGAGATCTGCGGTTACATACCCCGTTCTCCAAGTTTCCCCCACTTCCAAAACACGTTTTAAAACAAATTAAACGGAACAGTTATTGTTAATAAATCTTTCTTTTACTTTGCATTTCTGTTCAGGGTTTGAAACATGGACGCATACTGTGCTGGGTACGGTGTGCACTGATGTACAGACCGCTTGTACAATACAGGACGGACAGCCTCCTGCTCCTACATAGGTCTCTGGGGTGGGGGACGGTTTCAAGTGGTTGTGCATGTAGGGGTGGGTTTGCAGGAAGGGGCGAGTGGTGCCGTCTTTGGATAGGGATTTGGATGCAAGCTCTGGGCTGTGGGTTTGGGCGTAGGAAGGGGTGAGGGGTGTGGGGGAAGGGTGAGTATCTGTCCGTGGATGAGGGCTCTTGTTGGGGCTCAGGGCAGCGGAGAGGATCGCGCCTACGGTGGAAGTGCATGGTAAGGGCAGCATGCCTTAACATTAGGGGGTGGCAGGCGCTAGGACCGTGGACAAGCGTACACATCACAGAATGACCCGGGGCAGCATACACCACACAGAGTGACCCTGGTGACTACTGACTGCAGTCTGTGTGTGCCCTGCAGTTGATCCTGCCCCCGATAGTCTGTACCCTGCTAATGTAGGCTATCCTGCAATTATAAATCCCCTGCCCCACACACAGTCTTCTGACACGAAAGACGTGACGGAAAGAGTGAACAACAGCAAACAGCTTTTATTAATCTACTACATAGCGGGGTGATGAAACTTGGATTTGGGACTGGGTGATCCTGTAAGGGAAGCGCTTCTACACAGTTATAGCGTCAGAGGTGTGTGGTACATTAGCACTCAGCTGTGGTGCAGTGACAGTTCTCACGGCCCCTACCACCCCTCCGTCTTGTAATTTTCGGTGAGGGGGGGACAGGACTTCTTGGCGTTGGAGGGTGGTTGCAGATACAGTGCAGGGGGGCTCTCTCCTCCTGCCTGCGGTCCTGCAGAACATCAACAAGGCGCCGGAGCGTGTCCGTTTGCTCCCTCATTAGCCCAAGCGGCGTTTGAGTCGCCTGCTGGTCTTCCTGCCGCCACCTGTCCTCCCGTTCGCTGTGTGAGCGCTGCTGCTGAGAGAGGGTCTCCCTCCACTGGCTCTGCTGGGCCACCTCGGCTCTGGAGCAGGCCATCAGTTCCGCGAACATCTCGTCCCTAGTCTTTCTCTTTCGCCGCCTAATCTGAGCCAGCCTCTGCGAGGGGGATGCCGAGGCAGTCCGGGAAAGAGCAGAAGCTGTGTGATGGGAAACAGTAAGTGATTTCCTTGAACAGATACATGTTTGCGAACAGTGAACACAGTGTAGTCAGTTTCTCTGAACAAGACCATACAGGGCACCAAGTTCCACGAGATCTCAGGACAAGTTCGAGATTTCGGAATACGCTCTCATTGGCGGCGCCATTGCACAGGAGAGCGGACAAGCGGGGAGAGACAGCTGAATCTGTCTTGCAGACAGTCCTGGTAAGCCTTAAAGTAGATAATGCTTATCAGTTAGTGGATAGCTGTGCTCTCCTGCTAAAGGCAATCTGGAAAGCAGAAAGGCTGAGCCTTTTCCAGCCCCTCCCGCCAGTGCACGGGAAAGATCAATGTATGCTTGTTCTCTGTGGCCTCCAGCACGTGGCTGTTAAGCGAGGGTCGTTGTTATGCAACCTAATTTTAAACCATTAACAATAGTAACAAAACACTAATTGCCCTACTTAGATGCAGCCTGTCCAGAACGACATCACCCTGAGGCGGGTCACTCGGAGTCAGAGAGAGCGGATGCTAAGGGAAGCCCTGCACAGACCAGGACCATATGCAGCAATGCTGGTGGAGGCGATGATTCCTCTCTACATTAGGATGTCCTGGCGCGGAAGAGTGTGCTTCCACGGAGCACCCAATAAGGCACCTCTCCCCAGGAACCTCCTGCGGAGGCTTTTCAAGCAGCTCTCTGAGAGCTTTGTTGAACTGTCCCAAGAGGATTATTGTTCAATCCCTATATGTGTGGACCTACTATTTATATAGTTTGACATTTAAAATTTTTTATATAGTATTTCTATTTTTTCTATACCTGTTTTTTAAAAAATAAATGTTTCCATGTTTATAGCACTTACCGCCTGATCCTTCCCCTGATTCTGAGTCCGGGTTAACGGGCGGGAACGGTTGGTAGGGGATCTCTGTGAGGGTGATGAAGAGATCCTGGCTGTCAGGGCAAGCGGTATTGTGTTCGCTGTCGCCTGCGCCGTCCTCCACAAACCCTTCCTCATCTTCCCCATCGGTGAACATCGCCGAGGAACTGTCCAGGTACACTATGCCATCCTCAGAGTCCACGGTCACTGGTGGGGAAGTGGTGGCAGACCCACCGAGAATGGCATGCAGTGCCTCGTAGAAGCGGCATGTCTGGGGCTGTGCTCCGGAGCGTCCGTTTGCCGCTCTGACTTTTTGGTAACCTTGTCTCAGGTCCTTGACTTTCACGCGGCACTGCATCGCATCCCGGCTGTATCCTTTGTCTATCATGGCTTTGGAGACCTTCTCGAAGGTCTTTGCATTCCGCTTGTTGGAGCGCAGCTCTGAGAGCACAGACTCCTCGCCCCACACAGCGATCAGATCCATGACTTCCTGGTCAGTCCATGCTGGGGACCTCTTTCTATTCTTGGATTGCCCGGACTCCTCTGCTGGAGAGCTCTACATCGTTGCAGGTGCTGCGGAGCTCGCCCCGATGTCCAACCAGGACGTCAGATTCAAAGTGCCCAGACAGGAAAAGGAATTCAAATTTTCCCGGGTCGTTTCCTGTGTGGCTGGTCAGAGCATCCAAGCTCGGACTGCTGTCCAGAGCTTCAACAGAGTGGTGCAGTGTGGGATAGCTCCTGGAGCTACTAAGTTCGATTAGCATCCACACCTAGCCTAATTCAAGCTAGCCATGTCGAATTTAGCGCTACTCCACCTGTTGGGGTGGAGTACCAAATTCGAACTAAAGAGCCCTCTAGTTCGAATTAAATGGCTTCCTGGTGTGGACGGTTGAGCGGTTAGTTCGAATTAACGCTGCTAAATTCGACTTAAAGTCCTAGTGTAGACCAGGCCCTAGTGTCTTCAACAGCTTATTTGTAACTTCTGAAGAATGTTATGGAAGATTTTTATTTTTGAGCAAAGACAAGGTGACAGAGATAATCTTTAGAGAAATCTATACAACAACTTATTTTCCAATGAAGGTATTTTAGAAAATTATCAGAAATTTAAATTGGAGGATGCACAAGAGCAGAAATAACATGAATTGGGAAACACCATTATCTCGTTTAAAAATATGTTCTGCTTTAATGGAGCTTAGTGATCCAGTTAATTAATTTAAATCATTATATGTGGGATTGTTAACACCATCTATTATTATGGCTGCCTGACATTTCCCATTATAAGACCCTGTTTTCAGTTGCTTGTAACTTTGTGAAGCCTTACAGTTTGGGTTGAAAATTTCCATGCCAGGTTTCTGGTTCAGGCTGAATTTCTCTGAAAATTTTCAGCCAAAATAGTTCAGCCATTTCCAAGAAAAGGGGAAAATATATTGTTTTGCGTAAGTTAAAAAAATTCTTTAGATCTTTTCTTCAAAATACACGTTCACCCGCAATGCTCTGGAGGAGAGTCTTGAAATTTGGCAGGGGAGTGAGTGGCCTTTGTGTCAGAGCTGTAGCTTTTGCCGTCCCTGAGAAAAACGCTACCAATTTGGCCAAGTCATAAGCCTTTGAAAAAATGCAGTTTGTACATGCTCAGTAGAGACATTTTTTATTTTAGTAACTAACATCTCCAAAGATTCTGTCCTCATTGAGCATGCTTGGGCCTCTCTCAGCTCCTAGTGCTGACCAGACTGTGAAAATGTCATCTCCACAGAACAACCGAACATGTTGCATCCCCTCACAGCTCCTGTGTATGGACCAGACTGTGCATGCACTATCCCTATAGAGAGACTGAGCACCCTTCCTCCAGCCCAAGTCTATGGGGCAAAGCTGGACTTTCTTTGTAGTGGCTGCTCCTAGCTGGCACTGGAAATGAGAGCAGTAGCCTGTTTCTTCTGTGCTCTCAATGCTGCTGCTGCTGCCCAGGCTGCTTGGAGTAGGAAGCCATCTGATTTGAATGCAGAAGAGACAAGAGCCAGACAGGGAAGGAGGGAAAGGAGTAGATTGGAACAGGAGTCTGGTGAAACTGGGACTGGAGTTGCATGGGGAGGATGGTTCTGGAAGCAGTGGATGGAGAGCAGCTGGACTGGTTGGACAAGAAACTTGGGACTGGAAACTGGCGGTGGGGAGAGGCTGGGATTGTTTGGGAAAAGAGACTGTGGGAGAGGTTGTAAGGGGGAGGCTGGGGCCCAGTTGATTGGTAGTGGGGAAACACAGATTATATAAGAACTGGGTGGGAGTGGGGAGGAGGGAACTGGAACTGGCCAGGCAAGGAGACTGGGGAAAGGAGCCCAGGAAGAGATGCAGGGGGAGACTGAGATTGGATGACATTGACAAGAAAAGGGGAAAGGACACCGAGATTGGTAGGCAGTGCAGGGGGAGAGGAGAGACAGATGAGATGAAAAACTGGGAGATGGGACCTGGGACTGGCTGGGCAAGGAAACTAGGACTGGGTGTGGGAAGGGGGAGAGGTTGATAGTCAAGGGGAATTGCGACTTGGACAGTAAACTGGGAAGGTGAGACTAGGACTGGCCATGCAAGGAGACTGAGCCTGGGATAAGAAGCATGGGGCGTGGAGAGTGGGACTGGGTCAACAATGAGAATGGCATAGGACGAGGAGCCAAGAATGGAAAAGAAACAGGACTGGGACAGGGACAGATTGGAGGGGACAAAACAGAAGGGGTCAGGTTTGGGGGGAATGGGAGGAAGAGTCTGTGCCCACTAGAGCACACTCCCTCCAGAGCCTGGAAAGGAATCCAAGATTCCGGACTCTCACTAACAGCAGATATCTGTGAAACCCACTGTATCCCCCCTCTAGTGCTGGACCACTACTGCAGTCAGTAGGGATGATATGGGTATAACCATTGCTGCCCCCAGCTCACACAGTCCCCATTCTCACCCTCACAAGGACCTGGGCATCCTACGGAGATGCCTCCATGAGGTTGGAGTGGGAATGGAGCTTAGAAGTGATTGTGTCCCTCTTCCATGTGGAAGTGGGATGATCTGCTTATGCTGGGTAGTGGGTATCTTCCCCGCAGATAAGCAAACCCCTTATTCAGCAAAGCAAGCACATGCATAACTTTACTGGAACTTAAGCATGTGCCTAAAGTTAAGCATGTGTTTAACTGCTTTACTGACTAGAGATGGACTGCTGATTGGGGCAACCCATGCATTTAAATCCACTTAAATGGATTTAAAGTAGCCCAGGGCCATGTTCGTTTTTTGTCTTAACTTACAAATTATCCCAGTAAATACTTCCAAATTCAGAGTTTTGAAATTATTGCATTGCATTTCAAGTGAAAACCCCTGTTTGAGAAAAAAGGGCGAAAGTATGTATCATCCACAAATCATTTAGTAAGTCTAATAATTAATGGGCTAGTTATTCCTTATTTCTTCTGGCATTCATTGAAATATTGTTAATCATCATATGGGATAGAAATACCTGTTAATAGGGTGGGTCAAAACATTTCCATTTAATTCATTTTTTTTATAGAAAATTGGGGTTTCCACGGAACAATTTTTTTCATGAAATGCCTGGTTTCCATGGAAAATTTGACTTTTCATTGAAAAAACGAACACCTGAAACCCAAAAAAGTTTGGCTCAAACCAGAAATATTTCAAGTTTGGAAACATGCTTCACGGGAGTTGTATTTTCACTGTCTCATGAACCATTCTTCTTCTCTATGGCTTGAATTCCTCAGCCAGACTACATCTCCCATGATGCAGCACAGCCAGGGACTCCCATGATGCCCCACAGCAGCTTAGCAGGGGAGACTGTGGTGCATCATATGACATATACAGTAGTCTGTCCAGTAAACTTCAGTGCTTAGAGGAGAATGGAGGCATGATGCACCATGGCAGCATTTCATAACTGAAAATTTCAGTTCAGCCCTAAGATTTTGGCTGAAAATTTTTGGGTTTTGATTTTTTGCTGAAAAGCTGAAATTTTGCACAGGGAAAACAAAACAAAAACCAAACAAAAAAACATAGTCCATCCAGCTGTACGGATGTTAAGTACGTCCTTTTTTCCAGAACTCCAAGGAAGGTGGAGAGCTGATAAGTTTCAGCTGGCTGTGAAGAAATAAGAGGCTTAGCTAATAAATCACCAGAATAATTTTTTTAAACCCAAACATTAAATAAAAAGTTTTTCTGTTAAGAAAAGCAAAATAAAAAAAAAATGCTTTCAAGCTTTTGCATCTGGCTCTCAATTAAGTGACCCAAGGCCTACTAACTTCAGACCTCCTGCAATTTGTCCACACGTCTCTCTGATTCACAATTTGTTTTTCTTCCCTTATTATATTCAGCATTTGCTGGACTTTAATGAGCTGCAGGTGCTTTATGATGGTCTTGGGAAAATATTGTGTTAATAATTCTGGCCAAAAGTTTCAGCTCTCATGAAAGTTAATTGGTCCCACTGGGCACTCAGCACCTTTGAAAAAAAATCAGTCCAGTTTTAAGGTACCTAAATATAGATTTAGGAGCTTTACTTTAGACACCCCAATTTGAAAATGTTAGCCTCAGTTTATATCATCGTATTTTTCATTTTTTTCTCTTCCCACAATGTTAACACCTGAGGGCGTCTGCATGAAAACAAAGGGCCTGATTTTGTGCCATTGCAGTAAATAGAAATTTTATCATTGCCTTCAACATAAGTGGGATTGGGACCAAAATCTTTGTTGTTGTTGTAAGTACATGGATCAGACGAGGGCTTTATTTGAGACAACCATGAAAATTTCAAATTTTGTTTTCTGAATGGCCACTGCAATTACTAGATTATGACTCGAGAGATATGGGTTCAATTCCTAGCTCCACTACAGATTTTTCCTGTGGGACCTTGAGTAAGTCACTTAATCTCTCTGTGTCTCAGTTCCCACTCTGTAAAACAGGGACAATAGCACCTCCTTTCTCCCACTTTTTGCCAGTTTTATCTATTTAGATTTTTAAATAATCTGGGAAGGGACTCTCTCTCTCACACTGTTTATTTGTACAGTGGCTATCACAATGGGGCCCTGACATTGGTTGGGGCTTCTAGAGGCTACCATATTAATAAAGCATCTGTTGTTCAGGAGAGGGTCATGTCTTATCTTCTAGATCTCTAAAGTGCCTTGTTTGCTTTGAGGCACTATATTAATAACAAATCATAATAACCTGAATCTTCCTCAAGCAGAAAAAAAAAGTAATGATAGAAGCTATAAATCAGAAATTTGGACGAGCGTGGAATTCACTACTGCTACCGCACAGATCAATATGAGACAATAATCAAAAACAGCTACTCCAAAATGAAGAGTTCTTATCTGTCTTGACAACCATACGTATCACCTCCCAGAGAAAAGCCAGCAAAAATCAAACAGAAAAACACGGCATAATCAATTAAATAAAATAATAAAATGTATTAATGTCAAAACCATTGGCAGCACTCCTAAAAAAGGCTCTCCAAGTCCTTGTGACAGGTATACTCTTTCTAGTTTCAGGCCATTTCAAATGTTTCATTTTTGCCACTTGAAATGGTAATCAACATTGTGAAGCAGTTTGAAGACAATTTTATCCAGTTTTTATTTTCTCTTCTTTTCCCATTGTAGAGACTCTGTGGGGATATTTTTTTCTCATTTCTGACCATTCTGGTAGAGACTTTCAATACCTATGAAATATGGGCTTCTTTAAACTGTTGTTAATGTAGTCAGCCCAATGTGTTTCTGTAAAGAGAGGCCTAGTTTAACTCCAGCATTCAACAAATTTCAGTGGGAGTTGGGTGCTTAACTCCCTTAAATGCCTTTGAAAAGCCCTGGTTGAATAACTTAAAAAATATACCCTAAAAAACATGTCAGGAATTTGTGTTTTTAAGCACTGAGATACTGTAGTAGTGAATGCTACCGCAAAACCTTAGTTAGGTACATAGTTTTTAAAATTTAAGTGCTGGAAAAGTGAAAACTTGTCTTTCTTTTAAATGGGTTTGCAGTCATTAGAAAAATCTGTTGAAGCTGATTTATGATGTGCCGTTTAATAACAGAGCCCATCATACTGAAGAGCTGAAAGTACTTAATTATACGTAATATAGCACTTTTCATCTTCAAAGTTCTTTACAAATATTAGCTACTTAATCTTCAGCACCCTTAAGAGATTGATAAATATTTTAATCCTAATTCTAAAGGTGGGGAAATTGAGGTAAGAGTGGTTAATGCCTCCCCCCAGCTCACTCTTGAATTTATTTCCAGCTGAGTTCCATCTTTCTGGAAGTGGAGTGGGTTGTACAACCAGCTTTGTCCAGTAAGGGACACCACATGCAGGAAATGTCTAAAAAGGGGACACTATGTAGCAGTCTGTTGGTCTAAATGTATGGTAGCAGATGTCTTTCAAGAAGAAAACCCAAAGGATACTGGGATTGTATGTCTTAGAGCCATAGAAGATGACTAAAAAGAACCACCATGGATCACCAGGATCATTTTGCAAAAGTATAAAATAGACTTCAAAATAGACACAGTAACAGTGATTTCAGAGCCAAAAGAGGTATGAAAGGCCCAGGATAGTCTCCATTAAATATGAAAGGAAAACTTGGAGAGAAGACAACATCCCAGGAATTTTTTGTTGTAGATGGCCTATGCATTGCC
Organism: Mauremys reevesii; assembly: GCF_016161935.1. Lineage (NCBI taxonomy): Eukaryota > Metazoa > Chordata > Testudines > Geoemydidae > Mauremys > Mauremys reevesii. The sequence goes on along the minus strand of NC_052624.1, from coordinate 167,378,382 downwards.
CTACCTAGCTGTCCAGCAATCACTGCCGTAGTCCTGCTTATAAGGCAGGAACCAGTTGCCATGGACCTAGACTCTGAGATCAGGAAGAGGTTCCCAAATTATTTCTATTTCCTTGTACTCTTTGCATTGTGTATTGACATCTAAGATGTTGACCAGATTCCACCACTCATTTCCCTCTTATTGCTCCAGTGACCTTCTGTAACATTCCATTTCCCCCAACATCTAATTCTCTTTTAAAGTCTCCTTTTTTTGTACTTACGTGTGTGCTTTTGTCATCTGCCCCCTTAGAACCTAGTTTAAAACTGTACTCACAAGTTGGCAAGTCAATGCATGAAGATGGTCTTCACCTTCTTGGTCATTTGGACCCCATCTCTTCCCAACAGACCTTTTCGGAACAGCATCCCATGATCAAGGAAGTCAATGCCCGCTCATCAACACCATCTTTGCAGCCGTGCATTCATCTCCAGGATGCATGTCCCTGCCTGGGCCCTTACCTTCACCTAGGAGGATGGACAAAAATACTAACCGTGCCTCTTCCTAGAACCCTGTAGTCACTGCTGATCTGGTCAGGGTCAGACCTGTGCCCATGTGAATGATCAGCATGGCATAGTAATCAGAGGGCTGGATGAGCCTTTCTATAATATCTTGGATGCAGGCTCCATGCAGGCAGCACGCTTCCTGGAACAGCACACCTCCTTCACCTCTCTGCATTAATTTTTCCCACCTGTGAAATGGATCTAATAATACTTATGCAACCTCCCAAATACATTGTGTATGTTAACTATTGCATGTCTTTACAGTGGTTTAAACAAGAAAAGTGTGCAAGGTATTGACATTAATGTCAGACTTAGGAAACGTATTGGTTGTAAGACCCAATGGGTGAGGCCTGGTATTTTGTTACACACCTCCCTATAATAGTGTTTCCTCGCTAAGGCTACCTTATAGCTATAACTGGAGAACCTTGCTGGCAGTAGAATCAGCAAGTGTACAAGTAATTGCAGAGTGTGAACCCAGCTGCTGGAGTTCTGCCAATGAGATAGTATTGGACTGTGTTCCCGGGTGCATACCTGGATTGACTTACCACCAAGAAGTATCCACCTTTTTAAACTCTACTGGGAGCACTTATTGCTTTTGATGCTGTTTCTGCACAAAACTGCCTTCAAACTTTTGGAAATGATACTGCAATGTCTTCTGTGCCACTTGCTTGGTGCTAGGTCTTTCCTGTAAGTAACACCTTCCATGGGCAATATTATTTGAAATGATTTCACTGTGGAATATGCCAGAATAAGCATATGCTGTTCTTGGCTATGGCTGTTCGGGGGCAGCAGAGAGTTGAACATTCTTGCATGATTTATGTATCCCCAGGTACAGTTTCTATGGCATTAGCATAAGGCCTCGAATCTCATCTACCCTAGGGCCACATGACAGCACTCTGGTGGTATAAAATGGGTCATAAAGTGAGAGCAAATTATTAGAACTTGTCGGAACATTTTTGACAAAATGTATTTTGGTTGAAATATGCTATTTCATCATAGCTGAAAGATTTTGTGGATACCTATCTATTTTTATAACGTTTTTGATAGGAAGGCTCTGAAGTCCAGAACTCTTTGGTCACTTCTGAGCAGTGATAGAGAGATGAATTGAAAACCTGACTTATTCAATTTGGAAATGAACATTTCAACACAATTCAGTTTAGTGAAAATGTTGGACATGTTTTGGTGTTTTGTTTTTTTTCCCCAATGTGGAATGAAAACAAACTTGGAAACCTCAAAGGTTGTCATGAAATGCAACTGTTGTCGTATGGACAGAGCAACAAATTATACCACCACCTATTTAAGGCCCCTTGACATGACTAGAGTGATGTAAATGAGAATCAAACCCTAAATGTACAGCACCCGGCACAATGGGGCCCAATCCTTACTGAGGCCTTTACATGCTACCATAATATAAATATTTGCTACTCTTTTACAGCTATACCTAGTGCTTTGTATACCAAGTAGTGTGTAAGGGAGTCTAGCTGAAGTGCTAGTATACAGCACGCTGAGAATCAAAGCAAAATAAAGAGAACTGAAACGAATAGTGCCTGCCTCATTCTTTGCATGATGATTTGACGTATCAGCAGTTGCAGCACTCTGTAACCCAAAGGAGAACAGCAGATACTAGGTGCTGTATTTTTTTCCATCTCATAACTTTTGCATGTAAGAATTTATTGCTTGTGTATTTAGTCTCCTGTTTAGGAGGACAAAAGATCCCAAAGGCATCTTCCCATAAGTGCAGCATTGACCAACCCTCTGAAGAGGGGAGACCAAAAGGGAACCAGGCTCAGCCAATTATGGGAGAAAAATATTGAACACGGGGCAAAATAATGAGGGATTGAATAAGGGTTTTAGTCATGTGGCTGGAGAGGAAAGGTTGGCTCTTAGAGATGTTGTGTAGGAAGACGCAGGAAGATTTAGACACAGACTGAAAGTGCAGCACCAAAGAGAGTGCTGAGTAATTGTTGATGCCCTATAACAGGCCCGAGGGAAGAGGTGTCCCCACACTGCCCTGCACAAGTGACTCAACATCTAAGAGGTTTCTACTGAGCCTGCAGATTACGTCCAATTGTGTTAGTTTTTGAGATTTGGACAGCTGTTCACTGGGAAGCACTCTGAGACCAACACAGCTCATTTTACACATCCAAGAGACAACAGAGGGTCACTTTTAGTCACTACTAACCACTGAGTTAGATTTGAACTGTGTTCTAGAGATGAAAAGCTCTCGCTCTCTCTCCAGATGAGCTGAGCCATGCAGTCTCTCTTTTATATGGATTTTTCATTTGCTTAGAATTGAAGCATATGCTCTTGTCTGAATGCCAGTCCATCTCTAATGCTAAAATGTTAGTTAGTTTTAACTAACGTTTAGCCTTATTTTCAGTGATATGGATGTGACAACCTAAGCATATGCAATGCTTTTATGCAAAAGGATGCCAATGGATTATCTGAATGCTTTTTTATGTGAGAGCCACAGGGACAGAATAGATGTTCAGGAGTCATGTAAAGTTGGTCTGTTTTATGTCTACATGCACAGAAAACTTGAAAGGCAGTATGAAAGCATTAACTATGGTAGACATATGTACAATATTCTACAATCTTAGTTAACAGTACCTTGCTCAATTTCAAAACTACTACAATCTTGTTTGGAACCTGTTACAAAACAAGGGGACACCCTGTAACTCTGTGACAATGTTTAAAGTGCATAAACAGCCATAGACATTTCCTTACTAAGTGGGTACACAGTTTCAGGGAGTGTTCAACTGACTAACTTAGGTAGTCACTCAAGACAAAGTCTGTGTGTTACTCATCATCAGATCTTTGCTTAGCCATTAGCTTTAAGCTCCAGTTACTGTTCACAGCAGGAACTGACACAGAAAAACAGGTGAACGACGGACACGACTATAGTATTTTCCAAGTGTGCTAGCAGGCAATCTGAATTGCTGGAAAATAGAAAGAGGCAGTTAAAGGTATCTGAGATAGGTACTTGATGTCAGAAGGAGAACTCCTAGGTATCTGACCCAGGACATCAGTCTTCTCCCTTCCAGGTGTCTTCAGCTTTCAGGAAGCAGTGTGCTGAATGAAAAAAGGGCCTTTTATCCCATTTCTGCTGGGTGGTCCAATTTGTTTCCTCTTTTTGGAGATGCTGATGTGGACAGTCAGAAAGTGATCCATATGTCTTCCAAAGATTTAAAATGTCCAATCAAAATGAGAGGTTTCAGAGTGCCACACACTCTCAAAGAAACTGCGAAACCACCTGATCAATCAAAATGAGAGTTGTTCTTGCTCACCATCAATTCAGGGAACGAGGCATCACCTTTGAGTTCTTGCAACTGGGACTAGAATTTTCTAGTTTCTTTGTGCAACACATCTTGTCACACCAGCTTGTGTAAGACATGTTAAGCTACAGCCATCTTGAGGCATACATTGAATACTGATTGATTTGCTCTGGTCAGTGACTGACTTCTGCAAGTCACTTTCTGTAGCCCCCTCTCTAGTGCATTCTTTGGTCAATTTTTCAGTTATGTGTGCTCAAGTTGCAGTTTCTCCATCAACGCTCTGCTAGTTACTGAAATGTCCAGTTTAAACAATTTACACAAAATCTTTCCATATTCTTTGATGCTCTTTAAACTTGTTTTAACAGTCCATTATAAAATGCAAAGTCTCTTCAAAGACTGTTGTTTTCCAGCAGGCTGGAACAGCTGTATACATCTTCCATACTTGTTCTCCTTGTTTTAACAACAATGGTGGGATCTTGGTACATATGGCTGAACTGAGTCTGTTCATTGTTAATCAAACAGTTATATTTTTGATTATTCTACTCTGTGATCATGTGTCCTTATAAACACCCTATTTAGTTTCAGTTCCTTTTTATTTACTGCCTCTTTCAGCACAGGTGTATTTCATTAACTTGATAACATAAGAATGTTTGAGTGAAAGTATTAGCCTTAGTTCTTCACTTTATTACTTAAACTACAAAAAGTCTATATAAACACAACCACTTCTTCCCTAGCAGGATTGCCGATGAGGTCGTAAACCCTGCCATTAAAGTTTACAGCATTTTGCCCAAAGCTGTATCACTTATAGTTGACTTCCCTTTTGTACAGATAAACTTCGTTTAATCACAATATTAGATTCTATCAAGTTCCCTATTTTTCATTACTTTATCTGGCACATCATATAATATGCATTTGATATAAAAAAATGAATTCATTCATTCACAGACAGGAAAAAAACAGGAAATCTCTCTAGCTGCCTCAGCAATACACTCTTGCAAAAGACTGCAGCAGCTCAGACATCTGAAGAAATCTTCCCATTAGACTGTGGGATCTTTTTTCTCTCATTCCTCTGGCCTACATTTTCTAAACAACCTTGATGCCTGGGCAATTCTTAAGTAGTAATAACTCATAACTGTGGGTCCTTAGTTATGACAGACAGAAATAATTAATTTTAAAGAGCTCTAAAAAGATAAGGGAATAGAATACAGTAGAGACAGTATAGCTGATGAGTTCTAATAGGCATATATATGTTGTTATAAAACGTGTTAAAAATCTATGCATCCCACTAGGTCTTTCTCACATAGTGTATTTGTTAATCTAATACAAGCCCTGAATCATTCAATTACTCTTAGCTCTTTTAGCTTTGTCAACCATATTTTCAGAATTTGGAATTTGTTTTTGCAACTATAGTAATGAAGTACATTTACTGGATGACCAACATATTGCATAAACTTCCTGAAGACATAAAGGTCCTGTTTTTAATACTGCTTGCTAAAAGAGCAACTCATTAGTTATACTACGAGGGCCTGATTCGCCACTGTCTTGCTGCACTGTTATGCTAGTGCAATTCCACAGCTCTGGGTGAAGTTACACTGGCATAAAAACTGGAGTAAGGGCTTGTCTACATGTGAAAGTCAATCTAGAACAAAGTAAGGTGTGAATTTAAAGTGGATTAACTATTCCTCATTAACTCCATCTATTAACTCCATGTATGGATTCTCTTGTTCTGAATTAGCTTAATCCAATTCCAAGGTCATAGTGAATCAGGCTCTAAAGATCCAATTCTTCAAACACTTTCCACTGGATGCATTGCTTGACTAATATGATTAGTTTCATTGAACCAACTGGAACATTGATGCCAATGGGCCTACTCACTCATATTAGTATGCATCATGGCTCCAAGTTAGCAGAAGTCTTAAACATGTCCTTAACTTTAAGCATGTGCCCAGTAATAAGTGTTGCAGGACTAGACTGTACAAGCCTGATTCACCATTGCCATACACCTTGTAAAGTTATTTTCAAGGTGAAGTGAGTGCACGGTGGATTCTGATTTGGGACTCCTCACAAAGTAAAGTACTACTCAGTCTAAGGAAAAGTGGCAGAAGCTGCCCCTGTGGTATTTACCAGGAGATGTGCAGATATTTAATTTTATTAAACATGTTTTGTAGGGGGAAAATGATGATTCCTTTAGCCTAAGTAGGTTTTGTGTGTGGGTATGAACACACACACACACACAGTCTGTTTCTAGTCACTGTTTTTCAATGAAATATCTGTTTTCACTTTCTCTCTTTTCTGTAATGAAACTAGCCCATACAGCAAACAGAACAAAGCCAGTAAGATGTTCTTTGGGAAAGCGATTTTACTTTTTAATGGTCAAATAGCCAAGCGATATCAAGTTACAAGTAAAAGGGGCCTTGATCCTGCTTCAGTAAATCAGAAATTATTTTTGGTCAGTTGAGTAGCTGTGATCTATTCTCTACTAACATTAAGTGGACATCCTGGTGAGGGACTGAAAAAGGGGAAAGGGCTCAGGTGAAAATCAGAGGCATATCTCTTACTTGCCAGTAGAATCCTCCCACCTCCAACCAACCAATATTCAAACAAAATAAATCAGGACACAAGCCAAGCTCCTTACAAGCAAATAATGAGATTCACATGTTGTTTTTAGCTGTGCTTTTGCACTGGGCCTCTTGGGCGTGAGACTAAAGCAAATGGTTAGATGCAAAGTATAGCTCTCTCTAGTCTCACACAAATATATCTTTGACTGTGATGTCTTATGTCTAGGTGTAAAACCCTAGTTTGATCCATTTTTTACCTGGCTTCTTTCACTTGCTTTTACTCCTTTCTCCTTAATTTGGCAGTTTGATGCTTTAAGCTAATAATGGTCACCTGTGTAACTCTGTTCTCATTGTACTCTGGCTGACTTATAATAATAATTACATACACAGAATGTACATTAAAGAAAGTTATCTAGGTCACAACGTCAAGCACTTGAAAATTAGAAAATGCTATTGACAGTTGCCCATGCAACCTTAATTGTGCCTTGTGCATCCATCCTGTGCACTGAATGAGACAGGGGCCCTGTGGGGGAAAATAGTATATGATTGTGTAATTAAAGGTTATTGCATAATGTATCTGTAAAATGAGGCAGAAATAACATTGCCTGGGCAACCATAAATATGACTGTGACGTTGCAGCCCATAATGTTTTATGGGAATATGCTTCTGCATGTATATATGACATAAATGGAATATGTTTTAGGCTACATATGCCATGTAACATATCTCTGTAAAGGTTATGATCTACTGAATATATTCATCCTATTTGTATGCATGTATTATTTTTGTATTCAAAATTATGAATATTGGCTATGTACTTGTTTAATTTTAAGTAGCCTCAGTGAAGCAGTTGCTCAGCTTCCTGAGAAAAGACTATTCTCAGTAAGTGCTCAATCAAGAAATACTTAAGCCAACAGTTAACTTGGAGATGCCAATCCACATCTGAGTTTTCCCAGGAATGTGGCCTGTTAGGTAAGGAACTCAATCATGCATCGACATGTGACTTGCCCATGTGACTCCAAAACTCCATCTTGGAGCCGAATTCTGGACAGGAGAGAGGAGAGGGTCTACATCCACAACAGAAAGTCTATTTAAGCCCCTGGGAGACCCCTCCATTTTGTCTTCAGCTGGCTGAAGAGATAGCCTCTCCACCTGAAAGAAACTGGAACAAAGAACAGTACCCATAGAGGTGTGAGTGATTTCTGGACCCAGACTAGAAGGAGGCTAATCTGTAAAAGAAACTTACTGGAACATCTCTGAGAGTGAGATTTCATCTGTAATCACTTTCTTACTGTATTAGGTTTAGACTTGCGTGTTTTGTTTTATTTTGCTTGGTAATTCACTTTGTTCTGTCTGTTATTACTTGGAACCACTTAAATCCTACTTTTTACTTATTAAATAACCCAGAATATGTATTAATACCTGGGGGGGCAGGCAAACAGCTGTGCATATCTCTCTATCAGTGTTATAGAGGGTGAACAATTTATGAGTTTACCCTGCATAAGCTTTATACAGGGGGAAATGGATTTATTTGGGGTTTGGACCCCATTGGAAGCTTGGCATCTGAGTGTTGGGAGACAGGAACACTTCTTAAGCCATTTTCAGTTAAGCCTGCAGCTGTTGGGGGACGTGGTTCAGACCTGGGTCTGGGTTTGTAACAGGCTAGCGTGTCTGGCTCAAACCAGGCAGGGCACTGAAGTCCCAAGCTGCCAGGGAAAACAGGCTCAGAGGTAGTCTCGGCACATCAGCTGGCAGTTCCCAAGGGGTTTTCTGTGATCCAACCTGTCACAATGACATTTCCTAATTTTTCAGTAGAGTTGGTGGGAAATTCTGATATATTGAAATTTTGTTTAGTTCAAATTGGAATGAAAAGTCAAAATTTTGAATCTCCCACAGAATGGAAATTCTGAAAAAAATTAATTAAGAAACATTTACCTGTTTTACATCTATAATGTCAAAATATTTCATTTTGATAATGTCAGAACATTATAATATAAAATATTAAATCAACTATCAAGAGATATAATACTTTATTAAAATAACATTAAGAGAATATAAAAAATAAAACAAAATGGCTCAAAATGTTAAGGCCAAAATGAAATATTTCTACCTTATCAAAATAAACCTCTTTTACATCATCAGAATGAAATGAGAAAGTTGAAAATTTTTTTTTTTTACATTTTTCCAGAGAAAAATTTGTAAAACTCAATACATTGCTGCACACGGTTTCAATTTTAATGAAACTATATTTTCTGATGGAAAACTATCCATTGAAAATTTTTCAACCACCTCTACTTTTGAATGTTTGACTTTGCAGCCTACATAATGTTATTTTAATGCAGTTTGTTTTGCAGGTAATTTCTTAATTTTTTTTTAAGAAAGTAAAAAGATAAAAGCAAATTCTGTTATGTACAAATATAATATTCCCTTCTCATTCATCTTTAGGAGGGTCTGAATCTGGAACACTCACCACAGACTGGTTCCTCCAGAAGTGCAGGACTAACTACATTAGCTAACAGCAAGTAGGGTGACCAGATGAGAGGAAGAAAATATTGGAACACATTGCGGGGGTGGGAGAGAATCCGCCGGTGGAGCAAAAAAACCCCCAGTGCTGCCGGCAGAGCGAAATATCGGGACAAACACCTAAATATCAGGACGGTTCCGATTTTATCAGGACGTCTGGTCACCCTAACAGCAAGAGAAGGTTGTTATCCCACAGTAGGAGAATTTGAGCCACTGGCACCGTGTGCTGGGTTTAGGGAGTACCTCTCTTCCCTGGGATATGGAGGATTCCTGCCCTGTGTGGTGCCCCCAAAGGTAGGGGAACAACTTGCTGGTCCAGTCTGGCTTGGCTAGGCTCTCCTTCCACCCTTGTGACCCTCTGATGCAAGTGTTCTGGCAGTTCCCAGGCATTCCAGTCAGGGCCGGCTCTGGCTTTTTTGCCGCCCCAAGCAAAAAAAAAAAAAGGGGGGGGGGCCACCGGAGCGGCAAAGCAGGGAAAAAAACAAAAACAAAACCACAGCGGGGCCGGAGCGGCAAAGCGGGGCGGACAGAAAACGGCAGGGCTGGAATGGCAAAGGGGGAGGGGGGGAAACTGCAGCACAGCCGGAGCAGCAAAGCAGGGGGAAAAAAACCCAAAACAACAACATAAAACCATGGTGGGGCTGGAGTGGTAAAGGGGGGGGGAAACAGGGTGCTGGAGCGGCAAAGCAGGTGAAGAAAAAAAAAGAAAACACGGTGCAGCCAGAGCTGCAAAGTAGGGTGGGGGGAACAAAAAAACGGCGCAGCTGGAATGGCAAAGCAGGGAAGAAAAAAAAAACCACCTGCAGCACAGCCGGAGCGGTAAAGCAGGGTGGGGGGAAAACAAAAAAACTGCACGGCTGGAGCGGCAAAGCAGGTGAAAAAAAACAACCTGCAGCGCGGCTGGAGCGGCAAAGCGGGGGTGGGGGACGGCACGGCCGGCAAAGCAGGGGAAAACGAAACAAAAAAAACCCCAGGGCGGCCGGAGCCAGGGGACTCCCTGTGCTGCAGAGTGCGCGCCCGGTCTAATGGGGGAGAAGGGGAGGGAGCGAGGGGGGAGAGAGAGAAGGGGGGCAGCCAGGGCTTCATGGGGGCACTCACCCCGCGGCCCTGACCTCTGCGCCGCCTGCCAGGAGGGCTCCGCGCTGCTCCGGTCGGTGGGGAGGGAAGGACACGGGCTGCCCTGCCAAGTTTGCTGCAGGGCGCTCCCCTCCTCTGCCCCCTACCGGGCGGCCAGAGCAGCACAGAAACAAACAAACAAACAAAAAAATGCGTCAGTGCCGCCCTAGGATTGGGCGGAATGCTGCCCCCTAGAATCTGCCGCCCCAAGCACCAGCTTGCTCAGCTGGTGCCTGGAGCCGGCCCTGATTCCAGTACAGTATATGTTGCTGCTTTGATGGCAGGGTGGGCCTGGACTTGCATTAGAATTCTCATCTTCATTTATTATTTTAGATGCTGGCAAAATTTTCCTGAGAAAAGCAAGCCACAGCAGGGAAATGGTGAGTTTTAACAGTTTACAACTCAGTCAAACTTGAACAGAATTTCACAGAGGGGGAAAAATTTACTTTGCTAGCCTGAGGGCTTTCTAATTGCTGGATTGCAAAGGTCTGCTGTAAACGGGTGTTAGAGCTTCTTATAAAAAAATCACACTAATTAAATCTTTTATAATGAAAAGTATAAGGCAACTTAAATGTAAGGACTGCTACCAGTTCCCCCTGTAATAATAATTACTTATAATATATGATTTATCTTTAGCTCTCAAAGTGCTTTACAAAGGTAGGTTAATATTTCCATTTTACAGATGGAGAAATGGAGGCAGAAAAGAGGTATCCAGTATCACAAAGCAAATCAATGGAAGAGCTGTGAATAGGACCCAAGGCTCCTGACTCCCAGAACAGTGGCCTATCCATTGGATCACACTGAGAGCTAGCAGAGCCAAGTCCATATATTGCTAGTAAAGAGTAATTGTTTGCTAATGTGTTTTCATAACATCACTGTTTGAGTTGTGACTGCCAGTGATATCTTTTCCGGTGTTTTAGTCTTTGTGATTGGAGGATGGAGCTGTGGGGTGAGCTCCTTTTCCTCCCCCCTCAAAAAAGGTCTACAACTGTCTCTTCATGATGGGAAGATTTCACTTTGGGAGGGCACAGGCTTAGATTCAGACTACCTGGTATTTTAAACATTGTTTTTTGTTTCATTACTTATTTAAGGATGATATAAGGCTTCTGAATTTTCTAACAACTAACTCACCGTTTGTTTGATCTAAGCCATCATCTCGCTTTTGTTGAGGAGAGGGGGGTATTTCGTAAAAGAAAAATCAATAATTTGTTTTATTACTTAAAAAAAAAATAGAGAGAACCTCACCAGTATAGAACCTCACCAGCATAGACAAGTAGTAGGGACAACAGTCTCTCAAACATGTAATATTTATCAGGCTAAAGGTCAGACTCACCCCCACACTCAGCAAACAAAAAATTGTGTAACACAAATAGACATCATGTTCCAAATGACACAGAGGCAAACAAACCAGCATAAAACGTTAGCAGAAAAGGCTTGGGCTATCTCCGTGAATCATATGTTGGAATTATTTCTAGGGGTCCCTAGAATGAAAAGCCTTACTCATGTTGCTTGTCTTATTATCAGAGAAAAGAGTCTGACAACGCTAGAAACAGGCCCATTTTTATCATGTGTCACAATTCCCCTGTGTCACCTTTCTATGGTAGTGATTGTGTCCATTTACATGCACATGGGAGTCAGCTTGACCACATACTTGTGAAAGCAGACATCTGCCTGTAGAGTGCAAAAAACAGTTTAATTAGATCAGCCAGTAGAGGGAACTGCTAATCAGTAGTAGTTGCTTGAGCAAGTCTGATCTATACTCTGTCCAGTACAGTATATATCCAGTAAGTTATGTTTTGATACAGGAATGTAAGGTACTATGTGTCAGACCTTAAATCAATAAACCTGCCTTCCATGAATTCCCTCCACAATGCCCATACAGATCTTCATCTCCTTTCAGTTTGACTAGTACAACTGCCTTCTCGAGGGGCCCCTGCCACATGCAATGGCATTCCTGTATCTCTCTGCCTCACTGAGCACTCAGTTCATTTCAAATCTCAGCTAAAATATACCGTATTGTTTTTCCTCTGTGCCTTTTATTCCCTTCTCCCTCTGCTACTATTCACATCTGCAACATGTTTTGGAAAACAGTTTGTATACAAAAAAAGGGTCAAATTTTACAGTTCTTATTTGGGCAAAACTCATAGTAAAGTCATACGGACTTTTGATGACAGAGTATAAGATTGGTCTATAAAGTGATGATGCTTCCAAGAGGCACCCAGGGCTGTGATGAGGCACCTCACTACACCCTGCCCTTAAGCGTGTGGAGACCTTGTCTGTGCTTGCTGGGGTCAGCTGTCCAGCTCCACTGACGATGATCAACACAAGCACTCCTTGTGATGCTGGCAGACCAGGTGCCAGCTCATGTCAAGGCCTCTAGGCCTCACTGAACATTGACAAATTGTAGGAGGTCGGGGTTGTTCCTCCCTGTCCATTTGTGGAGGCCATGCCCCCTCTCTACAGTGCCTACGTAGGGGTCAAGTTCAGGGGAAATTAACACGGGCGGCTCGAGCCCTCTGGCAGGATGGAGCACCAAACAGTTAGGTACCCCAAGACTCAAGGGGCCCTGGCCCTCAGGTAGGGTGGGGTACCAAACAATTAGAGGGCTCTGGCCTGCAGTCAGGACAGACAGCAAACAGTCTGACATTCTAGCTCCAGCTCTTTGGCCTGAGGTGGGGAGGCTGCCACCCCAGGGGTGGAGTGGCAGGGGGTAGGGGGACCTGGGCCCACACAACTGCGCCAAGTCCCAGCTGAGGGCCCTAGCAGTGGCAGAGTGTTCTGCCACTGGGTCAGTGGGGATTTGCCTGAAACATGCTAACCTAGTTTCAGGCCACAATACAACTGGACTATCATCTGATTCCTATGCTCCCGCTGTGGGGTACCTGGGTCTTGGGGTTGTCATCCATCTCCCCGGAGCAGACAGTTAATGGCAGCCTTGACCGCTCTTTGGCATCCTCTGCACCAGCAATTTTGGCAAGTCCTCCAGGACTTTGGCGATGTAGTGATATCCATTAGGCTCGAACTCCAGCAGCAGACAGGAAGATGTCCTCCTCTGGTGGCTCAGGCCCAGCTGAGCTTGAGGGTCTGCCCTTTGTACTTCCGGTTTCTGTCACGCCCTTCTATTTCCAGCAGGGTGAGTATGAATGCCCTGGCGCTGCCCACAAGGGGGTGGCCTGGGAGTCTCCGGGTCTGTTTGGGAGAGAGGCCAGGCCCCCTTGCTACACAAATGAATGGCTGGAAACTAGTCTATCTTACTGTGTGTTAGCATTTCTAGAATAGATATTAAGTTGATAAGAATGTTATTAATGTTTAGACCTGATGAAATGCTTGTAGGATGCTGCATGTATTGATCTCACTTGTAACATCTGTAGCCCATGGTATAAAGTTATACTGAATGTTTGTATTGTAAACCTCTGTAACTGTGTAACACAACAAACAGGAAAGAAGCATTAATTAGCATAACGTGCTGTTCCTGCACACAAGAAGGCACACGGAAACCAAATGAGCCATTGTGAAACATCAAAGGACAAAGACTTGGTTGATTGCCTGCTTCCCCCTTTCCCATACCCATGAAGAGGAGACTGGTGTCGACCCTTATTTTATCAGTTTGAACTCTGGGGGAAGAGAATAAAAATTCCTGACCAGAAGGAACTTTATCATTATTCTGTTGGAATTTGGAGAGGGCAATATTTCTAAGCATAAGCAAGGGATCCCCAAGCGACTTAGTTTGGGCTAGCCCTAAATGACATACAGAGCGTGCATATATATAGCAGCTACTGACACCTTTTGGAACATGTGTGTTTACCTGATTTAAGCTCATAAATAACTCTCTTATTTCTTTTCTTAGTTAATAAATCTTTAGTTAGTTTATTACAGGGATGCCGGCAAGCATTGTCTTTGGTGTGAGCTCTGGGGTATGACTGAGCTGAAATAAGTGACTGGTAGTAACCTGAATATTGCTGTGATTTTTGGTGTAAGGGACCATCTGTCACAAAGGCAGGCTTGCCTGGGTGGCAAGACAGATCAGCGTACCCAAGGGGACTGTCTATGATTCCATGGTAAGGCTGTTATAGTGCTTGTGGAGTTCACACTTGTTACTTAGTTGATGAGATCTAATTATAGAATGTATAACCAATTTGGGGTTTGTGCCTTGCTTCTTGACAGTCTTCCCTGAGGTTGGCACTCATGGTTGTGAGGCACTCTAAACAGCTTGACACTCCCCTCCAGCCCTACACGGGCCCCGCTCTCTTTCCGCAGGTTAGCAATAGGCACACTCCAATCGATCTCCAAATGTCCCCCTGGAGCGTCCAGCCCCTGGTTTGCCCAACTCTTGCAGAGTTCACAGATTTGCTGCTCCCAAAGAAACTATATACCCCAGCTTACCAGTTTCCCTTTGAGTCACTGGTCAGTTTAACACACACCACTTAGCTTTGTTGATAGTGAAAACAAGTAGAAGTTTATTTAACAACATATAGAGATTTGAGATGTAGCCAGTCAAAGTATTGGAAACAAATGGTTAAATGTAAAATAAAATAACGTAAATTCTAAAGCCTAGACACCAATCTCACATCTAATGAAGTTTATCTCACCCAAAGTCTTTGCAGCATTTTTCAGCCAGGTTGGCTGTGACCGTCCCTTCATAAGACAGAACACGCTGTCAGTTTATCTCTGTGGTGAAAGATCCAGAGTGTACCTCAGTACTCCCAGCTGTATCCCCCAAATTCACTGTCTTTACTCATAAACAGGATACCCCCTGCTGCTTTTGTTTTTTCCTGCAACTGTCTTCTCTTGTTGAATTCGCAATTTCCTGTTTAGCAACACGCTCAGTAATGCAAATAGGCCTCCATTGTGAAGCGAACAATACACAAAACACACATAATCAGACAGAAACTACTATTACCTCCTGCCTGGTGGAACCTAAGTCATGTCACATATTGGTGACCTGCCTTACCCTAAGAAGATAATTTTCAATATAGATACATAACTTTGTACAGATTATCCTTACATATATTTCACTATGATCATGATGATCAGTGGGCTACTGGTTCTCTGACACCTTACATGTCACCCTTTGGTGAATTATTGTGCTTATACTTGACTGAGGGGATCTCCTGGCGTCAAGAGGTGCCTAGGTCACAAATGTTGTACAGTGTTGTAGTATTATATCCACAGAGCCATATATCCACAGCTGTTCAACCCATATAACTGCTCCAGTTCTCTGCTGTATAACCACCCAAGTTCCTATGGAATAAACATGCACACAAGGTGGAATATAGCCTTGACAGTTAGTGTTGCTCATTAGCAGTTGTTTCAGAAGTGCTGTGGTTCTGAATAACTAATTAAGACAATATTTCCCCAGGCATATCCATTGCATTTTAGACCTTCTGAACACATAAGACGACGTCATGGTGATTTTACTTTGTTTCCACGGGTTAAGCAACTCTGTTCATTATGCCCCTTGGGATAATGACTCAGTTTGTCCTTTTTGTTTTTCATGCTCCTCTTAGTGTTTTATTTTCAGACAACACGTAAAAACAGAAGGTGATAATAATCTCTTACATGTATATACACTAAGATATTTCATTCTTGTCAGAACACTTGACAAACTTTGGGATTGATCCTGCAAGGAGCTGAGGATGTCCTGAGATGGACAGAATGCCCCCAACTCCCACAGGGGGATGAAAACATCTTAGTGGTGGACTACAGGCAACTCTTTAACAGTACCCAAGAACACTGCACAACAGTTTCTTACAGCAAGTAAAAAATACTAGATCCTTTGGACTAGCTGAGGTATACATGGTGCAAATGGCGGGAGGGAAGGCACAACAGAAGTGGACAGCAAAGATGGCATTAAGCTATTTTAGAGGATTTTTGATCTGAGGGTGGGTGGCTATCAACCTGGGGTTAAGCACAAGACAGAGCAGCCTGAAGGCTGATCTCTCTTATACCAGCTGTCGATGGCTTACAGAGGCAGCTTCAGTAGCCAGGGATCACCCAGACACACCTCTATGCTAGTCTGGAGAATCTGGCCCACTGCATCCCAATGAATGTTGCAAGGGAATTCAAGTAGGGAGAATAATATTGAACTCAACTGGAACCTGGCCAGGACTTACATCACACTAATTATAGGTTTAAAATTAACATAACACTAAACACCCACTTCCTTCAATCCTGAGAACACTGCCATAGAAGGGTGTTATGTCTAATTTGTGCTTTTACAACCTCAGGAGGAAGCTACTTTTACAGAGCCTCAGAAAAAGACAGAATTAAAGACGACAGCTGTAAGTTAAAATGCTTAGGAATAATGACAGTGTAGTTGTAGCCGTGTTGATCCCATGATGTCAGAGAGACATTACCTCACCCACCTTATCTTTTAATGGACCATCTTCTGTTGGTGAGAGAGACAAGCTTTCACAGAGCTCTTTTTTCCCAGACCTGAAGATGAGCTCCATGTAGCTCTGAAGCTTGTCTCTCTCACCAACAGAAGTTGGTCCAATAAAAGATATTGCCTCACCCACCTTGTCTCTCTAGGAATAGTGACAACATTTTAAAAAATTACTTTAAATCTCTTTATGGAGAAGCTTTTGTTAAAGCTTAACATGGTCAGTTTAACCATTCATGCAGCTCACCCTTTTTTGTTATTGCTGTTTATATCATCTGCATCTAAAAATGGCTGAACTGTTTCTGTCTTGGATTTTTTTTTAAGGTTTAAAACAAAATTATTTGGGCTCTGTGTTCATCTGGGTGTGGAAGATATGCACATACGTGCTATAAGCTGGGCACGATTCTCAGGGCTGCTCCAGCCCTTTCACACTGCAAAGCAACCAGAAACCTGGTGGAACTTCTTCCTGTGCAGGATGGGAATTTTCACATGCTATAGAGCTGTGTATTTCCCCTCTCCCAGCAAGGAGGCGTGGCTGCAGTGCGCCTGTAATCTGGCAGTCCTATTGGAATAGATTCTTGGGATCATAGACAACTGGGCACAAATTAAATCTTCCAGACTGAAGATAATAGCTGGCCCAGCTCCTGGTCAGAGCCAGTTACAAGAGTTTCATAAAACCACTTATGTCCCTCTCTGTCTCTTGTCCGGTACTGGACATAGCTCAATAAGGGCTATTTTACAGGTAGTTTAGTTAGACAGACAGACACCCAAGTATGACCTCTATGAAATAAATTTATTTTTGGGCTTGTTTGCACCTGGAAGTTTACCAAAATAGCTATTCCAGAATAATTATTCACTGATACTTATTTAGGTATGAACCTTCATGTGGATGCCCTTATTCCAGAATAAGAGTGTCCACTCAGGGAGTTACTCCTGAATAACTGTTCCAGAATAGTACATTTCCAGGTATAGACAAGCTCTTCTTTTTTGCAGCCATCTGATACATTTTATTTTTCCATGCACCTTTGATTGTTTCCCCTGCATCCTGCCCACAGACCCATCTCCAGCAGGATTCCCTCTAGCATTTAGACCGCCAGGGGAATCTTGAACAGTTGCCATTTTTAAAAGAAAAATAATTGAGCACAAAAATGTTTTGTGTTTTTCTCCCAACTCTAGCAGGCTCCTGAATCAAGTGGGAGAAGAGATCACCTGCCTAATGTATTGAATGACATATTTACCCCTTAAACAATGAAAAGATAAAGATCTTATAAACCACCAGATATACCATCAACCACCACTTAGAAAATAGATTCTCTCCAACTTACCTCAAAGACATGTTCTTATTTTCACCATCTAAGGCAGGCGATTAGGTATATGCTATTATCTTTAAGCAAATTTCCCAGCACCAGATTTTTTGCAGCTCTGTGTCAACTGTAAACATTCACTGCTCCAAGCTGACAGTTGCTGGCACACTAAACTTGCTGTAGCCTATTGTATTTTGCTGACTTAGGCAACTGCCTCTTCTACCAGTGTGGTAGAGACAGCACTGACTGCACCTGAGCTGTGGGAGGGGTGAAAGGATCTGCAAAACACTCCTCCATTCTGTAGATTAGGAGGGAGTGGCCCTCGCTAACTATCCAGAGCACAGATCCTCAAGACACACCCTAGTCCTCTCTAGTGGTCAGGAAGCAGGGGCGGCTCTAGGAATTTGGCCGCCCCAAGCATGCCGGTCCCACGGCTCCAGGGGACCTCTTGCAGTCATGCCTGCGGAGGGTCCGCTGGTCCCGCGGCTCCAGTGGACCTCCCACAGGCATGACTGCAGAAGGTCCACCGGAGTCGCCTGCCGCCCTCCCAGCAAAATGCCACCCCAAGCACGCGCTTGGCGCGCTGGGGTCTGGAGCTGGCCCTGTCAGGAAGTGGGCCCTTAGGCCATGTCCTAGTGGCCGCTGTCTGAGAATGCAGGGTGAATAGTTGGGAGAACTAGGGGCTTGAGCAGAGAATGGTAGGGAATAGAGTAGGTGGGTAGGAAACTGGGATGAGCTCCATACACTTTGGTGGCCGAGGAAGAGGTGAAGAAGGGAGATGATGGGTAAGTTACACAGCTGATAAGGAACCTGCCAACTATGCTCCTAACTCATATTACAGGAGAACTTTTTTTTTTAAACACACCTTTAATTTTTATATTTATTAATGCTGTTTTGGTCTCTCCACCTGTAACAAGCTAGTTGTTACTTGAGGTAACTAAGGCAACCAGATGTTATAGGTGGAGGAACCAAAAAAATAGCACCAATACCAATTTTTAAAGGCTCCAAAATAGCTTTTCTGTAAAACTAGAGGCAAGTGCAGAATGCACAACAGTCCTGCCTCACATGCTAATGGTGAAGATGTTCAGCTATCCCAAACTTAAGGTTCTGAAAGCCTTATTTGGCTCTCTTATCATAGGTGGGGTCACACATCCCACATTATATATTAGTAATACTGAGTGCAGTCCCCTGTCAGCTGCCCGGCAGCCACACATCAGAGCTCCTCTCATTGTACATGAGGGAACCCAAGTAGTAATGAAGAAATGGACAGGAGAGGCAGGAATTCCTTGTGTCACAGGATAGCTGGACCCTGAGGGAGTCGGGCACCCAGGCTACCTGTGATAGGCTCCACTAAGGAGAATGAGCCAACCCAGATCCACCTATGCATAGTTAATTGCCTAAGCAGTTAGGCAGAAGTCAATTAGGTAAGGAGCTCCTGGGCCTAATAAAGGCATATGAGGGCTCAGTCAGGAAACCCTAGAACAGAGGTAGCTTCTGAAGGGATCGGCTTTTCAGGGGAGCGAGTTAGAAGGCTACTCTCAGTGGTATCTCCCTGGAGAAAAGTGGTTCTTTGAGAGAAGAAACAGGCCCAGAGGGAAAGTGCTCCCAGGTCAGGGACCAAGCAGCCCGGGAGAATGAACTGTGTGTAGGACCTTTGGGGTGCTACTAGGGCCTTGCTTTGCAAAGAGTGATGCACTGTTGAGGGAAGAGTGCGATCCAGCTGAACACCCCAAGCTCCAGGCAGGGAATTTAGCCTATGAGTGCTGTGTGGCTACAGGGGCAAGATGTAAGACTGATTAACCCCAGGGCAGAGAGTTTCCAGTAGAATAGCTGTTGGCAGCTTTGATTTTTGTTTTAATTTTGTCCTTTCCTATTAAATAAATTAAAGTCTCCAAAGAAGTGTTCTCTTAATAAAGAAAGGCCTGCTTGGACATGTTTACACCCTGGGTGAGGGGAAACCGAGGCAGAGGCTCTTCTGCAGGGTGACAGCTGATCACACAAAGGGGCACCCACTGCTGACCTTCAGGCCTTTACTCTCTGTCCTTCCAAGCAGTTAGAAGGGAAAGGAGGAGACTAGAAGATGATGCTGAATGGAATCACAGTGAGCCACAACATAATCACATCCTGAGGTTACACTGCAGAGCTCCTGTCATCATGTTACATCAGTACTTGATGATGTTGAGACAACAATGTCATGTCACTAAACAGATACAGCAACACAATGTACAGATGCCACTCAGTGATTATTTTGATCCTCTCCAGGACTGTATTTGAAGATGAAGCTGTTCTCCACAAGGTTAATTAGCGCCATTGGAAAGAGTGGTTAAAGAAGACTGAAACACAAGAAGGAGCTCTCAGCAAACCAGCCAGCCAGGAAGAGGAGCTCTCCCTAAGCTTAGTGCAGCACCAGCCAAGAATGACATGGAACTCTCCCCATACTTTTAGTAGAGAAGCTGTGTTCCCCTTCTTCCCCCGTCTTTTAACTGGTGGCTATAAATGGTGTATACATACTACATATTCAATGCATATCACTTGTCTGTTAACCTAGCCCCTCTTTAACAAGAGTTAGTTAAGACAAGTTTAATGCTAGTACAATCAGTCTTTCACTTCAGAGGTTTAATTTCCAGTGGGCTTCAAAGCAACACAACCATTAATCTCCTTTTCAGGTTTTAAAGTGCTTTTCTAAATGGTGCTGTGCCCCCAGCCTGGTTGGACTTTGAGTGATAATTCTGCTCTGAAAGCATCAGAGAGATCACTACTGGATTTCAAGAAAATTTCATAGCTTGTTGGCACATGTATATGTGTACAAGGGCACAGATGTGGGCATAATCTTTGTATTGCTAAATTGAAGATGAAGTTAAAGAGGATGAAGAAGGTCAAAGACTGTGCATTAATAGTGAACAATTTAAAGATCCAAACACAAAAATTGCTTTTCAGCTTGAATTAAAGAATAGGTTCAGTGTTCAAATGGAGTTAATTGAAGAACTTAAGATTGATTTAGGAGACACTATAGTGGAAGAAGTTAGAAAAGCCATCAGTAAACTCAAAAATGGGAAAACAGAGGGTACTATTACTGGGGAGGTGCACAGAGTAAGTGACAAAACATCCATCCAGACTCCCCTTGTGTTTTTGAATAGAATATCAAATGCAGAAAAGAACCCAACCCAGTGGAAGAGAGATCTTATAGTAAAATCCCAAAGAAGGGTGACCATGCCAACTTCAGTAACTGGAGAGGAATCACATTCTCAGTGCCTGGGAATATCATGTCCAACATCATCCTGGAACATATCAAGAAACAAAAAGATTTCTAATTTTGAGAGGAGCACAGAGGGTTTAAACTGCTGAGGTCATCTGCAGACCATGTTGTTGATCTCACAGGCATATTATAGAATAAAATGCAGAGTGGCAAGCATCTCTTGTGATACATTGTATAGATTTCCCGGAGATTTTTGATAGTGCAAATAGAGAAAGTCTCTGGAAAATTATGGCATAATATAGAATACCAGCAAAATAATTAGAATTGTTTTACTGGTCGTTGACAATGTCAAGAGGAAATTAACTGCAGAAGGCAGCAGAGAAATTTTATGGCAAAGGATAAAATACAATCTGATTACCTTGTTTTTGCTGGTGGCATAGTGTTGCTCAGTTCAGCACATCACTTAATGGAAGAAAAGATCCAGCTTTTGGCAGACACGGAAAAACAAGTTGGTTTGTTCTTCAACAAGGGGAAAACAAAATATATGTCTGTTAATATTCCAAAGGCAACCAGCAGAGAAGACGGAGAAACACTAGAACACTATCTGGGCAGTGAGATGTGCAGTGATGGTGACACCATACTAGTTATCAAGCAATGGATATCAAAAGCAGCAAACAACTTTCATAAACTTGAAAAGATTTGGAAAAGTAGCATGATTAGCACTGATACAAAATTAGAATTTAACACTATCATCATATCTGTCCTCTGTTATAGAGCACAGTCATGGAAATCCATGACAGCAATTGATAAGAAGATCAACTCAATCCAAAGTAAATGCCATCAGAAGATTTTCAGGGTTCACTAGAAAAAGTTCATTACAACACGGGAAATTTTCACTAGAGCACACCAACTTAAAGCATCAAATATGGCAAGATGATGATGATAGATATACTGTATTTAGGACATGCTTTAACAACACAACTTCCATGGCAAGACACCACCTGGAAAGAGAAAAAGAGGATTACCTCAAAAACATTATGTGGAACATTATGTAGAGAAAGAAGGTAAATCTATCAACATGATGCTTGGAAGCCTGAACAGACCAGCACAAGATGGAAATAAATGACAGAAACTGGTGGACACTCCATGCACCTGAGAGTGCAGAAGGCTAAAGAAGATGATTTATGCCCATTTTGTGCACACAATCCAAGGTCCCACCAACATTGATTGCTTTGACTGACTATCTTATTTTAAGGCCATCAGCATCATTTTGTAAATCATTATTCCTTCCAGTTACAGTGCAGCTGGGTTTCCTTTGTCAGTTGTTTAGGTTCAGTGGGGTTGAGAATTTCAAAGCAGCCAAAGGGATTTAGACACATCTTCCACTACATGTCTAAATTCCTTAGATTGCTTTGAAAAAAAATCTCAGCTAGTGTATTTATAGAGCTTCTTCAGACTTTGTGGCAGCAGATACCATTGTCTTTTGAAAAGGTGTGCGTTTTAAATGTTTAGCATGTGCTCAGACCAAAGGCTGAGAAAGATATTAAAAACTGCATTTTGTACAGCTTTAGACAATATCAGTGCTGGGGAGGCTACAGGAGAGTTGTAGAATTTAAGGCCAGAAGGAACCAATGTGATAATCTAGTATGACCACTGGCTGAGAGTTTTTGCTCTATGGACAGAAAGAAGAGCTTATCCCGTGCTAAATATTTGTTGAAAATGCATAACAGGTGCCATTCAGATGCCATGCACAGCAGGTCAAAGTTCTATGCTGAGGCAGAGCAGCAATCTTCAGTTCTCTGTAACTAACGTATTTATTTATTTTTAAAGTACACATATTGTTAAAAAGTATTCTGAAATAAGAAATCACTCATGCACAAGTTTCCATCTGGCTCCATCTAGTGGACCTGGTTGCAACTGGGAAACTGAATGGAGGTTGAGCAGAGCGAGCGTATGGTACATCAGGTTGGCAGTGTAATAAACTTTATTTTTATATGTGACCATATAAATGATAAGCTGCAGTGGGAAGTGAGGTGCACTGGTTGCATTTATGCCCAACTCATAAGAAATATCTGATATTTAGGGTGTTCATACATCCTGTTTTGGCCAAGACAGTCCCCTTTTTAAGCCTTGCCCCAGACATCTCGACCTTTTTTTTTTCTCTTTAGCAGAACTGGACATTAGTAAGGTTTGCTCTTGCCAATTGATGATTGGCAGAGACAGAGATTCCACAACCTCCCCTGCATGCTCCAGTGCTTAACTACCCTTACAGTTAGGACGTTTTTCCTAATGTCTAATCTAATGCTCCCTTGCTGCAATTTAAGCCCACTACTTCTTGTCCTGTTCTCAGTGGACAAGTTGCTGTAGCTAGCAGATGTTTGTTATGAATATACCTATTGTAATAAAGTAACTATGAATGCATATATCCACCCTTCATTTATAGACCTCAAAATGCTTTACAAACAACTATAAATATCAAAGCTGGTCAACTTTTTTTGACAAAAAATGTTGGGACACAATGTGTTTTTGTGGGTTTTTTAAAAATTTCCAGATGAAAAGTTTTGAATTTTTGTTTAGTTTTGGTGGGGAAAATCTTTGTCTTTCTCACTTTCTTATTCTCCCCTGCTCCCCTCTTTCCAATGAGGAAAAAAAAGGTGGGTGGACAAAAAAGGGAAAGAACATGGAGAAAAATATTTTTTTCTCACTTTTCAATTTTTCAAGTAGAAAGAAGAAGAAAAAAATAAAAGTTAGAGCAAGTCAGTTTTATTCCCACTGAAAAAAACACAAGTGTTTTGAAATATTTTTAAACTTTTTCAAAAAAGTGTTTTGAAATTTTTCATGAAATGTATTTATCTTTTTTTTGACCATCACTTATACATATCACAATCCCTATTTTACAGACAGGGGAATTGCGGAAGAGAGGTGAAGTATGAAATCTCTCTCTTTCTGTAGCTTGGTAGAAAAACGTGGTGCTCTGTTGTCACAGTACAGTAAACCCCTCTGTAATTGCCAGTGTGGCGGTGCACCACTGAGCAAGAGCTCCTGGAGTCATTTTGTCTCACAGCGCTCTTCCCCAGCATGTAGGAGGCTGGGGTAAGGACACCAAGCCCTCTTGGGATAGTGTCATCAGTAGCTTGCTGGACCAGAGCAGCCTTTGTGCTCATAGAGCAAGAAAAGGCACTGTGGTAGGGATTACAATGAAGGTGAAGAAGAGATGCCGGGAACACTCATGTAGGTACTGTTTTAATTTCCTGCAGACACAGCTATCCAAGGCTGTTAAAGACTGAAAAAAAATCTCTCTCATATCACTGATAAATGGAACAAAAAGTAACCTGATTATTTTCTCATAGCAACATCGATTACAGATCACTTAGTTTTATCTCAGATGGGTGAGTGAGTCAGTCACCACATACCACTATGACCTCAGCATTCACACTTGAGAAGATAATGACAAGTTTCCTAAGAAATAAATGAGTGTTAATTTTCAGCTTGAAAAGTAATCAGATGTTGATTACAAAAGTAATCCTGAGAACTAATTACTTTTGATATAATCATTTACTTTTGAAGTCCTGCGTATGGTGATGAGTGCATGAGAACTCCATTGGGTTCCCTCTAACAGGCACATTCTAGTAAAAATAAAGCAGTGCAGAGCTGTGTGTGTCAGGTAAAGGAGCAACATAAGGGATTTAGTTCATGTAACACTAGGTGCTGGTGATTAGTCATTTGTGCAGCTGTGCTTCTGCCCCTTTTAATTTGCAATGCGCAGTGTTCCCAATGAATAAAAACAGACAACTAAACTGTGATTTGAGACATGTTGATTTTGGTTTTGCATACACAGCAAAGCTGCGTGCTGTAGCAAGATATAAATGTGTATTATTTTATTTAATTAATAGATGCAGTAATAGAATTCAGGGATCTGAATCATGTAGTGGGGATTTTAGCAGCAGCTCTATCATGCAATACTATTATTTGCAGTGTGGTTATTATTTCATGCATTTCTGAAGTGTCTATGAGCTCCTTTAGAAATACAGTTTTATCCCCAAATTGGGACAAGCCTGTCCTTCACCAGTCTCTGGCAAATAAATAAAAATAAATGCATACTGTAAGATAGCAAAACAGTGCCATGAAGGAGTGCTGTCCATCAATTCACCAGAAAAAGGAAACACAAAAGCAATCAAGATGTACTGCAGGTATTTTAAAAATACTTAAGGAAAATCTTGTTTCTGCTGCTGCATTATGTGGAGAACCCCTTTTAAATAATAATATTTAGCTGTCACATAGCGCTTTTCATTGATAAACCTCAGGCTGCAGGACTGGGCCCATAGTGGATATAAATAGAAGGCAGCTGTCTTGAATGACACCTGAAAAGGAACTAAACTCTGTCTTTCCCATAATTCACCCATTTTGAGCTTAGTACTTCTTCCTCTATTAGCCACAATGATTGCTGATGGGTGGCAAATTCTGTAGTGTTTACTCAGCGGGTGACCTGCTCTTGCTGTGAAATTCCTCACACTTCCCATTTTATCAGACTGTGAAGAAATGTGTCACCAGTATTTTTGTCAAATACCAGATTAATAACATGTAGTATGTGTTCCTGAAGCAACTTTCTCATACAAAGATTTTATATTAATTTTACCATGGATTTTGGCTCTGTCTGTGTAAAGCAGCTCTGAATTCTGTTTGTTTTGGATGACGTTGAGAAGAGGGGTTCTGTGTGAACTGAATGGTGGGGGTGTACAGCACGAGAATAACTGCTGGGGACCTGGCTGCAACAAGACTGTCCCCCAATATGGTTAAAATGTGGGTCTGTCTTGTAGCATGGAGAACAGCTTAGTTGCTCAGCTACCGTGTTGAAGAGCACACTATAGGAACTCAACTGATAAGTAAAAATGACTTTATATTAAGGATGCTCCCTTCAGAGATGCCACAACCTCTCATGACACCATAGTCAGCCTCTGTCCAAGGGTGTAACATTGTAGACTCAAGGTCGCTAAAGGGTGGACAGGCCCTGTGACCTCATGGCATTTTTCAGAGGGGGAGGGGTTTGTCCCAGTGTCCATGGTCAAAAATTTCCCTCCCCTGCCCAATGTTGTATGTTGAATGGCTGGTGCACTTCCAGCCCAGGAGCACTGAATAGGTACATAATTTGCAATGCATGTCGGAATCCTTCAGGGAGAAAGATGTAATAGGTAGCCTCATAGGGATAAATGCTACATAGGCTACTTTAGAAATAAATGGGAATTGAATGTCTAAATTCCTAGGTGACTTCGAAAATCCCACCAGTGAAATATCATACTCATCGCTACTTTTGCAAAACTATCTTTTTTATTATCTTATCTTTTCTTGCATTATAATAAGTACTGGGGGAAGACACACCTTTTGTTAAATCATTTCTATGGACAAAGAGGTTATTTAGTTTCTCTCAGCAACCAAAAGCCTTCCCTGTGGAAAAGAGTGAAACAGGAGTTCAGATTAGAGCTTCACCCAACCCATTAATTTAGGGCACACCTGCATTATGAAAACAGTCCCGTTGGAGACCCAATTATAACACAATTGACCCTGAAATGGTTAAAATATAGTTTCTTCTTGTAGTGTAGCTAGGAGCTCACCATATTCAGAGCTGTAGCAGTAAAGGTCTATCTATACCACAAGAGGGAACCATGTGATAACTTGGTCCTCAGGATGGCTGCTTTCATACTGCAGATGGGGCTGAGAGACTTTTATGGCAATCTGAGATATGGCTTAGGATGCAGCAAAGTAGTTCAACAAAGCACTGATCCATTCTCTGCCTCTCAGTGTTACTGCGCTGAAAAAGGAATGACATATTTAAGTTATAATTGTCTCAGCAGATGACATTTCCTGGATCTTAATTATCAGCTGGGAGGCTTAATGGTCCAAGATGCAGTTGACTCCATCAATAACAATATTTTGCACTTATATAGCACCCTTCGTTTGAGGATCTCAAAGTGCTTTACATATATTAATTATTTAAGCCTCTCAACACTCACACGAGATAGGTGAGTAGTAGTATCTCTGTTTTTCAGATGGTTAAATTGAGGCACAGGACGGTTAAGTGAATTGCTCCTAGTGAAATGAGTAGGTCCATGGCAGAGCTGGGCATAGAATCCAGAAACCCTGACTCCTGATTCTCTACAGACATCACTGTACTGTGCTGGACAGCTTTACCTCCCCTGGAAATACCAGGGGGATAGGCTGTTATTGCTTTTATAAGATTAAAAAATAGGTGCATTGATTATTTTTTAGTTGATAAAGTTTCAACTGGTATCTACAGTGCATTGCTAGAGAATTATAATGGAATGCTAGGTCTACTATAGTTAAGGTTTAGACCAGCTTTCTTTTTAAAGCTCCACTCTTCTAAGTGCTCTAAAATCTGCGTGGTTACTCAGATAAATGCTCTGCATCTTAGCCAATCAGATTCTAGAGTCTTCACTCTGCATTCCATACAGTTTATAATACATATTCAACTCACAAGAAGGAATCATCCGAGATGACACAGACCACCAATAGTCTTTAAGACACAGACTAAAATATCAACCTTTAAAATAAAGAGCCCCATTTTTTACTCTCATACTGCTTTGAACTACGGGGTCAGGAAGGAATTTTCCTCCAGGGCAGATTGGCAGAGGCCCTGGGTTTTTTTCGCCTTCCTCTGTAGCATGGGGCACGGGTCACTTGCTGGAGGATTCTCTGCACCTTGAAGTCTTGAAACCATGATTTGAGGACTTCAATGACTCAGACAAAGGTTAGGGGTTTGTTGCGGGAGTGGGTGGGTGAGTTTCTGTGGGCTGCGTTGTGCAGGAGGTCAGACTAGACGATCATATTGGTCCCTTCTGACCTTAAAGTTTATGATTCTATAAGAGTATAACGGTGTGTATATTAATGAGCTGAGATCTAAAAAGCCAAGATTTCTTTTCTTTTCTTCCTTTCTTAAGGTATGACTGTCAATATACAGCTCCACAGGTTACCCAATGCTGTTCCTGTGGGAATCACTAGGGCACAAGGTGACAACCAAACAACAAAGGACATGTATTGCCTAGGCATACTAGTGGGAGGATTTTTATATTCACATTTGAGTTTTTGCCAAAAATGACATTGGAGGATATGATGTAATTTAATTTCCTCCATGTAATGTAATAAAATTGTGCTTTTGCTGAAAAAGATCTTTAGGAATTTATTATTAATTATTTGTATTACAACAGCAGCCAGAGCACCAATCAACATTGGGATCCTAGTATGTTAGGTCCCATTGTACAAACACATAGTGAACAACAGTGCCTGCCCCAGAGTGCTTACAAACTAAATTACATAGATGCAGAAATTACTTTAGGGTCAGTGACTGAGCAGCAAGGCAGGGAACCCAAGCAGCACAGCAGAATGTTGGTAATCATGGAATGGATACTTCACTTTGGGTTCAGTCTGGAACAGGGAAAAGCATTGTACCTTCTGGCATGTTAAATTTCCCATAATGGAGTCATAACAGCACCCAGGCTGACACACCCATTTTTCATACTTATGTTTGAAGCTCTTTCACACTTTATTCAAAGAGCTTGTTGAATTCTTCTGGTGAAATCATGGTGCCACTGAAGTCAATGGTAAATGACATCAATAGAGCCATGATTTTACCACCCTCTTTCTAGCCCTCTCCCTTCCATTGCGGCACACACAAACAATGGAAAGAGGGGTAACTGAAGCTTGAAACACACACATCCCTTCTTGAACCACTGTCTTTTTCCTTCTGTCTAAGTAGATAATTTACCAAGGACTGAGTGGAGGAATTCTCCTTCTCAGCAGAATTCAGCCAACCCAGATCTCTAAACTGGAATTCTCCCACATAGTTTTTTTTTTTTTTTTTTTTTAAGAGGGCTGAAAAATGTGTGGTCTCCATTTGTGCAAGCAATGTGCAAGGGGGTTACCCCCTTTCTTTTTATCTATGAATGGGCATCTAATGATGATGTGACATTCAATAAACTACCTGCTTACAGGATTGTAGGTGGTCGTCACCTACAGAAATGTTATTGCAAACTGGAGCAGCTACACAGAAGGCTTGGCGGCTTTAGAGCTTTTCAGAAGAAGATCCTTCCTAACAAGAAATCTTCAAGTGAAAGATGCTCCTCCTGGTGGACAGGTGATTCTCACTCTAATCAAGAGATCTCTGATCATGTGGATCATGGAAGCGCATGGTTCATCTTCACATGAGGCCAATAGGATCATTGCACAGTGATACTCAGGGTGATAAGGCTGAATTAAATCTAGATGGAAGGTTCTCATGGGAAATGCAAGAGAATAGGGAAAGAGAAAGGCCATGCACAAGGGCTTGGCTTAATCTTTCCCAAAGTTCTTGTCCGGATGTCATTAGGGAAAAATATTGGTCAATACTTATGGTTTACCTTCTGAATATTAATCATAATTAGTATTCGTACTCTAGTAGCATTTACAATATGCTAGGTGTTGTGTACACACACACACACACACACACACACACACACACTCCCTGTCCCAAAGAGTTTACAATCTAAATTAATTAGTCTTCCACTTTATGTCCCAAGGATAAGGGGATGGACAGCAAGTCTTGAACAACCTGTACAATTGTGGGTAAGTAGATTTCCTTCCCATCAGATATTTCTGCAATGATAGCAGCTTTACACTTGTGTCTGTCTCCACTAATAATTTCCACAGTGATAGCATCACAGGCATTTACTGTGGAATTGTCGGTTCCATTTGATGAAGTCCCCAAGAGACACCAGGAATAATAAAGGTCTCAGATCTAATGAACCAGTCACGGCAACCTGGCCTCGGAGCAGCTAACACAACTGTGCAGACCATTAATGTCATTCATTGGCTGCTATACAGTTCCACAGAATTAATGGTGTTTCAGTCAAACACTAAGAGTGAGCAAACAGCTGTCGATTCCCATCAGTGCAATGCTTTATCTGAAAATTGTCCTGGCCTTCCCTCCTCTTGCACAGGTTGAAAGGCCCCACTGTGGCAGCACTTCCTGTCCTGGCTGTCTTGGTTCTCTTCTTGAACCACAGGCCCAAGCCTTCGCTCATATTCCCCCGTGCTATTTAGTCCTTCGTTCTCTGCAGGGCAGGCTGGATTAGCACCAGCATATTTTTCTTTGTATTGTTGGGTGTTGCCTGCAAAAGTCTCGCAGCGGTTCAGGTTTTCCTCTTGCACTGGACTCCCCACATTCTCATCAGCTGTTCCAGTAGCTGTTGTCCCCTCTTGGGAGTTTTGACTAACATAGACAACAATTATATCGCCCTTAAAATTCATTACTTGTCCACTTGATATAAACGTAGAGTTACTGTTTCCAGTCACATTTCCTAGGGAAAGGGAAGGGAAAAAAGCATATATGCGTGATTAATATTTTCTGTCAGAATTTTGTCTCATGAGATGAATATTTAGCTGAGTGAATTTGATTCCTGTTATTTTCCCTCCCAGCACCAAACCTGTCATCCAAGTGTGTCTAGCTGGGATGGTAGGAAAATTTCTCCCTTTCAAACTCATCACCTGGAAGCAAGAGAGAGATCTTTTGCTATATACTCTCCTCCTCC
This sequence comes from Mauremys reevesii, assembly GCF_016161935.1. NCBI lineage: Eukaryota > Metazoa > Chordata > Testudines > Geoemydidae > Mauremys > Mauremys reevesii. The sequence continues at coordinate 167,347,914 of NC_052624.1, read as the reverse complement.
AGCTACCTGCAGCAAACCCTCCTGAATTTGCTCTCAAGTACACAAACCCAGATTATGCTGGAAAATGCTCCACACATAATCTATGTGTAAAATGTTCATTGTCTGTCTTTCTGAATATATAGCTATGTTTTAGATATTTATAGATTACCAGTCACTATAGTGATTTTCAAATGATTGAAATTATTATGCAGACTATGCAGTAAATTTAACTAAATAAAATTTGAAAGACTTAAAAAGGTTATTGCCATGCCATACACCCATGGATAACAGACCTTCTAGAGTCCAGTAGTGTAGAGCGTATGGATGGGGCGAGCCTAGTAGCACATGCGATTATACTCTATGACCCAGATCTGGCGAAACACTCAGTGACTTTAATGGGGCTCTGCATGAGCACATTGCGGGATCATGGCCTGTGTCTCAAAATCCTACTAGAATGATAATAGAAACCTCTTTTAAAAGGTTTGGCCATGAGGTGTGCATGGCAGGCAAAGGTGAGTTTATCCTACGAGCCTGATCATGGTGTCATTGAAGACAATGAGTCATTTTGCCATTAACTTTAATAAGAGCAGGATGAAGCCCTGAAATTTCAAAATTCATACAAGAATTATGGGAAAGGCTGAGAAGAATTAACTTTCCCTAAGTTCAAACAAATAAAGCAATAAAAACAGCTTCAACAGTGCTCTCTCTCTCTCTCTCTCTCTCTCTCTCTCTCGCTCTCTCTTTCTCTCAGAGGTATTCTTCCTACTACAGATTACTTAACCAGTGTTTATGGACAGCTCCTAGAGATTTTTAGAAATTCATGATGTTTTATTGGCATTTTTAATACTTTAAAATCAGCAATTTTTATAACCCCGTCACTGCAGTTATTCATTAATGTTAAAGAGGAAACCACTTACAATCACCCTTTATAAGGCATGGCCTACCCCAGAACACCCTGGTGTTCTCAGTAAACAGTGATGTTTGCATGCCATGACTGAATTCCAGTAAATGCTGATAAATTCATACATGAGTACATCTAGAACACAGTTTGGCAGCACCTGGACTTTTTTTTTTTTAAAGGCTCACATTAGCAATATTATTTACTTTAACTAAAAACCACTACACTATTTCTGTATCTTCTTTTCAATTATCACTGAGTACCATGATATATGACTAAAAGTTCTCTCCTTTAGGCACTGCCTTATTTCCTGCCCGAGCTGTTTCTTCGGTGAAGGCCCAATCCAGGTGTCACAATTCCCTGCCATCAACATGATGCTGATGTCACAAATGCTGGATTTTTGGTTAGAGTAATAACCCTTAGCATTTCCATAGTGCTTGCTACATCCAAAATACTGCATGAACATTCACCAGTGTTTATTTGTAGAACAGCAATTTTAGATAAACTACATGAAAGTTAAATAGAAGTCAGTTAATGTTTAGCTGAATGTGATATGGGATTCTTAACTGCTTATTAAAGGTGCCAGGTTGCTAGAAGAGGTGAATACTGAAATCCTCTTTCCCCAGAGTGTGTTAATGAATGCTGTCCACTTTGACCTACCAAATATATATAAAACCTGGACCTATAGGGATACTCTCCACAAGTATTCAGTCCTTTGGTTTCTCTACCAAGACTGCCAGTTGCTGCCAATCAAGATTATAGGGTTCCTGGGTTTTTTTTTTTGTTACAATTACCTACTGAGAACTGGAAGGTGGCCACAAACTCACTTTGCACAAGCCACCAAGCAGCTTTCATGTGGTAATGACTGTTGGTTGCTACTGACGTGGACAGGATTTGAACTTAGAAGTAAAAGACTCTGTATCCCATTCCTAATTCTTGAGTCACTCAGGGGTGAATGCTCTGAAGAAGTTAGGCGCCTAACTTCTATTGAAATCAATGAAAGTTAGGAACCTAAATAGAAAGTTAGGAGCCTAACTCCTTTGTAGCATTCAGCCCTTAATCCTCCAGAAGGGGGCTTGCCTGTGATAGCAGGAGACTGGACTTGATGACCCAGGTGGTCCCCTCAAATTCTGTGTCCTAGGTTCACAAAGGGTTTCTAAAAGTTCTATTTATAGTCAATACCATAGATGGGCATGAACTAACACTACAGGTTTCAACTCTGAAATTTGGAGCATTATGAATTGGCACCTGAAGGCTCAGACCCATGTAACTAAATACTTTGGTTTGCAGATTTATATTTACATGCCAAAAGTCTTTCATGATAGGGCAGTTCAACATATTTCATTTACATTTTGAATATTAATGAGTAAAAGAGACAAATATTTCCTTGGAATTTTTGTGGCAATTTCCCCCCATTTTGAAGCCAGTTCTATTTCACAAAGCTGACATGCCACAAACTCTCAAACAGGGGCAGTGCTGGTAGGGGGCAGTTGTTGGACCTACGTCCACCCCCCAAATTTGCCTTAGCCCCCTACTCCTCCATGCGCAATGGTCTGTTATGATAAGTAAGGGTGGCATGGTGTGGTATTACCACCCTTACTTCTCCACTGCTGCTGATGGCGGCGCTGCCTTCAGAGCTGGGCAGCCAGAGAGCTGTGGCTGCTGGTCGGCCAGCACCACTGCTGCTGGTCCCAGCTCTGAAGGCAGTACCGCTGCGAGCAGTAGCGCAGAAGTAAGGATGGCAATGCCATACCATGCCATCCTTACTTATGCAGTTCTGCGCTGCTACTGGCAGTGGCACTGCCTTCAGAGCTGGGCACCCAGGCAGCAGCTGCTGCTGCCAGCCACCCCGCTCTGAATGCTGATGATGTCCAGGGCTGGCCTGAGGGAAAATGGCACCAGGCAAATGGGGGGGGGGGCAGCTCTCCATACAATGACCCCTCCCCCCATGGATGGGGAGCAATGGCTGCAGGAAAGTGCAGGGTTGCAAAGTTTCCTGCAGCCACCAGGAGATTCCCAGACGTTGGTCTGACCTGGCCTCAGGAGTGGCCCTTGCAGGGGAAGAGGAAGCCCCAACCCATACAGGACTTGCACCTGGAGCCCGACACACAGTAAGACCCTCCAGCTGGAGTGCCCCCAGCCGTGTCCCTCCCAACTCCGGGCCCAGTTCTTAGAGGTTAAAGGAGCCTTGGACTGACTATGTGTGTAGGGGGGCATTGACCAAAGTGCCCCCCTCAACTATGGTGCCCTGGGCAGTTGCCCACCCCTAAGGCCTCCCCTGATGATGCCACCAATTCCTTTGCTGCAAATCACAGCAATGGATGATTGTCCTTAAGTGAAATGGCTTCTCTGCAGTAAGTAGTATCTCAATCTTTGTACATGCATTTTTTTGTTTCATAACATAATGTATGTCAATTTTTCACCGGTTTAGTGGAAACATTGAGAAACACTTGCCCCACAATGTATGTTTTTTGCTGCCTGTCAAATGCTGTTTTTGTGCTTTATTGGTAGTGCTTTATTTATTTTGTGCTATTTTTGTATTAATTGGCAGTTCATTTAGTTAAGAACTCAATTGCTTTTGTTACTTTTACAAAGACTGTGAATTATGTGGGTGCACAACAGTTAAAGCAAGAGTGACCCCCACCCCTCCAAAAAACAGCTTTAAAATGGTTTGAATTTTCTGATTGTATTTAATTGGGTTTTGATTTGGCTGGAATGGAAAGATGGGCTTGATTGGCTAAGGAAAAAAGGTGTACTTAGTTTTGGTTGGTTGGTATTTATCTTGTTTTAAATAATAGTGTGTGTGGTGTTTTGCTTTGTTTGCGTGTGCAAATGGCTAATTAAAAATATAATACAGTGTATTCTCTGATTTAAAGTAATTAGCTATTAGTATTATTTAACCAGTAATTTTTCCCAGAAGTTTACATGTTTATTGTTAATATTATTAGTATTATTAGCTTATTTATTTATTGGCTTAGTTTTTTTCCTATTGATTTTCTGTGAATAAATGTTGCACCAGTGAGCTGCCAGAGATGTAGTTTAAAACTGGTCTGTATATATTTTTATTCTCCTTTTGAGGATAACATAGATAATATACATGTTTAAGTTCATATTGTTAAAAAAATAAGTGTGTGCATCCACAAGATGTATAGGGCAGCCTTGCAATTTTCTGTCTACCTCGCCTCAGCCCCCCCCACCAGGAAGAGGCGGCGCTGCCCCTGTTCACTCACCTATATGGTTCTGGTACTATGCCAATCCATACTGAGACAGTTACAAAATGTATGTTGTGTGTCTTTTTCTGTCCTAGCACTTCACAGAGGATTTCATTAATGCTTCTTATACACCCACAGCTAGTTCTTAAGCATGACTCAGAATGGAACCATTTACTAAGCCCTATTCCAGTTCACATGTACACATCGATATTTCCCTCAGAACATTCCCATTCCATAAGCAGAAAAAGAACACATGAACTGTGCATTTTGAGTTTGATTAATTAAAAATTACTATTTTAGAATTGGCTAAAAGGCCCTCACAGCAGTCATATGTCGCTTATGGTAAATAAATAACACAGTATGCATGCTCAGGTTTCACCAGGTAGCACTATAGTACGTGAAGGCACCCAGTGGTGCCTATACAACTAAAACTACACCAAGAGAATTAAATAGCAGACTAGATTAGACACACTTCCTTTCACGTGTGAGTCCAAACTCCCCTTTCCCCCAGCTCCCCAATCCCTAATCTCCCCTGCCCCTCTGTTCCATAATATCTCTCTCTTCATTCTGCTGTTGGATTTAAAGAGAGGAGTAACATTCTGCTAGTGTCAAAAAGGACTTGACCTCTAGGCATACCTCAGATGTCCCTCATTTTAGCCACAAAGGTATCTATGGTCCACACAAGTCATGTGTAACAGAATGAGTCATTTATAACAGAGGAATGAATCCTGCAGTATTTTAAGTCTCCCGTGTGGATAACATTTTTTGGGGGGGCCTCTGACACATTACAGCCCACATTTGGGCCTTGGCAGGTTGACATGAATGCCCCAAGACACTACTCTAAGGTAGAATATGCATTTATAGAAGGGCAATTGCCTATTATTAATATTTGAATAACCATAGTACCCAGAGGCCTTCATCAAGACCAAGGTCCCATTCTGTTAGACATCATAAAAAAATGTATAAAGACAGGGTTGCTGCCCTGAAAAGATTACAGTCTGAAACTACTAGTGACACATGAAAGGGGGGAAGACAGAAATATACATATATAGTTTCTCTGTACACTCCCCCCCCTAAAAATAATTTAAATGGAACAACTGAACAACATCTGCCCCTAGAGCCATCCTAAATAGATGATTTCTTATGGTAGCAGATGTGGATAGGGTGACCAAATGTCCTGATTTTATAGGGACAGTCCCAATATTTGGGCTCTGTCTTATATAAGTGCCTATCACTCCCCTACCCCCTGTCCTGATGTTTTATACTTACTATCTGTTCACCCTAGATGTGGGTACTGAAGAGAAGTTTGATGCAGGAGAGTGTAGTGGGTCTTAAGGAATCAGTTCAGAAAGGGTCACTACTGGGGGACAGGTGTTAGCCCCTAAGTCATTGTATTCCATTTTTTTTCCGGTTTGTCATTTGGCTATTTAAGAATATACTAAATAACTGGGTTCCAGAATTATCAAGAAGACAGAAGTGAGTGTGTGGGCAGAACAACAGTGTGCATCAAATTATTTTAAAATTCATTTTGATGTGTTAAAAATAATAAAGAGAAAGAGTTAAAGAAACTTTGGGCCTGTCTTTTTTTGTCAGCTATAATGGTGTTTAACTGCAAACTTCATGCTTCTGATTGGTGTTTAACTGAGAACTTCATGATAGAAGACGAAAGTGCAATGAATTCACTTTGTTCTACCATCAAAATATTTAGACAACAGCATAAACTGTCTGGGCTCTGTAGCGGGAGCCAGAGGATGGAGGTTTCCTTGCTGGGTGGAGAATAACCACAGGCACCAGCATGAAACCTCATTGGGTCTAGACCATTTCCAGAGTCCAATAGAAAACAAATATTCTGGCTTTTTTATCCTGGTCATTGAAAGTAGCTGCGAGGCAAATCAAAAAAAAAGCTTCATTTTCTTAATCTCTCCTTCCCCCAAACCATGCCCTGCACTGAGATTCAGAGTAAAAGAATATGGGGAAAGTAGGAAGGATAATTCTATATGATAGTATGTAGAGCAAGCCTGCTGGAGGGGTTGCTTACCCGATGCTTGTGGGAGTTCTGAAGTGCTACAATTTGCCCCAGAAGTGCCTCCGTTTGTTTTCTGGTACTTTGTGCCAGTACCTTCAGAGGGAGTATCTTCAATGCCAGGATTGCTTGCTAAAGTACTCTGACCTGCAGAGGGAAAGTCCAAGCCACAGGTGCACTGTGGATAAAGTCCATTTTCCGCTGAGGCTGTGGTATGGTCAACTGCTGCACAAAGGGGTTCGCTCCACTTCCTAGGAGATTCCCTAGATGAAACCCCACAGCCCACGCAGTTGTTCACTGACTCAGGGTTCACTGGGAAGTGATCTGTGTCCTTTCTCTCTGTCTCCTTCATACGACTACAGGTGCAATGGCAAGATTTCTGTAGGTATTTGTCTGAGGAGACATGGATGCAGTCCAGGCTGCATGAAGGATCAGAGCTATAGCAGCCTGTTAAATCCACCATGCTTTCAGTTCCTGTGAAGCACTGACTTAAGCTATCATTCTCCCCCACCTCCAGTGGCTCTGAAAATGGTGACACGGATTTACTGTCAGGCCGACTCAGTAAAGGTAAATAACCATGGGCATGGGGAGCTCTATCTACATATTCGTCTTCCATGGGAATCTGCCTGAAGTGGTCATCCTCAGACTCTGTTGCTAAAGACAATGTTGGGATGTTCTCTCCCAGTTCATAGTGGATTGTGTCTGGGCTGCCTTTCCCATAGCGAGTGTGCCCCTTTGGGCAACCCATGTCTTCAGAAAAAATATAGTCATCAAGGGCTAGCAAATATATTCCTTCAGAAGGCTGAGGACTTGCAGCGTTCACCATGTTTGAATTAACAAATGGCTCTCTGGGGGATTCCTAAACAAAATCCAAAAGAAAATTTTTTTAATAAACAGATCATCAAACTATTATTTTTCTTAGCAGAGCAGAAATGATATTTAGATAACTTAATAGTCTTGAGTTGCAGTTGCTGACTTAGAGCAGCACCATCTACATTTCTGACCCATAAAATGTAATTCTGCTTGGATATGTGACAAGGATCTTACTGGACAAGTCTGCTCCTTGTGTGTATTCACAGTCATATCTGCTCCCGCAAGTGACAAAAATAAATTTTAAGTGGTTATTGCTCCCGTTGGTTCTAAAGAGCCAAAACAGCTAAGAAAGAGTGAGTTAGATTCTAGTCTTCCTTCTGTCTCATTGACAGAATTGTTACTAAGGTCCAGTGGTGATGCATGAAGAAGGAAGAATCCAGACTGGCTTTCAGAACTCAGGGTGAGCTTGCAAGGCAGAGAGTTCAAAAAACATTTACTTGTGAACTGAGCACATATCACCTGGAAATTGTTGAGACAATAAATACGGAATCCATGATGCCATTTTTACAGTCACTTTTCAGAGCAAAGCTACACTTTGAAGCACAAGAGGTTTTCCTCTTAATAATGGGCTATTCTTTAAAGTTTGATGCCCAGGTCTAACCTATACTAGATTTGAAATCCTCTAAATTCTAAGGGTCAAATTATTTTCTTTGTGTGAAACTCCATTGAAGTCAATGTAGCAGTGACCATTTACCTCAGCAGAGGATTTGACCTTAAATACGCTCCCTCATTTTTATAAGGGAAGAGCTGATTATTCTCTTACTTACACCAGTTTTACACACCTTCAATTCCTCTGACATAAATGGAGTCACTCCTGATTTAGATTGAAGTGAGAGAAGACTCAGGCCTTATATGTTAATGATCCTGCTCATAAATTCCCTCCATTTTTTCATTTGGCTACTTTCTACGATGAGCATAAAAATGGCATTTACAGGAATTTTCCTGGGATTACCCAATGATTAAAAAGCCCTAGTACACGAGAACAATTAACTGAGACACCCAGGGCTTAAAATAAAAAGGAATATAGGCAAATCAGCCCTAGTGTTCAGAACTGGAAAAGAATAGCTATTTCTGTAGAATGCAAAGAGAAGTCTTTATCTTCTAGCTATGTAGAGTGGCGGGGGGAGAATTCAAATGGTATGCCCATGGTCACACAATGAGTGAATGGGCCCAATTCTGCTGTCAGTTTACCATGAGTGTCACTCTCATAGGAGTGACACTCGTGTAACTTAGGGCAAAACTTGGCTCATTGTCTACAGGAATTAAAGCCAGAATGCTATAAGTTCTCTGTCCTTTGTTGTAACTACCAGATCACCTACTAGTGTGCTAGTGGTACAATAGTTACTGAATGGTGGGAGCGAACTCTGTGGCCTCATTTGTCTGTAATACATGTCAAGGCTGCCATGAGGGTCAGGAAAGGAATTAGCAAAGCATAACCACAGGGAAAAATTTAGAACATTAGCGTTTACCTTCGTCCCTTTTATTTGGCTGCATACTTCATTAGCCCAGTTCTGTAGGTCTGCTGTAGGGGAAACAAAATAGTGTTTAGCAGGCAATCACAGATCAAATAATATACAGTTATCCATAATCCCCTGCATTAAATTAAACCTAACTGTCCAGATTGTTTTTATTGACTCTGCTCAAAAGACCAAGCCAGCGACTGTCTAGCTGAGCATTCATTATAACTTGAACTGGATATATCCTTATGGAACAAATGTCTAGAAGGTCCTAAAATAGAATGTGGTTAAACTATGTTCCACATCAAATGGGGCTTTATTTCTGGTCACATGTCAACAAGCTATGACTGGCCTCAGATCGACCCAGTTGCAGCCATACAATTGGTTAGTCTATTTCAAGAGGTGTCACATGAATGGCCCAAATAGCAATGAGGAGACCAAAGGGGGAAACCCCACCCCCCCGCACACACACCTTGAAACCACCACAGGCTGGCAGTTTTGAATACAGTCTGTTCCACTTAATCGGAATGTGTTTAATTGGGAAACGTACTAAATTAAAACATCTCTGAAGGAAAAGGTTTAAACCCAGTGAGGCTTTATAACAGTGACTGCTGCTTTACGAGGACAGTAATTATAGTTTATGGGGATTTTGTAGTGTTGGGCCTTGTGTGCCTTTTATATCACGCTGGTTCTCTGTGTTTGTAGAGCAAGTGGAACACACATCAAGTATGTAGCCACTGCCTGATCTTGGCTATTAGTTTGTCCCATTCATGCCAAGTACACACACCTAGTATCCGCTCCTCTGTAGATACTGGCCTGCAGAAACTGGGAGAAGGCACTAACTTGATGGGGCTCCGCAGAGCTCAGACAGCAGTATTGCCATTTAAGTGGTATCATCTGTCCATCTGGAATTTCTCTTAAAGGGCATGAAAGGCCACTCACTGTAGAGCGGGCTGTAGAGTGGTGGAAATCCGGATTAAGAGGATTCCACTATAACCTGTGCTGAATCTAAAATGTTTGGTTTACTATGAGGGTCACCATTATCTCCAGCCCATCCACAGGATTCCTGATTTAGGGTGACAGGCATTTAGTGTGGAACTGGTAGCTAACTTATAAAACACTATTTAAATGTTTATTTAAACAATGCAGGAGAAGAATGGCACAAAAAACCCAGGCAGGTGGGGCTGAGGAAATGAAAGGGGAAAAGGACGGATGAGAAAAAGATTTCCAGGAGGAGGAAGTAAATGCAAAAGGAGTAATAACAGTTTGCTCAAATCAACTAATGCGTAGAGGTTAAAATGAGTTTCTGCAGATGCATCCACATCCATGCAGCAATTGCTGCAGCATTTCCCCCATGTTAATAATATTTAATGCCATTGACAACACATGAAAATCACATTTCTCCACTAATACAGCAATACTCTATCAAGTCCCTAGTCCAAACAACAAGCTTGATCACGTTCTCAGATATATGATTGTACTAGTGGCATGCCGTGATAGTTTTAATAAGGCAGTCCAAAATTGCATCCTCCATTCAGTGTGACCTCGCATGTATGGTGTGTGTGAGGTCACATTGTGAAGAAGACACCAAGATTACAAAATGGAATTCTCCATGGGGTCTGGACAGAATAGTCCACAGGCCGCCAGTTGGCTAAAGCACAGCTGTCAGGCATGCAGGCCACACAATACATACTTTGCATGCATAAACAGCACTCCATTGGACTGTATATTAGCCACCTAATTCTGACAAACCAGTTACTGCACAATAGCTGATTTGACAGGGTACCAGAGCAATAAGCCTAATACGTTTCTGGCCTAGAGAAAGGGAATCCAAAGTCCTGCTTTGTGCCAGCTAAAATACGTAAACTGTAGAGCATATAATTTTCCAAACAATGCATGCGTTTTTAACCTGATGATTCCCACTAAAGTCGAATCACACAGTTTAAAAAAAATACAGATTTCACATTAAGTTGAATTCCTAAAAATCATTAGCTGTAATGTACCTGTCAGTGCTTTCCCCTTATTTTTGTAATATATAATAAGTATGATAATGCTGGTCAATATCACAAAGAGGACTGGAACACTCAGAACATACAAGATCTTGTTTGTTTCTGTAGGATGAAAAAAAAATATCACATCAGTGTGCAGCTTATACTTAGCAATGATACAATCCTTGCTTACTTTTCTTACTTGGATGCAGTAAGACTTTTCTATTTGAACTTAGATTTCTAAAATAACCCTGATAGCTTTATAACACATTATGTTGCGTAACAAGGAGACTGATCAAGCCCATGCTTTACAATGCTATCTTAAAAAGAACTACAGATTTGAACTCTGAAGACAGCCCAATATAGGCATGCCCAAATTTTGCTCAGTTGAAGGGTTCATATGTAAGCTGCCAGGAGCCCAAAAGCTACACCTGATTTTCCTGAAAAGGCTGTGAAGGTAGTTTCTATGAGTTACACAGGCCCCAGCATGCAAGACTCAGATCATGACGGCTCACTGCATGCAGAAACACGTAGTCTCACTGGGGCAGCACATCCACATTAAAGATAAAAAGGGCAATGGGCCTCATTATCAGACATCAAGGGCTGCCTTTGGCTGACACAGTATCCATAGCTATCAACAGTACCCAGACAGAAGCCGTAGCTTTTTTTAAAATAGTTAAACATTAGAGGAATGCAAAAAAGTCAGAACTGCAACTGTGATGGTGGTTAATGGGTATTATAACAACAGTCTCATCTGGTATGTAATTTCAATAAAAAGTATAAAACTGTATACAGCACTGAACATAGACTGTAGTTGTGATTTCTCACAAAGTGCTGCAATTTAGAATAGGGTGACCAGACAGAAAGTGTGAAAAATCAGGATGCGGTGGGGGGTAATAAGCACCTATACAAGAAAAAGACCCCAAATATCGGGACTGTCCTTATAAAATTGGGACATTTGATCACCCTAATTCAGAATGGCATAAATAATCTTTAATATCAAAATATTTTGAGGGGGATTTTCAAAAAGGCTCAGAATTGGCCCAACTGCTTCCTTTAAAGCCAGCTTCAGTGGGAACAGAGTTATGCCAGCACTGAGCCCTTTTGAAAATCCTACCCTATACTTTCTGATGGATAATTATGTATGATGAAATATACCATCTTGTGGTTGTACAGACATTGTCGGCTCCAAACAAACTGCATCTGACCGATCAGTCCCAGGAACTCCTTCTGCAGTTCCCAGAGCTGTGCAGCTACAAAAATAAAGAAAAAAAAAAGCTGGTTGATCATGTAGAGAACTGGCAATGACACCTATATTTAGGTTGCCTAACACTTTGCATTATAAGAGATTCTCAGAGCCTTTAATTTTTAATAATCTCTAACACCTCCATTGTTTTCCTTTGAAATTTGGCAGGCAGAAAGCCCTCAACATAAAGATATTATTTGTCCTATAAAATTCTATTGAGGTTTTGTGGATTTATAAACTAACAGCCACTATGGCTTTTCCTCTGCTTGTGTTGCTCAGGAAAATGGTGTCAGCTTGCCAAAAGAAAAGGAACATTCTAAAGTGCCAGGCCCCGACCTCACCAAAGCAGCTGCAATAGCAGCAGATAATACTGCACTGGGAACATGTGGGAGCTGCTGGAGCAGCTATAGTGATGGGAAGGGGTAAAAGCCAACGTATGCTCACCACTTTTGACTCCACCCACTGGACTTGGTGCATGGATTCAGTATCCCCAAACTCCCTTCTCAGTACCCAGGGCCAGGAGGAGAACTGGGGCCAGGATCCTCCCAGCACATGGTCCCAGCATCCCATTTCCCCGCTCTGGAGCACCACCTGGGGCACAAGCCCCCTACTTCCAGCGGGTAGGGGGAGAGAGAGCGAGAGTGTCAGGCTAGGCCAGGCTTCCCCTGACCGCTCCTGGACTCAGTACACAGTGTTAGTGGCCCATTCCCCCCTCTGTGAGAACAGCCTTCTCCTGCTGCTCATTAATATAGTCAGTCCTGTAACTCAAGTAGCAGCAGTCAGTGTTGAAGGTTCAGGGTTCAAAGGCTGTTGATCACATGCTACGAGGGCTTGTTAAGGTTGTACATAGCAGAATTCGTTATTTTTCTTTTTTAAAACTCAGGAAATTACATATTTAAAAATTAGATTACAAGAGCCTGACTTAGGTTGCAAAGTCAAACACGTAGCAGCTCCCCCCCCAGGAGCCGTGCGGCAGCTCCCCACCCCAGATCACCTCTGCACCACCCCTTCCCCGAGCCCTGTGGCAGCTCCTCGCCCCGCCTCTGCCCTGAGGCACCCCTCCGTAGCAGCTCCCCACCCGTCCCAAGCCTGGGAGGTGGGAGAAGTGAAGCAGCGACGACGTGCTCTGGGAGGAGGCGAAGCAGGGGTCAGCTGGGGTGGGGAGTTCCCTGGGCGGGGGGGCAGCACGCACTTGCCACAGGCGGCCCTCCCCGCACCCCCTGCCCCTGCTCCCTCCGCCTAAATGCTGGCGGCGACTGGGGCGGCCGAAGATCCGCCCGCTGCGGTCGCTGCTGGAGAAAATGCTGCTCCCCAAATCCTAGTGCTCTAGGCAACCACCTAGGTCACCTAATAGGTTGCACCGGCTCTGCTGTCAATGCTGCATGGCTGCTGATCAGTGTGCTACAAAGAGAGAAACTCACTGACAGTCCATTGAATGTCCCATTCTTCAGTTGAAAAATCAATTTGTCCAGGCCTCTTACAGCTTTGTGGTTATCTCACAGTTATGTTATAGGAGAGGTGCACTTACTTGGTCCAGGATTTACATTCATCAGTGGATGAAGAGATGTCTGAGAAGTACCCCCAGCGGCATGGTGCACACACAATATCCTTGTCTCGTTGCACTGTGGTAGAGGAAACAAACAGCATAGCTGAGCAACTGTAATTTCATCTCAGACTTGGAGAAGATTTTTTTCCCCTGAAAATCCTTTCATCACGAGGAAGATCTTACATTATATTAAAGGAGACAACTGGAGTTAAATCTGGGCAGAAAGTAGTGGTAAATGAGGTCTCTATAGAGTCAAAACGAGAAACAGAAACGACTGGAGAGATTTGCACAGCTCTGTGAAAAAACACTGTGTTAGGAGCTAATTCCATTGTAACTACCAGTCTTGTGTTAATGCAGTTACATTAATTATGTCAGTAACTTATACCACCACTATTACAGAGCCACAGTGGTGACGCCATAGTTATGGTGGGTGTTCACAATACCAGTTACTGTGGAGAATAAATCATTGTGTTGAGTCCAGATGTAGTACTTACTCCAGCAGTCAGTCCTGTACCATTTTTATGTTGTTCCCACCACTTGGAATGGCCTCCTTTCTTACCAATGTCCAGTATAAACCTGATTTTGACCCCCTCTGATTTCCACTCCCGAAAAGCAAACAAACAAACCAACCAACTACCTCCTTTTAGCCTGAAATTTCACAGCTAGTCTGATGTCAAAGGTGATTTGGTTTTGTCACATCTGAAGTAAATCCATGAAACTGCTTGAGTTATAATACATACAAAACTACTATGTTAATTTTCAAAAGGTGTTCATAATTTTTACCTTCGCCTAATGCTATAAAATTGAACTTAGCATGGTTCATTCAGTTCAACTTAACCCGAACACTGAGATCACGAGAGCACATTTTGTGAATATTGGAGTTAAATTTTTAAAGTTAATCAGAGTCAAATTCCTTAGCATTCGGAGTGCAGTGAAGTCTTCCATGACAATTATAGAATTCAAGAAAAAACTTGCAAGGTCCACCTCAACTAAGAGATTTTAGTCAAAATAAAAATGCTCAAGTCTCTTCCTTATTTTGGGGAAGTTCTATGGCCTGTGTTATGCAGGATTTCACATGAGATGATCACAATGGTCCCTTCTTACCTTGGAATCTATGACTCTCTGAAAGGCAGCCTTCAAAACGTAAACAGATTGTGAAGGTTGTACATCAGTTATTATACCTACAACACACCTCTCCCACTCACATTGGCCTGAGATCACAATCAACCCGCTCTTTAAAGGCTGTGACTCCATTCATCTAGTTGTCCACTCTACATATCTTACCAGGATGCTGAACACCAAACCCTGGAGCACATTTTGTATTTCGCCGACAGAAATCACAGTCTTCGTTACAGTGGTATCCCAGTGTACATGCACATTGTCGCTGGAACGTCCTATTTCCTGGATTCACTTCTATTAAACCTCTCCCTAAATGAGAAAGCAAATGGAAGTAAAAATCTCTCCTTCAACATAATTTGGGATGGCCAGCCTCACTCCCCACATGTCCACAATTCTTGTGTGTCAGATGCAGAATCATTCTTGTTAGGCATCACATTAATATTTGTAGAGCATGGTAGATGGTTGGTTCGTATGAGACGCCTCACTGTTTAGAAACATAAAGTGACATCATTTTTATTGACTTCAGTTGGAGCTGAATTGAATCTTTACACTGGGGAGACAAATAGACTCAAGAAATGTGTGCACCTTATGCTGGGAGGGAGCGGGAGGAGGAATCTCTATGTGCTCACCCATAGTACCCTAGTGCACTGCACTGAAGATTCACTAGTGGTGGCATAAGGGTTATGGCTGAGATTTCCAAAAGAGCCTGGGGGATTGAAATTTACTGGGAGTTGGGCACCTAACTCTGTTAGGTCATTTGAAAATCCCTCTCTCAATTATTATTTTGGTGAACTAAATATAAGTTCTAGATCGGGGATAGTCAATTATTTTTTGTCAAGGTCCAAATTTCTTGATCAAGGTATAGTAAAGGTCCAAACTCTAGAAAAAATAATAAAAAAACCAACAATAATAATAAAAATAAATAAAAAGATTTCTGGGTGTGTTCAAAAGCATCTGGCGGTTGGGATTTGCCCGCAGTCTGCCTATTGACTACCCCTGTTCTAAATCCACTCACCCATCCTCATACTTTGATAGTTTGGACTCAAAGGTACGTAATGCCTCAGTATGAACAACTCACCCTCATCACATATTTTGTGTAGTAAACATTTGTCTTCTTCATTCCAGACATCCATGTATTCGTTTGGGCCGCAAGGCTGGCACACAGTCTCAGAAGTGGCAGTGCATTTGGCAGACATGTACTTTCCTGAACAAAGAGGAAAAAAACCACGGTCACTTATCAGTCACTGATGCTCTCTAAAGATAATAGACCAAATTTAGCCCATGTCTTACTCGACTGATGCCACTGGATTTAGGAAGGTTTTTGCCTATTGTCATCCCAGTTCCTCACTCTGGCCTCAATTTAGCAAGGCATTTAAAGCACCTGAGTAACTTTAAGCCCATGAATAGTTTCACTGAAATCAGTGAGAGTCATATCACTGTGTGTCTCCAGCACTGAAAAATCTCAAACAAACCAGGTATCTAGTGCATCTTTTGTTGAAGTCAGTGGTATAGACTATGCCCATGCTTTCAATCATGCATATTCCTAAATGCTTTGCTAGGAGTTGTGCAATTAGACTCATGGACAGGGCCAATCAGAGGGGTGGCCAGGAGGGCCATTTGGCCTGGGCCTCAAGCTCAAAGGGGACCTCAAATTTATACACTTGTTAATTTTGGGCATTTGATAAGCTTTGCAACTTTTTTTTATGAGCATCCCTATCGGACCAGAAAAGCATTTGTTAAAAAAAAATATATTCAAATGATGTCACTCTTTTTTTGGTGCCTCATTTTGTTTTCATGTGTCATCATTTTTATTTTTTATTATGGTTAGGGGCCTCAAAAGTTGGAAGTGGCCCGGGCCTCTCTGGATCTCTGAGAGGGCCTGCTCAGGGACTGAAAAAAGCAAAATGACCTAGTGACCCGATGCTAATTTCATAAAGAAGATTTTCATTTTTGAAAAATAAGAGCACTAGAATATATTTACCTGGCTCACACTTTGTGCAGCACCGTCCAGAATACTCATAGTGTTGCTCACTCTCACAGGCGGGAGAGATTTGTAGTGATAACTGGGAAACAGAAGGAGAGAAACAATACCTTGAGAGTTATTCATGAAATAGTTTTAGAAAATCCTACTCATGCTTCTGATAAGTGGAAGGAAAGCTCCACTAATTAGTTACAACACTTCATATTGCAAAATAGTAAATATTACGCAGCACAGACATTGTACGTTTCATTATCAAAAGTCCTTTGCAGACAAATTAAGTAATGTGAACTTGATAATATCTACACATGCAGAGCTTGACAGCCATACGAGAAATAAATAACATGCTTGTGCAATTTATCATGCATTTTTGACCTCTTCTCTTACCCAGTAACCCATCTCCCCCAGCACTGTATTCTAACATTTGAACCCCATGAACAGCTTCAAATAAGTATTATTTTAATAAACAAAAACAAACAAACAAATAAAAAACAACCTAACAGAAATACTTCCTCTTTCTCCACTAAAATGAACCCAGCCCAAGACTCAGGTCTAGCAAGATTTAATACTGGACCAGTGACAGGTTTAAAGTCCAACATTTGGCAACCTGGCAGAGAGCTGGAGACAAGTGATTTAAAAGGAGAAGTTCCCAGCTTCCCACTGGGATACAGAACATGGCTTCAGAGGAGCCTCAATTACAATGAAATTAAGCAAAAATTCTAGCATCCATAAAAAAATGGTCATGTAAGAAGCATAGAGAGAGTACACAGCAGTGTGGGTATCTTGTTTTTATTAGCGCACCGAATGACTTGCAGAACTCACTCCTGCTTTTGCCACCTGAGAGGAAAGCAGCCATCCCATTGTTAATTATTGCTTTTATAATGTTTAAGACACTTCAAAACCCTTATTTATAGTGATTGATTCGTCATTGTAATTGGATGTAGCTGCTGAAATATTGTTTATGTGGAATATTTCTTTGAGGAAAGCATGTTGGCATTCCTGCTGCCGGCAATGTAATTCTTTCGATATAGAGCATGTGATAAAAGCACCACGTGCACAGGTACTGTAGAGTGAAATTTATATCAGTTTCCATTCCCCTGCTCACGTCTTTCTTTTTGTTTCCTCCTTTTGTTCCCTTTCCTCCTTTCTAATCTCCAGTGCTTTGATATCCTTTTCCCGCTTGGACCTTGCACCATCTGACCTTGTGGGTCTTGTTGCTTGGAATTGCCTCCTTGCCTTGTGTGCCAGATAAGCTCCTTCTCTTGCTTAAAGAACACTTATTTCCACACGACTCACTTGTTTTGAGTCTGAACCAAATTCTGGTGCATTATTTCTGTGGCTTTAAACTGTACGAGCTGCATCTGAATTGGACTGTAAGATCCTTAAGTCAAAGACGATGTCTTTGGGTATGCTTGTATGGGGCTAAATGCCACTAGTGTTTGATGCCACTAATAAATAATAATAATCCTGAGGCAAATTAAGGGTGCAGTCCTGCAAACATAGTGCTTTTGTCTCATTGTTCCCTTGTGCTCCCCTGTCTGTCTCCTGTTTTCTCTGAGGTTTTACTTAGATTGTAAGATTCTCTTTGGAGCAGAAATCATCTTTTTTGTTCTGTTTGTACAGCACCTAGCACAAATGGGTTCTGGGCCATGACCAGAGCTCCTACTGCAATATAAATGAATAATAGGTCTTACTACTGTACCCCCATGATACTTTTCCCCTGAATAATTAGCAGTCAGGGCTGTGTACATTCCTGGCAAGATGTTAGGTAGTCCCATGAATGTAGTAAAACAGGCCTGGCCAGCCCAGTGGCTGAATGACAGTGCTGTTCACTATCTTGTGGACAATGTTCTAACATGTTCTTGCAATCTATTGAATTTATGACATTACGTTGAAATGTGGTAGAAGGCCAAGCTATCACCAGATAAGGATTGTGACTTCACTGCAGGATCGTGCAAAAGATAAAGGCTGTGCATGAATAAATTCTTATTCACAACCATCTGTGAACGTGGCATACAACTGGTTGAGTCATTTGGGTTGTGTGCAAAAAGTTCTTTTCTTCCTTGTTTGCTCCAGTTTGAAAGTTCCTCTTTTGATGGGAGACTTAAAATCACTGAACTGCTAAACGAGGACAGTCTTTAATTTTAAGGAAGGATATGGAAATTTAATTTAGACCATAGAGCCAAAGGGTGGGGAATCATTTTTTTAAATAAAACAGCATGAATGGACAGACAACCTATACAGATAACTCTTCAGTGGTTCCTCTTATGTTTGGAATCAGCACCAAGTGCTGGTTATTTAGTTACCTATTATAAAACAGGGGAGCTATATATAACACAGGTGCTATTGTTACATTCCCAGTATATCTCACCACAGCTATTTATCACAGTCTGTATACTCGCATTGTGACAATCAACACCGTTCTATGGTGGCGTCCTAGTATTTAAAAAGCCTTGCTACCATCTTCTCTTATTTACACTTCCAGTGAGGTAAACAGTAAAATCATGCCAAATTTCTTACATGCATCTCTGGCAACCTAGCCACATAATGGGGTGTGAGTGTGAACTTTGTCCTAGGGTAGAAGGGATGCTGGGTGTGTATCAGATTATGCCATAGAGCATGTCATTTGGGGTGCAAAAGAAGATAAAAAGCTAAATGAGCGCAGCTGGGGAAAGGAGCTTTTATTTTAGATTGTGTTTGGGAAGTCTTAGTCCAGGGGTTCTCAAACTGGGGGTTGGGACTCCTCAGGGGGGTCACAAGGTTCGTACATGGGGGGTCATGAGCTGTCAGCCTCCACCCCAAACCCCGCTTTGCCTCGAGCATTCATAATGGTGTTAAATACATAAACATGTTTTTAATTTATAAGGAGGGGTCGCATTCAGAGGCTACGTGAAAGGGGTCAGCAGTACAAACGTTTGAGACCCACTGTCTTAGTCCTTGGTGTTTCCAACTAAGGAGAACTTCTATTTGTGAGGCAGGATGAAGCTATACTTTCAAACTGACAGAAGACTTTGTATAGAAGTCTTCCCTGTCAAATTGGGGGTTAGAAACTTTTTTTTTTTAAATGGGTTGGCTATTGCAAATCTGTATTTGTAAGGGGTACCTTTTGTGAGCAATCCCAGTGCAGCCAATGGAGCTACTCACGGAAGGGTCTGCAGGAGGATTGTACCTGAGTGCCAAACTGCACATAAGCTTTTTTTTGCCTGAGGGAATCTAGCTATTTTACTTATATGGCCCTATCAGTGTAGTACCTGACCACCTCACAGTGTTTAATGGATTTATCCTCATAACACCTATGAGGTAGGGAGGTTTGAATATTCCTTTTTATAGCTTGGGGACACGGGTACAGAGAGACCAAGTTACTTGCCCAAAGTCACACAAGTAGCCTGTGGCAGAATGGGGAACTGAACCCAGGTGTCCAAGCAATCACCGGGCCATCTTTTCTCTCTGTCAATAATAATTCTGTACATATAAATCCTGATTATTCTGATAATACACAGTATTGGTGTGTATAGAAAGAGGGTCAAATTTCCACAGGTGGTTGTACATAACCTTACAAATATCAAATAAAAATAAATAAAAACAATCTGGAAACCTAATCTGAAATAAATTCAACAAACTCAGTCATTCCTTTGCCATTGTCAGTATTGGTGAATCTTTTCATTGGAGTTTATGGACATATGAAAATTAACATTTAAGAGAAGTCATATTTTAAAAAGATTTTTCATATTTTTAATTATAGGATAAACACACGTTTTTTGCTGTAGTCCTTAAATGTAATCCAGTCTGCCTGTTCAAATATGTATCATCTCAGAACTGTGTCCATCTCCAAAGATGGACAGAACATAGAATTAAGAAACATTTCCCTCTGGTTTTCATAAGGCCACCGATTCTGCAAAGCACTTCAGCACATGCTTAGCTTTAAGCACATGAGAAGTTGCATTGACGTGCTCAAAGGTAAGCATGTGTATGAGTGTTTGCAGGCTCTAATGAATTTGCTTTAATGAATCATGGCTATAAAGCTGAACTGTGTTAGTCAGACATGTAAAAGCACACACAGGTGCTTCTGAAGGGGAGACTAACAGAATTCAAATTCCTGTCTTCGGGCTTAAAGAAATATTTATTTTTAGTGCTGTTGAGCAATCTAATGGCAGCAGAAATTGTGTGTCATAGGTGCTAAAATTACTTTCTCGCTCAAATGAATATTCAGACAGACATATCAGAGAGAGAGGATAGAATTACATGGGCCCCTTTGCTTCAAAAGAAAAAAATCTGGAAGAACAAGCTAGGGGGTTTCCAGTATTTTTTTAAAATGTCATTTCTTTCAAAAACCTGAGGCTCACTGTGGATTGTTTGTGATATTCTCAGATTTGTGAAGCTAACATTTGTTTAAAGTGTAGTTATAGATGGTGGGTAACTATTTAAAAATGGCACTTTCTTACTCAATATATCTGCTTCCAAAGGGTCTTCAAGTCATAGCTGACCATTTTACTGACCAAATCACATTTTTACTTCTCTTTGGAATGCAGACCTAATATAGAAACATGAGAAATGTTGTATCCTGTCTCACACAACATCAACTGATTTTTAAACTCATGAGCTTGGTATTAATAGTGACATTAAAAGCATGAGAAAGTGTTTGATGGTCCGACCCTCAGTTGTCCATGAAGCAGAACTCTGGTGAGTCTACTGTTCTTTGGGCACGAGCATCTTCACCCAGAGGATGAGGATTTGCCCAGTGACGTCTGACCAATAGCCATTTAAACCAGCCATCTTGTTTTCCAGCTGGGACTGGCTCTGCAATAGTTTTTTCTGTTTAAAGAATACACTTATCCCCTCTTCAGAGACAAGAAGCCATCCCTTCACTGTACAGTTAAAAGTTTTGTATCTCCTACCCTTTTTGCCACATTGCTAATGTTGCTTAACAGTTCCCGTCTTCCTTCGGCAATAGTCCTAAGCTGCATCACAGCAGCATTAATCTCTTGTTGTCTCACAATGAAACACAAAAGAACCAAAACCACCAGGCTGCTAGGAGGAGTCTGAAACTGATAACAAATGGTTTATTTATTTTTTTAATTGGCATCCAAGTCATGTATGGCTGAACTATAGTAATATGCTAACTCAAATCACGAAGCCCTAATATGAAATCAATGGGCAACTCTGGCTTAATACAGATGGCACAATACAGCCTCAGGTTTCCTATTCCTCCTGGAGGCTGATCTGCTTGAGCAATTCCAACTAGTGATTCACTAGCCAGAAAAATTATTTTGTTGGAGGAGGCTTAAAAGCACTGGTAATTTAGTAAGGCTACTGGCCAACTCTGCCACTTTCCTGGTTCAAGGACCACTCAGCAACTCCACCTGGGGAAATACTATCTTATTATTTACAGAAGACCTCAATTATATTTTTGCATTATAGAGATTAAAAGGAGATGAAAGATTTATACTGAAAAGGCATAATCTGAGTTAGATGGACACACATCCTTCCACAAAATATTAACTGACTGCTGATAAAAATCCAGTCACAAAGGACATACATGACTCTGGGCAGTTCCAGCTGTTCATGAAGGACTGTAATTCAGATTGTGAACGAAATGGTTTTTGTGATGTCAACTTTCCAGTTACCAGTAAACCACATCACAACCACCATCAGATGGTAAAACAGAGTCAGGAAATGCAAAGGCGGAATGAAGACTGAATGGTATTTCACTCTGACAAATGAATCCTTGTAAACTTGCTAGATCTTGAAACCTTCCAGACCCAAAGTGGTAAGAAAGAACATAGAGTAAAGACAATCATGAATAAGGAGACTTTAAAAATATCTGTACGTTGTTGACAGGTAATGGAGAGATGCACTGAAAAAGTCCAATTCCCTAATGACCATATTGCATACTGTAATTGTTCCTTTGGGATCTTTTTAACAAGCAGCACACAGCAAATCCAGTTATGAGGGATCACCTGACCAATGACAGAACTTTATCAACATGAAGAACCATAAACTAATCACAAACCCTCCAGAGTTATTTTTGTTAGGCAGACTGTGCAAAAGAGCAGAAGTGGTGGCATTGACCAAACATATCTTATAATGGTGGGGGAGGGCAGATAAGAACCTTGGTCGGTTAGATTAGATAAAACAAACAATAGATTGATCAGTGTTGAGATGGCTACAGTTTCTGTGAGTTAACTAACCTTCCTTTAGCTCCTCAGTGGAATTAAAAATTCCCTATCATATGAGTAACATTCATCCACCGTATGATTATCATCAGATAACAATCAGACAGGTGTCAATACACATGTCTATATATTTAATGCTTATTTCGATTCACTGGGTTGTTTAGGGAGTCTAAATATTATTACTTTGCCTGCAGTAGTGCCCAGAACCCCTAGGTGAGCTCAGGCTCCATTATGGGGGGGGGCACCATATACAGACATAGTCCAGCCCTGAAAAACCTAATGTTTACATAGATAAGACAAACAAATGGTGGAAAGGAAAGAGAGTTGAAGTGACTTCTGAAATAACTGCACTGTAAGGGCAAAGCTGTGTATAGAACCCAGGTCTGCTGGGTCCTCTGTCTAGTGCCCTATTCACTAGAGAAGGGGATCCTATGCCAAAAACCCTTCAAAACCAACAACAAACCTTTCAGTTTCAAACGGATGGATGTCGCATGCTTCTTGGGCATGCAGAGAATGCCCAAGAAGCAAAAATGCACTCTTCTGGCTGCTTTCAGCCATAATGGTGACTAATACTCGCCAACCACACTGACATAGTAGTGTTATTTAGTAGTGCGTTAGATGCTGCGGCTGTCACTGGGCGCTGCACTCTCTCATCCAGCACACAGCCGGCTGGCTTTCTGCTGGGCCTAGCTTTCTGCTTGTGCTGAGCCACACAACTCAAGTTGCTGAGGCAAACTTGTGACGTTTCATCTCATGCTGCCAGAGCTCCTCTCATCCAAAAAGAGACAGGCACAAAGGGCCAGTTCAGAGCGACTGCAAAACCTGTAGCCACTGGGAACCCCAAGATCAAAGGGCCCCCACACAGGAGCATTCTCTGCATTCCCTGCTTCACAGAGGCTGCAACCTGGCCCCTGTAAGGCTGGAAGGGAGGGGGGTACAAGGGGAATTCTCTCCCATCTCTGCAGTGAAGTTGGTAGGTGGGGGGTGATCAATCAGGTCCAATGGATAAAAGGGCCAGAACAGCTGGGTGGCTGCCATCTGAGGCCCTCTCACCTCTTCAGCCCAGGCTGGAGCTGCCCAATGTTCAGGTAGAGGGCAAGCCCCACCCCACTTCCAGCTAAGACTCCCCTGCCTCTCCTCTCTGAACACTCTTCCCACTACACACACACACAACCAGAGTCACCCATCCCTTTGTGTTCATTTTTATTTAAATAAAAAATTCAAACCAAACCCCCAAAATGACCATCACTAACAGGACAAATCACAGTTATAAAAAGAAACTGCCTGAACCCGCTTTCTCTCTCTCTTTCACCACCCCTTCTTTTTAATGGCACTTTGTTTTATCCAATTGCTACTTCAAATATTTTATGTTTCTGTTTATTTAATTTTTATAAAAGGGAAGCAAAGTAAACTTTGGCTCATATTCAACAGCAATCCATATGAGGAACTTCTCACTTAAATTAGATGAGTTAAAAAGTCAGACCACTGAACGTAGGTCTCCAGCATGTAACGAAATATATCAAGATATCATCTGTGACATACTTAATTGTTTCTTGTAATTTGAGTAACACGGAAGACAAATAATGGCCGATTCATTGAGTTTCTTTATAATGTGCTGTCTAAAATTCTAGAGATGTTTAAAAAGGAAGTTATAATTACAGCTGGACAGGAACCTCTCGATAAAGTGTTTTTCAGTGGAAAATGCTGATTCCATGACCCCAAAACTTTACATGGAAAAGTATCAGTTTCAAGCAAATCTTCACTGGGAAGTTCTCAGGTCCAGCATTTCTGGTCCAAACTAGACAGAGAGACCCACCCTAGCCAGCCTTAGTTATAATCAAACTTTTTAGGCTTCTTTAGGCATTTATTTTACCTCAGAGTCCAGAAATCCTTAGGTTAAGGCTAACAAGGCCTAAGATAAATACGTACAAAAAGGAGACATTTGCAATTTTTTTAAGAAGATGGTACATGAACTAATAAAGGTTGGGAACCATGCAATAGACCATGCTACCTGTAAGCATTTTTTCTTTTTCAAATTATTTACTTTTAATCAGACTGCTTGAAATTATCTGTCAAAGTATTTTTTTAAAAAAATCTACAGATTATAAAAGCAGGGGTTAAAAAAAAAATCACAATTTTACTAATATGCTTTTACAGCAAAGCAACAGAGAAATGAAACTCCCAAAGCCAATATCTTGCAAAGCCTGCATGGGCAAAGCTATTTAAAATTAAAAAAAAAGTGTAAACAAAAGAATTGAAGCTCTATGTTTGCTTCTTTCCATATATAATTCATATACAATTTAGAGTGAATAACCTGATCCCTAAGACACTGGGTGATCCTTAAGGTCACCTTAAAGAAGCTCCACAGAGTCATCAGCTACTGTGATAGGCTCCTGCTTTGTTTTATATATATTTACAGTATAGGTGTTATTTTTTGCTTAATCAACCTAAAGTTAAGGGCTTGATGCAGGCATTACTGAGTAGAACTCCACGTCTGTGTTAAACTGGATGTCAGACTAAATGATCATAGTGGTTTCGTCTACTCTTAAAGTCTATCAATCTATAAATACACACAGGAAATTTAACAGAAGTTATTTGGGTGTGTTGGTTATGTACAAAAAGCAAAGATATATTTTATATGTTTATGGAAAGCTAATAAAATGCACACACACACACAAAAGAAAAGCTAAAATTAGCAATAAAGAACTCTTGACAAGTATGTGCTATTGAGTGATGGTAAGTATAGTGTCATATACCCTATTGCTCAATAGGCTACCAGAGTGCAGTGTAATACACTAGACCAGGGGTCCCCAACGCGATGCCCGCGGGTGCCATGGTGCCCGCAGGGACATCTAAATGCACCCGTGTCCTGGCCAGCGGTCGAGCATCTGCCGAAATGCCGCTGAACTTCTGCAGCATTTCGGCGGCGACGCCTCTCGATGACGCCGCTTGCTGCCGACAAGCGACATCATCGAGAGGTGTTGCCGCCGCCGAAATGCCACTGAAATTCGGCGGCATTTCAGCGGATGCTCGACCTCCACCATGGTCCTTCGTCTGGAAGGTTGGGGACCACTGCACTAGACTATAAGAGCTTAATGTATAATCCTGCAAGCTTACCCTCACAGAGCTCCTATTGGAACCCAAGGGTAGCATGAGTGCGTATGTATCTGAGAAGCTGGCTGCTAAGGCTTATTGACTTTTGTCACTTCCTGCCTTCTAATATTCGGAATTCTATGGTGGATCATTTGGGCATGCTTCTTTGGGCAGCGGTAACACAGGTATTTTCAGGGATGCAGCCATTCCTGTGGTAGATGGTTTTATAAAATGGGTGCTCTTCACACACTCAGGGGATCCTGTCTTGAAATAAACTACACAGTCTGATCATCTGGGCAAGAATTACACGATCTATAACTTCTTCCCTGTCAGAGTAACAGGCAGCACAGAGCCCAATCCTGCTGCCTTTATAACAGTAAAGTCAGAACAGAGTACTGAGCTCATTGGTTACTTTGGCCCAGATCCTCAAAAGGTATTTAGGTTCCAAACTCCCATTGATTTAATGGGAGTTAGGAGCCCAAATACCTTTGAGAATCTGGGCCTTTATTCCTTAGTAGTCATCCTAAAGAACCAAGTCTGCCATTTGCTATGTACTAAGAGCATGATGCAAAGACCAATGAAGTCAATGGAAAGATTCCCATTGACTTCAGTGGGTTTTGGATCACACCCTTTGGATCAGTTTTACCATATATTCCATTACCTTAAAACTGATTTATCAGCATAGGCAGATTTAAGTCCTGAGCTCCTAAACCATTATTCCAACAATACTAGAAGATACTGAAGAACATAAAACATGCAAGAAGAAACAGTTTGCCACACCTAAATACATTCTGTACCAACCTGCAGTCATGAATGTAATTCTTTGTTGTTCATGAACAGATCCTATTTATTTACTTATTTATTTTGCCACAAAGTGATGAGGGCAAATTACATAATTTTCTTCCTGCTTATCAAGTATCTGAAACTGGTAGGGTGGGTTGAGCTATCTAGCCTTGCAAGAAAAAGAAACTCTTTTATTGAGCGAAGGTCTTTCTCCATAGCTATATTTGAATCTTATGGATTGTCTACATGGGGCCATGCCATCCAGAAAAGTTAATTCAAATTAACTAAAGATGTGACTATTAAATCCCTGTGTATGGATGCTGTTATTCAGAATTAAAAGTGGCCTTAATTCGGTTTAGCTTAATTCA
The DNA here is from genome assembly GCF_016161935.1 of Mauremys reevesii. NCBI lineage: Eukaryota > Metazoa > Chordata > Testudines > Geoemydidae > Mauremys > Mauremys reevesii. The sequence continues at coordinate 167,321,178 of NC_052624.1, read as the reverse complement.
CTTTGGAAGTGAACAAAGCCACAAGGAGCTGCAGCTGCCTGGCTCCACTTTGAGAGCTGGACCAGGTGTTCACTTCCTAGCCCAGCTTCACTGCTCCTCCCCACCCCCACCCCGATCTGTGTAAGATCTGAACTGGAGGGAGGTGGGGAGATTAACTCCCTGTTTTCTGGAAACTAGGCAAGGCTCCTGTCATAAATGAACTTTGCCTACTGCTGTTAAACAAATGTTTTTAAAAAAACATGAAAGATAGGCTCATCCATTTGTCTAGAATGTTGACAGAGAATAGAATCAAATATTAGTTATTGGGCAGCATCTAAATAGGGCTCCCCCAGAGAGGGCCATGGGGAGTGAAAGTGAGTTGTCCTGGGAATTACAGCATGTGAAAAAGTTCTTGGGAGAAATGGCCTTCAACCCTGGGTAGAATTCACACACTTCCCTTCTGGGCCCCAAACTGCTCCAGTTTGAACTTAGGGCAGCACTCCCATTGAGTTCAGTGGGAGCAAGTTAAGGCCCTGTCCTATTATTACTACTGTCTATTTGGTTTTGGTTGCACCCACATGTCCTAAGCGCTGTGCAAACACAAAGGAAGGCAAAGTCCCCACCCTGAAGAGCTTACAGACAGAAAAGAAATACAGGAAAGGGGTGCAATATGCAAGTAAAGTGGTCACAATATCAGGATATTATGGATCAGATCCTCAGGTGGTGTAAATCAGCTTCACTCCTCTGATCTGGGCCGGAGTTCCCATTATCAGTAAAGACATATCACAAATAAAACCTAAATGTGGGGGAAAGTGAACTAGAAGAAAACTGGAGGTTAGCATTCCCCTGCTTTGAAACTTCATGCAACCTCCTGCAGTGCAATGGAGACACCCCAGACCAGTGGTTTTCAGCCTTTTTCACTTGTGGATCCCTAAAAAAATCTCAAATAGAGGTGCAGACACCTTTGGAAATCTTAGACATAGTCTGTGGAACCCCAGGGGTCCGCAGACCTACAGTTGAAAACCACTGGACTAGAAGCAACATTAAGGAAAAGTGTACTATGCTACATTATTGGGCTCTCTGCCACAGCAAACCCTGCAGTTTTCAGCAGTTGCTGCTGTAACTCATGAAAATCTTTGTTCTACAGTATGAGTCCCTGAACTTTGTACTTTCTACCAACTGTAGGTAAGTCATAAAAGGGGAGAGTACTGCGCTTACTGTAAACAGATTAATTTATTGTATTAAGTAAAGCCTAAATCCACAGTGCAATTTAGCTAAACTGCTTTTTAGTCTTATACTGCATGAATGGCACTCAAATATTTGCTTCTCTCACTATTTGTGCCCTTCCATTTTAAATAACTAACCATTCTCTGTGCACTAACTTTTCCAAGGAACCAATACCAGGTTGAGCATAATTAAAATTGAATGTGAACAGCAGTATCCAGAATATTATCCAGTGCCACTTGACAAACCAAGGTTCCAGTCAAAGACTAAGTATAATCTCCGGGAAATACAGTGCTGCTGAAGAAAATGATGAACCATGTGTCTGACCACAGTTCAGTATAGACAGAAAAAGAACAATCATCCTAGACATGGCATGAGATGGCCCAATGTCTCATTGTTTCCTTATGCTCCCTCACCTGTCTGTCTGTTCATCTCCATCTACTGTCTCGTGTCTTATAGTTGGATTCTAAGTGCTCTGGGGCAAGGACCATATTTTGTTCTGTGTTGTATAGTGCCTAGCCTGTACAAATGGGTTCTTGGTCTGTGACTAGGACTCCTAAGCACAGTTGTCAACTTTCACACGGTAAATGAGCACCCCAACTTTCACAATAAGACAAAAATCAAGCTAATTCCATTTCAAAACAAGGCCAAAACAAGCCAATCCCTAAGAACTCCACCACTCTATGTGACTAGATCCCCCCGGCGTGCAGTCTGGGACTGTGGTGGGCCCGCTGTGAACCCCTGACTCTATCCCCTCTTTCCTCCACTTGCCCCTTGCCCCTACTTGCCAGGAACCAATCCAAAAAAAAAAAAAAAAGGCAACAAGCTACAAGCCAAAAACTAGTCAACAAGCAACTCCCAAGCCAATTAAGCTGAAAACAAGCCCAATTTCTGCATTTTTTTCACAGGTTTGGCATGTCTGCTCCTAATTATTACAGCATCAGAATTTAACACCAGAAGAGACCATCACATCATGTAGGCTGATCTCCTGCACAACACAGGCATTAAACCCATATCCATTATCCTTGTATTGAGCCCAATAACCTGGATTAGACTTAAGTATTACAGTGCTAAACCATCTTTGGAGAACAGTAGCCTTTTCTGCAGGTGCAGAGAGAATATTTTCTTCATTTCAGTTTATTCAACTAGTTCAATTCAATGACTAGTTCATTCAAAGTTAAGAAACCAATAAGAGCTGAAAAAAAGAAAGTTTATTTTCTTCTTCCAATCTAATAATAAAAACTAGTGAAGAGTTGTGAGGGGATGAAATCTACTAATTCTAAAAATTTTGATGGACATGGTGATCAGAAACAATCAGTTCAATTCAGTAAGTACAGTAATACTTCCTTTGTTTAATAAATCAGTTTTAAATGCAAAAGATGTTTTGATAAACTTTTTTACTTATTTAAGGTAGTTTGTTTAATTTAAAAAACAAATAAAATGCAGTTTTCGTGAATTTTACATTGAATTTGAATTTCCATCTAAATAGAGCTTGATACAAATCACAAATAAAAAATTAATCATCTAGTAAATAAGAAATGCATCATTCATAATTTTCTAACAGAATAAAAAGTGAAAAAATTAAGAATCTGATGTGTAAGTTAAGCTATATAATGGCTTAAATAAATATGTACAGATATAGTGTATCCTATTGGTTAGCAAAAAAGGAAGCAGCACCAAATTTAGTGTAAAGGTTATATTTCATTGAAAATCAACTGTTTTAATGGTTACCAACAAACAATCTTTCTTTCGTGAAAATAACTAAAAAGTATAAATGCAAAACATAATTAAAATAAATTATCTAAATCAAAGTTTCCTGCTTGCTGATTGAGATTATTATATTGGTAATTTAAATGACTTTGATTTCAATCAATCCATCCTGTTTCAGAGTGTGAATTCTTCATAATCTCCAGCTATTTGTTTTTGCAGAGCTATTCTTGGAATTTTCTCTCTTTTGAGTTAGTGAATGATTGGAGGTGGTAGTACCAGTGCAACACTAGTAGATGTATCATCACTATGGCTTAGCTGGAATTACTGTGTTTGAATTGTGCTTCACATCCTGATAGATTGATATATGGTGAAAAAAATCTTGCCTCCCACCCCAGCTACAAGATCCAGTATATTTTCATGACGTTGCAATTATTAGAATACTCTGTATTTTTACTAACTTGTAAAGTTTGGCGTAAGCATGTTTGGTTGCATGGGGGTGGGGTGTCAGAGAAAGCTTTACATTAATGGTGAGCTGATAGATTATTTCAAAATATGGATGGAAAATCCAGTAATCATACATTACGCTACACTTACTGTGGCTGTCCAACAGTTACACTTCATGTTAATGTAAAGGTTTTATTTAGCCTCATATGCCACACAATTATCTCCTTTATGTGAGACACTGTGGAGAGTTAGTTTAGATTTGTCACACACCCCTCCCCCGGGAAACTGCAAAGCAAGTAAAATCTCTCTGATTTCCCTGCCAGTGCCCTTTTCTGAGAGTACATGTTGACCAGCCAGTTAATTTAATCAAAATAGCTTATAGTGTATATCTGTAATTCAAATGGCAAAGAATCCAAAATTTTAGACTGAGGCCTCATGGCAGCTTTGCTTTATTTCATTACTCCTTTTTCCATTATAAATACCATGACTTTTTGGGGGCAGGGGAGGGGGGTTGAGATGGGGAGAAGATCTACATTTTGGGCAAAAACATTTTAAAACTTCTCTAAAGCCCTCAAAATTCTGATTGCCTGGGCTGAACAAGCACTCCACATGGCCAGACACAGTATTGTGTATGGTTTGGGAGGAGAATTCAGTTCATTGACACTCAAAAAAGGAAGCCTGGCAGTTAAACTGTATAATACTGACAAATGCATATTCCCACAATCGTTGTTCCCTTATCTGAATGAGGCATTTTACAAGTATCAAGCAAATAATGGGAAAATATGAATTTTATATAAAATTCCACAAACAAGCTGCACTGATCATGTGTCAGGAAGGAAGGTACTGTATATTCAGACACAGTATAAGGCAAATGTCTTGGAAAAATTGTCTCATGGTTATACCACAAGACTGGGAGAGAGGAGGTCTGGGTTTTGTTCCCAGTTCTGTTACAGATCTTTGGTGTGAATTTGGGCAAATTACAAATTCTCTGGGCCCATTTCCCCATCTGTGACAATAAAGATGCTGCTTACCTCTTAGGGTCAGAAGGCTCAATTTTTGTTTCCAAAGGTTTTGCAATCTTCAGATGGAAAGCATGATAAAAGTTTGAAATATTAATGTCTCTCAACTGTTCCCAATTAAGAGGAGTGTCGTTGATTATGGACAAAAATGTACTGGTATGTCAGACAAACCACTTCTATTATTGTCAATTATTTATGTCAGAAAATGGCAAATAGTGTACAGAGATTATAAAAATTAATGATTAAACAAAATAAGCACCACAGAATATTAACCTTTCCCACACTACAGCTTTTCCTGGGACTCGTATCATTGTGATGGGGATCATTGGGATCTTTGTTATCCAACATTTGGCCACGGAAGGTTGTGAACTATCTGACAAAGCAGCTACTAGCATGCTTAGAGTAAAGCACATGCTTAAGTGCAACAGAAAGCTTTACATGTTATTAAACCAGTGCCAAAGCATCCTCCTCTTATTTTTTGTGTGTCTTGAAAATTTGGTGGGGGAAACAAATTTGGGGGATGGGGGGAAAACACACTGAATGTTCATTTTGGGGATCTGGAGCAAGTTGAGACCTAAGCAAAGGACTCCAAATTATATGCATTGCCCGGGTTCAACTAAGCAACAAATAGATACCAGGCTATAGGAAACAATCTTCTCAAAACTAAATCACTTGAGGGGAAAACAAAATTTCTTTGTGAATGATCTTGAGAGGAACTATACTGAACATCAATGAGATTTGAAAATGATACCACATTGGCAGATGCTCTGAACATCCATCAGGACAGAAAAAATAATACAATAGGAGCTAGAGAGATTAAAAACATGATCAGAAAACAGTAAAATAGATTGACCTCACAAAAGTGCAGGCTAATGCACACATGCAAGGGGAGGAAGAAACTTAGCAGCAATTCTGAAAGATACCTCAGGTGTGAGGGTAGGCAGGAAATTATGTGTGTGTGTGTATATGTGTATATATATATATATAGTAGCCAATGCAGTTTGGGCTTCATATTCAGAAATATCAGAGCATGGAGCTGAAATGCCAGTGAGCACCTAGTATTTGCCATTAAATCACTAGATTGTAAGCTCTTTGGGGCAGGGATCAGCTTTTCGTGCTGTGTTTGTACAGTGCCTAGCACAGCAGAAGCACCAGTCGCAGACCGGAACTCTGGGCAAGGCTGCAATTCTAAGAAAATGATGCTTAAAATAAGAAGTACTAAAATGTTGACAAATATAAGGTGTTCAGATCAGAGTTACAAAATTGATTCTGGAGCGGCAGGAATTGACTTATGGAGGAAACACTATATGTATATAATTAGCTTTGCCTAAGTGATGATGAAGTTGGGACATGATCATAGTCTACCAATATCTGAAAGGTCAAAATGCCAAGGAAAGAGAGGAATAATTTAGAGTGCTGCACAGAGGTATAAGTAGGAATAACAGTGACATCATGAAAATTTAAGCTATATGGGAAAAATTCTGATCACTCTATGATATTTATAAGGCTCCTTGGCTGTGGTACACTCTCCTTAAGTGAAAAGATGGAAGTCCCACCACTGGGAACACCTAAGAGTATGTTAGACTGAACGCCAGTAGAGCTGTGGCAAGTGTTATGCTTTGTATGCCCGTGGCCACAGATTCAAAACCCACTTAGTCTATCACAGACACAGTGAATAGTCTTGGTTTTAAATAGAAAGGATGTCCCCATGGATTGACCCCCTGGACTAGGGGCTAATCCCCTGCTGTATAACAAACTTGGTGCATCACCTTAGGCGGCTCATTTAATTTCTCTGTGCCTCAGGTCCCAGTCTGTGAAAGGGGCTCGTCCATACTTCACAGGGGTGTTGGGAAGATAAAACTATTACAGCTTGTGAAGCCCTCAGATAGGTACCTTAGCTAGATTGCAAAGATACCAAAGGGGAACAATCCTTCAGTGGTGGGAGATGGACTGGCTGGCAGAGCTTGCAGGTTTGTTCCATGTCTATCGACTATGATTCTATAGAATACAAAACTCCAGACAAATGTTAGCAGCCTCTTTTGAGTAAACTCTGTTCAGTTGGGTGGAGTTTGCCTTGTTTTTCGCTACATGCAAATTATAACCCTCCACAACCCCTCTGCAAATATTTTCTCACACATGCAGTGGGCAGGAGCAGGCGGGTTTCCTACAGATCTTCTGGATTCGTTTTGGGGTTTTGTTTTTAAAGGAGGGGGGAGTTGGAGGCTTGCGAGACAGGGCAAGTCAAAAAAACAGCCAGGCAGCAAACTAAGAAAAAAAGGCAGGGGAGACTTCTGTTAATCCTTCTTCTTTCAGCAACAGTAGCTATGCGAAACCAAACCCTACATAAGGCTCTTTTCAGTGCATAGAGAATCATGAACCTCTACACAGGTCATATGCTCACTCCCCCTCACAATTTACATCGCCTTGGTGATAGAGCCTTACCTGTTTGTCAGCGATGAAAAGGCAGAGAACCAGCCAACAGCCTGCTGCTGAGATGGACATGTCCGTGTGTGTGTGTCTGCCTGCCTTTCCTGTTCCTTTTGCTGCCACTGACCAGAAATTAGATCCTCCAAACCAAATCCCCTAGCCCCAGCCACAACCGAGTGAGGCACATTTGAGTTAGTTACTTCTCTTTCTTCCTTTCCTTCCTCTCAGTTACATGAGGGGAGAAAACAAACATACCAAAAGCAAAAAAAAAAAGTCTGGCTGTAGTCCCTAAAGCATTTCCTCAGGACTTGACATGCAGGTTTTTTTTTCTTGTTGTCCCTCCCTTTCCTCTCCCCGCCTCCCTGTTAGAAGAAGTTTAGTCATGAAGCCTGTGGTCCTTCCTCCTGCTGATAGTGCTGCTTTCACTGTCTCTCCCTCTCCAAGTCCACCCCACTGCCTACTGCCGGAGCCCTGTTTCCCTCTTGCCCTATCTTATAATTTCTCTCCTCCCATTGCTTCATGCAGCCTCCTGCTTGCTTCCTCCCTTTCACTGCATCCTGCTTGATCCTGAAGTTTCCTGATGCTCCTTTCCTTTCAATCTCTCAAGCAACCTGCTGTCCCCTTCCTTCCACTGCCTCTGGCAACCTCCTATTGCCCTGTTTTTTCCAGTGCCTCCTGCCACCCTCTTCCTCCTGCTCCATCCAGCAATTTCCTGGTGACCCTTCCCTTCCACTATTTCCTGAAACTGCCTTTCTGCCCCCTGCCCCCCCCCCCTCACACACTGCCTCCTGCAACAAGCCTTTGCTGGACCCAGCAAGTTCCTGCCCTTTGCCTCTGGCTCTGTGAAAATTACACCAGATAGGCATCAAATCCACCACACTGCAACACCCCTCTCCTCTTTATCAACAACAAAACTCCTAAAACCAGTGGGACACATCTTCAGCTGTGCTGTCTTTCTGTGTATATGCACTGCACCAGGGCAGGTGGAGGTGGGGAATATGTTTCTAAGCTGATCTAATAAGGAAGTTACTCTTTCTCTTGGGTATTTAGATTTGGCCCATGACCAGAAGGAACATAGCTTTATAGGTTATTCCACACATACAAAAGATCAGACACAAAGGGAACCCGTGCTCTGCTTGTGGCACTATTCTTTGTTTCTTCTGCAGATGAATTACCCTTTCAAACAGCCTTGGGTGTGAGGAGAAAATTGGCCATTAGGTTTTTCTCACAGCATTCTAATCCGGATAAAGGTATCATGCATGGCACAGCTTGCCTCTGAAATCACACCACCTCAGCACCCAAAGGCACATAGTAATAACAGTGCAAGTGGGGACATAAATATGCTGGTATTCCTCTCTAAACAGTAGTGATTTCTTATGGTTTAGGGACACTCCCCTGCCTGCTAATCCCAGGAATTTTGAATTTACTTTTACATTTCAGTGCTTGTGAAAAGGGCTGGCTCGACACGCCTAGAGGCCAAAGTCTGCTCTTTCTGCATTACATACACTAGAGAGACAAGGTGGGTGAGGCAATACGTTTTATTGGACCAACTTCTGTTAGTGACAGAGACAAACTTTTGAGCTACACAGAGCTTTTTACCTCACCCGCCTCACTCTCCCATACATATAGCAAGGGAAGCAGCAGCATATGATTCTCACCCTTGTGCCTCCATCCTGTGCCAGATGAAGCTACCTCTGGGGTGAGAGCAACAGCTCACTTTCTCAGCCTGTTCAATACTTTAGCTGTAATTATATTGCCAACTAAGGTGCTAGACCTGGTCACTAGATACATTGGAATTGTTATACCAGGGCAGACCATTGCTCCTAATGAAGCCTATTTAGCTCTTTCTGTGAACACGGGGTGGGGGGGGGGGGGAGAACAGGTTAAATCAGTCCGGGGAAGACTCTTGGGAAGGGTGTGCAGCCTCCTCCTGAGATGCCTGTCCCCACCCCTCTTATTTTCACAGGGCGCTGACATTTGAGCCACTGGCTTAACGAGGTTCTTTCAACCGAGGGTGGCCCCCTCATTTGGGAAAGGTTAAGCACAGTCCTGCTTTCCTGTATTCCTACAATCATTACAACATTGGTAACCATATTTCACTACCCCTGCATTTAGTATTAAGGTGATTTGTACCCAACACCAGCCAAAATTGATCACTTTGACACCGCTATATCTTCTAAATATGTAAGTAGAGCAGGAGAAAACTGTATTTACATAAACACACCCAAAGTCTCTCCCCCTCCCAGCTAGCTGTGAGGGAAGCATTCATGGAGACCCTGTATACATTAGAAATTGGTAAAAGAGGTGGCTGATCACTAAGAATGCTGTATTTGTATGGAAAGTATTCTGGAATAGTACTAACAGAACAGAATTACAGCAGTGGGTGAAAATTCTTCTGAAGAAGCTGTGCACACCCCTCATGCTGGAAATCCTCAGTCTTTTGCACTGAGTATTTTTAAATGATCATATTTAAGATGCACGGAAATGTTGCCCTTAAACAGTGGTGCTGGAACACTTTTTATAGTGGGGGTGCTGAAAGTCAGCAAAACTATCCCCAAACTTTTTACCTTGTACCTCCCCCACTCTCTGAGCTGAGGCCGGGGGTAGGGCCATGTCTCCAGGAGGGAAGGACACAGACAAGGATAAGGGTTGAGGCTGGGGACAGGTGTGGGGCCAGTAGCGGAGCCCCATGTGCAGGACCAGAAGCCGGGGCTCCGCGTGTGTTGTGAGGTGCGGGGCTGGCAGCCAGGACCCCTGGGTGTGGGGCTGGCAGCCGGGATGCGGGACCCCATGTGCACAGCGGGGAACAGGGCCGGCAGCCCGGACCCAAGGCGCGGGGCCAGCAGTCGAGATATGAAACATCCCCTGCAGCCCGGAGCAGGGCCACCAGCCAGGACCCTGCATAAAACCTGGGGGGTGCTGCAGCACCCTCCCCACCCCTACTTCCCACGCCTACGCTCTTAAATAGAACAATCGGTTAAGTTCCTTCCTCTTTTCACGTGCATGCACAATACTGAAACTGTAAGCACTGTTTATTACCAGCTGCTGATTCAGGCCACAGATTTACAGGAGAAAGCCAGAAGGACTTTAGGAAGCCCAGCATTGCAAAACAGTTTCTATTATAATTCCTCTATACAGATGCTTGTTTCCTCCTGAAACATTCACCTTTGCAGATGAAATTTCCACTCCATGCCTGCAACTTTTGTCTCCATGTGAAGGTCAATTATTTCTTGAAAGCTTGAGTAAAGGCATTTGTTATTGATTTACATGCTATGAAACTGATCCAAACCCCAGTGAATCACTTGGTGTCTTCTTACTGACTGTACAGTGCAGTAGAGCCTTGGAAATCCAATTATGAATGTCTGAAAAATAAGAACTGGCAAATGTATAGTAGGAAATTTTGTCAAAGCTTAAATGATAATGTTAGACATAGATGTTCTAGGTAGGGTTGGTCAAAAGTTTTGCATCAAAACTGTTTGACAGAAAATAGGGTTCACAACTATACAATTTTTTAAAACATGTCAACTTTCTATGGAAAATTTTGTCAAAAAACCCAAGTACCCCCAAACCAAAACTTCAGTTCAGAAATGCTGCTATGATGTTGCATGCGTCTAATCTCCATTATAGTCTGGATGCCTCAGCCAGCCTACATCTCCAGTGATCCTCACTTGCTATGGGGCTCCCTTCATGCACTATAGTAAAAGATGAGGCTGTGGTGCATCATGGGAAATGTAGCCTGGCCCAGGAGTTAAGCACATAGAGGAGAATGGGACATGAGGCATCTGAACTACACCCTCCCTTGGGGCACTGGCGTAGCATTTCTGAATAGAAAATTTCTGTTGAGTTTTTACACCAAAATTAACTTTTTTATTTTTGTTGAAAATTTACACAGAAAAAGCCCAGCTCCAGGCATGCCTTCACAACTGACTGTGCAGTGAAATGGCTTCTACTCTTGCCCCCAAAAGTCCCATATCTTAGAACTATTAAGTACAGTGTTAAGATTGCATGGTTAAAGTTAGAAAATCATGAAATGCTAAACGTAAAGTTGAATGCACAACTTTAACGCTGTCTCATTGGGAATATACATTATGCTGCAGTCTAATGTAGCAATAATATTCTATTTTTTAAATATAAAATTATCTCGCTAATGAACTATAAATGTGGGTAAATAGGTCTGGTTTCAAAGGATGCCATTATGCTGATGCTATGAATCTGAAAAAAAGACTAACCACAACAAATGACAGCTTTCTTACTTGAAAGTGGGAAGAAACAGATGTCAGGTAAGTTATAGTTTTGTAAATCTTTAATTGCTTCTTCCTTTCCATCTGTCAAAGAAGCTGGAATATTTTCGAGGATTCACGTTTTTTCAAATTTTATTAATAGAGCCCCCCCCCTTTTGAGAATACCAATACCAGCTTTTAATATACATTTTCTGGGATAAACAGACTAGAGGCACATGCAGTGAATGCACATACCAATAAAGGACATCACAAGTGAAGTAGAGAGGCTAGAAATCACCAGGAAATATGAAAAGAAATGTCCTGGCAGTGGCTCACAAGCATTGCACAGATGTAGTATCTCCTAGTGGCCAACATAGCCCTCACGAACAATGGCAGTCATGGGCAAGCTATTAACTTCAAGGAACCTTTTTTATAGGGAAGAGATCAAAGGGATGCCAACAAAATTAAATAATGAGCTATAATAAACCCATATGTAGGAACTTGGCTTGATTGCCTCATCCAAGCAGAAAACATGGTGTACGGCTGAAGATGCGCTTTTTTTTTTAATGAAGGGAGTTGGCTTAGCACTTTGTTCACTAAGGATGTGGCAGAAGCATGAGAGGTCATTTGGTCCTTGTTACCAAAACCTTTCGCTTTGTGAGATTTGTCATACCATGAAATCTAATTTATGAAACATTTTAACAGTTGATCAGTCCAACCATCTTGGAGGAGAGAGAGAGAGAGGGAGAAATAAAAATTATACAGACACCAATAGTTTAAAACTAAGAGCACAACAGTAAACACAATATTAAAAGCTTTTAAAGGAGCTGAAAATGAAATCTTAATATTAGAGAAAAAATGCCTGCTATTTTCAAGGAGTTTTGGTAAAGAATGATTAATCTGTGTGCAAAACGAGCCAGTTTTCTTTCTCTCATCAAAAAATTGTTAGCATAAAAGTGAAGATAAAGATGGTCCTGTAATTAAGGCACTGCAATGGGATTCTAGAGTTCTGGATTCAATTCCCAGCTCTGTCACAAACATCCTGTGATTTTGGGCATATCACTTAATCCCTCTGTTGTCCATCTGTAAAATGGGCATTATACTTCCATCATGTCTCTTTAGATACCATTCCTGCATGTGTAATCTTTGCAGGATTGGGGGGTTTTGAGACTGTAAACTCTTCAGGGCAGGGAGTCTCTGCCCTGTTCAATTCTGGCCAGTATATGGGTTTAACACCCAATTCGCTTCTCCCTCAATGTGAAGAGGACCAGACCCAGTTGTGGTAACCAAGCTGAGACTTTCCCCAGACACCTTAGTCAAACACACACTAGTTTGGATTAAAACATAAAATACATTTATTAATGACAAAAGAATAGATTGAGTGATTATAACTGATAGCAAACAGATCAAAGAAGATGACCGAGTAAATCAACAAAACTGCAAACTGAGTTTAACATACTAGATAGGTAGGATATGAATTAACAAATTCGCACCCTGAGTGATAACAGGCTGACAGATTCTTAAGGCACAAGCTGCCTTGGCTTTGCAGCATGGATTTCCTTGGTTTTCATACACAGACTAGTAATCCCTTAGCCTGGGACCATCACTTCCCCCTGTTAAGTCTTTGTTCCTCAGGCATTTCCAGGTGTGTTGTTACAGGGAGAGTGAGGTCCCCTCATGATGTCATTTCCCCCCTTTTATATCTTCTTCCCACTTGCTGGAAAGCTCTTTTGCTGTGACCTGGGTCAAACAGTTGCCATTGTGCAGTGCTATCTCTGAGAGGTTTCTGTTTTACATAGTTCCTGGGGTAACTTGGGGGCATTTCCTCAATAAGCTATTAATGTTGTTTGGCCTTTTTACTGTTGACTCTGAAGGGCTGCTTGTGGGTGTTTTCAACCTCACAGCATGTTTCAGTAACACATACATAGCCAAACTTCCTAACTTCATATACGATGATAGCACCTACAATCCAATGAGCTATTAATGTCTAGCAGATCAAGACTTTTAGAATGATACCTCACAAGGCATACTTTGTACAAAACACATCCTAATTACATGACAGTGGTGAATATTGAGGTGCCAGGGTGTCACAAGAAGAACAACTTGAAAAGATTTTTTCTTGCTGTGAAGTAAATGTTGTTCTGTTCAATTTACTTTAGGATTTTAGTTTGGAGTGTTAGTGTATCCATGTTATTCCCTATTACATTCTTGAAGAACTGTGTAGCTCGAAAGCTTGTCTTTTTCACCAACAAAAGTTGGTCCAAATAAAAGAAATTACCTCACCCACCTTGTCTCGCCTTCTGATTTTAAATAGAACAGATATTTTTTTATTACCATTAGAGTAATTTTTATAACAAGAGTTTGTAAATTATGCATAGAGTGGCTTACACTCGAGATGTTTTTGACAACCCCGCAAGAACATATTAGAGTTAACTGTGTCAATAAAATGATGTTTGCAGCCCTCTTAAAGACTTAAATTCTTGCAATCATCTGCTGCTAGTGTGTGAAGTATTTATTTAAAAAAACATACCGGCATGCATAACTGATAGCTTAGTACTCAGAACATTGAGGCTATAACAATACCGAAGTATTCCTGGTAGGAAATGTTAATTGTTGGTTAATTTTTAAACTTTTAAACATTTTTAGTGTTCCTAAGAGGTACCAACTTGATGACCTTGGAGACCGAAATTGATGACAAAACAAATTAGGAGCTGAAATTCTTTAATCAACAAGAACAAGAACAGCACTGGATACAATAATGGAAGCTCTGTTATAGTTCCCAGCTAATATACCTCAGTTCTGATCTGGGGGTACGACTTTTTCAATATGTGAGGGTAGATCACTTTCTATGCCCATGTGGTATTGAGCCTGTCTGTGATAGTGATTTTTTTCAATATGGATTCAACAAGAAAGAAGACTGAGATGACTATCTCATTTGACACTAGATTTTGGGTGGTTACAGTTATTTCAACTGGGCTGGTTTAGAGTAACAACCTGCCACGATGAAAGCTACACGTCCCATTATTCATTCTCCAAAACCATCCAGTGGTCTGTGCTGGCCCCCATACTCTTTAGTTTTCTCAATTACATACAAAGAATAACAATAAAACTATGATATAACATCAACTGAATAGTAAAAATGACAAAGAAAAAAACCAAAACAAAACCAACAGTGAATATTAAGATGTGTCACATATTTTGACTGAGTAGTGCAGTATACTTATTCTCTAGGGAGACCCTATTCAATGAAAACCCTATTGTCTCAAAATCTTCACCTCTTTCTCCCCACTTCCAGTTCCAATATCTCATTGCAGGATATTTACTAGGCATTAAGGGCTGGGACCACGAGCTCCTCGCAGCTGGTCAGCAAATACGCTTCACCTCCAGCTTTAATGCATAATATTATGCTATAGGCAACACTCTCCTTTTGTATTTGGCTAATGTTTAACATTTAATAGTAATTTAAGATACACTAACCAGAAATGCTATGGAAATGCCATTCTTTTGTTGGCTCCATTCTGGCTCCTAATGGAGTTTATAGAATACCTGTCTTTGGGAATCAAAGATTTTCTTCTCCTGATTCTGGAACACAGCAGGGGCCTAGACCTAGGGATCCAACTCGATTTCTTGTAGTAGAAGAGATCAAATACATTGTGACAGCGTCTTCGTTGTATTCAGGAAAGTATTTAAACTGATAGTATTAACAGGCATCTGCCTACGCAAGGGACTGGAGGTTTTTTCTGGTTATACATGTGTGGGCCAATTTGCTTCCTTTCACATTACAAATGTTGGAAGAAATCTTCTGGGGCAGGGGGGTCCCCTTCTTGGAGATTCCCCCATACTATCCTGTCAAGAGGTGAGATTTGCCCCTTAGTGGAAGAGGCTGCAGGTTCCAGCTACAAACCTGGCAGATGACAAGGGGTGCATGGGAAGTCAGGGCCATCCATACAAAAGGCTCTGTGCCACCACACCTCCTCTGGCAGCACAGCTCCATTGGAGCTTTAGTAACAGGGGAGCACCCCTCTCGCCCCACCAACTGGTAGTAGTGGTAATATGTAGCGTGTAGTGGTGGGGAGAATACAGAAAAGCCTAGAGCTGTACTCTAGTACATAAAAGTTTGTTACAAGAAGGAGGAAGACGAATTGTTGTTAACCTCTGAGGATAGGACAAGAAGTAGTGGGCTTAAATTGCAGTAAGGGAAGTTTAGGTTGGACTTTAGGAAAAACTTTCTAATTCTCAGGGTGGTTAAGCACTGAAATAAATTGCCTAGGGAGGTTGTGGAATCTCCATCATTGGAGATTTTTAAGAGCAGGTTAGAAAAACACCTGCAGGACCACCCAGAGGATTCAGGGGGCCTGGGGTCTTCGGCGGCAGGGGTCCTTCCACTGTGGCACTTCACTCACTCTGGGACCCGCCGCCGAACTGCCACCGAACACCCAGAGTGGAAGGAGCCCTCACCGCTGAACTGCCGCCTGCAGCGGAAGAAGCGCCGGGTCTTCGGCAGCAGGTCCTTCACTCGCTCAGGGTGTGTTCAGTGGCACTGAAGGACCTGCCGCCGAAGACCCACCGAAAACTCTTGTGGGGGCCCCTGTGAGGCCCAGAGCCTGGGGCAAATTGCCCCACTTGCCCCCTCATTGAGTGGCCCTGAACACTTGTCAGGAATGGTCTAGATCAGTGGTCACCAACCAGTCGATCGCGATCGACTCACCGATCCTAGAGGATCTCCCTGTTGATCACAATTTCCGGCAGCAGCGTAGTGTGGCTGCCACTAAGGCAGACTCCCTGCCTATCCCGGCCCCACACTGCTCCCAAAAGCGGCCACTGCAGCCCCGCATCTCCCTCCGCATGCTGCTCCTGCCTGCAAGTACCACCCCCGCAGCTTCCATTGGCTGGTAGGCAGGGAGTCTGCCTTAGACTCGCTGTGCCTGCCGCTGACCAGGAGCCACCAAAGGTAAGTGCTGCTCAGCAGAAGGCCACACCCCACCCCCATCCCTGAATCCTCTTCCCAAGCCAGCATCCCATACCCTCTCCTGTGCCACAAACCCCCTCCTGCACCCTAGCCCCCTTCTGGAGCCAGCACCCCATAACCCCTCCTGCACCCCAACCCCCAGCCCTGACCCCCTCCCAGAGCCAGCACCCTGTACCCCCTCCTGCACCCCAACACTGCCCCAACCCAGAGCCCCCTCCTGTACCCAAATTCCCTCCTAGAGCTTGCACCCCTCACCCCCTTCTACACAACCTCCAGGCTCAGCCCAGAGCCCTCCCACACTGCAAACCCCTCGGCCCCAGCCAAGAGCCCGCACCCCCTCCTGAACCAAATCCCCTGCCCCAGTGCAGTGAAAGTGAGTGAGAGTGGGGGAGAGCGAGCAATGGAGAGAGGGGGATTGAGTGAGCAGGGCGGGGCTTTGGGGTAGGGGTGGGACCTCAGGAAAGGGGCAGGGTAAATCCTGAGTTGCCCTTAGATTTAAAAAGCGATCTTGGGTGTAAAAAGGTTGGAGACCACTGGTCTAGATAATACTTAGTCCTGCAACGAGTGCAGGGGACTGATGATGATGGATAATGATGCTCTATTTACATTTTTTTAGATCAGCCAGACAGTTAATCCATATAACATGTGCTGAACTGATTTCCCCCAGTTCCCAATCTCAGCTCGGTGCTGAACTGATAGTACTGCATAACATTCTGATTTAAAAACTAGCACTAAGTCAAATACCTTACAGCACTCCAAGTATCTTATGGCACCAGTTACCTTTGCCAACCAAACATATCTTAAAACCCCCCATCAAGTTCCACAAAGCCTACTTCCATTGAACCATGTTGATTGGCAGCAATGATGTAAGCTCTTTGGGGAATGGACTGTCTTTTTGTGCTGTTTGTACAGCTCCTAACACAATGGGGTGCTTTTAGGGTTGCTAGGTGCTATAATAATACAAACAATACAAACCTTTAAATCTTTACTGCTTCCATTCCACATCAGACTTCTCAGGATTTTGTTCAGGACTGATGTCAAGCTAACCAGCCTATAGATACACAGGTCTTCCCATTAATCCTTTTTAAATATTGGCACATTCATTGTTTTCCTGCAGTCTGGAACTTCCTCTGTATCCCACAATTTGTAAAATATCAACATCAATGGGTCAGAGTGCTCCCTGGTCAACTATTTTAAAACTCTTGGGTGCAAGTTATCTGGCCCTGCAGATTTAAAGTATTTGTTAGCAGTTGCTATTTAACTTCCTCTCTTGCTGCTGGAATGGCAATTATTTCAATTAGCATTGCAATGATACAAGAATACATATTTTTGAATGCTTCTGACTTTTCTACATTTACTATTTTACCATCCCTGTCTAGTAACAGACCTATTTGGTTAGCACAAAACATATAATTAGGTCATGAGCACCTGTACCTAGGCAACCACAAATTTTTAGTTCTGTGATCATTTTATTTGTTAGAATGAGATCTAATATAGAATTACCCATACTTTGTTTGGAAAAGGTCAGGGGTGAAAGTAAGTTAAAGGACTTACCGGTACACTGGAGTCCTGGACAGAGGCGTGGCCTCAATTGGAAGAGGTGGGGCATTTAATTAAATATTTAAAGGCCCCGGGGCTCTGGCTGCAGGGAGCCCCTGGCCTTTTAAATCGCCGCCCAAGTCCCACTGCTGGAACCATTTAAAGTGCCACCTGAGCCCCGATGCCGGAGCCCCGGGGTAGCAGGGACTCTGCTAGCAGGTAGCTCTGGCGGTGATTTAAAGGGCTGGGACTCCCCGCAGCAGCAGGAGCCCTGGGCCCTTTAAGGTGCCACCAGAGCCCCCGGGGTAGCAGTGGCAGGGCTCTGTGAGGATTTAAAGGGCCCAGGGCTCTGGCCACTGTGGGGAGCCCTGGGCCCTTTAAAGTGCCGCCCAAGCCCCACTGCTGGAGCCACAGGATAGCAGAGGCAGGGCTCTGGCAGTGATTTAAAGGGCTGGGGCTCCCTGCAGCAGCAGGAGCCCCGGGCCCTTTAAATCACTAGTCTGGAGACGCCAGTCCGGTCCAGCATGGCGTACCGGCTCTTGCCGGTATGCCGTACCATACTGGCTTACTTCCACCTCTGGAAAAGGTACCTATAATGTTTAGACATTCCAAGAAGGTTTTACTAGAGGCAGTATGAGGCCTCGGAACTCAAGAGTCAAATCTCATCATTTCTTTGTCAGCAAATATCTGAAACCCACTGACAACACATTCCATTCCCCTCTAATGCTAGTCCAAATAGAGCAGTGATACTCAGAACTGAGGCTTGGGAGCCAAAAGTGGCTCTTTAATGTGTCTCCTGTTGCTCTTTATAGCACATAATATTGAAACACTATTTGATTTAATTATTAACCAAAGCTATTATATATATGTTAAATGAATGAATGCTCCTGTGGCTTTTTTGGGTAATGTTGATCGCTAATTTGGTTTCTGAACCCCTGAGGTTACTGTTACTGTAAGCTCAGCTTGCAGAGATCTGTGTGAAGAATCTAAAGATCCCAATCCTGCTGATGACCCATGGGGGTGTCAATATAATAGCACATTATGGGATTTCAGGTTGTTTTTCTAAATCCCTAGGAAATTACACATACAAATACTTTGAGAGAACATTAAGGATGCAAAGTCAAGCACTGAAAAAGTTAGGAAATGCCAAATGCAACCTTAATTCTGCCACTTTGTGCATAGACCTTCTGATACTTTAATTACATGATCACACACATTTTCCACAGGATCCCTGCCTCATTCAGTGCACAGGATGAATCTGCTCTGGAGATGAATCAGCATTTGTAGTAATGCAGACTAATCTATATAACTTCTACTTGGTATGTTGCTGAAGTTGGAAGGTGTAGTGAATGAGGCAGGGGATTATAGACAGAGAACTGACAGTCTCATGATTAAGGCTGTTAAATGCTGCCATAAAGAATTAGATTCTATACCTGGTTGTGACAGAGTTCCTATTTGATGCTAAGCAAGTCACTTAAACCTAGGGTGATCAATGTCCCATTTTATAGGGACAGTCCCAATTTTTCAGTTTTTTTCTTATATAGGCTCCTATTACCCCCCACCCTCTGTCCTGATTTTTCACTTGCTGTCTGGTCACCCTACTTAAACCAAACTTTTCACTTGTGGTCACTAATTGTGTGTTCCTCATTTTCTGGGTGATCTGAAATGCAGGTTCTGATTTGCAGAAATGCTAAACACTCACAGCTGCAACTGAAATCAATGGGAGCTGTGCTTTGAACATATAAAATGTGCTATTTAATGCTGTATATTTTGAAAAATCTTGTATACTTTTGACCTCCCTGTGCCTCCAGTCTGTAACATGGGGGTAATACCCCCTTCATCTCATACAGGTGTTGTGAAAATAAATGTATTATGTTTGTGATGCACTCAGATACGGTAGTAATGAGCACCACAGAAAAAAACATGAGGAAATTAATGTCTTTATTCAGAGCAATGTTTGAATAGTGTGCAGTAAAACAGAACAAGAAAATAAAATATGGAATAGTTGCTCCTTAATTGACAGCAATGTTCCTTCAGTGCATTGACTGAGGCAGGGTACCTGTGGAAAAAAATAGTGCGTAATCACATAAACACCATCAGAATGCATACGCACATGGCTGATTTAAGGATGCACAGGCAACCTTAATTATGGTATTTCCTAACTTTTCAATGTTTGACTGTGCGCCTTTGAATGTTTTCAACATGTTTTTGTGTGTGTAATTATAGACAAGTTTAAACATCTCAGCTGTGCACCCACAGCACTGCCCTGACTGACAGGCATACCCATCCACCACAAACAGACTTATCTCTGGTCACAAAAATTTAATTCTTCACTCTTAATTATATAGGTATTGCCCAGATTCCAGCCTATTTAATCATACAGAGTCCATAAAAATACTACTTAATGCTTGACTAGACTGTATATGGAGGGCTGTAATTTCTCATGATTCACAAACATTCCATTTGACTCCCATTATGTCAGTATTGCTGCACACAGATCCCATGTCTTAGAATTTGCTTAGATGTAAAACATAATTGACAGGCGTCCTTGGGACCTCATGAAGCATTCAGGACTTTGATGGACCTTGCAAGCTGTGCCCCATTCCTTTCCAGTCTCTCCAAATGTGGAGGTTTGCTACAGGAAAGCAATTCCTGTGTGACTTTCCATCTCCTGCCTTTTCAAGATGAGGCCCACATCTGTGCCAGGCATACTTCGTAGATCAGGTAAACTAATAATGTACACATGCCTGTAGGTACACGTACACCCCACCTCCCTCCATACGTGTGTATAAAAAAATAGAAATTGGAGGGAAACGGAGGAGATTCCTTGCAGCCATTTGGGTGTAGCAATCTTTCTTTGTGATGCTTAGAAATAAACATACAAGGCTCGTATGCAAAAAACTCTTTATTTATAACAGAACAATTGACAGGAAAGTTAGCCACTTCCAATTCTTCAGGAATGTCTTCATCATTTCACAGTCAGATAGTGTGTAAGAGCATAGTTATTTCATGGTAACAACTATGGGAAGGAACTGAGCTGTCTGTTAAAAGGCCTCTCTGTACAGTGTAAAAAGGACTGTTGTGATGTGGGTGTAGCAGGTTCTCACTTTGCAAGTATGTTGGGCAATGTGCATCCAGTGCCATTAGACAAAGATACAAAGTAGTTATGGATATTAGTAGTAGGTATTAGCTATGTGCATGGGGAACACTACATCCACATTCTGTTTCAGAAATCTATCCTTTTATCTATCCACTCCTTTCACTTCCCCAAATGCCAAAAAAGTTAATACGTCAAATTCTACTGGTATTGACACTTTCAGAGAATCTCTTTTTCCATTTAGAATTTTTGTTTGACACGTGCACTTCAGTTTACATTCAGATGCTTACGTTAACCAAAATATAGTGGAAGTGTCATTAAGAACAAGGACACACTTGGAATTTGTGAAGATGCTTTGTCAAGGTTTCATTGTTAAAAAAACCCTAATAATTGTTAAAGACACTGCTTTTAAAGATTGCTTTTATTCTCTAAAAATAGGTATATGGATTTTATAAACATGTATATAATCTACTTCAGAATATTTGAGACATTTTGTATGTCACAAATTCTCATTAATTTATTTAAAATATTTTCTTCCAAGTCTGAATTGAGTTAGATAAGCTAACCAATCTAATTATTGCTTTTAGCTATCATACTGCACACTACTATGCAGTGAGGGGAAGATGAGATCGCTCTTTTGCTTTTGCGTATGGTTCTGTCTGTAGACATCTCTAGTGCAGTGCATTGGCTCTGACCTGAGGACCTTACAAGACCCTTACAAGAGGAGTCAGACCATTTAAGCTTGACTACTTGGTAAGATTAATCTTGATCATCAATTTACTTTCTTTAATCAGGGCATGTGCCTTTCAGTAGGTAGACTAATAGTTAAAGTGCTTCAGTTAAAGTAAAAAAAACCCCAACAGATAGAAGAGGTTTATCTGGAGAATCTGATACACTACTTACAGAATACGCACTGAAGCATCTGAAATGCTGAATGTTTCCCATGGATCAATGCAGTGCAAGCAGTTTTATACATTATGTGCTGCAATTCCGCTAGACTGGAGATGTACAGTACTTACAAAAACACAATCCAAAAAGCAGAGACTAGTGCTGGTGGCTCTTCCTTGTCATTTTAGAAACATAAAAAATTCTGCACTACTTTTTCATAATTTAAATACATAAGTAATCTCCACTTTTATTACTTTATGACAATGACTTCAAATGTACATTATTTTAAGTACCATTGTAATAGCTCCGTGTATAATACAGATATTTGCTGATATCTTGTCAGAAAATAAAATAAAAAATACCTTTCACTATATAAAAAATGCTGGAAAGACAAGAACACAGAACAGGGACTTGGTACAGACTATGAATTCAGTTTTATATCAACCACAGTTAACCCAAAAATTAACAGATACACAGCGATATTCAAAAGCAGTGCAAATATCTTTGGAGGTTAGAATAAAATTATACTACAAGAACATCAGACAGGGGAAATAAAAAGGCAAGTACTTCAAGTACAAGGAACCAGTCTGCATGAGGTCCATCTTAGTGTTTATTTGAATTTCTTTTCCAAATTTTACTTCTTCCTCTGAAACACGTTGGCCAACATGGCACCTGATGTAGTCAACTGGCCCATTTTGTTCAAAAACTTGGTCTTTGTATCTTCACTCACAAGGCTTGCAGCAATTGACATTGAGCTAGGAAAGGGTTAAGAGATTAGTTACATAAGAGAACTAAAAAACCCCAAAGAATGTTGTGGTTTGCTGTTTAATAGGCAACATAAGTGTCTTATCAGCACATTCATGGTTTAAAAATCATAAAAGACTAGGCTGTTATGAATAGCTATGAAAAAGCCAAACCCAAGGACACACTTGGTTGACAAGTCTACATACCAGACAAACAACAATTTCCTTCCAGCCTCCACAGTGGTAGTATGTTTCAAGTACCATCAAAGCTTCTATATTACTTGTGAACCTCAGGGTCCGGTAGCACACTCAACCCAAATGGTAGTTTTCATAGTTCCAGGAAAAAGTAGCCCTAGAGGTCCTTCAGAGTCCTACTGAAGAACTTTAAAATGCATTTGCATATTCTTTTTAATATCTTTAGAAGTTCTCACGTTAATGTTAGCTTAATAATTCGATGATTACTTCTCAAGGATGAATGCCTTTGTGAAGCATCTACTTTGTCACCTTCTAGTTGGAAATATAAACTCTAAGCCTTCATTTGTCCAAGTACTATACATTTGGAAGACCACATCTAATCTCAAATCAGATTCAGAAAAGCAATAAAGCTAAAACTACTGAACGTAAGAAACTGGAGTGTGTGGCAATAGGTTTTAAAAAGCCATACAGTCACATAGACACTCCTCTGGCATTTCTAATGAACTGGAGTGTTCAACTTCCCAGCAAACAGATAACTGTCACTACAGTAGAAATGTGTCACAAGACAGATCATTCCTATAAATTAGTATCACAAAAGGCAGAAGTGCTAATAAATGTGCTGCACTTCCTGTACTACATCAAGACATTTGTGGTTAAAATGTCAAGGCAAACTTTCTTTCCACATAATGCAGCACCACGTTTTACTAAAATTAAAATGGAGTCCTCAAAGCTCGGCAGGGACTCTGACCATTTGATAATTATCAAAGTGCTTACAGCATCCAAGTCTATAAAAATGAATTTCCTGAAATCAAACACATAGCAATCAGAAACAATACCAACATTTCAAACCTTCCTGGATGTCAAGGCAGGTCAAATAAGTGAAAGTTAGTTATGAATTGTTCTCCCATAAGCCAAAAAGGAAGTTACTTACCTGTAACTAAAGGTTCTTTGAGATGTGTGGTCCTATTGGTATTCCGAATGTGGGTGCACATGTGCCATGTGCCAGAGCCGGAAGGTTTTCTTAGCAGTGTCAGTTGACCCACAAGTGTGTCTCCTTGTGCTCTCAGCCAAGAGTATAATCGGCTGTGTGGATTGATGCCTCTCCAGTGACCCTCCCCTTACTCCTGAATAGAGCAGTTCACAGCAGAGAGGATTGAGGGCGGGTATTGGAATACAAATAGGGACCACACATCTGGAAGAATCTGCAGTTACAGGTAAGTAACCTCCTCTTCTTCTCCTAGTGATGGTCCCTACAGGTATTCCAAACATGGGTGAGTAGCGAGAGTGATTAGTGTGGATGAAGGTGTGAGGTTGTATGAGGAAGTGCAGTCTGCAGTATGGCACAGCCCACTGCAGAATCCACAGCCGCCCCTTGGGCAATGACGTAATGAGATATGAACATGTGTATTGAGTGCCACATTGCTGCTCAACAGATGTCTTGCCATGAGATGTCCACAAGACCGACTGATGTGACTGTCTGCATTCAGGCGGCGGTACATCAGATAGTGTGTATCATTCGTTGATGCATCCAGAGACCCATTTGGAGATTCGTTGGGAGAAGAAGGCTTGATCCGTGGACTGGATGGCAATGGTTTCAAACAGTTTGGCCGGTGCACTAAAGGCGCAGGTTCTGTAGAGTCAAAACACCAACGCATGGTAGACTTTGAGGGAATGCAGCACGCTGTGTGCATGGGAGGTGTGTGGTTTGGGACACAATACAGGGCGGTGGATGTACTGATTAAGATGGAACTCTGACACCACTTTTGGCAGGAACTTAAGGAGTAGCTGTAAGGAAACAATCCATATGGAATACAGTGGGGAGATGGGAGAAGGGGGCCAGCCATCATGGCTGCCAGTTCGCTGACCCATCTAGCTGAGTTAATGGCCACTAAGAACATGTCTTTCATGGAGAGATGTGAGAGGGAGCACATTGCCGCTGGCTTGAAGGGTGGTCTTGTGAGGGAGGAAAGAACCAGATTAAGGTCCCACCGGGGTGTGGGCCAGAGTACTGGTGGGAAGGTATTGAGGAGACCTTTCATGAAGCGGATGGTGGTAGGGTGCATAAACAGAGGCACCCTGCACGATCCCCAAGCAAAAACCAGGCTGCAAAGTGAAGAGGGCCCAGGTTGTGATGCTGGACTTGGCCCCGATCTTGTGTGAGGAGATCCCTGAGTGTTCTGAGGTGGAATAGTACTCAGGTGGAAAAAGTCTGAAGAAGTCTGTGAACCAAAACTGATGGGGTCAGAATGGGGCTATGAGTATTACAGCATCGCAGTCCCATTGAACCTTGTGTGGCACTGACGGGTGGATGGGAATGGGGGAGGCATAGCAGAGGTCACCTGTCCAGGGCAGGAGAAGTGTGTCACCCTGTGAGTCCTCCCACCATGGCTTCCCTGGAACAATAAAGGGGCAACTTGCAGTTCTCATGAGTGGCAAAGAGATCCCAGGGAATTTTGGGTGCCAGGGAGGTACAGTTCTTGGAGCTTCACATAGTGTTTGATGCACTGGTTCCAAAGATGGATGGACTATGAACAGAGAGGGGGAGACTTAGCATCATCCTGCTTGTTGATGTACACTACCGCTGCGATGGTGTTGGAGAATAGTTGAATGTGGTGGGATCGAATGAGAAGAAACACCTGGCATGCATAATGGACTGCCCTCAGTTCAAGCACATTGATGTGCACTCTGGCCTCTTTTGGCGTCCAGACACCCTGGGCTGTGTGATGGTCTAGACGGGTCTCCTAGCCCCCAAGGAGATGTCTCTTGTGATGATGGCCTGCGGGATGGGAGAGGTGAAGGGGGTATCAACCATAACCTTGGAAGGGTTGGTCCCCCATGTGATGGAGGTCAGAACCGTCTGAGGAACAGTGACTCTGGCCTCCAAATGGTCCATGTGGAGTTTGTAGATGGAGAGGATCCAGAATTGGAGGCAACGTATGTGTAGATGTGTGTGCAGTGTCATGGATATAAAGGCTGCCATATATCCCAGGAGGGAGAGGCAATGGTGGACTGTGGTGTGTGGGCTGTGGTGAAGTTCCACAACTATGGCTGTCTCTGTTGTGAAGAAGTCTGCTGGAAGGAAGGCCTGTGCCGCAGCTGAGTCAAGCCACGCCCCAATAAAGTTTATTGTGTAGGTATGAGCACCAATTTCTCCTCATTGAGGCAGATACCTAGAGAGGTCAGGAGAGCGCAAAGGGCAAGGCTGGGAGAGATGAGTTCTTGTTGGGATAGTGCGACAAGGAGCTAGCTGTCCAGGTAGGGATATACCAAGTAGCTGAGGCAGTGCATTTGAGCTGCCACAACAGTGAAGACCTTTGTGAAGACTCATGGAGCCATTGCTATTCTGAAAGGGAGGACTCAGAAATGGTAGTGGTAGTGTCCCACCTGGAAATGGAGAAATTTCCAGTGGGTCAGGTGAACGCTGATGTAGAAGTAGATGTCTTTCAAGTCAAGAGCAGCAAACTAGGCCCTATGGGGAATCACAGGACTAGAAGTTACCTCGAGAGATCATTTAGTACAGTCCTCTACACTCATGGCAGGACTAAGTATTATCTAGACCACTCCTGACAGTTGTTTGTCTACTCTGCTCTTAAAAATCTCCAATGATGGCTATTCCACAACCTCCATAAGCAATTCAGTCCAGTGCTTAACCATCCTGAAAGTTAGGAAGTTTTTCCTAATGTCCAACCTAAACCTCCCTTGCTACAATTTAAGCCCACTGCTTCTAGTCCTATCCTCAGAGATTAAGAATAATAATTTTTCTCCATCCTCCTCCTTGTAACAACTATGTACACCTCTACCCCAATATAATGCTGTCCTCGGGAGCCAAAAAAATCTTACCGTGTTATAGGTGAAACCGCGTTATATCGAACTTGCTTTGATCCGCCGGAGTGCGCAGCCTCGCCCCACGGGGGCACTGCTTTACCGCGTTATATCCGAATTTGTGTTATACCGGGTCGCATTATATAGGGTTAGAGGTTTACTTGAAAACAGTTATGTCCCCTCTCAGTCTTCTCTTTTCGAGACTAAACAAATCTTCAATTTTTTCAACCTTCCCTCATAGAGGTCATGTTTTCTAGACTTTTAATCATTTTTGTTGCTCTTCTCTGGACTTTCTCCCATTTGTCCACATCTTTCCTGAAATGTGGCACCCAAAATTGGACACAATACTCCAGTTGAGGCCTAATCAGCATAGAGTAGAGTGGAATAATTACTTCTCATGTCTTGCTTGCAACACTCCTGCTAATGTTTCATTCACTCCCAGAATGATGTTTGCTTTTTTTGCAACAGTGTTCCACTGCTAACTCATATTTAACTTCTGGCCCACTATGACCCTCAGATCCCTTTCCGCAGTACTCCTTCCTAAGCAGTCATTTCCCATTTTGTATGTGTGCAAATGAGTGTTCCTTCTTAAGTGGAGTACTTTGCATTTGTCCTTATTGAATTTCATCCTATTTATTTCAGACCATTTTGAATTTTAATTCTATCCTCCAAAGCACTTGCACCCCTCCCAGCTTGGTATCGTCCACAAACTTTGTAAGTGTACTCTCTATGCTATTATCTAAATCATTAATGAAGATATTGAACAGAACTGGACCCAGAACTGATCCCTGTGGGACCCCACTCATTATGCCCTTCCAGCATGACTGTGAACCACTGATAACTACTCTCTGTGGACAGTTTTCCAAACAGTTTTTCACCCACCTTCTAGTTGCTCCATCTAGGTTGTATTTCCTTAGTTTGTTTATCAGAAGGTCATGCGAGACAGTATCAAAAGCTTTACTAAAGTCAAGATATACCAGATCTATCGCTTCCCCCTATCCACAAGGCTTATTACTTTGCCAAAGAAAGCTATCAGGTTGGGTTGACATGATTTATTCTTGACAAATCGATGCTGACTTACTTATCACCTTTTCTAGATATTTGCAAATTAATTGCTTAATTATTTGCTCTGTTATCTTTCCGGGCACAGAAGTTAAGCTGACTGGTCTGAAATTTCCCGGGTTGTCTTTATTTCCCTTTTTACAGATTGGCACTAAACTTGCCCTTTTCCAGTTGTCTGGAATCTCTCCAGTCTTCCATGACTTTTCAAAGAAGGGAAGGGATAACAGATGCCAGCATCACCAAATGGAATTTGGCTTTTCTGATAAAGATGTTTAGTAGCCAAAGATCTAGAATGGGGTGGGCGCCCTCCACCCTAATTTGGGATGAGGAAGTATGGGAAGTAGAAGCCTCTCGCTGCGTAGTGAGGTGCCACATACTCTATGGTTCCCTTTGTGAGAAGAGCACCTGCTTCCTGTTGGAGAAGGAAGTGATGGGGGTGGAAGGAGGGGAGAAAGGTGGGGGACAAGCAAGAAATTCTATGGAGTATCCATGGTGGATGACCTCCGGTACCAAACGGTCCATGGTGATCTTGCCCCAATTGTGGACAAACAGGGCAAACCGGCCCCCTCGAAGAGGCCATGAGGCCCCAGGCGTTTGCAGGTCTTGATCAACATATCAAAACTGGGTATTGCGGTGTTGGTGGGAGAGGGTCGAGAAGGTAGCAATGGCAGAGGCTGTGCATCGCTGTTGCTGGGACTGGTGTCGTCTGTATGGGGTTTCCTGTTACTGCTGGTATTAGGCCAGGGAGGGGCATACAGGTGGGGGAGGAACTGCTGGTGTTGCTGCTTGTGCCTTAGAGCCGTTGTATAGTGATTGTAACATGGCTCTGGAGTCCTTCAACAAGTGAAGGGACATATTAGTCTTTGAATAAAACAACTTGTCCTCATCAAAGCGGTGGTCCGCTATAGTAGTTTGTACCTTCCAAGGAAAGCCAAATGACTGGAGCCACGAGTCCCAGCGCATGACAATGCCAGTTGCAAGGCAGTGAGAGGATGTGTCAGCCACATCAATTGCTGTTTGGAAGCCCACCGTGGCAACCAGGTGCCCTTTGTCCACTAACACCTGAAATTGCTGCTGCTTGTCTGGAGGCAGCTTGTCCCGGAACTCTGCTATCTGTGGTAGTTATTAAAACTATACTTGGCTCGCAGGGCCCGACAATTACCCATCTGAAATTGCAGTACGGCAGAGGAACAGGACTTTCTCCCCCAAAAGTTCAGTCGTCTGGCTGCTCAGTCTGGAGGAGTGTACTTGTGTGTGTGCTGGCGTGCCTTTGCTCTGCACACTTCGGTGCAGGGGTACAGGAGGCAGCAGTGTGCACACTACCCTTGCTTGCTGAAGGATTGCATCATTGATAGGGAGCACCACCCTAGATGGTCCCTGAGGCAGGAGGATGTCTGGGACCTAGTACTGTACCCTCCTCCAGCGGTTTGCCCAGGTCCACTGCCACAGGTCCTGATACTGCCTGTGATTGTCTGGGGGAGACAGGGAGGGAGAAATGAGAACCTCATCCGATAAGGAGTAAGCAGCTGTAGGAAAAGGTGGTACGGCTCCATATCCACTTATTCCTCAGAGCTCGATGGTGCTGGTGGAAGAGCCTGGACAGAGCGGGGGGAAGCATGGTAGGGTGGATATTGCTGGTGTATGGGTTCCAGGGCGCTCAGTTTGGCCAAGGGATGGGCCCCCTAGGGGTGCAGTACCAAACCCTTGCTGCTGGGTTGTATGCTGGTGGATAAGGCAGCCAGGGACACAAGTCGGAGCTGTGCAGAGACATTAGGGAAAAGGAGGGTTCCAGCTCTGAGAATTTCTCCAATTCTAAAGAAGGCAGCAGTGGAACCAGTGAGCCGTGGTGCAGTGCCAACAGAGGCCTGTCCAGCAGAAGCAGTTTGTTTGCTGGAGAGGGTGGTTAGGGCAGCACCAGTTCCTCCTTCAGGAGAAGGAGCTCCAAGCGGCTGGGAGTCCGGGGAGTACCCTTGGAGATGCCAGAACACACAGGCAGTGTCTGTGGCACTGGTGCTATGGAGGTGGCAGCAGGATGGGCGGTGCTCCCGCTCCAGGTGGGCGGGTAGGGATGACCGTAGGTACCTCCATCCCTCCATCTGTGGAAGCTTGGACAGCTGAGTCAACATGTGACATCTCACCCGACCTGGTTGGGGGGGAAATGATGTGCTTAGGAGCAGCCCTCAACGGGGACCTGCTCTTATGCCCATGAGAGTGCTTCTTATTCTCATGCTCGGGCTTCTCCTTGACCTCCAGTACCGTGGCGTGTGGAGGGCTGGGAGGAGTGCTCACCACCAGGGACGGACATGGCACTGACAGTTCCGGATCCAAGTGAGCACGTGGCCTCATGGCTTCCTCCAATAGATGTTTTTTGGAGGCAAAACTCCTCAGTCTGAGGTGGGAAAGATTTACAAATCATGCAATGAGTTGCAATGTGAGCCTCCCTGGGACAATACATACACTGCTGGTGCTCATTGCTCATAGAGCATGAGCATGGACAAGAAACAGTTTTTAAACCTCGGAGCAGTCCCGGGAGGGTGGGGGGACGGAAAAGCTTACCCCAGATAGTGTTTTGCTATCACTACCTACGACTATATACAACTATCTATGCTACCCACCAAAAAACAAAACAAAAGCACAACTACAAGAATGATAAACTATTGAAGTCACTCTCTTAGTTAAAAGACTAACAGTGTGAAGGAACAGGGGTTCTGACTCAGGCCATGCGGCAGTAAGAGGGAAGTGGAGAGGCGTCGACCCGTACAGCCTATTATACCCTCAGCTGAGAGTGTGAGGGGAGGCACAATGCACATGCAGGTCAACAGAGACTGCTAAGAAAACCTTCTGGTGCATGGCGCATATGTACACCCACGATTAGAATACATATATGGACCAACATTCGAAGAAGAATACTCTTTACCTGGAGCAGAGGGGCACTCAAAGAGGAGACATTATATTCTTTCTTTTCTCCATAAACAAACAAAAATCCATGCAAATACTTTACATCTCATCCTCACTTGCTTGAATACAGAAATGCATTTTTAAATGATAAAATTATCACTTACGCTATAAAAACTAGTTTATTATACATAACATGTTCATTTTACTATTGCAGCATCCTATCAACCCTGTTCTTTCTTTTGATCTTTTTTCTTCTAGCTATTGAGTCTTGCTATTATCCTAGACTAAGTGCTGGGACAGGAATTGCCTTATTTATATGTTTGTATAGTGCCTGCTACAATAGGGCCTTGACCCATGACTAGGGCCTCTACATACATATGCTCATATGCTGTAGGAATACTTTGAAAAAACTTATTTGCTATAAAATGAAACATCAAATCATCCAAAATTATTCTTAAACTTTATTCTATTTAATATTATTCTATAAACTTAACATTTCCCAATGTCCAATTCTGCATTTGAGCCCCTAAATCTGTATTTGGATGTCTAGATGTCCATTTAAGAACACAAGTTTTAAACCTGGGCTCACAGTATGTCTTGCTTTAGTCAGCATATGACAAAAATCACCTTCTTACATAATGGCTCTGCAGATATCGTGCTGATCTGACACTGATGAAGCAATTTAGCATAATTTCATGATTTGTAACTTCGCAAAAGTGAAAAGTTATCTAAAAAAATCTTTTTGGCAACAGTTGAAAGTCTCAAGCTTTAATATTAGGAAAGTATTTAATACATTTTAAACGGCCATTTAATGATATTTAGCAGTCTGAAAACATGGAGAGAGCCATGTGACCAGTCAGCTCTGTGGATCAGCAGCAATCTGCAGAGCTGTCTGGGAACCACTGGTAGCAAACTTTGCTTTTAGCTTAGCTGCTCTAAGAAAACTGTGTTGTGAAGATGCAAGCTGGATTTCATAGTCAAATCAAAGGGATATTGATTATCAAAGAAGAGGATAATGATTATATAAAGAATCAAAACTTTTACTTAATACCAGCTATTCAAGAACTAGAAGTCACTTCAACCTATGTTATACAAGTCTATCCCAGAAAAAGCTGCTTTAGAAGGGAAAGTAGAGTATTCCACACATTAACAGTGAAAGGAAATGCACTGGGCTAGCTTCAGAAGAGGAAGAAAGCCTGGGGCTGGGAGACAGCAAAAGAAAACCAGTCTTAAACGGAGGGATATTGGGCCCTATGCTACACAGTGAACTAATCAATACGCACTGAAAGACATTTTATTTTCATTGTGAAAGTCTTGTATGAAAACAAAGGTTTAGGGAAACCTCAGAACTTTAGAGACACAAAGTGGGTGATGTAATATCTTCTGTTGGTGAGAGAGAAAAGCTTACACAGAGCTCTTCACATCTGGGAAACGTACTCAGTGTCACAGCTTAAGACAATGTCAGTTTCTGGAATATGTTAGAACAGGGGTAGGCAACCTATGGCATGCGTGCCGAAGGCGGCACGCGAGCTGATTTTCAGTGGCACTCACACTGCCTGGGTCCTTGCCACCGCTCCGGGGGGCTCTGCATTTTAATTTAATTTTAAATGAAGCTTCTTAAAACATTTTAAAAACCTTATTTACTTAATATATAACTAAACTATTGTTATATGTAATAGGCTTATAGAAAGAGACCTTCTAAAAATGTTAAAATGTATTACTGGCACACGAAACCTTAAATTAGAGTGAATAAATGAAGACGAGGCACACCACTTCTGAAAGGTTGCCGACCTCTGCTTTAGAACTTAGAACAAGTTCAGAATTGGGAACATTAAAGTTCAGATTTTCACAGATAACATTCTTACAATATTATAACCCAGACAGGTGGAAACATTTAAAAACAAGTATATCTATGAAACATGTCTAGTATTACCAAGTTTAAATAGTTAAATGTGTTGATCAGGTGAGAAACCTTTATAATTTGGTTCAACGGTCTGAGGGTTTTTTTTTTAAAATCATAACAGCTTAAAAGCCAGTAGTTTATGTTATTAAATGATGCAGCCATGCAACAGTTCTTCTGTTTTATCATAAAAATATAATTCATGACACAGAAAAGTAGTGTTTAAACATTAACTTGACTGATGTCTACATGTATCACATGCAATACAGTACTCCCTTCAATTTATGGTGAGGCTTTGGGCCAAAACATTCAGAAAATCTGTTCATATTACTGTGCACTTTGTAAAATCACTTTGTACTCCTGTTTTTTTTTTTTAAAGTTGGTCACTTGATCAAACTTTTGTCATATATAAATAGGGGTTTAAGAAAAACTGTCTATAAACAGCTTTAGAATTTACAATACTTTATATGTTTTGTTTTTAAATCACAAAAGCATATTCCTTTTGTGATCTCAGAATCTCACTAATCAACATTTCTAATATAAGAGATGAAAATATTTATACACTATGGCTCATCATGTCTACAACTGATTTTGATTAATTTTATTTGTTGTAAATGTATTTGGATAGAGTGGTCCTTGCATCACGTTCCTGGACACTGGTAACTTGATTGTCTTTTGGTTACATTTTTATAAAGGATTTAAATGTATTTAAAAAAAACAAAACAAAAACACTAAAGGGGTTATCTAAAGTTTCTAATAAAATGACCAAGTTTAGATTTCGCTTTAGGGGGACTGAGAAGTTTGTGTGGACATATCTTAAGTCATAAAATATTTTCTATCAAATTTCGACACATTTTTGAAAAAAATATTGCAACAAAAATCTAGTACTGAAAAGATACAAAAAAGGGAAGGTTAAACAAAGGAAACAAGCGTGACACGTTGTGAAAACTTCTCTTTTTCAATCTTACTTCTCAGTAGTTAGCATTCAAGAAGGAAATTAATTGGATGCAGCGTCACTGATTCACGCGTAATACTTACATTTGTATCCACGCTGCACAGGAAGTACTCAATGTGGTATCAAAATGTTTTCTTCAGTTGTAAAATATTACATTTTGATTTAAGTTTTTTGCTACTACGGTGCTGTTTACTAATTTGTTTTTAAAACTGCAGTTAATCTAAAACAAGCCTTAGACTAAAGCTCCAGAAAGATAAAACAGTATGACTTATTTAAAACCAACCCTGTCCACTTAGAGAGATACTTAGAAGAGAACACATTATCATCCCCAAAAGTAACTCCTCTCTCTGTTCAATTAAAAAGAGCAGCCCATCAATGCTTCTAAGTGAAGAGAGTTGCTTCTGACTTACGGCCAACTCTCATTTTCCCAAAGGAACGTAGGCTATGTTTACACTACATCGCAGCGCAGTCTGCAGGAGTGAGTTGCATAGCACACCAAAATGTTGTGCTCTAACTGCCCTTTGTGGCTGCTGCTGGCACAAGCTAAAAGGTACAGAGGGCACAGAGTGAAGAGAAGCCCCTGGTAAAGAGTGCTCATTTGTAAAACAGGTGCTTCTCATTGTGAAATGAAGTTAGGACTGGCTGAATGGGGGGGTAACTATCACGTTTATGGTTTTCAAAATCTACCAAGGAGGTATTGTGGCAGACTGTGCTGGGGCCAAGCTAAGCCCTCTTATCACTGGTGCTGCAACCAACACTTATAATGGCGCATGGACTCTAGGAGTGAATCACTAGCAAAGAGCTACTATTTAAAATGCTTTATAGCCAGGCCCACAGCTTCTCCTCTTAGTCCTACCCAAAAAAGACACCAGGGATATCTCTGAATGTATCCCTTTGTCTTTTTAGTTTCTCATTCTTCTCTGGTCAAAGTTTTTGTCACCTCTGCCTTCCTTATCTTTTCTCTGATCTATTTTTTTGTTATGTTGCTCAGCTCCTCATAGCCCTTCACTCCAAGTGCTTTCCCCATCCCTCCTGTCTGGTTTTCTACTACTTTTTCTGAAACAGGAGAACGTGCCTGAGGCTTTAACCACAAGAACCAGTGCTTTGTCACCAAAGCAGACAGGAGAGGCTACTTCCCTCTCTCTCCCTTGCTGCTTTGTTGCCTGTTGTTTTGCTCCTCCACCCTCTGCTACTCTTCACAAGCAAAGGAACATTAAGATCACTGAAGAACGACTGTACTTTGAATTATTTCACTTCATGCCTGGCTCTCCCCTCCCAGTTCTGCTGATTTCACCCAGAGGAATAGGAAGAGATGGAGGTAGTGAAGGAGCACAATGAAAGATGAA
This sequence comes from Mauremys reevesii, assembly GCF_016161935.1. NCBI lineage: Eukaryota > Metazoa > Chordata > Testudines > Geoemydidae > Mauremys > Mauremys reevesii. Next base: position 167,286,741 of record NC_052624.1, on the reverse strand, counting down.
GAGTGCACAGTGAAATAAAGCTCTGAAAGGCTACTTTCTTGGTTTCAGTTTACTAATGTAGTGTGGCACATGGCAGGTTTGAGCCTAGAAAATATACTGGTTACTAGCCCAATATGATCTCTCCTATCTTTAGCCATATTGTTAGGAGAGCAAAAAAAAGTACAAAAATTTAAATGCTGCTTTCTTTCTGCAAAGATTATAAAGTCTTTGAATTTCTTCTCCCTTATAAGAGGTATCTATGACTAGCCAGAATCAATTCACTTTTCATACACTACGACTAGTACTGAGAAAAAAGTTGGCTTAGAACCTAGGCATTGTTTCAAGTCTCCGTGGACTCAAAGTCAAGTCTTCAAGTGTTGGTCTGATGCTAACCGCTGCAGGAGTTGTTCAATTCTCGTTATATGATCTATTCACTATCAGCTACCAACAGTGCACAATATCGTAAGCACTAATAGCTATGTCCCAGGGGCTATACCAGATGTGTTTGAAGCCTATTTTCCCCCACATCAAAAATAGTTCTATTCAGCAACATACACTGACAAACTCCGTCTTTCCTAATTTTCAAAGTAATTTGAGAATCAAGCCTTGTCACCTTGAGAAGTACACTGCTACCTTGATACAACGCCACCTGATATGACACGAATTTGTATATAACACGGTAAAGCAGTGCTCGGGGGGGGAGGGAGGGGGACAGGGCTGCGCACTTCGGTGGATCAAAGCAAGTTCAATACAACATGATTTCACCTATAACGCGGTAACATTTTTTGGCTCCCAGGGACAGCATTATATCAGGCTAGAGGTGTTCTTTTACCAACATTTTACAGATAAGGAGAGAGAGCGGTTAAGTGACTTGCTCAGTCACACTGAAAAATCAGTGTCAGCGCTGGGAACTGACTCCCAAATCTCTTTCTTTGCCATTTGACTATTTTCTCTCTTTATAAGCCTTTCCAGCCAATACTGCTGAATTCCCATAACTTAAAGAGTCTCATTTACTATGCTGAAAAAGTTATTCAGTCCTGAAAATAGTCATTGACTGTGTTCAAAAGTATTTCTTCCAGTAGCCAGTTAGCATCTATGCCTTATTAGACACAGGACAATATTTCAATTATTGCTTCTGATGGGCCAGAAGCAGGGTGGGTGCAAGGATGTTTCATGCCCTAGGTGAAACTTCCACCTTGCGCCCCCCCTCCCCAGCCCTGTGGCAGCTCTCCGCCCCCCCCTCGCCCTAAGGCGTCCCCCTCGCGGCAGCTCCCCACCACTGCTCCGAGGCGTCCCCCCCGGCAGCTCCCCCCGGCCCGGGGAGCTGTGCGGCAGCTCCCCGCCCCAGCTCATCTCTGCTCTGCCTCCTCCCCGAGCATGCTGTCGCCGCTCCACTTCTTCCGCCTCCCAGGCTTGCGGTACCAATCAGCTGTTTGGCGCCGCAAGCCTGGGAGGGAGAGAAGCAGAGCGGGGCGGCGTGCTCAGGGGAGGAGGCGGAGCAGAGGTGAGCTGGGGCGGGGAGCGGTTCCCCTGCGTGCCACACCCCCTCTTACTTGCTGCAGGTGGCCCTCCCTCCGCCCCTCCACCCCAGGTCCCTCCGCCTAAATGCCGATGATGACCGCGGTGTGTGACGATCCGGCCGCTGCGGTCATTGCCGAAGGACCCAAAATGCTGCCCCCCCACAAATGCTAGTGCCCTAGACGACCACCTAGGTTGCCTAATGGGTTGCACTGGCCCTGGCCAGAAGCATAAGAACAAAATAACATGCGAAAACAAGAACTTCATTTCCACCAAGTAGATGAAAGTGCACTGCCCTACATTTTATATTGGATACGCAACAGCAACAAACTGCTTCTAAATATAGATCATGTGAAAACAGGATTCACAGGTGCAAGCCTTGGACTAGAGAATGGCAGCATTCAGGAAGACACCCACAGAATTCTTTGACCATTATTTAAAAAAAAGGGACTAGTGCCCCTCACCCTTCCCCAAAAAGCAGTGGATGCCTTACCCTTGCGGTTCTTGGACAGTCTTGTTTTCCACTTTCTGTTCACACTCCTTTATCATGGAGCTTAAAATAACCTAAAATCACCAAAGAAGGAAATAAGATTTGAAAGGTATGTTCTTCTAACATTAATATTTCTGGTTAAAACTAAACCAAAAAACCTCTAAGGCTAGCATAAGCTAAGGAAGAGCTAGAATCTTAAAGGGTGCATTATATTTTCAAGAACCTTTAAAACACAAATAACTAATGACAGTGTTCTCTGGTTATAAGCATCAAGACTATTCAAAAGTTTCAAGGAAGACATTTTTATTTAGATAGTTACTGTGTTCAAAGATGCCTTTCTTGTAATGAATCAAAGCACAACCACTAATTTTTCATCCTTGACCATAGCTGTGCTTCATTTTTCAATGCAACATTTATACAAAATATTATATTTCTGTTCTTTACAGATTAATCTTTATAATTAATTTGCATCTGCCCTCTCACTTTTTGGCTTATAGTGTTAATTAACCCTTAAAGTTATCGTTAGAGGTGTTTTGTACCAAAGTAAAGATGACAAAAGTTGAGATGGTATCCTGTGCTACAGTTCTTTTATTGAAAGGAAGTGTTATTGTAAGCTGGTGCATCATTATAATAGTGTCTGCAAGTGTTGCTATAAATTGAGGCACGTCAGCACCTCCTTTAAAAATTCTTATTTTAGAGGTTTACAGAAAATCTTTAAGACTGAACGTGGAAAAAAGTAGACTAATATTTCTGTATTTCTAAAGTGAGGAAACATTCTTAGTGTGTGTGCGCGCGCGCGCAAATGTTAGGCATTGAATATGGCTGATTGAAAAGGAGTCAGTTTTAGCAGAGATCCTGTGTTCTGGAATAAAGCATACAACACATTTGCGACAGATAATTCAAATGAAAGCTGAAACACTAAAGTATTGTCTTTAACATAACAGAAAAACTGCAGTTGGAACAGTTATGCAAATCAGCAACAATGCATGGATTGACATTAAAAAACGTATCTTATAATCTAGTGCACAAACTAATCACCTGAAGCTTTCACTGGCTCATGGCTTGGCAGAAAGCCAAGGACTTTCCTTGATTCACTTCTTGGTTCCTACTGAGTTAATCATAAAGCCTCAGACATAGCCAAAGCCTGATGAAATCATTCATTCTTTAGGAAGATTGAATGATAAAATATGCAGCAATACGGTGCCTGCATCAGAAGAGTCACTATCGCTACCAATATCCTTGTTGGCAGTTTTAGAGAGTTTAAGGATAAAACAGGGCTGGAGATTGACACAAAATGTACTGAAGTTCTGAGAGCTATGTTATCTCAGCAGATCCACACCACTGGGAGCATACACCTGAGTGTCAGAGGTCTTGGCACCATTAGGAAAGGAGCAATCATTGGGGCCATAGGCACACATAGCTCCAGTCCTCAACTGTGGGATGAAGTTATATGCAGGACTGAGGTTCTGGTTGACTTCCGTTATTTTGAACATACTAGTGTTGGAGGACTACTAAATATGAAAGTATGAATGTGCAGAGGCAATATACTCAGAACTCCAATTAAAAGGTAAGCAGGCTTCCTATCTTGAACAAAAAAGTGTATTCAAATTTCTAAATTGTACCAATTATAAGTTATATAAGTAAAAGAACAAAATCTTAAATGCATTCAAATCTATAAATATATAAAAGAGCACCTAGCCAGGGCTCCATATGCTTTCCAGAATAGGGAACCCCTCACTAAATATGTGATCAGTAGCCTCGTCCCACTTTCTCCAGCCTTAATACTTTGAATGACCACAATTGCCATGGTATTGGCTAAGGAGAGAGGCATGGGTTAATGCAGGAAGGACCTAAACATTTTAGGACTTTATAGGTAAACCACCTCTGCAGATCCTCTCTCAAGAGACTGATTCATAACCCCATGATGGAGAGCTGATTACTTACATAAACATAAGAACGGATACTGGGTCGGACCATTGGTCCATCTGGCCTAATATCCTGTCTTGAGAGATGCCAGATGCTTCAGAGAAAATGAGCAGAACAGGGCAATGTATCTCTACTGAAACCTCAATCTGGGACAGTTCCTCAGATATGCCACCTAAAAAGAATGGCTAAGAATGGCTTTTCACATCCTATGCAGTGAAGACTGAAATGAATTTGTTTAGATTCTCTGCAACAGCCTTGTTTCCCTGCAGTACCCCTTTAGCATCTCAATCGCCAGTAGCCCCACTAGCTGTTTTGCAGGCTTCCTACTTCTGATGCACTTAAATTTTTTTTTTTAAATGTTAGTTTGTCTCTTTTGCTCTTCCAATTCTAATTTGGTCTGCCTAATCATACTTTTACACTTGACTTGCCAGAGTTTATGTTCCTTTTTATTTCCTTCAGTAGGATTTCACTTCCAATTTTTAAAAGATATGATTTTATCTCTAACCACCTCTTTTACGCTGTTTTTTAGCCATGGTGGCATCATTTTTGGTCCTTTTTTAAAATTTTGGGGTATACATACAGTTTGAACCTCTATTATGGTGTTTTTAAAAAAGTTTTCATGCAGCTTGCAGCCATTTCACTCGTGATTGTTCATTTTAACTTCTGTTTAACTAGCCTCCTTATTGTTGTGTAGTTCCCCTTTTTGGAAGTTAAATGCTACTGTGGTGGGATTCTTTGGTATTCCCCCCCACAAGGATGTTAAATTTAATTACATTATTACTGAGCAGTTCAGCTATATTAATCTCTTGGACCAGATCCTGTACTCCTCTTAGGACTAAATCAAGAATTGCCTCTTCCCTTGTGGGTTCCAGGACTAGCTGCTCCAACCAGCAGTCATTAACGATGTCTTGAAATTTTATCTCATGAGGTAGGATGTCAATATGGGGGATAGTAAATCCAGTAATTGGGGATTTTAACTGTTTTTGTAATCTCTCTAATCTCCCTGAGCATTTCACCATCACCATCCTGGTCAGGTGGTTGCAAGAATATTCCTACTGTTATACTCTTATTATTCAAGCATGGAATTTCTATCCATGGAGATTCTGTGGTACTGTTTGATTAATTTAAGATTTTTTTCCTATATTTGACTTTACGCTTTCTTTCGCAAATATTAACGCCACCCACTAGTATGACCTACTCTATCATTCTGATATATTTTGTACCCTAGTATTACCATGTCCCATTGATCATCATTCCATCAAATTTCTGTGATGCTTATTATATCAATACCCTCAGGCACTCAAGTTCACCCATCTTAGTATTTAGACTTCTTGCATTTGTATACTAACAAACACTTATTACATTTGTCAATATTTAGTTGTCTTAAGTAGAGGACTTCTTTCCCAAAACAAGTAGGGAAGAAAAAAAATGTGTAAATAGAGTGTCACGTGGCAACTTCAGGAATTTCAGAGTCAGAGACATTTCTCAGATGCTGCCTAAAACCAAGTGGAACTGGCCCACAGCTCATCTGGCATTACGACACAGGATTGCCTTTTAGACAATCTGAACAGAGCGTGATTCACTCCTGAACTTGTTCCTAAATGCCACAAGCAAGCTGACATTAGCCAAATGGTTCTGTCCAATCCAGGTAACTCAATAACATCAAACTCAGGAAGTCTAATTATGCCTACAGAAATCTGAGAGACTTTGGGGAAGACTGGGTGAGTATGCGGGCCTACTAACATGGATCAGAGTCTACACTAGAGGAAAGACCAAATCTGTGTTCACCCTTGAAAAATAAAGCATTTGATATTATCCATCAAGGCAAACATCTGCCGTGGGATGGAGCATGATAACAGATTTTAGAAACCCTGTTTCTTGGAGATCTTAAAGATATACCAATGTATGTTGACTTTGGAGCTTGTCACTTCATCTAGCAGACAAAAGCAACTCTCTTGCAGACCAATAAGCCAAGGAAGAGCCAAAATGAATGTACTGTTGTCAAAGACATGCCCTTGTGATCCAACGGATCACACTGGTGTCTGAAGTGGTATGTTGGACAACATGGCCACAGTTGATAGAAAGCCAAGTCATTGATGAGCAGGTCTCAAGATCAAATTGCTCCAAGTTATGACATACTAATACAAATCTGAATTCTTTAGTCTTTTCCAGATCATGAGAACCAAATCTGTGTACACAAGTTCTTTAGCTTCAATTTAAGGCCTCTTATTCAACCTACCAAAGCCCTAAACTTTACACATTCTGTAAACTAATACATAAACCTAAACAAAACTAATTGGTTCAACTATATGCAATGATGGCAACACGCAATCTTTTATCTTAATCCTAGATACGTTCCTCAAAAAGTTACTTTTTCAGATAATATAAACCATTACTGAATATGATAAAATGGTTGAGAGGAAATGAAACTAGACACAACTTTCATCTGCTGCAGCTTTTTAATTTATCTTTACTTTTTTGTAGACACTCCCTACAATCATTCAACTCACTCTGTGCATACACTGACTGACCCATGCCAGATCCTTTCCAAGAGCACTTGGGGTAAGGGAAGTGCAACTCTTGTCACCTCTGACTGATGTTCAGATTGTTACTGTCACTCCTGACTCACCCTTCCGAAGTCAGAGTCAGATTCCTTCCTTCTAAAGCTAGAAAATCCCCCATCTTAATATTCTTCACCGCTAATTCTATTTCTTATATAAAGATACACATTTTATTGACCATGAACCAAAACCAGAAAAAGATACACCAAAGTTTATTAAAATATAAATACAGCCAGGAGCAGGGTTTATATTATTAAGTATTCAAGAACAGGCTGAAAACTCCTACAGAAGAGAGTCTCCTGGGATTCCCCCAGGGCTGAATTATGTTGCAATTTAAGCCCATTGCTTCTTGACCTATCCTCAGAGGTTAAGAACAATAATTTTTATCCTCCTCTTTGTAACAACCTTTTATGTACTTGAAAACTGTTATGTCCCCTCTCAGTCTTCTCTTCTCCAGACTAACAAACCCAATTTTTACAATCTTCCCTCATAGGTCATATTTTCTAGACCTTTAATCATTTTTGTTGCTCTTCTCTGGACTGTCTCCAATTTGTCCACATCTTCCTTGAAATATGGCACCCAGAACTGGACACAATATTCCAGTTGAGGCTTATTCAGTATGGAGTTGAGCGGAAGAATTACTTTTCCTGTCTTGCTTACAACACTCCTGATAATACATCCCAGAATGATGTTCACTTTTTTTTTGTAGTAGTGTTACACTGTTGACTCATTTAGCTTGTGATCCACTATGACCCCCAAGATCCTATTTTATCCTATTTACTTCACACCATTTCTCCAGTTTGTCCAGATCATTTTGAATTTTAACCCTATCCTCCAAAGCACTTGCAATCCCCTCTCAGCTTGGTGTCATCTGCAAACTTATAAGTGTACTCTCTATGTCATTATCTAAATCATTGATGAAGATATTGAACAGAACTGGACCCAGGACTGATTTCTGTGGGACCCCACTTGATACGCCCTTCCTGCTTGACTGTGAACCACTGACAACTACTCTCTGAGAATGCTTTTCCAACCAATTATGCATGCACCTTATAGTAGCTCCATTAGGGTTTTATTTCTCTAGTTTGTTTATGAGGAGGTCATGTGTGACAGTACCGAAGCCCTTACTAAAGTTAAGATATACCACATCTACCACTTACCCCCATCCACAAGGTTTGTTACCTTGTCAAAGAAAGCTATTAGGTTGGTTTGACATGATTTGTTCATGACAAATCCATACTGACTGTTACTTATCACCTTATTATCTACTAGGTGTCTGCAAACTGATTGCTTAATTATTTGCTCCATTATCTTTCTGGGTACTGAAGGTAAGCTGACTTGTCTGTAATTCCTCGGGTTGTCCTTATTCCCCTTTTAATAGATTGGCATGTCTGCCATTTCCACATTTTCTGTTATTGCTCCCCCCCCCCCCATTAACGGGCCTACTCTGTCCTTGGTTTTCCTCTGGCTTCTAATGTATTGGTAGAATTTTTTCTTATCTTTTATGTCTCTAGCTAGTTTAATCTCATTTTGTGCCTTGGCCTTTCTAATTTTGTCCCTACGTACTTGTATTTGTTTAAATATGTGCATAGTTCTCTTTTAGCCAAGTTACATTTATTTTAAAACCTTTTCTCAAGTCAGCGCACATAGCCACCTGATCATTTCCCCTGCTTTCCAGTGAACATCCTCCAATTTATCAATCTTTTGGGTAATGAACTGCTAAGAAATGAACACTATTTCCAAATAAGGGTGGTTCAAGAGCTGCATCTCAAAATTTTGCCAGTCTTTTTGCTGCCATATCGCCCTACAAACATGTCTCATTTGCTGGATCCTTTCAGCATTACCGCTTTCCAAATATCTCCCTTCTATTGAGTTTGTTTCTAAAATGTGTTGTGGCTCCTGATTTTAGTATTTTTTTTTTTGGACTGTTTAAGAAACGACACATGGTAAAACAGCATTTTCTTTTCCAACTTTCATCAGGAAAAATAAATCACTTTGTGCTGAAAATTTTCAAGTTTTCATTTACTCCAATTTTAGAAAATCGTTTTACAAAAATCCTTTCAGCTTACGCATCTCAAAGGGACACTAATTTTTTTCTAACAAGAAAACGATGGTATGATATACAGTTGAACCAATAGTCACAACTAACTACTGTAATGCTAACTACTTAAGGCTAAAGATTAAACATCTCCTCTATCTATTGCCATCTGTACCTCAAACCAGAATGGTAACTTCAGTTGCTTACCTCATGCTCTGGCGAGAGATGTTCCATGTCAGTTCGTAAACACCTGAGTCCAGGCAAAAAGTGATTGACCATTAAATCCTCTGAAATAACTAACAGGAAAGCAGTTAAGGCATTTAAAAAAATAATCATTTGATGTTATGTGGTTCTATCCCAAGGCAAGACGCAAAAAATTACCTTACAAAGATATACTAACATTTATTCTAATTGTTGTGAAGTGTTTCACAGGTTTTGGTTAATTTTAGCAATTTGATATTAAGTGACCCAAAACAGAGTCAAAATGAGAATAATAAATTAAAGCATTAAATGTAAAAATATTTAGGGCCTGATCCTGGATAACAGGAGATATGTAGCACCAGGTTCAGAAGAAGACAGAGAGAAGGAAAAAGAATGGAGGCGAGACAAGGCTTAAAATATTTTTGCTATGATCTGGTTCACTATATCAAGTTTATTAAACATGACACAACACAAAAATAAAATAGTTTAAGTGTCTGGAATTTAATTGGAACAGTCCATTGCCATCAAAAACTCTTTTTATTCCCTATGTTATTTTTGTAACAGGTATGACAAAGAGTAGTAGTGGTAAATATATATATGGAAAAGTACCTGAACCAATTTATGTCACTACTATCATTATGTCAAAAGGATGCTGAATGAAGGGGAATTGAGGATGGAAGGCATTTAAGCATGATATATCTACACAATTATCTTCAGGGTTCTTCCCTATCCCAAAAGCAGATTTTAAAAAAAAATTATAAAAATCTCAGGTTTTTTTAAAATAATTTTCAGTTCTATCTATTGTGAATATCTGCTTTTTAGATTATTGAGAAACCTCACATACTATTACTATTACTCCAAGGGAGCAAGCTATTTTATAATTCCCAAATATTAAAAAACAAAAAGGATGAAAACAGTTAAAACCATAACCACACAAGGATACAACAACAGGAAAGAGCACTATAGGCTTCAAACAGATGGGTTGCAATGTCCAGTCTCTTTGAATCCACAGACTGCTGGTTGTTGACCAAGGCTAACTTGTGTAAGTGCGGAATAACAACTGGAAGAGTAAATATTTGAGTCAAATTATTGTTTTACATTGACTTTCACAAACTTCCCCCCCACATATACACTAACTTACAAAGAAGTTTCTCTTTTTTCTGGCAGCTTTTATGATAAAATGATAAGCAATTCCCACCTTCCTTTTATGCAATAGTAATGGCACCAGACAGTTGTTAAGGAGAAAAAAAACAATGTACTATAGCCTCTTGAAAAAGTATTTGTCAACAGCTGTTAAAAGAGGTATCTGATATAGAAACAAATATCTGAAGTATCTCAGCAACCAATGTATGGTAACGGCTGGTAAAATGGTGGCTTCTAGTGGGACTGCTAGTGGGGTTTCAATTACTATGTTGCAAATGTATTTCAAATAAAACAGCAGAATGTTGGCTCCTGAATTAAAAAAACCATAAGTATTAAAAACAGTGCTCACATTATATATATATCTGAAATATGAAGAGTTGTAAATTTATAGAAAACATTTCTCAACATGAATTGATTCAGTATTATTGTTCGCATTCTGCTAATGCTCTCTATCAATGTTACTCTATTTAACAAACAGTAACCAACTTAGGAAGTGTATTTCATATTTTGTTTTCAATTGTTATTTTTAGGTAAGGAACATTTACTTAAGTTGCAACTTACATTCATCTCTGAATCTGGGCTCAGCATTAGGTCCGACTCTTCCAAACGTTTTTATGATCTCTGTGTGTAAAGAATGTTGGTCTTGATACTGAGGATCTTCCAGGAAAGACGCCAACTGCATTTTCACTCTTTCCAGTAGCTTAAATAGTTACAAAAAAAGTAAAAGTTAACAAAAAAGTTTAGGTGTCAGAAAACTTCAGTCACTTACAGTATATTTCTGTTTCCTATCTATTTAGATAATTGTTTAAAATATTGATTTTTTTTTTTTGGTTAACCTAGAATTCTTCTCTATTACAGGATATTTTAACTCCTTTTCTGTGTCCTGCCTTTTAGGATACTATCACATGTCCTACTTCTATATATATTTGCCCAAAGGCTCCATTATTATATTTCCTCATCCCCAATTATTTTAATTTTTCTATTTAGTTAGAATTGAAGTATTAAATGCCCTATCAATGTTTTTAATATCAGAATTAAAGTGGTGAGAAATGGAGGGAAGGGATGTGGGGAGAACCAGAAGTAACTACTTTACAAATAATTAATGAAATAAAGAGAGCACATGGACAAGAGACCGGAAAAAAAATAAAAAGCATTTTACATTATTAAAACAGATAAATATGTACAAATTAGCAAATTTTTCTGCACTCAAACTTGAAAGGACTGAATAGCATTTAAAAGCATTCAGATAAAAAGTCAAGCAACATTCTCCTGGTCAGAGGTCTTCTATGGTAGGCTTCTGGATGACATATGTTACAAAGAGAGATTTATAATGGGAACAATTAATATACTTATTTCAGATAGTTAACCAAGGCCTTTTTAGCTAAATGAAATATATAACATGAATTCCAAACTATGAAGTTGCTACTTATCCCTCTTCCAAAAACTGTACTTGTGAGTCATCACTGACTTCTTACTCACATTTCCTCAAAACACATTATTTTAGGATTTAAGAACATGTTGAAATTACAGGAAGAATGCAAGCTCTGCAGAAAGTTGTGTGCGCTTTTAATACCTCTTATTGTACACACACTAAGGAAAATGAAGTATACATCCTCCTGCTGGCAGATATTCCTAACTTTTGTAAAACTATAAAACTGTTAATCATATTCACCAACATTTTTTAATCTATTAATTTAACACCAAAAATACTATATGAGCAATTAAAGTATTGCTCAAATAGATTTAATTGTTGGCTGCTTAAAGGATTCTAATTAGCATTTTATAGTTAAATAAAAACCACTTATTTTTTGTACCTGACTTTAGTGCTGGATTACCAACATCTGTTAGCTAATTTGTCAGCTATTTTCTTTTCTGTTAAATCCACTTTTATGTTCTAAGTTATGCTTGGTCTTGTAAACCCAGGGTAAATAAATGTAATATTTATACTTTGACAACAACTGAAGGGAGTTCACTCAGGAAAACGCCATAATGCCTTCTTATCAATCCACCAAAATATCCAATATCCCTATGTACTATTATTCTAAAGTTCTTTCTTAACGTTCTAAAACTCAGAATAAAACTATTATTGATTCCCATCAGGCTGATATTTTGGATTTCTGTGCTATAATGAGAAATGTCTTCACAAAGAGCATCACTGTAGAAAATCCTGAAGCCTAGCACAGAAGAATTAGCTAGCTTCTGCTTCTATCCTTTTATAAGACAGAGTTTTGTGACTGAAATAAGAATTTCTTCTAATAGTAAATCTATCGTTTTGCAAAACGTAGGAATTTGGAGATTTTCTTAAACATTGCTGTGAGAGAAACTTAATTTATAAGTAGTATCTCTTGCTCACAGTTTGGCAGTAAGTTACTATACTTGTCAAACTCAACCGTCTGCTACATGATTGAGCAATAACTTGACCAATGCTTAATAGTTCAGTTTGTTTATGATATGCAGTATTCCTACCTCTCTCTGAGTAACTGTTTCCATGATGGTACCAAAAGCCGGAATTGTGGCTATCCTTACAGAGCTATAAGAAGAGAAAAAAAAATCTTTAAGCAGTGTTTAACCTTAAGAATGAATAGAGTTAAAAGTAATGAAAATTCAAAGTTAGTACTTTAAGATACATTAGTTTCTAGCAGTGGCAAAAGAAAAAAATAAGCAGATGAGGAAAAATGCTCAAAAGACTTGATTAACTCAAGGTCTCAGTCTGAAACTCACAATTCAGGATCACTGGACAAGGTAACAAGGGCCGGAGCAACCCGCTTGTCAACTAAGGCTTCACTCATGCCTCGAAGAGTCAGCTGTAAACCAGTCAACATGCAATAAAAAATGGTTTGGTAAACTGGAAGGAGAACTGGGTTAGCTGTGACTGAGGATGGGCAGGCAGACTCACGGGCCTTTGTTGGTTAAGTCACTCACACAAGACATTAAAATGGTCAAAGCTCTTTGTTCATGCTCTGGCACTTACTGGTAACAACCCTGTTAGTGAGATTAGCAAAAGCATCCCTCCACATCTTGGAAGAAATATCACATCAGTATGCTGGCCCTTGAAATGTGTACACAGGCACGATACTTCTACAGTTACTTATCAGAGATTATGTGGTAGATCTAACAGATTATTTGGTATTTCAATATTTTGAGTCTTGTTTATGTATTTTCCCAAAGCGAACTATGGTAGCACTATAAGGAATATTCGCCACATTTGATTCACTGCAGTAAGACTGATAACTGAAATCTGCAGGTGTTGACTGCAAATATATTAAACATTAACATTTATTTATTTAAGAGAATTAATGTACATGTGTAACAATTTTCAAATTAAAATTAGTTTTCTGTAATTTTACTATCTTCTAGTTATTGCCAAAATAATTTTTACTTTTAGACACTGCAGTCAATCTAGTTTTTGCCTGCAACTGAAAGGGACTCATTTTAAATGCAACATGCTTTTTTCAATTAGAAAGCTTTTGTCACTGGAATATTAAAGAAAACTGATGGTTATTTCTTAACAAATATTAAGAGGGATGCTTAATGTATAAGGCAATCAGTAAACTTACATTTCAGGATCACTGGAGAGAGTAATGAGAGCAGGAACAACTCTCTGAGCTACCAGAGTTTCATGTACCCCCTTCACCAACAGCTGAGTGGTCAGAGCAGGGGGGGTATCACAGGTGATGCACGGAAAGAGCGAGCACAGTATCATGGGAAGAAGAGTGGCACAACCAAGAGAGAGAGAGAAAGAAAAACACAAAAAGCAAACCAAAATTAGAAGCTAAGCAAATACAGCTACACTAGTGCTTTATATATGCAGAGGGCATGAAGAAAGCTCAACTGGCCTGGCAGTCAGTTCAAACCTGATGGAGGCTGTTCAAACAAAGGGTCTTGGTTTATATATTTTCCAGATTTTTTGCTATTTTGAAATGCAGATGACCATTAAAGGAAACAAACAGCCTAACTTGTAATTTACTTGTTAGACTGCAAATCATTTTAAATACCTAAGTGATGCACATTTGAGTTTGGCAATTCAAGCATAATTGAATGCAGTTCCAAGTCAATGGGATTATATTTCATTGCTAATATATGACTGGCAGGTGCAAAATGAATTGCTTTGCCAGACTGAATGCATGCAATTTTCAAACACTAAACTGCAGCTGTAGGTCCACTACTATTAAAAACTGTACACTTTTTAAATTTGGCATAACAAGCACCTTCCCAGATGCCACTAGGCTTTCCTCATAATATTTTAGGAATACTTTAGATATTAGAGCCATCAAGAAGCGCATGTGAAAAATCCCAAACATCCTAAAATCGTCCTTGCTGGTCCAGGCAAGTAAAAATCTAATAATCAGTTAACTATGAGATTTTCAAATACTTCCCAATATGAAAACTATAGATTTAATTATTGAAATAAATCCCAAATCTGAAACTGTTGTGTATGAATACTTTTTCCTATGCCCACAAATATCTGGAACTCCTTTCAATTTAAAAGGTCCTTTTTCAGAAATAACCGTGCTGCTTGCTCATTGGGGTTTAATTTTGCCAAGTGGCAAAATGCTAAGTGTTTCATAAATGACAAATCCCAAACTTTCTTCCATGATTACTCAAATGGGTGTTTTATTTGCATTATTTAAAAAGTGGAAGTATTGTTGATTTTCTTCTATCTTGTGCTCCACCTAAGAAAATTCACAATTTTATTTTATGTGCCACTTCCAGTGGCAGATTAGCCACTGGGCCATCAGGGCCCATGCCCGGGGCCCTGGCCAACTGAGGGCCCCTGGAAAAACAGGTGACCTCCCACCCCAACCCACTCTGCCTGCCCAGCGCTCCAGCCCAGGAGCTGGTTCGGGGCACTGGGGCTTACACTACTCTGCCCAGTACTCCAGGCGGGGAATGGGGTCAGGGCGTGGGGGCTTGGCTATGCTCTGCCTGCCCGGTGCTCCAGCCGAGGAGCAGGATCAGTGCGTAGGGGCTTGGCCATGCTCTGCCTGCCCGGTGCTCCAGCCGGGGAGTGGGGTCAGGGTGCGGGGGCTTGGTCATGTTCTGCCCGATACTCCCATGGGGGCTTGCAGGAGCTTGCCCCGCCCTGCCTCCTGGCTAGCGCAGCGGGTGGGCAGAGTGGGGCTAGCCCCCATGTCCCAACCCCATTTCCCCAGCAGGAGCACCGATGAGGGGAAAGGGTGGGAGGTGGTGGTTGGGGTGGTGGGGGGCTGGGGTGTAGAGGGGCCCACACAAAATCCTAATCCACCCTGGCTCCTTCATAGCATATAAATGCACAATGCTAAACTGTACCTCTTCAGTGAACTTTGACTCATCTTCTGAAAATTTCAATGATATTAGAGATACCAGGTGGGTAAGGTAGTATCTTTGATTGGACCAACTGCAGAAGTTGGTCCAATCAAAGAGATTGCATCGCCAACTTTGTTTCTCTAATATCCTGGGATTAACATGGCTACAACTACACTGCATATTTCAATGATATAGTAATTATTTCAACTTCACCAAAATAGCAAATTAAATTTCTTGCCTTTACCAAATAGTGGCACCAGAGGACAGAGAAGGGCGATGTAGGTATAGGACAAGTTAAACAATTTATAGCATACGAAGCACTGTTAAATACAGTCTGTTTCTGACCCTCAATTAATCACTTGGGAGCCCATTTCTGCATTTTGGTGTTTATCTCAGTACTTGGGTGCCAAGGAGCAATTTGAGCCCATTTTAATTTAGACTCAAAAGTGTTAAAAATTAAAGCTTCCGGAAACATTAGGCACCTAAACTTTATTTTGAAAGTTATAATTTTTTATCAGGAGACATTCCATCTTTTCTAATGAGTTTTATTTTTAGCCCAACTAGATGAGTACCTACTAAGTTATGTGATGGAGCAAGGCCGGATGGCTACAGGAAAGTACTGAGGAGCAGGTATGTTAGCTCCAGGCTAAGCAAATCCCTAGTACCATGGGAACCAAAATGGCAGTTGCTCCAGGCTAATCAAGGCACCTGGGCCCAATTAAGAACTTTCTAGAAGGCACCGGAGAGCTACATTGATTGCAGCACCTGCAGCCAATCAGGACAGGCTAATCAAGGCACCTAGTATAAAAAGGGGCGCTCACTCCAGTCTAGGGAGGAGGAAGAGCCAGAGGAAAGAAGTGTGCATGAGGAGCTGGGAGCAAGAGACACAAGGAACTAAGAACTGAGAGGGGGTACTGCTGGAGGATTGAGGAAAACACCATACAATCAAGCAGCATCAGACACCAAGAGGATCCTGTGTTTGAAGGTGTTTGAAGGAGGCTATGGGGAAGTAGCCCAAGGAGCTGTAGCGGTCAAGCAGCAGTTACAAGTAGCACTATAGAGACTGCTGCAATTCACAGGGCCCTGGGCTGGAACCCGGAGTAGAGGGCGGGCCCGGGTTCCCCCCTAGCCCTGCTACTCCTAATCAGACATAGGAGTAGTTGATCCAGACTATGGGTTTCATCCAAGGGGAAAACCACTGAGGGGAAGAAATCTGCCAATAAGCGCAGGACCTACTAGAGGAGAGGAGGAACTTTGCCACAACTGGTGTCAGGGGTGGGATCTTTGGTGTGCACAGCGCGGCGGAAGAAGGGTGATTTAATAACAAAAAAAAAAAAGGGGGGAGAAGGGGGTTTACAATTTGTTACCACAATGGATGATGTAGTACGGGCACTGATACAAGCCACGGCGGCCCAGCAGGAGGCTACCCGTGTCCAGGCAGCTGCCCAGCAAGAAGCAGTGCGGCTGCAGCAAGAAACTAATCGCCTGTTGATGGACCAAGCTGTTCAAGACCGAGCTATGTTGCAAGAACTGGTAAGCCAGGTAAAGACCTTTGCAGAGCTGAACCGTGGGCATGATGGGACACGGCTCATACGGGCTAACCATTGGCTGCAGAAAATGACAAGGGAAGATGATGTAGAGGCATACCTTCTGGCCTTTGAGAGGACAGCCCTACGGGAGGCCTGGCCTCGAGATCAGTGGTCTAGCATCCTTGCCCCATTCCTGTGTGGGGAGGCCCAGAAGGCCTACCATGATCTGCCTGAAGAAGCTGCAGCAGACTACTCCCAGCTGAAGGCAGAGATCTTGGCCAGATCTGGGGTAACATCTGCAGTACAGGCCCAGCGGTATCATGAGTGGAGGTACCGGGAAGACAAAACCCCGCGGTCCCAACTATATGACCTCATCCATCTCGCACGAAAGTGGTTGCAAACAGAATCCCGGAGTCCGGAAGAGATACTATAGGTTCTGGTCATAGACTGGTACATGAGGGCCCTGCTACCAGATCTCCGCAAATGGGTAGGCCAGAACGATCCGTGCACCTATGATGAGATGATCACGCTGGTAGAAAGACGCATGACAGCCAGGGAATTGACCCAACTACGCAAGGAAAGCCCCTTCCGTAGCAAACACCCAACCCCAACCCTGGAAGGAGGGACAGCCAAACCCCTGAGGAGTCCTAGGTGGAGGAAGAGGGGGGCTGAAAACCAACAGAGACTCCAGAAGGAAGGGATTGGCCTGAGTGGAGGGAACCCTGGGACTAAACCCCCTAGCTCGCAGGATGGGAGACTGACTAGAAATAGTTATAGATGTTATGCATGTGGGGAGTGGGGACACATAGCAGCACAGTGTCCCAGCACCGAAGAGCCTATGCAATGCAACTTGGGGGATTGGGAGGTCCCATGCTCCCTTATCCACCTTGCGGGCGTTGCGTTAGCCCCACATAACTATACCAGGCCAGTGAAGATAAATGGAACAGAGACTACAGCACTGGTGGACTCAGGAAGTGCTATCACCCTTATATCAGGTAAGCTGGTAAAAAGGAGCCAGCTGCTGCAAGCCAAACATGTAGCAGTGACATGTGTGCATGGGGCCATGAGCCAATACCCCACCATCCCAGTGGAGATAGAGGTTCAGGGGAACCCCATTGAGGTGACAGTGGGCGTTGTACCTAAACTCCCACATCCTGTAGTTATTGGGAGAGACTATCCAGGGTTTGATAATTTACTTCCCCCTGAGAGGCTGCAGGGAAGTGGAGACCCTGTTGACAGCGACTCATCATTGGGGGACTGTCAACCCCCCATGTTTTCTGAGTTTTCTCAAGATCTATTCTCAGCCCCGCAAAAGGCCCGGAAGAGAAAAAAAGAAAGGAAGGCTGTGAAGGCTTTGGGAACCCAGATCCTGACCCAGGGCCAGAAGACTGCGCTAGTAGGCAGACGGGCACGAGCAGCCAACAGAGAAACTACCAACATGGAAGGTGAGCTGGAGGCTGGCCCCAGCCATGAGGGCGACAGGCCATTGGAAGAAGCAGAAGCCGGCCCCTGGGAGCTCAGGCAGGTTAGTCCTGGGAGAGAGACGTTCGGACGGGACCAGGCAGAGGACCCCAGATATGATAACGTCAGGAAAGAGGTGGCTGAGATAGATGGGATAGCAGTGGAAGGGAAGGTCAGAGGTCCAGTACCCTACTTTATAGTGAAGAAAGATCTCCTGTACCGTGTGGTGCAAATGCAGGAGCAGGAGATACATCAACTTCTGGTGCCCCGAAAACATCAAAAAGCCATATTGAGCCTCGCCCACAGTCACTTGTTTGGAGGACACTTAGGGGTAGAGAAAACCCAGGCCAGGATCCTGCGGAGGTTCTTCTGGCCAGGAATACATGAAGATGTCAGGCGATACTGCATCTCTTGTCCAGAGTGTCAGCTACATAGCCCTTGCCCACACTTACGGGCCCCTTTGATACCTCTTCCAATAATAGAGGTACCATTTGAACGCATAGTCATGGATAAGCTGCTGCGCCCCCATACTAGTTATGCAGCTGCATACCTAGATGATGTCATCATCCATATGCCAGACTGGGGAACCCACTTGGAGAAGGTTGACGCAGTGCTACGCACCTTAAGGCGGGCTGGCCTCACCGCTAATCCTGCTAAGTGTGCCATAGGACTAGCAGAGGCTAGGTACCTGGGATATATTGTAGGAAGGGGTATAGCGAAGCCCCAAACTAATAAACTAGAAGCGATTCAAAACTGGCCCCGGCCAACCCGAAAGAAGCAGATCTGTGCATTCCTAGGCGTGGTACGCTACTACCGACGGTTTATTCCCCACTTCGCCAGTAGGGCAAGTCCTCTAACGGACCTGGTGAAGGCTCGAGGTCCAGACATGGTAAAGTGGACCGACGCTGCAGAGGGGGCATTTGTAGACCTTCGGACGGCCCTCTGTAATGACCCCATACTCATAGCCCCAGACTTTACCAAGGAATTTATTTTACAGACAGATGCTTCTGAGGTGGGGTTGGGGGCAGTTCTGTCACAAATGATTGGAGATGAAGAACACCCGATTCTCTACCTAAGCAGAAAGCTGCTCCCACGAGAACAGAAGTATGCAGTAGTTGAGAGAGAATGCCTCGCTGTCAAATGGGCCATGGAGACGCTGCGTTATTACCTCTTGGGCCGGCGATTTACTCTTGTGACAGACCACGCACCCCTCCAGTGGATGCAGAGAAATAAGGAAAAAAAAAGGATGCAAGGGTAACCAGGTGGTTCTTATCCCTCCAACCATTCCAGTTCCGTATACGGCATAGGGCTGGTTGCCACCACGGCAACGCTGATGGTCTTTCACGAGCACACTGCCTGGTGTCCCAAGTTCCCCAACCCTATGGTGTTGAGCAGAGGGGGGGGGGATATGTGATGGAGCAAGGCCGGATGGCTACAGGAAAGTACTGAGGAGCAGGTATGTTAGCTCCAGGCTAAGCAAAATCCCTAGTACCATGGGAACCAAAATGGCAGTTGCTCCAGGCTAATCAAGGCACCTGGGCCCAATTAAGAACTTTCTAGAAGGCACCGGAGAG
This sequence comes from Mauremys reevesii, assembly GCF_016161935.1. Classification (NCBI taxonomy): domain Eukaryota; kingdom Metazoa; phylum Chordata; order Testudines; family Geoemydidae; genus Mauremys; species Mauremys reevesii. Next base: position 167,267,035 of record NC_052624.1, on the reverse strand, counting down.
CTACATTGATTGGAGCACCTGCAGCCAATCAGGACAGGCTAATCAAGGCACCTAGTATAAAAAGGGGCGCTCACTCCAGTCTAGGGAGGAGGAGGAGGAGCCAGAGGAAAGAAGTGCGCATGAGGAGCTGGGAGCAAGAGACACAAGGAACTAAGAACTGAGAGGGGGTACTGCTGGAGGATTGAGGAAAACACCATACAATCAAGCAGCATCAGACACCAAGAGGATCCTGTGGTGAGGATAAAGAAGGTGTTTGAAGGAGGCTATGGGGAAGTAGCCCAGGGAACTGTAGCGGTCAAGCAGCGGTTACAAGTAGCACTATAGAGACTGCTGCAATTCACATGGCCCTGGGCTGGAACCCGGAGTAGAGGGCGGGCCCGGATTCCCCCCTAGCCCCGCTACTCCTAATCAGACATAGGAGTAGTTGATCCAGACTATGGGTTTCATCCAAGGGGAAAACCACTGAGGGGAAGAAATCCGCCAATAAGCTAGAGGAGAGGAGGGACTTTGCCACAGTTACTACTTGGAATTATGCTCCCCGTACACTGGGCTCCACCAATATATACAGTAGCACAGTGGAGAAAGTGGATGACAGTGAAAAACCCGGAAGGCAATCTGAACTAGCAATGTTTTTTTGTTCAACTTTTATAGGATGATGATGCAGGGAACAGACTAGGTCATTGCAATATTGGTTCACTATGTCCACAATCCCCACCCACCTCTCAATTGCTATAATCTCCCCAAATTGTCCCCGTTTTCAAAATTATGAATTAATCCCCGTTAAAAATATTTCTCTGGACAGATATGACTACTTTTCAGAATCCCACTTGGTTAAACTCTGAAGTCAATGATGAAATAGTGGGAGAAAATTGGCTTTCCAAGGATGTGCAGTAGTAATAAAATGAGGCCTGGGTCCTATATTTTTGAGCATTTTACAGATCTATTAAACACTGGGGGTGGAGGTGGAGGGCTTTGAGTCCAAAAGGAATTCAGGATAATTTGTACACATAGAGGAAAACTAACTGGGCTAAATCCCACAACTTTCTGCACTGGTTATTCTCCATTTGGTATGAACACTGTTTTCTTTAATCTAAAATTTGATTTGATTTTCAACACTAAAAAAAAATTCCCCAAAGCACAAAAAAAATGAGGTTTCCAACTACATAATTACTTCCCTGATTATCTACTATGAGGTCAACTGAAAAAGTCACTGAAATGCTCATCTTAAGTACAGCTCTTTAAAAATGGCCACGGTTTGTTGAAGAACTTTTGTTCAGTGATCAGATGACCATTTTCCCATTTAATGAACACACAATGTTCATATTTTACTTTTAATTCCTATAATTTTGTGAGCTAATATAAAACCTGAATTTTCTTTACCCACTGCAGCTTTTTTTTTTAAATGGTCTTGAGGCAATACACTAATTACAACAAGAAAGCTTGGGACTGACATTAGTGAAGAGATAAACGTGATCTCAGTTCCATCACAATTTGAGCAACACTTCCATTAAAATATAATAAAATATATTTTTGACCTGAAGGTAAAAGAGGCTCTCTTTTACAATTTATATTTGAATTATAACTGTTCCTGAACTAGAACCTATCATACAGACCAACAAAGCTCATAACCCAACTCTGCATGAATAGTGTTCAAACCAGCACAAGTCCAATTTGGGTTAACACTCAAAACTGGAAAGTACTGACAAAATGTTAACAATTAAAAGCATAGAAAAGCAGAAAGGGGGAAGCCACGTAATATTCAGCAAACAAGTTTACACAGTGAGACTAACACAATATTTTGATTTTTACTCTATTTTAATTCCTTTATAGACCTACTTATTGTAGCTGTCTACACATACTAAGCCTACAGAGATGCAACACAGAACTCTCAGTCCAAGGAGAGTGGGGTGGATGCTAAGATGGCTTTAGGTCACCTTCGTACTCTCCCAATCCTCGACTGCTGTTGGGGCCCTCAATGTAACTTGGACAGTCCTAGAGGCCTGTCCAACTTACAACAACCTTCCAGGGCTGCCCCATGGAACACAGCACTGCTCAGAACCTCAGCAGTGCTGTATGCAGTGGTCTGGCCCCTGTAAACCTGCTCTCCTTCCGGCAAACCAGGGCTTGAGACAGGGTCCTCAGAAGGCACCTTACTGTTTTCCGTAGTGCCTGTGCCAAGGGAATCTTTCAATGGCCAAAATCAGGGCTTTGAGGATCCATTTACCTCACTCCAGCCCTCCTACGTAGAGTAAACGTATCAGAGCAAGGATGAAGATCTCACCCCAAATGTTTATGTGAGAATGCAAGGTCTACTTCAGGGGTCGGCAACCTTTCAGAAGTGGTGTACCAAGTTCACTCTAATTTAAGGTTCTGCATGCCAGTAATATATTTTAACGTTTGTAGGTCTCTCTATATCTATATTATATAAACTATTGTTGTATTTAAAGTAAATAAGGGTTTTAAAATATTTAAGAAGCTTCATTTAAAATAAAATTAAAATGCAGATCTTAATCAATTCAGTGTGATCCTTGCCTGGGATCCCTGTCTGGGGTCCAGCCGCCGGCCCTGCTCAGCCCGCTGCCAGTCTGGGGTCCAGCCGCCGGCCCTGCTCAGCCCGCTGCCGGTCTGGGGTTCCATTCACTCAGCCGTCAGCGGGCTGAGCGGGGGACTGAGTGGCTCAGTCCGCTTCCAGTCTGGGGTGCCGGCAGTACTCAGCCAGCTGCCAGTCTGGGGTTCCGGCTGCCGGCCCCGCTCAGCCTCCTGCTGGCCTGGGTGAGCAGAACCCCAGACTGGCAGTGGGCTGAGTGGGACTGGTGGCTGGAACCCCAGACAAGGATCCCAGGCCCTGCTCAGCCTGCTGTCGGTCTGGGGTTCCGGCCACTGGCTCCTGCCAGCCGGGGTCTCAGCCGCCGGCCTGCTCAGCCCGCTGCCAGCCTGGGGTTCCCTGGGGTCCCCAGACCGGCAGTGGGCGCTGAGTGGGGCCGGTGGCCGGGACCCCGGCTGGCAACGGGGCAGCAGCCGGAACCCCAGAGCGGCGGTGGGCTGAGCTGCTCAGCCTGCCACTGAGTGCCATCAAAAATCAGCTCGTGTGCTGTAGGTTGCTGACCCCTGGTCTACTTACATGCTATTGACATTTAGGAAATGGTAATATAATTTTAAAAACAGTGATATAATGGTGATATAATTTAAAAATTTCCATATTTAAGGAAAATGTCTGCAATAGCATTTGTCCAGCAATTCAGGAGAAAGTTCCCCCCCCCCTATAATTTCTTTTACTGTCAGACAAAATAGACTGTTCAAAAATCACTTATTTTGCCCCTCACTTGGGGCTGGGAAGAAACATTACAGTTCAGGCCACAGCCAAGGGCCTCCAGCAAGCAAAGAGAAGTGAGATTCCAATATTCCAAAAGGTAAGACAAGCAGAATGATTTTATAACATTTGAGACTATCTGAAAGTGCTTTAATGGTGGGCATCTGTATCACTATTTTAGAGAGGGGGAAACTGAGGCACAAACTGATCAAGTGACTTAATTAAGGTTGCATAGGCAGGTCTTTTGGCCCCCAATCCAGTGCCAGAACCATGCTGCTTGCTGCTTCACCTTTAGGCCTATTTGCTGGCTTAGGATCCTGTTGAGTTCTAAAACATCTTTATTACAACAGCACATAGAGGGTGGGTCCCTGCCACAGTTGTGAGCCCATTGGTCTAGGTGCTGTAGATGCCACCCCACTCAGTACAATACATTTACACCAAATGGAATAGCAGGGATTGCAGGGGTATAATTGAGGACAAAATATGACCCCAAAGAAAAATATTTCATATACTACTTGCCTTTTACTAAAGGGGTTAGCGAGGGAAAAGTATTAATAGAAGCATTATATTGGCTGGAGATGAGCTATTTATATTAAAACTTGCCTATGATTTAATTAATTATTTGCTACTCAGAGCAGATTTAGGCTCTGATCTTGCACCTGGATCCAAGTGTGCAGATCCCTGCACTCATGTGGAGAGCCACATATACTGCAATGACACAAAGTAAAGTACCAGAGTCTCATGCATAAGGAATGAGTGCGATTATAAGAGAGATAAATACACTTTTCAGGTGTGCAAAGCACAAAAGTCCTTGTACTTTCAGCAACCGAGAAAAGAAATATTGGGACATCCTACTGTATTTCTCTACTTCTGATATTTTTAGATTTGATGGCAAATTCAGGCAAACTTAGAGGTTCTTTAGAATCTCTATAAATTTGCACCGTAGGAAAACAGATGTGGAGAGCTCACAAGAGTTACTCTATAGCTTCATGTGACAAATATAAAACTATAAAGCAATGTATTATGAATACTATTGACGATGCATATGCTTTTCTCTCAATAGCAGGCAATGACAGAAATTGGCTTGCAATACAATTCTGAAGCATTAGAGTATAGGAATAAGGTTATGAATACAGTTAACCTGTGAATGCCATCAATGAAATAAGTGTGTTCAAGGTGCAAAAAGAACAAATGGATCAACAAGTTCAAGATGCGCATGCAAAGCTTACATACAGATTTATGCAAACACATTTCCTAATTTGACAAGGTATATAAAACCGGTTTGAACACAGTTCAGTACTGAAATGATTTCTCATATCCAATCAATATTTTTCAGCATGCAAAGATCAAATGTAACATTGAAGTCAGCAGCAGAACAAAGATGAACACACAAATTACTATAAAAATGTCTTGCGAGCAGTTGATAAAGCATCAATGTTGTTTAATTAACTTGAATATGCAACAGATGCAGAACCAAAACTGTCCAACACAATAACTTGCTGCTCCATCACACAGTACACAACCTATTCAGAGACATTTTTATATGTAGAACACAATACATACATTCAGATACTGAGATGAATATATATATATTTTAAATACACTGCAATTTCAGGCTCTATGTAACAGAGTTTTGATACTCACTTACCTCAAACATTCTAGCAGCTGTGCATCGAACAAGAGCTGAAGTATGAACAACTCCATACCACAGTACAGTTAACAGCAGTTCATGGTATGCTGGGTTTGCACTAAAAGAAAATAAAAGTCAAGCTAACACTGTGTGTAGAGTTGGTATGATTACAAACTGCAAAGGCAGTCCTCAATGGCATGTAGAAATGTGCACTCTTTAAAACACTTAAACTTCAAAACATTCATTTGTGCAAGTCTTTTTTAAAAATCAGCTTTATTGATGCTGGTGGGGAAATGGGCTGTATCATGCAATTGATCCTTTGAAAACAGATGACAGGAAAGCCACTTTTTGTTCTGAACGATATACATTGACAAAAAATGTATGAGTGAAAGAAAGTGGGCGAGGTAATATCTTATTGGACCAACTTCCGTCTGTGAGGCAGACAAGCTTTCAAGCTACATAAGGCGCAAACAAAATATTTATTGCAATGTTCAAATATAGAATACATTCTGGCTTAATCATACAGTGGATTTACCACTTTTTAACTTAATCAAGTAAAGCTGATTTATATGCGTAATTCACCTGACCTTTTGTTGCAATTATACTTATAACTGAAAGGACATTATGAAATTTTTTGTAAATATTAAACCATTTAAAATTAATTCCATGTTATGTACTTTACCCCAGTTCCACAAAAGAAGCCTTCAGGCTATCAAGAGGAGCATGTGATAGTGAAAGCATAGTCATTACATCTTCTAAGAATCCAATTAACAGTTTGCGGTCTTCTTCCTAAAAGAAAGTATGCAACATTCATTTTAGTTTTATAAGTTATGCTATGACTTAAAGATTTAAGTAAGTTTAAAGGCAAGGGCATCACAGAATGGATAAAGGAAAATAATTTTAACTGACATGTCTAACCTTTAAATATTTAATTATACAACCTAATATTCATATCCAAGATAAAACCAATAATATTTTAACAAAAACCCAATTAAACAGTTTAAAGAATACTATCAAAGTATTTTTCATAGTTTCTGAAATATTTCTTAGTGTCCATGTACCCTTATCCCTTTAAAAGTATATGTAATGAATGGTTTTTCCTTCAGAATGTGTGCTAGTGCACGCATACACACTTGTATGTTGTTTCAGGATTGATCAATACTATTATGGACCATTTAGCATATTAAGGACATGACAAAAGCATGCCTTAAATAGCAATGGGTAGAATATAAGAGGTTTGGAGAGTTCAGATAAACAATAAGCAGATTAAGGGTGCATTAAGAGTGCCCTCTTTCTAGGGCCTGGACAGTTGCCATTGTCCTACTCTCTGACTGGATGGTTTGCATTTCATAATCTGACATATTTGTCAATTGCATTTGCCCTATATTTCTTTTAAATTGCTTGGTGGATACTAATTATAGCTACCCATACTCCTAACCAAGGTAACATTAATTTTAAATTTTATAAAGTGTCTTTGAGAATTCCAGGCTGAACGAAGACTGAAGAGACTTCTTGTTTTTGGTTATGCAATACACGACTATATATTTCCAATGGAATAAATTCTAAATTAAGATGTAAAATGAGTAACGCAAAACGTTAACCTTTTTTAATTGGGAAGTGGGGAACTAGAGAGTCATGTCAAAATGTTAAATGGCTTTCTTTACACCACTTTTTAAAAAAAATTAAAGGAGGAGTCAATCTTAAATCTGTTCAATAAAATCTAAAATGTTTCACATCTTCCATGTACAAAATTTTACTAATTTTGCAGTCCATAGATTCATTTTTAATTTAAAACAGTTTCTACTAAGACTTGAGGTATTCTTAAATTGCCTTTTCATTAAAAAAGCAAAATAAATATGCTCTGGGTTAAGCAGTTGTAAGTGCTCTATCTACACATCAGGGATGTCTGACTGGCAATAAACCTGTACCACTCAGTGTACAATTTCATTATTACACTTACACCCCCCCCCATCCCCATACTCATTAGTGAGGTTGAAAAATCAAGCTCTGAAAAGTGGAAAGACCAGAATTAAGCTTGCTTAATTTTGTCCCCATATGCATTCTGGTATAGTGTCAGAGACTATATTTTTGCCACAGGAACCCTGTCTCATGCAGTGCACAGAATGAATGTTGATCAATTAATGAGAAGCTATTCAGCATTTCATTTTCTTCACACTAGGCTATGTATGGCCCCAAGCCTTACTTACTGCACATTATTTAAACCTTGCTCTGAAGACAGAATTATTAATTTGCTCATGGACTTTTCTATGGTGCTCATCCCTGTAGTACCTGAGTGTTTCATAAACATGTCTTCCCAATACCCTTGTGGGGAGCTGATGAATAGAGATTAAAGTCAAAAGTTGCCACTAATTTTGGTGCTCAACTGAAACATCTAGGACCTGATTTTCCAGCATACTTAGCATTTACTTCATATATTCAAAGCAAAGCTTCCACTAACTTCAGTTGCAGCAGTCAGTGCTCAGTGCTTCTGCAAATCAGAGCCCTTCCCCCAGTCTCAAAACAGCCATCCAGAAACTGAGAAACGAAATTAGTGGCCATCTGTGAAGAGTTTGGTTTAAAAGAATTGCCTACCATCACTAAAAGCAAAGAAGCTTCTACTAAGCATGTGCAAACTGAGACGTTTCAAAGGATTATACCTAAATTTTCACAGGAAGGGCAAAGGCACATCCTTGACAAAGGCTACCGCACTACCAAATTTCAAGTCCTTGCTTCAAAGCCAGGGGTGCTAGAGCTTTTCAAATAAAATGTCACCAGAATTTTTTTTTTTAAAAAAACATGGGCAAAACAATGTCTTTTCCCCTACTTTCATTCTTGGAAATGTCAATTGTTTTGGGTGAAATTTAAAAGAAAAAAAGTCTGAGGCAGACATTCAAAATGAGAAATATAAGCCCAAATAGTTAAAAGTTGACAGTTATAAGCAACTGAAAACAGAGTCTTATAATGAGAAATGCTGGGCAACTTTAATAATAGATGGTGTTACTAGCGCTACCTATATAACATTTCTGAAGACCATGGCATCCTTAAATATTTGGAACTGCCCAGACTTTTACCAGCAGCAACATACCACACTAAACCAACTAAATAATTCTCTGACGTACTTGGATAATAAAAATCTGCTAATTTGAATCAGTTTGCTGACATTTTTGCATTTAAACTTGACAGACAGTAAACCTGTTTAGATTAAAGAGGGTGCTACATAACATTAAAGTTAAGCATCCTCCTAATAAATGTACTTTTGCCTTGTGATCCCATGTTCCGATGTCCAAGAGTCACTTTATTACCTTGACACTGTAAAGGACATTGTCATATGCTGTAAAGATTTTACATTTGGAATTAACTATTTTTTCTTAATATGAGAGAACTCAGTGAAAAATGAGAGACCAAGTCATCCAATAATCAATAAATAGAAAATAGTTCCACAATAATGGAAAAAAATGCACAAGTCATGATAAATCAAGGATGCTGCTGGAGCAGATCTCATTCACTGAGTTGCCAATTCGTAAAACTTAGAAAAACCCCTATTGTGGTCTTTAAAGGTGACTTGTATAGGATAAGAAAATGTGCCCTCTTTGGTTTCCTTATTATGTATAAAGTCTGGAAGGGTTCTTTCTCTGAAGAACTTCTATACCTGATTTCAACCTTAAGAGCATCAAATATGGTCCTCGCAGTTTTGCTAGAGTACATTTTATGGATGACCCACGTACGTATTAGAGGAGTTCTTAGCCCTTAGAATGAAGGGATGTAATCCTTAACAAGAGATCTTTCTGCTCAAATATTTTAGTTAAATAGAGGTCAACAAAATACCTAGAAGAATTCTAGTTTATCTGAAGAAAAAAGTCACATCATCTCATTCAAATGTTACTTCCTCCCATGATATTGGTCATAAACTGAGACATCCAAGCCACTTCTACACTAGGAAAATGTACAATCCCCCTATCTACAGCTTTAGCCACTGGTTTAGCTGACTTAATATTTGTACTGGTGGGACCTTGAGTGTGGAAAAAACCTCCCTCAACTGGGCCTGTTTTTACAACTGTTTTGACTGAACCGGATTTCAAAATTGACTGAAGGACTGTATACAAAGTCTGTTTGGGAGACTTGTGTATGCTAGCGCTCTCAAATCAATGCTAACATCCTTTCATCTGAAACTGCTATAACACAGACTGGAATTTATTTTGGGCAAATTTCCCCTGTGGAGACATGGCCACAGTCACCCTAAAGTTTCAAGGATAGAAAAAACCCAAATTTCCAAGGTTAAAAGAAAAAAAATCCTTATTTTGAAAAAAACCCTTTCGATTCTTTTATACATGATAAAGCAGCTGAAAAAAAAAGCTATAAGAAATCAAAATTTCTTCTTTATTTACCAACATTGAACAAAAATACCACAGTTACGCAATTATAAATCAATCTTTATTCAGATGCTACTACAAATTACCGGGCTTTTGCTGTTCATAACAGAAATCCTCTAAGATATTTATCATGGTAATCTGTCCATCCTCTTTTACAGTCTGAAGTTTTATTTACATACAGTAATTTATTCAAAGGGCTGTAGAGAGAGTTCTACATTTTAATACTAAATTAAAAAAAAAAAATCACTCTTACCTGAATATAGCATGTAAGGACACCTGTTGCATAGATGGGAACTGTGGCTTTTGTTAGTACCCCATTCCCTGCTGTGGAATCTAAAAGTCATTGATATAATGTATCAGAAAAATTTAAAACCTAATTCCTTATCTTGCAATTCATTACTTTTGGGCAATATTACAGCATGTTCACCTTTAAGAGTGATTCATTAAGTTTACATGTTCAACATTTTGACAGCATACAAAGAGGACTACATTTGAGATCTATGTTTAAGTAACATTCTAGGCTTGACAGAAGAAAAACAATGGAGAGATATAGTTGCTTCTGTAAACAATTCCTTCATTAGGGAATTTATTGAAAATTCTTCCCCTTGCTCATGTCAGTTCAGCTTTAGCGTAGATGGCTCTTTGGTCCAGCAGGCATTTTCAACAATGGACCAATTAAATAAGGCACATCTAATCAAAATGGTGCTGAAAACAGTTGCTAGAGTCCATGGTCCATCTACACTAGGTAACTCAATGTTACCAAGAGTGGTGCAGCTGAACTGGTGTTAGTAACTGTGGGAAGGTTTGGCGTGTAGCTCAGTAGCAGCATTAACAATTTATTTTAAGGTGCACAAGAGTGTTCAAACAGGTCAAAATACATTAGACAGTTCCGGCTGCAGACTCATGCCAAGATATTAAAAAATGGGTGCCTAAAATTATCTTTAAATCTTTATTTAGTCACCTAAGGAAGTGACCTGATTTTCAAAAGCACTGAGCAATCAGTTTCCTTTGGCCTTTCATTAAAATAGACAGTATTATACAAATATTTATTTTCATTTTAAAAACATAATTAAGGCAGCCATGTCAATTTAAAATGAATTTTACTTTCAAAGTAACTTCTGATTACAGACTTTTTTTTATTAATGCTAATAACTTTTACAGACCGATTCCAGAGACAAGTAATTTACAATTTTTCCTCAGTTCAGGCTGAGGTTGATTTTTATTCATGTTAATAAAAATGAATGTGCTACTCACCGATGTTTTCCTCAGACAGTCTTAAGATTTCTTGGAATTGCGGTTTTACCTACAGAATAGATGGGTACCCAATTTAAGCAAATCTGTAACAAGTTTCAGTTTATTTATAAAAGAGGTATATACCAGAGAAACAAAAATTTTGGAGACACTGACAGAATACTTTGAAAGTTTCCCCAAGTTTTATCAAAACTCAAGGGAAGTGTAATCTCACAAAACCAAGTCTTATACTGAGCACCTGATATTAAATGAAGGGGCAAACACCATCAATCATTGACTTTGAATGCATAAGGCATTCAGCAATGTGCAGGACCAGGTTCTATTTGATCTGCACAGTACCACAAAAATTATGCTTACTGCATAAGCTGAGGGGGTCGGGGGGAAGAGGAGGATTTACAAGTTTTACAACCCAACACAAGTATATTGGCGGATTTCCCTGAAACTTCCCCAAAATTTTCTCCCCCAGCCTGTGATGACAATTTACACCAAAAGGCTTTACGAGTTTAGGGTTCATGTCCAAAAGTGACCTTAGACTAGAACCTGGAATTAACCTTCTCTATGGAGACTCTTCTTACGGTTCCAAAATACCTGTGTCAGTCTTTGTAAATGCTCCTTTAAAAGATAGAAATAAATTCAGTGCAAACATTCACTGTAAAATATTTTTTAAATGGACAATTATTTTTTCAGCTGATCTTCACATCTCTAAAATTTTATTGAGTAATTATAATCCTTTAAAATATTATTCTTTGTTGATTTTCAATAGACATTGCCTTGCATTCCTTAAACATGTTGAACAAGGAGAATACTTAGTTTAAATCAACAATCCAATATGAATGAAAGGAGGACATGCAGATATATATGTGAATAAGATTTGGCACACAAAATGTACTGTATAACGTACTACATACACTAAAGGAAAACTGATGACATATTTCACTGAAATTAGGCCAGAGTCTCCAGCCCAATGTGTCCACCAAGGAAGAGTAAGTAGTGTGTCAGTGGGCTCCTCCCCATTTCAAGTTGGGTAGGATGGCAATCTGGGAACAGAATCCCTGCCTGTAGTATGAATAAAGAGACATCATGAAAGGTGAGAGACACAAATGGAATCCAAGACGAATGGAGAAAAAAAAAACAGAACGTGGCCAAGAGCAGGTTTAAGACTGGTAAGTGAAAATGTGTCAGTGATTTTTGACCCTGGAATGAAATACTGTAACTCATATCTCATGTATGCACATGATGTAAATATGATGCTGTATTATTAATTATTTCTATATTTAATTCATCTAAGCTAGATACAGAAGAATTCTATTACCTTAGTGTTTGTGAAAATTTTCCCAAATGTCCTGCAAAGCCGCCAGAAAAACCTGGAGAATTCATGGACGCAGGCAGTTGAGGCAACATTGATTTTGCCAACTATTTCTATAAGCTGTGGTAACCTAGAAGAGGAAGTAGCAGCACATTAAAAGTTACTCTGCACATTTCCTTCTCTGTGATTTCACTTCACCCTACAAACTGACTGCACTTTGTATATCACTGATCTTCTTGAACATTGCCAATTTTAATCCCAGCAATACAATAACATTAACAGTTGAGACAATCCCTGCTAGAATTCCCTTTGTTTGGGATAGTGGTATACTATCTCCCAGGAGCGTTTGGCATTTGAGTTTCAAAATACCCCCTTTTATTGTGGAATACCATATTCTGCAATTGTCTTAAAATGCAAGAATCCTCACTCCCTTACATAATGATGTATTTCTAGATCAGCACAAAGAGGAAATCATAACTTTTTGGTACAAATACTATTAATGTATGAACACATTAAAGGCTATATTTTTTCCAGAACGAATCAAAGAATGGAATTCTAGAGTTTTTAGGTATGCAAAGTAAATAAAAATGTCATTTAAATATTAAGATAATGAAAAGAACCTGAACTTTTTACTAACTGTTTAGAAGGCATGAAAGTTTTGTATTAGGAGTGCAGGAAAAACAGGTACACTCACAGTTGATTGACAACCCATAGCAAAGTCTCCCAGCCTGTGGTACCCTCAAGTTCCAGTTGGTAATCATAAAGCTGCAGCAGCACTGCTAGCTGTTCACGGCTTCCAATGATAGTAGCCACATCCTGAAGAGGTGAGACAGGCCGAGGGAATCTAGTCACTAACAGCAGAAGACAAAACCATGTGTTAAAAAAAAAGAGCAAAAGATAACATTGATGTGATGTCAATAATTAAAAATAGTAATTATTAATTTGAACTTCTACAGCATGTTCCATCTAAGGATGAGTGCTTTATAGAAATAAATAGGTCAAGTCTAAGTCTTAAAGGTAGGTGGGGATTTTACAGATGGGGAAACAGAGGTAGAAAGTAGAGAGACTAAAAAATTCTCCAAAGATCTCATTGCAAGTCTGTGGAGGAGCAAGGAATAGAAAACTGGGTCTTCTGATTCCCTGTACTATGCTTTAAATCACAAGACTATTCCCTTTCCATATTAAACTGAAGGGAATTCTATGTTTTTGATCACTAAACTTCTTCTGATGCTAAAATTCATCAATTTACAAAACATAAAAAGAGGGCTAAAAGAATTCTGGAGGTACGCCTATGAACCTAAGACAATATTTTTAACATAATGGTTATGGATTATATTAACTTAATTTTGTTTTTACACTCTCAAATTCTCATAAGCATGTATATAACGCTACCCTGCAAAAAAGTTCAACTACAAGGACATGATGTCCCACTATTGCTGAATTCACCCAAAAAGAACACACTTGTGATTCCATCAGAAGTTACTAGATCAATGGAAATTGCAAACATGAGATTTTTCCTTTATGCATGCAGTGTTGTTGTAGCCATGTTGGTCCCAGGATATTAGAGAGAAAGTGGATGAGGTATTATCTTATTGGACCATTGGATCTCCTAACTTCTATTGGTGAGAAAGAAGCTTTTGAGTTCACCTACCTTGTCTCTCTAATTTTCCCTTTATGTAAGGAGAAATTGTCACTCTAGCTAAATTCTGAAACTTTATAGTATTCTAGGCGTAGACAGGAGTGACTTAGGGTATGTCTACACTACAGGATTACTCCAATTTTACAGAATTCGATTTTTTGCAACAGATTGTATGAAGTCGAGTGCATGCGGCCACACTAAGCATATTAATTTGGCGGTGTGTGTCCACAGTACCGAGGCTAGTGTCGACTTCCGGAGTGTTGCACTGGGGGTAGCTATCCCATAGTTTCCGCAGTCTCCCCCACCCATTGGAATTCTGGGTTGAGATCCCAATGCCTGATGGGGCAAAAAAAAAAAACACAACCATTGCCGCGGGTGGTTCTGGGTACATGTCGTCAGCCCCCCACCCTCCCTCCCTCCTTCCATGAAAGCAATGGCAGACAACCGTTTCGTGCCTTTTTTCCTGGGTTACCTGTGCAGACACCATACCATGGCAAGCATGGAGCCTGCACAGCTGACCATCACCATAAGTCTCCTGGGTGCTGGCAGACGTGGGACTGCATTGCTACACAGCAGCAGCTCATTGCCTTTTGGCAGCAGATGATGGCTTTCAGGCCTAATGCACCGTCATCATACAGACATGGGAGTGACTCAGCCAGGTCATTTCCAATCTTCTGCCGAGCACCCAGGAGATGATGAGGGCTAGCAGTCGTAATGGAGCATCTTCTGCTAAGCCCCCAGGAGATGACGATGACTAGCAGTCATACTGCACTGTCTGCTGTCAGCCTAAGATGTAAAAGATAGATGGAGTGGATCAAAACAAGAAATAGACCAGATTTGTTTTGTATTCATTTGCCCCCCGCCCCATCCCTCCACGAAATCAACAGCCTGCTAAACCCAGGCTTTTGAGTTCAATCCTTGAGGGGGCCATTCTTTGTGACAGTTGTTTGCATTTCTCCTTGATGCAAAGCCTCCGCCTTTGTGGATTTTAATTCCCTGTAGGCCATGTGATCAGTCGCCCCTCCCTCCATCAGAGCAACACAGACAATCATTTTGTGTCTTTTTTCAGTGCAGATGCCATACCACGGCAAGAATGGAGCCTGCTCAGCTCAACGCAGCAGTCATGAACATTGTAAACACCTCATGCATGATCGTGCAATTTATGCTGAACCAGAAGCTGCAAAACCAGGCGAGGCGGCAGTGACGAGAGTGATGAGGACATGGACACAGAATTCTCTCAAACAGCGAGCCCCGGCGCTTTGGAGATCATGGTGTTAATGGGTTGGAACACTGATTCTGGGCCTGGGAAACAAGCACAGACTGGTGGGACCGCATAGTGTTGCGGGTGTGGGACGATTCCCAGTGGCTGCGAAACTTTCGCATGCGTAAGGGCACTTTCATGGAACTTTGTGACTTGCTTTCCCCTGCCCTGAAGCGTCAGAATACCGAGATGAGAGCAGCCCTCACAGTTGAGAAGCAAATGGCGATAGACCTGTGGAAGCTTGCAACGCCAGACAGCTACTGGTCAGTCGGGAATCAATTTGGAGTGGGCAAATCTACTGTGGGGGCTGCTGTGATGCAAGTAGCCAAAGCAATCACTAAGCTGCTGCTACCAAAGGCAGTGACTCTGGGAAATGTGCAGGTCACAGTGGATGGCTTTGCTGCAATGGGATTTCCTAATTGTGCTGGGGCGATAGATGGAACCCATAGCCCTATCTTGGCACCGGAGCACCAGGGCAGCCAGTACATAAGCCACAAGGGGTACTCTTCCATGGTGCTTCAAGCACTGGTGGATCACAAGGGACGTTTCACCAACATCAATGTGGGATGGCCGGGAAGGGTTCATGACGCTCGAGTCTTCAGGAACACTAGTCTGTTTAAATGGCTGCAGCAAGGGATTTACTTCCCAGACCAGAAAATAACTGTTGGGGATGTTGACATGCCTACAGTTATCCTTGGGGACCAAGCCTACCCTTTAATGCCATGGCTCATGAAGCCATACGCAGGCAGCCTGGACAGTAGTCAGGAGCTGTTCAACTATAGGCTGAGCAAGTGCAGAATGGTGGTAGAATGTGCCTTTGGCCGTTTAAAGGTGCGCTGGAGCACTTTACTGACTCGCTCAGACCTCAGCCAAACCAATATTCCCATTGTTATTGCTGCTTGCTGTGTGCTCCACAATCTCTGTGAGAGTAAGGGGGAGACATTTATGGCGAGGTGGGAGGTTGAGGCAAATCGCCTGGCTGCTGATTACGTGCAGCCAGACACCAGGGCGATTAGAAGAGCACACCAGGAAGTGGTGTGCATCAGAGAAGCTTTGAAAACCAGTTTCATGACTGGCCAGGCTACGGTGTGAGAGTTCTGTTTGTTTCTCCTTGATGAAAACCTGCCCCCTTGATTGACTCATTCCCTGTAAGCCACCCACCCTCCCCCCTTCGATCACAGCTTGCTTGCAAAGGAAATAAAGTCACTATTGTTTAAAAACCATGTATTCTTTATTAATTGATTATAAAAATAGGAAGAGAACTGACAAGGTAGCCCGGGTGGGGTGTGGCAGGAGGGGAGGAAAAGGCCACTTCAAAACTTGTTGAATGACAGCCTTCTGTTGCTTGGGCTGTCCACCGGGGTGGAGCGGCAGGGTGCACGGAGCCTCCCTCCCTGCGTTCTTGGGCATCTGGGTGAGGAGGCTATGGAACTTGGGGAGGGGGGATGGCGGTTTAACAGGGGCTGCAGTGACACTCTGTGATCCGGCTGCCGTTCCTGAAGCTCCACCAGACGCCGGAACATGTCCGTTTGATCCTGCAGTAGCTGCAGCGTTGCATCCTGCCTCCTCCGATCTTCCTGCCACCACCTCTCATCTCGATTGTCCCTCCTGTCCTCACGTTCATCTGTTCTGTCCTCACGTTCATTGGCCCTTTCCTGTACTGTGATACTTCCACTCATTCAGATGAGCTCTTTCATTGCGGGTTAACTGCATGATCTCATAGAACATTTCATCGCGCGTGCTTTTTTTCGCCACCTTATCTGAGATAGCCTTTGGGACGGAGGAAGGAGGCTTGAAAAATTTGCAGCTGCAGGAGGGGAAAAAAAGGAGAGAAGTATTTAAAAATATACATTTTACAAAACAATGAGTATACTCTTTCATGGTGAACAACACTATTCACATTACATAGCATATGTGATTTCAGTACAAGGTCGCATTTTGCATCTTAATATTGAGTGCCTGTGGCTTTGGTGTTAGAGATCACAGACGTAGAGCCAGGCAACAGAATTCGGCTTGCATGCGGCCATAGTCTTTCGGCTTCTGCAACCTTCATAAAAGCAGCGCCCTCTTCCCATACCAAGCAAAGCCTGTTGAGTGCTGCGGTTTTCATGTTAACATGCAGCAGCAGCAGCAACCAAACTAATCTCCCCTCCCCCATCCAAATCTCTGGGATGATCGCTTTACCCCTCCCCCCCACCATGTGGCTGGTATCAGGGAAGATCCCTGCTAGCCAAACGCGAACAGCTCAGCGCCAGTACCCCCCTCCCCCCCCCGCCAGGCTAACTATGGGGAGGATTTCTTTTCAGCCACAGGCAAAAAGCCCAGTAGGAACAGCCACCTCTGAATGTCGTCTTAATTAAATTCCTGTATTTCAACCACGTTACCATGAATGATATCACTCTCCTGAGGATAATACAGAGAGATAAAGATGTTGCTTGATTGCCAGCAAACACTGGGACCATACGCTGCCAGGCTTTGTCATGCAATGATACCAGATTACTTGTTACTAGTATGGCGTGGTAAAGTGTCCTATCATGGAGGATGGAATAAGGCTGCTCTCCCCAGAAACCTTCTGCAAAAGCTTCTAGAGTATCTCCAGGAGAGCTTCATGGAGATGTCCCTGGATGATTTCCGCTCCATCCCCAGACATGTTAACAGACTTTTCCAGTAACTGTACTGGCCGCGAATGCACCCCAAGTCCTCAGGGCAAATCAATCATTAAAAAACGCTTGCTTTTAAACCATGTTTTATATTTACAAAAAGGTACACTCACCAGAGGTCCCTTCCATGGCTTCATGGTCTGGGATACCGCCTTGGGAGGGTTGGGAGGCTACTTCAGTCAGGCTGAGAAAAAGATCCTGGCTGTTGGGGAGAACGGTGTGCTGTGTGCTCTCCACAAGCTTGTCCTCCTCCTCCTCATCTTCCCCACCCACAAAATCCTCAGGCATGGCTGAGAGTACCCCCTCCTCGGAATCCACGGTCAGGGGTGGAGTAGTGGTGGCGGCCCTCCCTAGAAATGCATGCAGCTCAGTGTAGAGGTGGCATGTCTGTGGCTCTGCCCTGGAGCGTTCGTTTGCTTCTTTGGTTTTCTGGTACACTTGTCTGAGCTCCTTAATTTTCACGTGGCACTGTAGTGAGTCCCTATTGTGGTCTCTCTCTCTCCATCATGGCCTTGGAGATTTTTTCAAATGTTTTGGCATTTCGTCTTTTGGAACATAGTTCTGCTAGCACGGAATCGTCTCCCCATACAGCGATCAGATCCAGTACTTCCCATACGGTCCATGCTGGAGCTCTTTTTCGATTCTTGGACTGCATGGTCACCTGTGCTGATCAGCTCTCCACACTGGGCAAACAGGAAATTAAATTCAAAAGTTCACGGGGCTTTTCCTGTCTACCTAGCCAGTGAATCTGAGTTCAGATTGCTGTCCAGAGCAGTCACAATGGTGCACTGTGGGATAGCTCCCGGAGGCCAATACCGTCGAATTGCGTCCACACTAACCCTAATTCGAACTGGCAATGTCGATTTCAGCGCTACTCCTCTCGTCAGGTAGGAGTACAGAGCTTGATTTTAAGAGCCCTTTATGTTGAAGTAAATGGTTTCCTTGTGTGGACGAGTGCAGGGTTAATTAGATTGAATGCTGCTAAATTCGACCTAAACTTGTAGTATAGACCAGGCCTTAGGGTAAATGTTCATCTGAGTCACTGATGGCAGTAAGAAAGTTTAAAAATTACAATTCAGATGTACATATTTCAGTTAACTTAGAATTTTTAATATCTAAAATATTCACACATCCTTTGCAAGTACACACGGCACATTACTGTTTGTGTAGGGTAACAATCCAAGCATTATGTACAGCATCCCCAAGTTTCCTACAGAGCCAGTATTGCCAGTAAAGCCTCAAAAGATTAATATAATGTAAAAATATTTTACAGCCTCAGAGGGCTGATTACAGTGCATCTACAGTCCAGTCTATTCAGTGCCTGTCTAGACATTGCGTAGGTATGCAATAGGTGGAGAAGGTCCTGCACTATTATCCTCTACTACTATTTCAGTGTGAAAAATTTACCACTTACATTATTGTACCTCCCGACTCAGAGAAACCAATGAAACAAAAGAAGACTTTAAAGCAGTTAAGATGTATTTCCCTATTATTGGCTATTGGAAGTGTGCTATTCTTCAGAGCCATCATCAGGAAGCCCATGAAAGAAGTATTTTATGGTTGCTTGTTAAACTTTTTATGTTTAAAAATTGCCTACTTTAAACAGGCATGAAATACAGACAGCTTTTGATTACACTATGTAATTGGTTTACACAGGTGAGAGGGGGAAAAAGTATTAGTTTGGGATAAGCGAAGGAAAACCATATAATGAAACTAGCAGTTAAAAATCATCTGTAGAGCACGGTGGGTGCATACTATCTTCTGATCCCCCACTTGTGATTGGGATGGCTTTGCAGTGCCCCACCCCATTTTGTGCTTCACAGGGATCCTCAAATGAACTCTACTCAGTCTACAGGAACACTTCCCACCAGGCCTCAACCCCAGTCCAGTGTGTCACTCCCCATAGTTGGGGGTGGGGGATTCCAAGCCTCTGCTCCTTATCTGGGTCATAGTTCATTATCACTGCAGACGCCCATCTTGCTCCCTGCAGCTGCTTCTTCAAGCCAGCCATAGATTCTCAGGCTTCTGCTTCTTTAGCATCCTCCAGGCTTCCTGCCTCTGGCAGTCTGATACTCTCAACCACACCCGTTCCCTGCAGCTTCCTGCTGCCTTTTAAGTTAGAATCACCTAACTGACATGAGATGCATCTTGTAATCAGGGCTGGCTTAGCCCTAAACTGTACAGCTCAACAGCAAGTGCCTCCTACCCCCATTACCATCTCTCTGAAATATTTTGTTATTAGACAAATGGCTACCCTTTTGGACTCTTTTTATTGACAATCTCTATAGTTCATTGAAATTTTCCTGTTTCTTTGAACATACTAGCTTACTGCTGCTACTAGATCTGAACTCTAAAGTAAAATTAAAAAAAAATGATGTGGTTTCACCAAAAAAAAGAAAGAGAGAGAGACGAACAAAGAGAAAAAGGCCATGACAAAGCTTCACAAGCTAGTAGTACTGGGAGCAAATAAGTCTCTCAATTGGCTTGGTTACATTAAGGGAAATTCAGACAACCCCAGAGATGTACTACTAAAACAGATTTGCAGTGACACTACAAGAAAAAGTTGGAGATTAAAAAAGGTTCCTGGGTTTGGAAACCTAAACCACAATACTAAATATATAGCGAGGTTATATAAAGCTACAAAGTTTACAGTACAATTTCTACAGTTTATGTCTACATAAAAACCCTACAGACATACATTTCAATGTTAGTTTCTCCTGACCCTCTAGAGTTTCTAGCTTTTTTTCTATGTATTTAATATTGATTGATGTTAGATTTATCAGTTTAACCTTTGCTTGGATTTTAGAGAAAGTTTTCGTGGTATTTAATGAATTAGATACCTTCTATCGGTGGCACTTCACCCTGGAGCTTAGCTTTGCTTGTGAAAGGTGCATTCTGTAGTACCAGTGAAAACAGTGAAGGAATCAAGGACTGCAAAGCAGAAAGATACATGTGTAGCTTATGTTCATCCAACCCATGCTCTCCTTCCTGAAAGATAAGTATAAGGTCTTTTAAGGGTTTTCATATTTTTTGTTGGTTTAATGTCAATTAAATGTCAATTAGATAATGGCAATTATCTATCCCCTATCACCACAGTATTTTAGTCTCTCTCAAGAATGTTCAACAGAAACACTCCTTGCACATTCCTTCCATACCTGCAAGAGCAAGATTCATTACTTCACAATTCGTGTGTGTGCGCGTGTCTACCTCTGTATGTGTTGGAAAAAACAGGAGACTTACATAAAAATAAATAAGTTTTGTATTTAGTTCTGAAAGTGGTTAGGTTCTATGATCACTCTTATATTCTGAAGGATCTAGATTAATAGTTCAAGAATGCAACTTTCTTACGGGTGCTGGACATGAATTCACAAACCCTTCCATTAGTTGAGAATTCAAAAATACATGATCTCCACTTTTGAGATAAGAATGAGGCCTATCTTGCTATTTATTTCTTGACAATGTTTTCATTTTATTTTAGTACTATCCACTTTGATTACTTCAGTCCATTTAAATGTTTGTTTCTCACCATTTCTGTTAAATTTAGGCATATTGATTGCAAGGTCTGAAACACAATCTAATTATCTTTTCTTAAGATCAAAAGCTATGGAATCCCAACATAAAAATCTCCTAACAAATTCTTCCCACAACCGCTGTAGGAACTGGTATTTTTTTTAAAGTGATATGAAAATTAAGTGTGCATATCAGATAGAAAGAAATCTAATTAGAGCTGTATAAACTGAACACCTACCCGGAGTAACTTTTCAATCTTATTAAGAAGTGTAGGTATAAGATGCAACTGTAAATTTCCCAGTTCTGTAGTCCAGGCAGCATAGGCGGGTAAAAATACCTGATGTGTTGCACTAACTACCCGTTCTGAGGGATCTCCCAAAGCTGAAAGCAGCAGTTCAAAACCCTGGCAGAACACAGTAAAACACATATTAGGAATGTTGTGTATATATCATTTTTCCAAATGTAGATTACAAAAAATAGAATATATCTCAAGCAGTGAGGAAATGTGCATTTAGAAGGGTTAGATTACCATCTGTTATGTTACAGTTATTAAACTGAAAGAAAAAGTACTTGTCACTGTAGTATATGGATGACCTACAAAATTGATACATATCAGTGACCCTCAAACAAGTAATTTTCTTCCCTCCTTTAGTTTACTGTTTAAACAAAAATAGTGAGTATAAGCTAAATTCCCAAACACTAGCTGGGGTGAAGTTAGCTAGTTGAAAAGACATGCGCATAAGATGATGGATACGAACAGACTTTAAACACTTGCTTAAAAAAATACAACTGGAAAACATTCTATTCTGAAAATATTCTGCTGCTATTATATAATATAAATACTACACTATATATTTTCTGTACATGCTACACTATATATTTTCTGTATTTCATTTCGAAACTTCGCTAGGTACATTATGCCACAAAAAGGGATTATATCTGCAAGTGATTAAAAAGTTGTATTAGAACCTTAACATATAATGCTTAGGCACTGTCCCCACAGGCTCATGCAGATAAGTATTGGGGACTTCGATGTGAAAAACAGAAGGACAAGTTGAAGAAAGTACCTATATGAAGCTCATCCCTGAGGTACTACAGATAGCTGGAAATGTAACTTTTCCTCCTTTTTTGGTCACAGTGACTAACTGTGAGTAATTTACATGAAAAATACTATATTCAAAAGTGTCTGAAGCATGGATACATCGTAACAGGGTTTATATACATATGGACTTTAGCCCTGAATGATACCTGTTGGTATTTGTCTGGATCATCTATGTATCCCATGATGATACCCAGGCTTTTGATCACAGCTTCTCGTACCAGATCTGCCTTATCTTCCATTAGCATCTGTTGCAGCATGGAAAGCACCAATGAACTACGAATCTCTTTCTAAATATAAAGAGAAAGATATATCTGTTAAATATGTAAATTGAGTAAATAGTCTGCACCTATATAGTAACTTCCAAACAATGAAATTTATTCTCACAATATGCTTGTGATTAAGTATTAGTCATTTTTATGGATAAGAATGCTGCATAGAGATAGAGCACCAGCAATTTCCACAAGTCCCACGATAAAGTCTACTGTGAATCTAACCATAGAACCCAAGTCCTCTAACTGCCCACTAGAATCATATTGTGAAGACATGGAAAGCATGTAATAACTTCTTGCTGACTTTTCTGATGACAAATCTAGAAATAATATAAATCATATCCTGGAATGCAATACAACTTTACTAAATGTTGTTAACTCTTAGCCTTTACCATATTGGTCTGATTATAGCAGTTTGGGC
Source organism: Mauremys reevesii (assembly GCF_016161935.1). Classification (NCBI taxonomy): domain Eukaryota; kingdom Metazoa; phylum Chordata; order Testudines; family Geoemydidae; genus Mauremys; species Mauremys reevesii. The sequence continues at coordinate 167,244,306 of NC_052624.1, read as the reverse complement.
TACAAAAAAAGTTCAGCATCTAAATTGTGCTATAACATGGTTTATCCAAGCAGTTGGATGTCAGATTAAAAAACCCTTAGATTTTAACCTAAAACACTGGTCAACATTAAAAAAGTATTTGCCAGCAATCAACATGTAGTAGCATCTGAAGTAGAATAGTTCTTCTCTTCACATCAAATAAGAACACTTACTTTCTTGATATTTCTACCACGATCATTATGGTATCTGAGCCACTTAGAAAAAATAAGTTACAGTTGTAAGACTGATATCACTACTCCTCTAATGGTGGAATTCGTTTTTCAGAATCAATTGATATAGGTCTTGATTCAGAAGAGTCTATATTCAGGAAAGCACTTAAACATTTGCTTAGGTCCCACTGAAAGTAAATCAGAGAGATGGGTTTTTCATTTTGTCCTGAAGACAGTGAGAATTTTGGTTATTTTAATCTATTTGTCAGGGTAGGTATGGAGAGGGAGGTAAAATGGATTGCATACCCTGAACTCATAACCTCCAGCACCATTTGCCTGATGTGATTCTCCCCCATGTGGACAGAAAATAGAAGAAAGTGTTTACAAATGGCAGAAGGTACACAGAATGGTGTAGATGCAGCTCTGTTTTGCGGTGTTCCGGGCCCACGACCAGCACATCAAAACTGATGCTAAAATGATAAGTGCTTAGTAGCAGACACAGAGGAAGCAGGTGATCTCTTTCTCTGGAACCTTGATTTCTTCCTGGGTAGAATTCATAACATCTCTGGAATTCTGAGAATGAAGTGGGATGGGATCTCTATTGTTTGGGATCCACTGTTTGCAGGTGTGTAAATCCAAAGGGTGGATCAAGTGGTAGTGTTGACTCTTACAGGTCTCATTGGATTCAATGCTCTGCCGCAGTGGTTCTCAAATTTCTTTTTTGCGGACCACTTGAAAATTGCTGAGGGTCTCGGTGGACCACTTATTGATCTTTCCAAATTCTGTTTGTACTGTTCGCTATTGTAAAGTGCTTTGGATAAAAGCGCTATAAAAAAAGTAATAATAAATGTTTCTTTGTTCTACAAATAAAAGCACACAACTCATATTTTAATATCAGTAGTCTTACCTTTCTAATGCAATGGATGTGCTCTTTCTCCCATGATGTGAGGGCCCCCGATCTGGGGCTGGGAAGGAGCGGGGTCTCTCCCTCTCTCTCCCCCGCCGTGGCAGCCCCCAAGCTGGGGCTGGGAAGGAGGGCCATCTTTCCCGGGCAGCCGCAGTCCTGGAGCTGGGGAAAGTTGCCTCTTTCTCTGGCCACCGCAGCCCTGCATGTCCAAAATTCTCCCCAACCTCCTATTCTCACCCCACTGCCCCCTCCCACCTACCCCCTAGTGCCCCCAAGGCCACCATCGCACCTTACATGTGCATCTTCTCCAGGGTCCAGACACCTAATTAGTGGAGCCATGGCGGGAGAGACAGGGAGAGACTCCACCTTAGAGGGAACTTTCCGCAGACCACCTGAATGGAGCTTGCGGACCACTGGTGATCCGCGGACCACAATTTGAGAACCGCTGTTCTAGTTAACAGCTGAACCTTGTTAATTAGGAGCTTGAAATTGCTCACGCTCATCAGCCAGCAGATGATCAATAAAGGTGGTGAATTTGGCATAATTTGAATGACTGTACTTAGTCAGAGCTTGATAGTTGGCGATCCTAAACTGAAGAGTCGCAGATGAGTATGTTTTTCTGCCGAATATATAAAGACATTTTTGGTCTTTATTATATGGTATGGCCTTTCCGTGGTGTTGTCTACCATGCCTATTCAGTGCCTACATAACCACAAAGTTCAGTGCCAGATGGGTGAACAAAAAATTGAGTTTTTAGCCAGAGCATAACATTTCCTATTAGCTTATTTGCATACTGGTGGTATCGTCGCAGGGGTATGCCAGATGGATTTGGCAGGATCCAACAGGGCCTTGTTAATAGGCAGGGCAACTCGGGTAAAGGGAGTCAGTTGAAGAATATTCAGGAACTTATGCTGCGATTCCCAGACCTCTTCCAAAAGAGTATCTGTAGAGCAGTTCAGTAACTCCAGGAAGTGTCTGAAGTCATCAGCCATAGACGGTTGGGGGAGGAATAACCACATAATCATAGATTAATCTTGGGAAGACGAAGAAATATTTGAGGACTGGCCTCTTTATCTGCCCTGGCCTCCAGCTCCTCAAAGGACTCTTGTGCCTGAGGTAATGGAGGAGGGACATTGAGGGTAGAGGAGCATCTCCCCCCATTGACCCCATAAGAAAGACTAGTGGCAAGAGAAAGCTGCTGTTAATATGCAGTCCAAGGATCACAGTATCGCCACTGGGGAGTCCAAAAAGCATCAGGTGGCATCACTGGTTTCAAACCAGGCTGTGGGAACACAGGTCTGTCTTTGATGTAACTTCTTACTCTTTTCAGAAGTGTCAGGAAGGAGTTCCCTTATCTGAAGAATAGGGGAATCTTGGACTGAGACATCTGAATTGGAGGATAATTCCTCCTCATTAAGGTAGGGAGCCCCAGCACTTATTGAAGGTGTTGGAGAATCAAGCAGTAGTGGGGAAAAGGTCTACCTTGGAGACTATGGCTAATTCAGTACTGACCATCTTTTGTAACCCATTAACAAGGGAGACTCTAATACCTCTGAAATAAATAAACCCTACAGAATTTGAACTCCTGTGGTACCAGGTGGGCTTGGAGAATGGGGCCCTGTTCCACTATCAGTACTGAGGGTATAAGTTGATCTGGAAAGTCCCTTCTAGCCAAATTAGTCGGTACTGATGAGTATGCCTAGAGAGGCACTGAGACTGTATGAGAAGTGTAGCATCTTCCTGGTACCAATGCAGTTTTAGAGGGTCAATTTTGATACAGACAATTCTGAAGGAGTTGTGGGGACTGTTTCTTAGAACTGGAATGCTTAGATTCTTCTCTTGTTGTAGTGTTCTGCTTCTATGATGTCAAAGATTTTGGTACTGAGGCATGCTTGTTGCCCTTATTCTCAGAGGAGCCTGAAGCTCCAGACAGGATGTTGATACCAACAGCATCTGGTGCCTCAGCTGTACCCAGAGTGGGCAAGAGATCTCTGTGGCAGTCTTACTTCGCAGGGACCAAGGTAGGTTTTCTTTTTTTTCTTGGCTCCTCTTTCTATGGGTATTCATGGATTTACCTCAGGTAGACCTAAGTGAACGTACTGAAGTTGAGGGGGCATTGTGTTCACTCAGAGACTGATGCCCGAGGGGGCGGGGAAGTGTCTCCTGGTCTGGATCTGAGGCCAGCTGGAGGAAACTTTCCATCATTAAACGTCTCGATTTTAATGACTGATTCTACCTTGCCCTGCCCTTAAAAGTGGAGCAAATGGAGCACTTTTGCGGGATATAAGACTTTCTCAAACAGCAGATACAATGGGAATGCATGTCACTGACCCAGATGGCCTCCCAGCAAGAGACATGCCATTTGAAGCTCAGAAAGCCTGGCATACACCAGGGCAATGGTTATCTAGATAGGATAAGGTCCCCCGGAAAAGGGGAATGGGAACTCCCCCTAAACCACTTCAGAAAATAAAATAAATAATAAAGATAGATAACTAGACAAAGTTGTCAGCTTTGAACAGTAAGGCATACTAACACTGTCTCAGGCCAAGGCAGCTGAGAAGGAAATGTGGGTGATTTGCCCATGCAGCCCTATAGAGCCTCAGAGCAGGGCACAAGGAAGCGTAGGGCTCACGCATGAGCCAAATGGGCTCTGCCACCAAAAATCTCCAATTAAAGGTGCAAGTGGTGTGAGCACACCTGACATGGAGCACCTATAGTGGAGCACTTCTATACTCAAAGAAGAATACATGTTACCACCAATATCTATGCATCTACACACATCATCCCTCAAGATATCTTTCTCCTTTGAATATGAAAGTGGTAAGTGATAGGATAACCGTCAAAGTCACTTGTTCAGGGGTGGCCAAACTGTGGCTCGTGAGCCACATGTGGCTCTTTTACAGTTAAAGTGAGGCTTGTGGAGCACCCCCCGCTTTCCATTCTCTGCCTATCAGACTGGAGGGAGGGAAAATTGGGACTCCTGCCCTGCAGCGGGGTGGTGGGTCTAGGGGCTTCTGTCCCAGGGGGAGAAGAGTCTCAGGGTTCAGCAGGAGTGGGACTGAAGCCACAAGCCCTGGCAAGCTTGCCCCATTTCTCAAAACTTCTGAAGATTGTTTGGCCACCCCTGCTATATATTTTCCTCTTACTTTCTAACAAACAAGGTATTAGCAGAAAATACAAATACTTACAGGAAGATAAGGTGCTAGAGCTCCACAGGACTCTGCCACTAGTAATCGTCTCTCTGGGTATTTGTGATTGATCTGGTGAAGAGAAATGGAATGTTTACTTATTCTATAATAACTATGGTTCTTCAAGATGTTGTCAGAGTGGATCCCCCACTATAAGCACACATGAGCCTCAGGCACGCAATATCAGATGTTTTTGAATAGCAGTGTCCAATGGGGCCGGAGAATGAAGAATATCAGCAGTATCAGCCAAACAATGATTGTAGTACCTCTCTCTCAAACCTGATAGCTGATTTAGCAGATAAGTCCAAGGCTTAGTGCTTGATACGGGTCAGCAGATTACTTCACACCATCACCTTACAGATTTCTGAAGCAGGTGGAGAATCTTGCTTGCATTCTGGTGCAGTGGGCCTGGAAGTTTGTTGGGAAAAGTACACCAGTCAGCTGGTAACGTAAAAAAATAAATATAGATTTATTTATTTTTTGGTGAAGAGATAGCTTGATCTTTAGAGTGCCTACCTATGGCTAGAAAGAGACATGGTAACAATATGAATGGGTTAGTTCTGTTGATCCTGGCTTGTGTCAGCATGCTCAGGACACCAAAGTGCTTGTGAGACTTTTCTTGCATGAATGTAGTCTTAATTTCCAGCGTCTACGCAATTTGAGACAGGAGGTCCTGGAAGTCTTTGAAGTCCTCTGTTGCTGCTGGTGCTACTACTGCATCCAGTGACGAGGATTCGCTGGGAGAAAATGACGGGTGTCACTGTCCCTCTATCATCTTCTGTTCCCATGGGTCTGGATCCATGTCTGGTTTTGGTGTGTGGTGCCACCAGAGTGCATGATCTCTTCCTTTTCCCAGAAATGGGAGTGGCTAATCTGCTCTGACACATGGGTGGATAGTCTCCAATAAAACCACTGGGGTCTATGTGGCATGCTATAAGTGTATTGGCATAGTGAGACTGGTTAGCCAAATATCACTCCTGCACAGGTACTCTGAATGGGGCTCCTTGATACCCTTCTTTGCATCATTCTCTGATGACAAGGCAGAGTGATTTTGCTTGATGTTGGAGACAAGGAATTAGTTAGCAATGGCAAAGAGTAGTATCCCTTCTTTAAAAGGTAGCATACCAGGAACATCTCTGGAGACTATACAGATACCTCTTTTGCATATTGGTACTGGGTGTCTCGCCCTGACTGACTGCCTGGGGCTTTGCCCTTCTTGGAGTGATGTCTTGTGTTCTCCCTCTGGGATTTCCCTTTGGTCTCTAAAGATCAAGCTCTCTCTTCACCAAAAGTTATTTCCCTTTGGTCTTGGAGTCATTTTAGCTTGGTCTGACTGAGTTGGTGACCCATTTAGGAGCGGGTGTAGGTATCAAGTTTAATGACTGAGGTGCTCGTTTTGAGGAAGTTAGTATAGGAGCTAGAGTAGCCTGCACTAGGACAGTCAACACCGAGGCTGTCTCTGCCAACTCTGCCAGTGCCCTCTTGGACTTCCTTTCCACTGCCTGAACCCACACCATGATGTGCACTCCAGGAAGTGCTAGCCAATGGTGGTTTATCTGGCCTTGCTCTGGTCCTAACTGTCACTCCAAAGTGACCTGCATGGACATTTTCAAACAGATGTAGCTTGAGCAGAGAGTCACTGGACTTGCAGGTCCTGACAGAGAAGAACTTACGTATAGAGCACATGTCCAAGATGCTGCTCTCTCTTAGCCAGGAGAGTCACTAGCTTTGACATCTTTGATTAGGATCAGTCTGTTGCAGGATGGACAGGATTTGAAACCTGAGGTTTCATGTATTTTGCCATGAGAGATGGTGCTTGGCACAAAGTGCCTCACGCTGCTGTACAGGAAGATGTACAGCGGAATCAGACTGAAACTAAGATTTTGTCATCCAATAGATTGGAAAAGAACTAGTCCAAGAGTCTCTGAAGAGAGTCAGAGGGTCAGGCACTTACTGGATTCCATCTTCCTGCCATGGTGGTAAGAGGGAACTGAGCCATGCCATCTTTTATGCCTTCATGCAGGAGCACAAGGAATCACAGGGTGTATGTGCGGTCCTCAGACACTGCTATTCAAAAAATTAGAGCTTGGGTTTACGAGGCACATCTGCATTTACAGTGAGACCTACACCAACATACCTGAAGAACAATACCATTAAAAGCTTTTTTGTCCAGCTTCATATCTACTTTAATTCTAAAATTGTTCTGTTGTAATCCTATAGTGTTAGGCTCTTACAAATGAGAGATTTTTAATTATAATGAACATTCTTGGAGTATCAGATGACACATCATGGACGAAAATAATTGGAAGAATATTTCAATCAAATATTTAAGGTATGGAATTTAGAGAATCCTATATTGGAAATGATAATTTACATACTTGAAATGCAAGTTCCGATTCCCTGTAATGCCTGTCCTACAAAGCATAATTTGCATTTTAATAAGTTATTTTTCTGTAGTATGTTACAGATGACTAGAATCCCCCAATTCTCTGACTGGCTTCCTTTTTCTTGGCTCTTGCACTATCAATGCTGCACAAAAATATGTTATCAAATAAGATGGAAGAGTCTCCATATATCAAAAATATTTTCAGAACATAAAATGGGACATACTGGGGGAGTACAATGGTCCATTTAGGCTAGTGTGCTGTTTTCCAACAGTGACCAGTGCCAGGTGCTTCAGAGGGAATGAACAGAACGGGGCAATTATCAAGTGATCTATCCCCTCTTGTCTAGTCCCAGCATGTAGGTTTAGGGATTGTGATGGAGCAAGTTCGGATGGCTATAGGAAAGTACTGAGGAACAGGTATGTTAGCCCCAGGCTAAGCAAATCCCTAGTACCATGGGAACCAAAATGGCAGTTGCTCCAGGCTAATCAAGGCACCTGGGGCCAATTAAGAACTTTCTAGAAGGCACCGGAGAGAGCTACATTGATTGGAGCACCTGCAGCCAATCAGGGCAGGCTAATCAGGGCACCTGGTATAAAAAGGGGAGCTCACTCCAGTCAAGGGAGGAGGAGCCAGAGGAAGGAAGTGCGTATGAGGAGCTGGGAGCCAGAGACACAAGAACTGAGAGGGTGTACTACTGGAGGATTGAGGAAACACCATACAATCAAGCAGTATCAGACACCAGGAGGATCCTATGGTAAGGATAAAGAAGGTGTTTGAAGGAGGCTATGGGGAAGTAGCCCAGGGAGCTGTAGCGGTCAAACAGCGGTTACAAGTAGCACTATAGAGACTGCTGCAATTCACAGGGCCCTGGGCTGGAACCCGGAGTAGAGGACGGGCCCGGGTTCCCCCCAAGCCTCGCTACTCCTAATCAGACATAGGAGGAGTTGATCCAGACTATGGGTTTCATCCAAGGGGAAGACCACTGAGAGGAGGAAATCCGCCAATAAGCGCAGGACCTGTTAGAGGAGAGGAGGAACTTTGCCACAGGATACTCAGAGAATGGGGCTGCTTCCCTGACCATCTTGGCTAACAATCATTAATGGACCTATCCTCCATGAACGTATCTAATTCTTTTTTGAATCCTGTTATATTTTTGGCCTTCATAACAACATCCCGACAATGAGTTCCACAGGATGACTGTGCATTGTGTGAAGAAATACTTCCTTGTTTGCTTTAAATCTGCATAATAAGCAGGTTTAAAACAAATCCTTAGTAAACTGCAGAAAAGCTACTGTTGTAAGCATGAAATATTCAGTTACCTGTTCCCAACACTGTGGTAAGAGCTCAGCTTCTACACGTGTTGGTCCAACATGTCGAGCAAATGCCACACAACCAGTCAATATCATTTGTCTGAAAAACATCAAAATCTTAAACTTGTTTACATTGTAAATGTTTTCCCTACAATAAATATTTTATGCCTCCATTTTATATCTGCTTTTTAGGCTGAAAGGATTATTTAGAGAAGTGGTCCTCAACCAGAGGTCTGGGGTCCCGTGAGCAGGCTTTAGGGGGTCCACCAAGCAGGGCCAGCATTAGACTCACTGGGGCCCAGAGCGGAAACTTGAAGCCTCACTGCATGGGTCGGAAGCCCAGAACCCTGAGCCCTGTCATCCTGGGTTGAAGTTGAAGTCTGAGTAATGTAGCTTCATGGGGGCCCTCTGTGGTGTGGGCTCCAGGCAACTGCCCTGTTTGCTACCCCGTAATGCCAGCCCTGGCTTTTATATGCAGAAAAAAACCAAACAGTTGTTGTGGCACACATGGGCCATGACATTTTTATAGCATGTTGAGGGGGGCCTTAGAAAGAAAACGGCTGAGAACCTATAATTTAGAGGATACCTATTCTCAGATATACATTATCAATAATTAAGTCCCCTTACTATATGTTAGTTTTCTAATATTGTTAGAATATCAAGGCATTAGTAAAATAAGTGCACTACTACATAACATTTTGTGCCTTAAATGCTTGGTGAACCTTGTTAACAGCAGTAACTGAATTTTCCTTGAGAAGTGGTTTCTTTTTATTTTTAGGTGGATAAAATTCTGGTTCACAATATATGAACTCAATTCTTGTCAGTAGGCTGGTAAGAGTACTTATAACTTGGAAGTATGGAATTCTATGTTTCAAGAACTTGAAACATTTGCAAAGTAATTGTTTTGTCTAACTTTGAAAGTAGAGAATGTTAATATTTTACTGTTGTGATGGTATAATATGTCAGACTATGAATTAAGGCGGACATGGAAAAGCTATTTGTAACAGAAGTATTTGTTAGTGTTTTCTGAAAATGGTCAGCTCAAATAAAGTAAAATCTAAAGTTACTAGGAAGGTTTTATTGAATCTACTGCTTTTAACACAAATTAGTCACATGGGCTTTTAAAAGAATGATCCTATTATTCAGTCAGAAAGGTATCTGAAAACTTCAGAAGTACTCAGGTTTGTAAAGGTTGACAAAACTATAACTCATTAGAGAATTTGATCAGACTAGGCAATCACTTCAGTTTAAAAACTTGAAGAGCAGAAATCTGAATTTCTTTAGGGAGCTCTATCCATACACCCAGTTTAAAAATGCAAAAAACTATTCCTCCCCAGAGCTGCAAAAATGTTATATATTTCAAGTTTTTACTGAAAAAGGTTTAAGTTTTACCTCCTTCCTATGGCTCTTGATTGAATGGCTACACCTACATCCAGAAAAATCAATTTTAAAAATGTAAAGCTAGCTCATGATGCACCATGCAAGTAGGAGGATAGGAAAATTCTTCAAAAACCACTTGGGGATACCACAGCCTCAATGCAATGTTTTCCAATACTTGAGTTCAAGTTTAACTGTGGTTTCAAGAATCTTCTCCTTTTCCAATGATGTACATATGGAACCAGAATCTATGCAGTATGTGTATGTGCCTCCTTATCCTTTAAAGAGGAGGTGTGGATAGAGACAAGAGACAGAACTATGGTGCAACATCAGTAAGGAAGTATTTTTGATATCTGATTCCAGAAGACACAAGAGGTTCAAGTCACAAGCACCTGTGGATTCTCCTTAGCTAGCACTTGTGACATTCCAACTTGCACGTAATAGACACCTATCTTGCTACAACTTTGCCTATTTTTGCATGAGTTGATAAGAATGGTGTGGTATTAACTTTGCAAGTAATATACTGATTACATTCATAGCTGCTCTTGATAGAATGTTACATTCTACTAACCAATTCAGCAGCCAAAATAAATCTGTACATTTTAACACCTTAGCATAGAATGAATATAATACCATCCCCCTTCAGTAAGTTTATCATTCTCCTTGTGAATTTACACAATTTACTAAAACAATCAAGAATGCATCAATTTATGATGTTAATTATTGTCATGCCTACAAGTTCTTGATGCAGTTCACAATATGTCCTTAAGGTTGAAAGGCAGGGGTTCTGCTGGTTATTTCTCACCTACACATTAATCCATCACCCAGTCCTCTAAAAAGGAGGGATACACCCATATCAGAATGATGTCACAAAGGAAATGTTATGTATTAAGGAAAGTAAGGAATGGTGGGAAAAACCTAGTGCCAGAGTGAACTGGTTTTCTTCTTTAGTCTCTACTACATACGACAGACCTTCAAAGTTAAGGAAGAGGATAAAAGGAAAGAATTATTAAGTAAGAATCAAACTAGTCAAAACTGATCTCTAGGAGAGATGCAGTAGTGATCTTCCCCAAAGAATCTTAAGATTGTGAGATATGACAAAATAGTAAGGCAGCTTGCAAGGGTCTGCAGTTGGTTCTTCTTTCAGCTTGGACCACACAGTTGCAACCTCAACATAAAAAAAAAAAAAAGAGAGTACACTGATGAAAAGTTTCACTGCAGTATCAGAATATGCAGTTGTGATAGAACTTGAATACAGCAGGTCTGGACTTTGTGCTGGAGGTGTGTCAATACTAGGAAGGGTTACTTTATGTTTTTAACTCAGCTGTTCACCTGAAACCAATTCTGTGCCCTCCTAAACTTGCAACCAAGTTAGCTCAGGATCCAAACATCTCTTATGAGCTTGGAAACTGAGTTTTAATGCACACTTCAAGAGGGAATATGGAAATATGAATACTTTTAGGAGTTTCCTGAAACTGTCTTTGAAGTTAATATGAAAGGCACCCAAAACACAACTTTAAAATTGTCAAGAAATAGAAGTTTGAAATAGCTCCATACAGATATTTAATAAATATTTGGTAAAACCTATACACTCTTGTATATAGAGCCTCACTGCTCTTAAGAATAAACTAAAACAAGCTCTTCCATGTATGTATGATGAATACATATGTGGTGGCAACAGGTTTATGGGCTAATGTGCCTATTACCCATGGATAGCGTGTACACAGACAAGAATACGTAATTAAAGCCTCTGTCAGTTACACTATATAGTTAGTATGTAATAAGTATAATTTACCAATGTTTAACTAGCTATTAATAGTTCAATAACAAATGGGATCACACTATAGCATGTCACATTTCACCTTATCTTTTTATCTAAATAAAAAAAAATTGGAACTAAACCTGCTGAACTGATACACCAACCCCCCCACCCACACACACCCTCCAAGGCACTTATGAAAGTCCATCCATTACCCTTTTGAGATATTGTATACTGTAGGTCTCTACACAGTGGTTGATCTTGAGTAGCTTATGAACACTATACCTAACAGAGCAGACTGACACCATCATTTCAAATAATTATGTCTGAATGGTTTTGACTATTTCCACTTGCATGATCCTACTGACAGGTGGTTATACACCGTTAGACATAATACAAATAAAATTTGGGTAAAATGTTGACAGTGGAGTCAATGTTGGAGAGGAAACACTTTCCTGCTTGCACTCAGACCCTTATTTTGATTTGGGTTCAATACATTTGTTAGGATTCTAGGGATGTAAAATTTGAGATTTAATTTGACAACTGAAGTTTGAATACAGAGATCAACTAATCTGCTGAGTATAAGAATGTTTACTAACTTTACTTTTAAGATACAAACTTTGTTGGATGGTATTGTGGAAATTTTTCTTCTGATATTTTCTGCTGGAAAACTGACACCTGAAATTTTAAGATATCACTCCATATTTTTATAGTAAAAGGCTGAATGTGAAAGTTTAAGCAAAATATTGTTGGTTCACTTCACTTTTACTACCTGGAAATCAGGTGTCTGGTTACAGCTGTAAAGAGGCTCCCAGATCCTCTGTAAAGAGGGTGTGGATCACAAATGACTAAAATCTTACAACAAAATTGTGCCCTCTATTTTAAAAAAGTACACAATGTTAGCAACACAAATTGTATTGGGACATCCAAAACTTTTTAGCTGATAGCACTGTACATTTTGGAGGTAGAATTCACATGCCTGAAGATCCTGAAAAGGAACAAGGACTCACCCTTTACATACAGAGGCGCTCTTACTTTCAGAGACTGTGACGTAGGAAGCAATTTCCAGGTTTTGTGGACAGAGAAACATCTCACTATCAACTGCTCGTAGACACTAATATATATCATGTGAACAACTGACACAGGTAAAACTCCTTTGTTACATGAAAATGTTATGATGGCAGAGAAAATATTTAAGTAAACACATTGAAAATAATTCTTTATACCTGACTCAGGAGAAGACTGCACAGAGCAATGACAGATCAAAATGTTTTAGAGTAGGCCTTTTTAATGAAAAAAATGGAAGAGAAATGTTCCAGACAAATGCTTATGAAAAATCTTTCCTCTATTAAAGAAGGAAACATACCAGCCAGAGTACTGTCTTTCAACCTTAAGGATAATCTTAACAAGAGAGAGTAAAAGGGAACACAAAGCAATACTTCCTGAGTACTACTTAATAGAGAACTGAAGTTTAAAAAAAAACAAAAAAACAAACAAAAAACCGTATTATATGAGATCCTAAATTATTAACACAACACATATATAAAAGCTAAGAACTACAAAAAACAGTTTCAAGATTAAGTGAAAAACATCTTACCTGCCAAAACCAGACTTTAGACCCTAGGTTTTTCTGAAATTTTCTTGCAACTGCTGACATCACTGATCCCTGAAGATCAGGAACTGCTTTCCTAACACTACTTTAGGTGTCAGTGAAGTCATTAAATATTGGAGAGAAACTAAGGACCTAGGGATCTTGACAGGTAAGTGATGAAGGAACTAATTTTAAAAGACTGGCATATCAATATAACCGCCACAAGTATTAGATTTATGATCTTAAGCTTATTTTAAAAAACATTTCAGTTCACCCTTTTTCTTAAAGGAACTGAAATATTACCCTGAAGTTTGCAGAGTGTATTCTTACATTTCAGTAACTAAATTATACATGAAAGTGCAGGTCATAGAAATGGAAAGTCCCGAAGTCCACATGAGTTTGTTAATACAATGTGAACTGAATTGAGGGGGGGGGGGGGGGAAATCAAGCAATAGCCCTCTAAGAGTATCCAGTTTCCATTAAATCTACATCTTTGTCAAAAGAAAAAAGTACCCCTCGCCCCGGCCCAACACACACACACACACACACCTTTGCTCATCATCTGGTCGTTTGATCAAATTGAACAGTATGTGTAGGAGCTGATCTCTCTCTTTGGGTTCAGGATGGAGGCAGGCTGTACACAGTATGAGTGGGATCAATTCCTAAAAAAATTATGGGTGGAGGAAAAACCAAACAAAGTAAAAATGCTTTGGGAAAATATTAATTAATGGCTAAAGAAAGTGAACAGATATATCTAGCCACACAATAGAAAAACAGATACAGAAGACATTTTAATTGAAGTCTCTCTCTTATAAAGTGACCTGAAAATGTTAAAAGACCTAAGAAAATTATGTGCTAAATGCCTCCTTGTCATGATTTGGGGAATTCAGCACATAAAATTTAAAACCCTACCAAGATTATTAGTATGAACATTTGTAGCTCATCTCTATTAATAATTTTAAGATAGTGATGGTTAAAGTTTAATTTACATTATCTGCAGGAACTTTTAATCAATTGAACAAAATAAGTTGGTTAAAAAGTTTTAAAGCTTACACAAAGCTCATTCTGAGAGGCTAATTGCATCAACATGGAGTTAAAGAGAAAAAGAGTGTCCCATTCACATTAGCCACCCACACAATTTTGTATGTACATTTGAATCAAAATGTCGAAGCAATATGTGGGTGCAGGAATTTGCACAGATATGCCCTTATGGTATTTATATGAAGTACAGTATGCTTTTAAAAAAGGGATTTTTCAATAAAAAGGAAAAATTTGAAATTGAATTCTCTTCCCAGAGCAATAAAATTCCCATAGAAACAAACTTCTGTTTTAAAAAAAACACTGTGAAAAACCTTAAATGAAAAGAAAACAAAAGGCTGTTCACAGTTGTAGGAACTTCTTTCCTTTCCTCAAAATCTGATTATTTTCATTCTCAGAGGAAACAGTTTTTAAAAATATGGACTGGAAATCCCTTTCCTTGACCTCAGTCATCTTAGGCCCCACTTGGAAACAGCACAACAGCTACCTAATTCAAAATGAAGGTTAGGGAGAGAAACTTCATGGCAGGGTAGATGGAGAAAGAAGTGTCTGCTGAGATAATATTAAGAAATGAAAAGGGCTCGCAACATGCAAGTAATTCATTTTTCCCCTTTGGTGTGCTCATTCAGCAATTTTTAGATTAACAAGCAATGAAGAGCAAGCAAGAATAAAGAACAGAAATCGGAAGATACTGCTGCTCTAAGTAACTTTGCATGGAGACTTGAGTTTCTGCTTGATTCAGACTTTTTGAATGGGAGCTTTTCCTAATTCAGTAAATGACACTGATGGACTAGAGCTATGATGGGATGGATAAGATTGCAACGATACAAGCTCACTTTTCTTGATTTTTCAATTCTCTATTGATAGTAGATTTTACTTTTAAAAATTGTGATTGTTGTACAAATTGGCCAATTCCTGACAATGGCAGAGCTATCTTTGCAGTTTGATTTGTGAGGCAGATTTAATAAAAATGTTTTGCACTTCTGCAGCTTTTCACCTGAAGATTTCAACGAGACACATATATACATTAAATACACATCACTGAGGTACTGCAGGTAAAATTTATCCCAAACGAGGTACAGCTTGGGGAACTATAAGTAAAACAGGTTCTTATTCATACAGGCTGCAGGGGACATGGGAGTGTCTCGTCTACTCTTGCAAAATCCAAAGGAGAGTGGGGGTAGATAACAAGCAGGTTTGTCCAGTTTGCTATTTCCTTTACTACATGTGTCAGATAATGACGTGAACAGGTACTTTTTATAGCCCAAGACAAAAATATGTGCACTTTGTTAAAGTTACCTTTTATTTAATTAGCTTTTGTGCTATACCCATTGTAACTTTCTTCCTTTGACAATTCATTCCCTTCTAGAACTCTGAATGCTAGATTTTATTTTATATACTAAAGACTCTGGGATTTTCCCCCATTTAAAATTCTGATTTTTTTTAAGGAGTTTGTTGTATATTTTTGTTTTGTACTGCATATAGGAAAAATAAAGCATCTGATTTCC
The DNA here is from genome assembly GCF_016161935.1 of Mauremys reevesii. Lineage (NCBI taxonomy): Eukaryota > Metazoa > Chordata > Testudines > Geoemydidae > Mauremys > Mauremys reevesii. Next base: position 167,229,053 of record NC_052624.1, on the reverse strand, counting down.
TATCTTGATGCAGTGGATTCTAAAATGGTATTACAAAAACAGATTTTACCATGATGGCTGTCATATTTCCCCCTTCTTCAAAAAAATGGTAGTTTGTATTAATAAACTATATAGCAATTTGGGATCTCTTCAGGATAATAAAATTGGATCAGATTTTGTAGTATGTAGGATACAATTTCCCTACAATAGGTATTAAAAAAAGATTTTCCTGCATTCTGCCATATGCCAATGTTATCTTGATACTTGCTGCCCATTAATTCTTCAGCTTTCCTTGACCTGTGTAAAAGAATATTTAGTTTTATTTAAAAAACTATTGAGAATGGAGGAATAGGGTTTTTTGCATGCTGGATCTTTTACTGTTATGATGGTCTATTGGAGAAATGAAGATCTGTGGAGTTTCCACTCATTTGGCTGATCTAAGTGCCCGGAGAAAAATCTCTCTTTCTACAGCTTCTTTAAAAAATAATTTATTTTTATTTTTTTGGAAACTAACTGAAAAATTTGATTAAAATGATCATTTATAAATTGAATGGGTATGACAGGCCATTAATACACAGCTAGATATTATCTTACTCTTGTATCTAAGACTGATGATGAACCTAAAACCATTGACATGGGGCAGATACAAGGCTAATTCTTTACCTTGCAGAAAGCTGGTTATTATAGCAGATGGAATTAGTTGTGTTTCCTTGTCCATTGGTCACATTCTTTCGTGCATACTATGGGAGAATCGAGCGTTCTCTGCATCGTTGCATCAGTGCTTCTATACTTCCTTCTATTAAGGGGAGTGGAGAAACAGTGAGAAATCTTCTTGAGTAGTGGTGTCCTATTGTGTTTTCCCATATAATTAATGGAAGGGAGATGAGTGGGAGAGTACAAGTGGAGGTAAGAGGTGATTTCCTGTGGGGGATGTGAGGAGTTAAATAGTTGCTGCATGTGGATAGCACAGGACAAGTGAAGTCTCTCAAAGTCTTGAAAAATGGCTGATCCTTCTCCAGTCAATTAGAAAAGAGAAGAGAGAAAACAGTTGTACAGGAGTGGTTATCCTACAGGCAGAAACTTCTTTCTATTACTAGCTCTTATGTTTTGGATGGATATTTATTCAGTAAAGACCATAAGCATCTAAGATTTTTGATTTGCAACAATGGCACAGAAATGTTTTAGAAAATGTTAAATTTTCCAAGCAGGAAACACACAAAGCCAAGTTTCCAGGCTACTAATTTCAATAAAAAACATTAGAGAAAGTTGTTTAGCACTATGGAGACTATATAGTGCCTAGCAGTCAAGGAGAGGGACTTCCAGTGTTATTAAAAATAATCTTTTGCCTTCCTCAGGAAGGAATACCACTTGTGCTGAAATGATAAAATGTGAGAAGATTGTGATTTTTCAAAGATTTTTCCTACTTTCTTCATCTGCTCTATACTTGGGGTCCTCAATGCCCCTGTTCAGCCCTGATAAGTCCCTCCTTTTTGCACCCTCTCTAGCTACAGAGGACTGGATTAAACTTTTATTGATGCCAGTCAACACTACCAAAAGAGATGGTTTTCAGAAGTGAGACACTTCTCCCTTTAGATTCCTGAGCACACTGTCACTGCCCAACTCCCAACACCTGTGACATAATGAATGCGACTGCAAATGTAACATCACACGTCAGAGGCCTGGTCTTCAATGCTAAGAAAAGCTGGGGGGTTTTTTTGTGTGTTTTTTTTTTTTTAAAACCAGAGGATAACATGCGCATGAGCTATTTCAAAGTAAAAACACAGTGGAGACAAGGCACATTAGTTTTATCACAAAGTAAAACAAGGTGAGGTCAATCCTATAGTCCCACCAGTGATTGACCTTGCCTAGTTTACCTCATGGTAAAACTAACATGCCTTGTCTTCAGTGTTTTTACCTCTGGATAGGATGAGAACCATATTTTTTAAGATTTTTCTACTCATGTATGTTTACATTCTCAAATGATGTTGTATGCAATTTTTTTGCTGAAACTCCGTTCAAAAAGGGGTAAAGGAAATAAAACCTGCTTGATTGTAATATCTGAAATTGCAGTGTATACGACACGACTGATATCCTCATGCTAGTGTTTCACATATATTTGTATCTCTAACCTTCGTGATAGTTTTTCGAAGAATGCCACAATTTAATCACGCATTCAACATGAGGAGAGGTATGTCACATTCATTTTACTGAGAAAACCAATTACATTCCTAATTATGGCTCACGGGCTGGTAACACGATCTATTAATCCACATGAAGTCTGTCATGGATGTCACTAGGAGGTTTGCACATAAGTTAAAGAGTCAGTGGGGGAAAAACTGATATAGGATACTTATGATCACTTATTTACATCCTTTGTGTGTTTATGCATACAGCTGTGGTAACTAAGCAAGCAAAATTCAACTTTGCTCAGATTTATTTATGAATATATACATTTCAAAAAGAAAATATAACCCATTAAGGGAACAAGTTTCAGAGTTAACATGACATTGAAATGAACTGAGATTCTTCATGCCTCTCAAAGCTATTTCTGTCTAACACAGTTATATTTGCTTATATTTACAGGGTGATATTAGAGGATGGGGGAGGCAAGCACATTAAGCAGAGAGGAACCAGTCTACAGGCTGGGAGTCTGACAACCCTGTGCTATACTGAAACAAACAAATACATTACATAAATATCAATACATGTATTTCCAGATACATATTATTAACTCTGCACCTGGGCACATGCTTAAAAACATTTGATGCAAACTTGACTAGTTTCTGTTATTTAAACTACTCCAAAATTTTAATTTCAGATTTGGGAACCCAAAGTTAGGCACCCACAGATATATTTATGAATCAAAATAAGTAGCCAGATTGTCACTGTAACCTCGCCCCTCCATCATGGCTGCCAGTATCACAGGGCTGCCTGTATCCGGGGGAGGGATCTCCTGCATAGGCAGCACTCATGCCGGGTTATGTCTGGCTGCTGCCATGCAAGACCCTAGGGCTCGTGTCCAGCGCCGGCTCCCTGGCCGCTCCCATAGAGTTGTCACCTCTGAGGGGCCACTTATTTAGATGCTTAGATTTTTATACGACATTTTGAAAGTTTTAAAACAAATGCCAATATTTTAAATCAGACTTCCAAGACAGACAGATTAGTTGAAAAGATATCAACAAGATTTCAGCCCATATGATTTTTGCTTTCGGAATTAAGTGCCTAAAAAGGCTGAGAATGAAAAAGTGTCTCAACACAACTGTAAATAGTAGCTTCTACATCTTCATGCAAATATATTTTTAAATATACAGCATATTTTACGTTCTTTTCCCAGATTGTCAAGATTGGCACCCCTTCTACATTGGTTGTTGTGCAAGATCTCAGCATTGCATTTCCTCCCCATTTCCATAAAGAGAAAATAATTAGCAACACCAGAGTTGCATTCTTCAGAAATCAACTTCACACAAGACAGCAACATGCTGTAAGAAAATGTGAGAAGATTCAATAGATTGACTGCAGTATCTGTATAGCTGTTTTTGCTGCCCTCTGTAGGTTACATGGAACCTTGTTTGAAGAGAATGATTTAAAAAAAGTTGGGCACAGTTATTTGGTAATTTGAATTAAAAATGTTTGTTTTTAAGAGATAAGGGTAAAAATAAGTCAGTGATGAGTCTTCTGTTTTCTTTGAAAGGGAATGAGCTGTATCCTTCTCCCTCAAGTCAGTAAAAATTGTATGTATACAGACTTACAGACCACCAAAATCTTTGAAGTTAACCTACAGTTACTAAAACAATTCAGTATGCTAATTTAAAGGTATGAAGGTTTAAGTACACCTTATTCATTTTTAATTAAAAAGAAGAGCAGTAAGATCCTGATGCTACAGCCAAAGGGCTTTCTCCTGTCTGCACTTTGTGCAGAGAACTCCCACTGCAGTCAACGGGAGAGCATACACACAGCAATGTCAGGATCAGTGTCACAGTTCTACACAGGGAATTATTTATATTTATGTCTTGTAAAGGGTGAGAAAAATTTTAGTTTTGACTAAATCTGCATTAAGTACTTTCTTATTTAAGTGTTTAAAGAGCTATCGCTGTTCCCTGGCTATGATTTAGTCAAAGAAATCTCATTTTGTGGTATTATTGCTAGCCAAATATCAATGCAGTTGAACAGCTGCTAACCAGCTTAAATGCTTAATTAAAATGAATAAAGCCAATCCAAGAAATATCTCCAAACAGATTTCAGGCCTAGCTCCTGCAAGGAATGCCAGGTGGCAGGCCCTATACCTGCTCAGAGGTCCTTGCAGAATGAAATCTTGACATCCTAAACATTACATTTCAGCCCAATCAGCATCTGGCTAACAATACTTTGTGTCTGAATGCAATGCAAGACTAGGGTATTTTCAAGTAATTACCTGTATTTGAAACTTATCTGGAAATCCTCAATAGAAATAAAATATGAATAGCAATTTGCATACAAGTTTCATGCATTTGAATGGCGTTCAAGTATTTTATCAGGTTTTTAAACTTCTGTTTTTATTATCTAGTTGAGCTCATTTTAAAAAAAAAACTATTTAAGATATAAATTTGGTTGATGTCAGCTACCAACTCAGAATGCTTGAGACTCCCTTAATTTTCCCTTTCCTCTTCATCTTCCTTGCCACAAGAGCCTAAATCACAGCAACCAAAGCAGCACAGATAATTTTCTGAAACTATCAATATTACTTCATATCTTAACCACTAGGTCACTGCTAAGTGATTGTCCAGAAAGCAACTGTTACTACCCTGAGGCTCTTCTAAGCCAAGCTGAGGGAATAAAATCAAGACCTCATGTTACTACAAAGATTTAAGTGGGCTGCTTGGGTAGCCTTGAAATGACTTCAAGTTTTGCTAAATTTGAATGCGCACATAAAGATCGCCAAATTAGCGAACAAGAACTCAGTTTTTGCATAACAGAATAAAGTACTAATTTTCAATTTGATATTTTGGGCCTTCAGTAGATACTAGGAAGCATAAAACACTAAAAACGCCAACATTAATATTATTGTATATTTTAAACATGGTTTTGGTTATAAAAAACTCATTGCCAAACATTCATAAATTTTATTCATAAATCTTAAAATGGTCAACTTTTTTTGAACAGGGGCAATATCTATCTTTGCTTGCACAGTGTGTAGCACAACAGGATCCTGATTCCATTTAGGGCCTCTGGCCACTACTATAATATTAATATTCATAAAACTACTGATGTTAAACTATATTAATCTTTCCTTTTGATTCCAGGATCCTACCTCAGAGAATGCTGCACTGAAGAAACTATTGTCTTAATACCCATTACAGCAAAAGTTTTAATGAAATATACAGCATAAACTCTCCATGCAATACAGTTACAGTTTTCTTGTAAAGTCTTCAACCATATTGAAAAGAAGCATTCTGAAGTGATTTTTTTAATGCAAGAATATATTTAATCATTTATTCCTTTAGATTTTGCAAGAATAAAGTAGGTAGGAAATAGGCTAAACAGGTCAGAAAAATATTAACATATTACACTGCTTATGCTACAAGCTGCGAAAAGAAGCTGGAGTACTTGCCACGCAGAACTGCAAATATCAGAAATTAAGCACTGATCCTGGCACATTCCACAGAATTATTTTGCAATGGTGTTTTAACAGAAGCATCATTATACAGAACATTCAATAAAAAGACTTTCCTGGGATAATTTTTCTGAAACTTTCAGATGCCATGCATCTTGGTATTGCACTATAATCAACCACAGAAAACTACTCAATTTACAGAAACTTATGTCACTCAAGGATCAGTACAAATTTCTGGATTTAAAGATTTTTCAATAAAGCCTTTTATGGGTTTAAGCCAAATGCATTACTATAAACCTACCATACTGTAGGTCCCATAGATAAACACTAAAACTGAATGTCATTATTAGAATAGTGAACATTCTCCCTCATATATTATTTTAAAAAAGACCAAACCTTACCTGCAAGTATTAAAAATCAAACTGACTGTCTATTGCTTGACTTTTTTGTAGTTGTGATTATGTGTAACATTTACAATGAATGTCATAATGCAAACATCCACATCAAGGTTGTCTATCTTCCTTTAATCTATTTGAGTTTGCCACAGTATCTGGGATTATGTAGAACCCTAAGTCTATTTATAGTCAAGATTAATAGCACATCTTCATTCAATTTTAAATTATTATTACAGATTTAAACAATGTATGGAAGATTAGTTTAATATTGAAGAAGACTGAACAGTAATTTCTTCCACATAAAGTTAAATCATTGAATAATAAATTGAAATGTTTATACTAAAAGTATTTAACATTCCAAATGAACTTGAGTTAATCCTTGCTATCTTTTGAGATAAAGTAATCCCATATTGTAATATCAGTAGATTTGAATCCCAACTGATTTAAAAAGAATACTCATTAATAATAGGCCTATCTAATATAAAACATCAAAGTTAGTGACAAACAGATGGACCTACAGTAACAGTTAAGTCTTGCAGAATGCTAATGGGTGTCTTAAGCATAGAAGGAAATATTACAATACACCATGCAGTTTTACTGAACTCACCTGACAGAGGTGTAAAACCATTCTCTAGGAGCAGAGATGCATGCACAAAAGTAAGAATATGATTGCAAGTAACAGACTTTAAAAAAAATAAAAACACTACAACTTCAAAATGATCAAAATGGCAACAAGATGAAAATAATAAATAGAAAACATTTTTGGATTCCTCACCTCTCGTTTTGCAAGCAGCACATTAGGAACAATGTGTGGCAGGCAACGTCCCAGCATTAACATGACACTTTTTTCACTATCTGCAATCCGAGACACCTAGAAATTCAATTATTTTTTATGAGACTCAGCAACTGAAATGCAACCTTTTTCATTTATTAAAGCATTTTTCAGCAGAGACTAAACTTCCCAAGAACTAGTGATAATCACTAGTGATTGAGCATAAATACACCCAAAATTAGAATCTATCATTTAAATCTCACCAAATCATACGCTTTGTTCCTAATACTTGTGTACAGGGTTATTATAAAATATATATGTATATGAAGTCTTCTTAAAAGCTAGAGCTACTGGTTGGTTAATGGAAGTCAGACAGCGAGAAGATTAAAAAGGGTATTCTGTTAACGATAAGGAAAATATACCTCTGATCCCAAACGAGACTCTGCTGACATCCGACAAAAAGATAGTAGTGCTTGATGGAAAGCTGGTGACAACGTCCTGAAATAATTTTGTCAGGAGAAAAGAAAAGAATAGATCAGAGTTGACACTGATGGAATCCTAGTTATTCATTCAGTTTTAGTCATATATATTGTGACATCTGAAAAGCATGTTTTCGGTGTTGCATATGGGCAACTTCAACTTCTTTAAAGTCATATTTGAGCTAGATTTTAAAATCAGCAAACCCCTAGTTTTTGTTTAAATTAACTGCCATTTTGGATTGGATTAAAAATGTAATTTTTCTAATTCACAAGTTATTACCACAGGGCTCACATACTTGAAGCTAGAGAATGATGACTGTTGTACAGACAAAAATACGATTCAAAGAGTGAGGAAAATGAAGCTATGTTAACTCCAGCAGCAATACAAAAAAAATATAATCTTTGCAAACTGCCAAATGACAAGGGAAAAGTATTATTTCTGCCTCAATTTATTTTCTTGTGCATATTCCTATCTAACAAGCCTCAGAGACATTTTCCAACATATCGTACGAATGATGCCAACACTAGAGAAGTCAATTACAACCCTCAGCACTAAACTCCAATAATCTGGAAAATGCAGCCAGAAAGAATTTCCAAGGTTGTACATTTCTTACTAATCCTGTACTAAAAGCAACTTTTAAAGGGAAGAACTTAAGATGAACAATATTTTCCCCTAGAGCATGAAGATATGATACACCACAAATTATCAACAAAAGAAATACCCCATCCTGGGTAAAAACTTAAAAATGATGGATATCAATTCATTTCAGAGAACAGAAATCTGGTAAACACATTTATTTAAGCACATATTTGTCCAATAATCCTGAAGGCAACAATATGTGATTATACTGGAAGGAAAAGCACCTTTAATTTAGACACATTTCTGTACTATAAGGCTGAGGATAAGTGGGACACTAAAGTGTGCTTCTGTTTTCAGCCAAATGCACTGCAGGTGTAACTTGTACATCAGAGAAGTATAAACACAGGATTAAGTTGTTGCCATCAAGGTTTCTTTGTAGGAAGCCTATAACCTCTTGGGGTCTAGTGGTTATCTGGCAGAGTGTACTGGTGCCTTACAGCTGAACTTCATCTTGTTTTGCATTATTCCGAGATTTAGCATTTCGGCAAACTAGCTGATGCCTAACCAAGCACTTTTCACTTGGATAGAATAGAACAGAAATAAGGTCTTATATTTTCTAATCTTTTCTAAGTGCTTGCCCCTACATTCAGTTTGAGCCATGTCTCGAATTACATCTTCCATCCCATTTTTTTTGTATTAATTTATTGGTTCAGGGGATTGCCTTTTCTTATGAAAACTAACTGTTTGGTGGATAACTTACCAAATTTAGAAATTCTTCTGTAATTAAACTGAGAATGTCTACGTATATTTGGTTTGCTGTACTCAGTTTAGGATTTAGCATAGGCATAGGGACTGGATGTGGGTTTAGAGAAATTGCTTTACAAGATTTTATGCTATAGGGCTGACAAAAGAAAACCTGCCCCACTTACTCCTATCACTCTAGATCAAGCTGAAGCTTTGAGTTTGCTTAAGAGAGACTATCCTGAAGAAATGCCAGGATCTGTAAAACCTTAGAATGAGCTTTATCTTGCACAGATATTTCAATATAATACATATTATGGCATAGGTTTCTTTAATACAATTTTCCTTGAAACTAGAAGAGCTTTCAGTCTTTTTTCCAATAATTTTTTAGTTTTAGTCAGTCATAGGGGTCATCGTATGGGAACAGTTAAGCTTTTGGTCAGGAAATTTCTCATTAGACAAGTGGGAGAATGAGGTTTTGATAAAAGAGCTGCATCTAGAGCCATGGCCTTCTTGGCCAATGAGTGAATAAAACTGACGCCATATCACTGACCCTTTTTAGCATTGTTTGGAATTATGAATCTATTAAACTAAAAAATAATAAGAGGACTTCTTAGACTTGACTTGCTCTTCTGAACTTTCTCTGATCAGAGTATCATCAAGAAAATGGCAAATAGCTATTACCATCCATTAGGAGTGCATGAGAATTATGAAGACATATGAACACCTTTTGAGAAACCACTAAACCAAAAAGTAGAGCTTTGAAATTATAAAGTGTTCCCATTGATTTATCTTTGATATTTCCTGATCTGGAATGTGAGTATTTATTTTCCTGAAGTCTAGGGACACTGGAGGTGTCCTTGGATTGCCTACATAATTTTTAACAACCTGTTAAGTATTCCACAGATTGTGTAATTACACAGTCCATCAGAATACCTGATAAAATGTAAGGATTGACAACCATCCTTGGTTTACAGCACCACAGAATAAATAACCATAACACATTGTCAATTACATTTCAAAAAAGGATACATTTTATGTAAGGGGAGGAAATATGAAAAAGATTTAGTAAAAAAATCTAGGAGGCAGGAAGCGTTAAACTGTGTGATGACCTTGATTTAACTAAACTACTTGTTTGTCCTTATTCTGTGAAAGCAAAGATACTTTAAGGTATTGAGATTTGAGATTTTAATGCCTAGCTGCTCAAAGTTGGTTAATATTTTCTTCAAGGGTCATATCCTAGCTAGGTTGTTTTAGACATTTCTGAAAGTGTCAAGATTCAGATCCCCTTGAAATTTTTTAAAATTTAAATTAAGATGAAAATTCTATCACTGTTTCCCAGAGATTCAGAAGTATTTATGACAAGTTGTCACTAAATTTCCTAATGGCGTGATTAACAGCACTTAGAATGCAAGCTCTTGGCAAACAAGATATATTCTACTACAATTGGTGGACTACATTTAGATTCTAGAATCTGTTTTATCAAATCTGGTAAAATCCTTGAAGGCTTTGACTGATAGGCTTGGTTCTGAAGGCTGATAAACACAAGTATTCAAGATTTATTTTAAATTCTAAGAAGGTATTGCAAACAAGAACAAAAAGTAAATATATAACTAACAGAACAAATACAGAAAGTAGCTTACTTACTGGCAAGGGCAAGCTTAACGGGATCATATAAAGAATGCAAGTATCCTGGACTTTTGAGGTTTAATTCAAAACTATTGAACACTTAAAGAGTCATCAGGTAAATACTGGTGATGCATTCAACTCAAACCACGTCCAGCTCTCTACTGCAATCTGTTATACAAGGCATTTCTCCAACTACTCTCCAGGTTCAAAATTGTTTTGTGTCAATGGCAATGATCCAAAGCAGGCTCTCTTTGTCTCCCCATCTCGGCAAGACATGCACAGTTACCGTTGTCGTAAGGGATTTTAGGATTTTCTCCATGTAGTTCTAACACGGCTTTGAAAGAGTTCAATTTGTATATTTTCATATAATCACTTCCAGCCAGCTAGACAACGCCATCATTACAAGCCACGTGTTATAAGCAGCCCCATCTAACTTGCTAAAGTCTAGAAGTAGGCTGGGTATATCTATAGCTAGGGACATATCTTTTCCTTGAGTCTACCCTCTTAATACATTTTACTGCTGCACTATTGCCAGTTCAGTATAAAGATAGTTGCTACACATATATTCAGCACGTGACTGATTTTGTGATTGTGGAACTGGATTTGTTCAGTATTTAAAAGTCTCACTATCTTAATTTTGTCTCAGCTTTCCCTCCCAACTAGGGGTAGTGGACTTCAACAAGGATTTTTTTTTTAAATCAGCAACTGAAATTCCTTCCAAAATCAATACAGTTAGCAATTTCCATACACTGGCAGTGAAAGAACAATCAGGAGAATAGTATCTAATTCTTCCAATCTGACAATTGCTTAGTTAGGACGAGTAGCTTTCAAACTAATTTAGACTAATTGTTAGAACAGATCCAGACACCACTGTATGATGGAATTCTCAGAATACTGAATAGCAACCTATTGTTAACAATACAACTATTCCTTTAACAGTAGGCACTGACTATTCCTTTAATTTCATCTATGTAAAGATAAGTTACTAAGTAACAGGATTTGAAGCTAGCATGTTTTCAACTTATCCTAGCTTTTGGCAAACCTATATTTAACCTTTAGGGTTAATACTCTGGATAACTACTAACTGTTTAAACTCGACATCTATAAAACTGCTCTTTTTAATCTAATTCCATAAGATATTTTTAACACCTTTAAAAAGACTGATGTTCAGCTGAAATTGCAATGCCAACTTTATTTTAAATTGTCCATTCTGCTTTTGCCAAGAGAGGATTACATATTACCTTTAAGTATAAATTATTCTGTTGAGTGCAAAATCAAGTTTGATTTTAGGCCCTGTTCCTGGAATAGGCTCGGTACAGGCAGACCACTGAAGTCAGTAGGACTCAGTGGTTTCAAGGCTCTGCCTGACTAAAGTTCCTCAGAACCAGGGCCTAAATTAGGACTACAAACCATCTCTATCCATCTGTATTTATTCAGATTGAAAAATGACAGACCAAGGAAGCTAAAGTTCTTCTAAAGCAGGAGCAGGTATTCTAGTTTCTAGCTTTAAAGTTAAATTTGTTAACCTTACCTTTGCTAGTGATTTACTTTTGTTCCCTAGAAAGAAAAACATGCCTTCCGGTTTAAGTTAAGTGCATCCAATGGAAAAGTGTATTCTGAGTTCAACTCCACATTAAAAACTTTATTTAAAAATAATGAAGGTTTGTATCTAAAACCTAGCATTTAAAGGCATTTTAATTTCTGCAAGTTAAGATTATTCTTACTAGAACTTTATAGTAATTTTTTAGTCTTACATTTTGAAGAAGAAATACACTGATATTCAAGAAAAATATTAGAGGCTAGTCAAAATATGAAGCAGCAATTTAAAAAAAAAAAAAAAGGAAGTTATTTCCAGTTTACCAGATCCACAATGAATTTGTTTTTTTGCAAGAAAAAGTGAAGTGTTTAAAAAGAAGTGAGTCCTGACCTTTTTGGCAAGCTGCAATAAGACAAATGCCCAGAGTCCTCACCTACATTTTCATTTCTCTCCTTTCTTCACTCTGACTTTTCAGAATGTTGACAACTTTTGAAAAGTTAGAGTGGGAAAACTACAGATTAATTTTTCCTACTGCCAGTAACTTATCAACAGCTTATACTCACTCTCAGAAAAAAAAGCAGAAATCCTAGAAAATTTCTACTGCATTCTGTGGCAAGAGGAAAATAATGTAGAGAACAAAAGCAGAATTCCAAAAGTGTTGTTTTTCAAATGAAAATTTCAGTGTTGAAATTTTCCATTAAATAGACAGATATAACTGACAGCATTTTCCCTTAAAAAAATGATTTCAGCATTTTACAGTATGAAAATATTTTGTCTGGAAAATTTTGACCAGCTTGATAAAAATACAGAATCAAGTGGTACACTTAAACTAACTTTAAAAAAGGTATTAACTACTACAAGTGAGAGAGCTCCTATATCTGTTATATTGTGAAGTACATAACTGAAAGGAATAAACTTTAGATGGAAACTAATTCCATTAATATAAACACACCTACAACATTTCTGCATCAGTTACTACTAGAATAGCTGGAAAGCTCAGGAAAATAATAAAAGCAAGTAGGATGGATACTGGTCCATGTAGAAAGGAGGAAGAGCTGAAATAACTCATAAGACAATCTTACTCAGAGCTGTTTTTGTATGAGAACCATAACTTATAAGTTATATTAACTCCTTTACTAAGCTTTTTTGGTCTACAATATTCTTATTGGTCGTATGTATGTTTCTTTCTCCCAACTATTACAATGCTCAAAAATATCAGTGTGATAAGGATAAATTTCATAGTTATCTCAGAAAAAGTAAGATCTTGGTCAAAGAAACTAGGACTATAGCTCAGAAAAGTTGACTTTGGAGACTTTTTAAAAAATTGGCTTTCCACTAGCCATCTTCCAGTCATCGGGCACCGAAGCTGATTTAAGAGACAGGTTACTATCACAATTAATAGTTCTGCAATTTTGTATCAGAGTTCCTTCAGAACTCTTGGGCGAATACCATCTGGTCCCGGTGACTTACTACTATTTAAAAATTTATCAATTTGTTCCAAAACCTTCTTTACAACACCTCAATCTGGCACAGTTCCTTAGATGTCAGCTAAAAAGAATGACTCAGGTGTAGCAATTTCGCCCACATCCTCTGCAGTGAAGACCAATGCAAAGAATTCATTTAGCTTTTCTGCAATGATCTTGCTTTGCCAAACTGACTGTATGGCAGGTTTCCTGGTTCTGACATACTTACAATTTTTGTTGTTAGTTTATGCATCTTTTGCTAGTTGCTCTTCTAATTCCGTTTTGGCCTGCCTAATTATACTTTTACACTCTACTTGCCAGAGTTTATGCTCCTTTCAATTTTCCTCACTAGAATTTGACTTTCAATTTTTAAAGGATGCCTTCTGGCCTCAAACAGCTTCTTTTACTTGGTTTACCCATCAGGGCATTTTTCTGGTTCTCTAACTTTTTTTTTTTTTTTCTTTTCTTTTTTTGGATTTGGGGTATGCATACAGCAAGTTTCCATGCAGTTGGCAAGCATTTCACTCTTGATTGTTCCTTTTAAATTTCCATTTAACTAGACTCCTCATTTTTGTGTAGTTCCCCTTTTGGAAGTTAAATACAACTGTGGTGGGTTTCTTTGACATTTCACCCCTTACAAAAAAGTTAAATTTAATCACATTATGTTCGCTATTACTGAGCAGTTTGGCTATATTCACTTCTTGGACCAGATCCTGTGCTCCATCTAGGATTAAAATCAAGGATTTCCTTTCTCCTTCTGGGTTCCAGGACTAGCTGTTTCAATAAGCAGTCATTAGAAATTTTATCTAGTGGCTAGAAATTTTATCTCTGCATCCCATCCTGAGGCAATGTACCCAGTCAATATGGGGACAGCTGAAATCCCCCATTACTGCTGAATTCTCTGTTTTGGTAGCTGCTCTAACGTTCCTGAGCATTTCATAATCACCATCTCCATTCTGGTCAAGTGGTCAGCAGTATATTTGTGCTGCTATGTTCTTATTCAAGCACAGAATTTCTATCCATAGAAATTCTACAATACAGTTTAACTAATTTAAGATTTTTACAATACACCTCTACCTCGATATAACACTGTCCTCAGGAGCCGAAAAAAATCTTACTGCGTTATAGGTGAAACCATGTTACATTGAACTTGCTTTGATCCACCCGAGTGCGCAGCCCCTTCCCCCATCCCCCCCTTCGCGGAGCACTGCTTTACCGCGTTATATCCAAATTCATGTTATATCGGGTGGCATTATATTGAGGTAGTGATGTACTTGATGCTATGCTTTCTTTCACATATAGTGCCAGTCTCCGACCAGCACAACCTACTCTGTCATTCATATATACTTTGTACCCCGCTATTACAGTGTCTTATTATCATCATTGTTCCATCAAGTTTCTGTATGCATATTATAATCAATAGCCTAATTTAATATCAGATGGTCATGAATAAACCGTACTGGAACCAGGATTTACCCATTACCAGCTGACACAACGTGTGTGTGTGTATATGCTGACTGCAAAGTCTTATTTAATCTCACATAAGTTAACAGTGCTTTAAGGCTGCATTTTAATACGTTTCTAGTGATGACAAGACCCAAGTCTCAAATCTCCAACAGCTGAATGTCACTGGACTTTTAGGGACAGCCTTCCTAAAAGGACAGGACAGTAAAATGCATAGATTTCTGATATTTAAATTGTAATTATATAGTCAACATCTTTAGTTATATTGGTACGCATTTGTCTAAACAATGCCTAAATACAAAACTCCTCAATCTCCCTGGAGGAAGAACAAAATAGATTTTATAAAGAGATGGAACATAGGAAAGAAATAGTAACATCCCCTTTCCCTCATTCACTGTTTCGATACCAGTGTTTTCTCCCTACAATTCCAAACTTAGGAGTGGACAGAAGTTAAAAAAATATATATATTCTTAATATTTAATTTTAAAATTGAAAATGTGTAATTTAACATCTTTAACAAATGTACTCAATGAACTCACACCCTCCCCAAAATACAAAAGAATTTACAGAAATTTGTAAAGCCATCTATTATACTTAAATGAAGGGAATAAAGACCAGAAATTAGAAAGCAAGAGGTAGAAAAGAATTAAGAACTCTGTAGCACTGCGCTTTTAGAAAAAAAATAAAAATAAAAATCTCCCTACTGTGAAACAAAGCATTTCAGTTTAAAACTTTTATCACTAACCTATTAGGTTTATCAAAGTGTATTGCAGCTTTATTTGATAGAGCACAAGAGGGCAATTTCTCTCTCTCTTTGCTAGGGAGAGAATTTAGTGTATCATCTTTAGGTGTCTTTGAATCTGCTTCGGCTGATATGGAAAGGCTTATTTCCTCAGTTTTTCCATGTTTACTGTCATTGTCTGAACTCTTGATATCTAAGTAACGCCCATTGTCCTCTGGAACTGAGAGAGGCACGTGGACTAAGTCACAAACCACTGGAACAGCAAAGTTTTCATTCTTGAGGAAGTCTATTTCACTAAAAGAAAAAAAAAAGTTACATTGCAGCTTTTCAAACGATCTGAATCAGGCAAATGAAATATGAAAATATTGTGATGTAAATGAACACCCTGCTATGTCAATTCTTTTTTACAACTTCAGTAATGTCTCATCTTATATCATACGAGATGTGTCGGTGAACACTCTGACACGCCTTTCAGAGGGTACATCTACTGCAGAAAAAAAAAAACCTCAACCCAAGTTTCAGAGCCTAGACCAGGGGTTGGCAACCTTTCAGAAGTGGTGTGCCGAGTCTTCATTTATTCACTCTAATTTAAAGTTTTGCGTGCCGGTAACACATTTTAATGTTTTTAGAAGGTCTCTTTCTATAAGTCTATAATATATAACTAAACTATTGTTGTATGTAAAGTAAATAAGGTTTTAAAAATGTTTAAGAAGCTTCATTTAAAATTAAAATAAAATGCAGAGCCCCCCCGGACCGGTGGCCAGGGCCCGGGCAGTGTGAGTGCCACTGAAAATCAGTTCGTGTGACGCCTTCGGCACCCGTGCCATAAGTTGCCTACCCCTGGCCTAGACCAATTGACTTGGGCTTGTGCTACAGGGCTAAAAATACCAGTGCAAATGTTTCCGCTCGGGATGGGAAAATGCGCCCCCCGGTGAGGGGGATGCAGCTCAGAGCCAGGGGTCCAGCCTGAGTGAGAATGTCTACACTGCTATTTTTAGTCACAAGCCTGAGTCAGCTGACATGGCCTCTGAGACTCACTGCCACAGTGAGTTTTTGGTTTTTTTTCCAGCGTAGGTATACCCTTTTTTTGTAAAGGAAAATGAAGTGGTGTAGCCAGAAAGATCTTAAAGATAAAAGGGTAGAAAGACTGATCTTTGTATGTTCTGGGCTGAGCCCAAAGAATTCAACAAACACAAAGTGTCAAGAAGCACATGTCTGTATGGAATATAATATTTAAGATGTTTTGGCTCTGAACTAATTTCAGAGCTCAATATTTAATATACTTTCATCTGCCCTGAAATGGTAACTATACACTTTGACAAAATGACTGAGAGGTTATATCACTTTTTGTATATATAGATACATACTCTGAAGAAATCTTATTGTGTAACATAAGGGATACATAAAAGCTGGTGCAAGACTAATAGTTTGGTTTTTTTATTTCAAAAGGAGAAAGTTGTTAAAATGAACATCCCCTCAGCAGTGTTGATGACCGAAGTGAAACAAGATTTTCATTTTCCACGCAGAGAGAAATGCAAACACAAATAGTTCAACGGTGAAGAGCAAAAAGTATTTAAGTTCATTTTAGTTTCACTGTTTAAACATATTTAAATTAAGGATGTAAAATGTTAACCGGTTAACCAATAAGCATCAGTCTTACCGGTAATGTCTTCAGTTAATGTTTAAATGCCTAATGTGCGGGGCCAGCAGCCAGGACCTCGTGTAAAACATGGGGGTGCTGCAGCACCCGACACGCCTATGTTGTGAACTTGTCAACGGTAAAACATTTAACCAATACAATTGTAATAATATAAACAGTTACTTTTTTAAAATGCCGTTTACATCCCTAATTTAAATAAGATTCCTTATCTATCTATATTTAAGTTAACAGTGTCATCTTAATTTTCTCTGATTGATAAATGCAGGAGATAAATTACTACATAGGTTGAACCTCTCTAGTCTGGCACCCTCGGGACCTGACCGGTGCCGAACCAGAGAATTTGCCGAACCATGGGAGGTTAATATTGTTGTGAGCATGTCTCTTTATTTTTAATCTCACCGAGGCGAATAAATGGAACAATGCTTGCAATGCCACCTATCCAAGGCTTACTGGCTCTCTTCATAACAAAGTGTTAGTGTTGTTACACAATTTTACTGTATTGGTACAAGGCAATAAGTAGATAAAGCATAAAAAACAATAAAATAAAATTGTGCTGGACCACGGATGTTATCCGACCAGAGTGTGCTGGACTAGAGAGGTTCAACCTGTATGTAACAGGAGCTCTTAAAAAGCTCTAAAAATTTGAAATATTCTATTGGTTCTAACAAAATACCATATATTAAAGGTAAGATTCTGTCAGTTCTAGAGACAATCCCTATCAACAACTAGTGAGGATTTTTGTTTTAAATATTTTACATATATTCTTATGTAAAATGCTGCAAAATCAAAGATACATACCTCTCAAGTCTTCGGATTTGTTCCATCAAAGACCATTTCTCACTGTTTAATGCATTAATTTGATCTTCTAATTTTTGCACTATTAAGCATTGCTAAATGCAAGATAAAAATAATGAAAACAATTTAGCAAATTCCACTTATGACGGTACATAACAAACCTGCATAAGTGTCTTAACTATAATCTTACTTCTATTGACTGTGATACTCCAAATACAGGAACGCTCCCTAATGTAGGAGTGGTAACTTCTAACTCATCCTCTTCAACACCAACTGCTACATCCACAACATCTCTTGCAGTTACTTGATGGTTTCCGAAGTCACGATAGAGTTGTAACAAGTCTGGAGGCTTTGGAATGTTCAATCCTACATCATCCCACAGTTCAAAATCCTTGAAAAGATTAAAAGCAGAGTCAGAAGCCTATGGCACACTTTTTATTCTTGAATTTTTGTTCACTTCATTACACGTATATAGCTGCATAAGAAAAAGACATGCCAAAATGTCAAGGTAATTTGGAGAATGCAAGGTGAGCTGCTTATACCCAACTGAAGGGAAAAACAGAAGAAGTCAAAGTTGCTGCTCCAGGGCAGAAAGTAGTATTACCCCAAAGAAACTTCTAAGATCTGCATTAGGAAGCCTTCCAAAATGCACATCTGGCAATATTAGTAGTTGTTTTTTTCATAAGGTGTGTGGATTTTATCAGGTATACCAGTCAGGCAATTTTTTAGCATAAAGCAGGCAGCTGGTGGAAGGGTATTGTACTACTGATGCAAGGGTCTTTTTACCCCTCAAAGTTTAAATAGACAAATTAAATAAATTCCACCTCATACATACACATGGATTTTATTGCATCTATGTATCTATCTATAAATAATACAGGGGCCTAAATTTTCAAAAATGCAAAGTCGCAAAAACTGTGCGCACAAATAATCCATTACTTACATAACTGGTTATTTGAGTGCATATTCACATTCGATATTGGGTATCATGGGTGGCTGGTGAGGCTTTCCCTTGGGGAGGATAGGAAGTTCCCTGCCCCACCTGTTCCAGCTAAGGCCCCACCCCCACTCACTGCTCTCAGCCCCCCGGAAGGCCCTGGTTGGGTTGAGCTCTTGGCCACGGCTGGAGCTCCAAGCCAGTTCCACCTCTACTCCATCTCTTCTCTCCCCCCACACCCAAATCTGCAACTGCCCCTCCCCTCCAGCATGAGGTTTGGGGAAGCTTAGTCTCCATTACACGCCACCCATGTTGGGCACTCGATCATAGTAATTGTGTACATTTCAAAACCTGGGAACCATTTACCTTTTTAGATTATCACCTAAAGTTCTCTATTTTCTTGTTTGACTATTCTACATTATTTCTATCTCCACTATTAAGTATGCTCAAAATAACTAACGTAAGAAAAGGAAAGAACATGCGTAAGACATTAAAATACATTTGATTATTCAAAAGTATTGTGTCACTTTGGGTTTGTCTACTCAGCAGCTGGGATTGTGCTTCCCAGGGTAGGGAGATGGGCAGGCAATAGCTCTTTTTGAGCTGATACACTAAAAACAGCAATGTGGCTGCTGCCATGACAGCTTGGGCTAGCCACCTAAATCTGTCTAAGCCTGAGTATGGACACCTGTAGCTAGCTTAAGCTACCAACTATGCCATAGTGGCCACATTGCTATTTTTGGCATGCTAACTTGAATAGAACTTGTGTACATCTGTCTATACATGCTGTGAAGCATGCTCCTAGCAGCTGTGCAGATACACTCTTAAAGAGCATCTTCAAAGGTATTAAATGCTGACATTTTTGTACAATTCTTTCCCACTGTTCTTCAAGCATACATTTCTTGTTTTATATTAGAGATCTAGGATTTATTTTTTCCTTTGAGGGCAGAATTTGGCCCACATAAGTTGTTATTGCTGATTATGCATGAGAATCAGAAAATCCAACTTGACTCTCAGAGACTGGGTTGAGTTTGCAGGGTTGGCCATTAAAATTTTCTTCCCCTGAACACATCTGGTATATAACATGAGAAACATGTGCAAACCAACAATTTTTATGGAGTCTATCTGAAGAGCAGAAATGCACATTAAAGACACTGCACTTAATAGAGAGCCTCATAGAATTCTTTTAGAGAGAGAAACAGTTCTGTAGCACACTATTTCAACATTACAGAAATTTTCATGTAATATGTGGTAGCATTTAAGTTTTTCCATAAAGATGTGCATTTTGTCCACTGCTATATGGATTTACAAAATATTAACCAATACTATGTAATAGTAATTCCCATCCCTTACTTCATTTTTATCAAACCTTAAAAACAGAAAGTAAATTCTGAGATTTAATATTGTACACAGTTTGACTGAGAAATAGGTATTGTATAAATTAATGAAAACTGATGCACAATATTTTATGCTGGGGAAGGATTGCTTGCTTTACCTTATTTAAACATACTGATAAATTCACTTCAAAGTAGCAAGCAGAATATGATCATTTTCTTAGTATTTGTTTCATGGCATGTAAAATAAAGTTGAATTTTTGAAAACATTGTTTTTTCCCCTACTGGTAAAGCTTCCATTGTGGGTCATAATTCCGTTACTGACATGGTGATTGGCTGGGAAGTATTAAGCAAGTAGAAGACCCGAACTCTTTCCCTGCATGTTGGTTGTAAGTCTTGGGGACTGTCTACATTAACCCAGAAACGAGCAGATAATCAAACTTTTCTAAAGATGCTAAACTGAGGAAATCACTAGACAAGCTTCGAATTGTTACTCTGATGGGCTATTTTTTCTCCATATATAGTTACTTCTGATGACAAATGCATAGCAAATTGTTTAGAAAATTAATTTCTCATTTCACTCTCTATATGCTATAATTAGAATACACATGACATTGATACATAAAATGGTTATTGTAATAAAAATTGATCAACTGAAGGTTTTCAGAAGATAATGTTCAAAATTTTACAATTAAATTCTTCAACACACTTTTTAAGAGTGACATTGTGTGTTTGTGTCAGCATGTTGGAAAATATATGGTAGTTTTGCATTTACAAATTATAACTGGATAATGGATTACCAAATTATAAAATGCTCTGAAATATAGTTCTACCCATTGTTATGTGCTCGCCAGCCCCTTATTTACACGTTTTGAAAACAAAGCCTATTTTGATGCATTACTTAGTGCTCCTGTATTTTCAAGTTATGGCTCTAATCAGAAAAATATTTATGACCATGCTTAATTTTATGCATGCTAGTAGTCCCACTAACTTCACTGGGATTACTCAGGTGCATATCATTTAGTGCATTTGTAAGAGTTTGCAAAACCAGAGCTCATTTCAAGAACTATTCTGACATCAAAAACAAATTTAAGAAACCTAGATTTGAAAACAAGAAATGAAGGCAAACATTGTTATCAGAAAGGTTAACCAAACTTTACCTGATCATCACTTTCATCTGAAAAGGTTATCGAAGTAAGCTTGTAACTATTCTTTAATAAAAATTCATTGACTAGGAAGTTTAGAGCTCTTTTCTCAAGAGGTTTGATTGGCTCCTGGAAAAAAGAAAACAATAAAAACTGTAAATCTTATGCTCACCTTCCTTATGGTTGCTATGCTACAGCTGTATGTGGGTTATTAACTCAATTTCTGTCAACCACCTACCTGAATTTCAGGACTTGATTTATAATTTTTTCGTTCCTGCAAAGGAACTTCATTTTCTGCAAAAAAAAAAAAAAAGTTAACATAAAATTTACTCTCTTTTACCTGGAAAGAGCTCAGCTACTTCTACATTGTCAAAGTAGAAAGACTTAAAAAAAGGTTTATGTACACCACCTGCAGCCTGAGTCAGGTTGGCTCGGAGGGCCTGAATGGTCTCCTTGGCTTTCCGTAGTTCAAACTCCAGGACTGGACAGGGATTTGGATTAAACACACACAGGCATCCAACCAAGGAAAGGGAAACAAAAATAAAATATAAAAAGCAAGGATGGGTGTAAAAAAAATATACAGTTTGTATTAAACAGAAAGCATGCAGTCTTTATGGAACTCATGGATACATGCAGCAGAGTTGGCCTGAAAGCAAACTGGTGAACATTTTCCATAATCATAGCGGTCTACAGTTAACAAAACTGGAAGTTCAAGCTGTCTGACAAGGAATCGCTGTAGGTTTTTAATAAAATTAATATAATGTGTATCTTAACTTTGCATTAAGTTGAGGAAAATGTTGTGATGCTTCCACCTCTTCCCTCTCCAAATCCTACTAACCAATATGCTGTGATCTTTTGGGATAAAACAAAGGGCGACTTTTTTAAAAAGCTAGAGTTAGAGGTAGTGGAAGCAGTTTGTGTGGCAAAGCTGAAATAATTTAGAATGCCATGGTATTATTGTCCTTTTAAACTATTTAAGGTTGTTTTATAATAAAGAAACTACACACTATTTTGCTACTTTGAATGAATGCCATGGAGACATCTCAAAGTTTGAATCTCGCTGTATTTTTTGCTATGAGACAGTTACCAAAATGTCATTTACAAGGTTTTTTGTTAAAATTGCTATGAGTTTTCTGTTATTTTCTAGAAGTAGAATTGGATTTTTCACTTTAACAAGACAAAGTGAAGCTACTGCAACAAGTCAAAAACAAATTTAGATATGCATTGCTAAATGAAAGACCTATATATCTCAGAGTCCTCAGAGGAAGCTTACAATACACTCACTTATTCATAAGTAATGTTTCCTCTGAAAGTCTTTACTTATACTACAGTTCTAAAACTAAGGTCAATTGAACTCAGATTCAAAATTGGAGATTCAAAGACTATAATAAAATTGAGCTGTTCAACGTCTCCATTATGAATTATCCTAACAATGTTCCAATAAAGTTTACTCGAACTAGTATTTTTTAAATGTGAGTACAGTGCCGCTACCTTGAAAGTTATAAAAATCAAGGTCAGATATACAGTGGCTGCCAATTTAAAATATACTTTGAACCTCTGTAAAAGGATTAAACAACTTTCCTTTTCATAGACATTTATATTTAAATCTTTTGAGGGAACCTATTTAGGGAGTTACCAGCGTCCAGACACCTTACTGATTCAACTCAGCCAGGTACAGAGTATGCGCATTAGTCTGAATATCAAATGTAGGCAATTATACTTATGGTAAATACCAAATATTGAATTACCTAGAGAAAAAGAAGTAGTTCAGTATTTAACTATAAGCGATAAAACTATATACTTAAGTATTAGCTTAAACTACTTTGGAGAGCTGAGATGGTCTAAACTAGTTTAATTTTAATACCGATGTTAAAATGCTTTAACTCTGTCAAATAAGTTTAATATATTCTTCACACACTCATTGCCTGGAAACACTTTACTGGAGTATTCTGAAACACTATTTTAGATGACAATGCCATGAACAAACTGTTTCATTTAATTGGCTCTTGTTTGTAAGATGTATTATTCAGTGCTAGATAAAAGTGTACAAATAATTCAGTTTCCCTGTTGGACTGTCATTAATAAGAGCCTCTTGACTATAAATGAGTGCATGGAAAAAAGATTCACTCAGTTTGCATTTATCCATCAAAACTGAAGTAGTAACTACAGTACATCACATTTACTATATGAAAGTAACTTGTTTGATGCACAGAATTTTACTGCAGCAGTACAAAAGCACAACTGAGGATATGATGAGAAAGTATGTAAAAGATCTCTTTAGTCAGCAATGCTGATCTGCAAACATTTCTGTGCAACCAAGTTAGAAAATGTTTTCACTGAAAATTACACATATAACTAATCATTTTTAGTATTTGCTTAAACATCTGAATATCACACAAGTTTATAGTTAGATTCTAAATAGTAATGTGTTGGTTTTTATATTTTTCAATATTGAATAAATCATGTAACTGACTGAATTTAGATAAAATAATCATTTAACAAAAAGTGAGCATGTATTCATATTTTTGGATCTCTTTAAAATATTATAAAATGATAAAAAAATTAACTACAGAACAATTGCAGATCAGAAGTGCCCTGCACCAGAATGATATAAATGTAAAAGAATATTGGTAAAAAACACAAAGTGGAGAAACTCAGGAATCCCACTGAGGAAAACTGAAGCAGAAATAAGAGAGACATATGACTGAAGGCATAGAAAGCCAAAAAACCCATGTCAGACAAACCCATGTCAGACGGCAAGAATTAAAATTTGAGTGAACTGCAATGATGCTGAAGGAATAAAAAACAACCATTATGACTTTACCTGCTTGTTCCTACCAAAATGGGTTACTCTGCTGCATGTTTCTCTTTAAATGGCTTAAGATTTTAAATGAGACAAATATCTGAGGAGCATTAGCTCTACAGTATGTCAAAACAACCACATTATATGGCACAAAATAAAACTGACACTGTTAAGTCTCAGACCTCATTTCTTATTGTGTACAACTCAGCTATTTTAGCTCCCACCAAGCTGACAAAATTTCAGTTTTCAGGAACCTAAATTTGCCTTTTTAAAAAAAATTTAAAGTGCACATTTGTCAGCATTTGCCTTTTCTTACTGTGCATGATTTGTAAAATGTTAGTCCAGAATATTGATTAATCTTTAAAAATATCATTCAGAATTAACTTTGAGAGAGACAATTATGCATATTTCAACATGCAGCTTCATTTCATTATGTCTTGTTACTGTATTCTTTATCATACAACAATGGCCAGCACCAACATCAATATATGCTAATAGTTCTAGCTGGGGAGATCTTTACTTTATTTAAGAGAAAAATTGCACTGCCTGATAACTTAGCAAATATTGACCATTGTATGGTATCAGTACCTTGTTGTCAGGGAGTTTAATTCTCTTGTGATCTAAGGGCAGCATGTATAAATACATCCAATGGACTCAGTCCATTGGACTGCTTTAAGTGTCAGGCTTGATGGACCAGCTATTAGGCAACCTGGAGGGAGGGCTTATCAAGAGCAATCCGGATTAGTCTAAGTGTTTGGCGTGAGACAGCTCTCTTAAGGAAGAAATTGAGTTTCCTCCCACCTCTGTGAGATTCAGAAGCTGGAGCTCAGAATGTGGCTAATCTCCCTACAAGAGGACATCATTGAACTTAGCACTGTGCCTTAACATTCAATGGTTTCTGTAGTCTATTCGCCTTCCAAGTCAGGAAGGCAAAACTGTCCAGGTAGAATTTGCTTCAAGAGACTGGGGTTGCTTGCTCCTCCTGCAAGGAAGAAGAGCTCAGATTGCCTTCAGCTGCCTTAGGAAAGCACTGAGTCTGCATTAGTGAAGTTGAACCTTCCAAGTAAGTAACTAAGGTCAAGATTTAAAAAAACCCACCATTATTTTCAGTGCCTCAATTTGTGGGTGACTAATCTGAGACACCTTAAAGAGGCTTGATTTTCAGGGTGGGTTGACTCAACATTTTCTTAAAAACCAGGCTTCTTTAAGAATCTCAAAATCATTAGACACTTGAGACTCTTAACCCTAAGGCTGAGAACTCCAGTTTAAAAACACTCTGCAAGTAAGGGCCAGAGAGTACTTCTGAGAAGGCAGGGGGACAGGCAGAAGGAGTGCAGGGCTATGCTATGTTACTAATCTTCTCTCTGCACCAAGAAAATAAAGTAGTTGCAATAAATATCTGAACTATAACCAGCTTGGTTCCTGGTTCTTGGAGAGCCACTGGATCAAATACATGCTTCTAGTACAATTCACGTTACTTCAGTGACATTTGTAATATTTTCTCTCTGAATCAGAGTTTGTCAGCCTTTTTCCATAGTATTTCACATATGACAGTGTAAAGGCAGTTACTATATAGGCAAGTGTCTCTATTTCTTTCATACTGTATCTTCTGAAGTCACTGTGTTTGCAGTGTTACTGTAGCTACATTGGTCCCAGGATATTAGAGAGAAAGAAGGTGGGCGAGGTTATATCTTTTATCAGACCGACTTCTATTGCTGAAAGAGACAAGCTCTCGAGCTATACGGCGCTCTTCTTCAGGAGCAGGGAAAGATACTCAGCATGTCACAGCTAAATACAAGGTGGAACGGACTATTTAGCATAAATAGTTACATACTGTAAGAGACCATTTCATCTGTGGTAATGAGATTACTAGAACATCCTGTAGATGCGGGGAGGAAGGGAGAACTAGACAGAAAAAAAAGAGTGATAGGGAAGGGAAGAATGGAACTGACAGATTTGACAGTTGGGATTGATTTTTTGAGTTAGTTCACATTCATTAATTACACAAATCAGGGCATCACATGCCTAAAATTTCCAAACCTACAGCTCTAGCAGGTATAGTTTAGTAGTTATTGGATACATTTTTCAAACTCCAATTAACATAATTTCAAATCACTACAATATTTCTATACCACAGAGAAAATTTAAGATGGAGCAGAAGCCTCATTTCATATATTCCATTCTCTTAATACAGGATGCTATAGTTTTTTATTGCAAATTTGCATTCTTTATTAGTCTGTAGAAATGAAACCTATTTTCATTAGCTTGTTATTTTACCCTAATGAATGTTAAGAGAAGGAATATTAAACCCTATCATCTCTTCAACATTACCTTTTATTAATTTTTTTCAATTAACTAAGCACTTAAAATAAACCATGATTTTAGGTGAAAGAAAAATCAAGTATATAATTGAATCAATTTTCCAGAAAAATGAGTCACCTTTTGGCAATTTTCACCTAATACCACAAGCTTTAATGACAAATGAATTTTGGATCACTCTTTTTGGATTGTTTAAATATGTATATAGGTAATTTCTGATACCCAGGTCTTGATGTATTATATCAGGGGTCTAAGCAGCAAAATGGATTTCTTTTAAGTTGCAATTTGGTTTGTCATCAAAATCCACATAACCGGCCTGATGAATTTTCACGTCTTACTTCTTTCCCACCCCGCAAAGAAATGAAGATGAAAAAAATTCAGTCACAGTACAGGTCCTCTTCATCAGATTCCCCAGATAAGCTCATATGAGACCCTGCCCTCCGCTCCGCCCCCAGCCACTTTAACTACAGATAGGATCAAATGGATGGGCAAAACTGAAGTGCACAAGACCATTTTCTTTTCTGCTTACAGAATTCACCAATGAAGACTGAACATCAATACTGAGAACTGGAATAGACAAATAAACAGATGCCTTGAACTATTACAATAAGAAGTCTGAAAATAAGGAGAGTGCTGTATATTATGGCAAGAAGAGCAATACAAGGACTTCCATTTGGCAGGTATCAAATTTTTGCCACTATATTCTTTGAATGTAGCAAAGTGGGTTCTAATAGTAACTAGCCATGGCACAATTCTGATTTTACAAACAAATCGGGACCAGTTTATTTTAGCTACTGATGAATACAATGGCTTTCTTTCTTACTGCTTTCAAAGGGGCACAACAATAAAATCAGAAATTATAGGTTCTGTCTAGAGAAATCTTTAAAAGGGAGGATAGCAGTATGAAAAGGTAGTTAATTCCAAGAGCTGGGATGAACTATTATCAAAAGGAGCCTTGTATATTAGATTATGCCCTCACTTCTTCCCAAGACTGAAATTCAAACTCTTAAGAGCACTATGGGCCGGAGTTCGCTCCCCGCAGCCCTGGGATTGGTCATTCGAACAGAGCTAGCTCAGCACGTTATTCACGTAGCTGAATTGGCTTCGCAGTTCCCCCAGTTCGTGTAGACCAGGGCTATGATATCAAAGTGTCTCCTTAGACAAGAGGAGAAAAAGTGAGCGAAAGGAAGAAGAAGAAGAAGAAGAAGAAGAGGGATTAAGTTAGTCAAGTTTATTTTGCTAATTTAAAAACAGGTTGTCTTTGCAACTAAGAGGTACTTTAAGAACAACAATTGTAGCTCAGATTTTATTTAAAGGGACACTGAAAATTTAAAAAAAAGAAAGAAAAGTCCAGTGCTGGAAACAGTTCTCCCTATGCTAAAACAACACTTAAAGATTAAATAAAATTATTTTCAATCTTTTATAGTAGTTTATTTTGTGTGTTTCTGACAGAACTGTGCATCACCGTGTAGCTCGAAAGCTTGTCTCTCTCAAAAGAAGTTGGTCCAATAAAATATATTAGCTCACCCACTTTGTGTCTCTAATATTCTGGGATCTACACAGCTACAACAACACTGCATATTGTACAGTTGGATCATCATTTGGGTGGATCATTCACACAGCAGCAGGGGAAAGAGATTTGTGCTGCCTTTAGCTAAACTAGGATTCAAACTCACTGGATCTTTTTGAAAACTTTAAATGGTCCTAGCCACAAAGGATCAGTATTCAAACTTGCACCTGTTCCAAAATTCTTAAGTCACTTTTTTAAGACAAAAATATTTTGTATACATTACCACTGACATAGTAATGTCATGCAAAATTGTGCTACTAGTTTATTACTTAAGTTTATAGTCCATTTCTGTAACATCACATTTAGAAGGACCAATGAGATCTGTTACACTAATACCAAGTTACAAGGAAGGCCCAAAAATATCTGAGTTTCTTTCAGTTATTTAAAAAAATGCCCCTTGCTATAGTTAAAAACTCTTAATTTTTACTTTGATTTGGAGTAGGCTTTCTAGATTTTACATTGGAGTGCTATCAAATTTTCTGTAATTAAGGTTCCTTCCATCATTTCTGATCAAAAGCGACTGATGCAGTATTATAATGGTGTGTTAGCACCACTATAGTTAAGGTTGCATCAAGACTTCTGTGTAAAATTTGACCACATTGAAACCTCTAAAATCTACATACTTACTCAGATTTCTTTGGAATTTCATGAGCTCAGGAGGGTGAAAGGTATGGTTAGCGATCCAAATTTGGGTTCATTTGAACTAAGGACAGCAGTGATATAAGCCCAGAAAAAAGTAGCCATTTTTTCAAAAAGTTTCTAGGGGGTTTTTTTTGCGCCACACCAGAGATCAAACTATGGATTTGATGTGCATCAAAATGGTCTCAACCTGTGGAGTTTTACTGAAGGTAATGCCAGTATGATGCTGTATGATTGAGTATGACCATTTATATAATTGATATTACAATATGCAATTGCAATAAATCTTGAACAAAGTATGTCATGTAAGGTGTCAATAGAAAAGTTATGATTTACTAAGTATGATTACCTTGTTTATATGCATGTATCATCTTTGTATCTGAAGTTATATATAGGCTATGTACTGGTATTTTAAAGGTGTTGTATTCCTGGGTAACACCCACCCGATAGAATTTACGTTAGGGCCAGACAGCTATGTATTGATGGCCTATCAAAGGCCTCACAGTGGACCAGAGAAGAAACTCATCCAGCCCAGATGGCTCTTCCTGAGGACACCTCAGACTTCAAGGGGCCAATGGCCACCCGCTATAAACTATGTAAGGGCATGTGATATATTCCTGTAATTCCAGATGCCATCTTTGGCCAGTAACAGCTCATGCCACCTTCCCTCTAATCCCCTGGATCTGGCAGTAGCCAATGGGAATTATTTGGATACACTCCATGTGCAGTCAGTGTGTTAGGCACTAGATGTACCTACATTATGTAGTGGAGGCGGTAGTTGGGCTTACTTTGTAAAGATGTGTTTGATATGAGGACTTGAGTGAATTACTTTGACATGTGTAAGAGCTCTGATTAGACTATGAGATCTATATTTCGCAAACTCCAATGTGTTTGAGCAAAGGCAAAAGCTACATGTGTACCTTCAGGATGCAGAATGCATCATTTCAGTGCAGACTTGTGTACATAATATAATTAGCAGAGTACAGGGGTATTAGCATGAAGGATACTGAGTAGCGAGTTGGGATATGACAGCAGTCTAAGCATTTATTATCTGCATGCACTCCAGGTAAAGTGAGTGTGGGCAAACTTTTTGGCCTGAGGGAGACATCTGGGTATGGAAATTATATGACAGGCCACGAATGCTCATGGTTCCCGGCCCATGAGAGCTGCAGGAGCGCTGCTTGGGGCACGGGCAGCGTGCGGTGCCCCCTGCTACCCCTATGCATAGGAGCTGGAGCGGGGACATGCCGCTGCTTCCGGGAGCCGCGCAGAGCAGGGCAAGTCCCAGATCCCACTCCCCGTCGGGAGTTAGAGGGCCAGATTTAAATGTCCGAAGGGCTGGATGCAGTCCCCGGGCCGTAGTTTACCCACCCCTGGTGTAGCTATGCTGAATGATGGAGGCAGTAGTTAGCTCTGCTTGGTAGAGGTGTATTTGCAAGATCTGTGAATTACTTGGAGTGCATGACACAGTTGTAATTATGGCCTTAGATCTAGGTTTTCCATTATCATGTTTGTGAGGAAAGGGAAGAGGTGCATGTTTACCTTCAGCATGCAGCAGGTATCATTTCTCTGCAGAACTGCATAGGTTTTCTCAGGAGCAGGGCACAGAGCTTTTGTTACAAAGGACATTGTCCGCAGTGAGATGGAATATGAGATGACCTAATGCTTGTTAAGTGAAACGGAAGGTTGAGATAGTATCCTGTGAAGCAGTGTAAGGGAGATGCAAAAGGCTGTGAAGTGATTCTTAAATTGTATAGGCATGATAATCTTTCTGGGGGGTTGGCTAAATGTGCGAGTATGTCAGGATCCGTAACCTCCTGATGCCTACAGTGACAAGAGCCAGTGTGAATATAGGCATATTGAGAAGTTGCTCGAAGAGGGTGGCATGATCAACCTTCCCCCTTCTCCCTGCCCCTCACATTTGTCCTTGAAAAGTATTAGCTAGAATCCTGGGGATGAGAGTGAATGGGTTGTAGAAGAAGGTGAAGAGCTTATACATTTCAGCAACTGGAGGGGGAGGTACCAGAATAAAGGTATTTGTATTAATGGGGCATTGCTGAAAGAAGGCAGAGTTAAGGCTGTATGAGCAACCTTAACAGTGCATTTCCTGGTTTTCAGAAGTTTTACTCAACTTAATATTTTGCAAAGGGACAATATACCATCAAGCAAACTTATCTCCGTATTAAAGTAGTTTTTTGTGAATGAACAGAGCTAATGCTCTGATTGGGGTAAATTTCCCCATCTCTCCTCAAGTAGCTCTTACGCAATTTATGCGTTCTGGAGTGTATGATAAAACTGGGCAAAGTCCACAGTAGTTCTCTCAACAGCAGGGTTGGGGGGAAAATAACTTTATCCATTCAATTTCTTCATTCAAAAAAACCCCACCAGCTACAAATGTCAGGGCTTTCTGGAGTACTTTATTTGTAACACATTCTGAGAAGGATAACAATTCTAAATGCATAATAGAAACTGAAACTTGTAGTGTGTATGTAGCAAAGTATGGCCATCAGACAGACAACCACCATCTTTAATTGGTTGACCAGTGCAATATGCTCATGGCAAGAAATACCATTCAACAAGTTGGTTGCCAAATTCTGCACCAGTTTCAACAATCTTCTGAACAGCATATTGTGACACTGGTAGACCAGTGCCAGCTCATGCCAAAGTCCCTAGGTCTCAAGTTTATACTATCAAATGCATAGCTGGAAACCAGTTTGACTCACCTTTGTATTGTTATTGCTAAAATAGGTATTAGACTTGTAACAATGTGTTTAGACTTTATGAAATGCTTGTAAATTGCTACATGTATTAATCTTGCTTATTGTACTTGTAACCCTTCCTATAAGGTAACATTTAGTGTTTGTTCTGTAATTGCAAAAATGTTTGCTTTGAAACTGTAAATCCAGTCAGGGGAGAAGCATTACCAAGTGTGAAATACTAGTTCACCACAAGAGATGTTATCTCTTCCCCAACAAAAGCAGGTCTACAGACATCGGACAAAAGATTTTGTTGATTGCTTCCCACACAGCCCTGAAGAGGGTATGTGCCCAAGCCTTTATCCTGTCACAGCTTGAACACTGTGGGAAGGAAGTAAAATGCCTGTTAAGGAGAAATTATTCCTATGCTGCTTGAACTCGGAGGGGCAAGAATTTCTAAGGATAACCAGGAGTCCCCACCTGTTTTGGCTGGGTTAGCCCTATAGGTATACAGAGTCTGCTTACAATAGAAGTTACAGTCACCTTTCGAAAGGTGACTCACTCATGTGTGTGTGTGTATGTGCACCTGCTTTAACTTTGTAAATAACTCATTTCTTTTTCCTAGTTAAATATATCTTTAGTTGGTTTGTTACAGGATTGGTGATAAGTGTTGTCCTTGGTTTGAGATCTGAGTACAACTGACCCAGGGTAAGTGACTCATCCTTTGGGACTGGGGGTAATCTGAGTATTATTGTGGGTTTTTTTCTATAAAGCAACCATCTATCACAAAGTCAAGCTTGCCTGGGTGGCAAAATAGTCGCCTTGGGCATTCCAGTCTGTCTGTGACCCCATGGTAAGACTGTTACGTTTATACTCCTAAAGCACTATAAACTTGTTACAGGCTTGGCAAAATCTCATTACAGAACATAAAACCAGTTTGGAGTTTTTGCCCTGTTTCCTGGCAGTCTACTCTGAGGTTGGCACTCACAGTGGTGAGTCACTCCAGACAGCGTGACACACACCTCAGCGGTTTAATTTCAAAGTAAAAAGACAGTAACATGCGTCACATCTGAGAGAAGCTGTTGAAACCGTACGTAAAAAAACAAAAAGTAATCTTGGCCATTGCTGCTCTATGATCACGTAACTGTAGCTGGACCTACTTCTAGACCCCTCTCGATTGCAAACAAAAGAATCATAGAAGCAGCAAAGAATCCTGTGGCGCCTTATAGACTAATGCTTGCATCCGAAGAAGTAGGTATTCACCCACGAAAGCTCATGCTGCAAAACATCTGTTAGTCTATAAGGTGCCACAGGATTCTTTGCTGCTTCTACAGAACCAGACTAACACGGCTACCCCTCTGATAAAAGAATCATAGAATATCAGGGTTGGAAGGGACCTCAGGAGGTCATCTAGTCCAACCCCCTGCTCAAAGCAGGACCAATCCCCAGACAGATTTTTACCCTAGTTCCCTAAATGGCCCCCTCAAGGATTGAACTCACAACCCTGGGTTGAGCAGGCCAATGCTCAAACAACTGAGCTATCCCTCCCCCAAAGGTAGAGAAACATCCTTAAAAAGGGGCAGCTATCCTTGCCATTTCCTGTTGCTTCCCTCATCCAACATCTTGTGATTCACAGAAAAGAGCAGATATCAAAGATATCAATTACACTTGAGGTTGGGATCAAAGAGAAACCTCTCATATATATGTTTTTTATTTAGATAATGCTTATCTGGCCTGGGTGTAGGCTAAGCTGATAGAAAGTACCTGGTAGATAAACACAGATCCTTAATTTCATAAGGTTGCTATGGCCAGCTAGTCTTCATTAAATAGCTCATCTGCTGAAATCCAGCTTTGAGAAGGTAGGTCAGATTAATTCCATACTATTGCATAGCTTATATAACAGTAACAAGAAAATGATCTAGTGATAAGACTACAGGAGACAGCTGCATTTTAAGAATGTATTTTAGGCTTCACCATTATCTTAAAATGAGGCTTATACTCTGTGATGCACATATCATAGTTGGGTACAATATGCCTCAGTGATTTGTTATATCAAGTCTCTTATGTTACAAGTACCCAATTTTCTACCTGCTGACACTGAAAACAGTGACAACTGAAAATCTAGGTTGTTTCCCCCTCATGGCTCTGCATCACTAATGCATTTCACAACTAGAACCTAATTAAAAGGGTGGTTTTGGGTAAGACCAAAAATAATCCAGTACACACTCCCAATGTTATATTGGCTCTGCATCGTTGACAAGAAAAGGTATGTGTCACTTAATACAAGCAGGTACCAAATACTTGGGCAGAGCAGATCTGTTTAAAGAAAAGAGTTGCCATTTTTAACATGGTCCCTTTTCTTACCACCACACTAAGTGTCTACAGCAATGGGTAGTAGAAAAATGAAGTCTCCCCTTATGACAGTTGTCTGGGAACTAAAAAAAAAGAGGGGGAATTTATGACCAGCATACTTACTGGGGTTACATTGGCATTAACTGTCTAGTCACTTACTGGTAACCTGTCAGTGACAAATTAACACAGGAATAATCATCAGTAAGCAATGGTTGCTCTCATAGTGCAGGTTTTGACAATTTTCAAGTACCCCTGTGGTTGTGGCAAACAATACATTGAGGAGATGGCAGTACAGCATAGAATCTCATGTATTCTGGGTACAGGGCATTAAGGGGGATATATTTTGCTCCTCTTCATTCCTAAAATTACTTAACAGCAGCACTTCAGCTGAGCTAACTGAAAGATGATTTGGAATAAACCTGAGATAGTAAAATACAATCCAGTACAATATTTAACATGTTGCTGGAAAGGAAATGCTGCTGCCCAAAAAACCCCCATGAAGCCATACGGTAACCCTAGTATTCTAGGGCTCCCATCCCACACAAAAGCCTACTCACCTGCTACGCGTTCGTCTGTCTCCCTGTTTCCATCATCAGAGTATCTTGCAAAGTCTAAGGAATCAAGGGTACTAATGCTTCCAGCTCGATCTACAAGAGGTGAAACAGGATTTTAATCATTTGTAAGAAGTCCTAAAAATTGCAACAGTTCAATGAACAAAAAATAAATGTTGGGGGGGTTTTAGAAATTTTGAAATAGATCGTTACTCAAGTATTGTGTATGGTTAAAATTTTTGTTTTTTAAACCTTCAAACGTTTACAAAAAGTAGTATAATAGCGAAACAAGATATTTAAGAGCTCGATTTTTTTTATTTATTTATTTTTTTAAAAAGAGCACTACAGCAAGATTATCCTGACTATAGGGAAACATGCAACAGGGAGGGGAAAAAATGTAACATTCTTGCTTCCAATAAAGTATGTCAGGAAAAAACTAATTCTCTGTTGGCTATACAGCAATCCTTTTTCCGTCAGGTGCCACAGAGTTTTTTTTGTTTATATCCTTTTGCTGTTATACATATGGTCTAATTACTTTGTAATGGATTTCAAGAATACCAGCTCGGTTTGCATTAGAAATTTTAATTGCTAGTGAGATGCAGGTTTGTGGCTGCTAGAATCCTTTACTTTATTCCCTATTCTAATGTTTTGAGGCAGTTCAACAGATATATTGCAATCAGAAGAAATGCTTCTCTATAGTGCTCATTGCTGTTCTGTGTGGACAAGCCTTAATAGGCAACACCAAAACCACCGTAAGAGAATGGGAGCAAAAAGTTAAGAAAATTTCTACAGCAGGAAACTTTT
This sequence comes from Mauremys reevesii, assembly GCF_016161935.1. NCBI lineage: Eukaryota > Metazoa > Chordata > Testudines > Geoemydidae > Mauremys > Mauremys reevesii. The sequence continues at coordinate 167,194,077 of NC_052624.1, read as the reverse complement.
TATAAAGATTAATGTGTGCATTTTGCAAAAAAAGTTTAGAAAACCCATCTTTTTCTGTATGCTTACTGTATATTTGCAACCTAAAGTCACACATTTATAGTTACATACCAAAACTGTTAAAAGAACATGAAGGTTGCAAAGTCAAGCATTGAAAAGTTAGAAAGTGACACACTGAAGGTTGCCTATGCATTCTTAATTCAGCCCCCTTGTGTGTCTGCATTATGATACCGTCTTTAATTTAACACATTCTATTTTCTTCTCACCCACAGGACCCCAGCTTCATTTGTTGCAGAAGTTGGAACGTGTAGTGAATGAGCCTGGGACTGGAAGAAGAGAAAAGCTCGTAGCATGTTAAAGCAGTTGAATGCTGCTCTGGAGAATTAGAGCAGCGGTTCTCAAACTTTTGTACTGTTGACTCCTTTCAAATAGCAAGCCTCTGAGTGCGACCCACCTTATACATTAAAAACACTTTTTAATATATTTAAGACCATTATAAATGCTAGATGCAAAGCGGAATTTGGGATGGAAGCTGACAGCTCATGACCCCGCCCATGTAATAAGCTCACAACCCCCTGAGGGGTCCCAACCCTCAGTTTGAGAATCCTTGAATTAGAAGCAAGGATAGAATCTGCCACAGATACAAAACTGAAAAAAAAGCTTCAATGGGGTTTCACTCAAACTATTTAATGGGAGTGGAAGAGGCGCATATCACAGATAACTCACACAAAGTACATATGTAATTTTCACAAATAAATAACATTATAGACAAAGTAATCTAGTTCAGCCTGAATTTGTCTGGCCACATTAAATAGCAAGTAGAATAGATATCTGCATTACACAACGTAAATTAAACACTAGACTTAAGTGAAGAAAACTATTTAAAAAACAAGTCCCTCTTCTCAAAAGGAAGATTTGAAACAGGCTTTAAATGTAGATAGAAATTTCAAAAAGTCAATTGTGAAAACAAAATTACCGAGAAACCTTAGGTAGCTGTACTTAGAAGTGTGCAATATTTTTCAATTTGTGTCATTTAACATCTTCATTAACTGAAGATGGTGAATTCTATGGATGTTTCAGCAATATAGATAAACACGGTATAAATGCTAACTTGTTACTGAGCTTCCAATGAACCTCCCTTATTTTGTAAATGCAGAATTCAGTTTTGTCCTGTCTAGGACATTCTGTTATATAAGGTCAGGGTGCAAGACTTGCAAGACTAGAAGATACTATACTACAATAACTCCTCAGTTAACATCCTCTCGCTTAACATTGTTTTGATCTTATGTCGCTGCTCCATTACAGAACATGTTCGTTTAAAGTCATGCAATGCTCCACTATAACGTCGTTTGGCTACCTGCTTTGTCCACAGCTGGCAACCCCCCCCCGCCCCCCCATCAGCTCCACTACATCCCGTCCCCCCCCCCCCCGCACCTCCCACCTGCCGGCAGACCCCACGATCAGTGCCTTCCCCCTCCTTCCACCCGCGGCAATCAGCTGGTTTGTGGTGTTCAGGAGGGAGGGGGGAGGAGCGAGGACTTGGCGCGCAGGCTCCCTGCCCCTCCCGTCTCCTGGGGGAGAAGAGGAAGGTTAAGGGTGGGGGCTTGGGGGAAGGGGTGGAATGGGTGAGCCGAGGGTTGAGCCCCCCACCCCTGGTGCTTGCAGAGTAGGGGAAGCTGCAGCTGCTGCACAATGTGCTTCTCCTAGTCTACAGCACCTTCAGCCTCCTCGCCTGACTCATCGACTGCAGTGCAAGTGGGCTGTGCCTGTGTGGGGTAAGGCGGGGGCACCTCCCATTGCTTCATGCTCAGCAATGATGATTGTTTCTTTAAAATGGCTTGCAACTTATACCTGTATTAAATTGCTTGTTTAAAATTGTTTAAAATGTATATAATGCCTTTTATCTGGCTAAAAAAAATTTCCCTGGAACCTAGCCCCCACCCCCAATTTACATTATTCTTATAGGGAAATTGGATTCGCTTAACATCATTTCACTTAAAGTCGCATTTTTCAGGAATATAACTACAACGTTAAGTGAGGAGTTACTGTATTCATTTTAGATGGTCACTGAGCCAAAACTTTTAAAACAGAAGCAAATGAAGAGAAACCCTCAGAAATCTTCAGAAGAAATTAACTTTTTGAGCAATTAGAGCAGCGATGAAAGTTAGCAAGCCACCTACTAACAGGCTGGAATTCTATAAAGGGTTTTCAAGGGCCATGGGTTTCTTTCAAGCTAGTCAAATGATAGTAGTCCATGATAGCCACTCCAGATTAGATTAAATGCATTGATCAAGAGCATATTATTTTTCTTACTATTTTTGGCACGTTTTAATGATTGTTTATGGACAAGAGTAACAGAATTAATGGTTACACAAGATACCAATTATAAAAAGAGACAAATGGTTATATTTTAAAGAGGGCATGTTCCATCCCTAGGGATGGAACATAAAATGGAGTCTGCCAAGTACTAAAACCTTTAAAGCAAATGACAGTACTCCACAAACAAGCAATGTCATCACACGTTTTAGAAGTTTTAGATCATACGAAGTAGTAGTTTCCTAAAGACAGTTTGGTTTAAATCCTGATGCATATGGGGCAAAGTCAGAACCAAAATAACCCATAGCAATAATGAAAAATAACTTTGTATGATAGCAGGTAGTAGCTCACACTAGCATCCTGCTCTGGAGAGGCAATAGCGACACTGATTTACCGCTGCCTGCTAAATAACTAGTCAGAGTCTACTCTAAGTAGACAACATGAAGAGCACAGAGTAGAGAGACTGTCCAAGAAGCTTTACCATTTGACCAGTACAACTCTAACCACAAAGTATTTGGTTTCTGAAGCTGATTACATTCCATCACCATTTTTTTAAAATGATCTACTTCACTTACAAATTCACACTGACAAAAAGTATGTTAGGAGGAGCGATTTATAAAAGAAAAGTGTTCCAGCCTTAAGTTGTTACACAGTCTAACAGCTGAAGTCTAGGGTGAGTAGGCTTCAATTCAACCAACTTTAAAGTACAGCAGCAGACATTTGCTGGGTGTTTCTTACAGACAAATATGAAAAAAGTCCCTGCTCTAAACAATCTTCATATTAAAGAAAGTTCAACCTGGTGTGTACTCAGTAATAACTTCTTACGTTAAAGATGAGACAAGGTGGGTGAGGTAATATATCTTATTGGACCAACTTCTGTTGGTGAGAGACACAAGCTTTTGAGCTAAGTGCAAAAGCTGATCTCTCTCACCAATAGCAGTTAGATCAAAAAGATATTACTGCACCGACCTTGTTTCTCTAGCATCCTGGGACCAACACAACTCCAATACTGCATCCTTTAAAGATGCAAAGTTTGTACGTACATTTCTAGTACTTCGTATTTTGTATCACTGCAGAGACAAAACAGCTTTAAGAATGCAAACTGAATTCCATTCTGGCACAAACAGATTTCTTATCTAAATTCCAATTACTGAGCCAAACTTTGAGCAATCCCAGTGAAACACAGGGGAGAATTTTTATAACTATTGATGCATATGCCGGAGACAGCACAGCTTGATGCAGAACGCACACTGTGTTTGTAGGTCTGGCAGTCAGAAAGAACATCTTTTCTCTTGTAAGCACAACAGATGTCTTAGGGTCACTAAACTCGGAACTCTCCTGCACCGAGTTGTTTGTCAGACTATAATCGCAACTTAACAATTTTACAAAACATTTCAGTTCTTTTAACAAATATGATATCCAAAAAGATTTTAGCTCCCCTCCCCTTAAAATATAAAAAAAATCATACTAACGATGTAACTGAATATTGGAGACTGAGTTGTCCAACATACATTATTTTGGCCAACTGATTAAAAAGTTTAACATTTAGAAATATATAAATTAATAATTTTTTCATCCCTGGCTATAAAACTCATCTGTTGCTTCTATTACACCACCCAAGAGCAGTGCAAGTATGGTGTCACTACACAAAGCTTTGTTTTGGAAAGAGAAAAATAATGGCAAAAATAGTTCCTCATTCTGGAAAATGACTAGGCAGTATGTCATTAGTTTCTAATTTTCTCAAAGTTTTACTTCATATGAAATTTCACGTAAGTGTTCTAAAGGGGAGCAATATTTCCCCGATGAAATAATGACAGTGCTTTTATCCCAGTAGTTCCTAAGCTTTCACTGTAGCAACCCATGTGAGATGGTTTGGTGAGCAGGCACGCTTCTGCCAAGTCTCTTCATGTTATGCCCAACACAGCTGCCTCCATCTCTACTCTTTTCTGTCTCCCCCACTGTAGTTATAAAAATTATTAGCTGCTCAGGCACAGAGATGACCAAGGATGACATGAACCACCCTGGCCTTGCCTGGATGTAACTGAGGTGTACTGTGCAGAAGCCTCAATTGGATGCTGCAATGTAGTTTTTTAACCAGGCAGCACCGAAGTACTAGGCATACAGAGTCAGCATTTCTTCCACAGATGGAAATTCTGGGATATGTGGGGCAACAGTAAAAAATGTTACAGTTGCTCCCAAGAGTAAGAGGTAGGGAGGGATGCACATCAGACAGTAAATGTTGCAAAATATAAGTCTGTAGGTTGCTTTTAGGGGTTATTTGTCAAGTCTCTTTTTTTAGATTTTGCCATTAAACAAGCAGCAGCACAAGTGAATGTCTTCCTGTAACTTTGTCACACTGGCAAAAGCAATGCATTTGACTCATTTCACTGCAACAGATCACATTTTGAAGCTGCTATGTTTCAGAATTCTATTGCTGTCAACAGAGATTTCATTTTTCACAGCATAAGAATCAATGCTTGAAGTGAGGTGTTATTTTGGATCTGTGGATAAATGTACTTGTTAGGAGTGTGGAGTTCCCAATGTTGGGAGAAAAACGAGTAAGTTATGTAAATAGTATTTGGATACTCGGAAGCATTTTTTTTTTTGGTGTGTTGCATAAGACCAGGCATCTGTCAACCATTCTTTACTCTTTCACCATGCCACTCCCCACTCATCACACACAATTCATCATACACTATGCTATATATTCCTTAAAGTGAAAGGTGATGTTTGTTCTACGTAGAATAACTTTTAGAATTGCATTATTTCTTCTATTAATTCTTATGTCTTGATGTTTAGTTTACCACTTTATGTTTTTTACTTTAACAAGTTCAAATACTGCAAAATAAACCTTCTTGATATTAAAATCTTTCATTTATTAAACAAACAAACAAAGGTTCCTGAGGATCTGTGGATAAAATGCTGTGATCAATACAAATAATAATACATGGATAGCATCCACAACAAGTTTGGCAGAACTGAAGGGGGAGGACATCTTCCTGTTCAAGCAGCACTGCTTCTTCATGGTCACTGACTCCCACCCAATTCTAGCTGCCTATTTTCTAAAAATCTTCCAACCCCCAATCATATTTTAAAAGAAGGCTGACAAGATCCTATGTCACCTCCCCCAACCACACCTGCTCCCTTGCAACCTGGAGATTACTTGCAGTTCTCTTAACCCCTAAGCCTGCTCAGTATGCTCATTCGCTCCCACTGGCTGACTTCTCTTGGTAACTCCTTCGAATTTCTTCTTAAAAATTCCCTCAGATTCCTTCCCCTCAAAATATAATCATGTTGTTGTCATGCCATCATAGAAAACCACCCTTGAACCCACCTGCTCCTTCAGCTACTTTCTCCTTTCATCTCTAAACTCACTGGAATGTGTCTTATACAACTGTTGCCTCAAATTCCTCTCCTACAACTATTGTGGACAGGTGCCCAGTTTTTGACCAGAAAGTCTGGTCGAAAAGGGGACCTGACAGCATCTGGTCAGATATACTGACTGGACACCCAAAGTCTGGTTACGGCAAGCAGGAGAGGTGCTGGGTCATCACCTGTTCCAGCCCCTACTCAGCCAGCGCCACCTCCTACCTTCGTCTGGTGGCTGCAGCTCCCAGCCCTGGCTCTGCAGGCAAGTACCTCCTAACCTGGGTGGTGGTGGGGTGAAGGTGGGAGGCGAACAGCAATTGGGGCGGGGGGAGAGGAGTGGATGGGGGCAGGGCCTCAGGGGAAGAGGCAGTGTCTGATTTTTAAATATTACCGAGTTGGAAACCCTACCTCCAACCTCATACCCAAAACCCTGGTCTTTCAGTCATCTCCTTGTAAATGTACGTCAATTGAAACTTGACAGGGGAAAACACTGTCAAAACACCACTAGTTAACACCATCCGTATAACGGTCACTCAGGTTCATAACTTTGCTTCTATCTCTGAATTTTCCCTCTTAAGCTATGTCTATGCTGCAATGTAAGCCCAGGGTTAGTAGAACTCAAGTTAGCAGACCCTAGGTTTGTTAACCTAGGGCTTGAGTATCTACACTCATTTGTAATCCCAGGTTAGGGATTGTTGAACCCTGGGTCCCTACCTGGGTCTCCAGCATCTACACTGCATTGTGTGGGCCCAAGTGCAACCATACACATCCCCAGGCGTCCTCCTAAAATGTGGCCACTCTAGTCCTTTGTTTGTAGCACAGTGTGGAAAAACTTGACTGTCCATCAAACTTGACTGTTCAGAGGACAAAGAAGGTTGGCCCATGGGACTTCTGGAGGACTCACAGAGTAAGAGTGCATCTACACTGCAAAGCAATAGGAGTTAGAACCCCAGGTCGAGTCTTGATTCAGGGTTGGACCTGTGATGTGTGTATAGACAGACGGGAGGTTTAGGCTTAAACCTGTATTCAAACTCTGGGCTTACACTGCAGTAGAGGCATACCCTTAAGCCTCACCCACTTCCAGGCCCTCCTGATCCTCAAACCCTCTGCAGGTCCATTCAAAATGCTGCTGAGACTGTTCTGAAATGCCTCCCTCTCTTTCACAACAGCATCAAATTCAAGACTCTTATCCTCACCTTTTAAACACTGCACCCGTCTCAATTCTGCCCCTTATTTATTTTATTACACGGTCTCCAACCTGCTCTGCTCTGCCAATAATGCCTACCTGAATTCCCCATTTATCCACTTCTCTCACAATCACCTTTTCACTTTTTTCCATGTTGCCCTTTATGAATGAAATGCCCTCCCCAAATGAGTCAATAAAGCCCCATTGCTGCTACAATTTCTATAGGAAAATGCCAATTAGGCTCATCGGCTTTAAGGTGAGAAGGGACCATCATGATCATCTAGTGTGACCACCTCCATATTGCCGGCCAGAGAATCTCACCCATTCACTCCTGTAATAGACCCATAACCTCTGGCTGAGTTACTGAAGTCCTCAAATCATGATTTAAAGACTTCACATTACAGAGAATGAACCATTTACATTAATTTAAACCTGCAATTGACCCATTCCCCACGCTGCAGAGGACAGCGAAAAACCCCCAGGGTCTCTGCCAATCTGACCCTGGAGAAAATTCCTTCTCAACCCCAAATATGGCGATCAGTTAGACCCTGAGCATGTGGGCAAGATCCACCAGCCAGACACCTGGGAAACAGGGTCCTCTCCATCTAGTGTCCCCTCACCAGCCCTTGGAGGTATTTGCTGTTAGGTGCTTGTGGGACAAGTGGACAAATGGGGAATTGAGGCTGGCATTATTGGCAGTCCCATCATGTCATCCCCTCCATAAACTTGTCAAGCTCAGTCTTGAAGCTTAGGCTTTTCCCCCCCGCACTATACCCTCCTGAAGGCTGTTCCAAAACTTCACTCATCTGATGGTTAGAAACCTTCACCTAATTTCAAGCCTAAGCTTGTTGATGGCCAGTTTATATCCATTTGTTCTTGTGTCCACATTGGCACTTCATTTAAATAACTCCTCTCTTCCCTGATATTATTGAGCCATCATAGCTCTCCTCAGTCTTCTTTTGGTTAGGCTAAACAAGCCATGCTCCTTGAGTCTCCTCTCATAAGGTAGGTTTTCCATTCCCCAGATCATCCTAAGCCCTTCTATGCCCCTGTTCTAATTTGAATCATCCTTGTAGCCCTTCTCTGCACCTGTTCCAGTTTGAATTCATCTTTCTTAAACATGGGAGATCAGAATTGCACACAGTATTTCAGGTGTGATCTCAGCAGTTCTGTGTATAATGGTACTAATACTTCCCTGTCTCAACTGGAAATACCTCTCCTGATGCATCCTAGCACTGCATTAGCCTTTTTCATGGCCGCACCACACTGGCAGCTTAGTCATCCTGTGATCAACCAATACACTCAGGTTTTTCTCTCCTTTGTTACTTCCACCTGATACATCCCCAGCTTATAGCAAAAATTCTTTTTGTTAGTCCCTAAATGCATGACTTTGCACTATTAAATTTCATCCCATTTCTATTACTCCACTTTACAAAGTTGTCCAAATCTTCTTGTATGATATTCCAGTCCTCCTCCATATTTGCAGTATCTCCCAACTTTGTGTCATCTGCAAATTTTATTAGCACACTCTCACTTATCATAAAAGCTGACAATAATCAAAAACTGCATATAGGTCACTGATGCAATGACAAGTGACCATCACCGTTACCTTCATCTGCTCCTTTTTCCTTTGACTGTTACACCCACTTTCTACAGCTTAACTTTACACTGTTAACTCTTTGGAGAGGAAACTTTTTACTATATATTTGTACAATGCCTAGCACAATAAAGCAATTATTACAATTATGTACTCGCCTCAATCACTTTGCCTATGATTTAGGTTTGAGAACTGTTACTAGAAAGTGTCCAGCAAAACACTCCTTTCTTCTTACAGCATATTCACACCTTTCTTGCTTTCTTTCATCGTTTTCAGTACCACTCATTTGGAGTTCAGAGGCTAAGGTCTGATCTAAGCATAAAATGTAGCTGGACACAGCTATGTCAGTCAGAGATGTTGTATGATAAGTATAAAATTAAAGAAGTAAAGTTAGCTTATTGGTTAAGGAAATGTGTGTGTTGTAAAGAAGGGCCCTGACTAGAAGGAAGGCCTTGAAAAGAATGAATTATAAAGGTCGAAAAGAATGAAATAGGGAGGATATCTGGTTCAAAAAATAACTAATGAATAGGGTGAAGTTTTGAAAAAGAAGGCCGCTGACTGACAGGGGTGACTGCAGATGGTTTTAAATTAAAACAAAGAATCTGTTTTAAAATGAGCCAACACAGCCCTTCCCTAAACCACACACTAGTGTTAAAACATATGTAAACCCAGGTGCAAAGAAAAACTGTTGGTTAGCAGGAAGGTGGGGAAGAGATAAGGAGGAAGAGCCTTGGGAAAAAAGGAGTTTGTAAATCTTATCTGGATTAAGACTGGAAAAAAGGGTGAACTGATTCAAATTGTTTTTTAGCTGAAGACAGTAATTGGCAATGACATCACTTGTTTGTTAAAGGGTATAAGTAGTAAACTCTTAAAGGGTTCATTGCCCTAATACCTGCCAACCATGTTGGAGCCAGCCAATATGGGTCTAAAGCACCCCCAGGTTTAGCCTATTTGTAAGTATCTTATTCAAATAATTAATTCTTGTGTTACTGTTTGGATATAGTAGATTGCTTATTAGACTTTTCAGGCATGTTTAGAGCAATTGTATAAATATCATTTGGCCTTTGCATTTAAAAAGGAATTTATGGTTACTGTAGTGTTTGTTGGTTTCAAATATTAATAATTTCAGATATTAATAATTCCAACGGTGTGAAATTTCCATGCCTCTGAGCAGCGTAGCAATGCTGACCGAACCACCAATGTAGGCTCAGCTAGGTCAAGGGAAGGATGAGTCTGTCAACCCAGTTACAGATGCTTGTGGAGCTGGTGATCCCACATGAATGGAAAAAACCCTCCATCACAGTATGCTGCATCTATACTACAGGGTTATATTGATATAACTATAGCATCATAGCTATCCTGGTGCAGTCCCTGGACTGAAGACCCTGAGTGTTGAAACAGAGAATTTCACAACAATTGAAAAAGCAGTTTAAAGAATTTACTGAATGGAATTGGTGTTAACAGCCTGTATTTGTTTGTAGTAGATTTAACAACTCATAATATTGCCATAATCTGAAATGACTGTTGGAAAACGCATACAAATTTCACTTTAGGGGAGAAGGAGCAGAAAAAAAATCTGTCCCTTGTTAAAATTTATAACTGTAAAGATTTGGCAGTTTTGCATAGCCATGACCATAAGAAACCTGCTGGTAGTTTTTAGGATTCCAGCTGGTTCAAACATTACAGGCTGAATGCTCTCTGGGCTCTTTGTTGAAAGAATGCATCAAACATCACTGAAGAGCACAGTTTTTCCACACAGTCAGTATTATTTCTTGACCTGCTGTTCTCAAGGTACACTGGTGTTAAGGCTGTCAGTGAACACCATGCCTCCTCAAAGGCGCCACCAAAAGTTTGTGGGGGTGGAAAACAAGATTCAGGAATCGGAAATGGAATTTTATGTAAACTCAGTATGCCTCAACTGATATTGCAGTGCTGCTGCAGAGAAGACTGTGGGTGCAAAATTATCTTGAGTTTGCTTGGGTGTGAGCACTGTTACAGAGCTTGAAAACCAATCAGAGGACTGTAAAGGGTAATGAAGTTTTGTAAAGCATTAAAGTGAAGCCCTTAGTGGTGTACTTCAAGTAATAGAGTTAGCTCTACATTCATGTAGGCATCTTCATTAACAATCTGGAAAGGGCAGGGTTGTTGCAAAGAATGTCTGCATCTGAATTTCTAATAGTACCATTGTTTCTATTTCATTGTTTACAGCTGCATCCTAATACATTGTTGCTGCCTGATAATGGAGAACACTATTTCAGAAATATATAAAACGGCAACCATTTGAATATTAATTGTCTTTGGGAGTTCTATTTGACCAGTTTCAGGTGAAGTCAGAGCAAGTTTCTGAAAACTCAAAAGCTCCCATCTTTTTTATGGTCCAGTGGTTTGTAAAGTACTTGCTGGTGAACAACAGACAGGTTACTGGCCACAGGCTACTTACTAGCTGTCTTTTCCAGCTGCTATTTTGCATTATCCTAACAGTAGTCTTCCATATAAGGTTGACTGGGCTATTCTGAGCAGAAGAATTTCTTCATTATGAAAAGAAATGTGAAAAAAACCAAATTCCATTGCATACTTAATCTTTGGGTCGTTAAATGGATATATTTGTTCAGTGAGTAAATGATTATTGAGGCCCTCAATCTTATTCTATATACATGCATATTATAAAGCAGGGGTAGGCAACCTATGGCACATGTGCCAAAGACGGCAAACGAGCTGATTTTCAGTGGCACTCACACTGCCCAGGTCCTGGCGACTGCTCTGGGGGGCTCTGCATTTTAAATGAAGCTTCTTAAACATTTTGAAACCTTATTTACTTTACATACAACAATAGTTTAGTTATATATTATAGACTTATAGAAAGAGACCTTCTAAAAAGGTTAAAATGTATCACTGGCTTGCGAAACCATACATTAGAGTGAATAAATGAAGACTCGGCACACCACTTCTGAAAGGTTGCCGACCCCTGTTATAAAGCCTTGCCTCATTCCGTACAAAGCCTCTCAGACTGCAGAAGAGATGCATCTATCTGCACATTGAGAAATTCCACTCAACTTTCTTATGTACTCCGTCACCTCACCAATAAAACACTGAGATTGCTACAGAATGAGAAATTCACGTAACTTGCATAATATGAGTTGAACGTTTGAGGGTTGGTAAAATATATCCAGTTGCAATTTAAAAATCAGTGCATAAGCAAAGTACCTTTTTAACTCTAATAAATTTGGCCAAGTTGAAACACATTTTTCAAATGGATCACCAAACATGAGTGATTTAGGCCTGGTCTACAACTAAAATTTAGATTGACCTAGCTACATCACCTGGGTGTGAAAAACCTCACACCCTGAAAGACCTAATTAAGCTTCTGTAACCCCCAGGGTGGATGTTGCTAGGCCAATGGAAGAATTTTCTCAACCTAGCTACTGCCTCTCAGAGTGGTGGATTAACTACTGAATGGAAAATCCTCTTCCACTGCTGTAGCAGGTGTCGTCACTATGGCACTAAAGCAGCACACCTGCAGCACCAAAGATGTGCAATTGTATCATAGACATAGCTTTAGAGACACAAGTCTACACTACACTAGCGACCTATATCAGTATACTATGTAGCTCAGAATGTGAAAAATCCACACCCCGAGTTATGTAGTTATAGTGACCTAACCTCTTGTGTACAGTGCTCTGTTGGCCAGAGAGCTTCTCCCGTTGAAATAGCTACTGCCTCTTCAAGGAGGTGGATTAACTACGCCAACAGAAGAATTCTCTCCCATTGGCTTAGAGTAGTGGTTCTCAACCTATTTACCACTGTGGGCCCCATATGCAGCTCTATGTGCGGTTCGTGGGCCAGATCCACACAGTACATATACTACCTGAATTGCCCTGAGGCTGCCACATGGGCCACAGCTGTGTGCTGATCAGGCCACAAGCAGCCCACGGGTTGAGAACCATTGGTTTAGAGCAGTGTTCCCCAACCTTTACCGTGGCTGGCAGATGAGCATCCACCGAAATGCCGCCAAGAAGCGGCAATGTCAATAGACGTCGCCGCCAACAAGCAGCATCATCCAGAGGCATCGCCGCCGAAAATTGGCGGCATTTCTGTGGCAATACCTCTGGATGCTGCTGCTGTCAGCAGCATTTCAGTGGATGCTCGTCCGCCGAGGAGTATGCGGGCACACATAGATGCCCCGGCAGGCGCCATGGCACCCGCGGGCACCGCGTTGGGGACCACTGGTTTAGAGTGTCGTCATTAAAGTGCTACAGAGGTGCAGCTGTGCTGATGCAACATTTTAAGTGTAAACACGCTCTCAATTTCTACATCACCACATGTCTACACTTAAACAGTTTCCACTGTAGCGCTTCAAGGTTCTGCCGTCACTCTAGTTAATCCACCTCATTAAGAGGTGGTAGCTAGGTCAACAGAAGAATTCTTCCACTGATCTAATGCTGTCTACACTTGGGGGGGGTGGGAGGGGGGGAGGAGGATTAGGCTAATTGAGCAATGTAGCTGTGCCAACCTAAATTTTTAGTGTAGGCCTCGCCAGAGGTATTAGAGGGCTCTCTTAAATTAGGTCAAAACACTATTGTTCTCTCTCTAGCTAGTCTTTTTCAGCATCTTCTAGAGGGGTTGCTCTCAAAGCACTAAAAGCCCAGGAAAGGAAATCTAAAGCTGCTACTCACCCATACTTGGCTCCCCTTTAACTGAGATCTCCTGCAAGTGAAGCCACCTGGCCTAAACCTAGAAATTAGATCCAATTACATTGTAAAGGGCTATGAAAAATTGTGTCCCCCAAGCACTTAAGTCAACCTAACCCCCAGTGTGGATGCAGCTAGGTCAATGGAAGAATTCTTCTGGTGGCCTCACTACCACATCTCGGAGATGAATTAACTCTGGCTAGTCTATGCTGAAAAGTTACATTGACATGGCTGTCTCAGAGGTGTGAAAAATCCACACCCCCGGAAACGCAGTTAAACCAACCCGGTCTCTAGTGTAGACTGCGTTAGGGCAATGGAAGAATTCTTCCATCAACTTAGCTACTGCCTTTCAGGGAGGTGGATTACCTTTAGTGACAGAAGAAACCCTCTTGTTGATGAAGAAACCCTCTACACTGAAGTGCTACAGTGGTGCAGCTGTGTGTCTTAAGTGCAGACATACTCTACTTCAATGGAAAATCCCCTTCAGTCAATGTAGCATAGATGCCTCCTACAGCATTACATCAGCCCAGCTGCAGCACCATAGATATGGCCTAGAATTCCCCCTTCACATTGTGGCAGAAACCCCATACTTGAGTTACCGGGTAGGGCTGGGCTTATCTTGCCCAGTAGAAGTTGCCCCTGCTTAACTTTCTGGATCAGACTTAGGGTCCATCTAGTCTAGTATTCTATCTCCAACAGTAACCAGATTTCATGTTAACAAAGCAATGAGACTATTAAATCAATTAAGTAATCTGACTAGTTAGACTTCTAAAATGGGCACTTTTTAATCAGATGGAAGTGAATTTAGCATCTATGTGGCCCTAAAGCACAAGTCTTTGTAAAACCCACTAAACTTGTCAAGAAGCAAATAATGTCTTGAATATTTCAAAAATAATATTCAAAAGCAATAATACAATAACTGGGGTGCGATGATATAATTTTAGATATAATCATGTATTAGTCTGCTTCTTACAATAAGCAGTACAAGCTCACAAATTTAATTTTTGGGTGGCTGAGATATTAAATGAAAACCCAAAAGCCATTTCCAAAGTTTAAGTCTATAACATGGTTTTGTGCCAGTAATGTTATTTATGAAGGTGCCCCATTATTTGGGAGACATCTTACACACAAGATGTATATTCTTTTGAACTAGAACATATGTATATAGCATCCAAGTTTCTATTAACCGCAAACACTTTCATCCCTTTCATTTAATATAAAGATTTCAGTAAATCACAAATTAAAAGCCAAGGGACTGAGAGAGGGGAAACCATTTCTTCTTATAGAATTCATCTGATCTTTTAGTTAGCTTAAAGACTTGTGTTTTAGACCTCATGTCATCGCCATGAGAGTCTTGATGAAAAGCAGGTATTTTATGTAAGTAACGCAAGTATAGTTTCATCTGTTCATCCATAAATAAAGACAGACAGTGATACTTAGCAGTAGTAAGGTCTATGACAACTTCCCAAACACTATCTTTGCCTGCCCACTCCCTGGGTACCAACAGGACAAAAAATCCACCCAATACTGATTATACACACTTCCCTCCGAAACATTTTAGAGAGATGACAGGACATAGACCGTTGGTGCTCTCTAAACCTGCTAGCACTAATTATGGAAGTCATTGTACTCTGTGGTTCAACAGCTAAGACCCCTGAAACTTAATAAAAGTATTAGAGTATTCCGAACGTTGTTTCTTATGTTGCCAGGGTCAATACATCGACCTTTTCATAGTAAACTTTGACAGTGCATGTTGGAAATTATAGACTTTAAGATCGTCAGTCATAAGCCAAAATATATTTCCTCCTATTCCCAGCCCAAGAAAAACTCACTCCCAGTGGAACCATGAACGTGTGATCTGACTGGTGTGTCAGATAAGAAAAACCAAACATGAGAATGGGCCGGAATTAAAGCAGAAATGCCTACCTCTCTCTCTCCCCACAAGGATTGCCATAAAATTTAATCACACCCAACTTAAAACAAGATGACTTCTACGCTAACATGGTTAGAGATTTTCTACTGAGTCCTGCTGACCTTACACTAGAAAAATATAACAGCCTGGCTTTAACACTGCTGCATTACTAGCAACCGCCCCCGCCCCCCATGATCCCGCTTACTTCATCCCCTCCAGTCTCATGCTCAGTCTTTTCCACGAGGCACCTTCTGCGCAGCATCCAACCCTTGTACCCACGCCCATACCAGCACCCAGGTACGTCAAGCCCCCTACACACCCAGTCCCCCGCACGCTCCCCAGACACACCTAGGTCCAGCCACCAGACATCTCTCCCTCTAGGCCCCCGTCGCACCCCTCCCACCGCCAACTCCCGCCTCACAGAAACTCCAGCAGGGCACACGTCCCTTCTGCCCTGTGGCAAGCGAAGGTCACTTACTGAGCTGCCCGGGGCCGGGCTCCTTGCCGCTGGCTGCCGCTCCCCCCGGCGCCGCGCCGGCAGCTCCCCAGAGGCCCGGGGCTCCCCCCGCGGGCGGGGTGCCGCTCTGCCGCTCGAAGTTGCCCGGGTTGGAGAAATAGTCGCGCAGGCGGGGCAGCTCGCGGCCGCTCTCCAGCAGCTCCGTGTGCAGCTCCAGCGCCGTCAGCAGGAACTGGTCCCGGAGCAGTTGCGCCGCCAGCGCGTCCATAGGCACCCGGGGGGGCTCTCCTGCGCCGGGCCCGGCCCAGCCGGCCGCCCCGGGGGCCGCCGCCCGCAGTCCCGGCAGCGCCCCGGGACCCCCCACCGCCGCCGCCTCCTCCTCCTCCTCTTCGTGCTGCTGCGGGAGAGCGGGCCTCCCAGGCCGGGGTCGTTGCTGCCGCCGGCTCTCGGCGCCTCCGGCTCCTCCTCCTCGGAGTCACTGAGGAACGGGTTCACGCTGCTGCCTCCGCCCGCCGCCGCCGCCGCCATCTTACAGCGCGACACGGGCCGCGCAGCCACCTCCGCCCTCCTGGCCGGCCCAGCGACACCCCGGCCCCTGCCGCTGCGCCGCCTCTCCAGCCCCGCGGCGCCGGGACCTGCCCCGGGCGCGCCGCCCCGGTCGCTACTACGGACACCGCCGCCGCCACTAGCAAGGAAGCAGCGGCGACTCTCTTCCCGTCTCCCTCACCCTCCTCTGCCGGCTTCCGCGTGACAACTCTCGCGAGACTTCCCCGTCCAACCGCAGGCAACGGTTGGGGCCGGAATCGGAGGCTCCGCCCCGTTCCCCTGTCAGGTGGAGGCGGGGCCTGAGCCGAAGCCTGGGAAGGGCGAGGTTTAGGGCAAAGGGGGCGGGGCCTACGGGTGACGGAGACACGGGAGAGGCTGGAGCCATAAGGAAATATTGGGGCGATGGGCGGAGTTTATGTTAAGAGGGGCACGCAGCGTGGGAAGGGCTGAGCGGGATCAGTAAAGGGGCGGGGCCTGGCCTGTGGAAGGGGACTGACCTCTTTTGCAAGTGAAAGGGACCCGGCCTGGAGGCGGAAGTGGGTGGGTGGTGACAGCCGGGATCAGTGGCTGGGAGGAGAGACAAGCTAGGGGCGGAGCGATAGGCTGCTGGGTCTCGCGAGAGTGTCCGCGAACCCGGAACGGCCTCGTGGGGCGAACGTTGGTGCCGGCGCGGACAGCCCGTGAGCTAGTAAGTAGCTGTGGGGTCGGCGCTTGCGCAGTTCGCTCCTCTGGTTGGGAGTGGGGCGCCGGAGCGGCTGCGCCTCCTGCTCTGTAGCAGCTCAGCCGCGCCGCTGGGCCTCCCGCGCGCTCTGCGGGGCGGCTCGTGCTGGGCCGGGCGTGCGGCGCCGGGGCGGTGGTTGGCTCGGTCGCTAGCGGTGGGGCGGGGCGGGGACGAGCGTTGCTGCCTGTCCGGATAGCGCCGGGAGGCGGCTGCTCGCCTGGTTTGCGGGCTCAGGCTCATCCCCAGTGTCCCGGTTTATCGCCCCTCAGAGCGGGCAGCCAGGGAGCCGCCGCCGAGACAGCCTCTTAGCTGCCCTCGGGGGACCGCTGTGCAGAGCCCCGCAGGGTGCCCGGCGCTGGACACGAGCCCTAGGGTCTTGCATGGCAGCAGCAGCCAGACATAACCCGGCATGAGTGCTGCCCATGCAGGAGATCCCTCCCCCGGATACAGGCAGCCCTGTGATACTGGCAGCCGTGATGGAGGGGCGAGGTTACAGTGACCCATGATAACTGAGAGCCAAGGTGGGTCAAGTAACACTTTTTTTTTATTGGCCCAACTTCTGATGGCGAGAGAGACAAGCTTGTCAAGCTTCCTGCCTGTGTAGCTTGAAAGCTTGTCTCTTTCACCAGCCGATACTAGTATTCTGGGACCAACACAGCTCCAACAACACTACAGATGTCCAGAAATCAATAACTATCCTGAGCAGGTAGAGTTTTGCTCCCTGGGTTACAGTGAGAACTAGCTGGAGGGCCAAAGCAAAGTGGCAGTTTGAGCTAAATTGCTGCAGTGTGCTTACACATTGCTTTTCTCAATGAAATTTGAAAGCTGAAATTTGTCCTGCTCACCAGAGCTGGTTCCCCCCCATCTTCCTTTCCTACAAACTCGGCTTAGGCTCAGAGAGTCTAGCTGGGTTCTTTCCTTTTTTTGTATCACCAGTAATAAAGATCTCTCCAGACCCAAATGTGTGCTGTGTGATGCTTGTTCAGCTGCATTGACTACAGTAAAAATTGATAGGAAAGAATTGTTGATTGTTGATGCACTATTAGTGGAGGCCAGCTCACTCTCCTATAGAACTGGTAAATTTTCATGACTGTTTTGCAGAGGTAAAAATAATTAATAAAAGCATCAAATCTTCCACACTTGCCTTTCCCCAAGAAAACTATGATAATATCATGATTGCTCAGTATTGCCTGAGCTAAGTGAGGTCTATGCTCAACTCAATCTTTCTCTGTTCATCTGACTAATGTAATAACTTGGACACTGCATCCCCTCAACTCCAAAATTTCAGGGAATATTCTAGATGGCATGGGGCACAAATCTGTTCATTTTGGTGAAAATTGGAAAACTTGATGCCTGATTTCCACTGGTGTAAGTGAAAGGAAATTCAGGCCCCCAGCGTGTTACAGGCAGAGGAATAGCTTTGGTGACCCCATTCTCTGCCTGTACATTACAGGAAATCTCTAACCCAATCTCTTATTGGGTGTATAGTTTGGCCTATGTACACAACAAAATGTGTGACCCTCTAGTTTTAATAGTGTCTAACAGTCAAATAGCAGGTATGTTCCAAAGTGTTGTTCATTACACCTCACAGACTGTTTCTGATCTAGCTAAGTAAAAAAGCTGTATTAGTTACAAATGTTGGCCTGCCTACCCAAAAGATGTGCACCAGTGGACCTATCTATGGTGGCTATAATTGGTGCCAATTCTCAGTATAGACAAATTCTCAATCCTTACTTGATTGGGTTCCAAGAACTGTAAATTGGCAGCTGTTTGAGCGCCTCTTAAAGATCACAACACTGAAGATATTACTTGAAGAGGCTATATGGGGGATGATTTCTAACCAGTATTAAACCCCCAGTTCAGCTAAACTAATTTTAAAACTAGTTAGCACTGTAAGGTGGATCTGTGTATTGATGACTCCAGGCAGCCTGACCTATAGTTACAGAATCACTTAAAACTGGAGCTACACTCTGGCTCTAGCTGCTGTTAAAATCGACGACTCTAACTGGTTTGGCTGAACAGTCTTTAAAATTGGTTAGAAAATTTCCATATTGTAGACATGCCATAGATTAGTCAGGTCCCAATATGTTTAGGTCTTTGTAAAGTCAAAATCAACATTTGAGACTCCCCCTGGAAGCTACTCAGAAATAAGTTAACTATGGCACAGCATTATAAAGTTCTGTCTTCAAAAAGCTTTGCTTAGTGTATTGGAAGCGGCTAATTCAATCTTCTGAATGCCTTTAAGGTGTAGCTCGATGTGAGTTACATTAGAGAAGTTTAAGCTAGAGTTGACAAAAGGAATGGTTAACTAGCAAGTTCCACATATAAAATAAAAGCTCACTTTCTTTGCTAGACAGTGAATAAAGTGCTCTTGGACACAGCTAGTACCTGAGCATCTAAGGATCTATGAAGACCCCCAAATTGCAAACCTACATACAGACAGGCTCTCTTCCTCCATGAGGAGTGCTGACTTAAATTTAAACTTAATAGATACACGATATAGCACTGGTAGATTTGGTTCCTTGCATGTTTCCTCCAGTATGAAGCCCTGTCTGTATTTTATACTATACTAGCAAATGTTCTGTATTCTGTTTTGTAAAGGTAGCTCAATAGAATTTTTGCTCTTCTGTGGGTGTAAGATTGGGCCTGAAGCCTTAGTAATAAAAGACTTCATTACAGCAGTTGGCTACAGTATGAAGTTTTTGCTGAGAAGTAAGAAGATATGGCTGTTTTTGAATGTTTGCAAATTATGGTTGTGCAAATTAGGTTAGTACAGAATTAACTTAATTTCCCATCCTTAGGGCATTTTGAAATGTATTTAATAACAAGGAAAATAGTTTTCTAAGAATATGGTAGCATACTGTCAATCCATACCCTCTTTCTGTAATGTAAAAGAACTGAAGTGTCTACTTAAGATATTTACTTAAAATAATGGCTTCTGACACACACACAATCCAGTATGCTTAATATAATACATTTTCATAATTTTAAAATAAGTTTATTGGAGGCCACATGTTTGCAATGTTTAAAAGACCAGAAAATAATGCACCTTAATGCACTTGTTGCAAAAAAGACAGCATCCTGAAAATTCTGTTTTAAAAATAGTGACTTTTAGGTCTAAGAGGGCACTGACAAAGAGAACAGAGGACATGAATTGAAGTGAGGAATTCTTTTAATGAAGTTGGGAATCCTGGGACGTATTTAGTCAGAATGTGTGTTGGCTTTTATATCTGGTTTTAGCATGTTTTAATCAATATATAATTTACTGGTGCAGAAGTTTTATACTGCTTGTTTATACAACACTGCAGAGTTAAGTGACGATGTATACACACTGAATGTATTCAAAATTTGTTATCGTGACTGTTTGCTTTTGAAGTGAAAATTGAAAAGAAAAAATAGTCTCAACTTGCAGCATCTTCTAGTGGCCTTCAGTGCACTCTGCAGTTTTAACCTGTACTTTAGACTCGTTGGCTAACTTCTGGAAAGCAAATTCAGCTCTGCTGTAAATTGACATAACTCCACTAAAATCAGCAGAGATGCATCTGCTTACACTAAGCATTGAATTTTACCCCATGGGCTAAAAACTGCTGTGGAGTACAAAATTAATCTCTATCCTATAGCAAAGAATTCCTCCATTTCAGTATCTCTTTATAATTTTGGTGAAATAGTGTATGTGGTGTACTGACAGGGGGAAAAAGTCAGTTAAACAGGCATATTCATGGTTACTCAACAATATTTTATGGAAATTTGGGAACAAGCCAACATTGTGTGCCTGTAACCCTGTAGTATCGAGACCTAGTGCTCCCTAGCTCCTAAATATTTTGGAGAATTTAACTTGAAACACTTATAAATGTTGACAACTATGATACAAACCCAAGCATGAACAACTGGGTACTGCTTCTCTACTACAGGAGAAGTTAGTTAAGTATAGGGAGTGCTACAAAGAACTGAATAATCAACTTTCTCTATAATCTTAATGCTAGCCATGTGTATAGTTATGTGATGACTGAGGCCAGGACATCATGTTTATAAGTGAGCGGCTCAAATATTGCCTCATCTGTCCATCCAAAAATACAAAGGTAGGGTCTGGCTATAGAGTGATATCAAAATCTTCCTTTCGTGGGCTGAGCTTGCTGCCTTTCAGCATTACCAGTTACTGCTGGCCTAGGGAGCAGGGAACGGAGTCATTTTTATTAATTCTTTCTAATTAGTATTCTTTTTATAAAAATTTGAGCAATATTCCCCTTTCTGTTCTGTTCTCTTTTTCCCCTCTACATTCTCCAGGTTTGTACATCTGCCCTGTTACCTCTGCCTAATTTTTCCAACTGCTTTCCACAGTGTGTACTCTGTGCCCCAGCTGCAAAGTGAAACTTTCAAAACCCATTGGTAGGTTTCACTGTAGGTTAACAATACCCACATGTGACAGGTGTGGAGTAGCACAGCTAGTTGGTAGCTCCCAAAAAACTAGATCCCTGCAAATCTGTGAATATCCACAGACCATTTTTGCTGATCACGGATTGGATGTGATACAGATTTTGTATCTGTGCAGGGCTTTACTAATATTCTCTTATTTATGGACTATATTAATGTATTTCATTAGGTCTGGGATCTTGTTAGCAAGATCTAACTTTTAACCATTTAGCTGTACTTTTACAGGGCAGCCCATGTTTTTCATTGTTTCCTCAGATAGCGTTAACTGATTTTTAGCTGCATGGTCTCCCTATAAGATACAGCAGCTTAATAACATCTATATCTGTCTATAATGGAAATGCATTCTGGACTAGCTCTAAAGCCTGCTAATATAAGCTGTGCAGCGTTTCAACCCAGGCGGGCTTATCATTTCACAGCTGGTAAATGATGAGTAACATTAGTCTCCATGTGAGAACTGACTGTTATATTGAGCAAAAATAAAGATTTATTCTAATGTGTAGGAAACTTTCGGGCTTAAATAGTTGATATTCTGGCTTTAGGGTTTATGCAAAGCTAGAAAAATGTTTTGTATCAGCATTTATAAAAAGTGCACTCAGCAGTTATTACTACTATCCAAGGAGACAAAGCGAAGACCATTTCTTTGCATTAAAATAGTTTAAGAATCTTCAAAGCATTGTCCTTGATTCAGAATGAGATTAATGTTCTTCTGCCAGCATGGAATTTTAACACTGTCTGGAGCTAGTATAAGCCGCTCACCCTTTTCCCCCCTTATATTTTGCAACCTTCGTTCTGGAGTTCCTAGTAACATTTGTTTTGCTTGTTGAGTTGTTGAATTTGAGGCTTTTTCTATACACATCTTGTAGTTTCTTCCAAACACACTCTTAAGCAAAGTCTTATCAAGGATTGTTCTGAAGACAAAAGTTTCCATTTGAATCAGTCTAGAGTTCTGTCTGTTGTCCAAATTTACTCCTTGGGGGATTCTGCTTGACTGTGCACCCACAGAAAATGCCCCCCCCCCCCGCAGAATTCCTGTGCTTCCCTGCAGAAAACTGCAGGGAAGCACAGGAGGAATGACCATGGGTGTAGTTTTTTGGAGGAGATTGCTTCCCCCGCAAACAGAGACGAGGCATGGGCAGGGGGCACATGGGATTACATGCCTCTGCCCCCCCTTGTTTGCGCAACGCAGAGCTGCCCAGCTGAAGGAGGCTGTCTCAATTCTGCTGACTCTGCAGCTGAACGCTACCTCCTGGGTCCTAGTGCCAGTCGAGCTCCCCTTCTGTATGCTGGGAGCCTTTCCTGTTTTCTGTGCAACAGTGAGTGCTGGTGGTGGGGCTGGGTGAAGGGGGATGAGGGGGCAGGAGGAAGAGGCAGTAGGGAAGGAAAGGGAATGGAATAGGGCAAGGGGAGGGGAATGTGGGAGTGAGGGGAGGGGGAAGGAGAAGTAAAGGGGATAGGGCAAATGGGGGGGTAAGCAGGAGCCCAGAATGCGGCGTCTCCTCAGCCTAATCCCCAAGCAGCTGCACCTGAACACCCCCATCAAGCCCTACTCTCCCAGTACCCAAACTCCTCCACTGAGTCCCTCAACACCCAGATCCCCCCGCCGAGCCCCTTCTCCCCACACCCAGACCCTCCCACTGAGCCCCAACCACCTTCACCTGGATCCCCTGCAGAGTTCCATTGCCCCTGCACCCAGAACCCCCCAGCGAGCCCCTGTGCATCCAGATCTCCCACTGAGCCGCCTGTACCCAGATTGCCGCACACAGAAACCTCTCACCCCACATCTGGATCCCTCTGCACTAAGACCCTCCACACTTGGCTCCTGCAGGGCTGAGTCTGCCCACCCACACCTGGTACACCTGGCGCAGAGGAACAGGCTCCCCCAGGGTGTTTCTGGGGCAACACCAGCCCTTGCACTGTGCCAGGGTCAGGTGCAGCCTCACTGCCAAGTCCCTGTACCCTGGGGCTTCAGGGTGATCTCCCACTTCAATACAGCCAATGGCCTGTGCTCCCCACTGCCATGCAGGAGCCACATTTATTTATTGACAAATGAAATTTGCAGAATTTTAAAATATTGTGTGCTTGATTTTTAATTTTTGGCACAGAATTTTAAATTTTTTGGTGCAGAATTCCCTCAGGAGTAAAATGTCTTTGATACACCTATCATATTTGTAGGGCACAAAGGTGCCTTTGTTGCATCCAGAAATTTGTACAAGATGATGGACTAATAAAAAGAGTGGCCCAGCTTTCAAAAATACCAAATACTCTTAGATTAGGTCCTAAATTATGGTATCTTGCAAAGCCCGAAAAAATGAATCACTTCAGTTTGTTTAAACCTCACTATTGGGACAAAAAGAACAGGAGTACTTGTGGCACCTTAAAGACTAACAAATTTATTTTAGCATGAGCTTTCGTGAGCTACAGCTCACTTCTTCGGATGCTGTAGCTCACGAAAGCTCATGCTAAAATAAATTTGTTAGTCTCTAAGGTGCCACAAGTACTCCTGTTCTTTTTGCGGATACAGACTAACACGGCTGCTACTCTGAAACCTGTCACTATTGGGACAGCGGCTCACATTCAGAGAGACCAAAGCGAGTCCTAGGACCTTGGAGAGCAACAAGCTGTCATTCACATGCACATGTTTATGAAAGGCACAATTATATAAATGAAATTCATTGGGCACATTATTCAAAAAAGATGTTGTAGTACTGTTTCCCTTGATTCCCCCATGAAAGTACTGCTTTTCGAGTAAAAAATGAAGGGCAAAATCACTGTGGAAAGCTGTAATACTGTCTTTATCTATTTATCTGTGTTCAGTAAACAAAACAAAAGCCCTCTTCCTCCCTTCCCTCCCATGCAAATTTGGACTGACCCTATTTATGTTTCTCAAAAACGGTGGTATGCATTTTATAAATATTACTGTTTTCCTCCTCACTGGGAGAATTTAATTTTGAGCAATTTTTACGTTGAAGTAAACTTGAAGGAAGATGCAAACAGCAGTTTACTTAGTTGCTATTTTCTGTATTTCCCTTGCTGTTATTGAAGTTAGCGAATTAATGGTAGTTTCTCTCTCACAGCCCTTTTCTCTTGCTGTTTGATATTGAAGATGACTGATTTTACAATATTACCATTATAATGTTAGTTCAAGATTCATTAGGTAGAAAAAATAGGCTAATAAGAAGAAATTACTTATTTAAATATTCATCTTAGGTAATAAGCAAAATGGATATTAATAAGAAAATGAGGTTAAAATTAGATATGTAGATTTGTATTTAAACTCTGTTTTAAAGCTTTCCTCTCTTGCGTATTAGCTCTTATAGAACACATTTTAACCAGTGCTCTCTTCCATATATAGTAACTTTCTTTCCTGTATTTATTTAGAATAGTTCTTAAATGATTGCAAGGTGGGATGTGCAGTCACTTGAAGTTTTTAGTTCTACTTTCTGTTACAAGATGGATCTGAGGTGAGTTCACCATATTCTTGTTTGCCACTTGGGGTCACTCTCTTTCCATTCTGCCCCCTTCATACTCTACATTCACATTTGCTGTGCCATTCACAAGAATATTTTGGCTTTTCCCCCAATCCATTCTGGTCTATAAGGAAGGAGCTGTGCCACCTGCATTCTTTCACTTTTTGAGTGGGCTTGCCTCTTTTCCAGCTGCCTTCTTTCTGCATAGCTTGGGACTACCACATGCTGCACTGCACAGAAAAAAGGAGACTAAAAAAGCAGGCTGCAGCATTCATGCACTTCACAATATCTTGTTGATATCAGTACTTGTGGGAGGGCAGGCTGATGAGATAGCTTGAGTAGTAATATGAAGAGCTGATTGAAGTGGCTAGTAACATTTAAAATGTCTGAGGGGCTCAGAGTTCTAGGTTGTCTGATATGGCTCATTGGAGACAGCAAAGCTGCTCTGGCTGGGTGACTTCCATGCTTTTGCAATCTCATGAATGTTCCATGTCTTTTATCAGTTATGGAGAAATTTTGTTCTGTTGTAAGGTACTTTAGGTAAGGGTATCTGGGCTAGTTCTCTTCAGATTCAGTAAGCAGCCTTAACTGTGTGCAGATTGAGGCAGTGTCTCATATGATAGGTTCTGTGATGGGTTCCCTCTGGGATGCCATTGGGAACTGGGGTACCACTGAGCCCTCTGACCCACCAGCCTGGGCTCCCTCTCACACTATGCTGCCGTGACAAGCTGTAAAGCCCTCCAGCCTGCACTTTCATCAGCATTCACACAGGTAGGGACACACCCAGCTGCAGTTACACACAGGCTCTCTAACCACCAGCTTCCCAGGCTAGGATCTCAGTGAAGTACCATCCTGCCCTTGTCAAATCTGGCTAGTATATGGGTTTAATACCCAGTGCACCTCTCCCTCAATGTGAAGAGAACAATACACATTTGTGGTAACCAAGCAGAGATTTTCCCCAAGCACTCCAGTCAAAGCTCACTGGTTTGGATAAAAACATAAAATAAGTTTATTAACTACAAAAGATAGATGTTAAGTGATAGCAAACAGATCAAAGCATATTACCTAGTAAATAAACAAAATGCAAACAAAGTCTAAGATATTAGAAAGATAGGATATGAACTATCAAATTCTCACCCTGGCTGATGATACAGGTGGGCTGCAGATTCTTATGGGACAAGCTGCACTTACTTTACAGCTTGGAATCCCCAGGTCTTTCATACACAAGCCCTTTAGCCTGGGTCCAGCACTTCCCCCGCTTTAGTCTTTATTCCTCAGGTGTTTCCAAATGTTCTCTTGTGTGGGGAGTGAAGAACCACAGATGATATCACACCCTGCCCTGTATAACTTCAGCATATGGCAGGAAACCTTTGTTTCAAAGCTTGGTTCCCAGACCAGTTTGTGGAAAAATACTGACATCCCACGATGGAGTCCAGGATCATGTGACCTGGTCACATGTCCTTGTAGAGTCATAGCCATTACTTACATGCTGTCTGGAGTGTTCTCAGAAAGGCTAACCCAGTGTGGGATAAGCTTCTCCTAAGGCCTATTGTTCTTTCTAGTGGCCAATTACCCTCAATAGGCCCTTTACAACCAGCTATTTAGTAGGTGTTACCCAGCTATAACTACATTTGAAGTACAGATAAATAGTATTTATAACTTCAGATACAAAAATGATACATGCATACAAATAGGATAATCATATTCAGCAAATCATAACTTTTCCAATGACCCCTCACGTGACTTATCTTGTACAAAATGCATAATAATTATGCCATAACCATATTATAATATTACTATAATGACTATGGGGTGCAGTGTCACAGGTTCCTTCTAATAGTTCATTTTTCCCAAGTAGTAAGTGAACGTCACCTAAGGGTGGCGCGTTTGGTTCCTTCAGGATGCCGTAATGTAGTCTTTCACTCTTAATATAATCCTTTCCTCTCAAGGGAAGTACCCATACATTTTCGTACCCTCAAAATTATCTTCCTTTTAGCATTATTCTCAGCCATATGGGTAGGAGATCTGCAACCCTTGTCCTATAGGGCAGGGGTTCTTAACCTTTTTCTTTCTGAGCCCCCTCCCCCCCGGATGGTGTAAAAACTCCACGGCCTGCCAGTGCCACAACCCTTTTTCTGCCTTTAAAAGCCAGAAGCAGCATTAGGGTGTAGCATGCAGAGCAATTGCCCAGGTCCCCACACCATAGGGGGTCCCCACAAAGCTAAAGTTGCTCAGGCTTCAGCTTCAACTCCAGGTGGCAGGGCTGGGAGCTCCGGGCTTCAGCTCCACACAGTGGGACTTCAGCTTTCTGTCCTGGGTACAGCAAGTCTAACACTGACCCTGCTTGGGGGCTGCCCTGAAACCTGCTCATGGTCCTTCAAGGGGCCCCTGATCCCTGGTTGAGAACTGCTGCTATAGGGAACCTATTTCCAGTGTTTACAGCGGGGATTGGAGAAAAGCTAGGTTGCCATTGTTGTAAATGGTTTATAGAAATCCAGGAGTTCAAGACATCTCTGGTATTTCATGACCTACAAGGTAGACTGGCTGATAATCATGTTTATCCCTTGGAGATTTTGCATAGGAGTTAGTGATGCAGAGTTATCTTGATAATCAGAGTGATATTAAACAGAATATTTAATTCTCCGTGAACTTTTTGCCTCGGGTTTAGCTGTGCATTGCTGAACCACATTTACAATTTAAAACAGTTGTCATTTGTTATTGTAATGTACAAAATATTCAATGAAAATGTTGAACATAAAATAATTTAAAGCAGATGGTCTGAGTCACGAGCATATTTAAATGTAAAAGCAAGTAGAAATACTATATTTGCAGTTTCATTG
The DNA here is from genome assembly GCF_016161935.1 of Mauremys reevesii. Taxonomy (NCBI): domain Eukaryota; kingdom Metazoa; phylum Chordata; order Testudines; family Geoemydidae; genus Mauremys; species Mauremys reevesii. The sequence continues at coordinate 167,166,550 of NC_052624.1, read as the reverse complement.
TGTGACAAAGAGTTGTGTATTATGCCTCAATTCAAAAAGAAAATCAGGTTTCTGAAAAGGAGGGAAAAAGGGGCTTGATCATCATCCCAATATTATTCATAGTGTAATTCTGGATTGTTAAGATGACAAATTTCAATTTAATATGTTTGGGTTCTGCATACAGATCCTAGAGAAGGTTAATTTGAGATTGGTTGGTAAGTGTGTTTTCAGTCATATAAATTCAGTGTTACTGTCAATAGGCATATATTGTGTGACCTTAAAAGTCAATGAATTGCATTTTTGCATAGTATGAAATTTTGATGTCTAAGTTATCAAAAAGAAGCAGCGTGCTGGATTTGAGAACCAATTTAGTGTTTAAATATTTATGTAATGTCCCAATGCCATGTAAAATCCCACCCTCTCTGCACCAGAGTTTTCCACTCCCTCCCTCTGCTCCTACCTAGGTAGATTGGATCATTTTTATGTGTGGACAAATTGTACAGCTACTCTTTTTGACAATCTAAATTAAATATTATGTAATCGTGTTTAGCTGAAAAATGTATCTGTCATCCAGAAAAATAGCACAGTCAGTCTTGCCGATTTTATTTTGCTCCTTAAAAGATACTTGCCAAAGCCATTGATAGTTATTGAAAATGTATTCCAAATAGAGCCTCTTAATTTTACACAACAGGCATAGAATGCTCAGTGGAGCATGCTCCTTCCAAAAGAGATGACTAAAGTTTTCTGATCTTCATCTTGACATTTTATTACCTTTTAAAAATATCCTCCCACCAACATAACAAATTCCATATTAATAGAGTTTTGTATATGTGTCACCACATATTTGAAAACAGAAAATAGAAAATATTACATTATTTGTTCCAAAGACTTACACTGTGCTCTTTTTAAATTGGGCAAAATAAGCATCAATATTGTTTTGAGATTAAAATTTCAAAGAACTACAACACTAGGTGTTAATGGCTTTGGGGAAACTAGATCTGCATTTAATTACTTATGCTGCCTTAACTTTAATCTTAAAGAACCTGATTCAGCACAAGGCTGAGGATATAGCTTCTGTAACAGGCAGAGCACTTCACTTGAGCAAGTTATGGAACTGCCTGGAAAGAGGAGAGCTCATGCAAATAAGATGATTGCCTCCAGTCCTGATTATTTGGACTCTGCCCCTCTTCTTCCCCCCCAACTGATATACAATCTATAAGAGTTAATACAGATTTTATAGCTATGTGACTTCAGGTAAGGAAACTGACAGACCTATAGCACAGCAATATGGACTTTTGGTGTGTTTGTTTTTAATACCTTGGAAGTGTGGAGGGGAAGGGGCCTTTCCCATTTCCAATTACGAGGCTGGGTGGTAGGATGGTTCAACCTTTTATCATATGAGAGCTCTGAAAAACTTTACTCATCCTACCAAAAATGCTCTATTCTGGAGCAGTAATAAATCTTTCTGCCAAAAGCCCTCTCTTCTTTACTCTCACAGACCTTAGGAGTAGGGTTGTGTAACAGCATCAGCACCTACCTTTCCACCAGTGCCCCCCTTATGGCCGATGAGGGCCTGCAATCACTCAGTTTTTTACAATGGTGTGATCCTGCTTTTCTTTCAATCCTTACAATGGAGCGCCCCCTGGCCAATGGTTGTGCTGTGGTTCATTAGCAACTCAGCTCTCCAGTTGAGTCACACACACTGTTCCGCCTTCTGGGGTATACAGTCACTAGCTCTTTCTTACAGCCCTGGCATGGGGCTGTAGCACTAAGGCTTCCTTCTCAGAGACACTGCCTTTTTAACAGCCCAGCAGGGGTCCATCTGGGTGCCCTCAGTTGGTGTTCTTTCAGCAGCCTTCCCTGGGCTCAGTCTTCAACCAGACCAACAGGGCCCATCACGGTACCCTCGCCCAGTCTGTCTAGGTTCTGGTCTCAGTCTCCTGGGTTCAGTCTGCCCGCACTGAGCTGTTCATGGTCCTGCTGCTCTTCCAGCCAGCCCAGCACCCGGTCTTTGGCAGCCTTCCCGGGGCTCATCTCCACCATCTCAGCCCCAAAGGACTCCAATGGCTAGCAACGTTGTAGTCCCTCTACCTTAAGGACAATTGAGATCCCTGAAATATGATGTGAGGAATGGTAATTGCCATTCCAAAGCCTGGGAAGCCCACTAATGAAGTGGGAAGCTACAGGCCAATTTATCAAGTATGCATGACCTATAAACTTCTTGAACATATCGCCCTTTTACTGAGCCAATGATCCCTCTCAGGCAGGCTTCTGGCCAAAGCGTAGTTGTTGCGACCAGTTCTGGCACTCAGAACTCACATTGAGGCTGGTTATCAGAAAAAAGTAAAGACTGCAGTATTTGTCGATCTGTCATCTGTGTATGACAGTGTATGGATTAAGGCCTGATGCTGAAACTTGCAAAAATTATATCTTGCTACCAAGCACTTTGCCTGCTGTGGACCATACTAAATAGCACATGTCCACAGGGGTACCTGGATAATAAGACCAGCTCACCCCATATCATAAACAACAGGCTCCTGAATTCACACCAACACTTTTTAATATTTACATAAGTGACATGCCTCCAATTAAATCATGAAAATTTTACTCCTGATGGAATTCCTCAACAAAAAATTTAATTCTATGCACAATATTTTAAAATTCTGCATATTTTATTGTCAAAATAACCCAGTATAATCATATCAGTTTCAGTTATTTTTGGTCATTTATTTCAAAATACCTGTCAGCAAGTATGTCTGTAACAATACAGATGACAAAAAGGATCCAGGCAATGTTTTTTGACAAATAGATTCCTTACTAGGCATATTAATACGGAACTCTGAGTAATAATTCATTTAAACTACAATGCAGAACCGTATTTCCCACACCCCTCAGAAGCAGTGCAAAGGCTTGGGGGAGTCAGGGGTAATGGAGGGAAGTAAATTGCTGGGCAGAAGCCTGGGTGTGAACTTGGAGGGCTGTTGAGTATGGGTGGGAAAAGTATGGAACAGGTTTTTTTGGTGTGGGAGGGATTGTTAGGGAGTTTCCCCTATGTAGACCCTGGCTGACCCCTAGCCTCTCCCATTCAGTCAGGCACATCTGCCCCTGTCCCCATGTATCTCTGTGCCCTCACTCAGCCACTCCGCTGTCTCTGTGTAGCTCTGCCCCACGTCCCCCTGTCCCCATGTGTCTCTGCATCTCCTTCCTCCCGTGGCCCTCTGCCTCCACTCTCATTCAGCCCCTGCCCCAGTCTGTCCTCCTCCACTAGCCCTTATGAGCCCCTGTCTGACCGCTCCACCCCAAGCACCCCACAGACCATGTCTCCTGAACTAGCATGACAAGCGCTGCTAAGGCAGCTCTCTTCCCTCGCTGGTGGGGAGTCGCAGCTTTGTTCTAGTGCCACAGCGCTTTCTGGTGGGGAAAAGGCAGAACTGCAGCAACATTTTGGCAGAAGCTTTTTTTCTGTGCAAAAAATAGAAATCTGCAGGGCTCATTAACTATGCGTGGACTCCAGAATTCCACCTGGAGTAAAATTTGTATATGCAGATGATCTTGCCATGACAACCCAAGCACCAAAGCTCCATGACATTGAGAAAACATTAGCTGAGGACCTCCAAAGTATGGAATAGTACTTCCAGAAATGGAGGCTCAAACCAAACCCTGGAAAAACCATAAGAAGTGCATTTCATCTTGATAATATAAGTGCCAAAAACAAACTGAAAGTAGCTTTCTGTTATAAAAATGTGCAACATGATCACACCCCAATATACCTCAGAGTGAAACTCAACCACACCCTCCGTGATCACCTTGAGAAGACAACTGTAAAGATAAATACAAGAGCCAACATAATTCAGAAACTAGCAGGTACAACCTGGGGTGCATCGGCATCAGTGTTGCGAACATCTGCAATAGCACTTGTATATTCAGTAACTGAATATTGTCAATCATATGGAGTAGATGCAGCCATACGCGACTTGTTGAAACTCAGCTGAATACGTGATGAGGTGCGTCACTGGAACCCTTAAGTTGAGTCCAACACCATGGCTACCTGTTCTGTCTAACATTACTCCCCCACCGATACGCCAAACTGCTGCGACACTCTGCGAAGCTCAGCGAATCCTGGAAAACAGATGTTTTCCTATCCACCAAGACTTGACAATGTGTCCCCCTCCCCCCAATGTCTTAAGTCCCGCAAGCCTTTCTGGGAACATTTGCTTAGCCTCATGCAGTCGGGCTAGGATCAGAAGGAGGCTTGGAAAGCATATTGGGCTAAACAAGACTTTAAAAATAAGCACCTCATGATGGATCCCACAAAGGTTCCCGGGTTTGACCTTCCACGGAAATCTTGGTCAACTCTGAACTGAATCCCAACCAACCATAGTAGATATGGATATCTAATGCACAAATGGAAAATTAAGGACTCCTTGGTGCGTGTGTGGCTTCCTATGACAGACCATCAAACATCTCACCACCTACTGTGCAGTTTATAAATATGAAAGAGGAGGCATATGCAATAAATTCTGCTACTCCTGATGTAGCCATCTGGCTCGATCAACTTCAGGTGAAATTGTAGTTGCTGCTCTGCACCAGCCATATGAAAGAAGAAAAAGGCACCTGATGCTCCCTATTTGAGCTCCAGGCAACAACTGACTGCTCTACCTCCGCTGCTTCCTTTTACATGTCCCTTCTGGCCTCTGATTGGCTGCTTCCCTTGAGCCACTCTAGGCTGCCTGGAGGACTTCTCCTCTGCTGTTTTTGGGGGAAGGGTGGGGGGGGTTGTGAGGCAGGGCCGCAATGCCTCCAGCAGTGCCTCTGGACCTAGTCTGCCCTGTCGCTAGTTGTTACCTGACTCCACTGCTAACTCTCATGTTGACATGGCACTGGGTATTTACAACCCTTTTCATCACATCTTTGTGCCTTATTAACAGAAGTTGGGTGGGGTGAGGAGTTGGGTTCCAGAAGTGTATTGAGTCCCATACCTCTTTTGAGGTTGCAAGGTGTCTCTTCTCCTCCAGGATGGACTGTGTGAACATTTCTCCTGCACAACAAGAGGTTTCTTAATAAGAATGAAGTTTATTAGAAAAAGAGAGAGAATGGAGTAAAACCAAAAAAGAAAAGGGTGGGTTAATATACTGCATAAGATAAAGTAGGCAATGCAGTCTCATCTTAAGTTACACAACGGAAACACAAGTTCTTATTTACATATTACAGAAAGCAATCTGAGGCTGTGGCCCCAGTCTCAGGGTCTTAACCTCCAAGATGTCCTGAGAGAAAGATTCCTTTCATGGTCTCCAGAATACTTACTCCCCCTTTTCCTTACTTTGTATCACTTTGTCCAGACCCCCCTCCCACTATTTAGGGTAGCTGCACCTGTTCTCCAAACTGAGTTTCTCCTATTACCTACATCAGGGGTAGGCAACCTATGGCACGTGTGCCAAAGGTAGCACGCGAGCTGATTTTCAGTGGCACTCACACTGCCTGGGTCCTGCCCACCAGTCTCGGGGGCTCTGCGTTTTAATTTAATTTTAAATTAAGCTTCTTAAATTTTTTAAAAACCTTCTTTACTTTACATACAACAATAGTTTAGTTGTGTATATATATTATAGACTTATAGAAAGAGACCTTTTAAAAATGTTAGAATGTGTTACCGGCATGCGAAACCTTAAATTAGAGTGAATAAATGAAGACTTGGCACACCACTTCTGAAAGGTTGCCAACCCCTGACCTACATAAACATTAGAGTTTTGGACTTCCTGCTTTCACTAAGGACTATAAGATGGTCGATGGAGGATACAGCAACCTTTGATAGCTACTTTTCAAATGCTTAAAAGCCCATCTTAGAGACTGTGTTTCAGAGACCAGTCTGCTCATCAAGTAAAGTGGTTTCTGAAGTCCCATTGTTTGGTGAGTAAGGTGGTTTCACCTGTCTTGGTTGAATTTTTATAAAACTTAGTTATTAAATATTACTTTTTTGGCAGACCTATTCATTCTATCACATAGTGTTGTCAGCCATATACTTTGCATGAAACTTGCTGAGAATGTGAGTTCTTTCATGACCATTCTCAAGACCCTGATATCAATTTATAGAGACTGGGCTGTGCAGAATTACACTGCTCTTTGAAAGGAGCTAGAATGCTTAATTCTGTGTGATCTGGCTGCCACCATCTTAGGTTCATTCCCTTCTTCCTGTCACTCATGGAAGTAACTGCCAGTGAAGTCTCAGCATTGTGATGCCCTCTAGTGTTTATTGGGACTGTAACAGTTTCCAGGTAACTGCACCTGTGTTCCCTTTGTGGTACACTCCAGGAGTTCCTAGTCAGATCTCAGGTGTCTTACTGACACCTGTCTCTGAGTAGGGACCCATGTCTCACTCCCTTCAGATCAGGTGGTTTTAAGGCTGTACAGTTCCTTGCCTTACGCAGTGATATCCCCAGCAAGCCTGTCTGCCTAAAGGCCAGTGCTTTGATTTCTCTTTGAGGGCTATGAACAGGATATTGCCAGCAGTTACAGGTTATCGCACAGCTCTTTCTAAGCAAGCACTTTTATTCTTAAGATAAAAAGCATTACAGAGAAAACATACAATACAGTAAAAGAACTTGGATGCATGCTAAAAGTTTACTAGAGTTTACCTGCAACTCCAACACTAGGCTCTGGTAGGTGTCAGTTTTTTAAACCACACAACTGGGTTTGTCCCCTTGGTTACAAGTTCATGTCAGTTTTTTAGATTGGGAACCAGAACCAAAACTGGACAGTTCAGCTGTTTCTTTATACAGCTCCGACCTTTGATATCTAGTCTCCAGGAACAGGTAATGACTAGTCAATGGCTCTCTCCTCAGCACGTAGCTTCAAAAGACTGAGGTTTTGCATAACTGGCGTTGTGGACTATACATTAACCACTCCCAGGAAACCCACTTAACACTTGTTATCCCAAAGTTTATGCCTGTCTGCCACGTTTAAATGTAATTGTTTGAACACCTTGTACTTCCAAGATCCCATATCTGCCCCAGGGACCTCCTGTTTACCTCTGTGGCTGTCTTTTTGCCTTAGCTGAATGAGTCATATTGGTGAGCATCACTGTTCTTAGTCTAGTGTTCATCTGGTAGGTCTCTATGTTCTTGGTGGCTTTTTTCTTTCCTTTTTCACAGTGTTTTTTCTTCTTCTCTCCATGTTTATATACAACAATGAATGGAATCCAGTAAATTTGAGAGGTTGTAGGCACTGTATTTGCCATAGTTTTTTGTAGCCTTCAGTAGTGATAATCTTCTGCCACTTGCTTTTTCCACCTCTTGCAATGAATTGTTCAATGGCGAACTTTTCCATTGGTGAGGATCTCTCCTCTACCAAAGAATTAAGCCCAGCCTGGAGTCGTCAGCTCATCTGTCATTTTAAGTTTTGAACTAACTTTTTGTGTTTAACGTCAAACCTGTTCCAGTATTGTGAAGTGAAGGTTGGACTATGTTGTTATTAGGTTTGGATACAGTTTAGGACATTCTGAATAAAGGGCCAGAGAGAAGAAGAAATCTTTATCTGAGGCATCCATTATTGCCCAAGACCACAGTAATGATTAATGGTCTGATCCAGAATATAGCAATTTCTGTGTTCTGTTGGACAGTAAGGGAAATTTTATGCCAATTAGATATGTTAGAACTGCGTGTAGTGGGGCTGGAAAACACAGCAGGCTCTTTTGGTCTGTCAAGTTATATGTTTTCCTCTAAACTACTAAATGATGCATTAAAATTAACATTGAATAAGAATAATAGTTTCCTTGAATAAGGACTCCATCTTTATAGTTACAGAAGTAACTGACTGGTGGAGTGCCCAGGAAGATATGAAAGGATACAAAAATGCTGAAATTTCCTTGGCTGGAATTTTCCTGATTGTGAGAGAAGTGAGGAAATAATCTCAGTTCTCTGAGCCTAATCACAGAAAACAGTGATAGTTGCCAGTCAGAGTAAAAAACTCTTCACTGGTGGACTTGACCACACAGTGTTTGTGCATGAGTTCCCTTCGCACAGACCCCATCAATTATACTTACAATGGACACTTATCTGCTATTTTGAGGTGCACACTTGCACAATCCAGGGCAGGTGGTCCCCCTCAGAATCAACATTGCACATAAACTTACTGGAACTATGAGCAGTCTGCAGTGCATGCTCACACTTTCTGCCCATGGTCAGGAACAAGACCATAAAAGTGTTGAAGAGGACAACATTGCTTGTATGTTTTAATATAAACCAACAAGGGATGGCTTGGTTGCACTCCCTGTGCACAGAAGCGATGAGATGATGGAACTGATGCATCCAACATCAATATCTCAGCCTCCTACCTACCAGGATGCCAAAACATCACTGCAGATATGTTGCGCAGAACATCCTCTCAGGACCATGAATGGGAAAGAAACACCAAGGTACTACAGAGGATATCAAAGCTGGAGTTTTCCAACTATAAACCTCTACACTATAGCCCAGAATGACAAGTGCCCACACTTCTGCTTGAGAGCAGGATTGGGATGCTTTTCTCCTCAAATGTGGTGCACCTCTACTGTACATGTTTTCCCCTCACTCCTCTCCTATCCAGATCAATACGTAAGATAAGGACAGACAAATCCAGTCATCTTGATCGCCCCCATGTGGCCCAGACAAATGTGGTTCCCTGACCTGTTGAAGATGGCGGTATGCCCACCATGCACTCTTCCTCTTCTTCCACATCTGTCTCAGGATGCAGGCCAGGTCTGCCACCTGAACCCAGAAATACTCCACCTGAAGGCATGGTTTCTCCATGGTTCCATGGCAATGAAGTGACCTGTTTGGAGGAGGTAAGGATCATACTATTAAATAGCAGAAGGTCTATTTCGTTATATACTTACCTGCACAAATGGACGAGATTCCACATATGGTGCCAGAATAGACAAACAGTGGCGACTACCTCTCCTTTACCAATGGTATTAGATTGATAGACCTGATTTCTTAAATTCCAGTATATAATGAGCTCCCAGCAATCACGGTTTTCCATCACAAAGTTGATGAGTTCTCAGCCCTTACTTGCCCTACCACTAAACGATTCCTCAAAGGTATTCGTAACCTTTATCATGAAATACAAGCCATGAGACCTTAATTTAGTGCTTCGATGCCTTACTGGACCCCCGTTTGAGCCCTTGGCAACATATTCACTTCTACACCTCTCGATGAAGGTGGCTTTTTTCATCACTATCCCATTTGCATGATGAGTAGAACGTGGGGCTCTCGTGGCACACCCCGCATACACAGTATTCTTCAAAAACAAGATAAGGCCACATCCGAAATTTTTACCTAAAATAGCTCTTCATTCTACTTGAACCAGCCTATCCATCTCCCAGTGTTCTTCCCAAAACCTCATGGGAACAAACAAAAATCAGCGTTTCAACCATGGATGTCAGAAGGACACTAGCTTTTTACATTTACAGGGCTAAACCCTTCAGAAAGTCGCCAAAGTTATTTTCTTTCTGTCACAGAAAGATCTAAAGGAGCTGCCATATCCAAGCAAAGGCTTTTGAAATGGATCTCTGGGTGCATTGACCTTTGCTACTGCCAACATCTTCTATCACCCGCACTGGGGACCCGCACACACTCCACCAGATCGCTTTCTGCGTCAATAGCCTTCCTCAACAATGTATCCATCACGGACATCTGCAAAGCAGCAACCTGGGCATCAGCCACATGTTCACAGAGCACTATGCAGTAGAGCAGGACTTGACATCAGATGCTCTCCAGGGACTTGCAGTTTTATCATCTGTCACAAATGCAACTCCAAAGCCCCTTCTTTCCAATGATGAGCATTGCTCTACAGTCACCTAAAGTGGAGCACCCACGGTGACACTCCTTGAAGAAGAAGAGATGGTTACTCACCTTGTACAATAACTGAGGTTCTTCGAGATGGTTGTCCCTATGGGTGCTCCACTACCCACCCTCCGCCCCTCTACTTTGGTGTTTCCTGCTAGGGACACTGCAGTAGAGAAGGAACTGAGGGGGGTTTGGTCATACAGCGCTATGTAACTGCCAGAGGCAGCACGGGACAGTGACAGTACTTGTGTGACCCATCCAGGCACTGCTACTGAAATTCTCCGATCGCAGATGCAGGGATGTAGATTCTCCTCAAGTGGCGCACCCACAGGGACAGCCATCTTGAAGAACCTCAGTTACTGCACAGGGTGAGTAACCTTCTTGTGTTGACGGTTCTTAAAAGATTTGTGTCCTTTCACTTTAAATAACTAAGGCCTTATCTATGCTCATAAGTGCATCAATGTATGAGCCCTAATACAACTTCCTGCTAGTTATTAATTAAGACCCAGATTAAGGAAAACATCCTGATTCTGGAAGGGTACTTAAGTATATGCTTAAATCTTATCGAAGTCAAATTAAGCATTATTTTAAGAGCTTTTTTGAATTTGTCCAAGTGTATCATAATTTTCCCCTAAGGTGTAAAATATATGTCAAGTCAAGTGTAATATGAAGGCTTGCTTTGATACCTTGATTTTAGAGTGATAATATACAGCACTGCGACAGGTAGAGGGTAAATTGGAGCAGACTAGAAGCAGGAAGTGAATGAATGAGAGAAGTAGTATGAAGAACTGCACTGAGAGCTGCCTGTCTTGAAGGCTTCTGAGAACGATGAATAATTGGATGTGTTGTGCCTAAAGGTATAGTCTGAGCTAATGTAATTTAAACTGTGGTTATAAATTAAAAGAATTGTATTTGAATTAATTTTGTGGATTAAAGTAATCTGACTAGACAATAGTAGTTACATAGTGATTGTCAGACCCAATGCATGAAAAGAACTAAGGAAATAATGTGTCATCTTGTGCTGAAAATCATAATGTGGTAATGTAACTGATTATTAGTCTTAACTACAACAGCATTCTATTTTATTTAAATTCTTCTACTCTGTCCCATCACTGTCGAATCTGAGCACTAGGAAGATGCAGCAGCATCTGATTAAAGTGACCTCTCCACTGAGTATGGTATTTAAACACATCAATTTAAATCATATAAAATTGGGGTGGGAGGGCGGGACAGAGTTTAATTAATCAAGAGAAGTGGGGCCATGTGCTCAATTTGATGACGTTTCTCTATTTATGTTTGTCTGTGCTTTAATGTGCTCTAACTGCATCGTTAGTTAACTTGTTTTACCGTTCTGGTGTCCCTGTATAGACAAACCCCTAAGGCAGTGGTGTACAAACTGTTCCTGTCGCACCCCCTTTACCAGTAATGGAATCTGTCTGCATCCCCCCCTCCCTTACTGCACAGTTGGCTCAGCTGATGACTTTGGGTTAAAGGCAGAGGTGGGGGCTGAACTGGGGCTGGGGGAGGAGCTGGGCTGGGGGTAGAACAGAGCTGCGGCTGGGATCGGAGCAGAGCTGGGTGGTTTTCGCTCCCCATGGCAGCTATCTCGGGCCCCACTGCCTGTGCCCTTGAAAGTTCCTTTGCACCCTAGTAGGGTGCGCCCCAGAGTTTGGGAACCACTGCCCTAAGGGTATGTCCAGTGATGAGCTGCCAAAATATTAACAACCGGTTCCCTCCTCCCCCCCACCGGGGGGGGTCGTGCCCGCCCCCCCCAGGGGGGATCGTGCCTCATCCAACCCCTCATGTTCCTTGACACACCCCCCCGGGGACCCCTGACCCATCCCCCCCTTCCCTGTCCCCTGACTGCCCCTTGCCGCCCCACCCACCCCCTCCTCTCATTCTCGAGGGCCCCCCAAGATCCCTACCCCATCCAACCACCCCTTCTCTCTGTCCCTGAGTGCCCCCACCACCTCATCCAACCCGGCTCTTCCCTGACTGCTCCCCGGGACCCTTGCCCCCATTCATTCACCCTGTTCCCTGCCCTCTGACCGCCCTGACCCCTATCCAACCCCCCACAACCCACCCCCTCCCAGCTCCCATACCACACTGCCTGGAGCCGGGACCGGGTCCACTCCGCCAGGACCACGACCGGCGCCGCGGGGCCCAACTCCCCGAGCCCGTCCGGACCAGAGCAGGCACCGCTCGGCCGGAACCGCGGGGCCCGACTCCCCGGGCCAGCACCGGGGCCGAGCCGCTCGGCCAGAACCGCAGGGCCCGACTCCCTGGGCCGGCACTGGGCCGGGCTGGGCTGGAGCTGCTCGGCCGGCACCGGGGCCGGAGCCGCGGGGCCCGACTCCCCGGGCCGGGCTGGGCTGGAGCCGCTCGGCCGGCACCGGGGCCGGAGCCGCCGGGCCCGACTCCCCGGGCCGGGCCGGAGCTGCGGGTCTCGAGCTGGGCCGGAGCTGCAACCGCGGGGGCCGGGACCAGCACTGGCTCCGCGGGGCCCGGGCTGGAGCTGTGGAGCTGAAGCTGGGGGTGCTCAGCAGGGGCCGGGATCAGGCTGGAGGGAGCCGCGCTCTGGGACCAGGAGCTGCTGAGGCAGCCGCACCTCCCCTCCCCCCCGGGCCCCAGCTTACCTGCCTGCCTGCTGCTTGTTCAGGCTTCCCGCGAACATCTGATTCGCGGGAAGCAGGGGAAGGGGAGGAGAAGGGGGGCGGAGCAGGAGAGGAGGGGGAAGTGAGCTTGGGCCGGAGCTTTTGTTAAATAAAGCCCTAATAGAACTGGTTGTCCTGGAACAACCGGTTCTAAAAAGGCTGCTAAATTTAACAACCGGATCGCGCGAACCGTCTCAAGCTCACCACTGGGTATGTCTACACTGCAATTAAAAACAGCTCAAACTCTGGGACCTTCCCACCTTGCAGGGTCCTAGAGCCCCGGCTCTAGACCGAGCCCGAATGCCTACACAGTAGTTAAACAGCCCCTTAGCCTCAGCCTGGCGAGTCTGAGTCAGCCGGCACAGGCCAGTTGTGGGTAACTAATTGCAGTGTAGATATACCCTGAGATAATTTTTTTGGTATATCATGTGTTTGTAGTTAAACGTAAGTATTTCCTTTTAAAATATTCCAGTACCAAGATCATCACTAAAAGAAACAGTTACGTTGCTAAGGAACTAACAGATTTATCTCTTGAATCATACACAAAACCCAAGCACTTAAAAGGACGGAAATGGAAATATTCTAAATCTTACATTGCCTACACAGTAAGAACTAAACTGTTCTGTTTAGTTACAAGAATTGCTTATTTAATTACAACACAGCAACCTTAATTGTGATCCCTGGATTTATTTTCTCTCTTTAATGCTTTATTTTGTTATCTTGATTTTTAGTCTACATATCTTCTGTTAGATGGGAAATATTAAAGTATTTATCTACTAACATTTTTGATCAAACACTCGTTATTATTCCTTGAATATTGCTGTATATGTAGTTTAATAGGGAAAATGTATAAAATTATCAGTGATGGTGGATTTTTGTGTACTATGTAAGTAGACTTGAATTTCATGTTGATCAATATGTCATTAGTGTACGTATATCTTTAATATTTTCTATAAGGGATGGTTTTGTTTTCTATTTTGAAATTCCTGATAAAAGAATAGTAATTTATTTTAGTCAGAAGTTATTGAAATGTGCATTTCTTTTTACTTAACAAGAATTTTGTTCTAAGTATGTAATTAATGTAAGATTTCTGATGTCCTTTTCTATCCATTTAATTGCTTCTAAATGTTTGGGTTTTGTAAATGGTGTGAAAAATGACATTTAACAACCTTAATTGGTTTTTGAAAGTGGTTTTATTTTTTTCTTATTTGGAATTTTCCAGCTCATGTGTTATTCCTAACATCTTTATCTTTTCTTTTGTGTATGTAAATAAAGACACCATTTAAGAGGGTGCACAGACCACCTGTTATATTAAATACAAATGTGAGAAGTTTGGGACCTGCTGACAATGGTTCCTACAGAGCCATGCCTCATTCAGGCCCTGATTCAAAGTCCATTAAAGTCAGTAGGTGTTGATTAATATACTGAGGGTACGTCTTCACTACCCGCCGGATCGGCGGGTAGCAATCGAATTCTCGGAGTTCGATATATCGTGTCTCATCTAGATGCGATATATCGAACTCCGAACGCGCTCCTGTTGACTCCGGAACTCCACCACCGCGAACGGCGGTGGCGGAGTCGACGGGGGAGCCGCGGACTTCGATCCCACGCCGTGAGGACGGGTAAGTAACTCGAACTAAGGTAGTTCGACTTCAGCTACGCTATTCGTGTAGCTGAAGTTGCGTACCTTAGTTCGACACACCCCCCCCAGTGTAGACCAGGCCTTAGAGAATGAACAATGTACACAGGAAGGGTGCAGCCCGATCCTGTCTCCATGATACTTTGAGGCATGCAAAAAAATACCTCTGGGCCTCAGAAAATTTAGCACAATGGGGAAAAATTCTTCCTGAGCCCCCCAAAATTGGTCAGACTTGTAGCATCCTGAAAATGCAGCTTCTGCAGAACAATTAGGGTACACCTGCACTCAAGCTGGAATTGTAATTTCTAATGTGTATATGTTTACCCGAGCTAGCTTTGTTGAGCCACTGTGTTAAAAATAGAAATGCAACTGCGGCGGGACAGGCAATGGAATGAGCTACCTGCACTGAGCACAACGCTTCTCAGGATGGTGGATGCTTGCTTGGGCTGCTAGCCCATCCTGCCACTCGCACTGCTGCAGCTACACTTCTATTTTTAGTGCACTAGGGTGATCAAAGTGCACATATGTTTGCTCAAGCTAGAAATGACATCTCCAGCTCAAGAAAAGACATATCCTAAGGGGAAGGAGGGTGGAAAGCTTTTGAAAAGCCAGGGAGAGTATAGATGGTGGTGGGATATGTGGCCATCATGGTTGCTGCAGCTAATGGGAAGGCAAAGGACCTGAGGAAGGGAAGGGGCCAGCCCTAATCTTGCCAAGCATGTGTTCTTGCAGCATCATCTCCTTCTGGGCACTGTGTCACATCCCCTGCTGTTCAGGGTCAACATCCCTGTTCTGTTGATGAGGTGGTGGATGGGGAGGCAATGTTTCCATTGACTTAAGTGGGCTTTGGATGAGGCCTTTGGATGAGGTGTGCGTGCACCTACAAAATATTCATGTTCATGTTTCTAACAATGCATACCTGTGCACCTCAGCTTACTTTAACTCCAAACATTAATAAAAAATTGTGTTTGGTTTTTTTATGCACTTTTTAAAATGTCCAACTCAAGAATAAGTCTCTGGGTCCACAGCTAAGGTCACAGTGCCTCCCAACCAAGAAGTCACTGAACTTCTTTGTGTTTGAGCTACCTCATCTAAAATATGTGACTAGTAATGTTTTGCACCTACACAATTCTTACAGACATATGTAGCATTTTATCCTGATGTCACTGACATAATTTCATTTGAGGTCTTTTTCCATTTAACAGGAGCTGGCTTGGCTTGGCATTCCCACTGAAATCATTGGATCTCAAACTACAGACCACAAATGAATTTCCAAAACTTAGTAACTATATGAAAATCTTGAAGGAATAGTAACTAGTATTTTTGATTGAGACAATAAACACTTTATCTATTTATTGAGGAAACCAGGATAGCTTTTTAATGACCTGGAACTCGAAAACATTTTGAAACATTCTTCTTTGCTTTTAGAATACGTGATAATTTTCAGGCTAAAATTATTGGGAGAGAGGAGCAGACTATATAGTAGGGATTTATAATGAGAGCTGGTTGTGTCTCTAACTATGGTGGGGTTATTGCTTTTCCATAATAAGTATTGATATAATAAGTTTCATTTGACTGACTAAACTCACTTCCTGTATTTTTTTTCCCCCCTCTCAGTGTTGAACTTTGCTTTAGGAACTACCTGTCACCATGAATATGCTGATCTTCATAATTGCTGGTCTCCTTGTGCATTGTGTGTTCTTGGCCTCCATTTTTGACATCTACTTCACCTCTCCTTTGGTTCATGGCATGACTCCTCAGCGTACTCCATTGCCACCACCTGCAAAGCGACTAGTGCTTTTTGTTGCTGATGGCTTGCGGGCAGATGCACTGTATGAATTAGATGATAATGGTACTCCTCAAGCACCTTACCTTAGGTAAGTGTGTCTGATAACACTTCCATTCCTAAAATTGTAAGTCATGGTGTAAGTTAACCATTAAACATTTTACCAAATTGCCTCTCTTAGGGAGAAGAGAAACAGCCTCAGAAATAGTGGTGGTTTATACCCAGGTCCTCTGTGATTCCAGGGCTGAGCAGTATGTTGCAGAATTATGTTCCACAAAAATAAATGAATAAAAATTCAACCTTCATGATTGTGAAGAAAATAATTAAACCATGAACTGAGTTTAAATTGATGTAGTGTTACCTTGCTCCCTGGTAGCACCTGACTCCCCACAATTATCTGAGCTGGGCAGAGCTCCCCCTTTGGATGATGTGGAAGATATCTCTTCAAATTCACATATTTCTGTGTAAGATTCCCCTACCTATCAAAATAGGGGCTCCTTCCATGATGCCTTCAAGGATAGGGACGATTCACATGAGAGACAAATCCAGGCTTCTTTTCAGGCAGTGGAAGCCATTTCCTAGACCCTGTGATACTCCTTAGTGGTCATATCGGGGCCCTTAGCTACCTATTGACAACAGTTCTCAGGCTCCTAGCCTTTCTAGTCGGGACCACTGGGAGGCAGTCTCCTCTTCCATCTGTTCCTTCTTCACTACCTCAACAATTGGAGGAAAACTTTGAGGAGCAAGAGGCCAGAGCAGACAAGGAGGCTTCTGTGCTGTAAACTAGTATTTCCTCATCTTTCCCAGATAAGGTTGCTGTGCCTTCTCCACCTTCTGTGGCCAATGACTTTAAACAGTTTCAGGAGCTAAAGAAATGTGTTGCGGACTCACTGCAAATCCTCCTAGAGGAGGTCCTAGAATTGCAGCACAAGTGATTGGACATTTTGCATGTGATACCTTCTGCTTGAGTGGCTTTGTCCATTTATGAGGCCCTCCTGGATTCTGCCAAGACCATCTGGCAGACCGTACTAATGGTACCACCCACGTGCCAATGTGTCATTAAGAATTAGTATGTTCCAGCCGAGAACTGTGAAATTTTATTTTCACATCCTTCTCCTAACTCCCTGGTTGTTAAAGCAGTAAATTAATGTGGCAGACAGCACCACATTTAATCTACCCAGTATGATAAGGACAAAAAACGCCTTGACTTTTTTGGCCATGAGTTACTCCTCAGCGACCCATCAGTTTAGGATTGCAAATTACCATGCTCTTATGATGAAATACAATCACACTACTCTAAGTTCACCAGGTTTTTTGAATGCCTTCTGGCAGAACATTGCAAGCAGGTCCAGGCCATAATAGCCAAAGGTTAGTTTCTGGCTAAAATATCATTACAGGCCTCCCTAGAAGCAACTGACACTGCAGTGCATTCCATCTCCATGGCAATCATCATGCATTGGGCATCCTGACTCCAGGTTCTCTAGAGAGCACCAAAATACTATCCAGAATCTCCCCTTTTCTGAAACTCTTTGCTGATACCGCCGATGAAACATTGCACACATTGAAGGACTCCAGGCCTGCTTTGCAATAGTTTGGGATTTTTATGCCTGTAATTAAACAAAGATATAGTAGATCCCAGATGGCTCAGAGACCCCACCCTATCCAGTTTTCTGGTTTCCAGAGACTTACTGAGCTGCCTAAAAAGAAGAAAACAAGGTTTCAAAGGGAGTCCACCCACTATATCCTCTTTGACTACTCAACAATAATAATCAAAATATCAGTTTTGATGGTTTGGTCAAGGGTCTGGAACAACCCTGCTTCTCGGTTCTCCAGCTGCACCATTTTACCTGCCTCTCTCCCTTTGGGAACTTTTCTCCCACTTTCAATCTTCATGGGAGAAGATTACATCCAAGTAGTAGGTGTTAGAGGTTATAAATTGGATTACTCCATTTTACCTCCCTTCCCTGCCCCTCTTCAGTGACCCCTTTCAGTTCTGAAATTTAGCCCAGAAAAAGGACACTATCACAAGAACTACAGATAATTGGCTATATTTTATTTATTGAGGAGGAGAAAAAACCCTAATCTGGAAATTTACAGGTTTAATGAAGGAACAGAGAGAGAAAAAACTAGGAAAAAAAATTCTGAGAGGAAAAAAAAAGAATAACCTTTACAAGAAAAAAATGAATAACCCCTATTAGGGAAAAAAAGTAGAAATAAAATAATGTATTAACTTGTAATGTATGATCACACCAATTAACCTCCTATCTTCACGATGGTGGCTGACTATAGTGATAATTGTGCCTGGTGGGTGTTTTAGTTATTTTATGGTAACTACTTTGTAGTTTAACAGTTACAGTTCAAGACTAAATCTGACTAAATCTGAGAGTTTTGAATTTAATGCCAACAGCATCTAGTCATCACTTTTTCTTCTACAAACTACTCTGTGCATGCACACACAGTTTTGTGAAGTAATTGCTTGTATTTTCTTTTCAGGAATATCATAGAATACAACGGCAGCTGGGGAGTATCTCATACTCATGTTCCAACAGAATCTAGACCAGGACATGTGGCACTGATAGCTGGATTTTATGAAGATGTCAGTGCAGTTGCTAAAGGTATGCAAGTCCCAGGTTCCAATAAATTTGATAACAACCTTACTATATCACCATAAGATCTTTTGGTGGTATAGTAAAGTTCAAAATTGGTCACTAAATGTCTACATAATAGACTGAAAAACATGA
Source organism: Mauremys reevesii (assembly GCF_016161935.1). Taxonomy (NCBI): domain Eukaryota; kingdom Metazoa; phylum Chordata; order Testudines; family Geoemydidae; genus Mauremys; species Mauremys reevesii. Next base: position 167,147,933 of record NC_052624.1, on the reverse strand, counting down.
ATTCATTTTTGAAGAATTTTCCACTATTAATATTAGTGAAAATAGGATTTGTATATTTTTATTCCTGCTTTAGGGTTAATTATTGTACTAGAGAGCTCTTTAAAGTATTAAAATTCAAATATAAAGACAGAAGTAATATGCAATCAGCCTGTAACTAAGTATGATTTGGCTTTTCCAGTATGAGAGGAAAGCATAGATGTCATTTCTGAGACTTAGCTTTTGGGAGTGCTAACTGAGCTTCTCAGTTAGGGATAATTTAGTGGACTCATCACTGCTGTACCACTCATCATTAATCTATTCCCACAAAGTGGCTTCTTCTAAATTCAGTGGTGATGTGCCTCACAGGGAGGGATTTACTCACTAGAAATCTAGAGATTGAGGCCAAAGGTCAAGGGACAGGAACATAGAATACAGGAGGCTGTTGGCCCTCAAGGAGAGCCAGATGGCAAACCTATTATAAAGACTGATCTTTTAAAAATGATTATTTATTTATTCATTTGAACCTCTGCCTAAATAAAATTAGTTGATGGTCTTAGTCCTGATCCTAATGAATAGGTGTCCTTATTCACAACTGGCCAAGCTTGGATTCAGTCTCAGCAGAGAGGCCAAGAATTGAATGGACATGGTGAATAAACTAGTCCCTACAGATCAGAGTTGAGGTACATTGGCAGGATAGCCTGGGTTAAGCATGAGCTGCCTCTGACTGCTTTACATGTACTGAGGGCTAAATTACATGTACTGAGGGCTTCAGTCTTCAAGGCAATCAGTCTAGCTCTTTTGACAAGAGCTGTGTTTTTTGTTTTTTTTACTTTATAAAAATAAGAGCTGAGGGTATGGGCAGGGGAAATCCCAATTATGTCTCCCCAGATTGTTGGAGATGAGACAAATACTATTTAGTTTCCAGTGTCAGAGGGGCACAAACTGTTTCATTTCTTCCCTGTGTCCCTTTGATTGTGTCAAAGACATTTATAGAAGCTAGAAAGAAATAAGACTACTATTAATTTTTGAGTGCTGGCAGTGTTTTTTCAGTGCTGTTCAAAACAGAGTCTTGTAATCCATCCCCATTGGGCTGACGTGGGATTTATCCTCAAAGTACATATTGCAGAGCTTTCACTCTGTACTTCCATAGTTATGTAGATAGACCAGTACACAGCTGTGCAAATCAACCTCATTCATATCACTATAAAACAACTAGATTATGTGTTTTATTTATTTATTCTTTTAAATTTATTAGAAGACATTAATTTAACTAACAAGCATCTAGCCAGTGCTCTACATGCCTTGACAATTTTTAAAATTTATCTCCAATCATTAACTCCTATAACAAATAGATTGCTTGTTCCATTAAAGGTGAATGAAATTACACATACCCTTTAGTGCTCTAATAGGAAGTACCCCCCCTCCCTTCTTTCTAAATTCCCCCTCTGTTTAGATGCCTGGGCAACAAATAGTTTTCCAGTCATGCTATAAGGTTCATCAGATATTCACATTATTCTCCAGTCCTATAGGTAATATTTGAACTCTCAACTTAGTAGAAACTTTGTACTACACATGGAAAAGACCAAACTTTCAATCACTTATAACTCTTTTATTAATGCAGTTATTAGCCTGGAGGTTACTCTTCCGTGGGTACTAATAAAGTTCAACCACTTTTGAATTATGCGTGCACAAAATAAAGTCTTTAAATTATCTTACTTTGGAAAAAAATGAGTAATTTTGTTTGTCATCCTTGCTTAATGGAAAAAAAAGTGGACGGTTGTTGTTTAGACTTACTAAAACCGTTGACACAAGAAACCAACTACAAAGCCAAAAAAGCACCCCCAGATTTATGAGCATAAGCAAATGGGATTTCAATGGATGTCAAATGTAATCTTAACTCTAGCATTTACTATTAAATATTATAATAAAGACTTTAAAATGTTCCCTATTTTCTAGTACTATTCCTCTTTAGACAATGGGCCAAATCAGGCCCTCTGTTAGACCTGAACAACCCCTTTAACATTAATGTTTGTTTTGACAGGATGGAAGGAGAACCCAGTGGAATTTGATTCAGTTTTCAATGAAAGTAAATATACTTGGAGCTGGGGAAGTCCAGATATTTTACCTATGTTTGCTAAAGGTAAGCTTAAATGGGGTGCATCTTATTAGCTGATAAACACTACACTGGTAGTTATGATGTGGTTTAAACGTTTGTTTGTTTTTTAAGTACATTAGTCAGAGAGGTATTTGCAGGATTTATCAGTAGTTAGTATTTCTGTAGGGATTTGTTTGTATTATTATAAATTACATTTTACATACAAATTATAAAAACAAAACCTTACAGAAATACTACAGAGAGGAGTAGGATAAGTCCTGGTCTTTTACAATAGGTAAATCAAATTCTCCAGCAATGGCTTATGGTGGTTGTGACTTTATTAACACTGTGAATGCTAACACATCTTTTCTAGTATGAAGCCTGTTAATTTGGGAGTGTGGTGGAAAAATTCCTCATCACAGACCAGTAAAGAAAACAAGCTTTAAATAGAGCATAACTTCTCACTACTGTTTATGGTCTATTCTGATGCGTTCCTAATCTTGCCTACCTAATAGTGCAATTGTTGGGGACTTTAACCCCGACAGCGAAATTCGTTGTCTGTTCACAGAGAGACAGGCAACACCAGCAAGGTCCGATCAAAAGCCCTTTATTGACAAGTGCACGCATCAACAAAGGGCCGCTCGTCTCCAGTGAGAACCAGCAACACTTTTCAGCTTAGTATTAGCCTATATAGACAGTTTTATTACGTCATACATCACTCACTTGAGCAAAACCCACCCCCCTTTGTTTAACAACTTAAAACTAGACACTTTTAATATACACACATGCCTAGACTTTATGTCTACAACTTTAGATTATTAATTATATCTTAACAACACCCAAAAGTTAGAAATACAGGGGAGTTTTAAACAAACCTATAACTCACCCAAAGAGTTAGAATCTGAACCGTGGGATGCTAGAGTTTATCATCAGTTCTTCAAACACTGTCCTTAGCACAGCTAATGGTATGCCAGGAATGCAATCCCTGGCTTATCTCAGGCTTATCTCACGTTTTCCAAGGCTCTGTAATACAATGCTGCTTCTCAGTACTTTTCCACTCTGGGATTACCCAGAAACCTCTTTTAGCCTGACTTTAGTCAGGTTGGCATAACTGTTTTGCCTGGAATATTTTCATTCAGGCCTAACAATCCCCCCTTTGTCCCTCGAGGACCAACGGGACTCTTGGGACAACAAATTACCGCTTGGCAGTGCACAACCGAGTTACGGTTTGTTCAGTTGCAAACAAAGCTTTAAATTGCCTTCAGGGGTAACAGTTCATTGGTCTGGGGCACTGACTGACTATAAATCAGTGAGGTATACCAAGTGGTTTAAGTTTCCAAATGTCCCGGTGAGTAATTCTGTCCCACATGCATCCTCCCCATGGACCCAGCAGGATTTGGTATGTGGGAGCCAACACCCACCCTAACCGGTCCATATGCTTGGAAGGAGCACTGGTGATGTCCACACTTTCATCCAGAAAGTGTCCAAGTATGTTTCCATGACCACAGATCAGATGGTACTCCTGGGTGTCTGTAAGGGCAGTGGGCCAAGTCTGGTGCGCAAGATCAATTGGAATGGCCATCAGCTGGTCATTCAGGAAAGCCTGAATTTCTAAACATACTAGATCCCACTGCAGTACCTTCCCAGCCTCAGTGATATTTAATACCATCTCTTGCAGTAACTTCTGGGTCACAGAACTAAGGGCTGAAAGAACATGCAACTCACCAACTCCAGCCTGTACTTGGGATAGCTGAGCTTTAAAAACAAGTCTAGTGGCCTTTTCTAGTTGGCCCAATTTCTTATCATGTTCTTGGCTTTCAGGTCCCTTTTTTTTTCCCCAGAGGAAATAGCCCAGGCTCTCTGTTATACTAATCTAATGGCAGCCCCTTATGAGCAATCTGGGTATGTAAAAGCAATCTGAAAACTGGATAAGGACAATGTTATTTAAAATGCAATGAGGGAGGGCAATACATGCTGAAGGATTTATCCAAAACACAGGGTGCAGCCTGTAGAATAAACCACAAAATCCAATCAATACCACATTCCCAAACAAGGGTCCCACAAATTTCTTCCTGCCAGTGTATAATTCTTTGTTTCTTCACCAGGGTCAGTCCTTAATGTCCTTTTTGGTCAGGAAATCCTGGATTCTGGCACTTCATAATGGTATTGGTGGTCAGCAGGACTTAATAAGGGTCTTTCCAGCGTGGAGCCAAAGCAGTCTTTCGCTTAGTGGATCTTTACATTAATCCAGTTTCCTGGTTCCAAGGAGTGGCAGGGCTTTCTAGGGTCTTTGTGTAGTGCATCTTTACCTGTAAAAAAAGAAACCTAACATATTTCATTAGTGCCTGTCAGCGATTTGCAGACTTTACAGCTATGTGGGCACATTTAAGCCCCCCTTTTCTTGGTTGTTAGCTAAGTTTTAGCTGAGAACAGTGTCCTTGAGCGGGGCCAATGCCCTATCCTTAAACTGAGCATGTTAGCTATTTTTCCTCAGTTAACTCATTCTTCTTCCTTTTTGGCTTCTTTTAACCTACAAAGGAAACTTAGTTTTCACTTATACACCTTTTCTAACAATGAACACATATACATTGCTGTTATACAGTACATCAGTCTTATTATGCAATGTATGTCACATATACCCTTTCACGAAAATAACCTTACTACAGAACTTTAGAACAACAAACCAAGACAAGCACACCCACTTTGATGAGTTCATTCAATACAAACTCTAGTCCAATAGCTTTTCACCATTCCCAGCCCTCTGGCTAGAAGTCTGAGGTAGCCAGAAGGATCCCATGTACAATATGGGGAGTGGGTTAACTTTTTATGTCGCTGGTTTTAAAGACCGTTGGTATGCAAATTCTAATAACAATTTTCAATTAAAGGATTTGGCCAATAAAGTTTCTCTTTCTCTTACTTAAGGAAATGTATTAGGCTTTAGTATATCACATTTTCCTAATTTATCCAAACACTTTGTATTCCAAGTTGAACAAACAAGTATTTGCATTCCAATCTAACCCTTTCGCCTGATTTCAAACTAGACCATCCCATAAAAATATTAAACAAAACAATTTTGGCCACGAGACAAACACCACAAGACAGAACATAGAACACAAAACATAATTTTTACTGTGCCATCAAAGGCATGGTATGTTGAATGCTGTTCAGCTAGCATCAATTTTCTCTGATTATCTAAAAGACAAAAACAGAAGTCTACCCTTTCTGGGCAGTCAATCATCACAGATGCTTTCTGGCTTGCTTTTTTTACTTTTAACTCCTGCTTTTAAACACTGAAAGAAAACATCACCACGTATAGTGCCTTTAGAGCCTAATAAGATTTCAATTACATAGCACTATATACATTCTTTAGATAATTCAACTAAATGGGTCATAACCAAATGATTGCAATCTAATAATTTATTTGCCTGAATTTATTTACAAACATTTCAAAGACACCATGAATTTTTCTCTTTAGCATTTTTACAAAGTTTAACTGCTGTTCCCTCCAGCAACTACGGAGTTAACTTTTCACTCTGCCTTTAAATCACTCACTTGTTCTCCAACAACCACTTTTCTCAACTTTAAATCACCATTCCAAGTATCCTCCTGGGTTTTTGAAATCCCCATATTTATACCTATTTACTCCTTTCTTCCACTAGACCCTCAAAAGTTTCCAACCTGTTTTCCAATCTCTCTCTCTCTGTTACCTGTCCGCCTGGGCCCGATCCTTCTTTTCTAGCTGAACCGTTCCTTCCATAGACACCAATTTGCTCCACTACCAGTTTTAACTAGGGGGGTTGGCTTCTCAACTAGCCCCCACCCTTCTGGTCTTGTCCCTAAAACATTTTAACTCACAAGACTACCCGAGTCCTCCCTTGTGAGGCTTGCCACCTGGGCAAAACGCATGGTCCACTGGTGTTTAATTATTTAATTTCCTCTTGTAGCAAACACACTGCTGTTACGGTGTATGCTGAGCACAAATAGTTAAATTTTGGCAAGTCCCTGAAGGACTGGTACTTGCTTAGCCAGGGCTTCCTTTTCTAACTGGAAATCCTGTCTCAAGGCCTGCAACTTTTCCTGGGCGCAGGTTTGAATTGCTGCCTGGGTCATGATCTATGCTCTTAATTGCTCAATTTTAGTTATCAAGTACACATCTCTTCCCTTTTCTCCAACTACTCTATTGCCCAGTCCTGCTACAACTGGGGATAGATCCACTTAACACCCTTGCCGGTCAACCAGGGTGGAGAGAGGAGTACTAAACCCCTTTCCAGTTCTCAGACTTACTGCAGCTGAAAGTAGGCTCACCTCTAATCATGCAACCCTCAGCATATAACACCAACAGTACCAAACAAAAGAAACACAAAATAACAAAGGTAAAACAGATAGATGGTGTAAATTCTATAGGGCTCCCCGATTCTCAATTACTCACCAAACTGTGACAAATCTGTTACCAATTTATCTACTGCAGGACGTTGGGGGAAGATAAAACACACCATATAACCAAACTTTAAAGCTTCATTAAAAACAATAAAACAACAATGGAGAGTATTGGGAACGCTCCCACATCACTCAGGAAAAACATGAATACTTCAACCATTAAGCCACTTTAATACTCACACATGTCCAAACTGGCCACGTCTGTATAACGTTCAGAGAAGGGGAATAAGTGGACGGGAGATTATCCTGTATACAGCTTGTCCAGAATTTCTAACATGCTTCCACTCTTGGGAGAGCTGTTCTTTTACACCCTGGAATCTCCTGCAATGTCTCTTTCAGAGGTTCCAGTTCAGGTCACCAAGCCACACCAGCTCTGGGGTTGCAAAGACTGTTAATTCTCACAGAACAGTTAAGGTTTGCCAATGCAATCTCAGTTCTGTAACTTATATTGCCTTTAGTTTACCTCTGTCTATATTTTCCCACGGCCAGCTGGGGCCAAAAGCGGTTTTTCTTTGTACTTAGCATAGTCTGCATTGATTTTTAACCTTATACGCAGAGCAGCTCTCTCTTTATCTCTGGGCTTAGCTGAGTTTCAAATTAACCCATTCCTAGACAAATTGCTCACACCGTGTCAGAGGCTTTTCTTTGGTGATTAAAAGCTCCTCTGAGATATATGATCTTATCTAGATTGAAGGTACCTTCTAATGGGCATTGTTTAGATGAATTTTCACGCGTGTACAGATTCCAATTTTCTAAATACCTGCAGGTTTTAGGACCATAATGTACGTACATGTAACATGCTGGGGTACCCTTAGGGGGTTAGGTGGAATGTTTAGACTGTCCCTCCCCCATTTTCCACTTACACACACACACACACACCAAGGCCATTATTTCCTATTACCACGATGCATCTTATCTTACTGCACAGTCAATAAATTCAGATGGCATGAGCCCATCAGAGACAGACGTCCACACGGACAGTCTTCCTCCCAGTGTGGCTCTGGGGCATAAGCTGGGGGATTTTTTTTACAAGAGCTCTCCATACAGCTTTAAACATACAGCTCCAAAAGCTACCCAGTTCCAGAAATCTTCTTTCAATCTTTAAGTATTAGAGACAATGGGGCGTCCCCCAGGCACTTACTGCCAACTTGTCCCATTTGGTAAGGGGACTCTAACCCCTCTTCCCCGTGTCGAGGTAAAGGGACTCTAACCCCCACCTCCCGCGTCGAGCGCTCACTTACCTCTCCAGGGGACTCGAACACCTGGACTGGGACTCAAACCCAGGCTGGGACTCTAACCCAGACTACTTGGATCCTGTGCAGACCTGGACTGGGACTGTAACCCAGACCTAAGTTGTCAGGGACTCGAACCCCGACAATCTGCTCTGGGACTCTAACCCAGGCAACCTTGACCCTACTCAACGGGTAGGTGGATGTTGCTGGATTTCTACGAGCTTCAGCTGGTTCACAGGACTCGCCTTATCACCGACGCAGAGATCAGATTACCAGGCAAGGCTCCTCTAAACCAGAGGATGCGCGCTGCGTTGCATCCCCCGCCGGAGAGTCAGACAGAGTCCCGGCGGAGTCGCCAAAGATGTTGGGGACTTTAACCCCGACAGCGAAATTCATTGTCTGTTCACAGGGAGACAGGCAACACCAGCAAGGTCCGATCAAAAGCCCTTTATTGACAAGTGCACGCATCAACAAAGGGCTGCTCGTCTCCAGTGAGAACCAGCAACACTTTTCAGCTTAGTATTAGCCTATATAGACAGTTTTATTACGTCATACATCACTCACTTGAGCAAAACCCACCCCCCTTTGTTTAACAACTTAAAACTAGACACTTTTAATATACACACATGCCTAGACTTTATGTCTACAACTTTAGATTATTAATTATATCTTAACAACACCCAAAAGTTAGAAATACAGGGGAGTTTTAAACAAACCTATAACTCACCCAAAGAGTTAGAATCTGAACCGTGGGATGCTAGAGTTTATCATCAGTTCTTCAAACACTGTCCTTAGCACAGCTAATGGTATGCCAGGAATGCAATCCCTGGCTTATCTCAGGCTTATCTCACGTTTTCCAAGGCTCTGTAATACAATGCTGCTTCTCAGTACTTTTCCACTCTGGGATTACCCAGAAACCTCTTTTAGCCTGACTTTAGTCAGGTTGGCATAACTGTTTTGCCTGGAATATTTTCATTCAGGCCTAACACAATTTAGCCTCAAGTGTAGTTTTTTTGGTCCAGTATGAGTGTGATATAAAAATTGCATATATTGTTGCAATTCTGAAACTTCTGTAATTTAAAAAATTACTGTTAAATTTGACATAGCTATGACTTTCATTAAGAAACTGAGTTTAACAATCGTTGTCCTCATTTTGTTGTTCCTGTGCCTCCATATTAAATGGAGATGGGATTTACTATACGTTTTCTCACTCCTATTTTAGATTAGTAAAATATAAGTGGGAATACAGTATATGAAAATGCAAACATGTAGTGTTGTGATGCTATTCTTGAGCTCAGGATTAGATTACTAGTGCTGCACTCTCAGTCCCTGGCTTGGTAAAGGCTGGGAGTACACTGGAAGCAGTGTGCTTGGTCCTACATATTGTTTGCATTTCACTCAGGTGATGTGTCAGCCAATTAAGGGACTTGTAAGGGAAATTCCACCCGGTCTTCTTCAGAAGGATGGTGGCTACGCTCTGGGGATTTAGAGTAGGGAATATAAACAGGAGATTGAGAGGGAATTACAAATTGGGGATCCTGGGGACTGTGAAAAGGATGTGGCAGAATCCCCCCAGCCCCCAAGAAGAATGTACATTCTACTGTTGTAGCTAAATTTGAAATCCATGAAACCAGAATAATAAAGTAAACTCCAGTGTTGCCTCCTCCTAGATAATTTTAGAATTGAGAGAATTGTTTTAAATATATTTCATGATGACAATAATTGTACTTTGCCTGAACCCCATTATTTTCAGTGATTGGATTAAGAAAGAATAGTTTGGTTTCCCACCCCCCTCCTTTTTTCCACTTTTGCGTTAATCTGAAAAACAGTTTTATGATTAGCTGCAAAATAATCTCTTCTGGGGAATCTGTCTTTCCCAGGACCTCTGCTTGAAGCTTGGATTTGGGGGGGATGGGAAGAGAATGTGGCATCCAGCCCATTGGCAGATTGTTTACATTTTTGCAGCCATGTGTTCTTGGGAAAAGATTTGTGGAATTCAGTTTTAGTGTACTGTGTTATCTTCCACTGGCTTTGTTTGAGAAAGAAGGTAAATGGCTATTTACCATATCACTTGAGAAACTTGTGGTACAATCACACACTGAAGTCATTAAGGAGCATATACAACTCTGGGAAATGGGTTGGAATAAGTAGTTTCTAAGGAGTTAATTCACCTTTATATATTAGTGGAGGTATTTATTTTCCCAAAGTAAATGCTTACTATAAATGTTTGTTTTATATGCTAACAATATAAAATATCAAACTATGGTCCTTTATACCACTTGTTGACAGCTTTATAGCTAAGTAGTCAGAATACTCACATAAAAAGCCTGCTGCCTAATAATCATCAATGAGTTAGATTATAGTTTCCATAATTGAATTAATTATCCTTGACTTTTCAAACATTTGTATGATCATCCAAATTTCAATGTAACTTCTACACAATGGTTGTCTATTCCAATCTAAGCTAACCAGGGGAAAAATACTAGCTAGCAAAGCTCTATCTGCAACAATGCTTAAATATAGTTTGCCAGGACATTTCCTTGTCTTGTCAGAAAAGTGCATTACAGTAAAGGATTTATTGTATGTTTCAGTAGATTCTTTGACCCCAACTAAATGTAGTAGATTCTTTGTCCCCAACTAAAATAATACACCTCTACCTCGATATAACGCTGTCCTCAGGAGCCAAAAAATCTTACCGTGTTATAGGTGAAACCACGTTATATTGAACTTGCTTTGATCCACCTGAGTGCGCAGCCCCGCCCCCTCGGAACACTGCTTTACCGTGTTATATCCGAATTCGTGTTATAGCGTCTCGTGTTATATCGAGGTACAGGTGTAGTTATTAATTGTTGTTTTTCTTAAATACCAAAATACTGATCCTTAGAAATCTGAATTTCTGAAAGATTTTTTGACCCAGGTGATTTAGTCTTTTATTTTCCATTGGTCATTGAAATGCCTATAGCAATTCTGTACTTTAATGAACAATATATTTGCAGAATTAAAATCTCTCTCTCTCTCTAATGAATGCATTTAGTCTTGGAATTTTACACTATTTTTCCAGAGAATAATTGAAGTTTCTACAATATTTTAGTGTCAAATATATATTAATTTTTGCCAAGGAAAGATTTTAAAAATGGTCCTCTTTAAATTTGGCCTTGAAACTAGCTAAACCACCACAGTCCCCATGAGCCCCAAACTTCCAGTTCACCCATTTTCAGTACATATCAGTCACAGACCACGTCTCAAATTTTAAATTGAAAAAGCAGGTTTTTTTCCCTCCTAGTCCATCATTACTACTTTATGCCAAGAAAACACAACTGCTCAGATCCATCAGATACTTCTGTTAGATGATGCTAGCTCTCCTCTGCTGCCCAGGATCCCTTGGCTCACATTCCATCACAGACAGCCTGTGTTCCTAAGTGCCTATTGCCAGTGATGAGCTGCCAAAATATTAACAACAGGTTCCCTTCTCCTCACCCCAGGAGGTGGTCGTGGCCACCCCCACCCCCAGGACTCCTGCCCCATCCACCCCCCTTTCCTGTCCCCTGACTATCCCCTGCCGCCCCATCCAACCCCTCTTCTCATTCCTGATTGCCCCCAGGGACCCCTGCCCCATCCAACCACCCCTTCTCCCTGTCCACGGACTGCCCCTGGAATCCCGGCCCCTGACTGCCCCCCGCCACCCCATCCACCCCCGGCTCCTTCCGCCTGCCCCCCCCCAGGACCCGTGCCACCATGCAATCCCCTGTTCACTGCCCTCTGACCACCCCACCCCTATCCACCCCCGCAACCCCAAACTCCCAGACCTCTTCCAACACCCCCTCCCTGCTCCCTGCCCCCTAACCGCACTGCCTGGAGCCGCTCGGCCGGGACCAGCACCAGCATCGATGCCGTGGGGCCTGAGCCGGGCCGGGCCGAGAGCCGCAACCGTGGGGCCGGGACCAGCACCGGTGCCACGGGAGCCGGGCCGGGCGGAGCCGCGGGGCCGGGACCCCGCACCGGTGCCGCGGGAGCCGGGCCGGCCGGAGCCGCGACCCAGCACCGGCGCAAGCCATGGGACCCAGCACCGGCCAGAGCCGCGGGGCCCGGGACCCAGCACCGGCGCTGCGGAGGCTGGGCCGGGCTGGCCAGAGCCACAGGGCCGGGACCCAGCACTGGCGCCACGGGAGCCAGGAACCAGCACCAGTGCCGCGGGGCTGAAGCTGGGGGCACTCTGCTGGGACCAGGACGGGGCCGGAGGTAGCCATGGAGCTGGAGCCAGGGGCACTCGGCTGGGGCTGGGGCCGGGACCAGACCGGGCTGGGGCTGGGGGCGCTCGGCCGGGGGTGCCAGGCTGGAGGGAGCTGCTAAGCCAGTCACACCTCCCCTCCCCCTGCGGCCCAGCTTACCTGCCCTCTGCTTGTTTCAGGCTTCCCGCGAACATCTGATTCGCGGGAAGCAGGGGAGGGGAGGAGGAGGGGGGCGGAGCATTCGGGGGAGGAGCGGGAAGTGAGCTGGGGCCGGGGCGGAGTGCCGGAGCTTTTGTTAAATAAAACCCTTATAGAACCAGTTGTCCTGGAACAACCGGTTCTATAAGGACTTCTAAAGTTAACAACCGCTTCCTGCGAACCGGTGCGAATCGGCTCCAGCTCACCACTGCCTATTGCCTTCATCCTATCTGTGCCTCCTCCCTATCAGTTCCTGACTCCAGGGCACATAGATGTCCTGTTAGAGCGGTGTTTCCGCTGGTGAACCATGGGGAATTCATCAGACAGAGAACTGCTGCAGTAACAGAGTGAGGAGCTCTACTTTTCAGGTGACATAATGTTATATTTGGCTTTGTCCATGCTTAGGTAGGTCTGCAATAATATGTGAACAACTCATTGGAGCCTTGATGGAGACTAGATGAGGCCAAGAATTCTAATGCTGCTAACTATAATAACTATGGTTGTGGGGTTCCGAGATACAGACAGGCTGCATTTGGGGCATCCTCAGCAAACACTGCTGTTCAAAAGTTCCAAGTTGCATCACTGACACGCAATCTATGAAAGCAAGCATCTCAAAGGAGCACACTTACTATGTGAGTAACTGCTGGTTTTTTTCCTTGAAGGGTCCTACCCTTTGCCAGTTCACATATAGCATGCCTGGCATACTGTTTTAACAGCAGGTGATGCCTAATGAGTCTGCTATTAATGACTAGCAGAACTAGATACACGGCTCTCAGCTTGAACACTGACATGCATCACCCCCTAAGATGCTGACCTTGCAAACCACTTCTGTGCTCTTTGAATAGGACTCTGCTCACTACCATGAGGATGCAATTAGTGAGAAGACACATCAGACAGGGAAATCTGATGTGGGAGGAGCTGATACCTGCTGGGTAGTTTCTGGGGCTCCCAGTCTGTCTAGTTAGTGGAAAGAGCAGCAACAGCTCATGGTTGGAAGAAGGGTTCTAGCTGAGCTTCCCCTGTTTTTCTCATCTCTTCTAAAGGAAGTTCTTTTCCCCAAATCCCTGCCACCTCCTCCCTCCAGCAGAATAGAGGGAAAAGGAGGCTTTCCCTCTTCTGTCAGTTCAGTCTCCAAAGATAGATACAGTACTTAATACACAGTAGATATTTTTCATATCATCTCTTTTGAAGTGTCATAATAGAATCTAAAATGCAGTGAAGTGTTTCAAAATTTTCTATGGAAGGAACCATTGCACCCTCTGTTTTATTTGTTTTTACATTAATGCAAATTCTTCATCCGGGTAGAAATTAGGGTGGGGAGTAGTAGGAGTGTACCTCTAATCAGCCCACATACTGCACATACTTAATTTTGGTTTCCTGGTGCTGGCACTTCTCAGGGACAGGAACTTGTTTCAGATTGAGCCCCAATTTCTTTCCCTTGCTGTATCCCATCACCAGAAGATGGTACAACAATGCATCATCACATAATATCAACAAGGACGGTTGCAACAGCCACCAAGGCTGGTGCGCTCTGCTTCCTTTTTTGGTATACTTTATCCATTCAGTTCAACTCCATTGACAGTAATAAACAGATTTTTAAAAGTGCCTTAGAGTACTCTACTCACTATTCTGACAGCAACTCAGCAAACTCTGTTCTGGATTTTTAAATAAACCCCATTGCAAAACAAGGATGATGCATGAAGGTCTTCTGCAGCTTTCAAGTTCCTGTCCTAAAATCCCTTTGTAATGGTATTGAAGTTTGTGTGACACTTCAGCTAGGCTTTAGTATAATCCAGGTAAATGCTAGCTCTTGAACTTCATATGTTAGTTCACCCTCAAGCCTGGAAATTGCACTATATAATTGAACAACCAACAAATCAGTTGGTTTCTATGTTGCTATGAACTGACAGAAGAACATTTCCCCATTGGGAATTTATGCAGAAATAATAGAAATAGCCTTGTTTAGAGCCCTGTGACTTCAACAGCTCAGCCAGACTGCAGAATTTCTATAAGTTCCACCTGATTTCAGATCTCATCAGGACTTCAAAAATTCAGTATTTTGATGTGTTTTCTCTTTTCTCTGTTTCACAGGACAGCATGGTATAGTCTTTAATGTGTACAAAATGAGATTGTCTTGTCCAGATACTATATTTTTCCACATCAGTGGACACGGTGGTGCACGTTTGAGAATTTTCAGAAAAATGCATTCATTTTTAGTGAGGCCTGCCTTTTTTATGAATCAGACCTAATTTTTAAAGATAAAGACCTTGAAGATTGTGCAGGTCCCAATCCATTCCCAAATTATCCTTGCATATTACAGTAGTGGGGTTGCCCTACTGATTGGAAATAACTAATCTGCATCCTTCCTTGAGCTTTCTTTACCCATTTTTTTTCTGTTTAAATCTGAGTGTTATAATTTCTTGTATTAAAGTCTCGATGATATAGCATTGTCTCACTTGGTCTCACATTAGGTTTAATATCTGGAAGTTAGAAGACTTTGTGTATCAAAGCTAGAGGTAAAGATGTTTTATATTTGATTTTTGCACCTTTAATCACCAATTCCAGAATAGAGATCTGCACTTTGACCTCTTGACCAGCATCGTGCAACATCTGAGGTAAAATGGCATTTTAGTGGCCTTTGGGTATATCTTCTCTTAATCTTTTCTTAATTTCCGGTTATTAATCTGTGTCAGAGTGATAGAAGCAGTCCAGTAGAATCTGTTTGATCTGAAAATCTAAATTCAAATACGACACCAAGCATTTATTATTTATGTGAAAAAGTCGTCTTCTTAGGGGCTGTCTAGATAGGGGTGCTGAGGAAGGTTAATCCAAATTAACTAAAGGTGTGAATTAGAAGTGGATTAATTAAACTGCATTAAACCCCTGTGTGTACACTCTCTCATTCAGAAGTAAAATGTCCTTAATTCTGTTTAGTTTAATTCACTTCCAAAGTGAATTAGTCTCCTGGAGTTGGGAATCATATCCCCATCTCCATGTATAGGCATATTGTTTAGTGCATGGCAGGCTAGTGTGAGGTAGATTTATACCCCAGTTTACCATGAATTAAGTGTTCATGTAGACAAGCCCTTTTCCAAACTCTTGTTTTTCTAATAAATTCTATATTGCCCATTTCATTTTGATAAAATTGGATTGTATTTCACTCAATCTTTGCTTTTCCAAACATTATTTCCTCCCAGGAACTGAAGGAACTTCAGGCATAAGGACATCTCTGACGTTGGTACTATCGATACACTGGCTGATAAGAGAATAGTTATACAACTCAAGAAACAATAGAACATAAAATAAGGAGCAAATTAAGATTATTCAAGAGGCATTTTCTTCTTTCTAATCTCTTTTCTTGTCTTTGTATAGGTTTATCGATATTTTTCACCCTCGCGTCCTGTATTTTAACATGCAATCTATATTTTTTTATTAAGGAAAAAAAGTTTAATTTTCTTGCTTCCACCCAATATTGCATCTGTATTGTTTTTGCAGGTGCCAGTGGGGATCACGTTTATACATACTGTTACACTGCAGAAAAGGAAGACTTTGGAGCACAAGATGCAACTAAACTAGACACTTGGGTTTTTGACCATGTTAAGGTGAATAAATTTTTCTCTGTTTTATATCACTTATGCATTATAGACACAGGTTGCAACTGGGCAATAGAAGAAAATACCCTTGTCAGTGTAAGAGTGCTCCTTGCAGTAAACTTTCTAGTGCTTTTTCTAAAGCCAGTTTTAAAAAACTGTTTCTCCTACTGCATATCTTTTGCAATGACATATGACACAGAATATCTTTTGCAATGACATATGACACAGAACCTTAAACTACTAAAAATGCAGGAGTGATTCCAGTTGATCATTCAAATATTTAACACATTTTACAAGATAACAAGTTATCTGCCTATTTCACTGTGGGTGGATTAATTTATTTCCATTGTTCACATCACTTTCCTGAATATTTTAACAGATGGGTATTTCAATGTAAATTCATTGATTGTTGGTTAAGGTTGTATTAATGACTTAATGCCTTTTCCATTCTCCTTAATTAGAAGAATTTTTACTTTTTTCTGATCACCAGCTGATTTAATTTTTTAAAAAGAAAAGCATATTACAAATCTACAGTATTCTGGCTCTCAAATGAAAACATTGATAGGAAAAATCAATGAAGTAATTATCAAAGTTTCAATTAGAAATTCATTAATTCAGAAAAATTTGAGAAACTTTAATAGAGCTATGGTGCTTGAAATTTTACATTCTATATTAAACAGGCATATATACCCTTTCAACGAAATCCACATAGTTATGACTTATGAGAAGTTCTGTTACTGTTACTAATCCATTTGATAACATTATATATTTTGTTAATATGTGCAACTAATGTATTAATAAATAATTCAGAAGGTGAACCTGAATTAAAAATTGTAACCCACTTTTTTGCAAAACTGTGAAACGTTAACTCTTCCCTATCTTTGTTGTAACACTTATGTGTAACCCTGCATTGATTTCGGACTGTGCAATGTCACGTAATGTACACATAAAGCTAGATGGAATGTGCACCCCAGAACTTGTAAAATAAGCCTTACTTCCTGTTCCTGTTACACTTCCTTAGTACCACACTCAACACGCTTTCCCTGCTCTTACATATGAATGCATGTGAAACTTTAAATCTGGAAAATTAACACTTCTTCAAAGCTGCATGGCTCCTCTTCTCTACCCTGTTCCATATTATTAGATTGATTGAATGTCAATGTGGTGACTGCCAAGTTGCAGAAAAGAGTGTCCAGAAAATTGTTGGTAACTGTTTTTCATTATAAATCAGTATTTGCTGGTATGTCATCGCTCTCCCCCCATCCCCCCACCATCAGACTTTCTCTGAGATTTTTGAAATGTCATGGGAACTCAGCTAACGAAAGAGAGAACCACAGGTCTATATTTCCTTCTTTTCAGATGGCATTCTGGCTAATTAGACCTTGAAAGGATTTGCCTTGAAACGTTATCCACTTTTTAAAGAAGTTTTTAATTTCAGGAATTTGAAACTTAAATTTGCCTTGTACTTGATTTATTTTTTTTAAGTCATAAAAGCAGGCTTTCTCTTTCCTACGTTCAAATATAGCACTGGTAGTGCAGCTGTGGTCTGGAAGTCCTTGCAAGAGTTCTGATCCTGCAATCAAATATGTGCAGGTGGACCCCTGCAAGAATTTGTTTGTAGAAAGCAGGCAAACGAAGCATTCCATCAGTTACAGTGTCCCTATTCAATATATATTATTGTTTGTTTCATGTTTTAAATACCCAGTGATTTCAGTTATAGTTTTCTTGATTAAGGACTTAGGAGCAGACTATATAATAATGCCACTTATATGCAGATTTAAGTGAGTGGATGTAATATTTTGGGGACCATCCAGACCAGTAATGGGTTCTGTCACTGCTTGCCCTGTAATCAGGGCCAGCTCTTCCATTAGGCGACCCTAGGTGGTCGCCTAGGGCGCCAGGATTCGGGGGGCGGCATTTTGTGCGGTCCCCACGGGCGCGTGGGAGCTTCCGGTTCTGCTCCCGTCACGCCGCCGAAGAAGGACTTTCTGCCGACGTGCCGTGGAAAACAGTGGCAGGCAGTTGAGCAGCTCAATGACTGCCGCTGTCGCATGCGGCATTTCGGTGGAGGGTCCTTCTTCGGCGGCGCGATGGGAGCGGAACCGGAAGCTCCCACGTGCCCCGTGGGGACCGCACAAAATGCCGCCCCCCAAATTCTGCCTAGGGCGCCAGAAACCCTGGCGCCGCTCCTGCCTGTAATCTTGGGTGTTTTTGTGCTATGCAGCTTTTGTTCAGAGCCCTGACACCAGTAGCTGCCTGCCTACAAGCACAAGGTCTCTCTTAGGCTTCCACCAGCCTTCTTTCTGGCTGCCTTTCATTTCAAACCCCTGCCAATTTAAGGGCTTCCAGCGGGGAGCCGGGAGGCATGGTGCAGCTGGACTGCCTGTGGGGGGAGCCCAGGCAGCAACCCAGTGGAGAGCTGGGAGCCTCGAAGGAACTAGGCAGGCACAACCTGCCTCACAGTGGGAGCTGAGAACCCAGGGGGCAGCCCAATGGGAGATGCTGGAAGCGGCGGCCAGTAAGTCCCTCGGCCTGCGCAACTTCCAGCAGCTCCCATTGGCCTGGCTGATTGCCAGTGGGAGCCGCGATCGGCTGGACCTGCGAACAGGGCAGGTAAACAAACCGGCCTGGCCCGCCAGGAGCTTTCCCCACCCAAGTGGTGACCCCTGTTTGAGAAACCCTCTTCTTCTTAGACAAAAACCCTTAGAAAGTCTACCCAGCTTCTTGTTTCATTTGACACTATTTCCCTGGGCAGTGCAGTCTCACTAAGAGGATCACGTTAAAATGGCTGTCCGATTGCATTTCACATTACTGTAATATGGCTGGGGTAAAACCAGATGGCCATGCCAAGGCTCATTTGTTCTGAGACAGAATGAATTCCAGTTCATGCCTCAGGGAAGTCTCTGTTCGGACATATGCAAGGCAGATGCATGTTCCACACTCCATACATTTACAAAACACTGTTGCTTTGATTTGGTCTCTGGAGATGAACCATGTTTTGGTATGTCAGTCCTGCAAAACCTGTTTCCAAAGTAGGAGAACCCAAATCATCCCACTCCCTAGAATTTTTCTTGTGTTTGGGATGTTCCTTGTTTGAGTTTGCTGTTTAGAATGCAAAAATAATGGTCATGTGACAGCTAACACCAACATTTACTTTAATAATGGTCATTTAGGAAGAGTCATTTCTCACTCTTCTTTGGGATGCCTGTGTTTCCCATTTCATATCAAGAAATGAGTGGAAGGTTACAAAGCAGCAGTTAAGCTCAGTATAGTGTGTGACCACCAATGCAAAAGAAAGAAGGAAAGGATAGCTCTCAATCCTACCTGCTATCACTGCTCATAGGGACCGTAAAAGCTTAAGAACTGGAAGATTTCTGCCAGTCTTGCTCTCGGTGAGCCCCAGCAGTGAAAATTTTACTGGAATAGTATCTTCAGATAAGCAGAATTACATAGTAATTAATTTGCTGTTTCATAGTTTTGCACAATACAACTCCTCTGATACAAACATTAAATAAAATCTGCATTTTAATAGCTGTCTCTCCTTTTTTTCCATGTTTCTCAGAATAACCTTTTGATGGTTTCTTCCCTATAGAACTTCTTCCACGCTGCCAGAAGTAATCAAACATTGTTCTCTAAAGTAAATGAAGAAAAAGTAGTTCTATTCCTGCATTTGCTAGGGATAGACACAAATGGACATGCTCATCGGCCAAACTCCAGGTAATTTGACATGCTAAATATAACTTTCTTGTTAGTATTTAACACACAACATTTTTTGTCCTAAGTCAACTTTTTCTCTGCAACAATATTTACCAATCCACATAAAGGGCTTGCAGTTTTACAAGGGGTAAAGTTTTAAGTTGCCATGAAAAATTAAACTTTAAGTTTTCATTAATTTGCATATAGCTACTGTAGCATATACAGATATATTAGCATAATTGACTGTTCTCAGGCTGCCAAGGACTGAGATTCACCTTGTTCCTCCCTGCCTCCAGCAAGAGGGAGATTTGCTGGCTCCCTGACGCCTCCTGTCTGTTAGCACCTAAACAATTTTCTCTGGGCTATGCCAGCCCTGTCTTTGCCTTGCAGATTAACAATAGCTGCATCCTAGTCCCTAGCCCCTTTGAAGCATTTCTCTGTAGTAGTCAGCCCCTTATGCACTTGAACCCTCTCAGAAATACCAGGTTGGCTATCCCCAAGGGAACAGTACACAACTGCTTTGGATGATT
Source organism: Mauremys reevesii (assembly GCF_016161935.1). Taxonomy (NCBI): domain Eukaryota; kingdom Metazoa; phylum Chordata; order Testudines; family Geoemydidae; genus Mauremys; species Mauremys reevesii. Next base: position 167,127,944 of record NC_052624.1, on the reverse strand, counting down.
CAGCTCCAAATCAGGTACTATTTAACATCAAAGCACTGAAATAGATTTCTAGTGAAAACAATAAGAAGTTTATCATCAAAGGTTAAGATTCAAGAGATAGAGAGTAATGATAATGGAAACAGAAATGTTACATGTAAAACAGAAAATGTTACAAAATCTTAACACACTCTCTAGAGATTAAATTAAGAAGCTTATCTTCTGTCTAAGGAAGTCTGTCTCACCCAAGTGTCTTTTACAGTGCTTCCAACCAGGACAAGTTGGGATCCTGTTTTCATTAATGTAATCACAATGTCTTGATTACTTCCTGTAGTGCAGGATAAAAGGATGCCTTTTTGCTTTCCACTTGTATTCCTCAAAGTCATTGTCTGCCTCAGAGACAGGGCAACCCCAGGTGGTTCATTTTCTGATGTGCTCCTTTCCTGTTGACTCCATATATAAATAAGGCTTTCATTGTGTTGGTTTACAATGCTTAATTTACATTTTACAGGGAGATACACATCTTATCTCCTGTCTGGAAGAACCCTGTTTTTCTCTTTGGTTGGTGACAGACTTCAAAACGTATATTTTCAGTAGATATACAGCTCCTTAAATATCATCTGTAGGTACATCTTACAACAATATTCATAACCAGTTTAACACCGGCCTTCATTTAAGACCTCACATGATATCTTCATGGATAAATACCATGAAAGTGGTGTGCTAGTTGTAGTGAGTTTGTCTGGCTTGTTAGGAGTTGCTGTCATAGAGTTGCCTAGTTGACATTGTGGGTTTTTTAGGGTCACACCATACATCTCTTAATTCTAATTATCAAGGACAGTAGCAAACTTGGCAGATTTTGTTTTTCCTTTTGCCCAAAATTAAGTTCAGAGTCCCTCTTAATTCCACACTAAACAGGAAATCCAGAAATAACAAGGCTAATATTGCAGCCTTACTGTAGGTGAACTGCAGAGTTTTTTGGATTGACAATTGAAAAAAGAAAAAGTTTTAAGGCCATACATCATTACAAAAACATTTTGAAACAAAATTTATGACAATCCCATTGATTTTTCTCTTGAGTTCTGTGTTTCCCTTTTCCACCTGAGACAGTGCAAGGAATTGGGCTAACCTTTGAAGCAGGCAAACCGCATGACTGTGAGCCCTCTAAATCAAAGTGTTCGTGCTTCTCTCTGTCTTTATTTTAAAAGGATATACTTTCTAGCCTTTTAGAAAAATGTGAATTGATTGGTTGGTGCTAAGCTAGTCATTGTGGCTTCCCCCCCTTAAAAATTACTGATTTATGGCCAACCATCAGACACACAAGGGTGTTTGGGGCCCACAGAATCCAAGGCTCACCAAAATCTGAAGACAAGCACTACATCATGAAATCAATTATTGATATGTATAGTAACTTAAAAAAATAATTTTAAAATTTTCACATGTAAGTCTATAATTGCTGTGTTAATACATTGGGCTCTTTTAAAACTTTTATTCTTTAAAGGTTTGCAGTTCACCTTTAAATTATTGTGACATGGAGACCACCTGCCAAATGTTGTTCTTTGCAAACAAAGAACTATTATCTCAGAGTGGACAAAGGCACTGCACCAAACACATGTCTTGCAGGGTACTTATCCATAAGGAGTAACATGTAAGGTATCTACAGAAAGCGTGTAACTTATCAAGACTAATAATCATTGTGAGATGTATCTATAGTTATTTGTAACATTACACAGGTACAATCTGGATTGCTGAATAGCTGTTCTCAGCTCTCCAATCTGGGATGCCTTTTACATTGCCTTACTGGTGAACAGCCACTCTGGGTCAGTTAACACACAGGCTCCAGCATGAAACTTGCTTCCAATTGCACATTATTGAGTGCTATTAGCTAGCCACTCATGAATTACACTGCAGAAGAACACCAGCAGATTCTCTAGTCCCAGATTTGTCCCCAGAAATGTGCATCTTGTATTGCCCAGCACCTTACTGAACAATGCAAGCACATATAAAGTCCATCATTTCATCAATGGAAAATTATATGCACCAGCCTTGTTATCCCAAATGGAGCTTCCCACACACTTTAATCAAAACACACTGGTTAGATAAAACAGTGAAACAAGTTTATTAACTACAGAAAGAAGAGAAAAATTTAAAGTGACTGCAAGTAATGAGGCATAAGGTCAGGATTGGTTACAAAAGAAATACAAGATAAAATGCAAGCTAAATGCCTACCTTAACAAGCTAAGTGAGAGGCACCTCTAGATTCCCTTTGACAGCTTGAGGCCATGTAAATCATGAAGTTGGCCCTAATCAAGAGGCTTGCCTTAATGACAATGGGTACTCTATCATATACAATGTATTCTGCCATCTGTAATTCAGAGGTCACAGTAAGTCAAATAATATATTTTTCTTTCTTTGTTATAGAGAATACAAGGACAATATCAGAAAAGTTGATGAAGGCATAAATGACATTGTCTCAATGCTTGAGGATTTTTATGGAAATGATGGAAAAACTGCCTTTATCTTAACTTCTGACCATGGAATGACAGATTGGGGTGACACTTTTTTTAAATCTCTAAAGTTACTTAGCAGTTGAGATTATTGGCAAGTTTCTGATTATTTAGAATATGAGCAGATTTGAGGGCTTCACTCACCATGAAAGCTCTGCAGCCTCCACTGTGCCAGGTGCTTAATTTGTACAGGGCCAAATGACTCACTGCAACTTTGGCTGAGGAGGAGAAGATTCTGGAGTGATGGAGTTCAGGACTGATGGAGAGGGAGAGTTTACTGTAGTGGAATTTCCATTTAAATGAGTCTCCGACCTTTCTGTGAAAGTCAAAAACTGTCCTGTCAACTAAAGGGGACAAACCTAGCCTTAATTTCCAGTTGCATACGAAAAGCTATGTTAATGCATATGTCCTCTGATCACTTCACATTTTCTACTTAAAATATTTTGTGTGGTGAAAGTCCTATTAATACATGTTGTTATCAGTTACACCAAAGGGCACGTTCATCTTATGTGTGAAAAAGCTTGGCGATATGCTCTCTTAAAGATTGATAAAATATGACCACCCCCCAACAAAATTAATTACCATAAAATAATCATGTCAGCTGCCAAAAAGGAGGTACATTTTACCAGTCTAAGGTCTTGGCAGCAGTTGTGCTGTAGTGTAGGAATATGAGATTCAGAGAAACTTTAGTCTTTCTTTTTGGAGGACCTTGGTCAAATGTACCACTATGGTGACAGTCAGACTTCCAGGGGAAAGAAATTGCAACTTTCCAGTAAAGAATCTTTCTTCCAAAAAGCATCTGTATCGTCTAATAGCCTTCTGAGGAGGAGCATAAACTAAAAAGGGTAAAGGGAGAGTGTGCTCTCCTCTAAGGTTTTCTCTTGTTGTGAGTAGCCCATTCAAGCAAAGAATCATCTGGTTTCAGAAATGTAATCAAATTGAGTACTATGTTGTATTTTTGTTGCCAAATATCACAAGTGAGGTTTGTGTATCAAGCTGGCACTATGTGGAAAATATCTTTTCTTCATACAAAAGAAAAACTGCAATTTGAATCAATCTCTTGGTTTTATATGTTACTACTTAGTTGTGTTTGGGATGCAGAATGTGGGTTTACTTGAGCGTTCACTGGGCCAGTCCTATGTGTGTCCAATTGGAAGTATGGCAGAAAAATGATTACCATTAGCATTCTGTAATTCTGAGGTAAGGTTAATCCCCTCGAAGGAAGATTCTGTTCTAGTGGGTGGTAAGCCATGGAGACTTTCCTACCCAGCATCTGTGGAAGCTATTTGTTTTGAATAGCAGTATATTTATAATTATTAGCATGAGGTATTTTGAATCATTGAATCATTGATGCTTCAGGTACAGTTCAGGAGTAAAATACAGCGTTTGATTATTGCCTTTTGCATAAAACTACAAACTGTTCAGAGATGGAATAACAGGATTTGTTTACTCCTAATAATCCATCAGATATTATAAGAGTTTATTTATACTTATCTTTTAAAGCAATCAGTCCAATTATCATTTGCTCATATGCAAAACAAAGGTCTGTTTGAATATTACATTTTATTGTTGAGCTAGCTGACATTTATATTGGAACATTTGAATTTTAGAATAAATTTTTTCCTTTTTGTTCTTACAGGCAGCATTCACCACAATAAAAAGACTTTGGGTGTCACTATCATCTTCCTAAGCCTGACTTAGCTTTTTTGTTAATGCATATTTTTGATTTTTGTTTCATTAGCTGAAAATTAACTAGCTTTGTGGAAAGTGCTTCTGGAATCCTGGAAAAATATTTAGGGATTCTGCAGGAAGCTGTCTTTAGCTCTCTTTAGCTTGGAGGTTATTGATCACTACGCAAGGCCTTTTGAAAGTAGAAGGAAAGGAAGAAACTTGAAATGAGTCAACAATGTGGCGCAGTTGCAAAAAAAAGGCTAAAATCTTTCTGGGGTGTATTAAAAGGAGTGTTGTATATACAACATGGGAGGTAATTGTTTTGCTGCACTCAGCAGTGTTGTGTCCAACTTTGGGTGCCACACTTTAAGAAGGATGTGGACAAACTGGAGGGAGTCCAGAGGACATCAACAAAAATGATAAAAAGTTGAGAACCTGACCTGTGAGGAAAGGTTAATTAGGCATAATTAGCTTTGATAAAAGAAGACTTGGGGTGGGGGGGTTAGGGTTAGGGGGAGAATCTGATAAGTCTTCTGATATGTTAAAGACTGTTTATAAAAAGAATGGTGATTAATTGTTCTCTGTATCCATTGAAGGTAGGACTAGAAGTAATCGGCTTAATTTGGAGCAAAGAAGATTTAGGTTAGATATTACAAGAAAACTCCAGATAGTGAAACACTGGAATAGGTTGCCAAGGGAGGTTATGGAATCCTCATTCTTAGAGGTTTTTAAGAACAGATTGGACAAATACATGTTGAGGTTGATCTAGATATATTTGGTCCTGCCTCAGCACTAGATGAGCTCTCCAAGTCCCTTCCACCCTTACTTTTTTATGATTCTATAAAATGGGGGTTTCCTTTGCATTTTTGAGAGATTTCTCCTGTCCCTCTTTATAAAAAAGCCTGATCCTATACCTTAAAGTGAGTTGGAGCTTTACAATTGACTTTAATAATTCCAGGATTTTCAAGCCTGAAAAAAACACATCCGGACCATAGCCAGGAGTCTAAAAGCTTTAGATCAGTGCTTTTATTAGAGCTGTAATACTAACGGTTCTGCTTTTATTTATTTTGAGTCCATTCAAAATGTGTTCGGCACCTGACAAAAACAAGTAAAGAGACTGTTCTTGCCACAAAGAGCTTATGATCTAATTTTGACATGACACAAGGAGTGATGGTCAGAGACACACACATAAGGGGCAAAGAGTTGGGTACGAGGAAAGGGATAATGAGAATGAGGCAGTGGGTTTAAAAAAATGCACCCCAAAATTTGCTTTTCTCCTGTGATGGATTCACTACACTGGAGAGAGGTCCTAGCTCATGCCTGATGAATGGAGGCAGAGCTCCCTTTTTGAAACTGAAAATTCCCCATCTGGTCCTTTCCCAGTCTCTATACTCTATAGAGAAGAGCAAATGTTGCCTCTTCTGCTTGCTGTGCGAGAAATTTTTCAAGGAATTCTTTCCCCTGAAAAATATTGTTCTTTCCCCCCCCCCCTCCCACTGGAAATGTTTTGTATGGGAGGGAGAAAATCTTGGACATCCTTTAATGTGGGGGTCTGGGGACTTCCAAATCCTAGTGGTACATCCCAAGACCTTATAGTAGTTGTAGAAACTGAACAGTTGCTGCAGCAACTTCAAAAGGCTCATGCTTATGAACTCAGAAAGAAAAGAAATCTTGCACTGGAAGGGAATGCAGTGGTTGGGTCAGATTTTCCTAGCATCAAAAGCTTCCCAGGGTGGTTACCACTCCAGGGAGATGTTAGGTGACCTATTTCCACAGCCAGCTGCTTAGCAGCCGTCTGCTTTGCTGAACCATGGATTTGGGATACACCAAGGGATTCAGAAGGGTATTCTTAGCACCTGACTACAACCTGACTTCTCTGCTTGATAATCATGCTTCCATTATGAGCCAGTCCTCTCACTCTGCTAGAAAACAGTTTGCTAGTTTGTGGTCTATTGGGGACAGCAGCAGAGAGAGGAGTTTTAGAACCTCTGCCAGTCTGCTCTCTGCCAAGACCTGCACTATGAGAAAAAAATCTAAACAAGTTCAGGTAGGGGAGAAGATCTCCCTTAGTGAGCCCATGCAGATAAACAGCATCTGTTCTTCCCTGCTCCTGCACTTTTGTCCCTCTCGTTCAGAGTTAGTTTCTTTTGTACCCAACCTGCTCTCCTTCTTGGATTAACAAGAAGCTCTGATTCAATCATCAAAACAGGGAAGCAGAAGAACTTTGTGTGTCGGGGCTTAAATCCACAAATCCTTCCCAGACCTGCAGGTTTTTAGGCTCAAAGTGGCTTAAAAGAAAGCAGAGTTAGTTAGCAAACTTTAACCTTTCATTTGTATCCTAGCAGTTGTTGCGCATGCAACCTCAACTCTATCTCTGGAGCATATACATTAAGATTTCATCTTTAATTACATACCGGTAATTAAATTTGATATTCTTTCAAACCCTTCTCATTACACGCACGCACGCGCACACACACACACCTTGTAGAATATGTTTTGTAAGATATACTGGGAACAGGACAGGGCACCTATGATTCCCCAGCTTGTTCAGTGGGCACCTTTCACCACTGGAAAAGGGCAGTGGAGGCTGCAGATACTTTGTGCCTTTGCAAATCAAGTCACTTAGGTGCCTAAGATCCCAAACTTGCCCAGATTTATAGACATGTTTAACTTTACACACCTGAGTAATCCCTTTGGTTTCAATGGCACATGCAAGTTAGGCACATGTATATGTTTTTGAAGGTTTGGAGACTAAGTGCTTAACTTTGGGCATTCAAATTTGAAATTTTTTACTTGAATTTCCTTGTTCCTTGGTTTCCACATATTTTAAAATGAAGAAAAGTATCTATTTCAGAGGGTGTGGTGAAACTGAAGTTAGCCAATGTTTGTAAATTGCTTTGTGATTCTCAAATAGATGTCACTACATAGGTGCAAATTTTAAAAGAAAGGTTTCTAAAATGTCTCGTCGTTGCAGTAAAATAACATGTGGTTCTAGTGTAGCCTGCCTGAAGAATATAGCCAGGATTTTTTTTCTAGGCAGAAATTTAAACTTGGCTCTGTGAGAGCACTATTTGCCTTGCTTATCAAGTCATTGTGCTTTTGGTTTGTCATATTTGTAGGCTCTCATGGGGCTGGTCATCCCTCAGAGACTTTAACACCATTGATTGCTTGGGGAGCTGGAGTGAATTATCCACAGAAAGTCACATCCCAGTTCTTCGAAGATGATTTTTTAAAAGGTATGTAAACAAATCACCAAATTACTTTTTGTTTTGTTGCACTAATTTTCAATGGAAAAGGCAATATTTGAACCTCACATCCATCGGATTTAAACTGCATTGAAATTATGGATCAATAAGGTTTGTAAGCAAGAAAACAAAGGCAGAATTTGCCGCAGAGACCTTGTGTTCTACATTACAAGAAAAAGGGGTAGTTGGGGAAGTATGTGGTGATGGTTGTGGAAGGCTTGTCTCATGAGCAAAATCACACTTGCAGAGTTTCCTTCCAATCATCGTATCAGGGGCTTCCGAACAGTGCAACAAGGATGTTCATGTCCCAAAAACTTTGGCTGGCACAGCTGAAGCATGGTTCTGAGGATGCCTCTGAGGTTAATTTATCTTCACAGAAGCGAAATACTTCTACATTGATTCCAGACTTTCTTGTAGCCCCACCATAGCATAGCAGTAGTCATGCTGCCATGGTCTGTTTTTTGCCGATGGCCTGAGTATACTCCCCACCCCCAAGGGTTTGTTAAAAGGATGGAGTGGCCTGCATAAAATACTGATTGGGTAATCCTGCAGGTTTCCAGGTGAACAGAATACAATGGAGAGTATGGCTATATTTCTGGCTTTAGCCCTTCCTGACAACAGCCCACGGTTTCCAAATCTCCTGAGCCCCAAATGCATGTCTGTTGCACAGAGAGACTTCCTTATTCTCTGTTGAAATCGTTGAACCATGGAAACACTGCTTTCCTCCCACACTCTTCTGCAAATTGAGGTCTCTTCAATTTCATTTTCCTTTGTGTGGCTATAGTGGAACTTAAGGTAGTTGTGCTTTTGGAGTAGAAGAAAGTACTGCCATGACCCTTCCTTATGTTTTCTTTTTTCACTTAAAATTTTTTTTATTTCAGAAAAATTATGCAATCCTTGCAAAGTGCTAATATATGAAGTATGGAAAAGTTCATATTTAATATTCTAAACACATGGTATATTAATATACTGGATTATTGAAACTTCATTGCGGTTCTGTGTTGCCATGTATGTTTTGAGATAGTACATCATGCACTTGGCTTGCTTTTCTTTTTCCCTTGTGCTCCATTTTTGTATCTGTTTCATTTCTCAAGACTTCCTAAGGGTCTAAGACTGCTCAGGATCAGTGCGGTAATAAGTTTCTATGTTGCTGTATTCTTTGTCAGGCTACATTAGAGAGGGGAGTAAGGAGGCAAAAATGAGCAGTCCTGAAGTTTTCTTTCTGCATGTGCTTGAGAAGAGTATTGGTGGCAGAGACTAAATAAATTTGACTACTCTGGGTATAGATGGTGCTAACATTTCACTTTTTAGAATCAAGTATTTGCACAAAATTATTACATCTCCAATAGGTTTGAAAATAAGCCACGAAATAATATATTGACAGTAAGCAAAAATGGCTGACTTTGAGGCCTAGGTTGAACAGCCGGAAACGTCAAGTAGTTTTCAGTATAGTTATAGCTATGTTGGTCCCAGGATAAGAAAGAGACAAGGTAGGTGAGATAATCTTTTCTTCTTCGAGAGGATGCTCCACTCTAGGTGCCTCAGATCAGATATATTAGGTAGCAGTATCCATTCGGTCTGTGCACGTGTCCTCTGCAGCCTCTTGCCTGTGGCTATATAGAGCTGCATGGGCAAACTGACCTCGGTTCCTTCTCAACTGCCTCGGCCTGAGATGGAGTCTCAGCAGTGTCTGAGTTGAGCTTACCTCAACTGTATTTTTTTTCTTGTATCTTACTAGTTACTTAGTGGTAGTTTTTAATGTTTACTTTGTGTTAGTTATACTAATTTTATAACTTAAAAAAAATAAAAATGGCAAAAATATTTGAAAAAAAGAAGAGATTTTACTTTTATGATAGGAACTGTTGTCCTTGTGACTATTTTTTTTCTCCCCTCGGGGGAACTTAAATGCTGGGAGGGCATGCCCAGTTCTCCTGGTTTTAAATGCTTCCTTTCATGCCAAGAGGCTATCCTCATCAGTGACATAGAACTGTTCATTCACCAACCAAACACAGTTTGAACAAACTAGCCTTGATGCCTTTGGTCATGAAAAACTCCCTTGACTGGTGGAAGGATACTCACGGTGTTTGTGCGGGGGTCTCCTTTGCTCATCCATCTCCAATGTCATGCATCCCTATTGGGATGGGAAGCCCACCTAGAAACTCACACTGTTCAAGGCAGGTGATCTCCTCTCGAGTCCTCTCTGCACATCCACTTGCTGGAACTCAGAGCTGTCAAATGCCTGTCTCTGGTTCCTTCTGCTGAACTGGGCAAATATGTGAAGATCATGCTGGACAGTATGTCATGAATGCTTTATATCAACCATCATGGGAGTAAGACCACACTCCCTCTGTGCCAAAGCAGTGAGGCTCTGGAATTGGTGCACACAAAACCAGCTCAATATCTCAGCAGCTTACCTTCCCAGCATACAAAACATCACAGCAACTGCCCTCAACCGGTGCTTCTTGGAAGATTGTGAATGGGAGATAGATCCCATTATACTCCACCAGATATTTCAATGTTGGGGCATCCCGCAGATATACCTGTTTGCCACAGCTAAGAACAAGAAGTGCTCCCAGGTCTGTCTGAGAGACAGACTGCGTCACCACTCCCTGCGGGGGATGCCTTTCACCTTTGTTGGAGTTCAGGCCTGCTGTATGCATTTCCCCCAATTCCCTTGATGGCCAAGGTGCTGCTCAAGATAAGAAAAGACAAGGCCAGAGTTATTCTAGTAGTTCAGACATGGCATAAACATGCTTTCCTTACCTCACCCAACTTGCTCTTTTGTCAACCGGGCCATTCCTCATCTTGTCTCAGGATACCAGTCAAATCTTTCACCCCAACTTCAAGGTTCTTTGACTTAAGGCATGGTTAATAAATGGTATGCAGGTTTAGAAACAACCTGTTCTGAGGATTTAAAGAGAGTGCTGTTATGTAGTAGGAAACAATCCACTTGTGGTACCTATGTGCAAAAGCAGATAAGATTCAGTCACTGGCGTGACCCCCTAAGATATCTTTCACCTACATCCTCTCTATCAGTTATATTGGATTACATGCTAGAGATAAAAATGACAGGATTGTCTCTAAGATCCGTTAGAGTACACTTGGCAGCTACTATGGCCTTCCATCATATGGTAGAGGGTTTCTCCATCTTCGCTCATCCTACAGCAAGGAGGTTTCTCAAGGGACTGGAGAACCTTTTTTCACAAATTAGATGCCTTGCACCAGCATGAGACCTCAACTTGGCATTCAGATGCCTTACCAGGCCCTACTTTTAACTATGGCTACCTGCTTCCTTCTACACTTGGCTACTAGAAAAGCTGTTTTCATAGACATTACTTCTGCTTGAAGATTTGGAGAGATATGGCTCTGATATCCCTCTCCCCTTAGTCTTGTTTTAATGATAAGATCACATTGCAACCACATCCCAAGTTCTTACCAAAGGTATCCTTGGACTTTCACATAAACCAACCTATCTATCGTCCAGTTTTCGTCTCTAACCCACACCAGAATAAAGGAGATGTGGCATTACATACACTTGATGTGAGGGTGGCATTAGCCTTTTATATAGCCCTTTAGAAAAACTCCCAGATTGTTTCTCCATTGTGGACAGAACTAAGGAATCTCCAATTTCTAAGCAAAGACTCTCTAGATGGATATGTGACTGCATTACCTACTGCTATCAGTCTCACAATCTTCAAGCTCCTTCTAGAGTATTATCTCACTCCATGAGATCTCTCTCTATTTCAATAGCCTTTCTTAAGAACGTTCCTGGCATGGAAATATGTAGAGCAGTGACTTGGACCTCCATTCATATATTATCATGCCTCACCTTCTGGTGCCATGTTTAGCTATACTGTACTATTTTCAGTCTTTGACTTGACTCCTAAATCCCACACCTCTGTTGAGGGTACTGCTTGGTAGTCACCTAGAGTGGAGCACATACAGGGTCACTACTCAGATAAGAAGAGAAGGTTACTCACCCTGTGCAGTAACTGTGGTTCTTGGAGATGAGTTCCCCTATGTATGTTCCACTACCTGCCCTCCTCCTCCTCATGCTTCAGAGTTCTTTACAGTGGAGCTCTGTGGTCTAGAAGGAACTGATGGCGGTTCACTCATGTAGCTCTGTAGAGCCGTAATGCAGGGCTTGAGACTGCAGGAGGCGCATGCACAAGCTGAATGGATAGTGCTACTTAAAATCTCTGATTCTGAAGCGTGTGGGGTGCATGCGCACCTAGAATGGAGCACCCATGGGGACACACATCTTGAAGAACCACAGTTATTGCAAAGGATGAGTAACCTTCTCTTATTGGACCAGTTTCTGTTGATGGAAGGTACAAGCGTATGAGCTACACAGAGCTCCTCTTCAGGTCTGTGGAAGTAAATCAGTGTGTCCCAGATCTGAAGAGGAATGTTGTGTAGCTCAAAAGCTTGTACCTTGCACCAACAGAAGCTGGCCAAACATATTAGCTCACCTATCCTGTCTTTCTTAGAAACGCCAAGGACACTTCCTACTTCTAAGTACAAAATGTATAGCCCTAATAACATTAATTTTTACTGTAAAAGACCAGTTTTACAAACTGGGTATATGCTATCCCAGTTTTGCCTGATCTAATTCTCGGATTCTTTTCAATTAGTATAAACATCTGCATTTTAACTGAAATTCTGATGGAAGTATTGGAGCATGTAAATAGACTATGGGTGAATTGGGTACTTAAATTGACACCCTGCTGTGGAAGGAGGAAAGACAATGATTATTGACTGTGGGGAATATTTTGTCCTCTCATCTGAGGGGTTTCCTCCGCTTTTATGCTTCAATCCCCTGAAACACTTCTTCAAACACTCCCTCATTGAAGGGCTTGCATTGTAGTCACTAATCTCCTAACCAAAGAACACCGGATGGGTCTCTTTTGGAGCTGCATTTACTTAATTTACTTAATTGCCATGAATAATCATTGTTGCATGATAAGAACTCCTTGTGGCTCAGTGTTCTGCTTCGACAGCATTACACAGCAACTCCTGGTGGGCTGAGAAGTAAAGAATACAAGTGTAAAATGTTCTCCTGTAAGTTCATACAGAGCATCTCTGCTACACCACTAAGCTATTATACCCAGTGATGTGGTTTTAATAAAGTTGTTATATTATGTGAAAGGAAAGATCTCTGAATTTAACAGTTCTCTTGACCCCTTTCTTCCCCACCCTCCAAAAACAAACAAACAAAACAGTTTAAGAAGGTTGCATAAAGAAAATGAGAAAATCTAAAATCCTTGTATTTTTTTAGAACATTTTGATATTTTTGTGATTTTTTTCCCCCAAAGATTGCATACATTGGTGCACAGGCATAATTTCATGCAACTGCTTACAATCCTTTTGAATTTCTCAAATATACAAGAATCCATAGGAGACAACACAATTGTTTTTAATACCTGCAAACTTTTTATTCTCTGTTTATGGCAAACAGTTCTTTGGCCGTTTAGTGAGTTTTTCCTTGTCCCATCACCCCCATCAAGGGTGGATGTTACCTGAGGCAGTGGCTGCAACAGAGAGTTACCCTATCCAATTTGGTATGGAATGATTGGTGTACTTCTCATATGGCTAGAAGGCACACTGCTTGCTCTGAGATGACAGCCTTTCCCTTATCAGTTATTTCACCTGTATTTTGCCTCCCCTAGAGGCTGATCAGATTACCGGCTTAGCAAGAATCCTGACAGCACACCTATATCAGTGTCTGCTTTGTGCAAAGCATAACATTATCTGTTTGGCTATCATAATGACTCCTGTATAACTCTCTTCTTTCTGAAAAGTTGCTCTCTGATTCCTTGGTGAAATGAATGTTACACAGATTTAGGGCCTGCTCCCAATGAAGTCAGTTAGAGTTTTGGCATTGAGTTCAGTAGGAGCAGAATGTTGTTCTCGCATACAGATTTTACCATTCCAAAGGAAACAGAGAATTGATGGGTTGTCCTTCCCTATTGCAGCTTCTGGAGGCAGCTCTGCTAGAAGCTTCTGGAACCAGAGTTTCCCCTTATATAGGGAGCTCAGGTTCACTGTTTCTGCACAGTAACTCTGTGCCCTATCTACAGGATGTTATAGAGGGTTTTTCCTTTGGATTGGATGGGCCTTAGCAAACTCCGTCCATCCCCCCGCCCCCTTTATTTTGACACTACTTTCCCTCTGTTCCCTTTGCGGCTGACTGCCCAGCAGACCTCAGCTAGAAATTTGGAGAACAGGGTAAGAGTGTTTGTATCCTGTCCACCAGTAAGCCGTATCCAAGAGCAAGAAAATTGCTCTGGGTACCTTATACTGAGCCCATGCTTTATTCACCTGAAATGGCAGATAAGAACAAAAAAAGGCAGAGTTTGCAGTTAGATGGGAGGGTGTTTTTCTCAAGGTGTTTCTCTTTTGTGCTCCTGTGAGTCCAACCCTACCGTGGCCAGTTCTGCAGGTACCCTCCAGTGTCCCAGCAGCTCTTGGATCTAACTAATTATGGGTGCCATAAAAAGCTATGAGAGAGAGATAAATAGTGTTGTATCTTTGGAAGCATTTTCCTGGGAAAGTACTGCATTCATAGCTTCAAAAATTTCTAATAGAGCAGCCTCCATGAACTGCAGTGTGAGTAGTCAATGCATCAGTTTTGTGTCTCCTCTGCACTATAGTGTTCTTATTATGAGAAAACAAAATTGTTCTATTACATAACAGGGAAAAGAAATATAGGTGAGAGTCTCATGGAAATTAATTCAGTTTATTTTGATACAAGTATATCATTATGAATATATGACTAATACTGATAATACACTTCATGTGTTACCGGAACTAGCTGTAAATATGTTTCTTACTGTTAAGCTATATAGCTGTTGTATATGAGTTGAGAGCAGAGACACTTGAAAAACTTACACCAATAACACTGGTCTACAATTTTTGAGAAGTCGTCTGCTTCAGAGATAAAATGTGCTATTTATTATGTATTTTGATGTGCTGAATTCAAATATGACAATTAAAACAACTGATTGGCTACTGTTTCTAAGATATTTAAGTTTTTACATTTTAAGTCTATGTATATTGTGTAGATAGTGGAGTTTTAATCATAAATTGTAAACCTAGGTCTTTTCATGTGTTTATGGTTGCTTTACATGATAATATTTCACCTGTCCTGTTTATGTAACACTTCAAAAATCAGCAAAAGGGTTATATAAATAAAATTTATTATGAAACAAAAGACAAAAAACTATTATGTACATAGTTTAGTCCTATTCAGTGTCTACTCGGCGCTTCTTGGCTCGTCTCTTGTATTCATTAAATGGAGCATCTCTTGTCACTGTCCAGCAATAGTCTGCAAGCATTGATGGGCTCCATTTGCCCTGATTGCGTTTCTCCATTGTTGCAATGTCCTGGTGAGATCGCTCGCCGTGCTCGTCGCTCACTGCTCTGCAGTTCAGTGGAAAAAAATCTAGATGAGAGTGCAAAAAATGTATCTTTAGTGACATGTTGCAACCAAGGCTTTTGTATGCCTTGAGGAGGTTTTCCACCAACAACCTGTAGTTGTCTGCCTTGTTGTTTCCGAGAAAATTTATTGCCACTAACTGGAAGGCTTTCCATGCCGTCTTTTCCTTGCCACGCAGTGCATGGTCAAATGCATCATCTCGAAGAAGTTCACGAATCTGAGGACCAACAAAGACACCTTCCTTTATCTTAGCTTCACTTAACCTTGGAAATTTTCCACAGAGGTACTTGAAAGCTGCTTGTGTTTTGTCAATGGCCTTGACAAAGTTCTTCATCAGACCCAGCTTGATGTGTAAGGGTGGTAACAAAATCTTCCTTGATTCAACAAGTGGTGGATGCTGAACACTTTTCCTCCCAGGCTCCAATGACTGTCGGAGTGGCCAATCTTTCTTGATGTAGTGGGAATCTCTTGCACGACTATCCCATTCGCAGAGAAAACAGCAGTACTTTGTGTATCCAGTCTGCAGACCAAGCAAGAGAGCAACAACCTTCAAATCACCACAAAGCTGCCACTGATGTTGGTCATAGTTTATGCACCTCAAAAGTTGTTTCATGTTGTCATAGGTTTCCTTCATATGGACTGCATGACCAACTGGAATTGATGGCAAAACATTGCCATTATGCAGTAAAACAGCTTTAAGACTCGTCTTCGAGGAATCAATGAACAGTCTCCACTCATCTGGATCGTGAACGATGTTGAGGGCTGCCATCACACCATCGATGTTGTTGCAGGCTACAAGATCACCTTCCATGAAGAAGAATGGGACAAGATCCTTTTGATGGTCACGGAACATGGAAACCCTAACATCGCCTGCCAGGAGATTCCACTGCTGTAGTCTGGAGCCCAACAGCTCTGCCTTACTCTTGTAGTTCCAAATGCCTGACAAGGTCATTCAGTTCACCTTGTGTTATGAGGTGTGGTTCAGAGGAGGAGGATGGGAGAAAATGTGGGTCCTGTGACATTGATTTTTCAGGACCAGAAGTTTCATCCTCTTCCTCTTCCTCGTCTGACTCAAGTGAGAATGATTCTGGTGCATCAGGAACCGGCAGTCCTTCTCCGTGGGGTACTGGGCGTCTAGCTGATGGAATGTTTGGATAATGCATAGTCCACTTTTTCTTCTTTGACACACCTTTCCCAACTGGAGGCACCATGCAGAAGTAACAATTGCTGGTATGATCTGTTGGCTCTCTCCAAATCATTGGCACTGCAAAAGGCATAGATTTCCTTTTCCTGTTCAACCACTGGCGAAGATTTGTTGCACAAGTGTTGCAGCATATGTGTGGGGCCCACCTCTTGTCCTGATCTCCAATTTTGCAGCCAAAATAAAGGTGATAGGCTTTCTTAACCATAGTGGTTATACTGCGCTTTTGTGATGCAAAAGTCACTTCACCACAAACATAGCAGAAGTTATCTGCACTGTTCACACAAGTACAAGGCATCTCTGCTCACTTTGGCTAAACAGAAATGTGTCCCTTTGCAAAATCAAACATTGACAAATAAGAGAGCACGACACTGTATGATTTCTAGAGCTGATATAGGGCAATTTGTTCAGCAGAGTGATGTAAGCTTCGTTACGATTGCATCATCCATGGCTTCTAGGAATAACATGATGCAATTCATATCATGGATGATGCAATACCAGCTTCAGATTGCATCATTCATTGTTTTGCCTAAAAAGCAAGTACTGTCCAAACCCAGTCATAGATTTATTCATAGATCCAGTCAAAGATGTATTTTAGTCATTTCTGGTTTAAATTGAGATCCTTTCCCTTTATAACTCACTTATCTTCTGCTATTCCCAAGTCAAGGGTCGTATATACCGACCCAATAGCATATATTGAAAACTAGATCCAATCAACAATTTTAAGCATCATTTTCATTCTCAGTGACCCAGAATTAGTAAAGTTGGACTACATTTATTTCAGAAGCATTTTGGCTGTAGAGCAGTGTAATCAGACCCCCCAATATAGTCACTGGTTGAACTAAGCGCTGAAAATAAGCTAGAAGAAGATAGAGTACATAGGCGACATTGGGAGGATTTGACTAGGATTTTTAATATTTATTTTAACAATAAATAACAGACTGAGCTAGAACTGTTCATGATGTTATATCCGCGCTTCTCTGATGGTTGTAATAAATTTGATTGATTTATGCTTTCATTTATGAAGAACCATATTAGTTACAAACTTTATTAAATAGAAAATATTGTGAAGGTGAACTGATTCTGTCTGACTCATCTGATGTAACAGACAGAATCCTGCCTTTGATCTCTGTGTGGTATCCATTTATGTCAGTGGAAGATGCATGTGCAGATGGAAAACATTATCTGGTCTATTCAGGCTTTGTCTATGCTGAGGGAACTTAAAGTGGTTTTCCCCCATTGCTGCCATTAGTTCAGCTCCCTAGAATAGAGAGGCTACCACTGGCATTTTAACACCCTGTCTGAGACCTTGTCTGAGACCTGCTTTGACTGAGTACATGGCATCATGCTTAAAATGCTAGTTGCAGTCTACAGCTCTTTTTAACCCCTGTAACTTTCCCCCTACTTCTCCTTCTGTTACTGTGGGAAGACTTCTGCAAAAAGATGGGCAAACTGCCTCTTCTCCTCTGCTCGTGACATCACTGCTAGGAGGACTAATTCAAAAATTAGAAACCAAGGCAGTGATGAAAAAATAAATTGCTAAATTAAGTTTTAAAATGGCCCCCAAACACCCTCCCAGTTTTTTCTTTCTAAAGAGGCAAATGTAGATATAATAGACTAGAGGTTGTTTGGGGCCAGGGGGAAAAAGAGCCCTTTATATGAGATCATCAGCTTAATTGGCTAGCAGTAAATAATTAAATCTGACTTTGTCCAGACCAGCATTTTGGTATGTCCTGGGCTGTTAAACAATAGGATTTTTCTGAGCCTTGTCTGACTGTCTGCCACAAATAATAATGAATCTACCCCTCAGTGCCTGTGAGCTAAGGAGGTGCTTCTAGTGGTTAGAGGTTTACATTTTCAGGGCTGCCTGTGAGATATAGATACCCTGTTTCCAAATCTCACTTTGAATCCTTTAGTTTTCTCAGGAAGTTATGCATGTGTGTTCCTGTTATACAAGTATATAGGTTTTTTTTTTAGTGGGGGGGGGCGGCGAGAGATTTCTTTCAGATGACTGTAGTCACAAGTACAGCCAATGGTTTTTCCTTGTGGGTGAAAGAAAATTTAGTCTGAAAGAAATTGATTTTGTTCTTTTTGCCTGTACTCTCCCTTGGACCTGTGCACTGAAGCCAAAGTATAAATCTCTCTTAGGAGGAAAGAATCCTTACAGAAAGTACTGGAAACTCATTAAGAGTCAAATTAATTATTTCTCTAAAACAGTGATACTCAGATGCCAGTGATTCAGGAGCCAAATTAGCCATCAACATGAGCCAAAAGAGCCACAGTTGTGTGAACTGATAGTTTCATTTACTATAGTGCTATATATTCATATTTAAACAGTATGACAGCAGAAATATTTAGTTATATTATTCTCACAGCAAAATAACTGACCAAATAGTATTACTTTATCAACTACAATTGGTTAATAACATAGTAAAAGCATCCTGATTGATTAATAACTTAGACTGGTTAATAATTAAATCACACAGTGTTTTAATAACGTGTTGCAAAGACCTGCAGGAGACCCACTAAAGAGCCATTTGTTGCTCGTGAGCCTCAGTGTGAGTATCACTGCTCTAAAATCTGCCTGGATCAGCTGCTTATGTGCTCTGTTATTGCTTTTAGAATGGAAACTGGAGAAATGGAAGAGGCTGGATGTCAACCAGGTATTAAATATTTCCTACTCAAAAGCTCATTAACTTTCCTCTTTGAATTAATGTAATCTCCCACACCAGATTTATAAAGGAATTTATGAAAGAACGAGTGATTGTGCTAACATAATATTTTTCCAGAGTTTGCCGCTTAAATATTAAATGACATAGACCACTGCCCTCGGAAACTACATGTGTCTGGGAAAAATTCCACCCTCAGACACTCACAGCTGTTATCTGCATCAATTAATGCAACCACTACGTGCAACTTTCCCTTTCTCTGGATGCATTACATTGCAGTTTTTAAGGACACGATCACATACTCTTTTTGAATGAATACAAGACCTGTGTGATGATACTGACACAGGCAAACTTTAAAAACAGTAGCAATAATTTATGTAAATTCCATACCACGTGAATACCCTGTCTCATGAACCGTAAAAAGTCTGTGGTATGGAATCCCTCTACTCCACTCATATAGAGTTTGCATAACATCTAGGGCTTCAGAAAGGGATTCTACCTGCAGATCTTAAGAAGTGCATGGCAGTGCTCCCCAACCATTGTGAAACTTACAGGTTCTGCTTGGCTGAGTCTGTAGCTCATTCCCTGCCCACCTTACAAAGATACCCAGGGACTGAAGCAAGATGTTATGTGGTAATTGCCTCAGCCCATGATCATCCGTATTATACAAAGAAGTTTGCCATGCCTGACTGTGCAATGTGGCCTTCAAAAACTGCACATTTCAGTGCATGTGCTGCATGTAATTTTCAAATGCTGCTATCTTTGTCAAATCAAAACCACTTTTCACTGGAGTACTGAAAGGTATTTCTCAGTGACGTCTGTTTTCATGCTGAAATTTTATTACTCTGTCCCCAGCTGTTTTGGCAATATAGCTAATAAATTACATAGCAAGAAATTTGTAGTAATGGGGAAAAAACATAGTGAAGAGTTATTTTTATTTATTTATTTAACTTTAGTCCTTAGGTCTGTAAGCGTTATGAAATCTTCTCTCCACATAAGTGTAGAAAGGAGTCTTTAGTTTCAACTATCAGAGGGATAGCCGTGTTAGTCTGGATCTGTAAAAAGCGGCAAAGAGTCCGCTTTTTTCAGTTTCAATGTGTACTTGATAATTGACTTGGAAACATAAAGCTAGTTTTGTCTGTGACAAATAGTATGTTATTATTTTAAGCATTACTCCTTTCCGGAAATTCCAGTGAAAAATTCTGCTTAAAAATCAATGGTACGATATGACTTTGTGTGTTTTACTTATATAAATAGTGACTCAGATTCTCCTTTGGTGCATAGGTAAATCTGTAGTAACTCCATTTACTTCAGTGGAGTTAGTCCAGATTTACACCAGTGTAGCTAAGGAAATTGATTTCTAGTCTTTTTATGTTAAGGAAAATAGAAATGATAAGTACTAAGATCCAGATGATGAATAGTACCTTATTCCATGAGTAGTCCTATTGAAAGTTAAGGGACAATTCATGGAATAAGAGGGAACTCAACATGACTAAGGGTACTGGAACCTAGCCCTAAATAGTAAAAGTTGGTCAATAGCTGACATTCTAAAAACAAGGGATTAAGAATTGCTTTTTCTACATATTATACTTGGTGTGCCACTTTAAAAAAAAAAGTATGAAGAAAATAATTCTTTGATGAAAATAATGAAAAAAACCCATAAATTTCTCTGATAAAACACAGTGAAGGAGATATCGAATTTTGAATTTAAAAAATGTAGGGTTTTTAATGGACTTTTAAAAGTGAATTTATTTTTTTTTAAATGTGAAATTTTAATATATAAATCTGTTAATTATCAAACGGGTTTAATTTGATAGAACATTAAAACTTGTTCTGAAAACTCAAATTTTGATTCCCTTCAGAATCAAGAGCATTACTTTGAACATTGAAAAATATTACTTTGCTGGACTACTTTAATGCTGTGATAGATTCTATCAGATAGGATGCTATTCACATTTCAAAATACAGATACAGTCTTAAAATTAATCTAAATTTATGAATACTTTAAACATTTTGAAGCATGCTCAACTGAGAACATTTTTGTTTGCACAGGCTGATATAGCACCGCTGATGGCTTCGCTTATTGGTGTTCCTTTTCCCCTTAATTCTGTGGTAAGAAATAAAAAAAAGTAAAAAAGGCTGCATGTTCTTGGGGGAAAAAGATGAAAAAAAGATAAATTTGCAAACTTTTGCCATAGTTTATGGGGACTAGTCAAGGATGTAAAATTAAGCATAAGAATAAGTATTGGCAGCATTAAGGCCTAAGTAGATACAATCTGCCTCTTTTATATTATTTTATAATGTGTAACATAATATTTTAAATGATGAAAGTAGTTGATCCATTGTAACCTGTAATTCTGAAAGTATTAAATAGCCACCTTTTTACTTAAACCATGCAAATACTCTGTTAATTTTCTGTAAGGATACAATAGGGTATGAGGTATTGTTCTTTTTCCTTATTTTTAATTGTAAGAGCTGAAACTGTTAAAAAAAATAGTTCCTGAAGTTTAATGTCAAGTTATTTTTAATCTTATTATTTAGTTTACTGAGATATTTTGAGATGATATTTTATTTCATTAGGTTAATTGATGATTTGATTCCTTATTTGGGATAGATCTTTTTTAACCTTGTAATTTATCTATTTGTATTCGTTATTTCTGTCGCTCAATGGCTGTCTCATATAACAGAACAAAATTTCTTTATTTAGCCCTAATTAACAAATAAAGCTTTAATTTGCTTTTATATTGCTTACCTCACATATGCATATACAGTACATAACAAAAGTTAAGAGGGGAAAAAGCAAATGTGTATATTAAAAAAAATCATAAAAAAACTTTTCTGGAGACTTTGGACAGATTCTGGCTTCTGGTCCTGCCTCTTTGTGCTCCATTTCCATATGTGGTCAGCTGAAACTTCCCCTAGTGCTGGGAGAGTTTTTTGCTGGTGTAAAGCTAGCTTAATCAGTTCCTATGCCATTCTTCCTCTCAACCCAAGTAAAGGGTGTCACTGGAAGACCTCTGAGGACCATTGCCAGCTGATGTTGTAGGTTAGAAAACATACATATGAGATTCTTTGATTTACGCTGGGGCCGGGGCTAGAGATTCACAAGGTTGAGAATTAGGGTTTTCTACATGGGGAAATTGACCACATAGGTATACAGGAATAACTGTTCCACTGTAGCTATGTTGGTATAACCCTTTCCCCCCCCCCAAGTGAACATTCTGTGTGGGAATAAAAATGACGTTATTCTACAAAAATAAGCTATGCTGATGAATTTCCCTGTGTAGACAAGCCTTTAGGGAGCAATAACAGTTCCCTTCCAGCCTGGCTCCATTCTATTGCACTAAATGGATCTTGGCAAAGGAAAGAATCTGAACCTTTAGCGGGAAACAGATACATTTTGGAAACATAGTGTAGATGGTACATGGATTTATTAAGAAAGGAGGAGGAGGAGAACAAAGAGAGAATATTAATGGGCCCAGAACTTGTAATAATTAAACAAAAAATAGTCACTTCGTATTAGTGTAACAAAAGATTCTGCTCACTAGTTAAAAAGTTGGACCTTTGTCTTTTAGAGAGATTTCATATGAAGATGCAAAAATACACAACAGATTTACAGTAAAATATACACATTCTCCATAGGGCTTAAAAAAAGAAAAAAAATCTCTTTTGTATGTCACTTTCTCAAATTGTAAAATAGAGATAATGATATCTATGCATCTTTGTAAAGTGCTTAGAGACCTTTAAATGATGATCTCTGTGCAAGTGCTGTGTCTTATTTTACAAATAGAGAAACTGAGGCACAGAGGTTAAGTGACTTACCTGATATTCCACTTCAAATATGTGGCCAATCAGTAATAGCCCCCAGGGGCTCAATCCTAAAATCAAGGAAATTGGTGAAAGCTTTCTTTGACTTGAATGGAAACAGGATTGTCCCCGAGATCTTCTGCATCCCAGTTCTCTGCCAAAAGATCATTCTTTGTCTTTAGTTACTTTTAAGCTTCACTTCTTCAGCCTTCATTGGCTTGTTAATTTGTTGCATATAAATTATATAATATAAAATATATGTTCTTCTGTTCAGAATTTTTTTCTGTGAGGTTTGAGAAAGATAGATCTTATACTTCTTATATTGATTAGGTCTGATACAGTGGAATAATTATAGGAAGAGTATTTGTTGTAATTTATAACAATAGGTATTTGAGTAATTGTAACTAGTTTTACTTTGTTTTGTCTAGTTTTGGATTATTTGACCAAATATTAATTTTGTTAATTCATGTTTAATGTTTGCAGGGAATTCTGCCTTTGAACTATCTGAATAATAGTGCTCATTTCAAAGCTGAGAGCATTTTTACAAATGCTGTTCAGATTCTTGAGCAATTTAAGGTAAGTAAATTAACATTCAAGTAAACATGTAAAATGAAAAATATTTCATACCGCTCTATTTTAAAGGTACTACAGTATAGTATATACAGCTAAGATAACATTTTGATGATGACATATTGGAAGTCAGAGTAAAAGGGAAATCACATGTACATACTATATGATATGAAATAGATAAAAAGCAGATCTGTGTGAGATTGGAAATTTCTTGTTTAAATTTAAGAAAAACGTTAACTTTTTTAAATAAATAATTCTTTTTATTGCCCTGAGCCTAAATGAAGTTCAGTAATAATTATTGTGAATTATACTGGTGTAGAGAATTTAATTTCTAAGAGTCCAGCTGGACCTTGGGTTTGTGTATGCAGCTCAAATTGAAGTCAATGAGAGCAATGCTTGCTTATGTGAGGGCAGAAATTGGCCCTAAATTTAATTGTGATATCTGAAAAGAAAGTAGGTTGCTATAGATCATGAGTAGGGAATCTGTTTTCTATGCAACTGGGTTGGAATATTCCAAGCTCAAAGTTCAGGGCCAATAAACAACTTAATCAGAAGGTAACAAGTACCTATCTGCTCATAATGACCAGTAAGTGTCTCAACCAGCCTCTTTCTTTCTTTCTTTCTTTCTTTTTCTTTCTTTCTTTCCACAACACCATTATTTCTATAGTATTGATGGTGTTCGTCACCTTTTTTGCAGGTAAATTCACCTTTTTAGTTAATAGGGTGTTCTTCTTTCCTCCCACACCCCAAAGTTGTTCCTGGTTCTTGGCTTTGATTAACTCTTACCCTGTCTTTTTCTAGTGATAAATTTCCTGTTTGCTAGGGGCATAGGTTGTGTGTGTTTGAAGGAAAAGTAAGATAACTCAATATTAATGGGAAGTAGTTCAGCTGTAGTTCAGCAGCTTAAAGAGATGCTTACTTTTACTTTTACAGTCCATAATCCGTAAGTTTCCTGTGATGGACAGACCTGACCACTACTTGTATTCCTGGGGAGGATTTTGTCTTGAATGGATGTGTGCTATGTAGGAGATTGTTGCTTCAAGCTGTCAGATCCTGGAAGCAGTATACTAGAAATTCCCTTGCTTCTTGTATGCATCCATTAGGCCCCAGGTCAAACTGGTGCAGGAAGCCTGAAAGATATTTTCAAGGTCCTCCAGGCTGAGTGACTATGATTGCATCAGAGCCTCCCATTTTTGTGCACATCCAGTTTGAGAAGTCCAGTAGCACCATTTCACGTCTTTACAGCAGTGCATTAGTTCCTGTCTGTTGGAGTCAACACCGATGCTTTGGTATGATCAAATCATTGATTTGATTCCTTGATTGTATTTAGCTTTGACTCTGTGCTCAAAGTGGAGCCAGCCAGTAAACATTGATTATTTTTTCTTACCTTGTAAACTGTGGAGGTCCTACTGTGAGAATTTCTGGTAGGTGGCTTACATTTGCCTTTCTAAGAGCACGATTGAATCTTTAGGGGTACTCTTTCAGCACTGTGCAAGGAGTTGTATGGAACTCTTAACTATTTACAAGAGTAGAAAACCCAAAACCCCATCCATTGTGGTAAAAATTTGACCTTTGTTGCTTTTTTACAGCATTAAGAACCTTTCACTAACATTAATTTCTAATTACAGCTTTTATGTTCATTGATTTCGTAATTTGTTTGCAGATTAAGATGACTCAGAAGAAGGAAACTACATTATCATTTCTATTTACACCTTTTCAGTAAGTGCATTTTAAATTTTTTATATTTTAACTGAATAAAAAATATTTTATTTTTCATTTTGGTAAGTATTTCAATTATAAGTATTTAATAAGAATTTATGGGATGACAGACAAGCATTAACCCACAGAGATGCAGTCTCTCTGTAGGACTTCCATTTCTAGAGCGATGTAGGGTCTTCTGAAGTGGCTTTTGATGTGTTCTAGCGCATACACCCATTCACCTGTTAATCCTTCCTCTCAGATACAGTAACTTCTTACATAACATCATCCTGGTTAATGTTTCGTTGTTACGTTGCTGATCTATTAGAGAACATGCTCGTTTAAAGTTGCACAATGCTCCCTTATAACGTTGTTTGGCAGCTGGCTGCTTTGTCCACTGCTTGCAGGAAGAGCAGCCCATTGGAGCCAGCTGGTGGGGGCTTGGAACCAGGGTGGGCCGGCAGCCCCCCATCAGCTCCCCTAAGTTCCCTGTGTGGCAGCTGCCCAGCAGGCTATCAATTGCTGGGCAATTCAGCTGTCCCTCTCCCTACTGCTGTGTGCTGCTCCTGCCCTCTGTCTTGGAGTTGCTCCTGGGAGCCTCCTGCTTGCTGTGCAGGAGGTGGGGGGGAAGGTGAGTGCTGATGTCAGGGTGTCTTCCTCCCCCTGCTCCTGTACCCCATCTCCACAGAGCAAGGTGGGGACATGACAGGGCTCAGGACAGAGAGAGCTTGCTGGCAGCAGCTGCTGTCTCAACTTGCTGATCTACTTAAAAAGGTAGTGTACTTAGAGTGGGGTCAGCATACATAAATTCTGTTGTCTCCTCCCTTCATTCATGCTTCCTTGTAGAGTGTGAGGCTATATTAACAACAATGTGTTAACCCTGGAGGCCTTAGCCGAATGCTAGTTTATCATTTAGCAGCCAGGCATTCCCTGGGAAATATCCCACCCTCTTCCACCCTCTGACTCCAGCACCTCAACCAAACTTCACAGTCATCATTGCTGTATACGGTATTAACTTGTTTGTTTAAAACGTATACTGTGTGTGTGTATATATATATATATATGTCTTTTGTCTGGCAAAACAACTTCCCTGGAACCTCACCACACCCTCACAGCCCCCATTTACATTAATTCTTATAGGGAAATTGGATTCGCTTAATATTGTTTCGCTTAAAATAGCATTTTTCAGGAACATAACTACAGCATTAAGCAAGGAGTTACTGTAGGTTGTTTGTGCTTCTGAGAATAATCTGCTTTGGGGCCAGTCTGACTATACACTCAGTTCAAGCTACTTTCTTCCCCGAAGGATTTCAGTCTTGAATTAGGTCCATGAGATTGTCTTCAGTAATATTTAGTTCTGTATTCAGTTGCTGGAGTGCTCCAAAAATGTTTTGTCATTTGGAGCAGCTGCCTTTCCTTCAGGAAATGAGACTGACTTAACTGGAGTCTGTAAAATCCTAAAAGCTTTAAATATCTCTTTTGTGATGTAGATTAAATTTGTTAAATAAGATTCCTGTCTTTGTAGACAGAGATTATTTGCTGTGGTATTTTATACCACAGCTTCCTCAAAGGGAAAGGTTCAGGATCTTTAAGCTTTCAGACCCCAGTCAAAGCAGTCTCAAAAGCATATAAAAAAGTTTTAATCAAATTAAATCTAATTCTGATTAGAAATGACAGTTTTGTTATCAGAGAATTTGTGAATCCACGTGGAACAAAAATGCCATATGGGAAGGAGGGGCATTTAGGTTTTTATTTCAGTCTGGATCTGCCATGAGAATATTTCCTTTGTTTTCTATTTTTTTCCAGAAAGACCTGTCCAGTTCTGTATTATGATACTTTTCTCTTACGTTAATGCTGAATGTACCTTAAGGAAGATATAAATGCTTTTGATTTCATGATAGGCCAGTGTTTTGTATCTGTTTGGATCAATGTAAGTGGAAATCCCAGGGATTTTAATTTAACAAATATGGGTGGGGGTGGGAGTGGGAGGAATGTTCTTCCTGTTCTTCTTTTTCCTTTATGCTGCTTTTCCTAGTGAGAGTTGTGGCAGCACATGGAGAGTAGGGAGGACCAGACCTCCCTTTCCTCTGCAACTTAATATGAGCCTGTAGTAATTTTGTTGTACAGTCTGTTGTACAAGTAACATTAAACAGAACAAACGATTGATTTCTTGAGATTCTCTTTAATAGTATCTGGTTCAATTGATTCAGTAATAATTCTAATCATCAATGACTTTCTAGGGTTCTTGTGTGTATTAAAAATAAACAAACAAAATCCTATAAATGTGCAAATGAGCATGCAAATAGCCTGCATGGTGAAAGGTTTTGGACTAGCACATGACAGTTTGTTATATGGATCTTTTTAACCTTTCATCTTTACTATATTAAAGATAAATATTCTTGTCTTGTTGAGGTATTGAAGATGAGTGCACTGATCTACGGTCTGATCATCTTTCCAACTTCATTCTAGGGGAGGAGGCTGAAAAGCCTGACCAGAATCACTACCCAGCTCTCATAATAGTTCTAAATTTCCAAGAGTCTTCCACCTAAAAACTTACCGTTAGGTAGGTTACTTGACACCAGGGCTTGATTCTGCAGTGTGCTCATCACTTTGGCTCTGATCTGGCAAAGCACATGCTAAACTCTAACCATATGAGTAGCCTCATAGACTTTGTGGCTTAAAGTTAAACATGTGCTTACGTGCTTGATTGGATTAGAGACCCTCTACTCAGCATCTTTCAGGAATGAGGCCCCAAAAGGCAGCGTGACTATTGTCTTGCAGTGTACATATTATCAGTAGCTGACGACACAGTACTTCTTGTTTCATACGTATTTAAATTGGATAAGATTTCACAAAAAGTACATTTTACTGCTACATTAATATTCTGTACTAGGAGAAAAAAAATCCTTGGAGCTGAAAAAAATCAGTTAACATTTTGTTTGTTTATATTTCCTCCTATTTTTGGAAATAGTGGGAAACGAATTGCACAAGCACAAACTACCTTTTACAGGCAAAGCTGCCCCGAGGGAAGGGCAAAAGGGGCAGTTTGTTCCAGGCCCCCCATTTGAGAGGGCCCTCAGTCCATGGAATTTGAGTGAGTGGCACTGTGACCTGGCACACAGGGTTGCAGCACCACTCAGGTTTGGTGCCAGGTCACAATGGTCAGAGAGGGGACCTGGGCGCAGCCCTGCAGGACAGAAACCTCCACTGTCACAGTTGTGAGAGACTCCAGATAGTGTGAGTGCCTACCTCAGGGCAGACTGTCAGAAGACAGAGCAGATACCCCAAGCTGGTGGTATGTTTTATAATTAGATTTCACCAAGCTGGTAACAAGTGTGAACTCCTGGATCACTATACCAGTCTCACCATGGAGTCACACACTCTCCAGCCTACCTTGCCACCCAGATGAACTTGAACTTTTTGATAATGGTCACTTAACCAAAAGTCATACCACATCAGGTTGCTCCCAGTCCCAAGAGCAATTACTGAGAGGTTAAAGCAGGTAAAATATATGTACAGGTGAATAACAGTTTGCAATTCCAAATGATGGCAGTGATATAATAAACTTCCAGTTTCCCAGAAGTCTTTTCAGGGTACCCAAATTGTTTCTGGGGATTTCTGCTGTGTGTCTGGTACACATCCCGGTAAGAGTCCAGAGGTGAAGTATCAGAGGGGTAGCCGTGTTAGTCTGGATCTGAAAAAAGCAACAGAGTCCTGTGGCACCTTATAGACTAACAGACATTTTGGAGCATAAGCTTTCATGGGTGAATATCCACTTCGTCAGACGCATGTAGTGGAAATTTCCAGAGGCAGGTATAAATAGATTCATAGACTTAAGGTCTATGGGACCTTATGGGACCATTATGATCATCTAGTCTGACCTCCTGCACAATGCAGGCCACAGAATCTCACCCACCCTCTCCTGTAACAAATCCCTAACCTATGTCTGAATTATTGAAGTCCTCAAATCTTGGTTTAAAGACCTCAAGGTGCAGAGAATCCTTCAGCAAGTGACCCATGCCCCATGCTGCAGAGGAAAGTGAAAAACCTCCAGGGCCTCTGCCAATCTGCCCTGGAGGAAAATTCCTTCCCAACCCCAAATATGGCGATCAGTTAAACCCTGAGCATGTGGACAAGACTCACCAGCCAGCACCCAGGAAAGAATTCTCTGTAGTAACTCAGATCCCACCCCATCTAACATCCCATCAAAGACCATTGGGCATATTTACCTGCTAATAATCAAAGATCAATTAATTGCCAAAATTAGGCTATCCCATCATACCATCCCCTCCATAAACTTAGCAAGCTTAGTCTTGAAGCCAGATATGTCTTTTGCCCCCACTACTCCCCTTGGAAGGCTGTTCCAGAACTTCACTCCTCTAATGGTTAGAAACCTTTGTCTAATTTCAAGTCTAAACTTCCTAGTGTCCAGTTTATAACCATTTGTTCTTGTGTCCACATTGGTACTAAGCTTAAATAATTCCTCTTCCTCCCTGATATTTATCCCTCTGATATATTTATAAAGAGCTATCATATCTCCCCTCAGCCTTCTTTTGGTTAGGCTAAACAAGCCAAGCTCTTTCAGTCTCCTTTCATAAGACAGGTTTTCCATTCCTCGGATCATCCTAGTAGCCCTTCTCTGTACCTGTTCCAATTTGAATTCATCCTTCTTAAACATGGGAGACCAGAACTGCATACAGTATTCCAGATGAGATCTCACCAGTGCCTTGTGTAATGGTACTAACACCTCCTTATCTTTACTGGAAATACCTCGCCTGATGCATCCTAAAACCGCATTAGCTTTTTTAATGGCCATATCACATTGGCGGCTCATAGTCATCCTGTGATCAACCAATACTCCGAGGTCCTTCCCCTCCTCTGTTACTTCCAGCTGATGTGTCCCCAATTTATAACCAAAATTCTTGTTATTAATCCCTAAATGCATGACCTTGCACTTTTCACTTTTAAATTTCATCCTATTACTATTACTCCAGTTTACAAGGTCATCCCGGTCCTTCTCTGTGTTAGCAATACCTCCCAGCTTTGTGTTATCTGCAAACTTTATTAGCACATTCCCACTTTTTGTGCCAAGGTCAGTAATAAAAAGATTAAATAAGATCCCCAAAACCGATCCCTGAGGAACTCCATTAGTAACCTCCTTTCAGTACGACCCATTGTAGTCTCCCCTTTAACCAGTTCCTTATCCACCTTTTAATTTTCATATTGATCCCCATCTTTTCCAATTTCACTAATAATTCCCCATGTGAAACCGTATCAAATGCCTTACTGAAATCGAGGTAAATTAGATCCACTGCGTTTCCTTTGTCTAAAAAAATCTGTTACCTTCTCAAGGAAGGAGATCAGGTTGGTTTGGCACGATCTACCTTTTTTAAAACCATGTTGTATTTTGTCCCAATTACTATTGACCTCAATGTCCTGAACTACTTTCTCCTTCAACTTTTTTTCCAAGACCTTACATACTACAGATGTCAAACTAATAGGCCTATAGTTACTCAGATCACTTTTTTCCCCTTTCTTAAAAATAGGAATTATGTTAGCTATTCTGCAATCGTACGGTACAACCCCTGAGTTTACTGATTCATTATAAATTCTTGCTAATGGGCTTGCAATTTCATGTGCCAGTTCCTTTAATATTCTTGGATGAAGATTATCTGGGCCCTCCGATTTCGTCCCATTAAGCTGTTCGAGTTTGGCTTCTACCTCAGATGTGGTAATATCTACCTCCATATCCTCATTCCCATTTGTCATCCTACCATTATCCCTAAGCTCCTCATTAGCCTCATTAAAGACTGAGGCAAAGTATTTGTTTAGATATTGGTCCATGCCTAGATTATCCTTAACCTCCACTCCATCCTCAGTGTTTAGCAGTCCCACTTCTTTCTTTCTTTCTTTTCTTCTTATTTATATAGCTATAGAACCTTTTACTATTGGTTTTAATTCCCTTTGCAAGGTCCAACTCTACATGGCTTTTGGCCTTTCCCACTTTATCCCTACATGTTCTGACCTCAATAAGGTAGCTTTCCTTGCTAATCCCTCCCATCTTCCTCTCCTTATAGGCTTTCTGCTTTTTCTTAATCACCTCTCTGAGATGCTTGCTCATCCAGCTTGGTCTACAACTCCTGCCTATGAATTTTTTCCCCTTTCTTGGGATGCAGGCTTCTGATAGTTTCTGCAACTTTGACTTGAAGTAATTCCAGGCCTCCTCCGCCTTTAGATCCACAAGTCCTTCAGTCCAATCCACTTCCCTAACTAATTTCCTTAATTCTTTAAAGTTAGCTCTTTGAAATAAAAAACCCTAGTCCCAGATCTATTTTTGTTTATCCTTCAATCTAATTTGAACTGAATTAGCTCATGATCACTCGAACCAAGGTTGTCCCCTACAACCATTTCTTCTATGATGTCCTCACGACTCACCAAAATCAAATCTAAAATGGCATGCATCCCCTCTTGTTGGTTCTTCAACTACTTGGTGAAGGAATCCATCAGCTATTGCGTCCAGAAGAATCTGATCCCTATTATTATTACTAGCACTTGTTTTCCAGTCTATATCTGGGAAGTTAAGTCTCCCATGATCACACAATTCCCATTAGTGTTTACTTCATTAAAAACATTAAAGAGGTCTCTATCCATATCCAGATTTGATCCCGGCGGTCTGTAGCACACCCCAAGCACTATCTCAGGGGAGGCTCTAGTAGCTTTCTTCCCCAATGTGATTTTTGCCCAGACAGACTCTGTCTTATCCATTCCATCACTTCTTATTTCTTTACAGTTTACCTCATCATTGATATACAGTGCTACTCCACCACCTTTGCCTTTATTTCTGTCTTTCCTAAACAGCACATACCTTTCAATACCTGTACTCCAGTCATGACTAGTATTCCACCATGTTTGTTATCCCTATAATATCCGGTTTCACTTCCTGCACCAGTAACTCTATTTCCTCCATTTTGTTACCTAGGCTCCTCGCATTTGTGTACAAACATCTTAATTTTTGCTGTTTGGCTTCACTGACATTCTTTACCTGATTAGGCACAGACATTCTACCACCAGTATCACCTATTAGACTGGTATCTACTTATGTCCATTCTCCTACCCATGGCTGTATCCTTTCTTACTTTGTTTTCTTCCCTCTCAATGTTAAATTCCGGTGTGGAGATTACCTGGACATCTCCCAACCATCTCCCTCAAATTCCTAGTTTAAAGCTCTCTTAATCAGTTTTGCCAGCCTCCATCCTAGAAGTCTATTTCCCTCCTTACTCAGGTGAAGTCCATCCCGAGAAAACAGTCCTCTGTCTATGAATGCTTCCCAGTGGCCATACATCCCAAAGCCCTCCTTATAGCACCACTGTCTGAGCCATCTGTTGATCGCCATAATCTTGTCACACCTTTGTCACCCTTCTCTAGGAACAGGCAGAATCCCACTGAAGATCACCTGAGCCTCGATTTCTTTAAGCGTCTTCCCCAGTCTGGCATAGTCTCCCTTGATACGTTCCAGCGAGAATCTAGCCGTATCGTTCGTTCCCACATGAAGGACAATCAGCAGATTCTTTCCCGCTCCTGTTAGGATCCTTTTCAGCCTCAGGTCCACATCCCGTATCTTAGCACAGCACACCCTTCTGTTCTCCGGATCAGCCCTAGTTACAGGCTTGTCTGTTCTTCTCAGTAAGGAGTCCCCAGTCATGTAGACCTGCCTTTTCCTGGTGACAGTGCAATTCTCCAGTCTATCTCCTGTTCCCTCTGGCTACAAGTCCTCTCGATTTCTGTTGTCCCTTGCAATCCTCTGCAACCCATCCTGTACCCTCCTGGGGCTCATATTTGGTGTTGTCTCCATTGACTCTTCGCCTCTTCCTATACGACTAGCTGCTCTTCTCTTCTTCCTTGCCCTCTCACCTTCAGCGACCACCTGCTGTGCCTTCTTCATTTTCCAACTCTGCAAACCTGTTCCTGAGTTCTATTTCTCCTTCACTGGCCCGTCTTTTCCTCTGCCTGGTTCTCTTAGTCACATGCTTCCACCGTCCACTTTCCTCACCCAGCAGTCTCCCCTCAGAATTCTTTGGTCCTGCTTCCATCTGCAAGTCTGAGATTATCCCTTCAGCCTCCTCATATCTTTGCTCCATCATCTGCTCGAACCCCCTTCTAAACTCAACCAGAGTTTCCACCTGCATCTCCAGTCCTCGGATCTTTTCTTCCATCAGCTCTATCAGGTGGCACTTCATGCAAACGGAACTCTTTTCAGGTACCCCCTCCAGGATCATGTACATGCCGCAGCTTCCACATCCAGTCATCCACATTGTGTCTTTCACTGCTGCCTCTGTATCGGTCGTAGCCTTCCCACCTAAAACCTGTTAGTCCAGGAAACACAAACCAAAGCAAACCACCACCACCTACAGCAAAACAAACTCTGAACAGGCACCAGAACACCGACAGAACACCACCCCCTCCCTTCAGTAGCCTGTCAATTCTTCTGCCTAGGTCTCTTAGTCTCCCCCCCAAACTCCCACTGAAACTCCCCTGTTTACAGTTCTGTTTGCTGGCTCCTGTGCCGCTGTCTATGCCACTGCCAGACTGGCTGGCTACCTTTATAGGACCCCTAAGCAGAGAAGCCCCGCCCCCTAGTCAGGGCTCAGCTTCTCTCCCAGCACACTGCCCCTACCAGCCTCCACACATATAACTACAAAATACAATACACAAAATACAGGTAAGAATCAGTCCAGAGGTGAAGGATCTTTCCTTGAATCCATATTTATAGCTTCTTCTGACAGGAAAAAACAACATGAGCTTTTTCAGTGAGTGAGGATGGCACTTAGAGTTTTTGACCTCTGGTCATCACACACAGTGGCTACTTGTTTTAGAATTAGCATTTTTCTGTTAAAGTCCTTCATTAGCATTCCACAAGGCTTCTCTGATGGGTTATGTAGTTAAAGGGATATACACAATGTAAAAGGTTGCTTCTGCATTATAAAAGGATACAGACAAGTGAAAACAATGCAAGTAACTTCCCACTAGTTTTATGTAGTCTTTATGACTTTTATGAAGTTAAATACACTCGTCTACCTTCAACAATCACTTTGATCTATATTAATACACAAGCGAATTGGCCTGAATACACTTTAGCATGACCTGGTCTGCCAGTCTCACAGGCAATATGGGGTGAGTGCGGGGCAGTCAACTCCTGCCCCCTTTTTGGGCCTCAGTTTTAGGGTGAGTAAGGTGAGGTGCCTTGGTTTCAGTTTTTGCCCCAAGCCCCCAAAAACCTCTGTGCAGCCTGGTCTACAGGACTAGAGTTAGCAATAGCAAAGCTGGGGTGGTTTGACCTCTGTGCTGTCCCACAGATGAGTAAAAAGTGATCCAGGCTAACATGGCTGCCCCTCTGGTACTTGCCACAGATGAGTGTGTCAAAATGTATTTGGTGTAAGAAATTATTGGTACGTTGTATTTGATTGTAATTGGAAATGGTACAGCTGCATCCCAATGGCTCAAAATTCATTGAAAATATACAGTATTTGGAGATGTAAGTAGGGAGTTAATGGAAGATTTACACACAGATTGTGCTAATCTGATTGCTCTTGTCTGCTGTTGCAGATAAGCAGGGTTCTGTGTTTGCATTCCCTCCAGGCACAACTGTCCTTCTCATTAAGGTAAGAATAATTCCCTTCCCCCACTATTCAGTGATGGGTGGTGAATTTGTGCAATGGATTTAATTGCATTTTATTTCTGATGCTAAAAATCTGAAAATTGCAATACAGAAAAAGAGTGCACACCAATTAAATAATCTACTTCCACCTAATTTATAGGCCTTCTGTGAGTCATTATTAATTAGTGCTTTGAGAGCCTCTGAAAGATAGTGTAGAAATCCAAAATGTTAATATTCCATTTTTGGAATATTATTCATTTTAATGTAAATTTTAAGCAACTTTAATGTCTGTGTAGGAAGTTCTTTAATAAGTCCCTTTTAAAATGATTTTAAGGATGTGATTGAGTGGGTGTTTATATTAGGCCCATACCACAAGGAACATGGATTTGAAATCTTTTTAAAGTTGTTCCATATAACTGAATTTTCAGAAATTCTGGAACAGATCTGAATCAGAAATTTCTGCTTAAGAAATTCTGTATTTCCCCATTGGGCTAGTCAAACATTTTCTTTTGAAACTGTTGACAGAAAATTTAGTTTGACAAATTGAAAAGTTTCAAGGAAGCATCTGAAAAATTTGACTTCTCAAAGAAAACTTTTTTTATTTTTGTCAAGCTTTTTATGGAAAAAGAAACCATTTTTCCACCCAGCTCTACTTTCCAGATACTTTGTTACCAAATGCCCTGGGTGTCAACTCCAGATTTCATGCTTCAAAAGCTAGAGTCTGATATATTCTGTGCTGCTGAATATAATAATATGAAAGTGTTGAGAGCTTTAAGACCCTTTAATCACTTAATGTTGACACAGAGTCCAAACTCAATGAAATTTACTCCAATTTACATTAACTTTTGGCAATAGAGAGAGATTACATTGAACTGAAGCAAAAGTCGTCTGATTTCCACAAGTAATCTATTGTCTAGGAAAATTGTGGCTAGCATAATGTTCAGAAGATAACAGGGAAGATTGTAACTCTGCCCTTTTGCATGTGGATCCCAATTCCACTTTTTTTGTTTGATTCAGCAGTCAAATGTTGCGGAGGACAGATGTGACCACACTGCACTGCCATCATAATTTGAGCGGTGTCTGCATGCCCAGATTGAGGTGAGTTAGAACTCTCAGACAGCCCTAGCTATTTATAAGGAAGCATCTGGCTCCAAGTGATACAATATTGTTCACACCTGAAAGTCTGGCAGACACTTTTACAGAGGATCAAATCTGAACAAAATTATACCTTGAGTCTAGTTATGAGACTCTGTTACAAGTGTGAAACTCAGGAAGTACTTACTTGCCAATTACAAGTCTGCTGCAGATTGAACAAGACCATGACCTGCTTCCACAAGAATGAATCATGTTATTGATAGAGTCTCTCACTTGTGTGCAAAGTCATTGTATGGTTCATGCCACTGGAAATCCCTTTGATTATTTTCTTAGACTTCTAGGTCACATGAAGAAAAGATCCATTTTCTTAGGTAGAGTTTTCCCCCCCCCCATCCCTCCCATCCAGAAGAAAAATCTTCAAAAGCTGTTTGCTTAGCAAAACAGGAGACATTCCTATTATTCACATGCTTCCAAATTCTGACCTTTTGATTTTTGCATATAAGAAAGGAAGGTAACAAGGTGCTAGATACTAAAAATAAAAGGAAGAGGAATAGTAAAATAAATCCCAGGATTTGCTAGCAGGTAAAAATTGATGTCCGGGGAAACAGTCTCTCTCATTACAATGTGGTTGTAGCCATGTCACTTCCAGGATATTAGAGACACAAGGTGGGTGAGGTAATATCTTTTATTGGACCAACTTCTGTTGGTGAGAGAGACAAGCTTTCAAGAGACGTGAAGAAGAGTGTCTCCCCCCTGACTTCATCCACCTTGTCAATCTATCTCATTAGCAGTCTGACCATTTGATGTTCCCTGAGGCAACTGCAGAAGAGCAAAGCTGGCACAATTGCCATAGGAGTGTGCTAAGGAACCAGATGCCACTGTTGCAAAAATACTCAAAGGTTGGCATCTCTGGCTGGGAAAGTATTCATAAAAGGCACAGCAGGAAGTATTCATAAAAGGCACAGCAGGAAGACTGATATAGTGAAATGAATAGATGGAAGATCAAGTGCCACACTAAAACCTTCTTACTCGATAAATGTAAATTATTATTCTGACAAGTGAGAGGTTAAAATATTAAATTACCAAAAGCATAGGACTGTCTGTGCACGTGCCTGTTTGTACACAATATTTTCAGGAAAAATCCTGCTTCCAGCAATTAGCTTTCTGATTGCCTCACAATCAGATGGAGGGAGCAGTAATTTAGGAATTCAATACAAAGAACAGAAGTTTAGGTGAATTTTAATTGCCACTTGCTTTTCAGTAATCAAGTTTCTTGTTTAAAGCCTACAGTAATATTACTTTAGTAAATAGGATTCTTCATTGGGAAATAACTCAGACATTTTGTACTATTTAACAATAAGCATATATCTTGTTGCATATGAGATATTTTCACATCTGATATGATAATCTTCAGATCACTGAATTTGTTGGCATCTTAAACCTAGGTATACCACAGAGATCTTTTAAAAAAAAAAGAAAAAGAAAAAACAGATCAGTAATCTGGTACACCTTTAGTGTAGTGCATGCAGGGTTCAATCCACAACCATAGTTCAATGAGAATTGGGTCCATACCTCACCATGCACCACACTGAAAATGTAGCCCTCGGTCTTTGTTTTTCAGTATTAGTTTAAAATGTAACACTCTTAAATATATGCCAGGTTTTAACCTAGAAAATGTTAGATCACACAAAGCGAGTCTTTGTGCAGAATTATGCATTATTTGCCATGGTTACAGAAAAGAAAATGGGGATTTTATAATGTGGAGTGCACCTTTGAAGTAATCTGGGAACTTCAAAGAAATGCCATATACACAGACACATTTATTCTGTCTTTACTCTTGATCTGACAGCTGAAGATGTAAAACTGCCTTGTCTCCCTTTTGTCAGATGTTCTTTCAAAACTGGTATGGTATACTTGCAAAATTGACAGTTGGTGCAAAGAAAAGGTGGTGACTTTTTTCTATCCTTTTAATCTGAGATTGTGTCCTTGGAGGTACCAGAGCCGCTGGTGCCTCCTTTGAAGCACTCTAGTATTAACAAAGAGGATCTTGTGGTGGTTCTTAATTCAGGAAATGCCAGTACAGATGGCACTTCCCATAATGCACTGTGACAGCTGGTGAGAAGAATTCTGGGGTGTCAGAAAGAAACAGGAGTGAGAAAGAAGCTACTGTAACAGAGAGAAATGTTCTTAATGCAGGAACTGTTCCTCTTCTATTTGCCTCTCATTTTACAGTGCAATAAAAATGTACAGTCCAACTCCATGTATGTGAAGGCTTTGGGATGCAAATAGATTAATTTATCAGGGGAGTCAGCTGGTGTTCTAGATGGAGGGGAGGGTGCTTCCCCATTGTCGGCTATCTCTGGAAAGAGAGCCAGTAGTCTGTTTGTGTGGCCTCTTCTTCACCCTGTTAAAAAGTGGGGACCCAGATTTTAGCTTGCTTCTCTGTGCTGGCTGGCCTTGTGCAAGCTGGTCAACAGGCTCACCTTTATCCTGCTGTCTTTGCAGAAGTAGGTTGGCAGTTCTTCACTGTTTTCCAGGTTGTGAGAACATCTCTGTATTTGTGGAGACTCCCATATTGTCCTGAGAGACAAAAAGGGTTAACTAAAAATGGTTGCAATATATTGATAGAAGTTACTCTTGAAAGTGAGAGTGATTACCTCCTGGGTTGAAAAAAAATGAGTGAGTGGGTTATAATGTGCATAAACCACAGCTAAAAATGTCAGTCAGTATCTGTTTTACTTAATACATTGTTCATAAAGCTCACAGTTAAGCAGTGTTTTAAAAGATAACATTGAATCAAAGCCTTCAACGGGGGATGAAACAATCCCTCTTACACATCAGGCTTCCTGATGTTTTCCAGTTTCAATAGCACTTTGTAGCTGCTTTTAATTTTTACAGGAAAAGCTCACTGGGAATTGCTTTTGGCCAGCACAGAAAAATGTGACAATTGGATTTACAATAAAATAGGGAAAAGGGTAAGGTTGAGAATGAGCAAAAGAGATAATGTATCTAATAATGTATCCCCAGTATAACTTTATACACATACAGTTTGCTTACTTTTTCATTTTATAGCAAGCAAGGATTAGTTATTTAAATGGTATAGCCATTTTATTTAATGAGCCAGCCAGCACATGACCTTTATAATACTAAATTATAGTTTTTTAAATGCATTTTCCATCATGCAAGGATCTTCCTCCACTCCCCCATTAAGCTTCAACCACCCTCAAGGGTCCCACATCCTGTCTACTATCCTTCGGGCTAAAAACAGCTAGATCCATCTTCCACTGGAGTATCAATTCTGTTTCTGAGTTGGCCAGAGGAGTTGCTACACAGAGTGTTTTTCTTCCTCCTGGCCTCCAGTTGACCTTAACTCTTGTGATACTAGTTTGCATACAAAATATGCAAATATGTAGCCCAACCATCTTAATTGTCTCTTTCTGATCAGTGTGTTGGCAGCAGGTTGTTTAACATGCCTGCACATTTTTCTGTCTCTTATCTTAGCTATCCAAGGGACTTTCAGAAGTCACCTGAGGCATTTACTACTGAATACATGAATATGCTGCATCATGGACACTGATTTATGGGAAATGAAAAGCCAAATATAATTTGTAGAATTTGAAAGTCCAGGATTATACCATTATCTGGCAGACCATTTTATGGCATTTCATTTATGTCCTACTGTTCTCTCTCTCTTTAGAAAGAACAGTATAGAGATGCTCTTGGGGTCTTGTTGACCGCTAGAAGTACTTTCCCCCTATTTTCACACCACTATGGTCTATGAAATAGAATAGCAGGAGTTTGAAACAGAATTTTTTAATTCCTATTGTTTTGTTACTCCAGTTGTTAATCTGCTTGTTACTTTGCTTCACAGTGTTTGCTATAGTCAACATTACTTGTAAACTGTTAGTAAAATGAAGCACTGAGTCACAGAGCTATTTGAGTATAGCTATGCAGCTGGACTGGCTGATTTACAGCAACAAGAATTGCACAGATTCCAGGAGTCAGTGGTCACGATCCAGGATGATTAATCAGCAACACGCCATTAACACGAGCAAGGGAGGGTTCCCACCTCTCATGAAGTTAGTGTTCCACACAGATTCAACAAAACAACTCTGCATCCATTGTGACAAAGTTCCTCCTCTACCTTGGTGAGTCCTGTGCTTATTTGGCAGATTTGCTCACCTCAGTGATCTTCCCCACAGTCTGGGTCAACTTCTCCTGTGTCTGATCAGGAGTTGGGAGGTTTGGGGGGAACCCGGTCCCACCCTCTACTCCAGGTTCCAGCCCAGGGCCCTGTGGATTGCAGCTGTCTATAGTGCCTCCTGTAACAGCTGCATGACAGCTACAACTCCCTGGGCTACTTCCCCATGGCCTCCTCCAAACACCTTCTTTATCCTCACCACAGGACCTTCCTCCTGGTGTCTGATAACGCTTGTACTCCTTAGTCCTCCAGCAGCACACCCTCTCACTCTCAGCTCCTTGCGCCTCTTGCTCCCAGCTCCTCACACGCACTTCCTCTCCTCTGGCTCCCCCTCCCTGACTGGAGTGAGCTCCTTTTTAAACCCAGGTGCCCTGATTCGCCTGCCTTGATTGGCTGCAGGTGTTCTAATCAGCCTGGCTGCCTTAATTGGTTCTAGCAGGTTCCTGATTACTCTAGTGCAGCCCCTGCTCTGGTCACTCAGGGAACAGAAAACTATTTATGTAGTGGCCAGTATATTTGCCTTCTACCGGACTAGGGGGAGGTCCTTAGAGCTCAGCCACTTCCTGGATACCAACAAGACCAGACTCCTGTACCCCACTGGTCTGGCTGTGTCACAGCACCATACAACAAGAACTGTACTGTACAAGAAGTTTGATTGAAAATAAGCACTGTAGTTCCTGACTTTGATTTTGAAATATTTATTTCACCAGGTTTTCCACAGTTCACTGAATGATCTTATGACTGTGTAGCATCATTTGCGATTTTATCTTTTTATGAAGATCATCTGCTCCTGGTGGAAACATGTCAGGGTTTTACATCATGTATTCGATCCTGCTCACACCAAACTTGTATGGCATCTGGCATACATCATTAAAATAAATGATGCAGTGACAAAAATAAGCCAGTTTATAACTACACTGTTAATTCCTTCCATAGTCAGATGTCTTTATAGAGATACTCAAGCTGCAAACCATAGTTTCAACCATAGTTGAAAGAGGTGTGACGGAGTTAGCAACAGGAATGCAATGGCTGGTAGTTCAAAGGGATTGAACGCAGCACATATTAGAGACCTGGCAAAAAGTATGCAGTAGCTATAGGATGACAATCTACTGCTACTTTATTATTATTTTATTTTATTATTATTATTATTGTTATTTTTATTATTTTATTATTTGTATTACTATAGCACACAGGAGTCTTAGTCATGATCCAGGACCCCAGTGTGCTATGTGCTGTACAAACACAACAAAAATGATGGTCCCTAACCCAAAAGAGCTAACTGTCTAAATTCCAAATATAAGACATGGAGACAGACA
Source organism: Mauremys reevesii (assembly GCF_016161935.1). Taxonomy (NCBI): domain Eukaryota; kingdom Metazoa; phylum Chordata; order Testudines; family Geoemydidae; genus Mauremys; species Mauremys reevesii. Next base: position 167,086,895 of record NC_052624.1, on the reverse strand, counting down.
GACAGGGGAGTGTATAAAGAAACAGTGAAACAATATTGGTCAGCAAGATAGATGGTGGTCTCAGAACAGCAACGTTGCTATTGTCAAATTTTTTTGTAGGCATCATGAAAAAGATGAGTTTTAAGCAGAGACTTGAAGGAGGATAATGCATTTGTTTTGTGGTTGTTTACAGGGAGCTACTCCCAAGCATGAGGGGCATGGGAGAAAGCACGGAGGTGCTTATTTGAAAATTTAACAAGTAGGTAGGTGATTTAGGTTGGCTTCATGGACCTATCGGAGACATGAGTCAGCATCTCGCTAGTGAATGAGAGATGATACGTAGAGTGGAGAGTGGTAGGATAGATTATATAGCCTTCAACACTATTGTATCTTCCAAGTATTTAGGAATAGAAAAAAAGTAACCTTGCCTTCTTTCTCACCCTTTAGTGCAGGGGTCCGCAACCTTTCAGAAGTGGTGTGCTGAGTCTTCATTTATTCACTCTAAAAAAAAGTTAACGTTTTTAGAAGGTCTCTTTCTATAAGTCTATAATATATAAGTAAACTATTGTTGTATGAAAAGTAAATAAGGCTTTTAAAATGTTTAAGAAGCTTCATTTAAAATTAAATTAAAATGCAGAGCTCCCTGGACTGGTGGCCAGGACCTGGGCAGTGTGAGTGCCACTGAAAATCAGCTTGCGTGCCGCCTTCAGCACCCGTGCCATAGGTTGCCTACCTCTGCTCTAGTGGAAATAGTTGAATATTTTATAGCCTACTTGTATGGTTTTGTTCGTGTTTGTCCATGTGAATGAATGAGTGGGGTGGGGGGGGGGGGTGAAGCAGCTGAGGTAAAGATATTTTAAACTGCTAGGGGTTCACTGCACAGTTAACCAAAGCTCTTATTGAGAGTTTAGCCCACACCCCTCTACTGTGCAAACAGAAAAACCTTTTGCCCATGTTTAAGCCTAAGCTAGCTGACCTGACTGGACGTATAGGTTAGACCCCAGGCTACAGATTAACTCGAGCTGGCATCAGCCCACTTTTCAGTGAGGATGCAGGGAAAATCACTCAAATGCTGATCCTCCACTGACCTTCCCACAGGTCCCACTGAAAGACAGACAGGTTCTCCTGCAGTTGACACAATTGACTGGGAAAGAATCCTAGAGCATCTCTGCACAGAGTCATGGAATATGCAGATGCGTATGGGTGAGACAGAGACAATGAAGACACAGTAACTCAAGTAGGCCTTTGCTGTGAGGATTCTCACACCTGGGCTAGGCTAAGCCGGATGCCGACCATTTTGATTAACCATGCAGTGAATATATACCTCCAGTGTCAGCAATACAAGTACTGCAAAGGAAACCATTCCGCTAACCTCTCTCCCTAGTCATTCATCTTGTCATTCATTGTTAAATTCAGGATCCTTTTAATATCATTGCTCTACTACTGCATTCATAGGGTTTTAGTTTTTAGCCTAATTCTGGAAAATCTATTGTACAATAATGTTTATATCAATAAATGCCCAAACAGGCATAATAAAATAAACATACACCTCTACCTCGATATAACGCTGTCCTTGGGAGCCAAAAAATCTTACCGTGTTATAGGTGAAACCATGTTATATTGAACTTGCTTTGATCCACCGGAGTGCACCGCCCAGCCCCCCCGGAGCACTGCTTTACCACGTTATATCCAAATTCGTGTTATATCGGGTGGCGTTATATCCAGGAAGAGGTGTACTAGCACTGGTGTATTCAGATGTACTTGTGAGTGACTCCTTTTCTGGGATTTTATTTCGTAGCTTGATTGCAATGTCTTACATAAATGGAATTATGCTGTTAGAGATGGTTTCCTCTGAACAATGTTGATAGATAGGAATCACTGACTGGCCAAACAGAGTCCCCTTGAGATAACAGCAGTAGCTTCATTTCATCGCAGCATTGTATTAATGCTGTCAAGCACCATTCTTTGTGAGGTATGAATGATGTGATGGAAATACTAAATTTGTCAGGTTTACTAATGGCAAGAGTAGCTAACATCTCTTTAGGGACAGTTTACAAGTAATTGCACAGTTAGCCCAATTGCTTTGTTACATAATTAATTGTGTTTATACATGGATGAAGCTGTTCTCTGTCCTCTTTGAAGTAGAAATCTATTTCTTGGTTATTTGCGTGTTTGTTTTTGAACCTTTTCAGGGGAACATAATCTCAACTCTTTCAAGACTGTATATTATTACATATGTACAATTACCTATGAGCTCTTGTTTTCATGAGTTTAAGCCTCAGAGTTCTATGCTATAGGAAGTTGTGATAGGCATTTTTGGTTTATTTTACAGGTCTCATTCTTCCCAAAAATATTGGAGAAGAGTGGAGGAAAGAATGAGTCCACTGTCCTCATTCTCTTTGCATGTTCTGTTTTTGTTACTTCATGGGAAAGAATGAAAAAACAAATTTCTTCTGTGTTAATTTAACCTTTTGGATAGATTCATTTTCAAAATATAACTGATGTACTATCCCCTCTCTTCATCTTAGCTTGTAAAAGATACAAGCTTGGTGTTGGTAGGTAGGGCCACTAAGCTATATCTTTTAATTTTTAAATTTTTTTCAAGTGCTCAATGTTTTTGCGAAACCAGTCACTTTATAAGCTATTTGAATAATATTAAAATACATTACTTGTAAACATGTAATAAAAAGGGGAAAGCAAACAATAAAAGCACGCAATATACACTGTCATTGCAGCATATGTGTGACCCATTACATACTAAGTGTGTGGGGATAACTTGAGATTCAGATTGTGGCCAAAATAAATGTGCTTGTTTTGGACTCTGAAACCCTTAAAATGTCAGGGCTGAGGCTGGGGGGATATGTGGTTTTGAATCCCCAGATCTGAATCCATCCCGTGGTTTTGGTTTCTAGTCAGATCCAAAACCAAATTGACCTATTGTCCAGTTCATGTTCAGATATTGCTTAAACCTCAGCATTTCCCATGAACTTTGGCTCCAAATGGTGGAAATCACATGGGATCAGATGATTCTGTGCTATTTATTCTTTTGGACTGAAATCCAGCATGTATTAAGCTCTGTTAAAACTAATCATAGTAATTATTCATCCGTGAACCCTAGTCCTGCCCAAACCTGATCACCTTTTCTTCCTTCCATGCAATGCATTACTATTTTTTGTCCTGAATGAGTTCCATTTAAAGTCCTTTCCTTATGTTGTTAGGTTTTTAGTAACTTACTGCTTAGTTTTCTCCTTAGGATTCATTATATTTATTTCCCTTGCTTCTCACAGCCCTGATTCTTCAACTGACTGCATGTGAGTGCCACCCTGCACCCATGCAGAGTCTCATTTAAGCATGCATATAGATGGGTGCACCAGCAGCCAGTCAATCAGTTGCAGGACTTCACCTAATTCAAAGTGCCTCCATATTTATTTGAAACATCTTCATTGGCACTTCAGTAAACAGAGTCTGGTGTCTTATAAAAGCATTTGTGCAGAAGTGGGGTAATATTTAGGGTATGTTTTTATAGTCAGTCTATTCAAATTAACAATGCACTTAGGAATGTTACCCTCATTCTACAAAATAATTGCATTCTGCACCGATTTACAAAAATTGTACTGCTTGAAAGCTCCATTTATTCTATTGTACCCATTCCATATGCAGAGGATCCTGGGAGCTGTCATCTAGGAAGCAAGAAAAAGGCAAAGACAATTAATAGCAATTTTATTAATAATAAAGTTATTCACTGAGAATTAAAGAATAATTAGAGGCTAAATGACTCTACGGGATGATCTGCAGTGAAAGATAAAAATAAAAGACTAAAAGAATGCTTTTTTAACTTATTCAATGTTGAAGTTGAAGATGACATGGATAAAATAGGCAGAAAGTAGTATAAGCAAATGAAGGAGCGGTGGCAGAACACACTAGGAAGTTCACTGAGTAATAAAAGTTGGGGACGGCTCAGTAATCAGGCATGGAAGTTCTCTGATCCATTACAGTGCTCCACCCTGAAAAAAATGAGCTAGGGCTCACTCTGTTCCATCCCATTCCGTTCCCCTCTTTTGTATTGTGTCACTTGCTGTGACAGGAAAATTCTCAGGAAGACTTCAATGGAGCCAGGACTCCACCTTAATCAATGAGAGTTTTGCCATTGACTTTAATGGAGTCAGTATTTCACCTGCAGTTTTTAGGCTCCATTAGAGGATCGCTATGTTTGAGTGAAGATAAATGCTAGTTCTTCAAGGAAAAGGTTCGTTGCTGTAATATCATTTATTATTAGCATAGAGCACAGAGGGCCCAAATTGGAATTCAGGCCCAATTACTATGGGCAGTATTTAAACGTAGAAAAGTAACAATCCCTGCCTTGAAGGGCTTGCCATTTAAAGATGTGTCTATAGCATTGTTTCCCAAACTTGGGACTCCTCTTGTTTAGGGAAAGCCTCTGGTGGGCTGGGCCAGTTTGTTTACCTGCCGTGTCCGCAGGTCCGGCTGATTGCGGCTCCCACTGGCTAAGGTTCGCTGATCCAGGCCAATGGGAACTGCTGGAAGCAGCGGCCAGTACGTCCCTCGGTCCGTGCTGCTTCCAGCAGCTCCCATTGGCCTGGAGCATCGAACCGTGGCCAGTGGGAGCCGCGATCAGCCGGACCTGCGGACGCAGCAGGTAAACAAACCGGCCTGGCCTGCCAGGGGCTTTCCTTAAACAAGCGGTGTCCCAAGTTTGGGAAACACTGGTCTATAGCATCTGTACAGCCAATAGAAGTATGACTGACTCTCTTATTTTTTGGTCTGTGCTCCCAGCCAGGAACAGTAATAATGCACGTGTTGCAAATGGTGCAGGGAATGTCCACCGACACATTTATGTGGAAGTTCTAAAGTAAGAAAATGTTTTTAATACAGATTCTCAAAGTGAATTCAGTATCAACATAATTTACTAATTTATCAGCATGCAGGTAGAGAAAGGCTCAGGACGTCCTGTGATTAAATTGCTCTGTTTTTTTGGGGGTATATGGTACACTTTTAACAGAGTGGCCAGTGAGTTTATATTAAGATTCCTAAATTAGATACATTATTTTCCTTCATGCTCCCAATCCCTCCCACCAAAAAAGCAACATTTATTTTAAATGGACCTTTTGTATTTGATATAGGTTGCTTTCAGATACTGAACAGATAAACATTTTAAGAAAAGCAAGATCTTATATTCATCAGGAAAAATATCATGAGGCGGTAAGTGAATCATCACCATACAGTGACAAATCTTTGAAAACTTAGAATAAATCTTGGACTTCCATTGTCTTTTTTCTATTTTCCATTTAAGTAGCCGCCTGATTTTTTTTCCTTTTACTGACTCGTCTTTTACTAACATAAAATTCATCCTATTGTAAGTCTCCATAGCCTCACAGTTCCATTCATTCAATTATAAACAATAATTTTGATTGCATATTAAAAGTGACAGGTTTTTTTGAATATTTTTAAATTGTTTGCTGCTGTTGCTGATGTTTCTGACCAAACGAACCACATTTATTTTTGGTGTAACTCTTTTGAAGCCAGTGCAGTTACATGTGGATGAATTTGGCTCAGTGTTTTATGAAGGGTGGTGGATATATTGTGCTCAGATATGAAAAAATAACCATAGTACCTTTCAATCAAGAATTTCAACCAACCCTGTGAGATATAAGGTACAGCACTCTTGTGAGATACAGTAGGTAAATGTCATTTACAGATGGGTACTTTACAGCAAAGTTAAAGGATTTGCCCAAGATCACACACTGAACCAGCGGCATATCTAGAAAAAAGAATGTATGGGGCCATGTTCTGATCACAAATCCCTGTTTGTTTGTTTTTTCCCTCACCTGATACAACTGTTATATTTTAACTTCTCCATAGTCTGTAGATTTAACTGGTATAAGGAAGACCCAGATTATAACAAGTTTACACCGAGTGCTTATTTTTATGTTTTCTTCTGCTCTTGGTGTGCACACCCTTGCGATCAGACTCTTTTGACCATCAGTGTCCACTGGGGCCATGCATATTCCTTGGGTATCCTCATGATCCAGTATCAAGGGCATAAATGGCAGTCTGGGTCTAACCACCATTCAGATCCTTCTTGATGACCCTAGCTGTGAGATGGAGCTCCTCAGTGTCTAGTCTCTGCAATTTTTTTCACAGTCCTTTGTAAACATTTATATATATTAGTGTACTTAGGAGTAGTTTTAATTAGGATACTTTGTCCATCAGAAAGATTTTTTGGTAGTTTACCAACTTTGTTTTTATTTTACTCTGATATGGGAATTCTTCCCTGTACTGGGCCTTATGGATGTCTTATCCTAAGTCACCTTTAAGTGTTGTCCCTCTGGAGAGGCAATCAGTGATGGGCACACCAGTTGCTTTTTTTGTCTCAGGAAGCTCACATCTCCAACAAATGCTCTGTCTGCAGGTCCTTTTCTAAAAGGACTTTGAAGGTGAGAGAGGCATGCCTAATCATTTTATTAGATTACTTTAGGCAGCTGACCTCTAAACCAGGTGGGGCAAACCCCTCTGGACAAGTTCCATCTCAGGCCAGAAAGTGCCCCTTTGAGTTCTGGTTCCACTAGCTCCCAGGCCTCATCATCAAAGGCTGGCCTAGCTTCAGACTTGCGTAGGACTGAAAAAGTCAGATTTTCAGAGAGAGGGGAATATTGCTCCCCAGGGAAGAGCAGGGGCACATCCCCTTTGAGATTTCCCAGTCAAACGAGGTCCAAGACACCTCACTGCTCCTAATCGAAGAAGACTCCAAGCTGGACTCCCATCACAGTGGGGAGGGATCCCGTACATATTCTCTGAGGGTCCTTTTTTGAGTTTTATGAGTCTGAAGAAAGTTGAGGTCTTCTTACATGGCTAGATTGCATAGGTATAGGAGTAGGCATATGCCCTGGTATCTTTCTCCCTGGCACCCAGGCCCTTTTCCATATAATGTTCCAAAATGGCCTTATTGGCACACCTGGGGTCTTCACCGCACAAGGCATTACACTTCTGCACTACCTTCTAGGGTACAAACCTCATCCCCTGCTATGTCGTCTTCATCCCCAGCTGAGGAATTGCTCCTGTTTTACCTGGATAACTACAGAAGCTTCCAAGATCGGCTCAGACATATAGCCAGTTCTCTTGAGATACCAGGCACAAGGAGAGGAGGTACAAAAGACCTTATATAAGCTCTTGAATGTTCTTCATGGCTCTGTGCTTGAGCTTTTGGCACTTCCCATCAATAAAGCCTTGTTACAGCTGGCAAAGCATATCTGGCAAACGCCAGTGACTGTAACTCTGACCTCTCTCTAACAGCTGATAAGAGGTAGTAGGTGCTGTCGGCCAGGGATGAGTATCTACACTCATCCAGTATCTGGCTAGCTAGCAGTTGTGGCAGCTTACGAAAAGAGCAGACAATAACAACCAAGGATGATTCTGGGAGATAAAGAACCTAAGCAGCTTGATTTGTTCATTCATGAATTATTTGTCTGCAGCCTGCAATTCTCAATTGCTGATTATCAGGTGGTGCTGGCATGATATGACTTCTTAAATTATAATAAATTGTGTAAGCTCAAAAACGTCTCTCTCTTACCAACAGAAATTGGTCCAGTAAAAGATATTACCTCACCCACCTTGTCTCTGTAATATCCTGGGACCTACAACAACACTGCATACAAAAAATTCAGAATTTATTGACAAACTCCTTGAAAGAACAGGGAGCAGTTTAAATCTTTGATCTCTGAGGCAATCTTTGATTGCAAGGATGTCTTCTCAGGCAACTCTGAATGCTACTGATACTGCCTCTTGATCCATGGTGATAGCTGTTGTTATTCTGGGTCCCAAATTCTGGCATCTTGAGAGAGATGCATTGATCATGGAAGATCTTCACTTTAAAGGCCTGGGTCTTTTTAGTACAAAAACCTGATAAAGCTCTTCTCTTATTGAAGGACTCCTGGGCCACACTCCCCTCTCTTTTGGAGTTTATATACTGGCTTCTGAAGGAAAACAGGGAAGACCATGCACTTATGCTAGACAGAGACCATCATTTGATACCTTTTTCCAAAAAAGAGCCTTTGCACCTACAAGAAAGAGTTTTTTTAAAAAGACCTTCCTCCTCTGCTATGGCTTCATCCCATTCTGTGTCTGTGTCAAAATAATCACTTTGACAGATTGGTAAGGTGTCTTTCTACTGTCAGTCTACTGGATCTACACCCTTCTTTGCCCGCACTTAGGAATCATCTACAGTTTTTCAAGGAGTCATAGAACCTGATAACCTTGGGCTGCTGGGTTCTTGAAATAGCCTCAGTCAGATATTCGCTACAGATGCATACTATACCTATCCCTACCCCCTTCTCCTTCCCTTTTAAGGGGCTGTGCTCATGAGACACTGTTACATCTGGAAGGGGAGTCCTTTCTGTCTCTCAGAGTATAGAAGAGATTTAGCTAAAAGTCAGGGGGAAGGGTTTTTATTCTAATTACTTCCTAATACTGAAGAAAAAGTCAGGGTGGCAACTAGTTTGGCATTTGGAGAGGGGACCATTACCTTCAACCGACAATTCAAATTCAGAATGGAAATCGTAGCCTCTCCAATTCCATCACTAGATTCACTAGACTGGTTTGGGGTTCTTGATCTGCAAGATGCCTACTTCCAATCTCCATACTTCCAGCATCCCCTTATAAGTATTCAAGAATTCAGATGGGACAGAACTATTATCAGTACAGAGTACTGCCCTGTGGTCTTTCTGCAGTGCCAGTGGTGTTTACCAATGATCTAGCAGTCATCACTATTAGACTCCACAATAGCCCAAGCTTATCTGTCCCAAGACAGATTTGAAGCCATGTCTAACCTCATCATTTATTTTCAAAAGCATCCTCATACTACTGTAAGGAATTGGGTAAGACTTCTTGGGCACATGGCCGCTTGCACATTCGTCACACAGTGTGCTATACTATTGGCTGGCTAAAATTGATATACATGCCAAGCAAACACTATAAGGACATCACTCTACTAATCCCTCACAACATTCTAACATTAATAAACAGATAGTAAGATCCTAACCAGATGTGCAGGGGAGTACCTTTTTTTTTTGCCTCTCTCAACCAAGATTTTTGTGATGAGTATGTCCCTTCTGGGTTGAGAGCACATCTGGGCCATCATCAGGCACGGGGTCTAATGGACTCAAGAGAAGTCTCATTGTCGTCATGGTAAATCTCAAAGGGACTCAAATCTCTTCTACTGGATTTAATAGATAGTGGGAATGTCTTACATTTAAATCCAATCTCCCTCCACCTCACCACTTGGCTATTGGCTCGATGTCAGAGAGATCATGTTCCTCAGATGTCCGGAACACCTTGATCCAAAATAGAAAGGATTCCACCACATTAACGTATGCTGCTAAATAGAAGAGATTCAGGTTATGGTGTGAATAATGATATTTACAACCCGTTAACTCCTGCATCCCTGCTGTCTTGGACTATTAGCTATGAATTTTTCAGAAAAAGCTTTGACTGTATTTGGCAGTCATTTCTGCATATGACCACAACCTCCAGAGCCATATTGTGTTTTCCTATACCACTATAGTTAAGTTTCTTCAGGGCTTTATTCATGTTTTTCCACTGGTAAGGGAACTTCCTCCATGGGACCATAATGTGTTCTAGAAGGCTTAATGAGCCCTCCATTTGAACCACAGGCAAGCTGTTCCCTGTTATTTATATATGAAAAAGTCCTTTTTAGTAGTAGTCACATCAACTAAAAGAATTGGTGAAATGCAAACTCAGATGGCAGGCCCTTCTAGTATAATATTTCATAAGAATAAGGTATCACTCACACACCATCCCAAGTTCTTACCCAAGGTAGTGTGGAAGTAGAGACATGGATTTCCGTTTGAACCAAATGATTCATTTACCAGTATTTTTCCATAAGCTACATTCTAAACAAGGGGAAGAAACTGGGCTTCAAACTTCAGGTGTTTGCAGAGCCCTGCCTTTTTATTTACAAAGGACCAAATCCCTCAGTGTCTCCTCAAAGCTATTTGTAGCATTTGCTGACAGAATGAAAGGTAGCGCGGTATCAGCCCAGAAACTATCCAGCTGGGTATTGTGATGTATTAGGGTCTATTATGAGCTAGTTAGGTTAGATCCTTCCTCTCAGATTAGGACTCACTCCATTATGCAGCTGCCTTGCAAAGCATTTCCATTTCAGAGTGGAACATTTGTGGACAAGCACTTTAGGAAAGAAAACTTACTTAACTTACAGTAGCTGGAGTTCAAGGTGTGTTGTCTGTATATATTCCATGACTTCCCCCCCCCCCCCACTATTACAGAATTCTGAAACATCTGGGTTCTGTGGTGATGAAGGGACAGAATGGCAGTTGGGTCCACACTGTCCTTTATGCCCTCAGTATGGGAGCAGAACACCTAGGGCTCATGCCCAATGGATACTGATGGCCAAAAGACTCCAATGTCTAGTGTATGGGGGTGCATGTGCAGCAAGATTAGAATATATGGACAACATATCTCAAAGAATTCTAGTTACTGTAAGATAAGAAACTTTTCTTTGCTATATGTTTTCTTGTTAAGTTTATTTTATGAGTATGTTCTACATGATTATGTTGTAAATTGTTATGATATCTGTTCTGTTTTTCTCTAAAGGTATCTCTTTGCAAAACCCTGATTAGCCTTGCTTTGGAAGGATTGTCATATTACCATACTTACGACAGATTGTTCTTGGGCATAAGTGTTGTCATGGGTTTTGTGGGCTGGACATCTTATGTGATTTTGCTGATTGTCAAGACACATACTGGTCTGACTAGGAGTACCCACGATAAGGTAGGTTGAAATATGCAGTGATGTTGCTGCCCGGTTAATTAGCAGTTTATACATGCATAGTATTATTTGTACAAAAACAGTAGGCCAATTGATACCACCACAAGCAAAGCTGGAGTAAAAGATCCTTGCCAGCAGAAACTACTTGTAGTTTGAGGGAAATCTCCCTCACCAACCTGCAGGTATGGTTCAGGACATCTGAAAAGATGGGCCATTGTGTAACGTATGAGGAGGACAACTGGACAGATTCCATTGCTTCTAGTTGCAGTAGGTTTGTAGTTCACAGCAACTGTGGTATACATTGATTCATTAAAGTGAAGAAATACAGACCATGTATCCATATTTAACCAGGTCAGTCTACACATCAGTGGAGACTCTGTTAGCCTTTTCATGACACTGCTCTTTTCCCTCCTCTTTACCAGATTTCTTTTGTTCTTTTTTATTATTATTTTACTGAGATGAATTTTGGTCAGAGGTTCTCTGATTGTGTTTTCAATATTTCCCACTGCTTGTCATTCATGACCATGTGTTAGAAATGTAGTGTAGTTGTATTGAAGGAAAACTATTTGTATTTTGCTCAGTCACATTCTGAAACCACACTCAGACAGACACATTTCTTTCCATGTACAGTATTGGGCAATGTTTTTGGAAATGAAGGCTTAAATTGGCACTTGGGGGAATTCTCCCTAATATTGGCCTTTCTTATTTAATGCTAGTGACAACCATTTTGCTGGTAATGCTGTATGAGGTAGGAGAATATAAACTAACTTCTCCCTTCTTTCATATTGGCTTAACATCAGAAGAACATAGCAGTGTAAATACATAGTCGCCCTTAATTCTAATTATTTAATATTAAAATATCTTTTGATTGTTAATCCAGACTGACTAATAGGACTGTTTATGTTAAACATCTCCTAAAACTGTGTGTGGATTTTTATGCTCCTCACGAAAACACTTCCCTTAAAACAATGTGTTATTTAATTTAGGAAGAATTCTAAGTTTATCAGTTTTTCCTATTTTTAAACATCCACAGAAAATGTGAATCTCCTTTCATCTGCAGTTTGGGACCAAGTTGTGGAGCCAAAAGATATTGTCAAGATTCCTTCCCCACTTTGAACTCTAGGGTACAGATGTGGGGACCTGCATGAGAACCTCTAAGCTTAACTACCAGCTTAGATCTGGTTTTGCTGCCACCACTCAAATTATGAGTTATTTGAGAAACTCTGTCTACTTCCCCCCCCAGAATATCTCCCTCCCAAGTACTATAACCCTTCCCTGGGTAGCCTTGAGAGACTTCTCCACCAATTCCTGGTGAACACTGATCCAAACCCTTGGATCTTAAAACAAGGAGAAATTAACCATTCCCCCTCCTTTCCCCCCACCAATTCCTGGTGAGTCCAGATCCAATCCCCTTGGATCTTAAAACAAGGAAAAATCAATCAGGTTCTTAAAAAGAAGGCTTTTAATTAAGGAAAGAAAGGTAAAAATCATCTCTGTGAAATCAGGATGGAAAATAACTTTACAGGGTAATCAGATTCAAAGAGCCCAGAGGAACCCCCTCTAGCCTTAGGTTCAAAGTTACAGCAAACAGAGGTAAACCCTTTAGCAAAAGGAACATTTACAAGTTGAGAAAACAAAGATAAAACTAACACGCCTTGCCTGGCTGTTACTTACAAGTTTGAAATATGAGAGACTTGTTCAGAAAGATTTGGAGAGCATGGATTGATGTTTGGTCCCTCTTAGCCCCAAGAGCGAACAACCCCAAAACAAAGAGCACACAAACAAAAGCCTTCCCCACCACCAAGATTTGAAAATATCTTGTCCTCTTATTGGTCCTTTGGGTCAGGTGTCAGCCAGGTTACCTGAGCTTCTTAACCCTTTACAGGTAAAAGGATTTTGCTATCTCTGGCCAGGAGGGATTTTATAGTATTGTACACAGGAGGGCTGTTACCCTTCCCTTTATAGTTATGACAGATATATATTAACATTTTTGACACAATGAGTTGCATTAGGTCAGTTTTCAATGTGACATATCTTATCCTAACTTAAGATGACATAACATACCAGAAATTTTATTTTAAAAGTCATTTAGATTTGATACTTCCTGTCAGTTTAGATCAGGGGTGGGCAAACTTTTTAGCCCGAGGGCCACATTAGGGTTGCGAAACGGTATGGAGGGCCGGGTAGGGAAGGCTGTGCCTCCCCAGTGTGCCTCCTCCCACTTCCCGCTCCCTGACTGCCCCCCTCAGAATCCCTGAACCATCCAACCCCCCCTGCCCCTTGTCCCTTGACCGCCCCCTCTCGGGACCCCCTGCCCCTAACCACCCCCCTGGGACCTCAGCCCCTATCCACCCCCCCTTCCCAAGCCCCTTTCAGAATGTGGCCCTGTGAACATGGGCGGAGGACATCTGCGCAGCCAAAGAGAAGCGGTGGTCCCCCTTCAAAGCTCCACTTCTCTCTGGCCGGCTGCACAGCCACCTGGTGCTCCTCCTGAGTCCTCCGGCCGCATTCCACGGGGTCCTGCAACCCGCACTGCCTGCCTGCTCTCCTGCCCCCGCAGTGCAGCACCCCCAACCCCTGCGGAGGGTGCACCGGTGCTGAGCTGCCCGAGTGCTCGGCCCTGGGGCCCCCTGTTGTTGGGGGGCCGGGCCAGGGCACCCTGTGTTCACTTGTAAGTCTGCACCAGAGCCGCACCGCCCGGCTGGAGCCAGCCATGCCGGCAGCACAGTGAGCTGAGGCTCCAGAGGGGCGGAGGGGCCAGTAGCTCAGGGGCCGGGCAGGAGAGCCTCACAGGCCAGATGTGGCCCGTGGGCCGTAGTTTGACCACCTCTGGTTTAGATGGAAACAGTTTTATGTCAATTACAGGGGAAGGAAGAGGAATGAATGCTTTACACTAGCTACCTGGGCTGCTCTCCCCTACATGTTTAATATGTTTGCATATCCCACTATATATTTTTATACATGCATCTGACGAAGAGCGTATTCACCCACGAAAGGTCATGCTCCAATACGTCTGTTAGTCTATAAGGTGCCACAGGACTCATTGCTGCTTTTATATATTTTTACTCCTTCAAAGAAGTTGACACAACTTATAGAAGAAAAAAAATAGATAGGGTTGTTGGTTTTTTTAGGCTTTGTCAGCATAAAATGTACCAAAGACTGCCCTTGGATCCTAAGGCTTTTGCATGTTATGTCAAGTTGTAATGGGCTTCAGAACAAAAAGATTTAATAAAACTTTAACCTTTCAAATATCAGAATGTTCCCAGAGTACAGTGAGTGGTTCCTGAATCAGTGTAAATAAAAGCTGTGACAAGAAAGGAAAATGTTTATTTAATGTTCCTCTTTGTAGACATAGAGGTGATGGATATGCACTAGTGCTATTTTAAGTGTAGCCTACCAGTTTAGAAAATTTCATCCATTTCTAAATGTACATCAGAGTTTTATATTTTCTGAAATTCCTCTTTCGTACAGGCCCTTTATTCCGCAATAAACAAGCATGATAAAACAAACTGCATTCTCTCTTACCTACTAAAAGGAATATTCTCTTTAGGTTATAAATTCTTTGGAGAAGCCCAATTTTTTTAAATCATTAACAGGGCTAGCTGTGTCTAGAAGCTTTTAAACAATAGTTAGCTATAGCCATCTCTTGTCTATAGTCTTATACTTAGATTGTAAGTTCTTCAGGGCAAGGCTCATCTTTGTTGTGATGAGTTTTTGCAGTTGCTAGCACAATGGGGCTGGGGCTTCTAGGAGCTATCACAATACAAATAAAAATAGCCACCTTCTTTGGATTCTTGTATGAACATTATACTGGCACTAGAAAAGGTTCAGAAAAGGGCAACTAAAATGATTAGGGGTTTGGAGAGGGTCCCATATGAGGAAAGATTAAAGAGGCTAGGACTCTTCAGCTTGGAAAAGAGGAGACTAAGAGGGGATATGATAGAGGTATATAAAATCATGAGTGATGTGGAAAAAGTGGATAAGGAAAAGTTATTTACTTATTCCCATAATACAAGAACTAGGGGTCACCAAATGAAATTGATAAGCAACAGGTTTAAAACAAATAAAAGGAAGTTTTTCTTCATGCAGCGCATAGTCAACTTGTGGAACTCCTTACCTGAGGAGGTTGTGAAGACTAGGACTATAACAATGTTTAAAAGGGGACTGGATAAATTCATGGTGGTTAAGTCCATAAATGGCTATTAGCCAGGATGGGTAAGGAATGGTGTCCCTAGCCTCTGTTCGTCAGAGGATGGAGATGGATGGCAGGAGAGAGATCACTTGATCATTGCCTGTTAGGTTCACTCTCTCTGGGGCACCTGGCATTGGCCACTGTCGGTAGACAGATACTGGGCTGGATGGACCTTTGGTCTGACCCGGTACGGCCGTTCTTATGTTCTTATATTCTTAACATCAAAATCCAAAAAGGTTTAGAAAAAAGAGAATTAATACCAAATAAATTAATTTCAACAAATAAATGCAAACTTGAAGCCTCTTCTTGCAGACCTGCCTTACACAGAAAAACCTTACTCACATAAGAGAAGGCTGTGGAGAATCAGTCCGTAGTTCCTGAAAAGAGGGTTGGATTTTCCAATAGTAATTAAAGAATTGTATTCCAGTTTGATTACTAATTTCTTACACAAAAGAAACAAATGTGCACATGGAATTTTACGTTGAAACTTTTGGACATAGTAAATGGTATGCAAACTTGGGTGCTAAAATTTATTTTTCTAAATGCATATTTAGACACCTAAATAGAAGTGTCCTTATTTTCCAAAATACTGAGTAACTGTAACTCCCTTCGATTTTCAAGTATGTTGTGCATGCACAGATCAGTGTTGTATGTACCAGTTTGTGGAGAGACATTTTTCACATGCAGTTTACTGTAAGTCCCTTTGCTTGAAAATTCAGCCCTACATGTCTAAATGCCACTCCTAAGTATTTTTCTGCCTGGAAACACTATACGTTTCGCTGATGAGCTGCCTTGTTACATTAGTGTAGCTGCTTTCTTGGAATAATGTTTGATGTACTGTGCATCAGATAACTGGGAAATAGTATTTTGGAGTTTGAAATATTAGAGTACTGTTTCAGGAATGTTTATATGAATCATTTGCATTTCAGGCATCTACTGTTCTCCTCTTGTATGGTTTTGCAGCTATTGGAGTATTAATAGCTTTTTTCCTGCTGATTCAAACCTGTCCGTGGACGTATTACATATATTGTCTGTTACCGGTGCCAGTATGGTATGCAGTTGTGAAAGAGTAAGTAAAGAATCAAGCTGATTCATAAACTCATCTCGCTTGTCTTCTCCGCCCCACCCTTTGTTGACAATCAAATTATGCAAAAGTCATTGAGAAATGTTTTTCTTCCTTTTATGAAGTATTCATTTTCCAGGACATTCCAGGACACTCTGGTTTATCTCTCCCTAGCAGGTGAAGTGGGGTTTCCAAACTGACAGCTATATTTGGCCCTTCTAGTAGATACCTCTTCTGTTTGGAAAAAATTTTGACCAATAAAAATGGTCTCATACTCTCCAAAAACAAAATAACATTGCAGGATGTGGGAGAAGCTTCCCCTAGAGTCTAACCCCTGAAGCAAGTTCCTGATGTGTTGGAGTGGAATTTGCAGAAACTGATTTCATAAGTTGGGCAAAACGTTCCTTTTTTCAGTGATTTTTCAAACTAAGTCTGGTCCAAAGTGCTGAACACTCTCAACCCCCACTGCAGTTGAGGACACCCAGCACCATTCAGGATCAGGCTCTAATTCTACAAAATTGGTTGTTGGTTCTGGCCTATGCTGAAAAAATGCTCTCGCTTATGGAAATATTTGTAAGTTTGCGGTTGCCATTACCTGCCTGACATATTGCTGTTTGTATTATTCAAAGAAAACTGGACATGCTCCTGTTGGCTTTTTGTAATGACCTATTTAAGTAAACACTAATAAAGCTAACCAGGCATATTTTTGTCAACGCTTTTGAATTTTTCATCAGTTTCAGTGGATGCTGAACTTAATGTAAATAATCGTAAACTCAGTAGTCCATAGAGATGAAGGTAGTTCTGATGATGTTAAAATAATGTGTAAAGTTAAAAAAATGAGGGCTGCTTCTGAGCACTTACACTCTTAAACCTCCTAATTTATGGCAGTGATTCTGTCTAATTTGTTTTAACTAAAGATAATGATTATCCTGTGCAATCTTCCTAAACAGATTCAGAGTTATTCAAGACCTTGCGTCATTGGTCTTGGTATTTCCTCTGGGTCAGTCTATTGGATTCTTACTAGCTGGTGCTCTAGGAATTGAAATATTAGTAAGTACTTTATTAATATGTATTTATAAAGGACCTCATTGCTAGCTTTTTATCTGCTTGAGGAAATGTTGCTTTTATTAAAGTTTGTTTTTCATTTTCTTATTGAAATTTTTTACTAGGTTTTCAGCTTTTTTTATCGCTCTACACTTACTTTTGGTCTCATTGCCTTTGCTGGCTGGCCATTGATCACACGACTGTGGACTCAGGCAAAGGTACAGTAATGATTTGCCAAAAGGCATTAAATTGATTGGTAGTTGGTTACCTTTTAGTCTCCTCTTTTGGACTGTGGTCTCCTGATTCTCATTCCTGTAATGCACTTCCTGTTATCACTGTAATGGCTAACATCAAGCAGGACAAGATAATGCCACATTTCCTGGATCTATTGATGTTACAGTTTCACAGGCCAAGCAGTAAGGGTGCTGACCGAGCAGCGCTATCGTGACACTTGACTGTAAGCTGATCTTGACTGTAGAAATCATAGAATCATAGAATATCAGGGTTGGAAGGGACCTCAGGAGGTCATCTAGTCCAACCCCCTGCTCAAAGCAGGACCAATTCCCAACTAAATCATCCCAGCCAGGGCTTTGTCAAGCCTGACCTTAAAAACTTCTAAGGAGGGAGATTCCACCACCTCCCTAGGTAACCCATTCCAGTGCTTCACCACTCTTTGAGTGAAAAAGTTTTTCCTAATATCCAGTCTAAACCTCCCCCACTGCAACTTGAGACCATTGCTCCTTGTTTGTCATCAGGTACCACTGAGAACAGTCTAGATCCATCCTCTTTGGAACCCCCTTTCAGGTAGTTGAAAGCAGCTGTCAGATTCCCCCCTCATTCTTCTCTTCTGCAGACTAAACAATCCCAGTTCCCTCAGCCTCTCCTCATAAGTCATGTGCTCCAGCCCCCTAATCACTTTTGTTGCTCTCCGCTGGACTCTTTCCAATTTTTCCACATCCTAGTGTGTAGTGTGTCTACACTGCTTTTGGTAGTCACTATAATGGTCCAACAAATTGGTTGGGAAATCCAAGATTTCTGCTGAAGTCTAGTGTCCCAGTTAGCTGTGTCATGTTGCCAACCTGTTTTCAGGCTAGCTTCAGTGTTACCAGTGTTCAGTTGTTGTATTCTGTGATGTAATAATTAAAAGTACTTGGGATAAAATCCCATGAAAATGGTCATGAAACATGCACAGATATTTTACTAAAATGTAACAGTTTTATAAACATTGAGGTCCTTAAAGGAAGTTTACAATGATTAGTCATAATACTGTAGGCATGTAGCTATTTACTAAATACAAATATTTCTTGAAAATTAATTTTTAAAATAGCTATTATAATCATCTGTCACTGTTTCACTATCTCGGTAACCAAACAGTGTATCTCGTCTCACCTCTGAAGCTGCCATTGTACTAAAGTTTCTCAGCAAAAACTCTATTCTGGTGCTGTGGGGTGGGAGTCAGGTGGCACTGTTTCCACTTGAATGCATGGGAAAGCTGCAGCTTTCAATGTCAGCCATCACTGTTAATTTATTCAGAACCCTTTTTAATTAAAAAAACATAGCAAACTTTAATTTTTAAAATGTATTATGACAACTCTAAAAATCCTTGTTTTTTCTTGTATTCAAATAAGAGAGATTCCTGAGTCTTGCTTTGCATTGTAAAACTGTCCAGGTGGCAGCTTTCTATTTGACTGTTAATTATTTTTTAATGTATTTAAGACAATTAATGGTTACTTGTTCTTCTGAGTAGTTATAGTATAGAATATCTGTGATAATATTAGTTTTATTGGGATCTCATTTTGCATTTCACTGATTTCCATAAAGTTATAGATCAACCCGGTTTTCTGAATAACAAATTGTGCTCAAAGGCCCCAATTCAGGAAAGAACTTAAACACACTCTTAACATTATTTCCTCTTGATTTCAGTAGGACTTTAGACATTATTAAAATGCTTGCCTGAATCAGCGTCAAAGTACTGTAGTATAAATGTCCCTGTCAATTTTTGTCAGTTTATCCTATCCATGATGCATGCAACCATTTATTCTGATGGGGATTCCAATGGCTGTATATACTATTAGCTCACTATAGCAAATACAGAAATGTTTTCTCTGTGCAGTCAGTTTTGTCTGCAGGCATGATTTCCAAAGATGCTGTTCTTTGTTTCTTTGTTCTAGGTAACAACACTGAGCTGGACTCTATTATGTTTACTCTTGGCAATGTTTCCCTTGATGCCTGTTGTAGGAAGAGAGCCTAATATTTCTCTGGTGTAAGTACATTTTGTTGATTAAAGCTCTTTATTTTTCCATTTAATATTCACAAATTTAAATTCTCATATCTAATTTTAAGTAATTTGTCATTGAATAAAAGTCTGTAGCTTATGAAGTACTCACATTAATGGGATGGATTTTTTTTCTCTTTTATTATGTAGATATTATGTAGCTTTTCTTTGTTGTTTTCCTGTTTCCTGTATCCTTTCCTTCTTGATTTTCTCTTTGGCATCTCCTTCCCATATTGTGCGTTTCCTCCTCTTCTTTCCTTTGTCTCTTCCCCCACTGAGCCATTGTCAGTTTTTTCTTGTGTACTTCTATTATCTCCATCATCCACTCCATTCTCACTGTGAACTACCACTTCATCTTGCAGGCATCACCTCTCACCAGTCTGCTTGCCAGTTCCACTGATTGGCCCAGCATGGTTTGGTTAGATGTAGTATAGAACTTAATACAGAGAAAGAAAATGCTTGATTTGAACTTCACTCAACACTTCTTTCTCTGCTCAACACATTGTGCCTAATGGAGTCACTTTAGCGTGCTGTCACTGTGCTTGAGTAAGAGATACCATTAGAGCTCTGATACCTGGATTATGCAGCATGATGTTTGGAAGGTGGGGGAAGAGCTATGATCCCAAATATTTTCAGAGGTATTGATGCTTTTCCCAGACGTAATTCCAACACTGCTCATTGAGTTTTAGTCCATCCTAACAGATTTTCGATCCAACTCTGCCCCATCTACTGCCTACCCACTCATCTTTTGCATTGTGGTAGGCATTTTAGGAATATGTAAGAGGATTTTTCACACCTTATTAGCATCTTTTGGCTGCATATGTATGCATACATTTCCCCCAATCCAGTCTAGTTCATTTTTTTTTTATGCACATTGGATTCTATCTGCTACTCTGCTCCTCCAGTCACTCCAGTTTCTTTCTCTCCCTGCTTTTTCATTGCAAGTGATCCCTAATGCAACTGGCCCTTGCTGGGTATCCTTTTGGTCCCCCTCATCCAGTTCGTCTTTACAGCTCTGAAATGTTTTGTGCTTGTTTGAGTGTTGTCTTGGGTTTTGGGGATTTTGAAAATATACATGGCTTCCTGGAACACATGAAGCTAAGGGAAGGGATAGAAGAGAAATTACAAAGATAAATAAACCAGAGCTTCACTGAGATCCAGGTGATTTTTTTACACCTGTGTGGGCAAAATGCACACGTTCCAAAGCTATGACCCCAGCAGCCCCAAATCCAAGATCAAGTTTCCTTCAGTATTTTGAAAACTCAAACTAGATAGCCCTCGTGTAATTTCAATATTGGTTATTATCAGTACCTGAAAGTCATTACATGATGGCAGTTCAGTGGCCTGAGTTAATTTTTTGTTGTGTGTTCGTTTCTTGTTGTGTATTGGTCCACATCACAAAAACCAGTCTGACAGGTTTCTTTGTTGGTAGTCTCTGCAGAGAGTTCAGGGAATGAGTGGGTATTAGAACTGTACAACTTTATTACTACTTATGGCTGATCCTTTACATCAAGGCATGTTGTAGGAATAGTCCAGGGACACTTGCAGTACTTCTACCCTTGCTGAGTTTTTGCTACAAGAAAAAGAACATAAAGATAAACATAACCAGTGGTCTGTCTTGTCCACTATCCTATCTTCCAAAAGTGGCCAGTTCCAGATGCTTCGGGGGGAGTGAGCAGAACAGAACAATTTATCAAGTGGTCCATTCCCTGTTGTCCAGTCCCAGCTTCTAACAGTCAGAGGTTTAGAGACACCCAATGCATAGAGTTGCATCCCTGACTATTTTGGCTAATAGCCATTGGTCGACTTTTACATGAACTTATCTAATTTTTTTTAACCCAGTTATACTTTTGACCTTCACAACATCCCTGACAATGAGTTCCACAGGTTGATTGTGTGTTGTGTAAGAAATACTTCCTTTTGTTTGTTTCAAACCTGTTGCCTATTAATTTCATTGGGTGATCCCTGGTTTGTGTGTTGTGAAAGGATATAACACTTCCTTATTCACTTTCTTCACACTATTCATGGTTTTATAGACCTTTATCATATTGCCCCTTGGTCGTCTCTCTTCCAAGATGAACAGTGGCAGTCTTTTTAATCTCTCATATGGGAGCTGTTCCATACCCGTAATCATTATTGTTGTCCCTCTATTGTACTTTTTCAAATTCTAATATATCTTTTTTGAGATGAGGTGACCAGAACTGCATGCAGTATTCAAGGTGTGGGTGTACCATGAATTTATATAGTGGCATTATGATATTTTCTATCTTATTATCTATTTCTTTCCTAATGATCTCTAATGTTTTGTTAGCTTTTTTGACTGCCGCTGCACATTGAGCAGATGTTTTCAGAGAACTATTCAAAATGACTCCAAGATCTCTTTCTTGAGTGGTAACAGCTAATTTAGACCCCATCATTTTTTGTGTATAGTTGGGATTATGTCTTCCAATGTGCATTACTTTGCATTTCTCAACATTGAATTTCATTTGCCATTTTGTTGCCCAGTTACCCAGTTTTGTGAGATCCCTTTGTAACTCTGCACAATCAGCTTTGGACTTAGCTATCTTGAGTAATTTTGTATCATCTGCAAACTTTCCCACCTCACTGTGGACCCCTTTTTCCCAGCTCATTTATGAATATGTTGAACAGAACTGGTTTCAGTACAGACCCTTTGAGGACTCTGCTACTTACCTCTCTCCACTGTGAAAACTGACTGTTTATTTCTATTCCTATCTTTTAACTGGTTACTGATCCATGAGAGGACACTTCCCTCTTATCCCATGATTGCTTACTTTGCTTAAGAGCCTTTGGTGAGGGACCTTGTCAAAGGCTTTCTGAAAGTCCAAGTACACTGTATCTACTGGATCACCCTGGGGCACATTTGTTGACCCCCTCCTTCAAAGAATTCTAGTAGATTGGTGAGGCATCATTTCTACTTACAAAAGCTGTGTTGACTCTTTCGTATCACGTTCATCTATGTGTCTGATAATTCTGTTCTTTACTGTCATTTCAAACAATTTGCCCGGTACTGAAGTTAGTCTTACTGGCCTGTAATTTCCAGGATCATCTCTGGAGCCTTTTTTAAATATTGGTGTCACATTAGCTATCCACCAATCTGACTTAAGCTGATTTAAGCAATAGGTTATATACCACAGTTGTAAGTTCTGCTGTTTCCTAACTGATTCCTTCAGAACTCTTGGGTATTTCCTGGTGATTTACTACTGTTTAATTTTTCACTGTGTTCCAAAACCTCCTCTATTGACACCTCAATCTGGGACAGTTCCTCAGATTTGCCACCTAAAAAGAATGGCTCAGGTGTGGGGAACTTCCTCATATCTTCTGCTGTGAACACCAATGGAAAGACTTCATTTAGCATCTCCACAATGGCCTTGTCTTCATGGAGTACTCGTGTAGCACCTTGATCGTCCAGTAGCCCCACTGATTGTTTGGCAGGCTTCCTGCTTCTGATGTACTTAAATTTTACTGTTAGATTTTGTGTCCTTTTCTTGTTGCTCTTCAAATCCTTTTTTTTTTTTTTTTTTTGGCCTGACTAAATATACTTTTACATTTGACTTGCCAGTGTTTATGCTCCTTTCTATTTTCTTCAATAGGATTTGACTTCCAGTTTTTAAAGGATGTCTTTTTGCCTCTGACTACCTCTTTTATTCTGTTGTTTAGCCATTCTGGTATTTGTTTATCCATGGTGGTGGGTTTTTTGGTCCTCTTACTGTGGTTTTTTTCTTTTGTTTGTTTATTTGTTTTTAATTTGGGATGTACATCCAGTTTGAGCCTCTATTATGATGATTTTAAAAAGTTTCCATTCAACTTGCAGGCATTTCACTCTTGTGACTGTTCCTTTTAATTTTTATTTAACTAGCCTCCTAATTTTTGTGTCATTCCCATTTTGGAAGTTAAATATTACTGTGGTGGGTTTCTTTGGTATTTTGCCCCTTACAAGGGTGTTAAACTTAACTACATTTATGACTAAGTGGAGAACTTCAGTTGTCCCTGTTGTCAGTCAGGCTCTTTTAATTTTCATTCATTTTTATAACAGTACAGTAACTCCTCACTTAACGTTGTAGTTATGTTCCTGAAAAATGCGATTTTAAGTGAAACTATGTTAAGTGAATCCAATTTCCCCATAAGAATGAATGTAAATGAGGGGGGTAAGGGTCCAGGAAATTTTTTTTTCAGTACAGTACTATAGTTGGGAGGTGCCCCCGCCTTACCCCACACAGGCACAGCCCACTGGCACTGGAGACAGTGAGGCAGGCAAGGAGGCTGAAGGTGCTGTGGACTAACCCTAAGCACATTGCGCAGCTCCAGCGGCAGCTTCCCCTACTCTGCAAGCACCAGGGGTGGGGGAACTCATCCCCTCGGCCCGCCCACATCACCCCTTCCCCCAAGCCCCCACCCTTAACCAGCCTCTTCTTCCCCCCCACCTCCCCCTTTACTCCGCATGCCAGGTCCTTGCTCCTCCCCCCTCTTTCCCCTGCCTCCTGCCCGTGGCAATCAGCTGGCTTGCAGCGTTCAGGAGGGAGGGGGGAGGAACGAGGATACAGCGCGCAGGCTCTCCCTCCCTCCCCTGCCTCCTGAACGACGCAAGCCAGCTGATTGCCATGGGCAGGAGGGAGGGGAAGGAGGGGGGAGCCTGCGTGCTGAGTCCTTGTTCCTCCCCCCTCCCTCCTTCCCCTGAACATCGCAAGCCAGCTGATTGCCGTGAGCAGGAGGGACGGGGGAGGAGCGAGGATGCCGCGCACCTCCCCCATCCCTCCCCTGCCTTCTGCCCACAGCAATCAGCTGGTTTGTGGCGTTCGGGAAGCAGAGGAGGGAGGGGGAGCCTGCGTGCTGAGTCCTCACTCCTCCCCTCTCCCTCCTGAACACCACAAGCCAGCTGATTGCCACGGGCAGGAGGTGGGGGAAGGAGAGGGAAGGCGCTGATCCACGGTGTCTGCCGGCGGGTGGGAGGCGCTGGGGAAGGGGGGCGTAGGGGAGCTGATGGGGGGCTGCCTGCTATGGACAAAGCAGGCAGTCAAACAACGTTATAGCGAAGCATTGCACAACTTTAAATGGATCATGTTCTGTAATTGAGCAGGGACGTAAGATTGAAACAACGTTAAGCGAGAGGATGTTAAGTGGGGAGTTACTGTAAAATAAAACAAAACTTAGATTATTCTATTCAAGTGAGTTGAAACTGTCTTTTAAGAAAAAAGAAATTATCATATGATGAATAGTGACATTCTTTCTATCAGAATCAGAGTGTTGTACTACCACTAATATATATTATCATTTAAATGCAATTTCTTAATGTGACCCAAAAAACCTTGAAGCAAATTACTTTAAATCACAGATCTTTGTAATTCAACTCATAGACTTGCAAAGGAAGTAATTCAAAGAAAGCGAAGAATGATGGGTGTTATGTTAACATGATGAACAAGACACACAAACAAAACAAAGACCTAGGATAGAGAAAAAAGAAGGCCACGGTGAATGTTTATGGATGACAAGCCTTCAAAAAACATCTGTCACATCATTAATTTTAACCCCTTGGCTCTGGTTCCCAAAGATGGGTTTTAGATGCTTTCTGAATGTTTCTAGCTGTAATTTTGTAAGATGACTAGTTTCATTCCTGTGAGAAAAATCCTATACGAAAATCATTCTTATGAGAATTTTATAAAGAGGGACATTTTAATAATTGTTTGTTTGTTTAACAGAACAGTAGCAGGTTTGGTGATTCTCCTGATCTCTTCCCTCTCCCTGGCATGTCTTTGTAAAAGCAAAAATAAATATGTGCCTAAGAAAGATCTGACAATACTCCTTTTTCAGGTCAGTTGCTAATTTTCAATAAATTTGAAATAATTTTTATATGTATATTTGTATGTACTGTCTAAGGACCCAGTCCTGCAAACTCTATCAGGAAGTTCTGTTTATTATCAGGAGTTATCCAATTGACTACTTTTTAATGAGACTATACTCATAGTAGTAAGCACTTTTAAATGTGGTAATATTTGCAGTATCAGATATTCATTCTCTGTGTGTGTATATTGATGCGTGTACGTACGCACACACATTTACATATGTTTATATGCCTTCCTCTTCAAGGTCAATGTCTTACCTTCAATCCACATGTGTAACTTTCAGTGACCTTTGAGTAAACTACATTTGCTGATTCAAGGACACAGTATGGTCATAAGGGTTTGTCTTTTTGATTTCTGGCTTGAACTTGAAGAATAACATGAATCTGTAATTTAGTTCTTTTCTGCTGGTTAAATCCATTTATTTTATCATGGCAAAGTTGAGAATTACCTATGGCTTTCTGAAATTGTTGGGTATTTCTTTCACAATATATGTTAATTATAAATTACAGGAAGGATTTTGAAAGTTTGCACATCTGTTGTCTTCATTTTTAAATCTATTACAGCATTTGTCCCCCACCCTACCCCCGACTTAAGTTCTAATAATTTTTTTTAAGCCTTATGAATGATTTTACGTTGTTGAAATTTCTTACTGACCTAAACAATGCATTCAGTACATCATGGAGTTAATCTTGAAGATTGAACAGTACAGATTAAAAAACACTAAAAAATCAGGTGCCTAAAATGCCTCTTTAAAATATCAGAGGGGTAGCCGTGTTAGTCTGGATCTGTAAAAAGTGACAGAGTCCTGTGGCACCTTATAGACTAACAGACGTATTGGAACATAAGCTTTTGTGGGTGAATACGTGTTCATCTGACGAAGTGGGTATTCACCCACGAAAGCTTATGCTCCAATACGTCTATTAGTCTACAAGGTGCCACAAGACTCTTTGTCGCTCTTTAAAAGATGTGTGCATATGTGCACAAAGGTAACATTTTTTGCCTCTTTGGCTCAGTGCCATGAAAAGAAGTGTGTGAATTTCCAGGGCCACTTTTTTTAGCTCCACATTTAAACATTTAAAATTCTCATAACTGTCATTTGGCAGGCAGTGGCTCTCTCAGTTGCATGTCTCAAAACAAGTGCTGTAGTACCCCAGGTCCCTGGAAATGCAGCCTTATAGGGGCTAGTGGAGGATCCCATGGAAGCGGACCTGGAGTTAGAAAGGAAAGAAAATGCCAGACCACTCGTGAGTAAGATAAGCAAATTCAGGAAATTCTACCCACTCTCAAACACTTGATTTCATCGGGGGTGAGGGGGATAGCTCAGTGGTTTGAGCATTGGCCTGCTAAACCCAGGGTTGTGAATTCAGTCCTTGAGGGGGCCACTTAGGGATCTGGGGAGAAAATCAGTACTTGGTCCTACTAGTGAAGGCAGGGGGCTGGACTCGATGACCTTTCAGGGTCCCTTCCAGTTCTCTGAGATAGGTAACTTTTCTCTGGTTGTTCAGTGAAGACCTTCCGGAGCTCCCCAAATGAGTAGTGGTTCCTCCATTTGAGTAGTGGTTCCTCCATTTGAGTAGTGGTTCCTCCATTTCATTAATAACTAATCAGTAGTCTCCATTAGATCTTATTTCAAAAGTCTCCCCAGTCTCTCTCCAGACCATGGTTCTCATCCCTCCATTCTTCCTCAGAGTGTGAGAAAGGAGAGGTTAATTCAGACTTGGATTTGGAAAAGCAGATTACAGAGGCCTTACACAGACTTTCACAAATGCATCTTTCTTCATTGTTAAAAATGTATTAGTTGCTATCAAGCTGTAGGCGCTCAAAAGGAAAAAGGATTTCAGAAGACTGCTGGTGTTCCTGGAAGATGAGAAACAGCTTTACCTGTTCATCTCTCTGAACAGAATCTTGAAGACAAACCTCTGTCACTCTGGGCTCCAAAGTACCTCTTCCTATATCATCTCCAAACTGTACAAACTCAGTAGTAGATTCCAGCTTCTTGTCTAGTGTCCTAGGAAGTGCACTCCATGGTAACAGCATGGCAGAAAAAGCTAGACCTCCTTTCCTCTGGACACCAACATTTCTCTATAGGACCCAGTGAATAAGACATAGGTTGTTTTTTTGTTTGTTTATATTTCTAGAAGGATCTTTGACTTGAGGGGCAGGGTGGCTCAGTTTGCCACAGCTACGTTCCTCGAGATTTCTTTATCAGCTACTAATTGGTTCATTGAGGTACCTGTATCAGCTGAGAAAAAAATTCTGTGTCCTTTGACCATCAACAGCTTTAATCATGTGCTAAAGATTCTTTTAGTCTCTCTGCCAGCATCTTCCAGAGCTGATGAGTTAAACAGCAGGGGCAGAATTTCTCTTCTCAACAGAGAATGGTGGTTCTCCCTCTTCAGGCCTCTTGCTTTTTGGAGCATGTTCCTGCTTCTGTTCAGATGGATCTGTCAGAGACGACGGTTTCTCTTCTCCTGATCCTGTTTTCCTAGTCTGGGTGTCCTAAATCCTGTCATTCATCCTTTGCCTCTTTCTCTTAATTAGCAGTTTTGCTAGAGGCTATGTGCACCCCCTTTTGAGTCTTTTGACTTCAACTGACTTAAAGTTTCTTGTGGTGATTTCTTCTGCTGTTGTTTGGTTAAGAGAGCTGCTTTCATGCCAAGAACTCTGTAATACTCTCCACAAGGGCATGGAAGATATTTTTATTTGCTTGACCTTACTGCTGCAGGTGTTTTGGAATTTCATCTGAATTAGGATGTCTTCCCTCCCAGTGTGTGTCATAACCCAAAAGTCAGAAATGAAAGATTGGGCATAATTTATACTTCTGTAGGACTTTTAAAGCTTTCCTACATAGGAACCAATCATTAGAGTACATCACAGAACTAATTTGCCCAAGTGGCTCAGGACTAGCCGCTAGAAAGTTGAGGTAACATCTCTGGAGAGGATCAAGGCTTATTACATCTGGTTTGTTGCCCTTTCTGTGTCCAAAGAAGACCCAGCCTTAGTGGATGAGTTTGGGAACTTCATGATTCTTGTATACTTTCATGAATCGTTACTGTTTGGATGTTCTGGTGGCATTTGGATAGACAGTGCCCAGACTGAAGAAATCTTAGGGAATCAACCTTCTTTATTAAGGAGGGGGACAGGAGATTCAAATATCTTCCTACTCTTTTCCCGTTCCAGTACATCCCATCTTCCTAGTCCACTGTTTACTGCAGATGCTGCCACTGTGACCACTTCCCTTCCCCTGTTTAGGTTGGCACTTTGACATAGGACCCTGCAGTCTGGCTTTGTCTTGTGGCACATTTCTTACCATTTAGCTTTTTGAGGTGCTGTGAGCCTATGCACTCATAGCCTTCCATGCCTGCAAACAGCATGGATTTTTGAGGGATAAGGAATACGCTGGTGAACTGCTGGACCTTTTGTCAGCTGGACCTTTTGGAGTGGTGGGGTGGCAGACAGGCCTTGATGGCCCACTTCTCTACTTCAGCAGGAAAGATCCATGTGGAGACTTGGTGCCACCTATGTCAATAGGTCACTGGAGGAAGCTACTATCAGCATTTTCTACAATCTGGCAGCAGGAGTCTCAGGGTAGGTAAAAACAGTGACAGCATGTATTTTATCTCTAGCAGCATCCTTGTGGTCAACCCACTCCTTCCTGTCTGGCAGCAGGATAATTCTCAAAGATAGACCCTTTTGTTCCACTCCTGAGCCCTATTCTTGTATTGACTTCAGTTTTAGGCCTAATTCTCCGGCTTGATACGATTCACTGTTTATTTGAGCTATAAAGTACTAATTACTCCCTTGTAGTCTATAAAGATAAAAATTGCAAACAAAGGTTTGTTGTTGATGGTGTTAAACCACTTTGTTCAATATAGAGAGTAGGGTATTGTTTTTTTTAATACAGTTTTGTGTTTAAAAAATCAATAATCATAAGACTTCAGGAATGGGGAAAAATGTGGGATACTTATCATTTGCCAACTATACAGTGTTTATTGAATCTCTTAAAATTCTCTCACTGGAGTGCACATTAGTTTAAATTAATCACAGAGGTGTCACAGCAGATTTGTGTACAGAAGCCAGTGTAGTACAGGAAGCTGTTTTGTCCATTTGTTACTAACATGGGGCTCAGTTATGGCTCCTAAGAGACCTGAGTTTCATGTGGATGTGAAGGTATCACATTCCCTGTGAAACGGGTAAATTATTAATCTCATTTTACAGATGGGGAAATTAACAAAGACTGTGACTTGATTAAGGCCACAATAGAAGTCATTGTCAATGCTGGCAGTAGAACACAGGAGTTCTTGGCTACCAGTCTTAGGCTTACTCCAAGCTCTCTTTTGCACCATTCTCTTTCCTTGTGTCTGTAGATCATGTTGGTTGCTTAGCAGACGAACTGCCTCAGTTGCTGACTGGGAGGAGGCATCAATAGTAGTAGCTCAGATACCACCTTCTTTACCCCTGAATTGGTCTGGTGTCCTCTCAGAAGCTGAGACCTCTGGCTGTGTTTTTTACAGACCCCAGAGGCCAGCTCTGAGCAGCTGTAGGGCTGGAATCATGAATAACCTGTGAGCTTTAGGAAAAATCAAGGACAAGCTTTTCAACTCTGGCTCTGTGTTTACATTTTCAAAGTTGTTTTCACAAGCACTAGAAACTTTTTTTGAACGAAAGCTGCAACGGGCCTGAACATTTTTATGTCTCCAGAATTAGGTATTCCCAAAAGCTTTGATGCCACTTTGATGCCATTCTGGCAGGTTTACTCACTTGCCCCGGTCACCACAGAGGTGTGACGTGTACTCTATGGGGAATATCCCTTAGTGGGTGTGATTTGATTTCACTAGTGAGTAGGGCATGGCTGAAAGGCAGCCAAATCCCTAGGGTACCAAATTATTTTCCAAGCTGAAGAAGAAGAATATTAAAGGGAAGGGGGATTATCAAGCTGCTCTAAATCCTGCAAGTGTTTTCCAATGTATGGATGCTTGACTGAGCTGATCCTCTGAGCTTTTTGAGGTCTACCACTTATTACTAGCCAGTATAGATGTATGCAGAAATATATATGTATTTTATATCTCTTGTATACGCTTATGGCCTGACTTTTAAAAATGATGAAAGTAAATAGGTCCTTCAGGTGTTCTGCGCTTGTGAAAATCAGGCCATAAAAGTTCCCTATTATGAAGCATGTGATTTTTGCAATTACCACTAGATGTCACTGTGTATGGCGTGTGAATGGCAGATATTCAAAGGATACCTACAATAGCAAACAATAAGCAATACTATGGTGTAATAATTAGCATCTCTCTTTCACTTGGCTTAATATCATTTAAAACTCATATTGCTTGTAAAACGCCTAGCACTGTGTTGCTGAACCTGATTTTGCTTTTTAGCACTACCACAATATTGCTACTATATAATAATAATTGAAATTCAAATTGGAATGATTTCTTTGATTCGTTGTTGTCTCGTTCCAAAGTAACACAGCCATCTTTAGTTAGGTCATCGAGGAGTTTTCTTGTGTTATTTTATAGCTATCTGACAGCAAATCAAAGGACACCAATCTTTAAAGAATAGCCAGTTCAAGAAATTTACCTCTTGTAACCTAGTAGTTCCTTCTCCCTTTGCATTTCCCACCCTGATTTTTGCTGATGGTGCTGGGGGAGAGTAGATTAAAAATGAATCTCACCTTAAGCACTGCAGGACTCCTCCACCCACTTTTATATTTTTTTATATAAACCGAAGTACAACTAAATGTCAACAGGGAAAATGCTGCCTTGGTAGACTTTGAATGCAAGAGATAAGTAGAGCCATTTTTCTTGTAATTAGAATGAAAGTCCAACATTTATAGGGCAGAGGTAAGGACAAACATTAGGGACTCATTGGAACTGAGTATAAAACAATATGTTAAATACTCTTGCTTGATGATCCACTGTAAGACTTCTCTGATCTATAAAGATAAGAACACAAAAGGTACCTCTATTGTTATAAATCTTTATTTTAATATTTGATATTTAAATCTGTCTTGCTCTCATACATTCCCTCCTCCCTTCTCTTATAATGATTCGGTTTGATCTGGGCGAGGCAGTTATTCAAGCATGAAACAATAGTTTACATATTCTTCATTTAGTTTAGGAGAACCCACCAGATTAACTGTCTGTTTTTATTAGTCTGAAGTATTTTTTTCCTTTTAGATGCTGAGCATAGCACTTTCAACATATGTTGTGAACAGTACCCACAGCAGTCTTCATCATAAGCAGGGACTGCCTGTAATTAATCAAATCATTAGTTGGACAACACTAGGTAAGACGACCTTCTATCCAGATCCAGTTTACAGATAATTTTCAGGAAAAGGAGAAGAGATTTTTTCCCCCTGATCTTTGTACTAACACTTTCTGTTTTCATGTAATTTTGTAAATTTTGTTTTAGAATTTTGTTTTGTTGACCACACCATACTTTAAATTTATGTAGCTCTGTTCATCCTGCAAAAGTAATCCTTGCTCAAAATCTAGGCCTTTTTTTATTTTTAAAATTGGTCAGTTTTCCCTAGGAAATATGAAACAATAAAACGTTCTACAAAAATGGCTCAAGTTTAAGTTCATAATGAAATGTGAAAACCTCGAGTTATAAATAATTTTTATTTTATGAAAGTTTTGCACAGCTCTAGTTATGCCTTTTTAAAACAAATTACTGGTAATTACACAGCTTTTTTTTTTTAAAACTTGTAGCCAGGGAAAAGCAATCTAAGACAGTCTACATGCAAAACAGTTAACAAAGCAAAGTGATACAATGTTGTTTCAGGGAAAATTATTTGCATCAGCTGTGGTTTCAATTTTTACTGAAACATTACAGCAAAGAAAATTGGGTGCATTAGTGAGCACGTGGTAGAACTGTTCAAAACTGCCTCAGAAAATATTTGTGGTCAGATAGTAGTATATGTTAAACATCTGTTAAAGGCTTAATATCATTAATAAAGGAGCAAACAACATAGAACTCTGTGGATTTTCATATGATCCTAACATTAAGAATTTATGATGACCATAAGCAGTTGTACTTATTGATAATGTGAAATATAGTAACATGAAAGCATCAGTCTTTCTGTTATAAAAGTAATCTCCATAGTAATCTCCCAATGGCATTTGTAGACGTTCTGGTAGAGGGAGACTTCAAAATTATCTTTATCCATGACTATAGTAATTTAGGAATGTAGGGATTTGTTTCAGAAGTAAATAATCCCATTTAAGGCTTGATAGCAATTTTCTGCTAAAACTCAAAAACAAAAATGTAACCTTTGTTTATTACTAGAATGTTGACCTTTGTTGTCTGGTTACTTGATGTTTTATATGCTGTATGCATTTTTATATTGGTGAAATTGCTATATCTTAAAGAGACACTTTCAATTTTAACAATCATGCTTCTGTCTGCGCATTATGTACCTAATAGTCTACAGTAATAATACCTAAGATTAGTACAACTGAACATTATTAGGGAAGATATGCTTTTCTCATTCTTTTCAGTTTTATTTTGAGCATTTTACAGTACTATCATCCTTTCTCCTGTTTATCTTGTATTATAAATTAGACCTCAATTCTGTGGTGAGTTTTGTGTGGGCAAATCGCTACCAGTGAAGAAAATCATTGAAGTCATTGGGGTCCACCTGCAGTGATCTCAGTGCAGGACTGCAGTCTTAGCTTGTTTTCTGTGTGATTTTTTTACTCACAGCAGCAAGTGAGAGAACAATATTTTTAAATTGGAAGCCAGTTGGGTAGAGGAGGGTAGATTATTAGAATTACAAGGAAAGACATGCTAGAAATTGCCTCTGCTCATGTGCCTAGACCCTAGAGGATGATGTTTGTGGAGTGGGTGGCTATATGACAAAAATAAAGCTAATTGTACAAAAATTCTTCCATATCCTGTACTACAGATGTGTTGAATATTTCAGCAGAACCATAATATTGTGAATAATCCACATCCCTGAGCAGCGTAGTTAAACAGACCTAAATCCCTCTGTTGACAACACTAAGTTGACGGAAGAATTCTTTCGTTGACCTAGCTGCCGCCTCTCAGGGAGGTGTATAACATATGCCAATGGGAGGTGCCCTCCTGTCAGCGTAGATAGTGTAGATAAGCCTTGAGATTCAAGCTGTTCCTATTTGTTTTGTTTTTTCCTTGGCTGGACAATGGCTGGGCACTTGAATCCAATCACTTCGGGCTGGGGAGGTAGGCAGGGAAGGACTGCCTCTCTAACCAGAAGAGATTGGATTCAAGCCCTAGCAATTGTCCAGCCAACATGTTGCTGAAGTTGCACCACAATTACAATTTTCTGTATATACACATACATTCATAACCATAACCTGCATACGGATCTCATAATGACAGTTAACTTCAGCACATTACAAGCTTTTCATAAAAGACCCTACTTGGTATAGTTTTATAGTACGGTAATACAGTATTCAGTCAGCTGGTGTAACCCTTATTCTGGGGTTTCAGTTTTTGAGTTCTGCCCTTGGGGGTGTCTGGACTTTCATTGTCACACCATCAATGATA
Source organism: Mauremys reevesii (assembly GCF_016161935.1). Taxonomy (NCBI): domain Eukaryota; kingdom Metazoa; phylum Chordata; order Testudines; family Geoemydidae; genus Mauremys; species Mauremys reevesii. The sequence continues at coordinate 167,053,128 of NC_052624.1, read as the reverse complement.
ATACTTGATTTGATGTTTCAGAGATGTGATAAAAAACATAGTCTGCCAAGCATTCAGTGCCATCCATGATAGGGAAAGGAATCTCTCCTAACATTGTAAAACCATAACATTGTAATCACATGAGATGGGTAAAATGAGGGCAAGTGCCATGCTTACTTCCTTACTGCCAGTCCTGACCTGCCCTCCTCCCTGTTCAGAGCTTGCATTATGCATAGAATCCCACAAGTTACGATGCAAGGCTGAAAGTGGACTCGATACTTGGTTGAAGAAAGTCACCTGTTTCACTAGGGAAATAATTTTGATATTAATCCAGGTCTCAAAAGGGAGAGGCTTGTTCATTACAATTTCCCATGTGCCACCAGTAGCTTCTTTAAATATTCCTATTTTTGCTCATTCGAGACTGAAAATTGATAAATAGATATTATTTCACACATAAAATGTTTTCAATAGCATTTTCAAAATTTGACAATATTCTTCAACAATTAATATGATAGAGAATACAGAGTTATTTTAGTAAATGTTAAGAAAAACTAAATAATTTAGTACCTTAAATTATTTAGCAAAAGTAACTCCAGAAAATGGACCAGGGCAAATATGATCTGGCTTGAACCTCCATGCATAATATTTGCAAAGGTGTGACATTTTGTCTTTGTAGTGTAAATAGGATAATACATCTCTTATTCTTGTGTTAATGACATATGGTTCTCTGTTTGTTACAGCCTCATCCTTGTTTGTGCCATTACTGAGTCCCACGTTTTTCTTCCAGCGACTGCTTAGCATACTTCTCTCTTTGATGTCACCCTACCTGCTCCTCAGCACAGGGTACTTCCTTTTTTATTACAGCTTGGTGCATATTGTCCTAATAAAATATTTAAGTGTTGAATGTGAAAAAGTTACTAAATCTGTGAATGTTCTTATAAAGATGGAAAGTTTGCTCCCTAGTAAAATCCACAGTTTACCTTTTGAATGAACTACATAAAATGCTGATAATTCTCTTAAATTACATGCACTTTATTTCTCCAACATTCCTGAGGCAGTGGGTTGTAGGATGTGTACACATACAAACTTGGACCGAAATAACAAAATTGGTTTTAATTTACATCTTTTGTTATTTTGGTGCAACTACAAAACAAAGGAGCGAAAAATGTTTGTGTAATGTCCTTATAAAAGAGCAGTGGTTAAACCTTCTCTTGTGTAGAGAAAGTCATGGCACATCCTCTAAACAATTCTGGATTGAAATGTCCTGCTGGGCTCCACAGACTTAGTTTTTTCCTCAGTGGGCCAAGATGATGTCAGTCAGTGTCCCTCCTATATCTTTCTCTTTGTCATCTCAGACCCAGATTTATGGAAGTGCTGAATCCAGTCTTTCTGTCATGGCTAAAGCTGGTGCATCCTCAATCAGAAAAAGGAATTTTCCTCTCTGAGTTGCTTGACATTCATGTGTAGCCATGGATTAAATCAGGGGTCTCAAACACCAGGGCTCTTGCGTGTGGCCCGCCAAGCTCCCTGCGTGCCCCCCGCCCCTCTGCATACCCGCGGGATTGCTCCCTGTGGCGTTGCGAGCCCCGCACCACTGTCTAAAGCAGCTGGCAGCATGCCCCTTCGGGCCGGGTGGGGAGGGGGAAGGAGCCCCCTGCCACATCCCACTCCGCTCCTGCACTCCCTGCCCTGAGCCACCTACCGCTCACCCCTCACCCTCTTGCATCCCACCCACCAACGCCCTGCCCTGAGCTCCTGCTGCACCCTGCACACCACCTGCACCTCAACTCCCTGCCCTGAGCCCCCGCAGCACCCTGCACCCTTTCTGCACCCCCTGGGGGCAGCGTTGGGGTGGGGACTTCGGAGAAGGAGTTGGATTGGGGTGGGGAAGGGGTGGGAAGAGGTGGGGCAGGGGTGGGGCCTAATGGAAGGGGTGGAGCGGGGGCAGGTCCAGAGGCAGCGAGGGGGGGTGTCAGTGATGCGGCCCTCAGTTCAATGCACTAGTCCTCATGTGGCCCTCGTGGTTATTTGAGTTTGAGACCCCTGGCTTAAATGGAGCATGATGGGAACAGATGATCTTGAAGGCGGGGGAAATCTCTTCCAAGGGGAGTTTCCAGTGAAGTCAGATTTTTTCAAAGGACTGATAGACCCTATTAAGAAAGTAGCCTGCATTATATCTAAAAGATGATTCTCCAGAACCTCAGGATGAAGATGACCTTGTACTGGCCAGTCATAAGGGTCCCACATTTTTTCTGTCTCACTATCCTGTTCAGGGCATATTTAATGGGGAATGGATTACACTTTGCAAAAAAAACCATAATCTTTTAGGCGAGTCTACTTGGGGAAATTGACTGGAGCTGCAATTGCCGTGTGGACACTGTTATTCAGAAATACAAGTGATTAGATGGGGAGTTATTTCAGTATAGCAGCTTACCTCTGGACAAGCCCGTAGGAATAATTTTGGCAAATTTAGACTGAAGTATAAGTTAGAAATAGTTCTTGTACCCCTAGATGGAATCTCAACAATTCAGGGTGCTCAAATACTCACTTGCACCCATAAATGATCAGACTGACTAGGTAGTGGAGGTAGCTTTTAAGACAGTTTGAGCATTCTAGAGCCTTAGTGAACTAGCAAAAAATACCATCCAAACCTTTTAAAAAAAAAGAGAGAGAGAGATGTTTTTCTATTTATGTTGTTTCAATTTCTTTCTAAAGAAAGTTCACACCAAAAGGTGCCCATCTGAAGCCCTGGGCTCTCTTTTTTAAATGTATACCGTTGGCATACATTTAAAAACATAATAACAGAGAAGTTGCAAAACATAAACTGTCCAAAGCAAACTAACATCTTCTTCCCATCTTACTGCACGTCAATTGACCTCCAGCTAGTTGACTCCAGCATCTTTAAATTCCCACCGTGCATTCCCCTCAGACAAAATTAAAGTGTTTTATAGATCTCTGACATGATATAGTTCAGATTAACAGGGAGTCAATCTCAAAGTACATACATTATTTGTATAATTGAATAGGTTATGCTTATTATGATTATATGTATATATTTAATATTATGTTAATCATTTTATTCAGATATGAAGCTCTCTTTCCCCTGGTATTATCTGGTTTGATGTTTTCTTGGATATATATGGAAAAAGAAGTACTACAGCACTATGGCGATTCACTTAAACCAAAGGTAGCATTTCAAGACAGTTATTCTTGATTCATCATCAAAAAACTGCTCCACTAGAAAAGTATGAAGTGATTGCCCAGTGATGGCTGTAGTTGTTTCATCATGGTTTTTCTTTTAGGCACACTATGTTCTTTTAAATATCTTTAGCAGTTTTTGTTGAACAGTTTGTAGCAAAGCTCACATACATATTCTTTGAGTATGGAAAACCTATATCAGGTGTCCATCTCCTAAGGAAATATAAAAGAGATTTATAAAATATTTTATTTGATATAGTCCATAGTAGAGCTATTTCTAAGACCGAAGGAAATCAATATGACTGAAGTAGTATATTCTGTAGGTTAGAGCTGGAACTGTTGAGTTTAATGCTAATTCAAAATAAGGAGTGAAAGTCCTCCTAGGATAAGTATAATGATACTGTCTGTTTTTTCAGATGTGAAATTCTAAATAAATAAAATGACTAGCACAGGGGTATGGTGACGGAGGCTGAGAAGAAATAGTCATTTGATTTCTGAAATTACCCAAAGGAAATATTTGTAGAGTCATTTAATTTCTGCCTGCCTGTCTTTATCAGTGTGGTCTTATACTTCTGATCAGGCAGACAGTGCTGCTAACTGAATTTACGCTAGCAAATTCTTGGATTTGCCCTCAGAAGGGGTTTACACTATGTATCAATATAATTTCCTTGCCTTTGAGATTTATTATGTCAGTGATGCTCTGAACCTATGGTCACATTGCAATTCCACTCTTTGTCTAAGCTGCTGTTGTGCCCTTGAGTTGGTTAGAACCAAAATGCCTATTACAGAGATCTGCAGCCATTCTGAGCTGGGCAAGAGGTATAATACCATGCCCTCCCTATTTCCCAGAAATCTATCGTCATTGATGATCGTTATAGAGAATCAATGGCAAGGATGCTTTGGAATTTGCCAGAGTTATGTAGAGGGGAAGCTACAGTTCTGAGCCTTCACTGCTTTTGTAGTCTATATGTAGTCAGCTCAGTGGCATATTGATACCATGTTGAGCTACAAACTGGGATAGCAGATTTTAGAGATTAATAATGCCTTAGTCAGGGAGAAAAGTCAGGGGGTAAAATTGAGGCAGAAGCATTCAGAAGCGCTGATCTGGCAATTACTGTATTTTTTACCTGCAGGGATGCAATTTTAAAACTTCAGATATAACATTTATTGATACAAGGCAGAGCATTAGAAATGCAAATGGTGAATATTGACATTTGTTTACATAACTTAACAAGGTGAGGCTTATATGTATCACATGGGCCTGTTTCCTTAAAGCTTAAATAGTAGAAATCCAAGCACAGTGTGAAAGATGCATGGTTTGGGTTCTGCTTATGAGACCATATGAATCGACTATGAATGAAAAGAATATAGGTAAGCTTGAGACAGTGATTTGGTAGCATTATCATTTTTCCTTTACATTTTGTGACCTTTGTCTTGCTTTCAGTGAGAAGAAATCTTTCACTTTATTTTTCTAGTCTTCTTAAAACAAACAAAAACAGCAACAGCAGTACAACACAACACCTCTAGAGCCCCACCTTTAATGTTTGCCAAAAAGTCCTGCGTTTAGGAATCCAGTCAGGTCTCTGCTGATGTGAGACTATTTTTAAGCAATAGGTGGCCTGTATTTCAGATCCATCACATGGGATTTTCTTTTTCCATTGAAAAGAAGTTCATTGCCCTCTTAAACTCTGAAGACAATTTCTCCCCAGGTCAAGAGGTGTCATGTTGAGAGCAGCGTATAGAAGCTGAAGACTCTTTCAGTATCCTCATTCACACCATACCTCACCTTGGGGATAATTGCAGTCTTTATATTAGGAGATCTTTATCTACCTGTTTTTGTGGGCAGTGAAAATGTATTAAAAACAAACACACACTTAGGACAGGGGAAAAGAAAAGGGAGCAAAATAGTAAACCAAAGGTCGGGGAGTTGTTTCTTACCGAAGACAGCATCAGAAGCTCTGCTGGGTTCATTTGATCAATGGTCACTCTACTTAATACAATATCTTTCTGGCAGACTCATTAAAATATAAGAAAACTATAGGAAAAGTTTACAGGCTTCATCACAAATGGATCTGTCTGTTGAGAAGGAAGTGAGTTAATTTTTCATTGAATCAACTAAAATATATTCTTAGTATCAAAGTGAACCACCTGACATAATGTATTGATTTCTTCTTGCTATCTTCACAGCTTGCTGTTCTCAACTTCTCCTATACTACTGATATAACTCAGTTTCGGCAACTCCACCTGGATGATATCCGCAGATCTTTTTTCTTTGTATCCTTTTGCCTTGTTTGGAAAGCAGTGATTATGACACAGTAATTTAGATTCCAGTGAAAAGATTGGACAGTGGCACAATGGTCAATTTCAGAATGTACTGTATTTAGCAATCTTGCTCGGGTTACTGCTGAATTCATACACAAACAGCCTCTTTTAAAGATTTTTAGAAGGTCTTGTCTTTTAAAAGAAGGATTTCTTTTAAAGGCCTTTGTTCAAAATACCAGGCTAATTTCTCAGTTGATCTGCTGATGCACAGGCTGGTTCAAACTGTACCCACCTGAAACTCCTTTCTTTGTCCCTTAAGAAAGGTTTATGCTAAAATTATTACTGTTTTTATATTATATTATATTTATATTTATTAATGTCACAAATTGACTCTCGTGGATGGGATGATAAGCAAACATAGGGCCGGATCCTTCAGACACTAAACATTCCTAAAACTAAATTGTTTCTAATAATCCCCTTCCTCTTTTTTTTATTGTGAAGACGGGGTAGCTGTGAAAGAATGATATGATTGTCAATGGGTTGGGGGTAGGTGAGGGAGATTTGAAATCCATTGTAGTGAATTTGTCAATTACAAGAAAGATTAGAGGGTTTTCTAGGAAGAATTAGCATGAGGTCAGTGGGGAAATGGGTTTATCGTAGTGGGTGGGGCTGAGGGAGGAGAAAAGAAAGAGTTAGGACCCCAGCATACTTTTTATTACATTAGAAAGAACCTGGCATGTTTGGCAGCCTGATTCCCGAGCTTTGGTTTGTGCTCAATGGAGTACACAGCACTTTCATTTGTAGGCACCAGTCTGAGGAGGGTAAACCAAAATCCCAGAGCATACAAAGTTTGAATTCATAGAATGGAGTGCCCCAAAACAAATGTTTCTCATTGTATACACCATCAATCCCTGTGGAGCCAACCCTGCTGAAGCTGCTGAAACTCCACCTTGCTACCAAATGCTCAGCCCCTGCCTTCCAGCTTGACCTGCCCAAATGTACTGTCACTTGCCATCTCTGAGAGGGGACATGGGCTGCTGGAAGTGGGGCAAGTCTGGACAGGCCACTGAGAGGGAGCCCTGGTGCAGGAGCTGGTGGTGAGGAGGAGCAGTGTTGGCAGCCCCTCTGCCCAGTGTGCCCACTCAGATTTGGCCCTGTAGCTCCTCTGTTGTGACAAAGGGGCCGTGAGGCCAAAACTGAGTGTTGTGGCCTCCATGGATGGGGGCGGGGGGCTCACAACACTACTCTGGTTTGGCCCCGCAGCTCCCCTGTCACACTGGAGGACTGGTGGGACCAAAGCTGAGTAGCAGTGGGGCGGCCAGTGCTGCTGCTCCTCTCCACTGCCAGTGGTACGCCCCATGCATAACTTGTGTACAGCTGTGAGTGCCATTGTTGTAGAACACCAGGGCCCAGAAGAAAGTCCAGGAGGTTTGATGCTGTCCTTGTGGAGGAAAATCAGAGCTAAGGAAAGAATGAGCGAATGGTTTTCTGGGTTCAGAGAGCATCCTGAACCTGAATATGATTTAGGTGGGTACTTTAAAAGCAACTTTATTTACTGTACAGTAAGGTTATCTTTTTCCTTTACAGCTTTGCTATTTCTTAACAAAACGTTTAAAATTTAGCAAAATTAATGGGGTATTTAGTCCTGGCCTCGTGTCATATTTGAAAATTTAAAAATAAGCTTTTCTTTGATTAAGCAAAAAAATATTGAACAGTTTTTAAAGCTCAAATGTAGTATTTCCTTTGGCACACTAAACGAACTGAATATATTTTGTTCAGTTTCAATAAAATGTTCACCTTTTTAATGAGAGCAAGTACAATGAATTTCAGCTCAAAAGGGTTTTTTTTAGTTTAGAATATTATTAATGACTATATAGTGGTGAAGAAAGAAATGACTTCTCAACTTGAACTGTAATATTGCTACCATGAAATTATTTTAAATTAAAAGAACATATCAAGAGTCCCAATTAGGGCTTGAGAGTTGGCCTGTATTGAGGAGCCTCAGGCCTTTGTTAGCCTGATCTTCCAGAAGGAGATTCAGATTGCATATGCTTAGCATCTTGATTAGGCGGCAGCCCAGCCCATTGGGCTTTTTCCTGTTTTATTAGAGAACTGTAGCTGTTGTAAATCTGAACTGGAAGAATTTTGCAATATTGTTAGACTGTTAGATTACTAAACCTGAAATAATGTGATTCTTTTGGGAGTTAGATGCTATGAATTGCATTATTTGTGCTCACATATTCCTTCCAAAAATGTGCTTGCAAATTCTTGAAGACCCTATTGAATAGTTAATATTGAAATTTTTGTACTGAGATATTTTAATACTCCATGACAGGGTCAGGAGAGGCAATCCCAGCCTCTGCCTTCTCCCACAGGGAATCCTGGAGGCAGGAGTCCCTTTTCATTACCTTCCCACTTCACAGTTAGGGGAAGGTTGCTGGAACTGTGGCCAGATTAAAGAGGTATGAGAAACGATACCTCCTTGGCTTCACCACTAAGGGGAGGTAGGAACCTTCCATCCTCACCCTTCCGTGGGGTTATGTAGCAGCTAGGTTTTACCTGTATGAAAAGAATATGCCTTAGACCCTTTTAGCTACACAGATTCCATCAGATCAGGGTTTTGTCCCCACCTCTCTTGTCTCTATATTTGTGGAATGTGCAGAAAGGAAAAACGGCAGGTAAGAGGCAGCAATGAGATAATGGATGGGCTGTGGTATATGGACAACAAGTGTCGAAGGGTAGGCTGGCAATATTTAGTCTTATTTTTAAAACCAACAACCACAGCTAATTCCCCAACAAAGACAAATGTGTATACATTGATATATGGACAGCACTCACATGAAAATGTACAAAAGTGCATACGTTTGAATGTGTAACTGTATTGTTATAAAGAAGTGTATCCCCTTCACAGTTGAACAAGAAAAAATGCTGACTCCTAGGTCTCTCAGACAGGTTTTGGGACAGACCGGTCACTAACCTGATTTGCACATGGGCTCCCCTCTGTCAGAATTGACTTAGTCAGGATCTGGAAATTCAGTCAGGCAAGGATATCTGATTTCATACTTTTAAATGTAATGTCAATCTATAACAATAGTAAATGAGCTTCTCATAGTGCTGGATTGGCAGGTATAGAAAAAGAAATTTTCAGCATGTTGTTTTTATTTGATCTTTTATGTAACTTTTGTGTTGGATTTTCCTTAGCCATATTTAGGTTTTCTTCATCGTGACGGCTTTTTTTGGTACTGGAAATATAGCTTCTGTTAACAGGTAAATCTTATTGATGCTGTTGAGAGAAGTTGAGTGCAAAAGAGAAGACAGTGCAAAAAATACTCAAATAGCACATGCCTAGCAAAACAGCCCAACATAAGCAAAATAATAAGAATAGTGTAATAATCTAGTGGTGATTGTATTTAAGTATTATTTTCTATGGTATTTGGTGTAAGGGACCAGTCCAGCAAGATACGGAGTTGCCTTAATTCCTATTATTAGTTGTTAGTTGGTGTTGAGAGCACTCAGTCCTGAGGAAGAGCTCTGTACCTTGAAGAATTGGGCTGTAAATAATCACAGAGAAAGAAAAAGCTGAGATACATAGGCTAAGTAATACTGTACTTGAGCTTGGACAATAGTAATTGAACAACAGTGGCTTGCATGCTCATATTTTGAACAAAATCTAAAATGTCTCATTAGCAGGAAAAATGAAATGTTCTGCTTTTTTTTTTATAGAAAATACTGTTTGCAAAGATGCATTTTAATAATTTTTATTTTATTATTTTCATGGTTCTCTAGCTTTGACCCTGCCTCTATCTATTGCTTCCTGACTGTGTTCAATCCCTTTGTAATGGGAAGCTTGCTGGTGTGGAAGGTTAGTAATTGCATCTTTGTGCAGTTCTCTCAAATACATCATGCATGCGGGAATTCTTTTTCAATTTACAAAATATATATGTTTCTGAGATTCATTAACCCATTTTATCCTGTGTGCAACTATCTGCTTCTACAGAATTTCTGAAAATAAAACCCATAAAGGGTGTTTGACTTCAGTATACAGAATACATGACTGACTCATGATAAATATATTTTATTATATTTAAATCGGAATTTTAAGCATTGAATAGATATTAAATAACTTAAAACATTATGTTTTCCCCATTGTTTATAATACCCAAATGGAAGTGGGGAAAATATATATTATCTCCATTCATCCAGATTGTATTAAATAGAAATGTATTGATTTTTTTTTTACTATTGTCATTTTTGCAAACTTTATCTGATTTTTTTTAAAATAAACAAATTAAATAGTCTCTTAAAGATTGGACTTCCCATTTCCCTGCCCATGCTGTCATTCCCTGTTTGAAGAGAATGTTTAGGAGTGCTTCTCTGATGATATCTAGGGCAGAAATCATTAGACAGCACTAAGGGACAGCAGCGCAGACAACCTGCTGCTAGATTATGCCTAAAGTCAGTGATATGTTCACGCTGCCACCTCTTTTCCCAAGGAGAAGACTTGGTTGGAGGAGCAACCAGAGTCTGGTCCAGGGCTTTGTTGAATCCAAACCTGCTGGATGCTGGGCAGTATTTACCATTAGCGGAATTGCAGCTGCCTTTCTGCCCCAGATGTGACCACATCTGCATCCCAACCTGTACTTTCCAACAGCTGTAAAGGCAGGAGCTGAGAAATGACAGGTTCAGTCTTTAAAAGGTGGATTCTTTGTGTACTTCTAGCCTTAAAGAAGTGTGGGTCAGTTCTAAAAAAAGAAAATGCAGTGCACACGTTTCAGAGGTTATTTTTTTTAATTCATTAAGTTGTGCAGGTTGACTTAGTTGTGTCCTCTTGGAGGACAGTGAGTGGAGTATTTATTCTTTTTTTGGCTCAATTCTTCCCACATCCAGGCATTTGTGCATGGGCTGAAATCACCCTTTCACACTGGGAGTTCTGGGAACTACCATGTAAAATATTGCAAATTCTATGTGTTACAGCATTGCTCAAATATTTATCATGAATGCTAGACTGGATCAGCTGAAACAAGGATCATTAATATGTTTTAATCATTGAGTTGCATGGTGCCTCAGAGTTTTTCACTTCAGGTAGGCCATGGCCATAGATTTTGTATCAGTTTACTAAGTATATTCTCTGCCAAATGAGTTTTCACCCTTTCTTTGCCAATGTTTCATTTTTATAACATGTGCTACAATGAAGCTTCCCATAATGGCAATTTGAAAAGCTGGAAAATGTTTCCATGACCATTAGTGGTGTTCTGATAGGCTGTTTTACAAATGTTGCTCTAAACCATAATGCAATTTATGTTTTAAACAGATTGTAATCCCTTTTGTTCTTGTGTCATGTGCTTTTGAAGCTGTTCAAGTCACAACCCAGTTATCTTCTAAAAGGTACAGCAAATGTTTTATTACTTCAGTAGATGGAGTGGGTTTGATTATGGAAATCAGCCAAACAGTATAATTAGTAAGGATGTGAAATACCCTGAATCAGACTCCATTTGTACACCAGTTCACTCACTTTGAAAGAATTTGGATTTATCAGATCTCAGACTAAACTAACCAATGAGCCACTCTGATGACTTAGCTCACTTTTTGCTCACTCCTTACACAGGCTGAAACTTCCTTAACTTCAGTGGGAATTTACCTCAGTAACAAATGAGTAAAAAATTATGGTGATTTTTAAAGTTTGGCCCAGTATGAATGATCAAACATTTAGTTTTCTGCATTTAAAACACAAAAGAGAGAAACAAACAAACAAACTTTTTCTTTATGTAGAAAAAGTAAGCAATATTTAAATTAGAATTTCATATTTTAAATTGCATCTCCATGTAGTAGAAATATTGTTTATTTAAAATATATAGATGCTCCCCGACTTACGCAAGCGTTCCGTTCTGGAACGCCTTGCATAAGTCGAATTTTGAGTAAGTTGGGGACGTGTACCTGACAATTACGCTGTCCCCCACCCTCTCACCCCACCCCCAAAAAAAAGAGCTTATGGAACTTTTTCCGTAAGTGCGGGTTTGCGTAACCCGGGAGCGTCTGTATGTACAAGCCAGCTAAATTAAAACTTTGTAGCACTGACCTTACCACAAATTGCATTTTTTTAAAAAGGGACTCAAACAAGTCTTTGACCAGACACTTTCATTATGGATTTCTTTCTGCCCCTCCATAGTAATTTAATGCTAGCCTGACGTTTAAGACACTGCACTCCTTGCTCAATCTTCTACCCTCCCATGTTTGGTCTTTCTTGGCAGATGTGAGTGCAGGTAATCCAGCTCATATCACATGATCTATATGAGTTAAATGACTTCCTTGATTTAACAGCCAAAATATCTGAGGAGTCTGTCGTCTCTGAGCATGGTCTAGCCCAGGGGTCGGCAACCTTTCAGAAGTGGTGTGCCGAGTCTTCATTTATTCACTCTAATTTAAGGTTTCGCGTGCCGGTAATACATTTTAATGTTTTTTGGAAGGTCTCTCTCTACAAGTCTATATATTATATAACTAAACTATTGTTGTATTGTAAAATAAACAAGGTTTTCAAAATGTTTAAGAAGCTTCATTTAAAATTAAATTAAAATGTTGATCTTACGCCACTGGCCTGCTCAGCCTGCTGCTGGTCTGGGGTTCTGTTCACCTAGGCCGACAGTGGGCTGACTGGGGCCTGCGGCCGGGACCCCAGCTGGGAAGGATCTGGCAGCCAGAACCCCAGACCAGCAGTGGGCTGTGCGGGGCCAGCAGCTGGGACCCCAGACCGACAGTGGGCTGAGCGGCTCAGCCCGCTGCCACTCAGGGGTTCCATCTGCTGGCTCCTGCCAGCCGGGATCCCGGCTGCCAGACCCGCTCAGCCCGCTGCTGGTCTGGGGTCCTGGCCCTGCCCACATACAGTGGGTAGCTACCTTCTCCCTGGTTCTGGCCCATTCTCTTCCTCTCTCTGCACTGAGTTGAGGGTGGGAGTGGACCGAGCACAGGGCTGGGGGTGAAGGATCTGGCCAGGAGCTAAAATGAGGGAGGGGGCTCAGGGTTGGGGCAGGAGGTTTGGGTGTGGGGGCACTTACCTGGGCAGCTCCCATTTGGTGTGAGGGGTGCAGGTGGGAATGTGAGTGGGGGTGCAGGAGCTCCCGTTTGGTGCTCAGGGTGGGGGTGGGGATGTGCGGGGTGCATGGGATGTGGGGGGGCTGGGGATGTGGGGGGTGCAGGTGTCAGGGTAGGGGGGCTGGGTATGTGTGGGGGTGCCAGAGTCAGGGCTGGGGTCATGGGTGGTGGGTGAAGCAGTCAACAGAGGGCTGGGTGGTACAGGGCTCAGGACAGGGGCCTGGGGTGTGTGGGGGGGTGCAGAGCTCAGGGCAGAGGACTGGCTGTGTGGAGAGGGGCGATCAGGGCTCAGGGCAGAAGGCTGGGTGACTGCCCCCCCAGAACCCCCAACCCCCCCACTCCTTGTCCCGACTACCCCCTCCTGGGACCCCACCCCTTATCTAAGCCTCCCTGCCCCTTGTCCCCTGATTGCCCCCCTAGGACCCTACCCCCTACCTGTCCCCTGACTGCCCCAACCCTTACTCACACCCCCACACCTAGACAGAACCCCCTGGACTCTCATGTCCCATCCAACCACTCCCTGCCCCCCGACAGGACCCCCCCCAGAACTCTGGACCCATACAACCCCCCCGCCCCGCTCCCTGCTTGTCCAACCCCTCTCCACACCCCTTCCTCCTGACAGCCCCCCAGAACTCCCGACTCATACAACCTCACCAGCTCCTTGTGTCCTGAGCACCCTCCAGAGACCCCCACCCTAACTGCCCCCCTGACCCTCCTTGCTCCCTGTTCCCTGACTGCCCTGACCCCTATCCACCCCACCCCTAACAGACCCGGGACTCCCATGCCCCATCCAACCCCTGCTCCTGACTGCCCCCTCCAGAGACTCCCCCTAACTACCCCCGGGATCCCACCCACCCTGCTGCCTGTTCCTTGACTGCCCCCACCCCTTACCCAACCCCTGGCCCCAGACCCCTTACCATGAGACTCCCTGCTCGCGGAGTCCCAGCAGGCAGTCGCGTCCATTAAAAAACGGCTCGCGTGCCATCTTTGGCACCTGTGCCATAGGTTGCCGACCCCTGGTCTAGCCTATCATAGTTGCTAGTGCTGATCAGACAGCGCCTCCCTGTGACTGGACTGCTCCAGACCAGGGCTACAGGGGTGAAGCTAGACTTTCCTGGGAATGGTTGCTCCCAGCTGTTCCAGGCCATAGTGGAGTTGGGCTCCAGAAGTGAGAACAGGGAGCTTGTCTGTCCTGTGCTTTCAGTGAGAGCAGAATGGAGGAGAAAGACGTCTAATTCAATTGCAGAAGGGAGAAAAAACAGATGCGGGGAGGGAAAGGAGTAGATTGAGACAAGGAGACTGGTGAGACTGGAACTGAAATGGGTGTTGGAGAGAGAAACAAGACTGGGACCAACTGGGCAAGGAGACTAAGAGCTGAGGGAGAGGGAAGACTCGGGCTGGTGGGGCAAGGAGATTGGGACTGGGAGCAGGAGAGGAAACAGTGAACAGACTGGGAGCCAGCAGACTGGGGGCTGAGCACGGAGATTGGGCGAGTGTCTGGGAGGGGTGGGGGAGACTACAACTAGCTGAACAAGGAGCCTGGGACTAGGAACCAGTGGAGAGGATGGGGGTAAAGGGGGGAAATAGAATGATTTGACAATGAGCTGGGTGTTGGAGGAGAACTGAGACTGGCTCAATGAAGAGCCTGGGACAAGGAGCCCAGGAGAGAGTGTGTGGGGAGGGAAGGAGAGATTGAAATAGGATGAGGAGCCTGAGGAGAGAGACAAGGATTGAGAGCCAGTGGAATGGAAGGGGAGATCAGACTGGGAACTGGCAGGGCAGAACTGGGACTGGGTGTGGGAAGGAGGAGACATTGGGAGTTGGCAGAGTAGAGATTGGGACCCGAACAGAAACCCAGAGGGAAAGACTAGTACATACTTTGCAAGGAGACTGAACTGGAATGAGAAGCCTTAGAAGAGGAAACTGGGACTGGGTAGGCAAGGAGAATGGGACTAGGATGAGGAGCCCGGATGGCTAAGAGACAGAACAGCAGAAGAGGTTAAGTTTGGGAGGGACAAGCAGAAGTTTGTGCCCACTAGAGCACACTCGCCTCCAGAGCCTGGAATGGGAACCCAGATTCCTGAGTCTCACCATTCCTCTGCTGTCAGCAAATATATGTGAAACCCATATGTCTCACCCACTATAGTGCTGGCTAACATAGAGGATATCAACCTACTACTAGCAGTTACTCCATTACCTCAAGTGGTAGAGGTCTGTGTGGTGGATCTAAAGGTTCCAACCCTGCCAATGATCCTGTGTAAGAAATTACACACAAAAGGCTACATTAAAAGAACACTAGTAAGATTGCAAAATCAAGCCCTCAGAAATTAGAAAATATCAGAATTAAGGTTACATGTGCAACTTTAATCACCCCCTGTGTGTGTATGCATTCTGATATCTTTAAATACATTTCACATGGTATTTTTTCCACAGGACACCTGCCTGTTCAGTTTGTGGTTCCAGGCCTTATTTTACTGTGTATTATTCCAACCTTGCCCTGAAAAGCGAATTATTAATATCCTCCCATGGGCTTTTCTATGGAGCTTATCGTTATAGTATCTTCACAAATATTAATCAGTCTATCTCTGCAACACTCGCGTAAGGTGAGAGGGCATTATTATCCCTGTTTTACAGATGGAGAGCTGAGGTATGGTGATTATTAAGGTAAAACATTTCCACTCTGTTTGAGTGCTCAGTCTGAGACAAAGATGTGATTTTTCTGAGTACTTACCATTAGATACTCAAAGCACAGATTCACTTTCTCAGTTTGCAGGTGTGAGTTGCTCAGCACTTCTGCAAATCAGACATCAGAGTCTCAAGTTGGGCACCAAAAAAATGCAGAACATGCAATTAGTGACGACTTGTGAAAAGTCGGGTTTATGTGACTTGCCCAGGCTCACACGGGAACTTGGTGGCAGTGGAAGGGAGAGAATCCAGTTCTCCAGATCCACATTTAACTGCCTGAACCACGAGACCATCCTTTCTCTTTCTGCCGCCCCCTGTTTCATTCATAATATGCCTTCCAACTTCTGATATGACAACAGCCCCATTTACAACATAATCCTAATAATCCCCTGTATAGGTCCATCCTCTGCACTAAATGGGACATATGTTCTATGGGGAAAAAAGCTTGTGATCGTGTAATTAAAGACTGTGTCAGAATGCATATGCACAAAGGAGGCGAATTAAAGTTCCACAGGCAACCTTAATTCTGGCATTTCCTAACTTCTGAAGGCTTGACTTTGCAACCTGAATAGTGTTCTTTTAACTTTCTCTTTTTGAAAAGAGAGCACTGAGATTAGCATTGTTCTTCTTTTATGAAATCCTTGCTGCATTCCAGGTAGGTATATTTGTACATATCAAGAGGCAAGATTTTTGGTAGTCACATGAATAGCTTTTCAGTCTCTCTGCTCATTGTTGGAAGCATACTTCATGCTCTTCATGAGAATCTTCTGTCTGTGTAGGCTCTTATACATCTCCCGTCAATGTGGTACCTTAGCTCAGTGCTTGCTAGATATTGCAAGATTGTGACATCGCTGGCTATTTAGATCAATACTAAGTTTCCAATGGAAAAGATGCTTGTAGATGAATCAGAAAATAGTGAATTTGCCACATCTTTATTAACTAATGAAGCATAATTGATTTATCAAGAAAGTGCTAGAAAATATAGCACTAAATTCAGTTTTCTCAAAGGGATAAATCAGTTTTTAGGGCAGATGCTTGCAGAGCACTATGATATAATGTTTTCTAATGAAGTTTCACACTGTAAATTGATTATATTTTATAATGATAATGCTGTATAAATTAAACTATTACAGTTAATGACCTGACTGCTAGTGGTGGGTCAGCTCTTTGCAGCATTGCTCTAATGCCGTTAACTGACAAGCCAGTCATTAATAACTGCTTTCATGTGATCTACTATTTCAAAACCTTAATGTACAGAGTAAAATATTAAGAAAATGAAAAAGCTTTATTAGCTCTATTTCCTCCCTCTTAGTCATTTTACTTACTGAAATCTGCTTTTCCAAAAGTAATCCTACATACTGTAGGTTCACACTCCTGGGTTTTTGTGCATTCAAGGGATTTAGGAGCACTCTCCCAAAGCTTTTGGGAACTTCTGGAGCACTTTTACTCTCAGTCAGTCAAGGAGCTGGAGGAGCGGCTCATGTAATCTCATTTAGCAGCTGTCCACCCTGTAAGACTGGTTTGTCAGCACAGATTCGATCAGCTCTTTTTGAAGAATATTCAAGATAATTTTATGCTCACAAGCATTTTTGTCATTCTTGAATCCTTCTGGAGATTCCAAGCCTTCCTACTCTGAGGTTTTGAAGTGGTGCATAGGCCTTGTGCAGTAAGGAGTGGATGTCACCCACTGTGCATTCATGGTATACACAGTTACAGATTTTTAAACTGTTTTTAATATTCTTTGAATATATCGGGAGCACTTATCATTTGACAAGCCACTCAGGTTTGCTGGTAAATAACTCATTTTTGGGGTACCCTATTGTGAAACTGTAATTACATTAATGAATAAGTCTCTTGTCAAAACGTCATGATAAAATTGTATGTTCCAAACATGTTAGGCATATCAGCCCTGTTTTGTGTGTTAACTTCTCCCATGAAGTGCATTGGAAATGTATCTCTCAGAGAATGAAAAAGCCAGAAGTCATATAATATAGTAATTCATATTTGTACTTGGGGGTTTAATAACTTTGTAATTGCATCTGTGGCTATGAGTTAAGAATTATGGTCTCTCCTTTTTTGCAGCCTTTTTCTCATCGTTCTTGTGATTTCAGACATTATGGCTTTGGTAAGCTACCATTGGACATTCTGTACAAATAAGATCAAGAAAGCAGAGTGCTCAGCTAATTCAATCAAGAGATATCTGAATTAGTTTCAGACTTCAAAGTTTTTAGAGCTAGGGCAGTGAATTGAATCAAAATCCTGGTATAATTTACAGATAAAAATCCCCATCTTCATGCTTTGTATGTCATGTAAGGAATGCTTCTTAAGAGGTGTAATTTTTTTTTACTTCAGTTCTTTCACTCTGCTGTTTTAAACCTAGTATTCCTGGTTTTTAATGTATTGCAAATCAAATGTTCAAATTAAAAGTATGAGAGCACAAGGGAATGCTAGATTTACCTGGGTGCCTGGTCTAGTTAATTTTTCAGCAGTTTCTTGCCTGCTGCCAGAAAAAAGATGAAAAAGAGAGAGAGAGAGAGAGAGAGAGAAATGTGTCAGACACTGAACTGATTTTTCAAACCTGTTGTCAGAATTATCAGCGAAAGGCTGGAAAATATATGAGAGGTATCTTTTGTAGAGCAATCGTATCCTTTGTGTGAGGCAGTGGGGAAAATTCATCCCAGCCAATTGTAGACTCATGGTCAAAATCATTTAAATAGAGACATCTTAAAAAAAAATCTTTATAAATTTAAAGAGACACAATTAATTCCCCCAAAAGTGTCTTCGACAGTAGCAGTGCATTGCTATATTATACCATGACTGGAATGGAAACACGCTGAAAGCAGTAGGCAGGGAGTTATACTATTTTTGCTCTCACTTCCCACATTCTGTTTTGGAAGGTATACTTCAAAGTGACAAAACCTGCTGTTTGTGTTATGTCATTTCACATTGCAGTGTGGTTTAAGAAGTTTTACCATATAAGAGAAATAGCAGGTATAAGACATCAGGATGTCTAGTTTGATCTTAGAGTAACAAGCAGGCTGGCCCCTAGAAGTCCTAAAAGTATTTTTATCTAATTTTCACATACAGATTTATTATAAACTGTTTTTTATTTAATAATTTCAGAAGGAAAATAATTAAAATATTAATAAACTACACATATGCAATGAACTACAGAGTTTTGACATGCAGAAATTGTGTGTGTGGTCTATGCATGTACATATACACATCTATATATTTATGAAACAAGAAGACGACTATAGCAACAAAAATAAAGTGGAATGGGTAATGGTTCTTATTCTTACCAAACACTTAATGCAGCCACTAACTGTGTGGAATCTTTTCTTTGTTGTGATATTACTTGGTGAACCTTGCAGGTGCAAGTTCTTTTGTCTGCATATACCCAGAATGGTGTTTGACCACACAGTTAGTAGAGGTAGCATCCAAATTCTGAGAAGAAGACAAAAGTATTGGACGTACTTATTTGAATAAGGAGTTATTTGCTAAACTTGCATTATAAATGCAGTATAAATACAGCAGATTTTCAGCGTGATCCTTTAAATGGATTGAGTTCCTTACATACCTCACTTCAGGGAGAGTATCAAGAATCATTATTCTGTTGTGCAATCTTATGAAAGATTTTAAAATACGCAGTTTTTAGAAATTTAAAGTAGCTTTTGAGTTTATTTTTTTAAAGGTTTGCTATACTCAACCCACCAGCTTTAAATGCTCCTTTTCAGATGGTGAAGTCTCTGATTTTAATCTTCTGCCCTGATTTCTGTCTGAAATAATCTTTAAGAAGCTAGTTTAACCTAAGATGTACATCAGCTAATTGCTAAAGTTTTTTTGTTGGTCACTAAAGATTGTTGTGTGTGAGCAATGGGAAAGAGGGCTTCTGGTCACTGGGAGGCGAAACTAGTCCTTACCTGCCCTAAATCTCTGCTTCTGATGAATCGTGCACCGCCTTCACTGAGAGGACATGACCCCCTTCTCCATGCTGCCATTTCCCAACTTGTATCTCTAGCCTGAGAGTCACTAGGGAAGGACAGATCACACAGGACTGTCTAACTGGTAGGAAAAGGGGAGACCAGACAGCCAGGGCTTGGTAGCTGTGTGAATCAGGCCCTGGGATGAAACTCTTTAGCCTCTCTGTGGGGTGGAGGGAGTAAGAAGGAGGGGTCAGGGCAAGGTTTTTTTTCTGTTGCTTCATAGGGAGTTGGGAGGATCTTGGTTTTTCTTTTGTCTCTTATTTTGCGTAGAGGTAAAAGGTAAGGAACAGGGTGACATCACATTAGGTGTGGGTGGGGAAAGTCAGAGGGACTGAGGTATCTGTGTATCTCACAGCGGACAAATATACACATTCTCTGTGTTGTAAAACAGCTTTTCAAACATTTTCACCTGTGACCCCAACATGACACACTTTTTCTTCTGTTACTCTATATCCCAGATCCCTTTAGACTCCATCCCAGAATCCTTCTTGTTGTTTCACCCAAATCTCCCACAATGCAATGTATAGTAATGGTTAATTATTTAAATTTGGTAGTC
The DNA here is from genome assembly GCF_016161935.1 of Mauremys reevesii. Lineage (NCBI taxonomy): Eukaryota > Metazoa > Chordata > Testudines > Geoemydidae > Mauremys > Mauremys reevesii. The sequence goes on along the minus strand of NC_052624.1, from coordinate 167,033,376 downwards.
ATGGCCAAAGGTGGGAAAATATTGACATTTAGTCCATATAAAATTGATAATTTCACATATTAAACAAAAAACAGAAGAGCATTATATATATGTGTGTGTGTGTGTGTATGTGTGTATGTACATATATACAATGAAAAATTATATGAGTTGCACAGTCTTCCTTGCTGAGTATCTGCTTACCCTAATTAAGTCAACTGTTTGCTTTATGAAGGTGTTCTGTAAATCAGGACAATTTATTAAAAAAAATCTATTTTACATAGTTATATGGCTTCAATTATATAGTAGCTGAGCACCTTGCACTCTTCAGTGTAATTTATCCTCACAAAATACCTGTGACGTAGGGAAGTACTATTATTCCCATCTTGCAGATGAAGAACTGAGGCACACAGAGAGACATGGTCATACACGATATCTGTGCTAGAGTCCCTATAAAACAGCTATGCAGCCTATCCTGAGGTCACTGCCAAATTTGAGAACCAGTGTCCCAAACAATAAAGTTGTTTGGGGGCTTCTTCTCTTGAAGAATGCTCTGTATTAGAAATCCTTTGTGCTCCTCAGAGCACATCTTGATAGAACTAGTCACCCTTTGTTCCTCTTTAGCTGTTCGTGTTTGATTCCACTAGCTCCTCGAATATTGTTTAGTTTAGTCCAAATGAACATTTCGTGAAAGGTCTTGCCCTTGTTCCACTTGAAAAGTTAGAAACCTGGAGTAAACAACCTGGAAACATTGGTTTTAGTCTTGTCTTTCAAGTTGTGCAATGTTTATATACTAAACAACATTATTTTCTTATTTCACAGCACTTCTTCTTTTTGGTTAAAGATTATGGAAGCTGGCTGGATATTGGAACAAGGTACAGTATATTTGCCTCCAGTGCTTTCTTAAAAGGATAGCCTCAGGTTGGTATGTGCCAAAGATTAGTCAGTTATTATTTATCTGTTAGTGTTCCTGCAATTCTTTCCAACTGCTTGCCCTTCTCCCCCAAAGCAAGCGTTTCATTGCTGCTTTCCTCACTCCTAGTAATGTCATCATCCTAGAACTCATGTTTAATATTGGTTAGCATGGCAAAAAATATGAGTTGTTTTTTTTTAAATAGAAGAGGCATGGCACACAATTTTTAAATTCCTCTCTTATTGTTTATCGTTGGAAATTATAAGAAGTCAAATCTTTTATTTTACAATAAAAATTGTTAAAAATCATTTAATAGTTGGCAACTATTTAAAATCCCATACACTCCTACATTGTACATTTATAGGTCCAAATTTATGCAGGAATCATGCTGGAAAGGATGACAAATACCATGGCTTTTCATGGGGAAGAAAAGTAAGTCACAGTTTTTGTCTCAGAAATCAGGGCTCTGACTAATATAGACACCCCCCCCCAAGTCCTCCTTTGTGATCTATGCTAGTCTCCCTAACATAGATTCCAGTGCAGCGTAGGGGCCATGGAGCCTTATTTGTGGCCACTCCTGCAACAAAAAACCAGCATACACAGAATGGAAGGAAGTATTTCATTAAGAGTACAAATTTCCAATGTAGACTTCCTTAGTAGTATTAGAAATGCCTAAGTAAATCACGGAAATAGCTTGTTAGTCTGTCTTTAATAGAAACTATGTTGCATTATGAACCCTGCTAATTATCACATGATACCCTTGTTCAAATAAAAGTTGAACAGTGACCTATTAATATTTTGCATGCTATGTCAAGTATATTGACTCTTGTCCCCCTTCCACCTATTTTCGGGCTGTTTGAGCCTTTGCACTTAGCCACATTTCCAAAGTTCCCAATGTGAGTAAATTGCAGTAGATTAAATAGTGGAAAGAGTATTTTACCCTCATACTTTCATATTCTCCGTTTATGATTGAGTAAATGGTCTCTTCCTTTGGTCCTTTAATTTCACACGTGGACTTAGAAATGAATTTCTAGAGAGATGTGAAAGACCTTAGGGATGCCCTGTTTATGGCAACAAGAATGTTAGTGTCATAATAAGACTTGTAGGATTCAGTGAGCAAAAGTATAGATTGTTTTGAGTGACCAAAAAAAAAACCACCTCTCAAAAATATGAAAAGTCAATCACCTTATTGTTTCTGTGTTCTTCAGAGCATAGCATTTAGAGCTGTTTCATGTTCTTGTACCTGTCTTAGCCCGAATCTCTGCTCTGCCATGTTATATTTGGTGCAGGAGGTGAGGGGTGTCATCCGGGAGCTGATTACATACAACCTGTATTCCTCCCCTTTGTGTATACATCCTGTGTAATGAGTGAGTTAAGAGTCCCGTGGAAAAGATCATATGTGGCCATGTAATTAAAGATTGTATCATAAAGCATATGCACAATCAGGCAGAATGGACAGGCAACCTTAAACTTTGCATTTTCTGACTTTTGAGTGCTTGGCTTTGCAAACTAAATTACATTTTTTCAATTTAGTCTTTTTGTATGTAACTTCCTAAGGGTTTTAAGAAAAAAGGTGAATTATTATGTCCAACTGAAACAGTCCCCCAACCATGCATCGTCAGTGGTGTTTTGAACCCCGAACCTTGAGCACTGAGGATAGACCTCTGCCACTTGAACTACAAGACTAAATACATGAGCAGGCGAAGGCGGTTATTGCAGAGAAGGGTTGGATGACAGGGGTCACCTGCTGGGTTCAGGAAGACTGCCAGGGAGCGTTGGGGAGGAGGATAATTTGCCTCACTTTATCTCATCCCTCCCTCTGCAGCTGCTTTGGTAGTAGCATGAGCCTAGCCTTGGAACATCCATGTTCACTTATTATTTGGATGCTGCACAAATTTTCTTGAGAAATGCAAGTGTGACTAGGTAAATCATGATTTTCAATAGTTTATATCCCCTCAAAACATGGATAGAAATTTGTGACAAAGAAAAGACTCTTCTCTAACCTGAGGGCTTTACCCCCTGTCAATTTCAAAGGCCTTTTGCAAACAATAAGGTATTAGTGCTGCTGAAAAAAAAGATTGCAAGAATCTTCTATAAAGGAAAGTGTTAGGCAACTATATAAGGGTCATTATTAGCTCCTCCTGTAATTTTTGTCTGTGGCACAAGCACGAAGAAAAGCTTGCAAAATTTCCCTTCTTTTTTTCCCAGCCAACCAGCTCTAATGCAGAGTAATTGCTTCTGAGGCTACAGCAGATACAACCAATCTAGGGGTTGTTTGAAGGGGGTTGGAATGACTGTCAGAGGGAAACTCTTTCATGGAGACCCTAGGGAATACCTAAACTTGGAGAGAGAGCTTTGTGTGAGGTTCATGTTCTGTCACTGTTATCTGAGTTACCAGAAAAGCCAAACCCCAGGAAGAGTGTGTGTGTGGCCTTTATACGGTATGTGTACATTTGGAGAACATCAGCATAGTTGTAATTATTTCCCTTCAATTCCATCAACATTGTTGTTTTGCCAAGAATATTATTTTTATTTTAATTCACAAGTCAAATCACCACCGTCAAACTATTCAGTCTTCCCTAATCTCCCTCCAGTTTGTCCATATCCCTTTGAAAGGGAACTATCCTGAACTGAGTCCAGTATTCCAGGAGTGGTCTCACCAGAGTTCTTTAGAAAGGGACTACAGCATTACATCTCTGTTTAAGAGATGAAGTGTGTGCGCCTGAAATTGCATTTGTCTTTTCTCTTGCCATATCCCATTGCAGATACTATATCCATATCGGATTTGCTGGCCACTATCACACCAGATCTTTTTCAATAAAAGTTTCCCATGTTTCTCGTCCCTCCCCATTTTGTACCTATGGTTATGGTACCCCTTTTGATATGAACAGATAGTTAAAGTTGGAGACCTGTAGACTGTTCCTAGAGTGATAAGAAATTGATCAAGTTTGCATCAGGCAGAATACCAAAGGCCTGCTTCTCCAAACACAGGAGGAACCTAACACAGGAGACCGCTTCCTTGCTCATAGCACCAAACTCTTTGAGCCAATATTCTGACCCATAACATCTCTCTCAGCTTCTTCTAGGGCCACATACATTCCTTCCAGGCTGTGTGTGCTTGGCCTTTTTTTCCTCATCTGATTCTGCCTATGTGGGCCTTCAGCTTAAGCTTCTGTCTCTCTGTGTCTTGCACAGACCCTGACCCACAAAAGTCCAAATTACTGGATGGCTGACACATATCCCCTTTGTCTGAGGTGAGGCCACTCACAGCTATCTTAAATGAAGGGTGGAGGTCACAACAGTTTAGTTGAGGTTTAATGAAACCCACAAAAACTACATAGGTATTAGCTTGAATTTTCCCGAATGGCAAATAATTTTATCTTTGTCCTATCCGCATTTCTAACCTTACGATGTTTCTGTCCTCACTGGTGTTTGCATCCTCTACCAATTAAGTATCATTTGTGAATTTAACTAGGCTGCTGTTTTTTACTCCCTTCTTCCAGATCATTAATGAAGATGTTAAGAGACAGCAGACCTTCACATTGATCCCTATGGCACAACGCTCAGTAAATTGTCAGTTTCACAGATTCCCCCTGCTCAGTAAACTGTCAACTACCTTATTTGTTTACTGTCTTTTAGAAAGTTTCCATTTTCTCATTTAATATTCAGATCCAAGGTGATTTGAATTTGTTTTGCAAGGAGGATTTCATAGGTTGTTTTTTTTTTTAATTGGTTTTACTAATGTAAAACTTTGAAGCTATCCCACAGAATTCTTAACAATAGTTTCCTGTGACAGGCTCTATGATCTGCACAAGAAGGCTTATTTAAACCCTACACCCTAGGAACTCTGAGATATTCATAAACTGCATAATGTGCATTGGAACCCTCATTACATTTTTTTTAAAGTTCTGCCTCTAGGAAACTACAGCCTTTTTGTGCCTTTTCATGTATTTGCGTCCTGATCTGTCTGCAGTGTGCACATGTGAAGTTTATTCTGACAGATTCTCATATTTTGAATAACAGCCTTACAGAGAGAGTACAGAACATCTCCATTTTTTTATTTTGAATTGCAATGAGAATGTCTTAATGTTTAAAAGGCATTCACCGACAGTATGCACAAATAGCTGACTATTTGGATTGTCAGGAATAAAAGAATAAATCCCTTTTTATATGATACACTATACAGCCACTCCCTGTTTTTACAATAGTAAAACTGGGTTGCCAGAAGTTACAGAAATAGATATAATTTAAACTCTCCTACTGCAGGTTCAAAATCCATGGGGCATAGATGCAGTGCAGGAAGCTGTTTTTAGGTCTCTGTGAGGGTAGCTAAGGGCAGTTCTACACTTAAAATGCTGCAGTGGAGCAGCTGCACTGCTAACGCTTCAGTAAAGACACTGCCTATGCTGACGGGAGGGCTTCTCCCATGGGCCTAGGTACTCCACCTCTCATCGACAAAGCACTGTCTACACCAGGGGCTAGGTCGGTTTTATGGCATCACTCAGGGGATGTGGATTTTTCACACCACTGAGCAATGTAGAGCAAAGGATATGTCTACACTGAAATTAAAAACCCACAGCTGACCAGTGTCAGTTGAGTCAGATTTACAGGGCTCAGGTTCTGGGGATGTTTAACTGTGGTGTAGACGTTCAGCTCTGGGACCATCCCCCCCCTGCAACAGTGTAGACATGTCCTTAATCTATGGAAGAGCTTTAGAAGTGGCTTTAGTGCAGTAGTCACCAACCGGTCAATAACAATCGACTGGTCGATCCTAGAGGATCTCCCAGTCGATCACAATCTCTGGTGGTGCACTGTGGCTTCCGCTAAGGCAGACTCTCTGCCTATCCTGGCCCCACACCGCTCCCAGGAGTAGCCAGTGCTGCCCCATGGCCCCGGGGGAGGGGATGCAGGGGTCTCCCTTTGTGCGCTGCTCCTGCCTGCAAGCACCGCCCCTGCAACTCCCATTGGCCGAGAGAGCTGCGGGGGTGGTGCTTGCAGAGAGGGGCAGTGCATGGAGCCACGTTCCCTCCACTGCCCCCCCAGGGGCCACAGGGGTGCATTGGTCCCTTTCAGGAGCAGTGTGGGGCCAGGGCAGGCAGGGAGTTTGCCTTACTCTCACTGTGCCCACTGCTGACCGGGAGCAGCTGGAGCTAAGTGCTGACCAGCAGGAGGCTACACCCAAACCCCCATCCCTGAGCCCCCTCCCAGAGCCTGCACCCTGAACCCCCTCCTGCACCCCAAGCCCCACTCTGAGCCCCCTCCCAGAGCCAGCACCCCAACCCCCCTCCTGCAGCCCAACCCTCAGCCCTGATCCACCTCCCGGAGCCAGCACCCCATACCCCCTTTTGCACCCCAAACCCCCTGCTGCACCCCAAGCCCCAGCCCTGACCCCCATCCCAGAGTCAGCATCCCATATCCCCTTCTGCACCCCAACCCCCTGCCCCAGCCCAGACCCCTCTCCCAGCACCCTGTATCCCCTCCTACACCCCAACCCCCTGCCCCAGAGTCAGCCTAGAGCCCCCTCCCACACTGTGAACCCCTTATCCCCAGCCCAGAGCCCACACCCACTCCGGAACCCCAACCCCCTGCCTCAGCCTGGAAGTGAAAGTGAGTGAGGGTGCGGGAGAGCAAGCGACAGAGGGTGGCGGGGAATGGAGTGAGTGGGGCAGGGCTTTGAGGAAGGGGCAGGGCCTCTGGGATGGGATGGGGCGGGGTAGATCCTGGTTGCCCTTATATTCAAAAAGTGATCTTGGGCTTAAAAAGGTTGGAGACCATTGCTTTAGTAGAATTCATGTTTTTTTAACAATTCAGTAAAATAGCTAGCAGATGTCTGTGCACTACACTCACTGGTATGCATAGTAAAGTAGTTGTAATTTTGGAAATTGAAAACTCTAGACCTGATTATTACAATGAAGGTTTTAAAATGGGAAACTGATGAAAGGAGTCGGAGACTGTTTATCAGTAGATCTCTGAAACAAGAGAACCCTTGTGGTGAACTTTGGATCATCACTAGCTTATGGTGAACATTTGGCAGACACTGGCTTTGCAATTAATTTCATGTGAAATGGGGGTTCCTTGGGGTTGGGGGAGTGAGTGGGTGGAAGGGCCAAAGTAGGTAAGAAGCTGAAATTGTGGTAGGTTTAGAATCCACAATCACGGTCTGGAGTAAGGACCCTGGCTCATTCCCATCCACATGTTAAAAATATGTCATGTAGAAACTTTTAATGAACAAAAAAAATGGACATCCCTCCTTTCTATCCATTTGGTTTGTTTTCATTAAAATTCCAGTTTTTATATCTTTTATGTAAGGCCTATGCTTTATCTCTCCTACTACCCGTGATACTGGAGTCAGCTGTTTTTGAGAAAAAATGGTGCTGTGGCTGCCTGACGCTGTTCTGAGCAGGATGGGTTTTCTCCATTTTTCTCTTTTCTTCCTTTTTTCCTCCTTGTCTATATCCTCTCCTCTTCTACCTTTTGTTTCCTTCCTCATTTCCCTGCTTATCTCTCGCCCCTTCCCTTATCCAGCTCTGTTATATGACATTAAGGGTACATCTACACTACGGGACTATTCCGAATTTGCATAAACCGGTTTTGTAAAACAGATTTTATAAAATCGAGTGTGCGTGGCCACACTAAACACATTAAATCGGTGGTGTGCGTCCACGGTCCGAGGCTAGCGTCGATTTCTGGAGCATTGCACTGTGGGTAGCTACTCCGTAGCTATCCCATAGTTCCCACAGCCTCCCCCGCCTCCCCTCCCCCGCCCCTTTGAATTTCCGGGTTGAGAAATTCATTGTCGCGGGTGGTTCTGGGTAAATGTCGTCAGTCACTCCTTCCGCTGGGAAAGCAACGGCAGACAAGCATTTCATGCCTTTTTTCCCTGGATTGCCCTGGCAGATGCCATAGCATGGCAATCATGGAGCCTGTGTAGCCTTTTGTGACTGTCACCGTATGTGGACTAGATGCCGCTGACAGAGGCGATTCAGCAGCGCTACACAGCAGCATGCTTTTGCTTTTGCATGATAGCAGGGATGGTTATCAGCCATATTGCACCATCTACCATACCATAAATTGGTAATAAGATGATTGTGGCTACCAGTCCTTTTGCACTGTTCCATTTGCTGCTGTCATAAGTGCCCCTGGCTGCTCTTAGCCAGGGGCGCAAAAGCCAAAATTGGGAATGACTCCCTGAGTCAATCCCTCCTTTTGGTATCTAAAAATAGAATCAGTCCTTCCTAGAATATGGGCAAGTCCCCTAGAATATGGGCAAGTCCCCTAGTCCTGCCTAGAATATGGGCAAGTGTACTAGAGAACCAGTGTATCATAGAACCAGAGAGCACAGCTGCTCTGTGTCAGATCCTGCAGAAATTATGAGCTGTATTCTATTCACAGGGGGTGCTCCTGCAACAACCCCACCTGTTGATTCCGTTCTTCCCTCAGCCTTCCTGGGCTACCATAGCATTGTCCCCCCACTTGTGTGATGAAGTAATAAAGAATGCAGGAATAAGACACAGTGATTTGTTAGTGAGATATGAGTGGAAGGCAGCCTCCAGCTGCTATGATAGTCCAGACAGGACAGTAAGGAGTGTGTAGGAGAGGAGCCCAGCATCCCTCTGCTAGTTCAGGGGCACTTGAATCTTTTCTTTACACATGAAGGGTGGGGGCTGATGGAGCTCAGCCCCGTTTCTATGACGATGATGGTTATCAGCCATATTGCACCATCTACCATGAAAAATTAGGACCAGGCACCCTTGATCGACCTAACAGATGCTGGTCATCATGGTTACCAGTCCTTTTGCACTGCCCCTTTTGCCAATAGGCTGATGATGAGGACGGGTACCAGTCTTATTGCACCATCAGCCACCCATGGCGGGGCGAAGCAAGGATGTTGGTGTTGAGTGCTGCAGCATCGGGTCTATCTGCAGCATTCAGTAAAGATAGGGTGACATGTTAAAGAGTCAAGAGAGGATTGTTTTCCCTTTCACTTCTGGGGTGGGTAGGGGGGTGCGTAAATTGCCGAGCTATGCCCTGACCCACCGCGGACACTGTGTTTGACCCTAGAAGCATTTGGAGCTCAGCCAAGAATGCAAATACTTTTTGGAGACTGCAGGAACTGTGGGATAGCTTGAGTCCTCCAGTCCATGAGCGTCCATTTGATTCTTGGGCTTTCCGTTACGTTTGTCACGCAGCAGTGCGCTGAGCCCCTGCTATGGCGTCTGTCTGGAGATTTTTTAAAAATGATTTTGAATTTCGTCTTCTGTAACGGAGCGCTGATAGAACAGATTTGCCTGCCCTTACAGCGATCACATCCGCATGGTCCATGCGGGAGCTCTTTCTTTATTTTGATTTTTAACTGCATCGCCACCCGTGCTGATCGGAGCTCCACGCTGGGCAAACAGGAAATATTCAAAAGTTCGCGGGGCTTTTCCTGTCTACCTGGCCACTGCATCCGAGCTCAGATTGCTGTCCAGAGCGGTCAGTGGTGCACTGTGGGATAGCTCCCGGAGGCCAATACCGTCGATCAGCGTCCACACTAACCATAATCCGATATGTTAATACCGATGCTAGCGTTACTCCTCTCGTTAATGAGGAGTACAGAAACCGGTTTAAAGAGCCATTAAAATCGATATATGGTGCCTCCTAGTGTGGACGGTTGTGGCGTTAAATCGGTTTTACGCTCGTAAAACCGATTTAAACGCCTAGTGTAGACCAGGCCTGAGAAGACAGACTGTTGAATAGCACCTGTTGTGATGAGTGTCTCCTTTCTACTTCCCAGGGCAACTGTGTGCCCCTTCCTGTTATCTAGACTTCTGCCCAGCCCCAGCCTTGGTCTTCAGCCCTGATCATCACATTCCAAGACACTCACCTTTATATTGAGAGGGCCTTCCTTACATCATATTGCCCTTGGCCCCATTCTCATTAAGCCTTTCCTCCAGACATCTCTACCCTTCTTTCCATTGCCATGACTGTATTCCCATCCCAACCCTTCTGTCTAGACCTCTCTTCTTTCTAAGCATTGCCACATCTTGATCCTGTCCTATTACTATACAGCAACGCTGCATACTATTCCCTTACACATATTTAACTTATAGGATCTCTCACCTGAAGCCCAAAACCCCACAGTTATTTTTTCTGAATTAGCCTCAGATGAAGTAATTTTGTATTAGCTATTACCAGTCATAGATTGTAACCACAGACTCAGTCAAGTATGTGGCACTTTAGCATGTAGATATTAAGACTTTCCCCACTGTCACAGCTTGAATACTGCCTTTCACTCTGGAAATTTTTGTTCCTTTTTTAAAATAACAACATTATCCCAGCATTAAACTAATTTTCCAAGCAGAGCTGCCTCTGCATCACTGCAGTACTAGTTGCTGATATCCTCAGATATATTGGCAGAGTGCCAGTATGTGATAACAATTGGACTAGCATTGCTTTTAATTGGCTAGAGCAGTGCACTGTATTTGGGGCATGATTTTTTCCTCTTTCAAATCTCTGATATTTTAGCTAAGAAGTACAGCCATTCAGTCAGTGTAGTGCAACATGCAAGGAATGGATATAGTACTACGTACACTTCCTTTCTTTACAAATGCATGAAGGAACCAATCTCTGGTATTTTTTAAAGGGCTGGCACTATGGAGAAAAGAAAGCAGCTAATACCCTGAAACTGTAGTTTGACTTTATCTATTGCATTTAGTAGTCATGTGTGTATTTCAAAGATAACTTTGAAAGAGTCCTTCATCTGTAGCCTAGAAATAGTGTTAACTAACAGTCTCTTGTGATGGAAAGGAACCAAAAAAAAAAAATCATTTTTTTGTGACACTAGTTCCCTTGGAGACAAGTCCTGGTCTGGTGTAAGCAGCTATGCAATAGTATGTATTTGCCTCTTATTGCCATTTAATCTGACTGTGCTGAGTCAGCTGATGCTGGAGAGGATGGTCAATCCCAGAGCAAAGCGGGGAGAGAGTGGCGTTATTCTTCACTCTCAAGTCCTGGACAGGGAGTTTCTTAGAGGCCCAGAAGTTCAAATAAATTAGCTTTCTGCCCCATCAAGCAGCCCCCTATGTCCTAGTCCTTCCCATTCCTTGTGCTGAGCTCATTTATTTTACTGCACTAAGGCTGTAATAATGCCTGTGGAGCTGCATCTGGGCAAGAAAGGAGGTATCCAAATTATTGGATACAATCGGTATCCAAGTGCCCATATTATGAAAAGTAGAAAATATTTTATGCAGGTGGCTATTACTGTGTCAATTCTTCTCCCCTCTATAATTATTGGTCACCAGGGATACGGGGATCCTTCAGTTAGATTGTGCCTTGTCTTCTATTTCAGAGCTGTCACCTGGGCGTGACTGGAGAATCTGTGGTGTGCAGTGTTTCTCCTTAGCTACGTATCAGTCAGTTCAGGGAATTAATGTCCTGTGCTTCCGCAACATCATCTCTTAGCAACCAGGTGTGTCAAAGCCTCTGACTCAATCTTTGAGCAGTAGGGAAGAATAAAGTGACTGCATAAGTGCAGTATTGCCATCACCGAGCATTGAGAAATCATGAATCAGGCTCCACACAATGTTGAAATTGGCTTAAAAATTATTTCTGAAATAGTAAATCTTATGTTTCTTTATGTGGTTTCTGCAAGGGCTAGAAACTTTCATTTTTCTTTTCCATGAAAGCCAAAATTCTCACATAATCACAAGACTCCAGGGGCTAGGGCTTTAAGAAAATCACCTGAGATTTGTGATAAAATCACAAGAACTGGCAACACTAAAGTGCTATAGGGCTGTCCCTGAGCAGGATTGTGCCTATATCTGGGGTGGGGAGGGGGTCATACAGTCCATCAGTGCTGGCAAGCACCACACCGTGGAGGCAGGTAGGGCTAGGATTCAGCTTTTAGTTTATAATGTTGAGAAAAGTTGTTTTCTTGCTTTTTGAGTGTGATTGTTTTGTTTTTAATTACAGTACTTTCTTTTGCCACACTGAAACTTAGAACAAGTATATAATACAGACAGCCGGATTAGCCAGGGTTAGGAGTTTCTCCTGAGAGGGAGTCATGTTATCTGGATATTGCAAGTGTTCCTGTGAACGGCAGAGTCCAAAGTGTGCTGACCGGGATGTTAAGTAATGCCGTGTGCACTTTGACAAAGCAGATTTAACATTATCAGCTTCTGAACTTGCACATTCTCTGTAGAAGCATAGCAGGGGCATAAAACATGTAGTATAGTGTCTGTTTAGCTAAAATGGGGGGTGGGGAGGAGTATTTTCTTTACAGAGAAACAATATGAGACAAATGGCTCCTCGTACATAATCTAAACCTTCAGTGAGTTGCCATTTATTTCACTTTAGGAAGTACTTATATTTTAATTACAGTATGTGTGATTGGTAGCTTGCACAGATCCAATCTGCAGTTTTATGAGACTTGTAAAGTAGGGTGCTCAGTTGGACTGTGATCACTGAGTCCTCGGCTATATGTGCTAGTTGATTTTTTTTCATTTATACATATTTTGAGCAATATAAAGTCTGGCAATTATTATCTCTTATTTAATTGAAATGCAATAGAAAAAAATTGGTATGGTAGAAGTTGGATCAGTTTTGGGTAGACCAACTCCTGCAGGTATTCATAGCCCGGTGTTTGTAGATTTTCCTTCTCAATGGAAACCTTGGTAATAGTTTTATTCTTCCATTCTGGTCAGTGTCCAGGCTTTCCAAGTTAAGATCCAGTGTTTCTACACTTCACAGAACTAAATTATGCCCCATTGGTTTCAAGTCTTGAACTGAGGTCGTCACAACCTTGGGGGGTGGGGGGTGTCTTAAAAATTGATTGCATCAGGATGGTGAGCCTCACTGCTCTTTCACTGCTACAGTGTCAAATAAAATGGGTCCTTAGGCAAAAATTCCAGATCATTAAACGTCCAAGTGGTCCATGGAATCCTTTTTGTAAATAAACTCAGACTTCATGGAATTTGAAGTTAACCTGCCCTTTCTGAAGAACCATCTGTGTTGAGAGATAGAAAGAGAGAGGAGATGGAGAAATAGATGCACCAGGAGGTAGGGATGTCTATAAAGACAAAACACTAATGTTTTCAATAGTCCTTTTGCAAAAGTATTGATGTCTCTGAATACCATAGTAAACATAGGTGAACAGTCATTTTTATAAATCCTTAGTTTGAAATGTTAATGAGTTTAGAAAACTCATCACATCTGTTGATGATTGGTGGTTTACCTCAAGAACTACTACACTAAATCACTGCCTGTCACTGTTACTATAGTCTTTGTTCTAGATAACTAAAACTCAGCTGCCATAAATAGCCATATAACTAAGGTCTGTGTGCTCAATGGCAATCTGGCTTTAACTTTTGCATCATGGATCTGTAGCAAACTAAAAGTCCTGCAGCTGCTTCACTTAGAATTAAAAAACAATTTATCAATGAATAGCACAATCAGTATCAGAGCCTTTATTGACTGGTAATAAATTTAGTGTATTTAATACTGTCTCAACATTTCCAGTGTGCTAAAGATTTTGTATTGACAACCCATAATTTATCATAGTACTTGCCAGAGGAGAAGCTGGAGGATTTGGTAACTAAGTACAAGACAGTAGCTGGGGCATTTGAAATCATGCAAGGTGAGGGAAGTTCTGATTGTGTGTGATAAACATATTAGCTGGATGCTTCTGCTAAAATGATCAGCACTGAGTTTAAGTGCTGATGCTTAAATTGTCATCTCTAGGTTTGAGTTTAATATACTGTTGAGACCAAAAATCACCTCAGTGCCATTGTTTCAGACTGTATAAAGCAATGTTTATCACTTTACATCTGGTTCATTTTGAGGTTTCCCTCGCAATAGTGAGGATAAGAAATAGAGTTTGTCAAGTAGTATCCTTGTGGGTGCTCCACTTCAAGCGTGCCTGTGCCGTGCTCCTTTGATCAGAAATTTTTAGTAGCTGTGCCCGTTTGGCCTGTGCATGCACTTTGCTCCCTGTGCTGAGGCTATATGGGGGCGTGCAGGCCAACTGCTCAAAGTTCTTTCTTAGCTACCTTTGACCTGAGAAGGAATCTCCTATGTGCCTATTCTCTAAGACTTAGTTTTTTCTCAGATAGATACCTTATAGTGTTATAGTTGATGGAACAATTGTTCCTGTTTTTTTCTTTCTGAAAACAAAAACAAAACTTTTCATTCACAGAGATAATTATATAATTAGGAGATTTTTTCTTCTAAGGGTTAAATTTTTGTTAGTTTTGCTCGGAATGCCAGGCTCTCCAGGATTCAAGAGGTGCCTCTCCTGTTGGGAGGCGATTCGAATAAGTGACAGACGCTCCATTGTCTGGGTGATACTCATATCCCCAGTATGTGCAAGATCTGCACTTCCTTCAAGGGTAGATCCTGAAAAAGTAGAGAATTAAAGCTTGCTCCATCATTAGGAGTTTTAACTTATGTCCAGCTTTGGATCGAGGAGCAGAGAATCTCCTGTACATAGTTCAGCTCATGCCTGATCTCCATTGATATCTCTGTCACTGGAGACTGGTAGAGAGGTAGGTGGTACTGTGGAACCAGGCACATTTACATTACCAAACTCCTGATCTACATCTGCCACTAAGCAGAAGCAGGTAAGGAGTATATCTCCAAGAAGCTCTCAGTCACCATCTTACAAGAAGACTACAAATAGTTCAGATCCCCAGGGGTGTTCAGTGAAGACTCTGTGTGAGGCCAGTACTGCAGAGGCAAAGAGGTGTAAATAATCTAAAACAGACTCACTACTGAGTTTGTATACCCATACCGGCAGAGATAGGGTTGAAAAGATCAAGCCCATCCCTGAACAACATTCAGTACTGATAAGAAAATTAATGATACCAAAGACAGCTCATCTACCTATGGTACCAAGGGAATCCCATACCAAGCACTCGGTACCAGCTGCATCAGTACTGAAACCATCTTCCACAGGTTCCCACTTGGTCCAGTCTTTGTTACCATCAATACCACAAGAGTCTAAATATCCTAATGATCTGATGATCTCTCCTGAGCCAGAATTTCCTCTCTTAACAAGCGTAGGGGATTTGACAATGTCAAGATTTCTAGGTCACCAAACCCTCTATCATGTAGAGCACCGCACTCACCCTCATCTACTCTGCAAGCCAAAGAGCTATCTCCCTGCTTAGAGAATGTGGAAGAGTACTCATCAAACTCAAATTTTGGTGTAGGGCTCCCTTACCTATTCTAGGACACCTCACTTTCCCTCCATCCTGACATATTCCAGGAGAAGAAACCTCAGATGACACTCACATGGCCGGACAAAGATGGCTGCCTCCACCTATGCCATTTGTGCCTCCTCAGTAGCCTTGCTGGGATCCATGGGCATGCTGTCACTAACAATCTACACTGAGGTCCTCACAACACCGGAGGGAACAGAGAAGAGCCCATTCTCCTGAATCCCCTTTACCATCACCTGTGCCAGAGGAAGAGACCTTTGAGGAGCAAGAGGCAAGGGCCGATAAGGAGGTGACACCACTTACTAATATTTCCTCCTCATCTCCTGATGAAGTTATCATGTCTTCACCACCTTCTATTGCAGATGAGGTCAAGCAGTTTCAGGATGCTGACAGACTGCAGAGTCCCTTTGAGGGGGTTCAGGAGTAACAACATAAACTCCTAGATATTTGACACACTTCGACATCTTTGAAGATTGCTATTCCAGTGAATGAAGCTCTTATGGAGCCTGCTAAGATGGTTTGGAAAACCCCTGCTACCGCACTGCCTATTGCAAGAGAGTGGATAAAAAGTATTCTGTTTTAGCTAGGGAACTGGAGTTTCTATTTTCTATTTTTTCACCCAGCTCCAAATGCCTTAGTGTTGGAGACCATTAATAAATGATGCAGACAACATAACTCAAAGTCCAACTTGTACATAAAGGACCACAAGAGGCTCAGTCTTTTTGGTCGTGAACCCTGTGCTTCAGACACACGTCAGTTCAGGATAGCAATCCATCAAGTGCTCATGGCCAAATATGACTACTTAAATTATAACATTCAATTTTTTTATTGAGCATCTGCCAGAAGGACATCAGAACCAGTTTAAAAACATTATTCAAGAGGGTCAGCTCCTGGCAAAAACATTGCTCCAGGCCTCCTTAGATGTGGCAGATATTGCAGCACAGTCTATCTCCACTGCAGAAGGCATGAGAAGAGCATCTTGGCTACAACTGTCAGGCTTTCTAAGAGAGGTTCAGAGTACTGTCAAAGACCTCCCCTTTGATAGTTGCAAGCTCTTGGACTCAACGGATCCATCTCTCCACACTTTAAAGGATTCGAGAACCATACTGCAATCCCTAGATATTTACACTCCTGTAAATAAAAGGAGATTTAGTAGGTCCAGATAGCACAAAGAGCACATCCAGCCCCCTAGTCAACATATCATAAACCCTCTGTACCCCCCAGTCAATAGACGAAGATATTTTAAAAAGAAACCTCCTTCATCTTCAGCTACATCTTCTCAGCCATCCATGTCCTCCATGCAACAGATTTAATGGCTTGGTCAAGAGTCTTAACCAGTAATAGTTAATCAATCTATTAATCTAATAGAGAACCAATAGCTAGTAGCTCAAAAGTATGTTTCATAAGGCAATTAAATACTATTTTCAAGTCAGAGCTTGGAGTAGGATTGGTAATCATAGAATCATAGAATTCAAGATCAGAAGGGACCATTATGATCATCTAGTCTGACCTCCTGCAAGATGCAGGCCACATAAGCCGATCCACCCACTCCTTAAGCAAGCGACCCCTGCCCCATGCTTCGGAGGAAGGCGAAAAACCTCCAGGGCCACTGCCAATCTACCCTGGAGGAAAATTCCTTCCCGACCCCAAATATGGCGGTCAGCTGAACCCCGAGCATGCAGGCAAGACTCTCCAGCCATACCCTCTGGAAAAAGGCTAACAATATCCTTTCATTGACCCATTGTACTAATTACCAGTGTGGCACTTAATTGACCTATTGACTAAGCCCGTTATCCTATCATACTATCTCCTCCATAAACTTATCTAGCTTAATCTTAAAGTCATGGAGGTCCTTCGCTTCACTGTTTCCTTCGGAAGGCTGTTCCAGAATTGCACTCCTCTGATGGTTAGAAACCTTCGTCTAATTTCAAGCCTAAATTTCCTGACTGACAATTTATATCCATTTGTCCTCGTGTCCACATTAGCACTGAGCTGAAATAATTCCTCTCCTTCCCTGGTATTTATCCCTCTGATATATTTAAAGAGTGCAATCATATCTCCTCTTATCCTTCTTTTGGTTAAGGAAAACAAACCGAGCTCCTCAAGTCTCCTTTCATACAACAGGCTTTCCATTCCTCGGATCATTCTAGTGGCCCTTCTTTGTACCCGTTCCAGTTTGAATTCATCCTTCTTAAACATGGGAGACCAAAACTGCACACAATACTCCAAATGAGGTCTTACCAACGCCTTATATAACGGGACTAGCACCTCCTTATCCCTACTAGAAATACCTCGCCTAATGCATCCCAAGACCGCATTAGCTTTTTTAACGGCCGCATCACATTGATCAACCAGGACTCCTAGGTCCTTCTCCTCCTCAGCTTATAACTAAGCTGTGTCCCCAGCTTATAACTAAAGTTCTTGTTAGTCATCCCTAAATGCATAACCTTACACTTCTCACTATTGAATTTCATCCTGTTACTAATACTCCAGTTTACAAGGTCATCCAAATCTCCCTGGAGGATATCCCGATCCTTTTCCGAATTTGCAATACAGCTGCAACATCTTACTCCACTTCCTTCCTTTTGGATGCTGTAAGACCTTGTTCATTGGTTGGTTGAGACTCTTTACCAATCCTACTCCAAGCTCGGACTTGTACATAGTATTTAATTGCCTTATGAAACATACTTTTGAGCTACTAGCTATTGGTTCTCTATTAGATTTATCAATAAAGGCAGCCTTTCTGGTAGCAATCATTTCTGCCTGAAGGGTGGGAGAATTGGGGGCTTTAATGGCAACTCTCCCCTTATATGGTGTTCAAGACCTCTCATTTACAGGCATGTCCAAGATTTTTACCTAAGGTGTCCACAGAATTTTATATTAAACCATTCATCTCCCAAACAAAACTGCACTGTACTGGCTGTACTGTATGGCTCCATACTGTATTCCATACCCTAGGTATCAGGAGGGCATTAGCCCTGTACTTAGATAGGACTGAACCATTTAGAAGATCTAGACTATTTGTATCCATTGCAGAGAGAAGCAAGGGTTTGGTAATTTCGAAACAGAGGTTATCAGAATGGATTTCTGGTTATATTAATATTTGTTATGACAGAACTCATGTTCAAGCCTCTTTCAGAGTGATCTATGTCTATAGCCTTACTTAAGGATGTATCAGTTGCAGACATCTGTAGAGCAGCAAATTGGTCATCTGTTCATATCTTTTCTAATCATTATGCTTTGGTACCTGCGGCAAAATCAGATGTTGCTGTGGGCAATGCAGTTCTCTCTTCTGTATTGGACTCTGCTCCAAATCTCTCACGTGGGTGTACTGCTCGGGAGTCACCTGAAGTGGAGTCCCACAAAGGGACTACTCAAAGAAGGAGAAGTTACTCCCTTTGAGTAGTAACTAAAGTTCTTTGAAAGATGTTTTCCTTTGGGTGCTCCACTACCCACCCTCCTTCCTGTCTGCTTTGGAGTCTCCCTTGTGGGTTTTTGCAGTGGAGAAAGAACTCAGGGTGGTTCTCCCATACAGCCCCAAATAGCCTTAGCATGAGGCACGGGGTGCATGCGTGGGCTGAACAAGCACTGCTACCAAAAATCTCTGGTCACAGGCACACCATAAGTGGAGCAACCACAGGGACACACATCTCAAAGGACTCCAGTTACTGTATGACGTGATTAACCTCTGTTTGTTTGTTTTTTTTAATCATGAGAGCTTAAACTCTGGAGTACAGTGCTGTGGCAAGGGCTGGATTCTGCAGTAAATTCCATGATTATGGAATACACGGAGCTGTACTTATAATCCTGGGGAAAGAATATGAAGATAGCCACATCAGATTCACCGCTCCTCCCAACCTGATTTGTATTACAATAGCATCTGGAGATCCCAACTGAGATAACAATCCCATTGCATGAGCCCTGTGCAAACTTACAAAACACTGCCTGCCTCAAAGATCTTACAATCTAAATAGACAAGACAGGCAAAAAGTGGGAGGTGACGTGGTGGCACAGAAAGGTGAAGTGACAATGTCACAAAATAGGTCAGTAGCAGAGCTAGGAATAAAGCCCAGGTCTCCTGCTCACAATCCAGCAACCTTTGCCCTCAACCACACTAGTTCCAAAACATTGGGAAAGTTTGATTCTTGATTCAGGCTTCATAGCTGGCCATTGTTTCCCTAATGGACGGACTCCAAATTCCAGATCTGAGCTCCTGAGAATTTTGGGAAGAGCTGGATTTGAATTTAGTAACCCAAACCCAACTGTATTATTCAAGATGTAGATATAGAAATGCTCACTGTGACTGATAGTAATCACCCCAAACCTCTGGAAAAAACAGACATTTGGAGCTGTGTGGATTCCTTAACTGTCAGGACCACTTAAATCTTTTTAAAATTAGTGTTTATCTTCAGTTAATATCTTTTTATTCCTTTTCCAGCAGATTTTCCCCTTTACATGCTTATTTCTAGCCCTGATACTATCACACGTATGCATGTTAGAGGTACAAAAAGAGGTGAGCATGGGTCTCACTTGGCAACTAGCCAAGGACCTAAATACAAATTTTAAAAAATCTTAAATGCTATCAGAAGTATGAAACCTGCAAGAGGGTTAGTGTTTCTGCTAGACTATCTGAGAGCAAAGGGAATGATTGTGCAGGAAAAAGACACTGGAGAGATGCTAAACTACTTCTGTGATGAAGTCTGACACAAGCCAGTGGGGGAAATGTCTTCAAAGAGTAGTTCTGGGTTAGGTAATAAATTTTAGGTACTGTTAAGTTAAGGAGTCAGAACAAAGTGATAATTTAAATTGCAGTGAGTCATCAGAGCTGTATAATGTTCATCCAAGAGTGCTGGAGGAACATGAAAGTGAAGTAGATGAGCTACTAATAGGAATATGAACCAAAGAGTAGCCAATTTCATATATGTAGATAAAACATCTCTCTTAAAAATACACTGTATCATCTCCTTGGAATTGCTCACCTCTAAGCCTTACTAAAAATACATGATTGGACCCATAATTACGTAATAAAATTGTTACCAAGGCTACTTGACTAATGTAGTTTTCTACTACAAGGGTTTAAAATATTTTTGTCTTATCTGACCTGTAACATTCTCTGTTGCAGCATTAGCCACTATGTCCTTGTGATGGTTTTCACCATCTTCATCATGCTGCTGAGTGGACTGGCCCAGCTGCTCACTACAAAGAGAATTGAACTTTGGGGAAGAACTAAACGACATTCCATGTGACAGAGCTACAAGTGTTGTTTTTGCTACTTGAATTTTCACCCTTACCGTGAGCCAGTGTCCACCTGTAGATGTAAATAGTTAATGGACTGGAGTGCCAAAATCCTGTTGAGAGATTTTCTACTTTCCTGTGATTGAGATTATGCTTAGAAATTGACATTTCGAGATCAGCTGGGGTAAAATAGTCTTTAATTTTATTCCTTAAATATATTTTTTGCAAATAAAAAAAGTGATTAAGTCCTGGTTTAAAACATCAGCAACCATCTTGATTGTATTTTTCTTTTACTATAACTCATCTTCCAGCATTTATATCACACACCTGCAAAATCTTGGCTCTCATCCCATGCCTAGCACAGCCTTTACATAAGAGCCTTACAGAGACAAACACAATAAGGTAAATGTGAACAGAACAGTGCTTTGTGATATTATACATCATAGAAGATATGCATCAGGGTAACTGAGGTCACCTCAACTTTCACTAGCTGTGAATGTGTGAGAATAGGTGGAAGCAGCAATTTGGGATTGGTAATTGTTGAGTTGATACTCACTTTGCATATGATGTCCACTCTGCCACTCAGATGTTTCCTCCTCTGCCAACATTTGCAATCAGCTCATGCACAAAATGATCACCTGGTTAACAGCTATGCAAGACACCAACACAAAGGCATACCACCAAGTATGACCATGAGACATCTGAGTGCATCACCAGACAGAACCACCTAAATGCTCTGTCATCATGGGCCCTCTATAGTACCTGTTTGTTTCAAATCTGCTGTGGGTCATAGGAACTGTCCTGTGACATTCCTCCTCCAACAGGTAGAGCAGGTAGACCCCAGGACCACAAAGTAACCAGAATCTGCACATACAGTTCTGGGCTTCATCACCCATTGAGCTCTGCTATTGTATGAGTCAAAAAAGAGTTGTATACACAGTTGTCAGAGAGCAAGGTATCTTTCATATTTGAAATCCCACATTACAGGAGGTCTTGGGGATTATACATGTCTACACACACAGTACCACTTCAAATAGGACACCCCCACAGATTACAAACACACATTTTCTTATTAATCCCAACACACAACAGCATCATTGACAAATCACACTACAGGATAGCACCACATCACAGCTCTGAATTGCAACCAGAACTCACAGGACCCATAGCAGATGCATGCCACAAACAGTGCTGGCAAGCAAGACCAAAGTATGCCAGATGTTCATCCTAGGGACAGTTCCATTACCCCACCCCCAGCTACCTGGCACTTGGCTATGGCCATGCAGCCATCTATGACTCTGGAAACTAGTCATCCCTGCAGGAAGGCTGGTTGGAAGTAACCAGCTACAAACATCCATTTGCTTGTTGGATGCCACTAAACGTCTTACCGGGGGCCTGCAGTCATCTATATGACTTCAAAAATGCCACTCAACAGCAACAAGATGCTGGGGATAAAGAGTCATTCCAGGGATGACTACTGATCTGGTGACTCCATCGGGCATGTCCCCACCACACCATCAAAACAAGGATGCAAGTACAGTTGGCCAATGCCCCAGGCAACACTCTGTGTACAGCAAGGACCAGACGGTATATACAAGGAATGTGTTGAAATGCCCACCACAGCTAGCTGTTTCACACAGCGGGGTCGAAGAACAAAAAGAAGCAGATATGATGCAGATGATGGCTAGATGTGGGAGCCCACACACACACGACTCCCTTGATATGCTGAGCTGCTGCTCTAGAGAGCTACCCCACATCAGCCACTTAGCACATCATTTGGAGGGACAGACGAGGGAACAATCTATTTGTATAAGAAGAGGAGCTACACACAACCATTGTCCCAAACCAAGCCCTGTCAGACATGCCTACCGAGGCATCACATGGCCTGACAATGACCTCCTGAGAACTGTGTCCACAGCCCGCTTTCCACTCCATCTACGTCTGGACCGCCTTGCATGCCACAGCCTCCACCTCCAGGCCAACATTCTTTCCATGGCCATTGTTACGGTTTGTAACGGGCCAGCTTAACCTGGTTACTGAAGAAATTTCTCCAGCCCACCTGTGCCATGTTAACAGCCTGGATGGGGCCTACTGGAGGGCAGCAGGAAACTGCAGTGAAAGGCAAGGTGAGCTCAGGAAACTGCAGTGAAAGGCAAGGTGAGCTCAGGAAACTGCAGGGAGTGGGAGAGGCTCCAGCCAGGAAGATCAGCCTTCTGATTTTGACTACTCAACTCCCCAGATAGAAGGAACTCTAGTCAGGTAACGCCTCGGAGTGATAAAACCCAGCTCCAGGGAGGAGGGCTGGGATGTGCTTACCTAAGAGGAAAGGAACACCGAACTGGGGTTGGAGCCTGGAGAGCTAGTTTGTATCCAGAGGACTAAATGAATTGGACCTCCAGAAGAGGAGTGATTGAATTATTTTTGGATTGAGTCTGACAAGGATGGTTACCAGTCCTACTGCACTGTCTGCTGCTAGCAGCACCCAGGAGGACCAGTATGGATCTCCTGAGCTCATCGCTGGGGAGCAGGAGAGCAAAGTTGCAGTGGATGATGACGGTTAGCAGTCCTACTGCACCATCTCCTATGAAGGCAAAGAGCTGCTGCTGTGTAGCAATGCCAGCTGCTGCAGGTGCTTCTGTGTTGAATGCTTGGAGGTCCGGGTAGGGCAGGGTACCTCAGCCAAGGCAAAAGAGCAAGAGCCCTGGAGCTGTTACATGTGTCAATCACAGAAGTGCTATGGTCCAGGCTTCATGAATGGATGTTGCAGCGCCGACCGGACTGGAATGTACGGCTGCAAGACTTCTTCACCAGCAACAAAGGACAGGAATATGATGCACCTAAAATCTAAAAAGGCCCGCACATTTCCCAGAGTCACTACCCTTGATAACAGAATGTCAGTGATTGCATTGGCTACTTGGATCACAGCGGCCCCACAGTAGACTTGCCCACAACAGCAGCAGCGACAGTGAGCTGAGCGGGCTCCATGCTTGCCGTGGTATGGCATCTGCATGGGTACAGGGGCGGCTCCAGGCCCCAGCACACCAAGCGTGTGCTTGGGGCGGCATGCCATGGGGGGCGCTCTGCCAGTCACCAGGAGGGCGGCCGGCGGCTCCGGTGGACCTCCCGCAGGCGTGCCTGCGGAGGGTCCGCTGGTCCCGTGGCTTCGGTGGCGCATCCGCAGGCATGCCTGCGGGAGGTCCACCAGAGCCGCGGGACCAGCGGACCCTCTGCAGGCACGTCTGCGGGAGGTCCACCAGAGCCGCAGGACCGGCGATCAGCAGAGCGCCCCCCCGCAGCGTGCGGCCGTGCTTGGGGCGGCGAAATGGCTAGAGCCGCCCCTGCATGGGTAACCCAGGAAAAAAGGCACGAAATGATTGTTTGCCATTGCTTTCATGGAGGGAGAGGCGACTGACGACATGTACCCAAAACCACCTGCGACAATGTTTTGCCTCATCAGGCATTGAGAGCTTAACCCAGAATTCCAATGGGTGGCGGAGACTGCGATAACTGTGGGATACCTACCCACAGTGCACTGCTCCGTAAGTCGATGCTAGCCATGATAGTGAGGACGCACTCCGCCGATTTAATGCGCTTAGTGTGGACAAACACAATCGACTGTATAAAATCAATTTCTAAAAATCAACTTCTATAAAATCGTAGTGTAGACATACCCTAAGACAGCTTGGCATCAGGTCTAGAGGCTGATGGGAGACAATACTGAATGATAAAAGTCCGAACTCCACTCCAAGTAGCTGCCATACAAGTTTCAGCTATGGAGACCCTGCTAAGGGATGCACTGAGCTCTAGCTGAAGGAGGTTTAATCTGAGAGGTGGAAAATCAACTCGATTTCAAGTCAGAAGAGACCCTGATACAATCTGAGATCCATTTGTGACCTCTGGACTTTTCTTCAAAGGCTACAAATAAATAACCTGGGTGATTTACTAAATGGTTTCAACCTATGTAGGTAATAAGATAGCACTGTCCTAACAACAAGGAAATGGGGCTTTGTTTCCCAGAGAGATGAATTAGGCTTAGGGGAAAACACTGGTAACAGTATATATTGGCTGAGGTCAAGGTCTGAAACTACTTTCTGTGTACATTGTGGATGAGGTCTTAAAGTCATTCTGTCCTAATGAAAAACAGTGAATGGAGGGCCAGCTATTGAAGACTGAATCTCACTCACCCTCTGTGCTGAGGTAATTGCCACAGGTAGTATAAAAGCATGATGATGTTGGTTCAAAAGGAGGTTTCATCAGAGAGGTAAGAACTATGTTTAAGATTCAGGAAGGGGGAACTCTCTCTAACTGGCCGAAACACAGTGGTTCTTCAAGATGTTCTGTCCATGTGGATCTCACGACCCACCCTCCTTCACCGCTGCTACAGCGTCCTTTTAGTTGGGATTATGTGTGGTGAAGACACTGAGTGGCGGCTGAGGTTGCTGAACCCGTTGTTCTTGGCAGGGAGGATGAGGGCACAGGCGCAGCCCCAAGAGACACTGCTGGCTAGGACATTCCTATATGGTTAGAATATTCCTATATGCACCCTAAGAGTGGTATCCACATAGGCACACCTCAGAGAAACAGTAACAGTAAAGTAAGTAGCTATTCTTTTTGTCCCTTGACTCTCCTTTGATGGCTTCCCTGGACATTCCCATGGCCCAAAGAGGTAGGATAACCCATCTCACATGGATTTAATATTTGGAGTGGGCATGGGCAAGGGCATGCCTCTTTTTCTCCACATTTCCATTTGTTTTTTAAGGGGTTCTGTGTGCATTCCAGAATGTGCCAAGTGTGGCCTGGGGCCTGCATCAGCTGGCACTGACTGAATGTGGAAAGGAGTAAAGTCCCTTTGTCCCATGTAGCGAGCTGTCCCGTTGACTTTACACAGCATATATTCCCACAGCATCTCCCATAAAATGCTAGTAAGGGTTTAGAGGCTGAGGTCCAGTTTTCCTGCCCCCGCTAGCATGCATTTCCAGTATTCCTCAGGACATGCACTCTATTCCCATGTAACTGGACACAAAATTGGAGCTACCACTCATTGCATTTTGTTATGTTTCAGAGTGGATCAGTGCTGAGTACGACTGAATTTGCAGCTTAAAAGCTTATGGCATGTTACTATCCTGTACCCATAACCTTTTAAATTAGCTTACCTATACAGCTTGCATTTGGCAGCAATTACATTTCCTAACCTTTTAAAGGTGGATAATGTCAAATGGCCATAAAGAAAACCACACCTTCTTTTGTTTGTTTTAATTTCCAGATAAAGTGGCAATTTATTTCTTTCACAAAGTATATAAGGTGAAGCTGAAATACAGGTTTGGCATTTAGCGTTCACTTGCATTGTTACTGCTTCCAGACCCGTCAATGGCTGGATTTTATCCAACGAATTCGCTGTGAGCATCAAAAAAAAACCAAATTGTATAAACCAGAACTAAATGGTAAAAAGTATTGAATACAGCATGGATCCTGATTCTGTTCTCCGCCAAAGTCAATGGGCCCAGTTCTCTCTGTCTTGTGTAGTCATTGACACCAATGCATACCAGGTATAAAATACTACCAAAAAAAAGTGGTCTTTTTTACACTCACTTTGCACAGAAAAATAACTACGCCAGGTGCAAGACAGTGGAGAATCAGATTCATAAGATTTAAAGTAGTCTATGAGATCAGACTCGCTCTATCATGTCTGCCATAGGTATGTGGAGAGAGAAACAAAGAGAAGCATTTGTATGTTACGGGATTTGCTCTTCATTGCACTTGCTTCACTTGCCTCTCCTCAGCAGTGTCTCTCCAAATCTGAATCAAAGGTTCAGTATTCCTGGGACAATCCAAAGAATGTGTTCAGCAGCAAATATTATGAAACAGAACTGCTGACATTTTATGACTGTGAAATTACTGACCAAGGCCAAACATCCTCTAATTAAACTTAGCTTATCAGTCATGTACAAATTTTAAAGGACAAAGTATTCTTAGTGCAGTGCTCAGCTGGGCTTCCCATGGAGTAACCTTTGTATATCTCCATAGATAATGGCCTTTTGTGTATGGCCTGGTTATTCTGCCTTTTTGACATATGAGATAGCGTAAGAAAATGATTGCAGAATAACTTCAGCTGATGCTGACGTTTCTAGTTTGAGTTTAATTTAGTGCATGGACAGGGTTTGCTTTTAAAATATTGCCATTATATTTTTCTGTTAAGATGAGAGACTTGATCTTACTATACCAAATGTTACTACTTGGAGTTAGACGTAACTACTCACGTTTGTGTATGCTCCTTCCTAGCCATCTACAAGATGATTATTTGCCGTCACTGATTTTGAATAGGAAGCTTGTTGGATTTAGTTGATCTATTGTGAAGGTAAATTGTACTTACTTTAGCTACCATATAGATTTTTATAGCAACATGCTGTACAAAGGCAGCATCTTTCTCCTGTCTTCCATTTGCATTATGTATTGTAGTCATAAAAAGCCTCCAAATCCTCCCACGGGTCAGTGGTGTAACAGACATGGTATTTCAGCTATCAAGGCTTTTCCCGAGTCACAGTTTAGAAAATGACAGGGGGTCAGGGAGGGCGGGAGGGAGATGAATGAGATGTATGTTTCATTTTTTTAATTCAGTAACTAAATTATGAACTAAAAATAAACCAGGTTTCACTGAAACTAGCTATATCTCCAGTTTCTATCCTGACTTAAGCAGAGCACACAGAACATGAGTCATTGTCCAAATCTCACCTGTTTCAAAGGGTTTGCTTTAACTGATTACTCAAAAACAGTAAACATATTAAACTCAGCCTGAACTTTACTGTTCCTCCAGGATCTACTGTGTGCCCCAATCCCCCATCTCCTTCTGTCCTGGTTTGAGCTTATTGGTCCCACCTGCCAGCATGACTCAGCAGTAATTACTCTGAATCTGAATGCAAGGTTTTAGCATCTGAATCGATGAAGACTCAACAGAAGAGCTACATTCTTATGAGGGATCTTAGAATCCACTAGGCTGAGAGACTATTTTTGGGGACCTTAAATGCATGTTTTTCTAAGTGGTATACAGGTTAGTCAAGTAACAACAGTTTTAACATGACTTACTACTAGAAGGGACAAAAAATGCTACACAACAAGGGGAGACTATGGCTCAAAGTATTTTCTGTGTTCACATGACATAAACTAAAGTTTTATAAAAGACTCTTATTCCATGAGAGACAAGAGATAGCAATCTTCCCTCACTGATGACTTACTTGCAAATTTTGGGGAAATTAGTTTGTGAAAATTATTTCACAAGAAAGTGCTAATTCCCTCATTCTATGCATTAGAATAAATTGACCTGTGTCATAGTTATTCAAAATGCTTATCATGTGTTTGACAGCTTACTCCATTTTTTATTCTCCAAGTAGCTGTGTGTGCTTAAAATGGAATATAGACTCACATGCCTGCTAATAGGAAAATGTATTATCCTTGTCAGAGTAGAGAGAGATGGAATTATTATCTGGGCACTTATTTTGCAGGTCTGTGTATGTTCCTCACTATTAAAAATTAGGTTATTGAGAGGATTCCATCTCATTAACAAAGAAGCAAGCTTATTGCCAATTTTAACTGCATTTTGATATATGAAACTCTACAAGACGATGTTTGCAGAAATCATGTAAAATGCTGGGAATGCATTATTTGTGCTTGGTACATGCAGCTTTAGAAAAGCAATCTACATTTTTGCACACAGAAGCATAACTACCGGAACATAAGCCTGATGATTAATGACTGCTATAAAAGTGTTTTGGCAACAATCCAGCAAAGCACTTAAGCATGTGCTTAACTATAAGCAACTTGGGCTTGGTCCTGCTGCCATTGAAGTCAACGGTGACAGTTCCATTGATTTCCAATGGGGGAGGATTAAACCCTTGGTAAATTTTAAAAGGACTGCTTGTGCACTTGAAGTTAAGCATGTGCCATAATTAAGATGTCTTACAAAAGTTGGAAAAGTACATTTTAAATTCTGTTTTCAGTTCTGTTGTAGCTATGTCGGTCTTAGGATATCAGAGAGACAAGGTGGTTGAGATATTATCTTTTATTGGACCAAATTCTGTTGGTGAGAGAGACAAGCTTTCGAGCGACACAGAGCTCTTTTTCATCCCTGTGTAGCTTAAAAGCTTGTTCCTCTATCCAATAAAAGATACTACCTCCCTCGC
The DNA here is from genome assembly GCF_016161935.1 of Mauremys reevesii. Taxonomy (NCBI): domain Eukaryota; kingdom Metazoa; phylum Chordata; order Testudines; family Geoemydidae; genus Mauremys; species Mauremys reevesii. The sequence goes on along the minus strand of NC_052624.1, from coordinate 167,004,880 downwards.
CTTGACTCTAATTTTAAATTGTGTTTCAGACGTCAGGAGAGCTTGTCAGAGCATTTTTAGTGTATTATCAAAGCCAGAATGCTTTGCAGGGATGAATTTGTTTTGACAAAGTTTGAGAGTCTGTTCCTGTCCCAGCAGAGCAGGGACTTGAATGTGGGCTTCCCACCTTCCAAGCCAGTGTCCCAATGTGGAATATAAACAAATTATGAAACCTCGCAAGTTGCAATGAAAAGGAATTTTCCTCTGGTCAGCTCTAGATGGCAATGATACGTAGGAGTAATAACAGGTCAGATCTTGTAAGGCGCTGAACAGCTGCTGCTCCTATTGATTGAAATGTGTGTTGCAGATGCACAGCATTTCTCAGATTTCAGCCAGTCATATTGTTTATAAAGGGCTGCTCTGCTAAGATGTTTGAGACATAGGCACCAGCTCCATGAGTGCTCCACTGCCACGCGGCTCAGTGCCTTCCCCTCCCCACAGCACCTCCTGCCTGCTGATGGCCCCTCCCCACAGCACCTCCTGCCTGCTGATGGCCCCCCCCTCCCTCCCAGAGCCTCCTGCCTGCCCACCTTGGATCAGCTGTTTAGCAGTGTGCAGGAGGCACTGGGGAAGGAGCAGGGGCAGGGCATGCATGGGGGAGGGTGCAGAATGGGGGCAGGACCTGGGGCGAAGCAGGGGTCAAGAGTCCCCCAGCAACTCATAAAGATGGCACTTATGGCTTGAAGTGCTAAGCAGGCAGTTAAAGTTTGAACCAGTTTTCCCATTTCTAGTATAAATGTTTCTATCCTGGAACCACAAAAGTTTAGAATGCAATTCAGTGTTGGCCAAACATTGTTTCCACTGTAGAGGTTCATCGGACAGTTGGCTGGGCTGCTGAGAGCTTTTGCAAATCCAATCATTTCATTTTCAGTAGCTTGAACCTTCTCTCCATCAATTGGCCTAGCCTAGCTCCAAACAATCTGTCATGAATATTGTTAATAGCTTTGCTTATTTACAAGGTATTTTTGTCAATTGTAGCTGGTGCACATGTTACCAAGGAACTATAGGGACAGTTTGAGCAGTGGAAGAAATTGTTTTTGAACTGAAGAGTGCGGGGAGAGAGAGAGAAAAACATCAGACAAAAGTCAACATTTCAAATCTAGTTCATTTTTCATTTCCTGGAGCTCAAAAATAGTGAGACTTTTTCTTTACACTGAGTGGAAATGTTCTTCTTTGTCTTTAGAGTACATATGGCAACATTTCAGATGAAATTACCAAACAAAAACTATATTTAGTGACAGTTAAGGGTGTGGCAAGACACATCCCATCCACCAAAAAATCTTTAAAGCATTGAAATCAGAAGTTAAGAGGAAAGATTTGTGCATTCCTTTCTACCTCCATATTGCCTGTTAACACTGTTGATAACACACTGCAGTGCACCGTAAGACTCTGACTTCCATCTCCAACACCAATAGACACACAATAATACATACCCCATCTTCATAAACTTGCAGAACCTTGACAGTGACTTCATATACTTCTATATCAACCAGTCAGCATATTCCATGCACTTGGGAAGTTTTGCCTTAACACTGCTGAGGTCTCTGTTAAGAGGCATTTTAGTACCCTTATTGTTATGATGCAGATTGCATGAAACCCCATTGAAACTGGTGGGCATGATAGCATTCTTCATTCAGGATAAATGTAAGAAAGCAGTTAAGCTCATAAGAACATAAGCCTGACCAGACTGGGTCAGACAGTGATCCATCTAGCCCAGAATTCTGTCTTTGACCGTGGTCAGTGCCAGATGCTTCAGAAGGAAGGAACAGAATAGGGCAATTATCAACTGATCCATCCCCTCTCATCCAGTCCCTGCTTCAGGCAGTCAGAGACTTAGGGACACTCAGAACATGGGGTTGCATCCCTGAACTTATCTAACAGCCATTGATGGACTTATCCTCCATGAACTTATCTAATTCTTTTTTTGAACCCAGTTATACTTTTGGCTTTCACAACATCCGCTGGCAATGTGTTCCACAGGCTGTGTGTTATGTGAAGAAGTACTTCCTTATGTTTGTTTTAAAATTGAGGCCTAGTAATTTTATTGGGTGACCCCTGATTCTCCGCACCATTCATGGTTTTATAGACCTCTATCATATCCTGCCCTCCTCCACCCCTTAGCAGTCTCTTTTCTAAGCTGATAATTTTTGTTGCCCTTCTCTGTACTTTTTCCAATTCTAATTTTTTTTGAGAGGGGGTGACCAGAACTGCACACAGTATTCAAGGTCTGGACAGACCATGGATTTATATAGTGGCATTATATATATTTTTCTTACTATCTCTCCCTTTAACATTGTTAGCTTTTTTTTTTTACTGCAACAATGCATTTTTTCAGAGAAGCACCCATGACTTGTTACCCCTCAAGAAAGCTCAAGTAAATTAGACTCCATCATTTTGTATGTATAGTTGGGTTTATGTTTTTCAGTGTGCATTACTTTTCACTCCTTTTTGGACTAAGGTTGCTGAAAAAATAGGAACCATTACCCAAGACACAAGCCACATGGCAGGTTGATCATAAACTGAGCTAAATGAGCAGAGGAGTTTCTCTCGGACTGAATGCCAATGCAGAAGGCTCGATATTGTTTGGTGGAGGGGTGTGTGTGTCTGTGTCTGTGAGCAAAAGCGGCCAAAAAGTCAAGAAGACAGCTAGAATAGCACTGGGAATGTGTCTCAGAGAGACTAGAGAGCTTTTTGGGCAGAGGGCTGGTTGGAAAGAGGCTTGGCATCATGAGCAAAGAAACTGTCTCCTAGTGATTCTTACTGTGTTCAGGATCATGTCAAATAAATATCTGCCTCCTTCATTAATTTCTTCTCCTAGCAGCAACAACCCACAAAACCCTAAATATTAGCTAACTGCTCAGGTCAAAGCGAGTATCTATTTATCTACACAGCTAGACTTGTGTAAGGGGTATATACAACCTCAGGCCTTGTGCTCCTGGCATACAAAGACCATGAGCTTCAGCCCACTGAAATCAGTGGAAGTCTTTCTATTGCCTTCAATGGGCTGTAGCTCAGGCCTCAAGAAAGCAACTTGAAAAGGTTGTGTGAGAGGAGGCTTTAGTCCCAAGGACTACTGAGCTGGCATCTTTCACCTATACCTGTGTTTTGAGCTAGAAGCCACACATTTTCACCATTAGAACGGAGAACAAGCCCTACTTATGTTACAGTGCTGATTTCTCAACCAACATTTGTATTTCACACCATGGGAAGATTAATCCCCTCTATTAATAGATTCAACCAACCTCTCCATAGCCCATGTTCCAGGATCTCAGGCTTTCAAATTTCACATTTAATCATTAAAATTACTCACACTGGTGGGCAAGGTCTGGTGGGGAAAGAAACACTAAAATGATGCTCAATGAGATTTCTTAAAAATCTAGTAGGACATGTGGTAGCTGACCCTCTTTACCATTCTTTGTGCCATAGTGGAGTCATCCTGCTCTTAGGGCTAGTCTGCACTAGAAGCGCTACATTGGTGCAGCTGCATCGCTATAGTGCGTCTGGTGAACACGCTATGCTGATTGGAGAGAGTTCTCCCATCCACATAATTATTCTGCCTCCGTGAGAGGCAGAAGCCAGGTCTGCAGGAGAGCGTCTCACACCGACATAGTGCTGGTCTGGACAGCACTTAGGTCGTTGTAACTTGCATCGCTCAGGGGGGTGGCTTTTTCCACACACCCTGAGCGCTGTAAGTTAGACCACCATAAGTGGTAGTGTAGACCTGCCCTCAGTGAAGTTCTGTCACTGACTTCAGCAGAATCAAATTGGGCCCATTATTTTGGTACCTTGGTCCCAGAGATTTGGAGGGGGAAAACCTTCAGCCTTCATCTTCTAAAAGACTGCTCTGTCCTTGTGCTAGCTGCAGGCCTAAGTGAATTTCACCATGTGTGAACTAACTGTGAAGGGTTGGGAACTATTCCACTGAAATGATCTCATGTTTTGTTTACATTTGTAATAGAGAGAGACCCAGATCAAAACCTTTTTGCTGGACTTCCTGATCTTTGGGACTTTGGTTTGGCTAAAATAGCGCTAGCACTTAACTACACAATTACAGAGGGGGGCCAAAACCTTTCTCCTGAGCCTCGGAAAACTAGAGTGGGGTTTGAATAAAATGGGAAATGGATGGATAGGGGCTGGGAAGCTGGGCTCCCCACTGAGTCCACAGCCCATTTCCTAACATGCCACTATGATTTCCCAGCTCTCCAGTCTTGCCTGGCTCTGCTGTCGTATGCCACACCTTTCCATATTCTCCCAGTGCCTGTTGGAAACAAAGATAAAATACTTTAAAAATATGAATGGTTACAATTAGGGCTGTTGATTAATCGCAGTTAACTCATGCGATTAACTCAAAAAATAATTGCGATTTTAAAAAATTGATCGTGATTAATTGCACTGTTAAAGAATAGCATACCAACTGAAATGTGTTAAATATTTTTTGATTTTTTTCTACATTTTCAAATATATTTATTTCAATTACAAAACAATACAAAGTGTACACTGCACGTTTTATATTTTTTTATTACAAATAGTTGCACTGTAAAAATGACAAAATAAATAGTTAATTCACCTCATACAAGTGCAGTCTCTTGATCATGAAAGCAGCAAAGAGTCCTGTGGCACCTTATAGACTAACAGACGTATTGGACAATGAGCTTTCATGGGTGAATACCCACTTCGTCGGATGCATGCACTCTTTGCTGCTTTTACAGATCCAGACTAACATGGCTACCCCTCTGATACTTGACAACAACACCCAACCTTCTGCTGGTGGCATCTCACTCAGATGATGAAAATGAACATGCATTGGTCTGCACTGCTTTGGATTGTATTGAGCAGAACCCGTCATCAGCATGGACACATGTTCTTTGGAATGGTGGCTGAAGCATCAGGGTATATATGAATCTTTCAGTGGTCCCCAACCTTTTTTGTCTGGCGGGTGCCAGACAACGAGCCACGGAGGACCATGGTGGCAGACAAGCATCTGCCGAAATTCCGCTGACAAGCAGCAACGTCAATAGGTGTCTCCTTTGAAATGCTGCTGACAAGCAGCCTCATCCACAGGCGTCACCGCTGAAATACCGCCAAAAATCAGCGGCATTTTGGCGGCGATGCCTCTGGATGAGACAGCTTGTGGGCGGAATTACAGTGGATGCTCGTCCGCCGGCCAGTATGCGGGCGCACTTAGATGCCCCGGCAGGCGCCCGTTGTGGACCCCTGCTTTAGCACATCTAGTATGTAAATAACTTGCAATGCTGGCTACAACAGTGTCACTCAAATGCTTGTTCTCACTTTCAGGTGCCATTGTAAACAAGAAGTGAGCAGCATTATCTTCTGCAAATGTAAACAAACTTGTTTGTCTGAGTCATTGGCAGAACAAGAAGTAGGACTGAATGGACTTGTACACTCTAAAGTTTTACATTGTATTATTTTTGAATGCAGAGTTTTTTGTACATAATTCTACATTTGTAAATTCAACTTTCATGATAGAGATCACACTTGATTTGATTTGAAAAATATTTTTTACAGTGCAAATATTTGTAATAAAAAATAAATATAAAGTGAGCACTGTACACTTTGTATTCTGTGTTGTAATTGAAATCAATATATTTGAAAATGTGAAAAAGATCCAAACATGTTTAAATAAATGGTATTCTTTGATTGTTTAACAGCATGATTAATGGCATGATTAATCAGAATTAATTTTTTTAATCACTTGACAGCCCTAGTTACAAATGAAATAGGGAGCAGATGGCTGGGGCATGGATCTGGGGCACTGAAGGGTCAGTAGACAATCTGGAAATTATTTCTCCAGGAGATTACTGACAGGGAGGTAGGTGTAATGGTCCTCACTTGGGGTGTGTGGTCACAGCTGCAGCTCCTGACTGCCAAAGGGGTTGTGGGGAGGGAAGCCCGGCCCCTCCCACTCCACTAGGCTTTGACCTGGGGCCCTTTGGGCCATAGGCACCAATCCTGTGGGTGCTCTGGGGAGGGAGCACCCCCAGGAAAAATTGGTGGATGCTCTGCACCCCTGTCAGCCAAGCTCCCCTCCCCTCCTCGCCCCACCTCACCTCCACCTCCTCCCCTAAGTGCACCACATCTCCGCTTCTCTGCCTAACTCCCAGCGCTTGCTGCCACAAAACAGCTGTTTCATGGCATAACAAGCTCTGGGAGGGAGTGGGGAGGAGCGTGAACATGGCACGCTCAGGGGAGGAAGCAGGGCCAGGGCAGGGATTTGGGGAAGGGGTTGGAATGGGGGCAGGGAGGGGGAAGAGACTTTGGGGAAGGGGTTGGAATGGGGGCAGGGGCGAGGCAGGGGGTGGAGTCAGGGCAGGGCTGGGAGGGTGGGGTGTCAAGCACCCACCAGCACCAGCAGAAGTTGGCACATATGCTTTGGGCTACCAGTAGTCTGGCAACCAAGACTGCTTAAGGCTGTCCTCCTTTGACCTCTTCCTCTCATTCACCTACCCCCCTCCCCTCGGTCAGCTTAGTCCAAGGCTTTTCCCTGATGGGGAACCCAAACCACAATAGGTAAGAGGGGGTTACCAATGTCCCAGATCCCACTGGATACTTCCCTCTCTTGTAGTCTCCAGTGTGGGTCCGCCCTTCCCTCAGGGAGGGCCTCTTTGGGCAGCTGTATCAGAGTCTTAGGCTTCTCTCTGCTAGAGCTATAGCCTGCAGGTCTGCTTGCCTGCAGATCTACCACCCAAATGAGCTAATTCCCTGCCTTTTAATTCCTCCATCAGATGGAGCATTCGCTGCAGGTGTGGCAGGGCAGGGCTGGCTGAGCCCAAGATAATCCCTTAACCCTTAACACCGGAACAAATCAACATACTCTTAGAGCCCCGACCAGGGTTATTCTATCTACTACCCAAGATCCACAAACCCGGAAATCCTGGATGCCCCATCATCTCGGGCATTGGCACTCTCACTGAAGGACTGTCTGGATATGTAGACTCTCTACTCAGACCCTATGTTACCAGCACTCCCAGCTATCTCCGTGACACCACTGATTTCCTGAGGAAACTACAATGCATTGGTGACCTTCCAGAAAACACCATCCTAGCCACCATGGATGTAGAGGCTCTCTACACAAACATCCCACACACTGATGGAATACAAGCTGTCAGGAACAGTATCCCTGATGATGCCACAGCACAACTGGTTGCTGAGCTCTGTGCCTTTATCCTCACACACAACTATTTCAAATTTAATGACAATATATATCTCCAGATCAGTGGTGCCGCTATGGGCACCCGCATGGCCCCACAATATGCCAATATTTTTATGGCAGACCTGGAACAACGCTTCCTCAGCTCCCGTCCACTCACGCCCCTTCTCTACCTACGCTACATTGATGACATCTTCATCATCTGGACCCATGGGAAGGAGACTCTGGAAAAATTCCACCACGATTTCAACAGCTTCCACCCCTCAGCCTGGACCTATCTACACGGGAGGTCCACTTCCTAGACACCACGGTGCAAATAAGTGATGGTCACATTAACACCACCCTATACCGAAAACCTACCGACCGCTATGCCTACCTTCATGCCTCCAGCTGTCATCCCGGACACACCACAAGATCCATTGTCTACAGCCAAGCACTGAGGTACAACCGTATCTGCTCTAACCCCGCAGACAGAGACCAACACCTAGAAAATCTCCACCAAGCATTCTCAAGACTACAGTACCCAGACAAGGAAATAAGGAAACAGATCAGCAGAGCCAGACATGTACCCAGAAGCCTCCTACTGCAAGACAAACCCAAGAAAGAAACCAACAGGACTCCACTGGCCATCGCATACAGTCCCCAGCTAAAACCTCTCCATCGCATCATCAGGGATCTACAACCCATCCTGGACAATGATCCTTCACTTTCACAGGCCTTGGGTGGCAGGCCAGTCCTCGCCCACAGACAACCTGCCAACCTGAAGCATATTCTCACCAGCAACTGCACACCGCACCATAGTAACTCTAGCTCAGGAACCAATCCATGCAACAAACCTCGATGCCAACTCTGCCCACATATCTACACCAGCGACACCATCACAGGACCTAACCAGATCAGCCACACCATCAACAGGTTCATTCACCTGCACGTCCACCAATGTAATATATGCCATCATATGCCAGCAATGCCCCTCTGCTATGTACATCGGCCAAACTGGACAGTCTCTAAGGAAAAGAATAAATGGACACAAATCAGACATTAGGAATGGCAATATACAAAAACCTGTAGGAGAACACTTCAACCTCCCTGGCCACACAATAGCAGATCTTAAGGTGGCCATCCTGCAGCAAAAAAACTTTAGAACCAGACTTCAAAGAGAAACTGCTGAGCTCCAGTTCATCTGCAAATTTGACACCATCAGCTCAGGATTAAACAAAGACTGTGAATGGCTTGCCAATTATAGAACCAGTTTCTCCTCCCTTGGTTTTCACACCTCAACTGCTAGAACAGGGCCTCATCCTCCCTGATTGATCTAACCTCATTATCTGTAGCTTGCTTCTTGCTTGCATATATATACCTGCCCCTGGAAATTTCCACTACTTGCATCCAAAGAAGTGGGTATTCACCCACGAAAGCTCATGCTGCAAAACGTCTGTTAGTCTATAAGGTGCCACAGGATTCTTTGCTGCTTTTACAGAACCAGACTAACACGGCTACCCCTCTGATCCTTAACCCTTTGTTGCCCAGTGTGGGGTTTGTACATCCCATCACAGTAGGGGTAGGTGAGATACAGTTTTATTGTAAATGTAGGGCCTGGGATAGCACCTAGTTATCACCTGGCCATGGAAAAGACTACACATAACTGGTCTTATGACTTTCATAAATGCTATGTTTTTCTCAAATTTCAGCATTTGCTGATGAAGTACATTACATTATTCATGCTTTAAAGGTTCATAAAAGCATCTTCCATTAAAAGAAACAGCTGTCTTCAGTAACTTGGTCACACTGCAAATACATATCACTGCATAAATATAATTGCATAATCAATAATACTATATGCAATAATTCACAGTTAATGTTGCCATAGGAACCTTCCTTCCTCTGACTTTTGTGCATTTAAATGCTCAACCTTAATGGTGGATTAACCAAGGTTCCTGTATTTTAATACTGTGTTTAAAGTATAAGGTCCCCAATTTCCTTTGTTGTGTTTGCCCAAAAGGGACCTTTTCCCCACACTGACTCTTATTTAGAAAGCCTGAAAGCACAGCAAGGCCTTTTACCTTTACTAGCCATAAATTTTACTCAACACCTCCTGTATTTTTGAATTAAATATGTATTGATTTTTTTTTCAGTAGAAAAATGCCCAACTACTCAATAAGGAACAATGCAACAAAGTGGCACTAGCAGCATACAAGGGAAAAAACCTTAAAGAACCAAACTCATGTTATGGAAGTAAGCCAAATAGAAGATTACAGAAGCAGGAGCTACTGTCTGATGGAGATTCTGTATTCTCTCTCTATTTAAAAGTGATCTGTAAAGGGCTGGGGGTAGCAACAAGGGTTTGTGCCTATCTTTGCTGCTTTCTGATGTACACAGAAGGCCTAGGTGGGGGAGGAGTTTTGTGCTTTCCCCCACTTGTTTCTTGTATTTGAAATTGTGGTCTTGTCCATCATTTACTGTACAGGCAAATGGTGAATTAGTAAATGCACAACAATAAATACTAAGTGGAATCTCATTAATTATATGAGGAAGTGACTCTTTTAGTAAGATTGTTTGTTTATTCGCTGATTTTAAGGCCAGAATGGCCCAGTCCGATCATCTAATCTGACCTCCTGTATAACACAAAATTTCTCCCACTAATTCTTGCATTCAGCCTATAACGTCTATTTGGGCTAAAGCATACCTTTTAGAAAGATATCCAATCTTGATTTAAAGACTTCAAGTGACAGAGGGTCCACCATGACCCTTGGTAAGTTGTTTCAATGGTTAATTACATTCACTCTTAAAAATGTGCACCTTATTTTCAGTTTGAGGTTTACTAGCTTCAACTTCCAGCCAGTCAACCTTATGCCTTGTCTGAAAGATTAAAAAGCCCACTGGCAGAAATCTTTTCCCTGTGTAGATACTTATAGACCAGGGGTCAGCAACCTTTGGCACGCGGCTCACCAGGGTAAGCACCCTGGCGGGCCGGGCCAGTTTGTTTACCTGCCACATCCACAGGTTTGGCCGATTATGGCTCCCACTGGCCGCGGTTTGCTGCTCCAGGCCAATGGGGGCGGCAGGAAGCCATGGCCAGAACATCCCTCAGTCTGCACCACTTCCCACAGCCCCCATTGGCCTGGAGCGGCTGAACCTGCGGACATGGCAGGTAAACAAACTGGCCTGGCCCGCCAGGGTGCTTACCCTAGCAAGCCACGTGCCAGAGGTTGCCGACCACTGTTATAGACTGATCAAAACATCTCTTAGCCTTCTCTTTGATAAACTAACTAGATTAAACTTCTGAATCTCCTCATTTAAATTCTTTGCTCTTTATTTAATTTTGGTAACAGCTGTTTGAATAAAAAACTTGGGAGAGAATCCAATACCACTAGCCATTCAATGATAAGTGCAAAAGCTGCCACCATGCCTTTCTGAATCCTCCATAGAGTCCTCCAGCACAAACAAAAGTGAAGATAAAATAGACATTCTTGATATTTCCCAGGAAAAACAAACAACAAGTAAAAAACTCAACAGCTTTTGGTTCTTTATGTTAATACTTTGATCATGGATTGATGTATGTAGGTAAGCATTTGCAGGATTGGGGGCTAAAGCAAAGTGTACTTTATGAGCATTGCTGCTAAGAAAAAGGGGAGAAAATATTAGCAAAATTTAGTTTTTGATAGACCAGGGGTAGGCAACCTATGGCACGGGTGCTGAAGGCGGCACGCAAGCTGATTTTCAGTGGCACTCACACTGCCCGGGTCCTGGCCACCGGTCTGGGGGGCTCTGCATTTTCATTTAATTTTAAATGAAGCTTCTTAAACATTTTTAAAACCTTATTTACTTTACATACAACAATAATTTAGTTATATATTATAAACTTAGAAAGAGACCTTCTAAAAATGTTAAAATGTATTACTGGCACACAAAACCTTAAATTAGAGTGAATAAATGAAGACTCGGCACACCACTTCCGAAAGGTTGCCGACCCCTGTGATAGACATTGTCTGACCCACTCCAATTACAAGGTCAATTTCATCCTTCCTTCCCCTTTTATGTTCCTCAAAGTCATTTCTGCACCGTCCAAATTCTATACATGTGATCTATGGATTTTATCACCTTTTATTGCCATGTGACATCTTTAAAAAAAAAACACCACCTTGGCTCAGCAAGTCCATACATGGGGCGTGTCTACACTGGCAATTTACAGCTCTGAAATTTTCTCGCTCAGCAGTGTGAAAAAACACTCCCCTGAGCGCAGCAAGTTACAGCGCTGGAAAGCACCAATGTAGACAGTGCACCAGAGCTGGAGGCCATGCCCCTTGTGGAGGCAGGTTTTTTTAGAGCGCTAGGAGAGCCAGCGTTGCGCTGCGAGCACACAAAGCACGTTAAGGTGCTGCCACGGCAGCACTTCATTGTTGCCAGTTTAGGCTAGCCCATGGTTGCTTCCCCTGGTCTTACTGAGACCAAGTCAAAACACTTTTCATATCCTCATCCCTTAGAAGTAGAGATGCTTGATTTTGAAGTGTAGCCTGCTTGGAATTAGGAACATCACACATTGGGTGATGGGTGACTCTAAAAATTCACCAAACACCTGGCAAAGACCTTACCCTGGTGTAAAGATATCGTAACCTTCAAAGCATTGTCACCTCATTACCAGGATGGCTTGTTACTATTACAGATTGGGTGAAACCGTATTGATGCTGGTAGGTGTAACTGCTGCCTTTCATTTAAGACAGTTGTAAGAAACCATTAAGCTCCTTTATGGCACCAGAGAGCTGAAAGAATAGGAGGCATCACCCAAAGCCCAGGTATATGGCAAGACTTGAGTAGAAGCTGAACCACATAGCATCCAATGAAGTGGGTTTTAGCCCACGAAAGCTTATGCCCAAATAAATTGTTAGTCTCTAAGGTGCCACAAGTACTCCTCATTCTTTTTGCTGATACAGAGTAACACGGCTACCACTCTGAAACCTGTAGCCCAGAGGGTTTCTCTGGAGATTGACTTAGCAAATGTAGGGACTGGGACATTGATTGGTGGAGCTCCGTATGTCTGTGTCGGTGTGATAAGCTGTAATAAACATCACAAAAGGACACAGAAAGAAGGAGCAGAAAGTCAGAACACAGCATTGGGAAAGTGGCCTGGAGAAAATCCTAGAGAGAGCTTTTGGGCTAAGTGCTGTTTGGAAAAGGGCTAAGAACAATGAGCAAAGAAACTGCCTCTGGTTGTTTGATTCCTGCTATACTCAGGGAAACAGGATTTTGTACATTCTTTATATATAAATAGGATTCCATTACAGAAATGCCTGCCTCCAACATCAATTTCTTATTCCAAATGGAACCAACCCACTAGACCCTGAATTTTGACGAATTGCTTGGATCAAAGAAGGGATAATTTTCCTTTTAGGAAAACAAACAAACAAACAAAATAAAATTGGAAAAATTACAGTCTGTCTCCCCAGCCATCATTGTCAGGGCACTCTTGTCCATTATTCTCTCCCCCTCACCTCAGTCCTTGGCAGCCAGAGTTCCAAGTTACTGTCTCAGCACTGGAAATCTGCTAGACCATCTGGCATCCAGTCCATACCTGTTCATGATACTACTTCCTCGGATATGACTCTCAAGTGATGGGGTTCTAAGTGTTGTGGTTTAAGACAGGCACAACTAAGTTTAGCAACTGTTCATCACAGGACTCCCATGAACTAGGTAGGTTCCCTTCTGGAATTAGATTGAGTACTTCATTTCCGGACTGGGGGAGCTTCAGAAGAAAAAGAAATGTTTTTTGCTTACCTGTAAATTGGATTTTTTACAAGATGCTCCAGAATGCTGCACTCAGCTTATCTTCGAAATCACCTTGTCTACCTGGGAGGATAAAAGAGCATCCCCTCAGCATTGGACCAGGGTGCTTCTCCCAGAACCACCATTTACAGGTAAGGAACAAAATTTGACACTCCTAATTGAGAGAGAATTTCTTTTGGGGCATTGACACTGAAATACGGTCTTGCTGACACATTAGGCAAAGGGGGATTTCCCTAAGGAGGAACAAGGGATGGCAGGGGGCAGGATGAGTAGAACGCAGGGAATAAAATCCAGTTTGCCCCAGTGGTCTCATACACATTGCTGAACCAATGGCTGGCATTTGCTAGACTTTGGTGAAGGGGCACTATAGATTTAATGCTTGCAGACTAAGGGCACGTGTACACTGGCAAAGTTACAGTGCCAGCAGTTACAGCGCCGCTCAGAGAGTGCTGAAGGAAAACTGCTGTTGTGAGTTCACACTGACAGCTGCCTGTGCAATAGCGTTTTCACACCTGTGGCACTTGTGGTGCTATTCGGAGTGGTGCACTCTGGGCAGCTCTTTCTCTTTTGCCGCTAAGACTTGTGGGAAGGCGGAAGGGGTCGTGGGGCATCCTGGGTCCTGTTGCAATGCCCGTGATGCATTGCTTCTCATCCCAGCAATCCCTGTGCTTCCATCTGCATTTGGCACCATCTTTCAATGGTTTGTGTACTGCGCGCCCTGCCCTGCCTCTTTCTGGCTGCAGGAATGGATCCCAAGTTGTTGACCAGAGTGCAGCTCGCACTGACCAACATGTCACGAGTGGCAGTGGAGTTATTTCTTAAACTACAAAGGCAAGAGGAGTGTGACATTGATCTCACCACATGTAGTAGCTACGACACAAGATTGCTTGTGGCATTCACGGAGGTGCTGACCACAGTGGAACGCTGCTTTTGGGCTTGGGAAACAAGCACTGAGTGGTGGGATCACAGTGTCATGCACGTCGATGATGAGCAGTGGCTGCAGAACTTTCAGATGAAGAAAGCCACATTCATGGGACTGTGTGATGAGCTCGCACCAGTCCTGCGGCGCAAGGACAGGAGAATGAGAGCTGCCCTGTCGCTGGAGGAGCGACTGAAGTGGCGATTGCACTGTGGAAGCTGGCTACTCCAGACTGCTACCAAACAGTTGCTAACCAGTTTGGAGTGGGAAAGTTGACCATTGGAGTCATGTTGATGGAAGTGTGCAGGGCCATTAATCGCATCCTGCTCTGAAAGACCGTGACTCTGAGCAACGTGTGTGACATTGTGGATGGCTTTGCACAAATGGCCTTCCCTAAATGCGGAGGGGCAATAGATGGCACGCACATTCCTATTCTGGCACCAGACCACCTACCCACCAAGTACATTAATCACAAGGAGTATTTCTCAATGGTTCTCCAGTTGCTCGTGCATCACTGTGGGCATTTCACGGACATTAACGCAGGCTGGTACAGAACGGTGCATGATGCACACATCTTTCGGAACACTGGCTCATTCAAGAAGCTGCAAGCAGGAACTTTCTTCCCGGACCAGAAGATCACTGTAGGGGAAGTCGAAATACCCATTGTGATCCTGGGAGACCCTCCTTACCCCTTAATGCCATAGCTCATGAAGCCATACACGAGGCAACTTGACAGCAGCAAGGAGCTGTTCAACAACAGGCTGAGCAAGTGCAGAATGACTGTGGAGTGTGCATTCAGCCGTTTAAAAGCCCAGTGGCAATGTCTGTATGGAAGCTGGACATGGCTGATGACAATATTCCTATACTTATAGCCATGTGCTGTATGCTCCGTAATATTTGTGAAGGAAAGGGTGAAAACTTCACTCGGGGCTGGACTGCAGATGCTCAGCCCCTGGAGGCTGAGTTTGAACAGCCGGAGACCAGAGCTATTAGAGGGGCACAGAGCGGGGCCATAAGGATCAGGGATGCTCTGAGGCAATAATTTAAAGCTGAAAGCTACTAATATTTGTTGCTATGTTCAGTGTTTGTAATGCTAGGAGGTGATTGGTGCACATGATGCAAGAAGGGGCCTTAATATAATTGTATGTTGCTTTGCGGTGCTCTTTTTGCTTTTACTTAATAGAATAAAGATTGCTTTCAAACAAACACAATTCATTTATTGAAAGACAACAACCAGAGGAGGGAGTCAAACGAAAAATTTCATCAGCAGGGAGGAGGATGGGAGAATGGAAGGAATGGGGGAATGGAAGGTCTCAAGAGGAGGAGGGTCCTGGGACGGCTACAGATTTGTGTATGTCCAGGGATCATACCCAGCCTTCTCCTTTGGAGCATGATGCAGCAGTTGCTGTACTTCAGCAGGCCCAAACTGCAGAGGGATGGGTGTTGAGTGCGGTGGGTACTGGAAGTCCACACTGCTAGACTGTGAGGAGGGAGGAGTGGAATACCGTGGGTAGAGAGTGGAGCCAGGAGATGCTTGGTTTGAAGAGCTAGTATCGCCTGGAGAGTGTCTGCTTGGCGCTCCATAACTGTTAAGAGCCACTCCGTGGCTTCTTTCTGGTGTGCTGTGTTCTCCTTTCGGTCTCTCTTCTTGCTGTCCTGCCAGTCCTTTAATTCCTTTTTCTTGGCGGTGTAGTGCATCATAACCTCACACATGAAGTCCTCCTTAGTTTTTCTCAGAAACTTTCTAATTCTGCGAAGCCATTCTGCCACCGATAACAAAGAGGGAGGCTGTGGTCCCAAGGTCATCTCTGTGAAGTTTAACTGCAACATTTTACAGAAGCAGTATTGTTTGCAACACAGCCAACACTGTTTCAGTGCTTTAAAACACAGTCTACTCACATACCTGACACTAACTGGCTTACCCCAGGCAAGCACACATGAGCCCCAAGACCCCCAAAATGGTGAGTAGCCGCAAGGGCAGGGTAAATCACTGTTCCTGGACCCTGCTGTACACTGGGCACCTGGCTCTTGGGCACTTGGGGAGAGCCAGCACTGTAGGGGGGGGCCTGATAATCATTCCTGTCCCCACACTTTCCACAGGAGGTGATCATTATGGAAGATCTCTTGCTGCTGAGGGTGAGCAGGGAATCGAGGGAGGGTCTTCTCCAAGCCTACGGCTTTCGACCTGGCCCCTATGCGGCTAGCCTGTGTGCAGCAATTGTGTCTTCTCCACTCCCCGCCCCCCCCATGATGGCACAGTGGCGAAGGAAAGTTACCGTTAATGGGGCAAGAAACAAAGCAGCTCTGTTTCCGAGGAATCTGCAGAAGCAGATTGCCCAGTATCTCCATGAGAGTTTCCTGGAGATCTCTGAGGGAGATTCCTGTGAAGTGAGGGAATCTATCAACAGCCTGTTCTGCTGCTCAAACTAGGCATGAGGTGGGAGACAAACCTGCTTTCTGCAGCCCTCCTGCCCTCAACAACTCGCTTCAGCAATTCCCAAAATCAGATCCACTTGCTGGGGCCTCCTATCCTGTTTGCGCTTTGCCAAGATCCAACTGCTGTGACTAGCTAGGCTCCTCTGGGATAGAAAAGAGCTCCTGACTGCATGCATCCTCTGCCTCTGGTTCCCCCTCCCCATCTTCATCCAAGATTGCCTCCTCCTGGCTCGGTCCACTCTCAACTGGCACGTGAGCCAACGAAGTATGCACAGGGGACTTTGCGGTGGAGGTGGGGTCACCACCGAGTATCGCGTCCAGCTCTTTGTAGAACCACCAGCTCGTGGGTGCGGCACTGGAGCGGCAGTGTGCCTTGTGGTAGGTGTTC
Source organism: Mauremys reevesii (assembly GCF_016161935.1). Lineage (NCBI taxonomy): Eukaryota > Metazoa > Chordata > Testudines > Geoemydidae > Mauremys > Mauremys reevesii. Next base: position 166,988,149 of record NC_052624.1, on the reverse strand, counting down.
TGCAGCTCCTTCACTTAGATCCTGCACTGCAGTGTGTCCCAGTCACAGGGCCATCCTTACCCATACGCAAAGTACGCAGCTGCGTAGGGCACCAGGAAATTTGGGGCACCAGATTTCCTGGTGCCCTGTGCAGCTGCGTGCTGCTCCAGCCCCTACGCCTGCTCCGCCTCCGCCCCACCCCCACTCCACCCCTTCCCCAAAGCCCTCCATGCTCTGCCCCGCTCCTCCTCCTCCTGTCCCCACCACACAGCCCTGCCTCTTCCCGCCCCTGCTCCACCCCAGCCCCACCCCCACTCCCCTGAGGAGTGCAGCAGGGCTGGGCCTGTACTCACTGGCGGTGGGAAGTGCAGCAACACGGCCCCAGCCACGCCACCAGTGAGTGCTGGAGGGTGGTTCCCCCCTGTTCCCCAAGCCAGCCCCCTCTGCCCCATGGAGGCCTGGGGCCAGCCCCCGCCCCAGAGACCTGGTGCCCCCTTCCCCCCATGGGGGGCTGTGTTGGGCCCCAAAATAGCTAGGGACGGCTCTGCCCAGTCATGGCCCTTTTCTATCATGCATCTAGAAATCTGTCCGTAGGTATCATAATTCCTATGGCTGGATCACAGCTGGGACTGCACTGCTTCCTCTCCCCAAATGCTGATGAGGTCCAGCAGCTCAACATTGCTCCAAGCTGGGGATCGCCTGGTGCATGGAGCAGGCATGGTCACCTGGAAAGATGCACTGAGACCACTGCACACATCATCAAGCAAACAGGAAGGGGACTTTTAAATTTCCAAAGGAATTTATGGGGTGAGGCTGATGGTTGGTCACCTGAGGGCAGGGCAGTAGAGTTCAAACCGATGGCCAGAGAGATGAGAACAGGCATTGTGGGACACCTCTCGGAGGCCAATCACAGCACTGTCATCGACCAGAGTGTCTACACTGGCACCGCGGCGCTGTAGCCAGGGTGCAGAAAGCTCTATGCCTCTCGTCGGGGTGGTTTTTTTAGAGCGCTGCATCTGTGCAGTTTCTGTGCACCAAGTGGCTTGGCAGTGTGTACACCTCGGGAGTTACAGCGTTCAAAGCTGCTTTACTGCGCACAAACTTGCCAGTGTAGACGGGGCCTAAGCAAATTCAACAGAAGGTGTTGGAAGAATGTTAGGCCGGACTAAAATGAAAAGCACAGCATGGCAGCAAAAGCACTGATTGGCTGGTTTGTTTTTTTAACAATGTAGACTCAGTGTCAGAAGGAAAAGCATTTCCACAGCTGCCCCTTCACACATTTGCAATATTCATTATCCGCACTTTGTTCTGTCATGGCAAAAGTGTCACCTCCTTCATACTTCTTTGGGCACTTCTGACACATCAGTCAAATGCCCATGGCAAATTCATTATGAAATGTCTTTTGACAGGCATGGCAGCTCCTCCTGACCCAAAGCCATGAAGGCTGTTACGATGATCAGCATGAGGACAGGCTATGGGGCAAATGCTGAGGTAATAACAGACATCAGCCTTTACATAATATTATCCTAAACATTCTTTAACAGCTTATTCATTTGGGACATTTTAATTTTTATAGGGTTTGGAGCCATGCTTTTGTTTTTCTATTCTAGAATTATTGCTTGCTAATAAGTGGATCCACAGTTCTGAGCAAATGAAGAAGTAAAAATTCGATCTAGGTTTTCTATGCATCCCGTGGGCACTTAAATTAACCATTATATCTTCGGAAGCTGACTGTCCATGCTTTGTTTGACTGCTGGAGCCTTTTGGTCACACTCAGATTTAAGCCCCTTACAAAAGCAATGAGTGAAATTTCCAGCAATACCTTGATGAGCGTCTCCTTTCTATAACAGATATCCAAATACCCCTAATTAATATCCTCTTCCCCAGCTTTGAGGACAGAATCCCCTGCTGGAATCTCTCCAGCCTTTAGGCACACACTGCTACCTCGATATAACGCTACCTGATATAACACGAATTTGGATATAATGCGGTAAAGCAGTGCTGGGGGTGGGGGTGGGGCTGCGCACTCCGGTGGATCAAAGCAAGTTCGATATAACGCGGTTTCACCTATAACGCGATAAGATTTTTTGGCTCCCAAGGACAGCGTTATATCGGGGTAGAGGTGTACTAAATCAGGGATGTTACACCTCTGGTGAAGGAGGCCACCTTGCCAGGGGATGTATTCAGGTAGAAAGTTTTCTGAGCCAGTTGAGCACTGTGGCCAGATGGCTGAATTGCATCTCTCAGCATCTGGGTCCAACTGCACTTCCCTGCTGGGTGTGCAGAGCTGAGCTTCTGTTAGAATAAACTAATTTGGAAGCATTTTGGCCTCTGGTTTTAAGCTCTGTGCTAGGGTTTCCAGACACAGCCTGCATGGGAGACAGAGGGAGGTGCAGCACACCAGCAGAAATCCCAGAAGTGCTGAGAGGAGAGTGTGTGTGTGGCGGGGGGAAGGAAGGGAGCAACGTCCTACCCCTCAGCACCATCCTGCCACCTTGGGTTTTCTAGCACAGTTAACAATACTAGGCAACCTTGGTCCTTGTGCACCGAGCATAGCATGGTGGTAGAGTTGCCCACCCCGTGTGCAGAAAGAGAGGGGCCCTTTGTACCCTCTTATGTACCCTCTCTCACACACACATCTTCACCATCTAGCCCTTACCATTCTCTCACAGAACCTCAGTACCGAAAATGGCTCAGCCAACTGGGAAGCAGCAGTGGGTGCAGCTGTCTGGAGCAGATGTGCCTGCCACCTACAACAACCTTGTATGCAGTGTTGTTGTAGCTGTGTTGGTCCCTGGATATTAGAGAATGTGGGTGAGGGAATATCTTTTATTGGACCAGCTCCTGTTGGTGAGTGAGACAAGCTTCCGAACTTGCACAGAGCTCGTCCTCAGGACCTGAAGAAGAGCACTGTGCAAGCTTGAAAGCTTGTCTCACTCACCAACAGGAGCTGGTCCAATAAAAGATATTCCCTCACCCACCTTGTCTCATCTACAAGGATGGTCTGGCTTGAATATGATGGTGAGTGACCTACCCTCTCACTCCTAGAACCAGTCCCTGTGAGGTTGCCGCAAAGAGGTGGAGGGAGGCTTATGTTGCTGGTGCCCGGCTGTACCTGTTCTTGTGTGGGTTAATAGAGGGCATTCTCCCTATGGCTGACAATATAGCACCTTAGGCTAGCAGCAAATCCCTCAGGAGAATTAATGTAACATGTTTTGCTTAACAACTTAAAACATCTAATAGTCATAGCTGGGAGAGCATAAAGACAGTCCAGGGCTTGTTTTACTGGTCCATTAATGTGTCAAGTGGTTGCAGGCATTCAGACAACCACAACAAACCCGAGGCATGTTATTATTTAACCTGTAAAACACATCCTGTCATGCCTTCATAGTGGTACACATTAAAGAGGTATTGGCGAAGCTATGACAGTAGAAATAAAATTTTTAATGCCAAAGCAAAGAAAATCTTAGCAACCTCTATTGTTTTGATTTTAAACTAGGTGAGGACAGCATACTTACCTATGGCACCATTTACAACATCCCAATGCTTAAAAGCAATTAAATGGGTAATTAAGGATGTCATAAGTTTTATGTTGCCCATTTGATGAACAAACACATTCTTCGTATCAAGTACAGAGAAATACATCTTTAATCACAGCAGTCTTAATTATTATCAGATTTGTAAATTGACAGTGGAATTTTCCGGTAAGGTAGTTACAATTACTCTTCCTTGAGAATAATGTAGTGAATTTAATTTAATAGGAAAAGATATAACAGTGTCAATTTATATTAAAATGATGCATGCATGTATGATTTCCATTTAAAGGTGATTAATATGTATCATTAATGTATAGCTATAGAGGGACAGATCCTCAGCTGGTGTAAGTCAGTTGCACTCCACTGACTTCAATAGAGAAACATCTATTTATACAAGCTGCAGATCTAGCTCATAATTTTTTATGTGTGTGTTTGCTTTCCTCTGCCCCCAGGAGGGCTTTGTGCTCTGTTTGCATTTTGAAATTACTGAGGAAAGAATACCATTTATTTGGGGACAGAGTTAAGGTTATTTTGCTGTACTACAATATACATTTGTTTGTATCTGATCTGAATTATGAGCTTGTTTGTTGCATAGTCAGGTGAGATTTGTGATGTTCCTTAATTACTCATTCACTGGCATTTTAAGTGCTTGGGTTTTGCAAATGATTGCAACAGGTAAGTACATTACTGTCACTTAACAACCTTATTTTACAAACAAAAGATTATTTTTTAAATTTTATGTTGGGAATTTCTGAAGTTTGCTTTATTTATATATATTTTTCTGTGTAGAAGGTAAATGAAGGGATGGTTTAAAAAAATTAAATAAGAGGGTTGGAGGAATCACCATATTACAAAATTAAAGACACAAGCAGTACTGGCCAAGCCATAAATAAAAGCTATGCTCATATTCCTCTCACAGCTTTGAAGCTGTAGAAAGTAAATACTGACCCCCTTTGTAAAGCACTTTGAGAGCTACTAATGAAAAGCTCTGTATGGACACTAAATATGATTATTTATGCATTGTCTACAAATAACGTGTCATAGTAATATCTTTGCTTTGGTCATTGGAAGGATCTGTTGATAAGAGTGCAAAACTTTCCCTTTGTACCATTTCATCGGTCAATTGAGTGCACCGCTATCTGGGGCAGTGATAGACTATTGGCTTTTTATTTTTAGCACTAATTTTGATTATTAGATAGCTGTGACTAGTGTTCAAATGACGGCAATTAAAAACTATATATTATAACTCCTGTTCTTGAAAACTGCCTGTTGCATGAGCCAGTGTGAAAATCAAATCTAATCTTTTGGTCTAGCTATCTAATCAGTGTTTATCAAGCACTGTACTGTACAAGGGTTAGAAAACCACAAGGAGATTGCCTGGGGCTAGTCAGTAAAATCAGTTTATGTTTTGAATTTGGTGACGTAATATGGTTTTATTGGCCTGATAAAAAGATGCAAGGACAGATTAGACACTTTGCAAGTATTTCCAAAATAGGGTGATTTTTGAAAGAGTTTTTGGGACTGTTTGTTCAAAAGTTTCAGACTGTGTTCCAAAGGAAGCCCAAACCATAAGGAGTTCTCCCTCCCTGAGCTACAAAGAGATCAGGTGCAACTTAAAGGGCCAGATCTTCAGTGGGCATGAATCGGTACAGCTCCATTGATTTCAGTGAGGTTAAGCTGATTTACACCATGTGAGGTGCTGGCTCTATAATGAGAGGCTTAACTATGGCAAGGCAGCCCCGTCTTCCGAATGAGTCAGACACACCTGCGGAGCTGGGCCTGCAGAGCTCTACAGACACAGGTCTCTCCCATTTGCTGCACAGACCTACAGGCTTAGCTTTACGCACTGAGCAGAACATCTGTGTTTATTCACACGAGCAGTCCCAGGGATTTAAATGAGACTGCCCAGTGTGTAACGTGAAGCGTGTGTGTAAGTCTGTGCATAAGCTGGGCCCTACTTATGTGCCTAACATCACTCAGGCAAGTCAGCCCATTGAAATCTATGGGACTGCTCATGTGACTAAAATGAAGCATGCACTTCAGTGTTTACAGATCAGGACCTAACATGTTGGTTATACAAAGATCCTTGTGCTCTACCAGTCAACAGATGGCAAAATGGTGTCTCATGCACATAGCACCAAATCCTGCTCCTACTGAAGTCAATAGCAGAAACCCTCCATTTACATCAATGGGATCACAAATGGGCCCCAAAATCTCATTGACAGCAGGAACTGGCCCCAAACTATCCACAACAAAAATGATTAACATGTTTGCTTAATTACAGTTTGTGTTCTTCAAACACACATTTAAGGAAAAGTCTGAGTACAAGTAAAAAGCTATTTTTGAGCTAGGGAAACAGACAACAGCAGAGCTAGCTGAAAAATGCAAATTATGTTTCTTAGGAAATTTTGAATTTTTTCTTAAATTTCCAGTGCATTTTTTTCAGCTATTAAATAAAAAACAAATCAAAACCGACTAAATAAAAAAATTGATAAAAAAATGTCAGTTCTCAAAAGCAGTTTTTGAACAGATTTTCAGCTTCTGTTAAAACAAACAAGCCGAAACAACTTCTTCGGTTTCCAAAAAAAATTTTTTTTTTAAAAAGTTAAACTAAAACCTGATTTTTTAATTGAGATTTGTTTCCCCAAAAATAAAATACATTTTTCTTTCAAATTTTTTAAATTAAAAAAAGGAATTTTTTAAATTAAAACATTTTTTTTCCAGAAAAAAACGTTTTTGTTGGAAAAAATGTCATAATGAAAACATTTTGAGCTGCTATAGACAGAAGTCAAAATTTCAAATCAGGGTAATTTTTCAGTTACCTGCAACTCAAAGCAGTTCCAGCCTTTAAATCTGGCAAAAAACATTCTACTTTTCCTTCAGAATACAGCTGGCAAATTTCAGGTTAAACCAATTTTCTGAAGCAAATTGATATAGGTACTAAAGTAGGGCTTTACAAAGGAAAATACTTGCAACCTTTGGTTCCAACACTACTGCATCTCTATAATGTATGTAAATCCCTCAGCCTAGATGGGAAGATAAATATGATGGAGTATTTGTCAGATCAGTGGGAGTATATATGTGTTTGTTCTCTCAGCTAGGCATAACATTTCCAATTTGCAGCTAAGATTTGATTTCCAGATGCTAATACTGCTTTGAAATTCATATTTTCCTAGATGTAACACTTCTAAAACTAATTCTCTAGATTGTTTCTTCAACAAAGCCAACAAAATGGAAAGGCTAATCATACAGATTAACTCCTCTGGTTTAGACTCCAATCCATAAAAATTCTTCTAGTGACCTAGCCATGTCCACGCCAGAGGTTAGGTAGACCTAACTTCAGTGCTCAGTGCATGAAATTTCTCACAGCCCTGAGCTACGTAGCTAAGGCAATCCGTTAAGTGTAGACCAAGTTTTAGATTGGGATTGTGGCAGGCAACACCTCAATCCAGCCATTAGGAAACTGGGATTTTCCTGTTGTTTTGTTAATTGTGAAGGACTCTTGTTTTTGCTTCAACCCCGGTATGTAACTGTGCCAGCAAAAGGGAGCTGTAAAAGACTTAACACAGGATATGTCTTCACTGTAGCTGCAAGCGTACTTACAGCATGGGAGACAGACATATGCTAGCTCTGCAGGATTTAGCACTCTATAAATGGCAGTGTGACCATGGAGCATGGCTGGCAAACCTGCCCGACCCCTGGGGATGTACTTAGTTGGTCAGTCCAAGCAGCCACCCTTGCTGCACAGCCACACTGCTATTTTTAGTGCTCTAACTCGTGTGTCTACCTGCACTGGGAAGCCTCCTACACCTGCAATGTAAACATACTCCCAGGCTCTTCTGTTCTCAGTTATGCTGGTGTTAATGAGATCGGGGTCTGGTCCACTTCTTCTCCATGAGGGAGGTTTACAAAAGAAAATGGAAGTTATCTTGAATGTATCTGGAAAATGTACTATTCTATGCAGCTATGCTGTCTAATCTCTTCCAGAAATCAGCACTGTTGCACCAGTAGCTGAAGGCTGATGGGCCAGATTTAGTAGTGATATTATTGCTGGTACAAAGTAGCTGATAAGATGGTCAGAAAACTAGTGTAAGTGGTCAAGTTCAACATAAAAAAATAACTGTTTTTACTGTCCACACTAAAGTGGAGGAAAAGGTTGGAGCAGCAGGAAAATGAACTAACAGCTGGGTATAAAATATAGCAGCCTTCCACCACCCAGCCAGCTTAGCTTACACTCTAGTGTTAATTACTTGCTTGCTACATTGCTCTCTTATGTGTGTCCATGACAGGTCTTACACAATCACTCAATGCCAATCTCATGCGAGTTACATGATTTTTGCACTAGTCTGCATACAATCCCACTGAAGAATAATCAGGTTATCTCAGAATTTGGCCCAGTGGAGTTGCATCAGAGATGAATGTGGCTTCAGCTCTAAATTACCCTAGTCTGACCTACTAAGCACTAAAGGCCAGATCTTTAAAGGAATTTACACACCTAAAAAGGCAAATAGATGCCTAAATCCCATGGGAGTTTGGTGCCCAATGGGGTTTTGCAAATTCCATTACATGCCTCTCTGCTTCTTTACATGCCTAAATTCCTTTAAGATCTGGCCCTAAATTGTAAGTGTGAAATGCCAAAAAAAAATCCATTCACAGAGTTGTAAAGTGGAACGCTTGTTCAAAACATTCATAATTTACCACATTGCCAGATTTATACTGCTGAGGAAACGAAAAGAAGCACATAGAATCAGTTGTCCTTTGTCACTGTGATTTTGGGGAAGAAAGGCTTGTCCAAGGACAAACTGCAAAGGAGTTTTGTTCTGAGTCAACTCCAAGGTTTATCTAAACTTTGCAGCCAAGCAAGCTCCATGCATTTTGTGATCCTCTGCACTGCAATAGCTTTTACAGGCCACGCAGTGTTATTAAAGCATCAAATTTATTACAATGCTTAAGCAAATGCTACAAATCATCAAAGGTCTCTAAAATAGTATCTTGACAGAACTATGAAAACACCAAGGCTTTTGAGGTTTGGTTTGAATGGTCTGACTTTCCTCCCCTGCCCCCTCCCCAGAATCACTCACTGGTCTCTAATAAGAAAAATGCAAAGTGTGCAAGTTGTCTTAGCACTGTGACTCAACCTCTTGTCATATTGCACTATTATGTTGACTATTTTGCACTTGGAGAGTGCATGATAAAGTCACAGAAGCGGTGTTCTGGTTCAAGCACTCACAAAAGCAATTCCCTTTGTTGATGGCAGTGGGAAAAGAGATTATACAGAGATGGGCATCTCAGAACTAATCAGCTAGTTTGACTTAAAGGGAACTGTATGGCGGAAAGCCAGAAGCATATTGCAGACCTAACTTTTCTCAGATTTAGCTATTGTTTCTCTAGCCTGGTTTTGGACTGCAGGAAGAAAAGAAAAGGGCTGCAAATGTTTATTCTCAAAAATAGGATTTATTCAGTGGCAATAACCATGTACGAAAGTGGGATAGAGTGGAATGGAGAGACCAATTATTTTAAACACTTTTGGGGGAATTTTAATCATGCCAGTAAAATGTATTTACTCTCATTAAAATATGTCGCTTTCCATCCTCTCCTCAGCTGGCTATCTCTCCCCCACCCATGTCACTGGTTTCTCCAATATGTAGATGATTTGCATTACTGTAGTATCTGAGAACTTCACAACACTCCTGTGAGGTAGGAAAGTACTATCATCCCCATTTTAAAGATGGAGAACTGAGGCATAGAGAGACTAAGGGCTTCTCTACATGGGAGATTTTTCCAGTCATACTGGTATAATTATGCTCATATATTTATTTAGACTTAAAATAATGAAGATGCCTCCAAAGCTCTAGGTGCTCAGACATAATTAATCATATAGTAAATGAAATGAAATTAAATCTCAGCAGCATGGAAATCAATTGGTCAACCGGCACCTACCCCCTTCATCATCTAGGAAGCACATCCTCCGCCTTCTCCAGAAACCCTATCAGTGTCTTCTGTAGCATGCCCAGAAAGTCACCGCATTTTGGCTATTTCTATTAGGAGGGATGTGTATTAAAGCTTTATATTTATACCAATTTGCCTCCCCTGTTTGCAGGGCCGGATTAAGGCATAAACTAAGCTACAGCGTAGGGCCTCGCAATATGAGGGGCCTCTTAAAAAAAGAAAAAAACTGACTCCATTTCAAATTTTATAAAAATCGGTTGATAAATAAAGGAGATGTGGGAAAAAGAAGATTCTCTCTAAATCTAGGTTTCAGAGTAGCAGCCGTGTTAGTCTGTATCTGCAAAAAGAACAGGAGTACTTGTGGCACCTTAAAGACTAACAAATTTATTTTAGTATGAGCTTTCGTGAGCTGCAGCTCACTTCTTCGGAAGACTGATAGCAGACTTACATGTAGAAATACTAATTTTACAAGTGCAATTATTGTTTTTTTCTCAGTCCTGGCCTCCCACCTATGAATAATGAACAATTAGTGAAGGGTAAGAGTAGGATAAAGGTATTTGTGTAGCCAGATGTGTATATCTTGTCATATTTGAACAAAAATGTCTAGATTTAGAGAAAAGAACAGGAGTACTTGTGGCACCTTAAAGACTAACAAATTTATTTTAGCATGAGCTTTCGTGAGCTGCAGCTCATACTTGTATGGGACTCGTTCTAGGATTGACGTCATGTATAGCGTTCCCCTTGGCTGGTAATAGCTGGAAGGCCTCCATCTTTTGTTTACAGTCCAGCACGCTCTTCCGAAGAAGTGAGCTGCAGCTCACGAAAGCTCATGCTAAAATAAATTTGTTAGTCTTTAAGGTGCCACAAGTACTCCTGTTCTTTTCTCTAAATCTAGACATTTTTGTTCAAATATGACAAGATATACACATCTGGCTACACAAATACCTTTATCCTACCCTTACCCTTCACTAATTGTTCATTATTCATAGGTGGGAGGCCAGGACTGAGAAAAAAACAATAATTGCACTTGTAAAAAATTAGTTTCTATGTGTGTAAGCTCAGTATCTCCCTCTAAGCAGTGTTTTGCATAGAATCTCACTGCCGATAAAACTGGGAAAACTGTGAGGTCGGAGACGACAGTGTCGTGAAGCAATCCTGCCAAGCTCATACTTGTATGGGACTCATTCTAGGATTGACGTCATGTATAGCGTTCCCCTTGGCTGGTAATAGCTGGAAGGCCTCCATCTTTTGTTTACAGTCCAGCACGCTCAGTCGTATAGTGCCTTTGCTCCTGTTTTTCTTTGTTTTCTTACATCTTAGTGTGTTCTTTCTTCTTTTGATCTGTACATATGTACAATTGTGTATTTTAGTGCACACACCGCTTTGTGCTTCATGCACTATCCATACTTCACATGATTGAGTTTTCAGGTGATCGTCTTAGGGACTTGGGTAGAGTGGATCTTGAGGAGGATAAATTTGTGTTGGCTTCCCCCTGTCAGCTTTGGGAATCTTCACAGTAAACATAGAGAGTGCTGACGAAAGGATAAACAGATGGTTTTGAGAGAAGTGGAGGAAGATATACATATATATCAAAATAGTCTGAATACTTGGTGAGCAAGTTGTAATGCTGTATGGAATCTGGGGGACACTTGGGGATAATAGGAATATTAATATTGTAAAATTGCAACGAGTTGTGCCAGATATGCCATGTAAGATATCTGCAAAAATGTTATAATTTGCCAAATATGATGATCTCATTTATGTGTTTGTATCACCTTTGTATTATGGGTTATAGATAGGTATATATGTCTGTATTACAAAACTTGTGCTATGCTTCTAGGTGACACCCTGGACAGTTTGGCATCAGCACTGCCTAGCCAGCTTGATGTTATACAACTGACCCATTGAGAGAAGGCAAGGGATACACCCTATGACTCAGCAAGGCATGCAGGGACATGCCTATGGACAGAACTCTAAGGCATCCAGGACATGTGCTGGGCAGCTTGTGTTTGAAACAAAGGAAGCATAGGCCTCATGACAAAAGACCATAAAAGGCAGCTGCATCTTCTCCATTTTGTCATCAGTCCTGCTTCTTGCCTCTGGAGGAACTTTGCTATAAACTGAAGCTCTGAACAAAGGACTGAATGACCCATCCAAGCTGTGGATGTATTCCAGAGGGACTTTCAAGCCAGCAAACTCACCAATACTGCTAGGAACCTCATGGACTTTGAATCTTTGTATGTATGTATGTGACTGCTTTACCATTTAACATCTGTCTTCTTCTTTTTTCTTTATAATAAATCTTTACTTTTAGACACAAAAGAATTGGCTGGCAGCGTGGTATTTTGGGTAAGATCCAAACCTATACTGACCTGGTAATGTGGCTGACCCTTTGGGGTCAGAAGAACATTTTGTATATGTGAGCAGAGTTTTTAAAATAACTTCTCCCTGTACTGAACCTAGGTGCTGATTGGGAGCCAGAGAACTGGAATGCAATAAAGGGGGCTGTGTGGTTTCTTTTTTGCTTCTTGATAAGCAGCATGGGGGATTAGAAGCATAGTTTGTGACCGGTTGGGTAGTTTAACTTCAGTGTTACCCACCAGTCTTCAGAATATCTACTCTCCCTTTTGCAGCCTGCCCTTACTTTGGCATTTCCAGTGAGGGCTACCCCAGGCACCCCGGTTCACACAAGTTATTTCAAACTATGTGCAAATATGATTTATAGGCTATTAGAGCCTATAATATTCATTATATTTGCTTGAATATAGGCTAGTTTTTCTTATTTTATCAATGCCTGTCTAGAGATTACCAGTCTTTTTTCTGGTAAATTCTTTCTCTCTCTTTCGCGCATGTAGCTTGTTGTCACTCTGTGTGTCCGAGGTATTTACCTGAGATTAATTAGTGGTCCTGGGGGAGACAGAGGATAGAGAAGTGAATGCGAAGAGAGATGTCTGCCTAGAAAATGCTGCAAGAAATCTATCTGCCCTAAGCATTCTGTGCATCAAAAGTGACAAACTCCGTAGCTTATCATTTGAGGATATCATCAATGACTTTGCTCTCCAAAAATCACGAAAGAAAATGTTTTAAATTTCAGTGATGTGCAAACAGACCTACTGCAGGTTGTACTGCTTCCATCAAGTAAGCTGGTCTGTGTAACTGAAACTGCTTTTGGGTTGCTGTAGATATAAAGTTTTCATATCTACTAATTAAGAAATCATAGAGGAAAATATGTTGATTTGAAACTAATTTATAATGCAAACAGGCATATTGCAAAATGTGTTTGTTAGATTATTATTCTATTTTTAAAACTTTGCCTTTGTATATTCGCAATGATAAAGCTTTCATGTTTATATATTCAATGTCCTTTCTGTGAAAATAATATATATATATATATATTTACGTTATGGGCCCTCTTACACTTGACATAGTTTAGGGACTCAGAATGTCATAATCCGGCCCTGCCTGTTTAGACATTTTTATTCCAGAATGAATGGTTTTTCTTCAGCTTATTTTAAACCACTTCCAAAGTGACATAAGCTGAACCTGAAAAAGACCTTCTGATATTGGAATAAGAATATCCACACAGGGGGTTATACTGGTATAATCATAATGCTTAAATTGAAGTTCTACCTTACACAAGTAGAACATTCTGATGGAGACAAGTCCTAAGCAACTTGGTCAAGTCTGAGGCAGAACAGGGAATTGAACCCAGGTCTCATGAGTTGCAACAGTCCATCACTGAACAATGAGTTTTTAGAGAAAGGAAAGAAAGAGCTCATATGGGAAGCTCAATGGGTCCTGATGAAAACTCATGGATCACTTTGTTAAATATTCATGTACTGTGTCTTTATTATCCCCTCTCACTGAGTCTATGGGTATGTCTACACTACGGGATTATTCCGATTTTACAGAAACCGTTTTTTAAAAACAGATTGTATAAAGTCGAGTGCACGCGGCCACACTAAGCACATTAATTCGGCGGTGTGCGTCCATGTACCGAGGCTAGCGTCGATTTCTGGAGCGTTGCACTGTGGGTAGCTATCCCATAGCTATCCCATAGTTCCCGCAGTCTCCCCCGCCCTTGGAATTCTGGGTTGAGATCCCAGTGCCTGATGGGGCAAAAAACATTGCTGCTGGTGCTTCTGGGTACAGCCTCACCCCTCCCTCCGTGAAAGCAGCAGCAGCCAACCGTTTCATGCCTTTTTTCCTGGGTGAATTGTGCAGACGCCATTCCACGGCAAGCATGGACCCTGCTCAGCTCAAGACAGCAATCATGGACGTTTTAAACACCTTGCGCATTCTCATGCAGTCAATGCTGAACCGGGACCTGCAAAGCCAGACGAGGAGGCGGCAGCTACGGCAGCGCGGCGACGAGAGTGATGAGGACATGGACACAGAATTCTCTCAAACCGCGGGCCCCTGCGCTTTGGAGATCCTGCTGGTAATGGGGCAGGTTCTAGCCATTGAACGCCAATTTTGGGCCTGGGAAACACGCACAGACTGGTGGGACCACATAGTTTTGCAGGTGTGGGACGATTCCCAGTGGCTGCGAAACTTTTGCATGCGTAAGGGCACTTTCATGGAACTTTGTGACTTCCTTTCCCCTGCCCTGAAACGCCAGAATACCATGATGAGAGCAGCCCTCACAGTGAGAAGCTAGTGGCAATAGCCCTCTGGAAGCTTGCAACGCCGGACAGCTACTGGTCAGTCGGGAATCAATTTGGAGTGGGCAAATCTACTGTGGGGGCTGCTGTGATGCAAGTAGCCAAAGCAATCATTAAGCTGCTTCTACGAAAGGTAGTGACTCTGGGAAATGTGCAGGTCATAGTGGATGGCTTTGCTGCAATGAGATTCCCTAACTGTGGTGGGCCAATAGATGGAACCCATATCCCAATCTTGGCACCGGAGCACTAGGGCACCCAGTACATAAACCGCAAGGGATACTTTTCCATGGTGCTGCAAGCACTGGTGGATCACAAGGGACGTTTCACCAACATCCACGTGGGATGGCCGGGAAGGGTTCATGACGCTCGCGTCTTCAGGAACACTACTCTGTTTAGACGGCTGCAGCAAGGGATTTACTTCCCAGACCAGAAAATAACAGTTGGGGATGTTGAAATGCCTGTAGTTATTCTGGGGGACCCAGCCTACCCCTTGATGCCATGGCTCATGAAGCCATACACAGGCAGCCTGGACAGTAGTCAGGAGCTGTTCAACTACAGGCTGAGCAAGTGCAGAATGGTGGTAGAATGTGCATTTGGCTGTTTAAAGGTGCGCTGGTGCACATTACTGACTTGCTCAGACCTCAGCCAAACCAATGTCCCCATTGTTATGGCTACTTGCTGTGTGCTCCACAATCTCTGTGAGAGTAAGGGGGAGACCTTTATGGCGGGGTGGGAGGCTGAGGCAAATCACCTGGCCGCTGATTACACACAGCCAGACACCAGGGCCATTAGAAGAGCACACCAGGAAGCAGTGCGCATTAGAGAAGCTTTGAAAACCAGTTTCATCACTGGCCAGGGTACAGTGTGACTGTTGTGTTTGTTTCTCCTTGATGAACCCCCCCCTTGATTGACTCATTCCCTGTAAGCCACCCAACCCCCACCCCCCACGCCACCCCACTTCGATCACAGCTTGCTTTCTAAGGAAATAAAGTCACTCTCGTTTAAAAATCATGTATTCTTTATTACTTAATTATAAAAAGAGGGAGAGAACTGACAAGGTAGCCTGGGTGGGGTTTGGGAGGAGGATAGTAGGGAAGGAAAAGGCCACTAAAATTTTTTTATAATAATGAGAGCCTTTTGGTTGGGCTGTCCACTGGGGTGGAGTGGGCGGGTGCACGGAGCCCACCCCCATGAGTTCTTACTCGTCTGGCGGGTGAGGAGGATGTGGAACATGGTGAGGGGTGAGGGTGGTTATACAGGGGCTGCAGCAGCACTCTGTGATCCTGCTGCCCTTCCTGAAGCTCCACCATACACCAGAGCATGTCAGTTTGATCACGCAGCAGCCCCAGAGTTGCATCCCGCCACCGCTGATCTTCCTGCCGCCACCTCTCATCTCGAGCGTCTCTCCTGTCCTCACGTTGGTCCCTCCTGTCCTCACGTTGGTCCCTCCTGTCCTCACAGTCACTGGCATCTTTCCTGTACTTTGCTACCACGTCCTTCCACTCATTCAGATGAGCTCTTTCATTGTGGGTCACTTCCATGATTTCCGAAAACATTTCTTCTCGAATCTTTTTTTTCCGCCGCCTTATCTGAGATAGCCTTCAGGACGGAGTAGGGAGGCTTGAAAAATTTGCAGCTGCATGAGGGAGGGAAAAAAGGGAGAGAAGTGTTTAAAAAGATACATTTTAGGGAACAATGGTCATACTTTTTCACGGTGAACAACACTATTCACCTTACATAGCACATGTGTTTTCACTACAAGGTCGCATTTTGCATCTTAATATTGAGTGCCTGCGGCTTTGGTGTTACAGATCACAGACGCAGGTCCGGGCAGCAGAATTCGGCTTCCATGCAGCCATGGTAAGCCACTGTCTTTCGTCTTCTACAGCCTTCATCTATCCAGCGCCCTCCTTTCCCAAATAGCAAGCAAAGCCCGTTGAGTGCTGCTTCTTTCCTGTTAACGTGCAGCAGCAGAAACCACCCTGTGGCTGGTATCATGGAAGATCACTGCTAAACACCCCCCTTTCTCCCCCTCCAACTGCGTGGCTGGTAGCAGGGAAGATCCCTGCTAGCCAAACGCGGAAAAGCTCAGTGCCAATTGCACCCCCGCCCCCCGGCTTGGCTACCTGCAGGGAAGGATTTCTTTTAAGCCACAGGCAAACAGCCCAGTAGGAATGGCCATCTCTGTCCCCTTACTTAAATTCCTGAATTTCAACCAGGTTACCATGAACGATATCACTCTCCTGAGGATAACACAGCGAGATAAAGAACGGATGTTGCTTGAATGCCAGCAATCACCGGGACCATACGCAGCTAGGCTTTGTCATACAATGATATCAGATTACTTGCTACATGCATGGCGTGGTCAAGTGTCCTACCATGGAGGACGGAATATGGCAGCGCTGCCCAGAAACCTTCTGCAAAGGCTTTTGGAGTACCTCCAGGAGAGCTTCATGGAGATGTCCCTGGAGGATTTCCGCTCCATCCCCAGACATGTTAACAGACTTTTCCAGTAACTGTACTGGCCGCGAATGCATCCCAAGTCCTCAGGGCAAATTAATCATTAAAAAACGCTTGCTTTTAAACCATGTCTTATATTTACAAGGTACACTCACCAGAGGTCCCTTCCATGGCTTCATTGTCTGGGATAGTTGCTTGGGAGGGCTGGGAGGGTAATTCCGTCAGGGTGAGAAAAAGCTCCTGGCTGTTGGGGAGAACAGAGTGCTGTGTGCTCTCTACAAGCTCGTCCTCCTCTTCCTCCTCATCTTCCCCGTCCGCAGAATCCTCAGCCATGGCTGCGATTACCACCCCCACCTCGGAATCCACGGACAGGGGTGGGGTAGTGGTGGCAGACCCCCCTAGAATTGCATGCAGCTCAGCGTAGAAGCGGCATGTTTTCGGCCCTTCCCCGGACCTTCCGTTTGCTTCTTTGGTTTTCTGGTAGGCTTGTCTGAGCTCCTTAACTTTCACATGGCACTGTATTGAGTCCCTGGTGTGGCCTCTCTGCATCATGGCCTTGCAAATTTTTTCAAAGGTTTTTTCATTTCATCTTTTGGAACGGAGTTCTGTTAGCACGGAATTCTCTCCCCATACAGCGATCAGATCCAGTACCTCCCGTGCGGTCCATGCTGGAGCTCTTTTTCGATTCTCAGGAGACTGCATTGTTACCTGATAAGCTCTGCGTGGTCACCTGTGCTGATGATCTCTCCACACTGGGCGAACAGGAAATGAAATTCAAAAGTTCGCGAGGCTTTTCCTGTCTACCTGGCCAGTGCATCCGACTCCAGATTGCTGTCCAGAGCGGTCAAAATGGTGCACTATGGGATAGCTCCCGGAGGCCAATACCATCGAATTGTGGCCACACTAACCCTAAACCGACATGGCAATACCGATTTGAGCGCTACTCCCCTCGTCGGGGAGGAGTACAGATATCGGTTTAAAGGGCTTTGTTGTGTGGACAGGTGCAGGGTTAAATCGGTTTAACGCTGTTAAATTCGGTTTAAATGCGTAGTGTAGACCAGGCCTATGTCTATACTTAAAATGTTACAGTGGCACAACTGCAGCACTTCAGTGTAGACATTCCCTAGCAATGGTACTGTGACCAAGTGTGTACACTGAGGGTTATGTTGGCATAGCTGTGTCTCTCAGGGCTGTGAACATAGGCCAGGGGCTGCTCTCAGGTACCCCAGCCCCTTGCCCATGGCAGGTGGAGGACCTGCGGCTCCCTGGGTGGCTCTTACCATGACCTGGCTCTGGCTTCCAGCCTGGCCAGGGGGCGGGACCTTGGGGGGAAGAGGAGGAGCAGTAGTGGGACCCTGGGGGAAGAGGAGGAGCAGGGCACAGGGCCACAGTACCAACCAGCGCTGGTGCCCCTCCCTCCACTTTAACACACAGGTTCCAGGGTTCCTGAGGTAGTCTGACCTCCTGCATAATAACCCAGGCCATAGAATTTCATCTAATAATTTCTTCATTGAGCCCATAACTCCTGTTTGATTTAGATCAGTGCTTCTCAAAGTCGGGCTGCCACTTATTCAGGGAAAGCCCCTGGCGGTCTGGGCTGGTTTATTTACCTGCCGTGTCTGCAGGTTCAGCCGATCACGCCTCCCACTGGCCGCGGTTCGCTGCTCCAGGCCAATGGGGGCTGTGGGAAGCGGCGTGGGCCGAGGGATGTGCTGGCCGCCCTTCCCGCAGTCCCCATTGGCCTGGAGCGGCAAACCGCAGCCAGTGGGAGCCGCGACCGGCCGAACCTGTGGACGTGGCAGGTAAACAAACCGGCCCAGACCGCCAGGGGCTTTCCCAGAACAAGTGGCAGCCCGACTTTGAGAAGCACTGATCTAGAGCACCTCTTTCAGAAAGACATCCAGTCTTGATTTAAAGACTGCCAGTGATGGAGAATCCCTCTCATCCGTAGGTAATTTGTTGCAATTGTTAATTACCCTCACTGGTAAAAATTTGCATCTTATTTCTAATCTGAATGTGTCCAGCTTCTAACCATTGGATCTCATTATTCCTTGGTCTGCTAGATTAAAGAGCTGTGTGTGCTATCTGAAATCTCTTCTTTGTGTTTAAATGCAAACTATTAATTACACAATTCTCATGTTTAGCATCTTGGTCACTTTATCTGGTCACTTTATCTAGCCACTTACAATGAAAGAGAGAAAACAATCCCCATGCTGCTCATATGGGACACTGCTTTGATTTGCATATGTATGTCCACAGAAGGGTACTTGGTATTTGTAAAAACTGAGCAAGCAATTTACTTCTAATACATTTGTAAATACAGCTGAAAGCCTGCACTTGAGTCAGGCAGCGGAACCAGCTCCAGCCTTGGAAAAGAATCTGTTGAAACAAAAATTGATATTAGAGCTCTGCAAAGCATTTCATCAGGGCCTCAGGCTCACTTGAACTTAGCCTTGGGTTTGAGGTTGGATGAGTTTATGAACCTCAGCTCATGCATGTGGACATTCCCAGATGTGAGAAATCTTGCTTTTCCACCACCCCAGCAGTTGCCACTTCTCTGGAAGAGTCCCCATGGCCAGCCTTCTGATTGTTAGTTGGGGGAGAAAGCTGGTTACCTGCCTGCCCATTCATTCCTCCTGGGGCTAGAGTTCATTCTCCTTCCCTTCCTTGTTGTCTTCAGAGGGCACTGAGTGGCTGCAACCCCCAATAGGGTATTCAGAAACCTACATGGTGTAGGTGGCTGTCTTTTCTTATCAGTAGAGGAACAGGAGTACTTGTGGCACCTTAAAGACTAACAAATTTATTTTAGCATGAGCTTTCGTGAGCTACAGCTCACTTCTTCGGATGCATAGAATGGAACACGCAGACAGGAGATATTTATACATACAGAGAACATGAAAAGGTGGAAGTATGCATACCAACAGGAAAAGTCTAATCAATTGAGATGAGCTATCATCAGCAGGAGGAAAAAAAACCTTTTGAAGTGATAATTAAGATGACCCATAGAAGGTGTGAGGAGAACTTAACATAGGGAAATAGATTCAATTAGTGTAATGACCCAACCATTCCCAGTCTCTGTTTAGGCCAGAGTTAATTGTATTTAATTTGCATATTAATTCGAGTTCAGCAGTTTCTCTTTGGAGTCTGTTTTTGAAGTTTTTTTGTTGCAAAATTGCCACCTTCAAGTGTGTCACTGAGTGGTTAGAGAGTTGAAGTGTTCTCCCACTGGTTTTTGAATGTTATGATTCCTGATGTCAGATTTGTGTCCGTAGAGGGTCTTCTGGGCTGTATGGATACACTGCCTCTCCATGGTGAAGGGGAATAAAGAAAACACTCCTGCTTCCCTAATATGATGGACAGGTTTAGACTACAAACTTTTGCCAGCATAGCTATGACAGTGAGGTTTGATTTGTGACCAATGTAGCTGTGATGGCAAAATCCCCTAATCTAGACACAAAAAGTATGTGTCTAGACTCTACTGGCAAAAGTATGCTTTGACTGGTATGGCTTGTTTTGTTTGGAGGAGCTGCAAAAGATACACCGGCAAAAGCACAGTTTTGCTCATATAAGTTGTGTCCATACTAGGAGCACTTTGCCAGTACAAAAATGCTATTAAATCACGCTCCTCCTTGACACTAGTATACAGACAAAAGTTTTAAGTGGCAACTTGTGCTTTGTCTGACAATATCTTGAACAAACACTCCCTATTAATCAAACCAGCGAGACGTCAGTTGCAGCTAATAATTTCCAGTATGCTAAAGATAGGAGGCAATGTGATTAGCAAGGAGGTACTGATTTTGCTTTATTAATATTTTATAAAAACACTTTTAAAAGCACAGAGTATGTTGTATGGAAAGGGGTGATTCTCAGAGATCCTTTCATCTCCAGAGGTTATGTAGCTGCTAGGGTCACATCAAGTATTTATGTGATTGCTTTGTTTTGTTTAGGTTTCAAGCACTGAGTGGTTTTGGATCACTTTCTGGAACATCAGAGAACTAAATTGTACCTCAGCCACCTGACCAGAATTCCCTAGTATTATCAGACCTCTCTGGCCATGTCTACCCTGGGGAAATTTACAGAAAAATCCCCAGTAGTACTAACAAATTTTGCTCTGGTAGTATAAAGTAGCCAGAAAGTCAATTAAAAGTATGTCTACACTGCTATTAGACACCCTCAGTTGGCCCATGCCACTTGACATGACAGGGCTTGGGCTGTGGAACTGTTTGGATGTAGTAGTTCAGGCTTAGACTGCAGCCTGAGCTCTGGGACCATCCCACTTCTCAGGGTCCTAGGGCTTGGGCTCCAGCCTGAGCCTGAATGTCTACACTGCAATTGAACAGTCCCTTAGCCCAAGCCTCACAAGTCCGCTAACATGGGACAGCTGCGGGCTTTTAACTGCCCTTTTAGACATACCCTTAGTCAACAAAGAGAGTCTTGTGGTTAAAGCACAGGACTGGATCACAGGAGATGTGGGTTCTAGTTGTAGCTCTACCATAGATTTCATAAATGCCCTTGGATCTCTGTACTTCAGTTCCCCATTTCTAATGTGGGGACAATTATACGTCCTTTCTCCCACCCATTATCTGTCTTGTGTATTTATTTAGACTCTTTGGGGGAAGGGCTGCTGATTATCGTGTGTTTGTACAGTGTTCAGCACCATAGGGACCCAATCTGGGTTGGGTTGTCTAGTTGCTACCATAATGTAAATATGAGGATTTCCATCAGGTGGTGCTGGGTCAATATAATGGTTACTACAATCCGCTGCCTCCTCCCACCTCTCTTGGGCAGAGACATGCATCTCACTTCCTGTTTACTGGGGTTTTTCGAGGCTGCACAGTTCTCTGCCTACACCATAAGATCCCCAGCAAGGCAGACCACCTAAACAGGCCAGCATCTGTGTTTGCTTACTCTTTGAAGGCTATAAACAGCACAATTACCCAGAGTTATGTTACCACACAGCTCTTTCTAAGCTAGCACGTTTATTCTTAAGGTGAAAGCATTACAGAGAAACCATATTAAAAAATAAAAGAATCTACACACAGGCTAATATGCTTACCAGAGATTGCCCCAACTCCCACAATGGCTCTGGCCAGTGAACTGTCCTTCAGATCCCACTAATGGATTTTCCTGTGGTTATAAATTCTTAACTGCCTTGGCTTAGAACAAACACACCCATGACTCTGTGAGTCACTCTGTTATCCCATTCAGGCCTCTTGTGATCAACAATGGCTCAGGGCACAGTTTCAAAAGAATAGGTCCAGAGGTGAGACGTAGTTCCCCTCCCCGAAGTATTTCCTAGGAATCACATAAGTTGGTTGGTCTAGCACATTGTTTCAAAGTGTCCTGTGAGGCTCATAACACTTTCCAAGTCAGGTCTCGCCCTTAGAAATGTTGCATACAATTCCACAATAAGACATAAACATTTGCATTTTTAAAACAATGAACTCCTAAGATACTTAAACTGAATTCCATAAGGTTTGTCCAGTAAATTGCCATATCTGTCACATGGGGCATGGCTGGAGACCTGTTCTATTCAGCTGACAGTCAGACCAACCCTTCTGGGCTGTTAGCAGCCAGGCCTGAAATAGAACAGCCTTCGGGCTGCTCTTAATATTCTGAATTCTCTCAACCAGAGTTTCATTAGCAGGTTAGTCCCTCTTTACAGCTGTGGACTTGCACAGCTCCACCTTCTTTTTCCCCTAATCACCCTCTGCTGGCCAATAAAATCCTAATTAGTAAAACAAGTATAGAGAAAATTGGAAAGAATATAGAGAAGTTACATGTCCACAATGTTAATAATTCCTCGACGTGTTTACTAGTTTCCTTCACTATTAAACAGGAAGCCAGGGTGATATTAAAAATGTTGCAAGGGGAAGGGAAAGGATCTTCCATTGCTAATTATTATGCATTTTTCAGCGACATACTGGCGAAGAACCAATACTTTGCTAATTTGTTGACTGCAAACTGCGAATGGTCTGATCGCATCCTGCTAAAAAGGTTCTAGTCCTAGTGCCAAATCTGGCAATGAAAGGCAGACGTTGCCACTCCCTCTGGCCACATTTCTTTCCCTAGCGATTGTACGTGGGAAAGAAAGCCGAGAAATTGAAACCATAAACGTTTTGATATTCCATATGTGTTTCTTGCCAGGCCATCTGATTGTAGTTGTTTTTATTTGTACATTTCTTTTACAGTTGATTTATATGCTATTGCAGGGCTAATGAAATGGTAGTGCTGCGATCTACTCAGTAATTGTCATTCCATGTGCATTGACTGGCATGTTGGCAGATGATAGATAGCTCCAGGCTGCGGTGTGAAAGGCCCTGCAGGGGCAGGGTTCACAGGACTATGGCAGATGCTTTGACATTGCTAACGAGAGGTGCTGGGTTAACATGGGACAATGCTGTACTGTACACAAGTACGGATGCCATTAATTTTATTGAGCTGGTCAGGCCATCATCATCACGCAGATCTTAACACTTTATGATTTTTCACTGAGCATTTTTCTCTTCCCATGTGTGACAATCCCTTTGCAAAATGAATGCCAATGCAGCTCTCGCAAAGGGGTGTTTTATGTGGATATTTGTTTCCCATAAATGTATAAAGAGATATCAGTTTAACTGTATAATAAACCCATCATAAACCAGCTTGCCTCTACATGGAGATTTGCAGCTGTTTTTACATGGCATGTCACAGCAGCATCCATACATCAGCCCTTTCCCAAGGACATGTTTCTTCTGTTTTATCTCTTCTTGCCTTTAAAGCCTCTATGTTAGAGTTTGACTGGTACTTCCACATGACCAACATTTACCATCACTGCTGTTATGAAAAAAATGAAAGCATAATAAAGTACTAGGCTGGCTTGCTTCAAGTGCATTCAGAAGATGTACACTTGGACTTCAGTGCCGTTGACTGATACATGAGTTGAATTAATGAACATCTAGTTCAGCTCTAGACCTCCTTTTCCTCATACTATAAGCCTGTAAACCTTAAAATCTTACCAGAGTGGAACTATCATTATATACAATCATTAACATTCGCTTTTATTTCCAAGGTGCTATCAAATTAGCAATAACCATTGTCCGTTGTGCGCTACAAAGATCTCTTGTTCTTAAGGGCCAGATTCTGCCCTCCTTCTAAATCTAGAGTCATAATTTTTCCCATTGATTTCAAGAGTAGTCAGTAAGAGTAAGGGTGGCAGAATTTGACCATGGAAGATTTTGCTGCAGAGAGATGTGATGCCCCATGGCATAATATTTTCCTTGGTCACTTCTTTGCTCTTCCATTAAAACTTCATATATGCTAGAAACCAAACACATCTTTGAAGAGTGTAAGGGAACAGTGGCCTGATTAGACGTATCCTTTACAAATGATACAGTATATGATTTCTCCACAAGACACATGTAAGCGCAGATAACACCTCAACAACAAAATGGTCAAATCTCTTAATCAGTGCATTATTCATGATGGTTAGAGGATATCTATCTATCTATCTATCTATCTATCTATCTATCTATCTATCTATCTATCTATCTATCTATCTATCATCACTATGGTAACTGAAAACTCACAAGAAACATAATGAGAAAATACAATGTTTTAACAGACCCAGAACATAAATAGAAGAACTCTTGAGCTTGGAAGTGCAACCCAGTGCTGTGAGCAGAACAGAGCTTTGCTTTCCAAAAGGCATTTCCACCTTCTGATTTGGTTAACTAATAGCTGTTTTTCTAGGGTTTCCTGCATCCTGTCCAAAAACTGGACTGACCTAGTCCTGCCTTGTTGTACTGTCCTGCTCACTTGTGTGAAGTCTAAGCAGGGATTAATTTGCCGCTTTGTAGAAGCCAAGCAGGGCATCTGGATCCTGTCACTATACTCTCCTCTAAAAGTATGTAAATAACTCCATTAGACCACACAAACAGAGAGATTAGGAGGGCACATGCTTACCTCATGCTGAAAGTCTCTGGTAGGAGCTAAGAAACTCTGCATGTTTCCAAAGCTAAGAAACTCTCCAAGTTATTCACGTTGCAGTTGCACCTGCCAAGAAGCCCTTACCAGGGATTGGGGCCACATTGTGCTAGGCACTGTACATGATAGTAAATAAATGATGTGTGGCATTTCCTTAAATTTGACCTTTTGTGGTAGTTTCCTCCATTGTACTTTTGGAAATAAGGTTCTTGCCTGCAGCTGCACCAAAATCCTTATTAGTGGGTATAGGAGGAGAGGGATGTGAGCCACAGAAGAGGATTCACTACTGGTTCAACCAGTAATACCTTCCAGATGGATTTCTGATTGGAAAGCTGCTTGGTTCCTGGTTCCTCCCCTTTCCTGCCAACACTCTGTAAGCTATGGAGCCATTGGATTATGGAAGGGCACCAGGATGATGGGCTCAAGAGGGAAAAAGCGATGGCGCTGCTTCCTAATATGTCCGAGTTTGCTCCCCTCTCCGCACTGCATACGTGAGCCTAACATGTGTAGGCCCCTAAGTATTTTAATGCTTCGCATGTTTGAATAAGTTTATAATGTGAAAACTATGCATATTTGCTGGTGGTTCTCTGACTTACCCAATTAGAGCATTTAGCTATTATTTGGCATTTGTCATTCATATGTCTCAAAACATTTTTAAAAGGCAGTCAGTATCCTTCTCCTTTTTTTACAGTTGGAGGAGCTGAGTCACAGAAAGGTGAAACAATCTCAGCCCTTGGCTAAGGCTGTCCAGAAAGAAAGGACTGTTTAAATCCACAGAGACTCTGACAGACTCAGCTGAATAAGCGTATCCTTGCCATTAGCCTAATTAAACATAGTTCCTCATGCAACATACACTGCTTGGCATGTTTTGTGTTACACCCAATATGCAGCGGTTATTGAAAAATGTTTAAATAAAAAGTTAAGGAGAAAAACAAGCCCTTTCTTGGTAGGGCTGAGCATATTCTGTGATACTTCCATCTGACTCAGAATTGCTAACAGATTTCTAGGAATTTAATTTTGATCTTCATTCTGTGAAGGAAATGCCCTGTCTGGAACTCTGAAGAAGAATTGTCTGGTGGGATGATTTCTATCTCTTGCTACATTTAATAGGAGCCTTTACTCTAATCTCAGAGATTCACATTTCATTTCATATGCTCAAGTATGCACCTTTATTGGCAGTAACATTAATAACGTTCATAACCCTAATATAATCAGAGTCCCCTGGATTTGGGCCCCATTCTACAGAACTACAGAAACCCTCTCCTACAGTCTAGAACAGTGGTGGGCAACCCGCAGGCCACATGTGGCCGATCAGGACAATCTGATTGTGGGCCGTGAAACATTTTGCTGATGTTGACTGTCCACAGGTACAGCCCCCTGAAGCTCCCATTGGCTGTGGTTCACCGTTCCCAGCCTATGGGAGCTGCCAGGGGCCGTGCCTGTGGACAGTCAATGTCAGCAAAATGTCTTGTGGCCTGCAATCAGATTACCCAATGGGCCACATGCAGCTTGCAATCAGATTACCCTGATGGGCCACATGCGGTCCACGGGCCGCAGGTTGCCCACCACTGGTCCAGAAATGTCTTCTACCAAATCTCTACTTTTCCTTCAGTTTGTTTCTTTATGGTCTTTCTTTGCCAGATCTTTTTACTGGTGTCTGTTATCCAGTCTACACTAAACTTTTAACTGAGTTTGTTAACAGTTGGGACACATGGTTGGGCTGTGAAGCTAGTTTTCATTTGTAAAGTTAGTAACCGTGGCAGTTCATACGCAGCTAGTCACCATGGTTATGTCTACATAGCAATTAAACACCTGTAGCTGGCCAGGGTCAGCTGACTTAGGTTCACAGGGCTTGGGCTGCAGGTCTGTAAAATTCCTGTGTATAGGTTTTGGCTCAGACTCAAGCCCAGGCTTTGGGATCCTCTGCTTTTGTGGGGTCCATAAGCCCAAGCTTGAACATCTACCCAGCTATTTTACAGCCCCGCAGCCCAAGCCCCATGAGCCTGAGTCAGCCGACTCAGGCCAGCTGTGGAGGTCTAATTGCTGTGTAGACATACCCCATGCATTCCCTTGCCAGTAGCCTAGGCTGGCACATGCTTGTCAAGTTGTAACACTGTTATTTTGCAGAGTATATAGAACACCCTAATTGTTCTGTTATCAATGTATGGCTACTCTGGCACCAAGTTGGTAGCTGCTCTTCTTCTCAAAGTCTCTGGGTGGTAGGGCACTCCTGACTGCATATGTTGCTGGTGCTACTCTGTGGGCATGTGTTACAGACATGCTGTCCCTTAATGAAGCATTATGGGGGAGTTGCCCCCAAAATGCACAGTTACAAACACAGCTAGGCAACATGATAGTTGGCAACATGCAAACTGCGTTGGGAAAAAATGGAGACATTTTTCAATGACAGTTTTGTAGAATTCCCCCACCCCCATTTTTGGTCCAGCTACACAGCTGATCAGCAGCTTGTAACTTGAAAAAATAGGGGAACATGTTTGGTCTTTTCTTGTGTGATTGTTCCTCACCCTCTTTTTTTTTTAAACAGCTTTTGCCTTGACCTGATTACAAAAACATGGCTGTACTTATAGCACAGAAAAGGCCTGTAGTGTCATTCCTCTCCGTTTTGGCTAATAGCCCACAGTATTGCAGCCTAGATGCATAACTTCGATGCAAAAATCGATTAGTGAAAGGTCAGTCTTGGAATGGGTGAAGATTTAATACAGAAATTATCCTTACCATTGCATATTTATCCCATGGAGATTTGCTGATCTCAACCCGGTTGTATGTTACCCCTACTTCCCATTCTTCCAGTTATGCCAGAGGCCTATGCGACTCTTCCTTCCAACTCTGGTCCATGACTCGCCAGCCTATCCATTGCCTCTCCCCTCAATCCAATTCATGGCCCACTAGGATCACTAAGACTTGTCTTGCAAACTCCTTCCTATTTCATCAGAAGAATCCCAGGTCTGGCAGATCTTCAGTCTTTCTGCTAGGTCAGGTTCAGCGTTCTCTCTAATTTTTCACACCCATGTGCGGAATGAATTTTGTTATGTGCACCAGTATGGAGGTGATGTGTGAGGGCTCTGAGGTGGGGCTGGCGATGAGGGCTTGGGGTGCAGGCTGCCCTGGGGCTACAGTGGGGAGAGAGGACTCCCCCCAGCTCTCACTCCTTGCAGCAGCACCTAGGCTGGCGTGTAGAGGTGCCTCTCCCCACCGTGGCAGCTCTGGGGTTTGGGCCGTGAGATAGGTGCCTCTCACCTGGCCATGGCAGGTCCAGGCTGGGCATGTGGCAGGGGTGGGGCCAAGGGGTTTGGAGTGTAGGAGGGGGCTATGGGCTGGGGCAGAGGGTTGGGGCGCAGGGGGGTGAGGACTTTGGGGCAGGACTGGGGATGAGGGTTGGAGTGCAGGAGGGGGTAAGGGTTCCAGCTGTAGGAGCCTGAAGTGGAGGACTGTCCATCACTGGTGGCCCAGAGGAGCAGCAGTGGCTGTGGGCAATTTTCTGCTCTGCTCCCCACTCCACCCCACCCCATCACTGGCAGGCAGACGGCGGCTTCTG
Organism: Mauremys reevesii; assembly: GCF_016161935.1. Classification (NCBI taxonomy): domain Eukaryota; kingdom Metazoa; phylum Chordata; order Testudines; family Geoemydidae; genus Mauremys; species Mauremys reevesii. Next base: position 166,960,040 of record NC_052624.1, on the reverse strand, counting down.
TCTGCTGGTGACAGAGGGCAGGGGTGAAGAGAGGAATCCTCAGCTGGGAGCGACTGGGGGGTAGGTGGCGGAGAGATGCCCTGGGACGGCGGGCTTAGAGGAGTGTGGGGGATGGGATGGAGAGGAGAGGCGCCAGCGCTGCGGCCACTGGACCACAGTGCAAGTGAAATGGAACACTAAGCCAGGCTGGCAGGGCCCCTGCTGAGCATAGGCCTGCCGCTATTATAAACCTGGTACTGGCCAAGCTGGGTTGGGGCCGGGGGAGGGGTGCCTCTCTCTGCTGCAGCAGGTCCGGGGCTTGGGGAGAGGCATCTCTCCCCGCCGCAGCCCTTAGCGCCAGCGCAGCGCTTAATAGGCTGCTGTGTGGCTGTGCAGCTTACAGGGAACTTAGGCCAGGTTCAATTATTTATTCTGAATCTTTGGGGAATCACGGGGAAATAACCTGTTCTGCAATAGCTTCTCACATGGACACACTTACTCTGCACAAAGGCCATGTCTACACTACAGGGACTACAGCAGCATCACTGTGGCCCTGTAGCTATGCCGTCATAGCCTCATAGTGCAGATCCAGCCTATGGCGAGGGAAGAGGTTTTTCTGTTGCTGTAGGACCACCGCTTGTCCAGGCACCTCGCTGCATCTTCACTGGGGGCTAGGTTGACATAGCTATGGCACTCAGGGCTGTGAAAAATCCAGACCTCTGAGCACCATTGCTATGTTGACCTAAGTTTTAAGCATAGACTCACCCTAAGGCCATATCTACACTATAGGGAGCTACAGTGGCACAGCTACAGTGTCATAGCTATGGCATTGTAGCACCATAGCATAGATGCTTCGTACACTGATGGGAGGGGTCCTCCCCAAATGGTGATACTAGATCAACAGAAGAATTTTCAGTCACCCTAACTGTGACTACACAGTGGGTTAGATCAGCTTAACCACAGCGCTCGGGAGTGTGAACTTTTCAGTCCTGAACGCTGTACTTATGTTGATCTTTTAAGTGTAGACCAGACCTAAGTGTGCCTTTGTGCAACAGAAACTGTGGCTTTCTCTCCACCGGGGAGAAGTGACCATCTCATTATAGCTATGCTGGCAGCAGAGTCTGGAGTGTAAAGTGCTTTTCAGAATGGAGGGTGACAATGATGATCCAACTCCCCCGTACAAGCCAGGGCTTGTCAGTGGTTTTTTAAATATAGAATGTGAGAAATTAATCAGAGACTGATGTAAGATGAGAAAAATTTGGAGCCATGGCTGAAGACAGAAAAGCAGGTCAGCTGGGAAAACAGTTATTTTCCTTACTTGACTCAATTACCATTTAAAGTGAAACCTCACAGGGGGTAACTGGCTTAACTGCACTAACCTTTCACCTCTGCAAGCTTGCATTCAGTTGTAGGTCACACCTCAACATACATTTCATTCCCATTACTGCTTGTGCTCAGCTCCCGACTAGTAGAACCTAATTTGGAACTGGAAATACTCAATCAGGCAGCAACAGAGACCAAAAAAAAAAAAAAAACCAAACAAAAAAGCATGTACATTACTGTGTTAAACGTAAACTACTAAAAAAATAAAGGGAAAGCAGCATTTTTCTTCTGCATAGTAAAGTTTCAAAGCTGTATTAAGTCAATGTTTAGTTGTAAACTTTTGAAAGAACAGACGTAACTCTCTGTTCAGAGTTATGACCATTTCAGTTATGAACAACCTCCATTCCTGAGGTGTCTGTAACTCTGGGGTTCTACTGTACTTCAGCATAATGCATGCTTGCTATTTTTATTATTGAGTTGTTGTACTAGCATAGCACCTAGGAGTGCTAGTCCTGGATCAGGCCCCCATTGTATTAGGCGTTGTACAAACACAGAATTAAAAACACAGTCCCTGCCCCCAAAGAGCCTACAATTTAAGTACAATACAAGAGATGACAAATCAACAGGGCAGCACAAGGAAATACAGAGACAATACTGACCAGTATGGTAGGCAGTGTCTCAACACACCAGCTGCCTAACCAGCATCAATTTTTTTGCAGGCATCATGGCAAAGGAGAACTTTTAGGAAGGTTTGGAAGGAAAATAACGAGTTAGTTCTGCAGGTGTTTACAGGGAGTTTTTTCCCAGGGAGGGGGGCAGCATGGGAGAAAGCACAAAGGTGCTTGTTTGAAAATTTAACAAGTGGACTGATTGGAGGTGGGAGTCAACTTTTCAATACTGAATGACAGATGGTAAGTAGAATGGGGATAGGCAAGGGCGGCTCTAGCGATTTCCCGGCCCCAAGCACCGCGGGGGGCGCTCTGCTGGTCGCCGGTCCCGTGGCTCCAGTGGACCTCCCGCAGACGTGCCTGCGGAGGGTCTGCTGGTCCCGCAGCTCCGGTGGACCTCCCGCAGGCTTGCCTGCGGATGCTCCACCGAAGCTGCAGGACTAGTGGACCCTCCGCACGCACGTCTGCGGGAGGTCCACCGGAGCCGCCTGCCGCCCTCCCGGCGACCGGCAGAGCACCCCCCATGGCATGCCGCCCCAAGCACACGCTTGGTGTGCTGGGGCCTGGAGCTGCCCCTGGGGATAGGCCATGAAGGGCCTTGAAAGTGAAGATAAGTGGCTTATATTTGATATGCTAGAAAAGGAGGAACCCAGAGAAGGGCTGCAAAGAGACAAGTGACATGGTCAGAGCAATGGTCTAGGAAAATGATCTTTGCAGCAGCATTCTGAATGGATGAGAGCGGGACCAGACGGCATTTGTGTATTCCAGAGAAAATGATGTTGTAGAAATTGAGATGTGAGATGATGTGAGAGCGTGGAGGAGAGTTTTAGCCGTGAGGATGGCAAACAGCAATGGGAAATCAATGGGAGTTAAGAACCAAAGCACTTTTGAAAATCCCACAGGTGCCTGTCTGCATCTTTAGGCACCTAAATACTTTTTGAAAATCTGGCTCTTAAATCCTGCTTTGTCATCATCTGTACTCTTCCATAGAATTTTGCAGCGAGTTCAAGCATTAGGCATCTGTATCGATGCCAAGTTGGAGGCTTATGCACCACATCTTTTCAGATTGCAAGAAAAACATTCTACTTTAGAAGAGATTCTGCTGACAGTGAGCGCTAAGTACAAGGATTTAACTCTGCAATGGCACGAATGCAAAATAGTCTGTATTTGAGATAACATTTACTGTTAATTGTAAAATGGAATAAATGGAAAATCAATTAAAATGTAAAATTTAAAATGACTTCACATGAAAATGCTTATGGTAGCACGGCTAGCATGGCTGGGACACAGGAATTCTTAGGAACTCTGCTATGTTTCAGAGTAGCAGACGTGTTAGTCTGTATCCGCAAAAAGAACAGGAGTACTTGTAGCAACTGAGGCCTGGTCTACACTGAGTGGGGGGGGGTCGATCTAAGGTACGCAACTTCGAAGTTCCTTAGCTCGAATTACTTACCCATCCTGATGGCGCGGGATCGACGTCCGCGGCTCCCCCGTCGACTCCGCTACCACCACGCGCTCCGGTGGAGTTCCGGAGTCGACGGGAGCACGTTCGGGGTTCGATATATCGCGTCTAGATGAGACGCGATAAATCAAACTCCGAGAAATCGATTGCTACCCGCCGAACCGACGGGTAGTGAAGACGTACCCTTAGAGACTAACAAATTCATTTGAGCATAAGCTTTTGTGGGCTGCAGCCCACTTCATCGGATGCATAGAATGGAACATATAGTACATACAGAGAACATGAAAAGGTGGGAGTTGCCCAACCAACTCTAAGAGGCTAATTAATTAAGATGAACTGTTGTCAGCAGGAGAAAAAAAACTTTTGTAGTGATAATCCAGATAGCCCATTTAAGACAGTTTGACAAGATACTTAACATGGGGGAAATAGATTCAATGTGTGTAATGGCTCAGCCATTCCCAGTCTCTATTTAAGCCTAAATTGCTATGAACTTTATCGATCTTTGCAGGAGGAAAATGGGTGTCATATCCCTGCCAAACCAAAAACTACATGTATGTCAGTTCAGACTAATTTCTCTCCCAAGTGACATTTGTAGAATAACTTTTGTATCTTTTACTTCTAACACAAACCTTGTCCTGTAAATTATGAGGATTAAAAATTGGGTTTTGCATTGGACCGAGTTGCTTTAATTTTGAGAGTTGTTGCCCCATATCCAGATGTGAAGACAGGCAATGTCTGCTTTGAAGTCAATAGTCTTCAACGGGCCAGAACATAGATTTTTGAGGGAGTGGGAGGGGTGGTTACTTGCAAAATTATAAATTAATTTCAATGGAAGGAAATGCTTACTTTTCAGTTGTGAACAGGATAAAAGCTAAACTGCATGTTCATGTTGCAGAAGAATGTGAAGATATCTTTTGTGGACAAAAACGAATTATACTATTTTAAGCCCCTCCCATGCTGGAGAGAATTTCAGGAAGTATTGGGGCTTCCAGTGAGTGCATGCAACACTGTTCAAGAGTGTTCTACCATCCTTTCAACCAATGCATCATGCAAAAGAACCTGCCTACCATTAACAATGAGCTGAATTAAGTAATATCTGACTAATTGCTAAACCACCCTGCCTGGGATGTTGGTTCTTTGTTCCTTATCCAGCAGCCTTTCACACCTATGCAAGGCCAGCCACAATCTAGCCTCAAATCCATGACTTTCTATTTCAGAAAGCCTATATAGAAAAAAAAAACACACACAAAAAAAAAGGCAAACAAAGCGGGACAGAGATATAACCCAGGCAGTAGACATTCCACAGAAAGAGGGGTAAAAGAACCAATATCCTGCAGTTAGTTTGTGGGAGATTGTCTCCCCAACAAAATAAGTTCGGGACAAAGAAAGAGTTGCTGCTCAAATATTTCTTGGTGATGAGTCTGGATCAAAACCACGGATCTGGCCATTACCATCTCCCCAACCTGGGTTAAATTCAGATTCAGATTTTGCAAACTGAAACTGGCTCTGTGAATGTGCTGCAAGGTTTGGAATGTTAGAAGACATTGTGGGAAGATAGTTTAATGTGGAGATGATGCAGTCAAAGGAGGAATGTGGAAAAATTGCATAGATACCGATGCAATTTATCACATAGATATTGTTTCCTCATGTCTTGCAGATAAAAATTTACCACAGGGTTCTGCAAGTTAGCGCATGGTGTATGTGTATGAAATATACACTGTCTCAGAAATTCTTTCACGGATGATGGGCACTTAGGGCTTGTCTGCACTACCAAATTAAGTTGACTTAAGTCAACATACAGCCACCACAGTAATTAAAGCGGTGGTTCACGTTCACAATTGCTCCTTCTGTTAGTGGTGTGTCCTCTCCAGGAGTGGGGCTGACAGCTTGGGGCTGACAGCCAACAGACCATGTAACGCAGTGTCTACATGGACACTGCATCTCCCTAATGACATTAATATAAGAGCTACACCTCTCATGGAGGTGGAGTTATTATGCTGGTGTAATGGGGGACTTTGACAGAAGCAGCATTCTAGTCTAGACACTGACATAATTAGGTCAACGTAAGTACGGTTGCCAATTTTCTAATCGCACAAAATGGAACACCCTTGCCCCACCCACTGCACTGCAGCCCCGCCCCTGCTTCACCCGTTCTTTGAGGCCCCGCCCCCACCCAGTCCATCCCCCCTCCCTTTGTTGCTTGCTCTCCCCAACCCTCACTCACTTTACTGAGCTGGGACTGAGAGTTGGGCTCCGGCTGGGGGTGTGGGCTCTGGGGTGGGGCCAAAAATGATGGGATCAGAGTGCGGGAGGGGACTCTGGGCTCACACAGGGGGTTTGGGTGTGGGAGGGGGTGAGGGTTCCAGTTGGGTGTGTGGGATCTGGAGTGAGGTCAGGAATGAAGGGTTTGGGTGTGGGAGGGGGCTCAGGGCTGGGGCACGGAGTTGGGGTGCAGGAGGGGATTTTGCGCTGGGGCAGGGGTTGGGGTGTGGTAGGGGGTGCGAGGTGTGGGCTCTGGGAGAGAGTTAGGATGTGCGAGGGGGTTCTGACCTGGGGCAGGGGGTTGGGGTACAGGATGTGGGCTCTGGGAGGGGGCTCAGGGCTGGGGGTTGGGGTGCAGGGAGTGCAAGCTCCAGGTGGCACTTACGTCAAGTGGCTCCCGGAAGCAGCCAGCATGACCAGCTCCTAGGTGCAGGGACGGCCAGGGGGCTCTGTGTGCTGCCCACGCCTGCAGGCACCGCCCCCGCAGCTCCTGGCCAATGGTAGCTGTGGAGTCAGTGCTCAAGGTGGGGGCAGCACATGGAGCCCCTGCAGCCGTCCCTGAACCTAGGAGCTAGACGTGCCGGCCACTTCCAGGAGCAGTGCGGAGCCAGGGCAGGCAGGGAGCCTGCCTTAGCCCTGCTGTGCTGCCGACTGGACTTTCAGTGGCCCGGTCAGCAGTGCTGACCGGCGTCGCCAGGGTCCCTTTTTGATTGGGCATTCTGGATCCCTGGCAACCCTAGACGTAAGCCACCTTGCATTGGCCTAACTCTGTAATGTAGACCAGGGCTTAGGGCTCGTCTACATTAGAAATGCTACAGTGGCAGCTGCTGAAAACACTTTATGCTGATGGGAGAGAGCTCTCCCATCAAGATAATACCTCCACCTCTGCGAGAGGCGATAGCTATGTCAGTGGGAGAAGCTCTCCCACCGCCGAGATAGCACTGCCCACACTGGGGCTTACATCGGTGTATCTTACGTTATTCAGGGGGTGGCTTATTCACATCCCTGAGTGACGTAAGTTATACTGAAGTAAGCTCTAGTGTAGACCAAGTCCAAGTCCTCATGCAAACAATATGCTTTTTAAGGATCTACTTTGCCTTCCCCTCCAGACTGCTGGAATAGGGTGATCTCAGCAGCTGCTAATAGGGAAGGAGTGCTCTGTTCATTGATGGTGTCATAAACAGATAGTTAAGGGTTAAGGTCTCTTTTACCTGTAAAGGGTTAAAAAGCTCAATAACCTGATGAACACCTGACCAGAGGACCAATCAAGGGACAAGATAATTTCAAATCTCTGTGGAGGGAAGTCTTTGTCTGTGTTCTTTGTTTGGGTTGCCGTTCTCTCTTTGGATCTAAGAGAGGCCAGACATGTCTTCAAGCTTTCCCAGTTTTCCTGAAGTATTTTCTACTATTCAGTATAGTAAGTATTAGAAAGGTGGATTAGTCTTATAATTAATTTCTGCATTTGCAATTGTGTGTTGCTGGAGAAATATCTTTACTTCTGTTTGCTGTTACTTTGATTATTCTGAGAAAGGAGGGGGGGAAGCCTCTCCAGGTTTATAAGCTAGACCCTGTATAATTTTCATCCTGGTGTTACAGGGATAGTGTACTTTCTTTCTTTATTTTAATAAAATCTTTTCTTTTTTAGAAGCTAATTGATTTCTTCCCTTGTTTGGAATCTCAGGGGAAGGGACCGGGGAAAGGGAATCCCTCTTTGTTTGATTCAAGGAGTTTGAATCAAGGTATCTCTCCCAACGACTAGGGGAGGGGGGAAGAAGGTGGGGGGGAATGGTTTATTTCCCTTTGTGTTAAGATTCAAGGAGTTTGGATCTGTGTTCCCCAGGGTAAGTTTTGGGGGAACAGGGAGTGTACTAGACACTGGAATCTCTAGTTGGTGGCAGCTTTACCAGATCTAAACTAGGATTTTAGTTTAGAGGAGTCCATGCAGGTCCCCATCTTGTGGACGCTAAAGTTCAAAGTGGGGAATAAACCTATGACAGATGGGATCAGGACCGGCTCCAGGCACCAGCTTACCAAGCAGGTGCTTGGGGCGGCAACTCCGGAGCGGGGTGGCACTTTAAGGCAAATTTGGCGGCAATTTGGCGGCAAAGTCGCGATCGCGGCTTTTTTTTTTTTTTTTTTTTTGGCTGCTTGGGGCAGCAAAACCCCTGGAGCCGGCCCTGGATGGGATGGATCTCTATACATGAAAGCGAGAAGACTGAAAACTGCTAGGCATTTGGGAGTAGGAGCTCTGAGTTGTGAGCTTCAAGCTGCTTTGAAAAGTAATTTTGTTCTGTGTGTGAGCTGCCCAGAGACTTGGCAGCAGAGTGTCACTTCATTGAAGGCTGGCGCATCCTGCTAATAATGTTATATCCTGTCCTGCTTGAGACTGGAGACAATTCAAAGCAGTCCCTCAGGAAGTAGCCTTTTGAAACCACACCCATTCGGACAAGCACTACAAGTTCTTAAAGGAGCATTGGCAGATTAAAAATAATAGCTTATTTTAAAAAATAATTTCTTTCCTGTGTTCTTAACAATACCTTAGCATATTAAACTGAAGGAATTTTAGAAAAAAATGAATTCATTGTTCACCATTTACACTTTGTTTAACTTTTGCTTTTCACTCAGTTTGCCGTCAGCCAGTGGAATACAGGCTAATCAGTTTCTAAACAATTTGTAGCTATTTTCACTTTCAGGCTGTCATGCACTAGTGTGAAGCTGCAATGTTTGGGTTGAAAATACTGCAGGGAATCTTTATATATATATATATATATATATATATATATATATAATGATTGGAATTGAAAAAAATCATAGTAGCTTTTTTTTTTTTTTTTTGCCTTATGTGTTTTTGAACCTTATTTTTACAATATTTAAATTTTGGGTGAAATTTGGCCTTCTGGTGTTTGTCATTATATCTAATCCATTTAGTTTGAGTTCTTTGTGAGTCAAATCTTCAAACGTGGTCTCTTAAATTGTCCTTTCAGGCCATGGTTTTCAAAGTTATTTTAAGGGCCTCCATTTTTCAATGCCCAGCTTGAGACTCCTTAAAGAGGCCTGGCTTACAGAAAGTGCTGACTACCCACACTCTAAAAAACAGATCCTTTTAAGATGTTTCAAGTACCCAAAAACCACGGCACCCCAAATCTTGTCAGTTTTGAAGAGCTCGGCTCTAAATCCACATCTGGGTGCTCATATCTAAACATAGGTATGTAAAAGCCTGATTTAGGTACCAAAATGACAATTAAACTTCCAGATTTGGGGGTTGTGCATTCTACTTAAGTAACCACATTGGACCCGCTGTATTAATTAAGAAATTTAAATGCAAATCAGATTCACAGACGTGCTTTACTGTTATTGAAGGCAAACTCTTTAATTCTTAACTCTTTAATTTTCTGAGGACAAGCAGAAATTACACTTAGTTTTTGCAAGCTGAGCGGCCCTTGAATATTAGAGTAACTCAAAAAATCTCTCAAAAGGAAAAATAAATACCCTAAGTAATAGATATATATTGTATCAGTCCCTTTTTTAAAATGTAGCTTTCGTTTAATCCATTTCTTGATTCCTAGCTCCCCCATTCCTGAAACACAGTCAAGGATCCAGAGTGGTTTTTAAATTGATATTCGCTTATGAAAACTTTTAGCCTAATATAGCTGTGAGTAATTTTAAAAAAATCTCTGTTGTCCTTTGATGTGGAAAGTACCAGTCTTTTATGTAATGTTTCTCCCTTAAAGCACCAGAAGCCAGAGAATGTGAGAGCTTTCAACTAACACCAGCCATCCACATCTACTGTGTGAGGAAACTAAGCAGACATGTCACAGACCCATTCAGGGAGATGTTTTCTTAGAATCTTAAAACCCCTCAGCCCTGAAGATCATCATCTCAATTACTCTGCTGGATTCCGTGAGAGCTGGCTAGGACTGGCTCGAGTGACAGCTTTCCCCAATGCAGTTCTGCCGGGTGACAGCTGGTGGCCACTGCAGTAAGCACCTTTCAATGTCATGTTGTAATAATGTCCTTGTTTGATTGCCCCTTCCCCCAACATCCTAAAATACTCTTCTTTTAAACACGATCTCCTGCAAACACTATTGCCCTACCCAACTATCTAGGGACACTACTCTCTGCTGATACTAGCTAGGCAGAAGCTTCAGGTGGAGATGATAGTCATACTACTTTCATGGTCTTTTCTTCCATGAATCTCAAAGCAAAGATGGATGCGCATTATCTAGATGGGGGCAACTGAGCTATAGAAAGCTGAAATGATTTGTCTTGTCACACAGTATGTCAGTGATTGTGATGGAATCTGTAGGCCAGTATCCTATAGCCTTTCCACTGGCCTATGCACAAGGGCACTAAAAGACTGTGAATATCTCACTTAGTTTTATAATGGTGCAAGCTTTGCCTCAGTGTAACCAATGGGACTGATTGGGAGGCCCGTGCTAAAACTGCTGACTCCTCATTGTTCTCAGAATTCTCATGTCATTTATCTGTTGCATTGTGATTTTTTTTTCAGTTGCCCTGAGAACAGTGCTAGGAAACCACTACAGCAGATGTAAAATTGCTTAATTACAGAAGTATTGTATATTCTCTGGAGAAAAGGCCATTCAGGATGTTTATAGACTAACAAAGAAGGGTTGAAGGTGCGCCCCGCCAGCTTTCCTAAAAATAAAAGTGTTTATGAGTCTTGGAGGCCCAAGGTTATTATAAACGTAATAAGGCACATTTTCTGCCTCCAATTGTTTATCAACATAAAAAGCCTGGGATGGCCACTATTTTTAAGAGTACATTACGTGTCATAAATCTCATCTTATCTCAGTTTATGAAGCAACAGTGCAGTTGTTAACTACTCTTCAGAGTTTTACTGACTGATTACAAATCAAGGACACTGTTCTGTTGTCCTATGCAGAAGCGCATGTAGCTGCATAACTTGCATAATCAACTGTTGAAGAGTCACCGAGTCTATGAGCTACTTGACAATGTGTGTGCTTGTGTACAGGTGAGCAGGATTGCGCCTTCAGGCTTTAACATGTTGGGTGAAATCCTGGCTCCAGTGAGGTCTTTGGAAGTTTTGAGTGACATCATTGGGGCCAGGATTTCACCCATTACTTTCAGGCCAGATCCTCAGTTGGTGTAAACTAGCATAGCTCTATTGAAGCTATGCTGATTTAGTTCAACTGAAGAGCTCCTCCTACATGTCTTTACATATATATTTAATTTGGAAAATGTGAAGTTTGAGTAGTTCATTAAAGTATTGGTTTTCTTTTCTTTGTGTTTTGTGCTTTTTATTAGTTTGCTATTCTGTGTGATAAATACTGTCTGTTACACATAGTGGGCCCGAGTCTGATCTCATGTATGGTAACTTCATTTTCCCCTGTGGAGTTAGTCTTGATTTACAGGTTTAACGGAAATGGGCCCAATATTACTGAATCAAACAAAAAGCAGTAAGCAGGCTATATTTTCACATCTCCGCAGGACACTCCTTTCTTTCCAAAACTGACATGGGGACTGTAAGTGACATCTTTATTATTATAATAATATCTGAGCTAGACAACTGTAATTCATTGTGTGTTGGTAATACCACAAAATTCCTTAGCAAACTATGGCTCATTAGGGATAATAATTAATCATTTTCTTTATTAAGTTCCCTACCATGATTCCTTAGACAAGAAGCTGTGGTTCAGAAAGAGTCACTCACGAAAATTGAGATTGGATAAAAGTTTGAATTCCAGCTCTTCCAAAAAAGTTTTTGGCCACAGTTTGGCTTGGAACAATTTTTGTTTTTTTCCCATCTAGCAATCAAGTCTGGGCTCATAGAATTCCTTTCTGGATCGGGGCACTGAGGAGGGGGGAGGGCAGAAGGGATGAGTGTGAGTTGAGATCTAGACATCTGAGCACAATGTTGGAAGGCAGGAAGTCCTGAATACCCTGGCTTTGACACTGTCTCTGGCCTGGGGCAAGTTATTTATCTTCTCTGGCTCTGGTTCCTTACCTACAAGCAGACAACGTAATAACACCTTATTTAAATCACGGATGTTGTGAGGATGCATTAGTTAACGTTTGTAAAATGTCTTGTAGATGAGAAGTGTAATGGACGTTAAGAGACAAATTTCCCTCTCTGTTATGCCAGCACAACACCTATTGAAATGAAGTGGGGCTGGATCGGGGAACACCTAAGGCCAAATTAAGTATCTTTCTTTGTAGAATTCTGTGAGACAAGGCCCACAGGTAGCTCTGTGTTGGCAGCCCATTATATATTTTATTTTTCTGCTCTTTCTTTTTAAAAAATCAATTATATGGGACCTAATCCCACTCTTGCCGAAGCCAAGGGGAACAGGCTTTGGCCAAGATGTGCATAGTAATTTACAGACAACCAAGAGTGACCAAACTCTTCCCAAGACACTCACAATCTGAAATATACCAAGGCCAGTTCTGTGCTGTGCCTCCTGGGAGATGTAGCTCAGAAAGCATAGCCAGGGCAAGTGCCTTTAAGCCATCTATATACAGCCTGGGGCCAGGGTGGTCACTATAATAACTTAGGCCTATGTCCTCAAAGGTATTTAGGTGCCTAGTTACCATTGATTTAAATGGGAGTTAGGTGCCTAAAAACCTTTGAGAATCTGGGCCTTAGAGCAGTCTTGGAGTCTGCTCTAATTTGTGGCAGCCTTACATAGGCTGTCAATAGGCTGCTCCTAGTCCAGAACAACCCAAAATCTTTGTAATGCTCAGCACTGCAGCGGCCTTCCCACCCTGACACTCTCTCCCAACCCCCACAATATGCTCCCTATCATGAGGCTGCAAAGAGGGTAGTATAGGCTGCATATGGTGGCCTTAAGCTGCTGCTGCACTGAGAGAATTTACCTTGGCCAAATGCAGCATCTGTGTGGCCCCTCTATGCTACCAGAGCAGAATACGGGGGCTGGAGCAGGGGGCAGAAATGTCCCTACACTCACTAAGGAAATATGAGCATGTAAAAATAAGCCTGTTAGAATTTGTGCCAGGGAAAACATCACAGGGTGGGCTTGCCCTTCTAGGGATTTGTTTTCAGCCCCATTTAGGCCTAATTATCCAACTCCAAGTAATGGATTTGGGCTTGGGCTGGGTCAGGTGACAAGGATCACCTCATAGTATCCCGGGGGTGGGACTTTCTAGAAGAGAGAGCCTGCTCCATCCGTAGAGTTGTTGAGAGGCTCCTTGCTTTTGCAGGGGGAAAGGCTCAGGGAAGACTATGGAAGGGGCTTTCCATACTAGCTAGGTGGAAAGGCCTGACTGGAGCTGCCTGTAGTGAGGAGTATGAGCACCCACCTTAAGAGAAGCAACAAGGTCAAGAAGGAAGAGGCTTGAGGAAATGCTAGGCAGATTTTGGAAGAAACTCTTGAGCCCAGCAGCGGCTGAAGAAACTGCATAGCTGGGGAAAGACTTGTTATGAATTATGTTAAAGCAGCAAAAAGTCTTGTGGCACCTCATAGACTAACAGACGTTTTGGAGCATGAGCTTCATCCGATGATGTGGGTATTCACCCATGAAAGTTCATGCTCCAAAACGTCTGTTAGTCTATAAGGTGCCACAGAACTCTTTGCCGCTTTAACAGATCCAGACTAACACGGCTACCCCTCTGATACTATGAATTATGTTGACATTTGTACTGTGATGTTTTTCTAATAAACTGCATCTCAGGAAGGGGTGTTATTAGACCTGCAAGTGCAGGCTGAGTGCAGTTCTTTAGTAGTTTAAGAAGGGGAAAGGGAGGCAGCATCTGGGTCTGATGTCAAATTAGGTAAGACCCCACAAAAGAAACCATGTTAGAACATAGGCCTTTCTAGGCCAGCATTAGCTACAAGTGGAACTCAGACATTTTTTCCCCAGTAGAACTCCTAAGTTTCTTCACTACTATTTAAAATGCAGCCTGCTGTTTTCTTTCACTTCATTCTGAATTGCTAGTTAACACTTGAAACTCACAGAGTACCAAACACTGGAATTTTGACATTGCAAATGCAATTAAGTGTGGGTCCCAACTACTGCATCTACAAGTTAATATTGCACCTGTAATTCAGTGTGGGCACCAAACTGGGGGTGTGATTAATTTCACTTGCAACAGCTGTTAGTTATTTCACTGATTACCACACTTTCTTGCATCTTCAGATCAGGTAGTTAGATGTTTGAAGCGGTGCATTTGCAGACACAGTGAATTGTGCCCATGAAGCTGGAGGCTGGGATAAGGGACCCAGCTAAAAATCAGGGACCAAAGGTAAGCAACCAGGTGGTATTCCCATCCCCCCTAATATATAGAGAGAGACGTTTTTGATTGAATTTAGCTCTTTACAGTTGCTAACAGGGAACCATGGGCAAGCACTCAACAAAAATGACTTTAATCCTGCACATGTTCTGAATAAAGAAAAGAGGAAGTCAGAAAGCTGCTAGCATTAAAGTGGTTTTGAATCAAGAATGATTGCAGTATCCTTACTGTTTACACTTCAGTGGTAACCACAGACTTTACTGAGAGCAAGTATCTGCCTGAGGTGCAACATGCAGAATTTGGTCATGATCATATTTACCTTGAAATACATCCGCGGTCTGAGAGTTAGGACTGTAGGTATTTAGTCTCTTTGAAAATGGACTGAATTCTACTCTTACACCAGCATAAAAGTGGAGTAACTGCATTGAAGTCTCACCTCCACTTGGGTATGAAGTGGGACAGTACACATACTCCTCCAGATCATGCATGCTTGTAAGGAAGGTGAAGAAAAGATGGGGACATTTCAGAAAAGTAGCTCTCCTCTATTTTAATTTAAGCCCCACCTCCACAAGCAAAATAAAACACCCTGCCCCAAGCAGAACTTTGACTCTCATAAAAATGTAGGGTTGGAAGGGACCTCAAGAGGTGATCTAATCTAGCATCCTATGCTGAGGCAGGATCAAGTGAACCTAGACCGTCCCTGACAAGTGTTTGTCCAATTTGTTCTTAAAAACCTCCTGTGACCCTAAAAAGGGGGGAGTGGTGGAGACTACAAAATCTGCTAAGGATTTCACAGTTTCTGTTGATTTTACATGGAAGGGACTCAGATACTATGGTGACGAGTGGCAGTGTAAAACTCTAAGATTAATTTATCTCCAAAATGAAAATGCCTACTCCATGCCTGTCCTTACTGCCAGAAAAATAATCATTTGTCCTTCTGTTTTGTGAAAGTAAAGAAGATAATTTCCCCTTTGCGGCTGCCTTTCTTACTTCTGCATTTTATGGACACCAATGGTGTTTTATCTGAGGCTAAAACGCAATGACAAACTCAAATTATATTTGAGGAAATGAGTCAATAGAGGAACAGGAAGGAAACAGACCAACTGAAGCCGAGAAAACCACATACCGAGCTATATGCAACAATACATGACAACTTTTCTACATAACTAGAGGCTCAAGTCTTCTTGTAATAGAGCTGAAAGAGCTACATTTCTATTCTGCAATAAATCACATTGTTTCCTTACAAAGGGGATCAAATGGGCATGTGGCAATCGCTTTTAATCAGACAAAATGAATTTTAAAATACGACCATCCATAAAGCTGAGCTAAAATTCCCCTGAGAATATTTTGGAGAGTTCTGAGAAGACAAGTGAAGGGATGGTTAAAGCGGGATCAAGAGAATTCCAGAGGGCCCTCATAAATTGAAATGCCAACACTGATCATAGGCCATTCTTTGCACAAATGTAAGGGAACTTAGACTTAGTTTGGTCCCCAGGTTGGAAATTTCGATCTGAAGGTGAAAAGGGCATACTTTCTAAGCAAGTTTTATGTATGGGTTGCCATAGTACCTATACTATACAAATATAATATGCCACTTACAAATATTAAAACACAAATAGCCCGAGTGGGTGGCATTAAATTACCACTATGTCTGTTAGCAATGTGTGTCAACTATATTGCAGGGGTAAAATAAACCTACCCAAAATCACCAGAAAGTGAAACATACAAATAAACTTTCCATTGTGTCTTGAAGGCTGTCAGTCTGGGCTTTGGCATGATGCAAAGGAGAGTGAGTCCCAAAAGCAGAAGAATTCTACTGCGTAATCCTTAACTATTTCCTCGTCTTCATTTTTGTGTTATGTTTATTCAGGGGCTGTAAGGAGTTGTGCTCAGTGCTGGGGGTGGCAATGTTATTTCTTCACAGTGAGGGAAGAGTTACAAAACTGCTGCTAAAACAGGGAAAGTTGTAATTTCAATCTTGGGCTTGGAGGACAAGGATAGTCTCATGAGCAATTATGAAACCTCAATGAAACTACTATAATGGTCAATGTACTTCACACTTCTATGGCACCTTCCAGCCATGGAGCTGAGAGACCTTTACAGACAATAATAATTAAGCCTCACAACATGCCTGTGAGGTAGGATTCATTATCTCTATTTTGCAGATGAGATGGTAGCCAAGATTTTCACACTTGGGTACGTAACATTAGATATCTAAATATGAGGCCTAATTTTCAGAAGCACTGAGTACCTGCATAACAACTGTTGAAGCTTCCTCAATAGCTTTCAATATCAGGCTACTAATTTAGGTGCTAAATATAGAGTTAGTTACCTAAGTTTGGGCGCCTATGTGTGAAAATTTTGGCTTAAGTGATTTGCCAAAGGTCACATAGTTAGTCAGTGTCAGAGTTGGCCATAGAACCATAGATTCAATTTTCTGCACTATGCAAAACGTTTGCTCCTGATGGTCAGACCATTATTGCTTTACACTGTAAATCCATTTCACGTTGCACTAGACGGGTCGGGACAGTAAACAATCAATGAAACCTGAAATCAGGCTCAATTCGTCTTTGGTTTGGAAGCTTGTATGTGACATTTATACAGATTTTTCTTTTATTTTCTTTTTGACCATGGTGATGCCCTGTTACAACCTTTTTGGCAAAAACACAAAACAAAAACCCTCCATAAGAAACTGATCCTTAATTTTGGGAATCATTTACAGTTCCAGCAAATGATTCAACACAAGAATTAGAGGCAGAGATGTCTCATAAGCCCAATTGCAACTAGTGGTCTATCTGAGTAGACCCTTACTGTCTGCTCAGCTTGGTTTTATATAGTCTCTTTCAGGTTGGAAATAGAATGAAGCAGAATTTTGCTTACTAGCAGACATGCTGCATTTCTGGTTCTCCCCAGAAATGAAAAACAGAGCCAGATGCATCCCAGATATAATGTAAGACCTTGAGCCACTGTTATAACATGAGGCCAGTGACACAGAATTTCACCTAATGTTTCTGGCAACATTTTGTAAGCAGTGCTCCAAATTCAACTGTTTAAATTTTTCTATCCTTATTATGTAAATATATGGAGCTCTGTAAATCGTAGGTGGCAGCATACAGTAACTCATTTGCTTTAACAGTGTTAGCTTGATGAAATTACTAATTGTGCTTTGAGTGCTGAAAATAATAAAGCCATATGTGTAACTGCTGTGTGTATTTCATAAATGAGACTACTATAAAATGCACTACTATAAACTGTGAAAATAATGCAGCTGCATAAAATTACAGCGGACTGATGTGCTAATGCCCTGCAGTTGTTAGGGCAAGCCAATGTAAGATGCTGCTTCTGCCTAACTGCCCCTAGAAAGAGGATGGGCATTTTAAAAATGCTGTATAGGCAGGGCCTCCCAGAGGATTCACGGGACCTGAGGCAAAGCGGGGGAGCTGCGGCGCTTGTACTCACCCAGCGGCAGTCCGGGTCTTTGGAGGCGTCTTCGGCAGCACTGAAGGGCCCCCCGCCGCCGAAATGCCGCCGAAGACCCGGAGCAAATGAAGGGCCCCCTGCCGCGGAAATGCCGCTGAAGACCTGACCGCCGCCGGGCCAGGGCTTGCGGGGTCCCTGTGGGGCCTGGGGCACTTCCCCCCTGGGCAGCCCTGTGTATAGGAAGTAACCGCTTTCTGTGACATTTGCTTATGTACAAGACACTGCACTGGTATTGTCCCTTGCTTCTAGTACCCCAGAGAATTGTGGAAATAGGAATGTTAATAAGTTAACTAGTCTTATGCTAGCTACTCCATGACTTCTGCTTTGGAGAGGACACCTGCTTTGGTCTACTGTCCAACAGTGAATTGCTGCAGTATGAGGGGACAGACGAAAAAAATATTCAGGGCAAAGCAGGGCAGCAAAAAGGGGAGTGCTGGCTCTGCTGTAGTGTCCCCCATTTCCTGCCAGTCCCAAGAAAACCCTCAGTGAGAATATTATGGAAATGGGCTTTATGGGTTGGGCCATGTCTTGAGGGGACATCAGTTCCCTCAGGCATCATGGAGATTATGCAGAGTAATATCATCTTTGCTGAGCTTGTCAATATTATGTGGTGACTTCCTCTTCTGCATGAAACCCTCCCAAGCATGAGGGTGGCTGGTGGGGCCACAGGGTCAGATGTTTCCTGCAGACACTCATGGGGATAAGAGGGCTGGGAGCAGTAGACCTTTATGAGCATCCCAAGATCTAGGCGCTTAGACGGCTGGTCCCCTGCCTATTTGGTGCGTGAGGGTTGGGCACATCAGCCTGTTGTTATGTATTCAACTCCATAAGTGTGCATGGTGCTTTACAGACAAATAAAGTTGGAGAGTCCCATCAACAGAGGAAACTCCATGAGTTGAAACTCAGAATTGGAAATGGATATGAAAAGGAAACAGAAGGGTCTGTTGTTGGTTGCCTAGATAGCAGGTTGATGGGCACATGAGAGGTACCACAGACTGTAAATCCTATAAGTGTATTTTTGGCAGCATATTTTTCTTACCTAAAGAACAGCAAGAGGCCTGCAGAGGTGAGACAGTGACTCTAAGGAAACCCCACTCCTTAGTCTCTTTTACTTTCATTCTTCAGCAGCTAGAGTATCATCAGTGAACTCCAGCAACTTTCAACTCCATGACAAAAAAATCATTGGTGAGACTGGGATGGATCTAAAATGTGGCCGTGACTGAACAGTGAGAGCTGGGGAAGGTATGCACTGCTGCCATCAGCACTTTCTTGTTCTATGGGATGTCTGAACAGGTATGACAAATATGGGTCTCTGGCAAGCAGCAACTTGCAACTGCAGCTGTTTTCACAGTTAAAAAACAAGGCAGAGCAGATTGGCTACTTTCAGTGAAGTGGGAGCAAGACAGCTGAGTTCCCTACTTATCTCAGATTTACAGTATGGTTCTAGTTTATTTTATCACTTCCCCACAGCTGCCTGACAGTCTCCTGGAGCTGCCATCATATGACAGAGAAGTTTCCCTAGTAAAACAAGAGGTAGCTTGAGGCAAATAGGGCTGTACCTGGCTGGAATTGGGTGTTGTATTTATAACACATCAAAGATGAGGAAGCTAGTTTCAAGAGGTCAGGCCGAATAATCCCCTAGCAGCAGCAGTGAAAGAATTCTCTGGGGCCTGAGGTAAAAGAAAAAATCCTAGTGATAGAGAATGGTATTACATGATTAAATTGAAACAAAACTGCAGTTGAACAACTTCAAAACTACTTGGGCCAAATTCACCCCATTTAGATCAATGGACTGAAACTGGGGTGGATTTGTCCACTTGGATTTTAATGTGTTAAAGCTAAGCATTAAACTTAAATCAACACCAACACTTAATACAACGCAAAATAAATGTCACTGTTTAAAGACTGCAATACACAGGTTTAAGACAGTTAGATGAAAGAGACAGAGAACTCTTCTCTTTCCTGAAACATTTGAAAAGGTCTCACATTTTCAAAGAAGACCAAAGAATGTAATCTGACAGGTTGAAAATATATATCCTCTGTTATCTATAATTTAAAAATATTGCAATTCAAAGACTTAAAACAAACAAACAAACAAAAAAATAATCCTCATGTCCTTAGGATGCAAGCCAGTCATTGTACCCCATCTCAATCCTGAGTTTAAAAGGGGTTAGGTGTAAATGTGCTCTTTATGTACATTTGCCATTGTTTAGGGTTTGTATCAGTGTGATACAATGTTAAAAGGTCAGACTCGGCAGCCTTTATTGAGGCTTAGACCCAAGGATTTTAGAAGAAATAAGTGAACCTGAATGAATTTCCTAAACATGCATTGACTTCTATACTTTATGTGCTTGATTATTTGTACCTTATCAAGTAACTTCTGTATCCACATCAGTCCTGGAATATATCTGACCTGAACTAGGACAGGAGTGATATAACATTTCTCTCCCAGCGGAACTTGCTGTTCAATTCCCCATATGGCTGGCAAAGACAAATCCCTCTTGATCAAGGATCCCATCCTGAAGCATGGATGAGGGGAGGACATGGGGAGGGACAGGGGGGCATGGCGGTGGAGGAAACTGGCCACTTCAGGACGGTTAGCTACAAGCCAAGTCCCCTAGACCACAGGAGCCTGTCCTTGGAACACAAGGAGTGGTAGAGGGTCAAAGGCAAAACATTGTGGAAGGGTCTGAGGATGAGCAATGGGAAAACTTGGGAGGCAAAATGAGATAGGGGTAGGATGCCACAGGGAAAGGAAGCTGGGGGGTGGGGGGTTAGGAAATGTCAGGGAGACATCTGGAGATGGAGGGAAACATGTCTCAGAGACAGAGGTAGAGAGAGGAAGGGAGATGAAGAAGGGCGGAGAAGAGCACAGAGGTATTCAGGAGACGAGAGAGAGGTTGAGAACGGAGTCTGAAAGCAAGCAGTAACTGGATCATGGATTATGGCAAGAACAGGTGGAGAGAGAGAATGGGAAAGAGGCAACAAAAAGAATGAGAAGACAGGAAAGAAAAAAAAGGAGAGAGATTTGTAGGGAAGAGAAAATAACAAACGGGACATAGAAAACAATAGGTAGAGAGGGTGACAACAAGAATGTGGTTTGGACAGAATGAACGTGGAAGGTGGAAGAAGAAAGACCCATCGTAGGTTAGCAAACAGCATTTAATTTATTCATGTTCCTATGGCTCAACCTATTTACCATTGTGGGCCGCATATACATCTGTCTATGTGTTACGTGGGCCGCCTCCAGACAATGTATATACTGCCTGTATGGCCCTGAGGCTGTCACATGGGCTGCAGCTCTGTGCTGATTGGGCCGCAAGTGGCCCGTAGGCTGAAAACCATTGCTATGGATGATTATGTTTCCCTGGCAGCCACTGAGGGCACAGTTACCGTTACACAAACCCCTTCCCCTACTGGGAGCAGCCAAGTGCTTTCTTTGAGGATAATAAATATGCAACACATTCTTGAGCACTTCAGGCTTAAACAAAGTGCTCTCCAAATCCCCCTCTAGTCCTGGACAGTTTCCCTCCAGCCTTTTTGGTTGAAACTTGGCAGCTCCATTATAAGCTCCATGCAGGCTCCCCAGAGCTATCCTTTTATAGGCTTGCCTATTACTGATATTCTTGAACTGAATATTAAAAAAAAAAACAACAAAAACCACCCAACCCTGTTTGGATAAAACAACCATGATTCAGGTTAACTCACGGTCCTTGTCAGAAATGGTGACATTTTCCATTCCTTCTTCCACAGGTTTACTTGTCATTGATCTGTACGGTGCATATGCGACCCTGTAGTATCTGTTTGTAGCAGACTGTATTTATGGCCTGACCGAAATCCTATTCAAGTCAATGGGAATTGATCCATTAATTTTAATGGGATTTGGATCAGGCCCTTAGGGTCCAGCCCTGCATGACTTGCACATCCCATTGAACTCCTTATAGAATTTAACTTTTCTGATTCAGTGAAATCCATGGGGAATTTGGAAATGCAACTCAAGCCCATTAATACTTTTTCCAGAGAAAAGAGCTAAACTCTTCCTCCTGCTTTAGTTAACTTGGGAATGCTTCAAAGAAACATCTTCCTCTTGCAGGACATTCTGATCCGTCCAGACAGTGACTTACAATAATATTTTCAAAAGCACAAAGTGATTTAGAAACCTAACTCCTCTTTTCAACAGTGATTTGGGCACCTAACTCCCGTTTGACTTTGAAATGCGTTTGACTCATCTGTGTCTCATCTACACTAGAAACATTTGTGCCTATTTTCCAGCAACAGTGCTAAACAAGATAAAATTGCTCTGTTGCTGGAAAATGAGTACAAAATTTACAGGAGCAGACTAGGCCTAGGAGGGCGAATATAGATGTGATGGATTTATCAGCTTAATAGGAAGCTTATTTCCTCCTTAAGTGCTTGTAAAGTATATAATAACCGAGTATGGCTGTGGAATGGGGAATTTTACAGAAATCTCCCACCCTTGCTGTAGCACTAGGATAGCTCTGTTGTGCTAGTTATGACTCTTACGTAGAACAGCTGCCTATACTTTTGCCATTGTTATATCTAATGCTGCTCAGAGCAAGCCTGGAGAAAATGTCATCAGCAGGTATTCACTAGTTCTCCCAGCATTGCTAGCACAGAGAGCTGAATGGGTACTACAGCAATGGTGAGGGACTTTTCCTAAAATCCTCCTTGAAGAACAGGCCTGAAAATGGTGATTTAAAAACAAACAAACAAAAGTCAGGAGTGCAGCCTCTTTTTGGTTTACCCAGCTTTATGAATGAAATCTACAAGTAAAAGTGAGGCATTCTGGGGCGTGGGAATATCAAATCACTGTTCTCTACGTGGCACCATATGTGTGCATGAGCTGTCTACAGAAATATAAGACACAGTCCCTGCCTTGAAAAAATGACAATCAAAGGACTTGATCCTGAAAACATGTCACACAAGGGTCCCACTATTTTCAAATTAGACTTAACTGAAGTCCCTGAAACTTCTTACATGAGTAAAGACTACTTGTGTGAGTAAGGCTCACAGGATCAGACCCTACGTTAGATGATGTTCGATCAAAAAGGTGTGGGAGGTGGACAGGGCAACACAAAATTGTGTAATTTGTCTCGTTCAGACCAGACACTTGTTTGTCCAGGATTTTTTTTTCTCTCTTTCAGATGTGCCTGCTGACACCTGTGGACCCAAAGCACTAGCCTAATGGTGTAGCCTGTGCTGAGGGCCTGATCTTGTGTGGGGCTGAGTGTCAGAAGCCCGAAAAAGAAAAATATTTACTTCATATTCATGTAGGTAAATGGCCATATTTATATCCTGAGCGAGCCACGGAATTCTCCACACAGCTTTGTTATTTAATAAATTTAACACCAGGGGCTATTGGAGCATTTTCAGTTGCAGTGTTAGTCGTGGAGGACGTCATATTCAGGAAGCATCCACAAGGAACACTGTTCTCAGGAAAGCAAGCACAGCAGTGTGCTGATTTTTCCATGCATGCCCTAGACTATGATCTGATGTTTCCAGCTATTGGTTCTGGTCCTGCAAACACTTAGACATCTGAGTAAAGTTACTTACATGTGTAGTCCCATTGACTTCAGTTGGGCTATCACATAACTTTACTTATGTGCATAAGTGTTTGCAAGATCAGAACTTTAGTATATAAGCATTCAATATAAACAAGTCAAGGAAGTTGACAACATAAACATTCACCTAACACCACACTCAGAATTACAAAATGTTTATTCTCTCTCTTAAAATACACTGTGGGCCCAGTCTCACTCCCTTTGAAGTCAATGGGAGTTTTCCATTGGAGCTGAACTCTGCCTTGTATGTATAGATATCATACAGTTTACTACACTAAAAAGAGTATATAAAAAGCCTTATATTACTTAGTGCTTTATGAGCAAGCAATACTATGTTCAGAGATTTTCTGTTTCTTTAGTATGATCTCTCATTTCAGGAACTGTAATGTGAATAATTAACTCATTGGTGGATCCACACTACTGTACTAGTTACGTATATACTTGTGCTAGCATTTAAAGAGGAGAATTTTTCTTCTCCTTCACCCTGTCTTTTATTATAGGTGGAGCTGGTAGCACTGCCAATAGCACTGCCTGACACTTTCCAGTACAAGAATTTATTTTAATTTGTTTATGAGTTTGCCACATACTGGGTGTTGGCTCAGGCTGTTTTTGTTTTTTTTTGTTTTGTATTTAATTTCAGATAAAATGGTTCAATTATTTATGAGAAGAAAATAAGGGAAAACATATGTTGATTTGCCCATTTTAAAAAGTTTCTTACAACCTTCTCCTTGAGAAGCTCACAATGTTTTGGAGCAGGGACTTGAAATTTGGCGGGAGTGGGGCTGATGTCAGCGAAGGGCTGCTTGCCATCCCTGTGAAAAAATGCTCGCATTTGGTCAAGTCATAAGCCTTTGAAAAGTCTCATTTGCAAATGTTCAGTAGAGCTTTGTTAGAATTTGTCAGCTAAATTCTCCGAAGATTCCATCCCATTGAGCTTGCTGCAGCCTAGAGATGAGAGGGCTGAATGGGGATCTCCCTGAAATTGCTTCTCCCGGCCACCAGGAAAGTCTTGGATGCCAGCACAAAAATTGAGAGCAGGGAGAGTTTCTCACCTGTGCTATAAATGCTCTCCCTGCTGGCACCAGGCAGTGTGTAGGAGGAAGCTGACTGAAATGCACAGGGCTCTTGGGGGTGTGGCATGGAGTGGAAGATGGTGATAGCAGATTGGGTGAAGGAGCCTGTAGGGTAAGACTAGGACTGTGAGCTTGGGTAGGAAAGATACTGGAACAGGCTGGACAAGGAGACTGTGGGGTCAGTGGAGGGAAACTGGGGTTTGGAGGTTGAGGGATGGGGACTGAGATCAGACAGGAAGTCTGGGGAAGGGAGGAGGGAGACTGCAATTAGCTCAGTGATGAGATTGGAACAGGAATGAAGGGCCATGTGTGGGAAGACTAGGACTGGGAGAAGGAGCTGGAGGAGTTAAGGGGTTAGGGGGACTCTGATGAGGAGCTGAGGGGGACATGGGAGTGGGACAGGTTAGAGGGGACATAGCCAGAAGGGGTCAAGATTGGGGGCACTACATTGGGACAGAAAGGTCTGTGCTCACTAGAGAACACTCCCCTCCAGAGTCTGGAATGGAACCCAAGATCCTGTGAAGAAATAGTATGTGATCATGTGGTTAAAAAGTATCATAATCCATATGCAGAAATTGTGATTGCAGATGGCACCTTAATTCTGGCATTTCCTAACGTTTGAGTGCTTGATTTTGCAACCTTAATAGTGTTCTTTTAATGTAGTTTTTTGCATATAATATAGTTATGCCCAGATATTTACCATTGTACCATGGCAGAGCACTACATTGGTACTC
This sequence comes from Mauremys reevesii, assembly GCF_016161935.1. Lineage (NCBI taxonomy): Eukaryota > Metazoa > Chordata > Testudines > Geoemydidae > Mauremys > Mauremys reevesii. The sequence continues at coordinate 166,935,247 of NC_052624.1, read as the reverse complement.
CTGTATATAACTCGTTAACAGTAAGAGAAGTGGTTGTATAGCATATGGTGAAATAGTTCCATGTCATGATCTGTCATTCCCTTGGGTAGTGTTTGTATATTATTTGTGCAATTCAGTCAAACCTCAGTTACCTGAGAGGAGGACCGTGAATTCATTTGAATGAATGAGGGTTCATATAACTGATGGACTCTCGATATAGTTAGTGCACATCAAAGAACACAGAGTTGCTTTGGAGGAAAGAACTTCGTGAATAATCAAGGTTTGGTAATTGAGCTTTGCCTGTGTGTAAATACCCTTCATTAGATGTGTTTTGTTTAGTGTACAAGGAAATATTAATTATAAAAGAATAAAGTTAGGGTTCTATATTGACATACTTAAAATAAGGGAACAGCCAGTTTTGATTCAAGTCAGCTTGTACTTCTCAACATCACCTGGCAAGTGGGAGATTAGAGAGATAACATCTAGCTCTGCCAGGACACTCATTCTTCCCTTCTCTTGGTGTGTTTTTGTTGTTGTTGCTGTCCTTGCTGGCTGCAGCAGAAGTGGAAGCAGAAGCTAGGACTACACGGGTGGCATAGGCCTGGGGCAAATGCTGCCCTGTGGGAATCAGCTATGATATTGGGGTTTTTGTCCAAGCTCTATTGGCATTTGCACCAATAATGGCACCTCTGGACTAACAGCGCATGGTCTGATTTGTTTGGGTCAAGTTGCCTTTATCCTTCTAGTGTTCATTCCATAAAACCCACTCTGTGGGAAGCTCTGTGTACCCACATAAGCCCTTAACACAGGGCTAGAGTGGTTCATATGGCCTTGTATGGGACCTCTGTCCTGGGGTGAACATCACTCTCTTTAATTGTGCGATTGTAGTTATATATTTTGCTGGTTGTTTCCACAGTAAGGCCTTGATTTAGCTGAGTGCTCGCCCACGTATCTTACTTGAAGCACATGAACAGCCCCCATTGATTTCAGTGGCACTACTCATTTGCTTAAAGTCAAGCACATGCTTAAATGCTTGAGTGTTTACTATGTGCATGGATACAGATGAATTCCTGCGGGAGACAAGATTAGAGGCTGATTCGACACTGACTTTTTACTCATCCTCTTTCATCCTCACAGCAGTTAATGGGGCTGCACATGATGCAGATTTTGGGCCTGTAACTCTAATGTAATAAACATTTCCTCCATCATGACGCTTAGTACTGTTAGCACGTAGGAGAAGACTCTTCCTACATTTGAGAGAGGTTTTTTGGGGGCGGGGGTGAGGATCCCAGGTACTTTATAAAACTGAGTTACTGGGAATACATTGCCTTTTTACAAGCACATTTGCAGGTTAACAATCTGTAAAAAAGCTCACAGTACCTAATATTTTTCAAGTGTGTAATAAAAGGTGTTTTATGTAAAAAAACCAAGGGATTGTGTATGCGCCTGTCAGATTTTGATGAGCCAAAATGTTCATAATAATTTTTAGCAGAGGGTATCAGTATGTACAAATGACAGTTATATGTAACCAATGGGGCCTGAGTCTGCTTCCACTGAAGTCTTTAGGAATATCATCATTCATTTCAGTAGAAGCAATTTTGGGTGCATAGGCTATATTTTTATCACAATGTTAAGCCCTGTCCTTTAATGAGGCTCCATGTAAGACCTGGGGACTGCCTACACAGAGCTCATTACAGGAGCAAGGCTTTTACTAGCAGGCGAGGAATTATTGCAGAAAGAATATCTCGGTACCCCAGTCGTATTTTTGGGCCTGACCCTACAAACTTACAGGTCCTGATTCAGCATGTTAGCATATCAATGAGTACATAACCGTGTCATATGCCAGCTAACTCGCACAATTTTATTGTGAGTATTTGGCCCAGCTCCTAGAGTCCTGTGATCATGAGAAAATTTCAGCTTTCATTAAAAGGAAAAAAGAAAAAGAGAGCAGTTTTCTAGCCCTTGTGATTGCCGAGAAAAGCTTGAAAATAAAACCTGAGTACATCCTAATGGCTCAAAAACCAGACGGCAAAGAAAAAGTACCCCTAATTTACTATTTTAAAAAATCTCATGATTTTTAGTCCAGTCTCATGATCTTTTAGTGCCTGACTCCCGATTTTGAAAGCTTGGCATTAGCAATACTGACCTACTTAATTGCTTTGTTGACTTGGGGCCTTACTACTGTATACTGGTGGTGCATACTAGTGGTCCCAGTGGTGACCAGTGACATGCTCATGATGGACTGAAGTCAGTTACATACAGAAAAGGGTGCTGAAAATTATTGGGACAGCTCCTGGCAGTTAGTATTACTTCTGTTAGGACATGATCCTGCAAACTGTTACTATCAATACTAACTATGCTTGAGCAAACAGGGCCTGATTTTATTTCTTGGAATAAATTATTATCCACAATTAGTTCAATTATTTAAAAAAAAATGGAAATTCACTCAGCCAAACCAATGTGATGCGAATGTTAAGCATGGGATAGGAGAACACACAGCAGCTATGAAATAACAAATCCAGGCCCTCACTGTGGTAGGCAATAGGGAACAACCTTTTTCCTGCTTTTCATGGCAGTCTCCTTTATTTGCGTTAGGTACATATTTAAGAGGTCATTGCTAAGTGTGATGGTTCTTGGCATACCCAGGACTATAAGTCACCTTATTAACCACCGCCTCCAGTGAGACGAAGTCTTTCTTGTGGTAGCTGGGTATCAGCTGCCTGACCCTGCCAGCCCTTCAGCCACTCAAGCACTCTCCTCTGGGTTTATGCCAGCCCTTCCTTTGTCTTGCAGGTTAACAATAGGTGCACCCCAATCCCTGAATCCTTTTCAATTGTTCCCCTGTGATACCCAGCCCCTGACGCTGGCTACTCACAGAAGTTCCAGCTCTTCTAACCAGAAGGTGTAGGCTGCCCCAATTTACCAGCTTTACCATCACTCGCTGCTCCTGTAAAGTACACAGCCCTTATGAGCACTTATAATAAAACAAAAGAATGTTTATTTAAGAAAGAATAAAGATTTAACTAGAAATGAGAGAGTGATGGAAACAAGTGGTTACAACACAAAACAAAATCATAAAATGCAAACCTGGGTGTACACTTATCAGTAGTTATCTATCCTACCTAATAAAGTAGGTTGTCCTGCAAAGTTCAGTTTGCAGAGCTGGCTGGTTTCTCAAGAATTGGGATACAAACCTTCATGAACGCAAGCCCCTCAGCTATGGGTTTTCTTCTGTGAATGGATCTAGAGTGCCTTGCCCTACACCCTATTATATTAAAGCATTTTTCTATTCACAGCCTGGGCGAACCCCTCCCTTCTTGTAGAAAAGAAATGATTTTGATTGTTTGTCATTGTCTGACGGTTTTCCATTGACTGTGGTAGGGGTAGACAACAGAACTTTGCACTACCTGGCTAGCTGAGTGGGGAGGGATAACAACTCCATTTTCCTTGAATGGGCCATTATTGTGACACCTAGTGACTAATTTCTAATCCAAGTGCCTAAAGCATACTTTCTAGTTAGTTACATTATTCCTTAAATATTATCCATACATACATCTCACAATAACTATGAGTCTTAACAAGTTATGAGCTTTCTGTAGATACAGGATATTTATCCATAAAGAGGACATATAAGGTAAGATGAGTTTGGTGTAGTGAGTTTATCCTGTCTCTGGTGAGAGCTTTTTGTAAAGAACAGGGGACCTTTTGTCAAGTGGTCTATGTCACACCATCGTATTTTTCACCATATTAAAAATCTGAATACTTAATACTTCATTTAAAAAAAAACCCTACTAACCAACCAACACAAACATCTGCTGCAAATAAACATAAAAAACCCCTCCACAACATTACAGAGGCATTTGAAGGTGAAATCTATCTCCTTTCCTTTATTTTAAGTCAACTGTTGGGAACTTTTCAAGGGACTAATTGACACCCCTGGAGATTCAAATTCTCTTATTCTCATGGTGGCTGGGGTGGTAACAGAAGCAGTGCAAGATTGTCCATTGGAATTATTATACTTCCTTTTCCCTATCTTTTGTATGTCTTACCTACTTAGGCCCTGATCCTGCAAAGACTTACTCACATGCTTAACTCTAAGCACTTGAGTATTCCCCTTAGCTTTAGTAGAACTAGTCAGATGATTACAGTTAAGCATATTGATTAGTCTGTGCAGGATCAGGTCCACAGCTGTAAGCTATTTGGAGCAGGTACTGTCTTCTGCTGTGTTTTTGTACAACTCTTAACATGATGGAGCCTCCATCTCAGCTGGGTCTTCTAACTGCTACTGTAATACCAATACCAGTAAAAATAATAATGCCACCATACTTCAGTCCTGACTTGCAGGGGACCATCTCTATCAGCAAGATGACAGTTAGTCTCTAACCCATTCAGTGCTTGGCCTGTCTGATAACAAGGATGCTAATTGGTGCTAGGAGGGATGGAAATCTGTTTCCATTTTCCTCCATTGTTTCCACACTGGTTTGTTATGGTAGGGTTGTTTACAATTCAATAGTTGCCATTTTTTTAAAATAAGAAAAGGAGGGAACTAATATATATATATTATATTAATTACATAGACTTGGAAGACAAGGATGTTTAAAACTTAGTGCCCACCAGCTTTGAAGTGTCCCTTTAAGAATAGGATGTAGCACAAATTTCTGATGTGAACTATATATATGGTTCTTTTTTTAATTGTAAAAACAACCCAATATCTCAAAGGCTTTATGAACAGACCTAGAGAACCTTGAATTATTGTGGTGCAAATGCTCGGGTCACATTGTGTACATGGTTTTCCCTGAGAACGAATTGAAAACAAGCTTCCCAGTTGACATTAAGCCAGTGTTTGTGAAATAAATCCACCAGTCTTCAGGCTAATGAAATTCTCCAGAGAGAAACAAACATACTCATCACCCGCATAGTTGCCAATGCAGACATCCCAGACTTATTTGGAAAATTATTAGTCGTATTTGTATTTCTGTAGTGCCAAAGAGCCTCGACCAGGACCCCATAATTGTATGATACCAATGAACAGCACAAGCAGCTGACCTGCATTTCTCCAGATGCAAGAGGATGGCAGTATAAAATAAAATAAGTCCATTAACTTTGTGGGTGCTGCAAATAGTCATCTTGCTGTTCTTCCTCAGATCCCTCTTTGGCCACCTGTGGGCACAGTGGTGCAATCAGGTGGACAGGAGTCAGTTATATTTTTGGGGTAGGGCATGCCCAAAATTGGTTTTGGAGATGCTCGCAAAAATAGTAAGGCTAACTCTGGACTCATGCTCATTTATGGCCAGGATGGGGAAGGGAGGAGAAAGAGGAAAAGGCTATGCCATTGTCCCTGCATCCTGGACCCAGATCGGTGGCTGGATTTGGCCTATTTGACTTCTGTACTCTTCACCCACATAAAGCTCAATTATTCAATTAAGAAAAACAAAAACAAAAACAAAAAAACCCACAAGCAAAAAAACAAAAGCCTAATGAATCACAATGTGCTTTGGTCACTTATTCTGAGAACTGTAGCTTAGTTTTAATTATTTGTTTAACTTCATGTTCTACTAGTGAATGCACAGTAGAATATTCTAAGTAAAAGCAATGACGTCTAAGTTGTATGAGACTTTGCTCTGCCATTAAATCCTTGCTGAGGAGTGGAGTGAGACTGCAGTGATTTTTGTGAGAATATTTAGTTTTGTCAATTTCCGAGGTTTTACTACTTCACTTTCACCATTTCCAAAGTGGTGCTGTAGACAAAATTTTAAGGTGAGAGAAGAGTTTGTTTCAAACAAAAACAGGTAATGCTTTGGGGTTTTCCTGAGGCCAGTAAGGGGTTCAATCAACACCTGCCTTGCAACTCTGGGTGCCTTAAATGCTAGGCAGCTGTGGCTCACAGCCTTGACACCAAGAACCAGCATACTAGCAAAGTCTCACCCTGGCTTCTATCACCCAGTTACTCTTTCAGGGGGACCTCCACAACCCTTCCAGCCCCGTGTTCTCCCCAAAAATGTTTACCTGCGGTGCTCAGCCCCTCTCACAAAACCGAATAAAGTTTGCTGGTCCTTTAAAGAGACAGTACACAGTAACCTGTTAACTAAGGTTAACACAAAGTAAAACAAGCTTAGTGAACACAGATTTAGGTGATACCAAGTAAAAAGGCTAGGGATAGAAATGGTTACAAACAAGCAAAAGTAAATCTAACTTAACAAACTAGCAGCATTTATTCAAAGTAGTTTTCTCACCAAAGTCATTCCTTCAGCATGGCTGGTGATCCTTCAGCCAGAATCCAAATCCGAATCACTTTGTTCTTTGTCTTCCCAGGTGAAGGATGATAAAATGGCCTTTTGCCTTCTCTTCTATCTCTCCTATAGTCTGTTAGTCTATAAGGTGCCACAGAACTCTTTGTTGCTATCTTCTCCAAGTTTATTGACTCTGTCAAAGGAGACAGGAAGGTTTCCTGGGGGTGCAGTCTCCATCCTCCATGGAGATTGTTGAGTGGTCATTTTCCCTCACTTGCTTGCTTTGTTTACTTTGCATGTAAATGTGCTTTCCATTAACTTTGGTCACACCTTGCTTAATTTACATTGGAGACACAGTCAAGTCTGTGAAACAGCATTCTTTTTAGGACCAGCTGGGATTAGGCACTATCTGCCAAACAGATTGGAGGAATATATTTCCATTCCAGCACTTCTCTATAGTTTTTTGCATGTGAACTATACATACATCACACAAGAATATTAATGATCAGTGAGTTACTAGTCTCTCAATGATATATTACAAGACACCTCTTAAATAAATATCATGACAGTGGGTGGGATGCCCTGGGCTGGTCAGGCCAGCTGATACTCACTGCTACATACCAGGGAACCCCTTGACCTCTGGCAGTAGAGTGCTCTTGGGGTCATATCAATTTGTCTGTAGATCCAGTTCCCCAGAACTTGCCATCAACACATCAAAAGCAACTCTGACTTTGGAAGATGAACATATCCCACAATATTTAACTTCTTCAACCAACAGAGGAGAAATGCTTATCTGATATCTTAATTTATGGATCTTTCTTGTTTCACACTTGCTGACCTCATGTGCTGTGCCAAGACATCTGAATACATTTGTCCTCAACCACTGATGGAAACAGGACTGTTTTCTGAGTAAACAGCACTGGGTCCTGTGTCTGTTTCTTGTGTTATTTTAATGTACATTGACAGTGATGTAATGACTGCCATGTTGGCTGGAGACCTCCAAAGTGAAAAGCAAGAGACTCTATAATGTGAGAGCCTAATTTAAACTGAGAGCTATAGCAGACCCATATCCTCTGTAGATCAGGCACTGAAAGGAACACCTAACACACACTGACTAGTATTTTTTTAGAAAGTGCCATCACCCTTTCCCTATTAAAAAGCAATAAAATATATTTTAAAAAATCAGGTTATTACAGCTCCCTAAGCTAAAGTTATAAATAGCCCCTATATATAGTACCCCTTCTTGCCTCTCTATTCTCCAGCCCTGCACTTTGTCTAGCAGCACGACCCAGAGAAGCAAACTCAGAGAAAGAACCCCTGCCTTCTCTTTCTATTTCTGCCACAGAGTTGCTGTGTGACCATAAGCAGGCCTCTTAACCCCTCTGTTTCTCCTCTGCACAATGGGGACCGGGATTCCCTTTGTCTGACTCTCCCCACCCCCGGCTTCTAGGCAGGGGGTTGTTTGAGAGCAGCAGTGCTGAAGGGTGCTGTACTTTTAGTTCTAGGGCCTGCAAAGCGCTTTGGAGAGAGGAGACAGAAGTACTAAGGGGATGGGTGATTTGCTATTGATTGCTCATTAGCACGCTATGATTTTATTATGCCATCGCCTGGCATGATCACATGACTATGATTATAATTTCTTGCCCAAGGGGTTGCCACACCTGACCGCTCCCCCCACCACCCTTGGGGGGATCGCTCCTGCCAACCACAGGCTGCCGGGGCAGAGCTGGGGTGGCAAGAAGGAGGCGGGCCCGAGGGGCGGAGTCACCTGGCCCCCGCCGTGCCCGTCTCTGGCGGGGTAAGGCAGGGAGGGCTCCAGCTGCGGTTTGGTGCCAGCTGTGAAACTGACGAGGGAGCGGGAAGCGGGGCTCGCTCCCTGTCTGGGGAGGAGGCTGCGAGCAGGCGTGCGAGCCCAAGTGTGTTTAAAAAGCAAAGAGCCAGTCCCACCCCCGCCCCGCCCCCGCCCGGGTAGCTCTGCTCCCGGCTGGCTCCGAGTCTAGCGCGCTGCGAGCCCAGCGCTGGCCGGGGCACCGCCAGAGGAGCGGGCAGAGGGGCACATGCGGCTTCGGTGGTAGGGCGAGCAGCCCGAAATAAACCAGACCCAGGTCAGTGGGCTTCTTTCACACCCGGCTTCTGCTGCGTTCAGCCCGTGTGTCTGGAGCCTTTTCAAGCAGCCGCCAGCGAGTGGGTTCCGAGAGGCCCCCAGTAACTCAGGGGACAAGCGGAGTTGCAGAGGAGGGTGCGGGGAGTCTCGCCCTGCCCTGCTCATCAGCGGGCGGAACTAGGTCGGGCTGCTGGTGTGCCGGGGTTGGGGGTGACGATGGGGCTGGTGCGTGCCGGCTCTGGCGTGGGGTGACAGCCATCTGGCTGAGTCGGTGGTGTCCTCACATGCCTCCTTGAGCCCGGGCTGAAGCAAGCTCCTCCGCCCACCACCCTCCCCCTTGTCTCGAGCAGCACGGGGGGCTGAATTGCCTTCCTGCCCCCGGGCCTTCCCGAAAGAAATAGTTTCTTCACCGAGGGGTTGTTATCTCCAGCCCGCTGGGCTTTCTAGCTCCAGCCCTTTCTCCCGAGGAGGGGCCTCCCGGAGGAGGAGAAGAGACAGCTGTTTAGGGCTTCTCATCCGGCCGATTCTGCTTGACAGGGGTGAAATGATCGCTGGAAGGGCAAGGCAAGGAACTGGAGCTTAGGGGGGAGACGAGCCCTGCAATTTGGGGGTGGGGATAGGCTTTGCATGTTTCCTGCGGTCGGGAGGGGTGAGGCTTTAAAAAGGGGCTTAGGCTATTAAAAGGGGGGGGGGACAGTGGTAGGGATGGTAAAGCGGTGTCTGAATTGCCAGCTGATCCGTTGGGGTGTGCGTGCATGTGTTATCTGTGTAACTGTCTCCTATTCCCATCAACTCTCATATGTAATAGCCACAGGGTGTTTGTTTCCCTTTTCGGCATTGAGGGAGTTGCTAAAGGGGAGGCTGCTTTCAAAAAAGGGGAACTTGGAGATAGGGAATCGATATTTATTTTTTTTCCATTTATTTTTATTTCTAGGCTGAATGAATCTGGAAGCATGTCATAGCCCGCCCCCTTGTGCCCCTGAAATATAGTTATAGATACAGGCTAAAAGGATGCTTTGATTTCATAATTTGCTGCTGTGTCTAACCCTTGCTGCATGTAATTCACTGCAGGCAGAACAAAGCTCTGTCACAACTGTGCTTCCTGGTTGTCGCCTCCTGCCTGCAAACCACTGAATATTTTCCACTTGATATCATCATGCAGAAAGGGAGAAACGAGACGCAATGAGAGATTCAGGTAATACACCAAAAATACGCTCAATATCGGTAACAGTCAATGCTCATGTCTGTGGAGTAGTGCAACGCGCGGAGATTGTATTGAACTCTGTCTGGGTGATGTCTGGGGTTGCATCAACGTTGTTTAAGTGAGGTTTGCTGAGCAGAAAATCCAGATGACTTTAGAGACTGATCTTTTTCTTTTCTTTTTCTCATAATGCCAGTTAGGGCAGAAACTATCCAGTAACTCAAAACCATCATTCGTATTAAAACGTTCAGATGGGTTTTAAGCATTATTTTTTTTACAGACAAGAATAAAGGTTAAATATATCAATGGTGACAGAATTTGGCTTTGTTCTTGTTGAATTAGAAATTGCCTCTTTGGAAAGGCAGTATTGCCAAAAATATGGTCTACAAATGTTACCAAGGACTAGCACCAAAGTGCTTTGTTTCAACCATGCTATTTGTTGGCATGACTTTCCTTGGAAGTCATTCACTGGTTGCCTTTAAAAAAATTTAAATTGTGGTTTTGCTTAAAACACAGCAAAAAATTTGTATGCAATAAGTTGCTCTTGGGGGAGCTATTAAGTGTGTGTGTGTGTGTGTGTGTGTGTGTGTGTGTGTGTCAAAAGAAAGAGAACAAAGAAAGCAGGCTTTCGATAAGACCCCCTTAATTCAAAATGTTGAAATTCATCAGCTCCTTCTTCCCTCAGTAAATCTGTTCTTCTCCCTTTCACAAATACGGTCCATGTTCTGTTTTGCCCCTCTTCAAATAAGCACAGTAACTCTATTCCAATTGACAAGGGTTGAGGTTGTCTGTGAAATTCTGGGGCCACTTATAAACATTTTGTAACCTTCAGACACAATATACGCACTGGTCTTCCTTTCAACCTGTATGTCCAGGTTAAGATCGTAGGCCTTTCCGAAGTGCCCGTTGAGACTGAAATATTATATAACTCATGGAACAATGGTAAAAAAAATCTCCTCTCCTGCTCTTGAAAATGCTGTTCTTAGCATTGTAATTATGGCTTTGCTAATTTGAATGAAAAGGTAAATATTAAAAGAACCACTGTTGAGGACTGCAAAGTTGTAACAGTTTTGTAGTGTTGTCATTCACAACATTGTCAGGGCATAGATCTGTGGAAAATCCCCTTACCCTACCCCCCGCGTACATACTTTCATTTACAATAAAAGTAAAGAACTCAATGAAGAGTTCAGTGCTTCACCTGTAACATCTGTCAATTTTTAAAGGTGACGCTTGGTACAGCTGGCAAGAAAAATGAGGATCATTATTTTGTACAGAAAAAGTTGTTTCAGCCGCACCTGACAAAAGTATGGTATGCACGTCTCAGTCTCCCTGGAAGCATTGGCCAGTGCTTTGGAATGTCCAGATTAGGTATCCTGATGCCATGAAGGATAATAAATATTTCAATCTGTGTATTGTGTGTGTGTACATTTTATATTTATCCTGTAATAACATAGAACAGGCTGCTCATCATAAGAGAAGCCAAGGCTTAGCCAACTGAGTCTGGAGCTGGGAAGCATGTACTTCAGTGTTCTAATTCTGGCTCTGACACTGACTCACTTGTGTGTTCAACATTCCTAGCTTCTCTGTGTCTCAGTTTCCCCAGGCCTGCTCCTGGAGGTGCTCTTCATGTAGATCCGCCACTGGGAATTCTGCATGGCATTTCAGCATGTCCCAGTCTGCTGGACATAAGCACATGGTTGACTTTACCCAGGTGAATAGTCCCATAGGGAGATACAAACTTGTGTAAAATTGATCTTGTGCTTAAATATTTTTAGGGTCAAGACCATAGACTGCAAGTCTTTGGGGCCTGGGCTGTGTCTATTCCTATACTTGTACAGTGCTTAGTAGAATGGGGCCTTGATACCGATTAGGGTTTCTGGCACTATTGTAATATAAACACTAAACAGTAATAGAGAATGCTTTCAGGATTGGGCCCTCCATCTGTGACATGGGGATAATTGACACTTATTTAAAACAAGCAAACAAAAACGTTTATTTAGTAGCCAACTTGAGTAAGGGTTGCGGGCCCTTTGATTTTGTTTTTGTCAGAACATGGGGAGTATATTAAAAAATATGGGATCCCAGCACATCTCAACTGTTTTTAAGATTCTACCACAAGCTACTGCTATCGTGTGGGTTGGAAACTACATTTGAGCCTGGACCTTTCTCCCCACCCCCCTCCACACTATATAGATTCTCTACAGAAATTCCACAGCTGTTTTTGAGCCTATCAAGAGTTGCCTGCCTTCTTTGCTGATGCCATTTTCTATACAAATCGCTGTTCTGCTGCTCAGCTCTGTGAGGAGGGGAGTGGAATCCTTTGAAACTGATGTGGCTGTGTTGCACAGTCTTCTGTCAAAGAAAACAGCAATAAAAAACCTTCTCAGCTTTCATCTTAAGTTAATTATCCAGGATCTAACAATTTTAAACAGGTGAATTTTTTTTTTAAGTGTTTGACTCTGATTGCAATATTGCCAGCCATAGTTTCCAAGGTACCCCTCAGTTCTGGTGCAGTGAGTGGGCAAGCAATCGGGGGCGGGTCTACTGTTTTTGCCACCCCAAGCAGTGCGCCGAATTGCTGCCGTGGACGGCGAGGACAGTCCGTGTGCGTCAGGGCGGCATGCGTGTTTCCGTGGCGACAATTCAGTGGCAGCTTCTATGTTCAGCTGTCCACGGTGGCGCAGCTTCTGCCTTCTGGCTGAAGACAGAAGCTGCCGCTGAATTGCCGCCACTGCGGAAACATGCGTGCTACCCTAACGGCACATGGACTGCCCCCGCCGTCCACGGCGGCAATTTGGCACGCTGCTTGGGGGCAAAAACACACGGACTGCCGCCCCTTGCAGATTGGCGCCCCAAGCACCTGCTTGGAATGCTGGTGCCTGGAGTCGGCCCTGCAAGCAATAACAGTTCTATGGGGTGAAAACTCCATCAGTGGGTTAGGTATGCAGGTTGGGGTCCGATCTAAACAATCCTAAAAGAGCCGTAGAAGATGTAGACCCAAGGAAGGGTCCACACTGAATGTTTTGTGAGGAATTGAGAGTCCTGTCTCAAATAAATATGCTAGTCTCTAAGGTGCCACAAGTACTCCTGTTCTTTTTGCGGATACTCACTAACACGGCTGCTACTCTGAACAGTCTGACTAGAGTTTCTTTAGGTGAAGTTAACAGAGAGCTGGTGTGGCATAGAACAGAAGTGGCTTCATAAAGCCTCACCAAGAAACAGCGGGGGAAAAGGAAGCAAAAGTTTCTGGGATGAGATCAGCTCCCTGCCTAAAACTTCAGAGGAACTGACGATAAAAAATTTAATTATAGAGAAGCAGTAGCAACTTTCATAGTTAAAGCTGAGTAATAAATACTTAGCCCCTGACCTGGCCTTTTTGCTCTTCAAAGTACTGTACAGATGTTAATGAATTTGTAATCTGTCCGTTCCTACCAGCTGCCCCAAGGTCATTAAAATAGCTGACAAAGAAATCATAAGAGGTATAATGTTAATTTGAAAAACATATTATATGGTGAAGAGACCGTACTGGGGAAGAGGCTTTCCCAACTTAGGCCTTGGTATTTTGGGTGCACAAGGAAATGTGTTTGTGAAAAAGTGCATGTATAAGTTGGGGTTGGATTTGTGCAAGGGTGTTTGTGTGTGCCAACCATGTGCGCATCAGGTGATTTGCACACCCAAGTTGCCCACGTGGATGTTTACAAATGTTGGCCTCTTTGATTTCAATGGCAATTTGGGAGGCACTGGGAAGATGGGATTAAGCACCAAATGTTCTCTCAAAGTTGGAAATTCCTCCCTCCCACCCCTCTTTCTCCCCAGCATTATCTTAGATCAGGTCCGCACTAGAAACCTTTGCTGGTATGGCAATGTCGTGTGGTGGTTCGTTTGTTTGTTTGTTTTGGGGTGATGTTTCTATATTGACAAAAGCCCTAGGGTAGACACAGTAATACTGCCATAAACGTGCTTTTGCTGGTATGGCTTACTTTGTTTAGGGGACTGGTATAAGCTATACTGACAAAAGTACTTTTCCCCTGGGGTAAGCTATGCCTCCACTTGCCAGTATAGTTATATTGGTAGATATGGTGGCAAACCTTTTCAAGTGTAGACTGGGCCTTGGGCTAAGTTGAAAGGGAGGGATTCTTTCAGACACAGGAGTAGGATATAAGTGTGCTGGGATTCTGGAGGCAAACCTGGGTTGTGGGTGAAACCCCTGGGTTAGGGTGTGTTATGCTCCTCTGTCTGTACTCAGATTCACAGAAAATGTTTTTTGTTACAGCCCCAGCTACGGAGCCTGGTTCTTTAAACTCAGACTTTGAGCTTTGGAGGTCTCTGGTTCAATCATCTGTTTCAAGAAAGCAGCTGTCACTTAAATGGAGCTCATCCGGGATTCAAACTGCTGAGAGCCCCTACTTTCTTGATAGATGCCACCTTGATACCAGGGATTGAGCTGGGGTCTTCCAGAGCTAGAGTATGAGCCTCTACCGCTTGACCTAAAGAGTTAGGCTGTCAAGCTGGAAGTGACTCACATCTTCTGTGGATTTGGCACAGAGAGGGACACATTGACCAGTGGGACACACACACGTGTGTGTGTGGGGGGCGGATTTGGGAAGTGTATGGTACCTTGTGGGAGGTGGGAAAACTACTGGTTTCTTTCACTTTTTGTTATTGTGTACTAATACCATGGATACTATAATCTAGTGTATTAATATTATACATAGGAACACAGGAATTGGTCTGAATCACTGTGGCAATGTTCTATGTAGCCATTTCCCTGACAGTGGCTAGTACCAGCTGCATCAGAGAAAGGTGCAAGAAATCCTGAACTAGGCAGGCATGGAATACCCTGCCCACAGGGAAAGCTCCTTCCTAACTCTCATCTATTAGAGACTGGCATATGCCTGGGAATCTGATTGCTTCTATCCCTTCCAAAACTCTTGCTGTTTTTAATTCTTGTTATTGTAACTCGATGTTCTTGTTGTTATTATAAATAAATGTAGTGCTATTAATACCATATTGCTCCACACAGTACATTCTACACAAAGCTGTGCGAGTCTGATACCAAAACAGCAAACACTGCAGTGCTCTGATCAAGTTACTCCTCCATAATTGAACTTAAAAATGATTTAAAATCATAAAACGGTGGCAAGGTTCGAGTGCTTGGAACGTTCAACAGGCTGCCACTGCTTGAAAGCAAGATGGCGATTTACTCAGTAACCCCAGTAGTTGCACGCTCTGATCTCAGATGATGAGGCATGATGGGAATTAAGTTTACCTTGCTGGGGCAAAAGAGTTTGTATAGTGTGTACTAGTTAGTGACTATACCTGTTAGATCAGTGGCTCTCCACCTTTCAGACCACTGTATCCCTTTCAGAAGTCTGATTTGACTTGCATACTGCCAAGTTTCACCTCACTTAAAAACTACTTGCTTACAAAAATCAGACATAAAACTACAAAACTGTCACAGCACACTTACTGAAACATTGCTTACTTTTTTCATTTTTACCATATAATTATAAAGTAAATTGACTGCAATATAATTATTGTACTTTTATTTCAGTATATAATATAGAGACCAGTATAAACAAGTCACTCTGTATGAAATTTTACTTTGTACTGACTTTGCTAGTGCTTTTTATGTAGCCTGTTGTAACACTAGGTAAATATCTAGAAGAGTTGATGTATTCCCTGGAAGACGTCTGCGTATCCCCCCCAGGGAACCACTATGTTAGATAATAAGGTAAAAATATTAGGTGATTTTTTTAACATTATGGTCTGAATCGTGACTGATACATTTTATCCTTTTAAAAAAAAATTAAATTATTTAGAGTGAATATTCCATCAGATGCTGGGTCTTTTGCCAGCTCAGATCAGCTGCAAATAAAATGTTAGGTATTGCTGTTGCATCTTTTCCCTTTTGAAGTAGTATGACCCAACTGCTGCAGCTCTGGATACCACATTGGCAGATTGCCTGAAGTCCTTGGTCCACTGTTTAATTTACTTTTAAAAACCAATATAACAAATCATTTTTATTCAGATAAATGAGCACACCCATTGCATTTGCTTGTACTTGTATTTTCCATAACGCATGACTAGAAATAGCTTGTTGGCTGAGTTCACCACCAGCAAAAACCTGCACTTGATCAGCCCTACTTTATCACTGGCCCTACAGTTAAAGAGAATAATTATATTTAAATAAGTCTAACTGTGGGAGGTAGCATGGTGCAGTGGGTTGAATAGAGGGCTGCGCCTTGAGGCATTGGGATTTAGGGTGACCAGATAGCCTGATATTATAGGGACAGTCCTGATATTTGGGGCATCAGGAAATTTAGACTTGAAATTAGATGAAAGTTTCTAACCATCAGAGGAGTGAAGTTCTGGAACAGCCTTCCAAGCAGGGCTGGCTCTAGGATTTTTGCTGCCCTAAGCAAAAAAAATTTTGGCCACTCCCCCCCTTTTTTTTTTTTTTTTGGTGCCCCCCGGTCCTGCCCCAGCTCTACCCCTTCTGAACTCCTTCCCCAAATCCCCAGCCCCGCCTCCTCCCCTGGGCGTGCCACATTTCCCCCCACCATTGCTTCCTGGGGCCACCCCGCGACCTCCCGCCCTAGCTCACCTCCACTCTGCCTGCTCCCCCATGTGCACCGCTGCTCTGCTTCTCCCCCCTCCCTCTCAGGTGAGGGAGGGCAGAGAAGCAGAGTGACGGCGTGTTCAGGGAGCAGGCGGAGCGGAGGTGAGCTAGGGTGTGGGGAGGTGCAGGAAGTAATGGGGGTAGAGGAACCGCTCCCCGCTCCAGCTCATCTCCGCTCCACCACCGCCGCCTCCCCCGAGCGCCCTGCCACTTGGGTTCTCCCTCCCAGACTTGCTGTGTGGTTTCGCATGCAGCAAGCCTGGGAGGGAGGGGGGAGAAGCGGAGCGGCAGCGGTGCACTCAGGGGAGCAGGCGGAGGCCGAGCGGAGGCGGCGGGGGCACTTTGCCCCATGCCCCGGAGTCGGCACCTATGATGGCCGGTGCCAGAATGCTGCCCCTAGAAATGTGCTGCCCCAAGCAACTGCTTGTTTTGCTGGTGGCTGGAGCCGGCCCTGCTTCTAAGGGGAGTAGTGGGGGCAAAAGACATCTGGCTTCAAGACTAAGCTTGAGAAGTTTATGGAGAGGATGGTATAATGGGATAGCCTAATTTTGGCAATTAATTGGTGTTTGACTATTAGTGGTAAATATGCCCAATGGCCTGTGATGGGCTGTTAGATGGGGTGGGATCTGAGTTACTACAGAGAATTCTTGCCTGGGTGTCTGGCTAGTGAGTCTTGCCCACATGCTCAGGGTTTAGCTGGTCATCATATTTGGGGTCAGGAAGGAATTTTCCTCCAGGGCAGATTGGCAGAGGCCCTGGGGGGTTTTCGCCTTCCTCTGCAGCGTGGGGCATGGGTCACTTGCTGGAAGATTCTCTGCACCTTGAAGTCTTTTGAACCATGATTTGAGGACTTCAATGGCTCAGACACAGGTTTGATATAGGAGTGGGTGGATGCGATTCTGTGGCCTGCGTTGTGCAGGAGGTCAGACTAGATCATAATGGTCCCTTAAAGTCTATGATTCTATAAAGGCACCTATCCCCCGCCGGATTTTTCACACTTGCTGTCTGGTCACCATATCTGGATTCCACTGCCTATGAAGTCCCACTCTAATCTTGGGCAAGACACCTCAAATCTTTGTCTCAGTTTCCATATCTGTAGAAGGGGGATACCTCTACCTACTCCTGGTTGTAAAGTGATTTGAGATACTCCTCTACAGGTGCTATAAAACTGCAAACTCTGATTTGAATATCAATCTGCCATTACTGATTGATTACAATTGAATTTTTTATTTAAATCTTGGCTTACTCATTAGAAGAGCAATAGCATTTCTGTGTATGAAAATAAAGTTAAAGGATAATTAAAAGACCTCTTGCTGCAAACCAGTAGAAGAAAAAGAATGTCATTCACAGCCATATGCTGTTTGCATCAATCACCCTGGAAGCTCAGTGCTACTAGTTATTCCACACATTATTAATGATGAAATTGAGTTTATAGTGACATTATATTTAAATTACTCTAAAAAACGTACATTACAGGAAGATTCAGGTTACAAAAGTCACACACTCAAATGTTAGGCATTGTCAGAATTAGGGTCTCTGTGCCATCTTAATTCAGACCCTTTGTGCATCTTTAGTTACCGGGTCATAAATTTTTTTCCCCCACAGGACTCCTGCCTCATTCAATGAGTGAGTAATTATTTAACATTTATTTTTATCCTCTACATTTAATGTGTGGCCCCAGACCTTATTTATGCCACATCCAGCCCCGAATACAGAATTATTCAGACCTTTCTGGATTTTGTAATGGGAATTTCACCGTAGCATATGGTGCTTCACAAACACTGATAAATTCACCATAACAACACCCCTATGACAGTAAGAGATTTTACTCTCCCCATTTTTACAGCTGGGGATTAAGGCTAAATTTAAGAGTCCACTAATTTTGGTTACCCAATTTAAGATGGCTAGAGCCCGACTTTTTCAGAGTACTTAGCATTATATAGCACAGGCTTTGGCAACCTCTGGCATGTGGTTCGCCCAGGTAAGCACCCTGGCGGGCTGGCCAATTTGTTTACCTGCCGCGTCAGCAGGTTCAGCCGATTGCGGCTCCCACAGGCCATGGTTTGCCATCCCAGGCCAAAGGCAGCTGTTTGAAGCAGCGCAGGCCGAGGGATGTGCTGGCTGCGGCTTCCCGCCTCCCCCACTGACCTGGAACGGTGAACCGCGGCCAGTGGGAGCTGCAATCAGCTGAACCTGCTGACACAGCAGGTAAACAAACTGGCCCGGCCCGCCAGGGTGCTTACCCTGGCGAGTCACGTGCCAGAGGTTGCCGACCCCTGTTATTGCACTTCATATGTTTTGTAGTACGCTCCAATCTTCAGTTGCAGCTCTGAGCATTCAGCATTTTGGCACATCTGGCTCCAGGTGTCTCGGGTCCCAGAAAATGAGGAACACCCATGAACATTTTTTCTTTAAGACCTAGAAACTCTGTGGCAAAGGCAGGGGCAGAATCTGATCCTTACGGTGACATTCCAGGAGACCATGCTTTCTTTTTCCTGCATTTCCTTGCCACATTTGCTCCATGTCTTGCAACTTCTGCAAGTACTGAAGGCAGGGGTCTGGTAGATAGCAACATTTGTCTTTTACTGCACAATCCTGATTCATCCCCAGAGCAGGCCCAGCCTGTGGAAAAAATAGTTTATGATCATGTAATTAAAGACTGCATCAGAATGTATACACACAAGGGGGCTGTACTAAAGTTGCACAGGAAACTTTAATTCTGATATTTCCTAACCTCTGAATACTTGTCTGTGCAAACTTAGCATTATTTTAACATAGGGTTTTTAATGTAATTTCTTAACTAACATTCCTGCTCCCCTTCTCTTCCCCCCCCACTCCCCCAAAAAACAAAAAAAACCCAAACCCTGGAAAAAATAATATTCCATCTGGGCCATCAGCAGGGTTCAGACCTTTAGATCCATAGCAGAGACTTCTCCCACATGAGCTAATGGAGTAACTGGGTGTTATCCTGTATGTGGAGCAGTCACTAGAGGTGGGTGATGAGACTCAGCTACTTGTTGACAGCAGATGAAAGGTTGAAATTCAGGAATCTTGGGTTCCTGTCCAGGCTCTGGAGGGGACTATTCAGTGATTATGGTTGCTTCTGCTTCTGTCCTCCATGTACAATCCAATCCCCCAACAATGGTTCCATCCCCACTCCTATCCACCTCCTCTTCTCCTTCCCATATTTCCACCCCACTGATTCCTGTTCTTACCACCATCCCTGCTCCTTCTCACCCTGTCCTCCATCACATTTCCCAGCCCTCTGCATGTCAATATGATAGGTAGCTTTCCTCTCTTACTGCATGTGGCTGGCACTGCAGGAAGGGATTAAGAGCACCGAAGAGAATCTCCCTACTGTGTTCCAACATCTGGTGTCACAGTAGCCTGCAGCAACTAGGAAAGTCTTGCTCAGTTACTACAGCCCCAGGATGGAACATGCTGAGTTGCTCTGTGGGGATGGTGCATACCCAGTACAAAAGGAATCTTTGGGGAATTTTGCAGCCAAATTCTAAGAAGTGAGCATATGTTAGCTGCAATGTTCCTGGCTGAATTTGGAAAAGGGGGTGTTACAACCACAGAACAAAAGGTTTGTAAGAATTTTTTTGATGTGGACAAAATGACCTATTTTCTTCTAAGCACAGTCTCAGAAATGGAAGAACCATTTGGGGTACAGCTTTCCACAAAAATTTAGCCTGCGGCAAACACCCACATGGAAAATTTTAACCTGAACAGTTAAAACTTTAACAAAGTTTATAAGTAACTGAAAATGAAAGTGTTGGGAAACCTTAACTTGAGGTGGCACTACCAGCTTCACCTATAATGTGAAAAATCTGGCAACAAGAGATCACTTTGAAGGTCCCAGATGCACCTTGCAGTTTGTGTGGAACCTGAACTCAAATCCTGATCTGAATTTTGTGCTGCTTCAAGCCAAAATCTTCGTAGGTTTCAATACCCATTGCTTCATATTTTAGGGCCATCTCTACTGAGATTCTCTATGAGATCAAGCAATGGATAAAAATGACCATACTGCTTTAGACCAACTCTGTAAAAATGGCTTATACCTAAAGAATATTTTGTGCTCTACCCTTTTTTCCAAAGTTTCTTTCTATCCAGTATTCAGTCTCACATATCTGGTTCTACACTGGAACCTAGTTAAACATGCCACTTTTATGGCTGTGTGTGATTTGTTTAAATCAGGTTGCTTTATAGGAGGCTATGTCTACACTGGCAATTGAATGACAAACTTTTGTCTTTCAGAGGTGTTAACACCCTCCCCCCCACCCCTGACAAAAGTTTTGCCTAGACAAGTGCCCGTGTGAACAGCATGTTGTTGGCAGGAGCGCTCTCCTATTGACAATGCAAACTCCACTTGTTGGGGATAGAAGCTTTTCGTCAGCAGGAGAGCCTACAAACAGCAGCTACACGCACGACTTTTCGTGGCACTGGCTGTGGCGACAAAACCATGTCGCTAAAAGCTGTGTAATGTAGACATAGCTGGAGAGTGAGACAGATTGGGGCAAAAAGGTGATGAAATTCCTTCTATTTGGTATTGGCCTGAGTAAAAAAAAGTGACAACCCTGCCAATGTTGTGCATATCCCATGAACTGAGTGCTCTGTTTCCAGCTGAATGAGGCGCCAACAACTTGTTGGAGCACACATTGTTTTGTAAGTAAGCCACATTTGCTTCTTTCAGAACAAACTATGAGGTGCTGTTCTGCCTAAATTTCAATCCCCGATTGGCTTAATTGCTGAAGCTTTTGTTGTCAACAAAAGCAATTATAAGCCCCACAATGGATTGGGAGGAAGGGAAATGGAAATTTCTGAGTCTCATGAAGTCGACATAACAACTGGTTTTCTCTTTGTGCATAGTATAGAGATGCATGAGGAGATGTGGATGAAAAAAAATCACCACCATTAGAAAAGACTAGCTTGGACTCAAATGGAATAATGATAAAAACTGAATTTTAACTAGTCCTGTATGGCTGGGGAGTTTTGGCTTAATTTAGGACCATGACTGATAGTCTACATGTTTTATATCTCATAGAATATCGAGTCCCATAGAACTGAATGTCTTGAACATTTTTTTGACTCAACAAGCTGCACACACTTAAAAATAATGCCACAGATGTTTGTGTGCATAAATCAATTTGCCATCTATTTTTATGATGCTCACATGATGTCATGCTAAGAGCAGTACTTCAGCACTGTAACTTCATGGTTTTGAGTAAGAGAGAATTACCAAGAGGCGCTTTAAAACTTTTTGACATTCAAAATATTAGATGGGCTTGAACCTAAGCTGCATGCCTGGCCACCTTGAATTTGGTGTAAGGTCAGATCCAGGTTTGAATTGTTTGACTCTAGTGCAGCTCTGATGCCAACAGTTTTGTATCATTTGTGTCTCTTGGTTTTTTCCTTTTTCTTTCTTGAGTTGAATGTGTTTGGACAAGTCCTGGGGTGGTGTAAATTGTCACAGCTCCATTGAATCAGGATCTGCTCCCACTGACTCTAGTGGACGTTGGATCAAGCCTGTGCAAGCCAGGGTTTTAGTGACTAGGTCCTGTAAATGGGCAGTGAACTCTACTTGAAGGCTGTCTGGTTTAGAACAATGCAATCTGTGACAGAACTCTGTTTTGCCTCCTCTCCCAACTCTGAGTCAGTAATTTCAGTATAAACACTGGCATTACAAAAACATCTTTTCCGGCCTCCTCCCCCAATAACTCACACACAGATAAAGAAAAGCAATTCAAAGCTGGCATATGGCTAGCTCTCTTTAAGAGTCATCTCCTAGTTAAAGACCCAATCCTGCAAGGTGCTAATTTCCTATCTTTGGGATCTGTTTAAGAGATGCAACCAGCTACCTTTCTTTCTTTCCTTATCTTTCTGGGGCAGCTGCTTTTGCATAGATTCATAGATTCCAATGCCAATAGCAAGCAATGTGATCATTTTATCTGACCTGTTATATGACACAGGCCATAACATTTTGGCTCTGTCCTAGCCAGTTACCAGCCCCTCCCCAGGGACAATTACTCTGGTGGCCCATCCCCCAGGAGACAATAAACCTCTCTAATGGAAAGTTTATTGGACTAATAGAACATCAGTTAAGTCAGAGAGGTCATACTGGCAGGATGTCTACCCCTTAAAATATGGCAGCTCCCACAACTACTTGATACAGTGATGTAAGTCAGAGTAGTTTATCTGCTTGTTAGAGCAATGCTATTGTGGGAAAATGTTTAGTTTTTAAAGAGCAGCATTAAAAAAAAATCTGAATGAGGAATGAACCCTGAAAGATTTGAGGTTTGAAGTTCATTAAAAGCTTAGAACTATCCAAAACCTTTTGTAAAACTGGTCTGAAAATTCTGTAAGAATAGGTTTTCTTAAGAGGGTTCCACCTTCTGTGCTTATAGATCAAGCTGGTTGGAACAGACTGTCTTGCTATATTTTAGTTCTAGTTTCTCTTTCTGTATTTCCCATTCTGGTCTTAGCTGGTTATCTGAACATTTCCAAAATTAAGTTTGTTTGTTTGTTTGTTAAAATGGGGGACAGATGGCAGAGTGTAGCATGGTCTCCGAGTTACAGAAGCTTCTAGTCGAGTAAACAGTAAGCACTGAAAATGAGTGGCAAATCACTACTGACTTCTGAAGTCTTACATGGCAAAAATCTTTGTACTGTTTACTTTGAGAATATTGTCAGTGTCTTTCTTGGAAATAGACTGTTTACATATAGAAATGTTAAGGTGTTGCAGTATGTTGTTACTTGCCAGATGTGGTATTTGATGTTAGGAGTTCCATTATACAGTAATTGCCATTAGAACATCAAAATTTCGCAGCGGTGGCATTCATGATACTACAGTTCTCCATATAACTAGTAAAGGAAATAGCTGTGATACCTGTAAGAAAATGTTAACTTTTAATGGTGGCTGCTGTGTTTCCATAATGTAGTGTATCAATGGGATAGGAAGTTGTGAGCCGTTCACTCCCTTCTAACAGGAAATCTACTTTTTAATAAATTTAACTATATTATTTCTCAAGCACTTGAAGTGTATTTTCTTATTCTTGCTACAGCAATCCCCATTTAAAGTCAATGGCTGGATTTTCAAAGGTGCTGTCCACCTGCACCTCCTGTTGACTTGCGTGTCAGTATATAGTATATAAAGCAGTATAAACAAGTCATTGTCTGTATGTGGAAATGTGACTTCGCTAGTGCTTTTTACATAGTCTGTTGTAAAACTAGGCAAATATGTAGATGCATTGATGTACCACCTGGAAGTCCTCTGCATAACCACAGGGGTATGCGTACTCCTGATTGAGAACCACTGTACTAGGCCACCCAGCTTATTAAAGGTACATAGAGACACAAAGCTATTTTCGTATATCTGAAACAACTCCCATTTCATTTCATCATAATGTTTCCAATATCTAAACAGTTTTCCTTTGTTTTGTGAGGACATGAAGGCATGGAAAGGGCCCATCATCTGTCATTGCATATGGAACTTATCTTGGCTTTAAGATAAATGGACATGTTTAGTAGACTTTGGTCTACATAGAATGGAATCTACAGCATAATTAGAGTAAGGTGATTTGCATATGGGAGCATCTTCACATAGGTCTCCACAGTCTAATGGCATATTGTTTCCTAGAAGATACTTAAATGGAGGCCAAGCTGGATATTTGCATTAATAGAGACTTTGTGTTCATGATTTTCATAAGAGAGACGCACAGAAGATTGTGACCAATTCAAAAAGATTCTTGTGCAATTTAAGAGACATTTTCTTCCAGCCACCATTAATACTCTAATTCAGGGGTAGGCAACCTATGGCACAGATGCCGAAGGCGGCACACAAGCTGATTTTCAATGGCACTCTCACTGCCCAGGTCCTGGCCGCCGGTCGGGGGGGTGCTCTGCATTTTAATTTAATTTTAAATGAAGTTTCTTAAACATTTTAAAAACCTCATTTACTTTACATACAACAATCATTTAGTTATATATTATAGACTTATAGAAAGAGACCTTCTAAAAATGTTAAAATGTATTACTGGCTCCCGAAACCTTAAATGAGAGTGAATAAATGAAGTCTTGGCACAGCACTTCTGAAAGGTTGCCGACCCCTGCTCTAATTTATTATCTGTGAATCTTGCAGGGATAGAGAAAAACACCAATGTGTTAACCATATTATGCTTTTTATCCATAACAGTGAATAAGAAATGAGGATAGCTATTGCATCAGGATTATTTCACTTCATGCCAATATTCAGATGTCCCAACATGCAATTGACTGGTGGTGTTAGCATCCCTGTTGATTGGCAATGGAGTGTGGTGCCTGCCTGTAGGAGAAATGCAAAGTGAGATCATCTTCAATGTTGAATAGATTTCCATGACTTTTATATTCTTATTTTATATGTGAAATTTAAAAGGAAAGTTGACATAGGCCATACTTACAGCCAAGCTCTTTGCTCCAGGACTGATGGTTTTCAGTATTTGTTATGGATGTAGCTGGTTAAAATTTTTCAGATGAAAGTGGCCTTTTCTGAAAATGAAAACTTCATATCCCTCCCCCCACAACACAATTTTTTTGTTGAAATTTGCCATTTGTTAAATAAAAAGTAAAACGTTTTTTTTTTCCTGCTTTTTCTGCCCCCTTTTGCATTCTTTTTGATGGTAAAATTGGGGGTGGGGGGAATGAAGGGGGAAGCTGGAAAAATCAAAATCCAAATATTTTCAGTAAAACATTCATGAAATGTTTAAATTTTCAAAAATGTTCTCAAAATTTGTTCTGTTTTATTGACCAGCTGTCACCATGTGTAACTTCTGATGTGGTATAAGCAATGGGCTTGCTTCTCCACTTTCTTACACTGGCTTTTACGTGTGTATCACTATTGGCTTCTGGGGAATTACACTGGTGTAAAACCGGTCTGATGGAATCAGGCCCACCGACAAGGGGGGCAAAGAGGGCAATTGCCCAGGGGCCCAGGCGATTTAAAAGGGCCCAGGGGAGCCATGGCTGCTGCTGCAGTAACCCCAAGGCCCTCTTAAGTTGCCTGGGCAGGCAGCTGGGCACCTAGGCTAGTGAGACTGCTCCGGGGCCCGCACTTTGGGGGGCCCCACAGGCCAGCATGGATGGTCCTGGAAGTGACGGATTCGTTACCTCCGCCCCCGCTCCAGGGATGGTCCTGGCCCTGGCCCTGGCCCTGGAGGCAGGCTTGGACGGAATGAAGAATCAAGCCTGATATTCTTTTAAATAGGGTTACCAGATAGCAACTGTGAAAAAACAGGACAGTGGGTGGGGGGCAATAAGCGACTATATAAGAAAAAGTTCCAAAAAATGGGACACTCCCTTTAAAAATGGGACATCTGGTCACTCTACTTTTAAATGATTGTACAAATTACAAATCTACTAATAGGCATATTTTCTGTATATGTGTTTAAAAGTTTCATTTCACATTGTTTCTAGTTCTGATATCTGTTTAGTAATGCTTATCTGGCTAAAAGATTGTGAATCAGTGCTAACAGGATTGCTCTAAATTGCCCTGTAATTCTTACAGTGGTAACCTCAAAGACATTAAAATTTACAATATGCTAATCTTTCAGTGTGGATAGAGTATCATAAATCTGCAGTTTCTAATGATACGCAACTTTGTCCATATGCAAAGAAGATAAATCAGGCTACTTCCAATGCAAGCTGGCAGGATATGACTGAGGCAAAAGCCAAACACTGTTGTTGAAAGATTTGTACAATATTTTATATACTCTTGATATGCAGTTCTCAAACGGACTAGGAGAGGACAACATGCAGTGGTAAAAAGACCGTGTCTTTTTTGAATGTAAAAAGGACTCCAGAAAATGTATGCAAGCATTTAGGTCAAGGATACCATCTATGAACACTTGTGTAATTCTGAATTGAATAGAAATTGTGAAGCTTTGTATAGGTAAACATACCTCTTAAAATAAAGAGAACTTTCTTGATAGTCATCAGCCAAGTTGTTTTTCAACTAGAAAGCCTAGCCCAAGGAGATTCCACTCTGACCCTAATAAAATTAGCCTTCTGCAGCACTCTGTAATACCCTCACTTCTTTCTTGTCTTCATCTGATTCCTGCTAGGCTGCTTTCCCACCTTTGCTCAGCAGGCAACTAGTGCTACAACCTGGCCCCAAACAGCTAGTTATATCAGTATCATCCATTCAAAACTCTCCATGTATATGGAAACCTGCAAGCAACAGTGTTCACAGCACTGAAAAAAGTGAAAGGCTATTTCTGAGGTGCTATTAATCTGATTCTTCTCTCACACTGGTGTAAATAGGAGGGACTTGAGTTACACAAGTGGAGTTACTCCACTATAAAACTGGTGTAAGAAAGATCAGAATTGCTCCTTAATGCTGTATGGAGAAGTAATTTAAATGGCAGTACTAAACTGATTTGCTTCACTATAGGCCATCAGTTTTCTTCATTATTCCTACTCATTAAACATGTATTTACATAGATTGGGTCGTTGTTGTTTTTAAACTAAGTCAGTCAGGGGTCAGCTTTTTCTGAAAAGCAAGACCACTCAGTGAATATGGATTTTCTCCCCCCGCCCCGTGTAATGCAGTTATGTTTAATATCTTTGGATCATAGGAAAACATTACCACAGTAAAGATTTTCAAAAAAGCTAAATATTAGCCAAAGGAGAAACCTTTCAGCCCACCAGAGAACTATTTAAATAACCAGCAGATGAAATGAAAGAAGAAATGCTTCCACACCGTGCACAATAGAAAGCTGTTAAACTTATCTCTGAACAGAAAACATCACAGGTTTATTTACTGAGAGAGACTCTCTTAAGTAGGCTCCCTTCTGTTGTAAACTTGTAAATTTCCCAATTTTTCGACTTCCTCAGTGATGAAAGTACTGAGAGTTTTTGCAAAAAGAAACAGCATTTTGTTAACATAGCAGAATTTCAGAAAGATTGGTTGGAATTTTAAATAGGCGATGGTTACTAGGCCTTTCTGAGTTACTGTACGATGCATTTGGTACCCCATATCTCACATTATATTCTCTTGAATGAACTAGATTTGATTAGAGTGGAATATGCTGTGTCCACACACTTTCACTCACTCTGGGACTGGATTTTCTGGTCCATTTAAGCAAAGAGGCCTTAAAAGGACCAGAGATATTTTGGTGGAGAATTCACTTTGAGAAGAACTCTCCACTGCTGGCAAGCTTGCAGAAGCGGTTCTGTTCTGCCTCCCCAAGCAACGGCAGCTAGTTTGATGGAAGAATGCCTCTTTTGACCTAGCTATGAGGTCAGCATAGCTATGGTGCTCAGGGGTGTGGATTTTTCATCACTGCTGATTGCCAGATCTATGTCAAACTAAGTTTTAAGTGTAGATCAGGCCTTAGGTGCCTAACTACACAATATTTGAATTTACAAATGCAAGTTGTTTTGGATGCATGAGAGCATTCCAACAAATGCATGCAAATAACATAGACCAGGAAAATGCGCATGTAGACACAGCCCTGGTCTGCACTACAAATTTATTTCAGTAAAGGTACCTTGCAGTTATACCTACCAAACTTCCAAGGTAGACAGCACTATGTTGAACAGATGGCTTCTCCTGTCCTACCTGCTCTCTGGGAGTGGAGTACCTATGCCGACAGGCAGGTAAATCTGTAAATACTAACTCCCACACCTACTGCAGATACACATGTGTATTCATGTGTACACATCTAGCATGCACTAACACATATACTGCCACATTATTTATTATTACAATTGTTGTTTAGTACCTAGAGACCCCAACTAAGATCAGGGTTCCAGGGTGGTAGGTACTGGACATACACATAAAAAGAGAGTTTATGATCTAGCTAGTCAAAGGTGGTGAGAAATATGATACATTGGCTCTTCTGCAATTACTGGTCAACAACATTCACTTTTTAAGAAATAATACATTTCTTTTAGAGTTCCCGTCTCTTTTAAAAACTTGTTATAAAATGAATACACACATTTTATGTCATACATTTTTTTGTGCGCAAGCCAGCAAAAGAAATAAAAGTCAGAATTAGGCTGCAAATTTTATTCACACAGGTATACACACATGCAGCAATACACACACCTCTCTACCCAAAGAGACAGTCTCTTACACACATACATTGCATGCATGCACACACTTGCCTACACAGACACACCCAGCTGGGAAGGAAGGAAGGTGGGCTGGAGGGGAAAATATGGGGGGTGCAGGTGGAAGAGAGAGGATGGGGTGGGAAAGAGGCCAAGGATGATAGCAGGGTGGAGGTGAGGGGGCAGTGAAGGAGAGAGGAGGGATGGCGGGGGGATATGTGGGGTGGCTGGGCATGCAGGGGAGGCAGAAGACTATAAGTGCATGAAGATGTGAGAGGCACAGGGGTGTATAGGGACATAATGGGAGTGCAGCAGTGTATGGAGGTGAATGTGTGTTGGGGGCTGTGGGAGGGAGGAGGGTGTGGGTGGGGCAGGAGGAGGAGAGAGAGAGAAGAGAGCTAGAGGTAGATGAGAGATGGGGTGATGGGGGTGTGTGGAGGGGGGATGGGATGGGATGGAAAGGAGGATAAGGGGGGAGAAATGGGTTAGGGGTTGGGATGATGAGGGATGGGGATGCAGATGGGGATGGATGCCCAGCCCATTCCAGGACTCAGGATGAGGATCCTCCTCTCTCCAATGGGGGGCAGGGGACAATGGTGTGACAGGCCAGGCCACCACAGCGGAGCCGCAGGAGCCAGGGAGGGAGGGCAGGAGGAGCAAGAGGAGAGAGCAGCAAGAGAAGGCACTCACCAGCCGCCCCTCTAGGCGCACTAGTTCGTCCCGTGCCCTGCCCTGCTGTGGCCAATGGGAGCTGTACTTGTGGGCGGGGGGCGGGGCAGCAAGAGGACCCTCTTGGACCTAGAAGCTGGACATGTTGGCTGCTTTCCGGGAGCTGCACAGCACGGCGGCTAGTGGGGAACCTGCCAGCCCCGCTGCGTGGCACCACCACCTGGACAGTCAACAGCCCGGTCAGTGGTGCTGACCTGAGCCTCCAGGACCTCTTTTTGACCTGGTGTTCCAGTCGAAAACCAGACACCTGGTCATCCTAAATCAAGGTGTTTTGTAATTGGTTGTAATAATAGAAATTCAGATTTCTTGATGCAACGTAATTCAGCAGTGATGTCAAAGTATTATCTAGGATTTCGGAAACCATCTGAAACAATGTTTCAGCACAACAGACAAATGGGTCACGTGGAAGATTTTATTTAATGGACCTGTTGTGGTAATTAGAATATATTGCATGGATTAATGTTACAGTTAGGAACGCTCTGAATTACTGGAAAGAGTTCAGCATTTAATTTTCTACCAGCAGCAATTTCTGTCAAGTTTCAGATATACAGTAGTTGTCATTAAAGATTGTAACATATTAAATCCCATAGTGCCATATAAAGCATGGAAGAAGAAAAGCAGCTATAGAAAGCTTGAAGGGAAATTAATTGTGCACAATATTATGATGATGAGGGCTGCACCAGAACCTTTGCTAGTTTAATATTGGATGCCATGCTGACACAATGTGGCACACCAGTACTAAGTACTGGTTTCAGAGTGGTAGTTGTGTTGGTCTGTATCAGCAAAAACAACGATGAGTCCTTGTGGCACCTTAGAGACTAAGTACTTAGTACTAAGTATAGTGAATGTTGAGTATGTGTATATAAATATAGAAACACACACACACACACCTGCAGAATGGCTTATTGTGTATTTTTATTATTTGTAGCACTGTAGCTAGCACTGTAGGCCAGGACTCCATTGTGCTAGGTGCTATGCAAACACAGAACAAAAAGACAGTTCCTGCCTCAAGGAGTCTAGTCTATGCATAGGGTGAGAGAGAACAGATGGATATAGACAGATGGAAGAGGACAAGGAAATAACGAGACCATATTGGTCAGCATGATAGGTTGTGTAGTTGTTTGATCAGGGGAATGGAAAGCAGGATTCTAGGGTTCTATTTACAACAAACACAAACTTCTGGCTCTCATTTTCAAGGCCCTGCAAAGTTCAGCCCTGCCTACATCTCATCCCTAAATGCTCTTAGCCTCTTGCTCAAGCCCTGCCAGTACCCATCTTCTCACATTATTGATTTCCTGGTCTTCTGTCCCCATAAATAGCATTCTTTTTTGTTTGCAATGCTGTTGGTGCCAGGAGAGAGACTGGGGGTGGGGAGAGGTAATATTTTTTTATTGAAAGAAATAAGCTTTCAAGCTACTTGAAAGAAGTAGCTCTGTGTAGCTTGAAAGCTTTTCTCTCTCACCAATAGAAATTGGTCCAATAAAAGATATTACCTCACCCGCTGGCTTTTCTCATGCCACCTCCTATTCCCTGGCATCCTCCCTGAGTGGCCCTGTGTGCAATTCAGTTAATTGTGAATGATTTTTTTAAGGGCTACAGATATTGGAGAGAAAAAAATAATATAAAACCACAACTAGATATAGCGCTGCTGCCCAGATGCTACGGTGAATGGCTATCCTAGGAATACTTATTATTATAATAATAATAAATATAACTTAAACTCTGTCATATAATTTACCTCAAAATCTCACATGGCAGAAAAATCTTAGGGGTTGTCCACATGTTAAATTATTCCAGAATAAGATATAAATTTGAAGTGCAGTAGCTACTCTGGAATAGCTTTCTCTGTGAATGGTCTTATTCCAGAATAAGAATGTCCACACAGAGAGCTATTGTGAAATAGCTATTGCAGAATAGCTGTTCTGGTCAATTTGCCTTTAGTTTCCTGACTCACAACTCCAAAGTAATCACTTTATCCCAGCTCATACTTCAGGTCCTACATACCAAAAAAATGTATGTCTATATAAGGAGATGCCTTCAAGTCTTATATACTGTTGGGCCTTTGAAGTCCACAGGCAGAATTCAGACTTGGCGTAAGGCCTTGTCTGCACGGGAAAGTTATACTGGTATAAGTGAAGGCAGTGGTTCTCAATCAGGGGTACATGTACCACTGGGGGGACACAAAGATTTTCTGAGGGGTACATCAACTCATCTAGATCTTTGCCTAGTTTTACAACAGGCTTCATAAAATGCACTAGCAAAGTCAGTATAAACTAATATTTCATACAGACAATGACTTGTTTATACTTCTCTATATTCTATACACTGAAATGTAAGTACAGTATTTGTATTCCAACTGATTTATTTTATAATGGTAAAAATGAGAAAGTAAGCAATGTTTCAGTAATAGTGTGCTGTGAAACCTGTATTTTTATGTCTGATTTTGTAAGCAAGTAGTTTTTAAGTGAGGTGAAACTTGGGGGTACGCAAGCCAAATCACTCATGAAAGGGGGACAGTATTCTGGAAAAGTTGAGAGCCATGGAGTTAAAGTATTAATTTAACCTTACCGTTTTATTGGTATAACCCCCAATGTGGACACTCTGGTATAACAGTGGCTTTAGTTTGTCATGGGGAAGTGGTTTAAACTAAACTGAAAAAAAGCTACTAAGGGCTTGGCTATACTCGAGAGTTGCAGCGCTGGTGGAGGCTTTCCAGCACTGCAACTTAGTAACTGTCCACACCTGCAAGGCACATCCAGTGCTGCAACTCTCTGGCTGCAGTGCTGGCTGAACACCTGGTCTGCTTGGGGTGTAGCGAGTGCAGCGCTGATGATGCAGGGCTGCTCGTCAGGTGTGGCCACACACCAGCACTGTTATTGGCCTCCAGGGTATTAGGAGATATCCCAGAATGCTTTTAACTAATTACTCTCTTTGTTTTGTTATGCAGCCTCTCTTTGTTTTGTTGTGAATGCAGGGCTCCGTGGCTCCAGGAGCTGCTTATCTAAAAAACAAACACAGCTCCTGTTTGCTGTGATCAATCTGTAACTCAGTGAATAATCAAATGAGATAAACCCTGTGAATGAGGCAGGCAGGGGGATGAGTGAGTGTTTGCTTGATGAGAGAAACAGCGGGGGCGGGGCAGAGAAAGGGAGTCCCTTGGAGGAGCTGCTTATCTGGTCTGCAGGCTGTTTGCAGTTAAGCGTAAGGGGTCGGGAAAATTTTCTGATTTTGCAAGGCAGGGAGCTAATACACAGTGTCGGCTCCAAAAATCCACACACTCTCTCTCTCTCTCTCTCCCCCACTCCCTGTCACACTATACCCCACCCCCCTCTTTTGAAAAGCACGTTGCTGCCACTTGAACGCTGGGATAGCTGCCCATAATGCATCACTCCCAACAGTGCTGCAAATGCTGCAAATGTGGCCACACTGCAGCGCTGGTAACTGTGAGTGTGGCCACACACCAGCGCTTTCCCTACACAGCTGTACGACCAGCGCTGTAACTCTCAGCGCTGCAACTCTCAAGTGTAGCCAAGGCCTAAGAGTGTTTACATGGGGGATTACATTGGTATAACAATACCAGTGTAGTTATACCTGTATAGCCAGTAAAAATTTCCTTTGTGGATAATGCCTTAACTGGGTGTAACACACTTGCTTACACCCTGCCTGAATTTGGCCTTACATGTCATTGGTTTTTCATTAGTATCCTGCTTAGGCCCGAGATAGTGATTTCTCTTGTATGATGTCTCAGGTTAGCAAAATAAAACACATTGCTTTCTGAATACCAGTTTGGCTGCCTCATTTCCAAGCAAGTCAGTATTCTCTGGGACTATCCGTTCCTCACAGTCCAAGCTGCTGTCCTGTTCACTCTCCCTCCCCGGAGGCTGCTGTTACTCATTCTTTTGCAGGGCTAACAACTTTAAATGATACCTTTAGAAATACTTCATTACCATGTAAAAGGAAGTGAGCACTTTGCAGGCAGCCGAGACAGAGAAATTTATATCTGTAAGGAGCATACATACAGAACACCAATTATTAAGATCATCAGTATTTATACAGCAGATAAAATTCATGCTGGTCAGACTGAATTCTTTAGACTGAATACTGTCTGTCACAACAGCATAGCTGCTGTGGGGAAAACCAGACAAAACACATCTATTTCACTAACTACCTTACTTAAAGAAAAACACCAGTCATTAATCAGACTAACTCGGATAGCACTCTTCAGCCCAACCTTACATCAAATGGAAAACCTTCTGGGAAGTTATCCAGAAGGGAGTAGATCTCACTGAGGGGTAGGGTAGATCTCACTGAATATGTGCCATTCTTTGAGTATAAATATGAAAACTATTTAAATGCCCATTAAAGCTAGTGAAGATTTCCTCAGCCTAGGCAGCCATAATGATACTTTCTAGCAGGGCTGCTCTAGCTTCAAGACCTTATCCCTCTGCTGCCTAGCTCAACTGAATCCTGTGGCAAGGAGTTTGGGAAATCCTGTTCCCCTGAGAATTAACCCTGTGTTAGACTGAATGTATTTCTGAAAACTGGATCAGCCAAAATGGACTTTTCCTAATGCAGATGGGCCAAAGCGTTGCAGCAAATATATTATTTCAGGTTGTTGATTGTGACAATTGGAAAAGTTGTGTATGAGAGAAAAAAAATCAGTGATGCTTTGTAAGTTAATGACCTTGGGCAATATCGTAATTCATATGGACCACTGCTACTGGAAGACCACCTGAAGACTTCCATTACACATTACCTGAATACTTGATTACTCAAAACCCACATTTTTTTTTCTCAGCCTAGAGTCGTATATGTATGTAAGAAAAGGACAAAGCAACATTCAAAATAGTTCATAGTCAACATTACAAGAATTCTTTGTATTGAACTATGCCGAAAAAATGATGTTTCTAATCAATCTGAAATGTTTGTGAGAAGAGCGGTAATATCTTTTATTGGACCAACTTCTGTTGGTGAGAGAAACAAGCTTTTGAGTTTACACAGAGCTTTTCTTCAAGTCACAGCTAATAACAAGCTGGAATGGGCTGTTTAGCATAAGCACAAGGTGAAGTGGCTCATTAACACCTCTCCAGTCATAGGAAGTAACAAAAAAAAGAAGAGTGTGTGTGTGGAGGGGGGGGTGTTTGAAATGTTTGTGTCTAGTTGCCTGTTTCAGTCTTTTCTCTTTAGGTAGGTGGCACTGGTATCAGAAGACTACAAAAAGGGACTACTTTTTTTCTCTTTAACAGGGCACTGTGTTTTGATCTCACTGCCAAACATCAACCCATGAGCTCACATACGTTCTAGTTCTGGAAAGAGATGTTAGTAACTTGAGAAATGGGCCTTTTTGGCATCCAGAACACCTGAACCCATTTAATTCTGCTTGGTTCACCTGTATTTCAAGCAATTTAAGATCACTTTAAGGCTAGGCCAAACTCTGCTCTCAGCCATACTGGTGTAACCCAGTTGAAGCCAATAGAAGTTTTGCCTGGGTAAAGACGTCAGAATTGGGCCTTTTGGCAGTGAGAGGTTTTAGGGTTTTTTTAAACAAAGGGCTGGATTGTACCACAAGGACATAGACCATAGTAAGGGACAGAACCAGGCATTGCTTTGCCACTTCAGGAATATTAATAAAGAAGGAATTTTGGCTCCTGCTTTTCCTCCTTTCTCCTCAGGGTTGAGGGAGAGGGGTGAGTAATTTTGCTGTTGGCTAAAACTACAGTGGGTTTGTCACAGAGCTGATCAGAAAACCATTTCCCGCAGTGGAAAACTTTGACAAAACTGGGGGAAAATGTGTTCTTCAAACATTTTCACACAAAAGTTCAGAATTTCAGCAAAAAATCAAAAACTGAAAAAAAAATCTATTTGGAAATGTTACCACGTTGCCTTATGGGAGTTGTAGTTGAGGTGCCTCATACCCCCATGTGCCGGCCAGCTTCCCTGGCTGGACTACATCTTCCATGATTCATCACTGTTTCTCCTCCTTTTGATCCACCATGGTATGTCATAGAAGTCCCATGGCTGTGGTGTATCATGGGAGATATAGTCTAGCTGGGGAACCCAACCTGTAGAGCAGGATGGGAGTATGGGGTACCCAAACTGTAATTCCCATGAGGTACCCTGCCAACATTTCCAAATGTTGGATTCCTGATGTTTAGTTTTTTGATAAAAAGTGAGAATTTTCCTCAGAAAGCAGACACTTTTCACAAAATTGTTTTAGTTGAAAACTAAATTTTCTATCAAAAAACGGTTTTGACTGAATTTTTTTGACCAGCTCTTAGTTTGCTGGCAGCGAAATGCCTGGTTTTAGCTGACTTGGCCCAGAATAGTTAATGTAACTGCAGAACCTTTTTTATAATGTCAGGGTAAGGAACATGAAGATGAAAACTTGGCCTGCCATAAGAAGAAAGGGATATCTCAGCACCAGGAGCAGGGGCTTCTATGGTATAAACAAGCACCATTTCTGTAGCAGGGGAAGGAAATGGAGTAGGAAAGGAAACAAGATGTAAAGTACATTTCATACAATTCTACCTTTTTGAAACAGATTAGATTTTTAAATAGACACTTGGGGTTACACTGACTGAGGAGTACAAGACAGGAAGGCTAATGGAGCAGGACCTGTCAGTTTGTGAAGTTAGTGAAATGTGTCTAGAAGATAATAAACATTCAGTAATAATGAGTTAGTGAGAAATTGTTGAAGGAGTAATATCACTCCCAGATTAATTTTTCTATTAATCATGCAGACAGTTTTGAAAATGTGCTGTTGTTTTTATTAGTAGTAGTTATTTAGCATGCACCAAAAAATAAAGAGAGACAAGGTGGGTGAGGTCATATCTTCTGTTGGTGAGAGAGACAACCTTTCAAGCCACACAGAGCTCTTCTTTAGGTCTGGGAAAGGAACTCCCAGTGTCACAGCAAAATGAAAGATGGAACAGATTGTTTAGCATAAGTAGTTAGCACATATTGTAGGGGACCATTCAAGGTAGAGTGGCCCGTTAACACCTCTGCAGTCATAGGACAAAAAAAATGGGGGATGGGGGAGAGGAGTTAATGGGTTAGAGATGGTTGTAATAAGCCATAAATCCAGTGTCTCTGTTCTGTCAAAAAGAACGAGGAGTACTTGTGACACCTTAGAGACTAACAAATTTATTTGAGCATAAGCTTTTGTGGGCTAAAACCCACTTCATTGGATGCATGCCGTGGAAAATACAGTAGGAAGATATATATACACAGAGAACATGAAAAAATGGGTATTGCCATACCAACTGTAATGAGAGTAATCAATTTAGGTGGGCTATTATCAGCAGGAGAAAAAAAACGTTTGTAGTGATAATCAGGATGGCCCATTTCCAACAGTTGACAAAAAGGTATGAGTAACAGTAGGGGAAAAATAGCATGGGGAAATAGTTTTTACTTTGTGTAATGACTCCCAGCCTTTATTCAAGCCTAATTTAATGGTGTCCAGTTTGCAAATTAATTTCAATTGTGCAGTTTCTCATTGGAGTCTGTTTTTGAAGTTTTTTTTTGTTGCAGTATTGTGACTTTGAGGTCTGTAATTGAGTGACCAGGGGTTCTCCGATGGGTTTTTGAATAATTCTTGACGTCTGATTTGTGTCCATTTATTCTTTTGCATAGAAACGGTCTGGTTTGGCAGAGGGGTATTGCTGGCACATGATGGCATATATCCCATTGGTAGATGTGCAGGTGAACAAGTCTCTGATAGTGTGGCTGATGTGATTAGGTCCTAGGATGGTGTCCCCTGAATAGATATGTGGATAGAGTTGGCAACAGGCTTTGTTGCAAGGATAGGTTCCTGGGTTAGTGTTTTTGTTGTGTGGTGTGTGGTTGCTGGTGAGTATTTGCTTCAGGTTGCGGGGCTGTCTGTGAGCGAGGACTGGCCTGTCTCCCAAGATCTGTGAGAGTGAGGGATTGTCCTTCAGGATAGGTTGTAGATCCTTGATGATGCGCTGGAGAGGTTTTAGTTGGGGGCTGAAGGTGATGGCTAGTGGCGTTCTGTTACTTTCTTTGTTGGGCCTGTCCTGTAGTAGATGACTTCTGGGTACTCTTCTGGCTCTGTCAATATGTTTCTTCACTTCAGCAGGTGTGTATTGTAGTTGTAAGAACGCTTGATAGAAATTCTGTAGGTGTTTGTCTCTGTCTGAGGGGTTGGAGCAAATGGGCTGTATCTTAGAGCTTGGCTGTAGACAATGGATCTTGTGGTGTGATCTGGATGAAAGCTAGAGGCTACAGCCAAGCTCTAAGAAAGAAAATCTTACCTATCCTTGCCCTCTAAGGCAATGAGGAGTTTCGGGATGTTACATCTTGTTCTATAGATTTCCAAGAGTCCTAGCAGCTGCGGTCTGGCATATCAAGAGAAGTTGCTCATTAGAGAAAGAAATTTGTTCAGCAGGAGTGCTTTGGGGATTGAAAGGAGAATGTTGATGTCTCTATACTAGTTTCATGTCAGGTGGGTGGCATATCATGCAGAGAACACACCCATCAAGAAACACAGATGATCCATGGGGACCAAGATATCAGAACAAGACCTTAAAACAGTAACTTCATAACTTGGAAATATTTATGACTCATGATGATCACCAGCCAGTAAGTTTCTTGCATTTTTCCAGCATGAAGATGGATGTGGATTATAATTACATTTCTTATTACTTGCTTTACAGCATGTGAATATATTTTTGCACAAATCTGCATCAGGCTAGTTGATAGGAAGCCAGAGTAAGCAAGAATGGCATTCCATTACTGTTACTGTGCCTTCAGTCTTTGTTTGTGGACTTAAAGATAGTGACTCTAAAATCATATATTGCAGCAAACATATTTGTGCACAACACAAACATTGGGCTGGATTGGGACTTTAATGCGTTTTACTCTTTCAATACACAATATTGAAGACCTACCAAAACGGACAAATGTGGTTTTCATTGCTTGGTTATGAAAAAGCTTTAGCATTGTAGATGCAAAAAATGTCATAAGAAGTAATGAAAACCACATTTGTCTGCTTGGTAGTTCTTCAGCATTGTCCGTTGTCAGAGTAAAATCCTCGTCGGTGGTGTTCTTGTCCTTAGTTCAGTTTACACCCACATGTGATTTTAAATTTTAAAGTTTTGTCTTGA
This sequence comes from Mauremys reevesii, assembly GCF_016161935.1. Lineage (NCBI taxonomy): Eukaryota > Metazoa > Chordata > Testudines > Geoemydidae > Mauremys > Mauremys reevesii. The sequence continues at coordinate 166,897,167 of NC_052624.1, read as the reverse complement.
CTTATGATCTGGAGTCAATTTGGATGGCGGGGAGTGTTGGTAATCTACTCACATGTAATGGAGGGAAAGGGCAATTAACTCTTCACAGAAGGGTTCTTGCTGGTTTATATTTCAGCTGAAGTATCATATGACCTAGGTGTGTATAAAATGCAATTCCATCAAATTCCATGAGATTTAATACTTTATATCACAAATTTCCCCTAGCAGTGGGTAGAATGATTAAGACCATGTCTTTCTCCCATGGGCAAATTCATCACCTCGCTAAATGTGAACTACTGCATATGACATCTGAGCAAAATAATTGACTCTTGTATCTCATTTTTTTAATCTTGTTTTCTAATTGAGTAGCACAACTGGGGCTATGTCTGCAGTATGGACCTTACAGTGGCACAGCTGTACCGCTGCAGCTGCGCTGCTGTAAGAGTTTCCGTGTAGCCTCTTTTATGCCGGCGGGGGAGAGCTCTTCCACCAGCATAATTAAATCACCCCCAACGAACAGCGGTGGCTATGTTGGCAGGAGAGTGTCTCTCACCGACATAGCACTGTTCACACCGGGGCTTTTGTCAAGTTTTTTTTTCACACCCGTGACCAACAAGTTTTTCCAACAAAAGTGCTAGTGTAGACAAAGCCTATGTTCACAGGCGCTGACTTTCTATTATGCCGGGGGATGTTTGACCCTTGGCTCTACCCCAGACCCCACCCCCACTCCACCCCTTTTCTCAAGGCCACACCCGCACCCTGCCCCTGCCCCACCTCTTCCCACCCATTCCGCCCCACCTCCGAGCTCACCACATCCTCACTCCTCCTCCTCCCTCCAGCCTCCTGCATGCTGCAAAACAACTGATTGCGGCAGGCAGGAGGCGCATGGAGTGGGGGAAGATCTGATTGGTGGGGCCCACCGGTGGGCAGGAGGCACTGGGGGGAGGGGAATTTGCTGATTTTTTTTTTCCATGGGGGTGCTCCAGTCCTGGAGCACCCACGGAGTCAGCGCCTATGCCTAAGTTTATATGTTAGGTTTTTTTGAAGTTCATGTGTTTTTTTTTTTTTTTTAAAGCTCACATATCAGCAAACCTGAGAGATTAGGTTGGGAAGTTTTAGAATGGTGAAAAAATAAGAAGCCGCTGTCACAGTTGGATTGAGAGTAATAAAGAGTGGGTGAAGCAGAGCATTCTGAGTTGGTTTTTTTTTTTTTTCTTTCAGCTGTCAAACTTACCATGTAGAGACTGCCACTGACAGCCAGGTTTTAATTGGAAGGATTGTCAGCTTGATTGAATCTGCTATTGGAACGCGTGCCTGTGGGGGGTTCACTGAAGGATGGTAATCTTTATCAAGAGTTTGATGAGCTGTCTCCAGTGAGACATCGGAACCATACAGGCAAGGAAAGTGGTGTATGTGTGTGTGGTATTACTAAAGATCAAGTGGGAAGGGAAATTGACTGACTTCTTTCTTCTTTTTCGTCTTAAGCAGGAAAAAAAACAACAACATTCTTTGGGCTACATCTTGCTCTGCACTTGGTTTGGGGAAATATAGGAGATTGGTGAGTGGAAGGGATTGTAGGCATCACTGACTTTCCAAGCACAAGCAGCCAGTCAGGCTGTCCACCTACCTTTCAAAGGAGTGCGGGGTGAACCCTGCCTAGTGTGCTACCCCCAAGCCAATCAGAGCATGACTGGCTGGCTAGCACTTTGGCTGCGGTGAGCATCACATGCCAGCTGTGGGCACCCATTGCTCCTTTGCAAAGGAAACGTACAATGCACCTAGCAGTGTGCAGGAGAGGCGCCAGAGTTTCTGGTGCCCTAGGCAGAATTCGGGAGGCGGCATTTTGTGCACGCCCCATGGGGCGCGCGGGAGCTTCCAGTTCCACTCCTGTCGCACCGCCGAAGAAGGACCTGCGGAAAACAGCGGCAGGCAATTGAGCAGCGCAATGACTGCCGCTGTTGCCTGCGGCATTTCGGCAGAGGGTCCTTCTTCGGCGGCGTGATGGGAGCGGAACCGGAAGCTCCCATGCGCCCCTAGGCGACCGCCTAGGATCACCTAATGAAAGCGCCGGCCCTGGCAATGTGAGTGCAGCTGAGCCATCCTACCCTTCATCAGCCCGATGCCGTGGTAACAAGAAGCATGACTGCTACTGATTGGCTTTCTACTCCCAGTGTGGTGCCTGATTAGAGCTGATGTAAAGATGGGCCAGAGCAAATTTGCAGTGCAGAACAAGAAGTTTTAATGGTCCTGCAAAACCCCAGAACAATGGTACTTATTCTTGAGTGTCATCTATTGGCATTTTATTAGCTGTTTACATCTGTACAGACATGCTGTTTATAAAGCTTCATTCTCCCCCACCCCTCATAACTGTTCCTCCACAGGACAAGAAATTGTCCTTAAAAATCACAGATCAGAGTAATGGTTGTCATAATGATCATGTAGATTATTGTTTTTTATTTGTATTACAGTATCAGGATCCCCAGTCACAAACCAGAACCTCATTTTGCTAGATGCTGTGCAAACACAGAGCATAAAGATGGTCCCTGGCCACCAAAGCTTGCTACCGAAGGAATACATAGATCATGGATCAGTAATAGAAATAGCTGAAATATGGCAGATTTTCCACAAAAAAACCCATTTTTTCCATCAAAATTCAATACATATTTTGTGTTTACATTTTGAAATTCAAACTAGTTTGGCCAGCTCAATAGCTAGTTGAAAACCAAGTTTTCACAAAAAGTTCATACTTGATTTTTTTTCCCTGAAATTCAAAATGTCGACAAAAAGTTTCATAGCAAAAAATGAAATTCTGAAAATTTCAACCAACTCAAATAACAATAAAGCTGGTTAATAATCGATATGGCCTGGCAACCTGTCTGACTAGAATGCAGTTAAATTCACTACGAAACTCTGATTCTGTAACAGAAATATCTCAGCTGGGTCAGGCAGATATTGTGGCTGTGGGGAGGAATGGTGTCTATAACTTCATTCTACCCGGTTGAGCTTCTGTCTGTAAGCCAGGACCTTAGCTAGTATAAAATCAGGATAGAACAGGGGTGGGCAAACCTTTTGGCCTGAGGGCCACATTGGGGTGCGAAACTGTATGAAGGGCAGGGAAGAGAAGGCTGTGCCTCCCCAAACAGCCTGGCCCCACCCCCTCCCACTTCCTGCCCCCTGACAGCCCCACTCAGAATCCCCAACCCATCCAACCCCCACCCCCGCTCCTTGTCCCCTGACCTCCCCCTCCCAGGACCAGTTCTCTGAAGATGTCCATGCAGTGTGCAGAGGCGGTCAAAAAGAAAACAGGATGTTAGGAATCATTAAAAAGGGGATAGAGAATAAGACTGAGACTATATTATTGCCCTTATATAAATCAATGGTACGCCCACATCTCGAACACTGTGTACAGATGTGGTCTCCTCATCTCAAAAAAGATATACTGGCACTAGAAAAGGTTCAGAAAAGGGCAGCTAAAATGATTAGGGGTTTAGAGAGGGTCCCATATGAGGAAAGATTAAAGAGGCTAGGACTCTTCAGTTTGGAAAAGAGAAGACTAAGGGGGCAATATGATAGCGGTATATAAAATCATGAGTGATGTGGAGAAAGTGAATAAGGAAAAGTTATTTACTTATTCCCATAATACAAGAACTAGGGGTCACCAAAAGAAATTAATAGGCAGCAGGTTTAAAACAAATAAAAGGAAGTTCTTCTTCACGCAGTGCACAGTCAACTTGTGGAACTCCTTACCTGAGGAGGTTGTGAAGGCTAGGACTATAACAGCGTTTAAAAGGGAACTGGATAAATTCATGGTGGTTAAGTCCATAGATGGCTATTAGCCAGGATGGTTAAGGAATGGTGTCCCTAGCCTCTGTTTGTCAGAGGATGGAGATGGATGGCAGGAGAGAGATCACTTGATCATTGCCTGTTAGGTTCACTCCCTCTGGGGCACCTGGCATTGGCCACTGTCGATAGACAGGATACTGGGCTAGATGGACCTTTTGGTTTGACCCAGTATGGCCGTTCTTATGTTCTTATGGCCCCCCCCCCGACCCCTATCCACATCCCTGACCCCTGACAGGCTCCCCGGGACTCCCACTCCCCATCCAACCCCCCGCTCTCTGTCCCCTGACTGCCCCCCCAGGACCCCTTTCCCCTTTTCATGCATGGATGGGACTTGCGATAGGGGCAACACTCAAACAGTAACTCGAGTTAACTTGGTAGTGAAGACAAGCCCTGAAAATTCCTCTCCCTCTGCATTGCTCAGGTTTTAGTTTCTTGTCACTCCTCTCCCAAGGAGTCTTCAAGCAAAAGAAAGTAAGTCAAGACTTGATATTTATAATGTAAAGCAAGCCGAAGAAAACCAAATATTTAAAAAAGAATGTGCTATGCCTTCTTTATATGTCATAAACAGAGCAAAAAGGGTACAAAATGGAGGGTTTTTGTTCTCCCCAGCTCACCTTTAAGATTATTTTATCCAGCCAGGCTGAAAAGTCACTTTAATCTTATGACTTGGTTATGGTAACCTGTTAGATCTCAACATTGTCTGTTAAGCCATATGCGCTTCATGCTGCAATTAATCATATTGTTCTACAAGGACAACACTTTGTTGCATATGCTCCAGGGGCATGTATGAGGACACATTCTGGCTATGTCTACACTACAGCCTATGTCGGTAAAACTTATGTCGCTCGGGGGTATGACTATTTCACCCCCCTCAGATACATAAGTTACGCCGACATAAGTGCTCATGTGCACAGCTACTGTGTTGGCAGGAGAACACAGAGCATCTTCACCAGATGTGCTGCAGCAGCTCAGCTGTATCGGTATAGCTGCGCTGCTGTAGCACTGTATGTCTAGACCCACCCATTGTCTCTTCCTCTTTCGTTGCTTTAGTACTCCCAGGACCTCCCTGCATTGGCTGCATCACTTATTAGTATAAGAGTGAATATGTGTGGACCAGTTCTTTAACACAATAGTGTGGATTTATTAGGAGCAGCTTTCAGCTTCGGATCACGAATACTGGCTGAGTCCTCACACTCCCGCACATGTGTGCAAAGCCTGCTCTAGGGGCCTTCAACTTTTAAATGCTATTTAAATTAAGGATCATTTTCTGTATATAGTGCTTTGATTATGGGTTTAAATAAAAAGTCCTGAATATTTTTCTCACCCTTATTGCTCCAGACAGGCATACTACTACAATCCAAGTTTAGGCACCAAATGCCAGTCTGGGCTTTACCTGTAACGGTTAACCATGAACCAGTTTGAGGACAGAGATCACTCTTTACTTCTTAACACTACTTTATGAACTAACCCTTTTTCACTTGTGATGCTTATAGCCTGGAATTTTGTGCCCTCCCCAGTTGGGTCTCATCTCTGGGACCTGACAGATCTGAGGAAAACAGTAGCAAGTTTACATCAGGTGGATGTTTTACCCAGTAAACTGATGGGAATTATTCTGACACAGACTCTTCTAAGAGAAGGGTCTCCTGTTCTTTGCAAACTACTCTCATCTCAGACCTGACAAACTCATCACACCAAACACATGTCTTACAGGATATTTCTCCATAAAGAGTAACATGTAAGGTATCTACAGAAAGCTCATAACTTGCTGAGATTCGTAATCATTTTGTGATGAATGCATGGGTAATATTTGAGGAATAATGTATTTGTATATGAAAGTATGCTTTATGGACTTGGAATAAAAATTAATCAGTAGGGGATAACAATGTATCTTGGTCATGGCACATTCAGGCAGGAAGGATTTGTCATCCTGCCCTGTTTAGCTGGTGATGGAAATCAAGGTTCAATTGTCTAGCCTTGCACAATGCTAAGTGTATACTTAAAATGCTACAGAGGTGCAGCAGTAGTGCTTCAGTGTAGACACTATCTATGCTGACAGCAGAGGTTCTTCCATTGGTGTAGGTGCTCATCCTCCCCAAGAGGCAGGCAGTAGCTAGGTTGACAGAAGAATTCTTCCACTGACCTAGTGCTGTCTACCCCAGAGGTTAGGCTGGTATAGCAATGTCTCCTAGGAGAGTGGATTCTCCGCCCCCTGAGATGTAGCTATACCACTGTAAGTTCCTAGTGGAGACCAGCCCTTAAACTTTCAATGAAAAATCACCAGAGGCAACTGCTAACAGTCAACACCACTTACAAGTAAAAAAGGAACATTACAAGACAGGGGATCACCCTGAATATGACTAGGGAAAAAAGACTCAGTATCACACAGATCTTCTGGATCCATTCACAGACACCTGTAGAGTGGGGGTGTTTTCATGAATGTTTGGATCCTTGTTCTTGTGAAACCAGCCAGCCCTTCAACAGACAAAGCGTTTTTTGTGGGGAGGGAGGAACCTACTTTGTTAGTTGGAAAAGGCAGCTATTAATAATTATAGACCCAGGTGTGCGTGTTATGATTTTGTTTTGGATTGTAACCATTTGTTTCCACCACTTTCTCTCATTTCTAGTTAAATCTTTACCCTTTCTTACAATAAACCAAAAGTAAGTTTAGCTAAGTGCTCACAAGTGCAGTGTGGTTTCCAAGAGCGGTAGTTTAAAGTAAAATTGGTAAATTGGGGCACATGGCATCTTTGGGGTAGAGGATCTGTTTTTGCTACGTTTTCTAAATCCATTACTTCCTTTGCTATACTCTTCAGGCTAGCCAAGAACCCAATCCTGTGCTTGTAAATTGCCAATCTGTCAACACTGCAGGGTTAGGCCCCAAAACAAGAGGTATAATACAGCCTTTTCTCAATATTTTCACTCATGCCATTTCCCTCTCACAAACAGTATAAATCCAATGAAGTTGGGTAAATATAGCCAAAAATAGGAGATTTTGAAAGCAGCCAACCATTGATTGCATCTGATTGAAAGAAATACAGTGGGCATCATCTGGCCTGAACTTTGAAACTCTCTGTAGAGAATGAGATATGACTTGGAGAACATTGGCAGTTCTGATAAATGCCTTGCAGCTAAAGTGTCCGTGGGCTAAAGCAAATGAATGAATGTTGGAACCGAATACAGTATCCAGGAAGCAGTGCAACTGTAGGTTTACAGTGATGCCTACAGGGATTGTTTATTTTAGTGCTCCTTCGAATTTGAACTTCAGAATGCCTGGCTTTCTTCAAGCATGATTGTCAGAGCTTATGCGGCTTGCAGCTCTGAGCTCAGCCTTCAGGTATCTAATTTATCTTTCTCTCTCCTGACAGTGAAATTGTTATACTATGCACATGGCAGGCTTGTCTCCAACAGCCTTTAGCCTTTAGTCATGGCCATGAACAGGAGAGTGCTATATTACCTACTTGAGAGACGCCTTTTTCCACATGTGATGCTGCTTCAGTTGCGGATCAGTGGAGATGCTTGGAGCTAGAGGTTCTTCTGCCCCCCCTCCCCATCTGTTTGGGCCAGATCCAAAGCACATTGAAGTCAATGGGAGTCTTTCAGTCGACTTTGGATCAAACTGTGTGGGGATTTTCTGTGAGGGCCTCTCACCTTTGGCATTCATTCCCCTCCCTTTGCTCTGAAATGGCTAAACTGTAGGGCACGATGCAAAGCCCACTCTATTAGCTCCAGCTTTCCGGGTGAAGGTGCAGTTGCTTTGGGGTGCATGTTTTCAGAGGGAGAGAGTGGAATATCTCTTCTGGGTATTACTGTTGTCAGGGATGGCTCTATGTTTTTTGCCGCCCCAAGCATGGCAGGCAAGGCGGCTTTTGGCGGCGCGCCTGTGGGCGGTCCGCTGGTCATGTGGATTTGGCGGCTTGCTTGTGGGAAGTCCGCTGGTGCAGCATCATCAGTGTCCCCACTGCCGAATTGCTGCTGAAGCCATGGGACTGGCGGACCTCCCGGAGGCGCGCCGCCAAAAGCCGCCAGCCTGCCACCCTCACAGCGACTGATAGGCCGCCCCCCGTGGCTTGCCGCTCCAGGCACGCGCTTGCTGCGCTGGTGCCTGGCGCCGCCCCTGACTGTTGTACTAATTGATCATGCTTCTGGGCCCCAGCTCAGCAGAGTGCTTACACAGGTGTCTAACTTTAAGCATGTGAGTTGTCCCACAAATTTCACTAGGATTACTTGCATGCTTAAAGGTAGGCATGTGCTTAAGGATCTGGCTGAACTGGGACCGCAATTGGTATTAGCTGGCAGTATTAGCCAAGGTGTTAGGGACTGAAAAGGCATGGAGAATGAAGTACTAGCTCACTGCCAGAGCTTGTCTGCACTAGAAAATTAGACCGTGTTAGAGTACAACCTTAAGGATTTATATTAGTTAACTCTATAAAGGGCCCTACCAAATTCAAGGCCATGAAAAACTCATCACGGACTGCGAAATCTGGTCTCCCACCATGAAATCTGGTCTTTTGTGTGCTTTTACCCTAGACTATACAGATTTCATGGGGAGACCAGAGTTTCTCAAACTGGGGGTCCTGACCCAAAAGAGTTGCAGTGGGGTCGCAAGGTTATTTTAGTCAGGTCACTGTATTGCCACCCTCACTTCTGCACTGCCTGCAAAGGTGGGCAAATGGTGAGCGGTGACTGTTGGCTGGCTGCCCAGCTCTGAAGGTAGTGCCCAGCCAGCAGCAGCACAGCAGTAAGGGTGGCAATACCATACCATGCCACCCTTACTGCTGTGCTGCTGCTTTCAGAGTTGTGAGGCCAGAGAGGGGTGGCCGCTTAATGAGAGCCCAGCTCTGCAGGCAGCAGTGCAGAAGTAAGGGTGGCAATACCACACCATGCCATCCTTACTTCTGCACTGCTGCTGGCAGTGGTTCTACCTTCAGGGCTGGGCTCCCGACCAGCAGCCACTGCTGTCCAGCTGCCCAGCTCTGAAGGCAGTGCCACCGCCAGCAATAGCACAGAAGTAAGGGTAGCAGTATCGCAACCCTCCTATAATAATCTTGCAACACCCTCCCCAGCTGCTTTTTGGGTCAGGATCCCTATAATTATAACACCCCGAAATTTCAGATTTAAATAGCTGAAATCATGAAATTTATGATTTTTAAAATCCTGTGATGTGAAATTGATCAAAATGGACCCTGAATTTCGTAGGGCCCTAACTATATATAATTTTCTTGTGAAGACAAACTCCTAGAGGGTTATAGCTCATGCTACACCTGTTCTCTGGGTAAAAAGAGGACTTTGATCTCTTGGGCTCTCAGTACTGTTCACAAGCACTAAATTCACACGAAAGCAGAAGAAAAAGGAAAAAAATACATTAAAAAGAAAACCCCCTACTGATAAATTATTTCATTTAGTCATGATCTAAAGAGAGAGAATTCTTTTAACTATCATCATGAAATCTGTAACTCAGTTTGCTCTTATCATGATCCTATCTAATGTGATTATCAGCTGGGTGGGGAAAAATGTATTTCTTTTGTGCCCCTAGTCCTATTGCTTCATTTCCCATCAGTTGAAGAAAACAAATTCACCAGAATAACGGCATGAACCTAACTGCTTAGTTCTGTGGGTCCCAGAATCACTTCCTCAGGAAATCATACTTTGTGTGTGTGAAAGCAAGTGCAGTAGTCTAGGGCTGGTCTACACTAGGGGTGGGGAATAATAAGATACACAACTTCAGCTATGCTGCCCTGCAGCTCCCCCGTTGACTCCGCTTACTCCTCCTGCTGAGGTGGAGTCCGGGCATTGATTTGGGAATTGATTTATTGCGTCTAGATGATATGTGATAAATCAATCCCCAATAGATCGATTATTACCACCGATCTGGCAGGTAGTGTAGACATGGCCTTGGTGACAGGAAAACAGAGCTGAATTGCCACAATTAAACTCTCATTTGAAAGGCATTGTTTCTTTAGGTACCTGTGAAATTGCAGCATCCTAGACCCTGTGCGAACTATGTTAGCGTTGAATACCTTCTTTGCTCCATTGTTTGGGCTTATTTGCAGGTAGGATTTGACCTAGTTTTAGTATAAGTCATTCAATAACCCCAGAGCTGGAGAATTCTCTTATGTATTAGACCGACTGTCTTATACATTAATTCAAGCTGATTCCAGCTCAACCACCCACTGACCTATATTGGTGAGGTACGTGTGTCTCGTAGATTTATTTTAAATTAGATCTCTCCCTTTTAGTTTTATTGCAGTGTAAGTAAAATACCAAAATCTCTGTGTGTGTGTGTGTGAGAGAGAGAGAGAGAGAGACTGCACACATTTAATTAAGTTTCTCTTCTGGTATCAGTAAGACTCCGTCAATGTCAGATGAAGCACAGAGCTTTAATGGGAGAGGGAATTCTGTCATCTAACTAATAAGGTTCTGTAAAGCACAGGTGAGAGACGGTGCTTTACTTGTGGGTATCTTTTTTTCTTGTTCTGAAACAATAGGGAGTCTTGCAGTAAACAGCCATCACGCTTTCCGTGTTACAGCGTTCTCGTGGTGTAAATGAAAAGCTCTTTGAAGAAGATATTGCATTGGAATCAAAAACTGTAACTTAGAGCACAAAATAACCAAATCCTACAGTCCTTATTCAGACAAATCTCCAGCTGCAGGACTGTGGCAGTATATTTGGGACAGCCTCCAAATATTTCTTACTGGTTACCTACTTCTAATGGTTGTGGAATAAGTTCACTCCCTTCCACTCCCAATCATTCCTATTAAAATTAACCAGAAGTATCAAGTGAATTTCTGATTCTGTGGGAGAGATGATTTATTTTCTTCTCTCCTGTGTTTTTAGAGTGATTAGGACATAATTAAGATAAGACGACAAAGGACGGAGAAGGATGATAAAACCATATGGGTTTACTTAGAGCTGGCTGAAAAATTCAATATCCATCCTGAGCAAAATTGCAAGGGTTTGACATTTTGTTTCATTTTGAATTGGAACAAAACCTCAGACCTTGGAATTTTACACACAGGGAAATATTCCAATTTGGCAACATACTGGTGCCACTGCTACCTGTCCCAGGTCTCCATCTGCCCGTGCTGCTCCTGTGGGGAAGAAAGCCCCAAGTCTGATGGCAGGAAGGGCTGTTGAGGATCCTTGGAACCCAAGCTGCCAAGGAGCTGGGAGCCTGGGAATTGGGGCTCCCCAGCAGTCCACCAGGTTGCTGAGAAGCTTAGTGAGTGAACTGGCAGGGAACCTGCCTGTTTTCTGTTGGAATTTCCTCAGAGTCTTCATGCTCTCATGGAATGTTTTGATTTGGATACACTGGCATTTTCTGACAATATTTTGTCTGACAATTTCCATCCAGCTCTAATTGTGATGTTTTGACTCCACGGGAATAAGCATATCGATGTTTTGGTGAACAGGAACATAACAGGTGTCTAGTACTGTTGCTGTTGGAATAGTGCTGCTTACTCTCAGTGATGACTAACCAAAATGAACTCTTGGAACCCGGGAATGTGAACATTTTGAGAGTTTCTCTAGGTTTGCAGATAACAGGCAGGAGGAAAAAGGCCAGTGAGGGCAAATAGAAGAATTTGCATCATGTGACTGTAGCTGTAACTTCAGAGTTTGTTTTTGTCTCGCTTTTTTTCCACAAGGGAAACTTCTCGGCCCAGATCTTGGGCTGTGTCTGAGCTACACTTTCAAGCTACCCTCATGCCCCTGGCCCCTGTTACTGGTGTAAAGTAGAGCAACTTCAGAGAGCTTTACACTGGCTGGGATAGACATTTCATCCATGCCCCCTTTTTCCTAGCCATGCCTACTATTCTGGTCAGCTTCCACCCCAGTCACCCCATACAGGGGGACATTTTTTGCATATTTGCAAACATTTCTTTAGCACCAATCAGCTGGAGCAAAAGCCAGGCTGTAGCTAGCCCTTAGAAATGTCCAATCTCAAGTACAGTTTCAGTGGGCTTGGTTTTCCACTACCTTTCACTTGCAAAGTCATATAGACTTGTGGAAATTGGGCCAGATCCTCAACTTGTTTTAACTGTCATAGCTCAATTGAAGTCAATAGAACTATGACAATTAAACAGCCGAGAATCTGGCCTCTTGGGTATAAAATGACACCAAATCAGAATAGCACCATTTTGTGTCCTCTTTATACTCACTCTACCGAAGTGTGAATAACTATTCAGACAGGGAGGATCTCAGGTGTGTGTTCGAGTGATCTGGAGGGAGGAATCCTGGGAGTAGCCAAGTCTAGGGACAAGGTATGATTAACTTTATTGTCCCATTGTTAATTTATTTGCTCATAAAACCAAACCACAGGATTCTGTATCATGTGAATTGTGTTTTAGGGCAGGTTTTGTAAAGTACCAGCTCACAGGCTCGCACTGACTTCAAAGTCAATGGGAAAGCTCATGTGTGCACTGGAAGCAATGGAAAAGCCCCTGTGTGCTATGTGGGTTCCCTGTCAGCTGGGAACTCCCCCATGCTCGGGAAATCTTGTGGTTGGGAAAATCCATCTGCTTCCAGCTGGTTTGTGCTTCCAGATTACAACTCAGAATCTGGCCCAAAGAATCTGTTTGTAACTTTGCCACCTCTGTCTGAGACATGCTTCATGAGTTGAAGGGTGGTGGTGTGGAAAAGGCATTGGACTCAGACTCAAGAAATCTGGGTTGCATTTGTTACTACTGCAGGTTTACTATGTGACCTTGAGCAAATTGCTTCTTTTCTTTGTCCCTCCATTCCCTGGGTGTTGAAGGGGATAATATGCACTAACAAAGGTGCTGGGAGGAATACATTCATTAACGTTTGTGATGCTCTCAGTTACTTAGTTACATAAATAAGATCTGAGGAAATCAGATAGTAAACACCAGGTATGCACAACAACAGCAAAGCTAGAATATAACATTATTTGAAACGTGCACAAATGTGAAAACATCGCCAAACTTTTTAATATATAATTTTCCCATCTTCGCTAAATTGAAGAGATTCCAGCAGACACTTCCTTTCATATCTGAGGGCAGATGATTCTAGCAATTAGTTCCCCTGTTGAAAAAAGGCTGTTCCCCCATATCTGCTTTCTAGCCTTAGGGCACCTGAAATTAATGGAACTCTCTTCATCATAAATCATACATACTCTGTAATGCTTTCAAAGAATGCTTAATGTGTTTGGGGAGTTTACATAATGAACCTTCCTTGATAAAGGTGAACTGCTATAATACGCTCCCTTGCTAAAAGTTTGATATTAACCTTGCTGTATGGTATATACGTACATGCATAAATTTGTCTAAAGTTTGAAGCTGTCAGTGGCATATCAATGTCCATAAATCAGCCTTTGAAATGTGTTGTTATATTTAATCTTCTGCATATTGTATTTCAATATACAAGTATGTTTTTAATTTATTTTTCAAAGGTTTTAAAGTTTATACACCTCTACCCCGATATAATGCGACCCGATATAACACGGGTTTGCATATAGCATGGTAACCCCGGGGCTCTGGCAGCGGGGCTCGGGCAGCGCTTTAAAAGGCCCAGGGCTCCAGCTGCTGCAGGGAGCCGTGGGCCCTTTAAATCACTGCTGGAGCCCTGCTGCTGCTACCCCGGAGCTGCGGCAGCAGGGCTTGCCGGCGATTTAAAGGGCCTGGGCTCCCCGCAGCAGCCGGAGCCTAGGGCTCATTAAATCACTGCTGGAGCCCTGCCGCCGCTACCCCGATATAATGGGGTTTCACTTATAACGCAGTAGAGATTTTTGGCTCCCGAGGACCGCGTTATTTTGGGGTAGAGGCGTATAATTTAGAACCTTGACTAAGCTATGAAGTGTGCATGAAAATAATTCTTAACTGTAGGCCTGAGCCAAAATCCATTGAAAAAATCAATGGAAAACTCTCCTTGACTTCAGTGGCCCAATATCATTGATATCATGCTTACGTGACAGGATTATTATGTTAACAGGCAAATAAATACTATTGTATTCTCCATTGATTGACCAAATCTCATTGCGCACACTAGACTCTCTCTATTTTTTTGCAGTGGGCCCAAAGATCCACCTGATCCTGTTGCTGGGGTCAGTTCTGGGCCAGTCTAACTAGGGTTCTTGCAGATCTTTCACTGTAGAAAGCCTAATTTTGTTCTGATCTGCCATTCCTTTTCCATGTTCTCTTATCAAGTTTCTCGAGATGTACTGCACTAGCTGCAACATACGCCTTATGAATTCTATCTCTATCTTTTGCAATACCATCCCACACTGCAACTAGTTGCAAAAAGAGCAGGAAATGCCAGTCCCTCCTTATTGCTTGCCTGGAAACAGGAAGTTGGCACCTTATCATTTCTAACTTCCTGTTGACCCAAGGAATGAGAGTCTGGAGACCAGCCTGGGTCTCTGACATTGCACGAGCTGAGCAGATGTCAAGCCTGGAAAACCACAGTTATTTATTGTAGCATCTTTAGAGCTCTGCCTTTCCATTGCTCTCTAATCACACATCCTTTCTCAAATCTTAAAAACTGTTACCTATTCCAGATAACAGCCTGAATTCTTGGTGTGTGCGTGTGTGTGTGTGTGGGGGGGGGCAGGGTTTCTGTCACATTCTCAGCCATCCATTCTTTCATTTCACTTTGATCTCCCATTGCAGGATTCATCTGCTTTACATATTCCTCTCTGGTTCACATCTGCTTCTGCACCTTTCTGACACTTCTGTTTTGGTGCTTGTGGATTTTCATACCCCGTTAGTTTTTATTAATATTACTAGTTGTCTCTCAGATCTGCACTATTCAGGGTTATTAATCATAGTTCCAGTTGCTTCTGTCTCTATTTGATTTCATTGTCATGTTCCCCCTCTCCTTCAGAGTCCGATAGGCACCTCTGACAGTCTTTACTGGCTCTTCTCTGTCAGCAACTTTTTCTTGGCTGTCACTTGATAATCGGAGCAACTAATGGTAAAACAACATTTCTGACTGATGCTGAAGTCAGCAATGCCCTCATATGAGACCTGGCTGGCTCCACAGGCTGTGCAAACCTCTGCTCTGGGAAGAGTCCAGCCTGACAAACCGTTGGACCAGCTGTTCATTTTGGATAACTTGGCACCTTTTTCCTGATTTAGGAAGCATGTTGATCACAAACTCTAAGGAATTCATTTAGATAGACAGTAATCCAGGGCCGAAGAAGCTCTCAGTTGGAACACTAACTCTTGACACATTCATTAAACTGAAATGGTACATAAATGTTGTAAGATCTCATGTGATTTACCTTCTGTCCTCACCAACACACAGTGAGCCAAATGGTTGGTAGCTGTTTCCCTATTTAATTCTGACTACGGGTGATGACTTACTTTTTTAAATTGAGCTGTGGCAGAATGAATGAGTGTTGTGGGGCTTCAGTATATTTTGAGGTAAAATTACTCATTTTGCTGCCATTATGTAAAATGTTGCACCTCCAAAATGTTGTCAGGAACTCTGCTGCAGTAGAGACCAAGAGGTTAGATGACAGAGGCTAATATTTAACCCATTCTTAGATGTTCCCAAGCAATCTTCACCTGGAATTAGACTAACTGCATGTTCCAACTGGCCTGTTCAAAATATTTTGATCACATTTTGAGGCCTTCGGGGAAAGGAAGCTGCTTTTTGTGTGGTTCAGCACCACAAACACTTACTGACCCTCTGAGTCCCAAACGACAGAAGAATCTTCAGAAGAAGTCTGCAATCTTCAGAAGAAGGTTGAGAGCTGGGGAGCAACTGCTGGGGTTTGGGGATTCTGCCTTGCTCCTTCTGGAGCCCAGGGACCACCTCCCCTTGGGTCAGAAGCCCCTACCCCACCACCTTGCTCCCCACACCCCCCAGTCTAGTAGGTGGAGAGTGGGGGGGAATGTGGGAGGCTCCATGAGCTGCACTTTAACCTTAGAAGAGCCACATGTGGCTTGTGAGCCACAGTTTGGCTACCCTGCTATATCCATATAATGTGTGTGGCTGTAAATAAGATGACATTTAAAGACACATGCTCAGAAGTGACCATTTCCAGGGTTACGGTCTACCTATAATAGAGAGAGTTTTATTATTTTATCAGTAGAAAATCTCCTGCAAATGAAGTCACCCCTACTTCTTTCATTAGTCTTTACACAGTATGTTGTACAACTTGTAAGCCTAGAATTACAATTCTATGAGTTTCCATTCTATCCCACTCCCTTTAAATTGCTCATAACTTTCCAAAACTTTCACACTTTTTGGGATGAAAATTTCTTAGCCTAGTTTATGCCTGAAGGTGACTTTTATTTTGTTAAGTTCTGAATTCTCCACCCGTTTCTATGCTTGCAGCGACAGAAATACCACACAGAGACACTGGGTCAGATATAAGATGCCGAGTCACTGAGTTGATAGTACTTGTAGATACGACTACAGTACTGGATAGAGGATCAGAGATAAGGGGCTTGATTCAGATCTCATTTACATCAGTATAAATTGGGTTTAACTCCAGTAATGTCAATGGAGATACACTAGTATAAGTGAGTGCCAGATAGGGTCAAAGATGTTTTGTGGATCTTCACCAAATAATTTCCTGACTTCCAAAAATTTGGGGCCCAGAACCTTATTGACTTATACCAGCTGAGTTTCTGGGCTTTTATAGCTTCAATGTTCTCATGTTGTTGTTGTTTTTGTTTGTTTTAATGGATATCTGTGTATAACCTGGACTGTACCTTTAACTTTTTTATCTCAGAGTTATGTACATTGATAGTATGAACAGCTAGCTCCTGTACCCTGTTAAAACAGACAACACCCCCCCAAGCATCCACACTTTTAAGATCTGCCCAAAGAATTCACTCAAGTTTGTTTTTATGAGTTTGAAAGTTTTTACGTATTCTACCCAATTCCCCCATGATTGGTCAGATTGTACTTGGTTCTTACACAGGTGTGCCAGTTTGGGGGAGGGAAGAGGAGGGAAAGGACACAGGTAAGTCTGTGGCCTATGTGAAGGCAAGACAGACTTCCAGTCCATTCACCCCGGGTGGTGATTATGACTCCCTCTTTTATGCATTGGCCAGTGGATGTGAGCAAGCCGCACTCTATGAAGGGGCAGCTGCCTCTGCCTTGCCTGTACTCATTCTTCCTTGAGCAGAATGCCTCCTGATGCTCCCATTTTGCAGGGGCTGTCCCTTACAGTCACGCCTGAGAGCTATACGGTTTGAAGTGTAGCTGCTTTGTTCAGTATTTCTTGCACGTACAAACATTTTCATTACGACCAGTGTGCCCAATTTTGAAAAGCAAATCTCTTCTTTTTTTTTTAACCATTGGAACGCAGGTGTCACTTTCTGTGATCATCACTTTGGTTCCACGAGAGAGAGAGAGATAGATATAGATATATATAAAAAATTTGGCACAGTTCTGCTCTTGGTTGTTTTGGTGTTAATATAATCACTGAGAGGTTGATAAGACACATTGTGAGCCAGATCTGCTGCTGGTGTAAATTGGCCTGGTTCCACTGACTTCAGTGGAGTGGTATCAATCTGTGACAACTGAGGATGTGGCCCACTGCACACATTTTGTCTCTTGTTGTGTCAGATATTGGCCACTGCCAGAGGCAGGATACAGGAATGGATGGCCCTATAGCCTAATCCAGTATTGCACTCCCATATTTCCATCCTTTGTTTCCATCATCCTGGGATAGTAACTATAATGTCACATGTTAAATAGGGTATTGTGACCAGTTGTATGAACTGGAAAGGGGGGGGGGGGAATGTTATGAAAAGGAAAAATCCTCCTCACAGCTACAAACTTTGGCTGATAATTCAGTCTTGGGAAACTGTTATAGGAAAAACACAAACCTCACTGTGCAAGTGTGTTTAATTATTGTTATTTACCCATTAGTACTGACTAGGAAATACTTTTATTTAAAAGTTGTCTCCACAAACATGCAAACTGACTCCTTTAAAGAATATTCTTAAATACAGTGAAGTGGGCAGGGACAGAAAGGTATAACTAACTTGTCAAACTGACTTGTCACCTTTTTCTGTGAGATTACATGTTTGGTTGATAAAGGTCATAGTGTTGATGTAATATATTTAGTCTTCTGTTAAGCATTTGACTTGGTACTGCATGACATTTTGAATAAAACCCCCTAGAATGATATAAAATTAATATGGCACATATTAAATGGATTAACACCTTATTAACTGGCACGTCTCAAAATGTAATGGTAAACAGGTAGTTATTACTGAGTGGTGTGATGCTAGTGGGGTCCCATAGGGATCAGTATTTGGCCCTATGCTATATAATGTTTTTATCAGTGACCTTGGGGAAACCAAAATCATCATTGAAAGTTTGCAAGTGACACAAAGATTGGGGGAGTGGTAAGTAATGAAGAGGACAGTTACTGATACAGAAAGATCTAGATAGATTGGTAAACTGGATGCAAGCAAACAATACGCATTTTAGTACTCCCAAATGGAGGGACAGAAAATATAGGCCATAATATAGAATGGGGGACTCTATGCTGGGAAGCAGTGACTCTGAAAATGATATGGGAATCATGGTGGGTAATCAGCTGAACAGAGCTCCCAGTGCGATGCTCAAATAGGAGTAGAAGTTATTTTACCTCTGTGTTTGGCAGTGGGGTGACTGCTACTGGAATACTGGGTCCAGTTCGGGTGTTCACAAGTCAAGAAGGATGCTGATAAATTCAAGTGGGTTCAGAGAAAAGCCATGAGAATTATTAAAGGATTGTAAAACATTCTTTATAGTGATAGACACAAAGAACTAACCTATTAGTTTAAGAAAAAGAAGAGTAAGGTTTGACTTGATCACGGTTTATAAGTACCTACATGCAGTGATGAGCTCCCAAAATCATAAGAACCGGTTCTGGGTCCTCAGTGGCACTTCGGTGGCATGTGTGTGTGTCCTTCACTCGCTCCAGGTTTTCGGCAGCATTTCGGGGGCAGGTCCTTCACCCAGAACGAGTGAAGACCCCTCCTCCCCCGGCCGAAGTGCTGCTGAAGACCCAGTAGGGAACTGCGCGGTGTGTACAGTACAAGCCCCACGTGCCTGTCTCCGACCCCAGCCCACGTCCTGCCCCCAACTGCCCCCCTCAGAACCTGCAAGTTTCTCTTTTCCCTCATCCCCCACCAAGGTAGCAGCAGCAGCCCGGGGCTCCTCTGCTTCTATAGCCCCAGCCCTGTAAATAGCCGCGGGAACCCTGGGGAAGCTGCAGGGATCCCGCGGCTATTTAAGGGACCAGGGCGGCAGATGCAGCTGGAGCCCTGGCCCTTTAAATAGCCCCTGGAGCCCTTCGCTATCCCAGGGCTCTGGGGGCTATTTAAAGGGCCTGTGACTCCCCTGCTTCTACTGCCTTGGCCCTTTAAATAGCCACCTGGAGTAGTAGCGGGGCTCTGGCGGCTATTTAAAGGGCTGGGGCGGTAGAAGCAGCAGGAGCCCTGGACTTTTTAAATAGCCCCCAGAGCCCCGCAGCCCTACCCCAGGGCTCCAGCAGTGGGGCTCTGGTGGCAATTTAAAGGGCCTGGGTCTCCAGCCCCTGCTGGGAGCCCCAGGCCCTTTAAATTGCCCCTTGGGGAAGCCAGGCCACCCCTTTAGCAACTGGTTCTACACCGGCTTCTAAATTTAACAACCGGTTCTTGTGAACTGGCACGAACTGGCTCTAGCTCACCACTGCCTACATGGGAAATAAAAATGGGAAAATGGGCTCTTCAATCTAGCAGAGAAAGGCATAGCTAGATTGAATGGCTGGATCCGGAGCTAGACAAATTCAGACTGGAAATAAGGTGTAGTTATTTAACAGTGAGGATAATTAACCACTGGAGCATCTTACTGATGGCTGTGGTGGATTCTCTATCACTGGCAATTTTAAAATCAAGAATGGATGTTTTTCTAAAAGACATGCTCTAGTTCAAGTAGGAATTAATTTGGGGAAGTCGGAGGGCTTGTATTATATAGTAGGTTACATGCTCACAGTGGTCCCTTTTGGGATTAAATCTATGAAAAATATAATGTGCCCACTCCATGCCTCAGAAGCCCTGCAAAATCATAGGCAAACAAAACAAAAATCCCATAGGACAATAGTGAAGGAAACAAATGATCTTTAATGTACTGAACTAAGAAATAGGTGGAAACTTCAAAGAATCATCTTGAAAAATAAATAGAACCAGTACAATTATTAATGCTGGAGAACAGTATTAATAAATATTTGTTCTTTAATATGTTAATATAGTGCATTAGTATAGTGCCATCCTTGGGTCATATACTGCTTGTAGTCTTGAGCTCAATTTCCATTGATGTTATTGGGCTACATTTTCAAAGGAAAGAACCCCAGCTCTGCCCACAAAGTATTCTTGTAGCTATATAAAGAGTTAATGTTACTGAAAAGCTGGTAGCTCCTTTTTATTTGCACACAAATATGCATTTCTCAGTTGGGATGCTTTCTTGGGGTGCCCAGGAGTCAGTCACCTTGTTATTCCCCTGCCTCAACGAGAGGAAGATTTGCTCGTGCTTAACTGGGTGTCCACTCCCTGACACCAGTGGCATAGCCAGGTGGAGGGAACAGGGGGAGTGATCAAAAAGGCGCCACCTGCTGCGGTACTTTTACTCACCTGGCAGCGCTGCAGTGCTTTTACTCACCTGGCGGTGCTCTGGGTTTTCAGCAGCACTTTGGCGGCGGGCCCTGCACTTGCTCCGGGTGTCTTCAGTGGCACTGAAGGACCCGCCGCCGAAATGCCGCCGAAGACCTGCGAAGCGAGTGAAGGTCCCGCCGCCGAAGTGCCGCTGAAGACCTGGAGCGCCGGCGGGTGAGTAAAATAAAAGCGCCACAGTGGGTGGTGCCTTTTTTTTTTTTTTATTGCTCCCCGGGTGAGTAAAAAGGTGCCAAGAAATTGACAAGGCTCAGTGGGGAAGCGGCCGCTGCCCCGCTTCCTCCCCTACCTACACTACTACCTGACACCACCAGTCCATTAGCCACCCAAACAATCTCCTGAGGGCTCTTTCAGCTCTTGCTTTGCCTTGCAAGGTTAATAAGAGGTGCAGACCAATCCCTTTTGAAGTCTTCCCCTGTAGAGTCCAGACCCTGTCACTGGACACTCACAGAAATGACCATCTAAGCTGTCCCCAGAGAAATAGTGCATGCACCAGCTTGTTTGATTCAACTGAATGAATATCAGCTCCAATATAACATCACAGCACTGAGGTGTGTTTATAGTGAAAACAATCATAAGTTTATTATCAAAGGCTAAGATTTAAGAGAAAGTGAATAAGGACAATGATGGAAACACAAATGGTTACATATAAAACAAAAATATAACATGTTTCTTAGAGCCTAAACTTAACTATATAAGGCTAAAACCTCTGTCTAAAGTACTTTCTCACCTAAAGCAGTTCCCCAGCTTCTTCAGCCACCCTGGCTGGGATCCCCCATGCAGAAAGCACAGTCTGTTTTGCTTCCTCAGTGAAGGATAACAAAATGTCTTTCTCCCTCCCCCACCATACTCCAGAATTCATTGTGTTGCTAGCAGAGTCAGGATGATCCCCTGTGGTTCATTCCCTGGTGCGCTGGCTTCATGTTGTATGCAAAATGGGGTTCTTGCTGTGTTGGCTTACAATGCTTAATCTACCCAGGGAGATGCATCTCTTTGTCTGGCAAAAACCTGTTTGCCTACCCAGCCTGGGACACAGTCTCTAAAACATATTTTCAGTACATACACACACAACTCCTTAAATATCATCTGTAAGTACATCTCACAATGATTATGAGTATCAATATGACATAAGCTTTTATTAGAAACCTCACTTGACCCTTTTTCGGTAAGTGCTATTAAAGCAAAGTGTTAAGTGTAGTGAGTTTGTCAGGCCTGTAACAGAACAATGATCCCTTTGTCAGTTGGCATCGAGGGTTTTTTAGGGTCACACGAGTGTAGTTAGTTGTTTGCTCATTCATGCATATGTTTTACTGGCATAACTTAGGTGCCTAGAAAAACTTATTCTTTTTAAGCATTTGCATTACTTATCTCATGTACAGACTTAGTAGTGGATGGAAATAGCTAAAAATTCTTAAGGGTTTAAAGGCTTAAATGGAAATTATTATTAAGGTTCAGAAATATTTGGGAAATTCTAAAAATGTGTTAAGTGAAAAATGGGCTAAGGGCCAGGGTTTCAGACTCTAGCCTCCATTTTTGTGGGCATAACTGCAATTGCAAAATTGTGTTGGTGGTTACATGTAGCTACAGAAAAGGAAGCCTAGTAAAGACTGACCTGAAAATTTGGCTCTAAAAAAGGACACTAGTTATTAATCATTTTAAGAGGTGCAGATTCTATTCTCCTGCATTTTTAAATCTTTTTTTCTCTGCATTTTGTTTGGTCTTCCCCATTAACCCGGTTCATTTGAATTTTCTGTTTTGCTCAGATACCAAAAGATTAAAGTCAGATGCTCATCTACAAACTTCCTAACCATTGTCCTTCACTGGTGAGATAAAAGGAAGAAGTCGTGGAAAGAGAGGAACTACACCAGGCTTCAGATTTTGGACTATACGGCAAGACTCTGTAAGATACTCGGTGTTTTCTCCATTAGGGCTACAATGGAGACACTGTCCCAGGACTCTCTGCTGGAATGTCAGATTTGTTTCAATTATTACAGCCCCCGACGGAGGCCCAAGTTGCTGGACTGTAAGCATACCTGCTGTTCTGTTTGCCTTCAGCAGATGAGGACAAGCCAGAAGGACCTGAGATGTCCCTGGTGCCGAGGTATCACTAAACTGCCACCGGGATTTTCTGTATCCCAGCTGCCTGATGACCCAGAGGTGATTGCTGTGATTGCAATTCCCCATACTTCAGAGCACACCCCAGTCTTCATCAAACTTCCTAGCAATGGGTGCTACATGTTGCCCTTGCCCATCTCCAAGGAGAGAGCGCTGTTGCCAGGAGACATTGGCTGTCGCCTCCTGCCAGGTAGTCAGCAAAAGTCTGTCACTGTGATGACAATCCCAACCGAGCAGCAGCCCCTGCAAGGAGGGATCCCGCAGGAAGTCGGAGAGGAGGAGCAAGACAGGAGGGGCGTTGTGAAAAGCTCCACCTGGTCAGGTGTTTGCACTGTGATCTTGGTGGCGTGCGTCTTGGTCTTTCTCCTTGGTATTGTTCTCCACAATATGTCTTGCATTTCCAAGCGTTTCACTGTGATTTCCTGTGGCTGAAAAGGGTCTGTTCCCAGAATACTCCGATGGGATAATTATGGGGTTGGGAAGGTGGTGGTGGTGATGACAGGCTCGAGTGAGATGATGCACTGCAACATTGACCAATTACTACAGAACGCTTGACACCGGACAGCTGTTTGACAGTCTAAAGGCAGTCCTAAAAGGCGAAACGTGAGACCTCTCAGCAGAGTACAGAGAAAATCATAATGAGCATCTGATGGTAACTGCATTGAGGAAAACTGCATGTGTCACCATCCTCATTGATCAAAAGGACTGTAACTTCTAATGATTTTTATCATGTTATGAGACTAAAGACATCTACTTAGCTGGTTATACTGTAAAAGTATATGATATGATCACTCTGTCTTTAAATGCAGTAGATTAAAATCAAAATGCTATATGTATACGTAGAATTAAACATGAGAATCAGTGTAAGACTCAGTAAAAATAGTCCAATGCCAGTCCATACATATTTTTTTTTAATGGGGGGTGAAAGGGAACTGTAAAAAAAAATAATTTAGTTAGTAAGGCTTTTTATATATTTTAAATTGCACATTAATTAAAATAAGTTAGAAAGTTGCATAATAGTTTTTAAAAGGAAACATTTTACAAGCGGTTTGTGTTTTGTATCTGATGTGTGTTTTGTCATATACTTTCATTTTGTTTCCACCTGTAGTGAAGTGTCCTTTCCAAGTGTTTTGTTAAAGCAAGATCCAAGCAGAGGAGCAATAAAGTGAACAAATAGGGCTACCTAAAAGTGCAGCCAAAGCCCTGCGGTGTAAGCCCTGTCATGAAGTATGGCTTTGAAGTGTAAACACTGGACATGCTGTTTCACCTCAGGCAGGCTTCTCAAGGCTCTGGTCTCCTTGGGGATTAGTGAAGAGATGGGTCATAGAAGTGCTGGACATGCTTCCTACAAGGACTGGATAGCAAATTGATTTTTAGAATATGGGACCAGCCTTGCCTCCATGTTCAGTCATATTTGCAGCTGTGTCATTATTGACACTACCTTGATGGATGCCTAGATGATGGAACAGAAATTGAGGTCTCATTGTGCCAAGCATTGTACAAATATCATCTCAAAGGGTTCATGCTCTACATAGATAAGACAGACCAATGATGGGAAACAGGTTGAGCAGGGAAAGGGACTTGCCCAAGGTCACAGATCAGGTCAGTGGCAGGACTAAGAACAGAACCCAGGGCTCTTGAGTCCAAGACTAGTGCTTGATCCACTGGACCATGCTGCCTCTCCTAACCCCCTGGCGTCACACTGGTGTAAAACCTGTGTGAGATCATAAGCAGGCCCTGTGCCTCCTTTCAGTGATATAAACCTTGCTACTCTTAGGGCCAAATATGAAACTTCCAAAAGGAAATGATATATTTATTACTGCATGTTGACAGTACAAAGCCCATGTGACTGCAATTCATTGCTCATAAAGGGCCAGATAAGGATACTTATGCTAACACCTCACTTAGCAAGACAGTTCATCACCTTTTGTGGGACTTCTTGTGGAGTAAGGTATTCAGCATAAGTAAGGGTATCAGAATCTGGCTGAAAGTCTGGATTTGTTTGATTTTTTTTTTTTAAGGGTCAGAGTAGGATTTGTGGTAGAAAAAAACTATTGGTTTGCCTGATTTGTATTGCTAGTATGAAGAATGAACAATTACACAGTTGTAAGCACAGTGAACAATGACCTCTAATCTATTACTAATATGCTTTCTAATAGTTAATTTGAGATGATTCAACCCTATGTAATAACACTGGAGAACCTTGTTCCAACTGAGTTAGGCGCATAAAGGAAGTCAGTGGTGTTGCACCAGTGCAACGGAGGAAAAATTGGTTCATTATGAACATCATTCTCATTTGAAAATAAAATACAGAGCACATATCTTCCTTAGTGCTAGATTCTCTCTTCTCTCTCTCTCCCCCCCCACTTTATGTCTGTTCTCTAAAGAATGGCATATATATGCTTGATTGTTAAATTATATATGTAAGGTTACGCGTGAAGATAAAGCTCTGGGTGCACTGTGCCTGCTTTTATCTACTGTCATTTGTGAGGGCATAACAAAGAAAATACCCCAGAGGTGACACATTTGTTACCTCCTTTTATCCACTAAGAAAAGCACATGCAGAACCATATGCAATATGCAGAGAACCTGGTTTACAAACGCTTCTTATAAACATTATGCACCTGGACATCAGTTGACCGTGGGGTGTAATAGGAAGGAATATTAATTCCAAACGCATGCCGTATTAAAATTGTTAATCTGTGTCATCGTCTTGTGAGGAAAACTGTATTTACATCCATGTTACATGCTAGCATGTAATGGAGCTGTAGCCGGCTAATATTTCTGCCTTCATAAGACTCCATGCTAGAATGCAGTTAAAGGACATACTGCTCTACTGCCTCGCCCCTTGTAATCATGTACCCTCGCAGCACGTGAGGGGGGGTGTGGGCGTGAAATGCTACCAGATCAGAATGGCGGTGCTTGACACTGATTTTGCACTCACTGAGCACAAGTGTAAATGGCTAGACAAGATGCAAGACAGTGGAGTAGAAGGCCCTGTGAGTACAATACTAATAATATTAACATTGGAATGACCATAAAATGCCTAACTGAAGCTCTTGACAAAGCAGGTTCTCTTGATCTTTTCAAATAATGTCTCTCATAAAAAGTGCTGGTTTTCCTTCCCCACACGAAGAGTGTAGTTGGAAGGATAAACCAGAAATTAGGTTAAAATGCTACACTGCATAACACATTTCATAACAGGCAAATATGGGGTTTAATCTGGTATTAATGATGTAGGCATCATCTGACTAGAACACCATACTGTATTACTTAACACAGTGCATTGTTTGGTTAGTGTGAGTTTCTTGTGCTATTCAGAGCCTGCTGAAATGCATGGCTGACCTAATTTCTGATTCTGATATTTGCCTGTTTTACAGTTTTTGTGTGAGTGCAATAAATAAAGCCTCAAGATTTTTTGTGGGTTAATGCCTATTCAAAAATATAATTTTAGGGGGAAAGTTTCTTCTTTGTTTTAGGCAGTGCAACTATCATTGAAATTTTGCAACTTTCATATCATGTTAGATCACATAGCTTTATGCTGATGAGTGTAGAAATGAGCTGTAGTATATTGTAATGTACAGTGTTAGACCATTTCTCAAGTAGGTTAATATTCATACTTTAAAATGCAGTGTGGTCTATTCCGTTTTATAGTCCTCAGTACAAGACCTGGCATTCAGAAAGGAGACAGCTATCTATGGCTATGACTTTGCAAAATGTGTTAGAGAAATTATTCCCAGGAAAAACATTTAAACTCACATAATATCCCAGTTCTGCACCAATTTCATGCCAAAATGATCAGCTCCTGGGTAGATTCTTAATCCTTGTATATCAGCGACTCTTTTGATCACTACTCAGTTCTTGAAAAAGGAAGACAAACTTTTATTTTTTTATGGCATAAGTACTAGTTGAGCAAACATTATTTATACTAAATCTTGCCTGAAGTTACTTATGCACCTGCATTTTTGGACAACCTTTATGAAGGTGTATTATTTGATTGTTTACCGGAGAGTACAGCTACTTTTACTTTAAAGGTCTCAGCTTCCATTTTTAGCTTGTGCTTTGCTGGGTGACAGAAATAGGGTTCACTTTGTGAAAGTTTGTTCAGTGAATTTTACAAATTCAAAATATGCAATTTTGTTATGTGCAATTTTTTTAGAAAATTGTGTATTAAGTGATCATGCTTAGATGATATGGAAAGAAGCATAGTAGTTTTGTAAACAGGGAGCAATCGTGAGTCTAAAGTTTCATCTTTATTAATGAAGTTTGGTATGAATAAAATGTTAGCAGGAATAGATGAATACATCAAGTGAGTTATGGTTTCTCTAGTCCTTCACCTTAAAATGAACAGCACAGTGAGTAACTCAGTGGAATTATTCTGTATTTACACTAGTGTAACCAAAACTAGCATTTGGCTGTGTTCCTCAAGACAAATTTTTTAAGTATGGGCTGTGGCAAGTTTTCAAAAGGTGTGTGTGTGTGTGTGTGTGTGTGTTGGGGGGTAGTAGTTTTGTTGTTGTTGTTAAATAGTTGATTTTTAGTAGAAATTACATCTGATGACCACAGAGCTACAAAGATTTTCTTTTCTGCTTCAAGTGATTTTAAAATTTGTGAGTGAATTTATTCCTTACAAAGGTGAGATATTACTGGCATTAGCCTGAGCATGTATTGTGCAGGCAGGTATGCGTCACCTCCCTACCTGCACCCCTCCTCCCCCAATCATGCCAGTGCTCCTTAATCCAGATCAGCCAACCCCCATCCTCCGCTAGTGTTACAGGCATGAGGCTTTTCTTGAATGGAGATTATGCATGTAACAAATCCACTGCAAAATAAGCAAACAGGGTGAGGATGAGACCAAATAATTTATTTTCACTTGTGACTGATACATGATTTGAATCTACTATAAGCCTACACTTTATCTAGATTTTTTTTTGTGTTAATACCTATTGCACTAAGGTAACATTGTGACCTGTTCATCAGTGATTGGCCAGAAACAAAAATCCCAGATCTAAACACACTTCTGTGAATTCAAGCTGTATTACAACACAATAAGTCATACAGGAGACATCTATATGTCTAGAAAATACATTTAGTGGAATGCTGGCTTCAAAATGTTTCCTCTTGCCAGCTGCTCAGGGTATGTGGTTTTAAATTTGGGGTTTTCTTTCTTTCTGGGAGGAATGCATGATGACAAATGAATCCAAACATCACCCAGGAGGCTATAAGGATTCATATACAGTTAAAGCAACTTTATGTTTTGAGTATTTAGCAGGGCAAGATTCTACTGGAATGGAATTACAGCATATTAATGACCTTTCCTTTCCTTTACACTGTCCTTAGGCCTGACAGCGGGGATTGTTCTTCTTTCTTTCTCTCTGTCACGTTAACATTTTGCATGCCAGTATTGACCCAAGTGAAACTACACTGCTTGTTTCACACTTCTCAAATTGAATGGCGTTGGCTGACATTTCTCAAACTGCCCTTAGCATCTTTAGCAAATGAGCACTTATGTGTTGTCTAAGCAGTTGAAATTTAAAGCCTTATAAATGTCCAGGGAATGCATTTTTACAGCATTCAATTAATGCTTCAGTAAATATCTCTTTATTTTAGATCTAAACATTAGCTAAATTTTCACTAAGCAGTCTCCTAAACACCAGAAGCAGGGATTAGAGAGGATTCACACACAAACACATATATAGTAATATCATATTGAAGCCAATATGCATACTGGTAAAGTGAGGACTTACATGTGCTCATGGGAACATGAGAGGGAGGAAGGTTTTGAAAGCTGAGGGGAGTGCATGTACACACACAGCGAGGCTCGGAAGATTATCTGTTACCTAGGATTGAGTGGATCATTAGTAACCAAGAATGGACGAATGCTGTCTGGCTATACTGGGGGTGTTGTACACCCTGAGGCAGCTTCTTCCTTGTGGAGGAGTCCACACCTCTGCCTCAGTTCCTTGTGATAAGCTGCCTCTTATCCTGTGCCCTGGCTGCTGCCCCCTAAACTGCCCCTCTCCCTAAACTCTGGAGTTCCTGGATCCTGTTGGAACTGCCCATCTTGTATCAATGCTGGAGTAGGTGCTGCTTCCTGGCCTGGTGTTCAGGTGAGGAGCCACTGAACTGCTGCTTGCCTGGGGACTGTACAGAGGCTTCTACCTGAGGTGGGATGAGAGGCCCTGAAATGAGCAGGGCTGGAAGGTTGGGTTTTGAGAGTTATTAAGGGTTTGTCAAATGAGCAAGAGGGAAGGGCTTGGATAGTGGCTCATGAAATTAGCGGGGAGCCGGAACTGTCATGAAGATGTCTTGAATTGTACTGATTGGGATGAAGAGATGTGGAGGAGGGGAAAAATTGAATGGAGGGATGATTAGGCAGTGGCTTGGAACTGGTTATTTGTGGTAAGTGGAGACATTTATCAGGCACATTTGAGCTGAATTAGATTAGTTATTTCTGATGCCTGGGAGTTAGATGGTTTGTCATATCATAACTCAAGAGTGGTTTGGCCAGGCAACTTGAAATTTTGGTTAATTCAGATCTTGGACCCCTTTGAGTTTTGAGGCTGATTATTTTGGAAGTTGTTTTCTGCCTAATTAAGAAATTTGCAAAGTGCATGGGCTGTTCTAGGGTTGTGAGAAGTCCTTAAATCCTGGGAATAGCATGAGTTACAAGCATGCTTCTATTGAAGGCCAAATGTATGGAAAGCAGATGGTCATATCCCATTGCAAAAATAAACTTGACTGACAAAATTGGCAAGAAAAGTCCAGAACAACTCCACAAAGCTCTTTAGACATTCCATGTTAATGTCACTGTCACGCCTGTTTGATTTAAGAAGTTGTTTAGTTGAAGACAAAGGCAGTATTGCTGTACTTCACGTATGTATGTAAGAAAAAATTAGGGTTATATAAGAGGGCTGGGTTTTTCTGTTTTGTTTTTCAAGTTGATGTAAATAAGGCAATTGAGAAAGTCGAGTAGTTACTTGCCCAAGAGTATTTACCTGTCTATTTTAAGAATTATAAAGCGTATCTTATGTCATTGCATCAGTCTTGAAAATTTCCATCACCTATCCCCAATTGCATGCACTGAATGGTTCTGAATTTCTGTGGTGAGACCTATTTAAAGAGGGATTTGAGTCTCGATCAATAACTGAGGACTTGTCCGACTTGTCAGGTTGCTTGACTTCGGATTCAAATTTCACTTCTCAGTTCCAAATATAAGTTGTATGTAGTCCTTAAAGAATTGGAAATTGATTGTCCTATTACTATGAATAACTAGATTCTGTTTATTTCATATCTCTGAGCTCATGGGTCAGTTTTCAGTAACATACAAATGTTGTAGCTAGTCTTTTTACCTCTGTTGATGGAATAAATGTAATAATTTTTTTTGGTGAAAGTTTGTGGTTCCACTCCAGAGAAAGATTATATGGAATTTAAGAAAGTGAAGCTGATAGGTCGATGTTGGTTCATTTTTAAAATCAACTTGTCCCATAGCAGAAAGCAGAGCCTTTCTACTACGGGAAAGGAATGCCCAGTTCTCAAAGTATCTGAGCCAATCTCCTGGCTGAGCTGCTTATGTATAGTTTCACATGTAAATAATTTGGTGAATTATAATGCTTCTCAAATTCTAAAATTTGCTTAAGAAATGTATTTCTTTAAACAGTTGGGCTCTGAGTCAGGAAAACATCCCTATTTGAGAAAGCTCTTATGCATTGAGTTAAATGCACTTAGGCACATGCTTAAATTCAGTACATGCTTTAGTGCTTTCCTCATAGGGATGGCTTTAAGCATGGGCTTAGGTGCTTCTTGAATCATGGTCAGTCTTTTGAATCATTTTCAAAAGCATATGAAAAGTAGCTTTGCTTTGAAGAAACTTTATTTTGCAACTTAAAAGTAGGATTAACAGGGAGATGCTTTTGTGACTGTAAATCCCATAGTACAGCTGTTTTCGAGTAGAACTGGTTGGAAATTTTCTGATGGGACATTTTTCTACAGGAAAATGCTGATTTGTCAAAATTAAAACATTTTGCAGGAACCTGTCTATTGGTTTCCGTCCAGCTTGCCTGCTTCATGGGCTGCCACAAAACCAGGACTCTGATAGCCTGGGGACCCTGGTTTTTAGGCTTCCCCAGGTTCTTGATATCCTGGGCAGCTTAGGGACCTCACCAATTTTGTTCTGAGTAAGTCCAAATAGAATTTTTATTTATTTTTTTTTTTTAAACAAAAATCTCAGACTCCCCTGGATTCCATGGAAAACTCAGAAATCTTGAGTTTTTGTTCTGATGCAGGACAGAATTTTTCAGGGCTTTGGAGCTGTGCTCCGGCTCCGCTCCAGCTCCAGGAAAAAACTTGCAGCTCCAGTGCTCCGGAGCTGCTCCGCGCTCCAGCTCTGGGCTCCACTCCAAAGCCCATGAATTTTTAAAAATGATTTTTTGGGGTTTTACCATCAAATGGGAATTCTGGGTTCCAACCAGCACTATTTTCAAACGTTTGAATATAGAAGCTTGTAGTAACATACCTAAAGATTTTTTAATTTCCTCTAAGTTCTGTTTTTAATTGCCCACTATACACATCCTGTAGAGCACTCAACTCACAAAAAAATCTTAAGTGACAAAAATAACAAAACCCTGGAGATTCTAATGACTTTTTCTTGCTGAGGTGAGCTAAGGCACTAACTAAACCTATAGATTGATCTAGCTGAGTCTCCACTTAATTCGGATAGTTGCTAAACTAGTCAGACACACTGAAGCTGCAAGTTTTTTGTTTTTTCCCATCTGGGTTAGACAAGACAAGACAGGCCTGCTGCATATCTGGATTTAGCAGGGAGATAAGGGCTGTAAAATGTGACTACTAGTGAGTGTAATATTGTGGTATACAAATTATTGCAACATTTAGTGCCTTTGGTCAGTCATCCAGGCAGGTCAAGTATCTTGTGGAATGCTGCTAAGATTAACAGATAATTCAAAAACAAAACAAAACAACCAGATACTGTCTGTGTTTGTTGCTAGTGATGTTTGATCCATCTGGCTTTTTTTGGTTTGGGTCTTTCTTCTTGTCTCTTTCACAACAGAAACAGTACGCACAAATAATATTCATCCTCATTACATGAATGCAGTCTCCTTTCTCCTGTTCTGACCTGTATTTAAGCCCTGGATTTCTTTGTAAATTTGCCTCACTAATGATAAATTACCCATAAATAAGTGCCACACCTTTATGCTGCAGCATTCTGAATGATGACAAAGCTAAACAGTGGAAGCAGTGTACAACAGAACAAGGAACCTCACCAACACTTAAAGTTGTATCTTTTTTTATCAGTCTGCTATTTCCATCATCAGTCCCATCATCTATTTTAAAGGAATAAATTGCAGTATTTCACCCTTAAAATTACCCAGATTTTTCTAAAAACAAATGAAAAGAAAACAAGATATTTTCATGTTTGATTTTTCAAAAATAAGATAGTACAGGAGCTGTAATTTGAAAATGAATTGAAATTTTTTTTAAAGCTAGTGCCTCAGTGGTGAGGGCATTGTAATTAATTTAATTTTTTTGGGGTGGGAAACAAATAGAAATTCATGATTTGGATTTTCAGTCCTGACTAGTTTCAGATGTATGTGTGTGCTTCTGTTTGCAATACATCATAAATGCTGTAACAGCTGGAAACTGTGACACAAAATCTTAATAAAATCTCACATGTTGCGAATTAAGTTTAAAATGCTTATTGAAAGGTGGGAAAGTTTTTTTGGCACAGGACAACTTAACTTTTATTGACTTTGAGCCTTTGTAGTGATCTATGTGGTGTTAATCCTGAGTCTCACCTGTGTCACATCAGCAATCAGGCCTTTTGCTTCATTAAGCCATTTGATGGGCTCAGCTAATGAGAATCTACATGCTATGTAATATATGTAAAGGTAGCTATAATTTTATAAATCTGCAATGAGGAGCCATCTATCAATAAAGATCAGCCAGGTTTAAATCGGTTAAACCTTTGCTTTAGTTTAGTGACCTGGATTTTGCCTGAGGAAAAGACATCTTATATAAATGACTTTATACTTGGACACTCAAGAAAGTGAACTAAGCTAACTGAATTAAGGCCATTTAAATTCCAAATGAGTGTGTCCACACAGCAGTTTAATGCAATTTATCCAATCCATTTTAAATTCACACCCAGAGTTAATTCTGATTAATTTTCCTGAGTGTCCCTGTGTAGATAAGCCTTAATTCACTTCTACAGGATTTGGCCCAATTGGACCAAGCAGGATTTAGCCCACTGTTATACTACCATGTGCTGAAATGAAGTATGAACTTGTCTTACTACAATTTTTCCTCCTCTCTAGAATCAATCAATCTGTAAGGACATAGTATAGGTTTTATCATAGCTGGAACAGTCAAATACATCTGTGATAACCTCCTTGCAGTCTTATGCTTTGTTGCCTAGTGGTTACCATAAAAATTATTCCAGGGAAGTAGTTAAGAGAAATCTGAGAACCTTGCCATAAGCTTCCTCTTCTAGGTTTTCAAGTAGTTAGACCTATTCCTTATACCTCTATATTCCAAGAAATGAGGGACCACTTTCCTTTATACCAGTGGTTCTCAAACTTTTGTACTGGTGACCCCTTTCACATAGCAAGCCTCTGAATGTGACACCCCCTTATAAATTAAAAACACTTTTTATATATTTAACACCATTATAAATGCTGGAGGCAAAGCGGGGTTTGGGGTGGAGGCTGACAGCTCGCAACCCCCATGTAATAACCTCACAGCCCCCTGAGGGGTCCCGACCCCCAGTCTGAGAACTCCTGCTCAGATATGGAACTCATGCGATATGGAAAAAGTAGCCCAGAAATAGGCTGAATACCTGTCAAATGCTGCTGCTTTTGCTGAGCAGTCTTAGGTTATTGTGCCACTTACATAATGTTTTGCTGTGGCTTCTAACACCCCCTATTTTTATTTCTTGGTTTAAATTATTTTCTTCTTTAATGTCCAACAAGAAAAAGAGACACAAAGAAGAGTAAAGCTGTTCTTAATTCAGGTCACGTTTGCACCATCTGCTCTATGGCTATTTAAATGTTGTCACAGGAAAGCAGTGGTTGCCCCTGTTTTTCATCTAAATGAGTGCCAGCAGGGTTCCTGTTGCAGAAACTAAACCTGACTATGCAGAGGGTGCCTGTGTG
This sequence comes from Mauremys reevesii, assembly GCF_016161935.1. NCBI lineage: Eukaryota > Metazoa > Chordata > Testudines > Geoemydidae > Mauremys > Mauremys reevesii. Next base: position 166,863,445 of record NC_052624.1, on the reverse strand, counting down.
CATGTGTGTTAAGCCCTGGAATTAAAGTGCGGAGATCTGCAGATGTGGAGCACTTGCTGGAAAACTCAAAGGGAGCAGCTGGGGGATCCAGTCAGGTGACTTTTCTACAGATAAGAGCTGACATTTCCAAGGGACAATAAAAACAGAAGCCAATATCTACCATGGTGTATGGGAAGTACATTGAAAAGAGTAATGATGGAGTCAGTGCACACAGACATGTTCTCTAGGGAAGTCAATTGTCAGCATTCCAATATTAGTCCAAATTACTTGCAATTGATTTCAGATCAGATTGCTTCAGCTACTCTGTTTCTAATAGCTCCAGCCTCCAGGAGTGTTTCAAGCAAACTGTAAACTAAGCAGTCTCAGAAATCCAGTAGTCCTGACTGGACTTCCTTTGCATTTTGAACTAACCTTATTAGCAAAGGTTGCTATATTGGCAAATTCCACAGGAAGGAGTGAGGATACTTGTCCTGATCAGTACAGACAAGTTTCAGGAGCTGTTAACAAAACAAAACAATCCAGCATCATCATGACAGCTGAAGCAGTGATATATAATAATACTCTCTCCCTCTCTCTCTCTCTCTGGTGTGTATAGACATGTTTTTGTAAAGACAAATGTGCTTGGTTTCAATTAAAATCAAAGTAAGAAGTCCCACACACTTATATTTTGCAAGTCCTTATTTCTTATCCTTACCCCTTCCAATACATTTTGAAACCACTTTCAGTCTTGTTAATTGGTCCATGAGATGTTGTGAAGGTTGATTTTAGCCTGGAGGCACCCAACGTATTGCCATGGCTCTTCTATAGCTGCAGCACCGGCTTCTCTCCTTGTATTACGCTAAGTAGGTGTGTTCCCTTGCCCTTTCCAACTCTCCCTTCCCACCTCCCCCTGCAGGATAATAATAATCTACTCAAATGGTAGGTTGATATTGCTCACTAGTTGTTAACTAAAGTCCTTAACATTGTTTATTTGCAATAATGTGTATAATTTATCTCAGAAACGTTGTTAAAGGGCTAATAGCCCTTTGGATATGAGCTGTAGGGCTGTCTTGTCAAAATTCTGCCAAATATTGACTTTGCAAAGGGGATATCAAGCTGCTGTTTATAAATCTGAATGTCTTAAAAACCATTCTTTCCTTACTCTTCCTGTCCTAGATGGTGTCTAGAAAGTCCATGAGTTTTTGGTTTTCCCCCACTGGCTCCAATTTTAATATATGGTATTTTTGTATGTTGAACCTCTGGTGTCTTGTCCTTTGTATATGTGGAAATGTTGAGAACTGCTCCGACACATTTGTTACGATTAAAGTTCTTTAAAATGATTTTGAATAGACTTGTGTGTGTTTGTGTGTGTGTGTGGTTTTTAAAAAAAAATAATAAAAGAAGAAATTGGCCAGGATTCTCACTCATCAGTTCCAGTGAGAATTTTAATAGCTTTGGGGAATAATAAAAGAAAACTGTGATCCCCAGCCAAGTTTTATGTGCATGGAGGTGACTTTCAAGTGGACCATCAGCTAGGCCAAAGAAAGCCTTCTTTATGCATTAGTAAAAAGATATGGAAGTCTCTCTTCAACAGAATGCAATTCCAGTTCCTTTGCCTTTCATGGGTAACCTCCATGCGACTTCTAAGTGCTACCTCATCCATGTTTGATTCAGGTGCAAATCCCAGCACTCCCGACCACCTAGAAGGAATCTCTTCATATTACACATTCACTCACTATACATTTTTGAAATTAGTGGACCAGATCCTCAGTTGGTGTAAATGGGTGTAACTTCAGTGACTTCAGGGCAGCTCTGCCAGTATACAACAGCCGAGGAGCTGGCCCAGCATGGCTGCAAATTCTGGTAAACACTAAAGTTAAAAAAAAAAAAAAATTGTGACCTTCCCCCACTACAGTCAAGCTAAGGAAAAACACAATCTCCATGCTTCCTCTCATTATTTTTAATATATCTCTGCTGAAAAGAAATTTATCTGACAGGAGACTCAGGGCCCATCACCACTGTGACATTTGACCTAGACACACACGGCTTCATTCTGAACTCGCTTACACTGGCATAAATCAGAAAAAGTTCCACTGCAGTGAATAGAATTACTCTGATGTAAATCTAGCATCGGTGAGATTTGCTTTGGGCTCATGGATGTGATATACTGTATTAATGTAGAGAAGCCTCTTATTCTGCATCATGCCAAAATTCATATTCTAAAGTGTGCTGGCACTGTACAAATGCATAGTGTGAGACAATCCTTTCCCCCAGAAGTTGCAATCTAAATAGACAAAGGGGCGGAAGAGAAACAGATGTGTACAGAGGTGAAATGACTTGCCTGCCATCACCCAGCAGGTCACTGTCAGAGGTGGGAATAGAATCCAGGTGTTCTAGTTCTCACTTCAGGGGCCTGCCCACTAGACCACATGCTGTCTCTCTCAGTCAAATTATTGAATTGAATTAAATAAGGTATAACCCTATATGCAATCAAATGAAAAGAGAATCAAGGTCCTGGGCAAATAAAATGCAACAAGTATAGATAAATGGGTGGCCAGTGAAAACAATCAACTAGGTAAGAAAACTAAATGGGTCTTTGTCACAGGGCTGAATTTTCTCAGTTGTCTGAGTGTAAATCAGGAGTAACTTCACTGAAGGAAGTGGAGTTATCGCAGTGTGCTGGATTGGTGTGAAATTGCGGTGGAGCTCGGTTGTAAAAGGTATGTCATTTCATATGCAGCACTTTACCTATGTAGGTTCCACTTGAACATGACTAAGGGATGGATTTTCAAAGGTATCTGGGCTCCTAAAGTTGCAAATAAACACCTAGTGGGATTCACAAAAAGCACCTAAACAGGTGAGGTGCTTTTGTAAATCCCATTAGGCTGATATTTGTATCTTTACATGCCTAAATGCCTTTGTAAATCTGGCCCAAAGTGCACAGCCGTCAATTAACTGGTTCACGAAAACCTGAGTGAATGTCTTTTGAAAAGCACTTGTTGGTGTTTGCAGTGTCAACACATCCAGAATGAAAACACTGGGGTCCGGATTCCAATATTCTTACTTGTGATGAGTTGTGCCTTGCCACATGAGTCAGCCCATTGATTTGGGATAGTAAGTACTAGTCAGCATGAGCAAGGGCCCTAAGTGAGTGGCAATGGCAGAGCTTTCAGAGCTGCTGAGCACCAGCTTCTCCCATAGACTTCAGTTGGAGTTGTGGAGTTGGAAACACTTTTGAAAGTCAGGCCCCCGAAGTGAATTGCCAGTGAGCTAAGTGGTCCAGCCAATCACTGTTTTCATTATGAGTAAATTTGTCACTCTAGCTACATTGATAATAGCTTTTCAAAAGTTTCTCTTCATACTGATTGGAAGGAGTGATTTACTCCCAGCTGTCTACTGTATTATCTACTGAATGCTTAAGCATTACCCAGATGGGTGAATTGCTCTGTGTATTAATAACTGAGTACGCTTCCTCATGCTGCCCATTGTTCCTCTCGCTTCCTATGCTGGATGATGATTTTTTTTTTTTAAATGGCCTTAGAGAACTGTCTGCCTCTCATTTCACTTGTTTCTGTTTTGCTGTTTGTTACTGATGTTGGGGAGATTTGTCCAGGTTCCTTTGAATGTTGATACTTGCAAATTGTCTTTGTGGTAGACGCATTAGGATTGCAATGTTTTGTTGGTATTTTAGGCTCAGCAGTCACCATTTTAATCTTTGTTCCTGTGAGATATTCTCTATGGTGCCAGAAGGGGAGCGGGGGGAGGGACACTGCACAGTTCAGCTGTGTAGCTGAAAACAGGCTGGGATGATTGCAAGAGAGAACATAGAATAGATGATTTGCTTCAGTGTCGATATTATTCAAATGGAAGCCCTGGACTGGTTTTAGATGTAATGCATTATTGCTTACATGATAATGATCAGAGGTTATTAGTTTTAGATTCTGTGGTTGCATCTCTCCCTCTCTTGTTACATGTTGGTGCTGTTCTGCAATTGTGAGCAGGCTAATTTATGTGTCTGTGACGGTGTGTGTGGATGGGGTATTGATTACAAACCCGAATGGACCAAATTAATCATTGGTATAACTTCCTTGTGAGTAAAATGGTATTATTCCAAGCATGACTATTCCTAAATATATCTGCCATACTTGGCAGTGCTAGTGGGATGTCCTGCTTACATGCAATACATTAACACTTCGCACTGCTTTGCTATCTTTTACCTGGAGTTGAGGATATCAAAACTTTCAACAGACATGGATGAATTCAAGCCTTACAACACCTTTTATGAGATAAATAATACTATATAACCATTTTGCAGCTTGGGAACCTGCGATAGAGAATGTTTAATTGAATTTTCCAAGGTTATACTGTATCTCCATGGTAGATCTGGGAGGACCAGAAGCCCATATCTACATGGAATGAACCCCCCCACTCCCAAATCCCAGCTCTTTGTTCCACTAGAGTGCGTGGCCTTTCCTTAATCTGAAGGTTAGAAGTAAATCCAGAAACACTGTGATTTAGAATGTGTTTGCAAGAATAAAAATCATAGGTGATTTTATTCTTTACTACAACTATTTGTTTTACACAAACAGGTCCCATGATACCCTTCAGCAAAGTAGTGTGTCCTGAGTAATTAATTGATTGCAGGTGCAGGCTAGATCATTAATTTCAACAATATATCACTTTTAACTGGTTGTAGTCACTTCTACCAATAGGAGCAGAGCAACTGGCAGATTGCTGTGTAGCCCATAAGCATATTGTGGTGAATAAATCATTTAAGGCCCAATTCTGCCACCCTCATTCATATCGAGCAGGTTTCTGTATAAGGAGATCTATTAAAACCAGTGAAACTAATTACAGAGTAAAACACAACTTGGCACAAGCAAGTGTGACTGAACTGGGGCATTTGTTAGTGGATTAATGCATGATGCCAAGCTCTTATCTAAAATTAAGCATTTTATACCATTAATACCCTGAGATTATGGTTTCCAAATAATTGCCCATTTCTTTCTTCTGTTTTTGTGTGTGTTTGTATTCAAATATTGATAAAAAGGAAATTTAAACAGGGAGGGATAAGGTCTGAGTAACATAGTACAATAAAAGCAAACTGGATGGAGTTCAACACTTAAGTCATAAAGCAGTAGTTAAGCTGCTATTATCTTCAGTGAGGCTAGAAGTATTAACATATCAAGGCAAAAAAGCAAATTTGCAAAGGCTTAGTTTGGAATTACCTTTCCAGGAGGAACTAGAACAAGAAAAACATGTTATGAAGAAAACACAACTCTTGAAGCCAAACCACCCTGCGGACACTTTAAAGAGACCTGTTGAAATTTTAAAAATTGGACCAGATCCTCAGCTGATGTAAATCACTGTAGCTCTAAAAAAAAGTCACAAATTTACGCAATATTCTCTACCTATGTTACAAACAACATATTCAACTATCAGTTCCTTAGTTGGGGGACACCACTGTGGTAGCACACCGAAACTGTCTCGGATTAAAACATTCCCTTCATTGATGGAGTCCTTTGACAGCATGGCCTGGGGTGGCAGCTCACTATTCTTCTGCCTCAGCGTAGCCCCTCAGTCTTTATCCTACTCTCTGTCAGTACTGAATCCCGGCTCCTCTTGACTAATGCCACCTTGAGCCTAGTCCTGTCTCCTAACTCCTCCACCAGTATTGCTTTGGCTCCCTAAAGCTCACCCTTTCCTTTAACTTCCCTCCCCAGTGGCCACTTTAACTTCAATCCCCACTGTCGGTCACACCAATCTACTCTCTCCGCAACATCCTCTACCCTAGATAGGACGTTTGCTCATCTGATCCTTCACTGAATTTCCTATAGCAGTTTATCCAAACGTCTCTCACCCTACTGGTTCCAATTTGTATCTCTACTCAGATAATTCCAGGATCATGCAGCTTTTCCTGATTTCATTGCTTCTCTTCTGCCTGGGTCAGCTCTGGATTAATCTGACCCCCACCTTGACAGGATGTTCTCATTTGCTCTTTCCTCCAAAGTTGGGAAATGGCATCTCTGGAGGAAATGCAAACACATTTGATCCAGGGACATCTTGAAAGCCAACAGGCAGAGTGCAACATGGACACAGGGTTTCCCTGGGTTCACCAAAAGAATGTCATGTAAAGTCTCTAATGAAAGCCTCTGTCACATAATCATTGTGAGAGATTTATATGGAAAATATGTGAAGAGTTATGTAGATGTACTAAAAAATGTGTTCTCTAGGTCTGTGAGATAAAACAGCTCACCAAAAGACAATCCACATACTCCTGGCAGGCGTATGTACTCTGGCAGGTCATAAAACAGATTGAGAATTTTATGGTTCACAATGGTCATCCACTCAAAAGTGTGAATTGAATGCTAATGAAGGCTTGTGAAATCTTCAAAGAGAGGAAATTAACAGGAAGAGGTAAATAGCAGGAATTGTCCTTTTTAGGGGTAAGGCAATGAACTTTTGGAACTGTATCGGGGCTCCAGCTGATCCCCTTGGTATTCCTTCAGTCCATGAGGACAAGCAGACAGCAGGCTTGATCTTATGAGAAGGGGTTTCATAAGGCTTGGTGGAAAACACTGAAGAGAAATTTGGGTGAGAGAAACCTTTTTTTAGGGAGGAGGAGAACTTGTCAGTTAAGTTCAGGCTTTAGAATGAGTATTATGTTGTTGTTTTATATGAAACCATTTGTTCCCATCTCTCACTGGTTCTTATTTGAATCTCAGTTCTTTCTTTAATAAGTTTCCTTTTAGTTTTATAATTGAACTCAATGCTGTGCACATTACAGGAGCAGTGGTCTAAGATACATGGTTCCTTTTGGAACAGAGGATCTCTGCAAGTATCCAGTGATCAGGGGCTGTATACCACAGAGGGATGCTTTGGAAGGACTTGGGGGCTAGGGTGCATCTGTTATCAATTTGCAAGGCAAAGACACAACTGGTATAGCCCAGAGGATAGAGTATGAGTAGCTCTAAGTTAGGGAGCTAACACCCAGCTAGTACAGACAAGACTCCCTTGTGCTTGAGACAGGTGGTAACAAGGCGACTCTCACCCCTGGGTGCCCTGAGAAGCATCAAAACATGGTAACACATTTTGTCTGTTAAGTGAAGTAATTAAAAATATTTGGTGTCCCCTGCTCCAGCTAACTTGCTCTGATTTCTGGGATATGGCCTCTCAATGAGATTTATTCTCTTTAAAATGTAACACAGGCAAAAGAAAGAAAAATACCTAAATCTTAGATCTGTTGCAGGAATTATCTTAAAATACCATCTTTAAACATGCTCAGGTTTTGCTTTTAAATGAAGACTATGACTGTAGGCCACTGGAGGATGCATGGGTGAATTCTGAATGAACTGCTTAAAAGCTGGTTAAAATATTGTCATGCATTATTCAATATTGTATAGCATTTTGGGATATGGATTGTATATGAGAAGCTGCAAAATCAAAATCTATATTAATGGACTGAACTGTGGATCACATCACCTGTGAGTGTATTTTAATTATTGGTGATTACACAGGTAAATAAAAGTAAAAAACATCAGGCAAACACAAATTTTATTATTCCCTTTTGTAATGTAGGTATCAGCCTTAACGGACTGTTCTTTTCTTATGATTGTACACTTTTAGTCTGACAGCAAGGAAGAGAGAGAGGCATTATGTCAGACATTAGATACCCTATGTTATTAACAGTTACAGCCTGGAGTTTATCCAAATAATGTTACTGCTTATTAAAAAAAGAATATGGCCATGTGTTCCTTCGCATTCACCAGCAATCTATGTTCAAACTGATAATACTTATGACAAACTGAATGCATGTTGTAAAATTCATTGTAACATTCTCTGGGAAACTTCACTGGCAAAGAATGTGTGTTCATGAGGATACAAAAATTTCATATACTCGCAAAAAATCTTTCATCTAAAATAATAAGGTTTATGCTTCTATCATGTAGTATTTTTGAACACCATGATTTTTTTTCAGATGCATTTGCGATTACTTGCTCAATAATTTCTAGTCTAGAGATTGTTTACAAGTAGTTAGTTGTATGTATTTGATGTTTGAAACCCAAACTGTAATTAGCTTTGCTTGGCTTATATAGTTGGTCACAGAATGTTTCTTTCCCCTTGGTTAGATGAAAATTAGGGTTCTGGTTTTGAATAAAGATAGTGTACAAAATTAACTTGCCACCCACAAATATACTCTTAACATGTGCTGGTTCTGCAAATATTCCCATGATTAAGCTTGTGTGCTAGAATATTCAAGAAAAGCAAACCCAAGCAAGCATTGTAGCAATGAACTCATTTACAAAAATAACGGAATGTCTGTCTGTGGGAATTTGTCAGCAGTATTCATCCACTGCAAGCTGGGTGCATGTGTAAACTCTTGTCCATAGGTGGGCCTCTCCTTGATTAATGTAATCTTCTATTTTGCTGCAGTGCTTCTTGCCTATTTCCTCTCCAGCCTTTCCAAAATCCTGCTGCTGTTGAAGAAACTTTCCTCTCCCACTTCTCTGATCATGCCACGCCCTGTTTGAATCCCTCTGGAGGCTTCTTACTTCAAAAATGAAAAAAGCTCCTCCTCCTCCTCACCCATAATGCACCATGTGACCTTTCCTTGTGGTGACTGTTGCCCTCTCATGCAGCTGCCTGGGAGAACAAAAGTGCAATTTCTGAGCTCTCCTGCTCAGGCATTATCTCAGCATCAGTGCAAAATGGCCCTAGCATGGACAGAGGCACCTATAAATCTGCCTCCCCACCCTTTGCCAGCATGGGGAGGGGATAGTCACCTGGAAAAGCTGCTGCAGGAACATGCTGCAGTGTTAATTTCTAGGAAAAAGCCTGGGCCCAGAGCCCAGGGAGCAGTGGGGGATATGGAGAGAGGGCTGCTATAAGCAAGATGTCAGGTTGTCAGAAAATGCCACTATGCCATAATGCTTATTTTGTCTCGCTTCAGGCTTTCATGGCTTCTCCCAACACAGACCTGAACTTGTTGGGAATCTTGGCTGGGACTCTGTCACGGGCAAGCACTGGAGCTTCATTCCTTTTGTAATTTGGCATAGACCTAGTCATGCTAACACCCCACTCAGAAAACTCGAGGCTCTGATGAACCTCTCCCACCCCAGACTCAGAAATCAGCGGTGAAATATGTTCACCTGCAGATATAAGAACCATTCATATTACACTGCTCTGTGGCTCAGAGTGATTGTAAAAATAAACTGCATTTGCAAAAACAAACCAACCCCTCGAGCTTTTAGAGGCAGACAAGTTGCTGCCTAGAAACTAACCTACTACTCAAGGGATGCTAGCGTTCCCTCCCATCTCTGAACCAGTGGACAGTTACCCTCCTGTCAGCTTTTCACCTACCTGCCTTTGCTGTATTGACTTTTAGCCTTTCAGCCATATTATCTGCCAGTCTTCTGCACTGACAGCTTTATGGGATTTGGCCTGATGCCAGATCTCTGTAGTATTAGAAAAATCTTACTATCGTTTATTCTCTCAGTAGATGGATCACAGAATATTCAGGGCCAGACTCTGGCACCCTTGCTCACCTTGAGAAGCACTGTACTCCACAAGTCAAATCAGTGAAACTACTCAGGTTGTTGCTTGAGGGGAATAAAGGTATCAGAATTAGCAGCAAGGGCACAATTCTGCTCCTCTTGCAGTCAATGCAAGTACAATGCAAGGATTGCAAGTACAATAGCTGTTTGTGTGCATAACAGCTGCAATTGCATGTACAGTTACAAACATCTAGTCCTATGTCTTTAATGTTGGATGATGGGCTTAGTTCTAAAATAAAAATAACTTTCCTTGCTGTAATGAAGCTACTGTTTATTGGCTATATAGTAGGTATGTTTATTAATCACATAACAAAGCTGTTATTAGCTTTATGGCTTGATTAGCATCTGGTTGTAATCGCAAGATTTTCCAAAGTGACAACTGTTCTGAGGGGGCTCAGCTTGAGACACATTAAAGAGACCTAATTTTCAGAAAATCCTATATGCCCCAGTCACTGAAAATCAGGCCCCTTTAAGGTGTATCATGTTGGGCCTCCAAAAATGGAGGTCCCTACTACTGCCTGTGAAAATCTTGGCCTAAGAGTGTAGCGTTCTACATCCCAATAGCTTACCAACCCCGAGTTTGCGAAATGGTGCATGTCAAGTATGCAGGGTACACGGACTGCCATTCAGGTGGTAACCTTGGCATGTTGTAGAAAATAAAGTTCTTCTTTGCCAACTGATCACTTTTTTTGTTTGTTTTTAATACTCCCAACCATTCACTCTCCCACTGCTTCCTCTTAGAGCACTAGTCTGTCCTTATACCGGATCCACAACCAATCTCATTTTTCAAACCACATTCTCCATTTGTTGGCACTCCTGCCCATTGCTCTCCCCTCCATAATGAGCTTATTCACATTCCATATTCAAAACCCACTTCATAATTCACTGAACAGAAAAGTGCCCTGGCTTTGCACTGTTTGATGAAGGCTGAGCTGGGGGATGACATTATAAACAAACTTTTATATCTGAATAGTTTCATCCTGTTTAACAAAGTCAATACATACATTAGATCACATCAAGAGCTTGGTTCTGAGGGGCTTGGTTGCAGACTCAGATGCTCTCATTAATCTCATTTCATTCCTCCTTGTGGTGTATGGAAGGTGTTGGTTCCAATTTTTAATCTCCTAAGTGAACTATTCAAAAGAATAATTATAGCAGCAACAACAAAAATCAAATATACATGTGGCTTTCAGACATCAGAAGAGATGGGTGAACTTGTTCAGATAAAATCCAAACTTCCTTAAATTTTTATCTGGATCCAAGCTCTCTGTCTCTCTTTTTAAAATGTAACTAAAGTCTTGTATCAGTTTTGCTTGCTTCAGCAGAAGCGGAAATGCTGAAATACAACATCAATACACAGCCTATTGGCAAAGTATTTCCAGCACAACTGGATTTAGTATCACAAATCTTGAGAATTTCCAGTCTTATTTTGCTGATTCAATGGGTTCAGAATTTTATAGTGTTCATTCAGAGAGGGCTTGGCCCTGCGTCCATCCAAATTAATGGTAAAACTGCAGGATCAGGCTTATAAATATCTAAACTTTAGGGGTTTTTATTCAGACAAAACTTCCAAACCTTTAAAAGCAATGCTCATCAATAGATATGGTTGCTATACACTCCCCTTATCACTGACAGAAACATAAGAACAGGAGAAGCTTAGCCATCAAAATAATAAGCAGAGATTGCACCTAATTCTGCTGTCAGTTATTCTATAGTTTTGCTCCATTGACTTTGGAGTCCTCTTATACTTTATACCAATATAAGTGAGCTCTAAATCAAGATTTATTGACTTGAGAAATAAATATCGTCAAGGGTGAAGCTTTATCTTAAGACATAATAAATGTTGATTTTCAGCAAAACAATAGGTTACTGTATGCATTGTTGCATAAATTCATTATCGGAATTGCTCAAGTAGCTAGGACAGCATGCCAGCTAATATCAGAAAGCTTTTTCTCCCTATAATTGAGAGTTCTAAAAGGAAGTTGATGAAGTAAGAGGCCTAGAAAAAAAACTATTTCCTTGTAAGGAGTGAAACTAATGCTTTCATGGAACTCAGCACAGCCAGTTAGGAAGCAGTTATTTGTACAGTTCATTTGATTGGCTGTATACAGTGTTGGTAAGCCGTGTTGACATTCTTCCAGATCTCCAGTATTGCTCAACTCTCAGGAGAAATTTACTGATCTGTCATGACCAGCTCTATTTTTCTGGTTAGCTAACAGTTGGTGAACCAATCCTGATTTCCTTCTAGTGTAATTATTCTTCATACGTATTTACTAATTTTCTGATTGTGGGTTGTTCACAAGCTGTTCTGACTATTTGTGTTGTCTGGTAGGGCAGATGATGTTTTTGAATAATCAGCCACATATGGTAAATTCATCAAGCTTTCACAAGACTTCCAATTGTTTCAATAATTGCAAATAACAAATGGGATGATATCAGGAATCCTGGTGGACTTTAATCACAAATGGATTCATAAATCAGGGTAGGATTATTTTTTGACTATTTGACCAGCCTTCCTCTTATAAATCATGAGATGCATGAAGTGAAATACAGGAGCAGGTATAAATACATGAAAGGATGGGGGGTTGCTTTACCAAGTGTGGGTCAGTCTAACGAGATAAATCAATTAACAGCGGGATACCAAGGGAGGAAAAATAACTTTTGAAGTGGTAAGAGAGTGGCCCATTTTTCACTTCATGCATCTGATGAAGTGGCTTCTAGCCCACAAAAGCTTATGCCCAAATAAATTTGTTAGTCTCTAAGGTGCCACAAGGACTCCTCATTGTTTTTGCTGATACAGACTAACACGGCTACCACTCAAAAACCTGACAGATATTCTTTGCCTTTTTTAGCATTCAGGACCCTTTCCTTTGGGTCCAGAGCCTAGAATTGGAACTCTGGGCACTGGGTTGTCATGCTGTCTGTTACTGTTGTTACTGTCACATCATTTAAATGAATTATGTCTATTACAGATGTGAATGTTATCGCTGGCTTTGGAGATGAAGTCAGCATTCCTGTCACACAGACCCAGGTTGTATGTTAAACAATTCTTAACAATTTGTAGCTTTTTTTCCATGACTGACACATTTACTATCACTTACAATTCCAAAATATTATGACCTGGAGAACTATACTTTAGATGTCAGTGTCTTGTGACTAATGAATATACCGCAGCATTTTCTATTCTGAAATATGTCCTATACAATGAAACCTGACTTCTAATTAGAATTTTACTTGAAAAAAGGGTGTAACTCTAATAGAACTTTTGCATTACCATTATTTGGTACAGGGCAGTATTCACCAATAGGTGAAATCCAATTACTTTAGATCCAGAAGCGAAGGTGTAGAGTAATTGGTAGAAGAGGGTTTCCTGAAGGAGATCTTAGGGATAGTGGCAAGTGTGAGAGATGTTCTGGGCAGGAGGAGCTGGAGCAACGTGGGGTGGAGCTGGCATGTGAGGTAAGTAGGGAAGAAGAGCTAGGCATGTGGAGAAGCATTGACAAAGAAGGGAACCAGAACTGAGTACAGGTGACCCTGAGAAAAAGCTGGCATTCCATAGCAGCACCATTACTAACCAACCTGGGAGAGGAGCTAAAGATAAGGGATGGTGGTGAATAAAGGGGAAAGAGATGGAGGAGCTGCAGACCTAGCTAAGGAGAGCTAGATGGCTCTGTGAAAAGAGAGAGTGGCGGGATGTGTCAGTGTAGTGGTCTCTCAGTTGTTCTAGGGCTAAAGAGTTCATTAGAAATATAATTATAAAAATTGTTATAGTCGTGTTTATAACAATTGAAATGTTACAACAATTTGGAAAGAATCCTTGAGCTAATCATATGCTGAATAGGTAATAAAACCAGCTTAATATACACACAGGAAAAAAGCAGTAACAGAAAACAAACCCTAGAACCATACACTTTGTGCCAGGTGCCAGCTCTTGCCAAGACTGCAGGCATTAGCCAAGAACTGACAAACTCAGTTGGAGACCAGACCAGTGCACCTGTATGCTAGTTTTGCTCAAAAGAGGTATTAGTCTTATAATGTGTTTAGTATTATTTTAGACTCTATGAAATGCTTGTAAGTTGTTGCATGCATTAATCTCACTAGTAATGTTGGTGTTCCATACTACAACAAAATGTGTAAGTCTTGGTTTATAACTCTGAAAATGTTTGCTCCGACCTTGTGAACCCAGGCACAGGAATCATCCCCCACTGCCCACCCAGAAGGACTATCAAAATCAGATGGGCCATCAAGGAATATCACAAGGCTCCATGCAAGGAAGCTTGTCCTGGGGACTTGGAAGCTGAATGAAGGAAATAAAACAAGTCCTAGGAAAATTTTCCATCTCTCCTCACAGTTTTGAACTCTGACAGGGCCAGAGACTCTAAACTGAGGAAAAGTTCCCCATGGGGTTACATCTGGGTCTGCACTGAAGGACACTTTGAATTGACAGATCACTACAATCCTGTCACTCTTAGGTTTTAGATGGTAACTCATTTGTGTATATATGTTTGCTTGCTTTAACCTGCAAATAATTCTCATTTCATTTTTCTAGTTAATGAACCTTTAGATAGTTTACTATAGGATTGGCTACAGGTGTTTTCTTTGGTGTAAGATCTAGATAGGGTGGCCAGATGTCCCGTTTTTATAGGGACAGTCCCGATTTTTGGGTCTTTTTCTTATATAGGCTCATATTACCTCCACCCCCATCCCGATTTTTCACATTTGCTGTCTGGTCACCCTAGATCTAGAGTACCGATTGATCTAAGGTAAGTGACTTGTCTCTTGGGCCTGGAAGCAACCTGAATATGGTATGATTTTTGGTGTAAATGAAAATTTATCTCTAAACCCAGATAGTCTGGGTGGCAAGATAGACTGGAGAGTCTAGGGATCTGTATGTGACTCCCTGGTAAGACTAGTATAGTGATCCAGGAGTTCACATTTGTTGCTGGCTTTGTGAAATTTAATTATAGAACATTCCACCAGTTTGAGGTGTCTGCCCTGTTTTTGGTAGGCTGCCCTTTGGTAGGCATTCATGGTTGTGAGTCATAACACCATGGTCAACAGCATGACACCATGGGCATAGTTTGGGAGAGGATGAGGGGGTGGGGCGTTGGGCAGGTGCGGAATTTCTCCCCACATGCGTGGCCCCATTAGCCTGACAGGAGCTTCCCCTCTCGATTATATAAGTCAAACTACACGTGTGTGTGACACTGACACCTGGACACCTCTATCAGACTTCATAGAAATATCCAGAGCAATGTATTAGAGTTTGTTAATAGTGATTATTAATAGTATTTGTTAGTTATAGTATTATAGCACCTAAATGCCCCAACCAGTATTGGGGGTCCATTGTGCTAGATACTGAACAAATATAGAATAGAAGATGGTGCCTACCCTGAAGCGCTTACGTTCTAAAAGATAAGACAGACAAGTTGAACCTAGGGGGCAGAGAATGTAAAGAGAATAACTTTTATTCCTTATTTACTAATGCTAGGAGTCTGGGTAATAAGCAAGAGGAATTGAATATTCTCATTGATGAGAAGAAATTTGATAATTAGCATTACTGAAGTCTGGTGACACAAGTGGAATGTTAAAAACACCAGTGAAGAGGACGGAGTGAGTATAGAGATGCAGTGTGGCATTCCAAGTTAAAGACACCATCCCTTGTTTTAGAGTTATTGATAATTCAGACCTGCAGGATCTTGAATGTATGTGGAGCAATGTGCTATCTTACAAAGCCCAGGAAGTGAACTGGTGGGGTTCTGTTACAGATCATCAAATCAAACCAGAGAGAGGGATAAATTGCTCCTTAAACACCTATCTGTTATGTGTGGAAAGAAAAAATGGTAGTATTATGGGTTATTTCACTTTGGGAGAAATATGTGGGAAGTCTCATGCAGCCAACAGTAAAACACTATTGAAATTGCTAAAAATTATAGAGGATAATTTTTGAACATAAAAAGGTATTGCACCCAACATGTGGTAACTATTTTAGACCTCTTTATGATGGATAAAGATCTGGACTGGAAATTGATGGTTGCCAGGAGCCAGTGCCCACGACTTGATTACATTACTTACAGGCAAACAGAGGGATTGTCCTAATCAGTAATATTTGTGCGTGGTGCTTCAAAAGGGCGGATTTCTCAAGGCTAAGATAGAATGAAATTGATTGAGAGGAAAAATTTAGACAGAAAAACGTGAATGAAATTTGGGAGTTGTTTAAGAAGAGTTTATTAGATGGTCATAAAACTAAAATTCCACAACTGTGAAAGAGAACAGCTTTGGTTAAAAGACCATCCTGGTTAGTAGGGGAAACGAAAGCAGAAATTAGAAGTAATAGTAAAAATAAAAATATAGAACATGTGGAAAAAGGGGAAGTAGATAGAAACAGTACAAAGTTGCCTGTGCAACCTTAATTTGCCCCTATTGTGTGTATGAATTATGATTCAATCTTTAATTACATGATCACATACTATTTTTTCCACAGGACCCCTGTCTCATTCAGTTTACATGATGGAGCTGCTCTGGGGATGAATCAGGTGTGTGCAGTGGAGACTTATGTATGGGAGCTCTGCCTCATTTATTACAGAAGTAACAAACGGGCAACCAAAATTACTGGAAACTTTTGACCGTAATCTCCTTGTGCCTCAGTTCCCCATCTGTAAGAAGGGGCTATTAATACCCCTTCACTCCACAGGTGTTAAAAATAAATTCATTAATGTTGGTGAATCACTTGGATACTATAGTGTAACCCTTCTGCCAGGCTGAAACGATAGCAGCAAGGGCCGGGTTCAATACATAGGGGTCCCTTCCCCACAATGTAATGCAAACCAGCTCGAGCCCCCACCCAGTGACCTGGGAAAATCTTACACACACCCCTGGGCGCCTCAAGGAGACAATACTTCCCCTCTCGCAAGCACAGACTCTTGGTGTAACAGAAAAGGTTTAATTACATGAGATTAACAACTAGCATTACATTGGGAAAATACCTCAGCTAGAGTTCATAGATCAAACCGTGAGCAAAGACCCACCCCAGCAAATTGGGCTGTGTCCTTCTCTCTGGGCCCTTGAGTCCAGCAACCCCCAAATCACCCACAGTCCCAAAAGTCCCACAATCCAAAAGTCTCTGTCCCGGGTCAGTGCAGCCCCAGAGTTCAAGAGTCTCTCTGCAGAGGTCCCCCTCCCCAGCCTGGGTAGAAAGGGGCACCTTACATGGTTTGGGGCCAACTGCCCTGCCTCTTCGTGGGGTTCTGCTTCCACCAGCCATCCCCGCAAACAGCTCAGCTCCGCTGGCTCTGTGGGCTGCTCCGCTCTGCCAGCTGCTCTGGTCCACCAGCTGTCCTGTGATCTGCTCCGGCTGTCCTCGCGAGCTGCTCGGCTCCACTCACCCAGTGGCTGTACAAACTGCTCCACTCCGCTCTGCCAGCTGCTCTGCTCCACGGTATTGCTTCAGGCTCCCACACTCATTAGCACAGTACTCAGTGCTCTCAGCTCAGCAAGTCCAGCTCTTCAGTGATTCCAGCTCATAGTACGGGAGCCCCAATGCCAGTGAATTCAGCTCAGTAACCTGTAACTAGATTCATAAGGGAATCAGAAATTAACTCTGACATTCCACAGTGGAGAGAGGCATAAGTGGAACTGGTGCTTCTGGCTCACACAAGGAGCTTATACCACCAAGTACAGCTATCTGTCCCCAGCCTCTCTCCTTTCAATGGGTTTTGGAACCCATGTCCCTTGTCTAGCAAGTGCTATTTAATTGATAATGAAACCCTCTATCATAAGACAGTTTTGTAGTTCCTCATTTACTTAATCAGGGTGACAACATTTCGTTCCTCCTGCCCCAATAACAATGAAATTGGGGATCCTGCAGCTGTGAAAATAACCATCCCAGGCTGCTGTGCGGTATGCTAAGTGGGGTGGGAGTGCCAATGCAAATAACTGAAATGCCAATGCAAACACTTGAAACTTCTTTCCGCACTCCCCATAATTTACCACCAGATGTCAGGGTGGGGCTCATCCTGACTCTGCTTACTATTTTTGAGCACTATAGAAAAGCTCATGAGACATTAATAGATCTTTCTTCAGTGCAGGGTTTGAATAGTGTGCAGTAATGAGGCTGGGGGCAACACACTGAAAAATGTGGATATGGAATAGCTGCTAATCAAGTGAGCAATATCTATCCTGTGCACAGAATGAGGCCCAATTTGAGAAGCCTAGGACCTGACTTTTCCAGAATATTTAGGATTATGGAGCACTTTAACTGTTCAAAGCACAGGTCCCAGTTGCAGCTCTGAGTGCTCCACACTTCTGCACATCAGACTCCAGAGTCTCAAGTTAGACACCCAGAAAAAGAGGAACACACAATTAGTGTCCACCTATGAAAAGTTTGATTTAAAGAACTCTGTAGCAGAGGCAGGGTTAGAATCCAGCTCTGGAGCACAGCATTCACAGAATCATAGATTAGGATTGAAGAGACCTCAGGAGGTCATCTAGTCTACTACCCTCCTGCTCAAAGCAGAACCAACCCCAACTAAATCATCCCAGCCAGGGCTTTGTCAAGCCGGGCCTTAAAAACCTCTAAAGATGGAGATTCCACCACCTCCCTAGGTAACCCACTCCAGTGCTTCACTACCCTCCTCGTGAAATAGTTCTTCCTAATATCCAACCTAGACCTCCCCCACTGCAACTTGAGACCCTTTCTCCTTGTTCTGTCATCTGCCATCACTGAGAACAGCCGATCTCCATCCTCTTTGGAACTCCCCTTCAGGTAGTTGAAGACTGCTGTCAAATCTCCCCTCACTTTTCTTTTCTGCAGACTAAATAAGCCGAGTTCTCTAAACCTCTCCTCATAAGTCATGTTCCCCAGCCCCATAATCATTTTTGGTTCCTTCTGCTGGACTCTCTTCAATTTGTCGACAACCTTTCTGTAGTGTGGGGCCCAAAACTGGACACAGTACTCCAGACGTGGCCTCACCAGTGCTGAATAGAGGGGAATGATCACATCCCTCGATCTGCTGGAAGTGCCCCTACTTATACAACCCAAAATGCCATTATCCTTCTTGGCAACAAGGGCACACTGTTGACTCATATTCAGCTTTTTGTCCACCGTAACCCCTAGGTCCTTTTCTGCAGAACTGCTGCCCAGCCATTCGGTCCCTAGTCTGTAGCAGTGCATGGGATTCTTCCATCCTAAGTGCAGGACTCTGCATTTGTCCTTGTTGAACCTCATCATATTTCTTTTAGCTCAATCCTCTAATTTGTCTAGGTCCCTCTGTATCCTATCCCTACCCTCCAGCATATCAACCACTCCTCCCAGTTTAGTGTCATCTGCAAACTTGCTAAGGGTGCAGTCCACACCATCCTCCAGATTGGTAAAGATTATATTGAACAAAACCGGCCCCAGCACCGAACCTTGGGGCACTCCACTTGATACCGGCTGCCAACCAGACATGGAACCATTGATCACTACCCGTTGAGCCCGACCATCTAGCCAGTTTTCTATCCACCTTACTGTCCATTCATCCAGCCCATACTTCTTTAACTTGCTGGCAAGAATACTGTGGGAGACTGTATCAAAAGCTTTGCTAAAGTCCAGAAATAGCACATCCACTGCTTTCCCCTCATCCACAGAGCTGGTTATCTCATCATAGAAGGCAATTAGGTTAGTCAGGCATGACTTGCCCTTGGTGAATCCATGCTGACTGTTCTTGATCACTTTCCCCTCCTTTAAGTGGTTCAAAATTGATTCCTTGAGGACCTGTTCCATGATTTTTCAAGGGACTGAGGTGAGACTGACTGGCCTGTAGTTCCCTGGATCTTCCTTCTTCCCTTTTTAAAAGATGGGCACTACATTAGCTTTTTTCCAGTCATCCGGGACCTCCCCCGATCGCCATGATTTTTCAAAGATAATGGCCAATGGCTCTGCAATGTCATCGGCCAACTCCTTTAGCACCCTCGGATGCAGTGCATCCGGCCCCATGGACTTGTGCTCGTCCAGCTTTTCTAAATAGTCCCAAACTACTTCTTTCTCCACAGAGAGCTGGTCACCTCCTCCCCATACCGTGCTGCAGAGTGCAGCTGTCTGGGAGCTGACCTTGTCTGTGAAGACAGAGGCAAAAAAAGCATTGAGTACACTAGCTTTCTCCACATCCTCTGTCACTAGGTTCCCTCCCTCATTCAGTAAGGGGCCACACTTTCCTTGACTTTCTTCTTATTGCTAACATACCTGAAGAAACCCTTCTTGTTACTCCTAACATCTCCAGCTAGCTGCAACTCCAAGTGTGATTTGGCCTTCCTAATTTCACTCCTGCATGCCTGAGCAATACTTTTATACTCCTCCCTGGTTATTTGTCCAGTCTTCCACTTCTTGTAAGCTGTTTTTTTGTGTTTAAGACGAGCAAGGATTTCACTGTTAAGCCAAGCTGGTCGCCTGCCATTTACTTTTCTTCCTACACATCGGGATGGCTTGTTCCTGCAACCTCAATAAGGATTCTTTAAAATACAGTCAGCTTTCCTCGACTCCTTTCCCCGTCATGTTATTCTCCCAGGGGACCTTGCCCATCAGTTCCCTGAGGGAGTCGAAGTCTGCTTTTCTGAAGTCCAGGGTCTCTGTTCTACTGCTCTCCTTTCTTCCTTGTATCAGGATCCTGAACTCGACCATCTCATGGTCACTGCCTCCCAGGTTCCCATCCACTATTGCTTTCTCTACTATTTCTTCCCTGTTTGTGAGCAGCAGGTCAAGAAGAGCTTTTCCCCTAGTTGGTTCCTCCAGCACTTGCACCAGGAAATTGTCCCCTACACTTTCCAGAAACTTCCTGGATTGTCTGTGCACTGCTGTATTGCTCTCCCAGCAGATATCGGGGTGATTAAAGTCACCCATGAGAACCAGGGCCTGTGATCTAGCAACTTCTGTTAGTTGCTGGAAGAAAGCCTCGTCCACCTCATCCCCGTGGTCTGTAGCAGACTCCCACCACGACATTACCCTTTTTGTTCATACTTCTAAATTTAATCCAGAGACTCTCAGGTTTTTCTGCAGTTTCATACTGGAGCTCTGAGCAGTCATACTGCTCTCTTACATACAACGCAACTCCCCCACCTTTTCTGCCCTGCCTATCCTTCCTGAACAGTTTATATCCATCCATGACAGTACTCCAATCATGTGAGTTATCCCACCAAGTCTCTGTTATTCCAATTACATCATAATTCCTTGACTGTGCCAGGACTTCTAGTTCTCCCTGTTTGTTCCACAGGCTTCTTGCATTTGTGTATAGGCATGTAAGATAACTCACTGATCGTCCTGGTGTCCCAGTATGGGGCAGGAGCCCTCCCCACTTGCACTCTCTCCCGATATCCCACTTCCCCACTTACCTCGGGGCTTTGGTCTCCTTCCCCCGGTGAACTTAGTTTAAAGCCCTCCTCACTAGGTTAGCCAACCTGCTTGCAAAGATGCTCTTCCCTCTCTTCGTGAGGTAGAGCCCATCTCTGCCTAGGAATCCTTCTTCTTGGAAGACCATCCCATGGTCAAAGAATCCAAACCCTTCTCTCCGACACCATCTGCGTAGCCATTTGTTGATTTCCACGATTCGACGGTCTCTACCCTGGCCTTTTCCTGCCACAGGGAGGATAGACGAGAACACCACTTGCGCCTCAAACTCCTTTATCCTTCTTCCCAGAGCCACGTAGTCTGCAGTGATACGCTCAAGGTCATTCTTGGCGGTATCATTGGTGCCCACATGGAGAAGCAGGAAGGGGTAGCGATCTGAGGGCTTGATGAGTCTCAGCAGTCTCTCCGTCACATCATGAATCCTAGCCCCTGGCAAGCAGCAGACCTCTCGGTTTTCCCAGTCAGGGCGGCAGATAGATGACTCAGTCCCCCTGAGGAGAGAGTCCCTGACCACCACCACCCTCCTCCTCCTCCTGGGAGTGGTGGTCGTGGAACCCCTATCCCTAGGACGGTGCATCTCATGCCTTCCAATCAGTGGAGTCTCCTTCTGCTCTGTTCCCTCAGATGTATCATCCACTCCACTCTCTGCACTAGTACCTGCGGAGAGAACATGAAAACGGTTGCTCACCTGCATCTGTGTTTCTGGTACATGGACGTTTCTGGTACTCTTTCCTCTTCTGGAAGTCACATGCCGCCAATTATCCTCGCTGGCCTTCTGTCCCCGCTGCATAGCCTGCTCTGAATCTTCAGAACATTGTGCCCGCTGAAGCTGATCCTGACGTCTATCCAGGAAATCCTCATTTTCTTTTATGGAACGCAGGGTTGTTATTCGTTTCTCCAGACCTTGAATCTTCTCTTCCAATATGGAGATCAGCTTGCACTTTGTACAGACAAAGTCACTTCTATCCTGTGGAAGGAAGACAAACATGGCGCATCCTGTGCAGGTCACAATGGCGGATCGCTCAGCATCCATAGTCTCTTCCTTCTAGGAGCTTCCTTACTTGTGGCAGAAGCTACTCGGAGCAACCTGCGAGAGGGGGGCCTCAGTAGGCTCTCTCCAGGTGAACTCCTTCTGTTTGCCTCTCCGCTGTTCACTGCTCAGCTGGTTCACAGCTGACTGCCTTTTTATAACAGTCAGGCCCAGCTGGAACAAAGCACTCCCAGTTCACACTGGTCAAACAAGCAATCAAACAATCAAGCACATGGTCAAACTGCCAAACTGTCCCCTCAAAAGACACTCAGATACTCACCAGCGCAGTCCCCCTAATGCAGCACTTAGCGTACCTCTGCTCAGACAGATCCCAGGCAAACTCCTTCTGTTTGCCTCTCTGCTGTTCGCTGGAGGTATATCACGTCCACTGCTTTCCCCATATCCACAGGTCCAGTTATCTCATTATAGAAGACTATCAGGTTGGTCAGGCATGACTTGCCCTTGGTGAATCCATGTTGACTGTTCCTGATCACCTTCCTCTCCTCCAAGTGCTTCAAAATGGATTCCTTGTGGACCTGCTCCATGACTTTTCCAGAGACTGAGAGGAGGCTGACCAGTCTGTTCCTCAGATTCTCCTTCTTCCCTTTTTTTAAATATGGGCACTATATTTACCTTTTTCCAATAATCTGGGACCTCCCCCGATTGCCACAAGTTTACAGAGATAATGGCCAATGGTTTTGAAATCACATCAGCCAACTCCCTCAGCACCCTCGGATGCATTTAATCCGGCCCCATGGACTTGTGCATGTACAGTTTTTCTAAATAGTCCTTACCCTGTTCTTTCACCACTGAGAGCTGCTCACCTCCTCCCATACTGTGCTGCCCAGTGCAGTGGTCTGGGAGCTGACCTTGTCTTTGAAGACCGAGGCAAAAAAAGCATTGAGTACTTTAGCTTTTTCCACATCATCCATCACTAGGTTTCCTCCCCCATTCAGTAAGGGTCCCACACTTTCCCTGACCCCCTTCTTGTTGCTAACATACCTGTAGAAACCTTTGTTACCCTTGATATCTCTTGTTAGCTGCAACTCCAATTGTGTGTTGTCCTTCCTGATTACACCCCGGCATGCTCGAGTAATATTTTTACACTCCTCCCTAGTCATCTGTCCAAGTTTACACTTTTTGTAAGCTTCCTTTTTGTGTTTAAGCTCACTGAAAATTTCTCTGTTAAGCCAAGCTGTTCGCCTGCCATATTTCCTATTCTTTCTGCACATCGGGATGGTTTGTTCCTGTACCCTCAATAAGGCTTCTTTAAAATACAGCCAGCTCTCCTAGACTCCTTTCCCCCTCTTATTAGCCTCCCAGTGGATCATGCCCATCAGTTTCCTGAGGGAGTCAAAGTCTGCTTTTCTGAAGTCCAGGATCCATATTCTGTTACTCTCCTTTCTTCCTTTAGTCAGGATCCTGAACTCGACCATCTCATGATCACTGCTGCCCAGGTTACCACCCACTTCTACTTCCCCTACCAGTTCTTCCTGTTTGTGAGCAGTAGGTCAAGAAGAGCACGGCCCCTACTTGTTTCCTCCAGCGCTTGCACCAGGAATTTGTCCACAACACTTCCAAAAACTTCCTGGATTGTCTGTGCACTGCTGTATTGCTCTCCCAGCAGATGTCAGGGTGATTGAAGTCCCCCATGAGAACCAGGGCCTGTGATCTGGAAACTTCTATCAGATGTCCAAAGAAAGCCTTGTCTACTTCCTCCTCCTGGTCTGATGGTCTATAACAGATGCCCACCACGACATCACTCTTGTTGCTCTCGCCTCTAAACTTAATCCAAAGACTCTCAACAGGCTTTTCTCCAGTTTCATTCTGGAGCTCTGAGCAATCATACTGCTCCCTTACATACAGTGCAACTCCTCCACCTTTTCTCCCCTGCCTGTTCTTCCTGAACAGTTTATACACATCCATAACAATGCTCCAGTCATGTGAGTTACCCCACCAAGTCTGTTATTTCAATCACATCATAGTTTGACTGTGCCAGGACTTTCAATTCTTCCTGCTTGTTTACCAGGCTTCTTGCATTTGTGGACAGGCACCTAAAATAACTAGCTGATTGCCCTACTTTCTCAGTATGAATCAGGAAGCCTCCCCTGTTGCACCCGCCTCCTTGTATTTCCTCCTGGTATCCCACTTCCCCACTTACCTCAGGGCTTAGGTCTCCATCCCCTGGTGCACCTAGTTTTAAAGTCCTCCCCACTAGGTTAGCAAGCCTGCCTGCGAAGACGCTCTTCCCTCTCCATTAGGTGGATCCCATATCTTCCTAGCAATCCTTCTTCCTGGAACAACATCTCATAGTCGAAGAATCTAAAGCCGTCTCTCCGACACCACCTGCATAGCCACGCATTTACTTCCACAATTCGATCGTGCCTACCTGGGCCTTTTCCTTCAACAGGGAGGATGGACAAGAACATGACTGGCACCTCAAACTCCTTTATCCTTCTTCCCAGAGCCACATAGTCTGCAGTGACCCACTCAAGGGCATTCTTGGCAGCATCATTGGTGCCCACATGGAGAAGTAGGAAGGGGTAGCGGTCTGAGGGCTTGATTAGTCTCGGCAGAGATGCCATCACATCCTGAATCCTAACCCCAGGCAAGCAGCACACTTCTCGAGTTTCCCAGTCTGGATGGCAGATGGATGACTCTGTCCCCCCTGGGAAGGAGTCCCCGACCACCACCACCAGTCTCCTCCTCTTGGGAGTGGTGGTCATAGAACCCCCCATCCCTAGGACAATGTATCCCAATGTATTCCGGTCAATGGGGTCTCCTTCTGATCCCTTCCTTCAAATGACTCTTCCATACCATTCTCTGTCATAGTACCTATGCAGAGAGCCTGCAAATGGTTTCTTACCTCTATCTGCATTGGGGGTACATGGGTTCTCCTCTTTCTCCTTCTGGAGGTCACATGCTGCCAAATTCTTCCACATTCTGCACTGCCCTCTCTGATTCTTCAGCATGCTGTGCCTGCAGTACCAAACACTAACTTCTATTCAGAAAGTCTTCATTTTCTCTGATGCAATACAGAGTTGATACTTGGGTCTCTAGTTCTTTAACCTTCTCTTCCAATATTGAGACCAGCTTGCACTTCATATAGATGAAGTCGCTTCTTATCCTCTTGGAGAAAGACAAACATGGCACAACCTCTACAGGTCTCAACAGCTGATCTCTCACTATCCATATTGTCTTCCTTCTAAGAGCCTCTTCAGATTTTGTATTTACTGCTCAGAGAAGCCTGAAAGGCAAAAAAAAAAACAAAAAACAAAAAAAACAACCTTGCCCCCCACCCAAAAAAAAAGAAAGAAAAAAAGAAAAACCTCTGTGGAAACTCCACCCAGACGAACTTCCTCTGTTGGCCGCTCAATTGATTTGCAACTGGCTGCCTTTTTATAAGGCTGCTGGCTTGAAGCAGTTGCCCCAGCTCAAAGCCTTCCCTCTGATCAAAGTCCACTAAAGTCCACCTGGAACAAAGCACTCTCAATTCACACTTTTCAAACAAACAGTCAAAGAGTTCCTGAAACTAGCACTAATTAAACAAATGGTCACAGCAGATGGACACTCAGATATTCACCCCACCAGCTCACAACACAGCCCCCTAATGCAGCAGTCACTGTAGCTCCTCTCGGACGATTCTCAGGCAAACCCCCTCTGTTGGCTGCTCCTCTCCTCTGTTCACCACTCAGTTCAATTGCTTTAACTATGGGACCATCCTGTCTCATGTGCTGCATGCTAGGTAATCACACAAAATGACTCTATGCTTGTAAAACTAAACTGGCTGTTTATGAAGAGAACTATTTACAAAAATATGCAATTGCAGTTATCATTCTAGCCATGTGCATACAGACTGACTTCCTGGTGCCTCCTCCAAACTCTTCTCTCCTACAACCTGTGCGCCTCCTGCCAGACTCCACACAGGTTGCTACATCTCCTTTCTCTTTCTGCAAAGCCCTGACTCACTCACTATAAGCCTTCCAACTTCTATAACAGTTGATGCAGTAGCTCTATAGACAGTCTCTTTCACTACACAACCCTGATTCCTACTCAGAGCAGTTCTGTTCTGTGCACTGAATGAGACAGGGATCCTGTGTTAAAAGTAGCAGCTAATCTTGTAATTAAAACTATCAGAATAATTAAAGTAATATCAGAATGCATACGTACAATGGGGATGAATTAAAGGTTGTACAGGAACCTTAAATCTGGCATTTCCTAACTTTGGAGGGCTTGACTGCAACATATGGCCTGGTCTTCACTAGGAAATTAGGTCTGTATACATATATCGCTCAGGGGTATGAAAAATCCACCCCCCTGAGTGACACGGTTAAACCAACCTATCCCCTGGCACCCGGTATAGACATCAGGAGAAGCCCTCCTGTGGGCATAAGTAGTGTCTTCACTGAAGTGCTACAGCAGTGCAGATGCAGTGGTGCCGCTAGAGCGGTTTATGTGTAGACAAGCCCTTAATCATGATCCTTGAACACAGGTTTTTTGTGTGTGTGTGTATATATATATATATGTATATAGTGACAAAGTCCCTCTTCTACCTTGGTGGGTCCTGCGCTTCTTGGCAGATTTGTTCACCTCAGTGATCTTCCCCTCTGGTGGAACCCACAGTCTGGATCAACTCCGCCAGTGTCTGATCAGGAGTTGGGAGGTTTGGGGGAACCTGGGCCCACCCTCTACTCCAGGTTCCAGCCCAGGGCCCTGTGGAATGCAGCTGTCTATAGTGCCTCTTATAACAGCTGCATGACAGCTACAATTCCCTGGGCTACTTCCCCATGGCCTCCTCCAAACACCTTCTTTATCCTCACCACAGGTCCTTCCTCCTGGTGTCTGATAATGCTTGATTGTATGATAATTCCTCAATCCTCCAGCAGCACACCCTCTCAGTCTCAACTCCTTGTGCCTCTTGCTCCCAGCTCCTCACACACACTTCTCTCCTCTGGCTCCTCCTGCTTGACTGGAGTGAGCTCCCCTTTTTATACCAGGTGCCCTGATTAGCCTGCCCTGATTGGCTGCAGGTGCTCCAATCAATGTAGCTCTCTCCGGTGCCTTCTAGAAAGTTCTTAATTGGCCCCAGGTGCCTTAATTACCCTGGAGCAACTGCCATTTTGGTTCCCATGGTACTAGGGATTTGCTTAGCCTGGGGTTAGCATACCTGTTCCTGAGTACTTTCCTGTAGCCATCCGGCCTTGCTCCATCACTATATATATATATATATATATATATATATATATATATATATATATATATATATATATATATATATATATATAAACTCCCTAGCTGTAACCTTGGGAGTTTAATACCAGCTTGGAGTGGTCAGTATTAATTTTTAGAGTCCTTGCGGGCCCCCGCCTTCTGCACTTGAAGTGCTAGAATGGGGAATCAGCCTTGACAGGGCCATTGTCAGGATTCCTCACCCATCACTGAAATTCAGACATCTCTGAGATGGAAAACAACAGCCCTAGCACCCAGTTTTATGGTAGGGATGAGAAAAAAATAGCTTCTCTAATTGAATCTACAAGGCACAATGGTGTCATACAGTATACACAATATGAATTTCTATTTTCTCTGGAAAAAGGAGAAACTAGAACTGGAGACTGTGTGTGTGTGTGTGTGTGTGTGTGTGTGTGTGTGTGTGTGTACACATACTAGTTAATACTGACCACTCCAAGCTGGTATTAAACTCCCAAGGTTACAGCTTCTCTATGACCTTGGATGGGTAGATGCTGCCACCACCCAAGTGCAAAACCCCTTTGAGAACCCAGGAAGGTGCACTTGAGAATTCCTTCCTGTGGGGTACCCTCAAGCCCTTCCCCCTCCACTCTCCCATTCCAGGGAAGAGCTGAGAAAGAAAAACAAAGGAAACCAGCTGTTGTCACCAGCGAATTAAACAACATTTACATAAACCTCTTAGGACACAAAACTCCAATCCTGTTCTTAAAAAAGGGTAAATTTTATTAAAAACAAAAAGAAAGAAAATACATCTGGAAACTCAGACTATTGCTAGATTAAAAAAAGAAAAACACTTACAAGGATTAATCATCAAGAATAACTTTCCTGAGGTCCAGTTTAAAGGTTACAAGCAAAACAAAAGCATTTGGGGTTAGCACAGAGGAGTTGACAAGCCATAAAGAAATAAAAGTAGATAAACCTGATTGTGTCTTCCTAGACATTTCCTGGTCTACCTACATATCTGGGGTTTCAAATGAGTAGTTTCTACGTATGATACCAATGATTTTTCATACCTGGCTCCAAGCTTTTTACAGCGTAGTTGCACTGTGTTTGCTTCTCCCCGAGAACAACAACAGACAAAAGGGGAGTCTTGTATCAATTTTTAAAAGTTCTAGCCGTCCCATTGGCTCTTTTGGCCAGGTGCCCACTCACTTCCTTTTATCTATGCATCACAGTGGGACTTTTAACCCTTTATAGGTAAAGCAAGTACAGCTACTAAGAGGGATTTCATAGCTAACTGGCTGGCTGGTTCCATAAAAGGGAGCTGCCTCCACCCCCCTCATTTATCACAGGCCCTGATCCAAAGTCCACCTAAGTCAATGGAAAGATTCTTATTGGTTTGAATGTGGTTTGGCTATGATACAGAGCATATTGAGATTGTCTGAGATTAATAATGCCATATAAATGTAGGGAATAATTACTACTATTACTTAACTTCTACATAAGATAGAAATAAATTCAATATTAATAATAAAATACATATTGAGCCTTTAATGACTTCAGAAAACTGCAGTGTAAAAAAAGCTTATTGTGGATAGGCTTATATAACATGCATGCTGCTGATTAGCTATTGTGGAACATGAACAACTTACAAAAAACATGTGGGGGGACAGAAAAAATATGGATTGCTGCTGTTTAATGGCTAATTCAATGGAGAAAATCTTTTAAAAATATTATGGAGTCACAGCAGAGAGTCTATATTTATTGTAAGACATTTTCCATTATAAACCAAATAATTACCTCCCATATGATATTCTAGGAGAGGTCGGGGAGGAAGCTCCATTATGTATAAACTTTTTTATGTGTAGCCCTGAGGAAAATTTTTTGTTGAAAGTTTGAGGTTAATTGCACAAGCAATTTCAAATTCTGACTACACAGCGGTAGTAGCTGCTTTGTAGATAAGAACGAAGCTAGCTTCTCCTTACAGGCCCAAGGTTTTACTTTCCTTAGCTCTCTCTTCCACTCCTTATGATCCACCTGAAATTTAATATGCACTTTGATCACTTACCGTCACCCCCACATGACTAATACAGTACTGCCCATTCCATCTTAATATTGCATGCTAATATTTGGGAAAAAATATACACAGACAACATAAAAAATGACTAGATTGTAAAATTTCATTTCCTATTCACATACATTGCCATTACTCAACAGAAAAAAAATCCATAGTACTTCAGTTGCTACCCAATGTAGTTAAAAACACAAACTTGAAAAGTTTACGTGTACTTCCCCAAACCAATCAGCACATTTCAGAACATCAAGCAGATTGGTATAGACACTGAGTCCTGGCTCCCTGGCCGCGTAGACTAGATGGAGCTGAACTGTCAGTGAGTCCCCTTTTCAGCCAGTACTCACAAAACTGCAGGACTGGGGAGCACCTAGCTTAATGCTGCCATCTATCCATCCTAGGAACATACTTATTTGAGCGTCTTACAATCCTTTGAAAGAGATTTATTCTCACAGCACCCATTTGAGGTAGGGCGCTATTATCCCCATCTTGCCCCATCAGTTGAAGTGCAGAGAGTATAAGTGACTGGCTGTGACAGGGTGTTGATGAGTGAGAAGCACTTAATCAGCCCCTGCCACTCCAGCCCCAATCCACTCCCCTTGATTGGGGGCTGGTTGGATAGCCCTGTGCCTGCCTGGTAATTGGCAGCACCTGCCAGCCTCTTAGCCAGGGGCTATAAAGGTGGGAGGAAGCTAGCGAGGAGGAGGAAGAAAAGGCAAGGCAGGCCCGGCCAGGCCCGGCCCGGCCCGGCACTGAGGGAGCCCTCTGGTCTGCTGCTGGCCAGGCCTGCTCTTGGCAAAGTTGGCTGAAAAACCTGTACATAGATGGAAAGTGGTAGTGGGAAAACAACTGTAAATAAAGAACACTGGTGTTGCATCAAGCTGAGATGTTCCTGACTGATTGGAGAGGGCAACAGGGGCTGAAAACAGAGGCCCAGCATATGCCTTGCTACACTTGCCCAAGGTCATTAAGGGTAAGTCTACTCTGCTGCTGGGAAAGAGCCTCCCAGGTCAAATAGTCAGACTTGTGCTAGCTTGGCTCAAGATAGTGTACTAAAAATAGCAGTGTGGATGCTGTGGTTTGGGTTTTCAAATATATCCATTTAAAAGGGCTTAATTTTATTTTATACATAAACTGTGACAGAGTGCTGGGAGTTGACACATGAGCCTGTACTCTGATCACTCTGACACCAATCAGTTCCCCCCTCAAATAAGGATGACTGAAGTTAATTATCTAATCAGGTGGGGCTAGGGCTGGGTGAGCTAAAGAGCCAATTAGCCCATTAGCTCAAGACTGATAAGAAGGGCACAGGAAGGAAATGAGGAGGAAAGTAACAGGGCTAGCTGAGCCAAGACTGATGGCCCTCAGGGAAGGGAGAGCTCTGCTCCTTGGGACATTGTGAATAAAGGTATGGGTGGAGATAACATAAATAAACTATACAACATTGCTATCTGACTGGCAGAGTCTGAGCAGATTTCTGTGACAAAAGCGAGCAGGGGCACAGTGCTGCCCTGTTCCATGGGGATTTTCTGGGATTGATTTCCCCCATCAGAGGTGACAGAGAACCAGATGGGGTGGAGTGGGTGTGAATATTTGGGGTCCAGGCAATGTAGCAGACTCTGCAATGGTTAGTAGAACAACAAAAGGAAATGCAAAAGACCACACAATTGTTCCAGTAGTCCCATCATGTGGAAAGACAGTCATTCCTTGTGTGGCAGGGTGAACAGCAGAAGAGTCTACAAGAATTCATAAAGGAACAGCTGCAGGTGCAGCAGCAACTGGTACAGAATCTGGTGGGTCCCATAATGGAGAACAGCGGAAGGACCCTGGGGGTTAGTCAGTGCAAGCTGGGCCCAGCAGAAGACCCTGATGCATTTTTAGTGACCCTTTAGAGGGTACCAATCGGAACCAGATGGGGTAAGGTCTGGGATGTGTACCATCCAAGCGGAACCTTATTTGTCAGGGGTAGCACAGGTGGCCTATCTGGCCCTAAGTGAGGATCAGGTCCAGGACTAGAATGTGGTAGAGGCGTTCATCTTGGAGTGAGTAGGCTTCTCAAAGGAAAAATTTAGTCAGAAATTTTCAGTCACTTGATGGACTGGAGAGGTATGGCCCACAGCACTTACACAAAAATTACCTGACTGGGCTACTCACTGGCTAAGGCTAGGCACCCAAAGTGTGGGGGAAATAACAGATGGCATATTATTGGGACAATTTCTCCAGAGCCTCCCCAAAAATGCACATTTGGGTCTGGAGGCATTAGCCAATGACCCTGGAGGCAGTGGTTAAACTTGCAGGAAATTTTGTGGAAGTGGACTTTCCCAAGAAAGAAGTCCAGCCATTTCAGGGAATGGACTTGGTGAAAAAGGAAAGGTACCTTGATTGCAGCATGGGCAATAGGAGGTGGGAGAGGGAAGAGGAAATGAGTGGAACTCTTTCAGGGAACTGGGGAGTGGTTTGCTACCAATGTGGGCGTCTGGGGCAGATAAAGCAAGACTGTCCTGTCATGGAATGTGGGTTCACAGAATTCTGCAGGTGGATTGTGACTAAAGGGGAAGGGCAGAACAAGAAAATGTCCACCATCCTTGTAAAAGTGGGGTGGAGGGTCCAGAGGAGACTAGTGGATACTGCCTTGGGATGCTTGTTGATCTGGAAGGATTTGGTGAAGCCACAGTGGATGCTGCCAGGTGAGAGGTTAGAGCTGGAGTGTATTCATGGAGAAAGGAGATTCAGCTCAATGGCTGAGATATCCATAGAGGTACAGGGGAAGTTCAAATGGAAGTGGGTAGGAGTAGTCAATAGGCTACTGCATCCAGTCATTGATAGGACAGACTAGAGCCCCTTCCTTTGTAAGAGGAAAACCGGGGTCCCCTGTGGCAGAAAACTGTGTCAAAAGGCAATGAGGAAATGGGGCATGAAATAAAAGAATCAGAAAATCCTAGACCAAAGGAAAAAGCCAGGAGGAAAATGGAACCTCCCTAGGAACAGGGAGTGGAGGAAATGGTAATTCAGAACAAGGCTTAGGGGAAAAGTATTGGGGTGACAAGAGCCAGAGAGTCCCAGGTCCCCTTTTCATCAGAAAGAAAGAGTTATGGGGATGTCTCCCACCCATGAAATGTGACTTCTGTGGGTGGACAATGGACAACCACCCTGTAGGGCAAGTGTGAGCACAAGAAGTCTAATGTCCCCTTTAAGAAGGGAGGGCGTGGGGAAGGAACAGCCTCACAGCTAGTCAGGGGGGAGAGATGTGAGACAGAAGCCAGGCCTACACTACAGAGTTAGACTGATGTATGTTGACCTAACTCTGTAAGCATCAACACTAAAAGTAGCACCCACCCATGTAAGTCTCCCACTACACTGACTTAATAACTCCACCTCTGTGAGAGGCGTAGTGCTTAAGTAGTAAGTTTGATGCTGTGTCCGTGTAGACACTGCATTGCTTATGTTGCCTGTTACTGTCTTTCAGAAACCATCCCCAAAATGCCCCACACTGGCATTTAAATCAGTGCAAGCATTCCTGGTGAGGGTGTGCACTGCTGACACAAGGAGCGTAGTGTGGACGTGTAAAACAGATTCAATTACTGTGCTGGCTGTACATCTATGTAACTTAGGTCTACTTAATTTTGTATTGTAGACTTGCCCAGAGTGTTGGCAGTTCAAAGGTGAGGCTCCACTCTGATCCCTCCGACATCAATCCATTATCTCAATTAGCCTTCTAAGGGGGAATTGAAGTTATTTATCTAATCATGTGGAGGGTGAACTAAAGAGCCAACTCAAGACTGATAAGGAGGGCACAGGAAGGAAGTGAGGGGAGAGAGAAACAGGGATATTTGAGCCCAGTCTCTCAGATCTTGGAGAAGGGAGACCTCTGCTTCTCACAGGCCCTAGGCAAAGGGCCGAAAACACAGTATTGCTGCACGAGGTTGGTGGAGGGAATGTAAATAAGTAGCATGGGGAGGATACACAACCAGTGGACTCAGAGCAATTTCTGTGGTGCTAGAAGGTAGGAGCATACACACACATTCTCTCTCTCTCTCTCTCTCTCTCTCAATGTGTTACTGCTTCATGTGTAAATCATCCTCTCTTCACCAGCTTGCATACTTGGACTTGGGTCAGTGGGGGCAATATCTTCTTTCCCTCCACGGTCTCCTTCCTAACCTTCTCTATGGTGGAGTATACAGCAGAGGAGCTAACTCCTTGCACAAGTTCCAGAAATCCTGTGCTATTCATACCACTGAATTGCACTGGCTCCTCTGTATCTAAGGCCCTCTGTTCCCGAGGAGTGAGCAATATTTCCTTCTTATGGCTGCATCCTGAACTCTTTACTTGGGCAAAACTCCATTTTATTTTGCCTGAGTAAGACTTGTAAGACTCTTAACAAGAAGCCTTTTCTGGCTCAGTATTTAAGGCTTTCAGAACTGAAGAGCCTTATGAATTACGATCTGGCACCTCCTTTATCATATGGAATGACTACATTGGACTCATTCATGGAATATTTCCCAGCATGAAGCTCCCTCTGCTTTATTTCCATCAAGATATGATTCATATTCATAGGCGGCCACTTAACTCTCTTTATAATCTCTGCATTTTGCTGTGTGTGGTTTGGCAGTAACATGCTTTCCTGTGCTTTAGTGATAGCTTCTGGATAAATAGCACTATTTTCATTGTGGTTTGGGTTTTTTTTGTTTGTTTATATTCCATATGCCATTTGAGCAGTAATGCATAGCACTTTAAGATGTAAAAAAAGCATCTTCAAGTTCCTGGATGCAAAGGCCATTACACGGAGAGCACTTAGAAAATTCATCAGATGTAGACAGTAAGGCAAAGGAGATAAGAACTGCAACAAAGAAAGCCCGTTCTTTCATTAAGAAGGTTAATCTTTCAAGACCTTTTTAGATCCTACTTTGTGGACCTCCAATAGAGGTAGTGAAGATAACTAGCTTGTAGTTAGTGCTTTTCATGAGGCTCTCATAACATGTTACAAAGGAGGTCAGGATCATTATCTTCATTTTACAGATGGGAAAAATTGAGGCACCAAGAGAGGAAGTGGACTGGCTTCAGGTCACCTAGCAGGCCAATGGCAGAGCAGGGAGTAGAACTCACGTGTCTGAGGTTAGGACAGTGCTCTCTCTACTAGACCATGCTTTTACCTCCAGATAAAGGGCTGGAGCCTCATCTGCTGTCAAGAGGGTAATGTTGATTTACATCAAAGGAGTGATAGCAATTTACACCAGCTGAGGATCTGTCCCAACATCTCAGCTATCAAGACACTCTCTCTCTCACTGCATATATGTATAATTCCATTAACATTAGGAAGTGGTCCATGCACAAGTTGGTCAGAGAAGAGACTCAAGTCTTGATTAATTCAAATTGGTTTGTACTACTCTATAGAGAAACAAGAGTTTTGTTGTTTATGTAATAAAAGTGTAAAATATATACTGCTGAAATCCATTAATTGTGTTTTCCCCTGCATACAAGTAGGCCTTTCTTTGTTATCTATCACAAGTAGAAATGGCCTTTGGAAACCAAAATGTCCACAGAGCTGGGCCCCACTTGAATTTTGGGACTCTGAACATGTCACAAGCTAACCTCAGTGTCCATTTCAAAAAGAAAATTGATAGCTTTTTCTTTTGTGGAGAAAGGTCATTTCACATTTTTGAGGCTATCTGGAAAGTTGAAGATTTGCAGTTGTGGTTCTTCCTAAAATCACAGCCTAGTCACCCACTTTGAGTCCCCTCACTCATGGGTAATCAGGGCAGGCCCCTAAAATTTGTAAGACCCATGGCTACATGTCCCTCAGCATCTGGAGGGACCTCAGAGCAATTCCCAGTTGTAGGAGTGAGTGAGTGCAGCCTGGGCTCCTATCACTGGACTCAAAAATATTGCAAGCTCCTCCATGGCCACCAACCAACAGCTTACAACTCAGCTGTGGCTCTTCCACTGAGCAGCCAGTGGAGACTTTGTATGTTGCTGGGGGCTGCTCAAGTGTCAAGAGATGTAACATTATCTAGTGCTCTAAGCATGGGATTGAGAGCAAAGGGCTCGAACATTCCCATCCTCATTCTGACATTGATTACCTTGGGTAAGCCATTTAAGTTTTCTGCCTTAGTTTCCCCAGCTGTGAAACAGGGTCAATAATACTTGCCTACTGCACAGGGGGATTGTGGAAATGAATAACTTTTGTTAGTCAATGCAATATAAGATTAATACATTATAAAACCCAGAAGGACTGCTGTGGTCATCTTATCTGACTTCCAGTACAACACATGCCATGGGACTTCCCTAAATTGCTTCCTATGTGAATGAGGAAGAGGCATAGTAGTTCCAACTCCCATTCTAACTTTTCTTCTTCAGAGGCTCATAACTTTCTCAGGCAACCTACTTTGTTAATTTTTTCCACATTGGTCTTGGTCTATAGGCCATTTTTTTTCTTTTTTTGAGTGGTGGGTGGGAAATTCTAATCAAAATCAATTGACTTGTTCTGGATGTGCACATTAAAATAACCACCCTTCCCTGCTCAGAAGTATCAATCAGAAATGTTGTGCAGGCAAAATTCTAACTAAAAAATGGTAGGAATGATTTTTTCAAACTTGGATTGTTTTATAGAAGTAATTGACAGAGAGAACAAGCCCAGAAGTCTGATGGTAAGAGATTATAAAGCTCATGTTATTGTTTGAAACCTTGTGGAAAGCATAACCAAATTGGAAGGCAAGGAGCAGCAGCAGAAAGAGCAGAAGGTGCCGGACTCCAACACAAATTATTTAAATTCCACAAATGCCATGAAACTGCCTTAGATGCATGTCTTATTCCATACACAGAGCTGCATAGTACATATGTGCTAGACCTACATGGAACATGTTCAAGTACAATGTTAACTTGAAGAATATTGTAAATTGCTAGATGATATTATGTGACTTACAAGTATTTTTAATTTTATAATGCACAAAATATCAGGTTAGTCAAATCAATGGGAATGCATCAGGCCTATGACTTTTAATGAACAGCTAATTGCATCATTCCAACAGTCCAACTTTGATCAGTGTACATAAAAATTGCTTTAGAATTTTCACAAAGTTATGGAAAAAATCTTTCATCTGGCAGAAACCAAGACAAAACATAAATTATTAAAGTGGGTGATGTATCCTTGGGGCAGCCGGTGTAGGAAGCAATCACTTGAGGCCAGAGAGCAGACAGCTAACCAAAACCTCCATTTTATTTACAGAGACAGAGAGCTCACTCAGCCGGTTGAAACCAGCTGAACTATCCCTTAATAGTCTAACTCAGTTGCCATAATAACAAAACCCATGACAACCAAATACACAACATATTCCTCCCCCCCCTAATAAGAACATCCCCTAAATAAAACACACACTAAACTAGAGAAGGAGGGTAGACTGCCTCCATTCCCGGCTAAACCCTGGGGATTATTTTGCCCCATAACCGTGGGTTCGCCCTAACTAAAGATCCAGCCGATGAGGAGGCCTTCTGTCTCTAGGTGGATTACGGCAAACTTCTGGTGTTGTTGCACCCGAAAGTACTAGGGGCTCAGGGTCCGCAGCATGAATAGGTGAGGCGGTGGTATCAGCTCGTGCTGGGCAAAGGGTATCTCAGCTGCCGGCAGTAATGGAGGAGAACAGTCAGGAACAGGTGACTCATGATTCGGTGTCTCACCAGGAGGGTGAAGTCAGACCCTCAACTGCAGATGGGTCCTGAAGACTGGCATGACCTGGCAACAGCTGATCTACATGTCGCCGCCAGGTAAGATTCTCTGCAGTCCGGACTGTATAGGAAACAGGTCCTGTTTGAGTGATGACTGTGGCGGGACCCATTTAGCTCTGGAAGTATAATTCCGAGCCAAAACTGGCTGCCCTGGGCTAAAGGTTTTGCTCTGGGTGCCCGTCTGATGACTTGATATTGCTGCTGATGTTGCACAGTTTGTCTGGGTTCAGAAGGTTTCAGCAGATCAAAGCAAGTGCGCAGCTGTCGTCCCATCATTAGAAAGGCTGGGGAAGCCTGGATCGTAGCATGAGGTGTGTTTCTATAGGAAAGTAAGAAGGTATCCAGACGCTTTTGAATGGAGTGTTGTCCCTTTGCTGATTTCAAAGCGTTTTTCATTGTCTGCACAAATCTTTCAGCTAATCCGTTGGTGGACGGATGATATGGTGCTGATGTGATGTGGTGTATCCCATTTGCCTTCATAAAATTTTGAAACTCCTGAGAGACGAACTGCAGTCCGTTGTCGCTCACAAGTTGTTCTGGCAGACCAAAACGACTAAAGAGTCCTCGTAGTTTTTGGATAGTACTCTCTGCAGTAGTGGACTGCATTATAGAGACTTCTGGCCATTTAGAATGGGCATCTACTGCCACCAAGAACATGCTTCCTTCAAGCAAAGTCAACGTGAATACGTTGCCACGGGTTTTCAGGCCAGTCCCATGGGTGTAGGTGCCCACTGGGTGCATTTCTTACACCCTGACATGACATACAAGCTTTTGCCTTCTCTTCAATAGCACCGCCCAATCTAGGCCACCAAAAATAGCATTTCCTTCATGCGCACTATTCCACAGTGACCGGAATGTAGCTGTTCTAACATCTGTGATCTCAGGGTGGTGGAATAATGACACGCCTCCCCCACAACAAACAACCAGATTGGACCGATAACTCTGTCCGCCTGGACATGTAGGGAACAAGGTCGGGTGAGACCGGAGAGGTTTGTCGAGATTTTCCATGCATCACCAGGTCCATAACTTGGGATAATACTGGGTCAAGTTGCCTTCTTTATCTGAGCAGCAGTGATGGGTGTATTCTCTACCTGTTCAAAGTAGATGATTTCCTTTTGGGCACTATCTTGATGTTTGACCGGTAAAGGCAACCTTGAGAGGCCATCTGCATTGCCGTGCAGAGTGGATTTCCGATATTTGATTTCATATGTGTGTGCAGAAAGTATCAATGCCCAACGTTGCATACGACTAGCAGCTAATGGGGGAATGCCTGTGTAGGGTCCAAAAATTGATGTCAGAGGTCGATGGTCTGTAAGAAGAGTAAACTTTTGCCCAAACAGGTACTGATGAAACTTCCTAATTCCAAAAACAATTCCTAATGCCTCACGTTCGATTTGGGCGTAGTTAGTTTCTGCTTTGCTTAGAGTGTGTGAAGCAAAAGCAATAGGTCTTTCTTCTCCGAAGGCATAATGTGTGACACGACCGCTCCCACTCCATAAGGAAGCATCGCAGGCCAATTGCAGGGGTAAGGATGGATCAAAGTGCGTTAGAACTTCAGAATTTAACAATGCATCCTTAGCTTTGTTAAATGCAACATCACAGGCTTCAGTCCACTTCCAGGCCTTGTTCTGCCCAAGGAGCTCATGAAGTGGTTTTAGCAGTGTGGCTAACTGTGAGATGAACTTTCCATAATAGTTCAGTAGTCCTAGAAATGAGCGTAGCTGGCTTACATTTCGAGGTGGGGGAGCCTCCACAATAGCTTTAACTTTTGCAGGGGCCTTATGAAGACCTGCAGAATCGATGATGTGTCCCAAATATTCAACAGAGGGCTTGAAGAATTCACACTTGTCTTTGCGAACTTGTAGGCCATACTCTTCCAGTCTTTGT
Organism: Mauremys reevesii; assembly: GCF_016161935.1. NCBI lineage: Eukaryota > Metazoa > Chordata > Testudines > Geoemydidae > Mauremys > Mauremys reevesii. The sequence continues at coordinate 166,824,638 of NC_052624.1, read as the reverse complement.
AGGGTAGCCTCTAAATTCTTTAAGTGATCCTCTTCATTTCTTCCAGTGACCAGGATATCATCCAGATAGCACTGAACTCCTGACAAGCCACACAAGATCTGGTCCATAGCCCTCTGGAACAGGGCGGAGTCGATGTGATTCGAAGGGTAGGCGACAGTATCGATAAAGCCCCTTATGAGTCACAATAGTCAACAGCTCTTGGGACTTTTCATCGACGTGCATCTGTAAATATGCTTGACTCAGATCAATCTTACTGAACTTTTGTCCCCCAGCCAGGCCTGCGAAGAGGTCATCGATGCGGGGAAGCGGGTATTGCTCTGCACACAACACTGGGTTGACAGTGACTTTAAAATCACCGCAAATCCGGAGAGAGCCATCTTTCTTCACTATTGGAACGATAGGAGTGGCCCATGAGCTATGGGTAACTGGTATTAGGACTCCATTGGTGACCAGGCGCTCCAGGTCTGCTTCAACTTTTGGCCTGATGGCATATGGCACAGTTCGGGCTTTCAGATATTTTGGTGGACTGCCAGGGTTAATGTTCAATGTCACAGTGATTCCCTTCATACTTCCCAAATCATCTCCAAAAACAGCAGCATGTTTCCTTAGTATAGGGGTTAGACTGGTTTCTTCTTTAGTCATCCGGTGCACTTCTGCCCAGTTCAGCTGAATCTTCCCAAGCCAAGACCTACCCATTAAGGCTGGGTAGTCACCTCTCACCACAAACAGTGGCAATTTAGCCGCCTGTCCATTGAGCTCCACCTTAACATCAATAGTGCCCAACATGGGCACAGCTTCACCTATATACGTCTTCAGAACAGTTTTTGTTGCCTTAAGCGGAAGATGCTGTAGCTTTTCCTTATACACAGTCTCCGGAACCAGTGAGACAGCTGCACCGGTGTCTAGTTCCATGCGTATAGGTTTGCCCTCCAATAAGGGGGTTACCCAGTATTCATGTGAGCCCGCTGCCAAAGACAAAACATGCAGTGGCACTTCCTCTTGTGAGGAGGTGTCACCTTGATCATCCTGGGTCTGCTCTAGGGTATGCAAGTTTCCTCTTTTTGTCGGCCAGACCACAGGCCTCTTTTTCTTTTGTTTACAGGCATACTCAATGTGTCCCTTTTTGCCACAGTGTCGACACACCAGGTCCTTACACCAGCATTCTGATGCCTGGTGACCCAGCTTACCACAGCGGTAACATTCTTGACTCTGCACCGTTTTGTGGGTCAGTTCTTGTGACACTTTTTGCATCCCCTAGGATGCACCGATGTATTGTGCCTCCTTGTAGCCAGTTCCATGGAGACAGCAATATCAACAGCCTTCTGTAATGTAAGCTGAGCCTCTGTCAGTAGGCGCTTCCGTATAGCTTCACTGCAGAGGCCACACACTAACCTGTCACGCAGGGCATCATTTAACATCTCTTTAAATTCACAGTGTTCTGCTAGCTTTTTTAAAATGGCTACAAATTGTACAACTGTTTCATCTTCCTTTTGGTCTCTTTTGTGGAACCTATATCTTTCAGCAATTACCAGTGGTTTTGGGGAGAGATGAGACCCCAGGATTTCCACAATGTCACTGTAAGATTTAGTCTCAGGCTTAACAGGGTGTAGTAAGCTGCGTAGCAGAGAATAGGTTTTAGCCCCTACAACAGTTAAGAATATTGGCACCTTCTTCGCTTCTGTAATGTCATTTGCAATACCAAAAAGCTCAAAACGCTCAGTATACACATGCCACTGCTCTGTATTCTCATCAAAAGGCTCCAGGGGCCTGGTCAGAGTAGCCATGATTTTTAGTTTCACTTTCACAGTCAGTGCAACAAGCAGCTTTTTTTTCTTTGTTTGGTCTTTACCTTGACTTCTACTTCCTTCTGTTACTGGAGCAGTACCAGGATCCCATCCTCGTCGCCAGTGTTGTATCCTTGGGGCAGCCGGTGTAGGAAGCAATCACTTGAGGCCAGAGAGCAGACAGCTAACCAAAACCTCCATTTTATTTACAGAGACAGAGAGCTCACTCAGCCGGTTGAAACCGGCTGAGCTATCCCTTAATAGTCTAACTCAGTTGCCATAGTAACAAAACCCATGACAACCAAATACACAACAGTGGGGGGAAGCATCTTGTAGAAAAATACCTCCTCTATAAATTCTTGTAGAAAAATACCTCCTCTATAAATTCTGGGCTATAATATCAAAAGCATTTTAAAAGCAAATAAAAAATGTTGCTTCTGCAAATGTGGATACCTAAATATTAATCAAAGCTTAGCTGCAATCCTGCTGAAATACATAACAAGATTTCCTAGTTGTTACTCACTATAATTCTGACAGTTGTAATGAAATGCTGATCTAAACTGTGCTTGTGAATGACTTTGGAGTCTGGATCAGGTGTTGCCTTCCTTAAAAGTCAATATGTAGGCTGTCAACCAATTTCTTTCGATTTGGCAGTGCAAGTTGTCTATAAATTGTGCTCGGCTGAAAATATCAGAGCCAATGTGAATTTAAGACAATATGTGTGCTTCCTGCTTTCCCACTCTGCCACCCGAAGAAGAGAAGCTGCTATGGAGTCTAACTTATGCTGCCTTCCTTGGCCCCAGCAATGAGGGTGAGAGTCTAATTTAGAAAGACATAGTGTTTGAACTTTGGAATTTTCACCGTAAAGTAAATGGAAAGGTCATAGATAATGGCCATTAATTAACTATGGGCTCCAGATAGTAATAGCACATTTGCTGTGATGGAAATGCCATTTAAACTAAATTCTTTCCATAGCAGAACTAAAATCAGAGCAAAGTGTATAAAATGTATATATTTAAGCCCTGAAACCCTATCTGGTGATTATGTAAAGACTTCAGACCCCTTCCTGATTCACCATGTGTGCTGTCCATCCCTGGAGTGGTATTTATCTCTATTATATAGTATCAGAGGGGTAGCCATGTTAGTATGGATCTGTAAAAAGTGACAGAGTCCTGTGGCATCTTATAGACTAACAGACGTATTGGAGCATAAGCTTTCGTGATCTGACGAAGTGGGTATTCACCCACAAAAGCTCATGCTCCAATACGTCTGTTAAGGTACCACAAGACTCTTTGCTTTATTATATAGGTATTGCCAGGCCCCTAGAGCATGAGGAAGGGAAGAAAACCCTCCACCACCACAAAAGCAAGCACCATTCATTTTTACTGCTATAGTTAAGGGAGCATATAGGCATGACAAGAATTAGAAATTTGTTGAATGGCAAATCTTTAGCCTTTCAGTGGTTGGGTGACACCCTCTGCTTTTCCTCCTGATTGGAAAAAACTTCCCCTTGCAATCTATTTCTACCCCTCCCCCAATCTTATTCCATTTTAAAGTGTGTTCACATATAATGAAATACATGTATAATTCAGTTATGGAAGCTCTGCTGCTCAGGCATTTCAGAAGTTGAGAAGCACCTATTTAAATATACTGCAGTCGCTCATATCTTTCAATTGCACACATTCTGCAGGCACTGCAGAATGTCTACTTTTTTCAGGGCTTATGTGGGATTCTTTAGTAAACATATCAGGTTCCCAATGCTCTAAGACATTGGATCCCCTACACAGGCTCAAACACAAACCCAAATAAATCAACATTTGCATATCTCCATGTTTAAAAATGTGCGGCTTAGATTGTAGGACATTGCATATTTTGAAACTAGGGATTAAACATTTTCTTGACCTGAGAATGCCTTTTGAAGAGGTTTGCTCACTTAGCACAGACACCCTGCCCCCAAGAGGTGCTAACTTATTACTTGTATTACCATAGTGAATAGGAGCCCTAATCATAGTCTGTGCTAGATGCTGTGCACATATTAATAGACTTAAGCTACCTGTTTGATAGCTTACTTTTATAGCCATTGTGCTATGTACTATCCAAATATAGAGAAAAGGAAATAAATTGTCCCCATTTTACAGATGGGAGGGGCAGGGGGAAAAGCTGCAGTGTGATTTGCCTAAGATTAGGTAGAAAATTTAGGACAGGGTAGGGAACTGAACCCACCTCTCCAAATTTCAACTCTACTGCTTTAACCATATAGCTGTCTTTCTAGTCTTGAAATGATTGGGATGAAAACAATCTATTAGATTACCTAGTCCAGTGTCCTGGCAATGCAGGTCACTGTCAGATACACATGAAATGTTAGCCCCTACAAGGAGCAAAACGTGTACTATGTATGGGGGGCTTTTATTTCAGTTTAAGAAAGAAAAACAACAAAGAAAGAAAGTTAATAAAATTCCAAGGGGAGAGAGCAGCCTGTGCCTTCCATTCTGTAAACTGCTCCATCATCAGTTTCTACACAGTTCTACGCCTAATAGACAAGCAGGCAGACCTCTTACAGTTAAAGACAAATATATGACTATCATCCAATTTCACTGGTAATTTAGATCATTTTTCCTGTACAAAGTACCTCTCAGACACACTTGTTTCATGAGATTTACCACTTATCAGTACTGCAGCCAAGATTTTCGTCGTGTACTCTTCACGACCCAGACACAGCTGTTAATTAGGAATTTGGTGGCTCTGGCATGGCTGCTAGGTTAATAGACTCGTAGAAAGGTAGGGCTGGAAGGGACCTCGAGAGGTCATCTAATCCAGCTCCCTGCACTAAGGCAGGACTATGTATACTTAGATCATCCTTGACAGATATTTCTCTAACCTATTCTTAAAAACTTCCAGTGATGGGGATTCCACAACCTCCCTTGGAAGCCTATCCTTGTAGTTAGAAAGCTTTTCCTAATATCTAACCTATGACTCCTTTTCTGCAGATTAAGCCCATTACTTCATATCCACAGAAGGTAAGGCAAGGAGAACAATTGATCACCGTCCTCTTTATAACAACTCCTAGCACCAACTCAGAGCAGCACCAGACCCTACCAGAACAACAGATGCAAAACCTGGAGACATATCTCCACCGCTACTATGATTAACAGCCCTCGTAACACACCTTTCAAGATTTATGGGTCCCACACATGCCTATTACAACATGCGCTCTGGATGCAGTACACCATTAAATGCCCCAATAAATACTATGTTGGTGAAACTAGACAATTACTCTGCTCTCGAATGAATTCACACAGGGGAATGGTAAAAGACAAAAACACCCTATCACCTGTGGGTGAACACTTTTTCACAAAGTGATTACTTTATATCTGGCCTATCAGTCCTCATCCTCACGACACTTTCAAAAGATGAGCCTGGGAGCTTAAATTCATAACTTTGCTAGAAACTAAAAATCATGGTCCCCTGTTTGTCCCAGGATATTAGAGAGACAAGGTGGCTTATTACAACAACCTGTAACCAGTTGTAATAACAACCTGTAACCAGACTACAGGGATGTTAATTGTCCACTTCACCTTGAATGAGGCTTTGAAATATATGCTCAACTACCTGTTCCACCTTGTATTTAGCTGTGACACTCTGAGTACATTTTCCAGACCAGAAAGAAGAGCTCCGTGTAAACTCAAAAGCTTCTCTCTCTCACCATGAAAGTTGGTTCACTTTGTCTCTCTAATATCCTGGGACCAACATGGCTACAACACTGCATACAACTATTCTTTTGTACTCCTCCTTAGCAATTCATCCATGTTCCCACTTTTTTTTAGGATACCTTTCTGATTTTCCAGGTCATTAAAGAGTTCCTTACTATTTCTTACCTTCACATTGGAATAGTTTGCAGTTGTGCCTTTAATATTGTCTTCTTGAGAAGCTGCCAGCTGTTCTGCAACTCTCTTAGATTTCCTTCCCTACCGGTTCTCTGCGTTTGTTAAACTCTGCTTTTTAAGTCCATTGTCTATATTCTGCTGCTCTCACGCCTTCCTTTCCTTAGAATCATGAACTCTATAATTTTATGATGACTTCAACCTAAACTGCCTTCCACCTTCACCTTTATAACCCATTCCTCTCTGTTGGTCAGAATCAAGTCTAAAATGGCCGAGTCCCCTGCTACTTTCTCCACTTGGAGACAACTTTTTGTTTCAGCAGCACATTCCAAGAACTTATATTTTGCCACTCTACTTTTCCAACAGATATCTGTATAGTTAGAGTCCCCCATTATTACCAGTCTTGTGTTTTGGATATTTTTGTTATTTTTTCTCAAAATGCTTTATCCACCTCCTCTTCCTGATTTGGTAGTCTAGAATAGACCCCTGCCATGGCATCATCCTATAGTTTTCCCCGTTTTATCTTTACCCAGGGACTTTGAACTGGTCTGCCTCCTGCCTCCTTCTACGCTTCAGAACACGTGTACTGTATATATTCCTTCTGCAACATCTCCCCACTTCTTACTCTGCCTATCCTTCCTGCACAAGCTATATTCCTCTCTACCCATATTCCAGTCATGACACTTATCCCCCCTGAGTCTCTGTGAAGCCAATTGTCATAACTGAGCTTATCTACTAATACTTCCTTTTTATTCCCCATACTCTTCCAGTGATTTTTCCCTCTTATTGCTTCTATGACCCTATGATTCCACTGCTCCTCCACCAACATCTATCCCTCTGTTAAGTTCACCTTATTTATGCTTACCTCTGTGATTTAGTCACCTGCCTGCTTTGAACTTAGTTTAAAGCCCTCCTCACTAGGTTGGCAAGTCAGCGTGCGAAGATGCATCTCCACTTCTTGATCAGGTGGGCCTCTCTTTCGTTCCCAAACCAGAATCCCATGGCCAAGGAAGCCAAAGCCCTCCCATCGACACATCTGCCCAGCCATTCATTCATCTGCATTTAAGCCAGCAGAATGTTTCCCGAAGTGCACAGGGACATCAGGCTGTTGTTGGGTGCATTTCACTTTCCCATTAATTATGCAGTCTAATCTAATACCTTCATTGTTTAATCAGTGATTTATCTGCAGAGAAGTTTCCTTAATAGAAAAGGAATAAAATGCTGATTTGTTGTAATCCTGCTACTTTAACAGTTGTTTTGCCTTTGGCCATTTCCATTTATACCCGAGCTCACCCATCTACGACCGTATCTATATTTAGAATTCTGCTAAGCTAGCTGTATGTTAAATTTAAAAAAAAATCCTTTTAATTAGACATATGTCCCTGGTGCTGATAATACTGCCAGGCTGAGTTTTCTGTATGACACTGGGAGGTGAATGACACTGGCACTGCCTTGCTTGCCATTTTCCATTGGGTGAGGTTTTTGTTGGGTTTGTTCAGTATGTAATATTGAGGTGGTTTTCAGCATGTCATTTCAAAGTGAATCAAATGAAATAGGATTTCTTGCTTTGTTTAAGTGCCATTTGAGAAAAAATATCCCTTTGCGGTAGGGAAATGACTAACCTGAATAATTAATTTAAAAAATGGTTAGTTATTTGCAGACAGCAAGAGAAGCTGTGCACTAGGATAAGTACTCAAGGCATTTTTTTTAAATGTAAAAGTCACATTTATGAAAACAATAAATATTTTGTTCATCACATCACAGTGCAAGGTTACATAAGCTCTGATCCTGCAATGTCACAGTGTTGCCATCTCTCAGGAATTTATTCACGTCTCATGCTATTTGATATTTTCTTAAAGCCCCAGCTCATAATTTTTGAATGTTTGGGGGTGGCAAACCTATAAAGAGGTCCAAGAATCCAGATCCCTTCACCCTCAGAGCTTCATTGACTCCTGCAGTGATCTGCAGAGGGGTCTGCCTATCAGTGTTTTTGTTTTTGTTTTGTTTAAATATACAAATTTCAGAGTTACATTATGCTGGTAGGGTCACACAGGTTCCTAAAATAATACAGGTGACTTTCATTTTCTGTTTTATAGACATTCGATCATCATAATAAAACCTCCCTCAGAAGACAGTTAGCAGTCAGATCTCAATGAGGAGTTAGGGGACATGAAAGTAGTTTTTTGTAAAGTTTTGATGGTTACTAAGCTACAACCAACACAAATGCACATGCTTCCAAGTAAACCTGTTTGAAATACAGTAAAATATGAAAAACTGTAGGTACCACAAAGTAGGTTTTCCAAAGCACGTAAATTTGTAATTAGTGGGAAGAATAGTTACTTATTTACTTCAGACTGAATTGTGTTAAATGAAATGCTACTGAGCAGGTAGGTTGGGGTGCTCCTTGGTTCTGTTCCTGTCTTTGCCACTGATTGTTGTATGACCCTGGGCAAATTACTCAGCTGATAATTGGAGATGATCTAGTAGTCAGGGAGCTAACCTGGGACTTCAGAGATTTAGATTCAGTTCCCTACTTTGCCACAGACTTCTAGGATCACCTTGGGGCAGTCACTTAGCCTCTCCATCTTTGTTCCCTATCTATAAAATTGCATAAATATACCCTACTTTATAGGGGTGTTGTGCCGATAAATACTTTAAAGATTGGAGATGCTGAGATATTCTGGTAATAGGAGTTAGACAGGTTCAGTCAGGCTTGTAACTTTCAGCACAGGAGTAGTCTCATAGAGTTCAGTGGGATTACTCCTGTGCTGAAAGTTACATACATGCCTAAGTACTTAGCTGAAATGGGATCTTGAAGACTGTACCTCAGTATCCCCACACAGGGGTGCTGTGAAGTTTAATGTTTGTGAAAGGATCTTGGACTAAAGTCCTTCAGGGAATTACTACTGTACATAAATGTACTACTAGAACTTTTTGCAGGTGTACAGAATTTGGAATTCTGAGGTAGCTGCTCCCTTCTTCCCCTCCCCCATCTTCATCTCTTCTTCCTCTCCCCTGGCCCTCTGCTGTCCTATGAACAGCACATGGCTGAGTGTTTGGACTGTACTGTCAGAGCTCAGTGGATATTGCAATGCAGTGGGGAGGTGCACAGACAGACTGAAGGATATATTTTGTTCTTGCTCTGGACCAGCTATGCACTATATCATTTAAAGGTGCCATTACTGTCCTGCAGCTGACTCAAGGAATCCCTCAGCGCATATACAAGGTAGAATTACTGTAAATGGCCCTGTGTTGTTCCCCTTGAAACCTTCAGGTAATGGGCAAGGTTGAGGGTGGGAGAGGGTAAATTGAGGGGCAAGCGATGTCAAGTAGTAATGCATGCAGCTATGAGGATTATGAGCTGCCATTAAGTTAGAGGAGCTGAAAACATCTTTCTACCTTTACTAAGTATCCAGTTTTCAATGGGAACGCCTGGCTGAAAAAGGGACCCTGGTGGATCCAGTCAGCACCGCCGATTGGGTTGTTAAATTCCTGTCAGTGGTGCTGCAGGGCTAAGGCAGTCTAGTCCCTACCTGTCCTGGCACTGCTGTAGCCTGACCCAAAGTTGGGTATATATAATTGTAACTTGAGGATACACTGGTTCTTGTCCCAAGATTTCCCAGTAAGATTATTGTAAAATTTGTAAAATTATCATAAAATTTGGCAACCCCAATGTGCACAGGTGCAACACGCACGCCATAGGAGATATATATATATATATATATATATATATATATATTACTAATTTAGCAAAGATTATACACACACTTAAACTCAGCAAGGCAGATGGAGACAATACAGAAAGTACATTTGGACATCCATACTTACACCCTTATCTTTCTTAACCTACTTAACCATTATCTTACATACTTAACTGTGATCTTTCATACTTAATCATTATCTTTCTCCTCACCGTCATCGTCCTCATCTTCCCCAGTGGCCATCATTCTGGCCCCTCCCAAGGTCTACATCTCTCCAACCTATATGCTGCCTCTGGGATGTTACCCCCACATTCCAAATCCCTCAGCCCCACCCCCAGCCTGGAGCTTCCTCCTACACCCTGAATCCCTCATCCCCAGCCCCACCCCAGATCCTACAACCCTAGCTGGAGTCTCATGCACCCCAACTCCCTGCCCCAGCCTGGAGCCCCCTCCCGCACCCTGAACCCCTCATTTCTGGCTCCACCCCAGAGCCCACACCCCAAGTTAATCCTCACCCCCTACCGCACCCCAACCCCCTGCCCCAGGTAAGTGAAAGTCAGCAAGGGTAGGGGAGAGCAAGCCACCGAGGGAGGGGGAATGTAGTGAGTGGGGGGCGGAGGGGCTCAGGGAAGGGGCGGGGCTAGGGTATTCAGTTTTGTGCGATTAGAAAGTTGACAACCCTACCTCTAACTGCTCTGATGTCCTGCAAGTGAATCTGATTCATTATGGCCTTGCAACCCCTTTGGGCCAGCTAGACTATCTCAGGAATACCCCGATGCAGAGGACCTCTAGCCCCTAGGATAGAGCCCCTGTATGGTCTGTGGCATAGGGTCTGTGGTTGGCTGGGGTGGAAGTAGGGTGGAGGCAGGTGGGCCCAGACTGTAGGGTTGCCAGGTGTCCAGTTTTTGACCGGAAAGTCCAGTCGAAAAGGGACCCTGGCAGTGTCCAGTGAGATGTACTGAAAGTCTGGTTACTGCGGGCAGGGCAAGGGAGGGAAGTGGCAGCCTATTGCCCAGCCCTGAAACAGCAGCTCCCACAGCAGCACACATGCACCGGCTCCAGCAGCCCCTTTGAGGGGCACAGTTTGCAGGGCTGCGGCGGAGGACAGAGTGCAGGGGCCCATGGCAAGCAAGGTTAGGGGCTCCCAGCAAGCATGGAACATTCCCCGGGAGGGAAGGAACATGAGCTGCCCTGCCAGCCGGCGTGTCCACCAGCCGCACTCTCAGGCAGCTCGGAGGTGGGGAGGGCTCAAGCAGGCAGGAAGAGGGCTGCTGGGAAGGCAGCGCATAGAGAGGCAGGAGGCTGTCATGCAGGAGGGCCCTGTCCTAGCTCCCCAGCAGGGCTGCCTGGCTACTCCCATGTGGCCTCAGTGCTTTTCTGACCTGCACTCCCAGGTGGCCTGCTGGGGTCTGCAAGTTCCTTGGGGCTGTTCACACTGGAGGTGAAGGGGGAGAGGAGTGAGCATGGGGCAGGGCCTGGGGGAAAGAGGTGAAGTGGTGGTGGGATTTGGGGGGAAGAAGTGGAGCAGGAGCAGGGCCTCAGGGGGCAAAAGGGAGGGTGGTGGTGGGGGTCCAGTTTTCACAAATTAGAAAGCTGACCACCATAGCACAGAGCAGAAGGAAAGGGCGTGGCTAACCTGTGCCCTGGGAATTCTGCACCCATGTGAAGCCTCTGGCCATTGATGAAGAGTGCAAATTAGGGTCATTGTAAGTCTTCACTTACCTGTGCTGGGAGATTAAATGAACCTCTGCTAGGAGGAGATACCAGTCACCGCCGGCATTTAGGCGGAGGGAGCTGGGGCAGGGGAGCACGGGGAGGGCCACCTGCAGCAAGTAAGGGTGGGGGCCGCAAGCCTGGGAGGCGGGAGAAGTGAAGCAGCCACGGCATGCTCGGGGAGGAGGTGGGGCAGGGGTGAGCTCCGGTGGGGGTGCCTCAGGACGGAGGGTGGGGTGGGGAGCTGCCGTGGGGTCACTTCAGGGCGGGGGCTTGAGGATGGGGGAGGGCGCAAAGTGGAAGTTTCGCCTAGGGTGCGAAACATCCTTGCACCGGCCCTGGGTGGGCCAAAGGTGGCTCGGGTGGGCCGGGGCTTGGGTGGGTGGGCTGGGACTCGTGGCAGGGGGCTGGAGCTCGGGAGTGGCTCAGCCGGGGCTCCAGCTGCGGTGTTGGGCCCGGGGCTCCTCTGGCTGGGGCAAGAGAGGGCGGGGGGAAGAAGGGGCAGGGTAGGGTTGGGGCCTCAGGCCGAAGGAGCGGGGCTTGCCTCCCCAAACAAGGGGCTCATGTTTCGTCCCTACTTGCAGAAGCTTAGCTAAGCCAGCAATGGAAACACTGGTGCACAAATAAAGGCATTTGGGAAGTAGACCATATTATAACAAATAGCTCATGTATTTGACCAGCTAGCATGGTGTTTACATTAAAATCTCTTGTTCAGGATAGCTGAGAGTAAATGAGAGTATCCTATCGTTCGAGTGCCAAAACTAGTTATAAGAGCATAAAATATAATTTAACAGGTGGTTGGAAAATGGCCCTTCATGTTTAAAGTCACCTTTGAGATAGGCAGACTTCACTTCTTAAAAGGACTGATCTTCTACGTCCTCCTGAATCCTGATCTTTTATGCCAGCAGTAAATTTGACCTAAGGAAGAAAGAGAAATAAGAATATTTTGGGTGTGTTTTAATCAGCTTTGTTATGGTGACATCTTCTGCCTCTGCTGTGTGCAACCAAACAAAGGCGTTGTTATCCTCTCAGCGAGAGCTGTGTTTATAGGCTGGGACACTGAGCTCCCCTTCCTGCCAGTACTGTATCTGGGTGTTCTTCCATCTAACCAAAAAACAAAAGTCTGGCTAAAATGATTAACGAAAATAAAGCTATTATTGTTTTCTTACATTATTCATACCATGAATATGGGGAGACAGAAAACAGAGCCAAGCTCTTGTTGACCTCCACATCAAGTAACTTTTGTTTTTGCACTCATTAAATTTACACTAATTTTTTTTTAAAAGGAGGGTCATTCTCCTGCTGGGGAAAATCAGATCTATCTTTCAGGAAAACAAGGTCTCAATGTTATGGCCAACAAGTCAGTGACGGGGCTCTGACTATGCCTGGGTCTTAGAAACATAAACAAGGCCATGATTTCAGACTGTTAGCTGCCCACGGCAAAAGAATTAGCAGTACAATGCTATCGCTTCAAGGTATTCACTGAATTTCACCTCCACTAGAGATCTGTCTAGATTCTTTTAGCAGTTCTAGCTTTCCTGACTCATCTGAACTTGTTTCATGTCAAGAGGATGCTATTTATTTGCAGTCTAACCTGCATCCAATACTTAGTGCTTAGTGGAATATCTGGAGATATCTGGATCATATTGTTCACGATGACCCCGCTTTGGAAACCATACTACTAAGTATCTACTACATGCTAAACTACCTAATGCCATTTACAGACTTTAACACTGGACAAACGTCTGTTTTTCTGTGTAAGCCTTGTAAGTTGCTATTTGTTTGGTTCTGTCATTTAACCACCATAGTCCAACAGAACAGCTACCAGTCTTCCACAGAGGCAAAGAACTGGCTTCCTATTGTGATGAATGGTGCATATCCACAATGGTGCATATCCCTTTGCAATAAAGGAAAGGCAACTTATTTGCCCTCATTCCTCCCTCTCCCTGTGACTATACAGAAGGAAGCTGCCAAGAAATCTGGTAGGAGTGATAAAGCTTTGGGTGCCTTGATGTGGAGAAGTAGCCTTCTATTTATTATGGTCTGTTAAACATAGTAAAGATGGAAAGAATCGATCAGTTGAGTTATCTGTTCTGAAAGAGATCCAATCAATGAATTGGAAATAGGAACATCTTTTCCTAATCATCACACCTTCTGAAGAAATACTGTACTTCGCTTCTTTTAGTGTTTACTCTACAACATTCTGCATAAGAGAGTAGAGTTGTACTGGACGAGCCCGGAGAAAGATGGAATAGCAATTCTAGAAGTTCATATGGTGTCTGCCCTGGTCCTCTCCCACTACACCCAATATGATCCCATGACAATTACTACCACTGTTCCCAGGCTGGTCATTGACACATCCTCTCATAAATCCACAGTGGTGTTACAATATTAATCTCATCCTTTGCTCACACAGTTGGGTTCCTGGTTAGGTGTCCATCTGGGACCATCACTTCATTGCTCAGTGCTGGGTTTAAAAAAAGTGCTTTTTATTATTACTGGTTTTGCTGCTCCAGCATGCAATGATTCCTAGATCATCATAATCCAGTACAGTATTGCGTAATCCTTTTGTTTGTTAGCTCTAAATGCAGCCCCTATTTCACGGCTGCTCTCTAACAGCAACACCTTCCTATCTTTCTTGCTGCCTAAGTCTGTTCTTAGCACACACTCAAGGCAAGAGAGTTCCTTCTCCTTTCATTTATAAGGCACACTACATTTAATGACAGGTTTCAGAGTAGCAGCCGTGTTAGTCTGTATCCGCAAAAAGAACAGGAGTACTTGTGGCACCTTAGAGACTAACAAATTTATTTGAGCATAAGCTTTTGTAGGCTACAGCATACAAGTAATGAGGCATAAAAGTCAGAAACAGTTATAGGAAAAATAAAGCTAAAACATTTGCTGATGCCTAACTTACACACTATATCAGATTTAGGCAAAACTTCTCACCACATGCGTTCAGCAGTCTTACTGACCAAACTCGGTAGGTCAGGACCCCCACCCCCCAAAGTCCAACAATTGCTTCCTTTTTCTCTTCATGTGCAGTGAATGAGATGGATAGGGAGAGAGGGGGCCTGCCTAGGACTGTTTGTCCCTCCTTTTTATAATTTCAGTCCCCCTCTTGAAAAACATTTCCAGCACTAGGTGATTATAGGGGTGAAATCCCAGCCCCATTAAAGTCAATGGGAGTTCTGCCCTTGATTTCAGTGAGGTCAGGATTTCAACATAGATATCTTTCCAAGATATCAGATTACGATATGAACTTCCTGTAGACATCAATGCCATATACACTTAACTCACCCTGTTTTCTTTTTTTCAATCCCTTTACTAGAGTAAAGGCTTACAATGAAAATGTTGCAGTGCATGTCAGAGTTCTTGAGTTCATTCGCACCAGAGTGCTGTGGATCACTAGGATTCAAATGGAGCTGGAGAAATTTTCCTGTATCCAATACACCTCTAGTTGTGCACGACTTCCCCCACATCAGAGGCTTATGTGCTGCTGGAGAGACTTAGCAGGAAAAAAACAAAACATCAAGGTCCCTTCCTCATGTGTGAATAGTAAGAAAGTAAAATTATAGGAAAGTAAACAGACACTCTCCCCTGGTCTAGGAGTCAGTCCGGTCTCGTGAGCTGGGGTGTGCAGCTTGGCCTTCCCATGTATATTCTCCTCCCAAGCAGCTACTCTGTTAATACTTCTGAGTGTCAGTATACGTGCAGGGGAGAGCTGAGCTGGAGTTAATCCCTTGTTTACTGGGGACCAGGTAATACAACTGCACCCTGTCACAAGGTGTTGCTGCTGCTGTTTCAACATGAGCTTTTATATTTTGTGACAGACCCAGGCCAGTGGGGTACAGGAGTCTGGTAGAGGGCAAATATACTGGTCACTGGATGAGTAGTTTTCTGTTCCCTGAGTGACCAGAGCAGGGGCTGCACTAGAGTCATCAGGAACCTGCTAGAGCCAATTAAGGCAGCCAGGCTGATTAGAACACCTGCAGCCAATCAAGACAGGCGAATCAGGGCACCTGGGTTTAAAAAGGAGCTCACTCCAGTCAGGGACGGGGGAGCCAGAGGAGAGGAAGTACGTGTGAGGAGCTGGGATCAAGAGGTGCAAGGAGCTGAGAGGCAGAGGGTGTGGTGCTGCTGGAGGACTAAGGAGTACAAGCGTTATCAGACACCAGGAGGAAGGTCCTGTGGTGAGGATAAAGAAGGTGTTTGGAGAAGGCCATGGGGAAGTAGCCCAGGGAGTTGTAGCTGTCATGCAACTGTAACAGGAGGCACTATAGACAGCTGAAATCCACAGGGCCCTGGGCTGGAACCCGGAGTAGAGGGCGGGCCTGGGTTCCCCCCAAACCTCCCAACTCCTGATTAAACACAGGAGTTGACCCAGACTGTGGGGAAGATCACTGAGGTGAGCAAATCTGCCAATAAGCGCAGGACCCACCAAGATAGAGGAGGAACTTTGTCACAATTTCAACAGTTCTGTGTTGCTATGTATGTTGCCCATTGAAGTCCTAATCCTGAGTACAGCATCAGTGTTATGTAGAGCTCTTAAATTTCTCTCCACTAAAGTCAGGCTTGGTCTACACTAGGAACTGATGTTGGTATAGCTACATTGCTCAGGCATTATACCAATCTAACCCCTGGTGTAGACAGTGCTATGTCAACAGGAGGGCTATCGCCTCTCAGGGAGGTGGAGTAACTACAATGATGAAAGAAGCTAAGTGCTAAATTGGCATAGCTGCAGCACTGTATAAGTATAGGCAAGCCCTCAGGCTCCCTGACTCACCTTTGGTAATCACTTTAGGAACCTCCATCCATCATTCAGCACAACTGATATGATAGCATTCAGGAACAGACTCAGTCTTGAGGAGATTGGAAAGCTGCCTGCATGTCAGGTGCCCAACTGCTATCAGTTTAACCCTTGCAGAGTTAGGGAGGCATTCTATCCATTGCTAATACGTCACTGGATGCATCAAAAACATAGTCCTCAGAGAACAGCGCTGTGCCAGTACTAATGCCCAGCCTGAGAACACAGCTGGTGCTACTGAACAATACAAAGAACTTAAGGGCTTGTCTACACTTACAGTGCTGCCTGGTGCAGATCTACCACGTTAGCACTTAGAGAAGATGCCAATGGGAGAACTTCTCCTGTTGGTGTAGGTACTCCGCCTTTCTGAGAAGCAGTAACTATGTCAATGGGAGACGCTCTCCCATCAACGTAGCGCTGTCTACACTGGGAGTTAGGTCGATATAACCGGTTGCTCGGGGATGTGGGGATGCGATTGTACTGACATAATTTTGTAGTGCAAACTAGGGCTCAGTCAGTAAATATGGTGCTAAAAGACTAAGCCCTAGTCTAGAGGTAAAAAGTGGGTTAAAGAACGTGCAGAAGGTCTCAAGCATAAAAATGCCTTTCATGGAGGATCTCCATTGTTTGTAGTGTTATCAGGTGTAATTTATGGGTCACAGTTTCCAAGCTGAGCACAGGCCTAACATTTGAAAATTGGGATTTGCACGTATCAGTGAGATGCCTATTTGGCTCTGGGCATATATAGCTCCACAATTTGTGTACAATCAAGGTATCAGCACACACAAACACGGCATGTGAGTTAGACTGTAAAATCTTCAGGGCAGGGCCCTTGTCTCTCATTTATGTGTATGTAAAGCACTGTACACATTTACAACATCTTATAAATAATAATATGGGGCTCAGCCCCTTTACTTCCCTCAAACAATCTCCTTTGTAGGTGTAGTCAAGGATAGAGCCCAGTGGTACATTAAGATTAAACTTGGACTGAATGGTTTGTCTGATCCAAATGGTTTGTGCTCTGATGGGACCCCAGATTAGGAGTAAAAATCCTAGAGCATGTGTATTCATCAGCTGTTTTGTGCTCTAAAAGCGCACCTGTATTTTTATTTGGGGGCAGATCTATACTTACAATGTTGCAGCAGCACAGCTACAACAGTGCAGCTGAGTCACTGTAGTACTTCAGTGAAGACGCCACTTCTCTGACAGGAGAGTTTTTCCCATGGCAGTTGTTAATCCATCTCTACGAGAGGCAGTAGCTATGTTGACAGGAGAAGACCCTCCTGTTGACATAGTGCTGTGTGGATTTTTCACACTCCTGAACGACGTAGTTATACCGATGTAAGTTTATAGTGCAGAACAGGCCTTGTTCTCACCAGCTACTAGAAAATAAAATAAAAAATGACCTGGGAGATGGCTTTCAATTAAAGCCGTGACACAAAAATGCTGGCAAGAGCCTAATAATATTTATTTCCTGGCATCAGCCACATCACATTGGTCAGGGTTACAACCTCTGGTTATATCCCTGCTTCATGATAGGGGTCAGTGTCCACTGGCTACTGCTACATCTTCCTTTTGCTTGAACATTTTTTTTCAAAGGCTCATAAAATATTAGTAAAAAAATAACCACAGAACCATTACAGCTGTTTAATAAAACACACAGATAGACTCATTCAGAATGGAGGTCAGGGTACAGGATGGTAACTATGGTATTGTCTTTGTATCGCAGTGGTTTTCTGATCTCATGGCCACTTAGTCTCAAAGCTGTTCTTTCTGTCTGTTTAGCTAGGGATGTGGATCCACCTCCTGGCGCTCATGCTGCTATTCCTGGTGTTTTTCATGGGCAATGTCTGGGTGGGCAATAAGTGTATGTTACTTCTATTAGCATAGGAGCACCGTCCATAGCATTGCAAAGGTCTTCAAGAAACAGAGAACCAATGTCCTCTGTGAGCTTGTTTTTGCTCATCCAATGGGTTTGGGCCTTGGGGGTAATTATGACATAAGACTTTGGTGTATATGGCATATCTATTACCTTGGCATGTTCCAGCTGCTTTCTGTTTGAAATGTAAGATTCTCTCCCGTTTGCAATGGGATAAACTGTTTTGTATTCTTGGCATAGTCTTTATTCTGTTCTAGTTTCCTGGATTTAGTTCTTTTGGACCTACTTCAGGTGAATAGTTTTTGGCTGAAGAAGCCAGTGGTTTTGGGACTTAAGTTTTTGTCCTTCTGCCCACATGAAACATGAACATGTTTGGTTTATTTCAGATTGAAAATTTTCATTTCAGTTTTTGAAACTGATATTTTAAAAACGTTTGTTCTTTATATTGCTCCCCCACCCCTTTCTCTCCCATTTTTCTAGGAAACATGGCCCACACCTCGGGAGGGGAGCGGGGGAAGGAGACACAGAGAGGGAGACCACTAAAAATAAAAAATACTTTGGTTCTCAAAAAACAACATGAAACAAAATGTAGTGATAAAAAACAAAAATCAACGTTTTTTTTTGTTTGGTATACAAATTAGAATATTTCAAAAGAAGTGAAACATTTTGTTTCATTGAAAAAGAATTTTATCTTTTAAAACATTTTCAACAACAATGATAAAAAATGTAGACTGCCTCTAGTTATGCCTCGTTATGTGACAAGGTCAGTGGCCACTGAGTCTAATTGCTACTGTTATAGCTTTCATGGCGTTAGTCAACCTGGGCCACTTTTGTCCTTAATTTGTTCCTGGTGTATTTTCACAGTGACTGAGTTAGGATGGAGAAAACCGTCAGTGGGCTGGGCCTGTTCCATCAGGTACCATCTCTCTTCCTGCAGTCAGGTTCTGCCACAACAAATGCATTTACTGGGAACAGAGAGATACAGTGGGTGAGGTATTATTGGACCAACTTCTGTTGGTGAGAGAAATCAGACTTTCAAGCCACACAGAGCTCTTCTTCAGATGTGGGAAAGGAACTCCCAGTGTCACAGTAAAATGCAAGGTGGGACAGATTGTTTAGCATAAGTCGTTAGCACATATTGTAAGGGACCATTTAAGGTAGAGTGGCCCTTTAAAAACTCTGCAGTCATAGGACAATAAGAAGGGGTATTTAATAGGTAACAGATTGTTGTAATAAGCCATAAATTCAGTGTCTCTGTTCAGTCCATGATTTTTAGTGTCGAGCAGAGTAATGAATTTAAGCTCCCAGGCTCATCTTTTGGAACAATCAAATAGCCAACAGCAAACATGAGTGAGATTACAAGAGCAGGGCATCACACTGTCTCAGGAACTGGCCCACCTTTGTGTAACTCCTCCAAGAGATTAGAATGACAATGAATCTTATTCCTTTCAGGATGAAATGTAAGGCCTATCTCTTCACTATGGCTTTCCCACACAATATATTATTAGTAATTACGAGGACAAAAAAATACCCTTGCCTACTGCCAGGAAAGGGGTGGAGGGTGGGGGGAAAAGTGAACTATAATTTTACAGTGTTTGTTGTCCATTAGAAAGACAAGGTGGGTGAAGTAATATTTTTTATTGGACCAACTTCTCTTGGTGAGAGAGACAAACTTTTGAGCTTACACAGAGCTCTTCTTCAAGTCTGGCAAACTAGTGTCACTGTTAAATACAATATTTGAACAGATTATTTAGCATAAGTAGTTGTTGTCTATGTAATTGTATAAGTTGCTGAGATACTACAATGATGAACACAGAATAGAGAGAGAGCTAAAAAGACACAGCTGTTGTGGATTTCCCTCCAAGTTTCTAGAGGGGGTTTAATTTGCTTATTATTTCCTTTTTTACTCTTTCTGTGTTTTTCTCTCGCTCTTCCTCTGTAGCAGCTAGGGCTTAGGGCTTATCTCCACTTACTGGGGGATCAAGGTGTGGTGATCGATCTACCAGGGTTCAGTTTAGCAGGTCTAGTGAAGACCTGCTAAATCAACCGCTGATTGCGCTCTCGTCGACTCTGGTACTCCACTGGAACGAGAAGCATATGGTAAGTCGACAGGAGAGTTTCTCCCCTTGACCCAGCATGGTGTAACACTGCAATAAGTCGACCTAAGGTACGTTGACTCCAGCTATGTGATTCACGTAGCTGGAGTTACATAACTTAGGTCAACTTAGCCCTGTAGTGTAGATCTGCCCTTAGTGTCCATTCCACAACTGTTTGCGATTCCTTCAGTCCCAAAAATCTGAATGCTTCTGACGAACAGGCAAATGCTCAAAGTGTGCTAGACATGTATGCTGTGTGTTCATTGCTCACCTATTTGTAGCACTAACCACATGCTTTCCATAGGGTGGCTCTGTTATACCAGTTATTTTAAACCGTTATAGCAGTGGTGCTGATGCTACATGGACAACATAGGTAAAAATAGGGACATGAGAAGTAAATGTAGAGTAATTGGCTCATCCTCTGCCAGTTATCTGCAGGTTAATAGTTTGTTTTTTCTCTATCTCTTTAAGGAGCCTAAGACTTTTAAAAGGTAACTAGTAGGTTGGGACATCTGAGTAGCTGGGAGTATTTTCTTGATGGCTAAAGTAGTATGTATATTGGGTACTGTGATTCTGACACATCTCTGTAACCCGCCGCTGCTTGCTTGTGAATTCTGCCTGTCACAGTACGATCTGCTCTACAGGTGCAAGGTACTGTGGTTAATAAGTAACCAGGGCAAATTTTTACTTAGCTGCAATCACTTAACACAGCAATTTAATTGCTATTACACAAGTGAACCATGTAATCACAAACTGGCACCTGATCTCTTGCTGCCTTCTACAAAGAATGTGCACTTGGCCTGCATTTTTATGTTTAGCTTTTGCAAATACTAAATCAAAGAGAGATTCTGGCTAGGGTTGTACAGTATATCATTTTGTCCTTCTGAACATTCAAGGTACCCTCACTACTTTCTTTCCATAAGGGTCTCATATCCATCAATTGATAAATCAAATCTACTAAAGGCCTATATGGATCATGTTCTAGTTTAGTATCCCAGCAACATGTATCATCAGCCAATCCATTTTCCATTTGGAATGACAGAGCTTTGTTACTCATGATAGGAGATAAATCATTGCTTGCCTTTTCTTTGGTTTTAATAATGGAATAGTTGGATTTATACCGACTAATTTGTAAATCTACGTACCCCTAACTCCACCCCTTTTTCCCGCCTCCTGAAACTTGGTAGCCACTAATGTGTAGTGAAGATTACACCTATCAAAGGGTTTATTTATAAAATCCAGTTCTGGAAAGCTGCTATACTGCACAGTCCAGTCCTCAGAATCACCGATGAACCAAAGAGTTTGTTGTGATGATATGTTTGTAATCTAATATTCTTGCTAGAGAGCTTTAGAAATGACATTTTGCAAAAACTAGTCTGAATGGGTTCTCTTTAGATAAAGAATATGTTGCTTTTGTAAGTGACTTAATCTTCCTTTTTCCATAAAGAACTTGATTTGATAACCCTTTGGAAAAGAAAGAACATGGTAAAAGTGGGGGAGAGGGGAAAGAGAAATAACCTATTTCAGCAAAACGTGGGTTTGTGTGTGGATTAAGGGGTTGATTTGAGTTCTCGGATACCAGAGTGGTGGACAGGGGATAAGAACCTGAAGGTGCTAGTGGTTAACTACCTTCACTGTTAAAATGTTTTCTAGTCTGAATTTTGTCTAATTTTAGCTTTCAGACATTGCATATCATTATGCCTTTTTTGCTAGATTAAAGAGCTGTTTGCAATCAGAAACCTCTTCCTTAGGTAGGTGCTTGTAGATAGTGATCAAGTGAGCTTTTCATCTTCTCTTGGACAAGCTAAATAGATTTAGCTTCTTTAGTGTCTCACTGGAAGGCAGGTTTTCCAGACCTGGATGATTCTGGTGTAGCTCTTTTTTGAACCCTTTCCAAAGTTTCGTCAGAGAAGGAGATTTGTAATCACCCAAGAAAAATATCTAAAATCAAAGTTTTAGCTTCTGAAACAACTCAGCATTCAGGAGAAAATGTACCTGAATTTATAGCAGA
The DNA here is from genome assembly GCF_016161935.1 of Mauremys reevesii. NCBI lineage: Eukaryota > Metazoa > Chordata > Testudines > Geoemydidae > Mauremys > Mauremys reevesii. The sequence goes on along the minus strand of NC_052624.1, from coordinate 166,802,769 downwards.
TTTAAGAGGCCTGACTTCCATACGTGAGGAGCCTGGTCCAAAGCCCAGGGAAGTAAATTAAAGGTCTCCCACTGACTTCAATGCATGTTGGATAAGGCTTTATGGTGCAGTCGAAAGGATTTATTTGTGTATGGTATTGACAGCAAGGAGCTGTGCAGCAAGTTACGTAATACAGTCTGTGGCGTGCTGGAAGAATCCTGGACACTATGAAGTATTTTGAAAGCAATGCACTTGGTATAGAGAAATTTAACTGCTTTCTTAGATCAACTACTTGGGGGCATTGAGGTTTCCATCTGTAAGGTACAGCCAACCAGTCACTTCACACAAGCATCATCATAGCCTGCGAGCAAAACAAGTGGGGGAAAAAAAATCAGCTTTTCTAGGTTTTTTCTGTTTGGGGACTGAACACTTAGGGCTTGACCTTACCAATGGCTAAAGTGCCCTCAGCTCCCAGTGAACTCGGTTGGAGTTGAGTGGGCTCATCACCTTGCAGGGCCAAGCTCTTCCTGCAGGGGAGGCAGGTTAAAGAAGTTACAGCAACAGGTGTGTTCATTGTGGGAGACATTGAGCAATTGGGTGTGATCATAAATTGATCTCTGACAATGGCAGGATTACCTAGACATGGCTCTCAACCATCACTCCTCAAAATCATTTACCAGACACAGCAATACTGGGTGAGGGCTCACTGACTGCTAGTTCTCCATATCCCCCAAAGCCCCAAATGGGAACTGTAGAGATAGCAAAAACAAAACATGGGAGTGTTTTCAGTGATTTTTCTTCTCAGGGTAACTTATAACTCCCGCTGATGTTGGAGTGAGCTGAGAGACAGGGTTTATTCTTTCACCCACCCTATAATTTCAGGTTACCACGTTCCAATCTATACAACAGTTCTGACACCATTGGTCAAGTTCTGTTCTTATCAGAGATTTAGGTTTTCATGTCCAAATCATGTTGATAGGACTCTCCTGCTGCTGCTGCTTGTGAGAACACACAGACTCAGATCCTTATAGGTATTTAAGCTCCTACCTTCAGTGGAAGTGGCTACACTGATCAGGAATTTCACTTACAATCTGTGCTGCCAAATGGCTGACCTTCGTACGAGTCATTTGCCCACATATGAAGAGGTTTTTTCTGAATGGCACTTGTAAACTTTTCCTTTTTTTACTGTGTGAGAACTAACTGCCTCCAGCTCCCACAGGCCTATTCTGACTTGCATTGGTTTTAGCTCAGTGTAGTTCTTTCAGTGGATTTACTTACGACTTGCACAAGTGAAGGCCAGAGAAGAATCAGGCCCTGAGTGCTTCCTTCCCACAAGTCTGTCAACCCCGGTGGGGGTATAATCCCAAGGTCACGCTGAACACAAACACTTTCCTTTTGCCACTGATAAAAGTGAGAAGCAGATTGATCTCTATGAGATCAAATGAGTGATAACAACAAGCCATCAATCACCTGCCATTTACTAGGACTATCAATCTTATAGCCTTAATAAAGCTTTCTAAAAGCCAGGAAAGGTTGTGAGAAACAGCCCCAGCTTTCATCAAAAGCCCAAGAAAAAAGGTAAAGGTTTGATAGTTGTTTTCATTGTCCAAGGCCTGGTCTACACTAGGACTTTAATTCGAATTTAGCAGCGTTAATTGACTAACTAACAAAACCACACACACTAGAGCCATTTTAATTCGACTAGGGGGCTCTTAGTTGGTGTTTCTCCACTCGGCCAGGTGTGTGGTGGAGTAAGAATTTAACTTGCTGGCTTGGAAATAGTGTGGATGCAAATCAACTTAGTAGCTCGGGAGCTCGGGCACATCCCACACAGTGCTGCTGTCTGCTGGACACGACAGCAGCTCAGATGATGCTCGCCACACACCAGAAACACAGGAAAGGAATCGGAAAATTTTTCCTCCTTTGGACTGTCTGGACTCTTAGAATTTTTGTTTGTGGTGGGCGCAGCTCAGCAGCAGCAGCAGCCAGCAGCGATGCAGCAGCAGAGGAGTTCATGTAATCTGTAATCTCTGAATGGAGAACCGGACCGGACCCGGCTGAACTCTGGATCTCTTGGTGTGTGTGGTGGTGGGTGGGAGCTGAATGGCTGCGCGGAGCGAACAAACCTCCAAAGAGAAAGAGTCAGAGACGCCAAGAAGGACAGAGCGAGCCATCAGGCAGAGACAGACGCGCGTCGCGCACACCAAAAAAAAAAAAAAGAAAAAAAAAAAAGCAAAAAGCGGCAAAAAACGGCCTGCCCAACACCACCCACCACCAGTGACGGATGGACTCTGCGGATGGGACAGGGCGGGGCGGCGACGGTGGGGCGGCCGATTGGAAGGAGGAGAGGAAGAAGAGGAAGAAGGGAGCGGGCAGGGCGAGCGGCGCGCGCTGCAGCCGCTTGGCGCTCGACAATCGACTCATCACCCCAATTCCACCTCCCCCCAACCCCCCCCCCCCAACCCCCCCGGAGCCTGCGGAAGGATAGACCCTGTAAACCAGATGCTTAAACCATGTTATCTTTACTGTTTAATGATATAAACTCTCTGAATAAATAGAAAGAGAGAAAGGGCTCTCGGATAGATAGAGAAGAAATCATCTCGGGAGATCTCCCAGCATCAGCCTTTCCCTTAGCATCAAGCTCAGTTGGAGAGTTGCTGGAGCCTTGCTCCTTGGGTGGCTGCCTTAGGGTTCCAGGGTTTGAGGAGGCCATGAGGAGGGCAGGAGGCAGGGCCTCCCGCGCCTGGTTGCACACAGCTTGCACTCAGCCTGCATCACACACATCTCTCTCTCTCCTCTCCTTCTCCTCAGACCCTCAGGGTGATCAATCCTCTCCTCTCTGCATCTAATTAAAGGTAAATTATTGTTATTTTAGAAAATACAGCAAGTATTTTTTTACAGTAGACACAGCAGCACATATAGAGCAGCAGCAGACGGCGAAAGCGTGCGAGGAGAGAGTGAAGCGGGAAAGGGGGAGGGAGAGAGGGGGAGGGGAGGGAGGGAGGAATCCCAAATTAAGCTTTTCCTCATCTTGCTGAGCTCTCAAGTATTTGCATTCTGGGATGGTGCAGGGGTGGGTCTGGTGTCAAAGTCAGGTTCGGCAACACACCCCACCCACCACCACCCACCAAACCCACCATTACACCAAACCCTTATCTGATGACACTTTCCTCTGAATGCTGCTTGTACCCATCTGCAGATAGGCAGCATGCTGCAGGCACTCAGCACTATGGCACTCATCCCCAAAGTACAATGGAGATGATGTCCATCCTCATCATCAGCCTCTTGGCATAGCATCTGGCTCAAAATCAGGGCAGTAACAATAAGGGCAGTTCAAAGGGCTCAGTAATACAGAGGCTGTCCTAAATTTGATGTCCTGGATGGTACAATATGGCTGGTATTGATGGCTGACCCTGCAACAGGGCTGCTGGCCATCAGCATAACCAATCCACCCCCCAAAGAGCCAATTGCCCTGGAATATTCATTTAATGTCCTGCCTGGACTATCCCACTCCTTGCACTCCTGGAGCCCCAGCTCCTATCATCCTTCCTGGACTACTTCCTTCCAGTTCCAGCTTCCATCATTCTTTTTCCTTCATTCATACAAGTTTCACATTATTTATGCTGTCTTTAGAACAGGAGGTAAGGGTAGTAAGGGAGGGTAGGAAGAGAAAAGAAAAGAAGAGTGTGAACAGAGTGAGCAGGCGGAAGGAAGAGAGTGTTCTGTGCTCAGGCAGGGAAGAGACAGTGCAGCTCAGATAGCAGGCAGGCTATGCTCTCAGGCTGCTCTACACTTTCTCATCTGTGATGGAGGGTTCTATAGGCAGTGGCTAGGCATTTTTTTTAATTTTTTTTTGATGATGATTTTTGCTCTTTTTTTTCAGATTTTTTTCGGCTCCAATTGGGGGGGCCAGCTGGCTGCTTTAACCCTGCCCAAGCCAGGGCATCTAATTTTGCCCATAAGGTATGGTATAGCCATACATTACCATCTTATTATATGTGCTTATGTGTTATAAATGCTGGGCTGCTATGGCTGCTGAATCTGCAAGCAATGCATGCTGCTGTGTGTAGACACAACTGGTGCTGCGTGTGGCCTGTACTACATATATGGGCACCATACACACATAAACAAATGCAAAACAGTGTCACCAAGCACAGTCCAATGTTTGTCCATGCCAGCCAAAAATTGGCTTGAAACTGGCGAAATTGTTTGCAAAATCTTGAAATGAAAAAGCAGTCTGAGAGGACATTCCAAGAGGAACCAATGACCCAGCACATTTAAAGTAATTCCAAGCTCAAAATTTTCTAGAACCAGAAATCTCAGAGAAGATTCAGACAGATTAAGATAGACTCCAGCAAATCTTATCCAACTTGCCTCCCATCCCTCCGTCCCCAGAGCTGACACTCCACTGTCTCCAGAGAGGACAGGAGGCAGATTGCACGAGCTGGCGAAGCAGGAGGCAAGGAAGAGGGGACAGAGCAGATGTGCGAGCAGAGCCAGCAGAGAGAGGAGAGGCGGACCAGCAGGGGAGAGAGAACTGAGCCAAGCTCTCAGCACCAGGCGAGAGCGTGCAGGAGGAGCGAGCCCAGAGAGAGAGGAGGAAGCAGGCGACTAGAGAGGAGTGAGAGACAGGAGGATGCTGAGCCGTGAGGCGCCGCCTGGAATGAGGAGAGCAGGGAGGAGGGAGGAGGCCCCCCCCTGCGAGGTGCACGCCCCCTCCCCCCCCACCACCACACCCCCCCCCCCCCAAAATAATAATGCCCCCAGCGGGGGGGCAGAATAGAAGTCCTGCACCACCACACTACAGTTGCCTCCGTCCAACTAAAGTCCCCTCCCCTATTTGCTCCTACACTTCCTTCCCTACACTTTCTTCACCCCAAACCCCAAGTGCATCCCTACTGTGTGTCCTTATGTAATTAATAAATTGATTTGTTGTTAATTACGTGGGATTTATGTTTTCAATCAAGACTGTGTCAATGGGGCGTGGAAGGGTGTGTAGGGGGGGGAGAGACAGTCACCTGAGGAGAAGCGGGGGCAGGTATCAGCAGCGAGTCACAGAGGACACAGGGTGCAAGTTCTCAATCTGGTCAGGTTTGGAGGTGGTTTTCAGGGGGTGTCTGAGATCTGGGGGTGGTTCTTAGTGGTCACATATCCTTTTCCAGCAGTGAGTATCCTGTGTGCCTCCTGTCTCCACCACTGGTCCACACCAGAATCTGTCTCCGCCCCATCCTGTCCACTATCCCACAGCATCCGTTTACAGATCCATCACCATCCGGAGAGAAGCACAGCGGTTGCTCTGAGCACACCACATGAGCCTTTCACTCAATGAGGTGAGAAACCCATTCTACACATTTCACCACCCTACCCAACACAGAATGCTTTGTCCCTTCACGCAGGGTATTTCCAAGTTTCAATAAGTCAAACCTAAATAAAAAAATAAAGGACAATAAATTTTTGTGTGTTAAATTTTTTGGGTAAGGTGGAGTAAAGGAAGGGGGGGTAACGGGAGTCATAAACAGAGAGTGAAAAGAAACAGTAACTGAAGCTGGTCACTGAACAGTGGGAGTCAGAAACAGGCAGCAGATGTCCCTTCTCTGTAGCTCGCTCGCTGCTGTGCTCGCTGCTGTCGGCTGTCTTCGCTGTCGCGCCCCGCATCCTCTGGGCAGGCGTCCCAAGCTGGGTCCCGAGGTGCTGAACATCCATCCACAGACTGCAGGCATCTGCACAAGAAACAACAGTCCTGGAAGGTACCTGCTGGTCCCAGCCAGAGCTCAGGAAAGCCCATCCATCCATGCCACACATGCATGTGAACATTTGCCCGGAACGAACGACCTGCCAGCGTATGCGGCTCCCGTATGGTCCCCAGTGCTTGCAGCACAATTTGGCTGACTGTGAATTTCAGCAGCAACTGACTGTGAAGGAGGATGATGCAAGGCTGTGAGGGAGCGAGGGAGGTGCTTGAGAGGAGGTGCTGTGCTGTGGCGAGGCTGCTGGCCATGCGACCACCACAGCAGGCGCAGATTGCCTGCCACAGAGGCCCCACGGAGGGAGGAGGGAGGGGGAGGGAGGAACACTGGAGGGAAGGGCGAGCACTTACACCACCCCACCACATTCTCCCCAGGCTCCCCAGCAGGCATTGGGGGGCAGCATTGGGGGACAATGGGCACGGGAGGTGGCACAGGGATTCCAATGGCCAAGTGCCACAAGGGAACTGTGGGAAGATTTTTAGTGGTGGACTCCCTAATTAGTTAGTTAGTGTGGGATAATTAAATTATTCTTCATGGATCGGATCCACAATTCGAAAACTAAGTTGATTGAAAATAGAGTGTATGCCCAAGTCTTTCTCATTCAGGACCCTTCTACTGTGTATTCCTTTGTAAGGTGCTAGTTTGCACACATTCTGAATGTTCTTTGAAAGCAGCTTTTCCATTCTATGAAACCTTGTGAAAATGTAGTGGGGGATTCTGATGGCCCTGTAATAGGCTCTGTAGTGTAAGTCATCACTGCCCTCATCTAGAGGGTCTAGCAGACCTGATCAAGTGGGAGCGTTGTCCTTCTCTAGTGTCACCTTCACAGAGGTTACGGTCACTGATCCAACAAAACATTTAAGCAAGTGTGTAATTTTAAGCACATGAATAGTCCTACCTGTGTGCTTAAATACCTTGCTAAGTTACCATGGACATATTCATCATGTGACTTCAGTGGACTACTCAGGGGCTTAAAGTCAGGCATAGCGTGAGCATATTTCCCAAAGGGAAAATGGAACACCACGTGGGGCTAGCTCGAGCCACTGGCTCAAGCCTCCCTTGCCCCCCGCGCAAGCGTGGGGCTGGGGTTGCTGCTCGCCCGAGCCCTGCTTCGCCCCCCCGTGCAGGGCTAGCATCGCCACTTACCCCCACTCCCCACACTCCTCTGCACCGCACTTTTTTGACAAAAGTGAGCATCTGATCAAGCTGGCAAGAGCAAACGGGACAAATGCCCACATATGCCAAAAAAGTTGGGACAAGGCTTAAAAAAGGGCCTGTCCTGGCTAAAATGGGCCATATCACCCTAGACTCATGCATGTAGTTTAGTACTTTGCTGAAATGGGGCTATGAGCCCTAAAACCTGGGGGCAGATCCTCAGCTGGTGTAAATTGTCATAGCTCTATTGAAGTCAATGGAGCTATGACAATTTACACCAGCTAAGGATCTGCCCCTATACTCCCTTATACTTAAATAGCACCAAAGTGCTCAAACCCTGTATAACCTTGCTCTAGCGGCAGTGACGATTCCTTTCACTAGAGTGGTAGGGGCTAGTAGTTTTGGAAGAAGAGTCCTGAAGTCTAGCCCCTGCAGATGGCCCATTTGCAATATAGCCATTGACTGCGAAAACCTGTGCAGCTGCTGAATTGTTATATTATCAAACCACTCACAAAGGCTTTTTGAGGGCACAGTTTACATGGAAGCTCATGAGGTGTTCAGATACTATGGTAATGGGGGATATATAAGTACCTTAGATAGAATAATTTTGTTGCTGACTTCAAGCACAGATTTCAAGTTAAGTATCATACGTAGCGTGTACCTTACATTTGTAGACAGAAGAGAACTGTGCCTTCCACACAGCCCCCTGTAAATTAACATTATGCTCCCCTGTAAATTAACATTAAGGAGCAAGGGGGGTGGGGGAAGACCCTAGTTCTGATAAAATTAGCAATACTCCACATTTATATAGTAGTTTTACTGATGTATCTCAAAGTGCTCAACAAGCATCAATTAATTAAGCCTTACTACATCTCTGAAAGGTAAGCATATCTGTTTTATAATTGACCATGCCCTGGCAGGGCCGGCTTTATTAACTGCGGGGCCTGATTCAAATACCCAGCGGCGGTCCAGGGCTTTGGCGGCACTTCGGCAGCGCGGGGTCCGCTCTGGATCTTCCGTGGCACCGAAGGACCCCCCGCCGCCTAAACGCTGCCGAAGACCCCTGGAGCGGACCGCTGCCGGGTGAGTAAAAAAAGAAAAATTAAAAAGGCGCCTAAGACGCGGGGCCCTGGTGCTGGGCCCTCTTAGTGCGGGGCCCGATTCCGGGGAATTGGGCGAATCAGCCTAAAGCAGGCCCTGTGCCCTGGAGAAGGTAAGTGCTTTGCTCAAAGTCATGCAGTGAGTTAGGAGTTTAACTCAGGGTATGTCTTCACTACCCACCGGATTGGCAGGCAGAGTTTGATCCAGCGGGGGTCGATTTATTGCGTCTAGTCTAGACACCACGGTAAGTTATTCACGTAGCTGAAGTTGCATAACTTAGATTGATTCCCACCTCCCCCAGTGTAGACCAGGCCTCAGGGCATCTGACTTCTAGTCCTACTAGATTACACTGCCTCATTGGTACAATTGTTCATCCAGAACTCAAAACAAAAGAGAACCAAACTTTTGTTGAAGTTCAATAAAGTTTGGATTAATTATGTTTTCAAGTATTTTTCACTTTTTTTTGCTCTTCTAAACGTCCTAATTAGACACAATTGAGAGTAAAAGTGCAAGAATACTACTTGATAGGCTGCTCTTGTGATAATTTAGGAAACACCAGAAGCAGGAAGTGATGAAACCCTGTGACAGTGACAGGGGTGGCTCCAGGCACCAGTATGCCAAGCTGCTGCCAAATCTGCGGGACCGGGGTGGGGACCTCCCTCAGGCAAGCCGCCAAAGGCAGCCTGCCTGCCGTGCTTGGGGAGGCAAAATACCTAGAGCCGCCCCGGACAGTGAGTTTTCCATTCCTAATTGTCAGACTTGGGAATTCTGTGTAATTTGACAAGAAGCGAAAAAGCATCCAAACTTTGATATTTATGTGAATCAAAGCTCCAACTTTTTTGGGGGTGGGTGGGAGGAATGTTCACCCCTTTTCACTAATTATAATTTACCTCTTTGTTAAACCAGGCCCTAGTCATTCATTCAAAAAATGCCAGTCAGTTTGATCCAAAAGCATGAAATTCTTGGTCTTGTTCACAGTTCCCAAGAGGGTGGCTTCCCAAAAACTCAGTCAATCTAAACTGTATAATAAAGCATATTGTCAAGATCAGGGCCTACAGCAGAGCAAGTCTGGATGAAGTCTTGGCAACTTAGAGTGCAGCTGCCTGTAGTAGGCCAAGATCAGCTATACCTCCTGATTGGTTTCAAGAGCCAGTAGAGTAGCATGAGCAGGAGTAGCATGAGCAGCAAAGTGGCTGACCGTGACTGCAGTAGCTTCTGTGACTGCTTGTTCCTAGCCTTGGGCCCAGCCCTGCCAAACTCCAGGTAACCTGACTCTGACCCTCGGCTCCATTTCCTGACCTCTCACTTTGGCTCTGACCCTTGGTTTTAGCTTTGGCTCCGATTCCTGGCCTCTGACTCCAGTTCTGACCCTTGGCTCCAATTCCTGACTACTGACATCTGCTGTACCCATGAGGCCTGGCTGCTGCTCTAACCTTTGGGTACAACTGCCTGTGTCCCAGTCACGAACACCCAGCAGTAGGTATTGTTTCACATCCTCAAATGACGTGTAAGACCAAACTTTTTGCCAGCATTTTCAGACTTTATTGCTTCCTGTGACCCCAGACACCATTTGTACAGATGTGATTGCAACCCCAGCCACCGATGACACAACCCCACTTGGAGTTGTGACCCATAGTTTGGGATCCGCTGCATTAGACTAGTCTTTTTTTAAAAAGAAAAGACTAAGGGACAGCTTTTTATCTACTTTTCCAGTAGATTTAATAATTTCCTCAGTATTTGGTACTTTCAAAATTCTTTTTGCATCAGCAGTTTCTCACCTTTTGCCAGTAGCATTGATCATTGCAGAATCTTTTACTGGAAACAATTCTTTAACAATAGCAGAAGCAGCCACTACTATCAGAAAGTCCATATAAATAGCTCCCAAGCATACTTTAGATAGGAACAGTCCTAGTGGAACAGACCATCTGGTCTGGTATCCTGGCAGCCTATGCTAGATGCTTCCATAGAGTTTTCTGTAGTTAGGGACTTGCAGAAGCTGTGAAACTGTACAATGAAATAGGAAAAACTGCATGATGGTATAGTGTTTCCTGCAGTGAGGTCTTTGCAGGACTAGTAGACTCAGGCAAAACACACTGTTTGGGGACTAGATGTGTATTGCTTTAGTTTTTCCTATATTGAGCATTCACTAATTTCAGATCAGACCCAGACTGTATGTCAGGCTGCTTCTTCAAAGGAGACTTTCCCACCATGGTTGTTTTTCCATGCATAAGTTTCAAAACATGTATTTACAGTCTAAGAACCTGATTCTGCAATGGAATTTATGTGGGTGGAAGGGTCCATCCATGCTGATTCCAGTGATAGGACTGGGACCCCACATGGTTTATTTTAGATTAAACTAAACAGCAGGAAAGCACAAAAGTAAAGTTTCTGTGTTTGTGTGTCTCTCCTCCAGAACAAGCTCCAGCAGCTGAGAACAAAATGGCTGCTGAACTCTGCCCTGGGTGAGAATTCTTAACAATGAACAAATGCAATACACAGAAACAAAAAGGCTTTGCAACATAATAGCTACATCCTGTACACCACAGTCAGTCAGTAACAAGAGCAACAAGCCCCAGGTGGATGCCTTATTCCAATTTGGCAGTTTCTTTGTCTTGTGATTTGTCATTTTGCTAACTGCATCTTCCTTCAAATTTGACTGGATTAAGTTCATAATGAGATTTCCCTTGCAATGTAGTGATTGGAGGATGTGAAGTTATATTTAAGTGTGAAAGCCAAATGCTGAGGTCAGCTAGGGTGTAGGTACAGTAGTTACCCTCAGTCAGAACCTAAACATCTATAATGCAATTAAAGCTTTTTGGATTCTATGCAGTGTATTATAAGGTAGGCTAAGGCTGTGCAGATTGCTGGCAGGTGTTTTTTGTTTTGCTATATATATATATATATTTGTTAAGAATTTCTGGAGTTTTATAGAGATTTTATAATATTTCTGTGGTTATTACAAGTAGGCAATTACTATGGAAATTATAGACTATGCTTGAATGTTTGGAGTGAGAAATTATAGATAATTCCTGGTATGTCGGACCAGTTTCTATGGTAATCTGAATAATTGTGAATTAATTGCCTGTTGTTACCATGGTTCTTTATGATAATTCCAGGCTGTTAATGTTTGAAACATTCAGGGTTACACTTTATGCTTGTCTTTGCTACTTGTTACCCTGCCTCCTCAGACGTTTCAAGACAATTATAGTCAAAAATGGGAAATAAAACTATTTGGGGATGTTAACATGAAAATCTGAAAGGTAATTAAAAAAATTCCTCTTGCTGTACTGGTTGGTTCTAGATAGGACCAATCTGAAGTCCGTCAAAGACAGTGGGAGCCTTTCCATTAACTAAAGTGGCCTTTGAATCAGGCCCATTATTTTTCTTGTTCAGTAGTGATTGACAGATCATGGGTTTTGCTCCTTCTTTCCTTATTGCTGCTGCACAGACTAAACCACTAACTAACATGGAAAGTTGGGAGAGACCACAAACTTGGACGAAGTAAAAAGTAACAACCTTGTTCAAAAGCAACATTCAGACCTTCCGTAACAGGAATCCAGGGAAAGCTGAAAACCTCAAGGAAAGGTGAAGGCATGAATCCCTCAGGACTTTTCTAACAAAGTGATTCTCCCAATAGCACCAACTTGACAGCTGTTAATGGATGATACCATGGAACCACTGCAGAGTTACACGGCGTTAAATAGTAGAGATTGTTTTCTCACTGGAGTCACTGTTGGATATGACTGGACTTCATGGGGAATCTAGAGTGTTCCCTAGGGACAGGAAATATATTTCAATCTGTCTTGTAAAAGGGTGTGTTGAACTATGCTGCTGTGTAAATGACTACTGTGCTGCTGTCCAAACATCTATTTATTCTAAGCCCTCTGTTTTCCAAAACAGGGTCATGCCCCATGATGTTTGTTAATTATATTCACCATTCCCTAGATTACATAAATAAATGTAATCAAGGTTTTATATAATCTCTCCACACACCATGACATTTGGTTTATCAAAACTGTGCTGTATTAATTATGATTATTTATCATTAATTACACACACAAAACTACGTTAAAAGAATATAATTAAGGTTGTGAAGTTAAGCTCTCAAAAGATAGGGAATGCCAGAATTACTGTAATCTGTGCAATAAAGCAGCCCCTGCATCATGATACCATCTTTAATTACTTGATCACACACTGTTTTTTCCACAGGACTCCTGCCTCATTCTGCACACAGAATGGACGGTGCTCACTTTGTGAGCAGCTATTCAATATTTTGTAGTATTCTCATGGTTTAGTGCAGGGATCGGCAACATTTGGCACACGGCTCGTCGGGGTAAGCACCCTGGCAGGCTGGGCTGGTTTGTTTACCTGCTGCATCTGCAGGTTTGGCCGATCGCAGCTCCCACTGGCCATGGTTCGCTGCTCCAGGCCAATGGAGGCTACGGGAAGCAGCGCGGGCCGAGGGATGTGCTGGCCATCACTTCCCGCCACCCCCATTGGCCTGGAGTGGCCAGTGGGAGCCGCGATTGGCCAAACCTACAGATGTGGCAGATAAACAAACCGGCCCGGCCCACCAGGGTGCTTACCCTGGTGAGCCGCATGCCAGAGGTTGCCGATCCCTGGTTTGGTTTGTGGCCCCCCAGGGCTATTTATTGTACTCTATTCAAACCCTGTTCTAAAGACTGATTTATTGATTAGTTTATGGGCTTTTCTATGGCACTCATCAGTATATATCTGAGTGCTTCACAAATATTATTTTACTTTCACAACACCCCTGTGAGATGAGGGGGTGCTATTATTTCCATTTTACAGATGGGGAACTAAGGCACAGGGAGATTAAGGTCAAAAGTATCCACCAATTTGGGGTTACTGATTTAAGATGCCTAGGACCTGATTTTTCAGACTACTTTATTCAAAGTACAGCTTGCATTGACTTCAGCTTCAGCTGTGAGTGCTCAGCTTTTCTGCAAATGAGACCTCAGATATCAAGCTGGGCACCTAAAAAATGAGGAACACAAATTAGTGTGCACGTGTGACATGTCTGGATTAAATGACTTGCCCAGAATCACATAGGAACTCTAGCAGAGACAGGGATAGAATCCAATTCTCCAGGGCAGCATTCAATTACCTTAACTATGAGATTTTCCTTTCTCTTCCTACAACCTCCTGCCTCATTCACTACACACCTTCCAACTTTTGCCAGAAATGCAGGAGGTGGGGGGGCTACAGACAATGGCCTCTGGCACTAGCAAACTCTGATTCATTCTGTGGAAAAAAAAGGTAATATGTGATAACGTAATTAAAGACTATATCATAGCACATATGCACAAAGAGTCAAATTAAAGTTGCACAGGCAACTTTAATTCTGGCACTTGCTATCTTTTGAGAGCTTGACTTTACAACCGTAATGCTTTTTAAAATATTTTTTTGCATGAAATTTCCTAAACATTTCCTAAAAAAGCAAACTGAAAAACTAGAAATCCCCCCACACAGATCTCACCGCTAGTGCTAACAGAGTAACTGGTAGTAGTAGGTTGTCATCCTCTACATGGGTCAGTACTGGAGGTGGATGAGACATACACATTGCCAGTAGGTTTCACAGATATTTGCTGACAGCTGAGAAATGTTGGGTTCCTTCCCATGCTATGCAAGGAAATGTTCTCTTGTGGCCACAGTTTCTTCTGCTCATTCCTCCCTATGCTTAATGCTTTCTGACCTATTTCTTCCAAGTTGTCATTGTTCAGTTCTCATCCCAGTCTCATCTCCTTGCAGAGCCAGTCCTAGTTTCCCATTTCTGGCTTGCTGTCTGAGTCCCAATCTCCCCACTCACTAGGTCTCTCCTTCCCACACCTAGCCCCAGCTGTCTTGCTCAGCCAGTTCCAGTTTCCCCTTCCTGGTTCTTCTTCAGTCTGTTACTCTCTCCCTCCTTCCCCCCACCCACTACTTCCCAGTCCCAATCTCCCTCCCACCTTATTCGAGTCAGTGGGTATTAGAGGCATGGTTGTGAATCCCACTTCCAGAGCCATGTAGTAAGGGTCAGACACACAGTACTGCTGGCGAAACCCAAAGAAATGAACCTGTTATTTCCTGGCCCGTGTGACCGAGATCAAGTCTCTAGGGTTCTAATGTGTGCAGAGGTGTTACTGTAGGACGGGTTATCTGTGATCCAGGGAAAAACTCCAAATCAAGGATCAGATTCTTCCCCCCATTGGATGATGTAGGGGGAGAAAGACAACGTCTCTCAAGCTGCAGCAGCATGGTTTGCTGGCTTTGCAGCAGGCTACCCCAGAACACTCAAGTCTTCCCTCTTGACTCTGCAGCATTAGAAGGGGTGAGGCTAGGTTGGAGCTGGGGGGGGAGTCCTCTCTGGTCCTGAGCATTTCCTATCAGACATCCAGGTGGGAACTGATGTTGATCCAAACATACAGCTGCTGAGGATTGTGCAGCTTCTTGCCATGCTATGCACAATGATCAGTTTGCAAATATACATAAAACCATACACTGACTGCACTGCAAGGACTCCCCTGAGCAGTTGTGGGTAGGCAGAAGCTCATTCCTTACCTTCCTCACAACAGGGCAGGGGAAGAGCCAGAAGCAGCTTGTAGAGGGGGAGCCTGGAATAACCATGAGAACCTAAAGCATGCGGTGTATGGCACAAAAGTGCCCAGGTGATTGTTGGTGTGTATCTAAGGGGGATGCTATGGAATGGCCAGCTGTTCTCCTCCTTAACTTCTTCCAATGTACAGCTCTAGGCCATGTCCATCACCCACTGCACTCCCTGTAGGCTGGAAACCAGCAAAGGGAGCAGAGGAGAATCAATTGCAGCTCAAGACTGCCTGCTTTCCACAGCCCAGATGAATACTTGGACTCTACGAATGTGTCAGTGACCTGCCTGTGAGTGTTGCAGGAGATGACACTTGACACATCTGCAAACAGCTTCTTCTGTGCTGCTGGGTGAGGGAGAGAGTCCAGGTGCAATTTTAGAAGCTCTGGGGAAGTTTTGGGACCTGGAACAGAGGTCTCTGGTTCCTCAAGATGAGCAGGTTTGGAGGACCCAAGCCCCAGCACCCTACTGTGCTCTCCATGAGGGCAGCACTAACAGACAATTCTGTAGGGTGACTCTTCTGCCCCTCTGTTTCCTCAGCCACATGTATCGTATCCTTCTCTGGCAGACAGTCCACCAAGAGGATAACAGCTCACTACTGCTACTATCTGATGAGTTCGTTTGGGTGAGCTGAAGTGGTAGAAGCATGTGCCTAGGGATTGAATCTGAGCCTTCAGGCTCCTAAAGTGACCTACTACTTTTAAGGATCTCCTTCCTTCAATTATACAAAGATAAATTAAAGTTCCATTTGGTAGTAAAGAGACACATTTTAAACACTTCATGGTTAGTCTCCTAGCAGCCAAACTGCTTTTTCTCAGGGTTGCTGCCCACCAACTTAGAGTTTCCCATTGTCTCTTTCTTGGCTGCGGTCACTTGATTGCAGGAGCTCAGCAGATATTCTACCTTTGCTCTTTTATTTACATTCTTCATTTCTTTGCACAGAGTTGCATGTGCCATTGATTGGCCTCATCAAAACACCCAAGTCCTCTGTGTAAACAGGCAGCAGCAGCCAAGTCCCCAAGCCAAAGTCCCATTGAGAGCAGTGGGAGACTAGCCTGGGTTGTTAGGGACTTCAGGGTTTGGCCCATGGTAACTCCAGGCACTGCAGCTGCTGCCACCTACATGGTGAATCATCCAGCCCATCACCAAATGGCTCTTTCACATCCTGCTAGGGGTGTCACTGGCTGATTACCTGGAGAACAGAAATCCTTTGTTACAGGCAGATTTTTTTTCCTTTTACACGGCTCCCCAGGGCTTCACAATGAAACCTGTCTATGAAGGATTTTCTCCAAGGAGTTCCCTGATCATCCACTTGCAATGGTCTCTGACAGTGACAATGGGTCTCTGTAGGCTGTGTCTTCTATGACTGTCTAGATGGGAAAATATTGGGTCTTGTGATTTAAGGCACAGGTCTGAGTCAGGGCTCCTGGGTTCTATGGCTCTGGAAGTGGGTGGAGCTGGACTGGTAGTCAATACAGAGATTTAATCCTGTTTGTGTCAATGATGTTGTGTATGATCTTCCTTGCACCCACTCACTTTCCATCTCTCCACCCTAGATAATGGGGATTGTGATGTTCTGTATCTTGGGGGAGCACCCTGTAACCCCCCATATTCCTCATCTGTATATAATTGCGATCTTACATATAGAGCATGCCTTGTAAGGCATCAGGGGAAAGGTTACGATCTGCTGAAAGTCATTTCTCTATCCGTATATGTGTATCATTAATGCATGTGAAGTTATGTGTTGTATGGTTGTCACTAAAGCATGCTGTAAATTGGGAAATCAGCCAGATATTAGCTCTCCAGAAGCAACAGCAAGGAAAGTAATCAGTACCTGGGCAGGGTGTCAAACAACCCATCAACAGCCATTGTTCAGCAAGGGAGCTACAATGCAATGACTCACCTGCATGAGGCCACACCGGGGGAATTGCTCAACCTTGCTTGGAGAGACTCAGCAATACCCCCAGACATGCCTGGACTTGTGTTTTCCAAGCATGGACTGAGGGTATAAAACAGAGTAGACACATACGGAGCCTTTCTCCTTCACCCACGTACACTGCAAGCAACAATGATGCTGAAGACTTGACATTCCAACTGAGGGGACTGGCCCAGATTTCAAAGGTGAAATCTGTGTACTATGGACTGCAATATCCAGTGGGATGAGAAAAACTGCTTAATCTAGTTGCTGCCCAGTCTAATAGAGTTGAGAGTTTAGACTGCGTGTTTATATTTTCTTTTCTTTTGGTAACTAACTCTAACTTTTTGCCTATCACTTAATATCACTTAAAATTTATCTTTTGTGGTCAATAAATGTGTTTAACTGTGTGTGGCAAATCTGCTCAGGTTTGACAAAGGCTGGTGTATGTCCACTGTCCATTGTTGAAGTGGTGAACCAATTAATAAATTAGATGGTATTAGATGGTATATTCTTGAGGTACAGTACTGGGAGCTGGGTGGCGGGGGGCTCCATATGCTGTTGTGCTGAGTGATCACAGCACCTGGAGGAGCTTGCTGTTGGTCACTAGCAAGGCATTGTGAGAGACAGCTCAGGCTGGAGAGAGAGAGTTAAGGGGGCACAGTGGTCCCACAGTCCTAGGTTGCACTCCGGGGGGATCCCATCACAGGGATAACACTGATTCACCTTAAGGGGGGGGGGAAGGTGTTGGGCGGGGTATCATGAATTACACTGAATTTTTGAGAAGTCATCTGCTTCAGAGATAAAATGTGCTATTTATTATGTATTTTGATGTGCTGAATTCAAATATGACAATTAAAACAACTGGCTACTGTTTCTAAGGTATTTAAGTTTTTACATTTTATGTCTATGTATATTGTGTAGATAGTAGAGTTTTAATCATAAATTGTAAACCTAGGTCTTTTCATGTGTTTATGGTTGCTTTACATGATAATATTTCACCTGTCCTGTTTATGTAACACTTTAAAAATCAGCAAAAGGGTTATATAACTAAAATTTATTATGAAACAAAAGGCAAAAAACTATTATGTACATAGTTTAGTCCTATTCAGTGTCTACTCGGCACTTCTTGGCTTGTCTCTTGTATTCATTAAATGAAGCATCTCTTGTCACTGTCCAGCAATAGTCTGCAAGCATTGATGGGCTCCATTTGCCCTGATAGCGTTTCTCCATTGTTGCAATGTCCTGGTGAAATCGCTCGCCGTGCTCGTCGCTCACTGCTCCGCAGTTCAGTGGAAAAAAATCTAGATGAGAGTGCAAAAAATGTATCTTTAGTGACATATTGCAACCAAGGTTTTTGTATGCCTTGAGGAGGTTTTCCACCAACAACCTGTAGTTGTCTGCCTTGTTGTTTCCGAGAAAATTTATTGCCACTAACTGGAAGGCTTTCCATGCCGTCTTTTCCTTGCCACGCAGTGCATGGTCAAATGCATCATCTCGAAGAAGTTCACAAATCTGAGGACCAACAAAGACACCTTCCTTTATCTTAGCTTCACTTAACCTTGGAAATTTTCCACGGAGGTACTTGAAAGCTGCTTGTGTTTTGTCAATGGCCTTGACAAAGTTCTTCATCAGACCCAGCTTGATGTGTAAGGGTGGTAACAAAATCTTCCTTGATTCAACAAGTGGTGGATGCTTGCCATCACACCATCGATGTTGCAGGCTACAAGATCACCTTCCATGAAGAAGAATAGCTCTGCCTTACACAAGGTCATTCAGTTCACCTTGTGTTATGAGGTGTGGTTCAGAGGAGGAGGATGGGAGAAAATGTGGGTCCTGTGACATTGATGGTTCAGGACCAGAAGTTTCATCCTCTTCCTCTTCCTCGTCTGACTCAAGTGAGACTGATGCAGAAGTAACAATTGCTGGTATGATCTGTTGGCTCTCTCCAAATCATTGGCACTGCAAAGGCATAGATTTCCTTTTCCTGTTCAACCACTGGCGAAGATTTGTTGCACAAGTGTTGCAGCATACCACCTCTTGTCCTGATCTAGTTATCTGCACTGTTCACACAAGTACAAGGCATCTCTAAATCAAACACTGACAAATACACTGTATGATTTCTAGAGCTGATATAGGGCAATTTGTTCAGCAGAGTGATGTAAGCTTCATTATGATTGCATCATCCATGACTTCTAGGAATAACATGATGCAATTCATATCATGTATGATGCAATACCA
This sequence comes from Mauremys reevesii, assembly GCF_016161935.1. NCBI lineage: Eukaryota > Metazoa > Chordata > Testudines > Geoemydidae > Mauremys > Mauremys reevesii. The sequence goes on along the minus strand of NC_052624.1, from coordinate 166,784,027 downwards.
GCTTCAGATTGCATCATTCATTGCCAGTCATAGATTTATTCATAGATCCAGTCAAAGATGTATTTTAGTAATTTCTGGTTTAAATTGAGATCCCTTCCCTTTATAACTCACTTATCCTCTAAACTAGAGCCAATCAACAATTTTAAGCATCATTTTCGTTCTCAGTGTCCCCCAGAATTTAGTAAAGTTTGACTACATTTATTTCAGAAGCATTTTGGCTGTAGAGTAGTGTTACTCATCTCTAAGGCCATCCATCAAAATATCTCAAAGTTAATAAGTTTAGCTCAAGCTGACTGCTTGTGCATCTGTTATATTTATGTAAGAATCCCTTTTAGATGGAGACCATTCCTGTTGACCTCACTCACACAGACCTGCCCCTGACTGCTATCAGAACAGTTCGAAATGTTTGTAGTATCTGGCTTTGCAATCAGAAATTCAGACCCAAACAAACTTACCTTGTCAAAGTGGAGCAACAGTAGGAGTTGCAAATGATTTCAGATCCCAGCTGTCTGCAGAGAAAGGGCTCCAGTGCCACAGCGCAGGGCGGGTCAGTTGCCATCAGGACTCTCATGATGAAACACAAGCCTCGTTAGGCAGTGCCCTGCACACTGGAAGGAATTGGTCACAGTTCAGTTTGGGCATCAATTCATGGTATGTTGACCTGGAACAGGGCATGGGCTAGGGGTCAAAGCATAGGATGTAGAACCAGAACAGAATTGCAGTCAGACTCCTTCTTTGATGGGGCTGCTTATCTAGTGGCTGGGGGGAAGCAGTTGACATGATATATCTTGATTTTAGTAAGGTTTTTGAGACCTTGATCACATTGGTGTACATCAAAGGCAGGCTCAGGCCCTAGATATTTGTAACTGAACTGAGAAATTTTAACTCAAAGTGGCCACTTGGCATTATCATAAGCAAGCTAGGGAAATGTGGGCAACATGAAATTATTATAAGTTTGGTGTATAGCTGGTTGAAAAACTGTACTCCAAAAGTAGTTATCAATGGTTTGTTGTCAGACTGGGAGGTTGTATATAGAGGGGTGCTTCAGAGTCAGTGCTGGGTTCAGTACTAGTCAATATTTTCATGAATGACTTGGATAATGGAGTGGAGAGTAGGCTTATAAAATTTGCAGATGACACCAAGCTAGAAGGGGTGGCAAGTACTTTGGAGGACAAAACTCAAAATGACCTTGATAAACTGGAGAATTGGTTGAAATAAAATAGATAAAATTAATTGAAGTGCAATAAAAGGAATAATCAAATGTGCAAATACAAAATGTGGAATGACTAACTAGGTGGTAGTACTGCTGAAAAGGATCTGGGGGTTATGGTGGATCACAAATTGAATATGAGTCAATACTGTGATGCAGTTTAGAAAAAGACTAATATCATTCTGAGGTGTATTAACAGGAGTGTGTAAGACTCAGGAATTAACTGTCCCACTCTACTCGGCACTGGTGAGGTTCCAGCTGGACTATTGTGTCCGAATCTGGGCACCACATTTTAGGAAAGATATAGATAAATTAGAGAGAGTCCAGAGGAGAACAACAAAAATGACAAAAGTTTAGAAAATCTGATCTATGAGGAAAGGTTAAAAAAACTGGGCACACGCCACGTATGATTGCACAGTCCAGGAAAGATTATGACAACATACCGTCTACATTACACTTGAGAAATACACATTCAATCAGACCTCAACAAAATTCCTTGGTTTAATCCTGTCCTTGGAAGGAATCAAGATGGATCTGCGCAAGGTGCAGGCTGTCCGCAAGTGGGCAGCCCCCTGCGTTATGTGTGACCTACAATGTTTTTTAGGCTTCCCGAACTTTTACCAGAAGTTCATTTTGAATTTTTCAAAACAAGCCAAGCCTCTCACTGCAGTAGACCAGAAAAACACCCAGTTCTATTGGTCGGCCAAGGCCCAACATGCATTTGAGCAGTTAAAACTTGCCTTCACCACTGCTCCAGTACTGGACAACCCAGATATAATGCAAACTTTCAGTGTTGAAGCTGTCCCCTCTAGTACAGTGATTGGGGCAGTCTTCCCCCAGAGTCATGGACCTGAGCAAATAGTACATCCCATTACCTACTGCTCAAGGGAGTTTAACCCCTGCTGAGTGAAACTATAAAATCTTGGACAAGGAGCTCCTGGGAATTAAGACCTTTGAAGAGTGGTGACACTACTTTGTAACATGGGAAGAGCAACCTTTCCCCCCCCTCCCCCTTGCCTCTTTCTCAGAAACAGCTGAACTGTTTTGACTGTAGTTAAAAAAAAAAAAAAAAATCAGTCGGAGGTAGTCACCCGGCATGGAAAATTCAGCCCAAAAGGTTAGAGTCCCACAAAGTTGAAAGCAACCCATAACCAGGGTCTTGTAATAGGAAGCTTTGGGCAATCTTAATAATTCCAGCATCCCCATAGTGAATACCAACCAATGGAACTTTATTCTTGTTTTTGCAAAGATAATTTTGGCCTGGTCTATGTTAATTCATTTTAAAAGCTGTCTTATTTATGGAGAAATCTCTAGCTAAAATGTAGGAACAATTTTGTTGCCCTTTGGTGGAAAAAATAAGGGTTAGATTGTGATAAGGTTACTATGGATTTCAAAGGGATCCAGACTGAGCCCTTACTTGTGTTTCTTTTACTATAGAAATGTTTCTCACATTATACAAGCATGCAGCTTAGGATAGCAAAGAGAAAATCATACATAAGCATTGACTAAATCATGATAAATACCAAAATTTCAGACTAGATCCTCAGCTGGTGTAAATCAGTGTAGCTATCATCACTTCAATGGAGCAATGCTGATTTACATCTGGCCTGAAGACCACTTTTATTAGTGACGAGGAACTGTGTATTTTGGAATCCTTGTTGAATGTCCTAGAATTAACTTCTGTGTATGAATTATGGTAAAAAGCCTCCTGTATGCAATTAAATTAATAATATATCATCATATCCAGGAGTGTGTTGATTTTATACTATTAAGGTTTCACATCTGTGATGAAAGAGAAAGTTGTTATCTGGCTGACTAATCTCTATTGCATTTGTCACTGCACCTGAGTGCCTAGTTCAGCATTATGGTAATTATTTTGTGCTACACTTTCAAAAGGGTGGATTCCATACCTCGACATCTGTGATGTTCTTTTACATTTGACTCTGAATTTCCTGGTTTCCAAATGCTTATTTTTAGGATAAGTGCAAAGTTCTTGCAATGTTTTCTTACCCTTAAATTAGTAGTATGTGCTCTTAACATCAATGCCAGCTTAACAGTTTTTCCTTGGGGAATTTCTGTTTCAGTGACGTGTTTTAAGTTTTTCCCAAGGTTTCCCTTCTTGCTTGGGAGCCTGGGCCTGCTATTTGTGTGAAAAACTTTTCAAGTGGAGCCAATGACATTTTTGCCCAAATTGTCTCCTGTGCCAATATCTGCACAGCAAAGAGAAGGAGTGGTAAGCTGGGGAGATGGGTATGGCTGCTTGGGCTCAGCCTTAGCATAAGGTAAAGCAACCCAGAGCTGGCCATGGTCACAAGCTAAGTTCCCTGTAAGATGTGTGGCTGCACAGCAGCCTATTAAGTGCCACAGAGGAGCTCAGGGCTGCACCAGGAAGAGATGCCTCTCCTTCAGCCCTCCCAGACATGCTGTGGCTGGGAGGAGAGGCGCCTATCCCATGCTCCAGTCCCAGATCTGCCATGGCAGGGAGGGGAGTCCTCTCCTCACTGTGGCCCTGGGGCAGCCTGCATCCCAAACCCCTCATCCCCAGAAAATTAGAGGGAACACTGGTCACAAGCTGAGACTTGGTGGAGGGCAAACACACTCCAATCAGCCCTAACTTGCCCTCCATGCCAGTGGGGGCACAGATGGTGCTCACTTTATGCCAGCTGGCAGGGCTGGTGCCCCAGTCCTGCAGCAGCTCCAGCTCACCTCTGGTGCCAAACAGCTGATTGGCGGCCATGCCGCACCACCCCACCCCAGCTCACCTCTGCTCCGCATCCTCCCTCCCAGGCTTTCGGTGCCAAACAGCTGATTGGCGCCGCAAGCCTGGGAGGCAGGAGAAGCAGAGCAGCAACCATGCGGTGGAACCCCCAGGCTGCCGGCGGCGCGCTGACCCAGGGGAACCCCTGGGCTGCCGGCGGCGGCTCAGACTCCCTCTCCCTTCCAGCGCAGCGGCCACTGAAATGCTTTAAAAAAAATTGGGGGGCGCCGCATTTTGGCGCCCCCAAATATTGGCACCCTAGGCAACCGCCTAGTTGGCCTAAATGGTAGCACCGGCCCTGCCAGCTGGGCTCCCCTATGTAGGTGAAATTCTTTGTTTCAGCTGGCCAGTTAGGGCCAAGTTCCAACCACTCTGTGCCACCTGAACAGTGCAAAGTGGCTGGAACAAGAAAAGAGAATCTATCCCTTTGAATGTAGATCAATGGCAGGCTCATGCCCTAGATATTTGTAATTAAACTAAGAAATTTTAACTCAAATCATGGTAGGGAGCCTGGGGTTTTGGGGGCTATTGAGACAAAAAGTAAATGTGGTTTAGAATTTTAGAGATTGCTGTCAATTAGTGGCAGAAGTCCCATTGAAGGTCATGTGACTGGCTTGAGAGCAGCACATAGCCCTAAAAATATCTTCTTAGAGCGAGACTCCTTTGTGGCAAGATCTGTGAATTTCAACAGAAGGGTTAGGTAATGGAGTTGGAAAGAGAATAAGGTTCTATGGAGGAGGAAGAAATTAACTAGACAGTGGATAAGGTCATGATGATGCTAAAAAAAGGGAGAATCTTTTAATAAACTATTGTCAAGAGTGAAACAAAACATTCTGTTTCATCTGCTCTGTGTGAAGCCTGTTATTATCCAGCGTATCAGCACTGAAAAGAAAAAATATAAACACTCGTGTTATTCTTGAAACAGAAATGGAGGCATATCTCAAGGAAAACATGCTCTTCTCTTCAGGAGTGGGGAAGGTCGGAGAGATTTTCTGGTCCAAGCTGGTTATGATTCTAAAACTACTTGGAGGAACATAAGAACGGTCAGACTGACCACATTATATGAGCACTGATGGGACTCTCCAGCTGCAGATTTCATTCCTTTCAGTTCACCCCTCTTCTCAGCACTCCTCCCAATTCCCAGGATGCTTAAAGATGCTCTGCTTGGTATGGATTCATGGCCGAGGAGAGGGAGGACCCGGGAGCAATAGGAGGGCCGGGGCAGGGCTTAGGGAAAGGAGGAGGAGACACATCGTTCTGCCACCATTCTTATGGCGAATGTGCTTTGAAGCTTAGGGCTTTAAAGGGCAGTTCCAGGGGCTGTTACTCACAGAAAGGAGAATCCTGTCAACATGATTTCAGTGAAGGTGGGATACAAGGGCAGGGAGAGAGGCAGGGAGCAAGGAGGCAGTGTGGAGACCCAGGATCTCTGTGCAAATAACGCTCTGCCTCTGCTTGATCACTGTAGCTGCAGGGCTTGGGGTGAACTCCCTGTTTCTTCCATGGCAAGGAGGGATTGCAAACCCTATTCTTCTCTCCTGATTGGGAAAACAAATCTCAGGAAATACTGCAAAGGGGGACCACGCTGAATATATTCTCTACCATGGGAGGTGACAACTTTGTTATGACAGGAAAGTGCTTAACTCTCTATCATGAATAAGGGGGATTTTTTTTCTCAGTCCTCCAGCATCTCATGAGAGATAAGGGTTTGTTCATATGTAAAACATGCTATGTGGTAAGATAGAAACATAGGCAATATACTGTATGTCCCTGTGGCGTGGCAGAAAAATGAGATGCTCCACGGTGCTTAAACTAGTATAAATAAACATAACAGGAAAGGATTTGTTGTGGTGTATCAGACCATTTGTCCAGCAAAGCTAGAAAGGACTATTGATAGTGGCCACTCATTCCATATATTCCCCTTTTTACTTAGGGCTAATCTGGAAATCATTACACAGACAGCCTGACATTGACTTCAATGGAAGATTTGTCTGTGTAAAGTTTATAGATTCAATCCCTTATATTGCAAAGTAAAGATATTGTAAGCAAGGAAGGGACTGAGCCTTTCAGAAAGAGAGGCATTATGGACTTTATCATTTACATACTGTTTCATCCTAGCATCAGAAGTAGAATCTGGGCCTCAGTGCTTTATTTCTAATGAAAAAGGCTGATACAGAAGATTGATTTTTGCCTTTAATCTCACCTTTGACTTTGCAAGCATTATACTTGCTTTGAGCCACTGTGTTTCAGTTTCTAATGGGATTGCCCTCAAAATACAGAGTTTAGAAATAATTAAAGAATTCGGATGATGAAATGATGATGCTAGACACAGTGTCCACTCTACACGGGTATAATAATTAACGGCATATGAATTAGATATGGTTTATGCATTCTGAGGCCCTAGGGGAAGCCTTGTTGATGCTGAAAAATCCCAAATGCTAGACCCGATGGCCAAAGATAGCTTGAACATGTCTTTATTTGAACAAATAATCTTACATAACAAGATTCTAGTGTTTAATCTACGGATTGTAGCACAGCATCATCGCTGACCTAACCCAGACGAGTATGAAAATATATCACTGGAATTCGTGCTTCACTGGGAGAATGTTGGACAAACAACTGGAGGAAAAAATAGTTGGTCTAATGAAGTGATCCCTGGGTGGGCTGTCCTGAAGAGAAGGTACATGTGACAATGGGTCTTTCTGATATTAGTGCAATTGCAAATAGTCCTAATGGAAGCATCTTATTGTTATAAAGGGTTATTATTGGGTCATTGTCTTGGGGTGTACAGACTCCATGCTGTCTCTGCCACTGAATGGTTAATAGGGAAACTGATTGCTGCCTCCTGCTGGAGCTGACTGGAAGCCTCACAATTGCTGCAGAGATAAAAGGGCTGCAGAGCAGCAAAGAGGGGAGGATGCCAGTGAGTCTGAGGGGCCACAAAGAGGAAGGGCCTTCAGCAAGACATGGATGAGAAGCTGCCCAGGAAACCAGACCCTCTGGAAGAGAGGACCACAGGTTGTGATTCTGAGAATGGCCTGCAAGAGAAGCATGGCAGGAAGCAGAGCAGGGACACAGAAAGGAGTGGGGAGAGATTAGTGCCAAACACTTTATAATGGGGCCCTGGCCTGGAACCCAGAAGAGTGGGTGGCCTGGGTTACCTTACCAAACCCAGCAAGGAGAGAAACTGAGGCAGAGTTGCTGGGTTGCCTGGTCTTGCTGCAAGGGGGCACCAAAGATCGAAGGCGACCACCGACAGTCCTCTTTTTCCAATACCCTGGTAGGCTGATCACTGACCTAGCAACTCTTCTTTTGGGTAATGACAACCCAGCAACATCTGAGGGAGAAGGAACAGAGACTAGCAACAGCTGTTTCACTTCTTCAACAGGGTGGTCACAGATGAGGGCAGTAAAAGGGATGGAAGTGTCTGTTTTGAGGTGCCTTATACATCCAGCCCAACCTCTTGACAATCCTTTAGCTCTGTGAGATCTGGGAACTAGGAGCATCAGTTCTGGTCCCTGTGCTTCCTCCAACCTTCTACAGCTGTCCTGGGTCAGTGAGAGATGGGTGTGCTTTCAGATCCCTGGTCAAAGAACAGTGAGGCAGCAATGAAATGGAAGCTAAATTTACCATTGACTGTACTGAGGAGAATGCTTTATTCATCTTGTAACATCACAGCAAAGCACAAGTCTTCAGCTGGCCCCTAGTAGCTAAGGGGCACAGATAACAAAGCACAAAGCTATGGAGCACAGTGAACCAATCTGAAAGCAGACCATCATTGTCTTGTTCTCCAACAGAGGTTCAACCACTGCCATGAATGTTAAATTTTAGGCCAAATTACTCCATCCACTATTTAAGCTAAGAGAAGGAAGGAAGAGAAGTCTCCACTGGCTGCTTTGATGTAGGAAAAAACATTACAGTTAATTCATTGGTAAAATAAAGTTAGGTAACAATCTATTATGCACCAAGTGCCAGTAAATTCCTCTGCCAAACACAGATAGAGATATCTGACTTAAAAGGTTTCACAAATCCTCATAGCTCAGTATAGTTGAATTACATAAAACTACCTTCAAAGAACATTATTAAGGTTGCAAAGTCAAGCACTCAAGAGGAAGGAAATGCCAAAATTAAAGTGGCTTGTGCAGCCTTAATTCAGTCTGTGTTTGCAACAGTCTTTAATGACATGATCACATGCTATTCTGTTCACAGAAGGAATGTTGAGACTCAGGAATAATCAGTTCCATTACAGGTTCTGGAGGAGAGTGTTCTCTAGTGGTTACAGACCCTTTCTACCCCCTTTCCTCCTGAGCCTCTCTCTGATCCCTTCTGCACCTATTGCTTCCCACCCCCCAGATACTGCTTCTATCTTCCCCACACTGCTTCTTTTCTCCCCCCCCCACCCACTTCCTTGGCCCACCATTGTGGCTCCTGCTTCTAATACCCCTACCCCTGGGCTCCTATCTCCCCATACCCTACCCCGTCTGCATTTAAATCAGGCTGCGTTCACCTTTCCCTCCACACTGGGTGGGTGTCAGCTGGGGGAGCACTGAGAGCATAGAGGAGCGTAGTGGCTCCTAGTAGCCAGGAGGAGCCATTTCTGGGAAAGTATTGCTCAGTCCCCACTCATTTACTGTATGGGGGATGGCACATGCACATGTTAATGTGGGCAAAACAATGAATTTTTCCCTGTCCCCAGCCTCAGAAACAGCAGAACAGTTTTAGCTGAGATTTAAAATATTCAGGCTTGAGGCAGACACCCAGCATGGAAAACTTCAGCCCAATTGGTTAACATTTGGTATAGTGATAAGGAAATCATCTTTACATTCTTATAATTGCTATTCTCTTGCTGAACACTCACGTTTTCTGTCGTGCTGACAAGCCAGGACTCATGCAGTGCTTATACCTGTTACTGGAAAGTGTCAGCCAGTCTTAACGAGAGGGGTCACTACTTGTCATTGAAGCAGGGGGAATGGTGCTTGGGTGCTCCAGCCCCAAGGCTACCAAGTCACTCTCTGTGGCCTGGTCTAAACTAGGGGGCGGGGTTGATGTAAGATACGCAACTTCAGCTACGTGAAGTCGAAGTATCTTATTTTGACTTACCTCCCATCCTCATGGCGTGGGATCAATGGCTGCGGCTCCCCGTGTTGACTCCGCTACTGCCACTCGCCCTGGTGGAGTTCCGGAGTCGACGGGAGCACGTTCGTGGATTGATATATCGCATCTAGACGAGACGTAATATATCGATCCCCGATAAACCGATCGCTACCTGCCGATCCGGCGGGTACTGTAGACATACCCTGTCTCACTCTGGCCCAGCGACTCTTTAAACATGTATCCACTTCAGTGGGAGCTTCAACAGGAGAGACTGAGGGAGCAGTGCTGATTCCAACTGGCTGTCCTTTTAAAGCAACAAATCTGGGGTCAAATCAACCAGTGTCAGAAGAAAGTTCTGCCCAACCTAGGATGATAGGTGCATATTCATATCACTTAGTCACCAGGGGCCAGGTCCTGAGTGTCCCCAACTCCTATTGGCAAGGTCCTGGGTACTCTGCCTTAAGCTGGATGTATCTTCTGCAACAAGGCCACCAAACTTCTGTAACTCAATGTTACAGTGAACTGGAAATTTGGTAGTGGCTTCAGATGACTTAAATAGAAGATTTTTTTTTAAACTGAATTAAACCAGTATAAAGTTAATTACTAAGGCCTGACCAAATTCACGGTCCATTTTTGTCAATTTCACAGTCACAGGATTTTTAAAATAGTAAATTTCATGATTTCAGTTATTTAAATCTGAAATTTCATGGTGTTGTAATAGTAGTGGTCCTGACCCAAAAAGGAGTTGTCAGGGGGTGATGTCACAAGGTTATTGTAGGGAGAGGTTGTGCTGCTGCTGGTGGGGTGCTGCCTTCAGAGCTGTTCGACTGGCTAACAGCTGCTACTCTCCGGCCACCCAGCTCAGAAGGCAGGGCAGAAGTAAGTAATACTGTGACCCTCCCCCTAAAATAACCTTGTGATCCCCCTGCAAGTCCCTTTTGGGTCAGGATCCCCAATTTGAAAAAATGCTGGTAAAATCTGTATAGTATAAGGTAAAAGAACATAAAAGACCAGATTTCACGGGGGAGACCAGTTTTCATGGTCTGTGACACATTTTTCCTGGCTGTGAATTTGATAGGGCCCTAGTCATTATCTTATTATTTTGATGTTTTTTGGGGATGAAATTGGGGATTTTAGCAGATGGGTAGGGACCTCTTGGGAATTTTAACAACTCAGATTATGGGACAGGCACACCATCTGGATGTTGCCACTAAAATAACCAGCAGTTAAATGGTTAACACTATAGGCATTTTATTGCTATCATTAGGTTTCATAGTTGACAAGCCAGATGGGATGAATGGGCCAGTTCACACCGCTCTTAAAGCTATTGTTTTAGACTCGCTACAGATTCAGGAAGAAAATGTTCTACTGGTTTGCACAGGATTCTGATATGAAAGGTTTTCATTGCTTCTAGAAGATACAGGTGCATACTTTGTTTTTTATACAATCACTTGGACTCTGGAGCAGAGTTCTGGGCAAGGCTGTAAGATCTTCAGGGTAGGGACTGACCTTGTGCAAGGTGCCATGCAAACACATGACAATGGGGCTGGTGCCTTTACCGCAATACAGATGACAATTAATAATAATGGGTGCTGTACCTATTAATGGGAGCTGTACCTATTAATTTCATGGGGGATTTGAGGGCACTCATCACCTCTCAGGATCAGCCCCCAAATATGGTTTACATGTCATCAACAAGGTTAGTTCCTGCTGAAGCTGAAAGGCAATTCTATTGGAAGGTCAGGAAAAAATGCACAAGTCTTTCATAGATGCCTTGTTTAAATCTTCAGCACACAAGGCCTGATCCTGCAAGGTGCAAGAGGAGTGGAAGATGAGGCTGTAAAGCACCCTGCTGGATCAGATCCTAAGTGAACAAATACTTCCAAGCCTACACAGTGGTCTTCGGTGTTCTTGCAACTTACTGCCACTATACGTTTCACTAAGCAAGAGTTCTCTAGGTGCAGCTAAAAAGGTGGTAGTGAATTGCTATGCTGAAAACTCTTCTGTATCGCTGTGGTGTGACTGGTTACCTTAATGATAGACAGAAAAGGCAACTACTAAATTTGAAGGTGACCTGCAAACATTTAGTACCAAATTCAGGAACGTTGCCAATATATGCTGAATTCCCCACCTCCCTATAGGTAATATAAGAGTGATATCCAGTGCATTATTTAAAGCACATTTTTATCTTTCTTATCTCCAGCTACCTCTATCAAGGCTGGCTGGTAAGCTCCTCTTTTGCTGAGAGGTGCTATGCTAATCACAGACACCAAAAAACCTTGCTGGAAAACGGAACCAGCTCATAGAAAAGTGCCCCTAAAAACATATATTGTACTGTATTATATTATGTATGTGTGTGTATATATTCCCCTTCCTTTTGTCCATTCCCCCACCCCCCAAATCCCTGAGTTGACTATGCCTCTGAGCCTGTGGTAACATTCAGATCATATTGGTACAATTACTGCATTTGGGAATTACCCTTTGTATAGGTCCCTTTTAAACTGAACAGCTGACCTTGCACAGTGCTGTAGAGCTATCTAATTTGTTTCCCTAGCCACCAGGCTGCAGAACTACATCTTAGTTGACTCTGAACCCTTATGAATACAACAATATATAACATCAGCCAGAAACAAAATAACCAGCTGCATGTTCGTACATAGACATAATTGTAATGTTCTGAAACACTACCATCTTGTGGCAGCTTGGAGATAAAATAGATATCTTTTTTTTGTACTTTTCCTGGCTGGCTGGGACACGAGGGTGATGTTTATTTGCTCTGATAATTGTTTGTATTTTATGTGTGTTTTGGCATTCATGCATTAAATAGTAACAGAAATTCAGAAAATCACACCCCATATTTAAACAATGTTCCTGAAGCTATTTAATAATTTAAAAAAGCAATGCATTGTTTTCCCTGCTTCTTTCCCCAGCAGGCATACTGCATGAACAATTCTTCTCTGGGGAAGAGGATGAGAGAGGACCACATGACAGATGTTTGTCATGTTGCTTAACGCACTACTGGAAGGGGCTCTGATACTGTAGTGATGAGGACAGCATCCATCTAGCTGAGGTCCTTTTATGGCCCCCATCACCATAGTGATGTTTAGTGCCTCACACTATATTTATCCTCACAATGCCCCTGTGAGGTATGGAAAGTGTGATTATTCCCATTTTACAGATGGGGATATGAGGCACAGACAAGCTAAATGACTGGCACAAAGTCACACAGGAAGTCTGTGGCACAGCAGGGAATTGAATTGAGGTTTTCCAAATCCTAGGCTAGTGCCCCAACCACTGGGTAATCCTTCCTTTATGTACAAAAGTATATAGAATAGAAATATTTAAATCCTTCAGCATTTGATACTGAAATAATTGGGTTCTAAAAATTGTGGTATACATTGTAAATCACTGGGAATGATCTGTTTAATTCTGACTTTGAAGTTCCTAAAACTTCTAATCCATGAGCTTTTCCTGTTTGCATATAATTGTTTTACATTTAAAAACAAGTTGTGAGACTTCCTAATTTTTCCACCTCTAGTGTATTTCCAATAATGAGGATTTTCTAGGGGCTCTCTGGAGGCCTGGCATCTTTGATTAGGGTTAGGAAGGGGGTGGGTGGGAGCAGGTGGTTCAGTTCCTGAGATTGAGAGAATGAAGAGATTTTGTGTCAGATATATTCCAGTGGGTGAGTCCTTAATTGAACAGGGCTACATGAGAAAGTATATATTCAGTCAGTTCAGTGATAAAGATTAATGTTATTTGGTTGGTTAATGATATCTCTATTGGGTTAGCTAAACACTATAACTTACTGCCTGACTTAAGACTATGATGTTTTGGGAGATGATCTAAGTGATGTGACTGTCAGGGCCGGCTTTATGAATGGTGGGGCCCGATTCGAATACCCAGCAGCGGTTCGGGGCTTCATTGGGGCTTCGGCGGCACTTCAGCGGCAGGGGGTCCTTCACTTGCTCTGGGTCTTCACTGCCGAAATGCTGCCAAAGACCCAGAACAGACACCCCCTGCTGCCAAAATGCCACCGAAGATCCGGAGTGGACCGGGTAAAAAAAAATTAAAAGGCACCTAAGGTGTGGGGCCCTCTTAGGCACAAGGCTTGATTTGGGGGATCGACCTAAAGCCAGGCCTGGCAACTGTAATCAGAAAAAATACACACGTTAGATTCCCTGAGCCTGATTCTCTTCTCACTTAAACTGTTATTTACAAGGGTGAACTCCAATATTTTGATAATTATTCCCGGATTTACAGCAATGCAAGTAAGAGCAGAATAAGGTGGCCTATTTGGATTAAACAAGATTCCTTCACACCTAGCTAGACTCCTTGGGCCCGATTCCTCTCACTGGTGTAAAACAGGAATAATTCCTCCTCAGTCAATGGCATTATGCAGGTACAGTTATGTAATAGAAAGGAGAATCAGACCTCTTAGACTTACTTACAGACACTTCTTGATGTTAGTGTACAGGAATCTAAACTATTGTGCTTGCCAGAGGAAGGTGTTAGATAAACTAAGGGATCACTTATTTTAACTTTTTCTTTCTGTGACTCCTCTGAATTTGTCCCACTCCTGTTACTCAATGATTCAACCAAAATAATATTAACCAGACCGATTGCTTAAATGGCTCTTATTAATCAATACAAATTTAAAATCATGGTATTTCAGTCAGATCATGACTAGATCACATTTATAATGTGCTAGAAGAATAAAGTTCAGGCCAGTAATTTATATACTTGGTACTTTAATAGGGCCAGTTTCAAAAAGCTGAAAATAATTATGAGCCAAATTAGCTGGAAGGAAGAATTTAATCAGAAACAAGTGAATTATAATTGGGAATCATTTCAGAACTCTTTACTAGATGCCCAAAGAACTACAATCAAGGAGGAAAGCTGTGCTGGTTAAATAAACAACCTGACATAGTGAAAGTGTAGGCAGCAGTAACAAAAAACAAAACAAAAACAAAAACCAACAAATGGAAGAAAGAGAAAGCTGATAGTAATGAATATAACTAGAAGTTAGGATTTGTATAAAATTGATAAGGGAAGCCAACGGACACAAGAAAAAATCAATGGCCACCAGGGTCAATCACAATAAGGAATTATTTAATGTATTAGGAACAAAAAGAATTGTGACAATGGTATTGGTATATTACTAGATGGAAATACGGTAGTAGTATTATCAACAATAATACAGAAAAGGCAGAAAGATAAAATAAATATTTCTGTTCTGTATTTGGGGGAAAAACAGTTTATATAGTCTCATCATATGGTGATAACACTCATTCCGTTCTACTAGTATCTCTGGAGGATGTTAAACAGAAGCCACTAGAGTTAGATATTTTTAAATCAGCAGATCAGATAACTTGCAACAAAGAGTTTCAGAAGAGCTTGCTGGACCATTAATGTTGATTTTCAATAAGTCTTAGAGCATTGAGGAAGTTCCAGAAGACTGGAAGAAACTTAATGTTGTGTCAATTTTTTAAAAGGGTAAATGGGGTGACCCTGGTAATTATAGGCCTGTCAGCCTGACACCGGTCCCTGAAAAGATAATGGAGCAGCTGATACAGGACTCGATTAATAAAGAACTAAAGGAGGGTAATTACTCCTGGGAGGATTCTGCACCAAAAATTAAAAATTCTTTTTTTTTTAAATGGGTAAGTAAAATAAATCCTGAGCTGTAAACTAACCCCATTGTGCCACTTTGGCACAGGAAAAAAGTGAAAAAGCACATAGATCTTCCTAGCTGATTTGTTTACTGTCACTTATAAGGCTTTACATCACTTTGGCAATGCAGGGGCCTTAAAACTTTTACAAGTTTTATGCTCCTGGGGGAATTGACTGAGAATGGGAACAGTTAACTAACAATAGGAACATTAACAATGTTACTACTCAGGCAGGCTGCTACATTTTTGCCTCAGAGAATGAGAACAATTAACTAGCAGGCAGGTTGCTGCATTTCTGCCTTGGGGACAGAGCCTTCCTTGTACACAATTGTCATAGGTTTCACCCCCACTCTGAACTTTAGGGTAGAGATGTGGGGACCTGCACGAACACCTCTAAGCTTAACTACCAGCTTAGATCTGGTCTCGCTGCCACCACTCCCAAATACTGACTATCCCTTCTCTGGATAGTCTTGAGAGACTTCTTCACCAAGTCCCTGGTGAACACCCGATCCAACCCCTTGGATCTTAACACAAGGAGAATTTAACCATCCCCCCTACTTTCCCCCACCAATTCTTGGTGAGTCCAGATCCAATCCCCTTGGATCTAAAAAACAGGGAAAAATCAATCAGGTTCTTAAAAAGAAGGCTTTTAACTAAAGAAAAGAAAGGTAAAAGAAGAAAGCCTCTGGGAGACCGCATATAAGCTGATCTCACAGACAACAGATTTAAAACACAAGATGTTCCCCTGGGCAAAAACCTTAGTACACACAAGAATACCCAAATTTGATTACTCCCCTAATTGCACAAAGACAAGTTACAAAAGAAAATAAACATAAACCTATTTATTCTTTTCTAAAACTTACTACTCTGATAAGAGGCTAGTTCCTTGATTCACTGATTCAGATCCATGTGGATTGCTTGGTAAACTGGGCCCAAGCAAACAATATGGCTAAAAGTAAATATATACATATAGGAACAAAGAATGTAGGCCATACTTGCAGGTTGGGGGACTCTATCCTGGGAAACAGTGACTCTGAAAGAACTTTGGGGCCGTGGTGGATAATCAGCTGAATATATGAACTCTTGGTGTGATGCTGTGGCCAAAGGAGTGAATGCAATCCTGGGATTCGCAAACAGGGGAATCTCTGGTAGGAATACAGACTATTTTACCTCTGTATTTGGTACTGCTGCTGGAATACTGGGTCCAGTTCTGCTGCCCACAGTTCAAGAATGATGTTGATAAATTGGAGAGGGCTCAGAAAAGAGCAACGAGCATGATTAAAGAATTAGAAAACCTGAGCTCCTTCAGTCTATTTTAGAAAGAGAAAAGTAAGGAGTGACTTGATTACAGTCAACAGATACCTGCATGGGGAACAAATAGTTAATAATGAGCTCTTCAGTCTAACCGAGAAAGGTAAAAAATGATCCAGTGGCTGGAAGATGAAGCTAGACAAAATCAATTTGAAAATAAGGCAGAACGTTTTACCAGTGAGAATAATTAATCACTGGAACAATTTACCAAGGGTCATGGTAGATTCTCCATCACTGACAATTTTTAGATCAAGACTGGATGTTTTTCTAAAAGATCTGCTCTGGGAGTTATTTTCAGGAAGTTCTATGGCCTGTGTTATACAGGAGGTCAGACTAGATGATCATTATGGTCCCTTCTGGCCTTGGAAACTATGAATCTATGAAATCAAACAGTACATTGATGAATATACTGGTCATCTGATTACTGGTACCATAAATACAAGCTGTTCTCAAAGCCAACCAGATCACAGATTTACAATAATGGTACAGCGGGCAATTGTCATGTACACTTGAATGTTCATCAGGCAAAATACCAGTACCTACCTGATAAATCATGTGGTATAATGGTAGTAAAGCCTCTGCACACTATTTAGGAGCAGAAGACCATTATCCTGTGACAGCATGCTAGTCCAATGACTATCTTTTAAACATACCACTAATTGGAAATGAAGTAGTTATTGTAAAATTGTTTTAAGGAAGAAGTGATTATCATGAATAATTTTAATTGGAGTGATATTGTTTCCAAATGTGCTGTTGCTCTAGATGTTTTTTATTTGGCTTTCTAGTCTGTGAACTGATTGTGATACCATCCACAATGCTTTTCTAAGCTTACATGATTGCAAGTTAGAACACTATAGGCAGGAAAACTCAGTCATGTTTTTATGTATCTTCTTTTGGGTAAGAAGTAAAATCATTTGTGCCATTGATTTTTTTGTAGAATATGGATGGGAAGTTAACTCCCAAAAACCTGGCCAAAATCTGTTTTGTGTAAAGACAATCTGTCTACTGAAACTCCGCAGCAGTGTCCATTAATTATGGTATTCTTTTTCACTTCTTGTCCTAAACTGATGACTATTGATGCTATGTGTACCCACTCCTACATCACACAACAAGGGTGGCTGCATTTCAGGGTGGGTGAAGTGATTCCTGTGTATACATTCTGTAAAATTCACAAAGGGCTGTTGGGATTCTTTGGAATTAAAAAAAAGCTATATACAAAATAATCTATTCCGTTCTTCCCTACTACAATTTTACTGAGTCAGGGTTTGCCATGCCCATGGAGGAGTGGGCAAAAGTTGGTGTCCAGGATATGAGTGAACTATTATGGGTAATAGCAACTGCATTTGTCTATGCAGTCACTGTGCTGCCAGAAACAGTTGTGAAGAGCTTTGGGGAACCTTGACCAGTAGTGAAGAGTGGTAGTGGTTCAGCAGTGATTAAATCTACCAAGTTGACAGTTAAACATTTGCCATCATGTTGCCAGTATAGAAATTTGCAGGGGAAGGGAGACATGGCTGTGAAAACTTGGAACAATAAAGCGAGAGATTTGTAGAGGAATGTGGTTTCTCTTTGAGAAGTTTTCTGCCTGCAGGAGCTGCTAAATTATGTCTAAGTGGCTTCAGCAAACCCCACTAACTTGGCATGACAGACACTGAAAGAAGCATTCACTATGAAATATAAAACTAATTAGCTATCTGATTACCTTAGTGATGCTAATTCATATAATTGGTTTCAATGAAGTTAAGGATTGACCATAGGGAGGTGACCATTGACAAAAGAGGACAAAACAGGAGCACACATCAGGAGATTTGTTCCTTCCTTCCCCCTTTCCTTTGGTGCTCTGAGAATTACTGTTTGTAACAAAGGGTATGGCTACACTTGCAGCTGTACAGCTCTGCTGCAGCAGCGCTCCCGCGGCAGCGCTTTGAAGTGCGAGTGTGATCGCGGCACCAGTGCTAGGAGAGAGCTCTCCCAGCGCTGCAGGTACTCCACCTCCCCGAGGGAATTAGCTTACAGCGCTGGGAGCCGCGCTCCCAGCACTGGGGCACTGTTTATACTGGCGCTTTTCAGCATTGTATCTTGCTGCGCCCAGGGGGGTGTTTTTACACACCCCTGAGCGAGAAAGTTGCAGCGCTGTAAAGCGCCAGTGTAGCCAAGGCCTTTGGTTTCAGGCTTCTGAAGTACCTTGCTGAAGTAGCTAACTTATGCTTCTGATTAATTTTGTATAACCCAGTAAGCTGTAAATAAATAGATTAAAGAGCCATTTGATCTTCAAGAAGAGGTTTAAAATTGCTTTAAGTACTATGGGGATACAATGGATTATTATGGATAATGGATTAAGACAACAGGGGACATTGAGCTAATATTGTATAATATGTATTTATGTGAGTCTCTGTGTGTGTATAATATACAGTTTGTGTGCGTGAGCATATCTGTATGGGTGAGGTGTGTGTATGTATAAGCATATGTATTTATACATATATGTATATACATATATGTGTCTTACTCTTTATGGAATAAGAGGTGGCCTGTGGATCTGTTAAAACTGAATTGAGTTTGGATATTCAGCAGTGTGCAGTGAAGCCAGCAAGTCAAGACTGATACAGCACTTGAGTTTTCCTCTGTTCATGCGACTATGGTGAAACTGTTTCAGTCTAAAGTGACAGGATCTTAGGCAAATGACATGTGTTAGCTGATTGGATTGGATTGGCATAAGGGTCTTATACATGTTATGAAAAAAAATATTTAAAAGCACATACATTTAGTGATGGTTGGGGAAAGGTGTCAAACTGACTGTCCTGGAGACTTGCCCTCTCTATCCACATCAGTGATAGTGCAGCTTCCACCACTGTTCACCAATATGCCTCAACTTAGACTACCCCCAGCTTCTCTAGGGATGTAAAAAATAGATTCTGAGAGAAGGATAAGAGATATGTGAAACTGACAGGAGGGGGAAGAAAAGACAAAAAGGTCATGGAGATGCAGCCTTCAGCCCTCTCCTTGAGAGAGTCCAAAACCTGCAGTCTTGGCTTTTAAAATGAGAGGCAGCCAGAAATTAAATGAACCTGAAAAGGCCCCTCCAAACTATTTTCTTGACCTCTTTAGATCGAAAAATTGGCCCCTCTTGGTTTGAAGCCAGATTTCAGCCTGGAGTGTATTAAATCAGCAGGGTTATATAAACCCTGGTGAATGGGAGGGGTAATGGAAACACTAATTCAGTCTTGGCCTTACCCCTATGAATGGCAGGCTACAGAACCCAAATTCAATTTATATAATTTGCTTTCAATTTCCTTTTTTTGGGAGGGGAAGAAATTTATTTATTTTTACACAAATCCTCCCCAGCCCCTTCTCTTTCACCTTTCCCCATGAATCCTTGGGAAATGAAGGGAACTTCGTTGCACAAATAGAGATAGGTCTAGGCACATGATGTTTCTATGATATGTCAGTTCTCTACAATGTGACTGACGGCATTTTTAGTTCACTAGTTTTATAGTTTAAATAATGACCCTGAAGAAAACACAAAAGCAACAGCAGAAACAATGCTCTGCTCCCCACCTACCAACAGGACTGGCTCTAGGCACCAGCAAACCAAGCACGTGCGTGGGGCGGCACAATTCCAGGGGCGGCATTCTGGGAGGTCTTTTTTTTTTTTTGCTTCGGGAGTTGCGCTCTCTAAGGTTTGGGGGTTTTTTTTTTGCTGGGGGGGGAGGGCAAAAAACCTAGAGCTGGCCTTGCCTACCAACCACACAAGAGTACCTAGTCCTTCAAAGTAAGTGGGGATGGAAGGATTTAGTTTGCATTGGGACCTTGGGAAATAGATAAGACAGCTGTTCACTTCTACTAGAGCAACAGAAACAGCACAGTCTGTCCTCTGGGAACTGAATTAGAGTACAGTGTTGCATTATAAATATCATCGCCCACATACAGATTGGAGAGTGCTGAATGGACCAATACTGCCTTACTACAGCAGGTTAAAGAACAACCCTTTCTCCATTCACTGTCAATGTTGGGGGGCTAGGGAGGGGGACTATTGCACTGTTTCTGCTACTTAATTGAGGTTGTTTCAGTCAGATGGACCTTTAATAATCAATTATGGCCTGATTTTTCAGAGGAGCACCTGCAGCTCCCACTGAAGTGAGTTGTATGTGTGGGTGCTCAGCACCTCTCAAAATCAGGCCATGAGAATAGTGCTTAGAACAAGGCACTGGGAGTTTGTTTAGACTCAGTCACTGATTTAATGTGTGACCTTGGGTAAGTTGCTTCACGTCCTGTGTGCCTCATATTACCCATCTGTAAAATGGGGCATAATGCTACCTACAGTACCTCACCAGGGTGTTGTGAAACGTAGGGTATGTCTACACTGCAGCTGGGAGGTGTAAATCCCAGCATAGGTAGACATAGGTGTACTAGCTCTGCTCAAGCTAGTGCCTAAAAATCGCACCATAGCTGCAGCAGCACAAGCAGTGAATGGCGTGAGCCCCCCGAGTACAGTTCTGCCCAGGGCTGGCCCTAGACCAAATTGTGCCCCAGATGAGGAGTATCTTCAGTGCCCCTCCTTCCATTTGTTAAACCTTTCAATACCTTATATTTTAAAATCACATTTGTAGCCCATTTCATTACTTTGATGGACGATTTGCATGCATGATTTATCCCTCTCATATAAGATGATAAATTTACACGCTAGGATCTGTGAATCTGTATTTATTCATTCCAAATATAAGTAAATAAAAATTAATTTCTTCTATGCTCATAGAAATGTTTTAATTAAACTGTGCACCAACATTGGGTGGGCCAGTATTAAATAGTGTTACAGTAGGTGACACCCTTAGAATGTTGACCCTCGTCCTTTAGTCCCAAAGGTTTCTTACAATTATATAATCAAACAAGGTTCACAATATCATAGCTAGGTTGTTACTTCATTTCATTCTGATATCTCATGGATTGGCGATGCCTAGCCCCTTATATACCCATGAGGGCATGGCTGACAACATTCTAAAAGGTTTAAGGAAAATATAGAAGGTTCCATGAGATTCTACAGAGGCCTGGAACATTCTAGGACAGGGGTCGGCAACCTCTGGAGTGCGGCTCGCCAGGGTAAGCACTCTGGCGGACCAGGCCAGTTTGTTTTCCTGCCACATTGGCAGGTTCAGCCGATCGTGGCTCCCACTGGCCGCGGTTCCCCGTCCCAGGCCAATGGGGGTGGCAGGAAGCGGCGTGGGCTAAGGGATGTGCTGGCCGCGGCTTCCCCTGTTCTAGGAGGTTAGGGGAAAACGACTCCACATATGGAATATCTGAAACATTTTACTTCAAACATTCTATTTTCCCTTTTGTCACTAACCATAAAAACAAGACCCTACGCCCTTCGCCCCCACAAACCCAGCACCTCAGGTGGTCACCTGGGCTGCCTGCCCCTAAAGCCGGTCCTGATGCTTCCTGACCTCCTTGTAAGTACTCGGAGAGCTAGTGAGAACAACTGCATGTAGAGCTGCAGCCTTGCTGCTATTTTTAAGCACTAGCTTGAACAGAGTGTGTATGTCTACCTGTGCTAGAATTTATGCTTCCCTGCTGCAGCATAGACTTACCATGAGTAAATTCATGATTTTTAACCAAACTCTACTAAATGGTTATCTTTATCAAGCTCCTGGGCCTTATCTCATTTTCCTGCAATTACATTCCACTCCCACTAGGAAAACAAAACACTCCTGTCCCAGCCTGATGGCGATAATGTAATCATCACATGACTAATTCCATCAGAAGGGACCACACCACAGACCCGATTCTTGCTCTTCATTGCCCTTCTTCAAGAATTTCCCTTGTCTTTATTCTCCCCTATGAATGAAGAGTTTTACTCCACCCACATTTAGATTTCCCAGCACCTTCATGCAGTGAGGCCCAGCCTGACAAGCCACCAAAAAAAGCCAAGCAGGAGATAACTAATGCTTTCAATTGTCGGCTGTGAAAAGTGCCTCTCAGGAAATAAAATGATACTTGGGCTCTTTTCTTTCTTCTCCTTTTGAAGCAAGCAGTAATTTTATTACAAATGAAACAGATGCAGCATTTTTTTTTGGAACTACACCTTTACTGCAGCTTTACTTCTGAGAGAAACACTTAATTCATCACCAAAACTAAAATGGCTGTTAATGCTATGGGTTACTTAAGATCTGAAGGTACTGTAACTAACATTGAGCCAATTTCTCCAGCCCTTACTCAGCTCTCATTAGAGCAAAACTGACATTGAAGTTATCATATAACTATGCACTAGAAACAAATGCCAACAGATATTTAACACAAATTCACCAACCTGCTTCAAAAGAGAGCAATAAATACAGCTACCCCATACTGAGCAGTGAGGTGAACAGTAATGCAAGCTACAAGTAGGTAGGGTGACCAGATAGTAAGTGTAAAAAATCAGGACAGGAGGTGGAGGGTAATGGGTGCTTATATAAGAAAAAAAAACCCAAAATCAGGATTGTCCCTATAAAATCGGGACATCTGGTCACCCTACAAGTAGGAAATACTGATTTTTATTCCATAGGGAAAAATCAGCTCCTGGAGTAAGTAAAATTTCTATTGAAGTTAATGGGCATTGCATCTACTTACACTAGGGCTTAATTAGTTTTGGGGATAGACAGGTGGGTTGGTGCTTATATCTCACTCTCCTGTTAGATGCTTTTCTTCATACTTTTCCTGCCCCCTTGGCTAAAAATGAGTGCTGAAGGTTAGGTTTTAAATTCCATATTTCAACACCTGAACATCAGCCCACTAATTTAGAAGTGCTGAGCCCCCACCAGCTCTCACTGAAGGCAATGACAACTCGGTGCTAAGCATTGTTGAATTCCTTCTGTGCGAGAGGATTCTCCTAGGGACAGATCTGCTTGTGTTCCTCCCCTACTCCTTCTCCCTCCCCATTAAAGCACCAGAGTAATGTAAAGACACCACAGCACAACAGAGAATCAGCCCCACTTAGACTCCCTTCTAAATCTGGCCCTCAGCCTTTGTTTTTCATCTGTTAAGAAGAGGTGATTGGAAGGACGTGTTCTTAGAGCAGTGTTGTTTGGGAATGGATTCTTAACAGTGGGAAAACTGTAATATAGATTCACTCTTAGGGTATGTCTACACTACGAGATTATACAGATTTTACAGAAACCGTTTTTTAAAAACAGATTGTATAAAGTCGAGTGCATGTGGCCACACTAAGCACATTAATTCGGCAGTGTGCGTCCATGTACCGAGGCTAGTGTTGATTTCCAGAGCGTTGCACTGTGGGTAGCTATCCCATAGCTATCCCATAGTTCCCGCAGTCTCCCCCGCCCCTTGGAATTCTGGGTTGAGATGCCAGTGCCTGATGGGGCAAAAAACATTGTCGCGGGTGGTTCTGGGTACAGCCTCACCCCTCCCTCCGTGAAAGCAGCAGACAACCATTTTGTGCCTTTTTTCCTGGGTGAACTGTGCAAACGCCATAGCACAGAGAGCATGGACCCTGCTGAGCTCAAGACAGCAAACATGGACATTGTAAACACCTCGTGCATTCTCGTGCAGTCTATGCTGAACCAGGACCTGCAAAACCAGGCGAGGAGGAGGCAGCTACGGCAGTGCGGCGATGAGAGTGATGAGGACATGGACACAGAATTTTGTCAAACTGCTGCCATTCCTGAAGCTCCACCAGATGCCGGAGCACGTCAGTTTGATCACGCAGCAGCCCCAGAGTTGCATCCCGTCACCGCTGATCTTCCTGCCTACACCTCTGATCTTCCTGCTGCCACCTCTCATCTTGAGCGTCCCTCCTGTCCTCATGTTCACTGGCATCTTTCCTGTAATTTGATACCACGTCCTTCCACTCATTCAGATGAGCTCTTTCATTGCAGGTCACTTCCATGATTTCCGAGAACATTTCGTCTTGTGTCTTTTTTTTCTGCCACCTTATCTGAGATAGCCTTCGGGATGGAGTAGGGAGGCTTGAAAAATTTGCAGCTGCATGAGGGAGGGAAAAAAGGGAGAGAAGTATTTAAAAAGATACATTTTACAGAACAATGCTTATACTCTTTCATGGTGAACAACACTATTCACTTTACATAGCACATGTGATTTCACTACAAGGTCGCATTTTGCATCTTAATATTGAGTTCCTGCGGCTCTGGTGTTAGAGATCTCACAGACGCAGGTCTGGGCAGCAGAATTCGGCTTGCATGCGGCCATGGTAAGCCATTGTCTTTTGGCTTCTACAGCATTCATATATCCAGTGCCTTCCTTTACCAAATAGCAAGCAAAGCGTGTTCAGTGCTGCTTCTTTCCTGTTAACATGCAGCAGCAGAAACCACTCCCCCATTCAATTTTCTGGGATGATCGCTTTACCCCTCCCCCCACCGCGTGGCTGGTATCATGGAAGATCACTGCTAAACACCCCCCTCTCCCCCCCCACCGCGTGGCTGGTAGCAGGGAAGATCCCTGATAGCCAAACGCGAAAAAGCTCAGCGCCAATCACGCCCCCCCTTCCCCTCGCTTGGCTACCTGCAAGGAATGATTTCTTTTAAGCAACAGGCAAACAGCCCAGTAGAGATGTCCCCTTACTTAAATTCCTGAATTTCAACTAGGTTATCATGAATGATATCACTCTCCTGAGGATAACACAGCGAGATAAAGAACGGATGTTGCTTGAATGCCAGCAAACACCAGGACCATACGCAGCTAGGCTTTGTCATTTGCCAGATTACTTGCTACATGCATGGTGTGGCCAAGTGTCCTACCATGGAGGACGGAATAAGGCTGCCCTGCCCAGAAACCTTCTGCAAAGGCTTTTGGAGTACCTCCAGCAGAGCTTCATGGAGATGTCACTGGAGGATTTCCGCTCCATCCCCAGATGTGTTAACAGACTTTTCCAGTAACTGTACTGGCTGCGAATGCATCCCAAGTCCTCAGGGCAAATTAATCATTAAAAAACGCTTGCTTTTAAACCATGTTTTATATTTACAAAGGTACACTCACCAGAGGTCCCTTCCATGGCTTCATTGTCTGGGATAGTGGCTTGGGTGGGCTGGGAGGGTAATTCCGTCAGGGTGAGAAAAAGCTCCTGGCTGTTGGGGAGAACGGAGTGCTGTGTGCTCTCTACAAGCTCGTCCTCCTCTTCCTCCTCCTCATCTTCCCCATCTGCAGAATCCTCAGCCATGGCTGCGATTACCACCCCCACCTCGGAATCCACAGACAGGGGTGGGGTAGTGGTGGTGGACCCCCCTAGAATAGCATGCAGCTCAGCGTAGAAGCGGCACGTTTTCGGCCCTGCCCCGGACCTTCCGTTTGCTTCTTTGGTTTTGTGGTAGGCTAGTCTGAGCTCCTTAACTTTCACACGGCACTGTACTGAGTCCCTGGTGTGGCCTCTGTGCATCATGGCCTTGGAAATTTTTTCAAATGTTTTTTCATTTAGTCTTTTGGAACGGAGTTCTGTTAGCACGGAATCCTCTCCCCATACAGCGATCAGATCCAGTACCTCCCATGCGGTCCATGCTGGAGCTCTTTTTTGATTCTCAGGAGACTGCATTGTTACCTGTGCTGAGCTCTGCGTGGTCACCTGTGCTGATGAGCTCACCACACTGGCCAAACAGGAAATGAAATTCAAAAGTTTGCAGGGCTTTTCCTGTCTACCTGGCCAGTGCATCCGAGTTCAGATTGCTGTCCAGAGCGGACACAATGATGCACTGTGGGATAGCTCCTGGAGGCCAATACCGTCGAATTGCGGCCACACTAACCCTAATTCGAAATGGCAATACCGATTTCAGCGCTACTCCCCTCATTGGGGAGGAGTACAGAAATCAGTTTTAAGAGTCCTTTATATTGAAATAAAGGGCTTCGTTGTGTGGACGGGTGCAGAGTTAATTCGGTTTAACGCTGCTAAATTTGGTATAAACGCGTAGTGTAGACCAGGCCTTAGTGTAGCTAGCTGGGAAATGTTGGGGATTTTTCCTCCTCCCCCCCCCCCCCCGAAAATTTTGATTATAATGAAAATTTTGTTGTCATTTTCTATGGAAAATTTTTATTTTCTATTGAAAATTGAAAAACTGCTGTAAACTGACTTTTTTTGGCTGAGAACTACCAGAAACTGATTTTTTTCCAATTTAAAACAAAAATTAATGAAGGAAAGCAGCCACTTTGTCAGTGTTCTTTTAATCAAAAGTCCCGTTTTTGAGGGGAGGGAGGGAAGAGAAAGGAAGGAGAGGGTCAATAGAAAACTTTCGGCTAGCCTAGGGTTCCAAGCTCTGTCTAGCAATAAAATTAGCAAGCCATATACAGGGCAAGCTCAGTATCTCCATCTAAAACAAACTCCAAATGAAATGACTCCCAGATGGATTCTGTGCCTATGGAACAGTGCTAGGCATTGTATAAACACTGATAAGAGAGTCCCTGCCATTAAGATCTTCTACTCTAGGCATAGCAATAAATTGGTGATATTGGAACTGAGTCTCACCAAAGATATCTCAACTGAGGACTATCAAATATCTGTTAAATGGTAACAGCTTTTAATCCTTGCTGAGCTGGCCAGGGTTCAAACTATTGACCTACAGGTGGAAGGTGTTTTAGCTCATTAGCAATGCCTGAGGCATCCAGTACCATAAGTGCTAACAAAACAGCTGTGAGAATGAAGCTTGTTTTTTTGTAAAGGTAAGTTCATTAAGACACTTTCTCTCACTCTGGCTGTCTACATCTTTTTGCATCATCATGCAGTAGTGGCTAAAACTGTTGCACTCAAGTTATAATCTTAGGAGCAGGAAAGAGGAGTTGATAACAAATCTCTTTAGACACATAGTGCAGTATGCAAATTATGCTTCTTCCCCTTGTTTTTTAATTAACCTTTTAAAAATGGTGTGGAAAAGAAGTGAATGACTTTCTGCAGTGAAGTTAGATGGAGTAAAGGAGCTTGATTCTCTTCTCTGCCTGGTAAGAATATCATTTCTCACAGCATTTTGAAACCTTAATTTCTGTCCCAGGTCAGTACTATTGGCTGACAAGAGTCAAAAACTGGGATCACTTATTTGGCTAAATAGGGTTTCAAAATTCTTCTAAGTATTGACTTCCATGTGACCAGAATTTAGCATTTTCATTCATGAAAATATTGTCTGATCAGGGTTTTATTTATTAGTATTTTAGTAGCTGCAGTTAAGTATTTGGCTTCCTAGAACATTGTACAATGACTAGTATTACTATATGCCCTTGCTGGTTATTGAACTTAAATTTGAATCTTGAAATGTATTCCTACTGGGAATACCCCTTCCCCACCCCCCCCCTCTTTTTTTTTAAACCCACAAAAAATAAGTACTGTACTATTGGGTAATGGCTTACCTTCTTTCTTCCACAACTGCTTTTGTTTCCTTTTGGCGCTCACAAAAAATCCCCCCAAACAAACCCACAAACCTTTGCTTTTAAAATAGGTCTGGGTGGCTGGGAGATATGTTTCATAGTTGAACCATCCTTGATAGCAGGTTTCCCAAATTGTTAGATTGGGGTAGGAATCTTGGCATTCTGTATAGGTTCTTATATCACCCTAATTCAGTATCTGAGTACTTTGCAGTAGTACATTAAGTGATGTGACTCAGGGCTTGTCTATATGTTTTGTGGCAATGGGAGTGTGATTTCTGAAGCACTATGTTAATGCACACTAGGTAACTTTCAGTATGTGCTCACAGGTCTAGAGTGGCTAGTGAGCATGCCACATATTGGTTAACTTGAGAAATAACACCCCTCAGTACACACTACTGCACCACGAGGCAAGCTTTCACACCCATCATATGTGATCTGTTCTCTCTCCCATCCTCTCATCAAAGTGAGAGTTGTGTGTGCAGGGTAGGGATTTTTTTTCTTTTTTTAAATGTCCACTGCTATGTGTTTATATTCAAGAAGGCAGGTTGAGGAAGTGTGCCTTGCATTTAGATCAGAAGGTGGTGATGGTCCTTAGTCCTAGGGGAGCTCATCCCACAGGCTAGGGCTAGGCCCTGAGAAAGCTCTGTCTCCTGAACAGACAAATTTTGACCTTGTGGTAGACAGTTCCATGTTGCTTGAGAAGCGGAGTTGTGGACTGCAGTCTTTGTCCCTGAGCTGTAGTCAATATTTTAGATATCTTTGGTGCAGGTCACTGAGTGCCTTGAAGATAAGGACTGACACCTTGGATTTGCCTTAGTAGTCTATGGGAAGTCAGTGTATAAAGAGGAGGATCGGTCTCATGTGTTTGTGGTAGTCCCTGGTTGCTGAGATATACTGCAGCATGCTGTACTATTTGCAGTTTCTAAGGGCTGATGACGTCATGCATGTATATATTGCATCCATTGCCTCCTGATTTGTTATCTCCTCTTAAAGCATCACATCTAATATTATTAAGGCTTGATTTTTTTCAGTGGTTTTGAGAATCTAAAATCCCCCTTAAGTCACTGGGACATGCAGGCGCTCAAAACTTGATAAGGCCTGGCTCTCATAGCACTTTTCATCAATAGAGCTCAAAACACTTTACAAAAGAGGTAACATCCCCATTTTACAGCTAGGGGAACTGAGAGGTGAAGTAACTTGCCGAAGATCACCCAGAAGACCAGTGGCTAAGTCAGGAATAGAGTTAAGGTCTCTGGAGTCTCAGTCCAGTGGTCTATCCGTGTAAGAAAATCAGCTCCATTGCAACCCCCCTGGGACAGGAACCTTGTCTTTTAAATTGTACTGTAAAGCATCAAGCACACTTTTATGCAAAATAGTTCCTGATGTTGACATTTACATTTTAGTCTGAAATGCTTGTCGTCCCCTCCCAATAATATTAGGCTGCTATGATGTTTTCTTGAGAGACAGAATTTTTTTAAGGAAGCCCCAATTTTGAAAATATGCTGAGTCCACCCAAGATTTTAATTTTAATAAAATTTAGCTTTCCCTGTAATAACACCCTACAGATTTTATTGTATTACAAGGATGGTGTTGTCTATGGCACAGTCAAGTGCTTCTAATTCCACTTGGGTGTGTTCACCTGATAACTACCATGAGGTTTTTCTTTATTAATCTGGAATTTATTTCGGCTTTACATACTAATCACTCTTTCTCTTTGTTTTGCTGGGAGTTAACTAATCTATCCCTGGGAGCTGCCAAGTAACCTCTGAATGTTTCACTTGTGCAACTATCCCTCTAGAAAGTGAATGGCCCCATCAGAATGTTCTCTCATTATATGTGTTAAATGATGCGTGTATTACAGTGGCAGATGCCCTGATGTCCTACTGCATGAAAGGTGGATTTGGACCAGGAAAAAATGTCGGTTATAGTGTTCTCTTTATTTCAACTAATGCTCATGGAGCTTCTAGGTGAAATTCAACCTAACCTTGAATTTTCTGAGGTGTCAATGTACCCCTATTAATTTCTAACAACGGGGGGGGGCACGTGAATGGGAGTACATAGAACCTGTAGCCCTGTGTATAACTCTGCTATATGAGAAACCTGGGTTTGATTCTCATTGTGCTTAACAACCCTTGGAAGGGGAGAAAGACATTTTGCAGTGATTACACATCATTTGGCCAAAGGAATGTTGCTAAGATGCTTGCTCAATCCCTTCCTTAAGGGAAGGTCATTGCAATGTAGGGACTTATATGGTTAGGTGTAAACCAGGGAAAATAGGATTATTTGGGCTCCAAAAGGAAAGGGGACTAGATGACCCCCTCCCTACAAATCTATTAGGGTTTCTCTGGACTTTGTGGCTAAAGCTTTAACTTTTCTGTATGACTTTGAGGAATAATAATACCTAGCTCTTATCAGTAGCTTTCAAAGGGAGGTCAGTGTATTAGCTATATTTTACATATGGGGAAACTGAGGCACTGGGCAGTGAAGTGGTTTGTCTAAGATCACCTAGTAGGCTAGTGGCAAAGCCAGGAATAGAACTCAGGTCTCTGGAGTTCCAGTCCAGTGTTCTATTCTCTAGGTCACATATGACCTTTATCCCCCTGTCATTTGCAAAACAACAAAAAGTGTACCAGGTGCTGGATAGCACGATTAATCCATGCTTCTTTCACTTAGTTACAGAATTAATCTCTTCCACCACTGTGAGCATTTTCTTGTTACTTTGCAGATGAAATCTCTCATTCCACTGCATCAGAACAGGGTCTTGACCGACAAACGAGTCGTCTTTGCTTGAGTTTCATTGTGTCACTCTCTGAGGTTCTGGATATACCAAGGCAGTTCAGACTACTTGTTGATTGGATCCATATCCTTACCCATTGGTCTTTGTTAGTTGGAAAGTGCTATGTTCTTTATTAAGGGAGGTTGCTAATGTCTCCCTTCAGGAGGGCCATGAAAACAGGCTCTTTGCCCTACCAGGGCACATGATTCCCAACCACAAACTACAGGAGGGTAATGATCGAGGTGTACAGAATACAAAAGATTATTTTGCAATGTAAAAATTTTGCTGGCACTTATTTGGGATGACCTACATAATTGTTGGCATCATGCATTAAAAAAGTAGAAGGAATTAATTAGTTAATAAATGAAGTTAATGGAGAAAATGACCAGGAATTTAAAAAAGTACAACTAACAAGAATGGAACTCATTAAGTTTTGAAATATGAGGCAGCCACTCTACAGCTGTGATAACTAATGGGAATTCAAAGCAATTAAATTGGCTATGTGAGGGTTCTTCAGCTGGCCAATAAACACAGGAGTATTGCAGGGGAAAGATGATAAGATACTATAGTGACAACAAAGGCTGCAAAGTTAAAATGAAGTCTATTCTCTAGGTCAGATGTTATTAAACTGTGGTCTGCGGCCCACCAGTGGTCTGCGAGCTCCATTCAGGTGGTCCGTGGATAGTTCCCTCTAAGGGGTGTGCCTGGATGGCTGCATGTCAGAGAATGAAGGGCCACCCACCTAATTAGTGGAGCCATGCCTGTGCACATGTAAGGTGAGGTGGTGGCCGGGGGGGAAGCGGAGGGAATAGGGGGCAGGTGGGAGGGGGCAGTGGGGTGAGAAGTGGGGGTGGGGAGAATTTGGAATGTGCAGGGCTGCGGTGGCCAGAGAAAGAGGCGACTTTCCCCAGCTCCAGGGCTGTGGCTGCCGGAGAGATGGCCCTCCTTCCCAGCCCCAGCTCTGTGGCTGCTGTGGTGAGGGAGAGACCCCCCAGTCCTTCCCAGCCCCAGCTGGGTAGAGGGCACATCCATCACATTAGAAAGGTAAGACTATTGATATTAAAATATGAGTTGTGCGCTTTTATTTGTAGAACAAAAAAAGTTAATTAAGGTTTTTTTTTATATATAGCGGTTTTATCCAAACCGCTTTACAATAGTTAGCTAACTATACAAACATTTGGAAAGACCATTAAGTGGTCCGCTGAGACCCTCAGTAATTTTGAAGTGGTGTGTGTGTGGGGGGGGGAAACGAAGTTTGAGAACCATTGCTCTAGGTCATATCAAGGTACATGTTCACAAATCGTCTATAGAAATCTCACTGATGGGTTTTGTTTCCCCAAAAGCAAAATGAGAAGAATTTTCTGACTTTGTATGTTTCTCTAGAAATGACGTCTAGTACAATGACTTTCCTCTCCCCAAACTGGGGTCAGTGTGAGGCAGGCAACAGGACAGCATTTGCATCACCCTGGAAACAGTCAAGTGGTTACATTGGGGCTATAGGTGCAAATATATTTAAAAACAAACAAAAAACAGG
Organism: Mauremys reevesii; assembly: GCF_016161935.1. NCBI lineage: Eukaryota > Metazoa > Chordata > Testudines > Geoemydidae > Mauremys > Mauremys reevesii. The sequence continues at coordinate 166,752,326 of NC_052624.1, read as the reverse complement.
ATAAGGCCAAGTGTGGGAAAATGAGGCCAGTGGTCAAGTTGTTGGGGACCTCCCTAGGATACTATATTGAGGTGGGAGAAAATAGCCACCCCTCTAGGGTTTGTGCACTGGGGTGTCATCTCACAAATTTTTTTGAAGAGCAGCAAAGTTGTCAGCCTATAGAATGTTATATGGATTATAGTGTATCTTGCAAAGTCAGGAGAGGGGAGTGGAAGACATGATAGAGCATATAGATCTACATCTATAGATAGGATTTGGGGGACACATCAAGGTCTGGGGGTGTGGGCAACAGCCGCCCTTGCCCCATAGCAAATGATGCCCGATTTGTGCATATGAGGCCACTGGATCTGCATGAAGTTGGATCTTGTGACCATTTTCCCCATAATATCCCCAGCCCAACTGTATTACCATCCTCCATCCCCGGCTAAGCAGGGTCATGATAGAGACCCCTTCCATGGTCTTCTGGGAGCATGAATGGGCTCCTGCATGGCGGCTGCTCCTCCTCCTCTGCCCTTAACCACCCCTTCCACATGTACTGCCTCAATGCACCACTTCAGCAGATGAAGAACCTTGGACTGGCTTTTGCACCAGGGCAAGCTTCACCCCTCAGGGGTGTGTGTGTGTGTGTGAGAGAGAGTGAGTGAGTGGGGGGGCTCTAGTGAGGTTTCATTGATGCAGAGGATCTTGTCTGGTCCTTCTGCCTGGGAGTGAATGTCCCTGCAAATGAATAAAGCTTACACCATAGGTAGTGTGTTAGGGGAAAACCTCACATTCCCCCCCTCAGGGCTGGACAGCTAATAATAGGCATGACTGTCTTGTTTACTCAATTTTAGTAATTGATCTGACCTATTTCTCCCACCTCCCCCTTTTCATTATGTTCAAACTGGTCACTCATTTCATCCCTGCAGCATATACAATATGAATTCCTGCTCACCTTGAATTTTCAAAGATGCCCTTCTATCCAACGACCATTCAGTGGGTGTTACGTTATATTGCCTTGTGTGTGAAAATTTTTTTTCTGATTCTTGACCTTTGGAAAATAAGATTTCACCTACTTTTGCCTATTCCTCCAGCCTCGTATTGAGAGGTAATTTCTTGTAGTGTGTGTTTGTTTTATTTTATTTTTATTTTATTTTTTGGTATGTCTGAATTGTGCCTGAACCTGGTTCATTTTATATATGCTTATTCACCTTACTTTTTAACTGAACTTTTACCCGTCATGGGCTGAAGGGCAGGTTATATTGCTGGTCTTTGGTTAATTGCAAGTGCCATTTATTTTTTATTTGCAGTACCTGAGCAAGCAGGAAAACAGCAGGTTAGGACTCATTTGCAGTGAGATCACGACTCAATTAGTGGGTTTTTTTTGAGTAAAAGGATGTGGTAATTAAGAGCATGGCAGTTGCAGCATTATGTGTCAGCCCAAAAGCTGAGAAACCTACTTGAGCAAATTCCCAATGGAAGAATCAAGGATTAGAGAGAATTTATGCAAGTTCTGAATGCCTCCTGGAATTTATGTGAGAGGATACAGGCACCAGCGAAAGGTAAAACTAGGCATGGTTCTGCAAAACTTTATCCTTCTGGGTTTTGGTTTTGCAAAGTCAATGCCAAGGACTCTTTGGATCCAGGCCCCAGTTTATCCAAAGAATCCCTGAGTTTTGGAAAGGTAAGTGATGTGGGTAATATTTCATTTTTGGAAACAAAAGTAAATACTCCTATACATTCAAGAAGTTTCCTGTAATTCAGAATGGTGCACTGCAGCCTCAAACATGCAGACCAATTTGGCTTTTCAGACTGCAATGTCAAAGGTTTGCACGATCCATTATTATGAAAGATGTCTTACCCTTTGGACTCATTGCCTCTGTCCCCACACTGACTTTCTGTCCTCCTGCTTTATACTATTGTAAATCACAGACAGCTGTAATGCTGAATTGTGAAACTGAGTTCCTAGAGAACTTCATCATACACCACAATGAAGAAACTTGTCCTTCCCCATTTCTAGATTTTTCTCTACTAGCTTGTAATTTTGCTCCTCATTTGGGTCTATCCACCCTGGGGCACTGAGGAGTCAGATCCTACCTTGATGCAAAACAGGATGTTAGGAATCATTAAAAAGGGGATAGAGAATAAGACTGAGAATATATTATTGCCCTTATATAAATCCATGGTACGCCCACATCTCGAATACTGTGTACAGATGTGGTCTCCTCACCTCAAAAAAGATATTCTAGCACTAGAAAAGGTTCAGAAAAGAGCAACTAAAATGATTAGGGGTTTAGAGAGGGTCCCATATGAGGAAAGATTAAAGAGGCTAGGACTCTTCAGTTTGGAAAAGAGAAGACTAAGGGGGGACATGATAGAGGTATATAAAATCATGAGTGATGTTGAGAAAGTGGATAAGGAAAAGTTATTTACTTATTCCCATAATACAAGAACTAGGGGTCACCAAATGAAATTAATAGGCAGCAGGTTTAAAACAAATAAAAGGAAGTTCTTCTTCACACAGCGCACAGTCAACTTGTGGAACTCCTTACCTGAGGAGGTTGTGAAGGCTAGGACTATAACAATGTTTAAAAGGGGACTGGATAAATTCATGGTGGCTAAGTCCATAAATGGCTATTAGCCAGGATGGGTAAGAATGGTGTCCCTAGCCTCTGTTCGTCAGAGGATGGAGATGGATGGCAGGAGAGAGATCACTTGATCATTGCCTGTTAGGTTCACTCCCTCAGGGGCACCTGGCATTGGCCACTGTCGGTAGACAGATACTGGGCTAGATGGACCTTTGGTCTGACCCGGTACGGCCTTTCTTATGTTCTTATTAAAACCAAGCATCGCTCCAATGATGTTAACAGAGCTAACTCAATTTTATAGCAGCTGAGGATCTGGCCCATTTATTCAAAGTGCAGCCTGGGTAAATGCTTTCTGAAACATTGATGGGCATGTTAACATAATACTTCTTTTTTTTTTTTTTTTTTTTTTTGCTGTGTGAATATTTTTAAATGATGGACATGCTAAAGGATTTTAAGTAGCTCCAAAGAAAATAATGCAGTACACAGAAGCAGGGATGCTACAGCAAAGCCTTCCCCGATTACTTCTGTACCTGCCAAGCTCTCCTTTTGTGTGTGTATATAGCTTTTAATAATTGAAGGTTTGTGCAATCAAAATTAATGGCAATTTTTCTATTTACTTGAATGGAGCGGGATCAGCGCCGTATGAGCATCCATCACTGCATTAGGGCACTTTGTTTGTTTCTGCGTTCCCAACAGTGTGCTGGAAGGTCAGAGAGAGGTTCTGTCCCTGCCCTGTTGAGTTTACAATTACAGCTGGCTGGAAATTTTCAAAAACTGCCAAATTTCATATAAAAAGAGGGTGGAAAAATCAAACTTTTTTTCTATTTTCTGACCATCTCGCAAATCCTTGAGGCTGCAAACATTTATACACGTGATTAACTTTAGGCATGTGAGTAACTTAGTTTAGCTTAACTTTAACCATGGAGCTGAAGGAGACTGCTTCTGCATTTAAAGTTAAACATGTGCCTGACTCTTTGCAGAATCAGGGCCTAAGTGTAACATGTGACCGTGAGAAAACAGAAGGGAGAGGAACAACCAGTGTCAAAACTATGAGACCATGTGGTCACACATTTTAAGCATGGATAAATCAGTGATTTTTTTTTAAGCTATATGACAAAGATGTTGAAGACTATTATGTTGCTTATTAATGAACACTGGCACTGATGAAACTTGGCAGAGGGGCTAGCTCCAGCTGGGGACACTCCACTGAGCTGCAGATTGTTGAATTTCTAATCACAAACAATGGAATTTTCAAAATCACCTAACAGCAGTTGCTATGGCCTTTGAGTGCCCTTGGATACTTTTGAAAGCCTCTCCCCAAATTCTTTATATCCAAAATCCAAATTTTGGGGCAAAATCACATCTCACTTTATATAGTTTTAAAAGCACTGAATCTATAAAACTCTTTTAGGAAGCCTTTATATGCATGAGTGAAAAGTGTCTGGTTCAGTGGAATCCCCAGGAAGCTGATCTTTTTTATGTAACTTTCTAAATGTGCTCCCTCTCCCTTCCACCTGTATTCAGGATTCCAGTTTTGTCCATTTCTACTTAAAACTGGAACCAGATTCACTCAAAAGACTCATTAAAGGTTTCTAGCTAATTGTTCTTGATGACACTTGTGGTTTGACATTAAATATGTTCAAGAAGCCAAATAACCAAGCTTAGCCAATTTATTGTCTAAAGACCAAAAAGTACAATACAAAGAGGAAGTATACATACCACTCCCTCCGGGAAGCCATTTTTTCACAACACACAGTTCACCTTACATAGAAGGCATGCTCCAAAATATGCATTCAAAACCAGACATGTTTAGCATGTTTTTTAATGAGATAAAAGCACTCTGTCACCCTAGACTAAAATTTACCAATCTGATTTTTATCTTGTTGTTTCTGGTACCATGATGTACCTTTTCTTATCTCTATTTTGGATACTAAATTCCTAATTAGTTGCCCATCAATATGCCTCCCAAGCTTGTAGCAGGGCAGGACATTAATGTATCTTGTCTTTGACAGATTTCACATTTTCCAAGGCCAAAGCTGACTTTAACTTTGCAAAGTGTTATGGGATACTTGGCACGGGTGAATAGAATTGTGGGAAGAGCATAATACATTGTTAACATTACTATTCAGTGCCTACACACAATATTTTAATACCATGCAGTTAATACCTATTAGTGTGTGTGTAATATGTGTGTTAGCTAACCCAGCTATAGTAAAAAGAAACCACTCAGATCCTATTTGTTTTACTTGTAGAAATGTTTGCATCAATAACTGCTCTTGAAGATAGTATAGAAGTAGAACAAGCATTGTGCAATGGTCTAAATCTGAGAACAGGCCTAGACTTCAGATTGTTCTCTGAGCGTATGCTCCAGATTTGACCTTCTATCTAGTGCATATCTTCAGGGATGAGGATACGGATTTTGTTTATATTCTGCAGAGTGTACAGCAGAGATGCCTTCACTAAGTGTGGTGAAAAGAGTGTTACTTCCTCGTAGCTTTTTAAATGAATGACAATGCCCCAGTCTCTTCTAAATGGACTCACATAGGAATGATTTTTAAACTTAAATGAGCAAATGTGGAAAGTACATCTCCCTGGAGTCATATAATAAGTGATGGAAAGCTGTCAGGTAGCTTCACACACATGAATCCAGATAATGAGACTAGAGATTTAAGCTACCTGCTGGCCGCAAAGAGCATGAGTCTGTTAACCTTCAGGGGCATGCTGCCAGATTTAGTTGTTCTCTTTAATGCCTGGGAAGAGTGTGGCTTGAGAAATGGGTTAGGTGTCTGGAGTTTATTAGTCTCGATGGGCTGGGCGGGTCAGCAAACTTTTGTTATTGACATCAGGGAGTTGTGTTATATTAAGGGTACATTTATAGATGGAGTATAACTGAGTAAAAGATTTTAATGCGTGATTAATCCATTGTTAAATATTATGCAGGCCAATGGATTGCTTATAACCATCCATAGCATCTTCTACTGATGGATTCATAATTGTCTATAACACATACTGTTCCTGTCTATAACATGTTTATAACCTCTATTAATCATTTAGCCTTTTACCAACATTCCCTTAAATGGAAAGTGTGACTGATATGGGTTTTGTTCTAAAACAGTGTGTGTGGTTTTTTTATTGTACATATGGCTAGAGCATGGAACAGGTGCAGTCTAAAATTCCAATTCATAAAGCTAGAGAATCATTTTCTATTTGTTTTTCTTTACTCTCCTCCAGGCTTTATTCCTTGGTTTTGATATAAATGTTCCACTGCATTTAAACATGTTACCCAATGTCCATCATAGTGAACTGTAGTGCATCTTTTGCAATTGATTGGAGCAGATTCTTGGCTAGTTGCACAGGAATTAACTGCTTTGGGGGGCTTTCACACTTGAGTGGGAATTAGAAATGTTCATACAGAGTATTAATCTGGCATTCTTACTGGAAAAATAGGGGAACTGGCACAACAAAGGGGTTGGTTTGTGCTTTATGCTACCTTTTTGTAGCTCCTCAGTTGTGGGGCTGGCTGGAGATTAGTTCAGCCTTCTAGCACCGTAGAGCAGCTTTGAGGCTGCTCTACTCTGTACCAAGCTGCCAATGGCCCTCAAGGGCTGTTTCAGCAGCCAGGGATCACTGGTGTGCAGAGGTGCGCTGACAACGTGCTCTTTCACTCAGGAGTACCCCATTTGCCTGAAGCTGGAAGGGGTGTTATGTAGAATTGCTACCTAGCTCTGTGCTATCCAGGAATATCCACATCTCTGGGGAAATCCTCCAGAGGCTGGGTAGGAGGATTCATGGGCCCTTTATACCACTGCTGCAAGGCTATTTACATTGCTACAACCTCTGACATTATCTACGGAGTCCAGTATTCCCTATGTGAAGTAGTACTCAGCTGAGAATCAAACTGTAAAAGAGATGCTGCATCCTGAACAGTGATGTAGAGAAGACTCACAAAAGCAGCCACTTGAATTTCCTTAACAAAGTAATTAACTTTTTATTTAAGCACAGGAGGATGAGTCTCATATCTATATCGACAATCATCTTGGAAACTAGCATCCCCACCTCCCTGACCACAGCTCTGTGTCCAGACATAGATGGAGATTCAAGGTAAGAATGCCGTAACATATGTATCCTCTCTTGCCTGTCCAAAATACCAGCTGAGAAGGCCTCCACTTACATATCCATGTGCCTCTAGTCTGGGTATCAATTAACCCTTTGTTACATATGCAACAAATAATCTGTCACTTTTTGGTATATGGGGGGGTGGGGGGAGTTCTGCTGCATTAGCTTCCACATTGAGGGCCAAGAAGTGTCAAATCATTTAACACTTTACTGTCAGAATTCAGAGTGTTATAAGCCTGAAGAATGACCCAGGCATTAAAAATACAGTGGGAGCGTTTATCTTAATTTCTTTCTACTTACTACAAAGACACAGGCCATTCTGCAAACGCTATTTGGTTCCTCTTGTATTAACTCCCCCAACTCCTAGCTTGGGAACTTGCATCTGGACATTAAACTAACTGGCCACTAGGAGTCACTGTGGCTCAACAAAAATAGAATTTAAAACTCACATACCTGCCTCTTCAAAAATGTACTGAGTTGGAAAGTTTGGCTGTAGGTTCCGACAACTCTAAAGTGACAGTTTGGGGTAACCAGGCACAATTGAAACTTGCTGAAGGATTTTTTTCCTGCTCCAGCTGCAGAGGTGTCCTCTAGCATAATCATTGCTGCTGAAAAGATACTCTTAGGTATTTTTATCAAGTGTAAAATATTTTTCCTTGCTGTTTATATTAACTTTGGAAAACTTGAAATGGAATCTTTCCTCCCCCAGTTTTACCCCATCTATTACTTGTGCGGTTTTTTTTAGACAGTTTGTTATTCATGCAAAAAGTTTTGGGGAAAAAATAAGCTACATAGGAACACATACTATGGAAAGAACTGCACAGATGTTGGAAGTAGAAAGGGAAGGAAGGTCAAATTTTGGGCATACCAGAACAGTGTGTGTCCCTTTAAGTGAATTTCCCATAAACTCGGCTCCAGCAGCACATGATGACATTGAGGCTTAATATCATGATATTGGCTCAATACATTGTGTTTTGAATCTTCACATCATGGTGCTGCCTTAATGCATTACTTGTATGCAGTGTCATGTGTTGGTCCTAGGATATTAGAGATGAGGTAGGTGAGGTAATATCTTTATTTGACCAACTCCCCAATAAGTAGAAGTTACCTCACCTAATTTGTCTCTTTAATGCATGATGTCATTTAGAGTTCCTGATGTGATGTTGACTCAATCTGGGCCTCTTCCTAGAGTCCTTTCTCAGGCATTGAAATTAGGGGGCTGTTTGCACGAGTAAGCCTGGTAGGATTAGACAGTGTTCTTGGTTTCTGTTTCTTTCTCCTGTTTCCTCTCTCTCTCTTCTCCCCACCCCCCTTCATGTGGTAGCCAGGTATTTATTTGTAGGGAGAAGAAACTATGGAAATCACCCCCTTTGTAAATGTTTTCACTGGCTGTAAACTTTCAAATAACTTTCCAACCAGGGACTGTAATTTCCTCTGCTAACAAATATCCGACACATGGGACAGCTGGTAAGAGCCGTGCTAATGGTTCTGAGATTGCTTCAGCTAATTCCTAATGTACCGTAGGATGAATTTCAATGGGCCCTGCCAACTTGACTATATCTAACTTATCTAAATAGTTTTTAACCTGTTTTGGCTTGTGTTCCTTCCTTCTTGTTGTTAATATTAATTATATTGAGTATCTGGTCATCATTGGTTCCTCCCCCGCCCCTTTTTTTTAAGTGAAGACTGAAGCAAAATAGGCATTAAACACCTCAGCTTTCTCCATGTCACCAGTTATTAGCTCACCTTCCCTGCTAAGTAGAGGACCTACACTTTCCTTCATTTTTTTCCCCCTCTTCCTCCTAAAGTATTTAAAGAACTCCTTCATACTGCCTTTTAGGTCCCTTGCTAGGTGTAACTCATTTTGTGCCTTAGCCTTTCTGATTTTGTTCCTACACACTTGCATTATTCTTTTGTATTCTTCCTTAGCAATTAATCGATGTGTCCACTTTTTGTAAGATTCCTTTTTGATTTTCAGGTCATTAAAGAGCTCCTGATAGTAAGAGGCCAACATGGCTCTCTTTTTCCTTTACGTCAGGATAGTTAGCAGTTGTGCCTTAAATGTTGTTTCCTTGAGACATCGTCAGCTGTCCTGAGCTCCTTTTCTACTTAGATTCTCTTCCCATGAGACATTACCTACCAGTTGTCTGAGTCTAGCAGTATAGACATTCTAGCATAGTTGACGTTCCTTCTTAGGCTGCAGTCTAGGCTCTGAAACCAGGCAAGGGGAGAGTGTCTCAGAACTCATGTTCCTGGTTGGGCTGGAGCCTATACATTTTATCCCTCTACTGTGAGCCCAAGTGAGTTGACCAGGGCTCTGATACCTGCTGCCGCAAGTTCTTTGTTCTTGTTGTGCAGTGTAGACTTAACCAGAGGTGCCTAGGCACCTCATAGTGCAAACATTTAGGCACTGAGCAAGCTTAGCTGCCAGCTTCCCCTGTAGGCATCTGAGTAGGGGTTTTGTGAATGCCAGTAGTGCCTGAATCTTGGGTTTAGGCACCTAAAATGGCAGTCAGGCACCTAAATCCCTCTGTGGCACTAGCCCTAGGTTTCTAGCCCTCATGGCTGTAGGAAAAAATGTGAACCCCAAACATTCCAGAAGGGAAATAAAATGAACCTCAGATACATTATTATTTTTTAAATCCCATGATTATTTAAGCCCATCTCATGATTTTTACACTTGGAGTTGGCAATACTATCACAGATAGAACTTCATTTTCTGGCCTCAGGCACCTGACCTGATATACCATGGTGAACATCTCTGTTAAGGTCTAGCACCTACTCATTACAGTGGTTATTGTTACCCCTCATCCGTATGCTTTCCTGGGCTTTGTATTAACATTTGTTAAACACAGGGTGATGCATTCTTCCACTTGTAAAACCTTTACTCCTGGTGCGAGTACTTCACCCATGCGGGGAGTATTGAGGATGTTGATGGGATTGCTCAAGTGAGCAGGTGCCCACAACCTTGAGTAAGGATGCAACAGTCAGGCCCTTTGTCTTGGCCCATGGTTTTGAGACTGTGTGTGTGTGTGTGTGTGTGTGTGTGTGTGGCTTCCCCTCTTCCTCTAGAAAGAAATCTCTGCTACAGCCTTTTCCCCTCTTCCTCCTAATGTATTTAAAGAACTCCTTCATACTGCCTTTTAGGTCCCTTGCAACAGTGATTTCAATGTTAAACTGTGACGCTGCAGCAGGAACATCATCCTGCCAAAGAACTTCTTCCCACTCCCAGACCCCTCGGCGCAGTCTAATGGACTGCGTTTACCAAGGCTGCAGTTTAGCCAGCTCTGCCTTGGAGAGTGAGTACACAGCTGCAGCAGCACTTCGGTTAGTGGCTGCCCACCTTTAGAAACCCTGACACAGCAGGAGCTCAAATGATAGTCCACCAGTCTGGTGAAATCCCAGGCAATGAATTAGGCCTTGCTAGAGTATTATGAAAATTAACTGATTATTATGCATAGCAAACTCTGTGCAGCTTGAGCATCCCCTGCCACCATGACCTCTTATCGATGCTGGAAGCAACTCGGCACTGATGAAATCCTAATCTCACAAACCCAGAAGAACGTAGCCGACAGCCACAAGAGACTTTGGGTTTTTAAACTCCTGTTGTCAAAATATTTTGACAATGTCAACAGTCTCAACAAACATCGATTCACAATGTCATTTCCGATCACTTGCCAGAAGAATCAGCGTGTTCCCATGTTCGGGCTGATGTCATTTCAGCCACTGTGTCGTGGCTATGGCCCTGAGGCTGCAACTTTTGGTGGTGGGCAGGGGTGTGTGTCTGTGAGGCACGTCAGTGAAGTGAGTGGGGCCTCTGCACATCCAGCAATGCACCCGCATGCAGCAGGTTGGTCCCTAGCTAGGTTGGTCCCTCAATACCAGGGTAAGCCAGCTGTTTTGTCAAAGGGATATGCTCCTGCCTTCCATATTGTGTTGATTGGTGTGGAAAATAACATGTGCAATTTTTTATCACCGCTTTGCAACTGAAATTAGGTCAAGTTTAAGAAAATATGGTCACTGAAGCACAAAGGTAGAGAGACTAGGTGTATCCAGTAGTGATATCTTAAACAAAACAAACAGGGAGTCCTTCTGTTTGCCTACTGGAAGCAAACCGATCATACATTCTACTACAGCTGGTTTGTTTGCAGACAATATCTCAGTATTTACTTTGGGTCAACAGCATGAGGGGAGCAGTGAGTTTGTTGGGGAAAATGTTGCCCAAAACTGTGGCTAAATCACATGATTTTTTTTTTAAACAATTGTGCCTAAAGGACTCAAATGAGATTAGGGCTGTGCAGTGCTAGGGGCTGTGCATGCTCCTAGGGGGAGAGATTGCCTGTGCACTTAGAAAGCAGATAAGACAAAATAAGAACATATTATCCCCATTTTATAGATAAGGAACTGAAGCAGAGCATTTAAGTCTGTGTCAGACCTAGAAACTGAACCCAGGCGTCCTAAGTCCCAGCCTCCTCTCTTCACCAGGGGCGGCTCCAGGCCCCAGCATGCCAAGCGCGTGCTTGGGGTGGCAAGCCGCGGGGGGCGCTCTGCCGGCGCCGCAAAGGTGGCAGGCAAACCGCCAGAGGCAGCCTGCCTGCCATGCTTGGGGCGGCAAAATCCCTAGAGCCGCCCCTGCTCTTAACCACAAGATCATCTTTCTTTTAAGATTTTTTTTCTTCCCACTAGTTTCTTGTGCTGATTCGTCATCCTTCCCAATACGTCCCATGCTGGAAAGACACTCTTCATCACTGCTAGAGCTGGACAGTGAAAAGTCCTGTCAGGCTCAAAATCCCCTTGAGAATTCATGGATTATATGACTACTGTGACAAATGAAGTCAAATTATGAATATTAAAGTCTGTGAGTTTGCATCAATTACTGCACTGATTCTCTCTGAAATTAATATTCATGTGTATTACTCTGAGGGCCACTGATTACGTTCTCCGTATACATCACAGGGATGTTGTGCTGCTCCATTAATTAATGGTTAGTGTTTTTAGAGATCCTTGGATGAAGGGCAATACAGAGGAGCAAAATAACATTATGAATGCAGTATGGAAACTGAGAAAAAGGGAAATGATTAGATTCCATTAGTCTGCTCTACATAGGTTCTTATGCTGCCCTCCTCACCATAGTGTATCAGCACCTTCCACTAGTCAGTTAAGTGACATGACCAACAGCTGTCACAAGTGGCGCATTCTTTCTCTCTTATCCTTTCCCATAATGGGACAATTATGTGTGCAGTCTTGCTTTCGGCGGGTTTTGATTTGGGGGAGGAGGGTTTAGAGAGCTTATTCCTTCACTCACATTTCCCTGGTCCTTTTCGCATGAACAGAGAGCAACAATACCTAAAGTCCAAAGGTGCAAACAATTCAATGTTTATTGGGGTAAACTTCCAGCAAGCTTAAATCCAAGTTCCTTTTTCCTTATTTTCAAATCCCAATTTACTTCCTGTTTGCCCCTAATTTATCTAGTAATTCTCAGCTATACCTTAAGCAATCATTCTACTAAAATTTACCTAACCAATCCTAACGTAACATGATTAGCTAACCAATTATATCCCACCACCAAGCAAAATTAATTATACAGCAGACAGAAACAATTACAGAACCAGACAGAGACCATGCAAATAAACATACAAAACAATACAGAAGTGGGAATTTCACAACTGCATCTATACAGACATAAGGGTTTTACAACTACATCTATACAGACATAAGGGTTCTCCAGCTGTCTATTGATAAGTGAGATCTTACCGGTCAGAAAACTATCAAACTGAATTTCCTTTTACATGTTTTAGGCTCTTCCCTTTCTCTGGAGCTGATAAATTAAATCACCTTCCTAACAGCCCCTGATTGCCTTATTTTAATATAACTAGTTTGAAATGTAAGACACTGACCACACATTTCCCAGTTTATGGCTGCTTAGCTGAAGAACCAGGCCTCAAACTGTCACAGTAAAAAAAAGGCCATTACACAAACAGACAGTATTTTTTGATTCTTTCTTTTATACATCTATAACTAGCTAAGTAATAAAAATACACCTAAATTCTTAAAGTATAGGCCTTTGCAGATAGGTCTAAATATCTATAGCCTAACAGGGGGTTGTTGGAGTGTTTTTAAAGGTACACAGTTCTATATGACATCTTTATGCTCCTGGTGTCTTAAAATGTCTTCCAAAATATGTCAATAAACAATAAAATACTTTGCACTGGCCTAACCCTTTAAAGAGATAGGTAAACATCTCCTCTATGTTATAGTGATTGGGGAACTGAGGCTCAGAGCAGTCAAGTGGAATTCACCAAGGTTACATGGTGAGTCAATAGCGGAGCCAGAAGCAGAAAAACAAGTTACTCACCTTGTGCAGTAACGATGGTTCTTAGAGATGTGTGTCCCTGTGGTTGCTCCACTCTAGGTGTCGGTGCATTCCTGTGCCGGAGATCGGAGATTTCTCACAGCAGTACTAGGTCAGGGGAAGGGCGTGCACAGGAGTCATCTCATGCAGCCGTTGGCACCTCCTGTAGTGCGTGCTCACCCGACCATCCCCTCTGTTTCTTCTCTACTGCAGAGCTCGGCTGTGTGAACGCTGAAGTAGAGGGGAGGAGGGTGGGTAGTGGAGCACCCACAGGGACACGCATCTCGAAGAATCATCGTTACTGCACAAGGTGAGTACCTACTTCTTCTTGTGTCCCTCTGGGTGCTCCACTCTAGGTGCTTTGTAGAGCAGTACCCCACCAGTGGTGGTAGGAGTTTGGAGTTATGTATAAATGTGTGATGAGAGCACTGTAAGGCCAACGATAGAGTCTGAGACAAGGTCTTGGGTGATAGCATAATGCTTTGCAAAAGCGTGCTCCGATGTCCAGGTTGCAGCTCTACACATATCTATTAAGGGGAAATTGTTCAAGAATGCAATCGATGTTGCCATGGCTCGTGTTGAGTGGGACCTGATGCCTAGGGGGGGTTCTTTGTGATGCAGGTAGTAGCAAGTTTGAATTCAGGTGTAGACCCATTTGGAGAGTCTCTGGATCAATATTGTAGAGCCCTTGCAGCACTCTGCTGTAGATCCAAATAGTCTTTGTGACTTGAGAAATGGTTTAGTTCTGTTCAAGTAGAAGGCTTCAGCCAGTCTGACATCTAGCCTGTGCAATGTTGCTTCTCGAGAGTTATGTGGCTTGGGATAGAAGGCAGGTAAGTGTATGGTTTGGTTAATATGACAATTTGTAGCCACTTGGGGCAAGAATTTTGGGTGAGGACATAACATGATTTTGTGTTTGGCAAATACAGTGTACAGTAGTTCAGCCATCAATGCTCCTATTTCGCTGACACATCTGGCAGATGTGATTGCCACTAGGAATGTGACCTTCATTGACATATGAAGGAGAGAGCAGGTTGCTAGAGGTTTGAAGGGTGGTCTTGTGAGACACTTGAGCAGAAGATTGAGATCCCATGGTGGTGCAGGTTGGCGTCCTTCTGGGTACATGTTCTGTATACCTACTAGAAAGTGCAATGTAATCGAGTGAGCGAATACTGAAGCCCCTTCTATCTGTTTGTGGAGGGCCATGATGGCAGTGAGGTGTACTTTAATAGAGCTTATGGCTAACCCTGTTTCCTTCAGTTCTAGTAGGTATTCTAGGATCATAGATAGAGGCACCTTGGTTGTGTCCAGCTGTTTTTGCTGACACCAAAGGGAGAATCCTCTCCACTTGCGGCGGTAAGTATTTCTATTGGTGAGGCGAAGGCTATTTATTAATACCTGTTTTACTTTCTCCGAACAGTTCAGTTCCCCATGTTGGAACCAGAGAGGAGCCACGCTTTGAGATGGAGTTTCGCTGGGTCTCGATGGAGCGTCAGGCCCTTGTTCTGGGACAGGAGGTCGGTCCAGAAAGGCAGTGGTTGTGGGGCACAGACTGCTAGATGTGAGAGGTACAGAAACCAAGTCTGTCTGGGCCATGTGGGGACAGTGAGAATGATGTATGCTCTGTCGAGTTGTATCTTGCGGATGACCCGTGGGATCAGAGGTAGTAGCAGGAAGGTGTACATGAGTGACGTGTTCCACGGGATGAGGGAGGCCTCCCCTAATGATCCCGGTGCCAGGCCTGCCCTGAAGCAAAATAGTGGACGTTCGTGATTTGTCGCTGAGGTGAAAAAGTCGATTACTGGGTGACCCCATTTTGGGAATATTCTGTCAAGAACACTGTCATGGATTTCCTACTCATGTTCCTGTGAGAAGTGCCTGCTGAGGTTGTCGGCTGTAGTGTTTTGGCACCCTGGTAGGTATGGTGCTGTGATGTTTACATTGTTGCGTATGCAGAAGTTCCATACATTCATGGCTTCTACGCATAGCGAGTGATACCTGGCTCCTCCGTGGTGATTGATGTAAAACATGCACGCCACGTTTTCAGTGAGAATAGAGATTGAGGTTTCTCGTATGAGTGGGAGGAAGTATTGGCATGCATTGTGTACCACGCAGAGTTCCAGGAGATTGATACGTAGTCGGGTTTCTGTCGCAGACCACTTGCCTTGTACATTGTGTTGACCCAAGTGGGTGCCCCAACCTATCAGGGTGGCATCTGTTGTAATAATCACTGATTTGGGGGGGCGTGTCTTGTTGAAAGGGAATCCTGGAGCATACATTCCCTGGCTGTGTCTGCCATTGTAGGGAGAGGATAATCCTTGGTGGTAGTGTCACACGTCTGTTGAGAGAGTGTTTGCTGAGTGCATAGACTATGCTCAACCAGTGCTGCAGACAGTGCATATGGAGTCTGGCATACTCTACTACGAAAGTCATAGCTGCCATATGCCTTCAGATTCTGGGACACGTCCTCACTGAAGTTTGCGGGCTGATGGTCACCATGGAAATAAGATTGGTCAATGTAGTGAATCTGTGCTTTGGCAATATTGCCTTGGCTTGTATGGAGTCTAGGTCAGCTCTGAAACTCCAATCGCTGGGTTGATTCCAGGGTGGATTTCTTTTTGTTATCTGTAGACCTAGCTGGTGAAACAGGTCTATTGTGGTCGTCAGCATGCCTGCTATTTCTTGTTGGTAGGCACTCTTGAGAAGGCAATCGTAAGAAGATTACCACTCCTTTGCATCGTAAATGTGCTGCTACTACCATGAGCGTTTTTGAGAATACACGGGGAGTAGTGGACAGTCGAAGGGAAGGACCCTGTATTGGTAGTGGTTGGGTCCTACTGTAAACCTCAGGAACCATCTGTGGGCAGGATGCATTGTAATATGGAAGTATGCATCTTGGAAGTCGAGGGCTGCAAACCAGTCCCTCTCCATCTAGAGCTGGGATTATTGTGGTCAGAGTGACCATTTTGAACCCGTGGTTGCATATGAACCTGTTGAGTTTTTGGAGATTGGTCTCCATCCCATTCTCTGTCAGGAAATATTGGGAGTAAAAACCCCTCCCTTGGTATTGATGTGGTACTGGTTCTACAGCACCCAGAAGTAGGAAGTGGTCTATTTCCTGTTGCAGTAGGTGCTCGTGAGAGGGGTCCCTGAGGAGGGACGGGGGAGGGGGATAGCTGTGAAAGGAATGGTGTAGCCAGATTGTATGATCTCCAAAACCCATTGATCTGTGGTTATTGGAGCCCAGGCATGGTAAAATGGGCATAGGGGGTGACCAAAATTGTGGGATGGGGTATCTGTTGGTGCTAGAGGTGTGAGGAGGTCGTGCATACCCTCGACCAAGACTTCAAAATTGTGGCTTAGATGTAGCTGAATGGGTGGATGAGGCCTGGTTTTGTGGAGCTCGTCGTCTCTGGGCCCATTGTTTTGGGTCTGTTCTGAGTGAAGTATCGTGGTGGTTGATGATTAAACGAAGGGGTAGATGGCGTCACCACTTCATCTGGCGCAGAAGATGTGTGGGGCAGGTGGTGAATCATCCAGGTCTGCCTGAGATAGTATCTCTTCCTCTTCTATCTCTGTCTCAGGGGAGTCAGAGGTTTCTCTGTGTGGTGATGATGGGTGTGCTCTGGAACCTCTTGTTCCCCCTTCCCCAGCAACAGAATAGAGATTCTGGTATGTGTGCCTAGGACCCCATTGTGGCCATTGCATGGGGTAAGGTGGTAATGGGTAAGGCCAGGGCTGTGAATGCTCGCAGGGATGTGGCTTAGGCTTCACAGCATTCTATGTAGGTCTCATTTGTGATGGGGATGAACACTGAGAGGAGAAGCAGTTGTAGGGTGGTAGATGAAGGATGGTACCATGCTATGTTGCTCGGGGAGTGTTCGGTGCTGAGCAGTGGTGACTGTGGTGCCAAAGAAACTGCTATGTCAGCAGGATGCAGGAGTTGCGCTGGTCCCACCTTGGGGTTGCGGTTGACCGTTGGAGCACTGACTGGTGCTGGATTTGGCTTGCTAGGCAGCAGCAAGTCTTGGGTCGGTGCTGGTGGTGGCAGCATTGATCACGGTGCCACTGCCTGTGCTGTGCTCTGCACTGGGGTAATCGGTGCCGTGGAGGAGCGTTGGGGCTCAGCAGGGGTCTGCTGAGGGACAGTGCAGGAGGAGCCCAGTGCCTTGTAAGTGCTCACTCTGGATGAGTGGAGCATTGAGGGTAAAGACCTTGCTGGGGAAGCTCTCTTTCTGAGAGACCCTTGCTGGAGAGATCGAGGCTCGCTTCCTGACAGTTTTGGAAGTCGGAGCCTTATCAGAGCTCAGGGATCTCGGTTTATGAGACTTCCTGGAGGAAGTCTCTTGAGGAGGTTGGAGGGATTTCTCCAGCAGAAGCATTTTCAAGCAGAGATCCCTGTTGTGTCTTGCCCGTGTTGTTAAGTTGGTGCAATGTATGCATTTCTGGGAGATATGAGCTTCTCCCAGACAGCAAATGCAGGATGTGTGGCTGTCAGAAACCAGCATCAGTTCACGGTGGGAGTCACGCTTTTCAAATCCTGTTGAGCCCAGTATGATTGCAATTAAGCCTCTCCCGCCTCTCGAGAGACAGGGCCGGCTCCAGCTTTTTTGTCACCCCAAGCAGCAAAGTGGGGGAAGAAGGCAGGGGGGAGCAAATCGGCAGCACTTCGGTGGCAGCTCAATCGGGCCGCTTCATTCTTCTGTGGCAATTCGGTGGCGGGTTCTTCACTCCTTCTCTTCCTCTTTGGTGGCAGTTTGGCAGCAGCTCAAAGAGTAGGAGAGGGACTGAGGGACCCACCGCCAAATTGCCACTGAAGACCCGGACATGCCGCCCCCCTTTCCATTGGCCACCCCAAGCACCTGCTTGGTTTGCTGGTGCCTGGAGCCAGCCCTGTCGAGAGATAAGGATGGGAGTTGATTGTAATGGTAAACTGTAGAAACTGTTCCCAAACAGGGAGTTAGGGAGAGAAAAAGTAGTCTTCTTTCTTCTTTTCCTTTTATTTATTTTATTTATTTAAGAAAAACCTCTAAGAGGAACTAACAAAACAATGTAAGTATAGTCTAAAAAGTTGTTCCTATGTAACTTGTAAATTCCCCCCTCCCCCCGGAAGTATCAGAGGCCTGGTCTACCCTACGCGTTTAAACCGAATTTAGCAGCGTTAAACCGATTTTAACCCTGCACCTGTCCACACAACGAAGCCCTTTATATTGATATAAAGGGCTCTTTAAACCGATTTCTGTACTCCTCCCCGACGAGGGGAGTAGCGCTGAAATTGGTATTGCCATGTCGGATTAGGGTTAGTGTGGCCGCAATTCGACGATATTGGCCTCCGGGCGGTATCCCACAGTGAACCATTCTGACCGCTCTGGAAAGCAATCTGAACTCGGATGAACTGGCCAGGTAGACAGGAAAAGCCCTGTGAACTTTTGAATTTCATTTCCTGTTTGCCCAGCGTGGAGCTCTGATCAGCACGGGTGGCGATGCAGTCCCAAATCCAAAAAGAGCTCCAGCGTGGACCGTACAGGAGATACTGGATCTGATCGCTGTATGGGGAGACAAATCTGTTCTATCAGAGCTCCATTACAGAAGACGAAATGACAAAGCATTTGAAAAAATCTCCAGGCTATGACAGACAGAGGCCACAGCAAGGACTCAGCACAGTGCTGCGTGAGAAGCGTAACAGAAAGCCGAAGAATCAAATCGACGCTCATGGAGGGAAGGAGGGGGTACTGAGGACTCCAGCTATCCCACAGTCCCCTCAGTCTCGAAAAGCATTTGCATTCTTGGCTGAGCTACCAATGCCTGAAGGGTCAAAAACATTTTCCTGGGTGTTTCAGGGTGTATGTCGTCAATTTACACCCTTCCGCCCCTCTGAAAGAAAAGGGAAAAAAATCATTTCTCACCTTTTTTCAATGTCACCCTATGTCTACTGCATGCTGCTGGTAGATGGGGTGCTGCAGCGCTGAACACCAGCATCCCCTTCCCGGTGGCAGACAGTGCAAAATGACTGGTATCCATCATCATCATCATCATCAGCCCGTGAGTGCTCCTGGCTGGCCTCGGTGAGGTCGGCCGGGGGTGCCTGGGTAAAAATGGGAATGACTCCTGGTCATTCCCAGCAGACGGTACAGAAGGCTTGGTAACTGTCCTCATCATAGCAGCTGGAGGCTGAGCTCCATCATCCCCCTCCCTCTTTCATGTCTAAAGAAGATTCTGTACTGCCTGGACTATCACAGCAGCGGGAGGCTGCCTCCCCCTCATTTTATCTTACTAAAAACTCCTCAGTGTTTCTTATTCCTGCATTCTTTATTACTTTGCCACGGTAGCCCAGGAGGATTGGGGGAGGAGGGAAGCAACGGGTGGGGTTGTTGCAGTGGCACCCCCTAGAATGGCATGCAGCTCATCATTTCTGCGGGATCTCTGCGGCTCTGACACAGAGTGGCTGTGCTCTCTGGTTCTCTAGTACACTTGCCCCATATTCTAGGCAGGACTGAATCTAGTTTTGGACAAAACATAAAGAAGGGAATGACCCAGGGAGTCATTCCCATTTTTGTCCATGCGCCCCTGGCCGACCTCAGCAAGGCCAGCCAGGAGCACCCATGACAGCAGCAGATGGTACAAAAGGATTGATTACCGTCATCACCAATTTCCAAATGAAAACGGTGCAAAATGACTGATAACCATCATCTCATCGCCAATTTACAATGGCAGACGGTGCAATAGGGATGGTAATCGTCTCTGCTACCTTGCAATGGCAAATGAATGCTGCTGTGTAGCACTGCAGTACTGCGTCTGTCAGCAGCATCCAGTACACATACGGTGACAGTGACAAAGGGCAAAACAGGCTCCATGGTTGCCATGCTATGGCGTTTTCCAGGGCAATCCAGGGAAAAAGGGTGCGAAATGATTGTCTGCCGTTGCTTTCACGGAGGAAGGATTGAGTGACGACATTTACCCAGAATCATCCGCGACTCTGTTTTTGCCCTATCATGCATTGAGATCTCAACCCAGAATTCCAGTGGGCGGGGGAGACTGCGGGAACTATGGGATAGCTACGAGATAGCTACCCACAGTGCAACGCTCCAGAAATCAATGCTAGCCTCGGTACATGGACGCACACCACCGAATTAATGTGCTTAGCGTGGCCGCGTGCACTCGACTTATACAATCTGTTTTTTAAAAAACTGGTTTCTGTAAAATTGGAATAATCCCATAGTGTAGACATACCCAAAGAGAGCACTGCTGTGGAGCTTCGTCTGCAGCTGAGGACGGTTGAGAAGGAACTGAGGGGACGGCCGGGGGAGCATGCACTACAGGAGGTGCCAACAGCTGCATGAGACGATTCCTGTATATGCCCTTCCCCTGACTACTGTTGCGAGAAATCTCCAATCTCTGGCACAGAGATGCACCAACACCTAGAGTGGAGCACCCACAGGGACACCACTCAAAGAAGAACCCAGGTGTCCATGGACCATAGTGTCATCTTGCTAATGGGTGTCTGTTTAGACAGTATGCGGCTGATAGATGGGGGGTGGCAAGAGTGCCCATGGAAGAAGACTCACTCTGAATAAACCACTAACAGCATGGAAAACTTTAGTTTTTATGCTGTGATCAATGGGGAAGCTAAAAATTTCCCCTTTTCCTCTGCCAAAGTACCAGCCAGCAGAGCTGTCCAGAGGGATTCCCAAACTGGCAAATCCAGAATGTGCTACACTATTTAAGACAGAAGTTTTTTTTCTCACTTTTGAGAAATTTTCATTCTAAATTGTAGCTAGAATCAAAGTTAGTTGGGCACTGACTGCAATATCTAGTCCTTATCTGGAAGCCTGGAATAAATTTGCTTTCTCATAATATGGGTAACGTTGGTTACTTACTACAGTGATGAGTGTGCTGTGTATTTATCAAATAAACCCATTACACAGCTGATATTTTCAAAGGAGATAGAGCTTGGAGTGAGATTCAATCCCTTAGGAAAGGATAGTTGAGATGAATGTGAAGATCCAGCTGAGAGTGATTGTCTAGAGTGTTTATACCAACACTTATTTCTCAAAATTACTATTAATTGATGCTGTGGTTATTTAGTGCCACATTAGTGTAGGAAAACGCTTCTCAAATTAACTCTGAATATCAAAATTAATTAAGAGCTGTTACAATTTTTTCCATCCGACATCTGTTTGGGTTCTAAATGCAGTGTTGACTTTTGATTTTCTCAGTGGCTGAATAGTAGTTAAGAGTTTCATATATAGATGAATCACTTAAATGAAAGCAACAAAGAATCCTGTGGCACCTTATAGACTAACAGACGTTTTGCAGCATGAGCTTTCGTGGGTGAATACCCACTTCTTCGGATGCAAGTGGTGGAAATTTCCAGGGGCAGGTTTATATATGCAAGCAAGAAGCAAGCTAGAGATAACGAGGTTAGTTCAATCAGGGAGGATGAGGCCCTGTTCTAGCAGTTGAGTGAAACCAAGAGAGGAGAAACTGGTTCTGTAGTTGGCAAGCCACTCACAGTCTTTGTTTAATCCTGAGCTGATGGTGTCAAATTTGCAGATGAACTGGAGCTCAGCAGTTTCTCTTTGAAGTCTGGTCCTGAAGTTTTTTTGCTGCAGGATGGCCACCTTAAGATCTGCTATTGTGTGGCCAGGGAGGTTGAAGTGTTCTCCTACAGGTTTTTGTATATTGCCATTCCTAATATCTGATTTGTGTCCATTTATCCTTTTCCTTAGAGACTGTCCAGTTTGGCCGATGTACATAGCAGAAGGGCATTGCTGGCATATGATGGCATATATTACATTGGTGGACGTGCAGGTGAATGAACCGGTGATGGTGTGGCTGATCTGGTTAGGTCCTGTGATGGTGTCGCTGGTGTAGATATGTGGGCAGAGTTGGCATCGAGGTTTGTTGCATGGATTGGTTCCCGAGCTAGAGTTACTATGGTGCGGTGTGGAGTTACTGGGGAGAATATGCTTCAGGTTGGCAGGTTGTCTGTGGGCGAGGACTGGCCTGCCACCTAAGGCCTGTGAAAGTGTGGGATCATTGTCCAGGATGGGTTGTAGATCCCTGATGATGCGCTGGAGGGGTTTTAGCTGGGGACTGTATGTGATGGCCAGTGGAGTCCTGTTGGTTTCTTTCTTGGGTTTGTCTTGCAGTAGGAGGCTTCTGGGTACACGTCTGGCTCTGTTGATCTGTCTCCTTATTTCCTCGTGCGGGTACTGTAGTTTTGAGAATGCTTGGTGGAGATTTTGTAGGTGTTGGTCTCTGTCTGTGGGGTTAGAGCAGATGCGGTTGTACCTCAGTGCTTGGCTGTAGACAATGGATCTTGTGGTGTGCCCGGGATGGAAGCTGGAGGCATGAAGGTAGGCATAGCGGTCGGTAGGTTTTCGGTATAGGGTGGTGTTATTGTGACCATCAATTATTTGCACCATAGTGTCTAGGAAGTGGACCTCCCGTGTAGATTGGTCCAGGCTGAGGTTGATGGTGGGGTGGAAGCTGTTGAAATCGTGGTGGAATTTTTCCGGAGTCTCCTTCCCATGGGTCCAGATGATGAAGATGTCATCAATGTAGCGTAGGTAGAGAAGGGGCGTGAGTGGACGGGAGCTGAGGAAGCGTTGTTCCAGGTCAGCCATAAAAATATTGGCATATTGTGGGGCCATGCGGGTGCCCATAGCGGTGCCACTGATCTGGAGATATATATTGTCATCAAATTTGAAATAGTTGTGTCTGAGGATAAAGGTACAGAGCTCAGCAACCAGTTGTGCTGTGGCATCATCAGGGATACTGTTCCTGACAGCTTGTATTCCATCAGCGTGTGGGATGTTGGTGTAGAGAGCCTCTACATCCATGGTGGCCAGGATGGTGTTTTCTGGAAGGTCACCAATGCATTGTAGTTTCCTCAGGAAATCAGTGGTGTCATGGAGATAGCTGGGAGTGCTGGTGGCATAGGGTCTGAGTAGAGAGTCCACATATCCAGACAGTCCTTCAGTGAGAGTTCCAATGCCCGAGATGATGGGGCGTCCAGGATTTCCAGGTTTGTGGATTTTGGGCAGTAGATAGAATAGCCCTGGTCGGGGCTCTAAGGGTATGTTGATTTGTTCTGGTGTTAGTGTAGGGAGTGTCCTGAGTAGATGGTTCAGTTTCTTAGTGTATTCCTCAGTGGGATCTGAGGGAAGTGGCCTGTAGAATTTGGTGTTGGAGAGTTGTCTGGCGGCCTCCTTTTGGTAGTCAGACCTGTTCATGATGACAACAGCACCTCCTTTATCAGCCTCTTTGATTATAATGTCAGGATGGTTTCTGAGGCTGTGGATGGCATTGCGTTCTGCACGACTTAGGTTATGAGGCAAGCGATGTTGTTTTTCCACAATTTCTGCCTGTGCACGTCGGCGGAAGCATTCAATGTATAGGTCCAGACTGTCATTTCGACCCTCAGGAGGAGTCCATGTGGAGTTCTTCTTTTTGTGCTGTTGGTGGGAGGGTAACTGTGTATCAGTGCGCTGTTCAGTGTTGTCCTTAAAGTATTCTTTGAGTCGGAGACGGCGAAAGTATGCTTCGAGATCGCCGCAGAACTGTATCATGTTGGTGGGGGTGGCAGGGCAGAAAGAGAGTCCCCGAGATAGGACAGACGTTTCTTCTGGGCTGAGTGTGTGGTTGGATAGATTGACGATGTTGCTGGGTGGGTTAGGGATACCACGGTTGTGGCCCCATGTGGCAGGTAGGAGTTTAGACAGCTTACAGACCTTTTTCCTTTGTAGAGAGGTGAAGTGAGTGATGTAGATCTCCTGTCTTATTTTAGTGAAGTCCGTTTGTATGGAAGTTTGGTTATTAATGAGTCTCCAGGTTGGAGAGCTCTTTTTTGATGTTTTCCTGTTTGCTGTATAGGAGGCACACCGCACCATAGTAACTCTAGCTCAGGAACCAATCCATGCAACAAACCTCGATGCCAACTCTGCCCACATATCTACACCAGCGACACCATCACAGGACCTAACCAGATCAGCCACACCATCACCGGTTCATTCACCTGCACGTCCACCAATGTAATATATGCCATCATATGCCAGCAATGCCCCTCTGCTATGTACATCGGCCAAACTGGACAGTCTCTAAGGAAAAGGATAAATGGACACAAATCAGATATTAGGAATGGCAATATACAAAAACCTGTATGAGAACACTTCAACCTCCCTGGCCACACAATAGTAGATCTTAAGGTGGCCATCCTGCAGCAAAAAAACTTCAGGACCAGACTTCAAAGAGAAACTGCTGAGCTCCAGTTCATCTGCAAATTTGACACCATCAGCTCAGGATTAAAGAAAGACTGTGAATGGCTTGCCAACTACAGAACCAGTTTCTCCTCTCTTGGTTTTCACTCAACTGCTAGAACAGGGCCTCATCCTCCCTGATTGAACTAACCTCGTTATCTCTAGCTTGCTTCTTGCTTGCATATATAAACCTGCCCCTGGAAATTTCCACCACTTGCATCCAAAGAAGTGGGTATTCACCCACGAAAGCTCATGCTGCAAAACGTCTGTTAGTCTATAAGACTAGCCATGAGACTGAATTACTCATTTTACCTGCAGATGCGTTTATTTAATCAGAAGAAAAACTATTCATTTAAAATAAAACTCAAATGTCTACTGTCTATGTGCTACTTGTGCTGTAAGCAGAACCTGCTAAATAAGACAAAGAACCATTGTCTCCTAATTAAAGCAATGGATTGGAAGTCAGGACTCCTTGGTTCTGTTACCAGTTCTATATTGACTTGCTGTGAGACCTTATGCAATTTGATTTAACGTCTCTGTGCCTCTGTTTACTCATCTGTAAAAATGGGTGGGTAACATTTCCCTTTCAGGGATATTGTGGGCTTATTTAATTAATGTTTGTAAAGCACTTTGAGATCCCAGGATAAAAAGTACAATATAAATCCTAAATATTACTGTGTATTTTCCTTGTAGGTGTGTCTGTATATATTATATCATCCAGTACTAACATCTTGAACACTAAAAGCTCTATATACAGAGGGGCAAGTCCAGCAATGATTTCCACTCAAATTTAGTAGCCACAAGTCAAAAAATGACACATTTTCTTGAGTGGAAGAATTGGCTAGTGGTTAAAGGAGGAGGAATTGTAAGTTGGGACTTCTGTGTTCTACTCCCTGTTGCCACTGACTTCCTATGTCATGTTGAGCAAGCCCCTGGACTGCTTTGTGCTTCAGTTTTTCTGGCTATCTACGGTACTTGGTTACTTCACAGAAGGATGGATGAGCGCCTCAGAGAAAGTGCTACTGGAGTGTTGCTATACTTAGGGCACATTGTATTTGTTAATGTTCTTTCTGGGGATCCTACACAAGTACCCTTGAAGACAGGGCACATTGTATTGCATCCTGGAAAGGCAGTTCATCTTTGGATTATGCACTAACATACAGGGAGCCTATAATCTGCCTGGCTCTTCATTTGGTGCCTGGCTCTTCATTTTACATGTTGGGAGGCAGAAAATGTACCTGGAGCCTAATTCTCCCCTGCCCAGCATCCTGTGTAGTCATTTACACTTGTGCAAAGAGGACATAAAAGGCTGCCATTCTGATTTACACCCATGCTGCACAAGTGTAAATGATCTCACAAGCTGCAAGATGGAGAACATGGCCCTTTGTTAATCAGGCAGAAAAAGGACTGGATTAAGGAAATCAGGGACCCTAGGCACATTAAGATGTGGGACATGTGGCCTCAGCCCCGCCTGGAGTGGTGGTGACAGTTGAGCCCTCCTCCCTTCCTAAAGAGCCACTATTCCCCCCCCCAGGAACAGCAGTAGGGTCGTTTGTCTTGGAAGCAGCAAAGGTGACACAGAGGCAGAGCTGGCAGAAGGGGGACACCCAGTACTTAACCAGCAGGCAGGGTGCACCTGCCCAAGAGGCTGGGAAAGGCCTACACACTGAGGGGGTGATGTTAGGGCCTCCCAGAGCACTGAGGCTTAAAGGTAACTCTGCACTAGGATGAATGGGGCTAGTTCTCAGAGTTACTTATTCAGACTCTCTGCAGACTCAGGCAGACACAACTGGATTGGGTGCACTCTGGTCATACTTGCAAGGTGGTGGTTTTCCAAGCATGAGTGCTTAGAACAGTGGTTCTCAAAGCCGATCCGCCACTTGTTCAAGGAAAGGCCCTGGCAGGCTGAGCAGTTTATCTGCTGTCTATACAGATTTGGCCGATCGTGGTTCCCACTAGCTGCGGTTTGCCGCTCCAGGCCAATGGGGGCTGCGGGAAGGGCAGCCAGCACATCCCTCGGCCCACGCTGCTTCCCGCAGCCCCCATTGGCTGGGACAGTGAACCGCGGCCAGTGGGAGCTGTGATCGGCTGAACCTGTGGGCGCAGCAGGTAAACAAACTGGCCTGACCCAACAGGGGCTTTCCCAGAACAAGAGGCGGACTGGCTTTGAGAACCACTGGCTTAGAAGACATTTTTTTTTAAAAAAGGTCTTCTAAGCATTTGAAAGCTCTTATTCTGACCTCATCCTGTGACTCCAGAAGCTGGGTCTCTAAGCACAGGCCTATAGGGCCCACACCTACATCCGTTGCTATCTAGAGCAGAGGTTGGCAACCTTTCAGAAGTGCAGTGCCGAGTCTTCATTTAATCACTCTAATTTAAGGTTTCGTGTGCCACTAATACATTTTAACGTTTTTAGAAGGTCTCTTTCAATAAGTCTATAATATATAACTAAACTATTGTTGTATGTAAAGTAAATAAGGTTTTTAAAATGTTTAAGAAGCTTCATTTAAAATTAAATTAAAATGCAGAGCCCCCCGGACTGGTGGCTAGGACCCGGGCAGTGTGAGTGCCACTGAAAATCAGCTTGCGTGCCGCCTTCGGAGCGCGTGCCATAGGTTGCCTACCCCGATCTAGAGGAAACACGACACCTGTTGTGGGTGTGGAGATCACATTTCTTCCAGTTGTCTGTTTCCAAATCTCAATGACCGCAACAAAAATCCAACTTCAGTGAGCTAAATGTCCTTATTTTTTGTCCTGTGCCATGACAAGCATTTGTCTCTAATTGTAAAAGCTTTAGCTCATGCACCCTTAAAAAAAAAAATCAATCTTTGCAGGACTGGCTTATGGCTATTAGGGAATATGAATTGTCAAAATACCTTCTTAAGCCGCCCGTTCCTTAACGGTGGCCTGGAAAGTGGGATTCCCACAGAATATTCCTAACTGTCTTTAAAAAGTCTTTTTTTTTCTTTTCTTATTGTCACTGCAAAGTGCACCCAATGTCCTACTACACCCTCCCTTAAGAAATGCAGGCCCAGGATTACACAGTTCCCCATTTTCTGAAGCAGGGGATGCTGACAGAGAGTCTGATTCTGCTCCCTCTGGCATCCATGGCAAAATTTTGCTTGGATTTGAGCAGGAGCAGGCCCAGCTTTATTCCTTTATCCATCGATGGTTAGCCTAGAGGACAAAGTTCCACAGTCACTGGGGCTTTGTGCAGGGGCCTGTCTGCTTGGGTCTGGTTGCTGGATCAGGGCCCAAGGGTGCTACTGGAATTTCCCCAATATGGGAAGTGGGAAGACTGCACCGTATCTTGGTGAGTTCATGTGAAATATCAGGAACTCTTCAGTGTTTCTGGACTTTAAATAAAACTAAAACCACTTTAACCTTGTTGCCAGAGTCCCTGGGAAAAAGAACTAATGCTTGTACCCCAGCAAGCCATTCTCTCCTTAGGAAACAGACTATTCCATCCGATCACTCCCTGGGGGGAGGGGGGGAAATCTTCTTTAGACTTTCAGAACTGCAAAAGCTCTTCACAAGCAGTAATTAATCCTTTCACGATTAGCCCCATTTTACTGATGAGTAAACTGAGTCACAGGGGTGGGAGGTCATAGACTTCACACAGAGATTCAGAGACAAATTCCAGGAGTCCTGACCAACTGTCTCAATCTCTGTCTTTCAGAATGTAGACTTGGAGCCAAATCCTCAGCTGCTGTAAATCATAGCCCTGCTGAAGTCAAGGTCCATAGCAGCTGAGGTGCTGGCTGTAGGAACCCTAGGTCCCGAACCCTCGCAATAGCCATAGAAACTAGGGGTCTTGACTTCCAGGGCCAGGTTTTTCAAAAGTATTTAGGTGCCTAAAGATGCAGATAGGCACCTAATGGGATTTTCAAAGGTGCTTATGTAACGCCAACAGACCGTAGTCGTCATTAGGATCGAAGCGGGGACCTCTACAGCTTAGTGCATGAGCCTGTACCACGTGAGCTAAAAGCCAACTGGCTGTTAGCTAAGGTTGTAGAGGAGACTCATTTTCTCTCTCTTTAAGTTGTCTCGGTGCAACTAGCTGGGACAGAGAACACCCCACCCAGAAGGTGTGTGGGTTGCACTTAGGGCTAGTCTACACTGGCAACACTAACGCGCTCCTGCGGCAGTACTTTAACGTGGCTTGTGTGGTCGCAGCAGAGTGGTGGGAGAGAGCTCTCCCAGCGCTCTAAAAACCCCACCTCCACGAGGGGTGCGTCTCCCAGCATGGCGGAGCGCTGCTCCCAGCGCTGGTGCACTGTCTACACTGGCGCTTTACAGCACTGAAACTTACTGTGCTCAGGCCCCCTGAGCAAGAAAGTTGCAGCGCGGTAAATTGCCAGTGTAGACAAGCCCTTAGGCACTTAGCGCCCATTAAAATCAATGGAAATTAGGCACCTAAATACCTTTTAAAAAGCTGGCCCTCAGGCTCTTACTCTGTGCAATTACCATTATCCTAAACGTTTCTCCTTGTCCTGTACCATATTACACCTCCGGGGCATCTTTAAATATGAGACCGAAGACACTTTTGTTTTATTTTTAGGATAAACACTGGGGGTGGAATGTTTGGTTGTGTATATTTAGGTCTCCATTGCTTGGGAAAATGTGTGTGGGGGGTCCAATAAAGGTTGTAGTGGCAATTAGTTAGTATTTGGATGAGTGGTGTGGGGAGAACGATTCTTGTTTTCATTTCTTTACGAGTACTGGAATCCATTTATTAAGCCAGCTTGCCGTTGCTTGCCTAAGCCAGCTGGGGAGATATAGCAGTGGCATGAGCTATTTTTTTTTCTGTTATAAGGCTGGTTTCTCTCTTCCTTTCCTTCCCCTCCACCGCTTCACACCCCCCTCCCCCCAGCAAACTTTAAGCAGTCTGCAAGGAAATTGGAGTACAGAATTTTCTGGAAAAAATGGTATGTGATCACATAATTAAAGACTCTATCATCATGTACCGATTTGCTGGGTCCTACGTTGACTGTATTCACTCTGAAGACTTGGATATCGTGATGGGGAGCTCAGTGAAAACCTCTGCTTACAGCACTTATAAAAGCCAATGCAAGAGACAGTGGTTGCCTGGATGATTTTACAATCTAGAGAGAAGAGACTTTGTAAAGCAGGAATTGTGCTTATTCATCAAATATCTCCTTGGCATAGTCTTCTGCTGTGGAAGCCCCAATGTACTTTAAAGCTGTTCTCCCCAGGCAGAACCCCAGCAAAAGCAGCCATATAAACACCACCTACCTTTCCCTGTGAGGACCCCTGGTGCCGGGTGCCAGTGGGCGAATCAACTAGTATATAGTTGTGAAAGGAAAGGAAACAAATCACAGCTTTCCTGGAACATGGAAAACAGTCACATTCTGCAATACTAAAAACGTGGAGCGATCTCTAGAGATAGGCAGCCCATTGTAAGCCCATCACACCAGTGTTGTGTGCTCTGCACTGCTTGTCTGCTCCCTCGTGGGTGTAGTTATGAACCTTAAGCCTCTCAAAAGCCTGTGAACCGCTCACCTGCCCAAATGCTTTTCTTTCTTGATGGCTGGGTTCCTCTGCCATCAGTTCCTGCGGTTAATTCTGCAGCAATAATGAGGCTCCCTTGGTTGCCTACCAGAGCCTGAATATGGAAAGCTGCAGGGGGGCTGGAACAATTTGTAGAGTGGGGGTGATGAAAGCCATTGAACCACACTGTAAACCCTGTATATAATGGAAACCACTTCAAGCCAGGGGGTGCTGCATAAGCCCTAGTACCAGCACCTAATCCAAAGCCCATTAAAACCTTTTCCATTGACTTCAGTGCAGTTTGGATCAGACACTGATGTACGGTGTAGGAACTGACATTTGAGTGTTCTAGCAGCAAGGAGGGAACAATGTAGGAACAGACCTTTTTTGATCATTTTAGCAGCAATGACTGATGGCTCCATTTGTTCTATCAAAAGATGTGAGCCTTAGTTCACTTATACTGGTTTTATACTAATCAAATGGCATTGATGTTAGGGGAGTTACTTCAGATACACACTGAGCCGAGATCAGAATGGGGTTGTTTATTTGCCAATGGCTATTTAATTTAAGGTGTGCAGGTATTTTATTGTTACCAGTGTAAATACATGGAATAATGTAATAATCGTTGTTCACCCCAAATAACTAACTAAATAAATAGACAGACCAACAACATATGAATGAAAAGATGAAGTATTTGTGGGGAGGAATTATTTTTCTGTTCACTTTTGTCAATGCTGGTAACTAATATTCCCAAGATACTACATGAACACATGCAAAAATTTGACACCCCACACTAGATACTCAGTGCTATACTGCTGTAGCTTTGCCTTGACAAGTAGCCGTTTTATTCCTGCATATCATTTGGTCTTTTTTTCACTTTTCTGACTATTCTTTTGCTTTATTTACTCTGCGCTTGTTGCTTCTGTTTTTTCCCCTCTCTGCCAGCCCTTTCCCTTCAGGTCGTCTCTTTTGCTCACTCTTTCCTGGCCTGCCTTTTCCAGAAATCACTCTGTGCTCCCCCAGTCACTTGTCTTCTCCTCCAGATTAGCTCCCTCTCTCACCAAAACCACTGTGGGCAGATTGTGACGCCCTCAGTCATAATGACAGGTCACCTCTGATCCCCAGTAGGAGTAAGGGCTAGATTTTACTATCCTCTGTTTGCCCCCCTCGCTAATAGTCTTTCTCCTCTTTCTTTGGATGAGTTGCTCTTCCACTGCACATGGTCATCTTCTGGCAGTTGCCTGCACTCCCAGCGAGAAATTGGTCTGAGGCCTACTGGAGCCCCCTCACACCTGTCCATAAATATGCCATATAAAGAGTGTTCTGTAACTATCAAGGAGGCTGAGTGAGGGCAAATGTAGACTTGGGACTGCAGAACTGTTCACGTTCCACCAAGTACAGCAGTTAAACATCACAGTCATGAATGTTAAAGAATATGAGGAACTATGAGCAGGGCTTCATAGAACTATTTTTAGGGAAAAACATTTTTATTTTTTCCCTGTATAAACAAACTGTCATAAATGTACAGCTAAGGGTAGCATAAAATCCCTCATTTACCTGTAATGGTTTAAGAAGCTCAGATAACGTGGTTGGCACCTGACCAAAAGGACCAAGAAGGGGAGAAGATACTTTCAAAGCTGTGCGGGAAGGTTTTGTTTTGGGTCCCTTTTGTTCTCTCTGGGTCAGCGAGGAATCAGGGCAGGGAAAATACATCTCCCAAAGCCATACCTTAACTAAGCCTCTAAGATTACAAATTGTAAATAATAGGAAGGAAATGCATTAGATTATCTTTTGTTTTATCTTGTGAATTGTCCCTATGCTATGAGGGAGGTTTATCCCTGTTTTTTGTAACTTTAAAGTTGTGCCTAGAGCGGAATCCTCTGTGTTTTGAATCTGATTGCCTGTAAAATTACCTTCCATCCTGATTTTACAGAGGTGCTTCTTTTACTTTTACTTTTTCTTTATAATAAAGTTCTGTTTTTAAGAATCTGATTGGGTTTTAGTGCCCTAAAAACCCAAGGGTCTGGTCAGTTACTCACTTTGGTTACTCTCAAGCCTCCCCAGGAAAGGGGTGAAGGGACTTGGGGGGGATTTTGAGGGAACAGGAACTCCAAGTGGTCCTTTTTCCTTGAATCTTTGTCTAACTCACTTGGTGGCGGCAGCATACTGTTCAAGGGCAAGGAAGGATTTGTGCCTTGGGGACGTTTTTAACCTAAGCTGGTAGAAATAAGCTTAGGGAGTCTTTCATGCGGGTCCCCACATCTGTACCCCAGAGTGGGGAGGGAACCCTGACACAAACAAAAAAATACACTTAAAGGTCTAACAGGGTTTGAATTCTAGAGCCAATACATAAATTACAAAAGGGGTTAAACCCTGAGTTCTTGCTTCTATAATTAAAACATTATAAGCCTGATTCTTCACGTTGTTAAAATGATTTTATGGTATTATTACTTCACTCATTTATAAGAGACTTACAGTGCTATAAAACTGCTGTACTAGAAAAACTGGTGTATGGACTTGGTTTACACAATAGCCACTTTTACAGAACACATTTCTTTGCTCTTAGGGGGTCTTTTCCCGCTTTGACAGTGAAGGGTCCAATCCAGATGTGGAACTGAACTACTGGCATATTGCATCTAGTAAAACTCATTTTTTCACAACTGATGAGCAAGCATATGAGAAACTCTAAAGCACTTTTATTTGCTGTTTACATAGTGCCATAGGAGTGTAAGCATCTGAGGCCTGGTCTACACTAGGACTTTAATTCGAATTTAGCAGCGTTAATTCGAACTAACCGTCCACACCAGGAAGCCATTTAATTCGAACTAGAGGGCTCTTTAGTTCGAATTTGGTACTCCACCCCGGCAGGTGGAGTAACGCTAAATTCGACATGGCTAGCTCGAATTAGGCTAGGTGTGGATGCAAATCGAACTTAGTAGCTCCGGGAGCTATCCCACAGTGCACCACTCTGACGCTCTGGACAGCAGTCCGAGCTTGGATTCTCTGACCAGCCACACAGGAAATGACCCAGGAAAATTTGAATTCATTTTCCTGTCTGGGCACTTTGAATCTGACATCCTGGCTGGACATCGGGGCGAGCTCCGCAGCACCTGCAACGATGCAGAGCTCTCCAGCAGAGGAGTTCATGTTATCTGTGAATAGAAAGAGGGACCCAGCATAGACTGACTGGGAACTCTTCGATCTGATCGGTGTGTGGGGCGAGGAGTCTGTGCTTTTGGAGCTGCGGTCCAAAACAGGGAATGCGAAGACCTACGAGAAGGTCTCCAAAGCCATGAGAGACAGAGGATACAGGCGGGATGCAACGCAGCGCCGCGTGAAAATCAAGGACCCCAGACAAGGCTACCAAAAAATCAAAGCGGCAAACGGACGCTACGGAGCCTGCCACCACTGCCCCACCAGTGACCGTGGACTCTGACGATGGGACAGTGTCGACGGCCAGTTCCTCGGTGATGTTTGCGGACGGGGAAGATGAGGAAGGGTTTGTGGAGGACGAGGCAGGCGAGAGCGCTTACAACGCTGGTTTCCCCGACAGCCAGGATCTATTCATCACCGTCACGGAGATCCCCCAACAACCCTCCCCGGCCATTAACCCGGACCCTGAATCAGGGGAAGGAGCAGTCGGTAAGTGCTGTAACCATGTTAACTTTTATTCTTAATATAACAGGAATCTTAACTGCGTGAAAAGGAGGTCTCTCTAGATATGGGGATAGAACAGAAATCATCCTTGGAGATCTCCACGAAGCTCTCCTTGCGTTAATGGAAAAGCATCAGCAGGAGGTTCCTGGGGAGAGCTGCCTTATTGGGTGCTCCGTGGTATCACAGTTTTCCGCGCAAGGCTTTCATGAGGAACTCAGGGAGCACTGCCTCCCCGAGCACGGCTGCATCGGGCCCTGCTTCGTGCTAGCTTTCACGCAGCATGCGCTCTCTATCTCCTTCAGTGACCCTCCTCAGGGTGATCTCGCTCGGAGACTCCTGCATCTAATTAGGGTAATTACTGTAATTTTACGCCTGGTCCAAAGTATTTTAAAAAAATCTACGGACAGATGGCATAGCACAGACTCAGCACGCAGCTGCGTGACGAGCGTAACGGAAAGCCAAAGAATATAATGGACGCTCATGGAGGGAGGGGGGAATGAGGACGCAAGGTATCCCACAGTTCCTGCTGTCTCCGAAAAGTATTTGCATTCTTGGATGAGCTCCAAATGCTTCTAGGGTCAAACACAGTGTCTGCGGTGGGTCAGGGCATAGTTTGGCAATTTGCGCACAGACCCCATCCACCACCAGAAGTGAAAACAATCCTCTGTTGAGTCTTTTACATGTCACCCTATCTTTACTGAATGCTGCAGATAGACGCGATGGTGCAGCACTCAACACCAACATCCTTGCTCCCCCCCCGCCCGCCATGGGTGGCTGATGGTTCAATAAGATGGAAATCCATCCTCATCATCAGCCTATTGGCACATGGGGCAGTGCAAAAGGGCTGGTAACCATGCCGACTAGTATCAGTAAGGTCGATCAAGGGCGCCTGTCCCTAATTTTTGATGGCTGATGGTACAATATGGCTGGTAACCGTCCTCATCATTGCAACAGGGGGCTGAGCTCCATCAGCCCCCACCCTTCATTGTAAATAAAAGATTCAATTGCCCCTGGACTAGCAGAGGGATGATGGGCTCCTTCATCCACACTCCTTGATGTCCTGCCTGGACTATCATTGCAGCTGGAGGCTTCCTTCCAGTCATTTCTCACAAACAAGTCACTGTGTCTTATTCCTGCATTCTTTATTACTTCATTACACAAGTGGGGGGACAATGGTATGGTAGCCCAGGAAGGCTGGGGTAAGAACGGAATGAACAGGTGGTGTTGTTGCAGGAGCACCCCCTGTGAATAGCATACAGCTCATAATTTATGCAGGATCGGACACAGAGCAGCTGTGCTCTCTGGTTCTATGATACAGTGGTTTTCTAGTACACTTGCCCATAATCTAGGCAGGACTGATTCTATTTTTAGATACCAAAAAGGAGGGATTGACTCAGGGAGTCATTCCCAATTTTTGCTTTTGCGCCCCTGGCTGCTCGGCCAGGGGCACTTATGACAGCAGCAAATGGTGCAGTGCAAAAGGACAGGTAGCCATGCCCATCTTATTACCATCTTATTACCAATTTATGGTATGGTTGATGGTACAATATGGCTGGTAACCATCTCTGCTGTCATGCAAAAGCAAAAGCATGCTGCTGTGTAGCGCTGCTGGCCCGCCTCTGTCAGCAGCATCTAGTACACATACGGTGACATACACAAAAGGCAAAACAGTGTCAATGGTTGCCACGCTATGGCGTATGCCAGGGCAATTCTGGGAAAACGGGCTTCAAATGATTGTCTGCCGTTGCTTTCCCGGAGGAAGGAATGACTGGCGACATTTACCCAGAATCCACCGCGAAAATGATTTGTGCCCCAGCAGGCACAGGGGTCTCAACCCAGAATTCACAGAGACAGCCTAGACTCAGTTAATTGTTTGCAAAATGTATCTTTGCAAGGAATTCACTCCTGTTTCCCATCTCACAGCTTCCACTGTCTCCAGACCTGCCACAGCATCCCCCTCGCAGAGGCTGGCAAAGATTAGGCGGCGAAAGAAAAAGACAAGGGACAAGATGTTCGAGGAACGTATGGGCTGCTACCTATCAGAGGCGGACCAGCAGAGCCAGTGGAGGGAGACCGTCTCTCTGTGCCAGCACTCTCACAGCGAACGGGAGGAGAGGTGGCGTGAGGAAGACAAGCAGGCGACTGAAACGCTGCTTGGACTAGTGAGGGAGCAAACGGACACGCTCAGGCGCCTTGTGGATGTTCTGCAGGACCGCAGGAGGACAGAGACACCCTGCAGTGTATCTGCCCCCGCACTCCTGCCACAAAGTCCCATACCCCCCTCACCGAAAATAATCAGGAGGAGGGGCGGCCGGGGACGTGAATACTGTCACTGCACCACAGCACAGTGCTCAAGTACCCAAAAGCTCTCATACCCTACATTTGCCGAAGTCCTTCACTTCCAGACTCACAGTAGTCCCAATCCCAGTCCCATCCCCTACATGTCTACTTAATTAATAAAAATGCTTTGCTGTTAATTACTGTTTCCGTTATGTTTTTTCCAAGAAGACTGTGTTTGAATGGGGGCGTGGGAAGGGGTGGTTAATTGCATAGGACAGTCACCTTTCCCAGGGTACAGACACGGGGGCAGGATCAGCAGCGGGTCACACACACGGTGCAGTCAGTAGGCAGCCTGGTCGGTTTTTGGAGGTGGTTTCCAGGATCTGTGTGGGCAGGGGAGATGTGACTTTGCAGCGGGGGAGGGCGGTTACAAATCTCATACAGCGGTCCTTATCCTGGACCGCTGAGTCACGCAGCTGAGGAATCTGTATCCGTCCTCCTCCACCACAAGGTCACATATCCGCCCGCACACAGAATTCCATAAAGAGGGATGGCAGGCTCCGTTGAAAGAAGCCTTCCGGCACTGCGGACCGCTCTAGGAGCAGGAGCCTGTCATTCCTTGAGTTTAGAGGCGGTCTTTACATCACCGCACACCCTACCCAGCACAGCCTGCGTCCCAGTTTCAACCCTTTCACGAAAAGTCATGAATAAAGAAACCTTTGTTAAGTAATAATGGGACATGTATTTTATTTTTACACGTGTGCTGGAAGTGGGGGTAACGGGGTGAACGGGGTATGTAACCGAAGAGGAGAGTCAACAGTAATTGGGTAAAGAAACAGGGGCAGGTTCAGCTTCTCTGTAAAGAAACTGAACAGTCACAGGTCACGCTGCTCGCTGGTATTTGAAGAGTTCCTTGTCGCTGTCCCAGGCGCCTGTATAGGGCTTCATGAGCAAGTGCATTAGCGGGCAGGCTGGGTCCCCGAGGATGACTATAGGCATCTGCACATCCACAACAGTTATTTCGTGGTCCGGGAAGAAACTACCTTCCTGCAGGCGTCTGAGCAGCCCACAGTTCCTGAAAACACACGCATCATGAACCTTGCCCGGCCACCCGATGTTGATGTTTGTAAAACGTCCCCTATGGTCCCCCAGTGCTTGCAGCACCATTGAAAAGTAGCCCAATTTCTCAGCAGCTGACTGTGGAAGAGGTGGACGATAAAGTGCGAGGAGGAGAAAACGGCGATGATCGCAGCGGGCTCCATGCTTGCAGTGCTGTGGCGTCCGCGCTGTCACTGACCAGAAAAGTGCACGAACAGATTGCCTGCAGGCGCTTTCAAGGAGGGAGGGAGGGAGGTTGTGATTGACTGTTCAATGACGACACTTACCCAAAACCACCCTCGACACATTTCTCCCCCCAGCAGGCATTGGGGGCTCTACCCAGCATTCCAATGGGCAGCGGGGACTGCGGGAACTGTGGGATAGCTTCCCACAGTGCACCGCTTCCAAAGTCGACGCTGGCCCCGTGAATGTGGACTCGGAAATTCGAATTAGTGTATTTAGTATGGATACACAAATTCGACTTTATAAGGTCGAATCCACAAATTTGAACTAAGTTGATTCGAAATAGTCTTGTAGTGTAGACAAGGCCTGAGATGACTGGTTCTTTGCTGGAGAGTTTATAGTCTAAAATTAGACTAAATAAAGACACAGGTGTGTGTGTGTGTGTAAGTAAAATGAAGATGAGGCAGTGATGGGGGGGAAGAAAGATGAAATAACACAGTCATGTTATTTTTAGGCTTGGCACATGTTTCAGCACCTCCCTGTGCGCACAGCCTCTTTA
The DNA here is from genome assembly GCF_016161935.1 of Mauremys reevesii. Lineage (NCBI taxonomy): Eukaryota > Metazoa > Chordata > Testudines > Geoemydidae > Mauremys > Mauremys reevesii. The sequence continues at coordinate 166,714,742 of NC_052624.1, read as the reverse complement.
TATGTAAAGATCCTGTAGATGCAATTTTAGATCTGTATTACATTACAAGACTCCAGTAAAGCATGCACTGAGTTGTTTGTTCACTTCTACATGTAATTTTTGTGTACTACCTTTAGGGTATAAAAATGAGAGAATCCCCAAATTCTATTTGCACAGGAAAATGAGTAGATTCCATCATTTGTGTGAACCAATGAGTGCCTAAGTGTTATGCATGCAACAAGAGAAGCTGGGTTTAAAACATGGCCTTAAATGCTTCGTAAAGTGAGGAATGACTCTCTCCTAAATGAGCTAATTGACAAGGATTCCACTATTTAGAAGTGAACATTTAATGGGCTTGACCCTGCAGATTGAAAGTTCGGTTCCATTATACAGCTCTGACTAACCACGTTTTGCCTGCTGCCTATAAGCACTAACTGGTGTACATAAAGCATCCAATAAATTGTCATCAGACTGTCCCTTCAGTATAACTTTTATTAAAAGAGGTGCTAAGGTACTGTACTGTATGCAGTACATGATATTTATTACCAAAATTATTAACAAATATACAAAACTTATACATGTAATTTTCTTACATCCATTTATTCTTCTATAATACTGCATTTGTTCAAGTAGGTTATCTACAGTATGTAAACATCCCTTGGATTGACCACACACAGATTAGGAAAGCCCCTCTAACCCATGTATTTATCAAATTTTTTTTATTTGGCTTTCATTGCTAGCATCTAACCATCACAATTGGCACATGGAAGAGACATCTACAGTGCAAAAGAGGCAGATTTTCTGGTTTTGTTCTGAGCAGTTCCACAGTGCCAACATTTTAAAGAGCTGAGAGGAAAATAAATTTACACTAACTTGACAGGAGGTGGATTAGTATTTAACCTCAGTGACTCACGTATCAGCCATTAAACTAGAGCACAAATCCAAAGGTCTCTCCAAGCCCTCTCCTCTGAGCAACATGGAAAAAGTCAGGCTTGTTTTTCAAGGGTTAAAAGGACTCTTAGCAACAAAGGAAGAAGGCTGATTTTTATAATGAACACACCTCACAACTCCAGTTTCAGTTTTCTGCTTTCTGTTTTGTTAGCAAGCAATGGAGGGAAATAACCATTTGGGGATCCTCTTTTACTGGCAATTTCCCTGTGAGCTGAAGATTATTATTGGACCCTAAGCATCTTCATATCCCGATGCAAAGAACTCCATAAGCTGCCATGTAAAAAAACAGAGTAATATTATATTCCAGGAACGAAGCTTTCAAACATAGCTATAAAAATCAGGAAATACTTTCCTCTTTTTGTTCTCCATTGTTTAAAAATGTAACTTAATTTAACTGAGTAAAGCTGAGCCAGAGAGAGAGAGCTTTGTTTGCACCCTTCTTCCCCATTCTCATTCAAGCACCATACTGCTATTTCAGGAGGTCTCGCCCTATGTCCATACAAGCTTCTGATGAGAACAGATCTAGATTAGGACATTTGTGTCGTGTAGAAAACACTCTGCTCCTCACTCGTTACCACAGAGCCCCGTTGCCCTCTGTGATGCCATACATCTCAGCCAGTTTTTTAAAGCGAGGTCCCCAGTCTGTCAGGTAGTCATAGCTCTGGTCTGAGTCTGTAGTGACAGACTGTAATGAACTGAGTGACTCTGCCACTGAGCCGTTCCCTTCAAACATGTATGTTTGGAGGGAGTCAAAAGGAGGAGCCCAGAGGTCCATGTCAGCTTCGTACAGCTTGGCCAGCACATAGTTGTGAACATTGTTGTCTGTTATGCACGTCTGAGACACGTATCGGGAGAGGCTTTCTATTTCAGGCACCATGTCCTGCCTGCTTTTCACCACTAGATGGGCCTCCCGGGGATTCCACATGGCAGCAATGTCAAAGGCCTCGGTGTCTTCCTCCCCGCCCCCTTCATCATCGTACCTGACGATATTCTCATGGATGTTCTCTTCTTCATCGATGATGTAAGGCTGCTTCCTGTGCCGCCTCATGGATAAGATGAGCAGCACGAGCACTACAAGGGGCAACCAAAACATACGGGCATTAGAAAGAGCAGCTCTCTGGCATCTACTCTCCTTAATCACTGAGAAAAGGAACAAATGTGCATTTCTAACAGAAGGCGTGGCCAAAAGATGCAGTGAAAATGTAAATACCAACGCCCAGTCCAGCCATTGTCCTTGGTATTTACAATCTTTGATGGAATCAGTATGACAATTTTGTAATGATAATAACTGAAATACCTCATTTAATGATTTATTCTAGATATGAGCCCAAATCAGTGGTCCATAGAAGACAAATACTTCTGAGCTTTGGGCAGCTGGGATGGGGCTAAGAAAACTAATTTTAAATTTTTGGTCTGAATGTGGCTGCTGGATCCTTTTTCCTATAATAGGCCAAACCAAATTCCAGGATTTAAACAATCCAGAACTTTGGAGTGGGGAGAGGGTTTGCTGTAAGCTGGACCCATACCCAAATGTTCTGGTTTGGGCCCATCTAATCTGCTCCCTTTCTCTCATAAATCCCATTGATTTTTTTTTAATGACACTTAGACTATGTTTATGCTATCACTTTAGTTGGTATAACTTAGGTTGCTAAGGGCTGTGAGAAAAACACCTGACTGAGCAAGATAAATTACACAGACAAGCACCGATGTGGTCGGCTCTATGTCAACAAGAAAGCTTCTCTCACCAACATAGCTACTGCTGCTCATTGGGGATGGCTTAATTATGTCGACGGGCAAGCTCTTGCCCATCGGCATAGAGTGGCTACACAAGAGATTTTACAGTGGTGCAGCTGTAAGGTCTCTAGTATAGACATGGCCTTAGGCTCCTAATTGCCTAAGTCGCTGTTGAAAATAGGACTTCGATGCTTTCGAAAACGTGCCTCTATCCCATTGCTTCTCAGACTGAAGATGAACTTCTGAAATGTTAGGGAATGTGTGGTGATCAAGGGTAGGAGCAATCTGACCCAGATTCCTGTTGGTCCCAATATCCGGGGCAGAGTATAGGGGAAATGGGTAGGGAAATAGACCAGATTTGTAGGTAAATGAGAGCAAGAGAGATATTAAGCACCTTAGCTCCCCCGGCGATCAGATACTAACCTCAGATACCATATCTAAGTAAGAAGATATTTCTGATTAAAACAAAGAATGGGAGCAGAGGTGCTAAATATCTGGAAGATTCAGAGCCAAAATAATGAAATTTACAAGTTTTCATTTTTTTCCTGATTTTTGTGTGTGTGAGAGAAACTTAGACCACTTGATCGTATAATGGCTTGACCTCCCTTGCCCCATTGCCCTTCTTTGTCTCATAAAATCTTGGGGGAAATGCTGAGGTCAATAAAGAAAAAGCTTTATATATATATATTATACACACACTTCTATTTTATGCACAGTATAAAATCAGCCTTAGTGAGGCTAACAGTCTGCCAAGTGTTGTGACCAAAATAGGTGAGTTAAGCTCCTCATTAGGAAAGACAACACAAGTTTTACCTAACAAGACAAAGATGCAGGCTAGGATTGCAATGAGTGCTCCTCTGCTCAGGCTGACAGGGAGTATATAGGCCTCTGCATTGCAAGACATCACCACACCATCGTCATCACAGCTGCACACATGCACGGTCAGAGTGCCAGTACTGCTCAACATGGGGCGCCCGTTATCGGCGATCAGGATGGGGAGATAAAAGATGTTCTGCTCGTGCTGTCGGAAGCCAGATCTCCTGGTTAAAATCCAGGCGGTGTTGTCTAGGGCAGGAAATTAACAAAGATGTATAAGAATTTATGATGCAAACATTTTCAGCTGGAAAGGGAGGTTAAAACTCCTCTCCCAGCATTAGACACACATCTGTGATATCCTCTCCCTGTTTTCTTTGCTTTTCACCAGTTTGTCACTAATCAGCATTTTGCCTCAGCCTCCCATCATAACTCCAACATGTTTTCAGGCTAAAACACATAGACCTGTAAGGCGTACACCTTATGAGACTCTCTTACCCTTTGTGACACTAAGTGCCTTCAGCAAACTCTCAGCCTTCAGATCTTGCTAAAATATCTTTCAGAAAGCAAGATAGAAATGAACAGTTGAGGGCAACTTCTTGTCCCTGTTTGTTCCTGCTCAGCAGCTTTTCTAGGCCTTGTTGTTTCTTTGTGTTTCCAATGAAAATGCTGTGGAAACCTCTTTGTGTAACCCTTGTGGACATGTAGTGTTCTCTTATTTTTGATGTGTAGCTTTTTTCCCCTACATCTGAAAGACCTCTAAAATCAGCTGGCTCAATCATTCTGGGCTATATAAACTGTCCACTGGGGGCACCAAGTGGATAAAAGACACCAAAAATAAGTCTCATTCAGTGTCTCGTGGGGGGTGGGGGGGAAGGATGGCGTGCTTTTTCAGCACTTCGCTCCCCCCCCAAATAATCAAAATTAAAACATTTTGCAAGAACATGTCCATTTTGACAAAACTTTAGATGGAAAAAGGAAGAAATGTGTGGTTTTTTTTGACAATATCAAACATTTCATTTCTATTAATTTCATTTAGATTATATTAATTTATATAATATGGTATTTATATATTGTCATTTTTAATATAATATAAAAGTCAAAACTGAATGAAAACAAAGTTGAAACAAAATATTTAAACACTATTGAAATGACACATTTTGGTCTCAATTCAAACATTTTTCGAATTATTTCACAGGAAATTGAAATTTCACTTTTTTTTTCTAATTCAGAACAATTCCACCTCCACCCACTGCCAAAATGTTGGACTTTCCTGCAGAACAGAATTTCCAGTTCTCAACCAACTCATCTCAAAACATGAAGGCCCCTATCCACACTACAAACTTCACAGAATCAGGACTTCCAAATTACCATGGGTGCAGCTGGCCAGAAGGGTTGGGGTTCAGGCAGCAGTTCTTCATAGTTCTATCCTCAGGAAAACCTGCAGGGATTTCCTGTGGAAGTCAGTACTGATCTTATCAGCGCTAAATTGGTGAAGAGGAATTCTGTGCTATCACTAGACTTGTCTACACAGAGTGGAGGTTGGGGTAGGGAATTGATATGACATGCATTATTTAACTCACAGGACATGAGCTGAACTAAGGTGCGCACAGGCTGGCAGCGCCTCTTTCGATTCGCATCGTGTGCACACAGGGGCAGCTTGGTGAACAATAATCATGTAGCATTCTTTGAGGGTATCCCATAGTCCTTTGCTGCTGAGCAGTGTGCATGCTGGGATTTTTCTGTGAATTGTGGGATGCATATCAGAAGCCAGGGAAGTTCAATTAAAAAAAAAACCATTTTTTCATTCTCTCTGCCTCATGCTTCCTTTTCTGGGCAGACTAGCATTGTCTTTGAGTTGCTGTCAGCCAGATGGACTCAATAATGCTGGCAACTGCAAGCACACAGAGGTTGCTTGGACTCTATGTCAGCACTCAAAGCTGGATGACTTTGGGTTTGGACTTCACTGGCCACATCAGCTTCAGAGGCTAAGGAAAAAGAGGAGGACAGCGAGCAACTGATATGAGAGAAGTAGTTGCTGAAGTAGTTTCACAGCCTGCAGTGCTGTTTCTGGGCTTGGGAAGCCAGTGTGGATTGGTGGGAAAGGATCATTCTGCAGAGCTGGGGCAATCAGCCATGGTGAGAGAATTTCAGGGTGGTGAAAGCAACCTTTTTTTGAGATCCTTCAGAACTGGCCCTGGAGTGGCAGCATACCAACACACAGTGCCCCATACCTGTGGAGATGTAGGTTGCCATTGCCATCTGGAAGCTGGTCACCCCAGAATGGTACTGGAACACAGCCAACCAATTTGGCCTGGGGAGATCAGCTGTGGGGGCCATTGTTTATGTGTGGTGCCATGGATGAGGCACTGTTACACCAGGTAATAAAGCTTGGTAATGTTCATAATATTATTGATGACTTTGCACTCATGGGGTTCCCAAACTGTATTGGAGCAACTGATGGCAGCAATGTACTTATTATTTGGCTCCTCCCATCCCTTCCCCCCCACTCCCGCAGCTCAGAGTTTATACACAGAAAGGGGTATTTCTCCATGGTGCTACAAAGGCTGTTGACCACCGTGGCAGGTTTATAGACATAAATGCAGGGTGGTCTGGAAGAGTCTACAATGATAGGATTTTGGAAACTCAGCTCTGTTTACCTTAATGCAGTGGTCCCCAACGCGGTGCCCATGGGCGCCGCCCGCGTCCTGGCCCCCGGGAGAGCACCCGCCAAAATGCCGCCAAATTTCAGCGGCATTTCGGCGGGGACGCCTCTTGCTGACGCCGCTTGCCATCGACAAGTGACATCACCCCCGAGTTTTGGCGGGGACGCCTCTCGATGACGTCGCTTGTCAAAATTCGGCCGAAATTTGGCAGCATTTCAGCGGGTGCTCCACCGCCGCAGTGATCCTTCGGCTGGCGCCCGCCAGCCAAAAAGGTTGGGGACCACTGCCTTAATGGATCAAGAACAGTTTGCCTAGAGGATGATTATGGATATTATGGTGTGCAGATTGCTCTGGTTATCCTAGGAGACCTGGCTTGTCCTTTGCTTCCCTCATTAACAGCCATTCACAGTCGGTTTGGACAGAAGGAAGGAATTGTTTAACTATTGTCTTAACAGTTGCGGAATGACAGTGGGTGTGCATTTTGCAGTTTGAAAGGAAGGTGGCGCTGTTTGTGGACTAGGTTGGAAGCTGGAGGGGAAAAAATAAGTGCCTTAAAATTTGTCAGAGTAAGGGAAAAAGCCTTCCACCCAGGATAAGGCTGTGCCTTGAGCAGCCAGCAAGGCATCCAATACAAAAGAGAAACGGCCAGGGCAATGTTGTCATAGATACCTCTTGATCTTAATTTGAGTCTCAGGCCTGAAAATGTGCAGCTGTTACCCAGTTGAGGGTGTGTGTGTGGGATGGACTGTGAGCAGTGCAATATTGTTTATGGGTAGTGAAGTGAAGGGCAGTGTCGTGGCAATCCTCATTTTATTTTGTGTCTGTGCTTGGTTCTTCTGTAAAACACTAAACTATTTACAGTCTATGGATTTGCTATATAAAATGCATTGACGACTCTTTTTATAAATGGTTTTTAATGAGTTTTATTATATAGCAAACAGAAACAGGCCTTATTTAGAACAATAACTAAACAAAAATTCAAAGTGACATCGTGCAGTGGAGGCGGGACTCAAGTCACAGGTGAGCATATGCCTCGCCTCTTCCTCCTCTTGTTCTTAGGCCTTCTGGTGTTGAATGGCAAGGCTCAAAGTTATTAAGGATGGTAGATGGCTCAAAAAATGAGGGCTCCCAAGTAAAACTGTTCTTGCTGCCCTGAGCTTGGGTCTGTGAAGGAATGACGGTTTGGGGTACTCTGTTGGGTGTACAGTAGTACACTCTGTTGCTAGTGTTCCCAGTAACCTGTATTGCAGGGGCTGCATAACATGGCTAGGTCCTGGTTAACAGAAGCTGCAGCAGACCCTTCTGGCTCTCTATAGCCTCCAGGAGTTGCCTTCATATCTCCATGTCTATTTCAACAGCATCTTTTGCCATGGCAGTGCTGTCCCTGGCCACTGTGACCCACTTTGTTCACCCCAATGGTCTCTCTAGGAGCTCCGTTTCTTTTTCCTTCTCTTTGCCCAAGTACAGCCTCCATCTCTCCACTATTTTTATTTGTCATTGGGCCTCTGCAAGGCTGCTTTTTAAGTCTCTTTCCCCATTAGGTTAGCCAGCAACTCAGCCATTGATAAAGGCCTTGTCCTGGAGGGTCTGGCCACTGCAAGTGCTGCGACTGTGGGAGGAAGGAAAACATATAAGTGGTTATTGTTCATATTCCAGAGAGGCTAAGATAGCTTTTTTTTTTTTTTTTTTTTTAATATGGACTTGGTGACATTCTTCCCAGGCTTGGGGGAATTTCAGAGCTGGTAAGTGGTGTGTGAATGAGAACTATACAGGGATTTTTGTCTGCGTGGTATATGCTGCTTGGGTTTGCCGTTGCCCCCCAAGAGGCTAGGGAAGAGTTGGGAATTTTGCATTTTTGCTTATACAGTGTGGTAGAGGTGAGTAGAGGCCCTGTGGGGGAGAACTGGATAGCAATCCCCTCTACATCACTTTTAGGCTGTCCTGATTCTCAGTGATGTTACATAGAGATGGTTGACTAAAAGGCAGAGAATGGCCTTCTTGAAAAAAGCAAAGGGCAGACCAGTGAGATATGCTGTGAAGTTATTCACCAAGATGGCTCTTCCTCACAAAATGCTTCAGAAATGGAAGGGGAATGACTGCATAGCCATCCTCCATATCTTCCTTGCAGACATGGTGAAAGTGCAGAGAAAAACAGGGTTCTGCAGTGGTTGTCTGAAGCATTCACTGTTACAGAGCATCTATACTTCCTGGAGGAGCTGTAGTTTTTGTACCTGTACAGGCATGTGATGTCCATGTCTACCTCATGTAAACTGAGAATAGTAACCAAACTTCCTGTAACCACTGCATGGATAAATTGTTGAATTTTGCACAAATGAATGTTTTCATTATTTGAATAAGCTTGGGGAGATGTGTGTGGGGGAGACATGGGGGGTGCAGGTGGAGACTGTGCCGGGCTGCTGGCTGCCATTTTGAGCAGGCAAATGGGGTTGCCAGACAGGACAGATGTGGGGAGAGGAAAGAAAAATAGGTGGATGGGTATCCATGGTATGGGCTTGAAAATGGTCAGGGCTTTAGCACAAGACAGATGCAGGCTGCTTGGCCAGAGCAGCCACCATTTTGAAAACTGTATGGAGGGGCCAAAAGCATAATGTGGGCTGAGAGGAGGGGCTGGAGACTTGGAAAGGCTCCTACCTCACATCAAACTAAAGTAGCTGTGGCCATGGGGCACCCAAACTGAAGCTAGCACAGCAGCATAGCACAATAATAATAATAAATTATAAAGATAGATACTTACATGACAAGGTTCCCTTGAGAGGATCTGCCTTCTCAGTCCCAGGCTGGATTTCTGGCTGGGAATTGGGCTTGGTTGCTGCACGTCAGGAATTGGGCTCACTTTCTACTTGGCCAACGTCATGATTCTGAGTCCTGAAGAAATCTTAGCATTCTGGGGACAGGTCTTCACTGGCTCCCTCATGCTCATCCTCCAGTGAGTCTTGCAGGTTGTCTTTGGGGTGGGGACAGAGCAGGGTCCATAACCTTCCTGGTTTGGGTGGTAGGGTAACTGATCAAAATTCTGTCCAGCTCTTCAAAAGATGGACAGGTCACATTGCCACTACTGGACCTTTTCCCAGTATCCCTGGTGTGAATGTAAGTCCTCCTGGGCTGTTTGCTCTTTACCCTGCACTGTTTTGGTGTGCTGGTTGAGGCCCTGCCTCGCTATGTGCTTAGTTGTGCCTGCAAAAAGAGCTTGATTCTAGCGGGAGTCCACAATAGCTTCCTGATGCTTCTCCCCAGATGGTGATGAGATTCAGGGTCTTAGCACAGCTCCAAGCAGCTGCTCTAGGCATATTGTAGGGCTTCTGGACTAATACTGCTGCAATGCCAATATATTCAAATCCAGGAGAAAATGGACAAAATCTGACCCTGTGCCAGTTTTTAAACAGGGAAAGGGGCATCTGGTCAGCTTGACACCAGAGCAGTGGAAGGCATAGAGGTAAATAGACAAGTCATTAATGGTTGCCTGCAAAGCAGTGTGGGATAGCAGCTGGAGGATTGCAAAGAAGTGCACAACAGCTTTGCATGAACACAAACAATAGATAGAACAAACTCGATCTGAGTCAAATTTCTTTCACTTTGAAAGAAGATTCCAGAGTTAATATGCTATAATGAATTGGAGCATCTGTACTCAAGTATTTTCCCACCAGTTTAACTTGATTTAGTCCAGTTTAAACCTCTCATTTAGACAAGCCCAATGCCTCTTGGAAGGCCCATGAATAAGTAGGAAAGTATGGTAGCAGGGCTCTTAACCAGTCTGTGCTGCTAAGAGGGGGGAGGAACCTGAAGGAGTAGGGCAGACGAGTTGGCCCTATGTACAAATGGCCTAATCATTACTGCAATTTATTTGCAGATATTGGGGCATCCACTTATTTGTAGGGCCACAGCTCCTTTTCTCTTTGATGGGCCAACAAACTCCACTCCAACTTCCCTGGATGGAATGATGCTGTGGGATGTCTGAATTTCAGCTCGTGGTTTCCTATTTAATTTTTGCTACCTCCCTTTGATTGGTTCAAAGGAAATAATGAGCTGGCCATCTGTGCTTTTGATTGGTGAAATACCTGGTGCTGTCAGTGTTTACAGGGTAGGCTGGCATAAAAGACACCGCTAGCTAGGAAAACTTCCATTTAAAAATAAAGGGAGGTGGGATGGAGAGGGGAAATTGACATTTTCCTACCTGTAAAATGTGGAATTTGTATAAATGTACTTAGGACAGAGAGTTGCTTTGTTTGCAGTGGAAACAGTGTTGTTATCAGTTTTAAGCTGAACATTTCGTCCCCACCCCCAATTTAACAGCACTGATTATGTGGCAATTTTTATTGATTACCAGCCCATTTGATACACTGCACAGCTTTAAAAAAGGGAAACAGAGAAGAAGGTGTCTGCCATCCTTGGCACCAAAGCAGAATTCTGTTTCTGTGCCCATTAGTAGCTCTGGAGCTGGGGAAGGCTTAGGACGGGGTAGTTAATTGTTTTTTCAAGGTCCAAATTTCTTGGTCAAGGTATAATCAAGGTCCAGACTCCAGAGAAACATTTTTCACACTGCAATAATGATTATGATATGTAAATATATTTTGCAGTCCAATCAAAAGCCTCTGGCAGTCCAGATTTGGCCCATGGTCTGCCTAGTGACTACCTCTGGCTTAGGAACTGCAAAATGGCAATTGCCTTCTTCTGCAAACCTCTCCAAGCTCTTTCTTGTCTCTAGGCTGCCCATGTGCCCTCTGACATCTCCTCTCCAGCACCTAATACAATGTCCTTTCTGCAGCACATTTAGTAGAGTGGGTGGAGAAGCTGAAGTAATGGCAGGAAATGGCAATTTAAATTTATACTGTGCCAACAGATAGTTCTGTGGCATTTTGGCAAAAAGGTAAATTATGAGGCTGGCTGGCTGCACAGCCACACTATGCATGGGACCTTGCTTAGAGCATACATGGACACAGGAACAGCCTGTTTAAAGTGAACAAGAATAGAAGTCCTGTTCATCCCTAGCTCCTCTTGGTTGGTGCCCCGGATAATAAGAGGGTTCTACTTTATTCATAAAACAAATAACTTTTTGATACAGGGAGTGCGTCTGGCTGAAGCTGTGCAGCATTAGTTACTGACAAACCCTAGGTCTTGTTAATATTTGTTCCTTTTCAAGATGAAAAACAGACTTTTATAGTCAAATGTTGAAGCACGTTTTTTTTTTAATTTACTGCAAATATGTCTCCCAGATCTCTCTTAACCGTCATGGTGATGTAGTTCCCTTTGGTGTTTCTCAGTGTTGTGCGTCTGCCACCCTTTTGTTTTTGTTAACAGGCAGGGATCCAGTTCATCCCTAAAGAATAGCTGGACTTGTTGCATTGTAACTGCAATATGTTTGTGCCATATTGTGTAGTCATGTGTCTCATCAAATGCCAATGTGATTTGATACAATACTGCTGGGTGTATAATATGATGGAATGTGACCTGGCATGTCAGAAATTTGAATACACCACTTGCCCAGATTGGATACCTGCTAGATCATAACCCAAAAGAGAAGTTCTATGAAATATGGATGATACAAAAGCACAGGTAGTGTTGACTTCACTACAGCCTCATGCAGCTTCTTTTCATCACAGAAGGATAGACTGTAGTATTTAGCCACAACCCTGAGTACAGACAGATGTAGCTCTGTACCACTTCTGGCAGAGGAACCGTCTCCTCAGTCAGCCTTTGGGCAAACAGAGGGAGCACACATGATACTCCATCCCATAGGATGGAGCCTACGCCATGTCATGCAGGATCGGCTTTGCAGGGGTGTGTGTGTGTGCACGAGAGCACACCGTAGTTGTTTTCTCCTGCTCCAGCTGAGATGATTGCTCATGCCTAGTACTTTCAGGGGAGTAATCACTGTACTCCACAAAATTCAGGGAACAAAACAAACCCTAGCATGGGGGCTGGAACAATTTGTATAGTGGAGGTGCTAAGAGCCATTTAACCAAACTGTAAACCCTGTATATGATGAAAACAACTTCAAGCCAGGGGGTGCAGCAGCACCTCTAGTTCCAGCATCTAGGCTTGTGGGGCTAGGGAAGGCACTATGCATCTGTACAAGGACCAGGGATAATCTACCTCAGAATTTGTACTGGTTTTCTTAAAGTAATTACCATAGTTAATAACTAATGCAAAATAATTTACCAGAGATTAGGGGAGAGGGCGGAGAAGCAGCAGCCATCTTTGATAACCAACCATGAAGAAGGAACTTTGATTTTCTCAGGATTTTCAGCTTTTTGGTTTTCTCTTTCATGTCTGAGATAATGGTAACCTCCCATTTAAGGAAAAGGGTCTTTGAGAACCCACAAGCCATAAAATACTGTGCGGAGAGGAGGTGGATGTTTGAGATTGCAGATGAATACCCACACACCAGTATAGAATTAGTGTCTGTACCCATCATGGTTGCTATTCTTTTTCATTATCAGAAGCTGGAGGTCAGAGGATTGAGTCAAGAGACGACTGTATTGAAATCTTCCTTGTGAACTGAGGAAATTATCCACTAATTTGTAGCTCCTTCCATCCAAAACACTTAATGCCTTTACCCTCTATATATTCTCCTGAACTGAGAGGGGGTGTTAGGGGAGCTCTTTAGACTGAAAACTGACTGTTACAGTTTGAATTGGTGCTAGAGTTCTACAGCTTTGATAAAGAATTACTCCTAGTCACTGCAGTGGCTAGCAATGTATTCAGCAGCATCGGTAATCTTACTAGTTTGTTCCCTTACTCCAAATTGGGAGGCATTTGTTCTCTAGTAGTTAAAGAACAGGACCTGTGATTTGGGAGTTCTGTGTTCTGTTCCCATCATTACCGCAAAGTGACTTTAGATAAGTATCTATCCCCTCTGTGATTCAATCTCCTAATTTATAAAGTAGTGTGAGATTCCCAGATGAAAGTATCATTATGAAGTTTTATTACTATTTGTTACCACTGAACTGTCAAGGCAGTAGGTTCTTATGGATTGCAGGTAGGACTGGAAGGGACCTCTTCGGTTACTGAAATTGTACAGTCTTGTTCATAAACTACTCCATGTACATTTCAGATTTGTAAGCAATACAAATCTGTGTTTGCTAGGATATATGTCTCTGAAAAACTGGCATTTTAAAGTGGTAAGGAGGCACAGCTATTCAGTCACTGCTGCCACTATACATTTTACCAAGCACAGCCTTGGTCCGAAAGAGTACATCTGATGCTAAGAATTTTCATAAGTTTCTATTTTTAGCACAATGCCTCAAGGACACAATGAGCCTAGTTTGCCAAATGTTACAGTGAAGGTTGCTTTCAACTTTATTGGCAAAATATGTCTCCTGCCTCCCACCCCCAAAAGAGAGACAAGGTCACAAAATGTTGCACGGGGAAACCTTTGGGCCTCTCTCCAAATAACTGTTATGAGCAGATATAGCATTGACCTGCTGTTGTGAAAGGTCACTGGCCTGCTTGCTACTTGCATTCTTTTTAAAAGTACCCATTTGTTAGCCATGGCAGAAACTCCATCTACATTTATGATTGACCTCAGAAACTTTCCTCTGTATTCCTGGAGAGAGATGGACAGATGCATGGTGGAGTAGGAAGCAATGTTGTATTCAGATCATGGCCAATGCTGTTGCAGGTGCCTTTATTTTTATTAATTTAAAAATGTCCCCAGCCTCTCTTGCTGAACTGGGGCACCTTAACGATTACAAAAAATACCCACCCTCACAAGTCCAGTATATCATAAGCTATATTCACATCCATAGCTCACTAAAGTATGGTCACATTAGCTAATCAAGGGCCTGCCCCATCTCCCTTTGAAGTCAGGTGAGGGTCTAACTTTATTACCTCTGTCTGTCAAGAGTGATCCTCTCACTGGTGAATTGGTTGTCCCTTAAATGCCTGACTACAGGTGGGCTGTACTCCATGCTTTTGAAGGCCACCTAAGCCAAGTTAAGCTCTGGTGGACTCTCAAGGAAGTAAATTCTACAGGTTAAGGTGCCTGTGCCTATGCCTTTCCACGACTAGTCCAAGAAAGTTATTTTCCAGAAATGGATAGCCATATTGCCCTAGGTAGTTCTTAACTGCTGTGATGAGAAATGGGTGCTCATGTAGCTATATTAATCTAGCCCTTTCAGATCCCTGGAGATCATAAGACATTCCAAATTGCTCTTGGATAGAAATGGTTAACTTGGACAGAGAATAGACAACTGGGGTTGGATCCTCAACTGGTGTAAACTTGTTTATATCCCACTGACTTTAATGGGGTTTGACCGATTTACATAAATTGATAACCTGAACACAGGATGCCCATCTGTTCCCCAGTTTTACAGGCATTTTGCTGTTTCTCCACTACCCAAAGGGGTTTCTCTCCTTGTCGTTCACCATTTTCAGAAATAATATTCCAGGTGTTTGGTTAGTGCTGAATCATCCTTTCAGAAATGTATCAGTCTGGATGCGTAAAAGGATGGTGTGTGTGCGTGGGGCAGGTCTGGTCAGCAAGGGGAGTTGGACAGCCAGTGTACACAGGTTGTGCTTACCATTAATTGCATCCACAACACTGCACCTCCATTTATTTGCAGAGGTGAAGCACGAAGCTGATTTTAAATATTGGAGTCTATTGCTGTATCTTGTAGCTAGCAGCAGACTTTTCCCTCTCCATGAGGGAGGAAGATCTTCACTTTGTGAGTCTTCTACATTTGCCCCCAGTGTAACCTCACTTGAGGCACCTGAAATAATCCTTTTGCAGCCCATCAGTTGGCTCAAAGGGTCATTGCTGCTGTACAGGAGAGACTTCTTCCCTACCACAGGCTGAAAGCATGATTTTCCAACCCTCTATCGGCTCCATAATCAATGCTAGGTCTCCTATATGGCAGTGCAGAGGAGTAGCTCTGTGCCACTGGTCAAGATGTGGTGAGCTGCTTCTGTACTAAATATTTCACTGAGAACCTTTATATAGTTATGGTCACCTCTTAAAACTAGAATAAAGGACACTTTGGGCCTGATTCTGTGTGCAAGGATTGCAAGGTCAGGTTCAGTTCCAAATGTTTTTCACTTTGAATGATCCCATTTGAACCATCCAGCGAACGTGCTTGATTATTTCCTTGTTCTTGGACAATGGTTTTTCAATGTCTTCCCTTGTTACTCCCTGTTTCCTTTTTGGAGTGTTCTACTCTGGCTTCTCCCTTTCTGCTCCGTGCATCCTAGATGGCTTCTTCCTCTGTGCCATGCATCTCCCCTGTAACTCTTACAGCTTTTTTATGAGCAGTAAGTGAACAAGTGTAAAGAGCTTTGAGAAAAAGAGAGGAGACACTGGAATAATAAGAGCATTCACTTTCTGTGCCTGGAAGAAAACATGTAGGGTGCAAAAAAGGCAAATTATTTTGCTCTCCATTTCTCCTAGTTCCAGTTCTAATCCTACCTTTAAGCCTTGCCTTTTGAACCAAGTCCCACTCTTGAAATCTTAGATGCCTACAGCATGACCACAAGATCCGAATTTGCACAATGCTGACACTTTTCCTCGAAGAAAAGAGCCTATCACTGGGAAATATTTATATAGAAGCAAATGTTGTATAACCTTCAAGTGTATAAAATAATATGTCATTTTATCGCTGCCTTTAAGGAGCAGGTGTCACTTGGCATTATTGGAAATGGCAGTCTCATAGCGCACTGTGAGTCAAAGCCTCTCATGTCCAACTCAGGCTATAGAAATAAGTGTAACTAACTGACTGTGTCCACTCTGATTACCTTGATTGTCCCTTAGAGTGAAGTTGGGGTTGTTAGCTGCCTCAGGAGCCAAGCTGTAGTAGAAGTGCTGACCCTCTTGTGGGTCATCCTGGTCTACTGCACTCACTGTCTGAATCAGCTGTGGGATGCAAGAACAAAACAGAGTGGTAGCAGCCCTGCTCGGGAGACACCGCTTAAAGAATTACACTCTAAAAGTGAAAGCAAATGCAGTGTTTGAACAAGACCATCTTGTGAGGGACAAGTCATGACTTGAGACATTGAAAGCCTTCTAGACTTCATTTTATTTCACTGCAATCATACAAATCCCAGTAAAACTAGGGATGGGCCAACTGGTTCGGTTAAAATAACAGACAAGCCACACCCCCATTCCCAATTTAAATCAAACCTTTTTTGAAGGCTCTGAAATGCTCAGAAGCACGTGCATCGATGTCACAAGAAAGCCCATTGTCAATAGATTTCCAACCTCATTTTCTGCTACTAAGTAGATAACTTTCAGACACTTATCCACACTGAACCCTAGATGAGTATTTTGAACATAATTTTAAATAGTAAGGTTTGTTTCACAGGGAAACATGTCACTTTTAAGCAAAGAAGGGAAAAAAAGGCAGTTCTGCAGTATTATATATGTAAATTTTCCATGCCTGATTTCCACATGATGAATTCTCCCTTTCAGGGGTGTGCACAAGGGGGATGGCAAGTGAGGGCATGCCCCCCCCAATAATTGGCAGGGCCACAGAACATGCCCCTCCAAAAATGGTCACATTTAAATTCCTGCCCCTGCTCCATTCATTGGTTTCTACTGTCTTTCACACAATAAGCTAAACTTTCTGTAAGTTACAGAATATAAACTTCCCTCCCCATTTTATATATTCTGTCACCAAGGATGTGCACTAGAAAAAGCATTTGGATTTCAGAAGAACTAGTGCTTATGATATTGTAGTTGACCCACAGTTCAAAATACCTTGGGAGAAAGTCTAACCCCACTTAAGTCAGTGGGAGTTTTGCCATTGACTTTAAACGGTGAAATCTAAGTGCCCTTAATTTTTTAAAATTAATTAGGTTTTTCCTATGGAGTCAACAATAAGAAAACAAACAAGCATTGCCTTAAGCAATGAATATAATAGGCTGTTTGGAAAGAAAATAGAAGCCAGATTCTACCACCCTTACTCCATAAGGAGCCTGTTGATTTCAATGGGGAGTAATAGAGTATGGTACTGCTCAGCCTGAGCATGTAATAGAATCAGGGACAAACCTTTTGCTTAGTTTTAATATAAGGAATAAACTTCTACTTGAATTCATAGCATTGAAGTTTGTTTTCTAGGTGATTAACTGAGAAATGATAGGCCTGGGCAGCCTTAAACAGCACTTTTAAATTGATTCCAGGAACTTTTCAAAGTGGTGTAAAGCTATTTAGTCACATGACTCCAGTTATTCCTAATGGCAGCTGCATGTCTAAATTCTCATGCACTACTTGGAAAGTTTGTCCCCTGGGACAGTGGTCTCCAAAGTGGCGTGCGCAAGAGGATCCTTGGGGATGCACGGCAGAAGGAGTGGGTTTTTTGTTTTGTTTTGCTTCAGCAGTTTGGGTGGGAGTCCGAGTGGTTTTTTTTTTTTCTTGCTTTGGCAAAAATGGTAGAGCCAGCACGGCAGGGGGTGCATGCTCAAAATTTTTTTACTGATAGGGGTGCGCGATCAAAAAAGTTTGGAGACCACTGCCCTAGGAAACCCAAACAATGATTTTTCTTCTTTGCCTCATTCTGGGGCTCTGTGTGCATAGTTGTACAAAGTTATCTCTGGTATAAACCCATTGACTTCAGGGGAGTCCTATCATCAAGTTGGCCCAGTCACTCCAGGCTACTTTATAGGGGTAAATAGGCTTGAAGTAGATTTAGTGAAAGCTAAGGGCAGGTTTAAAATATGGAATGTCTATTTTTTCCTCCCCTAGTAAGAGATCTGCACTCCAGTTTTTAAATTTAGGCATCCAATTCTGATTTGAGCACCCAAATGTAGTACCGTGGATACTGAATGCCTAAGGGCCAGGTTGAGCAACTGCTGGGGTCAGTGACAAAATTCCCACTGACATCAATGAGCATAGGATCGGACCTTAAATGCCGAGTTTGTGCATCTGCCTGTGGAATATAGAAACCCTAATGAATGAGTCCATATATGAAAGATGTGATTTGAGACAGAGAAGGGACACCATTGTGATGTCAGCACTGCTTGCTTCAGTGGAGTGATTCTTGATTTTCATGGGTGTCAATGAGTGGAACCTAGGATCCTATGTTAGAAATACCTATACTTCCTGTAATTACATGATCAAACCCCTAGAGAGGTGACTCAGTCTGTCGTCCTTCCTAGATGAATATGTTCAATTCTATGGAACTTACTGTGCATGTGGAGTTCTTCCTGCCAGGATTTTAAAAAAAAAAAAGAAGAGCAAACAAAAAACCCAACCCAACCCACTGCCTGTCATGTAGGAGCACTGACTCCAAGTGTTCTTCATTAGAGGCAGAGTTTGCCCCAGTGGTCTCACATTTCCTCTTGTCATTGCTGCTGTGCAACATGCTGTCTGGTTGTCTGCTGCCAGCCTCTCTAAAAATGGCTTCATGTCAGAAGTGAAGTGAATCAGAGTTTGCAAAGTACTTTGTGATCAATAGGGAGGAGAAAGGTGCTATGGATGAGATTATTACTAGCATACTGTAATTTCCTTTGGAAAACAATGAAGTCATCATTGGGCCAAGAGCATCAGAACTGCTGAACAGAGTTCTGAAGAAACGTCTGATGTCCTGTAGTGCAAAAGCCCCATCCCCTCCCTTTTCTTAGTTGCTGGCTATGCCCATACAATGCAGTATCTGCATGTAAGCGACAACATTCATCTCACACAGACATATAGGATTTCTCACCTGTCCAGCTTTTGCATTTTCACACACAAAAGCTTCATAGAACCTGGAAAACTGAGGAGCATTATCATTCACATCCAGGACTTTTACTGTGACTGATACACTGCCAACCTGTGAGGGATTGTCTAAAAGAAGAAAGAACAAAATAATTACAGGGACTTTATAATCACAGGAAAAAGTATCTGCTCGCTCTACCAAAAAGGCAAGCAAACTCTCCTTTTTAGCCTTGTTGCATTGAAAGAAATTATTCTAATTGTAACAGGTGTGGAAAGAGAGCGGATACTATAGGCAAGATTAAGTTCCAGATTCCAGTCTAACCACCTCGACTCCTCAAATGTTCACAGCTATCTCAAACCTGGCCACAAACACAAGGTAAATTTCTGGGAAAGTTTGAGACAATGCCAAGAATTAAGGTAGGCTAAGGTTGGAAGGTGTGGTTCAATTAGCCTTGTTTCAGAAGGCATTGGGCTCAAGGAGCTGATAAAATTGTTTTTTGAAATTCTGCAATTCTGATTTTTCTCAAAATTTAGAATTTCAACTATAAAACAGCTTGACATTTTGGACAAATATTTTATACAAAAATCATCCAGTTTTTTGATCAGCTATAGCACTAGTTGAAAAAAGTAAAAATTTCTACAAAAGTTTTCCGTCAAATTTCAATGAGAAAAAGATGGAATTTTCATGACATCTTTTGTGGAAACCAAGTGGAACATAATTTATTGGCTTAGTTGCTCACAAATGGAAGTAGAGATGAGTTCATCAAGGTAAATATCTTCAGATCAAATAACATACAAACCCTGTGTCTTCAAGATGAATACATTAGCTTCTTTCTTCTTGTGGTGTTTTTTGGTCCCCCACACCCAATTATTCCACATAAAAAACCAAAATGAAACACCATACAAAAACAAGATGAAGACTGAGCGATCAAATGTTCAAAAGTTCATAAAAGTTGAGATTTAATTCTCAACTTTAACCCTGCTACCTTGTGCATATATTTAAAATACTATCTCTTTAAAGCATTATGTAATGGTTTCAAATACAGTAGAGCATACATTCTGGAATTTTCATAAGTTTTTTTATGTATGGTATTCATATTGCATGTAGCATGCCTGTACCACTGAGTTAATACTGTCAAATAATTTGATTATGTAGCTTGTCATCTATCCATATGTTTTATACTGTACCTATCACAGAGGCATATGAATATCTAATTTATAGACTGAATAATATCAAACTACCTTTTAAAAATAGAAACTCATAGACTTTGTGATGGTCCCTTCTGACTGTAATCATCTAGTCTGATATCCTGCACATTGCAGGCCACAGAACCTCACACCCCTCCCCCTGTAACAGACCCCTAACCTCTGGCTGAGTCACTGAAGTCCATAAAGCATGATTTAAAGACTCCAAGTTACAGAGAATCCACCATTTACACTACTTTAACCCAACCAGTGACCTATTCCCCATACTTCAAAGGAAGATGAAAAGCCCCCAGAGTCTCTGTCAATCTGACCCAGGAGAAAATTCCTTTCCAACCTCAAATATGGTGATTAGTTAGACCCTGAGCATGTGGGAAAGGCCCACCAGCCAGATACCTGGGAAAGATTTCTCTGTAGTAACTCAGAGCCCTCCCCATCTAGTGTCCCATCACTGGCCATTGGAGACATTTGCTGCTAGCAGTCGTAGATCGGCTACATGCCACTGTAGGCAGTCTCATCAGATCATCCCCTCCAAAAACTTTTCAGGCTCAGTCTTGAAGCCAGTTAGGGTTTCTGCTCCCTTTGGAAGGCTGTTCCAGAACTTCACTCCTCTGATAGCTAGAAACCGTTATCTAATTTCAAGTCTAAACTTGCTGATGGTCAATTTATATCAATTTGTTCGTGTGTCCACATTGGTACTTAACTTAAATAACTCTTTCCTCTCCCTAGTATTTATCCCTCTGATGTATTTATAGAGAGCAATCATATCTCCTCAGCCATCTTCTGGCTAAACAAGCAAAACTGTTTGAGTCTCTGCTCATAAAATAGGTTTTCCATTCTTCTGATCATCCTAGAAGCCCTTCTCTGCACCTGTTCCAGTTTGAATTCATCTTTCTTAAACATGGGAGACCAGAGTTGCACACAGTCTTCCAGATGAGGTCTTGCCAGTGGCTTGTATAACTGTACTAACACTTCTGTCTCTACTGGAAATACCTCGCCTGATGCAGCCTAGGACTGCATTAGCTTTTTTCATGGCTGCATCATATTGGTGGCTCATAGTCATCTTGTGATCAACCAATACATTCATCCTCCTTTGTCATCTCCAACTAATACATCCCCAGCTTATAGCAAAAATTCTTCTCATTAGTCCCTAAATACATGACCTTGCACTATTAAATGTCATCCCATTTCACCTTATTCATCTATTGTATGCACAAGTGCATACAGACTCAGGCAATTTGGAAGCTAGAAACCTACTAGAAATGTTGTACTGCACATATAGAAAAGTGAAATTTTATTTGCTTCAGACAATACGGGACACTTCTGTAGCTACAGCCAACCCAGACAATGAGTCAGTGGGTGCTGTGCAAAGGAGTTTCACTTTATCTTTCTCTGATCCTAGTGCTGCTGTAATGCATGGCTTTAACTGAGCCTCTGGGCTGCTTTGGCCACAGAAGGCTGAGCACACAGCTAAGGATAGGTTGGGATGGTGTGAGGTCATATCAGGTTACGACACCTTTCTGTTGATATATAGGGAGGGGAGGTGTGTTATAAAAGCCCTTACATTAGCTCCCTACTACTAGGGTAGGTCATCCTTGCCCTTGACTTAGGTGAGCCTCCCTGGACTTATGAAATTGGAGTTTTGGCTGCACTAGTGGTGCAGTAGTGCAAAGCAGTGACAAGTCAAGATCCTCTTGATCTGTCCCTCAATCTTTTTCAGATAAAACAAGCAATTCTTCTTCTTCGAGGATTAAGCCAAGGCAAAGTTTTACACTTCTATCTTTGAGCTGTGCATATTAAAAAAAAACCCCAAAACAAAACAACAACAACAAAAAACCCTTGACACTTCTATTAAAGCGGAAATGGTATATTCTGCCCCCCGCCCCCAAACTCCGCCCTTCACCTAACTCAGAGATGGCTGGGTATATTTTGTACAAATGTTAAAAAAATATTCACTTGTAGACTGAGGGGGAGTATATAATTTAACAAAATTCATGGCAGAGAGGGAGGCAAGCATAAGAATGATGCTGTAGCACGGTGGGCAGAACGCACCCAGTACCCCTGCTCTAATGGATTTTTTTAAAATTTATCCACAGATTGAACAAGAGACTGAGGGACCACATCAGAATATCCCATAACACCATGGCTAAGGCATGCATCTGAGAGGTGGAAGATCTCAGTCCAGATTCTTCAGGTGTGTATGTGTGTGTGTGGGGGGATTTGAACCGGCTTTCCCACATCCAAGGTAAGTACCCTACTCACCAGCTAAAAGTTAGGAGTTGTCACCCGCCCCTGGCTGTTTTTGTAAGCTTGTCTATTGGAGCCCAATGTAGTAGGCAAGTCTGTCTTCTCCTGGATCATGCATCATTCTGGGATTTAGCCAGCCGGATGCCTGGTGAGAGGCTGCAGGGCACATGCTCAACGGCAGAAATGTAGGCTCCTAGCAGCGGCGTCAACTTTCTCTGGCGCTGGTGGGTGCCCGTGCCCCTCCGCCATCGGCCCCGCCCTGACTCCACCCCATCCCTGCCCCTTACCCCATTCCAATCCCATCCCCAAAGTCCCTGCCCTAACTCCACCCCATCCCTGCCCCTATTGGATCCCTTCCCCAAATCCCCACCCTGGCCCCATCTCTGCCCACAGCGTGCGGCATTCCCCCTCCTCCCTCCCTGCCCCGCGAATCAGCTGTGTCGTGACACAAGGGCTAGGAG
This sequence comes from Mauremys reevesii, assembly GCF_016161935.1. Taxonomy (NCBI): domain Eukaryota; kingdom Metazoa; phylum Chordata; order Testudines; family Geoemydidae; genus Mauremys; species Mauremys reevesii. Next base: position 166,692,045 of record NC_052624.1, on the reverse strand, counting down.
GGAGGAGAAGCAGGACGGGGCGGTGTGCTCATGGCAGAGGCAGAGGTGAGTTGGAGCAGGGGGGCGGGGCCATGGGGAGCTGCGGGTGGATGCTCAGCACCCACCAATTTTTTTCTGTGGGTGCTCCGGCCTATGTCGGCACCTATGGCTCCTAATGAACTTTTACTGCACAATTTTAGGCACAGAATAAGTTTAGGTGCCTACAGGATTTGAGGGCAGCTCAGCTGGAGATTTGTGAATCCCTGAGGGACCTGATTCTGGGATTTAGGTCCATAAAGTGGCACTTGTGCACCTAAGTCCTTTTGTGAATCTAGCCCTATGTGTTCACTGCTGCAGAAGTAACATTTACTTTTGAAGCCTTTTGACAGCACAGTTAGTTTGAGATTTTCAAAGCTGCCTAAAATAAATAGGAATTTGGTGTATAAATCTCTTAGGTGATCTTGAAAATCTCAACCTTATTCTTTTATCAATTTTTAAGGACCTGATTCCTCCACCATAGTGAACTGAACCTTATGGGGCAGGTGGTCCAATTCACTTAGCAGTCTGGGGGTTCTGCTCCACAGAAGGGTGGCAGAATTGGCTCCTAGGTTAGAACATAAGAACATAAGAATGGCCATACTTGGTCAGACCAATGGTCCGTCAAGCCCAGTAGCCTGTCCTCTGACAGTGGCCAATGGCAGGTGCCCCAAAGTGAATGAACAGACAGGTTATCATCAAGTGATCCATGCCCTGTCACCCAATCCCGGTTTCTGGTAAACAGAGTCTAGGGATACCATTCCTGCCCATCTTGGCTAATAGCCATTGATGGGACCTATCTTCCATGAATCTATCTAGCTCCCTTTTGAACCCTGTTATAGTATTGGCCTTCACAACACCCTCTGGCAGGAGATCCAGAGGTTGACAGTGCATTGCGTGAAAAAATACTTTCTTGTGTTTGTTTTAAACCTGCTACCTATTAATTTCATTTCGTGGCCTCTTGTTCTTGTATTATGAGAAGGAGTAAATAACACTTCCTTATTTACTTTCTCTATATCATTCATGATTTTATAGACCTCTATCATATCCCCCCTTGGGCGCCTCTTTCCAAGCTGAAAAGTCCCAGTCTTATTAATCTCTCCTCATACGGAAGCCATTCTATATCCCTAATAAATTTTCTTGCCCTTTTCTGAACCTTTTCCAATTCCAATATATCTTTTTTGAGATGGGGCGACCACATTTGCACGCAGTATTCAGGGTGTGGGCATATCATGCATTTATATAGAGGCAATATGATATTTTCTGTCTTCTTATCTATCCCTTTCTTGATGATTCCCAACATTCTGCTCCCTTTTTTGACTGCCGCTGCACATCGGGTGGATGATTTCAGAGAACTATCCACAATGACTCCAAGATCTCTTTCTTGAGTGGTAACAGCTAATTTAGACTCCATTGTTGTATATGTATAGTTAGGATTATGTTTTTCAATGTGCATTACTTTACATTTATCAACATTAAATTTCATCTGCCATTTTGTTGCCCAGTCACCCAGTTTTGTGAGATCCTTTTGTAGCTCTTTGCAGTCTGCCTGGGACTTAACTATCTTGAGTAGTTTTGTATCATCTGCAAATTTTGCCACCTCACTGTTTACCCCTTTCTCCAGATTGTTTATGAATATGTTAAATAGGACTGAGCCTAGTACAGACCCCTGGGGGACACCACTATTTAACTGTCTCCATTCTGAAAACTGACCATTTATTCCTACCCTTTGTTTCCTATCTTTTAACCAGGTACCAATCATGAGAGAACCTTCCCTCTTATCCCATAACTGCTTATTTTGCTTAAAAGCCTGGCACCTTGTCAAAGGCTTTCTGAAAATCTAAATACACTGTATCCTCTGGATCTTCTTTGTCTGCATGCTTGTTGACCCCCTCAAAACATTCTAGTAGATTGGTGAGGCATGATTTCCCTTTACAAAAACCATGTTGACCATTTCCCAACAAATTATGTTCATCTATGTGTCTGACAATTTTGTTCTTTATGATAGTTTCAACCAATTTGCCGGGTACTGAAGCGAGGCTTACTGGCCTGTAGTTGCCAGGGTCACCTCTGGAGCCCTTTTTAAAAATTGGCATCACATTAGCTATCCTCCAGTCATTTGGTACAGAAGCTGATTTAAATGATAGGTTACAGATGACAGTTAGTAGTCCTGCAATTTCACATTTGAGTTCCTTCAGAACTCTTGGGTGAATACCATCAGGTCCTGGAGACTTATTACTGTTTAGTTTATCAATTTGTTCCAAAACCTCCTCTAATGACACCTTAATTTGGGACAGTTCATCAGATCCGTCACCCAAAAAGAATGGCTCAGGTTTGGGAATCTCCCTCACATCCTCAACAGTGAAGATTGATGCAAAGAATTCATTTAGTTTCTCTGCAATGGCCTTATTGTTTTTGATTCCTTTAGCATCTCGATCAGCCAGTGGCCCCATTGGTTGTTTAGTAGGCTTTCTGCTTCTGATGTATTTAAAAATGTTTTTGCTATTACTTTTGGAGTCTTTGGCTAGATGTTCTTCAATTATTTTTTGGTCTTTCTAATTATATTTTTACACTTCATTTGCCAGAATTTATGCTCTTTTCTATTTTCCTCATTAGGACTTATCTTCCACTTTTTAAAGGATTCCTTTTTGCCTCTCACTGCTTCTTTTACTTTGTTGTTTAACCACAGTGGCTCTTTTCTGGTTCTCTTACTTTGTTTTTTAAATTGGTGTATACATTTAAGTTGAGCCTCTACTATGGCGTCTTTAAAAAGTTTCCACGCAGCTTGCAGGGATTTTACTTTTGGTATTGTACCTTTTAATTTCTGTTTCACTAACCTCCTCATTTTTGTGTAGTTCCCCTTTCTGAAATTAAATACTACAGTGTTGTGCCACTGTGGATTTTTCCCTGCCACAGGAATGTTAAATTTAACATTTAAGTTACTGATTGCAAAAGGTGCCAGGTTAAAGAGCCCTGGAGTATGAAGTACTCCAGCTGTAAAGCAGGCACTGCCTAAATAGCAGGAGTGCACACTCATTCAAACTGCCCAGCTATTCTGTTTCAAACTTGATGTAGCCCTAGATATGATCTTTCTAGACGAGTCCAATCAGTTCTTGGACAACTGAGAGACTGCTGACAAAGATACCAGTTAATGCTGAATGGTGGCAGATTTTGTGATGTCCACAAGAAAATGGACTGAGATCATTAACAAAACCTTATGAAGCACAGAGGTTTCAGCTCAGATGCCTGAAGCTCTGCTTTGAATTTCATGTTCATTTGTACCTCAAGCTAAGCGCTATCAAAATTGCAGTTTTTCATAGATTCATTTTAAAACTCTCAGTGCCTCCTTTGCACCTAGAAGTTCACAATGGTGAATCTGGGCTGAGTTTTTGGTATGTAACTAAACATGGAATCCTAGCAAATTTCAACTGTTCTGGAGTTGTTAAAAGCAATTCACGCAGCTTCTGTGGCTTGTGCGAAATGACTTGGTTGTAAACAGCAAGCAGATGGCAATGACATTTGCTCTCTACTGACCTAGGATGGATTTGAACCAGTGACCCAGAAGTGAAAAAGCTCTCATCCTATTACCAATTCCCTGAGTCATCTAATCCTCCCTAGGAGCCTTGGTGTCTACTCTGATATACACACAGAAGCATCTATTTTTGTTAACTAGTTGTTCTGGGGAGAATGCTCTCATTGAATCATATTTCAAGAAGAGCTTTACAATAATTCACTTGAATACTAATGAATTGAGAAAACAACACTCTGCATTTAATTGTAACCCCCCAAATCTCATCCCTTTACAAAAAAGAGTGTAAAAACTAAAATGCAATATTCACTCTGTAATGTGAGAAGTTCAATTCAGACAGATAATGTGACTTCCATTCAATTAATAAAAAAAAATGTGAATTGCTTAATTGAAAATAATCTATCACTGTACCTATTGTATCTCTAATCTATCTACAGTCTCCATCCACTTACTCAGCTCCACAGCCAGCACAGTGATATTGTGCCAAGAAAGGTCTTCCCGGTCAAGAGGTCTTGCAGTCATCAGAGCGCCTGTTGCAATGTCGACGTAAAAGAACCTCCCAGGATCACTGCTTCTATCAATTGAATATCTGCAAAAGTACATATTAAAAATATTATGCAACTCTTGGGGAAGCGTTGTGTTATAGTACATACAGCACATACAGAACATAAGAACGGCCATACTAGATCAGACCAATAGTCCATCTAGCCCAGTAGCCTGTTTTCCAATGGTGGCCAATGCCAGGTGCCCCAAAGGGAATGAACAGAACAGGTAATCATCAAGTGATCCATCCCCTGTTGCCCATTCCGGCTTCTGGCAAACAGAGGGCAGGGATGCTAATAGCCATTGATGGACCTATCCTCCATGAATTTATCTAGTTCTTTTTTTGAGCCCTGTTATAGTCTTGGCCTTCACTATATCCTCTGGCAAAGATTTCCACAGATTGACTGTGCGTTGTGAGAAGTACTTTCTTTTGTTTGTTTTAAACTTGCTGCCTATTATTTTCATTTGGTGACCCCTAGTTCTTGTGTTATGAGAAGGAGTAAATAACACTTATTTATTTTTCTGCATACCAGTCATGATTTTATAGACCTCTCTCATATCCCCCCTTAGGCATCTCTTTTCCAAGCTGACAAGTCCCAGTCTTATTAATCTCTCCTCAAACAGCAGCCATACCATACCCCCTACTCATTTTGGTTGCCCTTTTCTGTTCCTTTTCCAATTCAAATATTTTTTTTTGACGGGGCGACCACATCTGCACGCAATATTCAAGATGTTGGCCTACCATGGATTTATATAGAGGCAACAGGATATTTTCTGTCTTATCTATCTTTTTCCTAATGATTCCCAACATTGTTAGCTTTTCTGACTGCCACTGCACATTGAGGGGATGGTTTCAGAGAACTATCCACAATGACTCCAAGATCTCGTTCTTAAGTGTCAACAGCTAATTTAGACCCCATCATTTCATATTCATACATATATATAAAAAAATGGGGATTATGTTTTCCAATGTGCATTACTCTGCATTTATCAACGCTGAATTTAATCTCCCATTTTGTTGCCCAGTTGCCCAACTTTGAGCCACTAAAGTACCTCACCAACTATCATATAGAACATAACTGCATTCATCTAGGACCTGCTCCTGTTCCCATTGACTTCAGCAGGTAAGGATTGGAGCCTTCACTAACTGATAAATAGTTCAATGTTGGCATCCTTTCACAGGGAACACTAATAGTTTGAAGCTGGAGGGTAGGGAGTGTAATGCACTGTTCACTACAGACTATGTTGAACGTTGTACTGCCTAACTAACTAGTTGGGGGTGGGAGTCCGTTACTGAGATAGTTATACTAGTACAACCCTTACTGGGGATGCAATTATACCAGGATAAAGGCACCTTGTACTGGTATAGTTATTTCCTGTCCTGTACAGGAATAAGATATGCTGGTATAAGCACTTTTATATTAGTATAAAGGTGTCCACGCAACAGGAGATTGAACTACTTTGACTGTACCAGTATAGTAACCATGTTAGTTTGGATGTTAGGAACAAGCACTGGAATGTGTGTCTCTTTGGTGAGCAGAGTTGTCTGACAGTACCCATTTTGGCTTTTTTTTTTTAATTCAGACATTTGATCCACAATTATCACCCTTCATGGAACACAGGAACAATCCTTCTGATGGCTGTAATATATTTACCAGAGGTGGAAATTTTGCCATTTCTCTGCACATCCAAAACTCTCAGATGGCAATGGGAATATAGGGTGCAGAAGTGCATCCAGCCACTGCTGTGGAGGCAGTTCATCTGCCCCCTCAGTACCATTCTGGCTCTGAGAGTCTGCAATGAACCCATAATGTGTAATCCTTTTTTGACTTCTATTTGCATCAATGATATCCTGCAGTAATGAGGTCCACAGATTCATTTTATGTTGTGGAAAAGAACATTTGGCCTTTGGAAGCAAAGACCACTTTCTCTGCAGTATTATGATGCTTTTCTGTAGGTGATAAATACCTTTAATTTTCACACTTAAAGACTACAGTAGACTCTTTCTGTCTTTGGAGGTTGCTGATGTGTAATGTATAATGTGTAACTGTAATGTATACGGTTAATCTATTACAGCTATTGATCTAAGATAGACACTCCCTCAAAAGATATCACCAGGCACCAATCCAAGCACCGTTCCTTAGATTATAGTTCAGACCCATTTCCACCACTGTTGGCCTACTCCACAGTGCTCTCATTGAATTGAAGACGAGTTTATCTACTGACCTCACCAGAAGCAGAATCAGGACCTTTATTCTGAATTTTTTTCTGCTTTACAATCAGCAGAACAAACATGCAAAACTGATTTTAGGACAGCATCATGCTGTATAGCAGTGGTTCTCAAAGTTGGGCTGCTGCTTGTTCAGAGAAAGCCCCTGGGAGGCTGGGCCAGTTTGTTTACCTGCTGTGTCGGCAGGTTCAGCCGATCACGGCTCCCACTGGCCAGCACATCCCTCGGCCTGCGCTGCTTCCCGCAGCCCCCATTGGCCTGGGATGGCGAACTGCAGCCAGTGGGAGCCGTGATCAGCCAAACCAACTGACATGGCAGGTAAACAAACTGGCCCAGCCTGCTAGGGGCTTTCCTACACAAGCGGCAGCCTGACTTTGAGAATCATAGAATATCAGGGTTGGAAGGGACCTCAGGAGGTCATCTAGTCCAACCATCTGCTCAAAGCAGGGCCAATCCCCAACTAAATCCCCAAATCCCTAAATGGCCCCCTCAAGGATTGAATTCACAACCCTGGGTTTAGCAGGCCAGTGCTCAAACCACTGAGCTATCCCTCCTCCCCCTGCTGTATAGTACTGGCAATACACAACACTGTAGAGCTATGCACTTGGGAAAGAAACAGCAATTATTTCCCCCAGAAAAAGTGAGAGAAGGGGAAAAAAGGGTATTTTTTCTATTTTAAATAGAGATTTTTGAGGTATTAGATTTATTACAGAAATCTGCATGAGAGTTGCTGTATTTTTCTATAATAATCATTCTTGTATGAGATCTATAAAAAGATTTTTCCTATGACAGTTTCAGGCCAGCTAGTATCTGAGAGTGAATATAGCCCTCTGATTAGTGGTTCAGCATTAATCAGTGATGTCACAAAGCACAGGTGGAGGCTTTGTACTGATTTCTCCACACACTATCTCCTATTAATAACTAGTCTTCCACGCTCATGTCCATTGTACTGTTTAAATAATCTTCCTTAGTCACTCAGCAGTAATCAAGCCACATTTCCAGCAATCGGAGTCTCTCAGTGGGGGAGTCCAGATGCCAGAAGCTGGGAATAAGAGGATTTCAGCATTCCCATGTGTTTAGTGTGCCCTTCTGAAACATGGTCTGGTGCTTTAAATTTATTTTCAAATTTGAAAAAAAAAGGCATTTTTGATTATTTTTTTTTTTGGATTACAACCTTAGTTTCTGGTGGAATCATTTCTGATGCACTGAATGTATGTTTTCCTCCTCCTTTCCTTCCTTGCACTACAAGGGCCAGATTCTCCCCAACCTTGCACCTTGTGCAGTCATTTACACCAGTAGAAAGTGACGGTGTAAAACACTACCATTCTGATTTTGCTCTCATTAGGCGTCGATGTAACTGGCCAAATGAGGTGCAAGGCAGTGGAGGAGCAATAGTTGATTTCTACATCTTTATTTACCCAAATCACTCATATTTTGTTTCTCTCTGTGTATTTACAATGCAGGAGGAAAGAGAGGCTGCACACAAGAAAATATGTGTATGTAAATACTGGAGCATATTTTTAATTGTGCCTGAATTTAAATATACCTCTACCTCGATATAACGCTGTCCTCAGGACCCAAAAAATCTTACCATGTTATAGGTGAAACCGTGTTCTATTGAACGTGCTTTGATCCACCGCAGTGTGCAGCCCCGCGCCCCTCGGGGCGCTGCTTTACCGTGTTATATCAAATTTGTGTGTTATCAGGTCGCGTTATATCGGGGTAGAGGTGTAGTTGTTCTTGCCTTGCTGTTTGTATTTTTTCCCCCCTTAAAAAGCTTATTCTCAACTGAGTTAGCTGAAAAGTCCTGGGAAAAACTCAAAACCACAGTAAAAATATGAACATATATCTACCTTTTGTGTCTACGGATATATTTTTTCACAAATGCACATGAACTTGTTTTCACTGCAAAGCTGCAGCGTGTGGATGATGCCAGCAAATGATTAGAATGATAAGACCCTGAGGCAGAGAGAGTAGAATGATGTTGTTTGATTGATACTGAAGGAAAGACTAAGATGAGAAGCACAGAGCCGAATGAAGGATAGTCTCATAATCTAGTTAGGAGTTAGAAACAATGGACATGATGTAGGAAAAAGGAAAGCATACATCTTAGAGAGAGCACTTCTAAGGGAAAATAGTGCACTAAGCAGAACAGGCTTTGTGTCTACCCGGTTCCCTCCCTATGTGAAGCCCGTAAAGCCACATATAAGGATTTCACTGTCCCTTCAAAAATTGTAACAACTCAGCATCTAGCGTTCCTGCTGTGCTTCTCTGTAAAGATCCTGAAGCCAGGCAGCTGAGAAGCTGAACTTGCACAGGGGGAGGGAAACAATATAGCAACCGCTTGCATAGATCAGAGAAACTTTTAAGGGTTATTTGCTGGTCTATGAAAATGCAACGAACCTGAAACTTTATGTAAGTTTCAATACTGAATATGGTGTCAAAGAACATTGGTCTTTTCTGGTAAGACTTGGCTGCCACTCTGGAAATGAGAGCGATAATCATGCAACTCATTCTTTTGGTTCCTGGCTGAATTGTAGACATGAAGCTCCCATGACTGTGAATGTAGTTTATCTTCCTTTATTACTTATGGGAATATCTAACTAAGCAGCTTGAATGCCACAATAGATAATTGAGTGGTCCAGGCATATGTTATTAGCATGCATTCTATTATAAATGTATTTGTATAGCTGAACTGTTGACAAAGATAGGTTGTGTGTAACAACGTGCTTTGAAACAGAATGGAGAAGAGAGTTGATTACCTACAACACAATATGAGGACAGATCTGCAATGGGGGTTTCAATTTACACCAGCTGAGTATACGGCCTAAGACATAAAGTAGAAAATCTCTGGATAACAAGAAAAGCTAAAAAAAACAGTATGAAAAACCTGATTGAGTTGTTGGTCACATCAGGGTCCCTGGCAGAAATAATTTGTATGGTGGTTCCAATCTCCACATCCTCAGGCACTTCCACAAAGTAGAAGCTAGGCTCAAACACTGGTGGCTCGTCCACATCCTCCACGCTGATGTGCACAGTCGTGGTGTCTCGGAAGGGGCCCAGGTTCAGGAAACGCATTTCCAGGTGGGGATTGGTGCCCTCTACTTTTAAAGTGTAGCTTTTCTTGCTCTCAAAACTTAAGGGCTGATGAAGAGAAAAGGACTGTGTTAAGCCTGTTGAATTCAGTGTGTTAGGCTGCAGCCTCCTGTGTGCCTAAAATAAATGCTGCTCCCCTTTTTACTGCATCTCAGTATCTTTCCACAGATTCATCTCTAGTACACGGTCAGTCTTTATGCCAAATACCACATCTAAATATTTTTAGTTGAAAATAAATCCTGAAGGGGCAATTGTATCAGGAACATTCTATATTTAACTAAAAACCCAACACCTAAATTGATGAGAGGAAGGGTTCTGTTTGAAACAACTGAAGGTCTGAAAATCATTCACCTAATCAAGTGCTATCCATAAGTTTAGTGGAAGCAAAAGCAATTGCAAGGTTATACACTTCTACCCTGATACAATGCGACCCAATATAACACAAATTCAGATATAACGCAGTAAAGCAGTGCTCTGGGGATCAAAGCAAGTTCAATATAACACTTCTGCTGCCCTTGGGATGTGAAATCTTGATCTGAATGGGAACTTTTCCAAAATGGAGTGTGGCTATACACAAATGAATCATCTTATAAAATACCATAGGCACACACAGTTTTACAAGCATATAAACTCTGTTAGCCTAGAATGAGATGTACCTTACTGTGTTGGTGTTAGATATTCTTCTCATTGGTATGTTCTAGAATGCATCTTTTATAGTACTGCATACTTATGCTTAAATGCTTTGCTGAATCTTGGCCTAAAGAACTAAAGTACCGGTAGTGGTTCTCAGTTGGAGGTACGCAGAAGTCTTCCAGGGGGTGCATCAACTCACCTATATATTTGCCTAGTTTTACAACAGACTACGTATAAAGCACTAGCAAAGTCAATGCAAACTAAAATTTCATACAATGACTTGTTTATACTGCTCAATAGACGCTATATACTGAAATGTAAATACAATATTTATATTCCAATCAATTTATTTTATAATTATAGGGTAAAAATGAGAAAGGAAGCAATTTTTCAGTAATAGTGTGCTGTAACAATTTTGTATTTTTTATGTCTGATTTTGTAAGCAAGTAGTTTTTAAGTGAGGTGAAACTTGAGGTACGCAAGACAAAACAGACTCCTGAAAGGGGTACAGTAATCTGGAAAGTAGAGGATCAAATCCATCCTGTGTGTCACTCTATTTTAGTGGATGATTTTGGCTCAGGCTATTTAAACAGAGACCGTATTTTATTATGAGTGCACTAGATATGCCTAGGAAAAGGTATAACAATAGCTTCAGAATCTAGAAAGAGAGTTCAACAACTAAGGGCTGGTCCACACTAAGAAGCGGGGTCGAACTAGGGTACGCAAATTCAGCTACGTGAATAGCGTAGCTGAATTCGAACTACCCTAGTTCGAACTACTCACCCATCCAGACGCCGCGGAATTGAAGTCCGCGGCTCCAAGGTCGACTCCGCCACTGCCTTTTGCAGTGGTGGAGTACCGGAGTCGACCTTGGCGCTTCCGGAGTTCGAACTATCGCGTCCAGATTAGACGCGATAGTTCGAACTCCGAGAAGTCGAACTCACTGCGTCGACCCGGCTGGTAAGTGTAGACTAGCCCTAACATTTATATAAAATTATAGAATAAATATCCTGCAGGAGATACTCTAAGCAAAATACTATATTCCTTTCTGTGTAGCCTGTGGTACAAAATACTAGCAATTTCACAGCTGCCATTTTAAAGTAGAGCTTCTTCTAACCTAATTAGCATTTATGGATCTTCAAGCAGCAATTAAAAAAACTGCTTGGTTTTTATTGGTTTATAAATAATTATTTGGCTTGCTTTATTATTGTTTATGGGACACCAGCATGAAAAATGTCTACAGTTCAAATGCAAATATTGATCAGATCACTCACACTGTTGTGTAATTAAGCCACAAAGGTTATTTACATGAATAAATATTGAACTGGGACATTTATGTACATATTTATTTATAATCACACTACCCTCTTTTTAAGGATTTTTCTGAGAATACAGCCTGTTTTCATATTTTAGCGAAGAGTGTTAAAGAAATGGTGTTTCATAACAGGAAAGAAGCTATTGTCATGTAATGGGAACCAAGTTACAGTAGCTATAACAGAATATTGCACCCATGAAATGTAACCGGAACAATTAGCTGTATAAATGGATTTAAAAAGAAAACTTACTACCTTTCTCACAGTTATGATGCCAACTTGGTAATTAGGATCAGTGTTAATGTCAAAGACATCCAGTCCATCTCCATCTACAAAGCTGTATTTCATTTCAGCATTAATGCCTTCATCCAGGTCTTTAGCAACAACACGGCCCACAGTGGAGCTGACTGGAGCGGACTCCAGCACACTCATCTGATAATGTTCTGGCAAGAGAAGTGGAGGGGAAGGGGGAAAAAAACATGACTGGAACAAAAACTGTACAGGAATTCAGAGGACTGGCCACAGTCAACAAATCCAGCAGTCTGAAGAGAGGTCCAGTTAAAGGTTCTTTTTTTCCAGGCTGAAAAGCAAAGGGTCATCTCCATTTAGGAAGCCATCACTAATTTGGATTTGCCTTGCTGAGTTTCAGTAAGCTGCCCGTTAGGGGCATATTTAAGTGATTTTCATCAAAACACCAATGCTTCCAATGGCAACTCGAAATGAGAGCAGAATTAGTGCATAACTGATCTGCTTTAACAGCAGGTCTGGGGAAAGAGAGAACTGCAATTTAATAAAGTAGGTTTTATTTTTTTTAAAAAAAGTACAAATACTGTGCTTATGATATTACCTGCCACCCTAGCTCAGCTCCATGCTTGAACAATCTCTCTTAACTATACCGCTTATTTAACTCCATTGTAAAGGACAGCATCAATGATGGGGCCTGATGTCATTTATTACCATTTTTCCTAATCCATAGGATTGACACCAAGTCTCTCCACTTGATGTTGTTTTAAAAATAGAAATAACATCAATAACATGCATCAAGTCAGACTTGATTAACAAAGAGAAGAGGAGGAAGAAAATTAAAAGCAATATGCAGTGATGGTTTTGCTGGAGGGTGCTCTCAGCTTAGTTTGGTTTTAGCAAATCAGGGTATGTAAAGGGAGGAAGAGAAAAGGAACAGACAAAAGTGTTGAAAACATTAAAAATAACTAGAATATCAGGCTGTTAGTCTAAAGTTAAAGGGAGTCTTCAATGGACTGTGCTTAGGATCAGGCCATTAGGGGATGCATTTAGAGAAGGGCATAATGAGCCAAATCTTGCTTTGAGTTACACCGGTGTAAATCCAAACTAACCTTTTTGAAATCATCATATGTCTTAGACTTTAAATAATCTTTTGGTGAGTTCAATTGAATTTTTACTGGGGAACAGTCTGCATGCAAAACTATTCCATACTATTCAGCACAAACAACAGACTCTCTCATAAAGAGAAGAGACTAAACTGAATTGCTGAATTCAATCCCTTTCTCTCTCCTCCTCCCGACCCTTGAGACAGACATCCTTCCATGCTAAGGATGAGAAAACAAAGTAGTACATGGAAACCCACTTGCCAAAGGCCTGCAGTATCTAATCTAGGGATAAAGGAATGCCCCTGATTTCCTAAATTTAAGAAGGAAAAACAAAACCATAAAAACCAAAAATAAATAGGTTTAAAAAGGGGGGGGGGGCAGGAACACAGCTGGTCAAGAATTTTTTTATTTTTTGGCTTGGAAAATGTCAATTTGTCTAAAACTGTTTGCAGGAAAGGGTCAGTTTTGACAAATATTTTGATTAAAACTTTTTTTTGAAAAGTTTTGAAATGTCATTTTATAAACAAAAAGTTTAGTTTTTCAATTTGAAAAAAACCTTTTCATTAAAATAAGATTTTTAAAATGTCTAAATCAATACATGTTTTGAAATTACTGAAACAATAACAAGATCTGATATTTGTTTTGGATCATCAGTTGTCAGAATTTTTTTGAGATTTTAACTTTTCATCCTGTTTTGAGACAGTAAAAAATTTAAAAAATGCTCAGGGGGATAGGAAAATTGTGTTGTGCCCTACTCTAGTCATGGATTGATTCCATTTGAAAAGGTCAAAGTAAGTGCAGATATTCATCATGCAAGTATTTCAACCCATCTTCCCTTTTCAGTAACATTGTAATGCAGCAGATACTCACTCTGTGGAAATCTGGGTGGATTGTCATTGACATCAGAGAGGGTGATGTTGACTGTGGTTGTCCCAGCTAATCCTCCCAGCTGTCCACCCATATCCTTAGCCTGGATAATCACTTCATAATAGTCTTTTGCTTCTCTGTCCATGTTCATTAGAGCTGTCCTAATTAAACCTGTAAGATTTTTTTTAAAGGTTTGGTTAAACAATACACAAAACAGGACAGAGCTGGTTTTAATAAAAAACAAACAAACACAATTGCTTCTAATTTAAAAGAATGGGGTCAGACTATGCTCTTAATCACACTAGTGTAGATCTAAAGTGATTCAAGTGAAGCCAATGGAGTTAATTCACATCAACTCCAGTGTAAATGAGAACAGAATTTGTCCCTCAGTCTCCATTTTGTCTCCTGTAGATATTCTGTTAAAAAAGACTGGTAGTTTATTTTGTAATTTACATCTCAGGGTTAGGAGGACAGAAATTGCTATTGGTAATCACGCAAAAAGCCACAGTTCAATGCAGTCCACTTTCTTCTATGGTAATACTGAAAAAGAACACGAGGTGGCAGCACTACTTCTCTTATAGAGTCTGCAAAGAGCCATCCAATGCAATTACTGCCTTTGCTGACTCACCAGAGCAGATTGTTGCTTTTGGTTATAAAAGCGGGAACTCACAAGACTATAGCTCTCTGGACTTTTAGATCATGCTTCTTTAGCTCGCTCTCAGTCTCCTGCTTCAGGGATTCTGGTAGTGTAACTGACCTCTTATTCTCATCCACACCTCAGCACCCCCTTCCCTTCTTTTTCTCTTTTCTTTTTTTTTATACCTGACTGCCCTTGCTGAATTCTACATACTTTTAGTGGTTACTTTTAGCAGACACACTATGTGTGGGGCTTAACAAAATAGCACTAAAATGATACTGCAGTGGCAACTATCATCCTATATACTAAGAAAGAAATAGAGACTAATGCAAGCAATTCACAAGTGCACTGTTTAAATGGTACCACCTGCAGTTTTTATGAGCCTGATTCTGCAAGAAGTTGAGCACTGCCCATTAAGTGCTGTGGATCTTCAGTTCCCACTGGGATGTGAAAATGCTTAGCATCTTTGCAAAATGGTCCCTCTGTGTGTGAATACTTTATAGACTGTGTCCCCTCTCTGCCCCTTAATACAGCAAATGTCCTCACTTCACCCTCTTAGAAATTCTTAAGTATCTGAAAACAAAAATGATTAAGGGCTTACTCATTCTATGGTTTATAACCTGAATACTAAATAAATAGCTCTGTTTTGTCTATGTATAATAGGGCTCAGGAAAGAGCAAACCGTATCTAAGTTTGTTCTTGGATAATGGACATATTTCATGTACTGGTAACTTTCAAAAGTGAGTTATATGGTATTTCTTTTTATTTTGTTCCCCTAGGGTTTAACAGTAAATATCCTCTCATGAGTTTCTGACCTTAACACTACAGTTGGCCCCTGGGAGTTGTCAAAAAATATACGATTCCTCCTATAATAGACATTATGTGTGTGTGTGTGTGTTATATGCAGTGTCCTGTGCATAAATCTAGGGCTCTTAATAAATAAACCCTTATGTAGGACTACTCCAGCTAACTGCATTTGTTTGCTTCTACTTTCTTACCTCCATTAGTATTAAGATTTTTTACATGTGGATTTGTGAACAACCAGATCTGCTGATAGTCTACACGAATAGTAACAGCACAAAATAAAGCCAACTCCACCAATGCAGAATTTGGTAATTTAGATGAATATGCTACTGCAGAGAGCATATTCTTGCTCTGAAGATCTCTATTGCAATGATGCTTAACCTCCAACATAAACCTGTTATCTCCTGGCTCTTATATATAGAAATAAGAGTTGGATATTGTGTTTTGTCTTTTAACTTTCTTTTTGCTCCAGTAGTTTTGCTCTCCTGTGTCCATCTGGCATTTAATACAAACTGGGTTTTTCTTTGGGGAGGAATGGGGTCCATAATGAATGAAAGCTAAGAGAAGTCATACTCTTTGGCTAATTCCTTGTTGAAATGAAATACCTGTTCTGGAGTCCACAGAGAAATATGGTTGCCCCTGGAGAATACTGTATACTACTCTGGCACTGTTCCCATAGGTTGGATCATCAGCATCTGTTGCTGTCACCTGGATAACAGAGGTGCCTGAAACAAACAAACAAAAAAACCCACAACGGGGTAGACCCTTATTAAATTCATAACTGGGAAGAAAAAAAACAGTTCTAACAAGTTTTAATCCATAACAAATGTTCTATTATATTGGATCTCATAGATTCATGGATTACAAGGCCAGAAGGAACACTATGAGTATCCTAGTCTGACCTCTAATATAACACAGGCCATAGAACTTTTCCAAAATAATTGCTAGAGCAGATCTTTTAGAAAAACATCCAGTCTCGATTTAAAAATTGTCAGTGATGGAGGATCCACCATGAACCTTGGTAAACTATTCCAATGGTTAATTACCCTCACTGTTAAAAAATTATGACTTATTTCTAGTCTGAATTTGTCTAGCTTCAACTTCCAACCAGTGGATCATGTTATAACTTTCTCTTCATTGAAAAGTCCATTATTAAATATTTGTTCTCCATATAGATACTTATAGACTGAAATCAAGTCACCCCTTAACCTTCTCTTTGTTGAGGTAAGTATATTGCACTCCTTGAGTAAATTATAAGGCATGTCTCCTAATTCTTTAATCATTCTTGGGCTTTTCTCTGAACCCTCTCCAATTTTTCAATATCCTTCTTGAATTGTGGATACCAGAACTGGATACATTATTCCAGCAGTGTGTGTGTGTGTTATATGCAGTGTCCTGTGCACAACACTGCCAAATATGGAAATAAAATAAGCTCTTCCACTGGAGATTCCTCTGTTTATGCATCCCAGGATCACATTAGCTCTTTTGGCTACAGTGTCACACTGGGATCTGATGTTCAGCTGATTATCTCCCTCCCAAACCTCAATCCTTTTCAGCAGGGGCGGCTCCAGGCACCAGCGCACCAAGCGCGTGCCTGGGGCGGCAAGCTGTGGGGGGCGGCCTGCCGGTCACCATGAACATGCTGCCGAATCCATGTTACCAGAGGACCTCCCACAGGTGCGCCGCCGAAAGCCATGCTTGGGGCGGCAAAATACATAGAGCCGCCCCTGCTTTTCAGAGTCACTGATTCCCAGGACAGAGTTCCCCATCCTGCATCCCCTAAATATGCCCTGCATTCTTTGTTCCTAGATGTATACATTTACATTTAGCCATACTAAAATCCATACTGTTTACTTGCACCCAGTTTACCAAGCAATCCAGATCTCTCTGAATCAGTGACTTGTCCTTTTTCATTATGTACCACTTCCTCAATTTTTGTGTCATTTACAAACTTTATCAGTGATGCCTTTATGTTTTCTTCCAGGTCACTGATAAAAAAACATTAAATAGTGTAAGGCCAAGAACCGATCCTGGCAGGACCCCACTGAAAACAAATTCATTAGATGATGATTCCCCATTTACAATTACATTTTGAGACTTCTCAGTTAGCCAGTTTTCAATTCATTTAATGTGTGCCATTGTAGTGAGGCGCCATAGCCTCCCTCTGAGATTGACCCCTGCCCACCTTCTGGTGTGTGGAACCAGGACATCTGCACCCACCCCACCAGAAGCAGAGGTGCGGGACAGGAACTATAAAAGGCAAGCCCTGCAGCTCAGCTGGGCTGGAGCCACCGGAGGAGACAGATGCCTCCCGCCTGCTGCTGGAGCCTGAAGAGGATCCAGCTTCCCGTTGCTAGGAATGATG
This sequence comes from Mauremys reevesii, assembly GCF_016161935.1. Classification (NCBI taxonomy): domain Eukaryota; kingdom Metazoa; phylum Chordata; order Testudines; family Geoemydidae; genus Mauremys; species Mauremys reevesii. The sequence goes on along the minus strand of NC_052624.1, from coordinate 166,674,664 downwards.
AGGAATTTTTGGGACTGCCGTTAGCCATGTACCCTGGCGAGACAGAGGATGAACCCGAGCCACAGGCACACCATGCGGGGAATATAGGAAGTAGCCCAGGGACACCAGACTGTAGTCCAGTTTTCTTGTTGCCTGAATCCAAGTCAGCATGTTTTGGCTAAATCCCCACTGACTCAGTGGCAGAACACTCCATCGCTTTTAGGGCCCTGGGCTGGGACCCGGTGAAGTAGGGTGGGCCCAGGTCCCCCTACTATCCTTTGCTGCCAGCCTCCCCGCCTTATGGTAAAAGGCGTGTGTTTGCCTGCCATCTGCAGAGCTAGGATGTCAGATTGTTTGGTGCACCTACACTGTGTGGTGCTCTGCTCTGCCTGTAAGCAACAACAGCTGATTTATCTTGCAGTATTTCTTTGTCAGCATTATGCCATCGTAAAACAATTGTTTCTTCCAAGGAAATGAAAAATTGACAAAATTGGAAAAAAATACTTTCCATGTTTACTAGAAGTTTTACATAGAAAGGTGTTTTCCTGTTTTGCTCAGGTCCCAGGAAGCCTCCTGTTTGCATTCTGGCTGTACTGCAAAAAATATCCAATAAATTCTTCTTTGATCCCACTCTTTCTAACAGCATGAAACACATTGGGTCAGATCTTTGGGTCCACTGAGCTAAGCTTGGTGCAGGACCAGAAAGGAGTGGAAGTTAGCTAGCTTTGCACACCTTCAATCCTGAGGGCAGCTGGAGGCAATTCCAACTTTTGGTATAAGCTAGATCAGGCACAGAGGTGCTCTAATCTTCTCTGACTCGTAGTGGGTGTCCAAGAGAACATTACACACATACAGATGGTCAGAGCACAGTACATTCAAGCTATGCCCTTCCCTGCCCTCATCTCTCCATTGACATGTGTCCTATGCTGGGTGGGGCCAGAAACTGGTGATGTAGACCAAGAACACTTACGTGCAGCAGCCAGAGATGTTCTAGAAAAGTTTTTTCCCATGTTGCAGAACAAAGGACCCAAAGTAGAGGCCAAAAACTTGGGTAATTTATGTATTGGTGATTAATTGTAATTTGCTCATAATGAAAATTATGTTCTTAAATCCACCTTACCTACGGGTGACATTTCTGGAACTGAGGCTACATAAGGTCCATCCAGGAACTTGGGTTCATTGTCATTGATGTCTTGGATTTTGATGATAAACTCTGATTCTGGTTCCATTGGCCTGCCTGTCTGTCTGTCCAGAGCCTGAGCCCTCAGGGTATACTGGGATCTCTCCTCTCGGTCCAATCTTTGAATGGCATGAATGTCTCCAGTGGTATCATCGATTGTAAATACAATACCAGCTCCTTCTCCTGAGAGAATGTACTTGATTGATCCATCTCCTCTGTCCATATCGGAATGGAGCTGCAAAAAATAACACAATCTACTCAGGACACAAGCATGGAGTGTATGTGGAGAACATCGCTATGAACATTAATTTTCAGAACATTTTGGTCTCCCTATTGAAATTCATCTGCTGGTTTTAGAAACTTTTTTGTTGTTGTTTAATATGGAAGGATGCAAATAATTCATATAGCAGAAGTGCAAAGTTGAGGTTAACCTCCACCCATTTCTACCCCCAAATCTGTACTGTGGAAAAAAGGAGGAGGCAACCAAACAAGAATGCTCTTGGGGTTTGATTCAAAGCTCTTAGAAATCTGTGGGAGTTTTTCTGTTGACTTCAATGGGCTTCAGATAAGGCCCATACTCAGCGAAGGCAATGGTCCCCAAACTTTTCAGGGTCATGCTGCCCCCTACCCCTGTCCATGCCTCCCACCCTCTGAGCCAGGACAGGAAGCAGACAGGGGTCAGGGGGCTGAGGCTGGGCCACAGTTGGGGGTATTTCTAGTCACACAAAATCGAACACCCTAGCTGCCCCCTTCCCCCTACATTCCCCCTCCCTCGGTGGCTCACTTTCCTTCACCCTCACTCACTTCCACTTGGCTGGGGCAAGGGGTTGGGGTTCAGGAGGGGGCTCCAGGCTGGGGGTGGTGGTGCCGAGGGATTCTGAATGCAGGAGGGGGCTGTAAGTTGAGGAAGGGAGCTGGGGTGCAGGAGGGGATAAGAGCTCTGGGCTGGGGCCAGGGATGAGGGGTTTGGGGTGCAGGCGGGTGCTCTGAGTTGAGGGGAGGGCTCAGGGCTGGAGCAGGGAGTTGGGGCTTGGGGTTGGGGTGCAATCTTAACTCAGGCAGCTCCCAGTCAGTGGTGCAGCAGGGTAAGGCAGGCTGCCTGCCTGTCCTGACACTGCACTACACATGCCCCAGAAACAGCCAGCAGGTCTGGGTCCTAGGTGGGGGGGCAGGAGGCTCCACGTGCTGCTCTCGCCCGCAGGCACCATCCCCACAGCTCCCATTGACCAGTGCTCGATGAAGGGGCAGCTCATGGAGCCCCATGGCCCCCCTGCCTAGGAGCCGGACCTTCTGGCCACTTCCAGAGCGCAGCATAGTGCCAGCCAGGACAGATAGGGGCTAGCCTGACTTAGCACCACCAACGGGGCTTTTAATGGCCCGATCGGCAGTGCTGACCAGAGCTACCAAGGACCCTTTTCGACTGGATGAGGGATGGGGTCTGGGGCCAGGGGCAGAGCTGCTGCTGTGGGGAGGCCAGGCGTGGGACTGGCAGCTGGGGCGGGAGGTGGCACCGGAGCAAGACTGGGTTGTGCTCCCTCTCTGCCCCCCTGGAGGCTGACCTGGGCCCTGCTGCACCCCTATGAATGTTCCTCTGCGACCCCTAGAGAGGCACACCCCACAGTTTGGGGACCTCTGAGCTAAGGCTTAGGAAAAGATAAGGACAAAAAACATACAGAATGTCTTTACACTTTCTAATGAGGATTAAAAGGAATGAGACTATCTCTTATAAAGTACACCATGGGCAAAAGTAGTACTGGACTAGAGAGAAAATACAGTAAGGGCTTGTCTATAAAGCAAGTTACTACCCAGCAAGCCAGGGTGTGAATCTACAGTGCACCAACTTGCCATATGTGGACACTTCTACATCACCCTGAAAGTTTGCCACGCTGCACTCCAGGTTTTTCAGTATGTGGTATCAGTGTCCACATGGGATGTCACTGCACAGCTAGCTGGTGAGCTATAGCTTGGCTTGCTGGGCAGTAACTTGTCGTGTAGACAAGCCCTCAGTCAACTAGTGAATGAAGAGTGCAATGGAGTGAATGACTACTCAATAATTGCTGTGAGGCAGAACTTCTTTAAAAAAATGTCTCAAACAAGAAAAAATAAATCTGGATAGATAGGTAATAAAGCAGGTAGTATAAAATAGCTATTATGAAAGTTGTTTGCAGCGTTGTAGCTATGTTGGTCCCAGGATATGAGACAGACAAGGTGTATGAGGTAATAGCTTTTATTGGACAAAATCTCCTGTTGGTGAAAGAGACACGCGTTAGAGCTCCACAGAGCTTTTATTGTCTCTTTCACAGCAGAAGTTGGTCCAATAAAAGATATTGCCTCACCCACCTTGTTTCTATTATTAAAGAACAGGTAAGGCAAGCAGTTTGGAACATTTGTGTATATACAAGCTAGCCTGTGGATTTTAAATGCATCCCAGAGTTTTAAATAGAATTAACAAATGAATTTGCTGCATGACTGGTAAACAGTTCCGAGAAGTTGTGGATAACTGGAAACACAACCAAATACAGAAGAAAAGTAAATGTTGTACTAATTATCTTCAAAACCAGGTACAAGAGTCACCCTGGTAATTACCATTCTGCTAAACATCTAACCCTAGTGCGATATTAGAACAAATATTAAGATCAAACAAATTGTTTAATTTCAATTTAAGCACATTCTTAAATGCTTTGCTGGATTGGGGCCTTATGGCCTGATGAAATCAATGAAACACGTTAGATCAGGACCTATGCATTTGGAAGATAATAGAACCATCAACAATAATCAGAATGGATTTATGAAGAATAGCTTTTGTTCGTCAAACTTGATTGTTATTTTTTTAAATATATTTGCAACACTGGTGGATGAATAAACAATGGTGGGCATAATAGTCCAGCTGCAACAAAGTAGTTAAGCACTTTCTTAACTTTACACATGTATAAATATTTTGATGAGGAGGGCTGCGTAAGAGCATCACTGAACTGTGGCCAACAGGAGCAGCATTGGTCTAGTGGACTGAGCACCAGCAAATATCAAGGGTGGAGGGGAATTGTTTAGAATAATAAAATGGATATAAATAGGAGCAATAGGATGAAATTACTAAAGAAGAAATTTAGGTTGAAAAGCAGGAACCAAGTCCTGATGGTGAGATTTATTAGTCAAAGGAATACTCTTCTGAGGAAAGTGGTGAAATCCCATCTCAGGGACATTTAAAATTAAACTGATAAAATTCTACCAATATACATTATAAAATAACCTCTGATTTCAATATAGAAGAACCTCAGATTTGTTGGGAGATGGACTAAGTCACCTTATAATACCTGTCTCTAATTCCTATGGGCCAGACCCTCATCTATTGTAAGTCACTGTGGCCCCACTGCTTCAACTGAGGTATGTCAATTTGCACTCAGCTGTGGATCTGCCCTATGATTCTATAAGTTTTTGGAGGCTATTTTTCTCCCTAATCTGTCAGAGTACAATGTGTTACCTATGCAGACCTTGAGCCTACCCCTATTGAATTCAGTGGACATTTCGCATTAATTTAGATCAGAACTAGACTGATTCAGCAAAGCTGTAGCCACAATTGGAATACCCCCAAAAAACTGCTTAGATTATATAAGTTAGCTAAATAGAGGTCTACCAATCACTAGTGTTTCCATTAAAGGACACTGAAATTACATTGTTGAGGCAGTAGATTTATTTTATAATCAAATCCATATCAGAATGTGAAAAATGTGTATTAAAACATGTAACTTCTATTTCTTTTAAAAAGCATTAAAGCATATTTTAGGGTCCTTCTCCCTACAGACCACCTGATCCCTTAAAAAAAATCCACTTCTGGTGGCTTTACTCTGAATCACACTGGTTTAAAAGTTACAACTGAGCCTCTTTTTATTAAATGCTGAAAAACCTAAAGGTACAGGTGGTGACAGTGAACTTGTTTGGTAATTTATATTTCATTTAACCACTTTGCTACTGGTCTCTGCTATGGCTACTGTGGAATCGGACAGTGTTCTTTGGAGTCTTGACATTTCACTGGAACACTAGCGTTTCATAGCTGATGCATCAGTTAAATGGGGGGAGAACAGGAGAACCAGTTACATTCAGCATAAACAAAGCAGTCAAATTAAGATGACTGTTACCAGTACAGTAACTCCTCACTTAACGTTGTAGTTATGTTCCTGAAAAATGCGACTTTAAGCAAAACGATGTTAAGCGAATCCAATTTCCCAATAAGAATTAATGTAACTGAGGGGGTTAGGTTCCAGGGAATTTTTTTTCACCAGACAAATACACACACACACAGTATAAGTTTTAAACAAACAATTCAATACTGGTACACAGTGATGTGAAGCTTGGTTGAGGTGGAGGAGTCAGAGGGTGGGATATTTCCCAGGGAATGCCTTACTACTAAATGATGAACTAGCAATTGGCTGAGCCCTCAAGGGTTAACTTTCACACTCAACAGTGCAACAGGAATGGAGGGACGGGAGACAGCATCGCAGACAGAGACACACCCTGTGTGTATGTGTGAGAGAGATGCGCATTTCCCCTTTACTCTTAAGTACACTGCTGACCCTACTCTTAAGTACACTGCCTTGTTAATTAGATCAGCTTGCTGAGACCACAGCTGCTGCCAGCAAGCTCCCTCCATCCTGAGCTGAGCCCTGTTGTGTCCCCGCCCCCGCTCTATGGAAGATGGGGTAAGCGGGATGCAGGAGCAGAGGGAGGGGGACACTCTGACGTTAGCCCCCCCCTCTTTCCCTTCTCCCCCCCCCTACAGCAAGCAGGAGTCTCCAGGAGCAGCTCCAAGGCAGAGGGCAGCAGCAGCACATGGCAATGGTGAGAGGGACAGCTGAACTACCTGGCAATTGATAGCCTTCTGGGCTGCTGCAGCACAGGGAGCTTAGGAGAGCGGATAGGGGGGCTGCCGGTCCACCCTGGTTCCAAACCCCCACCAGCTAGCTCCAACGGGCTGCTCTTCCTGCAAGCAGTGGACAAAGCAGGCGGCTGCCAAATGACATTAGAAGGGAGCATTGCACAACTTTAAACGAGTGTGTTCCCTAATTGATCAGCAACGTAACAACGTTAACTGGGATGACTTTAAGTGCGGAGTTACTGTATTAACACAGATGCCACCCTACAAACTAGCATATCTTTATAAAATGGTATCTGGTGATTAATTAAAAAAGACACTAGTTGTTACCATTTGCTCTACTCACCCATTACTCAGAATATCAGTTTAGAAGCTAGTAAACAGGACTTTTCCAGGAGGAGGACACTTTTGTAAAGTTTGATTCAGAACTACTTAGCCACTTCCTACTCTTTTAGGGTGTTTGTATTGTGTGTTAGCATGACCTCTTGGGTAGGTGTAGCCATGGGTGCCAACTTATATGGGCTCTTGGAGCTAAAGCCCCAGGAATATTCATAATCAGGGGCTCTGCTCCACCAATATTTGGAGCTAGATTTTTCCCCCTCCCCGGAACTTCCCTGCCTGAATGTAAAGAGAGCGCACAGCGCGTCTCTCTCTCTCCTTTGCTGCTGCTGCCGTAGCCTAAGGGCTGCAGCATTAGCATAAGACTAGGAATGCTAACTGCTGCTGAAGCACTCAGGACGGGGAGGGGAGTGGAGGGGGCCTCCCCTCTCCTCTCCTGCCCCTACCTGGAGGAGACACAAACGGGCCAGGAGACAGACATCACTCAGCTTAGCAGCTGCTGGGGCTTCCGTGAGTGTTTGACCCTATGATTTTTTTATTATGTTTGAGTGTTTGACCCTATGATTCCCCCCCCGCCCCAGCCCCAGTCCCAGCCCCTACTCCTACCCCCAGTGAGACACACAGCAGGCTGCACAGGGGAGGCAGGAAGCCACATGTGAAGGCAATGCCCCCTCCCCCAGCACCCACCAACCCACCCGCCACAGGAGGGATGGGAGAGGGAGGCTTCCTAGACCTGAGCAGCTGGGGCTTGGGTTAATTTTATGAAACCCTGCTCCCCCACCCCATAGCCAGCCACAACCCTGCCTACCCCACTTCTGCCCCATGCTGGGCAAGGGGCAGCCCCATCCACAGTGAAGTTATGGTGAGGGGCAGCAACATGGAAGGCCACCTGTGCCCCCCCCAGTACCCATCATAGGGGAGGGGAGTGAGCTTTCTGGACCTGAGAGGGGCTCTAGGAGCATGTGCAGAGTGTGTGTGCCGTGGGGGGCAGGAGGGGTCCCTCCCCTGGAGCTTGCTGCTGCCAGTGGTGGTGATGGGGAGTCCTCTCTGGCCCTAGCCCTGGGGCAGCCTGTCTGCACCCCAAGTTCCTCATCCTCAGCCCTGCCTCACCCCAAAGCCTGCACCCCCAGCACTGAGCACGCTCCTGCACTGTGAAACCCTCATCCCCAGCCCCACCCCAGAACCCTCACCTGAGGGGAAAAACATGCAACTTAAATTTGGTGGTCAGTTTGGAGTATCATTGTATTTAGCACAATATTTGATTATTTTACACCCTTCAAAGTATGTAACTGGTCATATACAGGTGTTTTCTCTGAATACTGTCTGTGTGCCTCAGTTTCCCCAATGCATTTCTTAAGGCTCTAGATGGTGGGATAAGGGGGTGTGATTGTTGTAAAGCCCTAGAGGGCCAGTGTGATGCTGTCTGCACAGAGAATGGCCGACACCCTGTCTCCAGGCAACTGATGGCCTGGGCCACTCTCCTGCAAGGTGCCAACTGAAGGTGTTGGAGAACAAAGAGATCAGGTGGCCTCCTAATGCCTGGAAAAGAGACAAAGGCCAGAGGAGGGAGTGTCAGTGCCTGTGCAGACTTCCGGGAAGCGCATGGTGTGGAAGGGGATGCTGGGATGCTTTGGAACAACTCCATACAAAGCCAGTCAGGACTCTGGGGGAGCCTCCTCTCTGAGCATCCTGTCTCCAGGGCAAGAAGCTTACACCTTCCTGGGTCTGACCTCGGAGCATTCAGCATGCCCTTCCACACCATGCACTTTCCGCAGCGAGTCTGCCCAGGCAGGTCCTGGGGCAACCAGAGGTCCCTGCACCCCAACTCCGCAGTCAGATGTGACTCTCAGCCAGACAGTAAAACAGAAGGTTTATTAGATGACAGGGATACAGTCTAAAACAGAGCTTGTAGGTACAGAAAACAGGACCCCTCAGTCAGGTCCATCTTGGGGGGTGGGGAGCCCAGACCCAAGTTCTGGGCCTCTCCCGATTTCCCCAGCCAGCTCCAAACTGACACTCCCTCATCTGGCCTTTGTGTCTCTTCCGGACAAGGAGGCCACCTGATCTCTTTGTCCCCAACACCGTCAGTTGGCACTTTGCAGGGGAAACTGAGGCACCCACACAGTATTCAGAGAAAACATTAAGAACATTCCCACTTTGTCACAACAGGTGCAACAAAATTTAATACTGTATATTGAAGCAGGCAAGTGCTGCTTCTGACTTTCCACTTTTAATTGACCCTTGTAATCTTGTGGTGCTGACGCATTGTAGCTTCATTTTATATCAGCTTACAGGGTGAGAGCGGGGCGGGGGGGACGACCACCATTTTGGGCCCCACCAAAAATTATACGAACCTGCCGCCTATGGGTGTAGCTCTCACATTTGACTGGCTATGGCAGAGAGAAAGAGATGTGTCTGGTACATTCATAAAAAAGTGTTCATTAAACAGTAAATCAAATAAAATATAGGAAGCTACATGGTGTAAATTTGGCCAATTAATAACAATTTTAGGATAGTGGAGGGTGTCCTACTCTGCAGTTGTGTGTTAAGAGTACTCTGTCCCAAGCAGGGTAGCTGTTATGTTGTAAAACTGCTGTTAGCATTACTTATCTCATATCCTATTGTTTCCAGACAGAGCGAAGAGGAGGAGCATAAAAGTGAATTGTGTGTGTTTGGAGAGATAGGGTGAAGAAACTGAGATTTCTTCTCCAATGCGTTTAGCATTTCGAAAGCAAAGGTTCTATCATTTCAGCCTATACTATAAATCTAACACATTTCATCATTGCAGAGATGGAAGCTCATATCACTGCAGTGACAAACCAAATCCTCTGACACTGCAGTTTTATGAATAGGTGTGTTCAGTATAGCAGTTACTATTCTGGAAAGGAAATCCAGTTGTAAGTTGTCACAGTGCTGTGGCTGCTGCAGCATCATGCTGCCATGTGGCAGGCTTGGAGCTGGGAGGAATTTAGTTGGATTTTTCTCTGCACAGTAAAAGATGAGCTACTGGAGAGATGAAGCAGGTGGCCCCTGAGAAAGCATTAACCATGTCAGTCTGAGTAGTCTTCTTTGGGCAGGATGGTAAAACCTGCGGGGGAGCTTATTTATGTCTGATAGACACAGGCTTTTGTAAGGGGCAGTGAGAAATCACCCCAGGAGTTATTTCAGGGAGGGAACTGTGCCTCAGGGAGCGCAGCATGTGCTCCCTTGTGCAGCCGACCAGCTCCACTCACTGGGACATGGCCCTACCTCCCCCTGCCCCTTCCATCCCTTTAGGGAAGCTAATGTGTGCAGGGGCTCTGTGAGGGAGTATAACTGTGCTGCATTGATGCACAACGGTGCACAGTGGGAGGTGTCCTGTGGCCTCCCCACTCCCTTGCACATTTGTTCAGCTGCCAGGCTCTAATGCCTGTTAATCTCTAAAACAGGGGTGGGGAGGAATGGTACGTGCAAAGAAGTGAGCCCTGAACTCCTCTGGAACCAGAGTTCAAACACTGGAGCATTGTAGGTTACTGGATGAAGTCAGAAAAAGCCTGACACTGAAAATTACTTTTTGTCTCCCTAACTTACCACATTGGCCACTCACCTCTACCTAGTCTTTAACTTTAATGAGAGTCATGTAGCTGTAACACTTTGACAACTAAATGACAACTTCAGGCATCACAGAAAAAAGCAAGTATTATGCTGACTAAAGCCCTGGAGAATCTTTTCCTTTTTCTTACCCAAAAGATACTTTCCCTATATTTCTCAGTTAACTATGAGGCACATTTTCCATAGCCGACAAGATCCACAGCGTAGATTGAGTCTCCTTGGTGCTGCTCCAGTGGCACAAAGGGGACTAGAATGCTGTTCTAAAGAAGCAGCAAGGGATTTCCCTGTTACAGGGGAACACTTCATAGTGTAAAGCCAAAATAACTGGCTTTTTGGTATTCACTCTTTCCCCTTCCATCAGAGAGGGAGCATTGACAAAACATGTGCGCTCCAGCAATCTCTGGCCACCAGAACGATGCACAGAGGGCCATTGTATATGGCATAAATTAGAGCAGCCCTGTGTCTGTTCTGAATTGTGTCAAGGGCAGATCCTAGGATCAAGGCAGATAGAAAGGAGGCTTAGAATCATCTTTGCCACACTTTTCTCAGCTGTGCTGAGTGGGAGCTCAGATCATCTGAGGATTTTGCCTGCAGTTTTTTATATTTAAGTTTTTACGTGGTTAATTACACAACCTGGCCCAAAAAACATTAACCAGTTTTATATATGCATTTAAACCCAGATTCTGCTCCAAGTGCCCAGTGCAGATTTGAAATAACTTCAGTGTTACCCTGGTGTGACTGAGAAAAAACTGTCCCTTATTCTTAAACTTATGGGGGAATTAAATATTAGCTCCTTTCACTCCAAAAGAAATGGAGACGAAGAACAGAAAAGTTAGGCTGTGTGATGAAGCGAAAATGGTGAGACTCTCGAAGGGGGCTCATTTACAGCAGTGTCAGTCAGGGGTAACTTCACTGGAGTCAATGGGACTGTCTTTGGTGTTAGTCACATTAACACCAAATCAGGAATAACTCCACTGAAGTCAGTGGAATTATTTTGATTTTACACCATGTAACCGAGAACCCTATGGAGTTATACTAGCGATAAATCAATTCAAAAGCAGGCCCTTTGACTTCTGAAATTTTGTTTGCTGAGATCCACAACTTAGAAGAAAAGAATGAACCAGAGATGTCTGACTTTCCCCAGGTCCTAATACAGCATGTCAAAACCTGATGATGAGGGTAAAAACCATAATGTAATCTAATGTAATCTTTCTACATATCTACTTACCCATCTATTAATCTATCATATTTATCTGTATTTATAGTGTGCTCCTCACCACAGCATCTGATCATCCTGAGGTGTGGAAACCATAACTGTATTGTTCAAGCTATAATTACAACTTACTGCAATCAACTCAGACTGGAAGCAAAGCTAGTTGCTGAAACTTCTAAAATAGCAGGGTCAAAATTGTTTCATCCACATCAGTCTCGATAAGCAGTGGTAAAATGGAGCAGAGAGGGTGGGTTACAGTGTGTGACAAAAGGTAAATTGTGACTGAAAACATCATGGGCTTGATTCTCTATTAGCCTGTACTTTGTGTAGCCTCTTGCACCACTGGATTTGATAGCATTGTACATCAGCTTTGCCCTGGCTTTGTACTGGTGGAGTAGTCTACACAAGGTGCAGGCTAATGGAGAATCAGGCCCCATGTCTTTGAATTTAATGACCTGCTCTCACACTGGTATAAATCAGGCATTAGCTGCATTTAAATCAATAGAATTACACTGTAGTAAAGCTGGTGTAAATGAGAGGAGATTCAGACCGTAGAAGTCAACAGAAAATCATTTGAAGTCTCGCTTTTCACAAGCCACTGGTTATTCTTATTCGAGTGTAAATTTTAGCTTTAACACCAGATTTGATCACAGACAGAAGCATGATCACAAGCCCTCTCTTTCTTCCCTAATCCTCATATGTCAATATAACCTTGCTTTGCCTTGACACTTTAGTCTGTTGCAGATTTTCTAAGGCTACCTCAATTACAACTGATAATTGTTAGAGTGGATCTTTCTGAAATACGCAAACACATTGACAGATTCTCGAAACAGACATTCTTCCCTGTTCAAGGTGACACCAGTCAAAAGCACTCAGGAGCTGAAATAAATTAGCTGTGGATGAATTCATTGCCACAGGAAGGGAAGAACAGGTACTTGGGGAAACTTCCCATGTTTTGCCACACCCACACCCACCCACACACCCACTCTCTCTCTCTCTCTCTGTTTGATCTCCCCTCTCCCTCCGATTTCATGGTTCTTACCTTGCCAACATAGAGAGGATCGGTTCCAGTGTATTCTTCAAGAACAAAAAACTGGTTCCATACCCAGCTCCTCTTCATTCGCTGATGCAGTAGCAGCTTGTCTGACAGGTTATCTTCCTGGCTTTTAGTGAGTGGCCTGGCACTCCCAGACAGTGCAAGTGTAGTAAGGTCCATCAGTCCCCAAAAATATAAGGACACACCAAGCCCAAGCCAGTTCTTTGCATTGCTCATTCTATCTGAAGTCCACATCTGTTTACCAGGGTTTTTTTTTTTAAGTCAAAACATCACAGTTTGAGTTTTTCAGGAAGAAAAAGGTAGGCCTTTGAAACTTCCAAGAGAGACTTTGACTGGAGCAGACAGCTTTAAGAAGGATGGTCTCCTGTAAAGTTAAGGATAATCTACAGTAAGAAGGTCATGTTTTTGCCAATGCAGAGGGAGCATCTTTTTTCACAAAAGACAACTGTGTTGTAAAACATTCAATTCTCCACATAAAACTCTGATACCAGGGTATACATGTCCTAGACAAGGAAGACTTGTTAATTTATTAGTTGTAGCACTGCACACTGACCAGTGGGATATAGTTAGTAAGAAAGAGTTCTCTGCTTTGCTAACTTAAGTACCTGCAGGGTTCCAGTATATTATTGATCAGCTTGAGTTAACAGGTTGCACTTTAGAAATATTTATGACCAGAAGCCCCATGAAAACATTTAAAAGATGGAAATTATGATAGATAACTAATACCTCTGTGCCAGTTGACTTTCTTTTTCTGTCTAGAAACCACCTTAAATATGATGGCTATATTACAAACCTTGAATTTCATTTCTAGCAACTGCAAATTATTTCTTTCTAATTATTTGTAATTCTTTCAAACCCCTGTTGCTTGAATTCAGGTTTCACACTCTGTTGCTTTCTCTCTGAGGAGCTGATTGCTGCTGCTAACGTGACATTTCTAGAATGTGAGTGGTCAGTTAATCATTATATAATCCACAAAAGCTTTCAGAATGCTGATTGTCACATGCTATTGTGGGATATGTGTAAACGAGGCGAGCTAACACATTTTTCCTTCTTAAGCCTAAAAGGCTCATTTTAGGCAGAGGAATGCGACCTCCATCAGAGGACACTTTCTCATCAGTCTAGGATCTTTTCTTGTCATGAAGTCAGATTAGCTGGTGACCTCTCTCCAGGCCATTGACTGTTGCAATCTTTTCTTTTACTGTTTTTCTGGGTTAAATTAAGTGACTTTGCACTTGAGTTACTCTGTCAAAATACACAGCACATCCTGTGGGTCTATTTCTGCTGTTTTTTTGGGGAACTCTACTTTCCCTCCCTCTCAGAACAAATGAACTCCTTAGCAAGTGCTTTTTCACTTGTGACACTTAACTAACACACACTTAATTTCATTAATGTTATAAATTTATGGCATTGAGGCCTACTTAATTGTTTCATCCTGAGGAAATAAAAACTGGCAGGAGATATCTGTCAAATTCCCATAATTGAAACCCTTCAAAGGATTAAAAATCATTAAAAATTATTTTGCACAGCTGCATAGAAAATTCTTTAAGTGGAAAGTAATATAATGTGATATTTTCAACATGAAGAAGTTACAAGAATGGAGTGCTGTAATATAACCATGGCTTTTAAGGGGGTATAATAGAAAAAGTGTCCTTAAATAGAACAACTGATGTGCATGTTGTTGTACATTATGTGAAGTGTGGCAAACAAATAAGTCCATGGCCTGAGGAGCTTAAAGCATAACAGGTACAACAAACAAGGCACAAAATACAACAACTATTCAATGGTATACATACATTATAGCCATAACGATTTACAGAATAGACGGGCCTTTATAAATTGCAGAGGGAGGGCAGCTACTGATGCTGGCATGATAAATCCCTTGGGTCCAAACTCTGTCCCCAATTAAATGAATCCAACTCACTGTAAAGTCAATGGAAGTTGCACCTGTGTAACTCAAGTCAGAATTGGGCCCAGCATTGTCCTGTCCCTTTAAATATTGGAGCATTTCCCCTCACCCCAGTGCAAAGCCTCACTTTCCTGTTAGTTTCAGTTTTGCTGCCAGAAGCATAAAGTGAGAACAGCAGACAGCTGTATTTCTATCAGTTCCCTCTGTGTCTATTTCCTTCTCTGCCGGGTCTGAATATAATATTTGGCAATGGAAAATTTCTATCCCATGAATGTCCAGTGCTCCCATTGCCTGAAAAACAAGAGAAAGTAAGCAAATAATACTGTAAAAAGGGGGAAAAGTTCATCTATAGGCACAAGGCGATAGACTGCTGCTTTTGCTGCTGAGACAATATGAACCAGACAGCTAGAGAATGGGGAAATAGGCAATTAAAAATAGAATAAAGGAATAGGCTGCTGCCTGTAGTATCTGAAAACAAAGCAGTGAGTGGAAATCAAGCAGCCTTCTTGGTTGACCTGATGCAGGTAGACAAACGGACAAACAGTTTAGCCTGCGCTGAGGGTCTATAGCAAGCAGAGAGAAACCAAGAACAGGCAAAGAAAAAAAATTGTAGTTGACATGGGTCCAGAAGAGGCAGGTCAAGCACAGATAGTGCAGTAACAGTTTTTCTGTGGCAGAGAAGACATCCCCTAAGTGCAGAGTCCAACAGGAGAGTAGAGAAATGGCAACTTTTGTGAGGTGTGTTGGTGAATTCGACAAAAACTGCAAAAGATGAGTGAATGTTTTGAGCAATTTGTAACCTGCAAACCACCATTTCTGATGGATGAGTTTCAACCTTATTGACAGTGATGGGTCCAAAGGTACATGGACTGCTGCATGATCTATTGTCTCTTACTGTGCGCAGAACTGCCATGTAAGCTGCAATTACTGCAGGAATGCAGGAACATTTTCTCCTACCCCATGGCAGAATGATATTGGTTCCATCCGTGACCTCAGAGAAGTGGAGAGTCGATAGCACAGTTTGTTGCTGCTCTAAGGAAGTTGTCAGAGCATTGTCATTTGGACAAACATTAAGTGATGACCTGTGTGACCAATTGCTTTCTGGATTATGCAATGACCAGGTTCAGAAGAAGTTATTGACTGTATTAGCACTTACATTCAATAAGGCAGTTAATGTAGCAGTTGCAATGGAACCCTCAGAGAAGGATTCTCTGGAATTTAGTGTGAACCGAGAAGTTCATCTTGTGAATGAGCAACAGTGGGGAACATGGGAATATAAGGCATTTCCATTTGGCACAAGCTGTGCGTGCTTAGAAGGATTGCTGGGCACATCTTTGTGACTTGTATCACAGTTCAGCAACCAGAAACATAGAGTAACAATCCATCCAAGAATGAACCTAAGAAAGGACGGAAGTTGGGAATTGATAATGTGGAAAAAGACAAGAGTTCTACTGACACTGATCAAGATCTAACACTACATATGTTACCAGAAGCTGGAGTCAGAGATGGCATCTGGGTCACAAAGTTGGTTGAAGGAGTTCCTATAAGAATGGAGCTTGATAGTGGAGCTACTGTTTCACTGATTTCTGCATCTACTATCACCAGACTTTGTCCACCTCCACAATTTTGAAGACTTATACTGGGGGAAAGTAGGTCCCAAAAGGGATACTCCAGGTGAAAGTTCAATTAGATGGATAATCAGTTGTGTTATCTTTGTATGTGATTGCAGGGAAGTATCTACTATTATTTGGCAGATCTTGGCTTGAGAAGCTCAAGGTGAACTGGACAAAGATCAAGGCAGTCACGAAAGCACCTGAAAATCTTTGAAAAACACTGGACATACACTCCAAAGTTTTTGAAAAAGAGCTTGGACAGATGAGCAATGTGTCAGTGAAGCTCACTGTTCAGTCTGACAGCCAGCCAAACTATTGAAAGCCCAGAGTTGTGCCTTATGCTCTGAAGCCTCTGGTGGAAGTTGATTTGGACCATTTAATGAATATTGGAGTCTTGTCACTGGTTTCACACACAATGAGTGGGCTATACCCATTGTACCAGTGATCAAGAAGGATGGCTCTGTTTGAATTTGTGGAGATTTCAAAGTGACTCTGAACCCAGTTTTTTGGGCAGACCAACGTCCACTAGCTTATACTGAAGATTTGTTTGTTACTCTTAGTGAATGAAAATGTTTCAGTACATTGGATTTGCTCAATGCATACCTGCAAATGGAGATGATCTGGCATCTTGCAAATATCTCACAATCAACACACAAAAAGGCTTATTTTGTTACAACAGGGTGTCTTTTGGTATCACACTAGTACCTGCCCTGTTCCAGAAAGCGATGGATGAGATCCTGAAGGGACTGAATGTAGTTAAATGCTATTTGAACATGATCCTTGTTATACAAGAGGATCATCCTCAAAAGTTATGTTCATTCTGAAGACTATTTAACTACCATGGTAAATTTCTGCTTAATCTGGCACCAGTATTGACCTTTACTTGAACTATTATAAGCAAAGAAAAAATAGAAATAGACTAATGAGACTGAGTGTTCATTTATGGTAAATAAGCAAAGAAACTGCTGTCATCAGTCAAAATTCATAATCAGTCAAAATTCTTATGCACTTTGATGATTAGCTACCACTGCAATTGACTTGTAATGACTCATCATATGGAGTGGATGCAGTTCTTTCCTACATTTTTCCTAATGATATGAGGAAACCAACTGCCTTTGCATCATGAACACTCACTAAGCCTGAGAACAGCTATGCACAAATAGAGCGAAAAGCTTTCAGCATTATCTTCAGAATCTGGAAGTTCCAGACCTATCTGTATGTCATCACCCATTACTTTCTGTTTTTGGATGGAAACATGGAATTCTGTCATTAGGTGCTGCTTGTGTGCAGTGATGGGCATTACTATTTTCAGCTCATTCCTATGCTATTCAATTTCATAAAGGGACTCAGCACAGCAATGCTGATGGGCTGTCGTGCCTGCCATGTCCAAGCTCCCTTCAACCCAACGAAACTTCAGATGAAGTGTTCTATCTCAGTTTAATGTATAGGTTACCCATCACTAGCACGGATATCAACAAAGAACTTGCTAAGGATAATATGCTTTCTCTTGTGAAGGGGGAGGTACTACACGTTACTGTGTTGGATCCCCAGTTTACACAATTCCTGTCACATCAACGTGAAATATCTGTGAATCATGGTTGCATCTTATGGGGAATGAGAGTGATCATTCTGAAATCAGTTCAATCTCAAGTTTTGGAAGCTCTTCACGAAGGTCAAGTATTGTACATATGAAGACCAAAGCCTGGAGTCATGTGTCAAGATATTGGGAGGACTATGTGTCAGGAAATTCAGCATGATCTTGGCCCAGCTGGTCTACATCCTTGGTTGTGGCCGCAGACTCCTTGCACAGGTATTCACATGGCCTTTGCCAGACCTTTAGAAGGTTATATGATGTTGGTTGTAGTCAATGCCCAATTGAAATGGCCAGAAGTTTTTAGAATAACATCTTCTACAGCTACCAAGACGATTGGACATCTTTGCACCTTATTTAGCAATTTGGTTTATCATTACAGTTGATGAAGGACAATGGACCTCATTTCTGTTATGAAATTCTTTAGAAGTACCTAGCTTCAAATGAAATTCAGCACATATGCTCTGCTCCATAACACCCTGCTACAAACAGACCAGTGGAATGCTTTGTACTAACACTTAAGCATACCTTAAGAGCTAACACATCTATTTTGAGTCATCAGCAGAAATTAGACAATTTCTTGCTTGTTTACAGGAACATACGACATGCTAGTACCCAGGAGTCACCTACAATGCTTTTCTTTACATGATCTTTGTGTACCTTTAGGGATCTGTTATGTCCTGATGTTGCCTCACATGTAGCCAAATCTCAAGCTATGCAAACTAAACAATGATTTGAGACTTAGCATCATTCTTTTTAAGTCAGAAACTTAGTGTGGACTCCTAACTACAGTTCTGGAGTGAAAGGGGTACTTGGAGAACTTGTAAAATGCAAGGGACTTAGTTTTACCTCAAACAAAACATCTGATGGTATTTTATGGAAATGAAATATGTACCAGTTGCAGCCTCAACTATTACTGGAGTCCAGGGATGTTCCACTAGGTCTCTGTTCCTCTGATCGAACCTCTTTCCATGACAACTCCTAATTTCGATGACTTGTTGAGAGAAACTTTGATATCAAATCCAGTTGATTCCATACTAGATCTAGTTGATTCCTTACCACAGATTGTTCCACCCTCTCCCCCCCCGCCACACACACATCGCCATATTATCCCAAGACAGTGTGAAAACCAGTTGTGCACCTGAACTGATAGATTGTTTAGTTAGTCAGCTGCTATTCCAAGTCAGAATGATCCCTTGCAATTTAAGAGTCTGTGGTAGTCCACCCCTCAATTTATAGTTAGGTTATACAGTGTCTAATGTTAGCCATATAAATGACAATGTCTATGCTTTTGTAAAGTTTTTTAAAGTAGTGTGGAGGAATGTAATGTGATGTCTTGTCCTTTTAAATGTTTGAGCACTTCCCACTCCCCAGTGCAAAGCCTCACTTTAATGTTTGTTTCAGTTTTGCTGTCAGAAAAATAAAGCAAGCACAGCAAACAAGCTGTGTTTCTATAAGCTCCCTCTGTGTCTTGCTCCTTCTGTGCTGGGTCCAAATACAATAGGCCCCTTCTAGGCACCATACCTCAAAAGGGCCAAAATAGTGTGCGTATGCCTACTATGATATAGAGAAGATGGGAACTCTATGCGAGAGGCAGCTGAAGTGCAGCTTGCAGTACATATATGGCCCAGAAAATTCTACAATGTTACTTCAGTTGCCTAGTTTCTAATAAGGTGCTGTGGCCCATGGGAACCCCTGATCCCAACATGCAGTACTCATCTGTGGCTTGGGAAGTCAGGTGGCTCCAGTCTACTTCATTTTATGTGTATGGGGTACATCTGTCTGACTCCTGGGACCCTAAGGCCTGGTCTACACTAGGGTGGGGGGTCGAACTAAGGTACGCGACTTCAGCTGCGCGAATAGCGTAGCTGAAGTTGAACTACCTTAGTTCGAACTTTTTACCTGTCCAGACGCCGCGGGATCGAAGTCCGCGGCTCCCCCGTCGACTCCGCCACCGCTGTTCGCGGTGGTGGAGTTCCGGAGTCGACGGGAGCGCGTTCGGAGTTCGAACTATCGCGTTTAGACGCGATAGTTCGAACTCCGAACGCGCTCCCGTCGACCCGGCCGTAAGTATGGACATACCCTTAGTTGGGCACAGATAGCACAATACTAGTCAATCTAAGGGTTTTGTGAGAGTTGAGATTGATAAGGCCCATTGAAAGAGAAAGTCCCTTTGAAGATTTTAAGATCCAGTGGGGGATTCTCTACAAAAGGAAGTTGTTGTTTAAGAATTATATTTTGTCTACATGGCACAGCCCTGCCCTAGTGTTCATAAGAACTCATCTACTACCCATAATGAGCAGGGAACCTGGAGTATGAGTCATCAAAGTTTCTGCTTGAAATTTTACTTGCCTGTGATCCCATTTACTGCACATCTGTACAAATCAGGTATGTTTATAGCTATAAAGAACACAAATCATACATTATTGCCCTGACATACTGAACAGATTCCCATTATAATTAGAATTTTGTTTGTAGGTGATCTCAGAAAACATCAAACCATCCAAATCCAACACTGTCAGTTTCCTCCTAGCACTATGTACACCTGGCAAGGATTGTTTGCAGTCAGCTGAAGTAGTACCAGTTACATAACATCATATGGCTGAAGCTGAAGCAGCTATGGGGGATTAGTGCAGGGAATCTGATCACAGTAATCCTTCCCCTATATCTGCCTATATGTGTACCAGCAGAAAGCAACAGGAAAATGAAAGGGGGAAGCAGTGAAATTCATGCCGCCATGCTTTCTGTACTAATACTGCTTTTCATTCGAACATCATTGGGCTTTGCCTTCAATTTCCATTAGAAACTCCTTTTGAAAATGTGCATCTCCGCAGAACATGCATTTTCTATGGTCCCCAACAGCCATATCACAGAGAACATTTATGATACAGTCAAAATCCCTTTCATGATGGTAATACCATCATCAGAAATTTTGACATTAGGCAGAATATATGTAAATTAATGTCTTGACTACGTGGAATGTGTTTCTAAATGTTATGTCTTCCCACTGTGGGCAGACTAGAGCATTCAGTTGTGTAAGCTTTCCTATTCTAACCCCAGGCTTTTCAATAGCTTGCAACTTTCCCAAACTTTGCAAATTTGGCTGAAATTTTCCACTCTTAGTGTCTGCATGAATTATTATTAATTATTATTTAATGTAAGCAAGAACATTTCAGCTATTATGTAACGCCATTAGGGCATATGGCACTCTATTGACTCTGTCTCATTGTGATCATGCATCTACTTGTGATCAAATCAGGCTAAGGTTAAAAGTAACCGTAAGAAAGAATATATTTGGCCAACAGCTTTCTTACTATTTCTTTTTTTTAATACCAGTGCTAGCAACAAGATGGCTCTATTAGAATGTTGAAATTTGGCAACAAAATACGCACCACTGAGAAGAGGTGCTTTTGAGTCTCCTAGTTTTATATTATGAATGATATGATGATATGTCTTTGGAAATTTATTGCCTGTGCAGCATATTGGAATGTTTTGTTTTTCATTTTTTAGTATTTTAAAATAATTAATTAACAATCACATAGCTAACTATTTACATCATGCTACATATAGGGCAACCTTTCCATTGAATTAACTTGAGTTTGGATCAAGCTCTTAGTGAATTTGGTGAAGATGCACAGTGAGTGAGGCAGGGTACTGCACAAGTAACAACATTATAGGGATGTTTGAATTTCGTCTAGTTTTAATGCTTCATTTTGGGGATAATTACAAGTTACTTAAAAGAAATCTAAACGTTGGGGTACAGAAATGCATGGTAAGGTACCCAAATGACGTTGGCTCTGCCCTGTAGTGATGCTGGAGAATAAACCTATAATTATGATTAGTACATACATGTTTGTAGTTCCAGATTAAATTAACCTGATTTTTAAAGACACAGGTTTTTATTTTTCCCTATTCTTTTTCCTCAAGGCACCTTCCACTGAACCAGTGGCTCTCTATGCTCTCATCACCATCTTAGCTGAGGGTAGTTTGACTTCACTCTTCCTGGGAACAATGGGAGGCAGTAGCCATTTTGAAACATGGCACCTTTATGAAGGGCAGCTGTAGCTCCAATCTCATTGAGAACAATGGGCGATGGCAGGCATTTTTAAAGAGGGAAGTTCTTAGAATTCTCTGTAGAAGAAAAATTACCTGTCAGCCTCTACTGAAGGAGAAAATTTCAGCTATGAAGAAAAATGGTAAGTGATGATCACTAATCCTTAAATAAAACAAATTTCAACGTAGCCTACACACTAGATTTTAATGACTTTAACTATATGCAAAGTTTGTACTATTCCATTACTAAGATCATTTGGGACAAAAACATGGACTTTAAAAATATTATCTTTTAAGAAATTTATCACCTAAAGTAATTTTAACTCAAATTATTGGATTTCCTTGTAAATTTTCAAAAGAATTATTTGTGCCCAAAGAGCAAGTGTAATTTTGGGGAGGATATACTATATTCTTCAAATATAGCAAAGTAATTGAATCCCTGCTTTAAGTGCAAAACCAATTCCTTAACTCTGGTGCTGTGAGAGGCACTTCTATAATATTGTTTGTCAGGTTACAGGGAGGACTACAGAACATTATGAAATCTAGCGCACGTGTATCTAAGGTTGTTTTTTTTTAAATGTCTGATATGTCAGTGACTGACAACACAACTTTAGGATCAAATGCCATCCAGTCTCATGCTAAGTAGTACCTTACTATGTGAGTAGCTTGAGTAAAATCAGTGAAATTACTCATGTAGTAAGGTCCTTAATATTCCCTTCCCTTAATGCAAATTGTTTTATGGACTCATGTAAGAGTTTTCAAGAGGCTTAAACATCTGAAAAGATGGAAATGATAGTTATTCTGCTTTCTACATGGAGTATATAACAGAAAATGACACTGGACTAGTTAGGATTTTGCTACTTAAAAAATTTAAAAACCGAATAAAGGGTGAAATCCTGCTTTCTTTACTCATGTGGAGAGCCTCATTAAAGCCAGTGAGACTGTTTGCATGAGCAGGATTTGGCTCAGAGGAAGGTTACTGACTGGCTTGGTGTTTTTTTGGTTTTTGTTTTTTTAAATGGATTTGCCAGGTGCCAGAAAAATAATTTAATCTGGCATTGTTATCACACTACACTGGGATATCTAATGTTAAAAGTTTCTGTGTCCAGCTAAAGATGCTGCAGTGTTCCCACTTCTGCAGTTTAGGCGATAACAGATCAAAACTGTTGAAAATACAGCAGCTGTCTGCCCACGAACACGCAAGCGAACTGCAGGTGCATGTGAGAGAGGGTTTGAGTCACTGGAGAGTGAAGAGACGTGCAATGTTATCTATCTTATCTGTATGTGTTATCTAGATACCATAAGTGGCTGTTGAAGAGGGGTGGGTTTGTGGAGTTGACATGTAACTGGGGGTTGGGTTTGTGGTGGGCTTGCCCTTTTGGGGGTGGGAGGGAAGTTTTTGTTTTGCATTTCAAAGGTGGTAACCCTACCTCAGAGAGTATTTTATTTTTCAATTTAGAAATAAATGATGGAATTTAAAAGTGTGTCTAAGAACCCAATTTGTTATCCACATCTGACACCCCCATGGTAACACCTTGGCTACATCAGAACAGCTTAGATCTCTGACCCAAAGTGCTCTACATGAACTCCTTTTTTGCTTGTCTTTTTGTGATGGCTATCTGGCTATCTAGGCTACCTAGTTATCTAGGCTACCTCCTTCTCCTACTCCTGCCTCAGACACATTGTGGGAAAGTCTTTTTATTATTTTTATCAAACAGTTACAAATATGGCTTTTGGCATCATTAGGACCCCTGAAGCCCTTTTTGAACCTTGTGGAACTGGTGGTCCACAACTCTTTAGTCATTCCATATAAAGGGGAACAATTATGCATTCTCTACCATGTTTGAAATAACTCTTAACTCACATTCTACAACTGAAAATTAATGTGTGTTCTATGTAGGAGCTGATGTAAAACTCCCATCTTTTTTAAATTTACATTTATGCTTTAGTTAAACTACTGCTTATTCAATATCTGTTTCAGGCTAAGGTTAAAAGGGAGAGAAATATCTGTAGGAACAAACTTGTCACTGGTCTTATACATGAAACACTTCTTATGTTATTTCCGCAGACAATGATACTTCCAAAGAAAGAATAAAAATATGGTAGACAGATACTGGGCTAGATGGACCTTTGGTCTGACCCGGTACGGCCTTTCTTATGTTCTTATGTTCTTATGTTTGTATTATAGAATGATATTGGCACCCAGTCAGGGCTAGGTGCATTGTGTTAGGCACTTTACAAACATGAACATATGAAGATTCAGTGCACCAAGATTTCATTAGCTAAAGCCCCAATCCTGGAAAGATTTACACACTTCTTAACTTTATGCATGTGAGTAAGGTCAATGAATGCATTGGGGGTGAGCTCATCAAAGGCAATGGGATTACTCACATGCATAAAATCTTTTAGCTGGATCTGGGTGGGTTGACCCCTGCACCTGTACAGAGCCCTCCTGACTTCAGTGGGCACAGGGGCTGACCCAAGGTAATTTGTTTGCAGAATGGAGGCCTTAAAAGACAAGCGACACAGAAAAGGTGGGGGAAGAGGGATACATTTATAATCTCTCTCTCTCTAGGAATAAATAGACACACACACACACACAC
Organism: Mauremys reevesii; assembly: GCF_016161935.1. NCBI lineage: Eukaryota > Metazoa > Chordata > Testudines > Geoemydidae > Mauremys > Mauremys reevesii. Next base: position 166,650,672 of record NC_052624.1, on the reverse strand, counting down.
ACTTGATTTTTTTACATATACATGCAGAAATGGTTTTCAGTAGCACTTATCCTGTATTAAGACTACATTAGTGGAAATTGATTTCCATGTGTAATGATTCTTTTTAAAGGTTCCCCCCCCACCCACCATCCTGCCTAAAGAAACCAAACAGCTTGGTAATGAACACAGTAGGAAGAAATTAAACTTGAGTGCAAAATGTGCTCTAAGTGAGTTGTTTATTTTGTTCCTTGAATTTCTTGTGATATTTAAAACACAGGGTGAGGGGTGACTACTTGTCTCCAGTAAATGGATTACTTTTTTATTCTTTCCCAGCTTACTTTCCAGTCATACTGTCCCCTTAGTTGTTCATAATGCTGTCTTGTAATACTTATGTACTAGCTCCTACTGAACAAGGGAATAAATGGCTGCACCCCATGCTCATCATTACCAAAAGGAAGGTGGGGTGTTTTCAGAGTTGCTTGCGCTGATCTCTGTTCTAGCATAATGCTACTGTTGGGGATTATTGCTACATATTGTGCAAGTTTACATTAAAAAACAAATTCCCCAGACATTTGTTAGTTTGGGAAATAGACTGGGTCTGAAAATGTGCTTTTCTCTTTCTCCCCCTTCCCCCTTTTTTTCTTTTTATTAAGATCTGGATAATACAATGAAACTTGACAATGCACCATATGGTGCGTAAGCATTAACTCAGAATACGGAGCAATGTCACAAAGTTACATCCACAGACCAGTCAACCATCTCTCTTGGGACTCATCAGGGAACTCATTTTACTCAAGATTTGAAGTCCTTCAAAACTATGAAATGCCTGCAGAATGAAGAACTCCTGCAGAATGACAGAGGGAGTCCCATCATATAAATCCCAGTAGAATGCTTACAGGACCATAAACATACCAAGAAGGAAATTTACAAACAATCACAAGGTAAACATTTCCAAATGGAAGTATGCCAATGACTTACACCAGCTGAGGATCTACTCCAAAGTTTTCACTAAATGAGAGGTAATTGACAATGACATGCTATAATAAATAAAGATGGGCTTTTCAAAACTGCTCAGTGCTGGCTGAAATGCTTCCTCTAAAGTCAACACCAATGGGAGCAGAGTTAGGCCAATGCTGAGTATATTTGAAAACCCCATAAATATAAATAAAACAACGCCCCTATAATTAAGGCAGTGCAAGACTTCAGAATAAATTTGAAAATTAGGTAAATCCAGGTTTCATGATGGGTTCCCACAAACCTCTTGCCCAGATTGGCAAGCCACCACCAAGAGATGTTTTGTGAACATGAATCTGAACTAGAGCTTTATAACACTAGACTAGAGGTCTGTGTAAATTTTGATGAGGACCCACTCAAGCATCCCTTCTCCCCTCAGCATGACCCCCACTCTCTTTCTTCAGCTGACCCAGGACCTTTTGCGTGCTGCACTCTTCTGTGTAGGGAGAAACCTAGCAGCCTGTGATCTCCCTGCTTCCCTTCCCCTCTTAACGTATTTGGGGCTCAGTCAGATGTCCAGCTCCTTCATTTGCTGTGAGATCAATTATAACCTGTTTTCTACATCTACAAACATCTGCTGGGTTTTGAGCAGGTGACTTGCCTGCTCCCTCATTCAGCAGCAGTGTATTTAAAAACAGATCCAGTTCTACAAATGGATAGTGCCTTGAATTTGAGATGTCCCAGCCTACACTGCATGGTAACTAAGGTAACTGAAGCATTCCCCCTATTTATCAGGAATTGTATTGTGGGTGCTTCAGGTCCAGAATGTGGTAAAGCTCCACCCAACAGTGAGAGATGGAGTCTTTCTTGTTCCACTGCTGCTGAATGGAGGGGTGAGCAGGCAGCCTGTTCCCCAGAAAGTGCCACAGAGATTGGAGGCTATACCTGTTAGCTTATCTGCAAACAATAGACATGGAGAGCAGGCTGCCTGGCTGCCAGCAAAATATGAGAAGATTGGGTTGGAGGTGTTCAGAGGAGATCAGAAAGAAGGGAGGACGGGGGTCTGCTGGAGGTGAGAAAACTTTTTAGTTTCATTACAGAACCATTAAGTGTTGCCAGTTAGCTTGATATTCCCAGTGGCATTTTGGTGCGCATATGACACAAACTCAAAACTCCAGGTGAGAGTGAGAACGTATGGATTTGAAAAACATACGTTAATCGTAAAAGGTGGGTTTTATAAAATACATAGTATGCTCCTAATCCCAGTATGCCAAAAATCCAGTCCAAGGATAAATGTAATATCCTAAAAATTGACCCAAAGCCACCATCTCCGAACAGCTGCAGGGTGAAGACAAAGACAATCACCAGCAAATTTTTGTTCCAAACAACAAGCATTTTCTAGCCATCTAGCAAGATACATTTATTAAATAAACAGTCATGTGCATGTATTAATTTCTTTTATTAAAACATCTCCTATAAAGTAGGACAGATATGGCCACCAAGCTACAGGGTAGCCTGTGTGGCTATCAGTATTGCAGGATTTGGAAACCCTCATCTTAATTGAAACTTTCTTGGATCTGACATTTATATTGCAGGCCAACACTGACAGCTATATTATCTGGCCCTGACCTTGCTGATTGCCTCGACTCCAATACCAAGCATGAAGAAATACTATTAACCAACAAGATGAAGAACCTTTTGAGCCAACTTCAGGCTGCTGTCTATGAAATCAAACCAGCGCAAGAAATAGAGTCTTACAGTATGTATAACTATCTGAGGTGCTACAGAGCTATCTACCTCGTTCTTATCTCCAAGCTTCAAAGTGCCTCTGGGAATAAAAAATATGAGTGCATGGCCTTCACAGCAATCTTTCAGGCTAAAAGAATAAAGCAACAAGGAATAAAGACATACTGACCTCATTTGTCCCAGAACTGTTCTAATACAGCAAAAGTAACATTCCTAAACCTTGAAAAAAACAGTCTGAGATGATTTTCACATCAACCTCTAGATTTTGTTCCTCAGACCCAATTGTTACAATCGCCACAGGAAGTGTGTGTGGTACTATCTAATTGGCCTCCCTGAATGTGACATATACCAATAATACACTTTAAGAAGAGGATGCCATTGTCCATTCTTATTGTCTTTCATAATTTGGTGTTGGGACTCCATTCCCAGCTTCACAAACCACACACAATATGCAATATTCCTATAGCTGACTTATTTTCAAGTTCATCCATCTGGATTTCTTTAAGGCACACCAGTCTTTGCTATTTATAGTAATAAATAATATTGAGGTTGACTTGGGCCTCCATCACTTTTGGGAAAACTGAATTCATGCAGTTTATTATATGTGGGTCTTTCAGAAGAGACTTCAGAACGCTAGGATCTGTGTGCTCGGAATAGGAGTTTGCTACAGTATTCTTGGTGAAAACTGTTGTGCAGTTTGGTGTGACCTAGTTGGTTGCTGCCTTCCATCTGAAAGATGGCTGCATTTGAATATATCTGTTTTTTGTTAATAGTCTGTCAGGATGACATATACTATCTACATGTAAATAATTATTATTATGCTCATGACAGACTTGAGACACTTCATAGCCTTCTAATGTCTCGGGCCTTGTATATACTAGGAATTCAGTCACTGATGGCTAGCAATTGGTTAATATATATCAGTGCAAACCCCAATGTGGACTTGAAAGGGGAATGAATTCAATCAGTAGAAAGCATGGCTTTCTTTATCTATGCTTGGGACTTGCTCAGTGCAATTACCTCAGTTGTTGGCTACCATTGGCTCACTCGAGGGTAACCCCAAGTACTGGCCAGGCCTAAATCCCACATCTTTAATGTTTTCCCCCCATATAACATCTGAAAAGTAACTGGAAGTGCGGCACTGTCAGAAGAACTAAGGTGCCTGACCAGAACAGCACAAATATGGAGGGTTATGGATATCTTACAATTTCTACAAAAACAACTTGGCCAAGAAAATACAGGAAGACTTAAAGAAAAGCAAAACTGGGAACTGGACTAGATGTCTTATTGCAGTCCCCTCCAGTCCTACGATTCTATGAAATACATTCTCACTCACTATAGTCCTCTCCAGTGTATCTTCCTTGCGAGCCCATCTGCATATCCACTGCGGCAAAAAAAAAAATGCTTCTTTTAAAGCTGCTATATTTATGCTTTGTTCACTAATTTTTTCTTCCTTATAATTTTGCCTTTTAAATTGTTTTTCTACTCACAGGTATTGTACCTTTAAGGAACATAGGAGTTCTCCTACCAGACAAGGTCACTGATCTGTTAAGTATAGTATCCTGCCTTTGGAAGTTGTCAATAACTGATGCATCAAAGTAAGTGCTCTCTTTCCCTCTCAGCACACTTAGGAAATGGTAGTTCAGAAGTGAAAGAAATTTTGACAAAAGATACTTGGATACAGATTAGCTAAGATTAATGGTGGCAAAAAGGATTATATCAAGAAATTGGAAGGATGGTGCTTTCCAAGTGGAAATAGAATGGACTTCTAATTTGACCCAGATGAAATCGTACCAAAAGAAGATGTAAAAAATGAAGGGAAAGGGGGATTTATTTGAGACTGTATAGACATTAAGTTAGAGACTCTCATCATATTGAAACCCCATGATTCTAATAGTCTTCACTCCCTTTCATTACTAGCTTTACTACAGATTTTATTTAGTCTTTCCTCAGACATCTGTTAGTTTTCCGCTTTGGTTATGCTGAATCCATATTTGTTGAGAGTTGTTTTTATTGTATTGGTTTACCTGAGAACCTATCAGGTTTGCATAAAGAATGAATTATCCTTGCCAAATGTGGTTAACATTTATGAGGATAGACAAAAAACAACCAGCTTGCACACTCTTTACCATGATTAGTAATAATAATGAAGAAAAACTGATATTTTACTGGTCTTTCAAAAAAATAAAAATAAAAATCTTTCCCCAGGTGAACTGGTGAATAGAAGTTTGTTATTTGTAATTGCTGTACTTTATGGTTAAGGCTGAAATGCAAGCATGCAGTTGATCTGTGTGTTGACTGCCCAAGAGGTTCCCTTTTCACATGATAACAATATAGTTCAGTGACTTGGTAAATCAGCTCAACAGTATAAATATGCTTAAATACCATTATTTAGGATTATCACTTCATCTAATGGGTCATACCCCTAAGTGATTCTAGTGTATGGCTCATTGTGATACATACCATGCTGTAATCTGTCTACCCTCAGTGAGTTATCACATTAAATCAACAAAATGGCCATCTTTAGTGCAGAGATGCAGTATTTATTCAGAAACAGTTTCTGCTTCTGCATGTGCTGATTAATACCTTATTAAAGACTGAGATAAAACTGCTAACCATGCACTACTCCTCACAACTATATGCAAGTAAGCCTACCTTTATGTTGCCTTTCAAATCCCTGGTATGAAAACACAAGAAAAAACAAAACAAAATCTTTCTCATGTTCTGCCTCACAGCGCAGGTTCATGTTGCACAGATCCAGTGAAAACAATTAGCTGGCCATTCTATTAAGTACAATCTATTTCCAATAAACAAAGTTTGATTGCAAGTGACTCAATCACAACTGGCCTTACAACATCATAAGATATAATGAGGAATTCCTTTTTGGCATCATTCAGATAAGATGTAAAACTGAGATCTTATTTGTTTGTGCTCTCTAAAGAATCCTTGCCACTTTTTGCAAGAGTAAAGGTATTAGGTTTGGCATCCTATCTACTAGATTGGTTAATTAGTCTGTCTACTTAAATCCACCTGCAGTTTCGAATGATTATGAGATGATATTTTTCTACACTATCTGGCCTAGATAGCGGTATAATGTTGCTCTGCATTGTAAAATATCTACCGCACTTAACCTTAGAGGTGTCTCTGATTTAGTACTGGGTGAAGTGATTCTTATACATATAAGATCACATTTTCAAAAAGGGCTTCAACCTGACCTCTGATTTTGTACCTTTGGGGAAAAATCTTGCTTGTATTATTCATTTGTGTAGTCCAATTGACTTCAATAGGAATAATCAGGTGAATAAAGTCATCCAGGTTTGACTCACAATCAATTTCATTGCAAATATGCAGTGGCAAATAACAGAATTTAAACATGTAACTACAAGTTTTGCAGGTGTAAATGATATTTGTAAATGCAGATTAGAGAGTTAAATATCTGAACTCTATCACTTGGGTCCACAATTGTGCCAACAAAATTGTGCCTACAAATGATTGCAGGCACAAAATTGGGCATGCAGAGACTAAAGGCACTTTTGAAAATTTGGTTTGTATACTGTTTCAAACACTTTGAAATCCTTTGGGATGGAAGGTTCGATAGAAGTGCCTAGTATCATTTGTCAAAAGGCATTCCGTTCATCACCTGCCTCTCTTCTGCCCCAAACATTTCTTTCTAGAAATCTTTCAGGAAGGGGACTTACCTGCTGCTCTTGGGCCATCAAGCAAAATACAATTTAAGGGAAGACTCCATTTTTTTAAAATGTCAGAATGATCTCAGCTTGTAAAGATCTAAGGGTATTGGGGTTCTTTTCGTGACTAACATTGCTGTTAACATAAAAAGAATCTAATCTGGAAGATGTGGTAAAGCATGTGTCCATTCTACCTAGAAAATATGATGTGCATGAATATACATAATCTGTAGATAAAAGGAAGGACCAATCCAATGCACATGTAGCTCACATACACAAATACTTTACTGAAAGGACATATAAGGCAGAAGGATGAATACAGTAGGCATTGTATATGTATGAATAAGTGATGAACCTCAGAAATGATTACATTTTAAATGATTAAAGAGGGTTGCTGCTGGTTTATGGGCAAATACTGAAGATAAAGACAGTGAATATGATTGACTCAATTATTTTAAGCATCACTGAAGAGGTGTGTTTTTAAAGGGGATTTAAATAAGAAGAGTGGTGGCTTGCTATACTAGAGATGGGAGAGTGCGCCATTCCCGAGCATAAAGGGACCAAGGCCATCAGGCCGAAGATTGGGACTGGAATATAGGTGTCCCTTACTTTTTTCCTGTGCTTAGCCCATTGCGCCAAACTGTCTCTTGCACTAGTGAGCTGCTCCAGGCATTTGGTCAGAGACTGTGTTGAATGTCCAGCTGGTTCAGCAGGAGCTTGCAAGAGTCATAGAGCCACCCGTGGAAGCCCAAGCTGCATCATCCCCATGACTGTACAAACTGTTCTGAGGTTCTCCCCAGACTTTAAAGGGCTATGGGTTTGTTACCGCAGGGGCAAAAGTGGGTGGAGACTCTGAATAACTATGCTCTTTAGTAAAAATCACAGTGAAAATCCTTCCACTCCAAAAATCACTTTGATCTACTGCCCATAATCAAGACTCCACAGCCCGGAGCTTATCAGTTCTCAAAGTTCCTCTCTGAAACAGCCAGCCACTGTTTTATATGTGGAGTGTGACCTGTTGTGAAGCTGAAGAGGTGGCCAAAACTGAGCAGGTGCGTAAGACAGGGGCCGGTAAGGCTCTTTGTCTTTTGTCCTGCCAGATGGACATGACCAGGATACAAGGTAAGAGCTATTCCCTGCAAGAGAAAGCTAGGAACCTCCAGTGATAATCCTTAGTTGGCATGTATAATTTTTGAATATTTTTAACACACATTTAATGAACTCTAAAGCCTTTGTTAAAAAACAGCAGAGTTTTCCTTTAATGAAAATCCACACATCAGGAATCTCAGTGTAGTGATAGTTTATAAACATTTTGCTACACAGCAGAAGCACTGAATTAATCTAAGAGAAGAAAGCATTATGAATTAGGAAAATATATATGTCAAGAAGAATAAAACTTTTGATTTCTGTTGTAACATTCATTCAGTGTTTCAAGAACAGATGTAGTGTCTGTTCATCACTTAGCATAACAGAGCTTCATTCATTGTAACTCTTCTTTCAATTCAAATAAATACATATATTGTTATATATCCCTCACTTGTTTTGCCACAAGGCACATTTCAAAACAACATGTGATGTTTCTGACACACCACCATATCAATCTGATTAATATAGCATGTTCTAAAATAAAATACTACACAGATATCTATTTAGAAGGATGCCCTTGATGTTGTGAACTAAAGAAATCTTTAAACTCAAAGGAAATAAAGGAGAAATTCTGTGTCATTGCAATCAATCTTAATCTACCATAGAAGTCAATATTCTGTACAAGTGCCATCCTAATCTACTTCCAAGTATAAACATTGGCTAGACCTAGCTGAGACATGCAGATTACTCCTTTGAACAAGAATTATCTGAAAGCACAAACATAAATTTGTAGCACTTAATACTCATTTTACAAATCAACTTTTTAATTACATGTGTTTTGCAAATCACATACATGTTTTCATGTATTTGTCATTTTAAGCAATGTAATATTTTAAAATTAAGAGCTGGTTATAGAAACTTTGAATAACAAATAACAAATAAAATTATTCCTAAACCCTTTATACAGCTACCAATCACTATATTGTGCAGTTGCCTAATAATTTGTTAAGCAATATAGGATTGGTATCTATTTATTTTATTCAGTGAGAAGAAACAAATCCATTATGAATAGCACAGGAAAAAAATTATAATATACTTTCCTTTTTCTTGTAAAAATATCACTATGTTTGCATTTTTTCTGTTGTCTTGTCACTTACTGCTGCAGTTCAGTTTATACATTGCCTGATTCTTGCGCATTTCAGTGTGTATGATAGGCACTGCAGCAGCTCTTCCCTCTCTGTAACACAACCCATTTCTAAAGAAGAAAGTTTCATTTGTATTTTAGAGTCCAGCAACTTTCAGGCAGAAGACATCATCACAAACCAATCAGAATAGCGCTAGTCTGAAGATTTTCCCTCCCTCTCTGCAGAAGCACTAGTATCTGAATGAATCTTGTAATCCTTGAGGTGAAAGATGTACAGAAGCCATTCACCAGGAAGATGCTGATGGGTGAACAGTAGGAACAATAGCAAATATTTTATGTTGAGGTGGGTGGAAATGAATAATGCATGTCTTGGGGGAAACAGTTGGCTCATTCTGGTGCAGAGAGGATGAAAAGGGTGGGTCTTATTATTTTTTAATCAAGTTAGCATTTCCAATTAAAATCATAATACACAAAAAAAGGCATATTGTGATGATTAAGCATTGTGCAAACTACCCAGTGGGAACAAACTATCATTGTTATGGCCTCACATTCAAGAAAGCAGAAATAGCCCAAACACACACACACACACACACACACACACACACACACACACACACACACACACACACACACACACACTTAGTGTATCTAAACATGCACACATATCATATGGAAACCAAAAGACAAAAGTAAATGCTACCATTCTACAAATACTTTTAATTTGATATTACTCAGATATACCACTAAATAAATGCATCATTTTAGCTGAATTGCCCTTTCAAATTATTGTTAATTAAGTAATAGTCCCTGAGAAATCTGTCATTACCAGCAGTTAGGAACTGGTTTATTAAGCTGGCCTGAGGCTGTTAATGCTTGAACAAACTGGCCACTAATTGAGATAAGAACTGATTTCAGTGGGATTACTGCTTGTATTTCTGTCTGGCAGCATTTTACTTTTTTAAACTTTCTCTTTTAACTTGTATTCCTAGAGCATGGAGGGTCAGAAGAACCATTCCATGGTGATTTACCACAGAAATCACCAATAGTGGAGAGAAAGCAGATTTTTGTTAGTTTTGTACATTATTAAGTGTTCTTTGCTGAGGACAGCAAAACAAGTTACAGTGTTTATACACACTGTGTCTGATCCAAAGCTCAGTGAAATCAATGGGAATCTTTTCACTGAATTTAATGGCTCAGGCCCTATGATTCCTTTTAAAACAAAGTCAAGGTTTGGGTTTTTCCCCCTCCTGACCCCCATTCACATGATTGCTTATCCTTTAAAATATATGTTATTAGTGTAGTGGTAAATTGTTTCTAGTATGTCGTGAACATAACTTTGACATTTTTTCACAGTAGATGGAATGTCATGGCTAGAACAATTACCATTATGTACTGTTAAAATGGATAAGTTGTGGGAATTCGTTCAGGAGCAGGGAAATCTACCATAAAATGATTTGCTCTACAAATATATTTCTTTCCTTTTGCTCAAGAGCACAGTCTAATGAAAAAGCATTAAAGAAAAGTTACCCTTCTCACTGCATTTTAAAAAACATCCACATGGCAATTTAAAAAGAATTGCCATTTCAGCTATTTCTTAAATAGCCTCTTTCCTTCATAATCATGTAACATATTTCTTTCACTTTTTGACTAGTACTTTGTTTTTTTAAATAATGTCACATACTCATTTTGCAAGAATTATGTTTTTAAATGCTTCTCAGAGATATTTTATCTTAACAGGTTCATTTGGGTTGAATTAATGTGGAGTCTTGATTTGCTGAGAGAGAGCAAAAAGAGAAAGAAAGAGAAAAAAGTTATCTTGTACCCCAACTTCCAAACACACTTCAATTCACATTCCCAAATCAATCTTACTGTCACCTTTATCTGTAATAACAGAATAATTCAGATAGCTCTAAAGCATATATAACAGCAATATAGTTATCTACTGGCCTAGACAGGCAAAATAGTTTCCCCCTTTCTTCACCAATTCACAATTTGTTTTCATTCCGTTCTCACTTGATTATTCTTTTCTTTTTTTAGGTTCTCATCTCTCTTTTTTCCCATTAAGATTCGTATGGGCTGGTACCTCAGCCAATATGTCTATACATGCCTGAATACACTTGCAGAAAAGCGGGATCTCCTTTTGTTTGGGCCCTGTATGACTGTATGTTATTCTGCACCAATAGGCAATGGCTTCCCTCTCAGTGGGAGCTTTCCAATAATTGCCAGAACAAATTAAACTGGGGTTTATCTGTTCCTTTCCCTTTTCAGTTGGAAAATGGAAGGAACTGAGGAAAAAGACCAATTTTAACTGGTAACAATACAGTGTAAAAATAGATTGGATATAGCCAATATGGAATCATGTTGTGGACAACAGTGGTAGAGCAGGCTATTTTCATGGGTGAAGCAGTGTTGCACCAAATGGACTCTGAAATAATCTCTCTAATTCAACAAAGAATTAAAAAAAATAACATGAAAGGTAAAGAACACACCCATTTAAAGCTGTGTAAAATAGTTATGAATAAACAAGCCTTTTCTTTTTTATGTAGAATGTCAGAAAAACAGACTGGACTGGAATGTGTAAGAATGACAGGCTTGGCATATTCAACTTTTTTGTTTTGGAAGAGTAAAAGAAATTAAGGTCAGTAAGGGTGAGGTTCCAATACCCTTATGTATGCATGCCCGGGGCCTCTGAACTACACTGGGGATGTTCCAGTTGGGAAGATCGTGAATGCTGCAATCCAGCTTTGGAGACTAGAATTCCCATGATACTTTCGGGAGGAGAAAGACTTTTGCTTTGAGGTGACGCAGGTTGAGTCTGTAATGGCAAGTACTAATTTTTATCCTTGTGGGCCCCCACCTTCTGCACTAGATGTGCCAGAGTGGGAATTCAGCCCTGACAAGCTCTGTTCAAGCTAGGAGCTGCTGCTAAGTAGGAGGGTTAACCAAGCAGGGAGCATCAGAGGCTACTGGTGTGCTACAATGCAGCCAGGGTGGAGACTGTTGCCATGCCCAGAACTGACTGAGGTTGGCCTGCAGTGAAGGCAGTGTGAGTAGCCACCACCTTTGTTGTTTTGGCAAATGCTTGCAGGGGAAAGGACATTAGCCAAGAGACTTTAAGAGTTCTGAGAAGAGTTGGAGTGGCCTGATTGATAGGACCATACCAAATTAACAGCTGTGAAAAATGTGTCATGGACTGTGAAATCTGGTCTCCCCTATAAAAACTGTCTATTGTAGGGAGATCGCAGGATTGCCACTGTACTTTTGTGCTGCCTTCAGAGCTGGGCAGACAGAGTGGAGAGCAGCGGCTGCTGGCCATGCGCCCCACTGTGATGGCAACGCCATCACCAACAGTAGCACATAGGTGAGGGTAGCATGGTATGGGTATGAGGTCATACTTTTTGCAGAGGGGGAAGAGTCAGCCTTATAGGTGGGCCTTGTGGTCACTCCCCACCCCCAGCCAGCCCAGGGAGAGGAAACTGCAACTGAGAACCAGTGGGTTCAAGGGAAGGAGGTGATGTGGGACGGGAGACTGATTTGATGAGGAGCTAGGGTGCAGGAGGAGAAATGGGAATGTCTGGGGGAGAGCGAATGACAGAGGGGGGGGATGGCGTGTGGGGTGGGAAGAGGTGGGGTGAGGGTCGGGTTTTGGGGGGAAGGCATGAGTGGGGGTGGGGCCTGGGGATGAGCAGGAGGGCTTGGGGGTCCCTGAAATTTTTTTAATCAAAACAGGGGTCCTCAAGTTGCTAAAGTTTGAGAACCACTGATCTAAGAGACACGATGTAACTGGTGGATGAGACAAACAAGTGAGTGCAGGGACCTCTCGGGTGCAGAATATGAAATCATAGAATCATAGGACTGGAAGGGACCTCAAGAGGTCATCTAGTCTAGTCTCCTGCACTCATGGATGTGGACAAATTAGAGAAAATCCAGAGAACAACAACAAAAATGATTAAAGGTCTAGAAAATGTGATCTATGAAGGAAGATTGAAAAAAATGGGTTTATTTAGTCTGGAGAAGAGAAGACTAAGGCCTGGTCTACACTGGGGGCGGGGGGTGTCGAACTAAGGTACGTGACTTCAGCTACGCAAATAGCGTAGCTGAAGTCGAACTACCTTAGTTCGAACTGCCTACCTGTCCAGACACCACGGGATCGAAGTCCGCAGCTCCCCCGTCGACTCCGCCATCGCCGTTCGCGGTGGTGGAGTTCCGGAGTCGACGGGAGCGCGTTCGGTGTTCGAACTATGCGTCTAGATTAGACGCGATAGTTCGAACTCCGAGAAGTCGAACTCTACGCGTCGACCCGGCGGGTAAGTATAGACCTACCCTGAGAGGGGACATGATAACAGTTTTCAAGTACACAAAAGGTTGTTTCAAGGAGGAAGGTGAAAAATTGTTCTAGTTAACCTCTGAGGATAGGACAAGAAGCAGTGGGCTTAAATTGCAGCAAGGGTGGTTTAGGTTGGACATCAGAAAAAACTTCCTGTCAGGATGGTTAAGCACTGGAATAAATTGCCTAGGGAGGTTGTGGAATCTCCATAGCTGGAGATTTTTATGACTGGGGTAGACAAACACCTGTCAGGGATGGTCTAGATAATACTTAGCCCTGCAGGGGTGTAGGAGCGGGTGCAGGCTCTGGGAGGGAGTTTGGATGAAGGAGGGGGTTTGCGATGCAGGATCTGGGCTGGGGCAGGGGGTAGGGGTGAGGGATGCCGGTTCCGGCCAGACAGTGTTTACCTCGGGCGGCTCCTGAAAGCCATTGGCACATCTCTCTAGCAGTGTCTCCTAGGTGGGGTGGCCAGGGGGTCTCCTGGCGCTGCCCCTGTCCACAGCCACTGCTTCCTCAGCTCCCATTGGCCACAGTTCCTGGCCAGTGGGAGCTGTGGAGTTGGAGCTCAGGGTGGGGGCAACGCGCAAAAAAACCCCTGCCCCCCCAAGGGGTTCAGGGATGTGCCGGCCGCTTCTGGGAGCCATGTGGAACCAGGGCAAGTACGGAGCCTGCCTTAGCCCTGCTGCGCTGCTGGACTTTTAGTGCCTAAAATCTCCCAGTTTGGCTTCAGTAGCCTCCGGGAGATGGAGGGAGGGGGAAGGGCTGAGGGAGGGAGAGTTGATCAGCGGGGCCTGTTGACCCCCTGGAGTACCCTTGAGGATCCCCAGGGGTCCCCAGACCTAAGTTTGAGAAATGCACAGAAACTAACACTGTGCGGCTCAACCTATTTGTGACCTTTAGTCACTAGAACCACAACAGTATTCTGGATCTATATCAACGTTTTGGCCTTAATTCTTACAACTTTCAATGTATTATATCCTAGCTATTTTAGTTTGCCTCTACCTCTGCAATCCAACAGGCCTGATCAAAATCAATAAATTTTCTCCCACTGACTTCAAAGAGTTTTCACATGAGAGTTGTACTCCACTGCAACATTTCAGCTGAAGTAGCCTATGATAAAACTAGGTGAGCTAGATTATTTTTTGGAGAGTCTCCAGCTGTTGAACTTGGAGCTCAAGATAAGTCCACGTCTCATTACCATTAAAGCACAATGAAGACATAGGTATTCACTCATGATTTCCCCTAATAATTGCAGCAAATAATTGGACTAACTATTTTTGATGAAAACAGAACTAATTAGGAAGGCAACAACATAGCACATGATGGGTTGGTTCTCTTAAACAGAATATGTGCTAGTGACTTAGATAGAAAAGACAGTTACCTGTTCCATAACTGGTGTTCTTCGAGATGCGTTCCTCATGTCCATTCCACATTAGGTGCCCTCTGGAGTGGTGTCCGCATGGCACGGTACAAGGCACGGTATAAGGGGCGCAGCCAGCTCTCCCCACCCTCAGTTCCTTCTTGCTGGAAACTCCGACAGTGGGGAAGGAGGGCGGGTCATAGAATGGACATGAGCAACACATCTCAAAGTACACCAGTTATGGAACAGGTAACTGTCTTTTCTTCGAGTGCTTGCTCATGTCCATTTCACATTAGGTGACTCCCAGCAGTTCCAGTGGAGGTGGGTAGTAGTTCATGGCTGTGCAGATTGCAATACAGCGCTGCTGAACCCAGTGTCGCTTCTGGCCTGCTGAATGATGGCATAATAAGACGTGAACGTGTAGACTGAGGACCATGTCGTGGCTCTACAGATGTCCTGGATCGGGATGTGCACCAGGATGGCCACCGAAGACACCTGCACTCCAGTTGAATGGGCTCTGACAATCGGTGGTGGTGAGATCTTTGCTAGCTCGTAAAAGATCTTTATGCAAGACGTGACCCAGTTGGCAATCCTCTGTAAAGAAACCAGAAGGCCCTTCATCCTAGCCGCCATAGCGATGAAAAGCTTGGTCAATTTATGGAAAGGCTTGGTATGCTCCAAGTAAAAAGTCAAGGCCCTCCGGATGTCCAATGTGTGCAGACGCCTCTTCTCGGCAGTCTTGTGCAGCTTGGGAGAGAACACTGGCAGGAATATTTCCTGGCTCATGTGGAAGGAAGATACCATCTTTGGCAGGAAGGCTGGGTGGGGCGGAAGCTGGACCTTGTCCTTATAAAACACTGTGTAAGTCAGTTCCGAGGTCAAGGCCTTAATCTCAGAGACTCGTCTTGCTGACATCACTGCCACCAGGAAAGTGACCTTCTAGGACAAGTAGGAAAGGTAACAGGAGCCCAGCAGCTTGAAAGGCAGGCTGGTGAGCCTGGAAAGGACCAGGTTAAGGTCCCACTGAGGAACAGTGGCCCATACCTCTTGTGGCCCCTCAGGAACCTGACTGTCATGTCATAAGAAAAGACCATCTGACCTTGGATCAGCAGGTGGAACACGGAGATGGCCACAAGGTGCACTCTGATGGAAGAATACACCAGACTCTGGTTCCTGAGCTGCAGTAAATAGTCCAAGATGGACTGCGCTGAAGAACGTCAGGGAGAAATGCCACACTCCGATACCCAGTGGGAAAACCTCATCCACTTGGCCAGGTAAAATAGTCTCGTGGATGGCTTCCTACTTCCCAGGAGGACCTACTGGACTTCCTCCAAGCAGGTACACTCCTCTGGTTTCAACCATGGAGCATCCACGCTGAGAGGTGTAGAGACTTGAGACTGGGGTGTAGGAGCCAGCCATGATCCTGTGACAGTTAGGGAAGGAGCCAGAGGGGCCACCACCATGTTCATGAGTGTGTCGAACCAGTGCTGGCGAGGCCACGCAGATGTGATCAAGATGACCTGTGCCTTGTCTCTCATGATCTTTATTAGGACCCAGCTGACCAGAGGGATTGGAGGGGATGCGTACATCAGACCCTTGGCCCATGATAGGAGGAAGGCATGTAGATGGAGCCCTTGCTCAGGCCCTGCTGGGAGCAAAACCAGTGGTACTTTCTGTTTTGCCTGATGGCAAACAGATCTACTTGGGGAGTTCCCCACCTCGGGAAGATCATGCAGGCCCACCTATGGGTGGAGCAACACCTCGTGGTGAGAGGAGAAGTCCCTGCTGAGGTGATCTGCTAGGGCATTCCTGATGCTGGGGAGGTGACCAGCTTCCAGATGGCCGTGAGACAGAGAGCCTCTTGGCAGAGAGCCGAGGCGTGTGCTCCTCCTTACCTGTTGATGTAGAACATAGAGGCCATATTGTCCATCAGGACACTCACCACTTTGCCCAACAGGTGCAGGAAGACCCCGCTGGCCAGCCGGCCCACTCTGAGCTCCTTGACATTTATGTGTAACATTATCTTCTCCGGGGTCCACGTCCCCTGGTTCCGGAGATGTCTGAGGTGTGCTCTCCAACAGAGATCCGAAGCGTCTGACACTAGCTCGACAGATGGAGCGGGACTGTCAAACGGGACTCCTTCCAGGACCTTCTCGCCATAGGTCCACCACTGCAGCGAGGTGAGAACTGCCGGAGGAATGGTTACAATCTTTTCTAGGTGGTCCCTGGATTGGGAATAGGTTGATGCCAGCGATTGCTGCAGGGGCCACATGCAGAGCCTGGCATGGCGGACCACGTATGTGCAAGCTGCAATGTGGCCTAGCAGGCGCAGGCACACCCTGGCCATTGTCAGGGGAAACTCTGACACTTCCGCGATGAGGTCCATCAGGGCCTGTAACTTGTCTAATAGCAGGAACACTCTCACCCGGGTCGAGTCAAGCACAGCCCTGATTAATTCTATCCTTTGAACTGGAACTAACGTGGACTTTTTGTGGTTGACCAGTAGTCCCAAGGAGCAGCACATGGCTTGTAGTATAGTGACGTCATGTTGGACGTGAGCCTTGGAGTTGCCTTTGACCAGCCAGTCATCGAGGTATGGGAAAATCTGGTTACCTCGACACCTGAGGTAGGCCACGACTACTGCCATGCACTTGGTAAACACCCTGGGTGCTGTAGCCAAGCTAAATGGAAGGACCGCAAGGTTGGTAGTGGGCTGAACCAACCTTAAAACAGAGAAAATGTTTGTGTCCTGGGAAGATCGCTATGTCTGCGTCTTTCAGGTCGAGGACGGTATACCAGTCTCCCAGATCCAGGGAGGGGATAATGGAGGCTAGGGAAACTATAGAAAACTTTAGCTTTCTTAGGGATCTGTTGAGGTCTCACAGGTCCAGGATGGGATGCAGACCACCCTTGGCCTTTGGGATCAGAAAATACCGGGAATAGAAATCTGTGTTCCGCCCCCAGCTGTAAGAGTCCCTGAACCTCCTGCTCGAGAAGACTCTCGTGAGAAGGGTTCCTGAAGAGGGATAGGGAGTGGGGGTAGGAGGGAGGGTGGAAATATATTGGAGGGTGTAGCTGTGAGCCACCATATTGAGGACCCAGAGGTCCGAAGTTATCGCCAACAATGCCGGGAGGAAAAAAGAAAGGCAGTTGCAAAAATTTGGGAAAATCAGATCCAGGAAATAGACTGGTAGGTTGCCCTGGGGCTTACCCTCAAAACAACTTTTTAGCTCCTTGCTTGGAGCGGGTTGAGCCCGACTGGGCGGAGGTGGGTGGCTCGTGCACGGTCTCTAGCCCTTGGGCTTTTTGTGCAGCGGGTCGTACCGGGGCTGGCTCCCTTGCCCGAGGAAGTTGTGGTTTGAACCGCTTATGTGCTGCGCCCAGAACATAGAGCCCCAGGGTTTTTAGGGTGGTTCGGGAGTCCTTCAGCCCTTGTAATTTGTTGTCTGTCTGCTCTGCAAACAGGGCCTGGCCATCGAAGGGGAGATCCTGAATCGACTGCTGAGCCTCGGAGGACAACCCGGAAAGGAGCATGCCATGGTGCGGGTAGCGGAGTCTGCTGCATCAGATGCTGCTTGATGGGCCACCCTGGCAGCGGCAGTGCCCTTGTCGAGGATTTCTTTCTGGGAACTTTCCGGGAGAGCATTCTCGAACTTGGCCATGGTCTGCCATATATTAAAGTCGTAGTGGCCAAGAAGGGCCTGGTGGTTGGCCACCCTCAACTGGAAGCTAGACAAGGAATAAATTTTCCATCCGAACAAATGCAGTGTCCTGAAATCTTTATTTTTGGGGATAGCTCTGGGTTGCCCCGGCATTCCCTGTGGTTATCTGCCTCAACCACCAGGGAATTTGGGGCAGGATGGGAGTAAAGGTATTCATGCCCCTTAGTCGGGACAAAGTACTTATGTTCTGCCCGTTTGGAAATGGGGGTTCCACGGCACCCCTTGGTGGTCCAGCTGGCTGATCATGGACTTGCTGGGTCTTATCCCCTGGGGCCTCAATCACTGGAGGGAGTTAGGTTGTCGAGGCCACAGGCCTGTCCGAGGCACCCTACAATGGGCAGACTAGGAAGGCTGGGTGAACCCCCCCTGGGGTCCAGGGATACCATGGGGTCGGCCACCAGGCCTGGGGCTACGGGGCATGTTTTGGTACTGATGATGCAGGCAGCACCGAGGGTCTGGGAGGCTTCCCTGCTGATGTGGAGCCTTGCTCCATACCAGAGCCATATCCAAAGTGATTGCTGCCCAGTGACCCAGATCCACTGGAGCAGCAACTCCGTGCCTGGTGATAATCGCAGTTGTGTCTAGAGGAGGACCAGTCCAAGTGGGATGTATGCCTCCGTGGGGACCTCGGTGACCAGCAGCGCTTGGCAGATCCATGACGGGAGATCCGAGATCCATGCCTCGCGCTTCGAGACCGGTACCGGGATGAGGAGCAGGACCTGGAGTTATCATGGGCTGGGCACCGGGATGGGATCTTCCTGAATACGGAGACACCCATCTTGTGGATTGTTGGTGGGGCCCATGGCTCCGGTTCTCCAATCATTCCTAGGATCTGTAATGGCGTTCCGGTGATGCAAAGGGCCGGTTCTGACATTCCTGCTGGGGAGTGTGTGCCGCCATGGGTCTGTGACAGGTAACTGACAAGGTCCCCCTCAAATCCCGCTGCAGGTGCCCAAGGTCCAGTGACCACAGAGGGCTCCAATGCATCTGACTCTCTAACTCTGAGGCATGACGGCTTCGAGCAGGTGAATGGTAGTGGGACGTCCCCTGCAATGGGAAGATGTACCATTGGGGTGAGGGCGGATGGAAAGGTCCCAAGGAGGGCTTACCCCAGGTCAGTGTGGGCGACACCAGAAGTGTCAGGATCTCCTGTGCAACCTGGAGTGCTTCAGGCGTCGACGACACCCGAAGCTGATGAAGGCCCGCCTCTGTATCCGGGCTTCCAGGCAAGGAACGGGGTGGGCTGCATTGCTCTACATGAGCTGAGGCCCAACTTCCCGATGGGGGAGATGAGCTACCTGGCATGGGTCTTAGTTCACCTCCAGCCCTGTCCTTCCCCTTGTGGGGAGTAGGAGACCATCCCTTATCGGCCTTCTTCTCTTCTTGGTTGGAGCCATGGACGGGGATCAGTGCCAGCTCGTTGACGGCGCTGGTGGGGCACTAGGCACCAATGCCACGGTGCTGAGTGCCAAGTTGGACCTTTGCTCCGGGGCTGGACTGGGTGACGACTCCATCAGGAGTTTAAAGGACTATAAGATTCAACACTTATCACTTATGTGTCCTTCACCGAGGCACCTGAGACAGTTACTATGCGGATCGCTCATGGGCATGGGCCGTTTGCAGCGATCGCAGGGCTTAAAGCCTGGGGACCAGGGCATACCCCAGCCCTCGGCTATGTCCCTGGCAAGTCTAACAAAACTCTAGCTACTGTTAAGGGCGAACTAACTCAACTACTAACTATGTACACTAACCTTACAAGAACTCTAGTTCATACGAATGGAGCCTACGCAACTCTAGTAAGAGCAGCGAACGTTCCATGCACCATCATTGGCAGCAAGAAGGAACTGAGGGTCGGGGGAGCCAGTGGTGCCCCTTATATCTCGCCATGCGGGCGCCACTCCAGAGGGCACCAGAGCCACTCCCCTATGGATACTGCTGAGGGAAAATTTTTTGGCACCGGTGCATGTGGTGAGCACACACAACTAATGTGGAATGGACATGAGCAAGCGCTCGAAGAAGAACATGTATTTTAAGTTGATATATAGATACGGAACAGAGACAGATTTGACTGGCAGCAATGTTTTCCTGGTGTAACTTCAGAGGAGTCAACTGAGATACACAAGGTATGAATTTGACCCATGATGTTTTGCCCTTCAACAAAAAGAGCTGTTTAAACATGTATCTATGCCCCTTGTTACTATAGTCGTCATAATCTTTAGTGCATTTAGCCTCCCAACTCCCTTGTGATATTGTGAAATACTATTATCCCCATTTTAGAGGTCAGGAACTGGGGCACAGAGAGACTAAAAGCCAGATTTTTAGTCACTTAAGTCCTGAAAGATGTAGACAGATACCTAGTGAGATTTTCAAAAGTACCTAGGGGCCTCACTCCCACTGAAATCAAATAGCATGGATATAATGCTCTATTAAATACTATAGGATAGATAAAAAAATCATAGAAGGTTTATAATTAAATTCAGTAGGAATTTTCCATAAAGGCAGATGTAGAACTTTGTACATTGTATGAAAATCAGAATGAGGACTATTACTGAGAGGTGCTGTGGTCATTCAATTCCCACTAATTTTAAAGGCAGACACCAAGCACCACACACAAGGTATACAGCACCTCACAGGATAGGCCTTATTTCCCCTACATTAAGGAATTCCCATGGAGGAGACATGCAATTCTTGGAGTTCTACTCGGGGAATTTATTCAAATCTTTGTGCTGGAGTTGGGTGCTATGCAGATTGCTCCCAGTGGAACAGGATAGCAGTTTGGGGCCCTAAACTCCTGGATGTCTAGATTCATACAGCTTGTGGAACTCCTACTGCTTGTCACCACCATACCTACAACTGTCCTAGTTCTCAATCCCAAAGCAGCACAGCTTTTGCAGGCTCTCACTGGCATGGCCTAGCCTCTTATTGCTGATCCTGAACCTTCCTCTTAGAGAGGCAGAGGTATTTCTTGCAGCAGAAGGGTTGTATTATTTTATAGGGGTAAATTCCCACTGATTTCCAGAAGGATGATGCTGTAGAATGACTATTTCCCCCAGACCATCTCCCTTCTGAATATGGCCATTTATCTGAATCTACAGAGCCCCAGGGCATGGCAGAGAGGAGCCTCAGCAGTCTCTGGTACCAGAGGAAGTCATCATTCCCCTTCTGCATGTTTAACAGCTCTTTCCCCCAAGTGTGTTCCATTCTGCTTTGCTAGCATCTATTGTGCCTTTTGCTTCTTCTGCAAAAACAGTATCAAGATAAGAAATAAGATTAAAAATGTGGAGTTGTCTATATTTTGGTAATAATTTCTAATCTAAGAGCAAATCTCTGTGCTTCAAAACCAAAAGTGTCAGTGCGCACACACCCTCTCGTTTTTTCTTTTAACCATAGGCAAGTTAAGTTCATCAGTCCCTATCCATAAGAAACAGTACTAGAATTAAAGGTCTACTCTACAGTCCTTTCACAGGCTACTCCAATTGCATATGTGTTGCATGTAACTATGAAACTGTGATGGCCTTTGTTTTCTGCGTTCTGCATTTTGAATTGCTGCAGCCTGTTACAGATAAGACACCCACACACTACTGTCTCCTAGAGACTTTAGTTTTGTTCTTTCCACTAATCTAAAATAAGTCATTGAGAAAAATCACTGCCAATGACTGTTCTTTTTGTATGGAAAAACATAACAAAAGATTCATAGATTCACAGAAGGGGCCATTGAGATCATCTAGTTTGACTTTTACATAACACAGAATTTCCCCAAAATAATTCCTTTTTGAATAAGACCATATCTTTTAGAAAAACATCCAGTCTTGATTTAAAAATGGTGAGTGATAGAGAAGCCACCACTGCCGTTGGTAAATTGTTCCAATGGTTAATTTCCCTCACTGTTAAAAATTAACGTCTTATTTCCTGTCAATTTGACTACCTTCAACTTTCAGCCACTGGTTCATGTTATAGCCTTGTTTACTAGATCGAAGAGCCTTTTATCAAATATTTGTTCCCCATGTACGTACTTATAGACTATGATCAAGTCACCTTTCACCTTCTCTTTGTTAAACTGAATAAATTGAGCTCCTGGAGTCTCTCACTATAAGTCAGTGTTTTCCAAACTTGGGATGCCGCTTGTGTAGGGAAAGCCCCTGGTGGGCCGGGCCGGTTTGTTTACCTGCCCTGTCTGCAGGTCCGGCTGATTGCAGCTTCCACTGGCCGTGGTTCGCTGCTCCAGGCCAATGGGAGCTGCTGGAAGTGGCAGCCAGCACATCCCTTGGCCCGCGCTGCTTCCAGCAGCTCCCAATGGCCTGGAGTGGTGAACCGTGGCCAGTGGGAGCCACGATCGGCTGAACCTGCGGACGGGGCAGGTAAACAAACCAGCCTGGCCCACCAGGGGCTTTCCCTACACAAGCGACGTCCCAAGTTTTGGAAACACTGCTATAAGGCATGTTTTCTAATTTTTTAATCATTCTTGTGGCTCTTTTCTGAACCCTCTCCAGTTTATCAATATCCTTGAACTGTGTGGACACCAAAACTGGACACAATATTCCAGCAGCAGCAGTTGCACCAGTGCAAAATACAGACATAAAATAACCGCTCTACTCCTATTCAAGATTTCCCTGTTTATGCATCCAAGGATCACATTAGTCCTTTTCGCCACTGAGAGAGCTTATGTTCAGCTGATTATCAACCATGATTCTCAAATCTTTATCACAGTCATTGCTTCCCAAGACAGAATCCCCCGCCATGTAAGTATGGCCTATATTCTTTGTTCCTATATATACACACATTTAACCATATTAAAAGACAATTGTTTGCTTGAATCCAGTTTACCAAGTAATCAAGATCATTCTACACCAGGGGTCCATCTTCTTCATTATTTACTATTCCCCCATTTTTTTGTGTCATCTGCAAACTTTATTAGTGATGATTTAATGTTTTCTTACAGATTATTAGTAAAAATGTTAAATAGCATAGAGCTAAGAACAAAACCCTGCAGGACCACTCTAAATCATACCTGCTCAATGGTGATTCCCTGTTTACAATTATAATTTGAGACCTGTCAGTTAGCCAGTTTTTAATCCATTTCATGTGTGCCATGTTAATTTGATATAGTTCTAGTCTTTTAATCAAAACGTCGTGTGGCTCCAAGTCAAATGCTTTACAGAAATGTAGATATATCACATCACCACTTTATCAACCAGACTTGTAATCTTATTAAAAAAAAAGATATGACATTAGTTTTGCAGTTTCTATTTTCCATAAGCCTACGTTGATTAGCAAGCATTATGTTTTTAATTATTTTATTAATCGAGTACCGTATCAGCCACTCCATAGTCTCGAATAAGGATCTGCAAAATTGAGTGCTAACTACTTCATGGACTTCAACAGAATGTGTTATCATGCTTTCCCGGCTGTGTTAAAAACAAATTTTTGGCCATGATTTGCAAATATAATTAGTAATTTTGCATACCTGACTTTAGGTCAGGATCTGATTTTTCAGAGGATGAGAGCTCAGCACTTTCTGAAAATCAGGCCCATTGAAGGCATCTCAAGTTGGGCACCTAAGAACCCTGACACCAAGAATCACTAGTCACTTTTAAAAATTAGGCTAATAAATCAGTTTAGTTTGTCGCAATAGTAGTAAATAGCAGCAGAAAAAAATAATAATGAGTTACTTTTACGCAACTGCTGAATGAGTGGCAAGGAGGCATGAGGGATAAGCAGCTCAGCTCTTGATAAGCCAAGTCAGATTGTTGGATTTTTTCCCCTCCATTTTATTTTGGCTTGGTGGGATCTGGACATAAATCATTTGTAATGGCAGTATATTGAGTCACAGCGTTGGCTTGAAGCCAAGTTACTAAAAGGACCTCACTGTTGTGATCTCTACAGGACTGGACTTAATGTAGAATCTGGGGCATTGCTACTTTGACAATCTCAAACACTGAAATTTTCCCTTTGTTTTTGTGAAGACATGTTCACGCTAACATAACAAACAGAAAGCAATTGTTTTGGAATACAACACACAAAAAATTAGATTGATTTTTCAAACTAATAAGTGAAAAAAATGAAGTCAAATCTTAATCTTGTGAAATACCGAGAAAGGCCCTTTGACCTTAAAAAGTTTGTTATAACTTGTGAATCTTCAATGATCAATTATGTTTCTTAAACATCTCACAACTAAACTAACTGCCTAAAAAGAGGCCTGTGGTTTTAGCATTCAGATTTTTAAATGCTTCTGGAGGAAGCAAAATACAATTAGGTTCATTTTTCTGTGAGGTAAATGAGAAATGAATTATGAAAAAATTAGAAAAGTGCAAGTTTTAAAACCTGATCTCCATGTTCTTCTAAAAATACAA
This sequence comes from Mauremys reevesii, assembly GCF_016161935.1. Classification (NCBI taxonomy): domain Eukaryota; kingdom Metazoa; phylum Chordata; order Testudines; family Geoemydidae; genus Mauremys; species Mauremys reevesii. The sequence continues at coordinate 166,626,318 of NC_052624.1, read as the reverse complement.
GAGTCAGCAAAACCACAACGGCAAATCCATTCTAAAAAGACAGTCACCATCACAAACCTGTTGTCCCAGCCTTTTCTAAAGCCTGTACTGCAGAGACTAAGTTCTACCATCCCCTTGCTCTCTGTTTCATCATCCTCTTTGATCAGATATGGTCTAGTTACAATCTAATGGGCAAATTCTCACTCGGAAGATGAGTATTTCTAGAGTCTAACAGGACTCAGTTTCCTTCTAAAAAATCTCATTGAAGTCAACAGAAGCTGCACTCCTGCAAACAAAAGAGGGATTGGGCATCTAGGGTCAAATTCTGCCATTATTTACATTCAAGAAACCCCATTGACCTCAGTGGGATTTCTATCTGGGTTTAAACGAGAATAGATTTTTGCCAGTAGGTTTAATTTGGATTACATAGGTCAAACTGGAAAACTCATCCCTTGTCTTCACATAACAATTGCACAGTGCCTAAGGTAAATACACATAGAAAAGAAACAAACACCTTACAGAGACATTGTTGCATTATAATCTTATGTAAATATGAAGCTAAGGCTGAGTTTTAAAGAGATTGCAGACAGTAGCTTTGAATCTCTGTAACTGAAGAAAATGCAGAGTCCCTATCTGCCCTGTCTCACTCTGCCAGTAGAAAGAATTGACAGACCTTCCCCCAACTTGAGAACTCCTTTCAGGGCCACAGCAACATAGGACTGGTCTTACTCGGTTAGTTAATTGGTCTGTCTAGTCCACTGCCTTAAACAGTGAGCTCTTTCAAAAGAAGGCAAAAGCACCCAGTCAGTTATGCAGTAGCACATAGGGAAAGGGGGCGGGGGGGGAACCTTTCCTGACCTCTTAGGTGATCAGCCAAATACCCTGAAGGATAAGAATAGATTAGCCCTTTTATTATATCTTAATTTGTGTAGATACAAATGTTGTTACTGATCACAGGGCTATCCCAAATGATAGCTATATTTGGGTTCTGCTTTATTTATATATATATGTAATATGATATATAAATCATGTCTTAGGGGCGTGGCTTTCATAAATTAGGCATCCTAATTCACCTGTTCAAATTGTTAAGGGCCTCTTTCCATATTTATTGGTATGCAGACAAAAGAGACAGATCCTATGCCATTGTTCACTAGGACTTTTGAAGGTGTTTACCTTATATATGCACAGGACACAGAGTAGTGGTAACATATTCCAAATAATGATTTAGCTGTTAAAGTTTTCCTTCTATAGTAGTCTAACCATTTTTTCTTCTGATTAAACAAACCCACAGCAACCAGGTAAAAATGTTCATCCTTTTAAATATATTCACATAGTGATGCCATCTTACACTATGATTCCCATCAGCTTTCAAAAGCTAATGAAGGTCAGGCTGGGCCCACTACTTGGATAAGAGATTTCCAAAAAACACCTACTTGTGGCACCTTAGAGACTAACAAATTTATTTCAGCATAAGCTTTCGTGGGCTACAGCCGAAGAAGTGAGCTGTAGCCCACGAAATACATTTGTGAGTCTCTAAGGTGCCACAAGTACTCCTGTTCTTTTTGCAAAAAACACCTAGGTGCTACAGAAATTTTTGCTGATGGTGGTGCTCTTCCTTTTGAATAAGACATGAAGTTGAGGTCCTGATTACATGTGTCTATTAAAAGATACAGAGACCCTTTTTAGAAGAGCAGGGATATTATCCTTAGTGTCCTGGCCAAATTCCAATACTGGTAATTACATTTGGAAAGCACTGTGTAAATCTGCAGCACTATATGCACAATTTTTAATACTACTTTCTGCCTAGCCTATCTAAATTCCCCCTGCGGTTTTAATTGTGTATGGTATTCCTCTTCAGTTCCTGTCCTAAATTGTTTTAATGTGTTTGCATATACAATTTAACAGCTGCTGTGCTTTAATCCAGATGTAACTGGATTTCAGTGATGAGTGAAGTGACTCTTGTATATACAAAGTCTATAAAGTACTTCAAGATTAATGGCATGTTATAAAAGTTAATTATTCATCATCAGTATTATTACACATACTAATATGTTTTCCTCATACTATAACAGATCTAGCTGAGATGTAAGCACATTAAAGAATTGCTATTTTTTATTTACATTTGCTACAGAACTAAGTGAATTTTACCAAAGACACAGAGCAGGATCAAATTTTATGAATGTAAAATCCCTTTATTACATGGGGATGATTTTGGAGAAGAGATGAACAAAGAGTTCACAAAATATACCTCGTTTCAAGCTGAGGTCTTTGCATGAGATACTGCACAGTACAAATTCAGCCAGTAAGGCACACTACAACTGGGAGGACAACGGTATTTGAAATTTCTATTGAACCCACAGCTTCCTAACAGAGTGTTCACAACTAGCCTCTAGGCTGTCAAGTTTGATTAACTACTACTAGCACCAGCAAAAATGGTAGCTAGCATATTTTTGTAGCTAAATATTTTTAGTTTTACAAGGCTTCGTTGACTCTAAATATAAAGATCCCTACACAACTGCATGATGCTATCAAAAACCAGCAGTAATGCTTAATGGCTCTCTTAGATGTAACCACACACTTAGGAGTTATCTTGGTATAATTATAGGAAAAATACATTAAGAAATAAAGCTGTTAAAATACTCAAAATCAGAAGGCAACTTGGAAATGGAGCCATGTATCTCTGGTAAAGACATCCAAATTTACACAAACAAGTTATCTTAAATAGCAGCAGCAATAAAAAGGTATTGGGATTAAATTATTATGAATGATTGCTTTTTTTTTTAAATCTCTGCCACCAGATGCCATTAACAGGAAATGACTGGATGACAGTAGTGTAATTCATTTGAATTACTAAAATAACTGAGGATAACACGAAGAGCTGAACAGGAGATGCACTTCAAGAGCAGAGACCAAAATTTCCAAAGTTGAATGCAGTAACTCAGGCACTTCAATTCATATTAATGCACCTAAATGAGTAGTGTGATTTTTCAAAGGTGCTGAACACCAATGGTTCCCACTGAAGTTAATGAAAGCTGTTGGCATTCAGCCCCTCTGAAAATCATGCCACTTCGTTTAGGCACCAAAATCAGTACAAACTTCCACACCGGTAAATGATTCTGATACGATACTTGTTTCACCTTGCCTCTGCACCAATTAAAGTTCCAGTGACAGTACCCCATTTGCTACATGTCACACAATGGGAGTCAGAAATCTGCCAATCAGTTGACTGCATCCAGGGGCTAGAGTCTTGTGTCTGTAGTGCACTGGAGGAAAGCGGGGTGTAAAGGAAAAAAGGATATCAGATAGGGAAAGTTCACACTAAAGGTTAGGAGAGAGAAAACAAAGATCCTGCCAGAAGGAAGAGTAGGGAAGGTCAGAATTTTTGTGTACATTTTGGTTCTATGTTCACAGGAAAAAAGGTTGTGTTTAAGTTATTTTGGCTCAATCAAGTTATCTTAATATGATCGAAAAGCCCCATGAAAATGCAGATGAACCTGTCTGAAGCTGCATTAGCTGGCAATGATGTAGCCCATGAGAAGTCAGTTGGGTTTAGCATACCCTGTTAAGTGGAAAAACATGGACATTGTTCTGAACAGCTAACGTATACAGATAATTTTTCTTTTCCCCCCAGACCTGCTCTAGCCTTATTATCCCTGTTCTCCACCTCCCCAAGGAGACTCTAACCATACCTCACCATCTTCTCACCATGGCAGTCTCCTGCCTCTGCCCAGGTTCTCCAATCCTCCCAAGCAGGCTGTAGCCCATTCCTCCCCCTCGCTCCAGACCTTGGCTCCAAGTTCTCTCCCCAAGGTGAAGCTCCAGCAGCTGCCCCTCAACTCCCAAGCCTCATCCCTCACCAGCTAGCCTCCCACAATTGTAAATTCTTCAGGGCAGGGACCGTCATCGACTATATGGGTGTACACAGAGCTGACGCTGGGCATAAGCAGACTAAGCAATTTCTTAGTGAACTGAGCAGGTCAAGAGGGGCCTATTAATTATTAGTATGTGTTATGTGGGCCCTGCCCCAAAAATATTCCTGGTTAGGGCCCCCAATAGGCTAGCACTGCCTCTGGTTGTACAGTGCCTCACACAGTGGGACTCCTTGATCTTGAACAGAGGCTGTATTGTGCTACTAGAATACAGATAAACAATAACAGTTGTCACACAGGGATATAAGAGCCACTGCAGTATTTCCCTTTGCATAGTGTAGATGATAACCGAGGTATCTTCGATATCCCTAACGAGTACTGTCAGTAACCTTTTCAAGGGTGACAGCTATATGAAACAGTTTGAACCATTACCCATGAAAAAGATCCTTTTATAGAACTGTACAGACACCCTATGATCAGATGCGGTTTTCTAGCATCTTCATTTCCAGTTTAAACCATATTCATGATTTGCTGAGTTAGAGAATCAGTTGAAAAAAATAATTTGCCACTTCCAGCTGCTGCTGCCTTAGGGCCTTGTGCTACAAAGGGCTGAGCACTTTCTACTCCCATTGTAATCGGTAGAGCTGACTGAATGGCTTGGAGTTGAGGGTCTTCTGCCTCTCACAGGATCTGCCTATTATATTGCAACTTCCCGCACAGCAATGGGGGAAAGGTAATACGAAGTGCCTAATAAATGAAATATAAAGAAACCAATTACAGAAATCCTGATTAAATGTTGCTATTTTGTCATTTGCAAAAACAGCACTTTTAAATTCATCAGACACCAAAGAGCAACAGAGAAACAAAGAGTTAGCCAGGTTGGAGGAAGAGGTGGTGGGGGGGCAGAGAATGTCAGGGGAGAGGAGACAAAGAGACAGACTGACAGACAAAAGAAAAAAAATTAAAGCTATAAAGCAGCTTATAACATTGTTGTTTTCTTTTCCCATGGCTGGCAGATTCTCTCTTCACAGATGTACAAATCAGTATTCGACAGGAAAAGAAATATTCTCCTCAAATAGGAACAGAATATGGGCTTAATTATATCTCTAAGCTTTTGTAGGAAATCACTGAGGTGATGGACCACATGTATTATTTTCATGAAATTCTTCTGTATTATTACCATTCTAGATTAAGGTCAAGCCTGGGTGGACCTAAACCCCATTCATTCACAAGACAGATCCCAAATCAATATGCCTTTTCTGTTCTCCTGTGTTTTCAGCATGACAGACGGAGTAAAAAAGTGGTTAGAGAAAGGAAGTGCATGCCACAGTGCCTACACAGAGTGGTACATAATGGAATGAAATGGAATTTGGAAGCATTTTTTACTGAGCATCTTTAAGTCTGTCACTGAAAGTAACATAGCAGAGATAACTACAATTGATCACAGATACCAATATTCATCTTTTCAGGAGAAAGTAACCCCAAATCACTACAGAAAACTGACTCTGACATCTAATTCCATGAAATTCAAATGTAACATCCTGAGACGATCTAAGGAGGTCCAGTCACTCTGTTGCATCTGTGCAACTTCATTGACTCCACAGCATGGTAGTGCAATGGCGATAGGGGCCATATAAATTAAATTAAATATGATCAGATACAGTAGAAATATTCAAGCTACCATAAAGTAAATAAAATGAATAAACATCATAACAACAAAACCTGACTGAGAATAGAACTTGTACCTCAACTTTCTTAACATTTTGAAGACCAGACCATTCTCAGAACAAATGAGGTAGGCTGGAAGGAGATTAGGTAGGACTCTTACATGTTAAAAATAGTTATTTGGGAAGAACATCAGAAATGTTGAGGCTAGTACCTGGCGTTCCTCAGCATATTGTTCCTTTCAGATATTTTCACTTCCAGTCAATATTTCCCCAGTTATCTTTGATAAGCCACCCTCTTCTCTTTAATTAAAGACGTTGGCAGGTATACTTTGCTTCAGTTTATTCCACAGGCTTTGTTATAATCTCCTTTTACAATTTTCCATTCTTGAGGAGTGGAAAAATTATTTCATAAATCCTTGTGAAGAGGACTCTCTGGCTGTCTCTCATAATTACGTTGGATATCCCTGTGAATCTGTGCAGAATAGAAACATCACTCAAACGTGCCATCTTTTAACAAACTGATGCAAGTCATCTGGAACTAGAGTCTGACACCCTTTCTGAATAGCACGTTGGTCCATGAGCAGACCCACTGAAGTCAATGGTACAATAGCTTGAAGTCACTGGGACTACGTCTGGAGGATGGTGCTATTCAGCTGGGGCAAGGAGATCAGAATCTGGGCACTAGTAATGGAGCATATTCAGTGGAAAGTCTGAAAAGAAAAAAAAACTTTAGGCTAAGACCACACCAGGTGAACCTATTCATCAAGCACCAATTTGTGCCCAGTTTACTCATGTTAAGTAGCAACTTCATTAGTAGTTCTATTGATTTCAAAGGGACCTCTTGCACAACAAGGTACTCCTCACCATGAATAAGGGCGACAGAAACTGACCCCAAGTGCAGAGAAGTCCCCTGATCATTAGAACGGGTCAAACAATGTCCAGTGACTTTGTTATTCAACTGATTTCTATGTTTTTCCTTGAATAATTTATTCAAACACTTTTTTCCTGCTATTTTATCAGCTCTGTCAGTCAGAAATTGTATAGTATGTCCCTGCTATTGTCAACAAACAGCACACCAGCCCCTATATCAGCATATCTTGGGCACAATGTACAATATGACGAAGGGCACCAGGTCCCAATGCTATCATTTTTAATGCTCTTTATATCTGCCATTGGTATGAAGGACTTACATTAGATTTGAATCTCTCTTCCACAAACACACCTTTTTCCACTATCTGATCAGGTTTTTTTCTTTAAGTTTCTATCATTGCTGCACTTTCCCTCTCCCCTCTTTTGCTCCTGTTTTTTAGAATGCTCATTAATAGCCTGGCTTATCTTTGCAAACTACTGGAAGTCACATTTTGTGCATTCAGACAGAAATGGGTGCAGGGAGTCTAGCTGCAGGTTAGAAACACAGACATTGTACAGGAAGCAGATCTGTTGTCTCATCACCCGGTAACAGTCTCAATAAAGAAATACCCACTTTTATGAGGGGCTCTGAATGTGTTTGGCTTTAATTAAGTCCAACAAAGGCATGTCTGGACTCAATAGGCTTGTATTTTAGATGCTAAGGTAAGGAGAGAGCATTATCTCATTCTGTGCATGAAAACAAGGATTCAGGAATGACCTGCATAATTAAGAACTGAAAGGGAAAAAATGCAATTCAATTAAACCTGACAATAATACAAGGAATCAATGGCTTTATGTGGTGTTTAATGATGATACTGTTTTCATTTCATTATACATGAGTCATAACCAGCTTTGCCTTGGTTTAATTGTATTCCTTATAGAGTAAACTGAGGCATGAAATTTTGCAGCAACAACATCTGTTAAAAGAAGTTTATTTTAGACTATCATAAATTGATCCTGAGGAATGAAATCAACCTTTTCCCAAATCCAATGTTCTAGCTTGTTTAACTTTGATATTCTTGATTGAAAAAGATGAAAAAAAAATCAAAGATTTTTTTTCTTTACTGACTAGGAAAGAAAGCCAAATGGGTTTGTGGATATACATCTTGTGATCTGAGCCCAACAATGATCTGTTTCAGTTTTAACATTTTTGGATTGCACAGTAAATGCTAGATCAGTCTTCCTCTATAAGAAAAGAAAGGAAAAGGGGAAGGCAAAAGAAATAAAAGGAAGTAGAACAGGAAGGAACGACTGTCACAAGACTGATGTTATTTATCTTTAGATGTTTTCTCGGCAATACACCTATTTTTGAGTACCCTCCTTGACATCCTACTCTGTGTTTAGGGCTTAGGTGAAAGAGGTTTGGCAGGGTCTATTTGTGCCAGGAGGTTTTAACAGAATGGTGTATAGGTAAAGATTTTGGGAGAAGATGTGTGCAGGAGGATTTTGACAAATGGGAAAATATTTGGGGTCTCTGCTTGGGCCTGTTACTCCACAACCAACTGTCCTTCATGAATTCTTGTCCTTCTGGTTCCCCTCTCTCCGCAGCAGCTTGTTTTTTTGACACCTCCCTCTTTATCTTAATGGTAAAACTTCAGGACCTCGCTATGTTTGTGATGGGTAGAGTTGGTTGGAATTTTTCATCCAAAATTTTTTTGTCAAAAAATCAGCATTGACAAATTGGTAACTTTTGTGGGGAATGGTTGGCGACAGCAAATTTCTCAACAATTTTTTTTTAAAACGTTTCCAAATCATTGAAACATCACATTTCAACATTTTTAAAAGAAGAGTCCAGTTTTCTGGCTTGGATGACTTATTTAGAACTCTAAGCTAATTAGAGTTAAAAAATTAAACAATGCTCAAACTCAGAATGTTTTGATTTATAAGAAGTTTTTTTTCTTCCCTCGGATTTTAAGTTCATGAACAATGTAGAGATCTCAATTTTATGTCCTTATTCAGGATTGGAAAATTTTCCAGAATCTCAACAAATTTATCAGTATGGGAAAACTACCCAACTGTAGTGATGGGCTATGATGGTGCCATAATTTTATGGTGACTCTGAAGTCCGGGGCTCTGCAAATCCTGGTGTTCCCCAGAACAGAAGTTGTGGAGTGCCACAAACTCCATAGTGAACACAACTGCATTTTCAGGAGGGAGGCAGACACAGCGTAGCCTAGCACAGAAACAACGGAGGCCTGAATTCAATAGTAAGGTTGTGGAAATGTATGGAGCCCCTTAAATCCATGCCCTTATATGTACTAGAAGGAAAGGGCTCCAAGTACTATACCCCTGAACTTCAGCATGCAGTGACTGCTTTCCATGATTATGTGGTGCTCTCTCTCCCTACTATGCATGGGCCATACAGAGGTTGATATTTCAGGAGCAGAGGTATTGACTTGACTATTACTCATTCCCTAATCTGCCATCCTAGGCAGTTGCCCCAGATGGCTATCCTTAATGGCAGGGATTGGAAATTATGATATCACACTAAGCTGCTGAAATGAGGAGCCTAAATTGGCTCAACAGTGACTTCCTCACCCGACTAATGTCAGCTTGATTCCATAATGTTCTCCCCTAATCAAAGAATGGTAACTGTGAAGTTGGATCAATGTGCGGGGAGTATGTCAGAGGAAAAGAGTTCTTCAGAGTTTTGCAGATGTGTCCCTTTGGAAACTAATTAATTTTTAAACACACTAAAGCTACATATACTGGGTACAATTCTGTTGATTAAGTCCTGCAAAAATAAATTAATATTTAAAATAGCATCCTTGGATGCTAACCCACAAAGGTTCTGGCAGCACAGCCCTGCGGGCTAATCATGAGTTTTAAAGGGCGGTATTACTCTTAAAGTACCACTTCTGAAAAAGTCACATTGTAGGATCCATGTTTATCATCTCATACTGAGTTCTGTATAAACTCTGTTCAGCTCACAAGTGAAATATATGTTTGCTTCCTGACTGCCAGCCCTGCAAACTCCACAAGGACCGTGAATGGCAATCTGTTTTATACATCACCAGTTATAAGGAGCCAGCTGGCTAAATTATGCCTTTGATGGCATTGGTGCAACCACATTGTCTTCAATGGGCTTGCACAGGGTGTAACTGATTGGATGTTGGTAAAACAATTCAGCTTGTGATGCCCAAGATGGAACAGAATCCTCATCGCACTCTCTTAATTGACTCAGCAGGACTAACAGGAGGAAAACACACACAGATTTATTTTTGTCATGCTTGGCAAAAGCGACTTTGAATTTCCACAAAGATCTGTTGAATAAGAAGCTGTCAGTTTTACAAGGTAACCTTTCAGAGTAGAATCATATTTGAAGGGGAAATTCCCTCTCTTTGGGGCTGCTGAATGCCTCATGAAGAATTTTTCTTCTTCATCAGAGTAGAGTCCATGATGTAGGGCCCTCAGTCTCTCTTGGGATCATCATAAGGATTCTCTGCTTACTATGCTCTGGAACCCTTTCCTCAAATATCTTAACACAGGTTCTTCCTCAGCTGACTGATTGTCACAAGATAGGGAAGAATCTTAAAGGGGCTTTAGATAGATAGTTGTTGCTTGGTTCTTCTCATGACTGACAGGTCTTTTTTTTCTGAGAAAAGCCACGGAACGTATTTGGAGAGCTCCTAGCCTCCATTTCCCTTCACATTATGTGTATGATGATAATGATGATAATGATGATAATGAAAGCAACAAGTGGCCATTGGGAAACACCAGCCTTTTACCCCAAGCATTCCCAAGGTTGTTTTTGTTATCTTTGTCACAGTTTCAGGGTAATTCTCCCCCTCCATGGTCCACTGCAGGACTTCCCAGTCAGATCTCAAGTTTCCCGCCATCACATATCTCTGGACATGGACTCTTGTCCCACTCCCTTCTGATTAGGAGTTTTAAGGCTACACTGTGATATTCCCAGCAAGCCAGTCTGCCTAAAGGCCAGCAGCTATGTGATGCATTCTGAGAGGTACAAAGAGTGTATTGCTAGCAGTTAAAAGTTACCACACAGCTCCTTCTAAGCAAGCACATTGATTCCTAAGGTAAAAGCACTACAGAGAAAACATATAGAAAACAATTAAAATTCCTCTATGCATGCTAAAAGCTTACCCCCAGCTCACCCATCAGTCTTATGGGGTCCTAATAGGTCAAAATCCTTCAAACCCTTGCGCATGGATTGCCCTCCCCAAGGCAGAAGGTTCTGGTCCATTTGCTGAATCAGAAAGAAGGCCCCGAGTCAGTTTTATGGCAGCCTTTTCATGACAAAAGCCCTTTCTTTGTCTATTGTTGTCTGGAAAATCCAGCTTGAACCAGTATATGCAAATCACTTTAGGAGTGGTACCTCTCTGGAGCTGTTTAGTTTCAGTGATTCACCATACTAACCCTCCCTCCACCCCACAGTTTTTAGTTCCTGGAGGAGCTGTGGTAATCCTCCCACATAGAGTAGACACTGATGTTGCACACCATAATGCTTTATGAAAATATGCTTATGAAAATATATATGACATAACTGGAATATATTTTTTGCTACATATGCCATGTAACATATCTCTGCAAAGGTTATGATCTACTGAATATATTCATCCTATTTATATGCATATATCATTTTTGTATTCAAAGTTATGAATATTGGCGGTGTACTTGTTTGATTTTAAGTAGCCTTAGTAAGGCATTTGGTCAGCTTCTTAAGAAAGGAATTTGCAAGTTAAGTGTCCAGTCAAGAAACACTTAACAAACAATGGAACCTTGGAAGACTCCAATCCACATAAGCAGTCTACCTGGAGCAGGGCCGGCTCTACAGTTTTCACAGCCCCAAGCAGCGCGCAGAATTGCCACCGCAGGCGGCGGGGGCAGTCCATGTGGCAGGCATGTGGCAGTCCATGCGGCAGCAATTCGGTGGCAGCTTCTATGTTTAGCTGAGGCCGCCCCAGACAGCTAAACATAGAAGCTGCTGCCAAATTGCCCTCACCGCGGAAATGCGCCTGCCGCCCTAATGGCGCACGGACTGCCCCCATCGCCCGGGGCGACAATTCAGCGCGCTGCTTGGGGGCAAAACAACAGGGACTGCCGCCCCTTGCAGAATGCCGCCCCAAGCACCAGCTTGGAATGCTGGTGCCTGGAGCCGGCCCTGACCTGGAGACATTCAAGGTAGCATGTGAACAATGGCTGCCACCTGTAAAGTTCTGAGTCATGCATGGACATGTGACTTACCCATGTGACTCCAAAACTCCAGCTTGCAGCTGGATTCTGCATAGGAGAGAGGAGGGGGTCTCCATCCACAAGAGAAAATCTATTTAAGCCCCTGGGACACACTCCATTTTGTTTTCAGCTGGCTCAAGAGATAGTCTCTCCACCCCTAAAGGATACCTGAAAGAAACTGGAACAAAGGACAGTAACCACAGGGGTGTGAGTGATTGCTGGACCCAGACTAGAAAAGGAGGCTAGTCTGTAAAAGAAGCTTACTGGAACATCTCTGAGGGTGAGATTTCATCTATAATCACCTTCTTACTGTATTAGGTTTAGACTTGTGTGTTTTATTTTATTTTGCTTGATAATTCACTTTGTTCTGTCTGTTATTACTTGGAACCACTTAAATCCTACATTTTGTATTTAATAAAATCACTTTTTATTTATTAATTAACCCAGAGTATGTATTAATACCTCAGGGGTGGGGGGCAAACAGCTGTGCATATCTCTCTATCAGTGTTATAGAGGGCAAACAATATATGAGAGTTTACCCTGTACAAGCTTTATACAGGGTAAAATGGATTTATTTGGGGTTTGGACCCTATTGAGAGTTGGGCATCTGAGTGTTGGAGACAGGAACGCTTCTTAAGCTGTTTTCAGTTAAGCTTGCAGTTTTTGGGGGTGTGGGTCAGACCTGGGTCTGTGTTTGCAGTAGGCTAGCATGTCTGGCTGAAACCAGGCAGGGCACTGAAGTCCCAAGCTGCCAGGGAAAATGGCCTCAGAGATAGTCTCAGCACATCAGTTGGCAGTTCCCAAGGACTGCTGTTTAGCCCTTTTTGTGCTTGGGCCAGCTAGTATAACTACCTGCCCCTTTCCAACCATTCCCCATTGGTTCAGAGTCGGGTATCAGATGAGCAACCGCATCTCTCCTCCCCATGGCTAGATTCAGAATTTGATCAGAGCTGAACAGGGAAGTAAGCGGGGGAGAAAGGGGGAAGAATGGACTGTAAGAATCCAAATGAGATTTTCAAAGAGGCCCTAGAGGCAGCGGCGTATTATCGCCTAGGCCAACAAGGCCTAGGCCTAGGGCAGCAAATTTGCAGGGGTGGCAAATTTGCTCCTGCCCCCTCCCCAACTCCTTCCCTTTCCCAAATCCCCAGCCCGCGTCCTCCCCTAGGCGCGCCACGCTTCCCTCCTTCCGCCTCCCTCTCAGGCTTGTCGCACGAAAGCGCTGGGAGCGAGGGAGAAGAGAGTAGCGGCACGCTCAGAGGAGGCAGAGCAGAGGTGAGCTGGGGCCCGCGGGTGCGGGGAGTAAGCCGGGGGGCTGGGAACTGCTCCCCACCCCAGCTCACCTCCACTCCACCACTGCCATCCTCCGAGCGCGCCACAGCTCCCCTTCTCCCCCGTCCCTCCCAGGCTTGCTGCGGGGGAGTGGAGGAGAGCTGGCGTGGGGGGGAGGCAATTTTTTGAGGGCCTAGGGGTGGCAAATTTGTTAATCTGCCACTGCCTAGAGGAGTTAATTAGGTGACCAATTCCCATTGAAAGTCTAAGGGAGTTGGGTGCTCTAGGACTTGGCTATACTAGAAAGTTTTACAGCCTTAACCAGTGCCATAGTTCATGTGGTACAACCTTCCCTCCCCCTTTAGTGTGGATGCAGTGGTATCAGTAGAATGATGCTTTATATCAGCATAGCTATTCCCATATGGGAAGGAGAATAAGCTACACTGGTATAAGCACTTTTAAACTGATATAATTGCATCCACACTAGGGCCTGGTCTACACTGGGGCAGGGAGGAGGGTCGATGTAAGATAGGCAACTTCAGCTACAGGAATACTGTAGCTGAAGTCAATATATCTTATTTCGACTTACCTCCCGTCCTCACGGTGTGGGATTGATGGCTGCAGCTCCCCCATCGACTCTGCTACCGCCGCTCGCTCTGGTGGAGTTCCAGAGTCGACGGGAGCGCGTTCAGGGATCGATACATTGCGTCTAGATGAGACGCGATATATCGATCCCCGATAAATCAATTGCTACCCGCCGATACGGCGGGTAGTCTGGGCATACCCTAGGACTTTTATCAGTATAATTATTTCCCTAAAACATCCCATTCCTAACTGTCATAGTTATGTCACTAAAACTTTTAAGTGCAGCCCAGGCTCAACTCCCTTACTAGCCTTTGAAAATCTCAGTCCTAGCCATCTGTGATTTTCAGTTAAAGAGGTGAGTAGGGTGGGTATTTGAAGGGGAGTCAAACACAAAATTCAGATCTGGACATTCTAAAAATTTTGGTGTGTGTCTACTTTGGCCTAACTTATTTTGTAATCAACTCTATTAAATTTCTACCCCAAATATTGGTATTATAGCATCACTGTCTATCCTGAGAAATACTGTTTGAGCATTATCATTTCTTGTAAGTTTTTATTAACTATTGTTGTTACATTGACAACAAAATACTTTTCATGATTGGATAAAAAGCAGTCATTCAATGACTCAGTAAGTTTTTATTGTTTCTCTCCTCAGAGATCCATAATCATCATCTCTGGAACACAATTAACCAATCAGAAAACACAAGCAAATGAGTACATCTCAAATGCCCACGGCTGACTTCTGCAAAGAGTGTAAAAGCAGAATCTTGCTAATTTGCACTTTTTGCAAATCCATAAACCACCTAATTTTACCCACAACAAAGGTGGCCTCTTTCCCACTTCTCGGCAAACATAACAGCAAAATATTGTGATGAAGCCTCCTATTATTAGGACTTCAAAATATAACAATGATTCGTATCTAACTAGTAATAATAAATAATTGAAGCTAAACTACACTTACCAAATAAATGAACAAAGCACATTACGTGATGTATTATCCTAGCTTCTTTATTGTTTTGTTTACTTGCTAATTTACAAAATTCACTAATTCACAATGGGTCTCAGTTTTTATTACACATGAACAAGGATGCCTTTCTTTTATATAGAACCAGATTATAAAGACAGAAGGGACCATTGTGATCATCTAGTTTGCGTCCTGCAGAACACAGGTCATAAGACTTACTGAACTGATTCCTGTTTGAACTAGAGCATATCTTTTAGATGAAAATCCAGTCTTGATTTAAAAATGGCCAGTGACAGAAAATTCACCACAACCCTTGGTAAATTGTTCCAGTGGTTAACTACTCTGACTGTTAAAAATATGCACCTCATTAACAATCTGATTTTATCTAGCTTCAGCTTCCAGACATTGGATCTTGTGAGACCTTGGTCTGCTCTACTGAAGAGCCCATTATCAATTTTTTGTTCCCCATTGTAGGTACTGAAAAACCTATGATCAAGTCACTTTTTAATCTTCTCTTGGTTAACCTAAATAGATTGAGTTCATGGAGTCTATCAGTATAAGGCATGTTTTCCAATCCTTTAATCAGTCTCTCTACTATAGGCATATAGGTACAGCCAAGCCAGATCAGAGCAATGGTCCAGCTGTCTTAATATCCTGGCAGTGCCAGATGCTTCAGAGGACGAAGCAAGAAACCTATTGGACAATTATGAAACAACTTGACTGTAGGGAAAGTATCTTCCTAACCTAACCTCATGAGTTAGTGGTTGGTTTATATCCTGAAGACTGTGGCTATATTTTAAATCCTATCTATTGTAATTGTGGATGTCCGAATTATCCACATAAACATCCAACCCTTTTTCGAATCTTACTAAGGCCTGATCTACACTACGCGTTTAAACCGAATTTAGCAGCGTTAAACTGATTTAACTCTGCGCCCGTCCACACAATGAGGCCCTTTATATCGATATAAAGGGCTCTTTAAACTGATTTCTGTACTCCTCCCCGACGAGAGGAGTAGCGCTGAAATCGGTATTGCCATGTCGGATTAGGGTTAGTGTGGCTGCAAATCGACGGTATTGGCCTCCGGGCGATATCCCACAGTGTACCATTGTGACCACTCTGGAAAGCAATCTGAACTCAGATGCACTGGCCAGGTAGACAGGAAAAGCCCTGCAAACTTTTGAATTTCATTTCCTGTTTGCCCAGTGTGGAGCTCTGATCAGCACGGGTGGCAATGCAGTCCCAAATCCAAAAAGAGCTCCAGCATGGACCGTACGGGAGATACTGGATCTGATCGCTGTATGGGGAGACAAATCTGTTCTATCAGAGCTCCGTTACAGAAGACGAAATGACAAAGCATTTGAAAAAATCTCCAGGCTATGATAGACAGAGGCCACAGCAGGGACTCAGCACAGTGCTGCGTGAGAAGCGTAATGGAAAGCCAAAGAATCAAATGGATGCTCATGGAGGGAGGGAGAGGGTACTGAGGACTCCAGTTATCCCACAGTCCCCACAGTCTCCGAAAAGCATTTGCATTCTTGGCCAAGCTCCAAATGCCTGAAGGGTCAAAAACATTTTCCAGGGTGTTTCAGGGTGTATGTCGTCAATTTACACCCTTCCCCCCCCGCAAAAGAAAAGGGGAAAAAATCGTTTCTCGCCTTTTTTCAATGTCACCCTACGTCTACTGCATGCTGCTGGTAGACGGGGTGCTGCAGCGCTGAACACCAGCATCCCCTTCCTGGTGGCAGACGGTACAATATGACTGGTGTCCATCAGCCCGTGAGTGCTCCTGGCTGCCTCGGTGAGGTCAGCCGGGGTTGCCTGGGTAAAAATAGGAATGACTCCCGGTCATTCCCGGCAGATAGTACAAAAGGATTGGTAACCGTCCTCATCATAGCAACTGGGGGCTGAGCTCCATCAGCCCCCCCCTTTTCATGTCTAAAGAAAAGATTCTGTACTGCCTGGACTATCATAGCAGCGGGAGGCTGCGCTCCTCTCCCCCCGCCCCTTTAATGTCCTGCCTGGACTATCATAGCAGCTGGACGCTGCCTCCCCCTCATTTTATCTCAGTAAAAAGTCAGTGTTTCTTATTCCTGCATTCTTTATTACTTCATCACACAAATTGGGGGACACTGCCACGGTAGCCCAGGAGGGTTGGGGGAGGACGGAAGCAATGGATGGGGTTGTTGCAGGGGCACCCCCTAGAATGGCATGCAGCTCATCATTTCTGCGGGATCTCTGGGGCTCTGACCCGGAGCAGCTGTGCTCTCTGGTTCTCTAGTACACTTGCCCCATATTCTAGGCAGGACTGACTCTATTTTTAGACAAAACATAAAGAAGGGAATGACCCAGGGAGTCATTCCCATTTTTGTCCATGCTCCCCCAGCTGACCTCAGTGAGGCCAGCCAGGAGCACCCATTACAGCAGCAGACGGTACAAAAGGATTGATAACCGTCATCACCAATTTCCAAATGCAAACGGTGCAAAATGACTGATAACCATCATCTCATCACCAATTTACAATGGCAGATGGTGCAATAGGGATGGTAATTGTCTCTGCTACCTTGCAAAGGCAATGAATGCTGCTGTGTAGCACTGCAGTACCGCCTCTGTCAGCAGCATCCAGTACACATACGGTGACAGTGACAAAAGGCAAAACAGGCTCCATGGTTGCCATGCTATGGCGTCTGCTAGGGCAATCCAGGGGGAAAAGGGCGCGAAATGATTGTCTGCCATTGCTTTCACGGAGGAAGGATTGAGTGACGACATTTACCCAGAATCACCCGTGACACTGTTTTTGCCCCATCATGCATTGGGATCTCAACCCAGCATTCCAATGGGCGGGGGAGACTGCGGGAACTATGGGATAGCTACGGGATAGCTATCCACAGTGCAACGCTCCGGAAATCGATGCTAGCCTCGGTACATGGACGCACACCGCCGAATTAATGTGCTTAGTGTGGCCGCGTGCACTCGACTTTATACAATCTGTTTTAAAAAAACGGTTTCTGTAAAATCGGAATAATCCCGTAGTGTAGACATACCCTAAACCTCAATGATATCTAGTGGCCCTGGTTCCAAAAGTTAATTGTACATTTGTGTAAAAATATATCTTCTTTTATCAGTTTTTAAATTTGTTGGCCTTTCAATTTCACTCAGTGCCCCCTTATTCTTGTATTATGAGACAGGGTAATTAGAAGCTGCGTCTGTAGATTACATTATTTTGTATATCTTTCATTTGTCTTCTCTCCAAACCAAACAACCACCATCTTTTTCAATTTCTTTTTGTGCCTCTAATCATTTTCACCACCTGTCTCTGAATCCTATCTGATGGACCAAATAATATATGCGAACCTCTTTCTGACTGGATTGATTAAAGTAAATATACTTTTTCATGTACTTTTAACTTCTATCTCCCTATTGGAATTTTAGCTTCATTTGCAAGGTTTTACAGCTTTTGAAATTCATGGCGACAATGGAGAGAATTGCAGCTATTCTCAGGAAGCCATTCAGAACATGTGAATTGACATATGCTGGTCATACTGACTTATTCATTATATAAACATTGAATTGTATTGACCAGAGAATTAAATATTAATCCTTGGTCAACAGTTAACTCTCAATTCCATAAAACCTGATATTTGGCAAAAAAAATTTATTACTGACATATTACTATTGTCTATTACAGGTATTTATATATGTATTTTTGGCCATTTATAAGTGTGAAGAAACAACATTTTTTCGTTCAGAATACTTTACCTTCTCATTCAAAAGCAGATCCAATTTAAATTTTAAAAAATCAAAACGTTATGGGCCAGATTCTGCTAGTCTTCTATATGTGAGCATAGGGTGGCAGAAGTCGCCACTTCCTCAGCTCCTGTGTCAGACAGAATTCCTGTCCCTATTCTCTTGTGGTTACCTGTTAGGGGAAGGGAGGTGGTATGAGCAGGACCCATGACTAGACTGGGTAAACATTTTTATTTATTTATTTACTTATTTATTGCAAATAGTACATTTGCTGAACATGTATTTTGGGAGGGCACCGAAACTCTGAAAATTCAGGTCAAATTTTGCTAACAGTTTTGTCTCCCACCCCAAAATGGATTTCCCTCTCAAAAATACCTTTTTTTTCTCCCAGCCATTTTGAAGTGAAATGTTTTATTTTGATTTTGTTTCTAAATGACATGCCATTTCAAAATTTATCTAAATTTTAAAAGAGAAGGGAGAAAAAACACCCCAGAACAACAAGAAACAAAACAAAAATCTGGAAGAAATTCATTTTGAATTGAACAAAATATTTTGTTGGATCCTAAACCATTTTTCCCCCATTTTGTCAAGAAAAAGCTGGAAATTCAGTTTTGGTTTGAGCCAAACCATTGTGGGGTTGAGGGTTTTTTTGTGTGGGAAGGGGAGAAATTCAGGTTTTTTTGGTGCAGCCTCTGAAGCAAAAAATCAATTATTCTTTCAGCTCTATCCATGACTCCACACATCTTCCCACAAACAAGGCAATGGAACTGGTTGAACATGCAATGAATAGGAAGCTGTATCAACCTTTAGCGGCTAAAGGGATGTAGTCATGAGAGCATGGCTTTATGCACCTGGCAGGTCAAGAAGGTCTCTACAAAGGAGAATGGGTTCTGGTGCTCCTTCTGGAGCAGTGTGGTTCTGTACCTTCCCCAATGCAGGGTTGTGTCTAAAAGGTAGACGCACACCCTGTATTGTGATGTAACCACTCATGACATTTTTAAAAGAGTATTTCAGTGACAGTGTTACTGAATGTAAAAAAAAAGAGCAACTGTTCATACATTCATTTTCTGCTCTCAGCACCTTTTGTCACAGAAAAACAGTATATAAGATCATGCACTACTTTAGAGCCTTTCTTGATGTATTATGGGTAGAGTTAAACAGACTTCCTATCTTATCTATGAATTGCCTTGCATTTGTGTGCGTATGTTGGATTCTTTGTGCTATATGAATTTATTCTTTATTCTTACAAGTACTGTTAAAAAGAAAAAAGAGAGATCTATTATGGGAATGTAAGGACATTAAAATAATAGTCCACAAGGGCTCATTCGTTGTGCATTTCATAAATATATATTTCAATTCCAGGAAGGCAATTTTTAACATGTATATTATTTACCTAACTTTAGTAGCTCTTCTAGAGCTTTATATTTTTCTGTGAGAAATGTGGACCTGCTCCTGCAGCTGATCTGGATTTTGAACTCATTCTGAAGTCAATGTGAGTACTAGGTATGGAGAGGCCAAGCGATCAAACCTTCAAGACGTCTGATAATTTTTCAGCTGCATATTTTATTTATCTGAAACACGGATGGATACTCCTTCAGAATTATTATAGATCCAGAAAAGCACATGCTTAATTTAAAAAATGTGAGTAGCCCCACTGAAGTCAATGTTTAAAGTTAAGGATGCACTTAAGTGTTTGCTGGCCTGAGGCCTATCTGGATCTTCAAGAGGATACCCTTGTAATAAACCAGACCTGTCAAGTCTATGCCTTTTCACAACAGAATATTGCATTTTGGCGTTTGCTACAGAGGTACTGAGATATATTGGGTTTTTTTTTCTGGTGCCAGGCTGTGGGCATTTAATACAAAAGCAGAGAGTGATTTGTGTGGGAAGATAAACAGCCTTGGCACTAAAATGTTTCAAAGCAATATTCTGTTTCCTCAGCTTCTCCCAGGGCCTTATCACAATCTCCATAGCAGCATCTGCATAGGCACAGACAATGCTGCATGATTCCAGTCATGGTGTTTCCTCTGTATTCTCCAATTGGGTTTCACCATCCCTTTCCCCTGCAGAGGGAACCTTGGGTCTGGCACCTAAGCCCCATGTGTTCCAGTCACAAAACTCCCTCTAGCTGCCTTTGGGGCCCCCTTAGAGGAATTCCTCACTGCAGAGAGGAGGGCTTCTTGGGAAACATATATTATGCATTCCCCGTGTCCTGTTCTCCTACTCATCCCCATGGCCCAACCTCTGCATACCCACACATGGATCTACAGGGTCCATCTCAGAGACAGAAACATTGCTGCAGAAGTGGTTGACCCTCCTCTTTTAGCATGAGAGAGGAGACATCCAGGCTTAGTTGGCTAGCTCTGTGTGTGGACCTTTAAGTCATGTTCGGACCCTCATCCTTTAGATTATACAAATTCTGATTGCTCTCCAACGTTCTGCCAGATTCTGCTATTACTGCGTGCACACACACAGCAGTGTTTAATTCTGTGGGTAGCCCTACTGCCTCTCATAGTAAAAGTACTATGCAACAGTGTCAGAATTAGGCCTTAAATTAGGAGTCATCATAACAGGTACTTGTTTCACCCAAATAGCCCACCTTCATAGAACTTGTCACCATGAAAAAGAATAGGAACAATATTGTAAATATGGCATGGAAATTTACTCACTCAATTAATATATACATAACGCCTATCACCATTCAACGCGCCCCACAAATCATCATCAAAGGCAAATCCCAAAGGGATATAGCCTTCTGGCAGATTGAAAGCCACCCAGATCGCTCTCTAGCTAGGTCCTCAAGATGGTCTGGCTGGATGTTCAGTCTATTTGCATGCAATCATCTTCGTAGTGTTTTCTTTTTCTTTAGTATAACTTTAAAAGAAGAAGAAACATTCTTCTGCTGCTTTATGTTTCAGTTTATGCAAATATATGAAAATTATGCAAATATTCAACCTACTGCTTTTTTTTTTAAATAGCAGGCGTTGGCAGGTATATATAACCTATCTGTTAATAATATGAAGGCATTACAATAATAATACAGATATGTGTATTAAATGATTCTGAAATAAAAGCAGGTAGTGTACGTGTGCATTGGCCAATATTCAAACATTAAGAACTCAGCAATTTTAATTTTAAATGAACAAAAAAGAGCCTCATCCACATAATTAACTAATGGAATACAACATTTCCTTTTAAAGAACAAAGCTATTTTTGAATTATAGGAGTATATAAAAGTATCCAAAACTTTGTAATTTCTGTAATGCTTCTCCTTTTAAAATGAGTTGAGAGCTCATGAAAAGTACCAGATCCACAGCTCTGTAAACAAAAGACCTCTGCTTATTCATGCACAAAAGTATGGCATGGACAACAGCAGCAGTACTAGCTTCCCCACTCTGCCCTACAAATGCATCTAGGACTTAAACTGCAGATATCACAACCACTCAATTCTCTGCCTATCTGCTAGGATTGCCAAGAAGGATGCACCGGTTGTGATACTAGGGGTTTCAGAGTGGCGGCATAGGTTCTGGCACAGCCAGCACCCCCTGGCTTGAAGTGATTTCCAGTATATACAGGGTTTGCAGTTTTGTTCAATGGCTTTCAGCACTCCCACCATACAAAGTGTTCCAGCATCACCGTGTGCTGCTTGTTATTTTGTTGTTTTTCATCCCTGACAATTAAAAGAAATGGAAACAGATTTTTTTTTTAAATTAACAAAAAAAGTGCTAGTCTGTTTATCTAGGCCTTTATGTTTATCACCATGGTATCTGGGTGCCATTTTATATATCAGCCTCTAGCTTTGCTTAAATTTCTATAGCCAAGTTATGAACAGCTGTAAATGTGAATTTCTTTTCAGATTGCTTACATACTATGAACTCTAAAAGTGCCAACAAAGGAAATTAATATTCCCAGTACAAACTTATAAAACACAGCCAGCACATAGCTTAAAATAAATTTACTGAACATTTAGACCTGTTTAATTTTGGAATCAGTTCCATGTTTGAAATAATCTACAAGTTGAAACTGCTGAAGCATAAAATGTGTTTGAAACTGAACAAGTTTAAATATTGAATCAATTCTGACACAAATGTGTTTGCATATTAAGGAATTAAAAGTGAATCCAATTTAAATATTAAGCTGAGGAAGAAAGAGCTGTGCTAGGGAAAAAAAGATTAAGGATGACCAGTAAAATTACCGCAGACTCAAATGCTAGAAAATTCCAGTTTGTTATTTAATCCTAGTGAGTCAGCTAAAGGAAAAAACAAGGAAAAAACGACTGTAAACATCAGTATGGTGCTGATTGTCACAGAGTAGTGGTGAGTGAATTGTCTTATTATTCAGATTTTGTTCAGTATTCTGATTTTCATCCAATTCCAAATACTGCCCTACAAGAATCCCTTCCTCCCACAGGCCTGGATTTCCCCTTACCTTTCTCTTTTTTTATGGAGATGTGGGAAAGGCCCACTGACTTGATTTTCCCTCCACACAGACTATCTTCAGGGAGCAGTTAGCTGTGAACCATTGCCACGCACCCTCTAAGTATACTTAGTTCCAGAGGATTAAAGGGCCAGTAGAAGAGGCAAAAGCAGGACCAAAACAGTCTTTCTGGATACTGCTGCTGCTAGATGAGGCTGTGTGTGGGGGTAGAGGGGAGGTTTGCTACCTATCCAGTAGATGCTGCAGTTGGATAGAGAAGCAGACCTACCAGATGTCCACCCCGCCCCCCTCAAAAACAGCCAAGTGTGGGGTGAAATAGGTTATCTGGGCATCCTCTGAATATACCAGGAGGAAATAGTATGTTACCAGACCTCTTCCCTACAAAACAACTGACGGTAAGAGAGGAGAACAAATCAGTGCAAGGGGGCCGCTTGTAGGAGCCTTTTTAAAGCCCCCCTAGCATTTGAGACTGCCAGAGTTGGAATTCCCATTTCCCTGCCTACCATAGAGATCAGTGAATGTGGGGTGTTCCCCTTGAATCTCCCTCATGAGGGCCAAAGGAGGATGAATCTGGAGGCGCCTCCTCCCTTTTTCTACTGTAGCCAGGGAAAGGAGTTGCTGGAGACTCTTCACCCCCTCTCGCAAAGAGGACTAGGGAGGAAGGAGGTTGAGGATTTTCTGTTTCCTCCCCAATGAGCCAATGGAGATGGTGCTGACTGCTGCTCTCCTGACAAAAGGAAAATTAAATGGGGCAGGGGGAGGAAGGGTGGTATATTTTTCCTCACCATGAAGATCCAGAGACAACTGGCAGTTTGAGTTACCCTCCCTGTTGAGGTTAGGAGAAGGGGCCGGGCTAGGATCCTTCTGTCTCTTCCCCTCACAAGGTTGGTTTGTAAGTCTGTGGTAGAGTGAGGAGCACATTATTACTCCCACCTTAGTGCTGCTGCTGGTTCAGTAACTTAAATATCAGCCTAAAGTTTTCACCTGAGTTCAGATGGCTGAATATTGCTAGTATTTAAAATTAAACTTGTGTTCACTCATCACCAGCTCAGAAAGCTGTGCCTATTTGGCTCTATGAGGTGTTCTGAAAATCCAAATAGTTAGAAACACTTTTTCCCCTTCAAGTTGCATGTGAAATGTAATGTACTGGTACTTCCCAATGGCAGCAGATTAACTCCTAAACCCTAATCTGTGACACTGGTAACATGCAGGCCCAGTGTCAAGTTTCACAAATCGGTTTCCATCCTGCCTCAATACTGATTTGAAATTGGAAGGAAAACTGTATTGCTTAAACATTTAAACTGTGATATTGTCCCTCTCTTCATGTCACTATTTGGCTCCACTGATATCTCTGCTACAGAGATAGCCAGAATTGGAATGGCAAGAGTGTTGCAGGTGAGAATAGTGATAAATAGGTTACAGTGCAGCATATGGGAAAACATGCGTACTCTTAGAGCTGACCAGAAAACAATAATTCCATTTCACAACAATTTGAGGTTTTGAAATTTGTTTTCATTCTGCACTGAAACAAAGCCAAAACCTTTTGAATGCTGTTGTGAAACAGAATTATGCTGAAACCACCATTTTCCAATTTGGGTCTCTCTCTCTCTCTGTGTGGAATTGATCAGAGAGATGATCCTGGACTTCAGAAACCTTCCCAATGAAAATGCTGTTGAAACTGATACGCCTCCACAAAATGTTTTGGCTTTGATGAAACATATATTTGTACAACAAATAGTTTTGTCAAAAATGTTGCAACTAGCACTATATGCTACTGTACTCCATAGTCACTAATCAGTGGTATTAAACTACCAGTATTGTGAGCACTGAAATTCACACCCAAAATTAGTGAAGGGATGATCTGGTGGAGTCTGTATCTGGAAGCCACTTAAGTGTGACTTCTAAGCTCAGATATGTTTATCTCATCCTCTGCCGCAGTCCAGATCAAACTTCAAATTCAGCATTGGGGAAAAAAAAAGGAGAGAATATTGTGAGAGCACACACAAGTTGGATCAGGACTCTTGAGTCTGACCCCAAATCTTAGAACATCTGGAATTCTGGCTCAGGCTTGTCTTTACACAAAATGGTCTTTATTTTAAATGTCAAGAACTAATTTTGCTTGTTAAATTAACACTAAAGTAGAATGTAACTGCTTTCAAATCTCTGATAGTGAGTCTCTCTGGTGTTAAAGTGTCAAAAAAAGAAGGCAGGTTTTAGTTATTTGTCTTCCTGTCTGTAGGAAGCTAAACAATTTGAAATGTATTTAAAATACAATTTATGTATGATGAGAAATGCTTCTCCTACTATATGAATTTGACAGCTATGCTACAGTTTGTTTTAAGGTTTACTGTTATACATTTGCTAAAATAAAATTAGTCTGTAAAAGAAACCAAATTCTCATGCCATTGTCAGTGGCAAATCTCTCCCTGACTTTAAAGGGAGCAGAGTCAAGCTCCTGGGTCACCACAGTCTTAATCTCCTGATTAGATATAACTAAAGACTCATTTAATATTTCATGAGTATTAGAAAAACACATCAGTGATCACCAGTGTAAAAGAAGCACCTGTACACACCCTCTCTCACCATTCTATAACACTAATATTTGCCTTGATGTTCTTAAAAAAAAGTTATATTGTCTTACAAATGCAATGGTAGGATGCTTTCTGCTCCCTTATTACTTCCCATGTCCTGATATTGTATCTTGCCCCTTAGGAAAGGTAGGGAGTTTTTTTTTATGAGCCAGATTATGCATTCCCCTTGCTCACACTGGTGAGTGCTTACTCAATCAAATAGTCTCACTAGTTTCAATGAGACTATTTACATAAGCAAGTGCTCAGGAATGTGACTGTGCACTTCTCAGTCTGGCTCACTGTTATTTTCAAACTTTTGTGGATGTTATTTTTTTTTTAAAGAACAATTTCTAACTAAAAACACCCAGATAACTGTTTTAATATTCTACTTTTAAATTGATTTTTGGAGTTGTCCTCAAAGTTTCATGGCTGCATATGCCTTAGTTAGAGTGATTAAAAATATATAAAATGACTAATTAGCATGGTGTGATAAAATAACCTGTTTATCATACTAGAAAGTGAGACAGTTCTATCTGTTTTGGATAATCATTCCTTTTTGAAATTGTAAATCTTTCTTTTAATAAATACTTTCTTCTAGATGACCAGGTAGACCTTGTTACCCCTGTCTGGATGCGTTTTAATTTATAAGCCCAGGTATACACACTTTTCTTGAAGGACTCTGTCTTGCCCTTGAAGTAAAGTGGACTAGAAGGTCCATGGTGAAATCTTGTCTCCACTAAATTCAATGGAAACTTTGCTAATTGTTAGACTCCAGTGATTCTGAAACCTGTATGGGAATCTTAAAATACATTAACTTCCACCATCCCATGAATTTTATTTAACTTCCTTTTCTAACTTTTGGACAATTTCCCCCCCTTTCTCTATCATATACAAAGTATCTCCTGTTTAAGAGAGTGGTAGGAACTCTATTCTGGTTCTTGTTGTCTCAGCCTGAATAGGTTAAATTGCCATGGTTACCTCTTCTGTGTTGCTAGACCTTGAAATACAGCTTTATTACACGTCAGCTTTCCAAGCTCAAACTGAACTCTAGACAAATTTAGGAAGACTTTTCATCATGATCTTAACCCCCCTCCACCAAAAGCCCGCTTTTGGGTTTTGTTCATGCCTTCAGCTTCCTTCTGTGCCTGGCTAAACCAACAGTTGCAGCAAACCTCCATATCAACAGCCTTGTCAGAATGAATAATCTAAAATTAATGTGCACTTGTCAACATGTATTACTGTTCCTGACAGGGACGCTTTGCCTGCACTGGCTACAAACCGACAATCCTTCAGAAGCAGTTTGCTCATTGCCAAGGTCTAACGGCTGATAGAGAGCATGGATAAGGCTGGGAGTCTGATTTCAAATGATAAGTACAATGGTTCCTGACACATAAGACTCTAAGTGAATTCACCAAAGACCAAGCTGCTTACTTTTTTTTTCTTGTTTGCTTTATATTCACTGGTGATGGTTATCACATTTATACGAAACCCTTAGAGAAATCATCTAGATCAGTTTTGAACATCTTGTTTTCAACACCCTCAATTTCAGCTGGAAGAGACAGAACATGAATAATCGAAAAACACTGTTAAATCCCAAACAATTTAACATTCAGCTTTACACACTGCACTCCAACCTCACTATGTTTAGATCTTAAAATATTTCCCAGTAAACAACCTGTGTGGTTTTCCAATGTTATGGGCAGACTGTCAGGGGAACGTAGGATAGGCAATACAATTTGAACTGTATTTATAATTGCTATGTATGGTTACGATTGTTAGCATGTGCGCATAGAAATAATATACTAATTTTCAATTGACTGATTGTAACAAAATATGACATTTACTTGATTTTTTTAAAAAAGCCCAATATTCACCATAAGGAGATAATGGTTTATTGCTAAATTTTTAAAGCTAACCTTTACCGACTTCTTATGGGTAGTTTTTGAGACATCTTCATGAATACCCAAGTATTCATTTTTTTGCAATTTAATTGTAACAGAGAATCACTTTAAATAAACTGTTGCCAAGCTTTTATATGTCAACACAGGACTCAAAACTGTGAAGCTTTTAGTTTTGTTTTTGCTTGAATTTCAATTAATATCATTATCTCATCTCCATTAGGTGAGAACTGAAGTCTCATGGTGCAACCCCCATACACCCCAAACTATGCCAAATTACTTGAATGTAATAAGACTGTACATTTACATAGCACCCGTTATTATGAAAGAACCCAAAACACTTTTGAGAACTCTGGCTATGTACTGCTAGATAGATGCACTGGAAAGGGGAGAATTCAAGGAGACCCTTCCTGACATGCAGTTCCTGAACAGAAGGAAGCCGCAGGGTGTCTGGTAATACTCCCTGACCACAAAAGGGTCTCAGAGGGCTAGAAGTGTGGTCAGAGCCTAATCTCCTGCCCACCAACTTGTGCCAGGAAGGCAGCACACACTATATTTTAGTTCCTAGATACTTGAGAAACTGACACTTTCCCCATATGAAATACCTGCCTAAAGTCCTGGGTTGGTAGAATAATCCCTGGTTTAGAAAATCTGTTCGAGCGAAATGTCCCTCTTCTTATCAATGCCCTGAAATTGTGGCAGGTTACTTCCAGATGTTGGCTGCCTGACTCCTCATCTGCAGGCAGACCCCTCTGAGTTTTGCCCCCATACTGAGCTCAGCACAGGGCTAGAGGCAAATGCAGGGGAAGGAGCTGGGAGCAAGCTTCCTGAGGTCAAGGGAGAGGGCCACTGAGCATCCAGGGAAGAGAGCAGTCTGCATGTGAGCAAAGACTCAGAGGTGACAGGAGAAGGGGATCAGTGTATGGGGATTAGGGGAAAAGGCAAAAAGAGTGATGGGGTAGGGGAAAGGAGGAGTCTCATGGGAAGAAGATGAAAAGTCATGAGGGGGATAGTAGGAGGAGTAATTTTTTTCCAAGGGATGACTTGTCAAAGTTGTCAGGGATCTGCTGTCTGAATATATATACTTTCAGGTGAATTTTAGGTTATTTTTCTTGTCTCCTCCCCTTCCTTTCTCAGAATAATCTTACATTCACTAAGATGTGCACACAGCCCTCAGGGAGCCCCCAGCTTATTTGGAAAACAGTCCCTGGCAAAACTGTCCATATGCTAGCAACAATGGTATGATAATGTAGCAGCTGAAATCATCCAAGGTGCTCACACATAGCCCTGTTTTAAACACAAGGGGGTGCTGGCAGGGATGTGTTTGATTTATAACACATCCCTGCTTGGTCCTGCAGAACCAGATTTGGGTCATGCTGCAAGATCCATCTTTCTCCCCAGCCTTTTTCTGTTGTGGTTCAAGCTAGTTTGAACATGAAGGCTTTGGAACATATTTTTGTCTAGGTTTTGGACTCTAGTCTAGTCATGGGAGAATGAGAGGGAAGAATTTTAAGTTTGGAACAAATGACATCTTTTTGGGGAAGGTTTGAGGGAAATTAGCTGTTGGCGTCTATGTGCTTTGACATGCATGATTGCTTATTGCACATGTTCATACAAAGTGCTGAATGGGCATATCTTAAATTAAAATAGGCCATGCACAGCAGAAGTGTCTTTAGTTTTTTAAGGTCTTGGCTTAGAGATCCATACACAATCATATCACATTTCAGGGTGCAATCTAGACCAGTGAGGGGTTGTGCCATCACCTGCCCTGCAACCTTGGGTGCCTTACAATGCTTTTCTGCTGTAGCTCCCAACCTGGGTCACTTACAAACAGCTAAACAGCATGCAGGTCACACCTGAGTGTCTGTTACTAGCAATAGCCCTGGTCCAGCAGCTCTGACCCCAGAAAATACCAGCTACTCTCTGGCTTCCAGCCAGCTGGGTTACTACCTGCAGGGTGACCCCAACACACCCCCACTCCCAAATTTTCCCCAAAAACGTGTGTTCTGCACTGTCCGACCCTCTCCTGCTCAGTTCAGATATTATAGGTCCATTGCCTCTGTAAGGGGTCAATATACAACAGTTTGCTACTTTAATTGGAATTACCATACAATTCAGTTTAAACTTAATACTGGATTAAGTTTTGATTAAAAAATAAAACAAGGTTATTTAACTACAAAGAAAGAGATTTTAAGTGAGCACAGGTATGAGGCATTAAGTCAGAAATAGTTACAAGAGAAATAAAGATAAAACTTCTAGCAGCTAAAATTTAACAAGACTAGGTTCAAGGTAAAATCCTTACCACATGTTCCCAGCAACAAGGCTGACCAAATTCTCTGGCCAGGATCCCTCTTGCCACCCAAAATCAAAGAGTGGTTCCTTTGTCCTCTTAGGTGTGTGGGTGTGTGTGGGTGTAGGGGGCAGGGAGAAGAAAGAGAGAGAAAGAGAAAGAGAGAGAAGCTGGGGGATTTTGCCCCTCACTTTTACAGTCTAGTCACCCTTTGAAATACATCTTCATAAGTGTTACACTCAGATAAATTTCAGAGTAGCAGCCATATTAGTCTGTATCCACAAAAAGAACAGGAGAACTTGTTGCACCTTAAAGAATAACAAATTTATTTGAGCATAAGCTTTCATGGGCTACAGTGCATCTGATGAAATGGGCTGTAGCTCATGAAAGCTTATGCTCATATAAATTTGTTAGTCTCTAAGGTGCCACAGGTACACTTAGATAAAGTTTCTTCCCACTGTGAGACCAAAGACATGGAGTTTCATGGTGAGAGGTTCCATGTGGTTGCAGAGGTGCTGGAACAATTTTTATACTAGGGGTGCTGAGAGATACTGAACCAAACTGTAAACCCTGTATATAATGGAAACCACTTCAAGCCAAGGGTACAACAGCACCCCCAACACTCTTAGTTCCAGCACCTATGGTAGTTGCTTGCTAAAATGCAGATTCATCTGTTCCTGTCTCCTTTGTTGCCAAAGAATGGTACCTTGACAGGTGATTGCCAATCAACTTTGATTATACCTGGCTAGAGGCATCAGCTTGTCGTTTTTCCATAAGAAAGTGGTTTACCTCCTCCCCAGACTTGTCTGGTAAACACATATCAGTCATAATTTCAGCTTATGTTCATACCTTTATATATGATGTTGCTAGACACATTTCAGCATGGTATTATTGGCCAATGAGTTATTAGTTTTCCAATGATATCTCAAGGCATATTTTGTACAAAGATTAAACTAGAGTGCAAGGTGTGAATATACAGGTGTACTTGGGTCACAAGTAGATTTCAGGGAACTCAGTTTATTTACCACAAAAGACTAAAGACCTGATTTAACATAGTTGGGATTCAAGCCACTGATTTTATGGAGCTTGGGTATCTCAAACCCATTATTTAGATCACTTGGCCAACATTCTCTGATCAGAGAGAAAACTATTGCTGCACAACAGTCATGGCCGGCTCCAGGGGTTTGGCCACCCAAGCAGCCAAAAAAAAAAAAAAAAAAAAGCCGCGATCGCAATTGTGATCTGCGGCAATTCAGCAGGAGGTCCTTTGCTCCGAGCGGGAGTGAGGGACCCTCCGCCAAATTGCCGCCGAATCCCTGAAAGTGCCGCCCCACTCCCGAGTTGCCGCCCCAAGCACCTGCTTGATAAGCTGGTGCCTGGAGCCAGCCCTGACAACAGTGCCAGTTAACTCAAATAATGCCCTTTGCACTGTTTCCACTTACTGGGCTATTTCTGATTGGGTACACCTTAGAGGAGATTTTCAAAGGCACAGATGACCATTAGCATTCACCTTTCACACAGAGCATCAAGCCTTTAATGATGGATGTTTCAGTACACCCAGAAGTAGTGCTGATTTTCTAGGTCATTGGGCTCAACGGGAGTTAGGCACTTAAGTGCTCTTGTGTCTGACAATCTCTCCCTAAATGGGATGCTGAAAGTTAACCCCAGTTTTCTGACACCATAGCTATTAGATTGTATTGAGAGTCTCTCATCATGCTATGCTATGCCACATGTGAGTGAAGACAACAGGAGGGGAGATTAACATCATGCCATAGAATTTAACAGCACAGAAAGGCATTTTCTGGATTTACCGCCTGGCATCAATTTATATATCTAGGTATCAGATTCAGGGCTTCTAGCAGGGAGATGTGGAGCATTAGAAGAAGCTGCCAATGTCATTCCAAACTAATTTTGCAAATGCAGGTAATTTCACTGTTCTCACATCTTCCCTAATTTAATATTAAATGCAAACTGGATTACTGAGTCTGACATGACAAGAATCAAACAGCACCAGCAGACCCTTGAAATTAGCAGAGTGAGTTTGCTGGAGGAATTATATTGCTGATACAAGTCTTCCTCAGGATAAAAGGCAACTTTACTAAAAAAAACCTGCAAAAATAAAACAGACGGAAATATTTTACATCAATCTGAGGAGGGAATACAGAACGAAGGACTAATCTGGCATGAAGGGCCACATTTTTATCTCAGATGCTCAATGCAGCATGTAAGTAAATGAGAGCCAGGCATGCTCATCTGACAGGAAAATTTGGCTCTTATAACAAGGTACAGGGAATGTTCCTGTTATCTTGTAAACATCCAGCATAGGCTTCACTAAGGAATTTAGACACCTAACTCCCACTGAAACCAATGGGCATTAGGTGCTTAAATACCATTGTGAATCTTACGCCAAAAGTGCCTGCTTAGTCTCTCCTACTATAGTACTTGCAGCAGAACTAACCTAGATTTTCTGCCACAATGACTGGCAGGGATTTGACTATGGAGACTTCTTGCTAGTCAGGGCCATCACAGGGAACGAATGCTGAGAAGTGTGATGGACAAGCAGATAAGATGCAATAGGACACCTATGCTGAAGGAACTTAAAGAGTTAGGGCCTGATTCTCCATTGCCCTGGAGTTTGTGCAGTTGTTTACACCAGTGAAGAGTTAGTGTCAAATGCTACCAAATCAGAATGGTAGTTTTTTTACACTCATTTACCACTGGTGTAAATGACTGTAAAAAGATGAAGGACAATAGAGAATGAGGGCCTTTGTCACTATACCCAGAGGTACTACTGACTTTCTGTGTCACTTCTGGGTTATCACTAATAAAACCCTATCCACAGTGGCAACCTTACTGCCTCTGTGTGCTCCTAGATCCTGTATGCACTGCAATATGACATGGTGTTGAAACTGACTGGATCCTACCCCCAGAAAGAGGAGAGGAAGAAAAAGCAAGCAGAACTCCTTGTGAGGGAAGGGCTATGTGATTATGTTCCTTCATCTAAAGCTGGTAAAAAAAAAAAAAGGAATTTTTTCACCCCAAAATGTCCTTTAAAAAAAACTAATTTAAAATGTTTTTCATTGAAAAAAATCTAAATTTAAAAATTTTTCAAGCAACTTCAAGCCATGGACTGTCCCCAGAACAGGCTGTGCTGCGGAGGTCTGAGGAAGAGAGAACAAGCAGTGAAGTGCTATGAGAAGGGATTTAAAGGCAACAAAAGGCCAAGCCCAGAGCAGGGGCAAACAGAAAACCAGGACAGAGAAAATAAGCTCCATGTAGAGGTGTCTTCTCCAGAGAAGCGGGGCTGTAGGCCAAAAACAGAGAAGCTACAGAAAAGAGGCACAGATCCCACAGAGACATAATGAGAGAGGGGTCTGTCTGTGCAGGAACAGGGAGAGGAAAAACAAGTTGCTAATTCTGGTGGGGAGAATATTTAAATAAGAAAAGAGTTAAAGGAACAGAAGTTATTTTTCATAGGTAATAGAGTTAATGGTTCTCATAAGGCCTCAGAAAAGCTTCACTTTGCTGACAAAACAGCACAGCCAAAATGGAGAGGCTGCTTTCAAGCAGTTTTGTGCTGCACCAGGACTTATTAATAAGCATAATGAATACAGTAAGCTTTCTAGTCCACACCATGGGATACAAGGCAAATGGCAGACTGACATCAGGCCTAGCAACATCAGAAGAATGCTAATGAAAAAGTGAGAAAATTGTTTGATAGTCATCCCATTGGGAAAAACCTGGGCAACCACCAGAGAATAGCAAAGAGAATCAACAGATCACACTACAAATTTAGATGCAATGAAACAATTAAAAAAAAAAGCTAAAAAGAAATGGAAAGCAGAAAAAGCTACCAACAGTGATGGAAGACTTTGGAGGTGGGAAACAGAATAAAAAACTTATGGAAAATGTCATGAAACATTCCATCTTTCCTGGAAAATATGTTTCCAGCCTGAGGAGCTGAATGCTATAAGTGTTAGCAGAAAGGCCAAGCCTAAAGCTAAAAGGAAGAAAAAAACAAAGGCTAAAAGCCAAAGAGGAGGAGGAGGAAAAGGCCGAGCCTAAGGCCAAAAGAGATGAGGAAGCCAAAAGCTAAAATGAAAAATGGCACCCCCAGAGTCAAAGAGAAAAAAGAAACACAGTGTATTGATTGCCATCTTAATAAGGAAGCAGGATAATCTCAATTCAGAAAGCCTCACTTGTGTTCCAGTACAGTTTACAGTTAGGTCTTGTTGGATTTTTCAATGTTAATAAGTCTTTTTGGCCCTTCAGCAGAAAGGTGTAGGAAGGCACTGAAAGAGATAATTCTGTAGGTCTCACTACACCAGGAAGTAGTGCTGGCTATCTTCTGTATTATCAGTAATAAAGCTCTTACCTGTGGCAGTCCTATGTGCCTTTCTTTGCTCTTTGCTCCTGCCTCTATACCATAACACAAGAGCACCAGGATGGAACAGCACTCTCCTGGTCAAGTATCATGGGGGTTAATTGCCACCACTGAAAATGTTACAACTCACTTCTAGCTGTTTACATTTTAGCTTCCCTCTTCTGGCATAGTTTAAAGGTCCACATTTTTAGCCATGCTGCAGCAAGGTTCCAGACACAACTTCCTATCCTAGTGTATCATTGACATTTATAAGATCCCTGTCTACCAATGTGAGAAGGAGATATGCTTTTTGCCATTTTTTCCTCAGAAGTGAAGTCCTAAATCATTTCATTTTGAGAATAAAAATCTCTGTGCAATCACCTTTCTATCACTCCTTGTATCACATTAGTATCTAGCCTCCCTTGGGGTACAAGAAAATCTGAGGCTGCCCTTTTAGAACCCTGTTTTCCCAGCTGGAGATGTGCTGAATTCTGACAGAAAGGAGGGGCAGAGAAACTGAAATGCTGGCAAACTAAAATAACAATAAATAAATAAAATGCAACTTTAATCAAGTGTTAATGGGAAAGAGACTTACCCCAAAGCTTTCTAAAAATTTCACAGGGCTCAAGACAGACTTCTTCCATTGATTTTACTGACACTCATGCAGCTGAGACCCTGCCTGCCAGTTAGAAAATATAGAGACAAGGTAAGTGAGGAAATATCGTTTATTGGATCAACTTCTATTGGTGAGAGAGACAAGCTTTCTAGCAGGGCTGCCCAGAGGATTCAGGGGGCTTGGGGTCTTCGGCAGTGGGGGTCCTTCTGCTCTGGGTCCCAGAGCCAGTGAAGGACTACCGCCGCCGAAGACCTGGACCGTAAGGAGCCCTCGCCGCCGAATTGCCGCCGAAGACCCGGAGCGGAAGAAGCTCTGGGTCTTCAGCAGCGGGTCCTTCACTCGCTCCGGGTGTGTTCGGCGGCACTGAAGGACCTGCTGCCAAAGACCTGCCAAAAACTCTCATGGGGGCCCCTGCGGAACCTGGGGCAAATTGCCCCACTTGCCCCCCACTCTGGGTGGCCCTGCTTTCTAGCTACACAGAGCTCTTCCTCAGGTCTTTCATCAACAGAAGTGGGTCCAATAAAAGATATTATCTCACTCACCCTTTCTCTCTAATATCCTGGGACAAACATGGCTACAACAATGCTGCATAGTTAGAAAACGTGGCAGGAGACTGGGAGAGACTTGAGCAGTAATAAGGGTTATAATTCCTGGAAATCAGTTGGTATTTTGTATTTTGTGTATTAATGGTTATGAAAGGTGCAAGTCTATTTAAATCTTTGGGTGGTGGGCAAAGCCACCAGAAAAAAAAAGATCTGCCCCCTCAGGTGAGGAAGGGGCCACAGAACCCAAAACATAACAGAATATGAGGCACAAACAATGAAAAACAGGGACAGTGTGTAGGTCATGACAATGGATCCAAAGGGCAGCAGGGAAACCTAGATAGTACCCTTTGCCCCAAGGAGTAGTCCAAGAAATCAGAGGATGTTTTCCCCTAATTTGCTGGGAATCAAAGATTTGTCAGACCAAATACTCTTCCTGGCCCCAAATGATTACGGGTGGTGGTGGTGGGCTGGAGAAATTTGGGAACATATTCTCTGTATGAGGCTTGAGGAGGGAAAATGTAAAATACCAGATGGATCTTGAATGAAGTAGGTAGTTGCAGCTTGAAGGCTACAGGATTGACCTATTCCAAGATCTTGAATGGGCCCAGTTATTGGTGATCAAGTTTGGCTGATGATGGGGTACCGAGTAGATATTCAGACCTTGTCCCCCACAGCCAGGTTGGGGACAATCAAATAGTCCGGTATGGTGTGGTATTTGTAAGCTTCCTTCGCATATCTCAATTGCTCCTTGAGCTCTTGGTGTATTTGGTGCAGATGGGCAGCCCAGTCTGCAGCTGCAGGTACCAGGGAGTTCATGGGTATATCAGTATGGAACAGTGGATAAAAAAATATTGTTCACAAGGAATGGGTGTTGTCAGTTTGAGGCATGAATTACATTGTTGTAGGCAAATTCCACATAGTGGAGAAAAAAAAAAACCCTACAATCATCCTGGTAGTAATTCAAGAAACAACATAGGTACTGTTTTAGAATCTGGTTGATTTATTCTCTTTGCCCATTGGTCTGCGGGTGGTAGGCAAACAAGGCAAGGGATCCTATGCTGAGATGCTGCAGAAACTCCTGCCAAAAACGGGAGAAAAACTGGGGGCCATAGTCCAACAAAAATGCCAGTTTTTAGCTGAGGATGCTCTCAAGAAAAAGGCATGTTGTTTCCAGAGAGAAAAGGATGGCAGAACATGGAACAAAATGCACCATTTTAGTTAGGCAATCAATCATGAGTGGCATCACGATGTGCAAATGAGAGTAAGACAGCTCCACAATAAAGTCTACAGATATGGTAGACCAGAGTTGAAGGGGAATAGGGAAAGCTGGAGAAGGCCAAAGGTTTAGAGTGTGGGCTCTTGGTTCATGAGCAAAGGTTGAAGAACCTTACATTCTTCTTGACACATGTGAGTAGGTTAGGCCACCAGAAACTCCGCAATATCAGGTCCCACCTCTTGAACTGGCCACAGTGACCACTGAGTGGCATATAGTGGCATAGTTCCAGGACTTGGAGTTTAGGTTGATCCTCCAGAACATAAATATGATCCTTGTGACAGAAAAGGCCAACCTGCAGCCTGAACTTGGAGCTGGATTGAGCATCTGCACTATCCAAGGTCTGGCAGATCTGGATCACAAAGAGGTTGTGGGACAGCTGAGAATGGTTAGATGACATTAGATAGGTGTCAGCTGACCCACTGACAAAGTTGGATGCCTTAAGGACTGTGGTGAGGAGTTCCTTGCTAGTCTCAAGGTACTCCTCTTTTCAGGACAGGGCATCCACTTTCCCATTTCTAGCCCCCAGGTGATAGGGTACAATGAAGTCAAATCAAGCAAAAAAGAAAGACCAGCATATATGGCACTGATTGAGGTGCCTGGCTGTCCAGAGATACTCTAGGTTCTTATGGTCTGTGAGAACGTGGTCTGGGAATGGAGTTTCCTTTAGGAGGTTACGCCATTCTTCAAACACTGTCTTGATTGCCAGTAATCCCTTGCCCTAGATGTTATTCTTTTCCACTGGGGTCAGTTTGTGTGTAAGTAAAAGGCTCAGGGGTGAAGTTGACTTGGGCGTCCACTGGCTGGGACAACACTATGCCTATGGCAAAGTTTGATGCATTGGCTTCCAAAGTAAATGGTCTGATAGGGTTTGGATGGATAAGGATATTTGCCATGGTGAATGCCCTCTTCAGCCGATTAAAGGCAAACTGAGCTTCCAAGGACCAGATGAACTCAGTTCTTTTTCAGAGGAGTGCCACCATAGTGGCGACGAGGCTAGAAAATTCCTTGATGAAACACTGATAGAAATTGGCAAAACCCAAGAACCATTGTGTCTGTCATACATTCTTCAGAGCCTTTGATTCCATATATGGCTGCCACCTTGCATGGATCCGTAGTTAGTGCCTTAGGACAGACAATATACCCTAGAACAGGGGTCTCAAACATGCGGCCTGCAGAGCTATTTCCTGCAGCCTGCCATAGGCACCGACTCCCCCCTGCCTCCCTTCCTCCTCTCTCAGCGTACCACGTCCCTGCTCCTCTGCCTACCTCCCAGCGCTTCCTGCTGCCAAACTGCTGTGTGGCCGTGCTTAGGACTGTCCAGGAGGGAGGGGGAAGGAGCGGGGACACGGCACACTCAGGGGAGGAGGTGGAGAAGAGGCGGGGCCAGGGCGGGGATTTGGGGAAGCAGTTGGAATAGGGGCAGGGACGGGGAGCATGAGCTGTATGCTATTCTGGCTTCTGCATCATCAACAGAACTTTTGACTATGAATCTAATCCAACCCCCATTGAAATCAATGACATTCTTTCCATTGATTTCAAGGAGTTAGACAAGATCCTAAATTCCAGTTGCAGAATATAGTACTGGTGAAGAAGCATAAGAACACTGCTGGACTGTAATTACAAGGTACATTTGCAGACCTGCGTAAAGGGGTCCACTCACCGCAGGTCCACCTCCTTGTGGGTACTCCACCCTTTTAGGCCTCTTGTAAGAGTCCCTAATCCAGGACAGAACCACAGGGTTTACTCTCCTCCTGACCTCCTCTTTGTCTCTAGCCAACTCCCTTTCCCTCTAGGGAGTGGTTGCAGACCTCCTTTCTGCTGTCACTTCCTGGCTTTATCATCCTAGCCCAGGTCTTCCGCCTGTTGGGCTTCATCTTCCATTAGTTCTCATCAATCCCTGGCTTCCCTCCAGGTGCAACATATAATGTTAATTGGCCCTTTCTGGCCCACATCTACCCACTCAGGGCTTGTGTGGGATGGACATCCCATCACAAGCTGACAGAATTTTTTTTTAACTCATACAATTAACAAATTAACACTGACAGCTAAGTGGTCAAAAATGAAATGACTGTCAAAATTAGCACTGACTTTTCACATTACAGTTTTTAAAAAGTTAATACATTGACTTTTAATAGCATACTGTATTACTCTTCATTTTTGTCTATACTTTTGTATCGTATGAAAAGGTTTCAGTGATGCGGCCCTCAGGCCAATGTACTAGTCCTCATGTGGCCTTCATGGTGATTTGAGTTTGAGATCCCTGCCCTAGAAATTCAACTGTGTCCCAGTTGAACTCACATTTCTCAAGCTTCACATACAAGTGGTTTTGCCAGAGTTTAAGACATGGCACACATGTTGTTCATGAAGATCTTGATCCTCAGAAAAAATAGGATATCATCAAGATAAATGACCACAAATTGGTCCAACATGTCTTGGAAGATATCATTAACGAAGTGCTGAAAGGCTGCTGGAGTGTTGCACAGGTCAAAAGGCATGATTAACTATGATGTGAAATGTCCATACCAGGTAAGGAGAGCAGTCTTCCACTCATCTCCTTCTCCATTTTGAACTAGATTAAAAGATTTGTGAAGGTCCAAATTGGTGAAGACCCAAGATTAGCACACTCCTCCAGAGAACACACTTATAAGCGATTAGGGATACAATTTCCAGACTGAAACCTTACATAATGCCCAGTAGTCCACACAACAATACAGAGAGCCATCCTTTTTAGTCGCAAAGAAACATCAGAGTCACATTTGTAACTTTTCCTTGAGATAGCTCCAGAAAAGGAATAGATTCACTTGAAAGGGACCTCTGCTCCAGGCTGGAGGTCAGTGGGGGCAGTTCCACTATGATTCTGTGGCAAGATATTAGCCTTTTTTTTGTTAACACATCTGCAAAAGCCTGATACTTGGCAGGTATTCCCAAGGCATTTGGGAGAGTAGCACAGGATGTCAGGTTTTCTTCCTGATTCATTTCTTTTGTCTCAAGGTCCCCTCACGTGCAGGTAGAAGTGGGTTCTAGGAGAGAAGATTGCTGGTACTATGGTGAATTAAAATGATCCCTTTCAGTTACCTATAAGATATGTGAGTCATGGCAGATGAGCCACAGGATGCAGAGAATGACCAGAGAGTGTGATGCATGGATCAACCTGAAGTGGTGGATTTCATGGTGACCTTGAAGGGTGATAACTTCTAAGAGAGCCGTTTGGTAAGTGACTCGGCCTGAAGAGAGGAATGATCTATAAATGATCTCTGCCAAGTCATGAGGAATCATGTGCTGGGTTAGGATAGCATGCACTTGGGCAAACTCCAAATTCACACAATTCTTCAAACACTAGAGTCCACCAGAGCTTTTAGGTTAACCTCCAATAAAGTGGAGTTCCAGAGAACGAGTGGAAGTTGGAGGGGTGTCAGACTGCAATTAACTGTTGCCAAAGACCCTGCGGACCTGCATCAACATGGAAGGAGACCCCAACCCAGCCCAAACCCCTCTATCTTGACTGGAATTTACTGTTTCCCAATTAGAAATGCAGACCAGGCTTTTGCAGGGTAGCTTGATATGAAGCATCCCAGTTTATCGCAGTAGAGACATATGCCCAATGCTTGATACCAGTTTTTATCTGCATCAGAAAGATGAGGCTAGGTATGGCCATGGGTTCATCAAGCTGCTGGGATGAGGGCACCAGAGGTTGGCGGACCCCACCTGGCAAGACCGTGGGGGTTGGAATGTCAACCTTCTATGAGGCAGTCCTCAGTCTTAATACTGAGCTTGATCAAGGCATCCAGACTGACTGGTGGTTCTACTTGCACCAACTCATCTTTGATCTCATGTTCAAGGCTGAGCTAGAAGTAGTAGCTCTGTGCTTCCTCAATCCATGTGGTGTCAGCTATCAGATGCTGAAATTCTGCAGCCTAACTAGCATCTGACCAGAATCCTTGCCTCAGGATAAGGAGCGGCCTCAGCTATGCATTGGTACAGATCATAAAAAATTACCGTCATGGCTTGAACAAAGTGCTCAAACGGGCTTTGGTCATTTCCAAATTGTCCAGCGGGGAAATTTTAGGTTCCTGGGGGGGGAAGAATTGCAGGTGACATGGCCTGTGTCTATGGCATAAAAATTCTACCTGCATCTGTAGGTTCCACACGGTGCCCACTATCTCAGACAGGGAGATGCTGGCCTCAGTGGACTCCATTAAGTAATTGATCCATTCCTACTCCCCTTCTTTACTTCCTTTTTTGTTTGGCTGTCACAGAGCTGGGTGGGCAGTGGCCTAGTGGTCAGAGCCAGAGTCAGGAATCAGAGACTGAGAAGGGCTGAAGCAAGGGTGTAAATGTTGAGCAGCAATGGCCAAGTGCTACTGCTGGACTTAAGAGCAGGTCCTGGTAATGCCACTTGGGCAATCAAGCAATCTGGCTGATTAGGGATTTCAGCTGCAGATAGCTAGCTGATCCCAGGCAAAGCTGTGGGCTTTCATTCCTGTCGTTTACAATGCTATCTCAGAAGAGTCAGATGGTTTGTACAGAAAGAAGTTGGCTTAACAGAACTCTGCTTTCTGAAAGTCCATTCATAAAGCATAAGAAAGAGAAGGCCGGGAGCTTTTCTTCTTCTGCCCTTCTTCTGTGTTCGTTCCCCAGTGTGTAGGTGCTACTGGCTTTGTGTAAATGCTAACTTTTGACTGGTTATGTTGGAATGTAAACATTATAATGTCAG
Source organism: Mauremys reevesii (assembly GCF_016161935.1). Classification (NCBI taxonomy): domain Eukaryota; kingdom Metazoa; phylum Chordata; order Testudines; family Geoemydidae; genus Mauremys; species Mauremys reevesii. The sequence goes on along the minus strand of NC_052624.1, from coordinate 166,585,427 downwards.
GATGCAGATCAGGTTTACGGTTGACCAGTAGCATTGGCTGTAATCCAAACATGAACATCTTCTAGCTCATTCATCCCTTGATTAAAGGTTAAGTCCTTACATTGCCCAGCCTGTAGTACAACATGGATAATGCATTCATATAGAAAGGATGGATAGCGTCCCCATTGCTCCCACATAGTCAGATGTTTTCCTATATAATAAAATCTTAAAAGGGACTGAGGAACACCTGATTAATTAAACAATGAATTTTAATACAACTGATGCAAAACATTCAACATTTCATTATTTCTGGCTATGTATTTTTTTCCAGGAGGAAACACACAAACGAAAGGCCAACCACCCAGAACTAATTATAGAATCAGAGGACAGGAAGGGACCTTGAGAGGTCATCTAGTCCAGTCCCCTACACTCATGGCAGGACTAAGTATTATCTAGACCAGCGTTTACCAAACTGGGGGTTCATGAAATGTTACGGGGGGTTCTTGGGGAAAATTCCCTAATGGCGGACAGAGCTGTCCCTAGGGACCCCAAGCACAGGGCTGGCTCCAGGCACCAGCATTCCAAGTTGGTGCTTGTGGTGGCATTCTGCAAGGGGCAGCAGTCCCTGTTGTTTTGCCCCCAAGCAGCGCACCGAATTGCCACCCCGGACGGCGAGGGCCGTCTGTGTGCCCTTAGGGCGGCAGGCGCGTTTCCGCGGCGGCGGCAATTCAGCAGCAGCTTCTATGTTTAGCTGTCCGCTGCGGCTTCAGTTAAACATAGAAGCTGCTGCCGAATTGCCGCCGCCGCGGAAATGCACCTGCCGCCCTAAGGGCACATGGACTGCCCCCTCTGCCGCGGTGGCAATTCAGTGCGCTGCTTGGGGCAATGAAAACTGTAGAGCCGGCCCTGCCCAAGGAGGACAGGACACTGAGAAGACTTAACCTTCAAGACTCCTTATAAGAAATGGAAAAGGAAGTGGATATTTTTTGCTGTTTTTAAAATTAAATAGGCAGCCAGTATTGTTTTTTTAAATTATTATGAAGAACAAGTTTAAGTTTTGTTGTAAGTGCGTTGTTTGCCTGGAGTGCTCAAGACCTGAATGCTTGTGTAGGAGGAGCTCTTTGAGTTGGCTTCTTAAATACCTTCATGTTGTTTCACATCTGATGCTCCTTGATGAAACATAGGAGCCTTGTCTTATAACAGGCTTATTCAAAGTGATACAAGCTACAAAAGTGAGATCTTGGAAGAGTGTTGCCATTTTCATAATGCAATAAAAATACTGTAATGATAAATAATAATGAATACATAGTGCGTAATAAACATGTCACAAAAACAAATTTTATATTTCCAAGATCACTGCTTTTATAATTTATACTCTGGTAAAGGAGAAAATCCCTGGAAATATTCATTTTTAAGAGTGGGTTCACGAGACTTGACATTTTAGTGAAAGGGGTTCAGAGGTTATTAAAGTTTGGGAACCACTGATCCAGACCATCCCTGACAGGTGTTTGTCTAACCTGCTCTTAAAAATCTCCAATGATGGTGATTCCACAACCTCCCTACACAATTTATTCCAGTGCTTATCCACCCTGACAGGAAGTTTTTCCTAATGTCCAACCTAAACCTCCCTTGCTGCAATTTAAGCCCATTGCTTCTTGTCCTATCCTCAGAGGTTAAGAAGAACAATTCTTCTCCTTCCTCCTTGTAACAACCTTTTATGTACTTGAAAACTGTAATCATGTCCCCTCTCAGTCTTCTCCCTTTAGACTAAACAAACCCAATTTTTTCAATCTTCCCTCATAGGTCATGTTTTCTAGACCTTTATTCATTTTTGCTGTTCTTCTCTGGACTTTCTCCAGTTTGTCCATGTCTTTCCTGAAATGTGGCGCCCAGAACTGGACACAATATTCCAGCTGAGGCCTAATCACATGGAGTAGAGCAGAAGAATTACTTCTCGTGTCTTGCTTATAACACTCCTGCTAATACATCCCAGAATTATTGTTGTAAAAAAAAAGCAAACATGTTACACTGTTCATTCATATTTAGTGTGTAGTCCACTATGACCCCCCAGCTCCCTTTGTGCAGTACTCCTTCTTAGGCAGTCATTTCCCATTTGGTATATGTGCAACTGATTGTTCCTTTCTAAATGGAGGACTTTGCATTTGTCCTTATTGAATTTCATGCTATTTACTTCAGACCATTTCTCCAGTTTGTCCAGATCATTTTGAATTTTAATCCTATCCTCACTTGCAACCCCTCTCATCTTGGTATTGTCTGCAAACATTACAAGTGTACTCTCTATGCCATTATCTAAATCGTTGATGAAGATATTGAACAGAACCGGACCCAAAACTGATCCCTGAGGGATCCCACTCAATATGCCCTTCCAGCATGACTGTGAACCACTGAAGATTACTTTCTGGGAATGATTTTCCAACCAGTTTTGCACCCAACTTATAGTAGCACCATTAATGTTTCACTTCCCTAGTTTGTTTATAAGAAATGAAGAAAAAAACTGAGGTAACTCTTTTGCATTAGTAACAATACAAAGCATTACAGTTAATCACAAGGGCATAAACATAGTGAGTTAAAATCTGAAATCAACAACCTACAGTTGAGACTTGGAATAATGCCACACATGCACATAGACCAAATTCTGATCTAGGTGACACCGTTACTCTGGATTTATACCAGCATAATTGAGATCACAAATAGTCTCCTTTTTAAATTTTTTTTGCCACATTTGGGCAGTTATGCACCTTAAGCAAAGACACACAACTTGACTATTACATAAGGTATGAGAAAAAAACAGGGTTACCTGTTCACTATGGGTCTGAACCTGATCCCCTTGATTTCAATGGGAATATAGTTAATGACAAGATATTAGGAAAAACTTTCTATTAGGATAGTTAAGTACTAGAATAGGTTATCAAAGGAGGTTGTGGAATCCCTATCAATGGAGATTTTTACGAACAGGTTAGACAAACATCTATTAGGAATGGTCTAGGTTTACTTGCTCCTGATTCAGTGGAGGGAGGCTGGACTAGATGAGCTCTTGAGGTCTCTTTCAGCCCTACATTTCTATAATTCTGTGACTATATTAAGTGCATACTAGAGAGGTAAAGGTACAGGGAAACTTCCTAAAAAGAGGGAAAAACATCACAAAAAGAGATGTTGTCAGAAGTGACCAAACTGAAAACGTTTTATCGTTGTTAGTATATAGAAGATACTTTTGGTAGCTTCATTTCTGGAGCACTACAATAGCATTCATTTAAACAAGTGGGAAGTCCCATTTAGGGACTGGAGTGTGAACCCCTTACTCACATTGGTGGTCAATGGGACTTCTCCTGAATACCTTCTCATCAGCATGAGTAAGAGTTTCACAACCAATTGAAATGTAAAAGTGCATATCTATTAGCAGGAGTGAAAAATAATTTCCCCTTCTCTCCCCACCCAGATACCTCATTCATGGGGTTTCATTGTTGCCCAGGCCTATAAGAGAGCTTTTCCTTCCCTCTTTAGCATTTTGCTCACTGTTGGAGAAATGATAATGAACTATTTGATCAATCCAGTCTGGTAGTACATATGTTCCTATGTAACAGTCATTTTCCATTTGCTTTCATTATAATTTTAAGTATGCTTTAAGTATATTTATTCGGTTCAGATGGGGTGATGTCTGATTAACTATAAAACAGTATATAAATATGGAATTATAATTAAATGAATGTTAAAATACTTTGAGTCCTAGGTATTTGTCTTCACAGTTGATAGAAACAATTGGGTCCCGATTCAGGAAAGCACATATTGAAGTTTATCCCTCTTCAGGACAGCACTTATGCACATGCTTAACTTTTAGAATGTTCTTAAATACCATTATAGGCACATAATTAAGTCCCATTGACTCTAGTTAAGCATGTGCTTAAGTGCTATCCTGAACAAGGAGCTTTCCTGAGCTGGGGCATAGGTTAATATTCGGTGAAGAACTAGGGCAGAAGTTTGTCTTAGTTTTACTGTCTATGTTAAAGTTGCCTAGGGCCAGTTTTAACTTATGTATCCAGAATTTGTTAGTTTTGTTTACTTTTTGAACAAAGAGGATGCACGTCAAATGTTCAACTACATTTTCGGCAGCACTTCACCCACCCTCAAACTCAAACTCATTTTTGTTCTCTCACCCTCCTGAGGTGATACTTTCCTTCTGACGGAACTGGACGTGTCTCTGGGGTGCATGTTATAGCTTGAAAGACAGAATATCATTTTTCCTAAATTACATGGCAGAGCCATTTTCTCTACACACCTCTCACATGGAAATTATCTGAAATAAATCCCAGATGAGCATCTCACATCACAGCAAAGTATAGCCCTCAGCAACTAAGAATTAGGAATTGATTTTATCTGCACTGGTCCTAATAAATTCATTCGGTATTCTTGTGAGCCTCATCTCTACTTGAAGAAGAGATCTGTATAGCTCAAAAGTTTGTCTCTCTCACCAACAGAAGATGGTCCTATAAAAGATATTACCCCCAACCAGGGCCGGCGCTTCCATTAGGCGACCCTAGGTGGTCGCCAGGATTCGGGGGGCGGCATTTTGTGTGCTCCCCACGGGGCGCACGGGAGCTTCTGGTTCCGCTCCCGTCGCGCCACCGAAGAAGGACCTTCTGCCAACGTGCCGCGGAAAACAGCGGCAGGCAATTGAGCAGCTCAATGACTGCTGCTGTCACCTGCGGCATTTCGGCGGAGGGTCCTTCTTCGGCGGAGCGATGGGAGTGGAACCGGAAGCTCCCGTGCGCCCCATGGGGAGCGCACAAAATGCCGCCCCCCGAATTCTGTCTAGGGTGCCAGAAACTCTGGTGCTGCTCCTGTCCCCAACCACCTTGTGTCTCATCTCAGATAATTCACTGTAATGTAGCATTACAGAAAGCAACAGATAATGGCCATGTGTTAGGTAAAATATCACCACCCAAGTAAAATATGTTGGGTTTTGCTTTCCACTGCTATGTAAAAAAAATAAAATCTAACCAGTCACATGAATTATGCAAGAGTAAAACTTCTGTCTTTCAATACAGTTCAAAATGTCCCAGAAAGAGATATGTATGGCCATTAATTCTGCAATAGCTAGAATATAGAATGCTGCTCTTAGCTGTCAAGACAACTAGTGACATCTAACTTTTCTTTGCACTTAGTTTTATCACCTAGGTTTTTTAAATTAAGCTTGTAAAGTAAACATTCTGGCTTCAGATTGAGCATATGCCACTAAGCACAGGTGCTAATTAGACTCACATCAGGGTCAAGCTATTTTCTTTGCCTTAAAGGTTCTGAATTAGCCTGCTCTCCCACACACATCATCCCTTGTCTTTCTGCATTACTCTCACCAACTCTGCTCCCCCAATGATGCCTGTATTGATGCCTCATATGTTCTTTTCTCCCATAACTGTCCCAATGTCCTGCGCATGGAATGTCCTCCCCGAGCTGGTCTGCAAGGGGTTTCATCTGTTCACAGTCAAATTGCTCCTAAAATCCTCAAGATGCCCTCTAGTTGACTGATAATAGCATGGTTGAGGAGTAATTAGGCACAGTCCATATATTTCCCACCAACAAATCAACCCCTGCCATTATATAATATCACCAGGTTGTGACTGATCACCTTGAATGCTTCAGTTTCCCCTATCCTTTGTCTGTAATATCCTTTTAAATTCTCTGGGACACTGACCTTGCCTTCTGTAATATATGTTCAGCACTCAGAACTTTCTTGGTGCTACTTGAATTTACTAAAATTAGGGCTGTCAATTAATCACAGTTAACTCAAACGATTAACTCAAAAAAAATTAATTGCAATTAAAAAAATTAATCATGATTAATAGCACTGTTAAACAATAGAATACCAATTGAAATGCATTAAATATTTTTGGATGTTTTTCTACATTTTCAAATATATTGATTTCTATTACAACACAGAATACAAAGTGTACAGTGCTCACTTTATATTATTTTTATTACAAATATTTGCACTGCAAAAATGATAAAAGAAATAGTATTTTTCAATTCACCTCATACAAGTACTGTTGTGCAATCTTGTTATCATGAAAGTGGAACTTACAAATATAGATTTTTTTTGGTTACATAACTGCTCTCAAAAACAAAATAATGTAAAACTTTAGAGCCTACAAGTCCACTCAGTCCTACTTCTTGTTCAGCCAATTGCTAAGACAAACAAGTTTGTTTACATTTACAGGAGATGCTGCTGCCTGCTTCTTATTTACAATGTCACCTGAAAGTGAGAACAGGTGTTCGCATGGCACTTTTGTAGCTGGCGTTGCAAGGTATTCGTGTTGCAGATATGCTAAAAATTCGTATGCCCCTTCATGCTTCAGCCACCATTCCAAAGGATATACTTCCATGCTGATGATGCTTTTTAAAAAATAATGTTTAATTAAATTTGTGTCTTAACTCCTTGGGGAAGAATTGTATGTCTTCGGCTCCAGGGATGGTGCAACCACTAGGCAAACTAGGCGGTCGCCTAGGGCGCCAAAAAGTGGTGCCCTGGCTGGGCAGTGAGGAGCCGCCTTCTGGAGGCACCAGAGAGCCAGACCGTCGGCTTGCGGGGGCGGCGAGCCCCAGCCATGGAGGAGCTGGTGCAGCCCAGGGTGGGCAGCAGCCCTGCAAAGGTGGCACCCCCACCCCAGGGCTCCTGCAGGCTGCAGCAGATGCATGCGGGTAGCGGCCCCCGTGTGCCCCCCAGATCCCCACTCACCCCTCTCAGGGTCTGCACCTTCCGGAAGTGTGAGCCGCCGCTGCCTCAGCACTCTGCAGGGGAGGGACTGTGCACGCAGCAGCCCAGCAGCGTGTTTTGCCTCCACATGGAGCCAGCATCTGACCGGCAAAGGCATGGTAAGGGGAGCCCTGGGGGGTAGTTAGGGAGCAGGGGGAGGGTTGGATGGGTCATGAGTTCTGGGGGGGGCTGTCAGGGGGTGGGGTGTGGAGAGGGATCGGAGCAGTCAGGGGACATGAAGTGGGGGGGTTAGATGGGTCGGGAGTTCTGGGGGAGTGTCTATCGGGGAGGTGGGGAGTGGTTGGATGAGGTGTGGAAGTCCCGGGGGTCTGGCTGGGGGGTGTGGGTGTGGATAAGGGTCAGGGCAATTGGGGACAGGTAGGGGGGAGGATCCTAGGGGGGCAGTTAGGGTGTGGGGGTGTCTGAGGAGGGGGCAGTCAGGGGACAAGGAACAGGGAGGCTTAGGTAAGGTGTGGGGTTCTGGGGGGCAGTTAGGGGCAGGAGTCCGAGGAGGGGGCAGTCAGGGGACAAGAAGCTGGGGGAGGTTGGGACTTCTGAGGGGGGCAATCAGGGGGTGGGAAGTGGGAGGGAGTGCATGAGGCAGGGCGGGGCTCTCCCCTCCATCCTCTTTTTTGATTGTTGAAATATGGTAACCCTTGGTGAGGAGGGAGCCAGGGGGCATATGAAGGCTGGCGCCTGCATGCATCCACTGCAGCCTGCAGAAGCCCCCAGCGGGGCGGGGTGCTGGGCCACAGCCTGAGCAAGAGGGGCAGGGGGCATGGCTGCTCCCTGCTAGCGGCGCCGCCTTTGCAGGGCTGCTGCCTCCCTGTGCCGTGCTGGCTCCTCCATGGCTGGGGCTCGCCGCCGCTTCAAGCAGGATGCTCTGGCTCTCCGGTGCCTCCAGAAGGCAGCTCCTCCCTGCCGAGCTGCTGCAGAGGCCCAAGCCCGGCAAAGCCAGTGAGTGGACTTGGGTAGGAGCCACCGGGCTGGGAAGAGGAGGGCTCATGGGGAAGGGGGGGGCTGTGCGCCCTCCAGGGGAGTTCAGAGAGTGGGGAGGGGGGAACCTGGTCTGGGGAGCAGCTCCTGGGCACGGCTGGGTCATGGGCAGGCTGGCCCCTGGGGTCTATAAAGACTCATTGGGATTTGCCCCTCAATGAACCAATGTGCAAGGGGTGGGAGGGCGCAAGGTGGCAGTTTCACCTAGGGCGCAAAATATCTTTGCACTGGCCCTGTTCGGCTCTGTTTTACACACATTCTGCCATATATTTCATGTTATAGCAAACACGGATGATGACCCAGCACGTTTATTTTAAGAACACTTTCACTGCAGATTTGGCAAAACGCAAAGAAAATACCAATGTGAGATTTCTAAAAATAGCTACAGCACTCGACTCAATGTTTCAGAATCAGAAGTGCCTTCCAAAATCTGAGAGGGATGAGATGTGGAACATGCTTTCAGAAGTCTTAAAAGAGTAATACTCAGATGTGGAAACTACAGGACCTGAACCACCAAAAAAGAAAATCAACCTTCTGTTGGTGGCATCTGACTCAGATGATGAAAATGAACATATATCGGGTCCACTCTGCTTTGGATCGTTATCGAGCAGAACCCATCATCAGCATGATGGCATGTCCTATAGAATGGTAGTTGAAGATGAAGGGACTTATGACTCTTTAGTGCATCTAGCACGTAAATATCTTGCAACCCTAGCTATAACGGTGCCATGCAAATGCCTGTTCTCACTTTCAGGTGACATTGTAAACAAGAAGCAGTATTATCTCCTGCAAGTTGTAACCAAGTTTGTTTGTCTGAGCGATTGGCTGAAGTAGGACTGATTGGACTTGTAGGCTCTAAAGTTTGACATTGTTTTATTTTTCAGTGCAGTTATTTTTTGTACATAATTCTACATTTGTAAGTTGAACTTTCATGATAAAGAGATTGCACTATAGTACTTGTATGAGGTGAACTGAAAAATACTATGTATTTTGTTTTTTACAGTGCAAATATTTGTAATAAAAAATAAATATAAAGTGATCACTGTACACTTTGCATTCTGTGTTGTAATTGAAATCAATATATTGGCAAATGTAGAAAACATCCAAAAATATTTAAATACATGGTATTCCATTATTGTTTAACAACATGAATAAATAAATACAGCATAACAATACCGATCTAAGTACAATATATAAGAATAATACAGATTTAAAAGAAGTTGTTCGCTAAATGAACACCTACTATTTATTATAAACATGTGAACCTTTCTTAACAATTAAGTAATATTATACACAGTATCTGAATAAACTTTAAGGTCAATATTGTCAAAAGAAAAACCTTTAATACAAGAATAATAGAAGAAACGTGTACTAGGTTTCTGTCTATATAGCATTTGTGGTACCGAGTCATGGAAAAATCCCAAAACACTACATGTAGCTACAATGATGTATTATGAAACCTTGCAAGTGGAATGAGTGTAGTCACTGCCCAGAAGCAAGTATGGGGGAAAAAAGGAAGTAACTGTCCGAAAAGGCTATATAGAGGGACTAATATGTTCTAAACCTGTTTCTTATGAATAGTGAGTTCTCGGAAGAACAATCCATCTTCCTGTGTGTTTATACAACACCTAGCACAATAGGTCCCTGAACTTCTTGGGGGATTCCATGTGCTTAGTATTATTAAATAATAAATAATAATAATTATTATTATTAATAATATGGGATCAGAAGCAGCTCACTTCTCCTGTGTGTCTGGAATGGGCTAATGACAACTGCCATTTTCTATATCCTGCTGCTTCAGTGGGCGTCAGTGGCAAGATTCCCATTGACTTCCATGGGAACAGATTCAGATACAACATTTAAAGATGTGTAATTTTTTAAAATTGCTCCACCATTATTGGCAAATATTTCCTGTTCAGAGACCAGCAATGACAGTGGCTGAAGTCTACAGGCAGAATAAACTTCTCCATATTTCCCTTATAGTAGTCTGTCTCCCTGACCTTTCTAAATTACGCTCAGTCTAGGGCAAAAAAGATGAAATTTTACAACTTTCAAGTTCAATCTCTCTGTGGCGGATACAATTTGGAACAACTGATAATAGAGTAACCGCATTCATTTTTTTTCAAATATGGTGCAACATCCAAAAGAGAATCTCTCATTTCATGTAGGACTTGAACTTCAACATAGTGGAAAGGCCAATTCTTTATCTTGTAAGCTATCACCCACATTTATGCAATGCAAGATTTTTTACTAGCATCCATTGGGATGGACTCCATGACTTCAGAAGAAACACTCCAGCAGGCTGGAAGCAAGACTGGATACATTTTTATAGACCTTTCTCATAAATGAAATCAACAAGCCACACTAAACCATTATTCTAAATGTAAGGTGCAGCTTTGATCTTGGAAAAGAAACAATTTGAGCCATGCCAGGGTTCAACTGTTCTTTCACATAAAGAACAAAATAAGTTAAAACTTCATTTTCAAATAATAAATAATAAAATATAAGAGTAAAACTTTCTTTTGTCCTAATTTTTACTTTTTGGAGTTCCTCCTTTATTCATTTCCATCTTGTCTACATTCCCTCTGGATCCAGATGGGGTCGATTTATCGTGTCTAGTCTAGACGCATTAAATCAACTGCCGAGCACTCTCCCGTCGATTAATTTTTGTAATCAAGTCAGCTGTCGACTTACTGCAGTGAAGATACCGTGGTAAGTAGATTTAAGTACATTGACTTCAGAAACGTTATTCAGTAGCTGAAGTTGCGTAACTTAGATCGATCCCCCACCCCACCCCAGTGTAGACCAAGCTTTAATCAAGGCATTGTCCTTCTTACAACTGGGATTTCAATGCTATTACATGAACTGGTCAGAAGAATGCAGTGTATACTGAGAGATGCAGCCAGCAACATTTCTCAGAAGGCAGACTATATTGTCTCCACACTGCCCTCAGCCTCTGCCCAGTCTGCCCAAAGAGCTCTGTCTCCCATTGGACAATGCAGCATACCATGTGGCTACCACTATGTCAACATCTGAGTGGAAACTTTTAGTATTTTCTTGGGGGGAAACACTTCACATTTTTCACATGAGACATGAATGGGACTGGAAACCTCTTTTTATGTTTACACTATGAGGTTTGTTTGTTTATTTAGAATATAATTTTTGTAATCAACAACTACAATAAAAAATAATGCACCAATACATAATACTTTCCCAACCTTATACATTTCTGCAGTGAACCTTACTTCATTTTTTAGAAGTTAAGTAATAAATGTATAATCTTCAAGAACTACAGCTTAATACGCAGGATATCCAGAGTTTCCTTGGTCCAAACCTTCTCCACTGAAAAAAAAAATCACTTGCTGATGCAGGCATAGTTCAAAATGAATGCAGAACATGTATTCAAACAAATGCATTCACCTCGCATTCATTAGTACAGGCATTAGTAATTCTACACTATGTACTTTAGTACTACTCACTGCCAGGAAGAAAGATAACCATGAGAAAAAAATTGGTAGCAGAATTTGCTTGTACAAGCTAATTGAAATATTTGCAGCCACAATACAGGATACGTTTCAGTCAGTCAGAAAATTGTCTGAGTGATAATCAAATTAATTATCCACATTACAGCACAGAGAGGCCAGGTTGAAATTTAATAATGCACGCTTCTTGAAGATGCTGAGAGATAAATCATAGCTTGTGATTCTGCAAGCATCATTTGTTTTAAAACACTGTATTGCTTCTGAAAATTGTATTTGTTACAGCTATGTGAAGGTATTAAGTATTATCAAAGGGGAGTATGTTTCTATTGTTATGCCTCACACAGTTTAAGCAAGATATATTTGTTTTTATTACTTACATTCCCTAGCCCCTTCCCTGAAAGAATTCTTTGCATTCCTGGTATATAACACTATGAGTGACCACCTCCTCCGTATTTTGCTCTGCTTGGTTCTTGCCCACCTCTAAGGGCCCTAGATCATGGTCATTATGCTTCCAGCTGTGAACGTGTGGAAGGGGCTTCCGCAGCAACCTGTTACTGCTGTCCCACAGTTCACCAGAAGGGTTGCTATTAATGCTAAGTCAACAGGGGCTAAGTACGTTGATTCAGCTCTTGACAACATGGACAAAGAAAGACAGAAGATAAGAATCAGAACGAGCAGAGGTCACTTTCATTACATGACAGAGGATACTGGTTGGTCACAGGGCCTGTCCAATCACTCAAATTCTATTAATATGTATACAGATGTGTACTTCCTCTTCCCCTCACCCCCAACTTTCTGACTAAAGTGCATACCAAGGACCTACAAAGTTAATTTAGTGTCACCTGTAGGAAGTACTTTTTCTCAAATGTAAAACATCCAGTTATTTCCATTTGGTCTGGTATGTTCTATTCTCCCCCCCCACACACACACACCACCATAAGCAGGGTTGTACTAGGGCTTGGAAATGACTGTTAGCTTTTACTTTTGTTCCTGTGTCTCCTAGAGTAGAAGCTACTTGACTTTGAGAAATCTAGGACTCTGATAAAAAAAAACCTTAATTTTTAATATATTTCATCATTATGCAGTTTCTTAAGAATGATGTACAGTGACAAGAAAAATGAATTTTGATAGAATTTGTCATGAAACGTCCCCATCTATGCCTGGAGAGAATTCAGGGGAAGATTGAGATTTTAAAGGTAAATGCCCTTTGTGCAGCCTTCTGGCTTTGTGCCCCTACTGCAGTACAAATTTGCTCTGACCTACCCTAATAGAAATCTTTAGAGGAATTGGGTATGATCTGTATACATCTTTGGAAGGAAGGAAGCTTGAGTCACTTTGCAACACATAGCACAATAGATAAAATAAGGAAAGACCTACTAAGGTCATTCTGTTCCTATTAATTTGATCAAGAATAATGCATCAGACAGTAAAAAATGTTTGGGATTCACATATTTACAGATTTCTGAGTATCATACCTGAAAGCAGAATTAGTTATTGTAATGGTTTATGATGCTAGAACTGAAGAAGTAGAAGCAAGAGGTATTATCAATTTATTCTTCAAAGTAGTAACTGTTTCCAGTGAATTGCACACACAAAAAATTCATAATATATGAGGCCCAAAAGCAATCCTATAAGGGTTCAACGAATGCAACAGAAGACAGGATTCGTCCCTTTGTGTCAGAAAACAAAGCCCTCTAGTTGGTTAGAATCGGAGATACAAGCTCCCATCTGACATGGTTTCAAGATAATATACATGTTTTGGCTTGAGCCTATCCCTAAAGAATACTTAGGCCAAGCCAAGCTTGCTTATAAGTCACCCAAGCACAACGCAGAGATTTAAACAGGAATAATAAAAGAGAGAGATGTAATTAAACCCCCAAAACAGAACTGGGCAAAATTGCTATGGTTACACTTTACAAAGTCAATGAAGGACTGGAATGGAGCAGCTGAAATAAGGTTATTTGGCATGGGGTCATTGTAAAGATGAATTAGGGTTAATTTTCTACTTGAACGAAGGTCAGCTACTCTGCTGTTACAAAATACTCATTTTACTAAATATATTTTGGCTCACTTATAGCTTTGGAAAATAAATATTATAATGTTAAATTAAATATGCTCTGTGACAAGGACCTGCAAGAGGGGGAGAATATGATTTCAAAGGCAGTTGACTCTTATATACCATTAATATTATATGCACTTTGTAGCAAAAGCTAAAGGGCCTGCTCTGCTCTGCAGAAATACTTTGCTACCCCTTTCAGGTTGCAGGCTTTTTTTTTTTTTTTTTTTAAATGAGTACATGAGTTAATTAGTGGTTATGTATTCTGTCTCTTTGCCTGGTCTAGCTTATCCCTTGTCCCCACAGTAAAGTTTCACTTTTTTCCCCTCTCTTACAATCATTACAACATTAACCAGTGCTGTCAACAAAACTAATTGAAGATCTCCTGTCTTTAGGATCAGCTTAATGAAAAACAGGGGAGTTAAACAAATTCATTTAGCTTTCTAATAGACTGTAATTCCTATTAATTCATGTAAAGACAAAGAGGTAGAAAAATAACCCAGACTTTTTTCCACCACTTGTCTTAAAAAGTCATCGCCTTCTTATAGCTGTATAACTAAAAGTAATTATTTTTGTAACTTAAATCTCTCATCACTCTTTAATATGGAGTTAATGGTATTACATTTTGTCTTTTCAACTGGAGCTGGGTAAAACACACAAAGACAAGTATTTGTGAATATTCTTCCAGATTAATCCAATCCATTCTCTTTATTGACATTTGAATCTTTTTACTCATTTAGGCTCTGGTTCAGCACAGCATTTAAATATGAGTTTAAATCCATTCCTGTTCTGCACATCACTTAAGCAAATGCCTTAATCCCATTGATTTCAATGGGATTTAAGCAGATGCTTAAACTCAGGCATGTGCTAATATGCTGGGTGACAGGGATGGGCTGCTATACTGGGGCCTTAGGCCCTGATCCAGCAAAACTCTTAAGCATGCAATTTAAATACATGCTTAAAGTTAAGCATTTTGCAAACATTGCATGGGAACAAGCTATTAAACAGCAAAAAAACCCAAAAAACAAACAAAAAAATCTTGGGCTACATTGGTTGTTGTGAACAGTTTCCCCAGCTCTTCTCTCAGTTGTGTAGAAATGTACTACTGCGTGAGCCACGCCCCCTCACCCCCCACCTCTCCACCTGCCAGTTTCTAGTTTGCTACTGAAGAAAAGAAAAGAGAAAAAAAGCAAAAAGACAGACAGGACTAATAATTATTTATTTGTATTACAGTAGTGCCTAGATGTCCAAATAAGGAAAGGGATCCCACTGCGCTTGGCACTGTGCAAACACATCAGTACAGAATGCTGTATAAAGGCCTGAGCCTGTGAACACTGCATGTGGAAATCCCTTTGAAGTCATTTGGAATTCATCCCACAGAGGGTCTGCAGGATCAGGACTTAAATGCTAAGTATTATTATTAGTTATCATCAAGTGTTCTGAAGCAGACAAAAAGTGACCTGTGCTTTTTTACGCTATGATGAGCAAAGTAACATAGGATCTGAAAAATAAATTGTGGCTCGTCAACTATGTATATTGGCTTGTTATATTTAAATGGACAGTTATGTACTTTTTGCAACTGGGCAGAAGTTGAGATTTTTTTCCTGTTTTTAAATTTAAAAAATCATTTAAATGACATACTTGTAAAACAATCCAGGTTAATGCATTATAAATATATAATATTCTGCTCTCAAAGATCTGCATCTCCTAAGGATTATAAATGTATGTTGGAGGATATAATTTGGTCCTGTATGGAAGGTACTCTTCCATTCTTGTAGGATATATATATATATAAAGGTCTAAGAAATGTTAACAATTCCTATATCATAGTGCCCTCCTACAACAGCAAATCTCAGCTTGAGTACCTGGGGATCTCAGGGAGGGCTTGGGAATTACAAACAGGGAGAGCTCCCTAGCATTGACAGCTTCGCTGAAGAAATGAGCTTGTAGCCCATGCTCACAATGATGTAATCATTAGTACAACAAGCTGAAATAGATTAACAGTAAAGGATTACAAAGGGGCAAAAAGAAAGAAAGAAAGAAATGCTAGTCAGGAATAATTATCACAGTGTATAAAACTTTCTACTCCTTTATCATAAATTGCAAAGTTTTATTGATGCATATTTTATCACAGCACTCTTGCCATATGTGATCTGAAGACTCAGAGCCTGTCCCCAGGGACAGAAGTACTGATATAGATAATCAAGAATTCCTTTTATGCTTCTCTCAACACAGCTACAGCTCATATTGAAATTAGCATCTTTTACAATGAAACACCAGTTTGCTGCCACAACTAGACATGACAGCTGGAGAAAGATGTCTGCTCATCCAGTTATTCCTTCAAATCTCAGTTTCATTATCGTTTGTGAAGATGGTGTACTGTATGTAAGCACTGTGGATCGTCACTGGCTAGCAGAGAAATGAATCTGCACACAACCTATGTGATCCGGATTTCAGAGAGAAATTGTTCAAAATAAAACCAGTGATGAAAAGCATGATCACAGACAGCCCTTAAAAAAAAGCAATGAAGAGGAATCCAAGTGCTTTGAACTCTTGTAATTTACACTCAGGATTAGATTGCAAGAATTACCCACAGGGTGACATTACCCCTGTGAAGACCCAGAACAGGACTATGCACCATTTAGATTCTCAAAGCATGAATTTCACCCATGTAGTGCCCTATGCAGTGGATGGTATGGAACTGCACCACTGGTGCGGAGGTACCAGAAGTGGTTAATGCACCGAAGGGGTATGTACTATGCACTTGTCACAGTTCAGGGCAATTGCACATATTCTCCCTCTACGGTCCAGCAAGGGCTCCCACTCCAGGTTTCTGGCTCTCCAGACGTTGCCTTTCTCAGACAGAGATGCATCTTTCTCCCTTCATACCAGGGTATTTCCAGGCTGCTCAATTCCCTGACTGTACTGTGATACACCCAGCAAAAGAGAGAGTACCTAAGCAGGCCTGCTTCACTTTTCTCCTCACAGATGGTACACAGTATAATTGCCACAGTTATAAGTTAACACGCTGCTCCTTCTAAGCCAGAGCTTATATTCTTTAGGTAAATACATTACAGAGAAAACAATAAAAGAACCTACACTCACCTAAGAAGCTTACCAGTGATCACCCCAACTCCAACAAGAGGTCTGGTTGATGATTACCCCTTCAAACCTCACACAGGGTTTTTTCCTGTAGTCACAAGTTCATCACATCTTCAGCTCAGCATAATCACACAAGTGGGCCTCAGTGGGACAAAGACCTTCCAACCCTTCCCTAAGAGCTGCCCACCCTTGGCCCAGAGGTCCTGTCCATTTGCTGGGTCAGAAAAAAAGCCCTGAGTCTGTTTTCACTCAGGCTATTTGAGCAAAAATGCTTTGACTATTGGTCCTTGGAGAATACAGTTTGAACCAGCATATGAGAGCCTTTCCACAGGTGGGAGTAGCTCTCTGGAGATGTTACAACATGAGTAAATTTGCCTCCCCCTCCCTCTCCCCCACACATCTCCTGGTGTTCTTAGTTCCAAGAGACCTGTGGTCCCCCTTCCCCATGGAACTACATACAATCCTTCAATGGGACACTAACATTTGCATTTTTAATACAATGATCTCCTGAAATACTTAAACTTAATTCAACAAGGTTTGGCCAGGATATTGTCATATCTGTCACAGTGCTATCCACTGATGTAGATTGCTTTCACTGGTACGCAAGCTCCTTGCCTCAGACTGGTGAGAAGAGACTATTCTGTTCTACAACGGTTCTTACGCTCCCTCATCATGGTAGTATCCAAGTGCCTTCCAGTAAAGCATTATGCAACTAATATGCATCGGGAGTGGTTAGTTCATTCATTCATTCTCTCTCTCTTGCATCCTCTTCCTGGGGGACAATTGGTTGTAGAATGTAGTGTTTTGTTGCAGCAGGATTTTTGTTTCAAATGTATCTGGTACTATGTGTTTATGCTAGAGAAGGCAGGTCAAAACTAAAGAAGAGGAAGGTGGTAAGGACTGTGATGGTCATTGGTTCCTGTGGGAGTTTCTTTCACAGTCTCAGCCTGGCCCCCAAGAATGCTCTGACTCCTGCTGTGAGCAAGCTACCCCGTCACTTTACTGATTATAATTGTGATCTGTATTAGATACTTTCAGTGCACACATGGTATCAGTTGAGCACATAGCAGCTTTGGAGCAGTTTATTTATGAACATTTTTAAAGTGTGCATCATCCCAGATTATGTTACATATTATCATAGTATGGAGTAAAACCTATTTTATTCAGAGGGAAAAGACTGGCCAGGTCACTGGCATCATCCTCAAAATTATTTTTAAAAAAATGTCATGCTATCTTTAAATTCTCTCCAGACAGCTAGTGGAAAGGGACAAAAGGAACATCACCTTTAAGATTTAACCCACAGAACAGGACACATGTATTGCACAGGTGTCAAGTCCGTTGGGCAGCATTTAAACCATAACATATCCAGGAAAAAGTGGGAAATAAATTACATGGAGAAGGGTGAATGCAATTCCATTTTACTACCCTTATAGCTTTGTCCTCTTGCAAATTGCATTGAGTAGCACTTTTATAGTGTAATATTGCGGACAAGCTTCCCAGGCTCAAAACATGCATAACAGCAGGCCCATTAGAGTTCATTATCAAGAAATGAGAGAAAACAATTACTTATGGCATGGAAGGCAGAAGAGAATGAAAAGAAACTGAGTATGTGGGGAAAAGAAGAACTACAATGTAAGGAACAATCTTGCCTTAGCAGAGCAAAGTAACCCTAATATATAAGAGTCATAGATGACCCCATCCCAAAAAGCTTACGATCTATGAGTGGGACAAGAAGGTATCTATAATCCAAACTCTTGGGGATCCCATTTTAATTATCCTAAGGACTACAAAATTCTGAAATCCCTGCCCCTAACTCCAGGGGAAGGATATATATAACTAGAAATGAGTGATTCTTTTGTGTACCCAGGAGGAAGATTTTTTTTTCGGGGTTACTTTCCACCTTTTCTACCATGTCATGGATTGTCCTGCCTTCCTGAGCTCATCCAAGAGTTCCCTTTTATAAGGATTAAAATTAAAGACCCTTTTCTCATCTGTGCTGTTAGTTACACTAGCATAATCCCATTGAAAGCAACGAGGTTGCGGTAGTATATTTGAGAGCAGAAAAGTGTAGCAAACTGTTGTGTAATATTGGGTTTTTACATGTTCCTTTCAAATGTCAGAAACTGATCATTTGCAGAGACAATGATGGCAGCCTAAATGGACCACGGGTGTGTCCTGAGATAGCAAATCCTGTATCCATAAAATGGAAAGGTATAATAAAGAGAGTAAGACCTGTGGAAGAAAATCTATCCCCGATTAAGTCATAGTCTTTCACTGTTGTACTGAGGTAAATGGGGATTGTATATATGTATGTATCCAGAGGAGAATTTGGCTGCAATAATCATTTTCTATTGCTGAGACATTAGCATTGAAAAGGCAATATTTTACAAAATCCATATAAACACAGTACAGTCAATTGTCTAGACTATTTTATACCATAGCATTTCAAGGATGAAGGTATCCCTCTGCACAGCTGATGATATGGCACTGAACTGGGAAGCAGGAGATATGGTTGTATTTCTGGCTGACCTACTGCATAATCCTGGGCAAGTCACTTCATCTCTCTGTGCCTGTGTTTCCCTTACTACCTTGTCGATCTTGCATATTTAGTGGAGCTGGTTGGAACATTTTTGACACTTTTTTCCCCAAAATATGCTGTTTTGAAGACAAAGCTTTTAACATAGATATATCAGCTTTGATGACATTGTTGAGAGGAATGTTTCTGTGGCCCGGGGTGGATTCTCCTTCACTTCCAAAGAGAGAGAGAGAGACAAAAAGAAATCCTGATTTTTTCAAATCGAAAAATGGACATTATGACAATTCTGTTTTGCAAAAATGTTCAAAAGTTTTCATTTTTATTCCAGTACAGAATGAAAAATGCTGAAATCTTAAATGTTGCAAAACACATTTGTCATCCTCCAGACAGCTCTAGTATTTCAATGATGAGCTCCTTGGGCCAGAGCTATTTCTTATTATGAGTTTATACAGTGCCTGGCACAATGCGGGTCTGATCTCAGCTGGCACTCCTAGGCACTACTGTAAAACAAATAATAATAACAGTTCTCCCTTAATTGACTATTTCTATCCTAGACGCCTAAAACCACGATATAGCTCACCACTCAAATCCACATGTGGATTAAAGATACAAACAAGCCAACAACTTTCAGGAAATTCAGATCCAGATCCAAACTCTGCAGCTTGGACCCATACTTAATATGGATGAAAACCTAGAATCATTTTGAGATTTCATTTTCTGGCAATATGCTGCCATCCGTTTTTAAACAAAACTCCCATTGGCTTCAATGGCTGTGCAGAGCAAACACAGAATGTGGTCCATGTACTTGACCTTACTCTTACTTCCTCATGAAAAAAACAAAACCAAAAACACTAGTCTAGCTATATTCATAGCCTTATTTTACACACCACAGTATACACAAGGTCCACCTAATCTTTCCCCTTGTCCTGATTATATTTACACACACACACACAATATTGTATATAATGTCATCTCCATGATTCTCCTAGCTCCATAGATTTGGGAAACAAGAATCTTGACACCACTAATTTTGAATCCGGAGGCTACCCCTTTACCAGAGTTTCACATGTGATATATGACAATGCCACACTCCACTGGAAATGTTTGGTGCATGATGTTTTGCCACATTTTTATAACTTTTAAGTGTTACTTCAAAAAATTCCAATGTGCAGTCATAAATAAAGTATACTTGTCAGAAGCTGCAATCTGATTTTTTTCTAACAGTTTGCTCCATAAATAGTTTATTGGAAAATATGGCTGGAACTTTTGAATTTTACTATTGTTAACCTTGCCCTAAATGTTCATTTCGGACAGTGTTGAGTCTTCAGTAGAAAACTTCTCCTTTATTTAAGTCATGTGGAACAGATTTTCTGGCTGAAAATTCTGAATGAGTAGCTTGACTATTATCTTATATTTCTTAGCCTCATTGAGATTGTTAGTACCTTTGATATCCTCATTAAAGGAACATTTGAGTTACTGGTCAGAACTATATTAGTATTACTGAAGTTAATATTAGCTATGGAATTATGTTGCAGGGAGGCTATTTCCAAGTGGTGCCTCTATAATGCAATAAAGCAAATGAAAAAAGATTGAATAAAATATTATTACTCTTATCTGTATTCTGTTTCTCTAAGTCATGTTAATAGTCTCCAGGTAACAATTTAACATTGTGAAATGGTACCCTGATGAGTAAATTATGAGTAAGGCAGTGGATTTCAGACATGTGTCTGGGCAGGCTGTGAAAATACAACACCAAACTATTTCTAGTTGCAAAAGACATCAATGATTGACATCTGAAAAAAATGACTCTCTCCCAGCACTCCCGGAGCCTTGCAATGCAGAAGGTCTTTCAGCAAAACAATTACCATGCAATGAGGATGCTGTTTTAAGTCAGATAAGTGCTTTGCCCCCCTCCTGTTCTAGTCCTGATCGTTTCCAAGGATGCTAAACAAAGCATTATGGTCTTAAACTTTCAACATGATTATAAGCATAATGGCTGTTGGATTCAATAATTGCAGCCATGGAAGTCAAATATGCTTTGACATTTGAAATTTGCTTATTCAATTCAAATAAATTGTATAAGAATAAAAATTATTTTGGGCCACTACCTCTTTGAAGACAATCTTGTACAAAACTCAGGACAAATTGTGCTCTCAGTTACAACAAGGTAAATCTGGTGCACTTCCATTGAGTTCAGAGACGTTACTCTGGATTTACACAAGTCTGAGTGAACAGAATCTGGCCCTGTGTGAGACCTGAGCTATATATGAGAGATGGTTCAGGCTATCATCTCTATATGGAGAAATCCAAATTTGATCTCCAGGCCCCATATCTCTACACATAGCACTATCATATCTTTAGCTGTCTCTCTCACATCTCCTCCTAAATGAACTATAGCCTCAAACTCAACATGGAAAAAATTGAATGTACCTTTTTAGAAAACCCTTTAATCTCTTGAACTGTATATGCCCCAAAGAGCTCTCATAAAAATCTAGAGAACACCAGACTAGTTTGAATCTTCGTCTATAACCTTAAACTGTTTCACCTAGCTTCATATTATGTCACAACCTACTTGGCATTTGTCTCCTATTTCTACATATCTTCAGCCCATGCTTTCACCAAATTCTCTCTCTTCCACCTCTGCAGTCTATCCTTCTCTCTTCACCCCTGAAGATTATCACATTTATCATCTCTCTTTTACTATAGAGATACTCTTACTATATACAACCCCCTCTTCTCTACAGTTCTTT
This sequence comes from Mauremys reevesii, assembly GCF_016161935.1. Classification (NCBI taxonomy): domain Eukaryota; kingdom Metazoa; phylum Chordata; order Testudines; family Geoemydidae; genus Mauremys; species Mauremys reevesii. The sequence continues at coordinate 166,563,760 of NC_052624.1, read as the reverse complement.
GATGCCTTTTAATCCATCTTTAACATGCCCCATTGTGTCCAGGTTACATGTTTCAGGAATCCACTATATGCCACAAGTACTAAAATACCTAGGCATAAGGAGAGGTTACTTATATAGTTTCATTTTTACCTCTGAATTGCTGCTGTAGTAGATTTAAAGAAACCACGTTGAATAATTTGGTGCCAAAGAGCTACCTACTTTAGAACTGCTAGAATCTCATGAATTGTATCTTTAGGATTCTTAGGACTTGATTGTGCAAACTTGATTCATGTTGGTGAGCACTTACTATAACAGGCCCACTGGCTAGCTGTAACAGAGCTCACCAACATGAATAAGGCCCCTAACAAATTCTGTTTAACATACTTCACCATGTAATTAAAAAAAAAAAAGGTTTACACAAAGGACCTACTCAAAAACAAAGTTCTGTGTGCCCTCTACTGGTCCCACAGCAGCAATTATCTAACAAACACTATCCCCAGATTTCCGATGATGATGGTGTGTGTATGAATAAACAGGGAGATGGACAAAAATATTTTTGGGACTTCAAATACTATTAGAAAAAACAGAAACTCCCCAAAAATAGTGATCAATGGCAAAAGGAAAGAATCAAAAGAGAAGAAAATTCAGCCTAACTTGTTGCTTTAAACTGGAATGTTTTCACTGATGTCAGCGGGAGCTTTGACTGCCTCATGGCTACAGGATTGGGCCCTTCATTTTCAAGGTTCTGAGAAAGTATTGAAAACAATGGAGGAAAATATTTAAAACCTATAAAAGGGTATTTGACAGTGTAACTTTATTTCAAAACACTTGAAGTCCCTTTAATGGGTGCAGTGTGTGAACTATCATATTGGAAATGTATGAAATGCTCCTTTTATCCACAGATCATTGACAGCTAATTGACATGAGAAACTGTATTTCTTCCTTCACAGTACTTATGGTCTATCATATCAATGTGTACTTAGTGAGCTCTACCAGAGGATTACCATATTGACATGCTCTATAGTGTCAACAAGAGATGGTGAATTTTAAAACAGTAATTAATTCACAAATGAAAATGCGCGTGTATATATATATTAATCCTTATGCAAAAGTAGGTCTTGTCTTAGTGTTGAAGACATTTTTACAAATGTATACCTCTATTGCTTTAATTAAAAAAAAACACAACGAAACAAAACACCCAAGATACTATGATTCATAACTTACAAAATATTCTTGTTCAATTGCTTTTGCAATTATTTTGTAGGTGCAAACAAAAAATAGCATGTGAAATTAGAGATAATTTCCTTTCACTCATCTTTTAAAATTACCAAATTACTTAAATTAAATTTGTTTAAAAGATAAGTATTCCCAAACTAAGGACTTTCATATCTACTTTCAGCCTCAGATGAGTTATCACAACTGAGTTATAGACCTCTGGCATTTTTTTTAAAAGAAATGTATATGATGATATATCCTTAACTAGACACATCACACCAATAAAATACTAAGACATGACTGGCTTACCTCATGTCTTGCTTTTCCTTAAATACAATGCCTTAGAGGTAATAGTGTTAGTGTACAATGCACTATGCTAATACTAGTTTTAATCTTTATATAGAAAAATAAGCTTCAATTTCTTGCTTGCTAATGATCAGAACATGAGCACATTTAACTTCTCTTCATAAAATACATTCATACACTATCTCTTTCCAAAACAAGGTACAGTGCTGACATGACAGATTCATGTTCCCAGCTGTGACATAAGGGTTCTTTGACAATGCCACAGTGAAAGCCCTATTAAGAGTACATGTGTCGGACAATGCATGTGATGCAGTTAGATGCTATAAAAAGATTTTCCAGGTGTTAATGAGTTACATGGTTAGAATGAAAATGAGATAGATCAGTCTAACTGGAAAATCTCAAGAAATAGGACTCAGACTCTCAGAGAAACAGACAAACAGTGCTTTATATGCATCATTGGTCAAACTCTGCACCTGACCATGGGAGGTGATGAGTAATCATGACTACTCAGTGAAGAAACTGTTCATTCATGATGGTATGCATGAAATAAGGAAGACACTAATGAGATCATTCAGTTTCATATGCCCTTTTACTTGGCTTTATCTGAAAAAATAACTTTTTGTGTAATTTATAAATGAAAACGGTAATTTGTTGCTTCATTCTCCTTCTCTCTGGTTTTGCTATACTCAGTCAGAACCATGGCTACTTGTGGTTTGTACTTTCAAAAGACACACATGTGCACACAAATAACCCTACCCTGAAAAATCAGTGGTTGAGATTTTCAAAGCAGGTTAGGATATTTAGACACATTAAAGATATGTATAAAACCCCTAGATTGCTTTGAAAATCTCAACCACTGATCTTTCAGAGTATGTGTATCACTATCCTGTATATCATATATACACACACACATACATTTATTTATATTATTTGTTAGTTTACTAAAAGAACATTTTAAATTGTGTGTGCATTTTACCAATATTGTTTGTACTAGGAGTTTTGGGAACTGAAGTTTTGGTATCTCTATAGATGCAAGGCACAGTCTTGAGAAGGCTGCAATGCAGATTTCTCCATGCCATTGTGACCACAATCTCAGCTTGCTATACAACTGTATGGCAGAGGTGATGGGAGGGGAGGAGGAAAAGAGATATTTTAGTTTCAATGCTAATTTCATCGTGGCTTTTCTTTGCCAGCGTACAGTATTAACATATACTGCTCACTAGAAAATGAACTAACAACATCTAATTCATTTCACCAAGTAAGTAAATCTGTAGTATTTTATCTTTCACTTCCAACTTAAGTCCCTCATGAGGTTAGCCCATTTAAGTTTTGCTGAAGGGCTAAATTATCTTATATTAGGTCTAAGAAGATTAGGTGAAGAGTATGAGCAAACAAATTCAGTAACACCTTGGCACTGAGTCTTGAAATTAAAGCCTTAAGGGTTAAAATTCTGCTGTCTTGCCAGGTGTTCTGCACAAATGTTGCTATCATACGATGTAATGTCTGACCATTCAACCATATGTCAAACAAACTCTGCTATGACAACCAGATGTAGTCATTGCCATGGAATGAAATCATCATTTTATTAATTACCCTTTAATTAGTTTATACAATAGAGGACATGCAGTAATTTAGTCATAATTGGTCTGACAGACTCAGTACTTACAGGAATGGAATCTGTTTGTGAGACTACTTGTTATGAATAACAATTATGTCTGTGGACAATGCAATTTTATTATGAAGATGTACTGTGAATTTCAAATAACTTATTTACAAGATATTATTCAGCATTTTACTACAAACCAATGACTAATGATTTCAATACATAAAATTGTCTGAACCTCTATATAGATGGTATGCATATTGTAACTATACTAGTTTCTCCATTATTATCATGGCTCTTAAGGCATGTTTTTCATGTTTTATTTAACAACCATAGATTTTGTATATGTTTGTGTTTATTAAATATAAGAAACATTAGACTTATGACAATACTTTACTGATCTTCAGTCCTGGCTCCAGAAATTATTCTGAAATTAAACATAGCATTTAACTAACTGATGCACTATAAAGTTAAAATTCTTTATAAGAGTTCCCTAATGAAACATCACTGGCAACGACTCAAGGTCAGTAATGTCTCTTACAGTTTTCACTACACGTTTTGTCTTTCTACCTCCAGAGGATATTTCAGTAAAATGTTCTTAGGTTTCTAATAGTGGGTTGATCCAGATACAGTTAGCAATATTCCCTTCTAGATAGTTCTGGTAAAAAGGAACAGGTCGGCAGATTGCCTTCAAGACTGTTCCTCACAACAGGGATTACAATTAAATCAGAAATAAAGAATTTATCCTCAATCCATCATTGGAGTATGGCAATGCAATTTTGATAACTTAATCAGAACATTTGTGAAGTGCATTTTAATTGCGGTCATTTAATATCCAGGTGAGTTCCTCCCAACACCCCACTTTGGGCCAAACACTGCAGTGCTCACTCAGTCCTTCCTCAGATAATTTGGGATTTGAACAGAGACTACATTATTTTATTTAGTTACTTATATGGTTGTAGCACTTTAACATGCATCCTGCTTTCTTCCCTTTCCTTAATGCAAAAATCTCACAAGTGCATCTCAAAGCCTTGGGCAAACTCAGAAAATACAACACTATGTTTTTGACAGCAAAGTGAAAGCTCACTCCCCCATTATCTTATTACTAATTGTGGTTCTGATTAAACATTGTCCAGTTCCAAAATCTTTTTTTATTTAGTAATATATAGTGGATGGGTATCTGTATTAAAATCTGCAAGCCAAATTCATCCCTGGTGTAACTTCTTTGAAGTCAGTGGAGTCACACCAAAGCTGAATCTTTACAACATTAGACTTCAAATCATCCTGTGATTTTGCTCACGTGATTATGACTTCATCAACTTTGTTTTAATGCCCTGCTCTTCCATTCTCTCTGATTAGACATGTATCTCTTGTTGTATGTTACTTATGAAATGGTTTACAAGCACTTTTCCACTTACAAGTGCCATTTTTTAGTAAATATCAATACTGTCAGTTTACTGCCTATACATGTACTTTGCTTGACTACTAAAATCACCTTTAGCACTAGCAAGCATGGAGTTTTCTGTTACATCACATAGAAAAGCAACAGTGTAGTAAGATATTATTTCACCAGTTTTTCATGAAAGAGAAATCACTCTGAGTAACATGTTTTAAACCTGGACATAATTACGAAGTTAAAAACGCAAACAGTTTTCTGTTAAAATCTTGCATGCCTGTTTGAAAAGCCTTACAGCAGCAAAAAAGCTGGCACCATTCGTGGTCATCTCTGTTGAGCTGGCAATAAAGTGTGCACATAAGTAAAATGCATAAATTGGTATTAGTCAGTCTAGTTAGGATGTTCATTCTCCAAGCATCTTTAACATTGTACTTCCCTAAAAGGAGATTAAAAAAACCCAAAACTCATCACTCGATTGTGTGCAGCATAAAAACTAAAGAGAAAATAGCAGTAATGCATATTTAAACTGCAGTTTTACAGAGATGCCCTTTTGTTAAATAGATAACGACCCCTGAGCTCTGGGATTCAAAGTACTGCAGAAGCGGAACAAGTGATAAATGTTGCATGTTGCTATTTTCTCTCCCTTTCTCTCGTTTTGTGGTTACTGTGCACTACTGATTCCCGCACCTTTGGATCAAAATGAACAATTAACGGCCTAATTATTCCAGTCACACCAGCCCACAATGAAATCTTTATTCAGTGTTTACAGCAATCTTTGGCAGAGACTGTCTTGCCGTTTTGAAACTAAGAAGAACTGCACCCTTTGGCTCCGCTCAGCATCAGCTGCCTTGGTTTCAGAGCTGGGTGCCAATAATCAGCCTTCTTGATTCCCCCTCCCCCTTCCAAAAGGGTAATTTTTTTTTAGGGTGAAAAGCTCTAGTCTCATCAACTCCCCCTATATACTGGCTGATTTATGGCCCAGCCATTGGGTCTCTTCCTTCCGTATCTTTTTCACATTTATTTTCTGTTACCTCGACCCCCCTCCCCACGTCCATCAACACCCAGCAGAGCCCGTGAAGTCCCACCAAGTGGGCAGCTCGAGAGCCCTTCACCGCAGCCTGCCGGGGGGCGGCCGGGAGGAGCTAACGCGGCCAGTGAGAGCCACAGAAGAGGAACCAAACTTGGTTCGTAGGAGAAACAAAAGGGACGGGGGGAGTTTCCTGCACACTTTGCTCGCTGCTCCAGAGACTCCTTTATTCTCCCCGGCTCTAAGGGGGGGGGGGGCTGGTAACAGCGCGTGCCCTGCTCCCTAGAGGGCTCACCCCATGGGCAGGGCTCCCTCCTGCTCCTATAACGCCCGTGCTCAGGGCTCCCACTGGGCAAAATCCCCCCCTCTCCTTTGCCCCCAGCCCATGGCTCAGCACACTCTCGGCCTCCTGCTGAGCATGCCCCCCCCCCCATTCCCTCGCAGGGGCCCCGCGCTCTCTCGGGCTTGCAAGACTCCCCGGTGTCTGATCCTCGGAGGCATCCCCCTGGGGCGGCAGCCTGCAGAAGAGCTCTCTGTGCGCTCCCCCCCTTCCCTGCCCCCGCACGCAGGAGAGCAGAGGGGACCACCCTGGAGCTGGCGGGACTGGGACACGGAGGTGGCTCCCCGCTGTGGCCCGAGCCGCCGGGGAAGTTGGAGGGAGACGCTCGTGGCAGGGCGGAGGCAGCCCCGCCGCCCGCGCACCTGCAAGAGTCCCAGCCAAACTCGAGAGCAGCTGCAGCCCCGCGCCCCTTCCCTCTGCCTCCCGTGTCACCCCGCGGGTACCTTGCGCGGTGTGTGGCAGGAGCTCCCCGGGAAGCCTCCTGGCGACCTTCCTCCTCGCTCGGGTCCCCGCTCACATCCCAGCGCCCCCCGCCACGGCCACTGGCGGCCGAGAAGCGAAGTCCGCTCCTGAGCCCACCTCAGGGGGGAAAAAACGGGGGGCGGCGCACAGCTTCCCCGTCCTGCTCCCAGCGCACACACGGGGCGAGATTTTTGCTTCCACCTGGGCTGCAGCGACGACGGGGTTCTGCCCCCGTCCCTCCCTCTGCCAGCGCTCAGCTCAGCGCCGGTGGAGATGGAGGCTCCTCCAGATCAGCTCCTCTCGAGTTTGTGGCAGGCACCTCTTCCCCTCCTCCTTCGCCCTTGCTCCTTCCCTAGCCTAAGTGGCTGCTGGCTGCCTGTGCCACCGGTACTCAGTCTGCTGCTCATGAATATTCTGACAGAGGCGAATGCTGTTGAAGTAAATTGAATTAGCCAATTGGTGCCAGGAATGTGCACTCCTTCCCTCTGAGGAGCTGTCTGGAACACCACCAGATGCAAGTAATTAGTGTCCAGTTGGCACCCTGTGGTTCAGACCCTGCAATTTTGACTGGGCACCTCTGGGGAACCCCACTGGCTTTTGATTCCACACACATCTCTCAGGTCCTGGGAACAGCAGCAGTGTGTACCAGAGACATCTTTTTACAGAGAATATGTCTTAGGAGAATTTAAAAGATGCACCATCCCTGTTCAGGACTGAATGGGAATTTATGGGGAAAGACAAGGACAACATGACATTAAAAACACACTGGTTAGGTAGTCTGAAACTACTGGGAAACAAAGCTTTATTTTTTTTAACAGAGGAAAGCGTTGTTTCTCAGTTCTAATTAATAAATATTCTTAGACTTATCTTACAGATATTAGTGTAAACATGATTTCTTGTGGGGATTGTAAAAGATTGAAAAAATCCATTAAATAATTCTTTGAAAACCCTTCCTTTAATTTTTTTTTTCAAATGTCTGTGGTGGTCATGAAACTGGTAGGCAACTAACAGCAATGAAAACTGAAATACTCTGTCTTAACCACAAAACTGCTACAGCAGAGGCAGCACATGTACACAGTAGATAGATGTATTCCATGCTGCCTACCAATTTGCCTCAGTGGTGACCTTAATAACCATCTCTAGGGGTGAGGAGATTCCTAACTCTATGCCGATTGAATCCTTCATCTTTCTGCAGACATTGTGGTAAGGGTACAAATTAGTGCCAACTTTGGCAGTGAAAGAGACGTCCACTAGGTACTAGAATGAGTCTGCAGCTCATTTCACATATACTGAACAGCTATCAGGTGGTAATACATTCTTGTCACTACCAACCTACAGCCCAATTCAATTCTCAGTTACACTGGGTCAAAACTCAGGTAACTCCACTAACTTCAGTGCAGAATGGAAACCATATAATCTCTACTCAAATCAGTCAGTTTGCCATTGAAGACTAATTCCCATTATTGATTTCCTGGAACATCCAGCCTCTTTGCCATGAAATCTACTATGAAGATTGATTGCAAAGTTTAGATTTTTTTTATTTGCCTTGATTATTTAGCAGAAGTAAGGTCACAGAAATATACCCAAGGAATCTTATGGACATGCATTTTTCATAAACATTCATCACTATATAATCATTTCAGTATAAAAAACTAAAAAATGCGAGAGAGACAAGCTGGGTGAGATAATACCATTATTGGACCAACTTCTTGGTGAAAGAGACAAGCTTTTGAGGTTACACACAGTTCTTTTTCAGGTCTACAGAAGTTCAAAGGCTTGTCTCTTTCACCAACAGAAGCTGGTGCAATAAAAGATATTACCTCACCCACCTTGTATCTCTAATATACCGGTACCAACATGGCTACAATGACACTGCAAAAAAGAAAGAAAGAAAGATGCAATAGAGACTCTTACATTAACAGTTTGGAAGTTTTGACGTTGTTTGGTGTAACACTCAATATAAATTATGAGTTACAATTGTGATAAATATACATTTTGACAGCCAATATTTTATCCAGTGTTCTTCTACTGTATATTCATTTCTGGATTCAGGTTGATTGGTGACTTTTAATGAAACAGTCTAGAGAGCCAGAATTGTCTCTCACTTCTACCGTCTGTCAATGTCTGAGTCTCAGTGTGTTTCTGATAATAAGGCAAAATATACCCTTATTGAGGAGAATGATCTACTGAGCACATGTAACAATATTCCAGAAAGTTACCACAGTTGCAATTTTAATCAAAATCCCAAAGATCTATAGCCAGAATCAAGCCTTTTAGTTATTAAGCATGGAAATGTTTCCATATTAACGTATTTATTCTCAATACATATTGTTTAGCATTGATACTATACTTGCAGATGATATGTACGTCTTTATTTTGAAATAACATGTTAAGAATACATAGGATAAGATTTAAAAAAAAATGTAAATCCATGCCACTCCTGTAATATGTTGGAATCAGTCTGTATATTGTCTCTACCTCCCTCACCCTTAATTTATTTATTTTCCGAAGATAGACTGCTGTAAGAAAAAAGAAGTCACAATAAAAATATATGAGACAGCTTTAATGGTGTGGAGGCTGCAGTGAAGGTACTTTGATTATGTTGTATGCCATGGCACCATGAAAATAAAATGCAGATACTGTCTATTGCGTAAGGTTATAATGTAGGATTAATAGATATATAGTACATAATGCTGAACTGATGACAGAAAACGAGAAAAACCAACAATGTGAGGTTCTCAATTTTATGTTTACAGTTGATTTTGAATGTCAAAAATTGTTTTATTAAAATAGATGCTACTTGCATATCTTAATTTTTACAGTTCAATATGTGTGTCATTTTTTTTCCACAGAAAAAAGTTTGAGTAATGTGCTTGTGACTCTCTTTCCTAAGAACTATTATGTGAAACACAGGGGAAGGAGGAAAAAAAAAGAGGGGTGGGAGGAGAGAGTGATCTTACATTCCTACTGGAAAAAAAAAGATAAGGCCTCAATCAGGAAAGATGCTGAGCACCCTCATCTCCCACTGAAGTCAGAGTTGAGAGCACCCAACACTTCAGAGAAGGTGCTCACCACCTCACCTCATCTGCTTTAAAATATGCATACCCCATATAGAATAGGTGGATGTGGATATCCTGGAGGTCTCAGTTTTCTCCTTAAAAAAATCACCAAAGGGATGACAATTAAAAAAAAAAAAAGACCCTAACTCTCAAGATTGAGATGACCCGTAAGATTCCATACTTAAAAATGGGCATTTTATTGATGCTATGAGTAAATATTTTTATATAAAGTACTGCATATATTACTTCCAATACTTGAAGTTTTCTCTGCCTTGAAACTATATGTAAAGTTGGATCCATGCAAAACAAGTAAAATGAAATAAAAAAAAGAGAGAGAGAGCATGCTGAGTAGTCTTAAAGATTAGAGTCTTTGGGGGAGATGTAAAAACATTTTGCTATCACTGTTTGAACAAGGTAATTTAATATGCTCCTATCTATTTACACATTCTCTTGGAATAAAAACTTGCAAGAAATGTGTATATTGCTTATCTGCTCATATACATGTTTGTCTTCTGTGACTGACATGAAGGATAAGTTACAAGTTCTTTAAATAACAGAGCTAAAGAAAAAATAAAGAAAGCTCAAAACCAACTATTTTATACCCAAGTGGTCATTTTGTGTCATGCCGTGGCTTTCACGTTTCTGGCTAGTTTATTCTCCACTTTTTTCACACCTGCCCCTCTTTATCTCTCTTCATCATTCCTCAAGAAAGAAGATTGGCTTCTGGTGCATGATACACAGTTTTGTTGCAGTATTCCTTCATTAGGTGGCCAATAGGAATCACTCATTCTTTGGCAATAGAGGGAGGAACAGGATATTTCCATTATTCAGATTGTATGAATAAGAGCTAAATGCTTTGAGGAATCAAATTTATGAAGATTTCATCTCAATCTTCATTCCTCTTTTCTAACATTTTATTGTCATATAATTAAGATGATTTTTTAAATTAATCCCACCCTATATTTTATTCATTTTAGGGCATTTTGGAGGGTCAGTATTAATTGCACAATGCACCATTATCATTGGTATGGTACCTCTCTTACACAGGAAAAAGGATTTGGATTTTCTGTTTTGTGAAAATTCACTGGAATAAGGTATCATCATACAAATAAGGAAAAAAAATGAGACCATGAACCTAAAGAAAGCACATTCCAAAGTAGTAAACCAAAACTACACATAGTTCCAAGAAGTGGTACATAAAGCTAATGCATATAAAAATTTGATAGTGAAAAAAAATTATATTATAATATAAATTTTACATTTGAAAATGTCCCTGAAACAGGTAATACACAAAACTTTCAAAGAGTCATGTCTACAGGGCAAGAGTGCCAGTACCACCTGCATCCAAGAAAGTGCAGAAGTACCATATATTAATGAGTAAATACTATGGCTCAAATGCCAGACAGTCTTTATTTATTTCTAAAAAGTACTCAAAACAAGTCCAGTGAAGGACAGAGCCTAAAATGGCAAGTGCATTTTATGAAACAAAGTGGCTACAATAAAGGCATCTCTCTCTTACTGCAACCCTCCAACTGCTCCAATGATCACATCCCACCCTGTCTCTTGTTCTCCTTTGTCCCCCACTCTCATACCCTTCTCTAGACTCTCCCCCAGTTCACAATACAACCATTGTTCAGTCTCTCCCATTTTAAAAAAGGCCTCCTACTGATCTAATTTGCATCCTCAACTATCTCTGCATCTTTCTCCTCCCCTTTCACCTCTAATCTCATTGGGTGGTCAATATCCACTATCTGGAGTTCTTTTGTTTCAGCTCCAGTATAGACCCCATCAGAATCCAGCTTTCACTTGCTGCACTCCATGGAAACGTCTCTCTCTAAAGTCTCTAATGACCTCTTCCTGGCCAAAACTCAGGATGAGTACTCTGTCTTCATCTTTCTCAACCAGTCAGCTGTGTTCACCACCACCGGCCATGCTCTTCTTTTAAAATGCATCCTACCTTCAGTTTTCTGACTATCCTTTCTTAGTCCCCCTCTTAATTCTCTAATCATTCCCTCATTTCCTTTGGGAATCCTCACCCCCCACCCCACAAGAGACTTTTTTTCTGGCCACCTCTTCTTCTTCCTCCATACCATAACTCTGGGCATTCTCATTCAGAAACATGACTAACTATTGGCTTTTAGCTGGTAACATAGAACGGTCTCCTCCTGTTCAAACTAAAATCTCTGCCCAACTTTCAGATATCTCCTTATTTCTAACTATCAACTCAACCTTCAACATGGTGAAAACTGAGATCTCTCCTCCAAAACTCTGTACCCTCTTCTTAGTATGCATAGGCAATACACAATCCTCTTGATGTTACTCAGCAATGTAGCTTTGGCATTGCTTTAGAATTAACCCTCTCTCTAGATCCTCAAATCTAGGTCCTGTCTAAATCTTTCCACTTATTTCTGAAGAACATCTCTAAGATACAGCCATTCCTTTCTATCTACACAGCGAAAACTCTCATGCAGACCTTTATCATCTCACATTGTGACTACTGCAACCACTTCCTTTCTGGCCACGACAAATGCTCTCTCAAAGGTGTTCAACAGGCTGCTACAAAAAAATCATTTTCCTGACTCAATTTGACCATTTCACACCCTTTGCATCTTTCCTTTTTCCACTGCACCAAGCACAAAAAACTTATCTCCACTTTTAAGGCCCTTCATGGACAATTCATGCTCTCCATATCATTTCATACAATACTGAGCCATTAACCCTGCCTCCACTCTGCCAATCATGGGAATCAGGTGAACCCCTACTTTGGGGAGGTTAGCCTGCCAGCCCTGCTCCTTCCACATGAGCCTCAAGGAACCATGGCCCACCCTCCCCAGCCATGCCAGCTGGCCCCCTCAGCTGCAGCCTCCCAGCGCTGGACCAAGTTGCCAGATCCTACAGTGCCGGGCTGAGCTACTGGAGGGCCCAACCTCCAGACTGCCAGCTAGAGCTTAGAGAACCCTGCAGGCTTCAGGGTAGAGGAGGAGGAAGGGCGGGGCCTTGGGGCAGAACATGGGCAGGGGGCCATGGACTGGCTCAGGGGAGGCTTAGCCTGCCCTGGCCTTTGATACTTGCTGGCGTTGCCCATGCTGCCAGTGATACCATCCTTGTGTCAAAGTTTTCCAGCATTACCCTTTCACAAGCCCCCTTCCCTATCAGACAGCCTAACCACCTCCAACACACACACACTTTCCTTTTGCTTTCTTTTGAGAGGGATCTGGTGGGCTGCAACCTCTCCCTTCCCTCCTGATCTCCTCTGAGAAGGGAGGGCAGCTGGCTTGCACATTACCTTTATTTTCTGTCTTGGTGGGGGCACCTACAAAAATCAGCCGGTGCCCACCAATTGACAGAAGAGCAACCGCACTGACAGACCTTTATTTTATGGCCTGAAGATCCCACAATAAAAAAGGCACTATGGAATTCCCAGAATAGGATCCAATTTCAAGCAAACCTGGGCCTCCTTGAAAACCTCAACAGATCTGGGTTTGTTTACAAATTGTTAAAAAAAAAAAAAGAAGAAAAAAGAAAGAAAAGAAAAAAGGTTCACACAGTCCCACAGTTCTCACAGAAACAAACATGTCAGAAAATCTGTCTGGGTGAAATTCACCCCCATGCAGAGGGACAGCACAAAGCCTATAGGTCACTGAAGTCCTCAAAATAAGACATACATGGGACTTCCTTTGTTGCATAGGCCTTCTGGGCAGGGGTGAATTTCAGCTTCGGCAGCGATCAGTAAAGATGTCAGATTGTCTTTATTTGTGATCAAGGTATATGGATTATTTAAGTCTTTTGAAGATGACAAGTACGATATAAAACACATCTTATCATTACTATTACCACGTAAGATTAACTATTATTATTACTAGTACAAAGTAATGATCAAAGATACCAATCATCTTCATGGTATTACCAGAAACAAGCAAACAAACCAAAAACCTATAGAAGTGTTATGAACAAACAACCTGCATAAAAAGCTTTGAAAGAATCTTATTGAAAAAAATAGTTGATTTTAAAGCTTTCTGGGTATTCTGGAGGCTATAGATACAGGCACACACATACGATGCGTGCCATGCTTTGCAATTTTTAATTTCTCTCAGATATTTCTTATGGGACTCTGACTGGCAGGTTTTCTGTTCTGCCTGGCTTTTATTGAAACACTTCTGGGTATCTCTAATTACACCTGCTGTGTAAGGGATCCTATTACTTGCCATGACTTATCTACCATAGAAGATGATGGGTATACTGCAGGTAGCAGATTGGCCACCGCACATACAATTTTCAAAGTGGCAGTTGCACTCTTGTTTGCAGGGAGGAGCTGTGTATGAGGAAGGATTCTTCTTCCAGAAGCAGTAGCCAAGTGTATGCTAGATGGGGGCAGGGAAATGGAAAGGAGTAAAAGTACAAAGGGAAAAAATACCCAGACCCCCATATTATTAAAAAACGTCTTACTTCTCTTTTGTTGTTGCATTTTTGTCAGAGACATTTGTATTTGTGCTGAAGCTGAATATTATAATACACAACATAGCACAGCAGTGATTGCCCAGCACTGTTTGTGCTCTTTCTATGAGAACTGGGCAGCGGTTTTTCTTTGAATACATCATTTACAGCTTGCCGCAGTGATTCTACAAAGTCAATACATATCCTTAACACAAAGCAAAGAATGAAGGGCATTATAGAGTGAGAGAGGAAAAGGGAGAGTCCAGTACCAGAGAAAGAATGAATCCCATTGCACAAGCACATCACAAGTTCTATTGATAGCAATAAAGACACTTTTTTGTTTTTACACAAAGTAAAAAAAAAAAAGTATATGTCATACTTCAAGCTGTATCTAGACATCTTGGGTGCAAACTCCATTTCACTACCCACAAGCTCCCTTGTAATAAATTATTAGATTGCTGCCCTCAGGAAAAAAAAGGATCTAATCTATTTACCTATGCATGCAGGAACTTGTGTTTTAGGATACTCTGGCTAGCTCTCTCTGGTTTCCACAGTAACTGACAGAGTATTGCTGCTGTATTTGAAAAGTACTTAGATTTGCAGTTTAGACATACCATAAGCTCAGGCTTGAGCTCAGGTTCAAGCCTAACCCTCCTTGCATCTACACTACAATTGCGCTAACCCAGGGCTTAGACCCAGGGTCAAGGGACTCTGCAGGGCTGGAGGGTCCAAGCTCGAGTTCGGCTGCAACCCAGGGTCCGAGCCCTATTGCTTTGCAGCGTAGATCCTGCTTCGCTTGACTCAAGTCCCAGGAGTCAGCCAGAAGTATCCCACAATTCCATGGGACAACTTCCTTAATCCTCTCTATCCCAACAATCTGCAATCCACTTTATTGAAAACTGAAGATACACTCCTTTGGCAAATGGCAGCAGCTAAGCCCAGCATTAACCAATTATTTTCTGATCACTGATCTGCAAGCACTCTATGAGAGAGATTCCTGTGCTTGCCACAGAGTGAACCAATGAAGACCTTTGCAAAGCGAACTGCTTCATGGTCACAGGGGCACAGACAGATTTTGGTGAATCTCTGATGCAAGGCCAGTAAAACTCTGCACTTCAGCAAAAGCACCAGAAATGTCCATGCATACTGGAAGACCGCTAAAAAGCTAGCAGCTCTGCCAATTTTCCAGACAGACGATCAGTGCAGTGAGTGTATTAAGAAGCTGAAGAGCAGGGAAGAAGCTGGAAGACCAGGGACAAGAACTGCACCTTGGGTAACCTGTAAATGACATGCCCATATTATGATCACTTTGACAGGTCCTGGGCACTGAGCCCAGCATGGAGCCAACTGTGTTTCATGATGACCTGGTCAGCTGGGATGGTGCCCTGCTGGCCCCTGAATCCAGCATGGGGACTGATGGGAACCAGCTGCAGGGGGCTGGCATCACTGCTCATTCCTCTGCACTGCACCCCACTTTCGGGTAAAAAAAAAGTGAGTATTTGTCTTGTTTGCTCTTGCCAACTGATCAAGTCGGCAAGAGCAAACAGGACAAATGCCCACTTTTGCCAAAAAAGTTGGAATGGCTGGGATACGGATTAAAAATTGGACTGTTCTGGCCAAAACAGGACATATGGACCCTACCCCTTGGAAGAACTGTTTGATTCCCGTCCTGTAAAGGAACAGCCTGCTGTCAAGCCTGCAGAGAATCCAGGGGAGACAGAAGTTGCTGCAAAGCACGGTAAGTGTATGACTCAAATTAAGAGTTTATTATTATAGTAACAGGAGGGATTTCTGCTGCAAGCAGCAATGCAAAATTATTATACCTGGCTACAAGTGTTTGGCCACTAATGGCAGATTGTATCACAGTGCGTTGGCATCCCTTTCTTCCCAACCATGTGGCATTCAAAATGGCAACTTGGAATTTCAAACATTCATGAACAGCTGCAAAGGTTATTTTAACTGTTAAGGCAGAGGTTTGCTAGGGTCCTTCTTGTTTTCCTTTTAGTAATAAGAAATTTGCCACTCTGTAATCACTCTTCTGGAGTCTATGGTGCACCTGTAAACAGCCAGCAGAGTGTGTGTATTTGTGAAACAGTATTCTATTCCCCAATCTACTCCATTTCAGTTAGAGGTAGTCCAGGCAGTCTGTGGGTCACAAAATCATTTCTCCAAAGAACTAGTGGGGTGTCAGTTATTTCCCAGAGCCGTGCAGAGCGTGGGGTAGAATAAAACTGCAGATTTCAGCGGGTTTGTGTGCTGCAACAACATGGTAAGCCATATGCAAGCTAACACAGCATCATATTACTTCCCTCATGGATTCTGACCCAATTAGGGTTGCCAGTCATGGTTGGATGAATTCCTGGAGGTTTCATCACATGACAATCTTAGATTCCTGGAAACTCCAGGACACTCCTGGAGGGTTGACAACCCTAGACCCAATCCTGGCTACTGATAACTGCAAACTTTTCCTGAAGCAGGAACTCCAGATAATCACATTGCAAGGAAGGGCGTATTTTCCAGGTATAACTGACTAGTCCATTCTTCTCACAAATGTGCTGTTCAGTCACTATACATTTGATTACTTCAGCTGCAGACACTGCAGGCTTCCCCCCAGCAGCTTGGAATAACTCCTCTGCCAATAGGGCACCACAAAAACAGTTATGTCTTCCAATATATGAAAGGCCTGAGATGACAGAAAAAGCCTTTTGCAGAGAGGGTATTATTCCTACCAGCCCCATCCCCCATATGGCAGAGAGTTATGACATTTTTTATGAAACAAAATAAAGTTTATAACTTTAAACTCACCATTGTCTCTGCACTTCTGTAAGTGCAATTAACAAGGTTGTGTCCAGAGACTGTATGAGGACTGAAGCATCCTTGTCACAATAATGAATGCTGTTTCACTTTAGAAATGTTACATTTTATGTCCTTGAGATTCCACAGTAATTAATTCTGTGGCCCTCCACAGAGCTACTTTAGACAATAAACCTTCTGTTTCTCATCCTATTTCAGGTCCCTCAACTATACAGCCTGCTGTTCTTCAGGAACTCGATCCCTGGCCCAGTGTACAATCACGAACCGTTCCAAAAGGAAGCGTTTTCATGGTGAAGTTAGGGTTGATTTTCTTGAAAGGGCAGACCAGCAGTTGCTACAGCTGAAGCAGAGGGTCAAAAGATTGGAACAACGGCCTGCTGACAGGCAGGAGGAAAGGCTGAGGCTCGCCACCCAGGTGGAGGACAGGGTTTCATCGAGTGAGCAGGCTCTTGCAAAGCAGTACCTGGAACGGGAAGAGCAGCTAAGGTAGGAGGACAGAGCTCCCTGCAGCTGCCAAGTGAGGGGGAAATGTGTAAAGAAGGGAAAGGGGGATATGGGGCCAGGGGGATATGTAGTGGTAGGGAGATTGTGTCAGGGATTAATTATTTCCTATCCTTTTTTGGAGGAGTGGATAGTTTTGTAATGGCGGCTGGCCTGCCGAAGACTATGAGAGTGATTTACTGATGTAAGACATGTTTCCAAATAGAGCATGCTATGTTTTCAAGAAAGTTTATTGCTATCACTGCATCACATCATTAAATCATGATTTGAGATAATAAAGCTAAAAACATGCCCAGGAGCAATTAAGTTTTAGTAAGCAAATGGTACTCCTATTTAGCTAGGCACAGCAATTCACATTTCAATAAATTCCATCTGTACAGCCATTGTGCCCCCTCTCCCCCCAACCAAATTCATTATTTATCAAGTCATTCAAACTTACATTGGATGGCAATCAAGCCCATTCCCCTCCCAAGCACTGCCCCTGCCCCCCCCCAAATGAGCCAGCTTTCTCCTGCAAGCACTTTCGTACAGGTACTATTCCCTCCTTTCTGTTGGGCCATGCAAGTCCATCATGTGAGAACACAAAGCACCCCTGACCTCTGCTGCCTGGGCACAACCAGCTCCTGAGGTGGTAGCTGCACTTTCTGGCTGAGTGTACTGACTCAGTGTCCCCGTGCCATCGCAGTTCCACTGAGGGGGAAATAGCTCGCCTTTGGTTTCACAAAGGTTGCAAAGAGCACGGCAAGCCACAGTAATGTGGACAGCGTTGATGACACTGGCATTGAAGACTTAGATACCTCCAATGTGATTTTAATCTACCAAAAGCACATTCAACAACTTTTCTACACCTGCTGAGAGTGTAATAAAACTTGTTTTTTTTTGCCAGGGCCTTTGAAATCAGGGTACAGTTTCATAAGCCAGGGCAAAAGGGAGTACACAGGGTCTTCCCGCCTCAAGAATAACAGTGTGGACAGTAATCCTGTTTATGTCAATGTCATTTGGTGGGAATAGTGTCCCAGCTGGTCCATGAACGTAGACTCTTGAGTGGCAAAAGCTCTGGCATTAACAATTTTTCCTGTACAACCAAAATTGTCATACATAAATCTGCCTCTGCGGTCCACTAGTGCCTGAAGCACAATGGAGTAGTACCCTTTGCGGTTTATGTATCATGTGCTCCTTGAGGAGGGCAAACTATGAGCACATGAGTCCCACAAATAGCCCTGGCACAGTTAGGAAACTCCATTCTCCTGAAGACAGCAATTCATGCCGGAATATCTTTAATGCCTGTCACCTTGGGGTAAACCTCAGAAACCTTTGTCACCACTTCACTCACAGTTGATTTTCCAATCTCAAACTGGTTGGCAATGGACCTGTATTAGTCTGGGATAGCCAGCTTCCAGACGGTTATATCAATCCACTTCTGAACCAGCAGGGATGCCCTCAAATGTGTCTCTTTACACTGAAGGGTGGGGGCCAGCTTCTCACAGAGCTCCAGAAAAGTGGCTTTCATCACAAGAAAGTTTTGGACCCCTGCTGGTCATCCCAAGTCTGCATGATGATGTGGTCACAACAGTCTGTGCTTATGGTCTTGTGCTAGAAGCAGCTCTGCAAGTTATACTGAACAGCATGTGCCGGTGAGAGTCTGTGATGCCAGGTTACTCCTCCTCCTCCTGCAACTAAGAACATAAGAACATAAGAAAGGCCGTACCGGGTCAGACCAAAGGTCCATCTAGCCCAGTATCTGTCTACCGACAGTGGCCAATGCCAGGTGCCCCTGAGGGAGTGAACCTAACAGGCAATGATCAAGTGATCTCTCTCCTGCCATCCATCTCCATCCTCTGACAAACAGAGGCTAGGGACACCATTCTTACCCATCCTGGCTAATAGCCATTTATGGACTTAGCCACCATGAATTTATCCAGTCCCCTTTTAAACATTGTTATAGTCCTAGCCTTCACAACCTCCTCAGGTAAGGAGTTCCACAAGTTGACCGTGCGCTGCGTGAAGAAGAACTTCCTTTTATTTGTTTTAAACCTGCTGCCTATTAATTTCATTTGGTGACCCCTAGTTCTTGTATTATGGGAATAAGTAAATAACTTTTCCTTATCCACTTTCCCAACATCACTCATGATTTTATATACTTCTATCATATCCCCACTTAGTCTTCTCTTTTCCAAACTGAAGAGTCCTAGCCTCTTTAATCTTTCCTCATATGGGACCCTCTCTAAACCCCTAATCATTTTAGTTGCTCTTTTCTGAACCTTTTCTAGTGCTAGAATATCTTTTTTGAGGTGAGGAGACCACATCTGTACACAGTATTCGAGATGTGGGCGTACCATGGATTTATATAAGGGCAATAATATATTCTCAGTCTTATTCTCTATCCCCTTTTTAATGATTCCTAACATCCTGTTTGCTTTTTTGACCGCCTCTGCACACTGCGTGGACATCTTCAGAGAACTATCCACGATAACTCCAAGATCTTTTTCCTGACTCGTTGTAGCTAAATTAGCCCCCATCATGTTGTATGTATAGTTGGGGTTATTTTTTCCAATGTGCATTACTTTATATTTATCCACATTAAATTTCATTTGCCATTTTGTTGCCCAATCACTTAGTTTTGTGAGATCTTTTTGAAGTTCTTCACAATCTGGTTTGGTCTTAACTATCTTGAGTAGTTTAGTATCATCTGCAAACTTTGCCACCTCACTGTTTACCCCTTTCTCCAGATCATTTATGAATAAATTGAATAGGATTGGTCCTAGGACTGACCCTTGGGGAACACCACTAGTTACCCCTCTCCATTCTGAGAATTTACCATTAATTTCTACCCTTTGTTCCCTGTCCTTTAACCAGTTCTCAATCCATGAAAGGACCTTTCATTTTATCCCATGACAGCTTAATTTACGTAAGAGCCTTTGGTGAGGGACCTTGTCAAAGGCTTTCTGGAAATCTAAGTACACTATGTCCACCGGATCCCCCTTGTCCACATGTTTGTTGACCCCTTCAAAGAACTCTAATAGATTAGTAAGACACGATTTCCCTTTACAGAAACCATGTTGACTATTGCTCAAGAGTTTATGTTTTTCTATGTGTCTGACAATTTTATTCTTTACTATTGTTTCAACTAATTTGCCCGGTACCGACGTTAGACTTACCGGTCTGTAATTGCTGGGATCACCCCTAGAGCCCTTTTTAAATATTGGCGTTACATTAGCTAACTTCCAGTCATTGGGTACCGAAGCCGATTTAAAGGACAGGTTACAAACCTTAGTTAATAGTTCTGCAACTTCACATTTGAGTTCTTTCAGAACTCTTGGGTGAATGCCATCTGGTCCCGGTGACTTGTTAATGTTGAGTTTATCAATTAATTCCAAAACCTCCTCTAGTGATACTTCAATCTGTGACAGTTCCTCAGATTTGTCACCTACAAAAGCCAGCTCAGGTTTGGGAATCTCCCTAACATCCTCCATCAGGAAATCCATCAGGTATCTTTGGTGGGACAGAAAAAGCACAAACAAGGAAATTTGTCAAAAGGCACCTCCTTCATGTTGCGGGCTCTGGTGGCTGGGCATGCACAGACCAAAATGACTACTTAACAGGCTTTGTTGGTCGGCTATTCAAACTTTACTGCCCATCCTTCACATTACAGAAAGTTTTCCCACAGTGCACCATGGTCCTATGGCTAGAGCAGCCACATTTCTGGGGGGGAGGTATGATAGGGAATCTGGGGTATAGTTACTTTGACTGGGGTCCGCACACTGCAGCATGGATGCTGGAGTCCTAGGTTCGAGCATGCATTAGAAAAGTCTTAACGCAAGGTTAAAATACAATTTAGACACCAAGTTCAGGGTTCCCTAACACAGATCAGCTGACTCAAGTCTCACTAACCCTGGGCTTACATTGCAGGGTAGACATAGCCTTAGACACAATTACTTCTCCAAGTGTACACACAAAGTAATCAGGTCTATATACTATGGGGTTTGGAGGTATTCGGAGTGGAGTGTATAGAGGAGGAGTGTGAGGAAAGGAACCTTCATTCCCAGTCATCAGAGTTGTAGTGGAGTTACTCTGCTAGTACATCCCTTGAATTTTCAATAGCTCCAGCACCCCAGCTCTGCATGGTGTAATAACTGATAGACTGGTGTAGTAGTTGATCCACCAACCTTGCATGGACAAATATTAATTGTGATAACCCACCTCCCCTGCAGGACAGTGTGATGTGATCCCCAGCCAAAGTATGTTCTACCGTTCTCAGAGGTATTAATTCCTTGAATGGGCTCCAGGATTTGTGCTTAAGGGATAAATTAGGCATAAGCCAGCCATAGCACTGACCTGCTGTTATTACTCAGGCAACACTTATGGATTTTCAAAGGGAGTTTTGTACGAGTAAAAACTTCAGGAATTGGTATCACTTCTGGGAGGAAAAAGATCCTTTCCATCCCTGAGTCTTCATCTGTAACTCAAACAACTCTTTTTGGAGATTTGGAAATGTCGTGTTTATTTTTCATTTTTCTGTGCCTTTGGACTTTCAGATCCTAGGAACAACCAAAGCAGTAGTACTTGGTAATCACGTGAACAAATTGATTCTCAGGAACTTTCCAGAACCTAGTATTTTGGATAAGGTTTGGGTAACCATCTGAACATTTTTCATTTAATCATTAAACCTCACTAGCTGCACTGAAAGTAAATCTGAAACCACAGCTCAGTAAAGTGTCTCCTACTATGCAGGGTGAGAATCTGAAAATTCCCTGGGTGCATGAAATGGATATGTTTGAGTATTTATGGAGAAATCCCTCTTGCCATTCAAAAAAAGATGAAACAACCTACTATATGCTGCCTACTGCAACATACTACACACTGTTTAGACACGCTTTGAGAAGAGATTTTATTTTCATTTTAAAATTTACACTGACAACAAAGAATTGAACATACCCTTCACACCTGAATAAAGGAATCTATTTGCAGTATGCAGTTGTTCAAAGTGATCTAGACAAATTGCACCCGTATTTTATTTGAATCCATCACAATACAACTTTACAAGGCACTTCAGTTACCTCAACAAGCTACCAGTACAACTTTATCATTTCAATTTTCATCTCTTTTCTCAGACTCAGTTTTGCTCTGTATATCAGCATAATCTCGTCAACACCAGCCCACTTTAGACTAATAAATCTCAGTCCCCATCTCAGACATAATGAAAAGAGGAAATTCACAACAGAGAAAGCCACAGACAGACAGTCACTACTTTGGGTCCCACACTCACCTCTTAAAGGGGTATTGCACGTGAAAACAATTCCTCAACCACTTTTGTTTTAGAGAAATATACAGTCCTGAGGGAGGCTTATCATCTGTAACTCACACGGAAGTAAATAGGACTGCAGACTCTCAGCATCTCTCAGGATTGGACCCAGATGTCTGCTGCTCAGGGTAATTAGGGTAATAGTTTAAACCACTACAGTTCCAGAACATGCTCTTAGTCAGCACACACTGCTCCCATTGACACACACAGGAGCCATGCTTACAGATCATCAAGGGCATGATATGAACTACAGTAACTTTGCGGATCTTCTGTCACACTATTATTGTCTTCAGTGATAAGGATGAGATGAAAAGGGAGGAATTTAGTTTTATTTTAACCAGAAACACACCAAAGACCTGACAGATATTGACAAAAACAGACAGAAAACCAATTCTGACTCCTGAATATGTTTTTACTGACAACCACTGATAAAGTTTAAGGGTTTCAAAGAGATTCTGCGTACACAACAGAGGCAAACAGATGAAATAATACTGTAAATCAACATACTTAAATGTTGATTAATCTAAATTAGAATGTGCCCTCTGTAACAGAGTATTACACCAAATAAACTTCTCAACACTGCAAAGAACTGTAACTAGAGACTTTTCATTCCTTTTCCCTTGAGCTCCTGAGCTGAAACAATGCCACTGTAATGGATATTAACAATAAAACCATGTTAATAAAAGTTCCAAAATGTTCTTTTTTTACAACAGTCTGTTAAAAGATTTAGTCATTCAAAAGACAACCTCTTGAACAGAATGTCAGTGCAGTACATAAAATACAGAAATGTATGAAACGTTAATGCAATACGTTACTGTTGAGGTGGCTCTAACTTGATTGTTAAGGTAGTTGAAGTAGCTTGTTCATAAATGAAATGTGTGCTCTATGTTCCCAGTATAGACAGAATAAGAGCAAAGTCAACGAAAAATCCACCCTTCATTTTTTTTAAGGATGTTACTGCCTACAGAATATAAAATCTATGACTAGTGCATCTAAATAATACAGTCATATGTTCAAAAGTATGCATGCAAAAGAGCCCAATTAACATGCTCCAAACTATTGTCTTCTCTTCTTTAATTTGGGGATCAAATCAATCTGGGGAAACAAACAAATTCATTTATATTTGGGTTAGGGCCTAAGTGTTTTCAAAAGTGACTAATGATTTTTGGGTGCCCAATAGGGTTACCAACCATCCAGGTTTCTCTGGGAATCTCCTGAAATTGGCCTCTATCTCCCAGAGGCTACTGAAGCCAAAGCAGGAGATTTTAGGCTGCTAAAAGTCCAGCGGTGCAGCAGGGGTAAGGCAGACTCCCTGCCTACCCTGGCTCTGCACCACTCCCAGAAGCGACTGGCATGTCCTTGTAGCCCCACTGCACCACTGCCTGGGAGCCACCCGAGGTAAGCACTGCCTAGCCGCAGCTCACACCCCTCACTCCCTCTTGTACCCCACCCCCCTGCCTCAGCCCTGAGCCCCCTCCCACACCCAAACTCCCTCCCAGAGTCCGCACCCCCTCCCGCATCCCAACCCCTTGCCCCAGCCCTGAGCCCTCTCCAGCACCCAAACTCCCTCCCAGAGCTTGTACTTTGCACCTCCTCTTGCACCCCAACCCCCTAAACCAGGCTTAGCCTGGAGCCCCCTCCCACACTCTGAGCCCCATTGGCAACCCTAGTGCCCAACTTGAGCCATCTGCAAGAGGCCTGACTCCCAGAAGGCAGGTTGAGCATTTTCTGAAAAATGTTCCCTGTTAAGGAATGTAAAGTTTGTCAGTGAAAAATTGGGGCATCCTAAAAAAATCACTAGTTGCTTTTGAAAGTTTAGGCCTACATAACTTTTTTCACCATCAGATACTGTAACAAATCAACATGCAACCCATATCCAATGGGCCCAATTTTCCAAATAGCAACCTTTGGGCAACACGCCATAATCTCAGGAACTCTATCCTTATGCTTTCCCTAATTTTAATAATAAATAAAAATAAATAAATAGGGCAAAAGGCCTTATATTATTAAATAGTACTGTGTATAGATCACCTTTCATTCAAGGATCTTAAGGTGCTTCGTAAACATTGGCCCAGATGATCCCTGTCCTATTGAAAAATGCATGGGAAAGAGATTTGGTAAAGGAAATATCCACAAGGATGCCCTTGTGGAGTTCCTCCTGTGTTGCTCTGTTGTGAGGGTAGGGTTTGCCAGTAGAATAGGCTCTGGGCCTACCCCCAGGCCAAGGCCATCTGTATGGAAATCCTGTGCCTCTGTACCATATTACTTGGGGTTGTTATTAATTGCAGAAACCTCCAAGACACAAGCATCCATCCTGTGAATGATAATATACAAAGTTTTTACTACCTTTTCTGGCTAAACTCTAGGCTACAAGGGATACCGTGTCCTGTCTCAGTCTCTGCCACCTCCCACTGCCTGGATTTTTAAGGCCAGATGGGAACATTAAATGATCTAATGTGACCTCCTGTATGGCCATAGAATTTCAACCAGATACCCCTGCTCCAAGCCCAATAAAATAATGAAGTAACCAGTGATCTGAAAGACAGGGGAAAAGATGCCAGAGAGGAGGCTGGCTACTTTCTGTATGAAGAAACTTGTGAAGGGTGTATTCCATGTGCAGATCTAGGTGGGGTGGTGAGAGCAATTTCAGGTCACTCTTTTTTAGACCTCCTGGTTACCCTTTCTGGACTGTAAGGCTTATTTCTCAATGCTCACTTTCCACCTTTGTGGGAAATGACAATTAAAGTTTTCAAACTTGGCATCTAAAATTAAGTTAGTAAATCCCTTAGATACCTAAATGCAAGTTGGCCTGATTTTCAAAGCTGCTGAGAAACTACAGCTCTGACTGGCACTTGTGGATGCCACCTCTGAAAAATCAGCACTCGTCTACTTAGATGCCTAAATATGAATTTAGGAATACTAACTTTAGGGACCCAAGTTTAAAAAATGTATCCAAAATGACTTGCCTGTACCTTTCTCCAGGGGTAGTCAGAGATAGTGGAATGAACTCCCAAAAGAACTAAGAACTATCACAAACCTCACCATTTTTACAAGCTTACAAGAAGTGGAAGCTTGGACAAATGACCAGGAAGGAGTATAAAGATATTGCTCGGGCATGCAAGAGTGAAATCAGAAAGGCCAAATCACAATTGGAGTTGCAGCTAGCAAGGGATGTTAAGAGTAACAAAAAGGGTTTCTATAGGTATGTTAGCAACAAGAAGGTGCTCAGGGAAAGTGTGGGCCCTTACTGAATGGGTGAGGAACCTAGTGACAGAGGATGTGGAAAAAGCTTATGCACTCAATGCTCTTTTAGCCTCTGTCTTCACAAACAAGGTCAGCTCCCAGACTACTGCACTGGGCAGCATAGTAGGGGGAGGAGGTGACCAGCCCTCTGTGGAGAAAGAAGTGGTTTAGGACTATGTAGAAAAGCTGGATGAGTACAAGTCCATAGGGCCGGATGTATTGTATCCGAGGGTGCTAAAGAAGTTGGCGGATGTGATTGCAGAGCCATTGGCCATTATCTTTGAAAACTCATGGCGATCAGGAAAGGTCACAGATGACTGGAAAAAGGCTAATGTAGTGCTCATCTTTAAAAAAGGGAAGGAGGATGATCCAGGGAACTACAGGACAGTTAGCCTCACCTGAGTCCCTGGAAAAATCATGGAGCAGGTCCTCAAGGAATCCATTTTGAAGCACTTTGAGGAAAGGAAAGTGATCAGGAACAGTCAGCATGGATTCGCCAAGGGCAAGTCATGCCTGACTAACCTAATTGCCTTCTATGATGAGATAACTGGGTCTATGGATGAGGGGAAAGCAGTGGACGTGTTATTCCTTGACTTTAGCAAAGCTTTTGATATGGTCTCCCACAGTATTCTTGTCAGCAAGTTAAAGAAGTATGGGCTGGATGAATGGACTATAAGGTGGATAGAAAGCTGGCTAGATCATCGGGCTCAAAGGGTAGCGATCAATGGCTCCATGTCTAGTTGGCAGCCAGTATCAAGTGGAGTGCCCAAAGGATCAGTCCTGGGGCCGGTTTTGTTCAATATCTTCATTAATGATCTGGAGGATGGCGTGGACTGCACCCTCAGCAAGTTTGCAGATGAGACTAAACTGGGAGGAGTGGTAGATATGCTGGAGGGTAGGGATAAGATACAGAGGGACCTAGACAAATTAGAGGATTGGGACAAAAGAAATCTGATGAGGTTCAACAAGGACAAGTGCAGAGTCCTGCACTTAAGATGGAAGAATCCCATGCACTGGTACAGACTAGGGACCAACTGGCTAGGAAGCAGTTGTGCAGAAAAGGACCTAGGAGTTAAAGTGGACGAGAAGCTGGGTATAAGTCAACAGTGTGCCCTTGTTGCCAAGGCGGCTAACAGTATTTTGGGCTGTATAAGTAGGAGCATTGCCAGCAGATTGAGGGACATGATCATTCCCCTCTATTCGACATTGGTGAGGCCTCATCTGGAGTACTGTGTCCAGTTTTGGGCCCCACACTACAAGAAGATGTGGAAAAATTGGAAAGAGTCCAGTGGAGGCCAACAAAAATGATTAGGGGGCTGGAGCACATGACTTATGAGGAGAGGCCGAAGGAACTGGGATTATTTAGTCTGCAGAAGAGAAGAATGAAGGGGGATTTGATAGCTGCTTTCAAATACCTGAAAGGGGGTTCCAAAGATGGATCTAGAGTGTTCTCAGTGGTACCTGATGACAGAACAAGGAGTAATGGTCTCAAGTTGAAGTCGGGGAGGTTTAGGTTGGGATATTAGGAAAAACTTTTTCACTAGGAGGGTGGTGAAGCACTGGAATGGGTTACCTATGGACGCGGTGGAATCTCCTTCCTTAGAGGTTTTTAAGGTCAGGCTTGATAAAGCCCTGGGTGGGATTTAATTGGGGATTGGTCCTGCTTTGAGCAGGGGGTTGGACTAGATGACCTCCTGAGGTCCCTTCCAACCCTGATATTCTATGATTCTATGACTTTCCACTCCAAGTGCAAGGCACATTTGACCTTGCCTTCTCTAAGACACACACACACACACAGCAACAGGTAATTTACAAAAAATACCTACCACAAGACACACTGCTGAACATGCTTTTCCCCCCTCAGGAGAGAATGAGAAAACGAACAAAGCATGTGACAGATGCATAGTCATGTTGCTTAATGCACTACTGGAAGGCTCTCAGATACTTAGGTTTTTATACTGGGCTCATCACCAGTCTAGAAGTCAATGGCAAAAAAACTACAAGAATGCAGAGTTAAGGTTGTGTATGTCGTCCTCTTGCAGAACATTGAGATGAGCAAAATTCAACCTTCTGAAAACCAGGCAATGCACAGTTAAGGTTGCTCATGCAAGCTGGCCTTAACTGGTTGCTCATGCAACCTTAACGCTGCTCTCTTTCAGCAATCCACCATTATGCCCTGTTAACACACACACATTTACTTTGCCAAACCCACAATTGCTGAAAGGTACAGGCTCTTCACCTCCAACCCATTCACTCTCACCCACAGGATTCCAGGCAACATTATTACCGGACAAACAGAGGAAGGAAGGAAGTTATCCATACCGCCTTCCCTCTGTTCCTCTGAACCTGGCACTAGCCAATAGGACTTATTTGCATACACCCCAGGTACAGTCAGTGTGTTAGATCTACCTACACTAAATGGTGGAGGCAATAGTTGGGCCTGCTTGGTAAAGGTGTGTTTACTTTGAGGTGTGTGACAGAGCTGTGATTATGATACGAGATCTATGCTTTGCACCCACTGATGTGTGTAAGCGAAGATGTGCATATGCACCATTTCAGTGCAGAACTGTGTACTTTTAGGGATTTTAATTTTAGGTTTTAACCAATCAAACACACACCACCCATTACAAAAAATGAAGTCTGTGCTTATCCAACACACACTAGAAAAACACCAATAATGGTTACTCAATTTATGTTGACTTCACCTCTTTCTCAGCACCGTTTGTTTATATAGGCAATGTCTTGGCTCCCAGGCTTGCATCTAAAGGCATATCTCCAGGGAACAGTAATGTGAACCATGGGGGTGTGATTTTGAGAGGACGGTAACATGTTGCACATTAATTGGTCTGTGCAGACCCTGCTGGTGCACACTAAAGGTTCCCTAGTGCACCTTAACATAATGTTGTTTGAAACAATGTTATATCCCAGAACGCTAGGGAACAAATGCACTACATGCTAAACAAGGGGTTCAGTAACAAACATGCAAAGCTTACAATAACATGCAAGTCATTTCTTATACATATAATAAAAATTAAAGTAGATCTTATTTAGACAAGAAAAAGCACTGAAAATCCCCAAATTTTGGGCATCTATCTATAAGTTAAAAATTGCTAAAAATTCTGCCCACCCAATGAAGTTAATAAATACTGAAAAATAAAAAATACATTATAAAAGTAGCAGGATTTTATTACAAAGGGTATCATCGTTAGCAAGCTGGGTTATGAGAGCAGTCTAACCATGTATTATCTGCATGCACTGCAGGTAAAGTGAGGGCAGTTGGTGTCAGGTGTAGCTGATGGAGGCAGAAGCTAGCTCTGCTTGGTAGAGGTGTATCTGTGAGGTCTGGGGATTACTTTGAGGTTTGTGAGAGAGCTGTGACTGATAGGAGATTTGTTTTTCACTTTCTTGTGTTTGAGGACAGTGAAGAGTTATACGTGTACCTTCAGGATTCAGCATGCATTTCTATGGAGAATAGTGTAGATTATGTTAGAAGAAGGGCATGGGCCTTTATTACAAAGGATACTGTCTGCAGTGAGATGGAATAGGAGGGGATTCTAATGGTTTAACAATGGTAAAGTGAAAGTGTAGGTTGAGATAGTATCCTGTGAATAAGTGGAAGGGACCTGTAAATGGTTGAAGTGGTTCTTCAATTGTTCAAGTGTGGTCATCTTTCTGGGCAGTTGGCTAAGTGTGCAAGCGTACCATTAGGATCGTATCATCTATAATTTCCTGAATCTTATATCACCAAGGGTCAGTGGGGGATGTGGTAAGTGCATCTGAAGGCATTGCTCAAAAAGGGTAGAGAGAAGGTGGCATCAACCAGTGGCTCTCAACCATACCAGACTACTGTATCCCTTTCAGACATCTAATTGGTCTTGGGTACCCCAAGTTTCACCGCACTTGCTTACAAAGTCAGACAAAAATACAAGTGTCACAGCACACTGTTACTGAAAAATTGCTTACT
This sequence comes from Mauremys reevesii, assembly GCF_016161935.1. Taxonomy (NCBI): domain Eukaryota; kingdom Metazoa; phylum Chordata; order Testudines; family Geoemydidae; genus Mauremys; species Mauremys reevesii. The sequence continues at coordinate 166,534,115 of NC_052624.1, read as the reverse complement.
TTCTCATTTTTACTGTATAATTATAAAATAAATCAATTGGAATATAAATATTGTACTTACATTTCAGTGTATAATATAGAGCGCAATATAAATAAATCATTGTCTGTATGAAATTTTAGTATGTACTGACTTTGCTAGTGCTTTTTATATAGCCTGTTGTAAAACTAGGCAAGTGTCTAGATGAGTTGATGTACTCCCAGGAAGACGTCTGTGTATCCCCAGGGGTATACATACCCCTGGTTGAGAACCACTGGCATAAGCAACCTTCCCCTGCCCCTTTTTGTCCTTCAATACTGTTAGCTGGAATCCAGTGAATGACAGTGAAGGGATTGTAAAAGGTGGTGAAGATCTTGTACATTTTCAGCAATTGTGGGGTTAGAAGAGTAAAGGTACATGTAGTAACAGGGCATATTGGGAGTGCTGCAAAAAGAGGGCAACCTTAATTTTGCATTTCCTGGTATTCAGAAGTTTGAGATTTGCTCCACTCAGCATTTTGCACAGGAACAACATTCCCCAAAAGAGCCTTAACTCTGTAATAACATAGGATTTTTTGCCATTGAATTTCCTAGGTTTTTTTTTTTAATTAGGAAAAAATATGTTGTTGGTTGGAGTTAGTAGTCATTCAGGCAATTGTACATATTTCCCACCATACCATACCAAGCCAACCAGCTTCCCCACTACTTCCACACCAACCGCCAACTCATAAGCTGGGCCCCACCAGCCCTGCATCAACATAGCCTCTCAGGCATGTCCCTGACCTATTCACTGCATTCTTCCCCTATCTTGCCTCCTTGCCACTAATGTACCCAGGTGCCCCCACACCCCATGCACACACACAAGCACGGAACTCATCTTCCTGAAGTCTTCTCTTCTTGGTATACAAACACATTTAGTGTTGTTACTTCCCTTCATCCCATCCCTCATAACCCAACTCACATGCGATTCCTGGAGCGAAGAACAACTATGTTACAGTGGAATGGTGTTTCCAGTTACATGTGAGAACAGTTGGAGGGTGGAGTTTATGGTAGGGCCAGTGAGAGAAATTACAGGCAAAGTTTTTGTTCCAAAATACAAAAAGTAAGTTCCTCTGACCCCTGTGCAACAGATGCACTCCATCTTTAAGTAACAGTGGGGTGTCAGAACTTCTAATTCAATTACACAGATGCTCAGTCAAATCAGAGAAAACTATCACAGCTCAGACACAAATCTCTGCTGCGGTCCAAATCTGCTCTCATACATTGTATGAGGCATACTCCAGAAATAAGATCTAGTTTATTTCTGCTGAGTGATTCACCACAATGTCTGGTAGATCACAACCTCCTAAGTCACCAGATAGAAGCTGCAGAGTGGGCAAAATGTGATGCCACCAAAGGCCACCTCTCTCCACCCAAATCAGCAATTCCCATGTTCTGGTCTACTCCTTGCTCTCCCGCAAACTTCTCCAACCTCATAATCCAGAATCCACACATTGGCAGCCATGGCAGCCCACCTATTTCTTTTCCCTCAGCAGTCAAGGTACCCTTGCTGTGAACAGGGGCAGCTCTAGCGATTTCGCCACCCCAAGCACGGCGGCACGCTGCGGGGGGCGCTCTGCTGGTCGCCAGTCCCGCGGCTCCGGTGGACCTCCCGCAGGCAACCCTGCGGGAGGTCCACCGGAGCCGCCTGCTGCCCTCCCGGGGACCGGCAGAGTGCCCCTCGTGGCGTGCCGCCCCAAGCACGTGCTTGGCATGCTGGGGTCTGGAGCCGCCCCTGGCTGTGAATTCCAAACCTCAGTGCTGTGTGTCTTCGGAAACACCAAATTAATCTGCCCCAAGATCAGAAAATAGACATTTGCCTCCCCACTTCCCTGCAGGGACTGGTAAAATACAGATTTTCTGAAACAACCTTCCTTGCTTAACACCTCATTTTCTGCCCCCCCCCTCCCCAGTTACAACCCCCTCCTTGCCTCTGTCCCCCAATTCCCTCCCTCTCCTGCACACATAAAGACCTCTGTGGAAACCCTCTAGCCATTTTTCCATACTGGCATATGTGCACTTAAATATGTACATTCTCTTAAATACCGTCCTCAGTTTGGGTCCCCAAATTTTTAGTGGTTGCCATTCACTAGCGTGGGTAAAACTGGATAGATCGAGACCATTTTGACCTGCATTACATCAATAGTTTGATTTCTAGTTCTGCACAAAAACCCACATAGAAACTGTTTGAAAAATGGCTATTTTTTATCAGGACTTGTATGTCTGGAACCCTAGCTCAACTTATTCCAAATTTGGGTTACTAACCCTATCCTGCACCCTCCTAAGGCACACCAAATTTCAGAGAACTCTGACTAAGCATGTTGATATTGGAGAAATTAGAAAGGTTGACCTTTAAACAGAAAAAGTCATAAAGCAACATTAACTATAGTGGTGCTGCTGTGCCACAGTTATAGACTAGAATGTAGCAAATTAGTGGCAGAACCAGAAAAACAACTCAGTTTTTCCTTTATGTTAAAGTCCTCTCTCTAGGTGTATTGAGCCATCCTATAGATTTATCAGAAAATTACATCCTTCCTATGGAATTTACATAGGATGGTTTAAAAATACCTATAGAAAGGCTATCACTCTATTTAATTCTCTATCTCAGTCATAGAACCACAATGGTTTAATTGCTATTACATTCTACAGAATTTTTCTGTATGAGCTGATATCCCAGTCCTCCAGTTTAATAAGTGGACAAGTGCCCTAAGAAGCAAACTACATTTATATAATATGGGCCAGATCCCCACCTTGTGTACCCCACTGAAGTCAATGGAGTAATGTTGATTTACATCAGTTGAAGATCTAGCTCTATATTTATATACATAGTTTACCATTCATATGTCACTATATATAAAGATGTGTGTGTATTGATAGCCTTCTTTTTGCTGATGATGTGAATTGACTTTGCGGAATGACTGCAGCGAGTTGTAAATGATGAGTGAAATGCAGGCAAACACACTTTTTCAGGGGACATAAAAATATAGAAAGTACTGTGAGTTCGTTGATGCAATGCTATAGATAGCAGAGGTAAGTATTATCAGTCAAGACCAAGTTACTAAGTGGTGTACTATAAAACTTCATGCAACGCCATCAGTGAGTAAAATGAAATCACTGTATGAAATATTAGAGTACTTAGTAAGGTAACTCCACTAATAATTCAGGTAATTTCCATATAGATGCACAAGATCAGATTCGGTGGAATTATACCTGAATGTGGACCAATATGTTCATTTCCAAGACAGAAGAGTCCTCCAATTCCATAGGACTCAAAAACAGAAAAACAGCCACAAAAAATGAAATCAGGATTTTAAATAGCATTTTAAAATCCCCCCCCACCACTACGGATTTTTCTTCTCACATGATTTCCCAAGTTCTCTTTTCCCTGACTCAGCTGATAAAACATTATTTCCAAAGCTGTTCAAAACAGTTTAAAAGAAAATGTGTTTAAATGCTAAGTAAGTATAGACTTTCATACAATTACTACACAAGTGTTTTGGAGGCAGAGGTCAAGGCCTACTCTTGAAAAGCTTGCCAGCAGTCTGGAGAATTTTCACAAATATTGCATGACAGATTGGGGTGACTTCTAAAGCAAAAGGAAGCAGAGACACCTCGAAGGCAAATTCTGACTAGGTAAGTCAAACCTCTGGATCAGTAGTTGCAGACAGTGTGACATATGTGGGTATGTAAATAGAGTGGAGATGTTATAATGCTATTTTTTGGGTCCTAATTAATTTAAAATCTAATGATTTTCTTGTTTTTGCAATTGTTCTAATTGACATTCTACGCCTTTTTGAACATTAGGAATGGTATTTCCAGCTACATGCAGATTTGCTGCTACTACAACTTTATCTAACCTCTCAACTAGACTACTATTAATTCAACAGAGCATTTAAAGTTAAGCGTGATCTTAAATGCTTTGCTCAACTGGGGCCTAAGTACAGAGTGATAGTTTTGCTTTTCGTTTCTCCATTGGCTCCAACATACGGTGCATGGTCTTCAGACCAATTTTAGCTTGCTCAAGCAATTGCTGCTATATCGCAAAAGCCCCATTTCCTTCAGTCACAATTCGTGTTAATGATAATCAGATGCTTTAGTAATTAACAGTGACCTACAAGTATCCTAATTCTTCTCTCTCCCCTGACTACAGCTTTGCCAAAATTACAGCAGCTTCTCTCAGTTTTAACTTGGGGAATCTTTTGTTTGTTCAGACATCACAGATACTGCAGCCCCTGCATTCTCCCCTTCACATCATTTATATTTATCTTTGCAGCACCCTACAGCAGAACATGCAAGTCCTATTTATTCTACCCCGGAGAGGTGCCAGAACTTCTCACCTAGTTATCCTTCCTCTAAATTGTATATGGTATTTTAGGCTATGTCTACACTATGAGCTGGGGTGTGATTTCCTTGCTCATGTACACATACTTATAGTAGCTTGATGAGAGCTAGTGCAGATATAAACAGCAGCGTAGCCATAGTAGCATGGTCAGCAGCAGTGGAGGCATCTCAGAACCATGCCAAGTACATACCCACTGTTTTCAGGCAGGTTTGTACTCAGCATGGCTCAGCCCCTGTGGTACCACTGTTGCTTATAATTGTGCTAGCTCTCATTGAGCTAATGTAAATGTGTGTGCATGATCAGGGGGAAAAAACGCCACATCCTACCTTGTAGTCTAGACATAGCCTTAGGGTATTATACCGCTGTCCATCGCCATGGTTATCTGAGTGCCATCTCTGTAAAATAGAGTGACAATAGTGAAATTCCTAGTGGACTTCTTGGAATCTCCAACTCCTCTCCATTTTCTGGTTACAGAAATCTGTTTGGGGATAAGTCTCTTACTTGAAGGAAAGTGGAGAGCAGAAAGAATGAAGTGGTTGGTGCCGTGAATGTCATTCTTGTTATAAAGGAAAAGTTTGACCAAAAAGGAAGGTTTTGCAGTATTTTCTAAAGGTGGTCAGAAACTGTGGACAGTGGGAAGCTGCATTTTCTGCCAGCTAGAGCCTATGCATTGATTCAGATACAAGGAATTACAGTCAGTGAATGCTACCTGGTTGTCCACGTTTCACCCCATTTTGACAATAATAAAATAAAATAATAATTCCTAGCTCTTATATAGCACTTTTCATCAGTAGATCTCAAAGTATTTTACAAAGGGAGTCAGTATCATGGTCCCTATTTTACAGCTGGGGAAACTGAGGTACAGACAGTTGAAGTGACTTTTCCAAGGTCACCCAGCAGGTCATTGGCCAAGCCAGGAATAGAATCCAGGCCTTCTGAGTCCTAGTCCAGTGAATTAGGCCACAGTGCTTTCCCAAATGGGGTCTGTATCCCTTCATTGGACTACTGAAGTCTATTAAGTTCCTTTTTTAATTTAATGTATCTTTGAGGTCACAGAGAAGCTTGCAATATTTGTGTTTGAAATCAGACTTTACTATTCTTTTTTTTAAGGGAAACATTCACAACTATATACTTCACCTTTCACATTGATTATTTTCTATATAAAACATATAACCCCCTCCAACAGCTGGCTGCAGTTCAAACATTGTTTTTATTGAGAATTATCGTGGCTAAGTCCTAGTATCAGGAGGAGGCATTTAAAAAGGAGAATCATCAAAGGACCACAGTATACAGCGCATTAAGGATTCTAAATTAGCAAGCTAGCAATTTGAGGGGAGAGGTTTACTCTGAATGCTGAGGCTGCTATGTGAGCAAATGAATCCTTGTTCAGACAATATGTATAAAATTGAAAAAATAAGTAAAACTAGATGAAGTTATTTTGATAAGTTTAGAAAAAAAACTTTATTTTGTTCTTGATTATGCTAAAGGGACAAAATAATTTTCCAAGTCTAATAAATTAGAATCAGGCCTCACAAACTTCTCCACAAACAAATCCCTACCAAAATTATTCTATACCTCTGGTACAGTGTATGGAAGCCACAGGAGAAAAGGGAGAGGATCCAGTGTGGCTTGCCGTCAATTCTGCTTCACAAGTATTTGCAGGTGAGGAAGGCTGAAGCATATAATAGTCGAAGTGAGCTTTTGTCCATGGAGATAGGAAAACACTTCTGATTCCAAAATTAAGTCTAGAGAACCCTTGTTCCAGTTACTGTGTTTCTTCAGTACCCTGGAGCAACTACAGTATTATATATTGTGGCCTGTAAGAGAGTTGGTTATCTCAGTCCATTTCTTTATAAAAAGCCAGACCACAAATGAGATAGGGCTCGTAGTCTAGTTGGATGTGCAGGGAAGGCAAAGCAGGAATTCAAAATCTGAAGTTGGCTTTGCCATACTGATATGAGTAAATTGTTTAACTTCTCTGCAATTCAGCTATGCTGTTCTGTAAAATGGGGATTTACATACCTCACTCAGATGTTAGTAATGTTGGTGCCAGCACTGCATTATGCATATTATGATGACAAAAATAACCACATCAATTGACATTAAGATCCTTACTGACTGTTAACAGAGTGGTCAAGAGTCAAGGCTCCAGTTCCTATTCAAGGAAGTATTTAAATACAAGCTTAACTAAGAACGTATTTAAGTGCTTTCTGAAATGGAGGCATGAATAAGTGTGCAGAATGGATTACCTTCCTTTCTTCTTGAGGCGGTCCCTTCAGATCTGACCTGAAACACAGTTTTGCTGAGGATTCTGCAGCCTATGTACCTGTTTTTGAATGAAGTAAAGCCTTTTCTCTCCAAAGCTGTTAATCTGGCACCTTTTACCAGCACTGAATTCACAATAAATGAGTGGGGTGCTGTTTATATCGCTGTCAACAGAACAGAAATGAAAGTCGGAATATTGTGAAAAGTGACAGGCCATCTAGGAAAAGTCTGGAGAATAAATGAAAACATTGAAATGTTCCAGGCCTAAATTGAGTTCTAAATGCTGCTGGCACCCTTGACTGTGTAGAAAGGTGCCAGAGAAGGGGGAAAGGAGGTAGGAAAAATTAAATAGGACTTAATTCTGCTGCCACACTGCTGCTCCCTCCCTGTAGCCACAGGTTTTGCTCTCTGCTTACCTCCTTTATGGCTGAACATGAAGGAGAGATAGGGACAATGAGTTGGAGGGAAATGAGGGTAGAGTATCCATTTCTAGCCAACATGCTGTTTTGTCTCATGCAGATCTCTGAAAGAAACCTACAGGGTAAATTGCTGAAGCCCTCCCCCTCTAGGGCTGGCTTTATTTTCAAGTTAGAATTCCAAAACAAGATAAAAAATACTGGTTACTAACCACTCGGTGCTTTCCCAGCTTCCTCTAGTTGGGAGGGAAGGCGATACACCCTCCCCTCTGGTAATCCTCCTTGCTACTATGGACAGAACTGCAGCAGGGCTTTCCTGATCCTAGGCCTCTCCTGTCTGCTGCCTCTACCTAAGAGGCAGAAAGTCTTATATGTAACCCTTTTGTCACTCGTTGTCAGAATCAAAGGCCATAGCTGGGAGTCCTTCTGAAAACTAAGAAGCACCACTGGCTTGAGTGTCCTCCCAGAATTTCTGGGATCAGGAATAACCTTCTCTGGATGCCCTTAATAGGCAATACTTTCCCACCTGCAAGCACTGAGTCTATGAAACAAAGGAAACTTTACTGGGGGAGATGGAACACAACTTGGAAAGCACCACAATAATATTTGTAAATGAACATGAACCTCCAATAGGCAAGTGACTCTTTACCACATCACTTCCCCATCTGCTAAACCCCACTCACAGTTTGGTGTCAATGGTGTTGGTGTTGGGGTACCACCAAAAGCAAACAAATATCAAAGTCCTAAAATTGAAACACCCCTCCACATGCACTGATAGGAAAATTTCTAACGAAGTTTCTTTGTAATAAATCATATACAACTGGATTTTGAATGAAAATCCCATGTTTAAAGAAAATAAATGTTGACATTAAAGAATCATCATGTTTCCCATAACTCCCTTCCCACCACTTCTAATAGATTAAAGAGTAGAAGGAGAGAACATACTGACATAATATTGTAATATACAATTAAGAATTGTTAATGGTAAGCTTAAGAGCCTTGATAGCTATATTTTTAATGATTTGTAATTATGGATAGTGAATGAGTACAGATGAGGTAACAGGCCAAGGCCTTACCCGCATAAATGTGGTTTTGCCCATTCTTTTACATAGAATTGCTAATCTTCTTAAAATGATGTTATTGCTGACAGAACAAAGGTAACCTGTTGAGCTGGAAGATTTTAGGAGAAAATACACAAACCTTTAACCAGACCCCTTTTACTGTGAAGACCCAGAGCAGGAAGACAAAAACCAACATGGCACAAAAACAGTAAAAACAGAAAAAAAAACCTGCAGAAGTTGGGTAACTAAAGCTTACATGTGTAACGTACGAGTTACCTAAACCCCAAAGGACTGAGGTGTTAAAATTAGGGCTGTCAATTAATCACAGTTAACTCATGTGATTAACTCAAAAACATTAATCACGATTAAAAAAATAAATCGCAATTAATCACAGTTTTAATCACACTGTTAAACAATAGAATACCAATTGAAATGTATTAACTATTTTGGATGTTTGTCTACATTTTCATATATATTGTATTCAGTGTTATAATTGAAATCAAAGTGTATATTATTTTTCTTACAAATATTTGCACTGTAAAAATGCTAAACAAAAGATATAGCATTTTTCAGTTCACCTCCTACAAGTACTGTAGTGCAAACTCTTTGTCATGAAAGTGAAACTTACAAATGTAGATTATTTTTTGTTACATAACTACACTCAAAAACAAAACAATGTAAAACTTCAGACCCTGCAAGTCCATTCAGTCCTACTTCTTGTTCAGCCAATCATTTGTAAATGTAAATGTTTACATTTACAGGAGATAATGCTGCCTTCTTCTTATTTACAATGTCACCAGAAAGTGAGAACAGGCATTCGCATGGCAATTTTGTAGCTGGCATTGCAAGGTATTTATGTGCCAGATACACTAAACATCTGTATGCCCCTTCATGTTTCGGCCACTATTCCAGAGGACATGCATCCATGCTGATGATGCTCATTAAAAAAAAAAAGTGTTAATTGAATTTGTGACTGAAACTCCTTGGGGGAGAATTGTATGTCCCATGCTCTGTTTTACCCACATTCTGCCATATATTTCATGTTATAACAGTCTCAGATTATGACTCAGCACGTTGTTCATTTTAAGAACACTTTCACTGCAGACTTCACAAAATGCAACTTGGAGAAACCCTGGACCAGAAACTGAAGGACAGGACTGAAGGATCAGACCAGGAGATTGAGGGGGTGAGGACTATCATGGAAGGAATTCTTGGGACCCAAAGTTACCATATTCCAGGGCACATCTACCAATTCTGTCATCTATTATTATTTGTCTGGCATAAACATATGTCTAGACACTATATGTGAACATAATTCCATCTGAATTTTATAAAAAAAAGTAAAAATTGATTAAGCCTAAATTGGGTGGACTTGTGACTCAGTTTTCCAGTTTATCCCAAACTGTGGGTAGCACAGTCCCAGAATCTTGAGGTGCCACTGGCAGGCCTGTCACCAGTCCTGTTTGGTCCTGTCCCAAGGCTCCACCACCTAACTCAGCTACAGTGATTTCAACTTCATTTAGTGCTGGATAGAAGGTGCCTCACCAGAGTTCACTCAACTCTGCTGCTGTCCTCTGTGACTTCAGCAAAGACCTTTTCCTGTGTTGCATCCTATCAAGGAGTCACGTCTTGCCATTTCCCTCTGAGAAGCAGCTTCTCCATCACCTCCAACCGAAGAGTACTTCTAACAGCACAGGATTCTCAGTGGAGTAAAACCGAACAGATAGGACCCTTACCACCATGGATACATTCCTTGCCACAAGATAAGAACACTAACTTTCTCTCAGTTCACTTCCACTATCAACCAATTCTGAGTTTATGTAATGATTAGTTTGACTGGAGGAATTTGGGGTAGACAATTTATGCAAATTTGACTCTCTGGTTAAGTAAGACACATTTAAATGGCCTTCTGAGAGCTGAGATATGCACATATATTTCAGTTAGTGAGGACATTTTACTTTTGCTGATTTTTTAAGAAAAACTGCAAGAAATAATTTTGGAAAATGTGGCACAAAAATTAAAGTGAATAACAATGCTTTTACCCATTCCCAGGGGTACTAGGTAGAGTTCAGACAACGTTCTGAGTAAGATAAAGTTTTAAACTGAACACAGGGGGCTGAAACTGTAAAAATGAAGGATAAATCCTTGCTTACATTTATACAAGATAAACTGTTTGAATTTTGCTATTGGATTACAGGGTCATATGACTTGGAGCCAACACAAAAATGCATCAGCAGAGAGTAATTAAAGCTTCTGTAGCACATTCCAGGCATAAATAAAGTTTAAGAGATGTAATAAAACATATAGCTTTTATAGGAACACAGGACTTGCCATACCTGATCAGATCCTTTCTGAGACTGGGGGTGGGTGCTAGAACCAAAGATAGTAGCCAAGGTGACAGCATACCATCAGTTTATATAATAGCATGATAATATTTTCAGGTTTATTCTCTATCCCTTTCTCAATGCAGTCAGATTTACTTTTATGATTTTATTTGCCTTTTTGACTGCTTCTACACACGGAGCAGATGTTTTCAGAGAGCTGGCCACAATGACTCTCAGGTCTTCAGCTCTAATTTATTTAGAACGCAACAGAGCATACACAGAGTCAAAATTGTCCCTTCTGACATGCCTTGTGCATGTTTACACTCAGTTTCATCTGACGTCTTGTTGTCCAAATGCCTAGTTTGGGTCTGGATTATCTGTTCCACATCTCTGCAATGTTCTAGCAATCCTAGATTGATGTAACAGAAGGGAGGACAAAGTCTAATTTTCCAACTCTCTTAAGGAGCTCTATTTGCAAACTAATCAAAATAGCAGTGTAAGGGCCTGTTCCCAAGGTAATGAGCATCTTTCCATTGACTTCAATAGCCATTGGATTATAAACTGCACAATCTAAGAACCAATTCAAGTCTCACCACTTTCTTTTCCAACTAAAAGATAGACTTCTTCAATCTGGCCTTCACAAATATAAGCACACAGTACAGAAGATATGAAATAATTGAATACATCTATTTCTAAAAAAAATTCCTTTTACCAGCAGGAGAAAGGAGAAAATGAGAGCCGTGTGTGACAGATGCCAGTCATGCTACTTAATGTGTTTCAAAAAGTGGCCAGCGGGTGATGGGTATGGTATAAGAATCTAAATAGAACAGGCAACAATAGGATTCAGTGTTAGTGACTGGTACATGGACAGTCATGCCTAGTGGTTAGAGCAGGAATCAGGCACAAAGAGCTCATTGTCAGAGACTAGACTGGAATCAGAAGTCAGGAATCAGAGCCAAGGGTCAGATCCAGGTTGCCTGTGAGGTGAGCAAGGTAAGGCAGAGCAGGGCTGGATCCCACATAGAAACAAGAAAAGAACAGAACTTAGAAGAAGCAGGAGCTATGGCAGTCATAAGCACTTTGAACAGCCACCACCCTGCTGCTGGTGCTTGGCTTAAGAGCTGGTCTTCTGACTCTTTCCATCAATCAGGCTGGTAGTTAATTAGCCAGATTGCCCAGAGTCTGGCTCTGCTGCTGGCCCTGATTCCTGACAGTCAAGACCTTAATGTCCACATTTATGGTCCTTTGCAAAGAAAAGTCATTACATAGTACAGACACTGAGAGTTCAGTCACTTGTTTCCATTTGTACCTATTGTTACTACAAACTGCGTCAGGCAGAGGAGTACAAGGTGGACACAAAACAGACGCTGCTCTTAGTTACAGTAATATAACCAGTGCTTAATTTTTTTTTAATTTCATAACTGGCATGGCAAGCCCAGAGGTGCTGGGGCTCAGCTCTGGCAAGCCCCGGCACAAATTAAGCAATGGGTGTAATTGTATATTGGCTTGAATGGATTTAATTAGTTACTTCAGATTTATAACAATTTAACTGAGAACAGACTGTAACCCAGTGTTTTGCAACAAAAGGAATGTAGAAAAAGAACTACAGCTACCGAGGCAAGTCAAAAACTAGAGGGTGATGTGTTAGAGAGAACAACACCGCTAGGACTTGTGTTGTGGATCAGACCCTCAATTTATAGTAACTATATACCTTGTATGGCAAAAAAGTTTAGTTCCTTCCTTCCCCTCACTGAATATCACATACCAGAGCTGATTTCCTACTCACCAAAAGGGTCACCCATTCTTGATCTAATTATTTCACTTACTTTGCACCCTTGGAACATCACTTCCCCCTTACTAACTTTTCTTGATCACTTCATGAACGCGTTGATCTTCATCCTGGCCTTTTCATCACTGAACCCAGGGTTTGGTACTGTACTTTTAAATATCAGCCTGTGCACTTTTTAACTGCTGACAGATTCATGTGGAGAACGCACAGCAGCTGATTTAATGGTGACCTTGAGAAGTATACGGGATGTGTGTATAGATGAGTAGAACTGTTTATGACATGGCCTCTGAATTAGCTTCTATTTCACTGAGGTCTTGCTCCTTGGTCTTTGCCACTTGTGAATGTCTGTGTCTATTCTCAATCATGGTAGCTTATCTCTTTTCAATTTCTGATTAATGTCCATGATCTTTAAAGTCTGAGGGCTCTATATTGCTCATTTTATTCCTCTCAATCTCAGAAGAGCAGATATTATGCAATTTGGTTTCTCTCTGTGTATGTGTTTATACGGCCCCCATAAAAACAGTTAGCTGCATGCCTCCCAGTATTTAAAAATAAATCACAATAAGTTTGGTGTTCCAGCCACAGGTTTTTTCCTTCCTTTCCCCCATGTAGATAAGGACAGCTCAGCTTTGTTTCACTGTAGCAGGGTGACCCTTTGAAGTACAACCCACTGGTCAGCACACATTACAGGTCTCTCCAGGGCCGCCCGGGGGAGAGGGGGGCAAGTGGAGCAATTTGCCCCAGGCCCCGGGCTCCACAGGGGCCCCCATGAGAATGGCTGAGGCTCCCTCCCCAGCCCGACCCCGCCTCCACCCCCTCCCGGAGTCTCACCGCATCCAGGAATGTCCCTGGACAGCTTCAGAGTGGCTCCAGCGGGGCCTGAGCTCCTCCCCGCTCAGAGTAAGGTAAGGGGGCGGGGCTGCAAGCTCCAGCGGCGGCTCGGCCTGGACCTCGCAGCCCCACCCCCTTACCATGCGGCTCTGAGTGGGGAGGAGCTCAGGCCCTGCCAGAGCCACGCTGCAGCTGTCCAGGGATGCTCCTGGATGCGCTGAGGTTCCAGGTGAGGGGGGAGCCGGGGATAAGGGGCTGGGGCTGGGGGGGGGAGTCCTGGAGACAGTCAGGGGACAGGGAGGGGGCAGAGGTTGGGGTGGTGGTCAGGGGACAGGGAATGGGGGGGTTGGATTGTGGGCGTTCTGGGGGTCTGTCAGGACTCAGTGGGGGGGTGGATAGGGGTCGGGGCAGTCAGTGGACAGGGAGCAGGGGTGGGGTCCTGGGGTGGTGGTTGGGGGGGGTCTCTTGGGGACAAGGAGGGGACAAGGAGCAGGATGGGTTGGGGATTCTGAGGGGGGCAGTTGTGGGGGCAGGAAGTGGGTGGGGGTCAGATAGGGGGCAGGGCCAGGCTGTTTGGGAGGCACAGCCTTCCCAACCCTGCAGTTTGAGGCTTGCAGAAGAGCCAAGCTGTTAGCTTTTCCATTAGGGCTACCATCACTTTCACTTCTCAAATGCCAAATTATAGTCTATACTTAATTTCAGTGCCATAGGGAGATTCATGTCAAGGGAGGTTAGCTTCATTTAAAATTAGTCACTGTGGGCAGGATCACATGAGAAGAGCATATCCTACCCCACCTACCTCCTTCCCAACCCTACCAAGGGAGACCTCCCTCCCCTGCATTCCCTGAGGCTTCAGAGGGGTTAATTCAGTGGTTCTCAAACTTTTGTACTAGGGACCCCTTTCACATAGCAACCTCTGAGTGCGACCCCCCCCTTATACATTAAAAACACTTTTTTATATATTTAACACTATTATAAATGCTGGAGGCAAAGTGGAATTTGAGGTGGAGGCTGACAGCTCGCGACCCCCAGCAATAACCTCGTGACCCCCTGAGGGGTCCCGACCCCCAGTTTGAGAACCCCTAGGTTAATTTAATTTTAGCACCCTGTGTCCATTCACATGCATGTGCTATTTTGAGCATTTCGGTTTTCACAACCTAGGATCATCCCAGATTCTGGAACAAGCTCAAATGCTCAGTTCATGGAGTATGTACATAAGCTATACTAAAGACAAACCCACAGTAACCGTCTCCAGTTTGTGAGGGACCCCATGGAGCCAGTCTCTAGGAAACAGATACATTCATGGAGGTTAAGTCCATTAATGGCTATTAGCCAGGCTGGGTAAGGAATGGTGTCCCTAGCCTCTGTTTGTCAGAGGGTGGAGATGGATGGCAGGAAAGAGATCACTTGATCATTACCTGTTAGGTTCACTCCCTCTGGGGCACTTGGCATTGGCCACTGTCAGTAGCCAGGATACTGGGCTGGATGGACCTTTGGTCTGACCCAGTATGGCCATTCGTATGTTCTTATGTTCTAAGCTAAATCAACCCAAAGTTATGGAGACAGATATAAGTCAAGGAAGCCAGCAGAGTATCAGAAACCTGGAAAAATCTCTGACTGGATGAGCTCAGGTGTTTGGTCACAAGCTGAGGTGGTTCAAAAGTTTTGGATTTTTTTCAAGCAGAATTTTTTTATTGTTTCTTTAAACAAATACAGCAAGCAGCAAATATTTGGCCACACACTTCTGAAACCCCAAACCATGTTCAGGTTTTGGCAGACTAATTTCAGCTTTTCAATTAAAAAAAAACACAATAAATTTTGAAGGAAAGCAGACATTGCCCGTGATTTTTTTCTGCTTTTTATAAACCCCTAGTTTTCAATCCAAAAAAAGTTTTGACGGAAAATATTTGTCCAACCCTTTTAATGAGCTTAAGTGCCTTTTAGCACTAGCTGATGCTGAGAACCAGTGATACCATGTAAAGAAGTTTTCTCAAAACTGGGTTTGTGCCGAGATGCGGAAGGTTTATTTTTCCCAGGGCCGCCCGTGGGGGGGGGAGTAAGTGGGGCAATTTGCCCTGGGCCCTCAGGGCCCCCCACGAGAATATAGTATTGTATAGTATTGCAATTTTTTTTATGGAAGGGGCCCCGAAATTGCTTTACCCCAGACTCCCTGAATCCTCTGGGAAACCCTGGGTCTCTCTTGGTCACTGGTCCTCA
The DNA here is from genome assembly GCF_016161935.1 of Mauremys reevesii. Lineage (NCBI taxonomy): Eukaryota > Metazoa > Chordata > Testudines > Geoemydidae > Mauremys > Mauremys reevesii. The sequence continues at coordinate 166,518,856 of NC_052624.1, read as the reverse complement.
GAAGGCATAAGCCCGTTACAGTGCTAGCTAGGAAACCTTGTCTCTTTAGGTCAAGCTGTAGCAGCTCATGCTTTTAGCTATTGATATAATCAGTTCAGTCCCTGGTATGTTGGCCAAGATGGCTGCTCAAACATAAACACCACAGGATGTGTAGGGGGATATGAGCTATCTTCCCAGACTCCTTTTTGTTCCATGCCCCATCACAGGGGAAGGATTCCTTTCTCCACTTTCCTAAAGAGGAAGAGCAGCCGCGATGGTAGGGGAGCCTGGGCATCAAGGATGCATTCCCAGAGGCCCTTGTCTTACCAACCGGCCAGCTCCATTTTTCCTATTTCCCCTCTATCTCCCATGTAGCTGTCTGGTCCCTGGAGTCAGTTCACCTCCATCAGGTCTGAGGGGGGTCACAGTGATTCCATACAGCCCTTCGAATAGTGAACTCTGGAAACATCCCACACTCCTAAGCTTCTGATATAATTGCCAGGCTGCCTTTGAAGTCTTTAAAATAGATTAGATAATCATTTAAAGGGACCTCCTCTTCCGGGCCTCCAGCTCAACCCAAAGGGAAATGGCAAGCTTTTTTGTTAAGCTCCTCCCTGCAGTTTTCTACAGTCCTGTGTTAAGAACATGTAACTTTAAATAGGTGAAGTCCCATGGACATGCTTAAGTATCTTAATGAATTAGGCCCATGTAAAAAGCTCATTAGGTAGTGGGGTCCCCTTGCTGGATTATCTAATGTGGAAGTGACTGTCACTCAGTTTCTTAAAAGCAGGAAGATCTTCCCAAATAGAAAAGCTCCTAACCACTTTGAATTCAAGATTTTTTTGGATTTGGGGGGGATGGGTAAAAAGTTTGGTTAATAATGGTAATAATGTTGGTGTAATATACTTACACTTCTGTAAGGCATTTGACTTGGTATGGTATATTTTGATTAAAATCTAGAATGATACAAAATTAACATGGATCAAAAATTGGGTAATTGACAGGTCTCAAAATGCAATGGTAAATGGGGAACATGAGTGAGTGGGTGGGTGTGTACCTAGTGGGCTCTCACAGGGATCAGTTCTAGGTCCTTCTTTATTTAAACATTTTTATCAATGACAAAGAAGAAAACAAATTATTTCTGAGAAAGTTTGCAGGTGATACAAAGTTTGGATGAGTTGTAAATCATGAAGAGGACAGGTCACTGATACAGAGTGATCTGAATCATTTGATAAACAGGGCGTGAGCCAACAATATGCATCTTAATATGTCCGTATGTAAAGTAGGAACAAAGGATGTGGGCATACTTACAGGACACAGGATTCTAACCTGGGAAGCAGTGACTCTGAAAAAGACTCGGGGGTGATGGTGCATAATTAGGTGAACATGAGCTCCTAGTGAGACACTGTGGCCAGAAGAGAAAATGTGATTTTCAGATGTATAAACACAGGAATATTAAATAGGAGTGGTGAGGTTATAATCTGTATTTGTCACTGGTGTGACGGTGTTTCTCACTGGAATACTGTGTCCAGGTCTGGTGTCCACAATTTAAGAAGAAAGTTGATAAATTAGAGAGGGTTCAGAAAAGAGCCACAAGAATGATTAATGGATTGGAAAACATGCTTTATAGTGATACTCAAGGACTGACGTCTATTCATCATAACAAAGAGTTAGTTAAGGGGTGACTGGATAACAGTTTGTCTATGTGGCAAACAAAAAATTGATAATGGGCTCTTCAATCTGGCAGACAAAGGTATAGCAAGAACCAGTGGCTGAAAGTTGAAGGAGACAAAATCAGACTGGAAATAAGGTATGCACTTTTAACAGCGAGGGTAATCAATCACTGGAACAACTTGACAAGGGTTGTGGTGCTCTATCAATAGCAATCTCTTTTAAATCAAGGTTGGATATTTTTCTAAAGATGCTCTAATTCAAAAAGGAATTAATTCAGGGAACTCCTATGGTTATCACAGTAATTCCTTCTGGCCTTATAATGTATGAATCTATTCTCGGGACAGCAAGCATATCTCTTATTTTTCTCAGTACCAAGCACATTGCTACCTTAACACTGGCTGGCCAGAGGGTCAGCGCTGACTCTTTGGAAAAGCCAATTAGCAGTGGATAGGGACAAATCCAAAGGGCTATGAATTTTTGTTGGCAGGGAGGATGAAAATTCAATTACAGTATAACTCTATTCTGCTCTATATTGTTTTAAATGGGCAAGATCCAGGAATATTGTGTCTTCTGTATTTACAAATATAGAAAAGACTAAAGACAGAAAGGTTGGTGAGGACACCCCAGACTCTCTGAGCTGCAGGGCCCTGCAAACCAGAGAGATCCAAGTCTGATCAATTCCATGAAAAAATGAAGACAAACATTTCTAGATAAGGGACCCACCGTGTCAGAGAAGTGGCTGCTTCAGTTCCAGCTAGCAAAGGGTGTGATATGGCTGGAGGTCTTTCTGAAGCCCACTGGCCAAGAGACACAGTTTTCACCACATGGTCAGAGGCAGACAAGGACAGCTTTGCAGCTAAGAGTCTCAGGAAGCAGAAGTAGGTAGAGGATAATGTGGCTTACCAGTGCTGTTGATAAAAGCAGGCTACCTTTGGCAAGCCTTCTCTTTATTTAGGGAAAGAAAGGCAAATTATTTCCCTCCTACGCCAATTTTTCCAGGTATAGACATTGTGGTCCAGATTCTCAGGTGGTAAAAATTGACATAGAATGGGACCAAAAAATGAAACTATCCACAAACACAAGCCTGTTCACATACATATTACTATATATTTTGGAAGAGAAAGGCCTCTAAAAGAACTAAGGCCTGAGTTAGAAGCCAACGCAAGATGAAGTCCCCTTCTATTTTTTACTGACCACTGAGGTGTCTCCTCTGAAGGTGATTTCATTCAACACAGCCATTTAATGGAGACTCTTATCTTTGGGATATCAATTGTTAATCAAGATTCCATGACCTTTAGAAATTTTAAATGGAACTTTTACACTAACTCTTACCAACCTCCCATATTCCTGAAATTTATCTGCCAGTTAGTTACACAGAATGTAGAGATAGAAAAGGTATATTAGATAATCCAATCCATTGCCCCAAAGCACATTTTCTAGTATTTTTTTTAATTCTCTAAATGTATACAGAAGAGAAACAGTTTCTTGCTTGATATTTTATACACAAATCTGTGGTATATTCCCCACAAATTAAGAGAATTAGTTCTTAAATCCAATGGTAGTTTGCTGTTTCTTAAAAAGAAAAAAAATCATCTGAGCAAGACAGCTAGAATAAAGTCTAATAGTATCTGCTTGAGAATTGAGAGAGCTGATGTGCAGTACACTCTTATTTTTCATGCTTAAACTGCTGTAATTCTCTTTAAACCAGTCTTCCCACTGGGCATATTTAATGCCTTCAAGCTACACAAAACTATGCAGCTCATCTTCCCATTGGGAGTAAGCCAAATCTCCATATTTTTCCTTCATGGCAGTAACGTTCTGCAGTGATTTCAAAATGTTATCACTCACATTTTTAAAGCTCTCTGTGGTCTGTTTCCAGGACCTGCTGATAGCATATACCCAACAGTTCAAGCAACAAGAACCCTTTAAGTATCCTCAGACTTAATCAGAAGAACTTGTTAAAGCTTTCTCATTTGATGCACAGACAGTGTAATGATTTTTTTAAACCACAGAATATTTGACAGCCTGTTTCCTCTTTACATTCCACACGTAGATGAAAGGATTTTTCATTATTTTTATTTAGCCTTGAGTATTTTAACTTATAAGTGGCCTAACTGAGATACTTTTAATATGGTTTGAAATATACTCCAGGGCTGGGGCTTGTATGCCAACTTTTAGCCCAGATTAAATTTTTATGGCCTGCTGAGGTTTATAATGGAAATGCTGACACAGTCTTAACCAGATAGTGCAAACGTGCCTCTTATTCTTCCCACCTCCCTTCTCATATCGCTAAATATGAATTTAAGTGCATATGAAAATATGCCTGATGGAAAACACGGGAAACTTCTATCCTCTCTACATAGGAAGATGCACACTGCAGGCAATAACATTGCAGTGTTCCTCATGCTACCCTACTAATCTCATCTCTATTTTGGATGGACTAACTCTAGTGTGAGAGACCAATTCTATCTCTGTGCCCATTTAGTCTTTGGCCTCTATGATAAGACTTGCATGAATTTGTAATGATTGTTGTTGTTGGTGGTATGGACATCTGTGAACTAGAAATTAGTCCAAAACCACCATCCATTTTACATAGGCCACCCAAAGGTAATAACTTCTGGTCATTATTGATTTGAGGTGAAGCTAAACCCCCGACCTTAGAGATGAGATGCTCCCTACCCATATCCCAATCCACTGAGCTGTCTACCCAGTTGTTTACAAAATGAGTCAACATGAACAGAGATAGCTATTTTTAACCATAATGCCAATGTTTAGCATGCTGTTACTTAAACTGTGTATACAAATGTTTTGGCTGTAGTCTGATGAACCCCACCCTCCCAGTATGTGCGGCTTAAAATAAAGTCAAGAGCAAAGAGAGAGTTTAATCAGTTTCTGCCCTTACATTCAGACCAAAGATAAATCCCTAAATCAGACTGAAATGACTCTGTTAATACCTGTAGTTACAAAATGGGAATCTCTCATTATAATTAAACATATATAAATGGAGACACTATACTGGGTGGTCCTTCTATCTATCCAGAGCTAGAATGGCATAAATGTTTAGAGAGACATTGCAACCCTCTTCTGTTTGGCTGTGATCCTCACATTAGCTCCAGAGTCTCCAGTTCCCCCTGAAAAAAAGCAAGTCACTAGCCAATAGGTTTCAATGGGTGTCACATGTTAAGTAGAGCTGTGTAGAGACCAGAATTTGTTTCATGAAAAAAAATTGAGATTTGGAAATGCGTACACTTCCTGAATACAAATGAAAACAAAGTTACTGACATTTTCCACAAAATGAAGTTTAAAAAATGTGTCAGGTTGATTCAACATTTTGTTTTGATAAGATCAAAATGGTTCAATCTGATTTTGACTTTTTGTTTTTTAAACTCGAAACAAACAATTAAAATGGTCCCATCTGATAATATCAAAATGGAACATTTTCACAATCAAAATGCTTTGTTCTGATTTTTTTTTTCAAAATGAAATTTATCAGAATCAACACATTTAATCAGAATTTATACTTTCTGCAAGAATCACATTTTCCTTCGCAAAGATATTCTGCTTGAAAATTTTTGCTCTGCTCTAACATTAAGGTGGAAGACACTCTAAGACTATCTAAGATTTGTCTTTTGATTTTCAAGTCATCTGATCCTTTTTATTCTTCATTTGATGTCCATTGTTATTTCTCTTAAATAACTCATTTAATATTAATACAGAAAAAGTATTTCCTGAATAACTCCACTGAAATTTAATGTTAATTTGTTTTTTCCTTTTTTTTTAAAACACATTACTCACTTTAAAAATGTTGTATTTAAAAATAATTCTTTTGATTAAATAAACTATCTGAATAGCCATTTCCTGTTTTTTCTTCTTTTAAATGAAAAGCAACTGTAAAGCAGAAGGAGTTATACCAACAGAAACTGTGTTTTAAATTCCCTTTCAGATTGCCCAGCTAAGATTTTTTTTCTTCTCATGAAAATGGGCTAGCAGTCTTGGTTGTGTTCCGGTGATGATATCATTGTTTGTACTAGATATAATTTTTTTTCACATGATATAATATGATGCCTGATAGCCACAGAAATTTTTACCAATATACCACCATTAAAAGATACTATGCAAACATGGGAACTTCTTTTCAGGACTCATTACAAAACTCTTCATAGACAAACTTTATACAAGCAATCATTATGCTCACTTAGGCCCCAATTCTGCAACTGGCTCCAGGCAGACCTTTGCACCTGTGCAGCACTCCATTGATTTCAATCCAGCTTTGCACAGCACAAGGAGTCTGGATATGTAGAGCCAGTGGCAGAATTAGGGTCTTAGGCCTGAATGCAAAAAAAAAAAAAAATTTACGTGCCTAAGTCCCAGTTTCAGGACGATTGCAATGGACAGAATTCCCACTAAAATTTACTCGGTGCCTAAATTTTTGTAGTAAAAATTCCCTTCGTTTCTGACTCTGAGCATGCACACTGCTTGTGTCTAAGCACCTGTCTCCTGCCTAAGCCCCAAAGCAATTCACAATCCAGAGAAAGACAAGCATTTGGCTGTCTAACTTGCCTGAGGAGTCTGAGTTGGTGCTCAGAGGCCACCTACCAGCTCAGTCCCTTCAGGCAAATTAACACAAAACAGGGAAGAGAATGACAACTTCACCCCTAGCATTTAGCCCAGTGGTTAGGATGATCAACTGGGATGTGGGAGACGCATAGTTCACGTCCCCCCTCCATTGATGAGGAGGAAGGATTTGAACAGGGATCTGTCAGTTCTCAGGTGGGTGCTCTAGTCACTGGGTTATAGGATATTCTGTTATGGGGAAATCCCTCCATCTCTCCTCTGGAAGCTCTTGCTCTGTGAATAATTAAAGAGTCATTGGAGCTGGGGGATTGGATCCCGGCTGTCTCATATTCTAAATGGGGGATCTAACCACCAGACTACAGAGTAATTTCATGCTTGTTTTCTCTCAATCATTTAGGCCAGATAGAGAGAGAGACACACAGCACAACTACCTTTGCACCAAAGGAAATGTTACTTGATTTTCACAGAAGTACTTATCATGCAGTGATTTTTTCCATGGTATCATAGGTAGTAGTTGTCTTTTCTCTGACTCCTCCCACATTTCCATAGGCTATATCCCCATTTCTAGGATCTTTTGAAAATCCTTGGGACCTTTTCTATGGTGTTGTCCATTGGAGTGGTTTCATACAGTACCAAGTTATGGATCTTGCACATAAGCTGTTGGGGCTCATTTTGTCACAAGTTTCTATACTACTCCTCACTGCACTCATCCCAAACATATAGGAACATAGTTATTTGCCTTGTAAACTGCAGTAAGTATTAAGAGGAGTGAAGTTCTGGAACAGCCTTCCAGTGGGAGCAGTGGGGGCAAAAAACCTAACGAGCTTCAAGACTGAGCTTGATAAGTATATGGAGGGGATGATGTGATGAGGTTGCCTACAATGGAATGTACCCGATCTGCAACTGTTAGTAGCAAATATCTCTAATGTTGGTGATTGGACACTAGATGGGGAGTGCTCAGAGTTACTACAGAATTCTTTCCCAGGTGTCTAGCTGTTGGGTCTTGCCAAAATGCTCAGGGTCCAACTGATCTCCATATTTGGGGCCAGGAAGAAATTTTCTCCTGGGCCAGATTGGCAGAGACCCTAGGGGTTTTTGGCCTCTCTCTGCAGCATAGGGCATGGGTCACTTGCATGTTTAAACCACTGTAAACCGTGTATTCTCTGAAACTTGAAGTCTTTAAATCATCATTTGAGGATTTCAGTAATTCAGCCAGAGGTTATGAGTTTACTACAGGAGTGGGTGGGTGTAGTTCTGTGGCCTGCAATGTGCTGGAGGTCAGACTAAGTGATCACGATGGTCCCTTCTGGCATTAAAGTCTATGAGAAACCTTGCATATGGGCCAAATTTGCTAAGATAGCCTTTAAATGCCAAGCATAAATAAAAATGTAGATATCTACCTACCAGATTTGTGGATGCAAACAAAAATTGTGCTGACAAATCAGACATTTAAATTCTATTACTTGCTCCTGCAATTCATTGTACCTGCATAACTGAGGCCTGTTTGAAAATCTGTCCCATAGGCATGTTATTAATGAAAGTCATTTGACAATCTAAAAATCTATTGTAGTAGTTTTTCCTCATTATTTTAAAAAGCACTTTTTAATTGCTATGCCTTCAGATCGCTTCTAAATAATAGTTATCTTGGGCTGATTAGTTCTAGGAATTTTGTTAATATAATTAATCCAAACTGTCACATTTATATCACATGCATTTATATTTGTAAAGGTAGATATATTTTCCTTTTTTAATATGACTTTTCATTTGAGATCATGAAGATATCTATATGAGTAAAATCTACAGCTCCCAGAGCGGATAGGCATGGATTATTATTGTAGGTGTACATTAACAGAAAGAAAGAGACAAACCCTGCCGTCCCTACTCAGGAATCATTGACATGGGACTAAATAAGGACCACCTAGTACCAATAATAATTGCCACATGGATATGCACAATCTTTAGAAAATCCTTCTTGTGGTGTTTAGATGTTGCTTGTAATTATTAGAACCGGGAGCACTGGCTGTTGGGAGTCTGAAAGGACAGGAAACAGGAAGGAGGGGGGAGGAGTTGAGGAGGCTAGCGAGCAGCAGCAGCTTGGTACAGAGGCTTCCACTGTAAAAATAAAGTCCCGTTGTTAGTAACTTGCCTGGTTGATACAACATTTTGGTGACGAGGATGGATCTTCTGCCTCTGAACCCACCTGCACCCTTTCTGCAAAGCCCAGGTGAGCCTCCAATTGCTTTTACTGTCTGGATCCATATGTTTGAGGCTTATCTGCTTGCAATCAGTGCTACGGAGATTTCTGAAGTAAGAAAGCATGCTCTGCTAATCCACTGCCTTGGAGCAGAAGGGCAGCATATATTTTACACTTTTTTCCCTTGCAGATGATAAATATGAGGCTGTACTCACTGCATTAAAAAACTTTTTTGTGCCAAAAGTGAATGTAGTAGCTAATCACTAGCTAAGAATTCTGTAGTAGCTAAGATTTCACCAGCGTGAGCAGAGACCAGGGGAGACTATAATGCAGTATATTGCTTCTCTGAGGAGTCTGATTGTAACTTGTGACTTTGGGAATATGGCAGATGAGATGATTAGAGACCTGCTCATTAAGAAAACAACCACGCTTCGTGTAAGAACGCTTGCTTCTAGAACCACAACTTACACTAGAAAAAGTAATAACCATTGCTACTTAGATTGAGTCAGCTACAGCTGAAGCCAAAATAATGAGCAGAGATACAGAAAGCACAGTCCAGGCTGTGACTCCTTTGCAGAAAAGTTCACTATCGCTGCAGACAAACAATTGCAAGAGGAAAACTAATAAAAAGCCACTGACTCAGCAAAGGCAAAATACAGTAAAAGCATGCTTTCGCTGTGGATCCTCAACATCTTGCAAGCTACACAGGATGTCCAGCAAAAGTAGCTCAGTGCAGTCGTTGCAAAGAGATTGGGCATTTTGTTAAAGAATGTCACAGTAGCCACTTCAATCAACAGGTGCATGCAGCTACAATACCAGATGTTTCTGTGCTGAGTGTGAACAAAACCACTATTGCACATATTCCAGAACAGATAAAGTGCACTGTAAACGTTTCTGCCATACCCTCTGGCATATCACACTCTATTCAGCTAATGTTGGACACTGGCTCAGCAGTATCTATACTACCTGATTCCATTTATTTGCATTACTTTAAAGATGTGCCTCTTACTGAACCCAAACTTCAGTTGGTGTGCTATTTGAAAAACCGTATTCCAGTACATGGCTGCCTGCCAGCAACAGTTACTTTTGGTGATTGCTGTGTAACTGCAGAGTTCTACATTGTTCACAAAGGCACTCCTATCCTTGGCAGAGATCTATTGGCTGCTTTAAATCTCAGGGTAGTTAATGGATGAATTGATCTTCCTCAGCAAAGCACTCTCGCGGTACACACACCAGTTTCAGCTGGGACCCAACACCAGGTTGAGGAGAAACTCGGCAGTGCTTATGGGTTTCTGCATAAAGTTAAAATGCAGAATAATGTGATGCCTGTACGACAGAAATTATGGCACTTACCATTTTCAGTCAGGGAAGCTGTTTCAGAGGAACTTAGAAAACTTGTTCAAAAGGACATTATTGAAGAGATTAACTCCTCGGAATGGGTTTCACCCAGGGCCGGTGCAAGGAAGTTTCGCGCTGTAGGCCCCCCCCTAGCCCTGCAGCAGCTCCCTGCCTCCCCCGCCCTGAGGTGCCCCCCACCCCCATGGCAGCTCCCCCCCGGGGAGCTGTGCAGCACCTCCCCACCCCAGCTCACCTCTGCTCTGCGTCCTCCCCTGCTCTAATTCGCCTCCCAGGCTTGCGGCGCCAAACAGCTGATTGGCACCACAAGCCTGGGAGGCGGAAGAATTAGAGTGGGGGGCAGCATGCTCGGGGAGGATGTGGAGCAGAGGTGAGGAGCTCTGTGGCAGCTCCCCCGCACCCTGCCCTGAGGCACCCCCCCGGCCCGGGGAGCCATGCAGCACCTCTCCACCCCAGCTCACCTCTGCTCCACATCCTCCCCAAGCATGCTGCCTCTGCTCTAATTCTCCTCCCAGGCTTGTGGCGCCAAACAGCTGATTGCGACCACGCAGTGGAACCCCCGGGCTGCCAGCGGCGCGCTGACCCAGGGGAACCCCTGGGCTGCCGGCGGCGGCTCAGACTCCCTCTCTCTTCCAGTGCAGCGGCCACTGAAATACTTTAAAAAATATTGGGGGGCGCCGCTTTTTGGCACCCCCAAATCTTGGCGCCCTAGGCAACTGCCTAGTTGGCCTAAATGGTAGCACCGGCCCTGGTTTCACCTATAGTAGTGATGCAGAAGAATGGTGGAGGCATTTGCCTTTGTGTGGACTTAAGGGAGCCAAATAAAGCTATTGTGATTGACAGCCACCCTCTTCCTCACATAGAAGAAGTATTTGCAGAACTCCATGGAGCAAAGATGTTTTCTACTCTTGATTTGCAGAGTGCATATACCCAGGTTATGTTGCATGAAGACAGCAGAGACCTCACAGCATTTATTACACATGAGGGATTATTTCATTTTAAACGTGTTCCATATGGTCTCGTGTCAGCCCCAAGTGCCCTTCCAAAAATGATGTAATTGATTCTGAAGAATCAACATGGAGTTCAGTGCTACTTGGATGATATTATCATGTTTGGAAATACTACTGAGGAGCATGACAATAACCTGCAGTCTGTACTAAACTGCATCAGCAAAGCAGACCTCAAGCTCAATAGGTCCAAATGCAAATTTAGACAAACTGAACTCTCCTTTCTGGGGCATACAATTTCACAGGCTGGACTAAAACCTGATCCAGATCATATCATGTCAATTTCAAATGCTCCTCCTCCAACAGATTTGCAAACCTTACGTTCCTTCTTGGGTCTTACCTCCTGGTATGCAAAATTCATCCCCAATTATGCTTCTGTCATTGAACCGTTATGAGAATTACTATGGAGAAGTTCAACCTTAGTGTGGACAACGGATACACAAGCTTGTTTTGAAACAGTGAAAGACTTGAGTGTACATAGTCCTGTACTTGCACTATTCAGTCCTGCATTGCCCACAATTGTAACTACTGATGCTTCTGATTATGGACTTGGGGCTGTCCTCACACAACTTCATGAGGACAACCCAGGGAGGACTGTTGCATTTGCTTCAAGGACACTGAGTAATGCTGAGAGAAAATATTCTACAGTCGAAAAAGAAGCACTTGCTTATGTCTGGGCTACTGAAAAATGGAGAACTTACCTGTGGGGCTGCACGTTTAAGTTGCGCACGGACGACGTTGCTCACCACGAAAGGAATGGGAAGAGCAGGATATCGTATTGCTAGATGGTCTGCAAGACTACTCTCTTTCAATTATGACCTGGAATATAAGCCTGGAAACAAAAATGTGGTAGCTGATTGCCTTTCTCACCTGCCTTTGCCTTCACCAGATAGTCCACCGGAGGAAGAGGATGTAGTAGTTGCGCTTATTACAAGCACTCTTACTGCAGTTACAAGAGAACAATTTCAAGCTGCTTGTTCAGCATGTCCAATTCAACAAAAACTATGGGAATTTCTGACAAAGAGATGGCCTAGTAACCCTAAAAACCTTTACCTAGTTTTGCTTCCTTATTTTAGAGTTTGGGATGAACTTTCTTTGCTTAATGGCTGTGTGCTATGAGGTACACACCGGCTACTTGTTCCAGAAGAATTACAGTCAAAACTCATGCACCTGGCACACGATACTCATCAAGGAATTGTCAGAACCAAACGACGACTACGGGATCTGTGTTGGTGGCCAGGGATGGACTCTCAAACTGAAGCACTCATAAAATCCTGTGGCCCTTGCCAAATGCATGATAAGACAGAAGTGACATGTCTGCATGGAAAAAAGTGGCGATTGACATTGTAGGACCCTTTGATACTGCTCCAATTGACTGTCGTTATGCCATCACTTTAATAGACTATTTCAGTAAATGGCCTGAGATAGCGTTTACAATCGCAAATCTCTTCTGCTACAGTAATTAAGTTCCTCTCTTCAGTTTTTAGCAGAGAAGGTAACCCCAAAGAACTGGTTTCTGATAATGGTAGTCAATTTACTTCCCTGGAGCTTGAAACCTTTCTAGCAGAGAGGAACATTTCACAGAAGGTCATCCCTATATTAAGCCTATATCAAGCCAATGGGGAAATCGAACGGTTTAACAGAAGTATGAAAGAGAGTTTGCAAACAGCTACACTGGAAGGGCGATTGTGGATACCCTTCACAACAGATTTCTTGCAAGCATACCGGGCTACACGACATGCCACAACACAAAGATCACCGGCAGAGTTACTGCATGGGAAACAGATGAATACTAAACTGAACATTGCTGGATTGTTAAAGGCATGACCTGATGCCCCAAACGAGGATGAGGTGAGAACAACAGTTGAACAGAACCAAGCAAAGTATAAGGCTTTCACAGACAAGTGGCGGGGTGCTAAGGAACCAAAGTTTGATTGTGGTTCCTTTGTTAGAATATGAAAACCTGGAATTTTATGCAAAGGGGACCATAAATTCACAGCTCCTCTTAAAATCAGAGAAGAAGGGACCTTATACCTATCAACTTTCTAATGGGCGGGTATGGAATGCTTATCTTGCACCTGCCTATGCACCAAGAGGAGATTATGCCAACACCCAGTCTGCACTGGATGACTTCACCGTAGTACCAACACAACAAGACATTGCATTGGAACCAGGGCTTGAGAGACAGCATGTCAGACCCAGACGACCACCTGTCTGGACTAAAGACAATGTTATGTAGTATCTACATTGTTTCCAGTGTAATATTTCTGCCAGTAGTATAGTGTCTTGTTTCCTATTTGTTCCTGTGGTTAGAACAACCATGTTTATTTTAATTGGAAGAGTTTCTTAAGAGAGGAGGGAATGTGGTGTTTAGATTTGCTTGTAATTATTAGAACTGGGAGCACTGGCTGTTGGGAGTCTGAAAGGACAGGAAGGAGGGGGGAGGAGTTGAGGGGGCTGAGTGAAAATTACAGAGGGTGCAGCAGCAGCTTGCTACAGAGGTTTCCACTGTAAAAATAAAGTCCTGTTGAAGTTGTTAGTAACTTGACTGGTTGATATAACATCTCTTTATAGCTGTTATTTGAACTGAGTCTGTTAAGAGAGCTATGGATGATGAAACTTGCACTATTATAGTTAAAAGCACAGTTCATACATATGTATGTATCTCTTCAACCCTTACTGAGATTCACAATCATCTGTTGTATTTTTATCTAAATCTTGTTCCTCAGTGAGGTCCAAAAAGTATTTGGCTAGCCTACTCTTACATAGCAATTTAACCCCAGTAGGATATTGACTTCTAATCTGTTCAAGAGCCTTTCCTCTAATACAAAATCTCAGATGCTTCCCAGAAGCTAACATAAAGGAACCGAGACCCCGGCTTATACACAGAATGGGGCGAATCCTGAGGAGTGCTCTGGTGGAGCTGTCCTAGCATTGCAAATGCTCAGCACCTCTCAGGATTAGGCTCCTTTTTTGATATAAACAATTAGTCAGTGCTTTCACTCAGCTAAATGTAAACCTCTGCACATAGTTTGCCTTTGAAAATTATGCAGTTGAGCTGCAGTATTGATAGTTGACTGATTTATATACCGCCATTTCCTCACTTCCTGGTGCTAGAAGAGGTTTTGCAAATTGATGTTCAGATTGCAACACATACAGCTTCATTCATTACAGAAATGTAGTCACCTCTGGGAAGGAACTTGGTAGCTCTTTAACAGGGCTTGGTAACCCTCCGCAAAAAATGTTAGGATGGGGAATAAATACATTAAATTGAAAGAGGGATTTGAATAGACAGAAATATATTTATATATATTTACCCAGGGCTCAGTTTTGCTATAGTCCCTGAGTAAAGGTCAATGTGTAACTGTGCTACTCAGGAGATGACCATTGTCCAAACAGTGACAGAGAGAATTGGCTTCTGTTTCTCCAGGGATGGGTGGGGAGTGGGAGGTGGGGAGAGGGAAGTAATTTGTGCCAACTCTATACCTGGTGCAGGTTATTCCCCCATCCACCTGTGTGAGTTGCTTTGTGCTGGGGGGGAGCTTGGCCTCCCCCCACTCCCTGCCCACAAGTGCAGGATGGTGAATGGAACCTCTGTTGAGGCTGCTCTCCTCCCCGTCATCCTGGTGCCTTCAGTATGAGTAACCAGCAATAGGGAGTACAAAGGGTTGTGTCTCAATCTCACGTGTCAGCTGGAATCAGGCTAGGATACCTGTTGTAGTTCCACCCACTCTCATCACCACAAGGTTTCTGACATATATTTATTCTGTGTTTGAAAATGTCATGAAAGTGAGTGGCTGCCCCTACAGGCATACCTGGAGTTCCAAATTTTGAGAAGGTAGCCCCATTTTTACAACCGTAACAATTTCTTGTTTTTCAAGAAACCCCCCATTCATGTCAAGGACAGTAATTTTCTCTGTTGCCACAGCCAACCTGAAGGCCACTCCAGACAGAGCTCGGTGGCACATCGGAGATTTGGTGGCCTGAGAGCAAACTAATAGAAGGGAAATTGACCTAGCGGCTCCTGGCTGGCCACCAAGAAAGCAATCCACCAGGTCTGGTGTGCGGTTTTAAATAGTGGTAGCCATCTCCATAACTGAATGAGAAAATCCAGGTCTACAGGCCTCTAGTGGAAAAAACCAGCTCCCAACCCTGAAGTTAATTATTGATTGATATTTGTGCTGTCTTTGCATTATTATCTTGCACCAAACAAATAATATACAGGGAGGTGATTAACATTAATTCCACTCTCATATCAGTTTATTTACTAAATGACTAAAAATTGAATAGCGGTTAAGGAAAATAGGCTTCAACTCAGTATTACCTGACAATATTTAATTTAGCCCTTTCATGAGGAAGGCAGAGCATTCACATTAAAAACACATCTGTAATGCCTGTAATCTCACAAGGGAGATACATATACATAAAATCACAATGCAGGCAAGAAATGATGGAAACACAAAATGTTCCAACAACTGCATTGGTGGTGAATATTGCTGGAGGAAGGCTAGGTTGTATGGAAAACAAAATAGTAAAATATCTTACCACCACAGTGTTTCCCCTTTACCTCACTCCTCTGAATCAGGCTGATTTTCACAAATCGGGTACAAACAGGCAAAAGCTGTTATTATAGGAGGTGAAGCTGGTAGCTTTAATATATCACATTCATAAGGCTGAAGGCATAATTGCTACTTTTCTGTTCCTTTTGCAGTGAATAGTACTTAGCCTTTGACCCAATGTTGTTTGTGAACATCAAATCACCCACCTGCCTTTACCATCTCTAGTTATCTTAAACTAGGTGCCTAAAACATTACCAAAGGTAACTTGCTTCCATTGTACATCTTAGGAGTAATTTGTATAATGTGAAATGTGTTTGTCAGAGAGGACAGATATTCATCCATTTTTTAAGAATAAAAATGATAAAATATTGTTTTGTGTTCATGGGGGGTCTGTATGCAGCCCAGGTGAAGGAATACAACCCCCTTTGACTTTTCCGCACCTGACCACAACACCATTTACTTTTGTTTGTGACATTGTTTGCTCAGCTGTTAACTGATTTATGAAGATAATTTGATAACCATGTAACAAAATCAATGCCTTCATTTTTTGCCTGAATAAAGACACGTCTGTGATAAACGACCTCATGCTGATTTGCAGCTAAAATCTGCTATTGGAGGAAATTGGACCCAAGTTGGAATGATTCAGCCCATTGTTCCACTAGCTCAACGAGAATACTTTTCCATAAAATTAAAAACCAAAGTGTTGCAGAGCAGTGCTCTCTGGTGCAATTAATGTGAGACTATGCAAAGAGAATATTACACTTGTTTCTACATGGAATTGTCTTTTATGGGGTATGGTTAAAATGTTCCTGGATTCACAGGAAAAATGGGTAACAGTCTGCTCCAAACAATAGTCTGAGATTAATAGAGAGATAAATTGGAATATTTGTATCAATTCTTTCATGGATTTCTGGCACCTTACATTCATTCATCATTCATGCCCGTCACCCCACAGATCTCCAGAGTCTTCTATCCTGGGCCATTCGCTCTAGCTGGTTCCAGGTATAGCCCATTTTTTTGCTATCAACCTGAAGGTCGCGTCGCCAGGTATTTCTTGGGCGGCCTCTTTTCCGCTTGCCTTGGGGGTTCCACCGCAGTGCCTGTCTGGTGATGTTGGTTGGCTGCTTGCGTAGTGTATGTCCTATCCAGCCCCACCTTCTCCTTCTAATTTCTTCCTCTGCTGGGAGTTGATGGGTCCTCTCCAAGAGGTGGATGTTACTGATGGTGTCTGGCCAGCGGATCTGGAGAATCCTTCTGAGGCAGCTATTAATGAAGGTCTGGATCTTCCTGGTGGTTGTTTTGGTTGTCCTCCAGGTTTCAGCTCCATACAGTAGGACTGATTTCACGTTGGAGTTGAACAGTCGAATCTTTATTGCCAAAGACAGCTCTCTGGAGCTCCAGATGTTCTTGAGCTGTAAGAAGGCTGCTCTTGCCTTACCAATCCTTACTTTGATGTCTGCGTCTGTGCCACCCTGCTGGTCGATGATGCTACCTAGGTAGGTGAAGGACTGTACTTCTTCCAGGGGGCGTCCATTCAGTGTGACTGGGTCGTTGCTGATGGAATTGATCCTAAGGATCTTGGTCTTGTCCTTGTGGATGTTGAGGCCAACCTGTGATGACGTGGCTGCCACTACGTTGGTCTTCTCTTCCATCTGCTGTTTACTGTGTGAAAGGAGTGCAAGGTCGTCGGCAAAGTCCAGGTCGTCAAGCTGGGTCCACAACGTCCACTGGATTCCGTTCCTACGCTCGTAAGTGGATGTCTTCATAATCCAATCGATGACGAGAAGAAAGAGAAGTGGTGACAACAAGCATCCTTGTCTGACTCCGGTTCGCACCTGGAAGCTGTTTGTGAGCTGCCCTCCATGGATCACTCTACAGTGTATGCCGTCGTATGAGTTCTTGATCAGGTTGACCACCTTTGCTGGGATGCCATAGTGCCGAAGGAGCTTCCAGAGGGTCTCTCGATCCACGCTATCGAACGCTTTCTCATAGTCAACAAAGTTGATGTACAACAAGGAGTTCCACTCCATAGACTGCTCGACTATGATGCGGAGCGTTGCTATCTGGTCCGTGCATGATCTGTTCTGCCGGAAACCTGCCTGTTCATCTCGTAGCTGTGGATCGACGGCATCCTTCATTCTCTCTAAGAGGACTCGGTTGAAGACCTTCCCTGGCACCGACAGGAGTGTGATTCCTCTATAGTTGGCACAGTTGCTGAGGTCTCCTTTCTTGGGGATTTTGATGAGATATCCCTCTTTCCAGTCAGCCGGAATCACTTCTTCTTCCCATATCTTCTCAAAGAGGGGGTACAGCATTTCCACTGAAGTATCCTGGTCTGCTTTCAGAGCCTCTGCTGGGATGTCGTCAGGTCCAGCCGCCTTCCTGTTCTTCATCATGGTGATGGCTTTTCTGATCTCGGCTCTGCTTGGTTTATCGCAATTGATTGGGAGGTCCTCGTTGGCTGGGTCGATGTCTGGTGGATTTGGTGGTGCTGGTCTGTTCAGGAGTTCCTCAAAGTGCTCCGCCCATCTGTTCATCTGTTGTTCTATTCCTGTTATAGACTTTCCCTCCTTGTCTTTAACGGGACGTTCTGGCTTGCTGAACTTTCCAGACAGTCGCTTGGTAGTATCGTACAGCTGTTTCATGTTATCGCTGTATGCTGCCTGCTCTGCTTCTGCAGCCAGTCCATCTGCATAATCTCTCTTATCCTTCCTAATATTCCTCTTCACTGCTCTGTGGGCTTCAGCATACTCTTTTTGAGCTTTGGCCTTTGCTGCTCTAGTCCTGCTGTTGTTGACTGCTGCCTTCTTCTTCTTTCTGTCTTCTATCTTAGTCAAGGACTCTGCTGTGATCCACTCTTTCTGCTGGTGTTTCTTAATTCCAAGCACTTCCTGGCATGCTGACCTAAGCGTGTCTCTCACTTTCTGCCATCTGTTGAGTACACTGTCTTCCTCTTCCTCAGACCGATCCTGTAGTACTGAAAACTTATTCTTCAGCGTCAATCCAAAATCTTCCTTGGTCTTATGGTCCTTCAGAAGGTTGACGTTGTACTTCGCTCTTCTGTCTGACGCGTCTATCCAGTTCTTCTTCAGCTTCAGCTTCAATCTGGCCACCACTAAGTGATGGTCGGACGCCACGTCTGCTCCTCTTCTAACTCTAACGTCCTGCAAGGATCTTCTGAACTTCTTGCTAATGCAGACATGGTCGATCTGGTTTTCTGTCATGCCTGCTGGCGATACCCAGGTACTCTTGTGGATCCGCTTGTGAGGAAAGATGCTGCCTCCTATGACCAGGTTGTTAAGTGCACACAGATCCACAAATCTCTCTCCATTCTCACTCATCTCTCCCAGAGCGTGGGTCCCCATGACTTGTTCGTATCCTGTGTTATCAGGTCCAATTTTGGCATTAAAGTCTCCCATAAGGATGGTAATGTCTTTGTCTGGGAGAGTCTCTAATATTTTCTGGAGTCTGTTGTAAAAGTAGTCTTTGTCCTCCTCTTCACTGTCATTGGTTGGAGCGTAGCACTGAACAACATTCATCTTAATCCTCTTCATTTTAGTTCTGAAGGATGCTGTGATGATCCTGGGACCATGTGCCTCCCAACCAATCAGTGCTCTCTGTGCCTGTTTGGACATCATGAAGCCTACTCCCTGTGTGTGGGGTGCGTTGCTCTCTTCATGTCCTGAATACAGCAACAGCTCTCCTGTCAACAGTCGTCTCTGTCCAGCTTGCGTCCATCTTGTCTCGCTAATGCCTAGTAGGGTCAGGTTGTTGCTCCTCATCTCTGCTGCAACCTGCGCCATCTTTCCTGACTCGTACATGGTCCTCACGTTCCATGTGCCGATGGTAATCCTCCTGGTTGTAAGA
Organism: Mauremys reevesii; assembly: GCF_016161935.1. Taxonomy (NCBI): domain Eukaryota; kingdom Metazoa; phylum Chordata; order Testudines; family Geoemydidae; genus Mauremys; species Mauremys reevesii. The sequence goes on along the minus strand of NC_052624.1, from coordinate 166,499,645 downwards.
AGGGTGATCGGCTTAGTGGCTTCCTCGCGGCTTTCACCACCCAGCGTCATGCGTCTTCGAGTTGAAGACCCTTCTTTTTCCAGGCTAAAAGTCTCTGTTAACTCTATTGTTGGCATTTCTGTAGCAAGCTGATTTTTACGGGGTGGAGTTGCTAGCCCCACGCCCAACCCTCCTCCTTTACCCTGACTTGGGACAGGCAGATGGCCCCAAAGGACCTCTCTGGTGGAGTTTGGCACCTTACAGTTTGTGACAATACACTTAGTACTGGTTTCAGAGTAGCAGCCGTGTTAGTCTGTATCCGCAAAAAGAACAGGAGTACTTGTGGCACCTTAGAGACTAACACATTTATTTCAGCATGAGCTTTCGTGAGCTACAGCCCACTTCTTCAGATGCATAGAATGGAACACACAGCAAGAAGATATTTATACATACAGAGAACATGAAAAGGTGGAAGTAGCCATACCAACTGTAAGAGGCCAGTCAATTGAGATGAGCTATCATCAGCCGGAGAAAAAACCTTAGTACTGTGGAAGAAACAACAGATATCGGAAAGCTTTAAAGATCGGGCGGGTTTAAACAGTATGGCAAATAAGTCAAATAAGGCAGCTAGTTGGCAGCTGCAATGATTTTATCATCTTTCAAATAGTAGAAGCAGGCCTGGTAGTTGTGCTGTTTGTTTTTTCTATAGGGAATGCTCCTCAAGGACTACTCTAATTGGCCATTCAAGATTAAGACTCCTTCACCCAAATACAGCAGCACGCACATTTCACTGGCTGTCTCTTCCTGTGAGGAGAGTGCTGAAGGACAGAATTTCTGTAAGTCATTTGTGGGCCTCAACACACAGCTCTGATTGTCAAAACTCTTAAAAGGCCACAAAAATTGTTCCAAAGATCTAAGAAAAATGACTCTGGATATACCATATTGAACAATGCTTATTAGGCCTCCATCTTAGTGAACCCCACTGTTCATGTGTGTAAACTTATGCATATATTTAAGTCTTTGCAGAATCAGGGCCTTCACAGAGAACAGGGTTAAACCGATTAAAAGGCCTGGCTTAAAAACTCCATATTCTAGTCTGCAAGAAATAGCATCAAGCAGCACAAAATTAAAAAAAAATCAGACAGAAGAAAGACTGATAAAGATAAAGAAAAACGTCTCAGAGGGGTTCGTTATTCACCTCACTAACTGCTTCAATTATTCATTAATTTATTATTTATGAAAAAAATCAGTATAATACTCTTAGTCTCTTCTAACAGAGGCCTATAAAGAATGCTCCAATTTTTTTACAAAAATATAAAACTAGATCTTTTGTTTCTTAGCACAGAAAAAGCATCTCATCATTATCAATTAAAGAACTCGGGAAGTCTTTGAAAAGAGGACTTGTTTGCTTAAAATACGTGAAGGTCATATTCACCCTGTAATAGTCAATGAGGAGTAGTCATTTGTTATTTTTAAACAGGCTGTCATTTAGCTATTATGAAGATGAATAACATTTGTTATTACCTAATAATCCTCCTGTTGATTATGGAGAAAACACACTACCAGACACCTTATGTGTCTTGCTTGGTTTCTAGATTATTAATGCATTTTGAAAAAACTTTGTAGACAAAAAAATTATGAGCCTTGTTCTCCAAATACAGTGACTGGCATGCAAGAGGATAAAATATTTCTGGGACCACTACATTTTGCATTGCATACATTATTTGCCTAATACTCATGTAACATAGCAACAACAAAGATCATTTTTTAATATCAAACTGATTGTCAATGGATCATATGCGTTCTATTAAGGTTAGTTTTTGGATGCCTGCCTTTCTGAAGAGAGTTAATGAAGCTATAAGTTACCTGTGTGGCTTCATTTGGAGTCAGGCCTAATTAACTGGATCTTGGCCACATTTTGGAGAGTCCGAGCCTCATTTCCAAAGCAGATGGAGTCACTCAGGAATGACTTCATTTGTATTAATTTGTTATACTGTCTTCTGCTATTCATCTCAGGCAATGTCACTGCCTTTGTAGTCCTACAGAAACAAAATGTAAAAGTTTTGTTTGGAATATTTTTTTAAATCCACTCTGTACATCCACACTTACTAATGATGAAGCACAAACTCTATTAAATCATGTCTACCTTAAGGCTGATGGGTGGTGCAAGAAGGTAATTATGCCATCAAAGATTTATGAGTGTTTCACCTCTTGGAACAAGTCAGATGATTGAAATATTGATCCAGCAGTTTAATAAAGATAACCCATGGAGCACCTTATGTTTGTCTTTGTGTATAGAAGTTGGGGTTTCTTGAGGCCAACCATAGTTTAGCGAGTAAAAAGGGAAATAAAATAGATGGTCATGATTTTAGGAAAGAGTAATTTTACCGACATTTAATAAGGGTATATTTATTTAGGAGAAAGGATAAACTGCTCCAATAGAGCAACTCCACAAGGGTTTCTGATTCAATACAGTTGTTTTTATGCTGGACAATGGAATTATGTGAAAATGCATTCAGCTGACTCTGAAATGCAGTGCAATTACATTTCCAAGGGTAGGAACATAATGTAGATGAGAGATTAGGCAACCTAAAAGTGTCTGAGAGCTAACTGTATCACATCTGACATGTCCTGTCCTCTCCTATCTTCTTAATACTTAACACAACTTTAGAGATTTTAATCTTGAAAGTGTTTTACAGATATGGATAAATAATTCTTATGCCACTAACTGAGTTGGTAAAGCTTACTACTCTCATTTTGCATATAATATGTAAGGAGCCCAGTGCATCAGAAGAAGGTAGGTGACTTGCCCCTAGCAACAGAAAATCAGTGACAGTGTCAAAGCATAAAACTAAGGATCCTGGCTCACCATCCCATGGTCAGACATCTTTACCATGCCTCTAGCTGCTAATAACATTTCTGTTATCAGCCCATAATTTTGCTGGTAACCATCTTTCCTTAAGGGTAGAAAGTGGACAGCGGGGTGTGTGCACACGTGCGCGAGAGAGACTTGTTCTACATCTTTAATTTATGGTTTACTGGTTCTGTGGCCACTTTTATTGGTCAACTGGGAATGAAGCCGTCTGGACTCCAGAGATACTCCAAGCTAGCCATCTGCTAGACCTTCCAGCCCTGTCTAGAATACAATCTACCAAGGAGAACTTGGTACATTCATATATCATTCCCACCCAGAGCTGAGCTAAACTTCATCAGTAGCACCACTGTGGTAATGCTGGTGCACAAATAAGGAAGTAACCTAAACAAAACTAAAGATCCCGAGCCTGCATGTTCTTCCATGCGGACTTCCAGTGTAGCTCACACGAGTTTCACATGTGGAGTGATAGCAGGACTGGGGCCACAAAGTCATATTAATGTAAGCAACATTGAAAAAAAATCATGATCAAATAGGAATGGATCACATTGATAGGGAAAGACATTTTAGAATTTCTAAAAGGCTGTTAAAGAATCAAGAGTGAAAGAAAAATTCCATGACAACTGTGAAGTTGTAATATACAATTAAGCAGGCTGGCTTGAGGGCTGCTCAAGCATGTCACGTGGTGTATGAAAGGGAAAGGGGCACTAACAGGTGCAAGCAGCTATAGGCTCATTTGTATCCCCAGGAAAGGTCAGTTGTCATTTCTACTCCCTTACATCATAAACAGCCTGTGCCCATTGACACTAAGTACCTACTGTAGAGTTTTAATCACATGGAAACTGAGTTATGAGCCTTCAGCTCTTTATGTGTACACATCAATAACATTATTCATGTCTCCTGCCTATCAAAGCAACAAGTAGACGGTGTTTTATTTTTTGTCTGGTATCTTCTCTATGCAGAGAAATCTTAAAGCACAGAAGGAAAATCCTATAATATTTTTTTACCAATCTCTGACACCACAGGAATCAATTAAAAAGCAGTATTGATTATTTCAATTCTTAGCAATTATAGTTTTCCATTGTTCAAAAGTGTGCTTGTGCTTTACAGAATAGAACTATCTTTGATCTGAAGAGCTTCCAGTACTAAGAGCCCTAAAAATGCTACTTTTCATTCTCAGCATACTTGGCACTAAGGGTTTACAGGACTGGGCCCTTGATGTGATAAGTAGTGCTGGACAAAATTTTTGGCTGCAACTTTTTTGGGTGAAACATGAGAATTTGGATCGATTGACACAAACTTGTGGCAGTCAACAAAAAATGTTTAAAAATTCTGTCCAAAATCAAAAGGCTTCATTTTGATATCTTCTAAACGTTTTGCTTGACCTGAAACAAAAATTATTTCAACTTTTTGACTCCTTGAATTTTTTTAAAAAATTGGTTTCAAGTTGACCCAACACATTTTTTTAGAACGGCCAGTTAACTTAAAAAAAAAACCAATTACATAGTTCTAATGATAAGAAGGCATCACAAATGAAAGATGATGGGATAAGGTGGGAAAAGGATTAGAGGGATAAGATCACCCATCCGGAGAGCTCAGTTTAACATGTAATAATAGCAAGAACAATAAATAATGTTTACAGATATATACCGATTGCCAATCCAAAGAAATATGGATACTGTTAGAAGCATGCTGAGAGCGAAATTATGCTAAATCCTATTTTGAGTGTTTGAGTGGGACTTAAATAATGCATGTAGCTAGTGCTGGCCTTCAGCAATAGATATTACAACAGAATAAAATACAAACGCAAAGCAGGTTTCATAACCAATTTATTTCTCATGAATTATTTTCTGAAGCTATTGTTTTTACTAGTTGTTGTGCTGATGATCATTATTTGTACTAACCCAGCACCCCCAATCATGATTGTTGGCCTTATTATGCTGAGCACTGTAAAACATAAAATAAAATATAGCAACTATTTGTTTACAGTGTGAGGCCCTGATCCTGCAAAGACTTATGCATGTGGTAAACTTAATGCAGTGTGAATAAACCCATTGAATATGGACTGATGTATAAATAAGGACAAACTGTAACAAGGGGCCATAAAACATAATGGGTTTGAGGCTGCCCAGGAGAAAACAAAGGTGACAGAGTAGGAACACAAGGTTAGGTAATAGTACATCTTGAAGGCTTCAACATTTTTTGTGTATTTAATTTTGTTTTTTAAATGAGATAAGTGGACAAAATTGATTAGGGGACTGAAGAATGGAAAAAGAAGACTGGATAATTGTTATTTTAGGTTTGCAAAATTTTTGGAGATTTTGATTCTATCTCAATTCGAGAAAATTCTAGAAAATTTTCTCAGGAGGGGAAAATCATTTGCCAACTCTATCTGTGACACGGATGCAGGAAACAATCAGGCCACAACCAGATTCAATTTTGTGTGGTCACAGAGAGGTGCCATTAGGTTATTCTTTTTTTTCTAAATGAATAATGGAATAACTTCCTTGTTGGATGTTAGAATCAAATTTGTTAGCTAACATTTTTCACCTGGAGACATTATCAAGTAAATCCCAGACTGAATGTTAGCACTTCCTTGGAATGTATTTTGTCCAATTCTGTCAAAGCAGATTTGAGCATGTGGGCTGGGGCAAGGACAACTCGAATAAAATCTTTCATAAATCTGACCTTTGGTGTCAAGGGAGATTGCATCTGATAAAGAACACTGCTGCTGGAGTACTAACTCTTTCAGCTATTTTATTGTGCATTATTAGTACTGTCCTAAAGTCTCTCCACTGGTTACATATTGATTTTAAAGTAAGGTTGTTTATGAAAATTACAAAGCTCAACAAACTTTGGCCTCCATATCTTTTTATGTGCTTTCCCCTCTTTTATAGTGGAAGGAATACTTTTAAGTCAGATTCTGTGGATTTATTGGTGTGTCCTAAATACACTGTAATTCAAAATTTGTTTGGGATTTTTATGACTGAACTTTCATAAAGTTAGGTACGTGTCTCAAAAGCACCTCAGGGGTTCAGAAGCAGAAGTCCTTTTTTCAAAAGTGATTTAGAAGCATGTCACAGATTTTCAATGAGACTTTGGCTCATACGTGCCTAATTCACTTTTGTAAGTGGGATTTAGGCTTTGTCACTTAAGCCCTTTTGAAATGTTTTTACTCATAAGAAAAAAGGAAAAACTGTGTTCATAACTTGTAGCTGCATGTGCAGTTCTCCTGTTTTGTGCATATAGTCTACACACACACTCTGGCACCTTTGGGAAAAGTTCTCTAAGGCTCTACTTACAGCTACTAAAATTGCAGTGAATTTTCCACAGCTAAGTTGTTGGGCATCCAACTTTTTATCATCTAAAACTTGGGGAGAACTTGGCTCTAATATTTTACATGGACAAAACCCCAATTTTTACAGCCCAACCCAGGCAGTTAGATACCTAAGCATCCAATTTATATAACCCAGTGTAGTCTGCACTCAGAAATCTTAGTTTTCTGCCCATCTCTAAACTTAGCTGAAGAATCTTGGCCACTTGAAATTAGAGGTGCTGAAAGTTTTACTATAATTTTAGAGGCCACTTTAAGGGGAAAAATCCCTTAGCTTTTCTGCTTCATGGTTTTTGAATCAGCATCTTGACACAGCTAGAAGGCTGAACCTAGCTTTTTTTTATAAAATGAGACTAAAACAAGTATGCTCTGAGTACTGTAGTTAGCTGTTTCTCAGTTGTAAACAGCCCTGTCCTGTAGAAATGTATTGCATTATGAAGAGCCACACACACCTTTATGTTTAATGATTATTCCCTGAGTGTTATTCTTTGTGTGCATTGCTACCAGAGAAAAAGGCGTCAGAATAACTGGTGTCAAGGAGTTGTTTGGTGAACTCTTTCCATCAGCTATAAAACCTGGACACAAAAAGTTCCTTGTCTTTACTCACTTTATAGCCCTTTGTTCATCTTTGTTTACACTACTTTCAGTCAGTCCTGATGAATGAGGATTAAACTGCTTTTGTACAGCACCTTTTCAGGAATTCACCAGTTGCCTAAGGTCAGTGACTACCATTTCAATGTCAATAAGTACCAAATACCATATTTACATAGTAAGCTCTCAAAGTATACCCATTAAGTCTACATCTAGACTTGGCGCTAGGGGTGTGATTCCCAGCTCATACAGACATATTATCACTAGCTCTCACCTGAGCTAGCGTGCTCAAAATAGTAGCAGAGCCAGCTGTGGCAGCACAAGCTAGCCCCCTATAGTACGTACCCACTGGATTTAAGCAGGTTTGTACTCGGGGCAGTTAGTCCATGCCACTGCTGCTGCTGCCTGCACTATTGCAGCTACACTACTATTTTTAGAGTACTAGCTCAGATGAGAGCTAGTGTGAGTATGCATACACAAACTGGGAATCACACCCCCAGCTCGTAGTGTAGATGTACCTGAAAGTAGTCTGTCAGCATGCAGGTGCAGCTTGAACTGTTTACACAATTATTTGCTAGTCCAGATGTATATGAAGGTACAGTACAATTGTGCACCACTGAACGTGGTTAATGTAGTAGTAGTAGCAGTCAAGAAAACACTGGTAAGATACAAGTGTGTCTTTACAAAGGAGTTGCTGTCTCAGATCAGATCAATGGTCCATCTCATCTAGTAGCTTATCTCAGACAGTGGCTAGTGACAGGTGCTTCAGAAGAAGGTGCAAGACAATTACGGAATAATATGTTCATATGTTAACTTGCTTCCTAACCTGGTGAGTTAGTGGCTGGCATATGCACTGTAGCATGAAGTTGTATATGTTATCTAATATTGGATTTATTATCAGAGTTTACAAAGTTCAGTAGAAGTTCTCTCTCATATAATTGCATTACACTTACTAGGCTTCATTCAGCAAATATTAGACTCTCAGCATGCAGAAAATATTTAGGATTCTGTGGCTCAGCACACCTAATAAGAAGGTGGTTGATTTGGAGGGCACATTTAAAATAGTCAGCCCACCAGAGATGGTAGATTATATAGTCTAGCAAATGACTGGCAAGTTGCTGACTGTTTATAGATCTGTATGGAATAAGAATGACTAAACTGTTTGGGGGCAGGGACCCTCTTCTGTTTTGGTACAGCACCTAACACAAAGGGATCCCTCCTGGCCTATGACTGGGGGTCCTAGGTACTATTAACAATGCATAATAATAATTTATCAAAACTGAAACACTTGATGAATCAAGTATCAGAGGGGTAGCCGTGTTAGTCTGGATCTGTAAAAGCAGCAAAGAGTCCTGTGGCATCCGACGAAGTGGGTATTCACCCATGAAAACTCATGCTCCAATACGTCTGTTAGTCTATAAGCTGCCATAGGACTCTTTGCTGCTTTTGATGAATCAGGATCCTGTTCAGTGAATTTCCTAACGAAAATGTTAGGGGAAAAAGGTTTTGACATTTTCTAAAGAAAAATTCCAGTTTTCTGTTACAAAATGACTCTTGGTTTCAAAATTTAAGCTAATTAGACTGGAAAAAAAAAAGCTTAAAGCAAGAAAGAAGGGTGAAATCAAAACAAAACATTTTGAAATTATTGAAACAAAATGTTTTGCTTGACCTAAAACAAAAAAAATATATATTGTTTTTTCCATTCATTAATATTCTGGAGATTTCAACTTTGTCTTGATTCGAGATGTGAAAATAGTCTGAATTCTCAAAAGTATTCATGAGACAGGAAAAACACTTCTTATACAGATCTAACAATAAGCTCCTAGTAAAAAAGTGTATTTACATTTGAAACATTCTGAGATCCTTGAATGGAAAAGCAAGGGGTGAAAGGGACTTAAAGGACTTACCAGTACGCCGGAGTCCTGAGCGGGAGCGTGTCCTCAACCAGAAGTGGTGTAGCCTTTCAAGATTTAAAGGCCCTGGGCTCCGGCTGTGGCTGGGAGCCCCAGTGCCTTTAAATCACCCCAGAGCTACCAGCTGCAGAGGCAGCTGGGAGCCCTGGGGCTCAGGTGCAAATTAAAGGGCCCGGGGCTCCAGCCACTGCAGAGCTCCTGGCCCTTTAAATCACCGTGGGAGCCAGGCTGCCAGATCTCTGGCAGCACTTTAAAGGCCTGGGGCTTCCCGCAGTGGCCGGAGCTCCGGGCCCTTTAAATCCTCACCTAAACCCAGCTGCCGGAGCTCCGGCAGGGATTTAAAGGGCCCAGGGACCCCCGCAGCGGCCAGAGCACCAGGCCCTTTAAATTCCCACCTGAGCCTGGCTGGTGCTTTAAAGGGTCCAGGGCTCCCTGAAGTGGGTGGAGCCCTGGACCCTTTAAATCACCGCCGAAGCCGGTCCAGTCCAGCACGGTGTATTGGCTCTTGTCGGTACGCCATACCGTACCGTATCGGCTTACTTTCACCTCTGAGAAAAGCATTATAAAAAAGCTATTTATTATTATTAATAATTACAATCTGGGCAATGCTAGGCATCTAAGATTTAAATAGTTCACTGGATATTGGTTCCATCTTGTTAATCAACTCCTCTGTCTTCCTATCCTCTACGCACCTTCAATGACCACAGATGGCATACAACCACTTGTAATGTTGTCTGTGGGACAACATGTTGTCATGGAACTCCACCCATAAAGCTTTGAATGTTCTCTGAAACTATTCTAGTCAGGTGACCTCTCCAACTGGCTGCTGCACACAAACTAACTGCCAAGCAAGTTTGGAACACTTTGAAGCCATATTGGCTTTAATGCAGGTAAAGTGTTGATTATGGACATGTTTTTTATTAAACAGAGGCAGTTGTATTTTGCACCTGGGTACTTAAAAAAAAACCCACAAAGAAACAGAATTTTGAGAATTTGACCAGCTGGGGCTACCGACTTGAAGTTGCAAGACCGAAATGGTCAACCCATTACTGGTATAATGCTACTTCAGAAATTTCTTCTACTATGTAGGGTTAACCTGTGGCTTTCCTGAATCAGACATGAAATATCATGTGGTATGGGAAATAAAGATGCTGGCTGTGGAAAACACATCTTCTAAAGTGTTCCAATGTGTATTAGACATGCCACAGAAGACACATACAAGATGGATTTAAAGTTTTTCAAGTAAGGAAGCCTAACTGATTATCATAACAAACAAATATGGATTTAACAGGAAGGGGAAAAGGCAAGGAAGGACATGGACTATGGATAAATCATAACACATACATGAGTCAGATCCTCTTCTGGTGTAGAGTCAGATTATTAAGCCAGAAGGACAAATTGTGATCCTCCAGTATGACCTCCTGCACAACACAGGCCAGAGGACTTCCCTGAATTAATTCTTGTTTGAACTAGAGCATAACTCCATTGCCGTCAGTGAAGCTCTGCTGATTTATATTGGCTGAAGATCTGGATTACATATGTTTTGGGAGCTTGGTTTTCTTAACTGAAATGTTAGCACACTCCTTTTTCTGGTAGTTGATCAATAACAAAAGCTTTTGATTCTCTTCCACCTCACTAGCTTCGTAGTACTAGGCTTCTGGAAGAGGTAACAAATTTTATTGTGGTACCACGAAAGCTGATGTTGGATGAATGGCCTAGCTGCAAAGAATGGGAGGAGGAGATGAAGGCTTTTCCTATGCCTGAGACATTTTTTGTTCACAACCACAGTGTCCACCAACCTCCCCATACATAGGTAAACGGCATACATTTCTACCAGTTTCAAAGATCCCCTCCCTGCCCCCGTTTTAATTATATTCCCAGAGTTTAATCCATTTATCTATATATATGCATAGTGTTTCATTCTTGTAATGAATGTAATGTACATTCAATAAAACTATTGCTTGGTACAGTATTTCAGGGTCTATTCTCCTTGTGTATGTATAAAAGGACTATAGATGTTTCTGATAGTATTTACATTACACTCAAAAGATCTTCGACTGATGTAAACTGGCTTAGCTCCATAGAAGTAAATGGAGCCTGCTAATTAATGTTAGCTGAGGTACCCAAGACATATAAAAAGAAGCATTATCCACAGAAGCAGAGTGTGCAGAAGTATAGCAATCCCCATATGTAGGGATAATACAAATCTGAAGAGATTTTCTGCAGATATCTGTGGTTATCTTTGGGAGATTTTTTCCAAACCCCACCCGCCATCTGCCGAATTTCTGTAAATTTGCTCCTTTGTATTTCTAGTTTACTTTCCTTTGCTCTTGAGTTTTGATACTCAATATAAGTGGAGTCAGAAGAAAAGTCATCTAAAATATATTCCTTATGAAAATGAAGAGCAAGTAAAAATTAGCTGCCAAGGCAACTTTCTTAAACTACTGCTTAACAAACAACTCTGCAAACACTATTTTGCCCTCAACCAAAGTAAATCATTTGATGTGAGAAACTGCTGTAAATATAAATAGGTGTCATGCTTTATTAGTTACAAATTGAAATATTTATAATTCGCTTGCTGGGTTTACATTTCTTTTCTCGATGCACAGGAAAACATCCTGTCAATAATATAGCTCAGGGGCAGTCAAGCTATGGCACGTGTGCCGAAGGTGGCACGCAAGCTGATTTTCAGTGGCACTCACACTGCCCAGGTCCTGGACACTGGTCCGGGGGGCTCTGCATTTTAATTTAATTTTAAATGAAGCTTCTTAAACATTTTAAAAAACTTATTTACTTTACATACAAACAATAGTTTAGTTATATATTATAGACTTATAGAAAGAGACCTTCTAAAAACATTAAAATGTATTCCTGGCATGCAAAACCTTAAATTAGAGTGAATAAATGAAGACTTGGCACACCACTTCTGAAAGGTTGCTGACCCCTGATATAGTTTATACTTCTGCTGGGATACTGTACATGTTCCCTCACATTTTTTCACAATCTTAATTCTTTGTATAGAAAGTTCATTTGAACCTTGATGAGAAGGAATATTTTTAAAGTAGGCAGTAAGTAAAGCTCATTGTTATTTAAAAAAAAAGATTGGAGGTTTTCAAGCTATAATTATTTACTTTTTTAGATTATGTTAGTGCCCAGAGGCCCCAACAGAGACTGGGACCTAAACACACACATTGTAAAATTATATTGTAAGATTTTGAAGAATGGGAATAAATAGAAAAGCCAGACTAAGGATGAGAGAAATTAAGTATTATTGTCCCCATTTTAGAGGTAGTGAGATGAAGTTCAGAGATCTTGACTTCTATGAAACTACTCAGATGCTTAAAATTAAACATGTGTTTAAGCAATTTACTGAATTGAGACAAGAGAGATTATGTAATTTACCAATGTTGCAGTTTGTGATAGAGCCAGGAATTGAACTCAAATCTCCTGAGATTTATTCCACCACATGACCATCCTTCCTCAAGTAAAACAAAAGCTAGTTGTTTAATCTGAAGTTTGTCTATTTACAAAACAGCATCACGTATATAGAGGCCTGCTATACATATTCCAGTTTATAACATCTCTGCATTTATAGTTATTGAGATCTGACCATTATACTATTCAAATTATAGCACAGGGCTCAAGAAGAGGTAAATCCTGACACCCTGGATCAATTTTTCCTTAGCCTTTACAACAGTTGAGTAAAAACTGTGTCAAGGCCTCAAGATTTGGCCCTTCATGTCATGTCTATGTTGCTCATAGATATAGAATTCCCATTTTCAAGTCCTCTACAGCTCTGAGGCCATGATGTATCATGTGGGCACAGGTAGCATAGACCCCTTGAGTTCAGCATTTTATATCTGGATTTATGGAAGTTCATTAATAACCAGTGTGGCTCTCTGCTTACCGACTAACCAGGCAGATGTAGTTTTATCTCAGAGTTCTCTCATGCAGCGGCTGTAGAGACATTTCAGTCACATAGTTGATCTCCAGAGCAGTAAAGCTATAAAAAGCCATTGGACTTTTAATTCCAAATGAAAATACAGTCATCTGTTACTCACTGAGTAGCATGTGCGTCACATCCTGAGGTCTGACCCAACTACAGTGCAACTCAAGAGTGGGAGAGTATATGTACCGTAAAGACTGGTCTCTGCTTGGCTAATCTAATTTATAATGTAACAAACCCAGGAGCAAAACGTCAGCTAGGAATCAATGAGGCATGGAGAGGCTCCAGCCAAACCACATACACCAGCAGCTGGGAAAGGGTGGTATAGCAGCATGAACACTGACTCTTTGCCTTTGGAGGATACCCTTATGTACTTGGGTGATTCTCCCATGGTGGGAAATGCCAGCTTTTCAAGCAGAATCTGCTGGCAGTATGGTACAAAGTGGCCGTCCTATGCCTCAGGATCTGGCTCTCTGTTTTAAAACTGATATTATCTGTTGCCAAATATCTTTTAAATTGATGACATTTATATCAGATTTCTGTCACGAGAATAAGCAAATGCCAGTGACCTCCTGTCCTCTCGTTCTATTAAAAAACTGGATATTAGCTATTTAGAAAAACAAATAAAAAAACCTGTCTAAACCTAAATTCATGAACAAACAAGACATTTAAATAAAAGTTCCAATATTCTAATTTAAAAAAAATCTCCCAAAGCACACAAACCTTCCCCCACATATCAGTCATTTCCACTGAAACCGTCTGCACAGATAGCCTGGAAAAACAGATGAAGTTTTACAAATTTTCAGAAGTTCAGTAATTCTGGGTTCTATCAGATCAGGGAAGGGAGAATTAATCTCAGATCAAAGACCCTTCAAATGATAATGCCCTGCCATCCTACACATCACATCCTTACATGGCTCAGTTACACTGGCATAACTCAAAATAGAGAGGCAATCTCTAATAGCACCAGGACTCAAAACTACTTAGAGGTTCTTCATGCTGTATGGAGCCTTGTGTTTCATCCAGAAAAAAAAATAGGAGGGTGGGAGAGGGTGGTGGCGCAAACTAGGTATAATATCACATGGCTGTTGCAAGCATCATTTTTTTCAAATAAATCCATGACATTTTACAATACTTACATCTCTGGGAAAACTTGAAGTATTATGGAACACATGTTGCTTCAAGAATTTGAAAACATCCTTTTTTATCTTTTTCCACACGTAAAGATTACACTCGTTGACATTTTATTCAGCACATTATATTCATGGATGTAACACTGGTTTTTTTCTTTTCTTTCTCTTTTGGTGAATCTTGTCTTGATGGTCTCAGTTTATAAATGCATGTCCTAATCCAGCCATCATTACTCTCTCATAAGATGTTTGCTTGAGAACTGGCCTTTGGAATCAAAAACCTTCTTCACACACTGCAGCTTCACGCAGGACCCGGTGCTGCATTTGGACCTGCCTGTGCAGACCACTGTGCCTATGTGCAGTCCCCACTGGCACTGGAGGAATGGCACAGAGGCTGTGCTAGATGATCCCAGAGAAGGATCAGAGTGAAAGACAGCAAGTGAATGAAGGAACATTTGTCAAAAAATATCTTGGGAGAGACGTTGCTCCATGTCTCTGGGGAAGGAGCAGTATCTTCAGGTATGTTTGCACAGCGCTGAGCAGAATGCGGGTATCAGGAGACTGTAAAGAATAAAAGTAATAATAAAGGGCAAAAATCAAACCTTCAATGAAAAAAAATAATAATCAAGGTCAGGGGTTCTCAAAGTTTGAGATAGTGAGCCTCCCTAAGCTGAGGAAAAAATATAATTGTGCCTCCCCATAGCTCCCAGGCAAGGAGTAGGCCCTGCCCCCCATCAGCCAAAGAGACCCAATGCCTATGGCCCTTCCTCCAGGTGTGAGTGGCTGAGCTCTAGCAGGAGAGAATGGGGAGGATAACCATGTCCCAGCCTGAATCTTGTTCCAACTCTTCCTTCAGGGCTTTTCACTTGGCTTTCTTGATCCCACAGGAACCCCTTGGGCTGGCCAGGAAGGAAGATGACCATGAGCACCTCAACATATGGCCTATTGGCCACCTACTGGGGCTAGAAGACCTCACAGACCATCTTCTCCTTGAAGCGGCATATTTGCATCTCCTCCTCCATTTGGGGCTGCAGGACCACCCCTACTAGTGTGGCCAGGGCATCATGGTTCTGCTTCCACACCCCTTGTAGGATCTCTCATAGCTGGTTGCTTTGTTCCACTGTGAGGAGGCATGGCATGGGAAAAAAGATGAGTTGCCTGGCGAGGGTGGTGTTGGAGAGAGGCGCCCTGTGCTATGAGGCTGCCAGCTGTGTGGCAAGAGCAGCACCTCATGGGCAAAGGAGCTGACCATGGCTTGGGTATAGCCATGCTCCCATGTCTCCCTGGCGAGCAGCAGCATTTGCATCTACTGCACAATGGCCTAGAACTCCCTATTAGGGATCAGTCCAGGGTTGCTGGCATCTGCCTGCCTCACCTGAGTCTGCCACTCCATGGCTACCCACATGCTGCCACCAGCTGCTTGGCTGAGGCTGTAGCATGAAAAGCTGCGGTCCCAGGGCATGTCCTTATTGCCCGAGCACCATTACCCAGGACAGGGGCATGACACCTCTAACTCTGGGGAGGGGCTCTGCCCTCTATCTGTAGCCTGGCCTTGGGCAAGCTGCCTCCTCCCATATCTTTTCTGTGAGTGACTAAAGGGCAAACCTTGCTCCCTGCCATGCAAGATCAGGCTCTCCGCACAACTGTGCACAGGGAAAGGCTATGCAAATCCTGCACAAGGTGATGCAGCTAATTGGTGCAGGCTCAGAGCCATTGTGGATGCATTGGATAACTCCGACAGCACTATGCTCCAGACCAAAAAAACCAGGCACACCTCCCCTGGCACATACCTGTGCCGCCCTATAGTTTGAGAATCTCTGATCTAGGTAAAAATGTCTTCCAGAGGCCTAGCTAGAATTGCTAGAATCAGGGGAACCATTATCATTACTTTTATTATGTGAGCAAGTAGCAATGCTTTTTTCATGTAATGTTTTGCAAATTAACTAGGTTATTGGATGATCTGATGAATGTAATAGATTGGGGTTTATTGATTTATGAAATTATATGGTAGGCAAAAATTCACTTGGAACATCACCATCATCACTTTGCAAATGTCTGGATTTATAGTGCATCTGACATACAGTAGTGCTGCTGCTCAACACAGATTACTAACAACATCAGTATCACTGGTCATCTGGAATAGTGAACAACAACAATAGGACTATATCCTAGACCTATTCTTGGCTGGCAGAGAAATCCACTTACCTGCAGGTTATTCTGATGTTTATTCCATACGAATGAACAGAAGGAGACTTTAGCCTATCTGACACATTGTGTGCTTACGCTTTTCAGAACTGAACTCTCTGCCAGGTATTCTAATTTTCTACATAATTTCCCCCTAGTTACAATGATAGGTGAATCACACACTGTCTCGGTATGCTCTCCTGGAACAGACTGTGGCTTGACCCTGAGGGAAAAAGTGTATTTACATATGCACAAGAAGCCAGTGACAACTGATATTCCAGTTTAGCTTTTATCGTAATAAATTATATTATGATTGAGTCCAAACACTGCTTGTATGTCAGATTCCCCTTACTAGTTTCCTTTTCCGAGAGTCAATATAGAAATTGTTTAAAAAAGAAAATTCAGCAAAAAAATCATTTATTACGAGCAATTATAGATATTTTCATTTATAAAATATCAGAAATCCAAATACCAGAGCCTTTTATAGATCCTTCTTACAAAACATGCAGTATCTGTATTCATTCAGAAACACACACTTTTATACAAATACTTCATCTCTCTATATAAATTATGAGTGAATTTTATTATTCCTTACATAAACAACCCCATAGCTGAAAACATTTTGCTCCTGACTAAATCATTGAAAGAAATCATCATAACTGTGCTGACAGAAGAGGAAAAGTATTACACATTAACTATAATACAGCACTCTTTTAAAAACTTGATGTCTTTCCTGCAACACATTGATTCAGTCATTAAAGCCCACAGATAGTTAAACAAGTTAAGAGTAATATTGGGAACTGAACTGTGCCCAATGTCTTCAGATCTATAGAACCTACATTTTCACAGTCTTAATGACCTGGGTCATGAACTGGTTATCAGGAGATTGCTTCATACGAGTTCTGCCAGAACATAATGCAAGTATTGGTGACTTTTACCTTAAAAAGAGATGATCCCACCCTGAGTCAGATTCTGATACCGATAATCAGAATGAGCAGTGCCTTACTGCACAAGCTTTTCCATGTTCTTCAATGGGTCTACTGCACAGTGAAGTACTATTCAATGTGAACAGCGATATCAGATTCTAGTCTTAAGTCAGGTATAGGTTTTTGTGGCACTAAGATATTTTGCCTTGGAGCTTATTTCACAAGAAAAACAAACAGTAACTTAGGGCTAGTCTACACTTACCAGCCGGGTCGACGCGGTGAGTTCGATTTCTCGGAGTTCGAACTATCGCGTCTAATCTGGACGCGATAGTTCGAACTCCGGAAGCGCCGCGGTCGACTCCAGTACTCCACCACTGCAAACGGCGGTGGCGGAGTCGACCTTGGAGCCGCGGACTTCGATTCCGCGGCATCTGGACGGGTGAGTAGTTCGAACTGGGGTACTTCGAATTCAGCTACGTTATTCACGTAGCTGAACTTGTGTACCCTAGTTCGACCCCCGCCCTTAGTGTAGACCTGCCCTTAAACTGACATAGTATATAAGAACAGAGGTGCGTACTTTTGATGGGCAAAAATGAAGTCTTTACAACACAGATGCTGCTAATCCAACATACTAATTTTGAGGAGTCTCAGGTTGATATCTGAATACTGTGATTCAGACTAACCTCTGTTTTACAAGAAACACCATCAGATGTAGATTGAATTTCATCTCAAGAATTTACAATAAACAAATCCCATTTCTTTCATCTTCATCACTGTAGTTACCCTTAAATTTTCAAAGCACTGCAAAAAAACCCCAGAACACTGAGATAGCTCAGTGTAAGAGTATGTTAGAGACAAGGCACTGGAGCTTGTACCTCATTGTAGCTACTCAAGGTCGACCCCTAGTGTGAGGTATAGGTTTGACCTTAACTAGCTACACTGAGGTAAAACTACCTGTGCCAGGTGTCCTCTAGGGTTTGACACTGAGATAGCTACCTTAATGTTTTACAGTGACTTCCAGCATCACACGCTTTACAACTACGTGAGACTCTTTGAAAATATAGTGGCTTAACCTTTGTGTCTGCTATGCATGTAAATTAATAACCATATAAATTGCATATAAATATGGATAATCCCACTTGCAAAAGACAGAAGCAAAAGGAGGCATGTACCGGTAGCCTTCTGTTAGCATCTACACAATGTCACTGTCAGTAAATAACAGAGCAATAATCAATGATTTACCTGCAAGGAAAATGAAGGAACTCAATACCTATTAATTTGTGTCTTTCTGTTCCTGTAATTGCAGACAATGTTGGATTCTACATTGCTTAAGTCTGAAATGACTTACTGGGGATTCTCTCTCACCACCTCTCAGGTCTTTCATCCTCATGATGTTTCTACCCTTCTGATACTTCCCTTTTATATTTAATATTTAATAAATTAAATGTCTATAATAGAATGCTTCTGATAACCTCCAGAGGCATTTACAAGACTACAAAACGCCACATCAATGCTTATCAGCCACACAACACCATTAGCTAACAAACTATGAAACTCCGCCAGCCAAACCAAGCTTCACTCCCGAACACTGAACTGTTCCCCTCAGAGAGCCTTAATAAACAAAGGCCTTGTGGCACTCCTTGAAGGCCAAACAAATCTGAGCAATTTCAGACCAAAAGGAGAAGTGAAACTTTTCAGAACAGTTCTCATTAGTCTCCTCTCTGCCCACTATCTGGTACTTGTACAATTATACAGCACAGTTTTCAATTATTAGTTTATACAGTCTTTTCAGCTGAAACGTGTTGGCAAATACACAACTTTAGGAATTCCTAGTAATCCACACAGTGATCTATGGAGTTCTATTGAAAAATCAACTAAATCCATCAATATCCCTTCTAGAGCCCATAATCTGAGATGTGGGCATTCACACTGTTTACTTGACTCCATTGTGAACACTTTTATCCTAATTTCTAAGCATGTAGCAAATGTCTACTTTACACAAATAAGGCCTGTTTTGCTCTCACTGAAGCAAACAAAGAAACTCCTACTGAGATATTTTAACACTGTAATTTTCAAGAGCAGGTGTGCAGCATTTTTTGAAAAAAATAATCACACTTATTTAAGGTGTCTCAAGTTGGGCAATCACAAACTGAGTCACCCAAAATCATTAGTTACTTTTGACAATCTTGCAATGTTCTTCCAGAATACAAATCTTACACTTCCTCAAAATTCTATGCAAATGAGATGGTGAAACTCAAATGAAAGGAACCACTTTTTGCACATTCAGCACTAAATTCTGAAATAAAATAAAATAAAACAGAGCTAAAAGAGCAACATTTATTTTCAGAAACATGGGTCACTTTCTGCCTTTGCATACCTGGTCCCAAAACTGATATGGTAAAATGCTGAAAGGTTCATTCTCACATTTAAAGGTAAAGATTTATTATACAACAGCCCTGTTCCTCATTTGGATTATACTCTTCACATAGCCCCCCTGAGACTAAAATGTTCATAGATCACTTGCTATATCATCATCTGTCCAGATCATTAGCTGGTGTAAAATGACACAACTCCACTGAAATCAGCTGAGGATGTGGCCCATCATCTATAAAAGTCTTGCCGTTTTGCAGAGAAGATGAGTGTTTGGTCCTTGTGGAACATCTTCATAGGGTAAAAGGGCAGAACAGGATAAATCTAAACTTATAAAGCTACTTGGGGCTATCCGTGAATTCACTTATTCTTTTATTAATTCTAGTTGAATAATTTTGGGAAAAAATAAGAATTCAGGTATCGCCTTCATTCACATCTGTAACGGCTTAGGCAGCCACCAATAGAAGGTCAGGGAAATGCTGAAACCAGCCATCATCAGGTGTTAGCTTCATGAGCGTGATTGAAGAGGGAAGCACCAATCATATGAAGCCTACCAATCCTGACATTTTTTCATCTTTCTAGTTACACACAAGGTTTTGGGAAGCCAGGATTCAGACAATGCCATGAGGGTGCTTGCTCTCTGTAGCACCTGGAAGCATGGTAACGTGAATGTATTTGTTGTGTCCTCCATTTTCAAGGTCCTCTGTTTTTTCAATGAGAAATCCAATGTGCTGTTCCAATTTGCCTCTTTATTATCTTTCTGCTTAGTACTATCCCCTACCTTTGAAATCCTCTGTTCCATTTCTTCCCTGCCATTGGTCAGGTCATTATATGTGCTCAATAGATTAGTTTTCTGTCCAGTTCTTTCTTCCAGTCTACTGAACCTTGTTTGCAGCTTTACTGTACAATTTGATGTAATTTCTGTAACTATTTTCCTAGCAACTTGGACAGTGGGAAGTTCTTCTTCAGAGAGGTCATTTGTAGGTGATGCTCCCTTTATTTTGTAATTGTTTTTTGTGCTGAATTACTCATTATTGCCAAGAATTCTG
Source organism: Mauremys reevesii (assembly GCF_016161935.1). Taxonomy (NCBI): domain Eukaryota; kingdom Metazoa; phylum Chordata; order Testudines; family Geoemydidae; genus Mauremys; species Mauremys reevesii. The sequence continues at coordinate 166,479,351 of NC_052624.1, read as the reverse complement.
GCAGTGACATGATTACATTTCTAGAGCTGGATTCTCCAGTCTGCTAAGCCCATTTTGTGCTGCACATAGGTTAAGGCTGTGCATTTGAGTCCAATAGTAAGATATTAGATGTCTGCATAGTGATTAGTCATATGTTGGAATTAAAAATTAGTTTGTGGTAGAAAAAAGTCTGTGAGCACATTTGAATACCATGATTTATGGATGATAACACATGTGAACTGAGGATGCTGTGGATGTTATTGTTGACTAAACTGGTGAGTCCACTGATGTGTGGTGACTGTGCCAATGAGAAATGCACTTGAACAACCTTAGTGTCAAGAAAAACAACTTACTTATGTAGCATAACTAAATAAATCCACTGATGAGAACAATCAAAATTTGTCTGCCAAATTTATTGCCAACGCACAGCACCCAAATTTGTTGAAAAGGTCATACATCAATCAGTGTCATCTACATGCACCCATCCACACTTGGGTTTACATTTTGAAAGAGTATCTTCCACCAGTGTAGATTCAATTGTCGCCTTCAAAAATGAAAACTTACTTTGTATGATGAAGAAATACAGAAACAACTTTGAAAATGATATCCCATAAATGAAAAGACATAACAATAAAGCACAGAAATAAATTCACCTGTCAACCTGTCATGTACATTCAAACAGTTCTGACACCACTTACTGAGGCAAACCTGAATGTGACAAGAGTATTCAACAGTACTACAAATGTAAGTCACATATCTGTAGTAAAAATAATGTCTGTGCAAAATTCATCATGAATCTTCTTTCAAAATTATTCAAGTATAATATCTAATAAGGACCCCAGAATATCAGTTCTAGCCACACAGCTGAGTAAGGAGGGACTTTTATAATTAACTTTATGGCTCCTCCTCCTTCCCTCAGCAATGAGTATAATACTGGTATTGGTCTAGTGGAGAGGAAAAAGATTCAGGAGACTTAGGAAAACCACTTAATCCCTCTTTCCTTCTGCTACTCTTCTCATCCATTGTTTGTCATATTAGGTTGTAAACTCTTTGGGGAATGACTGTTATTATGTGTTTGAACAGTGCCTAGTTCAATGGAACCTCAGTCTCCGGGCCTTTCATTTCTATTGTAATACAAATACATAATAGAGCTGGTCAAAATTTGGAATTTACAACTCATGTAAAATTCTGATATTTAGACATTTATTTTCATCCCAAATTGGGATAAAAAGTCAAACTAACAAAATATTTTCATGGCATGAAAAGTTCCAAAAATCCCTGGATTTGGAAATGTCAAAATGTTTGGTTGGACATTGTAATATATGCACCTGAGTTGATACAGTGACTTATTGGAGTTATAGTTTGGGTGTCTCATAACCTCATTCTCCTCTGTGGACCACCTGACATCTCCTGTAATGCACCATGGTCATGGGACTCCAATGATGCTCTGCAGCAGTTCAACCAGAGAGGAGACCATCATTCAATGCTGAACTGATGCACCATGAATTGTTTTGACTTGGTTTAACAAAACATTTCAATTTGAGTTGGACCATCCCAAAATAAAATATTTAGATTTTCCCCAACAGAAAGATCAAAATATTACGGCAAATTCAAAATTTTCCACATAGAAAGTTTTGATTTTGCTGAAACTGCATGTTAATGGAAAATTATTGATCAGCTCCCATAAATAAGATTAAGAATTATCTTCCCATCATTAAGTGTATTCTGTAGATACTTTGAAGAAAGAAAGAGAAAGGAAAGAAAGAACTGCTATGAGGTAAGCTATATTGGGAGCTAGCTAGATGTTGGTAGAGAAAACTGTAATGGATTCTGAAAAAGCCATTACTGTCATTCCATCTGCAGAAGGATGAGCTGCTGCAACTTCAGAGCTGATACGATGATGTTTGATGCTCAGCATGGTCCCTTCCTGACACAAACAATCAGATTCCAGGGAAAGTTGGGCAACTTCCTTCCCAGCCAGTCAGATTGTTCCATCTCAAAAGCAATCAGGAAACCATATTGTGTGAATACCAGGAAGCAGGAGGGAGAGTTGGGTAGTTCTCTGCTTCTGTAATGTAAGAGAGGGAAGCTCCGCTTTGAGAGAAGGAATCCAGCTTTGACATAGAGATATCTGTGTTATATCTTCACAGGGAGCCTTTATTACTGATCCCCCTTTCCAAGCTGAAAGGGCCTAGTGAAAATAGCCTCAGATCAGGAAAGCTTCAGGAAAGGTTTCCCGAAGATCCACTTTGCAGCTAGAGGGAGCCAGAGAGGCATGTTAAGGCTCAGCAAGACTATGCTATCTGAATTAGAGTGCTTCTGCTAAAGGACTGCAGCTGAGAAAAAGCCTGATTCCTGCAGCGGAGTTATGAAAGGTTGAACACTTGCAAGTTCCAGTCACCAGAGAGAAGTGAGGGAGGAGGACATCCACTGGCTGAGGGATGACAGAAAATAAGAGAGCCAGAGATCCAACAGGGAGGGGACAAGTTGAGACCTTGGAAAGTCTCTTCAGGAAGAGGACAAGGACCAGAACAGAAGACAGTGGTACAGAAAAAGAGTATAAAGTCCCTATTTTGGAAGAGGAGTCCCCCCACCCCACCCCTGATGAAAATGTCCTTCATATGGAAAAGACATGGACCTATGAATTTAGATCATGAGAGTCTATTGCTATTAACTGGTTACTATGGGAAATCTGATATATTTTACCACTATTTTATGTTGTTTCATATAACATTTATTGATCTACAGTACAGTGTAACTGTAACCCGTCTGCCAGCCAGTGTTGGCAGTAACAAGGGTCAGGTTCTGTATCTAGGGGTTCCTTTTCAATAATTCAACACAAAATTGTCTCGAGCTCCCACCTAGCTCTGGGATCTGGGACAATTACACACCACCCTGGGCATCTCAAAGAAGCAATATTTCCCCTCCCACAAGCACAGAGTCTGAGTGTAGCAAAGAAACTTTTAATAAAAAGGGGGAAGCAATTTGGCATTAATATGGGAAAACATTGCAAACAGGGTTCATAAACATAAACCGTGAGCAAAAGACTCAACCCCCGAGTAAGATGGGCAGTGTCCTTTTCCCTCAGGTTCTTAAGTCCAGCAACCAAAAGTCCCTTTAACATGCCCATCTCTTCTCTTCAACCCACTCGCAGTTGCTGTCCTTGGTCAGTGCAGACCCAGAGTTCAGAGGTGCATCTGCAGAGTTCACCTCCCACCCAGGTGGAGGGGTGGGGAAGAAGGCACCTTACTCACTCCTATGCCCACTCATGAAGATAACAGCTATACCATATATAGCTGTTCATATATATACCATATATATATGAACAATTACAGCTTGAACCCTAATTAACTTAACAAAAATGATCTACTGCCATTTAAATTAAATTGTGCTGTACTAGAAGGTAAAATACAGTAAGTATTCAGAAGACCACAGATCACGTCAAAGCATTTAATTCATTAACAGTGCAACCTCCAAACTGGTATAGCAGTGAGAGAGACAATGGTGGTAGATGGAGGAGACACCATGCACTGTAGCATCCTCCACTACATAAAACTGTCATGTTTTGTTGTGGACCTATGCTGCTCAGTGCCGACTACACAAGAAGCCTTGCAAAGGATGATCACTTGCAATGGAATGGAAAGACAGGACAGACAATTAAAGTACGACTTTTCTTCATTCCAAAAAACAGACACAAGAAGTCACTGATCCTGATGTTACTGGCATGAATATAATTTATTAATTTATGGATTTGTAAATATTAATTGAATTAATATATTTAGCTGGCTTGTTGAGTGCAATATCTATTAATAAAAGTAATTAAGAAATTGCAGCATATCATAACTTGTTCACAATTTGATATACTATGTAGACATTTATACCTTGGACAACCTCCTCCTGCTTAGCTCCTCAGAGTGTCTATCTTAGAAAACCAGAGCTACATTTGGGATGGCGTTTTCAGAATTGTTCAGAATTGGCCTAGCTCTGCTCCTAGTGATGTAAATCTTAAAGCTAAAGCTGCTGGGGAATTATTTTCTAGGGAAAAAATAATGAAAAAAGTTTTCACTTTTATTAAAAATGGAAAAAGTTAAAAAAAAATGTTAACTGAAAAATTTAAAACACCCAAACTAAGGATTTTTCAGCTTTTGGCTGCAGAAAATGGAACCATTGTGGATGAAAAATTTTGGTTTTCAAGTAGCAACAAGTTTTGGGGGATTTTGATAAAAACCCTAACATTTTGTGCAAGAATTTCCCGTTCAACAAAAAACAAAATTTCTGTTGAAAAAACATTTTATGGAAAATAAGGTGCCACAAGTACTGTTTTTTTTGCGGATACAGACTAACACGGCTGCTACTCTGAAACCTGTCATTATGGAAAATAGTTGGCCATCTGACTTCAGAAGGAGCAGAGTTAAATCAACATTAAATGATTTTTAAAACCCCATATGTACTGGCTTACTTGAAAAAAGTAATCTCTTGAGCACGATTGCACTGATATAGCATGATGCCTCATGAACCTGCAGTCTTTGTATTATGAAGACTAACATCTCTCTGTTGGGAATGGATATTTTATTGCATTAAACTTACAAGTTTTTAATATATGTATTTCTTACACACCCACACAGAATGACTCTATTCATTTAACTTCTGCCTATACTCTGACAGATTGAACCACAGAGTCTAACACACTGAGCAGTGCAATTTCATTTGTGCATAAAGTAACCTCAGAAGGGAAGTGGTTCTCATACAACAGAAACTCAGCTTCTTACATTTGTCAGTGAGGAAGAAGCTGCAAAGGCAAGAAAACAGCAAAGGGGATGCAAATATGACAGTGCAAATACTTCCAGCGTGATTAAATAAGCTGTTTCAGATGGAAAAACATGAATTGCTATACAATTTGCACTTGAACATCAGGGACAGATACTCTAGGTTCCTTATTCTCTTGATAGGCTAGAGCAAAATGTTTGCTTTCCACCTACAACTTTTCAGATGCTGTGGCTAGTTACTAAAACAGTACTAGAAATGGACCTTGATTCTGTTTTATTGTAGTCAATGGGAGTTTTGCCCTTGACTTCAACAGATGCAGGATCAAGCAGATTAACAGTACCCATATGTTAGAGATCATACAGTGCAATTTAAGGCTTTATATGAATAAAATCTCTATCTTGGGTTTGCAAGACAAACCCAAGAAAGAAACCAACAGGACTCCACTGGCCATCACATACAGTCCCCAGCTCAAACCCCTCCAACGCATCATCAGGGATCTACAACCCATCCTGGACAATGATCCCACACTTTCACAGGCCTTGGGTGGCAGGCCAGTCCTCGCCCACAGACAACCTGCCAACCTGAAGCATATTCTCACCAGCAACTGCACACCGCACCATAGTAACTCTAGCTCAGGAACCAACCCAGGCAACAAACCTCAATGCCAACTCTGCCCACATATCTACACCAGCAACACCATCACAGGACCTAACCAGATCAGCCACACCATCACCGGTTCATTCACCTGCACGTCCACCAATGTAATATATGCCATCATATGCCAGCAATGCCCCTCTGCTATGTACATCGGCCAAACTGGACAGTCTATAAGGAAAACGATAAATGGACACAAATCAGACATTAGGAATGGCAATATACAAAAACCTGTAGGAGAACACTTCAACCTCCCTGGCCACACAATAGCAGATTTTAAGGTGGCCATCCTACAGCAAAAAAACTTTAGGACCAGACTTCAAAGAGAAACTGCTGAGCTCCAGTTCATCTGCAAATTTAACACCATCAGCTCAGGACTAAACAAAGACTGTGAATGGCTTGCCAGTTACAGAACGAGTTTCTCCTCCCTTGGTTTTCACACCTCAGCTGCTGGAACAGGGCCTCATCCTCCCTGATTGATCTAACCTCGTTATCTCTAGCTTGCTTCTTGCTTGCTTATATATACACCTGCCCCTGGAAATTTCCACTGCTTGCATCCGAAGAAGTGGGTATTCACCCACGAAAGCTCATGCTGCAAAACTTCTGTTAGTCTATAAGGTGCCACAGGATTCTTTGCTGCTTCTACAAAATCTCTATGGGCATTTTACAGTCTTTATTGCATTTACTGTATTGTAATGTGTCAAAATTAGAAATAATTATTTTTGTTAATTTGTTCCAATTTTTATGGCTTGATATTGGTGCACAATTTAAACACTTATTACAGAACATTATCTCCTAAGGGAAGAACCTACAGTGGGTGAATTGAAAAGTTCATCCTGGTTCTAGAGGTATTACTGGTTCTAGTAGTATACCTGTTTTAAGCCTAAGTAATATAATCAGACCAGGTAATCACTATAAAAGGGGAATGACCTATTTGAGTGGGTCCACCATCTTCCTTAGTTGGAAAAATATATGGTGATGTGGTCTTAGGGAACAATCGCTGAGAGGAACTGGCCAGAAGTTCCACCTGATAGCAGTAGCTGCAGAAGCAGCTAAATTAGGGACTGCTGCACTGGGTAAAATGGGGCCCTGCCAGACCACTCCCCACATCCCCACTACCACCAGACCCAGACCAGTGTACAGGACTGTAGTAGGGTGCACTCACCTCTTGCAAGTGCCCCCTGGTTGAGTGTGTGCAGGCCTGCACTTACTTTCCCTGTAGCCCTCCTTGGGCTTAGGTCCTTAATTAGTCCCGCAGTCTATCAATGGTCTCAGCCTTGGTATCAAGCTGTACTCCAGGGTTCCCCCCGGAGGCAATGTCCTCACCCTTTCTGGGCATTTCAGGCCCCAGTTCTCCTGCTAGGCCACTAAAGAGTTCAGTTCCTCTTCTGGGGTGCCTCAAAGTCCAGGCCACTTTCTCTTAGTCACTAATGGGGAGTTGAAGGGAAGTGTCCCTTTATCTAAGTCATGCCACTGCTCTAATTCCCTGGGCCACTTCCCCGTGGCCCCATACCTTCTTCACCCTTACCTCAGTGCCTTGTCCTGATGGAGTCACAGCAATAAGTCCCAGAGCTCCTTCTTGCTCTCCCTTGCTTTTGCCAGCACTGCCCTGTCCAATGTCCTGCAGCTCCCTCAGCCAGCCAGCCAGCCAGCCAGCCAGCCAGCCAGCCAGCCAGCCAGCCAGCCAGCCTCCTCCAGCTCCAGGAAGGAACTGATCTCACACTGGACCTGCTGCTCTCTTATACTAGTCTGCTGGGGCCTGATTGGCTGTGTCTCCACTTTCCACTGCCCTTTTCTGGGGTGGGGTGAGGCAGGACCACAAGGTCTCCAGCAGGGGGCCTCAGAGGGTCTGGTACACCCCATCACAAGGATACAACCCACTCTGGGGAAACTAGGACCCAGATTGTTCCCTCCCTGTTCTTGGAATGTGGCCTTGAAGTAAAACTACAGAGAGTAACCAGTCACTTATGTTTCTGTCTGGTCTATTTAGACTGTAAACTTTCTAGGGCAGGGATTGTCTACTACTCTGTATTTGTACAGTACCTCACACAATGTGGCCCCCATCTTGGTTGGTCCAAAGGCATGACTGTAATGAACATGATTGATAAATACATAATAAAGGTATGAGTTATCTTCCAAGTTAACTAAATGACACTAAAACTTATGTTTGCTGCTGTGTAGGGAAGGTCAAACATTTTTAATTACAACTGTTTTTTGACTGAGCTGTATTTACAACAAAATGTTTTTTTTAAAGCAAAAAGTGATTTCCTTCTGAGGAAAACTGAGTTTTCACTGAAAACCTATAACCTGAAAACTTTTGGGCAGAAAACCATAAACGTTTGGGTTGTGTGTGAAAATGTGGCATTTTCCATGGGGGAAAAAAGACCTTTCTCCACCAGCTCCATACTATTGTGACTGATTGGAGTATAATACTGTAAGTGTTAAGTTCAATAATAGAAAAATTGTTTTACATATAGTGGAGGATTGTCTTTTTGAATTACAGTATACACAGGAATCAATATATAGTTGTCATTCTATTTTATCAAATGTAAAGCATTTTTATACCTCTGAGTCCTGCATTTGTATATAACTACAGACGGAGCAACTACATATGCATTATATAAACCGGGTTTTTTAAAAATCAACTCACTCTTCATTTAATAATCCGAGGCAAACTCTGAATATGCTAAAGCTCTAGCAAACCAGTCATCCATTCTGTAACAACCAATTTTGTGGGTATTGGTACTATACTACATTGTACTGTAATATTGGTATCAGACTATCAACCATGTTTAATGATCTAATAGTTTCATAGAATCATAGAATCATAGAATCATAGAATTCAAGATCAGAAGGGACCATTATGATCATCTAGTCTGACCTCCTGCTAGATGCAGGCCACATAAGCCGATCCACCCACTCCTTTAGCAAGCGACCCCTGCCCCATGCTTCGGAGGAAGGCGAAAAACCTCCAGGGCCACTGCCAATCTTCCCTGGAGGAAAATTCCTTCCCGACCCCAAATATGGCGGTCAGCTGAACTCCGAGCATGCGGGCAAGACTCTCCAGCCATACCCTCTGGAAAAAGGTTATATCATATCATTGACCCATTGTACTATTTACCAGTGTGGCACTTAATTGACCTATTGACTAAGCCCGTTATCCTATCATACCATCTCCTCCATAAACTTATCTAGCTTAATCTTAAAGTCGTGGAGGTCCTTCGCCCCCACTGTTTCCCTCGGTAGGCTGTTCCAGTATTGCACTCCCCTGATGGTTAGAAACCTTCGTCTAATTTCAAGCCTGAATTTCCTGACTGACAATATATATCCGTTTGTCCTCGTGTCCACATTAGCACTGAGCTGAAATAATTCCTCTCCTTCCTGGTATTTATCCTCTGATATATTTAAAGAGTGCAATCATATCTCCTCTTATCCTTCTTTTGGTTAAGGAAAACAAACCGAGCTCCTCAAGTCTCCTTTCATACGACAGGCCTTCCATTCCTCGGATCATTCTAGTGGCCCTTCTTTGTACCCGTTCCAGTTTGAATTCATCCTTCTTAAACATGGGAGACCAAAACTGCACACAATACTCCAAATGAGGTCTCACCAACGCCTTATATAACGGGACTAGCACCTCCTTATCCCTACTAGAAATACCTCGCCTAATGCATCCCAAGACCGCATTAGCTTTTTTAACAGCCACATCACATTGCCTACTCATAGTCATCCTATGATCAACCAGGACTCCTAGGTCCTTCTCCTCCTCCGTTACTTCCAACTGGTGCGTCCCCAGCTTATAACTAAAATTCTTGTTAGTCATCCCTAAATGCATAACCTTACACTTCTCACTATTGAATTTCATCCTGTTACTAATACTGCAGTTTACAAGGTCATCCAAATCTCCCTGGAGGATATCCCGATCCTTTTCCGAATTGGCAATACCTCCCAACTTGGTGTCATCCGCAAACTTTATCAGCCCACTCCTACTCTTGGTTCCCAGGTCAGCAATAAATAGATTAAATAAAATCGGACCCAAAACCGAACCTTGAGGAACTCCACTGGTAACCCCCCTCCAACCTGACAGTTCCCCCTTCAATACTACCCTCTGAAGTCTCCCCTTTAACCAGCTCCTTATCCACCTCTGGATTTTCATTTCGATCCCCATCTTTTCCAATTTAACCAGTAATTCTTCATGCGGTACCGTATCAAACGCCTTACTGAAATCCAGATATATTAGATCCACCGCATTTCCCTTGTCTAAAAAATCTGTTACTTTCTCAAAGAAGGAGATCAGGTTGGTTTGGCACGATCTACCTTTCGTAAATCCATGCTGTAATCTATCCCAGTTGCCATCGGCCTCATGCTCCGAACCACTCTCTCTTTAAGATTTTTCCATGACTTTGCATACTACAGATGTTAAACTAACAGGCCTGTAGTTACCCGGTCACTTTTTCCCCTTCTTGAATATAGGAACTACATTAGCTAATCTCCAGTCAAACGGTACAACCCCGAATTTAGAGACTTATTAAAAATTATCGCAAACGGGCTATCAATATCAATCGCCAATTACCTTAATATTCTAGGATGAACATTATCCAGGCACCCTGATTTACTTCCGTTAAGTTGTTCAAGTTTGGCTACTACCTCAGATACCGTAATGACTTCCCCCATATCTTCATTCCCATCGGTCCTCTATCACTATTCCTTAGCCCTTCATTAGCCTCATTAAAGACCGAGGCAAAATATTCGTTTAGATATTGTGCCATTCCAAGATTATCCCTAATCTCCACTCCGTTTAAAGTTTTAAGCGGTCCCACTTCTTCTTTCTTGGTTTTCTTCCTATTTATATGGCTAAAAAACCGTTTGCTATTGGTTTTAATCCCCTTCGCTAGGTCCATCTCCACCCGTCGCTTTGCCTTTCTCACTGCTTCCCTACACCCTCTGACCTCAATAAGGTAGGTTTCTTTGCTGATCCCTCCCATTTTCCACTCCTGGTACGCTTTCTGTTTTTTCTTAATAACCCCTCTAAGACGCTTGCTCATCCAGCTCGGTCTAAAACTGCTACCTATGAGCCGTTTTCCCCTTCTCGGGATACATGCCTCTGACAACTCTTGCAACTTCAACCTGAAGTAACCCCAGGCGTCATCTGCCTTTAGATCCCTAAATATGTTAGTCCAGTCCACTTCCCTAACTAGTCGCCTTAATTTAGTAAAGTTAGCCCTTTTGAAATCGTAAACCCTAGTCTCAGATGCACTATTGATTATCCTCCCATTTATTTTGAAACGAATTAGCTCATGATCACTCGAGCCAAGGTTGTCCCCTACAACAATTTCCTCAACAAGGTCCTCGTTACTCACCAAAATCAAATCTAAAATGGCATCCCCCCTCGTCGGTTCAGCAACCACTTGATGAAGGAATTCATTAGCTATCACGTCTAGGAATAGCTGAGCCCTATTATTATTACTAGCATTTGTTTCCCAATCTATATCCGGGAAGTTAAAGTCCCCCATGATCAAGCAGTTCCTATTAGTATTTACCTCCTTAAAAACATTAAAGAGCTCTCTATCTGTCTCCAAGCTAGATCCCGGCGGTCTATAGCACACCCCAATCACTATCCCGGGTGAGGCTCTGGTAGTTTTTTTCCCCAATGTGACCATTGCCCAGACAGACTCTGTATTATCCATTGCATTTTTGCAGGAAAGAGAGCACTTCTGCAATGACTGTGCTGTAGAAGAACAACTGGGATTTAAGTATCAGAGGGGTAGCCGTGTTAGTCTGGATCTGTAAAAGCAGCAGAGAGTCCTGTGGCACCTTATAGACTAACAGATGTTTTGGAGCATGAGCTCTCGTGGGTAAATACCCACTTCGTCGGATGCATGTATGTTTTTACTTCTCCCGAAGAATGATAATCTATAGTTTACTATTTCTTTTTGGCTTATTTGCATCAATGAATAGCGAAGATATGGACAAACTAATGATTAACACTCATGGTACTACAAATTCTAATTTACTAAGAAAATACATCCTCAGTGGTAATTTATGTGAAGCTTTTTAAAGTAATTTAATAACACAGTTTATTCATACGCACACAGAATTGCAAAATGCGTGATGGCCAAGTGCTGTGATGACATTTACTTTCATCTTCATGAATGAGCAGAGTGATAACTCATGACTGGTACAGCCAAAAGTGAGTTATTAGATCCCTCCTTGCAGAGATAGAGGTTAGAACAGACTACAGCTATCATGTATATTTTGTGTGTGCGCGGGACAGGGGAAGTTCCTTTTTCTATTCAGTGGTTAATTTTATTTATTTATTTGTTATAAACTATCCTACATCTTTCCTTCAGCTTCCCTTGTTATCTCTGTAGCAACATTCCATCTGAGATACACTGACTTTCCCTTTCACAGTATCTTCTTTTGCATTTCAGAATCTGTGTGAACTCATTATTCAGCTAAGTAGAGCAGTGGCTCTCAACCTTTCCAGACTAGGGTACCCCTTTCAGGAGTCTGATTTGCCTTGCGTACCCCCAAGTTTCACCTCACTTAAAATCTACTTGCTTACAACATCAGACATAAAAATACAAAAGTGTCCCAGCACATTATTATTGAAATTGCTGACTTTCTCATTTTTACCATATAATTATAAAATAAATCAATTGGAATATAAATATTGTACTTACATGTCAGTGTATAGTATGTAGAGCAGGATAAAGAAGTCACTGTCTGTAGGAAATTTTAATTTGTACTGACTTTGCTAGTGCTTTTTATGTGGCCTGTTATAACACTAGGCAAATATCTAGATGAGTTGATGTACCCCCTGGAAGACCTCTGCATAGCCCCACCTCCAGTTGAGAACCACTGAAGTAGAAGACTAGTTTCTGTGGTCAGAGGCAGGTTAAAAGCTTGATCCCACAGGGGGCCAAGTACCCACATATCCCATGGAAACTCCTTACTGGATCAGGTCAACTGCTGGCAAAATTTGTGCATACCCATACAGCTCTACTGGTTCACTTTAAGGTGGTATGGTTATTCCAAATCTATTATGCTCTTGAGTAAAGACTTGCAAATGAATTCATTACCAAACACATTCTGCGGTGGTTATGAGCCTGATCCAGCATTCCTTGAACTCAATAGATGTTAGACTGGACCATTGATGGGGGTGTAGAAAGGTTCAGAGACTATTCTAAGCTACCAAACTAATTTGCTATTGTGATCAAATTTACAGATCTGAATGGAAATGTTCCTAGACAATGAAGATGAAGATCAGTGCATTTCTGAGGGCTACCATCTTGGCTGACATACCAGGGATTGAATTGTGAATATCCAAAAGTAAAAGGCATAAGCTGCTACAGCTTGAACTATACAGCAAAGGCTCTTTACGTAGAGGTGTAACGGACTCACCTCTGCAAATTGGGTACAGAGGGGGACTTGTAATATGCACTCTTCAATAGGTTACATATTAATCCAATGAGACCTAATTTCTGCAGTTTCTATTAATAAATTGCACCCTATTCATTTTTTAATTATAAAAAGTTTAAGTTAGATACATTACTACTGGATGTGAACTACTACTAAAAGTCACAGCTGTGCAAGGTACAAGTGTTGTATTTATGGTACGGATTAATAAAACGGATAAATTATTTTAAATAGTATATATAGGGTTTTTTTTTTAAATGAATCATTATCTACTTTTTGCTAATATAGTCAAATCTTATCTGGTAGGCAGTGAGACTGTGAACTCCTGAGTTCTACTCTCACCTCTGACACTAACTCACTGTGTGACTTTGGGCAAACCACAACCTCTTGTGACCAAGTTTACCCATCTGTAAAATAGGTATGACAACCTTATCTAAAAGGGCATTGTGAGAATTAATTAGCATGCTATCTTCAAAGTGCTATGCGAGTAAGTATAATTCAGCATTATTTTCATAAAGCATATTCTTAAAAAAAGCCTCAGTGGTAATCACATCCGAACATACGTTATTTTATTTGAATGGCTTAACCAAAGTAGCATTATTCAAAGTACTCAAATTCTCTGAAAATGGGATCATTCGATTTTTAAAGGTAAGTTTTGTAATTATTAGGCCATCAAGGAATCAACACATATGGACCTGAACCTCAGCAGGTTTAAAATCAGAATAGCTGTTGTGACAGAATGTACCTCTGTATTCACATCCTACACACCCTTGTAATAATCTTTGTACAAAATATGCCTTGAGAAGTATCATTTGAGCACTAATAACTTACTGGTCAATAACACAATGAAATGTGTGTAGCAACATTATAGGTAAAGTTATGAATTCCTTCTAAATGATACTGGTAACACATGTTCAAGCCCACATCACCCTGATTAGGCAGAAGTGGTCAAGCATGTCTTAAACAAAAGAATACGTATTTACCTGAGTTTGCATATAAGTTATAAAAAGTCTCCTCAGACAGTGAGAGCAGGAAGACAGAAGACAAGGAAAATCCACATTTGAGCTAACAGAGATGAGACGAAACAACATGGCACTTCTTTCACCACCAGACACCATATCACCTTTTTACTGTTGGAATAAACTTTTCTTTGAGGGGTAACCATCAGAAAAATGCATATCAAAAGGGGCCTGGACTATAAAAGTAAGGGGCAAACACACCCAAAGTTTTCTCTCCCTGTCCATCTCTCTCTTCTCACCTAAGACGACAAAAGAAACAGCTGTTGTACTTTCAGTGGCCTGAGAATTTGGTCAGCAATGTTTTGAAAACATAGGGTAAGGGACTTTACCTTAACCCTAGTTTAGTTTGTTAAATTTAGGAAGTGTTTTATCTTTTTTTACTTTTGTAACCATTTCTGACTTTAATGCCTTATGCTTGTACTCACTTAAAAATCTCTCTCTTTATAGTTAAATAAACTTATTTTATTCTTTAATTAAAATGAATCCAGTGTTGTGAAATGTTTGGGTAAATTCACTTAAGGCAGCAGACTGTTGTATGTTGATTCCTGTAACACGGTGGACTAGGCCCAGAGGCCCCTTGCTGGAGGCCTCAGTGTCCTACCATACCTGTCCCAGGAAAGGAGCAGTAGACGAGAACTCCAAACAGCCTAGAGTGGCTGCAGAGAGCGGCCAAGCAGGGCCCAGGAGGGCCATATAAAAGGTGAGACAGAGACAGAGATAGTCAGTTCTTTGCTGGAGCTAGAGGAGTACAGAGGGTAATCCTGGCTAGCCAAAGGGAACTGCATCACCGTGGACAACTCAGTGTGGGCAGGACCAGGGGAGAAAGGAAGAGCTCCTGGCTGGCTGCTGGGCTTGAACTTAGATGAGCCGTGATGTTTTGGCAAACTGGGGCTGCGGGGCCCAGGAAACTGAAAGCAGTGTAATTAAAAGGACGTAGTGGCATGTAGTTTCTATACTTAGGGTCCCTGGACTGGGACCAGAGTAGTAGGTGGGCCCAGGTTCCCCACATAGACCACTGGGAACTGGCCTATAGTCAGACAGCTGTAAACCCCTGGAAGGAGAACTGAATTGTCAAGAGGCCCAGCTGGAGAGCTGGGGCCAGAAGGGACCCAGAGGGTGAAACCATTGCCTCCAGGGAGGAAGGCCTGGGGTACAGCCGGATACCAGCACTGGGAATATTTAAAGATGGCAGACACATCTGACCTGAATGTGTGCTTGCAAGAGGTGGGTGCCACACTGTTACAACCCCCTTAGAGGGGGAACTGAGCTAATATAGCTGGACTGCCCAGGAGGGGGCTGGACAGTGCAAAACACATGTTCTTTGGGGGAAATCTAGGATTGGGACTGTGTTAGGATCACCCTGCAAGTAGTAAGCAAGGCTGCTGGACCAGGGCTGTGGCTATACATAGAAACTAGGGGTGTGACCTGCATGCAAACCCCAGGTTGGGAACTACAGCAGCAAAACATTGTGAGGCACTCCAAGTTGTAGGGCAAGTAGTGACACAACCCCTCATTGGTCTGGATTGCACCCTGGAATGTTATAGTTGTATTTATTTCCATGGAGCAACTCCGATTCATACTCCATTTCAGGGTTTGAACCATAGAGTCTAATATTCCAACTGATGTCAATGGCAAAACTCCCACTGATTTCAATGAGATCAGGATTTTGAAAAATACTAATTTTGGAAATATATTCAGATATATTTTTGTACATGTGAATAATAAGCTTTGACTACAAAGTGTAAAAGCAAGACTACTAGATCATACAGCTTTACATTTGTAAAAGATGCAGAATATCAGTGAACCTGTATCTCAAAATTCTTTATGAATACTGGACAAGACAGTTTGTATTACAAACTAAGAAACCAGTGAAATAAGCACATTTCACCTTTCTGATAGTGACACATGTATGCACAATTCCCATGCTGGGCATTCAGTGAAAAGGCTAAAAATACAACACACACACACACACACACACAAAGATATGATTTGAAGAGAGAAATGGTAGTTTCTATTTGTCTTCCAGCAATAGCACTGCAGCTCAAGGGTCTTTGTCATGATTTCTTAAAAGACAGTCTGATTTTCAGAAATTCCCAGCACTGCTAGTATCAGCTGAAGTCAGTGGGAGCGGCTGGTGCTCATCACCTCTGAAAATGAGGCCAATGGTCTAGTTGGTTCTACTTGACTGTGTTGCTGGCTGCAGGCCGAGCTGTAAAATTAGGGCATTCATGCTTAGCAAGTATAGTGCACAAAGTAATTGACAGAGGAAGACAATAGCTGTCTGGGTTAGGGATGCAAATAGGTCTTAGTAAATAGCTGAGGAGCTGGAGCTTTTCTAAGAAAATGAGGGAGAAAATCCCACCTATACGCTTTATCATTGATTGCTAAGAACCTTGAATTAGTATAATTAGACCTCAGCACTAATATGAACCATCAGCAGCCTTGTTAAATATATCTTTCTGTGGCTAGATATCTACACAGGGCTAACCAATCCCACTTCCCCTAAAGTGCTGTCCCAGAATGCAGTGACTCTTAAATAAAACCTCGAATGGAATTTAGGGTAGGTCAGTTCTAGTTGGTTCAAAGTCTTGGTCAAGAGTATTCAGTGAATTTTCCAAAATCTTGCTCTTCACTATGGCCAAACAACTACCATACTTCCCACCTAGAACTGATATATAGTTTCTAAAGAACTACTACCTACAGAACCCACTAGAACATAAATGAGCATGAGAAGAGAGAGAAACGATGCTGCTAGCCAGAAATGTGGGTTCAATTCCCTGTTCTGCCAACAACTTCCTGTATGGTGAGTCCCCTAGTGTCTCTCTGTAAAATAGGAATAACAACAGTTCCCTCATAGGGGTGTTGCAAGGATCACTACATTAATGTTTATGAGATGCTCAGATACTATTGTAATGGGGACCATATAAGTGCTTAGAAGGATATTAAACAAGGGATGCTACCAACAGCCAGTTGTGAGGTGCTGCCTAGGACAAATATTAGCCAGAAACCTACTGTAGCAGCTGCATTTTGAATAAATTAGAACCTGCTGATCAATTTTGCAAGGCGTCAAGCAAACAATTACAATAATCAAACTTGCAGGTCATAGAGACATGGAATCTAATATCTAAACCAGCTTTAAAAGGAACAGCACAGGTAATGACAGTGCAAGTTTCCTCACACTGCCCTGCCAATATGCCCAATCCCTAACCTGGATATCCACTTCTGGAATGAGGAGGACAGCTCATTTTCTATGCTTACCTAGACTTGGAGATCTTGGTTGAGAATGTCAGTGATGACACCAGGTAGTCTCAGTTGGGTTGTAGTTTTGTGAGTGGTGCACTTCACCAGACATTGGACTGAGACCAAACTCATTTCACCCCCACATCCAACAGCCATAAGATAGTAACAACTTTCAGTCACTACCAACCTAGGCCTGGATTAGAACTAGCAGCCTAAAAATGAAAGGCTCTGAAAAATCCCCTGACTTCCCTTCTTCCCAATTATGTCATTTTGAAGAATCACCGTAAAACAATGCTTCACAACCTATTTACAATTCTGGGGACATATGCAGCTCCCTCTGTGTTATATAGGCTGCATCCACACAATATATATGTTATCTGTATGGCCCTGAGGATGTCACATGGGCTGCAGCTGCGTGTTGACTGGGACATAGGTTGAGAACCACTGACCTAAAGTAACACTCTACTGTGCTCTGCTGCAGAGAAAAACCTGACCTACAGTGCAGTTGTGAAAATGTTAACTTCAACTGGATAGCATATTCTTTTTCACTTGCGCCCCTAATCTACTGCTATGTAGTATATCTGTGCTCTGTTGAATGGTTGTGATGCTCCCACTAGAAATAGTCAAATTTCAGTGGTGGGTGAAATGATCGCTTTAATCCTTACTTTAGGGATGTTTCAAAGATGAATTAGTTAATGCTTGTAAGTACTTTGAGATCCTTAGCTGATAAGTGCTAAGAAGATGACAATATATCATCAGTTACTTTGGCTCAGAAAAAACACTGGATTGTGTTGATATTCAAATTTAGTTTTTGTATGTGACCTTTGCAAGGTCTCTGCTGAGAGACATGGGGCCAGAGTCTGTGTCACTCAGGTTGTCTGATTTGTGAGAGAGAAATAGATCAGTGCATAGCCCTGACACAAAGCACAGAGACTGAAAATAATCCTCAAAAGAAGCATCAGGAGTTGTTAAACAGCATGGGATTCGAGATGGAAAATCAAGGAACATCCCCAAAAGTCTAAATAATACTAGCAATGGCATTCCTGAAAACAAACTTTCAAGACTTTGATTGAGAAGAATGAAATTCAAACCCTTCAAGAACAATGTCAGATCTCCATGATTCAAAAAGCAATCTGACAGAATGTTCCTGGCCATAGAGTCAACAGCAGCAGAAAGATCCAACAGAACTAAAAGGTGAGAGAGAGAGTCCTAAGCAAAAGGGGTCTCTAGAAACGGTTGGCAAAGCAGTTTCAGTGCTGTGAAAAGTTAGTAGTAATAACTCTATGCCATTCCTCATCTATAATTTGACAGGCTTCCATGCCCTCTGCAGTGACATAGCACCAATTAGGCCCTCTGTATTTGACTGCATGGTCCCCACCTTTTGTTCTGTCCCCTTTTTGCCCAATGAGCTGGCTGGATGACTCAGGAAGTCCCTCCTACCCATTTCTTCTTCTCTTCACTTAGTGAGCAGCTATTCAATACTTTGTTTTATTCTCGTTGTTCAATGTGTGATGCCCAGGCCTTGTTTACTTCACACTATTCAAACCCTGCTCTGAAAAGAAAATTGTTAATTTCCTCATTGGTTTTTCTATGGTGCTCATCAGCTACTTATTAGATAGTCATTAATTTACTGTAACTAAAACCCCATGCAATGAAAAGCTCTTATCCCCATTTTACAGATAGGAAATGGAGGCACTTTGCATTATATAGTACTTTATATGTTAAAAACACAGCTGACTACAGTTGCAGATGTGAGAGCTTAACATTTCTATAAATCAGACCCCCCGGTACCAAAACAGACACCAAGAAAATGATGAACACAGTTAGCAATCACCTGTGAAATGTTCTGTTTAAGTGATTTGCCCATCATCACATAAGAATGCTGTGGCAGAAACAGGGCTAGAACATTCTCCTAGGCAGCATTCAACAGTCTTAACCATGAGACCATCACTTCTCCTCTTGCAATTCCCTGCCTCCTTCATTAGTCCCCTTCCAACTTCTACAACAATTGAGACAGGTTCTGCAGACCACTACCTCCTTCACTACACAGTCCTAGTCTGTCCTGTACACTAATGAGGCAAAAGTGCAATGGAAAAAATAGCATATGATCATGGAATTAAAGACCATATCACAATGCACATTCATAAGGAGGCCAAATTAACATTGCAGGAGTAATCTAAATTCATATCTTTTCAGTGCTTGACTGTGCAATCTTATTATTCTTTAAATTAAGGTATTTTTTGTGTGTGACATAGATCTGTGTGTTTGTGTGTATGCAAGAGAGAGTTACCAAATCAGTTAAATTTTGATTTATAAAAAGCTGAGTGCTTATGAATAAGCCATGCAGTCAAGAGATCTAAATATAAAGGAGGGGAACTTAAGATATGAAACCAGGTCAGTGAGTTGAGAAATTGTCTCTGCATGTGATGGAGTGGATAGAGATAGAGATACAAAGGCTTCAGGAGCAGGAATCAGTGGATTTTAGCTTTCGATTGTAACAATAGTCTCCATTTTACCATGAGGATATTCACAAACTCTTAACAGCAGGATTGGAGGTATAGCCCAAAATGCCAATTTCCTACTCTGAAGATTCTGAATCTTCTCCAAAACCTGGACTAGGATGATAGACTACTTGTTTCCATTAACAGAATAATACAAGACTAGATTAGCATGTTTATATTGCTCAGAATGAGTTTTGCCACATTCCCAAAGTGCACATAAAGCACAGAGAACTGACTTTTCAAAACATGACCTATACTTTTCAGGTCTGCAAGAATCAAGGCGCAAGCTGTAATATCTGTGGGTAGTAGAAACAAGAATGAAAGTGTAGCCCCATCAAACTCAGTAGGATTTTTGCCATGGACTCCGATGGAGTCATGATTTCACCTAGAATTTTCATCTATAAATTTCCCAGAGAGCTTTATCCACAGGGATGGACAAGGGGTTAATTCACTCAGAATGTGTTGCCCTATCCTCAAGTCTTGTTGGGTTTAGAAGACAGGGTTAGAACACTTCACCCTGGTGGGAGGGAACGAGGAAGAAAAAAATCAAGAAATAAATGGAAAAAGGTATCAATCATAATTGAAAATCAGAGCATAAGACATTTAATAAGAAGCTTATTGCCCTGATCCTGCAATTGATAGTGTGTAGGTGGCCTGCTGTGCCCAGGCAGAGTTCCACTGATCTCAATGGGATTGGTGCAGGTGCAGCAGTATGCCCACATGGATCCTGTGTTTGTACAACATCTAGCACAACTGGGCCCTGATCCATGACTGGGGTTCCTAGGCACCACTGCAATACAAACAGTAAGTAATAGTTCTAATAGAGGATCAGGGACTCAGTCAGAAGCATGACATTTATTGTAAGTAGAGGAGTATGGCATTTTTTGCAACAAAATTCAAAACATGACTGTTTTCTCATTTTGCTGCAAATTGAAATTGGTTCCATTATTGGGAAATGTTCATGGTAAAATGAGACCATTTTCCACCCAAATGAGCCTATTTTTCATTTCAGTTGGGGGCAAAATTGTATCAACTGTAAAATCATGCAAAGTTTTACAACTTTACACCCACGTATTTTTGCAAACACATGAAATATTGGGGATGTGAAAAATGTGTATAATTTTGTAGGGAAAAAATTCTGATACAGGTTCTGAAATTTCACCCCGCTGTAAACATGCATTGGTTCCAAGATACACTATATAAAAAAGGAAAGACTTCTAAGAGGTGGGAAAACATCAAGCACAAATTTATCAGTGCTTATATAAAAATTACCTACATTTTTCAAATTTTCAAGCTTTCCAATATCTTTCTGTTCCTCTAGAGATTCATGTTTATTTGTGTTCTTAAAAGAAATACTCACTAGAGATAAGGCTCCACAGTTTGTTTTCCCTTGTGAGGTTTTTTTTCAGCTTTAAGAATTATATATTAGTAGCTGAAAAATGCTGGGTATTTTTCAGACTCCTGTTCCTAATTCTATGGCTTTTATATTATATTATAACAAAGTGGAATGTTGTTTGTGTGGAGGGAAACTTATGTAAACCAAAGGGTAACTCCAGATGCTGTTGAAAGCTCCGAGTGGCTCATGCAGTCATATTTAGGATTCTGTAAACACAGAGGCAGAAATGAGGGCTGTTTAGGAAAACCTTGCCAGCTGGATTTTGTTTTTGTAGAACCAAAACCAAGGATGGTTTGTCGTTGGATCCCATTTTATCCAAACTCCCCAAATTCTGGATAAAGGCTGGCAGTTGGATAAATGGGTCCGAAGTGGAACTCTCTCTATAAATAAGCTATTTCAGACACTAATGATGTGTAGACTGCCAGCACTGAACTAATTTGCATACTGAGGATATGGACAGAAGAGGACGCTTGCTGACAGTTTCTCAGAACCAGTTAACCCTCCACAGTCTGCAGTGCTTTTTGCCACTCTACAAACTTTACATTCAGAAATGACTCAGGTCATGTAATTCTCCTATGATTGGCATAAGTATTGAAAGGCAATGCAGGAAAAGAGTAACCCCCTCAAAGTACCTATTCTATTTACTGTGCTCACTATAATCTTTGGAAGAAGATCTATATCTCAGAAAGAATCCACTTGACTGCAAGGGATGTATTTTTAGAAACGGGAAATCCCTACACACCTCTCCCTACATTTTATTTATCTCATTCACCCCACCCCCTTTACATATATTTTATATAAGCAAATATTATTTACATGTTTTAACTAACATTGTCACTGATTTCTATTAAATTTTTAAAACGTCTTTTTTCTTTCTTTCCCTTTTATCTTCTTACTCTTTTTACTATATATTTATACTATATACAGTATTGTATATTGTCTTTTCCTCTGTTTTCCTTCTTTTTTCTTGGTGTTCCACTTCTTCTTTCCATGCTTTGTTTTAACTATCTCTACTTCCTCTATTTTCCCTTCCCCTCTCTACCTTCTCACTCCCCTACTATGATTCTTCTTTCTTATTCCAATCACGCCTTCTGCTCCCCTAAAGCACCATTCTCCCCTCATGGTGCTTCTGTCTCTCGCTCTCTCACACACAGTCATCCTTTCCAGTCTCTCTTCCATACACATACCAATTATCACTATACTCAGTCAGATATTTAATCTGGGTTCATATATGCTGCCTTCCGTGTAATATTGCAAAGCTTTGCAAGTATTTAAAAATAGTAACTTACATCATCTCTCTTTTTCTTCCCTATTGAAATAGATTGGTTAGTCTAAAGTTTGGGGTTCTTTTTAATATAGGTTAGTGTGTGCATGAGAGAAAGAGAGAGAGAACTTCTTGAGGGAAGGCTAGGCAAAGATTGAATTCGGTTCTGAAAGTGGTTAGTCCTGTCACTCCCTCTCATATCTCCTGTGAGAGTTCATTCCATATCTCCAGTCCACCTTCAGTGAAAGCTGTGTCACTTGCACTCACAAACCTCTTGCTATCTGCTTCATCTTTCCAGTGGATGGTAACTATTGTGGGAGGTCAGAGATGGTCAGAAGTGGGGAGGCCAGCTCTCCAATTGCTATGGCCAATCCCATGGAGGGCTTTGAACATTAGGACAGAGTTTATGAACTCTGTATTCAATGGGGAGTCAAGGCAGAGGACTTGGCTGGGAAGTTTATGGCAACAATAGGATACTGAATATTATGCCAGTTAGAGGTTTTTTACAAGTTAGCGGCACAAGGAAAGAAGGAAGGGGAGTCGTCCAGACTGAATTACCTTCAGCACTATTCTAGCCTGCTTTGCCACAAATGTCACCCATGTTCATAACACTACCCACCCCTTCTAAACCTCCATCCACAATAACTGATGTGATGACCATCTCTGGCAATGAATTCAAAGATTAATACATGTTGAATAAAAATAAATATTTAATTGTATTGGTTCTCCCAAATTACAGCTCTTTAATTTGATTGAATGTCCCTTTTTCTTATATCAGGGGACAGAGGAAAAAGGCAGGACTGATTAGGTTTCACAATGGCCTTCATAAGTTTGAACACTTCAGTCATCTCTTCTAACCCTTCTCCAGCTAGATAACCTTAGTCTATTTCTCATCATATGCAAATCCCATCTCTCTGGAGACCACACGTGGAAAGCACAACAGCATCACTTTTACGCTAATCAGAATCTTTTTTCAGAGGGACTGAGCATATTTTGACAGATCAGCAATATTTATTGTGTAGGTTTACATTCTGTTGTCCTCTTCCTCTTCCTTGCCTTTTGGCAGGTTGTCAGATATCATTAGGGTGATCTTGGTGATGTTGCATTGTTCATTTAGTTTTACTTTTTCTTTACTTCAATTAAACTCATGGCAGTGAATAAGATGTGCACGAAAAGAGCTTTTCAGCCTAATCATCTTTTTTTTTTCCATTTGATACTGTGATGCCCAGTGTGTCTGCGCATGTTTGTAGGTGGGAGATGTACAGGAATTGCAAATGGGTCATATCCTCAGTTTCTGCAACACCCCTGAGAAGTCAGAAGATCCAGAGGTGCCCTTTTTACTCCCTGATTCCAGAGCTGCTCGCGCCAGGGGAATCCCCTAAAAGAAGTCATCATCTTAAATTAGAGGAAGGGTATTCATTAGAGCCAAAAAGGTCTGGTTCTGATCTCTTGCATGGGTTTTACAGAGGAGTTACTCCATTTATTTGTATTCAGTTTCTACCAACACCAGCAACCTGGAGATCAGAATTAGAGCCAAAGTGCTAGAAAGCAAGAAAAAATTAGGAGTGTAAGCTAATGGGTTAATTACAACTGGGCAGAAAATTTTCATTCTCTCTTGTCTAATCCCTGTCCCTTTCCTTTGTGGAGGAGCTCAGGCTGTAGCAATGCTGCCAACCCTGAGGTAAGGAGAGAGAGAGACCAAACTTTGCAAAACTACGTATTTTGATTTCTAGTAACTCAGATATTTACAAACTTTCCCCCTTGTCTCTGGGCCACAGAGCCCCTCTCCACCCCCATTTCACCACTTAGTTAGAGAAACTGCATTCATTGTCAAGTAACATACAGTATGACTCCACTGGCTCATCATCAGACTTAGGGTAGGTCTACACAGAAAAGAAAAACCTGCAGCTGTCCTCTGCCAGCTGACTCAGGCTCGTGGGGCTTGGGCTGCGGGGCTGTTTCATTGCTGTGTAGACTTTCAGACTCAGGCTGTAGCTTGAGCTCTGGGACCATCCCATCCCACAGGGTCCTAGAGACCAGGCTCCAGCCCAAGTCCATAAGTCCCACAGCCTGAGCCCCAGTCGGCTGGCACAGGCCAGCCGTGGGTTTCTTTGCAGAGTAGACCTGCCCTTAGAGTTTACTGGCAAGGGTATTGTCCCTTGCAATCAAACCATGACATTACCAAGAATCATTTCAAAGAGTAGGGGCACCCCACCATTTTGGTCCCATGGACACTACAAATTCTGTCCATGGGACCAAAATGCTGTTATAAAACCTTGGATAAACCAAGGCTTTAGCATGGTCAAGGGCATAGTTAGTACACTGCAAATTGGAACCATGCTTTAATTGCATTGCCAGAATGCGTGTGCTGTAGTGGGGTCCCCCCAGCATACTTCTATTTATACAACCTGGGCCTTTGATCTCTGAAGGACATGCTGAGTCATTCCAGCCCTTTCAGATTAGGCATCAGACAAAAATAATTATAAAAATTAATAAGGGGCAGATCATCAGCAGGTGCAAATCAGCCTAATCCCCATCAACTTCAACAGAGCTGTACTGAAGATGGGGCCCTACAATAATAGAATGGATCTCTTGATCCTTCAAGTGACCTTTTCCCCCTAAGCTTTTGATGATTTCCTGCTTGCCCCATACCCCTCAGCCCTAAACACACACAAAAATCAAACAAGGCATTTTTTTTTTAAAAATACACAAAGTCAAATTTGGGCAACATCCCAGTTCTTTAGCTACTGGGTATGGAGCTATCTTCTCAGAGGCTTTCCACCTTCAGACTCCAGGGTTCCATTTATATAGATTTTCCTAATTTTCCTGAGAGCCCCCCGCCCTGCTTTTATCACCTAATTCTTTTACATCTCTAGGACAGCTGAGCATGGAGTAATCAGCCTATATTTATTTTTAAATCGCTGTAGTATTGGATCCCCATACAAATCCAACTAATAGATACAATGTATAGTCTAGAATTCTGCCTCTGGCACTTGAGGTGACTAGACACATTTAAATTTTTATTTATTTTGAATATGTTCCGCATGTATTTTTTCAGCAATAGCCATATCAATTTTTCAGTCCACAAGTCTATATATATATATATATATATATATATTATAACTGACTACACCCAGGAGACAAAACGAGAAATCTGAAGATCAAGCTGTGTATTTTCATTGGTGGATCTCACTACCTCTTACACCATTACCACTGACAAAGATTCTGACTAGACCCCAATCCTGAAACCTGCTCTGCCCACATGCAGCCACCCAAAAGTCCACGGAACTTTGTGCTGGTATGGGGGTCTGCTGGCACAAAGCTCAGTGCAGGACTGGGGTTTTAGATTTGAACAGACCATTCTGTTGTTGAGCTATGCAGCTGAATATAATCCATTTTGTTTTGCTACCGGATGTACTGACTCTGCAGCGCTAACAGTAGTAAAAATGATGACTTGTTTGTCCATAAAATGAGTAGCTATAACTAGAAGACATACAAGGAGATGATGTGTCAGAGGGTGCCATTTTTATATAGCCCCTTCTCTGGCTGTGCTTTATCCTTCTATGCCCCACGAAGGTTTTCAAATCAGGTATTTTTTGTTACTTTCTTTTTTGTAATTGTGCTGTTGTTTTATCTACTTCACACTTCAACTCTGAATTTCATTTTGGTGTTAAAGAACAAAGAATAACAGCCCACTGAATCACTGGGCCCCTCAACTCACTTTTTGTTCATTCCAGTTTTGACCAATAAATCAGCTGTCTGAACTGTGAATTATGTGGCAACATTCAGTTTCCTAGGGCAGCAAAATGTTTAGCAACTGTTTTATGGGGAGCCTGGGCACAGACTGTGAGGGGCGGGCATTTCCCAGCCTCCCTAAGGGTAGAAAACATAGTACAGCCAGTGCTATTGAGTAGAGACAATTAAGTCATTAGTGGTTTTGCTGTGTATTTTCCTAGGCAGACCAACTAAATGACAAGAAACAGTGTTTCAAAATGGTGAAAACATTAGGTGGACACATCAACACAGGGAATTACATGCTTACTGCCTATTGTTGTGTTAAAAGAATTGTGTTACAATAATTTCCCTGCCACTCTGCTCTGCCTTTTCCTCAAACTAGCTAAGCACCAAACTGGAGGGCATAAATTTCCAACCTGCAATTCAAGCTACAAAATTATCACATATCTCCTTACAACATTATAGGAAGATTTCTGGCAAGCAATCTAAGCACTTCAGTGTATGCCAATAGCCTAGATACCAACAGAGCTACACCTCAGGTGCCAAGAGAAAATCCATTCATCCAGCAGTGGCTGTATCTGTTTGCAAATTAATTTACTTGAGTATATTCCCATTATCCCGAAAACAAATTCACAGAGGAATATGTGCCCTGTAGATAATCCAAACAAAGCGTGCTTTACAGATGGGAGATTAACTGACAAAATCTGTGATAATGCTGTCTTGGCACGGCGTTGGAATATTTGTATGCATTCCCTTCATTCAAATTTAAGCAAATAAATAATTACAAGAATTGAAGTTATGACTCTCTTTACTAAGTTGTCCTGGGAAGATGATGTAAACCAGTTCCTCAGCTGGTGTCAATCAAAATTCAACAGAACTATGCTGTCATGCCAGCTGAGGAGCTGGCCCTGTATCTTTAAGTAAAATGTTGTAGAGATATAAAGGTCTTTGTAAGGAGAGGAAGTTGTTAAAATACAGGGCAAGGTGTTGGTAGGCCTAGATCCTATTCCCAGCTCTGTCAGAGACTTGCTGCTTAGCCTTAGACAAGACCATCATCATTACTTATCTGTGGGCAATATGGAAAGATGGTATCAGCATCAGTAAGACTGCTATGTTGATTCTCCAAAAGGAGCATAAAAACAATATCCGGTCTAGCCTTCATATCCACCCACTCTGACCATTGTACTAGGGAGTGCAGCCCAGGGGTGGAGGGCTTGTGAAATGATCTGCTTGTAAATACACCTGGCAAGGCCATCTGGGGGAGGAAGGGTGTGCACATGCCAACAGGATCAGTTTGCTCGGAGATCCCTGTTTGAGATGGCCTCCAAACTAAGTAGCATTGTGACCTGGTACGTGGGGTTGCAGCTCCACTCAAGTTTGACCCAATAGCCCCTCCATCATGAGGGATGGGCTGCCAGGCCAAATTGATGGAGTGATGGCTGGGCCAAACCTGAATGGTGCTGTGATCCCACACACCAGATTGCAAGCAACATCTGGAGCAGAAAGGTGGGCCCAGGCCTGCAGGATAGGAGCTGCCACACACTAACATGAGTGTGGGGTGAGCTCATGCTTCAACTCCCCTCCAGACCTTCCCCCACCCTTTCAAAAAAAAAAAAATTACCGAGAGGCCTCAGTTTCAGATTTCCCCCCCCAGGTCCCTGGACACTTCTGTGCCACTCTGACACCTGGGGTAAATACCGACCCCATTAAAATCGGTGGGCGTTTTGCCATGATTTCAATGGGATCAGGATTACATCCCTAGGTTTTACAGAAGCACCCACAAGCCGTACTTTGTTTCAACATATATGAACTATTATAGAAAAATAGTAGACTGTGTTTAATGTGTTAATTTCTTTCTAGGTTTCCAATGCAGGGAAATAACTGATGAAATTCTGAAGGTAATGTAGGAGGATAATGAGCTGACAGCTCCTAAGATGTGTGTGCACATCCAAAGAAATATTTTGCATCACCATAAGCAAGTGAACAGAAAACAAAATAAGGCAAAACCACCCTCCTGAAAACCTGGGATGGCATTATGTGAAGGCCAGATAAATAATTAAATATATTAGCACTGGTATTCTAAAGCTGTTTGCTTGAAGTGCTGGTTAAATTTAATCTGTTTCTTTGGCTTCCAGTCATTGCTACCTTATCTGGACCGCAAATAAGGTGAAGTGAAAGGATCAGGGATAGAAATGGCTGAAGGTGGTAGAGACATTTCATGATATCACCTTCACAGATGAGACAGTAGAGAAGGAGAGACACAGCAAAATGTGTTTCTGTTGCTGAAGAGTTAACTGACTCAATCACTCCCATGTATTAACTTTGCATTGGGAGAATGATTAGCACGCACAGGTTTGTCCCCATAGCTATACTCATAGAATCATAGAATCATAGAATTCAAGATCAGAAGGGACCATTATGATCATCTAGTCTGACCTCCTGCAAGATGCAGGCCACATAAGCCGCTCCACCCACTCCTTTAGCAAGCGACCCCTGCCCCATGCTTCGGAGGAAGGCGAAAAACCTCCAGGGCCACTGCCAATCTTCCCTGGAGGAAAATTCCTTCCCGACCCCAAATATGGCGGTCAGCTGAACCCCGAGCATGCGGGCAAGACTCTCCAGCTATACCCTCTTGAAAAATGTTATATCATATCATTGACCCATTGTACTATTTACTTCAGTAAAGTATAAGTATGGGAGAAATCAATTGACTTCAGTGGGGCCACGATTTCCCGCTATATCTTTAAAGGTTGTCACTGTGTTTCCATATATGTGACTCAAACGCCAAAACTGATGATGATATACCCTAGCTTCAGCTTAGACAATGGATGACAAATTGTTTGAGGAGAAAAATATCCGGTATTCAGTGATGCTCTACACAAGACTACTGGTAAACACAGACTCCCTCTACCCCCACGCATGGCAAAGTCAAGTATACTACTTGATTACTGTAATCCAGTAAGTGTGTGTCTTGGCCATGTTAAAGAATACAATTAATGTCTCTATTTTCTTTTCTGTTCAGACAATGACCCAAAGCACACAGCTGCTGAGACATTTATTGAGACTCCAGGGATAAATTGAGCTTATACTTCCCCGAGTGAGTACTGCCATCAGATATAAAAGGTGAATACTAGGGCTGTCAAGTGATTAAAAAAATTAATTGTGATTAATCACACTATTAAACAATAATAGAATACCATTTATTTAAATATTTTTGTATGTTTTCTACATTTTCAAATATATTGATTGTAATTACAACACAGAATACAAAGCGTACAGTGTTCACGTTATATTTATTTGTGATTACAAGTATTTGGCCTGTAAAAAAACAAAAGAAATAGTATTTTTCAATTCACCTAATACAAGTACTGTAGTGCAATCTCTTTATTATGAAAGGTGAACTTACAAATATAGAATTATGTACAAAAATAACTGCATTCAAAAATAAAACAATGTAAAATTTTAGATCCTGCAAGTCCACTCAGTCCTACTTCTTGTTCAGCCAATCGCTAAAACAAACAAGTTTTTTTATATTTGCAGGAGATAATGCTGCTCACTTCTTGTTTATAATGTCAGCTGAAAGTGAGAACAAGTGTTCACATGGCACTGTTATAGCCAGCGTCGCAAGATATTTATGTGCCAGATGTGCTAAAGATTCATATGTCCCTTCATGCTTCAACCACCATTCCAGGGGACATGCGTCCATGCTGATGACGGGTTCTGCTCGATAACAATGCAAAGCAGTGTGAACTGACATACGTTCATTTTATTATCTGAGTCAGATGCCACCAGCAGAAGGTTATTTTCTTTTTTGGTGGTTCGGGTTCTGTAGTTTCCACATTGGATTGTTGCTCTTTTAAGACTTCTAAAAGCATGTTCCTCACCTCATTCCTCTCAGATTTTGGAAGGCACTTCAGATTATTAAACGTTGGGTCGAGTGCTGTAGCTATCTTTAGAAATCTCAGATTGGTACCTTCTTTGCGTTTTGTGAAATCTGCAGTGAAAGTGTTCTTAAAATGAACAACATGTGCTGGGTCATCATCCAAAACTGCTATAACATGAAATATATGGCATAATGCAGGTAAAACAGAGTAGGGGACATACAATTCTTCCCCAAGAAGTTCAGTCACAAATTTAATTAATACATTATTTTTTAAATGAGTGTTATCAGCATGCAAGCATGTCCTCTGGAATGGTGGCTGAAGCATGAAAGGGCATATGAATGTTTAGCATATCTGGCATGTAAATACTATGCTATGCCGGCTACAAAAGTGCTATGCAAATGCCTGTTCTCACTTTCTGGTGATGTAAATAAGCATTATCTCCCCTAAATGTAAACAGACTTGTATGTCTTAGTGACTGGCTGAACAAGTAAGAGGAATGAGTGGACTTGTAGGCGCTGAAGTTTTATATTGTTTTGTTTTTGAGTGCAGTTATGTAACCAAAAATCTACATTTGTAAATTGCACTTTCACAACAAAGAGATTGCACTACAGTACTTGTTTGAGGGGAATTAAACAAAAATAGTATTTTTCATCATTTTTAAAGTGCAAATATTTGTAATAATAATAATATACACGTTGATTTCAATTACAACACAGATTACAATATATATGAAAATATAGAAAAACATCAAAAATATTTAATACATTTCAATTGGTAGTCTATCGTTTAACAGGGTGATTAAACTGCGATTAAAATTGTGATAATTTTTTTATTCGTGCTTAATTTTTTTAGTTAATCACGTGAGTTAACTGTGATTAATCGACAGCCCTAGTAAATACACTTTTTAGATCAGCACACTGCTATATTAGTGCTTTGTTGAATATTACACATCTTTTGTCTGAGAAACCTGATGGATATTTTGTGAATGGAAAGATTTTAATTAAATGACCATTTTTCAAAATTATTTTTTATGAAAAAAGTGTTATGCCTTTTATATTAAAAATATATTAAATTCCTATTTACCAAAACTAAATTTTCAATATACAAAACAATTCTGATAATTTTTCCATCATGCTTTTTGCTAAAAAATGATTTTTTAAGATGTAAAAATGTAGCAGACATGAGTGCATCCATTTTGAACACTTCAAAATGAAAACTTCCCATTTTCCTGAGAAATTTCTTTGTGTTTCTCAACCAGCTCTAGCCTTTGTATTTTCCACATCAGATATGAACCCTCTCAAACTTATGTGGCACTAGATCAGGGATCGGCAACCTTTGGCACATGGCCCACCAGGGTAAGCACTCTGGTGGGCCGGGCCAGTTTGTTTACCTGCCACGTCCGCAGGTTCGGCCAATCGCGGCTCCCACTGGCTGTGGTTCACCGCTCCACGTCAATGGGGGTGGCGGGAAATGGTGGCCAGCACAACCCTCAGCCTGCGCTGCTTCTTGCAGCCCCCATTGGCCTGGAGCAGTGAACTGCGGCCAGTGGGAGCTGTGATTGGCCAAATCTGCAGACGTAGCAGGTAAGCAAACAGGCCCAGCCCGCCAGGGTGCTTACCCTGGTGGGCCGTGGGTCAAAGGTTGCCGATCCCTGCACTAGATATATTGAGGATAATTGCAATTTTCAACTGTACCTTAGAGAAAATGGTGCTTAATTTGTGCCAGGACTGAGCTCCGGCACCTCTGGGCCTGGCAGTTCATAGCCCTGGCACCCCTGGGCTTGCTGTGTCAGTTATGAATGTAAAAAATATTGCTTGAGCCCCAGCACCTCTTCTGTTACAAATTATGCACTGGCAACAATGCATTGTTTTAGAAGGAGGCACTGGCAGTCAATAGGAATATATAAAGCGCTTGTAAAGCTCTTCCATGGTTTACTCAGAAAAAAAGAAAAAGAGCCACGTTACCTCTACTGAGCCCTCTCACTAAGCCACATAAAAAAAGGATCTCAGACCAGGATGTACTGTGTTCCCTTACCCACACTGATAAACAGCTGGTCTACATATAAAAAGGCCTCAAACTATTGTAGCGTCAAATTGCACCTCGACACTCACCCTCCTTTCCCTCTCCACACTAAGCATGCACAGGGAACACAGTACAAAAGACTCATTAGCTGCCTTAGGAATATATGTTCAAAGTCTGGTTTTGTATTCCTGGCTCAGAGAACACAGCACCATAGGAAGAGCAAAATCTGCATTTGAAAAAGCAGAATACCTTCTTCAAAGCCCTTGCACAAACTGAGCGGAACTCTCTCAAGAGTTTCCCCCACACTGTTGCTAGTACAACTCCACCACTGGTAGCAATGGTTGAAGCACAGTCATACTCAGACCTCAGTGGTTCAGGAGCCAAATCAGCAATCAACATTACCCAAAAAAGCCACAATAGTGTGAAATCATTGTTTCATTTACTATTTATATATGTTATATAGATATTTCCCACAGCAAAATGACTGACCAGGCACTATTTTCTCAGCTACAGTTTGTTAACAACATAGTAAAAGCATCCTGACTGGCTAATTAAATCTCACTGTTTTATTATCATGTGCTGCAAAGAACCCCAGGTGACACATGGAAGAGCCACTCGCGGTTTGCAAACCTCAGTGTGAGTATCACTGCTCTAGCATAATCAAGGTGCTGGTGGCTGCTGGGGTTCTTACCACCATGTTATTTAAACAATTCTGAGCAGATCTAGAGAACATGGAGGTAAAAATGCCAGCACTTGGTCAATACTAGGGTTCCCACTATTGGAGATGCACAGTTGGTGCAATGGTGGGAAATGTTAAGAAAACGCTCAGTGTACACACAACAGTCTTTAACAGCGTCCACCCACTTAGAACTGCGTAGTGTTAGGTCCCTTTACCAGTAGAACGCTGACTGTGCTGTAAACAGGCAAAGGTAACTCCTGCTGTGTGTAGTGTGTCACCTTCCCCCACAGGAACCTTCTGGATAGCATAAATACCCCATGAAGGAAGGGGGTCAGAGCATCAGGCTTGGCCTACATGGCTAGAGGTGTTGGGATAAAAGGGCCATCTCTGTCACACAACACTGAAATGACTGCAGGTGTAGCAAAGTATTCTACATCACCCCACAACGTTATCCGTGAGTGCTCAGCTGTCACTGATCCCAAGATGAATGAAAATCTGGCCCCAACCCTAACGTCCCCCTTCCCTGGGCTGCTTGCATTAATGTCCTCATTGCCCTTTGGGATCCATGGCACCCTTAGCACATCACTGTGAAAGCAGGATGTTCGGGGGGAGTTTTCATGGCTGTGGCAGTTTGTGCCGTCTTTTACTCTCAGAAAACTGAAATGGCTGCTGGTACAACAAGGCATCCTGAAGCACCTCTAGGCTTTTTCAATGAGTATCTGGCACTTGCTATCAAAATTCAGGCTCTGGTCACCTTCACAGACATAAACAAGTCAAACACAGGAAAGAACACAGGAAAGATTACTAAATACATTCACACACACACACACACACACACACACACACACACACACACACACACACACACACACATATATATATATATATATATATATATATATATATATATATATATACACACACAGTATAATAATTAACGCAAGCAGTGTCTCAGGAACATGAGTAGCAATAAACAAATCAAATGCTCACCATATACAGTTTAGCATCTGCGAAGGAAGGTGTTAACCCACACTTTAATATTTTGCTTGTCATCAGCAACAAGCAGCATTAAATCCAGTTAATGAACTCATCAAGTCTAGCCCTGACACTAATAAGAAGTGAAAATTACCACAAGACCCATCAACATTTACAGTGGAACACCACAAATCTAAAGTAACAGTAACAATAATTTCTTGAAGCAGAAGAGCAGTGTAAACATCAACTTTATAGCTGGCATCATGAAACACACAGCTCAGTCACAAAGACAAGATTCATAGAGTCATAGAATCACAGGGGTAGAATGGACCACAAGGGTCATTTAGTCTAACCTGCTTCCAAGATGCAGGATTTGTTGTGTCCAAAAGATTCAGATTCTATAAGCTAATGTCATGCCAAGGAACTGGTGGAGGGCACTTCACCACACTCCCTGATATTGTATCAGCATTTGCATGAATATTAACATTACTGGAGAGACAAGGTGGGGAAGGTGATCTCTTTTATTGGACCAACTTCTATTGGTGAGAGAGACAAGCTTTTCAGCTACACAGAGCTCTTCTTCAGGTCTGGGAAGGTACTCCCGGTGTAACAGCAATATGCAAAGTGGAGCAGAGACTATTTAGCATAAGTAGCTAGCACATATAGTAAAGGACCATTCATTGTAAGGGAACATTACTAACATTCAGAGCCGCATTGCAAAGTCCATTCAATTATTTCAGTGCTTGGGTAAGATCCTCAGGATCAATATGGGGATGCTCCAAAGGACACAATGCAAATGTATAGTAGTAACTGCAGTAAGATGTCAAGCACAGGGCAGTGTGGTAATGGACAGTGCTGCAAAGGAAATTACAGTGTCTGTAAAATACTTGGCTGACCTGTTTCAAGGAAGCTGCAAGGTGAGGAGGAGGAGAGCAAGTATCTCGCCAGATCCATCACAGCACCAGGCCCCTTTGGTGCAACACCATTTCAGTTCCTTTAGCCTGAGAAATATAAAATAGAGAATGTCTGCATCCATAGACAAAATTAAAGAAAAGCCAATGACACCTACTGGCGTTGGGAATCCCCTCACCACACAAAGACAGCAGCCATCAGTCATTACTGCATTATTTTCTCTACAGGCAGAAAAAGATGTTTATTGCTAGTTTGTTGTTGTGGGGTTTATGTTTTGTTTTCTATTTTTTTAACTCATGGCTGATCAGAATTCTACAGAGTCTTTGAGAGTAAAAATGTATTTGTATGGAGCTATGTTGATTTACATCAGCTGTGGATGCAGCTCAATAGATTGAAAGGATCTTTTTTGGAAACAAAGGGAGCATGAGCACCACTTACTGATCAAAATGGAAGAAAAAGACCCTTTTATTGATTAGTCTAGAGTAAGCGGGGATGAGAGTTGGGGTGGGAGTAAGGCAGACAGCCCAAAAGATTAGTAGGGGGAGATTGCTGCAAAAATTGCTCTGAGAAGAATAAATGTAACAAACATTTAAGTGCGTCCATTGTACAACTGGGTGCAGAGCTTTTGTCAGGAGTTGTTTCACTGAAATTCATGGGACTACTCACAGTATTAAGTCCTATGCCCAGCAGTAAGTGTGTTCAGGAATGAACACTTAGGGATTACTGACCACTTCTACATGGTGCACATTCTTTATGCACATATGAAATTGTTCTCGTTAACCTCTAAGAATAGGATGAGAAGCAATAGGCTTAAATTTCAACCAGGGCGGTTTATTTTGGACATTAGGAAAAACTTCCTGTCAGGGTAGTTAAGCATGAAAGCAAATTACCTATGGAGGTTGTGGAATCTCCATCATTGGTAAGTCCCTACCTAATTCATGGCCCATTTTGGTCAAATTCATGGTCACAGGCTTTTAAAAATAGTAAGTTTAATAATTTCAGTTATTTAAATCTGAAATTTCACAGTGTTGTAATTGTAGGGATCTTGACCCAAAAGGGAGTTGTGTGGTTGGGAGGAATCTCAAGGTTATTGTTTGTGTGTGTGTGGGGGGGGGATTTGTGGTAGTGCTATCCTTACTTTTGCACTGTTGCAGGTGGCGGTGCTGCCTTCACAGCTGTCTGGCCACAGATTGATAGCTGCTCACCCGGAGCCCAGATCTGAAGGCAGAGCTGCCACCAGCAGCAGCACAGAAGTAAGGAGGGCATCATATGGTATTGCCACCCTTACCTCTGCACTGCTGCCGGCAGGGTGCCACCTTCAGAGCTGACCACCTGGCCAACATCCGCCACTCTCCCGCTGCCCATCTCTGAAGGCAGCAGCGCAGAAGTAAGGGTGGCATGTTATGGCATTGCCACTCTTACTTCTGTTCTGCAGCTGGTGGGCGCTGCCTTCAGAGATGGGTGCCATGACAACAGCCACCACTCTCCAGCCATCAAGCTCTGAAGGCAGTGCAGAAGTAAAGGTGGCAATACCACGATTCCCCCTAAAATAACCTTATGACCCCCCTGCAACTTATTTTTGGGTCAGGACCCCCAATTTGAGAAACCCTGGTCTCCCCCATGAAATTGGTATAATATCGGGTAAAAGCACACAAACAACCAGATTTCACGGGGGGAAATGTGACACATTTTTCATGGCCGTGAATTTGGTAGGGCCCTAATCATTGGACATTTTCAGAAACAAGTTATGAATGGTCTAGTTATTACTTAGTCCTGCCTTGAGAGCAGGGAACTGGATTAGATCAGATGACCTATTGAGGTCCCTTCCAGTTCTACGATTGTATGATTCTATTCTTTGCAATGCATGAGCTGTGCCAAACAAGTAACAGAAGTCTTTCAAGAGGAGTTTACTAAGGGATTAGCTGGGACTGTACAAAATGTATCCAACATACTGGGGTATGATCATGACAAGTGAAGAAGGAGATCGGAAAATGTTGTGTGTAATCCATAAGTAGACAGAACATATTTAAAACAGTTACCTTTAGACAAACGTTACCATTTAAGATCCAGTATTGAATCTTGAATGTGACAGGAATTGTTGAGGTTATGAACCCAGAAGATTTGCACTTCTTGGATTAGCTGGCCCTAACAAAACAGAGGGGGCATCTGGAAAAGAAGAATGTATATATATAGGAACATATTTTCAATAACGCTCAAAGTAGCAGTTTCATCAGCAGCAGTGGCAGCAGCCAGTTCAGAGCAGATTATGCTGATATCTTGCCTTTAGCATTCACATTTGTAAATTCCTGTCTGCAAACTGCAGGCTTCTCTTGCGGGTAAAAGGGTTAAAATTAACACAAGGCATAGCGTATCATATCCTGTGTGGATGTTTCCAATAAAAGTTTTTTTATAAAATTAATTTATTTTCTATTTTTTTCCCCAGCTACTCCAAGGACTTTCCAAGAAATGCAACCCAGCAGCCTTCTGGGAAGGAGTGTTTGGATTGCTGACAGATGTTGTGACTTTTGGCACAACGGGAACCACTTTCCTCTCCCTGTGGATAATCACATGAGGATATGTGGTGTGAAAAGTGTTTCTTATTGCCATGCCCTTGCTGCTAAAGGACCCCAACCTCAGAGATAAATGACTGCTTTGTTTTGCTTTCCCAGAGCGCTTGTTTTATCACATGGCCCTGTCCCTTTACAGTCCAGGCTCAGCCTTGTTGTCTTAAGCAACACAAGCATTTCTAGGAGCCAAACAAAGGAAATGTGATTTCAGAAGACTTTTTAACTGATTAGTTATCTGAGCTTTCTTGATAGATTGTTATTAATCTGAATTTCTCTCAGGTGACTATAAAATACAATTACTATGCACATTTGCCACCTTTCGGTATGTGTTGCTGCATTCTGCAACTTGTCAGAGATTCAGAGATTATGAACCCAGAAGGGACCATTGTGATCATGTCTGACCTCCTGCATAACATAGGTGATAAGGCTTCCCTGAATTAATTCCTGTTTGAACTAAAGCAGATCTTTTATAAAAACATCCAATCTTG
Source organism: Mauremys reevesii (assembly GCF_016161935.1). NCBI lineage: Eukaryota > Metazoa > Chordata > Testudines > Geoemydidae > Mauremys > Mauremys reevesii. The sequence goes on along the minus strand of NC_052624.1, from coordinate 166,441,853 downwards.
ATTTAAAAATTCCAGTGATAGAGAATCTACCATAACCCCTGATAAATTGTTCAGTCATTAATTACCTTCATTGTTAAAAATCGGTGCCTTATTTACAGTCTGAATTTGTCTAGCTTCAACTTCCAGCCACTGGATCTTCTTATACCTTTGTCTGCTAGATTGAAGAGCTCATTATCAATTTTTTGTCTTGTAAATATTTATAGACTGTGTTTAAGTCACCATTTAACTTTCTCTTTGATAAGCTAATAGATATCCCACACAGAAAAGACAGTGCTTTCTGTTGTGGGCTGCACAGAATTAACTCCGGGTTCTGCTCTCACTTTATTGCTATGCTGTGTACAAAATCCTCTGCTGGAGACAGACCTAACAGACCACACCCATGTGAAGAAAGGGCGACACCTGGGAAAGAGGGGTAGTGATTAGACCTGACACACTCCCTCATGCAACCCAAAGTTTTGACCAAAGTTCCCAGCCTAAAAGAACAACAGACCAGCTCCTCAACTGCTGTAAAACAGTCTAGTGCCACTGAAGTCAATGGACTTATGCCAACTTTCACCACCTGAGAATCTGACCCAAAGTTAACAGTATGAAGCCAAAACAAAGGGTGTATTTGTGATGGTGCACCCCATGAGGCTTTATGGAAATATGCTTATTAATGTATACACGACATAACTGGAATATGTTTTATGCTACATATGCCATGTAACATATCTATGTAAAGGTCATGATCTATTGAATATATTCATCCTATTTGTATGCATGTGTCATTGTTGTATTCGAAGATATGAATATTGGCTGTGTACTTGTTTGATTTTAAATAGCCTTAGTAAGGCATGTGGTCCGCTTCTTTAGAAAGTAATTTGCATGTTAAGTGCCCAATCAAGAAGCACTTAAAGGACAATGGATCTTGAAAGGCTCCAACCCACATAAGAAGTCTACATGAGGACATTCCAGGTAGCATGTGAACCATGGCTACTTCCTGTAAGTTCTGAGTCATGCATGGACATGTGACTCCAAAACTCCATCTTGTAGCTGGAATTCTACACAGGGGGAGAGTAGGGTATCCACCCACAAGAGAAAGTCTATTTAAACCCCTGGGAAACCCCTCCATGTAGTCTTCAGCTGGCTCAAGAGATAGCCTCTCCACCCCCGAGGATACCTGAGAGAAACTGGAACAAAGTACAGTAACTACGGGGGGTGGGGTGGGTGGGTGAGTGATTGCTGGACCCAGACTAGAAGGAGACTAGTCTGTAAAAGGAAGCTTACTGGAACACCTCTGAGGGTGAGGTTTTATCTGTATTCAGTTTTCTTACTGTGTTAGACATAGATTTGCATGTTCTATTTTATTTTGCTTGGTAATTCACTTGGTTCTGTCTGTTACTACATGGGACTATTTAAATCCTACTTTCTGTATTTAATAAAATCACTGTTTACTTATTAATTAACCCAGAGTATATATTAATACCTGGGGGGGGGGGGGCAAACAGCTGTGCATCTCTCTGTCTCAGTATTATAGAGGGTGAACAATTTGAGTTTACCCCATGTAAGCTTTACACATGGTACAATGGTTTTATTTGGGGGTTGGACCCCATTGGGAGTTGTGCATTTGAGTGTTAAAGACAAGAACACTTCTTAAGCTGCTTTTACTTAAGCTTGCAGTTTGTGGGACGTGGTTCAGACCTGGGTCTGGGTTTGCAGCTGGCTAGCGGGTCTGGCTCAAACCAGGCAGGGCACTGAATTCCTTGCCAGGGCAGGAAAGCAGGGGCAGAAGTAGTCTTGGCACATCGGTTGGCAGCCCCAAGGGGGTTTCTGTGATCCAACCCGTCACAGTATTTTTCCCTCATGTAAAAAAGGAACAAACTGACAAACACATTAGAAGTGGAGGTATAGGAATACTTTACACTTAGTGGGACAGCTTTTGTCCTTCAGTTATATCTGTGCAATCCAGCAACTTCAAAGGGGTTTCATGGGTTAATTAATGGCCAAATTTGCCTCACTGTACAGCGTATAGTATTTTTCATTCAATGTTCTCAAATGACTTACAGAAACAAACTGATATACCTGTTAGGTAGGTAAATATTTTTATACCCATTTCATAGCTGGACAAACTATGGGACAGAGCAACTCAGGCCTAAGTTTTCAGTTGTAGATTCTGTTTCTGGATGCCTCACGCAAGCCTAGAGCAAGATTTTTCAAAGGTATTGAGCCCCCGAAACTCCTGTTGACTTCAATGGCTACCTTTTCAGCACATCTTAAAAATCATGATATAGGTTTCTGGAAGTTGGATACCCAAAATTAGAGGCTACTTTTGAAAATTTGGCTCTAACAGACTTGCCCAAGGTCCCACAGTAAGTCAATGGCAGAGATAGGAATAGAACCATGAAATCCTGACTCCCTGACCTCTACATTTCAAGGATATAAAACAATAGCAAGAGAAAGGAACCATTTAAGACGCCTCCACTGATGGCAAATGCTGGCTTTCAATGATTCTCTCTGCATTTCTGAACTCAGACATTGGTAAATATTTGGGGTTCCCTTTTTCCTTTTAGGGCTGGGAAAAATGCATAGAGTTTGATTTTCAGAACCTTGGTATGTAGGCTACACCCATATTTGATCAGATAGGGGCAGAATGCAATAGTTTTATGCTCACAAAGTAGTACCCTACTCCATGAGTAGACCCATTGATTTCAAGATGTAAGGCAGCATTCTGCATGAATGAGGGTATCAGACTCTAGCTCCAGATTGTTACCAAGGACCACTTTAATTTCTCAGATGTTTGGGGAAAAGAAAAAAAAACTATTTTTATAAGGCGAGAGGGCAGACCTGTTCCCCTTTCTAATGAAGTCTGGCCTTGGGCTAAGCTTTACCTCCTGTAATAAAAATACATTCAGAACAAGACCACAAGGTTGTGATCTCATTCTTGCTCTGACATTTAGTTTTCACAGCTCTGCTAACTCACAGATTCTTATGTGCTCACATTCCCAACAGTTCAGAAGAGGATATTTTGAACATTTTCTTTGGACTCACTCCTTATGATGAGTTTGCACATAGATCACCATGGAGATTGAACCTACCAGTAGAGAAATAGCAAGAACATAAGGTAGTGTATTCAGTTTAATTTGAACTTGATACAAATTTTAAAAAGATGAATACATTGTAAAAGCTTTAAAAAATACCTGTCTCCTGTCTGCTCCATGTGGACACTAAAGATTCATGGAATTTTTCATAAGAACAGTGATCCGAGGCTCCCTTGCACAAGCTGTAGTGCACAAGGCTGACCACCAATTATTTGCATTCCTCGACTCCAGAAGTGGCTGCATTTAGATGCTTCATGTATATACTCTGAGTTGTTTGGGGATCCTTTGAGATTAAAGGCACTAAAGAATTGTCTGGTTTTAATAATAGGTATGAACAATAAATAAAAATACATCATCTATAAAAATGTTGACGAGACGCCCCTGGCCCCATTTGGAATTAGTTTCCTTTCTACTTACTAAACAGCATCCACATTTAAATTGAGTTTTCCTTTAAAGGCAACATGTTTTCAACACATTTCGAACCAAGCTTTCTAACATATGTCTTATAAAACACGACCATAATGTAACATCCTACAGTTCTGACATCCATTCAAATTTCTCCACTTGAAAGGACATTCAGGTATCTCAAATACTTCCACCATCTACAGTTATTTGTATTTCTGTATATACACATACAAATATAAAATCCAGCTTCCTGGGCAAGATCCTGCAAGCCCATTATCTATCTCCATCTCCCAGTGACTTCAGTGGGAATTGGTCTGTCCACAGCCAGCTACACTATTTGTAACATGTGTCAGAAACAATTACTCAAGGTAATTACTACACCAGCCTTGTATAAGTCCACTCCCCTACTTGTCCATAATTAAAAAAAATTTTGGAATGTGACTAAACTATCATTATTTTTTTCCATTATGATTATCATCCTGGTAGGTGAGGATTAAAGGAGGAAATGAACAGTACATTTTCATGTCTGTACAACAGCAATGATCACTTTAGTTTCCCTATCTACTTTATTATGTACTCAAAGAACATTCTAAAATGTTCATTCAATAAAATGTGGAATTCCTAATACAGAATATGTTCTTTTGGTAAAAGTGCTAAGGAAGATTACCCACTTTTTGGCAAGTTCTCTTCTTTTTTTTCAGATGCAACTCAAACTTTAATTTTTGTTTTGTTTTTGCGTTTGGAGATCTCCTCTCCCCCATAATATAAACAAGCCACATGCCGGTGTTTTGATTCCACTTTTCCTCCTCCTCTGTTTTAGCTGGTTGTCAAAAGGCCCATATGCTAGCTACTCTATGGAAAATACAGGATTCTTCCAACAGCATGCAGTTCAGCAATTGGCTGGCTCCACAGGCAGCTGTGTTGGTGGCTTGTGTCTAGTCTATCCAAAACAGTCAGCTTGTTGTCAGAGAAGCTATTTCCTTTTGAAACACTTTTAATTCTAGGGAACTGGCACACAACCTCTTTATTTAAGAGTCAGGTCCCATGAAGTCAGTCATTGAAAGGCTTGATATAAGACCTTCCTGCCACAAAATTATATTATTTCCCACTCCAATATCATATATTTTCTTTGTTAATTCTATTCTGCTTTGTGAAGACAGTGGGGCAGTGTTGTCTAAAAGGTAGATCACAGAACTATCATTACACAGCTAATTTTATTTGGAAATAAAATCTACAACCTTGGGAGCCTGTGAATTTGTTTTAAATGTCTCAACTCTCCCCCTTACCAGGGACTTTTCTGCAGCCAGAAATGAAGGCCTCAAGCCCTCTTTCTCTCCTGTAATTTTCAGTCAGCTCAGGCTTGAGGCTGGATGTGGTGACCAACCACTAGAGCTGGGAGAAATGTTGATTGAGAAGAATGGAGATTTGGCAACATCAAAACATTTCATGAATTCATGTCAGTTTTCCTGAATTGTTTCAGACAAAAAAACACCACCACCACAAAACAAACAAACAAACAAAAAAAGAAAAAAAAAACCCACACCAATATCCCTCATACATACACATAACCCCCAAAATATTCAGAAAAAAATCAAAATGTTTCATTCTGAAAAAGTTGAAACAGAACATTGATTATTATTTGAAACTATTTGTATTTTGAAATTTCCTTCAATTTTATAAAAAACTATTTAAAACATGTTAAAAGTCTCAAAATCGAAACAAAACATTGTGTGTCAAGTCACACAAAACATTGTTCAACCTCAAGTAATTTGTAACAGTTTTTAATTTGCCTAAATGTTTGACACAAAACATATATAATTTATTTTATTTTTCAGATTTGCCAAAAAACCGAAAACCGTTATTCATGCAGTTCTAACATCAACTTCCAAATGAAAATCTGTAAATACTATTCCTTAGCTTGCCAAACAGGTCACTGTTGATTAACAAAAAGAAACAAGGACCTTCCCCTCACTCTATCCCTAGCCACTTAACCCCCACAGCCTCCACTGAAGGCTAGCCATGCCCACCAGCATACACACAGCTTTATAAACTCAGGCCCTAATTAGCAAGCATAATGTACTGGAGAGTAGCAGGAAAAAAAATGGAAATTGAAAAATGAAAATTGACCAGGTGGTACTGATATTTTCCATGAAAGCTGTTTGTTAAATGTTTACATTCATGGCAGACAGACAGAGGACTCTTCCATCCACTCAGCTAGGGAGGAAAAGAATCTGAATTGGATTTTTGTAGCTACTTTAAGAACTGTAGCTATGCTGCGGACAATGTGCTATATAGATGAGTTCATAGGCAGAGCAGATGGTTTCTTTCTTGTGTGCACTTTTTCCTATTCATACCAATGTCAAAAAAATAGGGCAAAACTTTCCCAGTGATGAAAAGAAATGAGGAAAACTTGTCATTATTTTTACAGTAGCAGCCTGAAAATCGACTTTCTTATACATGCTGATTGGATAATAGAGGGGATAATGCAAGGGATTAGAATGTCTGATAAAAATTTTGTCAACATTAAAATGCTTGATTTATATGTCTCTTCCCATAACAATTATATGATTTTTAAATTAAACCACATTTCCCCATCAAGCAGACCACAATCTTTTAGTCTGTTATATAGTTTTTCTCGAAAACATCTGTCTTTGTAATGTGTCAATCATTAAAATCATGCACATTTGATGAAAACTTGCAATAAAACACATTTTGGACACTCTTGATTGATGTGCATATTATTTTGTCTGCTGAATTTAATTGACGTGTCTCAATTTTCCCCATATCTAAGGGGCGCATATGGATTAACGAGGGAGAAGTCCACAACTACCCTCTTTTCAGATCCACTCTCAGAAAACAAAGACTCACTAAGTTGTAATTCTCAAGGAGGGAAAACAGAGTGTAATTCACCTGCTAATATGAGCTCACCAATTTTCAAGCACGTTCAGTATGACTAGTGTGTAGAGTATATCAAACAAACCTCTGGGTACCTTTCACGGTTTTACAAACACTTACCATTAATGGACACAGAAGACTTGTTAACAGCCGCAGTTCCCTTGCAATGAAAGGTGTATCATTGTATGTGCCCAGGGTGTAGAGATTTATTGGCTACAAGGAGACAACTCTTGCTACCTCTCTCATGGGTGTACATTGCCTCACATGCAGCAAAATCACTGTTGTTGCTCTGCAAAAAGTAACAGAGGGGGCAGGATTTGTGGGGGGTGGTGACATCCCTTTGCATTATGGAGCTGTCATTTGTGGTGTCTGCTTTCAAGTTAGCATTGATGAGGGGTTTGTGACTGGCAGGGGTGGCTCTAGCAATTTCGCCGCCCCAAGCACGGTGGCACGCGGTGGGGGGCGCTCTGGCGGTTGCCGGTCCCGCGGCTCCAATGGACCTCCTGCAGTCATGCTTGCGGGAGGTCCACCGGAGCCGCGGGACCAGCGGACCCTCCGCAGGCATGCCTGCGTGGGAGGTCCACCGGAGCCGCCTGCCGCCCTCCCGGCTACCGGCAGAGCACCCCCCGTGGCATGCCACCCCAAGCACGCGCTTGGCGTGCTGGGGCCTGGAGCCGGCCCTGGTGACTGGGGCCAGAGAGGGGTCAGTGAATGAGAAATGAGACAGATCCACCTGCCATACCCCATATGGGGTGCAGAGGCACAGATCCAAGTTTACAGTAGCAGCTGAGGAACAACTCTACTAGATCTTGTGGCTTAGAGCAAGAAGGCTACCTTCCGCCCATCCAAGTTCTGTGCAATTTGCCTTGTGCAAACCTTAAATAACTCTGACTTTGTGCAGGGTAGGTGGTTTAATCCCAAGCGTGGGTGTCATGGACAACAATATTAGCGGGTTCTTCTCTAGGGGTACATCTGAGGAAGTAGGTAGAGATGTTTTGCTGCTACATGTATTTTATAGAAAATTATTTCACACTCTTTTTTGTGGTGGTGGCGGAAGAAGGAGAATATATTTTCATACAGCATAACATGTGTCACACTGCACCCTGTTGAACCCCTTGATAGCACAATATGCCAAGAGACATAATCCCCCACAGTACCTCCTCAACTCAGTTAAGTTCGGTGTGTGAAAATTAAAGGCACCATTTTAGTTTTAGAATTTAGGCCGTGATGAACATGGCAGGAAGCACAGAGACCCACCTGTCCCCACCACTCATTTGTCTGGCATCTAACCCAGCCACTGTATACAGCAGATCAGAGTACTGTCCCAGACCCCCTACCAGTCACTACACTTATAGCAAGGGTACAAATTGCAAGTTGTATATAGTCCTGCTTGTATCATGGCACAACATGCCATATCTATCAAGTTCTTATGGGATGGTTTTGTCCTAAGGCACAGTCTATCCATTGTCAGCACATCTACTCTCTTCCTGTCTCATTGGCCACCAGGTTTGGTCTGAGCTAACAGTTCAGTTCTGACCAGTTCACGACAAACTTTTTATATGGTGACTGAAGTGAAAAGCTGAAAGCCGAACAGATCAGTCCTTTTCTTCTCTCTTACTCAGTCATGCTTCTCATCCAGGCAATCTCTATTCTGCTAAGTTAGATTCACTTTGTTGTGCCCTGAATCAGCTTTGTAGGACTAACATCAAAGGCTTAATGGATACGCTCCAGTTTTAGAAGCTTGTGTATTAAAATCTAATACATTTAGATATTGCATTATCACATCAACTTGTAGAAGAGCATGAATGAACTGTGGTTTTTATTTTATATATATATATAAATTACTCATTCCAAAAAGCACCATTTACTGCCTATGTTCTGCAAACATGATTTAGAAGCAACTCTGCAATAACAGAGTAGGGGATTTTCAGGCATATTTTATTTTAAATGAAAATGGGGGGAAAGGTGGGATTTCTAATAAAAAGGGAGTACTAGCCCCTATTTAAAGGTCAAATTCAACAATAGCTATATATCAGTCCCATACTGCAGAAGCCCATGAAAATTTCAGAGCTGCCCCTAGGTCTCATAGGCTTTGCTAAGTTATGCCCCCTTCCATTCCCACTCAGATGGGGACTTAAGGTGGGGAGGGTTTTAGAAGCTGGTCATCTTAGTGCAAAGGTTTTGTTTCCTTAAATAGAAATAAGAGGGGAAATCAAAGCCCCAGTGAGATTGGAGCCAGTAAACAGCACAGCAATAATATAATTGCACAGGGAACTGGGCCAGGACAACTCCGTGGCATGAGCTTGAGGAATCCATTCCCTAAGTGGGAAATCTCCAGATAGCCAGGGAGACCTTGTATGGTAGAACCTTGTAAGGCTGGTTCCAGAAATATTCCACCAGCCCCCCCTGCCTCTAAAATCAATTTCACTAGCTCCTTGATTGATGACTGCTATGCAAAGTATCCAAATCCTTGGCTGCTTCCACCAAGATACTGTCAAATATATTTTTTTATTATTTTAATTCATTAGATTTCAATGCACACATAGAGAATAAGCCCCTAAAATTGGGGCGTGGAAATTGAGCCTTTGATGTTCCCTTATATAATGATTGCCATCATTCTTGCAAAATATTCTGTCTTCAAGGAATGTAACACTCCAAACCGTGGAATGGTTTTGGGGAACAGTGTGGAAAAAGACTAATTTTGATCAAATTCAATCATTACCCACTCTAACAAGTCTCTTAAAAAATAAAGCATAACTTGGAGGTACAGGCATTCTGAGAAGCACCTTGCCCCAGGGTGCTGTGAGCCATAAAGCACAGCTGAGATAAACATACCCTGGAGTACCATAAGCTTGGAAGCATAGATGTATTAACTCGCTTCATGATAGATATATATATATATATATATACACACACACACACATAATGTTGGAAGAAGAAGCTGGTAGTTTAAATTGCTAACAACAAGTTTCAATTGATCTGTGAGATTTATATAAAGGAGATTAATGTGCTACTTTATAATGTTCATTAGCCAATGAAAATGCTCTGTCAATAAATGAAATGTTAAGCCTTTCTTATTAATTACTGCACATTAGTCACTACATTATAAAGGAAAGCAAACAAATGCTTTGCCTCTGGTTCCAAAGATTCCTGAGAGATATCTGATGAACACAAGTGCCAAATATTAAGTTACTTTCACCCATAGGCAAAGCAAGGATAAATATAGTTTCCTCTCAGCCAATCCAACAAGTTGACTTAGTGCATAATTGACCTAATGGGAAAAGAAAGGTAAGACCTGGAAGGTAATTGACTTGACTGCTTCTCTTACTGCCATTGTGGATGCAGTATGCACTCCTAGATCCTTAATATTTCAGAGTTAAGGATTTGATCCAAAGCCCATTGACTTTAGTAGTCCATAGATTATGGTTTAAATTCTGCACTATAGAGTGAATTCCACTGAAGAACATTGTGTTCCTGTAAAAACAATAGAAATTAACTTCTGTCTGCAGGACAGAATTTCAAGGCTCTAGGACTGCATAGGCCAACTCTCTTGCTATTTTATTTAAATAGTCTATACTGGGAGAAGGGGGCAGGGGAAGAGAAAGAATACACACATCTTAGAGTTAAATTTAATAGCCAATACATTTCTAAAGCAAGATTGCCATTGTGGACTATCTGGAATTTTGTGTATGTCTTGAATTTGTATGAATGTTAAGAGTAGAGCTGTGCAAAGGAAAGGAGTTTTTTCATACAGAGATTTTTTTTTGGACAAAACTAGTTTTGAATAGATTTTTTTAAGAGCAGAAATGGGATAGTGGTTACCTTTGAACAGTTTTGATTTGTGGAGAGGGAACAAGAGAGAGGTGGAGATATAGAGAGGACTGAGTGGAAAAGAGCAAGTGTCTAAGGAGAGGAAATAGAGTGTCCAAAGTTTGAAGATATTTTATCTTGAATGAGGATCAGGGCTTATGATGTTACATTAAATGAACACATTTTGTGACGATGTTATCTGTGGACCTGTTCCACACATCAGGCACCATAGGAAAGTGAACACACTGCAACAGCATCCCCAAAGTGTGTACCTGTAGCACAGCAGGTGGATCAGAGCTAGAATATCTTCTGGGCTGGTCTCCAATCAATATCCTTTCCTATGTTTTTTAAGGTGTAACCAAAGCATTCGTTAAAATGATCTGTGCACTGCACATATACTGTCAAACGACTGAAGATCATCAAATGAAAGTTTAATACAATAGCATCAGATGAGGGCAGAAGGAACAGCAGATAAACTGGGTTTTCTCCAGCAGAATACTAGAGATGTTTCAGAGAATACAAAGAGTTTGATTGACAGAATGTATGTGCATTATATGAAAGAAAAAGGGAAAACATCCATTCCCACCAACAAGAGGATGTTTACATAGGAATAAGCAGCAAATTGTAGTAGTTGCTCAGCTACACCTCTGCCCCGATAGAATGCGACCCAATATAACATGAATTCGGATATAACACGGCAAAGCAGCAGGGAGCCCCAGGCCCTTTAAAGCGCCACCCGAGCCCCACTGCTTTACCGCATTATATCCGAATTCATGTGGAGCCCCAGGCCCTTTAAATCCTCACCCGAGCCCTGCTGCCGGAGCTCCAGTGGTGATCTAAAGGGCCCCGGGCTCCCTGCAGCGGCTGAAGCACCGGGCCCTTTAAATCACCGCAGGGGAAGCCGGTCCAGTCTGGCATGGCATACCGGCTCTTGCCAGTATGCCATACTGGACCGAACCAGAGATAACACGGTCTCACCTATAAGGCGGTGAGATTTTTTGGCTCCCAAGGACCGCGTTATATCGGGGTAGAGGTGTACATAGATTTTGTATTTACAGCAGGTCTACGCTACCACTTAAGTCGATCTAACTTATGTCACTCAGAGGTGTGAAAAAGACACCCCCAAGTGACACAGGTTTCAGCAACCTAAGCACTGTCCACACCAAAGCTGTCATAGCTTCTGCCTCTCACGCAGGTGGAGTAATTATGCCAATGGGAGAATGTTCTCCCATCAGTAGAGAGCGTCTTCACCAGATGTGCTATAGTGGCTGATACAGCACTTCTAGTATACACCTGCCCTGTTATGATTAAGGCTGTGATTCTTTCATGGAAGTTGTGGAAGTCACAGATTCCATGACTTTCCGTGACCTCTGTGACTTCTGCAGTGGCTGGTGCAGCTGACTTCAGTGCCACCAGAGCAGCTGGCCCTAGGGCCAGCTGTTTGGGTCCCAGGGCTGACCCACAACATTTTAGCATCTGAGGTGGGGAGCTCAAATGATGCTCCCATGCCCCCTCGCTTGAGCCAAAACTTTGAAAGGTCTCAATTCTCTCTTCTTTCTTTTCTACTCCTCTCATGGTACTGCTCTGCTACTGATCCCAATAAAGGAGAACTAACAACTTAAAATGCCTTGTTCAAAAATTTTAAGTAACAAACACCTGAAGAGCAAATGTAACTTTGCTTGTCTGCATGTAAACACTGGCATTTTTATCTGTTTGAATAATCAAAGTGGTGCTTTCTGTGCCTTCTTGGTTGCAAAGATTTGAACTGCTTCCTGCTGAAGGTCCACAGTCTGGGCCAGTTCATGCTCTATTGAGATGGTTGCAAGGCCGACCAGCCTCTCCGGTGTCATAGTGGCGCGTAGATGTGTTTTTATTAACTTCAGCTTGGAGAAGCTGTGTTCTCCACTGGCAACTGTTACAGGAAGTATTAGAAGTATGTGCAGAGCAACAAAAGCATTTGGAAAGAGGGTGGTGAGCTTATTTGTGCACATATATTCCAGAACAGCCTTTGGAGTTGATCCTGCTGAAATGTGTCTTGAAAGGGCTTTCAGTTCATCACCTAAATCACTCGCATCAATATTGCGCAAGTCATCATGTGTCAACACTGTCTCTAGTGCCCTGCATTGCTGGTGTAGGTCTTCTTTAGGTATAGTGAGAAGTTTTGGAATATCATACAACATCCCAAATATACTGCAGTGTTCCTTGAGCTGCATGAAATGTTCTTCTACTCACAATCTAGCACCTGGTTAAAGATTTCAACATTGAATTGTTGTTTGGGGTCTCTTATGGGATTATCCCATGCCTCGTAATCAAAACGTCTTCTTCTTCAGTGACTCTTGTATTCTTGAATGGATGGGAAAATAGCTTCAGTATGAAGTTCCTCTGCCAACTTCTGTGCACTCTTCAGAACAATTTGAAATCCTTGATGGTATGCCAGATTTCTTGCTAGATTTTTCCAGTCCTTTGTTCTTGTAGAACCCAATGTGTCTAAAACATTAGACTGGAAGAGTTTGCAACAAAAACAGTATGCAGCATTCTGGGTTTCCTGAGTACATAAACCATGGCCTCTCCACTTTGTCACCATTGAGGATTTCATGCCAATTATGTGTTGGATGGAAACTTCTATTTTCATTGTCTTTGGGGAACATGACGTTTTTCACTTGCTGTGGCCCATGCAGTACAAGAAAGTCCCTCAGGCTACCGCTTAAGTGGATCCACAGTTCTGGATCATCTAGACTTAAGGAAATAAACTCAGCAGCAGCTGTTTCTTGCGTCTCCACCACACTCTTCTATGATCTCCACTTTTCTTCAGGAATGTGCATGGTTACATCCATTTGAGATGGAGATATGGATGCTGCAGTAGCTGCCAGGATACCTGCACTCTGACTAACTGGAAGATCAGGCATTTCCTCACCACTCACATCCCCACTGGGGCCGGAAGGCTCATCATGAACATTTGTGTCTATGTATCTCAGGAGAGCTCCTTCCTGTTTAGAGAGAAAAGCTTCCTTTGCTTTCTTTCTTTTTCTGAATGCTGCCCCAAAGGGGCGTTATCTTCTTTCACTCATGACTGCTGTTCTGTGACAGCTATAGTGGCTCTCAATACTCAATTGAAGGGGACAAATAAGCAGGCTGGTAGCAGGGCCTGAGTGAGGGAAGATATCAGTGTCTTAAGGGCCTAACTGGTTCCTACTACTTCAGTTGACTGCCTGTTCTCCTCAAGTGGGTTCAGGGAAGCAACAGGAAACAGGAAGCTCCCTTAGAAGCTGGTGTTAATCTGTCCAGGCTCCTGGGGGTGCTAGAGAGGTACATAGGATGCTCCTTCTCCTCTCTCCCCTGCAGCTCCTGCTGCTTTCTGTTATTCCCTCTCACCTTTTCTCCTGCCTGCCTGTTATATCTCTTGTACCCTCCTTCTTCCAGCACAGCACTCCATCTCTGTGCATCTAGAGCAGAGAGAATACATATGCACCAGCAGCAGACACAATTTTCTACACTCTGGGTCCCAGTAGCACCCCCACACAGTCTGGTACCTGAAGCAGCCACCTCAGTTCACCTCATGGTAAGGCCAGTCCTGTTGGGTGCCCCACGGCCAGCCGCACTAGCCACTGCTGGAGCGACCTGGGGCACAGGTATTTTTGGTAAAAGTCATGGGCAGGTCACAGGCCGTGAATTTTTATTCATTGCCCATGACCTGTCCGTGACTTTTACTAAAAGTACCCATGACTAAATCTTAGCCTTAATTATGATTCATAGCCTGTAGAGCTGTGGAGCATTTTATACTTTCCAGGTTTCCCCGGCAGAATTTTAACTCTCACAGTGAAATAATACTTTTATTCCCTCAGTAGTTGTAGAAGCAGATAAGAAATGTATCAAAGGGAAAGTTAATATCTAAACAAAACGTACATGCTAACTCCAGCATTAAACTAGCAAGGCCTCCTAAAAGGGCTGCCCCATTACCAAACTACATCCCAGTATTATTGTACCAATAAACCAGCAACATACAAAATAAACTAGAAAAAATCACAACACTTCAATTTGAGGACATAAAGACAATGACAAATAACAACCCAAACATTACAGGCCTACTTTGAGGTTACCATTATCACCAATATACATATGAGGAAATTTAGGTGCAGAGAGACTTGCCCAATGTCACAGAGAACTCTACCTAAATATATGTATCAAGTTAGTGGTCAAGGAATCTTGAAATATTCAGTTTGGACAAGCACCCAAAATTCTGTTTGTCTCTTAGCACTGTCTAAACTTGCAGGTCTCCATGAAGGCGGAAGTCAATTACCACTGAGGAAAATAGAAAGGAGCATAAACTCTGGCAAGTCAAGTGTAAAAATATAATTAGGCAGACCCAAAAAGGCAATTTGAAGAACAGCTAACTAAGGACAGAAAGCAACAACAATTTTTTTTTAAAAGCGCATCAGAAGCAGGAAGCCTGTCAAACAGTCAGTGGGCCCACTGGACAATCGAGATTCTAAAGCAAAACTCAAGGAAGACAAGGGTGTTGCAAAGAAGCTAAATGATTTATATGCATCAGACTTCACTGCAGAGGATATGAGGGAGATCCCCACACCTAAGCCATTCTTTTTAGGAGACAAATCTGAGGAACTGTCCCAGATTGAGGTGCCAATGGAGGTAATTAGTCACCAGGACCAGATAGTATTCATCCAAGAGTTCTGAAGGAATTCAACTATGAAACTGCAGAACTAACAACTGCGGTATATAACCAATAGCTTAAATTGGTCTCACATGATTGGAGGATAGTTAATGTAATGTCTATCCAGAGCATGATCCAGCTGATATAGCGTACTTGGACTTTCAGAAAGCCTTTGACAAAGTCCCACACCAAGTAAGCAGTTACGGGATTAGAGGGAAGGTGCTCTCATGGATCACTAACTGGCAAAAAGATAGGAAACAAAGGGTAGGACTAAATGGTCAGTTTTTACAATGAAAAGAGGTAAATAGCGGGGTATCCCAAGGATCTGTACTAGGACTTGTGCTGTTCAATATATTCATAAGAAATCTGGAAGAGAGGGTTAAGAGTTAGGTTACAGCAAAGTCTGAAGACGTTACAAAATCACTCAAGATAGTTAAGTCCAAAGCTAACTGCAAAGAGTTACAAAGGGATCTCACAAAATTGGGTGACTGGGCAACAAAATTAGAGACAAGGTGGGTGAGATATGTAGAACCTCAAAAGATATGAACACCAGAGTTACTGACTTATCTGCCTTGGGGTTTTAGCGTTGGGGCTCAGGGCTTCAGCCAAGTATTGTTTGTAGTTGTTTGATGATACCCTGTATGGGTTTAGGTAACAACTAGCAGCATGTCATTGGAGGGAGTTTTATTTCTGTATTGAAGTAAGTTCTCTTGGCGTATTTGAGGTCCCTGTTCCATGATGCGATCTACTTCTCTGGTGGAGTGTCCTTGTTTTATGAAGGATGTTTTCCATGTGTTAAGATGTATATCCTAGACTTTCTCTTTGGAGCATATTCTGTGATATCTGAGTGCCTGTCTATAGATAATAGATTTCTTGATGTGTCTGGGGTAGTTACTGGATCTATGAAGATAGATGTGATCGGTGGGTTTCTTGATATAGTTGTGTGCAGGGTTCCATTGTTGAAGCTGTTCATAGTGTCCAGCAAATTAGTGCTGATGTGAGAATGTTCCAGAGAGAGTTTCATGGTGATGGTTGAAGTGGTGATGGAAATCTAAGTTGCCTGTCCAAAGGATGAAAATATCACTGTATCTCAGATATATCATTGGTTTTGTGGTGCATTTGTCCAGGAATTGTTCTTCAAAGTGTCCAATGAAGAGGTTGGCATATTGGGAAGCCATGCTAGTATCCATGACTGTTCCCATGTTTGTTGTTGAATGTAAAATTGTTATTGGTAAGGATGAAATGGATCAGTTCAGCAATGTGTTTGGGGTGGATATCTGAGAGTTGTTCATTGTCTTATAAATATTTGAGCAAGGCAGCTATGCTGTCATTGTGAGGGATATTGGTGTATAGGGAAGTGACATCATGACATCATGGTGCCAAGGATGGTGTTCTGAGGGAGGCTGTTAATGTTGGAATTTCTGGAGGAAATCGATTGTGGAAGCTAGCTCTTTGTGTGGGGAGTGGTTTGAGGATGGTTTATATGAGTCTCAGTTAGTACTTCATTAAGAGTGCTCTGGCCAGATATGAGGGTCTGCCTGCGTTCCCTTGTTTGTGTATTTTGGGAATCAGATCAGGGTGGGTTTGTGGGGGGATGAGTTTGTAGAATTTCTCAGAGTTTTTGGAGGAAGAATTTGATGATATCCTTAAATTACTGGGTAATTTGTGGTGTGAGGTCTTCTTTGAGTTCTGTATAGTAGATAGTGTTGGAGAATTGTCGGTTAGCCTTGTTAACATAGTCATCCCTGTTGAGGACTATGATGATTCCCCTTGTGTCTGCTACTTTGATCACTATCTGGTGGTAAGGTTTCAGGGACTGTACATAGGCAGCAGGTTTGTATAATTTTTGGTGGTGCCCAAAATGGTGGTGCCCCCGCCCGCTCCCGCCTTGTAAGCCGATAAAAATGAAGCTACAACGCGTTGGCACCACAAGATTACAAGGGTCAATTAAAAATGGAAAGTCAGAAGCAGCACTTGCCTACTTCAATATACGGTATTATATTTTGTTGCACCTGTTGTGACAAAGTGGGAATGTTCTTAATGTTTTCTCTGAATAATGTGTGGGTGCCTCAGTTTCCCCTGCAAGGTGCCAACTGAAGGTGTTGGGGACAAAGAGATCAGGTGGCCTCCTTGTCCAGAAGAGACACAGAGGCCAGAGGAGGGAGTGTCAGTTTAGAGCTGGCTGGGGAAATGGGGAGAGGCCCAGAACTTGGATCTAGGCTTCCCACCCTCCAAGATGGACCTGACTGAAGGGTCCTGTTTTCTGTACCTACAAGCTCTGTTTTAGACTGTGATCCTGTCATTTAATAAACCTTCTGTTTTACCGGCTGGCTGAGAATCACGTCTGACTGCAGAGTTGGGGTGCAGGGACCTCTGGTTGCCCCAGGACCTGCCTGGGCAGACTCACTGCAGAAAGCGCACAGTGTGGAAGGGCATGCTGAATGCTCCGAGGTCAGACCCAGGAAGGTGTAAGCTTCTTGCCCTGGAGACAGTATGCTCAGAGAGAGGAGGCTCTCCCAGAGTCCTGACTGGCTTTGTATGGAGTAGTTCCAAAGCATCCCAGCATCCCCTTCCACACCAGGCGCTTCCCGGAAGTCCGCACAGGCACTGACACTCTCTCCTCTGGCCTTTGTCTCTTTTCCAGGCATTAGGAGGCCACCTGATCTCTTTGTTCTCCAACACCTTCAGTTGGCACTTTGCAGGAGAGCAGCCCAGGCCATCAGTTGCCTGGAGACAGGGTTTCAGCCATTCTCTGTGCAGATGGCATCACACTGGCACTCTAGGGCTCTACAACAATCACACACCCTTATCCCACCATCTAGATCCTTGAGAAATGCATAGGGGAAACTGAGGCACCCACACAGTATTCATAGAAAACATTAAGAACATTCCCACTTTGTAACACCTGTATACGACTAGTTATATACTTTAAAGGGTGTAAAATAATCAAGTATTGTGCTAAACACAATGATACTCCAAACTGACCACCAAATTTAAGTTGCACGTTTTTCCCCTCAAGTGAGGGCTCTGGGGTGGGGCTGGGGATGAGGGGTTCACAGTGCAGGAGGGTGCTCAGGGTTGGGGTGCTGGGGGCACAGGCTCTGGGGTGGGTTAGGGCTGGGGATAAGGAACTTGGGATGCAGACAGGCTGCCCCAGGGCTAGGGCCAGAGAGGACTCCCCCCACCCTTACTGGCAGCAGCAAGCTCCAGGGGAGGGACCCCTCCTCTACCCCCTCCCCCCCCCGGCAGCACACTCACGCTGCACCACGGTCACAGCACATGCTCCTAGGGACTCTCTCAGGTCCAGAAAGCCCACGCGCCTCCCCTATGGTGGGTACCGGGGCGGTTGCCATCATGTGTGGCCTCCCCTGCTGCTGCCCCTCACCATAGCCTCACTGGGGATGGGACTGCCTCTTGCCCAGCATGGGGCAGGAGTGGGGACTGCAGGGTGGTGGCTGGGGTGGGGGGTAGGGTGTCACAAAATTCACCCAAGCCCCAGCTGCTCAGGTCTAGGAAGCACCTCTCCTCCCCCATCTCCCCTGTGGTAGGTAGGTGGGTGCTGCCAGGTGGGGGGACTGCCAGCACATGTGGCTTCCTTTCTCCCCTGCTGCAGCCTGCTGCCCCTCACCCTTGTCTCACTGGGGATGGGGCTGCCCCTTGCCCAGCATTGGGCAGGAGTGGGGGTTGCGGGGGGAGGGGGTGGATCACAGGATCAAACCTCACCGAAGCCCCAGCAGCTGCTCAGGTGAGTGAGGTCCACCCCAGATGTCCATCTCCTGGCCGGAAGTCACGT
This sequence comes from Mauremys reevesii, assembly GCF_016161935.1. NCBI lineage: Eukaryota > Metazoa > Chordata > Testudines > Geoemydidae > Mauremys > Mauremys reevesii. The sequence continues at coordinate 166,423,204 of NC_052624.1, read as the reverse complement.
GTGTGCCTCCCTCCCCTTCTCTCTCCCTCTTCCCCTCTCCCGGTGCTCCAAGAGGCTGCCGGCCACTGATCTCTATAGTCAGGGTGGGCTCCGGGCACCAGCTGAGCAAGCTGGTGCTTGGGGCAGCAGATTCCGGGGGGCAGCTTCCGCCTAATCCTAGGGCATCACTGACACTTTTTTGTTTGTTTGTTTCTTTGTTTGCTGCTCTGGCCGCCCGGTAGAGGGCAGAGGAGGGGAGCGCCCTGCAGCAAGCCCGGCAGGGCAGCCCGGGTCCTTCCCTCCCCACCGACCGGAGCAGCGCGGAGCCCTCCCGGCAGGCGGCGTGGAGGTCAGGGACGCGGGGTGATCGCCCCCATGAAGCCCTGGCTGCCCCCCTTCTCTCTCTCCCCCCTTGCTCCCTCCCCTTCCCCCCATTAGACCAGGCGCGCACTCTGCAGCACAGGGAGTCCCCTGGCTCCGGCCGCCCTGGGGGTTTTTTTTGTTTCGTTCTCCCCTGCTTTGCCGGCCGTGCCGTCCCCCACCCCCGCTTTGCCGCTCCAGCCGCGCTGCAGGTTGGTTTTTTTCACCTGCTTTGCCGCTCCAGCCGTGCAGTTTTTTTTTGCTTTCCCCCCACCCTGCTTTGCCGCTCTGGCTGCGCCGTGTTTTCTCTTTCTTTTTTTTTCTTCACCTGCTTTACTGCTCCAGCACCCTGTTCCCCCCACCCCGCCCTTTACTGCTCCAGCCCCACCGTGGTTTTATGTTGTTGTTTTGGATTTTTTTTCTCCCTGCTTTGCTGCTCCGGCTGTGCTGCAGTTCCCCTCCTCCCCCTTTGCCATTCCAGCCGCACCGTTTTTTTGGCCCCTCTCCTCACCCCGCTTTGCCGCTCTGGCCCTGCTGTGGTTTTGTTTTTGTTTTTTCCCTGCTTTGCTGCTCCGGTGGCCCCTCCCCACCTTTTTTTTTCCGCTTGGGGCAGCAAAAAAGCAAGAGCTGGCCCTGTCTATAGCCTTAGGCAGAAGCAGCACAAGCAAGGGAGAGAGGCACAGGCTGTTTTCTTTCAGGCAGGGAAGCTCTGAGGCGGGAGGAGGGGGGCAGAGCCCGCTCCAGGCAGGGCCAGGGGAGAAACCCCCAGCTCCAAATATTGGTGGAGCACAGCCCTCAGCCTTGAATATTCCTGGATCTGACCCAGAACTAAAATGGTAACTGTGGAATTTGGATTCACAAGCTAAGTCAAACTCTTCACCCATCTACCCCTCTGAAATTCAAGCAGATGGGGCGGGCAGGGGGGCTCTATATGAGCTTCCAGTTTGATACCAGTCTCTAGTTAATTAAGAATACGTAGGAGAAAATGGTGGCTTGTGAAAGAAGAATTTTGAAGGATGGAATCAGTGTGCTGGGAATGGGTTTCAGAGACTCTGATCTCTACATCACCAGTTCAAAGCCATCCTCCACTGATATTCTCCTGGATTCTGAGAAATGTTTGTTAATGGAGGATATTTGGGACAAATATCCTGAATTCATCCCAAATATAGGTAGGTTTGGGTTCCAGACTGGCCTGTATTTGTTGATTTGACCTGATGTTATTTGCATATTTGGACATCCCACAGGTGGTGCCTGATCTGCCATGCAAGCTTATTGAACTCTTTGCTGTCTTCCAGCCTGTACCTGTCCTAAGGATTAATAGGACTGCATTCTCCAGCACTTTTCAGGAATCATACTTGCATTTAAAAATGAAGCACTGGAAAAAACATAAGGACCTCATGGGCAAACAATGCAAGAGCCCAAATTCAGGTGCTCATAATGTCCCTTCAAAATAACGATGAATGTATCCAACACCCCATTAGAAAAACACGATCATCATCATCATCATCATCATCATCCATGCACCCAAGCTAAGTATAGGAATATCCATGACTACAGTGCTGTGTAAGCCAGAGACAAAGATGACAAATTTCCTGGGTTAGTCACAGTGAAATTATTCAATTTTACAGTGTGTCATGGATTAATGGGAAAATAATATTAAAGCTGCATTTTTAAAGTAACTTAAACAAATGATTATCAAAGATTATGTGCTCCCTATTTAGTGAAGAATAAAATACTAATAAAGATGAGCATTAATTTATGAGTTGTGCCTCACTAATTCTTTGTACACCGTGACAATGGTGGGTGAAGGAAAAAACACCAGCTAGCATCAAGTGCTTTGTGTGAAGACTGATTTTTTGTTTTTAATGCAGAATGCAAATGGAATCCCAAATCCCCATAATTTGAATTGACCTGATTTAAATGTTACTCTGAAAATACGCTATCCAGACTAAAACACTAGAAAGTAAAGCATAATACAGGCAAGACCCATTCTGTGTGGTAAACAGACACTTCTGCCTTTGAGGCATCTGGGTTGGCCCATTTGGAGAGGAGGGTAGGGAGGAGAAAATGTCAAAGTGAAATATATATTTTGCCTTCTTCCCATTTCTATGCACCATTCACAGTGACACATTTGACAGTGTAGCATTTTCATCTTCCACATGAATAAGCCACATGCAGCAGCTGTTTCACAACCCCCAGTCTATGCAGCACATATTCCAACAAGGGGCTCCAAAGCATCCGCAGGACTTTAGGGGGAGCACTGAGCAGACCAGCAGCTGCAGCAGAGGCCTAAAAGCCACCTTCACAATTGTCCTCCACTAATAAACACATCTCCAGCTGAGAAGGGCTTCAGGGCTGCTCCTAAAGTTTTGACTGAGGTAGATGTCCAACTGATGGAGCAGATTTTCATGATGGCATGGATGATATTGAGCCATATCCACAAGGGAGAAAACAGAACTAAACTGAACAGCTCCAACACTTGTTGGCTGGACAGAAGCTGTTCTGAAGAAAGAATAGGGAACAAGTCCATATCCTCTTCTGTTCTCTGCACCTCCAAATTATGTTTAATGCCATATCAGAGCACATTACTAATAACCTCATCACAGCACCTCCCTTGTCCCAAATATGCAGATCCATAGCCCGGCCTCACCAGGAGAATGGCTCATGAGTTACTAAAATTAAAGGCCAAAAGTGACTTAGCTTGTACTGAGTGGCATTTCAGGTTCCAACAGACAGACTGATAGGAAATCTCTTCCAATGTACACAGTGAATGAGAACATGCAGAGCTGCATTACCAAGGATTTTTTTTTTTAAGTTTGGAGTGGTTGTAAATGTGACCTCTCATGCTTCAGGGCTTAAATCAATCTTTAACTGAGGGGTTAAGAAAAACATCCTCTGAGGGCAGGCTATTCCATATTCTCCTACTTGCACTTGCACTTGCCTTTGAAGCATTTGGTACTGGCCATTGTCAGAGACAGGATATTGGACCAGAAGGACCATTTGTCTAATGTGATATAGCAATTCTTATGTTCTTGTATAAATACAGGAAAAAGGTCCCAAACTAGCACTTTAAAAAAAAATGTGATATAATAGGGTAGTGCTGTAAAATATCTTAAAAATGTGTTTTACTGCAGCTCCTTCTGTACAACTCTCATATCATTAGCTTAATGCATCAGTGACAAAAACAGCACTCCTAACTTTTCCTTTTATTATAGTAGAAAGGTACAATGTAAAGGTTCTGGTTATTAACATCTTGCTAGCAGCTTTTAACTCCATTCACTGTGCCTTCTTCAGCACTCAGTACAAGATGGAGTTGAATAGGACATATTAAAACTGTAAAAATGATATTTGTTTAATTATCCTTGCTGTCTTAAACTAGATTAAAATACATTTCAAACAGGTTCTTATCATGGACATCAGTGGTTTAAAGCAGAGTCAAGTCTGTTCTCTGATGCTGTACTTTTCTCCATCATGGATTTCTTCCAGAGATGTGTGGGATATTACAATGCAGTGCTTGAACAGAGCTCTCAATCTGCCTGCAGCGTAATAAAAGTAGAAAACCATGTGTAGTTTGGGTGGGTGAGGAATTAGAATAAGATTGGGATGGAGAACATGCTGGGGTGATGTGAAGGAAAAAACCACATGTTACTGTTTGTGCTCCTTGATTAAATCAGTGCGCAAGCACTTCCAGTCCAAATAGTGAAATACACTTCTCTTGAAATTGTGTGCTTGTAAACTTAATCACTCAAACATTTGCAGAAAGTGGACATGGCACAAGAAGTTAACCAGAACTTTTGAACGGATAATCAGATAAATAGTTTGGCATAATTTGTCCAGCTCAGATAGAATAACAGCACTTATTCTACAGAAACGCTATAGTAGCCCTCATAGTTCCAGGAAAGGGTGTATAGGTCAAATGTTGAGCAGTTTAGATGCTGAAAATCCAAAAATCATCCTGCCCTAATTTATCCCCTTTTCACAGGGAGAATGGATTATTGGATCTCAAGTTACTAAAATTAAGGTTCAAGAATTTCAAGTGATTAGTAATTTGAGGTGCATCCTTTTTGAGGTAGCCAACTTGAGATACCATTAAAGGGCCCGAGTTTCAGAGGGTGGGTAGTTAGCACTTTTGAAAATCAGACCTCTTTAAGGTGACTCAAACTGGGCACCCAAAAATCAAGGAAGCTAAAATCACTAGTTACTTTTGAAAATCTTAGTAAACAGGCCAACATTAGCCATGGTGTAAGTAGGCAAAATTCAAATGATATTAAAAATTCTAGCAACCTCTCTATAAACAAAGGAATATTGTTGCGGGAGTGGTAGCCAGGGGCGGCTCTAGCCATTTTGCCGCCCCAAGCACAGTGGCATGCCACGGGGGGTGATCTACCAGTCGTCAGTCCCGCTGCTCCGGTTGACCTCCCGCAGGCGTGCCTGCGGAGGGTCCGTTGGTCCCGCAGCTCCACTGAAGCCACGGGACCAGCGGACCCTCCGCAGGCACGCCTGCGGGAGGTCCACCGGAGCTGCGGGACCAGCGGACCCTCCGCAGGCATGCCGCCGAAGGCAGCCTGCCTGCCACCCTCCCAGTGACCGGCAGAGCGCCCCCCGCGGCATGCCGCCCCAAGCACACGCTTGGTGTGCTGGGGCCTGGAGCCGCCCCTGGTGGTAGCTATAGAGGTACCTTGATATCTTGTGGATAAATGTTGCCGACTACTTCCGAAATATTATAGTAATAGTCCTTGAGGAGTGTTTTTTAATCAGAATTTTAAAAAGAGCACATTTCAAATAATCTCTGAATAGCCAACCTGCTGCCTGCTTTGCAGGTCCACGCTCCAAAGGATAAAGCATAACAAACAGATTTTAACTTGAGCCAGGTGTAACAATTTGTGGTAGCCCAGAGAATATTTTACTCTTGATGTCTTACTGAGGAACTGCAGGGAATATTATACTCAGCAACTGTAATGAATACATGTGCTGCAGAGAATAAACAGCTAGTACAGAAATCTTTTTTTTCAGACCCACAAACACCTGGGGAGCTCGGCCTAGAACTCTGGTTCTTCTGCTGCAAAAACAACATCCCACCAACTTCTATCTCTTGACTGCAAAGAGAGATCTCAAACCCAGCAATAATAGCAGATTTTTTTTATCATCTCCAGGGGCCAGCCATTGGAGAGCAACATGCTACTTCCCCCACAAAACAAACAAAAGCAAACCTAACCAAGATACCACTATATTATATACCATGTTCCGATAAAAGATTCCCTCTGCCTCTCTGGGCTTTTTCTGGATGGAAGAATGACTCAGCAATCCCAGTCTTCTATACCAGAGCGACCCCCTGCATAAGCATGGAGTTCATTATTACTCTTTGTAAGCCCCTGGGAGCTAAAAGAGGATTATTATTCATGACACCAACTCAAGCTGTAGATCTTGCAGTCCTACTGAGGACGTGGGTGCATGTCTGTGTGAAATAGAATAATTAGCAACTAAATAAAAGCAGGCTGAATTCATTGAGAGCACTTACCACAAACATGAAGAACCCTAGACTGATTGATATATATATCGCTCTTCTCAAATATGCCACTACTTGTACAAATTAGTGACAGTCATAATGGTACTGTGATGCTAGATCTCAGCGCTAGTGTCTCTTGCAGCCAGAGTCTGTCACACCAGGGATTAACGCAGTATGGGAGCAGGTGGGGAGTTTGACTGTAATTACAAACAATTGTCATTAGCAAAAAAAATATGTTTTCTTTTTAAGCAGCTGCTGGTTAGTGGGGAAGGAGCATACACTTCGGTGGAAGATTAGGATATCTGTTCCCTAAAGACAGCTGAAGAAACTAGGAGATGCGAGAGGGAGAGGGAGAGGGAGTGGGAGTCAGTCAATGGAAGTAGAAGCTAGTTTGGGTTGCGGGGGTGAAAGTGGTTCCTTCCTTATGCACAGTGCTCATCTGAAGAATAGTGAAGTGAAGTGCCCTCCCATATGGTACAGAGACTTAGTGAGCAAGTGGGAGCTGTACCAGTTGGGGTCAGGAAAGAGGTAGTAGGAGAAGGGAGTTCTAGCACCAATAATGTGGTCAGACAGAGTACAGGTCTAGCAGGACTCATGGTGATAGTAAACTGATCTTGCAAACACTTATCCACATGCTTAACTTTAATCATGTGAATAGTCACATTGACTTCAATAAAACTACCCATGTTGTTAAAGGATTGGAGCCTTACAATGCTGATCTGAATTGGTCTGGGATTAGTTAAAATTTACATAGGTATTTCTCAAGAAAGATACAATTTCTTGTCTAGTCCTAGTCTAATTTATACCAACATTTCCTCAAGGTGAAGGGAATTTCTTTATAACAGGAGATGACTAATATTGAAAAAGCCAAATTATGATGATTATTTTTTGTAATAATGCTATTGTCTGCAACCAAAATATGACTTAACTTGTCAAATGAACCAAGAACATGGATATAAAATTAAATTATTATGAAAAAATATTGGCTTCCTTCCATGTTGCCTCATATAACTTATTTAAAGGACAATTATAGTTCCAGAATATTAACAGGAACAAAATACAACAAAAATAAAATAGAAGCATATTTCAAATGTGATACAAAGAGCTACAGAGATTTGATTACTTCAATAGCTTTCACTTTAATGTGCTATCTACATCTACACTGGCACCTGTTGTTGGGAAATATAGAAGATTTTTATCAGCCAACCTCTTTATTCTTTGTACTTTGCTTTAATGAGTTTTAAGCTGGAGAAAGCATTTTTACCTAAGTAGGTACTTGCAAATATGAACATTTTTTAAAAGCAAATTTCCCTAGCCCTAGGGGACCATTTGTGAGACAGTTATCATTACCCACACTTGCTACCATTTTCTCTTTTCCCCTCACCATGCCCAGGATGTTCCCAAATCATATTTTTTCATGCATACCTCTATAGCGTTACCTTATGGCTAAAAGCCTCCTCTATCTTCTGGTAACTTCCTAACTAGACTACTACAACTTTCTTCTCTCTAGCACCCTTGATATTCACTCCATTTGAGTTCATCCAAACCGTGGCAGTGAAAAATCTTCTTCTCGCCTTTTCAAATCCCTCCACTGGTTTCCTCTCACCTTCTGAATGAAGTTTAAGCTCAGCATCCTTATGTTCGAGGTCCTACACAATTTTTGTCCAATCTGTATCTCTGGGACTTCCATATAGCAGATTTTGCTCTGTCCACTCCTCCCATTTATATGGTCCTTCTGTATTCTTTCCCTGCACATCGGCATGCCATTCTTCCACCCTTATGCCTCGAAGTGACATGCCTGTCCCATCCTTTTCCAAATCCCTCCTCAAAACTTACTTCTTCCATGAAGCCTGTCAGAGTTATTCTGTCACCCAAAGATACGCTGTTATTTAATTTATAAAACAAACACCTGCTGCCCAGCTATGTGTCAAGTCTACTGTATGGTCACCAAGCATTTTAAAGGTCTGGATTGTTTCTTATTGTTAGACTGTTTCGAATCAACATCCCCTGTCCCTGAATGAGTGCACAATGAGGAGAGGAGAGGGAAGAATGGACAGGAAGTGTGCCCATGCCCACTTTATGCACCTATTCAGTAGTTGCTGGAATCCTGATGTTTGTACTCCAGTTGCAGGGGAAAGATTGGTGTATGTAGGCCACAGTTTGGCTTGATTGGGGCAACACCAGAATTACACCCTTTAACTATAAATCAGCTCATAACATGAGGGTGGTGCTATGGGATGCCTGCTGCAGTGTCATAGAGGAAGGCTAAAGCTGCTCTTAAATTCTGTCTCTGAGAACTTGTTCCAATGCTTCCACAGGCATTCCACCTGCTTTAGCAATCCACTTCCTGGGACAGATGCTATGCGTGTGCACATGCACGGGGCAGACTGCAGCTCTGGTTTTAAAGGACAAAATAGAGCGTGTCAGTAATAAGCTCCTTGAGGAAGACACCATGTTCTATAGTGTTGACTACATTGCCTGTACTCAACAAACAATAATAAATTCCAAAATCCCAAAGTTCTTTAAAATGCAGAATATTTTCTACTCAGGAAGATGCCATTTTCCGCAGCTCACACAATGCTAAGCTGTTGCTTCAGAACTGAAATGCTGTGAATGGGGTCATCACAAAAAGATAGAATGTCAGGCTGCTTTGAAACTTCAGAAATCATTCTGTGAGATGATCAGAGGGCTGACTGATGTGGTTTTCTTATTAGTTAAAGCTCACAAGTTCTATTTTGGTCAGCACACTGCATTGCACACCATGGAAGATGTGTTAACTGACCTTTATTTAGATGAGGCTGGAAAAGCATCAGTTTTGTTTATAACTTTGCATATGTGAAATTAAGACGTCAGCTGATTTCTTCCTTTCTGCAGCATATATAAATATATCTGTTGTAATATAATGGCATTTTCCCCTGTAAATACAGTAGCTATTGGAGATGTAGTAAAACCAGAGCCCTAAATCCAAAGCCTCCCTAATTTTGTGAAGTGGGGTTGGTGTCAAAATCTAAGGATAAATTTTTGCAGCTTGTATCCATTTCTAATAACTATACAAACTATTAATCTAGAGATTGATTTTGAACTGTCTGGAACTCAGATTTCTTAGTATAATCCAAATGATAGAACTATTCCTGTTTTATTCATACCTCCTTTGTTTTATTCTTTTAGGCCCAGATCCTGTAGTCCTTGAAGTCAATGAGATTTTTTTTTTCTGAATAAGGAATAGTATCTTCTGGTAGCTTGGTTTGGCATGTTTCAAGAATAGATCAATACACAGAATCATAGAAACGTAGGGCTGGAAGGGATCCCAGGTGAGCTAGTTGAGCCCCCTGCTCTGAAGCAGGGACCATGATAACCTAGACAATCCTGACAGGTGTTTGTCCAACCTGTTTTTAACATCCTCCAACGATGGGGATTCCACAGTCTTTCCTGGAAGTCTTTTCCAATGCTTACCTATCCTTGTAGTTAGACATTTTTTTCCCCAACACATGGCAAAAAGCTACTTTCTGCAACAGCAGCAAAAACAAGTTGCATTAACAACTGCTCTAAAACAGTGGTTCTCAAACTTTGGGGCAGGACCCCAAAGTAGATTGTGACCCCATTTTAATGGGGTCACCAGGACTGGTATTTAGATTTGAAGGCCAAGCTGCACCCCCCCAGGGCTGAAGTCCAAAAACTTAAGCCCGGGGGAGCGGGGCTCGGACTTTGGCTTCAGCCCTGGGAGGTAGGGCTTATGTTACAGGCCTCCCACCCGGGGCTGAAGCCATTGGGCTTGGGCTTTGCTCCCACCTCCTCCACCTGGGATGGTGAGGCTTGGACTTTGCCCCTTCCCCACCCCCGCCCAGGCCAGCAGGGCTCCAGCGGGCTCAGGCTTCAGTCCCCCTTTCTGGGGTCGTGTAGTAATTTTTGTTTTCAGAAGGTGGTCGCAGTGCAATGAAGTTTGAGAATACCTGCTCTAGAAAATTCACTGATTGTCTCTTCAGATGAGTGGTGAAGCATGAGTATATATCACAGTGGTTCTCAATCTATTTACCAATATGTTATGTGGGCCGCATGCAACACTATCTGAGGATGTCACATGGGCTGCAGCTGTGTGCTGCTTGAGCTGCAAGCAGCCCGGTGGGCCACAGGTTGAGAACCACTTGTATATTGTATAGCTGAAGAGCGGAGATTGCCTTCTGCTCATTTTATTTTCCCATATCTGTCAATTTGCCACTAACCCCCCTGCCTCATCACCTCAGATAAGAGTTACCTTAAAATAAATGCCAGATCACACAAAATAACAATATTCAAACAATATTTTTGCTGATAGAGTTCACTGGTAGGTTATTGATTCTAAAAGGCTTCAGGATGAAAATTAACATGGTCTTCTCTGAGGACAAATCTATTATTTCTCAGAATGTCTCCTTTCCACCAGAGCACCTTAGCATGAAAAAACCAATCCCCAGACTCCACTCTCAGCATCTTTTGTATAAGAGACAAAGTTATGGTCGTTGAGAGCTCAATTCTTTGCTCTCACAAAATTAATCACTTTAATAACTTCCCTGGCATTTGTCAGTTCCAGCACCTTCCCACATAAGGCTTTTTGGTGTCTCATTCAATAAAAAGGTACAAAGTTCGCTTCATATTTCTTTTTAAGTAAACCAATAAAGCTGTTGACTCCCCCACACGCAGCTGGAGCACCGTCAGTCACCGCAGCTGTTATTTTGTCAAAGCCACCAAAGCAATTCACAGTTCTCTTCACAGGATTAAAAATAAATTCCTTTTTATAGTGCCAGGTGGGGATATGAGCCTCAGTCATACCTCATGAACCTTAAAATCCTTGTTAATCATATGAAAAATATCAACAGTTGATGTGAAGCAAATCAGTTACCTGTGCACTTGTCATCAAGAGCTGAAGAATAAATGACTCCAATATCCCTTTCTAGTTTCAAATTTTAAGTCAAAATCATAAATAATCACTAGCTCTGGTGACATTTGTCACAAGAAAGAGACATTCAATTTCTGTTGTTGCCACTTACATCATCAGCTACTTTGACTAATGCTGTTGCACTGCTATATAGATAACAGCTATATCTGTTCTTTTGCAATGTGACTCCTACATTTAGAGTACAGGATGCAGTTACTCATCTAGGGTAAAATTCTGGCCTCACTGTAATTCCCATTTCCCTGGTTTCTACTATCCCCAGACTCGAGAGACCTTCCCTAGGTATTTCTAGGTCATTGACACAACAACTAACCACTCTATACCTCCACCATTTGATTTGGGACATTTTTTTCCCTCTTTTCTGTCACTACTGTCATTCAAAAGCTTTTAGTCTACTTTGTTTTGTTAGTTATGACTGACCCCATGCCTCCCATTATAGCTTCTCTCTCTGTTTCTCTCATATAGCAACCACGATCATTTGGCTATTAAATGACCTTGCCTAGAGCCACTTTTTACTGGGTCAAGAAATCAAACCTTTGTAACAAACTTATATTTCCCTTAGACTCTACTGGGTGAAATGATGCCTGGGTTTCTGTTTCTAGTCAGACTGTCTAGAATGTTTTTCCAACATAAAAAATACCCAGATACACTTCTTGGCAGGGTAATTTCAGCATGGCATGAGAGTCTTTAATGAGCTAAAACACGGAACTCTAGAGTAAACAGCTCCACTGTTGCACTTTGCCCATCCCTGCCAAGAATCATTTACAAATATGTCCACATTTTGGACAAGGTTATAAACATTTCCCTTATGAACAGGAATAATTTGCTTGATGAACATGTGAATGCCTCCTATATTTCTATTTCCACCCTATCCCATTTTTTTGGCCTGCGGCATGCTTCCAGAGAACTTGGAGAAAAGAAGAAAAGGTCACCCACAATGGCACTGAGTTAGAGAGAGAAGAGTAAAAGCAGAACACATTGCATATCATGGCAAGTGAGTGCAACAGGGTTTTTTTTGTTTGTTTGGCAGCAGACCTGTACTGAGAGTCTTTGAATTTTGGCTGTGGAGCTGAGACAATATTGTGTCAAGAAACACTGTTGAGTCAAATTTCCCCCATCTTTTACAAGATCTAAGAAAAACAAATTTTTCAGTCAACATTTAAAATTTCAATGGGGATTTTTTAAAGCAAATATGTTGTATAATTTCCGGTAGTGTTTATAATTCAAACATTGTTAGTACATGGGAAGATGAAAGTGAAATGTGCTAGAAACAAAAATGAAGCCAACTAATCTATTTTCATAGTCCAAAATAAGTGAAATGGAAAAAGGACTGTAAAACATCATAACTAGAGAAAAGTGAATTAGATTGTTAAAAGTTCTTTAAGGTGTTAGTAAGATAAGTAAGGACATTTTTTAAAAGAATATATGATTTTTAACTTGAGATTGTACCTCATTTTCCTATTAACAGCACTTTGAAACATCAAAAGAGAAGACACCTTTCAGCATTAATAAACTGAGGAATATTTATGAGAATTAATTTGGCATCTTCTTTGAAACTTCAGACCTCAGAAGAGAATGATGGGTACAATGTATTCATATAATTGAAATGAGACAAGTCACAAGCCTTATTTCTACTATGGCATAACACGAAGGTCATGCCATGTCACAGAGGAGCAGTGACTTCTTATAGTTAAAAATGTGTGTGGTAGGACTGGACCAAATTAGGATCCTAAAGTAAGGGACTAGCTGCTATAATGTGTGTATATTAGCTCTGGAAGGGACACGCTTCTATTTGATGGCTTTATAATACTTCAACAAAGGGAGCGGAATGAAACAAACTCACCTTTCATAAAGGGAAAGAGATAAAGGATGAGGATAAAGTAAATAATTAAAAACGATTACATTTCCATTGCATTATCTGTAAGTAATAAGAAAGAAAATGGAAGGCACAGAAACTATTATGAATATTACCTATGATTAAAAAGAAAAATGGACTGTCCTTGTATGCCTTCAATTCAAATGGCTTTTCAAAGAGACACGTGTGCTGTTTGCCTTGTATCATAGAAGGTTTTCTTTCCCTACCACACCAGGGTGCTAGGAACAAACAGAAAATTTAAAAAACCATTATTCATAAGAAAATAAGTCCTGATGACCTTTCAGTATTTGTCAGGAATGAACTGTAAGCAGTTGTTTGAAGAATAAAAGTAATTGGTAGTGAGCCTTCTTAATTATTGTTCCAGTTTCAGGCCTTTAATATAGCTCTGATTCTTGCTGACACATCTAAATGAGGTTTATAGAACCTGGAGCTGAGATTTCTATGCTCATTAATAGAGAGGTGACAGGACTAAGGACTGCAGTTTTTCTTTCACCTGGTTTAAGTCATTATATTTAGACTTTTTAAGGTTGTAGACAATCAGTTGATTTGAAGCTCTCTTAACCCTGAGCTCTTCTGAACTGAAGCTGGAGACAACAAACACGTACCCAAAAAGATGTCAAGATGACAGGGAGAATTTGCCTATTTATAGAATCCATTTTACATAACATGATATGACTGGCATGATATACCTTGACTTGTCAGAGCATGATGCATTAGCATAGGATGTTGGAAAGGAAACGTGGATTTCTAACAAATACTGAAGTTTCCAGGAAAAATAAAGGTGGTATGACTTCTGAGCAGCATATTTGTATACCTGGGCCTTTTTTGTATGGAACATGAAAAGATTTACTGGCTGAAAAATGACTTTGTGAAAATGAATTGGCTAAGTAAGGGCTGAAACAATAAAGATGAGTAATTGACACAAATGAGAGCAATGGAAATGTGCTTTTTACCTTTTATCCAAAGACATGGGAGATTAATAATCATCTTCTGCATTTCTGATGTTACACTTGAGTCCTTAGGGTGTTCAGCTCTCATCCACTGATGAATTCAACATTGGGAAAGGAGTTACATTACAGTAATTTGGTCAATGCATGCTCTCCTGCTCCAGAAGCCCAGACCCTAGTGCTAAGGAGACTCTTTGTTAGGCCGTATACTAGTCAAAGCAATGACACACAGTTGAGCAGTTCTGATTCTACCCAGCAGTGAGCAGTATTACACACAGTATTATAATTATTCTCAAGTTACACATGAGGACATTTCTACTGAAAGTAGAACTATTTAATTAAATCCTGTCCTTATATGCTGGAGCTGCACTGGAGTCAGGGAGGTAAGCTGAACTGTGCTCGCCAGACATAGTGTTTACCTTAGCCATAATACAAGTACAGAGTGAGATGGCTCACAGTGGCAAGAGAGGGAGTATAGTGGGGCAAATATTGTCATCCCTTTAAGAAGGAGCAATGCGCAATTGAACATATATATTGGGAGGCTTAGGGCAGACTATGTCCCTAGCTGTCAGACCACTCTGCCTTGGAGATGTGGAGTGATGGATACCATCTCCACTCTTAAGCTCGAGGTAGGTGTCCTATCATGTAAGTGCATTAGATAGAGGTGTGGCAACAATACAGGCCCTTAAATTTTTCCCCTACAAACACCCTAAGGATGATACAGGACAGGATTTGGCCCAGGGTAGTAGAACAGTCACAAACCATAACAAGACATTAAGAAAGAAATGATAAAAGAAAGAAAAGCTAGAGTACTTCAAAAAGAGAAAGAACACCACACAAAAAACAGGGACCCAAATGTACTTTTTTTTTCTATTCACTATCTTCATTAATACCACTGCGGGGATCAGATACAGTGGGAAACCTTAAAGTGTCTTCTTTTTTAAAAGATTCTACTGGGTTGAGAAATATTCATTAACTCTAAAATGGGGGATACTAATGGAACCAGGAATACCTCAGAAGGCACCTTTTAAGAATGACCACTGTACTAGTTTATAGCAACTATAGCAACATATGATACATTCATAAAGAAAGGGTAATGTTGAGAATACTGTGCCCACCTATGTGCTCACAAGTATGGTGCACTCCCAAGTACTTCCTCATTCACAGTAGGAATGGGAAGGACTGGCATCTCATCACATTGTTTCTGAAAACTCTTACACCAAGAAGAGTATATTTGATGGGCATTTCCATGAAATTCCTGAAATCAGCGTTCCCTAGCATTACCATGTCATTGCTGACAATGCTGTTCTGGACAATACTTTTGGGAACAGCACCATCCAAGATGGTGGAAGTCATTATTTTGGAGGTTGAATCTATCATGTAAAAGACAAAACAAAACAAAAAAAGGAACTAATCTGCTTTGGTCAGAGCATTTCCGTGCTCAGAGACATACTCGCTGTTCTTACCCAAACTTATTTAGGGAGAATTAAAAATAATTCTGCCTCTGAGCCAAAGCAGTTTGTAGAGTAGCATAGAATAGTAGATATCAATCTTCTCTAGTTTTCTGCATATTGGGAAGAGAAAGGAAAGGGGGAAGGCAAAAAATGATGTAGGACAGATGTACCTGACTTTCTTTTTTAATTACTGGTTTATCCCCACATATGAAGTGTGAGCAGTGATTGTGACGACCATGGGCAATATCAAGATTTGCTCTAGAGAATACCTAGACATTCTCCAATCTCAGGAGCCCTCTAGGGTGGCATGACCTCTTAATGAGGCTATCCTCCAACCAGCAAAAGTAGTGTGCACATACATGCTCCCTGCGTCCAACACCTAAGCATGTGGAAAGAAGTTATTTTGTACCTGCTAATACGGCAGATTTTATTTTTTCCCCATCCGCCCCCCAGCTCTCTTCTCCACAGGGCAGCAGAGCCAGCACATGTAGAAGTCAACCCCTCCAAACCAGGCAGCAAAGCGCACGGACTGCTGGGGAGGAAAGTATATTCTTTGATGGCACTACAGTTCTGGATCACGAACTGTCAGGCTCTGCTAGCCAAGTACAATTTCAATAAGTACACAGGGATAGCAGATTTCTGGGATAGCAAATTTCTAAAATAACATTTCACCATATTATCATTTGTGGTACATTGTACTGAAAACACACACAGTGGCATAACATGTTTGTTATTGTAATACAGTTTGTGCTTAGTCCAGTATTGCTGTTAATTCTTTAAGAAAACTGACATATTGAATAAAAATATGCATTTTTAAATTGCTGTGCACTGTGGAAAAAGAACTCTGGTGAGCTGCTGGCTAATGGAGGCAAAGCTTTTCACCTCATGCAAATCTGGTACCAACTGCTCAGGTTCAAATCTGGTGGGCAAAGAGTGAATAGCCATCTAACAAATCATGGAAGGTGGTGAGGGCTGCGAGGTGTACTCTGATGGAGCTGAGCAAGAATCTATCCTGTTTTAGTTTCAGAAGGTAGTCTAGGATGTTAGGGAGGGTCAAGTATGAAGTGTTAAGTGTTTATGTGAGCACCACAGGGAGAAGCGCTTCCACTTCTGGAGGTAAGTTTTACGAGTGGAGTCTTTTCTACTATGCTTGAGGAAATATCGGACTTGCTCGGAACAGGCTAGTTCATGGGTCTGTGTAACGGGTCGGACTCACCCCCGCGGCGCCTCCTGCTGGTGACTCCGGGAATTAGCGCAGTCCAGCGTTCGGAGCACCCTCTGCAGGCTGGTGATCCGCCTGTCCTCTGGCCCGAGTCCCTCCCTGGACCCCGGTGCCCTTTCACATGGGGTGCTGCCCCCAGCAGTAACCCCTTTTCTCTCTGGGTTTCCCCTGCCTCGGGAACCCCCCACCCTCCTATCCCCACTTCGCCTCAGTAGTGGCTACTGCCCAGTCTCTATCTAGCCCCGGTTCGCTGGGGCAGACTGCAGTATCCAGTACTCATCATCAGCAAAGGGGGTTTGGTCCTGCTGCCTTTGCTTACCCCTAGGTTGCCCCTTGCAACCCCCAGTACCTTTAGCCCTCTGCTAGGCCGCAGCCTGGGGTTTTCTAGGCTGGAGCTTCCCCAGCTCCTCAGCCTTTCCCCAGCCCTGCTTCACCCTAAGTACCTTGTTTAGCTACTAAGCACCCAGGCCCATCTCTCTCTGAAGGCAGAGAGAGACTGTCTGTCTTCTGGCTTCCCTGCCTTCTTATAAGGCCCTGTTGCTCTGTTTGGGGTGTGGCCCCCAGCTGCAGCCACTTCCCCAATCAGCTCAGCCTTGAGAGCCACTGCTCTCAAGCCCTGCCAGGCCACTTTTTAAACCCCTTCACAGCAGGAGCAGGGTCCACCCTGCTACAGTCTGGAACCATGAAGGAACCACACTGTCAGGTGGAGTTTCTGGAGCTGAGGGTGAAGAATCTGCCCATTGTCCTGAGAAAGCGGATCTGGTCTGCTGGAGAGAATCCGTGGAGGACGGGTGGACATGTGGAGCAGGTAAGGATACCATGTCTGTCTCGACCAAGCCAGGGCAATAAGTATGACCCGGGCCTTGTTGTCTCTGATCTCGCGTAGAACCCTGTGTATCAGAGGGATCGGTGGAAAGGCATACATGACAGATAAGGAGATAAGAAGTACACGGGATAAGGAACACGTCTCCTAGGGATGCAGTCCCGAATCCCACTCTGGAGTAAAATAGGTGGCATTTGCGATTCTGGGTTGTGGCAAAGAGGTCTATTGATGGGGTGCCCCAGTGGGAGAAGAGCTCTTGTAGTATTGCAGGGTGCCATTCCCATTCATGTTCTGTGAAGAAGTGTCTGCTGAGTGCGTTGGCAGTAGTGTTGTGACAGCCAGGTAGGTACAAAGCAAAGCAATAATTTGTATGTGGTGCTGTATGCACCAATTCCACAACCAGATGGCCTCCATGCATAGGGAGTGTGATCGTGTTGATGTAAAACATGCACGCTATATTGTCCGTTAGGACCTGGATAGATTAGTTCTTTATGTATAGACATGTCTCTGGCACGGACCAGCGGCCTTGTGCCATGTGTCCCCCAGATGCTTCCCTGATCGGTTGGGGAGTGCATCTGTGGTGAGCATTAGCATTGGGGATTGTTGCTGGAAGGGAACACCCATGCAGAGAGTCTCTGGTCTTGCCCACCATTGTAGGGAACTAGTATGTTCACTGGAGGAGTTAGCAGCATGCAGAGGCTATGTCTGCTGGGTTTGTAGTTGGAGTTGAGCCAGCCCTGAAGACATCTCATGTGCAGCCTGGCATACTTGATCACGAAGGTGGTGGATGCCATGTGGCCAAGGAGGTGTAGGCAAATTCTTGCCTGTATCCTGGGACGAAGAGAGAGCGTGTGTATGAGATGTGTGATAGCGAGGAATCTGTTGTGTGGGAGTGAGGCTCTGGTTCGGATTGAGTCCATGTGAGCTCCAATGAATGTGATCTGCTGTGTAGGTGTCAGGGTGGATTTTTGGATGTTTATTTGAAGGCCTAAGCTGTGGAAGAGGGAGATGGCGAAATGGGTAGCTTGCAGCGTCTCATCGTATGAGTTGCCTTTGATGAGGCAATCGTCTAGGTAGGGGAAAGCATGATCCCATGTCTGCGGAGGCGGGCCACAACTACGGCTAGGGTCTTGGAGAATACTCTCGGTGCTGTGGAGAGTCCAAAAGGGAGTACCCTGTATTGAAAATGGTCGTGTCCGATTGTGAATCGTAGGAAGCGTCTGTGGGCCGGATGAATGGATGTATGAAAATAGGTGTCCTGTAGGTCGAGGGCTGTGAACCAGTCCGCTTGTTCTAGTGCAGGTATTATTGTGCCCAGTGTGACCAACTTGAATTTCTGTACCCTTAGAAATTTGTTCAGTTGGCATAGGTCTAGTATAGGCCTCCATCCCCCGGTCTTTTTCTGGGTCAGAAAGCAGTGGGAGTAGAACCCTTTTCCTCGATGTTGTGTCAGCACAGGTTCCACTGCACCTAGCTGTAGAAGATGAGCCACTTCTATGCAAAGTAGGTGCTCATGAGAGGAGTCCCTGAAGAGGGACAGGGAAGGAGGAAGGGTAGGAGATAGTATATTAAAGGGATGGAGTAACCAGACTGAACCATTTCCAGGACCCAACAATCCTGTATAATCTGCTGCCAGGCATGGTGGAAAACCTGGAGGTGGTCGCCAAAGTTTGGGCAAGTAACTGGAGGAGTCAAGGGGTGGTCATGCAGACCCTCAACAAACGCTTCAAAATTGTTATTTCCCAATGGATGGGAAGTAGCTATTTGCGCTTGGTTTTGTCTATGCCTAGGAGGTCTAGCGCGATTCCTGGGCATATCATATGGTCTGGGCTGAGGCCAGTGATATTTTGTGTGCATGGCCTCTGATAAGGTTGACAGCATTGTCTCCTGGGAAGGGATGGGTAAATGCCCAGGGT
Source organism: Mauremys reevesii (assembly GCF_016161935.1). Lineage (NCBI taxonomy): Eukaryota > Metazoa > Chordata > Testudines > Geoemydidae > Mauremys > Mauremys reevesii. Next base: position 166,404,194 of record NC_052624.1, on the reverse strand, counting down.
GCGCAGGCTCACTCTAAAGTCTTTCATGGTGTGAAGGACTTTGTCGGTTTTCTTGGAAAAGAGTTTATCTTTATCAAAGGGGAGGTCCTCCACTTTGGTCTGCAGGTCTTTGGGGATACTGGATGCAGAGAGCCAGGAAGATCTGCGCATAACCACTGCAGTTGCAGGAGTGCAGGCTGCTGTGTCCGCCATGTCTAGAGATGCCTGTAGGGCTGTTCTGGAGACCAATTGGCCCTCAACGATGACTGACTAAAAGTCTGCTCTCCTGGCCTCTGGTATATGGGAGGTAAAATCAAAGAGTTTATTGTAGTTATTGAAGTCGTAGCTTGCAAGTAGGGTGGAATAGTTTGCAATTCCAAATTGCAGAGTGGAGGAGGTATAAACCTTACAGCCCAAGATGTCAAGATGTTTGAGGTCCTGTCTTGCGGAATGGGCTGGTAGTGTGGCTGTTTCGTCCTGTGTGTTGCTGCATCCACTACAAGCAAATTTAGTTGTGGATGAGAGAATAAAAAAATCAACGTCCTTAGCAGGAACATAATATTTACATTCAGCCGTTTTGCAAGTTGGTAAGATAGAGGCTGGGGTCTGCCAGAGAGTGTCAACTGGTTCTAGGAGTGCTTCATTTATGGGAAGCGTGATCTTTGAGGGCGCAGAGGGTTGGAGGATTTTGAGGAGTCTGTGTTGTATCTCCTGGGCCTCCTCTAAAGGGATGTCTTGGCTGAGTGCCACCCTCTTGAAAAGTTCTTGGCATTGTTTAAAGTTGTCCACATTCTGTGGAGGCGAAGGCATGAAGGCTCCGTCTGGAGCTGATGGAGAGTTAGGAGCTGCTGAATCAGGGTATGGTCCATAGCCCACCTCTTCAGAGGGGGGGTTCAGGTACTCTAGAAGTAGAAGGAGCTGGAGATAGAGGCACAGAAGGAGCTTGTGGTCTGGTAGAAGCAGCATGAGGGCGAGTGGCAGTAGGAGCTGGGCAAGGGTACCACTGAGGCCAAGGCATAGGATAAGAAAAGTTAGGTGCCACCCATGGGGTCAGGGGGTGAAGTAGGGAAACTAAGGCTGGTGGTTGTGAGCTGTGACCTGAGGTGCAAAAGGTTCCGGTAGACGAGGAGAGGCAGGTGTGGAGAACTCTGCCTGCTGCTGCATATCAGGCTTGCTGTCAGTAAAGGTAGCCAGGTCAGGTGGGGGGAGTGGCTGGTCAAAGAGTGAGTACTGTGTGTCCAGGAGCAGAGCGTTAGGCTCAGGTGCCACTGAGAGGTCATCTTGACTGAGGAACTGCCGTTGCCACTCCCTGGGCTGTGATTCCGCTTCGTGCAATCTGTGCTCAGAAGCATGCACAGACTTTCGTTTGGCTTTTCCCGGTGCCGCAGTTCACTTGTAGGCGCCCTGCGGGAGGTCCACTGCTGCTATCAGAGCCGCAGGCAGGCTCAGCGCTGAAGTTCTTTTCGGCACTGGGTCTATTTTCGGTGCTGGGGGGGACCGGTGTAAGGAGACCTTCCAGGTATGGAAAGTCGGGTCCCTGCCTCTGCGCTCCACAGGAACCGTGGCTGAGGTGCTGGGATGGTCAGAGGGGCCTGCCTTTGGCGCTGTCAGCACTGAGGGTAAGGATCTCGCCGCAGGACACCCTTTCCCCTTGTGAAAGTCTCTGCATAGAGACAGTTGGGCTTCCTGCCTCTTCACCTGTGAGGCTGAAGCCATGCTCTCAATTGGTTCGGACCTGGCCAGGGAGTATGAGGGAGAGGGTTTGCCATTGCCCATCTCCAGAGGTGGCTGTAGGGATTTCTGCATCAGAAGCATTTTCAGCCACAGGTCCCTGTCACGAGCCCTGGTTTTGAGGCTCATACAATGGACACACTTGGCAGGGACATGTGTCTCGCCGAGACACTTCACACAATGTGCATATCCATCAGACCTTGGCATAGAGTCTTGACAGGAAGCAGATTTCTTGAATCCTGAAGCCCCTGGCATTATTGCGCTAGGAATGCCAGGGAAGAGTGTCTCAGCAGGGGACAAACTTGAGAAAAAAAGGTTTTTTTTGTTTTGTTTTGTTTTAAACTAAGTAACTATTCTAAAGGAGGGAAAACAACTGGGATGTTACTAATTAACTATTTCTATGTTCTTTGTAATTGTTTCCTTCAGAGACCAGGGAAGATGATCAGCACAGCCCCAAGTCCCATCTTCAGCCGAGGACAGATGAGAAGACACTGAGGGGGGCGCGGGATGTGCACTCTCAGGCAGACTCCAATGAGACCATGAGACAGCAGCTAAGCGCATGCATCCCGACCAGGCACTGCTACCGAAGATCTCCAATCAACAGCGCTGGGACACACCGTCACCTGGAGTAGAGCACACATGGGGCACCACCCGAAGAACAACCAGGGCTTGCAAGGTGCTTGGTGTAGCACTCACCATGGGTGGCGGTCACTATACAGGGGATCTGAGTGTCCTGGATCCAAACATGCACGCAGACTTATAGCTTCCTCCATTAGGGTTCCCAGGTTTGGGGCGGGAAGGACTTACAAATGGAGCAGAGAGCCAAGATGTGAACCTTGTCATGGCAGTAAAGACACCCCTAGTGCTTGTTGCTCACAGAGAATGAGTGTGGGCAGAAGAAACATTTTTTAAAACCCAGAATCTGGGGCACAGTCCCCAGGGGTGGGAGGGATGGTCCCCATACAGGCAAAGAAATTCACTAACTTAACTATATACTTTAAAACTACAATCTACAATATGCGGATAGAAGTCACTCTCTCAGCAACAAAAATAAGAGCACGTAAAAACAGGGGTTCCGACTCAGGCCATGCAGTGCTAAGAGGGAACTGGAGAGGAGTTGATTTACACAACCTATTATACTCTCAGCTGCAAGCATGAGGGGATGCACTATGCACATGCGCGTTAACAGACACTACTAACAAACAATTCCGGACTCAGATGCATGCACACCATGCATGGAATACATATAGGGACCATCAATTGGAGAAGAACAGAGTTTAGGTTCAGTGCAAAGATATTGTCCATATCATGCTACCTATAAAATCTCCTCTACTATGTCACCATTTGGTCCCTTCTGGGGGGACACGAAATAGAGCAAAGAAATGTCTGTAGTTTGACTGACAAATAGCTGGCATAAAAACATTCCAGTGTGAGGTGTATGGTCATTCCTTCTAATGGTAACTAGGAATATTTCTCAAGTTGGTTTTATTTCTGTAGGTAAATGCCCACTCATCTGCAGTATATTTTGCCTGCAAATTGGTGAGTGGCATTGTAATGTGTCATTTTATCTTTTCCTATCAAGCCCAAAGAAAGGCATTATGAGAACAAAGACATTTTTCCCCTTCAATTTCTTCTGTGTAGGCCAGACTTCTCAGAGGATGCCATTTATCATTTGCGTTCCCATGAATTGTGTATTTTAACATTCTCCGCATATGTCAAAACGATACATGTTTAAAAGAAAGGGATATGAAATGCCATCATATTATTTATTGATTTTACATAGCACCTTTTAGAAGCTTCATAACAAACAGACGCTGAAGAAGAATGACCAGGTTATTGAGAATCACTTTGATGCAGCTGCTGAAATAAAAAGAATACCAGAACTTACTACATATATACACTTGCAGAAAGCCTGAGTAAAACCTCTACCAGCAAATGACAGGCACAGGGAGTGGGGTTTTAGTCCAGCCCATCAGCAGTGGTTATAATAATGGCTGCTGCCACTCTGCACTAAGTCTCTAAACCATGAGATCCAAATAACCATAGATCCAGTATTTCTGCCTATCATCTATACCCAAATCTTCCTGATTTGCACTTCGCTTGGAAGCCTATCCACAATGTGCAGGGAGTACAGAGAACATTCCACACCTTCCAAGACCTACCCATTCCATCCTTAGGCCCCATCTACACTGGCAAGTTTGTGCACAGTAAAGCAGCTTTCAGTGCTGTAACTCCCGAGGTGTACACACTGCCAAGCCACTTAGTGTGCAGAAACTGCACAGATGCAGCGCTCTAAAAAAACACCCCGATGAGAGGCGTAGAGCTTTCTGCACCAGGGATACAGCGCTGTGGTGCCAGTATAGACACTGTGGTGATTACAGTGCTGTGACTGGACTCCAGGATGTGTCCCAAAATGCCTGTTCTCACTTCTCTGGCCACTGGTTTGAACTCTACTGCCCTGCCCTCCGGTGACCAACCATCAGCCCCACACCGTACATTCCTTTGCAAAATTTGAAGGTCCCCTTCCTGTTTGCTCGGTGATGAGTGCAGTGGTTTCAGTGCATCCTTCCAGGTGGCCATGCCTGCTCCATGCACCAGGTGATCCCCTGCTTGGAGCAATGCCGAGCTGCTGGATCTCATCAGCATTTGGGGAGAGGAGGCAGTGCAGTCACAGCTGCGCTCCAGCCGTCAGAATTATGATACCTACAGACAGATTTCTAGATGCATGATAGCAAAAGGCTGTGACTGGAACACACTGCAGTGCAGGGTCAAAGTGAAGGAGCTGCGGAACGCCTAACACAAGGCAGAGGAGGCAAACCACCGCTCCGGTGCTGCGCCCATAAGCTGCCAGTTCTACAAAGAGCTGGATGTGATACTCGGTGGTGACCCCACCTCCACTGTGAAGGCCCCTGTGGATACTTCGTTGGCTCACGTTTCAGTCGACTGTAGACCGAGCCATGAGGAGGAAATCTTGGACAAAGAGAGGAAGGGGGACCCAGAGGCAGAGGATGACTCGGAGGCCAGAGATGCATGCAGTCAGGAGCTCTTTTCTATCCTGGAGGAGCCTAGCCAGTCACAGCAGTCGGATCTTGGTGAAGCGCAAACAGGACAGGAGGCCCCTAGTAGGTGGATCTGATTCTGGGAATTGCTTAAATGAGTTGTTGGCGGCAGGAGGGTTGCAGAAAGCAGGCTTGTCTCCCACCTGATGCCTAGTCTGAGCAGTGGAACAGGCTGTTGATACACTCCCTCACAGATCTCCAGGAAACTCTCGTGGAGATACTGGGCAGTCTGCTGCCGCAGGTTCCTTAGCAGAGCTGCTTTGTTTCTTGCCCCATTAACAGTAACTTTCCCATGCCACTTTGACATGACGGGTGGGAGGACCATTGCTGCACACAGGCTAGCTGCATAGGCACCAGGGAGGAAGCCGCAGACTTGGAGAAGACCCTCCTTTGATTCCCTGCTCACCCTCAGCAGCGAGAGATCTTCCATAATGATCACCTCCTGTGGAAAGTGTGGGGACAGGAATGATTATCAGCCCCACCCCTACAGTGGTGGCTCTTCCCAAGTGCCCAAGAGCCACATGCCCAGTGTACAGCAGGGTCCGGGAACAGTGATTTACCCTGCCCTTGCGGCTACTCACCATTTTGGGGGGGCTTGTGACTCATGTGTGCTTGCCTGGGGTCAGCCAGTTAGTGACAGGTGTGTGAGTAGGCTGTGTTTTAAAGCACTGAAACAGTGTTGTCTGTGTTACTAACAATACTGCTTCTGTAAAATGTTGTATTTAAACTTCACAGAGATGACCTTGGGAGCACAGCCTCCCTCTTTGTTGTCGGCTGCAGAATGGCTGCGCAGAATTAGAAAGCGTCCAAGAAGAACTAAGGAGGACTTCATGTGTGAGGTTCTGATGTACGCCGCTGTCGAGAAAAAAATAATTGAAGGAGTCGTGGGACAGTGAGAAGAGAGACAGAAAGGAGAACGTGGCACACCAGAAAGAAGCCACAGAGCAGCTCTTAACAGGTATGGATCGCCAAGCAGACACTCTCCAGGTGATACTAGCTCTTCAAACCGAGCAGCTCCGCACCTGCCCTCCCCTGCAGCTGCTGTTGCAAAACTCTTTCCCATGTACCCCCTTCCTCCCCCCCAACACCACCACCACACAGTTATCAACCTCCTGGCTCCACTCTGTATCTGCAGCATTCCACTCCTCCCTCCCCACAGTCCAGCAGTGTGGACTCCCACTGCACTCAACACCCATCCCTCTGCAGTTTGGCCCTGCTGAAGTACAGCATCCGCTGCATCATACTCCAAAGGAGAAGGTTTGTTATGATCCCTGGATATACACAAATCTGTAGCCATTCTGGGATCCCACCTCCTCTTAAAACTTTCCCTTCTCCCATCCCCCTCCCTGTTGCTGATTTTTTTCATTTGACTCTCTCCTCTGGTTGTGGTCTTTCTATAAAAGAATTGTGTGTTTGAAAGCAATCTTTATTCTATTAAGTGAAAGCAAAAAGAGCACTGCAAAGCAACATACAAATTATGTTAAGGACCCTTCTTGCATCATGTGCACCAATCACCTCCTAGCATTACAAGCACTGCAATCCCAAGCATAGCAACAAATATTAGTGGCTTTCAGCTTCAAATTGCTGCCTCAAAGCATCCCTGTTCAAACACAGCCTCCAGGCGCTGAGCATCTGCAGTCCAGCCCTGAGTGAAGATTTCACCCTTCCCTTTACAAATATTATGGAGCGTACAGCACGCGGCTATAAGTATAGGAATATTGTCATCAGCCATGTCCAGCTTCCCATACAGGCATCACCAGCGGGCTTTTAAACGGCAAATGCACACCTCAGTCATTCTGCACTTGCTCAGCCTGTTGTTGAACAGCTCCTTGCTGCTGTCAAATTATCCTCTGTATGGCTTCATGAGCCACAGCATTAAGGGGTAGGCAGGGTCTCCCAGGATCACAATGGGCATTTTGACTTCCCCTACAGTGATCTTCTGGTCAGGGAAGAAAGTTCCTCCTTGCAGCTTTTTTAACAGGCACGTGTTCCGAAAGATGCATGCGTCATGCACATTTCTGGACCAGCCTGCGTTAATGTCTATGAAACGCCCATGGTGATCCACAAGCGCCTGGAGAACCATTGAGAAATACCCCTTGTGATTAATGTACTCAGTGGCTAGGTGGTCTGGTGCCAGAATTGGAATGTGCGTTCCATCAATCGCCTCTCTGCAGTTAAGGAAGCTCATTTGTGCAAAGCCATCCATAATGTCATGTATGTTGCCCAGAGTCACAGTCTTTCAGAGCAGGATGCAATTTAATGGCCCTGCACATTTCCATCAACATGACTCCAATGGTCAGCTTTCCCACTCCAAACTGGTTAGCGGCCAATCGGTAGCCTGGAGTAGCTGGCTTCCACAGAGCAATCACCACGTGTTTCTCCAGCAACAGGGCAGCTCTCATTCTCATGCCATTGCACTGCAGTGCTGGGGCGAGCTCATCACACAGTCCCATGAATGTGGCTTTCCTCATGCAAAAGTTCTGCAGCCACTGCTCTTCATTCTAGATGTGCATCATGATATGATCCCACTACTCAATGTTTGTTTCCCAAGCCCCAAAGCAGCATTCCACTGTGGTCAGCACCTCTGTGAATGCCACAAGCAATCTCGTGTCGTAGCTAGTATGTGTGGCAGGATCAATGATTCATTCCTCTTGCCTTTGTAGTTTAAGGAATAACTCCACTGTCACTCACATGTTGGTCAGTGTGAGCAGCATACTGGTCAACAGCTTGGGATCCATTCCTGCAGCAAGAAAGAGGCGGGACATGGTGTGCAGTACACAAACTGTTGAAAGATGGTGCCAAATGCAGACAGAAGCACAGGGATTGCTGGCATGCGAAGCAATGCATCACCGGGCATTGGGACAGGACTCAGGATGCACCACGACCCCTTCTGCATTCCCACAAGTCTTAGCAGCAAGAGAGAAAAAGAGGTGCTCTGTGGGATAGCTGCCCAGAGTGTACCACTCCGAATAGTGCTGCAAGTGTGAACACACTATTGCACAGGCAGCTATCAGTGTGAACTCACAATAGTGGCTTTCCTTCAGCACTCTCTGAGTGGCGCTGTAACTGACTGCGTGTAGACATGCCCTTAGTTACCTCTGCTACAAGACTTAACTGGTGCAGAGAGCTAACAGAGTCCAACACATTCTCAAAGAGAAAAGAATTCACTCCAATATTACCACTACCCTGCATTTTACATTCTTTAATGCTACCAGCCTAGATACACACTTTTCATTAGATGTTCTTTATTGGCTATTGGCCTCTTTCTTTTGTGAGCTTTTAAAAACAAACAAACAAATCCACAGAGTTTTCTTTGCTTTTTTTTTTTTAAATGCAGTTTGATAGTTGGACAAACACATTTAAGTACTTTTTTTTAAAGTAGCAGAACAGTGGCAGTAGTATCTTCATACTACTGTACTCAGCAATAATCCAGTTTCTTTGTCAAGATAAACTACTGAACCTTCAGCCTTGTAGTTTATCCACTCAGGAACTGGATTACTGCCTCGTAAAACAGCGCAATTATCACTTCAGTATTAGATAGGTACTGTGAAGTGCTCACATTCGATGTTAGGTGGAACACTTTATTGTAGCCATAAAGCTGATGTGACTTTCAGGTATTTACTACAATGTTAAATTAATGAATCATCCTGTGGGCCATATCTCTAACCAAGTGGAATTGCTGTTTTCCTCCCAGCAGACACTGTAGGTTTGTAAGGTCATGTGCAGTGATGTGGGCATGAATTTTGTGGGACAAAGAGGGGTCATATATGTCAATGGGTGCTAGCAATTATATGCTTACGCGCTGTGTGGTGCAAAGATAAAGCGACCTGGCACATTGCAGGGTTTTTTTGTTTTTGTTTTTTTAAGGACTTCACTGATACACATTTCTAACACCCCATAACCCTCAAAATATCTTGAAGTTGACCTGCTACCACATGGCCTGAACCTGTTCAGTTTATATTTTATACAAGATAGCTGAAATGGAAGTAGGGGGACTTACAATATGAACATTTAGACTTAGCAAGAAGCTGAGGCCTAAGAAAGGGTCTTGTAAAAAGCTCAATACAAGTGCTTGACCTGAAGTCATAAGATGTTGCAATATGTAGCCTGTGATACACAAGTACACCATAGAAACTTAAAATAATGGATTTCTAGGGAATTTGGGGGTATACATAACTGTGGAGTAACTGCACGTACAGTATGTATCTAAACCATTGGGAAATGTATGACACAAATAACTTTTGTGAGCAATCGGAACCTTAATTATGGTCTCCTGGAATGATACACATTGGCAGGAGGCTGAGACTTAAATCAAATATTGTCCTGGATGCGTGTGGGATGCAAGGAAAATGGTATAAAAAGATGGTCAGACTAACCCCTTGGGGAGACACAAGAGGACAAAATGGAAGAAGTCTGAGTATGTACAAGATCTGTTGTGGTGATCTCTGCTTTTTCTACTACCTTCGTTGTTCTATCAATCTCCATACATTTGTGAAGTATGTTAACAGTGGGGGGATTGCTTTTTTTTCTACCAGCCTAAGGCTGTAAGCATGCACATTCCCGGATGTGTTTTGTTATACATATCTGATTTTGGATAATTATGCTTATGATTGGATGTATTTGGATTTTTAAGTAAACTCCTCATGTTTCTATTTGTGTGCGCCACCAGTTCAACTCAATAAAATTCTCTAAATAGCCACCTGAGTAAAGAACCTATTACCTGTGACTGATGCTCTTTGACTATAAGTTTAGCGTGCAATGTAGCCCTGATAAGTACTTTGCCAGTAACCCTTGCCTACTGTAACATTTTGGAGATCGCTCACACCAACAGGGGGTTCTGCCACCACCTGCCTTGTAACTTGGGGTGTCAATGCTATGCTGCTATAGTTCAGCACTCTGACACCAGTAATTCAGCCTACAAGCATAAGGTCCCACCCTGGCTTCTACCAGCCTAGTTGTTTCTTGCATGGTGACCTTAACACTGCCTACCCAACCAGAGTCACCTCAAATCCATCTCCCTGAGTTTTTAATGACTAGACAATTGGACTTTACCCCCAGTTCATCAACCCCGAAGGCGTGAAACCTTCCCCCCACTATTAGTTCACTTTGTCACACACACTCCACACAGCTTGCAGAGAGACCTGCTTGAGGTAAAAAACAAACAAACAAAAAAGCGTATTGAATAGAAAAATCCTAGACTCTTTAAGATGAAATAGTACAAAGAAGCAGACATATACAAGTTACAAAGAAAACAAAACAAAGACAATCTTAGCCTTTACACTTCTATATAAGCTAAATTCCCTTTTATAGTACAAGTTACCTATTACCTCTGAAATAGTTTTCCAGCATTCCTGAATTGTTTTTTCAAAACAAAGTTTTTAATTAAAAAAAGGTGATTTCTAAGTTTTCTTTTTACCAAAAAACAAGATTTTTCAGTGAATGAAAAAGAAATGATACAACTGTTTTGACATTGATTGATAAAACCAATTGGAAAAAATCACCAAAAAAAAATCATTGTTTAAAAAACAAAAATAAAGCTGGATCCATTCTGAATACTCTAAAATGATCTTGAAATGTTTTTTGTTGTTGTTTTTTTTAAATTTTTGAACCAGTTGTTAGACCAGAAGTTTGGATAGTTCAGAGAAGCATCCTATCTCTGGGAACCCAGTGTAATCACACTGAATCTTTGAGGTTTGTCCTTCACTATTACAGTTGGAGACTGATGCTTGTCAGCTTTAATATGCCACTTTACTTGGGACTAACATAATCTGGGTAATTTATGGTAGAGCAAATTGCAATATTTGTTTTTGCAACTATACGAGAAGGTGTATCCCTTTGAGACACACATTTCAGAGAAAACACTCTTACATGCACTCAGTGCTAGGTCAGAACCAATTAATGCACATTATACAGAGGATAAGGGAAAAGATTATGAAAATAGACCAGAAAACATATTTACATAGGAAGTTAAATATAATGAGCTGTCAGTAAGACATTCTGAATTTATATTATTAAGTAGTAAAGACTTTAATAGCCTTTATTGATCCTGGACACATTAAAACAGATGTCACTATTCATATCAAATATAAGATACTGTAAATTAGCCAAAATATAACCAATACATTGCAAAGTTTAATATGGGCATTTTAATTAACTAATGGAATCACTAAAATTTGTTGATACAATAAGCAGTCAGGAATCCTACGCTATGTTATGTTGCATCAAATTACAGTTTCAGTTACCTTGTAAACTTATTTTTGTAAAATATCAGCAACTGATCTTTGATGCTATCCTTGATATTGTTCTACTTGTCCCCAACAGTATCCTGAGTGAGAATGTTTCCATTTTCTCCTGCATGTGTGCACATCAAAATAAATAACTTATTTAAATATAAATAATTTAATCGTTTATCAGATGTAAAGTCAGAGTCATCTCATGATCTTATTTAAGGTCAGCAGTAAAAAGCACCTTGATCTGAATCCCATCCAACACATCTTTATGTAGCTGCATCTATCACAGATGAAAAGAGCCGAAACACAGGTCAAAAATAAGTAACCTTCCAGCCACATGTTATATTCAAACAGATACATGAGATCATAACAGGGATCATGAGTTTAAACAGCTTCCAAGCCTCTATTCTCCTCAGAGCTCATGTGTTGCTGCCACTAACATCCACTGAGTTCTTCTTAAAACCATCATGGGCCCAAAGCCTACCATCTGCTTTGCACAAGTCCTTCTTCATGAAGTTGTTTGGGGCCTAACAACTGGGGCCTAAATTTTAAACTGAAACTATTCCAATAAAGGAAAAGAAAAGATGACAAATTCCATTTAGACTTGGGCCTCTGTTAGGACCTATGCTTCTACTTGGTCTTAGGGCCAGATTCTTTGGACCAGCTGAGGTGCTCTGAGGAGATTGGGGCAAAGGTGGAATGAATTGCTAGGCAGCTGGTTAGGCCACCTTTAAATTCCCTTTGTGATACCAGAACAGTGCAAAGAGACCACAATGGAGCTGAGAACTGGGCCCAGAGGGTGGAGGTCATTGGAGTTTAGGTTGGAAATCTTGCAGAGCAGGAGGCACCCCTTATGCAGAATAAGGGGGCTCGGTAAACATTCATTATAGAGCTACATCAATAGTAAATCATTCTGATTTATTATTTTTGAAGAGCAGTACGTTATACTAGAAATTATGGGATTCATTCATAGACTCAGACTTCAAGGTCGGAAGGGACCATCGTGATCATCTAGCCTGACCTCCTGCACATTGAAGGCCACAGAATCTCGCCAACCCCCTCTTGTAATAGACCCATAATCTCTGGCTGAGCTACGTACATCCTCAAATCATGATTTAAAGATTTCAAGTTACAGAAAATCCACCATTTACACTAATTTAAACCTGCAAGTGACCCATGCCCCATATTGCAGAGGAAGGCGAAAAACAAAACAAAAAAACCCCACCCAGGGTCTCGGCCAATCTGACCTGGGGGAAAATTACTTCCTGGCCCAAAATATGGTGATCAGTTAGACCTCAAGCATGTGGGCAAGACCTGCCAGCCAGAGACCTGGGAAAGAATTCTCTGTAGTAACTCAGAGCCCTCCCCGTACTGCGTTCCATCACCAGCCATTGGAGATATGTGCTGCTAGGAGTTCCAGTTTGGCTACATGGCATTGTTGGCAGTCTCATCATACACCCCCTCCATACATTTATCAGGCTCAATTTTTGAAGCTGTTAGGTTTTTTGCCCCCATTACATTCTTTAAAAAGTCTTTAGAAACTGATAGCCCTCTTCACGCAACATTTGCAAGAAATGGGCTTTTGTAATTATACTTCGCATCTATCTTCTTTGGTAATTTCTAGCTATAAATATCAGGTTAAGAGAAGCTTTCCTCAGCTTCTTCCATTTCCCATCCACCATCCTTCCTCATTCTTGTTCAACCCACACCATCCTGGGGTGAATCACTTCCCATGGTTGTCCCTGCAGCACAATCTCTTGCAAATAAATACCCCAACAAAAATTCTATTGAAAATAAAATCCAATAGCTTGAAATGTACTTAATATAATAATTAGGGCTGTCAAGCTATAAAAAAATTAATCGTGCTGTTAAATAATATAATACCACCATTTATTAAACTTTTTTGGATATTTTCTACATTTTCAAATATACTGATTTCAATTACAACACAGAATACAAAGTGTACAGTAATCACTTTGTATTTATTTTTATTACAAATATTTGCACTCTACAAACCAAAATAGTATTTTTCAATTCACCTAATACAAGTATTCAAAAATAAAACACTGTAAAACATAAGTCCACTTAGTCTTACTTCTTGTTCAACCAATTGCTTAGACAAACAAGTCTGTTTACATTTACCGGAGATAAGGCTGCCTGCTTCTTGTTTACAGTGTCACCTGAAAGTGAGAACAAGTGTTCGCATGGCACCGTCAAAGCCAGCGTCACAAGATATTTATGTGCCAGATGCACTAAAGAGTCATATGTCCCTTCATGCTTCAACCACCATTCCAGAGGACATGCCCACGCTGATGACGGGTTCTGCTCGATAACAATCCAAAGCAGTGAGGACCGATGCATGTTCATTTTCATCATCTGAGCCAGATGCCACCAGTAGAAGGTTGGTTTTCTTTTTTGGTGATTCGGGTTCTGTAGTTTCCTCAGAATATTGCTCTTTTAAGACTTCTGAAAGCATGCTCCACGCTTTGTCCCTCTCAGATTTTGGAAGGCACTTCAGATTCTTAAACCTTAGATCGAGTGCTGTAGCTCTCTATAGAAATCTCACATTGGTACCTTCTTTGTGTTTTGTCAAATTTGCAGTGAAAGTGTTCTTAAAACAAACATGTGCTGGGTCATCAACCGAGACTGCTATCACATGAAATATATGGCAGAATTCAGGTAAAACAAAGCAGGAGGCATACAATTCTCCCCCAATCCCAAAAATACTTAATAAATTTCAATTGATATTCTATTGTTTAACAGGGCGATTAATCATGATTAATTTTGAGTTAATTGCAATTACTCAACAGCCCTAATGATAATCAGTAAGTTACCAACAGTAGAACAATCTTTATTTTTGATCACTATTGTTGCTGATTAAAAAGCATACACTTTTGTTCCTCTCACCAAGGGGGTTAATCTTTACATTCCTCTTGCTGTGTGAGAGCGAGAGGCTGAAAAAGAGGTACTAGTACACTGTGCCTGATTCCACTTCTCTTGCCCTCATGTCGTTATATGCACCCATACAAAGAGTGTGAAATGCTAATAAATCAAAATGGTGGTGATTTACAAACATTTTGCATTGATGTCAATGATTATACAAGGTGTAAGGCAGTGGAGAATAAGCATCTAAAATCTCTCTTCATATTTCAGGACATTTATTTAATCTCTAATCACAATTTTGCTTTAAATAAACAAAGCTGTTGGGAAAGCAACTGGTCCTGCTGGCCGGCTGGAGCTGTGAAAAGCTACTAGTTCTGCCATACTGTGTTTACATCTAGAAATAAAAAGGAGGATCAAAGCTTGGATAAGAAACAATTTTTTGATGTTCATATTCTTCATATCAAATATTACAAAGCTGAAACTCACTGCAGAAACTGACAAGCCAGCCAGGGTTTATTCACCATTAAAAATGAATTGAGAAGGTTAAGCCATTTAAAAGTAATGGACCAGATTCACCAGTGTGCTCTATTTGCTTTAGGTGTGCCAGCAAAGTAAAGCAGCTGTAAACCATTGACTTTAATGAAGATGCATCTGCTTACACCAAATCTCATTTTGTCCCAGAGAAGGACAAGACAGAAACAGAACTGTTCTATTCAACCTGCACTGGTTCTTTTCATGGGTGTCATGCACCCCAAAGTCATGGAGTTTAAGGCCAGAAGGGAACATCAGATCACGTAGGCTGGCCTGTATCTCACACGTCACCACCACCACCCAGCATCAGTACACTGAACCCAACACACAAAAATAGACCAAAGTATTACATCCCATAGGAGATTAGACTATTACGTGCCACTGACAGAGAATAGGAAGGACCAAGGTGCACCAGTGCCCAGAAAGGTTAATTTGCACAATACTACTACTGCTTTCAACAATGCCTAGCAAACCTTATAATATCTCTAGGGGTAAGCTCAGCCAATAACATTTCTGTTATAATGCATTTGTAACCTGATGTCCTATGAGGGAATTTCTTTGAACCAGGCAGAACTGGAGTTCTCTCCAGCTTGCTTTTGATGTTTCATTTAAAGCCAGGCGAATTCATCTCTTACCTTTAATAAAGTTTACTCACTCCCATCCTCTAACAATAGCATCACAGCCATTGCACCACAGATCTCTAATGGGCACTGTGGATCTTTATGGATTATTTTGTATTTGATTCATATGGAATGCAAGTGTTCAAAAATCATTAGTCAGGCCCACCAAAAACAAACAAACAAAAAAAACACACCTTGGATTTGAAATCCTGAGATTAAACAAAATAATAAATGTGGAATTCTTTTCATGCTTGCGTTCTGATTTCTTAGAGTTCGTTTGCTAGATTTGCAAGATTTTCTGCAAAACCATGAAGGATTGAAACTTTTTTAGAAAATTGAAAACAGATTCTCATGTAATTTCTTGATTCTAACTGCTAGGGCTTTATGAACCACTTCCATGAACACCCCCCCTCTCCCGCCACCCAAGTATCACAATACCCATGATAAGAGTCAACAGTTGGGAACACATTATAGTCAGTGGAATTTCCCAGTTATGTAGTGATGAGATTCTGACACGAGGCTCTCTAAACATGCCCATTAGCTTGCAAGAGCCTTGTGTTCCAGCAGAGGGGCTATTTTTTATTGCGGGGGGGGGGGGGGGGGGAACAAATTTTTACCATGAGCCCAGGGGCTACTTAGGCATCTGAAAATTCTAAATTCCAATTCCTACATTAAAAATAATATAGACAAACACTAACTAAAACCATATTTTAAATTTATATATAAATTTAGAACAATCAGGAGATAATTCAGCAAGATATTCCCAATCCCAAGACCTGAGGTATCAGTTTTGGAGCCTTAACACAGACATCAGAAACACAAGTTTGATATTTTGTACACTATCTTTAGCAGAGATAAATAAAAATAAATAAAATCTGCTTACTTTCTCTAACAGACATGCTGCCATTATCTATTCTAGTCAATTGGTTTTTTTTACTCCACTAAAACATTTAATTTTAACATACATGATTATGTCCCCCCCTCTTTTATTAAGAACAGGAATTTATTTTTCTAATTTTTTTTTGCATTTATGTTTATCAATCACAATTATTTACGTGACTCACTAACATCTGACTCCATCATTGCTATTAGTATCAGACTTGGAACTGCATATATTTTCAATTAGTTTTAAGTTATTTTATAGATATAACTAAAAATACAAGTTGAAAATAAGTGACCTTCATTTGCATAGTGTCTAAAGTTTCGTTTTTTAGCTATTTGTTTTACATTGGCACTGCTTAGCTGAGTACAAGCTAAATGCAAATTCTAAAAGCATACTATTATTTAATTGTACCACTTTAAATAATGAACGACAGAGCACAATATGGTAATAAAAGTAATAATGATACTTACTTCAGCCAGGACAGGTTAAGCATTTTAGAACTCACTACTCAAAGAATTAAATTTAAGCAAGAGAGAGAAATAAGATTATGAAATGCATACACTGGTCAAGAAACTAAAATGACAGCACTGTAATCCTTAACAAATTTTGAAAGAATAAAATTACAGAGAGCATATGTGCATTGCACATTTCAACAGGAAGTACCAAATAGTAACAAAAATAATACAAGTGTGTGTGTGTGAGAGAGAGAGAGAGAGAGAGCGCGAGTGTGATGGGAATGTGTGTGGGAAACACTGTGTGCCTGAGTTAGTGTGTCAGTATGCTGTCTCTTTAAGCTGAGCACTCGGGAGCCTGAAGGCTTGTTCAGTATAGCAGCACCCACAGCTCCCATTTCTGAAGAACATAAGAACATAAGAATGGCCGTACCGGGTCAGACCAAAGGTCCATCTAGCCCAGTATCTGTCTACCGACAGTGGCCAATGCCAGGTGCCCCAGAGGGAGTGAAACTAACAGGCAATGATCAAGTGATCTCTCTCCTGCCATCCATCTCCATCCTCTGACAAACAGAGGCTACGGACACCATTCTTACCCATCCTAGCTAATAGCCATTTATGGACTTAGCCACCATGAATTTATCCAGTCCCCTTTTAAATATTGTTATAATCCTAGCCTTCACAACCTCCTCATGTAAGGAGTTCCACAAGTTGACTGTGCGCTGCGTGAAGAAGAACTTCCTTTTATTTGTTTTAAACCTGCTGCCTATTAATTTCATTTGGTGACCCCTAGTTCTTGTATTATGGGAATAAGTAAATAACTTTTCCTTATCCACTTTCTCAACATCACTCATGATTTTATATACCTCTATCATATCCCCCCTTAGTCTTATCTTTTCCAAGCTGAAGAGTCCTAGCCTCTTTAATCTTTCCTCGTATGGGACCCTCTCCAAACCCCTAGTCATTTTAGTTGCCCTTTTCTGAACCTTTTCTAGTGCTAGAATATCTTTTTTTGAGGTGAGGAGACCACATCTGTACACAGTATTCGAGATGTGGGCGTACCATGGATTTATACAAGGGCAATAATATATTCTCAGTCTTATTCTCTATCCCCTTTTTAATGACTCCTAACATCCTGTTTGCTTTTTTGACCGCCTCTGCACACTGCGTGGACATCTTCAGAGAACTATCCATGATGACTCCAAGATCTTTTTCCTGACTCGTTGTAGCTAAATTAGCCCCCATCATGTTGTATGTATAGTTGGGGTTATTTTTTCCAATGTGCATTACTTTACATTTATCCACATTAAATTTCATTTGCCATTTTGTTGCCCAATCACTTAGTTTTGTGAGATCTTTTTGAAGTTCTTCACAATCTGCTTTGGTCTTAACTATCTTGAGCAGTTTAGTATCATCTGCAAACCTTACCCCTTTCTCCAGATCATTTATGAATAAATTGAATAGGATTGGTCCTAGGACTGACCCTTGAGGAACACCACTAGTTACCCCTCTCCATTCTGAGAATTTACAATTAATTCCTACCCTTTGTTCCCTGTCCTTTAACCAGTTCTCAATCCATGAAAGGACCTTCCCTTTTATCCCATGACAGCTTAATTTACTTAAGAGCCTTTGGTGAGGGACCTTGTCAAAGGCTTTCTGGAAATCTAAGTACACTATGTCCACCGGATCCCCCTTGTCCACATGTTTGCTGACCCCTTCAAAGAACTCTAATAGATTAGTAAAACACGATTTCCCTTTACAGAAACCATGTTGACTATTGCTCAACAGTTTATGTTTTTCTATGTGTCTGACAATTTTATTCTTAACTATTGTTTCAACTAATTTGCCCGGCACCGACGTTAGACTTACCGGTCTGTAATTGCCGGTATCACCCCTAGAGCCCTTTTTAAATATTGGTGTTACGTTAGCTAACTTCCAGTCATTGGGTACCGAAGTCGATTTAAAGGACAGGTTACAAACGGTAGTTAATAGTTCCACAACTTCACATTTGAGTTCTTTCAGAACTCTTGGGTGAATGCCATCTGGTCCCAGTGACTTGTTAATGTTGAGTTTATCAATTAATTCCAAATCCTCCTCTAGTGACACTTCAATCTGTGACAGTTCCTCAGATTTGTCACCTACAAAAGCCAGCTCAGGTTTGGGAATCTCCCTAACATCCTCAGCCGTGAAGACTGAAGCAAAGAATCCATTTAGTTTCTCCTCAATGACTTTATCGTCTTTAAGCGCTCCTTTTGTATTTTGATGGTCAAGGGGCCCCACTGGTTGTTTAGCTGGCTTCCTGCTTCTGATGTACTTAAAAACATTTTGTTATTACCTTTTGAGTTTTTGGCTAGTCGTTTTTCAAACTCCTCTTTGGCTTTTCTTATTACACTCTTGCACTTAATTTGGCAGTGTTTGTGTTCCTTTCTATTTGCCTCACTAAGATTTGACTTCCCCCTTTTAAAGGAAGTCTTTTTATCTCTCACTGCTTCTTTTACATGGTTGTTAAGCCACGGTGGCTCTGGCTTTTACTGTGTTTCTTAATTTGGGGTATACATTGAAGTTGGGCATCTATTATGGTGTCTTTAAAAAGGGCCCATGCAACTTGCAGGGATTTCACTTTAGTCACTGTACCTTTTAACTTTTGTCTAACTAACCCCCTCATTTTTGTATAGTTCCCCCTTTTGAAATTAAAGGCCACAGTGTTGGGCAGTTGAGGTGTTCTTCCCACCACAAGGATGTTGAATGTTATTGTATTATGGTCACTATTTCCAAGCGGTCCTGCTATAGTTACCTCTTGGACCAGCTCCTGCGCTAGAGTTGCCTCTCCCCTTGTGGGTTCCCGTACCAGCTGCTCCATGAAGCAGTCATTTAAAGTATAGAGAAATTTAATCTCTGCATTTCATCCTGAAGTGAAATGTTCCCAGTCAATATGGGGATAATTGAAATCCCCCACTATTATTTGGGTTCTTAATTTTGATAGCCTCTCTAATTTCCCTTAGCATTTCATCATCACTATTACTGTCCTGGTCAGGTGGTCGATAATAGATCCCTAATGTTATATTTTTACTAGAGCATGAAATTTCTATCCATAGAGATTCTATGGAACATGTGGATTCGCTTAAGATTTTTACTTCATTTGAATCTACACTTTCTTTCACATATAGTGCCACTCCTCCCCCTGCACGACCTGTTCTGTCCTTCCGATATATTTTGTACCCCGGAAGGATTGTGTCCCATTGATTGCTCTCAGTCCACCAGGTTTCTGTGATGCCTATTATATCAATATCCTCCTTTATCACAAGGCACTCTAGTTCAACCATCTTATTATTTAGACTTCTGGCATTTGTGTACAAGCACTTTAAAAACTTGTCCCTGTTTATTAGCCTGCCTTTTTCTGATGTGCCAGAAGCAGAAGCACCAGCACAGACAGGCTCCTTTTCCGCACACACTAGTTCAAGAGAGACTTGGGTACATGGGAGGGAAAGAGGGGGATTTTCCGACATCAGCCCCTGCCCAGCTCTGCGCAGCAGATCAGGAGGTTCCCAGTCCTGAGCAGTTTAGCCAGGGACAGCTCCATGGTAGGGGATGCAGGGCCGGTGTTGTGGCTGAAGATGGCAGTGGAGCAAAGCAGGGCAAGGTGGTGGTGGGGGGGAGCAGTACCTTCCTTCCTGCTGCAAACTTCACTCAAATGTGGTACGAAACTTGGAAGGGGGGGAGGAGACAGGTGCCCCCCCCAGCCTCCCTAAATGGCACCCCTGTGTTCCAGGGTACATGGGCCTGCATCTAAGAGGAGTGAGACTCTGTTCCTCCATTTCCCTTGGTCTTCCCATTTAAACAAGAACACTTTCTCCTAACTATAAACAAAAAAGGAAGCAGTGACACTTGGACAAATTTATTACAAATGCCTCTTCTGTAGGGTGACCAGACTACAAGTGTGAAAATTTGGAACATGGGGTGGGGGGTAATAGGAGCCTATATAAGAAAAAGACCCAAAAATAGGAACTGTCCCTATAAAATTGGGACATCAGGTCACCCTACTCTTCTGAAAATACTTCCACTTTGACCCAGAAAAAAACAACCACCCCTGAGTATATTGATAATACAGCCTGGGTTCCAACTTTATCATTTGATGTAGGAGTGAAGACTTTGTATCCTACCCTGTAAATTGGGATTTTATATAAACTACTTTCCATTTATTGCAGTCTTGTCCAACAAAGAGCCAATAAATAAATAAGTTCACCATAGTGCTTTAAAAGCCTCTGCGATAAGTCATCTCTGGCTGGGGTGGTTTAACCCTATCTTGAGATGGAGTGACTCCACCAAACACAGGAAAGTTATCCCCGTTTTCCCAATATGGCGGTAGAATTTCAGGACTGGGTTCATGAGAGCCTGCCCAGGCACATGAATGAAAGTTCCACAAATGGAATTCATGCAGCATATGCAACTGGAGATCTGTAACATGGATCAGAGAGAAGAATGCTGTCCATAATTAGACCACGTTTGAAGATACTTATAAGCTCCTCAGCAAGGAAGCTCCAGGAGGAGAGTCTGCAGTTCTTATAAGATCTAAGACTTCCTTCTCAGCACCACAGGAGGGAACCTTGGTCCTGAATAGTTTATATATTCCTAGCACTCTTTTTAAGTGCAGTACAATCTGACCCCCTTTCCTCCCACATTATGCAAAATAGCCCATTACCTTAAGTCAGGGATCATAAAGGATGAGTCTACAAATAACCTTAAAGTTCTAACACCATCTTTAAATCTGACAATTATTTCCAATTACCTTCACCTACCTAACTTTCCAACTATAGTCCACACACCCTCCACTACCGACCTCTCAACTTGCTGACTCCTATGGTAAATTCCTTGAGACAAAGACTATGTTCTCTATACATAAAGTGCCAGGCACAGCTATAAAGCAATATACATTTATATTAACAAACAGAGGATGGAGATGGCCTCCCCTATCCTCAGCATATGGGCCAGAGACAACAGTTACACATTATCCTCCACATGTGACTCACCCAAGACCCATCCACCACCCTTTTATGGGCTGGGTAGCCCACTCAATCCTAAACAGTCTCCTAACTGGGAACGCAGGGGCCAGAGATTAACTCAGGGCAACTTCATCCTGGACAAACAGATCACCCTTCTCTGACAAATATATATGCCCCTACAAAGAAAGTCATGCTTTACATTCCCTTGTAACTGATACAGATTGGGTGTAGGTTACATCTTTGTACAATAAGATAACATATTATTGTGATTCACGTTGTGTGACACAACATATAAGAAAATGTAATTTATGTGGCAACCGATAGGATTTGTAATGGAGGGAAAATTAAAAGAAATAGGGCAGAGTTAAGGCCGGTACTTCCTGAATTCCTAACATTTGCTGTATGTTTTTCTCTCATTTACAAACGTTATGTATACTCTGAATTTCCAAGTTTCCAAACATGTCAATAGCATTCTAATTATTTTTTTTTTTAAGAAAGTCTATTACCTATCTATTTAGAACCTTCAATCAATCTTAAAACATTTTGGTTTGGGAAAAAAGAGTTTAAGAAATCTGTGAAATTTTCTCAACAAGATGTCATTTTTACTTATTGTACTCTGTGCAAGATCATTCTGTGCTTCTATTCCAATATAAATGACAGAAAAAAGGAAGATATTATATACATAAAAGTCTTGGTAAATTAAACTGAAGTAAAGCAAATAAGAGGTGTTGGTTTCCAGCATGCAGTCTATTGCAGAGCAAAGGAAACTATTATTGTTTTCATGTTTTTAATGAATGCACTAGAAATGTCTTCGAAAGGTGTCATTCGCTTTTGATCTAAACTCAAAGCTTGAAAAACTGAATCATTATAGGATGCTACTTTTAGTATTGATGAGTCAATAGTACAATAGGATATTCTGTTGCCAAATTAGGCCGCACATTTCACTCATTAACTTAATTAGGAACATAACAGCAAAAGCTTAGCTTGATTAAACAAATGTTTGGCAGAGGAGAAAAGAAGTGAAATCCTTCCTAGAAGACTAGAAAGGAAGCATATTATTTTGTTTATGGGAGTCAGGAAAAGCTTTCATGAAGGAGGATATTCCCCTATGCTTAGCAGCAGCAATGGCAAACCTATCTCCCAACCACAGAGCTGTAACTGAATGCATGATGCACGTGTCCGGTTGGACTAAGATATGAGTCACTCAGCCCACTTTCTCCATTAAGAGCACTGAATGCAAATGAATTAATTCGCACATTCCACTGAATGAATGCCGTTTATCAGTAAAAGACCCAAGTGATAATCAAATTGTTTAAGAGTTAATTGAAAGCAGAAACCTTGAATGCAAACAACACAAACTCAACTTGGCTTTGCAGGCATCTAAGTTCTGAGTGTTTTGCAGCAGACTCTGCCTCCCAGTAGAAAGCTGAGGAAGAATCAAAAGAAAAACAAACATTAAAATAGATTTCCTTATAGGCGGTGCCTATTCTAAAATAGCTAAAATTACCCACCATTGCTACCAGTAATGTACGCAGGACAACAGGTGGCCACACATGTTTCAAGCACAGTGCAGTTGAATCTTGATCAGCAGAGGTCCAACATGACATGGTGGTGGTCAGTGGCACTTTGTCTACTGTAGTGGAGCTGAGCCAATGATAGTAAAAGTAGGTCATTTTAGCTACATTTCTCAGGGCAGACAAGGCCTTAGTAGTATATTTGCCTACTGTTTTCCTATTCCTCTAGTCTCCTTAATAAAGCATCCTCTCTCTTGTGCATCCATGTCACTGGATCTTGCAGGGGCAGTCATACCACAGAATGGTTTTGTTTCCTCACAGAAGCGCATTGGCTTGTCTGCAGTATATTTCGAGGCACACAGAGTACACTAAAGAAGGGCTTTTCAAGATGGATGAATGGCACGCTCTCTCTTTTTAAATAAGCTGGCTTTAGAGACATTATTTGAGTGCCAGTCTGAGCTCGTCTCTGCCAGTCTAAGAAGCTGCATCTGCTGCAGCAAAAAGGTCTAAAGCCAAACATCACTCTAACTCCTTCACTGCTGCTCAGTGAAGGGTAGAGCTGGACAAAATGGTTAAGCTCTCATTGAGAATGATTTTTCAGGTCCAAGATGGAAGTTTTGTTCAAAATGGGTATGTGAGCGAGAGAAAGACTTGTCGCCCTCCCCCAGAATAGCCAATAGTCCAGTGGTCAGGCCTAGGAAATGAAAGGTGCAGGTTTGAGTCCCTGCTCTGCCTGAGGCAGTGCCTTACCCATAGGACTATTGCCCTTACTGTGGTGTGGGGGTTCTCTGTCATCTGTCCTCAGCATTGAAAAGGTCTCGGTTTCAAACTGAGGCAGAATGAGAAAAATCTTTGAAATCTCAAAAAATTTTTACAGGACAGGAAAACTATTTCTCACTTAGTTCAGTAACTGGGTCCCTAAATGGGCATGTTACATTACCTACATGCTCACTGATGGTTATGAAATCAATTATATACAACAGAGCCATGAATGAGCATAGTGTGCTTTCAACCTCACTTACTAGATGACAAAGATTCATTGCATTTTATTTGTAATTTGTCTGTATCAAGGGAGTCATTTTGTGGATAGAAGCAGGTGTGAGGGCACTTATTTGGGCATAAGAGTTTTCTGCTCATGTTTTGCAAATACAAATATATCTGTGAACACAGTATCATAGATATGCTCACTGCCCTGCTATCCAAACATAATTTGGAAATCAGGGTTACCTGGTTGTTTCTGGTTAGCAGGTGTGTTTTAAATGCCAACTTTTGTCTGTCTGATGCAATAAGGACGGGATCGGACATCTCCCCTGCCCCCACCGGGATTGAAAGGAGAATTTGTCAGGAAGATTTTTTGTTTGTTTTTGTTTTTTTACAAGTGTTATTGTACACACTGCACATAGCTTGCTTATGTTGGTTATAGCTGGTTTGTCATACTTTTAGAACCCACATTGAACAGTTTATAAAAACAAGACCTTGCATTGCTACACTACACCAGTGCCCATCTGGGTGTGCTTCTAAATGCACTGATATTTTTAAAGTGCCTGACACCAGCAAAGTGAAAAGTCTCAAAAAACTGGGGATTTGGGTTAACATCCAGATGTACAGGTGCTTTACTGTGTCAATGGAGGTCCTCAAAAGAAAATGATTTTGTCACCTCATACAATCTTTTGCTGCATTGCCATGCAGCATACTTCTGATTCCCTCACATTGCAATATTGTGAGAAACATTGGAGGAAGGAAGCTGGTGCCCTTAATTTTCTGTTCAGTCTCTTATTACAAATCCCTCCCACCACCACCATCCTCTAAAAAAAAAAATATTACTGAGAGAGACTGAACAATTATTGTAGTTAAATGTAGTTACAATGCAGACTTTAAGGCTTGAGGGCAGTTAGACTACAAAACAACCAGGGAATAACTAGGAAGCAAACTCAACTATTATACTACAACTAGTTGCAACTAGTTCCCATCCTTAGGAGCTAGGTATAGTACATCCTGAAAATGTGGGGGTTGACAAGTGTTCATAGGATAAGTGCTCTCTATAATTTCTCTGTGTTAATGATGCTCCTTTATCTTGTCTTTGGCATGTACTTTAAACACAAACTGCAGGAATACAAAGCGTCATTGTACCATGGTAGCTGATAGAATTAATGACACCAGGTGTGATAAATTGTGGTCACAAGGGTATAGTTCTATTACTCCATTAGGATTTACCTTTAATCAATATCTACTAGGAGTATTTCAAAATGGGGTAACACTTTTCCAAACAGGTGCTCACAAACACAGCCAATGTTACTAATTGTCCTATGCTAATCTAAATGCAACCTGATTTTAAACTTGATGCTCTCTTGCCTTCTACCTAGTTTGCAGTAAATTACACATTTTCTGACTTGAAATAACTTTTGTTCAAAGCTGTTATGCAACCACTTACACTAAAGAACTGGTTAGAAATGTTGATGAGAATTGGTACCTACTGCAAGCACTTCTCTTTTTCACTAAGCAAAATTGTGGGGGTTGTATGTTGCAATGTGATGCTGATGAAACTGAAAGGTGAACAGTTAAGCATTTAAGCTTTCCCAGGTCACTCTGTGAAAAAAAGTTTTTATAAATCCCCAAATCTATAGAAAAGAATTATTTTTCTAACAAGTTTCCAGTAGATATTGTGTGTGTCTGTGGTTTGTTAAACAAAGAGGATACATTCTCCTGCAGGGTTTACAACCCAGACATTGAAGCATCGTGCTGATGCTTGAGAACCACACAGTTAACTGACTATAAAATCAGAAAAACTGACTTGTCTATTTTCATTACTTAAGCAGAGTTTAATATGCGTGGCCCCCCATGCAGCATAAATTATCAGAGTTAGAGTTAAGAACATAAGAACATAAGAAAGGCCGTACCGGGTCAGACCAAAGGTCCATCTAGCCCAGTATCTGTCTACCGACAGTGGCCAATGCCAGGTGCCCCAGAGGGAGTGAACCTAACAGGCAATGATCAAGTGATCTCTCTCCTGCCATCCATCTCCATCCTCTGACGAACAGAGGCTAGGGACACCATTCTTATCCATCCTGGCTAATAGCCATTTATGGACTTAGCCACCATGAATTTATCCAGTCCCCTTTTAAACATTGTTATAGTCCTAGCCTTCACAACCTTCTCAGGTAAGGAGTTCCACAAGTTGACTGTGCGCTGCGTGAAGAACTTCCTTTTATTTGTTTTAAACCTGCTGCTTATTAAAAAAATTCAAATTTCCAATCATTTAACATACTATTTGTAACACTGTAACACCTCTTGGAGTGTCTCCTGCTGCTGTGTGCAGTACTGCAGGCTGTTTCCCACTCCTGGCACTCCTTGCAGGTTGCCAACCTCACTTGGCAGGTCTTCAGTGGCCCGGCCTTCCAGCTGAGTCTCAGAATCAAAATGAAGCCTCTCCAAGTTACCAAAGAGAGTCCAACAAAACCAGTCAGTCTGACCTCACCAGGATCTTCAGTCCTGCTTTTTGTGCTTTTAAATTCAGCCCTTCACTCAGGCTTTTAAACTAGCCTTGTCCCCTTCTCAAGATTTACACCACTTCACCAACCAAGGGACTTTGTAACCAGTAGCCACATACCACTTCCTGCAATTAGCTACAGGTACTTTGCTGGGCTTCTTCCCACCTGGTCCCTTTTTCTTCACTCCTTACCTTAGGGTTAAAGTGCTAAGGTCCTCTCCCTTCCAGCTAAAGCGAATGCAGCCAGTTGAGCTCATGTGGCCAGAACAGAGGAACACTCCACTCTCTTCTCCTCTGGTCCTAGCCAGGAACTGAGCTGCTAAGGCCCCCACAGCTCCTTTTATCTCAGCCTGATGAGCTCTGATTTTGACTCCTTCTGTGCAGCCTTTGTAGGCAGGCCTGGAGAACCCACCTTCATTGCTCCTTTCTTGGGGTGAGGTGTAGTAGGACTATGGGCCTCCAGCAGGGGAACATGAAGGACCCGGTACACCCTGTTACAAACATGTAAAGAACAGGTTTTGAATATCTGGCTTTGAATCTGTGTCCTGTGATGCATAGTCATAGAGTATCAGGGCTGAAAGGGACCTCAGAAGGTCATCTAGTCCAACCCCCCTGCTCAAAGCAGGACCAATCCCCAGACAGATTTTTGCCCCAGATCCCTAAATAGTACCCTCAAGGACTGAGCTCACAACCCTGGGTTTAGCAGGCCAATACTCAAACCACTGAGCTATAGTCATCCTGACATTCATCTTTCCACTGTTTTCCCAGCTGTACTGTAACCAACATATTCCAGTTATGGAAAGAACAAGTGTTTGTGGGTTCACAGCCTTCTCACTGTGGGTCACACATGTTGATTTTATCCCAGTCTACTGAAAATGTGTTTACAATCACAAACCCAGGTTAACTACACCCTCTTTGCTCCAGTCATGCCCCCTTTACCAGGGGCTGCATCGTGGTTTAAAGCCACTATTTAACCTAAGGATTTGCATGGTAGCTAGCTAAGATGGTTTTACAGCCCCTTTGTGTTGCCAGAGTGGGACAAAGGAGTCTTATGACAACAAAAATTTGGACCCCCAGATGTATTTTGAACAGTAAAATTCTTGGATTTATTCTTATTAATGCTTCCTTGTTTTGTGAAATAAATGTGAAAAAGATCATAATTATGATAAAACGGATAAGCCAAACATTCCCCCACCACCAAGAATAATAATTCTCAAAGTACTCTAACACTACAAGAGGATACCTTAGTACTAAGTAGCACACTAGGATTATTGGACCATACTTTTGTAATGATTTCCTTTTATTTTTTATTCAAAACCAAAGGGAGTCAACAATGGACAGCTAGTTACTAAATGTTACTTGACTTTAGAGACATTTGTGGTGACCACCTCCCTCCCACTTCGAATTGGGTGTATGTTGTTTAAGATTGAACAAAGTTAAACATTTGTTTTCAAAGATTGAAACAGCATTTAAATATTCACACAGAATAAATCACATCTTAGATACAGCAAGAATGAACTAAACTATGTTTTCAAAATGCATTTGGATGCAAGAGTCAAACAGAAAAAACAAGCACTGTACAGAACATGTAGGGTTTTTCCTCCCCCTGTTGTCATTGTTAGGGTGCTGAGGACTGTAATTAGTGGAAAAGAAAAAAAAAAGCAGCAATAAAAGGAAGAGTGAGAGAAATTTGGCCAGAGCTTTAAGACACCATTTCGTTCTAAACCTGGCACCAACCTCTGAAGGTAGCTGAATAGCCATGCTCTTCAAAGATTGATGGCTACTCCGTGTTCTCTTCTGCTCAGAGTAATGGTGAGTAGTTTGGCACAACTCCAGCTGAAAGCAGTGATGAGGTGCAAATGCTCCTTAAAGCCTTTTTCTTTGCTCTTGACAAACAAGGGTAGAACTCTGTATAATCCCGCTCTTGCTGGAGGGTTCCCAATTAGTATGGAGACTCAACCAAATGAATAGCAGGGGTCATGGATCAGGGATGAGAGTTCATCCTTAAAATCAGTAATCACCATAGGAAGCAACTGCCAGAGAGGGTTTTTATTTTAAAAATTCCCTAGCAAGCCCAGCCAAAAAAAACCATCCAGATACAACATTAGTTTTGAAAGATGACCCAGGTGTTGCTGAGTTAAAAATAAGAATTTAATGGCAGTGCTATTTTTACAAGGTTACATGCCCCAATAGCAATTCACACGCACAGGCCCTTTAACAGGCTTGGTATCAGTACACAACATTGGTTGGAGCATGCATCATTTTTAAAATGGCTAGAGCAGTTGGGCTATAATAATCACTGCACAATTAACAAATAAATTGCATCGTTGCCTTAACTGAGATGTTAGTTTTGTGGTGCTTGTTGCAAGCATGCGGTGCTAAAGGCATTGCTGTTGAGGGATCCCAGTGTAACAGAGGTGTTTGGATTTCCTTTGGAAAATATGAAACAGCTATAATTCCTTCCCTCCTCGAGAACAGCAGCTAAACAGTGGCTGCTGCATCTTTCAGTGTTTCAGCTCTACTGAGACAAAATACCTATTTATTCATACAGGTAATATCATAGGAAGAACTATGGCCATAATCCGTTTGGCATCTTTATGGGCATGCTTAATAAACAAGCCATTTGTCCCACTGAAGCCAAAAGGACTGTTTATATGCTTAAAGACAAGCAGCTATGCAAGTGTTTGAAGGATTGGGGAATATGCTACAAATTCAAAGCTAAAGTTACCTGGATAAGGACTGAGATGTCAGGATATATGAAAGTTGAGGAAGACTGAACCTTAACTCTGACCCTTATTGTAATACAATCCTCTTAACTAAGGCCATCCTGAACCATATCCATCATCAACCTTTGGCCTCCTCAAAAATTAAGTAGTTTCTATAAGCAGAGAATGGATCCTTCCTATGGTTGAATGCCACTTTAAAGTAGTTTATGGCTTTAAGATTTTGTGTTGAACTTAGTATAGTAGCATGTATATCTATGTCAAAATCTGAGGCCACACTCCTGCCACAAGCTCCATGTGGATGACCCCTGTGCTCATGTCAAGCCCTGCTGTAGTGGAGCTCCATTTGGGCACAGAGGCACATGCAGCTTATTACAAAATCAGGGCCCAAGATAATATCATAGAAGCTTTAGCTAGCATTGGATGTTGTTGCAAATGCTGCAAATAGAATTTAAATGCTTTGAGTTCAGTAATTCATTCAGAGTTAAGGAAAGGCCTCAGAAACCATTAGCTAACATGAACATTGCAGATTTGAAAGATCAGCCATTTTTTAGTTACATGGGCCTGATGCAGAGTGGCTCCTGGGAGGTGCTGACACCATCCCTTCTCTCCCCCAGGAAATTGACCTGAGAGGGAGTTGAGTAGACATCAGATAGAGCTGAGGGAACTCCTTATCTCATACTATCAGGCTTGGTGTGCAGAAGGGAACACCTGAAAATGTTCATGCAATGAGAAAAGTATATTTCTTTCACCCACTCATAATTCAAACAGCTGAAGGGATTTTGCTGACCATTTAAAATAAATCAAATAAATAAATAAATAAAGGCATACCTCTAGGCTGACACCAAGCATGGAAAATGTAAGCCAAAAAAGAATACTTTTTCAGGGAAGCGAAAAAGAATCTATCTGCGTTTAAACCAGGGGGCTATAAGGAAATCCCAAGTGTAACTTCAGCTGCCAAGCACTTGCTATAAACACAGGCCAGCAAAGGCATACTTCTTTACTTTGATCCAACATTAGGGCAATCCTATCCCCTTGCCAGGGCATTATTTATAGTTGTTCCTACCTGCATGTTCCGATGCTTTCAGTACTGAGAAGCCAGCCGCTCAGAGTTTAGGCAGAGAGGAAATTTGACAAGAGCATGGCCTAAATGGATAAAAATGGTCCTAGCTAGCTAGCCCTTTGTCTGAACGGTCCTAATCCATGGGCTCTAAACCTCACATCTTCCTCTCTACAATTACATCTCTCTCTCTCTCAAAAGCCCATGGAGTCTGACAGTACTTCTCTGAGCTCTACGAACTACAGCAGCTCAGTGCTGCTCACATTAGAAGTATTTACCTTGCAGGAGTGGCGTAGCTTTAACTAGCTAGTGTTTGGAACACACTTTGATATCCTCAGATGAAAGGCACTACAGCAGTGCTAAGCATTATTGTTATTACATTAGGATAAGAAGTTCTCCTGCTGCTACTGTCTCTTTACTGTAAAAAATATATATATAAAGGAGGATTATAAATTTCTGCAACATCAGAGCAGGAGCTGTTACTCCCTTATGCTCAGTAATTTGTGGACAGCAAGGGAGTTTTAAAAGGACTGGCAGTTTAAAAGGCCCCAGAGAGGGAAGTTTCTTAGAAAATATGTGGTAGACAAGAAACAGACACAGGCCCGAATCTATACTGGGACTTACACATTGAAAGGGTTACTTTTAGATTCCTAGCCACACAGTGAAATCCACAAACCTCAGGTTATGCATCCAGGCTTCCTATGCAATGCCTGAGGCCGGGGGGGGGGGGGGGCACCTAAGAATGGGATCCACAAAAGCCAGCAAGCTAAAAGAGGAGCCAATAGGAAATGCTGAGAAGAGGGGTGTGTCTTAAACCCAGCCCTTCTCAGGGAGTTAGACATAGAAGTCTGAGCTGGAGGGAGGTGCCTGTCTCTGCTTGCAATCCACAGCTGTGAACCCTCTCCTGGAGACAGGCACCTAAGCAATTATTTGCAAGAATGGTGGCAGCACACACCTAACTCCACACAAAGCAGTGGAGGGGGAGACTCTCTTGTAATATTGAGCCCAGAGATTAGGGAGTTTACCAAGCATGTGGGAAAATGCAGTTCAGTTCCCCACTCTGCCTGACGTGGCAAAGGGATCTGAACACGAGTGCCACTGCTCAGGTGCCCTAGTCACTGGGCTCTGGGATAGTCTGATGTGAGTCTCTCTTAATCTCTCCAGTTCAACCTGTTCCTCTGTGGATAAATAATTTAATAGGCATTAGGTCAGAGAGCTTGAGAATGACTCTATAGTCCAGTGGAGAGAGCACTCACCTGAGGAGGCTGGGGGAGACCTAAGTCCAAATCCCTTCTCCTCATCAGGCAGAGGGGGAAATTGAACAGGGGTGTCCCATATCCTATGTGAGTACCCTAACCACTGGCCTCATCCTTCCCCACCCATTGTGTGTGGAGCTCGGCATGCTTTGAGAACACCTACAGGATCAGGTCCCACAGGCAAAGTCATTGGGGGAAAACCTACCTGCACCTGTTTTGAAGATTGCACTGTGGCTCAGGCATGAGATAAACACTCAGGGACGTACATTGAGGCATTGTGCATATGTAGAAATTTAGGTACCTAGGGGACTTTTATGGAGAAAATTTAGGCACTGAAGGATTTTAGACACCTCTAGAGTTAGGTGAGAAGCAGTTTCTCAAGATCTCAGTGGTACCTAAATTTGGGACATGGGCATCAAAAATGGACGTTAGGGGCTAAGTCCTTTTGTGTATGTGGGCCAAGTTCCTGAGATCTTTGTCAGTACTGCCCACAATGCAATAGGTGCTGTCCAAACATAAATGAAGGCATGATCCTCCCCCCAGCAAACTCACAATCTAAAGTGATTTCCTATGTGATATTTAAGTGGTGAGATTAGACAAGGTAGTGAAAGTCCTGGAGGTTTAAGTGCCTTGTTTCTTTATTGTATGTGCAATACTTGTATGAAGTATATTTTTAATTTAAAAATGAAGGGTTTGCCCTCTGTTGGTGCAAAATGATATTTCACTCTCCAGGGTGGTGGTGATTTTTACATGTTTTTAGAAATTAGTCCCGTCTAGAAAAATATCAGTCTGATCTGGCCCATGGAGTTCCCATAGCAGCATGAGAGGCAGCTTGGTCTAGTGGACTGAACACCTACAGATCCTGAGGTCTAATTCTGGCTGACACTGTGTGGACACTGTGTGACCTTGGGCAAGTTCCTTAAAAAGACGTCAGGTCAACTTAGGTCCAAAATTTAGGTTTTGTAAAAACACAGATTACAAAAGCTTAGAAATGTCACCTTTTTGTTTTTTTTAAATTCCAATGCAAAGAGTTCTCTGTTTGTACTTAAAGATTTTTCTACAACCTCAATATTGCAGCATTGCGATAGTCACTAAGAATTTTAAAGCAAAACTGATTATACATAAAAGTGTTAAGCTGTAAAACAGTGTGGGCTTGATCCTGAGAGTTTCTGAGTAGCTATAAGTACTAAGTGCTAAGTACTCATTACAATTCAAGGAATGCTATATTTTAATTAACTATATGGTACGAAACAATTACAGTTCAAGAACTAGACTCTGCCCTCTATTGAGTGCTTTTCACTCTTGCCAGGCTGAATAAGTTTAAAACCTACCCATCAGCCAAATATGCTGGTGAATACTAGAACATAATGAGACACAAAGTTTTAGAATTGTTAGAAGTGTAAGAGCTGATTTACACTTTACCCCACATACCACTAATTTTTAATATTTACCTTTGTTTCAGGATTCCTCTATTTAGTGCAGCCATTCACTACAGCTTGTTAGCTTGTTCCTAACAGCTCTGTCATGCTGAGTGCTACCTACAACACCAGTGTACCAACCAAAGGGGAGATACACTGAATTTCTACCACTGAACTGAGAGTTATCAGACGCCCCTATTTGTCTGGCTATGTTACTGGCACCTTAGTGTACCAGTCCAAATGCTGTAGGTGATCAGACAGCTTAAGATAACCTGTCTTGTACAGTAGAATTCAGATTGTCTTGATAGATGCCCTTTTCTCCCCATTAAAAGGAGTTACTGATTATCACCATTTTAACAGCAGTGCTGTTTTCTTGTGTGCTGTGCAGCCCATCATGTCACTAGACAGACACATGGAGCTCAGAGGCACTGCCTGCACTAGGAGAGGGACTAAATCTGCTGTTTACTAAGTGGAAATGACAAGGGCAGCTGTAAGAAGCCCAACATGATATCTCAATATATGTAACTGATATAGGAGGAACAAACTACTAGCCAGGAGCAGGAAGTACTGAAGCAATTATTACCCTTTCCATATGTCAAACAGCTATAGTGGGAGTTATGAGGTGGGAGCTGAGGTCCTGTCATAGATCAGAAACTGACCAAGAGGCAGAAAACAAAGAGAAAGAATAAATGTTCAATTCTCAGCACGTCAAAAGGTTGCCAGCAGGTGCCCTAAGGTTCCATACCAGGATAGGTAGTATTTAGAATATCTATGAATGATCTGAAAATGAATTGTGAGATGGCTAAATAGGCAGATGGCACAAAATTATTTAGGATAGTTAACACTGGAGAGAGATGTAAGGTGCTCTAGAGGGATCTAACAAAGCTGAGCAAATGGACAGCATGATAACAGATGAAATACAAAGTAACATACATTGTAAAGAATCATTTGAACTGTTCATACATATTGCTGGGCTCTAAATAAACTAACCGTTCTGGAAGAAGACCCAGACATCACTGCAAATAGCTCAATAAAAAAACTTTTTTCAGTGAACACTGATGATCAAAAATAAAATCAAAATATTAGTATTCATTTGGAATAAGATAGGAACAAAGACAAAAGAATATCATATGAATGAATGGGCCACCTGACCCTGAATAGAGTGCACAGTTCTGGTTATCCAATATGGAAAAAAATCAGAAATAGAGAAAATCCAGAAACGGGTAACAAAGGCTTGGAAAAGACTTCTGTATGAGGATAAAGTAAAAGATTGAGATAGTTTAGTTAAGGAATAAGCTCAATATGGGTATGTCTGCACAGCAAAGAAAAACCTGCAGCTACCCTGTGCCAGATGACATGGGCTCGCAGGACTCAGACTTTAAGGCCAGGAGGGACCATGATGATCATCTAGTGTGACCTCCTGCACATTGTAGGCTACAGAATCTGACCCACCCACTCCTGTTATAGACCCGTAACCTCTGGCTGAGTTACTGATGTCCTCAAATCATGATCTAAAGACAAAGTTACAGAGAATCCACCATTTACACTAGTTTAAACCTGCAAGTGACCTGTGCTCCCCATGTTGCAAAGGAAGGCTGAAAACCCCCAGGGCCAATCTGACCTGGGCAAAAATTCCTTCCCAACCCCAAATATGGTGATCAGTTAGACCCTGAGCATGTGGGAAAGACCCAGCAGCCAGACACCTGGGAAAGAATTGTCTGTAGTAACTCAGAGCCCTCCCCATCTTGTGTCCCATCACCAGCCAATGGAGGTATTTGCTGTTAGCAGTCACAGATTGGCCACATGCAATTGTAGGCAGTCTCATCATACCATCCCCTCCATAAACTTATCAAACTTAGTCTTGAAGCCCGTTAGGTTTTTTGCTCCCACTGCTCCCCTTGAAAGGCTGTTCCAGAACTTTATCCTTCTGATGATTAGAAAGCTTTGCTTAATTTCAAGCCTAACTTTATTGATGGCCACTTTATATCCAGTTTTTCTTGTGTCCACATTGACACTTAGCTCCTCTCCCTACCTGGTATTTAACTATCTGATGTATTTATAGAGAGCAGCCTATCTCCCCTCAGCCTTCTTTTGGTTAGGCTAAACAAGCCACGCTCTTTGAGTCTCCTCTCATAAGGTAGGTTTTCCATTCTTTGGATCATCCTAGTAGCCCTTCTCTCCACCTGTTCCAGTTTGAACTCATCTTTCTTAAACATGAGAGACCAGAACTGCCTCCCGTATTCCAGATGAGGTCTCACAGTACATTGTATAATAGTACTAATACTTCCCTATATCTACTGGAAATACCTCACCTGATGCATCCTAGGACTGCATTAGCTTTTTTCATGGCCACATCATATTAGCAGCTCATAGTCATCCTGTGATCAATCAATACACCTGGATCTTTCTCCTCCTCTGTCTCTTCCAACTGATATAGGCCCAGCTTATTGCAAAAATTCTTGTTGTTAGTCCCTAAGTGCATGACTTTTCATTATTAAATTTAATCTCATTTCTATTACTCCAGTTTTCAAGGCTGTCCAGATTTTCTTGTATGCTATTTCAGTCTTCTCTGTATTGGCAATACCTCACAACCTTGTGTCACCTGCAAATTTTATTAGCATACTCCCACTTTTTGTGCCAAGGTCATTAATGAATATGTTAAATAAGATTGGTCCCAAGACCAATCCTTGAGGAACTCCACTATAACCTCCCCCTTCAGGCTGACAGTTCACCTTTCAGCATGACCCACTGTAGTAGTCTTCACTTTCAATCCTCATATTAATCCCATCTTCTCCAGTTTAACTTATAATTTTGAATGTGGCACAGTGTCTTACTGAAATCCAGGTAGATTAGATCTACTGCATTTCCTTTGTCTAAAAAGTCAGCTATCTTCTCAAAGAAGATCAGGTTGGTTGGGCATGATCTACCTTTTGTAAAACCATGTTGTATTTTATTCCAATTACTGTTTACCTCAATGACCTTAACTACTTTCTTTTTCCAAATTTGTTCCAAGACCTTGCATTCAATTGAGGTCAAACTAACAGGCCCGTAGTTTCCCAAATCTCTTTTTTTTTCTGTATCTTAAAAATAGGCATTATATTAGCAATTCTCCAGTCATAGGGTATGATCCTTGCTGTTGGGCTTGCAATTTCATGTGCCAGTTCCTTTGGATGGAGATTGTCCAGGCCCTGTGATTCAGTTCCATTAAGATGTTTGAGTTTGACTTCTACCTTGGATGTGGTAATTTCTACCTACATATTCTCATTCCCATTAGCCACCTGCCACTACCCCTAAACTCTTCATTAGCCTAATTAAAAACTGAGACAAAGTATTTGTTTAGGTGTTGGGACATGATTAGATTATCTTTAATTTCCACCCCATCCTCAGTTTTTAGCAGTCCCACTTCTTTTTTTTCCTTTTATTTATATGGCTATAGAATCTTTTACTGTTGGTTTTAATTTCTTTTGCAAGGTCTAACTCTGCTTGACTTTTGGCAGTTCTCACTTTATCCCTACACTTTCTGACCTCCACAAGGTACCTTTCCTTGCTGATCCTTCCCCTCTTCCATTCCTGATAGGCTTTCTGCTTTCTCTTAATCATCTGTTTGAGATGTTTGCTCATCCAGCTTGGTCTGCAACCCTTCCCTATGAATATTTCCCCCCTTGCTTGAGATGCAGGCTTCAGATAGATTTTGCAACTTTGGCTTAAAGTAATTCCAAGCCTCCTCCACATTCAGATACTTGAGTTCTTCAGTCCAGTCCACATCCCTAACTAATTTCCTGATTTTTTTTTAAGTTTGCCCTTTTGAAATCAAGGACCCTAGTTGTAAGTCTATTTTTGGCCATCCTTCCATTTAGTTTAAACTGAATTAGCTCTTTCATTCAAGAGTAGACTTCCAAACTCAGACTGGGGCCCAGGCTCTAGGACCCTATGGGGTGAGAGAGTCCCAGAGCTTAAGTTCCAACATGATCCTAAAAGGCTACGCAGCAATGAAACAGACTCGCAGCCCAAACCCCAAGAGCCCAAGTCAGCTGGCAGCTTGCTGTGTAGACATACTCTAAGAGGGAACATGGTAAAGCAATATGGTCTAGAGAAGTTATATCAGGTAAACCCTCCCTCATAAAAGAAGAACGTGTCATCCAGTGGAACTCAGAAACAACATAAAAATTGAAATGCAACACACTTTAAAATGATCAAGGGAAATACTATCCCCCCCCAATACAATCTGTAGTTAACCTGTGAAACTCATTGCCACAAGGTGGCACTGAGGTCTAGAATTAATAAAATTGTTTTAGAAAAGTTTAGACATTTAGGATTTTCCATACCAGGAAATTAGTGTGGAATAAGCTACAGTTCCTAGGCTACTTTGCACTACCTCCCTGTGTGGTCACCCTCACTGTAAATTAAGTGTGCCTTTGTGCACTTTAGCTTAGTGTGCTTTATTAAGCAAAATGCACAAAGGCATTTCTAGTGCTCAGTAAGAATGTCCACATGGGTGTTAGTGCAGAATAGCTAGTCTGCATTGGCTACTCTGCACTGGTTACTCTGGGCTTTCCCCCTATGTAGATAAGCCCATCTGTGGATAATGAGAAAATCTACTATTACATTAGACAGGATAACAAAAATATAAGGAGATATAAATACCTATATTCAGGACATAATCTAACCACTAACTGTCAAGAGTTAAGAAGAAACTTCCCCATGGGCAAGTTATTCCCTACTTGTCTGCTGCTGGGTTTCTTGCATCTTCTTCTTAAATATATGGCAATGCCCTCTGTCAGACACAGGATACTGAAGCAGATGGATCACTAGTCTGATACAGAAAGTCAGTTCCTGTTTCTGTGATTGGGAGAGCTGTTACCAGAGGAGCAACAGAACCAGGATGAGATCAAGACACACATTCTTAACTCCACTAAATAACTAGTAGCATCTCCATTTAGCATATTATCATACCCACTAAGCAGCCATCATTGCTATTTAAGTCATTGAGCTTGAATTGATTTCTTGAGAGAGATGTTCTGATTAGGCTTGTATTGATTTAAGTGGAACAAAAGAGGTGTAGAATAGATGTTAAGCATGCTAAAAAATTAGTCAAAGATTATTGCGTGGGGTTGCACTAAGCCTTGTTTCATCTCTATGATTCAGCAGAACTGCCTGATTATGAAAGAGAAACAGACCACCTAGATGATGAACCATAAGAATCTGCTGCACACTGCCTGGGGTACATTCAACTGCCTGTAGCTATTAGCTTGCTTTTGTATATTTTTCCCTTCCTACATTCTACTGAAGATTGATGCTGAGTTTCAGTCCACACTAGTAGCCTATGGCTGGGAGAACAGCCTGTATAGAAATACCCAACTGTGACCAAAAAAGAAAACGAATAAAGAGAAAAATGCATACATAAAGGCAGTATCTAGAATGGGGTGAATTATTTGTTGCAGCCAATTTATTCTTTGAATTTAGCCCTTTCTCCCAAGTGCCAATTCTCCACAGAAATGCTGCAATTTGTACGAATGTATCTGTTATTCAAATATTGCTCCGTGGATACTTGGTGGGAATACATTTCAGCTAGTAGATTGTTTATGAGCTGTTTACTGTGCTAATGTATCTGAATGTTCTATTTTCACTATCCAGTGTGTGTAATCAAGCACCTAAATCACATGACAGTATATCTGCTCCTTGACTGGATAATCTACATGGAACTAGGGGGTGTGATTCCTAGCTTCCATAGACATACTTGTGTTAGCTATCATTGAGCTAGCATGTTAAATAGAGAAGTATAGCTGAAGTATCATGGGCAGCAGTAACCGTGGCACAGGGTAGCTACCCTATGTGCCCATGTGGTCCAGGTGGTATTGTACTGAGGAGAGCTAACCCATGCTACCACACTGCACTACTGTTTTCAGCACGCTAGCTTGTTAAGAGCTAGTGTGAGTATGTCTCTATGAATCACACTCCTAGCTCCAAGTGTAGACATATCCTACATTTTACAGCTAAGATGTGTTCCTGGAAAAAACCATGAGGCTTTGATTTTCTTGGAGTGTGGCTTGAGGAGAGGAAGAAAGGAAGCCTATGACATTTCAGGGTGCAATCCAGACCAGTGAGGGGCTGTGTCAACATCTGCCCTGCAACCTGGAGTGCTCATGATGCTTTGCTACTGTAGCTCTGAACTTGGGCTCCTCACAAACAGCCAAATAACATGCAGGTCACATCCTGAGTGTCCGTGTATAGCCACAGCCCTGGTTCAGCAATTCTGACTTTAGCTCTGGCTTCCACCAGTCTTGGTTACTACTTGCCGGGTGACCCCAGCACACTCCCAGTCCTGTATTTCCCCCCCAAAATGTGTGTTCTGTCCAGCCCTTTCCTGGACAGTATATATAGTAGGTCCATTGCCCTTCTAAGGGGCTCAAGATACAACAGCCTGCTACCTTAAATGGAGTTACCCAAGCAATTCACAATACTGGATTAGTTTAAAAAAAACTTGTCTTATTCCTTAATTAACTATAAAGAGAGAGGTTTACAAGTATTAAGGCATTAAAGTCAGAAATTGTTACAAGAAAAATAAAGATATAATACTTCCTTGTACTAAACAAACTAAACTTGTTTCAAGGTGAAATTCTTGCCACAGGTTTTCAATAGCATTGCTGACCAAGTTTCAGGTCAGGGTCTGCTCCCAAGGTCCAGTGCCTGTTTCTTTTGTCTTAGGTGAAAAGAGAGATGGACAGGGAGCGATAACTTGGGGTGGTTTTGCCCCTCATTTTTATAGTTCAGTCACCCTTTGAAAAACATTTTCCTGATTGTGACCTCTAGTTAAAGTCAAGGAGATATGGAGTCTTGTGGAGGAAGGAGGCTTCATGCTGTTTCTTTTCACCAGGCTATGCTGAAATGCAGATTTTTTGGTGTGTGTGTGTGTCTTCTTTCTTCCCCCTCTTGCTGTCTGAGAACTCTTTACCGCTTATATGTAAACTGAGGTACACACACATACCTTTGTTTAAGACAGCCCTGCTTCACCAGATCTACTTACACATAATGTTGCTACATACATTTCACCATGATAATATTGACTAGTGAGTTATTAGTTTTCAAATGATATCTCACAATGCATATTTTGAACAAAGATTATTACACTAGTGTGTAGGATATGAATACAGGGGTGCATTCGGTCACATATACCATGAAAGCAAGAAATAATTAATAAATGGGTTATTTAAGACTGAAAATCTTTTCTGGTCCCCTTTACCCAACCCTATTATAGCTGGATATGCTATTTAATCCCTGATTCAAAAATACTCTCTGGATCTGCACTTCAGAGTTCAGGTTGTTTGCATACTGAGTTTAACTTTGAGCCCAACCCTAATTTCTATGAGCTGCATGCAATATGCTATTACCATTCTCTCTCAACCCCCTTCCCAATGCTACACTGTGTGATTATACATATGTGTGGAATACATGATGACATGGTGAGGTCTGATGGTTGTGTGACTTGACTTAGGGATGGCCATGTTGCACATACTGGCCTAAGTTAGCTTCAGTTGAAGTCAAAGGCAAATCTCTTGGTGAAGTCAATGGGAGTATGATCTAGGGCAGGGGTTGGCAACCTTTGGCATGTGGCCTGCCAGGGTAAGCACCCTAGTGGGCCAGGCTGGTTTGTTTACCTGCCGTGTCTGCAGGTTCAGCTGATCGCGGCTCCCACTGGCCACAGTTCACCACTGGGGGCCACTGGGGGCTGCGGGAAGTGGTGGGGCCAAGGGATGTGCTGGCCACCACTTCCCGCTGCCCCATTGGCCTGGAGCAGTGAACCACGGCCAGTGGGAGCCGCAATCAGCCGAACCTGCGGATGCGGCAGGTAAACAAACTGGTCCAGCCCTCAAGGGTGCTTACCCTGGCAGGCTGGGTGCCAAAGGTTGCCGATTCCTGATCTAGAGTGACCAGATGTCCTGATTTTATAGGGACAATCCCAATTTTTGGATCTTTTTCTTAGATAGGCTCCTATTTCTCCCACCCCTTGTCCCAATTTTTCACACTTGCTTTCTGGTCACCCTAGTATGATCAGATCTATTGTATTTATTTTAGGGTACATTTATAAGTGTCACGAGTTGACATTTGAAAGTATTATGCTACATATATGTGCACTAACGTTGAGCTAGTATTACTATGCATTCAAAACTTTAACTTTATTATTGCATCATTATAGTTTCTTGGGGAACAGCACCAGGCTGCAGTTGTGGGCCAGGTAACTGTTAAAAAGGCATCCTGGATTTTGCACAGGGGATCATGAATTTCAATTTGTATAAAGTATTTTCTTTGTGAATCAATGTAACATGCTAGCTAGAGCCCTTTGAATGTATCTGTGTTTATTTGATAGAACATTGGTAATTTCATATTATCCATTTTTGGAGTTATTTTTAATTTCCAGCAGCTTTGTGGTTTCACATTCCCTCTCCATCATTGCAAATAGCACAGTAAAACCACCAAGCGCCAGGAAACACTGTCAGCCAGGGTAATTTTTACTGCCGTAACTAACTGCAGGGTTTTTTTTATTTTTCAGATAAAGTTAATGGACAGATCTTTTCTGCTGAGGCTTTTATAAACAGTTGGTTTGGGGACTGCTAGAGATATCATAATCTATTACATATCATATAAATATCATCTTCGAAAGAGAAGGAACATAGTGTCTATGCAGCACAACACATGTATAGTCACTTAGCTCCCTGCAGGTAAATCAAAGATGGACATGCTGCTTTAGAAGATCATAGAATCATAGAATCTCAGGGTAGGAAGGGACCTCAGGAGGTCATCTAGTCCAACCCCCTGCTCAAAGCAGGACCAAACCCAACTAAATCATCCCAGCCAGGGCTTTGTCAAGCCTGACCTTAAAAACCTCTAAGGAAGGAGATTCCACTACCTCCCTAGGTAACCCATTCCAGTTCTTCACCACCCTACTAGTGAAAAAGCTTTTCCTAATATCCAACCTAAACCTCCCCCTCTGCAACTTGAGACCATTACTCCTTGTTCTGTCATCTTCTACCACTGAGAACAGTCTAGATCCATCCTCTTTGGAACCCCCTTTCAGGTAGTTGAAAGCAGCTATCAAATCCCCCCTCATTCTTCTCTTCTGCAGACTAAACAATCCCAGTTCCCTCAGCCTCTCCTCATAAGTCATGTGCTCCAGCCCCCTAATCATTTTTGTTGCCCTCCACTGGACTCTCTCCAATTTGTCCACGTCCTTCTTGTAGTATGGGGCCCAAAACTGGACACAGTACTCCAAATGAGGCCTCACCAGTGCTGAGTAGAGGGGAATGATCACATCCCTCGATCTGCTGGAAATGCCCCTACTTATACAACCCAAAATGCCATTAGCCTTCTTGGCAACAAGGGCACACTGTTGACTCATATTCAGCTTTTCGTCCACCGTAACCCCTAGGTCATTTTCTGCAGAACTGCTGCCCAGCCATTCGGTCCCTACTCTGTAGCAGTGCATGGGATTCTTCCGTCCTAAGTGCAGGACTCTGCACTTGTCCTTGTTGAACCTCATCATATTTCTTTTGGCCCAATCCTCTAATTTGTCTAGGTCCCTCTGTATCCTATCCCTACCCTCCAGCGTATCAACCACTCCTCCCAGTTTAGTGTCATCTGCAAACTTGCTAAGGGTACAGTCCACACCATCCTCCAGATTGTTAATGAAGATATTGAATAAAACCGGCCCCAGCACCGACCCTTGGGGCACTCCACTTGATACCGGCTGCCAACTAGACATGGAACCATTGATCACTACCCGTTGAGCCCGACCATCTAGCCAGTTTTCTATCCACCTTACCGTCCATTCATCCAGCCCAGACTTCTTTAACTTGCTGGCAAGAATACTGTGGGAGACTGTATCAAAAGCTTTGCTAAAGTCCAGAAATAGCACATCCACTGCTTTCCTCTCATCCACAGAGCTGGTTATCTCATCATAGAAGGCAATTAGGTTAGTCAGGCATGACTTGCCCTTGGTGAATCCATGCTGACTGTTCCTGATCACTTTCCCCTCCTTTAAGTGGTTCAGGATTGATTCCTTGAGGACCTGTTCCATGATTTTTCCAGGGACTGAGGTGAGACTGACTGGCCTGTAGTTCCCTGGATCTTCCTTCTTCCCTTTAGTCTTCCCTGTTAAGTCTCTATCAAAAATTAAGCACTCCATAGATAGTTTTCCTCCGTAGATATTTCCTTCCCTTTTTGTTGTTGTTTAAGCAGCAAATGTGTAATCTGTATGGGCAGTGACTCTAGCTAGGGAACCAAAAGAGCTGCCCATCACTGGTAAGAGTGGTTCAAATAAATATTTAGGAAGAGTGGTGTTATGGTCTCAGGACAACTGCACTTGTTTTCCCTCCTTCATGGTCCACCAATGGTTTGCACCTCTCAGCCATCACTTCTCTTGGGTAGAGACCCATGTCTCACACCTGACTGGAGTTTTTAAGGCTGCACAGCTCCTGGGATTACCCTGTGATATCACCAGCAAGCCAGATTGCCTATACAGACCAGGTTCTACACTTTGCTTTCTCTCCAGAGCCTATGACCAGTGTATTGCCTGCAGTTACAAATTACCACACAACTCCTTCTATACAAGGACTTTACTTTTATTCTTAAGGTAAAAGCATCACAGAGAAAATATATTTAAATAATAAAAGTTCCTATATGCATGCTAAAAGCTTACCAGAGGTCAGCCATCAGTCTTAGAGGCCCCTAGTAAGCCCTTCCACCCCTCACACAAGAGTTGGGTCCTCCCCTTGGACAGAGGGTCCTGTCTCTTTGCTGAATCAAAAGGTGGACCTGAGTCAGCTTAAATGCAAGCTATTTAATTGAAGTCCTTTGTCTGTCTGTTGGTCTCTGGAGAATCTAGTTTGAAATAGTATATGCAAGACTCTCGAGGTGGTGGTACTTCTCTGGAAGTGTTACATCCTGAGTGAATTTGCTTAATCACTGCTAACTGTTCTTAGTTTCTGGAGGGCCTGTGATTAATTGAATTACATACAGCCCCTGGCCCACAATGATACATAAACTTAACACAGTCAGATCTCCCAAAATATTGTAGGAAATTGCCATATTTGTCACACCTGGCAATACTGTCATGTGTAATAGGAGTTCTTGGCTTGCCTTACTGCTAAAGTGACCAAATTAACCTAGCACCAGGGCCGGCTCCATGCACCAGCCGACCAAGCATGTGCTTGGGGTGGCACCTTCTAAGGGGCGGCCAATCTTGGGGTGGCGGGGCAGCGCTCCATTTTTTGGTTTTGTTTTGCTTCGGTGGGGCGGTGATTGGTTTTTTTTGTTTGTTTGTTTTTTTTTGGTTCGGCGGGGCAGTGCTCAGGGGTTTTTGTTTTTGTTTCGGCGGGGCGGCACTTGGGGGGGTTGTTTCAGCGGGGCGGCGCTGGGGGGGCAGGTTGTTTCGGCGGAGCGGCATTCAGGGGTTTTTGGTTTTGTTTCTGCAGGGTGGCGCTCGGAGTGGGAGGTTGTTTCGGTGGGGTGGCGCTCGGGTTTGGGTTTTTTTTGCTTGTTTTCCTGATCACAT
This sequence comes from Mauremys reevesii, assembly GCF_016161935.1. NCBI lineage: Eukaryota > Metazoa > Chordata > Testudines > Geoemydidae > Mauremys > Mauremys reevesii. The sequence goes on along the minus strand of NC_052624.1, from coordinate 166,359,820 downwards.
GCATGTGCGCGCACACACACACACACAACATATTCTATAAACATGCATAATTAATGGTAGAGGATTAATAAATGTCCATTAAGCTTTTGTAAGTCATCTATAAAATCCACCTACCAAGGTGTCTCATTATCAAGAAAAGTTCTGGTCACGGTAAGAATTAAACAATTGTTTTATTGCCTTTATTGTTTATTAATGCAACACTGGTTAGAATGGAGTTGATGTTTACTTTCTATTTTGGGGTGTAAAATCCTTTTGTTAGGAAAAGAAATGAAGTTCATAAATGCTTAACTGATAATTTAACAAAATGTGATATTTTCCCCCTGGGTCCTTTATTTGGGCATAACATCCTGGCCATTTGAAATCAGATCAAATTGCATTTTGGTATACAAGCTATCAGTTCAGATTCATATCCTGTCTAGTAACAATAAAAAAAAATGCTCAGTTTGTTTGGCTTTTTCTCTTCTGGTTGAGTTTTAAATACTCCATTTGGTCTTGGTTTTGGAAGTTTTCTTTCCCCTTAAGCTTTTCTCCAAAAATGATTTAGATTTAACAACAGCAACACAACATGTTAATATATGCAGTTTGCCTGCTGTTCATACAGCCGCTTAAATGTAAACTGCAAAGGTTTTATAAGACACAAACTTACTAATCAGTTACAGAATATTAACACCCAGGATCCTCATCTGATATAAACTGGCATCTATAGAGTATGCTGATTTATACCAGCTAAGGACCGGTTCTAGATGTGTATGTTTTAAATGGAAAAATAAATACATTTTAGAACAAAATATTTCAGTCAGTTCTTCCTTTATTTACCTGCCAGTTCTTGGGTGTAAGATTCTATATGAGAAGGAGTAGAAGTGAAGAATGGGACGGAGCTGGAATATATAGGGGCTTTGGGGGAAAAAACCAGAAAAATGCTGAGCATTTTCAGTTTTGTGAGTCTCTGAGTTCTGTCAAATCCCATAGGTGGTGCTCAGCACTTTCTTCCCTTTAGAGGTTAGGAATCAAAAGACAGTGAAGGGTCTGGGATGTAGACACATCTTTGGTGGGTTTGTAGAAGAAGGATCATCATAGTGGATGGCAAAATAGAGGAACTTGTTTTCATGGCAGAGTTTGGTGAAGGAAAGAGGTGGGAGCAGGAAATGAGGAATGAACATGCCTTAAGGTTTTGCCTTAGGAGAGGTAAAGATTGGAAGTCAAACGCACGCAGGTGTCAAAAATTTTTCTAGGAACCTTTTCCTCATTGCAAGCCATCAACTGGGAAATGGAATGTAAACAGCTGTGGACAGTGCCTCCATTGCAATGACTCTCCTGTTGCAACTACCAAATATACAATCACATGCCAGCTGCAAAAAATTAACAAATATTACAATATGCACACAGCATATGTGTGGAAAGGAAACAATCGCTGTAAAATATATGTTAGGAGGTCCCTATAGCTACCCAAATAGCAGAGCACGCATACCAAACGGGAACAAAATAACAGTGTTTTGCAATGGAATCCATTATTGTGGAAGTGACAAAAGAGTCACATGGTTTAATCAGCAAACTGGCCTTTCCAAACAACAATAGGAACTGTCTTTTTCCACAAACCAGCCACCCCTAATTTGAAAAAGAAAAAAGAGCTGCAGTAGAGTCTCTCCATGCTCCCTCCCTGCCATTTATATTTGGTACCAGGAAGTTTGCAGAAAGTTATAGTGTTCATTAAGAAATGTGCCTTTCAAACATCTACAAATTCTAGCCCCAAGTGTGCTGTCTGCATGCTTGTCTATTTTAATGTTGTAGAAGAACAAATTTTCTAAGAAAATGCAAACAACTTTAACAGCAGGTGGCTGAAGCATAGCCTTCAGAGAGCTGTTAAGAACCATTTTTGTCTGTGACATAAAACATGGTTGCAAGCTATGTTATTTGCACTTATTGATTCAGTGAAAGAAGTCACCTTATGTTTAATTCAAATTGTAGTCCTGGCATGGACAGTCTTAGAACAATCAAGTTTTACAAATCCATTTGTTTAAGTGATTCTTTCGTTGGCTGTTCACTCTGTTCTCTAAACTGTTTTTATATTCTCTCTCTTCACAATTAGTCTTACTGAAGGAGGCAGGGAATGAAACAGATGTGAAAAAAGGTATCAATCTCCACAGGAAAGGACCACATATGGTACCATGCATAATCATGGATCAATAACAGATCAAGCAGCCTACATGGAAGAAAACTCAAATGACAATAATATCCTTTCCTATCAGTTACCTCCGTGTTTATTATGTACTTCATGACATAAATGTGATCAATACCTTTGTGATACAGTTGTGCTGAACTACCTGACCATAATGCAGGAAACTAGAAAACCAGTCTACTTCCTGGTTTGTGCTAGCAGAGGCATCTGTAGTTCCACTTCACCTTACCTTCATAAAAAATTTAAAGCCAGCACTTACTACTGAAAATTAAAGCCAGGCATCAAGGAGAATTTAAGACTATAGTTCATTGCCAAATTAACAAGGCACCTTTATCAAATTGTTTATTTTGGGTTATATTACATCCTAACAATAAGAACGTTCTTCTTCTTGCACAGGAAGAATAGTAAGGGACTGCTTACATTGTCAAGCGCCTTTCTCTTTGTTTAGATGGGGCACCATAACATCTGAGTGCCGCACACTATTTAAAAGCAAATAAGAACATAAGAACAGCCATACCGGGTCAGACCAAAGGTCCATCTAGCCCAGTATCTGTCTACCGACAGTGGCCAATGCCAGGTGCCCCAGAGGGAGTGAACCTAACAGGCAATGATCAAGTGATCACTCTCCTGCCATCCATCTCCTCCTCTGACGAACAGAGGCTAGGGACACCATTCTTTACCCATCCTGGCTAATAGCCATTTATGGACTTCACCACCATGAATTTATCCAGTTCTCTTTTAAACACTGTTATAGTCCTAGCCTTCACAACCTCCTCAGGTAAGGAGTTCCACAAGTTGATTGTGCGCTGCGTGAAGAAGAACTTCCTTTTATTTGTTTTAAACCTGCTGCCTATTAATTTCATTTGGTGACCTCTAGTTCTTGTATTATGGGAATATGTAAATAACTTTTCCTTATCCACTTTCTCAACATCACTCATGATTTTATATATCTCTATCATATCCCCCTGTCAAAGTTAGAATCAAGACTCACAATTTGTCAGACCACTCTGTTTTTATTAGCGCAGCGCTCCGCCAATAACATTCAGATAATGTGAGTGGCCATGCAAGACCCAAACAGTCTTATTTATACAGATAAAAGAGCGGGAATTAAACAAAGGGACAAAGAGAGAAAAACAGCAAAATTCACCTGGGGTATAGCATGCATATCCTACTTCCTTACTAACTCCTATCGATCTAAGGCTAATGCTTCACCAATTGCCCTTAAACGGTGCAATTGTTCTATGTTAATGTCTGTATTCCTGACACCTGGACTCCAGCATTCCAGCGATTTTCCTTAAATGTACAGACAGCATTTCTTTAATCCTATCTATTTTTGTAATATAATTCATTCTACTTTCACAATCCCTCCTTTCGGTCACGCTTCGCCATGACCAACGATGGACTGGGTTCCACATATTAACCGTTCTTTATCTTTTTGTTCATCAGCGATATTTAAAATCATCATATTAGCACTCTGTTTTGGGGCAGTCACCTGGGTGGCATATTTTACACAATTTTGGATACAACAGGAGATTAACTGAAAACATACAAAAATCACTAGGATTCCAAACAGGATAGTCAGGGCTCCCTGAAACAACCAGTTTCCTAGGCCAGAGAAATTGAACAGGTTGCTTAGCCACTTCCATAAAGAACTCGGCTCTTCATGGGGAAGATATGCGATTTGTTCTAAGTGGCTAGCGCGATCTATTACCTCATTGGTATTGTCAGGTATATACACACAACATTCTTTTCCAATGAGTGCACAGGTCCCTCCTTTGGCCGCCAGCACTATGTCCAATGCCTGACGGTTTTGAAGGGCCACCTGTCAGATCGCCTCTGTTTCTTTGGCCAGAGTTTTTAAACTCTCTCCGGTTTCATTTGCCATTATTTCAACTACTGCTTGTAACCTCAGGAGCCTTTTTGCATGGTGTATTATTCCCCCAAGTGGGATAAGGGAACCGCCAATGGCATCTTCCCAGGTTAAGGGGCTTATGTTATTTATATACCATTGGGCATCTGGTAAGTCCCTTCTTTTTCGCCTGAAATTACGGAGGCATTCTCGTGGGAAGGAACCTAGCACTCGGAATTGTGGGAAGAGTTGGACGGGATAACAGATACCTGACCAGTTAGCTGGTAATGCAGTATAAGCTTTGGTTCCACAAACCCAATGATGGCCTATTAAGGCCGGGAAGGGTCGATTGCATCCATTTATTACATAGGTGTCTGTAAATGAGGAGTAATATCCTCCAAAGGGAACAGGGTAATTCTCCTTACGAGGAGTGGTAGTGTTTGTATGGCATTGAAAGATTGTATTATTTTTACTAAGATTACTGTAAGGGGAACATGAGATTGATTTTTCTGTTTGATCCCAGGTTGAGAAAAAATTCATATCCCCATACCCGGCCCGCCACTCTTTAGTTTTGTTTGAATAGTCCCATACACCATTGGCCACGATATGCTGAAGGCAACGGCTTTTTCCCAGATCCAGCCCTGTCCTATTACACACCCAACACCAGTGACCCTTTCCCTCCACCACACTTATCCAGTTAGATACACTTATTCCCACTGCTTCCCAAGTTTCATTGCTGTTCCATGTTTTGTTAAACGGACGAGGTCCTCCAGTGAGATCTGTGGAATTGAGTGGGATAGCCAGGACAGGAATACCAGCTTGAGAGTGGGCTGGGATGTGGCTGCAGACCCAGCATTTAGAAATATTAAGGGTCTGAGCTATCCACACTTGCTGCTGAATAAAAGAATTGTCATTGTGGGCTACCCAGACCTTAAGACACCAGCAGCCGAGGAACAGGCGCCACCAGAGGTGCATGTTGGAGGCAAGGCCCTTCTGGTTCTGACAACCTCAACTGAGGGAACCGCAGTCACGGTTTTACATCCACCAGGCAGCAGGCGCTAGGCTCACTACTGCTTCTTTTGGTGGGCCTTGCTTTAGGTTGTCGTCTGCTTCTGGCAACCCTTACGAGAGCGTAGATTGTAAGGTATTGCAGGCTGTTCCTCTACGTCTTCTTCTGGAGTCAAAATTGACTCTGCGCGGTCCTGAGGTGATGATTGGTTCGCCGGGGAGGGTGTCTTCTTACACTGCGAAGCATGTATCCACGCTGCGATGCCAGATAGTTTAACAGCCATCTGGGTAGTAAGCAGTACCTGATGAGGACCCTTCCACCGGGGTTCCAAGGCGTGTTTTCGATGATGGTGCCGTACGTAGACCCAGTCACCTGGCTCGAGGTTGTGGCAAGCGTCGGAGGTGGGTTCCGTCAGCCAGGCGGCTCAAACCTGTGAATGGAAGTGACTTACAGCTTGCATTAATCCCTTGCAGTATTGAAGGAGCGTACTGTGAGTCAAGTTCAAGTCTGGGACTGGAGTAATGGTAGCCACAGCTCGCATAGGGCATCCCATAACAATTTCAAAGGGACTCAGTTTATGCCTTTGGGATGGAGTGGATCGCATTTCCATAAGGGCTAGTGGTAAAGCTGCTGGCCAGCTTAACCCTGTGGAGTCACAAATCTTAGCAAGCTTATTCTTAAGTACACCATTTCGCCTTTCCACAGCACCTGCACTTTGTGGGTGGTAGGGACAGTGCAGCAGGTGTGTGATATGGAATATACGATCCAGGTGTTGAACAATTTGTCCAGTAAAATGTGTACCCCGGTCACTGGACAGAGTGGCAGGAATTCCCTTGGCAGGCATAATATGATTTAACAAACATTTAGCAACAGACAGTGAATCAGCCTTGTGACAAGGAAAGGCTTCAATCCAACCAGAAAATAAACATACCATAACCAAAATGAATTCATATCATTGGCACTTGGGCATTTGTACAAAATCAAGTTGCCAATGCAAGAAGGGTGCTTGGGGCAGGCCCCGGAATCCCTGAGCCACTTTTACAGGTTTACCAATATTGTGGCTTTGACAAGTGGTACAGGCGGCACAGTGGCGGGCTGCAAAAGAGCTGAAATGGGGGGCCCACCATCCCACCTTAGTTACAGCAGAGACCATCCCCTCCTTTCCGACATGCGAAACACCATGAAGCAGGGTGGCCAGAGACAGGTAGAGTGAAAAGAGAGCCACAAAGGCACCAGTAGGCGAACGCCAAAGGGAATCAGGATGCAGAGAGCAACCCTGGGCAACCCAGGAGTCTTTTTCAGCTTCTGGGGCAGAATCCTGGAGCAGGGTGAGGTCAGTGAGGGACGGCGGTGCTATAGAAACAGAAAGGGAACCTAGAAATGCATCTGGGGAAGGTTCTATGGCAGCAGCATGTTTAGCAGAGGCATCAGCAAATGCGTTACCCTTAGCAACATCAGTATCTGCCGTTGAGTGGCCAGGGCACTTAACAATAGCTAGGGCAGAGGGAAGTAAAACTGCATACAGGAGAGCAGCAATGTAGGGGCCGTTTTTAATGGGGGTACCGGTGGAGGTAAGGAAACCCCGAGCTTGCCACAGGGTGCCAAAGTCATGTACAATCCCAAAAGCATAGCGGGAGTCAGTGTAAATGGTGGCGGAGCACGGGTGAGGGCGACTAATTCAGCAACTTGTGCTGAGGTTACAGAAGGTAAAGGCGCAGCTTCGAGGGTTTCAGAGAGTGACACAACAGCGTATCCTGCAAGGAGACGACCTTGGCTGTCTCGAAAACAGGAACCATCAGTAAACAAAACAAGGTCAGAGTTAGGGAGAGGGACATCAGAAAGGTCAGGGCGCGGGACGGTGACAGCAGACACAGTTGCAAGACAGTCGTGGGGATCACCATCATTAGACAAGGGAAGGAGAGTGGCAGGATTTAACTGAGAACAACGCTTTATGGTGATATACGAAGCCGACAGCAGTAGAAGTTCGTACCTGGTAAGGCGAGCGGAGGAGAGGTGGCTTGTGTTACGCTGTAACAGCAGAGTTTCCACAGAGTGAGGGACCATGAGAGTAAGGGGAGAGCGAAGGACAAGGGATTCAGACATTTCGACTAGGTGCACTGCGGCAGCCACAGAACGCAGGCAGGGGGGTAGGCCTTGGGCCACAGGGTCCAAAGTGGCAGAGAAATAAGCTACTGGGCGGTTCTTTTCTCCATGCACCTGAGTAAGAACTCCAAGTGCACATCCAGATTGTTCATGGCAGAAAAGGGTAAAAGGCTTAGAATAGTCTGGCAGCCCTAAAGCGGGGGCAGAAGCTAAACCTTGTTTGAGGGAAACAAAGGCAGAGTCTGCTTCAGGGGGCCATGGCATGGGATTAGGCACAGAGAGTCGAGTGAGTTCCTGGAGAGGTTTTGCAAGGGAGGCATATTGGGGAATCCATTGCCTGCAAAATCCAGCCATGCCCAAAAATTTTCGGACCTGGCGTGGGGAGCAGGGTCGGGGAAAGCTAAGGATAGCCTGGACACGGGTGGGAGAGAGCATACGGGAACCCTGGGAGAGAAGAAAACCAAGGTATGTGACAGAGGCTTGACAGAGCTGTAGTTTAGAGCGAGAAGCCTTGTGACCTTTGTTTGCTAAGGCAGTAAGGAGCACTAAAGAATCAGTTTTTGAGGCAGATAACGAGGGGGAACAGAGGAGTAGATCATCCACATATGGACTAGAGTGGACCCAGATGGGAAAACAAGGTCAGCTAGGTCTCGGGCTAATGCCTGGGAAAAGTAAGATGGGCTTTCCGTATACCCCTGGGGAAGCGTGGTCCATGTATATTGCTGTCCCTTGTAAGAAAAGGCAAAGAGGTACTGGGAGTCAGGGTGAACCGGAACAGAAAAGAAAGCAGAACACAAATCAACAACAGTAAAATGAGTTGCAGCTGGTGGGATAGAAGCCAGAATCGTTGCTGGGTTTGGGACAACAGGAAAGGCGGGTATGACAATACGATTAATGGCTCGGAGGTCCTGAACAAATCGCCATGATTTGCCATCAGCTTTTCGAACTGGGAGGATAGGGGTGTTACAGGGACTGGAGCAGGGAACAATAATGCCTTGCTCCCGCAGGGCAGTTATGACTGGAGCAATGCCAGCCTCTGCCTCAGGGTTTAAAGGGTATTGAGAAAGGCGAGGCAGGGGTTTGGAGTCCACAGTAATGCAGACGGGGTCAGTGTTTAAGCGGCCCACCTCAGAGGGATGGGTTGGCCACAGAGAGAGGATGGGACCTGCGAAATTAGGTGTTCAAGGGATGGGACCAGTGGGCAACAAGGGACTGGAGTGGAAAGGGAAGTTTCAGATAGCAGGGAGGCTACTGAATCACTCAGAGAGGACTGGGGAATTTGTAAATAGACCCCATCCGGGGAACAGTATATGGTGCAGCCAAGCTTACATAACAGATCCCGACCCAAAAGGTTTACCGGAGTGGAATCAGAGAGAAGGAAGGCATGATCCGCAGAAAGGGGACCAACCTGGACTGGTAGAGGTTTTGAAAGGGGATAAGAGGTTGGGACTCCCGTAATGCCCACAGCGGACACAGTTTTTCCGGAGCGGGGAACCGCAGGCAGATCAGTAGTACGAACTGCAGAGAGTGAAGCTCCCGTATCAACAAGGAAAAGGAGAGAAAGATCATTGATAGTTAACAAACACTCACCCGTAGGAGTGAGTGGTAGTAAAGGAGTTAAAATTTCCTGAGGTTCCCCGGCATCCCATCATTGCTGTGAGACAAAGTAAGGCTGGGGACTGACTGGCTGTGCTGGCAGGGGGTCTAGCTGGTTATTTACAGAATTACCAGGCCGGCTGGGACATTCATTCTTCCAATGTCCGGGCTGTTTACAGTAATTACAAACATCCCCATAACCCGAAAAACCAGTTCCTTTGCCCCTCCCTCGACCACCTCCCCATCCCTGGTATTTTCCCCGTCCCCGGAACTGTTTGCCCTGCCCTGAATAATGCTGTATTTGCAGGGCCATTAACTGTTGAGCTGATTGTTCCTCCTTTCCCTTTAAAGTACGTTGGCAGTGCTCTGCCACTGTTTGCAATTTGTCCATGGTTTCAGTCTCCCACCCAACACTTATTCGTTTTAGCATATTGCCAATAGTAGGTAGGAGGCCATTAACAAACGCACTAGCCAGGGTGCCCTGTCCATTTCTATCTGGCTGTTGTATACCAGAATGTTGCAGAAAAATGTCAGTTAGCCGAGTGCGATAGTCGCCTGGGTTCTCTCCCTGTCGTTGCTTACAGCCATTTTTGACCATCCAGTTGGTTTTAGGAGTCCATACCTGAGGGATGGCTTCAAATAGATTTTTAGCTCGCTCTTTACACTTTACAGCACTAGGACCAGTGTCTGGTAAAGTAGAGTGGCGGTCAGCAGTGAGCCAATTTGCTGCTGTGAGCCATTTTTCATGCTCACTTGGGGCTGCTACAAGTAGCTTGCACAGCTGCAGGAGGTCTGCCTCAGAGGGTTCATAGGTGTCACATACTAACAAAAATTCCTCTGCAAATTTGGTAGGATTTTCCCGGGGCTTTGGAAAGCCTTTTACAATTGAAAGGAGCTCTGTGCGAGTCCAGGGTTTATAGCTCCAAGTGGGACCCCTTCTTGGCCCCCAGTATGCAGGATTCGGAGGGGAGCCTGGACATTTTTAAGGCCCAAGCGCGAGCTTTTACGGGGCAGAGTGGGTTCAGAGGAATGGGCCTCGGCCGTACTGGATGATCCAGACAGGTCTGAACTGGAGATCTCTGGGAATTGTTCATGAGCTGAGAAATCTGGTGACAGTTGTTCCTGAGCTGGGGCCGTGGGTGGCTGTCTATTGATCCGACGCAAGGCTGCCAGGCCAATTAATGCGTCTTCCTCATCATCGTCCCCGGAATCTAGCAAGGGGTTTTCTTCGTCTTTTCCCACCCGGAGACAGGAGTATGAAGGGGGATCTGCTTGGAGAACTGGATAAAGGGGAGAGGAGGTTTCCAATAAAGCTTTTAATTTATCATTTGAATCTTTGAGAGAGGCGAGTTTCGATTCTGTCCATCTATGATTTGCCTCTTCCCACCATTGCATGAAACAGTCAACCTCTCCTTTTGCCAATTTAGTTTTAGATTGGCCGAGTTTGTCTTTTAAGACGTCTACTCGGTCCTTGTCCCAAGATCCTAACAGTGGCCACTGAGTTTTGGGATCTCCCTGAGTTAGCCTAGACCATTTTTCCAGAAATTTACAGGAGTCCGGACCCTTCCTAAAATGCATAAAATGAGCCGGGGTTCCTTTAGGGAACTGTCACGACTTAGACGTCTGGTTACCCATACAGGAGGACTTTACACACCAATCACACAAGAAGGAAATTCGGGTTCATCAGAGCGATGCCCGGTGCCACACACAAAAGGAGCCCACAGGCTACTGCCTCAATCGCCCTTGCTTTCACACCAGGGGCTTTACCCAAGGTGCGGTGCGGCTGCGATTGTGCAGATTTCACTCACTCAGACCGCGGGGACAGGAACCCTTGGTCGGCCAATCCCGGACGGAGACGGCACCCAGACTCAAACACTCCACAGAGAGGACGGATAGACACAGAGACAGGACAGTCCTCAGTCTGGACAAAACACAGATATAATTACCTGACCAGATTCCTGATGCCAGATCCTGGGATCCCTACCAGAACAGAGTGGGAACCAACAGGTTCGATGATGTAGACTTCACTGTGGTTGTGCACCCTTCCATTCTGAAGGAGGACCGCTTGGGCCAAATGCCCAGGTGCCGGCTGCCACGGTCGTCCCACAAAACGGTCAGGGATCACACAGCCCCAGTGAAGACGGTTGCCATCTTGGTGGAACCTCCAAATTGTCAAAGTTAGAATCAAGACTCACAATTTGTCAGACCACTCTGTTTTTATTAGCGCAGCGCTCCGCCAATAACATTCAGATAATGTGAGTGGCCATGCAAGACCCAAACAGTCTTATTTATACAGATAAAAGAGCGGGAATTAAACAAAGGGACAAATGCACCAGCTAGCACATGGATGCTGGAATACCAGGAGGTCTCTTCCTTATGTTCTGCTCTTCCTTTTTCAGGGCTCATGGAAAAATCACAACTGAGCCCTTAAGCAGTTGAAATTTTCCTTATGATTACATACAGGAAAATCTAATGCACACCAATAGTTCAAAAATCACAAAGTGACTAACAAAGTGAGTCTAAAATATTTTTCTACTCAAGAAGAGTGTCTCACTGATCCTTTCCCTGTTTTGCCCAGTAGTGTGAGGTTGAAGGCTATATGGCAATAGGATGGACTTAGCTGTTCACTGAGAGGTATACATACCTCAAAACTAAATCCATCACTGGTTTCAGGGTTTAATACTTGCCAAAAGAATTTAGAATCAAGGATTTGTGATTGATGGTCTAGTAACCTAACACTGAGTTACTACAAGAGTTACTACTTTAGGAATCTGTTTGTGTGTGTGTGAGGGGGAAGGTAGTTACTGTATAGTGACACATAGCAATACAAAAATATGGCAACCATTTGGGGCTATTTTCCCCCACATATGGAAGCTGTGCGAATGCAAGAGAGGCATGTCTCATATAAATCAAATTGATTTGAATTCATTCATCTGACAGTAGAAACCAGAGCCAAAGATGGCATAAATGTTATACTTATTTACAGACCACCAGACAAAAGGATTCATAAAGGAGCTCACTGACACCTTGTCAGTGATGGTGGTAAAATACCCCAGATGCAAAAACCAAAAAACTCACCTCCTCATTTGCTTTGCTAGGATTTTCACAGGTCACCACTTGTCCAACCTACACAGTTGGTCACACATTAAACCTGATCTTTGGCCTAGATATCAAGATAGAGGACATTACTACCCAGCCACTGTTTTGGACAGACCAACACCTCATAAACGCAGTGGTTAGAGACCTTCCAGTGCCCAAGCATGACCATGAAGACTCACAAACTCCATCAAATTCCAAAGCCTGCTGAAGGACACCACCACCTCACCCACAGGATGAAAAGTCATGGACCTGGTGAATTACCACCATTCCACACTGGTATCAGCCACTGACACACTGACCTCCAAACAATGCCTTCCTCCCTGTCACACACACAGATCTCTTTGGTTTTCTGGCACCCTGTGCCTAATCAAAAGAGAGAGGCATAAATGCAAGAGCTGATGGTGGTAAACAAAAGCTGATTCAGACAGGATGAAACAAATTTCTCAAAGCCTATGCTGAGGCTGTCTTACAGGCCAAGAGAACCTGAGGCTGCCAAATCCCACTGCAAGGAGCTTACCTGCCTACAAGTCTGAGTGCCTACAACCTGCATCAGAGCTCAGCACCAAGCACTGAGAAGAACTATCATCATACTTCGCTGAAAAGATCACACATACCTTTGGGAATCCTTCTCAAAGATCATTGGTTCTTCTCCACCTGAACCACCAACCAATAGCCCTCCTGCATGCCCAGAGTTCAGCACATTCACTCACCAGGAAGTTGTGGACACTTGCCCTTCCTGGCTTACACAAGACAGTCATGAATGACTGGTGGCCATCCTTGACTGAAACAACCAATGAATGCCTCATTCAGAGAAGGAATCTTCCCTTCATCCCTCAATCATGCAATATCCTGACCAACCCTGAAAAAACCCATGCTGGATATTTTGGTCCTAGCCAACTATCACCCAGTGTCAAACCTCTCATCTTGAGTAAACTTCATAGAGAAGGTAGCAAAAGGCTAACTATAGACTCATCTAACTGAAGCCAATATTGTAGACCTGGCACAATATGGATTCAGGCCAGGACATGGGACTGAAGCTGCATTAGTGGCACTGATGGATGATATTCTCCTCCTCAATGGACAGAGGACAGACATCCATTCTCATCCTCATGGATCTTTCTGTAGCATTTGATACTATTAACTATGAGATACTGCTGTCTCACCTGAGAGAGAGGTGATAAAATTATTTGAGTCATTCCTAAAGGAACATACCCAAAGGGTAGTGATGGGAAACTGCACCTCCACCACTAGACCCTCACTTGATCAGAAGGATCAATTCTCTCTCTGGTTCTGTCATAAACAGATAGTTAAGGGTTAATGCCTCTTTTCCCTGTAAAGGGTTAAGAAGTTCACCTAGCCTAGCTGACACCTGACCAGAGGAACCAATGGGGAACAAAATGTTTCAAAAGGAAGGAGGGAAGTTTCCTTTGTTTTGTCAGTTTCACTTTGACCGGAGTGAGAAAGCTCCAGAATTAAGCCTCTTGTTAAGTAGTGAGTATTAGTGAAGGAAATAAATAGGTTTATGTTTATTTCTTTTTAACCTGTCTTGTGCAATTAGAGGAATAGTCAAATTGGGTATTTGGGTATTTTTTTTGTGTAACTACATTTTTGCCCAGGGAAACATCCTCTGTGTTTGGAATCTGTTGTCTGTGGGAGTAGCTGGTATGCTAATCTCTCCCAGAGGTTTTTTCTTTTACCTTTCTTTTCTTTAATTAAAAGCCTTTTTTTAATATCTGATTGATTTCTCCTTGTTTTAAGATCCAAGGGAGTTGGATCTGTGTTCACCAGGAAATTGGTGAAGTCTCTCAAGGCTACCCAGGGAAGTGCGAGTGGTGGCAGCCAGACCAGATCTAAGCTGGTAATTGAGCTTAGAGCTTCTCATGAAGGCCCCCCACATCTGTACCCTAAAGATCAGAGTGGGGAAGGAACCTTGACAGGTTCTCTTCAATATCTACATGCACCCACTAGGTAAACTGATCAGACAATCTGAACTCAAGTGCCAGCAGCATACAGATCAGGGCTTTGGAGCTGTGCTCCGGCTCCGCTCTAGCTCCAGGCAAAAACCTGCTGCTCCACTGCTCCAGATCTGCTCTGGGCTCCAGCTCCGGGCTCCATTCCAAAGCCCTGATGCAGATGACACAGATCTACCTACCCATCACCACATATGACCACATCACTACCACCAAGAAGGCCCGGTGCTTGGTTGTGATCAGCTAATGGATGAAAAACAGCTGGTTGAAGCTGAATCCAAACAAAACAGAAGTGATGCTGATGGGAAGAGGAAAGTATTTTGAGGAGTTTGCAGACATGGTGCTCTCTCCTTTGACTGAAGGTTCACATCCACAATTGGCCAATTTAGTCCATGGTCTAAGAGTACTCCTCACTGATGCTGAGCTCTTATATTGCAATGGTTGTGAGCAATGCTTTCTACCATCTCCAGCTGGCTAGGAGACTCTCTCTCATCCTGGCAATGAAGACCTAGCTTCAGTTACTCTGGCCTCAGGACCGGCTCTGGCTTTTTTGCCGCCCCAAGCAAAAAAAAAAAGGGGGGGGGCGGGGGCCGCCGGAGCGGCAAAGCAGGGAAAAAACCAAAAACAAAACCACAGCGGGGCCAGAGCGGCAAAGCGGGGGGGGGGGGGGGAGGGGACAAAAAAAACGGCGGGGCTGGAATGGCAAAGGGGGAGGGGGGAACTGCAGCACAGCTGGAGCAGCAAAGCAGGGGAAAAAACAAAACAACATAAAACCACGGTGGGGCTGGAGTGGTAAAGGGCGGAGAGGGAACAGGGCGCTGGAGCGGCAAAGCAGGTGAAGAAAAAAAAAGAAAGAGAAAACACAGCGCAGCCAGAGAGGCAAAGCAGGGTGGGGGGAACAAAAAAACGGCGCAGCTGGAATGGCAAAGCAGGGAAGAAAAAAACCAACCTGCAGCACAGCCGGAGCGGTAAAGTAGGGTGGGGGGAAAACAAAAAAACCTGCACGGCTGGAGCGGCAAAGCAGGTGAAAAAAAACCAACCTGCGGCGCGGCTGGAGCGGCAAAGCGGAGGTGGGGGACGGCACGGCCGGCAAAGCAGGGGAGAACGAAACAAAAAAAACCCCCAGGGCGGCCAGAGCCAGGGGACTCCCTGTGCTGCAGAGTGCGCGCCCGGTCTAATGGGGGGAAGGGCAGGGAGCGAGGGGGGAGAGAGAGAAGGGGGGCAGCCAGGGCTTCATGGGGGCACTCACCCCGCGGCCCTGACCTCCACGCCGCCTGCCGGGAGGGCTCCGCGCTGCTCCGGTCGGTGGGGAGGGAAGGACACAGGCTGCCCTGCCAAGTTTGCTGCAGGGCGCTCCCCTCCTCTGCCCCGTACCGGGTGGCCAGAGCAGCAAACAAACAAACAAAAAGTGTCAGTGCCGCCCTAGGATTGGGCGGAAGCTGCCCCCCTAGAATCTGCCACCCCAAGCACCAGCTTGCTCAGCTGGTGCCCAGAGCCGGCCATGTCTGCCCTTCATCACCACTCAGCTGGATTACAGCAATGTGATATAACTGGACATGAAACCTTCAGTGTTTAAACTCCAACTGGCACAGAACACTGCAGCATGTCCTCAGTAACACAGGCTACCGTGAGCCCATTGCACCTGTACTCTACTCTCTATACCAGCTTCCTATAGAATTTTGAATCAAATTCAGGGTCTCAGTCCTTATCATTATCAGTCCAAAGCACTCCATAGCCTGGGATGAAGACTGTGGTTGACAACTTCATTCCTTTGCCACAATGGAACTCTCCACAGTAAAGGTAAAGCTAGTCTGTGGGGAAGACGAAACATTCCCCAGAGGAAGTCCGAGATTGTGGAATGAACTCCCCCAGGAACTAAGGACCATCACAAACCTGACCACTTTCCACTCCAAGTGCAAGGCACATTTCTTTGACCTCATCTTCTCTAGCATAAATACAAGTAACAGGTATATTTCTATACCTATAAAAATAAGACACTCCACTGCACACACTTCTCCCTCTGGGGAGAAGATGAGAAAACAAACAACAAATGACAAATGTATGCTCATATTGCATAATGCACCGCTGGAAGGTGCTCAGATACTATAGTGATAAACAGTGCATAAAAACTTGGATAGAATAGAACAGCAGTTGAGTTTGTTGTACAAAGAAAGCTCACACATTTGGAGCTGAACATGTAACAATACAATTTCTACATGCAAATGCAGGTTCACACACACAAAACTATTGTTTCACCTGACACACTAGATATTAACAATATTAGATGAAATGCTGTCTTCAGCATCAAGATTACAGTTCTACATAAGTGTTGCAGGACCTTTAATATCCTCTGGGGTGGTCACAATGGATATCAGTTACATGCATCATCCAAAGGATGGTAATTCTAACTGTATAATATTAGACTTCAGTGTCACCGTTGAGTATGAGGAACCTAGGCCAGAGCCAAGCGTGCTACCAAGTGAACCAAAAGGAGAAAACAAGGTGGGTTTTTTTAGGTCACATAACCTCTTGCAAAGAATAGGTGAAAATAGCATTTTGATGTTTCCACATTCCACTTTATTGTCTGTGCAGTACCACATTGTTACTGATATACTGCATGGCAAAAATTAGGAGCCTTTGGGGTCTGACCTCATTTTGTTTTAATAAAACCTTTTCTAGCATACACTATTAATACAGAAGGATTCTGATACCTTGTAAAACATAATGAAACATGAACCATACATTGAATACAATACACAATGCTGAGATCCTGCATTTGATTCTCAGCAAACTCTCCAGGTTTTATTTTTGGAGAGAGCATTGGAACATTTAAACCTGCTTCTGTGGCTGTATGGATGAAACAGTAGAATAACAAGAAGCAAGGTGTGTGAAACTGTGCATAAGATGTAGCTCATGGAAATTCCATACAAATAGTAGTACTTTTAAAAGATAGCCCAGTGATAAAAATGATTAGTCATTTGATCAGTTCAAAAGTGATGAGGTGAAGTTGGTAACAGTGAGAGTGTTTTAATTAGGATGTTTTAACAATTCTTCTAGATAGTCCTTAAAAAGTGTTTTCCTCCTATTTATCAGTTTCCACAAGAACTGTAACAGCCTAATTCATATATCTTACTGCATTTGCAAATGTAGGGATGCTGTGCACTTATACTCCCACTAACTTTATATAGGAAATTCAGCATGCATATGAACTTATTGCTGGCAAGCATATAGCAGCAAAAGAGTAGAGAAAAAGACAAAGGTTCCATGGGTAAAACTCAAGTCAAAAGCACTTATGCAATTTAGGAGCCTAAATCCCATTTTCAAACAGGCACATAGGAGCCTAAATCCATATTGAAAATTGGAGTGAGGCACCTTTGAAATTTTTACTCTACATCTAGTATATTATAGGTCTGATTTCCCAACAACTTGCACTTTGATAGTTATATACACGACTTAAAGTGTGTAAAGACTTTAGGAAACACAACCAACAGTGGAAAGTATGGGAACACACAGTTCAGGGCTCTTCAATAATCCTAACTTTGATGACAAGCCACCATGCACCACTTAAATTTCACTTCATATTACTTAAGACTTAAAATATAGATTTCTTGGGATCCAGAGATCCATAGATTCTAGGACTGGAAGGGACCTCGAGAGGTCATCGAATCCAGTCCCCTGCCCTTATGGCAGGACCAAATACTGTCTAGACCATCCCTGAGAGACATTTATCTAACCTACTCTTAAAAATCTTCAGAGATGGAGATTCCACAACCTCCCTAGGCAATTTATTCCAGTGTTTAACCACCCTGACAGTTAGGAACTTTTTCCTAATGTCCAACCTAAACCTCCCTTGCTGCAGTTTAAGCCCATTGCTTCTTGTTCTATCCTTAGAGGCTAAGGTGAACAAGTTTTCTCCCTCCTCCTTATGACACCCTTTTAGATACCTGAAAACTGCCATCATGTCCCCTCTCAGTCTTCTCTTTTCCAAACTAAAACCCAATTATTTCAGCCTTCCTTCGTAGGTCATGTTCTCAAGACCTTTAATCATTCTTGTTGCTCTTCTCTGGACCCTCTCCAATTTCTCCACATCTTTCCTGAGTAATGTTCTAAGACCTGAACAAGGGCAGTCTGAGGAAATGACTTTTTAATAGAAGTGGATATAACTCAGGATTTCCAATTCTGGGGAAATTTTTATGTTTCAAAATTTGGATTCAGTACATTTTTTTAAAATTCTTCACAAACTGGACATTCTGAAAAAAAATTCAGGGGGTCACACTAGGGGAGGACTGATGAAGACTGAACTGCAATGGAAACTAGCAAGTTTCCATAACAATAATGTAAACATTATTATATGATGCTCCACACGAAAGAACAAAAACTGACCACAATAGAACATCAAGGCCACAGAGTTGAATACTCAAGCATCAGGGAGAGGCTCCCTCTTCCCCATTTGCACAACACAGAGCATGCCTGAGCTCAGATTAGTTTTATCTCTGAGGCAGCAGATCAAATCATGAGCAAACTATTCACATAGTCTTAAGTAGAGTGTTCATTATGAAGTCCTTATGAAATCAAATGCCAAATTGGTCCTTGATGGACAGTGTTTTATATAATTGAAAGGATTCTTGGAAAACATGATGGGAATTTGTGGTTTACCTTCTATGAAATTTCAGTTCTTGTTCTTTGGGGAAAAAGAACGTACATAAAGGAACATTCAGTCACCACTACTGCTGCTGTGGAGGGCAATTGGATCTATTCCTAGGTAACGGTCATCAGCTCCTCATTTGCACAAAAATGCAATTGCCAATTTAAAATGTTCTATAGCAACACTGTGCCTTGTGTATTATATCATATTTTGTATAAATAAATACATTAAGAGTATGTTAAGGGTGCAGTTTAAAAATTCAAATATCAGGATTTGACTAAGTTGGGGTTGGCATCACCATCTTAACACAGCCTCCCTGGATATATGCATTATGATAGCATCTTTACTTACATGATCACATACAATTTCAAAAATACTAAAATACTTAGGGGTAGACGAAGGAGCCCCTCACAAACCACAAAAAAGCCTTTGTCAGAGCCTTACAAGATGCCCAGCGACAGGGCCAGGGTATTCTGACAAGCTCTCAAGTGGTAGAGAGACCTTGTGTCAGTTCCAGCCTTGGATGACTAGCCAATTATGTAAAAGCAGCAAAGAATCCTGTGGCACCTTATAGACTAACAGACGTTTTGCAGCATGAGCTTTCGTGGGTGAATACCCACTTCGTCGGATGCAAGTCAATTATGGCAAGCTAACTTTGCTGTTCACATACACACAGAGCAGCCTTGCTTGGATGTGCACTTAAGAAGTTACAGCGGGAGGAGGGAATCAATTGCACATGCTCATAACTCAATTTTAGACCACTCAAACTAGACGAATCAAAACCAATTTCCTTCCTGTTCCCCTCAACGAGGATGATCTCCATGAGACATTTCAGTCTTCAAAATACAGCCATTTCAGCTGTTGAAAAGGAGTCTGCAACTATTTTTAATTTAAGTAAAGTGTATCCTCCCTCCCCCCCTATTTTCCTCAAGTTTAATAACTGAACTGTTTTTGCTCAAACTTTAGAAACAAATTGATGTTCAGCCAGAGACCAAATGTGGAGAATTTCAGTCAGAAAGGTGAAATTTTCAGAAAGTTGTGAGTGACTGAAAACTGGGGGCTAGGAAATTGTTATTCAAAAGCTAATTTACAGCACTCGCTGTAAATGTTAAGGCTTTGCTCTCATAGCACTTTTTCATTGGTAGGCCTCAGAGCACTGTCAAGAGTTAGTTCAAAGAGTAGTCCCATGACTAAGTCTGCAAATCTGAGGTAACTTTTCTGAGAAAAAAATTGGTCAAGTAGATAACACATGCATCTCCTAGGTGTGTGTTTTGTTTTCACTTTGGTCACACCCACCCATCCCATATGTGACTTTGGACAAACCGCTTCATCTCTCTGTGCCTCATTTTGTTAATTTGTAACAGGAGAATCATGCTATTTGACGGCCTGCTATGTGGCATCCACTAAATAAGGAATGTGAAATGCAAAGAATTAAGATTAGTGGAAGAAGTAGGAATAACACTTAAGACTTCTGAGTACCCAGCTCTGGGCCGCACTCCTTGGCTAAGCAAGCAATGTGGTGGGGGAATGCATAAGCAGGATCTTTTTGCACCAGACCCTGTGTTTCCCTGAAATGCTTAGTAAGCAGTCCTAGTCAGTTCAGAGTAATTCAGACAATTAAGGAGTTTAGGATGGGATTCAAAAGAAACAAAGAAGTTGGGCACCTAACTCCATTACGCTCCTTTGAAAAACCTCCCAAACTAAGTGAGTGGCTAAGTTAGTATGTAATATATAGGAATAGGATAGTATACCTTTAAATAGTTTGGAAGCCTCTTGCAGGACTACCTCTCTTCTATTGCTGAAGCCACTACAATCTAACAGAGCAGCAGCGTGTATGTGTACACACACACACAGGCACAACTAGTGGGAGGGACGCCAAGGGGAAACCAGCTAAAGGGGGGGCATGTGACCCCCCATGTGACTCGTCCCCGCCCTCCAGTGACACCCCTACGTGGCTTGTCTCGACCCCACCCCGCCCTCTCCCCATGCCCTCCCCATCCCACGTTACTTGGGGGGGGGGGTGGCTCTGCTCCAGTCCCCCTGGTATGGGGAGCCACTAATGTAGTCTCCCATGCAGCCTCCAGCCATGCTGCCTGCCTAAGATGCTACTGTGGTGCGACATGCAGCTACTGCACTCCCCCAGGCAGCATCCAGCCACGGTGTCTGCCTGGGCTGTCCCAGACAAGCAGTGTGGCTAGACACTGCCTGGGAGAGTGCAGCCCTGTGTGCCTCACCATGGACAGCAACTCAGGCAGGCCAGAAGAGGAGGCTGGAAGAGGAGAGGCTCTGGGCCTGCTTCTTCCCTTCCAGCTCTGGCCCTGCCCCTTCATCTCCCCAGCTGCTGGCCTTGCACCCCCTACCCCCCGGGCGTTTTTGTGATCTTCCCCCCGCCACCCCTCCTTCCTCCCTCTGGTCGCCACTGCCACACATACACACACACACTCTAAATAACTGTAGGTATTCAAGGTCTAATTATATCTACATTTAAGCTATATCTAAATAGATATATTCATATACATAGTTAGACCTTGAATATAGTTAGTAAACAGAGTTATTTGGAGCCCAACTTCCTTATTGTGGTTTCCTCATATTGTTAATATTATGTAGAGAGCAAAGACATAGCTGGTTACACATACATGTCTTTCCATGAGGCTCAGTCTTGCTAGGTGCTCAGAACCCTCCTCCTGACTTCTCTGGGAACTTAGAAGGCCTCACAGCTTTCAGAACTGAACACCTGGGCATTCATGCCCAGAACTTTATTTTCACAGCAATAAGGCTGATAAAAAAGTCTTTTTTTTAAAAAATAGACAAATATATATTTTCCCCTCATTCAAAAACCAGCCAAACTCTTTTCACTCAAATTTTAAAAAAATTAAAATAATCTTTGTGAAGAAAGAGAAAGGAAAAATCTCAGCTTGCAATAGCAATGTTTTATAAATTTGTGAACACCTCAAAACAGGTGATTACAATGAATATCATTATGCAGTCTTAACTAGAGTAGTTGGGACTGACACCCATTATAATTAAGTACAGTGCCAAATTCTTTCATCATGTATATCTGTGAAGACCTATTGAATAGGAGCTTTGTCCATATGCCTCCAAGGATAATTTGGACTCAACATTTTTTTTATTTAAACTTTTTTCAGTACAAAAAGAGGACAAATCAAGGTGAACACAGTGACAGATGTATGTTCAGTTTTTTTCAAAATAAGAGATCACTGTGCCCCATCAGATACTGTAAAAATGTGTGTAAGGTAACTGTCTCTCCATCTCAAAATAGACATCTTTAATGTTAGAGCAGATTCTCCAAACAAAAGTAGTAACACAGATGTGTCCTGCCTCTCTTCCACTTAATGGAACATCATGGAGGATTCACTATACACATATTGTTGGAGTAAATTGGATTGCATCACATTTATAATGTTGTCTCACAATGCATCAAAGACACTATTAAAACAGGAGAGTTCAGCAACTGACTTTGAGAAATATAAAAGTAGTTAAATGATTGCAGAGCTGGAGTTAAAATAGATGATACACAAGAGTTTAAGGACTGACCCACTACTCAAAGGTGAAAGCTTTGCCAATTATCCATCAAACTTTATGAGAGTGTTTGGTGCATTTATCAAATACAAAAATCATTTGTTTTAATACAATAGAGAGTAAGACTTTTTAGTCACAGCGAGCTCGTCTCATTATCCAATTCTGCTGTCTTATAGAGACAGCATAGCCCCTTTTTAACATTTCACCTCTCATAGAGGGAATGATGCTCTCATCTGCCCTAGTTCTCTTAAAACCTTAGTAAAAAATGTGTCAGTTTATAACAGATGCAAAAATGCACACTGGGATGAGCATATTATTGTCCCAGAACAACCATCACACCCCTCCCAATTACATTTTCACCTATCCATGTGGTGTGCACCTGTAGCTTGTTGACAGTGTACTTGACTGCACCAGAAAAGATTCCTTGGGTGAAAACTAATCTTGTGTATGCTTGCCTGCAAACTCCTTTGATTTCCCTTGGACTAGCTAAAATAACCATTGTTTGTTGTTATAATTATATTACAAGTATGTGTATAAATAGCTGGTGACCAAGTTAAAAGGGGGTAAATGCATTTTAGGCTTACAGTCATGAAAAGAGGCTGATCTGCTCTCTGCAGCTGGTGCAGAAGGCATTAGCTCAACTGTTGTCATGGCTACTTATGCAAGCATGAATTGGGTTAAAGATTGTTTTTTAAAAGGGGGGTTATAATTTTAAAAATTATGTAAAACAATCAGGTATGTGAAAATTTTCCCTTTGTAAAATTTCTCCATAGAGTGGCTATCAGTATTTGATGGGTACTGAATGCAGAGATGGACTCAAGCCAGAAGCCTGGATCAGGCACCCCTGAAGGTTGGGTGTGCCCGCAAGGGGGGCCGAGATATTGGCAAAAGAATGACACACAGCCTGAGAATAATAAGCAAGGCTTTACTGAGGGAAGAACTTACATTCCAAGCTGCGCGGGGAGTCCGTGAGGTGCGTGGAGGGGCTGCGGGGGATTCTGGCCGTCTGGGACAGGCAGGACTCCACCAAGGGGAGTTCTCTGTGATGTTATATCCCCCGCACTTATCTCAGGGTTATACCGGGTCAACAGCTGGCTACATTCATTACATTCATAAATTGTACATATTATATAAACTGACTTGTTGACAGACAAAAACATGCTGAACTGTACTAAACCATATCTTAGCAAGGTCTATCAGGCAAAGTTCACTGAACGGCCTACATCTTCCGCCCATATTCAATCACATACTCGGTCCGCCACTTAGATCCTTGCCAATCTTCCGCAACCTTGCCCCTACATTGGGCTCAACACAAATTAGACTTATAGGACTTCAGCCCAACTCTACTGAATACACATACTGATATAGTTACTATGAAAGCAGGAAATGGAAGATGGATGCTGAAATTAGAGAAGGAAGCTGGCGATGGCCACTGGAACAGGTGATGGGATGCAGGGCAGAAGCCAGGCAGCAAAAGGAAGTACATGGAGGCTCTTTGGAGCTAGGGTCGTGTAACAGCAGAAAGACAGGTGAATAGAATGAGTTACCTGGGTATATGGAATGGATAAAATACAATCTGTTTGGGTCAAAATCACCTTGGGGAACAATGGTAACAGAGGCTCCATTGGAATATTGCTTGTGGTCTTACCAGAAGCCCCACAAAATCCAAAATGGATATGGATAGAGACCTCTAATATTTTTAATTAAATAAATACTATGGTAATTGTGTGATTATGGAAGACTAATTTCCCAGATATAAATTAGAGGAAAAGTGCTACTAATAATGATAGGCCAGATATTCCTGGATGTGATAGATTCCTTCATAAAATATTCACTGAAGCAACAAGTGATAACTCCATTTTAGATTTAATATTGGTAAGGATTTCACAGAAGAACGGGTTGTAGAGGACAACCTTTGTTAAAGTGATCATTAATTAATTCAGTTTAAGTGGATGGATAAACAAAATAGGTCTTCAATTAGGGTCTTTGATTTCAAAAGGGCAAACTTTAGAAAATGAAGGGAATTAGTTAGGGAAGTGGAGTGGACTGAAGAACACAAGGATCTGAATGTAGAGGAGGCTTGAAATTACTTTAAATCAAAGTTGCAGAAACTATTTGGAGCCTGTGTTCCAAGCAAGGGGAAAAAAATTGGAAGGAAGGGTTACAGACTAGACTGGATGAACAAGCATCTCAAACAGGTTCTTAAGGAAAAATAGTAAGCCAACAAGTAATGGAAGAAGGGATGGATCAGCAAAGAACTGTCAAAAGCCAAGCAGAGTTAGACCTTGCAAAGGAAATTAAAACCAACAGTAAAAGGTTCTTTGGCCATAAAAATAAAAAGAAAACAAGGAAAGAAGAAGTGGGACCACTAAGCTCTGAGAATGGGGTAGAGAATAAAGATAATCTAGGTATGGCCCAACAACTAAACAAATAATTTGCCTCAGTTTTTAATAAGGATAGTGAGGAACCTGGGGGCAGTGGCAGGGTGATTAATGGGAATAAGGAAATGGAAGTAGAAATGACCACATGTAAGATGGAAGCCAGAGTCAAACACAAATTAGGAGGCCACATACTCTTCATCAAGATATGACAGAGGAACTAGCACATTAACTTGGAAGCCTAATAGCAAAGATTTTTAATTAATCCATAAGCTTCAGGGTCATACCAGATGACCGGAGAACTGCCTGTATAGTATATATAGCAGTGGTCCCCAAACTGTGGGGTGCACCCCCCTAGGGGATGGGCAAGAATGTTTGTGGGGCCTGGGGCAGCCCCCCACATGGCATGGAGAGGGAGCATGGGCCAGCTCCACTCTGCCTCCATTCCCAGCCCCAGCTTCCGCCTGGCCCCTGCCCTGACTCCTGACCGTGGCTCCCGAGGGTGGGGGGTGCAGACCAGGTGAGGAGGGCATGACTAAAACAGCTTGGGGACTGACGATATACAGGGTATGTTTACACTGCAATTAAAAACCCTCTCCTGGTCCATACCAGCTGACTTGGGCTCTCACAGTCTTTTAATTGCAGTGTAGATATTTGGACTCAGGCTGGAGCCCAGGCTCTAAGACCCTGAGGGTGAGAGGGTACAAGAGCTTGGGCTGCAGACCAAGCCTGAATGTTTACACTGCCCCTTAAACAGCCCCTTAGCCTGAGTCACCTGGTGTGGGCCAGCCATGGGTGTCTAATTGCAGTGTAGACATACCCTTAGGGAGTACCTATAGTTAAGTGTGTGTGTATGTGAGAGAGAGAGAGAGAGAGAGAATGTATATATAGTACCTATATTTAAGAAAGGGGAAAAAAGTTATGTGGGGAACTACAGACCCATTAGTTCAACCTCAATTGTATGCAAGGTCTTGGAACAAATTTCAAAAGACACAATATTCAAATGAGAACTTTGAAGGCCGAAGTGGAGAAGGGTTCCATGTGAACAGCAGTTGAACATGGGTCAGTCGGTCCTAAGAGATAGGCGAGCGCCGTTCCGAAGGGACAATGGATGGCGCTGGAGCGTCGGGCCCATACCCGGCTGTCGCCGGCAACGAGAGCCGCGGGGGCTATGCCGCGACGAGTAGGAGGGCCGCTGCGGTGAGCCTTGAAGCCTAGGGCGCGGGCCCGGGTGGAGCCGCCGCAGGTGCAGATCTTGGTGGTAGTAGCAAATATTCAAACGAGAACTTTGAAGGCCGAAGTGGAGAAGGGTTCCATGTGAACAGCAGTTGAACAATAATTAAAGAAAGAGGTAAATGATAGTTGGAATAAAAAGTAGATGATGCCAGACCAACCTGATCTCTCTTTTTCTGAGAAGGTAACAGATTGTCTAGACAAAGGAAATGCAGTAGATCTATTATACCTGGCTTTTAGTAAAATATCTGATACATTTCCACATGAGAAATTATTAATTAAATTGGAGAAGATGGAGATTAATATGAGAGTTGAAAGGTGATTCTGATTAAAGGGGAGACTACAACATGATGAAAGGTGACCTCTAAGGCTGGAAGGAGGTTACTAGTAGAGTTCTTCAAGGATCAGTCTTTGGATCAATTTTATTTAATGTTCTCATTAATGACCTGGACACAAATGGTGGGAGTGTGCTAATAAAATCTGTGCATGACACAAAGTGGGGAGGTATTGCCAATGAGGAGGAGGTCCAGAATATTATACAAGAAGATTTGGACAATCTTGAAAACTAGAGTCATAGAGTGGGATGAAATTTAATAATGTAAAGTCCTACATTTAGGGACTAACAATGACAATTTTTGCTATAAACTGGGGGCTTACTAACTGGAAACCACAGAGGAGGAAGAGAAAGACCTGGGTGTTCTGGTCAATCATCGGATGACTCAACCACCAATGAGATGCGACCGTGAAAAAGCCTTATGCAATCCTAGGATGCATCAGGCGAGGTATTTCCAGTAGAGATAGGGAAGTGTTAGTATCATTGTATGAGGCACTGGTGAGACCTCCTCTGGAAAAGTGTGTGAAGTTCTGGTTTGAACTACAGTAAATGGTGGATTGTCTGTAACTTGAAATACTTAAATCAAAATTTGAGGTCCTTTAGTAACTCAGCCAGAAGTTATGGGTCTATTACAGGACTGGGTGGGTGAGATTCTGTGGCTTGCAATGTGCAGGAGGCAGCCCAGATGATCATGATGTGCTTTCTGTCCTTAAATTAGGGGGTAGCCGTGTTAGTCTATATCCACAAAAACAACAAGGAGTCCAGTGGCACCTTAAAGACTAACAGATTTATTTGGGCATAAACTTTTGTGGGAGTCTACGTGACAGTCAAAATCCATGTCAACAGCTGCCAACACCACTGCCACATATGTTTTTAAGTACAGTCTATTTGTATTAGTTTTCAGTTTCTATTTGTCCAAATCTGGCAAATGAACCAATTCCTGTATGAGAAAATATGAATTGGAGTTATGGCCAAAAAAGTGACATTGAACTCAGTGGATTATTCCAGATATACACTAGTCTAAAAAAGAACAGAATTTAATCCAAATGAAATACTGTATTACACAGGGCAACTACTTGTGCTAGTTTGGCTTTTGGGTTTGGAGGTATCTCTTATCCTTAATACATAGGGTAATTTAGATAGAACATCAGTTCAAATTAGAGGACAAGTGGGGGAGATGCAGAAACATAAATGTGTTTTGCAATTCCCTCCAAAACAGACTTTGCAAGTTTTGTAGAACCTGAAATGTCAAGAGGTTCAGATATGACTAGTTTGCAGGACTGGCACTTAGCAAAATCATCTTTTGACTTTAAAATAAGCAACTTTGATCTGAAAGTCATAACATATGATGGATACAGAGTACTAGGGATGAACCCAGACCAAAACCTTGGATCAACCACCCCTGAACATGTTGCCTATACCCATATTTTAAAGTACTTAATAGATTAGGTTCCCATGTATCTTCCAAAGTTTCTGGAATCCCCATATATCAACTTGCCCTCCTTAATTGGAAATTGGAACTCTTCATACCTGAGATCAGAAAAGGCAGAAACAGTAACTCCGTGTCTTTGCCTCTTTGGCTGCAGATTTGTGAAAGTCTCTCCTGCCAGACCTTACAAAGACCTTGAAATTGGCTGATTCTAAATTGGATTAAAGAAACCATTTATTTCCCCAAATGACTCACAATACAGCACATTGATTTGATTTTTATCACCTCAATACTTTTTACTGTGTTTTATGTAATGTGCTTAGAACATCATTGACCAGTGTGGGCCTAGAAATATAACACTGTTATTTCAGGTGCTTCATTTGGATCTGGATCAAAACTTCCCCAAAGTTTGGGAGTATCTGGCTCAGACATTTTTGGTTCAAGGCCATCTCCATCTGCTAATACTATTACACTGTAGCACCACACACACTGAAATTATAACCTTCATGGTATTTGCTTTACTGACTTCATACCACTCTCATTTCTACTAGTCAAGTACAATGGCATAGGGGAAAATGCTGATTTTTACTTGGCAACGTTTCCTTATTGGAATTGAAAATTAAAAATAAAAACAATACCTCTCCCTCCCCCCCCAAAAAAAATTACCTAGGAAGCTGAAAATTGCAGCCTAAAAGTATGCTGATGTAAAACCAAGTCAGAGGAAGTGAAAGTGAAATTAAGAGGAAACTTAATTGGTAACTAGTTAAAAGATAGGAAACAAAAGGTAGGAATAAATGGTCAGTTTTCAGAATGGAGAGAGGTAAATAGTGGTGTCCCCCGGGGGTCTGTGAAGTCCTATTCAACATATTCATAAATGAAAGATCTGGAAAAGGGGGTCAACAGTGAGTTGGCAAAATTTGCAGATGATACAAAACTACTCAAGATAGTTAAGTCCCAGGCAGATTGTGAAGAGCTACAAAAGGATCTCACAAAACTGGGTGACTGGGCAACAAAATGGCAGTTGAAATTCAGTGTTGATAAATGCAAAGTAATCTAACTATACATATAAAATCATCCACTCAATGTGCAGCTGCAGTCAAAAAAGTGAACAGAATGTTGGGAATCATTACGAAAGGGATAGATAATAAGACAGAAAATATCATATTGCCTCTATATAAATCCACACATCTTGAATACTGCGTGCAGATTTGATTGCCCCATCCCAAAAAAGATATACTGGAATTGGAAAAGGTTCAGAAAAGGGCAACAAAAATAATTAGGGATATGGAACAGCTTCCATATGAGGAGAGATTAATAAGACTAGGACTTTTCAGCTTGGAAGGAACGACAACTAAGGGAGGATATGATTGAGGTCTATGAAATCATGACTAGGGTGAAGAAAGTAAATAAGGAAGTGTTATTTACTCCTTCTCATAACACAAGAACTAGGGGTCACCAATGAAATTAATAGGCAGCAGTTTTAAAACAAACAAAAGGAAGTATTTCTTCACACAATACACAGTCAATTTGTGGAACTCCTTGCCAGAGGAGGCGAAGACTATAATAGGGTTCAAAAAAGAACTAGATAAATTCATGGAGAATAGCTCCATCAATGGCTATTAGCCAGGATGGGCAAGGATGGTGTCCCTAGCCTCTGTTTGCAAGAAGCTGGGAATGAGTAACAGGGAATGATCATCTGCTGATCACATGTTCATTCCCTCTGGGGCACCTGGCATAGGCCACTGTCAGAAGACAGAATACTGGGCTAGATGGACCTTTGTTCTGACCCAGTATGTTTGTTCTTATGTTCTTATGGAATAATAAGAATTAGCCTGAAAGAATAATTAAAGGGACTGGGAGGAATGCAGCACCATTAACACCTAAGAGAAGGGGCCTGACATGGAAATCCTTGCAGAATACCCACTGAAAGCAACTAAAGGCCCTCAACTGAGATCAAGACACAGAGAAATGGTTCCTGCCCCAAAGAGATGGCAATCTAAGCAAACAAGGCAGCAAAAAGTGGAAGGGGAAACAGACACAGGGAGCTCAGTCTTGAAAAGGGCTGAAATTTCTAGGTACTGATCCAGCAAAACACTTAAGCCTGAGAATAGTTCAACTGAAGCCAAGGGACATGTGCTTAAATGCTTTGCAGGATCAGGGCCAGGGTGCTTAGCACCTAGGAAAATTGAGCCCAGAGAGAGAAAGTGACTTGGTCACACAGCAGATAAGTATCAGCAGGGGTATGGAACCCAGGTTTCTGACTGTCTGACTTAGTGCTCTCTTCACTATACTGTGTCTCATGGGAGTTACTTGTAAGCAGGATGCAGAGAATCACGTCCACATACATTTTCAGACCCCCCCATCTCTCTCTTGTAATAAACAGTTTCAAAAGTGGTCAAGAAACATGGAATCATGTTGTTACTAGAAGACTGATTTGGTACATTTCTATACTGTCTCTATAATAATCAAAGCAGAGAAAATAACCCTAATATACATAACTTCTAAGGATGATTTTGAGCACTTGAAGAGGAAAGAATACAAGTGTTAAAGTGTTAGGTTCAATCTTCTTATCACTCAGAACAACATGACTTAGTGCAGGGCAACAGGGAAGATGGCAGACAGCCAAACTGCCCAGTGGGTGGTGTAATCTATAGAGGAACATTTGAAAGGGACACAAATATGCAGCAGAAAGTATCCCACAGTTTCCTTGCTTAACTCAAAATTGTCCCAAATACTGTTGCGTGCTTGCAACCCTTTTCATTTGCACAAGCTGAGCAATTTGGGGAACCCATGGTGTGTCCAGGACTTTGAAATCATCTGAAGTGAGAACAACACAACCTAACAGTGAGATAAAAGAGTATCCTCGGTATGTGGGAATTTTCTTAAGTCATGGCATACACAAAACAGGACACACTAACAAAATCTGTCCCTCAGAGCACACATACCAAACTTGTCCCATTATCAGAATAAATAAATCCCAGGGAGAAGGCAGAGAATAAGTCAGCTGCCCACAAATACATTCATTCTGATGGGGGATTTATAAAAGCACCACATAGAGAGAATCACTCAATGGGCATTAATGCAAAGGGCTGAATCTCTCTCATCATTCCACTGTTCTTTCTCAGCCCTGTGTATGGCCAGTTTTGTCTTTTTCCTAAATTCAGATGCACTCAAAGCCTATGGCAGAGTGGAACAAAGAGTTTTGTACCACTTTCATACCTTGATATTGGACATAGAAATAAAGTTTTTTTCTAGATATATGCCACTTTGGATCTCTAAATAGCAGAGTTAAGGACAAGAAGGATGAGTTTTTGTTAAGCATACTTGGAACAAAAAGAACAGATTTAAAAATTTTATTAAAGTGAATGTTTGAAATGAAATATACACAGGTTGAGAGGGAAGGTACTGTACATCTGGGGTCAGGCTTGGGTTATGGGGGGTTACAGATATCATTTGTAAGGATGAAAAGATACATACATATTGCATAACCGGCATAGACCCAGATTGGGGTGCAAGGGTTTTTAAAGTGTCAGTGGATAAGTGGGCTAGGGTACGCCACCCATGGAATGAATAAGGAGTCCAAGTCAGTATCGGTGGAGCGGATAAGTACATGGGTGGGGTGCGTCCCTTGGTCCGTCAGGGAAGGTCTCGGTCGGCGGTCTCGGTTACTCGGTGTGGTATTGGCAGTGTCTGGTTATGTGTTCGATATAAATGTCTCTGGACCACCTGATGGTATCGGACACCATGAGCTGTCTCATGAGCTGGGCGTAGCATCGATCGACCCCCGCACGCTCTCAGAACTGGCTCGTTGCCGGGGTCCCATGAGCCCAAGACTCCCATGATCGGGGCGTGTACCTGGACTTCGTAGCCCTGGGCTCTCAGGGTCTCGGACAGCGGGGCGTACTTTGACTCCTTCCGTGCTCGGGCCTCGTGGAAGGCTGGTGACCGGTTTTCAAAAGGCACCATGACGTCTGCCAGGAGGACCTTCTTCTTTTCTGCGTCCGTCATGACGATGTCGGGTCGCAGTCGGCTGTCTGTCCCGGGGATGGCGGAGTCCAGGGTGATCTTCCCCAGGTTCTGGATGGCACTGTGGCGGTGCCGCCAGGCTCCGGAGTGCTGCTTACAACCACACAGGACGTGTGGCAGGGTCTCGTTCGCGTAGCCGCACTTCCTGCAGTGCTTGTCCGGGTTGCCGTGGCAGATGGCTCCATTGAGGGGAACGCAGTTGAGTCGGGCCCTGTGGATGAACTGCCAGTCAGCGAACCTGGTGAAGCTGCCCCCGGGGAGGAAGTGGTTGCTGGGGTCCCACTTGCTGGACACCTCGAACACCTTGCCCTGGTCCGGCTTCCGCTTGAGGTTCTCGGCGTAGTGACAGTAAATGGCGTCTTTCAGGGACCTTTCTAGCATGGCTCTGGCAGTTGGGGTGACGATGGTGTGGTCCGGGGTCTTGATGTGTGGAACCAGTATGCCCAGCTACCAGCGCTCCTCGCACCACTTCCAGCAGCAGCTGATCCTTTTACCCAGGTGTCTCGAGGCGTTGCAAGCGTGGGACCAGAGAGAGGACAGGTCTTCCCACTCTCTCCCGAACTCAGCTTCCAGGGAGCCGCTGAGGTAAGTGGCGAAGTCCCGCTCGGAGGGGGCCCTGTCGATGTGTTTCCTGACTGTGCCCCGTACGGCCTCCTGGGCGATGCTCCTCACCATCGGGTCCAGGCACGTCAGGAGGCAGAAGGTGTGGGTCATCACTGCCACGTCGCACAGGTCACCCATCCGAGGTACGTTGGCGCCGCCCTGCCTGTGGGAAATGTAGATGATGTCCGTGCACACCCTCTGGGGAAGGTGGAGCCACTTCTTCACCAGCTGTCTAATGGTGCTGTCGGCCTTGTTCAGGGGTGCCTTGGCCACGGCCGATCCCCTGAGGACAAAGGAGATGTGGGGGATCAGGAAATTGTTGAGGACGTTAATCTTTTGCCAGGGGATGAGCAGGGAGGAGTCAATTTGTGTTGCGTCTCGCAAGATCTCCGCGCTGGTGTCTTCGGGGGTCTGCCGGATGTGGACTCCTGTGGGTGTGCTGAGGTGTTGGTATATCTCTCCCTCTTCGAGGGAGGTCATGGACTCGCCCTGGATAAGGAACCGCGACGGCCGGACCAGCGCCCTGGTGCCACCGTTGACATAGAGGGAGGTGCACTTTTTGAGGTTGAAACACAGGCCCATCCACTCGGCGGCTTGGCTGGTGATGTCGAGCATTTGCTGGAGGCTTTCCGAGCTGTCGGCAACCAGGGCCAGATCGTCCACGTAGGCCAGTATGCTGAGTTTCTTGCCATGCAGGTTGAAGCCGGTTGGGCCACTGGAGATGGCTCGAATGAGCGGTTCCATGGCCAGGTTGAAAATGATGGGGCTGAGAGGGCATCCTTGTCTCACGCCGCGGCGGATGGGGATGGCATCTGTCTCTCCTTCCGTGGCATGGATGGTGGTGGTGCAGTCCTTGTAGAAGTCCCGGAGGATCTGGCATCCCAAACTCTCCCAAGGTGGCAAAGATGTGGTGGTGGGATATGGACCCGAAGGCGTTGGTCAGGTCGAGCCACGCTATGACGCACTGCCTCTTGGACCTCCTGGATGGCCGTCTGAAGGAGGAAGTTATGTTCATAGCATCCCTCGGAGGACACGAAACCCTTCTGGACTGAGCTGATGGCACCCCCGCAAACTGACCACTCTGTGATCCTTGCTGCGAGGCAGCTGGCGTACAGCTTGTAGATGGTGGAGCAGAGGGAGATGGGCCTCCAGTTGCCTGGGTAATCTTGTTCCCCTTTTTTGTGAATGAGAACGGTCATGGACTTTTTCCAGGAGTGAGGAACACGATGGAACTGCTTACATTTGGTGAAGATGGCAGCAAGCACCAAGCAGCCGGGGTCTCGCTTCCTCAGCAGGTGGTAGTGGATGCCATCTTTTCCAGGGGCGGTGTTTTTGGTCCTCGTAAGCCTCGCCTGCACCTCCTGGGGGGAAAAATCTCGCTCGAGATCTTCTGTGAGGTCGATCTGGGGTAGCGGGAGAAGGCACTCTGGGTGTCGCAAGTCGGTCTGGGCCTCGTTATATGGAATTGGTCCATTACTAGATGGAAATGGTAGGATTGTGGATAAAATGCAGAAATAGAAGAAGGTGTTTAATAAATATTTCTGTTCTGTATTTGGAAAAAAAGTAGGTGTAGGCAAATCATATGAGTATGATGAAATATTTTCCATTCCAACAGTAACTCAGGCACCATAGGCCCGGCTCCAGCACTGTTTGAGGCCAGGTCTCTCCCTCAGCCCCGCCTTCCGCCTCCGGGTGTCCCCACCCCCTTTGCGCATCCCCTGGGCCATTTAAAAGAGCCCAGGGCTCCCACTCACCACCAGCAGTTCAGCGGAGCTGAGTGGCTTGCTGCCTGCTCGCTCCACGGGGCTGCCGGCCCCTCCCTGCTGCCCCTGGGTGGGTTGGGTCTGTGTCCCACCCCAAATGCCCCTGTGGCCAATCGGAAGCAGCAGGGACAGTGCCTGCAGGTAGCAGCACACGGAGACTCCCGGCCCACCCTAGGAATCCCAGGTAAGCACTGCACCTCCCACCCCCTCCCAGCACCTGCACCCCCACTCCCACCCCTTTCCCCCCAAATTCGGGACCCCAAATTCCCTGCCAGATTCTATACCTCCTCCCTCCACACCCCCTCCCATCCCCAAACTCCCTCCCAGAGCCTGCACCCCCACCCCCAGCCAGGAGCCTGCACCCAGCACCCAAACTCTGTCCCAGAGCCTGCACTACCACTCCCTTCCCACACACCCTCTCCTGCCCCCAAACTCCCTCCCATAGCCTGCATCCCACCCCCTCCTGCACACCCACCCCCGGCTCCAGCCCGGAGCCTGCACCCAGCACTCAAACTCCATCCCATAGCCTGCACCCCAGACCCCCTCCCCCACCCAAACTCCCTCCCAGAGCCCAACCTCTCACCCATCCTGAACCATAATCCCGTACCCCAACCCAGGGCCTGCACCCCAGACCTTCTCCCCCCACCCAAACTGCCTCCCAGAGCCTTAGGCAGGTGAGGAGTGGAGTTTGGGGGGGGGGCAGGCTCTGGGTGTTCTGGGCACCACCAAAATTTCTACAGACCTGCCGCCCCTGGAAGATAGAACACTGATACAGAGCAATCTAGATTGCTTGGTAAAGCTGGGTGCAGGAATGCTGGTCATTTTAATACAGCAAAATGTAAAGTTATACATTTAGTAACAAAGAGTATAGGCTATACTTATAGGCTGGAGGACCCTCTCCTGGGAAGTAGTGACACTGAAAAAGAGTTGGGGGTCCTGGTGGATAATCAGCTGAACATAAGCTCCCAGTGTGATGCTTCATCTAAAATGGCTGATGTGATCCTTCGATATATAAGCAGGGGAATATCAAATAGGAGTATTTGTGGCACCTTAGTTACTAACAAATTTATTGGGCATAAGAGTTTTGTGGGCTAGAATCCACTTCATCAGATGCAAGGATCACATCAGATGCAAGGATACTTAGCCATTATCCAAGTACTCCTTGTTGGGGTTTTTTGCATTTAACATGCAGGCTTTATAGACTTTTGACTGTGTTTTAATTTGTTTGATCTTCAGAAATGATTCCTTGGTAGAAGGACGCATTGGCTGATGGGTAATTTACTTCAGTGTCTCCTTCCCTGTCATATGGCTCCCTGTAAGGCTGTAAGTATCCATATCTGTCACCTAGGCTACATCTACACTACAAGCTAGGAGTGTGAGTCCCTTGCTCGTGTTCACATGCTTGTGCTAGCTCTCATTGATTTTGTTCAAGTATAAATTGCTATGGTAGTACAGGTAGTGGCAGCACTGCTTTACTATGCCAAGTACATAGATTTCAGGTGGGTTTGTACTCAGCATGGTTAAGCTGTGTCTCCCCTGCTGCCACCCCAACTACTGTGGCTACACTGCTTTTTATACCTGTGTTAGCTCAGTGAGAGCTAGCCTGAATATGCATACATGAGCATAGATGTTGCACCCCTGGCATGTAGTCTACACAAAGGCCTAGAGGAGAGGAGCAGTCAGTGGCCTGACTGTCAGAGGTGCTGAGCCCTTTCAACTTCTGTTAACTTCAGTGAGAGATGCAGGTGCTCAGCACCACTGAAAATCAGGTCAGGAGGGTTTGCCATTCAAAGAGGCGCATCAGTATCTGTTCTTTGATAGGATAATTAGTCTTGTGGATAAGGGAGAAGCAGTGGATGTGGGATACCTAGACTTTAGTAAGGCATTTGATATGGTCTCACATGATATTCTTATCAATAAACTAGGCAAATACAACTTAGATGGGGCTACTATAAGGTGGGTGAATAACTGGCTGGATAACCGTACTCAGAGAGTAGTTATTAATGGTTCCCAATCCTGCTGGAAAGGTATAACAAGTGGGGCTCCACAGGGGTCTGTTTTGGGACCGGCTCTGTTCAATATCTTCATCAATGACTTAGATATTGGCATAGAAAGTACACTTATTAAGTTTGCAGATGATACCAAACTGGGAGGGATCGCAATTGCTTTGGAGGATGGGGTCATAATTCAAAGTGATCTGGACAAATAGGAGAAATGGTCTGAGGTAAACAGGATGAAGTTTAACAAAGACAAATGCAAAGTGCTCCACTTAGGAAGGAACAATCAGTTTCACACATACAGAATGGGAAGAGACTGTCTAGGAAGGAGTACGGCAGAAAGGGATCATAGTGGACCACAAGCTAAATATGAGTCAACAGTGTGATGCTGTTGCAAAAAAAGCAAACATGATTCTGGGATGCATTAACAGGTGTGTTGTGAGCAAGACACGAGAAGTCATTCTTCCGCTCTACTCTGCGCTGGTTAGGCCTCAACTGGATTATTGTGTCCAGTTCTGGGCACCACATTTCAGGAAAGATGTGGAGAAATTAGAGAGGGTCCAGAGAAGAGCAACAAGAATGATTAAAGGTCTTGAGAACATGACCTATGAAGGAAGGCTGAAAGAATTGGGTTTGTTTAGTTTGGAAAAGAGAAGACTGAGAGGGGACATGATAGCAGTTTTCAGGTATTTAAAAGGGTGTCATAAGGAGGAGGGAGAAAACTTGTTCACCTTAGCCTCTAAGGATAGAACAAGAAGCAATGGGCTTAAACTGCAGCAAGGGAGGTTTAGGTTGGACATTAGGAAAAAGTTCCTAACTGTCAGGGTGGTTAAACACTGGAATAAATTGCCTAGGGAGGTTGTGGAATCTCCATCTCTGGAAATATTTAAGAGTAGGTTAGATAAATGTCTCTCAGGGATAGTCTAGACAGTATTTGGTCCTGCCATGAGGGCAGGGGACTGGACTCGATGACCTCTCGAGGTCCTTTCCGGTCCTAAAATCTATTAATTTATTTATCTGATATTCCAGTCAGACGGTTTGGTATCGGTTTTATTTTAGTGAAATTTCAAAAGTGGAGAGAAGCAAGTCTCTTCTTTATGAAATGAATTATTTTAACGAGCCAGGCATGAAGTAATAGATTGTAGAATTAACATTGGACAGTTACACTTCAGAATATGCTATGTGTGAGAAAGCAAGACCAAAAAAAAAAAAAAAAGGTGGATGTGTGAACCTAAGCACCCAGAGAAGGTAGAATCAAGTTAAACTGTTGGAGTCACCTGGAGTACTATTGCTTTAAAAAAAATAAAAAAACACTCTGGCATTAGCCTTTTTTTCTTTCTTCCGTGGCATCAGTATTACTTAGCTCACAGATAACTGATCTCTATTGTCCAGAGGAAAAAACACACAATATATGGGTACCTTCTAATTTTAAATACAAGCAACCTTGATAATTTCAGCAGTTTTGATATCCACACCTGGTTTTTCATCTTTATTTTTACCTGCTTGCTAGCTCTCTCTTATAGGGGGGCATTTTTTATTTCTTACACCTCCCTTCCCTCAGTTCCTGTGGTTCACTCAATTCCTTTCATTTAATGCTTTTCATTTTTTCCCCTTTCCCAATAGAAGTAAGGGGAGTATGAGAAGGTAAAAATGTGTTCTTAAACATTTCTTCTTTTCCCCTCCTCTGCTCCAGTTTAAATCAACTAGGCTATGCAGAGAGAGTGGGTGGCATTCATTTATAATAAAACAATCACACTAACTTAGCACCTTCCAGCCAAGATTCTTAAACTACTGCATGGTATATAGTCTTACAACATCTCTGTCAGATAGGCATGATAGTTTATTATGACCATTTTACTGATGGGGGAAAAAAGGGGCAGAGAAAGTTGGCAACCCTATCCTGCAAACACTTATGTACATACTTAACTTTATGTTCAGCACAAAGTTAAATTGGGCTGCTTATATGTAAATGGGCTTAACTGTATGCAAGTATGTACAGGAATGGGGTATAACCTATTTACCCAAGGTGGGGGAAGGAGAGGAAAGAAGGTGAGTCTAGTGGTTAGGATGCTAGTCTAAGACTCTGAAGGTGCCCAGGTTCAATTCCCTTGTACCTTAGGCAACTCATATAGTCTGTGTGCCTTCAACACCCATCTCTAAGATAAGGATAATAGCTCACAGGAGTCTTGAGGATACATATATTAAAAACAGTCAGGTACTCATACAGCACAATAATGGGGGCCAATATAAACACCTAAGTGTGATGGAGGTAATAGCCTGGTAGTAAAGCAGAGAACAAAATCCAGGTCTGTTGAGTTCCAGTCCTTTGCTCAAACCTCTAAATGATGCTACTTGCAAGTTTTATTTTGTATTTTTTTCTGATCTACTTTTAATTGTCCATGTAACAGGAGCTCTCAACCTTTAATGATTTTACTCAAGGAACTAGTAGGTTTTCCCCCCCACCACTGCCTACCATTCTTATTGACTATAGTCTCCATGCTGCTGTCTCCATGTCTGCATAACCCCCAATTTAAAAAAAAAAAGTTTTAGTGTGGAAGAACTTGAGGATCAGACTCAGCCTTATCTAAATGTCCTTCTTCTTTGAACTGCCAGTATAACTCTCTACCATAGGGGACTGAGCATGTTCACATTACATTGCACAAAGTCACTGAGGAGTAAGAGTCCTAAATTTGCCAATTCATGCAGTGTTTAAAGCTAGAAAATCTTTCATTTTTTTGAGGGGAGGGGGCTCAGATGGGGCTCCTAGAAGGGCCCTTCCTCTGTCTGAGAAGTTTGGGGCATAGCTTTTTCTAAATTCGATCAATGCAACACTGACAACAAAGAGCAGAAGATGTTGTGTGAGCATGAAGATGCCTCTTAGGAGCTCAGCATTCTACCTCTACAGTTCTTCCGTCCCTATGTTGGCTCAGGATGAGGATGAGACAAACATGGATTTCATCTAGACTCTCATTGACTTCCATGGGCTTTAGATCAGGCCTTGTATGTTACCCTGAGGTTCCAGGAATGAGTCAAAGAAAATGTAACCTATGTTGAACAGGTAACCTCTGTAAGGATGGTTGTTGCAAATGCAAGATAGTCCCATGGACAAATATTTAACTTAACACCCACATTTAGATGAAAGTCTAACAAACCTTTCTGTTAGAACATGCTTATTTAAAAATAATTCGAATTGCATATGATAGAAGGGAGAAGATAATGTTAAATCTTATTTTTAATTCTGCAGACAAAAGTCTAACAAAATATGGATGAGGGATGGGGGAATGGAGAATTAAAAATAGGAAAATGAACACCAACTTTTCAATGTTACTTTTTGAATTATTTTTAAAATAAACAGTCTTTTTTATTGCCATAGGCAGTGGAAGAAAAAGGTATAGAAGAAATTTTATTACATAAACCTTTGTATTCTCCAAGCCAAAATCAAGCACAGCACTATATGAAACAGAGCATAGCAACTCATTCTGTTTTATTGTCCAAATGGCTAGAAATTCAGAAATTCAGGCTTCCAAGAGGATAAAAAGCATGCATTGTATTTACCCATATTTAAGCCACTAGAAGGCAGATAAAAGTTTGCAATGCCATGAGAATAAAAAAGGAAAATAAATCAGAAAAAGGTCACTGGAGGCCAGCAAGCAAGAGATTAAAGACAGTTTGCAGAACAAGAAGTTCATTTAAACACAGTAATTTGAAAACAGGCACAACAGGAGACAATCTATATTATCTTTTATTTGCTGAATCTTTTTGCTTTTACTACTGCCAATTCCACCCCTGCAGTTCAGACCTGGCAGCTAAATCTCTGTTGCTTTCCAGCAGCTTTTACAAAACAGATAAGGAACCAAACTAGCAAAGAAATAGGCTAAAGTACTCACTTTCTCTCTGTTCAGGTACAGTGAGTGAATCTTTCTTTACAGCATCATCTAGAGGCTTGGGAATTCTTGACAGCAGAAATCTTAGTGACCTAGAAATGTCTGAGTCTATGACTACCATAAACTTCTTGTTAATAGTTTTCTAAGTTATTATATACTTTTCAGCAATATTGTGTATATCCTGGCAATATAATGAGAGTTAGTCAGTTAATTGTACTGCCCCACAAAGGTGATACCTTCTTGATATGTGAGACTCTGGGTGGTTAGATTCTGCAG
Source organism: Mauremys reevesii (assembly GCF_016161935.1). Lineage (NCBI taxonomy): Eukaryota > Metazoa > Chordata > Testudines > Geoemydidae > Mauremys > Mauremys reevesii. The sequence continues at coordinate 166,319,910 of NC_052624.1, read as the reverse complement.
AAGGAAAAAGGAGGAGAGAGATCTAGCTATTATCTACATGGTACAATCTTTTTTTTTTTTTTTTTTTTGAGGAAAACCTATCAGATTTTACACTGAAAATTACATACACTAGATGGACAAAGAATACATATAATCTATTCTGTCATTATGTGTTTGTTGACAGGTTTTTATTTTCCATATAAAAATGTCTACAGGCATCAAACCTCTTTCCTCTTAGAAATATTGTCTCTTTCACCAATCTGGTTACAGGCAGCTGTGACATTCTGTACAAACCAACAAGCAATTTATTTTTTTTTTCAGTTATCTATGCACGTTTTGGGATCCAGGTATTTTTCTATTTTGTTGACATTGTTTTATTGCCTTTTTTTAAGCAGTCATTTGGCCCACATAAAATTTGTGCGTATCTTTGTACCTTAGAAAAAGGTCTGTTTCATAAGTGATATGTGATGCAGTGAGCGGGCAAAGTTGTGGTGACAATGTGTACTTCGTTAAACATACTGTATGACCATTGATTTAAATGGGAATATTATAGGCTCTCAGACAAAAATAATTTTAGTCTTGTATGCCCACACTTTTAGTGCCACACTGTTACAGGGCCTTACCTTAATACCATGAAAATGGGACTGTGTCTTCATTTATCCCCCTGCTGGTAAGTTAAACTCCAGCCTCCCTTCCCCACCCACCTCCCAGGGTAAATAAAGTCCAAGATAACAAGAGTCCAAAAATGAATTCTTTCATCGTTAGGGTATAACAGCAATGTTTTCTGGTGGTACATCAGAGCCAAAGTCCTCTCTGGTCCACAAGTTCCAGCCTCAGGTTGTAGATGACAAAGTAGGCAGCAGGTTTGTTCCCAAACTTGCCTTGTTTCTCTTTCTTCAAGTATACTTCCTTCTGCTCTGCTACAGTCCCTTGGCTTCCCTCTCAGAAATTACCTATATAGGACTTTCTGGCCATCCATTCACTGAGATAACTTTACCCAGCCATTGAAACTGCTTCTTTAGACCTCTTCTCAGGCTCTTTGACCAGAGACCCACAGAACTCTCACTCCTACGTCATATATATCTCTCCCTCTCCGTATAGACCCACAGTTTCTCTATCTCTTCCTAGCACAGAGGAAAGGGAACTTCTTTAGCTCCCCTTCCCAGCATTCCTTGCCACTACTGCCTACAACTCCCATCAGCCCTGAAAACTTTAAATCCCTGAATTCCACTTCTTCTGGGATGAAACCAGGAACGGGATAATAATGGACCTACATCCTGTCTTGAAGTGTCATCACTCCCAGTTACATTCACTACTAATTCTCTCCTGAAATTGTATCCATTTTTCCAGCTTTACTAATTATGCAACAAGATCTGTGGACACCTAGGATTTCACACTTGCTCTGTAAACATATCTCACTGAAATGGTGGGCTAGAACGTTGAACCTCTGCTTTGTAATCACAGGCCCCTGACAAATGTGTTGAAGGATAATTATTAAGGCTATGATTTAGTCATGGGTAGTTTTAGTAAAAGTCATGGACAGGTCCTGGGCAATAAACAAAAATGCATGGCCCGTGACTGATTCATGACTTATACTATAAATACCCCTACTAAATCTTGGAGGGGGCATTGTTGGGGGGAGGTGCCTCGGAGGGCTGCTGCCTGGGGGTGGTATCTGGAGGGTCCGCCGAGCTGTGGGTGCTCCCACTGCCCCGGGACCATTGTTCAGGCAGTCCCCAGGGCCGCCCAAGCAGTGGCTGGTGCGGCTGGCCTGGGGCCATTCCGGCAGCAGCTGGTGTGGCTGACCCCAGGGCCACCTGAACAGTTGGCCACAGAACCAGCTGTTTGGGCAGCCCTGGGGTCAGCCACACTGGCCACCGCAGAAGTCACAGAGGTCGCAGAAAGTCACAGAATCCATGACTTCCGCAACCTCCGGGACAAACATGGAGCCTTAAAAAATATGGTTGAGCAATCCTCTGCGTATTATGATGAATGGCACCAGAGAAAGTTGATACATTTTTCAGAGGGACCTATTTCAATGTGACGCCAAGAGAATCAGGAATGCAAGCAAAGACCAAGCTGCTATCACTCAAACTGAAGAGTCTTAGGCCTGGTCTACACTAGGACTTTAATTCAAATTTAGCAGCGTTAATTCGAATTAACCGTGCACCCGTCCACACCAGGAAGCCATTTAATTCGACATAGAGGGCTCTTTAGTTCGAATTCTGTACTCCTCCCCGACGAGGGGAGTAGCGCTAAATTCGACATGGCTATGTCGAATTAGGATAGGTGTGGATGCAAATCGAACTTAGTAGCTCTGGGAGCTATCCCACAGTGCACCACTCTGTTGACGCTCTGGACAGCAGTCCGAGCTTCGATGTTCTGACCAGCCACACAGGAAAAGCCCCGGGAAAATTTGAATTCCTTTTCCTGTCTGGACAGTTTGAACCTCATTTCGTGGTTGGACATCGGGGCGAGCTCAGCAGCACCAGCAGCAATGCAGAGCTCTCCAGCAGAGGAGTTTATGTAATCTCTGAATAGAAAGAGGGACCCAGCATAGACTGACCGGGAAGTCTTGGATCTGATCGGTGTGTGGGGAGAGGAGTCTGTGCTTTTGGAGCTGCGCTCCAAAAAATGGAATGCAAAGTCCTACGAGAAGGTCTCCAAAGCCATGAGAGACAGAGGATACAGGTGGGATGCAACGCAGCGCCGCGTGAAAATCAAGGACCCCAGACAAGGCTACCAAAAAATCAAAGCAGCAAACGGACGCTACGGAGCCTGCCACCGCTGCCCCACCAGTGACCATGGACTCTGACGATGGGACAGTGTTGACGGACAGTTCCTCGGCAATGTTCGCGGACGGGGAAGATGAGGAAGGGTTTGTGGAGGACGAGGCAGGCGACAGCGCTTACAACGCTGGTTTCCCCGACAGCCAGGATCTCTTCATCACCGTCACGGAGATCACCCAACAACCCTCCCCGGCCATTAACCCGGACCCTGAATCAGGAGAAGGAGCAGTCGGTAAGTGCTTTAAACATGTAAACTTTTATTCTTAATATAACAGGAATCTGAAGTATGTGAAAAGGAGGTCTCTATATATATGGGGATAGAACAGAAATCCTCTCGGAGATCTCCACGAAGCTCTCCTGGAGGTAATCGAAAAGCCTCCGCAGGAGGTTCCTGGGGAGAGCTGCCTTATTGGGTGCTCCGTGGTAGCACACTTTTCCGCGCCAGGCTTTCATGAGGTACTCAGGAAGCATTGCCTCCCCGAGCACGGCTGCATAGGCCCCTGGTTTGTGCTGGCTTTCACGCAGCATGCGCTCTCTATCTCCTTCAGTGACCCTCCTCAGGGCGATCTCGCTCGGCGACTCCTGCATCTAATTAGGAAAATTACCGTAATGTTACGCCTGGTCCAAAGTATTTTTAAAAAATCTCCGGACAGACGGCGTAGCAGAGAGTCAGCACGCTGCTGCGTGACAAGCGTAACGGAAAGCCAAAGAATCAAATGGACGCTCATGGGGGGGGGGGGACTGAGGACGCAAGCTATCCCACAGTTCCCGCTGTGTCCGAAAATCATTTGCATTCTTGGCTGAGCTCCAAATGCTTCTAGGGTCAAACACAGGGTCCGCGGTGGTTCAGGGCATAGCTCGTAAATGTACAGCCACCCCCCACCCCCAGAAGGAAAAGGGAAAGAAATCGTCTCTTGACTCTTGTAATTGTCACCCTATGTGTACTGAATGCTGCTGGTAGACGCGATGCTGCAGCACGCTATGGTAGCATCCTTGCCCCCCCTCCCCCGCCTCATGGGTGACTAATGGTGCAAAATGACTGGTACCCGTCCTCATCATCAGCCTTGCGGTAGATGGTGTAGTGCAATAGGACTGCTACCTGTCCTCGACATCAGCCCATAAGTAGACGGCCTGCTAACCGTCTTCATCATAGCAACAGGGGGCTGAGCTCCATCAGCCCCCGCCCTTCATGTGTAAAGAAAAGATTCTGTACTGCCTGGACTATCATAGCAGCTGGAGGCTGCCTTACCCTCATTTCATTTCCCTAACAAGTCACTCTTTCTTATTCCTGCATTCCTTATTACTTCAGCATACAAATGGGGGGACACTACAACGGTAGCCCAGGAAGGCTGGAGGAAGAGGGAAGCAACAGGTAGGGTTGTTGCAGCGGCACCCCCTGTGAATGGCACGCAGCTCGTCATTCCTGCGGGATCTGACACAGAGCGGCTGTGCTCTGTAGTTCTCTGATACACTAAAACCCTAGTACAGTTGCCCCATATTCTAGGCGGGACTGTTTCTATTTTTAGATACCATAAAGGAGGGATTGACTCGGGGAGTCATTCCCAGTTTTGTCTTTTGCGCCCCCGGCTGATCTCGGCCAGGGGCACCTATGACAGAAGCAGAAGGTGTAGTGCAATAGGACAGCTACCCGTCATCACCTTGCCAATTTACATTGGCGTGGTTGATGGTGCAATATGGCTGATAACCATCTCTGCTGTCATGCAAAAGCAAATGAATGCTGCTGTGTAGCGCTGCTGAATCGCCTCTGTCTGTGGCATCTAGTACACATACGGTGACAGTGACAAAAGGCAAAACAGGCTCCATGGTTGCCACGCTATGGCGTATACCAGGGCAATCCAGGGAAAACGGGCTCAAAATGATTGTCTGGCGTTGCTTTCCCGGAGGAAGGAATGTCTGACTACATTTACCCAGAACCACCCACGACAATGAAATTTGCACCATCAGGCACTGGGATCTCAACCCAGAAGTGCAAGGGTCGGGGAACACTGCAATGGGGTAGAACAGGGGCAGAGTTTATGCTTTCAGAATTGCCTGCTGCAGGAGTGCGGACGAGATAGGTGCCATGCATGGTGTTGTTCACAGACACAGACTAGACTGTGTTCATTGTTCGCAAAAATGTATCTTTGCAAGGAATTCACTCCCTTTTTCCCATCACACAGCTTCGACTGTCTCCAGACCTGCCACAGCATCCCCCTCACAGAGGCTGGCAAAGATTAGGCGGCAAAAGAGAAAGACACGGGACGAGATGATAGCTGAAGTTATGGGGTGCTCCCGAGCCGAGGCGGACCAGCAGAGCCAGTGGAGGGAGACCCTCTCTCTGTACCAGCGCTCACACAGCGAACGGGAGGAGAGGTGGCGTGAGGAAGACAAGCAGGCGACTCAAACGCTGCTTGGACTAATGAGGGAGCAAATGGACATGCTCCGGTGCCTTGTGGATGTGATGTTCTGCAGGACCGCAGCCAGGAGGACAGAGCCCCCCCGCAGTGTATCTGCAACCGCCCTCCCCCGCCACAAAGTCTCATACCTCCCGTCACCCAAAGTAACCAGAAGGAGTGGCGCCAGGGGCTGTGAAAACTGTCACTGCACCCCAGCAGAGTGCTCAAGTACCTAAAAGCTCTCATACCCTAATTTTTGAGAATTCCTTCTCTTCCTGACTCACCCTAGCCCCAATCCCAGTTTCATCCCCTGACTGTCTGGTTAATTATTAAAAATACTTTGCTGTTAATTACTGTTTTCGTCATGCTTTTTTACAGAACGCTGCGTTTGAAGGGGTGGGTGGGTGGGGAAGGGGGTAGGGTATTGCATAGGACAGTCACCTATTGCAGGGTACAGAGACGGGGGCAGGATCAGCAGCAGGTCACACACACAGTGCAGTCAGTAGGCACCCTGGTCGGTATGGGAGGTTCTGTGTGGGTGGGGGGGTACGTGACTTTGTAGCGGGGGAGGGTGGTTACAGATCTCATGCAACGGTCCCTGTCCTGGACCACAGAGCCACGCAGCATAGGAATCTGTATCCGTCCTCTCCCGCCGCAAGGCCACATAGCCCCCGCACACAGAGTCCCAAAAAGGAGGGATGGCAGGCTCCATTGAAACAACCAGTCCGGCACTGCAGACCGCTCTGAGAGCAGGAGCCTGTCATTCCTCGAGTTTAGAGGTGGTCTTTACATCACCGCACACCCTACCCAGCACAGTCTGCACAGTCCTTTAATGCAAAGTCATAAATAAAGAAACCTTTGTAAAGTTACAGTGGAACATGTATTTTATTTTTAAACGTGTGTTGGAAGTGGGGGAAGCGGGGTGGACGGGGTATGTAACTGCAGATGCTAGTCAACAGTAACTTGGTAAAGAAACAGGGGCAGGTTCAGCTTCTCTGTAAAGAAACTGAACAGTCACAGGTCACGCTGCTCGCTGCTACTTGAAGAGTTCCTTGTCGCTGTGCAAGGCGCCTGCATAGGGCTTCACGAGCCAGGGCATTAGCGGGTAGGCTGGGTCCCCGAGGATCACTATAGGCATCTGCACATCCCCAAGAGTTATTTTGTGGTCCGGGAAGAAACTACCTTCCTGCAGGCGTCTAAACAGAGCAGAGTTCCTGAAAACACGCGCGTCATGAACTTTGCCTGGCCACCCGACGTTGATGTTGGTAAAACGTCACCCATGGTCCACCAGTGCTTGCAGCACCATTGAAAAGTAGCCCGATTTCTCAGCAGCTGACTGTGGAAGAGGTGGACGATAAGGTGCAAGGAGTTGACAACGGCCATAACTGCAGCAGGGCTCCGTGCTCGCAGTGCTGTGGCGCCCACGCTGTCACTGAGCAGAAAAGTGCACGAACAGATTGCCCGCAGGCGCTTTCGGGGAGGGAGGGAGGGCGTGATTGACGGTTCAATGATGACAGTTACCCAAAACCACCCTCGACACATTTTCCCCCCAGCATGCATTGGGGGGAAATCCCAGAATTCCAATGGGCAGCGGTGAGTGCGGAAACTGTGGGATAGCTTCCCACAGTGCACCGCTTCCAAAGTCGACGCTGGCCCTGTTACTGTGGACTCACACAGTCGAATTAGTGTTTTTAGTGTGGATACACAAATTCGACTTCATAAGGTCGATTCCACAAATTCGACTTAAGTTGATTCAAAATAGTCTTGTAGTGTAGACATACCCTTAGCAAACATTGTCCACTCAGCATGCTTAATAAAGATCTCTTTCCTACAACTCTGCCAATTTTGATTGGACATATTCCTGGCAGTTTTATCCTATGACAATCTTTAATTAAAGATTAATCTTTAATTCCTGGAGACTCGGGACAATCCTGGAGGACTGGTAACCCTGTTTCCCTCTTGCTTCATTACTTACTACTAATGGAAGAGTCTAAAGCATACACCAGGGTTGGCAACCTCTGGCACGCGGCTCGCCAGGGTAAGAACCCTGGCAGGCCGGGCCACTTTGTTTACCTGCTGCATCATCAGGTTTGGCTGATCGCAGCTCCCACTGGCTGTAGTTCGCCGTCCCAGGCCAATGGGGGCTGTGGGAAGCGGCACGGGCTGAGGGATTTGCTGGCCACAGCTTCCCGCTGCCCCCATTGGCCTGGAGCGGCGAACTGCAGCCAGTGGGAGCCGCGATCAGCCGAACCTGCCGACGCAGCAGGTAAACAAACTGGCCCAGCCCGCCAGGGTGCTTACCCTGGTAAGCCGCATGCCAGAGGTTGCCGACCCCTGGCGTACACACTCATCATAAGGTTACACTCCTAGAGTAGGGATAGTTTTAAAACTGGAGTTTTATTAAACTTACTATTAAAAAGCAAACAAATGCAGTTCGCATAAGCCCCTTTGCTGCTCAGTCCTTTTAAAGCACATAGAATTCTGCTTCTGCAGAGCTATTCCATTTGACTCCCTCAACAGACCTTCCATCCTTAAGGGGACAGGTCACAGGAAAATCTAACCCAGACATTCCCTTATGAATGTTGCACATCCTCCTTGTAAATGTAATGTCATCCCAATATTTCTATTAACAAAATATAACATACAGTTCATCTATTTGACTTATTAGAAGTCACCCACAAGTTCCGCAAGCTAATAAGACTGTCAGACAAGGTGAGCGATATCTCATCTTTTATTGGACCAACTTATTTTATTTGTATTGGTCCAATGAAAAACTTCTCTCTCTCATATCCTGGGACCAATGTGGCTACACCAACACTGCAAAAAGTTAACAGTCATTCTGAAGTGAGTCTTTGTGCTTCTCTTCTGTCACAAGTTCTGGTACCAATGGCGGAAGCTTTTACATCTTTCTTCAGCTTATTTCACATTAAGCAGAAAGTTTCTGCAGCAATTTTAGTCCTACTATCCAACTATATAGTCAACTCTGAACACCTTAAATCCACAAAGATATGAATATCCTATGAAATAACAGTTGTTATTTGATCAATGGTATAACCATGTAACTCCAAGTTATTCAGCATATGACAAGCTATTTAGGAAATGCAATAAATTAATATAATTACAAATTATCAGAACCATAAAACACTTCATACTGTCAATATTACATTAGTCTTCGATAGAATGCAGAACACGGTACAGGAACAGACACTTGGTATGGCATGTGACAAACATGGAAATAAATCATGGTGCATTTGCCAGTCCAGCAGTTAGATTTAGATATTGGTAAACAGGTGTCTTAACTGCTAATTCATACTGCCTTAGCACATGCTCCATTCCTTAACTTCTGCTCTTCCTCTACCTTATTACTTACAGCAGCGTGCAGCGTCTCAAACAAGCTCTCATCTGCAACCTGATTATCTTTTAAATAAGGTCTTGTATCTCAGTCTGAATATTGTCTTTCTGCGGGCCTGTCAGGACCAAATGCAGGAACATGTTTTGTACAAGGACTGGTTCATATCTTAGGTTAGAGAGATTTTTGTGAGCCAGACAGAAACTCTGTTTCAGATTAAGTGCTCAGACTAGGAAATCCTAAAATGTCTCTTCTGGCTCTTGCGCTGCTTTTGAGAGCTGCAGGTAAAGTTCGGTTGTACTTTTTTCTTAATAGGACCTTAAGATACAGCTCAGATTCAAAATCATTTTTTTCCTGTAATCAGTCATGGTCAAACTGCCCTGATCACAGTTTCCAGGGTCTCTGCTTCAGTGTACCCCTTTCAAATACAACTTTCAATTTGGTAAACCAAATTGTTTAGGCTTACTCTGTTCTTTTGGTAGGAGTTTCCAATCTGTCTTGTTATGTTAAAGTATTTCTTTAAAATTAGTTCTGTTTTTTTGGAGTGGGAGGTGACAGATTTTCCACAGGGTTTTGGCTTTTAATTTCTTCCATGCTTCCATGAAATTGTACTTCAAGAAATCTTAGTATTTTAGCATACTGTTTCTGAGTTGTCTCTACTTTATTTGTTTTAGTTTGTTCCTCTTTATTTCTAGCAATTAGGTGTACAATTTTATCTTTTAATGCCACCAAGATAGACAATCCCTGATCTTCCAACTCTTCCTTCACATTTAGCTTATTATATATTTGATTAAAGCAAAATGACTTTTTGCTGCAATTTCACAGCAATGTGGCCCAGAAATTCCCGTAAAGTTACAGATGTCCCTTTAATGCTCATCCTTTAGCTCGTATAAAAGTCCTCCTACCTCCATCTAAAGTCCCTCTAATTCTTTTTTAGCCATAGTGCCTGCAAGCAATTAAATCTTCTCTAGCAGCTTTTCCTGGAATAGTCTACAGCAGCTTCAAAGAGGTAGCATGATTGCTACAATTACAGTACTATCCTAGCTCCAAATTATGATCCAATTTAGGTCAATGGCAAAACTTCCATCAGCATCAATGAGAGGAGGATTTGTTCACACAGCACTTCAGCTACAGTATAGTAATAGGTATGTAACCCACAATAAAACAGAAATCTATGTTCAAAGACTAATTCTGAAATCACACTGGTGTAAGACCCCCAAACTAACTCCTATTGAAGTCAATGCCAGTCTTAACTGACATCAATAAATGTTGTTTTAGACCTTGAGCATTTGTCTACATAAGGTGCTACTGCACAGCAAGCCAGGGTTTGAATCTACAGTGCACCGGCTTGCTGCACAGTAATGTCCCGTGTCCGGACAGCCCTAAGGGTGTGCTGGAACAATTTGTAGTGGGGTTGCTTAGAGCCACTGAAACAAACTGTAAACCCTGTATATGACAGAAACCACTTTAAGCCAGGGGATGCAGCCAGGGCCAGCTCTGGCTTTTTTGCCACCCCAAGCAAAAAAAAAACAAAAAAAGGGGGGGAGGGGGAGGGGCCGCCGGAGCGGCAAAGCAGGGGAAAAAACAAAAACAAAACCACAGGGGGGCCAGAGCGGCAAAGCGGGGTGGGGGGGACAAAAAGACGGCGGGGCTGGAATGGCAAAGGGGGAGGGGGGGAAACCGCAGCACAGTCGGAGCAGCAAAGCAGGGGTAAAAACAAAACAACATAAAACCACGGTGGGGCTGGAGCAGTAAAGAAGGTGAAGAAAGAAAAAGAAAACACGTCGCAGCCAGAGCGGCAAAGCACGGTGTGTGTGGGGGGGACCAAAAAACGGCGCAGCTGGAATGGCAAAGCAGATGAAAAAAAACCAACCTGCGGCGCGGCTGGAGCGGCAAAGCGGGGGTGGGGGACAGCGTGTCCGGCAAAGCAGGGGAGAATGAAACAAAAAAAAACCCACAGGGCGGCCGGAGCCAGGGGACTCCCTGTGCTGCAGAGTGCGTGCCCGGTCTAAGGGGGGGAAGGGCAGGGAGCGAGGGGGGAGAGAGAGAAGGGGGGCAGCCAGGGCTTCATGGGGGCGCTCACCCCACGGCCCTGACCTCCGCGCCGCCTGCCGGGAGGGCACCAAGCTACTCCGGTCGGTGGGGAGGGAAGGACACGGGCTGCCCTGCCGAGTTTGCTGCAGGGCGCTCCCTTCCTCTGCCCTCTACTGGGCGGCCAGAGCAGCAAACAAACAAACAAACAAACAAAAAAGTGTCAGTGCTGCCCTAGGATTGGGCGGAAGCCGCCCCCTAGAATCTGCCACCCCAAGCACCAGCTTGCCCAGCTGGTGCCCGGAGCCGGCCCTGGATGCAGCTGCACTCCCAACACCCTTAGTCCCTATGAGGCTATGTCTACAATGCAATTAAAAACCTGCAGCTGGCCCGGGCTAGCTGACTCAGGCTAAGGGGCTCAGGCTAATGGCCAGTTTAATTGTGGCATAGCCATTTGGGCTCGGGCTGGAGCATGGACTCTAGGACCCTGTGAGATGAGAGGGTTGCAGAGCTTGGGCTGCAGCCAAGCCCAAACATCTATACCACAATTAGCCAGGCAAGCTCAAGTCAGCTGGCACAGGCCAGTCCCGGATTTTTAATTTCAGTGTACACATACCCTAAAAGGTCTGGAGTACACTTTGGCTTGCTACACTTTACAAGTAGCAGTAGACTTGTAGTAGTTAAAAACACACTGGCACTTTCACTATGCTGTAGAAGAGTCCACATGAGATGTTAGTGCATGGCAAGCTAGCACACTGTACATTCACTCCCTGGCTTGCGGTGCAGTAACATCTTGGATAAGAGTCCCAGGATCCTAATCCTGCAAAAAATTCTATGTGGGCTCATTGCAGGACTGGGGCCTAAGTTAGGAGTAGGTCCACTAAAGTCAAAAGTGCTACCTACTGTTGTAGTTAAAGAACTACCAAATTAGAATCAGGCTGAAATCAATGGGGTTGCATGGGTTTAATAGGAAGCGGAACTGTGTATATAATGTTTAATAATAATAGAAGCTTGTTATTAGAAATGGAGTTAGATACAGTCACTAAGTTACTACAATAAAAAGGCATATATTTCAGTTAACATATTGCAAAATCTTTTAAAGTAGAGTTTAAGGGGAAAGACTCAAATTTTAAATGCCTGTTATGAGTAGAAATTGAAAGATAAAATGATGTCGCTTTCTCAAAAAAGGATTTCAAAAGCTATTATAGAAAGTCAAATGGGCAACAGTACATTGATCAGTTACTTCACTTCCATAATAAGAAGGAATACATGAGAACAGTACTAGTAGGTACCTATTGAATCATTTCATATTATCTTGTGCTGCAAATGTCTTAAGTAAATCAGAAAAATTTTGCTGCACTCTGACAGCGATAAATTTCAGATAAACATCTTACGAATGGGTCAGTGCATTAGCTCTGCAAGCTCAATTAGTTACACTGCTGCCAAGCTTGGGGAAAGCTACAATACAAATAAAACAGTCCTAACCCATTAGATTAAAAGTGACTATAAATATTAAGTGTTATAAACTGAGCCAACGTTTAGATGTATCGTGATTTTTGAAGGCTCTTTGAAGATTTAATATTTAAGGATATTGGCATATTTTCTGACTTTTCCTAGAGTGCTAAGAAAATCCCACTAGAGTGTATTTAAAAAAAATTAAGAAAACATCTATTTGTAATAAAACATTAGTGAAACATATTTATTAATTTTAAATGTGACTCTGTCTAGTAATTTAGGTCTCAAAAATTAGTTTTGCAAGAGAATTTGATGTTAGCTAAATTACTTTGAATATAATATTTTCCTGATTCTTGTTTTAAATTCCAATACAAATTTTTTGGGGGAAGAGATTTAAGCATTGCCACACACTATTGGAAATGCAAACATTACAGCTTTTTCCTTATGCATACGAAATAGAAGATGAAGCCAAGTATAAAAATAAAACAAAATTTTTGTTTTCCTGTCTACACTGATGGTACTACCCCAAAAAGCCTGGACTTCATGGGATACTCCTGGCGGATTTCTGCAACACTGTGCAATGCAGAATATTGCAGAAATTATTGTTGTTCATGCAGAATTTCCTTTTTCCAAAGAAATAAGCTGCAATACTGCTGGCCCCCACTAGGGGCTGCTGGACCTGGCAGAGGCCAGCTTGCACATAAAAGACACTGCCAAGGGGAGCGAGAGGAGGAGGAGGAGCTGGAGGGTTTCCAGCAGCTGCAGTTCCCCACATACCTTGAGGGAAGGAGACGGCAGTGCGCAGGAAACTCCATGTACGCCTGGGACCAAGCATCAGGCTGTTTCTCCTCTGGATCCCTGGGCTCTGAGGGGTAGCAGGGCAGGTATCTGGGCAAGGGGTGTGGACCCTGTGGCTGGGCCCTGGAGGGGATGCAAGTATCTGGGCTACTGGGCCCCGTGGCTGGGCTTTTGGGGAATAGAGGTTTGGGTGTATTGGCTTTGGGGGGCCCCCGTGGCTGGGCTCGGGGTGGGGGAGTGGTTGTGGGTTTCTGCACCCACCCCCACTGGGCACTGCTGGGGCAGGGAGCAGAGAAACAGAAATTGGGTTGTCATAGGGGTTTCTTTAACTCTCTACTCTTGGGGGATTTTGTGTCTGTGTCTGGATTGTTCCAGACATACTTGCTGATGGGAATTTTGAAATAAATTACCAAAATAATTGAAACAGGCATGATTATGTAGTGCTATTTTGACAAATAAAATTTCCAGTATTTTAAAAAATGGTGTGCCGAATTTTTATTTTTTTGGCGCACGATTCCCCCAGGAGTAATGGGAACTTGTCACATGATCAATGATTCATATGCCTAAAGGCTATGAGCCAGACCTTCAGCTGGTGTAAATCAGTATAGCACCATTGATCTCAATGAAGTTACACTGCTTTAAATCAGCGGAGGGCTCTAGTTTTTCCTCAGTGCAGTGCACCTGAATTTAATCATGCTCATATCAGTGCAAATCCATTGAAGTTACATCAGTGTAAGATCCTGATTCCACAAAGTCTATCATACATGCTTAACTTCAAGCATTTGAGTAGTTCCATTGGGTTCAATGGAACTACTCGTGTAATTAAAGCTAAACACATGTTTATTTACCTATCATTAAATGAACTGTCCTAAAAACTCAATTATGCATCTGATTTAAAAGCATTATCCTATTTTTGAAAGAGTGATTAAGATAGCCAGCAATCCTTACTAACGGCAACTAGATTTGTTAATTCTATAGGCTTCCAAGCATCAGTGTCCAACTGTCTAGGTCCTTATACCATGCCCATCATTGTGGTATCTGAACACCTTGCCACACAGGGCTGGCTCCAGCTTTTTTGCTGCCCCAAGCGGCGAAGCGGAAAAAAAAAAAAAAAAAAAGATAAAGCCGCGATCAGCGGCACTTAAGCAGCAGCTCTATTGCGCCACTTCATTCTTCGGCAGCAATTCGGCAGCGGGTCTTTCCCTCTGAGAGGGACTGAGGGACCCGCCACCGAAGACCCGGACGTGCCACCCCTTTTCATTGGCTACCCCAAGCACCTGCTTGGTTCGCTGGTGCCTGCAGCCAGCCCTGTTGCCACACTGTACCCATCCTATGCAAACATTTAATGCCAATTCATCTATTTTACGCAGAATTATGATCATAATGTATTTGTATTTAAATAAACTTGTGTTAAATACTTTACATTTATACATATGCTCTTAAAAAGGCACTTTATTCAGGAGGATTCATTTCTAATTTAAAGAGTTTTTTTCTTTGTTATTTTTCTCATGGTGAATATTGGCATTTGAAAATACATGTCAGTATGACAGAGGATATAGCTTTAATGAGTCTATTTTCCATTGTGGTTCACAAACTATTTTGTTGTCTTTCTATGTGAGTATTGGATTTGCAACATGATTCCAAGCCTGGTGTCTTAGCTAGCCGCATTCAGATAGGTTTGATCTGATTCAGCAACACCCACATTAAGAAAGGTTCTTTTTCTAGTTCTAAGAAAGAAAGGCCACTGGAAGTTTGATATTTTGTCTTCAAAGACCATGTCAATGTATTTGACCGCAAAAAAAAATCATTCCTATAAAACACATCAATCCAGTCGCCTCAGTTTGAAAGATTTGAGTGCTCATGTTTTGCATTCTTTAAAAAAACCCAACAGAATGCATTTTATAAGCTGATTGTCAGAGTACTCAAAAATGTAGAAAAATATACCCCATGATGTTTTAAAATCATCGTCTTATATAGGCCTGCTGAGATTGGCAGCTCTTCAGAAAAATAAAAATTCTTCATTTGAAATTAAATAGAATAACTTGGATTGTCTGAAATTGTCAGGAGACTGAAATGATGTCCTTATGTATATAACGGCAAGTCCATCTGTTGTTTTAATATCCGCTAATAATTCCCTGGAGTTTCACTTGGTTTGAATGTTAGAATAAAAATAATCTATTTTTTTTAAAACAGTATTAATTAATAGTTTTATACATTAACTCTTGACAGTCCCAGCTTCAATTCAATGTTTCACTATCTCATTAACCTTAACTGTGCTTCCATTTAAAGTAAATATATTCACTCAATCAGTTACCCCTCATTTCTTTAAACTAGGCAATTTCTATGATTTAGAACATCAGATCAATTGAGATGTATGTAGTTTAGTTAAACAAAATTAAAGTAATATTGCTGTAGTTTTTGTTTGCACCACTAGACAATAGTTAGTTGTCTGCAGCTTTCCACTACATACACGTTTTCAAGGCTTTATACACTTGACAAGAAAAAGTAAATGTCATTAGATGCAAAAATATGAAAAAAACATAACTCACATGATTTTAAATAAATAATTTTTATTTGGGAACTAAACAAATACATTGCACATTAGCTGCTTTGGTAACACTTATGCAAGATTCATCTCATGTGAATACCCCACTGACATACTCATCATTACATCTTTTCCAAGGACAATTTAAAAACTTCAACATGACAATATAGTAAACATTCATGATCAGATCCTGATCACATTTAAATTAAAGGATTTTTTGCCATTGACCAATTAGATATCAACAGCAAATGCGTTCTTTAAAAACTCATTGCATTTTTTTACTGTACAGCTATTTCGACATAAATCATTCCAGTGTTCAAGGAGGTTCTGAATCAGTCTGAAGATTCAATCTTCTCCCAAATCCTTATTCATTATAATTCAGACCTAAATTCTGCTTTGGATGCAAGTATGTATCGGAGAATATAATTTGGCCCTCCAGGGTCATGGCCAAATCTTGATCCACTGAAACAACAGGAGTGTTGCTACTGCCCTTAGTGGCATCAGCATGCCCCACATTACCAAGGTTTTTTGATCTCCAATGGCCATCTTTCACACTGCATAGTGTGTTATTCCATGAGTACTCACACACTGAAATCTGCAGTGACTATCAGAATATGGCTCCAAACAACTGCACTAAAATAAGTTGACTCTTAATATATTAAATGTTTGAAATGCTTCCTTTCCAACTAAAAAAGGTATTCCTTATGGAAAAAGTCCTCTGGGATGGTAATAAGAAATAAATAAAGGCTTTCTGTGGAATTTAATAGACAATTCTATTCTTGCTATAGAATTGTTTGGGATTCTCAAAAAAATATATCAGAAGACAGAACGCTGTCCTATTCAATTCTATAGGTTTCCAGTATAATTTCTAGAAGTGTAGCAAGGCTTTATATAGAACCCCATTGCATTCTACCTTCTCCAGTTCTATAGGGTGATCTATTTGTGTTTGTATTTGTTCTCTTTTGCACATTTAGTGTTTCATCCAAAGTCCATTGAAGTCAATGGTAAAACTCTCACTGTCTTCAATCGGCTTTCAATGAGAATGTCAGTGGTCTCTGCATACTCATTTATTTCCACCAAACTCAAACAAAAATATGAACAGTTCTTGACCTGGGAATGCAAGAGGAGAGATATGAAATAAATAAGAAAAGATCTCAAAATATTTCACAAAGGCCCATTTATATCACATATGTCAATATTGCTTCTATGACACACGAGAGGCCAGAGCCTCAGCTGGTCAAATTGGTGTAGCTCTGGATCTATTAAATTATAGACTGAGACAGTGAATGATGGAGAAAAGAGAAAAAATATGAAAAAAAAACATTGCATTTGGGATTTGAGTCAGACTCACAAGACTCCTCTCACAAGTCTCCAATTTGCATTCTAGGAGACTGACTTTCTCAATTGTACACTGGGGAGAGGGTGACTCATGGAGTTCAGCCCTTCTGTAGAGCCAGATTGTTGAGCATGTCCTCACACTAATGAGCATTTACTTACTCAAGTAGGTCCATTGATTTCACACACTGATCCTTTAGTGATCTCTGTGGGCTAGCTTCTGATAGCCCTACCCACACAAAATAGTATTTACTTAATGTGTATTTCTATTGAAGTCAGAAGAACAAACCATGGAGTGAGCTGCTACTCAAAACTAGTAAGGGTACAAGAACCTGGCCTTCTACTACAGCAATATTTCTGGATCATCTGTTTTTCTCAAACTCATCCAGATACACATACAGGCAAGTCTAATCTGTGACCCCTTGAACTGAATCTTTTCTTATTCAATGGTTTTAGGACTAAAACAAAATATTTTTATTGTATTTACAGGACATTGAAAATCTAGGCATCTTGTTCTCCAGATATGCTCCTCTCTGAAACAACAGTGTTACAGTTTTCCATTCAGAGTTGCCTTGCTCAGCTGAATCAACTTAAGGTGGTGTTTTATAAAGGTGTGTATTGAGCTCCCTTATTAATAAAAAAGATCAAAATGAATGGTGAAATATGTCAGAATGGCAGCAGCAGCAAAATGATAAGTGCTATCAGTCAGAGATTCCTGACTATACAGTAGATTTTGATCTCTGCTACAAAAAAGAACTGCCACAGAGTCACATTATAACCCATGCCAAATCAAACCAGGAACTCAGAATTAGCACTTGAAAAAAAAAAAGCCACCAAAAAAACCCTACAAACCCCACTTCAGCAATCTGTGGAGGCTACTGCAATCTCCACTTGCTTAAATTATGTGCTGATAGCTGATGAAGCTGCCAATACTACAACCAGCAGTTCAACAGACTGAGGAAGGTGCAGCATGCTAGTTGACAAGTACACCTATGTGACTAACATGCACAGATTCAAGAGATAAATAATACTGGATCCAAAAGCAAAACAACATTTCTAATTGATTAGGACAGGCCCTAACATGGCCCCTCAGGGGTTTAAGAGGAAGTTGAGTGTCCCCACCCCACTGTGAGGCTACCCTAGACGTTGGGGAGGGAAAGGAAAGTGTAGCATGGCTAGTACTCCCTACTGTGAGCTGACGGGTGAAGAGAGGATGGAGAAGGGTGAGGGAGAAGGAAGGAAGGAAGAGTGTCCCTGTTATGTTGATGGCATACACACAGAAAAGTTAGATTTTAAAAAGTACTCTTTCTGGAAGGTTGCAACCTAACACTACTGCTTAGAGTTCAGAACAACAACACACAAGAACCCCATAAGAGAGAGAGCGAGAGAAAGTAGGTTGCACCCTAAAACAGAGAGATATAATACAACCCATTGAATTCTAGGCTGATTTCTGCAGATTGAACACACACTTCCCTACAGAGCCCACTAGCCTGCAAGCACAACTAGAAAAACCCATGAGAATTCAAGAGCTAGCTTAGACTATTGTAACACAGTTTTCAATACATCGCACTCCGCACACAATGTGCCAGCCAGCTACAGCCAGTACAGGGTTGGAGAAATAATCTGCTCCTAGTTAATGATTGGTGTGGATTACTTCCCAGAAAAGATGAAGGGTGAGGAATAGGGGAGGAATTGTGTCAGAGTCCCAATTCTTTCTCTGGGCTCCTCCCAGGATTTCATAACTATGTGCCACCCTTTATGAGAGACTGTGCCTAAAGACATAATTGCATCCTTAATATGCATGGTGCTTTTGAAGACATATAAACCATTGTGGATGCTATTAAAAATTCAACATCTGCTTCTCTACAATGATTGCACTACTGCAGTGTTACCTACTCTGGCTCTGAGAATATGCCACTGTTACTGCACATCCCTAAGGCAAGTAAATGCTGAGATTTTAACAGTGATGAATATATGTAAGTGCTAAGTATTAATTATGAAATCATGAAGGTTTTCGCCAGCCGAGGAAGATATCTTGCCAGCCCTTATCCATGAACTATCTAGTCATGAACAGTAGCTCATGTTAGCTTGGAAGTAGTTTAAAAGTTTGGTTTTCCAAAATTCCTAAGTTAATTCACAAACATTTAAAAAAAATAAAAAAACCCTAAAGCACTCAAATGTTCTTGCAGCAAAAAAGGTCTTTTAGTTGTTAGTTATGTCACTATTAACCATGAAAACACCCTCTGAATAAGCAGTAGGTGGCAAACAACTCTGACAGAAGAGACAAAAGCATGCTATACATAGATGCTATTAAGTACATTTTCAGCATGGTGCATGGACATTAAAATATACCTAATTCCCCCATTAAAAATGTATATCTTTTGGTTCATTGGTTTAATTAATCAAAAATGTTTTTCAACGCTTTCATATGGCTAAGCTGTCAGGACAAGTGCAAAAGGACTTGTAATAGGTTTCCTGATGCTAGCAAAGACCTAATCCACTACTAGACAAGCTGTGCTGCTCTGTGCACCAAGGGCATTAGCGGGAGTGTAAGACCCAAGGTAAACTTTGACAGATGTTCTCATTCTGCTTAAATAATGTGATTCATGAGTTAGCTTTCCTCGCTGTATATTACCAAAAGATTGACAAGGAAACAGAATTTTTTTCTCTGAAGAGCTCATTTGTTCTTGCTTCATTTGTTCTCCTATCTAAAGTCATCATTTTCTATATATGGCAAACCAATAGGCTGTCGAGGAAAGAATTAAGTAGCTAAAAACAAGTAAGCTGATCTGCACAAAAGGAAACATCACATGGGGTGGAGATGCAAGTGTAAAAATGCATGGCTTTTTCTGAGACAAGGTAAGTATTTGGGATCCATCTGGTGAGGCAAAGAGAGCGCTACAGAAACGTGACTTTTTTGTGTAAGACTTTTTTTGTAATTAGTATAAATAAAATGATCACTACCACATCGAGAATCATATAAACAAATTATTAAAGCTATTTTTCTCCAACACTTTTACCTGACATTTTCTTCTAATTCATTTTTTTTCTGATGGAACTCTAAGTAGCTCTGTGAGAACAAATTCCTCATGGGCCAGATCTTCAGCTGATGTGACAGTATAGCTCCATTAACTTCAGTGGAGCTATATCACTGTCAGCAGAGGATCTGGTACCATGTGTCCTGCCTCTTTCTCTCTCTGCTTATGAGCAGAAATAATATGGTAGCAGGAAAAAAACCCACAATTTGGGCACCAGTAATGACTTTTGTGTTCCATGGCTTTATGACATGCCAACGATAAGATGCTTATTGTCTGGAGTGGGAGACAGAGCCAAGTATAAACAGATATTTAACAACATTGATTTGGGGTGAAATTAGTTCCCCAGTCCCTCTTCTCACATGCTTAATAGACAAAGCTTGAACAGTCAGACTTTGTATGGGAAACTCTTCCGGGCTGGGGAGGAATATAAACCTTTCCTCTTAATAAACCGGCAGGCTGTGAGGCTGCACTCTGGCTTTTCTTTATCTACTAACAGCTTTTAGGCTGTGGAAGGAAGGATTTTCCAGTGGTTACAGTGGTGGCCTGGGACTTGAGACACAAGATTCAATTTCCTGCTTTGCCACAGACTTTCTGTGACCTTGGACAAGTTGCCAAGGGCCAGATTTACACAGGTGTTTAGGCACCGACAGGCTGCAAATAGGCATTGGAAATGAATTGGAACCAGACACTCCTATTGCTCAGGTGTTTTTGTAATTCCTATGAGTAGAGCTGGGCTGGAAACAGTTTTTCTGTCCCATGAGAGTTTGAGATCAGATATTTTTCCCATCCTGAAATGGGACAAAATCTCATTTTTTTTCCTGAAACAAAAATCAGTTCAATTTTGACCCTGTTTTTAGTATAAATTACTAAAATTTTCCAAAGGAAGTTGTTTTATATTGAAAATGTAAAACTTCATTTCCAAGTGTCCAAGTGGGACAGTTGGATTATTTCTAAAAAAAATTTCAGAACTATTTCAAAGCAGGAGAGTCATTGAACATCAGCCTCTCTCAAACTGCTTCAGTTTTGATAGACATTTTCTGACAAAAACATTTGCCAGAAAATTTCCAACCAGCTCAACCCACAATGCACCTATTTCCTAACAGTAAAAACAATAGGACAATGGAACAAACAGTCTAGGGAAGATGTGAAATCGCCTTCAGTGGAAATTTTCAAAAAGAGGCTGGATAATCATCTATATTGAATGATTTAGACACAAGAAATTCTGTATCATAGCAGGGGGTTAGACTAGATGACGCTTGCAGTTTCTTCTCACCTTATGGTTCTATGATTCTTTGATTCACATTTTAAAGTGCCTTTGTACATCTGGCCCTTAGTCTCTCTCTGTCTCATCTGTAAAATGGGGATAACTGCTTATCCCACAGGTGTGTTGTGAGGATAAAGATATTAAATAGCTATATAGGTAAAATAGCAGCTGTGCACTTCATGGATCAATGAATCCTTCCCCCATCTCATCTTTCTTCCAATGGCTCTTTCTGTACCAGCCTGTGACGATGTCTGATGGAACTGCCCTCTGAAGTAGGGCAACACAGGATTTAAGTGGTATGGGCATGCTTTCTGTCTGGGCAAACATCACTCTTCCAAGCAGCTAGATTTCTTAATTCCTGTAGGCTTATTCCAAGGGGAAAGTCACTGCAGACATTGGCAGCATTATTTATCTGCGTCAGCAGAGAGTCACTGCAATGAAATATCAGGAGTCTTCAGAATCTGCAAATTCAGTCTGCGGGATTTTGCAGATTTTTTAAAACTCTTCTTCATTGTATGCTACTTAGCAATTGCAGGAAAAACAGAATCTCTTCACTCATTCACAGAACACTAGAGGGTGATGCATTTTACAATTCAGTTGCTTAATTATTATATCTACTTGCTTTTCTTCATCCTTTCATTTGCAGTTATTATCCTCATTCATTAACGCTAATACTCCATGATGGTAATATTTAATCATGATCCAATGCTAATTTCATAACAATTTCCCTATGAATATAATAAATCTCATAATGAACAACAGACCCAGAACATTTTAATGTTAAGCAGTGTTTTTTTTTAAAACACATCTTATTGAATTTACCACTTTAACCAATGAACTCCACTACTGTATTGGGTTAGTAATCTTTAAATAGGAACTGTAAATATTGTATTGTTATTAATGTTGTTTTATGATCACTGCATGTACACTAACATCTTAAGGAGTTTATCTTTTAGCAAGTGCTATTATAAACCTAGTAGTTATATTTTGCCTGATAGGTATTGATTAATAAGTGTCAGACAGCACATGGTTTATTGATAAGTCAATATATTTATTAAACAGCATCATTTTTAGACTCTCTTCAATAAGATGACTATTTCAGGATGCCAACTGGAAAATAGTCTACCACATGTTCTGTAGATCCCAAAATTGGGTTGGAAAGAGTACTCCAACTAGTGAAATTAACATTACAGCCAATGTCCAACTGGATTTGGGGCCCAATTCATCATTGCCCTTCAGTTTGTGTAGTTATTTACAAGTGGGTACAAAATGTTAAAGTTCTGTGGAAAGTGAGCAAAAAAGTGCTACTATTCTGATCCAGGAAATGGTTTACATTCACTTTATACTGGTGAAAATGACAAAACAAGGTGCAGGGCAACGGGAGCCTGGTCTAAGGTGATGAGCTAAACTAGATGACAGCCATTTTGAAATCATGGGGCAGAGAACATCCTACTGTATGAGCCCAGTTCTGAAGCCACACAGACATAGCCCTAATGAAGCCAACAGGAAAAAAAATGCATAAGTAAGGATTTGCAGGGCTGCAAAGTACATACATGGCACTATATCAGGGGCAGCTCCAGGCCCCAGCACGCCAAGTGCGTGCTTTGGGTGGCAAGCTGTCGGGGGCGCTCTGCCGGCGCCACAAGGGCTGCAGGCAGGCTGCCTTCAGCGGCTTGCCTGCGGAGGGTCCTCTGGTCTGCTGGGACCCTCCACAGGTAAACCGCCGAAGGCAGCCTGCCTGCCGTGCTTGGGGCGGCAAAATGCCTAGAGCCACCCGTGCACTATATAAAAGTGATTTCATTGCATTAAAATAATGCAAATATTTATCCTCGGTCTGAAAGCCTTTTCTCTCAGTCTTGAAATCTGTCATGCAATTCTCACACACTGAAAAACAAAACTACCCAAACCGAAATTAGGGAGGTGGGGAGAAAGACATCTTTTGACAGTTCCTCCCTGATGTTTTGATTCCATTTCCATTATCTAATCAATCACTCATCAGCTGCTGTCTCTGTACCCGGTCTACATTTCTCTGCCACAAGTATCTCATGAAGAGTAGATGGACACCTATAATATAGTGCCAAATACTTACACCTGTTAAGCCCCTGCTAAAGTGAAAAACAACAAAATCAAAGAATCTAGTGTTAAAAAATTTAGTTTCCTCTCTGCCCACTTTTGTGGTACTACTGTTGCCTTCACACTCCTGCCCGCTATTCTCTCAGTTTTAGACATGTGCATTTGATTATAGAGGCCCAACCTCTTCCCATTGAAATCAATGGAAATAAGAATAGTCCCTTGGTTTTCCTGAAACTGAATATACCAGTTTTAAAAAAAAGTATTGGGGTATTTGCCCAAACAATTTTTTTTTGTATTTTAGCCAAATTTTATTTATGAAGTTAAGTATGGGGCAGAAAAGAGCCACAAAAATTATTATGGCAAGAGAATCAAAGAGCCCATTTGTTGGCTTATCAAAAAAGATTGATAAGTGACTGGATTATAGTTACTCGGGGGGGGAATACTGTGTACTAAGAGCTCTTTAAACTAGTGGAGCAACAAGAATCAACAGCTGAAAGCTGAAGACAGCCAAATTCAAATTAGGCATAAGGAACAATTTATGTATTTATTTTTAAAGAGTGAGGGTTATTAACCATTGGCACAAGCTACCAAGGGAAGTGGTGGATTCTCCATCTTTTGTTGTCTTCAGATCAAGACGGGATGCCTATTTGGAAGATATGCTTTAGCTAAAGACAAACTATTGGGCTGAATAGAGGATTAACTGGGTGAAAGTTAATGGCCTGTGATATACAGGAGGTCAGACTAGATGATCTGGTGGTGCCATCTGACCTTAAACTCTGTGAATCTATGAAAAAGGAACCACATTTTGCTATGACGGGCAGCCGTCAGGACATAACATTATTTCTATTAATAAACTAAAATAATGATAACATTATTTAGTATTTTGAGTGATTTTCATCTGTAGTCCTCAGAACTTCAAAGTAGTTGTGTAGCAAATATACTACAAACAGCTGTGCATTTAGGCCATTGATTGGCAGACTGTGCGGACCCCACCCGTTTACCTCTTAACGTTTTCACGCCCTCTTGAACTCTCTCTTCAAAGTTCTCTTCAACTTTCCCTTACGGTACTTGTTGACTATCGGTCTTGTGCCGGTATTTAGCCTTAGATGGAGTTTACCACCCGCTTTGGGCTGCATTCCCAAGCAACCTGACTCCGAGAAGACCCGGTCCCGGCGCGCCGGGGGCCGCTACCGGCCTCACACTGTCCACGGGCTGTGCCTCGATCAGAAGGACTTGGGCCCCCGAGAGCGGCACCGGGAAGGTGGGTCTTCTGTACGCCACATTTCCCTCGCCCCACCGTGGGACGGGGATTCGGCGCTGGGCTGCAAAAATTAATGGCAGTTTTTGAAAACATTGGCCTATGGTCCTGGATGCAATGGAAGCCTCACTTCCCCACCCTCATCATGTCCTGTCCTTTTACATTTTCAGGGGGTTCTAAACTCTCCTCTCCCTGAGGGCAAAGTCTCACTTTCCTATTCGTTTCAGTTTTCAGCCAGAACAATACCACCACCACAGCAGACAGTTGTGTTTCCATCAGCTCCCTTTGCACCTGCCTGTCTCAATCTGTCTCCTCCTCTGATGGCTCCGGAAATATAACATTTGGTGATGAAGAATTTAAATCCCATGAGTGTCTGACCAAGAAGAAAAAGTAAGCAAGTATTGCTATAGAAAAGGATTAATTTCACCTAGTGGCACAGAATGACAGACTGCTGCTTTTATTTCTGATACAGCATGAACCAGCTAGCTAGAGAGGGGAAAGCAGACAAATAAAAACAGAACAAAAGAGAAGAGTTCTGAAATTACTGCCTGAATTGTTCAAATAAAGAAGCAATGAAGTGGAGGTAAGCAGCCATCTTGACTGACCTCGCACAAGTAGGCAGAGAAACAGCTTAGGAAGCAAAGAAACTAGGGACTTTAAAAGGTTATAGGTTTTTGGTCATAGTCAACATCCAGTCAAAAGGGCCAGATGTTTTCTGAATGACTTCTACTACAGCTACCAAGAACATTGGGTATCTACATACTTTGTTTAACCAGTTTGTCACTCCCCAACTGTAACAGTAAACCAATGGACCTGTTATGTTCTGAAGAATTTTTCTTTCTTGTCCTGTTTGTGATGTGTGCACCCACAAAGAGCTCTAGGAGGAACCAGGATTGTGCCTAACTGCTGGGGAGAGAAGAGGAGTACAAAGCAGGATGCTTCTTGTGCCCTCCTTGCCTTGTATAACACCACAATGGTCAGACTCAGTCTAGACAAAAAATGTACTTGCCATGTACAATTTTCTCACAAGGGGTCAATGGTACTGCTTTGGTGAGTAACTACTCACCATTATAAGGTGAGAAGCATGAAAAAGAAAAGTGATGCCGGAAAGAGTTATCTGAATTTGCATTGTGTGAAAATCCAGTGGCCATGCACCCAGTGCACACTTTTTTGCCATCCATGTGAGACTGAAGAGCCACCAGAGTTGTACCATGCAGGGAGCTGCAGAGAGAGAATCCCTTCTGCATGGGCTCTATATCCTGTACACCAGTGGAACCACATATTTTCTACTGCATACCTATCTTGAGTTTGGGACGTAAAGCAATTTATATGTTTAAGATATGCTGTCAAGCTTTGCTTTAGTCATTATTATCCATTTTTGTCTCCTTGTAGCTATCAAGCATATCCACAATCTATTTGGCAAGTTGCACGGGCACTTCAGTTTGTTTTTTGTTTATTTGTTTTAGTGTGAGGTTGTACAAGTCATCTACAGCAGATGGCTAAAATATATAGCTCCTAGAAATGATAGAAAATTAGTAGGCTTAATAAACTTTATGCATGGTTTATTATTGCTGCTGATCTAAAGGAAAACAAATATAAGCAGTTCTCCTTAGAAAAGCATCTGTAAGTTAGTGTTGCATGAAACAAGACTAGCTACTAACATTACAGATAGAGCAGTATGAAATATTCTACTTGTAATTCAAAACTCTTAAAAATGTGCCTATTTCAAGTTTTTGATTTCTCAAAAAATACAGTGGCTTCTCTCAATAGTTTGGGCATCAATAAAAAAAATCAAAATTGGCCACATATTTCCTTCTCTTCCATTGATAAAGTGACAGACTCTCAATATAGACTGAGAACACATTTGTTTTTACTTGAGATTCTAATTACCCTTATGACATTTTATACCAGGGGCCAAACCCCCCTAAAACATGAAGTCACTGGTATCTCTTGTGTGCTTAAAGTTGCACACATGCTTAAGTACTATTGAAGGTGACTACTCCCATGCTTAGAGTTTACCACTGTTGAAGTATCTCACTGAATCAAGGCTTAAATCAAGACTCAGAGGTGGCTCTATAATGATAAAGGAAGAAAAAGAAAAGGTAGGTCTCTGCACTACCACTTCTACAGTATTTGGCAACATCCCTGTCAGGCAATTTTACATATAGCACTTAGAGCTGCAGTCCAAAAATGTAGACCTAGTTTACCAGAATCGGGGACTGACCCATAGCCTATGGAAATCAACGCGAGCCTTCCGAGAAACCTGAGTGGTTCTTAACTAGGGGAACCAAGCAACCAAGGAGTTATCAGAGTAAAAATAATCAATCTCATGAAATATTGTGCCAAATTAAGATTTCTAAGGTATGAAGTCACCCACTGCAATAGAATTCGGGCAGGGGATAGCGCCACTTCCACAAAGCTGTAATTATGGATAATGCTAAATATTATCCTAACTATAAGAACAGTAGGGCAGACTGCCTAGGGAGGTTGTGGAAGCTCCTTCACTGGAGATTTTCAAAAGGAGGCTGGATAGCCATCTGCCTTGGATGGTTTAGACAGGACAAATCCTGCATCTTGGCAGGGGGTTGGACTAGATGACTCTTGTAGTGCCTTCTAACCCTATCATTCTATGCTATTTGAACTATTACAGGCAGAGGAAAGCTCCCAAGTGTCTGACTTCTAAAATTTTAGAGATATAAAATATAGCCTGCTGCTTGCTACCTACACTTAACATTTGTTTTCCTATGACAACCAAGAAAGATAGTCACTTGTGTGAGCACAGACAAAGCCCCTTTATAGGCACTCAGAGGCCTGTTTAGCAGGAGGAAATCTTTATAAACAAACCAAACAATGTAATACAAGTGAACAGAATTACAACCAAAATAAACCAGCCCCCTCTTCTCCTTCTGTATCTCCAGAAACCCACCCCTAAAACACTTGTGGAAGAAAAAGGAAAGGGAAGATGGGATTAATTCCTTGTTTACTGGGGATCATAGAGCCTTTGTACCCCATCATGCCATTGTATTTACCCTTTGTGGAATATCACAGGACAAGCCTTCTGATAAACCAGGTTGGCTCTTACATTAATTTCCTACCAGAGTAGTTCAATGTTGACTTCAGTAGAGTTACCCCTGATTTACACAGACATAACCGAGATCAGAATTAGGTTCCTCTACAAAGATCTTCTTTCAGATTCCACTTCAAAGATGTAGAAGCATTTCAGCAACTATAGTCAGTGAATAGAGGCTAGCAAGACTTAAATTTACAAAACACCAATATATGACTATATATAATTATATGAAATTTTCAGTACACAAATGCAGTATGCAATTATCAAAATTACTTAGTGCTTTCACTCATCTACATTTACCTAGCCACAGTGAAAGCTTCCTTCACAATTTCCCTTGGAAAGTTAGAAATGCATAATTATGGTTCTCCTCCAATACTCCTTACTCAAACAGAACTTCAGTTGAAGTTTATGGGAATTTTGTCTGAGAAAGGGTTGGAAAAAAATCAAGCCTTAGAAAATTGGTTCCACCCACTCTCCACCCATCTTTTTGATGCAACAAGAGTTATGCACATACATGCCCAAAATAGAACCAATTTTAAATAGAGGCCATGCAGTCAAATTCAGTATGCAGCAGAGTGTCAGTGCATACATGTGTACATTCATTTCTAGGCTTGTTCACATGCAGTTAGTGAGATAATTTACACAAAGCTTGGACTATTATTGTTTGGACACATGATCCTTCTGATTTTTAATGATGCCATCTTTGAGTGGCGTGATAGTGTTTTGTTTTTCTAGGGATGTTTAACTGTAGTTTACTATTATATTTTATATCATTTGGGCCACATTCCAAATATGTCAACTGTAGGAAGAAAGTCAGAAGCATACCATATAAGGAAAATATATGTGATAGTCCCGAAATATTTTGGGACCTATACATGTGCATAAAACAAATGAAGAGCTCAATTTTGGACCCCAGAACTGGAATCCTGTGTGGTATGGATGCCTGGTGGTTACAGGAAGCATAAAGGAAAAATTAATCAGAAATCTGCTAGGTGCAGAAGACTGTCTGGTCTGGTCCCAATTTTTTTTTTTAAATTGTACTTTATACTCCTTTCACCTACCCTATTATAAATCAGGAATAACTTCAGTGAAGTCAATGGAGTTACAATGGTATGAACTGTTTTAAATCAGATGAGAATTAGGCGTATTCTGTGGTGAGAGTCGTACAAGTGAGATGCTCACTGAATTAAGTTTTTAATTCTCAAAAATTGCACTTGTCCAAGATTCAGGGTAGTTAGATAATGGTATTGTCCAAATTGTACCCACAGTTACAAATATACCACTACTGATATCAGTAACTGAAGACAGAATTTGCCCCTGCTTTCTAATACAATTATAAATAATTAAGATAGTGACATTTCTCAAATGCAGATCTCCTTTAATTTCTTAAATCACTGACTAACAGACTAAAAGTTGTCCTGTGGCCTCTTTTCAGATACATGATTTGACTCTACTACACCCCCAGACACAGAGCCAGCTTTGCAGCCATCACCAACAATAGGATTAACTTTTCTGGAATAAGGAAAGATGTGACAAGGGAGTTCTGTGCCCTGGTTTCCTAGTTGCCACAAAGGCCATGGGCCTGGATTGGCCCCAGCAAGTCTCATTCTCTATGGAGGGCTCTGTCCTAGCACATGGATATTCAGCTTCTAGGTTTCATTTCTGTATTTTCTCATTGCTATTTCCTCACCACGTTCTCCTTGTAGGTAATTCTTACACAGCAGATGCCATTATCAGAGTGTAAAGTGCCCTCTGCTACACAATTGTGACTGAATAGAACCAGCAAGGGAAAAGAGCACCAGGTTCTTGTTTCCCTTAAAGAGCTATTTGCCTGCAATTTCAGGAACATCACAAAGGGACTTTCATAAGGCACAATTTTGGCATGTCAACTGCATGAAAATATAATTTCAATAAAATGTACAGAACTTTTCAATTTTTTGGAGTTTAGTGGCACATAATAGACTCTTGTAAATTTTCAAAATGAGTAAAATATACTTTTCAAAATGGGTAAAACATTACTTTTTTTTGTACCTCCTGCACAATATTTTATAAATATATTCTTGAGAGCTCTTGCATTCTATATTATGCACAGGATCAGCACCACCCTCCAGTGGAAAAAATTCCGACAGTATATCAGACAGACACAAATTAAAAAACAGCTGTAGCAACCATGCTTGTGTTTCTGAAAGAAGCAAGAGTGAAGAAAGGTTAAATAATGCTTTCATAGGAAACCACCTCACCATAAGTGTAATTAAACTAAGTTAAGTGGTAACATACCAGCTACAATAAAAAAACAACTTGGTTTAATTTAATATAACTTTTCTACTCTAAAATGTGTATCATAATACAGCAAAAACCATTTGTGATGCTGTATGATTGAAATATGACCATGTATATAATTGTTGCTATCACTGTTATAGAACTGCAACAAATCATATACAAAGTATGTCCTGTAAGGTATCAATGGAAATGTTGCAATTTATCAAATATGTATCATCTTTGTAGCTAAAGTCATGAATATTGACTATATAACTGTATTTCAAATGTGTCTATTCCTGGGGTAATATCCAGCAGGTGAAATCTACATTGAAGCCAGACTGTTTTGTGTTGATGGCTATCAAAGGAAATTGACTCTCACAATGAACCACAGAAGACACTCATTCTGCCCAGATGGCTCTTCCTGCAGATGCCTTAGCCTCCAAGTGGCCAATGGCTTGTCCCTGTGAATCAGCAAGCCATGGAAGGGTATGTGACTTGTTCATGTGACCCTGGACTCCATCTTGTGCCTGTATTTTTCCACAAACTGTGCTGTGGGCTTTGTGTGGAACACAAAAATTCCATCCATATGGGGGAAGGTATAAAATACCCTGGAAACATCTCCATTTTGTCTTCATTACCTGCTTCATTTCTCTGGACTGGATTTCTAACAAGGAGCACTAAATAAGGACTGATGATGCTCCCCCAAGCTGTGTGGCTAATTTCAGAGACATTTTTGCAAACTAACAGTTTATTCAATCAGTGCTTCAAATCTGATATAAGAACTTTGCAATAACTTGTATGGATATGATTTCCTTAACCATTTTAACTCTCTTCCTCTTTTGTCTTATAAAGAAAGCTTTATATTTTAGTTACTAAAAGGATTGGCAACAGCAAGATTATTGGGTAAGATCTGAGTTATATATTGACCTGGCTAGATGGCTGATCACTTGGGATCAGAACAACACTTTGATTAAATTGGTTTTCAATTACCACTTATCATAAAGTCTGGGTGGTGAAATAAGTGCTGGAATGCCTAAAGAGACTGAATTTTTGACTTCTTGTTAACCAGTGTGGTGAGACAGTTTACTTTTTTTACTGGCTTGGTATATCTAATGGTAGAATAACCACCAGTTTGGGGTGAATCTGCCCTATTTCTCAGTAGTGTGTCCTGAATCTGGTATTCTCAGTTGTGATCCACCAAAGCACGGTGACACAATTAAAAGGTGATACTTGACAAAATTTAACACAGTTATCTTCTATAACTGGCAGCTGTGGTATATCAGGCCCCGATCCTACCTCCAGGATCCCTGAGCCCACACTGAGCTAATTACAGGGTTGCAGCCACAAAAATCAATCATTGTGAACTAGTTGTTGCCAATGATTCTTTAATCGAACAATCTATTTCCCTATTCACTCTGCCCCCCTTCCTCCTCCCCCACCCCGTATCTGATCACCTAATAGTGGCTACAGTACCTTTATGCCAAAGCAAAAAATATGCAGGTGTACATCATCAAAGCACTGCTAAATGTTTGAAATATGTATGGCTAACAGCTATGGTTTGAAAATGTTGGGGTAAATTGTTTAGTTAAGTAGTGACAAAGACTTGTCAGAATATTTATCCACTAAATATGTCCCCTATAATTATTTAAAAGGTTATGATAACATAACATGCTTAAAATGCACCATCTCTAATCCATTCATAAGATGTACTGTATTGGAAAAAATATTCTGCTTCTGGCTGAATTTTAATCAAATTAATCTTGACAATTTGTGTTAGACCTTGTGCATATTTTGGATGCCATCTGAAGGTGAAACCTCTGGTGGACAATAAATCACTTTCAGATAGTTTTTCACTCTATTTAATACAGCCATTGCTAATATGAGGTTACAATGAGATGTGATAGAGTATTTTTGTTTGTTTTTGTTTTTTAAGTTGATGATATTTTCAAAAATATTTACATAGATGGACAAATATCCACAACACAAACTTGCATATAAACCACATTGCAACGGCAAAGAGGAAATGGGGTATACATTGATATATACTTAAATTATGAAGGTCTGGATAGCTCAGAGGGAAGTGGGATGCAGGGGTTTTCACTCCTTGGGTGTCAATTGTATCTGACCCCTGACAGAATTATTTCCATAATGTCTAGAAGCCCTAGTTGTAGACCAGGATTCCACTGTGATATGAGCTGCACGAGAGCTTACAATTTAGATATAAGACAAGAGAAGAGACAACAGATGGATACAGACTGACAGGGGAGTACAAGAAAACAATGAGACAATATTGGTCAGCATGATAGACAGTGGTAGTAGTGCACCAGCAGCCTAACAGTTGTCAAGAATTTTGTAAGCATCACAACCATGGAGATTTTTAAGGTATAACAGGTAACTCACCGCCCCATCCTTCCCAACCCTGCCACCGCCTTCCCTCCCCCTCCCCCAGCACACACCCCAACAATGTTACCTTGTCACTATGCAGCAGACTTTACTATGTAAAGGGTGCATTCCAATGACTTTCATTTATACCAGAACAAGTTTGAGGTAACTCCATTACTTAAATTAGTGGCATTGTTTCCAGATTTTCATCTGAATTAAATTTGGTCCTGAGTATAGGAAATATCACACTTTCCACTGTAAAGTCAATTAACATACTGCATTATATATAAATGGTGGCCACTATATATAAAGTAATGCTTTTGAAAAGTATCTTAAATGGTTTTATTAAAACAAAAGGTATTATCTTCTGGTATCTCAGTCATTGTGGAAATGCATAGAGCACACAATGAGCACTATTGTATATTTCTTTTACTGTGAAGCTACACATTTGCAGTCACCTTTAATCAATAGTATTGTATGAACGTCAATGTATTTACAACTTTTATTGGATGATGTTGCCCCTGTCAGTTCTTGCACCTGCTGACACAGAGCTCTAGTGTTTGTGATGAAGATTCTGCTTTACTTGTGTGTCGGGATATATTAAAAATGTCAAGTAAGAAGAAAACAAATTGCACTACGGGAAATAAAAAGCCTGCCCGCAGAATATTTAAAAATTTCCAGTGATAGAAAAACAGTGTATATGAAAGTATGTGACTGTAAATTGCACTCTGCTTTTGGGCAGAATTATGACGGACAGGGAAAAAAAAGATTGTTGGCCAATATGTTACTTAAGAGTAGCCCATATACAATTTTCCTCATTATCTTGGCAGGCAAGGCTGTAAGAGGTATGCAATTAGTACTATTAGTGGGATACTTTTTTTTTTCCAAACAGCAGTCATTATATTTGTGCAGGAATATGTTAGATAATTTTCCTATTGGGTTTTAGCAATTATACCATACAGCATATTAAGGATTCATGCAAATATGCAATTATTATTTAGAGAACAGTTTTGAAGGTGGTAGATTGTCATTCATTTTCAAGGACTGTAATAATAGTGAAGAGAAAATTACCATTTAAAAATATACAGCATTCACATTAAATGTTTGCACAATTTCAAAGACAGAACTCTTATGAGCTTCCTGTTGCCTGATGCTTTGATGCTGTCCACCTTGGGCCTGATTCGCCACTGCTCTGCACTTTGTGTCATAGGCATGCCATGTAGACTAGTACAACACGAGCACAAAACAGCTCCTTTCTGATCTGGCACTTCTCATTGGTGTAAGTGACCATGGAAGGTGCCCGGTAACAATGAATTGGTCACTTTGAGCTTTAGCCCATGTAGTCTTGAGCACTTGCAATACTCTCTGACTTCACTCAGAGTTGTGGATGCCCAACACCTCTCAGGAGCCAACCCTCTGTGCCCAATTATGCAGGAAATCATGTTTGCTCCATTGTAGAGATGAGCATGAACCAAGCTTGATATCTAACTGCCTCCCAAATGATGAAGGCATTTCAAACATGAACTACCTTTCAGACCTGGACTTTGTAAGTAGCCAGTAACTTTATGATGACCAACATGGGGCCTGAACACCACTGAACAGATTGGAATTTTGGGGCTTCAGCAGCTCCATTTTATAGTTAGTGGTCCTGAGTCTAATGTCACTGACTCAGGCAGAAATCATAAGTCAGCCCATTGACGTTACACTGGTGGAAAAATGCTTTCATTCTCATATATACTTAAGTAATTTATGCTTCCTTTTTTTCTCCCTATATAAGCACTTCTCACTTAATTTGGAAGGGCCAAATTGTCTTCCTTACTGAATATAGCAGGGTTTGCACAGATGTAAGTGAAGGCAAGATTTGTTCAGCCATTTAATTGAAGAAGACACTGGTTTTTCATGGCTTCTGTGTAGATTGCTGTGACCTCTACGTTTGCATAAAGACTGATTGCCAGCCTGTTCTGAAAGAAAAATATTTGCATCTTCCTTTTATGTCGTCAGGTTTGATTTAAGAACAAAAGAGAAAAATTATACCATTTTCAGAAAAGAGAATGTTTACACTGGGAGAGTGGGAGGGGGAGATATTTATTTTATTATTATTATTATATTTAGGACAGTTTTATGATAGCAGCAACCATGGAAAAACACAAGTAGAGAAAAAAACAAATTCTCTCTGACAAAGCACTATTCACCTTCTCTTTTACTTAGAGCATGGACTTTTTATTTTTATTTTATTTTATTTTGTCTACTTCAGTGCCATAAGAAGAATCTAGGGATAAGCAAATTAGTTCAGATAAGGTAAGAATCCCTCACTCCCTTCTACCCTATTGAACCTAAGATAAACAAATTCTTATTGAGATTCTGATACATTTCCATTTTCTGACTGATGGGAATTTTTAAAGGGAAGGATATTGGAGTTGGGAGGTGGGAAGGGCACTTTTAAAAATTGAGTTAGCTTGGACAAGCATCCAAACTTGAATGCTTTTCTAAACCAACTCTGAAGTTCTCCAAGTTCATTTGTCACTAATTAAAGTATATGCTATTTTTGTGACCACTAAAGACCTGATCCTCAGTTATGGTAAGGCTTTTTTACATCACTCTGGTCACATGAAGGGGTATTAAAGTGGGTGCAAAAAGGTACCTGAAGAATATCACTAGTGTAAAACTGGCATAAGGCTCTACTCTCCTGCCACAGGGGACTTGTCAGGGGTGTGATTAGAAAGCACTATGTTATTGGCCACTAGGAAGCAGTGAGGCCCTGGGAAGCAGAGCACAAGTGACAGCAACCCAAAATCTGCTCCAGTTTATAATGGATCTAGGCCAGCTCCTGCACATTTACAGAACATACCAAAGGCAAAAGTAGCTTAAAGATATTTTCCCCGCCCCAATCCTCCCTCCATACTCCAAATGCAGGAACGGAGTAACTGAGAATCAGGCTCCAGGAGTCTAAATGGCCAATATGGACAGGAGCCAATTTTATCATTTTAAACGTGCCGGTAATACATATATAGCAAAATAGAGCAAGAAACTCAAGTTAAATGTTGCAAATTCTCCACCTTCTGACTCCAGGACTTCTTCCCCCATAGCCTCTAGTGATTTTCTTCTCCACATTCAAATTCCTTGTCAAATCCACCTCTCTCGGGTGGGATCTTGCCATTTTCATAAAAAAAGATGACTTTGACAGATGGATTTGTCAAAGTCCCCCACCTTCCTCCCAAATCCCCATTCTCCGCCAGGCATCTTCTCTTCCTTCACTGTAGACTCTCTTTATTCCACTTCCCCCCACCCTCAGCATTCCAGATTGTAGGAATTGCCAAATCCAGCTTTTTCCCCTTACTACAACAGTTCCAAGAATCATATGATATTCCTTCTCATGCCTACAAGAGCCAAATCTAAGTTCTAGACATATCATCTCAACTACTGTATACCTATCTTTTGACCTTCTTGCAATCCACCTCAAACTCTTTCATTCCATCAAAAACACTACTTATCAATCCGTTTTCCTCTTTCACCTCCCTGATGCATTTCCTATATAAAGCCATTAAGTGCTGATCCTCTGAAGCTATGAGTGAGGCCAATTATAAACAAGACGTAACAACTATACTATAAGGACCTTCCCTCACATATTAGTCATCAGGGTAGTGTCTATATGCACTGTATTTGTCTGCCTTATTTAAATTGTAAGCTCCCTGAGTCAGGACTACATCTTCATCTGTATCTTAAACAGAGCTGATTGTACTGATAGAACTTAAGTATTTTAGCACTTCTATTATTATATTTTGTAATTAGCAGTTAATGTAACTCTGTGTTCAGCAGGTACTCCCACCTAACAATACCAGGAGTCAAATATTCATCTGTTCAGATCAATGGAAAAGAAACAAAAATTCAGAATGCCTTGAACTGTGACTAGGGGAATGCAAGTGTGAGATTCTTCAACATTTCTGAAAAGATTACTGTGGAACAATTTGATAAATAGCAAGGAATAAATTAGAATGCTGAAGAGGGTGACATTTCCCTCTTTTGTGCTATTGTTTGTACCCGCTGAGTTTGGCAGTTCAAAGCACTTTCCTGTAATCTTGCTGCTTAGAAGAACTGTTCTAAAATTTACCATGCATTAAAGCTGTGTGAATAAGGATGACAGTATAATACATGTCCTACCTCAAGACCAGCAGTGGGGTACAGTGGAAGAGACGAGTGGATCTGTGGAAAGCCAAAACCATTGGTGTGAAGATTCTGTACTTCCATGCCAGTTTTGTTTTCCAGTGGACCCTGTCTCCATGACACCCAGGCTCCAACAGAACTGCACTACCAGAGACTCTCTCTGGCTGTGTGTGCCCCCAGAGGGTGGCAAAGGTTGCAGGAAAAAGCTCTGAATCTTTCCTATCTAAATTTCATGGGATTAGAGTGGAGTGTATCCTCCAAATACAGTCCACCCTCCATTCCCCTCACACTTCTCAGCCCTGCTCAGCCTTTATCCACTCTCCATATTCCAACCCCAGACCTGGGGACCTCTCACCATTTGATTGAGTAGGGATGAGAAATAGTGCAATAGAGGTAGCAATCCCCCTCCCCTTCACAGGATGAGGAAGACCTACGCACCAAAGGTCCCCCTTTATGCTGTGGTCTAGCTGAAGTAATACAATGAAACAAAGCACACAAGGCCTGTAAATTTATTTTATTATTTAAATATAGAAGAACATTCCAAAATTTTCAACTTTTCCTAGTTACCTTTATACTCCTATTTGGAAATCTAAAACTTCTGTATTACCGCCAAATACAGAGAAGTTGCAGGGGAAGTTGCTATCTGAAACTTGAAGGGAAGATAATATGTAGATAACAAGGAGTCCTTTGTGTTGCCTTCAGTTCCCTGTTCTTTTCCCCTAAAAGGTTCAAAAAGGAGGAGGAAGGTTTGGGCAGTTGAGAGAGAACAGAGGTATCTTGTGGATGCTTAACAGTTCAAGTCCAGAGGTTAAGACCTGCTCAGCTACAAGCTACAACCCCATGGGAGTTGCACAGGTAGAACTGAAAGCAGACTCTGACCACTGTTGTGGTCTCAGTTTTTGAAACTCCTGCTGACGAACTTCATAATAGCCATAAACCCAGTACCCTCTTCTCATGGTAAATTTTGCAAAACTTGAGAGTTGCTATTGAAAACGTCAAAACCATGGCTTCAGAAGAAGCATGATGGAAGAAAGGGATTTATTTACAGAACATATTTTTAACTAGATAAAGAGCAGTTGAGACCCATGCTGTTGCTGATGTCTATATTTTACCTAACTGATTATTTTCTTATACATATCAGAGCAAAGAATTCAAACTCTTCATAGGTAGGAATGGATATATAAGACTGAATATATGCATGCAGAGCAGATATGCTGATTGATACAAAAGGTCTCCTTTAATTGAGGACTTAGACGTGAATTTATATGAACTCTCTAGAATGCATAAAATAGCCTTTTAAAAGTCGAACTCCTGGAGTTAGTGTCTGCACAACCACATAAAAGGGTTTGATTTTCATGCACCAGGATGGGAGTGCTGTGAAGGAAATGTGTTCAGAGACAGATAGGGTGCAGTGGACTATGAACAATATCAGCCATCCCTGCTTCACTGTAACCCTGTTTTGGGTAAAGAGGAGTTTGGAAAGTGACTTGAATGGCCCAAAGTAGACTGGTCCTTCATAGAAGAAATTCCTTCCCAACTGGTTCTCCCTCCCCCCCAAAAAATATTAAACACAAATTTACAGAGATGCACACATAAACTAAAATTCAGAACTGGGAGTAGGTGTGTGGATTTCCATTGAAGTCAACAGAGTTGTACTCCGGTGAAGGCAGGTCTGAATTTGGCGCTAATCTGGAAGTACTTCTTTAGACCCACTGTGGTTTTTGTTTCAATGCAGCTATGCACATATGGAAATAAGTCCATGCATATTAGCACTTCCTCAGACCTGCTCAGCAGTTGTATTACATCATGTTTCCTTTAGAATCGTCACTAGCTGGATAGCTAGCTGCAGCAGGGTTTTCTTTTTTCCCTCTTGTGCTGCTCAAGGCCTACAGGAGATAGTTACACAGGAGTAACCTGCTGTCATTATATTAGACCAAAAAAACCCTCAAACAAACAAACAAATAAAAAAAACCCAAACCAACCCCCCCCCCTTAGTTTAGTTAATATTTGAGGGGAAAAAAAGTAGGGTTTCACTTTGCTTTAGCTGACGGTGGCTATGAGAGAGCAGTTATTTTAGAGCAATGCAGCCTTTTGATGTATCATGCATTTCTTCACTTTTAATGATTGCAATATTTTAACACAACAGACAGATTTGTGGAGTTTGGGAAGGGGCACGTGGGAAATCAACTAATTACTATCAACAATGGTAATTTATTAACTCCAAAAAGATACTACACAAATTCATGCAAGTTATTGGAAGCTCATTATTTGGAGTAGATTACCATGCTTTCTTTGTCTTTTAGTTGGTAAAGGTGGTGTTTTTGGTTTTTTGGGGGGGGAGCGGGGAACACCTGTTACCATGATATTTATAAATTAATCTGCTGCAGTTCCCAGCATTCTACTAATATAACTGATAGTGTTAGGGCCTTGTCTACACTGGCAAGTTTCTGTGCAGTAAAGCAGCTTGCTGTGTTGTAATGCCCAAGGTGTATGCACTGCCAACCCACTTAGTGTTGTACAAACTGCGCAGTTGCAGTGCTGTAAAAAAACCCATCCTGATGAGAGGCATACAGCTTTCTGTGCTCTTAAAAGTTATGGAGTGCCAAGCGGACATGGTCCAGGTGCTACTAGCACTGCAAACTGAGCAGTTCCACGCCTGCCCTCCCCTGCAGCTGCTGTCACAAAACTCTTTCCCATGCACCCCTCCCAGACATTGCCAACACACTCTTATCAACCTCCTGACTCCAGTCTATACCTGCTGAATTCCACTCCTCCCCCATCACAGTCCAGCCCTGTGGACTCCCAGTAGCCACTGCACTCAACACCATTCCCTCTGCTGTTTTGCCCTGCTGAAGTACAGTACCCCCTGCACTGTACTCCCAAGGACAAGGTTGCACATGATATCTGGACATACACAGATCTTTAACCGTCCTGGGACCCCCACCTCTTCCTGGGACCTTCCCTTTCCCTATCCCCCACAGTGCTGATTTTTTTGTCTCTCTCCTCTGGTTGTTGTTCTTTAATAAAATAATTGGTTTGGTTTGAAAGCTATTTTTATTCCATTAATTGATACCAAATAGAACCCTGCAAAGCAACAGGCAATTTTCTTAAACCATCATAGTGCATCATCTGCACCAATCACAATCACCTCCTAGCATTACAAGCACTGAACTCCTGAACATAGTAACAAATATTAGTGGCTTTCAGCTTCAGATTGCTGCCTCAAGGCATCCCTGATCCTTATGGCCCCGCACAGCACCCCCTCTAATAACTCTGGTCTCTGGCTGTTCAAACTCAGCCTCCAGGCGCTGAGCCTCAGTGGTCCAGCTCTGAGTGAAGCTTTCACCCTTCCCTTCACAAATATTATGGAGTGTACAGCATGCAGCTATAAGCATAGAATATTGTCATCGGCCAGGTCCAGTCTCCCATATAGGCAGCGCCAGTTGCCTTTAAATGGCCAAAAGCACACTAAACAGTCATTCTGTACTTGCTCAGCCTGTTGTTGAACCACTCCTGGCTGCTGTCAAGGTGCTCCGTGTATGGCTTGATGAACCATGGCATTAAGGGGTAAGGAGGGTCTCCCAGGATCACAAAGGACATTTTGACTTCCCCTACAGTGATCTTCTGGTCAGGGAAGAAAGTTCCTGCTTGCAACTTTTTGAACAGGCCAGTGTTCCAAAAGATGCGTGCGTCATGCACATTTCTGACCCAGCCTGCATTAATGACTGTGAAACGCCCATGGTGATCCACAAGCGCCTGGAGAACCATTGAGAAATACCCCTTGCAATTAATGTACTCAGTGGCTAGGTGGTCTGGTGCCAGAACTGGAATATGCATGCCATCTATTGCCCCTCCACAGTCATGGAAGCCCATTTATGCAAAGACATCCACAATGTCACACAGGTTTTCCCAGAGTCACATCCTTTGGAGAAGGATGCGATTAATGGCCCTGCACACGTCCATCAGCACATGTCCAACAGTTGACCTTCCCACTCCAAACTGGTTAGCAACAGCTCGGTAGCAGTCTGGAGTAGTGAACTTCCACAGTGCAATCACCAGACACTTCTCAATGACAAGGCAGCTCTCATTCTCGTGTCCTGGTGCTGCAGGGCTGGGACGAGCTCATCACACAGTCCCATTAATGTGGTTTTTCTCATTCAAAATTTCTACAGCCACTGATCATCATCCCAGACATGCATGATGATGTGATCCCACCACTGAGTGCTTGTTTCCCAAGTCCAAAAGTGGCATTCCATAGTGGTCAGCACCTCCATGAATGCCACAAGCAATCTCGTGTTGTAGCTACTACACATGGCGAGATGAATGTCAAACTCCTCTTGCCTTTGTAGTTTAAGGAATAA
The DNA here is from genome assembly GCF_016161935.1 of Mauremys reevesii. Taxonomy (NCBI): domain Eukaryota; kingdom Metazoa; phylum Chordata; order Testudines; family Geoemydidae; genus Mauremys; species Mauremys reevesii. The sequence continues at coordinate 166,279,367 of NC_052624.1, read as the reverse complement.
CTCCACTGCCACTGTGATGTGTTAAGCATATTGGTCAAGAGTGCGGGATCCATTCCTGCAGACTGAAGAAGCAGAGCTCACAGTACACAAACTGTTGAAAGATGATACCAAATATGGATGGAAGTACAGGGATTATTGGGATGCAAAGCAATGCGTCATGGAGCATTGGGACAAGACCCAGGATGCCCCACAACCCTCCTCTGCTTTCCCACAGCTCTTAGCGGCAGAAAAGGAAGAGATACTCTGTGGGATAGCTGCCCAGAGTGCACCACTCTGAATACTGCTGCAAGTGCCGCAAAAGTGAACATGCTATTGCACAGGCAGCTGACAGTGCAAACACACAACAGCGGTTTCCCTTCAGTGGTCTCTGAGTGGAGCTATAATTGCCGGCACTGTAACTTTGCCAGTGTAGCCAAGACCTATATTAGAGAAGGAAAGACGTACAATAGACCTGATAAATAATTAAGTGAAGCTGATGCCCAAAGGCACTAACAATTCAGTTGCCAGTAAGTCCTTTGCAACCATCACTATATCATATCAAGACCATCCAATACACCATGTTAATATTCCTGGCTAGCAACGGAAACTAGACAAATGTAGACTAGAAATAAGACACAGGTTTTTAAAAGTGTGTGTAATTAACCTCTGGAACAACTTACCTAGGAATGTGGATTCTCCATACTGTCAAGCCTTTATATCAAGATTGATGTATGTCTAAAATATATGCTCTACATCAACCAGATGGGAGTGGCTTGCGGTACTAATTACCGTGTAAAAATCTATGGCCTATGTTATGCACTTGGGTCAGACTAAATTATCATAATGGCCATTTTCTGACCTTAATATCTCTGAAACTCAACTTCTTTAATCCAGAAACACAGGGTTCTACAATTTGAGCTAATAGAGAACTTATTTTGGCTGTAGGATATATGAGTTATATGCTATGACACGCTTGCGTGGCCCTGACATTCCTTTCAGTAGAAAACAATGGTAATAGAGTGTCTAGCCAAATATAACTTAAAAACAAATTAGGCAACATGCTCCTGTAAAGTAGCAAAGAAAGCAAAGAAACAGATAATCCTCTGGCAACCTCCAATGCCACCTGTACTACATAGTGAATAAATTAAATAGCTCCAACTGGCTCAGCAGGCAGGAAATACATAAACAAGGGAAGTTGCTATTGCAGTAAGGAATGTGTGTGTAAATGTTCTTCCTCTTGTAGGAAGGAAAGTAGCATGATAATTTTGATAAGTGGCAGTGTAATTGCATTTGGGAGCTCATAATAAAACATGAAATCTGTTTGCATTTTAAAGAGAGCTTCTAAACAAGTCATTATGAAAGACAAACACGGTCTTGGCTTTAGTATTAAAGGGTGCTTTAGGTGAAAAAAGAAATTGGTAAAAGTATTTTTCTCCCATGGCACAGAATATTAGTCCAGAATATTTATTCAGCCTCTAAATATTTAGACTTTTTAAAATTTGAGCTATTTACTGTAAAAATTGTGCTTGCATCTCAGATTATTTTGATATTAATTTGTTTCTTTTTAAAAGCACTTTTGCAAATGTAATATTGAGCATGGGTTGAAAAATTTGAAATTGTTCCAATTTAGTTGAAAGCTCTGGAGTTATTTTGACTACTTCTCAGTGGGTGCATCCTGGGGAAAGTTGGAAGGCCCTTTTCCATTCACCAAACACACCTAGGCAGAGCTAATCAGAATAAAAATCTAGCACTCCCAGATTGGTGATAAAATGTGCTTTTTAGTCAGAGCTGGCCTTACCATGAGGTGAACTGAGCCAGGCGCCTCAGGTGCCAGACAGTCGAGGAGCGCCACTAGGACCCAGAGTGTAGAAAATTGTATCTGCTGCTGGTGCATATGCTTCTCTCTGCTCTAGATGCACAAAGATGGTGGAGTGCTGTGCTGAAGGAAGGAAGGCACAAGAGACATAACAGGCAAGCAGGCAAAAAGGTGAGAGGGAATAACAGAAAGCAGCAGGAGCTACAGGGAGAGAGAGGAGGAGGAGCCTCTTATGTACCTCTCTAGCACCGCCAGGAGCCTGGACAGATTAACACCAACATCTCAGGGGAGCTTCCTGTTTCCAGCTGCTTCCTTGAACCCACTTGAGGAGAACAGGCAGTCCACCGAAGTAGTAGGAGCCGGTTAGGCCCTTAAGATGCTGATATTTTCCCTCAGCCAGGCCCTGCTACCAGCCTGATTATTAGTTCCCTTCTACTGAGTGTTGAGAGCTGCTATAGCTGGCACAGAACAGCAGTCATGAGTGAAAGAAGAAAAAGCCCCAATGGATCAGCATTCAGAAAAAGAAAGAAAGCAAAGGGAGCTTTTCTATCTAAGCAGGAAGGAGCTCTCCTGAGATACATAGACACAAATGTTCATGGTGAGACTTCCGGCCCCAGTGAGGATGTGAGTGGTGAGGAGATACCTGATCTTCCAGTTAGTCAGAGTGCAGGTGACCTTACAGCTTCTGCACATCCATATTTCCATCTCAAATGGATGTAACCATGCACATTCCTGAAGAAAAGTGTAGATCAGAGGAGAGTGTGGTAGAGGCGCAAGAAACAGCTGCTGCTGAGTTTAGTTCCTTAAGTCTAGATGATCCTGGACCGTGGACCCACTTAAGCAGTAGCCTGAGGGACTTCCTTGTATTGCATGGGCCACAGCAAGGGAAAAACTTCATATTCCCCAAAGACAATGAAAATAGAAGTTTCCATCCAACACATTACTGGCGTGAAATCCCCAGTGGTGACAAAGTGGAGAGGCCATGGCTTATGTACTCAAAACCCCACAATGCTGCATGCTGTTTTTATTGCAAACTCTTCCAAGATGTTGTGGGCCAGCCCTGTTTGTTGTACTGTGCTATTTGGATCCAACGGGGAGAAGGAAAATGTTGGAGGACAGGATTTTCTGTGTGGGAGAATTTGTACAGGAATGGAAGGGGTATGCGGAGGGAAGAGGGAGAGAACGTTTCTGGAAGCAGTCTATGGAGTTTTGATTCTGAACTGACTCAAATCCCAGAAAATGAATTCAAATCCAACCCACTGAACCAAAATTAAACAAATCCATATGGGCATCCCAAAATGGGTTGTGTTTAGGTCCAGAGAAGGGGTTAGGCTCTATATGTTGGTTCTATGATTGCCAGACCTTGCAATCTTGGTTTTACTATAGATTATTACAAAAAGCACTAGAGCAAATAAACATTTTTTGGATTAAATATAGATTACATATAATTTAAATCACTAAATAGTGGTAAAATAAGCCACATTTTGGAAGGAGTAAGATTTTCTTACATTTGCATAGTTCAACCCTAAATTCCACAAAATCTTCTAATTTCCATGGAAAACAGAAGCTCTAGTCCACATTAGTTGTTGATCCCTAATATTGTTGGAGGACTTCTAAAGAAGGCCTCACTTGTACGAACATGTGGCCCAAATATACAGATTATACCATAATGCAACACAGATATACTTATGTGACATTTTTTAAGAACAAACTGGCTTGAATATTTAGAAGGCAGCATTTTGATTGATTGATTGAATGACACATGGAATTCTAGCATCCCTCTGCATTGCCAATGTTATAATTATCTGAAGCATGTTTTGACTGAAAAGTTAATAAATTCTCAACTTTTTAGAGCATCAAAAGACTACTGCCCTCCAGAGGCTACGTGTAGGAAGTGAACAGTAGTTATACTTAGAAAAAGGCTAAATGAGTTCATAAAGGAAATGAATATGGATTGCATGTTCCTTCTTAATATTGTTGGGGGAACACAACCATCTCACAGAAACTTAAAGCTGTATATGGGAGTGATGCTTCCTGATGTGTCAATGTTCAAAACACTCAGACACAAATTAAGCTTGGAGAACATTTAGAAACAACACCCACTGGCTAAAGTTACATGCTGAACTCTATATATTCTTTTCCTACTGTTGCATAGACAGAGGAAAGTTATACATGGTAAGAGCTGAAAGTGTACATAAATAGAGTTATTCAGTCAACTTTGCCTTTCTTTCCGGTTCATGATCTGTCAACAAGCACATTCCAATATGTTCAAGTGTATTTGTTACATAAAACAGTTCCTAAATTTCTGCATTGAATATTTTATGGTCTGTATACTGCTTAAATTAGGAATATTACAACTGACTATTTAAGGCCGGATCCTAAGACAGTGCCAGTCAAAGCATCCCTTCAATTTCAATGGAGCTATTCCAATTGACCTAAGTGCGGAGTTGGCCTATGAGTCTCAATTCACACTGTAACATTTATCTATATTATGTAAATTATACTACATAAACTATATTAAAACCATTTTAAGGTTGCGAACTCAAGTTTGGCTGGAAGGTTTTCACTAAATGAACAGTTACTCAATATTGCATTTTAATCTCATCTTTCAATGTGTGGCCCCATACCGTGTTTACTGCAGACAATTCAAACCCTAATCTGCACACAGAATTATTAATTTCCTCTTGGGCTTGTCTATGGCACTCATCACTGCTCATCCAAGCACGTCACAAACATTAATGATCTTCACAATGCCTCTCTGAGATGAGGCAGTATTTGTGACCAAAGAACCCCTCAGTACCAATTGGCAAAGGGCTCACTGTTCTGTAACAGTAACTCTTGGCAGTGACTGGTTATCACAGGGGGATGCCTCAAAGGAACTCAGGGCCCAGAGTGCACCTATTGTTAACCTGCAAACATAGTGAGGGCTAGCATTGCCCTGAGGATATTTTTTGGGTGGCTAACAGACCGGTGGTGCCAGGGAGCTGATACCCACTTAAGCACAAGCAATTCTTTTTCTAGCTGGAGGGAGAGAGATAACAAGGTGACTTTCAGTCTTTGGCACCCAAGAAAGCACCACAGTATTATCCTGAATTTATACTTTGGGGAATAAGGCACAGAGAAGTTAATATCAGAAGCGTACACCAATTTTTAGGTGTCCAAAATGAGATGCCAAGTGCCTGATTTTTCAGAGTGCCTGACTTAGTTATTTAATGTCATTTTGTAGGTTTTTAAAAACAAAATCTGAACCTTCTCCCAAAATTCCATCATACTGCACCATATAGATTTCCGTGTGGGCCATCAGAAGGTTTGGAACCTTTAGACTAGATCAGTGAGCTCTGCTACTTGAGCTAATGGAGTATCTGACAGCAATAGGAGGTTATCCAGTATGTGGCCCAGCCACTAGAGAGAGATGAGGCATATATTTTGCCAGAGGTTTCGCATCCACTTTGCTAGACAGCAGACAAATATTGAGACACTGAAATCCTGGGTTCTCTTCCAGATTCGATGGGGAATGGGTACTCTAATGATTCAAGATCCTTATATCCCTGTCTTCCTTAAGCTTGATTCCTTTTCCCCGGCTCCTCCAGCTGTCTTTGTCCCAGGCCTGGTCTACACTAGGCGTTTAAATCGGTTTTAGGAGCGTAAAACCGATTTAACGCCAAAACCATCCACACTAGGAGGCACCTTATATCGATTTTAATGGCTCTTTAAACCGGTTTCTGTACTCCTCCCTAACGAGAGGAGTAACGCTAGTATCGGTATTAACATATCGGATTAGGGTTAGTGTGGATGCTGATCGACGGTATTGGCCTCCGGGAGCTATCCCACAGTGCACCAGTGACCGCTCTGGACCGCAATCTGAACTCGGATGCAGTGGTCAGGTAAACAGGAAAAGCCCCGCGAACTTTTGAATATTTCCTGTTTGCCCAGCGTGGAGCTCCAATCAGCACGGGTGGCGATGCAGTCCGAAATCAAAATAAAAAAAGAGCTCCCGCATGGACCATGCGGATGTGATCGCTGTATGGGCAGGCAAATCTGTTCTATCAGCGCTCCGTTACAGAAGATGAAATTCAGAATCCTTTTTTAAAAATCTCCAGACAGACGCCATAGCAGGGACTCAGCGCACTGCAGCGTGACAAGCGTAACGGAAAGCCAAAGAATCAAATGGACGCTCATGGACTGGAGGACTGAAGCTATCCCACAGTTCCTGCAGCCTCCGAAAATTATTTGCATTCTTGGCTGAGCTCCAAATGCTTCTAGGGTCAAACACAGTGTCCGCGGGTCAGGGCATAGCTTGGCAATCTACTCACCCACCCCCCACCCACCCCCAGAAGCGAAAGGTAAAACAATCTTCTGACTCTTTTACATGTCACCCTATCTTTACTGAATGCTGCAGATAGACGCGATAGTGCAGCACTCAACACCAACATCCTTGCTCCCGCCATGGGCGGCTGATGGTACAATATGATGGAAATCCATCCTCATCATCAGCATCAGCTGATCGTACAAAAAGCTGGAAATCCATCCTCATGATCAGCCTCAGCTGATGGTACAAAAGGACTGGTAACCGTCCTCGTCATCAGCCTATTGGCCCTAATTTTTTCTGGTGGATGGATGGTGCAATATGGCTGGTAACCATCCTCATCATAGCAACAGGGGGCTGAGCTCCATCAGCCCCCACCCTTCATGTGTAAAGAAAAGATTCAGTTGCCCCTGGACTAGCAGTGGGATGCTGGGCTTCTCTCCTACACACTGCTTAATGTCCTGTCTGGACTATCAGAGCAGCTGGAGGCTGCCTTCCACTCATTTCTCACTAACAAGTCAGTGTGTCTTATTCCTGCATTCTTTATTAATTCATCACACAAGTGGGGGGACAATGCTACGGTAGCCAAGAAAGGCTGGGGGAAGAACGGAATCAACAGGTGGGGTTGTTACAGGAGCACCCCCTGTGAATAGCATACAGATAATAATTTCTGCAGGCTCTGACACAGAGCAGCTGTGCTCTCTGGTTCTATGATACGGTGGTTCTCTAGCACACTTGCCTATATTAGGCAGCACTGATTCTATTTTTAGAAACCAAAAAGGAGGGATTGACTCAGGGAGTCATTCCCAATTTTTGCTTTTGCGCCCCTGGCTGATCGGCCAGGGGCACTTATGACAGCAGCTAATGGTACAAAATGATGGAAGGTGCAATACGGCTAGTAACCAATCTTGGCTTTTGCGCCCCTGGCTGATTGGCCAGGGGCACTAGCAGCAAATGGTACAAAAGGACTGGTAGCCATGGTCATCCGCAGTTCCAATTTATGGAAGGGTTTGGATGGTGCAATATGGCTAGTAACCATCTCTGCTGTCATGCAAAAGCAAAAGCATGCTTCTGTGTAGCGCTGCTGAATCGCCTCTGTGAGCGGCATCTAGTACACATACGGTGAGAGTCACAAACGGCAAAACAAGCTCCATGATTGCCATGCTATGGCATCTGCCAGGGCAATCCAGGGGAAAAAGGCGCGAAATGCTTGTCTGCCGTTGCTATCCCAGACGAAGGAGTGACTGACGACATTTACCCAGAACCACCCGCGACAATGATTTTTGCCCCATCAGGCACTGGGATCTCAACCCGGAAGTTCCAAGGGGCGGGGGAGGCTGCGGGAACTATGGGATAGCTAGGGAATAGCTACCCACAGTGCAACGCTCCAGAAATCGACGCTAGCCACGGACCATGGACGCACACCACCGATTTAATGTGCTTAGTATGGCCGCGCTCCACCCGATTTTATAAATTCTGTTTTACAAAACCGGTTTATGCAAATTCGGAATAATCCCGTAGTGTAGACGTACCCCCAGTTTCCTCCACCCCACCCCTCTACATACACTCCCCTCAGGTCCTCTGTCCTAGCTCCTCCTCCACCACGCATGCTCCCTTCAGCTTCTTGTCCAAATTCATATCACACATACACACCAACCCCTCCCCACTCTGGTCATACACTCACTCCCCTTGGGTATTCATCCCTGTCTTCCCTGGCCCCTTACCTCAGTCTACTCCCTCATCAACACTCCAGGTTTGGCGCCTCACTCCTCTGCATTCCAGTCAGAATCCTTCTCCTCCATGCTTCCAATGTACTCAGTGACTCTGTGGGATAGTATATTCACCGTCTAGTCAGGTTATAAGAGCTGTGAAGTGACAGATAAATTCTTTGAAGATTCTGTCTGGTCTGAGCATGTTCTGTCAAACTAACAAGTCCGTGCAAACAGATTTTCAGAAACCCATAACTTGGCCATAGTTAGGCACATTTTCACAGGGACATCAAAATGCACATCCCTAAAACCAGGACAACCCCCCCTACCAACCAAATTTCAAGTCTGCTCAAAAGAATGGAGGATCAGTGAAAGCACTGTAAAAATGTAACTTGGACAAGACCATATATTTTTCCCTAACCTCATCTAGCAAAATGGCTGCACTGCTCTTTTTTTTTTTTTTTGCTTAAATGTTCCAGAACAATTCAGCCTCTGACAGACATCCAGCATAGAAAATTTCAACCGAAACACTTATAGCTTATCAAAGTTACAAGCAACTTCAAAAAGAGTTACCACGGAAAGTGTCAGGTAGCTAACTATAGGCATCGCTATGAGCTCCACCTTTAACAACCTTGGTTCTGAAGGTTTAGATCTGTGACTGTGCACATGTGAACCATAATACCTATTGCTTTCTGCTTTCTAAAGAGGTTTTAACCCATGGACTGAAAGATGCACATCTCGAGTGGCAACACTGGAAGAATTTAGTTAACTACTAATAAATAGTACAGATCGTAGTGGTTATTTATGAGACTCTCTGAAGCTGCTGGTAAGTACATGCCTTTATTAAAAAAATCATAATTATTTGTGCTGTGGTAGCAATAAGATGCCCTAGTCAGGGATCAGGACCTAATCGTGCTACGCACTATACACAAGTAATGATAAAACATTTAAAATAAACAAAATACATCTGCTCTAGCACCACTAACAGCTGGGGCTATATTCACACAGGAACTTAAGCATGGTGATGCTCAGTGTTGCCATGCTTAACATTTAGGTACCTAGATAGAAAATCACTAGGATTCACAAAAAAGGGAGTTCAGCACCTAGGGTCCCTCTACAAATGAATGGAAGGAGATGGACACCTCAGAATGGAACACACAAAAGCCAGCACTCTAGGTGGCTCCTCACATGAGCTAGCCAGTGTGCAATGCCAAGATGAGGGCGGGGGGAGTGTATGCTAAGCCACACCCCCTCTCCTGGGTCTCCCACTTCCTAGGTGAGTGCTGTAACCATCAGGCTACAGAGTCGTTCTTATACTATGTCTCTGTCTCCGGGCCAGTGATTCTTTCATTATTTATCCAGCATGGACAGCTTCAAGAACCACCCTTGTGTGAGTCTTCACCCTCCTACATTATTTTTCATTGTTTCATTAACAACTTATTTGTCTAGTTTCCTTATTATTTAGTTTTCCAGTGTATGGAGTATAAATGGCTATTTTGATTCAAAACTAGCTCGGCCCTGATCCCCCAGAGAAAATTTTATTCTAAATCTGTTCTTTAGTGACACAACAAGATTTAATCTTCATTTTTATTATTGTATTTTCCAAATGGAAACAGAACTTTTTTGCCCTTTGGTGATCCTGTAGGTAACCCAGTGGCTAAACTACCATACTAGATAGTTGATGAGCTGTGCCCCAAAATGCTTTGCGATGCTTGCAACAGCATTAGCCACATACAATGCCGATCTGCCTTTCCCAGGGACTCCCTGAGAGAGGAGACCATTGAGGTGTGACATTCCCCCCATTGACTCCGAATCAACATTTTGTTGGGAGGGGTCATTACTTAGGTTTCCATTCTCCCCCTGGTATAGCGGTAAAGGTTACTATTGGCCTTCTACATAAACAGCAACACAGCATGAACAAGATTGTTAGGCCAGCAACAATAGCATACACTAGCCAATAATGACTTCTGGCTTTATTAGTTACATAGCATAACACATCTCCCCATTGGCATAGATGCCCCACTTGAATGGCGGTGGAAAAGGCAGCTTTCTCCAGGTTAAATGTGTGTTTTAACACTGTGGAGAAGGAGGCATCTGTCTGGAATACGGAAAGTTGCTCTTGGATGTGTGCCAATGGGAGAAACACAGTGGGCGTTATCCATGAAAAATTAAACACAACATTGTTAGAAACATTAACAGTTTGTTGCATAACAATGGGCCAATGCACTGAAAAATTTTGTGTTCATGATTTTAACCGCAAGTAGAGAGACACCCTGGGTTAGGTGGTCCTCCAAACACATGCAGAGGTATTGGTAAACAAATGGGCCTTAGTGGGGGCATATAACGATGCCTCCCCTTCCCACCAGATGTGTTGACCTACCTAATAAAAGCAGCCTGGCACTGCCAATTTCGTTACACACCATTTGAGGGGGCTTCATAGGCTACAGCTGCCAAGTGTTGCCCTTTGCAATCCATATGTGCTGATAGAAGATGTAGTCAGCACATACTGCTTAGTCATGTTGGAGGGAGCCACCTTTCACACGGACCACCCCATCCCAGATTCCAGATAATACATGATGCCACCTTTCTAGGATGCTAAGCCACAGTTGCCCCCCCCCCAATGGATAACTGACCTTTTATTTTACCAGGGCCAATTTTGGACACTGGTAAAATAAATAAAGGAAGCCAAAAACAATGGAGACTTAAGGATTTCCATAGAGATGTGTTATTATACATACATGGTCTTTCCCTGATGAATTTTGCAGGCTTGAAGCAGCAAGAGTAGTTCTACCACTTCTGTTCGGGGTGTCCCTGGGCTCTTGCTGTTACTGCTTTGTCCTGTTAGCAAAGCAAGAGGGAAGGAAAAAGAACAACACAAATGTGCCTCTTGGGGAAACTGAAGCATGGATGAAAACTCCCTAAATTATTAGTTGTCCCGTTATAGCCCTCCCTGGCTTTCGTCACGGATGTTGTTTGCTTGATTTAGGAGGTTACAACAACCATATTACATTTCAAGATTAGTAATTGCTACTGCTTGCCAAAAGGCTTTCCATTTCACTTTTACTTTAGGCCACCACAGGAGGAATAGGGTTTGTCCTAATGGGATTCAGGGGAGGCTTGGGGCCACCCAGCAGGTATTTTGCTGTGGCTCTGCTGCGTCTATTCGGACTATGCACTCTTTCCAAGGCACCTCCCCTCCAGCCTTGTGCCACCCGATGGCTCGAGCCAGGGAGAGCCTTCAGAGGTATTTTCCCTCCTCATAATTATGATCATCCCGAGAATTCCATTGCCAGCTGGAAACCCAGATGGTCCAGGCAACCGAAGCCCATGATGCCATGACCAGAAACCTAGGGAGAAACATATATTTTGAGCTGATTGGCATGCACCCATTTCAATTTGCCTGATAGCTGAAACTGGTACACTACTGGGGAGATGTTATTTACAATGGAGTACAGACCCACCACTTGGCGTCCAGAGTATGGGCCACCGTCCCCAGCTTTTGCAACATTACCTTGTTTTCAATTTGCCATCCCCAGACGTCTTTACTGACGATTCCCTTACGCGTGGCCTTTTTCTTATCTAAAGTGGTCTCTACAGCTTCACGGGTTTTACATAGCTCCTTCCTCTGCTAGGCAAAGCTGAGACTTTTTGGTGGGGGCAAACAGTAAATGTGATTATTGTTAAACACAGTACTTACATTACATTTGCATTTGTCTACTAGCGGGTTGCTAACATTTTCATCCTTTTAAAATACTTTTTCCCAGGAATTAACACATACCCATTGCCCATTATACAGTACTTTGATTTTATTATTCAATTCATCCCACATACAGGATTCTAGTAAAATGTCTTTACTACAGGGCTGTGGAGCAACAGGCAAGGACAAGCACACCCACTTTTGAGGAGTCCACTCGGTACCACCTTTGGTGTTCAATTGCTTCCCTCCCTCTCCAGTCCACTGGCTTGAGGTCTGGAGTAGATAGAAGGATTTCATGTGCAATATGGGGAGTGGGCTAACTTTTCATATCTTTGCTTCCAGAGCCTGTTGGTTAGCGATTTTAACAATTTCCCCCAATTAAAAGGTTTGGCCTTACTATGCTAGAAACATATTGCATTCATTTGTACTGAGAAGTATTAATTAGTGATCTTTTTGTTTGTTTGTTTTGTTTGCTTTAGCAAGTGTATTAAAACCTTAGTGTTTACTAATATTACCCCATACATGTTGTGTGTTCCAAGGTGGACAAAACAAGTATTTGCATTTCAGTACATCCCATAGCTATAGCAGTATGTTTTTTAATTTTCATTTATTTCTGTATTAGGCTGTTCTGTAGCTGGGACAGAGAGCTTAATTTATTCTTAATTACCTCCAAGTTTACAGTATTTATAATTCCTGCTTCAAAATCAATTTTTTTGAATATGTTGTCTGCTGCCTAAGGATGTTTTTCTGCATCATTTAGTACACAACAATGCTAGCAACAAGACAAATAACACAAACCACAACATAGAGCATCAAAACACAATTTTTATTGTGACAGTAGATTTATGGTATTCTGGGTTGCTCTTCAGCTTTTTCTGATTTTTTGAAAGACAAAAGAACATGCTTCTACCCCTTGGGGGTGGGGTGGGGGTGACAAATTATTGCTTAAAATATTTCTTTCTTTACCAATACCCTTGCTGATTGCAAGCAAAACAGAGGAACTACCCCCATATTTTCCTGTGTTTGTTCTATAGGCAGGGCAGATTTTAATGGTTTTTACCTTTATTAGTTAGGTAATTTGCATTAACACAGACCCTTTGTGGCTTGCATTTGGATTCAAAGCCATCAGTAGCCTAGAGACTTTTTCTTAAAAGGGACACAATTAACTTTCACCCGAGTTTTGATTACTTTTAACTTTTGACTCCTGCTTCCAAAACACACAGTGATTTGAAAAAGAAAATACAACCTATTGTGGCTCCCTTTGGCAAAGTGACAGTTTGATTACACAGAGCCACCTTAAGGCTCAGTGTGGCGCACGGTTTTTCTTTCTTTTAGTACAGCTTTTATTTGCTATTTTATTTAAAAAAAACAGATTTAATTTTTTCCCCCATTTTTCTAGCTTTGACCCTGCTGCAGCCACGACTTTGGTCTTTATTTAAAACAGTTTAAATTTTGTAAAGCATTGAGTTACCTTCAGGGTTAAATGCTAAATACTAATGTTAAACAACACTAATTACCTGTGTCTGTATTTTTTGATTTTGCAACTTTGAATGGAAGATTCAAATGGATTTTAGTGGTATTAGTTAAAACAATACCAATTTATTTTAAACTTGCAAAACACCAGGAGTATTTTTTTTTTTTAGCAGATTTGTCAAATGATTTTACTTAGGTAACCTTTTTGCCCGGATTATTTACAGACATTTCTTTGGAAAAGGGCCCATTTTCCTTCAGAGTGGCTGCAAAGAAACCAAGAATTGTCTTTTCATAACACCTTTTACAACATTTAACTGATTAATTCTCTCCAGCCTCTGCAGAGTTAATTTTACTTTTTTTCTTAAATCACTTGCTTATTTCCCCAAATGACACCTAAATTAACTTAGATTTTACCATTTTAAGTACTGTTATAGGGATTTAAATTCTCCATGTCTGCACTTATTCCCTTTTTCACTCCTGCCACTATGCCCTTAAGGTTGTTTTTCAATTTTTTTATCTGTTGACTGCCTGCTTGTCTCGGCTGCCCAAAACACACCAGCTCTGAAAAATTTGGTTTCCCTTCTGCTAGCCTTCACCATTGCTGCCTTATTCACTCTGTTTTTGCTGCTATTTTTGCAGCTTTGTTTCACTTAGTTCTCCTCTTCTCATGACTGGGCAGCTGTAGATTTCTTGTTTGTAGATTTCTCCTTGAACTCATGACCTGGGGCCGGAGTCAGCATCTTATCTTCACAGGGAGCTAGCTAAAGTGCCGAGTTAACCCATTCTCTGCTTTTTCTTGCCCCCACCCCCACCCTCTTGGCCTCTCGTACTCCTGCAAAGAAATCTTCCATTTCCCACTCACACACCTTTAACCTTCCCCAAAATGCTTTGCGATGCTTGCAACAGCGTTAGCCACATACAATGCTAATCTGACTTTCCCGGGGACTCCCTAAGGGAAGGGACCATTGGGGTGTAACAATAATACGATGATTACTGCAGCTGGTTGGCTATCAATTGAGTACTCAGCAAGTCTATATTAAAACACTGTTTTGGTTTTCCTGTTCTCCCTCTCTCCCAACCTCATCCAATTGTCATCCACTTTTAGCATGCAAACTCTTCTGGGCAGGGATTGTCATCTACAGTATGTCTGTACAGTACCTAGCCAGATAGGGCCCTATCACAGGCTAGGTCATATTGCAATATAAATAACAAAACAACTGCTGCTTGAATACACTGGTTTGGTGACTTGATCTTGCTCAATTAAGAGGAAAGATATAGCAACTTAAAAGATGGAATTCTTACTTTTGGTGGGTGAAAGTCACGCCAGTGTAGAGACCCAGCAAAGCTCATGCACCACTTAAATCCTCAAAATAATTGAAGTGGTACATAGACCTTTTCACTCAGTGATAGTTAGGTTTGCAAGACTGGGCCACCCCTGAAATATAGGGTCATATGAAAGGGTCATACAGTTTTTGCTATTTTTACCTAGCCATCTTGGGGAGTCGGCTTATAAACGAACAGGCTAATGAATGAGTATATACGGTAATCATTACTCAAATACAAATGTGCTTAAATTGCAGCAAGGGCAGTTTAGGTTGGACATTAGGAAAAACTTCCTGTCAGGGCAGTTAACCACTGGAATAAACTGCCCAGGGAGGTTGTGGACTCTCCATCATTGGAGATTTTTATGATCAGGTTAAACACACACCTGTCAGGGATGGTCTAATACTTAGTCCTGCCATGAGTGCAGGGGACTGGCTGAGAGGTTAGCTAGAGGTCCCTTCCCATGCTATGATTCTATGATAAATGTGGCAGTTTCTGTTGAATTTTTAAGTTTGACATTTGGGGTTCATGTGAATCTCAAAGACAAAAATGTGATGGAAACCAAACATACATTCATGCAAAATCCTGCAAACCCCAACTGCCAAATTTTACATAACTACAGTTACTGCAGCAATTGATCATCCTCTATTTCTTGGCTAGTCTATTAAGGAAAGTCTCTTAGTTTATTCACTCCATTTCCCATTGAATATTATTCACCTGCTGCTTGTCCATTGATGGCTCTTGCCCTCAAGATCCTTTAGCATTCTTATTTTTGATGTATTGCTGCTAGTCACTTACTTTCATGTGAATACGCTTTAAAAATACTCCCTTTAAAAAAATCACGGCAGTAGTTCTCCTAATTAGTCTTAGTCTTTCAGGTTTAATTATGTCCTCCTATGGGAAAACCCATGAGAAGAGAATTTACTCAAAAAACTCCATGAGAGTGACCTTCCTAAGGCCAAATTCTGTCCTTCGCAATCACATAAGACCACTTATCTCAATTGGGTGAAATGGGTGTAACTCTGGGAAGAATTCTGCTCCTAAAGTGTCCAATAAATGCTCCCTTGTAACAGGGTAAGGTCTGAAGTCTTGGTGGGAGTGATTAGATAACAGCCTTGAAATCCCACAGATTGGTAGATCCCTCTCCCCATTGGTAGAATGGTTCTC
Organism: Mauremys reevesii; assembly: GCF_016161935.1. Classification (NCBI taxonomy): domain Eukaryota; kingdom Metazoa; phylum Chordata; order Testudines; family Geoemydidae; genus Mauremys; species Mauremys reevesii. Next base: position 166,263,897 of record NC_052624.1, on the reverse strand, counting down.
TCAGGAACCATATTCCTATTGGGTGCCCTGCAGTGTTTATCAGATGGGACTCCCCACCAGGCAACCCCACCACCACTGTGGTGGGTAAATTGTTCAAAGAGGGACTATTCATGCTTTGCCGATCAGTATTAATTCCCACAAAGCCTTCTTAGACTCCAGCAGGTCCCAAAGGAAGGATGCTGGATAGAAAGGCTGCTTCCTAATTCCTCACCAAATGTTTAGAGGCTTTGGAAAGGGACTTCTAGAGGCTCCCAGGTAAGTGAAAAGCAAGGCACTGTGCTATCTGTTGACTCCCATGAGTTTAGCTCACATCTGGGTGGATCCTCAGTACTTTTTGCATCATATTCAGATCTGGGTTCAGATTTTGAACATTTTCCCCAGGTTTTTCCCACATCTAGGGTATTGACTGGATATATGTTCAAGAGTTACATTCTGGTTTCAAGCTTCCCTGCATTAATCTATTTTTCCTCATAAAAGCTCACTGTCATTAGTTACCCCTACCAGATGCTCCAACTAATATGACCTGTTTGAAGTAGAGAGGAAGTGAGAGGGAACCAGGCACATACACCTCCATCTCAGATCTCATTTACTCCACCTGCTGTGCTCCAGTGATGCTTCTTAAGTTTCTCCTGCCTGAAGCTGCTGGTTGCTAGGTAGCAACATCTCCTCCCACTCTCCCTTCTTCAGTTTGTTAGGGTTATACGTGAGCAGTAGAGCTGGCCTGAAAATTTGACAAAAAGATTTTCTGATGGAAAACATTGTTGAAACTGGGTCTGTTTCTACACAAGTCTCTCTCTGACTATAGCCTGTTGGTCAGGGCATTGGCCTGGGAGATCAAGGCTGAAGTCCCTCCTCTGCCTGATTTTTTTCTCTCAATATTTTGAAAAGTCTGTTTCATTCCACCTCAGAAAGAAAACTTTTGAAACCTAAAAACATTTTGCAAACTGAAATTGACATATTCTGCCCTTAATGAACACCCCAAATACTGTGCTGTTTAGAACTATTTCTGAACTCAAACCCCATAGATATTTGTTGCTTAAAACTCGTGAGAAGTCTTAAGTAAACTCCAGATCCTTTAACTTTGGGTTTGTATTTGTTTTTAAATCCTAATCTGGATCCAAATTTAGTGGACGGAACTATGTCTATCCAAAACATTTGTTAGTCACCTCATCCTTGCATGCCTTCCTGTGACCTACCCTCAGACTAACTGTCCCACTGAACAATACTCAGCATTGTGGCGATTTTCTTTCAAAAGACTTTTCCATGAGGCAGGAATTAGGACACCTTGTTAACAGAGCCAGGGCTTAGATTTTGGAATTCCTGACTCTTTCTCCTGTGTTCAGACCACCAGACCAGCTGTTGAATCCTTCAACTGTTTTCACAATGTGTCAGTGAACAAGATGTTTATTACACCCAAGCACCCCCCACCCCACCAACCAAGACTCTAAACAGTCTCAAACAATCAAATTTTTCACCCCGGTGCTTGCAATGTCATAATAATTCTAGTTCTTTAGCCATCCACATATTCTTCTAGGGTGAATAAGACCTGAATTTCTATTGTAACAAACAAGTAGGTACCCCTGTCTTTCAGCCACCACTGGCTGCCTTTGCTGCTGCTGCTCCATCTACACATCACATTCTCAGGTTCCACCACTTAACCCAGGTCTCAGTGTTTTCAGCAGGTAGTAGGGAACCTCACAGCCAGTAAAGTTTCTGTGTTGCCTATTGCTGCAACACTGTCTCCATATAAGGTCTAAGGCCAAGCCCCTAGACCTGTTCAGCAGTGATGTCAGATCTAGGAATCAGAAATAAGGACTCTCAGAGTAATCAGCTCTCTCATTAAACACAGGCAACAGGCAGGTCAAATGGTCTTTAGGCAAAGTCCACATCACCTGGCAAAAACACGTCTCTGCCCACTCTCATCTTCACTGGAATTTGGCATCTCTACCACCTCCTTAGCAAGTGAGGTTCAGTTTAGGGTGACCCCCTCAATCAGGGCATGCTAAGCAAAATTCTGCTGCCCTTTATTTGTACAATAAGGACAACAACATTTAATTATTCCTGCATTCAAATACTAACGTGATTTGTGACCCAACACCAGCCAAAAATTTATCATGTTGACAAAGCAGCTCCATTATGCTGCACACTGAGGTAGAGTAGATGTGTCTATGGAAAAACAGCCTACTCCTTAAGTCTCTTCCCCAGTGCATCTCTAGATGTCAGGGGAAAGCTCATTCAGACCCTGCTTACTGTTCACAGGCACATTTAGTGGCTAGTAATAAAGAAAGGTAAAAAAGGAAGCTCCATTATTAGTTTTATCGCTAGGCCAATTAAAAAATTGCACTTATAGAAAAAGGAAAAAATTAAATGGGAGATTTTCACCATATTCTTATTTTTTGTTTGTATTTTAACTAACATGCTGTGATATTACTTCTTTGTGAGAGCAAGGACAAACTGAGATGGAATCACTCCACACATGCATAACAAGAAAGTGATCAACCTTGCAAGGATAAGCACATAAAAGCTGTCAGAACTTCCCCCCAATCCATGAGATATAGTACATTATTTATATATTTTTCTTAGCACTGCCAACAATTCAGAGCAGAGAATCAGACACAAAACATCTGATTTTAATTTAAAAAAAATAAATAAAAGAAACACTATCCAAGCAATGTTCTGATTAGTTGTCAGTTGAGATCAATGTCAGTGAGCAGCCCCTTACTCTCTAATGATATTCTCATAAGGTGTGTGTACGGGCCGTACTGAGCTTGTCTTGGAATCCTGGTTGTCACCCCTCTAAATCAAAGAGATTCACACTATCTGTCACTACTCTGGAGAGAGTACGACTTTTAAAAAGTACAGCTACAGGTAACTCTTGCCACGTACATTATGTCTCGACTGCAAAATTAGCCATGTCATCTGCAACATGTCACTCGCTGCCAATGGCCTGGCTATAATTATATGTACAGCATTTTACTTAATCTTCTTGTCACTTGCAAAAGGTGACATTGATGTAGCAGCAGGAAACCTCCTTCAAGAATTATAACAAAGCAATGAAGGGCACAAATTTAAAAGTATATGCAACGGGGGAGAGAGGGAAACTTACTTGTTACATGAATTTCAATGATCCAACATCACATATGCCCAGTGGAGACAGACTGAGCAGGTTGAACAAGGAACAAGTTTGCTCCTTATACATTATTAATGAAATGCATAATACTGACTACATATCTGGGTTGGAGTGCCTTTGGTTTATCCGTGCTATAAAGCAACTCCCCAAAGAAAGGGGGGGAAGGGAGGAACCCAATACCTATATGCAATGAAACAGTGAGAAAATAAAATTAGATTAAGCTGTTCTAAATTCTAAATAGTTAGCTTCCCAATGATTTTAAAACCTCTTAAGTCTCTTGAGATCATAACAGTCTCCTGACTCCTAGTCTATTGCCCTAGGCACTGAGCCACGTTGCTGTCTGAGATTGCACGTACATGTAAAGTGTCATGAAAATCAGATGTAGGGCCCAATCCTCCACACTTGCAGAACTCCTGTGAAACTAATGAGCACGCTGTCTGAGTGAGAACTGCAAGATCAAAGATAAAATTTTCAAAAGCACCTAAGTAATCTAGAAGCTTAAGTTCTATTGAAAGTCAATGAACCAATCATATTTGAAAGCTCCATGCAACATGATTCACAAACAAATTTGTGTTTGTCTCCATGAGTATTTGCTTGGGAAGTAAATTGAATTCCCTCATTGAATCAGGGAACAAAAATAATAGCATGTGAATTAGCTGACCAATATCAATCTACTCTGCTAGAATAGCCAATAGCAAATACAGAAAGGTGTTCGCAACCAATCAACAGAGTTACAAAAATAATTGTTGCAAAGTCTTCAAATAGTTTTACCCAAATAATATATTGAAAGACAACAAATTGCAATCTATTTTCTGATACTCCACAAGCAGAGAGAGGGGCCACATTGGTTGAATCAAAATGTGTTACAGTCAGAAGGAGGAAGCAAGTGCCTCATGCAGGGAAGCTTGAAAAGAGAATGTAACTCTTGAACACATATCCCTTCAAAACCCTAGATGTGGGAAAAACCTGGGGAAAATGTTCAAAACCTGAACCCAGATCTTGATATGAACACTGCTGTTGTCTATTATAATGGCCTGTACAGTTCATTTATTTTTTTTCCTGCCCACTAAGCACGAACCTTGCTCCAAACAGTTTACAGTCTAAGAAAGCCCAGAACTGCGCACCTTCTACAGCTAGGGCTGAACAATTCTATGGCCTCTGTATACATAGGGGTCAGACTAAATGATTATAGTGGCCCCCTTTGGTCTTAGAGTCTCTGAATCTATGAAGCTGAATTCTGAGGGGTTCAAAATCAGATTTCTATCCATTGTTGCAGCTCTAGCCCATCTCTAGTAGTTAATATTAAAGTTTGCATTTCTTGTACAATTGCTATTGCTAAGATGACATGTAAGAAAAATCACAACAGTGGGAGAAGAGAACCCATCTTTTTATATATGTATATTGTGCCTTTAGTACTGAGCACTTCACAAACAATGCATTTAGCTCACAACACAACTGTGAGGTAAGGTAATGACTTGTTTTAGGTCATACAGGAAGTGTGTGGTAAAGCTGGGAACTGAATCCAGATTACCAGAGACCCAGTCCAATACTTATCCACAAGAGCATCCTTCCTTCCATGTAGAAATGGAGAGAACAGAGTTCCTTTTAGGTATGCCTAATGCTACCTTTAATTGTTGCCTGGTGCTCAGATATCAAGGTGCTGAATGCCTTTGATTAGAAAGGACCTCTTAAATGTATTATATAGTGGGGCATTAAAACCACTTAAGTTAAGGATAAGACTAGCTTACTGTTTAACATCTGATTTTTCTAAGTGCTCTAAATACACCTCTAGCTCAATATAACACTGTCTTTGGGAGCCAAAAAATCTTACCACGTTATAAGTGAAACCGCGTTATATCGAACTTGCTTTGATCCACCGGAGTGCACAGACCCGCCCCCACCCCCGGAGAACTGCTTTACCGCATTATATCCAAATTTGTGTTATATCGGGTCACGTTATATTGAGCTATCTAATGCTTTTATCCTTTTGTTGGAATGCACATATGCAAGTATAAATGAATTTCCTGCATTTCTAATAGTTAAGCAGCTCACTTCTGGGTGAGTAAAATTAACCAGTCTAATTACTTGACCCGCAAGGCAATCCGTCATTATATAATAAGTAGGAGGGAAATCTGGGAAATTCACTCAGCTCCAAAGAGTAAAAAGCAATTGAGCAGTGGTGGTAGTACATAAATCAATAACAAGATGCTCCCAAAACAATTTGTTAGATTGATCCAGTCCTTTGGGAGACATCCATGACAGCATTCTTTCTGAGTGCAATACAACTGCTAACTGTATTACTAGAATTTTCTCCTCCCCCACTAAGTAAACCATCAACTATACAAGCATCATTTAAAATCAGAGTTCAACACCTTGCATGCTTTGAAGATTGCTCTTATTCCTTCCCTAGTTGTTTGTGTAACAATTACATGTTGCTTGTCAGATTGAACAAGTATTTTTTATGAAGTCCATAGCCCCAGAATGTTTTCTATGCAGCCTCTTGTAATGAAAGAACTGGATTATCCTCCTAAATCACCCTGATCCCAAAACCTGTACCAAACCACTAATGACAGTTCTATAGCATGTCATGTCACCATCCTTCCACACCCCTTTTAGTGGATAGCTTCTTTTGTATCATAGGTAAATAGCAGCAAGTAGACAGCAGTAAACTCTGAGAGGGTAAGTACCATGTGGTACAAAATAAAATGCTTCCAAAACAGAAAAAGTCAAAAGAGCACCAGGCAAGTGTACACCAGGTAAAAACACATGGAACTGGTGTGTGGAGAACGTGAAACTTGCATGAAACAGCCCTAATGCACCAAGGTCTTGAGCATCCTCATGTCCTGTTGAAGTCAGTGCCAGTTGACCTTGATGGGAGAAGCTCAGCACCTCACAGGACTGGACCCAGAGTTCCCCAAGAGATTTCTGATGAAGAAGAACAGTTAGAGCAGGGGATGTCCCCCCGTTCTGTAACAGAAATACTCAAATCCCTTTATAAGTACATGGCTATGCCCTTTAGCACATCTGAACTCTGGAACTAGAGTGGCTGGATATCATTATCTGTTATGCTCTTTCAGAGATTTATACATCTAGTAGCACAACTGCCACAGAATGAGATTGTCAAATGGCAAAGCCAGTGCAGGGTGGCTGCAGATGTTGTTGGCACTGGTACATAAGTGCAGAGGAAATCTGACAAATGACTGATGACTAGCAAGACGAAAGTTGAAAATACCAAGACGTACACAGTGGTACATAAGATATTTTGGAAGGTAGCAAGCTTTAGTCACTAAAGGGTGCTGACTCACTGTCCAATTTGCCTTCAGAAGTTCTTTATGTTTATTTGCCATCAGAACCTCCAAAGGTTAAAATTTGAACCAGATCCTTTAGAGCCATTCCCTGCAAAGGGTGCATCAAAACCTTAAGCAGAGAGCACAGATAAACTAACCGTGCAATCTCTGCACATCTACCATAGTTTTGAAAGAGATAAAAAAAGCCTGAGCATCTGTTTTAAACACCTGCCTAAGTGCAGAGCAGTGGTAAACCAGGTCACACCAACGTGCATGCTAATAAGCATCTTGTAGCACTATTCATGGTTTCAGGAAGAACAGTGAGAGGCATTTAATGTTCTCTTTTCTAGTCCTTTGCATCATGTAATTATAGCTAAACCCTCCTTGTTTTTCTCTTTCCAATAGATTTAAAAGAACACAATTTTTTTTTTAATTGTTCATGAGATCTCATTAAATTTTCTTTTTATGTTAAGATTTCATTCTTTTATCAGCTTTTGTTTATTTCCTGCCAGATAAATATTAAGAGGCTGCATATTTCCTTTTTAATCTTTAACAGAAAGGGGAACTTTAAATGGAAGTGATTAGAGATGTTAATTTTTAAAAACAATGTACAAGTTTTGGCTAATTAGCATTAAAAACAAGCTCTTGTTATCAAAGCTAAATTATCTGACCTCTGCTTTGTATACTCATTGTGAATTTATATTTTTCTAAAGAGGAGAGAGCGCTGAATTTATGGATCTCTTAAATTATTAATTTTTTTCTTCTCCTTCCCTCCCTTCTCTTCCCACCATGGTGGAAAAAAACTTTAAAAAACTAGGAGTAAAACTAACTGACTGACTCCCAGCATTAAATCAGTATGTTTCAATGGATGCACCACTGTCTTCCTCCTTATGTGGGCAGAAGGCAGTAAACTCTTTTTTAGATTGATATCTAGGCTGACTAAATAAAGTCACTGCAAGTCTGCTTTGAGGAAACAGTAATGGTAATGACATCTCCGTTTGAGCACGTGCAACCACACGAGGGGGTAGGAAATTAGATCACAAATACATTCTGATTTGCTGTCAGGTTTTGAGACACCCAGCTTTAAAAGACCCCTGAACATTCACCAAATTTAGGGATGTGACAACAGGGGTGGGAGGCTTGGGAGAGCTTAAGGCAACACCCACTTTATATCACAAGGCTATGAAAAGTGAAGAGAAAAATATGTGACTCCAGTGAGACTAGTAAAACCCACTTATGAGAGTTAGGGGGGGATTAGATTAGAGTCTAAGGGTATGTCTACACTACAAAATTAGGTCAATTTTATAGAAGTTGATTTTTATAAATCAGTTTTATACAGTCAATTGTGTATGTCCCCAGTAAGCGCATTAAGTTGGTGGAGTGTGTCCTCACTACCATGGCTAGCATAGACTCACGGAGCGGTGCACTGTGGGAAGCTATCTGGGTTAAGCTCCCAAAACATGATGGGGCAAAAACATTGTTGCGGGTGGTTTTGGGTAGATGTCGTCAGCCTCCCCTCTTTCCTTCCCTCTGTGAAAGCAATGGCAGACAATCATTTCACACCTTTTTTCCTGGGTTACCCGTGAAGACACCATACCACGGCAAGCATGGAGCCCGCTCAGCTCACCGCTGCTGTTGCGAGCATTGTAAACACCTCACGCATTATACTGTAGTATGTGCAGAACCTGGCCAAGAGACAGCAGCACGAGGATGATTGTGAGGAGGACATGGACACAGACGTTCCTGAAAGCATAGGATGTGGCAAGTCAGATATCATGGCAGCAATGGGGCTGGTTGATACAGTGGAATGCTGATTCTGGGCCTGGCCAACAAGCACAGAGTGGTGGGACCACATAGTGTTGTGGGTATGGGATGATTCCCAGTGGCTGTGAAACTTTTGCATCTGAAAGACCACTTTCCTGGAACTCAGAGTTGCTTTCCCCCACCCTAAAGCAAAGGAATATCAAGATGAGAGCTTCCCTGGCAGTTGAGAAGTGAGTGGTGATAGCCCTGTGGAAGCTTGCAATGCCTGACTGCTACTGGTCAATCAGGAATCAATTTGGAGTGGGTAAATCTACTGTGGGGACTGCTGTGATTCAAGTAGCCAATGCTATCACTGACCTTCTGCTATCAAGGGTAGTGACTCTGAAAAATGTGTAGGTCATAGTAGATGGCTTTGCTGCAATGGGTTTCCCTAACTGTGGTGGGGCGGTAGACAGAACGCATATCCCTAGCTTGGCATTGGACCACCTTGCCAACCAGTACATCAACCGCAAAGCGTACTTCTTAATGGTGCTGCAAGCACTGGTGGATCACAAGGGATGTTTCACTGACATCAACATGGGATGGCAGGGAAAGATGCATGACGCTCGCATCTTTAGGAACTCCAGGCTGTTTGAGCAGCTGCAAGAAGGGATTTACTTCCTAGACCAGAAAATTACTGTTGGGAATGTTGAAATGCTAATAGTTATCGTTGAAGACCCAGCCTACACCTTGCTCCAATGAAGCCATACACAAGTAGCCTGGACAGCAGTAAGGACCAGTTCAACTATAGGCTGAGCAAGTGCAGAATGCTCACTGGCCCTGTTTGCTGATTAGGTTAGACCTCAGTAAAAACAATATTCCCATTGTTATTACTGCTTGCTGTGTGCTCCTTAATATCTGTTAGAGTAAGGGGAGACATTTATGGTGGGGTGGGAGGTTGAGGAAAATCGCCTGGCTTCCAGTTTTGAACAGCCAGACACCAGGGCGATTAGAAGAGCACAGGTAGGCACGCTGCACACCTGAAAACCAGTTTCATGACTGGCCAGGCTATGGTGTGACAGTTGTGTGTGTTTCTCCTTGATTTTAATTCCCTGTAAGCCAACCACTCTCCTTCCTTCGATCACAGCTGGCAAAGGAAATAAAGTCACTATTGTTTTGAAACCATGCATTCTTTCTTTATTAATTAAAAAAGGGAGATAACTGATAAGGTAGCCCAGGTGGGGTAGGGTGCGGTAGAGGACGTGGGGAGGACAAGGCCACATTGTTTATTGTGGCCACACTACAAATCAAAACTGTTTGAATGACAGCCTTCTGTTGCTTGGGCCATCCTCTGGAATGGAGTGGCTGGGTGCCTGGAGTGGCTGGGTGCCTGGAGTGGCTGGGTGCCCCGCCCCACGTTCTTGGGTGTCTAGGTGAGAAGGAAATGGAACTTGGAGAGGAGGGCAGGTGGTTGTACAGTGGATGCAGCAGCAGTCTGTGCTCTTGTTGACTTTCCTGCAGTTCCACCAGATGCCTGAGCATGTCCATTTGCTCCCCCATTAGGCTCAGCATTGCATCCTGCCTCTGCTCATCGTGCTCACTTAATGCTTTCCTGGACTCTGCCACTGAATGCCTCCATGCATTCAGCTGTGCCCTATCAGTGCAGGAGAACTGCATGAGATCAGAAAACATGTCATTGTGAATGCATTTTTTCGCCTTCTAATCTGTGATAACCTCAGGGATGGAGATGATAGGGGGACCATAAAAACATTTGCACCTGTGGGGGGATAAAAAGGAAGAGTAAAATTTAAGATGATACATTTCTGAGAACAAAAGGGAGACACTTTCACAGTGAATCAAGCAATTCACAGCAGACAGCACATGTGCTTTAGGTACAAGGTCGCATTTTGCCTTTTATATTGAGCACCTGCTCAATATAATACCCTGCTGGATACAGGGTTTTTAAAACCAGTACAGGGTTTAAAAGCAATAGTGTTTAATGTTTTTGATTTGCCCTGAAGACCTCTCTCCACCTCCATGTGGCTATTTGGGATGATCCCTTCACCCCTCTCCCCGCCGCATGGCTATTCTCAGGGATGATCCCTTTTAGCCAAGTGCAAACAGCCCAACATGAACGGGGTCCTTTTACTGTTCCCTTACAAAAATTCCCCTATTTCAACCAGGTGACCATGAATGATATCACTCTCCTGAGGCTAACACAGACCGAATGTGGTTTGAATGCGACTAAAACCCAGGACCATTTGCTGCCATGCTTTGTGCTGCAATGATTCCAGACTACTTGCTACTGGCTTGGCATGTTAAAGTGTCCTACCGTGGAAGATGAAATAAGGCAGCCCTCCACAGAAACCTTCTGCAAAGGCTTTTGGAGTACCTCCAGGAGAGCTTAACGGAGATGTCCCTGGAGCATTCTCGCTCCATCCCCAGACACGTTAACAGACTTTTCCAGTAGCTGTACTGGCCGTGAATGCCCAAGACTTCAGGGCAAATCAAACATTAAACACTATTGCTTCTAAACCCTGTTCACTCACCAGAGGTGCCTTCTCCACCTTCAGGGTTGGGGATCCCGCCCTGGGAAGGTATTGGCTCAAGGGTGATGAAAAGGTCCTGGCTGCTGGGGAGAACGGATTCACCGTTTGCCTGCTGCACATTCTCCTCCTCCTCCTCTTCCTCATCCACAAAATCCTCCTCCATGTTGTGTGAGACTCCCCCCGCCTTGCAGGTGTCCACAGACAGTGGTGGAGTAGTGGTAGGGTCCCCCCCCCTAGAAATCCATGTAGCTGATTATAGAAACAGCATGTATGGGGCTCTGACCCAGAGCATCCATTTGCCTCCTTTGTCTTTTGGTAGGCTTGCCTGAGTTCCTTGACTTTCACGCGGCACTGCTGTGTGTCCCTGTTGTAGCCTCTGTCCATCAAGCTCTGTGTGATTTTGGCATACATATTAGCATTTCTTCTTTTTGATTGGAGTTCTGCCTGCACAGATTCTTCTCCCAATACAGCAATCAGATCCAGTGTCTCCCATTCGCACCATGCTGGAGCTTGTTTGCGATTCTGGGGAGACTGCATGGTTACCTGTGCTGCTGAGCTAGCCACCCTGACCAAACAGGAAATAAAATTCAAAAGTTCCTGGGGCTTTTCTTGTGTACCCGGCTAGTGCATCGGAGTTGAAAGTGCTGTCCAGAGCGGTCACATTGGAGCACTCTGGGATAGCTCCCGGAGGCCAATAACATCGATTTGCATCTGCACTACCCCAGATACAACCCAGCAAGGTTGATTTTAGCACTACTCCCCTAACTGGGGAGGAGTACAGAAGTCAGTTTTAAGAGCTCTTTAAGTTGACGGAACAGGGTTGCTTGTGTAGACGCATTCATTATAAAATCAACTTAACGCGGCTAAATTCAACCTAGCCCTGTAGTGTAGACCAGGGCTAAAGGAACTTATCTTTGCCCTCAAGAGACCTATGCCTGGTCTACAGTAAAGGGGGGGGGTCGAACTAAGGTACGTGACTTCAGCTACGCGAATAGCGTAGCTGAAGTCGAAGTACCTTAGTTGGGGCTACTCAACCGTCCAGACGCCGCGGGATCGAAGTCCGCGGCTCCAAGGTCGACTCCGCCACCGCCGTTCACAATGGTGGAGTTCCGGAGTTGACCAGAGCGCGTGGGGAGTTCGAACTATCGCGTCTTGATTAGACGCGATAGTTCGAACTCCGAGAAGTCGAACTCTCCGCGTCGACCCATGCGGTAAGTGTAGACCTACCCCTAGTTTCAAACCCTAGTTTATTAAGTCATTAGGTGACATGAGTTTGACGGACTCATCCCAGTTCTCATTTGTGCTCATCACAAAATTATACAGCACAATTATCAATCTTTACCGATCAGGATTGGAAAGCCGGGAATTTGTGAATTGGTACAGATGATATGCATTAAACATGTGCACAGTGCCTACGCATGCTGTGCTTACATAAAGCCAGATCTATTCATCTTCCAAATTCATGGCAGCCAATTATTTTAACCAGACATTGCCACCATCATAATCCAACCCCCGCTTTGTTTCTGTTATCTCTACTTCTTTAAGGTTCTCATTCTGTTCTAGGGCTCCAATTTAACAATTCTAATATCCTTGCATGCCAGGCACTTTAAATTCATCCTTTCCTCTGGGTGACTTCCTTTGAACACCATTGAGTTCCTGAATTTAAAAAGGACATTCCCTAAGTGCTGAACTAGAGAGATATTAAAGGGACTGCATAAAGCAATATGCAGTGAGCAGTTTACTTTTAAGAATTAACACACTATGGGCCAAAATTCTCTGCTAAGCACAATTCCTTTGGTGGGATGAATTCTCTGCTGACATAATTCCGTTGCCTTCAGTAGAGGGATACCAGTAGAAATTTGGCACAGGAGGCTCACGCTGAAGTCAAGGGCAGATTTGCTATTAACTCAGGACCCCTCCATTATACATACAGATGGACTCTTATGCCCTTTAGGTTCTTTATTGTTTTCAGTGGGGTTCTGTGCAGGTACAAGTTTCTGCCAATGGGAATGAGGTGCTTTACTGGGGCCAAACATGGAAGAAGGGGCAAGGCACAAATATATTACTGGAATACTTTTTAAAACCACTTCTGCTGGTAAATGAAAGCTAATCAAGAACAATTAACGTTATAAAATGAGGGCCAGATCCTCAACTGATGGAAATCCATATAACTCCACTGAAGTCAATGGAGCGCAGCTGATTTATGCCAGATGAGGAGCTGGCCCCCAAATAGAATTGTGTTTGACCTACATTCTGTCTATTTTAATTGAAGTTATACTTGTGTTTCAGTATGGATTAAATACTGATCATGTATTTACAGAAATACAGGAGTGTATCCAGCAAATCCAGCAATGATGATTAGTTCTATTGGGTTAATGGGACTTCTCACATTAATAAACTTATTTTTTATAACACTGTTGTGTTTAAACCTAATGTTGGTTGAACTACAACAATTTGGAGGGTGGTCCGACTAACAACTCCAGAACTTATAAAGAGAAGAGAACCTTAAAGAGGTAGAGATAACAGAAACAAAGCCGGGGTTGGATTATGAAGGTGGCAGTGTCTGGTTAAAATAATTGGCTACCATGAATTTGGAAGATGAATAGATCTGGCTTTATGTAAGCACAGCATGCATAGGCACTGCGCATGTGTTAATGCAGGTCATCTGTACCAAGTCACAAATTTCCAATCAGGTTTTTCTGGTTTTTTTGGGTGGGGGTGGTGAACACCCGATTTTTCAGACAGACATCTTGTAGAAGCCCCTCTGCCACTGGACCACAGATATAAAATTTGTGACAGAAATGTAGTTACACTTACAGAGAGATTAATTTCTTCTCTAATTATAAATCAAGATGCAGATGCAGCATTTGATTCACTGTCATCCAGTCAGGATGTCTCAGTAAGCTGCATTCTCCTTTCTTTGGGAAATAAAATAACTGATTTTTAAGCCTTTGAATTCTATAATTGATACTCCTAATATAATTTCTTGGCAGATAAAAGGCTCATCACCACATACCTGTTGCCATTGATTCAAAGAGGGCCTCATTGTACATAGATTATATGAGAAATCAAATTTTCCAAGTGGGTATCTTTTAAAAGATACTTGGTGATTAATCTGTGAACCCAGTTTTGCAAATTAGCCCCATATTAGTTACTATGACACATGAAGGGTTAAATTTAGTTTAACTGTAGCCTGAAGGGTCACACTCAGATTAGTTCAAGGGAAGTTTAGAAAAACTGAATTGTGTTCTATAGCACCTTAGGGCAGGTCTACACTAAGGGCGGGGGTCGAACTAGGGTACGCAAGTTCAACTACGTGAATAGCGTAGCTGAACTCGAAGTACCCTAGTTCGAACTACTTACCCGTCCCAGACGCCGCGGGATCGAAGTCCGCGGTTCCAAGGTCGACTCCGCCACCGCCGTTTGCAATGGTGGAGTACCGGAGTCGACCGGAGCGCGCGGGGAGTTCGAACTATCGCGTCTAGATTAGACGTGATAGTTCGAACTCCGAGAAGTCGAACTCACCGCGTTGACCCGGCAGGTAAGTGTAGACTAGCCCTTAGTGTTAAAGATTCGAAGAACATTTAAGTGTTACCCCCCTTTGCATGCCAGAGGCCATATCTTTAAGAGGAAGGTATTATTGTTAACAGAATGGCATCAAATTCATGGTAGATCCATAAGGACATGGAAGCATTTCTTGAATGGAAGATAGAAGAAACCATATGTCCTAGGAAAACTCACTTACTCATGTTAAAAGCATTTTTTTCTAGCCCAACACTGAAACTGACAAAAACGTCCACAGATCCTTCAGGTTGCCTCTTTCTGTAGCAGATGGTGAGTCATGGTAACTGGTCAAGTGACAGTTACTTTCTTTACAAATAAGCTGAAAAATTCAGCTGTCCCACAGGTGTAAAGGCCCAGTTCTGTAAATTGGTGATCATCCTCCATGTGGTACTGAGTCCTGTCATCTGCTGCTCACTCACATCAGAGAGCTGAAGATATCCTCTAGGATACTAGGCTCAGATCCAAAATGGTGTGTAGGAACCTCATTCTGGGGGTTAGGCAACAAAATCCCAGTTTTAGGCTCTGCTGCAATCCACAAAGCTCCCTAACCCTACTGACACCTAAACCTGGCTGCTGACCTCTGTAGACACCTAAACTCACTTGGTGCCTAAGTTTTTGCAGTAGAATCATAGATTTTAAGGTCAGAAGAGACCATTATCAATTAGTCTGACCTCCTGCACAATGCAGGCCACAGAATCTCACCCACCCACTCCTGTATCAAACCTATGTCTGAGCCATTGAAGTCCTCAAATCATGGTTTAAAGACTTCCAGGTGCAGAGAACCTTTCAGCAAGTGACCCGTGCCCAAGGCTGAAGAGGAAGGCAAAAAAAACCCAGGGCTTCTGCCAATCTGACCTGGAGGAAAATTCCTTCCCAACCCCAAATATGGCGATCAGCTAAACCCTGAGCATGTGGGCAAGACTCACCAGCCAGACACCCAGGAAAGAATTCTCTGTAGTAACTCAGATCCCAACCCATCTAACATCCCATCACAGACCATTGGACATATTTACCGCTAGTAGTCAAAGATGAATTAATTGCCAAAATTAGGCTATCCCCTTATACCATTCCCTTCATAAATTTATCAAGCTTAGTCTTGAAGCCAGATATGTCTTTTGCCCCCACTACTCCGCTTGGAAGGCTGTTCCCAGAGGTGGCTCCAGGCCCCAGCACGCCAAGCGTGTGCTTGGGGCGGCAAGATGCGGGGGTCGCTCTGCCGGCACTGCGAGGATGGCAGGCAGGCTGCCCTTGGCGGCTTGCCTGTGGAGGGTCTGCTGGTCCCACGGCTTCGGCATGCCTGCGGGACCAGCGGACCCTCCGCAGGCAAGCCGCCGAGGGCAGCCTGCCTGCCGTGCGTGGGGCGGCAGAATTCCTAGAGCCACCCCTGGCTGTTTCAGAACTTCACTCCTCTGATGGTTAGAAACCTTTGTCTAATTTCAAGTCTAAACTTCCTAGTGTCCAGTTTATATCCATTTGTTCTTGTGTCCACATTGGTACTAAGCTTAAATAATTCCTCTCCCTCCCTGATATTTATCCCTCTGGTATATTTATAAAGAGCAATCATATCTCCCCTCAGCCTTCTTTTGGTTAGGCTAAACAAGCCAAGCTCTTTGAGTCTCCTCTCATAAGGTAGGTTTTCCATTCCTCGGAGCATCCTAGTAGCCCTTCTCTGAACCTGTTCCAGTTTGAATTCATCCTTCTTAAACATGGGAGACCAGAACTGCACACACTATTCCAGATGAGGTCTCACCAGTGCCTTGTATAGTGGTCCTAACACCTCCTTATCTCTACTGGAAATACCTCGCCTGATGCATCCCAAGACCGCATTAGCTTTTTTCACAGCCATATCACATTGGCAGCTCATAGTCATCCTGTGATCAACCAATACTCCGAGGTCCTTCTCCTCCTCTGTTACTTCCAACTGATGCCTCCCCATCTTATAACAATAGTTCTTGTTATTAATCCCTAAATGTATGACCTTGCACTTTTCACTATTAAATTTCATCCTATTACTATTATTCCAGTTTACAAGGTCATCCAGATTTTCCTGTATGATATTCCAGTCCTTCTCTGTATTGGCAATACCTCCCAGCTTTGTGTCATCAGCAAACTTTATTAGCACATTCCCACTTTTTGTGCCAAGGTCAGTAATAAAAAGGTTAAATAAGATTGGTCCCAAAACTGATCCCTGAAGAACTCCACTAGTAACCTCCCTCTAGCCTGACAATTCACCTTTCAATATGACCCTTTGTAGTATTCCCTTTAACCAGATCCTTATCCACCTTTCAATTTTCATATTGATCCCCATCTTTTCCAATTTAGCTAATAATTCCCCATGTGGAACTGTATCAAATGTCTTACTGAAATCGAGGTAAATTAGATCCACTGCATTTCCTCTGTCTAAAAAATCTGTTACCTTCTCAAAGAAGGAGATCAGGTTGGTTTGGCACGATCTACCTTCGTAAAACCATGCAGCATGCAGCAGCTGCGGTATGTACCTGGTCCTAGAGGGGGACCCAGAACAGTACTATGTATGCATGAAGTGCCGCCTAATAGAGCTGCTGGAGGAAAAGATCCAGGGTCTAGAGCTGCAGGTAGAAACCCTGATAGAGAATAGAAGGGGGTTCGAGCAGCTGATGGAGCAATGGCAAGCAGTAACTAAGGGGGAACGCCCAGGGGCACAGGGGGAGCAGGGGCTGAGGCCACTGAGGGGGGACCACCAGATGAGGAAGATGGCCGGTGGAAGCATGTGACCGTGAGAAGCAGGCCAAGGAAAAGGAGAGCCAGTGAGGGGGAAATTGAGCTAAGGAACAGGTTTGAAGGTTTGGAGAATGAGGAAGGGGTAAAGCAGATGGTCACTGACAGTGGGAGGCCAAGAAAAAAGAGACGAGCGGCCAGTCCCATAGAAAAAGGGGAGGAGTCTATGGAAGTAGCACCAAGTTTGGGGCCAGGGAGGATGCAGGATGGCTTAAGGGGAACCACAAGGGATGATAGGAATGGAAGGAGCTTGCAACCAGGGGGGACGGAGGATAGGTTAGAGGACCGCACTGTCCCCAGGCGAAGGCAGGTCTACGTGATTGGGGATTCCATACTGAGAAGGTTGGACAGGCCTGTGACCAGGGCCAATCCGGAGAACAGAAGGGTGTGCTGTCTACCGGGTGCTAAAATACGGGATGTGGACCTGAGGTTGAAAAGGATCCTAAGAGGAGCAGGTAAGAACCCTTTGGTCATCCTTCATGTGGGAACGAATGACACTGCTAGATTCTCGCTAGAAAGGATCAAGGGAGACTATGCTAGGTTGGGTAAGACGCTCAAGGAAATTGAGGCTCAGGTGATCTTCAGTGGGATCCTACCTGTCCCTAGGGAAGGGCGCCAAAGGGGTGACAGGATCGTGACGATTAATAGTTGTCTGAGGGAGTGGTGTTACAAGGAGGGCTTTGGGATGTATGGGCACTGGGAGGCTTTTGGGGACAGACAACTGTTCTCACGGGATGGGCTCCACCTAAGTAGGGAAGGAAGTAGACTTCTAGGAGGGAGGCTGGCTCATCTGATTAAAAGAGCTTTAAACTAGACACTGGGGGGAGACGGTTGGGGGAGGTCCTGGTGCTCTCCACGCCAAATTTATACATTGGGAGTGAGAACAACAAGATAACAACAGATATAGCCAGAGGGGGACGGTTAGGTGTAAGGAAGGGGGGGGGGGATGGATACTAGATCTACAAGTCATACTGGAAGTACTGTGTCCCTACCGAGTTGGGTGAAAAGAGTGAGAGGAGCCCAACAGGAAAAATTAGGATGTTTGTTCACCAATGCAAGAAGCTTAGGTAACAAAATGGAGGAACTGGAGCTCCTGGTCCGAGAATTGAAACCGGATATCGTAGGAATAACCGAAACATGGTGGAACGGTAGCCATGACTGGAGTACAGGTATGGAAGGGTATGTGCTGTTTAGGAAAGACCGATGCAAAGGTAAAGGTGGGGGAGTAGCATTGTATATCAATAATGAGGTGAAATGTAATAAGATAACTAGCAATGCAATGGATAATACAGAGTCTGTCTGGGCAATGGTCACATTGGGAAAAAAAACTACCAGAGCCTCACCCGGGATAGTGATTGGGGTGTGCTATAGACCGCCGGGATCTAGCTTGGAGACAGATAGAGAGCTCTTTAATGTTTTTAAGGAGGTAAATACTAATAGGAACTGCTTGATCATGGGGGACTTTAACTTCCCGGATATAGATTGGGAAACAAATGCTAGTAATAATAATAGGGCTCAGCTTTTCCTAGACGTGATAGCTAATGAATTCCTTCATCAAGTGGTTGCTGAACCGACGAGGGGGGATGCCATTTTAGATTTGATTTTGGTGAGTAACGAGGACCTTGTTGAGGAAATTGTTGTAGGGGACAACCTTGGCTCGAGTGATCATGAGCTAATTCGTTTCAAAATAAATGGGAGGATAATCAATAGTGCATCTGAGACTAGGGTTTACAATTTCAAAAGGGCTAACTTTACTAAATTAAGGCGACTAGTTAGGGAAGTGGACTGGACTAACATATTTAGGGATCTAAAGGCAGATGACGCCTGGGGTTACTTCAGGTTGAAGTTGCAAGAGTTGTCAGAGGCATGTATCCCAAGAAGGGGAAAACGGCTCGTAGGTAGCAGTTTTAGACCGAGCTGGATGAGCAAGCGTCTTAGAGGGGTTATTAAGAAAAAACAGAAAGCGTACCAGGAGTGGAAAATGGGAGGGATCAGCAAAGAAACCTACCTTATTGAGGTCAGAGGGTGTAGGGAAGCAGTGAGAAAGGCAAAGCGACGGGTGGAGATGGACCTAGCGAAGGGGATTAAAACCAATAGCAAACGGTTTTTTAGCCATATAAATAGGAAGAAAACCAAGAAAGAAGAAGTGGGACCGCTTAAAACTTTAAACGGAGTGGAGATTAGGGATAATCTTGGAATGGCACAATATCTAAACGAATATTTTGCCTCGGTCTTTAATGAGGCTAATGAAGGGCTAAGGAATAGTGATAGAGGGACCGATGGGAATGAAGATATGGGGGTAGACATTACGGTATCTGAGGTAGAAGCCAAACTTGAACAACTTAACGGAAGTAAATCGGGGCCCGGATAATCTTCATCCGAGAATATTCAGCGCATTGGCGAGTGATATTGCTAGCCCGTTAGCGATAATTTTTAATAAGTCTCTAAATTCGGGGGTTGTACCGTTTGACTGGAGATTAGCTAATGTAGTTCCTATATTCAAGAAGGGGAAAAAAAGTGACCCGGGTAACTACAGGCCTGTTAGTTTAACATCTGTAGTATGCAAAGTCATGGAAAAAATCTTAAAAGAGAGTGGTTCCGGAGCATGAGGCCGATGGCAACTGGGATAGATTACAGCATGGATTTACGAAAGGTAGATCGTGCCAAACCAACCTGATCTCCTTCTTTGAGAAAGTAACAGATTTTTAGACAAGGGAAATGCGGTGGATCTAATATATCTGGATTTCAGTAAGGCGTTTGATACGGTACCGCATGAAGAATTACTGGTTAAATTGGAAAAGATGGGGATCGAAATGAAAATCCAGAGGTGGATAAGGAGCTGGTTAAAGGGGAGACTTCAGAGGGTAGTATTGAAGGGGGAACTGTCAGGTTGGAGGGGGGTTACCAGTGGAGTTCCTCAAGGTTCGGTTTTGGGTCCAATTTTATTTAATCTATTTATTGCTGACCTGGGAACCAAGAGTAGGAGTGGGCTGATAAAGTTTGCGGATGACACCAAGTTGGGAGGTATTGCCAATTCGGAAAAGGATCGGGATATCCTCCAGGGAGATTTGGATGACCTTGTAAACTGGAGTATTAGTAACAGGATGAAATTCAATAGTGAGAAGTGTAAGGTTATGCATTTAGGGATGACTAACAAGAATTTTAGTTATAAGCTGGGGACGCACCAGTTGGAAGTAACGGAGGAGGAGAAGAACCTAGGAGTCCTGGTTGATCGTAGGATGACTTTGAGTAGGCAATGTGATGTGGCTGTTAAAAAAGCTAATGCGGTCTTGGGATGCATTAGGCGAGGTATTTCTAGTAGGGATAAGGAGGTGCTAGTCCCGTTATATAAGGCGTTGGTGAGACCTCATTTGGAGTATTGTGTGCAGTTTTGGTCTCCCATGTTTAAAAAGGATGAATTCAAACTGGAACGGGTACAAAGAAGGGCCACTAGAATGATCCGAGGAATGGAAGGCCTGTCGTATGAAAGGAGACTTGAGGAGCTCGGTTTGTTTTCCTTAACCAAAAGAAGGATAAGAGGAGATATGATTGCACTCTTTAAATATATCAGAGGGATAAATACCAGGGAAGGAGAGGAATTATTTCAGCTCAGTGCTAATGTGGACACGAGGACAAACGGATATAAATTGTCAGTCAGGAAATTCAGGCTTGAAATTAGACAAAGGTTTCTAACCATCAGGGGAGTGCAATACTGGAACAGCCTACCGAGGGAAACAGTGGGGGCGAAGGACCTCCACGACTTTAAGATTAAGCTAGATAAGTTTATGGAGGAGATGGTATGATAGGATAACGGGCTTAGTCAATAGGTCAATTAAGTGCCACACTGGTAAATAGTACAATGGGTCAATGATATGATATAACCTTTTTCCAGAGGGTATGGCTGGAGAGTCTTGTCCGCATGCTCGGGGTTCAGCTGACCGCCATATTTGGGGTCGGGAAGGAATTTTCCTCCAGGGAAGATTGGCAGTGGCCCTGGAGGTTTTTCGCCTTCCTCCGAAGCATGGGGCAGGGGTCGCTTGCTAAAGGAGTGGGTGGATCGGCTTATGTGGCCTGCATCTAGCAGGAGGTCAGACTAGATGATCATAATGGTCCCTTCTGATCTTGAATTCTATGATTCTATGATTCTATGTTGTATTTTGTCCTAATTACCATTGACCTCAATGTCCTTGACCACTTTTTTCCTTCAAAATTTTTTTCCAAGACCTTGCATACTACAGATGTCAAACTGACAGGCCTGTAGTTGCCTGGATCACTTTTTCCCCTTTCTTAAAAATAGGAACTATGTTAGCAATTCTCCAGTCATATGGTACAACCCCTGAGTTTACAGATTCATTGAAAATTCTTGCTAATGGGCTTGAAATTTCATGTGCCAGTTCCTTTAATATTCTTGGATGAAGATTAACTGGGCCCCCTGATTTCATCTCATTAAGCTGTTTGAGTTTGGCTTCTACCTCAGATGTGGTAATATCTACCTCCATATCCTCATTCCCATTTGTCCTCCTATCATTATCCCTAAGGTCCTTATTAGCCTCATTAAAGACTGAGGCAAAGTATTTGTTTAGATATTGGGCCATGCCTAGATTATCCTTAACCTCTACTCCATCCTCAGTGTTTAGTGGTCCCACTTCTTTCTTTTTTTTCTTATTTATATGGCTGTAGAACCTTTTACTATTGGTTTTAATTCCCTTTGAAAGGTCCAACTCTACATGGCTTTTGGCCTTTCTCACTTTATCCCTACATGTTCTGACCTCAATAAGGTAGCTTTCCTTGCTGATCACTCCCATCTGCCAATCCTTGGAGGCTTTCTGCTTTTCCTTAATCACCTCTCTGAGATGCTTGCTCATCCAGCTTGGTCTACAATTCCTGCCTATGACTTTTTTCCCCCTTTCTTGGGATGCAGGCTTCTGATAGTTTCTGCAGCTTTGACTTGAAGGAATTCCAAGCTTCCTCCACCTTTAAATCCCCAAGTTCTTCAGTCCAATCCACTTCCCTAACTAATTTCCTTAATTCTTTAAAGTTATCCCTTTTGAAATAAAAAACCCTAGGTCACAGATCATAGGCGGCAGGTTTGTATAATTTTTGGTGGGGCCCAAAATGATGGTGCCCCCCCACTCCTGCCCTGTAAGCCGATATACAATGAAGCTACAACGTGTCAGTGCCACAAGATTACAAGGGTCAATTAAAAGTGGAAAGTCAGAAGCAGCACTTGCCTACTTCAATATACATTTTACCATCACTGTATAAAAATGGTTCCCAATTGTCGATGCAATCTGATTAATTTAAGAGCACATTACAATTAAATATTTCAATTCTCAGTCATTTTAAGACTTTGCCACACACTAGTTTGTCTGTACACCAGTTTCAGACAATCCTTTATAGCAATTTTACTCCAGGTCCTATGTGAAACCAATCAATCACTTCCTCCTCTCACCCGCATCGTTTTATTTTAAGCTGTAATCAAAAGTGGCTTCATCTGCTTTAAAAGTCACAGAGCAGCAGCCACAAGTCTGCAGGTCTTAGGGATATTGTCCTGGTCAACTCAGTCAAAATTAATTACAACCTAGATGGGATTATGGTGAGGGGGCACAGCACGGCCCCCTCCACTCCCCTCCCCCTCATGAGGTGCTACAGCACCAGCAGCTTGCACTGCTGTTATGCTGTAGCCCTTAGGTGGCGGCGGTAGCAGCAGCAAGGGAGAGAGACGCGCGCTCTTTACGTTCAGGCAGGGAAGCTCCGGGCAGGGCCGGCTCTACGTTTTTTGCTGCCCCAAGTAAAAAAAAATTTGGCTGCCCCCCTTCCCAGCCCTGGGCTCCCCCCATACCCTCCTGCTGCCCTTCGCCAACCCCCAGTAAGCAGTTTGGGGGTTGGAGAAGGGGTAGGGGGTTCCGGGGGCCAGTCAAGGGACAAGGAGCAGGGGGGGTTGGATGGGGCAGAGGTTCGGAGGGACAGTCAGGGGACAGGCAGCAATTGGATAGGCATGGGAGTCCAGGGGGTTTATCAGGGGACAGGTGTGGGGGGGTCCTGGGGAGAAGTTGGGTGGGGTCTCAGGAGGGGGCACTTGGGGACAAGGAGAAAGGAGGCTTAGATAGGGGCTGGGGTCCCAAGAGGCAGTTGTCTCGGGAGGGGGTAATCGGGGGACAAGGACCAGTGGTGCTTAGATAGGGGGTGGGGGTCCTGGGAGGCAGTTGGGGCGGGAGTCTGGGGAGGGGGCAATCAGCGGCCAGGGGCTGGGATTCAAAGGGCTCTGGGCTGCTGGCAGCCACGGGGAGCCCTGAGCCCTTTAAATCCCAGCCACCGCCGCTGGGATTCAAAGGGCTCTGGGCTCTCTGCCCCTGCGGGCAGCGCAGAGCCCTGATTCCCAGCCACGGCTGGGATTTAAAGGGCTCTGGGCTCCCCGCTGCAGCGGGCAGCCCAGAGCCCTTTAAATCTCAGCCGCAGCCGGGAGTCAGAGGGCTCTGGGCTCCCCACTGCTGCCGGCAGCCCAGAGCCCTCTGATTCCCAGCCGCGGCTGGGATTTAAAAGGCTCTCGACTCCCCGCGGCTGCCGGCAGCCCAGAGCCCTCTGACTCCCCTGCGCTTCAAGCAGGGGAGAAACCTAGCTCCAAATATTGCTGGAGCAGAGCCCCTGACTATGAATATTCCTGGGGCTTTAGCCCCACTAGCCCATATAAGTTGGCGCCCATGTCACAGATCTATTTTTGTTTATCCTTCCATTAAGTTTAAACTGAATTCATAGAATCATAGAATCATAGAATCATAGAATCATAGAATTCAAGATCAGAAGGGACCATTATGATCATCTAGTCTGACCTCCCAAGATTAGCTCATGATCACTCGAACCAAGGTTGTCCCCTACAACCATTTCTTCTATGAGGTCCTCACTACTCACCAAAACCAAATCTAAAATGGCATCCCCTCTTGTTGGTTCAGCAACTACTTGGTGAAGGAAGCCATCAGCTATTGCATCTAGGAAAATCTGAGCCCTATTATTACGACTAGCACTTGTCCTCCTGTCTATATCTGGGAAGTTAAAGTCTCCCATGATCACACAATTCCCATTAGTATTTACTTCATTAAAAACATTAAGAAGGTCTCTATCCATATCCAAATCAGATCCTGGCGGTCTATAGCACACCCCAAGCACTATCTCAGGGGAAGCTCTAGTAGCTTTCTTCCTCAATGAAATTTTTGCCCAGACAGACTGTCTTATCCATTCCATCCCTTCTTATTTCTTTACAATCTACCTCATCATTGATATACAGTGCTACTCTACCGCCTTTGCCTTTATTTCTGTCTTTCCTAAACAGCACATACCCTTCAATACCTATACTCCAGTCATGACTACTATTCCACCATGTTTCTGTTATCCCTATATCCAGTTTCACTTCCTGCACCAGTAACTCTAGTTCCTCCATTTTGTTACCTAGGCTCCTTGCATTGGTGTACAAACATCTTAATTGGTGCTGCCCAAGTATGTGAATGTTTCTACATTGGTGAGAACATAATCCTCTATCCTTACTGGTGATGGTGAGGCAATATTAAAGGTCATGATCTCTGTCTTATTGTGGTTGATTTTAAGTCCAATTTGCTGGCTCAATGCATTGAGTCGAGTTGTTTTTTTCTTGTATATGGTGTTGGGTATGTGATCAGAGAGCGAGATCATCTGCTAAGTCCAGGTCTTCAAGGGATGAGAAGGGTGGCCATTTAATTCCTCTTGGCATGTCTTCTGTTATACACTGCATTACCCAGTTGATGGCAATGTTGAAGAGGATTGCAGACATGACACAACCCTGATGTACTCCTGTTTTCACTTCAAAACTGAGCTCACTGTGATCAACACTGCATGTAAAGTTGAAAAAGCTTTTGATGATGTTCATTATACGGAAGGAATTCCATATGCCCACAGAATGCATGATAGGCTGGTCCTGTGATTGCTATCAAAAGCCTTCTCAAAGCCTATGAAATTTGCGTAGAGTTGACATTGCCATTCTAAGCATTGTTCTATTATGTTTCATAGAGTCAAGATATGGTCTGTGCAGCCATGCCCTGTCCAAAAATCAGTTTGTTCTTTTCTGAGAATGCTATCTACTGCCTCTGATGTATGCTGGACTATGATTTTACACAGTACTTTGCTTGGCACAGATAAAAGTGAGAGACCATTCCAGTTATTACAATCATTGAGAGTTCCTTTCTTTGGTATCTTCACTATAACCCCATTGGTCCACTCATCTGGCAGTTTTTTCCTTTCCCAAACTGATGTAAATAGAGGGGCCAGGATAGATGCTGCTAATTTAAGATTTACCTTGAACAAGTAGGAACTCAAGTTATCCTTGCCAGGAGTTCTCTCATTTTTTAAGATTTAATGGCTTGACTTAGTTGGGATGTCTGTGTTGATATCAAGATCATCTTCTGCCTCCTGGATGTTTGCTTCTTCTTTAGGTGGCTCCCTGTTCATCAATTCTTTGAAATGTTCTGTCCAGTGCATTTCTTGTTCTTTTTTGGTTGTTAGTAGGTGGCCTTGTTTGTCCCTGATGACAGTGTTTGGTGGTGTCAGCCATTTACCACTGATAAGCTGCATCATTTTGTAGATGGTTCCTTGTTCACCACAAGCAGTTCCATCCTCTGCTTGTGTTGCCAGATTATTAATATAATGCCGTTTAGCCACTCTCACAAGGTGTTTGACCTCCCGGTGCACCTTGCTATACTGCTCACAGTATTTGTCCTTTAGCTTCTGGGATTGGGTATCTAAAACTTTTCTTCAGGCTTGTCTGGTTTCTATGGCATTCCATGTGCTGGCTGTAATCCACTCCTTCCTTCTCTTCTGCCTGTAGCCTAAACAGGCTTCACTGCTCTGTTAATAAATTGCTGTTAATTTGTCCCACTTCTTGTTGATCCTCTCATCTGCATTCCCCTCCTCTTCATCAAGGTCTGCAAGTGCTTGAAACCTGTTCTTTAATTGCAGAACAAAGGCTTTCTGTATTTCAGGGGACTGTAGCTTGTCAATGTCATAGTATCTATGTCCCTTGTTTGGTGGACCCACACTTCTCAATTTTAGCTTGATTGAGGCTGTCACAAGGTGGTGGTTACTGCCATCATCTGCTCCCCTTCTCACTTTCACATCTGTCAGTGAGCGTCGCCATTTGCCATTGATCATGATCTGGTCAATGTGGTTCTTATCTCTGCCATTTGGAGAACACCATGTCATCTTGTGAATTTCACGATGTTGAAATAGGGTTCCACCAATGACTAAATTATTCATATTACAAAAATCAACAAACTGTTCATAGTGTCACACCCATGTCTTCCCATTGCTCTGTCATTGTTTGTGTTATCCTTACCAACCTTGGCATTCAGGTCTCCCATGACAATAGTTAGGTCATGGCACAGTACTCTCTCTAACTCCGCCTGTAATGTAAGGTAGAATTTGTCCTTTACTTCTTCATCGCTGTCATTTGTCAGAGCATAACACTGAATCAAGGTGATATTATGGTTTCCTTTCAGTCTGGCTCTTGGAAGTCTGCTGCTGATTGACTTCCATTCAAGCAGGGAAGGGTCCACTCCCTTCTTCAAAAGATTAGCAACACTCTCCAGAATCAGCAAAGTTTCTGATTGTTAAGGCTGTTAATCTTTCTGATCCTGTCCATCTGCTCTTGCTGACACCCAGGATGTGTAAGCTGTAGAGTCTCATCTCTGCTGTGACCTGAGCTAGCTGAATTGTCGGGTTAACCCATTTTTTGCTCCTTCCCCCTTGGCTTCTCGCTTCCTGCAAGGGAATTTTCCATTTTGCACTTACACCTTTGACCTTTTCCCCACCCTCTCCCCAAAATGCTTTGCCATGCTTACAGCCGTGTTAGCAACATACAATGCTGATTTGCTTTCCCAGGGAACCCACTGAGAGATGGAGTTCTTGGGCCTGTGACACTCCCACATCCCAGGTGCAAAAGGCAAGCACCACCACCTTCTCCACTGGCTTTTTGTGTGGCATAGAACAGGCACCTAAGCCATGTGACTTTAAGAGACGGGGTCAGAGTTGTGGATTGCTAGCAGTGTTAGGCACCTCCCTGGAGCCTAGATTTAGACATTTATCTCTATAAAAGTGTGTGTTGGGGAGGGCCTTAGGACACACACCTCTCATCATCCTCTCCCATTGGCTAGTTTAGGTGACTCGCCGTCTAGCATGCTGGGTTTTGTGGATCCCATTCATTGTATAGGAAGCCTAGCACCTAACTTGGCTTTTGTGGATTGCAGAGTGTTTCTGTGGTTTTCTAAAAGTTAGGCATTGCTATGCTCATTGTCACAGCATCTAAATCTCTTTTTGGTGATATGGATCTTACACAATGCCTGGTATAACTTAATTGATGGACACTAACATAGCTGAGAGCAGAGTTTGGACCATGCAATTTCACTTTTAGGTGTGATCAAATTAGGAAGCTTGTCAAACCACAAAAACACTGCAAATATTTTTCACAAGTGGCTTTCAGTATATTTTTCATACACTTCTCGTTGAAGGTTATTTCTCCATTTAGTGTTTTTTCCAGATCCTTTTGTTCTTTTTTGTTTTCTTTGGTCCTAATCCTATAAACACTTACACATCTAAGTGGTAATGGAACTATTTACATTCTTCAAGGTAAGCAGGTGCATAAGTGTTTACAGAATCACAGCCTGATAGTGTGCTTTCATGCTTTCTGGAATGATTTTTTTTTAAACTATTTCCATTAGAACAGCCAAAGTAGGGGTAGAAAGGAACAAATGGTGACCCTAACATTACAGGCACTTATGTACACGAGCAGTTCCTAGGGCTCTGTCTTGATAAGGGAAAAGGCTGTGGTTCCTTCCCCTCCCCGCCGCCCAATTGTGGTAGCTCAGTTGACTCAGCCAATAGTATTAAAAGGAGGAAGACTTGCTTGCGCAGCTGTGTTAGTTAGCCATGTTTTAGCCTGGGGGCTCATAAAATGCCCAACTTTTGAAAACTGGGCACAGCTTTTGACTCCTACCTCAAACAACTTTCCAGTGTTCACTATTTATTAACCTAGGCGATGAGCTGTTTGTGATCAGCAGCACACAAAATCCAAGAAAATGCAGAGTATAGACTGTATGTGTGTATATGGACAATACAATTTCTTCCCACTAAAGAAATCCCTCTCACTTAAATATCTTTAAGCTCATGTACACATGACCTAATTAGTAATTAATTCTATACTTTGTAATTAAACAGGACATATTAACAGATAGTGAAGTCTGAGTGAAGGCAGTTTATAATTACTGTAACAAACACAAAATGCATCAGGCATCCTGGTTTATCCTATTTTCAAGCTTTTTGGTTAAGTTCTCTTATTCTTCTGTACAGAGATATTGGTAATTCAGATAAACAATAAATAAAACTTCTGTAATTATCACTAGGAAGGGGATGAGCAATTTACAACTCACCAGGATACTGCTAAAAATGGAAGGACAATTTTTCTTTGAAAGTTAATTCATACAGCATGTTTATATTGAAGTTCTTAAAACAAGCTCTTCGGGTGAATCTCTGGCACAGTTCCAGAGTTGATACCACAAAAGAATTTTGCCGGTTACATTTTAAAGAGATAGAGATTAAAGTCTAAAGCACTATATAACAATTAATACATTCCAGTTCCATAATGCCTTCTCTACCAGGATCCTTTAGCACATTACAATATATACTTCATCTCTCTAGGCCTCTTTCTCCTCTGATCCTTTGTCTGTCTTGTCTATTTAAACTACGTTTTTCAGAGCAGAGACTGTGTCTTACAATGTGTTTGTACAATGCTTAGCACAAGAGGGCCCATGTTTTGATTAGGGACTCTAGGTGCTACTTTAATAAAAATACATAATCATCAAGTCAGTTAAGCCTTACAACAACACTCCTGCGAATCAAATATGTGTTTGTAACCCACTTTACAAGTGGAGAAAGTGAGACACAAGAAAGATAACTCATTTGAAGGCCACACGAAGTCTTTGGTAAAACCAGTAGTAAAGCAAAGATTGCTGGACTACCAGATCTATAGAATAGTGACAACACCATAATTTCACCCCTGGATACTTGCCTATAATCATGCTGCTTTCACTGTTGTTAAAGGGTTGTTAAACCCCTGAATCAAAAGGTACTGTGAGGTTGCACCAGATATTTAGGAATGAGAGAAAGGAGAAGTCAGGAGAAAACATGAAAAGAGGTACAATACTTACCAAATGAAAGGAAGAAAAGTACTTCCTCTAGCAGCCAGTTGCAAAATAGCCACTTTAGAGCTGCAGCTGGCTGTCTCTCCAAGATTTAAAGGCCAGCTACCAAATGATAACATGCTGGGCAAGGATGAACTCAAACTGGAGAGTTCAGTTATAATTAGGACAAAGAGGGGACAGCTGTGAGTAACTAGTTAATTTGCAACATTCTAAACTTCAGAGAGTTAAGATTCACAAAGTCTGATGTTGCACACAATTAGCCTGTTTATGCCCACATTGGACTGATCAGAAGGATTTCATCTAAGAAAAAGTAGAACTCACCAGGAAAAGAATTGATGAAGGGAGCCAGGGAGGACATTTTTCGTTTAATTTTAAAACAGCTCTAGCCCACATTCTGCTGAGACTGTTCATACACAAGAATCCATATTTCTTTTTGGACATTATCTGCTGCCTGGGCTTCAAGGGTGCCATCTGTTCTTTAAATGCAATGTAAGGCCCATCCTGTTTGGAAGATTTTTATTTTTCCAGTTCAGAATAGACAGCATAGAGTAGGACTGGGTTTCCTATGAGTAAAATTGTCTAAGAAGAGGGGGACTATCAGATCAATGTCAAGGTTTTATTTGTCATTCTAAGGCCAAGTTTTGCATGTGGTTTTGCAGACACAACATACAAGAAAAGGCAGTAGAAGCAATAGGTGAGGATAGATTTTGGTTCTTAAGTGAAAATCTTTCCTCCTTGGCCAAACAGAACTGTTGTGCTCTCACTGCACAAAGGGGAGCAGGATTTGGGAATGCCCTCATGCACGCAGTATCTAGCCCATGAAAGGAATGATAACTCAGTGGTTAAGGTACTGGCCTTTACTAAAGGAGACCAGGGATCAATTCCCTGCTCTATCATGCATTTTTTCCTGTGTGAGTCACTTCCCCTTGGTAATATGGGGATAATAGCGCTTTGCTACCATACAAGGCTGTTGTGAAGGTAAATTCATTTAAAAAATGTGAAATGCTCAGATACCACAATGAAGAGAGCTCTGTAAGCACCTAAACTGATGGAGATCCAGTGATAGTCTCTACCATTATGTTCACCACTTTTACAAAACCATGATAAATTCTGTACAAAGTAAGCCTTGTGAGGTATCATTTGAAAACTCAAAATCTGCTGAACACTATTGTCCTGATAAAATGTGTGGCAATGTTGTATGTAAAGTTATAAGATTCTACTCTATAACGTTGTTGTAACATGTTCCAAAATTAGAAAGGCCAGCCCAAACCAGTTTTTTGGAGACAAAGACACACAGGCACCTCAGACAGGTGTCAACAAAGCCAAGTGGGCTATCGCTTAGCTAAGCAACCATTCTCTGACCGAGGAAAGGCAGAAACAAGAAATTAACATTTCCTCATAAGGATAGTTCAAGCCTCACATCCCCAAGAGACTGTTTGTAATAATGACTTAGCAAGGCTGTTTCTAGCACAAGAAATTGAATTATAAAGAGGGGAGAAAAAAGGTTTGACCTCACTCTCCTCCTTCATCTCTGCTCATGACATCAAAACCTTTAAAGAACTGCACTTGGTGGGGGAAGTCCTGGCTGAAAGGAAACTCAGCCAGTGGACTGTAAAGCACCTGGTGAGAAAATAATTGCTTTGAATCCATTTTTGCTTGTTAAGTTAGGCACTGAGCTTGCATTTTTTCTTTTTATTTTCTTGGTAACCAATTCATACTTTTATGTCTCATTACTCGTAATAATTTAAAATCTCTATCTTCTTTCTGTAGTTGTTAAACTTGTTTCACTGTTTTATTTAACCAGTGAGTTTTTATTAAAGTGGGTGGGAAACTCCATTTGGGATAACAAAGCGGGTGCATATCATTTTCTATTGATGAAACGACAGATTTATATGTGCTTGCATTGTTCAGCAAGATGCTGGGCAATACAAGATGCACATTTCTGGTGGAAACTCTGGAACTAGAGAATCTGCTGGTGTTCTTCTGCAGTGTAATTCATGAGTGGCTAGCTAGTAGCACTCAATACTGTGTACCTGGGAGCAAGGTACATGCTGGAGGCTGTGTGTTAACTGGCCTGGAGCGGCTGTTCCCCAGTAAAGCAGTGTAAAAGGCATCTCAAGTTGGAGAACTGAGGAGACACAGGTATTCAGCAGTCCAGATTGAATCCTGGGTAATCTCACAAACCCCCACCCTGTGGGGACTTCTTGTGTGGTAGGAAGCGAGTGGGGTACAACAGGAGAGAGATGAATGCAAGATCTGCAGTGGAATGTCTACTAGTGATAAATGTGGTATTCACTTAGGCTGTAAATGCTAGCAGTGATTAGTTCTGGGCATAATAAGTATTGTAAAGCAAATATACGTCCTGTGCTTTGCCTATTCTGGCTCCCTTCTGTTCCCTTCTTCCTCTCATCTTTTGGAGTTCTCCAGCAGCTTATTGAAATACATGTCTACTTTACTCTGCTTTATTGATTCACCACTGTTTTTAAAGAAAAAGCTCAAAACCCACCTCTTCTATGTTACATGTAGCTAGTAAGTTAGATCTTTTCTTGTATAATGACCTCACTTAGTTTCTAATGAGTATTTGCAATTTTATAGCTTTAAAAAAGCTTTAGAATATTTTCAGAATTATAGTGAATCATATGAAGTTAAGTACCATCTCAGAGATGTCCCAATCTGAATGAAAGTACTAGAACAACTATAGCAAACTCTACCTCTAGATCTGGACAGGAATCATGTCCCCCTCCATCTTCCACCCCCCCACCACACACTTTTTTTTTTTTTTTTTTTTTTTACACACAAAGATGAACATTTTTATATTTGTCAAAAAACTGAAAACCCCAAACCCTAAACGATCAAGTTTTATGTAAACCCAACTATTTTAATAAATTTTTTTTTGACAAACCTCTTTGTTGATTAAAAATCTGTACAACAGGAGAGAGATGAATGCAAGATCTGCAGTGGAATGTCTACTAGTGATAAATGTGGTATTCAACCAGTTCTACTTATGCCTTACAATATCATACTGCAGTGGATGTGGCATTGTTTCTAGAATGCTGTAGCTATTTTGCAAAGAAGACCAAAGAATCTACAGATTTCATAAGCATCTAGTAAATCTCAACTCTGTAAAGAAAGCCTTGAGGGAACCATTGAAGCCTATTGTGTCAATGATATCTATTTAAACATGTCACGGTGCAACAACAACCCCTCCCCCACCACCAACAACAACAATAGGAAAGCAATAATTTGGCTCTATATAAATTTGTGTCTTATTGTGATGAAACTCCCTTGCTCTTGGCATACTATACCTTTAAAGCCCCTGCTTCTCCTACAAAGGCAGCACTTGAAACCATTTTTTGAGTATTAGCACACAACATTGGGGCTAAGAAAGGAATGGGATAGCAACGTATAGAGTGTCTCTTGTTTGTCATTTAGAACCTTTCCTACTTGCTTACCTGTGTTTATTTTAAACCCAATTTGAGATCATGTCCATTAAACTACCTTTTCTACACATGCTTCTTATCAGTTTCCTCTCAAGAGGAAGTTCATAAACCAATGATATTCTTCATTGCTTGGAAATGAAGGGAACAAATAGGAACTAGTTATACTGGAAAGAGGTGATGGGGGCTCTGCAGACAAGGAGGTCAGCCACACAACATGATTCTGTGGTATCCCATAGCTGCACTAATTCCCTCTATAGCAATTAACAGCTGAGCTTCTGTGGTAGGTGGAGGTCTTCTGGATGGAGTGAGGAGTTACTGAACAGCTGCTTAACATTCCCCTCCCAGGCCAGAAGAAGTTTTGGAGATAATTCATGCATACTTTTAGCAGCACAATTCATTTGCACACTGCTATCTCTGTAAGAGGAGCAGATGGCTTGACATTTATGGGGTCTCCCATGCCTTTTCATGTGGCTCTCTGGCCATGATGTGGATGTTAAGGCATATCCATGCCCCTTCCACATGACTGCTGATCCCATGCAACATGTGTACATCATATGATGCAACCCTGCAAAGAAGAAAACTGATGACTTTTTTGGATACCTTTCCCCCTCGACTGTTTATTTAGGCAGAAGAGGGTCATAAAATACTATCAAAACAGCCATCTTAGTTGTTTAAATGACAAATGACACAAGTTACGATTAGGCCTAACTTGCCTCCACTTACAAACCTGTATACGGTCGCTCTTAATGGAGCCCAAAAGGGCCAAATAGCCATGGGAGACTTTTATAAATCTACTGAGCATGACAATATGCCCCCATGTATCTGAGCTTGGAATAAAGTCCAGTGTGAAAGAACACAGAGTAAAAAGAAAGAGAAGCCTTTGCTACATATAAACAGAGGGATATGCTTACAGCTGGCAAGCCAATGAAAAGGAATATCTATAGCCATGTTTGATGCTCTGATGGCTTCAGTACTTTCACATGTCCCTTGAAGGCAAGTCTATCCATTCCAAGTAGCTGCAGTTTGATCAGTTTTAGGGGATACATTAGAAACAACCCTGAGCCATATCACTCAGGCTTTTATTAGTCCTCTATCAGATACCCAAAACAAAAACTTCTCCCTCCTCTTTATCCAAGCCCTGAAGCAACTGGATAAACAAGCAATTCTGCTCTCTGCTTCACTAACCCTTCTAGCCTATGCAGCAGAAGGTAATTTGATCAGTCTTTCCACACTCGCCTAGCCCTGCAGGCATTGTACGTTTAAAAGTCCCAGTGAGGTTAATGAGCCTATTGAGTGGAGATGAGCAATAATGGAACGGCTTTGGGTTTGCAGATCAGCTGTGTTTTGATTTTGCTAAAGCTCAGCTAAGAAAAAGAGGTGTTTGTGATTCAGATCCACATCCAATTTCATCAATACCCCATCAGGTTTGGTTGGGGCAGCGGAAGTTTTCAAGAAGCTGAGTTGTCATTTGGCCCCTCTATAGTATTAGGAATTCAATGATTACAGAATCACTGTCAATTTACCTCTTATGATAGTAAGACACTTTGCAATTTGTATGTGGAAGTTCATTTTATTTTTATGGAATAGGCAAAATGTGCAAAATTGTGTCTGGAGAGAATGAGGAAGCTGCTGGGCTGTCTGGCTCCCTGGGCTACTACCCAGGGAACTATCCAGCATGGCAGGTGGGCAGCTCAGGAAGAGAGACATTCGCAACAGGTGAGGTGCAGGGAAGCAGTGGGTTCCAGGGAGCATATTTTATTTTGGAAACACTTAAATGTTCCTGTTGCCTGGGCAGTGGCAGATTTTCTAAATGAAATATTTCAGAATTTCAGGGTCCATAAAAAAAAATTGACTATTTGATTTTTCAGCACAAATTGGGCTTTATTTTTTTAAATTGAGATTTTCTGCAAGTTGGAAATTGTTTTCCAGTCAGCTCTATATGTTTCTCTGTGCCTTTCTTTTACTCCCAACCTTTGTCTGTCTTGTGTATTTAGACTTTTAGTCAATTATGGCAAGGATTGTCCCTTATTCTGTGATTGTACGCTGCTTAGTCAATGGGGCCCTGATCTCATTTGGGACTGGCGGGACTATCATAACAAAAATGAATAATTGCCTTCTTCTGTAACACACAGGGGTGTGCATAATTCCTTGTGTACAGTTAGTTGTCAAATTAGGTCTGAATCCATAATGACCACCGGGGAGGCAAAGGGGGCAGTTTCCCCCAGCCCTCTGTTTGAAAAGGATCCCAAATTGAGTGATGCTGTAACCTCACACTTTGGGTCGCAATGCCCTGAGAGGGGAGCTATCCTCAACCCTGCAAGGCAGGAGCTGAGCCACTGCTACAGGATGAATGTGGTGTGGGCTTGATCTCCAATCCCCTACCCCTTAGTGGTAATTTTTTTTTAAAGGGGGAATTCTCTGTTTCAGATTTTGCCTCGGACCCCCAAAAACCTCTGTGCAGCTTGGATCCATATTCACTGTTCCCTGTCATCATTGGAAGCAATTTCCTATTTTAAAAACTTGTACCTGGCTGAACAACTTCCCTGTGGATTGATAAATGATCATTAAAGGAAATGAGTATCTGTGATAAGCAAGCTTGGTTGAGCCCTGGTTGAAGGTGTGCACTTTGTGCCCTTCCAGAGCTGAAACACATTGTCTTTCTGTGAACCATTTGGTGCCTTTCTTTTGCAGGAAATCTGTATAGATTATAGGGTCACACAGGTCTCGAAAATATTCTAAACAGAGGGAGAAAGATTTATACATCTGCAAAGACACAAAATCTAGCACAATATGATTCAAGTGCAGTTTTATTTTGCACTAAAAGTATGCTGTACAAGCTGC
Organism: Mauremys reevesii; assembly: GCF_016161935.1. Taxonomy (NCBI): domain Eukaryota; kingdom Metazoa; phylum Chordata; order Testudines; family Geoemydidae; genus Mauremys; species Mauremys reevesii. The sequence goes on along the minus strand of NC_052624.1, from coordinate 166,228,368 downwards.
CTCAAAGAACTATGGTCCCAGGGGGTTGGTCCTAGGTTCCAGAGCATCATCTGTGACAGCAGTTTTACATTATAGTTGCAAACCACCATCCCTCCCAGGAAAAATAAAAGACAGAAGAGCAGGCTTAGGCAAAGGAGAAAATGGAACCATCTATCCACTTGCAAGAGACTAGCCCCTATTTGGAAGCTGTGCTGGACTTTTGGCTTCTGTTTCAAATTAGATAAGAGAGTTTATTATAGTAGCAAAATACTCTAGGCTGCCTAAAATTACCCAAGCCTGCCAGGTGTCACGTAGAGAGTACCAGATTCCTATGTTCTTTTTATGGCTACTTCTCTGACCATTAACTGTTTTGTCCAAGGTTTGACAAATAACACATTTGTTTTTGGTGAGTCTTCTTCCCTATTTCTATTAAGCTTTTTATAACTTCTTGTTCCTTTTGGAAGAGTCTTGCAGAATGCAGTGGTGAAACCAATGAAGTACTATAGAAATCTAATAGGATTACTTTAAAACACCTAGAATACAATCATTCATATATAATTTTATCAACCACCATACTGTGCCAGATCCTCAGCTGATGGAAACTGGGGTCACTTCATGCTAATATAGCATGTTAGGATCTGACCCTTAGAGAATTATATCCATGCTGTAGAATTCTATTGGTTGGTTTAAAATTTTCAAAGAAATATTATTGTGACATTCTATAGGATTTTTCTATAAGATGTATGTGATGTTCTGTACCTCATGGGAACACCCTACACCCCCATGTTCTTTCTTATTATATGATTGTGTGGTATCTGTGCAAAGTTTATCATGTTGGGTGTCTTCGGAAGGCTCACGAAGTACTGATCATTGTTGTTATGGTAATGTTATAGTACTCATTATAGTAATGTTATAGGTTGTATTTTTATGTATATAGTTATGAGGCTGAAAATGTGTCCTCTTGGCTTAAAGCAAGCCCAGGCAAAAACTCCCTAAGAGCAGAGGGGCAGTTCACACCTCATCCGGGCATGTATGGGACAACCCCAGCCCAGCCTCACAGAAACAAAGGACACTGGCCTAGGCAACAACAAAGAATCTGTTGGACTCTCCAGTGAGTCACCCCCTCCCTTTGGTCAGTTTGGGACTGTGATGAGGTAATGCTCACCTGACTCTCTGGCGTGGGGGGGGGGGCAAAGCCAAAAAGGAAGAAAGAGTATGATAAAAGGGAAATATGTTTGCCATGTTCTTTCTCTCTCTCTCACACCTCCATCTACAGACATCACCACCAAGTGACTGAAGTGCTGATCAAAGGGGAGAGCCTGGCTAAAGAGCATCTTGCAGTGTCCAGGGAGCATACCTGGACACTGCAAGATGGAGGTTTCTAGGGTTGCGTCTGGGCCTGGAGATATTGGCTAATGTCATTCGGTTGCAAGTAGCTGGGAGCAGCTTACATGCCAGAGGCTGTGCGTGAACAGCCCAGGAGTGGGGGTTCTCACAGCAGCTCAGGGTAAGGCTGGCTCCCAGAGTCAAGGATTGGAGTGACCTAGCAGCTCACCAGTCTGGATAACACCAGGGGAGCGTCACAATGTATTTCAATGCTGTTTGAGAAAGCATGATGAAGATTTAATCTCAATTATCAATGACTGCAATAGATGGGGCTAGAAGGTTAAGGCTAAGATTTTCAAAACTACCCTACCGATTTGGATCCCTAATTCCCATTGCCAATGCAGTTACACTGGTATAAAGCTGGTGTAAGTGAGTGAAAAATCTGGTCCCTGACTTTTAATGTATGGATTAGTCCATTGACACCTTGAAAGACCAGCTGGCAACTTGAATTTAAAATTCAACTGAGTTGGCTCTGATTGATTTATGCTGAATTTTACAAAATAAACTGGCATTCTTGATTGCAGAATATGGACCACTACACCACTTAGGAATCATTAAAAAAGGGATAAAGAATAAGACGGAGAATATCTTATTACCCTTATATAAATACATGGTACGCCCACATCATGAATACTGTGTACAGATGTGGTCTCCTCATCTCAAAAAAGGATATACTGGCACTAGAAAAGGTTCAGAGAAGGGCAACTAAAATGATTAGGGGTTTGGAACAGGCCCCATATGAGAAGAGATTAAAGAGGCTAGGACTTTTCAGCTTGGAAAAGAGACGACTAAGGGGGATATGATAGAGGTATATAAAATCATGAGTGGTGTGGAGGAGAAAGTGAATAAGGAAAAGTTATTTACTTGTTCCCATAATATAAGAACTAGGAGCCACCAAATGAAATTAATGGGCAACAGGTTTAAAACAAATAAAAGGAAGTTCTTCTTCACACACAGCACACAGTCAACCTGCGGAACTCCTTGCCTGAGGAGGTTGTGAAGGCTAGAACTATAACAGGATTTAAAAGAGAACTAGACAAATTCATGGAGGTTAAGTCCATTAATGGCTATTAGCCATGGGTAAGGAATAGTAAGGAATAGTGGAGGGTGGAGATGGATGGCAGGAGAGAGATCACTTGATCATTACCCGTTAGGTTCACTCCCTCTGGGGCACCTGGCATTGGCCACTGTCGGTAGACAAGATACTGGGCTGGATGGACCTTTGGTCTGACCCAGTACGGCCATTCTTATGTTCTTATTACATATCGTTGGGATCAGCTAATGATAATGTATCCCGCAACTGAAAATGTCACCTTTGTTTACATGGTGACCTGCTAAGGTCCTTATAGAATTGTATAAAAGGATAATAGTTATACAGATAGTGGTATCAGCCAGAATCCAAAGCTTATTATCTCTATAATTTAAACATTGAAGGAAATAGAGGAAAGCACAGGAGTTATGGATGGGAAGGGGAGAAGGGAAGAGGGTGTGACAGCAGAGCTGGTCGGAAAAACTTCAGTGGAACCTTGTCCTGTCACAATCTGCAGCTGTGCTGATATCAAAATGCTTTGTGACAAGGTAAAGCTATTGCAACTTGTAAAGGGTTAACATATCCCAGATGATCACATGGCTGCTCTGAGGGGCTGCACAGGTAATGAGAAGGTGGTTTAAAGGGGAGCTAATAATAAAAGTTTTATCTTTTTTCCCTCCTGGGATGCTAAAACCTCTGAGGAGTTATTGCCCACTGTTTTCAGTTGATTTGCTTTTGTGACTGGCAGAAAAACAACTAACCCCTGAAGAAACATCTTCTAAAAAGGTTTCAGGCATGGAGTTTTTATAGATTTTAAGGCCAGAAGGGACCATTACAATAATTTAGTCTGACTGTCCTGCACAACGCAGACCATAGAACCTCACCCAGGAATTTTTGGATCAAGTCCATACCATACATTATTTTTGAGCTACAGCAGATCTTCTAGAAAGACCATCCAATACTGAGGGAAAGAAAATGGTATAGAAACTAGTTACTGCCCCTGCGCAGCCCTAATTCTTGCTGGGGCTCAGTGGCCTTGAATTGGGGAACCACAATCTGCTCCTTGTAGCCCCAACTCCATTGGACTACACCTTTGACATCCTTTGTGTTCTACTTTCAATAAGGCTGTTCAGTTTCCAAATCAGTGGTCCTATGCCCATTTACATCAGCTAAGGATATGGACCAATTCTTCAAAGGTATTCTTAAGCAAAATGTGCAATGTTCTATCCAGGTACGTTTAGAGACGTTAAGATAGATTCTCCTGTACTCTTCCCTGGCTTTGCACCAGTCTAGAGATTCTAAACAGCTGTGAACCAGTATTAGAGAGTTAACCTCAGTGAGATTTAAGCACATGCCTAATATTATGTTTGTGGCATACACATTTGAAATACATCAAATACTCTTACTGGAATTTTGCAGCACAACAGTACTTCTATTCTTAGAATTCAGAACGACAGCACACAAGAATCCAAAAGAGTGACAAAGCAAGCTGCTGCTAAAACAGTGAAGAACAACTCACCCCACCTTATTTTAGGCTGTCTGCTGACTAACTCTGACTGCACACTTCCCTACAGAGCCACTTAGCCTGCAAGCAGGACCAGGAAACCCCTGACCATTTAAAGTGGTAGCTCTACAATTTAAATACTGTTTTCCACATACCACAATTAAGTTTTTGCTAAATGGGGGCCTTAGTGACTACAACAGGTGTTTAAAACTCATTGTATGTAATTAAAATGCAGAGCTAGTTATTGGAAGTGGCAGGAAATTTCAGGGGCTTGTTTAAATATTCAATTTGAAGTTTCTTGATCTCAGAGGTGATGAACACCCAGAACTCCCACTGAAGTCAATGGTGCTCTATGCCTCCCAAAATGAGCCAAATACTGTGTTTTAAGGTTTTCACTTTACCAATGTGCATCACACTCTGATACTTTATTTTTAGACTCTGGCGTTTTTTCTACCATAAACAACTTTATTTAAACCGGGTACTTGATGTTATTTGCATTGTTCAATAAACCAATTAATACAAATCAATCACATTTCAGATTTGTTTTGTAAAGAACTGGATCATTCATCTTAATGTGGTCACTTTGTTCTCACTATGGAATTTAACAGAGATGGGAAAATGTGTTCCCGTAAATATTAAACCGCCCCAGGGTTTGAGAGGTTCAGCTGTAGAGCTCTCCTGAATTGTAGGGTGGCTACTTCTGGTATGATGAAACTAGGCATGAGCAAACCTCACAATGTGTGAAGACTCAGGACAAGATTTTGGTGATATGCAAGATATGCAGCTTGGTGGTGAGGAAGGTGGAAAGAGGGTCTAAGGAGATTTTCTTCTCCCTTATGGTCATATGCAGGGGCTGAGCATAATATGGCTAGTAAGGAGATAGTGGCATTAGGGGTAAGAGAAGGCAAGATCATCCCAAGAAGTACAAATTCACCAGGGAGTTCTGTGAGTCTTCAGAAGGAGTTCTTCCAGAGTCACCAATAATTCCTCCCAGGATCTTTCATTACAATAGTTTCTACCACCTCCAGTGCAGGCTTTAGGTTCAGATCTAAAATTTCAAATGCGACTTGTGATTTTTGGGTTCCAATCTTAAGTTACTTTAGAGGGACCTATTTTTCAAAAAGTGCTGGGCAATTTCTCTCTGAAAATCAGGTCTCTTTAAGGGTGTCTTAAGTTGGCAAAAATCCAAAAACGGAGGCACCCAAATTCACTAATCACATTTGAAAACTTTGTCCTTAAGTCACAAAATGTCTCAACTTGAGAAGCTTATTCAAACTGTATCTGACACTAGGGGAACCTCTTGAATCTGTAAAATGGGCCCCAAATTAAAACAAGTTTCCTCATGACACTTCCTGTAGTTCTTTTTCTTGCCATGTCTCCTGCTTTTCAGCTGGCACCAGAAATGGCATGGAAACCTGAAAATAACAATGGGACAGTCATGGCATTTAGGGAATTGGCCTATATTGAATGCAGCATAGACCAAGCTATCTCACACACACAGAGAGAGAGAGAGAGATTTACTTTCTGATCAATGGAACTCCAAAGACTGAGCAGAGAAGGGTATCAAAGAATTAACCATTTCTATAAATTACCTTGAGAATTGAGAACACATAATAGTCTCTGTGTTGATGAGCCTTGTCCACTAACATTCAAAAAGGATTTTTGTATTTCAGTGTCTTATTGATTCTAGATATCAGACGAAGTGGGTATTCACCCACGAAAGCTCATGCTCCAAAATGTCTGTTAGTCTATAAGGTGCCACAGGTTCCTTTGCTGCTTTTACAGATCCAGACTAACACGGCTACCCCTCTGATACTAGATATCAGATATAATTATATTACCATTTCAACTAACAGAGCATTCCTGATGTGTCTGTTGTCTCTTCTCTGTGCACCCAAATTCAGAGCTGGATGTATACCTATCCTCCCTGCAACCCCCATATTCACTCATCAGGGAAAGAGACAGATTGAATTGATTTAGACTGTATTCAGTTTCTGCACATATTTTAATGAATGAGTCTACCGGCAGGGATGTCATGGAAAAAAGTTTTAAGCAGTTAAATAATATTAATGAAAAGCAATTTTTTTTAAAATCTGTAATCCCACGTACTAGCTTGAAACCGCTGATTCTATGAGTTATGCTCATGCAATCAAGAATAGAAACAATGCCAAGAGATTGATAGCCAATCAAAACTAGTCAACGCACTACACTTTTTTTCAAATACTATAAAGAACAAGCTACAGTCCAAGAATTATTCAGCAAATATTTGGGGGCAAATAAATACAAGAAAATTGTAATCTGCTTGCAGACAGTTTGTGAACAGAAAGAGGGTACATTATTTGAATGTTATTCATTATAGATTACTTACTCAACAGGAATCGGTATTTGGAACTGTTATATAAGTGGAAGTTCTAGGGGTCTGATCCAAAGCCCACTGAAGTCAATGGGAGTCTTTCCACTTTCAGTCATGATCTAAGAGATCAAGGAGATACTGTGTTTATTTGACCTTACAGTATGGTCACAGAAACATCATTATGGCAGCATGAGAGCCTATTTTAGAAGAGATGATGATAGTAAAACATCACTTCTGGAAAATGTATTAAGGGTAAGTTAGGCACATAGCCATCAAAATGCCCCCTTCCACCACAGACTTGAGATCTCAGGCTCTTCCTTACAGCCAAGCACTGCCTTTGAGGGCAAATTCTATTTCAAGTCCCTCACCCACACAATGAACTTTTCTCTTTCTTCCAATCCTGAGTCCTTGACCTCATCCCAAAAAAGGCATCCTAGAATACTACAACAGGCAGACACCCAGCAGAAAGCACATGTGCTGTACGTCTTGTTCTGTCTCTGACTCCTTGCTTCATTTGGGACTGCTATAACCATGAGGATCAGATTCTCTCTTTCCCCTACCTACTCCCCATGCTCCCCAATCCTGCCTTTATCTACTCCAAGTGGTGTATATTGTATATCACTGCAATTTACACTGCAGGTTTACTTGGATTTTCTCCGTAAGTTTATGTTACCATAGAAAATATAAATACCATGCAATAATATAAAGCAGTGGAACATCTTCAGTATGCATGAATTTCAGATAAAAGTCACATTCAGCATTTCACTGAATGTCAAGTACAGCATGTTAATTGGCATAAAGTACAAGTAACTGATTAAAGCAATTTTCCTGGTTGTGGGGTTTGGGTTTTTTTGGCTTTACAAGTTTAAAAAGAAAAACTGGCAATTGTTTTATAAAAATAATATAACAAAGCCCTAACTTCTTGTGTAATTAACTGTACACTAGGGAAAGATTTTTTTTTTTTGGCCTATGAAATAATTTTGTTTTTTAATGGGGAATGTAGTTTCTTTATTTTAAACTAATACAACTTTGTTTTGTATACCATCATGCAGCAATTAAATAGTATGGGCTAAAACCTCAGCTCGTATGAACTGGCATAGCTCCATTCAAATCAATGCTATAATTACAGCATTAAATAATGGCAGAGAAGAAGAGAAATGTAAATATGTTTTCAAGTGTTGTTTATAAGGATATGGACAAAGCCACAGGTGAAACTAAGAAAATCAAACGCTGTCTAATCTGATATAATTTAGTCCTCTCCATGAACATTTTGGAGTGTGTCACTGGAAAAACAGGACATTTCCTTCTTTAATTTACCCTTCATTCTGGGATAAAGCTTATAAGGGCAGTATTCCACCACCACCTCCTCTTGCTGTTTTGTGCAGAGGAGGCATACACTTAACTCATTCCCTCAAAAAGCAGCTTAGGCACCTAAGCCACCTGATTCCAGTAGGTGGATTCCCTTTCATGGATCACTATGCTGACATAGGTGTCTGTCTCCAACAGAGGAGCAGGGTTTAGCACACACCCCTCTTGTCAGCATCTCCCATTGGCTACCTTTGGCAGGGAGCTGCATAGCATGCTGGCTTTTGTGGATCACATACATAGGGTCCTATCTCTCCCATTTATTATTCAGGGAGCCTCAGTACCTAATTTTGTGCAGTGCAGTGTTATTCCTGTAATATTCTAGGCACCCAAAAGTTAGGCATTATGTCACTCAGCATAGCAATGACTATGTCCTTTCATGGATCCCATCCTCAGTACCTAACGTAGATATCCAAGTTTGAAAATGTTGGCCATTATGTATGACTGTACTTATTTTGCAAACATCCTTGCAGACACTTCTTTACTGATGAAACCCAACTAAGGAGTAGACTACTGGTGACATTTTATTCCCTCCCCCCTTTCCATTAGAAATTCTGTTTTTTATAAAAATTTTAGGGCTCCTTTTCCTCTCATCCCAAGTCATCTGCTCCCAGAATAGCCATTTACACACATCATACAAAAACACCAGAAGATGAACTATGTATTTCCACAATGAGTTGTAACTACTGCAGTAGGAGTGGAATTGACAGTCTTCTGTAATTGGAATGCACTACTCACTATTTATAGTTTATTATATACACCTCTACCCCACCATTTAAGCAGCCCAGTTCAAATTAACTTGTACAATATTATATCATTATGGCACTGATTTGCATTTTAATTACATAGTTTAATTTTAAAGAGGAAAAATATCCCCAGTGACTAAGGTTAGAAACAGCATCTTTCAGGCATAGGAACTGTTGCTGTCAGCTTCATTCATTTCAAATAAGTGGCAAAAATAGCTTCCATGCACTTTGATTCAACTTAGAAATATGAAATTGTTTTTGCAAGTAATCTACTGTGGACCAGATTGTAACTGGCTCACATGTAGTCCACAGGGTGGTAGGGCAAAATTTGACTCAAGAGAACACAGGAACTACTTTCTGTTATCATCACTCCAAGTGCTGGATGTTCAGAGGAGTCAGAAAAAGATGCAGAGTGCACATAGAACAGTCCTAAGGCAAAGTGCAGTGGACACATATTTTCTGTGCCCTGGGAGTTCGGGGACACAATTTTTACTTGGGGGTATTGTGAATAGGAAGAGATTCCTAATAGTGGATGTCTGTTTAATCTAGCAGATGAAAGCTCCAAGGTTAGAAGCCAAAGTTAGACAAATTCAGACAAGAAATAAGGCAAAAGATTTAACAGAGAGAATAATTAATCACTGGAACAACTTACCACAGGATGTGGTAGATTCTCCATCACTTGAAGTCTTGATTTTTTTTTAATTTACTAATTTAGCTTTGGTGTTGTTGTTTTTTTTAAATAAAATATGCTGTAGTTCAAACAGAAGGTATGGGCTTTATGCAGAAGCTATTGGCTGAGGTTCTTTGGCCTGTGTTTAGAACAGAATAATAAAATATCAGGATTGGAAGGGACCTCAGAAGATCATCTAGTCCAACTTTCTGCTTAGGGCAGGACCAATCCCAGATAGATTTTTGCCCCAGATCCCTAAATGGCCCCCTCAAGGATTGAACTCATAACCCTGGGGTTAGCAGGCCAATGCTCAATCCACTAAGCTATACCTCCCCCTAGATACAAGAGTTCACACTGGATATTCAAAATGGTTCCTTCTTGTCTTAAAAGCTATGAAACCATATAGTGTCCTAAACTCAAGCCTGTGTCTTAATGGAACCACCTTTTCAGTCCTTTCACTTCTGTGCAGTACTTGCACTAAACAAACTTCCTTTAAGCTCAACACATTTTGAAATGCTTTGCTCCAGTAAAGAAATACTCCAGATCTAGAGCTTTACCTAAACTAAAATCCTCCATCTAAAGAACCCTGAACTTCAAAATTTGTATCTGAATTTCACAGCTGGTCCCATCTCTAATGGACCAAATAAAAATTTTGGATATGAACACCCCCCGCCCCAATCTCCAAACTTTGGTATGGTTCAGATCTTGAGTTGAATTTTGCAGCTTGGACATATCCATGCTTCATACATGACCAGACAAATCAAAAGAGGTAAAACAAAAAGTTATCCCCCCCCTCCCCATCTAAGCTTATATTTGACACATTTCACTGAAACTTAAAATAGAGCTAATATCAACCTGGTTTAATTGAAGTGAATAAGAAAAATACACAGTCATGGGAAATTGAAGACAGGAATACTATTCCATTATGCAATAAGTTACTAGATTGGATATACATTGCATCAGTAAAAGGTGCTGTACCATATAAAGAAGTGAATGGTCAGTGTGTAAGTATGTTCCAGACTTTGGGGTAGAACATGTACAAATTACTTGAAGTTTGCAAACTGATAACCTCAGGTGAAAGTTTTCCTTTCCCATCGTTAGGGGGAGACCATGACATAGGTACTGTCCTACAGATTTGCATGGAACTCCTATGGATGTCAGCAGAAATCCTGCATCAGTAGGTAATTCAGAATACCAACCAAGATTAGCTGGGTGGATACCAAAGAAGAATTTCGCTCTTCATAGTGTTTTCAGTTGTTTTAAATTACAAAGCCAAATTGTGACTGGTTTTTGCTTGCATGCTGATGAACTCAAAAATGCTTCTCTGAATTTTGATGGCCCACATGTCAACCATACTCAGGAGAGCACTAGGATTGATCCCTTTGTGTCTCCTTGAGATGCATCATACCCAGAAAGAAACAAGGAGGGATGAGGAGGAGATGGGACCATCTTGCCTCCCCCTAGCACTGGCCTGGCCACAATTATGGAAAGCCACTGGGTTGCTCAGGGAAAAGCACAATTCTGCCTCAAGTTCTGATGTGATGGAACATCAATACACCACCCCTCAGTCAGGTTACTGGCTACATGACACAGTTTGGTGTTGTTTATATACACAGATTGCACCAGTTTTAGTTAAACTGGAGAATTTTTAAAACCAATTTAGTTAAATCGGTGCAAACTCCTGTATGCGCACACTGTTTACAATTGCATCATATCAATTTAGCTTAATTCAGTTAGTTACCAAGTAAAGCTAAACCAATAGTTTGTCTTCAATCATTTAAATCAAAATAAACATTCTTCTAAGGCTCTAGCAACCTTAACTCACCTTTAACAATACAATTAAGTTTCAGCACATTAAATAATTAATTCAATCGGAATTCAGCCATCCACTTACAAAAAACTCCCTTGTGCTTCTTGATAGTCTCAGAAGTAAACCCTGAGCCTTCTCCAAAATTCTGGTGGCACAGATGACTTTAGCAGCATGCCCAGGAGGTCATCAAATTCAGACTATCGTGGACCAAGGACCTAATATAAGCTGTCTTCACACAGGGGTCTTCACTAATTTAACTAAATTGATTCAAAAGACAATTTTAGGGTCTGCCTAGATTGCAGTCATGCTCAGGTATGTCAGCTTGAGCTGCAATCACACTGCACAATTGAAGTTAGATATACACTTACTTAGACTGGTGCAATAGGTTTAAATTAGTGTAAACAGTGAATTCTTTGTAACTTGAAGTCTTTAAATCATGATTTGAGGATTTTAGTATTCAGCCAAAGGTTAGTGGGTCTCTTTCAGGAGTGGGTGGGTGAGATTCTGTGGCCTGCAAAGTGCAGGAGGTCAGACTAGATGGGGTGGCCAACCTGTGGCTCTGGATCCACATGCAGCTCTTCAGAAGTTAATATGCAGCTCCTTGTATAGGCACCGACTCCGGGGCTGGAGCTACAGGTGCCAATTTTCCAATGTGCCGGGGGTGGCTCACTGCTCAACCCCTGGCTCTGCCACAGGCCCTGCCCCCACTCCACCCCTTCCTGCTCCCTCCCCTGAGCCTGCCATGTCCTCGCTCCTCCTGCTCCTCGCTGCCCCCCAGAGCCTCCTGCATGCCACAAAACAGCTGATTGGGAGGTGCAGGGAGGCACTGATTGGCAGGGCTGCTGGTGGCGGGAGCCACTGGGACTGGGGGCAGGGAAGCTGATAGGGGGCTGCTGATGTATTACTGTGGCTCCTATTGTACATTGGTAAATTCTCGCTCCTTCTCTGGCTCAGGTTGGCCACTCCTGGACTAGATGATCATGATGGTCCCTTCTGACCTTAAAGTCTATGAGTCTATGATACTTACATGTACAGCATTTTTATACACAGTTAAATTTATCCAGATTAGAGTATTTTCAGAGCTATATTACCTATGTACAAGGGGCTTTACACACTGTTCAGCCAGCCAATGAATAATCACGTTTATCAGAGGGATTTAAAATGGCTCCACTGATACTATACTGAGTAAATGCATAATTTGTTTCCCATGTGTACTGAATATTGCAAAGCAATGTAATTGCTATTGCAGGATTAGATTTCCAAGAAACAGAGATTGTAATTTCCCATCCTAATTATGTATATATAATCACAGTGAATAATAAATTATTTGGCCTTTGGTACTCTCTGTATTCTCTGAGGATCTCAAAACGTTCAGAGGAAAATCCTGCTCTTTTCTCAGCTGTCCTGGAAGGTCCCAGCATGGTTCCACTGCTGAGAGGGGAACAGAGCCCAGCTCTGTAGGGCTCCTTACACAGATGGGTTTGGGAACACAGAAGATTGGAGCAGTAGTGGAGTCAGAGCCTAGAGATGAGGATTTTTCTTTCCCAGCCCCTCACAGTTCCTTGTGCCAAATGCAGTTTCTAAAGGTTCATATGGAGAAAGGGTTTTAGTTCTACAATCAATAAAAGTGTCACAAATCTCCAGTGAGGTAGATATTAGCCCTATTTTCCACATGGGAAACGTGGAAGGGTAGAAAGACTAAGGCTGAGATTCTCAGAGTCTCCTCAGGGATTTAGAGGCCCAAGGCCAGTTAACTTTAATAGGAATTGAGCATCCAAATCCCTTAGGCAGCTTTCAAAAACCTCAGCCTAAGTGAAGGATTGACTTGCCTAGAGACAAAAATGAGTGACCAAGCTGAAAAGAAACTGTGTGAGCAGCTCTTCTAGCCACTAGCCACACAATTTACATGTTATTCACAAGACAAAATGCCTGTATTGTTTTATGTTTAAACAAAAAACTAAGAACAGAGGGGAAAATAAATCCCTAAGGGTTTTTTGGTCTTTTATCAAAGGTGTCTGAGAGATTTTCCAGTGACACCTAAAATCCAGCACCACAAGCAGCTGAATGAAACCTGGTCTTCAAAAATAAATGTCTTCTGAGCATACCAAGATGATCAGTCTCTCTGCTACATACAGACATACAGTAATACAAATTATTATGGCTACATTGTACTCTTGCAGTCTAGCCTGAGTAAGAGGCTGCGCATACTTGACACTGCTCCAGGACACAGTTCAGTCCCTCTTCTCCCTTATTCCATGGGGAGAAAGTAAGCTGCACAAGACATATTCCTGTGTTTTGGTAGGGGTGGAACCAAGGCTCTTGCTCACTCATCAAACAGGATTATTTACATCAAAGGCATGAATCCCATTACTTTTAAGTTTCCTGCCTGAATGATTTTTCTATACCCCTCATTTTGGGTCTTTAAAATTTTTGTCTCACATTTGGCCCATGGTAGATTGAGAGGAATGATCCTGTAGGAGTCAAAAGCCAAGAAATAACTCAGAGCCCACAATTCTCAATGAAGACAATAGGTGTTGAAGATGCTCAATATCTCTCAAATAGATCTTTGTTGGATTAGATATTTTAGCTTGCATTCTCCACCTCCACAATGAATCTCATACTGTGTGGTGCTGGGGAATTTTTAACTAATGCTATCTAATATATTTATTACTGACTTGAAAGGAAATGAACAGCGAGTTGATGAATCTAAAGTGGAAGATACAATTTCTCAAAATAGTCTATGGAATTAAATGCTATGGGTTGTTGGACAGCATACTGACAGACCACATTTAAACTGGATATTTGTGGGGAAATTCAATGGGATTTGGGTGCCTAACTCCCTTACACTCCTACGTTTATATGAGTAGGCTTGGAAGGATTAGATTTTTATTGGTAAATGTTGATAAACCTTGATTTCACCATCCACATACAAACCTTTGAAAAAATATTTCCATCGATAATCAAAATGTACGGCAGGCAAAGGAAAAAAAATGCAGCTTTAGAATTTATTAGAATTTGATTTAAGGCAATTTTTGACATAAGATGTTGACAATGTGTGTTTTAATGGTTATGAATCTTTACATTTTTGAATCTCAACATCTACTGTCATTAAAAAAAAATTGTCTGACACCCTCCCCATTGTCCAACTCCTCCATAAATTTCTTCAACCTGGAAAATTTAAACTGATTAAAAAAAGTCTATATATGAGACTATACTGAAACTTACACAATACTCTGAGAAAATAGGCTTTGCTGTCACAATGGATATCACACTGAAAAATCCTGGTCATATTGCACAGGCAAAGTTCTTCATTTCAAGATTCATTTCAGTGCTTTGGTTCATTAATAAAAAGGGATAGAGAATATGTTATCAGTCAGGGCATTCTCACAGTCCTGGGTTCAGTTTTGGTCACTTCACTTTTTGAAAGAGATTAGAAAAGTCCCAAAGATAGGCAGCAGAAATGGTTAGTCACAGAAGGATGTACATATCCTAAGAGAATGCCAAAATTAGGCTTGTGCTTGGAAGAGAAATGGAAGGCTGCATGTTTAAAATGAGAGTATTTTTTTTTTTAAAAAAGAGAGATTGACCTCTTTCTTTTATATTGTCTCAAATTTCAAAGCTAAGCTGTCAGTCTTAAGTTTCTTGTAAGTATTTTTGGGAAACAAAACCAAAACACCCGCCTCTTAATTTCTTCATCGAGTACCAGAGCCTGACTTTAAGAATAGTTGGATAACTTTATAATAACATTACTTATATCTTAGCTTAACTACAAGTAATCAAATCTCATGCTTAAAAGGTATCAGACAGAAAATTGCTGCAGGGGACAGGAAAGATATTTTTCCCCTTTGTATACAACAAGCATAATTGATCCCATTCAGTATGTTTTTAAAATGTTGCAAGTTTATCAAATTCTATGAGGGCATGGCTATTAAAAATGTCCTTGTTTGACATACAAACTACAGAGAATAGATTTACTGTATGAGAGCAATTCAGGGCATCCCTAAACCACTGTACTGTTAGGATATAGATATTCAGGCCTGTCTGTAAAGGCCTATACTTTAAGAATTTAGGTGTATTTTTATCACTTACCTAGTTACAGAGGTACAAAAGAAAGAATCAAAATCACAGTCTGCCAGTGTAAGGGCCTTCTCTCACTAGGCTAGTCTGAGGCCTGGTTCTTAGGCAAAGGCCTTTGGCTAAGCAGCAGGGGCAGCCATAAACTGGGAAGCGTATGGTCACATTCCAAACCAGTCACATTGAAATAAGATGCTATTGGGCTGTCCTGATAATGCCCATCACCACCAGATAAAGATAGTTAAAGAAAACTTAGTTTGATAGCATCCTGTCTGGCAAGAAATCACTTCTCAATAGTTGTGGTTGTGAAACTCTCATTTCTGTATGTTTTATTTTTATGGCCCCCACTTTCCTATTGTTAATCTGTCTGGTTCTCTAATTGTTTCTGTCTGCTGTATAATTAATTTTGCTGGGTGTAAACTAATGAAAGGGTGAGATATAATTGGTTAGCTAATCATGTTACAGTATGTTAGGATTGGTTAGGTAAATTTCAGTAAAATGATTGATTAAGGTAAAGCTGAGAATATTACTATATAAATTAGGGGCAAACCGGAAGTAAGTGGGGATTCAAAAATAAGGAAAAAGGAACTTGGATTTAAGCTTGCTGGAAGTTCACCCCAATAAACATTGAATTGTTTGCACCTTCGGACTTTGGGTATTGTCGCTCTCTGTTCATACAAGAAGGACCAGGGAAGTGGGAGGGTGAAGGAATAAGCCCTCTAACATGTACAAATGTAGATTTGTTTTCGTTACATAACTGCACTTAAAAATAAAACAAAGTGCACTCAGTCCTACTTCTTGTTCAGCCAGTCACTAAGACAAACAAGTTTGTTTACATTTACAGGGTCCTACCTGTAATTCACCACCCTGTAATGCACTTACATGATAAAGAGATTACACTACTGTACTTGTCTGAGGAGAATTGAAAAATACTATTTATTTTATAAAGTGCAGATATTTGTAATAAAAATAATATAAAGTGATCACTGTACACTTTGTATTCTGTGTATTAATTGAAATAAATTTATTTGAAAATGTAGAAAATATCCAAAAATATTTAAATGGTATTGTATTATTATTTAATAGTGTGATCAAACCTCCGGTTAATCACAATATTTTAAATTAATTTTTTAATAGATTTCACAGCCGTAATTCTGAACCACCTTTTCAAAATCCACCAACTGTAAGACATTTCTTGCCCCCCTCCCTCTTGCTCCAGTGGTTCTTTAATACAAGTGTCTCTCTTTAGTTTTAATATGCACTAATATCAATTCAAGCCATTGCATGATGTCACTGTGGGAAAAAAATCAGTTGTTAGTGACAGGGCCTTAAAGATAAAAGTTAAATCATATAGCTAACTGGTATGGAAAAGAAGGCTCATTAATTATATAGATAGGGTGAGGATGGTGACATGGCTACATTGATCTATAGATATAGTCCCCCCCACTGCCCTCCCGCTGATATTGGAGCCTGGTAGGTCAACATCTTAGTGGAAAGGAAATCACTGATTCAGAGTCTTGCTATGTTCCAAGTGTAACTTATTTTATTTACACCTATACTCCAATCCTGGAACCAAGGTGGTCATTAACAGCAATCCAGACAATCTCTTCTTTCAAGACTATTTGCCCAACACCAATGCCCAGTTACCAGTCTCAAGACTCGGTCTCAAGAACAGACTCCAATCAGAGACCAAGGCAAAGAACCAACTCTTCTGCTGCTTGTACAGCTCTCCTACACAGAGCCCAGCATAATCTATCTTCCCAAGACTGAACATTTGCTTGCATGCTAAACAAAAAAAACTTGGAAGACTACTTCTCACAAAAGCACCTGGTGACACTAGTCATAATATATTGAGAAATGATACATAAGGGGAAGCTGAAGAAATACAGAAAAGATAGATAATTAAAAGGATTAGAAGAACTATCAAAAGAACTAACAGGAAGGGATTCCACCTCCCCCCCAAAAAAAAAAATTAGATAAGTAGTTGCCTGCACTGCTGGTCTTGAATGAAATTTTCAAAAGTGCATAAATTACTTAGGAGTACAAATTCCACTCAAAGTCAATGGTATTTGTGCTTTTAAGGTACTTACACTCTTTTGAAAATCCCACCCTTGAACAACAACAAGTTCATGAAATTTAAAAGGGAATCATGCACTTAAGCCACCTTTGCAGTACTCTGATCCAGAGAGCTGCTCTAAATTGCTCCAGTGGTGTACATCCCCTCAAAGAGTTATTCCAGAAAATAAGAATGTAGATTAGGAAGATTAGGAACTTCTTGCCTGTAGCCCTTTCCCTTAAACATGGTCACTGTCCTGGAACAAGGAGACAGGATGAATACAAGTCTCTACGTCACCCAACAATTTCCCCCATATTGGGGGGAAAATACTCAAGTGGCTGGTTAATTCAGTTTTAATGTTTCTTTGCACTTCCAGTGCAGTACAAAGATGTTCATGTCTCAGTTGAGTGCAGGGAAAACTAGGACCAAATATGCCCACAGTGATACAACTGTGAAAACTAAGGTTAACAATAACAATTTGAGTATGTATGCACAAAATGATGAAACTTTGCTATTTACATGCACAAACACTGGTTCTTCCTTTTTTTTTTTCCAACAGTAATTTCATGCACTCTTTATAGTTGGATTTTCCACATCTGATATTGCTCACCCAGGTGTATCTATGTAACCAGATTTTAAAAGTTTAGACATACAGTTGTCCATATCAGATGTGGAAAATCCAACTATAAAGAGTTAGAGACAAATCTGCAAGGAAAAAGTTAACTAGATTTGTGTGAGTGATAAATAATAGAGCTTGTAAGATTACTAAGTGAAGGAAGAAAAGGAATTAAGTGTTCAAATGGAACAAAAGACCAGTCAGAAGAGACAGACAATTTAAATATAGAAATGTAAATAACAGAAATTGCACAGCCAAAACATGTGGTGTGGGACTACTGAAAGAAAGAAAGAAAGAAAGAATGGAATAACATGGAGGAGTACTGTAAAACTACATAAAGGAAAGAGATATCAGAAAAGGTTCTTTATGCCAGGATGCACTTAGACAAAACATATCAACAGAGCTCTCTAAAAGAAGAGCGTGTGCAATGAGAGATTGTTAAGCAAGTGAATGTTGATAGGGGAGAACTTAATATGTTTTGATTTCTACAAGAAAAAGGATGATGACAGAAAAAAATAAATCTGGGAAGAGAACAAAAAATGAGACAAAACAGAATGTAAAGGTAAGGAAGAGGCAAAATGACAATATCGCTGTAGACAAATTAAGAAAGGAGGGGGAAATGACAAAGGGGAGGCAGGGAAATAAGGAGATGCCAGTATGAGGAGCCATCACAACAAACCCTGAGATATTTTCAAATGGAAGTCAGATTGCCAAGAAGAGAAGCAGCTCAGGAGCCATGGTGCCTGATGACACATACTGGAGGAACGTGCTTATTAAGATAAGCAGAGAAAGCCCATCAAAATATTAGTGAGCAGAAATATTAGTTAAGAGGGAAATCCTTCCCATAGGTCTCTGCATGGCAGACAAAGTGTAATCCTCCCCTAAGCCATGGATTGGTAGGGACACCATTCAGTAGATGTTGTCACGGTTCAGATCACCTACAGCTGTATTCCACCTCTGTGATCCCTCCAGGGCACCCATTTTTAGGCTTGCCACTGCTTGCATCCGAAGAAGTGGGTATTCACCCACGAAAGCTCATGCTGCAAAACTTCTGTTAGTCTATAAGGTGCCACAGGATTCTTTGCTATTTTTAGGCTACCAACTCGTCAGCCATCACCTCCCTTGGACCTCTATTGCTCCTGACTGGGGGTTTTCAAGGCTGTGCTGTGCTTTGTCCCCAAAGGCTATAAACTATGTAATTGGCAGCTGTTTCACGTTACCACACAGCTCTTTATAAGCAAGCACATTTATTCTTGAGGTGAACATGTTACAGAAAAAACATATTACAAACAATAAGAGAACCTACGCACATGCTAAAAACTGACCAGAGGTCCTCTCCAGCCTCCCATCTCAGGTTCTGATAGGTGCCAATCCTTCAAAACCCACAACTGGGCTTTCCTATAGTTACAAATTCATAACCATCTCAGAGCCAGACTCATCACGAATAGTAAAGTTTTTCCTTTATACAGCTTGGGCATTTGATCTTGGCTTCATGTAACAGATGAATAGCAGACAATGGCCCACTCCTTTGGGAACAGCTTCCAAAGGCTGGATATTTGCATAACCAGAAGGGAGGAATTTGCATTCACCTCCCCCTAGATATTCCCCAGGAAAACCACTTAAGACTTGTTCCAAGAGTCCACTCTTGTCTGGCACATTGTTCAACAGAATTCTTTGAAACCGCAGGTTTCTCATCCATCATGTCTCCCTCTCCACCCAATCCCAGCCCACAATAAAGCATAAACTTTTCATTTAATACAACAGACCCCAAAGATTATTGAATTTAAATTCAGTAAAGTCTCCCAAGGATACTGCAGGATATTGCCACATCTGTCACAGATGTTATTCCAGCCTAATGGCCATACAGCTTTATCCCTAGGCTTAGTCCCACCCAGATTTTCTGCCACTGCAACTTTAACCTAATCAGGTCAACACTCAGCTTTCTGTAAGGGCTACTCCTACTTCCTTTAAACCAGTTGGGTTAACAAATCATCTACAGCAGGAATCGGCAACCTTTGGCATGCGGCCCATCAGGGAAATCTGCTGGCGGCCCAGGCCAGTTTGTTTACCTGCAGCATCCGCAGGTTTGGCAGATCGCAGCTCCCACTGGCTGCGGTTCACTGTTCCAGGCCAATGGGGGCTGTGGGAAGCAGCGTGGGCCAAGGGACATGCTGGCTGCCGCTTCCCACAGCCCCCATTGGCCTGCAATGGCAAACTGTGGCCAGTAGGAGCTGTGATTGGCCAAACTTGCAGACGCTGCAAGTAAACAAACTGTCCTGGCCCACCGGTGGATTTCCCTGATCTACATTAATGACTAATTAGCATTTATTCAACTAACCCTTTAATAGTTTCAAAGTTATTACTAACAGGGTGGGTGAGATATGCAACACTACTAACCTAATGAAATAACACATAGTGGACCATGTAAAAGTTGCAAAAACCTTTGTGTAGCATTCTTAAGTCCCGCATTCTCCCCCCATTCCCCAAGATTCCTCTGCAGGAAGCTTTGGTTGGTGAATACTGTAGCTGTTGTGAATAAGATCTCCATTATTCAATCACAGAATGCCATCCATATTTGGCATTTGACCACATAAACCTGGCTGAACTACACACAGGCCTTGTTTTAGGGTAATCCAGCAATCACTGACACGTGTCAATGCCTCCATTTTGGAGGGACAATCCTTATCCCTTGCATAGATTGCCTGAGGGTATTTCAATCGAGTTCTTAGTTTTTTTCCCTATATTAATAATCTATGCAGAGTGAAGAAGTGAAAAGTAACTATGATATATTTATCCTGCCTGAGGTGACTAACTAAAAAAAGCTGAGTTTAGTTTAGCACTTAGCTGTTTCATGTACCTGTAGAACAAGACCAAAATATATCACTCTGTTGGTGGATGAACCATCTGCTTTTGTAAGTGATTCCACACCTAAGTAACCTGCAGTGGTGGTAGTGACACTGGAATCCTCACGGATTATTTTCCTCAGGGACTTCAAACTTCATTTCAGGTTGGCCAACCTACATCTCCCTGAAAGCAGCAGATTTACAGGGATTTATCCTGAAGATCGAGAAGGTCCTCCACACGTCTGAGTCTCTGCTTGGCCTTCTCTTTGGATCTTGCTTAGATATCTTGTATGCTCAGGTCATTCCTCTGGATGAATGGACCAACTGTCACATTGGGTATTTGCATGCTTGGGCTTTTCCACCCACAGAACGGTGCTATATCAGAATATTTGCTTCAAAGACTGATCCACAATTTGATTTTTTGCATTGTCCTTACCACACTTGGGGTTGGGGGGCAGGGAGGGAGGACAGCGGGAGAAGGGAAAAACGGTGATAGAGCAGGTGGAGTGGGAGATTTTGGAGCTGGAGAGGTGTACTACCTGGCAGCCTGAGGAATCCATCCCTCTGCAGAGGATGTCAAGAGAAGCAGGACAAACTCTGGGCCCTTGAAAGCCACCAGGCCTGCAGTGGTTTTGTTCGATCCCACATACAACTCCCTCGGGAAATGGAGCACAGCACCTGCCTCTATGACCTGGACAAAAAAGAGGACTGCCAAAAAGCACATCACCTGCCTCTTGGCAGAAGATGGCATCCCTCTGACAGATCTGGTGGAGACAGGGGAAAGGGCCAGGTCTTTTTACACCAGCCTCTTCTGTCCAGATATGACCAATGCTGATGCCAATGGGGTCCTGTGGCATGAACACCTTACAGTCAGCCTGGGTGTCTTGGACCAACCAGAGCCACCGCTCATTTTGGCTAAGTTGTCAGAAGTCTGTGGTCTGATGCCCATCAACAAATCTCTTGGCATCAATGGACTGACTGTGGAGTTCTACCATGCATTCTGGGACAGCCTCAGCCTGGACCTTGCCACCCTCTGGACTGAGTCCTTGGGAAGCAGGGTGCTTCCCCCTGTCATGCAGGCAGGCTGTGCTCACCCTTCTACCTAAGAAGGGGGACCTCCACAACTTATGGAACTGATGCCCAGTATTACTCCTCAGCATGGACCCCAAAGTTGTAGTGAAAACCATCTCACTATGGCTGAAATCTAAACTGGCAGACATGGTCCATCCCAGTCAGACCTAAACTGTCCTGGGTTGGACTATCTTTGATAACCTCAGGACTGCCTGGTGCATTGTAGATCATCACTATTGAGCTTTCCACGGGGGGAGGCAGACAGAGCTCTGGCTGTTTCCCAGGTCCAGGATGCAACTGGTCAAAACTACAGAGAGTCCACCCCAGAAGAGCCTGGCGGTTAGGAAAGTTACTTGGGATGCAGGAGATCCAGGTCATGTCCCTGCTCTGCCTGATTCAGACCAGAGATGTGAAGTTGCCTATCCCCCATTCCAGGTGAGTGCCCCCAGCCCCACCAGCCTATTGGCTATTCTGGGATGAGTTTCTCTCAGCCTCTGCTGCTGGAGTGGTTACAATTTGTATGAACAAAAATATTTATAGGAGCAGTGATATGAACCTGAGTCTCACACGTCCCACATATGGGCCCTAATCACTGGGCTATGGAGTCAGTTAGTCTCTCTTTCTCTCTGGCCCAGTGAATATTTAATTAGTTATGCAAAGTGGAAGAGCTCTAACAGAGGAGATGGAGAGACAGAGACCCTCTTGACATTAGATTGCTTCTCACTTTCTATCAAACAGAAGAAGGTGATTTGAGCCTTATGTGCACATTAGGACCCAGACTGAATGTATGCCAATGTTTTTCAGAGTTGAAACTGCTCTCAAAGGGTGCATCTTCTCTAAGAAGACATGTTCTTAACTTGAGTTAGCTTACATGAAGTATCTCTTAGTCACCCTTGTTCAATGTATATATGAGACCTTCTAGCAAGATAATTTATCAACATGGGCTAGAGCTTCATCAGTATGCTTATGACAGTCAACTGTATTGACCTGCTCCTGCTCCCATTGAAGTTCACCATTTATATGACACAGGATCAAGCCCTATGTCTCTTGCCCTGTGAATTCTCTCTGTTGTTAGATTAGTTTCTGCCCTAGATGCATTATATTGCCAGACTGAGATTTCTCATCCTCATTCTGGCAAGGCAGAAGAAAGAGCGAGCCTCTTCCCAGGACCTTCATGTCCCCACTAACGTACTCATACGGGTAACTGCAGAAAGGACTGTCTTTGTAGTAATATATTAATATCAGTGGTATATTATTTCTCATTCAAATACTGTGAAACAAATGATTGTAAATGAGATAGAACTACAAATAATGAGTGCCTTGCATCTCAGACAGGTATGTGCTTGGGGTGGTTAGCCTCTCGCGCTCGTCACCCCACAATGGCTACACTCTATTTTTAGCAAGCTATATCAATTAGAGCTAGCACATATATGTCTTCTGGAGCTGTAGGCATACCCTAAATCGCTTTTAATATATTCATTATACTTTATTGGTATGATGTGTTAATTATTACCCTGTATAGTCCTGAGCAATGGTCCTTGTGAAAATGCCCTCTATATAAAAAAAATTGGTGCCTAATAGTAATACTTGTTGTCTATAATATTATTTCTAAATGATTTCAATAGATAAGCTCTAGAGCTCTGTGGCTTTACAAGATGAGATCACATGTGTGTGTGTGCACACACATGTGCGTACATGTGAGAAGCACGCGCAGTGGTGCACAAGGGCAGAGGACACTGCTGTTTTTACACAGTGCAATATATTTTGCTAAAACTTTAAAGTTTGTTATGTTAAGCAAAACATACTGTAGCTCAGATTAAAATGCATATTCAATTGATTAGCATTTCCAATTAAATTTATGGGCAGTAGAGATATAATGATATTATCCATAAAATTGCACCAGATATGATAATGATGCCTCAACTGCATCTGTGCCATAAAAAGTATAACAGCACACTATCAATGGTTCTAATTACCTCGTATCCTTTAGAGAATGGCAGGTGGCCAACAAAGTAAAATCAAATGAAGGGAAGATGAAGCTGTTGTTGGCTTTTAGTTATGTAAATTAAGAATTTTACTCAACAAGTTATTTAGATGAGTGGAAACATCCATTTGGAAGACTAATTATACAGTACTTACTATGTTTAAAACACCCAATTGTACTTTATAGTCTTTGTAGGGAAGTATCTTGCATTGTACTAAGTTAATGGCAGAATTGGATCTGGCTTATTTCTTCTGTGAGAAACCTCCAAGGAAAACTCAGTACTGCAGAAAATGAATTGGTAAGTCGGTCAATTAGTAAGATGCACTCTTCCTCTAAATCAATCTCTCTCTTCTTCTCTGCCTTTTAAATAATTTCTGAGCCAATGTGCCAGAATGGTATTAGGATGTATAGTACTGCTGGAAGCAGTAGCTTTCAGATGCAATGTAAAACCAAGGTTCTGATCACTTGCTGTCTCTAGGGATCCCTGAGTACTTTTCATGAGGACAGGGGTGATTGCGTTGTATTCTGACAAAATTCTAGCTGGATAAATGAGAGAACTGAGCACATAGAAACATTTTCACAAATGTTTGCTTAAATTCTAAAACAAATTGAGACTGAATTATGCTCACAATCCCTACAAGTTTGCTTTCCGCAAATATTTGTGTGGTTAAGGTTCACTAGCTCAAATACGCCTGAAAAGTGAAAATCTTCTGAACAGTGAAATTTAAGCTTGAACTTTGCCAATGGCAAATTTTGATTACATTCAGTTCTAAAATTTGTGATAGGCTGATTAGTTATGGAAATGAATTATCTGAGGAAGAATAACTATACCACGTGACTCATGTAACTTACCAAAACAGCAGGAATTGTGAATTAGGAATGTTTACAATTTGCAAATAGTGAATGAGCTGCAGGCCAAGAGATATTCATTGGACATATGTGTGTGCTTTGCCTAATAAATAAGAGTATTTTGTGATCTGTTCATGGACATTCACAAGTCAAAGGAGTCGTGAAATACATATTTTCTCTTAGAAATAGCATAAGAATGAAACTCAAACACTAGCAGCCATTTCTAACCCTAAACTTTTATGGGGAAGCTAGGGATGGCTGACCCACAAGCAAAGTTTTAACCCCAAAAATGGAGAAGTGCCAGAGACTCCATGAAGTCCACTAGAGACTTTGCTGTTGCATAGAAGGTGTTCAGATATCATAGTGATGAGTAGCAGTATAAAACCCAAATATAGATATATTATTTGTTGTTATTCATTTACTCAGTTCTAGTAAATACATTCTTCTTGACTAAATTTCCCTGTACTGGATGTGGTACTACAGCCTAATATGGTCTTTTCCGTCTCTAAACTGTTGCATAGTGTTTCTGTGTACTGGCAGCACCCCTTGACATTTCTCTAACTATTCTGGTAGTCTCTGCCAACTTCGACACCCTCTTCATTCTTCACTTCCTACATTTTCCCAGCATGTGCACTGTTCTCTGTGTGCATTTCCCCTATCTTGCTGATGTTCACTGAAGATCCAGGTTACTCTGGGACATTAGGAAGGATGGAGTTGTTAGCTGTAGTCATAGTGATCCGTAAGTGATGATTTGGAGATATTTAGTCACTGCTCCTTTCCTCTTTACCTTGTGAATAGACTGTTGGAATTTTAAAATCTGTGCTCTGCCTCTCCCTCATTAAAGGCAAAAATCTTCACTCAGATCCACATGGTAAATCTTAACTCCAATATTCTGTTGTCTGTACATTTGGAGAGCACCCCTGGATATCAGTGGGAGATCTATGCACATGAGGAGGGGCAGAATAGCAGAGTCACCATCTGCCTTGCAGCTCTGACAGAAACACATTACTCTCAGCCTCTCTCGAGTGAACTGGGCAGAAAAGAAAAACTATTAACCCTTAGATCTCTCTAGCTGAATATCCTGTTTCATAAACTGCCCCATCTGCTGACCCATGCATAACCCCGGACAGTAGAAATAGGCGAACAGGCTAATATTTGCCTTTGGGGGATTTTCAAGTTCAAGGAATCCAATACTGAAGTGATAGGTGAACCTCTGAGTTCAGATCTACCATTTCCCCACTCCTATAAAAATAACCCCCTCTACGTGACTCCCAGGACTCCCCCCGCCCCCGGTGCAACCTTAAAAGGTAGCAGAACACTCTTTACTATACGATGCTGCCCAGTAGCTTGTAGCCTTACATTCCACACTCTGAAAACTGAAACTGCACTATGTTCTTATTAAGTGGTGTGCCACACCAGAAGCAAACCATATGCTGAGATCTGCCCTGGCTTCCAGTGAGTTTCTAGTGGAATTTGAGGTTGATTAGAGATTTGTAGGTTGGAAAGCTACGAGTAAATATTTTGAGATATAAATTACCTGAGAAATCTTCTCTCTGACTGGTTCAGTGGTGACTCCCAAGGGTTGTTATACACAGGAGGGAGTTGCTTTCAAGGAGTTCCCTGGGAGGAATCCTTGACTTTGGAATTCACAACCCCACTGGTCTCCTGGAACAAAAATCTGCTAACCTTCTAGGCATGCTTCAGAGACCATCTTCTTTCCCAGCCTTTTGGTGAAGTGGTAAATTTGGAGGGGGTTATGTTTGTGTTGTTATAGTCTTATTAGCTGGTGGGTATGCATTTGTGTGTCAAGGGGTATGTCTACACTACCTGCCGGATTACTCGATCTATCAGGGATTGATTTATTGCATCTAGTATAGACACGATAAATCTATCCCCGATCGCTCTGCCATCGACTCCGGAACTCCACCACAGTGAGAGGCAGAAGCAGAGTCAACCGGGGAGCAGTGGCCGTCAATCCCACACCACGAGGATGCAAAGTAAGTGATTCTAAGTCGATCTAAGATACGCAACTTCAGCTATGAGAATAGCGTAGCTGAAGTCGACGTATCTTAGATCGATTCCCTCCCTTCCCCCCCACAGTGTAGACCAGGCCAAGGTGTGGTAAACAGTTCCTTATTTCATACTGCATGTTTTGATTTGTGGGTTGGATGCACAGAACATAGAATGAGCACCTATTGGGAGTTGTATGTACCTAAATATCCATATAAATAATTTGCAAATCAGGTATTTAAAAGTTGGATCCTATAGCTAAATCTGCATGGGCAAGTGCATATGGATTTATGTGGGTGCAGAAGTCCTCATGCCTTGACTCAGCTGCACAATCTGACCCTAATTGTATCACTTCCTTCTTTATGTAGGCAAATCCCTATTTGTGTTCTCTGTACTACAGACACAAAAGTAGAGGATGGTTTTGATGCTGGCTGAAAATGAGGCTCTGTTTTGAGCCAAACATATAAAGTACACTCTATTCCTCTTTTTCACTTCATTATAATAAAGAGGGAAATTTGAAGCCAAATAACAGGCTTTTTAATTTACCAGGCAAATTAGGTTGTTTTTATTACTAGAGTTGGGCCCAAACCAAAATTCTAGCTCTGAACCCTCCCAAACTAGGGAAAGCCCAGATCCAGATCCAAAATTGCAGCAGGCCTCTAGGGATATGTCTACACTGCAATTAACACCCCTGGCTGGCCTGTGTCAGGTGACTTGGGCTCTAGCTACCCGGCTGCTTAATTACATTGTAAACATTTAGGCTCAGGCTAGAGCTCTGGCTCCCATGAGGAGGGAGGGCCCTAGAGCACAGGCTCCAGCCACAGTTTCTACACCACAATTAAAGAGCCCCATAGCCCAAACCCAAGTCAGCTGACATGGGCCAGCCATGGGTGTTAATTGCAGTGTAGACATACCCTAGGTCTACAAAGAGCAATGTGAAAACCCCAGGTACTCCTCCTCCTGAATTTAGGGAGTGATTGCATCCCATTTTGGATCAAAAGTTCCTAATATAGGTGGTTTTCTAATAATCCCTCAGGAGGACTTTAGTGGTACCTACAGATAGTGTGAAGCACCATTCTTAGCTCCTTTATTGTCCCAACATGATATACTCATAATCTGAAGTGCCAGCAATTTAAAACACTGCGCTCTCTCTCATGTTAAGGGGTTGGTAAAAATGGGTGTTTTGCTGCCACTAACAGGTAGAAATAAATATCTTATAACTAACACTGTTCTTTTTCAGAGTTTAGAAAGGCACAGCGCATTCCTGAGCAAGTGGTTTGTGAACCATTTCCCAATTATGCATCTGCTAATCTTTTTGTGTGTGAAAGAGAGAGAAAAACCGTTCAATAGGTCAGCTATTGATAGAACAGGCTTAGCAAGCAATAGCAAAATTCACACCGGTAATTTATCTGCATGGGTCAATGACTATTGACTGCTTCAAAAGAAGGATCAATAATAATGATAGATTTCATTGCCATTGCTATGAACATATATTAATAAACACAGCACAGAAGTAATTTTGACCCTATAGAGCATGGGTAATCAATATCCCTCTGTCCTTGCCCAGACTGAATTCTCTACTTGGATTATGCTAATTAAAGACTAAACAAAGTGCTGATTTTTTGGTATAATTAAGAGATGGAGAATAACAAGGCAATAAGTGGCTTTTGTGAGTGATTTAACGCTGAAGCAAAGCTGAGATGCTTGAGAACTTCAACAAATGCTTTTGGCAAGCATAATCTTCTACCCCGAGCATTATTTCTATTGTTCAGCACAGTACAATGTAAACAGAGCTTTAAAATGTTTATTTTTTAGCTTGTGAGAATTTAAAAGTTCTGTGTTACTGCTTTCTTCATAGAGGTGGCCCAAGCCTCAAAGTTGGACCCAAAGCAAATATCCGTGTTTGAGCCAATCACTGTTTCTTGGACTTTAGTGGCAACACTTTGGCAATAGGGCGGAGATGAAAATTACACAAAAGTGAGGCTAACAACCGCAGTTTATCATGCTGACCAGTATTGTCTCATTGTTTCCTTGTAGTGCCCCATATGTCTATATCCATCTGTTATCTTTTGTCTTATACTTAGATTGTAAGCTCTTTGGGACAGAGACTGTCATTGTACAGTATCTAGCACAACAGGGTCCTGGTCCATAACTGAGGCTGCTAGAGCACCGCTGCAGTACAAATGATAAATAATACTTTTCTAGGGAACAGTCTGTGTGGAAGTTAAATGACAGGATTGTATGAGTGCGTGTAATTATGTAACCCATGACTCTTAGCTGGACCTTAACTTGCCTCAAGTATTGTGGATGCAATTCATGCCCACAATTCAATGTAGGCAGAAAGTGGCAGGAACTATTGTTTTCTCCCTTCCTTCCACCCATTTAGATACCTTTTTGATTGGTGGATGAAATTGGGTAGTCAAGCATCTAAAAAGAGATGCAGGTGCAAATAACTGCATCCACGATTTTGTACCTGCAAATTTTGGAGGCTGTTTTTGAAAAAGGAGGCTACAATGTAGAATGGTCTTCCAGGAGGTTATCGTACAAGACCGTATTAGATCTGGAAGAACCCATCAATGCTCTTAGTAAAGGGAACATCTTCAGGCTACTTCCCTGAACCAACAGACTCATGCCCTTGATTTGCCTACAGCTACCAGAACTGCAATGAAATACTGTGGAGAGATTTGTGACTATACATGATTTGGCTATAAGTTTTTCTGCCATTTTCATAGTAAACTTGCAAATGATAAAAGATCTGATTTTTTTTAAGGACTTGCCTAATTCAATGTAACCTTTTAAGGCCTGTCACAGCTTACTCCCAACCTGCCTATCATCTCTAATACATTAGAGTGCCATCAATATGAACCTCCACCCTGCTAAGGATGTCAGCCTTCATTGCCAATTAGTCAAATTTTCCCTCAAACTCCTCCATGCTTTCAGCCATGCTGCTCCTTCTGCATGGGAGGAGCTCTTCATTAATATTTGTAAAGCCAGTATCTCTTTCAAATCCCTCTTTTGTACTTTCCCCTTTGGAGCCTGCCAATTCCTTAACAGCACAACTTAGATCATGGTTTTGCAATAGCGGAATCATATGCTACTATGTTATCACCTTTGGCCCTGATTCAGCAGAGCCTTTAACTGTACTCTTAGATTTAAGTATGTGTAAGTGTTTTGCTGAAATGCGGCCTTTGTACTTAAAAGAATTTAAAATCTTTAGATGTGGATTTTGTTGTTGCTGTTTCCTTTTTAGATGCTACTTTCTTATGACAAGCCCAAGACACCTCTCAAAAGGTAGAATTTTAAAAGCTCAGGCAACATTGCTTTTATGCAAGAAACTGCAATGTGTCGTTTGCCATGTAACTACCAGGAGGACGGAGAGAATCCGGGCCTGACTCTCCACAGCCTTGCATGTTGCAGAGTCATTTACATTTGTCCAGAAGGTTACCAAATCAATATTTCCTCCTGATTTACCCTAGTGGTAGCACTTTATTACCACTTTGCGCATGAGTGTAAATTACTGTGCAAGGTACAGGACAGCAGAGAATTAGGCTCTAAGTGTTTTTTTTCTTTTGTATATCAAATGCTGCTGCAATTTGTGTACAGAGTTAAACAGAAAACCTACCTCTTTAGAAGTTCTTGATACTCTGAAGGATAAACAAGCAGAAAAATGCCAAGAAAATCTAAAGGATAAACCAATTAATATTTACAGTGAGCAACAGGCAAGTTTATTTTCTTTCAAATGTGTTTGGTCACATGGCTGACTGATTACATGGCCAGCAATATGAATAGAGTGGGTGATTTTATCTACATTCTTCTCTTGACAGCTCCAAACCAAATTCTGATTCATTAGCCCCCATTACTAAATTCATCAAAATGCAATACAAGAATTTAATTTAATAGACATCTGGAGACACAGACACTCTGGAGAACGCGACTATTGTTTTTACTCTCATCCTCATAAAACCTATTTAAGAATTGATTAATTTTTCAGAAGCCGCAACATAGACCTAGAAACTGGTATCAGATCTATTATGTAGTCTGAGCATGAACTCATGATGAAAGCTTGATCCACAATAACATCACTAAACAATGCAGATTCAATAATCTCTTCTTAATTAGAATCCTAACGACAACCAATAACAGTTGAATTAAAAATTACCTAGAGCTGATAGAACAGCTCTCCTGAAATTTCTCATACAAGAAGGTGGGATACATTGAAAGTTGTGATATGAGGCCTTCTATTCTGTACTCCATAGAAAAGAATTTGAAACTACAGAAACAAGATCAGTTTTCCAAATAAAATCTATTAACTGAGAGAATCAAAGAGAAAGCTAATCCAGCTATTGATTGAGAGGCCAATACATGAGCGTAGGCTAACAAAGAAGGCTTACAATGAGAGGCTGAAAAGCTTAATACATTTTTACTCATCAATTTCAGGCTGAAATACAAACACACACAAGCTATTTACAAATAACTGAAATAAAAAAAATAATCGATCACTACCATACTGCAACTATTTTGTTTAAGCAGCATAGTCTGTATTATTGATTTAAGATATATCATGGTATACTTTTTTAAAATGAAATAAAAAGATAAATAATAAAGAATTTTTCAATATATACATACACACACGATACCAAGCCTATACTTTATGCATCCTTGACATAAGGTATAACCAATAAAACAAGCAAAGTGACCTCCCCTTGATTTGCAATGGGACATAGATTCCGAAGGACTAGATTCTTAAAGGTATTCAGGTGCCTAAAGATGCATATATGTGCCTAGTTGGCATTTCAAAAGAGTCTAGGTATGTAGAGTCAGATTTTTAAAAGGATTTTAGGACCTTAACTCCCAAAATACCTTTAAAAATCTTGCCCTGAACTCCTGTTGATTTCAATGGGAGTCAGGCATCTAGTAGGATATTCAAAAGCACCTAGGCACCTAAAGATGCAGAAATACCTTTAACAATCTGGTCTAGGAGCTTAAGTCACTTTAGCAATTTCAAAAAATTGAGCCCATAAGCTCTTACCCGTCAAGCATGGCTTCTTGCTATATCACTTCATGCTGCTCCAGATTCAATC
This sequence comes from Mauremys reevesii, assembly GCF_016161935.1. Lineage (NCBI taxonomy): Eukaryota > Metazoa > Chordata > Testudines > Geoemydidae > Mauremys > Mauremys reevesii. The sequence continues at coordinate 166,196,941 of NC_052624.1, read as the reverse complement.
AGATTTAATTTTAGATCTCTTTATTCCCTGCTGGTTAGGGGTTATGCTGCTGTGTTTTCACCCTCTCTTTTATCCGTGGGTGTTAATTATATTTTATGTTGGTATTGAGATTAATAAGTGTATATACTTACCTATGTCTCTCTATGTATTTATATGTCCACTATTGGTGTAGCATCAGAGCACTTCAAGTATTTAAAACTACTAATGAAATGATCTCTCATGTCTCCCCTAGCCTGTGGGAGAAATAGCTCAATTCATTGTTTGTTTAGTTTCTGTGTGTTCATTCTGCACAAGAAGGATTATAGTGAAAGCTTTAGTCAGAGAGAGGAGTTTGCATAGAATGTTTTCGGATAGTTCATCCTGTGCTCCCCAGTGCAACTGCTATGGTTGACAGTCCAGTGCAGAGGGAGGAATAGGCCACGGAACCATTTCCCCTCTGCTCCCTCTGGGGAAAAATGTGTCCCCCACCACATCTCTGGGACTATAGTTTTCCCTGGTCCTGGCATTGGATTCAAAATCTGAGTGCAGTGATGGAGCACTTACCCAGTTTTCCTCCCTGTGTGCTCATGCTTGGTCCAAGGCCAGTCTTCCCCACTGGATACAGTGGGATCACACCAGAATAAAAGTGTCTTCTGGGAGAAGATAAAACAAATATTCAAAAATAGGTCAACCATCAGTTGAATGTTTTCAACTCATTACTACAAGTTAGCAATGACACTCCAGATTAACAAACAAAACAAACAAACAAAGGTAGCTCCCCTTGCTAGGTTTCTCCCGGTAGCAGCCTTCTTTTCCATTGTGGAAGGTTGGAAACTCCATATGGATCCACTTTGGAATGCTGGTTCAACAAACTCTGGAGTATACTTGTCCTGGAAGAAATTACAAGCCTGAGACATAACAAAAATATGCAATACTTTGCCATCTGGTGACCATTTATTAATTTCTCTGAGTCTAATAAGCCAACCTGCCTAATGTTCTTTAAACCACCATGGATGTTAACATGCAGTTACACTCTGTTTAAACTTTAAATTATACCATGAAGTTCCATGTTTCCTGAATCCCAATGCCTCTTTATAAAATGTGCTCTCTTTATTAGAAAAGTGATGCTTTCTTAAATTGTCAGCCATGGTTGCTGAACCTGGGATATGAATCAAACTGGGTTGTTTCTGGGTTGCACTTCATCACTAGTGAGAGAGCTTCTGCAGCTCAAATTTTGCCCTCAGTAACATCTGTGTTATCCTGTAATAGTAGCTACTGGACCTGGTGGACACTGCACATTTGTCACGAGACCCTAATCACAACAAACATATACAGAACAATTACATGGATGTATAACTTGCCAACAAAACAGGATGCAAAATATATCCCTAACAGTTTGATGAGATGTTTAACAGACTGGGGTGCATTAAAGGTGTAATACATCATGTTGGTATAGATCTCAATAAGCTGACAAAAATACAAGTGCCTCATAAAGTCTCATTGGCACTAAGAAATAAAATAAAAGCTGAAGTTGGCCATATGGTAAAATTAGACATTATGTATTAAGCACATGCAGATTTCGTTATTTGAGGCTATGTCTACAGTGGCAATTGAATGACAAAACTTTCATCTTTCAGAGGTGTTAAACCCATCCCCCCCGAAAGATGAAAGTTTTGCTGCGGCAAGTGCTAGTGTGAACAGCGCATTGTTGGCAGGAGCACTGTCCTCCCAACAACACAAATGCTGGTCATTGCGGGTAGAAGGTTTTTCTCAGCAGGAGAGCCGACAAACAGTGGCAATACTGCATGACTATTAGCAGCATGGATGTGGCGACGCAGCCATGTTGCCAAAAGCTGTGTAATGTAGACATAGCCCTAGATACAGGATATCATCAACAAGAGAATCTCCAAAATACGGATTTTTTTCTCTACCCCTCTTTTCACAGTGTCTCTACTTTTTCCACTTTGTTCCATTTTTTCCTCAGGTTTTTGACCTTCCCTTTCCCCTCCATTTTCCTTCTCCCTCCTAGTCTCTGCTAAGTAGAACATTGGCTCAATGATCTTTGAGTCAAGCATTAAAATTCATACTGTTCCAGTAGGTTCAAAATTATGGAAACTTGTTTCCCATCCATACTTGAGAACCAAAAAGAAAGAATGAAGAACACAGGAGAGCTAATGAAGATGCTCATGGTGGTGAAAAGAAGGCTGAATGGCATAGGGGCAGATAGGTATCAAATAAGGGGAAACAAAAAGTAATAATGCATACAAAAATTCTGCTCTGAGATGCATGTGACTCTTGTGACTCTATTGATGTAATGGAGCTGAATGTTAAGGCCAGTTTGTGTTCCTCCTTGCATGGTATACAGAGAAAGTGGTGAGGGAAAGTGCAGAGAGCCCTTTCTCTTTAGCACACAATGAGGCCACAATTTATTTCCCCAAGTAAAAAGAACCTCAGGGAGATTGGGAAATGCCTTACAGAGGAAGGGGAAGATTCAGAGAAGAACTCTGTCTCCCTTCTTCTCCAACTGATGCTACACAAACAGAAAAGTTAGATTTAAACATAAAACACTCTTGCCAAAAGGTTGCAACATAACACTACTTTATTTCTTAGAATTAAAAATTATTACACAGAAGACCCAAGAGCAGAGAGAGAGAAAAAACAAGCTGCTCCTAAAGATACAGAAGCACAACTCACCTCACCTTAGTCTGCAGAAAGTCAGGGTGACTCTGATTGCATTGTGCACCCTTCCCAGCAGAGCCCCCTAATCTGCAGGGCCATGAAACCTTTTAGGACTTAAACTGACAGCTTGTAATTTTTACAGAGTTTTCAATACACCACAGAGGTCAGTGGCATAAATGCCCTGATCTAGCCCAAAGTGTGCCACTAAGTACTTTAGAGGAGAAAAGGAAACCAGGTCTGAGCCACAAGGAAGCCAACAGTCTGAACAGAACTATCTTAGCAGATCCAGTTTCTTTTCTTGGTGATCCTTCTCCACATCAGTCCCTCTGTATTGTTGCTGAGGGAGTTAGAGCTGCAAAAGTGGGACTACTTACCTTGAAGAGCAACTTTAGAGAGGCGTGCAGTTTAAGACCAAAGGACCACCAGATTATCTAGTCTGACCACTTGCATATCACAGACCACTGCACATCACCCAGCCACTCCCTTCCCAAGCCTAAGAACCAGAATGAGACCCACAAAACAAAATTACGGTGCACATTATAAGGTGATACTGGCTTCATGATGTAGTGTGAATGCACTATGACACTGCTGCAATGGGACACAGTGCCATCTCCTATTGACAAATCATCATAAGGTGAACACAACGCACTGTCAGGAGGTTGTATTCTCATTATTTGGTGGCCTAAAATTGGCTGTCACAGACTCCATTCATTATACATTCTTCTCTTCTTTCTCTCCCCACTTGGCTCCTAGAAGAACAGGGATTTCCTCCCCCTCACCTGCCAACCTTTCTTCTTCTTCCTCTCCTGGTTGTAACCTGTTCCTGGTTGCTTTAAGGTTGGGCTAGTCTGGCAGAGGAGATGAATGCACATAGATCAATAAGGCAAGACTAGGTGGAAGCAACTATTATTTGAAGTTGGTTAAAAATTAGGGGTGAAATCCTGGCCCCATTAAAGTCAGTGGCAAAACTTCCTCTAACTTAAGGAACCAGGATTTCAATCTAGGGGTTATTAAAAATATAAGGCCTTTTCCTATGCATGGAGGAGCTGGAATGTCTACTGCTTCCTCTGTAGACTGGGACTTAGCTCACTCTGCAATCTGCAAACACCTTTAGTTATGATGTTTTTAATGCCTTGACCAGTCCTGTTTAACTACTGCCCTTTTAAAAAGTTTGTTACTGTGAGCTAACTGTGCCATCTTGTGGTAGCTTGGAAGAAATACAGGAATATGTTTGCATGCTACAGTATTGTCTATCACAACATCCTTTTTCTTCAAAAGAGATGGGCACTTCTTGAAACACTTGGAGAGTCTGGCTACCTGCCAGGATAATTAAAAAAAACAAGCACACACACTAATTAGAGAGATAGTTTGCTCTCTTCTTACCTCCCGGATCTATTGGGGTTTACACAATTTCACCATGGAAATATTCTATCCACCCATTGTAAACATTTTATTTATACAGATCTCCTCAACTGTTAGAACTGGGGAGAGAGGGGGAATTCCCAGTTTCACAAATATGGTGAAAAAAACCCTAAACATCTTGCAGTTTCATCTGCCTTCCCCTTTATGCTTGTTAATTTTGCAGGGAAAGGGGGAAATCTGTTTTTGTAGAAGATTTTTCTCCACAGAAGTGGCAATGTTTTGTTTCAGGCTGATTTGGAAAAGGTCCTGATAGATTCCAGGGTGACCAAAGTTAGAAATTTGTGAACTTACAACAATAAGTTTTCAGAGGCTGAGAAGGTTGCTAGATTTTATTTTTTTTAAATTGAGAATAATGAAATAATCATAACATTACAGCAGTTGCAAAGGAGAAAGAGACCAAAGGGGAAATACTGGCCCCTTTAAAGTCAGGATAATATTCCCATTGACTTCAAAGGCGCTAGGATTTCATATATCAGCACTTACTATCCCCCGTACTGCCTATTTTTTTCCTTTTTCCCCCCTTGCTTGATCAGCCAGTGTGGGTACTCAGACATTTCAGTAAAGTGGTCCTATAAGATTAGATAGATTTGATAGGTAGAGTTGGCCAGAACCAGTTGAGGGCAAGTGACTCTTCCCTCATACAATACCCCACTGTCCACATACCCTTTGAAACAGCACATTTTTAGAGATGGGGCCAAACTGAAACCATGGCTATTCACACCTCAAATTTCAAAACTATTAGAAAACCAAACCCAGAGCTGATTTTGCAATGGACCAACACAAATCCCCAAATCTGAGTACCCTGGACTCTGCAATGTTTGTCATCTAGATCCAGATCTGCATTTTACAACTGGGTCACATCCATACAAATCTTGAGCAACATCACTGAATCCATTTTGTGCAAATTACAAACAAATGGCACAAAGAGCCTGATCCTTCTCTCTTTGGATTAGTTGGGAGGATTCAGTGCTCAAATGCATTAATAAGAGGCAATTTTGCTACTAGAAAATATCCTATGTATGGACCATCTCAGGGCTGAAACTTACCTGTAGCTTTACACTTTGAAACTAGTTCAATAACAGGTTCAGTCAGAGGTACAGCAGACACAGAAATAGTTCAGATGGTGATAGGTGTTATAAGGGCTATGCTAAAGGAACTGACCAACCCTCCCCTATACAAACTACAACCATAGTATGCTCAGGGTTTCTGTCAGGATTTGAGCCCATTTCTAAGGCTAATTACTGGGGGCAGCTGACTACCATAACAAATTTGCTGAATACAATACTGGCCTCAGACTTGTCAGCTGACTATTGTTGACTATCACTCTGAAAATGTTGGGCTGCTGGACAGTCTTTTAATCCACCCGTAAGTCTGCTGCTAGGAGCTGTGGTGTGCTGCTATATGCAACAGAGTAAAGCTAGTGGTTCTAATTAAAAGAGTTGGATGAAAAAAAAGGTGGAAATTTGTAATAAAAAAAAGTCTGTGAGGTTCCCCACCCATCCCACAATTTCAAGTTTTCAAAACATCCACCAGATCTATACACCTCTACCCCGACATAACGCAACCAGATATAACACAAATTTGGATATAACACGTGTGACCGACCCAGGCCAGCGGGGTACAGGAGTCTGGTCGAGGGCAAATATACTGGTCACTGGATGAGTAGTTTTCTGTTCCCTGAGTGACCAGAGCAGGGGCTGCACTAGAGTAATCAGGAACCTGCTAGAACTAATCAGCCTGTCTGCCTTAATTGGAACACCTGCACCCAATCAAGGCAGGCTAATCAGGGCACCTGGGTTTAAAAAGGAGCTCACTCCAGTCAGGGAGTGGGGAGCCAGAGGAGAGGAAGTACATATGAGGAGCTGGGAGTGAGAGGGTGTGCTGCTGGAGGATTGAAGAATACAAGCATTATCAGACACCAGGAGGAAGGTCCTGTGGTGAGGATAAAGAAGGTGTTTGGAGGAGGCCATGGGGAAGTAGCCCAGGGAGTTGTAGTTGTAGCTGTCATGCAGCTGTTACAGGAGCCACTATAGACAGGGCGCAATCCACAGGGCCCTGGGCTGGAACCCGGAGTAGAGGGCGGGCCCGGGTTCCCCCCAAACCTCCCAACTCCTGATCAGACACAGGAGAAGTTGACCCAGACTGTGGGGAAGATCACTGAGGTGAGCAAACTCTGCCAATAAGCGCAGGACCCACCAAGGTAGAGGAGGAACTTTGTCACACACGGTAAAGCAGTGCTCTGGAGGGGGGCTTTGCACTCCGGTGGATCAAAGCAAGTTTGATATAACACGGTTTCACCTATAACACAGTAAGATTTTTTTGGCTCCCAAGGACAGCGTTATAATGAGGTAGAAGGGTATTTTAACCAAAACAGGAGGGGAAAAAATGCAGAAAATTCATCAAAGCTGGCCAGAGGATGACAATTACATTTCACAACAATTTATGAGGTGTCAAAATGGCCATTTTCAGACTGAAAAGGATGGGTTTTCAACTCATCTCTCTGGTCAGAAGTGACCAGAAAGTTCACCTCAGAAATCTTCCTGTTGAAAACTCCGTTGAAACCAGTATGTCTTCACAAAACCTTCTGGTTTCAAGGAAATAGCATATCTGGGGGGAAAATATTCAGAAATGCTCCAGCCAGCTCTAATAAAAAATACAAAATTCTGTAAATTTCAAATGTTATAATTAAAAAATGTGAAAAATGTTGATCAGCTGGACTAATTAGTGTTCTTGGCTCTGCCTGGCCACATAATGAGGGAGCAAGAAAAAATAAACTAAAATAAAAAAAGCACTCTGGAGGTCAACTTCCTATAGTCAGTCCCCTGTAGGACCACTGTGGCCTGGTCTTCCTTCTTATCCCCTCCTTACCATCCTGAGAAGGGGAAAATACTCCCTCTCAGCACTTCTCCCAAGGGTGAGTGGGGGAGAACAAAAGCCTGTGGTTACCATGGTAACTATTTCATGTCACCACCCTGCTGATGGGTTTGGTTCCTATAGAGATTGAGAATTGAAGACTCTTGCCTGTGGTGCCTGACCCCGGCTAACTCGCAAGGGAGCTGTAAATGCAGGCTTGGGGAGGTGAAATAAAAGTGAAATGAGGAGTGATAGTGCTTCTTGAGAGAACTCAGTGTCCCCAACTCTCACAACAGCAACATCTTAGGGGACTGAGCCTCAACCAGGCAGCAATCAGAGCCTGGCAGTATGATTAGTATGGTTATTACTGAAATAATGGGCTCTTTCTCACTTGAATTGTATGTATTTCCCAAAGCTGAGAGGTGCATGAATACCAATATGTTTGAGCCATAATTATGTCTTAGTTAAACTATGTAATCCTTCTGCCCATCTCAGTTGGCAGCAACAATGGCCAGGTTCAGTATCTAGATGTTCCGTTTCAATATCACAATGCAAAACCTGCTCGAGCCCCCACCCAGTGACCTGGAACAATTACATACCACCCCCCAGGCACCTCTAAGAGGCAATATTTCCCCTCTCGCAAGCACAGAGTCTGAGTGTAGCAAAATCATTTTAATAAGGAGGGAAACAATGCAGCATTATGTTGGGGAAACACCACAAATGGGATTAATAACACAAACCATGAGCAAAAGATCCCTCCCCCCAAGTAAGTTTGACAGTATCCTTTTCCCCTCAGGGTCTTAAATCCAACAACCCCAAAAGTCTCTGTCCCTGGTCAGTGCAGCCCCAGAGTTCAAAATTTTATCTGCAGAGTTTTACCTCCCCACCCGGGGGTGGGGGGGCACAGCAGTGTTAAGGGGCACCTTACGTGGTCTAAGGCCGACTGCCCCACTCTCTCCATGGGGTTCTGCTGCAGCCTTCACCATGAGCTGCTCCACCAGCCGTCCCGTGAGCCATTCCAGCTGTTCCGCTAGCTGTCCGCTCCACCAGCTGTCCCAGAAGCCACTCCAGTCATCCCGCAAACTGCTCTGCTCCACCAACTGCTCAACAACATATCTTCAGGAACCCCACAGCACTCAGTGATTTCAGCTTGCAGTAGGGGAGCCTCAGTGCTGATGCACCATCAGCCCAAACTGAATTCAGCTCAGCAGCCTGTAACTAAATTCCTAATGGAATTTAAATGAGTTTTGATAATCCAGATTAGGGAGGGGACAGTGCAAGTGGTATTCCAGGCCCTCAAAAGGGGCCCATGCCATCAGTTACAAATATCTGTCCCTAGCCTCTCTTAATTCACTGGGTGTTGGAACACATGCCCTTGTCCAGCGAGTGCTACTTAGTTGATGGCGAGTCCCTTTGTCATAAACCAGTTTCATTGTCCTTGATTCACATAATCAGGGTAACAACACTTTATTCTTCCTGCCCCAATAACAGAGAAACTGGTGATCCCACAGCAGCCAAAGTGACCATTTGTAGGCTCATGCTAGGGGTGGGTGTGCCTATGCAAACAAGATCAGCCCCTGAAGTTCTTTTCCACAACTCACCACAATTCACCACCAGATATCAGGGTAGAGCTCATCCTGACTCTGCTTACATCTAGATGACATTTAAATAATATTGTTAACCTTCTGCTAAAGCTGACTTTTTATGTGATAGCTTATCTTTATCTGACTGACCTTTATTTCCTAGCTGGGATTTTCTGTTCAGTATATGAGGTGTCTGATCAGCTCCATATATACACAGAGCTTGTAATTAAAATGAGTGCCAATATTCCAGACTAAAACTTTCCCCTTTTATACAGAGTTTTAAAAAAAAATGTGATGGGACTTGCAGGCAGTTGGCAGCTTGCAGTGTGCAGTCAGCATCATACAGGATTGAAACCTCAAAGTACAACATCCATCATGTTTAGTGTTGGCCTGACCCTACACCACTGAACTTAATGGGAGTTTTAGCACTGACTACAATAGGAGCAGAATCAGTACCTGAGTGAGGTGGGGTTGTGGCACTGCTTTTTAAATAATTTATTAGAAGAGACACTTTGGAGAGACAGTGCAGTCTAATGGATGGGCACTGGGCTAGGAGTCAGGAGACCTGTGTTCCACTCCTAGATCTGCTCTGTGACCCTAAGTAAGTCCCTCCTCTGTTTCCTCTCCCTCCCTTTGTCCTGGCTATTTAGATTACAAGCTCCTTCAGGCAGGGCCTGTCTCTGCTATGTGTTTGTACAATGCTTATTGCAACTGGCTGATGCTATAATAAGTGAAAAACAGTTACACACAACAATTGCTCTCTATCTCCCTTTGTTTTTTATCCTCACTGCTTAATGAGTGCACCCTGCCTCATTCACCGCCCACCATTCAAGCTGCTAACAAAGAGGCATTTTTTCCTCCATTACAGCAGTGTAAATTCAGATTGATGGGTAAATCTAAATTTTTGCTGTTAAAACTGAAAAGAGAGTTCGGCCCAGAGATATAGAAAGAGCCCTGCCTTTTTCATTGTTCACTGACCAATCTGTACACTCATTGTGACTGGCCTCTGCCCGTGTGCAGTGGAGCCTGCGTGTGTGAAGAACCTCCCCTTATGCATATTGCAAATGGGCTAATTGAGCAGAGTCCCTTTGTTCATCTGAGAACTGCTACCTCTGTATGCCCTGGAGGGTGCACTTCACTCCGCAGGAGGTGGGAAGGTACAGTTGGGATGTAGTCCTGCTTCCCTTCTGCCCTAGCCTGTAAAGCAGGGGTAGGCAACGTATGGTATGTGTGCCAAAGGCGGCACGTGAGCTGATTTTCAGTGGCACTCACACTGCCCGTGTCCTGGCCACTGGTCCGGGGGGGCTCTGTGTTTTAATTTAATTTTAAATGAAGCTTTTTAAACATTTTAAAAATTTACTTTACATACAACAATAGTTTAGTTATATATTATAGACTTATAGAAAGAGACCTTCTAAAAACATGAAACCTTAAATTAGAGTGAATAAATGAAGACTCGGCACACCACTTCTGAAAGGTTGCCAACCCCTGCTGTAAAGTATTCTGAAAGGAGATGAAGCCATCCACAAACCAGGGGTTTCAGGGAGAGACAATGCCTCCTTTGGGGTGAGTAGCACCTTCAAGTCTCAATGTAACTGACAACAAGGCCAGGGTCCTGCAGCAATAGTAGCCTCTGTTGAAAATCAGGACCTCAATGCCTATGAACAAATGGGTGCATGACTTTGGAATGCTTAATTTTGAAACCTTAAGTTTCTGTTGATGCTGGGTCTTCTATTCTGTTTCCTTGTTTGTTTGTTTTTTTCTTTTTTCCAGTTGTGATTCTGAAAAGAGGAAACTAAATCCAAAAACTACAAGTATATCCAATATTTGCCTACACCGCATCAGAATTGCAAAAGCAAAGCTGGGTTTGCAGGAGATCATGTTGTATATGTCCTGTACAGAGAGGGTAAAATCCTTGCCCCATGGAAGTCAATGGGAGTTTTACTGTAGACCACAGTGGGGCCAGGATTTCACCCAGACTTGTCAGTCACAAAACTTCCTAAATCTGCACATGGAAAAAACGTTAAGTTTTTACCTCTCATCAATCCTCCTAATGGTATGCTCTTACTAAAATACTTTGAATAGTTACACTGGGCAGAACTAGTAAAAAGCCTTGTCTCATTTGCTGCATAGCTACTTGGAGGTGCAGCATCCGATAAAGAGTATTCTTACTGCTTCCTAGACTCTGCTTCTTTTACAAGTACTGTCCTTATGGCTCAGTAAGTACCTTCCAACTGAAGGTACACAACAGGGTAGGCTACATAAACCCCCTCGTTCCTGTAGTTGCTCTCTTGTATAGTTCCAAGCTTTGCGGGAGAGGGAATGCTTTGTATTTGTATATTTCTTTCCTGAATATGTAACCCTTTTACCAGGTGGTGTGAGCAGCAACAAGGGCCAGGTTCAATATCTAGGGTTCCTCTTAACAATACAAAACAAAATCGGCTCGAGCCCACACTCAGTAATCTGGGAAAACTAAACACCAGCCTTGGGCACCTCTAAGAGACAATATTTCCCCACTCACAAGCACAGAGTCTGTGTATAACAAAGAAAACCATTATTAAAAGAAGTAATCACAGCATTAATTTGAAGAAACATTGCAGCAATGACTTGAAAGTATGCAATCAATCAGTAAAGCGCCTGTCCCACAGTATATTGGGCAAGATCCTTTTTCTCAGTTTCCCACCTGGCCATTCTTTCTCTCCGCTGCATCCCACTCACAGTTTGTTGTCAGCAACATCCCGGGAATTCAGGGATAGACTTGGGTGGGTTGGCCTCACACCCCTGAGAGGAGAGGATAGTTGAGTGAAGCCTCTGCTCATCAATGTTGCTGCAGTCTCCGCCATTGCTTGTTGCTGTTTGTGCCTCTGCTCACAGCTGCCACCATCACTGCTGCCTCTGGCTGCAACACTGTGTTCTGAGGTTCAACCACTTAGCCCAGATCTCAGTGCTGTCAGCTCTTTAATGATTTCACTCGATAGTGCGGAATCTCTACTGCTGCCTCTTCTGCATTGTCTTTCCATTGCAATACTGTCTCCATACTACGTTCAGTGTTCAGCCTCCTCAGAGCAGCTTCTCAGCAAGTTCAACTCTACACTGCATCACTGTCTTTCAACACTAGAGGGAAAGGATCAAATAGTGCCTAGGGCCCTTTAAACAGGTAACCACCACGAGGTAGGACACCTACACGCACTACCTCCGAGTTTAAGTTGCATTTGGTATCACTATGTCAGGAGTAAAGCTCCTGGCACCCTAATGAGTCAGCTAGGCTGCCTGACAGACCACCAGGCCTGATTCCCGAGGAAGTTCTTAAACTCAGAAGTAGCTGTAGCTCACTGGCTGCTCAATGCATGTGCTCATGGAGTCTGTCATATCTCTTTTCAAGTGCTGCTCCTGCTCTATTCCTCACAGCTCCAGCCTAGATCCTGCCCTGCACCCAGCCTTGTTCCCATCTTGTCTCAACCTTGCTCCTGCCTCAGAACCAGCCCTGCTCCTAACATTCCCTGACTCCTGGTAATCTGGTTCTGATTTCTGACTCTGTCTTTGTCTCTGTCTCAACCCTTGGCTCTGGCATTTGGACTCTGAGCCTGCATCTGACCTTTGGTCCTGTTTTCTGGTTCTGACCCTGTTTTGACCTCTGGCTCTAGCAGTTGGACTCCAAACACAAGGCCTGACAACCTAGTCTCCTGACACCTTATCCCCTACTTAGCAAGTGAGGTTCCAGTTGTGACCCCCTCCATCAAGGCATGCTAAGTACAGTTCAGCTGCCCTTTACTCATACAATAAGGATAACAATATTTCATTACCCCAGGATTCAACACTAAAAGCCAAATTTGATTACTATGGGAAGCAGCTCTACTGAACACCTGGGCAGAATATGTGTGTCTGCAAACAGGCACACTGCTCCAGAAGACTTTTTCCCCAATTAATCACTAGATGGCAGGGGAGAGTTCATGCAGATCCTCGAGTTACACACACACACACACAGCGCAGAACCCTGTTTATTTGATCTAATTGGGATCAGAGCCAGATCCAATAGTTAAAAATTTAGATAAGCCAGAGAATGGGAAACTGCAAGGTTGCAACGCCATCTAGCAGGCACACAGGATATCACTTGCTTCTGGACCTGTGTGCACTGGTTGTTTGATTGATATGGAGAGCCAGATAATGGAGGGTCAGAGAAATGGGATTCTACTGTGTATGTAGGTATAAGCACACACATACACAGAGAAAGAGAGGTTGAAAAAAATATGTCAAATAAAATTACTTTATGGTAGTTGTATTGTCTCGTTTTTTTTGTGCTCTCTGTCTGTATCCACTTTTTGTCCTTCCACTTAGATTATAAACTATTAAGGACAGCAACCATGCCTTTTTTCTGTTTTTACAGCATCTAGCACAATGGGGTCATGCTCTATGGCTCTAGACTCTATGGTTATACAAATAATAAATAATAATTGTACTAATGATAAAATTCAGTAAACAATGTTTTGCAAAATGTACAAAATATACAGATTTTTTTAAAGCATCACAATTGAGAAAAGAGGCTTCACAGAAATAAAACAATCTTACTAAATAACTTCACTTTTAGGTCCCCTTCCGAGCGGGTAGGATGCATATACAAAACTAGTGACTTGAACAAGAGGAGCTTTCTGTCTCCATTAATGTTTCAATAATATTTACTACTTTACAGTTACATTATTTCAGCTCTTGAGTGCCATACTGTGGCACTTTAGAGACTATGTTTTCTAAAGTATTTTAATAATTGTCAAATGTTTATATCACATTACACCAGAATAGTATGACTGCATCAGACTTTAATTGCTCATGAACAAGCTGCAGCTAACTACAGAAATTAAATATAGTTCTCTAGAAATCGCTCTTGAAAACCTGTGGAATTTAACTGAGAATTATAGCCTTACCATTCTAAATGCTGATTTAAAAAAATTAGGGAGAGCTTATTATGCTCTATTAAATTTTATTACTTTTTCATCAGGGATGATGGGTAAAATTTCCAGAAAACTAGGTGACTTAGGAGCCTAAGTCCCAGTGCATTTCAGTGTGGTTTAGGCTCTTAAGTCACTTAGGCCATTTTGAAAATTTTATTTAAAAACATTTGGGCCTAATTTTCCACATGCGGCCACTGATTTTGAGTGCCACACTTGAGCCACCCAGGGCTTGATTTCCAGAAGTACTGAGCACTTGCAACTTCTTCTGAAGTCAGTGGGAGCTACAGGAACTGCATCTCAAGTTGGGCCTTGGTGCTCAGGAATGGTGCTAATGCACAGTTCCAGAAACAAAAGTCTTCTATTCATCTGGAGGATGTAATGTCAGTTCAAACTTCTCCACAGTTTTGTGCCTCAGCTATGATCGTGAACCATGAAAGAGACCATCTTTAGGTGAGAAAAGACCTGTTAACTATTTCAGCACAGGTGAAGGGAAACAACTGCAAACAAGTTTTCCAACAGTTGCAATTTTTTACAGAGAAAAGGACCAAGACCAGCAGATCCCTTCACATAGCCCATGGGCTGCTCTTATTGATCTATGCTAGCATGGAACTAATGACATAGAAGGGAAGAGACTGACTCCCTTATTGATCTCCTTGGCCATCTTTCCATCATTGTTATACTCTAACCTAATTTTATTTGATATGTAATTTTTCACCTATGGCCTGATTTTTATACGTGCCCAGCCATTCCTATTGAAGTGATTGGGACCTACAGGAATATAAACTTCAGTCAGTTAAAGGCGATCAGTTATCAGCACAAGCCAAAAATATCCATGTTGAGCTTTTCTTCACGTTTCCTCCCACATGTTCAATAATTGCATGGAGCCAGTACCTCTAAAAAGATACAAAACACAAAGTTCACACAATTTCTGACTTCCTCCCTGATAATCAGCAGAAGCTTCTTAAAGTGAGGAATGTGAGTGAGATGAACCAGCGCCCTGTGGATATTATGGAATGCTGCAGGGTAAATCTAATGAGCACTATAGACCCCACAGATGTCCCACTGGATATTTGAACAAGAATTAATGCTGACCCAAGCAGCAATAATGCCCACTAGGTATGCCATTAGGGATGGATGCAATGCCTGCTAAAGTCAGTGGGGAGACTGGAATGGAAGCATGCACTTTGGCCCAGATCCTGAAAGGTATTTAGGCATCTAACTCCTCAGGTTTTCCACCTGAAGTCAATAGGATTTAGGGCCCACCACAGGACATACTTCCCTTACTTCCCTAGTATGCAATCAATGGAAGTCAGGAGCCTAAATACCATTACGGATCTGGGCCTAAGTGCCAAAATATCTTTGAGGATTTGGGCCTTACTGTCCATGTAAGTGGCAACATATCTCCTGAGAGTGCTGTTTGGGCATGGGGCAAAGGGCCTGGGGAGCTTTGAGGAGGCAGTGGGTCTCCATGGATATCCTGCAGTTTGTGTGGATCTGCTGGTTTAGGGGGTGTATTCCTGTCTTGTCATTGGGGTGCAAACACCCATCTCCTCCCTTCCAATAGAATGAATGAGAGGAAATTCCATGAGCTGACACAGAGTTTCCTGCTTCCTGTACTTAGTGGTATAATCATAAATTTTCAAGAGACTAGTGATTCCAAGGGCCTAAACTGAGACGAGCCTTATTGTCAGAAAGTGCTGAGTACTTACCCTCTCATAGTCAGGCCATCATAGGGTTTCTCAAGTTGCACTCCCAAAACTTGGGGCACCCCAAAATCACTAATTACCTTTAAAAATGTTGGCCATAATGTAAGTACAGTGATCACCACTAACATGAAATGAGACAGCGGCTCTATTTCCACAACTCTGAATATGGAAAGTGCCAACAGCTCAATGTCACATTTTTGTTTCAATAGAATTTTCATTGTAAGTCAGCTGGGAGACTTTTCCTTCTGGTACAGATCAGATGAGCAGAGAAACCTCCTGTGAAATCAAGCTACCAATAAAAGTGTAGCAGTCTGAATTTTTTTCCCGTCCGTTTGAGACATTAACTATCAGAGGAATGGAATTAATTTGCCCAAAGGTCACATTGTAACATCTCATGTAAATGACAAAAAAAGAATTATGTTGAAACTCCTGACTGGTAGACAAAGCCTTTCAGACAATTTCAACAGCATGTAGCTCGCCCCAGATCAGGCCCTTTTTTGGTTCTACACTACTGAAATTAATGAGTCTAGCCACAGGCTAGATGAGAGAGAAGCTACATGCTGCCTTCAAATTGCTGTTCAAGCAGAAACAAAATTGCCTCTGATGCTACTTCAAGAAATAAAATAATGGCCTGCCAGCATTTCTCCAGGATTTAAGGATACGTAGTAACACAACGCACCATGGCAATGATGAGTGCATTAGGTGAGTTTATTTTTTAAACAGGTAGCTCTGTTTTGAGCCTCTCATGTCATCAAGAAGCAGCGAATAATGTTGCCAAAAGATGATGTCCAGAGTTACCATATGGAAAGGGCTAATGATCCTGAAAAGCTGTTCAGTGGCAGACTACACATAAGCACCAAGATCAAAAGGAAATTGCAGATGAAGACTAAGAGTTTGCCTACACTGCACTTTCGTCGGTAAAACTTTTGTCATTCAGGGGTGTGAAAAAGACCCTCCTCCCCCGAACAACAAAAGTTTTATGGAAGGAAAGCGCCCCTGTGGACAGCACTTTGTTGGCAGGAGAGCTCTCCTGCTGACAGAGCTACTGCCTCTCACTGGGGGTGGATTTATTTTGTCAGTGGGAGAGCTCTCTCCCGCTGACAAAAAATGGCTACACTGTAGCACAGCTGTGTCACTAAAAGGTGCATAGTGTAGACATAGCCTAAGGCCTGGTCTACACTAGAAAATTAGGTTGGTTTAACTGCATCCATCAGGTATTTGAAAAATCCACACCCCTGAGCAGTGTAGTTAAGCTGACCTAAGTCTACATGTAGATAACACTAGTTACCACCACTCAGGGAGGTCGATTACCCTTCCCCTCAGCGTAGGTAGTGTCTACACTGACCCCTTACAGCAGCAGAGCTGCAGTGGTGCATCTGTGTGCTGCTGTAGCATTTTAAGTCTAGCCAAGCCCTAAGAGGAGGAGAGAAGGCAAGTAGAAAAAGAAGACAGAAACAGCTGAGCCTATCTTTGAAAACCAGAAAAAACTAGAATTTAGAAGTCAATCTGATCTGCTGTGAGTACTCGAGGGAAGAAAAACATTGACTACAAAAAAGAGATTACAGGGTTGCTGACAGAAGAGATCATATTTCTGGAGAAATTTGTGGGATTTAAAGACATTTTTAGTACATTTTTAATGAGGCAATCAATACATATTTCATACCTGCCAACATGCCAAATATTTCCTGGGGAATGACCTGTTTTGTTTTTTTCAAATTCCCTTTCATTTGCCAGAGGTTCCAAAGACCTTTACATCTTGCCTCAAATGGAATGATGGAAAAACTTCAAAAGCTCCTGCCCCACCTTTTTAATGGTATTTCAAGCATCTGTGGGTTAGTGAAGGTGATGTTGTGATTATAATAAAGACAGACACTGGTCTTTATCATCAAGATTTTTTTCATTTTTTGTAGTTCAGCCATCAGCACTCAATACGTTATATCAAGCTACAATGCCACATTCTGCTGACAGACAGACTCAGAATTAGGGTGGCTGCAAGTTGGATTATTAAAGAACCAGACTAATAGAATCACAATGTGGGGATTCTAGACAAATTTTCTATTCTGTCCTGAGTGTGGCTGTCCAGTTAGTTGGAATTAGGGTGTTTTCCTGGCTTGGCTTCCGACATTAGATCAGTTGCTTCCCCTCTCAATGCCTCTGTTTTCTCTCTCACCGTTTGTCTGTCTTGTCTAAGTCACTTTTCCCTTTTGTGCCTCTGTTTCTGCTCTCGTCCTCTGACTGTTTTGTTTATATAGACTGTAAAGTCATTGGACCAGTGACAGTCATTCATTGTGTGTTTGTACAGTGCGATGGAGCTCCAGTCTCTGTTGGATCCTCTGAGTGTTGCTGTAATACAAATAATAATAAATAACTACAAACAACTCATCCTGAGCAAACTCTGAATTTGATTAGCTAACCACCCGTTACCTCCCCTCCACAAAAAAGCTGATGTGTGTGGCTTAGTGAAGCCCACTCTGCTGTGGGTGAGTGTGGCAAGGCTGTGGGGTCCCTGGCATGGGGTATTGGAAGACCTGTGCACCCCCTAACTGATGGACATTGAAGATGGTGCAGGGCATAGCTGTGCAGGGGACCATGGTTGGACACAGAGGGTGGAATAGCAGGGACAAAGAGTCATGGGCTGGAGATGGAAGGAATCAGTGGAAGCATGTGTATGTGTGTCTGGAGGGGAAGGTTCTAGGTACCAGAAAGATAAGGACGTATAGTATGGGGCACTGACAGACATCAGGCTGGGATAAAAAGAGTGGGAAAATTTGAACATATTTACAATTTTATCAATATTAAATTATAAGCACTTAAAGTTTGCCATGTGGATAAAAGTCTCCCCTGCTTTCCTTCTCAATATTCACCAAGCCCCATATCTAACACCTGCTACGAACTTACTAAAAGCTTCAGGATGGGAGTTCTATGTTGGCGGGCCTCATAAGATTCATCAGGATAGGGCTGCCCTACTGTTGACCTTATATATCACCTTGATTTTAAAAGTTGGTGCTCATTCAAAAGACAGGGAAGTTCTTTAAACAACAACAAATTTTTAAAGAGGTAAGGCTGAAAGTATGCTGTAAAGAAATGCATCTAGTATCCCTCCTTCCTCCAAAATATTACATTTCTTTACAAAATATCTACATTTTCCAAAAAAACCCCAACCCAATAACCTCCCAAAAAATAAAAACAAAATTTGGAACATTTGGAAACCAGCAGCTAAAGAATTCAGCAGCCTCTTCTTTGTTGTCTTGTAATTCTCTGTCACTCTTCCTCGCCCCCCTCTAACTCAGGTTACAACACATTATTTTCATTTTCTTTTCTATATTCAGTCACCCATATTCACAAGGGGGACAAGAAAACTTGTAAAGTTCCTGCCCACCTTTGTAAGTTTGGGAGTTTTGTCTGAGTAAGGAATTGAGGATAGGGCCCAGGACCAGTGTAATGCAGAAAAGCCCTCCTGGAAAACTAGTTTAGGGAACGTGTGCTGTTTGTAAGTTTCAACATTTTAAAGATTTGATCAGTTTTCTCCCGGCTGTGGGTGATCTGTTCCCTTTATCCAGCTGGCATTTTCTATTGGGAAACTAAATGTAATTAACCTTAAAACACAAGGTTTGTTGTTCTGGCTAATTTCACTAAATTTAATTTGTTCTCTTATTGTTCAAACACAAATAACTAGGTTAGTAAAAAAAAAAGTGCCTGGAAGTGTTAAAGATATTGAGTTTACAGTTACCTTGGTGCTGTAGCAGTCACACAACAAGATCAGGAGAAATATCCTATAAATGAGACCTATTAGATGCTAGCAGAGTGTCCCAAGGGAAGGAGTATAAATGCATCAATTCGCTAAATGCATCAATTCGCTAAATTTAAAACAGACTGGCAAATATGCTTGTAGGACACAATGATATACAACCCCTGGGGACCGGAGTAGATAATTCCAGGTCAAATGTCTATTATTCTTTATCAGCGTTCAAAAGATTTAACAAACACATTTACTGCACTTCTACACACCTAGTTTAGGTTATAAAATATACTTCTTCTAAAAGGATGGTCTATTAGTCTCTGAAACAGCCTTTCATGGGAAATAGTGGAAGCTCTGTCCCTTCTGATAGACTCATAGACTTTAAGGTCAGAAGGGACTATTATGATCATCTAGTCCAGGGGTAGGCAACCTATGGCACGCGTGCCGAAGGCAGCACACAAGTTGATTTTCAGTGGTTCTCACACTGCCTGGGTCCTGGCCACCGGTCCAGGGGACTCTGCATTTTAATTTAATTTTAAATGAAGCTTCTTAAACATTTTAAAAACCTTATTTACTTTACATACAACAATAATTTAGTTATATATTATAGACTTATAGAAAGAGACCTTCTAAAAATGTTAAAATTTATTACTGGCACGCGAAACCTTAAATTAGAGTGAATAAATGAAGACTCGGCACAGAACTTCTGAAAGGTTGCCGACCCCTGATCTAGTCTGACCTGCACAATGCAGGCCACAGAATCTCACCCACCCACTCCTGTAACAAACCCCTAACCTATATCTGAGTTATTGAAGTCCTTAAATCGTGGTTTAAAGACCTCAAGGTGCAGAGAATCCTCCAGCAAGTGACCCATGCCTCACGCTGCAGAGGAAGGCGAAAAACCTCCAGGGCCTCTGGCAATCTGCCCTGGAGGAAAATTCCTTCCCAACCCCAAATCAGTTAAACCCTGAGCATGTGGGCAAGACTCACCAGCCAGCACGATGAGGCATAGCACTAAAAATCTCATCCTCTATTTCTACATTAAAAAAAAAAAAAAAGACCATAGAGTTCTCTCTGACACCTCATATAACCTTGTCCATCTACTTGTATGTCATGGGAACTGGCAGCTGCTGCCCCCCTTTTTTGGTGTTAGTATTGCTGAGGGATACCCAAGATGATCCAGCAGTGCTGCCACAGCTTTCCTGAGGTGAGACTGCAGTAGTGAGGCACTGGGGGCTTTGCAGAGGGTTTTAAGAAGTGACAACAGCTGTCACTGGGGCATAGGACTCAACCCGCCTTTCACACACATCTTTGCTACAGTGTCCCCAGTCTGAATAGGACAAGGGTTTTACTGCCTGTTAGTGTCTCACTCAATAAAATGATCTCTCCAAAATTCCCCACAACCAAGCACTAATGACTTCTCCCAATTAACCCCCCAAAATAAACCAATCAAATCCCCATAATGAATTAAACACTGCCCCCTCCCAACAAAAATCAAATCAACATCCCTCCCCAATGCTAAATATGTCCTCCTCCCATGCTCCTTTACAAGTTCTTCTTTACAGAGTGCCTGCTGCTCAGCTTCCGGAACTCAGTGCCAACTGCAGGGGCAGACTCCTTTTCACTGCCACCAGCGATCTGCCTGCCTACCAGAAACCTGCTTTTCCAGCAAAGGCAGGAGCTTGTTGTCATTGCCCCTGCTCACCTCCTCAGTCCTTTACTAAGACCCATATGGCTCAGCACTGCTGGCACCAGCAAAGGGAGTCAAGTAGCTGCCAGTTCCTATGCCACACAGGTAGATGTGGGATGTACCTGCCATGTGACAGGATATAAGCATTTGTTAGTTAGGCCCTGAGGAGCTTACTAAGGGGCCATATAAACATGGGGGGATGACTTATTTCAGTGGAGTTACACCAGCATGAAATCAGAAATCCTCTTTGTTTTGGGAGGACGTCTATCTTTTTAATGGCACAGGTCAGCAATTGTAGGCTTTGCAGATATCCTGAGTCCTGAGACAGGAGTTGGAAGTAAGGAAGGGAGGTGTCTGGCACACTGCAGGAAGGAGTTCCCAGGAGTACTGAAGAAGTAAGTAGCAAACTGTGATTCTAGTAACTGCAAAAGCAAGAGACTTATATCATGATTAAAAGAACTGAAGCACTGTGTATGGTTCCTATTGTGGACTGTACCAAAATGAAGGACACGTGACTTTCACACAGTAGGCTGAAAATAAGTGCAGTGAATTAGGGCTTTATTCAGTGTTAGTCTAGACAGTTGAAGTTTTGATGTAGCTTCGCTGCAGTGTACAGTAGATCTCCCTTTCTCGCATACATGCACAGCCCAGTGTTTTAACCCACCTTTTTCTCTACTTACCAAAGGGAGCAATTCTCAAAGTTATATATACATTCCAGCTACAAATCTGATCTCATATCATGCTTCATTGTTTAGTGGATTCCCTATTCATGTGCATACTTGAAATGCCTACTACCATAGGGCTAAAAAACCAAAACAATACAGCACACAGGTAAATAAATATGAAACAAATGCCAGACCTTAAAATAGAAAATTTAAAAAAATATATCCTTCATAACAAAACCTTTAGAAAAGTTGTCTAAATAACTGAACTTATTACTAATTACTAATACAACATACACTGTGTTAACTTTAGTGTTATCTGTAATGTAAAATGAGAATAAAAATTAGACAGGAATTAAAAAAAACCCTATTATGTCATTTATTCCACCCAGTGCAGGATAGTTCTCTACAGTATATTCTCCAGAGCCTTGTTCAGTTATTTCTAAGTGATCCATATGTTGATCCATGCACCCAAAGGTTCTCAGGAATACACGCAGTGGAAGAACTAAATAAATCTGTAGCATTCCTTTATATTCACTTGTGGCAGAGTCAGAAGGAAGTATGGCTGAATAAATCATAATCATTAAGGGCTAGGCTGTGACTTTGCCACAAGCCCTGAGTTATTAGCAGTGTGTAGTTATCTGGTCCCTAGCTGCCACTTGTTCTAGACAGTGAGCAGGGAGTAATCTGTGCCAGTCCTATACTTCCCTCTTTGCACCAGCTCAGCTGTGCTGGCACAGTGGGGAGCAAGGCAGTGGAAGGGAGAGTCCAGGCCAAGGCTCTACCCACTTGCACCAGAGGGAGAGTAGAGGCTCCACAGAACAGCCAACACTATAACAGTAACCAGTACCGGAGAGTAATGCCCTTCATGTTCTTTGAATCCACTGTGTGGACACATAGGATGAGTTACACTGTTGTGCTAAACTTGAGATGTAAAATGCAATGTAAAAGAGGGAGAGTGAAGGGAAGCCTGCACAGATGTGTTTACTGAAGTCATCAAAACCAAAGCGAGGGATAGAAACCAATAAAAGTGCAAGCATGCAAACAACACTTCCTACTAAGTACTAATGTGGCTGGACAGAAAACCAAAAAAAGCTGTATTCTAGGATAATTTGACTGCCATGAGTAGTTACAAGGTTTCACACACACTGTGATGAAGAAAGCTTTGAGCCAAAGGCCATTCTGGAGCTCCTGCCTCTGTATTCTGCTCTCTTCAACTAATGACAAAAAGAGTGCTATATTTATAGGGCCTGAGACCCGTCAAAGGAGCCTATGAAAACAAAGGTAAACCTTAAGCCTCAACACCGCTTTGCTAGAAAACAAGCCAGGGGGCGGAGAGGAAAAAGATACAGTTAAGAAGGGTGCATACAGTGACTCTCAAGCCCCGTGAAATGATGAGATCTCATGTCTAAAGGGGGTTCCATTAAAAAAAGTTGAGCTTTCATTACTCTAGGTACCTCCAGTAACTGCAGTATCTTCCTATCCTTAGAACAGGAGGTGCCATAATAAATTAAAGTAACATGGAGTAGCAAAGGGAACATGTTTAATGGTGCCCATTATACCAGAACAAAATTGAGCCCATTTCAAAGTGCAGCGTCAGTTATCACAAATCCTTGCCAAGCCTTTCAATTTCTTCAAGGAGGAAGTCAACGTCTGATTTCCTAGTAGCTGGGTTGGAAAAGACCATTCTGAAAAAATTCACTTTGTCCCCATGTGGCTGGTAGCTAACCATCGTCATTCCTTCTTCTATCATCCGTGCTTTTATTTTTGGAGCAACCTGTATACAAAAAGTCAGCCATTGCAATTATTTTCCTTTTATATTTGGAAACTTCTCCCCCTCTCATTGCAGCCAGACTTTGCAAGTCACAGTGTAACAAAAAAGCTAGCATGATTAAAACTTCATAAGACTGTTGCCATTGACATCAGTGAGAGTTCTGCTTGAGTAAGAAGACAGAATTTTAGGATTTGTCTTTCTGTTTTTAATTTAACACAAGATACGATATTAACATTACACACAGAAGGACAAATCCTGAAGTCCTTACTCAGCTTTTACTCACTCCCTATACAGGCAAAACTCTCATTGATTTCAGTGACAACATTCTTATAAAGTTGCAGTCATGCTAGTTCATTTGTTATCCCTAATTTTGCGCACTTAAAATGTTAGGTGCTTCTATTCTGGGGCTTGTAGATTTGGGTTGGTAATATGTCCAAGATAATGGATGAACAAAATTTTTAATTTGCACACAAACATGTAGCATAGTGTTGCCTTGTTACTTGCTTGATTTGTGGATGTTATCACAGATTCTCAGCACCCAAATTGTGGGAACCCAAAATCAGAGGTTAGATTACTTTGAAAAATCAGGCCCCTTCGGCAAAGTTTCAATTTGCAATAAATAGTGAGTTGTGCATGTGAGCTCTTCTACATCACTTTTTATACCTTAAGTAGAGTTTACTAAGTTGTGTCCTACTCCCTTTTTCCTTATCAACTTTAATTACTTTTTAAATATGTTGCGATGAGAATCAAGGTGAGTTTTTTTCTGCATCTTCATTATAGTTGGCTGTCTGATTTATGAGTTCCAATTTTCTTCTATTTGCCATCATTGCAGAACTCCTATCATAATATTGGGAAGGCAAAACAACTTTTCAAGGCCACTATCAGTGGCACTTCCTGGAAATCCTGAGTATCTAGGGCAGCTGAACCCTGCACACTAACCTTGGATGCTAACATGCCCCCTTCTTATTATAATACATGTGATCTCCGGAGTGGGAATTCTGACTCCAAGTCATATTTTGCATGGCACCCTGCTGCTGCCACATGGCCAAGTGTTATTTCAGTTGTGTGTAATATACAAATATATGCTACATTGTGCATTTTTATTAAGAGGTTTTCTGTTGGTAGATTGTACATTTACAGAATTGAAAGCAAACATATAGAATCCTCCCACTTGTCACCTGGACATTTCTGAACAGCCCTGCAGCCCAAATCAATGAGATTTGACCATTGGAATTTGGTATGAAAATAACCCTTACTGAGGAAGAGTGCACAGCCTTGTTTTGGAAGACTGTTTGATTTGACCAAGATATGAGCATTTTAAAATCATGTAATGATTGTGCACAGTAGATTTTTTTCCCTTTTACGTGTTCACCTAGGCCAAGTTGTCCTGTGTATCTAGGTACAATAAAGTTAGCTTTGCTGTCATTAAACACCATAAAATAGGTCAATCACCCTGTACTATTGCCTCAACTCCCATGAATTCTGTAAGCTAAGCAAGGTCAGAGGAGGGCTGATTGACTAGACCTAGGTAAACTATATAAAGTGAAAACTTTTGCATGCATCTGAAGAAGTGGTTTTTTACCCTTGAAAGCTTATGTCCAAATAAATCTGTTAGTCTTTAAGGTGCCACTGGACTCCTTCTTGTTTTTGTGGATACAGAGTAACATGGCTACCACTCTGATAAAGTGAACAAGTTATTACATTAATGTAGCCCCTTTCTCTGCTTACAAAGGGACTTGAGCCAAGATTTTCAAGAGTGATAAGTCACTTTGGTGCTTTAGAACCTGCCCTCTGAAAAGTGAGGCCCTTTACATTGTCTCGGGTTGGGCACCAAAATATTTAGGTCCACTAGATTATTAGTCATTTAAAAAAGATCTCGGCCTTCTATTTTTGCATATTTGAAATTATCTGATGAATGGTTTATGCAAATGTTTTGGACTGGGGATTCTTTGAAAACTATCCACTACAACTATTGATTTAGGTTCCATAATTTAATATTAGTGCTCTATGACTGGTCACTTAAGTCTCATGTCCTTGTTTCTGTTTCCTGATTGAGTGATTTCAAAGCCCAAAGAGAACATTTAAGGGGGCTGCAGATACACTTGGAATAATGGTCTGTAATCATTCTTGTGTGTGGTGAGTCACTCCTACAAATGGTCCGAGAAAACTTTTCTCAGACACATTCAAAGGACTCCTTATCTGAATGAATGTTCATAATTTTTTAAGAGCTTGCTGTGCTCTAATTCTGACACTAAGGATGTGTCCGTGACATTAAGATTTTTCTTCTTTGGATGTCACACAAACTTTAGCATTTGAATCCTGATTAAACAACAAGGTTGTATGAAAATATGGGATGTATGAAGACTGAGACCTATCAATAGAGGCCTTATTAGTCACAACACCCTCTGAATGTCAATACTAGAAATCTTACCTGATGAAGTAATTTCTCTCGTTCTGGCCCGTTTGGTATTCTTCTAAGATTTGGTGGAATGTACCAGAAACACACATTGGTGAGTTCAGGCTTTAAAACAAAGATGTTTATTTCTCAGTAAAGGATAATCATGATTATGCTATTAGGTCTGAGGTCAACAAGAGTTTAATATCAATAGTATCTAAATGACGTAGGCATAAGTCCATTGAACATCACTCCAATGTTTCTAAGTCACTTTTGAAAATCCTACCTTTTACTTTTAGGTCACGTGTTCAAAATTGGCCCAGGTTGATAATTACCACAAAAGTTGTTACTCTTGTGATGATTGTCTAGCAGTCTATGTGATATAATATAGGGTTCACTCCTGCAAGGTGTTGAGCACCCTGGCCTTGATCTAGCAGAGCACTAATTCATGTGCTTAACTGTAAGTACATGAATAGTTCCATGATTAAGTGTAGTATTGCCACTCTCACAATTTTTGGTGAGTGCCAGGGTTTCACGGGGGACTGGAGCGCATATCGTGATGACATGAGAAGTCCAGATCCCTCATGAAATTAAGTGCCACAGGAAGCCAGCAGAGTTTCCCCCTCTGATCACTTTTCCTCACAGGAGGGGAAAGGACAGAGCAAAAAGCTCAGCAGACCAGTGTAGCTCCACTTCCTCCTCCCCACTCTCCTCCTGTGCCCAAGGGAGCAGGATGGGGCCTCTGCTCCTTTTCCTTTCCCCTGCATTATATGGCCCGGGAAAGGAGGGTGAGGGGTGAAGAGCTCCTGGAACTGCATGTCCCACCCCAATCCTGGAAAGGGGGAAAGCCCTGCTGCAGCCCTCCAAGAGAGGGACAGATATGAGGCAGGCGGGGTGGAGGGAGAGGAGCTTAACTGATGGGGGTGGGGCTGATGGGGCATATCGAGGACAAGATTAATTGCTGGGCAGGGGATAGCAGATGTGGGGGTGAGAACTCTTGGAGCAGAGGCTAAAATTTCCTTAGCCAACACATTTTGGCGAGTGGGCAACACTAATTGGTTACATACACTGTGGGTGGGCAGAGGCAGGGCTGGCTCTAGCTTTTTTGCCGTCCCAAGAAGCAAAGAAAAAAAAACAAAACTGAATGAGCTGCCGCCAAACTGCCACTGAAGAGGAAGAGAGGGAGTGAGGGACCCGCCGCTGAATTGCCACCAAAGACCCGGACTGCTGCCCCTTTCTATTGGCTGCCCCAAGCACCTGCTTCCTTCGCTGGTCCCTGGAGCCGGCCATGGGCAGAGGGAGGCTAAAATTCAAGAGACAGACTAAAAAAAATCTCCAGTGAAAAAAAAATTGTTCAGTCAACTTTACAACCAGCTCTACTCTGCACCTTGCAGAATCAAGTCCTTAATTGCCCAGTTTACAACTGTCCATGTTGTTGCAAAAGAAAACCATCACGTAAATTTGGTTTGCCACCTTTGTTTGTAATCCCAGAGGCTGGATGAACAACACAGAGAATTTAAAAATACTCTGTTCATTCAGGAAATGGATACTATGGCTAGACTCATTTCTACTGTACAATATGAATATACCCGATCTATGAAGTGCCTATTTCAATTAGACAGGGAAAGTGACAATAGGAAAATATGTTAGCTTTTTATATGGAAATTAAATCACATGTAAAGTAGATGAGAATACATACTGAAGAAGAGAACAGAGGGATATTTTGATACTTACTTCGGCATCAAATACAAGCTCAAAGTTCTCTCTTGAATTCAGTTCCTTGTAAAGATACTCAGCAAGTTCAAGGGATTTGTTGATAAGAATCTCAAAGCCTCGAGTGCCCTGTAGAATATCAATGCAAAACATATAGAAAGTGAGCTCCAAGAGTGGTTTGAGCCATGTTAGGAAAAACAAACAACAATTTTATTGTACAGGAATGAGCTTGAAGGGGAGAATGGAGGGTACTGTCCTGAGGAACTGTATTTTATTGTTTTGGGGCATATAACTTATTGATGCTCATTCTATATAACATACAGAACCTCATTCTAAAAAGGTACGCTTTTAGAAGACGTATGGATCTACATAACAATTGAGCTTAAACTAAAACCACATCAGATGAAGTCTAATCTGTCTGAGCTTTTGCATGCATGGCAGGGACTGCACTTTGACAGATTTCTTTAACCAATTTAGTTGATAAATTATGCTCCCCCTCTTTTTTTTCCTTTATCTTGCCATTGAGAACATATTTCCTATTTAGGGAATAATGGGGTTTACTCCAGTAGCTAATATAGCACTGTTTTAACAGATTCAGAATTTGGCTATGTTTCTTGTCCTAATCTTTGTTCCATTATTGTTGCAATTCTAACTTGTTTTCGTAAATTATAAATCAGGGGTTGGCAATCTTTTGGAAGTGGTGTGCCGAGTCTTCATTTATTCACTCTAATTTAAGGTTTTGCGGGCCAGTAATACATTTTAACGTTTTTAGAAGGTCTCTTTCTGTAAGTCTATAATATATAACAAAACTATTGTTGTATGTAAAGTAAATAAGCTTTTTAAAATGTTTAAGAAGCTTCATTTAAAATTAAATTAAAATGTAGAGCCCCCTGGCCCGGTGGCCAGGATCCGGGCAGTGTGAGTGACACCGAAAATCAGCTCACGTGCAGCCTTCAGCACGTGTGCCATAGGTTGCCTACCCCTGTTATAAATCATAAAGTCAGAATTGTATATCACATTACACTATTGTTGCATGTCTCTTCTACACAAAAAAGACTAAGCATTAGGCAGTGATGCTCCTATTTATCATTTAATATTTACTTTGCTTGGAATAACAGCTATTGTTTATGTGCTTTGTTGTTGATGCTGCAAAACTTTAAGACTAGGTATGCACTTTTTCTTCTGTCCATGCAACATCTGTTTTCTCATGCAATATTTATCTTATTTCAGATTAACACTATAGTAACCTCCCCAACTCAAGGAAACAGTTCACAGTTTTACATAAAAGCAAAAAATACACACCTTTTCTGAAACATACGGAGCAAAGCCCCTCAGGACAGGAGTCTTACCATTTTTATTGTAAAGCTCTTTGACAGGTTTCAAAAATAAAGCACCCCAGAAATGAAATTGGTTATTACAAATCTTTAGGGGCCTAATTCTGAGAGGGACTGAAATCAATGGCAGCTTAGAGCCATCAGCCCCTTCCAGAATAGGGTTCTAGATAGGGGGAGGGGGAAACAGGTTTTAGATAGCAATAGGCGAGCCTAAAAGAGATTTGGAGCTTCAGATAAATACCCAGAAGACCACAAACCTGAGTCTGTTCACAGTTACAGGGTATAAATAAATAATAACTCCATTGACTTCAATGGATTTATAGCACTGTAAACAAGGGTGAGATTGTATATCAGGCAGTATATACCTGTGTCTCCTGAGTCTGCAAAACTGAACTGGTAATGTCATAAGCATTTGTTTCCTAATGAAATATTTAGTATGTATAAGTCAGAAACAATGCAAGAACAATCTTTTAGGTGATATTTTGGAATTTACAGTTATGTCAACGGGGTTGACATTGCTCAGTATCTCGCAGTATCAGAGCTCTTGTCTAATGTAACCATGAAGTACATATGCTAATAAAAATGAAAGTTAGTCTTTTTGGACCTTAAAAACAGTTTAGATTATGGATGAAGGATCATTTTAGTTTCTATATTGTTATGTATGCATTTCCTCAGTTCTCATCACAATAGTATCTATTCACCACACGCTTAGATTAAATCAATATCAGTAGTTTATAAAGAGAAGGATCCAATTCTCCACAGTCTGTCAGTTATTTACCAGTAAATAAGAACATAAGAAAAGCTATACCGAGTCAGACCAAAGGTCCATCTAGCCCAGAATCCTGTCTTCCAACAGCAGCCAATGCCAGGCGCCCCAAAGGGAATGCACAGAACAGGCAATCAATCATCAAGTGATCAAGCCCCTGTCACCCATTCCCAGCTTCTGGCAAACAAAGGCTAGGGACACCATTCCTGCCCATCTTGGCTAATAGCCATTGATGAACCATGTTGTAAAGTGTACATGTTGGTCCTGGGAATATGTTGCTGGAGCTATGTAGCTGCCCAGTGCAAATGAAAGAGGAGTTTAATGCTGATCTAAAGCTTAGAAGATTTGAACTCAGTGTGATTTCTACAGTTTCACAGATAGGAGTGCTCCACTAAGAACTTCCTGTTACCACTTCCTCTCAACTAAACCATACATTTAAAGTTTGATTTTAAGCCTTAACTTTCATTCCACCTATGCATCAGTTTGAAGTGGCTAAAGAACATTTATTTTTTCTGGTTAAAGCTGCATTTCTGTAGACTTTTCCTACCTTAGCTTTCCACATTAGCCAAAGTTTGAAGACATCAACATGCCGACCACACTGAATGGTCTTGTCCCCTGTGTCATAAGTTGTATCATACTGTTTGTCTGGTTGGAACAGATACCCAGCACACATCTGATTACAGGCTTGCAGAAGACCCTAGAGCAGGAATACAACCTTTGATATGCATGCTATATTTATGAACAAGATTCATTTCAGAATGTCCATTCAACTACTGACCTTGGTCTAGAAATGAGCAAGTGGTAGGATAATTACACTGAAATGCAAACACATTCCCATTGAGAATAGTGCCACATTTAGGGCTTGTCTATATGAACAGTAAGTGCGCAGCAATCGGGAGGGTAAATCTCTCTCTCTCTCTAGCCTGCCATGCACTAATCGTCCATATGGACCCTACTGCTGAGCACTAAAAGTTCGCAGGGCACTTTGATCCACTCTTGTGTCAAAGTGGGGTAGATCAAAGTGACCTAGGGAACTTTTAGTGTAATGTTGCAAGATCCACACAGACAACTAGTGTATATCAGGATAGTGCAAGGTAGATTGACACCTCTGCTTGCCCTGCACTGTTTGTATCAACAAATTTTTAGTCTTTGTTGTGTATTTGGTTGTCATGGTAACAGAATCTTGTTCTTGTTATGGCAATGGAGTTAGATTATTAGGGGATAGCCCCGCCAGTTTTGGCTGGTTTTTGGTTAGTTCGTCTTGACCTGTAGAATTTATTAAATAGGCCCTTTATCAGGCATATGACACTGAGCCCCATATCATGCACATATACAAAAAAATGCAGAATGAAATCTTGAGTATGTAAAATTTCATCTAATTGCCTCCTTTATTATGCTAGAGTCATAATATTTGTGTGTTTTATAGATACTGTGTGAGCTACCAATGATTATAACCGTTGTTCATAGCTTATGGAGTAAGCAAGGATATTAATAGCATTACATTCATCTGAAGGGTAGAGATCGTTTACATCTTGTAATAGACACCCATATAATAATAATGATTTCTCTATAAGACATCAAGTCCATTTTCCACCTATTTTTCTTAAAAAAAAACAAAAACA
Source organism: Mauremys reevesii (assembly GCF_016161935.1). NCBI lineage: Eukaryota > Metazoa > Chordata > Testudines > Geoemydidae > Mauremys > Mauremys reevesii. The sequence goes on along the minus strand of NC_052624.1, from coordinate 166,166,081 downwards.
AACAAACAAACGAAAAAGGCTGAATGGGAAATAAGGCATATGGTAAATGTAACTGCCAGTTGATAAATGCTTGCTTTTTTGTAATAGCTTCCAATGTGTGTCTGTGTTTGTACATACCATGGAAAAAACCTTATTAACACAATGTTAAGATTACAAAAAGGTAAAACTCAAGACCAAGAAAACTCAATGGTTAAGGGTCCCACAATAACATCAACTCAGACACATTGCATAGTATTGTATGCTGTATTAGGGTAATCTAATATTCTATTTATCTGCAAAGATACATTCCACTTGTCAGTCATTAGTGTGACAGATAACCTTTGATATCAAAAGATGGGTTGCCTCCAGAGAAGATATGTTTATGGCAAACAGGAATCAGTGAATTGTCTGCTATTCTGATTCAAATATCCAGATAGAGGATATTCAGAGGAATGGCTTACCAAGGGATGTGATGTGGTAGGTTCTCCATTGCCTGAAGTCTTTAAATTCAATACTTTCTTTCTAAAAAGCTATGCTCTAGCTCAACAAGAAGTTCAGGGCTTACCAAAGAAATGACTGAATGAAATGTTATGACCTGTGTTATGCAGGGGTTCCAATGAGACTGTAAGAATGTCCCCTTCTGCCTTTAAAATCTATGATTATATATTTAGAAATCCAGATCTGGATATCAGCCAGACTTACTCTTCCCAAAGGGCTATATACTCTTTTCTGAACCCCAGGAAATCCTTTTCCAAAGCTGGCCCAGACCCCTCTCTTACTTGTGAAGGTGTTTACATGACTACCAGCCAAATCAATACTTATGATTATGAGCATTATTTTTAAAAAAGTCCTTACTATCCCCTGCTGTCTTTGGGCCTGGATGACCATTAGCCATCTCCTGACATCTTTAGGGGTGGTGGTGGTGTGGCCACTTTCTTCCCAAATCTCGCTTCTTTAGAGTGTATATGCCTGGAAGTCATACTGCCACGTGATCTTGAAGAGGTTTTATGGGAGTCTGTTTCCTCACTAAGCACCAACAGGATAGGAAAGGTCTTCTTCTGGTTGTTCCATGGTTCTGCGATCTTAGGATGTGACTTAGAATTACCTGACTGGTAGCTGGGAAACACAGATCCCACAACATAGGGCAAGTCAGGGTTTTTGGATCAGAAAATTCAAAGGTAAGAGGGGTACAGCAACTGTTGAGAATTGCTGTGCTCTGAGGTTTCTGCTCTTTGCCTTTGTCAACTTTCACGATCACATTAGTTGGCCTTCATGCTAGCACTTTAAGCCATTACCTAAAGACAGTTTTGATATATGAAAGACATCATTTACGGTACCTTTTCACAGACCAGGAAGGCAGAACACTGAAGTGGAACGCCCATCAATTTGTGTGGATTCCAGGTGACAGAATTGGCCCTAGGTGATAAACCAAACTATAATATAAGGAACATGCCAGGTGTTAAATGTAATAGGTATCAGTCTCCCCAAAGGCCCCTGCACACACATATATATCACTTTCCAGACATATTATGTGTGTCTACCTCTGCTGCTCAAAAGAGCTTACGTTCTTACAGGATAAGGGTAGGAAAAAGGGTCAGGGTAGGAAAAGTGAGGGAATTATTAATAAAAAGGAGAGCAGAGCTTTTAAGGAAAGTTTTAGTGGAAGGAAGAGAAGATAGGGAGGAAAGGAAGGGTGTTCCTTGTGAAGAGAGCACTGTGATAAAGGAATGGAGCTCAGAGTGAGAAAAGGAAATTCAGGAGGAGAAAGGCAAAAAGAAATGGTGAGTGTATAAAGTAAAGGAGGTGATGAGATCAGAAATGGGGGGGCAAGATTATTTAGGGATTTGTAGGTGAGGCTGTGTGTTGTGTGGTAATGGAGGGATTCAAGGTATTTGGGGGTAACATGGCGAGAACAATAGAGAGGGAAGAAAGATGACTTACTCTGAATAAAAACACAAAATGCATCATGCTCACCTTTCAATGCCATTAAGTTTAAAGGAATGTTTCCTAGACATCAGCAGCCCACCTCCCCATGCTGCCTGTAAGAAATAAGATGTTAACATTATAAAATAAAAACAAAAGAAGAAAAAGTTCCATCCTTTACAAGATAGTTACTAAAATATTTTTCTTCTAAACTGTTTTCTTTTAAACTGTTAAATAAACAACTCAGGCATTAACTATTACAAGAAATCCAATCTATAAAGGTAAAAACAAACAGAGCAACGCCCAGCCACACAACACAGACAATAAGGGAACAAAGTGCATATATTCAAGAAGATTTTCAGCTCATTTGTTGGCATATGACAGAGTATTGTAAAGTGCTGTGCCACAGATGTAGTTTTATATAGCATTCTGCAGATAATAAGTATGGATAAAAATAAGCCATATTCATTGTGCCTTATTAAACAAATAGCCCATTGGCTTTAATGTGATTTCATGCATGAATAAGATAATCACAGCATTAATAAGGATGAAGGGTGAATTCTGTCACACTGAAGTCAATTCGAACTGCTGGGTGGCAGTTGGGACCTGAGCACTACCTGTGGGCCCAGGTTCAAGGTCTGTGATCCATCACATTTAATTCATTGCATGCTCTTTTAAATGCCTTGACCAGCTTCTTTCTTTAGAGTAGCAAACTGAAACCATAAATTATCTTGATCCACAGTGCATACTAACTCCAAGAAGAATTTATATGAAAATCCTCTTTATGTTTACCAAAGATTAGACTGCATGGGTAAGGTTAAATACACTGAAACAACTTCATTTATGTTTAACTTGGTTATGGTGGCACAGCATTGTACCTAGTGAAAAAGAAACACTTCAAAATTCAACTTATTTTTAACCCAAAATTTCCAACAAAGGTTGCCTAAAGTCAGGCCTAAATCAATATTTAGAGAGAATTCAAAGAGAATGCATTTTGAAGCAGTATTTGTTGTATTATTCCAAGACTAGAGCTGGTTTGATTTTAGGAAGTGCTAAGACCTCACAGCTCTGATCAATCAGAAAATCAGGCCACCAATATAGAGATCTAAATATGCACTTAGATGCCAAACTAAAGTTAGGCAACCACTACTGAGAATTTTGGCTAAAATTCACACATTTTACTTCAGAGTAAAAAAATAATATGACTAGCTACTATTCATTCAACTGTATCAGAAAGAAGAATTTGGCCTAGTGATTTAAATTCAGCTTATAGTGCCAGGAACTGTACTTATCCCAGACACTATGTACTAATAAGGTGGTATTATATGCAGAAGAAATGATTAGTCATAAAAAGAATAATATTCATCAAAATGATAATTCATTGTATGCCAGAGAGGTGTATTATGGTATTTTGAGTTGCTTTGGTCTGACACAAAGAGAATGCATTTTGAAGCAGTATTTGTTGTATTATTCTAAGACTTGAATGAATGCCAACAAATGCTATTTACTTAATTTCTTTTCTAAACAAGCACACCCTTCACTGCAAGATGGTATCTTGTTCAAGTATGTCTATTCATCACAATCCATTCATACACATTAGTTGTATTGGAACCCTTCAAAGCAGATGCTCTTTTCTGTGGTAAAGAAACAAGTTCCAGACTTTAATCCTATAAAAGAATAATTGTGAGCAATATTTCTGAAAAGCATTACATCCACATGCATCCAGAGTCCATACTTCTCGCAGATGTCAGCAATGTTGTCAAGAGGATCAAAAGCTCCATACACTGTTGTACCAGCTGTGGCACTGACATACAGTGGGATATGGTCCTGAAAATAATACAAGATAATTTAGGCAATATTAGCTGAAGGGATAGCTAAGAGAATGTGTTCTTCTTTCATCTCATATCAGTCATCAGTAGCTATTTCTATAATTAATGTGGCAATACATTTCCATCATAACCCCTTTTCTTCACATTAACAACTTTCCCTAAATTCCCATTTGAGACTCAAATTTTCCATTTTTTGTTTCTGCCTGAATGTGGTGAATGTTATGGAAAGTTTGGTCAGTACCATAATAATGAAACCAGAGAAGATGTACGTTTAGGAAGAGATGGGAGCCACCTGACAAAAAAGGAGAATATCGTCTTTGTTCACTGATTCACCAACTTAGTGAAAAGGGATTTGAATGAGGTTCAAAAGGAGCAGGTGACACAAGCCCCCAGGTAAGTAAAAAAAAAAAAGTACTTTAATAGAAGGCTAAATGTTGGAGGATGGGGGAGGGGCACAGAATGGAAAATTATAATAGTCTCATAGGAACAAGAGGAAAATCAGTGGGGGGATTTGCTCAACATGTCTATACTCGGATGCAAGGCGTATGGGGAATAAACAGGAAGAACTGAAAGTATTAGTACATAAGATAACGTAATTGGTGTCCCAGAGACTTGGTAGAATAAATATTATGACGGGAATATTGATATGGGGTACAGCTTGTTCAGGAAGAACAGGCAGGGCAAAAAGGGAGGAGGTGTTGCATGCTTCATTGAGATTATATATACTTGTTTTGAGGTCCCGAACGAGGTAAAAAGCAGACCAGTTGAAAGCCTCCGGATAATATATAAGGGGTAATGTCATGGTAAGGATCTAGTATAGACCACCAAATCAATAAAAGGAGGTGGAGGATGCATTTCTAGAACATAAAAGAGAAATATCCAAAACACGAGACCTGGTAGTAATGGGGGACTTTAGCTACACAGACATCTTTTAGAAAAGTAATACAGCAAAACACAAAATTTCCAGTAAGTTCTTGGAATGTATTGGGAATAACTTCTTGTTTCAGAAAGTGGAGGACTTAGCCAGGGGGACAGCCATAGTAAACCCGATTCTGACTAACAGGGAGGAATTGATAGCAAATCTGAAAGCGGAAGGCAATTTGAGTGAAAGCGACCATGAAATGATAGATTTCATGAGTCTAAGAAAAGGAAAGCATGAGAGTAGAAGAATAAGGACAATGGATTTCAATAAATGCAGACTTCAGCAATCTCAGAGAACTGATAGATAAGGTCAATGGGAAGAAAATCAAAGGGAAAAAGAGTTCAGAGGAGCTTGAAATTTCTCAAGGAGGCAATATCAAAGGCACAACTGCAAACTACCCCAGTTGCAAAGGAAAGATAGGAAAAATAGGAAGAGGCCAATACAGATCCATTGAGAGCTCTCTGATGACCTGAGAGTCAAAAAGGAATCCTACAAAAAGTGAAAACAAGTTGCTAAGGACAAGTGTAACACCGGCCGACCCCCGTCGTCAGTGGGTGGGAGTGAACTTGGGACTTCTGGAGCTTAGTGCATGAGCCTCTACCATATTAGCTAAAAGCCAACGGGGTGTTAGCTAAGGCTGTAGAGCAAACTCACTTTATCTTTCTCCCTAAGTCATTTCAGTGCCACTAAATGGGACACAACACCACACCCAGAAGGTGTGTGGGTTACACAAGCACGAAGGACTAGCCCAAGCATGTAGGGACAAAATCAGAAAGGCTAAGGCACAAAGTGAGGCACGAGGGACATAAAAGGTAATAAGAAGAGGTTCTCTAAATATATTAGGAGCAAGAGAAAGACAAAGGAAAATATAGGTCCTCTATATAGCAGGGAAGGAGAGCTAATAACTGATGACATCTAGAAGGCTGAAGTGTTTAATACCTATTTTGCTTCAGTCTTCACTAAAATAGTTAATAGTGACCAGACATTCAATACAATTAATATTAACAATAATGGGGAAACCAAGCCAAAATAGGGAAAGAACAGGTTAAAGAGTATTTAAATAACTTAGATGTATTCAAGTTGGCAGGGCATGATAAAATTAATTCTACAGTACTTAGAAAACTAGTTGGATCTTTGAGAACTCACTTGGTGAGGACAGGTGAGGTCCCAGAGGACTGGAAAAGGGCAAACATAAGTATGGGCAAACATAGTACCTATCTTTAACAAGGGGAACAAAGAGGACGTGGGGAATTATAAACCAGTCAGCCTGGAAACATACTGAAAGAAATTATTAAACAATCAGTTTGTAAGCACTTAGAGGATACTAGGGTTGTAAGGAATAGCCAGCTTGCATTTGTCAAAAACAGTCCTGTGAAAACAATCTAATTTCTTTCTTTGACAGGATTACTGGTCTGATGGATGGTGGGGAAGCAGTAGATGTGCTATATCTTGATTTTCGTAAGTCTTTTGATACATTCTCATATGACAGTCTCATAAGCAAACTAGGGAAAAATGGACTAGATGAAATTGTTCTAATGCAGATGCACAACTGATTGAAAGACTATACTCAAAGTAATTATCAATGATTCACTGACAAACTGGGAGAGTGTATCTAGTGGGGTTCCACAGAGGCCAGTTCTGGATCAGATACTATTCAATATTTTCATGAATGACTTGGATAATGGAGTGGAGAGCATCCTTATAAAATTTGAAGATGATACCAAGTTGGGAAAGGTTACAAGCATTTTGGAGGATAGGATTAGAATTCATTACAATCTCGACAAATCAGAGAATTGATCTGAAATCAACAAGATGAAATTCAATAAAGACGACTGCAAAATACTATACTTGGGGAAAAAATCAAATGCACAACTACAAAATGGGGAATAACTGGCTAGGTGGTAGTACTGTTGAAAAGGATCTGCGGGTTATAGTGGATCACAAATTGCGTATGAATGAATTAATGTGATGTAGCTGGGGGAAAAGGCTAATGTCATTCTGGAGTTTATTAACAGGAATGTTGCATGTAAGACATGGGAGGTAATTGTCCAGTTCTACTTGGCACTGACGAGGCCTCAGCTGAAGTATCATGTCCAACTGTGAGCACTGTACTTTAGGAAAGGTGGATAAATTAGAGATAGTCCAGAGAAAAACAACAAAAATGATAAGAGATTTAGAAAACTTGACCTATGAGCAAAGGTTAAAAAAACTGTGCATGTTCAGCCTTAAGAAAAGAAGACCGAAGGGGGACCATATAGCCATCTTCAAATATGTGAAAGGCTGTTACAAAGAAGACAGGGGTCAATTGTTCTCCATGTCCACTGAATGTAGGACAAGAAGTGATGGGCTTAATCTGAAGCAAGGAAGATTTAGGTTAGATATTAGGAAATGCTTTCTAACTCTAAGGTCAGTTAAGCACTGGAATAGGCTTCCAAGGGAGGTTGAGGAATTCCCATCACTGGAGGTTTCTAAGAACAGGTTGGACAAACACCTGTCAGGGATAGTTTAGGTTTACTTGGGTCCGCCTCAGTGTAGGGGGATGGATTCATGGACCATTCAAGGTTCCTTCCAGCCCTACATGTCCATGATACTATGACTCTCTACTTTTAATTGTAAGACAATTTTGTAACTTAAAAGATGTCTTCTATGTAATCCAGGCAAATACTACACTCTGCCAAAACTCCCATTAATTTAAATGAGATTGCATTTGGAGCTCTGAGTGTTAAATACTTTTGAAAATGTGGTTCCTACTATTAACTTCCTTGGCAATTTCACCTGACTGAGGATTGCTGGATTTAGCTCAATATTAATATCATAAGGTTACAAATAATAAATAAACCGACCAACCTGTCTCTTGACTTTGAGTATTTTTGCCTCCAAATCTGATGGAATCATCTTCCCTCTAGATGATTGTAGAATGTTGGGAGGGAGAAAAGAAAATTTAAGTTATTTGTCCTGCTATTCTTGAGAATATGCAGTAAATCAAAGCCCGGTTGGGGGGAGCAGTCTTTCCTTGACATTTACCATATTATTCAGTTGACTCTGTCTGGTGATGTTTACTTATATTTTGTGGCAACATATTTTCAGCCTATATAAAACAGTGGCAAAAAGACAAGGAGCCTGATTTTCCACTACCCTGAATCTTTGCAAGGTGTGTGTAAAGTGGGTGTAGAGCCTTGCCAAATGAGAATGGTAGCATTTTAGACCTACTTTGCACAAGAATAAATGGCTGCATGAGGTGCAGGGCAGTTGTGTATCACTCCCAATGATCTAACTGGTGCATTTGTGACCTTCATCACATCTAAATAAAGAGACCATTATTGTAAACAAACTCATTGAAAATTAATGTTTTGTTATGATACGGGGCCCTGGGGAAGAAAACTGAGTATAGCAGTTCCTAACCACTTCTCACCATGTGTCTGATGGCAGGATTTGGCCCATAACATTTTGAAAATTTCGGTAATGCACATATTTCCTTCCTTAGAGGTTTTTAAGGTCAGGCTTGACAAAGCCCTGGCTGGGATGATTTAGTTGGGTTTGGTCCTGCTTTGAGCAGGGGGTTGGACTAGATGACCTCCTGAGGTCCCTTCCAACCCTGAGATTCTATGATTTGTATATGAGCATAATACATGCTAATTTTAATCTGTTAATAGTTTTCTCTCCTCACATACTAGCCATATTTCTAATATCGGTGCTGCTAGTGTGTTATCCTCTTTGGTATCCATCTTATTACGGCATACTAATATGGTGACCTTTTCTATCTGAATTGTTGCAAACTTTTCTCTTCCTATACTGCAAAATATTTCCTTTTACTCTTGCAGATTTTGCATTTCAAGTCTGCAGAAATTAAGGAAGTCTTTGTAATATTGTACTCCATGAAAGAATTAGAACCAATTTTCAAACTTGGGTACCCGCTGTTAGGCTCTTAAATGCATACTTGTTACTATAAAGAATTCTTTCCTGGGTGTCTGGTTGGTGAGTCTTGCCCACATGCTCAGGGTTTAACTGATCACCATATTTGGGGTAGGGAAGGAATTTTCCTCCAGGGCAGATTGGCAGAGGCCCTGGGGGTTTTTTGCTTTCCTCTACAGCATGGGGCCTGGGTCACTTGCTAGAGGATTCTCTGCACCTTGAAGTCTTTAAACCATGATTTGAGGACTTCAATAGCTCAGACATAGGTTAGGGGTTTGTTACAGGAGTGAGTGGGTGAGATTCTGTGGCTTGCATTGTGCAGTAAGTCAGACTAGACGATCTTAATGGTCTCTTCTGACCTTAAAGTCTATGAATATATACTTATGTTCCTAAATACAAGTGGCCTGATATGCAGAGGTAATGAGTAAATCAGGTCAGGAAATGGGGAATTTTCCCTTACAAAATTGTGACCCAACTGGCAATGGAGTTACAAGAATAACCTTATCCTGGTATGTACATTCTGGTTCACCAAAGAATGTCACATGAGGTTTTACATAAAAGCTAGAGTCCCAGCATTAATATTGTTGATTATGTAAAGAGTTATCTGAAGTCTGTATCAAGACAGACTTGGCAAACAGGTTTTTTTTCCAGACAAATGATATTTATTCACCTGCATCTCTGTCAGCATGTAATTAAGCATTGTAAGCCAACACAATGGAATCCTCATTTTCATACACAGTCAACAGGGTGGGGAATGTGAAATCATCAAACTACAAGAGAATAAGCTATAGGGGCAGAGTGTATTATCCTGACTCTGGGTACAAACAAAGTACTTAGGGATATTAAGGAGGAGGCGAGGAAGACACCCCTTTATCCTGCACTTAGGAATTGATTGGTCAGTGCGATTACATTCATGACAATGGATCACAACCAGTGATGAGCTGCCAAAATCTTAACAACCGGTTCCCTATAAAAAGTTCTGATTTAAGGGGGGGGGGGAAGGGGGGGGAGAGATCCTCGTGGGGGGGGGGGCCCCTGGGGCCCCTGCCCCCCCCCCCCCCCCCCCCCCCCCCCTCAGCCCCTGCCCCCCCCAGCACCCACCACACACCACACACACTTGCTGGGCCATTCAAGGCGGCAGACAGGAGCAGCTCAGAGCTGAGCTGCTGCTGCCCTGCTGGTGCCAGCTGCTGCAGCTGGGAAGCTGGGGGGGGGGGGGGAGGGGAGCCCCTCCCTCTGGGAATCAGCTGGGAGGGGGGGATGGGATGGGATGGGGCCCCCACAGACCCCTTTTTCTTTGCCCCCCCCTGGCCTTAACAACCGGGTTCTCCACGGTCTAATTTTAGCAACCGGTTCTTGACCCTGCTGCTGTGGGAAGCGATCACAACCTGCCCTGGTTGAAATGCTGGAAAGGACATTTGGGCTAAGATGATCTTCTTTAGACAGGAGTCTAGCCAATTAAGTTATGTCTCTAGAAATCATGTTATGATTTTACGTGTAATCCTGTTGTTTCCATTATCCTCTCTCTTGAGGATATCCTAACCTCTTGAATCTTTGATAATAAAATGGTTGTTTTCACTACAAATCTATCTAAGTGCCATGGTACTATACAAGGAGCTGATCCTGAGTTGAATCATTCAAGCAGAAGTGTACACTGTTCCCTGGGGGACTGCAGACCTGGTATTTCTGTGAGTGTTCAGTGAAAAAGGGGCTGACACTACAGTGAGATGCCTCAAAGTGGCTTTGAGCCTGGGGCTCACCTATTGTTAACCTGCAAGGGCCTCTTGACAAGAATGTATCTGACACAGAATTGCAGAAATGCCCTAAAACATGTCTTCATATAGTCCCAGAGCAAAATATGGAAGAGAAACATAACCACAAACTCCTACATAGTCCCCTTCCCAAACACTTGCAAAATGAAATTCAGCAGCCTTGCTCCCAATGTAAACATATGAAATGAAAGCTATTCAAGTGAAGAGAAGATGGCTTTAGAAAGAGTAAGTTTAAAGGTGGACCAAATTGTGGTCCGGGCCAGGGATTCTCAAACTTTTTCTCTCTGAGCTCCCCCCCTCAACATACTATAAAAACTCCAGGGCCCAGTGGGGACAGAGGGGCCTTGGGGCAGTGGCCTTTGGCATAGGCATTGTTTGCCTTCTATTTTGTGGGAGCAGGGGCCAGTAGGGCTCAAGCCAACTCCACATGGAAGGTCCAGGGAGGGAGTGCCACCTCCACCCCATGACTCACCTCAGCAGGTCACCCAGCCTGTCTCGGTTGTGGGGGTGGGAACATGCAACCCAAAATTATAACTCAGAGGTGGGGGGCTTAGCTCAAAAAGTTTAAAAATAGCTCAGGGTGCAGAGAGGGGGTAGCTGGGGCTGTGTGCAGGCAGGGGGTAGCTCAGGGTGCAGGGAAGGGGGTACCTGGGGCTGTGTGTGGGCAGGGAGGTAGCTCAGGATGCAGGGAAGGGGGTAGCTGGGGCTGTGTGCAGGCAGGGGGTAGCTCAGGGTATAGGGAGAGGGTATTAGGGGCTGTGTGCTGGGAGAACTCCCCTGCGATCCCTGTTCCTCTGCCAGCCATGGAGCCGGGTCTCCCCACCCGGGGGGCTCTTACCGGCTTCCTCTGTGGGAGCAAAGGGGCTGGGAGCTGAGGAGCAGCTTCAACCTGGGGAACCAGCAGGAGTCGAGAGAACACTGCTGCTGCTAATTGCTCCATGGCACCATCCACCTTCCACCTGCGATCTGGTCACAGGGCGGGGAGAGCAGATGGGGCGGTGAGGGAGCTTCTCCCAGGAGTGTCATGATCTTGTGCTGCAGTTTGGGGGGGGGGGGGCAATGCCCTCCATGTCCCCAACTCTGCCCATGGGCTCAGGGCTTCTGCCCCACAGGGAGCACCAGGGCCAATTTCCTTCCTTGCAAGGTTTTTGGGGTGGCTTAGCATGTCTTGCTCCTTACATAGAGTTAGTAATAAAACCTCAGTCTAACCCTATATGTGGGCCCCATCCTGAAATCTTCACTTAGAGACAGGTTCAGCCACCTTTACTCATGTTAAATAGTACGTAACTTGACAACTAGTCAAGTAGTATTACTACTGGAATAACGTTTGTAGAACTGTCCCTTTAGTTTTACTCCATCCTTACTCAGGCGCAACTCCCACTGACTTCAGTGAGAGTTTTGTCTGAATAGGGACTGAGTAAATACTGAATAAGGACTTACAAATTTGACTCTGTATTCATAAGTGATCCATAGTTTTGCATTTAATCAATTCTGCTTTAGCTGTAGCTCGAGATCATTTTATAAAGTACAATTCACCTTAAGAAATTGACATAAGACCAAGTGGCACAAGAGAAGGTTAAATTCAGAAAAAAAAAAAACATTTACTGGAAGACATTAAGGGGCTTACCTTTCATCACACTTTACTGCAATTACATTATCTGTCCCAATTCCAAGGACCGCTGCAGCTTTCTTTACTGAATAATGGCTCTTAAAACATAAAAAAGAAAAAGTTTATAAGGGAGTTTTGTTAGATACATGTGTGTATACAAAGTACATACCATATATGGATGGCACCATTATTTTTTCTGCCCTAGAGAAATATTAAGTATGTTATGGCTCAGGTGTTGTGATGATACATAAGGGTATAATAATGGGCATGTTGAAATCTACCAAGAGTCCATCAAATCCTGCCTAACAGTGGTCAAAACCAGTTGTTTCAGAAAGAGGCTTACCCGTCCCATAATACTCCTAATTGTGCAATACGGTGCTAAGATGTATAGGGAGTTTACTTCCTGATCCCATGTGGAGATAATTCTTTGCCCTGATGACTGATAGTCTGTACATTTTTAAATCCTAGCTAGTGTCATTAGACTAAGCAACTATTCTCGGTAAGACAAAGAAAGCAAAAAACTTTAGGAATGTGTACAATATGCTTGAGATTATTTATTAGATTTATGGCAATTATGTTAATCAGTAGGAGATTCATGTGATCATTGATTATTTAAGTTATGGGTTGTGTGGTAAATATATTTAATTACAGGGTAAATAGTGGGTTATTTTTGCACTATTTTGCAGCCTGACCTCAAGTTTACTATTACAAAGGAACCACAAATCTGCACCAACATGCAACTACAATGATAAATAGCATTTGGAATTTCACATGTCCCATTTTTTGCATAATATTTCTGCATTATTAAATAAAGGTTTAAAAATAATCTAGACTGTCCTCTGTTAACATCCATGTAACAGATTATTTTTATGAGAAAAATAAAAGATTTTAAAAAACACTGAAAGCTCTACTGATTTCACTCTGTACCTCCACATTAGCAGAGTGAACAACTTTTGCAACTGTGGAACACTCCACCGTGAAATAACACAAAGCCACACCTGAGTAACCAACATCAATATTCTGCTTTTACTTTATGCCTCAGTTCCATAAGCAATCGTATAAATATGAATTTAGTTGAAGTTTCATACTTTGCATGTGCAATGACAATATTCATTGTCAATGCCAAACTCTTATTTTTAAATTGTATGTATGCACATTTGTCTGCAGACTAATCAGGGAAGTGTAGGCACCTGAGGCCTGATCCACTGAGGTCCATGGAAACACTTCCATTGACATCAATCACATCAATCATCAGACCCCTAGAAAGTTTCACTGAGTTGTATGCATGGGGTGGGGGATTCCAAGGGCCAGACCGTGACTTGTATAATGCACCTGCATAATGGAATAGGAAGGAGTGAACTTCTTCCAGATACCGCCTGGGTGTGAAATCTGAATCTTGTGTAGGCACATAGCAGTGAATGGGTGCTGTTTGTCCAGTTACTTGCCCATCCTCACACCAAAAGCAGTGGATTGGAATAGGTAAGGCCGTGGCTCCATGACCCCAAAGTTCCAGTGCAGGGAGTGTGATAACTTACTGCTGGTGCAGGTCAGCAGGAAATTTCTATCCCTTTCTCTAAAGCTAGAAGATAACAGAGGAGGAACTGTGACTCAGAGATACATTTCTGAGTCACAATGGCTATGTCCACACAGCAATTAGATGTCCCCAGCTGGCCCATATCAAATGACAAGGGCTTGAAGGGCTTTTTAATTGCAGTGTAGATATTTGGGCTCGGGCTGCAGCTCAAACTCTGGGACCCTCCCACCGCGCATGAGCCAACTGAGGGGGGTGGGAGGGCTAATTGCTGTGTAGACATATCCAGTGATTTCCAGTCCTGGTGCAGCTTACACTATACCACTTAGTCAGGGCTGTGCCTAAAGTCACAAAAGTGGATTTTCAAAAGAGCCTGTGTGACTTAGAACATAAAAACAAGCACTAGTGACGTGCAATGGGACAGGTGCTCCTAAATCATGTAGGCACTTTTGAAAATCTCACTCAAACTTTCTCCAGAAGTATTTCATTTCATTTTCAGCTCATTTATTTCAGTAGTCTAATTTTCAAGATTCAGTACTGAATCTAGCAGAGACAAGCTATTTACTATAATTCTGTACTTACATGTTCAGAAACAAACAGTGCAATGTGTGGAAGTGCTGCCATGCCTTTGGTTTTAATCTCAGGAAACCGCTTATAACGAGCCACTAGAACACTGTAGAGGTTTGATATGGTACCACCTAACAGCATGGAAAGGAAACAAATACTTCTATTTTGGTTTGAATAGCTTATTCCTACTGGGAATTTAAATTTTACATCACTGCATCAGAGGGCCAGATTCTCAACTGTTATAAATTAGCATACTTCCATTGGCTTAATTTTGATTCCTTAATGACCCAACAATTTGCAATTCACCAGCTGACTGCCCATTTTGACTGCAGGATATATGTACAGATTACCAGTCAAATCTTGGCCACAGAATTTTCTCCCCACCATTTAATCCCTTGTGCACTTCTCCAGGCTTCCACGGATTTGATAAGATTTGCCAATGGGAGTCCCAGTTTGATGGACCTCTTAAGGTTTGTGCTTGTCAGGCAAATTTGATTGCAAGTCTCCTTTTCTTTTCTCCAACCCACCATGTCCCAGTCCCTAACAGAAACAAAGAGAATTAAGGAGCTTGATTCAAAATTATCAAATTCTGATTTCTGAGAGGTTCATTTCTTTCTTTATTCTTATTGTATCATTGTACCAGAAGGTGCTTTCTGAGAATTAGCTTGATGTAAAATTGAATTCTGAGAAGCTTTGTGGATTTTTACTCTTTTCATTGCAGTAACTTTCTTTTCTTTATCCTGTCATTTTTTATTTACATGATTGCTATTAACAATATTTTAAAATTATAAATAATGTTTTAAATAATTTAACCATATTATTTCAAATGGCAAAAAAGTTCAATTCAAATTTGCTTTTAGATTAAAGGGAAGGTTCAAGTTGCTGCCTATTTTATTTTACTTAAGCTACTTTGCTCATGCCTAAAACAAACCTAATGCAGTTTTCATACAGAGCCTGATCCTAAAGTGAGTGAACTTAATGGAAAGACTCTCACTGATTTGCTTGGGCTTCAGATCAGGCTAATAGCAAAGGTAATTTCCTGTCTACTTACCAGGAGAAAATATGCCATCTGCTTCCGTTTCTCCCCATCCAACCATTTCATGCATTTTCTTGAGAAGGATCTCCTCCATGACAACGAACACTGGAGCTATTTCATATGTAAACCTAAAATATGTTTTTAAAAAATAGCAACAGGCTGTTTTCAGAAACGTATTTCTATTACACAAAAGAGGCACAAAAGGAATTAAGACTTGATTTAGGAATGATATAAGGGGTGAGATTAGACTAGTGGCATCCTTTCATTTTTTCTTCCCCATTACCTTCTTCTTTCTCATCCCATATAATATCCATTATCTGACTATACATTTAGAATGTGAAAATGTTATTGTAGATACCTGAGGTGGTGAAAGTAGACTCTTTATTTGTGCCCACTGAATCTAGAAATGGTGTTCTAGATTCTGTCTCATTTACATCTGTGTAACTATTGACTTCACTGGATTTATTTGTTGTTTGCACTGGGATTGCCCAAAAAACACAGCTCAGCTGATTAAAATAGTCCAACATTTCAGGGTCATTCCTCAAGTGAATTTTGCTTGAAATTATATTATATGAGACAGTGAATGTCTGTTTATTGCTACAGCACATCTCAGGTGTGCTTTCTAATGTGACGTCCTGGGCACCGAGTGAGGCAAAGCATTTAGAAGTTTCCCACAGAACCATGTATAGATGTAGAGCCAAATCATGGCCCTATTAGATACTGGGGAGTTGCTGAGGTGGAGAACTAAAGGAAGGTATTTCTGGATGGAGTTGGAGAAGGCTCTCAAAGCAAAGTGACCAGATTGTGTGCAGACAAACAAGAAGCCAGTGTTACAAGAGTAGACAAAGGACTAGAGAGAGACACAAAGTTCGCTTATTACACACATACTCTCACCCTAATACACAATATCTACATGACTCCAAACCAATTTAAAAGAACTTTTTAGTCACTCATGTGAGCATTTATATGGACTCTTAAAAATTCAAAGGAAAGAAGGAAGAGCTATAATTGACTAAATTTAGGAGCGACGCAGTGATTTTTACCTGGAAAAACTGAATTACCTACCAAGCTAAAAAAACCCCAAACACTGTACTGTTTGCTGACTGACATATTAGTCATTGGCTTTGTGTGGCTAATACTGCTCTGTAATACAAAGGGAAAGATATGAATGTTTACTAGGCACTTAGTGAATGAAGGTAACTGTATCAGAACATGACATTATGACCGTATCATAGCATATAGCTTAAAGGTGTAGCTATTTCCTGTTCTCCCTTTGACTGAAACTACTTATAATTGTGCTGCTCTTCAGACACATATTTTTATGTTCTATTTTTTCTTAGAATTGTATTTAGTTAAAAAACATGGTTATAGCTAATCTGGTGGTGTAGCTACACTATTCACTATAGACCTATTAGACCTCCAGTTAAACAGAAACAATTTTGATTGAGCCAAAAAAACTATACCAAGACAGCTCTTAAATTTAGTTCAAAATGTCCAAGTGAAAGACTATAATCTGCAGTAACCAGCTAGGATAATTTTACCAAACTACTCACAGATGTTTATGCAGTTTCCATCTCGATAAACACCACAGCTTTGTTGTAATAGAAAACAAGAGCAGGAATTTACTTTGGTTGAAAGAAATCTGGGGCTTACATTGTCCAAAAAAACCCACAAACAAAACTGAACCTGCAGCCAGAGTTCTGCATGCCTATTTTAACATGTGCAATACTCCATGCATGAACAAGTTTGATTGAAGTACAAAAATTTAGGCTAATAAATGTAAACTACATTTGCATGCCAGACTGTCAAAGTGACAAGCCAGTTAATAATACATTAGTGCTTGTCTAGGCCCTGATCCAGCAAAACACTTAAGCACGTATTTAAACAACATACCTAGTACCCTTCCCGTTGGGCTACTCACATAGGTAAGGTTAAGGAAAGGTGAGTGTTTTACTGGATTGTGTCCATAGTGTTTTTCCTAAGTAGATCTGAAAGTACTTTCCAAAGATGGGCAAGCATTATCATCCCCATTCACTGTATGTGAATTAATATATCTGTAAGGTGCAAAGGGTTAAGATGTTACTGTACACTGACATTCTGCACACTTTCTCCAGCTAATCTTTCCTACTGGGTTATGCAATGGATGTTTTTCTGAAATGTCTCCAAAGAGATGTGTTCCAATGTTCTTGTGGATAGTAAAAATCTGCTAGGACATTTTAATTGGGAAATAGGGACAGAAATACAGTGTGGCTGAAAGCTGTTTAGGTGCAGCATTGTCCATCTCTGTGGACACTAGTTTCTGTTCCAGTCTCTTTAATGATGTTGTCCTTTCAGAAAAGAAAAGTTTTATTATTTTCCCCCATTACATTATAAACTGCAATGAGCTGCATCCCACAGAATGTATGACTGGAAATTATGGATGTAAGATACTTGGTTTTAGGCACATAGAAGGTACATTGGCTAACTCTACCACCTCCAGTCGTCCTTTCTAACCTCCCTACGGTTGGTCTCTATGAGGTGCTCCCCCTTTAGTTTTGTGATGTCTTTTCAGTAAATACATGCACTTTATGGCTTAAACCTAGTACTTTTCAACTTCTCCTGCCTACCAAGACCACACAGTCTACTCCACATATTCTCCACAGATAATGCATCTTCAATAATCCCCTCAAGGCCTCTGCTTCCACTTCCCAGTCTCAAAAATTGTCCACTAGGTCCCAGAGCTCAACAAAATTTTTTTGTCAAAACTTTTTTTTACATGAAAAATGATTATTCAAATTAAATTAATTTTCATTTTGGTCCAAATTTTTGTAAAAAGAAACTGATTTTTTTTAATATGCTGAAAACGGGTGTTTTCTTTTTAAACCAAAATAGTTTTTTTAACAGATTTTTATTTGAGGGAAATGATTTTTTATTGAAAAAAACTAAACTTCCTCCATCTACAGAAAATTTGTGGGAGCAGGGGATAGAATTTTTCAAAATTCATTGTGGAAAATATATTTTAGTCAACTCCACTAGATCCTTTATCCCTTCCAGGAAGCATCCAGTTCTCGAATTCACTTTCTTACCCAAGTTTCTCACTCTCTCTTTCTCTCTCTCTGCCTTTCCTTATCTCAAACACCCGCCCTTAATCCTTGGAGAATAATATACAAAATTCTTATTAGGATTATTAAATGCTATCAACAAAAATAAAACAAATTAGAGTTTTAAAAGTTCAGTATAATTGTTACAAAGTCTTATTTTACTGGAAAACATGTAGCCAAATCTCCAACTTGAAAGTATATGGATCAAATGTTCCAAAAACCGCTTCTTAGTTTGCAGCTGCAACTTGATGCACTAAAAGTTTTGTCCATGCAGTTTTTCTACTCCCAACATTTAGCATACGCAATCCTTGTATTTGCATTTATAAATCAGGGAGTTGAGCATCTAATTACCCATTATACATGTGCCAATTTAAGGTTTTGTGTTCACTAAGACTTCTTGGGTGTATCAAAAGTATTTGAGGGTGCAGAATTGCACATGCCAATCCAGAAGTCTGGTTTGAGGTTCCTTTGAAAATATGGCAGCATGTGCCAAAATGTTCATTTTGGCCATTCAGTCCTACCCGTTTCACAAAGATTTTGCTGTGTTATGGTTATGCTGAACATTTTGCATATACTTAATTTCTTTGTGTTTTATTTCAGAAATTCTTCTAGTGAGAATCTGACAGCTCTGAAATTTTGTTATATTTTATGTTTAATTATAATAGAATCAATCAGCTTTAAGTTGCGGTTGGGATTTCCTGGGAACCCCTCTGCTAGGCTGTGGCAGAGAATCAGTTCATCCTTTGGTTGACCTACCCATGTTCTTTCCTCAGCAGTCATTTTGGGGCTATATTGGTCAGCTATGAGCTCCCTATTGGAGCATGGGATGTGTGCAGTCTGTGTCCTGCAGTCCCTCTCCAGGAATTTTCCAACAGCAGGGGCCTTACACCCTTGGTCACGTGGATGTAACTTGGGACTGAATCTAGTCCTGTAACATTAACAGGGATGTTAGTGATTTTGAGTTCCCGTTGTTCGGTGCTGATGTGTTTTGCAAGTGAACCCTGTCAGGGCCGGTGCTATCATTTAGGCCAACTAGGCGGTTGCCTAGAGCACCAAAATTTGGGGGGTGCCAAAAAGTGGTGCCCCCCCAAAAAATTTTAAAGTGTTTCAGCAGCCGCTGCGCTGGGAGGGAGAGGGAGTCTGAGCCGCCGCCGGCAGCCCGGGGCTTCCAGCGCGCAGTCACTGCTTCGCTTCTCCCACCAACCAGGCTTGCGGCGCCAATCAGCTGTTTGGTGCCGCAAGTCTGGGAGGAGAATTAGAGCGGGGGCAGCGTGCTCGGGGAGGACATGGAGCAGATGTGAGCTGGGGTGGGGAGGTACTGCACAGCTCCCCAGGCCAGGGGGTGAGGAGCTGCCGTGGGGAGGGGAGGAGGAGCTGATGTGGGGAGGGAGGCACCTCAGGGTGGAGTGGGGGGCGGGGAGCTGCTGCAGGGCTGGGGGGGGCAAGGTGGAAGTTTCTTCTAGGGCGCAAAACTTCCTTGCATCAGCCCTGAACCCTGTTATTCCCTCTACTCAGTACATCTGTGTACGTTTTGCCCCAAAATAAGCCTGGATCATTATTAGCTGCTCTTAGGTTAAAATAATTGGCTGCTAATTTTAAGACTGCTGTCTGAAGTATGTTCTGCTTGAAAACAACCAGTGAGTTTACATCCAGTGCAGGCTCCTTAACAGCCATTGTCACTTTGCTGTACAACATGGTTTATCTTCCTCAGTTGTCTGTAGTGCACAGATTCCTGCTACCTAGCCAACACTATTTATGCAAGCGTTCACGCATTTGTTTAAAAAATGGGAAGTCGGTGCTTGCTTGTTTTCAGATAAGTATTTTGCATTCCAGAAAAGTGGCTGGCTTTTGTTAGTATTTAACTTGTAACCAAAGACTGGGATTTACAGTACATACATGTTTGTATTTGCAGTAGCTGACAGCCATTCGCCAGCTAGTCCAACAATGTCAAGGCCACTGGAGAGTTGGTTGAAGTAGCGAGGATGTCCTAAAATGAAATAAAAATAAACCAGAATCTGTGTAAGAGATAGAAATACATTGTTCTTCAGCTCAGTCCCCAGTTAACTTGTGTTGATAAGGACAATGAAATCAGTAAGGAGAATAAGTGTTGCTTTATGCTAATGTTGGGGAAAGAAGCCTTCCTTAAAAAGAGGTATGAAGTGGGGGAGGGATAGCTCAGTGGTTTGAGCATTGGTCTCCTAAACCCAGGGTTGTGAGCTCAATCCTTAAAGGGGCCATTTAGGGAACAGGGGTAAAAATCTGCCTGGGGATTGATCCTGCTTTGAGCAGGGGGTTGGACTAGATGACCTCCTGAGGTCCATTCCAACCCTGATATTCTAAGTAAAACCTAGGACATTCAAGTCTTTATTGAGCAAATTAAATAAACTACATTTTCCAATAAAGTAGCTTACTTTCTACTAACCAGAATTCAAATCATTCAAGACAATGGGTCCCTTATATTGGAATGTGGGTAACATTTTCAAAAGCATTTAGGTTAATAAGATTTATGTGCTTTAGAGCATTTTTCCATTTGTGATCAAAACCCTTTTACTATTCTGAACCAACTGTCTCTAAATCTAAGGATATTTTTGAACCCAGCGTGCTATCCCTTAAGCCTCTGTACATGCCAAGTCAATTCACATCTAAAAAGGCGTTAAAAATAAATATACACAGTTGGAAAAATTGTCTAAATATTTTAGAAACCTCCCTAGTGTCATGCACTGCAAAGGGGAAAGAGAACAGAAAAACAAACCAAAATAGTCAGCCCTATCTAAAATGTTGTCAGTTCCTGTACATAACCCTCTTTAATGAATAATTACATTAAATTATTTAAATAAAGAATTACATTAGTGAATAATTCATTAAAGTGTTAACTGGTTCTCTTGAGAAAGTGACTTTTCACCCCCTTGTTTCTTACTGTATCAAAACAAGTTGAGAGCAGAACAACACACACACCACCCACTGGAAATACAGGATAAGGAAAAAATATTTAAGGAGTTATATGAATCTGGCAAAACTAAGAGTCCTGGACAAATTGATTCCAGTATGGAGAAATGTCAGATCTCTAAATAATGATATATGTGCCTGTGAAGATATGAGAGATACATTTTTGCTGTGGGGGACACTATGTTACCTGTTTTAACTCCATATTTTAAGGTATCCCTACAGTCAACAAGTATCTGTTCCAAAGGCTCTGGCTGATCACGCAGTTCCAAGCTGAACCCTTCCAAGCCTTCCAGAAGCTGATGGGGGTGATGAAAGTCCAGAACTTTACTCTTCCCATCATAGGCTTTTTTAATGTAATTCAGGAGAATTTCTACCACTTCAAGCAGGAACTGGTCTGTTAATTCCTCACCATTCCTAGTAGGCAACAAGTCTAGGAAGAAATCAAGGGAACATCAGTGTAATGTTAACAAGTACTCAGGAGTCAGGTTGGTTGGAGACAAGGCACACTGCTTTTATTGACTTCACAAATGCTCTGTTCAGTCTCACTCTGCACAGGCTTCTGGGAATATCCAGTTTCCACTGAACATGTTCAGAAGTTTACTCTAGTTGCTTCCATCGTTGTAACACATTGTGGTGTTCAGTGAGCATTCAGACCCAGATCCTCCAAGGTATTTAAGAGCCTAATTGCCACTGAAATTATGGAAGCCTTAACTGTTCATTTTGAGGAACTGAATCCTCACTGCACTGGAAAAATCAATGGGAGTTAAGCTCCTAAATTCCTTTGAGGATGTGAGCTTAAGTGCATAAGGTGCTTGGAAAAGATCTGCTTTATTCGGTGACCAGTTCCAACTGACTGTGCATAACAACAATAACATGAACTTCTGTAGCGTCCCGCCCAGACTCTTTTTCTAGGAAGCTCAGCCCTTAAAGGCACAGTCCCCATTACCATATTGCTTATCTCTACTATTATCATGTAAGGGCTTAGCACGTTAACCCTTTTGTAGCATTCACAATATGTTGCACTTCTATAGCACCTTTCATGTGCGGAGCTCAGAACATAGATGCAGATAGTGGGAAAACAGATATTTTGCTCAGTGACCCAACTCTCTATCAGGGTGTTCAAGGGCCAATTCAGACTGGAAGAGGCTAGAAGGGCAGGGATAATTTCCTGCTGGTACAGAAAGGAAATTTACTATGCTACTATTTTCAGTTTGATTCACAGATCCAGAAGACCACAGCTCCCTCTCAGTCTACTAGTGACAATGCAATTGATAGGATCAACATTTCCCTCATCCTCTTCCCCCTAGAAAGGAGGGGCAAGATCATCCATAAATCCTTGAGTCCTTGCCTCACCACCATGATGAAAATACCCCTTGAACCCATTCCCTTGTACTCAGTGGCCTGCAAAGTAGAAAGAGAGAAACTCCTAGGTCTTCATTGAGCATAGGCAAAAATCCTAATGGCTTAGCTACCCCTCCTCTGATCTATGGGTACGGGCTACAGGAACACTTGGTTCCTCCTCAGGGTGCATGTATGTGTGTGGTAGGGTTGCCAGGCATCTAGTTTTCGACCAGAACACCCGGTCGAAAAGTGACCCTGACGCTCTGGTCAGCACCACCAATTGGGCTGTTACAAGTCCAGTCGGCAGTGCTGCTGGTGTAAAGGAGGCTAGTCCCTACCTGTCCTGGCATCATGTGCTGCCCCCAGCCCGAGCACCGGCTCTGTACTTCCATTGGCCGGGAACCACAATGAATGGGAGCTGGGGTGGGGGGCGGTACCTGCAGGCGAGAGCAGTGCGTGGAGCGTCCTGTCCCCCCCGCCTAGGAGCCAGACCTGCTGGCCACTTCCAGGGCCCAGCGCAGAGTCAGAATAGGCAGGGAGCCTGCCTTAACCCCACTGTGCCGCTGACCAGGAGCCGCCCGAGGTAAACCCATGCCCCAACACAAAGCCCCAACCCGCTGCCCCAGCCCTGAGTCCCCCCAAACCCCCTCCTGCACCACAAACCCCTCATCCCCAGCCCCACCCCAGAACCTGCATCCCCAGCCCAAAGCCCATACCCCACCTCCTGCACTGCCTCAACATGCAGCCCCTTCTTGCACTCCAAATGCCTCAGCCCCACCCTCAGCCTGGACCCACCTCCTGCACCCCAAACCCCTCATCCCCAGCCCCACCCCAGAATCTGCACCCTCAACCCTCTGCCTCAACCCGCAGCCCCCTCCCACACTCTGAATCCCTTGGCCCCACCCCCCCCAGCCTGGAGCCCCCCTTCCTGCACTCCAAACCTCTCATCCCCAGCTCCACCTGGAGCCCTCATCCCCTCCAGCACCCCAACTCCCAGCCCCAGTCTGGACACCCCTCCCACACTCTGAACCCCTCGTTTCTGGCCCCACCCCAGAGTGTGTATCCCTAGTTAGAGCCCTAGCCCTCTCCTGCACCCCAACCCCCTGTCCCAGCCCCGTGAAAGTGAGTGAGGGTGGGGGAGAGTGAACCACCAAGGGAGGGGGAGTGAGTGGGGGGCAGGGCCTAGGGGAAGGGGTGGGTGGGGTGGGCCTCAGGGAAGGAGCAGGGCTACGGTGTTCGGTTTTGTGCAATTAGAAAGTTGGCAAACCTAGTGTGTGTGTGTGGGCGGGGGGGAACTGCTGGTTCTTGGCCTATCAATCTATGGAGGGTGGGAAAATATGTGGGGGGACTTCTACTACCAGTTTTGCCTGCTGGTTTTATTTAGGAGATTTGTTACCAGATTTATGAAGATTAGAGAGAATGAGGAGTAGAGAGGGAGAGATTGGGAACAGAGACGAGAGGACACTTCATCTTCATTGTCTTCCACCTTTCCCCATTGGACATATAAAATGTAGTCATCAAGCTGAACCATGACACATCTCCACAATACACTGTTTAGAAACAGGGAATCTTCCCAAGAGAAATACCAGCCAGAATTTATTGACAACAAAAGGAACAATTATAGAAAGGGTTGGTTGTTCTGTTGTTTTGTTTTTTTTATGTCACACTTACCCGATGCATAGATATTTGAAAAATTAGCCACAAGGATCTCAGAGTTAGTGTCCTTTTCCTTCTCTTCACTTTCTCCCTGAAAGCTAGAGATATGTTTCTCGCTCAGCTGGGAAGGTTCATGATGGACCCGTTCATCTGGGAAAATGCCACCAGATTGAAAAAAGAAAATGGCTTTAAATTATTATTTGCAATATAGGAATTTCCAGACCAGATCAGATGACAGTCCATCCACTAGTCTGGTATTCAGTCTGTGACAGTTGCCAGAGTCACAGTTTCAGGGTAACTGCACCTGTATCCCCACTCCAAGGTCCACTCAAGGAGTGTCTAGTCAGTCATCATCAGCCCAGTAGGGGCCCTAGTAGCTTTACTCTTCCTTCCAAATCACTTTGGCTGCTTATCTTTTGGGGCCGACTTTGATACAATGGGATGGCTTGTGGGATAATGTGCTAATCAACGTGAGAAATGATCAAAATGTGGCCTCTACCTATTGACCTACTATTTTTTTAAACATTTAACAAACATTTAACTTCCTTCAACAAATGCTTCATACAGTCCTTCAAGCTATTACTTCTGGTCACCATAATTTCAAATTCTAACAGATGCCTACCTAACACATTTCCCATATTCCTGAGGTTTTCTGAAAGGAATCTCTAAAAAGCATTTCCAAAGTTTCTAAATCCTTACGATGCATCCCATGGGTAAGATTCATGTCAGGAGATCTGCCAATGCAAGCCAAACAAAATAGTTGACTTCTGAAGGAATTTGCCTGGGGAAAAAAAAGGAGGCCCACACGATTTAACCTGTTATCTGACTATAAAGCTAACTTTTCTTTTGACTTCTGCCTGCACACACACTGGAAAGAATTTGGACTTGGAGATGGATTTTAAAAATCTCTATTTGCCAATGAAGTTAATTTGACACATTTAACATTTTACTCAGATAAATTGCCACCACAGCTTAACAAATTTGGGTGGACATGGCTGTAGCATAAGTAACAATTGTCACTGGGCTAAGGCACTTATTTAATTTTTTTTTAAAGTACAAAAGCTAAATCCTAGACTCTGAGCTAATGCTTAAAACAGCTATCCAAAGAGGCAATTAAATTAGAACAAACCTTATATTCATCAGATAGACATCTGTTTAGTTTAATAAAAGGAGGTGCTTTCCTATTTTGGTTGTTGGATGGAAATGACTGATTTACCTAGGCTTTTATTACAGTAATTTTCTTTGATGTGATTTTGGGTTAATCATTGGGGGGAGCACAAAATACAAGGATCCATGTTTTGGGGATTTTTAAAGATGGAAATAATTGAAGCAAATACACCTTCTTTTCACTCATTGCCCTAGTACAGTATGGTAGAGGCACAATGGGCACCACAGCTCTTGCTCACAGATGTTGGATCTCCTTTGCTTTCGGTGTTCTCTGGTTATGTGTTTCAAACAACAACATTAATACTAATAATCAGACATTTGCTTAAGCAGAACAGCAAAATCAAGGCAAGAAATATAACTTTGAAATGCTGTTGTTTACATGCTACAAGAGGTCAACAGGTGTAGTCCTTGGAAACCCATACACACAGTGTCCCTAAAATGGATATGGGAATTTCCTCCACTCACAAAGGCAATACAGACTAGTCATGGGGACTGCAGGGAACAAATTAATATGAGCTGGACTGCACATAGTCACTGACTGGACAATCATCAGACAGTAATTTACAGTCATGCTGGAGGGAATTTTTAATTCCTGTTTTTCCTTTCCAGGTCTTAAGAAGACTCTCGTTACTATTTTAATTCCGTGTTTTATAATTAAACAAAGAAATTTACTTGCATCAAATACAGTTATAAGACTTGATATTTGAACAACAGCTTTTAATTTTGCAGTGCTGTTTTGCAGGCACAAATAACAGCCACATGTCTAACTGCACTATTGTGCCTAAAATTAGATAGTACCAGGTAAACAGCTAACAATTTAAGTGTTCAAAATGCACCTGCAAAACTGAAGGCTGGGATGAGGCCTCTATTAAGGTTGTGCTCAGTACTGTATTCCTTACTCCGTTACTACCAATGCCTTATGATGTCTAATGTATAATCTCAAAAGCCTGTCTCTCTCACCAACAGAAGCTGTTCCAATGAAAGATATTACCTCACCCACTTTGTCTTGCTAAGTAACTACAAAGATAACATCTTTTCCAGTGGGTGTCTAACAATGTGCTAATTTTACTTATGATGGAAATGCACCAACTGTTCTAGTTAAACTAAAATAAGTATCAGCAATTATATAACTTCAATATCTGTAGTATTCCCTTGATAATTCATATATGTACAATATTTTAGGTGATACCAGGACTTTAATAATTGCAGAATTTGCAATGTTCAAACAGCAAATATTAGACATAATGAGAAAAATGTGTATTTTCAGTCTGAATAACTGTTTCAACACAGCTAAAATCAAATCTTCATTTTAACTCAATTGAATAATATAACACCCTCTTGTTTTTCTGTTTATACTAATGTAGAATGATAAAAGGCCACTGTGTTCTGTTACTGAATCCTTCACAGGACTCAACTGTTCTCTCTAATGAATAAGAAAATATGAATGGGATTCCATTAGCTTTAAACTATGACTGTCCTCTCGATACAAGTCAAAGCAAAGCAGTTCAAAAGTCTGATCCATTTGCTTTCTGTGTTTAACCAAATATCTCTCCATCGTTTATACCAATATTGGGGAAAGGGCTGTGTTTTTGTTTTGGTAATAGAGGATTAAGCTTTATATACTTTATATGTATTTTGAGAAGACAGCTTTCTTCTTATACCCATTTTATACCAATGCAACTACCCTGAGTTCACAGAAGCTATTCCCAATTTGAACTGGTGCAAATAACACCAGAATCAATTGCAGCAACTCTGACTTTGAATTTACCGGATATTTTCTCAGTACATATTTTGAATGTGATTATTAGTGTGAAACGGGCTGCTGTAGGGCATTATCTTCAGAAACACACCTGATTTTTTCTTTTAAATATGATTAACAGCTAGACAACTAAAGAGAATGAATGTCAGGAGAGAAAGCAAAGATGCAGAATATAAGCAGAGACTTACTAATGATTTGTTCTCTTCTATAAGCAGTGAAGTTTAACATCCTAATGAACTGAACACTACTTTGGGAAGGAGTGGTGGAAATTGTTTGGTTTTACACTGTTTTGCCTCAACATGTAATAGCTTTCCAAAAAACACCTCTCATTTTTACTACCCTTTCTTCAGACACAAAGACACTGCTAGTTACCAGTTTGCCCCTTCTCCCCCTTTTTTGGCATGAACAAGTTATATATCAAATTCTATCACCAAAATGTAATCAGCCCTCTTCTACATTCTCTTCTTCCTCATCATTTCATTATATCACAGATGTCAGACAGCTGTAAATCAGACAATTAAAGGCATGATTCTACCTCACTGAAGTCAGCTGGAGTCTTAACATTTACCTCTAAGGGGTATGAAACAGACCCATATTTGTATTCTTTCCCAGGGCAGGCTATGCAGCGACAGTTCCATATCCCTGTGTATAGTTAAAGTCATATCAAAGACCGTCTCACTTTTTTAAATTGGTTACATAAACAAACTTTATTCTGATTTTTTAAATGTATATATATATAATTTCATACAAAGTCTTTCAGTGAAGAGATTATTTAATGTAATCTTTGAACTTACTTGTCTTGTTAGGACCTGTCCTGAAATCCATGTCTATGCTTCTCTGAAGAACAGCACAGCACAGGAAAAGGCCCTGAGTAATAAAAAGTACAATTTTGCAAACAAAACAAAACAAAACAAAAGCTTGTGTTCATCAAGCCTATGTGCAGCTGAACTGATTTGTCACAGATACAGATTTATCTAGTGTTTATATTCTTTCAATGTATTGCTCAGAGTTTCTGGGCGTTCCTACTAGTTAAACTAAATGGAAGGGGAGGTACGATTTTTTTCTTGCTCTCTTTTTTTAAGTGGCTAGCACCCGTTTGTTTTTAAAGCAATAAACACCTTTTTCAAGGCTTCCTTAGAAACCTCTAATATAATTAAAGTAGTTTGCATGCCTACCAAAATTTCCCTTTAACATTTTCAACTACTTTGTGTATCTATGGACCAATCTTGAAAGGTGCTAAGTACCCCTAGCTTCCATTGACTTCAATAGGAATCAAGGGTGCACAGGAACTTGCGGGATCAATTCCTTGCTCTGATGGATTTATGCAACGCTCTCATTGATTTTGCTGTGTGTGGGGGAAGAGAAACAGAAGCAATGTGTGTGCAGTCCAGTATTAGAGCTGCCATTGAAGATGGAACCTCGATGCCAACTCTGCCCACATATCTACACCAGCAACACCATCACAGGACCTAACCAGATCAGCCACACCATCACCGGTTCATTCACCTGCACGTCCACCAATGTAATATATGCCATCATATGCCAGCAATGCCCCTCTGCTATGTACATCGGCCAAACTGGACAGTCTCTAAGGAAAAGGATAAATGGACACAAATCAGACATTAGGAATGGCAATATACAAAAACCTGTAGGAGAACACTTCAACCTCCCTGGCCACACAATAGCAGATGTTAAGGTGGCCATCTTACAACAAAAAAACTTTAGGACCAGACTTCAAAGAGAAACTGCTGAGCTCCAATTCATCTGCAAATTTAACACCATCAGCTTAGGACTAAACAAAGACTGTGAATGGCTTGCCAATTACAGAACCAGTTTCTCCTCCCTTGGCTTTCACACCTCAGCTGCTGGAACAGGGCCCCATCCTCCCTGATTGATCTAACCTCGTTATCTCTAGCTTGCTTCTTGCTTGCTTATATATACACACCTGTCCCTGGAAATTTCCACTGCTTGCATCCGAAGAAGTGGGTATTCACCCACGAAAGCTCATGCTGCAAAACTTCTGTTAGTCTATAAGGTGCCACAGGATTCTTTGCTGCTTCTACAGAACCAGACTAACACGGCTACCCCTCTGATACTTGACACCATGCAAGGCACTGCATTTAGCCGTATGGAGTGAAAATCCATCAACCTCATGAAGAAACTTGCACAAATACAGACGGATATCATCTTCCTTTCCAAATGTAAACGGATGGACATCATACCTAATGGACTAAAGGTAAAAAATCCACTGCTATCTACATACTACACAGACCACAGTGAGAGTTTATGCCGTACTCTAAGAAACTGAGGAACCACCTGATCAGCATCCTATACAGCAAACAGGAAAACATCAAAAAAGAGCTCTCCAACCTAGAGACTCTCATCAATAACCAAACTTCCATACAAACGGACTTCACTAAAATAAGACAGGAGATCTACATTACCCACTTCACCTCTCTAAAAAGGAAAAAGGACTGTAAGCTGTCTAAACTCCTACCTGCCACATGGGGCCACAACCGTGATACCCCTAACCCACCCAGCAATATCGTCAATCTATCCAGCCACACACTCAGCCCAGAAGAACAGTCTGTCCTATCTCGGGGACTTTCCTTCTGCCCTGCCACCCCCACCAACATGATACAGTTCTGCGGCGATCTGGAAGCCTACTTTCGCCGTCTCCGACTCAAAGAATACTTCCAGGACAACACTGAACAGCGCACTGATACACAGTTACCCTCCCACCAACAGCACAAGAAGAAGAACTCCACATGGACTCCTCCTGAGGGTCGAAATGACAGTCTGGACCTATACATTGAATGCTTCCGCCGACGTGCACAGGCAGAAATTGTGGAAAAACAACATCACTTGCCTCACAACTTAAGTCGTGCAGAACGCAATGCCATCCACAGCCTCAGAAACCATCCTGACATTATAATCAAAGAGGCTGATAAAGGAGGTGCTGTTGTCATCATGAACAGGTCTGACTACCAAAAGGAGGCCGCCAGACAACTCTCCAATACCAAATTTTACAGGCTACTTCCCTCAGATCCCACTGAGGAATACACTAAGAAACTGCACCATCTACTCAGGACACTCCCTACACTAGCACCGGAACAAATCAACATACCCTTAGAGCCCCGACCAGGGTTATTCTATCTACTACCCAAGATCCACAAACCCGGAAATCCTGGACGCCCCATCATCTCTGGCATTGGAACTCTCACTGAAGGACTGTCTGGATATGTAGACTCTCTACTCAGACCCTATGTTACCAGCACTCCCAGCTATCTCTGTGACACCACTGATTTCCTGAGGAAACTACAATGCATTGGTGACCTTCCAGAAAACACCATCCTAGCCACCATGGATGTAGAGGCTCTCTACACAAACATCCCACACACTGATGGAATACAAGCTATCAGGAACAGTATCCCTGATGATGCCACAGCACAACTGGTTGCTGAGCTCTGTGCCTTTATCCTCACACACAACTATTTCAAATTTAATGACAATATATATCTCCAGATCAGTGGCACTGCTATGGGCACCCGCATGGCCCCACAATATGCCAATATTTTTATGGCCGACCTGGAACAACGCTTCCTCAGCTCCATCCACTCACGCCCCTTCTCTACCTACGCTACATTGATGACATCTTCATCATCTGGACCCATGGGAAGGAGACTCTGGAAAAATTCCACCATGATTTCAACAGCTTCCACCCCTCCATCAACCTCAGCCTGGACCTATCTACACGGGAGGTCCACTTCCTAGACACCACGGTGCAAATAAGTGGTGGTCACATTACCACCACCCTATACCGAAAACCTACCGACCGCTATGCCTACCTTCATGCCTCCAGCTTCCATCCCGGGCACACCACAAGATCCATTGTCTACAGCCAAGCACTGAGGTACAACCGTATCTGCTCTAACCCCGCAGACAGAGACCAACACCTAGAAAATCTCCACCAAGCATTCTCAAGACTACAGTACCCACACGAGGAAATAAGGAAACAGATCAACAGAGCCAAATGTGTACCCAGAAACCTCCTTCTGCAAGACAAACCCAAGAAAGAAACCAACAGGACTCCACTGGCCATCACATACAGTCCCCAGCTCAAACTCCTCCAACGCATCATCAGGGATCTACAACCCATCCTGGACAATGATCCCACACTTTCACAGGCGTTGGGTGGCAGGCCAGTCCTC
This sequence comes from Mauremys reevesii, assembly GCF_016161935.1. Lineage (NCBI taxonomy): Eukaryota > Metazoa > Chordata > Testudines > Geoemydidae > Mauremys > Mauremys reevesii. The sequence goes on along the minus strand of NC_052624.1, from coordinate 166,134,841 downwards.
GCCCACAGACAACCTGCCAACCTGAAGCATATTCTCACCAACAACTGCACACCACACCATAGTAACTCTAGCTCAGGAACCAACCCATGCAAGAAACCTCGATGCCAACTCTGCCCACATATCTACACCAGCAACACCATCACAGGACCTAACCAGATCAGCCACACCATCACCGGTTCATTCACCTGCACGTCCACCAATGTAATATATGCCATCATATGCCAGCAATGCCCCTCTGCTATGTACATCGGCCAAACTGGACAGTCTCTAAGGAAAAGGATAAATGGACACAAATCAGACATTAGGAATGGCAATATACAAAAACCTGTAGGAGAACACTTCAACCTCCCTGGCCACACAATAGCAGATGTTATGGTGGCCATCTTACAACAAAAAAACTTTAGGACCAGACTTCAAAGAGAAACTGCTGAGCTCCAATTCATCTGCAAATTTAACACCATCAGCTTAGGACTAAACAAAGACTGTGAATGGCTTGCCAATTACAGAACCAGTTTCTCCTCCCTTGGCTTTCACACCTCAGCTGCTGGAACAGGGCCCCATCCTCCCTGATTGATCTAACCTCGTTATCTCTAGCTTGCTTCTTGCTTGCTTATATATACACACACCTGTCCCTGGAAATTTCCACTGCTTGCATCCGAAGAAGTGGGTATTCACCCACGAAAGCTCATGCTGCAAAACTTCTGTTAGTCTATAAGGTGCCACAGGATTCTTTGCTGCTTCTACAGAACCAGACTAACACGGCTACCCCTCTGATACAGGACTTACTATTAATCTTATTTGAAAGTGTTCTTGGTGCTTTGAAAAGCCTTTAATCTGACATAATTGAGGGCTTAAATCTTGCATTAATCTAGTCAAGCCCCACCCCAGTTTACTTACCCGAAGGCTTGTGAAACTGTGGTGTGTCTCTCCTTAGTTTTCTCTCTGGCTAGCCACTTTCTCTTCTTGCCAGGATAGAACTTCTCTGAGAACAAGCTGCCTGCTTAATTGGGAATGGGGGATGGTTTTTGTAGGGTATAACTCTGCATGCTAGTAGAGATTTGTACCACAATGAGTCCTGCAGCAGAGGGACTCTATCATCAGGTGATGGAGGTAAGTGGGTCTCCAAGTTCGGAGGCTTCAAAAATTACAACAGATTTGATGCAGAGAGAGAAGAGTTGATGCATGCTCAGGCTGCAGAGCCAAAGTCTCTTCCCCTGACTTTCTGCTTATTGGAAACTGAGACTCAACTCCTGGTAGGTGGAGCCTATGTTGAGACCACTAACTGAACAGTTGCAGGCAGGCTGTTCAAATAATAAAATAAAACACTTCTTTTAAAATGAAAAACACTGGAGTTGTCCATCCCAGAGCAGATCCGATCTACTATCTTTCATGATTCTACATGTGACTTTCTTGTCATTGTCATGGTGGATTGCCCAGGCAATTGTGGATATTAGTAATGTACAGTACCCTACCAAATTCATGGCCATGAAAAACATGGCACAGACCTTGAAATTTGGTGTCGTCCCATGAAATCTGGTCTTTTGTGCGCTTTTACCCTATACTATACAGGTTTCATGGGGGCGATCAGTGTTTTTCAAATTGGGGGTCCTGATTCAAAAGGGATTTGAAGGGGAGATTGCAAGGTTATTTTAGGGGGGTCAAAGTATTGCCACCCTTAGTTCTTGGCTGCCATCAGATCTGGGTGGCCGGCCAACAGCCACCGCTCTCTGCCAGGTGCCCAGATCTGAAGGCAGTGCCCCGCCAGCAGCAGTGCTGAAGTAAAAGTGGCAATACCATACCATACCACCCTTACTTCTGAGCTTCTGCCTTCAGAGATGGGCAGCTGGAGAGTGGCAGCTGCTGACCAAGGGCCCAGCTCTGAAGGCAGCAGCACAGAAGTAAAAGTTCTGCAGCCACTGCCCGTCATCCCAGACGTGCATGACTATGTGATCCCACCACTCAGTGCTTGTTTCCCGAGCCCAAAAGCAGCGTTCCACTATGGTCAGCACCTCCGTGAATGCCACAAGTAATCTTGTGTCGTAGCTATGACATGTGGTGAGATCAATGTCACACTCCTCTTGCCTTTGTAGTTTAAGGAACAACTCCACTAGCGCTCGTGATGTATTGGTCAGAGCAAACAGCATACTGGTCAGCAGTTTGGGATCCATTCCTGCAGCCTGAAAGAGGCAGGGCATGCAGTACAGAAACCACTGAAATATGGCGCCAAATGCAGATGGAAGCACAGCAATTGCTTGCATCACGGGGCATTGGGACAGGAACCAGGATGCCCTGCAGTCCCCTCCCCCCATCCTCCCACAACTCTTAGTGGCAGAAGAGGAAGAGATGCTCTGTGGGATAGCTGCCCAGAGTGCACCGCTCCAAATACCACTGCAAGTGCCACAAGTGTGAACACGCTATTGCGCAGGCAGCTGTCAGTGTGATCACACAACAACAGTTTCCCTTCTGCGCGCTCAGGGTGGTGCTGTAACTGCTGGCGCTGTAACTTTGCTAGTACAGATGTGCCCTAAGTCTCCCCATAATAGCTGGATGATGATAATCCATACTTCATGGGGTATTGTGAGGATAAATACCTTAAAGATTGCTAGGCCCTCAGGTAATCAGAGCTGTATAAATACCTAAGGGTATGTCTACACTACCAGATTAGTTCAATTTAACTTAATTCGAATTTGTGGAATCGACCTTACAAAGTCGAATTTGTGTGTCCACACTAAGGACACTAATTTGACTTTGTGAGTCCACACTAACGGGGCAAGCATCGACATTGGAAGCGGTGCACTGTGGGAAGCTATCCCACAGTTCCCGCAGTCCCCGCTGCCCATTTGAATTCTGGGATTTCCCCACAATGCATGCTGGGGGGAAAAATGTGTCGAGGGTGGTCTTGGGTAACTGTCATCATTCAACGTGCTTTTGGACGTCTCAAGGGGAGATGGAGGAGCTTACTGACTCACTCGGATCTCAGCGAAACCAATATCCCCATTGTTATTGCAGCTTGCTGTGTTCTCCACAATCTCTGTGAGAGCAAGGGGGAGACCTTTATGGCGGGATGGGAGGTTGAGGCAAATCGCCTGGCTGCTGATTACGCTCAGCCAGACAGCCGTGCAATTAGAAGAGCCCAGCGGGAAGCGCTGTGCATCCGGGAGGCTTTGAAAGCTAGGTTCCTCAGGGAGCAGGGTAACCTGCGACTGTTCAGTTTCTTTACAGAGAAGCTGAACCTGCCCCTGCTTCAGTTACTGTTGACTTTCTTCTGCGGTTACATACCCCGATCACCACGTTTCCCCCCTTCCAACACACGTTTAAAAATAAAGTTAATGGAACATTGTTAATTAACAACATTTTCTTTATTAATGAATTCGCGTTAAAGGGTTGAAACAGGGATGCAGACTGTGGTGGGTAGGGTGTGCAGTGATGTTAACACCGCTTCTACACTTGAGGAATGATAGGCTCCTGCTCCTAGAGCGGTCTGCAGTGCCGGACTGGTTGTTTCAACGGAGCCTGCCATCCCTCCTTTTCGGGACTCTGTGTGCGGGGGCTATGTGACCTTGTGGCGGGGGAGGACGGTTACAGATTCCCCTGCTGCATGGCTCTGTGGTCCGGGACAAGGACCGCTGCATAAGTTCTGTAACCGCCCTCCCATGCGACAAAGTCACGTACCCCCCACCCACACAGAACATGGAAAACACCTCCCAGACCGACCAGGGTGCCTACTGACTGCGCTGTGTGTGTGACCTGCTGTTGATCCTGCCCCCGTGTCTGTACCCTGGTAAAGGTGACTGTCCTATGCAATTAACAACCCCCTTCCCCACCCCCCTTCACAGGCAGTCTTCTGTAGAAAAACTTGACAGAAATAGTAATTAACAGCAAACTACTTTTAATAATCAACTACACAGTTAGGGGATGAAACTGGGATTGGGGCTTCAGTGAGCCAGGAAGGGAAGGACTTCTCAACATTTAGGGAATGAGAGCCTTCTTGTATTTGTGCACTCTGCAGGGGTGCAGTGACAGTTTTCACGGCCCCTGTCGCCCCTCCTTCTTGTTACTTTGGGTGAGCGGGGTTTGGGACTTTGTGGCAGGGGAGGGCGGTTGCAGATACAGTGCAGGGGTGCTCTGTCCTCCTGCCTGCGGTCCTGCAGAACATCCACAAGGCGCCGGAGCATGTCAAATTTTCCCTGGGCATTTCCTGTGTGGCTGGTCAGAACATCCAAGCTTGGACTGCTGTCCAGAGCGTCAACAGAGTGGTGCACTGTGGGATAGCTCCCGGAGCTACTAAGATCAATTTCCGTCCACACATAGCCTAATTCGACATAGTCATGTCGAATTTAGCGCTACTCCCCTCGTCGGGGAGGAGTACACAATTTGAACTAAAGAGCCCTCTAGGTCGAACTAATTAGCTTCCTGGTGTGGACGGGTGCACGGTTAAGTCGATTTAACTCTGCTAAATTCGACATAAACTCCTAGTGTAGACCAGGCCTAAGATAGATACCATCACCAAGCACCATCAAAACTTTTTGGGTGTGTTCCGTATGGTTATACTTTCCTACCTTCCAAACAATAACAAATTTCACTTCAAGTTATGGTTGCAAACTAACAAGAAAACTCTAGCCCAAAGTGGTTCACTTACAAGCAAAACTGCAGAGCTTGCTTGGCTTGGGAGTGAAGCTATCAGTCGGTCCAAGTGTGCCAGAAATACTCTTTAACTTTTCAACTAAAGTGATCTGAGTTTCAAATTTGTAATGAAATCTGAAACTGGGTGAATTTTGCAGGCCCTCATTGCCTGGTGCAAACATTTTCCAGAGCTCAAATGTGAACCATCTTAAGAACAGACTTGTTTTAAAAAGCCTTTTTAAAACTTAGATTTGTTACTGACACTGTAAATCTGTTATAATATCATTGCCCCATTTTGAGCCAGAATATTAAAGACACAAAGAACAAAGATCCCCAAGTAATACATTGTTGTAAGAGAAACATATCACTTACTTGTGAAAAGTATCAGAGGGGTAGCCATGTTAGTCTGGATCTGTAAAAGCAGCAAAGAGTCCTGTGGCACCTTATAGACTAACAGATGTATTGGAGCATGAGCTTTCGTGTGTGAATTTCGTGGATGCATCCAACGAAGTGGGTATTCACCCATGAAAGTTCATGCTCCAATATGTCTGTTAGTCTATAAGGTGCCACAAGACTCTTTGCTGCTTTTACTTGTGAAAGGTTCTGGGAGGGATATTTTGGGGTGTATGCAGGAACTGCAAGTCTCCCATTTAATATTAAGTGTAGGAAATACAAGAATTCTTGCCAATAATCCATAAACATTCTCACAAGTTGTTTCTGGTTTGCAACAGACAAACACTACAGTAAACTTCCTGATAATAGTGCACTCTTACTCAATGATGAAAGATAGAGCACACACTCAGAAATTAAAGCTTGTTTGTGAACAGCTCCCATTGACTTCAGTGGGATTTGTGGATGCTCATCACTTCTGAAGAGTGGGTCATTTTTATTTAGATATCTAAATGTGGCTTTCAGAGCCTAATGCTTAGATACCCAAGTTAATAAACTCTGGCTATTGGGCTCATAGATAGCTTATTTTGGAGATGGGAGATTGTCTTCCATGATGTACTTAATCCATCTGGGGCCCATAGAGGAAAATGAGGCAATCAAACTACAGCACCCACAAATTTTCATTTTGTTGAAACCCCAATTTTTATGGAAAAAAGAGTTAAAATGTGTTAAATATTTAACCAGCGCTACAGGATGACATAGATTATGTGACTGTGGCATTTGCTGAATACAGTGCTGTTTGCACCAGTAAGGGTCTGCTCACAGAAGTTGTCACTGAACCAGCCAAGGTTTGATGGGAAGTTCTAAGTTGAAAACAAACAAAAAATGCTTCCACCCAAAGGGTCCTACTTACCTCACCCTGAAAATTACCTGGCAGCTCCCCAGAAGGCAGCTTGGGAGAGACCCTCCGTCATAAGAACATAACATAAGAACAGCCGTACCAGGTCAGACCAAAGGTCCATCTAGCTCAGTATCTGTCTACCGACATTGGCCAATGCCAGGTGCCCCAGAAGGAGTGAACCTAACAGGCAATGATCAAGTGATCACTCTCCTGCCATCCATCTCCATCCTCTGACGAACAGAGGCTAGGGACACCATTCTTTACCCATCCTGGCTAATAGCCATTTATGGACTTCACCACCATGACTTTATCCAGTTCTCTTTTAAACACTGTTATAGTCCTAGCCTTCACAACCTCCTCAGGCAAGGAGTTCCACAAGTTGACTGTGCGCTGCGTGAAGAAGAACTTCCTTTTATTTGTTTCAAACCTGCTGCCTATTAATTTCATTTGGTGACCCCTAGTTCTTGTATTATGGGAATAAGTAAATAACTTTTCCTTATCACTCGTGATTTTATATACCTCTATCATATCCTCCCTTAGTCTCCTTTTTTCCAAGCTGAAGAGTCCTAGCCTCTTTAATCTTTCCTCATATGGGACCCTCTCTAAACCCCTAATCATTTTAGTTGCCCTTTTCTGAACCTTTTCTAGTGCTAGAATATCTTTTTTGAGGTGAGGAGACCACATCTGTACACAGTATTCAAGATGCGGGCGTACCATGGATTTATATAAGGGCAATAATATATTCTCAGTCTTATTCTCTATCCCCTTTTTAATGATTCCTAACATCCTGTTTGCTTTTTTGACCGCCTCTGCACACTGCGTGGACATCTTCAGAGAACTATCCACGATGACTCCAAGATCTTTTTCCTGACTCGGTGTAGCTAAATTAGCCCCCATCATATTGTATGTATAGTTGGGGTTATTTTTCCCAATGTGCATTACTTTACATTTATTCACATTAAATTTCATTTGCCATTTTGTTGCCCAATCACTTAGTTTTGTGAGATCTTTTTGAAGTTCTTCACAATCTGCTTTGGTCTTAACTGTTCTGAGTAGTTTAGTATCATCTGCAAACTTTGCCACCTCACTGTTTACCCCTTTCTCCAGATCATTTATGAATAAATTGAATAGGATTGGTCCTAGGACTGACCCTTGGGGAACACCACTAGTTACCCCTCTCCATTCTGAGAATTTACCATTAATTCCTACCCTTTGTTCCCTGTCTTTTAACCAGTTCTCAATCCATGAAAGGACCTTCCCTTTTATCCCATGACAGCTTAATTTACATAAGAGCCTTTGGTGAGGGAACTTGTCAAAGGCTTTCTGGAAATCTAAGTATACTACGTCCACTGGATCCCCCTTGTCCACATGTTCGTTGATCCCTTCAAAGAACTCTAATAGATTAGTAAGACACGGTTTCCCTTTACAGAAACCATGTTGACTATTGCTCAACAGTTTCTGTTTTTCTATGTGTCTGACAATTTTATTCTTAACTATTGTTTTGACTAATTTGCCCGGTACCGACATTAGACTTACTGGTCTGTAATTGCTGGGATCACCTCTGGAGCCCTTTTTAAATATTGGCGTTACATTAGCTAACTTCCAGTCATTGGGTACCGAAACCAGTTTAAAGGACAGGTTACAAACCTCAGTTAATAGTTCTGCAACTTCACATTTGAGTTCTTTCAGAACTTTTGGGTGAATGCCATCGGGTCCCGGTGACTTGTTAATGTTGAGTTTATCAATTAATTCCAAAACCTCCTCTAGTGACACTTCAATCTGTGACAGTTCCTCAGATTTGTCACCTACAAAAGCCAGCTCAGGTTTGAGAATCTCCCTAACATCCTCAGCTGTGAAGGCTGAAGCAAAGAATCCATTTAATTTCTCCGCAATGACTTTATCGTCTTTAAGTGCTCCTTTTGTATCTCGATCGTCAAGGGGCCCCACTGGTTGTTTAGCAGGCTTCCTGCTTCTGATGTACTTAAAAAACATTTTGTTATTACCTTTGGAGTTTTTGGCTAGCCGTTCTTCAAACTCCTCTTTGGCTTTTCTTATTACATTCTTGCACTTATTTTGGCAGTGTTTATGCTCCTTTCTATTTGCCTCACTAGGATTTGACTTCCACTTTTTAAAGGAAGTCTTTTTATCTCACACTGCTTCTTTTACATGGTTGTTAAGCCACGGTGGCTCTTTTTTAGTTCTTTTACTGTGTTTCTTAATTTGGGGTATACATTGAAGTTGGGCCTCTATTATGGTGTCTTTAAAAAGTGCCCATATAGCTTGCAGAGATTTCACTTTAGTCACTGTACCTTTTAATTTCTGTTTAACTAACCCCCTCATTTTTGTATAGTTCCCCCTTTTGAAATTAAATGCCACAGTGTTGGGCTGTTGAGATGTTCTTCCCACCACAGGGATGTTAAATGTTATTATATTATGGTCACTATTTCCAAGCAGTCCTGCTATAGTTACCTCTTGGACCAGCTCCTGCGCTCCACTCAAGATTAAATCTAGAGTTGCCTCTCCCCTTGTGGGTTCCCATACCAGCTGCTCCATGAAGCAGTCATTTAAAGTATAGAGAAATTTTATCTCTGCATTTCTTCCTGAAGTGAAATGTTCCCAGTCAATATGGGGATAATTGAAATCCCCCACTATTATTTGGGTTCTTAATTTTGATAGCCTCTCTAATTTCCCTTAGCATTTCATCATCACTATTACTGTCCTGGTCAGGTGGTCGATAATAGATCTCTAATGTTATATTTTTATTAGAACATGACATTTCTATCCATAGAGATTCTATGGAACATGTGGATTCGATTAAGATTTTTACTTCATTTGAATCTACATTTTCTTTCACGTATAGTGCCACTCCCCACCCCCGCACAACCTGTTCTGTCCTTCCGATATATTTTGTACCCCAGAATGATTGTGTCCCATTGATTGCTCTCAGTCCACCAGGTTTCTGTGATGCCTATTATATCAATATCCTCCTTTATCACAAGGCACATCTTATTATTTAGACTTCTAGCATTTGTGTACAAGCACTTTAAAAACTTGTCCCTGTTTATTTGTCTGCCCTTTTCTGATGTGCCAGATTCTTTTTTATGTGACTGTTTATCATCTGATCTGGCCCTTACATTATCCTCTTCCGTCCTCTGCTCCTGACTATAACCTGGAGATTCTCTATCATCAGACTCTCCCCTCATCTGCTGAGGATGCTGGGAAGGGGCACAATGTCCCATCATGGCACTCTTCAAATGCATGTAAAATAAAGTAGTGCCAACAGTCTAGTCATAATCTGGATGCGAGGAACAGCATGGGATGTGCCTATTGGAAAGGTGTTTGTATATGTTTCTTATGCTAGGATTTGGTCAAATGCATCATTTCAGGTTTGGAACCTTTTTCCAAACTGGAGTTATATGGAGTTCCCATATAAAGTAAACCCATCTTAATTTTTGGGGAGTTTGGTTTTGTATGAACCTGTTGCACCACCCTGGATGTATTAGATCTCTCTCTGCTAACTAGATTAATATATTTAGTGCCACATTTGCGTAAGAGGACCACATACAAAAATGCACATGAATTAAACTTCTACAGGTACATAAATTACTATTTCATCTTCTAATTATACATTTTCAAATGCATTTGCATCAATTTCACCTCCAAATGAAGAGATGTAAGTCTGTGTATATTTTTGCACATAATTTAGAATCTTTTGTCCATAATTTGACTCAAGAGGCTACGTTTTCATCATGTACAAAATGTGACTGCAATTACGATAACACACCGCAGTTGCACATAGATATTAGTTTTAAGATGTTCACATACTTGCTTGTGCACATACCAGGGTAAATGTATGTGCATTTGCAGGACGCGTGCATGCAATTGCAAGCCTATATATTGTAGACATGCTGATTTTTACAGACTTATTGTTTTTCCAACTTCCATTACCATCCACTGGAGTTATGCTTATTTATCTGAATATGGAATTTTGCCATTATTTTCTATATGAAATGTGTGAAACTAAAAACATGAATATTTACTAACCTCTAGAATTAAACCGTTAGTCACTTATTTCACTAACTTGACTCACAGCTACTCCGCCTTCTAATGCTAGCTTTATATTAGGAAAGTATGGCTAGTTCAGTCTGAACCCCACATTTGCATTTATTGTGTGAAAAGGCAAAGTGAAAAACCAGCTCTCCTCAAGTAAGAAAACTGGCATTTGGATTCCAACTGCCAATTTTGGTTTTAAAATGGATGGATGCTGAGTGGCAAATATCAGCAAGAAGAGGTCCTGGACACATTTTGAAAAGTATCAGATTTTAGCCAGCTAAATGATAAAATAGATATATCTTATAATTTGTTAATTATGAATGTATTGGTGAAATAACATTATAGGTTATTAGCAGTTGACGGTTATGTCTTATCTCATCAGAAGGGCAACTAATTTTCCCCTAAATTTGCAATAAATCTAAGATTTTATCTGTCACTTTTAAGATTTGATAAACAGCTTCAAAAGATTAGGCTTGAACATCTGAAACCACCAGGAGCTGAAAGTTGTGCCATCTCTCTTTGTAAAGTTAGTTTTCCCTAGATTTGTATTTTTAATCAACTTTTTTCTCAACCAAGTGCCTCTGCTAGTCTATAGCCAATACAGTCTGAACCAAAGATGCCCAGTCCAGCATGAGTGTGTATGTCGTTTCACACTCACTTCCTTACAGACTCTGCAACTGTGGTGCAGTAGCCATATTTCTATAGGCCCCAGAAAGTTTTGTGTTACCACTATGCACTACTTGAAGCTTCAAATGGGTTTATGACTCTACAGCACCATAAACTTGGTACGCTTGAGGAAAATCATTAGTTGTATGTCAGACTTTGCTCAAATAATAGGCTATACTTCTGGCGGATAAATGAAGCAACTGTGAAGCCAAGAGGTCAAATTTTGCCCTCACTTAAACCCATACAACCCCACTGAAGTCAGTGAGGTTGAAGAGGTGAAATTTTTAATGTGATTACAGATCATTCCTGAAGTACAAACTGACATACCATTAATGTTAGCACTACGATATAGAAAAAGTCAGAAAGGTTCTTAAAGGAGCTGCTTGCATTCTCTTCTTTCATGGAGGGAATTCAAGATGAGGACCATAATAAAGCCTGCCACAACAATTCTGGAAGCTGTAAAAGCTTCATTTGCCTTTCAACCAATTCTTTGAGCATTGCATGGTCTCCAGAAATATAATTTTAAGACAAAATTAATCTCACACAGTTTCTAAATTGGTCAGCTGTATATATAGATTAAGAACAGTGACATGGTGAATCCCAGCCTCCCTTGAACTGAAGCCAGTCAGAAGGTAGCAAATTAATAAAAGTGCTCGTCTGTCCTTATTATAGTACCCAATTTCTTAAAGCAGATTGTCTCAGAGGGGCTAATTGAAATAAGTATTTATCTACTTTAACAATCATTGGTAAGTAATTTTATGAATGGTTAACATTCTGTCTCAATGTCTCCACTGTAGTGCAGCAATCTAGTGCTGCTGTACCATAAGCTGAATTGATGACATAAAATTAACATAGCTGACTGGAGGAGGACCCCACCATAGAAAAATCCTCTGATTGTGTGACAGTCATTAGGGCACTTATGACAGCCCCTTCCTGGATCTGAAATTAGGGGTCATAGGTTGGGGGGGGAGAAGTAAGAGGGAAGGGAGCATGGCTGGGACTGTTAACAGAGTGCCATATAAAAAGATATAAGTATGTTCATACATACACGTGTGCACGCACACAATGCAGATAGTTATGATTTACATAGCAAAAATAATAGAAGGGGAAAAAAATTGGATCTCACATGAGGAAGTCAGAGTAACTGAATTTGGACAATGTGTGTTGTACCCTATAGACTAGACCTTCTAATTTGGCATTTGAGTTATCGCTGGCAAGAGGCTGAATTCTTTACAGCTTAAATAAAATGAAATTAGAAGCTGAGATACATGGAAAAATTATATGACAATGTTTGTGTGGAAATGTGAAAGTATTAGATTAATAAATCTAACCATTTGTGTAATTTGAATGATTATGATTTTTCAGTTCATTTATTAGTAATGATGAAACGTTACAAAGAGGGAAAAAGGTCAGATATCTGTATGCATATGTATATATAGATAATTAAGGGTGCCATCCACTGGCATAGCAGAAAATGTTCATAAATCTGAAGGTTCAGTCAAGTTGTCGTTGGGCTGCACTGCAAATAGTTTCTGGATTAGGGAGCTCTTAACAAGGGCTTGTGTTATGTTCTTACATTCTTATGACTTTACTCCACTAGAGCCGGTGGAAAATTTTCAGTTAAAACTTTTTATTGGAGAATGTCTTTTCAAACAAAGGAAAATGTTTGATTTCTTTCATTTTGTACAATTTTTACTTTCTGATGAAAAAAAACTGAAATGAAAATGCTGATGTTTGGGGGGATTTTATTTTTTAATTTCTTTTTTAAAAATTCTTTCCCTTTTTCCCAGAGGGAGGAAAAAAGTAAAAAAAAAGTGAAAGTAGTTTTTCCCTCCCAAAACAAAACTATTATTTTATTTTATCTTATTTGGTAAAAAATAAAATTAAAAAATGGATCATTTTGAATAAAATGAAACATTTTCACTTTCATTTTCTGTGTGTGTGTGTGAGTGTGAGTGTGTGAGTGAGGGAGAGAGCTTTTTGTGACCAGCTCTGCCAGGTGCCTTGATGATTCCCAGATGCTCTAGAAAGGTCTTATCCAAAGCCCACTGGAGTCAACGGAAAGACTTCCATTCATTTCAGACTTTGTATCAAAGCCTAAAGCTCTTGGGGAAGTTGTACCTTATACTTGTATGGGGGGACTGGCCTACACACAATTCTCCTAGGATCAGGACAGTACAAAGAAGGCTTAAAAGTTAAAACCAGACTTTGCAAATCCTTCCATACCCGTCCTGATTTGCATGATACACTACTCATCCTTAGCTTATGGATGCATTTCGTAACACTGTCAGAGGAGTATTATTCAGTTCAGCACCCACAGGAAGTTGTTTTATCTGCAATGCTTCCATGCTTGCACAAAAATATCTGATTTACTTATTAATGAGCTTCTATTTGCTGATAACTGTGCACTGTGTTGCTCAATTGATCAATAACATTATTCAATTTATAACTAATCATTTTGTGAAACTAAAACGGTTAACTGCACAATTACCCTAAAGAAAACTGAAATACTGTACCATCCTCTGCCAGACGATGCACACGTCCACCCAATTATTAAGATCAACAATGTTCCACTCAAGTCCATGGAGAAGTTTTGCTATCTAGGGAGCATGCTCTCACAGAATGCCACAACTGATGATGCCAAGGCGAGTTCTGCGTTTGGAATGTTGTCCCACTGCCTCTGGAATGATAGGGGTGTCAAAAAAACCACTCTGTTAAAGGTCTATTGGGCAGCTATGGTAACAACACTTCTATATGGTTGTGAGACATGGACAACACATCGCTCCCATATCAGGAAACATCAGTTGCATATGTGAGGTTTCATGGCATTTTGTACAGTCAAATGTTGGGACAAGATTCCTAATATCAAAATCCTTAATTGTTGGATGTCTGCACTCAAAGCATGCTCATAAAAGTTTAGTTGCATTGGTCTGGTCCCCTCATTCATCTGCAGACTCGAGACCATTCAGCACCATATTTTACAGTCAGTTAAAACAAGGCACCGAATCTCATCATGGTCAGTACAAATTACATAAAGACACAATGAAGTCAAACTTGAAAGCATGTCATGTCAATCCAAGTAACTGGGAAACAACAGCCCATGACAGAGCAAGGTGACAGCAGATTTGTCCTGTTGCTATTAACAGCTATGAAGCAAGGCACACATCAACACCTTATGCAAAAAAACATGAATTCCACAAAGCAAAGATACAACAGACTGCAATGGTCATGGACAGTTTGTCTGTCCCTCTGGCAGTTGTGGTTGCAGTTCTCGCGTTGGTCTCTTCTCCCATATATGTATTCATTTATAGTGTCTGCTGAAGTATCCTACCTGCACACCATTGTGAGACTCCATTCATCCTCCTTAGCCAAGGATTGGGGTCTTTATTTGTAACTGGGGAATTATGGCCAACTTTCCAGCAAACTGTCTGATCCAAAATTCTATTTGGTAAAATATTATCTTTTGAAATTGTGATGACATTGGCAAAGCCAGCATTCCATCCTCATTCAAATGGTCTAAAAAACTCACATCTACTTCAAGACCCACAAGATGACCTAAATACTGAATATATCATGATATTCTCTCCTCTGTCTTTTTAGATTTTTAGCTCTGTGGGGCAGAAACCTCTTATGTCTCTTTTCCAATGCTTATCTGTCATCACTTAACAACTAATAGATAAGAATTAAATATTCAGGGCCAATTTAAAAAAAACAAACTCTAATTTGTGATATTCGCTCTCCCAACACACAACAGATGCAATTTTGTGGACACAATAATTTAGGAGTGAAATACAATTTAGACAACTACCTGAATTGTGGGCACAAACACCATTTGTATCTGCAAATAGCAGACACTTCACTATGGTCAATTTAAGCTTGCATTTACTAGTGCTCACAGAATTGTACAATTGATGGCCAGTGAAAAAAGTAGAGAATAGATGGAGTCCCCTTTCAAAAGTCTGGCCCTCAAGCGTTTATGAAGTCACCAGAACCTCTCCGTGTGAGTCCGCATGAGTCTAATTTTTAATCAGCATTTTACACTGATACTGGACATGCCTTTACAGCAATCTCAGAAGTGAACTCCTACTTGTTTATTCTGATAAACTATTTTCCAAATAAAAAACAAATGTTCAAAGGTTGAAATAAGGTAATCAAAAGCAGGAAATGAAAGTTCAGGGCCAGCTATAGTTATTGACGCCTTAACAACTCCCTCTTATCATCCGGTAGCCACCCAAACAGAAATAGCTAATGAACATTTAGCAGTCCCTAATATTTTGTTGCCGTAGGCAACTGCCTGTCTTTTCTACGTGATAGACCAAACCTATAAAAGATAACCACTTATCTCAGCCCAACATTAAAATGGCTTTTGTTATAATCATTAGATAATGTTTCAGACACAAATACAATTTTTAATGGAAACATTATCCTCAAAGAATTTTAGGCAAAGCTCAACATCCCAGGAGCAAAAGCAACAAATGAGCAACTGCAATCAAAGTGGATAAGAAAGTGAGCGATAAAAGCAGGACACAATGTAGAGTAATAGGAGCTAGAAATGAATAATAAAGGAACAAGGGTGCAGTAAACAATAAGTAAAATCATAGGCTTTATAGAAACAGGAGGACTAAGATCTGTAAAGGCTCAATAGATGACAAGTATTTCAAAGTACCAGTAGGTAAATAATGGCGAGACTATTATATGAAAAGAAGAATATCCAAGACAAATATTTATGCATTATAAAGATTATACCAAGCCTGAATTTGGTAGCTAACCATAAGCAGCTCCCACTGACGCCCACTTACACCAGGTCTGAATCTGACCTGAGAAGCTGATGGTATGCGATACACTATGAATTCTTAGGAGAAGTAAAAAACACAAGAGTACTCATTCTCTCTCTGATGCACTGAACTGTCAAAAGGTACACATTTCTAGCCTTTAAATCACATCAGCCAATCATTTTCCACATCATTCACTTAGGTGTGACAGAAGCAACCCACTTTCAGGAGCCCATCAGGAGGTACTGCAGCTAAATACTGTAGTTCTGAAGTCTGGCAATGTTCAGCAGTGGAAAGTGGGCTAGGCTACAGTTTATGATACAATTAAATGCTTGCAAGCAGCTAGAGGCAACAAAAAATGAACTAATTATGCATTTTAAAATTAATAAGCTGGCTCATTTTACACCCATTACAGTTTAGCTATGACCTCAGCCAGCAATAAGAAGCTGAACAACAAATGAATACAGCATGTCTTCTGGGGCAACTCGGCACATTTTTAGATTTTGCTTATAGTTATAGTTCTCAGATATTATAATAAACCCTGAGAAGTTTTTTAAAAGGAATAAATGACTTTATGTACAAGGATGCTTGTTGTAATAATCCATTTTGTTTTGCAATCACTGAAATACAGACACAATACATGTAATTGCAAATCTTCTTTTAAAAGCCCAAAGTAGTGCTGTGTAGCATTTTTGAAAATTGTTTTACCATAAAACAATCTGGAAGTTGTTTTTCCCTAGAAAGTTCTGTATCAGATGTAGAACAAAAGTTGTTTGTTTTTTCCCTCCAGACATACAATTTAACCCACTATGACTTTGCTATGACACACCCACAGACTTTACAGTCAGAAGGGATCATCATGATCATCTAGTCTGACCTCCTGCACATTGTAGGCCACAGAACCTCACCCACCCACTTCTGTAATAGACCCCTAACCTCTGGCTGAGTTACTGAAGTCCTCAAATCATGGTTTAAAAACTTCAAGTTACAGAGAATTCTCCATTTACACTTGTTTAAACCTGCAAGTTACCCATGCCCCAGGCTGCAGATGAAGGTGACTCCCCTCCCTCCCCTCCCAGATCTCTGCCAATCTGACCCAGGAGAAAATTCCCTCCTGACCCCAAATATGGTGATCAGTTAGACTGAGCATGTGGGCAAGACCCACCAGGTAGAAGCTGGGAACAAATTGTCTATAGTAACTCAGAGCACTCCCAATCTAGTGTCCCATCCCGGTTCGTTGGGAATTTTTGCTATTGGCAGTTGCTGATGGGCCACATGATGTTGTAGGCAGTCCCATCATACCATCCCCTCCATAAACTTATCAAGCTCAGCCTTGAAGCCAGATATGTCTTTTGCCCCCACTGCTCCCCTTGGAAGGCTGTTCCAGAACTTCATTCCTCTGAGGGTTAGAAACCTTCACCTAATTTAAAGCCAAAACTTGATGATGGCCAGTATATCCTTGTGTTCTTGTGTCCACACTGACATTTAAAATAAATAACTCCTCCTCCTCGGTATTTTTCCTCTTATATATTTATAGAGAGCAGCCATATCTCCCCACATAGCCTTCTTTTTGTTAAGACTAAACAAGTGAAGCTCTTTGAGTCTCCTCTCATAAGGTAGGTTTTCCATTTCTCGGATCATCCTAGTGGCTGCACCTGTTTCAGTTTGAATTGATCTTTCTTAAACATGGGAGACCAGAACTGCACACAGTATTGCAGATGAAGTCTCATCAATGCCTTGTCTAACAGTATTAACATTTCCTTGTCTCTACTGGAAATACCTTGACTGATGTATCCTAGGATTGCACTAGCCTTTTTCACAGCCACATCACATTGGCAGCTCTTAGTTGTAGTAGAAAGAGCCTGAAGCATGATCCTGGTGCAAGGCCTGAGGTCTGAACCAAAGTCAGCAAAAGTTATGCTATGGGCAACAGTCAGGCCCTGTCAAAGGCAGATACTTGCCTGCAAGCCAGTGTCCGGTACATAACCTCGGCACCAGTATTGCTAGCATTGCTAAAACACACTGAATATGTAAACACATTCCAGCAGGCCAGCACAAGAACACCCCAACCTAGCACACAGTAAAATGGTTTGACAAAAGTGATGAATAGTGATATTTTGTCTGACGCATCAGGAGTAAAAGTACAAAGACAGGTGGGGAATAGGAATGTTTTGTCTGAAACATCAGAAGGAAAGTTCAAGGGGAAGTAACAAACATTTCATGAAATATGTAAGATGATACATAAATTGTTTAACCCAGATTGTTTGTCTCAGTCTATAAATGTTGGGATTCCTCACTTTTACCCTTCGTCCAGCCTAAGGAGCAGTAGAAAGTCCCAACACTGATTGAGCTGCATCCATTGTCATGGCATACGTGTGTTAGTTTACCTGTAACCATTGAGCTGGGGCATTAGCACCATGTTTTGTCGGCAATAAACCTGACCAGATGCCTTCGCTACTAAATCAAGTCTAGTGGTCTTATTGGGCAGTTCGATCAGAGCCTGCTGTATGAGCTATCTGGCCAGAGCCAGTGCAGCACGCAGAGAGAACAAACACATGCAGCCAAACATCTGACAACAATAGTCATCCTATGATCAACCAATACATCCAGGTCTTCCAACTGATCAGTCCTCAGTTTATAGCAAAAATTCTTCTTGTTAGTCCCTAAATGCATGACCTTGCACTTTGCACTATTAAATTTCATTCCATTTCTATTACTCCAGTTTACAAGGACATCCAGATCTTTTCGTGTGATTTTCTGGTCCGCCTCTGTATTGGCAATATCTCCCAATTTTGTGTAATCCACAAATTTTACTGAGCACATTCCCACTTAATAGAAATGTTAAATAAGATTGGTCCCAAGACCGATCCCTGATGAACTCTACTAGTAACGTCCCTCCAGCCTGACAGTTCACCTTTCAGTATGACACATTGTAGTCTCTCCTTTAACTAGTTCCTTATCCACCTTTCAGTTCTCATATTAATCCCCATCTTCTCCAATTTAACTAATATTTTCCCATGTGTAACTGTATTAAATGCCTTATGGAAATCCAGTAGGTTAGATCTACCTGTATTTCCTTTGTCTAAAAAATCAGTTATCTTCTCAAAGAAGATCAGGCTGGTCTGGCACAATCTACCATTTTAAAAACCATGTTGTATTTTATCCCAATGACTGTTTATCCCTATGTCCTTAACTACTTTCTCTTTCAAAATTGGTTCCAAGATCTTGCATACAACTGAGGTCAAAGTAACAGGCCTATAGTTTAGCAGATCACCTTTTTCCTCTTCCTTATAAATAAGAACTATATTAGTAATTCCCCAGAGTTTACAGATTCATTACAAATCCTTGTTATTGGACTAGTAATTTCATGTGCCAGTTCCTTTAATATTCCCTGGATGGAGATTATCCAGGCCCCTTGATTTAGTCACATTAAGTATTTGAGTTGACTTCCACCTTGGATGTAGTAATTTCTACCTCCATATACCCATTCCCATTAGCCACCCTGTCATTACCCCTAAGATCTTCATTAGGCAAACACCAGTCCGGGACGTTCTAGATAATACTTAGTCCTGCCATGAGTGCAGGGGACTGGACTAGATGACCTCTTGAGGTCCCTTCCAGTCCTATATTTCTGTGATTCTATGATTAGCCCCATTAAAACTGAAGCAAAGTATTTGTTTAGGTGCTGGGCCGGGCTTAGATTATCTTTAAACTCCACCCCTTCCTCAGTGTTGAGCAGTCTCACCTCTTCTTTCCATCTTATTTATATGGCTGTAGAACTTTTTACTACTGGTTTTAATTCCCTCTGCAAGCTACAACACTGCTTGGCTTTTGGCAGGTCTCACTTTACCTCTACACTTTCTGACCTCCAAGAGGTAGCTTTCCTTGCTGATCCCTCCTATCTTCCATTCCTTGTAGGTTGTCTGCTTTCTCTTAATCACCTGGCTTGGTTTGCAAGCCTTCTCTATAAAATTTCCCCCCTTGCTTGGGATGTAGGTTTCAGATAGATCCTGAAACTTTCAAAGTAATTCCAAGCCTCCTCCACATTCAGATCCTTGAGTTCTTCAGTCCTGTCCATGTCCCTAATTCCCTTAATTTTTTTTTGTTAGTTCTTTTGAAATCAAGGACCTTTGTTGCAGATTTATTTATTTTTTGGTCCCTCCATTTAGTTTAAACTGAATGAGCTCGT
Source organism: Mauremys reevesii (assembly GCF_016161935.1). Classification (NCBI taxonomy): domain Eukaryota; kingdom Metazoa; phylum Chordata; order Testudines; family Geoemydidae; genus Mauremys; species Mauremys reevesii. Next base: position 166,115,247 of record NC_052624.1, on the reverse strand, counting down.
TATCACTCAAACCAACGCTGTCTCCTACAATCAGTTCTCTTATAAGGTCCTCACTACTCACCAATACCAAACCTAAAATGGCATCACCTCTTGTTGATTCAGCAACTGTTTGGTGAAGAAATCTGTCAGCTATCACATCCAGGAAAATCTGAGCCCTACTATTATTAGCAGCACTTGTCTTCCAATCTGTATCTGTCTGTAGCATACCCCAAGCACTAGCCCAGGGAAAACTCTATTAGCTTTCTTTCCCAAAGTGATTATGGCCCAGACTCTGTCTTATCCATTCCATTACTTCTAATTTTTTACAGTCCACCTCATTAGTATTCAATACTATCCCACCATGCTTGCCTTTATTTCTATCTTTCCTGAATAGCATATATCCTTGAACACCTGTACTTTAGTCATGACTACTATCCCACCATGTTTCTGTTATCCCTATAATATCTGGTTTCACTTCCTGCATTGGTAGTTCTAGTTCCTCCATTTTGTTGCCCAGCTCCTTGCATTCAAGTACACACATCTTAATTGCTGCTGCTTGGCTTTTCCCACATTCCTCGCCCGATTGGGTACAGTTATTCTACGTATATGACTGGTATCAGCACTGTCCTTCCCCTTAATGTCCATTCTCCTACCCACTGCTGTTCCTTTCTCCATTGCTGTATCCACTCTTATTTGATTTTCTTCCCTCTGAATGTTAAAATCAGGTGTGGCCTATTATATGAGCCCTACCTACTGTCTCTCCTGAGTTCCTAGTTTAAAGCTCTTAAGTTGTGCCTACCTCCATCACAGAAGTCTATTTCTCTCCCTATTCATTAGGAGTCCATCCCATGAGAACAGTCCTCTGCCCATGAATGCCTCCCAGTGGTCAAACATCCCAAAGCCCTCCTTATAGCACCACTGCTTGAGCCATCTGTTAATCATCAAAATCTTGTCTTGCCTTCCTTCTCCTCCTCTAGGGACAGGCAGAATCCCACTGGAGATACCTGAGCATCCATTTCATTAAGCATCTTCCTCAGTCTCGCATAGTCTCCCTTGGTACATTCCAGCGAGAATCTACCTGTGCCAGGACAATCAGTGGAGTCTTTCCTGCTCTCATTAGGATCCTCTTCAGCCTCAGATCCACATCTCTAGCTTAGCTCCCGGCAAACAGCACACTCTTCTGTTCTCCAAATCAGCTCCGGTGACAGGCCTGTCTGTTCTTCTTAGTGGAGAGTGCCCAGTCACATAGACCTGCCTTTTCCTGGTGATCGTGTGATTCTCAGGCCTTCCTCCTCTTCTTTCTGGCTGCAATTCTTTTTGTCTTTTATTCTCTCTTGCAATCATCTGCAAGTCATCCTGTATCCTCCTGGGGCTCTGAACTCTAGCTCTTCCCCTCTTCTTACAGGACTAAGCTCTTCTCTTTCTTGCCCTCCCACCTTCAGTTACTGCCTGCTGTGCCCCTTCATTTTCCAACTCAGCAAACCTGTTCCTGAGCTTTGTTTTTCCTTCATTAACCAGTCTTTTCTCCTAATCACATGCTTCCATTGACCACTTTCCTTATCCAGCCATCTCCCCTTCAAGTTGTTCCGTGCAGCTTGCATCTGCAAGTCCTAACCAAGGGTGCTAGAACCTTTGTAGAAGTGAGGGGAAGGGGCAGCAACACATCTTCAGTGGTGCACAGTTCATAAGAAATAATAAACATGACAAGGTTATTTGTTTAGCTGTCTGAAGAGGTGAATTTTATGGGACATCTCAACTCTAAATGAGATTTTTCTGAAGATAACTGTTGTCCTGAATGACAATTTAAGTCACGGGTCCTATGGTTATTTTTTCAAGAAGCATTCCCTGCTGAAAACTGAGTCCTGAACCTTAAACATCAACCTTATTTTGGTAAGGCCAGTTTTCTTTGTCTCATTATAAGCAGTTTATCATCCAGTTCATGCAGTAAAAGGTTCCTTTTTTTTAATATTTGGATTTGTGTTTGAAGGTATACCTCTATACAGTATATGTTCAATGGCTTTAAAAATCATGTCCCATAGTCCTCTCAGTTGTTACAAAGAATTCATGTATTACTCTTATTCTGTATTTTGTGCTGGCACAATATCTTTCTAAGCAGTATCAGGTTAAAAAAATCCATATTTTTTATTTTGCAAATCTCCAGTGTTATCAGATTATATTTGCTTTTTCTAAAAGCATAACAACCTACCCTTGATGAGAGCAGAATGTTCCCTTAGGACCTTTCATCTTCCTTCAATGACAAAAATTAGATCAAGAGTGAGTTATCATAGCCTAAAGTAAAGATCACTTCTTTAGTTTTCTTAATTACTCTGTCTAGTCATTCAAAGCCAAATTGTTGTATTTGGTGACGGGCCCAATTAAGAGGCAGAGCACAATTGAACTTTATTATGGCCCCATCTCTTCCCTGTTTGCCCCCCTCAGGATGATCCTATGTTCCCAGGAGCAGTCTCCCAAGTACAGGCATTGTAGTTGTGATAGGCCCTTGAGTGAGCCATGCCAGGACACAGCAGGAGGAGAGGGTTGTGTGAGGAACTACATAGACATTGAGGTGGTGCAATGGAGTGGGACTTGGTGGGCAAAACTGCAACTCAGAATTATAAAGGGCAGCTTTGCAACTGCTCCATGCCCACATTTTTATCCCCTGAGCTGAAATACCAGCCCTGACTCCTTCATACAAGCTGTGTGGGAGTTTGTGGTTATTTGATGTCCACTGATCTATCCCTCATTTTCAATAACATTCCCTTCCACACTAATATTCAGTACCAGCTCATAAATTGTCTCCTCAGTGCACAGAAGTGTATATGTTCTTCCTACGCAACTAATCTAACTGCCCACTCCCTCATGCAGAGGTACCATGGGGAATCATTGGTGTAGAGAATATTTTATGGGCTTTCTGAAATAGAGCCCTGGTTCTGAAAAGCATACCTAGTCAGGAGAGCATTTGTGCTTAAGTCACCCAAGGCCAATCTCTCCTAAATAGGAATAAACTTCAGTGCTTTCCTGAACAGTAGCAAAGGTTAAGTTTACTTGACATCACTATATGAAAGGATGGATAATTAGCTGCATTTTTTTAAAATTAAGAATAAATTAAAATGGAACCCGGTCTTTTTTTTTTTTTTTTTTTTTTTTTTTTAGTTTGTGTTCTTAGTGAATAGACATATGGCCTACAGGAAATATTCTGAGATGAGATTCTATTTAAAACCAGTGACTTACCCTTCATCAATAGAAAAAAGAGAGTTACTGATAATACTTTAATGCAGTACAACCTGCATGTCTGCCAGGGAATGTACAGAAGCTTCTGTCCTAGAAGGTGGTTTGTTCATCATAATTAGTTTCTTCAGTAACTGCAGGGCACTTTAATACATTACTCCAAAACTGCTCTTTCATTTTGTTGGCAGATAAAAAATTAATGAACCCAGGGGCTGTTCTAAAAATATTCCAAGCACAATTTTCCTCTTGCTGTGTTTAGATAACATAAGCTCCAGTTACATTCAAATGTGTGAGGGGTTTTATTATTATTAGCAATATTATTTATTTACACCACCTGGGTGAATTCCTAGCTTATGATAGTTCAGCAAAATAAAAATAAAAGATTTATCCAGATTTTAAATCATGACTGGTCTGCCTTTCTTCCCTTTTCTTCACTTATTAAGAAAAGTGAGAACCAGGGTCTGCTATCTACCAATATTGATCAACTTCTCTTTGATTAAAAATAGTCTATTATTATGAGAAAGGGTGTTTGTGTGGGTCAGACACTGGCTTGGGAGTGGGACTCAGAAAACACTAAGGGAAAAAAGTTGGCACAAAAACCAGGAAGATCAAGGGTATTGTGGGAGAAAAGATGCAAAATTTTAGCAATTCAGCTGGGTGTGTGTGTAGAAACCAGACAGCGAGAAAGAAAGGATGCAGAAACAGATGAATTTGTTGTATTGCACTAGATCAACTGCCCTCATTTTCATTTTGAAATCTGGTAGGTGTGCAAGTGCTCCAGGCGCCTCATAGTCATTTGCTTCCTCTTCTCCCTCTATACTGGACCCACCACTGTTCATTTCCCTTCTGGCCCTTTATCTTTAAAACAACCTCTCTTTAGCTTTTGCATTTCTTGCTTTTTTCCACTTCACAATCTTAAAACCACCTGAATATAAGGTATTTGTTTTCATTTTAATTATTCAATGCAGGCAGGGTCCAGGAAAGGACGTAGCACTTGTGAGCAAGTCTTGGCCTTGACCGCCTTTACCAAAAATGGTTATCAACAAAATCTAAAGACAGGAGCTGTCTTCCTACATTTGACCACCACTTATGACACAGTTTGGCACAAAGGCCTTCTGTGCAAACTCTCAAGTTGCCCTGCATTGGGTGGTCGAAGTAGTAGAGCTCTGCTTCTAAAATGGGTAACTGTTGTGGTTCCTGGAAGTGTCAGATTAACAGTCTTCCTCAAGGTTCAGTTCTTTCAATACTGTTCAATGTGTACATCAACAATTTGCCAGCAACACTCTTCCACAAGTTTATTTGTTGAATAGCAGAGGGCAAGTTTTCAGTTTACTCACATAAGTTATAGGGTCAAATCCAGAACCCCACACTCTTTTTACTCACTCTTTACGCAAGCAATCTCCCACTGAGATCAAAAGAGAGTTGCCTTAATTAAAAAAAAAATAGAGATTTAAGGATGTGACTCTCAAATAATTCATTCTAAATGTGATGGTTGATTTAAATATGAAGATTCAGGTGATATAATATACAGTAATTGAAGTGGACAACTATTTTTATAAACCAAATTTATTTTTGTGTAGATAATGCATCAAAAACTTTGTCACCCTATAAAAAAATTTTTATTCCAAGTTCATCAGAGTTTTAGAAAAACGTTGTTAGATGTGCTTGAATTGATGAGATGTAGAGGGCACTGTTGCACTTACTAATCTTAGACACTGTCTGATTTGAGGTCTGAAATCAGCTATTATCCATTTATTTTGTCTTGTGGCTCATATTGGATATTTATTATTATTTTCCAGAAAACAAGGATTCTTTAAAAAAAATCATAACTGGCTTTCTATCTCACCAATGTAAGGATGTTCTAAAGCAGTTTCATGAATGATCTTAGCAGCACATGGTTTATATTTTATAGGCCTTTGTCTGACACATTGATTTCACTCTTGGCTGTAAAGTTTTACATGTGATGCACCGGGAGTTATGATACCAACTCTTTCTGTGAAAAGTGAGCTGGTAATGGGAGTTTTTGTTCCACTCTTTATCCTGAAGTACAAAGAACAAAGTTCAGGGTTTTGTGTTCCTCTTCAAGGGTTGATGGCATTACTAACATCTTAATCAGCACAGAGAACAGTTGCATGGGAAACCTGGCAGCCTCTAGGGAAATTACTGAAAGTCAGAGGTGATTTTCAATTATTTTCTTTTAATAGGTTTATTATTTTGGGGCCAAGTTTTCAAGGAAGCCAAATGCCACCTTCAGCTGTGTGTAAACGAGTCATTTTTTCAACCCCAGCTCTCCTGCCATATAGATCAGTGATAGGGGGAGGGCAGCTTGTGAGGAGGTGGATTATCTGCTTCCACCAGCAAAGACGTTCCCTGACCATGGGGGAATTCTCCAGGATCCATTTCTATTTACAAGTGTTACAAAGTGGACCTTTGTTGTCACATTGTTGTACCATTACAGCATTTCCTAACCTAACCCCCACACACTAGTCTCTGACCTATGCTCACCGAATGGGGATACCAATCACTTTTCCTGTAACATGCAGTGTGGAAACAAAAAACAAAAAAACAAATTCACCCTCAATATTAAATAACATAGTTGCAAGCTTCAGCTATGTTAAACAATATATACAAGGAACCTGGTTACATGACAGACTATAGCTCTTCCTGTGTAATATCTTCATTGTTGGAATCAGAGGCTCCTGAGCTAACAGCAGGTTTAAAAAAATGATGGTGGCAGAGCATATTCCACATAGGTCTGTAACTCAAACCTTCCCTTCTGCCCCCTGCTCAACATCCTGTCCAATCCAGAAATATGGTGATTTCCTGGGCACACTGCAAGGCAGCTTGGTTCAGTGGCTTAGGCACTGGGTGCATGAGTCTCAGGAGCTCTGGCTCGGTCACTAGGGTGACCAGATGTCCCAATTTTATAGGAACAGTCCCAATTTTGGGGTCTTTTTCTTATATAGGCTCCTACTACCCCCCCACCCCCGTCCCAATTTTTCACACTTGCTGAAAAGCCTGGGAAGCTAAGGAAAAGCACTTTAAAGCAAATAAATAATAGTGCCCTGTACTGAGCAAAAATCATATTTTGGGGCTTGGTGAATTAGTTTCCCATTTGGGATGTGGAGTCCAGTATTTTCTTAGGGTAGTTTATGTACAAAGTGTACACATGTCCTGTTTCCTTGGAGAACACTGGGAACAAACTGCATACAGGTGGTTTTGTAGAAATCTCATAAGGTCCCATTGCCATTTTAGGGACTGAAAACTTAAATTTAACAGATTACAGTCCTTCTCTACTGCAGCTTCTCACCCTGTAAGCCTTTCTGCAGAGCTTGCTGGTTTTCAGTCAGGATCCAAATGATCACAAATCACCTGTCTCCACCAAGGTTGTTCCTCAGTGAAATGGATAATGAGATGTTGTCCTTGAACAGCCTGTTATAATCCAGAAGACCTTTGAAATGCAGGGTGTTGTATATTTTCTACTCTACTTCTGCTAGGTTGCCTTCTCATCCCTATGTTAACTTGCTTTTCCAGATTACATGCCATGCAAACATAACTCCCCTTGGTTTTGGCTCACAATGATTAATTTATGTAGGACAGAAAGATAACTATCTTCCCTCCGGTCTTGCAGATACCTGTTTCTCGCTTTGTTTGGTTACAGACTTTAAAGTACAATATCAGCAGTATACATAATTTCTCAGAAAGAGTGAATACATACATTTCACAATGACATTGATGGCTAATGTATCACTAGCTTTCATTTGATACCTTACAGGACACTTTTTGAATAAATACTATGAAAGAAGGTTAAGGAGGTCGACAAATATTGACCTGTGTCAGCAGTTGAGCAGACAACTCATTCGAAGGGGAATGCTGTAGCAGGAGAAAGGCGGGGTGGGCAAGTTTCAACAAAATAAAGACATCTCTAAAGGATGATGAACTGCCCATGAGGAAAAGGAAAGAACTGTTTAACTCCACCGTTCTGCCAGCAATGATATACGGAGTGGAAAACTGGTCAACAATGAAAGCGGAGGAAGAACAATTCACTGTCACCTAGAGAGTGATGGAAAGGTGAATGTGTAAGATATCGCTCCGTGATCACATACTGAATGAGATCAGAGGGCATACAGAGGTGACCGATGTAGTGCAGGCGATGTAGTGCAAAGCGAAGATGGGCAGGTCATGTAGTCTGCAGGCAAGAAAATAGGTGGATAACCTGCATCAGTGACTGGATCCCCAGTGACCACAAGCGACCACTGGGCAGACAAAAATATGCTGGGCTGATCCCATGACAAAACTCTTTGGCAAGATATGGAAAGAATGTGTACGCAAAAAACGGAAAGGTGTCGACTTGTGTTTGTGGAGAGCCAGATGAGGACAAGGTGAACAAAGGTGACTATGAAAGCAGTGTGTTAGGTGTAGTGAGTATGTCAGACCTGTCAGGAAGTGCTGTAACAGAACAACAAACCCTTTGCCAGTTGGCACTGAGGAGTTCTTAGGGTCAGAGTGCCCATTTTCACTTTTAAGCCCCTGCCCCTTTACATCTGGGAAACTCTTAGTTTGAGCTTTTCCTTGGAATACATGGTCTGGAAAAGCAGTGCCCATTACCTCTCCTTTTGTGCAACTGCTCTGCAATAGTAAGAAACTTAGGTCTAAAGTCCCTGGGGAAAGGAGAGTGCTTTAACCCACACACTGCTCTTCATGACTTTCTGGATGCAATTACTGCATGGCATCTTTAACTCTTTCTATGGGGAGCTTCATCCTGGGTGCTTCAACATCCATGAACCCTACATGTGTGAGCCATTTGTACCTTTCACCATACAAATAATGTAGCTTTAATTCCTATTTCATCTTAGGGCGCTAAGGGATACAGTTAAAGTCAGATATTAATTTGGTCTATACGGTCAATGCCAGTACTGGCTATTGGCTTCATTGCTCTCCTTTGATTGTGGCTATTGTGCCACTAGTGGTGGTCCAGGAAGCCCCAGTGAAGAGACTGAAATCCTATAGTCTAAGGACGGAAAAGATAGTTACAGAATGAAGATAATTAAGGTCACTGAAGAAGAGGCTGCTAGAGAAGGGAAGGGTGCTAGTCATCTCCAAGAAAAGAATACTAAATTTATAAATCCAAGGACAGAGAAGGGTCCATGTTTGTTCTGCAGTTTTATTCTGATGCCACTTCAGTAACATGCTTTTAATTTTTATGTTGAAGGTTCACAGTGTGCTAAATAATGACCAGCCACATGAATTCAGATGGGAATAAGTAAAGATTGAATGTATACAGTATTGCTCTTAGCCATTGCTAGCTGAGTTAATAACTCAGTGTGGAAAGAAAGGGTAATATTCCATTCTAATAACCTGACACTTGTTGAAAGTGTCAGCAAACAACCAGCATGCCCTACATCCATTATGATGAATTATTGTGTTAAGATTCCTGCTGGTTAAAATCATTTTTTAAATATATGCTATATTTCTGTCAGGAAAAAAACACAAACATTTAGCTGCTTTATTTACTTCTAAGTGACAGTTCCATTTTCTCTTCTCTGTTGGAGTAAAGAGAATTAACAGCAGCAACAAATAGCTCTGGCTCCTTAACAGTGGTTTGCTGAAGTGTTCTGTTTCACTTGAAGCTTGGAGACTTTAGAAACTAGAGCTTGAATGCCCTTCTGTAATAGGGCAGGATGATGAAGGGGAATTTTATTTCCTCAGCCACCTATGTCCACTACTTGTCTCTGGCCTAATATTTAGATTGTAAGCTCTTTTTGGGTAGGGACTGTGTTTCCGTTCTGTCTTGTACAGCACCTAGCACAATGAGGTTATGGTCCATGACTGGGCTCCTAGACACTACCAGAATACAGTAAATAAGGAGTAAAGGAAGTGTTGATGTGGAGCATGATCCTATAATGGATTTGTTATTATCTACTACAGTCAGTAAAAACAGAAAGTTAGATTTACAGCCATTACTAGAAAATTCACAAGTTTTTAATTTGATAGATACCAGCAATGTGTTCACTGTGGTTCAAGATTCAAAATGAAGACTATCAGAGGGGTAGCCGTGTTAGTCTGGATCTGTAAAAAGTGACAAACAGTCCTGTGGCACCTTATAGACCGGGGTTCTCAGACTTTTGTACTGGTGACCCCTTTCACACAGCAAGTCTCTGAGTGCGACCCCCCCTATACATTAAAAACACTTTTTTATATATTTAACACCATTATAAATGCTGGAGGTACAGCGGGGTTTGGGGTGGAGGCTGACAGCTCGCGACCCCCCATGTAATAAGCTCATGACCCCCTGAGGGGTCCCGACCCCCAGTTTGAGAACCCCTGTTATAGACTAACAGAAGTATTGGAGATAAGCTTTCGTAGGTGAATACCCACTTCGTCTGATGAAGTGGGTATTCACCCATGAAAGCTTATGCTCCAATATTTCTGTTAGTCTATAAGGTGCCACAGGTCTCTTTGTCGCTTTTTACAAAACGAAGACTGTCCTTGCAGTTCAAAGTTCCCTACAGTGCACAAATATATGGTAGTGTTTGCGATAGCATTATGGAGTGGGAGGAATTAGGGGTTTAGAAGTGTTGATTGGGAATAAGGGAGTGGTGGGGGGAAAATGTCCCCATTCTAGAGAATTGAATTGGTTGATCATTAGTTTACACTGGAAAACTGAACCACTGAGTCACAGACAGTAGAACAGAAAATGGAACTTCGTCCATCAAGGCAACAGACACTTGGCACGATGACAGGTGTAGGGAAGGGAAGTATGGGAGACTGTTTGGTAATATTTTGTTAGAATGGCAATGAAACACACTTTAAATAGCAGTTCCAGGCTTTTCCCATAACAATTTTAACTCAAATTCAGCTTATAGTACAATGACTCAGCAGCAGGGGTATGATTTCACGTCAAACAGATTGGAAGTCTGAGTCAGATTGATATAGGTCCTGGAATGCTTAAAAGCATGCGAGAGAGCTGTATTATAGTGTTTTCTTATTAACAAGAACTAGAGTTAAGATTGCCAAACAGTTTCAGTTATAAACTATCACTTTCCACTCAAAGCTTTACCAAAACCAGTTCTCTTTTGGGTCTGGAATCACTTATACCCAGGTAACTTCACAGACTTTTCTTCAGTTCTTTCTGGTTTACACCGGAGCAAGTGAGATCAAAATCAAGCTATTAGTTTCTGCCTTGTTGTGAAGATCCTGATTCTTCCCTACCTTTAATCTCATGTGGTTATTACTCCTGTGCAGTGAGCATTTTCCTACCAATATTTCTACATTTTTTTTAACTTTAAACCAGGAAATTAAATGCAATATATGGTATAAACATATGGCCATGCTTCTCCTCCTTCCTCTGCACCAGCCAGTTGAGCTGTCCAAGCACAGTATGGGGGCTGTGGAGGACTTGATGTCTTTCTAAAGAGTACACTGGAGCTCAGCTACAATTTATTGAAGTCAGTGCAGGACTAACTGGGTGAAATTCTACAGCTTGTGTTATGCAGCAAGTCAGACTAGATGTTCACAAGGGTCCTTTGGGGTCCTACCATCTAAGAATCACCAGTATGGGGTACTAGTCATCTGTACTATTTTCCTGAAGCATTTCATGTTTTATTAGCTATCTGGAATGAATATGTCTCCTAGATAGAGAATAGAATATCAGGGTTGGAAGGGACCTCAGGAGGTCATCTAGTCCAACCCCCTACTCAAAGCAGGACCAATCCCCAGGCAGATTTTTGCCCAAGATCCCTAGATGGCCCCCTCAAGGACTGAATTTACAACCCTGGGTTTAGCAGGCCAATGCTCAAACCACTGAGCTATCCCTCCCGCCTCTTTCTAATTTATGAGTGATAAAGAGTCGAGTGTAGGGACTTCACCCCGTTAGTGTCCCTGGAAGTACTAGCCACCCGGTGGGGAGGATGAGACCATTGCCCTGCTACCCTTTAGCGCCAGCCAACAGTGCTGACTAGGTGGAAGACAGTGCTATAGCCACCTAAAAAGTGGTTACTTCTTACTTCCTTGGCGGGCCTGGGGAAGCATTGTGCTTTGCAGATGCAGTGCAGCTCTGCAGCACCTTCACTGCAGGCTTGTGCTGGAAGAGTCCGTCAAGCCCTCAAGGAGTAGCCTTCACTCTGGTATGTACAAGGTCTTCTATTGCATTTCCTAACAGCTGTGGCATACACATTTGAGTGAACAGCCTTTATGTAGCATTATCCTCATTGATGCTTCCATCATTAGAAATAGGTGTATCTTTCACAGCTGCAGAAGGAGATACAATTGTTTCCCCCTTATCTGAAGACAGCTCAGGGAACACACCTTGAAATAATCTTGAGCACAAGTATATTCGGGCTGATCTCAGTGTGCATGCCTCTTAGCATCTGCTCTAAGCCGCCATATCCCTTATTATCTGCATGGACAATGTAAATATTCTCAAGATTAAGCTCATCCATAAAGTTAAGATTCATTGCCGCAACTAGTCTGGATATCAGGAAGGAAAGGAAAGGAAAGGAAAGGAGAGATAGTGAGAGGAACAGGTGGAACATGGAGGGCAGGGAGAGGGAGGAGGTAAGTGGAAGGATGTCCAGGGAAAGGGGATAAGGGGTGATCAGAGCAAACAACCAATTCACACAGGATGCAGCTACACAGCAAGCAGGAGCCCAGGACCGTGACTCTCCCATCCCAGGTCAAAAGACTCAGGTTCATGTTACTGGGCTAAAATGAAATGTGTAGATGTTGCAGCTGAGGCTGGACCTTGGGCTCAGAAGCCCATCCCCTTCCAAGGCTTTAGAGCCTAAGTTGCAATGTCTACACAGCTATTTTTAATGCGGTAGCACAAGCCCTGTGAGCCCAAGTCTATCAACCCAGGCTCAGAGGCTCACTGCTTCAGGCTGCGTAGGTATATCCCGACAGGAGGGAGACTATACACAGTCCAAACAGCAGCAAATAGCCTGATGGCATTGTAAATATTGGGGCTGCACAGGAATGGAGTGTGACAGGGTGCACTAACCTCTCATGAGTGCCTCCTGGGTGCAAACCTGCACTTGCTGTTTCAGCTTGAGGTGTCCCCTGTTGCTCTCGGCAGGTGAGTCTTCAGGGGCTCAGCCCTCCAACTAAGTCACTCAGTCAATAGGTGAAAAGGTGGATGAACCACTTTCAGAGTAAAAGGCCCAACAGGGCTTGTCCCTGTGCCCTTCTTAATATCTTTAGCCCTGTCTCTGGGCTCACTCCTCAGCCCCTTTTGGGCTAGTTTTAAGTCTGTGCCTGCCCTGATATCGAGTTGTGCCCTCCCCACCCACCCCTCAGCTTTCTCCCTAGAGACTTTGTCCTCAGCGGTTGTCTTGTGTCATGTTCAAATTCTATCACCTTTCTCGGGCTTTTGGTACCGAGTCTTATCTCCTTCTTGGGGCTTAGGCCACTTCCCCAGCATCTAGTGGGGGTGGGGAGGAACCCAGGCCTGCCCACTATTTCAGGTTCCACATGCCGCTGTAGTTGCTGCTGCTGCCTTCCCTGGGATGCTTCTCACATAGCCTCTTCCTCTTCACCATTACCTCAGAGCTGAATTTCTCAACTCCTCTTCTTCCTCACTGAATGCCAATGCCACCAGAACCCATCCTCTGGTTCTCTCTTGAGCAAGAAGTACCCTTCCTTACTCTTCTGGTCCCAGCCAGGAACTGAGTAGCTCAACCCCTGCAGCTCCTTTTAATTTAGCCTGCTACACTCTGATTGGCTGCTTCCCTGCAGCTTTTCTAGGAAGTCCTGGAGGACCCACCTTCATGGCTTCTTTCCTGGGGAAGGGTGTGGTAGGACCATGAGGTCTCCAGCAGGGGGCCTCAATGGGCCTGGTACACTCCATCACATGTAGTACACCAAATAACTACTGTGCCTGTAGAATGCCAGGTGTACCACAACCTGCAGGCAAGCACTATAGGTGCATCAGCAGCTAGGCCTTGTAGGTTTTAGTCCTGGTGGGATCCAATAACCACTCAGACATGTGACTAAGAGAAAGGGTATTTCACTAGGGCTCTCAGAAGAGAAAAGGTTGCAAATACCCTAGGTACAAAGGCTTAAACCACGACAGTTCAAGGTAAGCAATAACCATTCTTATTCTGGGCCCCTAGGGCAGTCCAATTGAGAGATAGGGCTCTTTACGTTTAACACCTGGGGTGATCTCTCCAGTCCAGTCTCTATTCAACAAATAGGGGCTTGAAGGTTTCCAAGCCAGAAAGTCATGAAGAGCAGTGTGTGGGTTAAAGCACTCTCCTTTCTCCAGGGACTTTAGACCTCTGAGTTTCTTACTATTGCAGAGCAGTTGCACAAAAGGAGGGGTACTGGGCACTGCTTTTCCAGACCATGTATTCCAAGGAAAAGCTCAGACTAAGAGTTTCCCAGATGTAAAGGGGCAGGGGCTTAAAAGTGAAAATGGGCACTCTGACCCAGAGATCATACTCTTTTCCTCCTTGAAATTTATCCACTGTTTCTTTTTGAGGTTGTGGTTGCTTTATTAAAGTTCAGAGTGACTAAAGTTGCTGGAAGCAATTGTAGTTGCCTCTGCAGGGAAAGGGCAACATTCTAACTATGATCATAGTGTCCAAGATTATTAAATTTATTAATCACACCGTGTAACGGGTTGACTCACCCCTGCGGCGCCTCCTGCTGGTTGCTCTCCGTATTTAGCTCAGTCCAGCCCTGGAGCGCCCTCTGCAGGCCGGTGATCCACCTGTTCGTAGGCCCCCGTGTCCCTCCCTGGACCCGGTGCCCTTCTACATGGGGTGCTGCCCCCTAACAGCAACCCCTTTCTCTCTCTGGGTCTCCCTTTCTCTCTCAGGGAACCCCCACCCTCTATCTCTACCTTGCCTCAGTATTTGGCTACTGCCAGTCATTGTCTAGCCCCACGCTCTGGGGCAGACTGTAGTCTCAGCCTACTCATCACAGGCAAAGTTGGGTTTGGACCTGCTGCTTTGTCCTACCCCTAGGTTGCCCTCTGCAACCCCCAGTACCTATTGGCCCACTGCTAGGCCGCAGCCTGGGGCTCTCTAGGCTGGAGCTCCCCAGCTCCTCAGCCTTCCCCAGCCCTGCTGCACTCAGGTAGCTATTCTCAAGCCCTAAGCAGCCATCTCTCTCTATAGCCAGAGAGAGACTCTCTGTCTTCCTGGCTGATCTGGCCTTTTATAAGGCCCTGCTCCTCAGTTTGGGGCGTGGCCCCCAGCTTTAGCCACTTCCCCAATCAGCTCAGCTCTGTCAGGCCACATTTTAAACCCCTTAAAACCCCGGAGCAGGTTCCACCCTGCTACACACCACCTACAGAGATACTTGGCTCTATGTTTTTCTTTAAAAAGGTAACTATAAAAGTCAAATTACTCAGCCATAAGATTGTGCCTAAGGAAACCCCAGTGATATCGATGGGAGTCAGGGGTGCTGGGAGTGCAGCAGAAACCCGTGGCTTGAAGTAGTAACAACTAAATATATGGCTTCAACTTTCAGCACCCCCCACTATAAAAATTGTTCCAGCACCCCTGATGGGAGCTTTCAGAGCAGGATATGACTAATAGTTCTGCTTAGTTTCTTGTTTTAATTATTGTAGGATGAGATTAAAACTTATCTCAGAGATGTATTTATTTCATTTCATTCTGGCTTTTTGTCTCAGTAGTTTCTTATAAAACCTAATAATTCTGATCCATCTGATCTGATTCAATCCACTCACATGTTTATTTGTTAAACTGTACACACACACACAGAGGGAAGCAAAAGAGTAGTCCTCCCATGTTTTCAAGTATTCGACTATGTAGTTTATCAAAAGCAATCAGAGAGAGGCAGCAGGAACACTATAGTCGGGTAGCAGCACTATTCATCAAGCAAACGTGTGCTGTGCATGCTCAAGAGGAAAACACTGCAGCGCATGCATTCAGTTACAGAAATGAAAATTCTGCCAAGTGCTTCAGACTTGCTCTCAGTTCCGGGAAGATAAAGCATGAGCATAAATAGATTTTCAGTGGATCAAGTTAATGAGCAAAATCCTGCACTACTTTCCCTTCTGATTTAATAGCAAACAGAGTGCAGCTGTGTCTGAGGGATAACACTTTATTTTAAAGGCCACTGTAACTGTTAAGAGTACTTCATGCACTGGATTTATTCATAAATATCTCACAAATGTTATCAACATTTTCCTGTTATGGTACGGGACTGTTTCCATTAGCTAACATTATTAATGGGTAGAAAGGGCACTTCATAAAGTTCTTATTATGGACCAGTCATTTACCAATAAAGTTTTGTGAAACCTGCCATAAGTGACAGAGAAAGATTGACCCCCATGCAAAAGCAGAGACTGATTTAGACCCAGAAAAGATGCAACTAGTATCTCCCCTATTCATTGACTGCCAGGGGCAGATTTGTCCTCTAGCACAGGCTAGGGAATCCCTCAGGGATGTTCTAACTTGTGTACCTGGTGCAATGACCCCTATGAGCCACTCTACAGGCACATAACTGACGGGAAACAGTTCTGCTTTGGCTGTTCCCCCTCCTGACCCTTTCCTTCTTTAGCCCATCTCAAACCCACTCCAGAATGGGTAGAAAGGGCACTTTCTGAGCCATTGTGGACCTAGCTCTGCCTCTGGAGTAGGAGCCTCCTGGGCAAGGGACTTTATCTCTTTTCTATGGTTCTATGGTTCTTTTCTAGCCTAAAACAAGAAAAGAATTGATAAAAAGTATTTAATGTCATTAACTTCTCTCTCTTCCTTCTAATCTCCCCACAGTGCAGTTGTTTATATTTCATTAGCACATTCATTTAACATGAGCTGCATTTTATTATTTGGACCACATGTAAAGCAGACACCACAGCCTCTTCATGTGAACGAAACAAGATGTCCATTTTACTTCCTTCAGAAATTATTCAAAACCCTCTCTTACTTTCAAGGGTCAGATAATTTAGACATGACTTTGCAAAATTTTCACTTGATTCTATATCTTAAATAATGAGAAGAAGTCAGCAAATAATATTTCCTTAGAAGGGAATTATTTTTCAAAGCACGAGGACCTAGTTTTGATTGAAATAAGAAAATCAGAGGCTAGTCTATGCTTTTATCATTGACCTCTCAGAGCACACATTTAAATAAAGTATAAAAGATATATTTCTTTAATAAGTAGAAAATACATGATTAAAATTTTACTAGGCCTAAACTTTACTTTTGGTGCATTACATCATTAAACTTCCATAGTATTATAAAATGTGAAATCCACATAAAGCATTTGTATGATTTTTATATAAAGAAAACCTTGCACTTGTTAATAGAACTCTATCAAGTATTTTTATGTAATATATAAATACGTCTTATCCTGCTAATATCATTGGAGGTGACTTTCCCTCTGTGTACAGCATTGGGGAGGCCAATAGTGGAATTCTGTGATCAAGTCTGGTGACCACATTTTACTATAAAGGATATTGAAAAATTGGAAATGATGCACAGAACAGCCACAAAAATAATTTGAGGGCTATAAAAAGTGCTTACCAGTAAAATACTTAAGGAGTTCAATGGGTTCTTGTGCAGGCATAATTTCTATCTGTCAAAAATGCACCCACAGATTATCACCAATCTTAGCCCTGGTCTACACTTAACATTTAGATCGACCTAGCAACATCATTCAGGAATGTGAAGAATCCACAACTCTGAATGCTATAATTAACCAATCTAATACCCCAGTGTAGCACAGTAATGCCACTGAAGCCATAGGAATTAGATGGGTATGTGGAAGCAAGGAAAGAATTAATAAAGATTTGAAGGGGATTTTAATGCATGTTAGTCAGTTAGCAAGAGTCAGGCCATACTGTGACCCTAATGACGTGAGATTTGTAGAAGCAAGATAATGTAAGACAGAGTGAACTGTGTGAAAGTTATTACGACCTTGCAATGTAGGCAGTCTTGTTTTTTTCTTAGTAGTGAGATAAATAAGATAGCAAAGAGGCTTATGTATAAACAAATGCAAATGTTTTCTTTTTACTGTCTCCAGGATTGCTAGCTATTGTCTGTAACAAAGGTATAAAGGCTTGATGTAATTGTTTAGCAGTTGAGAGACCTGTCCGGGACTGGGGCGACCCTGTGTCCTATGGCACTCTCTCCCTCCATTGTAATTACTGGAGAAATAATAAAGTATTTGATTTTGCTGCACCCAAACAAAAAGCGAGAACTGAGTTTTTCTCCGACAGGTAAGTGCTGAACAGGATGAGTAAAGTTAACAAAATCTAGCCCAGCAGGGTCTGTTTTTCCTTGAAATATAGCCATGTGTTTTTAAATAGTTTATATGGTAGAATATACATGCTACTATAGACAAGCAGCTGACAAGTCTCATGAGCAAAGCCAGTTAATCATTGGCAGTCTATCTGGTAGAGTTGAGCAGCAACATGATATTGTCCAGTGGTACAGGCGCTCACTTGGAATATGGGAAACCCAGGTTCCACTGCCTGCTTTGTCTGACTACACACAAACAATAAAATATCAATGTAGCGAGAAGTGGTCAGAGATATTTGATCTATCTTCATGATATTGATAATTAGTTCATGCTTAATAAAAAACCCATCATAATTGTGTCCTTAAGGTGGGATTTTTGAAAAGGGCTCATTGTTAGTCTAATTCTGCATGTGCTGAAGTCGACAGGAGTTTTACCATTGACTTCAGTGGGAACAGAGTTAGGTCAATGGTAAATGCTTTTGAAAAGACCATCTTTTCTTGCTTAGCATTTGGGACCAAATTTTCTGTTGGTGTAAATTGGTACAGTTTCATTTAATTCAGTGGAGCATCATCCATTTAAACCAGCACAACATTTGGTCATTCATGTCCAGAAATATCTGAGGTAGATATCAATATAGTTATGGTAAACATATAGATTGTGGGTGAAATTGTGGATTTATGCCTCTCAAGGCAGTAGAATGATAGCAGGAATGAACAGAGCCCTTTTTGTTTATTTTCTTCTTTGTGTTTACCTTTGTTTTCTGTTGCTTTGTCTACATGAGCTGTATTTTAATTTAGCAGAACAATAAAAAGAAGTTAAGGAATTTTTTAATCCAGATACTCACTGGACTATATACATAAATTCATAGATTTAAGGTCAGAAGGGACCATTATGGTCATCTAGTCTGACCTCCTGCACAATGCAGGCCACAGAATCTCACCCACCCACTCCTGTAACAACCCCCTAACCTATGTCTGAGTTATTGAAGTCCTCAAATTGTGGTTTAAAGACCTCAAGGTGCAGAGAATCCTCCAGCAAGTGACCCATGCCCCATGCTGCAGAGGAAGGCAAAAAACCTGCCTGGCCTCTGCCAATCTTTCCTGGAGGAAAATTCTTTCCCAACCCCAAATATGGCGATTAGTTAAACCCTGAGCATGTGGGCAAGACTCACCAGCCAGCACCCAGGAAAGAATTTTCTGTAGTAACACAGACCCCACCCCATCTAACATCCCATCACAGACCACTGGGCATATTTACCTGCTAATAATCAAAGATTAATTAATTGCCAAAATTAGGCTATCCCATTTTACCATCCCCTCCATAAACTTATCAAGTTTAGTCTTGAAGCCAGATATGTCTTTTGCCCCCACTACTCCCCTTGGAAGGCTGTTCCAGAACTTCACTCCTCTAATGGTTAGAAACCTTTGTCTAATTTCAAGTCTAAACTTCCTAGTGTCCGGTTTATATCCATTTGTTCTTGTGTCCACATTGGTACTAAGCTTAAATAATTCCTCTCCCTCCCTGGTATTTATCCCTTTGATATATTTATAAAGAGCAATCATATCTCCGCTCAGCCTTCTTTTGGTTAGGCTAAACAAGCCAAGCTCTTTCAGTCTCCTTTCATAAGACAGATTTTCCATTCCTTGGATCATCCTAGTAGCCCTTCTCTGTATCTGTTCCGGTTTAAATTCATCCTTCTTAAACATGGGAGACCAGAACTGCACACAGTATTTCAGATGAGGTCTCACCAGTGCCTTGTATAACAGTACTAACACCACCTTATCTTTACTGGAAATACCTCGTCTAATGCATCCTAAAACCGCATTAGCTTTTTTAACGGCCATATCACATTGGCGGCTCATAGTCATCCTGTGATCAACCAATACTTCGAGGTCCTTCTCCTCCTCTGTTACTTCCAACTGATGCATCCCCAACTTATAACCAAAATTCTTGTTATTAATCCCTAAATGCATGACCTTGCACTTTTCACTATTAAATTTCATCCTATTACTATTACTCCAGTTTACAAGGTCATCCAGATCTTCCTGTATGATATCCCGGTCCTTCTCTGTGTTAGCAATACCTCCCAGCTTTGTGTCATCCGCAAACTTTATTAGCACATTCCCACTCTTTGTGCCAAGGTCAGTAATAAAAATATTACATAAGATTGGTCCCAAAACCAATCCCTGAGGAACTCCACTAGTAACCACCTTCCAGCCTGACAGTTCACCTTTCAGTATGACTCGTTGTAGTCTTCCCTTTAACCAGTTCCTTATCCACCTTTCAGTTTTCATATTGATCCCCATCTTTTCCAATTTAACTAATAATTCCCCGTGTGGAACCGTATCAAATGCCTTACTGAAATTGAGGTAAATTAGATCCACATACAAACTACAGTGTTTCCAAACACACTTTGGAACTATGCTGTGATATCAAATTTATGTTTCAATTAAATAGAAGCAAACTTTAAGCAAGTAGTGACACATTCCCTTATGAACTTTGCAAGCTGATATAATTCATAGATTCCCATAAACTTTTTATATCTCAGTCATTTCTAGGCGTGAGAAAATCAGCAGCACTTAATCACTTTAGTCCTGTGGAAACTATTGGGCCAACTCACTTGAGTAAATGTTACTCATTGTAATAGCTGCAGAAACAGGCATTAAATTGAAATATGAGTAGAAGTTGAACTACTGCCAAAGGAGGGAAATAATTCTTCAGTTTTAGAAACAGTGAGATACACCAGTTTTCACCCTGCTACAAGATGTTTGGGAGCTATACAACTTTCAAAGGACAAGAGCATCTGGGGGGGGGGAGAAATTCCCTGCTATTATCAGTAATTTATTAGAGGGGAAGAAAAGTATATTCCTCCCAGTAATCAGTTTTAAGCTGAGTAATATTTGTAACTGTATATTTACACACACACACAAATCCAAATCTACTTCCTACTTAAGGAACTACAATAATTAGACCCTACTCCTGCCTCACTGAAATGAAAAGGAGTTTTCACTATTGACTTCAGTGGAAGTAGAATGGAGCCTTTAATTAGCACGATTGCTCTTTGATACTGATAAATGTCCAGATGTCAGCAGTTTGGAAGCATTAAGACCATTTTTAGTAGGCAAATTTGCATCACACTAAGTTATTGTATTCTTGCCTGATATGTTAGATTTTTTTGGAATGCAATTGCCTTGACCTTAATTATATGTTTGGATTCAAACAGCTCTAGGAGCAGTTTTTGCGCAAAATTATGCTAACTTATACACGTGATGATGTGACTAGAAATTGGAGATGAAACTGTGTTTTACTGGAGTCCAGTTAGCATTCAGAACAATAATATACTTTTACAAAAGTCTAACTACACCTTTAAAAAAATTGGGCTATGTATTTAACATATAATAATGGACAGTAAAGAGCTCCAGCCCATTCCTCCCTGCCATATACTCATTCTCACTAAGTATCAACCCTTCCAATTTACACTCCCAACCCATCCTTAACTCTTTACCCTAGAACAGGGATCGGCAACCTTTCAAAAGTGGTGTGCCGAAATTTCATTTATTCCCTCTAATTTAAGGTTTCGCGTGCCAGTAATACATTTTAACATTTTTAGAAGGTCTCTTTCTATAAGTCTATAATATATAACTAAACTATTGTTGTATGTAAAGTAAATAAGGCTTTTAAAATGTTTAAGAAGCTTCATTTAAAATTAAATTAAAATGCAGAGCCCCCCGGACTGGTGGCCAGGACCTGGGCAGTGTGAGTGCCCCTGAAAATCAGCTCGCATGCCGCCTTCGGCACCCATGCCATAGGTTGCCTACCCCTGCCCTAGAACTATGTAAAGATTAAAACAAACAACTAGGAGATTATAAATTCTATTTCTTATTCCAATGATCTACTACTACTTCAACATTAAGAGTTGCTAAATAAAATGGTTAAAAATACCAACATTATTTGCTACATAAAATAGTTAAAAATACTAACTTGCAAGGTCTACATACACTTATATAAGCCAGCATTCCCAAGTAATCACATTTCAGAACACCAGGCTGATCAATCACTCCAGCTGGCTTAACAAAATATTCTTCTATTCCACCACGTCACACTATGAGAGTTTCTAGAACTATGACAGATCAATAGACCTCACCCCACTGACTTTAGTGGTCTTTGGATCAAGGCCTGTAATCCTTTAGAAATCTTTATTAGTCATTTGCTACACATATAAGGTCCACAAGATACATTTAGCAGCACATTTCCACTACAAGGACAATACAAGGGGGCAGTTGTAAGATTGAGTGGCCTTAGTAATTGGATGAGGTGACAGTCTAGGTAGGATGAAATAATTGGATTCCTTAATTGTCCATCTCCAGACAGTCAAACTTTGGATTTTTTTGTTTTGTAAGTGTTTAGAATTTTTATAAAGAATGAGTAATATTTGTATAGATGTTGCTAGCCTCCACTGAAACACATTTTTCGTTGTTTGGGATCATTGCATTGCTTTATCCATAACAGGGTCAATCTTGGTTTCCATGGCTCTCTCTGTTTTGGTTTAGATCTCATCTTGGTTTTCCAGAAGTCTTGTTCCATTTTCCATACACATAAAGCAACATTCATCCCAAATTACTTCTTTTAGATTAAAGGAAGCTCTAAGGCCTGGTCTACACTAAATATTTAGGTTGGCCCAGCTATGCTGCTCAGGAGGTAAAAAAATGCATATCCCTGAGTGACATAGTTAAGCCAATCTAACTTCCAGTTTATACAGTGCTGTGTAGATGGAAGAATTCTTCTGTCAACCTAGTTACCCCTTCTCAGGGAAGTGGATTAACTGCAGTGAGCAGAAGGGTTCTCTCATGCCCAATGCTGCTGCAGCATTTCTAACAAAGACAGCTTAAGAAACAACAAAAGTTAGGTCCCCACCAGAGAAGTCAAAGCCTATCTTATCTGTAACGTGCACTAACTTTGCCCCACAAAAGGCAGCCAATCTACCATTACTGAAAAAGTGAAGGGCGGAATCTTCAAAAGCACTCTGCTTATCTCTGTTCCAACTGAAATTACCCTAAAAGTGCAGTATGCAGAAAACATCATAACATTTTTAAACGCTCTGGGTGAGATCCTCACCCCGGACTGACCCGTTTTGGCCACCCTGGGCGTTTTATCCAGCATAAAGGCTCTCTAAAAGCCACCGTTCTAGCCAAAGGATGTTTCCCTAGGCACAGCCGAAGATAGCCACAAAGGCTGCTTGCTAAGGATCTCCTTACGAGCCCTGGTGTAGAAGGCATGCCAGGGTGGGACTGGGGTAGAGGGTCATGTCAAGGGCAGGATGGCAACTTGGAGCACTGCAGTCCATAGGGCTGTTCTGTTAGGCTGCCATATCTTAGACAGGCCCCCATGTTGTCTAAGGTGAGCACAGGGCCTCCTCAATTGCTGGAGCAGACTAGGATCAGGGGGCTTAAGTCTAGTTTAAAGCTACCTTGGCCTCCACCACCCCCCACCCGACCCCCATTGGGGTATAAGTTCTATGCTGTGCCTCCTTGGTTACATCTATAGTTCAAGCTGCGAGTGTAATTCCCAGTTTGAGGAGACGTGCTGGTGCTAGCATTGATTGAGCTAGCACAGTGTTTCTCAGAGACCAGTCTGTGGATTGGCACGATCCCTGAGATTTCCCTGACACAGTTTAGGAAGGCTGCAAGCTGGTTCCTGGTATCCAAAAGTTTGTGAAACACTGAGGTAGAGCACCAAAAATACAGTATAGTCATGGTAGCATTTGTGGATACCCACCCTAAGTACATACCCATCTGAGTCACTTAGCATATACTCTGGGCAGATACCCCCTCCTGTCTGAGATGCTAGTCATGTACTCTGGGCAGCTAGCTGCCATGGCTAAACTCTATTTTTAGTGCCCTAGCTTTATCAGAGCTAGCGTAAATGTGTCTCATTGAGATGGGAATTGTACACCTATCTCAAAGTTTGCTACATAAAATAGTTAAAAATACTAACTTGCAAGGTCTACATACACTTATATAAGCCAGCATTCCCAAGTAATCACATTTCAGAACACCAGGCTGATCAATCACTCCAGCTGGCTTAACAAAATATTCTTCTATTCCACCACGTCACACTATGAGAGTTTCTAGAACTATGACAGATCAATAGACCTCACCCCACTGACTTTAGTGGTCTTTGGATCAAGGCCTGTAATCCTTTAGAAATCTTTATTAGTCATTTGCTACACATATAAGGTCCACAAGATACATTTAGCAGCACATTTCCACTACAAGGACAATACAAGGGGGCAGTTGTAAGATTGAGTGGCCTTAGTAATTGGATGAGGTGACAGTCTAGGTAGGATGAAATAATTGGATTCCTTAATTGTCCATCTCCAGACAGTCAAACTTTGGATTTTTTTGTTTTGTAAGTGTTTAGAATTTTTATAAAGAATGAGTAATATTTGTATAGATGTTGCTAGCCTCCACTGAACCACATTTTTCGTTGTTTGGGAACATTGCATTGCTTTATCCATAACAGGGTCAATCTTGGTTTCCATGGCTCTCTCTGTTTTGGTTTAGATCTCATCTTGGTTTTCCAGAAGTCTTGTACCATTTTCCATACACATAAAGCAACATTCATCCCAAATTACTTCTTTTAGATTAAAGGAAACTCTAAGGCCTGGTCTACACTAAATATTTAGGTTGGCCCAGCTATGCTGCTCAGGAGGTAAAAAAATGCATATCCCTGAGTGACATAGTTAAGCCAATCTAACTTCCAGTTTATACAGTGCTGTGTAGATGGAAGAATTCTTCTGTCAACCTAGTTACCCCTTCTCAGGGAAGTGGATTAACTGCAGTGAGCAGAAGGGTTCTCTCATGCCCAATGCTGCTGCAGCATTTCTAACAAAGACAGCTTAAGAAACAACAAAAGTTAGGTCCCCACCAGAGAAGTCAAAGCCTATCTTATCTGTAACGTGCACTAACTTTGCCCCACAAAAGGCAGCCAATCTACCATTACTGAAAAAGTGAAGGGCGGAATCTTCAAAAGCACTCTGCTTATCTCTGTTCCAACTGAAATTACCCTAAAAGTGCAGTATGCAGAAAACATCATAACATTTTTAAACGCTCTGGGTGAGATCCTCACCCCGAACTGACCCGTTTTGGCCACCCTGGGTGTTTTATCCAGCATAAAGGCTCTCTAAAAGCCACCGTTCTAGCCAAAGGATGTTTCCCTAGGCACAGCCGAAGATAGCCACAAAGGCTGCTTGCTAAGGATCTCCTTACGAGCCCTGGTGTAGAAGGCATGCCAGGGTGGGACTGGGGTAGAGCGTCATGTCAAGGGCAGGATGGCAACTTGGAGCACTGCAGTCCATAGGGCTGTTCTGTTAGGCTGCCATAACTTAGACAGGCCCCCATGTTGTCTAAGGTGAGCACAGGGCCTTCTCAATTGCTGGAGCAGACTAGGATCAGGGGGCTTCAGTCTAGTTTAAAGCTACCTTGGCCTCCACCACCCCCCACCCGACCCCCACTGGGGTATAAGTTCTATGCTGTGCCTCCTTGGTTACATCTATAGTTCAAGCTGCGAGTGTAATTCCCAGTTTGAGGAGACGTGCTGGTGCTAGCACTGATTGAGCTAGCACAGTGTTTCTCAGAGACCAGTCTGTGGATTGGCACGATCCCTGAGATTTCCCTGACACAGTTTAGGAAGGCTGCAAGCTGGTTCCTGGTATCCAAAAGTTTGAGAAGCACTGAGGTAGAGCACCAAAAATACAGTATAGTCATGGTAGCATTTGTGGATACCCACCCTAAGTACATACCCATCTGAGTCACTTAGCATATACTCTGGGCAGATAGCCCCTCCTGTCTGAGATGCTAGTCATGTACTCTGGGCAGCTAGCTGCCATGGCTAAACTCTATTTTTAGTGCCCTAGCTTTATCAGAGCTAGCGTAAATGTGTCTCATTGAGATGGGAATTGTACACCTATCTCAAAGTGTAGACACACCCTTTGAGGTACAGACCAGAATCTCACCCTCTATTTTGCAAGTCCACTTTTGGTTGTTAAGTGTTTCCTCAGGGATGCTGAGAGGAAAGTTTCACATACTCTTATATCATCTATTACCAAGTAGCAATGTGAGTTATAGTGTTGTTTACATACTTCTAAGACTGAAAATAAATGATTCAACTGTCTTTAATATACTGTTCCCTTTGTAACCTAGTTCTACAACATAAAGTAATTGAGTTCTAGGCCTTCTGTGGCATAGCTATCAAAATCAATACAAGATGATTATATATTATTTTCAGTAGTTCAGCAGAAACAAAGTTTGCAGTATCTGAAGCCAGAAAGTCCAATTCTAGATTCAGGACCAGTTTTCCCCAGAATTCAGAGGTTTGCAGATTCAGGATTTGGGTTAGGGCCAATTCTAAAACAAACATAGCTTTAATACTATAGCTGTTTGGATACACAGCTTTGGAAATGGGGTAGGTTTAAGTGGCTGCTATTGACTCTGCTGTATAGTCATAACAGAAAAAATGTTACTGCAGTCTGTTGCTGTTTGTTTTTCTTCCCTCTGCCACAGGTGATAGGATTGGCACTTGCTTGTTTGTTTTTGTTTTGTTTGTTTAAAAATAAAATGATCCTACCTGAAGGTCATAGCTGTGGAAGCTACTATGATAGAAAGTCCTATCAGCTAGTTTCACCGTTATTTCCTTCCTATTTTAAACTGCATAGACTTAGGCAGCCTGAAGTGTCACTGGAATAAAAAGGTAACTATTATATACAGATGCCTCAACTGAGAAACATTACTATATAGGTCTCTAGTCTCAGACACCACCCCAGTCTCTAGTGGCCTGTATTTGTATGTCTGCAGCTACTGCAAATTATCAAATAAAAATCATATAGGAGCAAGTCTTACAACTATTAGTCTATCCTATTCAGGCAAAACTGCCATTCAAGTCAAGTGTTGCCTGAATAATGATTGCTGACTTTGGAACAAAATTTACAGACACCATTTGATTTGTAGCCCTAGTGTACGGCTTCATTTTAAATGAGAGAACTCATGTACACTTTGTTTCCACACTGAATTCGTCTAGCTTCAACTTCCAGCCATTGAATTGTGTTAACCTTTCTCAGCTAGATTGAAGAGCCTATTATCAAATATTTGTTCCCCTTGTAGAGACTTACAGACTAATCAAGTCATCCCTTTAACTTCTCTTTTTTTAAATAAATAGATTGAGGTCTTTGAGTCTATCACTATAAGGCATATTTTCTGATACTCATTCTCATGGCTCTTCTCTGAACCCTCTCCAATTTATCAATACTCTTGAATTGTGGGCAACAGAACTGGACTTAGTATTCCAGCAATGGTTGCACCAGTGCCAAATATAGAGGTAAAATAACTCCTACCTGAGATTCCCCTGTTTATGCCAATCCATAGATTCCCCTGTTTATGCATCCCAGGATATCATTAGCTCTTTTGTCCAGAGCCTCACTCTGAATCTCATGTTCAGTTGATTATCCACCACAACCCCCAAAGCTCTTTCAGAGTTACTGCTTCCCTGGATAGAGTCCCCCATCCTGTAAGTATGGCCTACATTCTTTGGTCCTAGATAGATACATTTATATTTAGCTGTATTACAATGCATATTGTTTGCTTGCACCCATCTTACCAAATAATCCTGATCACTCTGAATCAGTGACCTGTCTGCTTCATTATTTACCACTCTCCCAATTTTCAGATCATCTGCAAACTTTATCATTGATAATTTTATGTTTGGATGGAGGAGGAGGATGCAAGGGAAAATGGGATGAAATTTAGAGAATGCACATTTAGGGTTATTATTACTGGAGCAATTGATACATGGTTTGACCTGCTGGAAATAAAATAAAACAACAAAAACAGATAAAGGCAGGTCAATATGGGGAATGTGATGAGAAACCTTCTAGAGTCTCACTTTATGATACATGAAAATATTGACTGTTTTGTGAAAACTTTTGCAAATATCACCCGAACCTTTGGTGCTCTCTTGTGGTCTCTCACTCTGACATTAAACATTCATTTTGTATGCTTTTGCATTTAAAAAAAAATGTGCTAATGTGATAAGAAGATATTATCTCTTGATGTAAACACTACTTTGTAAAGGTTATTTTCATTTCTTAGTGCTGACACTATAGTCCCAGTAACTCCACAGTTGAATAGAAGCGAACTCCTGGGCCTATTTAAGTCAACAGGAGTTTTGTCAACAACTTTAATGGGGCCGGGATTTAACCACATGTGGAAGCATACATTTGAACGTATGTTACTTAGTAAGCTATGCCTTAGGCCCCTTTCAGTCCCTGCCACAGGGTGCACCACTTGCCACTGGTCTGGCACCTTCTCTTGGTCCATTGTGGGATTAGCTCTTCAGGCCAACACCCCCTACCGTGGCTTGCACACCATCACTCTGTCTCCCTTTGGTCCACAGCCCTTTTCTCAGCCCCAGGAACTGCACCATCCTCTTCGTGATTCAGCCCTCCAACCGGTCACAGAGGCCTGGTCTACACTAGGGGAGGGGAATCAATCTAAGTTATGCAACTTCAGCTACATGAATAACGTAGCTGAAGTCGACATACTTAAATCTACTTACGGTGGTGTCTTCACTGCGGTAGGTTGACTGCTGATGCTCCCCCATCGACTCTGCCTATGCTTCTCGCTCCAGTGGAGTACTGGAGTCGACAGGAGAGCGCTTAGTGGTCGATTTATTACGTCTTCACTAGACGCGATAAATCAACCCCCACTGGATCGATCGCTCTGGAGGAAAATGTAGACATGCCCTCGGTGTTCCCCCACTTATGGGGTAGCAAAGTCCCTTCTCCCTAGCAGTTCTATGCGGTCTTCCCTTCCATTGATTCAGTGCCATTCCCTAAGTGGCTGGTAAGGGAACCTGGGCCCACCCTCTACTCTGGGTTCCAGTCCAGGTCACCCTTAGCTCAGAAGTCCCTGGCTATCCTCTCCCAGTCACTCCTTTCCTGGACTGCTTCTTACCATGCCTGGGTCCCCGTCTTTCTGGGTGTACTGGCTCCAAAACTCCTCTCAGAGTGACTGCTGCCTACTTTCCTGCAACCTTCCCCAGAAGCCATGTCTGGTGCCAGCTACTTGGCTTTATACAGACCGTGCATGTTCCTGAACCTGCTTTTAATTAGTTCCCTTCTCCCTGGCTCTTCCTCCAGGTGCAGCCTATAGAGTTAATTGGCCTACCTGGCCACCTTAATCCAGTACTATCCCTCTCAAATGCAACCCATGGTGGCAGGACTGGCTTCTTGCATCTCAGTCTGGGACCACACAGTCCAACCACTGTACGCTGAATCTGGGCTTTACCAACCATGTTAATCTGACAAGTCCAACTTTGTTTGACACCTGTAAGGGAGCCGTGACAACAACTGTTTTAAGTGACTCAGAAACAGTGTCTTCAAGACAAAGTAACATTGACTTGCCAAAGAGAACACAGTATTGAAGAAAATGCGTGAACACACCAAAAGAGTCCTCTATACATATTTCCTTATCTAAGCAACATCTCTATCCATAGCTCTGGTGAGTCCAGCTTATTCCCATCTTTGGGCTAGCAGAGCCTATCCATTTACTGCAGTTCCTGTCTCTCTCTGTCTGTGTGTATTTCAGTCAGTTTGGGTGTTGGCCTTAGTCTGCTGACAACCCACTCACATCTCCTCATTCCTGAAGCCAGAATCTTTAAAATTTAGATCTCCTTTGATCCTAAGTTTTGGTCTGGGAAGAATGTACTGTGATGCACTAGCTGGAACCAGGCAGGGGGCACCTCCAATCAATATTTTTCCTATCGCTTCCCAAAGGAGCTCTCTCTTAGTCATTGTTTCATTTCCAGTTGATTCCTCCTGTAACAGCCTCCTTTGATAACTCCTGGCAATCCAGCAGGTTAATAGCAAATAGATTATCTGAGAGGTATATGATATTTACAAAAATTTCTACACAGCTGCCTCATTCTCCAGGTAACTAGGAACATTACAAATTATTTTTCTTCCTTGAAGAATATATTCCCGCTATTCTTCATATGTTAGCTTTGCATAAATCCAACCCTTCCCCCCACCCCACAAAAAGCTTAAGGTTAGAAATATGATAGGTTTCTAGCTACACTTTGCAATGCACTGGAATGGGATTAAGATTGTAATAAAATGGGATGAAGATTGCTATGAAATTATACCAACACTGCTAATTTTTAAAAGTCTCCTTATTTTTTATACCAAGGCTTGGAAAGAAAAAAAAACTGGGGAATTTCTGCAATAAAGAAAAGATCTTTACCTTTCAGAGAGCTTCCTTTGTTTTCATGTGAACTGATTGTAGTGGTATGTTCTACACACAATGTTTCAACTGCTTCAAAAGATGCAATGATTATTACATTGTAGTTATATATCATCTTCCATACAAAGTTCTCAATATCTTTTAGACTGAAAACTCTTTCAGGAAGAGTCTGTCATTTATTATATATTTGTAAAACACCTAGCACAATCGGACAAAATCTGGTTGTGGATTTTAGGTGCTATTGCAATATAAATACTATATAATTTTTTGACAAACAATTAATTTAAAACTCACAATAGCCCTGTGGAGCAGATAATTATTATTGTTCCTATTTTACAGAGGAGGAAACAAGCACAGAGAGATCTAAATCATTTGAAGAAGGCCACCCTGGTTCAGCTGAGACGTTTGCAGCTGCAGAAGTTAAGTTCTGCAGAATTCTCATAGGTTTAAAACAAATATGTTTTAAATAACTAAAAAATTAATTCAATTTTCTGGAAAGCATCAAAAGTGCACAGACCCACTGGGCTTCACCAGGGTAAACTGATCCTGGGGACTGAAATAGATGAGGACGATTCAAGCTGCATGAGACAAGCTGAAAATAATCTGCTGCAGAATGGTTCTAGTTAGCAATGCAGACCTGCAGGAGCCCAGCAGCAAAAGGCTGCTCAGTGAGGGCTCCCAACTAGCTATATACACACACAAATGTCTGATTTATGCATACAGAGGTTCCGAAACACATCTTTAAAAATCTGGACTTAAATAGCCCTGATTTTCTGGCCTAACATTTCCTGCCTAGAATCTAAGAAAAACAAATGACCCAAGAGTCTTATTATATTTCCTGTCAAAGCATCTTAGTTATCCTGGATCCATTGGTTCAGTTATTATTATAGCTGTTTTTACAGCATCTATACAGTGTTCTGGGCACTTTTACTGTAAAGTAGAACGACAAGAGCCTTGCTCCCAAATGCTTATTAATAACAATATCAATAACACGGAGGAAATCATTAAAATAATGACAATACATAATCAATCTTGGGTGAAATAATCAATGCAAACTGCTTTTTTCCATCACTTCTTGGTTTCCTGAATCAAACCTTGGTACAATCCCTCTTAGGTAATTAATTTGGATGGCAGATTTCAGTGAGGCACATTTTATCTTCATGGGTGTAGTTGCGGGGGAGCCTTGCATCCGAAGAAGTGGGTATTCACCCACGAAAGCTCATGCTGCAAAACGTCTGTTAGTCTATAAGGTGCCACAGGATTCTTTGTTGCTTTTACAGATCCAGACTAACACGGCTACCCCTCTGATACTTGCGGGGGAGCGTTGCCCTCCAAAAAGCTATGTATGTTGACAGTGGGGGGCTTCAATTTAAAGGTTTGGCCACTCCCCAATCAGCTCAAGTCACACACACCCTGGCCCCACCCTCAGCCTCCGCTCCCGGAAAGCAGCAGCTCTTCCTTGCACTGCCCAGCTGTTGCTCCTGTCTCTCCCAGGGGGCACAGCTCCCAGTGCAGCTCACAGCTCACCCAGCCTCTGAGTTCACTTGACTTGCATGGCTCCGCCAGCTGCCATGCAGGGAGGGGGCCCAGCAGCACCATGTGACCAAGCGTGGGGCCAACTCTGAGTGAACAGGAAACCCACACACAGGAGTGGGGCAGCCCTGGCCCTGCCCCGAGCCCTGGGAGGCAAGTGGTTTCCAACCATAGCTTCCAGTCCCCCCATCCCAGCTGGGGGCTCCTGTGAATTAGATACCCCATGGCTGAGGTTAAATCCCACTGCGCCCGGTCCCTGTGTGATACCCGAACAAACACTGGGGCAAGCGCCCAGCCTCATGGGCCAGTACATGGGCCCAGCTCTTCAAGCTTCGAGAAGGCATGGAATTTGTGCCACCATGCACAGCCCCATGGGCCTGGCTGGAGCTGACCTCCCCGCATATAGAAGTCAAATGATGCCTATGTTTATCTTGTGTAATTAGAACATCATGTGGCTATCCAGAAGTGATCACCAAAATACCTAAAGGCAGCAATGTTCCCATTCTGCTATTTATTCCTTTTATTACAAAGCACCCACCCAGGCTAGTGTCTTTTAAATATATGAGTACGGTTTAAATATAATCTCCAAGTTAAATTAAGCAGATTCTCTGCTGCCAGCATGAGAGATTAGACACACATGCTCACTTTACTTCCATTGTTTGACGCCTTTATGTGTCATGCTGTACATAAAGGTGATGGGTTGAAATTCTTACTTACTATACCAGGCAATTCAGTCTCAGAAGTTGATTTAGCAGTCTAATGAAGGAGTCAAGGAAAAATCAAAGTGCACATTGAGCTATTTGAACTGGCAAGAGCAGTGCACTATGTGACATGTAAAACATAATAATGCTACAGATGAACAACTGAAATTTCCCCAAGGAAGTGATAAACCTGCCATATTTTGGAGACAAGTGTTCAGGTGTCCGGTTGTTGTTGTCCAGTTCAGTCACTTTCTCTACTCAGATTTGCAGAATTTATGTGAAGTCTCTGCTCCAGGAGAGACTAATTTAACAACATTCTCCTCCTCCAGCTACAGCACTGCATAGGAATAAGGGGAAGAATTTTAACAGCTTTCCCCTCTCTCATATACAGTGGTGTACCTAAAGGAGCGGCTTCTATTAGAGCAATCAATCCTGGAGTGGAGACGTCTCATAATTTCTGCAAATGTGGACCCTTTTTGCAATCTGAGTAGAAAAATGATCAAGGACCTCATTTCGCCCTTACCTATACCATGAGGTCTCCACAGTTTTCATTATTTCAATGGGATTGTACAGCTGTAACTGAAGGAAGAATTTGTCCCCCCCAACCTAAACTGTCTCCTCAGTTTTCAAGAAGGCAAAACCAGTTCTGTGTCCATCAGAACATAGACAAAAATCTACAGCTGCAAAGAGTTCAAAACTTATTGAAAAGTCAAGAGTTGCACTTGAGGTTAGTTTTCTTTGTCTATCTTTTCCATTTCCATTACATGTTCCAGCAGTATCCCCTATTTCAGTGTCATCTGTGGGGTAAGTCAACAAATACTTTCCCTCCTTCCCCTAACATAATTACCTCTTAATAATCAGAGGATGGAATCTGCAGAGCAACGATTTAGGGACATTGCAACACTCTGTGGGAATTTACCACTAGCCCCAGACACCCAAATTAAGTCCTTCAACTCCAAACTTGTGGCAGTGGCCCTGTAGAGTCAGTATTTCTTCAACCTGGTAGGTACCTCAGAAAGTCATGGAGTTTAAGAGCAGAAGGGACCATTGGATCATCAAGTCTAACCTCTGATATATGACAAGCCCTTAAATTTCACCCATTTCCCCTCTACTGAGCCAAATAACTTGTATTTGGCTAAAGCATAACTTGTTTTTGGCTGTACAGTACAGGGGATTGTATGCAGACTGGTAGGCAACATTCACAGAAAAATTCCAAACCTCAGCTTCATATCCATTTCTTCTGCTTACACCGCTGCACTGACCTCAGGTTGGACAGTGACTGCATCACCAGGTTTCACTTGCAGATTCTTCCAAGTGATTGCATTCAGGTTAACTTTCCTTCCTGGGAAGCCTGAAACAGGCTAAGCAGTACAGACCTATGGAGTGTTTCAAATGAAAAACATCTGATGATTAATCAAGGGCTTTTTTCCAACGTTCAATTCCCTAGTGAAGGGAACGAAAACATTCATAGCTTTTAATTCAAACTCCATGAGAGGTTAAGGAGGGAAATAAAAGGGAACATTCCACAAACAGTTAAGATGCAAGGTAACTAGCAGCATGACTTCTTAAGGGCTGAACTAAAATATGTTCAATATAGAACCAAAAAGACTTCCATTTTGTGAATCAGAGAAAGAAAAAATCCATGCATAGTTACATATAATGTAGAGGATGGAAAAGCATACTCTATATTATCTATAAAGCAATGAGGGGGGAAAAGAGTGGAGGAGTTCATTCCCCCTTTTCCATTAAATAAATAAATAAAAAGGGAGTTGACTTCTAGCATTATTGGAAACAATCCATGACACTAGCTAAATTCCTGCACAGACCAATCAAAAACTGTACATAAT
Organism: Mauremys reevesii; assembly: GCF_016161935.1. Lineage (NCBI taxonomy): Eukaryota > Metazoa > Chordata > Testudines > Geoemydidae > Mauremys > Mauremys reevesii. Next base: position 166,081,455 of record NC_052624.1, on the reverse strand, counting down.
TCTTGACACTGTTAAAGCTACACAAATGGCCAGGCATGCTGTTCATCTCCTTTTCCAGTCCTGAAGTGGACCAGATCATTGTGCTACAAATGTCTAAAATAACACTCCCTTGTGATCTAATCCGAATGCACCCCTTAAACATGTACAAAGTCACCCAACAGGAAAGGAAATCTCACCCGTTTTCCATCTGGAAGCAGAACTAGTTGATTTATGCATATACTTGCAGATTTTATACTAGTTGAGTCCTAGTTGTCTGAAGGCTTTTCTGTAGAAAACTGGGATGCTGAGTGTGATCCATATAGTGTCACAATGAATATGTGCCAAACACATCATCTCAAGTAAGATAACCACAGGCCTGTCACAGACTATACTGGGATCCTGACATTGTTTGCTCTCTTGGGCTGCCTCATTTCTCTTCTAAGGAGGCAGAAGAATCAGAATGAAGAAATAACCTGAAATTCTGATGGGAACATTGTAAGGAAGCCAAAGGCATGTGCTATGTGGAAATGACACTGGATACCTTTTAAGCAGACAGCCTGGATATTTTGGAAAGGATACCCCTATGATTTAGATGTCTAAGTGACACACATGAGTAATCGAGAGGTCAACTACATCCCTGATGGTAGGAGGGAGATAATATTTCTACAGATGAAAGATATGTTAGTTATATAAATGATCTTTTCTGGAGGGTAATTAAAACCAGACAAACAAAGCCTGTGCTATGAATTGGTATAATATAGAACCATCTTGATAATCACATTGACAGCGATGTTTCTGGTACACTATAAGATTACTTGATGAAAGAAAGTGTATGGCCAAGTCTCTTTCTGCTGGAGAAGGAGGAAGTGGAGATTTGACAGCAGAGCAAGTGCGAGAGTGCACACATGCATGTTGAAGTGTGTGAGAGAGAACTGTCATTACTCACTCCTGAAAAATGTTACCATCTCACTTGCTATATTGAAGGGGTGGCCAAACTGTGGCTTGTGAGCCACATGCGGCTCTTTTATCATTAAAGTGAGGCTCACAGAGCCCCCTCCCCAATTCTCCACCTACTAGACTTAGGGAGGCGGAGCTCAGGACCTGTGCCTTGCAGCTGGGTGGTGCAGTAGGGGCTACTGTCCAGCTGAGAGGGAGGTCTCGGGGGTTTTTGCCCAGAGGGGAGGGGATCTTGGGGCTTCAGCCCTGCAGGGCACACCTGCCAGTGCTCGGGGCTTCAGCAGAAGGGAGGCTGATGCCCCAGTCCCCGGCTCCCAGCAGGTGTGTCCCAGCTCTCAAACTTCTGAAGATTGTTGTAGGTGGCTCAGAGGGCCAGTAAGTTGGCCACCCCTGCAATATTGCCTACCACAGAAGGGGCAAAAGAGCGATCCTACTGCCTATTAAGTCAATGGCAACACATCCATTGACTTCAGTGGAGCAGAGCTAGAAAGGTTAGGGGCAAGAAGTGGTGGTTCTAGCCTGACAAAAACAACTTCCTTTTTCCGGTTATATACTGTCTATGAGAAAAGAGGCCTCAGAGGTCAAGAAGCTTGGTAATGTTATGATTCCCTCAAAGAGTAGTGAGACTGCCACTGATTCCTACCACACAGTAATTTATACCATTTATGCAGATGGACAGTAACCATAGCACTCCACATTCAGCATTCCTCTTGGCGATCCTGTGGCTGATATTCATGGGACACACAACTATATATCTCTTATGGGTCACAACACCCTTTTAAGATCAGAGGCACCCTCAGTGGTATCCCAACATGCCTAGTAAAAGCAGCAGAGGTAAAAATAAGCTTAGAAAAGAGATAATGTAGTGCATTGGTGGTTGTCCTTCCTTGTCAGGCTCGGAGGGAGGCCACTCTGCCTCACGGCTAATAGAAAAATCAGAAGGAAATAGGATTTATCAAGCACAAAATGTCTGTGCCTAAGATTAAAGGAGTTCTAAGAGCCACCTGAACTGCAAAATATTTTAAACAGAAATCTACCCTTTGCCTTTGTTTACTGAAAATGCAGGAGACTATTGGAAGCCTTGCATAAATTTGGACCAAGAAAGAATTGTAAGTGATGGATACAGACCTTATATTCCACCTTCCCAGCATCTAGAACTAAACAAGAGTTCCTCTGTTTACAGATACACCAAATAGAGTATCCCTTCTTTCCCCTTTACATTTTTCTTCATGTGGAAATATTCGTTTTATATCCCCAACATACATTAGCCTGAAAATTGTCATATGCAAATAAGGTTCCAGTCCATTGGGATGTTGGGGATTGCTCCATCAAGCAAATACCTGCTGAAATAACTGGCAGCTCACTTTGGGCCAGAGAATCTGTCAGACTTGGACATGCAGTATTATCTGACTGACTTTTCTTTGGATGTTTTTTTCCCCATTATGTCCAACCTTTTCACGGCTGATCTTTGTAACAAACTAGACTGCGGAAGAGGATTTGAAAACTGGGACTACAAGAGGATATAGAACAAGTACAAACCAGAAAGAGAGCAAGAAAGTATATAATTAATCACTCCGATGACTACTGCCATCTCCTCCCTCCTCCTCACTAAGGGAGATTGAGCTCTATAATTCAGAAGGTAGCTCCTCATTAAGATAGTGCAGTGGAATGAAAGAATGATACAATTAAAAACAAAGTAGAATGATACAGACAATTTTCAATCTGCATTTTTTTTCATTTCTGTTTTATAATGTAGTTGAATTTATGGATGAGTACAGCTGTCATTCTTCCTAAATAAAGAAGCTTATTTAGGAAATGCAGCATTAGAGCTCAAAGCTCACCGTTAACTATGTACCTTCTGATTGTGACATGTTGTTAGTACAACGTGTAAAGAAATGAGAATGTTTTATGCAGCATCTTATAGTACAATCTAATGCAATACAGGACGTTTTTAGACAGCTTCCTTTTTAAGTCCATGTATGCAGTGTGAAGCGGGAAGCGTGCAAAAGGTGTGCATGTGTGCAAGGAGCCTTCCCCATCCCTTGTGAAGCCTGCATAAGAGCCAGGCAATATTACACACCCAGAACTCAGACTTCCCTGGGTGTGTCCCAAAGGTGGCAGAGAGATGATAGCTCCATGGCTTTTCTCTCAACATCAGGTGGTAGGATCAGACTGCACCTTAAGAAGTGGCCTAGTAGCTGGCAATCTTCCTCTGCATGTCAGGGTGCACACTGGGGTATTTAGCCTCCTGGTGGTCTACCTGGGTTGTTACAGCTCCACACCACCAGGCTGTGACTAACGGTATGTCTACACTACTACACTAGGTCGAATTTATAGAAGTCGATTTTTTAGGAAGTGATTTTATACGTTCGATTGTCCCCACTAAGTGCAGTAAGTCAGTGGAGTGCCCCCACAGTACCATGGCTAGCGTTGACTTTCAAAGCGTTGCACTGTGGGTAGCTATCCCACAGTTACCTCAGTCTCCACTGCCCATTGGAATTCTGGGTTGAGCTCCCAATGCCTGATGGAACAAAAACATTGTAGCGAGTGGTTTTGGGTACATGTTATCAGTCGCTCCTCCCTCCAAGAAAGCAATTGAAGACAATCGTTTTACGCCTTTTTTCCATGTGGGCCCCATACTGCTTTCAGCAGATGGGGCAGTGGGACTGCTAACCGTCATCATCGAACAACCGCTTCTGCTGCAGCTCTGCTCTCCTGCTCTCCTGGTGCCGTGAAACTACCTCACAGGTCCTCTATATGACCATCGTCATCCACCGCTTCCACTGCAACTCTGCTCTTGTCTCGCCATACCATGGCAAGCATGCAGCCCGCTCAGCTCAGCTAACGGACACCGCCACTGTTGTATGCTGGTGCTGCTGGCAGCAGATGGTGCAATAGGTCTGCAAAACTGGTCTTGCAACCACCACTTCCGCTGCCACTCTGCTCTCCTGCTCTTGTCGTGATCAATAGTGAATTTCTCCATGTTGGCTGTCCTGGACTCCCACTTCTGCTGCAACTCTGCTCTCCTGCTCTCATGAATCCACCTCAGAGGTCCTCTCATTGTTCTCTATAACTATCTATTCTTGTGACATCTCTGTATAAATATCTATTCTCGTGGCATTCGTTGTCAGTCACTGCTTCCGCTGCAACTCTGCTCTGCAGACGCCATACCACGGCAAGCATGGAGCCCGCTCAGATCACTGCAGCAGTTATGAGAATTGTAAACACCTTGCGCATTATCCTGCAGTATGTTCAGAGCCAAAACCTGTAAAAGCAGGCAAGGAGGTGATGGCAGTGCGGTGACGAGAGTGATGAGGACATGGACACAGACTTCTCTCAAAGTACAGGTCCTGGCAATGTGGACATCCTGGTGGCAATGGGGCAGGCTCATGCCATGGAATGCTGATTCTGGGCCCGGGAAACAAGCACAGACTGGTGGGACCACATAGTGTTGCAGATCTGGGATGATTCCCAGTGGCTGCAAAACTTTCGCATGCATAAGGACACTTTCATGGAACTTTGTGACTTGCTTTCCTCTGCTCTGGAGCGCAAGAATACCAAGATGAGAGCAGCCCTCACAGTTGAGAAGCGAGTGGTGATAGCCCTTTGGAAGCTTGCAACGCCAGACAGCTATCCACTGTGACCTGCATATTTCCCAGAGTCACTACCCTTGATAGCAGCGGCTCAGTGATTGCATTGGCTACTTGGATCACAGCAGCCCCCACAGTAGATTTGCCCACTCCAAATTGATTCCCAACTGACCGGTAGCTGTCTGGCGTTGCAAGCTTCCAAAGGGCTATCGCCACTCGCTTCTAAATGGGATTCCCTAACTGTGATGGGGCGATAGACAGAACACATATCTCTATCTTGGGACCGGACCACCTTGGCAGCCAGTACGTAAACTGAAAGGGGTACATTTCAATGGTGCTGCAAGCACTGGTGGATCACAAGGGATGTTTCACCAACATCAATGTGGCCAGGAAAGGTACGTGACGCGCTCATTTTCAGGAACTCTGGTCTGTCTGAACAGCTGCAGCAAGGGACTTACTTTCCAGATCAGAGAATAAACGTTGGGGATGTTGAAATGCCTATAGTTATCCTTGGGGAACCAGCCTACCCCTTAATGCCATGGTTCACGAAGCCATACACAGGCACCCTGGACAGTAGTCAGGAGCTGTTCAGCTATAAGCTGAGCAAGTGCAAAATGGTGGTGGAATGTGCATTTGGATGTTAAAAGTGTGCTGGCACAGTTTACTGACTCGGTTAGACCTCAGCAAAACCAATATCCCCATTGTTATTACTGCTTGCTGTGTGCTCCACAATATCTGTGAGAGTAAGGGGGAGACATTTATGGTGGGGTAGGCAGTTGAGGCAAATCACCTGGTCGCTGATTACGTGCAGCCAGACACCAGGGTAATTAGAAGAGCACAGCAGGGTGTGCTGCGCATCAGAGAAGCTTTGAAAACTAGTTTCATGACTGGTCAGGCTACTGTGTGAAAATTCTGTTTGTTTCTCCTTGATGAAAACCCGCCCCCTTAGTTCACTCTATTTCCCTGTAACCCAACCGACCTCCCACCTTCGATCACTACTTGCAGAGGCAATAAAGTCATTGTTGTTTCAAATTCATGCATTCTTTATTAATTTGTCACACAAATAGGGAGATAACTGCCAAGGTAGCCTGGGAGTGGTAGGGGAGGAGGGAAGGACAAGGCCACACTGCACTTCAAAACTTATTGAATGCCAGATTTCTGTTGCTTGGGTGGGGTGGAGTGGTTGGGTGGCTGAGCCCCCCAACCCCCACACTGCGTTCTTGGGCGTCTGGGTGAGGAGGCTATGGAACTTGGGGAGGAGGATGGTTGGTTACTGCAGCAGCGGTCTGTGCTCCTGCAGCCTTTCCTGCACCTCAACAATACGCCGGAGAATATCAGTTTGATCATTCAGTAACCTAAGCATTGCTTCCTGCCTCCTTTCGTCACACTGACGCCACCAATCATCTTGATCCTGCCATCTCTCCTCTTGCTCCTGCCACCTGTCCTCATGTTCATTTTGTGCTTTCCTGGACAGTGTCTGCCTCCAGGCATTCTGCTGGGCTCTTTCGGTGCGGGAGAACTGCATGAGCTCAGAGAACATTTCATTGTGAGTGCATTTTTTTCGCCTTCTTATCTGCACTAGCCTCTGGGACGGAGATGATACGGGGAGCAGTGAAACATTTGCAGCTGTGGGAGGACAAAAAAGGGAGAGTATTTAAAAAGACACGCTTTAGAGAATAATGGGTAGACTCTTTCACAGTGAACCAAGCTGTTAAAATTACATAGCACATGTGCTTTCGGTACAAGGTTGCATTTTGCTTCTTATATTGAGGGCCTGCCGGTTTGGTGTGAGAAATCACACACGCAGGGCCAGGCAACAGAATTTGGCTTGCAGGCAGCCATGGTAAGCCACCGTGTTTTGGCTTCTTTAACCTTCATATGGGAATGAATGTCCCCTTAATAAAATTCCCCTATTTCAACCAGGTGACCATGAATGATATCACTCTCCTGAGGATAACACAGAGAGATAAAGAATAGATGTTGCTTGAATGCATTCCAGTAGCTGTACTGGCTGCAAATGCATCCCAAGTCTTCAGGGAAAATTAATCATTAAACAGGGTGAAAACCTGGCCTTTACTGAAGTCAATGGGAGTTTTGCCATTGCATTTAGTGAGGTCAGGGTTTCACCCCAGATAAATATCCTGAAATACAGTAGGGTATTTAATACCTGCCATCAGAGGCAGGTTTTCTGATTTTAAAGACCCTCTGGAAAACAGAGGACCCCACAGAATTCCTGCCTTTGACTCATGTACCTGGCAAGAGCAGATCATGACTAGTGACCCAGATGCTTTCCCCTTTACATAGTACAAAGAGGAGAGGATATTGCATCAGAAGTGACTTAAATTCTGCATGTGAAGGGCAGGGGCGGCTCTAGGATATCCGCCGCCCCAAGCAGGGTGGCACGCCGCGGGGGGCGCTCTAGCGGTCGCTGGTCCCGCAGCTCCAGTGGACCTCCCGCAGACGTGCCTGTGGAGGGTCCGCTGGCCCCGCGGCTCCGGTGAACCCGCTCCACCGGAGCTGCGGGACCAGCGGCCCCTCCGCAGGCACGTCTGCGGGAGGTCTACCGGAGCCGCGATCCCAGTGGACCTTCCGCAGGCATGCCTGCGGGAGGTCCGCCGGAGCTGCCTGCCGCCCTCCCGTGGGACGCCGCCCCAAGCGCGCGCTTGGCGCACTGGGGTCTGGAGCCGGCCCTGGTGAAGGGGTTCACTAGCTCTTTGGCATGGAGATAGCTGTTATTAAATACTAGTGGCTTTGTGTAAAGGGGGAGGGGAGGGATTTGTGTATTTTATTCGTAATGAGCATTAACTTTAATATCAAGGCACTGAAAGGAAAATGCCCCGGGACCAGCCACTCCAGATTCCTGATTAGGACTTTAGGATAACTGCCAAAGATGGTGCTGCTAAACATGCATCCAAGGTTTTATACTGAACCCAGTGCATGTTGTGACAGGACTTTTGGAGTTTAATCTAGGCTGTACAGCTATACAGGTAAATACAATGGGTATGGTTACATACCTCACTATTGCATTTCAATTCTTTGATGCAAGGCACCTGGGCCCAAGTTTTTGAAGGTATTTAGGTGCCTTATGAGACATAACATCTATATGCACAAACAGTTAAATGCATAGCCAATTAATTGCTCATCTATTGCTTCATAAAGCTATCAAGCTCTCCTGGCCCAGGCAGCAGATCTGGTAAAGAATGATTACCTCCACATTGTCAATGTATTTTTGTTTTCTTCTCTGCACTCCTCTTTTTTGTCCCTTAAAAATATCTTGTTTTAGTGTAACTCATGACAGGCTGGACTGAAGATGATCACTTTGATAAAGTGATGATCACTGGGTCTTTATGCCACATTTAGCCTTCACACTCTTCAAAAAGAATATGTGTTGACCTCCACATGATCAGCCTAAAAGAAATCACAGGAGGCTGCATTTATACACAGTACCAGAGAGCAGAGAATACTACACAATGTGTCCATTTGTATACCCTTTGCCTATTTCTGCAGGTCAAAAACAATTATTTTTGTGCTCAATAGTCTAAACAGGATGTTTTTATGCTCAATTGATACTGGTTCTCAATAGCCTGGTATTTTGCTTGTCTACCTTGTTATTACTTTTAAAAAGAATAATAAACTAGTCATATTTTTAAATCCTAGGACATAAAATGGAAAAGATGATAGTGCAGTGCTAGAGTTGTCACATCAAGTACTCAAAATTTTTAAAAAATCCAAAAAAATGTGTTTGCTCCAAGAATATTAACTCCTCCACATTGCACAGAGGTAGTATATTCTCTTCCTTTCCCTTTTGTCAGATATTAAATCTCTATGTATTATTCTTTGTTATTAATGGATAGCATAAAATATACACGATTTACAAGGGGTACCTGTTATCATTATCAGAACAACCTTAACTCTGACCATTGTGCACCATGGGGAATTGTACCCGTGTAAGTAACAGGACAGTTTGTCCCCAAGAGAAGGATTTAGAACATTAGAAATGCTAGTGCACAACCAGTCTTAGCTAAATCCCAGGATTTTGGGGGGAAAGGAGGGGTTGATTTTAAATAAATTCACCTTTGAGCAAAGACCAAATATTTCAGCCCAAAAGGTAAACTCTCCTGAGAGTTCCCTTATTAGGGAGTTAAAATTGTTTTGAAACCTTAAGTATCACAGGTGCTATCAGTGACTACTATAGTATATAAAGCAAAAAACCTCATGGACTGAATTCTTCTACACAAAATTTGAGGACAAAGGAGCGAGCCTCAAATTACAGACTTCTTCAAAAAAGAGTTATTTTAACAAGAGTCATTTCAGAGAAGCACAATTAATTTAAAAGCTGTGTAGCTATTTATAGCATATTCAATAACACTATGCTCCCCCAAGGTATAGAATGTCACAGAGTACGGATGGAATGGGCAGAGGGTGGGGCTTCCGGGAAGTAGCAGGACAAGGGTGGAGTCTCAGGAAGGGGCGGGGCAAGGGAGTTTGTTTTTGTGCAATTACAAAATTGGCAACCCTAACAGGTAGCCAGTCCCAGTCCCATGGTATAGGAGCGGACTCTATGGCTGACAGTGGGGCAGTCTTACTCTGCAACCTCCCACCATGGGTCCCACCCCTTGGGGCCAGGTTCCACCCCACCATCACACTCTCTGGGGGCAGGGCCTGACTCTTCTCAGGACCTCCCACATCCCAGGGGCAGGATATTTCCCCCTCCCAACCATCACACCCTGTGGGGGTGCACCCAACCTCCCCCCACCTCTGTATCAGAGCCCCCGGCTCATCAAAATGTTCCAGTGGATTTTGTGGACCTCTAATACCTTAAAGTTGCCCAGCCCTGGTCTAGTAAATAGGGCAAGGGACTGGAACTCTTTTCTGGAAATTATGACAATATTGTTGAGGAAAAAATCTGTGAGGTAACCAATACATTATGAAAATTACCTCCTTATTTAATATTATCTTAAACCATACACTATAAGATAGAATGTTTTCTCTGAATGTTAAATGAGTAGTTCAGAAAATAATTTACAAAGTCCCAGGCATGATTTCCCAAGCACAAATTAGTTGGCTGAAAATATCAGCAAACTGTTCAGTGTAATTCAGTACACCTAACATTTGTAGATACGTGCAATGTCTTGTAGATGATGAAAAGTCCTTTGACAGAATCAAATAGAATTCCACGTTTTTTGAGAGGATTTTTTTTTAGTTTAACTTATTTTTTCATCTTTAATCCTCTTTAGAATCTGTAAAAGTGATTTGTTTTCTTCAGGCCCCCAACACAGTGTACCAGACAAAGGTATCATATTTCCACCTTTTTTTTTCTTCTTATAAAGGGAAATGATTAATGTTAATGCAGGGGGCGCCATTAAAATCTCACTATTTGCCACTCTGCATTATACCATTGTCTTTTACTGTAAGTACAGGAAGATACCAAGGTCTAGGCCACAATTCTGCAAGACACTGAGTATTGAAAGATTGGGTCCAATCCTGAGGGGTGCCAAGAAGCTTCAACAACAACTGAATTATCAGCCTCTTATTGTAGGTTCCTGGCTGAGCAAGTGTTGAGCTTTTATTGACACCCACTGTAATTAGGGTATAATCTGAGAGACTGATCCTGCACAAACTTATACACGTGCTTAACTTTACTGCCATGAGTAGTCACAGAGAAATCAATGGGACTCCACATAGTAGTAAATTTAAGCATGTGTATAAGTGTTCGCAGGATCAGGGCATAAATTGTAGAGGCTAAAATTCCCCTTCATGCTGAAATTTAATGTTTTAATTCATTATCTTCCTTCTGCATTTTCTGAGCTTTCAAGGGATAAAAACAAGAAGAAATCTGAAATCTTGCACCTCAACCAATATTGAATGGGTTGATATTATTAAGACATTGTCCATAACCTTCCTGAACCATCTTACTGAATGTCTCAAATAGACAAATATCAGTAGCTGTCAGCACATAAATGATTGTAAACTTACTTGTCCAAAATACTGAGATCCCCAAAGTCATACATTGACTAGATGCCCCTCTACATGCCCCACCACCCACTATATTGGTAATAATAATGTAGACACTCTGGCCTAAACTTTCAGAAGTAGCTTGTGATTTTGATGCCTCCTTTTTTGGATGCCCATCTTGACAAATCTTAAAGAGGCTTGATCTTCAGAAAGTGCTGAGTAGAGCTCATTGAAAAATATTCATCTAAACAATTTTCCTTCAGAAAAAAGCTGCTTCAACTAAATTGACATTTTTCATGAAGTTGTATTGATTTTAACAAAAAAATTAGGGAAAACAGGTTGAAAATGTAAAAACATCCTATTCAACATTTTTAGAATGGAAAGTTTTGATTTTTCTTCTAGAAACAACTTTTCATTTTGTTGAAATTTGAAATTTATGCGTGCGTGTGTGTGTAGTATATACACACACAAACACAGAGGTCAAAATTAAACCAAAAAACATTTTGATTAATCTGAAAAGAATTTTTTTAGATTTAATTTAATAAAAAAAATTTAATTGTGTCTGTTCATCCCTGATCAATACTAAAAAAAACCCTGAAATCTCTTTTTTTTTTCCTGTGGGATGGAAAATCCATTTCTGACCATTTTCTAGAGTTGAGCACCCACTTTCTGAAATTTAACCCCTTTTAAAACATCTAAAGTTAGGCAACCAAAAAGTGAGTCATTTTTAAATATTTAGGCCTGTGACACTCACCCTGAACTTTGAGCTAATCCGCAGAAAGAGAGGAAGCTGGATTTTTAGGTACTTTTAAAAAAATTCTTTGTTATGGTGTTGCAGAGTTTTATAACCTTTGCAAAATAAAATAACTTGGAAAAATTGCACATAAAAATCACTATAACTCTATAAACTAATGGCACTCTAATTACAAAATCTGTGTTTAAATATTAATTGCTTTAATCCAGAGTGAAATAATATTGTGAAAAAGCACTTTGGGGGCAAATATTCATGTAGCTTTGACATTTTTGTTGTGAAAATAGAATTTTCTTGATGAAATAATTGCTTTCCCCTTGTGGAATCTGCATCTTTTTCACTGAAAGGTTAAAATAAGAAAATGCTTTCACATGGCTCCACAGCATGAAATAAATTTAAAAATGTAATGTCTTTAAACATCAATTTAATCTAATTTAGGTACAAAAATATTAACAAGCTTTAATCACAAACATATATTTATTGCCTGGTGTCATTGCAGGGAAGAGTTAAGGTTGCTTGGGTGCACTAATTGTGCATTTTCATACTTGAGCATGTTTGTATTTATTTTAAGGTTTCCCTTAACTTTGAATTCACTGGGTTTATAGTGTTTGGTTTTGGAACAGAGAGACAAAATGATTAGACACAGTTCACTGGCCGCACTGGAAGTAGAACCAGGGTTTCCAGACTCACAAGCCATTGTCCCTTCCATTTTACTACACAGTCTCCCCAAGCAGTGTCCAAAGGACAGTCTAGTCTTGCTCAGTGGTATACGAGGAATGAATTAATCATCTTAGTGCATGTCCTAGCTGACAGGTGATTTTATTAAAAAAGAAAGTACTATAAACAATATTCTACAATAATGGTGTGAACCACTACATCTTACATAGCAGTACTGCAGAATTTGGGGCAATTACTATTGAATGCTGTGGTATTATTTGTATACTAAAAGGTGCCTGCACCCAACTTACACCACAAGTGACACCCATATTGGTAGTCTTGTTAGAGAGGGGAAGGACAGAAAATATTCAGAGACTGAAGTTGCCTCTTAACCCTCGAGATAGACTTACCTTGGTACCAGGGGATCTATGTATAGAAGCTTGTGCTGTCAATGCTCATATTTAGGCTTGGAAGGATTAGGTTTTTATTGGTAAATGTCAATAAATGTTGATTTTACCATAAACACTCAAACCAATGAAAAAATATCTTCAATAATAATCAAACTTTACAGAGAGGCAAAGTAAGAAAAATGCTGCTTGAGAACTTAGAGTTTGATTTAAGGCTTTTTACTGGATATATTTTGACATGTGATATTGACAATTTATGTTTTAGTGATTATAAAATTTTAACTTTTTGAATCTCAACATGTATTGTTATGAAATAATTATTGTCTGACTGCCATAATTTCCCACAACTGTGAAAATTTAAATTGATAAAAATAGGAAACAATGCCTAAAAATAAACATTGATATTATCCATCAAAATTATTTAAAAAAATCAAAAATTCTGTCAACCCTACCCATATTACATCTGTTCTGCGGATAAACAAGTGGCTTAAGTCTGGCAACTTTATCCAGCACTAAATGTCACTCTAGGAAAGTATTTCCACTTGCTGAGCTGAACCTCAGTCATCAATCACTATCTTGTAAAACATTATATATCTAGCTATCACCTTGTGTGACCAGGGTGTAAAAATCTTATTGATTTTTGACAGTACATGCATCAGTGGAAAGGAGCTTTATTCAATTATTTTGAATCCTTATGATGAAGCTAATTATTGAACTGAGTTAACTCAATGAAACATGTCAATTTAAAATATATAATTCAATACACCATTACACAAATAAAATATAGAAGCACTCATCATTAGCCTAACTACATTTTAAATTTTCATGTGTGTATAATTTAATACATGGATGAAAATAACTAACTGCCTTTGGTTTTTAGGTTAACAGAATTAGGATAAGTGTGGAGAGTAATATATATGTATTTTAAGCAAGGCAATTAACTTATTTCCCAACATCTAGAACCTACAGATGATCATGTTTATTAGTATTTCACAATCCAGAAAGATTACAGTTTTTCTTTTACTTACAGACTGGTGAGGATTTTTCCCCACAAAGTTAAATAATCACAGCTGTAGCTTGCACAGGCACTACACAGAGATATAAATTGTACATGAAATGACACTTATAACTGCAGGAGAGAGAGAGATTCATTATTAAAGACGTAGCCCAGGTTCTGTTGAGAAAAGTACTAGAAGGTTTAGAGGACTGTGGGCACAGTAGTTTCTCTGTTTCCATTTAATATTTGTTAGACAAGTCACAAAGCCCTCGAAGGCAACAGCAGCAAATGATCTCCTTGAAGGTTTTCCTGAGCTCTTGACTCCGGAATGCATAGATAAGGGGATCAATGATGGAATTGCACATGATGAGAATGAGGTACAAGTTAAAGTGGGACATGAAACACACACAATATGGGTTGTGGGGGCAGGAGATGTAGAAAATCAAGTGGAGGAAAAATGGGGCCCAGCATACAACAAAAACCCCTATCAAGATGGTCAAAGTGATGGCCCCCTTCATGTTGGCACCTTGACGAATGGTGCCCGTCCCTGGAAGAACTGCAATCTTTTTTATATGCAGTCGGGCCAGCATGAACATGTGGACATAGAGGGAGGCCATGAGAACTAGCATGGTGAAGAACATGCTGATAAGACAGATGATGACAACGCTGCTGTCTGAGTAAATGATGAACAAAATGCCTGAAACCGTGCAAGCAGCCCAGATGCATGTTATGATTATCCCTACACGTTTCACTGTCATAATGTTATGGTACTGGAGAGCATAAAAGATCGTAAAATACCTGTCCACAGCTATTGAAAGCAGGCTGCAAATGGATGCAAGTAAGGAACTGCAAATCACCGAGTCAATGACATTGTCAATGCTTACGGTGAAACTTTGTGCACCAGTGTCTGTATTGTTTAACAGAGTGATTACAATGGTTTCTGATCCATTTGACAGACTCACTAGCATATCAGCCACTGCCAGACTACAGATGAAAAAGTACATTGGTGAATGCAGATTCTTGTTCTTGGCTATTGCCACAATGACCAAAATGTTCTCCAATAAACTTATGAAGCCCAGAGTCACAAACACTTCCGGGGCCACAAAAAGTTGCTCATAGCACCCCCCAGAGGAGTAACCTTTTCCACTTGACTCATTGGCACCACCATGCAATCCATAGCTGTGGTTCCAGAAGCGCAGAGGCTGGTGCATGCCATGGTGGTGTGTGATGTTCATCTTATGAAGTGCCGATCCAATGCCAAGTGGTATTTTTCCAGTTTGCTGCCTTTTAAATATCAAGTTTCTTTTTAGTTTCCTTGTAGTCCTCCTGAGACTTTTCACTTGCAAAGTTAGCACAAAAGCCTCCAAGGGAGAAAGCAGTTAAAACTCTAGCATGATATCAAACAGCAGGATTTCAGGCTCTGAAATGCTGGTTTTGTCTCTTACAGATGCAGTTTCTAATAATCACCATCTTTAGCATGGTTATCAAGTTCCATGATATTCAATCTACAGCTGTTTTGGTTTTCCCCCCCCACATAGCTTATATATACTGATGCATTCAGGTATTTTCTGGTCTTCCATTAGGAGAGGTAAATGTAAAATACTCAAGTGACTGCTGCTGAGTGGAAACCAATTTCAAACCGCAAGCACCACTCTGCCAGGCAGTGTACGCTTGCTGCCTGTTTTATGGTGTGTAGAGGGTGAAAAAGTATTCAGAGGCATGCTCCTCCTCTGATTTGCCTTCAGCCAATAAGGCTAAGGAACAGTGGAAGTCTAGGAGATGCTGATTACATTTCAGAACTGCACATCACATAGCAAAACAGTTTCAGCTGCAGCACAGCTCCCTACAGTTACAGGAAATTAGATTTTGTTTTGCTTCCTTATCTTTTCAGAATAGTTTTATTCCCCGCACACCCCTCCACAATGGATTTTCTGTATCATCACCACCACCACTTCTTACAACTACAGCTGAGTCTTAAAGAAATCCTTAAATCACTCAGATGCCTTGGATTATATTCTTTTATTGTTAGCAGTAGCAGTAGTCCTTTACATTTCTTTTTGATGACAAAGTTACTGTTTTTTATATGCATGCCAAGTATGCTCTAGTATGGGAATCAATGGAACCTAGATCGCCTCCTGGCTCTGCCACAGACTTCCTGTGTGATGCTGGCCATGTCATTTAATGTCTATGTGCCTAAATTCCCCATTTGTAAGCTAGATAATTCCTTACCTGACAGGTGTTGCAAAGATAACTATATTTTAAAAAGTGTAAGGCACTCAAGTGTTATGGTAAGAGGCGCTGCATAAGGACCTGAGATAAAGCAAGAAGGATCCATAACTATTCTGCAGATGATGCTGAGCTCCAAGACACACCAGTGTCACCCAAGTATTATCCTCATTGCTGGCAGAGTTTAGTGTCAGATGTTGGGAAACTAGATTGAGCAGGGGACAGTTGCTTTTCTGATTAGTTAAACAAAAGCTGTGATTTTTGTGAAAGGTTTCTCAGGGATCAGCAATAAGACCAAGTAGACAGTAAATCCCCAGCATAATCATTAATCATCCCACAATGCTGTGCCCCATCAGCAGGCCTGACAACACGCTTCAATGCACTTGTGTCAGCTCTGCCTTAGAAGCCACTAAAAAAAAAAAGTACAATTCTAGAGGGAAAAAACGAGCAGGAGACAATAACACTTTTGTTCATCAACCACTATAAAGTATTTTTAAAAATACAAAACTAAAAGCCAATAGAAACTAGAAAGAACAGAAAAGGAGTGGGGGGGAATGGCACTTAGAGTCATTGCACTTGGGAGCATCGTGTTCATTTGGGAATTGTTTAATGAGCCGTTCCTTGACACCTGACAGGAAAACAGAAGAAGGGCTGAGTCTGGTGCAGCAGCAATCCCCAGTAAGTAAGGGTTTAGTTCAGAGCTAACTTCCCTTCTCCCACATCCCTCCTTCCCCCATGCACTGGAGCTCTGTAGAGGGTTTGTAAGATAAAACTGCTGTGTGAGGAGACAGGGAAGGGAGTTTGCCTATGGGAATACAGGGCTCACACCACATCTGAGCTCTGGGTTAAATCTGCAGCGTGAAAAGGGCCTTTATTTTTACATTTGGTTTTACTGAGGTAACTTGTTTTGTTTTATGGTTATAAAGATTTTATCCTGCTGAAGAGGCCTGGCTGATTAATTCTGTACCCTTTAATTCTGCCGATATTATGATGATGAAGGCCATGTAAGTACCTAGACAGATGGATCTTCTGACAGAACAGCAGCATATTGCAGAAGTATAAAACCACAGATACACTAAATAGCCAAATCTACCACCCATATGCACAGGAAATCCCAAACTTAGAGATTTCATTCCACTCACCAGCAGCTTTCCTGTAATGAAGGTATGACATACTGGCCAGACAGTGATCTTTGTTTCCCTGCTCCAGTCACACACAACATGAGTCAGGGCTATAAAAGGTTAATATCCTTGTCACATGGCACTGGGTGATTGTCCACTAACTCCTGTTGTAGTCCCCCCACCGTGGACTTGAATACCTTGCCTCCTGTGGTACAGCTGCTCCAGGAGTGGTAGAGGGAACAAAAGGACAAAGCTCGATTAGAAGGCTTAATGGGGAGAGAACCAGCTCCAAATATTTGGCCTTGTCCTACGTGTACCTCCTGAAATGGGCAGACGCTGAGTATTCTCAACTCCCAATTAGCTTCGAATATCCTTTGTTAAAGGTGTATTTATTGTTTTTCCAAGTTGTGCTGACCACGTCTAAAAAGTTCAACTTGCTCCTCCAAACTTTTGCACCCAGCAATGATGATCCTGCTCAAAAATACACTTTTGAGATTTGTGCAACCCTCTGTGGTAGCTGCAAGCAAAAAATATTACAGAACTAAATTACAAGGACTCTTCTGTGCAGTTACCCTCATCTGAAGTGTTTGTGGGCTGTGAGACACATAACTACATAAGAAAGGAAAACACGATCAATACAAGGTTATATAAAATATTTTTGGTTGAAGCCATGCAATTTGTTTGAAAAAAGCAATGCCTTTAGAAGACCCTGTACTTAAAAGCGTGGCTTTTGTTAATCCAGCCCATCATTTATCTGCATCTTTCCATGATATAGAGGTCGTAACTGATCGATTTCCTGATGTGATCAGTGTGTAACAAATAGATCCTCTGCTTCCTCACATTAGGGATTGTCAACCTGGGATGCACTTCCTGAATTGTGTCATAAAACACCTCTAATAAATGACTCAGTAAGTGCCCAGGCAAGATTCTCTGTGCTTTCAAAACTTGTAAAATTCATATGTTTAATCCCCCACAGCAATGCATCTTATGAAAGGCAGTTCAGCATATTACCAAAAATAATAACCAGCACGAGAAGTTCAGAGGGAAAAAATCCTCTACACCAGTAAACTGGACCCAACGTGTATGAAAATGCAACAATGGTGAGGAATACACTAGGTTCTGTACAGGAGGCAAAAATCAATCGCTCTGCTCACCTGAAGTGTCTCTAGGGGCAGCCTTCACCTGAACTGTGCAAAAAGGCAAAATGTACCATATACCGGTTTGACCAGGCAACAAGAACACACTGCCGAGTAACAGAAGCAGTTGCTCTTATGCAGGTAAACACTAACTTTTGTTCTAGCCAAAACCAAAGTTAGTTAAAAAGTGAGTTAAAAAAAAATCTGGTAGCTAACAGTCATTTCAAAATTGTTTGTCAGTGGTGAAGACAGATAAAGAAACATTTATTGGGCTTAGTTTCTTTCATTATTTTGAACATGTTATTGTTATAGTTCTTAAACCAAACCTTCCCCATAAACATAATTACAGTATTGGTTTATTTTATTATATCCCACTTCAGCCACTTGAAATTTTGGGACATAAGCCACTGAACTGAGACTTCACAGCTCCCCCCTTCCTCTGCCCAAACCGTGCACCCCTCTATGTGGGTTTAGTGGAATAAGAAATTCCAGGGAGGAGCTAGCTCCAGGGGCCAAAGAAACTGAAGCCTGTGGGAGCAGACCCAGAAGCAGCCTCAGGCGGGTTGCAGCAGGGTGTTCTCTCCCTTGGTCTGATTGGCTGTTTGCTCCATTCCACAGTCTCTTCACCTTAGCTTAGGTTACCCTGACTTCATACTCTTTTCCCCTTCTCTGTCTCTGTTTCCCCATCCCTGGTGATCTGTTTAGCTTCTCCTCTCCTAACTACCCCACCCAAAACCAGTACTCCTTGGCTGGTCCCTAGGGACTACTGTAATAAAAATAATAATTCTCATTCTTGCTCTCTGACACAATGAACTTGTTTGTTATGCACAGATAAGACTGTCGTGGAGGTTCTTCTTGTTGTCAATGAGACACGACTAGAGCAGAGTTAAGATTGTTTTGGCACTCTAATCATGCATATCCACACTTTCAAATACGTGGGTTTCTTCTAACTTTAGCCAAATATTTCCTAGTTCTCAAAGGCTTGAGGTTTTGTTTTTGTTGTAATGTTCATGATTTGAAAATATATATATCGATTTCTAGGGGGGGGTTATTACCATTGTGCCCCCAAACCCTAATCAACATTGGTTTCCATGGGATTGGCCACTGTATAAACACAGATGGAGACTCCCTGCACCAAAGAGTTTACAGTAGAAGATGGACTCACTTCTTTAGATCCAGCTTCGCAAATCTTTTGCTTGGGGACTTTAATTGCAGCTCAAGGGATCCTCGCTCTGATATTTGAGAATATGCTAAGATTTCAACATCAAGCTTATTAACACCTCAAAAATTGTCATGGACACAAACTAACTTACAAATAATGGAGTTCATCTTAGAAATGAAATATCAAAGGAGAGGAAA
The DNA here is from genome assembly GCF_016161935.1 of Mauremys reevesii. NCBI lineage: Eukaryota > Metazoa > Chordata > Testudines > Geoemydidae > Mauremys > Mauremys reevesii. Next base: position 166,062,320 of record NC_052624.1, on the reverse strand, counting down.
TAACAGCCTTTCTTTACAGCCTGAGGATGAGCAACACAATAAGACATGTTTTGGTTTTGATTTTGTGAGATGTCACACTGAGCCTCCTTCACAAGCCTCTTCCCAAAAACCTGCACCTGGATGGAATCTGACATTATTTCTGAATCACACACCAACATTTCTCTTTGAACAAAATAGAAGAGCACCCTCCACGTGGCTCCTTAACAATGGGATGAAATTCACACTACTCATATTTTAAAAGGATAGAGAAGAAAGAGAGAGAGAGAGAGAGAGAGAGAGTCAGGTGGGTCAAGACAGTTATGGAAGAAATGGTACAATAGGGAGGAGAAAGTATAGTACATTTGAACAGGGTGGTGTCAGAACCTAACAGAAGCCCAGCTGGACCCCAAGTTCATCCTTGAAAATACTAGCATGGCAACGGCTGCAAATGGCCCTACAGCCTGGGACTGTGAAAAGGGGGTTGAAAGAAAAAGCTAAGCAGTGGACTAATAGCACCTAGTCCTATAAGTCCTAGTACTGATATTGTTTAAGGGATACAGCATAAATCATTTTATAATTGAAAACAGATATTATATGTGCCCACGTCAAATTTCTCAGTGCACCCAAAAGTCATGCTTGTAAATAAGTTAATTAAAAGATTTTGTATTTTACAATGTGCTTACACTCTTTTCAGCATGTAAGAGAAGCAGATCGTTAAACCTTGGAAAGGTCTCAAGTTTTGTAGCCTGCTGCATGTCCTGGAGTATTGAGCAGTACAGCACTGTAAATTCCAACTGATATTTTACAATACACAAAAAAACTGAGTTAGATATCGGCTCCCCCAAAAGAGAGTCATCACAAGCATTTCTCTGATGAACTCTGTCCCCAGTAAATTAGTGTGTGAGCCACATTTTTTTGTTCGGATAATCCTGAGACATGCATGTGTAAGACTCGTTGGGAAACAGAAGAGCATATGTGCATACCACTTAGCATAATGAGGTCCTGACTCATGATAGGGACATCATTTGTACTGCAGTTCAAATGCACTAGTAACTATAGCAAGCACAAAAATAAAAAAACACAAATGAAAACTAGAACTACACTATTATTAAATAAAGTCAACACCATACAGCTTTAAAATAATTAAACTAATTTGTAAGAGTAGAAGCCGTACATCATACCACAGTCAAAGGCTGTATAAATTTTGAAAGGGTCATTAAGATATTTGTTTATCCCATAACTACCTCAGAAATAAAGCACCTGTTGCCTATGGTTACTTAAAAAGGTTCCTAATGAGAAATAATGCAAGAAACCATTTTTCAAAAGGTACTCAGCACTTTGCAGCACCAAACCCTGTTAGACATTTCCTTTCCTCCAGCTCTATAAACCAAAAAGCAATAGTCCCTGCCCCACAGCCTGCATCTGTGTCTCCTGAAATATGTTTGATGCTAATAGCCAAGCTGTTAGTCTGTCCATTGCTCTTGTTCATGGCCTTCATATTAAAATAAATGGAGAGAAAATATGCAACAACATGTTTTTTCTTCAATTCGCATATGTTCCTGAATAGAGCAACTTTCAGTGCTCTCCTTGCTTCTCTCTCTCTCTTTTTTTAACCACTAGTGTTTATAGTATCATTTTATTTTATGATTTTCAGAATGATCTTTTGAGGTTTACTGTATTCAGTTCAGGTAGATCTTTAACATGTATTAAGAGTTTCTATAAGTGACAGTTGCATTTTATTCTAACTGAAGGAAGTTCCAATCGACCCAGCTGTCAAACAAGACAGCTTGAAAAATAATATTTCATTTTAGTTGAGAAAGAAAAAGAGCACAAAGGAGGAAAATAAATATACAGTCATTTACTGACAACCAAGGTGGCATTCTGGATCAATAAAGTGTCACTATAAAAAACACTAGTTTGGATGATGGCACTATAGTTCATTTCAGTTTTTCCCCCTTTTTTTTTTTTAAATAAAAGTCACTACAAGTACAGTGCAAATGTTAAACACTTGTGGAGATGCAGTGCTTGGAGAATGTGAAGTGGAGAGTCATTAAATATCTTGATTGTATTTTCTTCTCTGTATCTCTAATGATTATAGCAATGATATTCATATAGAAAAGGGTGATACAACTTCTGTGAGAGTATGCTGTGAACATAACATATGGGAGATGGGGACCTAACTCCTTTAGAGTCTTTTGAAAATCCCAGCCACGGTGAATATTTCTTTAGCTGCACTATCTCTACCAACATTTGTTTTTGTTTTTTAAAATGATTCTCAATATAGCTGATTCCAACATTAATGCATCTCAAATTTCTTAATGTAATAGCTTTCAAGACAAAATTCCACCTAGCCCTGCTGAACACCCTGAAGCTTTCAGAAAGTGCAGAAAATACATTTTCTGTCATGTTCAATGTACAGTACAGAGTACATTCAATATCATTTTCTCCAATACACTTGCTTCCTTTAACAGCATTATCTGTATGCTACAAGTCCTACATAATTAGATCACCAGGCTCACCCTTGAGAGATTTAGTTCCTCTTAGTATCTGGCTTTTAGTTACTTGTCAGCCTGAAGAGACATTATAGCCCAAGTCTGCAATTTTTGTTTATCTGTGGTACTTACAACTCTTAGAACTTGTAAGCATCGTGTCTAAAACACTATTGCCCTTCATTTGACACCAGTATCACCTCTCTACTAAGTGGTAGCAGATATCCAGGGCCTTGCAGTTCAGCTTCCCTGGGTAGAAGAAATTAGAGATGCAAAATCTGGGTATATTCTAAAAGTAGCTTGTTTTATTTTCAGGTAAACACTACCCCTGGAAGACAGGCTCTATCCTTGGTCCCCTTCTCTTCTCCCTGGGTAATCTCATCTGCAACACAAATTCAATTACGATCCCTAGGCAGACATCTCACAGATCTCTCTCTCTCTCTCTCTCTCTCTATTCCAGACCTGGGTCCTCTTGTCCAAAGCAAAATCTCAGCCTGTCTCTCTAACATCTAGCCATCAGCTCAAGCTCAACATGGCTAAAACACAGCACTTAATCTTCATCCCAACCCCTCCCCACTACCTCCACTCTTGATCACTGTGGATAGCACCCTCTTGCCTGTCACTCAGGTACATAACGTAGGTCTCTTCTTTAAATCGGACCTCTGCCTGGGTCCTAATACCCAGGCTGTGCCTAAATATTGTTCATTCTTTCCGTATAACATCTTTAAGATAGGGCCTTCCCTATCCAGCCACACAGCTAAAGATCCTGTCTAGGCTCTCATCATCTCATGGATTGATGACAGCAACTTCCTTCACTCTGGCCTTAACAAATGCAATCTTGCCCCACCCATATCCATTCAGAATGCTGCTGCAAAGATCATTTTTCTGGCCAATTACTTTGACTACATCACCCCTTTCTTTGCATCCCTCTAGTGGTGCCATTTCTTTATTGCATCGAGCACAAACTACTTGTCTTTACTGTCAAGGCCCTTTATGGAATCTCTCTCACATTTCACTATCAAGATCCCACCTCCAACTTGGGCTTATGTTAGTCTCCAGCGCCCACTTGTTCAATTTTCAGACAAACACTTTTGTGCTTTCTCCCATGCTTCCCCTTCTGGGACGAGTTCCCCATAAAAATCTGCACAACAATCTCATAACCTATTTTCAAAACTCTCCTTTGCCATTGTGCCTACAAAAAACTTGACAACAGTTAGACTGCTGGTGTGCTGAGACCACTGCCTATCATGCTAACCAATATTGTTTCATTGTACTCCACTCTGTCTGTATTTATCTGTTGTCTCTATCTTATACTTAGATTGCAAGCTCTCTGGGACCTGGACTGTCTTTTTGTTTTGGCTTGTGCAGCACCTAGCACAATAGGGCCCTGGTCCAGGACTAGGGCTCTTAGGTGCTATGGTAATGCAAAGAATAATAATAATTAATAAAGACCATGCAGGCAACCCCTTCTTTCAGAAATCTAAGCCCAACACCAATATCTGGGTTCCAGGGAACTATTCTGCCTCATGAACTAAGTCTAATCAGAGATCAAAGCAGACAGTAAATTCCCTGGCTGGTTGAACAGCTCTCTCTATCAAGAACCTGACATAAGTGAAACTAGCGACAATAGTCATATCTCCCAAGACTGAACGTTTTCTCGTATACAAAAAACTATGTGCAAAAGTACCACCTGGCGCAGGCTGCCATGGCAACTGGTGTCTGCCAAGGCTGGAATGAACTTGTTTTTCTAATAGATTAAAATACAGACTGCTACAGTGACTAAATTAATCTATTCTATTGAAAGTTCGTCCCTGCTCCTTCCTCCTCCCTAGGTTTAACTTGGAGTTTGGCACCAGGAGAAGACAGCTTCAAAATATGTTTAGTTCTGTTTTGAGAGAATTTTCCAGAGGGGTTGGTCAAAGACATCAGAAACAGCAGACTTATGGTTTCCTATGGATGGAAATGAAAAGACTTTTTTAATTGTAAAATTATTGATATAGTTCTTACCCGTGCTAAGAGTTTTTTGTTGTGGTGGGTGGGTTTATTTTATTTTATTTATGTACTAGAGCAAATTTAGGTTAAAAATAATTATTACAAAATATTAGGAAAAAAGACCACACACAGCATGCATATTTAGAACTGTACTTGAACAGGACAGTGTTTTCCTATTATACGGCCACGCTCCCATCTTCGCTGGTTGTGCGACTGATTTACAAAAATGTTCAGTTGTAATTTAGACATATGGAACCAAATTCATTTCTTATATCACTCCACTAATGACAATGATGATTTTGGTCCATCTATTTAGACCAAAAACATTAGAGAGTTATTGGTTTTTTAAAAATATTTTATATCTGTTTGACAAGACTTAATGAAGGTTTAACTCTGCAGCCTTTATGTCCAGCATCACATAGGCACCTGAAAAATACCATTGTGGTTCAACAGGACTGTTCAGGAAAGTACTGATCAGCTTGAAGAAGGGCTGAAGAACCAGGCCCAGGACTGACGTGAATGAGAGGTATTTTTAACAGGCACTATAGGCCAGATTTTCAAAGAACCTCCATTTTGAGCACATGCTTAATATACCCATGCATTTCGCTGAGGGCAAACCCCCATGAGGGCTTGCCCTCTCCATTGGGCAGTGGTGGGAGGAGAGCTAGCAGATGTGACATCACTGATCCTCCAGCCCTGCTCCTTCCCTAGCCCATACCACACCTAAATGCCCTTATCTGCGTTATACTGGGTCACCTGGTACACACAGAACCTAGAGCCCCTGCTTTGGCTCCTTAAATACTGCCCCTGACAAGGAGCACTGGTTTGCTGTGGTCAGGGCACTAAATTTTTGTGGAGGAGTTTTGGGAGGCAAAATTTCCCCTTGGGGCTCTCAACCAGTTCAATGGGCATTGGATTGAACCATAAGAATGCAGAACACACATTTTCATTCATGTTTCATCACTCCATTTGCCTTGTATAGTAATATATTTAGAATAAGCTGTGAACTGGCACTTCTAAATCTTTTTAAATAACGTATAGAACAAACACGTCCCTGATGAGGAGACGTAAAACTCATCCATCTGGAGGGATTCTTTCCAGAGTGAATTTTTGACAGAATAGAACTGTGGTGGTTGTACTTCACCACTCAATAATAGTTGACTTTAATCAAGAAGCACTTATAGAATCAGTAACAACAAGCTTATCAAGGAGTAGTGCAGGCAGCAACAGAATCATACAACACAAAAATTGGGGTGTAAATCCATATGTAAAATGCATTTCAAGCTCTGAAATGTTTTTAACAGTTAAATATTGTTCTGAAATCCAAGAACAGACTGAGCACAAATGATTCCAACTCAGGAAAAGGGTAGGGAAAATTATCTGTTGAATCTCAACAAAGAGGACAAAATTTGACCCTGGCACGAGTGCAACAAAAGCTATACCAGAGTGAATGTGTTTCATTTGTTTCTGCTGTGACAGTATTCACCAGAAAGCTAATACGCACACACAGTATACAACCATCTAATAGTCACCTCACAACAAAATTATTTTAAATGAAAACAGAACATGAAAGTTATGGGCCAGATCATGTCTTGTGTTTGCACTAGACTGCCCAAAGGAAAAACATCAATCCTTCAGTACCAAACAATGGAAATGGCTATTTGGAATGTAGTGCACATTGCCCTACTGGTAAAGAATCACAGAAAGGGTCAGGCAATCACACAGCGCCATCAATTCTAGCACTAGAAAAGGTTCAGAAAAGGGCAACTAAATTGATTAGGGGTTTAGAGAGGGTCCCATACGAGGAAAGATTAAAGAGGCTAGGACTCTTCAGCTTGGAAAAGAGAAGACTAAGGGGGGACATGATAGAGGTATATAAAATCATGAGTGATGTTGAGAAAGTGGATAAGGAAAAGTTATTTACTTATTCCCATAATACAAGAACTAGGGGTCACCAAATGAAATCAATAGGCAGCAGGTTTAAAACAAATAAAAGGAAGTTCTTCTTCATGCAGGGCACAGTCAACTTGTGGAACTCCTTACCTGAGGAGGTTGTGAAGGCTAGGACTATAACAATGTTTAAAAGGGGACTGGATAAATTCATGGTGGCTAAGTCCATAAATGGCTATTAGCCAGGATGGGTAAGAATGGTGTCCCTAGCCTCTGTTCGTCAGAGGATGGAGATGGATGGCAGGAGAGTGATCACTTGATCATTGCCTGTTAGGTTCACTCCCTCTGGGGCACCTGGCATTGGCCACTGTTGGTAGACAGATACTGGGCTAGATGGACCTTTGGTCTGACCCGGTATGGCCTTTCTTATGTTCTTATGTACACCTCCTTCTTGGTTCTTTGTAGGGTGACCAGATATCCCGATTTTATAGGGACAGTCCCGATATTTGGGGCTTTGTCTTCTATAGATGCCAATTACCCCCCACCCCCTATCCTGATATTTCACTCTTGCTATCTGGTCACCCTAGTTCCTTGGCTTTTAGCCTTCTATGTATCGACCATGACCTTCTGCAACACCTCGGTGAGAGAAGACACCTATACCCTGCCCTTTTGACAGAGGCTGTGAGTTCGAAGTACAGGCTTCGTTCATTCCTTAGCCTTTCTGAATATCATCTCAGAGGTTGAAGTACCTTTGCTCTCATTGGGAGTGGGCTGCATAGAACACCCACTATAGAAGCTTTGAAGGAAATGAGAGCATAATAGAAACAATTGCCCTAATGTACCTGTCTGAATGCCTTGTAAAGCCCAGTGAGGTAGCCTTCCTTACCCTAGTTACAAAAAAGAAAAAATCTTACATCTGCAAAGAAAGTTCAGTTTCTGACCCTCCTCGACAGAGTGACAGCCTCTTATCTCTGTCTCCAGAGAAATTCCCTTCTGTGCCCACTTATTATCTTCTCCTGGTCCAGGGAAGCTACCCTTATGTCTCAGATGGTTTTTCTCCAGACCCATACATATTCAACAAAGGTTGAGGAACAGCTGCATTTCAGAAGCTCTTCTACTCAAGAGATGATGATCCTTTAAATGATTATTAAAGCCACCTTTCAAAGGCTTAAATCCTAAACTTAAGTCTAGTCTTCCACAGATCATTTTGTCTGGCTGAATCCAGTTTACCCAGTTAAGTCCTTTTTCTTAACCGATTTAAAAAACAACAACATAAATTATTGAAATATCCCAGATCCTCTGTTACAGGGTCACTTTCTACTGACATTAAACATGAAACTTTGAGGAGGATTTTTGATTATAACAACCAGGAAACAGATTTTACCATAAGTGGCAAATGCAGAGCTTCTTGCACCCAAAGTATCTGGCACTGAACACTGTCAATAAAAAAAAAAGTGGACTGGATGGAGCACTGGTCTGATCCAGTATGGTTACTCCAGTGTTTCTGAAATAGCACTATCCTTCAAGCTTCTCTTTCTAGAGTGTCTTTCTAGAAAATCCCTATCCCCATCCTGCCTGACTTCCTGCTACCGATTTAAGGTAAGAGGACAAACATCCTCACATCTTCTTCCTTCCCCCTCCTACCTACCCACACACCTGTAATATAAACAATCTATAACACAAAACAATAGTTCATTCCTCATTGTAGAGCCAGACTAGTCACTGGCTTCACTGCTCATCCGTATCTTACTATCATTTGGCCTTGAGGAGAGCTGTATCCAGTTATTCATTGGGATTTATCACGTCTCAGGGGTGCAGCCTTCTTTCTCACAGATTTAGGACTCTTTTTAAAAATATAGGGTCTCCCTTCAAAATGGCTATGGTGCAAGTATAATTGGTATTAAGATTGCACAACAGTTCAGCTGGATTTGGAGCCAAATGACGATGCTATCTGTTTTTTTCAGCACTGAGTAACTTGGTCAGTTTAAGCCTTCAAGGATCTCATTGTGCCAGTTACCAAGCCATTTTACTTCAGCAGTGCTGAACTGTGAAACAGGTTACAGAGAACATTATCCAAGCTGACACAAAATTCATTTTATTATAATTCTTCCTAAAAAAATTGGACATCTGATCTTCATTAGTCACAGATGGAGATCGTCAACCAACAAACAGTACCTGCCTATTCTTCCTGGTCCACCACAATAGAGATTGAAGAGCCCAAGACCCTTTGACCCATCCCTATCTCCAAATCTTCAGATCATAGTAGGATTGTTCCATCTTCACCACCTGAAGAATTAAAGGACACAAAAAGGTACTCAAAAGAGATTTCCAGTACCTAGCTGCTTACTGGAAATCTCATGAGAATATTTCTTCTCTTGAATATTCCAGTCAGATTTTCAGATTAATCAGGTTCAGTGAAGCATCTAAGATGAACCTCAGAACAATTTGATGTTTACTAATCACTAATTTGGGTTTTAGCAGATTGAGGCTATGTTGTTAAATACTGTAACCCCCCCAGTACTATCTTCATGACAGGGTTGTTCTAGGGGCAGGTGAACAGGGCAGTCACCCTGGGTACCAACTTCATGGGGGTACCATACTGCTGTGCTGCTTGGCTTTCCCCCTCAATCCCTTCCCACTGTGATTGGCCAGCCATTTTTGCTCCATTTATTGGCTCAGCTGAGGGGCAGAAGGAGTGGGGAAGGGAATTTCCCATCCTGGCAAAATGACTAGTGACAATACATTGGTGACAATACATTGTGGGGGGATGGTAGAGAAGATTTAATTGGTAGAACTATGTCTGAATTCAGAATTTGCTGGAATTATAAAATCTACTTTCCAGTCTCCCTGGAGATTACTAGAAATAGAAAGTGATCAAGGACAAGCAGCACTATATAGCTGGGAAAATAACATGCTCTACGGTAATTTGCAAGTAAACAATTTTTAACTGTTCCAGAGTGTACAGTCTTCTCTTTGGACATGATGTACTATATAAAAAAGTACAGGACAAGCCATTTTTCCATCATGATATAATAAAAAATAGCTTTTATTGTTGAAGCTAGCTTACCTAGATACAAATAGTCTCTTCTCCTGGATCTGTGCAGAGGGCAAAGCCTTTGTGCATGAATCACTGACCTCCTCAAAGGGGCCGTCTTTGCAGCACCTCAGTTTCTTGCTCCCAATGGCTGCCCCTTCACATGCTGCATGCAGACAGGACTGTGTAAAGGGTTTGGAGTGAAGCTGGAGACAGGAATGGTGGAGAAGGGGTGATGCTGATCCCTTATGCTCAAATATATAGTAGGGAGACAGCTAGGTTTGGTTTTTGGGGAGAGAGAAGTTGAATTTTCAAGCCTGAGAAGGATTTCTTGATATTGTTCCATAACCAGTGACTTTGGATGTATTCACCAATTATTCTATAATTTAGGTAAATTTTAAAATTGTAACATAAGACATGCTGACAGATGCTGGACCAAACTCCATTCTAGGTTACCAGTGGAAATCCAGAGGAACTCTTCTACAGTCAGCAGTGTTAATGGAATTACTTTGGCTTTACGCTGGTTTGTCATTGCAGAGTTTGGGTCTCTAAGCTCATTTTCGTGCTGAGGAAGGGGTACTCAAGGCAGTGCGAGGGATTTAGCCACACATTTCTCATTCTTTCTAATGATAAATCACTTTCATACTGCTTTGCAAGTCTCTACAACTTTTATAAGTGATTGTGATTAATGATGATTAACAGTTAATCAGTAGCTATATACTTATATAGCTCTTTTTCATCTGCAAGACTCAAAGCATTTTGCAAAGATGGATAATCATTATTCTCCTTCTCCTTCCCTTTCTTTTCAGGCAGGCAGAGAAGCTGAAACAACTTCCCAACTCTTTTACTTTTCTTTCAACCAGTTCAGTTTATGCAAATTTATTCCTGCATGTAGAAAAGAATAGATTAATTCTCTTTGTACTGTCAAAGACCTTTCCTTCGAAGGGTTCACAAGAGCAACAATTGATGGCACAGGAGAGGACTTGCAGAGAGAATTTTTCAAAGATACATCAGTTAGTCCAGCCTTAGGGCAGGAGTAACTTGTGTGTGATCAAGTTCCATGGAAACAGCAGACCAAATTCTTTTATATAGTCAGTAATTACACTTTTTTTTTAATTGTGACAACAATTGTATCACATGTTATGGGCTCAAAAAGGTCTCCCCAATAGGTGAGTCATACTGAAATGTGCAGCTAGTTATTTTCAGGAGGAAGATTCCCACTGCTTTCAAGAACAAGTCCCAATATTTTCTTAGTTTGAAATTGGGTTTGCATGTAAAATTCTTAACTACATTCAACTTTTTTCAAGGTCTAAGTTACTTTGAAAGCATTCCAGACCTTCAGTAGAATCCATCAGGGCATCTCAAATCTTCTCTATCTCTACCCAGAGCAGCAAGGTCTTATTGTCACCCAAATTACAGCCCACAATCCTTTATACCCATATATTTCTAGTTTGCCTACTTTATAAAACTAAAATAAAGAATAAAAAGCTAACAATAAATAAGCATTGCCAGATGAGTGGGCACAGGGCAGTGGTGAAAGGAGGTATTGAATGGGAAGGTACTGTCTCATATTATTTCTATTGTGATAACCAAGGAGCCCACTGTAGTGGCACTACATGAACATAGTAAAAAGATGGTCCTTTTGTCCACAACTCTACAGCCTGACCGCCTGTCACACCTTAGAATCATAGAATCATAGAATATCAGGGTTGGAAGGGACCTCAGGAGCTCATCTAGTCCAACCCCCTGCTCAAAGCAGGACCAATTCCCAGCTAAATCATCTCGGCCAGGGCTTTATCAAGCCTGACCTTAAAAACCTCTAAGGAAGGAGATTCTACCACCTCCCTAGGTAACCCATTCCAGTGTTTCACCACTTTCTGAGTGAAAACGTTTTTCCTAATATCCAACCTAAACCTCCCCCACTGCAACTTGAGACCATTACTCCTTGTTCTGTCATCAGGTACCACTGAGAACAGTCTAGAGCCATCCTCTTTGGAACCCCTTGATGGTTGAGAAACTGTGGCCTAGATAATACTGTGCTAACCATTGTCTGCATCTTCTCTAAGTAGATGCTCTGGACATAGAAGCATTTAAGAATGCAGGAGGAATTTAGGTCTGTTTCCAGTCTCCTTTACTGTTCAGAAAGTATTTCTGTAATTATCTGCTGCACTGCACAACATTAAATTTCTCATGATTAACACAAAGGATCTGTAAGTCCTCTCTCTGACCCAGGTGGGGCTCAAATGATAAACTCCTAACAAGGACAACTGCCTTTTCTTTATATCCCTGCCACAGATTTTTAAAACTAATCTATTTTCCATAATATTAAAAAAGGATTGTGCCTCCTCTTTGCTGCTTTTGCTTTTCTACTTATTGATATACTGCAGGAGAAGAGACCTTGTCAGTACAATTCTTATTACATTCTATATTTATTGCACAGATACCTCACTAAGGCTGTGCTAATGCTATAGAAAAGCATAGGTTAAAAAAAATCCACACACTAAAATAATTTTGGTCCTGATTCTGCTCCTAATGAAGTGAATGGCACCTTTTCTATTGAACTCAATGAGAGCAGGATTAGGCCCTGGATTCCATGTACATAAAATTCCATTATAATTAGTTATTATTGTTGTTTAAATAATCATTTTATATGTGGCTGCAGAGCTTTGAAAATACCATGTGTCTCAAATATTAGATGCTGACCTTATAAAAGACACAGATTTCCATCATCAGGGTATTGTGACGAGTGTGTGACTAACTCCGACTTGTCAGTTTGCTGGTCAAACCAAAAATTGCAAAGTTAAATTTTGGGTCAAACTAAATATTTCATTTAATTTGAAAGATTGTTTGTTTTTGAGGGTATATTTTTTGAAGTTCCTTACAAAAAATAACATTGAAGTAAAATTCTGAATGCAAAAGTCATTTTGAATTGAAATGTTTTGTTTTGAAAGTGTCAAAATAAAATGTTTCTATTCAAAATGTTGTTTGTTTTTAACTGAAACAATTTGGTAAATACAAGAAATGTTTCAGTTGACCTAAAACTGCATTTTTTGGCGAAAAAGATTTTGCCCAAAACATCTCACTGTGACCAGTAGTATTCTTATAACCTCCATCATTTACAATGTGATTTGATGTTGACTTTACTCTCTTCAAATTACAGGTCTAAAAGCTTTTGCCTGCTTGTCCCAATGCTCTATGTGTAAGAATAGTCATTCCAAACAAATAAATTGATGCCTACGTTGGCATATTTGTTAAATGTCTGAGCACACCCAGTGTGAACCAGATGTTTCCAAACAGTTTCCAAACACAGCAGAAGTGCTTCACCTTCTCTCTACCTTATGCAATTTAACTTTACAGGATTGTTTCCCTCTTTCACATAGAATTCCCTTCTAACTTACTATTGTTTAGGCTTTGCCCTGTATCACTGAAAGGTTTGTCAAAGTTTGTGATTATTACAGACAAGATTACAATGTATTTAGAGCACACGTGGGGTAAGTTACAAGCAAACAAGGACCTCTTTCCAGGTGAACTCCTCCCCACTCTCCACAGGTTTCAGAGCCTGATTTATGGCTTCTGGTGAAACCATATAATTGTAAGCAACTTGCCATGTTCTTGATCCAAAACCAAGTAAAACTGCCTTTTCAGCTGAGCTGTATTTGCAGTTTTGGAATTCATTCAAACGTCAAATATCATCCATGTGCACCAAAATCAAAGAAGAATTTGTCAATCCACTTGATGGACTAAAACTGTTTCATTTCACACAGCTCCACTGAAGAGGAAAGAGTTTCTGGGAAAGAACAAAATAGCTTTTGCCCGTCAAAGAGTGAATGAAAAACTGAGTTGATTCGATGACCAAAGAAAGGAAAAACAGCAAGTATTATTAACCAATAGCATTTCCTATATCCTTTGTCCAAAGCCTGCTGGTTTGGTTCAGCCACCACAAGAATCACTGGGCTGAAAACATCTCTCACCCACAGTAATTGGAATGGAGTTATTCCGGACTTAGACCTGGCCTACACTACAAACTTAAGTCAGTATAACTATGTTGCTCAGGAGTGTGGTTATATGACAAACTCCTGGCATAGACAGTGCTATGTCACCAAGTTGGCTTCTCCCATCGACAGAGCTACTGCCTCTTGGGGAGGTGGATTAACTATACCAACGGGAGAAGCTCTCTTGTTGGCATAGGTAGAGTTTTCACTAAGCACTACAGCAGCGCAGTTGCACGGGTGTAGCACTGTAAGTGTAGACAAGCCCTGAGTGTAAATGAGAGCATGGAGTACCTTGTGTTCACAGGCTTATTATTACAGTTTGCATTAAAGTGGCACCTAGAGTCCCAACTGAGATTAGTGCCTCATTTTCCTGTGCACTAGACAATAGTGAGAGGCAGTCTCATCCCCCACCAGCTTAACATTTGAACAGATAAGAAAAAAGGTGAGAGGTGAAACGAAGGCATAGAGAATGAAGTGACTCACCCAGGCTCACTCAGCAGTTCAGTGGCAGAGCTGGGAACAGAATCCAAGCCCCTGGACTCCCAGCCTGGTACCCTACTAAAAGAGCCACATTACCAACAGTTGAATTCCCCATGCTATTTTTCAGTTTCTCTGGAGTCTTCAGAAAAGTGATATACGTGATAGCAATGTGTTAACTAAAATTATCTTCTTATTCAGTTTTATGAATCAATAAAACAACCTAGAGTGAACAGCATCTGTTCCTCCTTCATGAGCGCATGATAGATATTAACAATAAACGCCTCTTGTTCATATAATGGTTCCTTATTTAAAGTTATACCTAGATACAGTATCTTTATTTATAAGGTATCAGTGAGTAAACACTGTGGTGGGATTCGCTCTGAGACCGTGTCCACTCGGCTTATCTAGAACACTTCATCCAGTTCCGGGAGAACACTTCATCCAGTTCTCTAGGGGATCCAAAACACTCACTTCAACTCCAGATTTCATCACTCAGGTTCCTTTATTTGACATATAGCAAAGCTATACTGAGCTGATCAGACTCAAACATAGTGGGTGAGTATATGGAATACCAACACCCAATGTTACACAGAAACCCTCTCCTTTGACATACCCTCTCTCATTGCATTTACTATACATTACAAACACATTTTTTGATTGGCTTGGTCACTTCTCAGGAACCAATCCCTGTGCAGCATACTCAACCTCCTCTTTACATTCCTAGTTTATCTTGTCCATTGCTAGTAAATGGTCCCCTGCGCGTTCTCCCTCTTATCTTAACTGGCTCAGACATTGAGTCTTTTTTAGCCTACTGACCTATTTACTTCAGCCTAATTATCTGTTTACCTCTGTGTAATGCTCCCTCACCTTCCTGGTCGGAGGGAGGCCACTCAGGCTAGTCCTGTGGGGTCAGAACCAGAGTCTGTAAGACAGGGAAAAGTCCCAATAGGGCTGTGTGGTAAACAGTCAATACCAGGCTTTAGCCTGGAATGGAGTAGCTCAGGTAGTCAGCCCTTAACTATAGTCTATCAGAGCTGGCTTTGGCCTGGGAGGAGCTCAGGCAGCCAGCAAACAGTTTCCAAAGGTGAGTGTCCTGGGCTAGAGCCTCCTTGCACCATGTAGGGGGTCAGCCACCTGGGTGGGGTGGCAGGGGGACAGGGGCCCACCCTACTTCACCCCATCCCAGGGCCCTGATAGGGGCAGGATTGGCTGCCCCTGGCAGGGATCCAGCCACAACCCACTGACTGAGCCATGCCGGGCTCTGCAGGTGGCTGCTCCATGGCTGCCCCTGGGCTACTTCCTGCCTCCCCGGGGTTTGGTACCTGCAGCCTCCAGGCCTCTTCCGGCTCTTCAGGGTAAACTGCAGTGGGTACTCGGGGCCAGTCGTCATCCACGTCTGGGGATTGGGAACAGCCAGGCGCTGGCTCCTCTCGGGGTCTCTGGAAAACAAGCTTCCTCAGTTGCAGGCTCTCCCCTAACTCTGCTGCAGGGCCGGCCTCTTATACTTCCGGCCACACCCCAGTACTTCCGGCGAGGGGGGCGGGGCAATCTAGACTCTGCCCTCCAAGGGGCATGTAATGTTCCCTCACTCTCCCAGTCAGAGGGAGGCCACTCCGCCTCACTACACTCCATAATTCTATCCTCCAAGAAATGAGGCCTCCCTCCACGTGTTAATTACTCATGTCAGGCCAGGCCTCAACTATACCTTGGTGTCTTAGGGCTTGTCTACACTGGCACTTTACAGCTCTGCAACTTTCTCGCTCAGGGGTGTGAAAAAAACCACCCCTGCAAGTTTCAGCGCTGTAAAGTGCCAGTGTAGACAGTGCAACAACTCCCAGTGCTGGTAGCTAGGCACCTCATGGAGGTGAGTTTTTTAGCTCTCTCCCAGTGCTATGCTGCGATTACACAAGCCGTGGCAGCACTTTAACATTGCCAGTGAAGACATGCCCTTAGTTAATCAGAGTTTCATCTCTTGCAACACAACTGCATCATTTTCCTTTATGGATCTCTCATCCTAAAAATGAGAGAAGCATGTTGATTAGCCAAGAGAATTCAACATCACATTCATTGATATGTAACAGCACACATATCACTATGATACAAGCCTAAACTGCTGTGAATGAAGTTTTACACATATAAGTATTCAGACCTGATCTATTGCCTTCCAAATAAAATTTCTCTTGTCATAGAGCTGAACTGAAAAATGTGAATGGCCTTCTTCCCCCTAATTTTTTTATAGTTCAGTGTTACAAAGTTGCTCTGTCAAAAATGAGACAGATCAAAGTAGAAATGAGAGGCATTTTCCATGCAGATTTAACTATTATCTATTAGTTATTGTAGTAGACCAGGCACTCATTGTGATAGGTGCTGTTCAAACACAATCACATTCTTTGTTTTCTCTGCCTAAATTGGGTAGCTATTAAGCACCCCACTAATTATTCAAAAATAGTATTTCTTAACACTTACTACAGTGTGGGATAGAAGATGCCATAGGCTTTTCCTTTGTATATGTGAGTATCGTCATTGAAATCTTAATGAAACATCACTAGTATTGGAAAACCAGCTGGAATAGTTGGTTTTGAACTATTCAATAGTTGAATACTAATATTCAAACTTGAACAATATTATAATCTTCCAGTCCCACAAGGACTGAATATACAGAAAACCTGTTTGTGCATGTCTGTGAGAAACAGTGCATACGGAGCTGAGGTATATTTGTGAATGAATGACATTTTAGTAGTAAGGATGGACCATGCTGTCAGTAACTTCTATTAAAGCCAGTGGGAGCTAAGTGAGTGCAACTTACAGGACAACCCAACGATGTGGCAGTACCCCTTGGCTTGAAGTGGTTTCCATTATAAACAGAGTTTACAGTTTTGTTCAGTGACTCTGAGCACCCCTGCTATAAACACTGTTCCAATGCCCAAGGAATAACCTACTCCTGGAACCAAAAAGTGGGAAGAAACTTGCACAATTTTGGCTTTCAAGGCACATAGGAAATAGCGACTTCCCCAACAAACACACCCTAAACTTTCACTTTGTTCACGGGATTCAAATATAAGGGAAAAAACAGTAATCCTGAATGCTGAACTGCCCTTGAGCCAAATTCCATCTGAAGTCATGAAGAATTGCAGGAGGAGACCGGGGAACAGAGTGTTTCAAGGAGCGCAAAATTGGTCCTTTTAACATTATAGATTCATAGACTTAAGGTCAGAAGGGACCATTATGGTCATCTAGTCTGACCTCCTGCACAATGCAGGCCACAGAATCTCACCCACAGACTCCTGGAACAAACCCCTAACCTATGTCTGAGTTATTGAAGTCCTCAAATCGTGGTTTAAAGACCTCAAGGTGCAGAGAATCCTCCAGCAAGTGACTCATGCCCCACGCTGCAGAGGAAGGTGAAAAACGTCCCGGGCCTCTGCCAATCTCCCCGGAGGAAAATTCCTTCCCGACCCTAAATATGGTGATCAGTTAAACCCTGAGCTTGTGGGCAATACTCACCAGCCAGCACCCAGGAAAGAATTCTCTGTAGCTCATCCCTGCCTGTATGTGCATAAAGAATCACAGGGAAACCTGCATTAAGTAGAAAGCCATCTGCCTGCTGCCAGCTGAGTACCTGGGCTGGGCCTTGGGAAGATGCATCAGTGATGAGGGGAAAAAGAGTCTTTCCCCCAGGCTGCGGAGCCAATGGCCTTTCTGCTGCCCCTGTATAAGGTGGAGGCTGGGAGGACCCAGTCAGCAGTGCACTGCCCAGCTCTCTCTCCCATTCCTCTTTTCCATTACCACCTAGACAGCTATGTTGATATCAACATTCTGCAGGGATGTGCATCCCCTTCAAGGTCTCCTTGGAATCCCAGTCCCCTTTGTGCGGCAGAACTACATCAGTTCCTCTTCCAACTAAGTCAATGTAGCCAGGGGCCAAAGGTGGGATTTGCCAATAAGAGACTCCCCTAGTAGTCAACTACTTGTAAGACATCTTAAAGCTCCCTCTAAGATTTCCCATCAAATGTTCCTCAACTTCGAGCTAAAGCCTCACTTCTGCTAAGCAAGGAGTTTCTTGCTGATCCTCTGAGTGTTAATTGAGTTCAGGTCTCACAGTACACAACTGATATTGCCTTAAGTAGTTCTTTAACTGCAACTGCAATCAATCCAGCACTTCTGCCTACTTAATTCAGAGTGTTATATCCCTGGGGGCAGCCGGTTTAGGAAGAAATCACTTGAGGCCAGACAGCAGACAGCTAACAAAACTACCATTTTATTTACAGACACAGAGCTCACCCAACCGGCCGAAACCGGCTGGGCTATCCCCTAATAATCTAACTCAGTTGCCATAGGAACAAAATCCATGACAACCAAATACACAACATATTCCTCCCCCCCAATAAGAACATCCCCATAATAAAACACACACTAGACTAGAGAAGGAGGGTAGACTGCCTCCATTCCCGGCTAAACCCTGGGGATTATTTTGCCCCATAACCGTGGGTTCGCCCAAGCTAAAGATCCAGCCAATGAGGAAACCTTCTGTCTCTAGGTGGATTACGGCGAACTCCTGGTGTTGTTGCACCCGAAAGTACCATGGGCTCTGGGTCCGCAGCACAAACAGGTGAGGAGGTGGTATCAGCTCGTGCTGGGCAAAGGGGTATCTCAGCCGCCGGCAGTAATGGAGAAGAACAGTCAGAAACAGGTGATTTGTGATTCGATGTCTCACCAGAAGTGGTGAAGTCAGACCACTCAACTGCAGATGTGTCCTGAGGACTGGCATGACCTGGCAACAGCTGATCTACATGTCGCCGCCAGGTAAGATTCTCTGCAGTCCGGACTGTATAGGAAACAGGTCTTGTCTGAGTGATGATTGTGGCAGGGACCCATTTAGCTCTGGAAGTATAATTCCGAGCCAAAACTGGCTGTCCCGGGCTAAAGGTTCGGTCTTTTGCTCTGGGTGCCCGTCTGATAACTTGATTTTGCTGCTGATGTTGCACAATTTGTCGGGGTTCAGAAGGTTTCAGCAGATCAAAGCAAGTGCGCAGCTGTCGTCCCATCATTAGAAAGGCCGGAGATGCCTTGGTCGTAGCATGAGGTGTGTTTATGTAGGAAAGTAAGAAGGTATCCAGACGCTTTTGAATGGAGTGTTGTCCCCTTTTGCCACAGTGTCGACACACCAGGTCCTTACACCAGCATTCTGATGCCTGGTGACCCGGCTTACCACAGCGGTAACATTCTTGACTCTGCACAGTTTTGTGGGTCGGTTCTTGTGACACTTTTTGCACCCTAGGGGATGCACCGATGTATTGTGCCTCCCTTGTAGCCAGTTCCATGGAGACAGCAATATCAACAGCCTTCTGTAAGGTAAGCTGAGCCTCTGTCAGTAGGCGCTTCTGTATAGATTCACTGTAGAGGCCACACACTAACCTGTCACACAGGGCATCATTTAACATTTCCTTAAATTCACAGTGTTCTGCTAGCTTTTTTAAAATTGCTACAAATTGTACAACTGTTTCATCTTCCTTTTGGTCTCTTTTGTGGAACCTATATCTTTCAGCAATTACCAGTGGTTTTGGGGAAAAATGGAACCCCAGGATTTCCACAATGTCACTGTAAGATTTAGTCGCTGACTTAACAGGGTGTAGTAAGCTGCGTAGCAGGGAGTAGGTTTTAGACCCTACAACACTTAAGAATATTGGCACCTTCTTCGCTTCTGTAATGTCATTTGCAATAACAAAAAGCTCAAAATGCTCAGTATACACATGCCACTGCTCTATATTCTCATCAAAAGGTTCCAGTGGCCTGGTCAGAGTAGCCATGATTTTTAGTTTCACTTTCACAGTCAGTGCAAACAAGCAGCTTTTTTGTTTGTTTGTTCTTTACCTTGACTTCTACTTCCTTCTCTTACTGGAGCAGCACCGGAATCCCACCCTCGTCGCCACTTGTTATATCCCTCGGGGCAGCCGGTTTAGGAAGAAATCACTTGAGGCCAGACAGCAGACAGACAGCTAACAAAACTACCATTTTATTTACAGACACAGAGCTCACCCAACCGGCCAAAACCGGCTGGGCTATCCCCTAATAATCTAACTCAGTTGCCATAGGAACAAAAACCATGACAACCAAATACACAACACAGAGGGCCAGATCCTCAGCTGTTGTAAATCAGCATAGCTCCACTGAAGTCATCCAAGCTAAGCATTTGGCTCAAGAGTGCTTAGGACTCTTTCTTCTAAGTGAACTGTTTCCTTGTCTGCATTTCTCAGCTGTTTGCCTAATGAGATACATTAACTTTAAGATGTATAAAATGCCATGACATTTCTTTTGAACAAGCCCCTGGGCTGCTTTTAAACCATCTCATCCTAATTTAAATAGGACTGAGCAGGAATAGTGTACATGTCCTCAATGCATTTGTCAGTTGTGTTGCTTTGGGGATAAAAAAAATAATTGAAACTGTTTATCTCCGATATTCTATTGCACAGCTTTTATCATCCTAAGCTTTGGGCTCAGTCTTCAAGCCCATTGTACTCCTCTCCCAGAAGCACTAATTAAAGTACTTAGCCTCTCAATGCTTGAACAGTGCACAACATTAAAATTGTAACAGGTTCCGTTTGATCATTTCTGGTTTATTACAGTATACACTGCTTGCACCTCTGAGGCAATAAGAGTAATGCTGCCTTTGTATTCTGCAGCTGTGAGTCTACCACCAGAACACTGGGTACAGTTATACTGTCAATACTCTAAAAGATGTTGAAAAATGAGCTACAAGAGATGAACTACAAGAATGATTCCAGGGTTGCAGGAGATGCCTTCCAATGACACACAAAAGGATCTCAAACTATTTAGCTTATCCAAGGAAGGGTTAAGATGCAACTTAATTAAAGTCCATTCAAGAAAAAGATATCTGACATTAGATGGCTTTTTAATATCTCAGACAAGGCATAACAAGATATAGTATCTGGAAGCTGAGGATAGGACTTAATTAACAACAACAACAACACACCACCTGATGACTACTGAATCCTTTGTCTTCCCTGTGCACAGCAAATTCTCTGTTGTCCCTGTAGAACTGGAACAACTCATTTCTTCACAACCCATTTTACTGACATTAGGGAATAAATGTCTGTTACTTAGGACTTTTGTGTGTAAAATTATTGAGAAGAAGGATTTACTAGAGCTAGAGTCTTCTCTGGGATTATTGGTTTCCAAAAATTTTAGCAATAAAAAGCACTTATCAAATGACGTTAAAAAGTTAGTGGGGCAATACTGTCTGATAGATTTAAAAAAAATTGATTGCAGTTTCAAAATATATCCAAACAAGAAGCTGCATAGTAATTTTAAGGTCCAAGTATTGCAAGCAAAACTACCATTTTTTTAAAATGAAACCTTAGAATAAGGAAATCTACAAAATAACCTTTGAATAGAAAACAAACTCTATTGCTTGACTATGGCATATAAATCAAAAACATAAATTATACAGAATGTTACAAATAGAAAATATAATTGAGAAGGAAATTGAATAGATAATTAATCTTCAGTGCCCAATTCATCTTTATCTTTAGAAGTAATCTGCATGGAAGGAAAAGCTTTAATTTCAGCATAGTTGAAAAATAATTGTTTCCAAAGTGAGACTTAGAGGAAGCTTAGCAGGGAACAAGACTAACATCTTGAAACCACAAGATAAGAATTCAGCTGTGTGAGGCTAAAATCTTTATCAGTTTTCATGTTCCTAGAGACATCTGAGAATATATGAATGTTTTAATTAAAATAAATGGCCTTGTTATTTCTGAACTCGATCCATTAGCTTTTCCATTACCAGTGGTTAACAGAAGATACTATCTATTATGTGTAGGCTTTCACTAATGGAAGTAGACCAGGGGTAGGCAACGTATGGCACAGGTGCCGAAGGTGGCACACAAGCTGATTTTCAGTGGCACTCACGCTGCCCAGGTCCTGGCCACTGGTCCAGGAAGGCTCTGCATTTGAATTTAATTTTAAATGAAGCTTCTTAAACATTTAAAAAACTGTATTTACTTTACATACAACAATAGTTTAGTTATATATTATAGACTTCTAGAAAGAGACCTTCTAAAAACATTAAAACTATTACTGGCATGCAAAATCTTAAATTAGAGTGAATAAATGAAGACTCGGCACACTGCTTCTGAAAGGTTGCAGTCCACTGAAGTAGACAAAAGAACCTGATTAGGAATCCCATAAATTTAGATTTCTACAGGGGAGGGTTCATGTTTCAGTTGCATCTTTTACTCTGTATTCAACAAACAACAATAACATGTAAAAATAACATAGACACAATTGGGTCACAAATAGCCATGTTTACTAACTAAATACAAACATTCCAGGCCTAGCTACATATATACTGCTGCTTCCACTGGCGTTTTATCAGCTTCTAAAACACAGAACACAGTGAGAGCCACAAGACGGCTCACAAATTATTTAAAGGGATACTATCTTATTCCTATACACTACAGACTCCAACAAAGTTTTAGGATATTTATAATAAAGTCATAAAGGACCACTGCCACAAAATCTCCAGCACAGCAACACTGTTGATCTTAGACATGTATTTCTACTTTCTTATACCATTCCATGTGATCTTTAACAAGCAATTCAATTGTACTCTCTCTCTTTAATACTCTGTGCTAAAGCAGCTTTTACCTCTTGATCAGGAATACTTTTTAAATACAGAATCTAGGATTTGTTTGTTTTTTCTTTAAAAGGGTGTACCAGGGCATGCTAACTCAGGAGCTAACACCGCACACTATCATTCTAATACCCACCCATGCATATTAATTGGGACTTAACTGGATGACAGAGAGTTGGCAGAGGGTGCTAACAGAGCAGAGCTACAACTGAAGGGCTAATTGAAGGTGAAGCAACCCCAGCAGATGAGATTATATAAACTGACAGGAAGGAAGGGCAGGAAGCCTGAAGGAAGGCAGAGATAGGCAGGGCTGGCTGTTGCTGGCACAGTTCCCAGAGGTCAGTGGCTATAACCTGGCTATGCAATGTAAATACACGTAAATAGCACTACAGGCTTCAGCCTGCTGAAAGAATACAATCTAGCAGTGGTTCTCAACCCTTCCAGACTCCTTTCAGGAGTCTAATTTGTCTTGTGTACCCCCAAGTTGCATTTGTACTTGCTTACAAAATCAAATATAAAAATACAAAAGTGTCACCACACAGTATTACTGAAAAATTGCTTCCTTTCTCATTTTGTCTGTAGGAAACGTTACTTTGTACTGACTGCTTTTTATATAGCCTGTTGCAAAACTAGGCAAATACCTAGATGAGTTGATTTAGCCCCTGGAAGGCCTCTGCATACCCCTGTTTGAGAACCACTGCAATAACGCATAGTGGTGGTGAAGGAGTGGTTGTGATCTGTGACTGAGGCCTCAAAGGACTCTCAGGGGAACCACCCTGTGACAAAGGGTCAAAACAGTCTTTGTGCTTTTGAAAAGCACATGAGGCATTTTCATATATATAGTATTAGATATCATGGAGGGAACCATACACTTAAGCGGTTATTACTATTTCATCCAATTTGTCAGTTTCAGCTCACAGAAGAGAGAAAGAAGGGGAGGGGAAGTTTGCTTATATCGGCAGATCTTACCTATCTAAGACACTTACAAAATGCCATTGATATGGACACTGTGGCATACTGAGGACCGACCCATGCATGGAATTAAGCAGCAGGCCACAATTTTTATTACACTTTAACACAGAGAAGGGGCACTGCCTGCCCATCACCCATACTCACCTATACCAGACAATTAATTGGTTCCAGTGAGGTGGTGACAGGGCTCTTACCATACAACCCATAATAAGGTATGGCTCTCCTTGGTCTACCCCCCAGGACTCATCTCTCTGAGTCCTAGCACCCTCCTCCCCGTGAGAAGGACAAAGGTGCAGCAGGGTGGGAACACTTGCTTGTGGGGGACACAAGGTTTCAGCCTCTCACATGAGCCCAGAGCCCATCACCAAAATCCAAGGTCTTTTATCTCTGCTGGAACAGAGCCAAAAGAGGTTCCACATGGCCCTTGTGCTAAGCTAAATCCTGGGAGTTGGGGAATGCTGGTCAATGAGCAATCGTCTCCCCCAGCTGGCCAATGGGTGCCAGAGATTCCCAGGGAGAGGAGCTACCTAATATGTCTTGGACAAAGTCTCTCTCCCTTGCTACTGGGACTGCCCCCCTTTCACCACCAACCCCATCAATTTCCCCCCCACCTGTTGATGCGGGTGGCATTTCACCCAAGTTCGTGCAAAGATGTTGTTGTGTCACTCTGAAGAAGCACTTGCAGATTATTTTCATTATGGGAATTATATTCATGCATGAGCAAATCACTATTTATTGCAGCACTGTAATAAAGTGATGCCAATTCTCCATTTTGTGACATTGGTGTTATACCAGTATAACTCCATTGGCATCAAGGAGGTAAGATATAGGCCCTTTATTTTTAAGCCTGACCTTTAGGTCTTCATCTGTAATAGATAATTCTCAATTTCAGTCACACAGCTGGCAAAGGAGCAGTTTCATATATACAACTAGTTAAAAAAGCATTGCAAACAATTTTTCATGTTGTTTGACGTTTTCCCCTTGTTCAATGAAATGGCTTGAAATGAAAAAAAATTAATTTAGAATCAAGTCACAAGAAATTGAAATGAAACATTGGCATTTTTTGTTTGCTTCTTCAAGCTTTCTTCCCTTTTGGGGGGAGGGGGGGAGGAATCTGAATGATTTTTTTTTTCTTTTCATAAAAAAAATCAGTAATATTTTGAATTAAACTCTTTTTTTCCCTTTTGTCTGATTTTTTTTAAAGAAAAGAATTCCCATTTTCAGATTAGTCCCCATATGAGCAAGTGATTAGCATTGATAATGTACTTATCGTTCATCATACAGCAGAAACTAATGATCTGATGATCAAGTCCCTGAAGCCTATATTTTCTAAGGCTGATTCTGCCTATTTTATTAAACTCCTTGATTTAACTCAAAATATGCATAAGTTATTAGTATTACGTAGTAGTATGATCACTTAACTCTATGGAATGCTTCATGCAAGACAGAGGTAGGTAAAACTTTATAATTTATATAATGCCATAGTTCAACTCCCCCGCTCCCAATCCATCCCACACATGCCACCTATTTTTGCTCAGCATTGTGTAGATTTTTTAAAAAAACCCTCTAATTTATCAGAAAATCTTATGATGAAGCAGATATTATCAAAAAATGAAAACAAATAACCAGGCTCCTCTAATATAAAGGTCAGAGCTGCATACATTTTTAAATAGATATGAATTTTAAAGATGATCCCTTCTTTCTGTAAAGTTCACTTTATGATAGATGAAGGAGGAAGATAAATAACTAATTGATTCTGGAAGGGTAGATTTTCTGATGTTGTGTGCTGTTGGATGACATTAGTACTTTCAAGTAGCTTATTCCCATTCCAGTTTTACACTCAAGAGCTGCTAAAAGGTAACAGTATCAAAGAAGTGTGTCAAGGTTTTGTTTCATCTCATATTCCCCTTAAAATGCAGTTCTACTTTGAAAAGTGACTATGTAAAAATGCCCCCTTCTTTCTTGAAAGACCTTTCCTGGGTCTAAAAAGTACAGAGCAAATTATGCCCCCATTTCTCTTGTACATCATCAAGATTAAAAAAAATAAAATCTAAATCTCAAATCCCATGTTGAGATTGTAGAAATGTCAGTAGGAAAGAAAGGAGGGAAAAAAAACAGTTGTACTTATAAATGGAACATGTCCAAACTGAAAGGTAAACATGACAGTCCACAATGCCATTCTTGTGAAGTTGCTTTTCAGAGCAGTACAGTACATGAAGCAGCAATATTAAAATGTTGCCTCTTTTACACTGGCTGTCTAGTGCAGTCTAGTGGATGACAACTGAGTCTTGTCAGGTTTGTATTTTGAGCTCTGCCACTGACCTGCTTTGTGACCTTGTGTGACGCTTCCCCAGGGGGAGCCAGAGCTGTGAGGCATGTCCCTATCACCTGCCCTTAGTGTGCAGAAGCCTTGTCTGTGCCTGCTGTGGATCAGC
Source organism: Mauremys reevesii (assembly GCF_016161935.1). NCBI lineage: Eukaryota > Metazoa > Chordata > Testudines > Geoemydidae > Mauremys > Mauremys reevesii. Next base: position 166,036,404 of record NC_052624.1, on the reverse strand, counting down.
TCCCCAACTCCATGGGCAACATACAGGGGCGGCTCTAGCTATTTTGCTGCCCCAAGCATGGCAGTCACCAAATCCGCGGGACCGGTGGACCTCCCGCAGGCATGCCACCCTCACAGGGACCAGCAGGGCACCCCCCGCGGTTTGCTGCCCCAGGCACACGCTTGGAGCGCTGGTGCCTGGAGCCGCCGCTGGCAACATAAGCATTACCCCCCTCCCTCAGGTCTTGCACCCCCTGCTGTTATTATGCAAGTTAACAGTAGGCACGCTCCAAGCCTTGAGCTTTCCAAGCATCTTCTTGGAGTATCCAGCCCTGGTCCACTGGAAACTTGCACCATTAACCAATTCGCTGCTTCCAAAGAAACAGTATATACCACAGTTTACCAGATTATTGCTCTGCCTAACACACAGCACTTAGATTTGTTCATAGTAAAATCAAATATAAATTTGTTTAACAAGGCACAGAGAATCAATGGCAAGTATCCATGTGGGGACCAAATGGTTACATCAAATCAAATCATAAAATGCATTCCAAAGTCTAGACTTAATTACATGTCTGGTAAAGATTTGCTCACTCAAGAATCTTGCCGTGCTTTACAGTCAGGCTAGATGTGATTTTCTTTTCATGAGACAGACACAATGCCAATTTGCCTCCTAGGTGAAAGTATCTCTTCGCACTCCAAGATATACCAAAACAATCTTTTGTCTTTATTCATAGACAGAACTCTCTCTGTTTGTTTCTTTCTATAGATTTCATAATCTCTTAGTGAAATTACAAAGAACCTTCCATTCAGGTTGGTAGTGGAGTTTTAGCACACTGGTAACCAAGAGCCCACTTCAGCACAAACTGTATATGTAAATTTGTGGTGGCTTAAGGGAAAAATAGCAATGAAGGATTTGTTTAAAAAAAATAAATGATAGCACTTACACTGTATTTCTTGGGATCCACTTTACCTGACAATTTATTGTGATCTAATCAAAACTGCAAGATCTGGATCAGTTAAAATCTGTTTAAGTGTAAGCAGAACGAGCTCTCCCCTGACATCAGGTGGTGAGCTGTGGAAAAGGACTTCAGGGGCTGATTTTGTTTGCATGGGCACACCCATCCTGCCTAGCAAGATAGGACGGCTTGCCCATATCATAACTTTGGCTGCTGTGAGATCCTCAGTCTCTTTGTTATTGGAAGGATCGGGGGGGTGGCGGTCAGGGGGGGAAGCAGGGGCCACATACTACTGGGTACAAATGCCTGTCTCCAACCTCTCTCAATTCACTGGGTTTTGGAACCCATGTCTTTTGCCCAGCTCATGCTGCTTAGTTGAAGGTGAGTCCCTCAGTCATAGAATGCCAAGTACAGTTCTACTGTCCTTGATTCATATAACCAGGATAACAATGCTTTATCGCTCCTGCCCCCCCCCCCGATCCTTCCTTTCTTTACCGTGTAATAACAGAGCTAATTTAGACTCAAGTAAGAGTCTTGTTACATATTGCAGAGCTGAAATCACTGATACCTAAGCATTAGACCTACTCTGAGATGGTGGTTCTGATACAAGATGACTATGCAGGTGCACCAGCAGTGAGGCTCCCCTACTAACAGCTGAAATCACTAAGAGCTGTGTTAAGTGGGGTCCCTGAAGACACATTGGTGAGTGGCTGGTGGAGAGGCTAGCAGGACACCACAAAGAGGTGTGGCAATTGGCTGTTGAGGGCCTGAGCAGCAGAGAGTGTAAGGTGCCTCCATACCTCCTCCCTTCCACCCAGGCTGGGAGGTAAGCTCTGCAGATGAACTTCGGGCTGCACTGACCAAGGACAGCAACTGTGAGTTGGGTGACTTTTGGGTTGCTGGACTTAAGACCCTGAGGGAAAAGGACACTGCCCAACTTATGTTTATTAAAAGGTTTTTGCTACACTCAGACTCTGTGCTTGTGAGAGGGGAAGTATTCCCTCTTAGAGGCACCCAGGGGGTGGTATGTAATTGTCCCAGGTCACTGAGTGGGGGCTCGAGCCAGTTTTGCATTGTGTTATTGAAAAGGAACCCCTAGATACTGAACCCAGCTCTTGTTGCTGCCAACTCTGACAGGCAGAAGGGTTACATGAGCATTCTCATTATTTAAGCATTCTCAAAAGTGCAAAATTAAGCAGATATTAGAAGGTGCATAGAAGAACCAGAACTTTTTAATCCCCCTTTTTAATATTGTCCTTGGAAATAATCACAGAATTGCACTAAGAGACTCTGTTTCAGTTTTGGTGCAATTCACAGCCCACTGAAATCAACAGAACAATTCCCATTGACTTCCGTGGGTTTTAGATCAGGGCCCAGATAAGTTAAACATGTGTAGTACTGTATTTAATATCGTACCAGATGGAACTTCTGACAAACAGTTCAGATGACATTATTCCTGTTAAATAGGTTTGGGGCTCTCCCCCTCCCCCTTTCTTTTTTAAAGACAGTGCTACTTTGTTCAGCAGGAGATTTCTTTAAAATCACAGGCTTGATCCTTTAACCACTTGTTCACAAGTAAATTACGGACATGAATACCTATTATTATTTTCTTAACAGTGGCACCCATGGTTTTGAAAATGGGACTTAGGTTTCTAAGTCCTGTAGGCCTAGATCCTCAATAGTATTTGTGATGGGTTGGATCACAGAAACCCCTTGGGAGCTGCCACCTGATGTGCCCGGACTACTTCTACCCCTGCTTTCCCTGCCAGCTCGGGGCCCCAGCGCCCTGTCTTGTTGAGCCAGACACTCCCATCTGGTCCAACAAAGACCCAGGGTTTGAATTACTTGCCCCAAAGCTGCAGGTTTACCTGAAAGCAGCTAACAGAAGTGTTCTTGTCTTTAACACTCAGATGCCCAACTCCTAATGGGGTCTAAACCCAAATAAATCTGTTTTACCCTGTATAAAGCTTATACAGATAAACTCATAAATTGTTCACCCTCTATAACACTGATAGAGAGATGTGCACAGCTGTTTGCTCCCCCAGGTATTAATACATACTCTGGGTTAATTAATAAGTAAAAAGTGATTTTATTAAATACAGAAAGTAAGATTTAAGTGGTTCCAAGTAGTAACAGACAGAACAAAGTAAGTCACCAAGCAAAATAAAATAAAATGTGCAAATCTACGTCTAATCAAACTAAATACTGTAGCATCTCTGAGGGTGAGATTATCTGTAAGTTTTTTCCTCAGACTGGACACCTGCCAGGCCTGGGCACAAGTCTTTCCCCTGGTACAGCTCTTGTTCCAGCTCAGGTGGTAGCTAGGGGATTCATCATGATGGCTCCTCTCCTCCCTTTGTTCTGTTCCACCCCTTTATATATCTTTTGCATAAGGCTGAAATCCTCTGTCCCGCTCTGGGTTCCCACCCCCTCATTCTCAATAGAAAGACACCAGGTTAAAGATGGATTCCACATGTCACTGCAAAACTTTATTTCCCACTTTCCGGCACACACGTATACAGGAAGACATACAGGTAAAACACACACATCTGCAGACAGTTGTCCTGGTTAATGGGAGTCATCAAGATTCCAAACCACCATTAATGGCTCACACTTTGTATAATTACAATAGGCCCTCAGAGTTATATTTCATATTTCTAGTTTCAGATGCAAGAGTGGTACATTTATACAAATACGATGATCACACTCAGTAGATAATAAGCTTTGTAATGATACCTTACAAAAGACCTTTTGCACAAAGCATATTCCAATTACATTATATTATTAATATTAGCATATTTTTATAAAACTATATAGACCGCAACGTCACAGTATTTAGACATCTATCTCCCACCACATAAATTGCTTTGAGGATCTAGGCCTTAGGAATATTTGAAAATGTCACCCTTGGTTGGTACAAACCTGAAGATGTCTCTGAGTAAACCTCTAAAATCCAGAAGCACCCAAATTATCATTTACTTTTGAAAATTCAGATGACAGTGCTTAAGCCCGCAAGGTGGTGATCAACTCCCAGTAGGCCTATCCTGGATTCCCTTGAAATCAACAGCGAAACTCCAGTAGACAGCATCAACCAATTGATTTCAATGGGCGTTGAGTATCCTCATGAGGAAAATTTTTGTCAAAATCTTACAGATCTATAATCCGGTTTAAAAAAAAGAAGTTTTTCATCAAAATCTGAAAAATTTCAGCCATCTCTAATTGTGAACAATAACTTAACCAGTGAGCCAATTCTATAATTAGAATAACTTACTGTAGGGATTGATGGTGAGGGCAAAACATATGAGGGAAGGCTCCCCCATCCTAATTTCTACAACATATTTTGAACACAGCATAAGCAATGTGACCTGGAACAAAGGGAGTGAAGACTAAGGCAAAATCAGAACAAAAGAATTTGAGGAAGAGCAGTGCTCCAGTCTCCATGCACTGATTTCTCAGTTCCTCTGAGGAAAACCACATCTCACTTGTTCTAATTCTTCCAAATGATTTATGAAACTCGCCAAACAATTTCTGTCCATGTCATGTATTCTCAGTTTGCAGTGAATGTAGAAAGAGAAAGCCATGCTTCCCAATACTGACTTTTATCCATAGTGTTCCCTTTCAGAACCCCCTAGGTTACAAACTAATGCCACTGAAGTCCATAACAAAACCCCTATTGATTTAACAGAGCCAAGATTTCACTGCTGGTAACGATCGACATAATACTTACAGTAAATTGTATTGGTAAATACAGGGCAGCAAATATAGACTATTTAAGATTTCTGAAAAAAATAGATGCACCATTTTACTCTGACAGCTTACCTGTATGGTACTCTTAAGATCTGACATCTTTGAGGTACTTCCACGGAATAGAGAGAAGTTAGCCAAATGACCAGAATGTTACTGTATGTGCCCTGTCTCTTTAAATCATATCAGAAAATTGGCATTTTAAATTGCTGTTGATGTCAAGGACAGGTTTAAACTGAATAGCAGGTTCACAGAAGATATCAGAAAGCTGTTGTGATTAAACAAAATCATGCAGTACATCTCCTTTTCAAAAATTAAATGACTGGTGGGTGTAATGCACCGGAATCGGGTTTACATTTAGAAATAAAGCATCTGCTGGCTAACTTCCCACCACCCATGCCATCTATAATTTATTTTAAATGATCAAAGAGGTAAAGGTTATACTTCTCCTGAGTGAATCTGTGGCAGAACAATATTAATAGCTAAAATCTGACTGCAACCCTGAGAAAACAGGAAAGATAATGAAATTGAGGATGAACGTGTGTTGGTGGTTATATAAAGAGAAGACGAAATGAGGAGTTCTGTGGGAAGGTAAAGGAAGGCTTTCATGCTTTGCCAATGACAATGAAGACAGTGGAGGAAGAATGGAGGAAGATTACAGAATGTTTAATCAAGGCAGTAAAGGCAATGTGTGGCAGAACGCATGTGTGACATTGTCTAATTAAAATATAACCATGCAAACCATTGTTGCTACTACTGCTATATAATTGCAGCAAATCTTATACAAAATATAACTCATGGCCAGAAAGGGTTAAACAGCTTGCAGGCTGAATGACCCCAAGCCCACCTTTAAAGTCATGTTAGAAAGGTATGCAAATGATAATTAGGGCCATTCATGCTAAATAGGCTAGAACTTTGAAATGCAAACCTATATTGTAAGAAGTAATATTAATTGTGTGTATCTTAGATTCTACCCATAAACAGACTGTTCCTGTCTGTCATTATAACTACTCATTCTGATATCAAAAGGGTATATTAACATTTAGATGAATCTTGGGTGAAATTATGTCATTGTCTATATGTCTCTTCAAAGTTTGTAATAGACTGCCTAATGGATAAATTGACCTATGTTAATCTGTGTAACTAATTACTGGTGGTGATTAGGAAGTAGAAGGTTATATCAAAAGCCTATTATTTACCAAGGACTATGTGGTCAAGTGAATGCTAGAACACCGTATAAAAAGAGTCTTGGGTCCTGATTCTGTCATCTCAGATCTGCTTGAGGTTTCATGCAGGAGAAGCCTAAGTCACAAAGACTGAGATCCCAGTTCTAACTGGATCGCCCTGAAATATAAATATTGGACTATAACCTATGGACTATTTCTGAAAAATCTCTTTGCAACTACAAAGCTTACCATCTCCGCTATGAATCTGAATCTTAAGATTTGAACTCATGTCTGTATGTATATTGAACTTTTAACCATACAGTAACCATACTCTCTCATTTTTTAATAAATTTTAGTTGTTAAAAATTGGCTGTAGCATGTATTTGGGTAAGATCTGAAACATTCATTAACCTGGGAGGTAATGTGTCCGATCCTCTGGGATTGGTAGAACCTTTTTTATATGATGAAATAAGATTTTCAGAAATCATCATATTTGACGTAGGTACTTGGAGGCTGGATCACTTTAAGGGAACTGTGTTGTTTGGACTTCTGAGTAACCAGTAAGGCAATAAAGAAGCTGTTTTATGCTGGTTTGGTAAATCTAAGTATTGGAATATCCACCAGTTTTGGGGATTGTCTGCCCCATTCTTTGCAGTTCACCCTAACTGAGTGACCACAGTTGGTCCCCACTGGGATCCCTGTCACAGAATGGTAAGAGAATAACCTGGTGGTGGCAGTCTGATGCAGAAGAGAAGTTAAAAATGAATGAATTATTCAAAAAGTTTGAGGAAGCAGGTTGTGATAATTAAAATAAAAAATGCATACAAGCAGGCAAAAAAGAAGGCTAAAAAGGCAGTTGCTATGGCAAGAATGGAGGCTGTAGAGGAATTATACAGAAAGCTGAAGGAAGATGTCAGAAAGTTTGTTTTTAGTCTGGCAGAAAAGAGAAACAATGAAACATAAAATATGACAAAATATTTGTGTGTATCAAGGGAACTGCTGGGTGACTAAGGAGGTGGTAGAGGTATGGGGAACAAAATTCCAAATGCTGTTAAGTGAGAAAACAGAGTTGCAAGCGCAAGCACTACTGACACTTATGGAGAAGCTACAGATGGTATCTGTACAGGAAGTAGAAACTCTGCATAAGATGAAGATTCTGAGAAACATGAGATAATAGTTGCTATGATCAAGTCAGTTGGAGATACTAGAGCACATGGCTTCTTAGATTACTATGTGCTTGCTGGGATCAAGCTAGGATACCAGATGACTGAAGAATGGGTTGACTATGCCTTTTTGGAGGGGTAAGGGTGCTGCAAACAATCTGAACACCTATTGGTGTATCACTCTGTTAAGTCAGCCTCTCAAAATCCTTGATAGTTTTGGAGGTGCAAGATGGAAGAAAATATAGGAAAGGAGCAATGTGGCTTTAGGAAGGGAAGGAGTACTATAAACACAATATTTGCAATGACACAGAAGTTTGAAAGAATGATAAATGGAGGGCATAATTCATTGATCTTGAGAAAGCATACAACTTGGTTCTATGAGAGCTCGTGTTTGGAGTACTGAAATGGATTGGAGCGGGGCCTGAAATGGAGATGACAGCGGAACTGTATCAAAGGTCAAGAGCTCAACAGTACATGGTATTTCAAAGAGTTTTGAGGTGATGGTGGGATTGAGACAATGGGGTGTGCTGAGTTCACTTGTCTTTATCCTAGTTATGAAGATAATTAGTAGGAGAACCAAGCCTGTGGAGCCACAGAGAAAACTAATGTATGCTGATGATCTGGTCTTTTTGGCTGATAAAGTGGATTTGGGAAATATGGTATCAGAGTGGGAATCTGTGTTTAAAGATCATGGTTTGAAGATAAACAAATAAAACTGAAGTTATGCAAGTATGAAAAGTGTTAGTTGAATTTTCAAGAGAGAAACTGAATCAGAAGAAAGAATTTGAGTACGTCAGAACTACACTTAATGCCATTGGAAAGCGATTGGGAGAACTGAAGAAAACCCCAATGTGTATGTGCGGCAGTGGAAAAGTTGGGAGGAGTATTGTCGGACTGGCAATTAAGTAACAAACTGAAAGGGAAAGTGTATGTTGCATGTATTTATCCCTTCCTGCTCTATGGTTTGGAAATAATGGGTCTTACAGAGATGGAAGATACTAGTAGTAGAAAATACACAGAGGAGAATGGCAGATATGTGGAAGGTAGACAGCGTGTGCATGGAAGAAATTAGGAGGAAGATAGGCCAGATTGTGCACAGTTGACATGGGCTGAAAAAGTGATAAGAACAGGAGAAGAATGACCAGCAAAGAAAGAATGGAAGGAAGAGGACAGCAAGAAAGGATGTGGAAGACTGAGGATATGATGGAAAGACTTTCTGTCAAGAGAAGTTTGAGGAGAAAAGGACTGAAACTCACAGACCCATGCCATGGACTGGAAGGTGTGGTGAAGAATCATGGGCACCTCTGACCCAATGTAGAGGGCAAAAGGAGTCAAGAAGTGCAGTGAGATATACTATCGTGTGATGATATACTGTCTTCGCTCACATAAATAAATCTCTGAACCTTTTTCAGCTTTTTTCAGAAACAGCTGCATTCTAACCCTTTTGAATATTGCAGGAGTTCTTACACCAAACAAAAACCTAAATTAGAATCAGTTCTATGACCTATGGGTCCATGATTCAGATTCTTCTCAAAGGCCTCTGGCTTCTTTGCACAGTTAAAGAATCCTTTTTCTCCATTGCTACCTTTCATCCCAAAGCCAATGCAATAAGTATTTTCAGGCCTTTTCTTTTTATTATCATGCAATGCCTTTGTCAGTAGTCCTTGATGTGGTCTTTCAGAGTGTCTCTACTTCCCCCTGACTGGCTTTCTTTTGTTTGCCTCAGATCAGGGCAGTTCTTAGTCCTGGTCTCTCATTAGGCCTAGTGGTCTGCTTTAGATTTAGTCCCCTTGGGCCATGTTTCTGGAGACAGCCTGATGCAGTGTGTTTCCCCGTCACTATTCCAAGCCTTCCTGCTTTCCTTCATTCTCTGAGCTCTCCCCTTTAATAGTAGGCTTTGCTTCCTTTATTGCTTGCAGCTGAGGGTGCCTGCCTCCATGATTGGCAGTTGTGGTAGCTGTGTAGGGGTGTGGTCAGCCTGCTCAGTAAGGGATTTTTAGACAGCCCCATTTGCAAAGATTTAATTTTGTTGTAACTAATCAATAGTAGAATGGATGTGAAACCCATCAGTATTCCATGCCCTCAGAGTGCAAATGATAATTATGCAACAATTGGGGTAGCAGGGCCTTTTATATATTGAACTATGAAAGGTTAGTTTCTTAGGTGATTTTCTTAGGTGGGAAAAAATTTCTTGTGGCATCCTTTATAATATATTTTAATATTTGTATTTTTTTCTCCATGCAAATGAGTATCTGCATTGCAAGTATGTTTTTTAAGTACATCAGAAGCAGGAAGCCTGCTAAACAACCAGTGGGGCCCCTTGACGATGAAAATACAAAAGGAGCGCTTAAAGATGATAAAGTTATTGCGGAGAAACTAAATGGATTCTTTGCTTCAGTCTTCACGGCTGAGGATGTTAGGGAGATTCCCAAACCTGAGCTGGCTTTTGTAGGTGACAAATCTGAGGAACTGTCACAGATTGAAGTGTCACTAGAGGAGGTTTTGGAATTAATTGATAAACTCAACATTAACAAGTCACCGGGACCAGATGGCATTCACCCAAGAATTCTGAAAGAACTCAAATGTGAAGTTGCGGAACTATTAACCAAGGTTTGTAACCTGTCCTTTAAATCGGCTTCGGTACCCAATGACTGGAAGTTAGCTAATGTAATGCCAATATTTAAAAAGGGCTCTAGGGGTGATCCTGGCAATTACAGACCGGTAAGTCTAACGTCGGTACCGGGCAAATTAGTTGAAACAATAGTAAAGAATAAAATTGTCAGACACATAGAAAAACAAACTCTTGAGCAATAGTCAACATGGTTTCTGTAAAGGGAAATCGTGTCTTACTAATCTATTAGAGTTATTTGAAGGGGTCAACAAACATGTGGACAAGGGGGATCCGGTGGACATAGTGTACTTAGATTTCCAGAAAGCCTTTGACAAGGTCCCTCACCAAAGGCTCTTACGTAAATTAAGCTATCATGGGATAAAAGGAAAGGTCCTTTCATGGATTGAGAACTGGTTAAAGGACAGGGAACAAAGGGTAGGAATTAATGGTAAATTCTCAGAATGGAGAGGGGTAACTAGTGGTGTTCCCCAAGGGTCAGTCCTAGGACCAATCCTATTCAATTTATTCATAAATGATCTGGAGAAAGGGGTAAACAGTGAGGTGGCAAAGTTTGCAGATGACACTAAACTACTCAAGATAGTTAAGACCAAAGCAGATTGTGAAGAACTTCAAAAAGATCTCACAAAACTAAGTGATTGGGCAACAAAATGGCAAATGAAATTTAATGTGGATAAATGTAAAGTAATGCACATTGGAAAAAATAACCCCAACTATACATACAACATGATGGGGGCTAATTTAGCTACAACGAGTCAGGAAAAAGATCTTGGAGTTATCGTGGATTGTTCTCTGAAGACGTCCACGCAGTGTGCAGAGGCGGTCAAAAAAGCAAACAGGATGTTAGGAATCATTAAAAAGGGGATAGAGAATAAGACTGAGAATATATTATTGCCCTTATATAAATCCATGGTACGGCCACATCTCGAATACTGTGTACAGATGTGGTCTCCTCACCTCAAAAAAGATATTCTAGCACTAGAAAAGGTTCAGAAAAGAGCAATTAAAATGATTAGGGGTTTAGAGAGGGTCCCATATGAGGAAAGATTAAAGAGGCTAGGACTCTTCAGTTTGGAAAAGAGGAGACTAAGGGGGGACATGATAGAGGTATATAAAATCATGAGTGATGTTGAGAAAGTGGATAAGGAAAAGTTATTTACTTATTCCCATAATACAAGAACTAGGGGTCACCAAATGAAATTAATAGGCAGCAGGTTTAAAACAAATAAAAGGAAGTTCTTCTTCACGCAGCACACAGTCAACTTGTGGAACTCCTTACCTGAGGAGGTTGTGAAGGCTAAGACTATAACAATGTTTAAAAGGGGACTGGATAAATTCATGGTGGCTAAGTCCATAAATGGCTATTAGCCAGGATGGGTAAGAATGTTGTCCCTAGCCTCTGTTCGTCAGAGGATGGAGATGGATGGCAGGAGAGAGATCACTTGATCATTGCCTGTTAGGTTCACTCCCTCAGGGGCACCTGGCATTGGCCACTGTCGGTAGACAGATACTGGGCTAGATGGACCTTTGGTCTGACCCGGTACGGCCTTTCTTATGTTAAGTAAACTGATTCGTTGGATTTGGGGGTAGAACTGAGATGAGGTAGATTATTTAATGTACCTGATTAGTATTGGATATTTCTGTCATTTGTTGTTATGTAAAAATTTGCAAAGAACTGAATGCTTGTACTGTGGTTCACTAGCACAAGGTTAGGTTTGATATAGTACTCAGCATAGATAGGACTGTCATGTATATAATCAAGTCAACTATTCACAGTTAATCTTAGGATCTAATACAAACAGCTGATAGAATTTTAAACACCACCTTCCTTGTCTACTGTGTGTTAAATGGGGGTTGACATTTGTTACAAACACACAATCTAACTTTCCATTGCAGATAAAAGTTTGAAACCAAAATTACAAAACTAAAAACCAATAAATACACCAAAACCAGTTCCCATTATGTCCAGCAGAGAGAGATGTTCAGATTAAATTAAACTATATATCTTTCAAAGGAAGCTGAATCTTTAAATCTATAGGCATGTTTTCTCAAGCAATTTTAAATTTACTATTCTCCACCCCGCCCCGCCCAATGCACAGCAGAGATGAATATTTTAAAGAAAAATGTCCCTTCCAATCAATGAATAAAGAAAAAAAGCAAGTGAGAGAGAAAAGAATAGATTACAAAGGAAGGTAAAATATTTTCCACAGCAGGTAGATGAAAGTTAAATCATAGAAGGAAAAACTGGATGAGATAATAGGCCTTATTCTAAAAGGATGATTGACATTTGGAAATTATGTGGCATTTACAAAACCAACAGCAGGTCAAACAGAAGATTTCACAGAGCATGAGATGTTGCCTTAATTACCCAACTGTGTGTATTGAAATGTATTATCATTACTCAAGGATGATTAGAAGCATCATTTTGCTTTGTAACATGCCATAGCCTTTCATATTCTACAATAAGCTTCTATCTATTGTGTTCTTACAATCAGATTTAGTTAGGCAAAGACTTGAAAGCTTCATTACACATGTTTAATAGTCAGTGTATGAATTATTCCATTTTAATGTATAACTGTATATTCAATATAAGTAATTAGTCTCTCAGCAATTAACTCACTGATTACAGGGAAAAACTTCTTAGTGTATGTATGTGTTTTTTTTAAATGTGAATCATTAATCATTTATACCAATATAGCTTCAGAACATAGTCTCTGGGATTAATTTTATGTAACCTAGAAATCTTAATTACATTTGACATAATTAAGCACATAAGAAAATCTGATAGTTTAGTGAGTTGAAAATGTGGAAATACATAGTATTAATAGTTGTTTTGAATTCTAATGGGTCTGAACCATCTTGGGACCTGCAACTTCAGGGTTTGATTCAAAGTCTGTGAAAGTCAATAGTTATGGACCATGCCCAACGATGTAGTCTGTTTAAGCTACCTCATGCTGGTGTTACGTTTTTGGCTTTGCAGTGATGTAGCAGAATTCTAGAGAGCCAAGTTTAGACCATTAAATCAGTCTCATGTTCCTAAAGCTGTCTTGAAGAACTGATGTGCTCAGCCTACAGCCTGATATAAGTAGGCAGTTCTGAGAGAATTCTGAAAGCAGCTCCAAGCATGCTTATTAGTTTCTGTGACAATACTCGCATAGGGAAATGGTGGAAGCCCCATCAAATAAGTCAGTTAAAAAATTGACAGGACAAAAATACCCAGGAATGAACTCAGGAAACAACACTGAACTAATAGTGGGATGGACACAACAACCAAATTGTTTCACATCTCCATTTAAAATCTGTGATTAGCTCAAGGGTCTCTTCTAGCCATACTAAGATGCTAATTTCAGTTTAACTGGTGTACAATAAGTCTGCATAAATGCAGGTACGTAAGAGTAAGTCTACACTGCCATTAAAAACCCATGGTTGTCCATGCTCACTGACTTGGGCTAATAGGGCTCAGGCTAAGGAACTATTTAATTGCAGTGTAGACATTTGGGCCTGGGCCGGAGCCTGGGCTCTAGGACCCTGCAAGGTGGGAGGGTCCCAGAGTTTGGGCTGCAGCCTGAGCCAGAACGTCTACACTGCAATTAAATGGCCCCTTGCCTTTGCCCAAGCACCTTAGTCCAAGTCAGATGGCACAGGTCAGCCATGGGTGTCCAAATGCAGTGTAGACATACCCTAAAGCAGTGGCTCTCAACCTTTCCAGACTATTGTACCCCTTGAAGGAGTCTGATTTGTCTTGCATGCCCCTAGTTTCACCTCACTGTAAAAATACTTGCTTACAAAATTGGACATAAAAATACAAAAGTGTCACAAGCACATTATTACTGAAACATTGCTTCTTTTCTCATTTTTACCATACAATTATAAGATAACCCAATTGGAATATAAATATTGTACTGACATTGTTGTGTACAGTATATAGAGCAATATAAACAAGTATCTGTATGAAATTTTAGTTTGTACTGACTTCGCTAGTGCTTTTATGTAGCCTGTTGTAAAACTAGGCAAATATCTAGATGAGTTGATGTATCCTCTGGAAGATCTCTACATACCCCCAATAAGAACCACTGCCCTAAAGGATAAGAAGAAGATTTGGGACAAGTGGATAAGCTGTATTTTGGCAAACGTTCATCCCTAATACTAGGGGACTCTACTGATTATATTCACCACCATTACCGCTGGCAGTACATCCTTTAGTCTTCTGTGTAGTTATCCTCTTCCCTAATGCTCTTGGCTATTCTTTTCCTATTATCTATCTGATTGTTTCTTAAACATAGGAGCAGGTGTTTGTTTTAATTTTTGTTTTTAATAGTGTCATGTAAATAACTAGGATGGGAAAATCATTTGAATTTTTAAACAAATTTGGTTGAGTAGTGTCAGTGTTCCATTTATATTCACTTTCTCCTTTGAGATTTGTGGGATTGAGCACTGCAATCATGAATGCTTCCACTCACAGAAAGCAAATTTTAAACTGATTTTCCATGAGTATTTCCACCAGAAACCTCATTGTAAGAGATACATTTAGCCAATCAGGAAACAGAACCATGTGGCCTGTGATAACAGATGGAGTGATTTCAAATAGTAAGCTGAAGAATATAAGTAAAATTTATCCAGTATGGCAAATCCTATAGTCAAGTATTACTGACAGGCAGGTGGAAAAAAAATAACCTAATAGCAAAGATTGGAGAGGAAGTGCCACTAGACTGGGTCTCAGTTTCACAGAATATCAGGATTGGAAGGGACCTCAGGAGGTTATCTAGTCCAACCCCCTGCTCAAAGCAGGGCCAATCCCCAGACAGATTTTTGCTCCAGATCCCTAAATGCCCCCCTTTAAGGATTGAACTCACAACCCTCAGTGGGTTCAGTTCCTAGCTATGATAGGCTTCATCTGTGACCTTAGACAAATCATTTACTCTTTCCATGCCTCAGTTTCCCTTACCTAAATGAGGATATTAATACATTATTTTCCTACCTTTAGTCTATTTAGATTATAAATGTTTTGGGGCAGAAACTGTCTCTTAAGAGATGTATGTAAAGTGCCTGGAACAATGAGACCCCAATCTCAGTTTGAATGACAAATGCTACTGTAATACAAATAACGAATAACACTGCACTGAAAGACAATGTGTGCTGAAAGTTGAGGTAATTCCACATGCAGGGAACTAAGCCTTTAGGAGTCTTTGCTGGTACGTTGCTGTACACCATTTTAGAGACTGCAGTTGGCCTCTTATTTTGGTTTTTAATCTTCTATTTTAAGCACATTGATTTCTTTTGCCTGTTTATTTTGCTGGAAGGCATTTTGGTTTGTTACCTCATCAACTACATCTTAATTACTTCTCCTTTTCCCACAGTGGATTTCTCAAACCTTGAGTTCCAGGCAGTTTAAATTTATTTTGTACTCTTCCAAAGTTTGTTTTTCCGCCCCCATGGTCCAATATTTGTTGAAATTCCCTTCATTCAAGTTCCACCAGATCATGGAGGTTCAAAGTTATGAACCTTGTAAGAACTGGGAACATGAGCACTAAAGCCACATACCTGCAACAGGATCGGCATAAGGGTTCCCTTAAGCACATGTGGAATCCCTAGGACTTCAGTGAGAATCTATATAGGCATAAAGGCTCACCTGCACATATCCCATCTCAGGATCAGGGTTTAATGCTGAGTCCATAGCTCCTTTAATTTCCTTTGTCAGAACAGTGGTCTACAGTTCCTCTCCATGTATAGGTCTTTACCTCAAATATTAGATTCAGGTTTAAAAAATGCTTTAACACTTAGCCCAAGTGCAAACTAATTTCTCTTCAGGTAAAGAGTTCTTTACTGCACTTGTTGTATACAAACCACAGTTTCTATAACAGATAAATACTGAGCTATTGTTGTAATAGATGCCTTTGTTTTCTTATTTGGCCAGTCCAGAATAGTCCCTGAGTTAGAACAACATGATACTGAACAGCACAAATGGAAGAGGAAATGAACTTGTCTGTCATTCTTTGACTGTTTGGAAACCACCTCTGTTGATGCACTTTTTGTGCAATTTCAACTAAAAAATTAATTGTTCGTAGGAACCAAGTGTATTGTTGTAAACAATAGCATTTTACATCTACTTTGGAGAAGCGTAGTTGACTACATAATGTACAGTGGTGAGAACTGGACAGGCATATTTTGGAGAGATTCACGCTAAGAACAGGTGACCAACACTTTCAAAAGTAATTAATGATTTTGATTGACTTCATTTTTGGGTGCCCAACTTGATACATCTGGAAGAAGCCTGACTTTCAGAAGTGTAGAGCATGCATCCTTTGAAAAACCAGCTCCCTTTAAGGATCTCAAGCTGGGCACCCAAAAATTAAAATTAAATTTCTAAAATTTGAAAATTCTAAAATTTAGGCCTGTTATTTTTACCCATTTAAACACCATTTGGCCATGCCCAAATGAGTTGTTTTTTCCATGTTGATGGTACTTGTGAAAACTATGGCAATATAACCTCACACGTAGTTGTCTTGTTGTTTTCCAAGAAGAGAGAATGAAAAAGGAAAGATTTAAAGCTAAAATGAATAGAATTTAACTGAAGAGAGTTACTGATTCCTTGGGTTAATGAAAATATGATAGTAGCACATTAACCAAACAGTATTTGAGTTGCATGACAACCTGAGGGCAAGCTTCCTTTTTGGTGTGTGTGTGGCGGGGGGAAACTCAGGAGACCCAGTCTGATCCCAAACTTTTGTGGTTGCCCACCTAGTTCCCTGATTTTATTTAATCACTTTTAAACAGTGGCCCTTTTTTCCATGTTACATAATGCCTGAATGTTTAGCCCAAAGCGATATATGTTGGTGTTAAAAAAGTGTCTTTCATATATTAGAGCCTTCTAACAACAGATTATTTTAAATATGAAACCAAAAACTCCTCTATTTCTGGAGAGGAAAACTTGCATACCAACTTGAAGTTGATGATGGCAGGGAATGTAGTAAACATAAGTTGCCAGAAACCTAGTAATGGAGCTATGAGGCAAAGCTATAAGACATAAGAGATGTATCAGTCCTGTGGAGATAGTTGCTAATCTGTTTTGTTTCTTGTGTCAAGCATTAGAGTACAGAGATCAGCAATCCCAGTAGGACACCTTCTGCTAGCTGAAACAACAGCAATATTTCAGTTTGTGATTTGATCTCATGGAGAGGTAGCCACCATCTATTTTCCACAGGAAACCAGCCATTAATCCTTTTGGCTTGATTTTCCTTTGGGTTGACCAGGTTTTATTTTAAAAAACAGTCTCAAAAACTGTTCATTCGATAATTGAACTATGTGTGCCCTCCATACTAATCAGTTTGTGAGACCACTATTTCCCTTCCTCCCCACTCATATCTTGACAATTTCAATTAACTTTTCATGTAATCAGTCTTTATGCATCAAGAGTATCTTATGAAAAGAGATAGACTAAGCAATTTCCTTCTTATTGTAGCATCCTTTGTGTGTTACTCCCACTACCTACATTATCTAAGCGGTGAAAAAAGATTTTGTGCCTCCTAATGGGGAAAAGAGAACTTGCTTGCCTCTATAGAGCAACTAATGATTCCTGCAAAGGGTTTAAATGCTTTCCAGTAAGTTATCCCTCATCTGATAGCACAGGCTTGTAACTATATAGAGGAGTCTTAAAGGAATATTAACTTTTTATTCACCCCTTTCCCTGATAAAGTGTCATGTCTTTAAATGTGCTTTTTTATTCTTGTTTCTTGCTCACATTTGCAGAGAGCTGAAAACCCCCTAGAAATCCCATCCTCTGTTAAAGTGGATGAATTCAATGGAATAATTAAGAACTATCGAAGCCCAAGGGGAAGAATGAGTATCCGGAACCAGTTGAATTATTCATTTCAAGCAAATTATCTGATTAGTTTTTGGCATTTTCCTTAAATCAATTGTGACATTCCCCAGGGTATAATCTGGACTGTTGGACAGCTGTGTCCCCTCAATTCTCCAGGCTGGGGTGTCTTTTACCCTGCTTTGCTGTGAGAGCAACCACTCCTGGTCTGCTCTCACACAGCCTTCAGCACGTAAATTACTCCCAGCTTTACTGTAAGAGTGTTTCAGATAGCCACTTCTGAATTATATTACAGAGTGATACCAGCAAATTCCCAGTTCCGGACATCCACCCAGAAATGTGCATCTTGTACTGCCCAGTATCCTTATGGACAGTACATAGAAAGTCTGTCATTTCATTAATAGAAAACGATATGCACAAACATGGCAGCATGTGACTTCTCCATTTGGGGAAGCTGGGTATGCCCAGACTGTGGCCCTGCCCCAAGGCCCACCCCTCCACCTGCCCCTTTCCCCACCCTGTTCAGCCTCTTCCCCCAAGGTTCCCTCCCTTACCCCCCGCATCTGCCAGCCAGCCGCTCACCACTTGCACGCGCATCTTCACCCTCAAATCCCCCATACCCACTGGCCAGCCACTCTCCATTTTGCCTCTTCACCCCCTCCCCTAGGCCACGCCTGCTGTCCAGCCAGCCACTCACATCTCTTCATTCCCTCCTCCACCCACCCCCCTGGGGTCAGCCATGATTTAGGACACACAGGTTAGATAAACTATGACTAAGGTTAAGATTTTTCACCGTCATTTTTAGTAAAAGTCATTGACAGGTCACGGGCAATAAACAAAAATTCACAGAAGCCTGTGACCTGTTTAACTTTTACTAAAAATAATGGGGGGGTGGGGGGAGCGGGACAGACTGCTGAGGGGGGACTGACAGCTGCAGGGTCCTGCCACTACTGAGCTCCAGGGCTGAAGCTGAAGTGGAAAATGTCACAGAGATCTCTGAATGTCACGGAATCTGTGACCTCCGTGACAAAATCTTATCTTTAACCAGGACTTGTTTTGTAATGGTTAGTCACATCACAGTCTTTTGATTTTGAGTGACGGTCTACCTCATGCCATTGAGAGGGATGTAGAAAACCTGAATGACGTGCCTTTGACATGCTGCCGTATCTCAGACTTAAGATAAAACAAAATACACTATGGCAAAACTGACACACAGGGGGGCACTTGCCATCTGTTTTTAGGCAGATGTCATCATCACTGATTTTTAGCTTCAAACCTGGTGGCACGGTATGGTCTACTATAAGATGAAGCAGAGATTTTGTCCACTGTCATAGATAACATGCCACTAACTTTCTGAAACACCCTGCTTTTGGTATCTGGGCCTGTGGGTGAATTTTTTCCTAGAGGAAAAACTGGAACAAATTCCATTCAGTTACATTGTGTTATGTAAGAGTTTGTGTGGTGGTGGTGGTGATGATGGGGGAAACGTGGAATTCACTCTTCACATTGTCAAGACCTTGTAACCATATTTCTTTTTTGAACTGGGCTGTTTTCAAATATGACATAATAGGGGACAAAATACCAAAAGTTAAAGAATACTTATGGATGGTTTTATTGGCCCTGATGGAGTTGAATAGCTCCTAACTGAATTACTGAGGATTCAGACCATGTGTCTGCATTTATTTCACTAAATACAATAACTAATCAGGAAAAAGTCAGAACACTATAAAAACTCTGTCAACATGTCATAATAGGTATCACATAATCACTGAAGCTTTGTTTATATATTGGTGTTCACTGTGACCAAATAAACATGAGTCGTCTGGAGGGAAACAGACTTCACACAGAATTATATTTAAGACAAATCCCTATTTGGTTCACTAATAATCCTGAGATTATTCAAGATGAAAGGATTTTAAAAGTCTGATTTTCCTTTTAACATCAATTTTGTTTCTTTTAGAATTTAGCTCATCTAGGATGATGTAGCTACGTGTATCAAGTTCGCTCTCTGGGTTCTCAATCACTAATACAATGGTGTGCTAGAGATTCCAAACTTTGTTCTGTGAACCTAGAGCTGGATGAAAAAAAAGGTAATTAAATACCATGGAGAATTTTTATATTTTGAAATTTGGTTTTGTTCCAATTAGATGCCCTGGAATCCCAGACTCTGAGGAAGTCTGCCTGGTGGGCTGTGAATCATAGAAGCCCTGGCTCAGTCTGTAGGGCATCTTCTTGAAAGGGTTTTCCAGCTATTCCAGTGTCTACACGGTTTCTATTTTATGTAAACACCAGCATGTAAGAACATCCCACTTAGAAGTCTAGTGAAGTTTGAGCATCTTCTGCTCTATTTCCAAAATAGGCTTTGCTTGGGATATATATTTTCCTTGTTTCATTCTTTCCTTCTCCTCTCACACTTATCTGCTCACTGTGGGACATCTTTATTTAAAAAAAGGGTATATTCTATGAATGAAGTATTCCTAATGATAATTTTGGCATAAACTTCAATTGTTTCACACTGCTATGTTTTTGTCTGTTGCTCAACGTGGGGCCTGATCTGCACTAAAAATGTAGACATATACAGTTATGTCATCCGGTGGATCTGAAAAATTCACCCTCCTGCGTGCCATAATTAAGGTGTCTTAATCCCTGTTGTTAGGTCAATGGAAGAACACTTCCATTAAGCTGGCTACCACCACATGGGAACATGGAGTTCAGACAGGCATGGAAAAAAACCCTTCCAAAGCTATAATCTGCCTCTGCATGATGGGGTTACAGAGGCATAACTGTGGCACCATAGCTACTCTGCTGTAGTTCCCGTATTGTAGACAAGCCCTTAAGAAATCATTGCTCCTGAGAAAAAGCAAACTGCTTGCCTTCACCTGTCATGAGAAGCTGAGACACAGAAATTGCCCAAGGATTGATTGAGCCCATGCCGAGACAATGTGAACTGCAAGTGTTGATTTTCCTTGAATTACCATTCCACCTAGTGAGATATAAATCCACACTTATATTTGACACACCACACCAAATTCATCTCACTTAGGGGTCAACCAGCTATATTCTTGCCGTAGAGTATGGAGTATTTGAGTAGTGAGGTACTGGAGTCTGATCCCTCAGAGCAGGAAGATTGGGACTCTGATCTGTTACAGGAAACTCATTCAAATTGTTCAGCAGAACATGAAGTTCCCTAACTTGGACTAGGGATCTCATTGTGTATTGCATGTGGCACCAGGGGTGGTGTAAAGATAGGTCTGATATGTATGCTCTACTGAAACGCAAGTCAAGCCTTAGATTTGACATGTGAGAAGTTGGGTAGAGAAGAAACAAAGTGTAAGGAGACAGAGGATCAATTATGTGAATTAAAGGCAGGAGAAAGAATTTCAGGTGCTTGTTAGAAACAAATTGTGTTCTACCAGGATTTTGGGGTACCCAGAGATTTATGTAATGAATGTGACTAATTTTCCCAAAGAGGGGATTGAGGTTGAGAACCCAGATATGAGTGGGTTCTTACAGGAGGCTGGGAAAATTGAGCAATTTGACTCCCATGAGTCAATGAACATATCACTGCAGTTAAAAATAATCTAACATTTGTTAGAAATAGATCAGAAGCAGCTATAGTGAAGTTTTTCAAGTCTGAAATGACATACAATCCTAGAAGCTGCTTGACTTGCTTTCCTCTGAAATGAGCAATGATTTCAAGAGGTTGTGTTGTGAATTGGTTACACATTATCCAGAAAAGTCTAGCTCTGTACCTAACATTCACAAAGTTATATTTCATAAGGGTGACATGCCCAAGACACCATATGAAAGGATGTGGTGGATTTGCATTCCCTCCTGGAAGTGACAAGTATCCAGACCAAAGGCCTTACTGGAAGCAACTAAACTTCAGAAAGCATGGTTGACCAGAGGTTCTGCCATGAAAGGCTGAAAAAAAGGCTCCAATAAATTGCCAGGTAGCCTTTGTGCCCTGGGATCTGGGAATACTGAGCAAATGTGGGAAGGCGGGCTTGCCTCCAGGAAGTGGGGAGGGCAAGTGGTAAAAGACTAAGCCAGTCAGACCCTCAGACCCAAAGTGGGAGATGGAAAGTGAGAGTGAATGTTATACAGGCTGCATGACTTGGAAAAGAGGTCAGAGAAGCAAACCTATGGACTTGTGATCTGAAATAAAGCACCTAGTCTAACTGCTGAACCACAAGCTAGAAATTGTATGTCCTTATTTGTTCACCAGACCACCAGAAGTGCGACTGCAGTAGACAAGAAAGCTCTCAGGCAGAGCTGGCTAGTGCCTCTTCAATTAAGGAAGAGTGTTATTTGGAAAGGTTATCACGTTAGCAGTAAGAATTGTTCAATAACTACTTCTGTTCTGAAATCACTAGGTAAACCTCTTATGTTCAGGGTGTGGGGGAAGAAGAAGAGGAGAATATTAGCTACCATAACAACATTGAGGATGAAGTGTGGAGTAGCACTGAGGCTGTGAGTTAAAAAACCCATTTGGTCTCTGTTCTTCCTTAAGACTAGCTAAGTGGAGTTCACCACTCCAGGTGATCTCTGTCAGGGGCTACAAATAAAATGAACATGTCAGATAAGCTGTTTTCACTGTTGAGACGGTTGAGTGGGTTTTGATTAAAGCGAAAATAACCACCTCCTTCAGTATCTTGTTGCAGGATAAATAAAAAGCAATTCTTTTTTGGGGGGGGGGTCTACCTCATGCCTTGATTATCTCCTGTATTAATTGGATGATATGATAAATTTATAATCAAAGGCAACGCTGTCATCAACCCACTAATCTATCAACTTCATTAAATTAAGATGTGATGGTTACAACTGAAACTGAGTTGTAATTTTAGCCTTAGTAACGTTTATTTAACCTTAATATATGCTTGCATATTCTTTTTAGTGAAACCTATAAAAGTACATAGATTTGGCTTATTCTTTCAAATTGCAACGCAAGTCCAGAACTAGGAAGTACAAGTTAATTTAGCTGAGTTACCTAGGAGCTGCTTTGCCCTCTTCTTAAATTAAAACCTTTATCCGTCTCAACTCTAAATTTAAGCTACAGAATCAATCGCTTTATCTTGTGGCTTTGTTAGCCAGAGTTGTGTCCATCTTTCCCTGTTCAAAGAGGAAGGCATGTACCCGTCTCATTAGAGAAGTGTGAGTGTCCAGCCTAAGTCACTTTTTATAATCTCATCTTTGAAATAATATGTTCAGAGTAGGTGTCGATTATATCATCCCTTTGTCACTTTCTTTCTTTCAGATATGAAGGTGTTTTTTACCCAATCTCACAAAAGATATCAGCTTCTCTGGTGTCATTTCCAAACACACGTCTTATTTCCTTCTCTTGCTTGTTTTGTAAAAATGGCCGGGAGCATTTACCGACTGGTCTACAAAACACAAAATTGTCTAAAACAGGGTAGGCAACCTATGACGGCAACCGAAGGCGGCACATGAGCTGATTTTCAGTGGCACTCACACTGCCCGGGTCCTGGCAACAGGTCTGGGGGGGCTCTGCATTTTAATTTAATTGTAAATGAAGTTTCTTAAACATTTTAAAAACCTTATTTACTTTACAGACAACAATAGTTTTGTTATACATTAGAGACTTATAGAAAGGGACCTTCTAAAAACATTAAAATGTATTACTGGCATGTGAAAACTTAAATTAGAGTGAATAAATGAAGACTCGGCACACCACTTCTGTAAGGTTGCCAACCCCTGGTCTAAAAGTTTGAATCACACTGTTAATTGGTCTAGGTCAACTTGGTGTATCATGTTATTCATTTGCTCAGGTCACCCAAGAAGCATATAAATACACTGTCAGACAGAGTGTAAATGAAGTCACAGGGCCAAATTCACTCCAGGAGCTGCACTTGTAGAATTTGTCACAGATCCTAGTGGGAAGGCCGCTCCTGGGAGAAAGCCTGGCAAGGATAGCAGGAAAGGCATACTTCGGTGGAGCTAAGTTCCCTCTTTTCCATCGAGGGGGCCTGCAGGGTGCCCACATCCACTCCAAAATAGATTATATTAACAGCTAAATCCAAGGAGGAAGAGTGGCTAAGGAGATACCCTGATTCAGCAAGTCCCCTCACCAGCCTCAATTAGCAGGTCTTTTATGGCTATTTGGCAGAGATTACAGCTGCTCTCCCCTGTTGGAAACCCCAAGGACAAGCAGAAACCAGTAGTATCCCGGGTGAATTCCTCCCTAAAATACAGTGAGCTAGGGTAGTCCACAGAGACTAAATGTGCAGTAAAAATGCCCCAGAAAAAAACGTATTGGCCACAAATTAATAGGAAATACAGGCATTGTAAAGAGCCATTGCACTAATGCTAAAACTAGTCAGTCATATTTATCATAGTGACAAGCTGTCAAAGAGGTGAGCAATGGCAGATGTTTTAAAGACTGCTGGCTTTTCAGATAAGGAAATTTTTGATGAGCAAATAGTAATTAATCTTTAGTAAAAAGGTGGGGCTAGGTGGTTGGAAAAAAAACAACTGATAATGAGTTACTGGGCTTTTCACCTCCAAACTGCTGCTTCTAATCCAATGCACAACTATACTGAAAGAAACTGTCAGCCCCCAAAAGTTGTTTGTTAGTCCCTCTACTGTACTTTGGTGGTCTCAGCCAAATCCTGTGTCAGGGGTCTGTGACACAGACCGAAGCACACCATAAAAATAAAAAGCTGAGACTACTTCAGATCTACGGAATTAGATATCTCACTTACTGAGGGAAATACATACTCTCCTAAAAGGACTAGTAAACACATGTTTATTGAGCATTTTTTTTAGTCACTGAGAATAATCGATTCTTCAGATTTTCTAAAGTATTCTTAGCTTTTTATTTTCATTCATTGCATTTATGTTTTATGACGTGGACCCCTTTCCATTAGGTGTTGGACCGAGATGACCAGTTTGTGTCAACAAGCCCCCAAAGAGCTGTCAGAGGGTAATTACTTGCAATACAGCAGTGATAGAGATTAAAATCAATCACAGAACTGAAAGTCCCAGCATCTCATTTCCTGAGTCATCTGCAGCTCACATTTTTTTCCTTTCAATAATTTAATTTTCTTTTTCTCTTCTAAAATTCTCTTGTCTTCCAGAATGGTGAGGTATCTGCCTGGTGCATCCTCGGTTTCTCACCAATACTACCTGTCTCATATGGTCAATTGCCCAATTTTTATGGTTCCAATCTCTCCCCTCAATAAATGATTATAAGATGTGACATAGGGACAGCCTGCAGGCATAAAGCTTATATTTCAACATGCTAACTAATGAAGTTACTTCTCCAAGGGAAAGAGAGAGGTGCGCACACAAAAAATCAGTAAAGCTTATTATTTGGCAATTTGTCCAAAACAAACTGGCTGTTCCCAGCTTGAGGGCTTGTTTCTTCTTTACGTGACTGTTCTACTAATTTGCGTTCTGGAGGAGCTTGGTGTTCTTTTAAGGGTCTGTGGTACTAACACCTGCAAGCAATAAATGATGTATCCAGCAAATTGGATTACTATGGTTCTTACACATTAACAATTCTACTGTGGCAACAATTCCCTTTTCTCCCCTCCAAAGCCCTTAGTCTTTTATTTTTAATATTGCACTTTCCTCAGGCACATCTCCAGCAAACGTAGCCATTTATGGAAACTGACAAAATGTGCAACACTCTTTTGATGAGTGTGTTTAGTGTTTGAGAGAGGTGATCATCCAACAGCCCTGAAGCAGGCAGTCTTGTGGTTATCCACAGCTACAGCACTGGCAGTAGCTGTACGTGTTTCCTCTCAATACTCCTGACTCTCAGGAACTACTTTCTGCCCACCCTTCTTCATGTTTGTGAGCACTGGCCCTGCATAGCCTTTGCACTTCTGATTGGCCTTGAGGTGCCAAGGTCCACAGAGTGAGGTCCTTGAGCTTTCCCTACCCTTGTTCACCCACACTATGGCCAGCTGCAATCCAGCTCTCGAGCTGGGAAAAGTTGTTCTGACTTGATCTCAAACATCTTAGTGTTGAAACTGGAAACATTTTCATTACTTAGCCTTCAGTCTATCTTCAAGTTGTTTAAAAAAAAAACAACAAACACCTAGAATCACTAAAAAAAAAAAAAGCAAGCAACCCTCTTAATCAAAAGTGACATGACAGAATAGCAAGAAAAAAAAATAATCTCCATCAGTGACTCTCAACAAATTGAAAAGTGGTAATGCCTTTGCCATCCACTGGAAAACAGCAGGCAGCAAAGAACAGCTGAAAAACACAAACTACAGATAGTAATTTGATAGAGTTGTGATTTTTCCAGCACTTACATTCTCTGTCAAACCTGAAATAAGTTTATATTCTCAGACTGGCTCTTAGTTCACAGTTGTGCTCCTCATTCAACAAAACTTCAGAATCGCAGTTGGCACCATCATTGGCAGAATCAGGAGACCTGCCAAGGATTGAATGTACATGGAGGCAAGACCCATCTGTAAAGTCTAATGCCTCCTTGAGCTTCCTCTGGGGCAGGGTGCCTCCACATCACTCCCTTACCTTTAACTGCACAATATATTCATAGATTCTAAGGTCAGAAGGGACCACTGTGGTCATCTAGTCTGACCTCCTTTATAACACAGACAATAGAACTTCCCTGAATGAATTCTTGTTGAACTCGAGGATATCTCTAGAAAGAAAATCCAATCTTGATTTTAAAATAACTAGTGATGGAGAATCTACCTCAAATTGTTTAAATGGTTAATTACCATCGCCATAAAAATTTGCACCATATTTCCAGTCTAAATTATTCTAGATTAAATTTATAACCATTGGAACTTGGTCTTCCTTTGTCAGGTAATCAGGCTCCAAGTATTCAAGTAATTCACACAATTCTGTTATTTTTTACAAAACATTATGTATTTCTGTATTATAATGGCTCTTAGAGGCACCAGTCAGTATCCAGGATGCATTATTAGGTGGTATATACACACACTTAATCATCAGGGACTCTTTGCTCTGAAAGCCTTATACTCTAATGCAGATAAGAAAGTAGAAACAGCCACTTGCAATATATGTATTATCTTGACCTGTGTGATAGCCTGTTCTGGCTCTTAAAGAAAACAAATTGTGTATATTTGTATACATACATACACACAGTTACCCCCTTGTATCAGAAAGGAACTTCTGTAGAATTTATTACATGGAGGTGATGTTACAAGCATGTCAGTGCCGAACTCAAACATTTAATATTCAGCAGGGACTATGTACCATCTTTTCCCCAAGAATTTAGAATGAAATATTGTACTGTTTCAGCAATCTGAAATACGTACATACACTCATTGGCCGATTACTTCTCAGAAGTTGTTTTCCAACCACCAGCCATCCTATGCAGCTCCTGTTATGAAATATTGAACAACCGAGGGAGCACCCCTAGATAAGACTAGATTGTGTATGTCCCACGTGGAATGCAAAAGTGAGCTTTCCTCCTCATGCATTCACAGTTCTCGCACATGGCAGTAAATAAGGCAATAACTATTAAAGCTTTAAGGGACTGAAGTAAAGCCTTAAACATGTAGTTTTAACATGTGAACACTAGATGCAGTGCCAAAAAAAAAAGATAGTTGGCTGAAATTTAAAGAAGGGATAAAGGAGTTGATAGATAACTACAGATCTATTAAACTGAATCCAGTTGTGGTGAAGAGATTGGCAAGCATGAGATGTGACAAGATTTCCAAATATTTACAATGTAAAAATTAGCAGGCAAACATTCAGCATGGATAGCAAGCCAAAGGAAGTGGTGCCTTACAATTTTGCTTGAGTTCTACTAAATCATCACAGTAGAGTTATAGAGATATATTATATCTGGATTTTCAAGGAAGGATTTATAGTTGTACTACAAAAGCTGATTGAGAAAGTCAATGCATATAAAAGGATTTTTACTTAAAACATTTTCTGTGTATTTCTTTCTTGTTTTCATGGATATTAAGCTATTTAAATGTGGTATTTTGGATTTTCTTTCATGTACTTTTAAAACTCCTTAGTGAATTTGCTGTAATCTGAACTCTATTTTTTCTTGAAATGTATCCATTTCAATTAAAAATGTTTATTTTTAAAGGGCAGATTGGTAGTTTATTTTCATTTTTCTAAGGATATCTATAAATCAGAACACAGGTAAATATACATGTATGCTTTATGTGCGGTACTGTATGTAGTTAGATCTTTGGGTCTGATCTAAATCCTACTGAAGTCAACAGGAGTTTTTGGATATTTGATACAACAAAACGTTGTGTAATACTGCAGTTTGCAAGAAATTGTAGAATATTTATATATAGGTATGGATATGGGTATTTGATGTAGGATTATTATGCATTTGTTACTGATTCAATTTAGATGGGAGAGTGACTTTTCATATTTATACATATATGCACATAAAACATGTTTGTGTACATATAGTATCTTGAGTTTTACAGGTAGCTCATTAGCTACGGTCCAGCATACTCCTAAAATCATTTTAGGAGTATCTAATTAGTTATTCTGGTCTCTATCTGGTGGGGGATGGTGAGTGGGCTAAAATCCACATTTTCTTTTCTTTTCTTTTGAGCAATAGTAAAATGATGCATTTCCTTGTGGCTATAGTTATTATATTGAATAAAAATATTGTTCCTTCTTGTTTTGTAGAACTGAGGATGTGTCTCTGGAAATATATTGGTTTTTCATCAGTCTGTTGTTGAAAATTTTCACACCTTAAGTATCTGCGATCAATATATTAATCTGGGGTCAGATTGAGAAAATGCATGTGTGTGTAGTAACCTACTTGCCTAACTCTGCTCCTGCAGAGGTTGGGGTTGATGGAGTACAGAAGCAACATACAATTTGCTTTGTATTAGGATTCTGTTCATGGCAGTGGAAGTAGCGTTACTGGAGACATTCTGGACAAAATCTCTCCAGAAACCATAGTTTTATGGTAATCTGAGTTTCCACTCTCTACTTTTTAATTTGAATATTTTAACAGAACCAGTCCACCCTAACCTGTTCAAATTGTATTCCATTTCCCACCACTCTCTCCCA
This sequence comes from Mauremys reevesii, assembly GCF_016161935.1. Classification (NCBI taxonomy): domain Eukaryota; kingdom Metazoa; phylum Chordata; order Testudines; family Geoemydidae; genus Mauremys; species Mauremys reevesii. Next base: position 166,007,930 of record NC_052624.1, on the reverse strand, counting down.
CCCAGCATTTTGACTCCTTTATAGTTCTAATGTTGATTCTGTGGCCACATTTCAGAGAGAATTTCAAGCCAGAGTAAAATATTTCTTCAACAAATAGCAAGAGTTGAAAACAAAAATAAATGTCCACCATACTAAATAGTAGACATCTTTCACTGAATTTGTGATTGCACTTTAGTTATCAATATAGTAGAACTACAGTCATTCTCTTTTCTCAGCTGGGAAAACAAACTAATATTTTCATCACTAGTAGTCTTCAGTCTATCTTCAAGTTGCTCCACCAAACAACTAGAATCACTGAAAAAATAAAATCACCAATACACAAGCAACTCACAGAGCTATCCCCAGGGCCATAAAGCACCATATAAATGAAAATATTTTAAAATAATTACCAAAAATCTGTCTTTTTTGTGCAAAATTGATGTAACCATGGATGCACGTTTTTACAATATTATTTCCTGGCATTTTTCAATCTCATTCTTTCTCTGAAATCTGATTCAGATAGCTAACGTGAAGACATACACTCATCCTTTTAAACCACATCCTAATTTTCATCTCTTGACACTTATTTTGAGTTGCCTTATATCAAGATATAATTTGTTTTGCTTCCTTTAGCTTCTCCAAAACAATCTTAACTCCTAGGATAGTAAACAAGAAGTAAGCTATTTTTCTCAACAGGTTACAGAAAAGATATTGCTTTGATGCTTAGCCAGTGTCTAACTTGGAGGGGAGGCGGGGGGGGGCAACTTATTAGAGCTCTCTTTCAATGCAGTATTGACTGTGTTGCTATAGCAGCATCCAAATTAAAAGTAACCAGCTTCTTTCCTCGGCATCCAATAAGCATTCAGTGATTTTTATCATCTCTGGTGTTCTCCTTTTTACAAGTAGGTTCATAACAATGAGCTCTTAAAGACCAGATCCTCAGCTGGTGTCAATCAGCATAGTTCCACTAAAGTTACTAGAGCTACAATAGTTCATACCAACTGGGGATCTGGCCCTTAATATATAATGTTTGAGGAAAACCTGAAGTAATAAAACCTAAAATTAGAGTTACCCAAAAGGTTTAAGATGCTAAAACTGACTCAAAAATGATCCTTTGGTCACTGGAGAGATGAAGGTTACAAAACTCTATACAAAGGCATACTTCAAAATATGATAAATAGACTTGCTTCTTAAAAGCAGATTCCATTTGTTTATGTTATTGCTGCCACCCTTTGCCACTACTGGTGCTCAATGCCAGGTAGAAGTGGTGGGAAGTTTCTAGTGAAAAAGCCTCCTAGACCAGGCCTTAGAAATCAAATAGGTTTCGAACTGTAGCTGCTCATTAATCTAGCATTTGATAGCATGCAGAGGTAACAATTCCCTCTTATGTATTGTACAGGGCAGCTATAATTATGCAAGGAGCAAGGAGCAAGGTCATCCTCCATTTTGGAAGGCAGGGCCCGGGGCTACAGGCTCTGGTTGCTGCTGGGTTAGACTTATATAACATTTAGATAAAAAATAAAATGTTAAATATAAGCTCTCCATGCTTTAATACCACCCCCACACATTTCCCTGAATAATTAGTTGGGAAGTAAGTCCTGCACTAGCTGAGATGCTTCTATTGAGTTAACTTCTGTAAGAACCCTTTCATTGGCAGAGATATTAGAAATTATCCTCAGAGTGCTCCTGCTGTGATAAAGATGGCATTGCCCCAGCTGAATTAATATATCAGAAATGCATTTGACATAAAGTGTGCTGCAGCAAGCAGAGGATAGCAGTATTTTGTTAGCAGTGGCTCTTCAAAAGCCCTACACTACAACCCTCCCTGTCCTAGGGCCTACAGGGAAGTAATTAGCATTAGGCCCTAGCAAACATGTTTTTTTAATATATTTTATTTCTTTTAAACACACACACTCAGCTTCCTACGGCTTAAATTAGTACCAATCCCCTCCCAAAGCAGCTCTGATTCAGGGGAAGAACACTTTGTCCTTTGCTAGAACATTGGAATATGTAGGTAGACGGCAGAAGAGTTCTCTATTGTGTAATAGAGTCCCCGAAGAGCGGGGATCTCCTCAGCTTGATTTTTTTTTCTCCAATAGTTGCCCTCCTAAACCCAGCTCTCAATCATGAAGTGACAGAATGAGAAACCAGAATGTTCTCTAAAATTAAAACTGTAGAGATTTGGGTTTTTTAAAAAAAAATTGGCAGAGAGTTTATAAACAAGTTTTTCGGTTAGGGAAAGTTGTCCTCCAGGTGAGAGCAACAATTTAAAAGATTATTAAATGCTAATTTCTGCTGACTGCCTGCTCCTAATGGAACAGGCAAGAAATGCCTTATCTTAAATGGCAGAGTAATAAATTATTGGTCGTATCTCAAAGTCCATTCTCGCATCACAAATTCTAATCACTAGTACAAAGAGGAATGTGTTCCCTGTTGAGGTTTTTAATTTAAAATTACTCTTATAGACTTTGTTCCTTTCGTAAATATTTATGGCTAGTGAACTATGCAAGGCTGACGGAGTCCCCGATTCAGACTAATCCTATTAGCACAATGATACTCTAAAATTACATTTCTAAATCAGCCAAATTGATTTCTGTATATAAGTTATCCAAAGTTTAATGAGTGGTACACAAATGATACTCACAGAATTTTCATATTCCAGCAGTAACTGGGATTTTTAGCAGATAGGTGTTAGAGAGATAGAGCTGCCACTGGGACATTGGCCCACTCAAGGAAAAAAAAAGAGAAAATAAATAAATAAATAAAAACAGAAATTTATAGTCCATCTCACTCCCAGCCACTTAGAGTGAGTGGGAGTGGGCAGGGAGAAGTGGTTGAGGACAGGTAGTGGCAGGAACTCAGTGTAATTTAGCTTGTACTAAGTGTCTGGCAGATAAGCCCATTTAAACAACATGCACTGAAAACTGACCCTTCATATCCTGTCATCTCCATATATTTTTTCAGCCCCATCTTTCCCAATACTCTCAATCCTTTGCTGTATTGTCCATGTTTGTATTCTTTCTATTGAAGACAGAACTTCAGAAGATTTGGTTTAGACAGGCAGCCACAAGTTTATCCACATAGTCTAAAGGTTATTGGACTCTCCACCCTCTCCCACATTATATATAAAGAACAAACTTAGATTTATGTTACGACAAATGGCACAAGAAACAGAAACTGAAGTGGGATATCCTCAGCTTTCCCAATGATGTCAACTCTTCATGGTGCACTTGTTACTTTTCCAAACAACCACTTTTGTGCCTTCTCCCAGGCTGCCTCTTGAACAGAGAAGGAGCTCTCTATAAACGTCCCCAAAGGCCCCTTGTTGTCCTCCTTCAAATCCCTCCTTAAAATTCTCCTTTAACACAAAGACTAGAAAACACTCAACAGCTTCTGTGCTGACCAGTTTTGTTTCATTTGTTACCATCATATGCTGCCCTTGTCTGTAGTATCCATCTGTTGTCTCTTAGACTACAAGTTCCTCAAGGTAGGGACCGCCCTTTTGTTTTGTTTTATAGTGCCTGGCATGATGGGAACCATGTCCATGATTGTTGGTCCAAGGCACTACCACAGTACCCTCCTCCTCCGCCCAACCAACCACCCAACCAGCAAAATAAAGTGTTTATGCTTGAATAACTCGGTCCACCATCACTTTCTAACTCCAAAACTTTGGCATTGGGCTCTGACAAATCCGTCCAATTCCAATACTAGTAAACAGTAACAAATAAATCATTACGGTCATCAATGTCACTACCACTATCACTGCAACTTTTGTCAATTCCCTAACAATGACTAAATCCAAGTGACTCAAAGATTTCAAGTTCTCAAGTCCAAGCTGCTGATTAACACACAGGCGGTTTCACAGAGTTAGGTGGAAAACAATAAAACAAAAATTAAACAATCAAGAACTCTCTTCGGTACTATTGTCTCCTATGGATTCTAGCATGTAACAACAGTAGCCAGTCTACTGACCTGGCACCTGGAAGTTACCAGAACAGATGGCTGATAGGATAACTTATCCTGTAAATCTGTTTATGTCAACAGTCTGCACCAGAATGAAGGCTTTAGGATTGACTGGGATTATAGTCAAAGGAAGTTTTCCCCATCATAGTTCCCTTTTAAAGAATCAATATACTTTAATAAAGGGGAAAAGTAACAAAAAAATTAAAAAACAACTATCTTCCGATTTCAAGTCCTGCTCTAGGAATTATAAATGTTAACAATGTAAAGAAAGAGGTAGTGTAATTGTACCAGTATTCAACATGAGCCAGGAATCCCTGTAGTCTTATCCTGGCTCTGCTACTGACTCACTTTGTTGCCTAGGGCAAGCTATCTAAGCTCTGCCATTTCTTCATCTGTAAGAGGAGGATAACAGAAACAGAAAAATATGGTGTCAATGTTTTGAGCTGTTCTAATTGTAATACTTACCTTGTTGTTATGCGTTGTTAACTTTGGCCACTTTGTTGAAAAATCTGAATTGTGATTGTGGGTGATTCAGTTTTTAGGTCCCCTATTTGAGACACTTTAGACCAGACTTTCAGACATGTTGAGCACCTGCAACTCCCAGCAACATGAGTGGGGTTGTGGCTGTTACACACACACCAACCATACAGAAGTCTGAGCAGGCAAAAAGAATGGCAAAAGCCCTTCCTGCAAATGTGGTAAATCCCACATCCAAATCCCAAAGATTAGGACTCGTGTACTCCCCTTTATATGCGGGGGGGGGAGGAGGAGTAGAGAAAGGAGAAAAATTTACCACTAGGAGAAACACACACTGCCATTCTTAACTGTCTCATTTCATGTTTTATAACCCTTCTCTTGTGAGAAGCAGAGATTCCTGTAAGAAATGGACTTAATCTGAAGCGAGGGTGATTTAAATTAGATACAAGGGGGAAAACTTTAAACTCTGGAATAGGTAACGTAGGGAGGTTGTGGAATCCCTGTCATTGGAGGTTTTTAGGAACAGATTAGGCAAACACCTTTCACGGCTGGTCTAGGTATACTTAAACCTGCCTCAGTGTGGTGTGGATGAACTAGATGACTTCTTGAGGTCTCTTTTGCCCCTACATTGCTATTATTTCTATTTCTATGTACTGAGTGCCCTCAACTCCCACTGTGCTTGTAGATGTTGAGGGCACTCAGCATCTTGCAAGACCAGGCCAGGTTTCTTCAACAATAAAAGTTCCTGACTTAAACATGACAAGCATGTGAACTTGGACTGAAGATTTTTCTGCTCAACTATTAAGAGCCATAAATGCTATACAAAGCTCACTTTAGAAAAGTCACAAACGGCTTCAGACAGACCAAGAGAGCTACCATGCCGCAGTGGAGGGATGCAGTTGTTTATGATGAGGAGCTATTCAGTTATGGGACTGACAGGAACATTAGCATTCTGTGCTTGACCTGCCTCCCTGAGATTGCTCCGCTGTGTTTCAGTACTACTATTCCCAGTAGCATCCCCCAGAATAGTGTATATTGGAAAATGCCCCAATAGAGACCTTTCTTATGGTCAGGTCTACCCTAGAAACTTTTGCCAGGGTAACAAATGTCAGTTTAGGTGGTGATTTTGTTGTCTGTTTGTTTGCAATGTTTGTGTATGGGCAGAAGCTCCCTGGTGTAAATGCAGTTATACCCTGCATAAAAGTACTCTTGCCAGTATAGCTTATTGTGCTCACCAACTGATATAAACTATGCTGTCAAACACTTACCTGGCCTAAATTGTAGCTTCATATCAGTTTCCTCCTGAAGCCCGATGCTACCAGCAGCTTTTTTTTTGGGGGGGGGGGGTGAAAATGTTTTAGGGCAGTCAGAATGTCCATGAACTTTTCCAGCTCCAGTTAACTCAACATTCTTAATTGCTTTGTTAAATGGTTAAATGAAATACCCTAGTCCAGTGCAACTGCTGAACAAGTCTGTTTTTGAAGAAAATATGGTTTAATGTTTGCTAAATAAGCCACTGGGCTCTAACATGATGTTAATGAAGGATTCAGAACAGGCTGATTTAAACAGCAGGCTAGAAAGGAGAGCAATGCAAAGAATGGGATATACATAATTAGAGTTGCAGAGCATCTCATAACTCACTGCCTGATATTTACTGTTATTGTTCTTTCCACAACATTGGCTGTGGGAAGGGAGAGAGAGAGAGATTAATCTTTTTGGAGAGTTTTACCAGCTCACAGTTCCAGGGTTGTTTTTTTTAATTCATGCTTGCTCCATGACTGATTTATCTCTACCAAGCTCCTCTCTTGCAGGTAAAGATATTAGTATGATTAATTGTTTCTTTGTTGTGATCCAAGCTTCAGTTTATATTTGTTAAACAAGCAAGCAACACTCTGAATAGCTAATCAGATTTGTGAATGAATTGTGGGTTTTATGATGAAAGCATATCATTTCCCAGACTCCCAAGGCAAGACATTAATAAAGATTCAGATATAGGGCCATTGCCAACTCATGCCATGTTTTCTGTGGCAGACATTTATATTATAAAATGAATTTTTTGTACTGACGTTTTCCTGATACTAATTGTTTATCATATTAAGCCATCCTGGGAGGAGCGGGGTATTTTTGTACATTATATTCCTATTGTCATTGATGTCCTAAAAACTAAAGCAATGGATTGTGATGGCTCAAAATTATACAAAAATATTAGGAATTAATGGTTTCTGTCATGCATCACCAGGGAATATTTACTAAAATATTAGTTGTATAGATGACCACCAAAATAAGTTTACAGGTTTCTGTTCATGAACATTTCTTTTTGCTAATCACAATATTTCAGGTTGATCTATGTGTAACAGGATATTGCGGTGTCTGAAAAAGATTGAAAAGGCAGCTTTCATAAACATACAGCCTAAAACAAATTAAGAAACAAAGTCTTCCACAGTCCATATATTGAAACATCACATTTCCCACCCGAATGGTATCAAGCAGTACAACTCAGTCCTTTCTTGACACACGTGTGATTGCCTGGTACCTCGATTCGCAGCCACTTCTTAGCAGTTCACACAAATCACTTCCTTTCAGGAAGGTTGTTCACTATCCATCCAAGGCCTTACACCAGCAGTGTCCTGATTGGTATGCAGCTCGCCTGTGTTGAACCAGATCAACTTTGGTCAGTGGGAGGGTGTATAGTCCTCACATGGACAAAGAAGGGACCAGTGAGGCCCTGGCGGCATGGCTAGCCCCCCACCTCTGCAGCCCTGTCAATCATATATGATAGGCAGGAGGCTGCAGTCAGCTGGGGGGGGGAGGAGGTGGAGAAGCAGGATTGCCTTAGCAGCAGATTGGAGGAGTGACTCTCAAAGATGTGGAGAGAACTCCTAGTCATGAAACCTTTACCTGACCCTGATGAGAGCACAGCAGACTCCCAGGGTAAGACAACCAGGCTGAGCCTGTCTGAGAGACCCAGCCAGAGGGATTTCTCCAAGCCCATTGTACTGGGTCTGTGTTGTTGGCAGCATTATAGACTCACCCTCCCCCCACACACACTTTTGCTGGGCCCATCTTAGATGATGTAGGGGTCTGACTTTCATTTGATCCCCCAGCCAAAGAAACTTAAGGAGGCCCACAAAGGGCATATTCCATCCTCCTCACCCTCACAAATAGTGAGGAAGTGGGGTCTGGGTTGTGACCACCCAGTGTAGATAACTGGATGTGGTCAGGTTCCCCCACTAAGCACAGAGGAATTCCATAGCTCTGCCCTCCTGTGTGAAGAGCTGCTTGCAGGGCTCATCAGCACCGCGTTTGTGCTACTTTTCCTGCCATACAGTACCATAACAAAGCACCCCAACAGAGGATAGATGACTGAACAATGGCTTTTGGTGCAGCAGACAAATCCATGAAAGCAGGGGTCACTTCTGCAAAATGCCTTCCACCTCTCCCATGAGGACTTATTGCCTCTTCCCGCAAAGGCAGACAGTGCTGCAACCAGTAGGAGGCATGAAACACTGGTGAAGCCTTTGATTTGCTTAGGCCAAGTGAAGAAGCTATTTCATGAGAAGGTATATATCAAGTTAGAAAACCAGACACCTGGTCACCCTACCTGAACACCCAGTTAAAAAAGGATCATGATGGCTCCGGTCGGCGGCACCACGCAGCAGGGATGGTAGGCTCCATGCTGGCCTCCGCACTGTGCGACTACTGGGAAGCAGCTGACATGTCCCCCCTCTGTCTCCTATGCAGGGGGCTCTGCATGCTGCCCCCACACCAAGAGCCACTCCCGAAGCTCCCATTGGCCGGACAGTGGACAGGGCAGCAAACAGAGCTGCCTGGCCATGCCTCTGTGTAGGAACTGGAGGGGAAACATGGCGCTGCTTCCAGAAGCCGCCTAAGGTAAGCACCGCCCGGAGCCTGCATGCCCACCCCTGCCCTAGTTTAGTGATAGAGGGATATAAGCCTTGGAGCTCCTCTTGACTCCCTGTCTTCTGTTGCTTCTGGTCTGGGCCTTGAAACTCCTGGCAATGTAAACATCCCATACTACATCTATCCTTCTACAACACTGCAGCTGGGTCTTGAGCTATAAAATGTAAAAGCTTTCAATGGCATAGTCAAGTGCATCGCTAGCAACAGATTTCAACATGTTTATAAGAACTGTCCCATCAAAAATTATGGCATCAATTGCTGGAGCTCTATCTTTCAGTTGAACATAGCCATCCAGAATAGCCATAAGGACAGATTTCTTGGCTAGGTGTAGTTTTCCAATCTGGAACAATTAAGGAGGGCATGCCTGATTCTCATGTTGAAAGAAAAAGTTGCCATCCCATGTTTAGCAAGCTTTGAGAAGAGGGAGCTGCAAGCTGGTCTTGGAGCGCTCTCTTACAGGTGGTCTGCTGAACAATGGGAGTTTACTATGCTTGATAGGCTCTGTTAATGCCTTGGTTTTGTCTTGCAGTCTGTTACAAATGTGGTGTATTGCTGCTGCTCAATCTTCTCAATCTCCTTAAAACCAACAATCACAGCAGGGTTTATAATGTCTTTGAAGTCCCCTTTAACTAAGTCAACATTCTCTTCCAAGAGGATGTTGTCCACATCTGACCTCAACAAGTGCCTTGACATGTTGTGCAAAAGAAGCAGGGACCCTTTTCACTATGAGTAGAAGCCTGCTCATGGTGCTTTGTGTTAGCCCCTTTTTGGGTGGTTCCTTTGTCTGCTGTGGCTTCAAATTCTCCTATCAACTGGGACACTTCTGGTCCCACTATCACCCAACACTGAAGAGCCTCTGGACTTTGAATTAGACAAACAGCTCCACCATCCCATTTGATTATGGCATTACTTTGCTCATGATCTTGGTCAAGTGCAATTACAAAGAGAAAACAGTGTCTTTCCAACTGTGAAGTTTCCCAGTAGGGGCTCTCTAGCTGTGTCTGGATGCACTATCTGAAGACTTACCATATCCCAGAAGTGAACAGGCACCCATAAAGCATAATTAGTATGACCTAATGCAAAGAAACAGGGTGACAGCTTTCTAAGGTATGCAACATAGAAAGCAAAGTTTACCTGGTGGATTGACAGTACATAGGCCAATACAAGAAGCTTCAAATGAAATGTCATGACAGAAGTGGATCATTGGGTTTTCTAGTTCTTTTCTGACATCATTTATCATCCCCCATCGGGGCCTCATCTTCCATGAGATCTTAAGTATACATTGTTTATGCATTTTGGAGGAAAATGTACAGACTGCTGGTTGTTATTTGCTGGGCATGCCTCGTACATGTGACATGGGACACTTGGAAGGAATCAGCCGCTCCTTGGGAAGCTATTTGGACCTGAACAAGGGCTTCCGTCCATTCACTATCTTCTAGTTTTAAAAGTAAAAAGTACATTCTCATCCTCAAAAGTATTGGCATGAACTGTTTGTCATGATGGTAGAGATGGACAACCCAACTTTAAAGAAGGTACAGTAACTCTTCACTTATCATCCCAGTTAATGTTGTTTCGTAGTTACGTCGCTGATCTATTAGAGAACATGCTTGTTTAAAGTTACATAATGCTCCCTTATAACATTGTTTGGCAGGCGCTTGCTTTGACCACTGTTGCAGGAAGAGCAGCCTGTTGCAGCTAGCTGGTGGAGCTTGGAACCAGGGTGGACCGGCAGCCCCCCCATCAGCTCCCCTAAGTTCAGGTGTCCCTCCCCCCACTGCCATGCACTGCTCCTGCCCTCTGCCTTGGAGCTGCTCTCAGTAGCCTCCTGGTTGCTGTGCTTGATGTCAGGGTGTCCCCCTCCTGTATCGCATCTCCACAGAGCAGGGTGGGTGGGGGAATGACACAACAGGACTCAGGATGGAGGGAGCTTGCTTGCAGCAGCTGCTGTCTCAACTTGCTGATCTACTTAAAAAGGCATTATACTTAGGCCTGGTCTACACTAGGACTTTAATTCGAATTTATCAGCGTTTAATTAACTAAACCAAAAACAACACACACAGGAAGCCATTTATTCGAACTAGACTAGAGTTTTAGTTCGATTTACCCACCCACCCGGCGGTGGGTGTAGCAACGCAAATGCGCACTTGAATTAGGCTTGGTGTGGATGTGTGGATGCTACTCAACTTAGCTCCCCGGAGCCCACCACACACAGTGCTGTCTGGTGTTCTGGACAGCAGTCCGAGCTTCTGCTCTGGCCAGCCAGCACAGGAAAAAATGAAATGAAATTTGAATTTTTTTTCCTGTCTGGTGTTTTGATGACGACGTCTGCGCACACATCGCGCGCGAGCAGCACCTGCAGAGCTGCAGCAGAGCCAGCAGAGGGAGTCCGGAGTCCAGAAGCAAGAGGAGAAGAGAGGTCCCCCAGCATGAAGTCAGGATCTGATCCATGATCGCTGTGTGGGGCGTGCTCTGAGTCTGCTGGCTGCGCGCAAACAAGCCACGAAGAAGAAGAGAAAGAGAGGTCTGAAGGCCAGCACAGAAAAAGGCCGGGATGACATGCGATGCGTCGCAGCGTGAAAGGAAGTGAAAGAAGAGGGAGAAAAAGTCAGAAAGTCAAACAGACGCCCCCCCGACGCCCAGCCTCACCCCAGACATGCCTTGCCACCGGGCAGCATGCTAGCAGCAGTGGTGTGGCCACCACCAGTGACCCACACCCCGACGGACGGGGAAGACGACGAATAGTGTCGGGGACCTGTCCCCCTCGGCGGGGATGATGGAAGGGAGGATGAGGGACGGCGGAAGACATTCATCGACCTCACCAGACCCACTCCCGCTTCGCCCCCTCATCACCATCATCACATCACCGCCCTCAGAGACCCGCCCAGGAAACCGCTTGGAAGGAGGGGATGGATAGGGGAGGAAAGGATCAGGGGAAACATTTACAATTTTACAAAATTTTATTATTTTTAAAAAAACAAACAGCAGGTCTACACAAACAGCAATGGAGCAATAGTCCTCTGGGGATATTTCAAAAAGCTCTCAGCAGCTGGAAAAAAAAAGCCAGCAAGAGGGTTGGGAGAGGAGGTGCCTTTATTGGGCTCTCCGTTTTCACACACTCCCAGCCCCATCATCATCAGGGGGAGGGGGACCATCGCCCTCATGCATGGAGCAGTCCTGGTCCTGTCCTCTGTCTAACTTAACATCCGCTCTCTCTGTGTGCTGCCTCGCCACGCAGTGATGTGGTTGTGGGAAGTGCTGCATCTAATTAATTGATTTAGTGTACTGTACTGTTGTGCATGTATTGACTTACTTAGACTAGAAAAGACCCTCAGAAAGAGACTTTTACTAAGAATGACCTCGCTAATCTAACAGTTAGAGTTTTTAAGAATTTTAACGCTGACCTCCACGTGGCCTCAGAGGTCAGAGAAAACAAAGATACAAGAAAACCATACGCGGGGGTGGGAGCTCATGGCCGGAGAGATGCCTTTTGCTTTGCACATTGCCAGGAGCAGCAGCACAGCACAGCTAAGCACTAAGCTATAAGCAGTCTGTACTGTAAGGCTTTTTGTGCAAGAGGGATGCAGCTGTCTCTCCTCTCTTCTGCTCAGCTCAGCAGCCGCAATCAGCCCAATCGAGCTGAATGAGAGACGACTTCCGGACTTCCTCCTGACTTGGACTCCTGGTTCCCTCTTTGGTCTTCTAAATGACTCTTGACTGACTACTGTTGTTTGTTGTGTTGTGTGTAATGTTTTTTTACATTTTTTCCTCACACACTTTTTCACACCACGCACGCCTGCCCCCCCCTTCACTGCCCCCTGCCCTGGCTCCAGAGAAGAAAAAAAGAAGAGAGAAAGAAAACAAGGAAAAGACAGCAGCAGGAGCAGCCAGAAGCAGGAGCAGGAGAGAGTGAGGGAGAGCCAGGAGAGCATCGCACACACATGGAACAGCAGCAGATGGCGGCAGGAAGACGGAGGGCAGGAGGGCACAGGAAGACCAGCACGAGGAGTCTCGCGACAGGACACGGCGGCGCCTGCTGGACAGGCGCAAGCGCAGCAGTAGAGAGAGAGAGAGGAGAGGCAGTGGCAGGAGGACCCTGCAGTGCATCGTCAAGTCCCCTCCGCCCCTCACCCAAAGTGACAAGAAGGAGGGGGTAGGGGGGGTGAAGAACTGTGTCACTGCACAGCAGCAGGCGCTAATGTACAAGACACCTCTCGCTGTAAATTTGTAGTCTTCTTCCTACAGGATAGTTTCAACCCCACTGTGTATAACATTATATTAAAAGGTTTGTTGTTGTTCTCTCCTCTTTTTTCCACGTGTCAGAAGACTTTGTGGGGGGATTTTAATTTACAGTGCATAGCCCACATTACCAGGTACAGAGGGGGGGGGGGGGGGGGGCTGGGGCACACACAGACTGTATGCTGCCCCGGTCTTTCCTTGATGTGTAGGGTCCTGGTGCCTGATCCCCCGATGTAAAGGGCAGGCTTCTTCACATGCATTTGGACCGTAGTCACGATCCCCCCCGCCCCCCCCCCCCCAAAGAGACAAAAGGCAGAGGGCAGAGATACCCCCTTCCCCCACACCCCTCACCCCTTCCAACGCCCAAACCATGGCCCACTATCCCACCCCCCTAAGGAACCCCTCGCCCCTTCCTGCCTTGGGAAGTGGGAAAACGTTACCCTGCTCTGCGAGGAACTCTCTTTTCAAAGCTCCCTGATGCATATCGCTTCCGCTGGATATCGATTTGCCTCAACCTCCCCAGGCCAAAAGGTCTCGCCCTTTGCTCTCACGAGAGATTGTGGCACACACAGCAAGCAGCAATAACTACGGGATTCTCTTCTTGCTGATGATCGGAGTCAGTAGATCCCCATCCATCTCCCTTGTCCGAAAGCACACCACTCCACTGTATAGGGCTTCATGAGCCAGGGCATTAGCGGCGGTGTCGGGTCCCCAGGATCCTGAACACACGCGCGGATGAACCTTGCCCGCCCACCCGACGCTGATGTGTTGGTAAAACCCCTATGGTCCCACACCAGCTTGCACAGCATTGAAAAAAGCCCTTTTTCGGTTAATGTAACTGGCCCCACCGCAGTTTGGGAATCCATCATCGCGGCGCCATATGATTGCTCAACGATTCGCGTGCTACTTGAATGACAGCAATCCCCCCGGACGGTGCCACCCCCAAGTGTGGTTCGCTCGTGACCGGTAGCTGTCTGGCGTGGCAATTTTCCAGAGGAGCTGCTTTGTCCTTCGCATCCTGAAAGTTCGCAGCCAACTGCCCGGCGACCCTGCTTTGTGAGAGGTCTCGCCGCTCCTCCTCCACCCGCGCTGCGCCGAGCCTCCGGTTCGGTGGACGATAACGTCGCGAGGAGTTGACACGAGCCATAAGTGCAGCGATGATCGCAGCGGGCTCCATGCGCTTTGCTGTGGCGGCGGCTGGCTGTGTAACCGACCAGAGAAGGGCGCGAACAGATTTCCGCCGGCGAAGAGAGAGGAGGAGCGGGAGGATTGACAGTTCAATGACACATTTTTTTCCCAGCATGCATTGGGGGAATCCCAAATTCAATGGGCAGCGGGGAGGCGGAACTGTGGGATAGCTCCCACAGCAGCACACCGCTCAAAAGTCGCTGGCCGTGAATGTGAATGTGAAAGTTCGAACAAATTCGACTTATTAAGGTCGAATCCACAAATTCGACTTAAGTAGATTCGAAATAGTCCTGTAGTGTAGACAAGCCCTTAGAGTGGGGTCAGCATACTTAAAGGGGCAATGCACGTGTCTCTCTCACACACACATAGTCTGTCCCTGGCACATTGGAAAGTGGAGGGAGTGGTGCGCTCCAGGGAGATAGCATGGGTTCATCATCATGTTCAGTTTCCTCAGGGAATGTTTGCAGCCACTACCATGTGCCTATTGTGTCTCCTCTCTCCATTCATGCTGCCTTGTACAGTGTGAGGCTACATTAACAATATGTTAACCCTTGAGAGCTCAAATGAGTGCTAGTTCATCATTTAGCAGTAAGGCATTCCCTGGGAAATATCCACTCTCTTACTCCACCACCTCAACCAAGCTTCACAACCATTGCTTTGTACAGTATTAACTTGTTTAAAACTTATACTGTACATACAAAAAATGTCTTGTCTGGTGAAAAAAAAATCCCTGGAACTTAACCCCCACAATTTACATTAATTCTTATGGGGAAATTGGATTCGCTTTACATCATTTTGCTTAAGTAGCATTTTTTAGGAACATAACTACAATGTTAAACGAGGTGTTACTGTACATACTGGCTTATTTTTTCATGTCTGTGCATGAAGTGCCAAACCAACATAGATTGGTCAAGGCACTTCTCTAGCTTTGTTGTGGTACAAACTCTCTGTTCCTTCACAGTGAGAGATGTTGCTGATGTACTGTAATAGTTATGACCCAAGTAAGGGCAGCTGGATTAATAGAAATTGCGTTTCAATGTTTAGACCCTCCAATATCATTGACATCAGTGCCAATAGTGACTCAAACATGGATTCTTTAAGCTGTTCTCATTTGAAACATGTCCCATTTTTGCTGTTGCAAACAGATGAAATGCTTCTTCCTCATAGTCTTCCTCACATGCCTCTTGGAGGTCATGTCCAATATCCTGGTCAATTTGTGTCATTGTGTGTGTGTTTGGAGATCTGAAATGTATGAAAGGTGTTTCTAGTTCAAGGTTGGGAATGCATCTAGCCATTGTTAACCCCAGCTGTATAGACATTTTCTAATTTAAAGACTGGAACCACATCTTCAGTCTCGTCTCTTCAATGTATGCTACCAGTTCAGCTAAGGCAATCCCATGTTAACATCATCTCTGAGGGCTAGTCTACACTTTACGCGCGTCGGTCGGCGTGTGAGTCTTTTTTCCTCGGAGAACTAAACTATCGCGCTGATATCGCGCGAGATGAAACTCCTCCGAAGCGCTGTCCTCCCCTCGGTACTCGCAGCTGGAGTTAGCAGAGCAGAGTCTGGAGCGGAGGCGCTGGAGTTCGGCGCGTCGCCGTCTGGGCTAGGGTAGTTCGGAAACTAAGTTCATTCAATTCACGCTGCTGAATTTTAGGTCCCATTTAGCTTCTGAGTTGTTTTTCCTTGGTTTTCTTATCCCTGACTTTGTTGCAAAGAGGCATCAAACATCTTGCATGATACTTGGCCTCTTTGGCTACTAAATTGTGTAACAGGGTCCATGACATGTCCCTCTTCCTGGGGCCCACTTGCTGCCCCCAATAAGGCTCAGAGGCTTCAGGGTTGTGCAACACCCATGTCTTTATTTACTTAACTTCTTCCCACCACCAGTGTCCATTTATGTACAGCTTTACAGGATTAGTCACCTCCTTTACAGGCAGAGTCACCCTTCAGCTAGGAGGTCTCCAGGTCCCTCCCTGACTGACTCCTCCTTGGCTGCCCCCTGCCTTCTGGCTCCCTCCTAGCCTTTATAGTCCTTGGCTTGTCAGGCCAGGAGCTGTTGCTAATCCTCAGGCCGGCATCAGGCCTTTTCCATCAGCCCCAATCTGCTTCCCCTGATTGGAGCTGACTGGGCAGGGGCTAATTAGGTGTTTTTGCACCAGCACCCTGCTACAATCCCCTGCACTTAGTTTTTTGAGCAAACCCAGGCCTTGTGGCTGAAGTGCACATTTGCAGACTTGACTATCAGTACTGATGGTTGAAGCTTCATGGAGGTCTTCTACAGTGAAAATTAATATACATCAGAAGTATGTTTATTTTTCACTTTTTACTGAACACAGAAAAACGTTCATGTTTAATTCACTTTAGGCTGCAGGTTGACATAAGCTGCCTTTTCATTCTTTGAGACACAGCAATATCCTGTTATGCATAGATACATCTGAAATATTGTTAGGAAATAAAAATGTAACTTGATATAACTTATGGTGTCATTTTCCTATCATTAATATGTTAAGTAAATATTCCCTGGTGACACTACAGAGCATGTCAATTCTTAACATTTTTGTATGCTGTCAAGCCATCACAATTCACAGCTTTAGTTTTTAGGACACCTAAGACAATAGGAATAAATGTACAAAAAATACAATACTGGAATGGTTTAATACCATAATCAATAGAAAAACGTCGTTCAGAATTTTCAATGGCTGCCATAGCCAATATGGCATAAGTTGGCAAAGGGCCCATATCTGAAAATCTTTGTTAGATCATGCCTTATGTCTCTGGCAAATTTCATGCTTTCATAAATCCCACAAATCTCCCTCCCCCCACAACTGATCAGCTATTAAGAATCCTTTTTTTCCTATGGAAGTTAACACCCAGTACTATATGCACTAAATTCTAGTCCTCCTAAAGTTAATGGGAGTTTACCACTGATTTCAATGGATTCAGAATTTGGTGACAAAGCAAAGATAATATATTAACATTTAGGCTTTAAATAGAACTTCACATCTACAAGATGTGTTGTGAAAGTTAGTTAATATATGTTGTCCCCACTCTGGCACTTCGAGTGCAGAAGGTTGTGGCCAATGAGGATTTTAAAAATAAATACTGGTCACTCCAGGGTTGTATTAAACTCACAAGGTTACAGCTTTTCTCTGACCTTGGATGGGTAGATGCTGCCACCACCCAAGTGCAAAACCTCTTTGAGAACCCAGAAAGGCACACTTGGGAATTCCTTCCTGTGGGGTACCCTCAAGCCCTCACTCTCACTCACACACACACAAGCTGAGAAAGACAAACAAAGGAAATCAGCTGTTGCCACCAGCTAATAAACAAACAAACCATGTGCACAAACCTCTAAAGACACAGAACTCCAATCCTGTTCTTAAAAAAAGGTAAATTTTATTAAAAAAGAAAGAAAATACATCTGAAATCTCAGGCTATTGCTAGATTTAAAAAGAGTAAATACAAGAATTAAGCATCAAGATAGCTTTCTTGAGGTCCAGCTTAAAGGTTACAAGCAAAACAAAAGCACCTGGGGTTAGCACAGAGCAATCCACAAGCCATAAAGAGATAAATATAATTGCGTCTTCCTAGACAATTCCTGATCTACTTACATATCTGGGGTTTCAAATTATTAGTTTCTAGGTATGATACAGATAATTTTTCATACCTGTCCCAAAGCTTCTTACAACATCACTGCTCTGTCCCCCTCTCCCCAACAGAACAGACAAAGGGGACTTTTTTTCTCAATTTTAAAAAGTTCTAGCTTTCCCATTGGCGCTTTTGGTCAGGTGCCCACTCACTTCCTTTTACCTATGCATCGCAGTGAGACTTTTTAACCCTTTACATCTAAAGCAAGTAGAGAACAGCTACTAAGAAGGATTTTATATGTAACTGGCTGGCTGGGTGTCCATAACAGGGAGCTATCCACTCCCTTCATTTATCGCATATGTTCAATTAACCTATAACTTGGGGCTGGTGCAGTGATATTCTAATAAAACTATACAAAGCACAAGATCCCATTGCTATAGAAGTGTTAGGAGCTAAAAATGGTTCTAAGGCAGGAAGACTGAGCATTTTGAGTGTATGGGCATTTCAGTTTGGTGGTGAACTGTGGAGGGATCTGCCATGCTAATACTCTGTGTGTGTGTGTGTATATATAACAGATCCAACACGCTTCCAGGTGGCTGTATCTGGAACTAGATTTTTCCAAAGGGCACGTGGGAAATGTGCTGATTCAGCAGCTCACAAAGCCATCCATAGAAGGACTTTTATGGAGCAATAGGGTAAAATTTTCAAAAATCACAATCTGCTAAGGGCCATATTTTTAAAGGTATTAGACGCCTAAAGATGAAGATGGATACCTGGGTGCCTAACTTCCTTTGATTTCAGTGGGAGTTAGGCACTGTTGTAAACACTTAATTATCTTTTAAATAGGTTTGGAAGGATTCGATTTGTCCATCCACACACAAATATTTCCATCAATAATAATTGAAATGTACAGAGAGGCAAAGAAAGAAAGATGCTGTTTGAGAACTTAAAAGTTTAATTAAAGGATATTTACTTTGTATGTTTTGATGCAATATTAACAATTTCTCTCTGAATGGTTATAACACTTATTTATTAAAATCACAATACCTACTGTCATTAAATTGTCAGATCTCGCAAAAAATTTCCACAACTCTACAGAAGAGAAAATAAATGCATAAAATTTTTGTGCAATTGTGTAAAAACAGATCTGTCAAAATTAAAATTAAAATTGAATTCTGCCATGCCCAATTTTAAGATATGACCCCTAGGATTCTAATTCCCATTTGACTTTGAAAGGGACCTAGGGTCTTAGATCACTAAACAGCTTTTGAAAAGCTTACCCGTGTTCAAAGTTTGACTCCCTCATACTAAAATCCCTGGAGAAGTCAAGCAGTGATGGTACCATAACCTCCCCTTCCCTAATTTATGAAGTTGGCCCTATGTTAAATGTCCTGAGCTTCTAATATACTCTTTTGTGCAAACATTGGAATTAAGCCTTCACTTTTATTTTTTTTTCATTATGTTCTCCATATGCTTTTGGTTGGAGACTGGCATTAATCCTTTCCTACCAGAGTTTTTTGTTCACACTTGACCTTTTATTTGTGCTCTGGATGTTAGTCTATTTTATAAGGAGCTTGATTTTGTATATAGCTAGTAGCTAACTACTTTCTCTTATGTTTGTAGCTAACCATTTAGCATTGATTGAAATGGATTGGTATCCCTGCTGAGCCCTTACCTCAAAAAAAAAAAAAAAAAAAAAAAAAAAGAGATTGGTTAACCACTAATTCTCACTGCAGAATAAGAAGATAATTTTCCTCTGTAGTGCAGTTATGTTTTCTTTATCAAAGTACAGTTCCATGTTGTAGCTCTCGTCCACCGAGCATAATTAAAAATGCAATTTGGCCTTATTCACAGGTTGAGTGGGAATAGAGTTGTCAGTCAGTATGCACTTTTGCTCTATAAACTTGAAGAATTGTACTTAACCCTATAATTAAGGTACATCAAAAAGGAGAAGCAGCCGATTTTAAACTGCATGGTATTTAGTATGCTTTCAGTTAGCAGTCAAAAACAGCCTATCCCCAGAATGAAAAGGTGAATGAAATATTTAGAGAGGATAAGAATGCCTGCAGGTGGGTTGAGGGTGTTATGAATCTAGAAAGCTAAAAATGCAAAGCTATATGTTATGGGGAGAATTTTGTTTTCAGACATTTAACAGCTCCAGAGAATATGAAGAGCAGAACTGCTCGGATATTTTGTCGCCTTCACGTATGTGGTATTTCCTATTTACAGTTTTTCAGGGAGCTGATTATATTTGTTGTGAATTGAAACAAAAAAATTCCATGGTCAAATTCCTTACTGAAGGCAGAATTATATACAAACCTCCCAGGGAGAGAGAGTTTCAGAATCCTGGGATGTTGGCACAAGTAAGTGAGAGGTAGATTCCAGTGGAAGTTGGGACAAACTTGCTGTGGCATAGATGCTGTGCTTCCTATTTCATGGAAAGAGATGGAATAAATTTCTCCCCTCATTTTCTTACCATTTCCACTGTTGTGGAAGCATGGATTGAGTTCACACTTCATTTCTCTTATCTGGAGGCATGCTAGAGAAAACAAGTAATTGTGGCATTCTGCAGGCCTCCCTACCTGCCAGGATTCAGGTAGTATGGTAGATGAGCTAGATACCCTGATTGAGACCAGTGCCCTATGATGTTAGATGCAGTGCATACAGTCACTGCTCCAAAGAGCTTACAATCTAAATAGCCAAGACAGATAAAGAGTGGAAGAGAGGAAGTATTAGACTTCTTGACAATACTTGAGTCATGGATGATTAAGTGGCTTATCCAAGGTCACACAGGAAGTCTTTGGCAGAGTTGGGAATCAAACCTGATTTTCTGCATTCTAGTCAAGTGCATTAACCATAGCATACTCTGCCATGGCAGGGAAATTTAGATCATTGTGTGAGTTGTAGTATCGTACAATCTAGCCAAGAACATGAGAGATCAACACAGTTCCTTTGTTAACAGCAAAAGAATGTGAAGCTCGTGACAAATGAACCATTTAGGGTAAAGAGCTCTAGAATAAGTAAACTCTTGAAGAAATGTGCGCCCATTTCTTATTTAATAATGACTTCTTGATTACTGTTAGACATCTGGTTTGTGGAGAAAGTATGGTAGGCTGATGAATTGCTGGAACTGGGCAGTTCATTTAAAGTCAATTACCTACCAGTGAGAAAGAAAAGCCTTATTGAATGAGGTAAAAGAGCTCACTTTTTCTACTGACTTGCCTTTCAGAATTTGTTTAAAGCTAAATTCATTGTAACCAATTAAAACTAGACAAAACGTAACCTTATTGCTGAAACTCCTATGTTAGAAATGTATGTAAGAAGAAACCTCGTGTGCCAAGTTTTGCCCTGTTAGTTTTACTGAGCAATAGTCTATATAATAGTAAGATTCCAGGATTGTTACTGTATGTGTCACTCTGAAGAGAGTCAGTGTGAAGTGATGGGAACCGCTACAAGCATGGCTGAGATCTCTTCTTGTTCCGATTCTCTTCTCAGGTTGAATCGTCACTAGAATTCATGATCCATTGCTATCCAATTTTAATCTGTCAGTCATTTATGAATTACCCCTGTGTGACAGCATGGGCTTTTAGCCACAGTAAGGCACATATCTATGCCAAGAGTCCTAGACCACCGTTGTTCTCAGAGGTAACTCAGCCAACCATCACCTTTACTCTGCAGTGAATTCACATGCAACCGCTTCATTGTTGTAGCAGGAGATTGCACAGACTGAGGCAGTTGTTGCCAAGTAGTTCTGACAGCATGGCCTTTCAGCTAATAGCAAAATAATCTCAAGGTTCTGAGAAGGTGGGCAGCAAAATTCACTGAAAGGAAAAAAAGGATAAGGCTAGTTTTCTATCTGAGAATTATTCATACTGAAAACTAAAGGTCTGCAGTCAGACCACCGCAAGCTGTGCTCTAACATATCATTCGTTGGACTGCTTCAGGGAAAAAATATTGTTTTTTCCTATCTAGTATCAGGTGCAATAGCAAAAGTTTTTGGTGATTAAATAGGTGACACTTATATCTGAATCAACACTGAATCAACAGGATGTGAAACAGAAAAAACTGCTGGGGCCCTCCTACCTGCTTACCAGAGAGGAGTTGTGTAGGTCTGACATTTCCCAGAGTTACCATGGGTTGTGAGGCACCTCACCACCACCTACCATTAGTGGGACAAATTTTTGTCCGTGCCTGCTGTGGATCAGCTCCCTAAAACTGTTAGGATCAAGACTGGGAGGAGTGTGGTCATGCCTAATGATCAGAGGCATGGGAGTGACCTACCTAGAGATTAGAACAGAGTCAAATCAGAGTCAAGAATCGGGGCCAGGAGACACCCGTGGGGCGTGGTCATGAGCAGAGATGAGGGTCAGAACCAGGAATCAGGAGCTGAATGTCAGAGCCAGGGGGTGAGCCAGAGACATGGTAAGGAAGCAGAGTTGGAGGCCAGAGCCAGGGGTGTGAAGGATGGAGAAGGGCAGAAACTGGAGTGGACACAAGAGTAGGCTGGGCTGGAGTAGGAGAAAACATGCGCTGGATGGGACCAGGAAGTAGGCCCAAGTGCAGCTATGGGGTGGACACGTTGAGTAGCCAGCAAGCTCTGGCTACTGCTGGGTCAAATAGTAGCTTAGTTCTGCCCCTCCACCAATCAGAAGTAGAGTCAATAAGGCAGTTCTTGCCTGGATCAGCAATGTGCAATGTGGTGTTAGGAAACTGACTTGCTGCAGCTGGCTCTGTGGCAGAAGCTACTAGCCTCTGGCAGCACAAGCACTAACTTCCAGGCCTTCACAGGTAAGGATAGGCACACACTACTCCCTGAACACACCAAGCATTCCCGGTAGTGTCCAGGCCTTTATCCACTGAACACTCAGAATTAGAGACCTGTGATTCCCAAAGCAAATAGTACACACCAGCTTGTAAGATTCAACTCAATTTTTGCTTAGCAGCACACCACTCAGATATATTTATAGTGAAAACAAGAATAAGGTTATCAAAGCAGAGTTCCCAGTGATAGTGAATAAGAATATGGAAACAAAAGGTAAAATAAAACTAAGTCATAACATGCTTTGTAGAGACTAAACTTAACAATTTATCCTCCTGTCTAAAGAAGTTTATTTCATCCAAACCTCTCTCCAGCATGTTCAGTCAAGCCTAGCTGAGATCTGTTTTTCATTAAGTAAACTTGCTGTCTATTTCCTTGTATAAACACTGCCAAATTAAGTGCAAGAGTGTAATAAGAAAAGCCAAAGAGGAGTTTGAAGAACAGCTAGCCAAAAACTTCAAAGGTAATAATAAAATGTTTTTTAAGTACATCAGAAGCAGGAAGCCTGCTAAACAACCAGTGGAGCCCCTTGACGATCAAGATACAAAAGGAGCGCTTAAAGACGATAAAGTCATTGCGGAGAAACTAAATGGATTCTTTGCTTCAGCCTTCACGGCTGAGGATGTTAGGGAGATTCTCAAACCTGAGCTGACTTTTGTAGGTGACAAATCTGAGGAACTGTCACAGATTGAAGTGTCACTAGAGGAGGTTTTGGAATTAATTGATAAACTCAACATTAACAAGTCACCGGGACCTGATGGCATTCACCCAAGAGTTCTGAAAGAACTCAAATGTGAAGGTTTGTAACTTGTCTTTTAAATCAGCTTCAGTACCCAATGACTGGAAGTTAGCTAATTTAACACCAATATTTAAAAAGGGCTCTAGAGGTGATCCCAGAAATTACAGACCAGTAAGTCTAATGTCGGTACTGGGCAAATTAGTCGAAACAATAGTTAAGAATAAAATTGCCAGACACATAGAAAAACATAAACTGTTGAGCAATAGTCAACATGGTTTCTATAAAGGGAAATCGTGTCTTTCTAATCTATTAGAGTTCTTTGAAGGGGTCAAACAAACATGTGGACAAGGGGGATCCAGTGGACATAGTGTACTTAGATTTCCAGAAAGCCTTTGACAAGGTACCTCACCAAAGGCTCTTACGTAAATTAAGCTGTCATGGGATAAAAGGGAAGGTCCTTTCATGGATTGAGAATTGGTTAAAAGACAGGGAACAAAGGGTAGGAATTAATGGTAAATTCTCACAATGGAGAGGGGTAACTAGTGGTGTTCCCCAAGGGTCAGTCCTCAGACCAATCCTATTCAACTTATTCATAAATGATCTGGACAAAGGGGTAAACAGTGAGGTGGCAAAGTTTGCAAATGATACTAAACTACTCAAGATAGTTAATACCAAAGCAGACTCTGATGAACTTCAAAAAGATCTCCCAAAACTAAGTAATTGGGCAACAAAATGGCAAATGAAATTTAATGTGGATAAATGTAAAGTAATGCACATTGGAAAAAATAACCCCAACTACACATACAATATGATGGGGGCTAATTTAGCTACAACGAGTCAGGAAAAAGATCTTGGAGTCATTGTGGATAGTTCTCTGAAGATGTCCACGCAGTGTGCAGAGGCGGTCAAAAAAGCAAACAAGATGTTAGGAATCATTAAAAAGGGGATAGAGCAGGCCTGCACAACATACAGCCCGCGGGCCGCATGTGGCCTGCGGAGCCTTACTGTGCGGCCCGCGAGGGGATTCTAAATCCCCCGCACACGGCGCTTTGCGGGGAGCCCAGAGCCCTTTGAATCTCAGCCGCGGCTGGGTGTCAGAGGGCTCTGGGTTGCCCGCAGCCGCAGGGAGCCCAGGGCCCTTTAAATCCCAGCTGCGGCCGGGAGTCAGAGAGCTCTGGGCTGCCCGCAGAAATTCCCAGCCGCGGCTGGGATTTAAAGGGCTATGGGCTCCCCGCGGAGGCAGGGGAGGAGATGGAGGTCTGGGGGGGCACACGTCAGCAACACACACACAGCAATGGGGGAGGGGTGGCAGGTGGGGGCTGCAGCTCCAAGCAGGAATCACTACCCACAGCAAAGCCGCCCCAGCCCCCGGCTCGGTACTGGCATGTGGAAGGTGTGAGTGGGCAAGAAAGGGGCATCCATGGGAGGGACTGGATGGAGCAAAGCATTCTTATAGAAACTCCCACATTGGGCGGTACAGCTGATCTTGCTGCTCTCCCTGTTGTCATGCCATGCCTTGAGATGAATGCACTGCACGTCAGTCCTTTCACATATGGCATGGGATTCCACTGAGTATAAGGAGATCCCACACATGAAATGAATAGCAAGTCTGCCACATGACCAGTGGTAAGTATAGTCCGTTTCACTGTAATGATGTTCATCGCACTGAATCCCCTTTTGTAGTCAGTGTGGCTTGCAGCAAGGGTGTCCACTGCAAGGACGAGTTTAAGTTTTTCAGGAATGGTTTTTCCTCCAGAAGCCTTGAATTTCACAAATCCCAATTGTGTTTCCTGTTGACTGATTCTCAATTGATCAGCCAATGCTTTTATTTCCTTTTCTCCAAAGTGGGGATTCTCTTGCCATTTTTCAGGATTCAAAACCAACAAATTGTTAAGTTCTTATAATTGGAAGCCCTTTCTTTGCGTGTGCTTTGATCGGTTTTGTTTGAGGCAGTTGTGAATAGTTTTGCCCTGGTGTTGTCAACGACTCCTTGAATGAATTGAGACGAGTTGATTCTGGGGCATTTTCCAGCGCAGTTTAATTTGCAGTTTTTGAACATCATTCATTGTTCAGCCTTCTGAGCTTCTTCAGAGTGAACTCCTGGGTCTGTTTTTAGACTTTCAATTCTCTTGATGTATATTTTCATTAGGTTGTCTGCTTTTGGAATGATCATGTCTCGTTCTTGTAACATCTCAGACAAGTTCTTCAGTTCTGCCAGCACATTCAACATTAAAGAAAGGTTTCTAATGACATCTACAGAACACAGCTTTGACTGTAGTCCTTGAAATTTAATACATTTGCTTCTGACTCTTCACCCATCTTGTGAGGCCGCCTCAAAGTGTTTTGCCAAAGCGGGATATGTTTGCCACACGGCACTGACTGCTCTCCATGTTGACGCCACCCACTTAAATTCAACACTTTGCTGATTTTTTTGAAGTACAATATGTCATTCATTGGCATGAGCACTTAGTTCACAAGAATTTTTGGGTGATTGACTGTACAAGGAATATAATGCATCCAAAAAAGCATTAAAATAATTTGTACCTCCAGTGACTTCTAAAGCTTCATCAACATCAAGTTCCAGTCTATAATTGAGACAATGCCATAATATCATGTCGGAAAACTACAACAAATGGACTTTCCTAACACCAGCTGTGACTCCTAACATCACATTTTCGCCATCACTACAAAAGCTGATCAACACTTCCAATAACAGTTCTTTAGTGAACCCACAACGTGGCAAGCATTTTAAAGTTTCCCCTTTAATGGCTGCTACTGTTGTGCTTTGCAGCACAATCAAGTCCAGAGGAAACGTAAGTGGCCTCATAATTTCATCCGTACTGGCTTTCAAAAAATGATGAGGTTCGAGTTTCCAGCGAGTAGTCGATTCATCGACAAGTACTGTAATTTTTGACTTATTGTCAATTTTGTTGACAATTCTTTTTCATTTCAGTGGCTATATGATTGATTGTTGCATAGTAGAACAGTTTGTGGAGACAAACACCCCATTTCAATTTCTTTGATTTGTTGTAGGTCAATGAGGCTCTCATGGTCACAGAGTGGTTGATTTGTTTTGGCAGTGTAGTAGGTTGTTCGGAATGCATGAGCAGTAGTTTCAAATGCTGCTTCTTCACTTTTAGCGTTCAGATTAAGAAGAGTTTCTCTTTTAGCCATGGCTTGAATTTTTTCAGCCTCCATGGGATCTGCAGATTTCTTAGGTTCATTTTTTTTTGGCAAAGGGAGAACAGCTCTGTCTCTTTATTCTTTCCATACAAGGATATTTCACAAGAGGCTCTCAGTTTGGAGAGATGTTAACCCCCCTTGCAGAATGCAGCTTCAAATCTGAAATGTCATGACATGTGTACCCAAGTTTACTGGCCAGAGAAAAAAGTAAGTAGTTTTTTTGTTTGCTTGTTTGTTTTTGTTTTGTTTTGTTTTTAATTCCTCAACCTGCATTTTTGACCACACAGCAGGGTATGGTGGTAGAGTATCAGTTCTCTTACCTGGCAATTCAGCAGTTTCATTTGTCTCCTCTGTTTGTGGTGCCTGTGGCTCAACACATGAGAAAGGTGTAAAAGTGTCAGCGCTTTTTCCTGTGGATGACTAGTTTCAGCTTCTTCATTTGTTGCTGTTTTTTGACTGACAATCCCCCATTTCCTCACTTTTACATTTAAACATACCCGTTAGGGTCTGTTGAACATGTATCTTCCTAGGCGGCATTTCCCCCCCCACACACACACACTTACTGTCTTCCTACTGTTAATTGCATGCCTGACAAGACTTGACCAATAAGAAGCAAGCCCGCATGGTTACCATGTGGTGGTATAGCACTCAAAAACGAACGTTTGGAACAACCACATGAACATCTTCCTGTGTAAACAAAATCTTCTTGTCTTGCTTTACAGATCTAGATCTATCTCGCTGATCCATGTATGTTCTAAATGTATATGTACAATATGGATAGATCTCTCAAAACAGATAGCTTTTCACTGTAAGACCAACAGCCCCCCAGAGGCAGGACACAAAAGCTGGGTGCCCATCCAGACCTTTACTGTTGCAGAAGTTTCCAAGGTATTGGCCTCAGAAACACTGTCTCCCCGTCTCCTCACCCTTCAAAAGGGCGCCGGCGCCCTCCCTACTCCAGAGTCCCAGGCTGCGTGCCTGGAGAATGCCCCCAGCTGCTGGAATGGGTGGCTGCTTGCTTGCACAAGGACAGTAAATGTCAGTAATACTGCATGTATGTGTATGAATGTGTCACAAACAATGCAGCTGTAGCTTGTCACCAACCAGCAGTGACCCCAGCAACTGGCTCTTGTAGGCTGCTGCCTGCAGAGAGCCAGCAGGTGCTGCTGCGCCTGGCAGTGGGCTGGGTCCGCCAAAAATCCGAGGCAAAGTAACGGAGGCAAAACCACAGCCAGCCAGCCAGGGGGCGGGGGGCAAGGGGCTGCGCTGCACCATGCCTGCCCTTAGACCCTCCCTATTTCCTAGCAAGTTAACAGATCAAGGATTGTTTAATCTCCCTTCCAGGCACATGAAAGGGCACAAGGGGCACATCAATGGGTGGCTATAGTAGGGTGAAGGAGAAGTGAATGAAGGACAACTAGAATAGCCTTCGTAAAATATACAAGATACCTAGAGAAAATTGTGTCAATTTCAGCCTTGCACTTTGCAGGACACTGAAACAAAACAAAAAGAGAGATCCTGCTCCTATGTCCTAAGGACATTTTATGTGTTTAATTCAATATAGAACTAGGGTGGATTGGAAACTATTTTTTTATTTCAAAGGTGGCACAATAATTTCCCTGAATACCTAGTTTTCACCTCTGATCTCTTTGTGGTTTTGTGTATCAGGCTATTTGCTTTCCCTGTGATTTTTTTTAGTTGCTTTAGCAAAATTCTTTTGCCAAAAATAAGCCCTGATCATCATGACATCTTCCCACCATGTTCTCCATATTTTTTTTTTAAAGTAACATTTCAGTGAGGGTCTGCAAGCAGTTTGAGCATCACAACCATCCTCTGGGTTCACCAGTTATCATTTTGGTCCCCTGAATTTAGATTCTTCATGAGACAATGGTAGCAAATCTTTAACATGATGGACTCCATTGACTTCCACAATCGAGCTCTAAATCAGGTTAATATCAGTGTTGGATTTCACGGCCTCTTTAAAAAAGTCCTTCCTGGTTGAAGGACATCAGGGATGGGAACAGTTCCCTGATTAATCTATTTGCCATACAGAGCCCGTGACTCCACCAGTGGGAAGTGGGGCTGGCTAAAAGTTAAATATTCCACAGCATTTTATGCTCCCATCAAAACAGTCTGTGACCTTGTGACTTCCTACATTTGGAGTCTTGTAGAGGCTGATTGAGAATGGGCACAGCCTAAGTTCTCAATGGAAAAAAAAAACAGTACAAAAAAAATAAAATCAGAGCAAGGATCTAACCTCTTGTATTGAAAAGCAAGACTGAAAGTGCTGCAGACTTTGTAATCTCTTTGAACTAAAGCTATTTTTTTTTTTTTTTGGAGATTACAAACTGTTCTAGGTGATTCTGTGTAGTTTCTACTCCAAGTATTTTGAATCAAAGCTATTAGGCTTCTATAGGTTAGAGATTCTATACTCTGTGCTGGTAGTACTTAACCTCTGTAGAAAACTCAATTTGTATTGCTGTAGCATGTAGGATTCCATTGTGTTAGGTGCTGTACCACCTTATGCATTAGGGAAATTCAGGTATTCAGAGTGAGCAATTCCAAAATTGACCAGCAACACTAAAAAGGTTCTCAGCTGGAGTTTGCACACAAGACAAGGGACACTTTTACATATGTTCCAAAGAACACGAAGACTTTGAAAAAGGGGGAAAAGAACCATTAGCTAAAATTCCTTGTCCAACTAGTCAAATAGGTTATCTGACTAATATTGTCATTATTTGTCAATAGATTTGTCTGTAGTATTAAATTCTAATTTGTCAGATAAATTTGAACAATGGCAGCTTCCATCGAGACATTTATACAGGGCACGTCTACACAGGTGGTGCTGCGGCACTGCTGGAGTGCTTCAGTGAAGACACTATTAAACCAACAGGAGTTCTCCTGCCAGTGTAGTTAATCCATCTCCACAAGAGACAGTAGCTATGTCAACAGGAGAAGCCCTTTTGTCTACAGCAGGTTGGTATAACTGCTGCGCTCACGGGAGTGTGAGTGGATTTTTCATACACTGGTATAACTGTGTTGCTCAGGGGTAAGTTTATAGTGTAGACCTTGCCTCAGAAAACATTTCATTATGGCATTTGACCTCAATTCACTATGCAATTGCTGCTTTGATTCTGCCAAGCTCTATGAAAGTTGATGAATGAATCTAGATGCTAATAATAGATTGAATTAACCCGATCCTTGACAGAGATACCAATATTCACCTGAACATATTCCATTAGGATAATTCAACTTTAAAAAAAATCAATAGTTAACAAGCTTATTGTTAGTCTCATTAAAGCAAACTTAGCACTTGGTTTTTGAATGTTATGATTCCTGATGTCAAATTTGTGTCCGTTTATTCTTTTGAGTAGAGACTGTCCTCTTTGGCCAACAAAAAACAGTGGGAGAACACTTCAATCTCCCTGGTCACGCAATAACAGACCTAAAAATGACAATTCTTCAACAAAAAAACTTCAAAAATAGACTCCAATGTGAAACTGCAGAACTGGAATTATTTTGTAAACTGGACACCATCAGATTAAGCCTGAATAAAGATTGGGAGTGGTTAGGTCATTACAAAACCTAAACCTAATTTCCCCAATACTAATTTCACCCAACTGTTACTCACACCTTCTTGTCAACTGTCTGAAACAGGCCACTCTAATTACCACTTCAAAAGTTATTTTTCCTCCCTTGGTATCCTACTGTCAATTGAACTGTCTTGTTAGACCGACCTCACACTTGGTAAGGCAACTCACATCTTTTCACGTATTTATACTTGTTCCTGTATTTTCCACTCCAGGTATCTGATGAAGTGGGTTCTAGCCCACGAAAGTTTATGCCCAAATAAATGTTAGGCTCTAAGGTGCCACAAAGACTCCTCATTGTTTTTGCTGATACAGACTAACATGGCTACCACTCTGAAACCTAAGATCTACATATCATTCAAGTAT
Source organism: Mauremys reevesii (assembly GCF_016161935.1). Taxonomy (NCBI): domain Eukaryota; kingdom Metazoa; phylum Chordata; order Testudines; family Geoemydidae; genus Mauremys; species Mauremys reevesii. The sequence goes on along the minus strand of NC_052624.1, from coordinate 165,977,877 downwards.
CACTATAGGTAAAGATTCTTAAAGGAGCCTAAGGGAAGTTAGGTTCCCATTGACAATTAACTCTCCTAAGCTTTTCAGAATCTCAGTCACACATGTCTAAGTGACTACAGACCTTGAAAAATATGAATGCAAAGCAGGATGAATTGAAATAAATGTGGTGTTAACTTTATGCACAGCTGATCTCCAGCCACCATCACTGGGAAGTTTGCACAAAATTCAAGAGTAGAGTATTTAAACTTAAACTGCTTATTACAGATGTTTCATCCAGTGTCACTCCCTGGGAGAAAAATTGTGTCAAGAAAGTTGTTGATAAATTGGAGAGGATGCGGAGAAGAGCCATGAGAATGATTAAACGATTAGAAAACATGCCTTCTAGTGATAGATTGTTTAGCTAAACAGACTTGGGAAGCTCATGCATGGCTTACTGCTGGCTTTTTGCACAGGGATGACTTTCTCCTATGAAAAATAGCAATTCCCCAATTAATGCAAAGGAAAATCCACTTGTTTAAATGTTCACGAACAACAAATAAAGAGGGAGCAAGAACATGGTAGAACTGAACAGTTCTTTGGAAATCATGCTAATGTTTGTGAGCACTATATTTCTGCAGTGTTTTGATTAGCTGTACACAATACTTCTTCCTAATTTTCCTTACAGTATATTTACATTTATTCCCCTTTAGCATTTTAAAATAACTAGTAATTTCTTTTGTACAGTGATATTTTGTACAACTATTGCTTAGATTATCAAACAGACTAACAATGAAAGACACAGAAAGAAAACAAAATAGGGTTTAAAATAGAGAGCAATGATGATAAAAATCTAGCCTCTTTTGGTCCCCTTTCTGTTATCAATTAATTTGGTACCATCAGTATTCCAAAATTTACTAAATAAGTGATTTTTATAGTTCTATCAATGTCCCCAGAGCCCAGAGTTATCTTAAAATTTGTATGTAAAAGGTTAACTCACATATGTTTGACTGTGACAAAATACACCACCGTGTTCACGCTGTACACATCGTAATAATCTTTGTACAATATATGCCTTGTAAGGTATCGTTTGAAAACTCAATTTGCTGGTTAGTATTGTCTTGATAAAATGTGTGGGTCAACATTGTATGGGAAGTTAATATTTCCCTGTATGATGTTAAGAGTGCATGTTCAAAGCATGATCATATAGCACCAAACTCATTCCATGCAGGCCTATTTGACCAAAGGAGTGTATGTTTGCCTTAATTTGCATTTAAGCAGTAAAAAGTCATTGAGCAGGGAAGGAAAATGAAAATCTCAAACAGGAAAAAAAAACCAGGAGGGATCATCCTTTCATACAGACTCTGTATCTTAGGAGGTACTGAACCTATAAAAAGCAAGGGCAAATACCTCTGTCTGTCTGTCTCTGGAATCAGAGCTAAGAAAACAAAGGAAAAAACAGCCATGGGACTAATGGGTCCTGACCTGATGAGCTTGGACAATAATTTTGCACGTGTGAAAAATTTTGCTTGAATGTAATATAATTTGTTAAGTTAAACACTAGAAATAATTTTCTCTTTATTTTTCTTGTAACCATTTTTTACTTGTATGCCTTATTACTTGTACTCACTTAAAATTTATCTTTGTAGTAAATAAACTTACTTTATTGTTTCATCTAATCCAGGATATTTACATTGAAGTGTGTGAGTAACTTCACTATGATAAACTGGTTTGTATTCCTTAAAGGAATAACAAATTTAATATTTCTGGAGTGTCTGGAAGAGAGCTAGACAGTGCAAGACATACATTTCTGGGAGTAAGTCAGGGTTACCCTGCAGTATAACCAAGGCTGGTGAAAGTCTGGGTGTGATTGCCAGGGTGCAGTTACACAAATACATCTGGGATGGTCTGCATGTTGGTGGCTAGTTGCAAGCAGTTCAGGTGGGAAGCTACAACAGAAAGGCATTGAAGGCACCAAGGTTACAGACAAAAGATGACACAGAACACACACACACACACAGAGGGGGGTCTGGATTATATCCTGGTATGTCAGACTGACATAGCAATATACCAGTCACATTTTTAGGCTCCAATGAAAAGTGATGCAAAATGCTGGGTACCCTTCACTTCCACTGAAGCACCTAGCAGGATCTGCTGAGCAATTTCCTGAATGAGGCCCTTAAAGATTTCACCTTCCCTCAACAGCAAATATTTAACACAGTGGAAAATCCTTTTCAATTTCTAATTAGTTGGTATGTTGAGGAAGATAAATATTATCCAGCAAATACAAGTGTAATATATTTTAATACTACCTTCAGAAGTCTGTGCATTGTTCTATTTATGTGTGATATATATGCAATTATAGGTGGAAAGTTAAAAAAAGAAAAAAAAGGTTGATAGTTTCTTTCAGAGGAAAAATACCAGCATGTAATTAGAAAAATTAATTATAATCAGAAATAAGTGTTTAGCTAATGAGATTAACATAAGTGTTTTCTTGGAACTATTAATTAGTGATAGGTGAAACAAATTAGAAACACTTCACCACACCTGTTGAGAGGTTATTACTAGAGCTGTACAGGAATCAGAATTTCCAGATTAGGGAAAGTTCTGGAATTTAGAAATTAGTCTTTGTTTCAAATTGGAAAAAAAACAAAATTGATATTTCCTGTGAAACAAAATGAGAGAAATTTGGAGTTAATCAAAAATGTTACGTTTCAATAAAAAGTTTCATTTCAATTTTGACTTTTAAAAGTTGTATATTATAAAAATAAGGTTATTTCAAAGTGAAAAGTCATTTTGAAATTCATAAACAAAATGTCTCATTCCAAAAATATCAAAATGAAACACTGACATTGAAACACTTCATTTTGACTTTTTCCCCCCCCTCCCTGGTTTAGTGATTGAGAGCCAGAGATCCGCCCTTCCACCCCCCACCTTTAAACTTCAGCCATCTTAAAACTTGGAATCAGTTCCTCAGCCCTTTGTGAGCCTCCAGTTACTTATACATGCTCCCTCAGAATTTGACCTCAGTGTGGGCACTCCAAGCTTCTGAATTAACCCATTCAGAGACATGACAGCGAGAAAGCAAGGAACACAGGCTTAACAAAGTACTTTCTTACCCATGATGTGCTTACTCTTAAAAGCATTAAAGAAATCCAAGTCTTTGAAAGACTGACAAATAGTTCTGAGAGCCATATCTCTGCTGAATGCAGGCTCAACCATTTGTGATTCTGAAGTTTGCTCAGTCTTTCAGGCAAAGCAGAGACCTTCTTTCTCTCCAGCTTAGTCTTCTGGCATGTGCTGGTTGAGGCACACACTTGTAGAGAGCATTCCCCCTTAAATATAGTCTCGGGCCTGCTTTGGCCATGTTCCTCGCCTGAGAAACTCACAGCACCTTATCCCAGCCAGGATCTGTATAGGGTTCATTGTTCTTATGAATGGGATGGTAGTTGAAGAGAGTTCATGGTCCTTGATGATTCTCACATTGAAAAATCTTCTCCAAGGTCTTCTCTTTCTGAGCAGGGCCATGTTTGGAATAGACTGGCCTCATCAGGGTGGTTTTACAACATAAAATGCAATCTGGCAGTTAGTACACAAAATGGAAGACAAAAAAAACATTGAGTCCACAAAACAAAATGGCTCTCACAATTTGATCAACATACTCAACACTGTCACAATTATTTGGGGTCTTGAACGTTGTGTATTAAAGAATTAATCTAACAGTTGGAAGAAGCTGAAACATATGGGATGAAGACTGAATCCAAAAGTAGAGGGAGGGTAGATGTAGCTTATGTGTGTCCATTCACAGTATCAGCTTGATTAATTGTTCTTGCTTCTTTACTGTTCTTGTTTTTCAGATCCAACTGAAGTCATTCCAAAATTATTTGAAATGCAAAAACAAAATGTCCCATTATTAAAAATCATACATGGTCTAAGTGATTTCTTGGAGACATAACAATGGTAACTAGAAAATCTTTTCCACCCCAACTGAGGGGAGGAAGGAGATTAAGCAGGAATCTATCAGACATCTTTAGAGTAGCAGAATCACAAGTAAGTGATTTCCCCTTTGTTACAGTTTCCTAGGTTCCTCTCTCCTTGGAAACCCCCCCAAAACCCAACCACTACTCCAAAAAGTAGTCTCCACAAAGGTATTTGTTCAGTCACCAGCCATAAAACTATTTGAGGTAGTTTTTAATTCCCACTGAGATTTTCCAAATCCATCCTCTTCATATGGGAGTTGAAAGAGTTGCTGCAGAAAGGGAACCTGAATTAGTGTTCAGTCATAGTCAGAATCATACATCTTCAAGTGCATCTGCTTTGGTGACTCTTGACAAACTTGGGCTAATTATATGCGCTGGTGAAAGCAATGACATTCTCATGTCTACCATGGTGACCATGGGTAACAGGAAATCATGGCTTGATTCTCAAAGAGGAACCTGAAAAATGGTTGCCACATCTAACAAAGGCAGCAGGTATGCAAGTTACCCACTCCTGATCTAGGGAGGTAGTGACAAAAAATTATATTATATCATAGCACTCTTTCGAGGCCCTGTAACTGGAATGAGTACACTTTAAGACCACTTTAAAAAAATTATAGGACAAAAGAAATAGAAGATGTGCCTTTCTTCTGCATTAGCAGTAAGTTTGAAGTTATATCACTAACAAGTGATTCAGTAGTCCTAGTTATTCCAGCAATCAAAAGCTAATTTTGTGGGGGAAGACATCTAAAAAAAGTATACAGAGTGAATACTAATTTGGAAAAGAAAGATCATCCCAACTGTTCCATAGAGTTTTATAAATAGAATACAAGTCCCAATGTAAAAACAATCCTCAAGTCTACCCAAAGGGCTCGGCCTCAGGTGGAAGGGCTGTAAGTCGTTCATTATAGGCATCAAGTTCAAGAAGGTCATGCTCTGATGAAATGGAAAGTACAAATGAGTATATACCCAGCCAGCACCTTTCTGCTTTGGAGAAAATAAGGAAATAAGTTCCCCCTCTGAAGAACTGCAGAAGGCTTTTGTGAGCTCTAATCTTCAGTGGGCTCTGGGGAATTTCTCAGAGAGGCATTTATTGAAGTTCCTTAAATGATAAATCTACAGCATTGTCTGTGTAATCAGGGTCTGAATGAGCTCTCCCGACATCTAATGATGAACTAGGGAAAAATATTTCAGTAACAGACCATATTTGCATAAACACACCTACTCTCCCTCAGTATTTAGCAGAGGGTGCTGCTTTGCCAAAGAGATCATTTTAGCATTGAGTGCAGGGGTAATAAAATATTGTTATCCTTATTATATGAGTAAAGGGCAGCAGAACTGTATTTAACCTGTCCTGATTGAGGGGGTTCCCCCTAAACTAAACCTCACTTGCTAAGCAGAGGGTAGGAATGATAAATCCCAGCGAAAGAAGGACTAGACCCATTTGACCTTCCCCTCTCCACTGTTTAAAGACAGAGCTGATTAGACTCAATTGTGAGTCCTTGTTTTGTTCAGTTACCACTAGAGCGGAAGTCACTATTAACCATATGCTGAGCCTTAGATTTGTTGTGGGATCGTTGTGACGAGTTAGATCACAGAAAATCCCTTAGGAACTGCCAACTGATGTGCTGAGACTACCCCAAGCCTGTTTCCCCTGACAGCTTGGGACTTCATTGCCCTGCCTGGTTTGAGCCAGACACTCTAGCCTGTTACAAACACAGCCCAGGTCTGAACCACGTCCCCCAACAGCTGCAGGCTTAACTGAAAACAGCTTAAGAAGGGTTCCTGTCTCCAACACTCAGATGCCCAACACCCAGTGGAGTCCAAACCTTAAATAAATCAATTTTACCCTATATAAAGCTTATACAGGGTAAACTCAAATTGTTCACCATCTATAACACTGATAGAGAGATATGCACAGCTGTTTGCCCCCTACCCCCCAGGTATTAACACATACTCTGGGTTAATTAATACGTGATTTTATTAAATATAAAAGTAGGATTTAAGTGGTTCCAAGTAATGACAGACAGAACAAAGTGAATTACTAAGCAAAACAAAATAAAACACTCAAGTCTAACCCTAATATGGTAAGGAAGCGATTACAGATGAAATCTCACCCTCAAAGATGTTTCAGTAAGCTTCTATCACAGACTGGACACCTTCCTAGTCTGGGCACAATCCTTTCCCCTGGTTCCAGCTCAGGCGGTAGATAGGAGATTTCTCATGACTGCAGCCCCCTTTGTTCTGTTCCACCCCCTTATATAGCTCTGGCACAAGGCAGGAATCTTTTGTCTCTCTGGGTCCCCACCCCTCCTTCTAAATGGAAAAGCACCAGGTTTAAGATGAATTTCAGTACCAGGTGGCATGGTCACATCCTGTGAGACCCCAAGCCTTCATTCCTCCCAGCCTGACTCACAGGAAGGCCTGCAAGTAAACAGAGCCATCCACAGTCAATTGTCCATGTTGATGGGAGCCATCAAGATACCAAACCATTGTTAGTGGCCCACACTTTGCATAATTACAATAGATTCTAAGCTTTGTAATGATACCTTACACAGGACCTTTTGCATGAAGCATATTCCAGTCACATTATATTCACACTCATTAGCATATTTTCATAAAATCATATAGAGTGCAATGTCACAACCGTGTTGTAGTGAGATTCTCTGCTACCTTCTGAAATCACAGAGCTGGGTTAAGTGGTGGAACCTCAGACCATAATGTAGTGGCAGCCATAGGGCAGTAGCAGAGTGCGGTGGCAGCAGCATGATGGCAGCAGCGGCCAGTGGTGGCAGAGTTAATGGTGGTGACTGCAAGCCAGTTGCAGCAGTGGTGCAGCCACTAAGGTATTGCTCAGTGCCCAGTCTCTCCCCTCACTATGGGGTGGGAGATCAACTCACATGAATGCACCTCTGAACACTGACCATGGACAGTAACTGTGACTGGGGTGAAGTGCACTGAGAGAGGAGTGACGTGTTAAAGGAACAGTTGTCTAGGGTGCCATACATCCTGTTTTGGCCGGGAGAGTTCACTTTTTAAGCCTTGTCCTGGACATCCTGACTTTTTTTTTTAAATATAAAAGTGGGCCTTTGTCCCATTTGCTCTTGCCAACTGATTATTTGGCAAAAGCAAATGCACAAATGCCCAGTTTACCAGAAATGCCAGGTGTGCCGTTCAGGGGGCACAGAGAAACATTGGCGGGCACTCAACCCAGAGCGGCATGGGTCTCAGGGTTGCTCTCATGAGCCCTGCGTGGGGCAGGGAGGATGTGGCTCGGAGGAGCCCTGGCCATCCCTTTTTTAATTTAGGAAATATGGTCACCCTACGCTTGTCAGACTTTCACACTGCAAGGTGAGACATTGAGGCAAAGGACACCACACAATGTACCCTGGGTGGGTGTTTGCTCATGGTCATATGCTTTCAAATCATGGTTGTTGTATTTTCTCAAACAAACGCTGGGTTCCTTTTCCCTTTTTATTCAAGGTTTTCTTTGCTATTCACAGACTCTGTGCCTGCAAGTGGGGAATTATTGCCTCTTAGAGGCACCCAGGGATGGTGTTTAATTTTCCATTTTACTGGGTGAGGGATCAAGCCAGTTTTGCATAGTGTTAAGAGGAACCCCTAGATATTGAACCCAGCCCCTTGTGCTGCTGACTCCACCTGGTAGAAGGGTTACATGTGTTATTGTAAGATAAGCAAGAGAGTCAATGCTCACCAGTGTAGATTATCTAATTTATTCCTCATTTTCTCTTCTGAGGAATGAAAACTAGGGAAAAAAATGCATCAATGATTAAACTGAGATTTTCAGGATTTACCTATCCTGGCTGCCTGCTCTAATCAACTGAAGTACACAGGCTGCACACAAGGAGACTCTTTGATAGCAATTCACATCACATGCAATAAGGAACAGAGCTACTGAAACAGATTGGCAAAATATCAATAAAGAATCATTATGCTGTACTGTCTTCAGAGAAGGGTCTGTCTTCCTAAGGGTTTATAAAATACTGAGCATAATGAAGCCCCAATCCCAACTGGGATCTTTGAGTGCCATAGCAATAATTAATCCTATTACTCTTTTAGTTTAGCTATATGTTACATTCAGACCACGTTGTTTCAACAGAAATAGTTGAATAAAGTATTTGTAAATCCAAGACAACACAGCTCACGCAACTCACTGCACAGGTGTTTGCAAGAAGCTCAAACCCTTACCACCTATCCTGCTCACCAGAGCTGTCTATCAAGTACTGAACTTCCTGCAGAATTCTAGCTTTAAATGAGACAGAGGGGTGTGAAAATAGCTCAGTTTCAATCTATTCCTACCTAAACTTCTTTCCAAAATACAAGCTAAAGTTCACACTATGGTTATGTCTACACTGCAGCTGGGAGCAGGCTTCCCAGCTTGGGTAGACAGACGCATGCTATCTCTGCTCGAGTTAATGCACTAAAAATAGCAGCGTAGAGTTATTCAGGTGGGTTTGTACTCAGATGGTGAAGCCAAGCTGCCATCCCAGCAACCCTTGGCTAAACAGCTATTTTTAGCCCATCAGCTCAAGCAGAGCTAATGAGCGTGTCTGTCTACCTGAGCTGGGACTCACTGTACCTATGATGCATGACCAGAAAGGGTTAAGCATCCTGCAGGATAAATGACTCAAATTTAACCCTTAAAGACATATGGGGAGATAATGGGAGATAATGTTTTTGTGTATTTACATATATTTACATATATATTGGTAGTGGTCAACAATTTAATCAAACAGTCCCTGTCTATGCTGTATTCTGTTAGAGACCAAAAGGACATCTTAACATTTAAATGAACTGTAAATATAGGATATCGCTGTATTCATCTCTTTGAAATGTATAGCAAATCATCTGTGAATGATGGAAAAATAGGCAACTGCCTTATGTGGATCTGCATGAATAATTACTGGTGATGCTTAGGAAATTAGTGTCTATTGTTGCCTAGGGACTCTGAGCTGTCACAACACCTGAAACGGTATTAAAAATGGCTTAGGTCCTGATCCTTTATCTCAGATCTGGTTGAGGGGGAAGCCTAAGCCACATGCAGGGGAAGCCTAAGCCACAGGGACTGAGATCCCAGTTCTGACTGGACCACCCTGAATACAAACATTGGACTATAACCTATGAATTATTTTTGAAAGAACTATTTGCATCTACAAAGCTCACCATCTCTGCTATGAATCTGACTCAAGAACTGTACTCAAGTCTGTATGTATATTGATCTTTTAACCAATTCTCTCTCTCTCTCTCCTTTTTAAATAAAGTTTAGTTTAGTTAATGTAGCGGGGCAATCACCCCGCTTAAGAAAGAAAGGGGTTAAAAGCAGCCAAGGAAGCCTGCTTTGGTAGTTAGCCACAGGTGTGGTTGCAGCCAATTAGGGCACAGCTGGCCCTGATAAAAGGGCAGGCTGAGACAGTGGGAGGAGAGACTCTTGCTGAGGAGCACAGAGGACCAGGCTGCCTGGGAAAACAAGCAGGGTATCTGAGGCAGAGCAGGGCTGGGGAAGGGCAGGGTGAGCTGAGGAGCTCCGGCCTGGTGAGTCCCCAGCCTGAGGCCTTGCTAAAGGTACCAGAGCTGCAGGGAACCAGCGGGGGCTAGAAAAGCACCAGGTACAACCCCCCTTGCCGATGATGAGTGACCACTTCAGACTGCAGTTTGCCCCTGAGGGAAGGGGCTAGATGAGGACTGGCAGTGGGTCACTGAGATGAGGTGGGCTTAGGGGATTGGGGTTCCCTGGGCAGGGAAGACCCAGGGTGTGGGGGGCATTCTGTTGGGAAGCACCCCAAGGTAAGGGGCATCAGGGTCTGGGAGGGACGCAGGGCCTGAAGTGCTATAAGTGGTGGAGAGCAGGAGGAAGCAGGCACCTGTAGGAAGACACTGGCCAGCAGGAGGCACTCCAAGGCTGGAAGAGAGCTAATTCCTGGATGACCATCAGGAGGTGCTGCAGTGGTGAGTGCCCACTGTTCTCTGTTAATAAGAATTGGCTGTAAGTGTGTATTTGGGTAAGATCTGGAGTATTCATTAACCTGGGAGGTGATGTGTCCAATCCTTGGGGATTGGTAGAACCTTTTTTATATGATGAATAAGATTTTCATTAATCCTCATCATATTAGGGCTTGGCTACACTTACGGTTTGCAGCGCTGGTCATCCAGCTGTGTAGGAGCAGTGCTGGTGTGTGGCCACACTCACAGCTACCAGCGCTGGTGTGTGGCCACATTTGCAGCATTTCCAGCGCTGTTGGGAGTGATGCATTATGGGCAGCTATCCCAGCATTCAAGTGGCCACAACGTGCTTTTCAAAAGAGGGGGGTGGAGTGGGGTCTAGTGTGACAGGGAGCGGGGGGAAAGAGAGAGGGGATTTTTGGAGCCAACACTGTGTGTTTAGCTTCCTGACTTGAAAAATCAGAACATTTTTCTGACCCCTTAGTCTTAACTCTTAATTGCAAACAGCCTGCACGACTCCCGGCTGTTTCCCTGCCTGCCTCTCATTTGATTGTTTACAGCCAGGTACAGATGATCACAGCAAACAGGAGCTATGTTTGTTTTTTAGATAGCAGCAGCGCAACGGAGGAGCTCCACAGAGCTGCTCACAACAGGGAGGAGGATCTCATTTGATTGTTCACAGATTGATCACAGCAAACAGGAGCTGATAAGCAGCTCCGGTTCACAACAAAACAAAGACAGGCTGCATAACAAAACAAAGGGAGTAATTTTAGTTAAAAGCATTCTGGGATATCTCCTTATTCCCCGGAGGCCAATAAAAGCGCTGGTGTGTGTCCACACTTGATGAGCAGCGCTGGATCACCAGCGCTGCAATCGCTACACCCCAACCTGGCCAGGTGTACAGCCAGCGCTGCAGCCAGGGAGTTGCAGCGCTGGTTGTGCCCTGCAGGTGTGGACGGGGTGTAATTGCAGAGCTGGAAAGCCTCTACCAGTGCTGCAACTTGCAAGTGTAGCCAAGCCCTTAGACTTAGGTGGAGGCCTGAGGCTGGATTACTATAAGGGAACTGTGTTGATGACTCCTGGGTTACCAGTAAGGTATTATAGAAGCTGTTTTGTATTGGCATATCCACCAGTTTTGGGGATTTCCTGCCCCATTATGTGCAGTTCACCTTGAGTGACCTCAGTTGGCTCCCCTGGGACTCCAGTCACAGTACCCTAAACACTTAGAGTAGGTCTACACTGCACACTCCTTATGGCGGCATGTGGAGTACATTTACTGCACACCCTCCTAGCATGAGTATAAATAGCCTTGTAGATAGTTAGGTACTGCTTAGGTGAGTAAAGAGACACCTGAACCCTTACAATACGTACCCTACACAGCTCTCTACTCACCCAAGCTATACCTCCCCCATCAACACTGATAGTTTTAGCAGTGTAGTGTTCCACTGCCTCTCTGCTGCTGGAGTCTTTCCCCACTGCCCATAGTCTTTCCCCCTATGGTAGGGAAAGCCTCTGGCAGGGAGAGGCAGTAGGGTAAAGCTAGCAGCTCTCCACTGCCAGAGCCTCTCCCCTGCCAGAGCCTTTCAGTACTCCAAAGAGTTATACACCTCAGTGTGGACAGAGCCTGCCATTCACTGTGGCATGTAGCTACACATACCCTACATGCAGTCAGCAGTAGTGTGCTGCGTTCATGTATGTATTCTGATCTTTTAACCAATTCTCTCTGTGAGGCAAGTTCTGTTCAGTCATACATCTTGTGAGAACAATTTCTTAGAATTTTGACAGGTTATCAAAGTCACATGGTGCAGATAAAAATTAACCTTATTATGATTCATGTCATACAGTGGGACATGTTTAACTTACATAAGCTTGTTATTCATTAACATGGCTCTTATCGCACAAAGTACACAAATACAACAGGGAGAAGGTGTGGTGCCAAGCAAAAAGGACACATGCAGTAAGGGACATTTGGCAGAAAGATTTGAGATATATGTATTACTAAGGTTTTCTTCTCAGTCAATCAGGAACACCACTGACATTTCTTGGTGTGTCCAGGACTACAAGTCACTTTTGTTACTCTACCTCTAGTGAGGGAGAGTCTGTCTTGTGGTGGCTAAATGTCAGTTCCCTGACACTACCAGCCATTCAGCCACTCAATTAATCTCATCAGGTTTGCTACTCCAAAGAAAAAAGTATATACACACACACACACACACACACCAGCTTGCCTCATTCCACTAAGCCATGGCTACACTAAAGACTTTACAGCAGCACAGCTGTACTGATGCAGCTGCGCTGCTTTAAGATCTCCTGTGTAGCTGCCAACAAAAGAGACCTCTCCTGTCAACATAATTAAACCACCCTCAAAGAGCAGTAGTAGCTATGTCAGCTGCTGGGCCACTAGATAATTGAGATGCTAAAGGAGCACTTCAGGGGGGATGAGGCCATTGCAGAGAAGCTAAATGAATCCTTTGGGAGACCTGTAGACCGATGCAATGAAAAGGGCATAATGGCTCATTTCAGCCTCTTAGGAACATTACCTGTTGCTGAATAGATACCTCATCAGGCACTGGGAATAAGATTAATATAGGATGATGATAATTAAGGGAATAATTCAGAGTAAGGGCTTGTGTACACAGCCCTGCAGTTCAGACTATGGGGGCTTGAACATACTAGCTGTGGAGCCTGCAGGCATGAACAGAACGGCACCTTGTTTACACTAACATAGTCCTCTTCAAACAGGACTGTTAACGTTTAGTTTGTGCTAACAGTGTCTACACAGGGCAGTTACAGTGCAGCACTTTTGTGTGCACTGCATGTCACAACCCCGTACTCCACACAGAAGAGCAGAATAGACAGCCTAAAAGTCTCATTTTGTCATGGGCTGGTAATTGCCATTTACCTGCTCTGCAATGACCTCTGATGCAGTTCCAGGCACGTTCAAATTTACTGTCAGATTTTCTGTGCAAGGAAGGAGTGGCCTAACTGTATGTCCACAGTGCATCAGGTGGTGTGATTGTAGCCTGCATAGACATACCTGAGGTAGGCTCTCGAGCTAGCTTTCATCTAACTAAAGTAACAATAGCAGTGAAGCTACAGCAGCAGTGGCCACTCAAGTTTGTGTTCAGTCCAATATTTGGATTTTTAGGACACTACAATAAAGCAATTGCTCATTAATGCTCTGGGTGCCCTTGCCAATCTCTTAAAAATATACACATGCAAAAAAGTTATACCTGTCAATTCCCCCAAGATCAAATCAAATACTCCAGCAAGAACAAAAGTTAGTTACCTTATCTATGCAATCTCTATGGGCTTGTCTACACTACAGGACTATTTCGAATCTACTTAAGTCGAATTTGTGGATTCGACCTTAATAAGTTATTTGTATCATACTAACTAACATAAATTCATTCTTCTGAATCACATTCACCGGGGGGGCCTTTGACTTTGGGCTTTGGTGGTGCACAGAGCTATCCACAGTTCCACTCCCGCTGCCCCATTGTTTAATGGTGTAGGATTTCCTGCATGCTGGGGGGGGAAAAAAAATCCATTGAACCGTCAATCCCGCCTCCCTGTCTTCCTTGATTCGTTGAAATCCCCGGGTTGTCTGGCGGGTCTCTGGTCGGTCGAGCATGGAGCCCGAGCATGGACATCACTGCCATCATCGCTGCTGCACATCTCGCACGCTATGGTCATTGTCAACTCACCACATCGTCCTTCCAGTCCACAGCCAGGAAGTGAGAAAGAAGGCGAGAGGAGAGAGGGGAGGAGACAGGTGAGGAAGTGGAGAGTGACTCTCAAGGTGGCATCATGGTGGGTGGTGGTCAAGTGGATGGTGGGGGTGGGATCATGGTGTGGAACGCGAGAACAGGGCGGGGGTGGGCAGACCGCATGTGGGACCGCAGGACTTGCTGTCATTCAAGTAGCCCACGCATCGTTTGCAACTGCTCTCAAAAGTAGTGAGTGACTGAAATGTCCAGGCCATCATGATGGGCTTCGCGATGGGATTCCCAAACTGCGGTGGGGCTATAGATGGGACTCACATCCTATCCTGGCACCAGCCCACCAGGCCGTTCAGGAACTCTGGTCTGTTAGACGCCTCCAGGCAGGCACTTTCTTCCCGGACCAAAAAAAATAACGGTTGGGGATGTGCAGATGCCAGTGATCTCGGGGACCCGACCGCCCCTACCCGCTAATGCCTGCATGAAGCCCCCTACAGGCGACACTGGAGGAAAAGGAAAACTAACTCTTCAACTGAGCAGAAGCAGTGCAGAATGGTGGGTGGTGTGGCTTAGGACGGGAGATGGAGATGGACGACCTTTACTGACTCGCATCGACAAAGAAGAAAGAATATCCCCGTAGTTATTGCTGCTTGCTGCCAATCTCACAATCTCTGTGAGCAAGACCTTTTTGTTTTGGCGCTGGGGGGGTGGCCCATCGCCTGGCTGCTGTTTACGATCGATCAGCCAGACACCCGTGAGAATATCCAGCGGAGCGCGGCGCATCAGGCAGGGAGGCTTTGGCGAGAGTCCCGCAGGAGCAGGTAAACTGTGACTGTCCTTGATTTTTTAAGAGAGTTTAGCCTGATCATCAGTTTTTTTTCCTTTTTTTTAAGGACGTTTTAAAAAACAAAGGAATTTTTTTAGTAATAATAATAATCTTTTGATTTTGATTTTTTTTTATTTCGTTGAAAGCATGGACATTCTGTGCTGTGCTGGGTAGGTGTGTGGGTGGGCAGGAAGGGGAGGGGTGGGCGAGGGTGGGGTTTTGGATTTGAGTTACCATGGGCGCGCGTTGAAGGGGGGGGGGGTGTGGGGGTGAGGTGTGTGGGTGCCCTGGTCTGGAGCTGGATGAGGGGGGAGGCTGGGGCTGGGGGCATGGAGGGAGGAGGACTATTACGGTCCAAATGCATGTGTGAAGAATGCCTTCTGCACATTCAGGGACCAAGCATACACCTACCACCAAGCCGGGCACTCAAGGACAGGACAGGGCAGCATACACCACAGACTGTCTGGTGCTGTCCTGCTGTGTGTGTCTGTGTGTGCCTGCAGCAGCCAAGTCTGTGCTCTGGCACTGTGGCATGGCACTGTGGGTCATGCACCCCAAGCCAACAAGAACACAAGAGAACCACAAGAAAGAAAACAGTAAGTGAAAAACAGTCAGTAACACAACATTATTAACAAATATTAATGGGGGGGGGAACTGAACTGGTTTTGGACTGATGCTGTGTCACTTTGGGTGAGGGGACAGGACTTCTTGGCGTTGGAGGCGGTTTGCAGATGCTGCAGGGGGCTCTCCTCCCTGATGCTGTCTTGAAGAAAGAACATCTACAAAGCGGCGCGCCTCCCTCCTTCCTCCATTAGACACCAAGCAGCGCGAGCGTCGCCTGTCTCTTGCTGCCGCCACCCCTCCTCCTCCCCAGTGTGGTGATGCTGCTGGCTGCTGGCCTCTCTCTCGACTCTCTGCTGCTCTCTCTCCGCCCTCTGGGCTGGCTGTGTTCCTGGAACAATGTCTTCTCTTGTCTTTTTTTCTTTCTTTAATCCGAGCCCCCCAGCCTCTGCGGGAGGAGGGCAGGCAGTCGAGGAGGGAAGCTGCTGTGTGATGTGAAAAGTGATTTGTGATTTCACATAACACATTCATTTGCCAACACACACAGTCTAGTCAGTCAGAACAAGAGAAAAAGAAAGAAGGAAGTCTCAGGAGATCAGAGAAGAAGTCCGAGAGATTTTTGCTCTCTCTCATTAGCGGCGCCACATGCATTGCACTGGAGCAAAAGATAGCTGCATCCTCTTGCACAAAGTCCTGGTAAGCCTTACAGTACAGAGTACAGCTTAGTAGTTAGTGCTTAGCTGTGCTGCTGGCTGCAATGTGCATGCAAAGCAGAAAGATGAAAGAGAGAAAGCGTTATCAGCAGGAAGCCAGTGAGCAGAAAAGACCCTTTTTTCTGTTTCCTCCTGCAAGTGGCTGTTAAGGCGAGGTCATTCTATGCAAAGTAAAACTCTGTTAGCGAGTTAATATATGCAAAGTAAAACTCTGTTAAGCGAGGTCGATCTTGTGCAAAAAAAAAAAGTAAAAAAAGGTTCATTCTTATGCAAAGTAGTCTTATGCAAAACAAAAGTACACACACATTAAACTAACAATAACTATGCAGCACTTCCACAACACAATCACCCCACAGGCGCAGGCGTGTCAGGCGCAGAGAGCGGCGAGTGAACAGAAGCCCTGCACACAGACCCAGACCCCCTGCTCCTGGCTCTGTAGGATGGGATGGCTGGGTACCTGGAGATGGGATGGCGAAGAGAGTGCTTCGGAGCAGGCCACCCCAGCTCACTCTCTCTCCTCCTCTTCTTGCTGAGGCTTTTCCAGCTGCTCTCTGAGAGCTTGAGAACTTTTCCCAGAGAGGACTATTATCCTCCTCCATGATGTAGACCTTTTGTATAGTTTTTTATATATAAAATTTTTATTTTTATATTTATTTTTTTTTTTATATTTATATATATAAAAAAAAATGTCCTAGTGTAGCCTATCAGTCTCACACCACAGCAACCTAATCCTACTGATCACACCCTTCCTCATGAAGGTAGAAGGAAGCAGATCTTATAAGGCATGCCAAACATTAATACATTCACACTGTTATGTGCTAAAAGGAGTAGAGGGAAGAGGAGGGGAAATTAAGCTCTATCCATGAACTTTTTAGGAAAAAAATTCAGGTGAAACATTAAGAGGAATGATAGGGTTGGGGGAGCTTTATAAGCATTTAAGTTCCCTAGTATGGTCCTCTTGAAAATCTCAGTAGAGGGGTTCAAAACAAAAAACAATTCTAAAATGGGAAGAAGGTATTGTTTTCATTTGGTATTAGAGACAATGCAATTAAACATGTCTTTCATTTGAAAAAAAATAGTTCAAAAGTCTTCAAATGCGCTCTCTCTGGGCCCACTACTTCCCCCTGAGGCCACCATTTCATTCTTCATCTCCTTTGAGGGTACCCTAGAACCTTAATCTAGGGTGACCAGACAGCAAATGTGAAAAATCAGGATGGAGGTGAGGGGGTAATAGGAGCCTATAAGAAAAAGACCCCAAAATCGGGACTGTCCCTATAAAAATCAGGACATCTGGTCACCCTACCTTAATCCCTCTTTAGGGCAGCGATCTGGTAGCAGCAACTCTTCCCCTAGCTCACATCATTACCTGTTTTGCAGGTCTCAGCTAAGATTGAGACCATTGCTTGAAGCACTGTACAAATACACAGAAAGAAAGAATCCCAGCCCCATAAAGATCTTACATTCTAAAATACACAAGGCAGATGCTACCCACACCCACTCAGTGTGTTGCTCTGTCCTCCTCTAATGGTGGCTAGGCCATATACAGAAGATAAGCATGTGCTGTAAAACAGTGGCTCTCAACCTTTCCAGACTCAGTAGGAGTCTGTCCCTTTCAGGAGTTTGATTTGTCTAGTGTACCCCAAGTTCCACTTCACTTAAACTATTGCTTGCAAAATCAGACCTAAAAATGGCAAAAGGGTCTCAACATACTTACTGAAAAATTGCTTCCTGTCCCATTTTTACCATACAATTATTAATCAATTGGAATTTAAATTTTGTACTTACATTTCAGTATATAGTATATAGAGAAATATAAAAAAGTCATTGTCTATGTGAAATTTTAGTTTGTACTGACTTTGCTAGTGCTTTTTATGTAGTCTGTTGTAAACTTTCTCCATGTCTATCCTATGTTCGTCTATAAGGTGCCACAGGATTCTTTGCTGCTTTTACAGATCCAGACTAACATGGCTACCCCTCTGATACTTGACACCATTGGGAAGTGGTTATTATTGATAACAGCTTCCAATACATATGTATGCTAGAGTAGGAATCTGTCTCGCTCTGTTGAATCAATTCAGATGAAGATATTTTAATACTCTAAAGGGTTATGTCTTCTGTTTATTCACAGATGCTATTTGCATAGCTACTAGAAATCTTGTTTAAATGTGTGCTCTTTGAGCTATTTGTTATCTCTCTTCCCCAACTGCACCACTCCTCTACAATTTTCTATTCTTCTCAGATTTACATGTTACAGATTGTGCCTCAAAATACATTGCAAGCAGCAGGCATCCATCTATATACTAATCAAAAGGATTCCATTCTGTACCTCCTTCTATTTATGTATTGAAGCTCTTCTTAAGTATTGTCTGGTTTAGGTGTTTGCAAAGCCTAATCCTGTCATTGAGGAATTTATGGAAAGGCTTTCTGAAAATTCCAGCACAGAGACCAATCCTGCAGTCCCTGCTCTAGCAAAATTCCACTTGACTGAACTGAAGTTTTGGTTGGGCTTGGGGTTTGGGCCCCAATTTGTACTGATTCACCACTAACGAACCTTCAGGTTTGATCCAGCAACTCGTATCGTGCTTAAAGTTTCAGTCGGGCAGCATCACAGATGGCTAGCACAGTGTGGAGCCATATGAAAATGCATCAAGCCAAAAGGAGAAAGTTTTAAATTACTAGGAGAAATGTCCTACATTTCAGAAAATTAAGATATTTCTAGACAAAAGTTAGTGCCAAAAAAGTAAGAGATTACTCATTATTGATCTGGAAATCTGTGCTAGGATCACTTGACTGTGCAACAGAGGCTGTTAAAATAATTATAGGTGGTTAGCAAACAAGAAATCCATGTACAGCCCCAAGTGCTCTAATATTTCTCATCAGATAATCTCATTTTCAGAGTCTCAGCCCAACCTCCTTCTGTACAATTTTTAATGTAAACATTGTCACACACCCATTTTGGACATTAGCAAATGTACAGGCAGTTGATTAAAAAAAATTTCTCAACTCACTGCACATGTTCTATAGTGTTTGGAAAGTTTCTTGCAGTTGTATAGTAGATTTGCACACACACGGCAAAATCCTTTCCTCCATGGGAGGAGGAAGGGCAAAGGTTGTTTTAAATGCAACCACACTCCTTACCCTACATAGGGAGTGTTCCTTTGGGAATGTGAGAGGGGTGATATAGGAGCCACTGTATCATCTCTCCACCACCAAATATTCCTGCACGGTCAGGAAATCAGATCTGCTGGGTTTAAGGCTGCTTTGCACTGTTGGAGAGGTGCTGAGGAGGGCCCAGGATCTGGCCTACAGTTAAAAAAAAAAAACCACCACACACACCAATCGAGAGCACAGTACATAAAAAATACTCCAAGAAACATCATCACTATTAAGAAACACCATTATTAAGAATATAACCAATCAAGCCCCTACCTTGCCCCTGAATTCTGACAATCTGGGGAGTTCTGCTGCCATAAGGACAACAGGGTTTGGCCCCAAGGGTGCAGGAAACTTTCCTCTAACTATAAAGTTTCATGGGTTTGCATAAGTCATTTAAGCCACTAGTTTGTGTGTTTGTGGATTCTGTATGTTAGCCTGTCAGATTGGGGTGTTTTGCTTTAAAAAATATATTTGTACAAAGAAGAAAAAGGAGGGGGGAGCATCCTTGTGTTTGTGGATGTGACATTCTTGGCTCTGGATCAGTCAGACACTCGTTTGGTTGACGCTTTCTAAAGTGTGTTTTCCTCAACCTATGATCTGATTTACTATTGACTTCCCCAGTATTTTCCCCTCTTAAGACTCTGGAAAAATGTCTCAGCCAATCTTATAGATAGTAGTTTTTAAAGCTCCCCAGGATACTGAAAAACTGGAGACATGTTATGTTTTAAAATATAGTCTATGTATTCACTAATATTTTACTTGTTAACACTGATTCATTTCTGCTTCCTCTAGCAATGTTTTGAGCCTCTATATCATGGTGGCTAAGTCCATAAATGGCTATTAGCCAGGATGGGTAAGAATGGTGTCCCTAGCCTCTGTTTGTTTGTTTGTCAGAGGATGGAGATGGATGGCAGGAGAGAGATCACTTGATCATTGCCTGTTAGGTTCACTCCCTCTGGGGCACCTGGCATTGGCCACTGTCGGTAGACAGATACTGGGCTAGATGGACCTTTGGTCTGACCCGGTACGGCCATTCTTATGTTCTTATCAGTATCAGTGTGTCAGTTTCAGTTACTGCATCCCCTGTGTATCTGTTCTGCTTTGTAAGGATGCTATCTTCCCCATTTTGAACATATTTACTTTGGTACATGGTGCTACGTCCTTATTTATTTACTGTGTGAGTCTGACAAGCCTATGAAGTTTGTGGGGGGGCAGTTATTTTATTTTAGTTCAACAAAATGTATCCACAGCGCACAAAAAAAACAACAAAACACACCACACCACACTCCATTCTTAATCCCACTGCTAATTTTCTGAAAAAATCATTTGGAACTGGGCACATTCAAGCTCTTATTAATATGGTTTAGTTGTACTATTCTGCCATTCTGAATGGGGGGGGAAGCCACGTTGTATTCTATTCTGCCACCAATTAAATATATATTTTAATGTGAATAACTGGAGTGGTTAAACTTTGACCCAGATCACCACATTGGATCAGTAACTTCTATGGGGTTCTAGATGGGCACGGAGTCTAACTCTGTGGATCCATTTGCAAGACTCTGACCTCAGCATGGAGGTTGCCAATGCCAAGAACAATGCCTTACCAATGTTGGAAAAACATTTGTGTTCACTGTGATCCTGTTCCAAAGCCCATGATGTGAATTGAAACATTCCCATGACTTAGACTTTGGATAAGGTCCAAAGCTAGGTCCATTTGACATGACTGTTTAAACAAACCAACCCCAGTTGCTAGTAAACTGTTTTCTTCCCTTCTCTTCTCAAACTGTTCTGGCAGGTGTGGATGGCATCAGCTAGGGTTAGAATAATGACTTGAGCGCCCTCTCCCCGGCCCAGTCTTACTCAGATTTCAGTTGGGAGGGGGGGGAAGGGGAGTTTCCCTGGCCCCCTTAACAAGTGTTTCTCTTCCCTCCCCCCCCTCAACTTGCATGTACTCCTGAGTTTACTTTGGAACATGAAAAAGGAATCTTATTAGGGGAAAAGCAAACACACAAAAGAACAGAGTCTAAGTATATTACACCTACCCACAAAGATTAAGAAAACTCGCATCAATATACCAGAAGTTTGGAAGGTCAACAGCCTGACCACCACCACAACTCCACCTACATGAAATCCCACTCACAAGCTGTTAGCTGACACCATGAGTAGGTCATGCATACACATACACACACCCTCCCAGCATCAGCAAGTTGAAGTCTATGTCCTGATCACCTTCCTCCATTAACATGTTGCACTGTCTCCCAGTCTCAACAGTGAAGCTGATGGAAACCAAAGAAACTATGGCCAAGGACATCCAACTACAGGCAGTCAATACAGTGATACTAGCAGGGGGACTAGAAGATAAACGCCATGTACTGGAAGAAGAACCCTATTTTCAAATTAAAGATAAACTGAGTATGCAGGATGGAATTATATTTTGAGAACAGAAAGGTGTTTTCCCTGTCTCATTATAAAATATCATGCAAAAAAAGAAAAAACATGTCTCACACCTAGTCATTGAGAACACAATCTTAGATGTACTTGAGACTGTTCACTGGCTTGGAATGAATATATAACTCTTGTATTTGATAGAAGGGTACAACTGCCATAGGTGCCAACTCTGTGGGTGCTCCGGGGGGAGAGTGGGAAGATTACAAACAGGCCCTAAAACAAAAAACTCCGGATCTATGGAACCTTTGAGGTTTGGATCCAGATAAATGTGCAATCTCCAGGAGTCATTACAGTTGCAGTGATGCAGCAGTTTGGTGTTGATCTACAGAACGAATGTTCAGTCAGAGCAACACACTTTAAGTGTTCTTGATGTTTTCAGCCCCAGAAGTTACAAAGGAATACTTTTTAGTACAAGGCAGCATGCATAATACTTCAAAAAGAGGTAATAATGAACAATCACACAGACAAGTGACAACCTTGGTACTTTCTCTCCCCATTTTTATTAGAACACGAGTCCTTGAACGATGAACCACTGTTCTAAAGATTTGCTACAAAAGAAAGCTGCTTAATATGCAAGTGCATTTGAAACAGATAGTCCCCTGATGTAAGGAGGAAATGAATAAAAAAAAGCTGTAACAAAAAAAAAAAGCTATTCTTAGTACCATCAGCAAAGAGATGCAAAATGAGTAATTTGCAATTCAGTTGCTCTCCAAATTCATTTGAACATTAGGACTAAATCCTTCACAAAATAGCGAGATAAAGATAGGCCAGAGCCTCACTCATGTCACCAGTTGCCCTGAATAATAAGTGACACACATTCTGGAACATTATGAAACACGTATATGGGTACCAAAGTCTGCTGGTCACGGAGCACAATTTTAGACCAATCATGGTGTCCCTTGGCCAGGTTCTCTAATGTCATCATCAGACCTCTGCTCAGGTAGATTCTAAAAAGGTTGAAAGGTTTTCCTTTATAGAAATTGTGCCATTTGTCCCCATGGCATCATGTTCATTAACTACCATAAGTAATATCCTGTTTTAGGTGGCCACTGACAGCAGTTTTGTTTAGCCTTTAAAAAATGACCCATACAAGATGTGATGACTTGGGAAATCTGTTTGTATGAGTAATTTTGGATGATAGATTACATTTTTGTTCTGAAAACTGTATCACTGAAGCCCTAGGTAAACATGGAATCGCTGGAGGCTGTGCCACATGTTCTTGAGAGCATGGACAATGGAAGTTATTCAACCTTAACAATTGCATTATGACCACACAATAATTCACAAATGGGTTTTGGGCCCCAAAAATGCTCTGGACTGGTGAGAAAACTGAGGTGGGACATGCATGTAAAGTTTTTAATGTTTGTACAGATCTGTATAATTCTTATGCAATTAAAGCAGCAGCAATACTGTGTTCTAGTCCTGTGAAAAGTCCGTATGTGTCGCAACTTATGATGTGCCCCTGAGAGGGTTAAATTGTAACCCAGAAGGCTCACACATTCACTGTACTTCTGAGAGAGAGTGTTTGAACTACAGAGGACACTGAGGAGTTAGCACTGGCTCTAGGGTGCTGGGCAGTGGGCTATGTGGTCTAAATTCTCAGAAGAGGGTGTTTGATACAGCATGCACACTCCAAGAGTGTGCACAGGGACCCTAAGATAAGGACAGCGCCTGGACTCTGTTCAGACTCTGGAGAGACTTTAAATACATTGACGCAACAACTGACTGGATCCTCACAGTAGTCTGGTGAATGGCCAACAGGGGGCACTTGACTGGATCTGTGCTACTAGGCCAGGGGTAGGCAACCTATGGCACAGGTGCCGAAGGCGGTACATGAGCTGATTTTCAGTGGCACTCCCACTGCCCAGATCCTGGCTACAGGTCCGGAGGGCTCTGCATTTTAATTTAATTTTAAATGAAGCTTCTTAAACATTTTGAAACCTTATTAACTTTACATAACTAAACTATTGTTGTATGTATTATAGACTTATAGAAAGAGACCTTCTAAAAACTTTAAAATGTATTATCGGCATGCAAAACCTTAAATTAGCGTGAATAAATGAAGACTCAGCACAGCACTTCTGAAAGGTTGCCAACCCCTGTACTAGGCAATTCATTTCCCCCCCACAATGCCATGTGTGATGTCTTAAAGCAGGTTTCACTGAACTTTAAATGAGTAAGTAACACCACAATCACCAAAGAACTCCTCCAGTTTATTTTGTTAACAGCAGTAACACATTTTTCCAAATTACACTTTCTCAGAGCTCTAGCTTATTAGAAGTGAGGGAAGTTCACTTTTATTTTAGGTTTTTAAGTGCAACAGGCTGCTGAACAGACACAACCAGCTGGCTGAGGTCTATCTGCCTTGTTCTCTAACAAGATTGATAAAGCATGATTGAGTGAACATTATAACTGAAGGAGAGTAAACGATCCATTTCATAGCCAGTAATTAAACAAAACCCTACTTTGGGAGATTTTGATAAGGGCAGCACATACTACACTTCTAAATGAAGAACAGATGTTGGCCCTATGCTGACTTTCAGCTAGATTAAGTGTTATGAAATAATTAAAACCTAGCGAACAGTGAAAATATCTAATAGCATGGTCAAGGGTGCATTTCATTTCAGCTTTAAACTGATGCTCCTGCCCATCACCCACCCACTTATTCTTATTTCCACAAAATATGTAGTTCTCATTTATATATTTTGCATCCAGAGTTTATCATTAAGAGCTGCTTAAGAGAACAGCATATTAATGATATCTGAAAGACTGCTGGAGTCTGCATCAAATAAAAGCACCTGGGGAAAAACAGCCAAATATATTGATCCACAGATATTATTACCATAAGCTAAATTACAGTTGTTCCAACACAGGAAGTAGAATACACAACTTTTGACTCTGAACTGGAGTCCCTAGAGGAAAAATAAGCACTGGTACTTTATCTATTTTGCACATCAGTTACTAAGGGCTAGTCTATACAGATATTAATCCTGAATAGCTCCAGGTGTGGATGCTCTTATTTCAGAATGCCTTAATTTGAATTCGTTTAATCCACTTTGGAAGTGAAATTCAAAATGAGGTGGTCGTACTCTGAAATAAAAGCATCACACATGTCGCTAATCACAAATAGTTAGTGCCTAAAATTCATACCCTACCTTAGTCTATATATGAAAGTTAATTTATACACGTCCTAAAAGTTGACTAAAGTGGCAGAGTCATATGCTCAAAGAGTCAATGTCAGAGAGTTTAAGGGCAGAAGAGATCACTGTGATTATCCAGTTTGACCTTCTGCATAACACGAGTTGTAGAATATCCTTGATTTAATTCTTGTTTGAACTAAAACATCTTTTAGAAGAACATCCTCTCTAATTTTAAAAATTGCCAGTGATGGAGAAGCCAGCACACCTCTTGGTAAGTTGTTCTGGTGGTTAATTATCTTCACTGTTAAAATGTTTTGTGATGTTACACCCCATATTCTTCATATAAATATGGTTATGATATGAATATGGTATAACTAAGATATACTTTATGCAACATGGGTCTTGTAAGATATCATTAGAAAGGTTATAATTTACTGAATGTGCTTATCCATGTTGTATGCATGTGTGATAAATGAAAGAAGTTGGGGGGAGGGGGATAACTCCCTTTTGTGGACACCCAGCCAGCCAATTAGCTATAAAATCCCTCTTAGTAGCTGTTCTCTACTTGCTTTACTTGTAAAGGGCTAAAAAGTCTCCCTGCTATGCATACCCAAAAGGAAGGGAGTGGGCACCTGACCAAAAGAGCCAGTGGGGAGGCTAGAACCTCTTAAAATTGAGGAAAAACTTCCCCTTTGTCGGTCTGTGGTTGTTCTCAGGGAGAGGCAGACAGGGAGCAACTATGCTGTAACAAGCTTCGGGCCAGGTATGAAAAATCATCAGTATCATACCTAGAAACTACTCATTTTAAATCCCAGATATGCAAGTAGATCAGGAAATGTCTAGGAAGACGCAATTAGGTTCATCTCTTTTTATTACTTTATGGGTTGTGAACTCCTCTGTGCTAAACCCAAATGCTTTTGTTTTGCCTGTAACCTTTAAGCTGGACCTCAAGAAAGTTATTCTTGATGCTTACTCTTTGTAAGTTTCCCCCCCCTTTCTCAGCTCTTCCTGGGGAGGGCTTGAGGGTACCCCAGAGGAAGGAATTCCCAAGTGCACCTTCCTTGGTCCTCAAAGGGGTTTTGCACTTGGGTGGTGCCAGCATCTACTCATCCAAGGGTCAGAGAAGTGGTAACCTTGGGAGTTTAATACAAGCCTGGAGTGGCCAGTATTAATTTTTAGAATCCTTGCGGGCTCCCATCTTCTGCACTCGACGTGTCAGAGTGGGGAATCAGCCTTGATAGCATGTATCATTTTTGTATCTGAAGCTGGGAATATTGACCGTGTCTCTGTATTTCAAATATGCCACATTGGATGAGATCAAACAATGTTAGTGGCTTATTGGAGAAATGCACACAAGAATAAGGATTACCCCAGGAATTGTTTGTAATAGAAGCATCTCAGAGATAGCTCCATACAATGGGAACTATTTGACCCAGGTCACAGCAAAAAAGCTTTCCTGCTTATCTCCCTAAAGGGGTGTGCACGTGAGTACTGGGGGAATCCTCTCACACAGAGCTGACTTCAGTCTGTGACTGCACCTGGGTGCGACCCTACCTGTGTGTGTGTGCTGCAAGAGGCCAAAGTCTCTAATTCAGCAAAGCAGGGAGAGGGAACCCAGGCTGGTTGAGCAAGAGAGGCACGGTGAAATCCCTGTACATCAGATGGCATACCAGAAGGCGGGGTCCAACCCATCACAAGTTCCACCTTATTTCCAGTCAATTTGACTAGCTTCAAATTCCACTTGATCGTTATCCTTTTCTCTGCTAGATTAACGAGCCCAGTAAGAAAGTTTTGTTCCTCACGTATGTACTTATGAAATGTGATCAGGTCACCCCTCAACCTTTTTTGATTAGCTAAATAGTTTGAACTTTAAGTCTAATACTAAAAAGCATGTTTTTCAATCCTTTAATCATCATCAAGATTCTTCTGTGAACCCTTTCCAATTTTTCAATACCCTTCTTGAATTGTGATCCCAACATTAGAGTAGGAGTCACATCAGTGTCAAATATAAAGGTAATACACCCTTCCTACTCCATATTCCCCTGTTTATACATCAAAGTCATCCCTTTAGGATCCGATTGCACTAACAAAAACTACATACACACCAGCATTGGCTAACCTTGGCTTCTCTCCTGTGATTCCTTCCATCAGCACCAGACTATCCGAGGCTTTGCTACAGGGATATTCCTACCTTCTATGTATTTAAGAATGAAGTCTAATGAGCCGCATCTACTCCATGTGATAATCTACCGTTCCTAACATGAACCCAACACTTGCTAATGGGGTGGACAGTCTTGTTTCTCTTTTCCCCATATCAAAGCCCTAGGCATGCTTTCTATAATCCAATGAAGGAATCATGTCCTATGCCTGAGGTGCATCTCTGTCCCCTTTCTTATCGCCCAATTTTCTATACTGTTATGGGACTCGCTCCACTAACAAAGTATACCCAGTGTAAGCTTCCCTCCATCTGCAGCTCTCAGAGAAGTTAGAGAGATGGCCCATGCTACACAGCTCAGGTTCAAATCTAGATTTAAACTTTGAAGTTTGTAGGATGTTGAGATCAAGAATTTTCCTTGGCCCAATCTCCACTAGGAATCACTGATTAGTGATTTTTTTTTCCTGAGTTAACTGTAAAAAAAGACTATAGTTTGTCTAGATTAACAGACTCCAGTTATTTAATTGCATAAAAACATTTTAAGTATAATTTCCAGGAAAAAGAGGCAGCAGAGACGTGTCTTGGATGACAGTTTTTTGTTCTGCTTCTCTGATCTTGTCTCAAAGTCATTTCCTATTGAGCATATTTAATCTATTGTTGCCCCTTTTTAACCTGAGAGGTTAGTCAATATTCAGAACCTCTCAAGGTTGTTACTATTAGGAGGAGCAACCAGTGATAGAGTCAGGTATTTCTTTGGTGCAATACTGTTTATTTACAAAGAATGTACA
This sequence comes from Mauremys reevesii, assembly GCF_016161935.1. NCBI lineage: Eukaryota > Metazoa > Chordata > Testudines > Geoemydidae > Mauremys > Mauremys reevesii. Next base: position 165,950,463 of record NC_052624.1, on the reverse strand, counting down.
CAGAGTCCTATTTCCCTCAACCCACTAGAAACAAACAGCAGGCAGTTTCCTTGCTCACAATTCCCAAGGCTGCCTTTCTATTGAATCCTCTGCTCCAAGGAGCACTATCCCTCTGCTTCATTTCAGGGGCATTCTCTCAATTGCTAGTCATGCTGACTGCTCACATTTTCCTCTAACATACATAGCTTGCTAAACAATCCCTTAACTCTTATGTTTGCGATTAGCTCCAGAGAAACCCCTTAGACCACATGGCAAAGCCTGAGCAGTCAAGCCACTTGGCTGATTATCTTGGGGAGCAGCTTCTATTATCTGCAGGTATCTTTCTCCATAAAGGGGCTTAACTGATCTTCCATTTAGCCTGAAAAGGCTTCTTACTTATTAGCACACCCATCAATTTTAATAAGATCTGTGGTTGTCCGTACACAACGACCCACTTAATGGTAGTTATTGACAACTTCCAGCATAACACCCCTATCTCAGCTCTGCCCAAGTTTCTCAGAAACATTCAACAAGTGAACAAAAATCCATTCTTGCTTCAGAGCCACAAGACTTTAATTGCAGTGCAGACATACCCTTAGATGCTAGACACCCGTGGCTGGCCTGTTCGCAGGCTCGAAATGTGGGCTGTTTAATTGTGGCATAGACCTTCTGGTTCAGACTGCAAACTGAGCTTTGGGACCCTCCCACCTTACAGGGTCCACACCCCAGCTCAAGCGCACAAGTCTACACTGCAATTAAACAGCCCCACATCTCGAGCCTGTGAGCCCAAGTCAGTTAGCACAGGCCATCCAGGGGATCTTAATTGCACCATGTAGACATACCCTAAAATTTCCCCAAGACCCTGGGTCTCAAAGCAGGTCTTAACCACTCCCCATCTTTCCTTTGCTGGAAAGTTTTGCCACAGCATAAGCTGTTACAATTTCTGCCCCTGGAGAAGACAACTTGATCACTGCAAACCAACTATCCACAAATCATGTGTTTCACTGGGGCTGCATTTTTAACAGGAACTTCCACAGACTGAATTTGTAGGGCATCTTCCCTGGCATTTATTAGCCACAATGAAATCCAGAATGATTCGTTCATCCACTGTCTCAACTATCCAGACTTACTGCTCAAATTCCAGAGATCCAGTTTTCCCATATTTTCCCCAATCACTGGCTCCATTTGAGACCAGTTAAGCAGTTCATAGCATTGTATCTCCTATTGCCTAGCCTTATTGTATCTCTGGTCTAACAACTTACATTTGAGTCACCATTCCTGTGCATTTCCTGATCACATATTCAATAGCTAAACTGCCCAGCTCTAACCAAATATTGGAGGGGACTACTCTTTGTACCTCTAAGTTTAGTGTCCTTTGTACCTGAGTTCTAAACTGGGTAAAGGGCCTTCACTAGGCACTTGTGAAGCTCTGGCCTGGCCTGCTTAAATTTATAACCATAATTTTTGTTACCAATTTTTTTCCACAGTATCAGCATTTAATTGATCTGCCTCCCTTAATTTTTTTGCTTTACCAATTTCTCTTGTTTTCCAAACAGAATTTAACAATTTTTCTAATTATTCAAAAAATGTCATGAACCAGATTAGAATCCCCTTTTCCAACATGCATATTAGACACAGAGCTGCACTTACATGGCTCATGGCAAACAGCTTCCACCTTCCTTACTAACAACTGCTTCCTTGTCTGCTGGGCTGCTGCAAGGAATGATTCAAGTTCCATGGCAAATTCCATAGTCTCTCAGCATATCCTGGGCCTTCTTTCACTCATCATGACGTACAAGGGCAAGTTCAGTTGAGCATCTATAAATTGGTTCATTGCTTATTTATCTTGGAAGACCTCATTGATATTTGGATATGACAGTGCCACAGGGTTCACACACTACTAGCAGCACCTCCTGTTGGCTGTCCTGGGAATTAGCTCCAACAGGCTTACACTTTCCCATTATGTCTCACTCTACAGCCTCCTCCTGGTTCTGCAGTCTCCTCTCTGTGGCTTATTCTTCTGGCCAGGTCACTAAGGTCCTCCCCTTCTAGGGAATTCAAACTCATTTCAGACCAGCTGGCTGGCATCTCCAATGCCTTTACCACTTCCCAGTGGCAGGTTTGGGAACTCAGACTCACCCACTACACTGGGTTCCAGCCCAGGGACCCTAAAACAAGCAACCATGGTCTTTGCACAGCCTGACCTTTTACTGCTGGTTCCTTGGGTTTCTTCCTATTTATCTAGAATCCCTTCTCCCTGGGTTTGCCAAACTCCAACTGCTCAGTGAGTGATTGTAGCCTACTTCCCTACCTTCCTGCTATTCACTGTTCCTGGGCTGTATACTGGCCCCACCTGTTCCTGCCCAGCTGAGCCTACTTCTAATTAGTGGCATGCTCCCTGGCTCCTCCTCCAGGTGCACCTGGTGGAATGAATTGGACAGCCTGGTCACCTTAATTCCTTTCAACCCTGTGTGAGGCAGATGCCCTATCACAGACAGGAACACAAGTCTCCTAGGTCCTCTACTTGTTCAAGTAGATTTTTTTTTCCTTCTAGCTCTTATTTATGCCCTACCAGCCCAGACTGATGACTTGTCCCAAACTCCATATCAAGAGCTTGTACCAAATCCTGATTACTCTTTTTTTTTTCTGGGGATGAGTTCTGCAGCACCATAAGGGCACCATCTGGGCTATGCAAATTGGCTGCTAGAAACCCCTCCCCTCTTGGTTCATCTCCTCAACAATTCATTTGGACTACGATGTTGAACAAAGCCAAATAAGACTCCCAGGGAGATTTTCCCCTGAAATATAGTGGGCTTTTGTACTACTTGAGCTGGACCAATCAAATCTCTCCCTTCTGGACCTCATAGTTCCTAGTCTTGCATAAGACTGGACATATCCATGTTCTCTGACTGGACCGATTTCTCACCCAGGCAGCTGATTTCAACTGTGGTCTACAACCCTTTGAATTCCTTCTCAAGCTGACTTTTCAGCTCCTTAAATCCTTGCTGCAGCTCATTCTCATTAGCAATTTCTAAGTTGGTTAAAGTTTCCCTCACTTCCCCTATTTCCTGGAAAGCTTTTTGATCCATGGCAGTCAGGTTGATGATCTGTCTTTCCAGTCCAGGCTGGTAGTTCTGTAATCTGGCATATAAATCTGATAACACTTTCCAACGTAATATTAATTTACAAGGTCACTGAATCATAACTTAAGGCACTTTTCTGAAAGAAGTCATACCTCATAGAAAGCAAATTTCTATCTAGATTACACATGATTCCAGACTGCACTGCTATTCGTTATTATGTATCACTGGGGCATGCAACAGAATGACACCCCAAAGGCAGCTAGGGATTCCAAATGATAGAGTAGAGAGAATGAGATCAGTTAAGATAATTGCAGTATGAAGTCTAAGCTGAAATATCTAAATGATTCAACTGACTTCAAAACAATCTTATTTATTATTAATACAAGAGAAACACAGACAGTGTTCATGTTCCCGTAGAATACAGGAAGTTTAACTCTCTTTAAAGGAAGCATAAATTTTAAAGTTATTATAACTCAGGCTGTTGTGGTGCGTTAAGCATCTTTCTAATGTAATATTTTCCTTAAAATTGAACTGCTGTATATACTCGATCATAAGCCGGTTCATTTTTCAGCCGACTCCCCCTCCCCCGCAAGATGGATAAGTAAAAATGGAAAATTTTTATAACTCATTCATAAGCCAACCCTATAATTCAGGGGTTGGCAAACTTTGGCTCCCGGGCCATCAGGATAACCCTCTGGTTGGCCGAGATTGTTTGTTTACCTCGAGCATCCGCAGGCATGGAGGTAAACCTAGGTAAACAAAGTGTCCCGGCACGCCAGCTGCTTACCCTGATGGGCTGGGACAGCAACTGGTGGGGAAATTTGTGGGGGGAGAAGCTGGGTATCAGGGGATCAACCTCTGTGACCACCCCCCACATGACCCCACTCCTAGCCCACACTCTCCCCATCTCATCCCTTTCCACTTTATCTGGGGAAGGCCAGGTGAGGATGTCTCTGACCTGGCTGGAGCTGCTCCATCAGGCTGGGCAGCGAGGCCGCAGCCTGCTCTGGTGTGCCAGACCAGGCGGTGCGGCCACAGCATAGTCCAGCGGGCTGGGCCAGGTGGCATGACCGCAGCATGCTCTGGAAGGCCAGGCGGTGCGGCCACAGCCTGCTGGGGGACAGGGCCAAGTGGCACGGCTGCAGCCTGCCAGCCCCAGAGCTGCAGCTGCTTCAGAGGCTGGGGGAAGAGCAGTGTGGCCAGAAGTGGAGAGACTCTGGCCCTGCCTCTTCCCTTCTGTCTCTGCTGGCTGTGCTGCCTCTCCTTGCTCCCTCTGTTGTGGGGAGGGGCTGTGTCCCACCTCTCCCTCTCTATATATCCATTCATAGGCCAACCCCTTCTCCAGTGTTTCCCTTTTTTACTAAATAAATAAATAAATAGGCTTATGAACAGGTATATACGGTATTTCATCAATTTGACTCAAATAGTTTAGTAATCACACATACCAGTGAACATATTTGAGAGGGACAGTATCTTTTTTTAATTATTATTTTGTCTCTACACTATGGTCCCCTGTTCCTAAGGTTAGCTCAGTGGTTTGAGCAATGGCCTGCTAAACCAAGGGTTATTAGTTCAATCCTTGAGGGCAGGGCTGGTTTTAGGCCTATTCTGCCAATTCCCCCACATCAGGCCCCACACCTAGTGAGATTCCTTCCCTGGCTAGAGGCACCTTTTTAATTTTTACTCACCTGGTAGCGCTCCGGGTCTTCAGCAACACTTCGGCAGCAGGTCCTTCGTTCGCTCCGAGTCTTCGGCGGCACTTCGGCGGTGGGTCCTTCGCTCGCTCCGGGTCTTCAGTGGCACTTCGGCGGCGGGTCCTTCAGTGCCACCGAAGACCTGGAGCGAGTGAAGGACCTGACGCCGAAGTGCCGCCGAAGACTCAGAGCACCGCCTGGTGAGTACAAGCCTTACATGTGTTTTTTTTTTTTTTGGTCATTCCTGCCAGGGCCCCATTGAAACTGTTCGAATTGGGCCCCGCACTTCCTAAAGCCGGCCCTACTTGAGGGGGCCACATAGGGATCTGGGGCAAAAATCAGTACTTGGTCCTGCTAGTGAAGGCAGGGGGCTGGACATGATGACCTTTCAAGGTCCCTTCCAGTTCTAGGAGATAGGTATATCTCTAATTAGGGAGGGATAGCTCAGTGGTTTGAGCATTGGCCTGCTAAACCCAGGGTTGTGAGCTCAATCCTTGAAGAGGCCATTTAGGGAACTGGGGTAAAAATCTGTCTGGGGATTAGTCTTGCTTTGAGCAGGGGGTTAGACTAGATGACCTTCTGAGGTCCCTTTCAACCCTAATCTTCTATGAGAATTATTAATTTTCAAACATTGGAAGGTATACAATTGTAAGAAGTAGGTCAAAAGAATTAACTGAACACAGAATGTGAATAGTTACTTTCCTAAAGCCAAATTCAATGAAGTTTACACCAAGGAGGAATTTAGGAGCTAGTGTCCAACTAATTGATTTGTAAAGCACTTTGGGATAACTCAAATGTGGCATTGTATCAAACTAAATTTTATTCTACTTGTACATATCCAATGCTTTTGCAATAAACTACAGAAAAGATCTGTAAGATAAAGATGAGTTTCTTTTAAAAAACTAGTGACAAAAAGGCTCTAAGGTAGAATTAGTTTGTGTATATTTTAGGTGACCTGGGAGTTCCAGCACCATCTCTTCACAACCTATACAGGCAACATATGACAAGATCAAAAGTAATATAAATAGATTAAGGTGCATAAGGCCCAGAGATGAATTAAACTGTACACTAAAATTCACAGAATATACCCTGTGATTCCTAAGGTCCATGTTTCAACGCATCACATCAAACTGTGAATTCTATTGAGCTGAGGGCGGGTGGGCCAAATTGCACATTTAGAATTTGATTTTACTAGACAGAAAGGAGAAAAAATGCGTCCCAAAAGCATCTTTAAGAACCAGGGATAAAAATCATCCTTAAAGGGGTTGCTATAGTTGTATCCAGAGACAGGGATAGATTCCAAAAGAGCCAGGGATTGATGGATATAGCAAGGGGACATGTGTTTCTACTCTCATAGAACTTTGCCATTCCATTATAGTAATAGTTGATTTTCCTCTTCTCCCTCCTCCTTTTGCTCACATTTCTTCTATATCCTTCCTCCAATACATTATCCCACTCCTGCTTTTCATCTTTTTTCTTTCCTTTATTTTTCCTCCATCCCCCTTCCCTTCCTTGGTGTGTTTATAACCTCTGTCTGCTGCAGTCACTAGAAGGACACATGACCACATACTTGAGCAGATCTGGCATTCCGTCCATAGAGCAATGGTACCACACACAGTGCTGGAGGAGACAAATTAAAGATAAAGCACGATACTTAGGACTTCCATAGAATGTTACATCTTCAAAACACTGTACAAACTATTAAAAGGCTAGATAGTGACTAACTGCCACAGCCGCTGGTAGGGGACAGTGTAGAGTCCCACCACCCCAGAGGGAGCTCAGGTGGTAGTGTGTCAGGAGAAACTCTCTCTTCCCCAGCTACCCAGGATGTGTTCCTTCCAGCACAGCAGGCTGGCATTGAGTCCCATCGCCTTCCTGTTCCCGTCCTATTCCTCTTGCACAAGATTCACAATGCTGCTTGAGATTCCTATCTTGCCCACTCTGGGCTTCCAAACAAGGGTTATTGGCAATCTCTTCCTAACTGAGGTACAGAGGTTAAAATTCACTCCGAGGCAAGAGTCTGGCTCAAATTTTTAAGTGTTGTCACATTCAGGGCAACTGCACCTCTGTTTACCCTCTGTGGTCCAGCAAGGGCATCCACTCTAGGCTCCTAGCTGTCACCCCTCTTGGTTGGATGCATACATCTCTTTCCCTCCTGGCATGGTATTTAGAGGCTATATAGCTCCCTGCCTACACTGTGAATTACCTGACAAAGTAAGACTGTCAAAGCAGACTTGCTTTATTTTTCTCCTCAGAGACAGTAAACAGTAATTGCCATAGTCACTAGTTACCACGCCGCTCTATGTAAGAAAGCATGTTTATTGTTAAGGTAAAAACATTACACAGGAAACGAAACAATAAAAGAACCTTCATACATGCTAATAAACTTTCCAGAGATCACCAGCCACAACCCTTGTTGGAAATGGGATGAAGAGTCCTTCAAACCCCACAAAGGGTTTTGTCTGTGGTTACCATTTCATCACTGCTTTGGCTCAGAACAAGCACATGTATGAATTGGAGAGCCCTCCTTTATCCAGTTTGAATCTTTCAAGAGACTGTGAATAGATACTCAGACAAACAATGGGTCTCTCGTCAAGGACCAGCTTCAAGAGGATGGATCCAAAGGTGGGTAATTTGCATTGCCTTGTACCAAGTATTTCCTAGAAATCCCACTTAACTTTGTCTAGCACAGTGTTTCAAAGGGTCCTTTGAAGATTATAATGCTTCCAGGGTTTATATTACATCTCCTCCTTGAAGAAATGGCATTTGATTCTATAATACATAAACATTTGCATTCTTAATACAAAGAACTCTTAAGATACTTAATTCAGTAAAGTTTGTCCAGGATCATGCAGGTATCTATCATTGTCATTGGGCCAAATTCTAATATCACTAAGTGACTTGTAGCTTTGCCATTGATTTCAATAGGATCAGGATCAGAGCCTTAACTGATGCCTAAGGATTCTGACAACTGTCTGCACTGGGGTGAATATCATCCCTAGTGAAACCTTCCCAAAAGCTTTCACAAGTGACCTTATGTGCTCTCCAAATGGGACTCCAAGTATGTCAGAGCAGAGCTTGTTGCCTCCTGGTCATACGCAAATCTCCTGAGATCTGTGGGATGATCATTTGGAGATAGTTTGGGGTATGGTTGCGTATCCAGTTGTCTAAAGCACTCAAAGTGACTTAACTGAGGCCTTATTTAAAGTAGAGCATTGCATAGGTTTGTAAATTGCAAAGGTTTTATTACTACTGATCCAATTGATAAAAGTACTATGCAAACCCAGGTCATATTGGAAAAAAAATCAATTACTCAAGTCTTATGATTGTACTGTATAGACTATTCATATACGTCTGCCATTTCAATATTTCATTACATTTCATGAAATATTATATTTCATTTAAAATTTAAATTTTAAAAAAGGTACTCTTAAAATGGATTGCTGCACATTGCCAGTGAAAAATGTAATTCTGGTCCAAAATTACTACACCAGAATTAATACATTTGGCTCAGAACAAGAACACGGTTGAATTTGGGAGTCCCTCCTTTATCCAGTTTGAATCTTTGAAGAGACTATGAATAGATAATCAGCCAAACAGTGGGTTTCTCATCAAGGACCAGCTTCAAAGGATGGATCCAAGGTGGGTAATTTGCATGCATGCATTTTTGTGCATGTAAGAAAATAATTAAATTCAAAGCATTAGAAACCCAATTTTCCACACAGACTTTATTTCCACCCTTCTATGGCTTTAAGACAGGATTTTAACACCAAGCCAGTTGCTTTTTATAACTGATACCTGTAAATGACTTTTCTCCTTCAGTTTTCCAGAGACTACCTCATCTGCTTTCACAACTTGAGAATGCCCAAGCACTCAAGGCTATCTTCAGAACTTGTTCTGCATTACCACATTTGCAATAGAGGTCTATACAGATCCAAGTCTGTAAGAGAAGTCAGACCCTGAATAGAAATCATGCCCTTGACCTAGGAAGTGAGTGGAAAATACTTACTCAGACTCCACACAGTAGTTCACAACTAATCACTTACACCTACAAGCCAGCATTTAAACAGAATTTATCAAAATAGGGCTATTTCTACAGTGTATCAGTATAAATCAGTTAATAACTTAGGTATGGTTTGAACAGGCACATTATTTTAGTAGACAAAGCATGTTTAATTGTAGGTATTTAAGTTAATTACAACCTATTTCATGTTTCTAAAATCAGTTCTCTATATAACAGTTTTCTATTCTCTGCTTATTTGGTGGTAACGTGTAAGATGGTGGTAACATGGCTACTATCATAGAATCATAGAATATCAGGGTTGGAAGGGACCTCAGGAGGTCATCTAGTCCAACCCCCTGCTCAAAGCTGTGTCAGCTCCCTGACACACCAGCCTATCTGTCTTGCCAGCAAACTCTTCCAGACTCTGCTAGTCTAAACCTTGCAGGTAACAATCAGTTAAATGCCAGTTCTTGAGTTCTTCAGAGACGTCTCCCTGCAGTGTCCAGTCCCTCTTATTGGACACTCACAGAAATTAAAATTGCTGCCTCCAAAGAGAGAGAGAGAGAGAGAGAGCACACTAGCCTGTTAGGTTAGTTGAAGGCTCACTTTAATACACAGCCCTGAGATGGTTTTGCAATAAAACAAAAATAAGTTGATTAACAAAGAACAGAGATTTAAGTGATACTAAGCAAGAGAAAAAGAGATAGGTGTATGGTTACAAACAAAACAAACATGCTTTTTAGTGACTAGCTTAAGAAAGTTACAACCTTTGCCAAAGCAGTTTTCTTACATCAAGTTACCAGCATCTCTCACCTTGCAGGTTAGGGTATCCAACTTTCACAGAATCAAAGGGTGCTGTTCCCTATATCCTTTAAGTGATGAATAACTAAATGTCTCTTAAAAACCATATAGGAGTCAGGGGCTCATTCACCTGCACATCTACTAATGTGATATATGCCATCGTGTGCCAGCAATGCCCCTTCTGCCATGTACATTGGCCAAACTGGACAGTCTCTTCGTAAAAGAATAAATGGAAACAATCAGACATCAGGATCGGTGCCATACAAAAGCCAGTAGGAGAACATTTCAAACTCCCTGGACATTCAGCAACAAAAATTTCAAAAACAGACTTCAAAGAGAAACTGCAGAACTACAATTCATTTGCAAATTTAACACCATTAATTGGGCTTGAATAGGGACTGGGAGTGGCTGGCTCACTAAAAAACAATTTCCCCCCCTCTTGGTATTGACACCTCCTCATCAATTTTTGGGAGTGGACTACATCCCTTAAAAGAGTCACTACCCTTTTTTCCCTTAAAAGTTTGAAAGGACACATACAACAATTTAAAATTGAAAAATATGAAAATCTATGTGAAACGAGTGCACTGAACTCTTTAGAGCATTCAGATTTCATACCCATCAGAAAATTAATTTAGCCTGTAAGCCATGAACAGCATACTACATACATCTACCAAATGTTGCTTTAAAGTACGCTTTATAGAGAGGAAAAAATCCCCCTATTTTAATGCAATATTTTATTCTTGATTTCAATTCCTCTCTCCATATTTTTAAAGAATATTTCTTCTGTATCTGAAAATCTACTTCTTCAAATTCCCTAAACCCATGGACTTCACATTTTACCTGGAGTTTTCTATTAAAATTCAGATACCCAATGGTGGGAAAATATCCCATTTTAATTTAAAAAATGTCTCTCCCTGTCCCTCTGAAAATGTAGGATTAGTTTTTGGAATGTGACACATACAAGCTGTCAAGCTCTCTGGAGTGGCTCACAATTGTGAGTGCCTACCTCAGAGCAAACTGTCAACAAACAGGGCAGACACCCCAAACTGGTGGTGTGTTCTACAATTAGATTTCACCAAGCCAGTTACAAATGTGAACTCCTGGATCACTAAATCAGTCTTACCATGGAGTCACAGACAGTCCCCTTGGACTCTCAACTATCTTGCCACCCAGACAAACTGAACTTTGTGATAAAAGGTCACTCAAACCAAAAATCACATCACATTTAGATTGCTCCCAGTACCAACGCATCAGTCACTTACCCCAGATCAATTGGTACTTTAGATATTACAACAAAGACAACACTGGTAGCCAATTCTATAATAATGGAGAGTGAGGATGGTTTGAGTCTTTCACCTCAGGTCATCATACAAAATGACCACCTGCTTTGAAATTAGTATTTTTCTTATAAAGCTCTTCATTTGCACTTTACAAGGCTGAGGTTACAGGGGTGTCATGGGGCGCTGACTCACACCTGCAGCGCCTCCTGCTGGTCATCCAGGGAATTAGCGTTTCCAGCCTCCAGAGCACCTTCTGCAGGTCAGTGTCCCGCTTGCCACTGGGCACGAGTCCCTCCTGGACCTTGGTACCCCTTTCAGGCTGGGGTGCTAAAGACCCCCACAGATTCGGGTCTTCCCTCCCCGGGAACCCCCATCCTCTATCCCCATCTTCCCTCAGACTTATGGCTACTGCCAGTCTCAATCTAGCCCTCGTTCCTGGGGCAGACTGCAGTGTAAATGCCACTCATCACCGGCAAGGTGGATTTGGACCTGCTGCCTCTGCCTACCCTTGGGCTGCCCCCTGCAACCCCAGTAACCTTTCCTGCCTTTAATAAGGCCTGCAGCCTGGGGGGTTTCCAGGCTGGAGCTCCCCCAGCTCCTCTAGTCTTCCCCCAACCCTGCTCCACTTTAGGTACCCCGTTCAGCTCCCAGCAGCCAGGCCCTTCTCCCTCAGCAAGCTAGAGAGAGAGAGACTGACTGCTCCTGGCCCGCTGCCCCCTTATAAGGGCCAGCTGGGCCCTGATTGGGGCATGGCCACAGCTAAGGCTGCTTCCCCAGCCTTTCCCCACCACAGCCCTCCGCAGGGCTGCTTTTCACCCCTCCGGGTGGGAGCGAGGTGACCACCCCGCTGCAAGGAGTATACATAATATAAATGTCTGCTATTATATTATAATATGATACAAATAACTGAAAACACTGCAATCAATGTCCCATTAGTTATCATGAAGTTTAAACACCAAATACACTCATACATTTAACAATCACTTTAATCTATATTAATACACAAAAGTGAATTGACCTGGCTCTGACCTTAGCTGGCATCTGGTCTGTCAGCCTCACGCAAGCAATAATTCAGTTTCTCCTGATATGTCCTTGATTTTCTATATTTGAAAGCAGAGTAAACAACTTGACATTTACTATTATATACTTTGCATCTAATGCTACATCTGTTCTATTGTAATATGTATTTCTTGAAATCAAAAGCTATTTTCATAACATACCACTGATATTAATAAAACTAGCTCCACAGACAGTTCTGTGAAAGTAAATATATTTTAAGTAATGTCAAAGGCACAGTGCATGCCTTTTTAAATGAAATCTAAACAAATAACTGTAATATCTACTTATTAATTTCATCACATCAATGAACAGAGAGTCATCCACAATGAATCTAGTCAACAAGAGAATCTGCCCCAATAAACTTGACAATCAGAAGCAACATTTTTCTATTCCCTTTCTCCTCCACTAAATGTCTGTAGAAGAGCCATCATTGTGTTGGATGAGTACAAAATAAGGTGGCCACATTTTATAAATATAACCTTCATATAACAAGTTTATAAAAGGTTAATAAGTGGTTAACTAACTGTTATGGATTGTTATCTAGTCCAATAGGTTGTTTGTAACTATCTATAACAGATACTATTTAGACCTATTACATTAATCATTTATTAACCCTTTATAAATTTATAAATGTACCCTTTAAAGCATGGCCAATAAGACAATACAAACAGTGTAGCTTTACATCTAGCTCTGAAGCATATTAATATAACTGGTAAACTTCAGTTACAGAACATAAGTCTTCCATATGGAACAAATAAGTACTGGATTGATTAAGAAACCACTGGAATAGCCACAAAAGGCAGAAGAAAGCTAATATATGACAAATATTAGCATGATAAATATTTGCAAGGTTACACAAAACAATTGTTCTGAAAAGGTATGTTTTAATTCACAGAAAGCTGCAAACAACTATGTACAGTAAGCTAATTAGAAAAAAATCATGATTTGTTCTGGATAATATGAACAGAAAGGCTAAATTAATGAATACGTTACTCACAAAAAATAATTTGCCCTACTGTGGTCTTTTCATCAGTCTCGTTGGCTATTTCTATAGGACTATTCGGTCATTAAGGGCTACTTGTATAAATGAGAGTTTGCAGGATGATGACCTAGGAAATGTAAAACACTGTAGCTCAAGCATACTGTTGTGATTTGTCTGATAAAGTCTGCTAATAAGCTGTCATTTTTGTTTCACATTTAGATTGTGACATGAAGGGCAATACTTTTTTTTTTGAAAAGTGGAAAAGTCATGTACTTATTTCCAAATGTGTTTTGATCATTCCCATTAATTTCCCTTAAAAATAAAAGGCAGTTGTTACATTCCTGAAAATGCTTTAACATTGATTTGACAAAAATCATTTTGTCCCACTTTTTTAATCCCCTTTTAAAATACTGTAACAAATAACTGTATCTGAATATTTAAGGGGAAGTTTACAAACAAACTAGCTTATAATATTCCAGATCTGATAATCTTATCTCCCTGTACAAATCTCTGTCCAGAAAGACCATGCCTCAGATATAAATATAATGAAAATTTTAACCTTTGTACTGGACCCAAAATCACCCAACTATTTCCATATTGGTGTCTTGGAGACCCCTACTATGTCAAAATTGTGAGGGAAGAAGGGGAATGCACAGGATGCATTTAAAACTGACTTCATTGTTACCAGTGAACTGTAAAACTATGAACAAGGGAAAACTTTTCTAGATTCAGAAGCACACTTCTTAGTACTTGTACTGGCATACAAGTGACCCTGTGGTCACACAAACACACTATACAAGTCTTGAAAACCTAACTGACCTAATGCTTACACAATGAAAATAGATAGCAACACCAGCAATATTAAAGGCACAAATCACAGCAAAGTGGCAATAAATGGCCTACTCCTTTGAACAAATGGAGCAAATAGGTGACATATGTTCTACACATACAAAGTTATTACACTTTGCACATTTCCGATGTGCTTTTCTCTCTCATTCTCTGGAACAGATGTAACATCTTCCCCATTTCATAGGCTCTGGCTCCATTCCCAGCACACTAGATACTGCTTCCCTAGAAGCCTTAGGCAAGGCTTTAATGTTTCTTCCCTTCACCAGTGGCTTCACCATTTCTGTATCTAGGTCCCTGAGAAACATCCGTCTCTTACTGTACGATTTATTATGCTATAAATTAAACAAAATCCAAACAATACAAGCACTCAGACACGCCATGTGCAGTGCAACAATTAGTCTTTGCGCCAGTGAGTCCTGGCCCCAGCAACACCATATGTCAAGTGTGGGCTTGTCACCAGGAAATGTATCTGATGATTGCCCCAGAAACTCTTCCTAGCAAGTGTAGGCTTCCCAGAAAACCAATTTGACAGTGTTATCTTCAAAGAAATTTAATTTGCTGGATAATTGTATTATCTGGGGCCTCACAGATCCCCTTCCTCCTGACCTTTTTGGTGCATTTCTTTGGATAAAAAAAACAAAAACTATGATGGTAAAAACAATGTTGAAAATTTCATATAAACACATCATAACTGCTGCCTCAAAATAAAGACAATCCGGTGCTGGAATACCTGCATAATTAATTTGGGGTCTAATTGACCCCAACACCGTTTTAAATGACTTTTTTCACTACACTAAAACCACAACCAGCATGCATATAAAACTAATTCTCAGATTTTGAGAATACTTAAAGAAAGAAGAGGCAGTGACTTGCCCATCACATTTTATTAAAATTTTTGTACATGTTTTGGGTCCAAGAGACATCCTCCTCTCCCTTCTGCCCCCACTCAAAGAACTTGGAAGTGTAGTACTTTCATTTTCCCTATTGACTAACATTGAAGGCTCTAACTGATCCCATTACCTTTTCAGTGACTCTTTTTGCTACACAAAAACCACAACAGGTAGACTGATCAAACCAATGTGGGGAAATTGACCTGTGGGCTCAGCTTGACCTAGTCTGAGAATACTTAAGATATGAAAAGGTACAGGTTTGACGTGAAAAAAATGTGATATAGGCCCCAAAATGTTAGGCGGGTTGTTGAAGAGGCAAATGATTATACTACAAGTAGGGACAAACATTAAATAATATTTTTTTTTGCTTAATCTGGAATCCAAAGCTGATGGTATTTCACCTTATCATTCAATGGGCATAACTCTCCAAGAAAGTTACCAAAAGCAGGCAGGAAGAAAAACAAGTCAAATTAATTGGATTCAGTTTTAGCAATTCTGGTCTGGTTTTGAAAGCTACAAAAAGGATGGGCTCTCCAGGAAGACTTATTTTTTGTGTTACAATAGTAACTATAGGCTTCAAAAAAGGTCAGGACCAGATTATGCTGGGTACTGTACAAACATGTAGTGAAAAACCATCCGTGCCACCAAAGAGATTGCAGTCTAAATAAAAGACAGGTGGAGAGGAAAGTGGGAAGAAGAAAAAAAGTGTTCTCCATTTTATATGTGAGAAACTGAGGCATCTAGAGATTAAGTGTAAACTGACAGTCACACATAGTCTGTGTCAGAAGGTCTGGGTTTGAGTTCTGGTTCTGAATCACCATCCATAGCCGTAACCACAAAACAGTGTTCTTAAAAAATGTTTCCCATATGATAAAAAGAACTCTGAAAACATACTGTTTTTACATGTGACAGACACTGAAAGACAGACAGGCATTAGTTGTGCTAAAAGAAATGTGTAGGTAGTGGGCCTGATCCACCACTCAGTGCTGATGTAAATCCTGTGCAACTTCACTGAAGTCAATAAAGCCAAGCTGGCATAAGTGAAAGACCTGGGCCCAAAATTTCCATACTTTAAAATGGAACCTCAGTGCCTATGTGGCCGTGTTTTTTGTAGCCCAAGTAGATAAGGAGAAGTAAACCTGTCTTATTATGTGATTTCTCTGTCCAAAGAATCACCAATAAAATCACCTTATATTGAAGACAACCAGTCTTAGAAGCTGTTAGTAGGACTCAACGCTATGCAAGCATCTCGGGGAAAAACTAAACTAGGATCAGTAATAGTTAATGGCTCAAATGCAAGGTCAAGGGGGAAGGGGATTATGATCCTCTTCTTTACAGTGGTATAATAAGGGAAACTGGTGTGACTGGAACAGGAAATGCTAAACAACCTGAAAGAAACCAGACACAGTACATAAAGATTTTTTTTTTAAATTCTGCTTCATATTTTTAAAGTTTGTGGACTGTCAAGAGAATGCTTGTTTCTTGTGAACCTATGATATATTATAGGCAGCCAGATCAAGTTGTATCAAAAAAAGCATTTGATTACAATTTGCTTTTAATCTAATCCCATTTCTAAGTGCCAACAGATCAGTTTTCCCTCTGTGATCTGTTTACCCCTCTTGTCAAGGTCATATTATTTGTTAAAGAAATATGAACCCCATCTCTTTGGCAGAAGGTGCAATACCATATTTTATTATGTAACCCTTCTGCTAGATGGAGTCAGCAGCAACAAGGGCTAGGTTCAATATCTAGAGGTTCCTCTTAACACTACAACACACAACTGCTTCAAGCCTCTACCCAGTGATCTGGGAAAATTTAACACAACCCATGGGCACCTCTGAGGGGCAATACTGTGTCACTTACAAGCACCGGCTCTGTGTATAACAAAAGAGAACATTTATTAGAAGGAAAAGGGACCCAAGTATTAATTTGGAACAACACCACAGCCACATTCAAAAGTATGTGACCATAAGCAAACCCAACCCTGCAGTGTCCTTTGCCTCAGTTCCCCACCTTGCGGGGGGGGGGAGGGGGAAGTCTGACAAATGAATGCCCCTTTACCACTCCACTCGCAATTGGCTGTTCTTAATTAGCAAAGATTCAGCATGTGTTCATAGGGTTCACCTCCCAACCCTGGAGGGGGTGGTTGTCAAGCTGCTGCTGCCTCTGCAAATGGCTCACAGCTGCCATCTCTCTGCTGCTGCTTCTCTGCCATCAGCCACAGCTACTTCCATAACATCATGTTATAAGAGGAGAGTTTTAAAAGAGCTTTAGGAAAAAAATGAAGTTTTTTTTAGAAAATAAAAATGGTATTTTGAAATAAAGTCAAAAATAAAGACTAGAGCATGTTTATTTTAGAGAAAACAAACAAGTGAGAGAGAACAGCTGAGAAAAATAAAAGGCTGTTGCAGAGAGAGAAAGTTTTAAAGCAGCAAGAAAGCCTGTGCACATGGAACAGAGGAGAGGGCCAGAGGAGAGAAGAGAGGCTTAACCTAGCTGCTACCTCTAGGGAAATGCTGACAATTCCAGGGCCAGTGAGCCTTGTGGGCAAACCACGCCTCTTGGCTGGGCCAATCAGAAGCTGATCTATAGCTACATCATAGAATGCATTTTCCTGAAACAATCATTGTGGAGCTATTGACCATTGGCCATTGACCAGATAATACAAATGAATGAAAAGACAGACACTGTAGCTAACATAATTTTTTGTAGATCTAGACCAGCCTTTAAAGAAAAATAGTGGTAGCTTGATTTTAAAGTGTTGCCTAAAGGCTTTAGATTTATACAAAACATACACACAGGCTAACTTGAAAGAAAAAAACAGCTTATGTAAAACAGTGGATAAGCAATAAGAAGGCTGTTTCTCCCCACTGCCTTTTTCTTTCTTAACTTTTTAAATGCTATTAAAGTTTTAACAAATGCATTAGTCTTTAAAGTTTTGCCTGAAGGAAAACTGTTGTAAAGGAAGCTTTAACTTTATACAAAATACATACACAAACAAAAGAAAAAAGTAGCTTATGCATAAGAGTTAACCCTTTTCCCCTGAGATAAGAAGGCTATTTTCCCCCACCACACAGTTTTTCTTTCCAATTTTTTTTTAATCTAAACATTGTTGAACCAAGGAAAGGTTTAACAAACAAACTTTTAAAACATGAATCAAAGGCATCATGCATGTAGATTTCTTCATTTATAGCATTTATGTAAATTTAGTTTTACAACAGGAGTTAAATTACTTTTAGCCCTGGTTTTCAAAAATGGTGGAAAGATCCTCATGAAAGTTATGGCTAACCTTTATATCAGTCGCCCTTATTCCATATACTTAACGTTTTATTGGAAATTAGCATTTAGTGACTTTAGCTGAAAGGAGGCCCTTTAATTTAAGCTTTGTAACGCTGGTTTACAGGCTATCCTTTTTAAAGCATGAAGATTTTTTAGGTCAATGTAATTTTCCCATCAGAGTTTTAAAAAAACAAAAGCCCTGTGGAATGAATAATTGCATGAAACAGTAACTTTATCTACACTGGCAACTGAACGACAAAACTTTTGTTGTTCAGAGGTGTTAAAATACACACACACACACACACCAAAAAAACAAACATTTTGCGGACGAAAAACACAGTTGTAAACAGCACTTTGTGAGCAGGAGCACTCTCCTGTTGACAAAGTTACCACTGCTCATTGGGGGTGGACATTTTTTGCTGGTGAGAGAGCTCGCTCCTGCCGACAAACAACAGTACATTACACACCTGTTAGCGGCACGGCAGTAGCAGCACAGCCATGTCGCTAAAGGTGTGTAGTGTAGACAAAGCCTAAGATAAAGACTATCCCCACACACGCCCTTGTTATCTGAAGCTGTTAACTTCTGCAACAAAGTTTTTTTATTAGAAATAAAGCTATATTAACTTGCTTTTATACTGGATCTAAATATGACACAAAGAAAACAGCATTTTGCAACAAAGGGACGCCCTTTCTAACTGTATGAAGATGTAAGATAAAGACAGACCCGGATCACCATTGTTATCTGAAGAAGCATCCTCATGATGCCCATCCCTTTCCAGACTTTTTTTTAAATTTAAAAAGGTCATGTTCTTTTGCTAACATACAGTTTTTTAAGTCTATCAAAGTTTAACATAAGAAAACGGCTTTGGTCATTTTGACTCAGATGTAAAGACCTGTAGTGAAATAAAAATATTTAAGATGCATTTCCCTATCCTTTAAAAAATGTTAACAAAAACTGCTTTACTTGTAAATTGTAAAGATCACCTGGGTATAATATGAAAATCCTCAAATGAGTAGAATTTGCTATAAAATATTGTTTAAAATGCAGGGGAAATGTTTACATATGTATTTCAATACAAAAATTAGCATGAAGGAAAGTTTGTGAAAACTATGTGAAAAATTAGCATGCAGTAACTGAGGCCTATTTGAAGCAGCATGTTTCCACACAGCCCCTCCTGCTTTTTTAAAAACTGTTAATTTTTGCAGCAAAGTACTTTTTATTATGGGATTAAAATTAAATATAGTAAGCATGCTTTTACATATTTACTTAATTTCCATAATTATTATCCCTGTGACAGAGCTTAAAGGTAGATATTAGTCTAAAGGACTTGCCTAATAAGAAAAACCCTTTAAAAATGTAGAAATGTACTGGTAGATTGTGAAGAAATAGATTGTTGGGAAATAGTAATATTACCATGTATAATATTTACAATACAAATAAAATGTATTCAAAACAGTCTTTTTAATTTTTTTAATTGACTTAATATATAAAATAATCATTTAGAGAGTTGTTTTACAATAAAAGTTTTAAAAGATTGAGTAACTTCGTGAAAGAGAGAAATTATGTAGCAACTTGTCCCTGCCTCCTTTTTTTTTTCCTTAGAAGAAAACTGCATGAAGGACATAGATAAAAATTGACCCACTAACCCTTGCTCTGTTCTCTCTCCCCCTCCCCACAAAAAAAAAGACTATCAGCCAAAAAAAAAAATCATAGGATAAAAATTAAATAAAATGAGAAATGTTTAAAAGCTATATTAGCATGGTTTTGTATTGGATTAAACACAACATGATTAAAGCATAAAGACAGCTTTTGGTCCTAATCCAGTTACAGAGGTTTAATAATTTTTTAAGCAAATGGATAGCAAAAATCTCTTTACAAATGTGGGCATTAACTGAGAAAAAAGCAACAGATTTTCTGCAGATATATTCTTTTGCAGAAAAAATTGTTTTCAACTATGAAATAAAATGAGAATTGACATCAAATTTTATAAAATAAATTTCTTCAAAGCTAATTTTCCCTTTGTAAAGGGAAATTATGCCTCACCAATCTACTAGAATTCTTTGAGGGGGTCAACGAGCATGTGGACAAGGGGGCTCCAGTGGATATAGTATAATTAGGTTTTCAGAAAGCCTTTGACAAGGTCCCTCACCAAAGGCTCTTAAGCTAAGTAAGCTGTCATGGGATAAGAGGAAAAGTCCCCTCATGGATCGGTAACTGGTTAAAGATGGTAGGAATAAATGGTCAGTTTTAAGAATGGAGAGAGGTATATAGTCTCTGGAGTCTGTACTGGGATCAGTCCTATTCAACATATTCATAAATGGTCTGGAAAAAGGGATAAACAGTGAGGTGGCAAAATTTGCAGATGATTCAAAATTATTCAAGATAGTTAAGTCTCAGGCAAACTGAGAAGAGCTCCAAAAGGACCTCATGAAACTGGGTGACTGGGCTACAAAATGAAATTCAGAGTTGATAAATGCAAAGTAATTCACATTGGAAAAAATAATCCCAACTATATATATATATATATATATGTAAAATGATGGGGTCTAAATTAGCTGTTACCACTCAAGAGAGAGATCTTGGAATCATTGTGGATAGTTCTCTGAAATCATTCACTCAATGTGCAGTGGCAGTCAAAAAAGCAACAGAATGTTGGGAATCATTAGGAAAGGGATAGATAATAAGACAGAAAATATCATACTGCCTCCATATAAATCCATGGTACGCCCACATCTTGAATATAGCATGCAGATGTTGTCGCCCCATCTCAAAAAAGATATATTGGAATTGGAAAAGGTTCAGAAAAGGGCAACACAAATTATTAGGGGTATGGAACAGCTTCCATATGAGGAAAAGGGACGACTAAGGAGGGATATGATTGAGGTCTATAAAATCATAACTGGTGTGGAGAAAGTAAATAAGGAAGTGTTACTTACTCCTTCTCAGAACACAAGAACTAGGGGTCACCAATGAAATTAATAGGTAGCAGGTTTAAAAACAGACATAAGGAAGTATTTCTTCACACAATGCACAATCAACCTATGGAACTTTTTGCCAAAGGATGTTGTGAAGGCCAAGACTATAACAGGGTTCAAAAAAGAACTAGATGAGTTAATGGAGGATAGGTCCACCAATGCCAGGATGGGCAGAGATGATGTCCCCAGCCTCTGTTTGCCAGAAGCTGAGTATGAGCAAGAAGGAGAGCAATGAAATGGTAAGAGAAAGCACTATTTTGTTTGTTCCATCATTTTTTATGCATGTGGGGTGTTTAGCAATATATATATATATTTTAAATAGGACAATGCCTTTGTCCTTGAAGTATCACAAGGTACACTAGAAGTGTTAACATATTTTGGTAAGATGTTTAAAGTTTTACAGGATGATAGTTTATTTTTAAATAAATGCTTTTAAAGTTTTTTAAATTATTTTTTTAATTTAGACCAAGATGGAAGTCAAAGTCAACAGATGGCATGGGTTGTTCTTTTTTTAATATGAGTTTGCATCTTTAAAATGACTGTGTTTTAAAATGTTTGGTTGTTTATTGGAATTAGGTTGAGAGAGTGTACAAATGTCAAACAATAAATTTTCCTCCCTAAATACTACTAAATACTAATACTAAAGGGTTATTGCTATTAGAAATTTACAACAACTGAATTAAAACAACCATGGTTTTGCATGTATAAGGGATTTCTGGTTTGTGACAGCCTGAACATTGGTTTTTGAAATACATATGCATGGAGTTAAAAAGAATGGCCTATACTAACAGCAACTTGTTTTGTATAATATAAAGACTGTGAATTTGGTGTGCTGCTTTCTGCATTGATAAGAGAAAGCTTCTTCCCCTCGCCCCCACCTCCCTTTTTTTCCCTCCTTTTTTACACTTGGGTTTTGCCTTACTTAAAATGATAATTGTGCCATGCAGGAATTTACAATATGTTTGTCAGAGGTGTAGACCCTGTCCCTGGGCTCTGTGATACTTTAGCACAGGTTTTTGTTTTAAACTGGAACCTAAAACATTTTATTTATATGCATTGGCAGACTCATCAAGTGTTATCCAACAAGATATACAGCAGCAATAAGAAAGATAGATCAGAGGAACCTGCTTTAAAAAGGGCAAAGATAGCTTCTACAAGATCCGCTGAAGCCACTGTAGTTTCAAGCCATGATACAAAAGGGCCAGCACCCTCAATTCTGAACAAACATGCACATCCAGAGCCTTCACTGCACATAAATAGGCAAAGAAGAGGCCATCTGTACTCTTTACAGGGTCAAATATTTCTACTGGTTTTGATTCAGCAATTGCTGAATGCAAAGAGGTCTTCTTACCTCTCTCAGGCATTCAACAGAGAAAAAGCTTAAGAATCTAGTTTTTGATTTGTATCAGAAGCAATACTCTCCAGAAGAGAGGGAGGCCTTAAATCAAAAGATAATAGAAAAACGGGCAATATTTGTAAGACTGGAGAAGGTGGTGAAGGGTACAGGAGAGTGGTGACTAAACATGAAACTTAAAAACTAGGGCAGTCAAGCAATTAAAACAATTGTGATTAATTGCAAGACTAAAAAAATTAATTGTGATTAGTTGCAGTTTTAATCATATTGTTAAACAATATTAGAATACCTTTTATTTAGATATTTGTGGATGTTTTCTGTCTTGGGCCTGGGTGCTCTGGGCTTCAGCCCCCTCATGTCCCACCCAGAGCTGTAGGCAGAGGCAAAATTAACACATTAATTTTGTTTTCAGTTTATTGGAGACATGAACTGAGATTTAATTACAGCCCTACTAAAAACGTAAAGAAGAGTAGGAAAAAAAATGGGAGAGATCTAAAAGATTGAGGAGGAGTCTGGCCAAGAAACTTTAAAAAAGCCAGAACACTTTTAAGAAAAAGAATGAATGCTCACAAAATTCCCCCAGCCAAGAAAGGGAAATAGCCATAAACCTGCTTCTGAAGGAGCAAAATCTACCCTTCCTAATGCACCTGAAGAAACTCCTCAGGCGTATCCGGAATGTGTGAGACACTGGATAAATCACCAAAGAAAATTTAATGCTTATAAATATTTTGAATAATTTTGGTTTGCTAATTCGGACAGAGTGTCAGGGCTAGTCTACACTTACCAGCCGGGTCGACGCGGTGAGTTCGACTTCTCGGAGTTCGAACTATCGCGTCTAATGTGGACGCGATAGTTCGAACTCTGGAAGCGCCGCGGTCGACTCCGGTACTCCACCACTGCAAACGGCGGTGGCGGAGTCGACCTTGGAGCCGCGGACTTCGATTCCGCAGCGTCTGGACGGGTGAGTAGTTCGAACTAGGGTACTTCGAATTCAGCTACGCTATTCATGTAGCTGAATTTGCGTACCCTAGTTCGACCCCGCTTCTTAGTGTGGACCAGCCCTCAGACTTTACTATTGACATCACTATTCAAAATTTGCTAGAAGGGGCCATGAGCAATTCTCAGGGGAGGGAGGAAGGGGCCATAAGCAATTCTCAGGGGAGGGAGGAAGAGGCCATAAGCCGGGCATGTTTTATGTATCTGGGAAAGGAAGGGAGGAGGAGATAACACTGCTTTACCCAAAAGGTATCCTTTAGATCCCCACATTTCTTATGCAGCTGCAACACTTATCAATTCTTACAGGCAACAGGGAAGGTCAAAATATGGCAATTTATTTATTAAACAAAGAACTACAACATTCTTATGCCTTTGTCCCCTAATGCCATGTCAGCACATTAGCAGCTTCCCAGATCTCTACTTAACCCATACATATCCCAACAGATGACACACAGCATAGATGGCCTCCAGTGTTACATGAGTAATATCTGCTCTCCAAAAGAGTGAAAAGATGTGTGTTATAATTTCGAATGAGTGGAAGGAACAGGGGTACATACAGGAGAGCCGCCACCTTTTTTGGTGCCCTAGGCAGCAGACGGTCCTGCCCCTGAAATGGCACCCTTTGCTTTGTGGCCCTTCAAATTCAGGAAAATCTATTTAAAAAGCAATTGTTATAAAACAGCAATAGGCTGTTATCGTGCATACTTGAAAATACTGTATGGTGTTATAGTTGTTGGCAGCCATCGTATAAAGAGTTATTACAGAATTTCCATGTATTACGTTTTTGGAATGTTTACCTGATACTTTTACTGATGAACACTTATTTCCTAGTAATAAAGGGAATGTGGTAATAATAGATTACCTGATGGAATCTGCTTCTGAAAGCTGTGAAATCGAGAGAGCCTTTACAACATATGTACACCACAGGAACCTGAATATTATATACATCATGCAAAACATTTTTGTCAGGGGGAAAAAAGCCAAAAGAATTTAAATACAAAATATATAGTTGTCTTTAAAAGCTTCTGAGAAACTGAAAATTATCACACTGAGTGTCAAATATGCTCTGGCAAAACACAATTCTCTATGGAGGCTTTTTAGGACTCTACCATAAAACCCTATGGATACCTGATTTAAGCTCTTCATCAGAAGCCTACAGGTTAAGAACACACCTTTCGCCCCCCTCCAGCCCAAAAACTAACCTTATGTATACATTTTGGAAAAAAGACCCTGAGAAGTATTATTTTTACCAACCCCGCACCATTTTTAAAAAGTGTGTTACCCTCACAAGCATGTCTAGCCATGTACAGAGAAACCTGGCTCTTTTCAAACTCCTCAATATCAGACCACAGAAAAGGAAAGCTATTCTGTGCTTTTCCCCTGATGACCTGGTAGCAGCCATCTCAAAAATAGCACTTAACCCTTTTTAAAGGAAACATCTCAATGTAACCCTGGCATCTAAGCGTCCTAAAAAGAAAATGAGGGGTTATTAAAAAAAAATCGAGCAATAAAAGACTGTCCCTCAAAATTAAAAAGCTGGTTGTAAAACAGGCCAGGGGCTTTATTGGTTCTATGTCAAGCTTTGCACTTCCCCTACTGTCAGAACTTTTAAGTAGCTGATAATGGAACATGCTGAAAAATTGTACCTCATTCCTAGCCATCAGCTAGAACAAATGAAAGGTGCCTCTAGTAGTGAAGAAAATATCAGACCCACAACAACTCACCAATTTGATTCTGAGATGAAAGACATTCTTCAAAGATCCAGTTTATCAACTAGGACAAGGCTAAACTTTGACAGGGCCCTGCAAAGATAGCTGGTATTTGCCAAGCAGAGTGCAGTGGAAAAGACTAAAATAAGTCTCTCTCCCTGAGCAAAAGCAAATTTGATCTCCTGAAGTCTGGGGCGGGAGGTGGAGGGCGGGAGGAGGAGGAGAAGGAGGGAGGTTCATCAGATTGTCATTCAGGAGGTATTAAAAAACACTGAAATATTGTTAAATAAACTTAGGCATCATAAAGACGTTTCTTCTTTGGGTGATAAAGGAAGCTCTATGTACTGGAGGGCAGCAGCTGTGGGGGTCTCACATCCCTATTTAGTCAGCCCTAAATTAGTCGGCGTTTATTCTCTTGCTAATAATAGGCCTCCTAAAGGGTTGGGTTGAATGCGCCTACATCTGTTGTAGGATATGTTACCAAATGCAGAGTTTTTAGAATGTCTAAATACATGTCTAGAGCCTCCCAAGTGTCAAAAAAGAACCGAGATTGAAAGTAGCATCACTCCTTTTAGAAATGTACCTCTTTAAAAATGGAACCTCTTTAAAAGTTACAACTGGTTAACAGTAGAAATTAAATACTTCAACAAAAAAGTGTGTTTTGTTTATTTTTAAACCCATCAGCTTTATTGATGCATATCTTTAAACTCACGACAAGAAAGACCTGTCTGGACATGTTGAAACATGTCTGGGGCACATCTGGACATGCCTGACTTTTTCGCTTTTACAAATTATACCACAATGTGGTCATTTCTGGTAAATCATTTGTATACAATTTTAAAATATGATCGAAAGATAAACCTTTACTACATTCTTTAAAAAAATACATACTCTATCCTCAGGGTACAGCTAGAGGGCCTTGTAGCAGTCTCTGGTGAAACACAATGTTATTAGAGTTATGGTTTTAAAAAGTCATGATAGATTTAGGAACGAAGTTACTGTCTGGGGAAAATCCATTGGAGTCAAAGAACTAGCCTGGTCCCTGTTTTGGTAAACAGAGGGCAAGCCAGTGTAAAATATGGTGGTGTGTGTTAACAATAAGCCTCAGAGGTCTTCTGGACACAGAAACTGTTGGGAGCAGGTCACTCAGAAAAAAAACACTGAAAAAAGTGTCCTTTGATAAAACACGTGTTAACTGCACAGTGTTTGTAATCACATATAGTCAAACAGAATACCCCGTCTATGGTTCACATCGAATACATTATCAGAAACCACATACACTATCATGTTGACTGTAGAGGGCAGTGCCACTGAGAACCAAATCTCTACTCTCAAGTTTCCAGTTTTAATCAGAGACTAATGACAGGTGTTGTGACATTCCCCAACTCACAGTCTGGACCGTTGAACGGTGCTGTCCCCTCAATTCTCCAGCCTGCTGTGCCTTTTACACTGCTCTGCTGCAAGAGCAACCACTCCTGGTCTTCTCATACACAGCATCCAACATGTAAATCACTCCCAGCTATGCTGTATGAATACTCTAGCCAGCTATTCATGAATTATATTGCAGAGTGACACCAGCAAATTCTCAGTCCCAGACTTGTCCCCAAAATGTGTGTCTTGTACTGCCCAGCATCCTCCTGAACAATACAAACTAATATAAAGTCTGTCATTTCATTAATAGAAAATGATATGCACAAATCCCAAACACACTAGTCTAGGTAAAACACGTTTATTAACTACATAAAGATTTTATATGACTACAGGTAATGAGGCATAAAAGTCAGAATTGGTTACAAGGCAAATAAATGGTAAAAAATACAAGCTAATGTCTAACTTAATAAGCTAGATGAATTTAAAGCAAAGATTTCTTTCACCCTATGCTTCAAGTCTTACTGGCTAGATGCCTTTCAGCCAGGACCCCTCCCTCAATGTTAAGTCCTTTGTCCTTCAGATGGTGTTGAGGCTGTGAGCAGACAGAAAGGGAGGAAGAGTATTTTGGAGGCATCTCTTCCTCTTTCTTAGAAAATCATTTCAACCAACAAAAAGGAATCCCCATTGCTTTTTTTATAATCACCATCCTTCAGCTTTCCTCGGGCACAAATTCAGTTTAATAAATCACCTTCCTAAAACAAAATAAAACATGTTTATTCTGATTCATCTTTATTTCAGTAGTGATAGTACCAATATGCTGCTTACTCATGGGGACATAATGTGGTTTGTCATATGTGATAGTAAGAAATTCATTGTTGCTGCCATGGATGGGAACACAGCAAAACAGTGGCACGTAGTAGTCCTCCCATTAACTGATGTTCCACTATATTGGTATACATGTATAAACAGATAACTGCCCTGTAAGGTCTAGGGGTATCTTACATTTCTGATTTGGGGTCATTCCCAATATTGTTGCCAATTCTCCCCATGTACAAAAAGAGTATTTTTCATCATTTGTTTTCATTTATAACCAAACATTCTGGTCAAAGCATCATTCACTACACTAACCTCTGGTTTCTTTGGGTCACTGATAATGTTGTCTACTAAATGCTGAATGCTTGAATAATAGCTGACTTCTACGTGGAAGTACTGGCTTTCTTTTTTGATGATATCATGAATGGTATATCATGAGAGACCATGTTCCATGAATGATGATAATGAATTTCTGACAAAGCAACATCCCAATGTCCAATCAAATTTAAAGGCTTTGCCAGTTGCATTGTACAGTTTAAACTAATATTTTGAGGAAAAGCCCCCACAGATGCATTGCTACATATGCTAATATAATAACTGAAGGGGGCTTTTTTTCCCCTTTATCATAGGTCTTGAACTTGAGGCACTTCAATCCAGCTATTAAATTTTTCAGGCCACCCTCTTCATTTCACCAGAAAATACTTGTTTCTCCCCCGTCTTTTCTTGGCTAGAATCTTTTCTATTCTGCAAACATGGTCCTGATTAGGGTTTACTTTTTGTAATTCTTCAGAGTAAAAAGACCCAACAACTTCCTCTTCAGCGTAATCTTTTAATGTGTACTCAGGTCACTGCCTTAGTGATAAAACCCCAGACAAGATAAATATTTAATTGGTCAAGGTTTGCTGATCTCTCTTTTCAAAAGCTTCTTTCAATTTAGATACTCTTACGTGATCTCCTTTCTTCAAAAGCACTCACAGCATCTTTATTTTAAAATTATCCTCATAGACAGTTTTCCACAGGCTCAGCAAGTTAGCATGGGTAACATCATTTGGTCGTCCTCTCATAGTTCTCTGATAACTTCTATTGTAACTGTCTATGAAGGCCTGTAGTATGTTGATGTACCGAAAGGTGGTAAAATACCTTACATCTTCAAATTTTAAAGTTCTGTTGAACCTCTCCACCATCCTTACCTTGATTTTGTTATTGGTAACAAAATGGTGTACACCTAGTTGTTTAACAAAGTCTTTAAAGCTTTATTTAAAAACTCTTTCTTTAAATCTGATGGTAATTTTGGAAGCACATGGCCTTGTCTAAAAATAGCTTTAAATGCCTCTACTACCTCATCCCCAGTCTTATTCTTTAGAGATGCTGCCCAGACATATTTAGACAAAATGTAAATATATTTTACATTAAAATATATTTATGATCATCATTGTGGTTAGAGTTGGGGGCCATGTCAACCAATCTGCCTGCCATTATGCCCCCCCACATCAGACGTGGCCACTGTATTTCTTTTCAATTTAATTCTTGCTGGCTTCCACAAAGTGTAAGCATCTTAATTTGTAAGCCAAGCTGCAACATGCTTTCTGCTCAGAGTTTAACCATGGTTTTTAGCAGCCTGAAATAAGGGTTTTTACACCCCCAAAATTCCCAACCTCCCCAGGAGAGTAACACATTTTTCTTTAGTAATCCTGCCATTTCTGACCTGTCTTACTTGAAAATGCAAAAAACCAGAAGCTTGGATTTTTTGTTTGTTTTTATTTAATACAGAAATAAGGCACCATGTTTTAAATTAATTCTATACACATCTTTTTTTTTTTTTTACATTTGTATTTTACATTTGTTTTGGACTATAGACCACGTGCGTCTTAATCAATATTCAGTGTTAGGGTTATTTTCCCTCCCCTGCCCTTTAGGAAGAGGTTGTGTCAGGTAAAATGTTTTATAATCTATTTTATAAACCTCCTACACACCAACTGGCCAATTTTTGCTGACACTTTATTTCCAATGCCCTGTCAGCAGTGACATCAGGTCTGGTGACTCTTCTACCTCACTTATCATTTTCACAACTTTGGTTACAGTATCACTGGTCAAGTTAAGCCCTTTCAGTTTGTAGCCTTTGGACATAATTATATTTTGGATCCATGCCACATTCAGTTTAAACTAAATAATCTAATCTGATTAAATATTTCTGCGGGTCCCCAAAACATACAATTGGGGAAGGCTTTGACTGGGTGCGTCCATCACACAGGCTTCAGAGTTATCAAAAACCTATCCTTTCAAACAGTGGTAAATTGTTTTTACTACAACATCCCTAACAGCAGTCATATCAACTTTACAGCTCTGCTGGTCAACCTCCTTATATAAACAGGTTTCAGAGTAGCAGCCATGTTAGTCTGTATCCGCAAAAAGAACAGGAGTACTTGTGTTAGTCTCTAAGATGCCACAAGTACTCCTGTTCTTTCTCCTTATATAAACTTTTTTTTAAAAAATTTGCTTCATGCAAAAGCAGCATGTGCATATCATATTTATCCTTATGAAGACCAGTTCTCTTTATGTAACCCCTCTGCCAGGCTGAATTGATAGCAGCAAGGGCCAGGTTCAATACATAGGGGTCCCTTCCCCACAACATAATGCAAACCAGCTCGAGCCCCCACCCAGTGACCTG
The DNA here is from genome assembly GCF_016161935.1 of Mauremys reevesii. Classification (NCBI taxonomy): domain Eukaryota; kingdom Metazoa; phylum Chordata; order Testudines; family Geoemydidae; genus Mauremys; species Mauremys reevesii. Next base: position 165,920,677 of record NC_052624.1, on the reverse strand, counting down.
GGAAAATCTTACACACACACCTGGGTGCCTCGAGGAGGCAATACTTCCCCTCTCGCAAGCACAGACTCTTGGTTTAATTACATGAGATAAACAACAAGCATTAAATTGGGAAAATACCTCAACTAGAGTTCACAGGTCAAACTGTGAGCAAAGACCCACCCCAGCAAATTGGGCTGTGTCCTTCTCTCTGGGCCCTTGAGTCCAGCAACCCCCAAATCACCCACAGTCCCAAAAGTCCCAAAATCCAAAAGTCTCTGTCCCGGGTCAGTGCAGCCCCAGAGTTCAAGAGTCTCTCTGCAGACGTCCCCCTCCCCAGCCTGGGTAGAAAGGGGCACCTTACGTGGTTCGGGGCCAACTGCCCTGCCTCTTCATAGGGTTCTGCTTCCACCAGCCGTCCCCGCAAACAGCTCAGCTCCGCTGGCTCTGTGGGCTGCTCTGCTCTGGTCCACCAGCTGTCCTGTGATCTGCTCCGGCCGTCCTCGCAAGCTGCTTGGCTCCACTCACCCAGGGCTGCACAAACTGCTCCACTCCACTCTGCCAGCTGCTCTGCTCCACGGTATTGCTTCAGGCTCCCCCACTCATTAGCACAGTACTCAGTGCTCTCCGCTCAGCAAGTCCAGCTCTTCAGTGATTTCAGCTCTTAGTGATTCCAGCTCATAGTAGGGGAGCCCCAGTGCCAGTGAATTCAGCTCAGTAACCTGTATCTAGATTCTTAAGGGAATCAAAAATTAACTCTGACATTCCACAGTGGAGAGAGGCATAGGTGGAACTGGTGCTTCTGGCTCACACAAGGAGCTTATACCACCAAGTACAGCTATCTGTCCCCAGCCTCTCTCCTTTCAATGGGTTTTGGAACCCATGTCCCTTGTCTAGCAAGTGCTATTTAATTGATAATGAAACCCTCTATCATAAGACAGTTTTGTAGTTCCTCATTTACTTAATCAGGGTGACATTTCATTCCTCCTGCCCCAATAACAATGAAATTGGGGGGCCCACAGCTGTGAAAATAACCATCCCATGCTGCTTTGCGGTATGCTAAGTGGGGTGGGAGTGCCAATGCAAATAACTGAAATGCCAATGCAAACACTTGAAACTTCTTTCCGAACTCCCCATAATTTACCATCAGATGTCAGGGTGGGGCTCATCCTGACTCTGCTTACATTTATCCTTTTCATCCTCTGAAGATGTCTGTCAAAAGCAAAGAAAAAAGTAGATTTTAAATTCTTTGTTGCAGTAATTTAAAAAATAAAAAGGGAAAAAAATTCACTCATGCTACCTCAATCATACCCTGGTTTGCTTCTGAATCATCACAGCCAGCACCCACAGCAGTCAGGCTGCTGGCAACTGTCTCTCTCTCCTTATCAGCTGTCTATGCTCCCTGTTATTAAAAACAAACATATAGATGTTTAATCCCTTATAATTTTAAGCTTTTTTATTTTTTTTCCAGGATGCTCTAAGCTATTTTCTCTCATCATATGCTTCTGGCTCAGAGTGCTTTGCATCTGACAGCCACTTGCTACACACCTGGACTGTGATCCTGTATGGTCCTGGCTTAATTATCTGCCAAAAAAACAAACAAAAAAAAACAAAAAAAAAAACCATTTTAAGCACATAGTTATAATAATTTTTCACATCTGTAAAAAGCTTTCAGCTGCTTTTACCATAACAATGTTGCCATGTGCCCATTAATCATCGGTTATTTGCTGGCTCTTGGCCTTACTATCATCCAACGATCCCTCAGCTGCCATGTCCACATTTATAGCCTCTTCTTCCACCCCCACTTATATGTATATATATATTAAAAAAACCTTATAATTTTTCAACAATTGTTATAAAGTGATTCAGGCCCTCTTACCTCAGCCCTTGAGTCTGTCTCCTCCATAACTGGCAACAAATCTCTCCTCACCCTGTCCTTTACATCTTTTTTACTCATTTACAACCAGCAACAACCTCAGAGTCTTCCTGGTTCTTCAGTTCAATTTCAGATTGGAACATGGGGTTTGGTACTGGTGATGCCTCTTTTTAGCGAAATAAGTGTAAATAGGTGGTATCTCTTCTGAATACATTCAGGCGCACCCAAAGGCAATTTGGGCTTCTTGGTGTCTGGTAAAAAGACATGCTCAAAATCTATAGGTTCCCTATTTGAAACCCCACTTGCAAAAAAAAAAAAAAAAAAAAAAAAAAAAAAGCATGGTTTAATGCACACTGATCAAACAACCATTAGCTAATATTTTTCAAATAATCCATTTCATGAAAGCCCATTTCTAATTGGCTCAACAAAAGAGTGGAATTTTTTTAAATGGACCAATGGTTGATAGTTGTGCCATGATTGGTTGAGGAAAATGCATTCTATGTTGTAGCTATAGAACAGCTTCTGATTGGTCCAGTCGGGTGGCATGGTTTGCCCCCAATGCTCATTGTCAGTATTTCCCTAGAGGTAGCCGCTGTGTTAAGCTTCTCTTCTGTCTTCTCCATGCCATGTGCTCAGTAAAACAGGTTTTCTTGCTGCTTTAAAAAACTCTCTCTCTTTCTGTAACAATCTTTTTGATTTCTCATCTGTTCTTGTTCACTTATTTATTTTTTCTAAAAAAGACATGCTCTATTCTGTATTTTTCAGACTTCATTTCAAAATACCCATTTTCTAAAACAAAAAACTATTTTTCCCGCTAAAGCCCTTTTAAAACCCCTTCCTGTCATAATCTACCTTATTTTCTAAATTATCTAAAAATACCTATAAACCTATTTTTCTCTAGAAACCTATTTTTTTTCTAACTTTCACATGTTAAAAAAATCCATACACAATCACTCCTAACAGTCTCCACTCAAAAAATAAAATAAGATAAAATAAAAAAATCAAAGAGTGGCCGTGCCAAAAGCATACATGTCCAGTTATGAGACCGGAGAACAGGACACATATCAGAAAGGGCTTGAAAACCTTTCAAAGTTATGTGGTGATGAATGCTATAGAGTGGTTAATGTAGTATAATAGCAGGGTAGCCACAGTAGCATGGGTAGGGGCAGCTGAGGCACAACTAAACCATACAAGCCTTCCTGAAACAAGCAGGTATATACTCAGCACTGCTCAACCAAGCCTCTGTGGCCACTACCCATTCTACCCTGGCTATGCGGCTATTTATACTCACGCTAGCTTGACGAGAAGTAGAATGAATATGCGTCCGCGAGCAGGGAAATCACACCCCTATCTTGTAGTGTAGAGACACACACACTGAATGATTCAGGTGAAACGGGATTCTTTGTTCAAGCAAATATATGTAAACGCAAGAGCTTGATCTCTTTGTCTTTCTCCTCACTTCCCTTTGCAACTCATTCCCTGGTGTTCTCAATTATGTACTGCATATTTATTCACTCCTATTCTATTTGTTACTATATTAGATTCAAATACCTTGACCTCATCAACATATATATTACCATATGATCTTTCAAAGCATAATCACAACACTGAGAAATGTGGTATTCCATTCAGTTGCCAAATAGAAAGAAACCAGCTAATTTTGATATTGCTTCTTGAATAAGTTAAGAAGATGGATTTCTGCTACACCCACTCCTATAGCCTTAGCTGCACATAAGTAACACTTTGTGACTGCCATTGTGTTGCATAATCAAGTCATACAAATGCAAATGAAGATGGAACATAAGAATAATGTCCTACCAAGGACATTTTTGTCTCACCTCATATCAGAAAAAATAGCAATTTAATTGAAAGAGTAGAAGGGAAGGGGGAAGAGCACAGAAAGAGGGAAATAGAATAAGAAAAAAACCCAACAACAAGAGAGGTTTATTGCCTGAATTGATTGTCACAGTAATACTTCAAAGAAACTAGACATAAAACTCTACTCTTATTGTATTATTGCTTGACATATCTTGATGATGAATCTAAATTATTTCCCCAACCGTCCAATCAAAGGAACTTTGTCTTTTGGGCCCTGCTCCTAAAGTCCTTACTCATGCAAAACTCCCATTAAAATATTGCTTGAGTAGGGACTGGAAGACTTATTGATCTTTTTGTTCCCCCCCACCCCTCAGACAGAAGAAGGGGAAAAAAATATTGCAATGCCATATAAGAGGTCACACATCAGAAAATTCTTTCTTCCATTTTATAATAGAGGAAGCACAGCACAGACAGGAGTCAGTTATACCTAATTTATATGATGTTGTGCCTGCATGTAAACTTTGATATTAACTGGGGAATAGACTATTTGAACTCTCTAGTCATTTATCCATGTTATCGTTTTTACTTGCAATTCTTAATAGGCGGCAAATGGCAGACACCACCAATTTGGTTACTTAATGTACCCTACATACACACACATCATTTGAAAGTTTATGTCTATTTTAAGATGAGGTATAATGTGGAGCTATCAAGTGTTGCCATTACCATAGAAACAGGGATAAACAATGACACCACCAGTGCATTAAAAATGACCATCTTAAAATGTTTAAATTTGTTCGTTAGTTTATTGACTATTATGTCAAGACATGAAATTTGATTTCTCTGTGACCTCAGAGCATCACAACAAATAAGCTAAATTGCAAAGCAAAATGTAATAATACATTTGTACAGGTATCTTTGAAATGTAATAGCTCTGGTGACATTTCTAGTCATCATCATCATCTTGTTCATCATTATTATCTTGTTGAGAGTGCATGAGTTACCACAGTTTTCATTCCCATGACACACACACATTTCTGTGTAGGGAAGATTTTTCTGATTACAGACAGTTGATTGTACATTGACCCGCTACTGGTATAGACACAAGTGAGGTTTGTAGAAGCTCAGATGCCAGTGGTCCGTTGAAAAATACAGGAAGTAATTCATCATTCACATTTTTCCACCCATGTTGCAATGGTGATCCATACCTGGTTTACCTATGTGTGAAGACAACCAAATCTTCATCTATCAAGATGCTCTTTTGACAAGCTCATCAAAATTGTCCTCACATGGTGGGAATTTGACCGGTGACTTTTCCTTTTCGATGGCTAGATTGAGGCATAAGCAATTAATATGCTAAACAGTTTAATCATTTCTGAGGGGGTGGGGCGGTGGAGAAGAGTGTACTTGTCCATGCAAAATCAATATAAATCTTTGAATATGTTGGCATTTGGTAGCTTTTATCAATAAACACCGCATTAGCATGTTGACATTAACTTAGAGTAAAAAAAGAAAAGTAGTCAGTCACGTTTCAGTGTTTCTGGAACTATGAAAAAAACAAACAAACAAAAAAAACCACTCCTGTTGAATACATTGTTTTACCTGACCTACAGGCTTATGGCGTCATACTTCATCTAAACATACATAAATAAGCTTTCAAATGACATCCCAAGTGATGTGTATGTATATAAATGGGGGGGTACATTAAACTCCAAAATATTGACCTTTTTGAAAAAGTGCTGCATGCTAGTGGCTGTGAGCTAACAGAGCCTGTAAAGGTCTGCTGTTCACTGGCAAAGCATTGTAAAAGGCATCCTGTACTGGAGAAATAAAGAGGCACAACCGTTCAACAATCCAGATTGTACCCTGGGGCATGTCACAGACCCTTGATGCAACTGCAACATAAATAATAGTAATCTTTGCTCTGCCAGTTCCTGTCTTTGTTTCCCCTCTAACATATGAAAACAATCAATATTTCCATCTACAATAAAAGTGAAATATTGATTTTATTACAGCAGAAGAAACCAGTGAGCTTTCACTAGAGGAGCCTTTATTTTGTATCAGTTACTCCCATTCAGGTTTTCTCCACTGACTATACCTCGGGGTTGGGGGTGGGGAAGAAGAGAACCTTTGGAAGATGAAGAAAAAATAACCTTTCCCTGAGGAATGCTACCTAGATGTAAAAGGTGGGGATGGGGGAAGACACTGGGGTATGATGGTCACAAGGAAAAGTCAGATTAACTCAAGGGCGCATAGAATATTTGCAAGAGGTTTCCTGTGCTGCTGTGTATGTCAGCATTGGGGCTCACGAACTGTCAGTCAGCTTAATTGGCAACTAACTTCAGCATCACTACAGGCATATTTACAAGTGCAAATTTTGCATGCAATGTTTGTTAGTGCCCCAAAGCCCTCTGCATTTAAACGATATTATGCATGAAATTAGAAAATGATGCTGGAAGGTGTTAGAAGTTAGTCTGTATCTATCTGACTCATCGGCATGCACCAGCACAGAGTTTATATTACTATAAGGACAAAAGAGGATGATAAAGACCCTAGCTGCAGTACTAGCTGCACTAACATCCCAAGTGAAAGCTGTCATTCTATTATTTGCTTTCTGGCTCTGCATGGCTTAATTTATAAAATAAATAGCATCTGACGTTCTTGAAGATTTCTTTGGTCCACTTGCAAATGCTCTGGATGAGGCTGAAAATAACAATCAGCCTCAAAAACATGGAGGTGAGAGACATTTGAGATCTTCTGGTAAGCTTAACAGAGAAACTGCTTTGGATAGTAACCTCATTATACACTTTTCCACTGAAAAGTCAGGAAAAATCAAGAACAAATCTGAGGAGCTGACCTTTTCTGAATGCAAAAATGAGATACAAGGTGCGTAAGGCAATGTCTTTCATTGGACCAACTTCTTTAGGTGATCGAGGCAAGCTTGTCTGTCTCACCAACAGAAGTTAATAAATTATTACCTGACCAACCTTGTCTCTTTTGTCCTGGGACTGACACAGCTACAATAGTGCTGCATACAACAATACCATTGTCAGGGCTGCCAGTGATTGATTTGTGAGACATCTTACTAGTTTTAATAAGATATCACAAATGGCACAGAAGTTGATGCCCCTGTGATTAAAGCCTGATTTGCTGCTGCAAGGCACATTTTACACAGGTAGAAATAGGGTGACCAGATGAGAGATGTGAAATATTGGCAGGTGGGGGGAGGGGCCAGCGGAGCAACAACAACAAAAAACCCAAGAGCCACGGGAGCATAGGAAAAATTGGTGGGGGCTGAGCATCCACTGGCAGCTCCACGCCCCGCTCCTCCTGCACCAGCTCACCTTCACTCTGCCTCCACCTCCCCTGAGCTGGCTGCCACGTCCTGCTTCTCCCAGCTCCCTCCAGCACTTGCGCTGCCATAAGCTAATTAGCAGAAGCCTGGGAGGGAGGGGTGAGGAGGAGGAATGTGGCGTGCTTGGGGAAGAGGCAGGGCCAGGGTGGGGATTTGGGGAGGTATCCAACAGGGCAGTGAGGGGGCGGGGCCAGGACAGGGATTTGGGGAGGGATGCAATGGGGGAGGGAGGGGCAGAGTTGGGGCGGGGCTGGGGTGGAGTTGGGGCGGGAGGGCGCAGGCCCCCTCCAACTGTGCGCTGGAGGGCAAAATATCGGAACAATTCACATCCCAACCGAACATCGGTCGGGATGCAGGACAAACAAGTAAATATCGGGACAGTCCCAATAAAATCGGGACGTCTGGTCACTCTAGGTAGAAATGGCTGCACGATATGCACAGGAGTGGAGAAGCAGTCCCTGCAAATGTTCACTCAGCTATTCACTATGGGTTTCTAGAAGCCCTTCTAGCCTTTGAGGGGCAGACATTTAAAATAGTAATGCATGCAGTTTAAATTAACAAAACAGGGTAGGTTCTATATGTATGAACATGAATTAGGATGCATCTTCCAAATAAACTGTATCCCAAAATAATCTACAAAATTAAACATAAATAATTGCAGAGTGGAAAATATGGCTTTCAACTCAAACAAATTGGAAAGTCATACACAGCATTTACATAACATTTTGAGTCATTTGCTAATCAACCCTCAACTATCTCCCTCTGAGGTAGGTATTATCAGATGAAGAAACTGAGGCAGAGAGGGTAAGTAACTTTTGCAAGGCTTCAAAGGGTATCTGTATCAGAACCAGGATTAGACTGTTGGAATTTCTAGTTTTCATCCCTGTGCTCCACCCACTAATAACACTGTCCCTTTGGATGAAGTAGGGAGATAGCCTTCTCTGCAGTCTTCTGGTCTCACACCTGGATCAGAGGATACTAGGCAAGCAGAGGAATAATATTAAGAGATGAAAAAGATGGATCTGATTCTGTTACCACACAAGGTGCAAGGTGACTTAAGCCTGAGAAACATGCTCCTAAATTAATTACAGCATCTTTCAGCCACTTTTTAAGCTGTAAATGACAACACGAGGTCCAATGCTGTATGTAGAGTAGGTCCCAGGATATTAGATGGACAAGGTGGGTGAGGTAATAGCTTTTACTGGACCATGAAGTACAAGGCAGGGGAGAATTAGACTCCCACATCTGTGAAGAAGCCTGGAACCGGTTCACGAGGGCTTTTTAAAAGCCTTATAGCATCTGGAATATTAAAGGGAATAGCATGGGAATACGGAATGAAGAGCAATCAAAGCCAAATGCTAAGGATCATTTTAAATGACATTTTATATGCATCATTAAAACAAAAAGATCAGATGTATTATCTGGATTAAGAAGATGCACTTGCATTAACATTACTAAGAATTTTATTGAAGGCTAAAGTACTTTCCCATATACTGGGCCTGATCCTGGAGTCCTGATGCTGGCAAAACCCTACTCTAATAGGATTTTTACGTGTGTTGGTACATGATCAAGTCCACGGGGCATTCAGTTTAAAAACATTTCCCCAAATTGTCAAGGTTGAGTGATCCTGGCAAAAATCTCCAATGTAAGATTGCACAGTCACATACAGTAAAGAGCTTGACAAACATCACAGGGAGACAGCTTAAGAAACATAAAGCTGTTACTTTATTTTAGAAACAGGTAATTCTCATGGGAACTTGACCTTGAGTCCTACAGAAGAGGCATTCTTGGGAGCTGCTTAACATTTCCTTATGAAACGGGGGTGATTTCCCTGCCTCCAAAGAAGTCGCTCCCTCTCTAGATGTGCGAAGCCATCCCCAACTGAGTTGATGCACCCCAGAGGCTATAGAACTTTTAAAGTGCAAATGTATTGTCCATGGGATGGCCTAGACTGCCCAAAATAGCAAGTATTTTCAAAATATTTTCTACAGGAAGGTTCCCCTCCCCCTTAATGCTTCATGTCCCCCTTTACTCCACATTACACAAGTTGTGTCTTTACATTCAGGCCATTTTTAGGAACAAAACCAGCCATTCCCCCTGTTGAGGCTGAATCCCCACTCTGGCACCTTGAGTGCAAGAAGAGGGGTCCCGCAAGGATTTTAAAAATTAATACTTGCCACTTCAGGCTTGTATTAAACTCTCAAGGTTACAGTTTCGCTCTGATCTTGGCTTGGTAAACGTTGCCACTACCCAAATGCAAAATGTCCCTTTGAACCCAGGAAGAAGCATTTGGGAATTCCTCCCTGTGGGAGGAATTCAAGCCCTTCTACCCCCCTCTCTGGGGAAGAGCTGAGAAAGAAAACAAAGTAATAAGCTGTGGCTATCAGCTAATCAAACAACATGCACAAACCTCTTAGGATAGGAAAATCCAATTCTGTTCTTAAAAAAGGTAAATTTTATTTAAAACAAAAAGGGAAAAAATGCATCTGGGACTTAGGTTTTTTGCTAGATCTTAAAAGAAACAATTACAAAAATTAAGCACCCAAAATACCTTTTTTGAGGGTTCAGCTTAAAGGTTACAAGGAAACAAAAGCATCTGGAGTTAGCACAGAGGAGAGCCACAAGCCAAAATAAGAAATAAACCTGATAGCATCTAACTAAACATTCCCTATCCAAATTATTTCTTTTAGGTATGAAAGATGAATTTTTATACCTGGTTCAAGCCTTACGCAGCATTCCTGCTGCCCTCTGTTACCCTCTTTCCTGGGGGGAGGGGGGGAGGGAGAGGGAAGAGAGAGGGAGACACACACAATGTTTCCCCCCCCCCATTAAAAAAAGTTCTAGCCCTCCTACTGGCTCTTTTGGTCAGGTGCCTACTCCTTTCCTTTACTTGGAGAACTTTGGTTTACCTGTAAAAGGATAACAAACAGAAAACAGCCACCAAGAGGGACTTTATAGCTAACTGGCTGGTTGGCTGTCCATAAAAGGAAGTTATCCCCCCCCTTCATTTATGACACCCCCTAAAGCACAGTTTATTGTGTTAAGTTGTCCAGTGAAGTTACCCTGCTTCTTGGATATGGTTAGACAGTACTGTTACCAGGGAAACGTGCATTGGAACCCCTTGTTAAAATATTGTCAAAACAAGTTTGATTGTTTGAATAGTAGGAAAAACACGAAGTGAGAAAACACTTATTCTTTATTTTATTTTACTTTAGGCCATCTATTTCCACACTGCCACTTTCCAATTTGTGAATCAAAGCTATCAGAAATGTTTCCTTATCCAGGTTATTCAACCTAACCAGTACAGATAGAGCGTGGCACACAAGCAGAGTAGATTTAAAGTGAAGCTGTAGTTACAATAATTATAGGCTGACTTTAACAACAACAACAACAAAATAAAGAAAGAAAAAGGAAAGCAAAAAAGATCATGAGAATCTCATCTCTTCAAAAATAAGCAGGGGAATAAATAGGAATCAAGAGTCCTTAGCAGTTAGCAGAGAGGACAACAGCAGCAAGCAGGTACAAAGTGTTCACTTCAGGACTGCAGGACATTGCCTTTATCTTAAAGCACCATCTCCAGAAAAGGGTGAAGAAGTGCTCATGTAAATCACAAAAGTAGGGGCTGTGTTATGAGTACATATTAAAACCACAGTTTACAAGGCTTGGAGTCTCATGCCAGTTATATCACTATAAATATAAAGTAGCTTCGTTGATTTCCGTATACTAAGTCACTTGGGTAATTATTTTGCCACAACGCAATGCATCAACAGTTTTTGTATCAAACACTTGGTCTTGGTGGGATGTCATGTGAGGCGGGGCAGTAGAAAGTAAATGAAAGTCAATACAACTACTTTAATGTGTAAATGTTTGTTGGATTGGGATCTTATACTGATCAAGTAACCTTTTTGACAAAGTCATTCCAGTAACAGCTTTCCAATAATTTGGCTGAGCAATGTGGATCCATCAGTGGGGCGACACTAGTTATAGGATTATCCCATTTTCTTGCATAAAAAATACTATTTTGATAGAAGCTTTTCTTGAGCTTCTGCAAAAGGTGAAATTTGAAGTCATTGTTACCCACAAAAGATATCTACTTTATTGTTGCAGGGTTAAACAAGTTGATCTATTTTACAAAATTTTGTGTCTGAGATGTGTTGCTGTGATAACACATCTATAATGTAGTGAGTGGCGAAAAATCTCCATTTTGCTAATAAGGCTTGCATATCCGGGTGTTTACCTTACCACACTTCTATTTCTCATCAGATAATGAGAAAGAGAAATACAGAGCATTTGGATTTTTAAATTAGTTTATATTATTAACTTTTATTATTTTCCACAGAGGCAAGAAATAGTACCAAGGATCTCTTTGGACTTGTCTACATGGTGCATTAGTCAACACCAGAGAGGTATAAATTCTAGCATGAACTATCATGTCATGGACTAACTGGCCCATGTTGACCCTGCTAGCACACACTTAAAATTTCCTAGTGCACATTAATGTAGTCCAGGTTCAAACTATACTATATTAAAATGCACAGTAGGGAACTTCTGGGAAGCATCACTATTGGCCTGTACCAGAGGGGAGTAAGTTTACATGCACTAGAGTGTCACACTCTAACTGGCCTGTGCGACTCCTGTTGGCGAACATTAAAAGTTCCCTAGTTTGTATTAATGTAGTCCAGTTTAATGCAGTACTATCTGAAACTGGAATACATTAACACAGGCTAGGGAATGTTTAGTATTCACCAGCAGGGTCCACACAGGCCAGTTAGTATGTGAAACTCTAGTGTATGCTAGAACTTACACTCCCTCTGGTACAGGCCAACAGTGATGCTTCCCAGGAGTACCCAGGGTTGTGAGGCATCTCACTGCCACCTCCCATTAGCATGAGGAAGTCTTGTCTTTGCCTGCTGAAGATCAGCTCCTTGAATCCACCAGCCTCTGGCAAAATCCACACTACTTTCCAGCCCTCCACAGGCCTCGCTCTACAGGTTAGCAATAGGCACACACCAACCTCCATGTCCTCTCAACATCCCTCTGAAGTGCTCAGCACACACACCAAAATACAAACAAGAATATGCTCAGAGGTTAAGAACAACAATTTTTCTCCCTCCTCCTTGTAACAACCTTTTATGTACTTGAAAACTTATGTCCCCTCTCAGTCTTCTCTTCTCCAGACTAAGCAAACCCAATTTTTTCAATATTCCCTCATAGGTCATGTTTTCTAGTCCTTTAATCATTTTTGTTGCTCTTCTTTGGTCTTCCTCCAATTTGTCCACATCTTTCCTGAAATATGGCACCCAGAACTGGACACAATACTCCAGGTGAGGCCGAATCAGTGTGGAGTAGAGCGGAAGAATTACTTGCTTACAATACTCCTGCTAATACATCCCAGAATGATGTGAGCTTTTTTTGCAACAGTGTTACACTGTTGACTTATATTTAGTTTGTGATCCACTATGACCCCAGATCCCTTTCTGCAGTACTCCTCCCTAGGAAGTCGTTTCCCCATTTTGTATGTGTATAACTGACTGTTCCTTCCTAAGTGGAGTACTTTGCATTTGTCCTTATTTAATTTCATCCTATTTACTTCAGGCCATTTCTCCAGTTTGTCCAGATCATTTTGAATTTTAATCCTATCCTACAAAGCAGTTGCAACTCCTCCCAGCTTGGTATCATCTGCAAACTTTATAAGTGTACTCTCTATGTCATTATCTAAGTCACTGATGAAGATATTGAACAAACCGAGAACCAATCCCTGTAGGACTTCACTCATTATGCCCTTCCAGTATGATTGAACCACTGATTACTCCTCTCTGGGAACGGAGTTTCAACCATTATGCACCCACCTTTTAGTAGCTCCATCTAGGTTGTATTTCCCTAATTTGTTTATGAGAAGGTCATGCAAAACAGTATCTAAAGCCATACCAAAGCCAAGATATACCACATCTACTGCTTCCCCCCATCCACAAAGCTTGTTACCCTGTCAAAGAAAGTTATCAGGTTAGTTTGACACAATTTGTTCTTAACAAATCCATGCTGACTTATTTATCACCTTATTATTTTCTAAGTGTTTGCAAATTGATTACTTAATTATTTGCTCCATTATCTTACCGGGTACAGAAATTAAGCTGACTAGCCTGTAATTCCATGGGTTGTCCTTATTTCCCTTTTTATAGATGGGCACTATATTTTCCCTTTTCCAATCTTCTGGAAAGGCTCCCGTTTTCCATGACTTTTCAAAGATAACTGTTAATGGCTCTGATATCTCCTCAGTCAGCTCCTTGAGTATTCTAGGATGTATTTCATCAGGCCCTGGTGATCTGAAGACATCCAACTTGTGTAAGTAAGTTTTGACTTGTTCTTTCCTTATTTTAGACTCTGATCCTACCTCATTTTCACTGGCATTCACTATGTTAGAGGTCCAATCACCACCAACCTTCTTGGTGAAAACTGAAACAAAGAGGTCATTAAGCACCTCTACCATTTCCACATTTTCTGTTATTGTCTTTCCCCACCTCTTTGAGTAACAGGCCTACTCTGTCCTTGGTCTTCCTCTTGCTTCTAATATATTCATAGAATGTTGTGTTTCCTTTTACATCTCTAGCTAGTTTGGTCTCGTTTTGTACCTTGGCTCTTCTAATTTTGTCCTTACATACTTGTGTTATTTGTTTATATTCATCTTTTGTAATTTGACCGAGTTTCCACTTTTTGTAGGACTCTTTTTTGAGTTTTAGATCATTGAAGATCTTCTGGTTAAGCCAGGATGGTTTCTTGCCATACTTCCTATCTTTCCTACGCAGTGGGATAGTTTGCTCTTGTGTCCTTAATAATGTCTCTTTGAAAAACTGCCAACTGTCTTCAATTGTTTTTCCCCTTAGACTTGCTTCTCATGGGATTTTATCTTGACTCTGCTAAAGTCTGCCTTCTTGAAATCTGTTGTCTTTATTGTGCTGTTCTCCCTCCTGCCATTCCTTAGAATCATGAACTCTACCATTTCATGATCACTTTCACCCAAGCTTCCTTCCACTTCCAAATTCTCAACCAGTTCCTCCTATTTGTAAAAATCAAAGCTAGAACAGCCTCCCCCCACTAACTTTCTCCACCTTCTGAAATAAAAAATGGTCTCCAGTGCATTCCAAGAATTTCTTGGATAATCTGTGCCCTGCTGTGTTATTTTCCCAACAGATGTTTGGGTAGTTTAAGTCCCTCATCACCACCAAGTCCTGTGCTTTGGATGATTTTGTGAGTTGTTTAAAAAAAAAATCCTCATCCACCTCTTCTTCCTGGTTTGGTGGTCTGTAGTAGATTCCTATCATGACATAACCCTTGTTTTTTTACCCCATTTATTCTTACCCAAAGACTTTCAACAAGTCTGTCTCTTATTTCTATCTCAACCTCAGTCCAAGTGTATACATTTTTAATATATAAGGCAACACCTCCTTCCTTTTTTCCCTGCCTGTCCTTCCTGAGCAAGCTGTATCCTTCTATACCAATATTCCAGTCATGCATATTATCCCACCAAGTCTCCGTGTTGGCAACTATGTCGTAGTTGTCTTTATTTACTAGCTTTTTGAGTTCTTCCTGCTTATTCCCCGCATTAGTATAGACAGACATCTAAGATACCGCTTTGGTCCGTCCCCCTTTGCCCAGTTCTGTTTTGTCTCTTTCTTATTTTTGCTAGAATAGCCCATGCTTCCCCCAGATTCTGACCCTTCTCCCAGGTCTCCAGGTTTTTGACTTACCTGTGGGCTTTGGTTACCTGCCCCCGTTGAATCTAGTTTAAATGGTTACATACACAGAAATTCATAAATGCACTTTCTAGAGTCCAAACTTAATTAGTGAGGAATTCCCCTATCTCAAGTGATTTTTTCCAGTTTTCAGCCAGTTTGACTGAGATCCTTTTGTCACAGTTCAGGGCAACCGCACCTGTAGGTCACCTCTGTGGTCCAGCCAGAGCACCTACTCTTATGGTCCTGGTTCCATCCTTCTTGGGTGAAGACCTGTCTCTCTCCCCGACCAGGGTATCCCCAGGCTGAACAGTACTCTGCCTTCACTGTGTTATTCCAAGAATATGACAGACTGCCAAAGCAAACCTACTTACTTTCTCTTCAGAGCCCAACAGCA
Source organism: Mauremys reevesii (assembly GCF_016161935.1). NCBI lineage: Eukaryota > Metazoa > Chordata > Testudines > Geoemydidae > Mauremys > Mauremys reevesii. The sequence continues at coordinate 165,905,525 of NC_052624.1, read as the reverse complement.
ACTGCCCACAGTTAAGCTACCTCACAGAGCTTTTAAAGCAAGAATATTTTATTCTTAAGGTAAAAGCAAACAGAGAAAACATATTAAAGACAAAAGAACCTACATGTACACTAATAAGCTTACCAGAAAACAGCCCCTCCAGCATGGGCTCTCACAGGAGTAGTCCTTCAAAACCCCACCAAGGGGTTTCCCTGACATTCCAAATTCATCACAGTTTTTGTTCAGAATGAGAACAACCCTTGACTCTGGCTCACTCATTGTAACTGAGCTCACTCACCACTAGGCATCTCCTCATGGCAGATGTGGTGTCACTGTTCTCTCAGTTGGGCTAGTGTCCTCTGACCAGGTCACCATCTTAAATCCACCCCTTCCAGGCTCACAGTTGTCTAAACTAAGTCCAAAATGTTTAACAGAAGCAAAGGCTTCCACATTCTCTGTGGCTCTTCCTCAATCTGCCCAGGCCCTGCACTGAACAGCTAGATCTGCTTCTTTACTTGTACTACAGTTTTTAGCTAAGTGTTTAGCTTCACTCTCTCCACTGAAATTAGACAAGGACCCTCGGGAGGAAGATTGGGCCTGGAGACTAGGAGTGGGGAGACAGACAGATTGGATGAGGAAACAGGAGGAAGGAACTGGGACTGGTTAGGCAAACAAACTCTAACTGTAAGTGGGGGGCAAAGTCTTGAATTGGGGATACGGAAGGGTGAGAGTAAGGCTTGCTGGGCCAGGAGACTGGGACTGGAATGGGAAGACTGGGGATAGAAAGCTGGAGCCAGGAGCTGGGGCAGGGATAGTACTGAGTTTGGAAGGTGAGCCCAGTGAGGGACACAGAGCCTGTGGGGAGAGGGCCTGGATGAGGAAAAAGGAGGGGAGAATGGAGACTTATTGGGAAGGGAGGGGTTAAGGCTGGGCAAGGAGACAGCAGCTGGAATGAGAAGCCTGAGGTGTGGAGGCTGGGAGTAAAACCAAGCCAAGGATGGGAAATAGAACTTGAACAGAGATTGGTTGCAGGGGATTGTAACAGGGCAGGCTCCCCTCCTGTCCTGCAATCCCACAGAAAGAGCCATGGATGCCTTCTCTTTGTTAGCTCCTCTGTATGCTTTATGTATGTGTAATTTCTACTAAGTCACCCTCACAATCCCATACAGCAACTAGCTACAGTTTCTTACAGTCCTCAGCTTTTTCTCTAGGGAACAGAAGAGAAAAGATCTCAGCATCTTGAGATCCTGCTTCCTGTAGGCTCTACTAGCCTTCCCCCATACTTTCTTCCACTGCTTTTTAATTACCCTCTCAGTTAATGGGATAATTAGCCTCTTAGCTTATCAGCCCCCAGTCTGATCAGGTAATCAAGCACTCCACGCCTCCACCAGGCCTTGTCCCAGGGAGCTAATTAATAATTAAATTATCAGAGGTTTGGTCAGCTACTGGCTCTCAGCATTCTGTCACAGAGGGAGGGGTGAGACAGGCAGAAGTGTCTCTGGGCCCTCTAGAAATTGTTCCCCTCCAGCAGTCTTACCAGGCCTCTGCTGTCAGCAAATATCTGTGAAAGCCAGTAGACATCCCCCCTTGAGGAGTATTCCACAGAAGAAAACTTCCTATACAGCTATCAGTTACTCTGTTAGCTCAAGTGACAGAGGTTTGAGAGGTGGATCCAAAGAGTCCAATCCTGCTGATGACCCATGTAGGTGTCAATATTGTACTACATAAAGGGATTTCTTGGGTTTGCTTTTTTAAAAAAACCAAGGAAATGACACTACCCTCACCCCCGTATATTCAAAGAACATTTAAGGGTGCAAAGTCAAGCACTGAAAAGGTAGGGAATGCCAGAATTAATGTTGCCTGTGTGTCCTTAGTTCAGCCCTCCTTGTACATATGAATTATGATAGTCTTAAATTCCATGATCACATACTATTTTTTCCACTGGATCCCTGCCTCATTCAGTGCACATAATAATCATGTGAAGGACTGTGTCTCCTGGTAAATTAACATGTGTGTAGATGGTTTATTGCAGGGGTCGGCAACCTCTGGCACGTGGCTTGCCTGGGTAAAGCGGGCTGGGCCAGTTTGTTTACCTGCCGCGTCGGCAGGTTCGGCCGATTGCAGCTCCCACTGGCTGTGGTTCGCTGCTCCAGGTCAATGGGGGCTGTGGGAAGCGGCACGGCCTAAGGGATGTACTGGCCGCGGCTTCCCACCGCCCCCATTGGCCTGGGATTGCAGAAGGGACAGAGGTGCTGTTTAACCTGGAACTGTGACAATTGCCTTCCCCTTCTTTTTGGTAACTTCATATTAGTTAGGTTGCAAGAAGAAAATCACAAGTAGAAAAGTACGTGTATAAAACTGGATAATATTTGGTAAAACAATAACAGTATATTTCACATAAGGATACGGCAAATGAAACTGAGTCTGTGACTGAGCATCATGAATACTGAGTTTGCCAGGAGCAATGAACAAAAACTACAGAAAAGAAAACCAGTAGAGACTAAGGTCCATTGAGAGTGCTTGTACATGTAGGATAGGTTCCTGGGAGAACAACTATAAAGGAAGTATATCAAAATGGATGATGTACAGTAATCAAAGATGAAGTTAGTGGGAAACCAATTAAAAAAAAGATTCAGTGCTGATAGTGAGCCATTATTCAAAGTGGTAAGAGACGTGACTACAGTTCAAACAGGGCAGTTTTTTGAGTGCATAACTCAGCAAGAATTTTGAGCCTGCATTTCTTTCAGCAATTATCAGTATCCTTTCTATCTGAAATGATTGGGCAAGGTTCTGTGGTTCTATGCAGGAAGTCAGAATAGATGGTCATAATAGAGAGTTCATTCTGGCCTTAAAATCTGAGATCAACAGTAGAGTTTATCTCTCAAACAAAAGTCACAACCTTATCTTTCTGCTTCTTATACCATCTGTCTCTCAATGGGACATTGATAATAGGATTGTCATCTTGTCATAAACAGATAGTTAAGGGTTAATGTCTCTTTTACCTGTAAAGGGTTAAGAAGCTCAGTAAACCTGGCTGACACCTGACCAGAGGACCAATAAGGGGACAAGATACTTTCAAATCTTGGTGGAGGGAAGACTTTTGTTTGTGCTCTTTGTTTGGGGGTTGTTTGTTCTTGGGACTGAGAGGGACCAGACATCAATCCAGGCTCTCCAAATCTTTCTGAATCAGTCTTTCATGTTTCAAACTTGTAAGTAATAGCCAGGCAAGGTGTGATAGTCTTATTTTTGTTTTCTCAACTTGTAAATGTTCCTATTTGCTGAGACGATTTTACCTCTGTTTGCTGTAACTTTGAATCTAAGGCTAGAGGGGGGGTTCCTCTGGGTCATAAGAATCTGATTACCCTGTAAAATATTTTCCATCCTGATTTTACAGAGATGATTTTTACCTTTTTCTTTAATTAAAAGTTTTCTTTTTAAGAAGCTGATTGATTTTTTTTTTCTTGTTTTAAGATCCCAGGGAATTGGGTCTGGACTCACCAGGAGTTGGTGGGGGAAGGGAGGGGGAATGGTTAAATTCTCCTTGTGTTAAGATCCACGGGGTTGGATCGGTGTTCACCAGGAACTTGGTGAAAAAGCCTCGCAAGGCTGCCCAGGGAGGGGAAGGTTTTGGGCGGGGGGACACAGTTTGTGTGCCAGACACTGGAATTCTGGCTGGTGGCAGTGTTACTGGATCTAAGCTTGTAATTAAGCTTAGAAGTGTCCATGCAGGTACCCACATCTGTATCCTAAAGTTCAGAGTGGGGAAAGGAACCTTGACACATCTAAAGGAGCATTGAGCCAGAACTGGGTTATAAATCAAAATAAAAAGCTGCTCAAATGATGCAGTTTCTTTCAGAGAAGTGGAAGGGTAATGGATGGGCAGCTTAAAGTGGCACTGCCAACCTGAATAATTCATCCCTTGCTGCAGTACTGGGCCCAGAATCTGCTTCTCACAAATATAATTGTTCCTAGCCCTCCTGGTTGCAAAGAAAAGCTTGAAAGCTTGAGTGTAATTGACACACGTCTTATGACCGTGCAAAACAATGCAAAGTTCCCTTCTCATGTGAATGTATTATTAATGCTGAACCCAGGAGATGACAACCTGCAGCATGCTGAAAACTTGAAAATGTGGGGCAAGCGTACTGAACTTTGATATGACTATAAACAGCGCACAGGACACTAATGACTATATTTATACCTGCTCCTGTATTTTCCACTCCATGCATCTGATGAAGTGGGTTTTAGCCCATGAAAGCTTATGCCCAAATAAATGTGTTAGTCTCTAAGGTGCCACAAGGACTCCTCATTGTTTTTGCTGATACAGATGAACATGGCTACCACTCTGAAACCTGTATTATTCTTGTTTGCATTTAATGGAATAAAATCCTTAATTTGTAATTTATCTGATGCTGTTGAAGGATTCTCCCTAATGTGCCACAGAATGCAGGGATCTTGTGTCAGGATTTAAGGCTAGGTTGCTGTGGAGTTCAAAGTGTGTGTGTGTGTCTGTGTGTGGCAGGAAAAGGGGTTGGTTAAAAGTAGCTTTAGGCATGACATCCAGGTTTACAAAAAATGGCTACTGCAAAGCCTTTCTTTTTGAGTAGGCATTTAGGTGATTGAGGGGATGAGGGAGTGGAGCTTCTCTGGGAACCAGAGGGTGGGAGGATTCCTTGTACTACAATTATTTTTTGTTGTTAATTTTATGTATATGGGGCTGGATGCTGTTGTGTTTCTTACTATTGACTGTATTTTTAAATGACAGCAGGGCATAAAAAATAAATTAAGCAACTGATGGCTCTCAAGATACATAAATATTCACATTTTCCTAGTTTTTTAAATGTTTTTTTCCCCTCTCTCCTCCTGTTGTGAAAAACCACATAATCAAACAGGAACTGGTGAAACTATGATTAAAAGAAATCACAACAAATATTTCTGTAATATTTCAGTTTTAGTAATCTTAGATATTGCTAGTAACAGGGACAGGAAGAAAAAGGTCCCTTTCTTTTAAGCTGCCAGACTCATTTTTATTGGCTATGACTGGAAGCAATTAACTTTAGCTGATCTGTAACTAGAGACCAATGATCTTCCAAGTGTTTGCAAGCCCTCAACTATCAGTTTATTACTTTTAAAACTTAAAGACCTTGTTCAGAGGATATGAAGAACAATCAGTGAATGCTTTACTGCTTTTCAGTGTATTTTGTTGACGGTAACCCTGTGTCTCTAGTGAATCGTGGTTTAAAAAGACTTTCACACAGTTGTGTAGCTTCCGGTTCTCATCAGACTACACAGTAGTATGCTTTAAAGCAACTTTCTATGTGTAATTACAAAATTGCCTATGCCTCCAATCAGTAAGACTCCCCACAGAGATTCTGCAGATAAACATACAGAGTATTAACAAAGGCCTAGATTGACAAAGTGGGTGAGGTAATATCTTTTATTGGACTAACTTCTGTTTGTGAGAGAGAGAACCTTTTGAGTTCTTCCTCAGGCCTAGGAAAGGTACTCCGAGTGTCACAACTACATACAAGATCCCTTAGAAAATGTGCAAAACACTTATGCTAAACTATCTGTTCAACCTTGTATTTAGCAGTGACACTCTGAATACCCATCCCAGGCCTGAGAAAGAGCTCTGTGTAGTACGAAAGCTTGTCCCTTTCACCAACAGAGATTGGTCCAATGAAAGATATTACCTCACCCACTTTGTCTCTCTAATAGCTCGGACTGGCTACAACTACACTGCATAAAGGCCTAGATTGTCGCTTTGCATTTTCCCTGAGTACACATAGCTGTGGGGAGGTAATCGACAACCAGTACAGACCGGATTACACAAAGGCGAGTAGTGGCCCCGTGGAGGTTGCCAAACCTTGTCTAAAGGTTGTGCCAGGCTTTTCTGAGTCTGATGCGTGTGGGTTTGCTATTAGCCATTTCAAAACTAAAAGAATAGTGTGTTTTTCTCTTTCTATCCAAGGCTCTCATAATCTTTATAAACGTATTCAAAACCTACTGAAGCATCTGTCTTTTTTCCAGGAAGTATTTTTTTGCACAGCGAACATTTCACTGGTGTTCCATGTTCTACGCTGTCTTCCAGTCCATTTCTATGTGCAATTTAAGGGACTAGTTTTAACTTACCAAGTGCTAAGTCGCTTGGACAAAGGGTACCAACGTGGCTACCTCTCTCTGTGATATTGCTGCATTGAGTGAATAGAGCCTTATGCCATGTCTACACTACACCAGCACAGATACGGCACAGCAGTTATGCTGCTACAGCACCATAGGGTAGATGCTTCCCACACAAACAGCAGGTTTTTTTCCATCGAGGTGGTAGCTAGGTCTTTGGACAAATTCTTCTATTGACCTAGCTGCATCTGTGAGGAAGAAGGGAGGTAACGTGGGGGTGGATTAGGTTGACCTAACTATGGTTCTCAGGGTGCAAATTTTTTCATAGCAACGTAGCTAGATAAATCTGATTTTGAAGTATAGACTAAGCCTTTGTTTAAGTGGAAAGGAGAAGGACGGGTGTGTGGGTGGAGAAGGAGACCTTAGTCCTGAAGCTTTTCAGATTCATAGATTCTAAGGCCAGAAGGGATCACTATGGTCGTCTAGTCTGACTTCATGTATAACACAGGCCATAGAACTTTCCCAAAATAACTCCTAGAGTTGATCTTCTAGAAAACATCCAATTTTGATTTAAAATTGTTCAGAGACTGAGTATCCATCACAACCCGTGGCAATTATCCCAATAGTTAATTAATCACTGTTAAACAATGTACATCTTATTTCCAGTCTGAATTTGTCTAGCTTTAACTTCCAGGCATTGGATCATTTTATACCTTTCGCTGCTAGATTGAAGTTAAATATTTGTTCCCCAGGTAGTTAACCTATAGATTGTATTCAAGTTGCCCCTAAACTTCTTTGTTAAGCTAAATAGATTGAGCTCCCTGAGTGTCCCTATTAGGCACATTTTCTAATCTTTTAATGATGCTCTTGGCTCTTCTCTGAATCCTCTTGAATTTATCAATATCCTTGTTAAATGGTGGGCACCAGAACTGGATGAGCTCTTTTGGCCACAATGTCACACTGAGACCTCATGTTCAGCTGATTATCCACCATAACCCCCAAATCTTTTTCAGAGTGACTGCTTCCCAGGTTAGAATCCCCCATCCTGTCCATATGGCCTACATTCTTTGTTCCCAGATGCATACACTTACATTTAGCTGTATTAAAACACACATTGTTTGCTTGCATCCAGTTTTCCAAGATATCTAGATTGTTCTGAAACAGTGACCTGTCCTTTTCAGTATTTCCAACACCCCCAATTTTTGTGTCATCTGCAAACTTTATCAGTGATGTTTTTATGTTGTCTTCTAGATCATTGATAAAGACGTTAAACAGGGCCCAGAATCAAAATGGAAACACATCCGCTGGATGAAAATTTCCCATTTGCAGTTACATTTTGAGACTTATCAGTTTTTAATCCATTTAATGTGTACCATGTTAATTTTATATTGTTCTAGTTTTTATAATCAATATGTCATTCAGTACCAAGTCAAATGCCTTACTGAAGTCTAAGTGTACTACATCAGCTTGATTATCAACCAAACTTGTAAGTTAATTTAAAAAATCAAGTTAGTTTGACAGGGTCTCTTTTCCATAAACTCATGTTGATTTGCATTAATTACATTACCCTCCTTTAGTTCTTTATTCATCAAGTCCCATATCAGCTGCTCAATTATCTTGCCTGGGATTGATGTCAGGCCGACAAGCCTATAATTGCCTGGATCATCCTGTTTAACCTTTTAAAAAAATGGTACATTAGTTTTCTTTCAGTCTTCTAGAACTTCCCTAGTGCTCCAAGACTAATTGAAAATCCACAATAACAGTCCAATGAGCTCTTCAGCCAGCTCTTTTAAAACTCTTGGATGTAAGTTAGCCAGTCCTGCTGATTTAAAAATATCTAACTTTAGTAGCTTCTATGTAACATCTTCCAGAAATACTAGTGGAATGGAAATAGTGTTATCACCATATGCCGCGACTCCATCTTCTATTTTTTCCCCCCAAATACAGAACAAATATTTATTAAACATTGCTGCATTATTTATTGATGATTCTACCATTTCCATCTAGTAATGGACCAATACCATTGCCAGAATTCTTTGTATTCCTTTTTTAAAAAACAAACAAAAAAAATCCCCTCCTTATTGTCTTTAACCCTGCTGGCCATGGATTTCTCCTTGTGTCCCTTGGCTTTCCTTATCAATTTTCTACAATTCCTAACTTCTGATTTATATTCATTACCATCAACTTCACCCTTTTTCCATTTGTTAGATATTTACAGCTAACTTCACTTCCCCTTAAACAAGGTTGTTTTGGTAACTGACACAGGTCTCTTCTTCAATGTTGTCTTCGGGGCATCTAGTAAAGTGTACTTATATGATTCACAATTATTATTCACTTTTCGGATTAAATTCTTCCGCCACAGCAGGAGAGTGGTGTATGCTGACCAAGGGCCCAGCTCTGCAAGCAGCAACGCAGAAGTAAGGGTGGCAATACAATACCATGCTACCCTTACTTCTGTGCTGCTGCTGGCAGTGGCTTGGCCTTATGAGTTGGTTTCCCAGCAAGCAGCCGCTGCTCTCCAGCTGCCCCGCTCTGAAGACAGTGCCTCTGCCAGAAGTATCACAGAAGTAAGGGTAGCAGTACCGGAACCCCTGTCTCCCCACAATAACCTTGTCCCCCTCCCCCACTCCTTTTCGGGTCAGGATCCCTACAATTACAACACCCTGAAATTTCAGATTTAAATATCTGAAATTTACGATTTTTAATATCCTATGAGCATGAAATTAACCAAAATGGACTGTGAATTTGGTAGGGCCCTATAGATAAGTGTGTAAGGAGGCTGCCATCCTGTTCCCTAGTGTGATTTGGTGGACTGTAGTAGGCATTAACTAGTATCCCCATCTTGTGCTTTATCTGCTGGGACATTGATCCATAAACGTTCAAGATCATTTTCTTCCAAGTTATCACTAACTCCAATACAGGTAATGATATTTTTAACAGAGTAGCACCCACTCAATCCTTTCTAAACAGGTTATAACCATTGATTTTAACATTCCAATTGTGCAAATTATCTCCCCAGGTTTCAATAACTAGACTGAATTTATGCTCATAAATGAGCAATTCAAATTCTTCTTCTTTGTTAGCCAGGTCCAAGCATTAGTGTATTGGCCATTCAAGAATATTCTCTTTATTTCCTTTGGTATCTTGATTTTGTTCTCAATTATATTTTCTCTTTAGTTCACTACATCCAAAATTTGTAAATATCTTAATAATATCTGTTTTATATTAAATTATTTAACAGCAGAAGTAGTAAAACAATCTAATGAATAAGTGGAAGAGAAAGTACCACCATACATAAAGAACTCAAATCATACTTTGAAAAGAATACCACAAAAATATTTATTCAAAACAAACTTAATATATTCCAGTCAATGTCTTCACCCTCTCTCCCTTTGCCCTCTCCCAGGGCAGTCCCAATTGACTGCTGGTTTCCTTTTTATTCTGGAGATGACCATTTGCTCTCAACTCCTAACCCTTAAATTCTAAATGTCTATGACAGTGATATACTTTCTCTGGCTAGGAATGCAAGTGAATGCATGTATGGCCAGACAAGATCGATTTATGTTCTAAGCATGAAGACTGGAATATCTAGAATCTCTGGGTAAAATCTTGGCTCCATAGTAGTCAATATGAATTTTGCCATTGACTTCAATGAGGCCAAACTATCACCCTCTGATATCACTAGTTCAAATCCTGGCATAATCAACAGCTACCCAGGACACGTGCTTTAGAGGACATAGTAGTACGTACAACACACGTCATGCGACTATTGTATGTGTGTCTTTCAGCTGAGATCTTAAAAAAAACTCAAGCTTTTTGTGGACACAGCAAGACTTCATGATCTTTTGCAGCAGTGTTGGCCAGTCCTTGGCCAAAGTTTTCTCTTCCCCCTCAGTGCACTGATGAGCTGTTACCCTCTTCCTTGGAGATAGCTGCATTTCTATGATGTTGCATAGGTGCCTTGTGAAAATAAAGGGACTATAATAATGCAAAATAATATGAATATCAATTGCACTCCATGGATCAGGTAGTAGCAGATAAGCTGCGCCAATGGAATGGGAGAGGGATCACTGAGGGCTCATCTGTAGTACTATCAGTATTGGGAATGAGCAAAGGTCACCGTGTGAAACCAAAGTCTTAATGGTACCATGAATGATTTGTAACATTCAAGAAATCAATCTACTTACAAAAAGCTAGATTTGTTTTACAGATATTTTAAGTGAGTGTGTCTAATTCTGTCACATAGTGTCTTCATGGTCTAAAAATAAATAGTTTCTCTTCACAATACTAGCCTTTAAAAGTACTATAGTTAAAACACAGTGTATTTAATCTGGAGCCAACAATCTAAGTCTGATCAAAGACCACAATTAAAATGGATAATATTTCAGATATGAAACCAGTGCAACAAAGATAGAGTACAATTAGAAATTACCATTCAAATTATTGGATAGCTTGGTTTCTAGTGCCACCTGCTGAAACAGAACAATAGCTTTTTTTAGCCACACTTTTGCTAGTTTTATCTAATAAGAAACTTACAAGTATATTAAAAAAATGGTTTTGGTGAATTACATAGCCCAAATACAAATTAAAAAGTGATATACATCAATACAATGGACTCTCCTTATAATGTACTCAGATATAGTGAATCTCTGCTTATATGGAAGTTGTTCTGTATGGGGGGGCTGGTGGTGGTGGGAAGATGGGGAACTGCTTTCAGCACAAGACATTTTCACTCTAAATATTCCTGTGAGGTTGACATCAACTATATAATTCCCCTGAGTTAAGAGAATAGGGGGAGTTTGTTCACACAGATGAATCTGCTAAGTACTCTAAATTAACATCCAGAGTGCCGAACGCTGAGCGTAGTACATTCAGAACCTTTTCCTGAATGAGGTCTACTTGCTCTGCAGGACAATAGTCATCCAAACTTGATCTGTAACAATGATTTACAAAAAGAAAATCAAATGCCCATAATGAGAAATAGTTTTCTAATGCTTTGCACCTATATAGCCCCTTATATCCAGGGATTTCAAAGTGCTTTAAAACACCGAGAGCTCTGTTAGTCCCTCTCCAGCTCCCTGGCCTCTCTGGAGAGTCTTTTCTCTAGGTCTCCTCCTTGCCCTGGTCTTAGAAACATCTTCCCCTTGGTTCAGGGTCTCCACAGCTATAATTCTCCTTGTCTCTCTCAGTTTACCATCTTCAGGCTTAGGGTTTTGGTTCAGGGAACCTTCCTCTACATCTCTCAACTCTAGGCTCCCCCAACTGAGCACAGCACAGTCCTTCACTTGCTGAACATTACCATCAGGTGGCCCCCATTCTCAGCCCATTGGATCTATCAATCCTCCCCCAGAACACCTACCCTTAAAGACCCCAATACAGGACAGAATGGCCCCAGTACTCAATGGCCTTAAATGGGACAGATCGTCCCATACAGGAAACTCCACAGTACAGTGAAAATCCTGTAGTGCAGTGAACACTGACTTTTTAAAGAACATCTACTACAGCAAACAGATTTTAAATTCACCTTTGGGTTTAGGATAAAAACAAATACTTACCGAGCGATTGTCACAAGCGTAGGCTTTGGTATTTTTTTCAGTATATGCTTTACAGATTGTATGAGGCCCTCTATCTCCTGCTCAGTGCTAACATGATGTGGAAGTTCAGAATAATCACAGGTAAGACCAGCCTGATGGACCTAAACATAAATTAAACAAAGATTTCACTATTGCATAAAGCTGATGATTAAAATTAACAAGAAATGTTACTATTCACAAAGCTGATTTATACAGCACAGTGCTTAAATTGTCTTTAAGGGTTTAGTAGCTACTGTACTTCTTTAAAGTAACTAATGGAACTACAGAAATGTATTTAAAAGCACAAACATTATTGTATTTACACTTTTAGATGCTGTTAACTAGTTTCACTGCTTGTTATAATGTACCTCCCTTTTTCCACTAGAGCATTCAGAAAGCCTATCAGAGGTGAAGACCAAGATCTTAAAAAGGGGACTGGGGTGGGAGAGACTGCTTCAGTTTAGGTTCTGAAGTCCTTATCTCTAGACCCACTTGAGTGGTCTGATTGTGACAGCAGCAGCTCGGCACTCTGCACTCCTGACAATCAGGCCATTTTTCAGGTGCTTTAATACAGATGTGAAGGCCTAACTTCAGGCAGCCATTTTTGAAAATACTGGCTGAAATACAAAGATTTTAAACCCTCCTTCCCGCAAACATTTAAGATTTCAAAAGGCAAAGCCAAAAAGTTCCCCAGTCTTCTCTTGCCCTTTTGAATATATGATTTTGTAAGCTGTCTGCTTCCAGTTCCTCCTACCAATGACTTACCATTTCATAGTCTGGGGTTTCCATCCGGTTTTTCAAACTATGCACAAGTTGAACCAGTGGTTTCATTCTGGGGTCAAAAGAAAATATGTGAGTTATATTAACAGCTAGAAGCACATGTACTTAACACAGCCAAAAACGGTAAGGAAATAATACCATGGTGGGCCTCGTGCCCCAGGAACAAAGCACAGGGTTTCTGGAACTTCCCAAGCTTCTGTGAAAGAGGAAAAGTGCCAGCTCCATGACACTGCTGTTTTCTCACCTCATCCTGCCCCTGCATTTAGACTACATGGGATTTGGAGGGGAGGCCATTCTCTCTGGCACCACTTCCTTGTAGCTCCTCTAGATATGCATGAGGAAGTTACTTTTTCAAGGTTGTATTAACTCCATCTGAGTCTCATCTACAGTTGTTACTCAGAAGCCAAAGGAGGACATTCCTAACAGCATCACTACAGCTGGTGGGATAATGGGGTTGGGAGTTTCCCCATGGAAAAATCTGGCTTTTGTCAAAACTTTGGTTTAAGAGAATATTTTGAGTAGAAGTTGACACAGTGTTTCATGGGAGTTGTTGCTCAGGTGTCTCATGCTCCTATTGTCTTCTATGGACTAGGCTTATCGGGTGGCCTACATCTCCCATGATGCACCGCTGACTCACCTCTTGCTGAACCACCACAGCACATAATGGGAGATGGTAGTCTGGCTGTGGAACCCAGTTTGTAGAGGAGAATGCGGGCATGAGACAGCTGAACTATAGCTCCCAGGAGGCACTGTGGCAGCATTACTTAACTGAAAAAAAAAAAAAGATATTCAGTTTTGACTCTCCTCCACCCCTCCCACTCCGCCCCCCAAAAAATCCACAGAAAACAGACACTTTTTGATTAGCCCTAGTCATCACAGCTCCTTTAAGTGTCATTCTGAAAGTGGTGAAGAGGGACCAGCGGAGCATCAGAGAGAGACAGGATCCCCTAAGTAAGTTGATTCACAGGGGCTTGCTGCAGGAAATCCTAGGTGAAGTTCTACAGCCTGCATTATGCAGATCAGACTAGATCAGGGGTAGGCAACCTATGGCACGAGTGCCGAAGGCGGCACGTGAGCTGATTTTCAGTGGCACTCACACTGCCCAGGTCCTGGCCTCCAGTCCAGGGGGCTCTGCATTTTAATTTAATTTTAAATGAAGCTTCTTAAACATTTTAAAAACCTTGTTTACTTTACATGCAACAATAGTTTAGTTATATATTATAGACTTATAGAAAGAGACCTTCTAAAAACGTTAAAATGTATTACTGGCATGTGAAACCTTAAATTAGAGTGAATAAATGAAGATTCGGTACACCACTTCTGAAAGGCTGCCGACCCCTGGACTAGATGATTATAATGGTCCTTTCTTGCCTTAAAAATCTACGAAAATAAGTTATCACTACAACAAACCAAACTGAACATTTTCTCTTACCTTGGATTTCAACTCCACAAAAGAGAAGGTTATTTACCTGTAACCAGAGGTTCTTTGAGATATGTGGTCCCTACCTATATTCCACTGAAAGTGTATGTATGTGAAGCATGTGTCTGGAGCCAGAGAATTTGAAAGTAGTAGTGTCTGTCAGTTCACGCATGTGTCCTTGCTTCGCCTCATGGTTTCATCTGAGGTGATAATGAGTGAAGCAGACTGACTGGGTCTCCAGTTCCTTCTCCACCACAAATCTAACAGACCCACAGCAGAGGGGAAAGAGGGCGGAAAGCGTGACCTGACTACGGCAAGTCTTGGAGAGGAGATCAGACCTCCCTCGGTGTGGGTGGCAGAGGAAGGCCTGGAGATTCTGGTTTCCCTAGGGTGAACCGCTCACATGGCCATGGTGCTTACTCTGAGTACCCCAGTGTTAACAATACCCATTTGGTAGCAGGAGCCAGCGCCGTAGCAGAGGACTGTCCTGGAACCAACAGATCCCTCGTCTTAAGGGACGCTGACATTGAAGGTGAGCAGGGCTCGGTGCTTGGTACCGGCGGACCCACTGATCTGCGTTATGTCTTTTCATTCTTGTGCGCCTTAGAATGTGCCACCTCTCTGTGACTGGAACTCAAGTAAGGTGCATTATCCTTTGGTTTGGAGTAAGACTTACTGCCATGCTTATGTGCATACTTCCTTGCCCCATGACTAGGCCCTGGCACGGGGTCTCTAGTGGTGGTACCACCGGAATCAGATTTGATCTCTGTAACCAGAGGCGCATTCCTGGCTTTCTCAGGCCAACGTAGAGGAGGAGTTCCCTGGCCTGGATCCAACTGAGGCCTCAGGCCACTTCCATGAGGTGCTTCTTGAGGCAGAAAACCCGGCCTGCTCAGGTACGGATTGGGAAGGACTAGCAGACACTGCACCTGGATGAAATGGGTGCTTCTCCAAATCGGTAGAGACAGTGTTGGTTCTCCTCACTGACTGAGAACTAACACAGGCAGGAGGCGCAGATCTTGAATCCTGGTATCTTTCACATACTCCAGTACCTATGTGTGGGTGTGCGGGAGACTGGTAAACTGATTCTCCTAAACTCCAAATCCTACTAAAAACTAAACTACATTAAAAAACCCAGTAAAAACAGTAGAAGAAAAACTAACTATACATAATTTCTAAAACTTTTCTTCTTTTAAAAGGGCGTCAGATATGAGAGGACACTAGCAGCTCTGACGTGGACCATGTGGCGGTGAGAAGGAACTGGAGATGTGGTCAGTCATCCCCACCCTTTATTGCCTTGAACGAAACCATAAGGGGCAGCAAGAGAGCACGTGCGGACCAACAGACACTACTACTTTCAAATTCTCCGGCTCCAGACGCATGCCTAAACCCTCCATGGAATAAAATAGGGACCATCACTCAAAAGAGCAGCTAAGGATTTTCCAGGTTGTATATTTTAGACAAGTTAAATTATCATCATATCCCTTGAGCTCAGTCCAGCAGCTTGAATGTTCAAAAACATGCCAGGAGCTATTGAATTACAATTAGCATTTTTCAGTCTTCTGCTGATGGTGGGCATCTCTTTTAGAAATGCAACAATGTTTGTGATGCTGACAGCATGGGAGGATAAAAGACCAGTCACAAGGGTCTGGAGGTTTTTTGTGTCCCTGCTCTGGATCTGACTAGGAATGACACTTATTGGTCCAAGAGAAATCCTGCACATGAAGGGAGGAGGTAGAAGAGAGGTCTAACCAGATGGTATTGACTGATTGTGTTTGGAGAAGTTAGCTAGCTCCTTGACAGAGTGGGAGGAAGAATACTGTTCAGTGGGTTTCTGGAGAAAATCAGAAGTACTGACCAGGAGTCAGGAGTTACAAGCAAAGATACAAAGAGAAGGCAGTTAGCAGACAAGCAACCAGTGCAAAGGGAGGCAAGAATAAGAACAACCTATACATTGGATTTCCAAATTGCTACCATCACAAGTGATGTAAGTTTGTAGGAAGCTGGCCAGTACGAGCTGGAGGCTCAAAAACAACAAATGTAATGAAAAACACTTTACTGTTAAAAATATAATAATTTCTTACATGCTGATTCTGATACACAAGCTACTAGTTGATCAAAGGGAGGAGAGTTTTCTTTTAACCATTGAAATCCCTTACCTAGGATATGAGGCAAATCTTTTTAGAGTCTCTTCATCATCATTGTCACATAAATCTGCAAAAGCGGCTTCCAGATCTTCTAGCTGATGGACACGATTTTCAACACAGTCCAGCAACCCCTCCTTTGAATGAACACATATGTAGATGTGTTAGGAACAATACAAGCATAAGACCTTATTTCCTTAGATGAAGGACACAGTTCACTCTATGGATCAAATCCTGAAGTAATTAGTCTGATGAGAGTAATGGAACAGGGATTTCTGGGCAGCTGGTTTGTGGAACATCTTCCAAAAGATCAGAATGAATGACCAGAGATTACCACCTTCAGAGCAATGCAGAGTAAAACCCATCTCTGCTCACTAACAACAAAATGTTCTGTATCTACATTTTGAGGGAAAAGACTGGGAAGAACTAAAAGTATGTTAGATTAACTGCTGGATTTGTTTGTAAAGCTCTCAAATACCATGGTGATGAATGCAACATGAATACTTAGCGAGAGATAAGCAGTTTTGCCTCAATTAAAAAAAAATCAAGAACTTCAGGATATGTATAGGTTTTAAAAACAAAACTTAAAAATACTTTTGCATTTATCAATATTTCAAAAGGAGCTATGTATGTTGGAGATTTTTCAACCACTTTCTTCCTGGATTGCATGAAAAAAGGAGGGATGAATTCCAAGTTAAATGCCTGTTTTACTTTACTCATGGGAGAAATCCCATTGGAGTTCATGAGACTACTGGCATGAGTAAACATGCAAGTATTTGCAGGATCAGGGTCTGAACAACAACATCAAATGATACAAGTTTCACAGCATGAGTATGAAAGATGATCAGCACATTAAACGTAGACAGGAAAATCACTAAGAAGGATATTTGACAGACATAAAAAATAGGGATATGGTAATTCCTTCTGGTTGGGAAGTGTTCTGATATCACATACCAGCTGCTATATACCTTGAAGAATGTCAGCAACTTTATTACATATGCTTAAATGGTAATATGGGATCTGATTCGGAGAGGTACCATTGAAGTCACTACGGAGCGCAGGGTTATAAAAATGTAGGCAGATATTTTGAAAGTAGCATGGGGGATTGAGATTAATGGAAGATGAATGCCTAAATCCCCTACACTTCTTTGAAAAATATGAATGTTTTACAATTAGGGTTGTCGATTAATCGCAGTTAACTCACGTGATTAACTCAAAAAAATTAATCGCGATTAAAAAAATTAATTGTGATTAATCGCACTGTTAAACAATAGAATAGCAATTAAAATGTATTCAATATTTTTGATGTTTTCTACATTTTCAAACATATCAATTTCAATTACAACATAGAATACAAAGTGTACAGTGCTCACTTTATATTATTTTTATTACAAATATTTGCACTGTAAAAATGATAAACAAAAGAAACAGTATTTTTCAATTAACCTCATACAAGTACTGTAGTGCAATCTCTTGATCATAAAAGTGCAACTTACAAATGTAGGTTTTTTTGTTACGTAAATGCACTCAAAAACAAAACTATGTAAAACTTTAGAGCCTACAAGTCCACTCAGTCCTACTTCTTGTTCAGCCAATCGTGAAGACAAACACATTTGTTTACATTTATGGGAGATAATGCTGCCCACTCCCTATTTACAATACCACCTGAAAGTGAGAACAGGCATTCGCATGGCACTGTTGTAGCTGGTGTTGCAAGATATTTATGTGCCAGATGCGCTTAAGATTCATATGCCTCTTCATGCTTCGGCCATTGTTCCAGAGGACATGCTTCCATGCTGATGATGTTTGTTTAAAAAAAACAAACGTTAATTAAATTTGTGACTGAACTCCGTGGGGAGAGAATTGTATGGCTCCTGCTATATATTTCATGTTATAGCAGTCTCGGATGGTGACCCAGCACATGTTGTTTGTTTTAAGAACACTTTCACTGCAAATCTGACACCACTGTAAAATTTCTAAAGATAGCTATAGCACTTGACCTAAGGTTTAAGAATCTGAAGTGCTTTACTAAATCTCAGAGGAATGAGGTGTGGAGCATGCTTTCAGAAGTCTTAAAAGAGCAACACTCATGAGGAAACTACAGAACCCAAACCACCAAAAAAGAAAATCAACTTCTGCTGGCTGACTCAGATGATGAAAATGAACATGCGTCAGTCTGCACTACTTTGGATCATTATCAAGCAGAACCTGTCATCAGCATGGACGCATGTCTTCTGTAATGGTGGTTGAAGCATGAAGGGACATATGAATCTTTAGCGCATCTGGCATGTAAATAGCTTGCAACGACAGCTACAACAGTGCAGTGCAAATGCCTGTTCTCACTTTCCAGTGACATTGTAAACAAGAAGCATGCAGCATTAACTTCTGCGAATGTAAACAAACTTGTTTGTCTGAGCGACTGGCTGAACAAGAAGTAGGACTGATTGGACTTGTAGACTCTAAAGTTTTACATTGTTTTATTTTTGAATGCAGGGTTTTTTTGTACAAAATTCTACATTTTTAAGTTCAACTTTCATGATAAAGAGATTGCATTACATTACTTGTATTAGGTGAATTGAAAAATATTTTTTGTTTTTTTACAGTGTAAATATTTGAAATGAAAAATAAATATAAATTGAGCACTGCACACTTTGTATTCTGTGTTGTAATTGAAATCAATATATTTGAAAATGTAGAAATATCCAAAAAATTTAAATAAACGGTACTCTATTATTGTTTAACAGTGCGATTAATTGCACGCTTAATTTTTTTAATTGCTTGACAGCCCTATTTGCAATATAGTATGTTAAAAATGTACATCTAAGTGCATCTGACTATCAGACACTGACACAATCAAGAAGGGTGACTATCCAAGAGATTCAAATGCTTATTTCATCTGCGAAGAGCCCAGATCTCGGCACATACGTCTCCACTGGCTTCCCCACCTCCATCACATGTAAGTTAAACATCTTATTACTAATTTTAAAGCTTTGCGTGATGCTGCCCATGCCCTGTTCAGCACTGCACCTCTCCCCATCCATTCCATTCTGCCAAAGATGCTAGCCTTGTCCCTTGCAGTTCTCAGCTTCTCACACAAACATCTCCATAACACCTTTCTTACTCCCTCCTATGGCTAGAGTACCCACCCTGGATCAGAAAGCCTCTACTCACCACTTGATGCCTACAAGAAATTTGCTGACTGACAGAAAAACATGGGGAGTCATTTAGGAATAAGTTTACACATTGATATTTATAATATCGTTAGCACAACTATATATTTTGTATCTACTCCGAGTCTGTTTTTAGGCTGTGAGATACGCCTAGTGTAACAGTGTCTAGTGTAACAGCCAACATCTTTGTTGTCATTGGGGATTGCACTGAGAGCTAAGAACATGAGTCTCAAGGTGAGCTGAAACACAGTCGCCTAGCTGGCAGCTGGAACAGGCTGATATATACTATGAATCAGGAACAGATGGGGAACAAATAATGCACACCGAAAAGTAGGCTACACTGGCATGATATAGGCACTTCTGGGTATACATAAATTGATAATAATACACTGAACGCAGATCAGGTATTTGTCACATCTCTACTACAAAGAAGAAATAAACTAAGGAGAAAAAGTAGCAAATGGAAACAAAAAACCATGCATAATTTGTTTTTGTTTCACTTTTGTTAATTAGCATTTTGTTTACACACATTAAATTTTACATTCACACTAAATCTCCATGCAGTTAACAGAACTGCATAAATAATGTTTGTTAGAAAAGCTTTCCTGAGGCCCTGTAGAATAGCATTAAGCATGATACATGGCTTAACTGGCGACCCTTTCATTAAGCATCTTTCACAGCTTTCCCTCATGTCTCTCTGCTTCTTGTCACAGCGCTGGGTCTTTGCAGTATAAACAAAAATAATTTTCACATTCCTCACCCATCCTAAAAAGAAATACTGTACCTCTGTTGAATTTCTATCCGGCTTCTTAAAACTGTATAGCTCTTGCAAAATCTTGTATTCCTCCTTTAAGGGGGGGAGGGAGAAGGAAACATAGTTTAAGTGGCTTCAAAGGAAACATACTGAAATGAAAATACAGTGAAGCAAAGCATTCAGATTCCTGTACCTCCAAAGGGAAACTACTTTTATGACTGATTTTAACAAGATAGCCTTATCCCTGCAACACAGCTGAAGCACTCTATATGTCTCATGGCAAAAAGCCTCTGTGGCCTGAGAAGGCCACTCCACTCTCCATGCACATAACCATATGCTAAACGTTAAACTTGACTTCAATGTACTTAGCTATGCCCTTAAAATCAAGCCTTTAAGTGCTTTGGTGAACAGGGTTAAGATTACTCATGTGCTTAAAATTAAATGTGCTTTCCTGAATTAAGGCCCCAGTGAATTGCTGCATATGACAAGGGCTATGATTTGGGGCTGCAGCTGCATAGTGGCCAGGACAGCATGGTTCTAAAGGGATGGCCTTGTGTGGATGGCCTGCATTCCTCCTCAGCTGTTGGGGAATCTGCAGATTTAGATTGGCAAATCTCTCCTCTGGACAGGACATTTTAGTGAAGCCTGTGATCTGAGAATTGAAGAGTTTCCTGTTTCCTGTGGGAGATGTTCCTATGCACGGGACAATTGGGTTCTTGGTTTCAAGCACACAGTGACTGACAAATTTTATGACTGATTTCTAAAGAACCTACGAGAAACAGGATTTTTTTTGGGTACTATATGGGTACAAAATCTCCCTAAATTGCTAATAAAGTTTTACTCCCAACTGATTAACCCCCTTGCCACACACATACTTTAAAAAAAAAAGTATCAGGGGGTAGCCGTGTTAGTCTGGATCTGTAAAAAGCAACAAAGAGTCCTGTGGCACCTTAAAGACTAACAGATGTATTGAAGCATAAGCTTTTGTGGGTGATGCCCACGAAAGCTTATGCTAAAAAGGTAATAATTGGAGATATACCAATCTCCTAGAACTGGAAGGGACCTTGAAAGATCATTGAGTCCAGTCCCCTGCCTTCACTAGCAGGACCAATTTTTGCCCCAGATCCCTAGGTGGCCTCCTCAAGAATTGAACTCTCAACCCCCTGGGTTTAGCAGGCCAATGCTCAAACCACTGAGCTATCCCTTCCCTCCTCACAATACATCTGTTCTCCAATACATACTCCAATACATCTGTTAGTCTTTAAGGTGCCACAGGACTCTGTTACTTTTTTTTTTTTTAATCCATCAAAGAAAATTGCTGAAGAGTTGAGACCTCATATCCCAAGTGTGGACACAGTTCTATGGCTGCGTTAGCAACCCTAAAAATAGAAAGACAGTAATGAAAAAGCTGCCCACAACCGCCATCGTTACCGGATCACAGAATGGGCTTTGTGTGGGCACAGGGATCTGCTTGCCTTGTAGGACTCGGGGGGGGGGAAGGGGGGGCTACAATTGCAAAGGGCAATAGAAGGAAAAGCTTACAATTTTGCTTTAATTTAGGGCACTATAACCGTATTCAAAATGTATTTTAAATCTTTTTTGGGAGTGGGATTTTACTCTTAGAATGTACTATTATAACACCACCCTCCCTCTCTTTCTTTTCATTCTGAAGCTGAACAGCTTCCTTTGCAGCTTGTCACAATGATTCCACACAAATGCTAAAATAGAAAGGCATCAGCGAGTGTGAGCACAGGATGTTACACATTTTTATACAGGGGGTGGGAAAGCATTTTTCCAGTAAACAGTAAAAGAAAGGTAAAAGAAATTGCCCAAGTTGGACTAGGACCAGCACGCACTCTATTCATGGGGAAAAGGGATACAGGAGCTTCAATTACCATTAGCAGTTAGCACCTTGGGCCAAAATTTTCAAACTTGGTGCCTAGTTGGGCTCCTAAATCCATCTTTAGGCACCTCAATATAAGTGGCTTGATTTTCACAAATTATGAGCACCTAAAAATCCCATTTAAGACATAGGACTGGATGGGGGCACCTGAGTCATTGAGTCCAATCCCCTACAATCACAGGCAACCCTGTCATATAATCCCATTCATAAATTTATTAAGATCCATTTGAAAACTAATTAGGCTTCTTGTCCCTACTATGGAAGGTTGCTCCAAAGCTTTATTCCTATGATGGTTAGAAACCGTTTAATTTCCAGCCTGAATTTATTCATGGCCAGTTTATACCCATTTGTTCTTGTGCCAACATTGCCTGTTAGCTTAAATAGCTCTTCACCCTTTTGGTATTTACCTTCCTCGTGTATTTATAGAGAGCAAACATGATCCCCTCTCACCCTTCATTTTGCTAGATCAAACAAGCCAAGCTCTTTTACGTCTCCCCATGTAAGTCAGGCCTTCCATTCCCCTCATTATCCTAGGAGCCTCTCTCTGTACCTGTTTCAGTTTGAATTAATCTTTCTTGAACACAGGTGACCAGAATTATATACAGTATTCCTGATGAGGGCTTATCAGTGCCTTGTACATTGACATTACCACTTCCTTACCTCTACTGGAAAAAAGGCAATGAGATGCTGAGTGCTCAGCACTACTGAAAATCAGACCACTTGTATTTCAGAAAACATCAATGTAGCTTTGGAAGCCTAACTTTGGGGACCCACATTTGAAAATTTTGGCCTGGGTTTTACATCTCAGGTGAAAGACACAACTGTGCCTGTAACACCAAACTGGGGCATTTGTTCAGCAGTGATTCAAAAGGAAGAGTTCTACCTGCTGAATCAGCACATCAATCCCCGCAGCACCTGGGTTTTCCTCGCAGTTACCCCCATCCAAATATTTACCATGTCTGATTAGTTTAGCAGCTGATTATCTTAGCTAAGATTAGTTTGGGTGTATTTTATAACAATATGATAATATCCCTGCACAAAGTGGTATGGCTACAGACTATTAATAGTCACATTCTCTCTGGGGTTCACTTTTGCCCGAAGGATAACAGGATGGTATATGTTATAGTCACCTGGGTGTACATTTCTTTGAATGGATTCTTAACTGAAAAAAAATCTAAGTCAATATCTAAAACATATGCATCTCCCTTTTGTAGTACTTGAAGAACAACTTCAACAATCTCCATCAGTTGGCATGCATGGTTTCCAACAGAGCATGAAGCCAAGGACTCCAATTTGTCTTGTGCAAATGTTTTCTCTTCTCTTCCTTCTGCCTTTGAATCTGAGAGGTCACTGCTGGGAACTTCAGCCTTTGATGAAGAGGCAGTAGCAGTGTTTGCTGTATCTGTATTTAACTTTGGTCTCTTTGCAGAAGATATTTCATCATTTTCCTCCTGACTGCTGGGTGCTTCGGTAGGATTAACAAGAATGACATTCAGATGTAAAGGTTTCTGGTTCTCTAGCTGATCAGCAGGGACATAAAGACCATCGCTTAGATAGTAATGATCAGTACTTGTAACCCTGGAATAGAGAATTGGGCATACTTAATGTATGATTTAACTAGATGAGAAACAACCTTGTGTTACCACCTAACATTAAGTAACCCTGAGAAAGTAAAGTGAGTGTGTGTGATGGGTTGTAGGCAATGTAACATATACACACATATTATTTTTAAAGACTCCTCACATGTTAAATTTAAAACTGATTTTTTTTCCTTTTGTAATGTCTTAGTGCTGTTGAGGGAATGTACCAAAATATATTTCATATTATTTATTAAAGCCCCATAAAAATGTCACATGGTAATAGAATGATTTATCCTTATATGCGCTTAAAAGATTAATTTTACCATCAGAATATAATTTAAAGAAAAGTATCCCCCTAATCCTGCCAATATGATGACATATTATATACCTGTGAAGCAATGCATGTTCTACATTTGGTATTCTGGAGTTTATTACGCTATATTGTCTATTTTAGATCATATTTTAAGTCATGTTTGATATGCACTGAGAAGTGCTCAAATAACCTATACACAAAATATTATGAATAAATACACAAAACATTTAGCTTTTCTATAGCATATTTCATCCATAGTTTCAAAGTGCTTTATCGCAGAAGAGATGTATCAATATACACCTCCCCATTTTACAGAGGGGGGAAGTTAGCACAGCAAAGTGAAAGCCAAAGGTCACAAGGAGGTCAGTGCAGAGACAGGAGTAAATGCCAGGTGTCCTGACTCCTAGTCCATTTCGCTATCTGTTACAAGTAGAGTGGGGAAAAATAGGGTTTTTTTGTTTTTTTTTAAATATTTTAACATACAATTTCTTTTTGAAAATAATCCTATTTAAAGTTAAATGTGAAAATGTGGTCTCTTCTGACAAGGCCTAAACTAACTATAATCTAGTAAAATCGTTTAAATTAAAAAAAATGCTGCATCAGTAAGTCCTCCTCAAATTTTAATGAGTAAAGGGTGCTGCTTTTTTTTTTTTTAGCTTTATACAGAATCAGGGTGGGGAGTGGGCGTGAGAGACGAGGATGGGGACAAGATCTTTATCTTTTGAGGTCAGCTCAAGCTTTATAAATATGTCACATCATCTACTGCATAAAGTATGTATCTATATTATTTTCAGTCTTTATGGTTGAGCCAATCCTGGTATTGACGTTTTTTCAAATGTAAGTACTTCCAGTTTTCATTATGCACAATTTTGCCTAATTACTTTGTTTCTGTTTAGCTAGCAGGTGCAGAGAGAATATTTTATTCATTTGAACTAGTTCAATCAAAGATGAGAAACCAATTGGGAACTGAAGAAGCAGGGAAGCTAGCTTTCCTCTTCCAATCCATGAATAAAAACCAGGTGGGAGACAATGCGATCTATTAAACTTTAAAAACTTGAAGAACATGGAGCCATAATTTTGGAGATAATCAAGCACCTAAAAATGCATGTAAGTGCCTAGTGAGGTTTTCAAGAGCGCCTAAGCAGGTAGGGCGTTTTTAGGCACCTAAATACCCCGAGACTGTCAAATCAAATCCAACCAAGGTCAGTAATGACTGAAACTTTGGGCACTAGCTTTAACTGCAAAATAACATCTTAATAAAATTATATAAGAAAAAACAATCTAATAATTCTAAATGCTTTTATTGTGCATTTTGAATTGAATTCCAATGTCCATCTTACACAAAAGAGTAAACATATAATCTAGTAAATAAGAAATGCATCGTTCACTGTTTTCTAACACCATAAAATGTACGTAGAGGTACATAATTAGTTAAATAAATGTGTACAGATACAGTATCTGAACAAGAACCACCACCACTTTAGTGTAAAAGCTATATTTAGTTGCAAAGCAACATGTTTTTATGGTTATACCCACCAGTGAGAATGAACTTTCTTAGGAAAAGAACTAAAGTACAAATGAAAAACAAGATTAAAATTGATTATCTAAATCAATCCACCCTGACCGGAACATTTGAAGTGTTACACAGCAAACAAATCAGTGCTCTTTCCTGCAGTTAAAGTGTGGCATCTGCAGCACACACATCTTTAAACACTCCCTAGACTAGCAGGATCAACACCTGTGAATAGTTCCAATGGCTGTAAACAACAGCTCAGTGACTGTACCACTGACACAGTAGTACTGCATAGAAATGAATCATTTCTGTTCACTGTGATCACAGCCACCTCTTTTCCCCTCTAGTAGGAAGAACCCCACTGACCAATCAGTAGGGGGATGCTCTTCAGTTAATCCTCAAAGGCACAGCAAGGAACAAAAGTACAACTCTTAATCTGTGTTATAAACTAGCCCTAACCTATGTTAGGCAAGCACATACTTTCAATAACACTGAAGGTTCTACTCTCCCACAAATGTGCTAGTTTTCTTGATGGCTGAATAACTCCACCATAAAGTACGCTCTGAAAATCCTGAAGACAACACAGGCAACCACTTTTGTAAAAAAGGGATATTTAGTTTTTCCTCAAAGTGTTTGAAAGTAGGAGGAATGTCTCAAGAGGCAATCAGTCCCCAGCCAGTTTATATTAATCACACGTTAAGACAGTGCAATTTGAATCTGCATACTCAGACTAGTAAAAGTGCAAGACCACTTCAGGAGAGAGGAGAGCTCTTATTGTCTTTGGGATGTTTTTTGGATTCATAAATACTATTCTCTATAACTGTACCAATGCTCAATTAAAGAACTTAAAAACATGCAAGAGGCCTTACCTTGAAGAATGTGATATAAAAAATATGTCTATAAAAAATGGGGAGAAAGAGACTGGATGGCTCAGGGGCTTGTTAATAGGATCCTTTCACCCCTAAACTACCCAATCAAATCCAACCACAGTCAGTAGTGTCTGCAAACTTGGAGGCTGTTTGGTACACTATGTGAAATTAATGTGATGATTAATGTAATCCAGTTCTCAGGTGTCCAAATGAGAGCAACTCAGTCATAGTTGGTACCAATTGGAAGTCTCAGTGGAGAAGCCAAAGTCTGAATGGACATGAGGATTGAACTATTGCTCTTTCATCCAGGGAGGTGGTCCAGGCCAGCGTCATTTCAAGCACATAATACACAGAGAAGCTTGCACCGATGCTGTCGGTGATACTCTTGGTTTGGAGATGAATGCTGTGGATGGAACTAAATTCATACAAACATAACACACACACAGATAAACTAAGATTTAACGTGTTTTAAAAGGGGCAGAGGATAAAGGGATGTTATCAAAGTTGACAGGCAGGCTAGTATAGTCCAGTAGCCCATAACTAGTGGTCCAAACAAACAACATTTATTTATGGTTGTTTGGCTAAGGAGCTGAATTCCTCTTAAAACTCCTGGGCAAATTAAGAGCCTGATTGTGCTGCTGAAGCCACTGGGAGTTTTACCCTAACTGACCAGCATGTCCAAACTGAACCTGAAAATGAAAAACTGAACTTCCATGTCAGTTTCTCTTTATATTCCCTTGAACAGGAGTAAGAACATAGATAATTGGCTTATGAAGCTTTCTGCTTTGCTAAACTCCTACTCTTAGCCAGCTGGACCCAACACTACACTTCAAGATTAGTACACATAAAGGTTAATTACAGATGGCTACAACATCTGGGGCCACCATATCTTCCTGGTGGACTACCAAAAACAAGATCCAGGTTACCTGTGGACAACATATTGCTAAAGGATTTTTTTTTTACCTTGTTCCATACGTTATGTTCTTTTTTGCTGCACAGTACATGCACTTTTTTGTGCGGTTTCACCAAAACACAATATTTTGATGTTGTTAAAATGAACACCAGGTATCCAACATTTAGGAGCCAAGAACCACACATTACAAAACAAAGTGGTGTGACAAATGAAGTCCAGTAAGGAAAGATTTCAGTTTTAAAGGAATGAAAGGTTCTGATGAACAATACTGTGAAAAAAAATAATTTTAAAAGTTGTAAAAAATAGCAATGAAATTATTACTTAAGAAGACAGCTGCACTCAGTGGGCCCAATTCTCTTTTCACACCTATTTTATGCAGTGTAGCTCCACTGACTCAAATGGAGATATGCCTGATTTATACCATTGTTAGCAAGATCAGGATTTGGTGCTGTGTAACTAAACGGTAAGTGATGAAAGAAGCAGCCAGATAATAATTGTATTTTTACCTGGCTGGGAAAACAATGGAAATGTTACTGAGTTAAAAAAAATAAAGCTTAATTATCCAACAAACAAAAAACTTCGCTAGTTTACAGTTAAAATGACCACACTTCACATCACTGACAAAAACTATATATCAAGAACGGTATAGTTAAAAAAAAATGTAATTTCTAGAATACTGCTTCCCATGATTTCAACCTTTATGAGCAGAGCACTTGATTTGAGCTTTGACTGACTGAAATGTGACAAGTGTAGTATAATTCTCTACAAAATGGTATCCATAAAAAGGAAATGAGAGGCCCAATCTGTCAGTGTAACTATTCATGAAACTTTTCTCATGTCTGCCCTAAAGGAGTCATATATACACAACTAAATTGTCATTCAGAAACATGGATTTATCACCAGTTTTATCTAAGTATCCAAGAAAATGTATATGGGAAACAGTGGCAGAGGAAAAATGAGATCTATACTTATCTTACTAGCAAAAGATAGCACATGCATTACCTGATTGTAGTGGTAGATGTATCTTTACCAACTAAAAAATCATGTTTTCCTTCTTTGATTTGCTGAGCCCAGCTTGGATGAAGCCATATCACTTGAGAAAAATGACCAGCATAAACAACAGGCATAATCCAGTTCTCAATACTTAGCTCACTGTAAATGAATGGAGAGGAAATATGAAATCACATTAACTTTCCCTATATGTAAAGTGTGTCAGCAACACAAAAAAGATGACTCTTATATATTGGAATTACACAGAAATGTGTAATTTCCAGCAAGCATCAGTATTTTGTATGCATATGATTTATGTTACAAAACAAAAACTTTGCTAGTAAAACATTATCAGGAAAATCTTTGCTCACAAGACCTAAAAATCTTAGAAATTATTTATTTAAAATTTTTATAACAATACTACAATACTACAAAGTTAGGATTTTGGTTTTGTAACATATGTATAGTGCAGTAATGCCATTCTTGATGAGGAACATATAACATTACCTAAACAGAGCTTCTTTGTCGAAGACCGTGTCTGCTGGCATATTCACAGGAATAAGAAGGTCTGGATGGGAATCAAAATGAACAAAGCTGATGTTACTGGCAGGGAGATGCTTTGACCCAATGGCACGATAGATAAAGGGCAGAACCTAAAACAATATGAACAAAATGTGTTAAGTGTTACAAGTGGGTTAAAAAAATGAAACACTGTTAATAGCAAAAACACTGGCAAAATACATTGTCTTCTCAGGCCTCATAATTATTCCTTAAGCAGAAGACAATGCATCAGTGCAGCACAACCTTGTTGGTACCATGGACAAGCCCAAGGGCTACGTGTACAGTAGCTTGCATGAAAATTTACAATTTTTTTTACCTCCCTTTCATTCTTTCAGAAAACCAAATGAGGGAGAAAAAAGTCTTTTCAGAGAAGTTACATGATGATAACTCATTTCCACAAATTCCAGGGAGGACTCTGCCTGCTGAGATTAAGACACAAATCTGGTTCTTAAATGAGTTATGCCAACATTTTCAAAAATACTGTAAGGATTTATTTTTAATTTTCTCTCCTAACATTTTAATAAACACTTTTCCTACATCAACCTACAGGTATGCTGTATACTTTTTGTCATTTGTAAATACTGCGTAACTTCTGCTATTTAGTATAATTTATTCTGCAAAATGTTTTTCGGGTTTGTTGATAGGGTTTAATATTTTTCAGTTTTCTACACAATTCTCTTTATACCCACACATCATCACATTGAAATCTCTGCACATGCGTAAGGATCTATTTGAACAGAGCCAACGGCAACATTGTAACTTTAAATTGCCCTTTATAAGCAAGCAATTTTAGAAACTTTTACCAGGGAATAGACTAGGGATTCAAAATCCCCTTTAAGGAAGCAAGCGTTTTAGAATAACTTTTTTTTTTTAAGAGTTTGTCTACATTTCACATCCCCCATTCTTATGCAACAGAAAAACTGCTAAAGCTTCCCTGTGTTTATTAATATGGTAGTGAGTACTTTGCACTTTATATAGAACTTAATTTCAAAGCAGTGTACAAACATCAATTAATCATCTCAGCATCAATGTGATGTAGGTGAGTATTTTCCAGAAATTAAACCAGCGATTTGCAGTTAAACAATAGATTTTTTTCAGCCCTGGGATAACTGCCCAGAGTACACTTGTCAGATTACATTATAAGAAACCAGACTCTGCCACTGTCCTCTGCATACTGCAATCCCACAGCAGTCAACAGCAGGGTGAGTGCAGATCAGTGTCAGGATTGGCTACAAAAAGGCTTATGATTTGCAGAGCCCTTTGCTTCCATATGTCAGATTGTGCATTTTCTACGCTGCTTCTACCAGTGGAGGAGAAAAAGATCAGAAAAGAAAAGATCACAAGGATTACAGAACAGCCACTAAACCTGTTCACTGGTGCATAAGGAAAATGTTGGAGATTTTGGGAAGCCAATCCCAATTTGGCAACCTGTCATGCCACTGCCAATTAGCTCAGAGCATCATAAACACCTTGGGGGGGAGTATTTTATTTGTGGTGCAAAAATCTTATTCTGTATCATGAGGATTAGTATTTGTATGATGGCTGCTGAAATATGGGACAAAGCACATCCTATACTAATTAGCTAAGGGTGTGATGCACTAGGCACAAAGTAAGGAACATAATTTAAAATAAGGGGCAGGGGCTCTGTCGTGGTCTATGCTACAGACTTATGATGGTGTAACTACGTCACCCGGAGCATGGACAATCCACACCCCTGGGTGAGTTATGCCAACCGAATTTGTGGTGTAGGCAGAACTATGTTGATGGGAGGACTTCTTGTGTCAGCATAGGTACCACATCTTGGGGGAAGTGGAGTACCTGCACTGATGGGAGAAGTTCTGGTCAGTGTAAGTAGCATCTTCACTAAGTCACACCAGGAGCACAGCAGCATCAGTGCAGCTGCAGTGCTGTATGTTTATACAAGCCCTTTATCTCCCAAGGCCCATTCCTGCATAAGAATTTGAAGTGTAGTAGTTGTAGTAACACTTCTATTTCAGTGTAGTAAAGTTAAACACATGCCTAAGGGTATATATCTACACTGCATTCTAAACCTGGGCTCAGCCTCAGGCTTGATCCCACCCATGTCCACAAAGAAATTTGTCTAATTCAGGTCAATCAGCAATCAGGACCCAGGTCCTTATGAGCCAAAGGCCTGGTCTACAATACAGAGTTATGCCTTCGAAGGCAACTTACATCAACCTAACTGTGTAAGCATCTACACGAAAATGTAGCACCCACCAATGTAACTTGCCCATTACTCTGAGCACTTAGGTCTATGTAGTTTCAGAAGCCACCCCACAGTGCCTGGCACTGACAGTTCAATCATCCCTGCAAATACTCCTGGCTGGCATTGACCGAAGGAGCATAACGTGGTCATGCAAAAGCGACTGTATTACTACAAGCCCTGTTATCTCGAAGGGTGGATGCAGCACCAGCCCCAATAAGAAGGTCTGTGTGGCGGGGCAGTATGTTTGCGTTAACATGGCTGCGAGCCCGGGCCCAGTAATCGTAAACTCGGGTGTACAGCGTGGAGCAGATGCTTAAAGGGATGCTTGCAGAATCAGGGTCACGGTGGGAACTGACTCCCAGAAACCAAGGACGGGCGGTGCGGGCTGGACTGGTCTCCTCAGCGGCTCCAGCCCCAGCAGAAGTCCCGGTGCCGTGCGGGTCCCAGCCAGGCTCTTCCCCCCGGCCCCGGGCACTTACATCTTGGTGGTCCTCCACCACGCAGACGGGCAGCGCCGGGTAACTCCGCAGGCGGCCCGGCGGCCCCGCGCTGCTCATGGCGGCCGCGCGAGGACGAGCGTTCGGAGCCACGAACCCCCGGGCCCGGCAACGTTCTAGGACCCGAACGCCGGGAGCCGCGACGTTCCGCGGAGCGCCAGCGTGGGACACCCGCGCCGCGAGGGGAGGAGCGAGGGCGCCCCCGCCGCCGCAGGCCAGGCTGGGGCTCTCCCGGGGGACAAGGGCTCACGGGGCCGCCGGGGGGCTCGGCGCTCGCCGCTCCCTTCCCCTGCCCATTGCCCGCCCCTCTCAGTGACCCGGCGCGGCTGGTTGCGGCGGGGCTTCCGCGCGGTGCGATGCTCCTCCCTCCCTCTTCCTCTTCCGGAGCCGGTGTCTGCCTGGCTGGTGCCCGGCCTGCGCCGCGGGTGTCTGGCTCCACGGGCTGCGAGGGGGGCTCGTTCAGGTAGGATGGATGCCCCCGCCCCCTTGCTAGGAGAGCGGGTCAAATTGAGGGAGGCAGAGCGATCCTCTCTCTCTCCCCTTCATGCTGGGGGGGGCTCCCTCTTCCCCTAGTCAGTCCCCCCGCTCCCTTCTCAGGAACCCATGTCCCCCTCTGCTTCCTTTCCTTTCCCTTCCCGGCTGGGTGCTTTGCTCAGGATTCTGGGTAGCACTGGAGCTGGCTGGGCTCGATTCACGTGGGTCCTTCCCCCTTTTCACTGGGTGGCTTAGGTTTGAATGGAGGGGGCCCAGAAACCCGGCCACACTCATGAGCTTCGCCTGGGCCTAGGGTTTATGTCAGGATCCTGTAGAGCTCTGGCTACAGACCTGTGTATTTCCCCTGCATTTTGTTTCATGTGGGCAGCAGCTCAGTTGAGTTACAGGTTGATGGCAAAATCCCAAGTCATCAGAGTTTTGCCTGGCTTCAAGGTTTGTCCCGTGCCTGGCGAAGGGCTTGTCTGCACTAGAAAGTTTTAATGCTTTAACAGTACCGGTATAGTCAAAACTGTATAACCCTCCCTAGTGTGGATGCAGTTATATCAGTATAAAGATGCTTATAGTGGTATAGCTGTTGTTGTATGGAAAAGGAAATAACTATACTGGTAGAATTAAAGTGGGGTAGCCCTGCTACTGTGGATGCAGTTATATTGGTATAAAGGTGCTCTAGTTATTCCTATAGAGGAAAAAGAATACCTGTAGTGGCATGTCACTTTTTATGCCATTAAAAATATCATCCCCCTAACTGAAATAGCCCCTAACTGGTGAAACAACTTTTAAGTGTAAACAAAGCCTAAATGTGATGCAACCCTGTCATATCTCTCATTCTGACTGTCTGTTGGCCTCTTGCCACTACCCTTTCTGGCTTCAAGATCAGACATAAGGCGTAGTGAAAATAGAGAGATTACTTTCAGAGGACTTTGCTCAAACAACATGCTTCTAGATTGCTAGTATGGGGAGTTTGGATACATACATAAATAGCTGCCATCACTATAGTATTGGTGGGAAGAAAAGAGAGTTTATTAGGGCTTGTCTACACTACAAAATTAGGTTAACTTAATTTAGGAGTGTGGGGTACTGACAGCTGTGTGGCGCTAGCAGGTGGAGCATGTGCCCCCCCCCCCCCCGCCAGTGACAGTCTGAGCTCAGTTTCACAACATGGAGCCTACCAGCAATGAAATTGACATTCTTGTCAGTTTTAGGTCTGCCTCTGGCTCAGAGTGGCAGCAAGGCTCAAAGCTGAAGCCATGAAACTGACAAGAATGTCAGTTTCATTGGTGGTAGTTTCCTTGCCCTGAAGTTGAGCACCATGCTGTCTCACAGTTGGGTTGTCACCCCAGGGTGGGGGCTCCAGCTATGAGTCCGGTGCCTGTCTGACAGCTGGAGGATGGGGGGGTGTAGCTGTGAGCCCCATGCTGTCTGTGAAAGCGAGAAGAATGACAGCCAACAGGCAATGTAAGTAAATACACTGACATAAGTACTATGTCTCTTGTGGAAGGGGAATTATTATGTTGGGATATCAGACCACTTACTTCGGCGGAAGCATCATTGTAGTGTAGACACTGGCATAATTAGGTTGACCTAAGATGCCTTACATTGACCTAACTCTGTAGTATAGACTAAGCTTGGGGTTTAAATGTGGACCCAAAATGAAGCTAAATTAAAATTGCAGTGGAGGGAACATCAAAATGAGTTGTGCGTTCTACATTATTCCACAACTTTTCATTTTCAAATCCATGCTTTGTTATCTACAAGGTGACTCAATTATGATAATGAATCTGAGAACATTATTTCCATGAGAGATGTGGGTAAATCGAGGACAGTAATCAGAGACAGTTGATGAGTATAGTCCTTCCTTAGAATGTTTATTTCTTCTTATGTGATGATCCCTCAGCAGAAATATATGCAGTGGACTGCTCTAAGGCACCACTGTGCAGAGGCCTGTGCACTAAATTGTCTAAGGTAACAAAAGTCCAGCTAGTTCATTATGTACAATTGTTGATAAAAGTCAACAGAAAACTAAAGACAGGCTGGATTAGTCCAAATAGAAAGATCTATTCCAGAGGTCCCCAAACTGTGGGGGGTGTGGAGGAGCATTCAGGGATACATTGCAGGGCCCAGGCCAGCCTCCATTGGGGATGGGGAGGGAACGCCTCCCAGCACTACTCTTGGCCCCGCCTCCAGACACTGCTGTGCACCTGGCCACAGCCCCACTCCTGGCTACTGCTGTGGCTCCATTTGCAGCCCTGGCCCCAGATCTGCCCTCAGCTGGGGCCCTAGCCTTGTCCCCTCCCCCCCACTACCTCTGTCTGCATTTCCCCAGCACCGGCCCCAGCTCAGGTGGTGGTGGTGGTGGTGGTGGAGGGGGGGAGGAGGGCTGCGGACAGGGGTGAGGGGGGATGCAACACTGGAAAGTTTGGGGATCACTAGTTTATTGATATCACCAAGTATTGTGTTAAGATCATTACTGGTAAACAGGAAAAGTGTGAGACTGGAAAGTAGGCCTAAATGGTGAACAAAATAATGAAGGAATGAACTATTTTGCACAATACCCCTTTAGGGGATCCTTTAAAAATGAGATTTTTGCTGTGGAGGTCATGACATGAGGTGGAAGCACATGGACTGGAAGAAATAAAAATACCATCACCGTCTCCAGAGACCTTGGGATCCACCACAACGCCACTTGGACCTTTGTTGTCCTGCTCCTGAAAGATGTTCTGAGCAGATTGGGCCAGAGAGGTGGACCTAGTGACTTCACCACCTCTACCATCTAAGTTCTGAGCAGCACTTGGAATGTCAGACCTGGCTTCCTGCTGACATCACCTCCCTCGTGTCTTTTTCCTCCCCAACCTTATTTTAGTTCTCCTCTTTTCTGTCTTTCTCCTTTTGCCTCTGCCTAATAATAATCTGATTTAGCTGGCCAAGACTGCATCTTGTACAACACTGCTGTGAGTCCATGACCAGAAAGGCAGCTAAAAACAGTATCCTAAACAGCCCAACACTGATACAAATTTGCCAGGTCTCAGAGCGGCGGCTAAGATCATGTGTTGTGCCTGTGTTTCTCCAAGTAAGAGCCAGAAACAGAGGCTACATTTTTAATCTTTGCTATTCTTGTGTGTGTGTGTCTTTAAAGATAGCAGGGTCAGACTTTAACAACAACAGCTCCAGCCCATCTCAACTAACCTTTTTTCTTTTCCCAAAAAAGGACAGTTATTACCATCATTTATAAAATTAGACAGTCTGTCAAACAGGAATGGGGGAGGGAGGTTTCCTTATTAAAAAAAAAAAAAAAAAAACCCTGCCATTAAAGGGAATATGGAATAATGTTAAAATTAAAGCAGTTCTTAATGTTTCATATGTCTAATGCTTTAAATGTTTTTCCTTCTTTTTCTGCATATTTAATAAAAGCTTATTAAGTTTTTTTGATGGTGGTTGTTGCCACGGGACTAGGCTTGCAGTGGGCTTTGTGCTCTAAACCCGAAACCTTGTTTAGTTGTTGTGTAGTGATAGGGTCTCATTAATACCTTTGGCTCTTTGGGCCCATTTATTCCATTGAAGTTAACAGGGAATGTGATTATGCCTTAGTTATCCCTGAATTTGGCTGCAAACATGCATCCAATTTGTAGAGCATCTGGCTAGGTAAATGACAAGTGGGGGAGTTAATGCTTACTTTTAAAATCATTGCATGTTTTATTTATTTCTTCATCCTTCATGGGTTGCTTGTTTTCTTAGATTGTGAGTTCTTTGACTGAAAAGATTGTGTATGTTTGGAAATTTCCAGGTGTGTTGTGGACACCAACATAGCCCCAATAATAATAATAATAATTAATAAATGAAGTATTGCACCTGAACCATGTTAAATAACAGGGCTGATGCTCTGGACAAATCCAGGCGTCAGCCTGCTTTCTCAGTTAGATCTGATCAAGCCTTCACCTGATTGTGAAATGTCGATACTGTTCAGAGTACCCTGCAGACTAGCACCACCAATTAAATTAGAGGACAAGAAGATTGGAAGCAGGTTCCCAAATATGGTTGTATTTGTAGGGTAGACAAAGCCTTTATGATTCAAGGAAGACTTTATATCTTTGACACAGGTTGTTTAGTTTTTATATGCTCCATTACATGAAATTACCCCAATTATATTTTAAGATGCTGGTGGGTGGTGTTCGATGTTTTCTCTGTGTTTTAGAGGAATACTGTCAAGTTGATCATCACATTTAAACCCCCTCCCTAAAATAAACCTCCTTATGTTACCCCTTAGAATATCAAGATTGAAATAATTTTAAATATTGAATTTATTTGTACCATTTATGTATTTCACTTTTTCCTTTTTCCTCACGTTGAACAATGGTGTTTGATTAGTTCCTTTCACTGTCTGGTTCTCATATATGAATACAATGAGGCAAGTTTTGGTTGCAACCACTGCAGGGGGGAAAAATCTTTATTATCTAAGGCACTGATTCTGCAAAAGACTTATGCACATGCTTAACTTCATACACTGGGAGTAGTCCCATTGACTTCAATGGGATTGCTTACAGTGTGTAAAGCAGGGGTAGGCAAACTATGGCACATGTGCCAAAGACGGCACACGAGCTTATTTTCAGTGGCACTCACACTACCCGGGTCCTGGCCACCGGTCCAGGGGGGTTCTGCATTTTAATTTAATTTTAAATGAAACTTCTTAAACATTTTAAAAATGTTATTTAATTTACATACAACAATAGTTTAGTTATATATTATAGACTTATAGAAAGAGACCTTCTAAAAACGTTAAAATGTATTACTGGCACGCGAAACCTTAAATTAGAGTGAATAAATGGTCACTCGGCACACTACTTCTGAAAGGTTGCAGACCCCTGGTATAAAGTTTAGTATATTATAAGCAGTGCTTCTATATCCTGGGAAATTTCCCAAAATCTGGGAATTTTTGAGTAAAATGTTTTGAATGAAAATTCCCAATTTCCCAAATTGAAACATTTTACTCACAAATTCCCAGGTTTTGGAAAATTTCCCAGGGTATAGAAGCACTATAAAAAGCTTTATCTGGGAATTTTTCACCAGATTTGGGAAATTTTTAGTGCTAGGTTGGGAAAAGTTGGCATCACGATATAGAAGCACTGGTTATAAGCCTTTTCAGGATTGGGGCCAAAATAGGGAGCATAAACTGCCATTGTCTCTCTGTTTGACTGATAATAGGGTAGCTGGGATTTGATATAATAGGAAGGGTTGGTGAAACCCTTATGCTCAAGGTTTAAAATTGTATGAGAGGCCACCTCTTGTGCACCTTTATAGGATGGTTATTGCAGAAATTGAAATTCATGGATTCTGTGATTTTTATTTTTATTTTTTAATAAAAGTTAATTTTGTGTTTGAAGGCTTTGCATCATAGTGGCTGCTGAACAGGTATGTGTATGAATGATCAGGTAAACATTTGTCAAACTTTGGCTCTGCTCAGGCAATGTGCTAGCAGAACATATTACTGGATTAGGGATTTAGGAGAGTTTTTTATGGAAATAATAACCAATATGGAGGTACTGGAACCCAAATTGCTCCTGTCTCCATTGAGAGGAATGATAAAACTGTTGATTTCAGTGGTTTAGGATTGGGCCCATAGCACCTGATACAAATTTTTTCTTAGATCCACTGTTGGGTATTGATTGATGTTTTACTGATGTACAGTTTTCTCATTAACGCCTGGGGACGCCAGGCTATATATAAAGAGAGCAGACTCTTGTAGACAATATTTGCTATCCAGCTCTTGGAAGAGATTGTTTTGCCCTTGAGTTGAACAGAACTGGGTACAAATAGCAAGAGGTGCCTTGACATTTCAGTTGAGACTTGAACTTGATATTCAAGAAGTTATCTTTGTTACAGAATAAGACTTAAAAAGGGCGGCAGACAATTAGCTCTTCCCCTCACCCTTAGACTCATATGGCATTGTACATTTTATCTCTTCTTTTCCGTTGAAGGTGAAAGATGTCTTTCCATTCTGCACGAGGATGCCCACGGGGTCGAGGAGGACCTGGTGTAAGAACGTCAACACAAACCTTCAGATCTCAGAACCTGAGACAGCTTCACCCTCAGCAGCCTTCAGTGCAGTACCAATATGACCAGCAAGTAGCTCCTCCGACTACCTACTCAAGCCCTCCAGCCACAGGATATGTGCCTCCCAGACCCGATTTTATACCGTATCCGTCCCTGGTACCCCCTTCAGCACAGAGTCCAATCAGCCAGTGTCCCATGAGACCGCCTTTTCCAAACCATCAAGTAAGGCAGAGTTTTCCAGTCCCTCCTTGTTTCCCTCCTGCTCCTCCACCAGTCCCAAATCCCAGTAATTCCCCAGTACCAGGGGCCCCATCTGGACAAAACACTTTTCCCTACATGATGCCACCTCCTTCAATGCCTCATCCTCCACCACCACCGGTGATGCCGCAGCAAGTTAATTATCAACCTGTCTACTCTACAGGCTATTCGCAGCAGTCTTTCCCACCTCCTAATTTTAATAGTTATCAACATAACTCAAACTCCTTTCAGAGCAGCAACAGTAATAGCAGCAGTAGCAGTAGCAGTCATTTCCGGCACACAAGCCAATATCAGGTAGAAAAAACCCAAAGTGAACGAAGGTCTCCAGAGAGGAGTAAGCACTATGATGAGCACCGGCACCGTGATCATAGTCACGTGCACGGAGACAGACACCGGCCCAGTAACCATGGAGATCGGCGGGATCGAGGCAGGAGCCCTGACAGGAGAAGGCAAGAAAGCAGTCGGCACAGGTCAGATTATGACAGAGGAAGGACGCCGCCTCGCCACAGAAGTTATGAACGAAGCAGGTAAATCAATGATCTGTGAATTTAACGCGGGCTCAAACTGTTGCCTGGAGAGGGAGAATGTTTTGGTTTGGGAGTAGCACTTTATTGCAGACTCAGGCAGAGACTACTTCTTAGAGTCACCAATAGCTCTGCCCCAGCACTCGTCTCTCGTGGTATGCTGGGCTCGCACACGTAGGCTCTGAACCACTTGGATTTTCTTTAGCTGCTCCAGGTCCTCATGCAGTTCGTTGTCCTGCCTGTTGACCAGAACTTGGCTGTATTTGCTGGCCTTAATGTCCTTCTGTCTGTTGAGGAATCATTCAGGGATCTTGTACTGTTGAGGTTCTGCATGATGGTGATAACATGCACTTCATCCTCCATCAGCTCTCCAGATTTCTTGGTCAGGTCAATGACTGCTTTTCTCTGCACCATGTGGGCACAGCGCTGGCCCACACCCTTGGTGGTGGTGATGGTGGTTTTCCACTGCCCGTTGTTGGTGTTTGGCACTCGGTGGATGTGCTGGAATTTCTCAGTGATTACTAGAGACATGGTGGCTGGCTACTTCACAGTCAGGGAGAGTTGCTGCCAGGGAGTAGGGGGTGCTTTGTGTTGATTATTATCAACTTATGTATAGAACCAGCATAGGGTAGGTGCTTTACAGTCTCTTATGAAGAGAAGATCCATGCCCCAAGAACTTGGAATCTAAGGCCTTGGCTACACTTGAGAGTTACAGCGCAATAAAGCCACCAACAGTGCTGTAACTCACTCCCCATCCACACTGGCAAGGCACATACAGCGCTGTATCTCCGTGGCTACAGCGCTGCTTGTACTCCACCTCCCTGAGAGGAATAAAGAGTATAGCGCTGCTGCGCTGGGGCGCCAGTGTAAACAGGGAATAACCTTAGTATGCAGTGACTGACCCCCCCCCCCGGAAGCTTCCCATAATCCTTT
Organism: Mauremys reevesii; assembly: GCF_016161935.1. Lineage (NCBI taxonomy): Eukaryota > Metazoa > Chordata > Testudines > Geoemydidae > Mauremys > Mauremys reevesii. The sequence goes on along the minus strand of NC_052624.1, from coordinate 165,865,967 downwards.
TAAGGGAGGGTTCCATTCTTTGTTTTGTTGTGATGCCTCTCTTTATTTTGTTGTGAACTCCGGGCTCCGGAGCTGCTTATCAAAAAAACAAACACAGCTACTGTTTGCTGTGAATGAGCAGAGGCAGGGGGGCTCTCTTTGGAACACCCACAGCTACTGTTTGCTTGAGGAGAGAAGCAGCGCGGCAGGCGGGAGGGAGAGGGGGGGTGTCCGTTTCGGCAGCGGCTGCTTATCTCGTCTGTGAGGAAAAAAAGAAACAGCAGCTGTTTGCTTTCAGTGAGTGAGAGAGAGGGGTGGGGGAGGGGGTCGGAACTTGCAAGACAGCTGCTGACACAGTGTCAGCTCCAAAAATCCACTCTCTCTCTCTCTCTCCCCCCCCCCCCCACGCTCCCTGTCACACTCCACCCCACGCCCCCCTTTTGAAAAGCACATTGCAGCCACTTGGACGCTGGGATAGCTGCTCATAATGCACCGCTCCCAGTGCCGCTGCAGATGCTGCAAATGTGGCCACGACAGTGCGCTGGCAGCTGTCAGTGTGGACAGACTGCAGCGCTTTCCCTACTCAGCTGTACGAAGACAGCTTTAACTCCCAGCGCTGTACAGCTGCAAGTGTAGCCATACCCCAAGGCTGAGATCCTGCAAAGAGAACTGTGTATGCCAATCCTTGCTCTCACTTAGAGCCTCACTAATATCAATGAGGCTCTGCATGGAGACGCATTGACTTCAGTGGGGCTCTTGATGGGCCTAAGGATCTGCCTGTGTGGTTCTGTGCAGGATCAAGACCCAGTTATCCAATATGTAAAACTCAGGAAGGGGTGGGACAGAACTCAACATAAGGAGTATGAATGAACAGAGGCGTTCCAACTTGTGTTGTCATTTTAGTTTGACTTTCACTGAGTGTCTTTGTGTCTGAAGTATAGATTAGATACCTAACTTTAGGCCTTTATTTTTAAAAAATCGAGATTTTATCTTAAGAAGTTTAACCCTTCTCTGCAATTGCATAGGCTTCTTGAGAGAAGTGTGTTTTATTGAGAAACCTGGAGAAGGAAAGGAGTTGTAAAAAATGGAATAATCATTTAAAAAGCTAATGTAACGGATCAAAGAGAGCAAAACATGATCAGCATTCAAGCATCATGAAAAGAAAGGGTTATGGAATACTGTGCATGTTGTAGGTGACTTTAAGTATTCACTACATAATTCCGCAAACTAGATTTCAAAGTTAAAAGTTCAGTTTTACTCAGAAAGAAGGTATATTAAAATGGTAGCTTTTTGCCCGTAGATTCATAACTTTTTAAGGCCACTGAAATCTGGTTTCCCTGTGTTTTTGGTGTCATATCTGTTCACTTTTAATGGCAGAAAAGATTTTCCTGCTTTGATTTGTTTTGATCCAGAGCTAACCAACAAATCAGATGGCACAGGCCTTGCTCTGGAGATCATACGCTCTAAACTTAGACAAAACACAACAAGGAAAGATGAAGAAAGGGGGTCCATGTGCAGAAGGGGTACATAGTATGTGTTAAATTTGTTTGGCTGTGCATACTTCATAAGGTTACAAGATTTTTTTTGTGTGCACGTGTATAAAAATATATACCAGAATGTGTGTGTATGTTGTTAACTTTGATTCAAATTCCTATTATCCCTGCAGAGCCAGCCCAGCTATGGTAGACATCTGTCTGTTCCTTCTTGTGCATCAACATGGTTATTTATTAACTTTTTTACGTCTGTACAATCTGACTGACAGCAGTGAGTTAACATCTGTGTCACTGATGGCCAGACTGGGTCCACAAGAACTTTTTTTCCTGATGGTGATGTGTGAGGAGGAAGGAGCCCAGGTTGAGCTTACCGTTGAGGGGAAATATATTTTTATTTATAAATGGAGTGCATTTGATGTGGAAATAACTGAAAAACAATAAACCATGGAATCCCATGATTTAAATTTTACAGCTACTTAGCTAAACGTAGCTAAACGTTTGAAGCCCTGAACATTGAAATACGATCTCCAAACCTGCCCTGGGAAGCCTTAAGATCTCTGGTTTCTTCTAAGAATTGCCCCAAGAAATTGTTTTTAAATGTTGTAACAACTGTGGCTTAGATATTGGTTGTATAATGGCAACTACAATGTTGGAATTGTGATAATAACTGGTTAATGATTGAGTAGGGTGACATCTGGTCCTGTTTTTAAAGGGACAGTCCCATTTTGTGGGACTTTTTCTTATATAGGTGCCTATTAACCCCCACTCCCGGTCCTATTTTTTCACAGTTGCTATCTGGTCACCCTATGGTTGAGGATGGTCTGAGAAGTATCCGTGTAAACCACATTTCTCAGTACAACAGAAAACAACTGCAGGAGCTTTCTTCTGGATCTGATTTTTTTTTACTTCAACTGAATATTTCTTTAAAAAAGCATCTTGGAGAAAACTCTAAAATATTATTTTGTAAGCTGTCATGCAGATACAGTGCTTGTAAAAAGTGCCAGTTTATGCTAGTGAGTGAAGGCCGCTAGCTACAGAACATTGGGAGTGGTTGTGTTTAGGATTGCTTGTGCCTGTAAATTTACTCATGCATAAATGTTCATAGGATGGGGGTCATAGTCATTAGGCTATGGAGACATCTATTTTTTTGTTGGTGATCTTAGTTTATTTGTATGCACTTCTGAGGTGGCTATGAAGGTCAGAGGGCTTGTATGAGAAATGTTTGAATTATTGCTGCAATTCTGAAGTTATTGTGTGTGGAGAATGGTAGCAGGTGGAGTAAGCAGGCCTTTCATTTATAACAGAAGGAGGACAGGCAGAATGGGAGTGACTCGATGGTATACAATATCGGCTGTCTATACTGAGAATAAATTAATGGGATATTAAGATAGATGTCCTTATGATGAGAGCAGGGAAGGTGGAGGGGACTGTCTGTCATAAATTTCTTGAGGAATAGATTGACACCAGAAGGCTTTCAGGTTTCGTGGAATCTAACTGTTGGAACACACAACTTACAACACTGCTGACAATTGACTTAAAACTGGTTCTGTGCTGTTTCAGGAACAGTATTTACAAAATTCAGGATTTTCTGTTTAACCTGTTCGTTTTAAATTCTTAAAGGGAACGGGAGAGGGAAAGACATAGGCATCGTGATAGCCGAGGATCGCCATCTTCAGAGAGGTCCTACAAAAAAGATTACAAAAGAACCGGGAGGTAAGATGGGATATTTGATCTTGAAAGTCTTATCAGGCTGTGCATGTGTACATGTACATATATTTGCCTCAGGACGGACAAGATTCAGCCCTGGCCTGGTAACAGCTTTCCTTTATATGGAAATGTCATGACTTTAAAGTTTGATATCTTGAGGCCCTTCAAAGCTAGAAACAGGAAAATTATACCATTGGACAGTGGACTTCCCTGCTGCACAGTGAGAGCCTCTTAGCACCCACTGCTAGCCTATAAGGTACCCAGATAACAGAATTTAAAATCTTGACATTGTTACATGTAGAATAACTGTTTTAGGTCATTTTAGAGGTCTTTATGGCTTTGTCTGAGCTCTATATTGCTGGCCTCATGTTAGCTTTATTGGTTTTATAAGTGGAGGGATACAAAAGATAGTCCCAATAATGTTTTGAAAACTTCCTAAAACACTGCTAAGACAGTTTTCACATATTACACAGAGTGAATAGGGAATATATGAAAATCTGACGTGGTGGAAAAGCGTTCTCTCTCTGTGAATAATATGACCATTCCATACTCATGCTGATAAAATTTTGATGTCAGTCTTCCCTTTTTTAAAAAAACCAAACAAAAATGTTTACTTTTTCAGAGTATGGCTGATTTGCTTCAAACCTTTAAAACAAAACTAAACCAGAAAAACCCCTCCAAATCTCATTTGATGTAAAAATAAGCATTTTTAGGCTAAAATGAGGTTTTTTTGAGAGTTAAAGTGTGGTCAAAAATAGGCCTTAAAATTACAAAGGGCTTTCAGTCTTAACTCCAGAGCTGCTGCTAAGTGACTCCATATACTAGATTTGTACCAAAAGCTAATATTTACTGTTGAAAGTTAACCTCTTAAAATAAGGAAATACCAAGTGAACTCTACTACAAGTCATATGGTAAAATGACCTATTGATTTGAAGTAAACTATTCATTTTGTATTATAACTATATCAATATTAAAAAACAAAACAACTTGTGATTGATTTTCTTTCTTTTCTCCCGTTGAAGCCGATCCCCCAGCCGAGAGAGAAAGAGACCTCGATGGGAGGAGGAGAGAGAGAGGTGGTCAGAGAATCAGAGTGCCAGTAAAGAGAAGAGTTATACTGCTATTAAAGACAAAGAGCCAGAGGAGATCATTTCAGAAAAAAATGAAGAGGAAGATGAAGAATTGCTCAAGCCTGTGTGGGTTCGTTGTACCCATTCAGAAAGCTACTATTCAAATGACCCTATGGATCAAGTGGTATGTCTATGAAGATCCCTCAGTTACTATGTACTATCCTTGTATACAATGATTACTACAAGCATTTTAACAGCTTTACATTTTTGTTTTATCCAATGCTTAATGCTCCCAAATTTTCTTTTCCCTCCAGTTTTATTTTCATCACTCTTCAGTTATTTGTATTTTGGTAATGTAATCCGCAGGTGCAGATATCCGCAGACCATGTTTGTGGATAGCAGATGGATGCAGATCCAGATTTTGTATCTAGAGGCCTGCAAATCTGTGAATATCTGTGGATCATGTTTTCAGATCACGGATTGGATGCAGATGCTGATTTTGTCTCCGCCCAGGGCTCTATCAATAACTACAGTGTACAGTTGAATGCAGTTCTCTATTGTCAGGGTCAGCTGGTGAAAGGATGCCTTTGCATATGTCCCAGTGATTTTATACGAAGTTCCCATGCTACACTGGACCGTTTCTAGGAAATGTTTGTTGTTTTGTTGATTTTTTTTTTTCATTTGTTCATTCTGGAATGATGAAACCACACCATATTTTAAGACATTAATATTGCAAAGCCTCTGTCGCAGGGCAAGTATGCCCTGTCAGGAGAACTATCCTGGATGCAGGGCAGGATGGCCTAATAGCTGAAGTCGATGGGGCCACCCTTTGGTGCAGGCCAGAGCAGTATGGCCTTGAGGCTGAACTCAATAGGACTGCTTGTCTAAGTGGGGCAGTATGGCCTGGTGGCCATGTTACCCAGGGTTCTTTCAACCCAAAGCTCTTGGTAACTGTTACTCTGTGTGAGGTGGTGTCAGGAAATAAATCAGGGGGGACACGGCCGTCCGACCGATAGATGGCTGGCACAAACAGAACAACACAAGAGTACTTTCACTTAAAGCTACACTTACTTAGTCTCAAACACTTACACATGTTCGCAACAGATTAGTAAAACACCCCCAACCCTTGATAATTACCAAAGCTGAGTGTGGCTCTCGAGTGAAACAGTGGAGGCTTCCAGTGGCCAAATCTTCCATCTGCTGGTGGGAACCGCAAGATGTATCCAGAGGGAGAGTCCAAAAAGGGTCCCCAAACGAGTCCAACTATCTCAAGCTTTTTCCCTTATTTATATATTAGTAATAGAATGACATGTCCCTTAAAGAAAACTTGTAAAGCAAGCAGTTCCAATGGGCAAGTAAGAGGCTCCTTCTGATTGTTGATTAACCAGGTGTGGGTTCTTCCAGAGTTTGCAGCCTTGAGACCCCAATAGACACTCCTGGGGCACATCCTGCTCTTTTAAAATACATGTATCAGCAACTTCAACACAATTCTTATCAGGAAGGAAGCGGGGTCAAGCTGCCCTTTCTGTGGCACCCCAAAACTCCACCCCCCCCCACCTTGGTCAAGCTGAGACTGCTGAATGGCCAATTTACAGCTTGCTGACTAGGCTGCCTTTAACAATAAGCCATAGTGGTTTCAGGCACTTTACTGGTTTGCCAAAGTCTCCCCGTACAGCCAGGCAGGGGGTGGCTCGGTGGCCGGGGTAGGGAGACCCAGGCCCTCCCTATTCCACCAGCCCAGGGCCCTGTCAGCAGCGAGTATATCCACCATGGAGTCAGGGGGGATCCCTTCAAAACACACTGACTCTGTTCCTGGTTCCACAATCGGATCAATGTCTATTTCCCCTGGGCTACTTCCTACCCTGTCTTCCTGTGCTGTAGTCCACAGGTCCTCTGTATCTCTAGGGTCATTGACTGGCGAAGTTCCTGATGACTCCTTTCCCTAGTGGGCTTCCATGGGTAGCCAGGTATTTGCCTGGGTCTCAGTGTGTCTGGCCTCTGTGGTCTGGGTCGATCCTGAGCGGGAGCCCGCAGCACACATTCATAGAATGTCAGGGTTGGAAGGGACCTCAAGAGGTCATCTAGTCCAACCCCCTGCTCAAAGCAGGACTAATCCCCAGACAGATTTTTGCCCCAGATCCCTAAATGGCCCCTTCAAGGATTGAACTCACAACCCTGGGTTTAGCAGGCCAATACTCAAACCACTGAGCTATCCCTCCCCCACATTCTCTACTCCTGGGGGAATTCTGTGCCACTGTGTGTGCACAGAATATATGTCCCCTGCAAATGTCTTTGCTTCCTCACAGAAAAATGGCTTTCTGATGGGGAAGCAAAGGGAAGCCACAACAGTGGTCATGTGACCCTCCCCAGCAGTATGTTTCGGCGGCCCAGGACAGCCGGCAGAGAGGTAAATCACTGTTGGGCAGGCAGCAGGACTGGTGAAAACCTGGCTGGTGGCTCCTACTGTGCGACAGCCTTAGCTGCTAGTCCCTGCTGCAGAAAGCTCTGCAAACTCCCACCTCTGTGCAGCCAGTGGCCTGTGCTCCCCAATGCCATGCTGGAGCCTCCACATTTATTTGACAAATACAATTTGCAGAATTTTAAAATATTGTGCACAGAATTTTTATTATTTTGGAGCATTATTTTTAATTTTTTTGGTGCAGAATGCTCTCAGGAGTAGTCCTCGATGGTCAGTCCAGACTGAGCTGGGCTGCTCACTGTTGTACTGGGGTCTCAGTTGGGGCAAAGGGGCATGGCTTCCACAGTATGGTGTTAACCCTGTCCTGTCCAGTGCGGGGCAGTTATACCCCATCACAGCCTCCTTAAATTTTCTGTTTGTTTTATTTTTGGTTTTTGTCATTATCAGGGGGACTCCACGGTGGTTGGAACAAGTCGGCTCCGAGATTTGTATGAAAGGTTTGAGGAGGAGTTAGGAAAGCGACAAGCAAAAGCCAAAGCAGCCCGGCCACCATGGGAGCCACCAAAGACCAAACTCGATGAGGATTTAGGTAAATGCCACGTTGGCGAAGACCTGAAACCGAGTAATGAACAGTGACTACATTCTTTATATCAGTTTGTGTGTTCTTTTGTGTGAATATATGCTGGGTGGTGTTTTCAAAAGCGCTCAGCATCAGCTTAACTGTCCTCCCATTGAAATCAGTGGGAGTCTTACCATTGCCTTTGGTGGCAGTGAAATTAGGTCAACACTGAGTGCTTTTGAAAACCGCACCCTTTGTGTATTAGACGTTATCTTTAAAGTGTCAAATTGCAGGCTGTTGAGCAATGATCTTATTTTCAGCTGCCACAAGTACAATTGAAAGATGATTGAAGAAATGGCATATGCATTTTAAACATATACTGTTTTACCATGGCTCTCTATTTAACATGAAGTAAAAAACTTGCTAATTAGCACATCATTACTCTGCATGAAATATTGTTGGTCACTCCCCAGCTCAGGGCAAAGATTGAATAGAGGAATGCTATAATAAGTCTCAGAATGCTCAGAAGTCAATTTTTGTAAAACACCTTTGCTCTTTGTCTGTCTAGAACCCAAAAACATGTTAAGCCAGTCACAAATCAAATGAAACCTGGTCTCTGCTCTGAAGAGCTCACAGTCTAATTTTAGGAAAGATACAACGTGATGGTCTCTCAAATAGGTAGAAAGGGAAGACAAGGAGAACAATCATAAATTCACATGGTATCTAAGGATGGTTATGATCCTAATCCTACATGATGGTGAGAGTTGCTGCACTCCCATTGTGGATTAGTCTCACACTGCACATCTTGATGGTTTCATTATGTTCAGAAGTACTGGGTTTTGAAATACATTTTAACTTACAGAGTGATGGTTCATAGGCTGAGAATTTTGTACTGCAGTATATTTGCTAAAATATGATATGTCATAACTAGAACTTAGATGATAAACAGTAAAGATAAATGAGCCCAAGTACATACTTGTGGTGTTATCCTTTTTGCATTTATTTACTAGGGACCCTGTCTTCCTCCCCTTGCAGTTTTTGCATTTATTTCAGTAGTAGCTTATTATTTATTAAACTTCAGTGATTTCCAGTGTCTCACTCAGTCCTTGGTGTTAATTAGTGACGTTCACCTCTATATCAAGGTAGCTTGAGGTTACATTTTTTTTATTCAGGTTTTATATCTATGATGGGTAAACAACTGAGCTGCTCAAAAGTGAGCCTAGTTATGTATGTATCTTTATTTTTTCATGTTATTTTGCCATAAATATAGCGTAATACAATCAGTGAGCTATTAGCAAAGTAAAATGACATCCCAGGGAGACACAGAAATAGATACGGATTTTTAATTTAAAAAATGTATTAACTATTCTAAACATAGTAAATGTACTTTTTGGTTTGTGCCATATATACAGGGTGCAATTCACCCAAGAGTGGATGGCCCATTGAAAAGCCTGCACATCTTTTAGCCCCTGCGGGAGAATAGTTTCATGCAGAGGTGTCTGCCTTCCCTAGGCACCATGGATGGTGCTGTTGGCAGTGAGGAGGGGGACAGGCTACTAAATTTATCCTACTTGTATGCAGTCAGTTGCCTAGCAGGCACAGAAAGGCTTTCACCACTGTTCCAGTCTGCAGCCTGAATCAGTTAGCCATGCAGACATGGGGCCTTGTATGTTTGCACTCTCTTGTGGTGTCAGCACGAGCCTTTCCCACAGCCTGATTCAAACATAGGCTTGGCAGGATTCAATTTTTATTCTTTTACTACTTTGATGGCTCATATTGATGTTTGTATTTAAGCATTTTTTGAAATTTTATCCATTTAATTTTTTCACACTTGCACAAAACTATGGGTTTTAAGCATTTAATTTTATTTTTAGTGATTTAAATTTTTACAGTTGTGGAAAATAATGGGAGTTATTTAATGACTGTAGATGTAGAGATTCAAAATGTTAAAGCTTTCTAGCAATCAAAGCACAAATTGTCAATATCACATGTAAAATTATACAAAGTAAATTGCCTTAAATCAAACTCTGATAAGTTCTCATGCAACATTTTTCTTCCCTTGCCTATTGGGTAAATTTTGATTATTATAAATAGATTTTTTTTTTGTCGATTTGTATGTGCATGGTGAAATCAATATTTACCAACATTTACAGTTAAAAGTCCAATCCTTTAAAGCCTACTTATATGGGGTTTGGCAGGAGGTGTTAAATTTCCACTACAGAAAACGTCTCCTTTCTGCTTCGGTTACTGCATGTAATGTCATTTGGAGGGGGAAACATCTCCTTCAGAGAACCAGAGCAAAAAGAAGGAAAAAATAAGAGTCCTGTAATAGTCCTAGAAATACTGGGATTTCAGAGGAATTAAGTTTAGCTCTCCCTTCAGGCAGGGTTTTTTTTTTTGTTTTTGTTTTTTTAAGTGACTAAGGAAATTTCTGATAAACTCCTAAACTATCACCAGCTTGTGAAAAGCTAATCCCACTCCTTAAAATGCTAGAGCTCTCCGTGGACATCTTGAATTCTGAACTATTGTGTGGCCTTCAATTCGCCAATGTAACCTTACAGGCCCGGGAACATTGCTTTTTTGCATACACCCTTTTCGGGGGGAGGAGAAATTGGTTAATGGTTATCGACAAAAAAATTAAATAATCTTGGTTACAAACACAAATATATGCTGTACTATTACCATAACTAATGTGAACCTGAAACAACTTGAAAAGAAACAAGCTCTGTTTAGTTGACCTTCAGTGTGCATGGTCATGAATATAGATGCAATGTACATGTTTTCGGTCTTTTTTTTTTTTTTTTTTTTAAGATTTTACTTGTGTGGATTATAAATTCATAGTCCTCTTCCTTGCAGTCCTTTAGCTTCAAACAATTGTGATTGGGAGCATAAAAAGTGCTCTTCTGAATTTACCAAGTTGACCAAGAGAGCATAGAATTGCTCTCTTAGTCAACTGGTCAGATTATTCCACTCGTGTGGGCAAACAAATTCAGTTAATGCAACTTTCAATAATCTTAGTATTTACTGTCACTCTTTAAATTAAAACTTAATTGCTGTCCTAGGATTCATAAGAGCCACTCCGAATGTTATGTTTCAGAGTAGCAGCCGTGTTAGTCTGTATCCGCAAAAAGAACAAGGAGTACTTGTGGCACCTTAGGCCTGGTCTACACTAGGAGTTTATGTCGAATTTAGCAGCGTTAATTCGATTTAACCGTGCAACCGTCCACACCAGGAAGCTAATTAGTTCGACCTAGAGGGCTCTTTAGTTCGAATTCGGTACTCCACCCCGACGAGGGGAGTAGCGCTAAATTCGACATGGCTATGTCGAGTTAGCCTATGTATGGACGGAAATCGACTTTAGTAGCTCCGGGAGCTATCCCACAGTGCACCACTGTGTTGACGCTCTGGACAGCAGTCCGAGCTCAGATGTTCTGATCAGCCATACAGGAAAAGCCCCGGGAAAATTTGAATTCCTTTTCCTGTCTGGCCATTTTGAATCTCAATTCCTGGTTGGACATCGGGGCGAGCTCAGCAGCACTGGCAGCGATGCAGAGCTCTCCGGGAGAGGGGTCCATGCAATCTCAGAGTAGAAAGAGGGCCCCAGCATGGACTGACTGGGAAGTCTTGGATCTGATCGCTGTGTGGGGTGATGAGTCTGTGCTTTCGGAGCTGCGCTCCAAAAAACGGAATGCAAAGACCTACGAGAAGGTCTCCAAAGCCATGGCACTCAGAGGATACAGCCGGGATGCAACGCAGTGCCGCGTGAAAATCAAGGACCTGAGACAAGGCTATCAAAAAATCAAAGCGGCAAACGGATGCTCCGGATCCCAGCCCCAGACATGCCACTTCTACGAGGCACTGCATGCCATTCTCGGTGGGTCTGCCACCACTGCCCCACCAGTGACCGTGGACTCTGAGGATGGGATAGTGTCGACGGGCAGTTCCTTGGCGATGTTCGCGGATGGGGAAGATGAGGAAGGGTTTGTGGAGGACGAGGCAGGCGACAGCGCTTACGATACTGCTTTCCCCAACAGCCAGGATCTCTTCATCACCCTCACGGAGATCCCCTACCAACCCTCCCCGGCTGTTAACCCGGACTCTGAATCAGGGGAAGGATCAGTCGGTAAGTGCTATAAACATGTAAACATTTATTTTTTAAAAAACAGGAATAAAAACTATATGAAAAGAAGGTCAATGTTTATGGGGATAGAACAGAAATCCTCTTGGGAGAGTTCCACGAAGCTCTCGTAGAGGTACTCGAAAAGCCTCCGCAGGAGGTTCCTGGGGAGAGGTGCCTTATTGGGTGCTCCGTGGAAGCACACTCTTCCGCGCCAGGCTATCCTCACGTACAGTGGGAGCATTGCCTCGACGAGCATGGCAGCATAGGGCCCTGGTCTGTGCAGGGTTTCACGCAGGGTGATCTCGCTCGGCGACTGCTGCATCTAATTAGGGGAATTAGTGTAATGTTACTATTGGGAATGCTTCACTTTTCCTTTGCATAACAATAAGCGTCGTTTAACAGCCACGTGGTGGAGGCTGCAGAGGGGGAAGCATACAGGGATCTTTCCCGGGGACAGCTGTGAGGGGGTGGAACAGGGTCAGAGTTTATGCTTTCCAGATTGCCTGCAGCAGGAGGGCACTGCTATACATTAACTTTTAAGCAGCCTAAACTTTACGGCTTACCAGGCCTGGCTGCTAAACGGATTCTGCTGTCCTGCCCCGCTTGTCTGATCTCCAGTGCAAGACCCCATGCAATGAAAGCAAATGCCGAAAATTCGAACTTGTCCTGAGAGCGCATGAGATAGGTGCCGTGTATGGTCTTGTTCACAGAGACAGACTAGACTGTGTTCAGTGTTCGCAAACATGTATCTTTGCAAGGAAATCACTTCCTTTTTCCCATCACACAGCTGCGGCTGTTTCCCAACCTGCCCCGGCATCCCCCTCACAGAGGCTGGCGCAGATTAGGCGGCGAAAGAAAAAGACTCGGGACGAGATGTTCGCTGAACTGATGGCCTGCTCCAGAGCCGAGGCGGCCCAGCAGAGCCAGTGGAGGGAGACCCTCTCTCAGCAGCAGCGCTCACACAGCGAACGGGAGGACAGGTGGCGGCAGGAAGACCAGCAGGCGACTCAAACGCTGCTTGGCCTAATGAGGGAGCAAACGGCGCCTTGTGGATGTTCTGCAGGACCGCAGGCAGGAGGAAAGAACCCCCCTGCACTGTATGTGCAACCACCCTCCCCCGCCACAAAGTCCTGTCCCCCCCCTCACCCAAAATAACAAGAAGGAGGGGCACTAGGGGCCGTGAAAACTGTCACTGCACCCCAGCAGAGCGCTCATGTACCAAACAGCTCTCATTCCCTAAAGTATGAGAATTGCTTCCCTTCCTGGCTCACCCAATCCCAAATCCCAGTTTCATCCCCCAACTGTGTAGTTGAGTATTAAAAATAGTTTGCTGTTCATTACTGTTTCCGTCATGTTTCTTTGCAGAAGACTTTGTGTGAAGGGAGGGGAGGGGTTTGTTAATTGCATAGGACAGCCACCATTACCAGGGTACAGACATGGGGGCAGGATCAACAGCAGGTCACACACAGAGTGCAGTCACTAGGCACCCGGGTCAGTCTGGGAGGTGTCTGCTGCCCCAGGTCAGTCTGGGAGGTGTATGCTGCCCCAGGGTCTGAGCGCCTGGCATCCACAAATGGCAAGGCAGGCTGCCCTTACCATGCCCTTCCACCCTAGCCATGAGCCTCTCCGATGCCCTGAGCCCCAGCCAAAGTCATCATCCCCCTTTACCTACTCACCCTTCCCACACACCCCTCACCCCTTCCGGCAAACCCACCCCTTACTGCGCACCTTCCTGTAACCGTCCTCCCCCCAGAGACCGCTGTAGGAGCAGGACACTGTCATTCCTCGAGTGTAGAAGCGGTCTGTACATCACTGCACACCGTACCCACCACAGTCTGCATCCCTGTTTGAACCCTTTAACGCGAATTCGTTAGTAAAGAAAACTTTGTTAATTAACAATGTTCCAATAACTTTATTTTTAAACGTCTGTTGGAAGGGGGGAAACCTGGTGAACGGGGTATGTAACCGCTGAAAAAAGTCAATAGTAACTGAAACAGGGGCAGGTTCAGCTTCTCTGTAAAGAGACTGGACAGTCATAGGTTACCCTGCTCTCCGAGGAACCTAGCTTTCAAAGCCTCCCGGATGCACAGCGCTTCCCGCTGGGCTCTTCTAATCGCACGGGTGTCTGGCTGAGCGTAATCAGCAGCCAGGCGATTTGCCTTAACCTCCCATCCCACCATAAAGGTCTCCCCCTTGCTCTCACAGAGATTGTGGAGCACACAGCAAGCTGCAATAACAATGGAGATATTGGTTTCGCTGAGATCCGAGCGAGTCAGTAAGCTCCTCCATCTCCCCTTGAGACGTCCGAAAGCACACTCCACCACCATTCTGCACTTGCTCAGCCAGTAGTTGAAGAGCTCCTTGTCACTGTCCAAGGCGCCTGTATAGGGCTTCATGAGCCAGGGCATTAGCGGGTAGGCTGGGTCCCCGAGGATCACTGTAGGCATCTCCACATTCCCAACAGTTATTTTGTGGTCCGGGAAGAAACTACCTTCCTGCAGGCGTCTAAACAGACAAGAGTTCCTGAAAACACGCGCGTCATGAACCTTGCCCGGCCACCCGACGTAGATGTTGGTAAACGTCCCCTATGGTCCACCAGTGCTTGCAACACCATTGAAAAGTAGCCCTTTCGGTTAATATACTGGCTGGCCTGGTGGGCCGGTCCCAGAATAGGGATGTGAATCCCATCTATAGCCCCACCACAGTTTGGGAATCCCATCGCGGCGAAGCCATCTATGATGACCTGGACGTTTCCCAGGGTCACTACCTTTGAGAGCAGTAGCTCAATGATTGCGTGGGCTACTTGCATCACAGCAACCCCCACAGTAGATTTGCCCACGCCAAAGTGGTTCGCTACTGACCGGTAGCTGTCTGGCGTGGCAAGTTTCCAGAGGGCTATGGCCACTCGCTTCTGCACACTCAGGGCTGCTCGCATCCGGGTGTCCTGGCGCTTCAGGGCAGGGGACAGCAAGTCACAGAGTTCAAGGAAAGTGCCCTTACGCATCCTGAAGTTTCGCAGCCACTGTAATTCATCCCAGACCTGCAGCACTATGCGGTCCCACCAGTCCGTGCTTGTTTCCCGGGCCCAGAATCGCCGTTCCAGAGCATGAACGTGACCCATTGCCACCATGATCACCGCGGCGCGGGATCCTGTGCTTTGTGAGAGGTCTGTGCCACTCTGACACTTCATGTCCTCACCGCGCTGCCGGAGCCTCCTCGCCCGATTTCTCAGCAGCTGACTGTGGAAGAGGTGGACGATATGGCCGTTGTCAACTCCTCGCACCTTAAGTGCAGCGATGATCGCAGCGGGCTCCATGCTTGCAGTGCTGTGGCGTCTGCGCTGTCACTGACCAGAAAAGTGCGCTAACAGATTTCTCGCCGGCACTTTCAGGGAGGGAGGGCGGGAGTGACGGTTGAATGACGACAGTTACCCAAAACCACCCTCGACACATTTTTCCCCCAGCAGGCATTGGGGGCTCTACCCAGCATTCCAATGGGAAGTGGGGACTGCGGGAACTGTGGGATAGCTGCCCAGAATGCACCGCTTCCAATGTCGACGCTTGCCCCGTTAGTGTGGACTCACAAAGTCGAATTAGTGTCCTTAGTGTGGATACACAAATTCGACTTCAGAAGGTCGAATCCACAAATTCGACCTAAGTTAAATCGAACTACTCTTGTAGTGTAGACATACCCTTAGAGACTAACAAATTTATTTGAGGATAAGCTTTTGTGGGCTAAAGCCCACTTCATCCACTGCCTGCATCTGATGAAGTAAGTGGGCTTTAGCCCACAAAAGCTTATACTCTCATAAATTTGTTAGTCTCTAAGGTGCCACAAGTACTTCTCATTCTTTTTTCTGAATGATATATAAGTCTTTGATGATTTTCAGATTTATATGATGCTTGCTTGGATATTAGAATATTCCTCGCTGTTTTGGAAAAGAATGAATGAGGGTTCTTTTCAACTAACCTTATTTTTACGTTTGAACCAGAGAGCTCCAGTGAGTCTGACTGTGACTCGGATGACAATAGCAGCTGTTCTAGCAGTTCAGATTCTGAAGTGTTTGACGTTATTGCGGAAATTAAGCGTAAAAAGGCTCACCCTGATCGTCTGCATGAGGAGCTCTGGTACAATGATCCCGGACAGGTATTGTGTGAAGAATATTCACTGTGTATTTTAAAGGTTTGTTCTGGGAGCCATTCAAATCTACAGATCAGAATATACTAGATGACACCTGTTGTCTCCTGTGCAAATTGATTTTTTTTCATCCTTTCTAGATTATATTTTATTGTTGTTCAGTGCACATTACTTTCAATCTCAGGAATTCAATTAGAACCCTAGAGATTCTTCACCCTGAATCATATTTGACTGTATTTGTAAACTCTGCATTACCAGCAATGTAATGGTGCTATTCTGTTAGCCTAGCAATAGAGGCACAAAGATAAATGCCGGGATGAGGGAGAGAGAGCTTGTAGAGCTGCTTTACAAATGATTCACCTAAAAGCTCTTACTGTATAATGATAAATAATGCCTTAAATATGCTGTTAATGCTCCTAATTTCTTGCCTAATGGTTCTGCTGTAATTGCATGCAGATTATAGTCCTCGTTAAATGTAATTGGTGAGCTCATGAAATGTTGTTTGAATATATATGTTACACAGAGATCAGGCGGTTCTTTGCAAATTTGCCATCTCCATCTTTCTTTTTTAACTCTTTTATGGTTCCTTCTAACTCCTTGTCAAGTGGCACCCCCAGTAAACTAGTTTTTCCTGCCTTTTATTTGAAGCATGAAACTAGAAGGCCACAAATTATGATGGCAGAAGATACTGCAATGCACATTGCTGCCGTGAGAATTCAAAGATCTGTTGACACTTCCATTATGAAGTCTCATTTATGCTGCTAGGGTTAAAAAAATAAATAAATAAAACACAACCCAAAATTATAAAACTGTTGAGATATTTAACTGTGAAAATTATGTTGTACGAGTTTTGTTTTAAAAGCTGTGTTTTTCAAACAAATATAATAGAATCCTCAGTATAAAATGTTTGCCAAATAGAGAGAGGTGAAGGGCCATGAAGTGAACAGTATCAGAAATGCATGGTTATTTCCATGAATTTACCTTGAGTTACTTCTTCCTAAGGGACATCTGAAAAAAGTTCCAAAAAAGTCATGATGGCCTTGCCAATGACATAGTTTTTATCTCTGAGTTTTATTCGGTACAGAACAATTTTATTTTGAATAGTGTGCCTTCCCATAATTTTGGTCAGTATTCCAAAGTGATAGGCTTATAAATGCCTTGGGTGGATATCCCAAAATGCTTTACAGACCCTCACTCCCACAAAACAGGAATGAACGTCAAGCAAGTCTTGCCAAAAAAAACCCCAAAAAACATCCCAAGCCAAACAAAAAAGCCTGACAGCGTAATTTTTGTGTAAACCACTCTCCTTTCTTGCCTGTCATCTATCCCTAATTCATGTCATGTTGTATCTAACATACATTGCAAGCACCTTTGGGCCTTACTGGTGACCTAGCTTCTGTGTAAATCCCCAGGCATACACTTAAATAGTATTTGAATATACCATCTTAATAATAAGAGTAAGTGCCAAACTTTTCAAAAGTGGCTTGTGATTTTGAGACACCTTGGAGGGCCCTGATTTTCATGAAGCGATGAACTAATTGAGGGTTTATTATATTATTTCTCTCTCTTGTCTCTGATATGTAAGATATACAGGCAAGTGAGAAAATGTGCTTTCAGCTTAGTCTTGACATGAGAATATTTTGCTAATGTTTATTTAGCACACTTGTTCTTGAAGGATTCCAAAGTATGTGTCAAACTGTATAAGAGCAAAATACCACATCACTATGATATTAAGGATGCACAGTTAAACACCCAAAGGTGAGGAAATACGCACTACATCTTAAGCCCCCTTGCATGTATGTGTTATGACAAAATCTAAGAGGAAAACGATGTCAGCCAAACAGTCAATAGATTAACCTTAAAACTGGGCTGCCTTTTTTTCCCCTCCAGGCCATATGGAGTCCATTCCCACTGTTCATTGTTGGCTCCCTGTCACTGAGACACCCTAGCCTTCTCTCTGTTGGCTGAGGATGTCTCCCCCACCACGGAGCTCTGTTGGGACCTGCAGACTGCTTCTAAAGGTAAGGGGAGTCCTATGGTGGGTTTTTATACACAATTGCAGTTTTT
The DNA here is from genome assembly GCF_016161935.1 of Mauremys reevesii. Taxonomy (NCBI): domain Eukaryota; kingdom Metazoa; phylum Chordata; order Testudines; family Geoemydidae; genus Mauremys; species Mauremys reevesii. The sequence continues at coordinate 165,848,416 of NC_052624.1, read as the reverse complement.
TGAAGTTTTAAAATATATTTATACCTTACAGGGTATAAAATATAATAATTAAAACTTTACAAAACTGTAAAGGGGTGGAAAAAAAAGGGGACTTAATCTACTTCTGTAGGTTGGCTCCGGTCTCTACCGGGGTTCTGTGGTGGGTGTGACGTCACAGCCAGAAAGCATGCTAGGGTGTTGCACTAACTGGAACTGCCAGTCTGCAGTGGGCCCAGACTTCACAGGGCTTGGAGGTAAAAAGAAGGTAAGTTTCAATTTTATATTGTATGTAATTCCCCTCTTGACAGAGTTATTTGGTATATTCATCCCATAATTCAGAAATGGCCATATTTTTTAAAAAAAAATCTATGTTCAGGCATCTTTTGAAGTACTCCAGTTATGTCTCTAAAGTACAAATAAGACCCCAAACCTACAAACATTTACACTTGCTTAATTTTGCATACATGGGGTGAAATCCTGGCCTCATTGTAGTCAAATTACGTAGCACCATTATTTCGCCAACTAAATTCAGTAGAACTACTTGTGTATAAAATAAAGTCCATGAATATATAAAGTGCAGGGTTATTGGCTTCACATAGCAGATTGTTCTAATAAATAAGAAATGGAAAGGCTATACCTTACATGTGATACTGCAGTGGTGTCATTCTGCTAACGTTGGTGTCCCTTCTTACACTGCACAAAAAACAATAACAGTCTAATGCTGTTGTGCAGTTTCCTTATATCAGTCTGTACAAACAGTTTGCTACTTAAGTGGATGTTCTAAAACCAATAAATCTTGTAAGTATGACAGGCTCTTTGAAGCAACAGCATTCATGATGTTAAAACCAAAATGCTTTTCCAGACATCGTCTCTTGTCTTTTTTCAATAAAAACAGAATCCTATTTTGTTTTTGACAGATGAATGATGGACCACTGTGCAAATGCAGTGCTAAAGCCAGACGAACAGGAATAAGACACAGCATTTATCCTGGTGAAGAGGTAACGAGTTTCGAATATTACACTTATAAATGCCATATTGTCAGCAGTAGGCAGGTACTTGTTTTGCTCTGACATAAATTGGAGGAAGTTATTGTTTTAGAGTAAACTATGGTGTCATATTAAATCAGTCAGATTTCTTACCGATTGTGTAATTTCACATTTAGGATGTGCTACCTGTAATGAAACTCCATATAAAAACTAGGGAAAATAGTTGCTGAACCTATGCACTAGCCAATTTCTTCTTAAAGTTTCTGAAACATGCAGCTAAATTAATAACAAAAAAGCATAAACTACCACTGAGTCACAGATATCAAGGAGATGCACAAGTTATGTTTCTGCTGAGTCTTCCTATAGAGGAGGTGTGTAAAGCAGGGGTCCGCAACCCCCGGGCCACGGACCGGTACCGGTCCGCGGCCTGTTAGGAACCGGGCCGCGAACCGACCCCTAGCACATCAAGCGGCGTGTCTCCGGCGGGGCCCCTGAGCCCCGCCCCGCTCAGAGCTGCGTGGTGAGGGGGGCAGGGCTGCGAGCTCCGGGCTGAGCTCAGCTGCCTCCGCTCGGCGTGGAGCTCACAGCCCCGCCCCCTCACCACGCGGCTCAGAGCGGGACGGAGCTCAGGCCCCGCCGGAGGCACGCTGCAGCTGTCGGGCGAGGCGCTGAGGCTCCGGGTGAGCGGGGAGCCGGGGGTAAGAGGCTGGGGCCAGCGGGGTTGGCTAAGGAGCAGGGAGTCCTGGGGACAGTCAGGGCACAGAGAGGGGGCGGAGGTTGGGGCGCTCAGGGGCAGGAAATGGGGGTTGGATTGTGGGTGTTCTGGGGTCTGTCAGGACTCAGTGGAGGGGATAGGGGTTGGGGCAGTCAGGGGACAGGGAGCAGGGTGGGGTCCCAGGGTGGTGGGGGTCTCTGGGGATGGTGAGGGACCAGGAGCAGGATGGGTCGGGGATTCTGAGGGGGGTGGGCGGTTGGGGGGGACAGGAAGTGGGTGGGGGTCAGATAGGGGGCAGGGCTCTCACTAATTCTGCATTATGGTCAGTTGTATAATTATTTCATTATATATTACAATAATAATAGAAATAAAAGTACAAAAATAAATGTAATGCGCTTGAATCGTCCCAAAACCATCCCACAGGTCCGCGGAAATTTTTTTTTCTACGAAACCGGTCCCTGGTGCCAAAAAGGTTGGGGACCGCTGGTGTAAAGGGAAAGTGAATAAATTAGTTACTTTCTTGCTGATAGAAGCAAGACATGCAATTGTCTCAACATGGAAACATGTCTCCACTAGAAACTGCTAGATGATTTGTTAAGTTTTGACCCTTTTTTGATTGGAATAAAATTACACAAAAGTGCTACTTTTCTTATGATATAGCAACCTTCCTGTGGAAAAAAATATTGCTGAAGTCTCACTATTTTTATCTGTAGAGGTAACCGACACATCGTGGTTGTATTTTCTTGTTTTCCCTTAAAATACAAAGAGCTTTAGAGCACATCAGTTTTAATAGAAAACTTTTTGTTTTATGAGAACATTAAGAACATTAGAACAGCCATACTTGGTCAGCAGAAAGGTCCATCTAGCCCAGTCTCCTGTTTTCCGACAGTGGCCAATCCCATTTGCCCCAGCGGGAATGAACATAACAGGTAATCATCAAGTGATCCATTCCAAGCTTCTAGAAAACAGAGGCTAGGAACACCATCTCTACCCATTCTGGCTAATAGCCATGAATTTATCTAGATATTTTTTGAATCCTGTTATAGTCTTGGCCTTCACAACATCCTCTGGCAAAGAGTTCCACAGACTGACTGTGTTGTGTGGAAAAAATACTCCCTTTTGTTTGTTTTAAACCTGCTGCCTGTTAATTTAATTTGGTGACCCCTAGTTCTTGTGTTACGAGAAGGAGTAAATAACACTTCCTTATTTACTTTCTCTACACCAGTCATGATTTTATAGACCTCAATTATATTCCCCCTTAGTCGTCTCTTTTCCAAGCTGAAAAGTCCCAGTCTTATTAATCTCTCCTCATACAGAAGCCGTTCCATACCCCTAATCATTTTGTTGCCCTTTTCTGAACTATCTCCAATTCCAATATGTCTTTTTTGAGATGGGGCAACCACATTTGCACACAGTATTCAAGATGTGGGCGTACCATGGATTTATATAGAGTAAACATGATATTTTCTATCTTATTATCTATCCCTTTCCTAATGATTCCCAACATACTGGTCACTTTTTTGACTGCCACTGCACATTGAGCAGATGTTCTCTGTGAAATATCCACAATGACTCCAAGATCTCTTTCTTGAGTGGTAACAGCTAATTTAGACCCCATCATTATATATGTATAGTTGGGATTATGTTTTTCAATGTGCATTACTTGGCATTTATCAACATTGAATTTCATATGCCATTTTGTTGCCCAGTCACCCAGTTTCATGAGGTCCTTTTGGAGCTCTTCTCAGTTTGCCTGGGGCTTAACTATCTTGAGTAGTTTTGAATCATCTGCAAATTTTGCCACCTCACTGTTTATCCCTTTTTCCAGATCATTTATGAATATGTTGAATAGGACTGGTCCCAGTACAGACCCCTGAGGGACACCACTATTTACCTCTCTGCATTCTGAAAACTGACCATTTATTCCTACCCTTTGTTTCCTATCTTTTAACCAGTTACTGATCCATGAGAGGATCTTCCCTCTTATCCCATGACAGCTTACTTTGCTTAATGGCCTTTGGTGAGGGACCTTGTCAAAGCCTTTCTGAATCTCTATATCCACTGGATTCCCTTAGTCCACATGCTTGTTGACCCCCTCAAAGAATTCTAGTAGATTGGTGAGGCATGATTTCCCTTTACAAAAACCATGTTAACTTTTCCCCAAGAAATTACATTCAAGAATTTGTTGTTGTTTTTTTAATCCTACATTCTTGATTTAAAATGTATCTGTATTGTTCAGCACCTATTTTATAAACGAATTGGTGATTGAAGAATTCATAAAATTGACCATCTTATTGACCAACTGATCATTCATGAAATTGGTCATTCATGAGGTTCTACTGTTTTTTTTATCATTTTCTCTGTGTGACTTTCCAAATAAAAATCAAACAAAATAATTGTTTGCCGTTTTTTTTTTGTCTCCCCCTCTTCCCCCCACCCTTTTTTTTTTTTTTTAAACTGCAGCTGCTCTCTCTGCTTTGTTGCATTTCAGGATTCATGAACATTTCTGTTTCATGGATTTATTACCCTGTCTCAGAAAATTACTCCAGACTGAAGCTTGTAATAAACTATTTTAGACATAGATTAATTTCCCTCGTCCCCTCACACAACAGTAAATTTTGTTGAAGGAGAAACATTTTTAGTAGGTGAAAATTTTGAAATCTGACTGACTGACTGTGAGGAGGTAGCTGCCCCTAAAGATGAGGATGCTGGGAATTTTGGGGGCTCATAAAAGCCCATTATAGATTCTCTTAATCTGGTGTGAGCCTCAGAGCACTGAGAACCTAGCAGAAAACAGATCCTACAAGGGCTTCCTTTAATCTAGTTGCTGGTGAGTATTTTTACCCACTAACCTGAGAACTTCAGAAGAACCTGAAAATATGAGTCTTGGGAACCTTATATTCCACTGAACCACATGCAGACCTATCTACATTTAGACATAGCCATTTATGTGTTTTTTCATAGGAAGACTGTGTGGTCAGCTAGTTAAAGCAGGACACTGGCAGACTTAGGTTCTTTGTCCTTTCTGATGCTGATTTACTGTGTGATGCTGGACTAATCTGATTGATGCCTCAGTTTGTCCACTTGTCAAGTGAAGATACCTTCTTACCTTTGTAGTGAATTGAGATTGTCCAATGAAAAATATAAGTATAATCTTTATAATTTTTTTAATTAATTGCCTAAAATGAAATTATATGAAAAAGAAAAGCATCTGAACACTTAGATGACTGGCTTCTGTATGCAAGTGAGGTGCATAACAATATGGAGAATGTATGAACTGCACTTACATTTTTATCAGAATAATATCCCTGTATATGTTTCTGAAGTTAAATAAAAAATGTATTATGCTATGACTTCCCTCCTCCTCCCAGAATACTTAATTATGGCTACCTATTTTGTTTATTTTTTTTCTAGTGAACATTTCATGGATGTTAAAAGTGTTTTATTCCCTCATTTTATTTAAATTAACCTTGACTCTGCACATAATTTTATGAATCTTTCTCTTAAAGCCTATTAAACCATGTCGCCCCATGACCAACAATGCTGGAAGACTGTACCACTATCGAATTACAGTGTCACCTCCCACAAACTTCTTAGTAAGTACTTTATAAACAATTCCAGCCAAGCGTCCAGTTCAATTTATTTTAACGTTGACATGTGTTGTGCCATGGCTATCTTAACTTTAACTTGTTTTGTTTTTTGTTTTTTTTAGACAGACAGGCCAACAGTTATAGAATATGACGACCATGAGTATATCTTTGAAGGGTTTTCTATGTTTGCACATGCCCCTCTGACAAATGTAAGTATATTCATTTTATGCATAGTGCTTTTCTAGAAGGCAGGCTATTTCTGTCCTTTTAAATAGCACTTGTATAAATCAGTAGTACATGTGCTTTGAGAGGCTTCATGTCAATTTCACTTGAAAATGGGAGGGTGACATTTGTGCTAATGAGGCTCAGGTTTTATCCTGACTAATTGGGGTAAGTATTCCTTTCATACTGTGATTGAGGCTGTAGTGTGCAACAGAATAATATTTTTGCATGTGTCAAGATTTGGGAATGAGATAAAATGTGGATAACTTGTTAAAACTGTTAATTGGATTTAAATTGGATGAACTTTTTGAGTTGACAAAGTTAATAGAAAAGGAAAACCAATAATTTTAACCGATAACATGGGAACGGATTAGTTCAGATCACCTAGTTTTAAAAACCTTGACTTCAGTAGAAGTTTACTAAAAAATTCCTGTAGTTTCCAACACCAGTTCAGCTCCCCATCAAATTATTAGTTAAATGATGCATTTTATGGTTTGGTGGGGCTATTTAAAATCAGGTATTTTGCAGCTTCAATGGAATCCTACTCTACATCAAAAATGGGTGCCCCTGGTATCCCATCATCCTTTTGTTTCTCAAATTCTAAGTACTTTCATCTGATAGTTATAGAGTTTAAGGCCAGAAGGGGCCACAAGAACATCTAGTCTGACCTCCTGCATATCACAGGCCACCACCTACACACTACACCCAACTACCAAAATTATGCCCAAATATTACAGCCCTCAGGAGACTAGACTATTATGTACTACAGGCAGGGAATAGGAGGGACTAACATGCACCAATACCCAAGCCCCCACAATTGCTGAGAAGTGATTAAGTGAGATATACCCAGATGATCCCAGCAAGTGACCCAGCCCCCACAACTGAGGAAAAGGGGAAATAAACCAAAGATCACTACCATTCTGATCTGAGTAGAAGTATAGAAACACTTACCAGGAACTGTATGTTTACAAGAATTAATCAAAGGGATACTGTCAACTTAAAAATCACTCCTCTGCTTACAGATTTTATACCTACTATTGTTACAAGAAACATCTATTCTCTCCCCCCCAGAACCTGCATGGTTCTCAGTGAGAGGATTGGGCCCCAAGATTATTCTAATTGAAAGGGATTGAGAAGAATATGTCTTCCTTTTTTCAGTCTGCTCACTTGGTGCTTTTGACAGCTCTCTGTGTGTGTGATCAATTTCACTGTTTCCTCTCTCTAGTCACCTGGTTGGTTGTTTTTCCCTGTTGTTTCACATAGGAACATCGACAAGAGAACCACTTTAAAAAGTAGAAAAATGTGATCGTAAAACAAGTATCATGGAGACTAGAACACAACTATAGTGTAATAGGAAACACATTTTAACTGATTATTTTATTTCATTTTTTTCAATGTGACTAGATTTCAAGTTGTCAATTTATTCACAACTTGAATTTGTTTGGTCTCATTACGCAAATAAAGGAACATGTTTATGCTGTAGAGTCACACATGAAATAACAGGATATGCCAAACCTGATTAAGAAACAGTGTCTAGCTGACTAGAAAAGTGATGGTGCCTGTGAAAGGGCCCCACTGTTCCTTGACAAAAGTAAATGTGATTGGGGTTTCAGCATTCTCTAAAACCTGTTGCTGTGATGGTTCTCTTAGCTCTGGTCTACAAATTTATGTCGGTGTAACTACGTCCACACCCCTGAGCGACTCAGGGCACAGCTACACTACAAAATTAAGTCTACCTAACTTACATTGCTTATGCATGTCTACACTTTGCTCCTTGTATCAGCAGTGCGCATCCTCACCAGGAATGCTTGCACCGATTGAACTGTCAGTGTGGGGCATTGTGGGATGGCTTCTGAAAGTCTGCAACAGTTGATGTAAGAAACGTAGTGTCTACATACTGACACTGTGTCAGCCTAATTACGTTGACCTAAACTGTATACCTCTCATGGAGGTGGAGTTAATAAGTCAGTGTAGCGGGCGAGTTACATCAGTGGAAGCGAAGTTTTAGTGTAGACATTTACAGAGTTAGGTCTACATAAGCTGCCTTGCATCAACCTATCTCTGTAGTGTAGACCAGGGCACAGTTATAACAACCTAATCTCTGGTTTAGACAGTGCTGTGTGTTGACGAGAGGGCTTCTCCCGTTGACATTGCTACTGCCCTCAGAGAAGTGGAGTACCTCCGCCAATGGGAGAAGCTCTCCTGTTGGTCTAGATAGCGCCACTGCAGCACTGTAAGTGTAGACAAGCCTTTAGTGTTCAAAGGCAATTTTGTCACCCAGTCCCACCATTTTCACTTTTGGGGACATAGAGCAGAAAGAAACACTTAAGCTTTTTCATTTGGGAAGATACTATACTAAGGATAAAGGAACCACCTTTTCTTTAGAATACAAATTCACTCTAAGTCAAGCATGAGTTGGAGAATTACAGACAAAATGTGTTACAGAAAATTCTTCCACCAGAGGCAAAGAGAATTCACACTGCCCTGTATGAGCTGATACCTGAAGATACTCAACCTACTTCTAGTGTGGAACTTGTGTGTTTTGGGCACAAAACTACTGGAGCCTTGTTTGCAGTTTTCTTCCTGTACATTTTTTGCTAACTATATGAAAATGGTCAGCAGCAAGTTATAATTCTAACAGATTGCTCTTTACTGCAGACATATGGTCATAAAGCAATACCATGCAGTCTTTTCTGATATCAACAGGATACTAGATAGGCAAGGCCTTCATAAGGAGAATACTCTTGCTGCACTGTAAGGCTTTTGACAGAAATTATGGGGGAATTGCCATTTCAGAAGCATTTCAGGATATGCTTGATAAATAGCAGATGGCAAAGTGTAGCATTGACATGGTTCTTTGCAAGAATGGAGATAATATAACAAAATATTTTAATGAGACAAATTTGTATAGCTGAGGAGGCTTCACTTGCACCCTGCAGCTCTGTAACAAAGCTGCGTTATTAGCCAATCTGGACAAATATTAGATAAAATGATATGTCAAATCATAGATGTTAAATGAATAATGCATCATTTGTGTGAAGTTAGTCAACTAGCTTTATAACAGCATTATTCTTTGAATACATTATTCAACAAATAGCATTCTTCCAGCTTTTTTAAGTGCAGCTGTGCATGGGAAACTTGTTCCTAGTTATTTGGAAGTTGGTCACCTGTTTTAAGAATCCCCTTTCTGCTCTCTTTATTCTGCACAGAAGACAAATGCAAATAGTCGTGGCTGTTAAGCAGCTGATCCAGAAAGTCCTGACTTGGTCATCTTTAGACATCTGTTGGAAAATAGGCTTTCACAATATTTTAAAGCACTGTTGAAATAAATATGACTGCTTATTTTTCCCCAAACGTTGAGTAACATATCTTAATATCCAGATTCTTAATTTCTATTGAAAGGTATCGAGTATCAAATACATTTGAAGAAAGGGATTTGTCATATTCTTAATTTAATATTGGTAATCTATAGGGGATTTTGTTTCTGAATAAACAAGTTCATAATGGGGGGAACATCTACAAAGATGGTTGCATCTGGAATCTTCCTAGTAACAACTATACTTGGTAGATGTAGCCTAAAGATTAACATTAGTGAGAGATGTGTATTTTGGGTGGGGAGGAAGGGAGTGTAAGCCCAGGGCCACGGTACTGCAAGCAGATGCAGGTAGACAGGAACTTGTACCTGTGAATTGAATTCAGCATGCCTCTTTGCAGGTACAGAGATCCATTGCAGGATTGGGGCCTTAAATTGCTTCAGTTTCATGAATTGTTGATCATTACGAGGTGATCTCTTATATTTGCAGGGACAGTGAAAGTTTCAGCCATGTTGACTTAAAAATGACAAGAATTTAAGTTCTCTCATGGCTCACTGGATTAAAAAGACATGCAATTGTGTGTGTACTGGATTGCCTGCTTGCTTTTTGCACCAAAACCTTTAGAATCCAAACTGTAAAGCTAAATTTTAAGATCAGTGAAAATGACACTACTAATCATTGAAAGTGTAATTTAAATATTCTTTTAATATTTCAGTGCTGCACTTGAGTGGAGTCTTAGTAGTGAATGTTACAAACCTAAAAAGAAATTGTCAAAGTATTTTTCACAATTGAAGTTAAAACTGGCTGTTCAAAAGCCCCTTGAAAGCACAAAACTGCAATCCTGTCCATCCTCCTCCCCCGCCAATTTTGTATTATACAGGAGTCCTAGTTTGTTGTACAATTCTTGTGATTACTGGGGTGTGATAGGGTTCTTTTTTACTGAGGGGAAGGAAAATAAACCTTTAAAGGGATGCCATCGCCTTGAAGACTACGTTTCCATATGAAAATTCATCCCAACACTCTCCTCTCCCCCCAAAAAGTCTCTAACTATAACTGATGGAGATTACAGGAAAAAAAAAGTTTTCTCTCTCTTCAGTGTGTTTACTTCATGTGTTTGACAGCACTTTGTATACAGTCAGTTGCATTTCCTGTCTTATGTGCTAGCATTATGGCATGTGTCTCATGCCCTGATCTGAGAGCGCTAGTGTATTTACTAGTAACAACTACAGTAAAGCTGAAACTGAAGAGGCTGCAGTCAAAAATGAAGGTGAAGGAGAAATGGAGAGTTTGGCCCAAGCATGTGTGGTAGTTATTTTGAGCCTGCCCACTGTCCTTTCCTGTAAACACCCTCCTCATAATAAGCACTAGCAGCAGCAGAATAGAAAAAGTTCTGTAATATTTTGACAGGGATATTGGAAAAATATTTGCAAGGGGTATTCTAGTAAATTACAATTTTTTGAAATTGGTCAATTTAAAAAAAAATCAGGTTGACATTGTCGCTCTAAAAGAAGCAGGGTGGTGGGGGGCAGTCTATGGACTTTGCAAGCTTACGTACTAAAAAATGATTAAATATTTGGCTTACCAGATGGTATAGTTCCCCCCATATGTATTTTTTAGTTCTATTTTGTGTAAACCTATAAATCTGTACTGCAAATCCCTGTGTCATGCTCCCATTACATAAAGATGTGTTAAAACAATGTGGCTAATAGGATTAGTAGTGGGCTAAAAACACTTTGCTTCGAGGTCACTAGACCAGTCTGGCACCCTCTACCATGCACAATAAATTCATCTACAAATACAATATTTTCAAAATGGGAGAAGAGAGATCTGTTAGTTAATTTTGCTTTTGCTGAAAAAACCCCCATAATTTCCAGTAGATGGCATTGTTTGACCAATGATTCCTGTCAGTCCTATGTTATTTCACAAGCGGAGTTATTATAGTCATCTATTTCTCTCTCTCCCTCCTGCCCCAAACTTTATGTGAAATCACTGAGGCAACAGTTTTACTACGTGTCCTTTTCATCAGATGGAAATTCTTAGGAAACATAATTGTATGAGTGATGCAGTCAGCATCATATGTCCTTTCAAACTGAACCTCTCTTCTGTTTTCCTTCCAGATTCCTCTGTGTAAAGTAATCAGATTTAACATTGACTATACAATTCATTTCATTGAAGAGATGATGCCTGAGGTAAGGGCGATAATTCGTCAAGAGATCAGTTTAGGTTATGAATTGTTGATATGTTTAAAGGATTAACTCTGTAGTATTTAGCCTCATGCACCCTCTGAATGTATAGCTGAATGGAAACCTATGATTTCTACGTAAAGCTTTAAGCACATATCTAGGACCCTATATATTGAAAATAAAATTAACAATACTCAGCTTTAGCCATACCTCTTTGAACTTTTCAAAGATCTGTACAAATATATTTCAGACAATATGCCTGTGAAATAAGGTAAGTATCTGTGCCTACTTTACAAATGAGGAAACGGATGCATAATAAGGTGGTGGTTTGCCATGCAAATCGGTGGTGGAACTAAGGGCTTGTCTACACTGGCACTTTAGAGTGCTGCAACACCCCCCTGAGCGCAGCAAGTTTCAGCGCTGTAAAGCGCCAGTGTAGACAGTGCACCAGCGCTGGGAGCCACGCTCCTCGTGGAGGTGGGTTTTTTAGAGCGCTGGGAGAGCTCTCTCCCAACGCTCTGCTGCGACCACACAAGCCACGTTAAAGCACTGCCGCAGGAGCGCTTTAACGTTGCCAGTGTAGACTAGCCCTAAGACTGGTATTTGACTTTTTTGACTCCCAGCCCTGAGGTCTGGTCACTAGAACAGGGCTGTCTTTTAATCTAAACTAATGCAAAAAAAAAAAATCCCTATAAATACAAACAAAGCAATTCCAGTTTATAATGTGGTGGTTTGTATTAAGACAGTCTTTGATAAAGCAAAATTTGTGGAGTAAATTGCTGCAATGGAACGCCATGTCTAGGTGTGGATTTACCCTGCATACTAACTACTAAGATAGGATCAATGTTTAGTTTAATCCCATATATTTACATATTTTTTCTTAGTTACCTTTCCTTTTTCTGTCACTCAGCAGTAGATTTATCTAAATATATGCAAGAGGCCGAAAATCCAAAACATGATTAATGTGGATCTCAGTGTGATTAACTTCCCGATACTGAATCTACTGTGCTGTCTCCAAATCTTGATTTAAAGTAATAAAAGGACAGCAACCAAAATAGGCAACTTGTCTTTGTGGAGTCCTAGTCAATTGCCTATGCCTACAGCACTGCTTGCAAACCCTGTTTAACAAGGCAGCCTTGCCAAAGAGATTTTGTTGGGTTTGGAATTTTTGGTTGGCTTCATAAGCATACAATTTATATTCACTTGAGCTGTTATTTTATATAATTTATATTGTCTTGAAATAGTGTTTTTAAGACAGAGTGAAAGACAGCTGAAAACTAGTGGCTTCTTTCCCAGTTGAGCTGAGGAATTTCTCTGCTCTTAAAATCATAATCCTCAATTTGTGATGTATTTATTTGTTGCTTAGGGTGTGGTGGTGATATCACAAATGATGATTTATAAGCTTTTTAGCAAGAAGATGCAGGAGTGGGGAATTATGACAGAGGTGTTTGTAATAAATATATCATCTCTTTAACTTATTCGGGTGAAAGGCTTTTGGTGCATAGTAAATTATCTTGCAGTCCTGAGCTCATAGTATCTGTCTCCAGTGTGGATTTGGGCCTTTAATAAAGAACCCTTAATATGCATTAACATGCTTTCAGAAGAGGCCTCAAATGCTAAGTGATGCTTAAATGAATAACAGACAGTCATATGCCTAAAGATTTACTAATCATTGAGCAGTATCATCTCCAAATTGTATTATTTATGTGTTGAAATATTTGAATAATGATATGCTGGCCTTTTTCTTTTCCAGAATTTTTGTGTGAGAGGACTTGAATTATTCTCTTTGTATCTATTCAGAGATATTTTGGAACTCTATGACTGGAATCTTATAGGTAACTGTACAGTTAAAAATATACACACACAGAAATATTAAATGTTATTTACGAATTCAGTAATTATGCCTAGGTTTTAAAACATGCTTTGGTTTAAAAAGGAGAACTTGAAATAAAAAAATTGAATTGAATGTTTTCAATTTTTAATAGTATGGATAAGTTTCCGGTTTTCTTTTACCAAGAACAAACAGTTTATAAGGGTCCGCTATAGTGGGTGTATAGAAACTAGCAGTGCTCAGAGTTGTCATCCAGGTCTCTTGGATAAGACATTTAACACTTCCTTAATTACTCCTACATGATTTTTGTTTTAAACAAGCTGTTAATTATTTTATTGCACAATAATGTGTTTGTGAGGCTTTGTTGTCAGGGTGTCAAAAAGAATGCTGTCTTTGCCCTGACAAGCTCACAGACTAAAAGCATTTGTCCTGTAGTACAATGAAACTACAAAATAGTGTCACCTAGACAGCCACATAGTATTCCTATGCTTACTGAGCTGTCATTTTATAGCTGAAAATCTTACCAGGATAGGTGGAAAAATACATAAATTTTAAGATTGTGACACAGCAAAATTTCAGAGTTAAACTTTTGCTAAGTTTAAAACAAGAGAAATTTCAGAAGAACTTCACTTTAAAATATGTAAATTTCTTTTGGTGCTTGGGTTTTCCTATGAAGATTTATTTAATACTTGCTGTAATGCAGAGATGCATATAAGTTTAATATTTTGTGTATGCTTCCTTTGGTTAGTTATTGAATATATTGCATGATCTGGTTTTTGGATTAAGTATTACTGGCTTTGATTGTACTCTCCTTTACTTTTTAAAATTGTAAGTCACACACCATTTTGGGCTTTCCTTTTCACATGAAGCCTTAACTAATATCATTGGAAAGGAGAAAGAAACAATAACATAGAACATTTTTCCCCTTAGTATGTATAAAGATAAGTACTGTTATTGGAACGAACTAATTGGAATGAACAATACAAAATCAAAACAAAAGCAAATTCTTTATTCCTGTGTTCTTACAGAACATTTTTAATGCATTTATTACATAAGCAGAATCTTTTCTTCCTGCCTACATGGACATTTCTGTTATATAGTGGACCAAAGAGTACATTATCTCTATTTCCCCTTTTACCGTGCTATGTTTTGATAATTTAGATATTCTGGGTGAAATTGTGGCCCTGTTGAACTCAATAGCAAAGCTTCCATTGATTTCAGTAGAGCCAGGACTTTACCCTTTGTTTCTGCAAATATGTTTTCATAGACTTAATTCTTTTTCTGTTAATTTTCTTATTTAAGGTCCTTCATTTGAAAACAATTCTTGTTGTCCGAGATTTCATTTCATGCCACGGTTTGTGAGGTTTCTTCCGGGTAAGTTTATATCATGTGGTTGGATGAAAATTAGACTTCCAAACTCCTATGCATCTCTTCAAACAAGGAAGAACCATTTATATGGGCCTCATAGCTATTTCTTCACGTGGACTGAAGGTTCAGGCAGAATCACTGCTTTGGTTTGCACTTGGTCCACAACGTGAAAGTTTTATTTGCAGTCAAAAGAGCTAGAGACTTGATTTTTTTTTTTTTTAATGGAAGCTGGGATTCTGGAGCATTAAGATGTGACTCACCAGAGGAAAAAAAACAACACCAGTCTGACCTGGTTTAATCCAACCCTTAAGCCAAGGAACAGTCTTTGGTTCAGAAAGGACTGTGTCTACTCTTATACGAAAAGCCTACTTAGGGGTTTCCCACACCCACAGTATCTGGGGGAAGATCCGCAATTGGTATACATTTTCATAACTTCAGTGGAGCTACGAAAATACATACCAGTTGGAGATCTACTTCTGGTTCTTCCAGGAGAATCATTTCCACAGAAATATTCTTGATATGAGAGCTGTCCTCTATTTATTTTGGCTGTTCAGAGACCTAATGTCACGTAAAGTTGGTTTTACCTCCTAAACAAGGGTTACTGGTAGCTGTGTGGAGGAGGAGAGGGGTATAGACCACAGGGACAGTACTTCTCTATCCTTTAGGAAAAGGTGTTCACATACATTTAACCACTGATCCTTCAAATGACAAAAGTTTAATTGAACCTTAGTGGTGCAAAGACAACTGGTTTCTTCTCCTCCTGGAGATAATAGTTACCCGATCCTATAAAGTTACAGCCTGGTCATGGCTGGGTCACTCAGAACCAGGACACTTCTTTCCATCCCAACCTGGCATTTATTTCAGAATGACTCATGACATGGAAGAGGTACTTAAGTGTCTCAAGCTCTCCAACTTCACAGAAGGAGTCTACAAGAACATATACCATTCAAGCGGAAAAGCTTTTCATTCTAGTGTGAATAGGTCCTGATGGATCCTTTTGCTTGCCTCATTCAAATCTTCTGCTTTCCTTTCTATTTTTTGCCTCAGCCTTGGATACAGACATCAGCACTCAGTTTATTTGCTATTTCGGGTTTCTGTGACCTTGTAGAAAGTAAACTCCTCTCCTGTTCTTCCCCCAGAGTACAGGACTAAGGGCTATCTTGCATTTAGTATGTCCCTCTAGACTGCTTCTGGTGTCACATAATTACTAATATTGTCCCCAAAAAAATCTCCATTTGAAGCACTTCTCACAGTCACTGACACTTCTAGCAGAAGGGTTTATTTTTAGCAGCAGTGATTTCAGCTTGCTGAACAAGTGTGCTTCAGGGCTTTAGTGACTGATCCACCTTACTGTAAGTACCATGGGATAAAGTAGAATGGCTTTTGGTCTTATTATTATTATTATTCCAGATAATAATCTCTAAGAATGTACCTCCAGCTTTTTGACTAAGGGTGCAGATGTGGCATGAAACAATCTGTCTTGAGGAGAATCATGTCTAAGACCCTGTCTACACTGAGATTTGAACCATATTTGAAATTGTAAACGTAGTTGTAGCTAAACCAGCTTCAAACATGGTTTGGCTTGCCTCTGCAGTCAGGATATTAAAAGCTGTCTGACTGCATCTATCACTGCTGTTCCTTAGCAGGCCTGCATCTTAAAATTGTATTCAGTCAGACGCAAATGTTTGGTGGCAATTTGCAAAAGTGGCCACATGTGGCTCTGGGTCATCACTTGATCTCAGTACAAAATGAAAATAGATTTGACCTATGTGAGGTGTAACCTATTTCTAGGTTAGAAGTTGTCTAGTTCTACTCTGCTAGGTTTGGTTGGTTGGTTGTTTTTGAGGTGTATCTCTTAACTGGTATTTCCACATTGTGAGGCATCTTATCCCTTTCTGATTGTGAGTTTATATTATTATTTTTTCTGAGAGACATACCTGGAGCTTCTTAATCTCTACAGAATGGGAATCCATCATCCTGAATATATTTGCTGAATATTATTTATCTATAGTTCTTCTTTGAAGATATTGGTGCAATAGAGCCCCACACATTCATTCACTGCCTTCTTAGCAATATATGAATGAGTTGTTTGATTTCTCTTCCCCCCATTTTCTTGTCTTATGTCTTTCAAACAGAGCTAAAGAGATATAGTTTCTAACTTTCACAATATCTGCATGAGATGGCTGAGATGGCAGGCATTGTGTGGCTCAGAACATTGAGCTAATCAAATCATATTTGCTCAGTGCCATAGGCCTCGGAGATGAAGAGCAGTAATCTACTGTACCTAATTTTTCAGAATATCAGGGAAACACACATTACGGAGTAGTTAATTTTCTTTGGGATCCGTGGTCAGCGGAGGGGGAGTCCACAAACATGCATTATTTTGACAATGAACACTGGAAAAGCCTAAAAGAGGCCAGATTTCAGAACTGGGTCCAGTACCATCATCTTTGGCTTAGGGTACGTCCAGACTACCCGCCGAATCGGCGGGTAGCGATCGATTTTGCGGGGATCGATATATTGCGTCTCATCTAGACGCGATATATCGATCCCCGAACGTGCTCCAGTCGACTCCGGAACTCCACCGGAGCGAGTGGCGGTAGCAGAGTCGACGGGGGAGCTGCGGACGTCGATCCCGAGCGGTGAGGACGGGAGGTAAGTCGGGATAAGATACTTCGACTTCAGCTACGGTATTCCCGTAGCTGAAGTTGCATATCTTACCTCGACACTGCCCCCCAGTGTGGACCAGGCCTTAGACCACAGCATGGATTATCTTCTTGTGACTTCATTAGCCCCATATTTGTTCAAGTAAGCAATTTGGTGTACATAGCCCCTGAGCTACAGCATCTAGGGTATCTCTTCCCAAATTAAATAAATTAGTTGTTGCCAGGTGAGGTCAGCCTTTATAAAGGGAATATTTTCAAATTAAGAAGTTGTTTTTGCATTTTAGGGTGCCAGTGTAGCTCATTCTATCTGCTTCTGTAGCTCTAAAGAGTAGTTTGTCATTACAAAGGGAGTTTGGGTATGTTTCTCAGCTGTAGGTTTTATATTGGAATTTAGAACAAGGTTAATTCTACTGAAGAAAGTCTTCTAGAAGATTGCTAGTGTAGGTCATGTTCCTGACCTTCCACAATCCTAGTATTTGCTTTACTCCATCAATCTAACCCTGTTGGAATTGGAGAATCACTTGCCTACTTCTTTATATTCGTTGGAGGTTGAAACTGTACCACCCTGACCCGATGATTCAGGAAGACTTTCCATATGATTCTCAGACTATTACTACAGTCTTTGTGCTATAGCATTTTCATCATAATATTTTTAGACCTTCGTTTTTGCTCATCTCATTGCACAAGACCCTTTGAATGTTTCAGATAGCATACTGTGATTTGACCGGAACAGGCCAGCTTATGGAAGAGAAGTGGACTGAAAATTTCTGCTTCTTTGTAATGATGAATCCTTTCACTTAATGATGTCGCCATATTTACAGATTAAACTCTTTTTTTATTTAAGGAAAGGATTTGAGAGTCTCGTATCTGAAGGAATCTTAGTAGCATGCCTCATCTTCTATCCAAACATTTCCTCCACAAACAAGTTTACATGTAGAATTTGAGTGGTGGATAGCTCCTCAGTAAAATGCCTGACAGGACCATTATGAATTAATCTCTACTTTTGTGGTCTTCATGGTCATGAATGACTGCTTAGGCCGAGTCAGGGTGCTTTTTATACTTTCTCTTGTCACAAAACGCAGTCTTGGCAATGTGCATTTCTTCACATCTCAGAAGTAGTTAGTAGTTTTCACATGTACTTGGTTCATCCAGAGACAGTAGCTCAGCATGAGCCCAGGCTACTCTTTAGTCTTCATTACTGCAGGTGCAGCACATAAACACTGAATATTAGTCCGTAATGCCAGGATAACTTATTGCACGCATCCATAAACGTCCCATAAAATTCTTGAATGTTCCTCCAGAAAGCCACATAATGTCTAAACAGTTTAAAACTATTGTTGTAAAAGGAAATGATAAAATGTAAAAAGGCAGAATGTAACTGGACTATATAACTTATGGTTCTGCATGCAGATTTTAAAGCTATTCGGCCAACTAAGTTAACTTGAGGTTTTCAAAAAAATTTATGCTATTATTCTTTCTACCATTAATGTTATTGTTTCTAGTTGAGCAAATTGAGGTGCTTATGCACGTGCATTATTCATCAATAAAATGTTTGTGTTCCTATTAGTTAATTGAGCAGTTTGTGCTTTATTTAACCCATCTGAACATTTTACTACTTCTATATTATTTTCCTTTAATAACGCTTTGAAGGGAGGGACAAATTTAATAATTTTTATTAAATAAATTTTAATAAAAATAATATTTTTAATCTGTTTTAAGATGGAGGGAAAGAAGTGCTGTCAATGCATCAGATCCTACTCTACTTGTTGCGATGCAACAAACCTTTAGTCCCGGAGGAGGAGATTGCCAATATGCTTCAGTGGGAAGAGCTGGAATGGCAGAAATATGCAGAAGAATGCAAAGGAATGATAGTTACCAGTCCTGGCATGGTACTGCAAACATTTTTGATTTATAAATAAGTCATGCATGCACTGTGATTATGGTTCAATGAGTTTGGTGCAGGCTAAATTGGAAAGAGAGAAGGAATCCAGAGGGATGAACAAGAATCCTTTGATCTCAGTGCTGTTGGAGTAACCATATTGAAAGTACACTGAATGTAAGAGAATTGGGGATGCAAAATATTATAGCTATATGGGAGTGAATTCACTTGATCCAGTGCCTGGATGAAGTTCACACTTGCTGCCCTATTCTTTGGCAGACTTGGTGATGTGCAAGAGCAGGTTTACAGACTAGCAACATATCAATGTACACATTGAAATTGCAATGTTTCAAGCATGTGCAACCCTAATTTGGTCCTCTTGTGCATATGTATTATGATAACCTTTAACTACATGATTACATACTATTTATCCAGCGCACCCCTGCTTCATTCTGAGGTTGGGTAGTTATTCAGTAATTCCTTTTGTCTTCCTTAATCAATGTGTGGCCTTATTTAATGTATACCAATCAACTCTGCACTGAATACAGAGTTGTTAATTTTCTTATTGAGTGCTTCACTGACAGTAATGACTTTATTTACAGAACAGCTTTGTGATATTAGGTGGTGTTATCATCCCTATTTCACACGTGGAGATCTGAGGCAAGGAGATTGCAATGCCAAAATTATCAGGTGTCTACGAATTTTGAGTGTCCAGCTTGAAACACATATGGCCTAGTATTTTCAGAGTACTCAGTTGTTTTATATCACTTTATACATTGAAAGCAAAGTTTTAATCAACTTCAGTTGCTGGTGTGAATGCTCATTCCTTCTGAAAATTTCACCCCACATGTGTCAGTTGGGCACCCAGAAAATGAAGAACACACAGTTAATGGCACCTTTGAAAAGTTGGTTTAAATGACCAGCTCAACATCACATAGGACTCAGTGGCAGAGACAGGATTAGAGTCTGATTATCTAGGGTGGCATTCAGCTTCTTTAATCACAAGACCACTCTTTTTCTTACAGAAATGCTCTGCCTCATTTTTAAATTCCTTTAGTCTTTTTCATATCCTCATCTAAACTATTATGTATATAAGCCTTACAAAACTTTCTTCACCTGTTTGCATGGGTGGAGTAATTTTAAAGATTAAATTTTTTGATGGGCAAGTAAAATATTTCATTTTCCATTATCACGTGAAAAGGATAACTGATAAACATTTATTTTCCCCTGGACTGGTAAAATCTACATGTCAGTATTGTCATTCTGTCCTCTGGCAAGCATTTTCCCCATTTAATTCCAGAAGTGGCTGCATTTCACCAGTGGGGGAGATGATCCCTCTATATAGTTGGTATCTGTTTGTAAAACACTTATTTTGGGAATGAAAGATTTGTTATAAACACACTTTAAAAATAATATAATTATGTAATAGCAATAGCCATTCATAACTAATAACGTCATAAGAAATAAGATAACTTTTCTATGTGGAAGTTCTTTGCTAAATTGACAGTTTTAATATAAAGACGACTCTAAGTAATGTATCTTTTCAGGCACTTCGGAGAACTTGATAGCTTTAGCATCATCCAAACAGCTAATTGCCAGGTGGGAAATCGTTTTGGTATATAACAAAACAGCTTGCAAGATAATGGAGAAAATATTTGTGCAGAGAGATTCAACTGTGGAACTTTAGCTAAGGTTTTTGCATATGCTACAAAGAGCACTACAAACGGCACGTCAGCTGCAATGATGTAGAGTTACTCATGTTCTCCATTTTTGGAGGTGAAGTGAAAATCACTTCCTTCTACAGTTTTGCTTTAAAAAGATCTGTTTTCAAGTGCGAAAAGGACAAAGTATTCCTCATTATTCAAAACTGTGTTCCTCATTATACACATTGGCTTTGGAGCATTTTGTAAGAGTGACGCTACAATTTTTAATGCCACTTAGTCTGTGTGATTGGATGGGTCTAATAATGTCTTTACTTATATTAGATAATCAAGAATAGAACTAAAATTAGAGAGGTGACATGATCTAGTGAATCAAATACAGGAATAGTAGTAAGAAGTAGCAGGATTCGATCCTGGCTCTGGTACCAACTTAAAGTCTGGCCTTCAGCAATTCATGTGAAATTCTCAGAAACTCTCAAAACCTCAATCCCCCCTCCCCTGTAAATCAGGATAATACCTTTATTGCAAGGTTGCTGTGACAACCAATTAGTTTACATTGGTCAGCCCTGTAAGTGCCACATATTATTATATATTAATGGTTTTCTACGTATATGGCTAAAATATCTCTTATTCACTTCAATATATAGAAAGTCTTCTCCACTTCTCAGAATGATGATGTCATTCATTTGTCAGGTCCTGGACGATGTCATAATGTATCTAATAAAATATCACTAGTGCTCTTGTTAATTAGATAAACTGTATTGTTTTTCTTCCTAGAAACCCAGTTCAGTTCGTATTGATCAATTGGACCGTGAGCAGTTCAACCCTGATGTGATTACTTTTCCCATTATTGTTCACTTCGGGATACGGCCTGCTCAACTCAGTTATGCTGGAGACCCTCAGTAAGAAATTTTCTTCAAAGCTTTTTTTTTTTTTTTAATACTGTTTTTTCATTTGTTGTTCAGGAAGGGACTAGTCACATGACTATTGAAGTTGATGGCAAGCTTACCATTTTCTGCAATAGGAGTGGGAACAGGAGCTGGCTTTTATAAACTAGAAGTCTAATTCTGTTCTGCACTTCCTTTATCAATTTTAGATTTTCAAAATAAGCATGTCAAATTCATGCAATAGTAAAATTATGTACTTGGTAGAAATGTTACAAAACCTGTGGCTATGTCCTTGTCCTGGATCAGCCCTGCCTCTGCTACTGCTACCCAAATACCTCAGCTCCAGTGCTCTTTATATTTGTGCTATAGCTCGATGAGAGTAGTGTGAGTATGTGTGTGAGAGCAGGGCAATCACACCCCTAGCTCAGAGTATAGACAGAGCCTAAGCTGACTTCATCAGTCTAGGCCCTCATGTTGTGTGTGAAATGCCTATTACTAAAATATTCAGAAAAGTTCCATTTGGTGTGTTTTTTCTTATCCAAGTTTTTGATATAGCTAAATGAAAACAACCATAAGTAAATCTTTTTTATTATTATTATTATTTATTTTCTTATTCTCTTGCTCATCCCATAGTATCTGAGTGCCTTCCATGCAAAATCGGTAGCAACAGCAAAGTCCCTAGTGGACTTCAAGAAGTCTCTGCCTCTCCTTTTTCGGGGTAAAAAAAAAATCTGGTTGGGATCCTTGGTTTATTGGTTTGTTTGTTTTACTTGGCAAGATGATTTGTTTATTTGTCATTTAATTTTTCTTTTTGGACAGATAAATGTATTATCTGTTTTGAAAACTGTTCTGGTACTGGAATCCTTTATTGAAATGAAAAGAAAATAGTGTAGAAGTAGCCTGTAGATTTCCAGTTTCCAATTTGTTTTATAGACCAAGCAGACACTGGAGTCTCTAGGGCCGAGGAAATGCACTGGAGAATGATGGAGTGAAATAGTTCTGAACAGACTCTAGTAAGCAAAGCATGGGATGGTGTGTGTGCTGGAGTTATGAGGATTCTGAAACAGTAAAATAGCTGCTGCTCCATTTGCTGGAGCATCAGTAATATGGAATCTTCACCCTAACCCCATTCTAAACTGGTGCTGTTTGTGCAGACAAAACATAGAAGAAAATAGATCACTAAAGCAAATACTTTGATCGCTCCTTTGCTTCATTTTAAAAGTATTTACTTTTGTGTTTTGTGTTGAGAGTCTGCTTCTGCTATGATTTTTTTTTTTTAAAATACTGTGCATAAATTGGGCAGTTTTACCTTTTGCTTTTACTGAAATGGGTTTTTTTTGGAAAATATAAGGGCTGTATTTAGTCTTGCTATAAGTGACATATGGACCTCATATCAAGAAGAGGAGTCTTTCACATGAATCAGAAAAAGGCTTTGACTCAGGGCCATACAATACCCCCCCACTGAAATGTGACCCCTCAGAGATATCTTTTTAGAGTGAAGTAGTAGGGATTCTTTACCACTTTGTTAGTGAGAGCTGAGGTACTCATGTTGTGTACTTCTAGAATGTGACAAAGATGCGTTTTTTTTCTGTCCTTTCCTGCAGGTACCAAAAGCTATGGAAGAGCTATGTGAAGCTGCGCCATCTGCTGGCTAACAGTCCCAAAGTCAAACAGGCTGATAAACAGAAGTTATCCCAGAGAGAGGTATGCTGGACCTTCACCCATAGTCAGTGACTGAGCACAGAAAGGGGTGGGGCTGTGTTACTGCATTTCTATGGAGAAAAGGAAAATAATATCTTATTATTGTCATCCTCACAAATGATTTTCTTTTCCGCATGATGAATTGATGTTACCTTTTGTTCTTTGCCTCCTAATGGAGAGACATTTTCATGCACTACATTTTACCCAGTTACAGATACTGCCATAAGGTGTTGAGCTTCTTACAACATTAGTCATTAGCAAATGCAATGCTTAATGTTGAGAAAGGCTTTCCATTCTAGGCTACTCTTTTCAGCTGCCCATAATCTTAAATTTCCATGATTTACACTTGGCCCAAAGTTGTATTTCATTGGAAAATTCAAGTGACTTCCCTTTATGGGTGAGGCAGTGATCGGAAGGTGGAACAATTTTTAAAAAACAAAAACAAACCTTAGTTGTTGGGTTGTGGTATTTTTTTCTGGCAAAATAACTCCAAAACAGTTGAAGGTAAAAACTTTAATTTTTGCATAGTCAGAGTCTTCAATGAGAAACATGGTGCTTGCAAAGTTCGGGTTTGTTCCCCCTCCCCTCCACGCCCCCGAAAAAAAATGTTGACTTCTCAGCAGCTTCCATTGACTTAAGTGGAAAATATTGAATGCTTGTGTAACCCACACACCTCCAGTGTGTGGTGCTCTGTCCCCATCTAGTGGCAATGAGGCCACTTAGAGAGAGATGAATGAGTCTGCTCTACTGCCTTAGCTAAAGACCATATGGCTTTTAATTCATGCGGTAGAGCAGTGGTTCTTAACCTTTATTGCAGCCTGCACCCCCTTTGGTTCTCAAAAATATGTTCTCACGCCCGTTATCAAAAATCGTTGAAGTAGGTCAGTTCTTTAAACCTAGATATATCATAACTATAGCATGAAAGAGAGAGAATTATATATTTATTTTTAATTTCACAGTTAAAATTTAATGCAGTAATTGTTAAAAAATGTATAATGTTAATAAATACATAGGTTTGATGAAACAAAGTAGTTGTACTTATGTGCCTGTGCTTAATTTGTGTTTTCGATGATTTACCTTCTAAAAATATCTAGCATGTCTTGCACCCCCAGAAAAGACATCTCGCACCCCGGGTTAAGAACCACTGCAGTAGAGGCTCATGCATTTAGCTCCAGAGGTCCCAGGTTCGATCTCACCCACCGACAACCAGAGTCTGTTGGCGTTACAAGTGGGGGCTTGTCCGGGATTTCAACTGGGAAGTCTCTGAAGCTTGGGATGTGCTTCCTCAGCTAGGGGAAGTATAACAAGAAGTCCAGTGGCACCTTAAAGACTAACAGATTTGTTTGGGCATAAACTTTCACTGGTAAAAAACCCACTTCTTCAGATGCATGGAGTGAAAATTACAGATGCACGCATTGTAATACTGACACATGAAGAGAAGGGAGTTACCTCACAAGTGGAGAACCAGTGTTGACAGGGCCAATACAATCAGGGTGGATGTAGTTCACTCCCAATAATTGATGAGGAGGTGTCAATTCCAGGAGAGGAAAAGTTGCTTCTGTAATGAGCCAGCTGTTCCCAGTCCCTATTCAAGCCCAAATTAATGGTGTTAAATTTGCAAATGAATTTTAGTACTGCAGTTTCTCTTTGAAGTCTGTTTCTAAAGTTTTTTTTGTTCAAGTATGGCTACTCTTAAATCTGTTATAGAATGTCCAGGAAGATTGAAGTGTTCTCCTACTGGCTTTTGTATGTTATCATTCCTGATGTCCAATTTGTGTCCATTTATTCTTTTACGTAGAGACTGTCCAGTTTGGCCAATGTACATGGCAGTGGGGCATTGCTGGCACATGATGACATATATCACATTAGTAGATGTGCAGGTGAATGAGTCCCTGATGGTGTGGCTGATGTGGTTGGGTCCTCTGATGGTGTCGCTAGAGTAGATATGGAGACAACTGTATTTGTTACAGGGTTTGGTTCCTGGGTTAGTGTTTCTGTGGAGTGGTGTGTAGTTGCTGGTGAGTATTTGGGTTTTTTACCCATGAAAGCTTATGTCCAAATAAATCTGTTAGTCTTTAAGTTGTCGCCAAACTCCTTGTTGTTTTTGTGGATACAAACTAACACGGCTACCCCCTGATAGAATGTATCAGGGGAAGAATGTAACTCACACACCTCCTGGGTGTGGAGCTCTGTCCCCATCTAGTAGCACGGAGACCACTTAGAGAGAGAGAGATTAATGAATCTGCTCTACAGCCTTAGCTAAGAGCCACGTGGCTTTTAGCTCACACAGTAGGGGTTTGTGCATTTATTTCCAGAGTCCCAGGTTCGATCCTGCCCGCCGAAGGCCGGGGTCGGTCAGTGTTACACTTAGCACTTCAAAAAATCAAGCCACCTCATTATGGACTAAGAATCCTGCTTTGAGGCACCCACCCTTTTAAATCTGGACTAAAACTTGAAAGTTGTTTCTTTGCATGTATACCAGATACTCTTAAGGCACACTTTACTTGCATATTTATATCAAGGAGGAAGGAACTTGTTTAGTATATGAAACTCGATAAAGCAGCTTTTCCATTTTGTCACAAAGCCCTGTACTCAGTGTTGCATTACAGTATCATAGAATCATAGAACATTAGGGTTGGAAGAGACCTCAGGAAGTCATCTAGTCCAATCCCCTGCTCAAAGCAGGGCCAACACCCACAAAATCATCCCAGCCAGAGCTTTGTCAAGCCAGGCCTTAAAAACCTCTAAGGATGGAGATTCCACCACTTCCCTAGGTAACCCATTCCAGTGCTTCACCACCCTCCTAGTGAAATAGTGTTTCCTAATATCCAACCTAGACCTCCCCCACTGCAACTTGATACCATTGCTCCTTGTTCGGTCATCTGCCACCACTGAGAACAGCCGAGCTCCATCCTCTTTGGAACCCCCCTTCAGGTAGTTGAAGGCTACTATCAAATCTCCCCTCGCTCTTCTGTTCTGTAGACTAAATAACCCCAGTTCCCTCAGCCTTTCCTCGTAAGTCATGTGCCCCAGCCCTCTAATCATTTTTGTTGCCCTCTGCTGGATTCTCTCCAATTTGTCCACATCCCCTCTGTAGTGGGGGTACCAAGAGTGGATGCAATACTACAGGTGTGGCCTCACCAGTGCTGAGTGTAGAGGGGAATAATCACTTCCCTTGATATGCTGGCAATGTTCCCACTAATACAGCCTAATATGCCATTGGCCTTCTTGGCAACAAGGGCACACTGCTGACTCATATCCAGCTTTCTGTCCACTGTAATCCACAAGTCCTTTTCTGCAGAACTGCTGCTTAGCCAGTCGGTCTCCAGCCTGTAGCAGTGCATGGGATTCTTCCTTCCTGAGTGCAGGACTCTGCAATTGTCTTTGTTGAACCTCATCAGATTTCTTTTGGCCCAATCCTCCAATTTGTCTAGGTCACTCTGGACCCTATCCCTACCCTCCAGTGTATCTACCTCTCCCCACAGCTTAGTGTCATCTACGAACTTGCTGAGGGTGCAATCCATCTCATCATCCATATCATTAATGAAGATGTTGACCAAAACCAGCTCCAGGACTGACCCCTGGGGCACTCGGCTTGATACCGGCTGCCAACTAGATATCGAGCCATTGATCACGAGCCATTGAGCCCGACAATCTAGCCAGCTTTCCATCCACCTTATAGTCCATTCATCCAATCCAAACTTTTTTAACTTGCTGGCAAGAATACTGTGGGAGACCATATCAAAAGCTTTGCTAAAGTCAAGATTTATCAAATCCACTGCTTTCCCCATATCCACAGAGCCAGTTATCTCATCATAGAAGGCAATCAGTTTGGTCAGGCATGACTTGCCCTTGGTGAATCCATGTTGACTGTTCCTGATCATCTTCCTCTCCTTCAGTAGCTCAATTCTTCCTCCCCCTTACTTGCAAGAGTCTTGTGTAAATATGGGTTTGTGGAATTTGAATGTTATTGCAAAGAGGTACTCAGATATTATACTCAGAGGTCCAGTGTATATTTTAGGTAGCAGCTGGAAGGGGATGTCTGTGCTTGTGTGAAGGCATGCAGATGTACGTTTGTGTGTGACTGTCTATAATCATGTAGCTTACACGTGTGTATAAAGTGGAGTGTAACTGGATTAATCAAGGAGTCTTAGACCGACAGCATCACCAGTTTGCTTTTTCTGTAACGACTGAAGCTGCTGCTGCAATAGATGATCTTCAGCATATCTGACAGTGCACCCGATTTTATCATTAGTGCAAAGCATAGCATACTGTCGCGTGAACATGGGGCTTAATTAACTTTTTATTTATAATAGTGTTAAATAAGCCCTCAAACCTCAGCTTCTTTCCTTGTAAATGGGAAGTACCACAGTGTTAAAAGTTATCTATGTCATAATTTTAAGGTGGAATGCTTTTCCCACTGAAATAGATGACTTTTATCTTTACTGCAGTTTTCATCACTGCAGGGGAGAACAAATGGAAGGCTAGAACTTTTTATTAAAAATGTCTCTCATTAGGGAATAATGGATGAGTTATTCTTAAAACACTAGCAGAGAGGGCGTGGGGGTGATTGCATTTTGCTGCAAAAATGAAGTGCTCCTTTGACATTTATCACTTCTTGTAGTGTGTAGACCTTTGTTTCCAGATTGTATCATCCAGGATGATGGTTTCCTAAAGTAATTGTCTGTCATAAGGAAGATGTATTGAAAACAGTTCTTAGGCAGAAACTTTGCAGTAGTGTGTTCCCACTTTGTGACACTCAGGACCTCATCAGTAATTTAGTAGGAGCTGGCAGGCTGCTGTAATTGGCACGTGAATTTAAAAAAAAAGATAAAGAAAAAATGTATTCAGAATTGGGCACTGATGATGCACTGATATGCATGGTACTGTATAAAAGCCTAGAAGACCTTATAGAGCCTACCCCTAAAGAGTTTACAATTTATGGCCTCTGTCCACAGCCCATTGGCATTTGGATTTGGGCCTAAGGGAACAGGGCTTCATACACACCTGCTCATTATGCCATTAATTTCAATGTGATTATGGGATGCTACATCATTATTTGTATTGAGGTGGTGCCTAGGAGCTTCAGTCATGGACTGGGAGGAAGCCTTTGTGCTAGACCAGGGGTGGGCAAAATTTTTGGCCTGAGGGCCACATTGAGTTTTGGAAATTTGTATGGAGGGCCAGTTATGGAGGCTGTGCCTTCTCAAACAGCCAGGCATGGCCCGCCCCACCCCTATCTGACCCCCACCCTGGTTCTCGCCCCTGATGCCCCCGGTCTCCTGCCCCATCCACCACCCTCCGCTCCCTGTCCCCTGACTGCTCCCCGCCACCCCATCCAACCCCTCTTCTCATTCCTGACTGCCCCCCTGGGACTCCTGCGCCATCCAGCCACCCCTTCTCCCTGTTCCCTGACTGCCCCCAGAACTTCTGCCTCTGACTAACCCCCACCTCCCCATCCAACCCCCCCTCCTTCCTGACTGCCCCCATTCAACCCCCCTGTTCCCTGCCCTCTGACCCCCCTACCCCATCCACACCCCCGCCCAGCCCCCCCCCCCCATACCGTGCTGCCTGGCTCACCAGTGGCTGGCGGCGCTATAGCTGAACCACCCGGCTGGTGCCAGCCACGCACCATGCAGCACAGATCCCCCGGTCAGGCCGGGCTCTGTAGCTGCGCTGCCCCAGGAGCTCGCAGCCCCACTGCCCAGAGCATTGCGCCGGCGGCGCAGCGAGCTGAGGCTGCAGGGGAGGGGCCGGGGGCGAACCTCCTGGGGCAGGAGCTCAGGGGCCGGGCAGGAGGGTCCCGCAGGCCGGACGTGGCCCACGGGCCGTAGTTTGCCCACCTGTGTGCTAGACACTGTACAAACTCAAAACAAAGAGACTGTGCCCTAAGGAGCTATGTATAGTTCCCTTAAAACTGAAGCAGGCAGCAGGGAGGGGGAAGTTCTCAGCAGGGGCCCTGCAGTGAAGCCTAGAGAGAGGAGAGATGTAACTTTTATCTTTAGCCCATTATTCAAGTAAAGTTCCTTGTTCTCAATTAGAAGAAAATATGCAGTGACTGTTTCCCATGATATATGTGGGAGTCGACATACTCATAGGGACATTTACAGTATCAGGACCTAAATTCAGACTGAGAGACCCTAACGGGCTGGATTATTTATTCTATTTATTTCTTCTGATTTATACAAAAAATAAAAGGGGTGGGGGGGACTCCCATCCAAGGCTGTAGGTGCCCGTGCCATATTTCAGAAACAGAAATAAACAGCCAGCAGGAGACCAGCTTTTCAAGGTCAAGGCAGTGCAGTTTTAATGCTTGGATAAAGTGGGAAGGTTTCACAGTAGGAGCCTCTGGTATCAGTGGCTACTTGACCCCCTGTTCCGTAAGAGAGGTATTGGCGTTTAACCCAGATCCGTTATAAGGTGACTGGGGCTAGATAATAAAGGTCTGTCTCTTACCCGCATGAATGAAGGGTTGGTTGTTTCTCACCCAAGCCTTGTGATGGAATATCAGATGTCAGAAATTCCAGAGAGAAATGGTACAATGAAACCCCACTATAACGCGATGATTGGGGTCCAAAAAAATTGATCGCGGGGTTACGAAAATTTACCATTTCAAGCCGGTCAGTTTCAAGCTGGCAGAGGAAGAGCAAGGGAGGAGAACAGCTCTTCTCGCCAAAAGGGGAAGCGATGCAACTCCAGCAGCGGGGGCTCTCAGCCCTGCAGCGAGAGAGGGAAACACTTGAGGAGAGCAGGGGAGACGTGCAAGGGGCAGAGGAAGAGTGAGGAGCAGCTGGGGAGGAGAGTGGCTCTTCTTGCCAAAAGAGGAAGCGGGGGCAGGGGGGAAGGCACATTTCTTTTTTTTTATGATCGTGTTATATCCGAATTTGCATTGCCGTGGGGAGCTTTATAGTGGTGTTTCACTGTATTTGCTTATACTTGCATCTCACTCAATAGATGCATAGGAATGGCTTTGTTCATTTCATCTTCAGCAAAAATCTGTGGTTAGTCAGCTTTGTCCTCACCCTGCAGCTTATCAGGATAAGGAGACTGAGCCACATGCAGCCCTTTGTCATACTTGTGGGCATCCAGGCCACCCCAGTTTACATCATTACCAAGGGGCGGGTGGAGATAATTACAAGATTTAGGTTTAAAAATTGCTCTCTGAAAGTACGCTTTACAAATAAATAAATAAATAAAACCCATTCTCAAATACACAATCCTAACACCCTAATGTCTGTTTTTCACGCCCACATGTGGTTTCATATTGCTTTGTTGTAGAAAGTTTCTCACAGCTGCACCATTCCCTCCCTTTCTAGGAAGCGCTGCAGAAAATCAGGCAGAAAAACACAATGAGACGAGAAGTGACAGTGGAGTTAAGCAGCCAAGGATTCTGGAAAACTGGTATTCGTTCTGATGTCTGCCAGGTGATTATTAGACACTAGAGATCCTTCCTGAAATCAGTTTCTTTTGTTAGTTAATAGCAGATTAATGTCTCCTAAATTGCAATGTTAAGGCCTTAGCTACACAGGATGGGTTGCCCCTGCTACATTATAGAGAACTGTCACTGGTATTGCTGCACTGGTTTGTACAGTGCTATTTGCACTGGTGGCACTTACCCCTGAAAGAAACAAGGGTAATCTGTGCTGGTGCAAATTGTGGTTTATAGCAGTTGTACGGCTACACTGGTCCCTGACAATGACTGTAACCAGGATAAAACCCCAGTGTAAAAAAGACCAAAGAAGCTAATGTTGTTTCAGGGCTTGTTAATCAGTAAATCTGCCTTTTTTTAATAAAACTTTTTTTTTAATCATATCTTCAAGGAGAGTTTAAACGGTTGTATATTAAAGGGGAAAAACCCACAAACCACAACTTTTTTTTTAACTTTTAAATTGGAAACCAAAAAAAAATAATTTGCCCAGCAGTAATATATTTGAAAGATGCATTTAAAAAAAAAAAAAAAGAGTTCTATCCCAGAGCAAGGGACGTGACAGAGTCCATAAATACTGACACAAAGGCTAATAATCCAACACACACAAATAAATCCGTTAAATTTGTTTCAAAGATGCTAATTCAAGGCTCCATGTTTCCAGGTTTAATTAATGTTGACCTAGCAATGTGTAATGCAAATCAGACATTGCATACAGTGTGACAAATGTTTAGTTAATAATCCTTGTGCTTGTATTGAACCCATATCCTGTCAACTTATCTCTTCCTGGCAAAGCGTAAGGAGAAGTCTTGATGGAGGATGAATATTTAAACCAAAACCCAGTAAAAATAATTTCTCCTCCATCTAAGACTTCTTTTTGATGCTAGTACTGTTTATAAGGTCTGAGACAGGATACCAGCACAGTGTACCATCCCATAGCTATAGGAATTTGTGAGTTTGTTCTAACTTTTGCTATGTAATATATTTGTTGCTACACTTTATTACAAACTGTGCATATATTTCCCAATTTGAGAGTTTAGAAACTGATTTGTTTATCTCTTTCATAATTTTTTTTTTACAATGTATCTTATAATGTCTTATTAGACGTTCTTGGGTTTTTTTAATTGTTGAAGGACAGCAAATCACCAAAGAGCAATGAGTATAAAACATAATTTCACATAGTGTTTTGTACATCTAAAACAATAAATTTGACTAGTCAATTGTTTGGATTTCTTTGAGAGGTCACAAGGAGACTAAACTATGCATCTTTAAAATGAAAGATTGCTGTTGCTGTTTTTCAGATATGCTTTTTGCCAGATTAGAGTAAAAACTAAATGAATGTAAATCAATTCTGCAGGCAGTCTTAATGCAGAGCGATTTAAAATTATTGGTTTACCTTAATTCTTAAAAGCTCTGTAGTTTAGAAGATCAAAATTCTTTTTATAAACATTGAAGTACTCTAATAATTTTAAATCACTCTGTTGCACAAAGTATAATGCCAGTGTTGGCATTTTCCAAAATGAAGCACTTGCAAACAGGGAGAGAAGGAGTGAAGTGTTCTGATTAAAATGGCTCTGTTTTGTGTGAAGTAATTCAGAATTATTGGGCAGGTGGAGGGCACATCTTCTTTGCTGCTATTAAATTATTACTTACAAAGAATCATTCTTATACCCAAAATAGCTTTAATCAGATGGTGTAATGGCTTTCCTGCCTATTATGCTATACTTCCAGAAGAGACCATATTTCTTCAGTATCCATTAATTTGCCTAATGCAGTTTTTAAGTTGTTTTTTGTGGGGAGGGAGGGGTTGGGAAGTGTTCCCCTAAAAAGAATTGGGAATGTTAAATAGTCATAATCCTATCTGACAGATATTAGTCAAATTAATCACATATTTGGTGTCAGGAAAACAACACTTTGTCAATGTAATTACAAGAGTCTAAATAAAGACATTCTGTGTACCTCATGTTTATCGTCAGAAATAGACCAATTCCTTACTAGTTGAACTTCTAAATAAAAATCTAAAATGTTGATATATCAGTACTACAAACTGGGGCCAAACATACTGCTTGCTGTGTACAAATAGTATTAAAACTGTGGTCTGTGCACTAATTCCCCGTATAATCATTCTGGTTGCCCAGAAGGCTACTACAGTGGACAGAAAATGCAGAGAAATAGTGAACTGGTGCGTATGTGTCACTGGTCCTTGAGATGATTTATTTTTGATGAAGTGGTCAAGAATGAAGATGCACAAGAAGCACAGTTATAGAACATATAGTTGGGGGTTGACCCCCCTCCCCCGAGATTGTTCTGAGAGAAACTACTAACAGTGTTGGATTTTAATTTAAATATTAGAAATTCATTTAAATCTAATTCTATTTAGCAACAGTGTTTTCACTTCCCAGTAAGATAGTTCTTGCCAGTCATCACATCTGCAGTGTTAACCCACATTTCATTCTAAAAAAAAAACCCCCCTCAAATGCAATCTTATGCTCTTTTCAACAAAAGGTAATCCTTATAATCTCATAGCACTGTTATGTTCACCGGTTCTTACTCTATGACAGTGCTTAGCTTCACCAACATACCAAAATCCACAAAGACACTTTAACCCCATAAATTACATGATCTGTTATACATGCTTAACTAATTTTCTTCTATACATCCACTCTGTTCATTCATCCCCTTTAATCATACGCTTTGCATTCATTGTGAAGTGATACATGGATAATTTTCAGATTTCATCTTCAAATAAGTCTTGTTTCTATGAATACTTAAACTTGATTTTGCTAATTACAGTAGGAATTACAATTTTATATTGCATATTGTAAAAGCATTCATTATTTTACTTGCATATATAAAGTATGATTTTAAATTACATATTATGATTTAGCCACTATAAGTCTTATATTTCTTATTCTTCCAGAAGAACTTTACTCTTGGCATAACAGAATAGGGTAACCTGTGCTACTTGTTCAGTTATCAATTATTTTCCCCAGATCTCTGGTCTAAAACCAATGCTTAGAAAAGTGTATAAAGGGGGAGATTTTCAAAGTGCACTTAGGAATCCTACTCTTATTGAAAGCCACTGGGATTTGGACACCTAACTCCCATTTCAGTTTTGAAAATATTACCCAGAACGTTTTTGCTAGACGGCCAAATAGCAACTTTGTAACTGCCTTTCCAACTCTTTCTAGCGTCAATATCTCCGGAACTGCTAGAGTTCAGTCCTTCATAAAGTTTGAAAACATTGGCCACTGAATTCTCATGAGGATGTTAGTGAAAGCAAGATGGCAATGAGAATGTAACTTTATACTGCACAATTTTCCTACCTGTCATCTTGAAAGAAGTGCTTAGTAACTTGTAAAAAGCTGGTTATCCCATAGGATTGCCAACTTTCTTATCACACAAAACCGATCACCCTTGCCCCTTCCCTGAGGCCCTGCCCCCGCTTACTCCATCACCCGTCTTTCCGTTGCTCATTCTCCCCCACCCTCACTCACTTTCAACAGGCTGGGGCAGGGAGTTGTGGTGCGGGAGGTCTGGGGTGGGGCGAGAAATGAGGGGTTCAGGATGCAGGAGGGGGTTCCGGGCAGGGGTTGGGGTGCAGGAGGGGGTGAGGGCTCTGGCTGGGGGTGCAGGCTTTGGGATGGGGCGGGGGATGAAGGGTTTGGGGTGCAGGAGCGGGTACAGAGTGCAGGAAGGGCTGGGGCAGGGGGTAGGGGTCCGAGAGGGGTTGTTGTCTCCGGGCAGGGGATGCAGGCTCTGGGGTGGGGCCGTGGATGAGGGGTTTGGGCTGTAGGAGGGGGCTCAGGTCTGGGGCAGGGGTTGGGGGGCAGGAGGGGTTGTGGGCTCTGGCAGGGAGTGCAGGCTCTGAGATGGGGTTGGGGATGAGGATTTGGGATGCAGGATGGAGCTCAGGGCTGGGGCAGGGGCTTGGGGTGTAGGAGGGGCTGTGGGTATGGGCTCCGGGAGGGAGTTTTGTTGAGGGAGAGAACTCAGGGCTGGGGCAGGGAGTTGGAGTGAGGGCTCTGGGAGGGAGTTTGGGTGCAGAAGGGGGTTCCGACCTGGGGCAAGGGGTTCAGGTGGCGCTTACTTCGGGCGGCTCCCTGGAAATGGCAACATGTCCCTGCGGCCCCTAGGTGGAGGTGCGGTCAGGCGACTCCACACGCTGCCCTCGCCTGCAGGTGCCGCCCCTGCAGCTCCCATTAACTGCCATTCCTGGCCTATGGGCGCTGTAGAGCCGGCGCTCGGGGCAAGGGCAGTGCGCGGAGCCTCCCTGCCCCTGGCTGCCCCTTCTACTAGGGGCAGCAGGGATATGCCGACTGCTTCCAGGAGCCGCCTGGAGCCAGGGCAGGCCTTAGCTCCTCTGAGCCACTGACCGGAGCTGCCAGGGTCCCTTTTTGACCAGGAATTTCGGTCGAAAACCGGATGCCTTGCGACCCTATTATCCCAGGTGTCAGGTGATATAAAATGACCTTTCCTCATCTTGGTGGTTTATGAAATATTATACTTTAAAATTATGTCAGAGGCCTAACCTGGCCTTGAGTCTTCTTTTTTTTTTCTTTTTTCATACTAATCAAAGTCTGCATATTGTAGCAAGTGCCAGATGGCCATGTAATGTTCTGTCACTACTTAACTTTACCTTGATATTCCTTGATATATTCAGCAATATGCAGCAGAAGAATCTTTCCACCCAACAAAGTACTTCAATAGAAGACTGTTTTGTTTTTCTTGGTAATTAATACCCATGGGGTAGGTTCTAATTTAGTTATATTCATTGAAGGGCGTAAGGCCGTTATTATTTTTAGTTTATTTCTCATGTAAATCAAAACAAAGTAAAATTAATCGTGTCATAACAAGCTAAACTTCTTTAAGTGTTTGATTGTTACTCAGTTGGGTTCTCTGTGTTTTGTAAATGAATAGTTTTCCTCATGGCAATTATTTTCCTAGCATGCAATGATGCTTCCTGTTCTCACCCACCATATTCGCTACCATCAATGTCTGATGCATTTGGACAAGTTGATAGGCTACACCTTTCAAGATCGATGCTTGCTACAGGTAAGAAATGCTAAAAGACAAATTACATACTAATTTGCCATTTGAGTTCTGGATGACTGAAGCTCTGCTCCTGTGGAGCAAGGGGAGGGAGAGCTGCATGCATGACCATCGTCCCCAAGATAGTTAAGCTTATGTGTAAATCCTGCTGAACCCACTAACTGGAGAAATGAGGTCTATTGCTGATATTGGAAAGTACCTGATTATTTGCACCTCTGATCTTTAAAAGGTTCCAAGTGTCCTGTGAGAATCTGTAAAATCAGGTTTCCACTGCTTGTGGTTTGTAAATCATGGAATTCTGCAGGATGAAAAGCATTATATACGAATGCAAGATTATGTTTTTATTACTTAGTGCGTTCCTTTACTTGCCGAGTTCTGAAAAACCAGTGTCATACTGCAGATGTGTCTGTAAATTTTGCCTTGTATTATTTTGTAGTTTATTATTTCATAAAGAATCCATTGTGTTCAAAGCTATGAACAGACAGATGTCTCTTCAGGCGTACAGGTGTTTGTTGAAATGTTCACTGTTACAAAGTGAAAGAGAGAAGTTGTGTTTCTTTTGGGGTTTTAATACGTCTGTGTTGCATGCTCAATCAGTTGTGCAAGTGCATTTTTGCACACTGGGACTCTCTCAGCAAAAACTGTCTATTGCAGATCTAAATTAAAGGGCAAAAATAAGTAAGTAGATCTATGTTATCAACCTATTTTAGTGCAAAAAGTGTATTTTATATATATTTTCTATTTTAATTTCTAATATTTAGGTGCTTCACTGTGGGTTTTTTTGTTTTTTTTAACATATAATGAATCAAGAATTATTAATAAAAACACTCTGAAATGCTTTGTACTCCTTGTACAAACCAGATTAGTTCGAGAATAGAGGGTATGGGTCTTATGCTTAATTATGAGCATAGATTTTTTTCGAATTTCTTGGGTTTTCGTGTTAAAGATTATTAAAAAAAAAAAAAGAAAAATACAGCCATAAAAACCTACTAACTGCCATGATAGAACACTTGAAGCAAAAAGCAAATAAGTTATCAATAATCAGGGAAAGCATAAGACAAGGTGCACCAACATAAATCACACTAAATGCACAGAGGCACTTTATCTAGGCTTGATCCTTATGCATGCTTATTGAATAGCTAAGAATTTGTTCTAGGAGAGAGAGTCCCTAGTGAGATTTATATTTTACCATTTAAATAACTGTGCATAGGATGCCAAATATACAACTATGTAATCTCCCAGTGATGATCTATGTTTCATCATACAGCATGCATTTAAAGACCTGACAGAGAAGGTGTTATTGTTTTAACCATTCTGATAAGTTTTAGTGTGTTCTGTTTTAGAGGAGTAAGTGTTTTAGAGGGATAGGTTTGGCAAAGTGTAGTTAGTACTAATTAGGTATTTAACAAGGATTTGAGGGGAAATGCATAAGTTGAATAACAATTTGGTCCAACAATAGTTAAAATAAGCTTTGTTTGCGTGAAGAGGGCAAAGCAGCTGTTTAGCATCGAAGGCCCCAATCCTACTAATATTTCCTGACTAACTTCCTGCGTATAAGTAGTCCCATTTTAACGCCACGGGGCAGCTAACAATTCTCATATGTATGTTTGCAGGATTGGGGCCTAAGTCTTTGTCTTCACTGTATTAATTGCTGCTGACACCTCCCATTTCTA
The DNA here is from genome assembly GCF_016161935.1 of Mauremys reevesii. Taxonomy (NCBI): domain Eukaryota; kingdom Metazoa; phylum Chordata; order Testudines; family Geoemydidae; genus Mauremys; species Mauremys reevesii. The sequence continues at coordinate 165,811,283 of NC_052624.1, read as the reverse complement.
CTGCCCTTTATACAGTGATAGCAGCAAAGATGCAAGTTCCTGGTAGTGCTTACAGTACAAACTAAATATAGGGCTCAAGTCTGCCACTCCTATTCACCTTCCCTAATACGTTGCTCTGAGAGGGGTCCCAGCAAAGGCAATGAGAGTAAAGGGCTATTCATTGTGAGCAAGAGTAGCAGAGTCTGGCCTTTGGTGAGCAAAAATTCGATCATCGCTCTTTTACCCAAAAAAAGACGAGGCTCTCCTTATTGATGCTTTACATATTTGTATTGAGTTACAAATGCTTGAAATGGTATTGCGGTATATAAATAAATTCATGTAGTAATAGTATTAGATTTCATGGTTTTTGTACTTCGCAAATCTTCATATTGTTTAACATAGTTCAGCCAAGTTAGCAAGCAAATTGACAATTCTTTCAAAAACGAATTTATTTCTTTAGAAAGCTTTTTAAAGTTAATTAGTTTAAGTGGTGATCAGGCATAAATGATGCGTTTCGTGACATATCTGAAGCCGTACATCCTACATTTTAATTGCTTGAACCAGAGTTACTAATTGCCAACAGCACATCATAGCATGTCTTCAAACTGAGAAATAGCTGTTGTTAGCAGCTACCAATCTAACATTGCTCTTAGCGTTTGCAAAAATAAACCCAGTTTTTGACTTGCACATGCTGCTTTCTAGCTTGCCATGACTCATCCAAGCCATCACCTAAACTTCGGAATGAATCCAGACCACGCAAGAAATTCCTTGTCCAACTGTGGGATTCGACAGCCCAAGTATGGAGACCGAAAAGTCCACCACATGCACATGAGGAAAAAGGGTATGCAATTACACCATTATTGTTTACTCTCTCACCATCCTTAGCCTCTAAGAAGAACTGCCACCTAATTGATGCTTGTTCAACCTATATTCTCCTGAGGGCTTGTCTTCACTGCAGCGTTAGCTCAAGTTAACTCTGTGAATGAAGTTAGCCTAGCTGGAGTGAGGGTGGTCACAGTGAGTGATTGTGTCAGCAGTACAAAGTAGCAGCATCCACACTTCACTACTAGTTGGAGCTTAAATCACACACACGCCCGCCCGCCCGCCCGCCCCTGAGGGCTAGCTATCTTGAGTTTAAATCACCACTTACCTGGAGCTAGAGAGTTTTGTGTGTGCATGGGAATCAGATTAGGGGCAACACTCAAGGATTATACCTTGAGCTAACACGGCAGTGAAGATTAGCTCTAGGAGAGAATTTCAGTGGAAGTTTCTAATGCTTGAGCACATGGTAATACAAATAATTAACTAATAATGATAATTGATTGGGAGATCTATTCTGAATTATTGGAGCTGATAAAATAAGCAAGGATAATACATCACAGAATATACTTTGTTTTATTTTTGACAAGTGTATCACTGATATTTTCATAATGCAATAAGTCGACTGAAGTATATTTTATAAAAATTGTGAAGTCTTATTAATGAGACCTCTTTGAAACACTGCTATGAAATCCTGCTGAAACAAGGAAGCAGTGCAGCTGTCAAATGTGTGGGCTCTGCTGCACAACTTCTTTCTCCCGTAAATACAGGCAACTGCAGTAATACAAATCGTCTGTTGTTCATACAATGTTTGAGGTGGGGAGCTTGGCCTTTCTGTGACTTTATATGTGGCTCTATGAATGTAAAAGCAGTTTCCTGTGGGCAGCCATTACCTAGCCATTAGTCCCTATAAGGATTATACCTGAATAAAAATGTCCTGCTGTAATTTAACTCTGGATCTGTGGTGTTTCTGCTTTCTGATTGTCCCAATGGCATTTTTTGTTTGTATGTTTTTTTAAATGCAAAGTGAGAGTTTTGCATGGTAAATACAAAGTGACGTTTGAGGAAATTACTTCAATGAAATTGGTGATGATTTTTAATAACTGTTCAGTATTGTTTATTTTTACAGGAATAAACACCTTGATAAATATTATGTCCCGCCTTGGGCAAGATGATCCGACTCCTTCCAGGTAATGCTTCCAGCATTTTAGTTATATGCTAATGTGTGCTGATCAGTCTTTTTCTTGGACCTAGAAGGTTAACTAAAAATGAAAATTCAACTCTAGTTTCTTAAAAACTTTTGTAACAAAACAGCCAGATGATTTTTAACTGTAGGGAAGTAAGTGTGTGTACACACATATTTATTTATATGCATGTGCAAGGAAAGGAAAATCGCTCCAAAAATATTGTTTTTGGTTTTTTAATAAAATCAGGTGGGTTTTTTTTGTGAATAGAAAAAGTCTTTAAAAAGGGTGTTACTCTGAGCTTGCAAAGCCACCATTTGCCAAAAACATCCTTTTGCAAGGCACAGAAAACCAAGCACCAGCTTTGTAATACATGCAGTGAACAAGAGATTTAAGAGAGCCCCTAAAGAAAATCTGCTTCAGTCCACAAAACTTAAAGAATCATTAATACTTCTATTTGGACAGCTCAAATGGTGAACAATGAAATGCTACATTTATTTTACTGCATGTGCATAGCACAAACTTTCCACTGTACTGAAAAAATGATCAGGAACTAGATTCTGTGCCACCCTTACTCATAGTGAGTAGTATCTTACTCCATGAATAATCCTATTGAAATCAACAAGACTACTGATAAAGTAAGGTATCACTCAAAATGAGCATGGGTGACACAGAATTTGGCCCAATATAAATGAATATATATAATAACATGGAATAATATGTTTACTACAAAATTAATTGTTTAGCTTAATAACCAATTATAATAATTATAATGACAAATATAATAGTTAACTAAGTCACTAAGAATTCTGTGCAAATGAATTACATTTGTATTGCTTAAAATTTGCATTTAAGACATGCTTTGTAATCAGTTCTAGTTGCCCTGGTCCTGCGGGGCTAACCAAAGCGAGTAAGAGAGACTTGGGTCATCCTACCTATTAGAGAATTAGAAAATTGGTCTGAAATCAACAAGATTCAATAAAGACAAGAGCAAAGTACTGAATTTGGGAAGGAAAACTTAAAACTTAAGTGCACAACTACAAAATGGAGAATAAATGTCTATGTGGTGGTACTGCTGAAATAGATCTGGGAGTTATAGTGGATCACAAATTGAATATAAGTCAACAATGTGATGCAGTTTCTAAAAAGGCTAATATCACTCCGGGGTGTGTTAACAGGAGTGTCATAAGTAAGACATGGGAGGTAATTGTCCCACTCTACTCAGTGCGGTCCAGTTCTGGGCACCACACATTAGGAAAGATGTGGACAAAGAACAAGATGTTGTTCTTCATTTTTGTTGAAGAACAACAAAAATGTTAAAAGGTTTAGAAAACCTGACCTATGAGGAAAAGTAAAACAAACTGGGCATGTTTAGTCGTGAGAAATGAAGACTGAGGGATCCAATAACAGTCTGCAAATATGTTCAGGGCTGTTAAAAAAGAGAATGATATTCAGTTGTTCTCCTTGTCCATTAAAGGTAGGCCAAGTAGTAATGGGCATAATCTGCAGCAAGGGAGGTTAAGGTTAGATATTAGAAAAAAAAATGCTTAACACTAAGAGTAGGTAGGGTCTGGAATAGGGAGGTTGTGTGGGATCCCCATCATTAGAGGTTTTTAAGAACAGACTGGATAGGAACCCATCAAGGATGGTCTAGAGCTACTTGGTCCTGCCTTAGTGTAAGGGCTGGACTTGATGACCTCTCGAGTTCCCTTCCAACCCTGTTTCTGTGATTCTACCTCCATGCACACCCATGTAGGACTCTCCCAAAGTACTGCTCTGGGTGTGGGTGGAGGAAGCAGGAACACCTGCGAACAAGAGGATGAGGTGATGCTGGGTGCATGACGCTATACAACCCTAAAAGGGTTATTGTAAATTATTCCAATCCACATCCCGCTTTGGGGCAAGGTGAGAGCAGCAGAGGAGGAATTGTGATTCTGAGTGATGCTCCCCATGGATCGTGTTGCTACACTCTGTCCCCAAACACAGGGCTCAGCCTAAAGATTCAATCTAGTCTCTTTAGATTTTTCTTTGCGTTCTGGTGTATTTACGCTATTGTACTCCCAATTATAAAATAATATTTGTAAGTCTAGGTCTAATATCCATCAAAAAGTAATTCCTTTTCCCAAACGGAAAGAAAAACAGGGAGAAAGCACTCAGTAATTATCCTGTCTCAGCTGAATGGACTGGAAAATCCACACTTCTCAGCTCTGTTTGCCATTATGCCTCTACAAAGAGAAGTTATAGTATAACTAACACTTCGCTTTTAAATAGCATTTGGTGCTTGAACCCCTACCAAAGTTCTGCTTTTTAAAGTGTTAGATGAGTGTTTTAATAATTTGAGGGGGAGCAAATTGCAATAAAAGCTGTCAGACACTTGAAAAGGGGCCTCTGGAAAGAAACCACCAATATCTTAGGCCTCGATTCTGCAGACATGACCTATGAAATCAATGGGGCTACTCCACGTGATTATAGTTAAGCATGCATAAGTTATTTGCAGCAGCTTGAGATATTCTGTACTGACACTAGGTCCCTATCTTACTCAGCTGGTATTGCCTAGCTTTCTGTCCCTTACCTATTAATAAACCTGTTAATGGGGGAGGGCTTGAAAAAAAAATTTAAACAAAAAGAAAAGAGAGAGCACTCATAGAAGCAATAAAAAAATGTGAGAGCAAGAGAGGAAAAGAAAGGGAACAAAGCTCTTATTAGTTTGATAGAGTCTTTGAAGGTATCTTCTTCCGTTCTAGTAAGTCCTCCTACGAGCCTGAAGGAAATCTCAGAAAATGGGGCAGAGGACACTTGTCTTTGACATTAAAGGGACTGTGAAAAATAAAAGCACATACAGACTGCCATGTAATTGGAGATGCACCAACAAATCCATTGTAGAGTCATCAGGTCCAGGAGGTGTTTCTGTTTGTTATAGACCTCTCCCCAGCAGCACACAGAGCTAAGGTTGGTGATTCATTTTAAATCACCTGGTGTCCATGGCAAAGCACACAAAGCCTGATCTCAGCATGCCATTACGCACTGCTAGTCAGAAATTTTGCCTCCTTTCTCCCTGTTAAATGCTGATAAATAATCTATGAAGATTCAGAGACCTGTGCTATCAGTTCTGAGTTTGATAACGTGTTCTTTGCTATATATCAGAGAGGAAAGTATCAAAATAGGAAAGCAGCAGGATCATTTCCCTTCCTGATCACCAAAAGAATTAAACTTTACTGTACAAATAACCAAAGTTCACTGGGGTTACTGATAATAAATCTCAAAACACTTTTGCAGGATTAACCACAATGAACGTTTAGAATTTTTGGGAGATGCTGTGGTGGAATTTTTAACTAGGTAAGTGTGGCATTTTTCTACAAAGTTCTATATTGTGTCTCCTTCATCAAATTTCATATATTTTTTCCTTAACATTCAACTGTACAACGCTTTCAGATGTGTAGGTTTTGATAGTCTGTGTATTTGCTGTCCTGTATCCTTGCAATGATTTCAAGAGCCGCATATCTGCGTATGCTTCTTTTCAAGCCTCTTACAATGCTGGTGCTGTGAAGAGTAAGATTACAAGATGAAAGGCTAGTGTCTCTGTCCTGTCAAATGCTATTTGAAGTTGCTCATGACTGTAGGAGATCAACTTGTCTTGGGCCAAATACTTTAGAGCTTATAACCAATTTATAAAAAGGAGAGAGATTATTTTTAAATGTGTCATTTTTGTTTCCGTGCCTTCCCTTGATCTCTTCCCCTCTAATCTCGAGAGTGGTGTTTACAAGCAATATTGAATGCGTAGAATTTTTTAGGGGGATTATTCTCTAAACCTCAGTCCTTAGGGGCACAGCTTGCATCTTGGCTTTCAAGAATATATTTACATTCATGTACAAACCATTAGAAAATAATAACACAAAACAAAATTCACAGCTCATCAAAAATCACACCCCATTTTGCTAAATCGAGTCTTCTGAAAGTAGTAAATACTGGAAAATTACAAAAATACTCAAACTGGCCTTTCTGCGCCTAGTGCAAGTGGCAGCTAGCTTGGTGAAAAGTGTCATTTGTGACAAATAGCAATATCAGCCTTCAATGTGAAAGATTTTAAATCCTTTTCCAGAGCCCTTGTCAGTCCATTTCTAAGAGGGAAGTAGTCAGTGTGCTTAAAGGGAGGCTTTTAAAAAATCTCATGGTATTATGGATAACAAAATTGCGCTTTTGTAACCATCCTCCGATACCCAACAGTTACTCTGTATTACTGGCCACGTGTCTGTCAATATCTATTTCTTTACTTTAACAATCTGTGGCCTTTTCTAGAAGGTGTGAGGAGGCAAATTTTTTGGTGATAGAACACAAATTCCTATTATTACTGCTTAAAAAATACTGTTTAGTAGTACACAATCCTCTGAGAATTACAAACCTGTATATTTGGATTTATATGTAAATTTCAGTGTACATTTTGGGCTTGTCTGTGCAATGGGGTATCACGGTTTATGAGGTTGTGATTTCTAAAGAGTATTTTGCGCATTAGCGCTTTATTGTAGTGCCGTGCGAAATAGTACTGTGTTAAAGTGCACTAGAGAACCTTTAGTGTGCATCAGCAGGGTCTATAGGCCAATTAATGTCCAACATGTGAGCATGCGTTAGAAATCACACGGTCCCATAAAGCACATTACCCCACCTTGGAGACAAATCCTTCATTTTCAGTGTCGAACCTCGGAAACAACAGCGACATTTCTGAGAGATCCACACCACACTCATAAACACTATTGCTGTAGTGCATTAAAATATGCAACTTCTAGATGTATAGTTTATTATCATTCTCTAATAGAGAAATGTTTTAGAAGAGGATCTGAAATAATCCCTCTTCCTCTCTGGAGATATATTGTGTGTGTGTGTGTGTGTGTGTGTGTGTGTGTGTGTGTGTGTGTGTGTGTTCCAGTGGCCCGGAATACCCTCTCTAAAGTAATTGAAAGTTTTCATTCTCTATATAAACCTTTATCCTTTTTTTACATTTTTATATATATTTTTTTAATTTGACATAATTACAAGAACTCAACAACAAGTAGTTCAGATCATTCCTCCCAATATGTGATGCCTTGCGTTTGTCAGTATCTCAGCAATCATATGGCCCATTCAGCTAACTTTTTCCCCAGTTGAGGAAAACACTTAAGCAGATTTTATTGATGACTAACTTAAATGATTTCTTGTCATCTGCAATTTTTTCCATCTTGCTCTTTGCACTCTTTTCCAGATCACTGATGAATATGTGAAACATCACTGTGTGGAACCTTATGATACCTCACTGTTAAAAATTTTGTTAAATTGAGGCCCAGAATTTTAAATCTGACTAGTGATTTTAGGTACCTTATGTGACAGTCTCCAGCGTACAACCTGGACTGTGAGACTGCTGTGTCCCCTTTTAGTCTCTGTATCAGGGTACCTCTCACACTGCTGTGCTAGTGACAAGCAGCTCCTTCAGGCTTCACTCCCACATAGCCATTAGCCTTTGAAGGCACACCCAAAGTTACTTGCAGGCTCACACAGTCACTCGTGAACTATACAAAGGGAGACACCACAAATCCCCCCAGCCCTAGCTTTGTACCCCAGAAATGTACCATCCTATACTGCTCAAGATCTTCTTGATCAGTGTAAACTCCTTAGTTTACCACTCCTTCAAAGTGTAGTGGACATGCCCCAGCTTTTGTAATCTGAGTAGATTCCTCAAGCACCTTAGCCAAACTGGTAAAAATAAAATATTAAAATAAGTTTCTTAACTACAGAAAGATAGATTTTAAGTGCTTATAAATGTTTGGCATAGAGGTCAGAGTTGGTTACAGAAGAAATAAAAGATAAAATCACAGTCTAAATCCTAAACTTTATCAGACTAAGCAAGATTTGAATCAAGCAGTTTTTCCTCACTGTACTGGATGTTCCAGGCAGAATTTAGTTCATTATTCATACTAACTGGAAAGTCTAGTTAGGACCATCCCTTCTTCCCAGTTCAAAGATGCTTCCCTTTGTCTTGCAAATGTCCTTGTTTCTAGGTGTTGAGATGGGGGAGGCGAAGTGGTGATGTCATTGCCCCTCATTTTATACTCTCTTCCAGGTGCTGGAAAGATCCTCACTGTGTACGGGGGTTAGACAGCCCCTATCTTGTATGTGCTCTCTCAGCAGCCTTCAGGAGGGGTCCACTGGGAGAGTAGATTCTCCTTGATTGCTGACTAATCCTGATGTTAATCTGTTTTAGAGGTGTTAGCTGCTCCTTTGTTGCCACTGAAAGGCTAACTGTGAGTGTCTCCCAAACTCACAACATATTTCAGTAACACATATGCAAAACTTCATGGCATCACTTACAATGGTAGTACATACAATTCAGCAGGATAGTAATGTTCAACAGATCCTGCCTTTTCAAATGATACCTCACAAGGCATAGTTAGTAAGAAACATATTATAGTCATGTAACTGGTGAATATGTGGGTACAGGGTATTATTTTGAGGTACAGTGTGTCCCACTTTAATTTTTGCATGACCATCTTGAGATAGCTCAAGGGAGGTTAATTTTACAGAACGTGCTGAGCACACTCTCTCTAAAGATCCTGCCTCCTCATGGTCTTTGAGATTAGCCTCCCATAAACTAAGGCACCCAAAATCACTAGTCACTTTTGCAAATCTTAGGTGGGCTATTTAATCCCTACTTTCTTTTACTGACTGTTAGCCAATTTGTAATCCATGATTGTGCATAATTTCCTTAAATTAATTCCTTAATTACTTCATGAACTACTTTATTAAAGGCCTTTTGAAAGTCCATTATGTTTGTTCCTAATTCATTTTTCACAATATATACTGTTAATTATATTTTTCCAGCTGTGTCACCTTGGATAAAAATAGGCTAGTTGATTTCACTGTTGTATAGGCAGTTACTATGCAGTTTCACTATCATCAGGCTCTTGTGCACGCTGTTGCAATGTTTGATTTGCAGTAGCTTCAGGGAGAGGGTTTCCTTTAAAAACAAACAGAACAAAAACCCAAACTTTTCTGTGGAATTAAAAAAAAATAGTATTGTAAAAGCATTTAAAAAAAAATCCTACATCTTGGGCCAGATTTGACTGAATGGTGTCTCCTTACTATGTTTGCCTGTCTGGAATCAAGCTGTTTTCTCTCACCGTAGAGATTGCCTGCTCCTACTGAGTGTTTTTCCCCACCATTCTTTTGTTGTAGAGGTCCAAGCTACCATTGAACTCTGCAGAGGTGGTGACAATATGTGTGATTTCAGGTAGTTAAAAATTGTATGCTAAATAGTAAAAAGATGATCTATACAATACTGTTTAAAAAACAAACAAACAAGTTTTTACCATAGCTCTGGTGAAGGTCTGTGGTGGGGAGGGAACTGTGTCACCCATTAAAGAACATGTTGAGTTGTCAGCATCCCACAGAGCAGCAGGTAATTGGTATGGACACTAATAGCAAATGTATCAGTGTTGAGTCTATTTGAATTTTTTTCTTTGCAGTGTCCATTTGTACTACCTGTTTCCAAGCCTAGAGGAAGGGGGGTTAGCTACATATCGCACTGCCATTGTTCAGAACCAGCATCTTGCTATGCTGGCCAAGGTATGTACAGGCATTTTTATCTCTTTATTGGAATTATGTAGCTATGATGTTACTGGTCTGTCTGCCCACCTATCGGTGTCTTTACTATATGTTTTGGATTTGAGTTTGATCACTAGCTCTGTCATTAGTTTTGAAGGTAAACTTTGAGGAAGTCACATTTGGAATCTGACAAGGGGAGGGAGGAGTATGGAGGGGGCCTTCAAGAGGAGTGACTCCTTCTGCTAATACAGGGGTAGGCAACCTATGGCACGTGTGCCGAAGGCGGCACGCGAGCTGATTTTCAGTGGCACTCACACTGCCTAGGTCCTGGCCACTGCTCCAGGGGGCTCTGCATTTTAATTTAATTTTAAATGAAGCTTCTTAAACATCTTAAAAACCTTATTTACTTTACATACAACAATAGTTTAGTTATATATTATAGACTTATAGAAAGAGACTTTCTAAAAACACTAAAATGTATTACTGGCACGCGAAATCTTAACATTAGAGTGAACGAATGAAGACTCGGCACACCACTTCTGAAAGGTTGCTGACCCCTGTGCTAATATATGGACTTCTAGGGCTCCTGTCATTAAGGCCTCCATATATTTAACTGTTCGTTGCACTGGAGCTAGTGAATGTTGGTAGTGAATGGATAATTGAAGAGCAAATTTGGTAGTTGTAGAAGCACCTATAATACAGCATATGTAGCAAGAAAGCATAGTGGGAGAAAGGTGAGAAAACCCCCTTTAATTATTTCCCAGCCTTGGATATTCACTGTTTAGGCGTACTGCCTTCTGGCAAAGAATAATATTAGAAGGGCTTTTTGTGATAAGTAAGATCAAACTATGAAAAAATACAAGAAGTTCTATGAAGTTTAGCTTTTTATTAGATTTTGTGAGTGATGTGTTTTGGGGTTTTTAAAAATTTTCTCTGTGATAGTAAGATTGGAATATGCTACCCGATTAAATCCATTTTCATGATGGTTTGGTATTCTGTTGTTCAAATTTGGTTTTGTTAACAGTGAAAATCTTACTACATTTGATTTCAAAGAAACACCCTCCATCCTGCAACAACAATAATATAGCAGGCCAAAGACTTACTAAGATTACACCACCCAAAATTTATATTCTAAATATATTGCCTATGGTTTCAAAATTCCCTTTTTAGTCTTCTTTCTCCATAGCCAATAATTTAAAAATGTATTATCCAGTCCAGAATTATTGTCAAAGATTGTGCCTTTAGCTTCCTGTCCTTGTTCTCTTCATTTCCTATCAGGAATGGAGGAGCAAGGAATGAACCCAGGAATTTTCTTCCAAAGGGCTTCCTTAAGTACACAGTGAGCAAGACAGTACAGATTACAGAAAAGCCTTTCAATCAAAGCTCCATTCATAAATATGTTGTTGTTAAAGTACTTGACACTTTAACATGCTTTATCATTTAAAATTCTGTGTGAAACAGGTGCATGTGTTCTTAAAAATATCCATGTTCTAAATATGTTATCACATTTATGGCCTCTTTTGAGAAAGTTGCTTATGTATCTTACAGCATGTTTTATAATATAAATATATTTTATTTATTAAATATAAATTTACCTGATTTTCTGGGGGCTGCTTTGTTTCCATCATCCCTTCTCTCCCCCTGCCCCTTTGTTTAAATATCCCTCTACAACATCACATTGCTTCAGTTTTCTTCAGTTTAAAGAAGATAAGTAAGATCTCCAGTATATGTTGGTATGTAATTATCTGGAAGGGTCATGGTTGAATAATACAAGGTGGACTCTTCTGTATTGTGGCTTACCCTAGCCCTCTGTGGATTTCTCTGAGGATCCAATATGTGCGAATATTTCTTCTGGCTGAGCTGGCCCATCTTCTCTTATAGTCTGTGTCTCACAGACACAGAGCACCTGGATTTTCCTTTTAGGAGTCTCCTTCACCATTGCTATAGCTCAAAGTGGGACACTTTTGATTTGCCACAGATAGGTTTGCTTTGCTTGGCTATTGTTTTTTCCTGTAGGCCACCTACCTTTCTCAAAGTCCCTATTTTATTCTAGGTATTGGTGCATCCAAATTGTTTGTTTTGGGATTCAAACTACCAATTTCTGTTGCGCTCATATTACTTTATAATCCAGTTTTTAAAAAGATATCGGCAACCTATTTTGATCAAATCTGAAATTATTAATGTATTCAAAGAAGTATTAAGCTGGAAAAATTGGAGTTGACACTAAAAGCAGAAAATAATCTTGAAGAAACTTAAATTCAGTGACAGGTTTCAGAATAGCGGCCGTGTTAGTCTGTATCCGCAAAAAGAACAGGAGTACTTGTGGCACCTTAGAGACTAACAAATTTATTTGAGCATAAGCTTTCATGGGCTACAGCCCCACTTCTTCGGTTTAAATTCAATGTAAACCACAACATTTTATTTTGATGTTGACTCTTCAGAGTAGTTTCCCTCAGTGTATAAAGTGCAGTGTAATATAAGTGATATCTTTTTTGTTGTATGGCAAATAGGTTTTATCTATTGAAAATTCAACGCTGTTTTTTTTTAAATAGAAATTCATTTCAGACCATACATTTCTAAACTGTTTCAGTTCTCCAGCCTCACCTATTAAATGCACTCTAGGGGGACACAGTTGAAAATTAATGAGAAATTGGTCTGTTGAATCTTACACCAGTTTGGGGAAAACCTATTCTAATACACATTTTGCAAAATGCACAAATCTGTCTTCTTCAAAAATTCGTTTAATGGCTTTGTGTCAAAAAGATAACTATGTAAAAGTGTAGTTTTATATTTGAGGACTAATCTTGCACCATTGTTAGCTGGAGGACTGCTTTTCAATTTTCTCAGTGTGAGTTGTTCCACAATAACGTATATGAACTAATAAGGCTGTAAGATTGACAACCTGAATGCTTATATTTTTATAGTGCAAATGGTCAACAGTTTTGACTGTCCTTTTCACATACTGTGTTGGTATTTGTAGAAGCTGGAACTGGATCGGTTTATGCTTTATGCTCATGGACCTGACCTTTGTAGGGAATCGGATCTACGTCATGCGATGGCCAACTGTTTTGAAGCTTTAATAGGTAAAGTATGTGCATGCTGTATGTATGTATTCGTGCATGTTACATATATTGTCCATAATATTATTTTGTATGCAGCAGGACTATGAAAAACATTGGTTTGTAACCTTCTTAATGAAATATTGACGTTTTTTGACTTACATATATAGTCCTGGAGCCTTACAACTGCACCTCTTCTTAGAAGGGACCAGGGCACAGGCAGTCTTGCCTAGCGGTCGCAGCTGGGCAGAGGTCTGCACACCAGGGACAGTAGTCACTGATAAGGAGTTGGAGGAAACGCAAGAGCTGGATTGTTAGGAAGAGTGGGACCGGGGTCGGAAACTGGAGATGAGAGGAGGTAGCAGACTGGACTCAGGAGGCAAGAGTCAGGGTCAGAGATAGGCTGGAGTCAGAGACTGGAGATCAAGGAAAGTCTGGCATTGCAGCAGGCTGAAGTCTGTGTGATTGCCCAGGCAACCTCAGGGGTTAAATAGGGCAGTTGTCCAGTCAGAGGGTCGTCACTCTGTCACTTGGGCAGTACTTCTTACGGTGGCTACTCTCCACAGTGCTCCCTCGCTGTACCTTAGCATGGCCTCCCACTGATACTGTGGGAATAGCAGCTGTCCCAAGCTCTGCAGACCCAGGTTCTAGTCCTCAGATCCTTTAACTTATGCATTATACACACTTCAGTACTGAATGCCATATGAATTCCACTGAATAACATTGGGCTTCTGTAAAGAGACAGGCAGGTGGAAGTTCAGGGCTTCAGAATGAAGTTGCATGTACCTACAATCTGTGGAGTCTCTCACAATGAAGTAAGAATGTTCATAGAATAATATAACTGTAAAAGGAAGTTTACTATAACTGCCCTTTTGCTTCCTCCTCTACTCTCCAGTGAGCATGTCTCTCTAGACTGTTCCTAATCCTGAGTATTTACCTGTGCTGACTGCTATCCAGATTTTGCAGACAGTTTGAACCAAGTCATAAACATTTTCCCTTGCCTGCTGATTTGTGAGACTTTGATAAACCAGCACAGAGATCTGACAAGACGATTTTAGGGGGTTTTTTGTTGGTTGGTTGTTTTTTTGTTTTTTTTCTTCAAAGACAAACCTTGAGAATTCATCCAGGCCGGTATAGGAAGGTATAGCATGCTACCAAAGCTCTTCCAACTGAAAGAGGGACCAACATCAAATCAGCTGGAGTGCAATATTAATATAAATACATTTTTGTTATATACACACACACACACACACACACAAAATCAAATAAAATCCAACAGTTCAGATTTATACACTACAATTGAAAATTCAAATGTATAAAGTTCAATAATAAAGTTTAATTTATCTATAAAAGGTGGTAACTGCACAAAAGACATGGAAAACATAAAATAAAATAACCAAGCAGTGAAGTAAAATAAAAATTTTTGGTGAACTCCACAGTAATCATTTCATACAGTAATTGGGGACATTACAGAAATAGGTTATGCTACCCACAGTGCTGTGTTGCTAAGATTTGAGAGGGAGTTGTCATATTATGAGATTAGTATCCATGTCCCTTTTGGTCTCACCAAAGGAATTTACCCAAATTAGACTTTAATCTGGCAGTTATTTTTGTATCTTCTAGTATAAATTAATGCTTTATGGGAAGCAACTTGACTTAAGTCCCTTTACTGTGCCAGTCCTGCAGGTGTGAGATTTGGATCCTTTTTATGCAGTAATAACCTTTTTTTTCCACAAGATAGACTGTAGACTCGTATTAAAAAAATGAATAAACTAAAAACAGTATCTGCCCCCCTGTTCCTACACACACTTTCTTGTGGCTGTTGGGTAATACTGTATTTAAGAGGCTCTTACATTGATTTCCAGCCATAAGCCAGACTAATACTATTTTGATGAAAATACATGGTGGTTGTTTGGCCAACAGAATCCTCCCTTCACTCTTCAATTTAATATGTTTAACTTAAGGTTGCGGGCACTGACTTTCGTGTTCTGTAGGTGTTCTCAGTGTACTAATTGTTGTCTTCCTGGTATCATAGCGGGTCAGTGTTGGCAATGATCCCAGTAAAAGAGGCTCTTATGTGAAATAGAATAAATTAAAGAAAGTAAAGACTTTGAGGCTCTATGTTAGAAAAATGTACCCTGCTATAATTACATGAGTGTAGTGGCTCAACCTGTAATATACACATGCTTCACAGGTGTAAATGTAATGACCTCCTGTAGGGGTCATATGGGGGAACTGGACCTGCATCTTCTGGATCTAAAAGCATGAGTCTTTACTATTAGATATAAAAGGATACCAGGTGGCTCAAGAGGCATAGCAGACATAGCAGCCTTTTTATTGGTCTAGCAGCTGCGGGGGCAGGGAAAGAGTCATGATTGGCTAGCATGAGTTACAGAAAGCAGGCTTGACATTGGTGCAGTATACTCCAGTAGATTAAGGCTTGATTTATACAGTTTTTGTACCAGTTGAACTATTTTGGTTAAGGGGGTGATTTTGTTTTTCTAAAATGGTTATACTACTATAACCCTTAGTGTGGATATAGTTTTACCCATATAAAGGTGTGTTATACTGGTATAACTTATTTCCCCTCCTGTATGGGAGAAGTTGTACCAGTGTTAAAGCAACTTTATAGTGATATAACTGCATCCACACTAGAAGGGTTGTACTGTTTTGAACATATTGGTATGGTTAAAGTGGTATAGCTTTCTAGCATAAACAATCACCAGGTACAAGCCCTACTCTATATCAGTGCACCATGTCTCCCTAAGGGGTTTTCCCTGGCATTAGCCACATTGAGTTAGTTACACCAGTGCAAATGTAGGGATTTGACAAATTTAGGTATCGGTGTAGTTACACATGCAAATATCTCTGGTGCATGTGGGACCTAAGTACTAGAGGAGCAAGACATTGGAATGGGGGGAATGTATTGAGTGTTGTTTCAGCCCACTCAGTTCAGCTTTTTATGCATTACATGGGCTCCTAATGCATTTTGTCCTGCCTTGAAAGATATATTGTAGCTTGCTTAGATGGTAACCGCTATATGGGTTCTGCCTTGGGCCATACTGCATTTCATTTGATCAAGTTGTTCTTTTAACTCTGCTTTGCTTTTCATGAGTGCTTTGATCTTTAATTTAAAAATAAAAAAGAAACAGAAGAATGAGTTGTATCTTGTGCTTAGTTCACACATTTCAGCCCACTAGGAAATTATTATTGTTGTTATTGGTGTGAACTTTGATTGCTAAGAAAACAGACCTACTCTTTGGCCACAAGTGCAGCAAGCTGGAAATGCAGTAAGTTTTTGTTAGACCCATATCTAAAAATTCGGATGTTGTGGGGAGGCAATTAAAATAATGTATATTAGGGCCTGGGGTTCCTCCCTTAAGGAAATTTAAAATACCAAGTGCATTTTACAAAATTTTAAAACAAAAAAATGATAGCCAAAATATAAACAGCAGTCTGGTTCCTACTCAGAATTTTATACTAGCATAATTTGCCTCTGGCCAGCTGTTCTACAAACCATTGTTCTGAAGACTAGAGACCCATTCAGAGCGTCATTATTTAAAAAACTGAAAAGTAAGAGAAAATATCTGCTTCCCATATGTTGGAATATTGACTCCCTGGTTCCACCTTCTCCCCACAACCAGCTCCCTTAAGTCCCTTTCTCCTACACAGGTGTGTCTTCTATGGCTGGTTTTAGGATTTCAAAGGCTTCCCTGTAAAGAGGCATGGAACAAAGTGTCAGTAGTTTAAAAATGAAAACTGCCTGCATAAACATATATAAAAATATGCAACCAGCTGGCATCAATATTGCAAAATCCACAGAAAAAGGCCACTTAGAAACTAGTGGAGATTGCTCTTTATCTATTTACATATTGTGTGTGTATATATTTATATGTAATCTATTTATTGTAGGCAAGGCCTTTCTTAAGATTACCTGACACTTCCCATTATAAGACCTTGTTTTCAGTTGTTTGTAAACTGTACCAAACTAACTGTTTGGGCTGACATTTTCCATGCTGGATGTCTGCCTCAGGCTTATTTTTGGGGGAAAATTTCATCCAAAATTGTTAGGCTGTTTTTGAGAACAGTGCTTAGGAAATATATTATTTTGCCCATATTAAAATAATTGTGGTGACCTTTTCTTTGAACAGCTCTAGTTCCCCCATACTTTGGAAAAGGGACTAAAAAATTGCTAGGGGGTGCCTTTCGTGTCAGGGATATGCCTTTGTGTTCCCTGTGATGCTGGCTGACCATGTCATGCTAGAGTGTATTCAGGTCAGTTCACTTGTATAGATCAATGTAATGGTTAGATATATAAGTGTGTTTATAAGATGTTTAAACTTAATGAAAACTAGCGGACTGTTACCAGTATTGTTTTCACTCATCTATTCCTGTCATAATGTAATAGCAAACATTTACATGATAAATACTTGTGTAACTATCAAAGAAATCTTGTGAAATGCTAAAGAAGGACCTAAGGACTTTAACAGAAAATAATTTCACAGCAAGTGGCCATTATATATATGGGGGGAGGTCAAAAGTCTAAGTGCCTTCCTCACTCAAAGGAAAAGCCCATGTGGGGAAAGACACTGTCAGCTGGCTTTCTGTGTGAAGGAGCTATAAATATGGATTCAATAAATGATCCATCATCTCTGGACTGTTTGGATTCTAATAGGGCAGTATATCTGAATGAGAAGACAGAGATCCCCAGAGTTATTCTGGGTAGCCCTGAAGGACTTTTGGGAAACTGGCAGTTTATTACATCATTGCCACCATTTGGAGTTATAAACTGTGATTTACCTGTTGTTATATTTTACCTGCTTTAACCTCTCAATAACTTTTTTTTTTCTTAGCTAATAAACCATTAATTAGTTTACTATAGAATTGGCTGCCAACATTGTTTTTGGTATAAGATCTAGAGTACCAATTGATCTGGGGTGAATGACGGGTTTCAATCTAATGTGCTGGGATTTTAGGTTTAAATAGCAATACGACTGTTAGTCTGTAAGGTGCCACAGGACTCTCTGCTGCTTTTATCACAAAGTTTGTCTGGGTGGCAAGATAGACTGGAGAGTCTAAGGGGTCTGTCTATGACTCCATGGTAAGACTGGTATAGGGATCCTGGAGTTCACATTTGTTGCTGACTTGGTGAAATCTAATTATAAGAACACAGCACCAGTTTGGGCTGTCCGCCCTTGTTTTCTGACATTCTACCCTGAGATAGGCACTCTCAGTTGTGAGCCACTCTAGACAGCGTGACAATTCCTGTGGAAAATTGGCCCATATTTGACCAAGTTATAAGACTTTGAAAAAATCACAGTTCACACATACTCAGTAGAGACGGCTTCCATTTTAGCAGCTAAAAACTCCAAAGATTCTACCCTTGTTGAGCATATGCAAGCCTCTCACAGCTCCTAGGGCTGAGTGGACTGTGCATGCACCATTACCCCAGAGCTCCATCCCCTTACAGCTCATATGCATGACCAGACTGCCTGTATGCCATCCTTACAGAGCACTTGAGCATGGTCCCTCCAGCCCTGGAGCAAAACTGGGCTTTCCCTGTAATGGCTTTTCCCAGTGGCTGTGATCTGGGGTGGGGCTGGGCACTGAAACTGAGAGAAGGGAGTCTGTCTCTCCTGTGCTCCCAATGACATCTCTCCCGCTAACACAGGGCACCTAGGCACTGCGGAGGAGAAAGCCATCTGATTCTTATACAAAGGGAACAAACTCTAGGTGGGAAGCAAAGAAAATACTTGATTGGGACTAGAAGTGTGGGAGAGAAACTGGGGCTGGCTGGGTAAGGAAAGTGAGCCTGGGAAGCTGGGGAGGGGAGGAGGAGGAGGTTGTGACCAGTCAGGTATGTAGACTGGGAATGGGAGCTGGTGGGGAAAACAAAGTGTGTGTGGGGGAGAGAATGGTAGCCACTTGACCAGGCGGGGACACAGATCAGATAAGGAGCTGGGGAAATATACTACTGCTATCAGTTACTCCGTCAGTTTCATTGCCAGAGTATTGTGTAGTGGATATAAAGGCTGCAACCCCGCTGATGATCCATGTAGGTCTCGATATGATGCCACATGATGGAATTCCTGTTTTCCTTTTTGAAAACCTAGGAAATACCACAGAAAAAACATCAAAAGAACATTACTAAGGTTACCAAGTCAAGCCCTCAAAAGTTAACTTTGGCATTTTTTAATGTCATTAAAGCCTATATGAAAGGGGAAAAAAAGAAAATAAGAATGACCATAGTGGGTCAGACCAATGGTCCATCTAACCCAGTATCCTGTCTTCCAACAGTGGCCAATGCGAGATGTCCCATAATACAAATTACTACCAATATTATTGGCAGTACTACTAGTTTGTCATCTCCCGTAAAGTCTGGGTGCATTATCACACAGTCCTATATTTGTATTATTGCTGCTTCTCTCCGAAGGGATGGTGATAAGATAAATATATGCGAGGACAAGAACATAGACCATTGTTGTTGACTTGAGCAATCCTGTGACAATTCTTATAAGTGTTCAGCTGCATGTTGACAGGTTTTGTATGTACTTTATCTGCTCAGACTGGCATGTACCATTCAGCTACTGAGAAGACAAGGGCCAAAGTGGCTTTCGGTTAGGTCTGAGTGTCTGTGCCCTGACTGATCCCTCCTAGTTTGTGAATTATATTGCTCCTGGTTGTATCTTGGTGGTGGTCTTTGTCAGATATTGGCGGTATGTGAGGCTATGATCCAGAATCACACTAAGATATTTTAGGAAATCTTTGTGCCTGAGTTTGGTGTTCTAGAAGGTAACATTCAAGTTGGTTGCTCAGGTGGAAAAAGGACATAGCTGTTTTTCCAAGGGTTTGGTCTGAGTCGCCATAACCTATAGCCCTCCTCCAGCTTTTTGATCTGGGAGGATGCATTCCGCATGGGTGGACATGCTCATTTGGGTGCAATCACAAGGTCATTCATGTATCCAAAGTTCCATGGCTGGGTGTGACATAACAGGGTACAATCCCAAACCAATGAGTAGCTGTGTCACCTCTGCCTTGTAACCTGGGTTGCCCTTTCCAAAGCCTTGTTGCTACCTGGACTGCTCACAAATAACCTCCAGCATGTCAGTCACTCCCAGCTATGTCTGTGCGTGCTGCAGCCAGCTGCACCTTAAAGATTACCACATGGTGACCCCAACACACGCACACACTCGTCTTCAACTTCTCCCCCCAGAAATGTATGTCCTGTACTGCCCAGCCCTCTCCTAGATAGTACAAATATAGAAAGTCCGTATTCCTTTAAGGGAATAACATGCACACAACTTGTTACCCCCAGTGGAGTTACCCAGACACTTCAACTTGAATGTACTGGATTAGATAAAACAATAAAAAAAAAAGTTGTATTAACCATAAAGAGAGATTTTAAGTGAATACAAATAATGAGGCATCAAAGTCAGAAATGGTTACAAGAAAATAAAGATAAAACGTTTACTGGTGCCTAACTTAATCTACATTAGATTCAAAGAAAAGTTTTCTCACCACATGCTTCCAACAGTCTTACTGACCAAGCTGTTTAGGTCAGGGCCCCTCCCCCAGAGTGCAGCAGCTGCTTCCTTTGTCTTTTCAGGTGCAGTGAATACAATGGGCAGGGAGACAGAGAGAGAGTGTGTGGTGTCTTGCAGTGTCTTCCCCTTCTTTTTATAGTCCTGTCTCCTCTTTGAGAAGCATTTCCAGCTGGGAGCAAGGCAACAGGCAGTCTGTGTGGAAGGGAATTCCATGCTGTTTCTTTTCTAAGATGTGGATTTTTTTGCCCCTGCCCCCTGTCCTGCCAAAGAATCACCATTTAGCAGGTAATGGTCCATCCGCCTTGTTTACACCTGGCTGAGGTGTCAGCTTGTCCATTGTCTCATAGGAACTGGTTTGGCTACTCCCCAGACTTGTCCTGAAAATCTGTTTTTAGTCATTATCTCGGCTTATGTTTATAACTTCTCATATAACGCTACTACATGCACTTGCCTTGATATTACTGATCAGCAGATTATGAGATTTTAAATGATACCTCACAAGGCATATCCTGTACAAACATTATTACAATAGTGTGTACAGTGTGAACATGGGTATATTCTGTCACACTGTGTCGAAGGTATTTTGCTGATATAAATATTAAAGAGTGATAGTGCCGCCTAGAAACCTCTGCCAGAGGGATGTGCAGGTCGCTTTCAGGGGCTACCCGAGGTAAGTGCCGCCGGGCCAGAGCCGGCATCCCTCCCGTGCCCCAGCCCAGAGCCCACCCCCAAACTCCTTCCCAAAGCCCACATCCCCTCCAGCATCCAACCTCCCTCCAAGAGCCTGCACCCCCTCCTGCACCCAAACTCCCTCCTGGAGCCCACACCCTGCACCCCCTTCTGCCCCAAAACTCCCTGCCTGACCCAGCCTGGTAAAAGTTAGTGTTGTTTGGACTTCTGAGTAACCAGTGAGGTAATAAAGAAGCTCTTTGGTGCTGGCTTGGTAAATATAAAGTATTAAAATATCCACAAGCTTTGGGGATTGACTGCCCCATTTGTTGCAGTTCACCCTAATTGGGTAACCTCAGCTGGCTCCCCTGGGACACTGTTCACAATGTGTTATTAATGTTGGCAAAAATGTACAAGGAAAAGTTTTTCTGTGTAACTTTGGATGTGTGCTATGCCCTATACTAGGGGTGGGCAAACTTTTTGGCCCAATGGCCACATTGGGGTTGCCAACTGTATGGAGGCTGGGTAGGGCAGGCTGTGCCTCCCCAAACTGCCTGGCCCCCACCCCGTATCCGCCCCTTCCCACTTTCCACCCCGACTGCCCCCCTCAGAACCCTCCCCTGCTCCTTGTCCCCTGTCCACCCCCTCCCGGGACCCCCGCCCCCATCCAACTCCCCCTGCTCCCTGTCCCCTGACTGCCCCGACCCCTATCCTCCCCCCCGCCCCCTTACAGCCCCTGGGACTCCCACCCCCTATCCAACCGCCCTCTGCTCCTCATCCTGCGCTTTTTCTCCACTCCTGGCACCCTGTCAGCTTCTGACCTCACTAGACAGGACTTCAGTGGCTCAGTCCTCCAGCCAAGCCACACATGATGCCCTTCTGGGGTAGCAAAGGTCCAACAAGGATTATTGCTGTGCCTTTGTTACAGCCCTGTCTCTGGTTTCAGTTTTGAGCCCCTTCTGGGCTAACTTTAAGTCCTTCCTTGGCCTGTTATAGAGCAGCATCCCTAGGACTTTTCCCCTGGAGACTCTTTGTCTTCACCAGTTCACATTGCCCCACCTCTCCAGCCAGGTCATCACTCAAGTTCAGTCCCCTTGAAGAGGGGTAACCAAGAGTTTATAAGACAGTCTGTCTGGCCATACCAGGGTCTTCAGCCCCATTCCAGCCCTTTGCTTCGGCTTCTAAACATGCCTTCTCCTCTTCTCAGGGCTTAGGACACTTGGCCAGTGGTTGGTGCGGGGACCTAGGCCCACCCACTACTCCGGGTCCCAGCCAGGTACCCTATGGATAGCAATCTCACACTGCTCCCTTTAACTCCTTCCGTTAGCTGCTACTGTTTTTCTTGGGCATTTTCCCACTGGATCTCTTTCCTTTCACCCATTACCTTGGGATTACAGTTCTCAAGTCTACTCTCTCCTTGCAGAAAGCAAAATGCAGCCAGAACTCAATTTCTGGTTATCTCTGAGACCCTGTAGCCAAAGCAGAGCACCCTTCTTTGCTGCTCAGGTAACAGCCAGGAACTAACCTAAGCCAAGCCCCTGCAGCACCTTTTAACTAAGCCACCTGGTCTCTGATTGGCTGTGTCTTATGAGGCCCCTCTAGGAAGGCCTGGAGGACCCATGTTTGCTGTTTTTTCTCCGGGGGTAGGGTGTAGCAGGGCCATGGGTCTCAACGGGAGGCCTTGACAAGACAGGTAAACCTGTTACATCATACAATATAAGAAAGATTCCCCCGGGATCCCAAATCAAAAGGTTTGTTTCCGACTAAAACCACTAAAGGACCCAAAATATATCAGTTAAACTTCATTCCTATATAAAATTGCTACAAGGTCCTAGCAATACCAGTGTTCAGAACTATGATATAAGCAATTAAAAAAAAAACAGCAGTATTCAACACACTATTAAACCTAACTCCAAATAAAAAAACCAACCCATACACTGATGCCAGTTTGGGAAACAAAATATTAATGGGGGGGGAGGGAGTGTAATGATCAGTTTGAAATATTGAGAGTAGTTCTGGCAAAGATTCACGCAGGATACAGGAAAGCCAAAGGGACAAAATAAATGTTATTTCTTGGTTATAAATGTCCACATATCAAGTGTACGAGAGAATTGTAAGTAGCCGGTTACTTGAAAACACCTATAAAAACAGGATTACTTCTAGCCTAATGCTGTTAAAGTTCATTGTTCTGGCATATCACTTTGTATCATTGATGTAACTTGTTAGGATTCTAAGAATTTTTTTCTCCTTGTTTTACACTGTTGATTTGATACTCTTTACTCAGTCATTTTGCATTTTAATTACAAAGAGAGAGAGAGAGAGAGAGAGAAACTTGTGGTTTCCACAACTGCTATTACCACAATTGTTGTTTCCCTTTTTTGGGGGGTGGGGGGGAATGGGGAGGCAGGAAAGGGGGGATTTATTGTCTTTATTTTGTATTTTTCTGAAAACTAGTGCATTTTTACCCTATTGTATATTGTTCCTTCCATATAGGAGCTGTTTACCTGGAGGGAAGCCTAGAGGAAGCCAAACACTTATTTGGACGTTTGCTCTTTAATGACATGGTATTTGTTTTCCTGTTGGCTGAGTTACTTTTAAAAACACGTTTTATTCATTTCCATGTTAATTTTGTCAGTTTAATTAAAACCACAATTTTTTTTTATATTTGGTGGCTGGAGTAGAATATACTACATCTGGTTTTTTTAGTTCAAAGGTAATGAAAACAGCATTTTATAATACTGAGCTGTACTGGTCCTTTTGGAAACAGAGTAACATTAATTTGATTCTGTTTGCTCATTGGCCTACATGAAGAAGAGCAAATCGTGCATGAATCTTGTAGAACTCCATTTCAACAGTTATTACAAATGGTAGAAGTCTGTGCTATGGATTTAAAGGTTCCAACTTAGCTGCTGATCTTTGTGGGGGTCAATATAGGTCTAAATGATAGAATTTTGGGAGGGGGGTTAATTAGGAAATTACATTTTAAAAAATTATATTAAAAGTACATTGTTTGAAATTCAGAGGGAGCCCTTAATACTGGCATTTCCTAACTTTTGAGTGCTTGACCTTGCAACTTTAACATTCTTTTAATCTAGGGTTTGGGTTTTTTTTTTAAATAAAGAGTAAATAAAATAGGGAATATATAATTATGTAAAATAAAGATTTTAACAGTATATGTATGAGATGGTCTTTTTATCCATGAGTGGTGTGGACCTAAATGAGTTATGCAACTCATAGGAAATGAATTCCAATAAAACTTTTAAACCACATCATACCATCATGTATTCAGTATATGCCATGTATGTAACACAAACATTGTTTTAGAAGCATTAAAATGTATTGGGACTATTTTTTGTAGCACTCCAAGTGTTAAAGCTAGGTGTTTCAACCACCATCAGTCCAACTACACAGTTAAAGTCTGTTCCAAATTGGCTATGTAGGAAGCCAGTGAGGATTGATATTTGCTGATTTTTGTTGTTGTTGTTCATTTATATGTTTTTAAGATGTTTTATTCAGCACCCTGGATGTGTCCACATCACTAGCCTATGTAACCACACATTCCCATTACCCCCTACCCTCTTCCTCCTTCTCATTGTTTGGCGCACAGACTTGTGGCCTTTCGTAAAACTGGCTTGTAAGCCTTTTGGAGTAGGGGCTGGGCATCTTACACATTCAAAAATTACTTAGTATTTGGGTGACGGGGCATTTAGGGCGCTAGTGCATATAAATTATAGTTATACTACTGAAGAGACCACTAACACGATGGCCAGGGAATTAATTAGTCTTGGCTTTTGGTCAATTTTAAACTTGCTGCGGAGCAGGTGGTGGGAAATAAAGTTCAATCATTAGCTTCAACAAATATTTTTTCTCTTGTTTTTTAAACTGTTTTTATTTGGTTCAAGGATTTTTCTGCCTCTTTGACACAAGCTCATTGGGAGAACTACCAACAGTTTGAGTAGTGAATACCGTATTTTAAAAATGAGATTGCTGGCACTATTGAATTTGCAATAAGCAGTGTCAGCATCTGAAACAGTTCAGTATTTCAAGTAATGCCATCTTATTTAGTATGTGGAATTTGTTAAATGACTCCCTTGAGCACTAAAGGCATCTCTCAATGTTTGCAGGACCTACAGGAAGTATGGCTTAATTATCCACTACACCCACTCCAAGTAAGTGTGCCCTTGTCTATCATAAATTTCATAGCTCTATTTTATTTCTAAGGATGCTTTTCAGTGGCATTCAGCTGTGGTGATATCTTGGAATATTTATTATCAAGTAGCCATATTTGCTTTTGGGAATTTTTGTAAATAACAAGCTTCCTGCCTCATGGCCTGTGTTTAATATATGTGTGGATTTGTAGTGTAACTTTAGCACCCTATTGGCCAAGATGGAGTCTGCTCTGCAGGCAGCTCTGGCCAAGAGAAAGCGCACGCAGGAATGCAGCAGGAAAAGTTCCTTCTACCCCAGGAACACCTGTTCTAAACCCCCAGAGTGAACACACACACAACGGAAAAATACAATGGATATAAGAAAGGGAAATATTTATTTACAGAGGGATGAGAGGAGAGAAACAACCAGGGGAAATATAGGGGGAGCGGTAAAACAGGGCTGCATTCAAACCAAGGCCTCACAGGCCCAGTGGTAGCAGAGTCTGGAAGGGCAGACACTGAGCAATGTGTCTGCGCGCAGAGTTCAGGAGGCCTGAGCAAAGTTCCAGTCCAGTGGTGAGTCTTGCATGCTCCTGGTCGTCTTCGGCGCCAGTGAACTTTCCCCAACAAACCTCTCTGGTGCACTCTTCTGCCGCTCTCTGCAAAGCCACACAGAGCGACCACCTCCCCACTTAACTAGGTACAGCCTCCCTCCTTATTCCCAGTGCAGAGTCACAAGCCCCAGTGCTCACAGCCCTATGCAACTCTGGGCAGTTGTGATACTGGGTCCAGCTCTGGCCTGTCCTTCTCAGGCAGTTTCTCCCTGGCACAGTGCTCCTCCTGGCTCCTGTCCTGGGGTGTCCCCGATCAGCCGCCCTGTCCTTCCCAGGCTTCAGGCAGGTTCTCTGCCGCTTCACTTTTGGAGGGCCTGCTTACTACAGCCCTTCGCTCTGTCTTCCGCCCCAGAGCCCCACCTGGAGTTTTCCTCCTTTCTCTCATTGCTCCCCCTCCCACCTTAGGAAAAAGATTTAAAGGGGCCATCCTCTCTAAACCCCAAGGGGTTACACTGGCAAGATAAACCTAGTGAGAAGTAACTTTGTCTTCCTCCTGTTGATCTATTGTACCTAGAAACCGGGTACAAAAACAGTCTGCATATTTTATTGACCTCAGCATTTAGATCCTAACTTAATCATGGGAGGTCAACGGGTTTGAATCAAATTGCTTAAAAACGTATTGCTATTTTTTTTCTCTAATATAGCATGGTTATTTTTTTTTAACAGTGATTCCAGTAAGTTTACTATTACATGGACACTTAAAATGTTGGCAAGTCTGAAATTTAATCAGTCTCTTTTCTCATCTATTTAGAAAGTCACTAAGTGGTTAAGGTACTAGTCGAGAATGTGGGAGCCTTAGGTTCAAGTCCCTGGTCTGCCACAGACTTCCTGTGTATCATGGGCAAGTCACTTAAGCTCCCTGTGCCTCAGTTCTCCATCTGTAAAATGGGAATAATAACAGTTCTATCTCAAAGAGGTGTGATGATGATAAACATATTAAAAATAGTAAGGTACTCAGATACTGTGGTGATAGGAGCCATTCAAGTACCATAGATAAACATTGTTGTGGTTCAGAGCAACTGTATCTGTGGTCCACCAAGGGCATCCGCTCTAGGTTCCTGGCTCCTCAGCCATCACCTTTCTTGGTAGAGACCTGTGTCTCTTTCCCTACTGACCAGGGTTTTTCCAAGCTGTAAAATTCCCTGCCTGCAGTAGATATTCCCAACAAGTCACACAGCACTTTGCTTTCTCGCCAGAATAATGAACAGAATAATAGTCTGCAGTTCTAAGTCACCACACAACTCTTCATAAACAAGCATATTCATTCTTAAGATGAAAGGGTTACAGAGAAAACATTAAAAACAATAAAAGAACCTACCCACATGTTAAAAAGCTTGCCAGAGATCACTTCAGCTCCAACCTTGGCTCTGGTAGGTGTCAGTCCTTCAACTCCCACAACTGAGTTTTCCCCATGGTTAATGGAAATAGATTTCAGTTCCAGCCTTCCATGGTGGTGGTGCAAGATCCTGAGAGAAGCTCTCCTCCTTCTGTGTTTTTGTTTTGGGTTTGTTTGTTTGTTTGTTTGTTTTAACCTCTCCCGCTAGTGATCTGTGATTCTGCATGGGTACAACTTGCATTGGAGCTAGTGCCACCCATTTATTCACCACAGGCTATCACTAGTTATTTCTCTTTTCTGCTCCCACTCATTTGGGCTGAAGATTTCATTTCCTCTTTGGCCCAGACACCACCTACATCCCCACTTGGCGCTGATTCTCTCTGCTCTTGGGCAGAGTCGGCCTGAAAAATACCATTGTAAATATTATTAGAAATTACCTGAACATTGTCCTTTTACATTTTGTATTTTAAAGCTTTGTCATTTCTTTTTGTTTTAAAGAAAGAAAGGAGGGAGTAGTAGGGTTTGTTTGGTTTTTTTTGTTTGCTTTTTAGTCTGATTCTCGATTATCCAAGTGTCAGTCCAAATGTGAGGTGGATGTTTGTGTGTATACACAGTGCACATTTCTGTTTTCCCTCACAAACAGCCAGTGGTTTTCAGAAGATCTGCTGTTCTCAGATCTTTTTTCTTTGAAATGTATAGTGGCCTTCTATCGTTAATTTGCATTTGTTATTTACAGCTGCAAGAATCCAACACTGATCGGCAACTTATCGAGACTTCCCCAGTTCTCCAGAAACTTACAGAGTTTGAGGAAGCAATTGGAGTCATTTTTACTCATGTTCGGCTTTTGGCACGGGCCTTCACTTTGAGAACTGTGGGATTTAACCACCTGACTCTGTGAGTATAAAGCAGAATCCTATGCTTAACTATGCTAATCTTACTGCTGATTTCCTTAATGGTCCATATTTATAATAAGAAACAACTATGTATGTTTAATGAAGGTCATGATCTAATAGTGCAACCTGAGGTCATCAGAGAGCCTGAATTGCTGCAGCAGAGCATGACATTTTGCAGCATGTTAGCTGCCTCATTTTAACAGCACCATGTAACAGCATGGATTGGATTACAAGAGGACGCATTCGTGAGAGATATGTTCATGTGAGGAGTTCATAAATGGCAAGAGGAAAGTCACAGTTCGAAGTTGATAAAGATATCAATTCTTTATCCCTGATGCAGTAATGCAATATGTTCACATGGACATGATGTGGGAAAAGTAAACCCATGCTTTTGGGTGCAAGGACTGTCTTTTTGTTCTGTGTTTGTACAGGCGCTAGCACAGTGGGGTATGGTCCATGTCTGCGGTTCTTAGGTGCATCCACAATATAAATAGTAGAGTAATACCTGGCGACCTCAATCCCTAAAGTAGATTTAGGCCCTGATCCTTTAAGTAGTCATGTATGGGGAGACAGCTGATCCATTGAAATCAACAGACACATCAGTTTATTTACATGCAAAACAATTGCAGTATTGGGACCTTATTCCTGATAAATTTAGCACCAACCTGTACCCGCCAGTTAGTCCCACATCTGTGGTCTAGTAATTTTGTTTAATGGTAACTACCTCCTTTGCTTTTTCCAGAAAGTCAACGTACAGCAATAAATAATTGTTTTCATCACATCTAGTTAACACCAGAAAATTGTGTTAAATGTGTTTAAAAATGAACTACACTTGCTTTTAAATTACTATATTTTTTAATTTGCATGTTTTTTTTTTCCCCCGGACTGCTTATTGATCTTCCCACATTGATGTTTTCATTTTTCAGAGGCCACAATCAGAGGATGGAATTCCTGGGTGACTCCATAATGCAATTGGTAGCCACTGAGTACTTATTCATACATTTCCCTGATCATCACGAAGGGCACTTAACGGTGAGAATGCCATCAGTCATGCGGTCCGGGAGAGCAAATGTGGGACAGAAACAAAAATGATAAGAGAAGCTAGTTAGTGACTTATTCTGTATTTGATTAATAACAGAAACTTCAGTTCCCTTGTTCTGAATAAATCTTTGTTAATTCAAATATGTGAATCCTGCAAGGGACAGGAAATTTTGATTTATGAAGCCAGTGCAATAATATTTCTTCCCTCTGTAAAATGGATCAATAGTGGTTATCATCACACTGATGACCACTGAGACCCAGGTAGTGCTTGTTTAACACAAGTGTTTGAAAGGGTGTTTGTTAGACAGACATCTCACATGAGTTTTATTCATGTCTACCAGACTATTGAGTCAACTTTTTTTTCCATTTTCTGTGGTTGTCACTGTGAAATGATGTTGTTTTCCTCCCAGACATTACAATTTATTTTACCCTGGTCTGTCAATTAGTCTCATTAGTTCTAACAATTTATTATTGATTCCCATAGTTTACCAGCATATCCTGCATAGGAACCCAGGTTTTGAGCCTTTGAGCATCTTCTGAGTGCACTTTGGTAGGCAGTGTTTCAATAGATAGCCTTGCAGATTGGTAGAGTAGTTGAATGTAGATGGTTATTTATGGCCTGATTATCTGTGGAGAAGAGAATTATACTGCAGAATTTTCTCAGATGCTCAAGCATTAATTGGAATACAAAATAAAAAAAGAACACTGCAAATTGTCAGGACTGTCAAGTCTAAAATTTCCTATTTAGCTAGAGGATTGGTTAGAGATTTCAGAGATGTTAAGATGAGTTTTCTCAGGCTTTAATGGGAGGGATGGAGATGCTGAATCTTTAACAAGGATCTTTTTTTATATGTTTCTTAGGCATTTGAGTTACAGATATTTACAGAAATAACCCCTCCTCCCAAAGTAAACAGTCTAAATAAAAATCATTTTATTTATTTATCAAGTTTCATGTAAAATATATGTCATCCATACATTCATCCAGGAAATTCAGATTTAATAAGACCTGAGTTTCTAATGTAAAAAACATTAAACAGAAAAAATAGCTTTTCATGCCAGTTTTAGTCATCAAAAAGAATTTTTTAAAAAGGTGGGGGGAAGGGCACAAACACATTTTTTTTCCTTTGCAGGTCACCTTTAAAAATGTAGGCATCGGTGCAAATATAGTATGATCAATCTCTCAATAACTGTTTGGCAGGAAGGATATAGAGCAGTGGTTCTCAACCTATTGACCATTGTGGGCTGCATATGCAGGTCTCTGTGTGTTATGTGGGCCACATCCACATAATATACATACCGCCTGTATGGCCCTGAGGCTGTCACCCAGGCCGTAGCTGTGTGTAGATTGGGCCGCAAGCGGCCTGCAGGCTGCTGGTTGAGAACCACTGGTATGGAGTGTTACATGTATAATTAATGGCTTTGAATCCTCAGGACAATGAGCAGCATAGCTTAGTGTTGTTTAATTTAGTCATAAGTGACTTGGAAAGTGGAACTAGTTACATGTTGTCCAAGTTTGTAGCTGAAGATACAAAGCTAGGACATGAATAATTGAGAATTGTCTTTTCATCAATTTAAATTTGAATGAGATTTGAGAGGTAGTTGGAGTGGTGGTGAGTAACTTGGAGAGAACCAGCGAACATTGGGCTATCTATCTATATCTGTCTCTGTCTGTCTGTCTATCTTCATTTAGGGACACGTTTCCATTTAAAGTAATTATAGTGTATCAACATATTGCTGTATCTGGAGTTTGTGCACAGCATTGGTCACGGAAGTCAAGGTAATGGTAAATGTTCAGATGAGGGCAGCAAAACTGATTCTCAGTGTGAAGTAGTTGTTTATGAAGAAGTTAGTCATATATATCTTGAGAAAAGGGAAATAGAGAAGAAATTTTATGAACACTTTCCCGATAGCTAATGGGAATAAGGTATGTTCTACCAAGGGTATAAACGTGTAGCTGAAGTCTCAGAAATAATGGTTTAAGTTAGAAGTTAAGAAAGACTTCTTGTCCACAACAGTTCTACCTGCCAGTACCTGTGTGTAATATGCTGGATGAACGCAGAAGTATCAGACAAAGTTAACTATATATCTGGAATTAACTCCATCTGAGTGTAGGTGCTGAAGTGTAGGAGACACCTTCCATAATGGAGTAGATTGGGTTCTCAGCCTGGAAGTTATGATGGGTGGGGTTTGGAGTGTTGCAATGACTCTGTTGTTCCCATATTACTGAAGTGTATCAGGGTCCTCATTAGATTCTGGCTACACAAGAGGCGGGTCCTTGTATGGAAGAGTGGACTAGATGGACCACTGGTTCTTTCCGTCTTTGAGATACATGTATTGTATATGGACCAGGACTCCATTGTGCTAGGCACTGTACAAACGCAGAATAAGATGATCCCTGCCCTAAAAAGCTTACAGTATTATAGCAGGCAGCCATTTATATGTCATGGCTGTTCAGCACTCTGGTCTCATAGGTTTTATGTTGTAGTTAAGTAAGATTTTGTTTTGTTTTGGGACTTGGGTGACTGTTGAAAGCGGATGAGTAGGTGGAAAGGTGTGGAGAGGAGAGAGGAGTTAGGAAGGGAGGGAGGGATATGCTGATTTTGCAGTCAGCCTAGTTTATGAAGATCAAGTTGTGAGTGTCTGCTTCATACATCATTGCCAACAAAAAAAAAATCATGACCATACTGTTCTTTATTTATCTATTGTCAGAGATGAAATATCAAGTACTGAGAATAAATCTTGATTTTCATAAGCTCAGTTGACACACTGGACCCAGGCAGCATAAAACTTTTGTCTAATAAGCTGAGCAAATGTGACATGTAACTCAAAAGGGAGCAATGTGTGCATATGCAATCTCTCCACCCTGGGTGGCTTGGACTGTTTGTTTCTTTTTGTTTAAGAAAGTGACTCTCTTTACTCATAGACTTTAAGGTCAGAAGAGATCATTGTGATCATCTAGTCTGACCTCCTGCACATTGCAGGCCACAGAACCTCACCTACCCACTCCTGTAATAGATCCCTAACCTTTGGCTGAGTTAATGAAGTCCTCAAAGAAAAAGGCTCATGCTCTTTTTAGTCACACTTTTCCATTTTGAAACTCCTTAACTTCAATAATCAGGAGATACTCAAGCTGAATGAAAACCCCAAGCCAAGTTTAAGATGTCTGTAAAGCTTTTATGTAACCATGTTTTCTGCAGAGCTCCATACTTACCATGTCTACATTATCACTATAACCAAACCAGGAGACTCGGTTAAAATACAGTTGTCTCCTCAATTAGTTACAAACTAGTGGCCATGTACTGTAACAATCAGATCCAGATCCTTCAACTGATATAAATCAGCTTGGCTACACTGACTTCAAAGCTATGCTGTATACCAACTAGCCAGGAATGCCCATCTCTTATCCTTCCTTTCCCTCGCACCCCCAATCTAATGGAATTATGAACCGGGTTTGCTAGTTGTGTAGTAGTAGTCTTCCTTGCTTTAACATAGAGAGCATCTTTGTTTTTAATCCCGGTTACAAATATTCTTACACTTTGGATGTACTGTGTGTGTATGGATTTCAGGATATTGTGCTTGTTTGTCTATATTACCTATGGTAAAACATGTTCAGATTTTGTTAGCATATATACTTCCAGCAAAATCAATACAAGAAATAGAGTGATGAGGAGAAGGCATTTGTTTTTAAAGAGGAACGCCACTATTTTTTTTTAAATGTAATGCAGGATTATGGGAACTGCACCTTCTTTATAAGCAGGAGGCTCTCTTAGAATCCTCCATCAGCATGATTGTGCACTTCTTCCTGCACTGCTTTATTATCTGGGCACCAGCAGCACAATAAAACTGACTAATGCACAGAGTCCTAGTCAGTTTCATGCTGCTGCTCCTACCAGTGGTACTGGAGCACCGTACTTATCTATTTTTGTTGTTTCTGGTAACACCCATGAAGCCAGCCCTGTAATATCTCGGCTTCCAAGTCATCCTCTTCCTTACCGTCAGCTGGAATGGAACAAGGGAGACAGACCGTAGAAAGAAGGGACAATGAAACAAAAGTTGGATCAGAAACAAATGGAGACTATCCAGTAATAGGCTGGGTGTAAAAACATCAGCAGAAATCAGAATGTGCTGAGAAGAGAAATGCAGTAAACTCATGGGGACAAGGACCTAAGGAGCTGCTTTACTCTTATAGTTTAACATTATCTAATGTTAAAACTAGGTAGAACTCTTTGTGGTTTCAGTTGTTGCGAAGCTCATTGGTGAACAACAGGACACAGGCCAAAGTAGCAGAAGAGCTGGGTATGCAGGAATTTGCCATCACTAATGACAAGACCAAGAGACCTGTGGCTCTTCGGACTAAGACTTTGGCTGATCTCTTGGAGTGTGAGTACCAATATGGATCTTAATCATACTGTTAACAGAATACTTAAATATTTAATTACTTAATTAAATATTTAATACTTAAAAACTAAAAGCATGTTAAAAAATTGGGGAAGCTTCTTTGTGACTACTGGTACGTTGAATAAGTGTATTGAGACAGTATGGAGATAAAGACCCTCATTCTACCAGGTATTTAAACAGCCCGTTTTCCCCCAGGACTTGTTTAAAAATTCCATTTAAAAAGTAGTAGTATTTAAAAATATATGTTTTAACTCTGGTTTTTGGTTGGATGTTGCTATTTTCAGATTGATACTTCTTCAAGTGATGATCCCTACGTGTATTCCACACATGGGTACACATGCATGCTATGCACCCAACTCCAGAAATTCTTCAAAGCAGTGTCTCTTGGCCCGCATATGCACAGTAGCTCTCCTTGTGCTCCTGACCGAGGATATAATAGGCAATGCGAGTTGATGCATCTCCAGTTGCTTCTTACCGCTGCATGGCCTGAGTCAGAATTGTATCCTCCTTCACGTCATTTCATTACCTATCAAGAAAACATTTGTAAATAGTTATATTTTTAGATTAGTAGTTAAGAAGTTTATAGTATAGTGTATTTCTCCCCAGTTCTCGAGCCAGTTTCCTCTCTGGCTCCAGAACTATGCCTAGAATCCCAGGATTCAAGAATTGTGTCTCCTGCCCTTGATCCATCTCCATCAGTGAAGAATATCAACACTTCTTGTACTCTCTGGGTGAGGCACATATCTCTGCAAAGTGCAGTATCTGTTGTTCCTTCCCACCCAGAACTCAAGAAGCCCGGGAGCTTCACCTGAAGAAGCACCTGATAGAGAAGACTATGAGGCACTTTTCCAGTCTGGGCCAGGGAGACCCCCCCAAACATTGGCCTTAACTGCCTAGCAGCACCTGTCCAAGCACGTGCCTTGGTGTGTAGCCTTCAACATGTACGCCTAAGGATTCTTCTTCCAGGATTCCCCATGAGAGTAAAGGGCACGATCCTTGATGCAAAAACATATCTCCATTGAGGACTGTCCATAAGAAATGAGCTTCGTCCACAAGCCAGTCCAGGTCAGGTGAGACATCACAAATGAAATCTAATGAACTGGCTCCATGAAGACCCCCAGATCAGAGGGAAAGATGCATAAAAAGAAAGATCTGCCAGTTCTGTGGGTCATTTCAGTACCAATGTGCAAAGATAAACATTGACCAGTTCCATCTATGAGTGCTGGTCCAGCCCCAATGTTGGTAATGCTTCATCCATCTAAAGACCATCCAGTTGCTGCAGATGCACTGGATCTAGGGAAACTCCCTGGACACCAGGGCATACAGAGACTTGTATAACACTGGAGGAAATATGTCCTTACTTTGGGGGAGGAGTCTACATCAGTGTCCTGGGAATCATTTCACCTCCAACCATCCGGCAGGACTACCCTGGTACCGATGGCACTGCCACTACCTATTGAGCAGTTCTCTGATTCAGAGAAATCAGAGAAGATGGCCCCATTGGTATCTCCATAGAGACAGTTGAGCCCAATAGGCAGTCGAGAGGTTACACCCACCATTCCACTTGGTACAACCCCCCTCTGCCTGGGACCAGTGTTACCAATTTCCTTAGGGTCCCCCACAACCTATTGTTGTTCGTGGGATACATATGGCAGGCTTCCAACCCCCTCTCAAGAGTAATGTCGCTCCTCTCCCTCTTGCCAGCTGGTTCATTCGTGTACGAGGAGGAAGAGGTGGAACCAGAGCGGCAGGTACCAACATTCCGTTGGTTGCCTCTTCATCAACTCCAGATGAAGTGGTTGCTCCTTCCTCACCTTCTCTGCCGAATGAGCCTTGCCAATAGCAGGAGCTGTTACAAAAAATGTCCAGTGATCTACAGATCCTATTAGAAGAGACCCAGAACCTTCAACACTGGCTCCTGGACATCATGCAGTCTTAGGGACTGAGTAAGGTGGCCATACCCATCATACTAGAACCAGCTAGGGTGGTATGGAACATGCCAGCATTCTCTGCCTTTTACACTGAAAAGGGCCAAGAGATGGTATTTTGTTCCTGCTAACTACCAAGCGTTGTTACAAAATACTATTTTAATACCTATTCCAGGCACCCAGACTTCACAGACAAGCATCCCACAGAAGATAGGGTCCAATTTCAGTCTCTATTCAATAAGGGGAAGCTGGTGGCAAAGGTAGCCCTTCAGTCTGCAGTGGATGTGGCTGACATAGCTTCCAGAAGTTTGGCCACTGGTCTAGTTATAAAAATGGATTCCTGGCTACAATTATGAGGGTTTCCTAGGGAGGTCCAGGACCCTCCCTTCTGACAAATCGAATCTCTACAGTGAGAAAATGGATGAGTCCCTGAACTCACTAAAAGATTTGAGATTGACTCTGCATTCCCTGGGGATTTATACCCCAACCTCTAGAAGGAAACATCAGAGGCAACCCTATAGAATTAGGCTACCCACTTCTCATGCACATTATTACCAATGCGCAGCCGAACCACCATGCCAACACCAGAAGATTCAGAGACCTCACTTCTCAGCTCCTTCTACTGCCACAGCCTCTAATCACTCTGTCACCAGCCAGGGCCACTTTTGATATATTGCTCAAGACCCACGTACCATCACTGATGCCAATCACCATGTCCCCATCATCTTTGGGGGTCGTCTCACTTTTTGCCCACAACTGGAACAAGATCACTGTGGACAGTTGGGTTCTGGTGATTATCCATAGAGTCTGGAGAAATGCCATAGAGTTTCTTTCCTTTCCACCTCACACACCCCCTTTCTGGTCCCCCCCTACCGGGATCATTCTCACAAAGTGATTCTTCAATGGGAAGCAGCTTCCCTCACTGAAGGGCAGTAGATCATGTTCCACCTCATTAACATGGGAGAAAGCTTTATTCCCCTTATTTCTTAATTCCCAAAAAAGACAGAGGGTGGGACAACAACTCAACAACTCAACATTTGAAAGTGGAAGTTCCTGACAATTAAGTTGGCATCTATAATCCCCTCCCTTCAGGAAGGGATATGTTTCATGGCTCTCAACATGAAGGATGCATATTTCCATGTGGACATTCACCCATCACACAGGAAGTTCCTGCATTTTATGGTAGGCCAGGAGCACTTTCATTTTTTAGTCCTCCCCTTTGGGCTGACTATGGCACCCAGAGTATTTACAAAGGTTTTCCTTGTGGTGATAGCCCAGATGAGATACCAAGAATATATAGTATTTCCATACCTGGATGATTGGCTCCTGGTCTGATCTTGTCAGAACATAGAGTCATCATCACGGTGTTTCATACAACTCGGAACAACCTTAAATGTGTGCATAAATGAAGAAAAGTCTGTTTTGTTACCCACAAGGTCAATAAAGTTTGTAGGGGCAAAGCTGGACTTGGCTTTCGCAAAATTGTTTCTCCCCTCAGAAAGGTTTCATGCACTGAGCACCCTGATTTCACATAACCTGCAATCCATGAATCACAGTACACAAGTGCCTCTCACCATTGGGCCACATGGCTCCATGCACCTACATGACTCCTTTCACCAGACTCCACTTACAGTGCCTGCTGGCTTGGCTCCACTCGATTTGTCAGCCAAGCAAGGACCACATCAACTCCTGGTCATTCTTACCAGAGTTGTCATCTGACTTGGTCATTGAACCTGGAAAAGGTCATGGTGGAAGTTCCCTTCATCCCTCCCACTCCCAGGACCACCATTGTTGCCTCCCTTTTGGGGTAGGCTGCTCATCTGGAGAACCACACTACTCAGGGTACTGGGACCTCACAAGAGGCCAGACTACATACTGAAACTGAGGGCGTCCAAGGCCTTTCTTCTGCATATGCACTCACTCCATATTCAGATAATGTTAGACAATATCACCACTATATAAACAAACAAGGAGGAGCAAGATCTCATCCACTTGGCCAGGAAGCCATCAGTCTTTGGAACTGATGTGTCAGGAACTGCATCACAAAACAGGCCTCGTGCCTTCCTGGAATTCACAATTCCCTGGCAGACAAATTAAGCAGGAGCTTCTTGATCGACCATGAGTGGGAGATTCACAACACGGTTCTGAGCGAGATATTTTACACAGTGGGTAATTCTGCTATGCAACCTTTTCGCATCCCAAACAAACAGAAAGCTCCCCCTATATTGCTCCAGGGGAGCCATGGGTTGCGATTCCCAAAGCAATACTCTGCTGATGTCTTGGAGAAATGGCCTCTGATATGCCTTTCCTCCCAGTTCCCTGCTTCCACAGGTCATAGGGAATATAAGTCTCGACGGTGCCAGCATCATTCTCGTTGGCCCAGACAGTTCTGATTCGTGGAAATTGTAACAATCTGCCTGCCCACCAATCAGAATTCGCCTATTCTCAGAACTCCTAACCCATAGCAGGTGGAAGACCAAGGATCCCAGTCCGGGCACGCTGCATCTCATGGCCTTGTTTTTGGATGGGCGTTGGAAATAGAATGCTCATATTCATCTCCCATTCAGCTGATCCTTTCAACCTGTGCACAACTGCACTAACATTCTCCAGATATTTTAACCATTCCAGTTGTTCTAGACTATCTCCTATCCTTGAAGACTTCAGGTCTTTCTGTTAGTTCGCTACAAGTACACCTAGCAGCAATATTAGTCCCTTTCTCCCTCCAGTGGAAGGACGATCTCTCTTTACTAACCCAGCTACAGTACGAGTCATGAAAGGCCTGATCAGGACCTTCCCATCGGTCCTTAGACCTACCCATCAATCTGACCCTAACCTTGCCCTGTCCAAGCTCACTAGTCCACCTTTCATACCCAAGGTGACTTGTACCATGGCCCACCTGCCCATGAAGGTGGCATTCTTAGTAGCTATCACGTCAGCTAGATGGATTGGCATGCTTGGACCCTTCATGGTGGAATCTCCTTATACTGTGTTTCACAAAGAAAAGGTTTCTCTTCGACTGCACCCAAAGTTTCACCCCAAGATTGTTTTTGAGTTCCACATCGATCAAATAATACTTACCTGTATTTTTCCCAAAACCCCATGCTTCCTCTGAAGACAGGAGACTTCACTCTCGCAATGTCCAGTGTGCTCTGGTGTTCTGCCTGCAAAGAACCAAACCTACTAGGAAATCACCAAGACTCTCTTATCACCATAGCACAGAAGTCCCATGGGCAAGCCAGTTTCCTCCCAGAGGATTTCTAAGTGGGTCTTGGGATGCATCTTAGAGTGCTATAAGATAGTAAATATTACTCCCCCTGGAGTGGGGAGCACAGGATACCTCCGTGGTATCCCTATCAGACATTCTGCTGCAGGACATCTGCAGAACAGTCACCTGGATTTCGACCCACATGTTTGAGACACATTATGATCTAGTCCATGTCTTGGCTGCAGATCCAGTGGTGGGATTGGCAGTATTGCAAGTATCTTTGCTACCAGCCCCCTCACACTCATCTCCAGTCTAAACAGTGCTAGCCAATCATCCATGTGTGGAATACACATAGGGACCATCACTCAAAGAAGCAGTGGAAGTTACTTACTGTAACTAGAGGTTCTTTGAGATGTGTGGTCCCTATCTGTATTCTACTCTCACCCTCTGTCCTCTCTGCTTAGGATCCTGTTGGATTTGTGGTAAGAAGAGGAACTGGAGAGGTGTTGACCCCACACTACCTATTATACCCTTGCTAAGGTGCAGTGCTTTGAAGAATTTCCAGACTCAGGCATATGGCATGTATGCATACTACGTGTAGATTACAGATAGGGACCACGCATCTTGAAGAACCTCCAGCTACAGTAAGTAATCGCTACTTTCAAGGGCCAGATATTCAAATACTAGCCTCCCTTTTTGCATCCCCTACAAGCAGACACAAAGAAGGTGATTTAGATGCCTAAGTACCCGATTTGCAGGTGCAATCAAGTACTTATTTGTTTACATGACCTGAGTTGTATCCCCCAAAGAACTGCAGGTGCAAAATTGTGGGCTCATAAATGGGGGGTTAGTATAGGTGACATCAAAAATTTGTCCCTAAGAGTAAAGATTTATTGGCATTTGAGTCAGGAGGACAGGAGTTCTGACAAATCAGAGGTTGTGACTCTCATTACTAGTGAAAGAGAGGAAAAAGTGATCCAGAATGTAGGGGTACTCTGTGCTTCACTGAAATTCAATAGGAGGTTTCAAAATAGCATTTCCACAAAGAGTACAGAGACACGTAGAGCAAGTCCCTCAATCCATTTGTGAAAGTGTTTGCGGTTCTCCTTCCAAGGCAGGTGAAATGGTAATAAATACTGTGCCAAGAAAATTAATCTGTATCCAGTGCATTTTAATACATTGCGTGAGAAGCTAAGATCTGATGTCTCTTGCCAAATCCTTTTAGTAAATGGAAACTATTCACAAACAACAGTGATTTATACCTAAGCATTTATAGTGTACCCAATAGTGATTTATTTCTAAGTCCTGGTCTGCTGGTTAAATCACAGGACTAGGAGCCAGGTTCTGTTCCTGGCTCTATAAATGACTGTGTGTGTGAACGTGGGCAAGTTACTTAACCTCTTGCTGACTCAGTTTCCTCCCCTGTAAAGCAGTGGTGACAATAATTCCCACATCACAGTAGTGTTGTGAAGCTTAGTTTGTTGATGATTTTAAAGTGCTCTAAATTACTCTAATATTGCTATAAGAGTGCAAAGCACTACACTCCTCTTGCGTGGCTGGTAATACCTAAATATTTTGTTTCTCAGCTTTTATTGCTGCGCTTTACATTGATAAGGATTTGGAGTATGTTCACACTTTCATGAACGTGTGCTTTTTTCCGCGATTAAAGGTAAGGTCAGTTTGCTTCATATTTTCATATATCATTGCGATTTGAGCAGTTACTGCAAACTCTCAAACCATCTTTGTGGATTTATTATAGGAATTCATTTTAAATCAGGATTGGAATGACCCTAAATCCCAGCTTCAGCAGTGCTGCCTGACTCTCAGGACGGAAGGAAAAGAGCCAGACATTCCTCTATACAAGTAAGGACCCCTGTATCACTTATACAAACTAATTATCAGTCTTTGTTTTACCCAGTACAAGATGTGATCAGACTCTGAACATCTTTCTTTTGTCTTGTCTTTATTTTAAGACTCCATTTGATCATGACTAGGTTTAAAATTGTTCTGTCTGTTGTTTAAAGAAATAATTCAGTCTGCTTCCAGACCAAAGATATTAAAAACAGTCTTGTTTTGTTTGGGAGTAGAAATCGTTGAGCCAACGTTTTGAGATCTGTATGTTTTAATCACTGCAGAGTTGAATTATTAAGAACTCTGCCTTTTCATTACATAAAGCCCCAGTGAATATTTTTTTCGGGGCTTACAGGGAGTTTTTTAATGAGTTATTCCTTAAAAGACAAAATCGTTAAAAACAAAAGGAATATTCAGAATGCTCAAGTACAATGAGTGCGCTGAGGAAGCTTGTCACTTGGATGTAGCCATTGACTGTGAGTCAAGAACCTGAGCTTTGTTCCCAGCAGTACCATGCACTTTATGTGACCTTTGTGTCTCAGTTTCCCCAGCTGTAAAATAGGATTATACCTACCTCATAGAGATGATATCAAATGTTGCATTTTGTAAAGCACTTCCACATCCACACAAGTACTACACTGATGGGTGTGTAAGTAGCTGAAAAAAAGAGAGAGGAAAATGCTATCAAAATGCCAGGCCTTTATTATCAGTATTTATTATATCACGAATGTGTATAGAATTAAAACCCAGGCATATTTCTCACGTTTACTGAAGTAAAGTTTCATATGAAGTGCAGTGGGTTACAGTGAAAATTGGTGTACTTCAGAAATATGATTGCAAAGTGATACTTTGCAGATCTGATTTCCCAGGTCTTTATCTGCGAGCTTACTCCCTTATCTTGAGGGAGATAGATACAAAAGAAATGAATTTCTGTTTCTTGTCAAACCCACTGAGTATAAGTACAGTATGTTTGTGCTGTTTTTTTATGATAAATTGATTTTGATAGTACAGCTCAGAGTCAGTCTACATTTGCTGTTATCTTCCTATTATCTTGTTTAATTTTCTTCCCATGGAGTTATTTGTTTCACTGCATTTGCAGCCAGTAGTTTTGCTTTTAAAATCTAGGGTGTACTTTGTATGTATGTTCGGTGTTACACAGTTCATTAGATGCAGAGTAGTTTGGTTAGATATTGCAAAAATTGATATGAACTTTTGCTGCTCCTTCTGTTGAGAAACAAAGTAGTGGACAGAACTTATCTTGGCAGTGGGGCGAGTTGGGGCAGAGGGAAGAGGGAAGAGATAAAAGGAAAAGCAAATCCATTGTGTGTCTAGGGAATTATGTCTTTCTCCTTGAGACGGTTGCTAATGCATAGCCTAGAATCTCACTCAAATGGAAAGGTGGTCTGATAAGTGACAGAAACAATAACTTTTCTGATGGAACAATGTGTTTATTCTGTGAATTTGTCATGTAGAGGAGCAGCATATCAAATAGCAACACTCCTTTAAACCTTTGTAACTCTTTACAGTTTATGGGCCAAAATTTCAATGTACATGGGCTGGCTTGTCTGATTAAAAGTGTGTGTCCAATTGTATAACTACATTTATTCATGCAATTAAAAATGGATCCAGAGAGTTGCAGCCATTGGATGAGCATGTAAGCATTTTTGACTGCAGGTCATGCATTTACGTTTTTATTAGGCCTATTTGTAAGCCCAGGAGTGTTAAATAAAGCTAGTTGTAGACAAAGACAAATTTTATGTACGTACTTCGCTTTAACAAACACCGGTTTGACATCTTTTGGTTGAAGTAACATATACAGCCAGCAGTCTACCCTCTGACATTGTGCCTTGTGCTAATCTTGCTAAGTGGACTGAAAGCTTGATGAGATATATGCCCTTGCTAGATTATTGTTTCATACTTTCTGCTTGAACAAATTATGTCTTTCTTATCTCAGGACCCTGCAGACAGTGGGACCTTCTCATGCCAGGACATATACAGTCGCTGTTTATTTCAAAGGGGAAAGAATAGGATGTGGTAAAGGCCCAAGGTACAGTGGAAATGTATGAAATGGTTTTAAAAAGCGAACTTGATTGTGAAAGCCCCTGAAATGACAGCACAGGAGACTAATATTTGCTGATTAGTCACAGAAAAGGTAAAGCAACTTGAGCAACAGCTGTGCAGCCTCACTACTCTGCCCCTGTGCCTCAACCTTACTTTAATGGGGCCATATCCTAGTGGCTGGAGGTAGTTAGTCTCCATGTCCACTTGCTCCTTAGCCTCTCTGCTGAGGTTCCAAAGAAGCAGGTGTGTTTAGTGACATTTATACACTGAAACCACCAAATAGCTTCCAGGTGGCAGTGACCATGGACAAATTTAAACTGGCTATTTAGGATCAGAGAGTCTTTCCCCATTTTTTACTGATCCCCACCAGCAGTCCAGCCCTCATTATATTTTTTTGGCATAGAAAAAAAAAGTTACACATTTTTGTAATGGGCTTAAACCTCTAAGATTATTAGAACAGAACCGTCAGTACATAATTTTCACTTTGTAGTACAGAGTCAAAATGTCATTTGATTTTTGCTGCTCACTCTTCTATCTTTATTCATTTTTCTTTCTCTTAATTAAAACAACTGCTTCACTAATGAATTACAAAACAACCTTATTGATCTAATTTTTTTTAAAAAATGATTCCATAGGAATGATGGCACTATTGTGTGTACATTTGCGGAAACCTTGATTTACCCATTACGTTATGGGCCTGACTGACCAATGATTCTTTGAAGAGTTGATCACAACAGAGTAATATGAACCCCAGATTCTGGGAAACTGTAGTTTACCCAGTAAAGCATAAACTTACCCTATTTTTGTTTGGTTTTGACAGTATTCAACAAGCAGAGATGGGAGCTGCTATGGATGCACTTGAAAAATGTAAGAGGTTTTCTTGGGAAATGGGAAAACTGTTGTAATTTACTCAACTGGGTTTTCATGGGGGGCAAGGTGGATGTTTTATGGGGGAGGAAAATGGGCCAGAGAATGTACACAAAATGCTATCAGCTTCTGAACTTTAGGTTTGCTTATTAATAGTTTCCATAAAACTTTGTCAAAAGTCAAGTAGTACGTATGACACACAGAGGCGTTTTCAAAGGGAAGTTTTCAGTAAGTCACAGATGCAGCAATTGTCCCTTATTGTACTTAATTCCTTAATCACTAAAAGGTTCCCCTGCTTTAACATGGAACAGAATGGGGTAAGCTTGCTCTGTGGTACAGGATGAATCCACCCAACACATTTTACAACCATTTGCTAGTAAGGTTGTCTACTGTGGTTAGGGGCATCCATCTTCTAGAATGTTTTTGATAATGTGGACAGGGTAGATCAATTCTAGGACCATTCTATGAAACAGTGTTAAAAGCCTAGATCCTCAGCTGTAGTGTAAGTTATTGCAGTCCCACTGAAGTCAATG
This sequence comes from Mauremys reevesii, assembly GCF_016161935.1. Taxonomy (NCBI): domain Eukaryota; kingdom Metazoa; phylum Chordata; order Testudines; family Geoemydidae; genus Mauremys; species Mauremys reevesii. The sequence continues at coordinate 165,767,585 of NC_052624.1, read as the reverse complement.
GAGCTAAAACAATGTACAGCAAGTAAGGATCTTCCCCTATGGTCTTGAACCAGGGGTCACCCAATTAAATTAATAGGCACCAGGTTTAAAACAAACATAAGGAAGTACTTCTTCACACAATGCACAGTCAACCTGTGGAACTCTTTGTCAGTGGATGGTGTGAAGGCCAAAAGTATAAGTGGGTTGAAAAAAGAATTAGATAAGTTAATTGAGGATAGGTCCATCTATGGCTATTAGCCAAGATGGTCAGGGATGCAGCCCCATGCTCTGTCTGCCAGAATCTGGCACTGGATGAGATGGGATGAATCACTCGATAATTGCCCTGTTCTGTTTATTCCCTCTGAAGCATCTGGCATTGGCCACTGTCGGAAGACAGGTTACTGGGCTAGATGGACCTTTGGTTTGATCTAGTATGGCCATTATGTTTTTATGTTCTTATTCTGCCATCTCCTCCAGGTGTTGCCCCCGACTCACCATCATCGCCTCAAACTAGTCTGGATTGAGTTTAAACCAGATACCACTCATACATGCATTGATATATTTCTAAAACAATATTTATATTTAATCTGGAAGGATCACATTTTTAATCAATAAAAGTCAGTAAATGTTGATATCACCATACACACACTAACCAATGCAAAAATATTTTCATCAGTGATAATCAATATTTATAAATAGGCAAAAGTAAGAAAAATGGTGCTTGAGAATTTATTAGAGTAAAAATACGGTGATTTAGACTTGAATTAGGCTTGTCACAAATGAACTAGCAAATGAATAGGAAAAAGGAGTCTGATTTGTATATTTTGATGTGATGTTGACAATTTGCATTTTAATGATTTTGCTTTAAGGTTTTAAATCTCAGCATCTACTGTCATTAACTAATTGTCTGACCCTCTCATAATTTTCCACAAATGTGAAAATTTAATTTTTTGAAATGCTTGAACATAACATCGATATTATCCACTGATGATATAAGAAAATGAAAATTGAATTCTGCTATTTATATTTGTAGAATTGGGGATAGCTAAATTGTTGCTTTTTGAGAATGGCTTTTAATGCGGTTAGAAATGGAGAAATGGTCTGAAATAAATAGGATGAAATTCCGTTAGGGACAAATGCAAATATATACAAAATAGGAAATGACTACCTAGGAAGGAATACAGACGCGCCCCAGGTTATGCAAACCCGACTTATGGAAATCCGGACTTGCGGAAAAAGTTCCGTAAGTTCTGTAAGGTTTTTTTGTTTTGGTTTGGGTTTTTTTGCTTAATTGTCGGAGATGCATTCCCGACTTAAGCAAAATTTGACTTACGCAAGGCATTACGGAACAGAACACTCGCATAAGTCCTGGAACTTCTGTACTATGGAAAGGGATCTGGAGGTCATAGTGAATCACAAGCTAAATATGAGTCAACAGTGTTACACTGTTGCAAAAAAGCAAACATCATTCTGAGATGTATTAGCAGGAGGGTTGTAAGCAAGACACGAGAAGTAATTCTTATGATAAGGCCTCAATGGGAGTAATGAGTACACATTTCAGGAAAAATTGGAGAAGGTCCAGAGAAGAGCAACAAAAATGATTAAAGGTCTAGAAAACATGATCTCTGAGGGAAGATTGATGAAACTGGGTTTGTTTAATCTGGAGAAGAGAAGAGTGAGGGGGGATATGATAACAGTTTTCAAGTACATAAAAGGTTGTTACAAGGAGGAGGGAGAAAAATATTTCTCCTTAACCTCTGAGGATAAGACAAGAATCAATGGGCTTAAATTGCAGCAAATGCAGTTAAATTGGACATTAGGAAAAACTTCCTAACTGTCAGGGTGGTTAAACACTGGAATAAATTGCCTAGGGAGGTTGTGGAATCTCCATCATTGGAGATTTTTTTAAGAGCAGGTTAGACAAATACCTGTCAGGGATGGCCTAGATAAAATTAGTCCTGCCTTGAGTACAGGGGGCTGGACTAGAAGACCTCTTGAGGTCCCTTCCAGTCCTATGATTCTGTGTTTGTTATCTTAGAACTCAGCTATCATTTTCCCACTCAGAACACTGCCATTATCCTGGCTATCAAGCCTGCTTTTGCATTTTCTAAAATAAAAACAGTAATAATGTGAACATCTGTACAACACTCAGTACCAGTTGCTCTTACTTTGTCAGATATTTTAGTTGCTCTCATTCTGCAGAGTGTTGATTGTATTCTCACTTCACTTTTTCAATATTAACTACCTGTTGCCAGGGGAACAAAATGTAAAACCCAAGTATTACTTGGACATGTTACTATGTCAGCATTTTATAATCCGTTTCTGAGAATCGGCCAGGCTCCGTAGCAAGGAAAACAAATGTTGAAATTATCTTTGAAACTAAGGTTGTCTGATCATGGTGGACTTCCAGTTTTGTACTGAGTGTTACGAATGAATGAGGCAAAATGATAACTGCGTGACTTTTTCTCCTCCATCTTATAAAAGAAAAATAAATAAAAATTGAAGCATTCTCTGTGCTACCAGCTGCCCTTTATTAATGTAAAATATTTCTCCCTGTGTCAGATAACTTTCCCCAGATGGCCCATCAGAAACGGTTCATTGAACGGAAATACAGACAAGAGTTGAAAGAAATGAGGTGGGAAAGAGAGCATCAAGAGAGAGAGCCAGAGGAGACCGACGAAGTCAGGAAATAAAAGGAGGGCACGGAAACAGTGCCATATTTACTTACTTAATAACTCCATGGCCTATGGAGACGTAACCTAGTTTCATGCAGGTGATGAATGAAGCATGCCTGCTGACAGCAAATACAAAATAATGCTCTCTCTTAAAAAAAAAAAAAGAAAAGAAAAGAAAAAAATCGTTTATTTTATTCTGTTTTAGCTGCAAAGTCTTGGGGACTTTTCCTAAGATTTTTTTTACAAAAAGCCCTTTTAGCTTTTATTAAAAGTTGTGGAGAATTTTTTGCTTTGTTTTGTTTGTTTTTAATTTTGTCTTGTATGAAATAATAAAGTGTTAATTTCAGAATCTCGCCAAGAAAATAATAATTGTTTAATTAGTGTCTACTGTGTTTGAATGTTTCTGTTCCAAAGACCTGCAAACACTGTCACACTGACTCAGTGCTGAAGAGGAAAAAGAAGTTGTTGTGGCCCTGGTTCAGCAGAAGACTTAAACTGGTGCTTAACTTTTAAGTGTGTACATGCAGGGAAATGCATGTTTCAGTGATTTGCTGAATTGGGACCTTAATAAGTTTTTGGTCCATCTTAAGTACAGTAAATCTATAGCAACTTTACCACAGGAATATTCATTATTTACTCAGGGAATTCTCTTCCAAAAATTAAAAACTTTTGCACAATATTTTAAAATTTTGAATATTTTATTTGTCAGAATAACACAATACCATCATACCAGTTTCAATTATTTTTGGAATTTATTTGGAAATACCTGTCAGCAACTATATCTGTAACAATACAGATGACAAAAAAGTTTCAGGAAATATTTTTTGACAAATAGATTCCTTACTAGGCATATTAATACAGAACTCTGAGTAATAATTCATTTAAACTACAATACAGAACCGTATTTCCCACACCCCTCAGAAGCAGAGCAAAGTCTTATGGGAGTCAGGGGTAATGGAGGAACTGATGGAGAGGGAAGTAATTGCTGGGAAGGAGCCAGGGTGGGAACTTGGAAGATTCTTGAGTATGGATGGAAAAAGTGTGGAACAGGTTTTTCGGGGGGCACGGAGGGATTGTTAGGGAGCTTCCCCCATCACCATGTCGCCCTGCACCCCCTTGCTTTGTCCCCATGTGCCTCTGTACCCCCTCTTCTCCCATGTGGCCCTGCACCCCCTCAGCCAGCCCCCTTCCCTCATCCCCTTGTGTCCCTGCACCCCCTCCCCCATCCCTATGTGTCTCTGTGCCCCCACTCAGTCACCCCCCTTTCCCTATGTGGCCCTGCACCCCCACACAGCCCTGTGGCACTGCACCTCCACTCCCATTCAGCCTCTGCCCCCCACTAGCCCTTATGAACCCATCTGTGACCTTCCAGCAGCTGGTCTGTGACCTCCCTCCCCATGTGCTCCACACTCTCTCCCCATTTCCCCTGTCTCCTGACCTGGCCCAACAGGCACTGTGAAGAAGGCAGTGCAGGCTCTTTTTCTTCCCTATGGTAGCTGGCACTGGCTGGGAGCAGTTGCTCTGATCTAGTGCCACAGTGTCCTCCATTGGGCAAAAGGTGGAACTGCAGCAACGTTTAGGCAGAAGTTACTTTCTGCAGGAAAAAAATATGCGTGGCACATGAATTATGTGCATGCGCAGTGGCGCAGAATTCCCCAGGAGCAGTTATTAAGATTGTTGTTTAAAACAATGGACCCAGGAAGCTTCAAACAGTTAGAGGGTGTTATAGCTGCACGTGAAAGGTTGCGGGGGTGGGATGGGAGGGCTTTAAAAAGGCAGTGTTGTAAAGATTCTATCAGAACAATATGATGATTTGAAGCAAAGAAATATCTATTTTTTGTCAGGATGTGGCTAATTATATATCAGTTTGTAGCTTAATTGTAACTTTATTCCTATCTTCCTATTCTAGCAAAATGGTTTGTCCAGAAAACTTTGAGTGTCAAATTTTGCCTTCAGCAGCTGGATACCTGCAACTCCAGATGGAAATACAAATGGAAATTGTGTGCATGTACCTGAGGACAGAATTTGGCCCTTAGGATGTAATTCAAACACATGTAGAAGGGACCTTTGGCTCATCTCATCTAATATCCTGTATGTCCTAGGCCTTTAAATGTCACCCAATTACTGCTGTACTGAGCCCAATAACTTGTATTTGGCTTAAAGCACACCTTCCTGAAAGGCAACCAGTCTTGATCTGAAGACACCAAGAAATGGGGACTCCACCACGTCCCTTGGTAATATTTTTCAGTGGTTAATCACCTTCACTGCTAAAAATGTATGCCTAATTTCTAATTTGAATTTCTCTGGTTTTATATTATAGCCATTGAATAGTGTTATGCCTTTCTCTGCTAGACTGAAGATCCATTTAGTACCCGGTATTTTCTTCTGTGGAAAGTGCTTATATATAGTAATCAGATCATCTCTCAGTCTTCTTTTTGATAAGCTAAACAGACTGAACTCTTTAAGTTTGCTGCTGTAAGGCATTTTCTCCAGCCTTTGAATCATTTTTGTGGCTCCTTTCTGCACCCTCTCCAAATTTGATAATGCATACCTGGCCAATGATACATCAAATAGTTCCATAATCAGAGCCATATTTAGCCTTACATAGAGAACCTTGAGAGTTTTTTAAAGGATGTTTCTTTCACATAATCCATCCCAGTATGACAAGCATTTTATGGTGCTGATTCAGCAAGGTACTTCTGGCATCTGCTGAATGTGTATGACAAGAGTTCCCAAGAGCACTTCATCATACAGATGGGCTAAAAATAGTCACCAGTATAGCTGAAAAGTTCAAACTATACAAGCTTCACTCCATAGTTGCACTTGTGAGCTAATCAAAATCTATATTTTGAGAAGCATGTTTTCGTATGTACACTGCCAGTGATGCATGCACAATCAGAAATGTGTTTCTGAAAATCTGACCCCAAATTGTTGCCTCCCGTCTGCCTATTTGATAATATCTGTTGTTTATGGACCGATGTTAAATATATTTCAGACCAGGAGAGAGAAAACGTTCTAGAATTCCCAAGAGTGATAAACCAATAAAGCTAAGAAAAAGGCATATGAAGGAAAGTTGATGACCTCGGTCAGATGCTGCTGCATTTTGGCTTCTAAGAAGTGAAGGAAGCTCCTTAGCAACTTCAATGAATAAACAAAATGCTAAAAAGTCTTTGAATAGGATCACACACAAAAAAACCAAACACACTTCATATCCAGTGCTGGAATTAGACATGTACATGGTGAGTATTCCATATCTCCACTTACGGCTGCAGGCTGAAACAAGGGCAGAAGGTGTTGATGGCTGAGTGGTTTATACCGTTACTTTGTTTATTCCATTTCAAGAAGTGATCAGATCCATGCATTTAAAAAGAAATACTAAGCAGTGACTTCATCTAAAAGGGTGATGGGCTTCACTCATAGTTTGTGATGTCACCAAAGCCGCGCAATGGAACTGTTGGCCCCTAATTCAAAATTGCATCTTATTTTCCATACATGAAGTGTATGGTTGTTAGTGACTGGGACAAGGGCAGTTGTGTCTAGGGGTCAGTAGCCAGGTTAGAGCTGGAGTCAGGCACCAAGAATTGGAGTCAGGGGCAGAGTCAAAGTCAGGTCCAATGGTCAGCACCTGGTTGCCTTATGTGAGGCAGACAGGGCTGGGAACAAGCAGCCAAACAGAAGCTATCACAGCCTTGGACAAATGCTTTGAATAGCCAGTGCTGTGCTGTTGCTGCTGCTCTTAAAAACCAGTCAGGTGGCTCAAGTGGGGCCCAGCTGTACTTGTTAGCATGCTTGGGAATAATGCTAGCAGGCTGGCTGCGGGTCCTCATTCCTGACCATGGTACGTATAATGACAGTGACACACACAGGAGTCATGGTTACTTTATTTCCTGGCCCCAATGACATGACACCGTTTCCACTGACTCCAGTAGCCACTGGGATGGTAATGTATGATGGTATTTTCCACTTCTATTCTGTGTATCATTTGAGGATCCCAAAACACTTGATAAGCATTAGTTTAATTAGTTTAGTTGCATATTTAATGATATTCCTGTTAAACCTATCAAACAACTCTGATTTCACTGCAAATCTTAACACATAAGAACATAAGAAAGGCCGTACCGGGTCAGACCAAAGGTCCATCTAGCCCAGTATCTGTCTACCGACAGTGGCCAATGCCAGGTGCCCCAGAGGGAGTGAACCTAACAGGCATTGATCAAGTGATCTCTCTCCTGCCATCCATCTCCATCCTCTGACGAACAGAGGCTAGGGACACCATTCTTTACCCATCCTGGCTAATAGCCATTTATGGACTTAGCCACCATGAATTTATCCAGTCCCCTTTTAAACAGTGTTATAGTCCTAGCCTTCACAACCTCCTCAGGTAAGGAGTTCCACAAGTTGACTGTGCGCTGTGTGAAGAAGAACTTCCTTTTATTTGTTTTAAACCTGCTGCCTATTAATTTCATTTGGTGACCCCTAGTTCTTGTATTATGGGAATAAGTAAATAACTTTTCCTTATCCACTTTCTCAACATCACTCATGATTTTATATACCTCTATCATGTCCCCCCTTAGTCTTCTCTTTTCCAAGCTGAAGAGTCCTAGCCTCTTTAATCTTTCCTCATATGGGACCCTCTCTAAACCCCTAATCATTTTAGTTGCCCTTTTCTGAACCTTTTCTAGTGCTAGAATATCTTTTTTGAGGTGAGGAGACCACATCTGTACACAGTATTCGAGACGTGGGCGTACCATGGATTTATATAAGGGCAATAATATATTCTCAGTCTTATTCTCTATCCCCTTTTTAATGATTCCTAACATCCTGTTTGCTTTTTTGACCGCCTCTGCACACTGCGTGGACATCTTTAGAGAACTATCCACGATGACACCAAGATCTTTTTCCTGACTCGTTGTAGCTAAATTAGCCCCCATCATGTTGTATGTATAGTTGGGGTTATTTTTTCCAATGTGCATTACTTTACATTATCCACATTAAATTTCATTTGCCATTTTGTTGCCCAATCACTTAGTTTTGTGAGATTTTTTTGAAGTTCTTCACAATCTGCTTTGGTCTCAACTATCTTGAGTAGTTTAGAATCATCTGCAAACTTTGCCACCTCACTGTTTACCCCTTTCTCCAGATCATTTATGAATAAATTTAATAGGATTGGTCCTAGGACTGACCCTTGGGGAACACCACTAGTTACCCCTCTCCATTCTGAGAATTTACCATTAATTCCTATCCTTTGTTACCTGTCCTTTAACCAGTTCTCAATCCATGAAAGGACCTTCCCTTTTATCCCATGACAGCTTAATTTACGTAAGAGCCTTTGGTGAGGGACCTTGTCAAAGGCTTTCTGGAAATCTAAGTACACTATGTCCACCGGATCCCCCTTGTCCACATGTTTGCTGACCCCTTCAAAGAACTCTAATAGATTAGTAAGACACGATTTCCCTTTACAGAAACCATGTTGACTATTGCTCAAGAGTTTATGTTTTTCTATGTGTCTGACAATTTTATTCTTTACTATTGTTTCAACTAATTTGCCCGGTACAGACGTTAGACTTACCGGTCTGTAATTGCCGGGATCACCCCTAGAGCCCTTTTTAAATATTGGCATTACATTAGCTAACTGCCAGTCATTGGGTACCGAAGCCGATTTAAAGGACAGGTTACAAACCTTAGTTAATAGTTCCACAACTTCACATTTGAGTTCTTTCAGAACTCTTGGGTGAATGCCATCTGGTCCCAGTGACTTGTTCATAGAATCATAGAATCATAGAATTCAAGATCAGAAGGGACCATTATGATCATCTAGTCTGACCTCCTGCTAGATGCAGGCCACATAAGTCGATCCACCCACTCCTTTAGCAAGCGACCCCTGCCCCATGCTTCGGAGGAAGGCGAAAAACCTCCAGGGCCACTGCCAATCTTCCCTGGAGGAAAATTCCTTCCCGACCCCAAATATGGCGGTCAGCTGAACCCCGAGCATGCGGGCAAGACTCTCCAGCCATACCCTCTGGATACACATACCCTCATACATATCATTGACTCATTGTACTATTTACCAGTGTGGCACTTAATTGACCTATTGACTAAGCCCGTTATCCTATCATACCATCTCCTCCATAAACTTATCTAGCTTAATCTTAAAGTCATGGAGGTCCTTCGCCCCCACTGTTTCCCTCGGTAGGCTGTTCCAGTATTGCACTCCCCTGATGGTTAGAAACCTTCGTCTAATTTCAAGCCTGAATTTCCTGACTGACAATTTATATCCGTTTGTCCTCGTGTCCACATTAGCACTGAGCTGAAATAATTCCTCTCCTTCCCTGGTATTTATCCCTCTGATATATTTAAAGAGTGCAATCATATCTCCTCTTATCCTTCTTTTGGTTAAGGAAAACAAACCGAGCTCCTCAAGTCTCCTTTCATACGACAGGCCTTCCATTCCTCGGATCATTCTAGTGGCCCTTCTTTGTACCCGTTCCAGTTTGAATTCATCCTTCTTAAACATGGGAGACCAAAACTGCACACAATACTCCAAATGAGGTCTCACCAACGCCTGTTAATGTTGAGTTTATCAATTAATTCCAAAACCTCCTCTAGTGACACTTCAATCTGTGACAGTTCCTCAGATTTGTCACCTACAAAAGCCAGCTCAGGTTTGGGAATGTCCCTAACATCCTCAGCCATGAAGACTGAAGCAAAGAATCCATTTAGTTTCTCCGCAATAACCTTATCATCTTTAAGCGCTCCCTTTGTATTTCGATCGTCAAGGGGCCCCACTGGTTGTTTAGCAGGCTTCCTGTTTCTGATGTACTTAAAAAACATTTTGTTATTACCTTTAGAGTTTTTGGCTAGCCGTTCTTCAAACTCCTCTTTGGCTTTTCTTATTACACTCTTGCACTTAAGTTGGCAGTGTTTGTGCTCCTTTCTATTTGCCTCACTAGGATTTGACTTCCACTTTTTAAAGGAAGTCTTTTTATCTCTCACTGCTTCTTTTACATGGTTGTTAAGCCACGGTGGCTCTTTTTTAGTTCTTTTACTGTTTTTCTTAATTTGGGGTATACATTGAAGTTGGGCCTCTATTATGGTGTCTTTAAAAAGGGCCCATGCAACTTGCAGGGATTTCACTTTAGTCACTGTACCTTTTAACTTTTGTCTAACTAACCCCCTCATTTTTGTATAGTTCCCCCTTTTGAAATTAAATGCCACAGTGTTGGGCAGTTGAGGTGTTCTTCCCACCACAGGGATGTTGAATGCTATTGTATTATGGTCACTATTTCCAAGTGGTCCTGCTATAGTTACCTCCTGGACCAGCTCCTGCGCTCCACTCAGGATTAAATCTAGAGTCGCCTCTCCCCTTGTGGGTTCCCGTACCAGCTGCTCCATGAAGCAGTCATTTAAAGTATCGAGAAATTTTATCTCTGCATTTCGTCCTGAAGTGAAGTGTTCCCAGTCAATATGGGGATAATTGAAATCCCCCACTATTAATGGGTTCTTAATTGTGATAGCCTCTCTAATTTCATACATTCCCATTAAAAATCATCAGATCTGAAAGATTCCCGTTTTTCCAGGGGTCCATCAACAGAGAGAGCCTGCCTGGAGAGGTCACTCACAATCCCTCCGCTGCCAGATTTCCTGGATCTGGTACCTGCCCCAGCAATTGGCACTGCTGCTTGCGAAGGTGCGGTTGCTAGCGTACATGAGGTTTGTTTGAATTCAGCATGTGGGACCCTAGTAGCACTTTAAAGTTGCCACCGGCCAGTGGAACCCTTCAGGTAGGTCAGTGATGCAAATGCTTCCTGCACTTCCCTGGGCAAGAGTCTCCACTCCCTCCACTAGGGCACGGTGACCTTTTTGGAAGGGGAGGAAGGAGAAATTGCAAGTTGCATACCCACTTGCTAGGAGGATTGAATGGAGTGACCCACTATCTATGATATTGTGACCCACACCACCCCTAACTTTCATCTTGGTTGCTTCTGCTTGTTTGCCTGCCACCAATCAATGGTAAGACGACTCTCTCAGAGCAGACTCCTTTTAAGCCCCTTGACTGAGAGCAGTATGTAGGTTCCAGACTGTTTACCCTTGTGACGAAGTGGGGTATTCACTTTATGTTGCATGTGAGTCTTACTGTCCTATATTAATACTGTGTGTACCTCAGTTTCCCTGTATATTGCACCAATGCCTAGGTGGTGAGAATTGGGTGTGTGACTTTTGCTGAGACCCTCAAGGCAGGTGAGGCTGCTCAGCTCTCTGGATATAGGTGATGTGACCAGGCCGTCTGGCCCAGGGTCCCCCAAAGATGTACTTTGCTGAAAGTCACTGACTTCTGTGCTAACAAGTTCTGTTCTATGCTGTGTACCTGTTGACCAATAAGCCCTTCTGCTTTACGACGCTGGCTGAGAGTCGTGTCTGACTGCGGAGTTGGGGTGCAGGGCCCTCTGGCTTCCCCCACCAAAGGGAAGTGTGCATTGTGAACAGGGATGCTGAAAGCTCCGAGGTCAGACCAGGAAGGTCAAAGCTGAGAAGGTTTTTTGCCCTAGACAGCGTGCCCCAAGGGGAGTCACACTAGCCCAGAGTCCAGGCTGGCTTCCTACAGAGCAGTTCCAGAGCATTGGACCTGTGACACCATCACAACCCTTCAGCGCCTCTCCTTAGAACTTATGGGAGTCTCTTCTATTTGAGGAGATCTGCCTGAAATTACCTACCCAACAGTAAGCTGAGCAAAAACAAGATTTATTAAAAACAGACCAAATGGAATGAAAAAAAAATGCTTCTCCCACCTGAATTTACAGTTCTCATAAGCTAAACTGCATAAGATATTTTCAACCTTAGTTACGAAGAAAGAAATGAATAGCTTTCATTCTTTGAAAACACTCCATTTCTCTCTCTCTCACCCCCAGAACTCTGGTGAGCTTGTCAGTATTGTGCAGTCTAAATAGCAACTCTCCTGTCCCCATACCTGGTTGTCAACTGACTTGTCTGTCGGTTTACATATATAACATTCCACTTCTTGCTGTCTGTGTGTCTTTCAGCTATTAGCATCCATTTAACTCATCAAGGTGAGGTTTCATTAACATTTACACAAAAGACTCATCAATCAGGAGTCCTGCTTTGGAGGAAGGCCACAGGACTGTTTCCTAATCACCTCTGGAAGTCCCCCAGCCCCAGAAATAGCTTGGAATAAAAATATTTTTTAATTTGTTATCTTAAAATAACAAATTATTGACAGACCTTTGATCATCTGTCACAAGTATACAATATACATTTTAGAAAATAGATATGAGAAGTGGTTAGTTTGCATATTCAGCTCCAAAATATATAAAAGAGGTTGAGTTACAGGGAATATGAAAAAGTAGTATCAAAGAACTCACTTATTGGGAAATATGTATATTTTCTTTGCATGGGTGAAAAAACTCTGGGGAGAGTGGAAAGAAATGCATGAGAAGGAAATATGTCTAAATCACAACTAAAGTGTATTTCTGTACACTAATTATCCAAAGTCATGTTCTGATTGGCTGGGTGGGTCTTTCTGGTGCTGTCACATCAGTACACTGACATCCAACTGTGAAGGGCTCTAACCTTTTAAAATGATTATTATGTGTTGTATAGAATTCCAGAAGTGGACACAGTGCTTTACAAAAGACTTTAAAAGACAATATAATTGCTCTAAGATGCCTTCAATTTTGATATGCAGTGTTGTTGAAGGCGTGTCGATCCCAGGATATTAGAGAGGCAAGATGGGTGAGGTAGTATCTTTTTATTGGGCCAACTTCTGTTGATGAGAGAGAAAAGCCATTGTGCTACACAGAGCTCTTCTTTAGCTCTGGAAAACATAAACTGAGTGTCACTGCTAAATATAATATGGAACAGATTGTTTAGCATAAGTAGTTAACACATATTTCAAGGGACCATTCAAAGTGAAGTGACCTGTTAACACTGTTAAATTCATAACTTTGCTAGACACTAAAAATCATGGATCAAAGAGAGACACTGGATTTATGGCTTATTATGACGCTCTATAACCCACTCTCCACCCCGTTGTGCCTGCTCCCAGCTGCTTTTCCCTCTTCTTTTCCCCCATATGACTAAAGGAGTGTTAATGGGCCACTTCATCTTGGATGGTCCCTTGAAATATATGTTAACCAACTGGAAGCCTCAATAGCTTACTAATAAACAACCTTTGGTTGAATCATGAAGGGGATCTGATAGCAAAGTGCTTTCACTGAAAGCTCCTCAATGATGGAATGACATTCTTGCATCAGTGTGCCCAAGCTTACATGTTCTGACCTTGAAATTATGGTAAAGGTCCATGTTTTCCTAGGCTTGTTCTCAGAGCAGGCGGGCGAATGAAGCAGGAGAGCTTTAGACTTGGGGCATCCAATGGGACCTACAAGGGATCAGCCAATTAGATCCTGATCCTAAATTGTGGGCATTTCTCTTTTTTAATAAATGTCAACGTGTTAGAGGATTTGATGGGCACATTTTTATTTATTTCAGTTTTTTAATGTCTTGTTGCTTTACTTGTTAGCCCTTAAATGGGATTTTTGTTTAAAGTCACATACAGTCATCATTTCTATTTGTTATGCCCAGCTTTGGCCTCATGAAATTTAAAACTCTGATAAAATCATATAATGACAATACTGAGAATAACCTTAACCGTAGCACTGTTTGTTTGTTGTTGTTATTACTATTAACACTCTGTAATAGAGATCTCAAGCATAGCTGTTAGGAAAGCTGTTGAGGCTACCAGTTACTATAATTCATTCAGAAAGATCAAAAGGAGGGGCCTTACTCTCTTTCTTCCTAGATGAGGTAATGTACTTAATTCTACAGACTGTGTTTAAACAGATGTATGTAGTTGGCTGTAGAGGTTTAGGGGTTGACTTTTAGAGGTGCTGATAAACTCCCATTGATTTTAACTGGGATTGTGTGGGTGGTTAGAATTTCTGAAAATCAGATCCTTAAAACATTTTCTACAGATTGTATATTTGTACCCTGTAGTTCATGGTTTGACATTTTGCCTAAATAAAGAATACCTAGCCAAGGGGTGGTTTTTGTTCTGTTTCCCTAAATACTGCTGAAGTCTTGGGTATATTTAAAGATTTAGCATAGGCCTGAGAACACCATTGATATCCCACCTACACTACAAGAATGAAACATGTTGTAACCAGGTCCTTCAACATAACTGAAATTTGATTGTAGGCAGGGTCATAGATCAGGAAAAGTGGGATTGTCCATGGCTGATTATCTATTTTCCTCAAGAAGAAGGTGGCCAGAGTGATCATAGAAGTTGGAACACTAGGCTGTGTTAGCCGTGTTATTTCGTCCACTCAATTAGGCTGCTGTGCTGAACGTTTAGAAAGTAGCTGGCTCCAAAATGAGCTCACAATTTCTTGTTAGACTAAAAGAGAAAATTACCATAACAATATAGTAGGCGGGTCAGGGAACCAGAACTCTCATCTGTCACTGCCTCATCCGAGTATCCTTTATCCTTGCTGCTGAACTGCTCATTAAATGATCTAAAAGAGGTACATTGATCACTTTGAATTATATGGTGTGGTGGAGACTTGAATTTTTTTGGGGTGGCTTTTAGGATTATTGTCCTGCCCCTCTCTCCCTCATGTTCTCATCTATTTTATTTTTGAGATGGTGCATTACTTACATACTTTTCCATGTTTACTAAAGTACCGTGACTACCACAATAAATGGCTATGTAAGATAATCAGTTACAGTGTCATAGCATCACTTAATCTGGTGTCTCTCGGGCACTCCCATTTGAAAACCTTGGTTCTCCATAGAAAGATGTGTGCTGATTCTCGGCATGCTCTCCTCATTCTGCCTTTTCTCTTCTTCCATCTGATGGTCTCCTGCCTCCTTACTGTGCATTGTTCTTCCTCTCTAGGACTACTCTCAGGTGGGTACAAAGAGCCACTCTTCCTGGCCATATCTGCACTTTCTCTCATAGGCACCTGCTTGAACAGTGCAGTAAAACACTAGCTTAAAGCACTGGGAGTTTGGGGATAGAGTCATAAAATAATGCATCAGAGAGAGGCAGGCCCTGCAGCAGCAGTAACACAGATTAACAGCACAGAGTACTGGGGAAGGTGCAGCCGCACAATCAGATTGATCTACCTCCCAAGAAGCACCACAAGGGAGAAGGACTGAACAGTTTTAAAGGGAGGAAAACTAGAAAGCCCTTCTAAACCAGGGAACAGAGGTAAATATTGTCCTCATGTTTTACTGTCTCATGCCTGGCTCCTCAGACTTACATTTCTCAAAGGCACTACCTTAGGTGCTGAGGTGAATGTTGATAACCGTGGGTTGTTCCCTTAATGCAGACATTTCAAAAGTAATCGATTTAGAATGGGAACATCATAAAAAAGCAAGCCCCTAACCAGGCAACCTCATGAACTTCTATTCGTTCCAGAAGCTCCAAACTCATAGTGAAAATGCTCAAAGTTGATATGGCAGTGACAAGTGAGAAAAACAAAACCGAAATCCTCATTTGAGGGGATTTTTAACCTTAAAGACCTAGGGTGAACTCCTGGCCTGATGGATGTTGGAAAGGAAAACAGGAAGGCTGAAGGAGCACTTCAAACAAGCTATGATGCCTTTCTCATTATTACCTCTTACAATTACTTTGGTAGAACACCTCTGACATTGTGACTTGCTTAAAAAATGTCTTTAATGCCACCCACAATTATAATTCAACTGTCATAACTCAATTTCCAGAGGGATAGTTAAATTGGCAAACCAAAAACAGCCATCCTAAAAAACAGCAGCAATTAAAAATGCTAATGTTATCCAATATCCAGTTACAAAGTCCCCAGAAAAAAAAATTAAAATTCTGGAGGATAAGAATTCATAATGATCTCATTGGACAGGTCAAGCAAAATTGATTCATCAGCCTTCTATTCCTGGGATGATAAGATTGTCAAATGTATCATGAAAACCTTTTAACTTTCTCATAATTATGAAAAATAAACTCAGTTTCATCTAAAGTACTATTTTAAACGTCCACTGCTCTAGATTAAGACTTCAGAAACTTCAAACTTGAGGCTCCAAAAAACAAAGGCAAAGATCTGACATTCATTTTCCATTTGCAAAGGCCTGTCAAATTTTGGAACTAAGGTACTACTCCTGAAAATCAGTCAATGGGATTGCACATGTGCTTAAAGTCAAACATGTGCTTATGTATTTTGCTGAATCAGGGCCTAAAATAACATCCAAAGGGGCTGGGCTATCATCAAGTAGATATGCATCCTGAAGCCTTTCTAAACAGCCAAATTTTTGCTCTGTAATTGTTCTCCAAGACTATAATTGCAAGGCTCACTTCCAAATGAATGGGGCTGTATGTACAAAGGCATCTTACTTTTTTTTTTTTTTTTTTTTTTTTTTTTTTTTGAAGGGTGTCTTTTTTGTTGCCTGAATCCTTGTGGTGCAATTTCATGGATTCCCTGTGGGGTGCTTTATGAGATATTGTAGGGTCTTAATAGGACTTTGGACACTTTGCTAAGTGCTTTCTTCAGCCTGTGGTGTGAATTCCTGCAACTGGGTCAAATTTAACATCTATTTCAGCTGACAGTGTGTGTATATAACATACATAAAGGGCGGGGGGATAACTATTACCTGAAACACTCAGAAAGAGGGGGATCCACCGAGGGATGGATTAATAGACTGCAAAAAAGATAAATATTAGCCCCTTTCAAGTAAGTAATAAAAATACATTTTTTTCAGTCTAATATAAATATTATGATGTGCTGTTTGTTTGAGATAATTGACTAGTTTAAAAAATATTAGGATTTGAATGGTTTGCAAAATCAGAAAATGAATCTTAAAAAATAAGATTCAGTGAAATAAATACTGGCTGTAAGAAGTAAAAGTGAGGTAATATTTTTTTTTAATATCCCAAGGCACAAGAGAGGGAAATATTCTAGCAAAGGTATAATAGGTATCCGGAATGTAATTACTCTAGATTATTTGAATATTCCCTTGTCAAAGACATCCAAGAGAGGTTGTGGAATCCCCATCACTGAAGATTTTTAAGAGCTGGTTGGACAAACACCTCTCAGCGGGATGGTCTAGTTGACTTTGTCCTGCCTCAGTGCAGGGAGCTAGACTGGATGACCTCTCGAGGTCTCTTCCAGCCCTACGTTTCTCTAATTTGTAGGCTCATTACAGCAACATCCATTGTACCAAAAAAAAAATACTGGGACATTTCTGTTTCACCTGTGCTGATCGCTTGTGGAATAGGTATTAGAATATTATTTAGTTGTATTACAATAGCTCCAGCTGAGTTTGGGCCTCATTTTGCTAGGCACTGTCACATGGTGACAGTCTGATGACTGGTGTGTGTGTTTCTTTCAGCTTGCTGTTCCCTGTTCCTGTTTTGTTTCCTGGTTCCTGTTCCCTGAACTCAGTAGTCCTCAGTGTGTATGTGCACAGCGTTGGGTGTGTGCAACTACCCAGGGCCCACTCTTACTTATCTGCTCCTCAGACTGTCAAAACCGTCAAAACAGATGAAGGGAAGGAGAAAGAGAAGCACATAAAGGGGCAGTGACTTACCCAAAGTTGCAGAACAGGTCAGTGCTCAACCTGGGAACAGAACCGAGGTGTCTTCTGTCCCAACTAAATATCGGAGTCATTACACCATGCTGCTTTGTAACTAATCATTAATTCTTTTCAGCACAATTGTATCTATTTTAAATTTCATTGACTGTAGACTAGAATATGGTTTTATACAATCCCTTCCATGCTGAATGCCTACCCAAAGGTCATTAAAAATGCAATGAGAGAATAAGCAAATGTAACTCACTGGTAGTGTGTGTTCCAGGTCCCGCTCTGTACCCAAGCTGGTACAGCCCCAGTTAGAGCGCCTTGGCTTTTTAACACATACAGCCGCTAGTGCTCTGGAAATTCCCTGGTTCAGTCCCAAGTGTGATGACCAAAATGGTGGCTGTGAGACACACCCAGTAAAAATTCTTATTATATATTAAAGTATTACAGCATCATATGGAGGCCTCCCCTTGTGCTAGGTACTGTACATACACATAAGAGACAGTCGGTGCCCTGAAGAGCTTACAGTCTGAGGCTCTGATCTGTGTCACACAGATTAGTCTCCTGAGGACTGAAATGCTTTAGTCTAAGGCCTGGTCTACACTAGGACTTTAATTCGAATTTGTCAGCGTTAATTCGAACTAACCGCTCAACCGTCCACACCAGGAAGCCATTTAATTCGAACTAGAGGGCTCTTTAGTTCGAATTTGGTACTCCACCCCGGCAGGTGGAGTAACGCTAAATTCGACATGGATAGCTCGAATTAGGCTTGGTGTGGATGCTAATCGAACTTAGTAGCTCCGGGAGCTATCCCACACTGCACCACTCTGTTGACGCTCTGGACAGCAGTCCGAGCTTGGATTCTCTGGCCAGCCACACAGGAAATGACCCGCGAAAATTTGAATTCATTTTCCTGTCTGGGCGGTTTGAATCTGACGTTCTGGTTGCACATCGGGGCGAGCTCCGCAGCACCTGCAACGATGCAGAGCTCTCCAGCAGAGGAGTCCGGGCAATCCCAGAATAGAAAGAGGTCCCCAGCATGGACTGACAGGGAAGTCATGGATCTGATCGCTGTGTGGGGCGAGGAGTCTGTGCTCTCGGAGCTGCGCTCCAGCAAGCGGAACGCGAAGACCTTCGAGAAGGTCTCAAAAGCCATGAAAGAGAAAGGATACAGCCGGGATGCGATGCAGTGCCGCGTGAAAGTGAAGGACCTAAGACAAGGGTATCAAAAAGTCAGAGCGGCAAACGGACGCTCCGGAGCCCAGCCCCAGACATGCCGCTTCTACGAGGCACTGCATGCCATTCTAGGTGGGTCTGCCACAACTGCCCCACCAGTGACGGTGGACTCCGAGGACGGAATAGTGTACCGGGACAGTTCCTCCTCGATGTTCGCCGATGGGGAAGATGAGGAAGGGTCTTTTGAGGACGGCGCAGGCGACAGCGAACCCACTCCCGCTTTTCCTGACAGCCAGGATCTCTTCATCACCCTCACAGAGATCCCCTACCAACCGTCCCGCCCGTTAACCGGACTCGGAATCAGGGAAGGATCAGGCGGTAAGTGCTACAAACAGGGAAACATTTATTTTTAAGAAACAGGTATATAAAAATAGAAATACTATATAAAAATTTTAAATATCAAACTATACAAAAAGTAGGTCAACACATATAGGAATCGAGCAATAATCCTCTGGGGACAGTTCAAAAAAGCTCTCAGAGAGCAGCTGGAAAAGCCTCAGCAGGAGGTTCCTGGGGAGAGGTGCCTTATTGGGTGCTCCGTGGAAGCACACTCTTCCGCGCCAGGCCATCCTAATGTAAAGGGGAAGCATCGCCTCGACAAGCATGGCAGCATATGGTCCTGGTCTGTGCAGGGCTTCTCTTAGCATCCGCTCTCTCTGAGTCCGAGTGACACGCCTCAGGGTAATGTCGTTCTGGAAGTGCTGCATCTAATTAGGGGAATTAGTGTACTGTTACTATTGTGAATGGTAGACTTTTACTTTGCATAAGAATGACCCTCGCTTAACAGCCACGTGTTGGAGGCCACAGAGGAAAAGCATACAGTGATCTTTCCCGTGCACTGGCGGGAGGGGCTGCAAAAGGCTCATACTTTCTGCTTTGCACATTGCCTTTAGCAGGAGAGCACAGCTAACCACTAACTGATAAGCAGTATGTACTGTAAGGCTTACCAGGACTTTGTGCAAGAGGGATGCAGCTGTCTTTCCTCGCTTGTGCGCTATCCAGTGCAATGGCACCGCCAATGAGAGCGTATTCCGAAATCTCGGACTAGTTCTGAGATCTCCTGAGACTTGGTTCCCTCTTTGGTCTTGTTAACTGAAACTGACTAGACTGTGTTTACTGTTGGCAAACATGTATGTGTTCAAGGAAATCACCTACTTTTTCGCATCACACAGCTTGGCTCCTTCCCGGACTGCCCGGCATCCCCCTGCAGAGGCTGGCTCAGATTAGGCCGAAAGAAAAGACTAGGGACGACATGTTCCAGGAACTGATGGCCTGCTCCAGAGCAGAGGCGGCAGAGCAGAGACAGTGGAGGGAGACCCTGTGTCAGCAGCATCGCACACACATGGAACGGGAGGATAGGTGGCGGCAGGAAGACCAGCAGGCGACTCAAACGCTGCTTGGTCTAATGAGGGAGCAAACGGACACGCTCCGGCGCCTTGTAGATGTTCTGCAAGACCGCAGGCAGGAGGAGAGAGCCCCCCTGCAGTGCATCTGCAACCGCCTTCCAACGCCAAGAAGTCCTGTCCCCCCCTCACCCAAAGTTACAAGAAGGAGGGGCGGTAGGGGCCGTGAGAACTGTCCCTGCACCGCAGCAGACCGATAATGTTCGAGACAACTCTCGCGCTGTAAATTTGTACAAGCTCTTTCCTTACAGCATCAACCAGTCCCAACTCCAAGTTTAAACCCCCCACTGTGTACTACATTATTAAAAGCGGTTTGGTGTTACTAACTGTTTCCGTCACGTTTCTCGTGTCAGAAGACTTTCTGTGGGTGTGTGTGTGTGGGGGGTAATTGCAGTGCATAGCCCACAGTGCCATGGTACAGACTTGGGTGCAGGGTCAACTGCAGGGCACACACAGACTGCAGTCACTAGGCACCAGGGACAGTCTGTGTGGTGTATGCTGCCCCGGGTCTTTCCTTGATGTGTATGCTTGTCTAGGGTCCTGGTGCCTGCCATCCCCGAATGTAAAGGCAGGCTTCCCTTCACATGCACTTCGACCGTAGCCACGATCCTCCCCGGTGCCCTGAGCCCCAAAAGAGCCCTCATCCAGGGGCAGATACTCACCCTTCCCCACACCCCTCACCCTTCCAACGCCCAAACCCACAGCCGTCATGTTAACCCCTATCCAAAGACGGCACCTCGCCCTTCCTGCAAACCCACCCATTCCTGCAACCTCCCCTACATGCACAACCACCGTAAACCGTCCCCCACCCCACAGACCTATGTAGGAGCAGGAGGCTGTCCGTCCTCTTTTGGACAAGCGGTCTGTACATCAGTGCACACCTTACCCAGCACAGAATGCTTCCATGTTTCAACCAAGAAACAGAAATGCAAAGTCAACGAAAGATTTATTATTAATTACTGAAACATGTCCTTAGTTTTAAAACGTCCTTTGGAAGTGGGGGAAACTTGGTTTGTGATCAGGCTCTCTTAAAATCAAGTGGACAGTCACAGGTTACCCTGCTCTGCGAGGAAACTCGCTTTCAAAGCCTCCCTGATGCACATCGCTTCCCGCTGGGATATTCTCTCGGCACGGGTGTCTGGCTGATCGTAAACAGCAGCCAGGCGATTTGCCTCAACCTCCCAAGCGGCCAAAAAGGTCTCGCCCTTGCTCTCACAGAGATTGTGGAGCACACAGCAAGCAGCAATAACTACGGGGATATTCTTTTCGCTGATGTCCGAGCGAGTCAGTAAGCTCCGCCATCTCCCCTTGAGACGTCCGAAAGCACACTCCACCACCATTCTGCACTTGCTCAGCCGGTAGTTGAAGAGTTCCTTCTCACTGTCCAAGGCGCCTGTATAGGGCTTCATGAGCCAGGGCATTAGCGGGTAGGCCGGGTCCCTGAGGATCACTGTAGGCATCTGCACATCCCCAACCGTTATTTTGTGGTCCGGGAAGAAAGTACCTGCCTGGAGGCATCTAAACAGACCAGAGTTCCTGAACACACACGCGTCATGAACCTTGCCCGCCCACCCGACGTTGATGTTGGTAAAACGTCCCCTATGGTCCACCACAGCTTGCAGCACCATTGAAAAGTAGCCCTTTCGGTTAATGTACTCGCTGGCCTGGTGGGCTGGTGCCAGGATAGGGATGTGAGTCCCATCTATAGCCCCACCGCAGTTTGGGAATCCCATCGCGGCAAAGCCATCTATGATGACCTGGACATTTCCGAGAGTCACTACCTTTGAAAGCAGTTGCTCAACGATTGCGTGGGCTACTTGAATGACAGCAATCCCCACGGTAGATTTGCCCACGCCAAAGTGGTTCGCTACTGACCGGTAGCTGTCTGGCATGGCAAGTTTCCAGAGGGCTATGGCCACTCGCTTCTGCACACTCAGGGCTGCTCGCATCCTTGTGTCCTGGCACTTCAGGGCAGGGGACAGCAAGTCACACAGTTCCCAAAGTTCAAGGAAAGTGCCCTTACGCATCCTGAAGTTTCGCAGCCACTCTGTGTCATCCCAGACCTGCAGCACTATGCGGTCCCACCAGTCTGTGCTTGTTTCCCGGGCCCAGAATCGCCGTTCCACACCATGAACGTGACCCATTGCCACCATGATCTCCACTGCCCGGCGTACCCTGGTTTCTGAGAGGTCTGTGCCACTCTCCTCACCGCGCTGCCGGAGCCTCCTCGCCCGGTTTCTCAGCAGCTGACTGTGGAAGAGGTGGACGATAAGGTGCGAGGAGTTGACAACGGCCATAAGTGCAGCGATGATCGCAGCGGGCTCCATGCTCGCAGTGCTGTGGCGTCCGCGCTGTAACCGACCAGACAAGGGCGCGAACAGATTTCCCGCCGGCGCTTTCAAGGAAGAGAGGGAGGGCGTGATTGACGGTTCAGTGATGACACTAACCCAAAACCACCCTCGACACATTTTTTCCCCCAGCAGGCATTGCGAGCTCTACCCAGCATTCCAATGGCAGCGGGGACTGCGGGAACTGTGGGATAGCTTCCCACAGTGCACCGCTTCCAAAGTCGACACTGGCCCCGTGAATGTGGACTCAGAAGTTCGAATTTGTGTATTTAGTATGGATACACAAATTCGACTTATTAAGGTCGAATCCACAAATTCGACTTAAGTAGATTCGAAATAGTCCTGTAGTGTAGACAAGGCCTAACTGAAGTCTTTGAGCTTAATATAGGTGTAGCTGGGTGAAAATTAATGGCTTGTGATAAACTGGTCAGACTTGATGCTCTAAAGGGCACTTCTGGCCTCTATGAAATACAGAGCCCCAATTGAAGTAAATGTTGCTCTGTGTACATGCAGCAATCCTCCAGCACAGGTTACAATGCAGAGTTAGAGCCTAAATAACTATTTGCTCAATGCTAGCTCACACACAGCCAAGGGATGCGCCTCAGTAAACTGGAGGGCACGAAGTGTTGCCTAGGGCTCTGGAGCAATTTCTTCTTTGAAAAGGAGCTGGCTGGGAAATGTTTTCATTCCTCCTGGGCAACAGTCACTAATGGGCAGAAGGGGGTCTTATATTAACATGTAATCTAAAGAGAAAATAGCATCTCCTCTTCTTATGGCAGTAAGGGCTCATTCCTGTGAGATGGTGAGTGCCCTTTGCACCCACTGATGTTAATGAGAGTTGAATGTCCTTAGTTCCTTGTAAAACTGAGCGCTATAAGCACTGGATGTTTGAGCCCAACTCCTGGTGAGGAATTTGAATCCCTAACCTTCTTGCTTCCAGGTATCCTAACAGACTGGCAACTACTGATGTCAGCCCTTGACTGACAGGAACTGATGAGACCACAAGGAAAGGGCAAGAAAGGAGCCCAAAGCATCAATCCCTTTAATAATAGCAAGCAGGGATGGTGGTGGGGGGAAATGCCCATTCCCACACATGTACACACTGACTTTTTAGATCTAGGCAGCATGTGGTGGGAATGCACATGCTATTGTTACTGTATTTTATTTAGATTATGGTAGTGCCCAAAGGCCACAATCAAGATCAGGACCCTCATGGTTCCCAGCAGTGTATAGTCCCTGTCTTTAAGAATATAAGAACCGCCATATTGGGTCAGACCAATGGTCCATCTAGCCCAGTATCCTGTCTTTTGACAGTGTCCTCTGCCAGATGCTTCCAAGGGAATGAACAGAACAGGGCAATTACTGAGTGCTCACAGTCTAAGGGATCTGTCCTGTGAGGTGCTGAGCACCCTTAATTCCAGCACCTGTCAGGATAAAAAATAGACAAAAGAGGGGTGGGGAACACAACCTACAAGCAAAAAGAACAGCTCAGTGGCTGCCACACATCTTGTTGGTTCCATGTTGTTTGAAGATATATAACCTCATGCCTGACTGCTATTTTTTTCTTACCTGCCTGTTTTTGTTTGTATGTGTTTGTTGGTGTGTATAGAAAGGTTTAGGAGGGATGGGAGCGAAAAGGCCCACAGAGACATCTACATGAATTCTTCACCTCCTGGGCAGCTCTGCCGTTTGTGGTATCAGAACTGGTTTGTTTGTTTCATTTAATGATAGTGACCTTTGTGTTGAATAGGTTGGCCTGTTGCAAGCTAGGATATCTGGCCTTTTGGGTCTTTAGTTGCTGGGAAGGTTGAGGATATTTTTTGCAACATTGGGTCCTGAGAGAGAAGCTTTTGATGACCCAACTGCCCTTATAACTCATTTGCCCTTTTTGATGGTCAAAAGGTAGACAAAATAGCTTCAACTCAAACCTTAAGATTTAGTCTTTTGTTAGATATGGCTAAACTTAAAGAAAATGTTTGTAATAAACGGTTTCTTATTGCAACGAATATTTTAAGATTTTTAAAAGCCCCACTTTTAAAACATGTATTACTTACTGTGCAAGCTTCGCTAAATTCTTGAGACTATTTGAGTATTTGATTAATATTAGATTTTAAAGTCTGCCTTTTGGAAATGAAACTATTCCTGTTTTCAGTAAATAAACAGTTTTTTGAAAAATATTTGGATTTACTGGATATTTTTGTCTCCCATAGCTGAATTATCAAATGGAAAAAATTTACTCACTTCTGCTTCTGTGACAGAAATCAGTTTGCCTGTCTGAACTTACGACTCATTTTGCTAACATGTAAAATGCCTAAAAATCTTGGTTTAAAAAAACCCCAAGCTGTTCTGTATGGAGAAGTCCTTGAATTCCACTCAGGCTTCCACACAGGCCCAGAGGCCTCCACTCTGGGATAATTTTGCAGAGGATCTAGAAAAAACTCTGTTTGGCTTTCAGATCCCAGATGATGGGTCTGATCCTGCAAATACTCATTCATGTGCTTAACTTTAAGCATGTGAGCAGTCCCATTGACTTAATGGGACTACTTTTACATGAAAAATTAGGCACATACTTAAGCATCTGCAGGATCAAGCCCAGTGTCTGGGATTTGAAAGTCAAGCTGGCTTCTTTCTGGCTCACACTTCATCTTCAGTAACAAGAATTTTGCAGGCAAATGCCGCCCTCAATTACACCTGTGGAGCCGTGTTGTTTTCAGTGGGTTATGCAGGTGTAATTGAGGACATAATCTGAAGACACTGGGATTGTACAGGTGTCCCTGCAAATGGAACTTAGTTAACAGTTCTGTAAATGTGCAAGCCAGAAAAGTGTCCAATTAACTCTCGCACAGCTGTGTTGACTCTGCAGGGCTGGGAGAGTAGTAAAAGTAGTAAAATCTTACATTTTTTCCCTAAATTAAGAAGCTTCTGACTTCACACAGGGAGGGGATCTGCTGAGTAAAAAGGTGCTAATTTTACAGTCACTTTTCACAGCAGAGTTACACTTTAAGAGCCAAAACTGACGGGAACAAATCATTCTATTATATAGCCAATATAATGAAAAATAGGTTACAATGATAAATGATGCAAGTAAGTGGTTAGACCCAGAATTAGCTCAAACTTATGGCCAGATCTTCAGGTGGTGTCAATTGGCATAGCTCCATTGCCCTCAATGAAACTGTGTTACACCAGCTGAGGATCTGGCTCTAAAGCATTAAATATCACTGACAACAGGTGTACCCACATAAAAAAATTATAAATAAAAAAATAAAAGTGTGGCATACATTTCATGTCTGATATCCTGGGTGACAGTATTTGGTGTTTTTTAACACTAACTTGGTAAGGTCTTTTTGGTTGTGTGGTGCTGTTTTCAAAGCAATTGAGGTGAGATTATATCTTAGTCTTTTCAAAAACTTGTTTGCACTGACATTAAAATGTAAAAATATGCCTGTTAGATAAACCATCAGGAACTTTAGGGCTATATTGGACCCTCTGTTC
Source organism: Mauremys reevesii (assembly GCF_016161935.1). NCBI lineage: Eukaryota > Metazoa > Chordata > Testudines > Geoemydidae > Mauremys > Mauremys reevesii. Next base: position 165,741,890 of record NC_052624.1, on the reverse strand, counting down.
CCCACCTGTAGGTTTTAACAGCCACAACCCAAGAAAGTCTGCTAAGTTTGCCTCAGTGTGTTCTCAGCAATTTCTCCCTGCAAGGAGGAGGTCATGATAGGATGACCAGATGTCCTGATTTTATAGGAACAGTCCTGATTTTGGGGTCTTTTTCTTATATAGGCTCCTATTACCCCCCCCCGTCCCAATTTTTCACATTTGCTGTCTGGTTGCCCTAGGTCATGGGCTCAGAGAAAATGGGGTTTGCAGAGACTGGATGTTCCAACTCTGCAGAGACCAGCACACCCCTCCATCTTTGTAATATGGTGTCCTGGAGAGCTGAATTGTCATTGGCCACCTAGCTATACCTATGCTGTATTTTCCCTACCACCTGAGTAGAGAGGGAACATCCCAAAATTGGAAAGAATGCTGCTTGCTTTGCTGATGGCATGTCAGGAATCAGGATCTGCAGCAAAGCTCATCTTCAGGCAGCCTTATCAGTGCAGCTGGCCTGCAGCAAGCTGCCTGATTGGCCACGCCGCCTGATAGGCTGGAGAGGCCAGTAAACTGGCTCCTAAGCCAGCAACAGCTCTTGCTGTTCAGTGCTCATGGCCACCATTGTGACTGCTCCTGTGTTACCTTGTTCCTGCTGCTCCTGCCTTGTACCCAGTCTTGTCTCTGCCCTGCCCCCCCCACCCCACCCCCGGCTTGAATCCTTCCTTGCCTGATACCCTGCTTGTTCCAGTTCCTGCCATCCAGTTTAACCCCCAGTTCTGGCTTCTAACTACCAACTCCGGCTTGACTGTTGGCTCCAAAATCTGACTACTGACTCCAGCGCTGACCCTAGTCCTTGGTTCCCAATGTCTGCTCCAACCACTAGGTCTGACTCCTGCTTTGGCCGCTAGGCTAGACCGCTCTCATCCTGGCTGGCTGACATGGTACTTCTATCAGAATAGGAAGCTGGCATGCTATGCAGAGCACCTGCTGGTTGCTGGATGACTCGCTGACCTGGGGAGCTTCCACAGGAGGGGCAGAGCTGGAAAGGAAGTGTGCTGCATTGGCTTCTGATGCTTTAGGTGAATTTCCAGTCACATTTACTTATACTACCACTCCTTCTCCCCAAGACATCACAGCGGAGGGAAGCCTGGGGACGGTGTGATAGCTTTCCAAAGACTAAATCCAAGGCTTCAAATCAGAGAACCCTGCATCTCTTTAAACAGGCCCAATGAAGAACCAAGAAAACATATATTTAAAATGCCAAAATGTCAGGAGTTGGTCTGCAATACCAGGCTCTCACTCCAGCCCATGCACACGGGGCAAATAATTGTCATATGTGACACACGGGCCAAAGACAGAGCTGCTCAAGGTAAGCCAGCTTTGCATTCCCTCCTTTTTTATTTTACTTAAACTTTGCTGTCTGGCATGAGGAATAGACACCTGAAGAGCTGAACTGACCCCTCTTCTCAAGATGTCTCAGTCAACTGCCTTGGGGCGGGAAGGTGTATATGAGGGGGTGACAAGTTTTGTTAAATGAGACTATTTTCAAATATCAAAAGCTTCTTATTTAAAATGCAGTTTCAGCTTTTAACCATGTTAATCTGCAGAAAATCAAAGTGAAATGAGGCTTCTCTGGCTACTGATAACTTAGTGGGTGGGTCACAGGGAAGAATACACAGAAGTTACATTGTAAGACAAGGTCACTGATCTGGGCTATTTTGAGGATAGGCACAAACCTGCCATCTGTCACTGCTTCCTTTGTGAGTTTGGGAAACCCGCTTAGTCTTTTTGGCCTAGATCGTCAAAGGTTTTTAGACATTTAACTCCCATTGATTTCAATGGAAATTAGGAACATAAATACCTCTGAGGTAAAATGGAGATACTAGTACTTCCCTACCTCAGAGTGGTGGTGTGAGGATAAATACATGGCAGATTGCAAGGTGCTTGGGGAGTATGGGGATGGGCACCACATAAGAACCTAAAACATAATAGAATAATGATTCATTTTGACTGGCATAATGCAGTCTGTATTAGCAATTCACTGCACTGAATATATGTTCAAAGAGCCAAACTGCAGAATACACAATTCTATGGCCTCAATGGTATTTAGGTGCCTAACTCCCAGGAGGTTCTAAGCCTAAATTATTAAAACTTAAACAGAAATACAGGGCCTGATTCAAAGCCCATTAAAATCAGCAGTAGTCTCTCTATCAACTGGAATGGGCTTTGGATAAGGCCCACAGTCATTCTCTGAAATTAAACCTTTGGATTTGAATAACCAGCAGTTTTATAAGTTGATTTACAGTTCTGCAAAATATAATAGAAAATCTCCTTGATTTTAAAAAAAATCTGATGACCAAATATATATTCTATGTATGAAACCATTCTAAATTAGGTAAAACAGGGCCTTTTAAAATTGATACTCAAAGAAAAGACCTGTTGAAAGAACAATATTGTGTTGACTAAATGTTGTCCATTGAATAATTTGCTACAGTGACACTTGCATCTGAACAGCTACAGGATTAGTAAATGCCAGAGCAGATTTTTCAGATGCGCAAAAGGGGCTGTTGGAACAGGTTTGAAATTCAAAGTCTCTTGGGAAAATCTAACAGAAGAAGAAAGCAAGGATCAAGTGAGTCAAAGTGCTCACTGCAGAGAATATATGGGCCGGGAACAGAGACAAAACAACGTGATGAGCTGAGGAGATCATTTGACCAAAATGTAACTAGTGGGAGGTCATATAAGGTAACAAAGAGGAAAGTAGCTATTAAAGTTGTTTGTTATAGGAAGGAAAAATATGTTGCATGTAACAGAAATTGAAGATCATGGTGAACTGAAAGTGATGATCAGTATAGTGTAGAGCTAGATTGCAGAATAGGAGAGCCAGAGAAGTCCTTTTGATTCATTCAGTTTGATCACCTGAATTCCCCAGAACTCTTCACTCCATTGTGTTCCTCATTAACCTGTAGTCTTAAATATTTGAATTAATTGTGCCTCAATTGCCTTTGACTCTATTTCACAAGCCCATAGGCGGCTGGTGAAGCTCTCCCTGGGGGAGGCTAGCTCCCTGTCCTGCCTCTTCCACCTGTGGCCCCACCCGCACTCTACCCCGATCCACCCCAGGTCCCTCCCCTGCTTGGTCCCCTCGTGCTGCTGCTCGCTCCATCCTTCCTTCGCAAGACCCCCTCCTCTACCCACTGCCTCCCCCCTCTCCTCCACCCACCTCCCCACGGGACCCCCCGCTGCCCGCCACATGCCGTGTCCTTCCTCACCTCCCCCTTCCCCCATGGTTATGGAGGAGAGGAGGGACGCAGTGAGCAGCAGGGACCTCTGGAGACAGGAGTGGAGTGGAGGAAAGGAGGGACAGACTCACCAGGCAGTAGAGGGCAGTGAGGGCCTCAGGGAAGGGAAGAGGCAGAGCACAGGCAGTCTGGTGGCAGGTTAATGGTGGCTGCACCAGGGGAGGCTTAGCCTCCCCTGGCCAGGGGCGGCTCCAGGCCCCAGCACGTCAAGCGCATGCTTGGGGCGGCATGCCACAGGGGGCGCTCTGCTGGTCGCCGAGAGGGCGGCATCCTGTGGCTCCGATAGACCTCCCGCAGGCGTGCCTGCGGAGGGTCCGCTGGTCCTGCGGCTTCAGTGGAGCCTGTGGGAGGTCCACTGGAGCCGCGGGACCGGCAGAGCGCCCCACGCGGCATGCCACCGTGCTTGGGGCGGCGAAATGTCTAGAGCCGCCCCTGCCCCTGCCCTATTATACCCACCATCCATGCACTAGCCTAATTACTCTTAGGCTAAACATGAACAAAAAGCTATTTTTTCCTTCCTTAGTTTCAAGCCATTGCTCCTTGTTTTGTCATCTTCTGAGTCTTGGAATAATTTCCTTCATTCATGTATATTATTGCCTTGAAGGAAGTTATAAGCTATGATCATATCTCTTTTCTAGATTAAATAGCTTTAGCTATCCCAACCTCTTTTCCTGTGTCACTTTCTCAAGTCCATTTTCATATTTCTATCCCTTCTATATAATGTTCAGTAGCTTTTCTATCACTGTCCAGACTTGCTCACTTTCCCAGTTTTACATGTCATCCACTCACTTACACATTTCAGAATAATACACCTCTACCCCGATATAACGCGACCTAATATACAGTAACACGAATTCGGATATAAAGCGGTAAAGCAGTGCTCCGGGTGGAGGAGAGGGCTCAAAACTCCGGCAGATCAAAGCAAGTTCGATATAACGCGGTTTCACCTATAAAGTGGTAAGATTTTTTGGATCCCGAGGACAGCGTTATATCGGGGTAGAGGTGTACTACATAGTGCTAGCCCCAAAATGGGAAAAAAATATTAAAAAGTTACAGAAATAGGCCTTTTTTGTCACAATTTTGATATTGCTTGAAAACATCCAATTAGCACTACTTTTGTTAATGCAATATGGTTGTATTTCAAACTCCTACTGTGTTGACCTAAGGGTAGTCCTAGTTTTTCTGATTTCCAGCTACATTTTATATCCCTCTCCCTAGTTTTTTGATTCTACATTGGTACTTACCTTATGCTGCTTCCATGCAGCCCGCTTTTTTAATCTTGTCAAGTCTCTACGCAATTTGGTTCTCCATCCCTGTGTATTCACTCATCTGATTGCAGTTTCATCTGAACAGGTAGACAGGTTTTACATTAGCTAATGGGAATATGGACTCCAGTACTTAACCATGCAGTAACTCCACGTGAAGTTCTTGCCACATAACAAACTGTGGGCCAGATGCCAAAAGATATTTAGTTGCCTAAAGATGCAGATAGGCAGCAAGTGGGAATGTTAAAAGTGTCTAAGTAAGTTAGTTGCCTAACTCCCATTGATTTAATCCTAAGGCACCTAAATACCTTTGAAATTCTGGCCCTATGTATGCTCATTGTGGCAGGGGCTGTCATTTGCCATATGTCTGTACACTGCCTAGCACATTGGAGCCCTGACCCTGCTGGCTTCTAGGCACCACTGCCATACAAATGCTTATAGGTCTCTCTCCTGTTTTGTATGGCTAGGCGATAAGAATTACAGTTGTGTTAAAAAGAGCCATTTGATAAAACCAACAGGCCTCTTGGAAGTCACTTACACTAATGGTGAGAGAAAAAAGGACTGAGAGACAGAAACATCCTAGTTATTATCAGGGGTGCTGGAACAATTTGTATAGTGGGGGTGCTGAGACCCATTGAACCAAACTCTAAACCCTGTATATAATGGAAACCACTTCCAGCAAGGAGGTGTGGCAGCACCCCTAGTCCCAGCAGCTATGATTATAATTCAAGATGAGCTGATAAGTCAGCTGCTTGATACTGGACAATTTGCTTGAACTCCTTGTGCCTCAGTCAATTCTGCTGGGAAGATGGAAAAAAATAGACTCAGAGGGCAGGGGTGGGAAAGGGGGACAAGAAGCGCATGTGAACTGAGGTGACAAAAGAAAATTATATATATTTTAATTAACAGCTGTTAAACAGGTGAATTATGAGAGTTTTCTGACTGGTTATCTCACCAGCATTACATTTCTCTGCCCTATAAATGGGCCTGATTTAAAAGACATTAATTCTTAGTAGCGACAGTAATTTGATGCTATGTTTTTTTCCCAACTGACTGATGCAAAATATGTGTGAATGAGAACCATAAAATAACAATAACAACAACAACAAAAGTTGGGTGGAGTTTCGAAGATGTGTGAGTGTATCATTGTCTCTGCAATCTCTAGGTGCAGATTCAGCCACCAATAATAAATGTTTCCTAACAATGAAACAACGCTTCTCGGCTCTTTGAGCTCAGATCAAGTGTAGGCTCTCCAGAACCAAAAACACCGCGCCCGGAAAAGATGGCATCCCCTACGGCCTCCTCAAGAAGCGAGACCCTGGCTGCCTCGTGCTCTCCGGCATCTTTAATCTGTGTCGGCGCTTCGGCCGGTCACCCACCTCCTGGAAGAAGGCCATGACGGTCCTGATACATAAGAAGGGCGAGCGAGATGACCCCAGCAACTGGAGACCCATCTCCCTCTGCTCTACGATGTACAAGCTGTACGCCAGCTGCCTGGCAGCCAGAATCACGGAGTGGGCGACAACCGGGGGAGCCATCAGCCCGGCTCAGAAGGGCTTCATGCCGTTGGAGGGGTACTACGAACACAACTTCCTGCTCCAGACCGTCCTCCAGACGACCAGGAGGGCGCGGAAACAGTGCGCGATAGCGTGGCTCGACCTGGCCAACACCTTCGGGTCCATCCCCCATCACCACATCTTCAGCACGCTACGGGAGTTCGGGATGCCGGAGACCTTCCTTCACCTGATCCGGGAACTCTACGAGGGCTGCAGCACCACCATCCGCTCGGTGGAAGGGGAGACTGCCGAGATTCCTATCCGCAGCGGCGTGAAGCAGGGCTGCTCCCTCAGCCCCATCGTCTTCAACCTCACCATGGAGCCGCTCCTGCGGGCGATCTCCGATGGCCCCGACGGCTTCGACCTACACGACGAGAGAGTGAGCGTCTTGGCCTATGCAGACGACCTGGTCCTGACCGCGGACGACCCCGAAAGGCTCCAGGGCATGCTCGACACCATCGGGAGAGCCGCGGACTGGACGGGACTCCGCTTCAACGCCAAGAAGTGCGCGTCCCTCCACGTCGACGGGAGCAAGAGGGACTCGGTGCTGACGACGGAGTTCCTCGTCCAGGGCGAGCCCGTCGTTCCCCTGGCGGAGGGGCAGGCTTACCAGCACCTCGGCACGCCGACGGGCTTCCGCGTCCGGCAGACCCCCGAGGACACCATCCGGGAGATCCTGCAGGACGCCGCCAAGATTGACACATCCCTGCTGGCGCCGTGGCAAAAAATCAACGCCCTCAACACCTTCCTGATCCCCCGCATCGCTTTTGTCCTGAGAGGGTCCGCCGTGGCAAAAATGCCCCTCAACAAAGCGGACAACACCATCCGGCAGCTGGTGAAGAAGTGGCTGTCCCTACCCCAGAGAGCCAGCAACGAGCTGGTCTATATCGCCCACCGGCACGGGGGCGCCAACGTCCCCCGCATGGGAGACCTCTGCGACATCGCGGTCGTCACACACGCCTTCCGCCTCCTGACGTGCCCGGACGCCACGGTTAAGAACATCGCGACGACCACCCTGCGTGACGTCGTCAAGAAGCGAATCAGCAGACCCCCCTCCGACCAAGACATGGCCACCTTCCTGAGCGGCTCCATGGATGGAGAATTCACCCGGGACGGGGGCGACATCGCCTCGCTGTGGTCCCGCACCCGCAACGCCACCCGCCGGCTGGGAAAGCGACTGGGCTGCCGCTGGGTATGGAGCGGAGATCGGCGAGAGCTGGGAGTCCTGGTGCCGCGGATCGAGACAGAGGGAAACACCTTCATCAACCCTGGAGCCAGAGGCATGCTGGAGAAGTCCCTGAAGGCCGCCGTCCACGCGCTCTACGTGGACACCCTGAGGAAAAAACCTGACCAGGGCAAGGCCTTCGAGGTGACCAGCAAGTGGGACTCCAGCAACCACTTCCTCCCCGCAGGCAGCTTCACCCGATTCGCCGACTGGCGGTTCATACACCGTGCCCGACTGAACTGCGTCCCTCTCAACGGAGCCGTCCGCCACGGGAACCCCAACAAACGCTGCCGGAAGTGTGGGTACGCCATGGAGACCTTGCCCCACGTCCTATGCAGCCCCACGCCAGAGCCTGGCAGCTGCGCCACAACACCGTCCAGGACCGCCTGGTGAAGGCCATCGCCCCACACCTGGGAAAGATCGCTGTCAATCGCGCCATTCCCGGCACCGACAGCCCGCTGCGCCCGGACATCGTCGTCACGGACGAGGTTCGGAAAAAGATCATCCTCGTCGACGTGACGATCCCATTCGAAAACAGGACCCCGGCCTTCCGCGAGGCCCGAGCCCGCAAGCTTGAAAAATACGCCCCCTTGGCGGACACCCTGCGGTCAAAGGGCTACGAGGTCTGCACCGACGCCCTGATCGTGGGGGCCCTGGGCGCCTGGGACCCTTGCAATGAACGCGTGCTTCGGACCTGTGGGGTGGGCCGTCGCTACGCGCAACTCATGAGACGCCTAATGGTCTCAGACACTATTCGCTGGTCCAGAGACATTTACACAGAGCACATCACCGGCCACCGCCAATACCAGGAGTGAGCGGGCGTGACTCTGTGCACACGAAGGGGGGACGAGATCCGTGGACCCCCCCGTCGGACTCTATCCCCTAAGCCCTGAACCCACCAAACCGTACTCCACCATGTGAGGGTTGTCCCAGCCCCATTATTCAGCCCGCTTATTCATGCCCATGACTAGCTGTAACCCGTTTGTATGAGTGATGTACCCTGACTGTTTACTGGCTGTACCTTGAACTCACCCACCGTATACCCCGCATTGGGGACATGACAGACTGTGTATATGTATATGCTGCCTAACACCAAAACGCTAACATCCCCCCACAACCTGTATGTTACCCCCAATGACACAATAACTGACGCTTCAAACACTTTGTATCGTTTATTTTAAATATTCTCTGCATTTGGGATTGGGGATGCAGGGGGATGATTCTGGAGTCAATGGGAACAGGATCCAATCCAAATGTGTGAAGTAACCTACAGACTATGAGAGGTAATGCTGCCGCTTTCTAGGGTGGCAATGACTTCAAGCCATCACCTCATTGGCCCCCAGCTGTTACTGGCTGCTGTATTGTTTAAATGTTGAGACATCCTAGGCAACATGACACAATGAGAGTGAGTAAATGACAGCCCTGAGATGATGCAGCCACTTTCCTTGATCAGTGCGATTGTGAGAGAGCTGTACTTAATTATATTGATTTGTCTCTGAGAGCTCTTTCTGCCACATAAATTTCATCACAAATCTTTAAAGATCCTGCCCCAGAAGATCACCGTTTTCTTTCTTAGTAAAGTGAACCAGAGCCAGGAATTCATTTGTCAACATTTCAACTAGAATGGTCCATTTATGAGCCTGCTCTGAATGTGAAAATAGAAACAGCAACGTGCTTTATGTTTAACCTTCACATGCTAGTAGCACTACAAAGAGCTCTGTCCATCTCCTCTCCCTTTCTTTCTTTTTCTTTTCTTACTGCAGGAGGCTTGAATAAAGAAAATCACCTTTCTTTAACATGGGAGACCTTGAGAAGGTATTGTGTTTATTGTGTCTCAAGCATTCACTATAATGTGCAGCACATTTTAGATATACTATTTGTGCCGCTCTAGTTAAAAGAGTTTAGGAGTAGCAGCCGTGTTAGCCTGTATCCGCAAAAAGAACAGGAGTACTTGTGGCACCTTAGAGACTAACAAATTTATTTGAGCATAAGCTTTCGTGGACTACAGCCCACTTCATCGGATGCATAGAATGGAACATATAGTAAGAAGATATATATACATACAGAGAACATGAAAAAGTGGAAGTAGCCATACCAACTGTAAGAGGCAAATTAATTAAGATGAGCTATTATCAGCCGGAGAAAAAAAAACTTTTATAGTGATTTGTGTCCATTTATTCTTTTATGTAGAGACTGTCTGTTTTTGCAAATGTACATGGCAGAGGGGCATTCCTAGCACATGATGGCATATATCACATTGGTAGTTAAAAAGTCTGTCAGTGTTTCCACAATGAATTTTATTTTCAGGATAACTAAACTCTGTTTTTTGGGTTTTTTTAAAATTCTGAGATTAAATGAGGAGTCTGTGGCCTCAGCTAGAGAGAAGCATGAATAATATATATAATATTCATTATTAACTTACACAAATTCTCCATACAACTATAAACAAATCTTATTCATAAACTGTATTTGTTATTCTTCAGAGACCCATTTGTGTGTGGTTAACCTCTGACTATATTAATTATAAGGAAACGAGAAGTTTAATGTCTCTTACATCCAGGCCATCATTTTTAGAAAACAGCTTGTGGCAGATGTATTGTATATAAAGAACTGATCTTTCTGAGCATTCAAATATATATTCTGTATAGTGTGTGTGTGTATGTGTGTGTTTTGTCTGATTTTGATATACCTGACTCCAGTTCTCAGCCTAGTACGATACTGTTCTATGTGGAAATTTATGAAGAGTGGCTCATATCAGAGGTTGGAGACTCAGAGATCAAAATCCACATCCAGGAACTGCATAAAGAAGTGGTTGCTTATTTATTTGGCAATATAAATGTACAAAGTGCTTTTCAAAATAAATAGCGTCAGAGTCCCTGCCCGGAAGTTTACAAAATAAGGCACTGATCCTGCAAACATTTAGGCATGTGCTTAATTGTGTGCACTAGAAGTAGTCTCATTGTCTTCAGTGAGCCTAGCATGGGAGTAAAGTTAAGCATGTGCAAGACTGCCACCCAACCCTTCAAAATCAGGAGTTAGATCCCCCCCCAAAATCCTGATATTATCCCCTAAACTATAAGATTTTAAAAACAAATTAAATAATATTTTGGATCAGTCTTCAGATTTTTGGAACCCCCCTGTTTGCCCCCACAGGGTGTGTGATTAGTGTCATAACTGTATAGGTGAAATAGGATTTTGGCTACCATATGCCTACATCAATTCATTTTGTTACCCAGTCTCCATATCAACTCTGCCTTCCTCCCCACCCCTGCCCCGACTCCCCCACTCTTTGGTTGCCCAGAGCATCTCTGCTCCTCCTCCAGCTGTGGAAGTTCTTCACTCCCCTCCACGAAAAGCATCTTCAGGGGATTCTCTTCTCTCCTTTCCTAGGGCTGGTTTTCTAGGGATGGGGAGAGGGACAAGAAAATGATCACCTCTTCACAAGAGGGGAGTAGGAAGGGAGCAGAGCTGCCTTGAGCGTACGATTTAACTTATGCTAAACAATCTCTTCCATCTTGCATTTAGCAGTGTCATAACTAGAAAGGGAACGGTAACAACCCTCCTGTAGACAATACTATAAAATCTCTCCTGGCCAGAGGCACCAAAATCCTTTTACCTATAAAGGGTTAAGAAGCTCAGGTAACCTGGCCAACACCTGACCTAAAGGACCAATAAGGGGACAAGATAGGCAGTCATTTTCCATTTTGTTTTTGTGCAATTGATTATTCTGTTCTAAGTGGAGTACTTTGTATTTGTCCACACTGAATTTCATCCTATTTAGTTCAGACCATTTCTCCAGTTTGTCAAGATTATTTTGAACTCTCTGAGTAAGCTTTTCAAATCAGTTGTGCACTGGCTTTGTAGCAGGTTTGTCTAGACTATATTTCTCTAGTTTGTTTATGAGAAGGTCGTGTGAGACAGTATCAAAAGCCTTACTAAGTCAAGATATTCTCCTCTATCCACAAGGGTTGTTACCCTGACAAAGAAGGGTATTAGGTTGGTTTGAGGTGATTTGTTCTTGACAAATGCAAGTTGACTGTTATTTATCACCTTATTTTCTTTAAGGTGCTTACGAATTGATTATTTGCTCCATTATCTTTCTGGGTACTGAAGTTAAGCTGACTGGTCTGTAATTCCCTGTGTTGTCCTTATTCCTCCTTTTATAGATAGATATGATACTTGTCCTTTTTCCAGTCCTCTGGGATCTCGCCCATCCTCAAGTTCTCAAAGATAATTGCTAATGACTCAGCGATCTCTTCAGCCAGTTCTGTATTCTAGGCCAGGGGTTCTCAACCTTTTTCCTGCTGAGCAACAAGACTATATCTGTACCCTGTTGTATTATTTTCCCAACAGACATCTGAGTATTTGAAGTCCCCCAACACTACCAAGTCCTGTGCTTTGGATGATTTTGTTCGTTTTAAAAAAAGTTTCATCTACCTCTTCTTCCTGGTTAGGTGGTCTATAATAGATACTTGCCATGACATCATCATTTATGAAGATATTGACTACAGCTGGACCCAGGACAGATCCCTGCGGGACCCCACTCAATATGCCTTCCCAGTATGACTATGACCCAATGATAGGTACTCTCTGAATACGGTTTTTCAACCAGTTGTGCTCTCACTTTACAATAGGTTTATCTAGGCAGTATTTCCCTAGTTTACTCATAATAAAGTCATTGTTTCATAAGTTATAGGAAATCTTGTTTGCACTTACATATAGCAAATACATTCTCCTTTAGATGTTTTGTGTCACTTTCATTCTTTGAGAGATGTAACACTATATACAATACATAGATATCTCAAAGTCCTAAGAAGACTAGGCTCTGGTCTGTACCCCAGCAGAGAGGTAAGCTGAAGTACAGCAGCAGGGAAAGAAATATTATATCAGCACAGTGCTTTCCTCAAGCTTGTTACATACATTTTTATAGGCTTGGGTCTCAGCCCTCAGACCCTGGCTACAAAATGGCTAGGGCTATTCTCAACAGTGAGCACATAGAGAATGTCAACAGGATTGGCCCTCTGTTAAGATAAGAATAACAAAATGTGTGTTAAGTATTGTGAGGTTTAAAATTGGGCAGAGTTGAGCAAAACTGTAAAAATAGTTGGTCATTTAGATGAATAACAAGGGCATTATATGGGCAACATGGGGGAATGCATGAAAGAAGACACAAGATGCTGGGGCTGAATGTGGAAGATAATTTTCAGAGCTGAATTCTGGTTTCCTTGGAGTGGAGGGTGGGAGAGAGTGAGAAAGTAAAGAGGCAACGGAGCACCAAATGATTAAATCCTAGACAAGGGATTCTGGTGGAGAGGAATGATGGGGAACTGGCAGAATTTAATGAACAGGCTAATGTTTACTGATAACTTTTCTTTATGTGAGATCATTATTAGTAAATATTGGTTTGAGAGGAATTCCAGAAGCCTTAGAACAGTTCTTTTATGAGGTGTGGTCTTTTCCTGAAGATTCTTGTTTGCACATGGTCCCCTTCATTTACAAATGGCTTTTGTCAGTGCCCAGTGGCAGCCTTTCTCTGATGTATCCTGCAAGTTCCTTTGCTCTCCACCAAACTTCACTTTACTCATCAGAAATTCAGTGATATGCATTGGCTTTTGGAAGTCCACCGCCACTCCCTTTGGGATCAATGGTAAAATTCTCATTGATTTCAATGTGAAGAGGACTGAGCTCATGTGCTGAATATCCACATTGGTACCAAGACATTCAAACAGTTCTTTCTGAAATAAAAGGCTATATGCAATGTTTAAATATTAACAAAAATAACAAGCTCTTGTCTCCAGGGCATTCAGAAGCAACTTCATATCACAGCCAGATGGATGGCTGGTTTATTAAATGCTGAATTATTGGAAACATGCAACTCAAACTTTCATTTGGACTTTTTTAAAATTTAAAACTAACCATAAGACTATTTTAGGAACTGTGACAATATCTGAAAGCAATAGAGTCACAAATACTATTGTAGCTATCACTTCTGATTCTCAACTTGGCAGGAGGGCCCACATAGGTTATAGGAATCCTGCAAGTGCTGTAATCAAGTAGGATATCTTAATGATCTGGGCTAAATTCACTGTCTGGTTAACCCATATCATATCAGTATAAATGATGGAGGAAAGTTCTTCAGGGGAGGGGCAGGTTGTGGACATAGCCTCTCCAGATAGGGTAGGGTGTAGGTAAAGTGCCAGTGTCTCTGAAAAAGTTGGTGGTATTAGTGAAATGGGGGACATGGCCAAGCAGAATATAGCATCATGCCCCCTCCTGGCAGAATTTAAAGCTGTGCCCCATCCTAGAGGAAGCTGAAGGGAGGGCAGAAGTTGAGACTTAGTTTGCCCTCTGCTCAAGTCTGTAATAATGGGCGTAGCTGGCACAGGAAAGACGTGACAGCTTTGATGAATTTGGCTGTATAACTGGAAACAGATGAGCAAGAACAAAGAGGATCAGATGAAGGTTGTGGTACGGCTAACCTATCAGTGGACAGTGCAGTAAGGCAAGTGTGGCCCTCTTGCATCTGGATTCCTCACACCTTCTCTTTACGCTTCTACCTTTCATTAGAGACAGACCTGAATGATAAAGTCTGATGGAATAATGTGTGTGTGTGTGTGTCATTCTGTCCATTAGAAAGACGGGCCTAGGGTTGTTTCAGAACATGGGTTCCAAAGGAAGGACCCATCCCTTCAATTAATGTTTTCATAAAAGACTAGTTAGGAAAGTTTTTTTTAAAAAATATTTCTATTCAAGAAGGTTTGAGGGGTTGTTTGTTCTAACAAACTGGAGTCATAATTGGGAAATGGGTTAAGCTTGTTACCAATTAAGATAATTGACGTGAATAAAACTGATTGTGTCCTGAGAGAGAGAGAGAGAGGTTCCCTAGCTGAGCTGCAGACCAGAGCTGCTTTGTTGAAGGATATAGGTAGAAACAGATGTTTAGAAAAACATGTAAAGGCAATCATGAGGGAATGTATTCGTCTGTTTATTAATTAAAATGCATGCATGAGCAGAGAGCCAGCAAAATTCTGAGTTAAGAAAAGAAAAGCTTCAGCAGGAAATTCAGAGAAAATTGTGCACAGGCTACTGTTGGTGTTTTTAATGAGAGATAAAGGAATAAGCCATCCCAAGCCCTTAGGAAGTTTTAGATGACTGTACCCGCTTGTGTACACCCTTCCTCATTCTGTCCCCATCTCAGCAGGTCTCTTTCCATTTGCTGATGCATTGTAAGATGCATGGCAGGAACATAGTGGGTTGAGAGTGCATGCTAAGCTAGTGGATATCTGCAAATATTTGTGTGTTCTGTGGTTCCCTTGGGTCAGAAGTGTATAATGTATGCTGGAGCAAATCTGACGTGGAGAATGAGGGATTTGAAGACTGCAGTCAAGACTGGCAGACCTGCATGAAGCCCACCTTTGGTTTGGTGGGATATCAGAAAAAAAATGGGGAGCTGAAAGGTGGTCAGACAGCTGTTGAGCATCTAATTACTTGGCTTGGATCAGGTTGGGGAATGTAAAGAAGAATAATGGGACGGAAGTGTGCTAGGCAGCTGATTGCAGTAGAAAGGAGGGAAAGAGGAGCTGGCCTGGTTAGAGTGAAACAAGGTGAAACAGAAAGCGTCAGTTGATTCAGATAGAGATCTATGATGATTGTTTTTAGGTCTGAACCAAATGTTTTGAAGTATATTGTACCTACTGTTAGCATTAATAGCATCAAACATTTGTACCTTTTCTTCACAGATTAGCAGCAGTGAGAACAAAGAAGTTTGTGACTAGAAGTGGAGGTGTTGGTGTTGAGTGCAATGGTTGGTGAGTAGCTTGTAACTTGAAGCCTTTAAAGCATGATTTGAAGACTTCAGGAATTCAGCCAGAGGTTATGAGTCTATTACAACAGGAGGTGGTGAGGTTCTGTGGCCTGCAATGTGCAGGAGATCAGGTTAGATCAGGCCTGCACAACTCGTAAAGCGGCGAGGGCCACATTCCTCCAAAGAAAACAGCTGAGGGCCGAAACCTCCCAGCCCTGCGGAAACACCCCGCCCCAGGGCCATCCAGCCCTGCGGAAACAAACCCTCCTTCCCCAGCGCCGCCCCACCAAAACAGCTTTGGGCCAAAAAAGGAAGGTTGGGGGTGGGGAGGTGATACTTTATTTTAAATCAACCAGGGGCTCCCAGCTAAAGAGGTGGCTGGGAGCTCTCAGGGTCAAATTAAAAGGCCCAGGGCTCCGGCGGCTGGGGGAACCCGGCAGAGCCGGCTCTAGGTTTTTTGCTGCCCCAAGCAAAAAAAATTTGGCTGCCCCCCTTCCCAGCCCTGGGCCCCCCCTGTACCCTCCTGTTGCCCCAGCCCTGGGCTCTTCCCCCACCCACACACACACCCTGCCACCCCAGCGCTGGACTTCCCCCTTTCCTCCCCACCAGTGCCCTCCCTCCACCCTGCTGCTGCCCCAGCCCTGGGCCCCCGCCCCACCTCCTGCCGCCCCAGCCCTGGGTCACTGGTAACTCGCTCCCAGGGCAGGTCATTCAGCAGGAATTTTGGATATGCACAAAACACAGACAGGATTGGTTCCCATATGGTTACAGAGCTGCAGTAAAGTGGAACAATTTCCAGCTTGTGTGATTGGAGGATATCTGGATGCATATTATAAGACTGTCCTCCATAAATGAGGAAAAGCTGAGGTGCCTTCATTATTCTTTTGTTCCACTCTTTCTTTCTATGGGGAATTTGCCAATGCAATATCACTGTCTTCCTTTCAAACAAACAAAAAGGCAATGGCTGTTGAAAATAGCAATTCCAGTCCTAATAAGCATTTCTTGCTCAATTTTATCCTACTTTTTCTACAGCAAGTTACAGTGGATCAGTATATTTGATTTGGGAGAAATGAAGTAAAAGCTGCCCAAACCGAGCTTGAGCACTCCTGAATTTTGAGGTGTTCAAATCTGGAAGGCAGGTGCTGGGGGGGAGGCTGTGGGCTCCACGGGGGAGCATGGCAGCAACTGTCTGGAGCTGCACGGAGCCAGACACGCTGGTCTGAGTGGCATGGTAAGCAGGATGGGGGTTGGAGAAGGGGTAGGGGGTTCCGGGGGGCAGTCAAGGGACAGGGAGCAGGGGGGGTTGGATGGGGCAGAGGTTCGGAGCGGCCGTCAGGGGACAGGCAGCAATTGGATAGGCAGGGGAGTCCCAGCGGTTTAGCAGGGGACAGGTAGGCGGTGGGGTCCTGGGGGGAAGTTGGGAGGGTCTCAGGAGGGGGCAGTTGGGGACAAGGAGAAGGGAGGCTTAGATAGGGGCTGGGGTCCCAAGGGGCAGTTAGGGGCAGGGGTCTCGGGAGCGGGCAATTGGGGGACAAGGAGCAGCAGCATGTAGATAGGGGATGGGGTCCTGGGGGGCAGTTAGGGGCAGGGGTCCCGGGAGAGGGGTATCAGGGGACAAGGACCAGCGGTGCTTAGATAGGGGGTGGGGGTCCTGGGGTACAGTTGTGGCAGGGGTCCGGGGAGGGGATAAATCAGCGGCTGCAGACTGGGATTCAAAGGGCTCTGGGTTGCTGGCAGCCGTGGGGAGCCCTGAGCCCTTTAAATCCCAGCCACGGCTGGGAATCCCTGCGGGCAGCCCAGAGCCCTCTGATTCCCAGCCGCGGCTGAGATTTAAAGGGCTCTGGGCTCCCGCAGCTGCAGGCAACCCATAGCCCTCTGATTCCCGGCCGTGGCTGAAATTTAAAGGGCTCTGGGCTCCCTGCCCCTGCAGGCAGCCCAGAGCCCTTTGATTCCTTGCTGCGGCCGGGATTCAAAGGGCTCTGGGCTGCCCGCAGAGCGCCGTGTGCGGGGGTTTAGAATCCCCCCGGCGGGCCGCACAGTGAGGCTCTGTGGGCCGCATGTTGTGCAGGCCTGGGTTAGATGATCACAATGCTCCCTTGTGGGTCTATCTAGTGTTTTGGAAAATCTGCCAAAGAAAGGGAGATTATGGTGATTCTCATAGAGAACCCCAAGAAGGTTTAGCTCTTGCTGAAAGAGCTGTACTTAATGTGCAAATATGGCTGCTCTGTATTTGAGAGAGCATAAGGATGAGATGGAAAGAGAAGGTGTCTTTGTCAATACAAAAGTGAGAGTACGCAGTGTGTGTGGCCAATCTAGCTCCTGAAGAGTAAGGTCAAAAGTTGGCCACTTCCATTAGTGATCTGCACCATAGTTCTTAGAGATTAAAAACATGTGGGAAACCTATTGCTGTTTGAATGACTATATCTCTCCAGTAACCACAGATTATAAGAGTTAATGACTTGTCTAGTTAAAGTCTAACTTATCCCTGTGATAACCTGGATGGAGCAAGGAGGCATGAGTTTGGTTTGTTTTGGTTTCTACACAGATAAAAATGGTGACTGAATGTCTGGGAACAGTGTATTTTACTGCTGGGATGCCTTTTGTTAGGGGCTTCCTTCATGGTGGCGAATGCCCCCTGGTAAAGCGAGGTGTAACGGCACAGGAGCCAAGTATGACTGGCTGTTGTGGCCTATAAAGGAAAAAGTTCTAGCATCCCAATCCTAGATCTGCCGTGTGGAGCTCCCAGTGAATGCTGAAGATGTTGAGGATTCTAGAGTAACACCTAGACAGGAGCCAGCAGAAAGTACTGCTAGCTAGGGTTTCACTTCTGAGGCACAGAAAAACTGGCCACTAGCCATGCCACAGTGCCCCTCCTCATGAGCCTGACCCCCCTCTTCCCTTCTCAGACGCACCAGCAGCCTTAGCTCCCTGGTCCATGATCCCCTACACCCACCCCACCCACTCCCATCAGGGACCTCAGCTCTAGAGGGAGCCCGCCTGCTGCTGGGATAGGATGGTAGAGGGCTCCCTCAAGGGCTCTGGGAAATGGGACAGACCAGAAGCTTACCAGCAGGGTGGGGGAGGCAGAGCTCCCCCTGCCTTTCCTTACTGCTCCCTGCTGGTAAGCCTCATTTATCCTGCTTCCTGGAGCTTTCAAGGGAGTCCGTCCTACGATCCCCTCCCAGGAGCCCCTGCCTCCCCACCCTGTTCCTTATCCATCCATGCTAATAAGCCTTACCCTCAGGTGACAGGTTTGTCCTGCTTCCTGGCTGGTTCCCAGTGCAAGAGGAGCCACTGTGGTTTCGGCAGCCAGCAGGTGAGTGCCTGGCATGCAGAAAGGGACCGGGGTGCTGTGCCGGCTGTGGCACACTCCCAGCCGTGACATGTACAGCCTGTAGCTAAGATTGCTATGCGTATGGCAGCATGTGCACAGCAAAAAAGAAACTGGAATGGTATATCTTTTGACCAGCAACTGGCCAGGCTGGTCAAAAAATGGCCAAGTAGCAGTCCTACTGTGATCATTATGGTCTTTTTAAAAAACAAACCCTCAAGCTGGCAAATTGTGACCACAGCCATTATACATAAGTCTGTTCTCCTGTCACTGTTACCGTCCACTTCTCTCTGCTGGTTTGTTACGCCAACTTGTTTCATCTTCTCTTAATTAGATTGGAAGCTTTTGGGGGCAGAGACTGTCTCTTACTCTGTTTGCACGGAGTCTAGCACATTGGGACCCGAATGTGACTGGAATCTCCCAGCGCTACGGAAAAAATATATAGTTATGACACAGGTTAACTCAGGTATGTATGTGTATATGTAATAGATAAAATCCAGTATGTACAGGGCCTACCACAGTTGAGCTCCAGCTGGGGCCTTGGTGTACTGCAATACAGATAATAAACTAATCTCCTTTATTTTTAGTTTGTATATAGACATTTGTATTAGTCTAAACCACAGTCCCAGTAGTGAATACTAAAATACTACGTTTTGCTAAGATCACCATATACAATTTTCACCCGTATTCTTGAGGTGCATCTAAGACAGCATTCCATATGGCTCAACCAGCCACTGGCCTATGTGAGTCACTCAGTTTATTTTAATTCACAAACCACTTAGGGGAGTCAGTCGTTCAGATCACTTACTTAGCCTGAGTAGGTCTAATGTATCCTTACCCATGTTTTTGATGAAGCACTGCTTTTCAGTGATATTTTCCCCCTTTCCTCACAAAAGTTCTTAAATAAGATGGGGTGTTTTCCTTTATGAAGTGCTAAAATGAAGAATTTCCTCGGAGGGTAGCTCTGCTTGCATAAGATATTTGTGATATTGAGGTTTGTGCTCATCTTCAGTATATGGTCAATCTAGCCCTATGCCTAAATTATCTTTTGAGACCCTCTTCTAATGAAAGAGAAATAACCAAGGAGTAATATGTATAAGTGTATTACATCTGACTTCTCCGCTATGATCTTCATATGCTTCAAGCTGGAGGACATTCCACACCCAGTACTGAGGCAAAACTCCCATTGACTTCAATGAGAGCTTTTTCTAACTGAAGTCATCTATAAACATAAGTAGCTGCTCTGAACCCTATGCTTTTGTCAATATAATGGTCATTCCTATCTCCTTCTACAAGTGAGGGTCCCTAAGGGGAAGTGACTCCTTATCCAATTACGTAATTCTTCCCTGAGGCCTCACCAATCACAAGACTGGCCCAATTGCTCACACAGTGTGTTAGAAGCCAAGCATTTACCAATGAAATTTGATGGGCTGAGCCAACCGGCAGCAATGTCAGGATGGTGGTGGATCCTGAATTACTTTAGAATATTTGTACCATTATTTTATGTTAACTTTGTAAATATAAACTGTAAACTGAGAGAATTAAAAAAAGCAAGTTAGAAAAAAAACAATTTATTTAGTATCATATAAATAACTTGTTACAAAAATTGATTTGCAAAAAGGCAAATTCACTCTTTCTGTGAGAAATCGCTGTTCAAATTGGTTTCTCATTAAATCGTAACTCAAAAAAAAAAAAGCCATTACAGTGAATAAGAAATATAAGGGGAAAGAATGCACATTTGCCAGCTGACTGTAACAAATGGCCCAGCCATGCTGAGATAAAAGTAATTGTTCCAGCATGGGGCTCTTTGTAAAACAGAGAACCTTCTAGATGTAAACTTTTTAAATGATGAAAATCTTATCACCCACAAACGTTCCTCTGTGCTGAACAGTGACTACTTCCATCTGACTCCGCGCTCTCTCTGCAGAACAAGGGAATGACAACTGAGAGTAACTGCATGACTGGAACACTCCAGCTAGTAAATCTTCCTGGGCAGTGGCATCAATTTCAATTTATGCTTGGAAGTATTTTTAATTAAAAAAATCAATACCGAAAAACGTTTATTTTAGGGGTTGAAAAAAACTCACAAATCACAATAGGGGTTTGCCAGATTGATTTAGCTCGGCAGCACAGTTAGGATGCACATAGCATTTATTATAGGCCTATTTTTTAAAGTATAATTTGCAAAGCAATGAAAGTAATCACAGAAATAAAATAGTACAGTGGTTTTGAAGAGGTTTTGTTTTTGTTGTCAAAAACCAGAGCAATGTCATGTTTGCTGTGTTGTTTCTTGTGTTCACCGGAATGTCTAATAATTCTATACATTTTTGTTTCTTTAATAAACACTAAACTAATAGATCATAGAAAACTAAAAGCTTATAGAAAGTGTCTCCAGATGTATTTACATTAATAGTGCAGTCTTGTAGGAAAGGCTAAGAGCCCATTGGTGTGGAAAGATTTCCCTAAATGCTGGGCTCATGCCTTATTTGTCAAATTAACCCTGTTGAAGGAGACATTTAAGTTTGCAGTCCCCTTTTAAAATAAATACTTGCAAAAAAAAATTGCAGTTATTGTAAAAGTTCATATGGAATCTAATAATACTCTGTTTCATATGGTATCTCTGCTGCTTTAAGTGTCACAATGGTCCTGCTTAGCATATGACTGATTAGTTTTTCTCCCCCATTTTCTACTACCCTACCTGCAACTCCCCACCCTCCATTTCCTTAATAAACAAAACAATCCCCAAATATGCACCATAACCACTTGCTGCTGCATTCCCTGAGCAGCCAGCCAATTTCCCCTTGACTTCAACCCTGCCAATTTCCCCTTGACTTCAACCCTTCCATCTTCCTCTTCAAGGAAAGTGTTGCATATGCACAGAATGCAGGACCAGGCCATAAGCATGGTATTACAAAATGATGGGCAGGTTAAAGATTGTCTCAGCGATGTCTAAATTAAACTGAAAAGGGAGGGACCATAAAGCAGTCTTTTTTTTAAAAGATCCTTTGCTGAATTAATTTTTAACAAGCGAGGCAGCTACCGTTATTTCCCTAGTAGAGCAAACCATGAAGCCACAGACATTAAGTATGGTTTTGTTCTACCTTCTGTATAGAAAAATCCTTTTAGAAAATGCCTTTTTCTAACTTCTGAAGAGAAATTTTAAATGCTGCAGCTTTAACATTCATGGGAGGGGGAGGGCTGAAGGGCTGAAAGGAAAATTGCCTTTTCAAAATTTATGAAACAGTTTGCACCAGTCAAGATAAACATAGCAACTGTTGATCTGTCAGGTCTCATAATTTGATAAAGAAATCCAGATTGCCGTGTTAATTTAAACATAATGTGCCATTGGGACTTTGGACTACCTGCTAGTATGGCAGCATCCAGATAAGAGATCATGAGATAGAGATGATATATAAAATTAAAGTATAATAAAAAAAAAGGAAGTAAAATGTTGTCTTACAGCAGTTTAAACTTTCCAGCTGTGGGTCTTTTTTTGCTAGAGCTCTGCACCAAAATGGCACTGATTCTGAGTTATTTTGTCTGAGCAAGACAGCTAGGAGTCTATTTTGCTCCTCACACATGCAAAACTCCTATTGGAATTCTGAAAGTGTAAGATCTGGCCCCAAGGGATTGACTAAGCATTCATTACTGTCCCCAATGAAGATGGAAATATCTAATTTACAAATGTGCCTTCTTTTTAAATGTTCATTATTTCTTCCTTCTCATGCATAGAAACACACACACACACACAGAATTCCATACCTAATTCTACCTACTTGCCTATTAATATATTGCTTATTATTTGCTACAAGCATGGGAGCTATAAACACCCAATTTAATTTTTTTCTGCATAATTCAGTATGACAGATAGATGCCAACACTGTGCCTCGAGATGTAGCCTGTTACTTGAAAAATTAGGAGAGCTGAAAACTGCTTTTTAATTTTTTTTTCATGTTTAACAAATATGAAATGTGTTTGTATATAATCAGGACAGTCCTGGCAGTGAACCAAAAAATAAATAGGAAAAGTCTGCCCACCTTTTAGGGCTTATTCTGAAAATGTTGCTATTGGCACTGTCTGATGTAGTGCCTTTTAATCTGAGGATTTCAAAGCACTTTCTAAAGGGGTGTGAGTGTTATTCCTCCTATCTTATAGCAAAGGAAATGGAAATGACCAAGATCACATGAGTTTCCCATGGTCAGATAGCATATTAGGAAACATCAGCTCTGGGGACTGAACTCCCGTCCCGTGATGACACCAGTGGGGCTCTATTTGGGTAGTGGGATCCTTCCCACACAGAGCTCATTGCAGGATCCAGCCTCAGATCTCCTCCTAGGGCTTATCCACATGGGAAATTTCCTATATAGCTGTAGTGGAATAATTATTCTGCTATAGATATTTCTGTATAATTCCCCATGTGGACACTATTCTGGAATAAAAATGACTTTCTTCTGGAATGATTACTCCAATCATTGTTCTGTTATTGCTATGCCACGTCCCTCCTTCCCCTTCACACTCATCTCACTAGACTATTCGGTACCCTTCAGTACCTCTCCTATTAGCTGGTCATCTAGTTTGCCACTATCGAGACTACAAGCTGATTGTGTTGCTCATCTTCACCTTGTTCAGTGGAATCTCCTAGCATCATTTCAGGAGTTCTTTCAACTTGAACAGATATCCTAGTGATTGAGGCAGCAGTCCACTTCCTTAACACAGCCCAGAAACCCACTTTTCAAGCTGTAATCTGACACTTCTTTGTCTATAATGGACAATTTTAACATCCCAGTCTTCGAATAAAAATAATGTGGCACAGTGGTTTCCATCCTTTGCCACTGCAGCACACAAAGTGCAGTACAAAATATTACCGCAAATATTTTATGTACTGCAATATGGCAATTTAAATGGCACTGGTTTTTTTTAATTGCACTTTGTGGAGCTATAGAGGAAGAAGATAAGACTGAATTGGACCCTTCTTGTTATGTGTGAGTGTCGGTAAATGAGTCTCATTTGTGGAAAAATCAGCACTTATAAGCTGGATGGATAAAAGAATAATTCAGACGTGAGTAATGATGCAATTGCCTCATGAGAATTTCTTACAGGAATTCACTTGCTATTCAGTTTGTCACCATAATTTTGGTGTCAGTAGATTGCATACTTTTCTATATATGTACACAACAGGCTTGTGTGGCGCATTCTCTGTACACTCACTATGTCATGTTCCTGACAAGATAAAATAATTGGTCGATAAAATGCAAAATTCTAGCCTGAACTGCTACTAAGTATCGTTAATTAAGAAAAAACAAAATATCTGAAATAAGAAAATAGGAAACACGCTATACTAGAACAGACCAGTAACCATCTAACTTGCTCTTCTGCCTCAGACAATGGCTACTGCCAGACTATTGAAAGGAAGACATGAAGGGGCAGATTTGTAAAGGTGTTTGGTGCTTAAAGATGCACATAGGCATTTAGTGGGATTTTTCTAAAGGGGCTAGTTGTCCAGCACTGCACAATTGGGAATTAAGCAATGGGGAGGAGATGCCTTCCTGATGCCAGTTTATGCCCTGAACACACAAAGATTGATAGCCCTTTACGTTGAATCCTAGTTTTTCTAAGCACATATTATGCTTGTAAATGTCTAATCTTTTTTGGAATCTTACTTAACCCTTTGTCTTACTTTCTTGTAGCAATGAGTTCCGCAGATGGTATAAATATGGTACAATATTTTTTTAATCCCTTTTAGTTTGCTGCCTTTTAATGTTTGTCTTATCCTTGTATTATTGGAAAGGGTAAATTGGAGCTACTGACTCGTGTTTAAATTGGTTTCTTTATGGTTTCAAGGAAAGAACACAAATACCTAGCAACTGCAACAGATCACATAAAATTATTCTATGTAAATTATTCTATTTATATTGAATGAATGAGACTGGTTGTATATGATGTATAAAGAGAAACTTCACTTTTTCCTGTTAAGGTGTCATAAGGCTATGACCTTAGGGTTATAAAAGCTGCAATAATCTATTTCAAAATAATCTATTTCAGATGACTGGATCTGAAATGTAATCAATGACATATTCCTCTTGTCATTCTGATACATTGCTGATTACTTTTGCCTCATGCATGTAAAGAAGAGACACTGGCCTGTACTGAGTCCTATGGCACCACTGTTCTGGCTTGGGCAAAAATGGCAGGTTTGGCAAGGAAATTAAGGAAACCAACTGAAAGATTCATGTTTAAAACGCCACCTCTTGGTGTAAGTGAAACCTATAAAAATTCTGGTTGATGCATTTGTAAAGACAGTGTTCTAAAACCCTCCTGGTTCTAGTAACCAGAATGATGAACATTTCTCATTTACTTGTGCATTCAGGGCTCAAATACACGCATAAAAAAAATAAAAAATTAGAAGTTACTTACTAGGATGAGAGTTTAGCACTTTCCTCCTTCAAAGCAATTTTCAAACTCTCTCTAACCCTTGCAACATCCCTGTGAAGTAGGCATTATTTTCCTATTTTACAGATGGCAAAACTGAGACAGAGCAAGAATGTGACCAATTTTATGCACCCCTGCAAGGGAGTAAAGGGTGCAAGGTACCCCCGTTCTCCTTTTCACTCGCTATCCATGTCACAAGGATGATGATAGCCTTCTTAAAGCTGCTACTCCCCTTCCGTGTGGGTGGGTGGGCAGAAGCAGAGGAATGGGTGAAACCTCACTCTGCCTCCCTACACACTGAGCTGGTGTGCCTGGAGGAAGTGATCTATACTAGACATAGGATACAGCACAACTACATTTTGCTCCACGCTCAAGTCTTGTTTCAAAACCACAAGGTCTAATCCAAGGCAATTAGGTGACTTGCCCAATGTTACAAAGTGAGTCAGTATTAGAACTGGGATAGTACTTAGCAATTCTGTGCTCAGAGCTACAGACCACACACATCTCTCTGAATGTTGGATAAGAAGGATACAGATATAGTGGTCCACAGGGAATTATAGACATGGAGTTGGTATGATTTTATGCTTTTGGGGCCAATGGCAGGTTCAAGAAAAAATATTTATAGTTAAATGGCAATTAGACGTCTTTAAGTTCAAGAATAAATTTACTCTCATGTTGTCTTATAGCCTTGTCAGCTGATTCTAATTTTATAATAAATTCCTCCCCCACTACTTTTTACTATAATATTTAGGTTAAACCATAATACCTCAGTACATTAGGATGTGCAATATAAAATGGACAGAGCAATCATCTGAGCTGAATAATCTGAATACAGTAAGAAGATTAAGTGAGCTGGAACAGTAATATACTCCAATTTACAATATAAGCAGAACAAGTACAAATATTGCTTCCCTCCATTCCTGTTTCCCTCCCCTACCACTGTGCCTGTAAGACAGGCTTGGTAAAGTGGATGCATTAAAAAAAAATTGCCTCTTGGAAGCTCATAAAATTATACTAGAAAAAAGTTTTCTGACATTTGATCCACACAGACTGCAGTCATTAGACAACTGGAACTGATAGAATAGAGAGCCCTATCACAGAGCCATGGATAAATAGAAAGAAATAGCTACTTCACATATCTCAATGCAGTTTCTGGAAATCAACAAAGGCAACATATTAAGAGTCTTTATCACTGTCCACGCTGCCGTACATATCCGCCAGCTTTTTAAATCGAGGCCCCCAGTCACTGAGGTAATCGTAGTCCTGATCTCCATCCGTAGTCACCGACTCTAAGGAGCTGAGGGATTCTGCCACAGAGCCATTACCTTCATACGCGTAGGTCGCTAACGAGTCATATGGGGGCGCAGTAGGATCTGTATCATTTTCCTTTAACCTTTGGTTAATGAAATCTCTGACATCGGTGTTATCTCGTACCGCTGGAGTCCGGCGCGGCATAAAAAGTGCTTCTGGCACAATGTCTCTGCGTAATTTATTGTCTTCTATGGCTTCAGGATTTCTCAGTGTGCCAATATCAAAAGCCTGGGTGTCTTCCTCTCCACCACCTTCATCATTGTAACTGACAATGTTGTCTCTGATGTCCTCTTTGGAAATTATCAAGGGTTCTTTCTTCCGCTGCCGTTTCAGAGCTGCAAACAGCACCACTGTAACTGGAAACACAAATAAAATGGAGAGACGGGGGTGCGGGCAGGAGAGTTAATTTGGCACCCAATTAAAGCCAGAAAGAAAGATTGTACTGCTTGAACTCTAACTTTCAGAAGTTGCACTGCAAAATTGCAAACCAGAATTTGGGAGTTTTCTGATTATTGCCTGTGATCACTCTGGGAGCTGAGAGTGAGATAAATATTAGAAGAAAGAGGATTTCAAGCTAGCGGGAAGAGCCATATTTTGTCAGTGGTTGCATTTTCCCTTAGTTGTGTAGCAGCTTTGCTCCTTTGAAATTGCCAGCCTAGTCTCAGGGAAAACCCCTCCCCAAAAATATTGTATTGGAGAGTGCAAATTAGGCTGAACACCTAAAATGCTGCAAAACTTGCTCAAAGGACAAGGCTTGTACCTATTGGGGTGTGATGCAAGGTTAGCAAAGCTGCATATCAAAACTATTTTTTTCAGTAGTTTTTTTCTTTTCCTGGAAAGAAGTGCAGAACATCGGGAAGATCCTCAGCTAGTGTAAATGGTCATAGCTCTGTTGATTTCATGGAACATTGACAATTAACATGAGCTGCGGCTCTGTCCTCAGAGAACAAGTATTTTTTTTATTATGTAATCACCAAAAAACCCCACAAAATTTCTCAAACAGCTTTTTCACCTTTTAATGCTTAGGTGAAAGCATTTTTTGGTTTGTGCCTAAGGCCCTGATACTGCAACCATCTCTCAGTGGACAGAGTCTTGTACCTGCATACTGTCTCACTAGCATTATTGCAGTTCTGACGCAGCACAGAGGTCCATTTGCACAGAACTCAGTGCAGCTCTGGGGCCTAAGACAAACTTTCCTATTACCTTGTGAAGCCAAACTTTACTTACTGATCTTGACTCTACTTTTCATTTTTTTTAAAATGACATATGAATGTTTATCACTGTAAACCTATCAACAGCAACAATGTGGCACTGGTATTCTTCTTATTTGTATTCTAGGATGCTATCATGGACCAGGGCCCCATTGTGTTAGGTGCTGTACAAACACACTACAGAAAGATGGTTCTTGCTACAGTGCTCATAGTGATCTGTTCAAATAACAGATTTTTCAAGTTGTTGGCACTTCTGAAAAATTGGGAAATAATTGTTTGGGGTTGAACAGAACCATTTTTAATTTCAGCAAATCGAAAAATAAAAAATTAATTGTTTTGGGTCAAATGTTTCATTCAACACCAAATGAAACTTTGATTTCAAACTTTTTTTTTAAGGTGTTTAATTTTTTAAAAAAACAATTAAAGGAAATTTGTAAACGGTCATTTTGAATTGAAAAATCAAAATGTGTCAGAAAATGTTAGAACAAATGTTTGTTTTTTTATTTATCTTTTAATAAATGAACAGTTCCGTGAAATCAACATGAATTTGTGAAATGTTTTGGTGTCACTGAAACAGCTGAAAAAAAATTCTGTTGAAATTTTTTGCCCAGCTCTATTAAATACTACTCCATACAGTCTTCTGGGCCTGGCCCTGAAAACGTTTATTGACTCCCAATAGTGTATGCAAGCATTTCAGGGATTCGCCTCTTATTTTGTAGATCATCTTTCAGGCCAGCTGTATTCCAAGATTCTTTACATAGCTAAAGGACATACTTCCAGTGTCTGCTTCTGCAGCCCCTGCGCTAAACTCCCATCAAAGTCAGTGGCAACTCTATCCACTGAACAGGTGCAAATTCCCTTTTTTTTAAAAAAAAATCACTGTTATGTCTTTACTGCTTGGGTAACAGAGGATAGTGTCAGTTATGATTTGAAAAGAAATGGGTTAGTTGATGAAGCTGGGAGAAGTTGTGGTGATGGACACTGGTCTAGATGGCAGAAATTGCAGGTTCTCACACATGATGATGATGAAGATGATGACTTATTATTTATATTATGGTAGCCTTGTGGAGGTCCTAATCCACTTGGGGGGCCCCTATGTATGTGCCATAGAAACACTGCCTGAAGGACAGTTCCTGTCCTAAAGAGTATACAATCTAGAGACTATGTGGAAGGCTGATGTTTGATGAAAGAGGCAGTGCAGGTCTGTGAGGTAGTATAGAGAAAACCATGAAGGATTTGAAAAACAAGGTCAGTGTTTTAATGGGTTTCAGAAATTCCACTGACTTTCATTTCAAAAGAGAGGGATAACATGGTCTTGCTTCTTTGTATTTTATGTATGTAATTATTGTTGGGGCATCCAGTTAACAAAAATGTTACTCCACAAAGGGATAGCAGAATGATAAATTCATGAACAATAACTAATACTAGGTACTTGATACTCCAAGAATTTTCTTCTATGCTGAACTTGCAAATACAAATCTCAGGACCAGTTAGATGCAAAAATCAAAGTACAGTCAAGCTATCCAAATCAATTTTCAAGTTTCTAGGAAGTAATCTGAGCTTTTTCAAGCTGCAAATAAAATCACCAATCTGGAAGTACCTTTTGTTACTATAAACATTGAAATTATGGTTTTGATCTGCCCAGGTCATTGCATCACGTGGAGTAATGTTTCCACTTACAAACCCTGCAGCTAGATGGAAAACAGAAAATGATATAGTCTAGTTAATTGAAAATCTGCTTATGCTGCATGGTGACATGCACAATAATTGACATAAAGTGCTGCTGAGAGGAAGAAATCAATTATTTTCAATTGACATTAAACTGGAAATCGTTTAATGTCAGATTGATATTACTGAGCACAGTTATACTAAACGTATGCAAAATGGTTTGTAGCACTGGACAATTTTTTCCTGTTCTGTGAGCTGATATTAAGTGGGCTCCCACCCTTAAAAGTAATGACATAAAAAAACCCAGTAATTGCAAATTAAGGGCAAGACTGTCATTTAACAATCTGCCCTGAGTATGGGGCAGTGCATATGTGGAGCCACCATGTGGTCTGGTCTGTGGGTTCCTGCAGAGGCTGCTCTATCCCCTTTTCTGTCCCGTCCCATGCTATTTCCAGGACATGGGTAGTTGGCGCATGCGAGTGAGGGGGTACTTCATGCCCCCCTTTACTTCTCTGGGCAGGTAGGTAGAGCATCTGACAATGTCTCCCTAAGAGTCAACTTTTTAAAATCGCACCAATTTTCAAAATTCCTCATATTCCCAAAGTGGGCACTGAGTGCAGTGAAAGGCTAAGGGCCAGACTGGGTTTGCATGGGCGTGTACAAGGAAAGGAAAGGGTATGAGGGAAGGTTTGTTGTTTTTTTTCTCCCAGCTCTACTGTTTTGCTGGGGGCAGCCAGAAAACCAGTCCTCATCTACCCAGAATGGAAGGGAGAGGGGCTGGAGCTTGCCCTGAGGGCTGCAAACCCCAAAAGGGCCCCACCTCATTTGTATCTTCTGGTGCTGGAAGGAGAGCAGGTGGTGTCCTTTTAAAGAGTGTTGTAGTTGTCCCAACTCGATATGCTTCTCCAGCATCCCCACAGGTGGCTACTTCAGCTAGGGTGACCAGATGTCCTGATTTTACAGGGCCAGTCCTGATATTTGGGGCTTTGTGTTATATAGGCACCTATAACCTCCCCTCCCCCATCCTGATTTTTCACACTTGCTGTCTGGTCACCTAATTTCAGCATGCCTCATAATCTGCAACGTAGCACCGTAAATGCAGCATGACACATCTGGTGGCTTTGAGTTTTATATATTGCCTTGCACCTTGCTTAGTCATTTGCATCTGCCCAAGTGGGTGTAAAATGTTGCTGCCTATGTGAGTGGAGAATTGTGATCTGGGAGTGTCTTCCACACACTAGGCACTGATTTTATAGACTTCTCCTTTGTTACAGAATAATGCAGGAGAGATCTCTCCAATGTGTCTTTTATGTGTAATGCCCCCTTTTCCTTCCAGCAACCCTGTCACTCCCCCAGGAAAGAAACTCATGTAGGTCTATTACCTAGCAATATAATGATGCAGAGAAGAATGGCAATCAAAGCCCCTGTGCTAAGGCCAGTTGGATGGATCAGGGCTTCTGCATTACAAGACTGCATCTTCCCCCGATGGTCACAGGCGCACACTCGGATTGTCACTGTTTCAGTACTGCTCTGGACTGGGTAGTCACTGTCTGATATCACCACAGGCAGGAGATAAGTACTCATTTCATGTCGGTTATATCTGTTTTTTCTGGTGAAGATCCCTGCTGTGTTGTCTGAAAACACAAAGCAAATGGTACAGGATTTCTCAACTGAGTGATGAAAAAAACAAAGAATAAATAACAAAATAAAGTCTTCCTAGGAATTCACCTCTGTTGTCCTGAATTGTAAAGTTTGAGCCACTGGTTACTTCTGGAGCCAAGGAGAATGAAAACTGGTGTCCACTGAAAGAATCATCTTTATCAACTGCACTTAGGGTCTGTATCAGCTGAAATGATAACAGCAAAATTAGCCTTCGATGACTGTGGGCCTGATTCTCATTTACATTAAGGCTGTCGGCTCTAAACTGTTAAATTGTCTTAAAAAGGGGATAGATATAATTTTCTTCCACTTTAAGGCCCTTGATGCTGCCAGAGGGGCCTTACTGTGAATGAAAATTGGGCCTGTGTGTGTGCGTCACCAAGCTGTCATGCTGCAGCCCTTCAGTGCAATAACTTAATGACTTGGGCAGTGGCTTGAGAATTCTGCAGAGTTCTGGGGTCTGCATGGATTGGTGCCATCCCAAGTGAGTGGGAAATCCCCCGTGGGAACAAGCTGCAGAAACGAAGGCTGAGATAACAAAGCTGACTAGGCTATTTAACCACACAAATCCTATTAATTTTAAACAGGAGTTGTGTGGCTGAATCCTCTGGGATATCTGCTGTTTTGAACCATCAAGCAACAGGTCTTTCAAAGCAATGTGAACTAGGAACTAGAGCAACGAGGCAGCCTGCAGCTAATTTACAAGGCAGGACTTTTGTTCAGACCTGTAACCGTTCTTCAAGAGAGATGATGGAAGCACCCGGACATAGAGATGCAGAATCCCATATTCAAGGGAAGAGAGACGGAACTGAACTGTAGATAGCATGACACAGTACAAGAAGCAACCACATTTAACTATGTAAAACACAGTCACTTTGGATACAAGAATGCTAAATATAATCAGATATGACACAGTCACTGTTTAATTTAATTTTGCACGGTGACAGCTTGTGGCAACACAAAGCACACCTCCTGATGAGGTGACGCAAGCGTAATGCCTAAACAGAATTCATTTTTAATAGTTTTTTTTTAATTATGGAGTGCAAACAATCAACACACCTGTTCTGCCTTTGCATTTTCACAGACGAAGGTCTCGTAAAACATAGCAAATTCTGGGGCATTGTCATTTACATCCAGAACCTTAATGAACACAGGGACCCGGCTGCTTTGTTTTGGGTTGTCTGTAATGATAAAAATAGAAAGAAAGGGAAAGTGGTATAGTGCACATAGGACTCAGTGCTGGGGAAGAAAAGGATAGAATGGGGCTAAATAATTCAAGTCTTTATTTATACATGGAGATGTTATTCATGTTCATGCAATCTATTGATGTCAATGGGACTAATTGTGGGGCCACTCCTCATATCTTTATGCATTCCTCATATCTTTATTTACATTTGCATATGTGTAAATATTTGCAGGATCATATATGTGGATAAATTACTTGGATGAGAAGTGGGTGGTGGGAATGGGCCCAATGTTTATAAAGTGCTATATAAACACCAACTGTTATTATGACAGATGCTTTCTGACTTTTTGTGGACTGATCTTTGTTTGCTGCTTTTCCAGAGTTGACACTAATACACATCAGCTGAGGAATATAAGCCCTATGTAGTGCATCGCTTACTTCTCTCATAGAAGCTGTATAACACAGCAAGAGTGATATACTTTTTAAAAAAAATTCCTGAGTTTAAAATTTTTATGGACATACTGTTTACTTCATAAAAAAGAAGCAATTTGGAAAATTCTCATAAATCCAAATCAACTTCAATGATATAGAAATAAAAACAAGCAATGAATTTGGCTCTTCGAGTTTAAAAAACAACAACAAGAAACCCTTTTGTTTTGTTTCATCACAACCAAAATAAAAATCTGCAAATACAGGTTGCTATTTATTTTATTGGGATTTCTCCATTTCCTGGATTGGTTTAAATTGCTCCAAAGAACCACACCCTCCATAATACTGATTGTACAGATTATTAATGAATCTTAAACAAGGGTCAAAGGCAAAAATATTGTAATAAAACAGATGAATAAAATACAGCAATTCTTGAGCCTTTTATATGCCTAAAAGAATTCACTGGAGTGTTTTTGGTAGAATTTGGTTTTAATACTCACCTATTATTTTATTACTTTATAT
Source organism: Mauremys reevesii (assembly GCF_016161935.1). Classification (NCBI taxonomy): domain Eukaryota; kingdom Metazoa; phylum Chordata; order Testudines; family Geoemydidae; genus Mauremys; species Mauremys reevesii. Next base: position 165,709,016 of record NC_052624.1, on the reverse strand, counting down.
TCACAAAACTGGAACTGCCTGCTCTGTACTGTATTAAAGAACTTAGTGGTTTGGGCCAAATATTGTGCTTTAAACCTCTACAGTTGCATTGAAGTGAATATGATTGAATTGGATATGAAGCATTTTTTAATTTGGGCCATTGGACTAAATTCATCCCACGTGTAAAATAACACTACGGGTCTAAGAATAATATAGACCAAGCTGAAATCTACACTGAAAGGTAGATACAAATTTTGAGTCTTTATAATGGGCAAAATCCCAGCTGCTAATTTTATTTTGCATGGCTATGAAGGTTTCACATATGTATTTTCTAGGAATTCACTCAAATATGTGCAGGGGTTTTCCTATCAAGTTTAATTATACTTATTCTGCATGCTGCTTTGTACAAGTAACTACACATGTTTTAATTGTTTCTAGCTGGCTCTGAGTCTAAAAAAATTTCAAAATAACAATATAGTAACTGGGAGAACTTCCATATATAATATATATAATTCCAAGTCTCTCTCACACTTTTTTCTTCAGAGAGATATAACAGGTATGTAGATCCAATGTACTTATACAATCTCCAAGCCTCACTGCTCTTTTTCTCCTTCCAAACCCTTTTGCATTAATGAATAAGAGATGCTTAACTTCTCCTTGTTCACAATCACTTAATTGTTATTAGACTGTCCAGCAAAAAGTGCTACTGTATGGAGCAGGCAGCTTCCTCATCTTGGTACATAATGTTAACACATCTCCTTAGTTTTGGATGTAGCTTCTGTCAATCCACAGACTGAAATCCTAAAATGGATCTGATTCTGGTTGTCGAGTGTCTTCTGCAGTGCAACATCTACTGTACCTTTCCCAATTTAAATGTAAAGATGTAAACCACCTTCAGAATTTCACTAGGGAGGCAGTATGGTCCAGTGGCAGTGAACTGGAAGCATCTGAAGCTCCCATTGACTTCACTTAGAGTTGGAGGTGCTGTGCATCTGTGAACAAGAGGCCCAAAGGCCCAGATCCTCAGAAGTATATAGGTACCTAACTTCCATTGATTTAAATTGGAATTAGGTGCCTAAATACCTTTGAGGATCTGGGTCAAAGTGTTTCCAGGGGAACACCCAAAAACTGAGGCACCCAAACTTACTAGATATTTTAGAAAATGTTGGCCATAACCATTCTGTATCTCCATGGTTTTCCCCCTCTGTAAAATGAGGGTAACTCTAGTCACCATTGTAAAGTGCTTCTCTTTATGAGTTTACAAATGTACTGGTAATTAATGTGAAGGGAGTACACTTCAGTGGGAATGTACTTGCTTACTCTTAATTTGTCTCAATATTTCTTTAGCTTCAGTTAGCTTTATTAGTTCGATGAAATGCATCTGCAATTTGATGGAATAGTCCACGACTAACTCCAACTGCCGAATGGCTTTAGTGGGGGCCGGGCTAAGAAACTATAAAGCTTGCCCATCTTTGAAAGAGCTAGTCCGGCCTTGTAGCTTGGCTTGGACATAGGTTATTTTCAGCTATATATCTACTTATGTACAATATAGGAGAAAGTAGGGCCTATAGTTGCTTTATACCAAGTTAAAAAATAAGTGCTCTGAAGCTTCCCAACAGCATCCAAACTTTTGTACATTTCTACAGCCAGTGATCCATCCATTCCATCATGCTTCAATCAAATCCAGCCCTAGCATAAGGGTATGCAACTCCAAAGAAATAAATAGACTTTGCACCCACTGATGCCAGCGTTTGCAGCATGCCTCAGGACAGAAAGGAGACATGTAATTAAAATATTAGTATCAAGGGGATGTTTTTATTGAGACTGCCTGTCTCACACAGACCCGGTCTACCTCTCTGGCTGTCTAGATTGCAAAACAATTAACACATGTGGTGTCACCACAGAGAGAGACTCCCTATGTCTGGGCCTAAAATAATGGACTAGGTTAGTATCTATGGATGGGAATTTCAAAGGTGCCTAGGGGAGTTAGACATCTAATTTTCATTGCATGTTAATGGGATTTGGGGACCTTTTGGCTTACTTGAAAATTCCCAGGCTATGCTACAGAATTGATTTTGGCCGCACTGTGTGGACTATTTTCCTACTATCTTGTTTGCTGTATACAATTTTTCAGAAGTCGGCAAATCCTACTGTAATTAAAGAATGGCTATGAGCATTTTTCCAGGCAGGTTGATTCAGAAACACATAAGCATTAACTTTCTGCCTGTTCAGGTATAGAAGTTGTCTCTTCATAAGCAGTAGCCCTAGGAAAAAGAAAAAGAAGTGCAGAGCATCTTTTTCAGCCTTTCCCTTGCTTGATTAGTATCGAGCGGGCCATCCATACAGCCTGACATCTTCCCAGCAGTGGTTTACACACACTCAGCTAGAAGGCTGAATTCATTACATCAGGGACAGCGGTGGTATTTAGGTTTGACTTACTGATCTCTGCTGCTATTACTGTAATGTTGTGCCATAGCGATGTTTCCCGGTCAAGGGGTTTTGAAGTAAATATTGAACCGTTTCCGGAATTGATGTTGAATACTCTGTCCATATCTGTGTGCCGATCTACGGAATATCTGAAAATACAGAGAACATGGTTAGAAAAAATGCCTTTACTTTAATTTCTGTTTTGAAACTGTTTCCTAAGACTATACATCAAATACCTAGTAAATGAGCTGCCTTTTTGTTTTCAGTGCAGACTTCAGCATCTTGATATATTCATACAAAGAGTCTGTTCTGAGCTGTTGGATAATGACATATTGGAGGGTTTGATTTAGAAGGTGGGGCATTGTCACTGAATAAATGAATTACTGTAGAATTTACATACTTCTGAGAAGCATCAAAGGTTTGCCTTTTAGTGAGAAATGTGGAGTCTGTATCTTGAAAGATATGACATTCATTTATTTTAAGGCTTAATTGGCTTTCCCATTATAAATCCCTCTTTTCATAGTTTGATATCTCAACTGTTTCAAATCACTTTTGATACAAAATTTGTCAGCTGGGGTGCAAGTTTTGCCTTCACTCCCTCCCAAAATTGTATTGGTTAAAAATAAAATAACAAAAAGATACAGAGATCAGTGTAGCTGATGATTCATTCCATGGTAAATGCCATGTAAATGTAAGTTCTAGCACATTAAAGGATAATCCAACTTGTTTCCTTGGTAATATGTACAGATGGATCTGAACACCACTGAAATTTGGGGGCATTCAGAATCTGAATATAGATTTGAATGTCTTATCTAGCCTCTCTCTCCCTTTTTATATTGAGCTGAATTTAAGCCTTGGAGATGAATGTCCCTGATTCCTGTGAGGGAGTTCTGACACCCAGATCCAAATGTTGCTGCTCAGGTCCTTCTCTTGTTAAAATTAAATTACCACAGAACAAAGATGTGGCGGAAAAACTCCACTCATATCACTATGGCAGAGCTAGACTATTATTCTGCTCCTGCTCTGGGCTCAGTCATGAGCTGACCTATACGCCTGTGCAGATGAGTGAAGAGGTCTAAAGTGCTCCCTTACTCTCCTGTGTGGGCTACTTGCATCACAGGTCATCATAATCCAAGGAGACCAGCCATCGTGTTATCTCCTGTGTGGCTGGGAGGGTAGAAGTGGGCAGAGCCAGGGGTGGCTCCAGGCCCCAGCACGCCAAGAGCGTGCTTGGGGCGGCATGCCATGGGGGGCGCTCTGCCGGTCGCCGGGAGGGCGGCAGGCGGGCTCCGGTGGACCTCCCGCAGGCGTCCCTGTGGAGGGTCCGCTGGTCCGCGGCTTCGGTGGAGCATTCGCAGGCACATCTGCGGGAGGTCCACTGGAGCCGCGGGACCGGCGACAAGCAGAGCGCCCCCTGCTGTGTGCCGCCGTGCTTGGGGCAGCGAAATGGCTAGAGCCGCCCCTGGGCAGAGCCTAGTTGAGCCAGCATGTTGAGGGAAGTAAGTTATGCCAGGAAAATGGCTGGTGAAGTTTACTTCCCCTGGAGATTCAGAATGTCCATCCCACAGAAAATGTTGACCCTTTCATGTTGATTTGGAATAAAAAGAAATTTCAAAAGATTGGAATTTCACACAGAATAGAAACTCCCTTTTCTTACCAGCTCCAGTTACATGGTGCTGGTTCAGCAAGATTCTTAAGCATGTGCCTAGCTTTAAGTAATGTGTAGTGCATTTATTTCCTACCCCACCCCCATGATTACTCATGCTTAAAGTTTGGCATGTGCTTAAATACTTTGCCCAATTGGGGCTTTAGTGTTGTGAGACACTGTGATTGTGGTCCTTACTATAGCAAAACTCCCAGGATTTAGTCCTACATGTGATAACAGTGTCTGGGAACAATGGAGAAACCTTTTGTATCCAACTCTTGAGCTTTTCTGAGTTTATCACAGCCATAACATTGAGGCTTCCTTCAATATATTAATATTTATTATTTCAAAATATGAGCTGTCACAAGTCTCTATGCACATTAGGTCATTTGTATAGCAGATGTTGAACTCAATAAAGCAATAATAGAGAACAGTGTCTTGATGAAATACTAATTTTATTTCTTCATATTCAAGCGAAAATACATACAAGATCAGTGCAGTTACAATTGTATTCTAATTATACCATTAACCCTGACCTAGAAGGATGCTTTTAATAAGCTAGACTGTCATTTCTGTCTCAGTTTATATAATCCTGGGTCTCTTTTGATCAAGGACTGCTAATTATGTGGAATTGGTGGAGATTCTAATTTATGGATCATAGCCTACTATGAATTAAGCAGACAACATCAAACTTGTTTTTACATTTCTTTAATGAAATTACTGGTGCGTATATGTCAGATTTCAGGACTTTATACCCTTCAAACCCTGGGTAATTGACAAGCCAGAAAGTTAATGAATATATGTATATTCCACTGTGCCCTTAAACATAACTATAACGGGGGAGGGGAAGGAGAGAGAAGCCAATACACGCAAGTAAGTTGTCAGTAAAATACACAAACAAAATAAAGTCTTGCATTTATTTGCAGATTATTTTCATCTGGGATACTTTAGATAAATCAGCCACAGCAGGGAGGCAGTTCCAATAAATGATGAACTACAGTATGCCTCTGAGGAGTTACAACAGCAAAAAACTCAACTAGAGATTTAAAAAAGGATTTGATAATGCCAGAAGCAGCACAATTTATTTTTTTACATGGGAAGAATTCAGAGGTTCAGCATACTATCTCTGTTTACTCTGAATGTCAGCATTGTCCAAACAACACATTTTCACTAACAACTGGATGGTGGAGTGTTATTTAACACTCTAGTGATATTGGCTGTGTATCAGCATTTGTATATCCATGTATACATTAATTGTATAATTTTGTCCTTTCTTAATGTTGTTCTGCAACTAGGAGACCTATTGGTCAGGTCTAGGCTGATAAAATGTGGCTCCACTGATATTGTGTACATGGTGATCAGTTTATTTCTGGCTATGGCAGATATTTCTTAGTCTTCTTTTGCTTCATTATCTTCTGATACTCGGCAGCCTGCTGTCTAATGTAAGCACAAGTCAAACAGATTTGTGGGTCAGGAAGGGATGTGTGTGTTTGAATTTTTCATAATGCATTTTCATAATGATATTATGAAGGATTCTGTAATGGAAGATCAAAGGGTCTTTCAGCTAACTGACTTAGGGCTCATTTTATTTAAAAAGGAAAAAACTGCACTTAAGTGGGAAAAAAATGGAAGGTTTTCACTGTAACGTCAAGTGTTTAAAGATTTTATTTCTGACTGTCAAGGGCAATTGACAAGTAAGTGCCAAGTCATACACATACAGTCTAATTGCATCCTCCCCCAAGCTCAAAGTGGAAGTCAGATTTAGCATCTACACTTGTCATGGAAAAAAATCACCCTGTCAAGAATATGGAACCTCATACTGTTCGCCCACATCCTGGGAGATCCCACAAGATACCGGCACCATAAAAGCCCCATTAGAATCACAATTTATTGGCAGGCGCACATCTCATAGGCTAGTGGTTCCTTGGTTTCCTCTTTCTCCTTGCTCTTCTTCCTGCTTCCCTGTCACTTCCTTCCAGTGTCTCAATCTCTTCCTCAGTTCTCTCTTTTTCCTCCTTTTGTTTTCATTTTGGACAAATCAATAAGATGTTAATTGATTTTTATTACCCTGCTCTCAAATAAGGGGATTACCCTCACCATGCAAATTAAATGCTGTTTCGTCTAAATAATAGCAACCACCTTGGACTGCACTGTAAATATAAATATTTCCCTTTGATGTTTTCAATCCATTGTTATGTTTGCATGTAGTATTAGTGAGTCAGATTCTCTGCTGGTATGCAGGGCCGGCTCCAGACCCCAGCGCGCCAAGCGTGCGCTTGGGGCGGCATTTTGCCGGGAGGGCGGCAGGCGTCTCCGGCGGACCTCCCGCAGGCATGACTGCGGAGGGTCTGCTGGTCCCGCAGCTCCAGTGGACCTCCTGCAGAAATGCCTGCAGAGGGTCCGCTGGTCTCGCAGCTCCGGTGGACCTCCCGCAGAAATGCCTACGGAGGGTCCGCTGGTCCCGCAGCTCCGGTGGAGCATCCGCAGGCATGCCTGCGGGATGTCCACCAGAGCCGCGGGACCAGCGGACCCTCCGCAGGCACGTCTGCAAGAGGTCCCCTGGAGCCGCGGGACCGGCGACCGCCAGAGCATGCCCCGCGGCGCGCCGCCCTGCTTGGGGGGGCGGAATTCCTAGAGCCGCCCCTGCTGGTATGAGTCAATTCCTTTTGTATGGGCTCTGGCCCATCTGATCTTTCTGGGGAAAATCATGGCCTGGCTTGCATGGCTGTACCAGGAAGTAAGGAGGTGTCTGATACCTCCTTATGCAGATTACTCATACCATGGTGTTACAAGAATGTGTTATAGATAAATAGTTATAGATAAGGTAGATAGGGCTCAAAACTATACAGCATAGTTCCTGGTTTTTGTAGGGCAAATAAAACTTGTTGGTGGGTGCTGCATGTGGCTTCTTGTGTACAGCTTTCAATATACAGGAGGCAGGATCCACAGAGGCGCTACATTCCCGGCCCCTCCTGTGCCACTGGGTTGGAGAAGATGGGGACTGGGTGGGGCCTTCCACAAGCCAGCATGTCTGTGCGCTGACATGCTGGAGAACATACACTGTGCCAGATATAGACACAGTGCAGTTTATTTTCTCACAGGGTTCCTCCAGGACCAGCACAAGAGTGTGCTGCCCCTTACAACAGGCAGATCAGATAGTTACACTCTAGTCTTCTGGAAACTTGTATACTGTAAGATTTTGTAAAAAACAAAATAAAACCTTTATTAAAAAAAAAAAGGGATCTGCCAACATGGCACTAGAGGCCATGGCAATAGAGGACAAACAGCCTATGCAGTACCACTCTTTCATCATGAGCTTGTGCTGATGAGAGATTTTTTTTCTCTAGTAAATTTTTATTTTTTTCTTCTTTTACTTTGTCATTTAATTCTCCTTGGACAAAATTCAGGAAAAAAAGAAAGATATATTAGATTTGTAAAAGGTACAGAGAAGGGCAACAAATATGATATGGGGTATGGAACAACTTCATTATGAGGAGAGATTAAAAAACTGACTGTTCAGCTTGGAAAAGAGAGAACTAAGGTGGGATATGATAGTGATCTATAAAATCATGACTGGTGTGGAGACAGTGAATAAGAGAATTGTGTAACACAAGAACCAGGGGTCACCCAATTAAATTAATAGTAAGAGAGTTTTAAACAAATATAAGGAAGTACTTCTTCACACAATGCACAGTCAATCTGTGGAACTCATTGCCAAGGGATGTTGTGAAGGCCAAAAGTATAAGTGGGTTCAAAAAATAATTAGATAGTTTAATGGAGGATAGGTCCCTCAATGGCTATTAGCTAAGATGGTCAGGGATGTAATTCCATGTTCTGGGTGTCCCTAAGCCTCTGACTGCCAGATGCTTGGACTTGATAACAGGGGCTTGATCACTCGATAATTGCCCTGCAGCATCTTGATGTACCGAATGAACTGATGATGTACTGAAAGGGGCTTGGAGAGCTAATGGATCCCCCTTCTTAATAATCTATTACTAGACAATGGTATGAGGTGGGGGTTTTTTTTTTCTCCTACTTGCTTCTTACTGTACAAAAAAAAAAAGAGGGAGAGAGAGAGAGACATACTATGCCTGACTTATGTTCACTCTCTCTGAAGCATCTTGCATTGGCCACTGTCTTAAGACAGGATACTGGGCTAGATGGACCACTGGTCTGATTCAGTATGGCCATTCTTAGTTCTTATGTAAAATTTGTCATATGACAGAAAGATTGTTTGGGAGGCTAAAACAAAAGTGTGGGAATCAGCCTCAGACACAGAATTATTATTTATTTATTTGTATTGCAATAGCACCTAGGGACTCCAAACACAAATCAGGATCCCCTTGTGCTAGATGCTGTACAAACACAGAACAAAAAGATCTTACAATCTTTTTTGCCTTAGGTAAATATTATCTCCGTTTTACTGATAAGGAAACTATCTCACAAGATGGGTTGATTAATGTTTTAAAAGCACTTTGACATGTGTCGATGGATGGTACTTTGTAGAAGTGCAGTGTATTACCCATAAACCTTAATTTTATTACCTCTGATTTTATCAAACTCCCTTTTCTCCTTTGTATTTCTCCCTCCCCCACCTCCTGTTTTAGGAAAGTTTTGAGCGTTCCCACTCATGATTGCTATAAAATCAAGATGCGCCTGTATTTTAAATGCTGGTGGCAATGTGCCTTGCTATTGCATGTAACTACACTGCATATTTTCCATGTCCCACCCCGACTGGTGACCTGTTATAATGCACTAACAAGAGGGTGTCACCTTGTAAGAGTCTTCTCCTGTTCAGTGTAAAAGAAGAGTCTCATACGTTTAAAAAACAACACTTTTTGATCACTTTTCTTAGAAAGACCTTCATAGTCTAAACTACACTGTAGTTGTGTTCTTGCTCATATCACTTGCTAGTTCATGGAAAAACGGGTTCAACTTTAATGACTCTGAATTTCAAATTTCCTCTAAAAATTAATTGCTTAGTGACACATAATTTACAACATCTGTGGGGCTGACTGTAAACTTGCTTACACCAGTGAATAACTTAACTGAAGTGAATGTAATTGCACTAATATAAATGAGCTCACATTCTGTGACTGTGTGTGTGAATCTGAGTTTGTACCCATAGTGTACCGGAACTATTCAGTTTTGCCTTTCTGCAACTAGAAAATGTAACTGTGGTATTCTTTAAGATTCTCTTCTTTTTAGTTAGTGTAGCTAATGCCTAAGGAGTAGTGAGTAGTTACAAAAGCATTTGAAATGCAAATCGAGTTGTATGTAATGAGCATGCACACACATGTATGTACAATGTGTACATGTGTATATGTTTATACCATATACAGTATTAACATATATTTCATTATTAAAAGGGAATTTTTTTTGCATGCAGATGTTCAAATAGAAACAAGTATAAAGCATTCAAAAAGACAGTAGAAGTGAGCTGAAATAGTCTATGCTTACTTGACAGGATTTTTCGCAACATCAGGGTCCTGGGCTGTTACAGTTCCTATAATACTGTTTATGGGCACATCTTCTTTCACTTCTAGTATGTATGCTGGTCTGCTGAACACTGGGGGCTCATCCACATCCTCCACCAGAATTCTGACCGTAGTGGAGTCCTTGAATGGCCCCAAGTAGAGGAATCGGGGATCCACATGAGTGTTGGTAGCCTCCACTTTCAGAGTATACAGCTTTTTCTTTTCAAAATCCAAAGCCTTGGAAAATAAATAAGAGTCATGAAACAAACAAACAAAAAAAAAAGAGAGGTTTCTGGGGGCCAACCATTTATAGCCATTTCAGGCAGCATCTTGATGTACCGAATGAACTGATGATGTACTGAAAGGGGCTTGGAGAGCTAATGGATCCCCCTTCTTAATAATCTATTACTAGACAATGGTATGAGGTGGGTTTTTTTTTTTTACTCCCTGCTACTTCTGGAGTGTACTACAAAAACCTCATGGGCCAGAGAGGCATACTATGCCTGAGACTCATACAAACTTATGCTGAGCCAGTACAAAACACTGGCATCGTACCTGATTATGCCAGCTGTCACAGGTATTTTCAAATCAATTCCAGGAGGATGCCCCGAGTCTCATGTCTGATTAATGGTGTCTCTCCTACGCACACCCCTTTTCAAATTAAGCTCTTTGTGGCAGTGACTGTGTCTTCCTATACGTTTGTATAAGGCCCAACAGATGGGAGCCATGATCCTGACCGGGACCTCTGAGTGCTGCCACCAGAAAATAAGTTATAACATGATAATAATACTGCACAGCATATAGTTATACCTCAATATTTTTTTAGCCCCAGTCAGGTTGTGACACGTGTTAGAAGCTGGGAATAGACAGAGTCTTGCCCTGAAGCACGTACTATCTAAGGTTCAGATTCTCAGCTGGCGTAAATAGGTGTAGTTCCATTGAAATCAGCAGAAGTAATCAGTGGAAGCAACAGAGTAATGCTGATTTACACTAGCTGAGAATCTGGCCCTTAATATTTGTCAGGAAGAGTGCACTTAACATACACCCTTTTGCCAAATGAATTTGCCTCCTTGGACCGTTCTCATTATGAGACATAATTATTGGAAAACAAATTCCTCACTCTGGAACAGCCTCAACACATTTACTGTCTTTCCCCTCCTGCCCCTGCTCCCTAAGTACCACAGGCTCAGGGGAAAAGACTTTGTGAGAGCCCTGTGCTAAAATATTAGCTGCCAATTACTGAAATGTAACATTGTGTCATGTGGTGTCAAAAGTGATTTAGGGTGACTCATCAAATAGAGTATCATGCTATGATAGGTTATGACTACATCATACAGTTCTAATGTCCTCTTAAAAATACAGAAGAAACAACATTTGGGGGACTGTGTGTACGCATGTACTTATAGCAACTTAGGCAGAGAGTAGTCACCCCATTTTTTTTTTCATTTTGTTGAACAAGACTAACAGAAACAAAGTTGCTGTCAGAAGCAGAGAGGAACATGAACAGAATTAGACTGATGTCAATGATCATACCCTACAAGGCGTTTGTTAAGGAACAAGTAATGACGGGTGTCATACTGATATCAACAAGCAAAGTGTATGTTTTGAAAATCCACACAATGTCTGTTTCATGTTGACTAAACTTGAACTGATGGAAGTTGATATCTGTAACCTTATCACACTTGCTTGATAACTCACTATTAACAAGATTATCCAAATCCTTTCCGACAGCCAAAGTGCAATCTATTAGATGATGCACATTGTGATCTAATAAGGCACTGTGTTTTGTTTTTTTTATAAAGTGATTGTACACTAATGGGTTTATTAATTAGATTATATGGAAAATGTACATCAATAAATCATGTGCTTTGATTTACTAGAGCATATATAATTTCACACCTTCTGAGAGGTCAAAGGTAATTTAAATAGGCAGAATGGTACAGGGACACTTATTATTTCTGTTGACCAACCTAGCACTTTCCTAATAAGTAGAGCAAATCTTTTATATATACATTAGGGACAAAAAGCACAGCTGAAGGGCACTTCTCCAGCCTTTGCAATGAATCTTCTGAGGCAGTAGAACTTTCTCTCAGACCTGTCCCTCTTTATGGGCTAAATGCTGTTCCTTCCCATTCAAAGTCTGTGCAAGCAGGTTTTATGAAGTGGTTCTAAGAGGGAACAGGATTAGGAAGGGTGGGAAGGGGAAGGAATCCTAACTGATTTGGTAAAAGGGCTTTGTACAGAGGATTTGGAGAAGATTCCTAATAAATAATGTGTAAATCACTGAACAATGTCAACTGTATGACAAATTAAATGTACATTATGTAAGGCTCTTAAAGGGACTCTAAAAATTGGAATTAAGTTTATTAAAATGTGTACCTTTTTGATTGTTATAATTCCTTCCTGTGTGTCCTTGTCAGTGATAACCCCAAACATGTCTGATCCATCTCCTTCAGTGATGCTGTATTCAATCTCGGCATTTTCACCCACATCGGCATCATTCGCTTTTATCCTGCCAATCGGTGATTCAGGTGGAGCAGATTCAGGTGTTTTGAACTGGTATGTGCCTACAGTAAATGAGAGTGCAGTTTTGGTCAGCCAGGACCATGGTATTTTGGAGTCTGGATATAAAAGCTGTATTTGCTTGCCAACCATGGATGCACCAATATTCTGAGCAGTAGATTTAAGAAGTTGCTGTTCTCCAGGTCTTTAGCAAGAAATAAACCTCACCCTGTGCCTTAGTTTCATAACAATAGAAGTCAGTGATTCCCTGAAAAGACCCTAGTATGACAATGAACTTTTTTTCCCTTTCTCCCTGCAATAGAATATCAGACAGTATCTTGGGTTCCTTTTGGCCAGCTGAAGATGGAATAGGAAAAAAAAAAAAACCTCTAGATGTTAAAAGATGCACACAATATAGAGAACTGCCAGTGGCCTATGTGATATAGTGACATTAAAACCAAATCTAGTCCAGTCTTTAGCGCAAATGTACTGCACTGCAAACTGCTCCCTACACCCCTAAGAGAAGTTATTTGGGGAATGTTGGCATTGTGTTGATGCAGCATTGATTCAGGCAATAAGAGATGCTCATGTGCAAAGGTGTATAATAGACTTTATGGGGAAGAGAGTTACATTTCAGTTTAAGTCCACCAGTTTAAATGGGAGCTGTTGGCCCACAGCCAAGGGCAGACTTTGGACCTAAATTACAAGTTGCTTTCAATAACATTTTTGGTGATTTAACAGTCAAAGCTTTCATATTTGTCTGTTAGTATCTAGAATCTCAAACAGCTGCTACTGTTCTTGGCTCAAATGGCAAAGGTTAGGTAAAGCAAAAAAATGGTGTGGGAGATTTTTAATCAGTTTACGCCCATAATCAGTCAATAATGCAAAGGACTGTTGCTTCTAAGGGCTTGTCTACACAGATGGATAATTCGCTTTATAGTGGTGTAATTTCTAAAGCGCACTACCATGTTGCACATTAATTGGTTTGTGTAGGCACTGCTGGTGCACGCTAAACATTACCTAGTGCATTTTCACATACACCTCTACCCTGATATAACACGAATTCGGATATAACGCAGTAAAGCAGTGCTCCGAGGGGGCGGGGCTGCACACTCCAGCAGATCAAAGCAAGTTCGATATAACGCAGTTTCACCTATAACGCGGTAAGATTTTTTGGCTCCCAAGGACAGCGTTATATCGAGGTAGAGGTGTAGTACTATTTCAAACAGCACTATGTTGAAGCACACCAGCAGGGAAATTCCATTGATTTCAATGGAATTACTCCAGGGACAGATCTGACTCATTTAAATTAGTATATTTCCAAACACAGACATTAGAACAAAGCAGAAATTGCTCTAAAAATAATTGCAGACACATGCTAACACAAAGAGTGTGATGGGGATCCCCAGCAGTACCATTTAATGAGAAGAAAAAATAAGGCTGCTTTCTGTTTAGTAATGTTCATCTCAGACTAGCTCCAGCAAAGCAGTGAAAACATTACCAAAAAATGTTTTCCATCCACTGGAGTTAAGCACTAGTATCAAGCTACTGCTCACTCACTCTGTGGAAGCCCGATATGCAGTAGGCTCACAGTTTATGACAGCAGAAATAACCGGGGAGAAAAAATATTAATTTCTATCTAGACTTCCTTAAAGACTTTCAAAGAAACAAAAATGTTCCGCACTCTGTGGGAATCGTGGTGGATTGTCATTGACGTCAGTCAGTGTGATGTTCACTGTGGTGGTTCCTGAGAGTCCACCCATCTGTCCACCCATGTCCTTGGCCTGGATGACCACTTGGTACTGCTCCCTGTTTTCTCGATCCATGTTGAGCAAAGCAGTTTTGATAATACCTGGGAAGGTGAGAATTAAGGAGAGGAACATAGTCGGTAGTGTATTGACAGAAATGCTTATTTACAAAAAAAAGAAAAAAAAAGATGACAGTCTCTCTGTAATCAGTAAACTTTGCCCAATATAAATATTTACTGTTATAAGATGGCATATTAAATTGCAGACTTGTCATATTGTATCTCAGGCTGCTGCCTGTGTGACAGACACAATATTAACGACATCCCCAGAAAAATGTTAAAGTGATTTGCATGCATTGTTATTTTATATGACTATTTATCCCCCTTTAACTCGGTGGGGAAAGTCTCTTGTTGAACTGGAAGAAGGGTTGTCTCTCATTATAAGGTACTTCAGTTATTTTCCCCATCCCATCAACTTTTTATTTTGACAGACATGGCAAAAACAAGCAAACTTCAGCAAGGCATCATTAAGAGGCAGTACAGCAACATTAAATGGCAGGGAAATTAATTAAGAAAGCGGCAAGCACCCAAGCATATGATATCTATTTCTATTTATACAGTGATTGAAATTCTCCTCCTAAATACTTTCTTATCCAAAGGCATAAATGTCAGTTAGGCACCTAACTCCCACTGAAATTCAATAATTTATATTTATAATAAAGCAAAATGTTTATATTTATCTGTATGCAGACACACCAACTCAAAGCAGCACCACATCCTGCCAGAACAACAGATGCAAAACCTGCAGGCAGATCTCCACTGCTACAATGATCAATGCCCCACACAACACACCTTTTAAGATCCATGGATCCTACACATGCCTATCACAACATGTGCTATACCTCATCCAGTGCACTAAATGCCCCAATAATGACTATGTAGGAGAGACCAGACAATCACTATGATCTTGAATCAACTCACACAGGATAATGATGAAAGACAAAAATATCCTATCATCTGTGGGTGAACACTTTTCACAAAAAGAACAGGAGTACTTGTGGCACCTTAAAGACTAACAAATTTATTTTAGCATGAGCTTTCGTGAGCTGCAGCTCACTTCTTCGGATGCATAGAATGAAACACACAGACAGGAGATATTTATACATACAGAGAACATGAAAAGGTGGAAGTATGCATACCAACAGGAAGAGTCTAATCAATTGAGATGAGCTATCATCAGCAGGAGGAAAAAAAAACTTTTTGAAGTGATAATTAAGATGATTTTTTCCTCCTGCTGATGATAGCTCATCTCAATTGATTAGACTCTTCCTGTTGGTATGCATACTTCCACCTTTTCATGTTCTCTGTATTTATAAATATCTCCTGTCTGTGTGTTTCATTCTATGCATCCGAAGAAGTGAGCTGCAGCTCACGAAAGCTCATGCTAAAATAAATTTGTTAGTCTTTAAGGTGCCACAAGTACTCCTGTTCTTTTTGCAGATACAGACTAACACGGCTGCTACTCTGAAACTTTTCACAAAGTGATCGCTCTATATCTGACCTATCAGTTCTCATCCTCAAAGGAAACTTGCACAACATTTTCAAAAGATGAGCCTGGGAGCTTAAATTCATAACTCTGCTAGACACTGAAAATCATGGATGGAACAGAGACACTGGATTTATGAGTTATT
The DNA here is from genome assembly GCF_016161935.1 of Mauremys reevesii. Taxonomy (NCBI): domain Eukaryota; kingdom Metazoa; phylum Chordata; order Testudines; family Geoemydidae; genus Mauremys; species Mauremys reevesii. Next base: position 165,693,548 of record NC_052624.1, on the reverse strand, counting down.
ACAAGAATCTGTAACCCACTAACTCCCTCTTTTTGTCCTATTGCTGCAGAGGTGTTAATGGGCCACTCCACCTTGAATGGCCCCTACAATATGTGCTAACTACTTATGCTAAACAATCTGTCCCACCTTTCATTTAGCTGGACCAGGGGTCTGCAATGTGTCCTTGGTAAAAATGTTGAGGTCTGTGGTAATTTTTCAAAACATTGAATGATTGAATGACATAACGCCCCCCCCCCCTCCGCCCCTGCCCTCATGTCCGTCACTAAGTATGGTAATTTTCTCAAGTGTCCGTTGTGCAACATGGTGGTGCCAACCCCTGGCTGGGACACTGGGAGTTCCTGTCCCAGACCTGAAGGGGAGCTCTGTGTGGCTTGAAAGTTTGTGCTCTCATCAACAGAAGTTGGTCCAATAAAAGATATTACCTCACCCACCTTGTGTTGCTATATTTATCTGGTCTCTTAAGTAATCAGTAGGAATGAAATTCTGGTCCCAATGAAATCCCTAGTTTTGCTGCTGAGTTCAGTGGGACCAGGATCAAACCTTTGCTGTATCTATTCCCCCCCCCCCCATACACTCTCTGCTAAGAAACCATTGCACTACCAACTACAGCATATGATCCCTCATCTTCATTATCCCTTTGGATAGAAGAATGTAAGATGTACTCTGCCAGACCAGAACCATTGGTCCATCAAGAGAAGAATCCTACCTCCTTCAGTAGCCAGTACCTTATGCTTCAAAGGAAGGTGAACCCCCTCTCCCCCCATAACCTATAACAGAAGCTATTGGACATATGATTATCCGAACCTCAACAACAACAAAATCAGCCATGTTACAGGGGTATAGACAACTTTTTTTTTAATTTTGGGTGTGTGTGTCTAGAGTTAAAAATAATAAACAAGCTGTTGAATATCACTTTAATGAGTAATTTTGTACCATGAGTAAACTTGTCCACTTTTCATAAAGTGAGATTAAATGAGTTTTTGTTCCAAACTCGGTGTTTCCTTTATTTATTAATGCAATCCCTAAATCCAACCTCCCAGTCCTATGTTATTTACCCCCATGCACTATCTGACTTGATGCCCTGAGGACAGAATTAGGGCTGGCCAGAAAACAAGAATTCCATTTTATGAACAATTTTGAGGTTTCAAAATTTGTTTGCGTTACACATTGGAATGATACCAAAACCTTTCAGAAAATGAGAAAGACCTTTGCTAGAATATCCAATAGTGCAGTGGTTACAGCACTCACTGGGGTCTCCCATTAACCCTGGGCTACTCTGGGTGTGTGTGTTTGTGTCTCTCGATGTCCCCAGAAATTCCATCTTGGACCTGAGAAACCTTCCTAACAAAAGTTTCATTGATACAGATACGTTGCCACAAAAAGTTTCAGTTTTGAGAAATCAATATTTTCTGATGAAAATCTCCCCAACAGCCCAAGACAGAACTCAAAAAGGCTGGATCCTGAGAGATGTTATATTGAGTGGGGCAGAGCCAAATGCACCTCTTCTATCATGATTCTAAATGAAGATTTTCCCCCAGAAGATTAACATAAAAATCTCTCTCTACATTGCAGATGCACAGAAAAATAATTTCAATCATTTTATTGGCACAAGTTTTAAATAAACACCAAGAAGAAGAAAAGAAAACTCAGCTTAATTCAGCTGTTATGATGATCCATGGGTAATCTTTCCACCCGCCTTCCCTTCTCCTTTCCTCACTGGAGCCAAACTCCGAACTGAGCAACACTTGGTTTAATTTAAGGCTCTGCAAAGGGTCCGTGCCCACTGCTTGTTGAAAATGATTGAAAACTAGTTCACATCCAGTTCTAATTATATTTATTAGGCTTTGATGTTAAGCTTACAATAATGTAGGTGTCATGTTTACAGATGTATCGCTCTATTGGGTTTGTCAGATTTTGCACTGAGTAAAATGTAATCTCTTTGAAGTTTTTGTTTAATATGTCCTAGCTTGGCTTAACATGTCATTTTAAATTACAGACACTGTCAGAGAATGACAGATATAAGGTCTCCTGACCTGACTCAGACTCCACTGAGAAATATGGTTGTCCCTGGAGAATGCTGTACACAACTTTAGCACTGTTTCCATAGGTAGGATCATCGGCATCGGTCGCAGTAACTTGCACAACAAATGTACCTGTAATGATAAATAAAAACCTGTACTCTTTTGTCAGTGGACAGAGCAATTTATAGTATAGTTGCCTGTGCATTTATCCAGCTGGATGTGCTTTAATGTTCCCGCTCTTTTCATAGTTAGATCGCCACTCTGACAGGGGCCAAAAATGCTTTTAAATGATTTCAACAAACAGCAATTTGTGTGGGTGAAAAATATTCTTTCCCTGTACTTGCTGTTTGCTTGCTTATTTATAGAAAATATTTGGTTTGAATATAGTACGGTTACTGCAATTCACAAACAAGAACGGTACTGTGATACTGGCCTTTCAGAAATCTGTCTCCCTGCCCACGCGAGTGTTAACAGACAGTTAAAGTAATTTGTCTCTTCCATTAAGGAGATGTTTTGGAGATGGGGTACTGTGCATATAGATCTTGTCTTTCCAAGTTGGACTGGAATAATCAGCACTTCTGTGGCTCCCCAGTGTGTGAAGAGGACTTGGGAGTGGGTGCGGGAAGACCTCTGTGGCTAATCTTCTAAAACTAATTCAGGTTTATTCAGTATTATTATTATTATTATTATTTTTCTGTGCAAGGGAAATTCCCTTCACGGGAATCCCAGGAGTAGTTTGTAGCTGATGAATTCCTAGTGCTATATTGCCAGGGAGCCATGGAGGGCCCTGATGTGGATGGGTTTGCACAAATGGCCCTGTGCCTCAGGGGAAACTTGTGAGATCTACAAAGCTTAGGGACTGGAGTGCTGGTGACAAATGCTATGTCCTCAATGAAAGAATTTTGGGAAACTGAATAAGGCCTTTTAAATACCCGCTTGTGGGCATTTTAATTGGGAGCCAAAAGATCAAGCCCCACTGCATTTAATCTATTCATCATGAAGCACCTTCTCTATTGCCAACACATCTGCGATCCAGAATAGACTGTTTAATTTAGTCCTGGAGGAATCTCATCAAGTCCAGAGTTTGGATGTTTATTATAACTAGCTGGGTATCTTAGGTTTGGAAAACTGCTCTGGGAATTCAAGAACCAGCCTCTATTTGTGACACTTTGGCAGTTCTCCTTTTTAAATGCAGCTGAAGTTTTTTGGATTTAAAGAAAATCCAGTTCTGGGTAAATTCAAGTTTTGGGCAAAGCCTAAGCTACATTCTTATTTCATCTAAGCTGCTTTGCCCACTCCTGGGCTGTATCCAAATTTGGAATCTTGAATCCATCTCTCTAAGAACAATAACCGCTGTTCAGTTCTGAATTAAGTGTTTATTGTACCAAAAACAGTGTTGGTTTTGGGACTGAGAACAGATTTTTTGAACAAAGTATCCACTCCACAGATTAAATAATGCCATGTCCTAATGTAAAATGTTAGGGGGATGCTCTGATTTTGATGGGGGTAAGGTTTCACTCACATGACAAACCCCATGAATGAGCTGAGAGAAGATGCCCATTAGTCCTTTTTTTGCATATTGCTTGAGGTTTATTTTAATCCTTTACTTGATGCTGTTTAATTAATGCTTCTCTCACTGGACATTGTTTCAGATTACAAATGAGCTGTGTTGCTATTCAATCTCCTAGCTCTCTCTAAAAAGAAACAAGGGACAAATAAATGTTAACCTGTGAAAAACTCTAAATAGGGGCCCCCTGAATCTCCAAAGGTCAATTTTTAATCCATTCATTTGAAATTTGATTTGTATGTTCTTTTATTGATTCTGAGGGCCTTATCCAAAGCCCAGTGAAGTGAGTGGAAAGATATGGCTTCACTTCAATGGGCAATGTAGAACTCCCTTTGTCGTCAATGAGAAACAAAAGATTATGGAGGGACAAAGGAAATTTAACAATATATCCCAAAATCAGGGAAGAGCTGAGAGGTACGCTGACTTTCTCTTGTGGGTGGTTCATGCTCCCTCCCCCATCTTTTTCTAGTTTGTTTCTGTCCTAAACCATAAACAAGCAGAGCTGAACAGCATTAGGACTTCTGTTCCAGGTCCAGCCCATATACTAGGGATCTGATTTTCAGCGATTCTGAATGCTCCACAACTTCAAATGAACTCAATGGCAGGTATCCACCCCGCACCTCTGAATAATGGACGCTGATGCAAATCCCTCAAAAGAACCCAGATCAGACAGTGAATTACTGAGCTGACACCTACCGACATCCGACATTTCCGGAACACTGGCGTTGTAAACATCCTTTGTAAACATTGGCTCATTGTCATTGATGTCATGGATCTTAATGATGAACTCAGACTCTGGTTCCACTGGTCGTCCAGTCCTCCTGTTTATAGCCTGGGCACGAAGTATATAAACAGGCTTCTCTTCCCTGTCTAGTCTCTTTGTGGCCTGTATGTCTCCAGTGTTTTCATTGATAATGAAGAGGTCTCCTGCTCCATCTCCAGAAAGGATGTACTTAAGTGAGCCATCTCCTCTGTCCTGGTCTGAATGCAGCTAGTAGTGAAATGGGAATAATAAAAAAAGGAAAAAATAAAATTGAGACACCGTTCTAAGGTCTATATCTGTCATCATGATGCATGATTTACCAGTATTCATTCCAAGTCATAGTAGTCTACCTGACTTTTGTATTGTACTATTCATTTGTATCCCCTCTAGTCCTTTCTCCATAAAGCAATAAGCAGTGTCTCAGATCAGCCAAATTTCAGTAGGGAGATCTTTATTTTGAAGAGAATTGTCCTAAAAAGAAGGTGGCCAGTGCCCCTTCCAAGGAAATGCATAACTGCTGAAAAGCAGGGCAACCTCACAGAAATATCACATGGAAACAAACTAGCTTCCCTCTAGCTGAAGGTGAGCAATACAAATTCAGGGAGTTTTCACTGTGCAGGCTACAGCATGACCGAGCAAGCTGCAGTAATGCACCATCAGTTTTTTACACAGTGCAAGGAGACTCCAGCTTCAGATGGGAATTAGTGGGCCAGATGCACTGCTGCTTTGAATTCAACTGGGTTGAATAGAATTTAACACAGCAGTGAATTTGGCCCAATTTCTTAACTATTGTTATCTGTATATAGTGACACTATTAAGCACCTGGGACCAAACTATACTTTTCCCGAAGAAATACCCATAGCAGGATAACAATTGGCCAAGGAACTCTCCTGTAGTTTGAAAAGATTCCTCCAGCCTTCCCATCAAAGAATGTTTGAGGGCTGTGAAAGAGGCAAGAAATCCTCTGGGAAGGAAATTCCCCAACCTCTGACACTCCGCCCTGCTTTCCTCCCACCCCCCTTTGATACCATGGTATCACTGCTGCTCCTGTGGTCCTTCTCTCAGAAGCCATGCTGCAATTGGCCCTCCAACCCATGCCATTGCAAGATCCTCTCTTTCTGAGGGATGTTCAGGTGCAGAATCTAAATGAACGGTGTTTTTACTGTCTTAGCATTAACTGGGGATTTCCTATCCAGTGCTATTGGAAAGAAAGAATACTCTATGGTATTGCAGGAGTATCAGGGGAGTAGCATGATGCAACAGTGGAAGAATGATCATACATTGCTGCCTACTTATTTCTCAGCATCTTCAGATTTGTACAGCCTACAGCACTATAGGAAACTTTCTGGGTAAGCCCCAGAACTTGAAGCCACAGCTTCATCACCAAAAGGCTGCAAAACAATGGCAAGCTAAGCACAGGGTCAAACTGAATTATGTCCTTGCTGGTAAGCAGACCTAGAGTCCCAAAAAACAAACAAAAAACATTCACTGCACCATCCGTTTGAAGAGGAATACCTTAACGCAAACTAGGAACCTTTTAGTTCATGCCCACAGCTTCCACACAGAGGTGTTATTGCACAGCACCTTGGTGTGCACTGCTATTTGCATTCCCCTAGTCCAAAGTGCGGGGCATTGTAGACAAGCCCTAAGACCATACATAATGTACAGCAAAGCAGTATGCTAAATTCAATGAGGAGAAGCAACAAATAACAAGAAATCAGCACACATGGCGGTCCGAGCACCAAGGCAGCTGTGGTCATTGGAGGATGCCAATATAAGAGGCCAGTAGTGGCTATTCAACATCTTTACCTGAAGAGCAATAAGACCTCTAGACCCTCAGAGGTGATGGCAGATGGTCAATGCACATAGCATGAACTACTATTGCCTAAACCCTCCTCTTTTTTCCCCTAAAGTCTCCTCCTACCTTTCCCGTCAGATGATGAACACAACAACCCTTCTCCCCTCCCCAGTGCTACCAGTTCAGCTGAATTGTTGATAGTGCTAGGAGGAGCCTTAAAGCAGACAAGGCTCCCTGAACCAGTCTCATTTTTATTACCATGTTAATTAAGCCTGGTTTCAGCTAATATCATGGTAAAAAAATAAGTCCAGTCATGGAAAACTTGTCTACACTTGGGCTCCCTCCATTCCAGTGGGAATGTTTTCATAACATTCCCTCGCATGGATATAGCCTATAATGACTGGAGAACTAGTGGAAGTAGGATATTCCTAATAACTAAGAGAGTGAAAATTAGGAAGTAAAAAGATTGATGGATTTTTTATCACAGTTTAATTTTTTTAATTTGTGTGTGGGTTTTTTTGTTGTTAATACTTATAATGATATGCTCATTTTGAGTATGTTATTCACCTACTAGATATATTTGTTTGCTATAAAGAGATCCAGATCAGATGCAGTCCCTACTGCACAAGAGAAGATAAAGCAATCTTATTTTTTGTTCTTGTCACTACTTGTTCAGTTTTCTTAAATAAATGCCTCCTGTTTAAGATGGACTATGATTCCATACAGTTGAACAACACATATTTGACTTCAATAATTAATTAACATCTTTGCATGTTTTAGTTAAAGATTCAGTACCTCCATCCCTTCAGATAAAGGATTAAAGCTCAAAATGAACATGTTCTGAAACTGCCAACAGATTGTCCAGCAAAGCTTGGGAAGACAAGACCAGCTTGACATTCCTGTTACTTCCAAGGTAACAAAACAAGTGTGAAAAAGAAAAATCTTTGATCATGTAAATAACAGACATTCTATTCTATTCAGGCTCTGGTGCAGTAAGCAAACTGACCAACATATGTTAAGGATGAAATATTTCAAGTCCTGTTTTGTTTTTGTTTTTTAAACACACATTTATAGCTAAACCAGATTTGTAATTGCATCCAGTCTTACAACTTTCCCAAAGACCTGAGCGAATATATTAAGTGACACCAGTTTGTTGGCAAAGCAGTAAGTAAATTATTTATTTATTACATGACTGAGAAGTGCAACAGATCACTGTCTGTGCAACAACACATATTGCATAGACTTGAGACTAGCTGTTATCCTTATCTTGCATGCAACTACTGAAGATAGACCTTGCTATTATGAGTAGTCTCCTTGAATCTCATTCATAAAAATTCTAAAAAGGTTCTATAGGAATTTGTTTAATTCAGTACATTGGGATATTTCCCCAAAACCTTCATAATAGGAATTTGAGGGATGTGTCTGTAAAATAAGTCTTGCATCAAATTTCTCCCATCTGTCAGGATCCTGGATGAAGGAAGACAGGAATAGTGGCAGGATTTTGGGAGCCAGGAACTGAAGCCAGGGGTCAGACCCAGTATCAGGGTCAGAGCCAAGCTGAGGATCAAGCCAAAATCAGAATCAGGTATCAAGCTGAGTGTTAGAGCTGGAGATAGAGTCAGGAATCAGGTTGAGGGTCAGTACTAGGTATCAGATTCGGTATTGGGATCCCAGGGGTTGATCAAGAGTCAGAATCCAAGTCAGAGCCAAAGTCAATACTGGGAGTTCAGAAACAGAGAAACGGGGCAGTCATGGCAGCTAGCTAAGAATCTACATTGTTGCCTGGACACTTTATATTAAGCCCCATGAGCTTCTATAGGATCAAGGAGCCAATCAGGGATTGCTAAAACAACTGCCAATCAGATCACTCAAGGAGGAATGTCCCGTGGCATGCATCCACTGTAGATTATGGGTTGCATAGCACAGCCAGGTTACAGCAGTGTGGGGATGTCAACTGCCTGGTAGCCATGCAAACCTGGGTTCAAGAGCTGATGATCCTTACAGCATCAGAACAGAATTTTAAATATGTAGTTTTGAGTTTTTCTTTTTCTTTAATAACATACACTTTTATACATTAGAAAAAAATCAGAAATTTAACTATCTAAAAAGAAAACTATCTCTGCAGAGGATAAATTTGTAACATTCTCCTGTGAGGAGAATGTCTGAAAACCTGATCTGTTATTCTAGATTCTGTTATCTACATTTGTCCTTGACTATTTTTTTGCCTGAATAAAACTTTTGTACCAAACAATCTGTTTCTTTTTTTTCTTATGTGTCAAGATGTCCTAGCAGCGATATGCTGTTTATGTGACCTATATGAGGAGGGAAATTGCCACTGTAACCACATAGAAGAGTTGTAAAAATAAAACTTAAAGGAAAACAAAAGTATTAGTCCTGAAGATACGGTTAAAAATAAACAGATAGTGGTGTATTCTGTGCCTGCACGGTGCCTAGCACAATGGCTGGTATGTAGAATACAATCAATAAATAGTAATAATAAAGTATCCCTCTTAATGTGAAGTCATTTCCCCATATAGAAGCTTCATTATATGAGGAAGTTCACTATAACCAGATGTGCCCATTCATCATTATCAAACACACACAGTCTACTGAGGACCATTGTACCAGCCATCAGGCAGTGAAGTTCCCAGTTCTGGCTCAATCCTGAGAATCCATGAATCTCTGGGGTGGTCCTACTGATGACTCCAGATATGGTCAAAGCATACACCACTTTGTGTGTTGATGGAGAGTTTGAGGCATGGCATCCTGGCAATATGGCTAAAGCGAATGCAAAACTGCTTTTGAATGTAGTGAGTGATTGGATGAAGGCCAGATCTCTCTGACATTGTGAAATTTTGAACAAAACTGAAACACTTTATGTTCAGAATTTGGCACCTATAGCGCATATAAAGGTACTGCTGGAGTGACCAATTGGGGGTCAGAAGGACCACATAAAAGGAAGCAGCAGCGGCAGCGCAGTCAGTTGCTGCCTGGAGCTTGAAGAAGAAGAAGTGTTTAAAGACTTGAAGTCTTTAATTCATGATTTGGAGCATTCAACAGCAGAGTCAAGGGAGAGAATTAGTTCAGGAGTGGGTGGATCGGCTTATGTGGCCTGCATCTTGCAGGAGGTCAGACTAGATGATCATAATGGTCCCTTCTGATCTTGAATTCTATGATTCTATGATTCTATGAAGTGGGTGCCTGGAAGAGCAGCAGGACCATGGACAAGTCAGTGCAGGCAGGCTGAGACCAGGGACTTAGCCCAGAACCTAGCCAGACTGGGTGAGGATACTGGGATGGGCCCTGCTGGTCTGGTTGAAGACTGAGCCCAAGAAGGGCTGCTGAAAGGACACCAACTGATGGTACCAAGATGGACCCCTGTTGGGCTGTTAAAGAAGGCAGTATCTCCAGGAAGGAAACCTTGGTGCTATAGCCCCAACCAGGGCTACGAGAAAGAACTAGAGACTGTATATCCTGGAAGAGGGAACAGTTTGTGTCACTTGACCAGAAGGCTGATTTGCTGAACAACTGACCAGAAAGGGAGCGCCTGCAAGAAGCGGGTGCTACCCCTGTTCAAAGCTGAGTGATTGCAGGCACACATCGGCCAAAAGGGGGGGCACTCATGACAGGTGGGTGCTGACCCTGTTATACTGCCCTTTTAAGAACAGTTGATGCAGGCCAATGCTCATTGGTTCCTAGGCACTCTTGAGCAGCTAAGGGGGACTATCATTGGGACCAGTAGCATATCCATTCCATAACTTTTGGATGTCTTTTTGTACTTCCACTAGTAATGGAGGATCAGTGTCCATCCCTGGGTCTGCAAAGTCATGTAGTTCTAGACCCTCATCAGCAGGTGCATGGTTCATTACACTTTCATAATGTGTTTTCTGTCTGTTCAGGACCTCATTCATTGATGATCAGGGAGAGAATGTTAGAAGGCTGCTCCTGGCTGCCAGGCAGGCACATGATGGTTCTGGAGGAAGGACACAGCTGTCATCTGCTTCACTGACCACAGAGTTGATGTAGATCACATGATCACATTTTGCCATGGCCTGGGAAATGCCTTGCAATTGTTTATGTTCTTGAACATCTCCCTGCATCTGTCTTTTTTTGCTAATATATCAAAGGGTCTTCAGAAAGCCAGTGTTTCTTGTGCGACCATCTGAAGCTGATTGTTTCAGTGGCTGTGTGTGATATAGCGTTATGTATACCACTCCATGCAATCTCTGTCATTAGAGTGGGTACCAAAGTTATATATGAGATCCTCAAGAGCCTGTGTGTATTTCAACAGGATCCACAGAAAGACGCTGCACATTGTACTGCTGATGACCATCTGGCTTGCGAGGAGTTGGAAGATGCCGTGAGAACGGAGCGGCAACTAGTCTATGATCTGAGTTTGCTGGAGCTACTGTGCCACTGAAGACCCAGTGAGATTTCACTATAGAGCAATTTTTACTAAGAATGTGGTCAGTTTTTTCAAGGCACACCCATTATCTGAAATCCACATCCAGCAATGGCTATTGAGGCACCTGAACCAGAAGCCCATGACAGACAAACTGTCAGTGGCACACAATGTCAAAAGCTGAGCGGTGGTGCCATTTGGGGAACCCAAACCAAAGGGGCCTATCATGGTTTCATACCCAGTTCAATCAGAGCTGGTCACACCACTGAAATCTCTGAGCACTAGCAATGTGGCAGTGGTGGAGTTTGCTGCTAGCTGGTGGTAGAATGATCATTGCAGTGTACTATAGCATTCTCGCAATAAGACAGATCCTCGGCTGGTGTCAATTGCCATAGCTCCATTCAATGTGATGACTTCAATGGAGCTGGGACAATTTATACCCACGGAGGATCTGCCCCTAGAAAAGAATGTTCATCAGCAGTTGTGCACATTACAGTACACTAGAAGAATTTGGGAAGAATTTTGCTTCACTATGAATTGGACTGTGTGAAGTGCTGAGTGCCCCCTGGGAGCTACTGTTCAGCATGTTCAATGAAGTCAGTAGGAGTTGAGGTTGCTCAGCTCCTCCCAAAGCTGGGCCTTATAAATGCAATTTTACCATATCCAGGTTCATTTTAAGGGTTATGCTGTATTAGCTTACTCTAAAGTTTCCTAGGTAAGTAGAAAAGAACTCAGAATTTGTCATCACCTCACTGCAGTTTATCACTGCATGGTTAATCCTCCTCATTCTCCTTGGTATTCTGTCATCTCTTATGTCCACTGGTTCAGTTTCTAAGAGGACATGTATATCTATGTAAGCCGAAACACAATGGAAAAACTTCTGTTGGTCCCATAAAAGATATTACCTCACCCAGCTTGTCTCTCTAATATCCAGGGTCCAACATTATTTCAACAACACTGAATATTTCTGTTGTGTCAGACAGCCCGGCATATAGGGCTGCTTGGGATGTTCTAGGGTCTGTATGGTTTATACTGACTGCTCTGTGGGATTCTATGCCTCCATGCATGTCATGGTGGACTCTCTGGCACACTGGGGAGGGGAGAGTGTGAAAGTTAGGGGTGGGATGGCAAAGGAGTTGTGGAGTCATGCATCACATGAAGAGCTAAGTCACACGTTGGAAGAGTGTGTTCATTATTTCCCCGATACCCTTCTCAGCTATGCTGTATCTCATTATTGTTTCTTTAGTGCACAACCATTTCAGTCCAAGCTCTTTGTAACTCCTCTTCCTCTTCAGGAAGAATATACCTTTTTTACAGGAACTCAGTGTTATTCAATAGTATTCACTTCTCAGGTCGAATGAACTGAATATGACAAAGGAAGCCAAGGGGGGAGAAGCTGAGTGCTGTTGCTATGGAAAGTGAATGCAGAAGCAATTATATCATACTCCATATTACAGTAAATTAATTTGCTTAATATTAAAAATTTAATTGGAATTGTTTCTGCTATATCATCAGTCACTGGAAAAGATTGAGGATGAACAACAAATAAAAGATTTTACGCATACTTTTACCTAATTTCACTTTACTACCATGGTTAAATTTAACCATCTGGTTCACTTTTAATGATTCACTGTTAAATAAAAACTATTCAGTTGTTTCTTTCATCTTCCCCAGAATTATCCAGGGCCAAAAAGTTCAAATGTGGGTGCTTAAAGTTAGATTCTTATATCCAGATTTAGCCACCCCAATTAGAGAATTCTATAGTTAGTTAAATATGGATTTAGGAGCCTAAGTTTAAGCACCTACATTTGACTTTTTTTCCTTGTGAGATGAATAACTATTTAAAAAGTAGTACTGCTTCAAAATTGCCTGCAATCTGAGATAACTAATAGCTTCCTCCTTAGAAATGTCATTGGCAATATTGCCCTAAAGCAAAAGCAATGACAGTGACATATGCACAGAGATACAAAGAATGAAAGAAAGAAAAAGACATAAGGAAAAGTTTTGGCCAAAGTCTCTGCACTATTTTTTTTTAAATGCATGAATATATTTACAGCTTGTCTATTTATCTTGAATAAACAATTTCACTTAACATAAAAATGCCAGCAAATTTTTACTGAGATTTTAAAAACAAAAAATTTAATCCATAGAGCACAAATGGAAAATATTCCAGCAAAGTATGCAGAAAAAGTTTAAATGTGCCTTTCACATATTTCCGGGAATAAGATAATACTATTCTAATATGTAAAACTGCTCTTCATGTGGCTCTGTGGAAGTGCATTTCAATAGTGCCAACCCTAAACATTCAACACCCATGTGACAAACCCCTCAAAATCATGAGGCTAGCCTGAGCTGCCAGGATCTTTCTGCTCCCTCCTCCCACCTGTGAGAATGGGCATTGGGTGCTCCCTCTTCCCCCCAACTCCTGCTTAAAAGCTCTTCTGTCTCTTGCAGGTAAGGGGGAAAACTCTGCCTGGCTTCTGCAGCAGCTTTGATTGGCTGCTCTTTCTGAGGAGGCAGGGGAGTGTGGAAGGCAGCTAATTAAAGGGCTGGAGCATCTATCATCATCGTGAGACCAGCTGCAGTCCTGTCTGAAATCACATGACTCACCAGGAAATTGTGAGAAATGGAAACACTGACACTTTCTTTAAAATGTCATTTCCATGGGCAATGGCAATAATTTTCAAGGGCAACCTCTCTAATTAGGAGAAAATTGTTCAGTGAAAGTGAGAACCCCATCTAGAACCTCAGTGAATTCAAGGGGACGATTCTCACTTATTTCAATGGGAATTAGATCAGGCTCTACGTGTTTGGCATATATTTTATAGGACTATGTAATAAAGAGCACTTATTTGCATTAGGGAGCTAGAGAATGTGGACTTTACATAACATGTTGTTAAGTATTGTTATTAGCATCTGTATTATTAGGGTAGTCCCTAGGAGCCCCAGACATGGACCAAGACACTATTGTGCTAGCTGCTGTATGAATACAAAACAAAAGGGTGGTCCTTGCCCCAAAGGGCTTAAGTCCCATGCTAATGGCATATTCAGACATGGAGCAGCAAACAACTTTTACCACACTCTGTTCTGAACAGTGTAACTAATCACATTTTTAAAGTGGCTTTGGATTGCACAGCAGCTTCCTGTTTAGTTGTCACTATTGCCATAGACCTCTTTACATTGCCTGAGAACTTTATGGGTAATGTTGTTTTCCACCCTACAGTCTAAATTCCATTTCATATTACACATAGAACAGTCTATTCATTGAATGTCAGAGCAGTTACTGCACTTCTTGACAAGACAAAGTCAGGTCTTGGCAACACTTGCACGTTATACCGCAATAAAGCCTCTTAGAGCGCTCTACCTTACTCCTCGTTCACACTGGCAAGACACGTAGAGCGCTCTGACTCCCTGGCTGGAACGCTCCTGGTACTCCACCTCCCCGAGAGGATTAACAGCTGTTGTGTATTGGGTGAGGCGCTTCAGTGCCAGTGTAAATGAGAAGTAACATTACAATGCTCTAATTGACCTCCGGAAAGGTCCCATAATCCCCTTTACTGAAATGGCCTCTCTTGTCTTTGTTGTGAACTCGGGACGCGGAAGTGCCCTTTCAAAGCTCCCTTTCGGAGTGCCGACTGCATATCTGGTCTGAAAAAAACCCAAACAGCTAATGTTTGCTTTGAATGAGTGAGAGAGAGGCGGGGGAGGCAGGGAGGTCTGAACTTACAAGACAGCATGCTGACACACTCTCAGTACCCCAAAACACACTCTCTCTCCCCCCACACTCCCTGTCACACTCCACCCCCCCCATTTGAAAAGTATGTTGCAGCCATTTGAACGCTGGGGTAGCTGCCCATAATGCACCGCTCCCAGGGCCGGCTCTAGTTTTTTGCTGCCCCAAGCAAAAAAAATTTTTTGGCTGCCCCCCGTCCCAGCCCTGGGCTCTCCCCCGCACCCCCCCTGCTGCCCCAGCCCTGGGCTCTCCCCCCCACACATCCCCTGCTGCCCCAGCACTGGGCTTCTCCCTTTCCCCCCGACCAGTGCCCTCCCCACCCTGCTGCCGCCCCACCCTGGGCTCCCCTCTTCCCCCACCAGTGTCCCCCAAACACACCTCCTGCCACCCTAGCCCTGGGCTCTCCCCCCCACACCTGCACCCTCCTTCTGCCACAGCCCTGGGTCACTGGTAACTTGCTCCCAGGGCGGGTCATTCAGCAGGAATTTTGGATGTGCACAAAACACAGACGGGATTGGTTCCCATATGGTTACAGAGCTGCAGTAAAGTGGAACAATTTTCAGCTAGTATGATTGGAGGATATCTGGATGCATATTATAAGACTGTCCTCCATAAATGAGGAAAAGTTGAGGTGCCTTTATTATTCTTTTGTTCCACTCTTTCTATGGGGAATTTGCCAATGCAATATCACTGTCCCCCTTTTAAACAAACAAACAAACAAACAAACAAACAAACAAACAAACAAACAAACAAACAAACAAAAGGCAATGGCCATTGAAAATAGCAATTCCAGTCCTAATAACCACTGGGAAGCATTTCTTGCTCAATTTTATCCTGCTTTTCCTATGGCAAGTTACAGTGGATCAGTATATTTGATTTGGGAGAAATGAAGTAACAGCTGCCCAAACTGAGCTTGAGCACTCCTGAATTTTGAGGTGTTCAAATCTGGAAGGCAGGTGCTGTGGGTGTGTGTGGGGCTGTGGGCTCCACGGGGAAGCATGGCAGCAGCATGTCTGGAGCTGTGTGGAGCCAGACACGCTGGTCTGAGTGGCACGGTAAGGGGGCTGGGGAGTTGGAGAAGGGTATGGGGTTCGGGGGCAGTCAAGGGACAGGGAGCAGGGGTGGATGGGCAGAGGTTCGGAGGCGGTCAGGGGACAGGCAGCGGTTAGATAGGCATGGGAGTCCCAGGGTTTTGTCAGGGGACAGGTAGGGGGTGGGGTCCTGGGGGGAAGTTGGGGGGTCTCAGGAGGGGGCAGTTGGGGACAAGGAGAAAGGAGGCTTAGATGGGGGGGTGGAGTCCTGGGGGGCAGTTAGGGGCAGGGGTCCCGGGAGGGGGTGATCAGGGGACAGGGAGCGGGGGCACACTGCCTCATGACGTCCCCCTCCTTCCTTTCCAGTTGGTAGTGGCCAAGGGAATGCTGGGAAATGTAGTTCTTTCCCTGCTCTAAGGCTGGCTCTATAAGCAAGGAGCTAACCAAGGAACTACAGCTCCCAGAGCCCCCTGTTGGTTCTCAGCTCCCATGCCGCCCCTGCAAATGGGCTGCCCCAAGCAGGTGCTTGCTTTGCTGGTGCCTAGAGCCGCCCCTGACCGCTCCCAACGCAGCTGCAAATGTGGCCAGGCCAGTGCGCTGGTAGCTGTTAGTGTGGACAGACTGGAGCGCTTTCCCTAGTGCGCTCTCCGAAGGCTAGTTTAACTTAAAGCATTCGACAGCTGCAAGTGTAGCCAAGCCCTCAGTCTCTATTGGATACCACCACCTTATAATAATCCAGAAATATATATTGCCGATTATGTCTTATTACTTACTTGTAGTTATGAGGTATAGTTACTATTGTAGTTCTGCTGTGATCTAATTTTTTGTCTCTCTACTAACTTGACAGTGAAGATGTGCCCAATTGTTTGAAATATTAAATAGACAATAAGTAGGCAGATTGCAGATAGAGTCATTGGTTCACTCCTGGCAGGACCTGGAGTCACTTGTGCACTGGCTGTTCCAGCTAATACCTTCATTTCAAACTGGATATTTACAGACCAACAGACTGCTGACTAGCTATGAACTGATTCAGTCCTGTGTGTAACCTGAGGTTAAGTGGTACTCAGAAAATTCCAAACACTCAAAGTGAGATCTGCCAGCACTATAGAATTATACCTGCTTTCGATTTAAAAAACATAAACCCTCCTCAACATTCCCTTGGCCCATTGAGGCTTGGCACTCCAGCCAGCATTAACTCATCCCTTCCATAAATCGCCTCAGTTCTTTCCCTCCAATTGGCAGTGCCAGATTTAGGAGAGAAAAAGGATCTACTAAATCCAAGAAGTCCCAAATATTCTTCTGTATTGCCTGCCAAACACATGCAAAAAATTATATAAAAATCCTGCATCAGCACTGCAAAAACACACAAATATTTGATTCCAAATCTTAATATAAGATTAATTCCACCTACTAAAGTGGGGTTGTCCCCTTTTCAGAGCATAGGACCACTAGACTGTCTCCTGTGTTCTGGGTAATCTTGACCCAACTGTTACTGAAGCCAGGAAATAAGCTCATGCTCTTTTCATTACATAGTTACTGGAAAAAACTATGGCCAATATTTTAAAAAAATGGGTGCTTACAGATTGGGGGGCTAAGAAGCTGCTGAGTATTCAGCAGTTTTGAAAATCAGGCTATATATTTAGGCGACTATATATAAACTTAGGAGTCTATCTGCAGGCACACAGTTTTGAAAATTTTGGCTTAAATCTTCAGCAAAAATAGAATGGATGGCATGGATCCTGGCAAAGAATGGGAGGAAGTGGCTGCTCTGCTGCCAAATTTTCCAAATAGCATGGCAGAGAAACCACATTGGGGTGTCCCCCACGCTGCAGTATGTGGCAGGTGCAGAAGCATTAGACAGCTGCAGTGCATTTCCATGAGAGCTGCAGGAACAGGGGTTTGAAGTAAATAGGACTCAAGTACGACCCATTTCCACATTAATTTTTGTTTTTTGACAAGCTTAAATGAGAAACGCAAAATGACTCAACCTTATAAGAGCTTGAGAAAGTAATTCTAGATTGATGGCCATCAGAAAAGCTCAGATACTGCCAAACATAAAAATGGGACTATAGCTGAGGGGTTGAGAGCGCAGGAGGGGGATCAGGACTGGGGCAAGGAGTTGGGGTGAGGGAGTGGGTAAGATGAGCAGGCTCCAGGCGGCGCTTACCTCAGGCGACTCTTGGGAAGCAGGGACATGTCCCTCTGGCTCCTAGGCAGAGGTGCGGCCAGGGGGTTCTGCGCACTGGCCCCGCCCACAGGCGTTGCCCTCACAGTTCCCATTGGCTGTGGTTCCCAGCCATGGGAGCTGCAGAGCCAGCGCTCAGGGTGGGGGAAGCATGCAGAGCCTAGAGACCGCAGGGACATGCCGACTGCTTCCAGGAGCCACCTGGAGTCAGGGCAGGCAGGGAGCCTACTTTAGCTCCACTGCACTGCCAAATGGACTTTTTACGGCCTGGTCAGCGATGCTGATCAGAACTGCCAGGATCCCTTTTCAACGTGTTCCATTCAAAAAGTGGAGACTTGGCAATCCTATGCGATTGACAATTTATGGGATAGGTCCACAGAGCACTGGATGGGCACCTATATGTCTGCTTAAAAATTTGAATCAACAAATAAATATCAGTACTGTGGTGTGTCACACCTTTATCAGACCCATCCTTCAAAAATCACAGCAGCTAATGGGCCTCAACCCTCTTCCTATCTATGGATATGTGAAATCAAACACGTACATGCATTTCATTGTGAATTTTGCCATTCATATTTATAAAAATTATAAAACTTCAACTTACTGTGTCAAACATCCCTAGTGTTACTGAGTTTAATGGAGCTAGACCCAGAATGAATCTGACCAATTTTGTTTCCCTTGAGTTTACGCTTCCTTTTCTTTTCCATTTTCCCTTCCTTCTGCTGTATATCTTGGGGGATTGCTCCTGGCTTTTTCAGTGTGTTTTTCTTCAGTCAATAATCTTTTCAAGGTAAAATAATAATACTTAGCTCTTAAATAATGCTTTATATCGTCAGCCTTAAAGTGCAGTGCAAACATTAACTAATCCTCACATCTCCCACACAAAGGAGGCAGGTATTATTCAGACAAGTTTGTTTTCTCCTTAAGACCATTCTTCCTTCACGTCGCCTTTCTCTCCAAATGCTCTTCTCTTTTACGCTTCTGCCCACCCCCAGCACAACCTCCAGGCTCCTTGTTTCCCACTATCTATCTTTCAATATTTTGTTTTTTCCTATTGGATATCACTTTCATTTTCTTCTCTTTATCACACTTCTTCCTTTGGCATTACATCTCACTCCTTTTGCACCATCTCCCTTTCCTTCTTTTGCTTTCCCTTTCTGTGCCACCCTCAATCTTTCCCTTTGTCACATCACATCCCTTTCCATTTGTGTCTCTACCTTCATCCTGTCTTCCTCCTCTCTCTACTGCTCATTCCTGTCTCCCTCCCCTACTATGTTTCCTCTCTTATCACCATGCAGCCTCCTTTGTTCACCCTATGACCCTGGAATGCTAGGTCTTGATAGATATTAAATTGTGAAGCAGGATGGTCTGGTGGTTAGGGTTCAATTCCCTGCTCTGCCACAGACTTCATGTGTCACCTTGGGCAAGCCACTTAATCCCTCTGTATCTGAGGTCCCTTACCTCACAGGGTATTGTTAGGATACATACATTAGGTATTCCAATACAATGGTAATGGAGGGAGGTGTTATCATATAAGTACCTTAGATAGATTATTTTTCTCTTGGGGATACTGTTCTTGATTTGATGGGCAACTGTTGTTCTTTCAACCCCTCCACCCAATTAGTGGTGGTTGCAAGTGTTTTCATCCCTTCTCCCATGGAGGGCTGTGCATAGGTGAGGAGGAGCTACCTGCCTCCCAATTCTTCCTGGTTATTTCCTATGCAGAGAATAGCTTGCAATCCACATGGTGCCGCATGCAATTCTTCTAAACCAACACCTCTGCAATGAGTATGTCATGATTCCTTAGGTTGCAGCAACCCATCCTGTCTTTTCATCATTTACTGTGCTCTTGAGCGTCCATCCCTGCCCAGAAAGTTCAACAGCTAATCCGCTTTACTGGGATAAGGCAAGAGAGCAATTGGAAGGTGTCAGCACTCTCATTTCCTAGAGTTTACTACCTCTTGGACTCTGCAGCTGGTGTGGTTTAAGCAGTGATAGTGGCCCAGGAGTTTCTGTTCTCCACAGCACAGAGCTGGTGCTGTGCTCATATGTAACCCATGACTGATGTGACTATACAGGTCTTACATTCTTCTTGGCTGCCTCTATTGAGCTAGATCTTCTCCTGTACACAAAGGATGTTTGGCACAGCTGAAGTCTGACACACAAAGGTACCTTTGTGCTCTCCTGATCCTAGGGCTGCTTTGGGCTGGTGCACTCCCCTGTCACAGGCTACTGTAATCTGCTCCAGTTGCCAACGGACCTGAGGAGCTATTGCAATGGCCAGGAATAAGTGGGTTATCCTGGCCATGCCCCACAGGCCCCGGCATTGAGTGGCGCTATCCCATCCAGGGTTTCAAATGTTGTAAGGTCAGAAGGGATTGTTGTGATCATCTAGTCTGACTGCTTGCATGCACAGGCCATAGAATTTCACCTAGTAATACTTATATCACAACAAAAACTACTGACTGAGCTATTGCATATTTTTTAGGAAGACATCCAATCTTCATCTAGAGACTGCAAGTGACAGTGAGTCCACCACATCTTTAGGTAAATTGTTCCAATGGCTAATTACCATCACTTCAAAAAAATTGCACCTTATTTCTAGTCTGAATTTGTCTAGCTTCAGCTTTCCAGCCACTGGCTGTTGTTATGCCTTTGTTTGCTAGCTTAAACAGTCCTCTACTATTATAAACCTTCTTCTCTTGAAGATACCTATAGATCATGATGAACTCGCCTCTTAATCTTCTCTTGGATAAACTGAATAGATTGAGCTGCTTCTAAAGTATTACTGTAGCTCCCAGGAGACCTAGCCATGGACCAGGACCCCATTGTGCTAGGCACTGTACAAGTAAATGAGGGAGGCTGACATCATGGGCCAATCAAAGGGTGCAGTTGACCCCTTGATACTGAATGAGGAATGATAGGTAGGGTAGCGGTAGGCCATGAAGGGCCCTGAAAGTGAAGACAAGTAGCTTATGTTTGATGCAACAGAGGTGGTAGAGCAATGGAAAGAGAGGGTGACCTGGTCGAAGCAACGGGCTAGGGAAATGATCTTTGCAGCAAAGGGTGCTCATATAGGAGTCCTGGGTTCAATTGCCCTCTCTGCCACAGACTTCCTTTATGACCTTGGACAAGTTACTTAATCCCTCTGTACCTCAGGTCTCTTATTTCACAGGGGTATGTGTGGGGCAGGATTGCATTTGTCACAGCCGGAAAGAAGGATGTTGCAGTAACCGAGGCATGAGATGATGACAGTCTTGAGGAGATGTTTTGCTGTCTGAATGGATAGGAAAGGCTATATCATGGAGATGTTATGCAGAAAGAATTGACAGGATTTAGATATAGCCTAGATGTGAGGACCGTGAAAGAGATCCGAGATGATGGGCAGGTTACGGAGCTGTGTGACAGGCAGGATCATGGTGTTGCCCACGGTGATCAAGAAAGGAGTTAATGGGGAGGGGCTTTTTTGTGTGTGTGGGGGGGAGATGTAGAGTTCTCTTTTAGCCATGTTGAGCTTGAGCTGATGGCTAGACATCCACAAGGTGATGTCAAAGTGACAGACTGGGGTTGTAATTTGGACAGCAGAAAACAGATATGGACTAGAGAGGTAGATTTTCTGTTTGTGGATATTACCCAGAGATAATATGTAGAGGGAGAAGAAAAAAGAACCAAGGGAAGAACCCCGTAGAACTGCCACAGAAAGTTGGAGGGCAGATGAGGAGTATCCTCCAAAGAATACATTGAACCTGAGATTGAGCAGTAGGAGGAGAACCAGGAGAGGACAGAGCCATGGTGCCAAAGGAGGACAAGATTTCAAAAAAAGCTTTGTGGATGGTGTTGAAGGTGGCTGACGGGTCAAGAAAGAATGAGGATGAAGTACCAATTCTGAGCTTTGGCTAGAAAGATATGCAATTCATGTTGTTCAAATAAGCTCAGTTTACCATGTGATCCTGATAGCCCTAGTGTGTAAAAATGACCTTTTATCATTATTTACTATTCCATTAATTTTTGTGTCATCTGCAAACTGTAGCAGCAATGATTTTATATTTTCTCTTAGTTAACTGATAAAGATCATTGAATAGCACTGGGCATAATTGAATTGCATTGGGTGGGATTCAACTTGAAACAACCCCATAGGATGGTGATTCCCTATTTACAGTCACTTTTGGAGATCTATCAATTAGCCAGTTTTTAATCCCCGGATTCAGGAGAGTTCCCCCAGGACATGGATCCACCAGGTTTAGCAATGCTTTGTATTGCTAATCAGAAAGAGTGCGGGCCAGGACCAGGGCTACTATATTTAAATGTTTGACATGTATTTCAACATTTTATGCTCTATGGCTGTTTATTTCATGTGACTTGGCATGTCACTGTAATTTTGACTGACATCCCTTTTTCATTTTTCATACTGTGTATAAATGGTACATATTATAGATGAGTTCTAGTAAAGGCATCAGTGTTCAATTGCTAAAAAAGTATAAGAGCAGAACTATGATGTCATCTCTGAACTCATGAAACAAAACTTGACTATTAAGTATTCTCTCAATTATAGATATATATGAGAGGGAAGAAGGGAGAGATTAAAAATGATTTTATTACATAGTGTATACACTTCAGTGGTCAGGAATTAAAATCCAAGCCTCTGAAGACTTGAAATCCACAAAAAAGCATACAAGTCATTTGTTATAGGAGACTTTTCATTTGTTACAGGCGATTTTCCCATCATGCAAATTTGGCATCACAATCCAACAGTCAGATAGTGCATTCAAGTATGATTCTTCAAGGCTAACTAGGAAAATTAGTTTGAAATATCACTGATTATTTGTCTGTTAACAACAAAAACACACATACGGAATGAAGTGCATTTATGTATGTTCCCGTGACAGAATACAAAGTATACAAGGGGAAGGATAAGCTTAGAGCTAAAATACAGGACTGATAGTGTTTATTACTGGCTGGGATGCTGGAACCATTTTTATAGGGAGGGTGCTGATGTGGAAACCATATATTTGGTGTTTCTTATTACTACTTCAAGCCAGGGGCATGCAGCAGCACATCCAGCACCCCTAGTTCCAGCACCACTGCCTGCATGACCTTGGGCAAGTCACTTGTCATAGTGCCTCTATTTCTGTATCTGTAGAATGAGGATAATTAGCAGTGCCGAAGTCACAGAGGTGCTGTATTAATGTTTGTTAAGTTATGAAAGCCTTAGCTGGAAGGAGCACTGTTTGAGTTTGTGGAAAGAATACTTGCATGACCAGGTTGTAGGACTGGACTACAGATTAGTAAGGGCTGAACTGTGGCTTTGACACAGCCCCATGCATAGGGCAATGTGTAGTTTTGCTGCCCCAAGAGCAGATCAGGAAACAGACTGTGACTCTATGAATCACAATGTGCCTCAGTTTTCTTCCTGCTCCGAGAGGAACACACCCTTTAACAGCCCTATACGGTGCACAGAGTACAGGGGCTACAGTGTGGTCCAGTGGAAAGAATAACAGACTGCAATACAAGAGACCCAGGCTCTATTTCTGGCTCTGCTACTGGCCTGCTGGGTGACTGTGGGCAAGTCACTTCAGCTCCCGGTGCCTCCATTTTCCCTTCTGTAAAATGGGCATAATGATACTGACTTCCCATGTAAAGTGCTTTGAGATCTACAGATGAAAAGCATTATATAAGAGCTAGGTATTATTTTATTTTATTTTATTCCTCTTGGCATGTCAGAAAAGCTGTGCTAGCCAGCATATTGGAGTAGTGCAGTCAAGTCTCCACCCATTCCCCATCTGTGCAAGAGGGATATTAGAAGACCTGTTCTACAGCCAGCCAGCCCAAAGCGGTAAGGAAGCACCTTGCAGCTACTCATTCACCTGTGGCAGAGCCACTAGATGAATATCACGCTGGCTTTGCATTACATAAACCTCCTGCATGCCATTTAGGAATGGAAGCTCCAATACTTAAATAATTTAAAACTAGCCTGAACAAATTACTGCAGGTAAATTTGCTACAATGACAATCTGAAGGATGGACAAGATATGAGCTAATAGATTTTCCATGGCTCAATCCTAGAGTTTGTAATTTGGTCATTTTTGTATTTATTGGATTTTGAGAAACATGCACAATATGCAGTGCTTCAGTCCTACAAAGAGATGTGCCAGAAGAAAACACTTCCATCCTGACAGAAGAGACGCTGGAAGGTACTTCTGGTAACTGACAGTACTAGAAGTATTGGGATGCCATTGCCGTTCCCCAACCAATGGCATTCTGGAGTGTTCCAGCATGACTTGAGCTCTGATAATACGGATCATTACTAAATCAGACAAATGCCCTCTGGGAGATTTTTTTGACAACATGGTGACTGGCTAGGAGATTATCCTAAAGTCAGTGCTCAAGGCATAAGAGGCAAAATGTGTGCCCAGAGCTACAAAGAAAGAAATGAATACATGTGTGTATCTGGGGCCTGTTGTACACTAAGGGGAAGATTTTTTTCCAAGGCATAAGTGACAGTTAATTGCCTAACTCCCAAAGACCTTTAATGGGAATTCAAAGGGTGCCAAACCACCATTTCGGCCTTGGAAAATCTCTCCCTTAAATCCACAGGTACTGCTTCAATGGGCACTGTGCATACAGTGCAAGAATGCCTAGCTTTTATATTCCATTTGTCCAAATCAGAGCACAAATAGTCCATATATATTAACATCTCTGTATAACTCAAAGGCAAGCGTGAAGGTTGACATACACAAGAAGAAATATCTAACTGGATGGTAATATTTATATTTAATATGCCTCTGCTGCATAAATATATTAATGAATAAATATATTAACTGCACTCCATTGTTCTCTCCATTAGATACCCCACTAGATAAAAGGCACAGATAGCAAAATCCCACAGAAGCAGAAACAAACTGACCAGGTTTAAATGTATACCAAAGCATCACTTCTACATTTTACAGCATAGTACTTTGTGGGTTTGTCTCCCACCGACCTCATTGGGTTTTATGTCTGGCCCTGTATTATCCAATCAAAAGGGGGCTTATTAACATAAGCTGTGGCATAAACCAGGAAGTAGTAGTAAGAAATTGTTTCCTTAAGAAATTAGTGTCTTCCTTTAGCCATCAATCCTGCAAATGATTATCCACACAACTAACTAAGAAATGTATCCAGAGTCTGGTGCTCAACATTCTAATTAGATATAACTGGCAAAAGCAATTTCTGTAGTGTAGACCAAGCCATGGGCATACAGTACAGTTAGATTGATGTAAAATTATGTCAGTTTCTATACTACAGCCTTGCTCCTGCCAATGTAAGTGCCCTAATACATGGACATAGTAACTCCACCTCTATAAGAGACGTAGGGCTTGTGTCTATGTAGACACTGTGCTGCCCCTGGGCTCCGAGCTGGGCTGCTACCCGGGCTCCCAGTTCCCCACTTTGAGCTGGGTTGCTGCCTAGGCTTCCTGCTGGGAGCCCAGCTGCCCCCAGCACTCCCGGTTCCCCTCCAGGAGCCCAGCAGCTGCCTTGCAGAGAACTCCACACCCAGAGCCAGGGCTGCAGCCAGACTCCCAGCAGGGAACTCTGTGTTGAGCTGAGAGCGTGGGCTCTGAGCCACTCACACTGCCCCTCTTAAGTCAGTGGAAGCACTCCTGGTGAGGATGTGCATCACTGACAGAAGGAGGGCAGTGTGGACATGAAAAACCACTGTAATTACTGTGGTGGCTGTAAGTTGACCTAACATAGGTCAACTTAAGTTTGTAGTGTAGACATTCCCTTACGTTGGCAGGAGCCAGGCTGTAGTGGAGACACTGACATAATTAGGTCAACGTAAGACAACTTATGTCGACTTAACTCTGCAGCGTAGACCAGGTCTTTGATTGTTCTGCTGTCTCAACACACTTACCTGGGAAACTTTTCAGTGTTTATCAGGTGTCAAAATTGTTCTTCAAATCGTTCACTTTAAATAACTTTTGCTTGATTTATTTAATTAAAAAATAATATTAGTTTTGCTTGTGAATTCCCCATCCTCTGAAAAAGCCCCAGCAATCAGTCAAACAATGGGGAAATATAGTTCCCTAGCTTTAAATACTATTGCATCAACTATGATCTTACTTCTCTATGGCTTCAGGGGGCTAGATGAAATATAGATTCACTGAGAACTGCTGTCCTCATGGGGAGACCCACTCATAAAGATGAACTATAAATAAAAAGCAATCCCTTGGTCTTAAAATCCAAAAATGTTTTTACTAGGAGATGGTTGAATAAAACATTATGCTTCTTCAGCAGGTAACAGCCTCTTACTACTCCCTGATGGATGTGCTTGAAAGCAAACTCTCAGCCTTTGCTTACTGTCAAAGGTGACCCCTTGATAGTCTGAATGCTTGATGCTGACAATCATGTCCAGCTGTATGTGTGTGCGCTTTATATAATATATAAACACAGAGATGGAGCCAAAGAAGTGAGGATGTATGTTTATATTCAAATCCAAAGTTTCCCAGTGTTGGGAGAGAGAGGGGGTGTTCAGATCCCCAATTCTGGTTCACTCTAATCTCTAATGTCTCTATTTACATTAACACACCTTGCACTAGATCTAGGGAAGGGGAAGTCTGGGGGAGGAAATCTCTGCAAGGGTTCCCTTGTGAAAATTCCCCCATAACGTCATATTCCACAATGTTGTCCCCTAGCAGAAAAAGCTGCAGGGCCCATCCCCAAACTGGACAGATCCCTAGGGCTCTACAGGGACCTACGTCTGTCCTCAAAGGAGGCCCTGTACTTCCACTTAAACTCTGGTCCCTGACGTTCCCCTGCCCAGGAAAGTGGCTCCATTGGGGCTATGTTAACAGGGGTTCTCCTGGCCAACACTCCCCTTTGTTACATTCTCCCACCTACCAAATATTCCCAAATTACATTATCAGAGTGCAGGATAATTGATATTTGGTCCTAGGCTACTGACAGTTTAGGATCCAATATTGCATGAACTAGGAATGAGGCTTTACTTCCACTGAAAACCCAGGAATCTTTCCCAACCCTCCCAGTGGGACAGCAGCATTTGTGTCTAGCCCTGCTGGGTTGTGCAGTATCCAGTACTGGGCTTCATTATATTATTCTGTATAATACATTTTTGGAGGTGCTTAATGTTTATGAGCTATACTTGTTCTCTCTCTCTGAAGTCTGTATGTTGGAACAATAGAAAACCAACCACCCATAAAGCACCCTAAATAATTTTTTAAGAAACTAACTAGTCTTCTGTAAAATATTTTCCAGAAGGAGAATAATACATGATGGCATGAGGCAATGAAAAGGTCTTATCAGAGCTCGTTTGGAATGACCTGCATAACTCGCTAGGAGTTTCATTACCCAGGAGTAATGCAGCCAGGCACAAACTCATGCTAACACAAAACTATAGCGCAGACATTACCATCTTGTATTTACCAGAGTTCCTCTGGACAGGGAGTTTGACCCTCACCATTATGCCTCTTGAGAGTTGTTGACTCCCACCTGCAAGAAGACAAATCTGATATGAAATCAGCAGGGGACCATGCTGTGGAAAGTAGTTATGGTTGCTCCCCACTACAATCTCTCCTGTTTCAGGCCATTTAGATCTGTGGAAGCCCAACTCTATAGGGCTCTGGTGGAGTGGCTTCCAAGGGGTCCCAGGTAGGAGGAAATATGGCATGGGCCACAGGTTCTAGCTATTTTGCCCTCCCCCATATACTGCTGGAAGAGGAGGGGAGAACTTAATCTTTTATTCAGTGGCAGACTTCGCAACCGCATTTTTGTTCCCCGTTCCACCCGTCTCCCCCTCATGGGACCCAGCCAAGGAAAAGAACATTCTCTATTATCTCCCTCTCCCATTTTTCATTCTTTTTTCTTCATCTTCCTCCTATATTATAAGTAATGGGAAGTAAATGAAAATAAAGTGAGGTGCCTTGATTGGGCCAGTGGGTGGGGGTGCAGGAGGGGCTGCAGGGATTGGGCTCTGGGAGGGAGTTTGGGTGCTGGGTGCAAGCTCTGGGCTGGAGCAGGGGGTTAGGGTGTGGGAGGGCGTGAGGGCTGCGGGCTCTGGGAGGAAGTTTGGGTGCAGGCTGTGGGCTCTGGGCTGGGGCAGGAGGTTGGGGTGCAGAAGGGGGGCAGGGAGGTGGCGCTTACCTTGGGCAGCGTGACTCCCAAAGCGACCGGCACACCCCCCCCTCCGGCAGCAGCTCCTAGGTGGGGGTCTCCACATGCCACTGCCCTCAGGCGCTGACTAGTGCTCCCTCCACCACTATCTGGCCAATAGGAACTGCAGAGTCAGTGCTCAGGGCGGGGGCCACGTGCAGAGATACCGCCCCCCCCAGGGACACGATGGCGGCCACTTCCGGGAGTGGCGTGGTGCGGAAGAAGGGAGACAAAGTGGGCAGGGAGCTGCCTTAGCGCTGCTCGCACATCTCTGCGCACTTTTGGGGAAATGGGGGCAGCAGGTCTCTGTGCGCTGCAGCATGCGGAGTGGCCTCCCCCTCCCAACAGGGGCGCACAGAGACCTGCCAGCACCCAGCCGCTTCCAGGAGTGGTGTGGGGCCACTGGTCATGGCATGCAGGCAGCCTGAGCCCTGCTGCGCCATCGGCAGGGACTTGGGGGCTGGTTGTCAGATGAGATTTGTCCTGCATTTTGTTTCATGGGAAATCAACTCCTGCTTTTATTACTAATACATCTGCTGCATTCTATTTAGCCACACACAAAGGATATTACAAGTTACTTTGTTTGACTTCCTTTTGGCCTCCAGCATAAAGAGATAAAATGGGCCAGGCTGGAAGGACATCCCAAAAGAGACTCTGGGCAGATTATGTGAACATGAGTGAGCGCATGGCTAATGTCAGCAGTAAAAAGCCTCTTCCTTCCAACAGACATCTCCTGGTGAATGACAACACCTACAGTTCAGTGAAGGGAGATGGTGGGGCTCACATCCTACAGGGCTGAGGGCTCTAAAAGTGTCAGATCGGTAGAGATCATTCTCATGTGCAGTAACCAATCCAGCAAGGCTCCTATAGAGTACTCTGGGTCATACTCCTCAGTAAGACACCATGAAAAACTTTGATCCCTGTGTTTCAAAAGCAAGTCTGGGTGTGGAAGGGTTGCGTTTATCTTTTGGATGACGTTACTCAAGAATGCACTTATTCTATGAACAGTGAAACCAAAGCAGAGTGAGTGTTGGTTCCCACAACCACGGTTCCCACTCCTCTGCAAATCTGACTTACATCTTTACCCCTTAGCCCCAACTAGCAATTGATTCCTTCACAATCTTTGTTGCTCTTGTTTTTCCATGAGATTAAAAAATCGGAATGAGGGGACTGGGGCTCCCTCCACCACTATCCAGAGGGGGATTCTTCACTTTCCTTCATCTGCCATCTCAGATTCTCCCTAGAAATGCAAGCTCCGTTGAACACTGAAACACATGTAGTGCATGCTGAGGTTTCTGTTTCACCACATGAAAGCAAAAAGGAGTCGCTGGTCGGCAAGCTGCAGTCTGCATTAGTCCATTGAGATTGACAGCAGTTAGTCACATTACAGCACATTTTTCAAGTTTATGTTTTGAAATGTTATGCTGACTGGCCAGAGCTCTCACTCTACTGTTGCCCCTGTGTGAACCAAGGTCCCCAAAGGAGGAAAACAGGAACAACAAAAGTAAAGGATATAGCTGGAAATGCTGGGACTTCATTTTTAAAACAAAGTTTCCCTAAACCTCACTAACAATGGAATAACAGTTGAGCAATGGAGGGAACTTTGAGCCTGAAATGAGAGACTCTTTACAAGTTAGTAACCATGCTCTCTGCGTATACTGCATTTATGACATTATGATCATTCTTAATTTATTAGTTGCATTGTGGTGGTGCCTAGGAGCCCTATCATGGAGCAAGATGCCAGTGTGCTCTGTGCTATTCGAACACAGAACAAAAAGATGGCTCCTTCCCCAAAGAGATTACAAACTAAATAATCTAAGGCTTTGATTTCACATGCAGTCATGCAGTTTTTCCATGCACTGTATGATGCTGTGTACCAGGGAAAATATGAATGCATTTTTAGCTGTCTTTTAAGGCATTTTTGTGGCTGGAATTCTAGAGGAGGGCCGCACCATACATAGGGCCCTACCAAATTCATGGCCATGAAAAACACATCACAGACCATGAAATCTGATCTCCCCCTATTAAATCTGGTCCTTTGTGTGCTTTTACCCTATACTATACAGATTTCAGGGGGGAGAGGGGGAGGATGGGACACCAGCATTTCTCAAACTGGGGCTTCTGACCAAAAAGGGAGTTGCAGGAGAGTCAAGGTTATTTTTTTTTGTGGGCGGGGGGGGGGGGGGAGTTGTGGTATTGCCACCCTTATGTCTGTGCTGCCTTCAGAGCTGGGCAGCTGGAGAGTGGCGGCTGTTGGCCTGGTGCCCATCTCCGAAGGCAAGTTTGGGAACCACTGTTTTATACAATGCTGTAATGCACCTAGAATCTAGGATGGCTGCAGTACACAGATTGACCATAGATCAATAACAAGGAGGATCAGATATAGTGAAGGATTTTCATTTCCTGCCCTATTTTCTGAACCATATATCCACCTTCCCCATCCTTTGTCTCATTCTTCACTTTCTTAGCACAACTGGGACAATCTGAAATTTGCAAACTGCTTCTAGATTCTCTGCCTGGGCCTCCGACCTCTCAATTGTCCCTTATTTCAAAAGTTCTCTCTATTCCACAGGAGCCAACAATGCAGAGAGCTTGAGTAAATCTTTCAAAGAGGAATATACCTCAAAGGTGCATATGTGTGTATGTGTACGATTCAATGTGGGAATGAAGGCCGGCTGGGAAAGTCAAATGGAACATAAAATATGAATGATGGAGAGGAAGAATAAAGGAAGTGCAGAAGTGTCCAGGGCATTTGTTCTACCCCTGCTCAGCCTGTTGAAGCAAAACACAGGCACGCTAGCCTGAATAAAAGCATCAGCAGCTAGGAACTCCTAATTTCTAATCCTGGTTCTGCTGCTCATTTGCACCATGTTGTTGGCAGGTCAGTTAACCTCTCTGTGAATCAGTTTCCCCGTTGGAAAAAGGCTGATGGTAATACTTACTTCACAAGGGCATCATATATACTACTGTAATTAACGAACATTTGTACGCTGTTTTGAAAAGTACATAAAACCCTACGAATGAGATCCTCACCAGGTAAAAAGGTTAGAGAGGCATAAAAAGGCCTGAAAACCTCTGTATCCAGACATGGGAGGATTTCTCCAGTGGAGGCAGATGGGGTAGACAGTCATGAGGCTGCATTCCAAGGATCCCTCCCCCACACGCCCTTTCAAGGCCTGGCATAGGTGGTGTGCAGGGGCTGATGGTGGGAGGAATGTGTCATAAGTGGAACCACAGCACTATGGAGATTCCAGGCAGCTCTGTGGCCCATAAGGTAGCCCCAGGGAGGCTACCATAACATAGGCAGGCTCCCAGTGCTGTCCAGGTTACATTGGGGCCTTTCCATCTCCCAGAACAGCTCTCTCTTCCTGGGTCGCGAGTTCTGTGCTTCACCTCTGAGAGCCTTTTGTGTGTGCTCACAGTAATCAATTTTTTTTCTTTGTAATGTAGTTTGGATACATCAGCTGTTGTAAAAACTTTGCCTCTCCTTCCAGTTCAGAAAATAAGTCTTGTGCTTTTGGAACTGGATCCTGATCCTTCTCCAGTCAGGAGATTATGCTGGCTGCTACAAAGTCCAGGAAAATCTTACACTTCCACTATTTTTGGAAACACACAGTTCGGGCAGCACATTTCTTTGGCGTGTGTAAGGATGAATTTCCCTGCTTTTGAAATTCTAACTGGCTTTCTGTGGCTTATTGCAAAACATAATGGTCAGGTACAAGTCTTCAGGGGAACATGCTATTCCAATTGCCTCTGAAAGAGACACAACCAAAGGTAAACTCAGTGTAGCATCTCTTCTTCTTTCCTAGAGGTCCTTCCTATTACAGCCAAGGAGGTAGAAATTAACCTAAACAAAAAGATTCTTGTTTTGGCCAAAGTAATGCAATAGATTCTTTCTGCGTTGTAAAACCACATAGTAGAGGAGAGACTTTGACTTTATTTTTCTAGAAAAATAGAGTTGTCAGTAGAAGATGATTGTTTATGATGGGGTGTACGGGTAGTAACATCCCATAGCTTACAGGCAAACATGCTGCTTGACTGAGCTGAACATCAATAAGACATAGTGATGATGAAAAGCAAGGCTAGAAGTTCTTTTGGGTGCCAGACTGCCAGAATGTGACAACACAGTTCTACAATTGTCCTCCATGTTATCAAAAATCCAACCAGTGCTGGAAGCTATTCCTTGGTGGACAAATAAGGTTTAAGATTTGTTCAGATATTTCTTCAGTCAAAAAGAAGAGGCATCCTCTTCTTCCCTTATTGGAAAGCAACTTGCAAGCGTATGCTTTACCAAACCTACTTATCCTGCCAATGAATGGACATATGCTGCAGATGTTATTTCTGGTGGACATCATGCAGCCCATGACATCATGCAACTGTCTTGTTAAAGGCATAAACTATGTACAAATTGTACACAGTATCCATATGTTATCTCCATGCTCATCCTCTATTTCAGTCTTAACAAAATGTATATTTCCATGACTGCACCCACACTCCAACTTCCCCCTGGAATTTAAAGAAGCATTTCCCCTAACCCTGTTAAGTCTCACTAAGGAGGTACCTTTTTAAACCTAACTCAGATTTATGCTGATTTATGCTTTAGGTTGTAAAGTGGCACTGGGTATTTTATGCTCACATACTCCTTGTATTTTATTTTGGGACTGAGTCCCTGCCAAGTGTCATAATTCTTGAACCAGAAGAAAAGACATCTTCAGGTTAAAGTGTCACCCTACCCATCAATCACACTCCAGCAAATAGCCACAGCTTGCAAGTTAGTCAGCAGCACAATGAATAATTCCAGCCCAGAACTTTTCTAAAAGTTCCTTCTGTGATTATGTCTAGGACTAACGGAGACTTTTGTTTTTTTAAGTCTTCATTTCTTGAATATACAGGAATGAAACACAGACGTGCAGTAACTGGATAATAAGAACAGTGGAGCTGAGCATACAGCCACTACATACAAGCAACACCCACTGATGTCAATGGGAATTGGGTGTACTCCGCACTTGCAAAATTACACTCTGTGCGATATGAAAGCTTAGGAGGGCTCATTGTCAAGTGCTCAACACACAAAACTGGGGCCCAACTTCGAAAAAAGCTCCATGTTCTTTCAGGCACCTAAATATGGAACATATTTTCAAAATTATTTAGATTGTAAGCTCTTTGGGGCAGGGACAGTATGTTTGTACAATGCCTAGCACAAGGCAGTCCTGGTACATGCCTAGGGCTCCACAGTACAAACCATAATAATATAGGGTGACCAGACCACAAGTGTGAAAAACTGGGACAGGGGCTGGGGCATAATAGGAGCCTATATAAGAAAAAGACCCCAAAATCGGGACTGTCCCTATAAAATCGGGACATCTGTTCGCCCTATAATAATACTAGCCAGCACCAGACAGCTGAAATTGTGACACTAACAGCCAGATTTTTACAAGAGCTCAGCGTCCACCATCAGGGGCAGGTTTTTAAAAGTGCTTAACTCCCACCTTAACTCATCCAAACCTGCCCCTGATGGTGGATGCTGAGCTCTTGTGAAAATCTGGACCCAAACTAGTCTATAATGTCCTTCCTGCTCCTCGAGCCCTATTGTCCCCCTCTCTCACACTTAGACCTTTATCTTAAAAGTGAATTTACTGCTCCTCAATGATGGTGCATTGACAGACCCAGAGAATGAGGGGGAATCCATTCCTGACTCACTGAATTCAATGGCAAAATCCCAGGGCAGGATTTTATCCCATGTATTTGATTGATTCATGGAATAGGCAGAGCATGGTTAGAGGCAGTGCATACTTCCTCCCATACCTCTCATATGTCTTAACATGTTCTTGGAAGGACCACATCTGTATTCCTTTCCAAAAGCAGCCACAGCCAGTGAACAGCTAGAGATAAATCAAGGTCTTCCAGTTTCCCTTGACCTCTCCTCCACTGGACCCAGATAGACCTACCAGGGGTAGAGGGCTCAGTAACAGTAGCTGGCAGGAGGCTTCACAGCCTCCATCAACTCTGAAATTTGGGGGCTGGATATATTTTCCCCATGTTTGTTGTGTTACCATTGGTGATTGGGTTTCCCTTCATCTTGCCGCTCTCCTACCACCTCTGTCTTTAGCTACCCAGCCTCACTCCCAATATTCTTTCCCCTTTCTGACTCCTTCCTCTGTTTTTCTCTTTTACTTCAAGATTCCTTTCCCCTCTCCCACCTCAATCCCAAGTGATTCCCCGCCCTTTTACCCACAAAACCACTCTCCTCCTGTAATGATAATCTTGTAGTGTATAAATGAAGGGGCAGAGGTGTGGAATATTTAAGGTAGACAGCTTTTCTCCTAGCTTTGTATTCAGGTGTTTGCGTTAAATAGCTGTTAAACAAAAAAGAGGTTTTCAAACAATCTGAGTAAAACCATTTTTTCCTTCCCAGTTAAATCAGATTTCATGTGTCTGATGTCTCTTATGTCAAAGTCCAACCAGTTCCCCAGCCATCTGTAGTTTCCCAGAAATACAGAGTAGACACAATAGAATTTCTAACATAAAATATGAGCCAAATTCTCCCCTATACACACACTGTGCGATTGTTGTCTTTATACAGCAGAAGCAAAACATTTTTTAAAAAACCTATTTTTT
Source organism: Mauremys reevesii (assembly GCF_016161935.1). Classification (NCBI taxonomy): domain Eukaryota; kingdom Metazoa; phylum Chordata; order Testudines; family Geoemydidae; genus Mauremys; species Mauremys reevesii. Next base: position 165,659,284 of record NC_052624.1, on the reverse strand, counting down.
TCACCTTTGCAGGTCACCAGTTAAGACTCACACCGTTTCAGATAAAACATGCTAAATAAAAGTAAGTTTGTTAATCTTCATCTATCCCCACCAGTCAAATCTAATTGTTCACTAAAACTGCCTGGTTACCTTGTCTGTAGCCATTCAGCTATTTCTGTCTTTTACCATTACTCAAACACACAACTGTGTCTGAAAACGAATGGCTGCTCTTTCATGCCTCTTGCCTAATTGTTCAACGACAAGGGTGTGAGCAGCTCTGGCACTCAAAGGATGTGTGAAAGGCCACTTCTGAACAGCCCAGGGACACGGAATCAATGACATTTATATATCATGTGTCATTTCCATGCTTTGCCACAGTAAGTATAGTAAATCACCAGTTCCAGACAGAAGAGTAACTCTAAAAATAACATTCTGGCACTCCACATTTATTCTCTCTCAGTGACTCCACATCAGACTCGCTTGGATTATGGGTCTAAAGAGGCTTTTTTGTGACTGACACTCTGCAAACTCATCCCGCAGTCCTATTCTTTCCCAATACAGGATGGAAGTCAATGACATTTACCTGAATTCTACACAGGGGAGAAGAGGGCTATTGGGATTTGTGTGGGCTTGATGTCAGAACTTACCGTTCAAAGGACAGTATGTAGAACCTGCCTCTACTCTATCCATATATACAGCGTGTATTTATATTGATAGGTTTCTTCCACAACCTTATGACTCTATTAACAAAAAAGATTAATGTTCCCTTGGATTTTTCTTTTGTTCTTGTCCCCTTTCTCACTGTTTCATCTTTAGTCTTTTTAGTTTTTGTTCTGTCTATGGGTAACTTCTCTTTCCCAACTCTAAGTTTTTGTCCCATTCATTTGCCTCCCCTTTCTTCATCTCTAACTTCCTTCTCATTCTCTCTCCTCTTGATTCCTTCTTCCCCCCAAGCTTCTTCCTCATCCTCCTTTCTTCTTAGCTCTCCTCTATCCTGGCTTCTTTATCCCCTCCCTCTCCCTGTCTCTCTCCCTCCCTCCCTTCCTCCTCCCCCTGACCACTCACTCTGTTTGGCTCACTCCTATATACCCTAGTTGGGAGGACTTTTCATGAATGCTGATTATCCTGCTTGGAGCAATACTGCAGCAGGTGAATAGATCTTCCTTTACTAGAATCATGACTTTCAGCTGGTTGTGGGATGTCATATCCACCTCTGGCTGAACAGCTGATCAACAAGCATCAGGAGCAGGCACTTTGATGGGAATGATCTAAGCTCTGAGGAGGGAGATCAAACTACAAGCCCCCATGGTCTTGTCCAGGATTCCTGAGAGGAAGCTAGACCAGGCACAGCCCCACCTTGGATCAGAAAATTAAACTATGTTCTTTCTGCCTTGTTTATCATTAGCTTTTGCATTCAGGACTTAGCTGGCAATTTTATAGATTCTATATTGATGTAGACACCATCAATCATGCTCTTCCATAACTGGGTTTTCTCTATAGTCTCAGTGAAGGGAGTAGATGTGACTCTACAGCACACGGGGAGCAGATATAGTCAGGAAGAAGGGGCTAACTATTACCATACTTTGATCACAGAAAATGTTTGAATTGTTTTGTTGCTTCCTAACATGCCGAGCTCATCGTGTCAAATGCTCTTCCAGTAGTGCCCTACGTACTGTGTGTGCCTCAGCGAGTCATTGAGATTTCAGTGGCGCTTCCCAACACCGTAAGAAAATGGCAGCAGCAGAGAAGCTGAAGTGGGGAATGAGCAGTGAAAGAGTTACTTTTTGACAAGTGGAAAGAACTCTTCTTAAAATAAGGGCACTTCAAGGGTATAGTGCTCTCTAGTTTGAGCCTCTTTGTTTATAATCTTGACACAGATGTTGGCTCACTTCACAGAGACCGCACATACATTCATTATACATATAGTTAAAATATCTTGGACCAGATACTCATTTGGTATACATTGGTATAACTCCATTAAAGTCAATGGGAGATGGCAGATTACATCAGCTGAGAATCTGGCCCAGAATTTCCTAATACAAACGCTTTGCATTCCTTATTTTAAGACAAAAAAAATAAAATAAATCGAAAGCTCTAGAATAAACACATATGAATGGCTGTGGGCCTCATTTGTGAGATCGGAGCATTTTCATTTCTCTGTATTGTTTTTAGGGTAGCTCAGCTTCACATCTCATCTGAACTGCTCATCATAACAAAGTGATCAGAGGAGAAGCAGCACCTGGAAACGTACAGTGCATCATTCCTGCCCATTCACAACAACTGGCTTCCTAAAGCTTTCAAAATCAGAACATAACTTTGTATAAAAGACTCCTACCTTTCCAACATATTGATAATCAGAGCCTGTGTATTCCTCCAAGAGAAAGAACTGATTCCACATCCAGCTCCTTTTGGAACGAGTAAACTCCTTCCTGCTATTTCCAGACAGTTCCAAAACCTTTTCCTTTTCTGGAAAGCCCCTAGTCCTTTTGGATAACGGAGATGAAAAACTTTGGTGAGGCTGACCAACCCAGAACAGCAGCCAGAAGCAATGGTAAGTTATCATCATGACAGCACAAACGGGTCTACTCAGTGATTTCTTTCTTGGCCTCAAAGCAATCTACTTTACTGCACTGAATCCAGGTTCATTCCTTCTTCCTTTTTTAATGTTCTTTGCAGTCTCAAAGGATCTCTGGAAGAAAAAATGACAACGTATCAAGCATTTGCAGAGGTACTTAACATTCAGAGCTAGAGCAAATAAGCCAAAAAGGTAGATCAGTAATTATAATTGCTGAAAAGCTCTAAGCTGCTTTCAGTTCTAAAATGCTGCAAGTGGTCCTTCAAATAAACTTGTAATATCTGAGCTGAGTAGGAGGAAGCAGCTCTGCTACTTATTTTCTCTCTTTCTTCCATTACTTAAAACTACTAGTTGGGTTATTGGCTTGATGAGCTAACATAGGTTAGCTCTCTTTCATGTCTGGATTTCAGGATTCACCTGATTTTGGTGGTCTCGGTCAGATCACACAGCATGTGAGAGGTACTGGTTACATCACAAAATACACTACTGGAAGGGGTACAGAAACCGTGGTGATGGATGTGGTCAAAGAACCTGATTAGGACAGAATTACTATATCAGAGGTGAAATCCCGGTCATATTAAAGTCAATGGGAGTTTTGCCATTAACTTCAGTTGTGCCAGATTTCACCCCAGGGCGCCAGTCTAGGTGAAAGGGTTAGTGAAATAATTGGATAAGTTGGCACAGTTGTCAATATCTCTTGAGTACTAGACATGTGTGAAACTCAGTGATTTTGCTTTTCAGGGCATTTGCTGAATATTTTGATTTACCAGGTATTTTATCGCCTAAGTTTCATTTTTGAGTTTTAGGTCCAAACTAGAGCTAGTTAAATAGTTAAATACCTATATCTATCTATGAATAAAAGCATGGAGTTGGTTCACTATGATTTGTGGGGCCTTGATAGTCATTATTTGATATTATCTTTGTTATTTCTTAGTTGGCCATCTGTTGTCAGAGTGGTACCGGTGTGGTGCTCTGCTCTCTCCAATGTTGATATCACTCTCAGCGCGTGTGTTGTTCTGTTGTGTGCTGTGCCCCCCAGATAGATGAAGATAGCCCACCAGACCCAGACCCCCAAACCCCCCAAACCCAAAAGTAAGTAAGGCACGGCACGCCGCCAGGTTGGCTATCGAAAAGGCCTCCCTCCGCTCCCGGCCCTCCAACGGTCCAGTGTGTGCAGCTAGCACAGCTAGCCAGCCCATATGTGTACTCAGCCTGGACTCAGGCTCAGTCAGTGGCGGCCCCCCTGCCCCCTAGCCTGGAACACAAGGAAGCATTCTGCATCACATTACAAAATACACACACAAATACACATCACCATTGAGGTTGAGGTGGTGGTGCAAGGGAAGTTTACAACCCCAACCCTTCTTAAGTACACCCCCTACCACCCCCTGGTTTGTGTTGGACAAAAAACAAACAAAACCATCATTTCCATCATTTTTCCCTCTTTCCATCTGTCATTGGGGCTCCTGTTCCTGTCCTCCTGTTATCTATGGTGTGTTCTAGTGTGTTGTTTATGTTTTATAGTTATATGTTTATGCATATTATATATTTAGCAGCAGCCAGCTTTTGTGAGCAGCTTAGCCAGGCTGCCCTTACTTCTTTTTTTAACTTTGCTTTTCTTGACCGTCTTAAGGTTTACTTTATCTTTATCATAGCAGGCCTCCTCTCATCAGGCCTGGCCTTTACCATCCACTGAGGAATTGTGAAAATTATCATAAACCCTAAAAAATTCATGAATTTCAGCATGAATAAATAGGTGTTTCCCGAAAATGTGTTGCACAAGTGTGTTATTTGCAATTTTCCTCTCTTATTTTTTAAAAAGTTTCAGACATCCAATCTGGGAGCAGAAATGATATCGTGTGACATGAGTAATGAACAGGGAACATGTAGGAATACTGAACACAAATGAGAAAGACATTTCCTACAAAATGTTTTTTGGAGTGACTAGTTTGCCTAATTCGAGTTCAAACAAATCCAGAATAAAACGTTTATGAAATGGCTGAGTTTCACCTGGTTTTTCAAAGAAACTGCAACAATTTATTTTGCTTAATCTCAATACAAAACCACAAATCATTCTGAGTTTGCTTAAAATTCAGCGTATCATCTCTCAAAATGTTTGCAAAGGAAGATTTTTATGATGATGGTTCAATATTATATCAAAATCTAAAACAAGGAGAGAATAAGGTTTTTGGTTTTTGTTGTAAACATTTCACAAAGCTCTATTCAGGTAATGGCATCTATTAAGGATCAGATTCTGCCCTGAACTGAAGTCTCTTTTCTTCCAAAGATGTTAGTAAGGCAGAATTTGGTCCTTCAGATGCAGCGACTGAGTTGGATGGTGTTAGCCACTGTTTTCAATCTGTCACTATTCTATAAACTTCACAAAATAACCCCAAATCTCTTACATTTCTTTTTGATTAAATCCTTTCCTATATATGAAAAAATACCATTTAGCTATTTTAGAGGAATACCTGATAGTGGAGCAAGCCTGTTTAAAATAATGCCCTTTTACTAGTCTGCAAGTAACATACAATAAATAGTTAAAAGTCTGTGTTGTGCTAAGACATTTTTAACAGGAGGAATGAAAAGGGAATGTTTGATACTGAGACACAGTGTCTAGTCCCCTCTTGATGCATAGGGGAGTTTTGCACTGAACTCTTATTAACATTCATTAGACAAACAGGAACACTTCAGCCCTGCTGTCCATGGGAGTTGTGTCCACTTAGGCTGGGGCTGAATTTGCCCCATCAATCACAGATGTAGCAATCAGAAAATATACCCGCTGAACATATGTACCCTCTCTCCAAATGCAAAGAAAGATGCCCCACTGATTGGAGGAGTAGACGGTGAGAAAGAGAAATAATTATGTGTCTCAAGTTCTGGAATGTGTAAGGCAATACTAATATAAATGCCGAGAAAGGAAGCTAGGCAGACAGACAGACACTGAAACTGGTATAACTTATACCTTCTTCCAGTCCGCACAATGTGTATGTTACACCACCTTAAATGCCCTCTAGACTCACTATAGATATATTTATGCTGCAGCTGAAGGTGTGATTGCAGCTCAGGTAGCTTTAATCTACCTAGAATGGCTAAAAATAGCAGGGAAGACATGGCAGCACAGGCTTCAGTGCATACTAAGAATGCAAGTATGTTCCTAGTATTCTGGGTGGGCCTATATATCCTGTGCTTAAGCCTTGGCCACCACAGTGTCACTCCTGTTTTTAGGTGCACTAGCTAGATTAAAGCTGGTGTTCGTATGCCTACCTGAGCTATAATCACCCCATTGACTGCAGCATAGATATACCCTAAGACAGGGTTTCTCAAACAGGGGTCGCCGCTTCTGTAGGGAAAGCCCCTGGCGGGCTGGGCTGGTGTGTTTACTTGTCCTGTCCACAGGACCGGCCAATCGCGGCTCCCACTGGCCGCGGATTGCTGCTCCGGGCCAATGGGAGCTGCTGAAAGCGGCACGGGCTGAGGGACTTACTGGCCGCCACTTCCAGCAATTCCCATTGGCCCGGAACAGTGATCCGCGGCCAGTGGGAGCTGTGATCGGCCGGATCTGCGGAGGGGGCAGGTAAACACACCGACCCGACCCACCAGGGGCTTTCCCTAAACAAGCAGCATCCCCTGTTTGAGAAACCCTGCCCTAAGACTCCCCCTACTCACCACTGTTGCAATGTACACTCCTACTCATGCACGACCTCTGAGTTTGGTCCATTCAAATGGGTCTGTTCTCCAGTGTGGTATGAAATAGAATATTCCATCTCCCATGGCATTTGCAATTCTCATTTTCTGGTCAGGAGTCTTCCTGGCAGCAAGCTTTAGAGTGTGATTGCAAATTTTACAGGTGAGTTAATTAGTACCGTGGCTGTTTTCAGCTCTGGCAAGCTGCCATTTGACAGCAAGCTTGTCATGATATTTGCTCCGAGTGCAGATGTGAAATGACTGATGATAAGTTAGTTCTGTCTGTGTGCACATGGGTCCCCTTATTGGGGAGGAAGGGTCTGAGATATGGAGCACAGCATATGAGTAAACCTATTATTTAGCCATTAGTGCAGTCTGGATGTGCCGCTGGGGCACAGGATAGTGGAAATCATCATTTTCTCAGGCATCCCCATCATTCTTTCATTACCCCTGTGGACAAATCCTGCAGAGGGGCATTATCTCCATGCTCCTGTACATAACCCTTCCTCAGAAGTGCTGGCAAGAGCAGAACAACATGGACAGGGCTCGCACCAGCCATTTAAAGGAACAGTCCTCTGTCAATTGCCAGGAAACAATTATTCCTGAGGGGGAGTTTTCTGCACTTGAAGCCAGTTATATTTCACAGTTGTGATGTCATGGGAGAGGTTTTATAGCAGCTCTTGGTGAAATATAGCTTGTGAGGATGATATCACAGCTGTGAAATACAGCTTTTTTATTTTTCCCAGCTGAGATGTGCCAGAAATGCTGCAGTAACGGTATGATCCTGAAAGGATCTATCTAGCTATCTATACTTTGTATATCTCAGCCTCTACTGACTTCTGTATTGGTGGCAAGTTCTCAGCAGTACCTTTAAAATCAAGCCTCAAATGTGGAATCCATTTAAGTAACTTAAATCCAGGGCCTTTTTGCCCTAGAGATGGTGTAGTTTCAGACTTGTCCAGTGCTAGTGGTCTCTTACAGACCAGGTCATAGTGATGTACCTATCTAAGTAACTGAAGTAAGATGTGATCATTCTCTGTTCTCTATGCTGCACTTTTAAATACAGATGAGTCTCAGTGCTGGTGGTTGTGAGGCACCTGACATTTTTGTCTTTCAGTTCTGAGGCAGAATGTTCCAGTCACTGTGTTCTGACTTTCTTTCCCTCATGAGATTTTATAGTTACATTTTCTTTTGTTTATTGTTTCTTTAATCCAAAAATCAGTCATTCAGGCAGAGGAATATTTTGCTTTGTGGGTGTTGGAGGAAAATATAAGTCACACGATCCTTTTTCTTTACAAAAAAGTGTTTTCCTTATTTTTTTTCAAAATAATAGAAAAACAGATGATAAAACAATAAACAAGACATTTAAAGTGACCCTTTCTCAACCTCCAGCTGATCAGGTGTTTGGGAACTCAGTGTATTAATTAGCTAAAATATCAGTGCAGAACTATTTTACTGTATCTCATATGACTATCTGAAACAACTGGATTGGCTGTCAGACCAAATGTATAGTAAGTGAAGCTGGGATTTTCATAGGTGCCTTAAAGGAGCTAGGTGCCTAAACCCTGAAAATCCAGAAATCTAAAAATTGGTGGGAGCACTCTCATGAATGCAGTCCCAGGCCAATGGGAGTGGTGGGAAGTGGTGTGAGTCGAGTGATGTGCTGGCCGCCGCTTCCTGCCACCCCAATTGGCCTGGAGCGGCGAACCGCAGCCAGTGGGAGCCACGATTGGCCGAGCCTGTGGACGTGGCGGGTAAACCAATCAGCCCATTCATAAGGCGATCCTATAATTCAGGGGTCAGCAAACTTTGGCTCCCAGGCCATCAGGATAAGCCGCTGGTGGGCTGAAATGGTTTGTTTACCTCGAGTGTCCGCAGGCACAGAGGTAAACCTAAGTAAACAAAGAGCCAGCTGCTTACCCTGATGGTCCGGGACAGCAACTGGTGGGGAAATGTTTTTTGGAGGGAGAAGCTGGGGGTCGAGGAGTAATCCCTGTGACCAAACCCCACATGACCCATCCCATCCATTCGCACCTTATCTGGGGACAGCTAGGGGAGGATGTCTCTGACCTGGCTGGAGCTGCTGCGGCAGGCTGGGCAGCGCGACCGCAGGCTGCTCTGGTGGACCAGACTGGGCAGCGAGGCCGCAGCATATTCCAGCGGGCTGGGCCGGGCGGCACGGCCGCAGCGTGCTCTGGCGGGCCAGGCGGCGCGGCCACAGCCTGCTCTGGGGGGGCCAGTGCTGAGCAGTATTGCTGCAGCTGTTTCGGAGGCTGGGGGGAGAGCAGCATGGCCAGAAGCGGAGAGACTCTGGCCCTGCCTCTTCCCTTCTGTCTCTGCTGGCTGTGCTGCCTCTCCTTGCTCCCTCTGTTGTGGGGAGGGGCTGTGTCCCACCTCTCCCTCTCTATATCCATTCATAGGCCAACCCCCTTCTCTGGTGCTTCCCTTTTTTACTAAAAAAAAATCGGCTTATGAACAGGTATATATGATAATTAAATTGTTTTTTCCGAAAGAAGTAGCACATATACATGTTCAAATCATTGTAATTTCTTTATGTAAGTGTAGTGGGGTGATTACCCGCTCCTGCCTGGAGGGGTTTAAAACAGCCCAGGAGAGGGCTGTGGAAGGGCAAGACGCCTGGGCTGGTTGGGAGGAAGCAGGCTCAGCTGGGGCCATGCCCCAATCAGGGCCCAGCTGGCCCTATAAAGGCTTAAGCCAGGTGCTCAAGCAGACAGTCTGTGTTCAGAGAGAGAAGGGCCGGGCTGCAGGGAGGTTAATCAGGTATCTGGAGTGGGGCTGGGGAAAGACCAAGGGAGCTGGGGAGCTCCGGCCTAGGAAAGCCCCAGGCTGCAGGCCTGGTAGGGCCTATTAGGTACTGGGTTGCAGGGGGCAGCCCATGGGTAGCCAGAGGCAGCAGGCCCAAACCCCTTTGCCTGTGATGAGTGGCTTATACTGTAGTTTGCCCCAGTGAACAGGGGCTAGATGGAGACTGGGAGGGGGAGACCCAGAACTGTGGGGGTACTGCCAGGGGCAGCACCCAGTTAAGGGGGCACTGGGGTCCTGGAAGGGACATGGGGGCCAGCAGTGGTAGCGGATCACCGGCTGACAGGGGGCGCTCCTGGGTCAAAGAGCTAATTACCTGAGACGACCAGCAGGAGGTGCTGCAGAGTGAGTTCTGCACATTTATGGTAGGATTGTGGGGTTTTTTGCAAACTCAAAAATAAACTACAGTTGTGTCTATTCTTTACTGGACCAAAACAGAATAGAAACACAAATAAGGTGCTTTGCACATTCTTGTCTTTCTTTTGTTTTTGCTTCTTTCATTTTTTGGTTGCTCTTTCTTTTTTAGACTTGCTAACTAGTGAGTCTGCTGCTGTGATAAGTGATATCTGTATGTTTGTTAATATCTCTTTTCACAGAAGTCTACTTGCTAGTTAGCGGGGAGGCAATGAAAAGCGTTTTTAACAAACATACAAATATCACTTTTCACAATAGATTTACTCAGTCCCGGTAAACTAGGGGACAAATTAAGCCCTGGATGGGGAGGTGGATAGGGAGGCAACAAGGGCCAGGGGCAATGGGGGTGGGTGGGTGGCGAGCCCTGGGCCGGAGCCCGAAATCCCAAGCCCTGTGGCTGGGGACTGGAGCCTGCCACTACGCAGCCAAAGCCCAGGGCCATAGGACACAGTGGGGGCCAAGGGTGGTGGTGGTGGTGGGGGCAAGGGTGAGCCTGGAGCTGGAGCCCAAAGCCCCATGGCTGGAGCCTGATGCTCGCTACCATGTGGCCAGAGCCTAAAGCCCCACAGTCGGAGCCTGCCGCCCATCACCCCAGGGCAGAAGCTGGAAACCTGAGCTCCACTGTCCCCGGGGAAGGTGGGAAACTCACACTGTATTGCCTGCTCCTCCAGCGTTTGTGGCTCCAAAGTTGTGACAAGGTCCAACCCCTGCTGGCGGGCCTGGGGAAGGGCTGCTTCCCCGTCCCCCACATCACTGCCCAGTAGGCTATGGCCGCAAGAAAAGCCCCTTGTGGCTGCATGTGGACATGGTGGCAGCATTTGAGACATGCCGCCCTAAACCTACAACTGCTAGAAGCTGGAACTGGACAAAAGGGGATAATTTCCCTGTTTTGTTCATTTCCTTTGAAGCATCTGGCACCAGCTACTGTCAGAAGACAGGATGCTAGACGGACCATCGGTCTGACTCAGTATGGCCGTTCTTTTGAGCTCATGTTCTTATGAGTTATTCAGTGTTACTGCATCCAGAGGTGAAAGTACGCCCCGGAATGGTGTACCGGCAACAGCTTTCCCTGGTGGATCGGCTTCCCCTGGTGGCAATGTAAAGGGCCTGGGGATCCCAGCAGCAGCTGGAGCTCCAGGCCCTTTAAACTGCCGTCAGAGCCCTGCTGTCGGAGCCCTGGGGAAGCAGCGGCGGGGCTCGGGCAGCGATTTAAAGGGCCCGGGACTCCTGCCGCAGCTACCTCCCCGGCCCTTTAAATCATCCCCGGAGCCCTGGAGTAGTGGCAGTGGGGCTCCAGCGGCTATTTAAAGGGTCCGGGGCTGCAGCAGCTGCTACTGTGCTGGCCCTTAAAATAGCTGCCGGAGCCCCACCGCCGCTACCCCAGGGCTTCGGGAGCAGGGCTCCGGGGATGATTTAAAGGGCGTGGGGTGGTAGCGGCAGCCTGAGCCCCAGGCCCTTTAAATCACCGCCTGAGCCCCCGGCTGCCGCTGCTACCCCAGGGCTCCGGCAGCGTGGCTTGGGTGGTGATTTAAAGGGCCCAGGCTCCCATTGCTACTACCCTGTGGGGCCCTTTAAATCGCCACCCACGCCTTGCTGCTGGAGCCCTGGGGTAGCAGCCATGGGGCTCTGGTGGTGATTTAAAGGACCCAGGGTTCCACTGCGGTAGCAGCAGTTGGAGTCCCAGGCCCCTTTAAATCACCTCCAGGGCTGCCCCAGCCCCGGGCCTTTTAAATCCTGATTTAAAGTGCCTGGAGTTTAAAGGCCCCACTTCTTCCAGTAGAGGCCATGCCTCTTCCAGTTCAGGCCCCGGACTCTCATAAGGGCTCCAGAGTACCAGTAAGTCCTTTAAGTTAATTTCATCCCTGACCGCATCCCAGGTCATTTTAGCTTGGCCATTAATCCTTCCATATCCCATACTCCTATGCCTCTCACTCTCTCAGATGCTTTGGCTTGATGATGATTTGGCTTTGAAATTCAGGAAGCAATGCCCTTGTGTTTTGGTCTTGCAAGTTATATTTTGGTGTTTGCTTCTCTGTTACGTCCCCCGATGGCATCTCCTTCATGGTCCCTTGACAAACTAACATTGGGCCCAGTTTAGAGACATTTGATACAGGCCAATAGGAATCTAGATATGGTCATTTTCCAGAAAAACACACAATCTCCTAGATTAGCAGGACAGGTCAGCACTTCTAAGTGTGTCACTAATCATCAGCATTCTACAGCTTCTGGAGCCAGATGTGACCCTCTCTTTAGACGCTTGCTGACCTTGCCATTTGTGACCACATATTCATATAGTGTGTGTGTATGTGTGAGTACACACCTGGTCACAAGTCTGGGTCCAACACAGCAAACATGTCCATTATGAGTCTGTACCTAAGCAATTTTAGTACAGACTCTTGCAGCAGTTTCACTTCCTCATTTCACGACAGCTTATTCCCCTCTAACCGCTTCTTCACTGTTCCAAAACTGGGTCCAAGGCCATACACATTAAATCTATGATAAACATTTATTCATCCCTATTAATGATTAATGTTGTTCGTATTCCCAGCAATTGGTGAACCCCAATTGTTCTCATGGTAGACAAGCAAATGGATAGAACACTTGGCATGCTGCCGTGTGGGTGTAAGCTGGGGAGCAGGGCATTGATATAAAGGTGCTGTTGGAGTACTGTAGAGTGGGTCTGAATCCAACCTTGAATTAATAGTTTTTCTTTTTTAGATTTTGTTTTTTGTGTGAAACAAATGGAAACATTTTCCTCTGTTATTTCACTCAGCTGGGCCAGTGCTCAGCCTTTGTTAGGAAAAAAATGCTGGTATTCTGCTCCGGCTGTTTAACTCAAGAAGTAAATGCTCTGTATGTGTGTCTGTGTGCAGGTCTGTCTGACCCCACCATCGGGCCTGATTTACCCTCCCTGTTGCAAGAATGAGGCAAATCGCCCCCATGCATCAATGACAGCTGCATCACCTAGAGAAGACAGCAACCTGCCATCCACTGCCCTCCTGCTGGGTTCTACCAGAGCAGCTTTAATTTATATCTGGGACCTCATAGGAGATGCACAGTGATATACTGCACTGAATTAGCACATCTACTAGGTGCCCTGGCGATGCCCCTTTTCTAACCAACACCAATTTGCGGAGAAGGGGTTCTGGGTATTTAGCAAAACTGGGTCACTTGGGTGTGGAAAATCCACCACATTCCCGCGTTACACCAGCAGAAGGTGGTGTAATCAAAGTTTGAATATAACCTATGCTATTTACATATCTTGATAAATCCTGTGGGGCACATCCTTAGCTGGTATAAACTGATGTAGGATGATTTCTACCAGTTGAGGATTTGTCCTATACTTGCTCAGATGTGTAAGTCCAGTTCTTATCAGGCCATAAGGAAGGGACAGTGCCCTTCAGTGACCAGAGCCCTAACCAGTTCAGGACACACACATATACAGAAAACCATTTAGAAGTTGCACATGCACACAACAATTACCTATTTCTACTAACGCCAACTTCAGATACAAAGAAAAGGCTTCAACAGAACTACCTTTTTATGAGAGAGAAAGGGGTGAAACAGCAATCACTGAAGAAAAAGGGAGGTATTGCAGCTCTTCTGAGAAAATGGAGGTCTCCGAATATGTCATTTTCATGTGTATTAAAGAATTCTTTGATAGATAGTTTGGGTAATGGCTAAATTTGAGTTGTTCAGGTGCTCTTGCAGACTTGTCCATAAAGGACTTGGACTTAAATGGCAGTGGTTGAGTTTTAGCACACTTTAGAACTTATGAGCTGTTAGATCTGAAAGGCACCATCTGATAATTTTCTTGTGTGAATTAGCTTTTACAGCTCTGAAATCCAAATGCCTTTTCCTTTCATTCTCTATCCTTTGTAAATAACAACCACAAATAAGGAAAGCATCATTTTCTTTTAGAGAACAGATATCTTGTTGAAAGTTTAATCTTTGCAATGTTCACCTATGCTATGAGATCTTGGTAATACAAATCCCTATGATGTAGTGTCAGGTTTATTCCAGATACACATTGAAATCATGACACAGGACAGGGCTAAGAGAGAATGAAAACCCAAAGGTGTGTGTGTTTTAAATGTTAGGTGCATTGTCAAGACTTTGAACACACAATGTCATTGCAGCCATCAATGGTTGTCTTTCAAAGGAATTTTTTTACTCAGTTCACTCAGGAGGAAGAAGGTACAGAACTAATATGAAAATAAATCAATGCACCTGAACAACCACAGCCCCACATCCTTCCTCAGGATCTGCTAGCCTGGATTCCCTGACCCTAGAAGAAGTCCTGTTGGCTTAACGCTAGTGATCCTGAACACATGCTAGAGCACCTCTAGTCCTAATGTGAAAACACATGTAAAAGAAAAACTGAGAAAAAATAAAGAAGTTTCCTTGGTGATTGTTGGGGTGGGGTTGGAGGGGAGACAATCACATGACCAGGAAATCTTTGTATATGAGAAGATGAAGTGGTTGGTAAGTGGATCAAATGGTGATGGTGCTCTTAAAATATTTTCAACATTCCAACTGGCTTTTAAATAACGTTATTATTCATAATAATTATTTTATTTTGTATCTAAAGGTCCCATTGTGTGAGGCATAGTACATACACATCATGATACACAGTGTCTGCCCCAAGAAGCCTAAAATCTAAGTAGACAAGATAGACAGAGGAAGTGTTATTCCCATGGTACAGAAGGGAAACTGAGGCAGAGTTATTAAGTTACTTGCCCAAGGTAACACAAGAATGTCTGAGGCAGAAAAGAGACTTGAACCTGAGTCACCGTCCACTACCTTAATCATAAAGCAATTGTTCCTTCCTAAGAAACAGTGTGCCATCCAAGACATAATATTTGTGTTTAGTCAATGCAATTCTACTTGACTGCATGTGCTAGGCAAGATTCTGTCTGCATACTGGAGGGCAGTGTTGTAGGGTCCCCAGGAGGAGTTATTGGGATGCCTGGATATGCAGACCAGAGCAGTAGCCCCATCACCTTATGGGGAGTATAGTGTGCTACTCATTCTGTATACCAGTCAATGAAGTGGGATGCGTGTATGCAGACTATGGCACTTCACAACTATCACCTCATCCCATCCTGCTTCCTGTCAGAGAGCTAGCTCTGCATAGCTCTAGCACAGTGTTTCCCAAGCTTGAGACACCGCTTGTGTAGGGAAAGCCACTGGAGGGCTGGGCCAGTTTGTTTATCTGCAGGTCCGGCCGATTGCGGCTCCCACTGGCCACGGTTCGCTGCTCCAGGCCAATGGGAGCTGCTGGAAGTGGCGCGGGCTGAGGGACGTACTGGCCACCATTTCCAGCAGCTCCTATTGGCCTGGAGCCGCAATTGGCCGGACCTGCGGACATGGCAGGTAAACAAACCGGCCCGGCCCGCCAGGGGCTTTCCCTACACAAACGGCATCCCAAGTTTGGGAAACACTGCTCTAGCAGGAAGAAGGAGCTGGATTTACCAAAGGATTTTTGCCAAACCCTGTGCAGCAGAGCCAACCTCTTGTGCAATCCATGTTACACCATTGTGCCCTTGCACCAGGAACTACCAGAATCTGTCCTACTAATGTTAGCAGTGTTGTCTGATGCAATGTTTCCTAAATGCATCATAAACTAAAACAGAGATTGTTATGTGAGTAATATGTAATAAAGAGGAAGCCTTTAAATAACATTAGCCCTTCCTTTGATAGAGAGTAGGCTAAAAGAGTACAGGAATCAACTATGTTTAATGGAAAAACAAATCAGTAGTACTTCTAGAACTGGATATATCTAGTGTGTGTGTCTTTTATCTTCAATCAATACTGCTAGTCAGACAGCAGCAGATGTCGGTGAAATAAGGTCTGGCTTTCAATTTGCAAAAGGTTTGCAGCAGGATGAAAAAAAGATCCTTGAAGTGATATGAATGCTGCAGAAAAAACAAACAAACAAACAAACAACCCATGCTGCATTTCATGAACATTTGCAGCTTTGTCATCACTGTGTAATAGTACACCCATTTTTAGACATGCAATAAACAACCACAGTACTTACATATCTCTTTTAAAGAGTTGCCTTTTTCTCTCTCACTTCTTTGACAATATAGTACAAAATCAGTGAGTTGGCTTTAAAGAAGCAGGCGGTTCAACCTGCCTCAGGACCTGTGAATACCTTGTGCTTCTATGTGGTCTGTTGTCCTATGCCCCCACAGCAACAGGCCCTGGCTAAGATATCCAAAAGTGACTAGTGATTTTGTGTGCCTCAATTTTTAGGTGACGGACTTGAGCCACCATAAAGGGACTTGATGTTGGAGAGTGCTCAGCTCCGACCTTCTGAAAATCAGGCCCTTTAAGGTCTTTTAAATTGGGGACCAAATGATTGAAACACCCCAAATCACAGGTCATTTTTCACCAGGAGCCTTTTGCAGATTCCCTGCTGAGCATTTCCAGCAGGACCAAGGAGACCTATAGGCAGTAGGTCTCCTCCATGTGCAAGCTGGTCTTACAGTTATAGAAGAATCATAGAGTTAGAAGGGACCTCAGAAGATCATCTAGTCCAACCCCCTGCTCAAAGCAGGACCAATCCCCAGACAGATTTTTACCCCACTTCCTTAAATGGTCCCCTCAAGGATTGAACTCACAATCCTGGGTTTAGCAGACTAAGGGCTTGGCTACACTAGAGAGTTGCAGTGCTGGGAGTTTACAGTGCTGGTCATCCAGCTGTGTAGGAACAGCGCTGTGCTCAAACCACTGTGCTATACCTGTTCCTTCTGAAGCAGCCTCAACATGTTTATGAAAACAAATGCTAGAACATCAAGTACATGTCTGACCAATAGAGCACCAGGACAGAAGACAAGGTTCTTATTTCCATAGGAAGAAGAGATTTTCCTATCAAAGCCTAACTTCTTTGACTCCAGTAGATATCTGGTTCACCAACATACAGACAAAAAAGTAGTTAAAAGTAACTTCTTTGATAAGATATAGCAGCTGCAGTCCTTGAATGGCCATTTTGTATTTATCATCTTATGTTTGCATCCTTCTCTTTGCCAGCTGGTAAATACTAATTGTGTTTTTCTTTTCTTATTGTTAAAGGGAAATGATACATTCTCTTAGTGATGTTTATTGAGCACAATAGGCAGAGGGAGCATGAGTCATCAAATTGGTGAAGAACAGGGATAGTCCTTCATGTTGGTTCAGTGCCTGATATGCCTTTTACTTTGTGGAGTCACATCAGTGAAAATGGATTTAGAATGCTATTAAGTCAGATTACACCACCTACACCAGGAGTAGCATTTTGCACACACGTTGTTGAGGTGTGGGTGACCAAACAATAGCACACAAGGAAAAATTAGGAAGGCCTCTTGAAAATTTAGCTCCATTGCAAATATAGTATTAAAAATAATAAGACCTATGTTAGCAATACTTCATCTATTAGTTCAAACACTCTTTGAGATCAGGGCCTTATTTCTCTGACACCAGCACTAACTGGCTCTACTAGAAGGCTGTGGTTTTTGGGAAAGTTTCCTAACATTGCTCTAACAATGGTATAGCTCCATGGAATGACCCCTAATATGGACCAGCTGCCTCTGTTTTCTCTTTTTAACCAATATGCCCTGTAACCCAGCACAAAGTAGGACTAGATCCCATGGGGGTAAAAACAGCTGTGGGTAATCTGCATTGGTGTGCCCACAATGGCGAGTGCAAACGAACCTGCGGCAGTGTTACAGATGGTATGAAAGTTTCCTAAAAACCTCAGTGTAGGCAGCTCTAAATAGCAAATAGTAAGTGGGGATGAGCCGCACACGTTGTTCACAGAGAGTGTCTACATACAGCCCTATTCAACCAAGTGTGTTCTAGGGGTCTAAACACAGCAATTAAAGCCAGGAAGTATTAAGCTCTAATGCACGTTTACACTATAATTCTCTTGGAGATGTTGGTTAAGTTACTTAACCCTGCTGTGTCAGTTTCTAAATCAGTTGATAATGACTTACCTGACTAATGAAAGTGTTGTGCAGAGCCATTGACTCATGTTTCCGAAGCTCTTTAAAGGTAAGTGTGAAGTATTATTTAATGTAATACTTGTATATTTGCTTTCCAAAGTATTTATTACTTTACCTTTTTAGGTATTTGTTATTTCATATTTGTTAAAGTTTGGAAATCTACAGAAGAATAAAAATAAACAAAAACATTACTCCTTGGCAAATAACCTTTTGAGGTGAAATAAGCAGCAGCATTAAATGCTAGTACATTAGAAAGTCCTTTACAAGTCACTTAGAAATACTGAGAAAATCTAATACAGTGTGTGGTTTCTCTCTTTCTCTGTGTGGGTGGCTTTGTGTAGTTATACACATATAGACAAAAACACAGGAAAGTTTACTTGACCTAGGTAACTAATTCTATATGCTTGTATCTGTAATCAGATAGTGGTTCTCTACCAGGGGTGTGTGTACCCCTGGGTGTACACAGTGGTCTTTTGGGGGGTACATCAACTCATCTAGAAATTTGCCTCATTTTACAACAGGCTACATAAAAAGCACTAGCAAAGTCAGTATAAACTAAGATTTCATACAGGGAAAAAATGAGAAAGTAAGCAATGTTTCAGTAAGTGTGCTGTGACACTTTTGTATTTTTATGTCTGATTTTTGTAAGCAAGTAGCTTTTAAGTGAGATGAAACTTGCAGGGGGGGGGGAGGATATGCAAATCAAATCCGAGACTGGAAAGGGATACAGTAGACAAGCTGAGAACCACTGAGATTAGGCAGAGGATCATGCCATTTGAAGTCCAATGGAAAGTTCCTATTTGCTTTGATGCAGGACCAGGCCCTCATTAACAGTTTGATTCTTCTTGGAACCAGGGTGGGCTATCAGCTCCCCCAAGTTCCCAGCAGGCTATCAATTGCCAGGTCGTTCAGGTGTTCCTCCTCCCACTGTCGTGTGCTGCTCCTGCCCTTAGGGTGACCAGATGTCCCGATTTTATAGGGACAGTCCTGATTTTTGGATCTCTTTCTTATATAGGCTCCTATTACCCTCCACCTCCGTCCCGATTTGCTGTTTGGTCACCCTACCACCCCTCTGCCTTGGAACTGCTCTTGGGAGGCTCCTACTTGCTATGCAGGGGTGGGGAGGAATGAGGGGTGCTGATATCAGGGTGTCGTCCTCCTCCCCCGCTCCTGTACCCTATTTCCACAGAGCAAGGGAGGACATGACAGGGCTCAGGACAGAGGGAGCTTGCTGGCATTGCTGCTATCTCAACTTGCTGATCTACTTAAAAAGGCAGTGTACTTAGAGTTGAGTCAGCGTACTTACAGGGGCAATGCGTATCTCTCTCACTCATACACATAAATGGTGCATATCTTGTCTCTCACACACATGCACCCCCCGGCACTTTGGAAAGAGGAGGGAATGGTGTGCTCCAGTGGGATAACATGGGTTCATCATCACATTCATTTTTGCAGGGAATATTTGCAGCCACTGCCATGTATCTATTGGGTCTCCTCCCTCCATTTGTGCTGCCTTGTAGAGTGTGAGGCTACATTAACAATGTGTTAACCTTGAGGGCTCAGCCGAGTGCTAGTTCATCATTTAGCAGCAAGGCATTCCCTGGGTAATATCCCACCCTCTGATTCCACCACCAACCAAGCTTCACAATCATCATTGCTGTGTGCAGTATTAACTTTTTTGTTTAAAACTTATACTCTGTGTGTGTGTGTGTGTGTGTGTGTGTGTGTGTGTGTAAAATGTCTTTTGTCTAGCTAAAAGAAGGACTCCTTGTTGTTTTTCTAATATTACAGAAATTATGCTAGATTCTGATCTCAGTTTTACTGGGCTGTAATCAGAATTTTAATTGTTTTGTTTTCAGTAGCATCTGCAATGTATCTGGTGGGTATGCTCATTTGCAAATTTGGGGGCAGAGGAAAGAGAGACTAATTTCAGTGGAATTACTATGGATTTTTTCCTTGTGTAATTGAGACCAGAATCCAGCCCTGCCTCTTTAAATCTAATACACCAGACTCCCTGCTGAATGTTCTTGATGGGAAAAATTGAGTAATATGGCAACATTCTTAATGCTAAATAACTATGTGCACATCACATGCAGCAAACTGGGGATTAGGCACTTTCAAGACAAGCTCTACTCTTATGTTTCAGACATCTGAAGAAGCTTATCCTAAGTCCTCAAAGTACGTGATGCAAGTGGTTGCTCTCTGCTCAGGACTTAGAGGCACATTAGTCCATGTAAACCACCAAAGACTGGGAAATTGGCCTTCTTAGCTCAAGAGAGGGATGTTTTTGATTCTGAATTAATTCAGTAAAATAGACAGGGTGGCCAAGCAAGATCAAAGAAATTGCTGAAGCAGTTTGGAGGCCCAGAATAAAAGAAATTCTATTTCTGCATAACTTCACTCCAGTAAACAGAGCTTTTATTCTTAAAGAACAACAGCATTAATCTGGATGAGGAGAACTTTCTTCTGGATTAAGAAACTCTTTAGTGTAAAGGGTGTTCTGCTATAATGCACCAATTTATAAAGTTGTCACTTACAAATCAATTCCCTAATCAAAAGGGAAACTAACTCATAATGTCATTTAATCCTACAAATAGTTTGCCATTAGAATCACAGGTGTAGCTAGCTCTCTAGAACAGTAACTCCATAAAGAAATATAACTTGACCTACAAAGGTGTGTTTAATAGAATTCCGTGCAGCTGCTCTTTCCCCCATAAAAGGGAAAACACTGGTCTGTCTTTTTTTTTTCCCGATTGTGACAGACTAACCTGAATGTCTCTGAATTTTTAAAGAAATACAATCTCTTTAATTGCTTGAGCGAAACTGAAATTTCTGAGTTTCTCTCAAATGCTATTCACTCACACTAGAGTTCTAGTGAGAAATCCTGGCCCCACTGAAGTCAATAAGAGTTTTGTCATTGACTTTGATGGAGCACAGACTTCAGCACTAGTATTTTTATCGGGTATTGCTGCTTCTAGTAGCTTCCATTCTTTCCCCAGCATCAGAACTTAATATTTTTCCCCCATAGTAATTTTTTTCCTGTATTCATAGAGGCAGGTCAGTTAATAAAGAGATTTCCTAGAGAAAATGTGTAAGCCTTGTCAATTTGTTACTAATCTCTTACTGCATATATTCCCAATAAATTGGGGTTTGGGGGGAGTCTTAAAGCGTAAGGTCTAGCATGGAACATAACAGAATTTGTTCTACTTAAAGACAAAGAATGTAATACAATGAAGAGATTTCCCTTTGTGCTCAATGAGCAATTTATCAGGGAAATCTTTTATTAAGACTGTTTGGTGAGTGGGATGAAAAGGAGACAGCTAACTGACGTGTATTCTTTCTAAAATAGTGGGATTTGGGGACGGCGAGAACTAGAACAATAAACGGATTGACAATTCAAGTTAAGAAATTTGGAAGATGTTCTTTGAGAGATTATGACCAGTTTAATTTCTTTTCTGCCTCTTTCTGTGCCAAGCTGTGAGTTCAATTCTGGGTTTTGTTGTTGTTTTTGTAGTCCAAGGTAACTGTACTGCAGCAGCAAACCCTGAAGGACAGGTGATCAACATATATATATTTTTTAATTGCCAAAATTTCAGTGAAATATTTTTTTGGGGGGGAGGGATAATTGTGCTTTCTCTCCACACAACACTGCCCAGTGAGAATTATGGCTGAGTCAGCTAGAATGTCTCCTAGAGCTAGCTGTGTGTGCATGTTACCAATTGTCATGGGTGCAGCATAAACTCCTCAGACCTGATCATCTTGCCAGCTGGGACACAACCACATCCTGCTCCTCATCCCTTCCTAGTGGGTAGCGTTGGCAGCAGTACTAGTAAGGAGCAGAGCCTAAGTCCCAGTCTCTAACCAGCAGGGTGGTGAGACTTCTGGTGCCTCCTTTCTACCCCTTCATGCAGATATACAGAGTCAGGCATAATTTGGACCATTGTGTTTGGGTTTTTGTTTTTGTATTTTTCCTGGATGACTTAAAGCTGCACTTGAAGCCACTGTATCAATTTTTTTGTTTCACTCTCCCAGGGGAAGAACAAATCTCATGGGGGTAGGCTAAATATTTTCAGATTTGTTTATTTTTAATAAAAAAGGGTCTCTAACTGCTATCTGTAAATCTTACACTAGCCGTAAACCTTTTATTTATAGGATTGATCTCCCCTTCCCACTCACCCCCACCAAACTGCACTAAACCTTAATAAGAAAATCTTTTAGAAAAAGATTGTAACTAATAAATAGTTGCAGGCACATTACTCTTTGCTATTGTTTCCCTTTCTTTGTTGGTGACTTTCTAGCTGAGGATTGATTGGATCAGAGTTATTTGGCTTTGTGGTCACATAATTAGACTTGGGCTATATGCAGATTTCTCTAATTCAACAATACAAGGTGGCATAAAAGAAACATTCAGATTCAATGACTGCTATAGATGTGCTCAGTAAAGGAAGAGATGTAACTACACAAATAACCTTTGCTAAGCTGCAGAGTGCCGGAGAACTCCTGAAATGTTTGCTTCACTGCCTCAGTTTTCATTCTCTCTGCTGGTTGTGAATGAACACAAATTAAGGAGATGATCCTGCTTCAAGATTATAGACCTCTACTGTACAAATATCTTAAAAGCATAGTTAGCCTTAGGAATAAAGGACTGCTGCCTCTTTAAAAGTGTGTCTATCTATCTGATGAGAACCACAATAAAATGGCACAATTTAGTGATGTTAGATTTCTTTTAAAGCCTCAGATCCTGGAGATGAGAGATTATATGAAAATCTCAGCTTTCATTTAAGAAATAAAAAAACAACTTTCTAGCTCACTGATTGCAAGGGAAAGCCTGAAAGTGTGACCTGAGTACATTCTAAAGTCTTAAAAAACAGAAGGCAATTAAAGAATTCAAAATGTCTTAAAAAAATCCTCATGACTTTTAAAGCAAGTCTCATGATTTTGGGGGCCTGATGTTTTGGGGGTGGTCAACACTAAGTTTATGTGCGGGACCTCAGAGGAATTGATAAAAATGGAAGAGCAGAAGGAAGGAGCTGTCTGGACCATAATACAGGTGAGAAAGTTAGGAAAATTCAGCCGACCTCTAGAAGAACAATAGAAAAGAATATTTGCTAACTTCCTACCCAGAAGGAGCAAAGGCAAGTAGAGGGGAACACATGACAGATAGAGAAGAGTTACTATAATTCCTTCTGAGTTGAGAAAATAGCTTCCTAGAGAGTTTGGTTTGCTTAACACTTGGGATTCAAGAGTCCACTTTATTTTCACTCTGAAACTGCTCAGATGAAAAGGTTAAAGTGAATTGCTGGCACTGCAGTTGTGGTGTGTTTTTGTGTTTAGTTTTTTTTTTTTTTTAATTTATGACAACCTTCCCTTGCTCATGTGCACACAAGCTCTCTAGTCCACCAGACACCTTCAGCCCAATGCTGGCTCCCTTAATTTTTTCCTTTTGCCCTTGTGATTTCCCCAGGTTTTGTTCCATCCGACCTTCTCCTTTCTGCTGCTCTACCCTCAGTCCTGTTCTCACTCACACAAACAGCCCTCAATCCCAGGCTGTCTTCCGGACCTCTACACCTGGTTGACATTCCACCCACTCCTCTCACCAACCATCTCCTCTACTCCGTGCTGTTTAAGGAGTCCCTCCTACTCCTTATTCTACACCCAAGGAAAGTGGTTTGTTTCTCTGAAAATGACAATTTTATGGAGGTCCTCGCATGCCATATTAAACATTACACACTGGATTAAGGATAATTAAACAATGTTTGTTTTTAAAGGGACATTCATGTCAAGAGCTTTTTCTACAGCTTTTGTGTCTGTCACCCCATATAATTTTAGTAATAGTCTCTCAGAGGCTTAAAGGCAATGAAATATTTTGCAGTTTTGGCCCTGATCCTGCGGCTACTGAAATCAAATGGATTTTTCATCATTGACTTTGTTAGGAGCGTGATTGGGCTCTTGAACAATTTTCACTTAACAAATATTTATTGTCACTATTTATTATTTGTGTTGCAGTAGTCCCAGTCATGGAATAGGACCCTGTTGTGCTCGGAGATGTACATAACAAAAAACTAAGGGGCCTCATTGCATCGTGTGTTGCTAGGTATCAAGTTAATGTTTTCATTTCTAATATATATTTCTTCTCTAATTGGCTTTGTTTATCCAGGAGATTAGTTCTGTTTAAGGCTACAGATACATTGCATGCCTTTTGTAGTAGGTATGTAGGGTAGGTGTAGCTACGTTCAGCAGTGCAAAGCAAAGTCTTTCCTGTTGAAGAGAGAGGCTCCTGCTGCAGGGTGCTGCCAGCCAGAAGAAGGGGGCTCCTGGAGTCCTTTTCCTGACTGCTACTCCCACTCCTGTCTGCTTGCCCTCCCACACACACAGGTTGATGGAGTGTGAATGGAGTTTTGGTTCCCCACCACTAATGCACTAGCCAGCAAAACTGGACCAGCACAGAGGGGAAAGTAAGTTGTCCTAGGAAAAGAGCTGGTGCATCTCGCATCCCTCATGCAGCATGCGGCTCCAGCTATCTGAGAATCTCTGTTCCTGTTCATGATTACCAGGTATGGATTGTACAGTGCCAATCTAGCCCTTAATGTCTAATAATCAAATAAAAAGTCCAATTACTGCTAGATGATGGGTCCCATTAGAGGTTAATGGAGCAGTCTGATAAACAAGATGCGGCATTCTATATTCCCATTGAGAAATGACCACTTTACCAAACATGTACATTTCCCCAATTGCTTTGCATAATCCTGTATCTGTAGTGTGTTGATTTGTACATGTAATCTGCCATCTCTTTTGAAGATAGCAAATCAGAAGTAAGCAAAGAATGAGCCCTGTTAGTTTAACAAAAAGACCTCCTGTTGTCTGTCAACCATGTCTCTTGCTTCAGTCACACACAAACCAATGAAATAGGGACTGAGCTAATCACAGTGCCAAAGATGTGTGGAGCCCAGGGGATTCCGCATCCTCTCAGTATATAACATGTACACTAGGGAGACTTGAAAATGAATGTGTTTGATGGCACAGCACTTTGTCTGCTCGTCATTAAAATTTCATGGTTGCCTTCTATGTGAATATATCCCCTTCTACCTGAGGAGTTAAGAGCACTGAATGAGGCCTTTCAGCTAGGTATTCTCCCCGTTTTAAAGATGGGGAAACAGCGGTACAGAGGGTCAGATTTACAAGGTATGTAAGTGTCTAAAGATGCCTGGGAGCTAGGAGTTTCCTTAATTTACAAAAAAAGAAGTTTGTTAAATTGTACCTTGTTTTTAATCTTTTGAACCTGCAAATCCTCCAAACGGATTGCCCGCAATCCTTAGCTGTACACAGCAAGAGCAAGGGAACGAGGAGCGCTGCCAGCTTTTTTGACGCCTTAGGCGGCAGAAGGTCCCGCCCCCTAAATGCCGCCCCTGACAGAGGCAGCGGAAGGTCCCGCCCCTGAACTGCCGATGATGACTGTGGCGGCCGAAGATCCGGTCGCCGTTCCCCCAAATGTTAGCGCCCGGTCGCCTAATGGGTTGCGCTGGCCCTGAAGGGAACAAAACAGATGCAATAGGATGGAGAGTGATGCTGGCTTGTTACTTGCATGCACACTCTCTTCTACTAGTATTTTCAGAGGTGTCTAAGGTGCTGATTTAATAAAGCACTCAAGCACCTACTTAACATGAAATATATGAGTAGTCCCGCTGGCGTCAATGGGTATGCTTAAATTTAAGCACATGCTTGAGTGCGTTGCCGAACTGAAGTCTCTGTTGGTACAAATCTCTCTTCTATGAAGATCATAACAGAGGAGAATTTACTCCTCATCCAATGAATGAGTCAGGAGATGACATGACACTGATGGGAAAGATTTTTTTGTTTGTTTGTTTTCCTTCCCCGACCCCCATCTCCACCCTGCACATACAAGCAGTGGGGATTGCAAGTGATTGCCAATCTTATCTCTCACTCCTTGAAACGAATGGCCACATTTTAAAAATGAGTTTATTTCATTTATGGCCAAATACCCATTCTGCATTTTATTCAGATACTGAAGACCGTGAATGAGGATTGCTGTTTATACTGAAAATTGCAGGATGGCCCTCATTTTTGGTTTAGGTGCCCCCAAATAAATCATCTCAGTAAATGATTTTAAAGTAAAAAAAATATCAGTTGCTCAGATTTATCTCTGGTCAGCTATACTTGTGATGTTTGTGAGGGAAATGTAGGCAGCAAATCCTAGTCCCTCTTGAAAGAACCCCTCCCCCCCCATAAATCCAATTGTCCTGCAATATGGCTTAAAGAAGCAGCCCTATCACAACTAGTGGTGTGAAACTTGGCTAGATTGATTCACAGGATTTTCCCTTGCATTAACTAAGGTTTGTAACCTGTCCTTTAAATCGGCTTCGGTACCCAATGACTGGAAGTTAGCTAATGTAACGCCGATATTTAAAAAGGGCTCTAGAGGTGATCCCGGCAATTACAGACCGGTAAGTCTAACGTCGGTACCGGGCAAATTAGTTGAAACAATAGTAAAGAATAAAATTGTCAGACACATAGAAAAACATAAACTCTTGAGCAATAGTCAACATGGTTTCTGTAAAGGGAAATCGTGTCTTACTAATCTATTAGAGTTCTTTGAAGGGGTCAACAAACATGTGGACAAGGGGGATCCGGTGGACATAGTGTACTTAGATTTCCAGAAAGCCTTTGACAAGGTCCCTCACCAAAGGCTCTTACGTAAATTAAGCTGTCATGGGATAAAAGGAAAGGTCCTTTCATGGATTGAGAACTGGTTAAAGGACAGGGAACAAAGGATAGGAATTAATGGTAAATTCTCAGAATGGAGAGGGGTAACTAGTGGTGTTCCCCAAGGGTCAGTCCTAGGACCAATCCTATTCAATTTATTCATAAATGATCTGGAGAAAGGGGTAAACAGTGAGGTGGCAAAGTTTGCAGATGATACTAAACTACTCAAGATAGTTAAGACCAAAGCAGACTGTGAAGAACTTCAAAAAGATCTCACAAAACTAAGTGATTGGGCAACAAAATGTCAAATGAAATTTAATGTGGATAAATGTAAAGTAATGCACATTGGAAAAAATAACCCCAACTATACATACAACATGATGGGGGCTAATTTAGCTACATTGAGTCAGGAAAAAGATCTTGGAGTTATCGTGGATAGTTCTCTAAAGATGTCCATGCAGTGTGCAGAGGCGGTCAAAAAAGCAAACAGGATGTTAGGAATCATTAAAAAGGGGATAGAGAATAAGACTGAGAATATATTATTGCCCTTATATAAATCCATGGTACGCCCACATCTCGAATACTGTGTACAGATGTGGTCTCCTCACCTCAAAAAAGATATTCTAGCACTAGAAAAGGTTCAGAAAAGAGCA
Source organism: Mauremys reevesii (assembly GCF_016161935.1). Lineage (NCBI taxonomy): Eukaryota > Metazoa > Chordata > Testudines > Geoemydidae > Mauremys > Mauremys reevesii. Next base: position 165,632,444 of record NC_052624.1, on the reverse strand, counting down.
ACTAAAATGATTAGGGGTTTAGAGAGGGTCCCATATGAGGAAAGATTAAAGAGGCTAGGACTCTTCAGTTTGGAAAAGAGAAGACTAAGGGGGGACATGATAGAGGTATATAAAATCATGAGTGATGTTGAGAAAGTGGATAAGGAAAAGTTATTTACTTATTCCCATAATACAAGAACTAGGGGTCACCAAATGAAATTAATAGGCAGCAGGTTTAAAACAAATAAAAGGAAGTTCTTCTTCACGCAGCGCACAGTCAACTTGTGGAACTCCTTACCTGAGGAGGTTGTGAAGGCTAGGACTATAACAATGTTTAAAAGGGGACTGGATAAATTCATGGTGGCTAAGTCGATAAATGGCTATTAGCCAGGATGGGTAAGAATGGTGTCCCTAGCCTCTGTTCGTCAGAGGATGGAGATGGATGGCAGGAGAGAGATCACTTGATCATTGCCTGTTAGGTTCACTCCCTCAGGGGCACCTGGCATTGGCCACTGTCGGTAGACAGATACTGGGCTAGATGGACCTTTGGTCTGACCCGGTACGGCCTTTCTTATGTTCTTATTATGTGGGTTTTGCCTTGACATTCTGGTTTGAACCAAGTCAAAAACTTTGAAACGATGCAGTTTAAGCAAACTGTATCTTTCAGACAACCAAAGTTATAATTGTTCATAAATGTATGCAGATAAACTATTTCAGAACCGAGGACACTGAACATACAGATTTGATAAGGTGTTATTTTTAACCAAAAAAGAAAAACAGAATAAGCTATGCTATTTACAACACTGTTTCCGTACTAACTCCAGGTTTTTAGAAACCATCTGGAGCAAGGCAAAGGCAGTTACAGAGGGCAGTATTGCTAGATTGTAATGTGAGTTAAATCAGGGCCTCTTCCTAGATGCAGGTGTTGGGCAGCAAACCTGAAATTAAATCCCACTGTGATGTTCGTTTTCTTATTCCATGGAAACAAATGGAATGGCAGCTTGCAGCTGACTCCCTATCCAAGTGTGGTCTATGACAGTAATCTTGGAAACAGGTCTGTGAGCAGAGCTCTCCTGTTCCTGTTCTGAAGGGCTCTAGCAGATTAAAAACAGTGGGCTGGAGAGTGAGTGGTTGCTGAGTATTTAATGGCCCTAGAACTGGGAGATTGCATGTTGTGATGAACATTGCCACCATTCGTGACCTTGCCTGGCACATGCAGTGCTGATTATACCAAAGAATCAAGCAGATGTAAAGGAAAATTGAACTTCATCTCCTCCCAGCTATCACAACTCCTTTTTGGTAAGTGGAGGATTATGATACTTTAGGGGAATAATGTACATATCTGTGTGTGGCTGCAGTAATGATGGATTTTTTTTTCTTCAGCTGAAGAAACCATGATTGATGCAGCTGGCTGCAACCTCTAAAGAACACTGAGGTTAATTGGAGCCAAAGGCACAGCAGTCGTTGAGTAGTATTATTTTGTGGTACACTCATGTTCTGTCATTAATTTTCCTATTTGTTTGACTTGCAAAAACATAAACCAGCTAGAAGAAAAAAGCAAAGGGGTCAATTATGCCTCTTATGAGACAGAGCTGCACTGCAGATGGGGAGGAGCTGCATTGGCCAAGTGCTTTTTAAAGGCAAGACTCCTCCAAGAGAACTAGGGGAAGCGTGCTGTGCAGTGGCCTTTGCTGCATGTGGGCTTGCTGCAGCGAGCTGTCCCTGTAATGCTCTCCTCTGTTCTTGCTGGTGTGTGGGAGACTCAGCCCTAGTCCCCCACCGACACACTCGGGCTATTATTGCTTATTTCTATTACAGCAGTGATCAGCCTGAGTCAGGGTTTGGGCCTCATTGTGCTGAGCATTGTACATAAATAACATGGAAATAGGTGACGCTGTGGTCCATCTAATCCTGGGTCCTGTGTGTGAAAGTGGCTAGCACCAATGATTTAGAGTAGTGGCTCTCAAACATATTTTATCAGGTGCCCCTTCTTTGAGTCTGTAGTTGTTTACAGCCCTTTCCCCTCACAAATACATATATCGCTACCCAGCTCTGAAGGCAGAGTGGAGAGTGGTGGCTGCTGGCCAGGCCCCAGCTCCGAAGACAGCACCGCAGCAGCAGCAGCAGTGCAGAATTCAGGAAGGCAATGTGAAAAGTGATATTTGTCAATATCTTGGGCTGTGTCCCGGTGAGGGATTTGGGGGTGGGGTTGGTGAGCCTGGTTGGCAGGGCTCCCACTGTCCCCTTTTCCCCTGCCTCCTGGGTGTGTACAGTCCTTATGCACGAGCCCCAGCCACATGGGGCTGACGGCCAGAGCTCTTAAATTTATTTTTAAAAAAAGGAAGAGAAGGCACAAAGCTTGTGCCTTCCTTACTACATTCCCAGGCCTCTGCCCCATAATGTGAGAACTGCTGATTTAGAAGAAGAGGAAAGAAACCCCTCTCCTCTATCTCCATGTAGGTTTCATCCTAACCATAACAGAAATGGGATTGAAGCATAAGGTTTGATATCCCTTCCAATGCTTCTTTTTTCTAATATTCCCTGTTGCATCTGATTATATTTGCTATCCATATACAAGTCCAATCCCTCTTTGAATTTTGCCGAGTTCATGGTCTCGGCAACGTCCTGCAGCAATGGGCTCCACAGTCTAATTTCAGGTTGTATGGAAAAATGACATCCTCTTTATCAGTTCTGATAAACCTTCAAAGCTGCATTATCCAGTTCTGTGTTGCGGGAGCAATGCAAAGCTGCCATAACATAGGGCTTTGTAGGTAGATCAAGAACAATGAAATGAATAAGGCTGAGTATTGACAGATCATATATATCTGGAGGGTGGTTTTGTATGTGCTTTTTCATTCAGTTAAAAGGAATAACTGATTTTTTTTTTTGATTCATTAGGTGTGGATAAGAAAGGCAGGTTTACATGTAGCTGATGAATATCCAAGGACAAACTAAATTTGGATAACGAGGTGTTGGATGAGAGAGCGTTCGACTGTCTATTTATCCTGTCTTTACAGGATTATCATTTAACTTGTCCTATCTCCTTGTCTACCCATTTGATGATGGCGGGGGGTGGGGTGGAGTGAAGGAGAAATATTTTTTTCTCACTCATTAAAAATAATTATGCACACCAGGAGAAATGGCAAAAAAAGTTACATAGCTGCATTATTGTGTGTGTGTACTGCACAGCAGAGTTACTACATTAGAGAAATCTTCAAGAAAGCTAAACCTTTGTGATCATTTTATTCAGTACATAAAAAGATACATCAAGATCACTCTCAGGTGTTATGACTGCCACAAACAGCCATCCACACCTTTTGATTTCTGTTTTTTGGCATATTTATATTGAAATATGTATTTCACAGCACCAATAAGTCTTTCTTTCAGCTCAATCTACAGATAGAATCTATAAATATATAGGAAAATGAGTGACTATTTAAATTTTTTCAGCAACTTTGAAAACAATGAATTGTGTATCTTTTTGGGTTCATTTATTCAAAAGGGAAGGATCCAATCACTCATCTACTCAGAAAACTTGCCACCCAGCCCACTATCTGCATGGGAGATTAACAGAGTGATCAATAACTTGTCACTGTCATTCCAGATAAGTAGGAAAAGATGCAAGGGTGGGGGGAAGGGTAAATAAAATTCTAACAGAGTATTTCTGAATGTACTTCACATTCACAGTTTTACATATTCATTAAAAGACATTGCAGTGACTGACAGAAATGCAACATTTTTCCCCATAGGCCTGGAAAGCCAATCAATGTATTAAATTACTGAATGGTGATTTTAGTGAAAGTATAATAGAAGAATAGAAATAACAGGGGCCCATTTTGAAACATCACGTTTTCCAGATCCTTATTTTTATGCAATAAAAGATGCCATCTATCTGTCCATCATTTGGAGTAGTGGAGTCAATATACAACATAGTATATATCCCCTGTGTGTGCAGGGCTGGCTTTAGGAAGTGCGGGGCCCAATTCGAACAGTTTCGATGGGGCCCCGGCAGGGATGACTTAAAAAAAAAAACCCACATAAAAAAACATGTGGGGCTTGTACTCACTGGGCGGTGCTCTGAGTCTTCAGCGGTGAGTCCTTCACTTGCTCCAGGTCTTCAGCAGCACTGAAGGACCCACCGCCGAAGTGCTGCTGAAGACCCGAAGTGCCGCCAGGTGAGTAAAAATTAAAAAGGCGCCTCCAGCCAGGGAAGGGATTCTCACTGGGTGCGGGGCCCTCTTAGGTGCGGGGCCCGATTTGAGGGAATTGGTGGAATAGGCCTAAAGCCAGCCCTGTGTGTGTGTGTGTGTGTGTGGTTGGGGGGGGGGGGGAATCTATTCCGCTTATTTTAATTGTATAAAAATTCCCAAGGATTTCAATGGCCATCTTCTTTTAACAAAGTAAGCATGCTCTCATGAAATAAACACAATGGATGCTGATGCAATCAGAGCAGTGGCTGAAGAGCAGGGGACGCAGCCTGTGGAGGATGGACTGGGTGCAAAAGTGGCTGAGCTATTTTAATGGACCCCGATTCATGGATCCGTCTCTGACAGCCAGATCAAAACTTAGAGTAGCCTCAAGGCAGCTGTGGTACATGAGGGTAAAAGGACACTTATACCATGCCTTCATCTCCCTGCATTGACTGCAGAGAAGGAGAGTGGTGTAAGAACTGCTATGATGGCTCTGCCACCTGACAATTTATGGACAGGCAGAAGTGCCTAAAGGCTGGGTACCGGTGGTAGAGGGCAGGGAGGGAAGGAAGAGGCATTGAAATGGTGCCATGCTAATCTAACAGAGGGCAGGGCTTGTCCCTGTAAGCAGAATAACAATAGCAAAATTAGTGAAATAAGGCTGAAGTGTGATAGATGACATGTACCTGACTGGTGGTTTGGTGCATGCTTTTTCACTTATTTAAAATGATCTGCTACTTATTCCAGATCAATTATGGTTACCTTCGCAATAAAATGATATGGCCCAAATGGTTTATTCTGTTGTGTACCAAGCCAGTGAAAGAAAAGGGATAGCTCAGTGGTTTGAGCATTGGCCTGCTAAACCCAGGGTTGTGAGTTCAATCCTTGAGGAGGCCACTTAGGGATCTAGGACAAAAAAAATTGGTCCTGCTAGTGAAGGCAGGGGGCTGGACTTGATGACCTTTCAAGGTCCCTTCCAGTTCTAGGAGATTGGTATATCTCCAATTATTACCTATTACCTAAAAGGTGTAAGGTGAACTGCTTGGTAGGAAAAGATGGGCAAAATAGCAGCACTGTTACCTTGCCTATGGGCATAATGTAGTGAGAACAGTCCAGGGCCTCAGATGCATTCTGGCCATGTGCAGCCCTAAGAAAGCAGGAAGGGCCAGAGGAAAAGGTGTGGCTAGGGGAAAACTGGCTATGCTCTGTGCTTCAATGCATGTTCCAGAACAGAGCGCTCTGTAATGAGGCTAACAGAGCATTAACTGAAGCAGCCAGAGGCAACTTAAGAGAGAGCACCACTTTGTTGGATGTGTTTGAAAGAGGGATGCTGGAATGCTTGGAGCAAGAGTAGGTACTATCAACATTTGCTCTTGTGACTCCTTGTGCTTGCTGCCTGCATGAAGCTTACTGTTCACCAGGGAGTCCTTATATGCTGCTCTTTCCCTGTGTCCTATACTGTGTCCTGAATTTGTGGCCTGTGGTCAGGGACCTTCATGCCCTCAGCCAGGGTGATAAGGCATCTGATACACGTGTGTAGCTGGTTCTGTATCACCACAGCTGCTATTGTGTGCTAACATTAAGTGTTGATGTTGAGTGCCCTGTGCCCTACCTTGGGTGCTGTTGTGGTGTTTTCATGCCCCTACCTCTACAGTTTGCTATCATTTTAGCACAAATCTTCTCGTACATCCACAGGATATGGTAAGTCATGGGATTTTTATGTTCTTTACTCCATGTTCTATTTATGTTTCCTGGGCCATTCCTGGTTAGGAACGCCCTTTGCTTTGCCACCTACACGGCATTCATACTTCTCCCTCCCAGGCTTTGCTCTGTAGGCTGGACATGGCTACATATTGCTGAGAACCCAGGGGTCTGAATCTCAATGCCTCCACAGAATGAGTAACACCAACTAAATAGCCTCGGGGAGTTGTTAATATCCTGTTGGGAGAAATTCAAGAGTGGGCATTCTTCCTTTCTCATGCTGGTTACTAGGTTGAACTATACTGCAGTTTTCACTGTCTGGATTGACAACCCTACAGCCTTTAATACCCTGTGTATAAACTACCTAACACGGATGCACTGGTAGAACCTATATTTTTCTAAACTCTCCTCTTCTCTCTTGTACTACTACTTTGAAATATACAGAGCATGCATGTTTGGGTGAGGGAGAAGATATTATATACAGAAATAAACTAGCAAAGAAATCAATTTGTTTTTATTTAAAAAACAGTGAAGAAGTAAAAGGAAAACCCACCACATTTTATGACAGCATCTCTTTAGTTTGTGTGTAAGTGCAAAAGGAGAACCTTTCTAAGTTTAATTTCCTTGTGCAAAGCTTTAGGCATGTTGCTAGAAGCATTTTCCCACTGAGTAAGAGGACAGATAGAGGCTTCCGTTCATTCAGGCACAATCACCAACATTTGTCCACTTGAGGGAGCTCCAGGCTTTCCAAACAGGTACACTCGAAGGACAAGGCTTCTAGTCAGAGCCTGTCCACTGGCATTTCAAGAATCGGAGCTTTAGCAGGGCACACAGTTGCACAAATAATTTGATTATGGATGTGAAATGACTGTCAATCTTAAATAAAGAATTGGATCCCTCTCTGAGATATAATATACACGCTTAAATGTGACAGCACGTTTCATTTTTTTTAGTTATGTATTTAATTGTGAACAAAAAAGCTTTTTGAGCACTTCAAACAACTCAGCTGGAAGCACAGAAACTAGCATGAAGTGAAATATTTATGGGAGCTTAGTACTGCTTAAGACTCATTATTTTCCCTGCCGTAAGACACCCAGGCCAATTAACTATTTCCAATTAAGTAGCCTAAAACAAGAGTGAGCAGCCAGAAATAACTTATAAATGGTAATGAGTGGACTCTGAAAAGCAGAAAAATTGATCTTTGGTGTCAAAGTCGATAATTTTAAGAGGCCAGAACACAAGTTACTATACTATGAAAAGGCAGCTCTAGCAGAAGATCAATTATATTTACAAAAACTAACTTTAGCATGACATGAGGTACTTTTCTATTCCTGTTTGTCTAGTTACGTGTATCTTCTATATTTCTGCTACACTCTCTCTCTCTTGTTTAATGCATATGAAATGCAAACCTTCCTCTTTACATGGCATGTTCCAAAAGTCAGCCATTTCTCAGTTATCTGTCAGAGGAAAAAAGACGTCAGTAAGTTTAACAGCGGGAAAAGAAATTTATTGCCTTTTAGCCTTACATGATGCAAAAATCACATCTGCACCGGGGCTGTCAGATATTCAAGTTTTGCATTTCCTGACTTGTTTTTTAAATTACATTGTACAACCTTAACACTGACTGACCTAGTACTCTGCATTTGTGTTTTCATTGTTCTTAAAGGAGACACGTGGTTACTATTGTGAGTATTTATCTGATCAGAATTAGGCTCAGAAGTTCACTTTCACTGTGACTAACAGTATGAGAGAGGGATAGGAACAGTTTCCGTTTCACTAAAATGAATGAGCCATGGAGTGACTAATTCATACAGTTGCTTATACTGTTGTTTGGCTGGATACACTCTGTAAGGTTGGGTTAACAGTGTGACTACCATGATGACTGAAGTGCTGGAGATATAGGACAGGCCATAGCACCTCTTTGTATATGTGGTGACTGCATTTTAACAGCTAAGAGAGAAACTTAAAATTGTTTTTACAAAATATTCCATAATGAAAACTATGGAAAGAGCATACAATCCAAAGAGCTGCATTTTTCTATGCTCATAGATTTTTTTTTTTTTGCCTTTTCCTGATATTGCCTTATGTAAACTGTCCCATCAGTAACAAATAAAGTAGTGATACTGGACAACAGAAGTTGCACTGTGATCTGACAGAGAGAGTGAAGAGGGAGGGAAAGATAAGGTATTCAGATCAGCTAAAAATCTTAACAAGTGCTTACAAAGCAAGCCTAGAAGTGACTTCTCAGTTGCTTATAAATTTATTACTAACTAGCAAATTCTTCTCAGGTTTTTATTATGGACATACACTTCAATGTTTAACTGTAATGTTTCAAAGTTCAGCCATTCTTGAACTATCTGCAGGGAAAGAAAAGTGGGTTTTTGTTTTTTTGTTTAAGCATTGCATAATTTAAAAATGACTGAACAGATTCTCCTCAAACCTTTTCATAGTAATTCACCTTTTAGACCCAAATCCTACAAATATTTATGCATATAAATAGTTGCATTGGGACCATTCCTGCAGAAATATCCTTGGATGCAAGTACTGCAAGATCAGGGCCAATCATGGTCAAGACTCTTTTTTGAAAGTTATTTTAAAAAGTTAAATTATAACTGTTTTGCAGCTATAATTTTTTGTTTGCTATCAAATGAATATGACAACAACATATCTTTGTCCATGCTATTATGCAATAATATGATGTGTTTGTAACTCTGTCAATCTTAAATGATTTCCAAAATTTAGGAAATACGCCTTGCATTGCGTATTTCATGGCAAGCTAGAGATCTACTCATCTTTCTCATTTCTGGTCTGATCTGACTCCTATTCAAACTAATAGCAAAACATCCACTGGCTTGAAGCATATAGGCTTGTGTTCTGTGTGTCTAGTGTTTCTAAGCCCTAAGACACCTATCACCTTGGTATCTACATCAATAGTGACACTAGCAAACATTCCCTGGAAGAGACATGAGCAATTAAATGTATTAGACAATTCAAAGGAAGCTGAAAGTAGAGGAAAAGTACAATTTTCTCTTATTATAATAAGTATTTTAACAGGTTATCTTTGTGTTAACAAGACGGCTTTAAACATCTTGCCTAAGTTGACATATTCTTTAATTATAATAGTCACACTGCTGAACATAACTTTGCACTGGCAAATGCCTCACTGTTAAAGCACACACAGATTCAATCTGCTTTTTATTTCATGGTGATCTTTCCATTCATAATTATTTTTATTCGCTGCACAGTTTCTTTTTAAATGTGGATTTTTTTCCTCTCCATACTGTTGTTCCATTTGAAAACATTAGGATTAGCATACAGATATTTTGTTATCATAGATTTTTGTTTTTAAATCATCCCAATTTTGTTCAGCATATTTGTTTTCTTTTACCTTATCTCTGGGTTTTCTTTCTTTTCTTTTCTTGATAAATGTATTACCCTAGTCTCCTGGATGTAAACACCTTCTGTTTACCATGGTTTTCTTAACATTGCGTTTTAGAAAGTTAACTATTTATTTCTTCCAGTTAGCATAATACAGAGCTTATCTATCCACCTACCTATCTACATCTTGTGTGGTGTATATTTATATAATAGTTTCCATGGTTTTAGGACTGTATCAAACATAAAAACTTCAATTTAAAAAGCTTATTGTTTCAGAAAGCCGTGAGTAAAAACGGGGTTAGCACAGCAGTAGGTTTGCAGCCTAAACTGCACTATCCATTACTACACAATATATACTGTGGTAAACTTCACCAAATATCACTTGTAGAATTCTCATTTGTAAGTTATACCACTGCCAGGACTCTGAATGTCAACATTAGAGCTGCTTGAAAATGTTCCAATTTCTCTGTGGTAGAAGAGGACAAAGAAAAGAACCCTCATCCCATTTTTCAATCTGTTCCAGTCAGCATTCCAGCTACATCATCACATAAAAGTCCAACCTTGTAAGGGTCTGAGCACCCTTGATTCTTATGGATGCTTATGGGAGCAAAGGAGGCTCCGTGTCTTGCAGGATTGGGCCCTACGTAACTCAATGTCAAATGCCCTTTAAACAATAGCCAGCTGAATGGATGGTGAACTACATTGCCAACTTCAAAATCAGCAATATTTGTCTACATTGTCTGAATTATAAATACAGAAGAGGATCAGAAGCTCCTTCTCTTATGATTTTATTAATTTTGTTTTACAGCAGATTTGAACTGTAGCTTTGCTTTAACAAGAAATTGTGATTTGGAGGGAGGGGGTTGTTCTATACTACTGAGTACTACCAGTAACGTGGGTTTCTACCACTACCACTTTAAAAATAACTTAATAATCAGCCACTCTGGAAGTATACACTCCGGCAGGGGTGGCCAACCTGTGGCTCCGGAGCCAAGTGCGGCTCTTCAGAAGTTAATATGTGGCTCCTTATACAGGCACCAACTCCCAGGCTGGAGCTATAGGCACCAAATGTCCAATGTGCTGGGGGGGGCTCACTGCTCAATCCCTGGCTCTGCCACAGGCCCTGCCCCCACTCCACCCCTTCCCTGAGCCTGCCATGCCATCGCTCCTCCCCCTGCCTCCCAGAGCCTCCTGCACACCACAAAACGGCTGATGGGGTGGGGAGGGGAGGGAGGAGGAGGCACCAGTGGGTGGGAGGCGCTGGAGCTGCTGACTTATTATTGTGGCTCTTTGGCACTGTACATTGGTAAATTCTGGCTCTTTCTTAGGCTAAGGTTGGCCATCCTTGCACTAGGGGATAAGGGATCACCTGTGTGCAATCCTTACCATGAAAAATGTCAAGTTTAAGTTCACCCCAGCCAAATACATCTTAGTTATGTGGGATGTGCAAGCACAAAAGTGCTGTAGATTTTAGCTCTTGGAGCTAGCCTATTCATCAGCGTTTCCAAAGTCTGTTTAATAACTAGGAGCTCGGCGGCTAATTACCTTTTGCCCTTGTGGTCCATGATGTCACACTTTATTCCCACTTGTGGCCTTATTTTATATAGGGGCTTAAGTGCCCTATACTGCTTTCTCCTTTAGAAGCTCTCTGTTCTGGCCTAACCAAGCCTGAAGAAAGGACAAGTCAGCCCAAATTGATATACAGCAGTCAGGTCAAGTGAAGCTTCTAAAGGGGACAGGGAGCTCATGCTCCCAACTCCTCCATCAGCATTAATGCATGCATCTACTAAGCACTGCTTCAGGACACACCGAGGGCCAAAGGGGTTATGTAGCTGCATGCTGGATGCAGGGGTTAGTCACAGCCTCTTTGTGTCTAGTCCTCTACCCACTAGTGCTGCAGACCATTACGAAGTGATAAGAACTTGAGCACGTCGGCTATTCCAGCCGATAGACCACAAGATAAGAAGTACTGCATACACTGTTATCTGAATCAAATACTATACCATTTTATTGTAGGATTTTAAAATGTTTATATTTTACCAAAGAAGTCTAAAATGAAATGGTGGCAATCAGCTACATTTTTTAAAAATGGACACCGAAATATGGATCATCACTGTAAAGTAAATCTAGAAATCCACTGCAAAGGAGTACTAATTTTTCAGGTTTTTTTTTTTTTTTCTTAAAAATCCTAAAACACATGGAAAAAACTCTCTCTTACCAGTAACTTGCAATCTGGCTCATTTTACGAAGCTTCTTCCCCTCCTCCCCCCTGCAATCTTAATGTTTATTAGTGTGTTTACCAATTAATTTTTGTGACATCACATTCTTCAAGGAGAAAATACAAGATGACTCCACTAAAGCAATATGAGCAGAGCAGCAGAGATAGGAATTTTATCTTTGTATCCTGAAATGTGCAAGAGAAAATTCCACCACTGCCAGTCAACTTTCTTTAAACACAGGTCCATTTCAAAGGGTTCTCTAGCTCCCACCCCTCCTTTGCTTATCAGCATGTAAAAGACTAAGGATACAATTTTCTGTTGCCCCACAGACCTTCTTGCATCAGTTAAACTGGACAAGGGGGCCATAGGGTAGGTGGAAAGCCAGGGCCCAGGAGAATAACACTGGGGGAGTGGAGGGAGGAGAGGTCTGTGGGCTTGTATGTATATCACTTCCAGAGGAGTCATGGGTACAGGGAGCCTTTTGTGTCTAGCCAAGTTACTCCTGTTGGAATCCTGCAACTGAGTGTAGTGCAGGGGCATATCAGCGGCACTACACTCTACAAGAGGTGTGGTCAAGGTAGCCTTGTGCTCCAGTGATTCTCTGCCTCTGCAGCAGTCCACTGAAGTGAGGACACAACATTCCTCAACCAGAGCAGGGATGAATCTGGACTAAAGATGGCCATGGTGGTAGTGCTGTCATGTGTATAAGAGCTTGTCTACACAGGGGGTTAATGCATACTATCAGGGTCTGATTTCTGAAGCACATCAATATGTTGCACATTAATTAGTCCACGTAGACCCTGCAGATGCATTCTAATCATTCCCTAATGCAATTTAACATGCACTAGGCAAAACTTGGTGCACACAAGTAGGTTCTACATTGATCAACTGATGTACAACATGTTACCACACATTACCCCACAGCATAGACAAGTCCTTAGAGGAGTCTTTCAAGCAACACCAAAAACCTCCTGAAACAGGCTGTATTTTGTGGTTCTACAGGGAGAAGAGCCTAAACAGCATATAATTGGAGTCAATATTTTACAAGGTGGTCTCAGATCTGATTTTTAACTCTCTAATTGTAGCTGTATCCTACAAATAAGAAGAATATGTTTAATAGAAATGGATTGGATTTCATGCCTTCCTATTAAAATGCAACATAATGAATATATGAAACCCAATTTTACTTTTATGGACAAACTTTCTATACAAGATAAACTTTTTTCTCCATGGGAATTCCACATTACATCTATTGTTACAGTGTTCAAAGAACAGAGATAGGGCCAAATTCCCTTCATTTGCACCTTGGCATTTCCCTAGACATATAGGCCAAAGACTTTATTTTTTCTTCCAAAAGAGTGGATTTAGGATTATTTATTTGTGAAATGTGAAACATGAACGTGTCATCATTGTAGTAATTATTTTTTTTAAATAAACAAGTCTCTAAGAACTTCTCTATAAGAGATCAACACTTATCACTGTTACAGTACATTAAAAATGTCTCTAGTCACCTTTAACATTCTTTCCTCCTAATTAACCATCATCCTTTAGACATTGAACATATCATTATTTTTACATATCATAATTAGCTACTGTTTGAAAAGCACTTGGACTGCACGGAGCGATGTAAGTACTAAGTGTTATTGTTATTAGCAGTCATCTTTCTTTACTGCACTTTCCTCCTTGTTAACTACTTGTGTTCCAGACATCTGGATTTCATGATCACGAGTGTAAATTTACATGCACAAGACTGTGAGGCAATCAAAATGGAGACTGCAAGGTTAAAAATTCTTGTATGTAACTAGTAGTTCAAAGGAAACCTTGCTGTTATACTAAATATGACATAGTCAGGAATTCATCAATGATCAAAACAAATTCATAGGACTGCCAACCGATGTGCTAAAAAATCAGGAGTTAGGCCCTGAAAGACCCCAAATCAAAAGGAACAAACAAAAAATCCCCACGTCAAGAGATTGTTTTGTTTTTAAATAATAAAGGTTGGGTTCTTTTTTATTTGCTAGCTTGTAAGGTTCACATTTTAAGCTTTTCATCAATCATGAGAGCTAGAAACTTATTTTATTTTAAATGAAAGATAAATCTCATCACTCCAGGAGCTGGGGCTTTAAGAAAAACAAAAGTTGTGAGACTTAGAATAAAATTGTGAGAACTGGCAATACTGAATGAAATATGCGTAATGGACTGTAAATGAATAAGAAAAATGAAATCAATGCTTTTGGAAAGTAAAAAAATCTAAGTAAAAATCCCCTCCCTCCGGTGTTGTTAATAAGCAATACCTACCTCTTACACAGTTGATCTTAAAGCGCTTATAAAAGAGATGGCTATCACTATCCGCATTTTACTGAAGTCAATGGGTGAAATCTTGGCCCTGTTGAAATTAGTGGTAATTTTGCCATTGATTTCAATTGGGCCAGGATTTTACTCAATTGAGTTACAACAGTGTAAAACTAGTGTTGAGATCAGAATCCAGGCCCAGTGACTTCACCAGAAACTATACATCGCTGACTAGGGGTCAGATCATAGCTTTATAGTCTCCATTTGATCTTTGCTGTTACACCAGATGACATGGCCCTAAGGGAATTTAGCTCAATGTAAGGATGCTAGGGCATCTCAGTTAGAGGACAGTGGAAGAAAGCTAAGAAAAGTGTGTGACACCAAGAATTTAGAAATTAGATTCCATTCTATTTAATAGCGTATGCATGCAATGCGATTTTTCTCTCTCCACAGCAGTGCCCCTATAAAATCCCCCACTCCTAGATCTTAAGATAACTGTATCTGAAAACATTAAGATTTGAGTCCACAAAGCTTTCCTCATATGAATAGTTCCTGCTGGCTTCAGTGGAAAAGGAAGCTCCAGCTGCTTCATGTAATTCAACAACTTATGACATGTGAGGGTTTAAAGGGAAAAAATGTCTTGTGTTAGAACAGAACTTGAGTAAGAATTATTCAGAAGAGTAAGGACCTGCATGACTGAGCGCTACGTTATTAGCTCACACTTTCAAAATTGGCCTCTAAGTCTGTGCCTACAAAATCATGACCTGCTGTACCTCTCACCATGAAATCTCACAAGCACATGTTTAAAGGGCACACTTGAAAATGTGCTCCAGTATCCTTGGGTATACTTAGTGCAGGTCTTTCACCTGCATGGCTAGAGAATAGGAAAAGTAAATTTGCTCCTGTGATAGTCTCTTCTTCTGAGATGTAATGAATAAATGGCCCCTTTAAATAGCTCCCTGTTCTGAACAGAACCCTAGATATTCAGGAATCTCTCCCTCTCCTGTAGCCTTTTAAATAAGAATCTGATCTGGCATCAGCATTTGTTTTGTTTTTTGTTTGTTTTCCCCCATACTGATGTAATGATTGTGCAGTGTAGCAGACTGACAGCCCTGGGGATTGAAGACCTCTATTTATGTTTCCTCACATTAGCTTGCCTAGGTGCCACAACCCTGTTCTGCAGGAGTGTGTCTGGGGCAAGATGACAGCTCTGTACCCCAGGCCTTTCAGTTTTTATCCTCTCTGAAACTGCCCCCAAAAGGTGCTAATTAAAGGCATTTGTGATATGGACACTTTTTTGCATTAAGAAATAGATTGACACCACTAATTGCTTTCACATAATCCCCTGAACAGCCATCAGCTGGTAGTGGCTTTTGGTCATCAGCATCTGAACTGGGCTGCATGTGAGCAGGGGACTTGTTGGTAAAATGCCTCGTGTAGACTCTTCCTACTCCCCATGTTGATATCAGTATATTAAATAATGCAAAATGCCAGCCAGCAAGTCAGGTGCTGCCATGTCACCACTGAGGCTGGCAGAATACAGCCTATTAAAAGAAAAGATTGGCAGGTCAGAGCAGGCTGTGGGGGAAGGATGAGAAACTGCTCCTGAAATGGCTTTCAACAATGTGGCTGTAAATTTTAACAATGTCATTTAAGAGCCTTTTAAAGTGTAGTGTCCTCCGCTTCCCCCCCACCCCACTCTCCCAGAGGCATCTGCCAATTGACAGCACCATGGGGAAGAAGGAACTGCTCTCTAAAAGCCTTTTTAAAAGACTGTTAAAAAGAAATATAATCACGTTCCTTATAAACCTGTTTAAACAGCAGTTTACTTCTTAGTCCACCCCTACACACCTGACAGTCTCTTGGGTTTTTCCTTCTGTGCTGGCAGACTGAATGGTGACAGTGACACAGTGGTATGAGACAGGTTGGTGTCATACACTACTTGCGCTGCGTGGAAATCTGGTCGAAGAGCCTAGCTCCCGTCTCCAGTAGAGCTGGTGATGCGTTTTTAACTCTTTTAGCTTTTTCAAAGGCAAAAATGCAAGTATCTAAAGGTCACACTTCTAGTGTGAGGTTTTCATTCCCCCCCTCCCCCTCCCCCTGCATTTAGTTATGACACTCAGCTATATATTTACATAGACTGAGGGCCTCAATGGCTAGCCACACTTTTGACTCGGGGGGGAGGGGGGGAACTGAGCAAAGTTTAGCACTTGCACCTTTAAGTACTTGGATTGCACCCCATTTGGGTAGCGCGGCAGGCTCTGAATTCCAGATGTAAACTTCGTTAATCCAAACTGAGCTCACAAAAGGAAGTCTGCCACTCTTAAGAATGTATTCTAGAACTTTCTGAGCATTTTTAGTCAGGAAGAAACAAGGGTGGTGGGGGGGTAAATTTTCCAAAGCATCTTCTAACTTTACAATTGTAGGGCCAGATCCCCACTGTGCACAGGCCAACCACTTTTGAAATGAGCAATGGCTGCTTGATTATGCTAATGTGTACTAAACTGTAGGCATAAACTTTAAAGATGGATTGAGACAAATTTTTCAGTTTGAGACTTTCTTCTTGTATTTTGATTTCTTCTTGTATTTTGGTTTCCTTTCTACCCATTATAAAGATGTGATGGGACTATCTGCATACTTTAGACCCAGGTTCAGATTTTTGTATTTGAAGTTAGGGTTTTGATTCAAGCCCATCTCTAGCTGAGACTCAACTGGAAATCAGGCACATAATATCCCATGAACTCCTTTGAAAATGTGGCCCATATTGGACACTGAAGTCTACTTGTGTGTGGTAGAAATAAGTTCCTGACCAGTATCCAAAGCTTTGGCTTGGGTCTGTGGAAAGCCAGTGTTCCCAGAATTTTTTATCCAGTAGTTGTTCTGTTGGGAGGGAAGGGGTTGTGTCTGTGACTGCAAAGTGACATGTTATCAGAGTCTGCTGTAGAATGAAGTCAAAATTTGCCAAAGGATTCAGTTCTCCTTGATGTTGAAATCAACCAGAGAAAGCTATAAAATATCTAGGGACGTGGGTTTGAGAAGCCTATTGTCTGATGTGGAATGCGTATCAGTAAAACAGGAATGCAGCCTGTTTTCGAACACTCTGGAGTTTGAGGATTAACAAAATATGAGACATTTTCTAACCTCTGTTCTACCCATGAAGACAATGGAGTGTGTAACTGAGGGCAGAATTTAGCCTGAAGAGCTCTACAGGCACATTTCTTGACCTTCGCGCTGTTTCCCAAGGCTCTTTTTATGCACTTCTTGCTTCTCTCTCATTTTATAGTATACGTCTTGCAATTTTGTGTTCTGCTTTTATCCTGTTTCAGCACGATTTCCTTACACTGGGGTTGATCCTGCAGCCCTCCGCATCAGGCATTCTCATACAGTGCTACAAGCATGTTATGTACTTTGGGTCATGCCTTATTAAAGGGAACCTACAATCCCCTGTGTGTGAAAATCCCATTGACTTTCGTTGGGAGTTTCACGGTGCAGAGATTTTTCTGGATCAGGCCCATTAAGAAGGAATTAACTGAAGTACATAATGTACACCTCTACCTCGATAGAACGCTGCCCTCGGGAGCCAAAAAATCTTACCGCATTATAGGTGAAACTGCGTTATATCAAACTTGCTTTGATTCACCGGAGTGTGCAGCCTCCCCTCTCCCACCCCCTACCCCCGAGCTCTGCTTTACCGCATTATATCCAAATTCATGTTATATCGGGTCACATTATATCAGGGTAGTGGTGTATTTGTAAAAATAATGTATTTCAAATTGACCAAGGCATGTACAACATATGTTGCTTACAAACTACAATTAAACAACAATTAGTTTAGCCAGTCTTTTTCTAATAACATTTTCTGGTCAGCTAATAATCCCTGAACCAAACTCTATTTCTTTGAACATATTTGCCACCTCTTTGGGCCAGAGACTATTTTCCTAGTCCACTGCCATGCACAATCATGTGGGCACTAATGTAATATAAATAATAATTATCTGCAGAATAGTTTGGATGAATAATTCATCCTCCAAGTTGATCATAAACTGTTGGCCAGGGCTGTTTGTTCATGTTGTGTGATATTGCTTCTGCTCAACTACTGAGAATTTTTAAACTGGAGAAGGCAGATCAAAAATAAAACATGTGACTAACTTTTAAAGGACAAAACACTTAACACACTAACAGCAACTAAAGTGAAAATGCTATGAATATGCTATGAAATGGTATTGTGAATGGAAGGGAAGCTTCTCCCCAGAATCATGAATGGGAGGCAAATTGGTTTGAACCATCACAAATGGGAGGGGAGCTGCCTATGAGACAATCTCTATTAAGATCTGGTCCACATTATGATAATGGTTGGGAACTTCAACAGTAGATAACTTCTATATACATATTTCCTATTGCTGATTTACTTTATGGGCCAGATTCTGCGCTGGTGTAAATCAGCATAGCTCTCTTGAGGTCAGTTGAACTATGTTGATTTACACCAGCTGAGGCTCTGACTCTATAATTTGATTAAAAAATTATTCAAAAGCACAAGACGAACAAACTCTTGAGCTTTGGTAAATTCTGAATCTAAAGGACTTACTCCTCACAGATATGCTTAAAGTTCCTGATTGCAAAGTATGGAGATAATCACGACAACTCTGACAGGCGAATACAGACCAAAGAACACAACAAAAATAGAAGCAGTTAATTGACCACTTTCTGGAAAGCCAGAAATAACATGAAAAATGTCCCCTTATAATGTGGTTAATATTCATTTCTTCTTTGAAGAACTAGCCACTTTCAGACCATGGATCTAGTGTTTAGAACTTAAAGCCCTTGAGCTCAAGACAAAACTAAGCTGTTGATTTAAAAAAGAAGCTGCAGAGTCAAAGCTAAGAGTTCAATCAGGGCCATGGAAAGCATCAGCGAGGCTTAAATAACAGCATCTCCTTTGAATCTTTTTCTATTTCACTGACTAGTGAGACTCAAGCGAACAAAATATTTTTCTTACTGCAAGCCAGTTGAGCTACCAACCTCTAGTGAACACTCTTTTCCCTTAGCACTGCAGGGTATGGCCACTATGTCTGACCCCTAAAATAAACATGAGCATTAAGTCCATTGAAGAATTGACGAGAAGTGGAAATAAATCTTTCTGTGAGGACCTGAATTTGAGAGGGTCTGGGACATGGGGACATTAAGGTCATTTTAAAATAAAGATCTGCAGAACTGGAAATGTAGCATTTTTCTATTTCTATTTGTAGAAATAGATATATAAAAATAGCCTTGAAGCAAATGGGCCAGATTCTGCTATTACACAGCTGCAAATGAGGAGCACCTCCTTTACAATGTACATGGAATTACTTTGGTTTTCTACTATTGCAAATGAGCACAATTTTGTCTAGTATCTGTTCTGGGGCTTATTCCTACTCCCTTTCCATCTCCACCCAGCAGCTGCAGGTCCAGCTCAGTTCTTCCTCACTCCTTCTTGTAGTGGCAGCAGTGTTCCCCCAAGCGGAGTCTGCCTGGTACCAGGCCAGTCACTGACACAGATTAACTAGTTGTACAGTGTAAATTATGACCAAAGGAGAAGAGAATTGCTCTCTGGGATTGTCTGCCAAGTAAATTTTAGTCATGTCTGTCGAGATTTCACTCTCTAGAATAACATTTGCTGGATGCAGTCAGTTCTTAGGCATGCAAAACTGGGGCCCAATCCTGGTAGGTGCTGTGCACTTTCAATTCCTATTAACTTCAGCAGAGGTGACGTGCTTGGCACCTAGCGGAAGGCAATTCTCATTTTGCAGAATGTGGCTCATCACATGATGGCAGGAGCCAATTCTTCTGCGACCCAAGTCCATAGAAAAGCTCTCATTTACTTCAAAGTGGGACTGGGATCAGATCCTGAAAGAGCAGTAAAACAAAGTATGCCTGAAATGCGCAGTATTTGTTTCGGATGCAGCAGAAAATAAATAATAAATGAAACTTGCAGTAGGAAAAATATAAGTTCTATCTTTTTCCTAGATGCAAATTAAGATTTAAATATCAAAATGATAGGCTTCTGCTAATCCTTCCTAGGCAGTCATACATTGTTAATCAGACTCTAGGCAGTGTTGTTTAATACCAACTTTAATAAAATAGCTGCCTGCAGCAGAAAGACAGTTGGGATTCTGACTCTAAAAGTTTGGTAGCCTCTTCCACATTTTTATAGCCTGAGGCTCTCAGACTAACATTGATACCAACCTCTTTGAAATATGCTCATTTTTTAGGCTTCTAAATTATTAAACACCTTATTAGTGGAAAGATTAGATCGGGGGGGAGGGGGGGAGTCATTTCTGTATAAAGGAAAATGGATTAGAAAAGGAAGAAAAAGTTGAGGGAATATTTACATTAAAAAAATCCAGCTCTGTTGTTGATATACAGAGGTAATTTATAATTCATTTAAGAAATGAACCCATCAAATTATATCACAATGCATGACAAATTGCTATTGTCGAGCGATCCTGTCATAGTGAAACTTCTTTGTGACTTACCCTTGTAGTGACATTGATTTTTTATTATTGTTCTTCCCCTATTTTCCATAGGACTTGCCTCTCATGAAAAATAACTCTCACTAACATCATATACTAATGGGGTGGAAAAAGTTTCACCATGTGACCTAATCATGAGGCCTATCAAAAAGAAGCTGTTCTGAATATTTAAAAAACGTCTTCCCTTTATTTACTTGTAAGTCAGGTGAACAGATTTTTGCATTTAAAAACAAAAATTCCCTAAGTACAATGCATTTTTGCTCTATGTCCAGAGCTGCTTGTTAGCATGCTAATTGTTTGGTTTAATATGCAGCACAAAGCACACTCATTGCTTTGAAGTGCTTATTCATGATGTCACAGATATTAGAGTGTATTTCTTAATTACAAAACAGGACAATTCCCCCCTCCCCTCCTCCCCCCACATTCTGTGGCTCTGACTGGTTTCCGTAACCAGCAGGATAATCATTTTGCCACACAGAAGCAGATAAGAAAAAATGTAAACAATTTAAAAAGCCATTTTAATTTAATAACAAATTGGGAGCTGTACTTTGTGCTAAATTAGCACTGTGAGCCTCATACCCATGCATGGCAAGGCTCCTTGTTCATTACTGCTTAATTAATCAGTCATGTTTCCATCTAAATGAAAGTTTTCTATCTCTCCCGATCATCTTTAATATCTCATTGCTGACAGCACATCAAGTTAATCTTGCTTGAATTAGAAAGTTACTTCTGATGGCCCGACTCTGTTATTTACAATAACTTATTTTAGAGCCCTGGGAGAATACAAAATTTGTATCGGCCTCCAATCTGCAATCTGCAAAAATGGTCCCTGGACATCCATGGATTTGCAGGGCTCTACTCATCTTATCCCAGCTTGTGGCTGAATCCTGTTTGTTCTGCTCTTGTGAGTCATCCTACTTGAGTCAATGGGCCAGCAGTATGAGAGAGGCAAGCAGTATATGGCCCTTGATGCTCCATGTAAGGAAAAGCAGTCTAGTTCTCAACAAGCAGATGTCTAATGAATTTTCAGAGTTGTGACACAGCTCTCCACTGCAGTGTGTCATCCTTTTTGCTTTTTGGTGGCTTGACTGTGTCATCAAATACAGGGCTTGTTAGGGGGTCATTTAAAAAAAAATCAAACAATAGATAAGCGCATAGAGGTTTAGGGGAAGAATAGCAAACAGTAAGTAAATGAGAAAAGATGTAGGGGGACAGTGACTGATAACATGCACCCTAAACCTAAATGCACTTCATTCCTTCTTATTTCTTTTTTTCCCAAGGAAATATTGTGTTCCCTTCATAGAAGTCAGAGATGGAAAAGACCTGTTAGGTCATCTAGTCTTTTTGGACCATACTGACCTGGCTCCAGTCAAACACGTGTTATGCTAGCCTTTGTGAACCTGCGGTCTCTGACAGCAATCTACAGTACGTGCTGTACATTCACGGACTCAAACTCTAGGGAGTGGTTTCAGACTGTCCTGTGCTGCTGAGAGCCCTGAATGCATTCTGAAGCCTCTTTCTGAAGCCTTCCTCCTAGATTGCAGCACAGATAAAGGATCCCTCTTGTGTTCTGACCATCAGGGACTGTCCCAGGCCTTTGTAAGATAGCAGACAGACAGTGGGGGGTGAGGGCAGGAAACAAATCTACAGCTGAAATGCTGATCTCAGATGGAAAGCTATTTTTAATGTCTGTCTTGTTAAATTTGAATACATCAGTAAATACACACAATATACTTGCCTATTTAACATTAAATGAGCAGTCATAACCGGCTATAAGCAACTCCTGAGAAATCCTGCTGTGTAAATTTGCTCTGTTAGGGTTCAGTGTAATATTTCCTCTGAAAATGAGGATGTGTGCTATACTTTAACCTCCTAGATTTGTGACAATCAGCTTCTGACCTCACATTTACCAGCCTGGTTGAAATTACAACCTGTTGCTAAGGAAAATTATGATACCTTAAAGTGAATGAAATATCCGGCAGCTTGAAGCATATCTGACAAATGGATTACAGTAAATTAATGAGGCACCATTTTAGAAATCCTGCAAAAGACATGCTAAAAGTGTTAAAATATGATAATAACATTTCATTTCACAGTAGAATAAATTGTGTGTAGACAAGTGGAAGCCTGGATTTTTTTTTTTTGATTTTTTTTTAAAGAAAGGAAAAAGAAAGCCCTTTCTAGAAATCAAAGGGCACCCTTTTATTTCTGACAGGGAAACATTGCCTTAAAAGCAGTACACATTTTCAAATAAACCTGAGATTACAGGTGTCTGTGAAATAGTGCCATTGCTTGTAAATATTAATAAATAAGATACACTGGACCTAATTTTGACCTTGGATGTGTTACTCTTGGGGGAATTCTGCACCACTACACAGTTAGAATTGTGCAGTAATTAATGCATGTGGAGAATTTCCTTTTGCCCCACAGAAATGGGCTGCAGTACTGCTGGTCACCACTAAGGGCTACTGGACCTGGCAGAGCCCAGCTCACACATAGGCCTGGTCTACACTAAGCGTTTAAACCGGTTTTAGGAGCGTAAAACCGATTTAACGCCACACCTGTCCACACTGAGAGGCCCTTTATATCGAAATAAAGGGCTCTTTAAATCGATTTCTGTACTCCTCCCTAACGAAAGGAGTAGCGCTAGTATCGGAATTACCATATCAGATTAGAGTTAGTGTGGCTGCAGATCGACAGTATTGGCCTCCGGGTGGTATCCCACAGTGCACCACTGACCGCTCTGGACAGCAATCTGAACTCGGATGCAGTGGCCAGGTAGACAGGAAAAGCCCCGCGAACTTTTGAATATTTCCTGTTTGCCCAGCGTGGAGCTCCGATCAGCACGTGTGGCGATGCAGTTAAAAATCAAAATAAAGAAAGAGCACCAGCATGGACCATGCGGATGTGATTGCTGTAAGGGCAGGCAAATCTGTTCTATCAGCGCTCTGTTACAGAAGACGAAATTCAAAATCATTTTTAAAAAATCTCCACACAGACGCCATAGCAGGGACTCAGCGCATTGCTGCGTGACAAGTGTAACGGAAAGCCAAAGAATCAAATGGACGCTCATGGACTGGAGGACTCAAGCTATCCCACAGTTCCTGCAGTCTCCGAAAAGCATTTGCATTCTTGGCTGAGCTCCAAATGCTTCATGGGTCAAACACAGTGTCCGTGGTGGGTCAGGGCATAGCTCGGCAATTTACGCACCCCCCCACCGACCCCCAGAAGTGAAAGGGAAAACAATCCTCTCTTGACTCTTTTACATGTCACCTTATCTTTACTGAATGCTGCAGATAGACGCGATGCTGCAGCACTCAACACCAACATCCTTGCTCCCCCCCCCGCCATGGGTGGCTGATGGTACAATATGGTTGATATCCATCGTCATCATCAGCCTATTGGCACATGGGGCAGTGCAAAAGGACTGGTAACCATGCCGACTAGCATCAGTGAGGTCGATCAAGGGCGCCTGCTCCTAATTTTTCCTGGTAGATGGTGCAGTATGGCTGGTAACCGTCTTCATCATAGCAACAGGGGGCTGAGCTCCATCAGCCCCCACCCTTCATGTGTAAAGAAAATATTCAATTGCTAGACTAGCAGCGGGATGCTGGGCTCCTCTCCTCCACACTGCTTAATGTCCTGTCTGGACTATCATAGCAGCTGGAGGCTGCCTTCCACTCATTTCTCACTAACAAGTCAGTGTGTCTTATTCCTGCATTCTTTATTACTTCATCACACAAGTGGGGGGACAATGCTACGGTAGCCCAGGAAGGCTGGGGGAAGAACGGAATCAACAGGTGGGGTTGTTGCAGGAGCACCCCGTGAATAGCATACAGCTCATAATTTCTGCAGGATCTGACACAGACCAGCTGTGCTCTCTGGTTCTATGATACAGTGGTTCTCTAGTACACTTGCCCACATTCTAGGCAGGACTGATTCTATTTTTAGATACCAAAAGGAGGGATTGACTCAGGGAGTAATTCCCAATTTTGGCTTTTGCGCCCCTGGCTGATCTCAGCCAGGGGCACTTATGACAGCAGCAAATGGTGCAGTGCAAAAGGACTGGTAACCATGATCATCTTATTACCAATTTATGGTATGGTAGATGGTACAGTATGGCTGGTAACCATCTCTGCTGTCATGCAAAAGCAAAAGCATGCTGCTGTGTAGCGCTGCTGAATCGCCTCTGTCAGCAGCATCTAGTACACATACGGTGACAGTCACAAAAGGCAAAACAGGCTCCATGATTGCCATGCTATGGCATCTGCCAGGGCAATCCAGGGAAAAAAGGCGCAAAATGCTTGTCTGCCGTTGTTTTCCCAGAGGAAGGAGTGACTGACGACATTTACCCAGAACCACCCACGACAATGATTTTTGCCCCATCAGGCACTGGGATCTCAACCCAGAAATTCCAAGGGGCGGGGGAGACTGCGGGAACTATGGGATAGCTACGGAATAGCTACCCACAGTGCAACGCTCCAGAAATCAACGCTAGCCTTGGACCGTGGACGCACACCACCGATTTAATGTGTTTAGTGTGGCCGCGCGCACTCGATTTTATACAATCTGTTTTAAAAAAACGGTTTCTGTAAATTCGGAATAATCCCGTAGTGTAGACGTACCCATAGAAGACACTGCCGAAGGCGGGGGGGAGGGTTATCATAAGGGTTTCTTTAACTCTCTACTCCTGGGGGAATTTTTGTGTGTGTCTATGTTGTTACAGACATACTTGCTGACAGGCATTTTGAAATAAATTCTCAAAATAATTGAAACTGGTGTGATTATTTAGTATTATTTTGACAAATAAAATTTGCAGATTTTTTTGGCGCAGAATGCCCCAAGGGGTAATGTGTGCACACAGCTTCCATTGAAGTCTAGATGCAAGCATGGGCATCTGAAGACCAAATCTGGCCCACTTTGAAGGCTTCATACATATGTCCAAACCTCTAGCTCTTGAATATGGCTATATTCTAGAATGGAACCCCTGCTACAGTCAGGCAAACCCTTATAGTACATTGCTCTACCCCCACCAAATTTTCTGTATGTCTTCTATATTTCACTTTCCTGCCCCATCACTGCTAATTAACAAGGGCCACCTCATCCTTGCAGATTTGTGGTGAGGAATCCAACCCCATACCGTGCAAGTTGTTCTATGGGTTCATTGTGGGTATCAGATTTAGCAAGGTTTTCAATGAGTGTTGGTGACTGAGCCTCACCCCCATCCCCCGTTATTTGTTCTCATTTCTAATTAATTTCCTCCTTCTTCCTGAGTTATTATTTAGGGATACCCATCCACGCCTAGTGTTTTGGAGGTCACAATATGGTCACCATAAAATCAATCGTGGTGGTGTCACACATTGCATTGCAAACTCCCGAGAACCCTCCAGTGAAACAGTGAAGCAAATGAGTAGCCCTGTCAACTTCAGTAGGACTACTGATGTGCTTAAAGTTAAGCATGTGCTTAGTGTTGTTCCAGATCTGGGCCTGGCTGAAAGAGACCAGAAAGTCCAGCAGCATTAGGAAAAAATTCCTATGTTTACAAAGAAAAAGCTTAATAACCAGCAACGATGGGAAAAGAAAAACAGTAACGGTTACTTACACTTAAAAGGAGTTTTGACAAAATATACAGTTTTGAAAAATTATTTGGTACGGCTTTGATTGTCTAAAAGAGCAAGGTTGGCAGACTCAAACCTTTCTTCTGCATCTTTTCCCTTGCAGCAGTGACAGCTAAAGTGAGCTCTCATTTCACAAAAGGAAATTGTCATTTCATGAAAGGGATTCTAAATGTGTGTATTCCTCCTCTGTGATCTCCCCGAATGCTGTCTGTAACTGTGAAAAGGGGAAAGTGGGCTTTCTCTAGCTCCTGTTACTGCAGATCGGTTTGTCTAGTAGGTTGAGCGCACAGCTGAGACAGGTGCTTTTTAGTACTAATCCAGCCCTACCACTATCCCATTTATTCTGTCTGCATTTACATTACCTTCAGTGCTACAGGACCTGTGTGCTAATGACACACAGGTCCTGGACAAGTAACCTCCCTGTGGCTCAGTTTCCCTGCCTGTGCAATGGAAATAATGCATGTGTGGTGGTGTAGCCATGTCAGTCCCAGGATATTGGACAGACAAGGTGGGTGGAGCAACTTGTGTCAGACCTCTGGTGAGACCTTTGGGGATGATGTTTTGTTTCTTGCATTTGCTCAAGAAGTAGATGTTGCTGTTAAGTTTTTTTGCTTCCTGTTTTCTTCATGTTGCGGCATTTCCATTTCAGACGGCTACATTTTATATCCTTCACTGTTTGTGTGCAGTGAAGTTGTAGCCGTGTTGGTCCCAAGATATTAGAGAGACAAAGTGGGTGAGGTAATAGCTTTTATTAGACCAACTTTTGAACAACTACCTCCCCACCTTGTTTCTCCCACAGAACTAATAACACAGACCTACATTACAGGGACGTTAAAGTGTGATTGTCTTGAGGTGCATGGGAGAAAGGGTCATAATGTGACTCCTTGGTCTGCTGCACAGGGTGCCCATTATGTAGCATGGGGGGAAAGAGCAGCCTCTATGGGGCTAATACTTCCTCACACCACACACACATAGGCAGGAAGTGGGCAAAGCCTTGGCTCCACAACCCAACCTGCTGGCCAGTGCAGCTGAGGCAGGGCAGATAGGGAAGTGACCAGTGCCATGTAGATGACTGGCTCAGATCTCTATCCCCAAAACGCAAAGAGGGAGTAGATTGTGACTCAGTCGAGTTCCTGGTCTGCTCTAAAGCTGGTCAAAAAACAGGGAACGCTTTCTTGGATACATCTTTCACAAAGCTTTCATGTATTTCAGCTAGTATTAGAGCTAGTTCAAAAAAAGGCAAGGTATTTGGTTTTTGTGGGGGAAAAAAAGTTAGTCACTCCCCCACACACACTTAAAAAAAATAATTTTGAAATGTTTTGACCAGCTCCAGTTTGCTCCTGGAGCAGCATAAATGAGCAGAAAAGAGAAGATGATCAGTTGGTCAGGGTGCTAGCATGGGATTCTGCTGACCTAGGTTCAAACCCAAGCTCTGCCCCAGACTTCCTCTATGATCTTGGGCAAGCCCTTAGCTTTCCTATGCCTAAGCATTGCCCATCTCACAGGCATGTTATGAGGATAAACATACTAAAAGATTGTGGTGTGATCAGATACTATCGTAATGAAGGCAATCTCGGGATAGAACTATGTATTGTCGCAGGACAAAGCCAAACCTGACTCCTTAGTATCCATACAGCACCGTGAAAATACAAAGCAACCTATTTGCTAGAGGATAGTACTAATTCTCTTTTCTTATATTTATAAAGAAATTACTCATTTTTAATCATTAATACCAACAATATGGTACTTATCAAAAACCCTACAATGACAAACCACTGTGCACACAAAAAGAAAAAAATCAGTAAGAAAACAGATTTCACTTGCAAGCTTCCAGAGGAAATTAAAGGCAGCAATGTGCTTTTTAAAAATATGATGGGAAAAATACCTTGATCCTTTTCAAGATGTAAGTAAGAACATTCCCCCTTAGGCTATAACTTCTGTGTTTGTAGTTGGGCTCAACCTAGTTTAGTCTTAGAATCCTGATTCAAATCCTCTTGATCACAGCAGAGTATAGGCAGCCTAACCCACTTTAATGCAGAACAGATTTTTGTTCCAATCTCCTTATGGAATACAAAGCGGATGCTCCTTCATAGACAGATATTTGCATCCCAATTTTATTTTTCTTCATGTTAGGTCTTACCCTTCATGCTAAAGCCAAGCTCCATGCTAATGATCATGTTGATTGAACAGCATTTATTGTTTCAGTAGCTGGTTGAAGTGCAGTATTTGCGGATTGGAGTCTCTATATTTCACTCAAATAAGCACACACCTGCAATACCTGTGGAAGCTCGACTAGTGTTTAAGTTCTGTGCTAATTTTCAATCTCCACTGACCCTTCTCCTAGGTCCTCCTGCTCTGGGTCCATCATTAGGTGCAAAAGTGGAAATGCTGGAAAGACACACTACCTATTATCTCTCAAGCAGCTGTAAACATTACAGCAAAACTATGTTGTGGTGTGTCACTAGGGAAGGGTTGGGAGGAGATGGTGGATACTTCTACTGCAGTTAAATCTAAATCACATGGCTACAATTAAACACTTTGTGTATATATATAACCTAGCAAGACAACCTCATTAATCCATAAAATATCTGCCCATGCTAAAGCAAAGCCATTATCACACAGGCTACTTAAAACACAGCAAGGTGAGCACAGTTCCTGCATGGGAGCAGATGGAAATGTATATGCTAGGCATGTCTGGCAGAAGGGGGGTGTCTGGCATATGTCTTTCAGGGCTGGGTGTGGGGCCAGAGAATGCAGTGTCTGTGTGATCCTGGATTGCTCACCACAGTGCTGTCAAGTGTTCCGGCCCCATCACAGTTAAGTCATCAATTCTTTGCTAATTCTTTTTGGGGATGCTTTTTGGGAGAGCAGTGGCCTTGCAATAACTCAGAAAGGAGACCTAGGTTCAAACTCTCCATGCTGGGAGGGCTACCCCTGCCAGCTAGAAGACCCATGAGAAGGCAAGACTACTTCAGATCTCTCAGTATTATACCCCTTACAGCTGATTTAGAGAGGCTGTGGGTTCTAAAAGGTAGACCTGCCTGCTCACTCCTCTGACGCAAGAGACGACTGCTAAGATGTAGGCTCCTCAGGGAGAAAAATGATTGGTGGTGTGGAAAGATCCTTGGGGTTGTAAGAGGCCTCCAGTAAAATGCATTAGGTTTTGGATCATTTTAATGAACAATCTGTATAATCTGAGACATTCTCATCATGGAACACCCTCTGCAACAAGTCATATTTCTGTTTATAAACAGCCTTCAACACCCAGTGCTGGACAAGATTTACAAAGGAACCAGTGCTATACCAATCGGCTGAAAAAAAAAAAGGCAATACTGACAATTAGCAGCAACCAGTGTAGAGACAATGGCTCAATTCTGCTGTGAATCCAGTGTCAATTTAAATTAATGGAGCAATGCTGATAAAGGCGTGATCAGTATTAGGCTGAATACTGGGTTAGCAGGAGAAGGACAAACAGGAGGAATGTCCATGCACTAGAGGAGCTTTTTCTTACACCCACTGAAGACAATGGGAGTGCTGCCATTGACTCTAACAGATGTAGGATGGGCCCTAGGAAAGGAGAAGAGATAAGTTTTTTTTAAATGAGATTTATAATGAAAGTAAAACAGGATGGGGGAAGAAACCTCAAAACACAACTTTTTGTATTGTTTTCAGGCAGTGGTTTCTAATCAAGTTCTAATGCAATGTCGCAAACAATACAATTGACAGATAACTATTTTCTTCTGCAGTTCCCTTGTTAGCATAATGCTCCTGATGCTTTGCATTTATTATGCATTATTCAATGGGTTTTTTTTATTTAACTGAAATAGGGACTGATAATCTGCTTTTGTGCCTTTTTTGTTAGGCAAATAAGGCAGACAGCAGCTGAGTTGAAACACTATTAAAAAAGAAAATTCTACATTTCAGACTGAGTCACTTCTCTTTCCTTATAAACCAGGGATCCTGATTTCTCCAGAGCCTCAGAATGGGCTGCCATGAGTAAGCAAACCAGCTTCTGCCAGATTTTATCTTGCCTGGAACGCATTTCAAACTTCTGAACCAATATTTAAACTGCAAGTCGAATCCTGCACAGAGGCAGCAGAAGAGATTGATTCACCAGCATGCAGAGCTGTTCACCTATTCCAATTCATAGTTTCAGGGACTTATCCTAAAGATGGTAAGGTATACAGCAAAGGAACAATGCATGGCACTGCACAGCAGGGCAGATTAATCACAGCTGAAGCTAGCTGGTTAGTTTTTGAGAGTTGTGTGGCTAAGGGATTACAAAAACTAAAAGCCCTTGAGCAAAGCCGCACAGCTACACTAGCTATCCTAGTCTTCAGGGGGTTAATTTAAAAAATCTGTCAAGGACAATAGCTTCAGTGGTGTAGTCCCTCCATGCTCCCTCTCACGCATAGTAATGGTAATCAAAAGCCACCTTAAACCATTTCTGCTTTATTTTTTGCATCATTGCAGCAGACTCATTGAAGGAATTACCATCATTATGCAACATGCTGTGTACCATCACAGCAGGCTGCTTGCTCCCAAAGTATTTTACCAACTTTCTTTGTTTTTATAGATTTTAGTTGCTTTTCACCTTAGTAATTAGTCATCATTTCTGGTGAGCTTCATAAGCCTTTTTTTTAGCATATTGAGCCTTGGCAGTGGGAAATTGCAAAAGAAACCAAATGTCAATGCAGACAGCACACCAATAAGTCAGGCAAGAGCTGGGTAACACTGTCATTTAAACATGAATAGAATACCAATGCTCTCCTACGCATGGATTATTAAAGCAACCCTGCTACTATCGTGGAGGCAGGCATGGATTAAGTGACCCCACAGAGATCCCATCCAAATCTAACCATTCCTCAAGTCTATAACTAGGAGAAAATCAACATGTTGACATCTTCACTCGCAAGATGAAAATAAATGTAATGAACTGAGCGGAAGGAGGATGGGGGAGGCTCAGGACTTGAGGGATGCATTATATCCTTGAGTTGCACATTAACTTCATCACTTGTAGGGGCTGCAGTCTATGTATGTTCTGCTAACCATTCAGAAGTTCTATAAATTGAAACACTTGCAGCAGAGAAAAACATTTTTCTGTAATGTGGGTGTTTGCTTTCAATTTCAAAAGGGAAGTCTCTCAATTAAATGAACAGAGTAGTGCAAAATGCAAACTTTACTTTTCAAAAGGGAGGACTATCTTTAGCACTAGGTTACTACTTGCACAGGGGAGCTGTGCAGGTGGGGGAGGCAGAAGTTAGATGCATATTTCTAACAGTGAACAACCTGGAAGAAAATGATGACTGTGCCTATAACGGTAACCTTTAGAGTGCTAGCACTGAACTATATGAGAGCCATGAACTGGTGTGAAAGCTAAAATACCTAGAGCAGCATTTCTCAACTACCACTCTGTGCACCAGCCCTGGTTCCTGAGATCTCCCTGACATAGTTTAGGAAGGCAGAAAGCCATTCCCGTTATCAAAAAGGTTGAGAAACACTAAGCTTGAGAGACTAATAAATCCCCTACAGGGACCCCAGGTTGCCAGATCCTGAAATGACTGCAAAAATAATTGCAAGGAATTACAGCAAGACTAAATCAGTGCCATTTTCCTTGAAAATGTACTGCTGCTTCTGATTATGTTTGCTTCCCCCATCTCCAGAGTCAATCACAAGCCAGTAGAAATATGTCCAGAAAGATTGCAATGCAGTGGAAAGTCACAAGCATATGAGATTATATTTTTACAGTTGCCCTGGCAGATAACATTGGAGAGGAGCGGGATTCCCTGAAATATTTATTAGCACATTTGGGCTCTTTAAGGAAACTATCCAATTAGATCTCTGCTGCCAGGCCTATTACAAAAAATTGTGTATATATCAGTGAAGAAGGAATCTACTTGATTTAGATCTCCAGTGCTCCACTCTCTTCACACTTGCAAACTTATTGACTCAATTGCCTTTTAAAAGATTTTTTTTAAAATAGGGATGCATCATTACCCATAGCATTATACTGCTCATGAGCAGCTGTTAAACAAATTTTTGATTTACTTAAACTAATATGCACGCACCTGCACTGACTGCACACCAGATATTTCACTCTAGAAAATGCATGAAATAAGCCTTTATCTTGATGGGGAGAGTTATGTTTATTTTTATTAAAACTAGGGACTCCTACCCAAACTCCATCCTGAATTGCGATATTTCCAAGGTGCTATTAAATATGGTCCCATGAAAGGATGAACAGAAACAATGCTATATATGTATTTGTAGAGATGCCCAATACATGGGTGTGGGTATGTGTGTGGTCATTAACTGTTCCTGAATTGGCATCCTTTCCCTTCCAGTTTTGTTCCAATAACTGTAAATTAAACAAAGGGCTGACTTTACACTCAGTAAGCAATTTGGCTACCTGATCCTCCTTTAGAGTGATAGCAAAACCTTAAATCCTAGGTGTCAATTAAAAAGGTGCCTCATCGTCTCTTTTTGGATAAAATTAGCAGATCTGGCGTCAGGCTGGGCGTAATTTTGGTCATTAAACTTCTTGATCCTTGAATGTCAGCGGGAGTCACTTAGGTGACCATCCACTTGCACATACAAAGTACTGCATTTAACTCTCCATAAAATATGGATTTTATTGCAGCAGTGGCAGGACTTCTTTCCATAGCCCCTGACCGCTACAGGGACTGCTTAGTTCTTGCTGCAACTCTTTGCACAAGACGCATATAAAACAGTGTGAGATTTATTTAAATATAAAACATGATTTCACTATATAACACGTAGAGATAGGGTGACACCAGTTCCTTAGACTCATTTACTACTAGGTATAGATTCAATGTCTTTCTGTAACCATACAGCCCCTGTACCTTCCCCACCCCATCATCCCATAAAGAATTTCACGAGTGTCAGTTTCTAGAGGGCTCCAGCACCACCCCCATCCCCCAGCCCGATTTATCCTTCTAGGACGCCCCTAATTTCAACCGCGCTCAGTTCTGCTGCGCCCCAGCTCTGCCTGGCCGCCCGAGCGTTCTTGCCCCGCGTTCATCGCAATCGCTCACAACCTGCCCTTGGCTCCCCTAGCCAAGGTATCATTTCAGGTACTTTCTTACCAAGCTGCTGCTGCTTCCCCCTGGCCCCTTCCCTTCTCTCCCCTCCCTCCCTTCGGCTAAAGTGTTTTGCTAGGGCCATGAATTTGCAGCAAGACGCCGCGTCTCTTTGCCCTGCTTAAAATGACACCAACTGCACGCCCCGCTAAACACGTTACTTGCCAGCGATCAGCGGCTGCAGCGCCCGTCCACACGGTGCCTACCTCCAGCGCGCACACCCAGCGGCCGGGGCGCGCAGTGCCCCCCTCCAGCACCGAGCTGGCAACTTTGCCAAAGAAGCGGCTTTCAGGAGCATTCACACCCGACCGAGCGAAAGGGAAGGCAGCTGCTTGCCGGCTGTTCCTCTGTTAACTTGCCCTGAACCAGTCCAAAGCCTGATCTCCTTACCGGTAAGAAGAGAAGGGAAGAGGACAAGTGCTCAGCCTCAGGCAGTAATACAGTGACCGGCGTGGAAACAGTGCTGCTGCTCTGCCTGCTGTCCTCCACGCTGCCTGCTACCTCCACTGCTGGATCTACTCGCATCTAAGTGGGGGTCGCTCTCTCCCAGCATCACTTTTAACTCTGGCATGCAGGGAGCCGAAGCCGAGGGGGCTCTCTATCTGATTGGTTTCCATTCAGTGCTCCTGATTAATAAAAAAAAAAAAAGGAAACATCCCTCACACACACACACGGTGCTCTGCTGCTGCTGCAGGAGCACTCAGTATAGGAGGGTTAAGGGCTGGGGGAAAGCAGGCACTTCCAGACACACAGTGATTTGCAAGTGAATGCGGTGGGAGGGTACAGGGGGGAGGGCTTTGTTAAAGACACCCCCCCCCCCCATAGACTGACTCAGTTTAAAGCCTAAAGCAATCAGCTCTGTCTAATCTGCTGGTATAGTAAAAGCAGAAAATGGAAAAGAGGTTAAGACATGCTCATAACTTCTATTTGTGTGTGTCTGTTTGAGGGTTGTGGGGGAATGGGTGTTTAAGCCTGAAATGAAATTTCTGTCTTTTTTTTTTTTCATCAAAAATGACTGAATTTTTTTTTCTATGCTATCCTAACTTCCTGGACCTTCAGATCATGAATTCCCAGTGAAATACTACTTTGCATGACAATACGCAGAGGTGGTGGTGTGTGAGTACATGCATGCAGCTTCTGCCTAGGTTACGTGGACAGCTCATGGAATCATAAAAACTGTCTGTCTGCCCTGTGGGGCACGAGGCAGGCATGTTTGTACCGCACCTAGCACAATGTAGCCCTGAAAGGAGGCTTTGGGTAATAAATATAAATATGATGACAGAAATTAATTGTCAGTTATATTTTGCCTGTCGGGAGCCTAGTGCATCCCCCTTACACATATATCATTGTTCCCTATAATAGTGATTTTCTCATGCTTTGAATAGTTTCACTGTTAATGTTGTAAGCTGTGCAGCTTCTAACACTTGTCTTGGAGAGATTCCGTAGCCCAGTTCAGGATTATTATGAATCTTTTCCCTGATTATTCAGCCTATAATTTTGCCTTTCTCAATTTCTCTTTGTTACTCCCAGTTACACCCCACAGTACAAACCCAAGTTATTTTCCCCCTCATCCTAGGGGGAAATGGTGTGCTGAGTTTCTTGGAGGCGGCCCTCACAGCCCAGGGGAGGTGGGGTTGAAGTGGCCTGAGTTTCAGCAGTCTCTTCAGGCCTGCCATATAGGTCACACCACAGCCTGGAATCTCTACAGTGCTGGGGCCCTGCGGCCAACATGCCCCTCCTGCCTCCAGTCCCAACCCTGCTTTGCCAGGTGTTGTGAAGGGATCCTTGAAGACAGCCTTAAGGTGTCCTCCCTCAGTCAGACACAGGGCTTTTAGGGCCCCTTTAGCTTGGTAAAAAGATGAGAACAGCATAAAGTGGCCAGAGTGAGGTTGAGAATGTCACCCTCAGTCTACCTTTCAAATATTTGCTGACCATATTTATGCAAAGGAGCAGTAGCAGTCACCGCTTAACCAAGCTGTACCTGTTTACGCATTTTAAATTTCCTCATAGATCATTTCTCTCGGCACGTGGATCCTTTTGGTCATTCTTCTTTGAACTTCCTCCAGTTCCCAATATCTTTTTGTTAATGAAAAGCCCAGGACTAAATGCAATATTCCAGGTTTAGAACTGTCTATGGAGACAATTTTCCCTCCCTGATTTTTGACAGAATGGATATGCAGCCTCCATCTTTTGCTGCCATGTCACATTGTAAATGTCTTACAGTGACTGTAAGATCTCCTTTTGGTATTAGTCTTTCCCTCATGCTGAATGGATGTAATCATGTTGTTTTTCCCAGTTTCCTCAGACCACTTTTCATTTTTCCAAGATAGATTTCTGCACTGTGGTGAAAAGTGAGCAATTTCTCCTTTCTGTACTCAATGTGTACTCAAAAGAATCTGCATATAGATTGGGTAGATATGGAATAGCAACTAACAATCACACTTTCATGGATATGTGAAGAGGTTTTTTTCTTTTTGTTTTCAAGGTGACCTTGTCAAAGTCATGTTCTACCTCCTCGCCATTCATCATTTAAACACTGTAATGATATTAGAATGCCCATACTGGATCAGGTCATTAGTCCATGAAGTGTCCTGTACCTGACACCTGAGCTGAGTGAAATGTTCAGCTAGCCTTATAAAAATTACTCCGAAGTCAGCATTGTCTGAAATTGACAGCACTGTTGCCGAGGCCAAGTATTTAGCAAGATTCAAAGAAGGATTGGATGTTTATGTGGCTAACAAGAGTAGCCAGAGTTGTTATAGTTAATGCTCACTAAAAGAGTAGTGGATGGGAGATAAAATGCTCATTTTTCACATTTTAAACCAATCTCCAGTTATTAAGGATTAGGAAGAGACCTTCAGGAGAGGGCAGGTTATCCCTTATCTGCCTACTGCAAGGTTCTTACATCTTCCTCTAAAGCATCTTGTGTGGACCACTGTCAGAGACAGGATACTGGAATAGATGGACCACGGTTCTGGTCCAGCATGGTAGTTCTTATGTTCCTATGGCTTGAATTTGAATTGTCTATGAATCTGTCATTATCTCTCAAATTTGTTAATCATGGGTTAGCTGTCCTGTGAACTTTCCTCCACACAGCTTCTTCCATAGTCAGTGTGCCTGCCAAGCCCCAAGAAATCCTGGCACCCCAATCCAAAAGGAATCTGAAATAAAAAGGTGGATCTAATGCTGATTTGGTGTGAAGGAGTGTCTCAGGGTAGGCAGAGGCCAGCTACTGTATGTTCCTGGCCCAGTAAACTAATCTACAGATCTTCATTTGCAAATCCTTATTTGAACTGAATGCTGCAGAGTTCTCATTGTTCTGTCTGATGAGCAGTTTAATATCTAATACGGGAGTTCTCAGACTGTGGGTCAGGACTGCAAAATTGGGCCCAGGGTGGTGTTGGCCCTGGGCCCTAGCAAGTCTGAAGCCCAAGCCCCACTGCCCAGGGCTGAAGCCCAAGCCCAAGGTCCACTGCACAGGGCTAAGGTTACATGCCCCCCATCCAGGGCAGAAGCTCTTGAGCTTTAGCTTTGCGCATCCCCCGATGCCCCCGCCCCAGGCGGCAGGGCTTGGGAAGGCTTGGTCTTTGGTCCCCCATCCTGGGATTGTGTAGTAACCGTTGTTGTCAGAAGGGGGTCATGGTGCAAGGAAGTTTGAGAACCGCTGATCTGATGCATCTACTATCCTGTGACTACATCGTGCATTTTTAAGGGGATGGTCTGGATGATTTAATATGCCTTTCCCGTCCCTATTTTCTGTGATCCTCCAGAGGAAGTCAGAAACCTTCCATAATGCACCACTCCAGTTTCCTTCAGTGCTGCACAAGAAGGGAAAGAAATTTCTGGTTTAACACTGCAAGCAATCAGCTGATGCCAGGAATTATGAGGCTAGAATAATATTATCTTTGCATAGCATAATTACCAATATTATTGATGGTCACAAAGTTATCCATATCTTTAAAAATCCAGACACGCTGTGTTTGACCCATTGATCTTCTGGTGTAATGAGTTCCACAGGTGGGCTATCCATTGTATAAATATTTCCTTTTGGTTTGCTTTACATTTATCACCCCTTACTTTCAAAGAGTGTCTCCTTATTCTTGTGTTGTGAGAGCAAGTGAAAGGAAGCACCTGGCCAGTTTTCACTATATCTTTCATCATCCTAGGTATCTTAATCAAGTTCGTATTTTTTTCTCCTTCCCAAACTAATTAACCCCAGTGTTTCAAATCTTTAAACCCAATTCTGTGAACAATTATTCATGTGCATATTGCTATTCTCATTTGAAGTCCCATTGGACTGTATATAGGAATAACAACTTGCACAACTGAACACAGTATTTTGTGAAA
This sequence comes from Mauremys reevesii, assembly GCF_016161935.1. Lineage (NCBI taxonomy): Eukaryota > Metazoa > Chordata > Testudines > Geoemydidae > Mauremys > Mauremys reevesii. The sequence continues at coordinate 165,595,111 of NC_052624.1, read as the reverse complement.
CCCACTCAGCATTTTTATTACTCTTTTCTGGACATTTCCGCTTTCTGTTATCTTTCTTGAACAGATGCAACCAAAGTTGGACACCACAATTAGTCCAATGAATTATAATGCATCATTCTGTTTTGATATCTTTGGCATTGGCATCCTTTTAGAAGAGAAATATTTAATGTAACACTAAGGCTATGTCTACACTACGAAATTAGATCAATTTTATAGAAGTCAATTTTTAGAAATCGATTTTATACAGTCGATTGCGTATGTCCACACTAAGTGCATTAAGTTGGCGCAGTACGTCCTCACTACCATAGCTAGCATCGACTCACAGAGCTATCCCACAGTTCCCGCAGTCTCCGCTGCCCATTGGAATTCTGGGTTAAGCTCCCAATGCCTGATGAGGCAAAAACATTGTCGCAGGTGGTTTTGGGTACATGTCATCAGCCCCCACTCCCTTCCTCCCTCCGTGAAAGCAATGGCAGACAACTGTTTCACACCTTTTTTCCTGGGTTACCTGTGCAGACACCATACTACAGCAAGCATGGAGCCCGCTCAGCTCACCACACCATCACCATATGTTTCCTGAGTGCTGCTGGCAGACGCGGTACTGCATTGCTATAGAGCAGCAGCTCCTTGTCTTCGCGGCAGATGGTGCAGTAGGACTGATAGCCGTTGTATGTCTCCTGGGTGCTCCTGGCAGACCTCGGTGAGGTCGATATGGGGCACCTGGACAGATATGGCTATCTCCTCTTAGAGCACCAAATGGGAGCCAGAGACTTCAGGTCATTCTCTTCTTTAAGTTTCGGCTCATGGAGATTCAGTCCTGCCTGGAATATCATGCGAGCTGGAGGCTTCTGCCTCATGCTGCTCTCCCAGCCGGCAGCACCACGCGGTTGCATCTACCCCAGCCTACCCCTTGGTCCCATGGCTCATGAAGCCTCGACAGTAGTAAAGAGCATTTCAACTATAGGCTGAGCAAGTGCAGAATGGTGGTAGAATGTGCCTTTGGACGTTTAAAAGCTCACTGGTGCTGTTTGCTGACTAGGTCAGACCTCAGCACAACCAACATTCCCATTGTTATTGCTGCTTGCTTTTGCTCCATAATATCTGTGAGAGTAAGGGAGAGACATTTATGGCGGGATGGGAGGTTGAGGCAAATCACCCGGTGTCCGATTTTGAGCAGCCAGACACCAGGGCAATTAAAAGAGCACAGCAAGGTGCACTGCGCATCAGAGAGGCTTTGGAAACCAGTTTAATGACTGGCCAGGCTTCGGTGTGACAGTTGTGTGTGTTTCTCTTTGATGCAAACCCACCCCCTTTGTTGATTTTAATTCCTTGCAAGCCAACCACCCTCCCCCCTTCTAAATAAAGTAACTATTGTTTTGAAACCATGCATTCTTTCTTTATTAATTAAAAAAAGAGATAATGGACAAGGTAGCCTGGGTGCGGTGGGGAAGGAGGGAAGGACAAGGCCACATTGCTTATTGTAGCTACACTAAAAATCAAACTGTTTGAATGACAGCCTTCTGTTGCTTTGGCCATCCTCTGGAGTGGAGTGGCTGGGTTGCCAGAGCCTTCCCGCCGTGCCCCCTTCCCCCCACATTCTTGGGCATCTGGGTGAGGAGGCTATGGAACATGGGGAGGAGGGTAGGCGGTTATACAGTGGCTGCAGCGGGGGTCTGTGCTCTTGTTGGATTTCCTGCAGCTTCAACAGATGCTTCATCATGTCCATTTGCTCCCCCAAAAGACGCTTCATCATGTCCTTTGGCTCCTCTATTAGCCTCCACATTGCATCCTGCCTTTGCTCTCCGCGCTCATTTAATTCTTTCCTGGCCTCTGCCACTGAATGCCTCCATTCATTCAGCTGTGCACTATCAGTGCGGGTGGACTGCATGAGCTTGGAAAACATGTCATCGTGAGTGCGTTTTTTTCACCTTCTAATCTGCGATAACCTCAGGGATGAAGATGATGGGGGGAGCGTAGAAACATTCTACGCTTTACGATTCTGGGGGGACTGCATGGTCACCTGTGCTGCTAAGTGCTGCTAAGTTTGTCACGCTGACTAAACAGGAAATGAAATTCATAAGTTTCCGGGGCTTTTCCTGTGTACCTGGCTAGTGCACTGGAGTTCAAAGTGCTGTCCAGAGTGGTCACAATGGAGCACTTTGGGATAGCTCCTGGAGGCCAATACCGTGGATTTGCCTCCACACTACCCCAAATTCAACCCAGCAAGGTCGATTTTAGCACTACTCCCCTCGCCAAGGAGGAGTACAGAAGTCAATTTTAAGAGCCCGTTAAGTCGACAGAACGGGGTTGGTTGTGTGGACACATTCATTTTAAAATCAACCTGATGCGGCTAAATTTGACCTAACCCCATAGTGTAGACCGAGGTTAAATCGTGGCTTTCCTACCATGCATCCTACCAAAGCTTCACAAGCCCTTTCTAGTGGTGCCTACACCATTCCGCTTGTAGGTATGACTATGTGGTAGACTGGTCAGAAATTTGCCAACGGAATAGTTTTATATTGGAAACTTGATGGAGTTTAAATGTTCTACAAGATCATGTTAATTCCATCAAAACTTCTGATAGAAACTTGCCTAGATCTTCACCTTTCTCAGCTCCCTGAGTCCCCAAGCTCCATGGCTCCCTAGGCTTCCAGGCTCTCCATCTGCATAGCAGCTGGCAAGTCTCCAGGCAGCCAGATCCCCAAGGAATCAGGCAGCCTTGAAGCAAGTCAAAAAATTCAATTTTGCTTCTCCCAAAATGAATTAGTCTCCTGCAAATTTCAAATTTTTGGCTTTTCATCCTGATTTCAGATGAAATCAAATTTTTCATGGAAGCAAAATTCTGTTTTTTCTGGTTATCTCCAGCACTGACGAGAGTGTAAGTTAGGAGGACAGTCCCCAAAACATCAGGAGAATCCCCAAAACATCTGTAATGTCTGTGTGTTAATAAAGTGAAATGAAAGGGTGGAGTGCCAGCAAACACGATGATGTATCAGACACTTGATGGGCCTGGTCACCTCTGTTATGACTCCCACTATCGATATTTCTGTGCTGTTTTGTGTACATCTGAAGTGTGCCAATACATCATGAAATTTATTCATTCATTTATTACATGATTATCACTTAAAAATTGAACAATCCTCCTCTGAACATCCCCACCCCCTCAAATTCTTCCTCTGCCTTCTCTTGATGACATTTGTGTAGGAATGGGAAATCAACCTCAGCCTTTTCATGAAACTCATACTGACTTGGGTATTTTCCAAAAATTGTCACACACCTCTGAATTTCCTGTTTATCCCAATTCCAGTAGTACTGAACTATCACAAGAAAAGTTGTTTTTGTGATGTTTATCATTCCACTACTACAGGATATCTCATGAGAGTACTAACTAAAGAGAGTCTGCTAAGCTTCACATAAACACACACATTTTGGGTTGTTTATCTGAACTAGCATTTGAAGTTCATCCCTCACCAATTTTAAATGTATGTTTATAAGATTTACCTCCATATTCTTACATCTGATTCATTGCTCTCAACAGACCCAGGAGAGTGTGGACATAACAAATACAATGGAGCGAAGACATTGGGTGTTTTAGTGCCAAGGCAGGTCAGTGAAGTTATAATGACTCTCATCAGCATTCCAACAGCCTGTTGGCATTTCCACTTTCAGTAGAATGGCTCTTAGAATACAAACAATTTTCTTGCCTTTTAAAACACCATGAAATCAAATAAATCCTTGTAAGTTTGATCTTTAAAACCAAAAGAACCAACTGATCAGGATAATCAAGGGGCAGATACATCTGCACTAATGGGATAGTAGCTGGTTGAAGGTCAAATTAAATTCTTCTAGCTAAATAATGATTACAAGTCACAATCAGTTTATGACCAAATTCCACCATAAATCCTTAGAATCTTGGTGGTTTCCCTGTCACTGGTAACACGTTTATCAGTGATCCTCTCATTCTGATGTTATAGTAGCTGTTAGTCATGGACATAAGGACTGAGAGGATAAGCTGGAGATGTCATCCCTTCTTCAGGTAAAACTTTGTTTTCTCATTGCAAACTTATTTCGATGACATTAAAGTACTGTGAAATATTGCTAGCTTTGTCAGATGTTGAGAGTTTGGGAACATTTTATGAAATTTTCATTTATTTTCATGAAATACTTAATTTTCCAGAATGGTCATTTATTGTAAAATACTCAAAATAATATTGCAGAGCTGTTTTGTTGGCTACAGGGGAGGAAGTGACCCTCTTATTCCCTGAATCCCTGAAGCTAGCAAAAAGCCAAAACATAACTGCTGTGCTTTTGCAGTGCATTTTATTGTGATCATTATTTATTTGTGTTACAATAGTGTCTAAAGGTCCCAACTGAGACCAGAACCCCATTATGCTAGTCACTCTACAAATGCATTGAGGGAGAGAGAGTCACTTCCCCAAACAGCTAACGGTCTAAATAGACAAGACAGAAAGTGGTTGGGAGGGGAACCAGATAAGTGAAGTGATTTACCCACGCTCACACATCAGGTGACTGACGGTAGTGTCTATCCAGCAGAGCTCATTGCTTCCCTGCCTCCTTCCCAAAGTTCTGGGGTTTGTGTTTTGTTTTGTTGTATTTTGATAAAGTCTTCCACTTCTCAAATGATATAGCTGAAAAATCAGAATCCCTCATGGGTACCTCCCCCACCAATTAGATCCTTCCATCTCAAGACTATTACATACTCCAAACTAGTATGAAAAATACTACTAACCTGTGTGTGTATATGAGCGAGACAGAGAGAGAGAGAGAGAGAGAGAGAGAGATTAGTGTGTATAGACAAGACATTTTAGATCCTTTTGAGTGTTTTCTAGCATGTATTTCTTCCATGAGAGATGGGCTTTGGGTTATGAATCTAAATCCAAGAAGGAAAAAAAAAATGTGTAACTCTACTGAATTCTGTTGAATTTATCCCAGGACAACTAAGAAAACCTGTCTGTGCTGATGGAGAGCTATGTAAAATAGTACCAGTACAAATTTTAGAAAGTCTCTTAATATATTTCTGAAAGATTTTTTTCTGTAAAATATGTAGCTATATACAGATCACATGAAGGTGAGGTAGATTTTTATTTGCACTCACTTGAGACGATCTGCAAAATTCACCCATGCTTGGGCCACTTGAGAGGAATACAGACATTGAAAATTCATGCCAACATAATCTTTATACCACATCATCAGGTATTCTGTATATGCAGGTGTGTGTGTGTGTGTGTGTGGCGTGATTTGATTTATTTTTAGTTATGCTGCATACATGTTATAATATAAATATATCTGGATTTGTATGCTCCTTCTTTGTGTAATGTTTTGAGGAAAATTTGACCTTTTTGTGAAGGAGAAGAGGCAGACAGATTTTGTTGTAATAAAACTAGTGACTATGCGAAGCTGCTCAGAGATTTGCGGTGTTGAAATGGTCAGAGTTCCATGATAAAGACAACATATAACCTTGTTCTACAGTCTGTCACCTGGATGTCTCCAGCACCTATGCGGTATGTTTATATGCAGAGTCCGTCCACATCATCTAATAGATGGACATACCCGGTGCATGTATTTTGATTGTGTATCTATCTATGCATTGAATGCAGTCTGGAAAATCCAAAGTAGTTCATGGGTTAATTTGGAATACACTACAAAAAATGAAAATGGAAGACTTGATCATATGACACGACATATGCTGGACATGCTATGTTTGATTATTTTTTTGTTGGCATTAGGCTCCAGCACAAGGACTGGACAATTTTCCTTTAACATAAAGAGTTTATGTGAGGCATTTTATTTATTCCAGAGTTACCTTTCCTCCTTCCTCACCAAGTGACTTTAATTCTTGGATCCCATTCATGACCTTATCGATGGCACCAGCAGCACTGAGATCGTAATTAGCTTTGCCTAAAATTCAGGGCTGGTTTAAAATATAGTCACTATGGGCCTGTGCATGGGGCCCCAGGGCCAGGAGTCACATGATGAGATCAGAATCTCAGTTTTCCTTTAATTAAAAAAAAAAATCTTAGCCTTCATGAATGTAAAGGCCCAATTTTAATGACAAAGATGTGCTGATTTAAACTGGTTTAGCTAAAAGGGCGCAAAACATTGAGTGGGCACTCTTATTTAGCTTTAAGAATATCTTATTATTGACTTAAGCTAAATCAAGATAGGGCAAATTCAATCTATGTGAGGCACTCTTAAAATGAAGTGCATGTCTATCCAAGGAGGTTGTACCCATTTAACTGGTTTCCAAAATGACTTAGTTCAGGGGTCGGCAACCTCTGGCATGCAGCTTGCCAGGGTAAGCACCCTGGCAGGCCGGGCCAGTTTTTTTTACCTGCCGCATCGGCAGGTTCAGCTGATCGCGGCTCCCACTGGCCGCAGTTCGCTGCTCCAGGCCAAGGGGGTGGCGGGAAGCCGCGGCCAGCACATCCCTCGGCCCACGCCGCTTCCCGCCACCCCCATTGGCCTGGGACGGTGAACCGCGACCAGTGGGAGTCGCTATCGGCTGAACCTGCCAATGTGGCAGGTAAATAAACTGGTCCGGCCTGCCAGGGTGCTTACCAACTCCTAACTTAGGGTATGTCTACAGTACGAAATTAATTTGAATTGCATGGAGCTCACGGTAGAAGTGGAATGTATGGGACTGTGACCCAGAGCGCCCATTTGCCTCCCTGGCTTTTTGGTATGCTTGCCTGAGCTCCTTGATTTTTGTACGACATTGCTCTGTGTCCCTGGAGTAGCCTCTTTCCGTCATGGCCCTGGAGACTTTAGCGTATGTATTTGCGTTCCTTTTTTTGGAATGTAGTTCTGCCATAACAGACTCGTCTCCCCAGCATGCGATGAGATCCAGTACCTCCCGTTCGGACCTTGCTGGGGCTCATCTGCGAATCTGGGACTGTGTGATCTCTTGTGATGCTGGACTCTGCATGGTTGCCTGTGATAGTGGACTGTGCTGATGGTCACCTGTGCTGATGGTGACCAAACAGGAAATGAAATTCAAAAGTTCCCGGGGCTTTTCCTGCCCACCTAGCTAGTGCATCGGAGTTGAGAGTGTTGTCCAGAGCGATCACAAGGGAGCATTCTGGGGTAGCTCCTGGAGGGCAATAACATTGAATTGCATCCACAATACCTTTAACCCGGGATTGCAATCTCGATTTAAGTGCTACTCCACTTGCCGAGGTGGAGTACAGAAATTGACTTAGAGAGCCCTTTAAATCTAAAAAGCAGGTTTGGTCATGTGGACAGAATAATTTTCTTTTCCGAATTAACTTGGCTAATTCTGAAATAACAGACTAGTGTAGACCAGGCCTTAGTTAATAGGTACAGCTTTCTTCAGTATTCAAGGCCAAAAGAAAAAGCCTGAAAATGTGAGAGTGTACTTGATGCTAGTGAGTCTGTAGGCAGCCCGAAACAGCAGCTCCAAGAGGTATGCACTAGGGTTGGCCAGAAAATAAGAATTTTGTTTTGCAAAAAACTGAGGATTCAGCATTTATTTTTGTTTCACATCAGAGTGAAACCAAGACCTTTTGAATTTTTTTGTGAAAAAAGAGAGACACTTCCTTCCTCAAGAGAGCGCTTCTTTGGGATGAGGGGAAAAAAACAAAACAAAACAAAAAAAATCCCAACCCCCATATTTACTTTGCTTTTAATGAGAAGGGCCTATGATAGAAAACGTTGTCAGGACCCCATTTATTTACTTTCACAATTAGTAGCAAACTTTGATCGTTTTCTTGAAAATTACTAACACTCTGTTTTCTGTCTCCATTTCACTGTCTTCTTATTTTAAGAACTGCAACTTTGTGAAATCTACCTAGTTCCCATTAGAAGATGCTGTCTTGATATTGAAGCACAAAAACATTCTCAGCCCCCCCCTTATTCAGGGAGCCTACTTTACAGAATAAGCCATATTGTGAGTAGAGTGGTAGACTCAGGCCTTACAAGAAAAAGACCATCTTGAATTTGGCTAGCAATATCTAAAATGGCAAAGTACCCACCAAAAAGAAACACCAGACTGAAGCTAAAACAGTGAGCTTTTTGGCTTATCGTAAGGGTCAGTTGTTCACAATCTCGACAGTGAGGCTTCAAGTCCCCCTAGGCATAGCTGCCGACTCCGTGTGCTCCAGAACTACAGCACCCATGGGAAAAAATAGTTGGTGCTTAGCATCCACCAGCCACAGCTATTTGGCAGTGCTGTTTGGTGGCGCCACAGATCAGCTAATTGGGAACATGGCCAAACAGCTGATTGGGGATGCTGCCAAATAGCTGATAGGCAGCTCCGGAAGGAGCTTGGGGGAGGGCGGAGACAGCAAGCATCAGGCAGGTGGGGGCCTTGGGGAGGGGGCGGAGTGGGGGCAGGAAGAGGCAGAGCGAACGGGGAGTCTTGGGGGAAGGGGCGGAGTTGGGGTAGGGCTTCAGGGCGGTGCAGGGCTGGAGCACTCCCGAGGAAAAGTAAAAGTCAACACCTATGCCCCAGGGGTAATATAAGCTTAAGGTCAAAATTTTTAAACATGGGTGTCTCAGTGCAGACTCCTACACTGATATTTAGAGACTTAAATAAGTGGTATGTTTTTTTTTTCAAAAGTGCTGAACACTCATCAGCTCCCACTGAAATCTTGGCCAAAGTGCTTAAGCCACAATTCAGCAAGTTACTTAAGCACATGCTGGACTCTAAGCACACGAGTAGGGCTGAGTGAAGTCAGTGAGACTGCTCACATGCTTAAAATTAGCTATGGGCTCTATATACCTTGCTGAATCAGGGCCTTAGATTTTATGGTAATGGGTGCTATAGTAAATCCCAAGATAGGTAAAGAGTTAGAAATTCATTTGCAAGTTCTCCCTTTAAGTAGGTGAAGAAATCATTTCTGGATACACTGGTTTTGTATTATATTTGCAATATTAATTGTCTTGTTTGAATAGTACTATTTTTTCATATCACAACTCTTTTTAAGAAACTATTAATTCCTACTATTAATGGAAAGGTGCAGGGGATCAAGTCTGGATATAGTTTGCTATAGATTTTTAGGTTTCTTCTTGAAATATCTATATATTTTATATACATAAAGGCATACAGATACAGTTGATAATGTATTACTTAGGAATGCAAATCAAATATTCCCTATGCCCCAGATCTTCAGCTGCTGTAAATCATGAAGTGCCGTTATGTCCAGCTGAGCCTCTGACCCTCTATATTTATAGAGCCAAAAGAAGTTTGGTGGTATGCCTTTGGTTCTCTGTTACCGTAACCATTCCCTTTTCTGTGTATTCTGCCGCTAGTTCTGTCTTTGATAACATACCAGAGAAAATAATCCAATAACTATTTAGAGACAGCACACTGCAAAACTGAATTTCACTCCAAGGTGGGGGCTGTGGAGAGAGCAGAAGCTTCTCCCTTCCCATATTTTATAATTGACTACTCTTTATGATTCAAGAAAGAGAGATTCTGAGTTCAAAGAGGTCTTCAAAATGTGAACCTGTCAGAGCTGCTGCATTATATTTGCTTTTGGATGGTGCATTAGCATCTCTAACAAGCATACGTTATTTTGAGTGATAGAGGTCCTACTGTGTAGGATTGGGGAAGAAAAAAACCCTAAAGTTTTGTATTAGTAAGCATGTGACTCAAAAAAGCAATTATCTCATTCTTTAAGGGCTGCAAAGTATAGTTGTAGCTTCTGACGAGAGTAAACTAGATGTGCACAGCTTAAAGGCAAACTGAGGACTTACAGATGAAAAGTTCAAACTTCTCTTCATTCCCCCTCCCTTCTTCACTACCCTTATGATCTCCCAGCAATAGTTTGAGAAAAAATCTGGGGCACTTGTTTCTCTTATTTCTTCTGGGTTGCTGTTTTATCTTCATTTTTGGTAGAGCAGTAATGATATCCAGTGGCTGCTTAGATGAATCACTGATGGATATTCCTTAGGGATACCCCAGAAAAATGCATCCCAGCCAAGACTTATTTCCTCAGTTCACAGTGTGAATTTGAAACATATATGCTGCCAACAGTGATCAACTCCTGTTACTGGTCAAGTTTCTATTATTGTTTCCTTCTGGTCCACTTCTTCAACCCTTCTATTTCCTTCATCCCCACTAGCAATTAATCATTGCAATCAATCTTTACTTGCTCTTGGGGGGAAAATACACAAGAATTCTTTCCCACCTTTGCATTTTATGTGCAGAATGTTCCAATTCCTTTACTTCTTATATGGCTGCTGGCTTATGCTGTGTTGATTTTTATTTTTTAGCATTTATAGGATTTATTTTTCTTTCTTAGGTACTTTGCAAGAGAAAAAGAGGCCACACATTTTACTCTTGAAAATCTGGGAGAAATGGAGGCATAAACCAATGAAAAATAGAGTACAGATGCTCCCTGGGTTACGCAAGACCTGATTTACGCAAATTCGCACTTACGAAAAAAGTTCCATAAGCTAGAAATAGGATTTTTGAGTTATGGAAATTTTTGTGTAATATTCAGGTATACGTTTCTGACTTACGCAAAATTTGAGTTATGCAAGGCTTTCCAGAATGGAACGATTGCTTAAGTCAGGGGGTGTCTGTACAAGGAAGATTTGTAGGGGAGGAACATAGTGAGGGGAGGGAGGCTGGCGTCTTTTCTTTCCCCCCCTCTTCATGGATTCCAAAATCTTCACATTGAATAGGGTGGGTGCTGTTGTATCTGTTTTTTTTTTCTTTAAAATGTGCAAAGTAATGTCTCTAAATATTGCAGGTAGAGATTGAGCTATTCACTCTTCTCACTTCTAGGGTAGTGTTTTCAATCTGGTTCATCCTGATCATGGCCAAAACTTGTTTCCATCTGTGATGTAGTGGTGACAGAAAAAATTCCAAAGAAGCTGTTCCCCAGAAAGCATCTTTCTGTAATCCCTACTACTTCTCCCTATTACAGAATTGCCCTCTTATACAAAGTTCTTTTTTGCCCCCGGCAGGCCTTTCTCAGGCTGTCCATTTAACACTGTCAGAGCAAAGCAGCTGTATCCCAAAGGAAGGCATCACTGGCATTTCCTGGCATTGCATCTTTGTGTCTTCTAGCAGATAAGTACATAGACTGTTTTCCCTCTCTTACTGTAGAGATGGCACATTCTCACCCTATATGGTAACCATTCAGCAGCCTTTGAGAAAGTAGTTGTTAGTCTCAGTTAATCATATTGTGGACAACTGAATATATAACTGAAACAGCACTACAGCTGGCTCAAAAGGAATTTCCCAATGTGGCACAACCACCCATATAGCCCCACCAGTGTATTAGTGTAGCAGGTTACTAGTGTTTGAAGTATCATGTCATCAAGAACTGCCCCAAGCAGGGTTAGATTATACAGTAGTTAAAATGCTATTGAACAAGGCCCACTGCAGCTACCTCTTTGTTTACACTAGTGCTTCTCACTGTTATTAGCAGTCTCAGTAAAGAGGGAGAGGACCAAGTAGTCGTGTAGATGGAAACAACATCTCAGTTCTCAGACCACAGACAATCCCCTCAGATTCAAAGCTGATGAGTACTGGTGAGGAAGCTTATAATGCTGCACTTGTGCTGTAGATAAACGGAGAGATTTATTCTTCAGGGGTACTAATCTAGCCATTCTCACCTGTACAAAATTCACTTTGAAATAAATCAACAGAACGGCCTAATAACAATATTTCTTTATAAAAAATAAAACAAAAAAATCCAAACCTTGTCTTTGGGTATTTAATTGGTGACAAGTTCATTGTGTAAAGAGAAATCATGCCTCACCAATCTCTTAGAATTCTTTGAGGGGGGTCAACAAGCACGTGGACAAGAGTGAGCCAGTGTATATAGTATACCTGGACTTTCAGAAAGCCTTTGACAAGGTCCCTCACCCAAGGCTCTTAAGCAAAGTAAGCAATCATGGGATAAGAGAGAAGGTCGTCTCATAGATCAGTAATTTGCTAAAAGATAGGAATAAATGGACAATACTCAAAGTGGAGATAGGTATATAGCAGGGTCCCCCAAGGATCTGTATGGAACCTGTGCTGCTGAGCATATTCATAAATGATCTGGAAAATGGGGGTAAATTGTGAAGCAGTAAAGTTTGCAGTGATACAAAAGTGATACAAAATTAATCAAGATAGTTAAGTCTAAAGTTAACTGTGAAGAGTTAAAAAGGAATCTCATAAAACTGGATGACTGGGCAAGCAAGTGACAGATGTCATTCACTGTTGATAAATGCAAATTAATGCACAGTGGAAAACATAGTCCCAACTATAAATACAAAATGATAAGTTCTAAATGAACTGTTACCACTCAAGAAAGAGATCTTACAGTCATCGTGTGTTGTTCTCTGAAAACATCCACTCAATATGCAGTGGCAGTCTAAAAAATGCTAACAGAATGATAGGAATCATTAGGAAAGGGATAGATAGTAAGACAGAAGATATCATAATGCCACTATATAAATCCATAGTACACTCACACTTTGAATACTGTGTACAGTTCTGGTCACAGTGTCTCAGAAAGATATATGAAAATTGGAAAAGGCACAGAGACGGGCAACACAAATTATTAGGAGTCTGGAACAGCTTCCATATGAGGAGAGATTAAAAAGACTGGGACTGTTCTTCTTAGAAAGAGACGACTAAGGGGGGATTATGACAGAGATCTATAAAATGTTTAATGATATGGAGAAAATGAATAAGGAAGTTATGACACAGTCCCCTCTCACACTGTGATGCTGTGTCAAGTAACAAACCTCTGGCAGGTACTACACTTACACAGACATCCACAGGAAGGGACACACCCAGCTGACTTACATGAATGATCCCCCAGCCATGCATAAACCATGAATAGGGATGTTCCAGTCAAACCCCCTCTCCCCTGCACCAGCTTCCCAGCCATTCACCCCAAGAATTGTTCCATCTTGCACTGGTGAGAAGCCTGGCCAATGTAAGTTTGTTACCCAGTCTGCACTTCCCTCGATGTGGAGAGGACACCACACTAGCCTTTGTAAACTGAGCTGAGATTTCCCAAGCACTTCAACCAAAACATACTATTTTGGTAAAATATAAAACAGATTTACTAATTACAGAAAGATAGATTTTAAGCAGTGATAAGTAGCAAGCGTAGAGATCAAAATTGGTTACTTTAAAAGTAAATTCACAGTCTGAGTTCTACAAACTAAACAGGATTTGAATCAAGTAGTGTCTCACCATACATATGGTATAAACAGGTCACAGATCCTCAATACACAGGCTGGGACTCTTTTCCAGCCTGGGACTACTCTCCTCTAGTTAAAAGTCTTTGTCCTCCAGATGTGTTTCCATGTGTTGAGTTGTGGTGGAAATGAGGCCAAGTGATGATATCACTGCCTCTTTTATAGTTTCTTCCAGCTTGCTGGAAAGATCTTTTGCTATGACGTGGGGAACAGGCGGTTTCCATTGGTTAAACAGTCTCCATTGTATATGTACTCCCTCTGAGGCTACGTCTACACTACCCGCCGTATCGGCGGGTAGCGATCGATTTTTCAGGGATCGATATATCGCGTCTCATCTAGACGCGATATATCGATCCCCGAACGGGCTTCTATCGATTCCGGAACTCCACCGCCCCGAACGGCGGTGGCGGCGTCGATATGGAGAGCCCCGGACATCGATCCCGCCCCGTGAGGACGGGTAAGTTATCGATATAAGATACTTCGACTTCAGCTACGTTATTCACGTAGCTGAAGTTGCGTATCTTATATCGATTTTTCCCCTTAGTGTAGACCAGCCCTGAGAAGTCTCCACTGTATACAGTTTTTGGGATTGTGGATTCTTTCCTTGATGGGTGTTGATGAGCCATTAACCACTTTCAGGCTACTCCATTGTTGTACCTGGAAGGCTGGTTGTGGGTGTTCCCAACCTCACAACATATTTCAGTAACACACACATAGCAAAGCTTCATAACTTCACATACAGTGATAGCACATACCATCCAACAGGATATTAACATTCAACAACTCAAGACTTTTAAAATGATACCTCACAAGGTATACTTTGTACAAAATGCATCATAATTATGTGACAGTGGTGAATATGGGGGTTCCAGGGTGCCTCTTTGAGGTATAGAGTATCACAGAAGTGTTATTTACCCCTTCACATAACAGACGAACAAGGGGCCACCCAATGAAATTAATAGGCAGCAGGCTTAAAACCAACATAAGGAAGCACTTCTTCACACAGTGCACAGTTAGTCTGTGGAACTCATTGCCAGGGGTGGTTGTGAAGGCCGAAAGTGTAATTGGGTTAAAAAAAGAATTAGATAAGTTCATAGAAGAGAGGTCCAACGATGGCTATTAGCCAATATGGATGGTCAGGGATGCAATCCCATGCTCTGGGTGTCCCCAGACCTCTGACTACCAGAAACTAGAACTGGATGACAGATAATCACTCAATAATTGCCTTGTTCTGTTTACTCCCTCTGAAGCATCTAGCTCTTTCTCCTGTTGGAAGACAGGATACTGGATGATTCGTCTGACCCAGTATGATCATTTTTATGTCTTTATGGGACTTCGTCTGTTTGCTTGTAATAAATAAAAATGCTAAGTAGATGTAAATGAATATAAACATTTAGATCAAATTGGGCAGATGGGTGCAATGGCAGGTGGGCGCCTAACTGCTCTCTGTGCTTTGAAAAACTCTTTCTTGATTCAGTGTTTGTATTTTGAGAAGTGCATAGTTTTTATAGGGATGGGATATAGCAAATATTTTGCTCTTCTACTACAAACAGTATTATGGGGCAACCTAATGTAATATGAAAATCCTAATGTGTTTGACAGTCCCATAGCAATACATACATGTGCAAAAATGTTAGCAGACCCAAGGCCGCCCAGAAGGGAGGGGCAAGTGGGGCAATTTGCCCCGGGCCCTGCAGGGGCCCCCACGAAAATACAGTATTCTATAGTATTTCAACTTTTTTTTATGGAAGGGGCCCCCAAAATTGCTTTGCCCCAGGCCTCCTGAATCCTCTGGGCAGCCCTGAGCAGACCCCAACTAAGTAGTTGGCATTGGAGGGGGCTGTGTGATGATCAGAAACTTCCATCTTCCCTATATGAAAGCAACAATGAGGATCATGTTACGCTCCCCCCCCACCCCGCACACTGCGAATTTTCTCTCTTATGTCTCCTGCTTGAGGCTAAAATGATTGTGAAATGGGAATTATATGTCCCAAGGAATGAGCCAAAATGTAAGAATACAGTACAGTGATTTTTGCTTATTTTAATCAACTCTGTACCACTTTAGTTGCTCACCCTTTGAACAAGATAATTGCTTATCCCATTTTTCCTACCAGAGCTCAAATTAGTATCAACCAGAAAAGAAATAGAAATTGGCTAAAATAATAAACAAGTCCATATTTGCTAATATATTTGTAACATCATTGAAATTTCACTACATCAATTAATATTTAGTAGAAGTTCACCTAATGGGTGAAAAATTGTTATTTTTCCTTGTCTCATTTTGGTGTTGTCATTTAAAAACCATCCATCATCAGAATCATTTTGACTCTGTCCAGCCTTATGCAGCTGATGCGCAGAAAGACAAAGGAAAAAGGCTTGCTCTTCCTTTTCTGTATCGCCTTCACCAGCAGTGGATGACATAGTCACAACAAACACGATGCTATCCTTGTCTGTTCTCTCCTCTGATCCCATACAGAGGTCCTTCTGAATGTTAGCAAGAGTCTCAAACTAGTTATGACATATGTCTCTGTTTCCCTCTTTCCCCTTCTCAGCATCTTCCTTAATATTGTCGGATTATGTTGTAATCTTAAAAATGGCATGGTGGCAGGAGCTCTGAACATTTAAGTTTTTGCATGCAGCTTACGAAGTCAGGTCCTTGTCCTTTATTATTTTAATAATCACATGTCAGCACACCATCTTTTTGTATTTTTTCTTCAGATACTGAATTAGCTAAGAGGCTGAATCAGAGATGCGGTGTTGGCAGGCACAAACTGAAAAATACAACTGTGATGTTTCCTAAAATGGGCTATCCGGCTAGAAGGTCAAAAATGTTTCCCCTCAATGGCTTGTCCCTGGCTTCCACTCAGGTTATAAGCAGTCATCCATGCTGTTGACTTTATGCTTGTGGTCAACCTGAAGGTGTTCCTAGCCCCTAAATGCCATGGTATGGCTGGTTTTCTAATCACAGGAAGAGCTCAACCTGTCAGTCTCTGCCATGTTTGCAGAGAGAAGCACTAGAGTCCATATTTTATTTCTTGTGACTATAACTTACTCTGAAGCAAAATATGCCATGTGAGTCTTTTCTAAAAACAAACAAACAAAATCAGCTCTAGCTCATTGCTGTTGTGTAGATGTCCCCAAAGCAAAAATATGCCATGTAAGAATCAATGTCAACTTTGTCAACATGATTACCTTATCCTTGCCAATGTGCACCATGTATGTGTTGTGATTTGAAAGATCACCACCATCTTTAATTAGACACAAAACCAGAATAGCTGGATTTCTCAGAAATTTTCTGATCCTTTCCTTTGAGAATCTCACGGGAAATTACCCCCCTGGCACTGCTACACATGAAGAGAGACAGTATCTTATATCAACATCATTTCCTAATGTTTGTGGTTTGCATTTGTTACTCTGCTAGAGTAGCCTTGAAGAATCATGTTTCTGTTCTTTCACAAGACACTAACAATAGGCTGGTCTAATTTGTAGTGTGCTGCCAATTTGCACTGTACTAAAGATCTTACAGAATAGTGAGTGAAAAAGAACCAAAGGAATACTTTTGTCTTCTCTTTCAATGGCAACCTTTTGTTTCACGTCTCGGTCAACATTTTATGCATGAAACAGACCCAGGACATGCCTATAGTGTGATTAAGCTTTAGTTCTTAATGAATCTTTGGATTTCCTGGCTGAATGGTCCTTTATATATATATATTCCATTTAATGTATTGTTTTAAAAAATAAAGCAGAATATACATATGTTCTGTTTTATTTTTTTAAAACAATACATTACATGGAAAAAAAATGTGATGATACTGAATCCCTAAAAGGGACTTAATTCCAAAGCTGTTGAGTGAAATAAAAAGAGTGAGTTTAGCAGTGATCAGATTAAGGGAACGTGACTACAGTATGCAAAAAAAAAAGAAAAGTCTTACCTATCCCCTGAATTACTTATATGGCCCACATCACTGGAGTATCTGAGCACCTTATATGTTGTGGGCTTTTTCTGTTCATAACAGCTTTCTAAGCAGGGGAAAAAATGTGTTGTGTGCTGCAGAAGGAGCAATATCTAGCACACTAGGGGGGTCAGTTGTGCTCCCATTGAAATCTATGCCAATTTTGCCATCTATGGGAGTTAGCTGTTGCCCCAGAATTTTGAATTTAACTAGCCTTCAGACAGACTTTTTGTGGGGGAGGAAGAGAGGTTGGAGTGAGGTTGGTTAACAGGAAAAAACAAAACCCTAACACCAATAATATTTTAAATTTTCTTTCACAACATGCAAGCTTGCCTCTGTTGGATCTATTCCTGTCATTCCACCCCATTACACAAATCTGAATAGTTCTCAGATCACAATGCTGTTCTCTGGGAGGTGTTTTTTGGGCTCAGAAAAGTATCAATACTAAATATAGCCACATCTCAGGAAGCATGAGCAACATCATGCTACTATAGTTAATTGTTGGTTGATGTTTTAGTGTTCGAGGAGCATGGATTGTATTCATTGCCCTCCCTCCTCCCTTTTTTTTTCATTATGCCTGTAACTAGAATGAACTTTGCTGTGAACCAAAAAGCCTATGACAGTGGTATGGAGGAAACATACAGTAAAGCACAGAACGCAGAAAAAGGACTATTAAGAAAAACTACCTAGACAAGGATGTGTTTGTGAATTTGGCAATATGAAGAGATTTTTCACCTGATGATCATGGGGACATGCAAGCTGCAAGTAGCTGGCGTGCAAATTTCATAGTTCATAGTGATTCATAGTTCGACCTTGTAAAATTGGTCTAGAAATGTCTGTCTGTCTTGTGAGATTTCTGATATTTTCTCTTCCAGCCAAGCATAAGAACGGCTTCTCTCTTTGTATTTTGGCATCTCCACTTCCAGTTCCAGCTTTGCATCTCCACTTCCAGTCCCACCTGGAACTAGGAAATCGGCTAGCAAATGAAAATAAACAATAATTAGGACAAGGAAGATTATTATTTTCTTTAAAGTAAGCAGACTTGGAGAAGGTTCATGGATTGTATTGTCTGTGTCTTCTTTTTCTGAGCTGGGTCCTGATCTTGCCAGCAACACCCCTGTGAGTAATTCCACTGAGTTCAGAGTTACTCACATGCATAGGTGACTGCAGGGTCTGGGCGATAGTTTGCAGTTCCTGTTTAAAAGGAGATTCAATAATGAATTTACCTTGTTCTGAATGTGGCTGGGTTAGGGAAGGTGAGTAGGTAAGGTGGATACTTCACTCTTTTACCGTGAAAAGAACAAGTGACCTGCAAGTCTTGTGATTTTTAGACACTATTTTATTGGGGTAGGTTTTTATCAGACTGGTGAGTTTGGAACTGCTTGTTCTCTAGGAATTTGAGTCCCCATGGGGAAAAGCTCAGAGCAGCTTTAAATCGTTCAAATGTTTAAGTGGTATTATTCATGGTATAATACACTACTCTGGTGTGTGCTTCATAGCTCTGCCACTGTATCTTCTGTCAAACAATTTCCAAAAGTCCTGCATCTGCAAATTTATATTCAAGGAAACCACTGTAACATAGTGAAATTAAGTAATAATTGAAGTAGATACTAGCAGCTTCAGCACAAAGGGTCTTATTTGGATATATTTTTAGCAGTTGGTATACCACATTGATACAATAATACTAAATCACTGAAAGGGGGCGGGGGGAGGCAGTGTTGCAGAGGATGTGAGAAGGGAGAAGAACAAAGGGGACTTTTCTCCAATCAAATGCAAATGAAAATGACCCTAAAGATTCTGGGCACACACAGTCTTTCTCCTGACAATGAACATTTTCATGCAGTGAAATCCATTTTTTGAGACTCATTAGCAAGTGCTGTGATCTTGCTTATTTTCTATAGCAGGGTCTGGTTATTTCAAATTGATTAGGAAGTCTCTGATGTGTGAGAGCGAATCACTGAGTTACTCTAGGTATTTCTGTAATTGGTTACCATGCTTAATTACAAATGTTTCAGCACAACAAATACATTCTGAACTAGATTTTCACTGCCTTTCAATTGTTGCTCTTAGTATATGGTGGTGTAAAAAAAAAAGACAGTGAAGAGAAATTAAACTTCTAGAATGGGTGCTTTTGTTCTAAAAGAGGTGAAGCTATACCAACTGATGGATTAATTTAAAATGTGATATCAATAATGATTTTAAAACAGAAGAACTAGACTATCGATCACCTATTTCGAGATAATTGACTACCAATGTTACCAGTCTATTCTGGGTGTAATTAAGGCCCCTTCCACACAGCACCTTTTTATTGTTCCACTAATTGGTTAGGGATATGCTTAGCTAAACAAACAAGGCCTGATTCTCTTCTCATTTAGACTGATATGCCATTTCTGCCCTGGTGTGCATGTCAAACAGTGTAATCCAGACACTGGACGTTGGCAGCAATCTGCAATGTGAGTGGGATTGCCATGATGGAAAATGGCCACTGTGACTTGTGAGGCAGGGGATTGTGTGGTTTGAGTAGGAAATACCATAATCTTCAGTGGAAGAAGAGGCACTTTAAAGCATGGGCTTGGTATGGGCAACTGCTTCTGCTGAGGGGCTATGGGACAACTTCTGGGAGGCTCTGCTAAAAATATAATTAGGCAAGGAGCTACGAAGCAGTTGTGGATGCAAACTGACCTGTCTAACTTGTTTAAACTGATTGTGCCCTTCACGGATTACAAAATCACACTTCCAGCTGTAGTGCGGATGGGGGCCTACCTAGACTAGGGAGCTAATTGTTCCAAGTTCTCATCTGTATCACCTTACTCCCAGGCTGGCAGACCTTGGTATACTGAAACAGCTCTTCTCTGGGCTCACCAAACATAATCAGGAGAAGAAAATACAATGTGTTTTGTATACAGTGCTTTTCATAGTTAAGGCATATCTCAAAGTGCTTGGCAATATTGGAAAATATTGTAGTGAGAGGAGGAGGCAAGAATTTTATTTCATGCTCAGCTTAGCTGCTTAGTCATTCATATTTTAGTTTTTTACATATTAACTAAGGGGTTGGAGATTGTTTTTTTTTTTTTTTTTTTTTTTTTTTTTTTTTTTTTTTTTTAGGCAGAACAGTCAGAACAGTCCTCTCAGCAAAAGAACAAGTTAAAGTGAAAAAGTGAAGTGAATTTGATATATACTACTTCTCTGACCTGACCACCTCTGTGATTCCACATGCTTGGATGTTTTTCATTAGCTGACTAGAGCTGTGTGAAGCCTGGCCTGGTTAGTTCACAACTGGTTCTTCTGAAATCTGCCATTTGTTGTTCTCCCGGAAGAGAAGAGAACCACTTGGCAGTTCAACTGGGCAGTTGGACTAAGTGTGTGGGAGGAGAGAAGGGAGGTGTGTGTGGGGAGGAGGTGGGAGGAGAGGGGTTTATTTTTTCTCTTTTCTCTCCCAAGACTCACAATAGATATGTTGGTTTGGGGATTTGGTTTTGGGATGGATTTTTGGGAGGCCTTGACCTTCCTTACCTTTTCCTCTACCTTCCTCCAGCCTTCACTCACTTCAGTCAGCAGCAGCAAAATCATGGAGCAATCCCCAGAAAGAGGAAGAGGAACCAAGAGGAAGGGATGTTGGAAGAGTCAACAACAACACACACCATCAAACATCAAAAGTGAACAACCAACCTGGTCTTCTATGATGAGATAAGATAACTGGAAATGGATGGATAGATTCTGATGGATATAATATATGATACATTCTGACTGAAAGTTAAATTAGCAATACAGTTGGGTGAAGGATGATAAGATGATGGATGAAAAGAGGGATGATTGTTGGGCTGTTGGGCTCAATGGGGATGGATCAATGTTGTCCCCAGTATGTAGTTCTGCCAGGTTGCCCCAAGCCAGTCAGTGAGGCTTTTTTTTTGACATGCTTTCTGCTTTTTCTCTTTGGATGGTGGGATTAATTGCACCTTCAGCAAGTTTGCAGATGACACTAAACTGGGGGGAGAGGTAGATACGCTGGAGGGTAGGGATAGGGTCCAGAGTGACCTAGACAAATTGGAGGATTGTGCCAAAAGAAATCTGATGAGGTTCAACAAGGACAAGTGCAGAGTCCTGCACTTAGGAAGAAAGAATCCTATGCACCACTACAGGCTGGGAACTGATTGGGTAAGCAGCAATTCTGCAGAAAAGGACCTGGGGATTACAGTAGAAGAGAAGCTGGATATGAGTCAGCAGTGTGCCCTTGTTGCCAAGAAGGCCAATGACATATTGGGCTGTATTAGTAGAAGCATTGACCGCAGATCGAGGGAAGTGATTATTCCCCTCTATTTGGCACTGGTGTGGTCACACCTGGAGTATTGTATCCAGTTTTGGTCTCCCCACTACAGAAGGGATATGGACAAATTGGAGAGAATCCAGTGGAGGGCAACAAAAATGATTAGAGGGCTGAAGCACATGACTTACAAAGAGAGGCTGAGCAAACTGGGGTTATTTAGTCTACAGAAGAGAAGAGTGAAGGGAGATTTGATAGCAGCCTTCAACTACTTGAAAGGGGGTTCCAAAGAAGATGAAGCTAGGCTGTTCTTAGTGGTAGCAGATGACAGAACAAGAAACAATGGTCTCAAGCTGCAGTGGGGGTGGTGGTCTAGGTTGGATATCAGGAAACACTAGTTCACTAGGAGGGTGGTGAAGCACTGGAATGGGTTATCTAGAGAGGTGGTGGACTCTCCATCCTTAGAGGTTTTTAAGGCCCAGCTTGACAAAGCCCTGGTTGGGATGATTTATGGGTGTTGGTCCTGCTTTGAGCAGGGGTTGGACTAGATGACCTCCTGAGGTCCCTTCCAACCCTAATATTCTATGATTCTATGAGTCAATGGAGTGGTGCCTACTTACTCCAGTAAAGGTTTTGTCCCCCAGTTCTTAGTTACACTCATAAACTCATGAATTCTCAGAGTTGCAAATGGGTGTACACTGAGAGAATCTGATCCTTTAGATGTACTGGAGAATAAAGAAATTATTTGTAACCCTTTTCATTCAAGAAGCATAGCTTCCATGGAGGAAGGACTTGATCTAAAACTTTCATATTGGATAGTGGTGCTTCAGAGATACTTCTGAAGTCTAAAACACACAATATGACAAGGATAGATTTGCTGGATTCTGTTCTCTCTTTAAATGTACATACACCTCATAAATGTTAAGGTGAGCTAATCCCATGTAAGAAGAGGACAACAGACCCCAACATATGACTCCCATTCATGTTAATGGGAGGGGAGGATAGACTCTCTAAGAGTCAGCCTTAGGTTTGGCAGGGAGCCTGTACAAATAAACTGAAATGTGTCCCAGGAAGACTTTGGTAACCCACATAGCAAACTTGAGGTTGATGAAGGTGACTGAGGATGGTAACTGGGTGTGTAGGAATCAACTGTGATTATGGGGATGCAGTAAGGTTTCAGCAGCTGGAGTGTATTATGAAAGTGTTGGATAAGGGCATTGGTTACAGAGTAGCTGATGGAGAGGAAGTGGCACCGCAGCTTATAGAGTGACAGTTCCTGTGATTCAGGAACCCTGAAGGACTGGGTTCCTACATTCATTTCTCAGATTGTGTATATTCCTGGTGGGGAGGTCATTGGCCTGTGTAGATGCCTGCTAAGAAGGATGTTGACAGAGTGAATCTGCTTAAAGCACAGGACCCCGCACAGCCTCACACTTTTCATATGTCTAAGGCTAGCCCTACATGCCAGCATGCTCAGCTTTTGCTGGAAGTTAATAGGAGTCAATGGTTTGGATCAAGGGGGAGAAACGATCCCTTCGTCTTTGAGTGAAAAGCACTCCGGCACTGGATTTGCAGGGTATACACTACTAAAGACAAGCATGATTCTTATTAAGAGGGAATATTGTCTAGTGGCTAAAGCATGGGACTGCGAGTCAGGAGACCTAGGGTACTTCTACACTACAGGATTATTCCGATTTTACATAAACCGTTTCTTTAACAAAGATTGTATAAAGTCGAGTGCACGCGGCCACACTAAGCACATTAATTCGGCGGTGTGCGTCCATGTACCGAGGCTGGCGTCAATTTCCGGAGCGTTGCACTGTGGGTAGCTATCCCATAGCTATCCCATAGTTCCCACAGTCTCCCCCGCCCATTGGAATTCTGGGTTGAGATCCCAGTGCCTGATGGGGCAACAAACATTGTCGCGGGTGCTTCTGGGTACAGCCTCACCCCTCCCTCCGTGAAAGCAGCAGCAGCCAACCGTTTCATGCCTTTTTTCCTGGGTGAATTGTGCAGACGCCATTCCACGGCAAGCATGGACCCTGCTCAGCTCAAGACAGCAATCATGGACGTTTTAAAAACCTCGCGCATTCTCATGCACTCAATGCTGAACCGGGACCTGCAAAGCCAGGCGAGGAGGCGGTGGCTATGGCAGCACGGCAACAAGAGTGATGAGGACATGGACACAGAATTCTGTCAAACTGCGGGCCCCTGTGCTTTGGAGATCCTGCTGGTAATGGGGCAGGTTCTAGCCATTGAACGCTGATTTTGGGCCTGGGAAACAAGCACAGACTGGTGGGACCGCATAGTTTTGCAGGTGTGGGACGATTCGCAGTGGCTGCGAAACTTTCGCATGCGGAAGAGCACTTTCATGGAACTTTGTGACTTGCTTTCCCCTGCCCTGAAGTGCCAGAATACAAAGATGAGAGCAGCCCTCACAGTTGAGAAGCGAGTGGCAATAGCCCTCTGGAAGCTTGCAACGCCAGACAGCTACCGGTCAGTTGGGAATCAATTTGGAGTGGGCAAATCTACTGTGGCAGCTGCTGTGATGCAAGTAGCCAAAGCAATCACTAAGCTGCTGCTACGAAAGGCTGTGACTCTGGGAAATGTGCAGGTCATAGTGGATGGCTTTGCTGCAATGGGATTCCCTAACTGTGGTGGGGCGATAGATGGAACCCATATCCCTATCTTGGCACTGGAGCACCAGGGCACCCACTACATAAACCGCAAGGGGTACTTTTCAATGGTGCTGCAAGCACTGGTGGATCACAAGGGACATTTCACCAACATCCACCTGGGATGGCCAGGAAGGGTTCATGACTCTCGCGTCTTCAGGAACACTACTCTGTTTAAATGGCTGTAGCAAGGGAATTACTTCCCAGACCAGAAAATAACAGTTGGGGATGTTGAAATTCCTGTCGTTATCCTGGGGGGCCCAGCCTACCCCTTGATGCCGTGGCTCATCAAGCCATACACAGGCAGCCTGGACAGTAGTCAGGAGCTGTTCAACTACAGGCTGAGCAAGTGCAGAATGGTGGTAGAATGTGCCTTTGGCCGTTTAAAGGCACGCTGGTGCACATTACTGACTCGCTCAGACCTCAGCCAACCCCATTGTTATTGCTGCTTGCTGTGTGCTCCACAAGCTCTGTGAGAGTAAGGGAGAGACCTTTATGGCGGGGTGGGAGGCTGAGGCAAATCACCTAGCCGCTGATTACGCACAGCCAGACACCAGGACGATTAGAAGAGCACACCAGGAAGCAGTGCACATTAGAGAAGCATTGAAAACCAGTTTCATCGCTGGCCAGGGTACAGTCTGACTGTTGTGTTTCTTTCTCCTTGATGAAACCCTCCCCCCCTTGATTGACTCATTCACTGTAAGCCACCCACCCCCCCTTCGATCACAGCTTGCTTTCTAAGGAAATAAGGTCACTCTCATTTAAAAATCATGTATTCTTTATTACTTAATTATAAAAAGAGGGAGAGAACTGACAAGGTAGCCTGGGTGGGGTTTCAGAGGAGAATAGTAGGGAAGTAAAAGGCCACTATAAAAATTTCATAATTTCATAATAATGAGAGCCTTTTGGTTGGGCTGTCCACTGGGTGGAGTGGGCGGGTGCATGGAGCCCACCCCCATGAGTTCTTACTCATCTGGCGGGTGAGGAGGCTAAGGAACATGGTGAGGGGGGAGGGTGGTTATACAGGGGCTGCAGCAGCACTCTGTGATCCTGCTGCTGTTCCTGAAGTTCCACCATATGCCGGAGCATGTCAGTTTGATCACGCAGCAGGAGTTGCGGGGCTCCTGCCGGGAGAGCGGGACTGCGGGGTGGCGGGGCTCTGGCCGGGGTGGCGGGGCCCCTTCCTCCGGCGGGGATAGTGCATCCCGCCACCGCTGATCTTCCTGCTGCCACCTCTCATCTCGAGCATCTCTCCTCTCATCTCGAGCGTCTCTCCTGTCCTCACGTTTGTCCCTCCTATCCTCACGTTGGTCCCTCCTGTCCTCACGGTCACTGGCATCTTTCCTGTACTTTGCTACCACGTCCTTCCACTCATTCAGATGAGCTCTTTCATTGTGGGTCACTTCCATGATTTCCGAAAACATTTCTTCTCGCGTCTTTTTTTTCCACCGCCTTATCTGAGATAGCCTTCGGGACGGAGTAGGGATGCTTGAAAAATTTGCAGCTGCATGAGGGAGGGAAAAAAGGGAGAGAAGTATTTAAAAAGATACATTTTAGAGAACAATGGTCATACTCTTTCACGGTGAACAACACTATTCACCTTACATAGCACATGTGTTTTCACTACAAGGTCGCATTTTGCATCTTAATATTGAGTGCCTGTGGCTTTGGTGTTACAGATCACAGACGCAGGTCTGGGCATCAGAATTCTGCTTGCATGCGGCCATGGTAAGCCATTGTCTTTCGTCTTCTGCAGCCTTCATCTATCCAGCGCCCTCCTTTCCCAAATAGCAAGCAAAGCCCATTGAGTGCTGCTTCTTTCCTTTTAACGTGCAGCAGCAGAAACCACCCCGTGGCTGGTATCATGGAAGATCACTGCTAAACACCCCCCTTTCCACCACCACCCCCCAACCGCGTGGCTGGTAGCAGGAAAGATCCCTGCTAGCCAAACGCGGAAAAGCTCAGCGCCAATCGCGCCCCCCACCCCCCTTCCCCCCGCTTGGCCACCTGCAGGGAAGGATTTCTTTTAAGCAACAGGCAAACAGCCCAGTAGGAATGGCCATCTCTGTCCCCTTACTTAAATTCCTGAATTTCAACCAGGTTACCATGAACGATATCACTCTCCTGAGGATAACACAGCGAGATAAAGAACGGATGTTGCTTGAATACCAGCAATCACCAGGACCATACGCAGCTAGGCTTTGTCATGCAATGATACCAGATTACTTGCTACATGCATGGCATGGTCAAGTGTCCTACCATGGAGGACGGAATAAAGCAGCGCTGCCCAGAAACCTTCTGCAAAGGCTTTTGGAGTACCTCCAGGAGAGTTTCATGGAGATGTCCCTGGAGGATTTCCGCTCCATCCCCAGACATGTTAACAGACTTTTCCAGTAACTGTACTGGCCGCGAATGCATCCCAAGTCCTCAGGCCAAATTAATCATTAAAAAACGCTTGCTTTTAAACCATGTCTTATATTTACAAGATACACTCACCAGAGGTCCCTTCCATGGCTTCATTGTCTGGGATAGTTGCTTGGGAGGGCTGGGAGGGTAATTCCGTCAGGGTGAGAAAAAGCTCCTGGCTGTTGGGGAGAACGGAGTGCTGTGTGCTCTCTACAAGCTCGTCCTCCTCTTCCTCCTCATCTTCCCTGTCCGCAGAATCCTCAGCCATGGCTGCGATTACCACCCCCACCTCGGAATCCACAGACGGGGTGGGGTAGTGGTGGCGGACCCCCCCAGAATTGCATGCAGCTCAGCGTAGAAGTGGCATGTTTTTGGCCCTGCCCCGGACCTTCCGTTTGCTTCTTTGGTTTTCTGGTAGGCTTGTCTGAGCTCTTTAACTTTCACACAGCACTGTACTGAGTCCCTGGTGTGGCCTCTCTGCATCATGGCCTTGGAAATTTTTTCAAATGTTTTTTCATTTCGTCTTTTGGAACGGAGTTCTGTTAGCACGGAATCCTCTCCCCATACAGCGATCAGATCCAGTACCTCCCGTGCGGTCCATGCTGGAGCTCTTTTTCGATTCTCAGGAGACTGCATTGTTACCTGTGCTGATGAGCTCTGTGTGGTCACCTGTGCTGATGAGCTCTCCACGCTGGCCAAACAGGAAATGAAATTCAAAAGTTTGCGGGGCTTTTTCTGTCTACCTGGCCAGTGCATCTGAGTTCAGATGGCTTTCCAGAGTGGTCACAATGGTGCACTGTGGGATAGCTTCCGGAGGCCAATACCGTCGATTTGCGGCCACAGTAACCCTAATCCGACATGGCAATACCGATTTGAGCGCTACTCCCCTCGTCAGGGAGGAGTACAAATATCGGTATTAAGAGCTCTTTATATTGATATAAAGGGCTTCGTTGTGTGGACGGGTGCAGCGTAAAATCGGTTTAACGCTGCTAAATTCAGTATAAACGCGTAGTATAGACCAGGCCCTAGACTATATCCCCAGCTGTGCAAATGACCTGCTCTGTGACCTTGGGCATGTTGTATCATTGAATACATTCAAAAGGAGCCACAGATTTTGTGTTCCTCAGTTTTCAGGAGCCCAACTTACGGTAACTTTGGGCTTGATTTTCTGGGATGCTGAGCACTCGCAGCTCCCACTAACTTCCACTGGAGTTGAGTGCTGAGCATTCCTGAAAATTAGGCCCCAGGTATTTCATGTTAGACACCCAGGAATGTAGTCACCCAAAATCAGAGGCTTCACCTTTTGATATCTTTGTTCCCACTATAAAATAGGATGATAATACCTATCTAACTGGGGTATCCTGACACTAAGATAATTTACATGATATCCTGGGATGAACGGTGCCATATAAGTAGGGCCCTACCAAATTCACAGTCCATTTTGGTCAATTTCATGGTCATGATTTCATGATTTCAGCTACTTAAATCTGAAAATTCATGGTGTTGTAACTGTAGGGGTCCTGACCCAAAAAGTAGTTGTGAGGGGATGTGATGGTGTTGGGACTCACCACTGCAGCGCCTCCTGCTGGCACATATGGGAATTAGCTCCATCCTCTGCAGGGTGCCCTCTGCCGGTGGTGTCCCATCCGTCGTCTGCTCCCCTGTTGGTGTCCAGACCCATGTTGCTCCCCGCTAGGCGGGCGTCCTCTTCAGGACACTGACCTCTGGCAGTGCCCACTGCTCCGGTCTCACCCTCTTCCGGGGGTCTGGTGTTATCAGCAGTCCTCCATCTGCATCTATTCTATTGGCTGGGGGCTGCAGCCTTAAAGTCTAACCCCCTTTGTCATGGGGCCAGCCACAGCCTGTATCAGGCCACGCTTCTCTTCAGCCAGGTGTAATACAAGGGGGAAGGAGGGGACCCAGGCCCACCCACTACTCTGGGTCCCAACCCGGGACCCTCTAGCAGCAGCCACCCTGCCCTCCTTCTCTCCCCTTGTCAGACTTTGTCCCTGGGCCGCTTCCCCTTAAGCCCTGTGCACCCGCTCGGCCCTGTGTAGCAAGGCCTGCAGCCAATGACCTGTTGGTGGTATTAATAAGACCGCAAATGGCAGCAAGAGAGAAAATATTGGAAGCCAAATGTCATTAATAATAACCGCAATATTCTTAGTGTTAACAAATTATCATCTGCATACATTTTTAATTAATAGGAGTATGAACAGCAATTTGGCTGTCAACGGGTATCAGTATTGATGTGTGCGAGTGAAATACTGCAAGACAGAGGAGATCAAAGGGGGGAGAATAACTGAAAAGCAACAAGCAACTGTGGATGATGAGACATCATTTTCTAACCAAACTTCTGAGAGCATCATATCTTTGTATCTAGACTGCTGAAATGAGAAGTATGAATTCAGGTGAAGTTGAGACAACCTTTTATATAGCAGGGAAATAAACTTTGTATTGGATAGTGGGAGTTTTTCTGATGCTGGAATTTAGCTGGTCATCAATTGCCCCAGTAGAAAAGATATAAGAGAAACACACACGTGTAAGGGGATAAGGGAGGAAAAGAACAGTAGGTAAACTGGGTATCTCAAAACAGAGAAAACTGGTGGATTTACTTACTGAGCCCAGAAGGAGGAATTGTCATAAAGCAGCCCCACTTGGAGGGCGTCTTTATAGCGGGTCCCCTCCTTCAGAGTCACCAGAAACAGTCCACACAGTCTTTCTTAGTGTAAATGGCCTTTGTGTTAGTTAGCAAAGAGTGAAGCTGAATGCAGGTTTAAGTTGTCTAAGTGGAACTTTATTAAACCCTTTGCACGGCTCTGCTCCTGTGACTATGTTGCTTCCAGTGCAACTCCTCTGATTTTATTTTTCTAGTGTCCCCTCAGTATCAGTCCCTCCAGGGAACATGGGGCCCCCTGACTCCATTTCCACTGATCCTGATATATCTTCCCTGTTTCACAAATATTTTTAATATGAACATTAAATGAATGATGATTTAGTTGGGATCGGATGATTTAGTTGGGGATTGGTCCTGCTTTGAGCAGGGGATTGGACTAGATGACCTCTTGAAGTCCCTTCCAACCCGGATAGTCTATGATTCTATGATTCTGTGATTCAAAACAAATAATTGATGCCCAGACCCCATGTCCCTTCAGTGAGAGGTTGCTATCACATAGCTAAGTTGGAGTCTTGTTGTAACGCTTGTTTGAAGTGGTTCATGACCATGAGTGGCAACCTCAGGGCACACTATCAAGAAGCAGAGCTGAGACTCCAAACTGACTGAATGTTCTATAATTAGATTTCACCAACCCAGTAATAAGTGTGAACTTCTAAAGCACTCTATCAGTCTTACCACTGAGTCACAGACAGTCCTCATGGACATTCCCACCCAGGCAAGCTGAACTTAGAAACAATTGGTTGCTATACACCAAAGTTCACAAAAGATTCAGGTTGCTCCCAGTCCAAAGAGACCAATCACTTACCCAGGTCAATTTGTACCTCAGATCTCACACAAAGACAACAGTTGTAGCCAATCCTATAGTAAACTAACTAAGGGTTTATTAACTAAGGAAAGAAACGAGAGAGTTATTACAAGGTGAAAGCAAGCAAACTTATATACACAAATGAGTAATGGTCTATGGTTTTAAAAGTGACAGAGTTTTAGTAATCTGTCAGCTCTGAATGTCTTTTAGGGCTAACCCAGGTGGACTCTGGGGATCTCTACTTCTGTTTAATAGCTCCGGTCCTGTCTGAGTCCAGACAGCAAAGAGATGAAAAATTTTCTTTTCCATTATCTTCATTTTCTTCTTCCAGAATTCAAGCTAATGGGACAAGCCCTTTTGCATGTAGCCTCTTCATGGGTGTTCAGAGGCAATTAGCAAAGTCTTTGTATTGCAGTGTTCCACAATGGCCCATTTAGGTTTGATAGGCCTTCCTTATGGGCAAGAGATAATACCTTTCACAGGGATTTAGTATTTTGCACTAGGAATTTTTTTTCTTGTTTGGTGAGTTAGATAGTTCAGCACAAACATTTTACAGCTATATAGCAAACACATAAGTAGCATGGGATACAGACATTATAAGTAGGATTAATACACGTAGCAACTTACGAACATTTCATAAAGTCTAAACACATTGTCATAAGTCCAATACCCATCTTAATGGTACTAACATAAAGGTGAAAGAGACTGATTTCCAGCAATGAATTTGTCAGTGCTCTGCTGAGGCTTAAAGTCTTGGCAAGAGCTGGCACCTGGTCTGCCAGCATTACACTTGTCTTTACCACAGACTCGGCTGGTTACATCATCTTTGAAATAATTTGGTCTCCTCAACAGGCCTATCTCTGTTTCCCTGGGTATGTCTATGTTGGAATAAAAAATGCATGAAACCGAGTCCCAGGTCACATGTCAGCTGACTCAGGCACATAGGGCTAGGACTACAGGACTATATAATGGTAATGCAGATTTTTGGGCTTGGGCAGGAGCCCGGGCTCTGAGACCATACGAAAGGGGGGGTCTCAGACCCCAGGTTCAAACCTAACCCCGAATGTCTATACTGTAATTTTATAGCTGCACAATCTGAGCCCTGGTCAGCCGTGAGCCATGCCATAAGTCTTTTATTGCAGTTGAGACCTACTCTGTTACCTGTCTCTAAGTCTAGCAAACTCTCTCCATGGAATCTCCTTCCTCTGTGTGGAGTTGGCCTCCAGATGGTTTTCCATCTCTCCATTCTGTGATGATCTAGGTATTGTGTCTGCTTGCTTGTAATTCCTTCTTGTTTCCTTGGAGCACTTGTCCTTCTTGGGTAATTCCCTTGTATGACCACTGCACCCCTCATGACTACCTTATTCTGCTCCTTCTGGTGTCTCTCTAACTTGCAGAAGTGCCTGGATCCAGGGCTGGTAAGTCATTGGCTAACCTCTTGTACTGTAGTGCCTACTTTTTCTGATTGTTGGTGGCGTCTCCTTCTTTCTGGCTAGCAGAAGGGTTTTGGTCCTTCACAGTGCCTGCACCAGACAGTTTTGTCATCCCGTGATGGGGTATTCCTGTGTACCAAAAATGCTAACAAAGGGTCTGAACCACAAGAAATAGCCTTGTGTAACAGTCTCTTAGCTGTTTTCACAGCTGATTCCACTGTACCATGCTATGAGGGTTTGTTGGGGAGGAGGTCTGATGGCCAAACACCCATTTGTATACAAATTCCTTGAATGCTTCCAAGGCTAATTGGATCTGTTGTGAGTGAATGCAGGGTTTGGAATGCCATTTCTTGCAGAGTGGTCTTTCAGTTTGCTAATCACTAACTTGCTTCTTGTATCAGGCAGGGCATCAATCTCCCAACAATTTTAATAGTAGTCCGCTAATCTAGTACTGCTTTTCCTTGGAGGTAAATAAATCCATTCCCACCCTTTTTCCATGACTGTGGGAGGGGCACAGATCATGTGGTAAGGATCTCTGCTGGCAATTTTATCACACAACTGGCAGGTCTCGCATCTTTCTATCAAAAAGCACAGTTGTGAACTCATTCCCTGGCCAATAAACACACTCTTCAGCCCGTTAAAGACACCTGCAATGTTTAGTTATGAGGAATGTATTTTTCACATCACACATTTATGTAATGAGGCGGGGACAATAGCCCTCTGTCCTCGAAATCTGATTCCAGTCTGCATATCCAGTTCATCTTCAGTTTGAATACATTGTTCTGCTCCTATCTGTACTTGGATTTTGTCTTTTGGTAACCCTGCTAGTATCACTCTCTTGACTGCTTATAGTTGGATGTCCTTTCCCATCGCCTCTTTGATGTACACTGGCTTCACTCTGAGAGATAGTGCACATGTTAACGAATTTAGTGTTCTGATCTCCTTCCTCCAGCTTGCTGATGTTGGGTATATGTGCCCTGCTCAGGGTATCAGCTAACACCAGTAATCATCCTGGACGATATCTGATCTTCACATGGACTTGCTGTAGTCGTATCAAAATGCACTGAAATCTCTTTGGAGAACTAAGAAGGGATTTTGCCATGATTCTCTCTCAGGAGTTGTGGTCTGACTGCACTATTATTGGGGCCACGGGTGTACTGATGGAATTGCTCCACTCCAAATATCACAGACAGAAGCTCCTTTTCTATTTGGGTGTGCCCCTGTTCAGTCTCTGACAAGGTTCTGCTGGCATCCAGCTGCTCCTGCAAAAGAGCTACACCCAGTCCTTCCTCAAGTTCATCACACTAGCATGTCAGTGGCTCTCCTGGCTGGTAGTACTTCAGAAGCAGGCAGCCATTATCATTTGTTTCAGTATGTCAAATGCTTGCTGTTGGGAACCCACCCAGTCCCACTCAACATCCTGGCTTCTGAGCTGACATATGCGTTCTGCTATAGCCACCAAGTGTGGACTGGACTTGGACAAAAAATGTATCATTCCTATGAAATGCTATACCCTTTTCACATCCAATGTAGCTGGTATGTCTTTGACTGCCTTGCTCTTGTTTGAATTCGCTTTCAGTCCCTCTACTGTGAGCAGATGTCCAATATATGATACTTCACACTGTTTGGGTTGCATTTTTTCTGGGTTAAAGTTTAAGTTCTTGTTCCTGCATTGATGTAGAGAAGCTTGCAGTTTGTTATCATGGTTTTGTTCAGCTTCTGTATCATAACTCTCCTCTCATACAATTAGGATATCATCTGCAATTATTTTCATCTCAGACAGTCCATACAGCACTTGGGTGAGTCTTCTGGGTGCTGGCCTTGTGCCCATTAACATATACAGCCATCTGTTGCAACCAAATGGTGTTGCAAAGTGTGTTGGACTTTTTATCCAGGCTTATGTGCCAAAATACATTCATTACATCAAAGACTGTAAAGATTCTGGTTCTGGAGAGTTCTGGCAAGATGTCAAGAATTGTGGGCAGTGCATAGTGGCATCTTTTCAAAGCCTTTTCAGTAGGTTTTGGTCTATGCCAGGGGTGAAAGTAACTTAAAGGACTTACTGGTATGCCAGAGTCCTGAGCAGGGGGCATGACCTCAACTGGAAGAGGCGTGGCCTCAACTGGAAGAGGCGGGATCTTTAAATACCGGGCCCTTTAAATCAAGGTTTAAAGGTGCAGGGGCTGCGGCTGGGAGCCCCAGGGCCTTTAAATCACCCCCGGATTTACAGAGGTGGCTGGGAGCCCCGGGCTCAGGGGTGATTTAAAGGACCCAGGGATCTGGCTGCCGCTACTGCAGCAGAGCTCCAGGCCCTTTAAATCATTGCCCGAGCCTGGCTGCCAGAGCCCTGGGGTAGTGGCGGCAGGGCTCCAGCGGTGATTTAAAGGGACGGGGCACCAGCCACTACGGGGAGCCCCAGGCCCTTTAAATTGCCACCCAAGCCTGGCTGCCGGAGCCCCGGGCTCCGATGGCCATTTAAAGGGCCAGGGGCTCCGGCAACAGGGCTTGGGAGGCAATCAGGGGGCTGGCAAATCACCAGCATGGGGAAGCTGGTCCGGTCTGGCATGGCGTACTGGCTCTTGCTGGTACACCGTACCGTACCGTACCGGCTTACTTTCACCTCTGGTCTATGCAGATGTGTAATTTGCCTGGTGGCTTCTTTATTATCACCATGTTGCTCTCCCAGGCTGTACTGACCTCTATGATTCTATGATACTCCACCTCCCCTGCATATTTTCACTATCCTTAAACCCTGGAATGTGTAGTGCCACTGAATTTTCCTTCATGGTAAGCACACAGATTCCACTGTTGTGTCTACTTCCAATCCCAGCTTTCCTTCCAGGCACCCATCACCTTTGAAAACATCCTTTGATGATTTTAAAATTGTTTCCTGAGTCCATAGGACTCCCCATTTTGCTTCTTGCCCTGCAGCTATAAAATTCTGATGCTGAGCCATGATCAGATCCAGGGCTCGTATGGCTGTGCTCCCTAAGAGGGGTCTGTGATGCTTACCATCCAGCACCACAAACTTCAATTTGCGTAGGTTTGTATTCTATTATTACTTTTCTGAGTAAGGGTCTTGAAGGTTGCTTTCAGCATCACAGAGGAAATTGGCCAGGATGTCTGGCCTAGAAGTTTCTAGGTATCTTGCATTGCAGCTTATTGTAAATAATTCTATTAATCTATGCAGCCTACACACTTTTATCAAAAAGACATTTTATACAGACCAACAGATTAATCCTCAGGGCTACACGCCCCCCTTTGATGGGGTGGTTTACATAAAGAAACCCCGTCACCTAGGACTTAATATCTGTGGGGCCCTTTTTAGTTTCATACCTGGGCAAA
This sequence comes from Mauremys reevesii, assembly GCF_016161935.1. Lineage (NCBI taxonomy): Eukaryota > Metazoa > Chordata > Testudines > Geoemydidae > Mauremys > Mauremys reevesii. The sequence continues at coordinate 165,560,362 of NC_052624.1, read as the reverse complement.
TTTTGGTATATATCAGGAATGGGCACCATGTATATATATTCATCTTTATCCCCAGATGGTGCTCGTCTGTGCATTTGTTTAGGTGATTGTTTGGGTGTCTGTCTAGGTCTCTGCCTAGTTTTTGGCTTGGGTTTGTTGCGTTTATACAGCATATAACCTAAAATAAGGAAATTAATTCCAATCCCAATTCCTTGGATAATCATCCATACTTTTAATCCGAAAGTTTCTCTGGAAGTTGTTGCAGGCTCATTCCCTTCATTCATTAATTGGGTAATAACTTGTTGGGCTTTATCCATATTATTAGTAATTTGAATAAGGTGAGTCTCTTTACGAGTTATTAATGATTTCAGTTGCAACCCTAATGGTGGAATATAAGCCAGAAAAGTAGGTGTGCTTTGAATAGTTAAATTCTGATAATCAGGGTTGGACTGAATAATGGTAATGTTCTCAAAAATAGGAATAGGGGAAATAACTTGATTTCCTATTACCGTGGGTTGCTTTGGGGTAAAACAGAAATTTGGCTCTGTGACAGGACACTCCAAGGGACCATACTGGTACCTCTTTTGGTTGGTAACCACGCAAAATTGGTTTCTTCCAGCATAGGTCACCCTCTCCATTGGAGTCCTCCATGCGGTCAGCCTCACCAGGCATGATGATGATGAATTCTGTGCTTTCTCTCCCTGTAGTCCACACAAAACAGTGTCTGTTTCAAACACATTACACCTACAGATATACTGGGGTCCTTTTTCAGAACAACAGGCCATCTGTGGTACCTTCCAAGTCTGAGTTGGAGTGTGATAGACTACCAGGGGAGGTGCATTAACGCGTTTCCTGTAGATGTCATCTTCGAGGTGACCCATAGAATGGATAGCAGCCAATTGCCTGTACACATCTTTGTTTGGGTCAAACACTGGTAACGAGACCGTGAATGAAACATACAAAGACCGTGCCATCATACAATCTTTTGTAAGAGAACAACTGTCTCGGTTGGGGTGAGGTGTCACAGATCCTATCTCTCTCATAGCACCCACTGACAAATGCTGGCATGCATCCAAACAAGTGGATCTTTCCTTTTCCAGCTTTTGAAAACATTTAGGACAATACCAACTTATTAGTTGTTCATCCTTAATTAAGTCAGGGACTTCTCCTAGTTTTAAGGATCGCAATGCATCAGTAATTGTGCTTACAACATATTCCCCATATGCAGAACATATAATTTCTTTCCCCAAATCCCCTTAACCTGTTGAATTGGGTTGTTGACCAGTTCTGGATTAAGTATAATAGTCCGTTCTTTCTTTGTTGGTATGTTCTGTTGCTTGGGCTCAGACAACTGAGTACGATCCGGTCGTCTGGTTTCCTGGGGTTGTAATAGTTCAGTTTCAGACTTAAGATTTTGGCATAGTCCTACCCTTAGAGCAACAATAATGATGTAATAAATCAAAAATGTCAATGTCAATTTCATGGTTGCAAACTCCTGGGCTCCAGTTGTTGCGATTTCGTCTGATCACTTAAGTCCTGAGGAGGAAGTTGCTCCTGCGACCTGGACGATCGATACAGCTTTAACTGGTTAGCATGATAAATCTTGTCTCTATTATGCTTTCCGCCTGTTATTCTGATCTTATACACTGCTGAACTGAGTTTATCAATGATTTGGAAAGGTTCAATCCATCGATTACACAACCCATGTTCTGGTGACTTATATGACAATAACATTACTTGATCTCCTACCTCCCAAGTATTCTCTCTCTGGTTTTTGTCAAAGTAAGCCTTTGCCTTACGTCTGGATTTTTCCAATTTAGCAGCTACCTGCAAGTGAATGTGATTTAAATGTTTTTGCAGATTTTGCAGGTAGGTATCCATTTTTATTCCCTCTAATTGAGTGCCACTAGCTTGCCAAATTAAATGTTCTGGTAATCTCATTGTTCGGCCTGTCATCACTTCAAAAGGTGTTTTATCAGTAGATGCAGCCGGTGTCGCCCTCAATGCCATTAAAATTAAAAGCATGAGGGTGTCCCAGTTACGTCCATTGGCATCAACCAGTTTCCTCAACATCACTTTTATAGTCCGATTGGTTCGTTCCACCATCCCAGATGACTGTGGTCTGTATGGGATGTGTAGTCTCTGCGGGACTCCCATCAATTTAAGACAATCCCTAAAGAACTGTCCCGTAAAATGTGATCCCTGGTCTGATTTTATCTTTGCAGGGATCCCTCAGCGAGAGAAGACTTGTTCTACCAAGACCTTGGCAGTGGCTTTTGCAGTATTGGCTTTAAGAGGAAATGCCTCTATCCACTTTGAGAAAGGATCGATAATTACCAATAAATATTGGTTACCTCTTTGGGTCCTTGGCAAAGGACCTACAAAGTCAATCTGCAAAGCCATCCACGGACCTTCATACACCTGGGATCTTAGTGGCGCATTTCTTTTGGATGGAGTAGGATTAGCTTGGGCACATGCCAGACAATTTTCACATTATTGTTGCACATCCATCCTAAGAAGTGGCCACCATCCTACAGATGCAAGACGTTGGATAGTTTTGTCCACTCCCTGATGTCCTCCTGTAGGAGTGTCATGGACCATATACATTATTTCCCTCCGTAGGTGAGCTGGAACTACCCACACAGGGAAAGGACCTCCTGTATACATGAGAACTCCATCTACGACTTGTAACTGCTGTTCATGTCGTTTGTACAAAGGGTCTATTGTTAGTGATCCCTCTTTGTCTATTTTGGAAAGCTCTAGAATTACTTTTATTATGTCCTTATCCAATTTTTGCATATCTTTTAGATCTGGTATATTGGGTTGTACCAATTTAGTTGCAGCTATAGGACATTTAGGATTAGGGGTAATAACAGAATACTCCTGATCCTTACCTTCCCAAAATTCTCCTGATCGGGCTCCTTTACGGGCCAATTTATCAGCTTTCTCATTTTCCATAGCGTAAGGGTCTAATTTTCAGTGAGCTTTTACTTTTTTTATTTTGATTGGCCGCTCTGAAACAGTAACTATTACTGTTAACCAATGGATATATCTCATCAATGATGCATACCTAATAGGTGTGCCATCAGAAGATGTAAAACCATTTGTTTCCCAATATGGTAGGAACTCTGTGAGAGAATTGCATACCCACGCAGAGTCTGAAAACAGACAGATATCTTGGTATGTGGTGGTGATGGAGAACTGCACACAGTATTCCAACACACAAGCCACTGCAGCTAATTCTGCATATTGAGCCGAATGTGGAGTGCATGAATATGCCTTTTCCCAAGGCTCTCCTTTCCCCTCGGGGGAACTGCATAGATTCCGAACCCAGTATAGGGTTTGCCTTGATGGTAATAACTAGAACCATCAACAAAGAATTTATACCTATTAATGGGATCTGTCTCCTGGATTAAAGGTTGAAAGAGCTTTTTTTTTTCCTCCCCCCTTAGATCCAATTGATCAAAGTTGGGACACTTGTGTGGCTCTCCCTGATACAATAGAGCAGTTGGTGTCCTAATAGGATGGTGTCCTAATAGGTTTGACTGCAATATCTTTTCCTTGCAGTAATAATGCCCAATGAGCAAGGCGAGCATTTGAAACTTGCCCATCTTTTACCCTGTTGGACAGTAAAAACTGAAGAGGAGTGTGCGATGAGTGTAATATGATCGGGCTGAGGCCAATTAGAAAAGAAAAGTGTTGTATGGCCCAACTGGTTGCCAATAGATACTTTTCACAATTGTCATATTTGAGTTCAATTGATGACATTAAACGTGAGGCATAGGCCACAGGTCTGATTTTCCCATGCCTTTCTTGTGAGGCCACAGCCGCCAAAGCATTAACACTCACCGCTACCTCCAGATGATAGGGCATTTCAGGATTTGGTGTGATCAACACCGGAGCCTTGATAATGGCCTGTTTTAGTTGGGATACTGCCTCCGTGTGTTGCTCAGACCATTCCCACTGTACACCTTTCTTTAGAAGTTGGTACAAAGGACCTGCAATAGAAGCAAAATTAGGGATGAAATCCATGTGGTACCCAGTTAAACCTAGGAAAGCTCTTAAAGCCGTAGGTTCCTGTGGTAAAGGCAATGATTGGATTGCATCCACCTTCTGTTGCGCTGGGGTTCTACCCCATTTTGTCAGGGTGAGGCCCAAGAAAGAGACACAATTAGCCATTAGCTGGGCTTTGGCTGGATTGCACTTTAACCCTGCTTCTTTTAGAATTTGCAGGAGCTCGTCAAGTCTTTTTAAATGCTCCTTTTTCGTCTGTGTTGCTAAACACAGATCATCTACATATTGAAATAGAACATTTGGTTTAGAAAATGGTGACAGTATCCGTCTTATTTGTGCATGGAATAAAGCTGGAGAGTTTTTATATCCCTGGGGCAAACGTGTCCAAGAATATTGCACTCCCTGAAAACTAAATGCAAAACAGTACTGTGAAATGTGTGCCAACGGTAATGTCCAAAAGCTGTTACTGATGTCTAATACAGTAAACCATACAGCCTCTGGATCAAAGGATTTGATTAGATCTGGCATTTTGGCCACTGTGGGGGCACAAGTTGGTGTGACCTGGTTTAGGCGTCTGTAGTCTATTGTGAGACGTCACGAACCATCCGGTTTCTTAACAGGCCAAATAGGTGAATTTGCAGTGGAAGTACATTTTCGTAGTACTCCTTGTGTTAGCAAAGACTTAATAGTCTTTTCTATGTATGGATTTGCTTGTTCTGGGTAAGGATACTGTTTTTGGGCTGAAATTTCTCCTCCTTCCACAACAATAGTGACGGCCATGCATCCACAGTCATGTTTGTGTTTAGCAAAGGCATCTGCATGTTTGTACAGTAATGCCTGTAACTCAGGTTGGTCTGCATGTTTAGCCACTATTTTGTCCAAATCATACCCTTCAGGTTCAAAATCCTCCACTGGAGATACCATGCCACACTCAGGTATGACTACTGAAGAGTCATCCTTTTCCTGTTCTACTGAAAGACACAATAATTGGTTACACAAATCAAGAACACATCCCTGTTTGTATAAGAAATCAGTTCCCAATAAGGAATTCTTTGGGTCTGCTAACTTGATTAATGCAAAAGTATGATTCTTTCTTAGGTGACCTATTTGTGCTTCAAGGGGTGTAGAAAGTGTGGTAGTAACCTGATTACTTGCAAAAGTTGCAAGTGTCTTGGTACATCCTGATGATAGAGGAGAGGATCTAGGATCCTCGACATGGAGAATACTGATTGCTGCTCCAGTATCTATAATGAGATTCCTGTCGAGTCCCTCTATCACTGCAGATATTGTGGGTCTTCCACTTGTATCTCTGCCTAAGGGGGCTATGACTACACTCGGGGTTGTTTGTAGTCATGCAGCATATGCTGTCAGATAATCAACGGGTTCCTCCTCTATCTCCTCAGAGGCAGCCAATTCTGGAGGAGTGGCTGTCCACTGGGGAAAAGGGGATGGATCAACGGAGGCCCTGGATGGTTCAAGGTTGCTGAGCCTTGGCCTTCCATCATCATCAGCTCATTCACACGGGCATGAAGTTCTCGGATATCCCGTCGTTGAGCTTCAAGTGTCTGTTGCATTGTCCTAAACATTTTTACAACTGAGTCCTCAGTTTTGTGCAAAGGCGGTGATTTAGGTCTCTGCAGACGTGAACTGTTCTGTGCAGCATCTGAAAAGAAAGGAACATGATCCCGGGCTCCTGCATAGGATCCAAACACATAGCCCTGTCGAGGGGCCTGGCCACTCGAAGGTCCAGGGTTATTACGTGGGTTAGGGTCATTTTGCCAACATTGATACTTAGGGAATTTAGGAACTCCTCGTCCTAATCCTGGCTGAGGTCGTGGTCCCTCAATCCTCACCGTAGGATTAGTTTGTGGTTCCTGAAGTACTGCAACTGGGGCTCCACGCCGACCTAATTTAGAGCCTCCCTGTGCATATGCTTTAGCCAATAAGGCTAATGTTCTTTTTAAAGAAATATCATCAGTGATATGCATATTAACCATTTCTCTTAACTGAGGAAGAGAATTATTAACTAGCAAACTGATGTATGGCAGTTCATCTGTTTCTTCTTTGATATGACTCCGCCAAGCTTCACTTAACCGCAAATGAAACTGATGTGGAGTTTCATTAGGTTTCTGCTTTAAGTTAGACAGAATTGCTACTCCAGCTTGCCCTGGGTGCTGATTATGTTCCAATAGGGCTACTGTCTCTTCAAAAGTTTTCTCTCCTACCCTAAACTTAAGTGGCAAAGTACTCCACAATGCTCGATTCACTGTGAGTTGTAAGATTTTAACCCAATCTTCCCTTGGTAAGCCAAACACTTTTGCTGTTTCCTGCACACGTTGTGCATGCATAGCAACTGAAGACTCCTCCATCAGTCCTACTTGCTTAGCTACCAGGTCTAAGGTTTTAATATCTGTAACAACTGCTACAGGACAATCAGAATTGGAACCTGCAGTTCCTTCTTCTGGATCTGTATCTGAGCTTTCATCTGAACTTAAATCCACAATTTCTATTCCTTGCCTCCTTCTACCTGGATTCACATTTTCCTCATCTGAACCATCAAAACTTTCCACTGGAGATAATCCTGGGTATCTAGGATAACTTTCCATGAAATGTCTATGGCTTACATTCAAAGCATCTCCACACTGACGCAGGACATCCCTTAGTCCACTAAAATCTGGTGTGGTAGGGCGTTCTACCGATACACTAGGTGATACCAGCATATACCACGGGGGTGTAGAGGACCCATGAAATTCCTGGGGTCTAGGCAATGTTGATTGCCCGAATGCCAATAAATGTCCACCCAAAGGGACTGGATCTTCTACTCTATATGGTGCTAATGTAAAATTGGGTGGAGGAGCAGGAATTCTACTCCCTGCTTGTTGTTGTAGCTCTCTTTGTAACTTAGAGATCACTACATCACATGCATTAGCTACAAGTGTTACCTGTGATACGGCCTCTTCTAATCCTTGAACAATGACCGATTCTAAAGGCACTGTTTCTTCACTCACAGAAGCTGTCTCTACAGAAGTAGAGATTTTTTCCTCTTTCCCTGCTTCTCTGTTTGTGTCACTAACTGCTTCACTGACTGTGACACTTGTCTCCGCCTCCTGCACTGCCAGCTCAGAACTTCCGTCTTCTATGAGCAGACTCTCAGTGACTTCTGCACTGCCAATTTCCTCTTCTGACTCTACAGATTCAATCTGCAACTCCGCTTCTGAAGGTACTGTGTTTGCTTGAGCTAATTCTCTTGTTTTACTTCTAGTCACTGGTCCAATAGGATTTTCTACCTCTGTTGGTTCCACCATACCAATAGGGATGGGAATCAATTCTTCAGTCTCCTCTGCTATATTTTCTCCCTTTTCTAGTTCTTTAATCTTTTCCAACAACTGACCACGGTCTACTCTGTAGGTTACCAGCATCTGCTGAACTTCCCTGAGTAACTCCATCTTTTTATCCAATTTCTTTCCCAATGAACTACAAGCTACAAGCAAGCATTCAACAGCTATTCCCTTCACTACCTTAGCTCTTTTCTTTTTCTGCTCTGTTTCTTCCTCAAATACATTACTCACAAAACCCCACGGGTTTCTCTGCTCAGAAATCATTCCACTATTTCTCAGCTGCTCCAAACCTCCACCATGTCCCTGAATGTATCTCCTAGCAAAGTTTTCCAAAGCCAAACTGCTAGAAACTCCAACACACTCCACTCCTGTTCTATCTTCACTTTTAACACTCTTAATACGAAATAGAGAATTCATCTCTTTCTTCTTCTAGTATATTCACTAGAATCTAGTATAGTCTAGTATATTCACTAGAATCAATCCTCTGTCGATTTACTCTGATATGGAAGGCGTCCCTTCACAGAAACAACAGGATAATACCCCTTAACCGGTTTTAACACTATATCATAAAAGTCCCAAGTAAATAGAGGGAGTGGGGATACTCTCTTCTCTCTTCTCTCAATGGCTTATAGCAGATCGAGAGGTCTTTCCCCTCTGTCGGGACCTGCCAAATATTGGGGGAATACTGAGGCAGACGGATCAGAGGTGCAGTCCGGAAGAGTTAATGGGACTAAGATAAGGTATCTTTGAACTATTCAAGTTCTGACTGATTGCGGCCTTTCTGGCGGCTATGAATACCTTGCTTTATTAACTCCCCGCCACCACTAGTGTGGGTCACTGAATTCCGTGCTACTGCAAATATTTTATTCGGTACCATTCATTTATTTCTTCAACTTACAAAAAACCACTTTCTGTGCGCATGTATCACTTTTAAACAATATTACTTTAATATTCAGTTATCAATACAGTTAAAATCTTCAGGCCAAAGTGAAAGTAAAAACCGTAGGATGTTTAACCACAATACAAAATGGAAATACTGGGCGTACTGTCAGCAACAATAATCACAGGAAGTTGACTATGACTCTGGTTTAAGAGAAACTCAGAGTTTTACTGAAATTTTAACCATTTACTTACGTTTCAAAGAAAAATTCTCTAAAGGGTCCAGAAATGTCCTGGAATTCCCTGGATTCCTGTCACACACTCCTTAAATCTCCTCCTGGCTGGCTCGCCAGCCTGTAGCCTGATTTGGGGAGGGTTAGTAGGGACAGTGGAATTTATCCACTTAATTTAGTTTTATTTAATAATTAATTTTCTAATTAATTAAGAATGTTAATAATAATTGATAAATATTAATAATATGGATATGGCTCGCCAATATGTGTGATCAGAAGATAAAGTTCGTCTTGAATCAGGCTTCACAGAATTTATACAAGGAGATTGGGGTATGTGACAGAAAAACTATACTGAGACAGAATTAGTCAAACAAGACCTTTTATTTAAAATCAATGAAGCAATAAGTAAATATAAAATGTTAAAAGCAGTATGAGATTACAAAGTTACAAATATCACAGTTCTAAATGCACTCTATAGCAGTAGCACTAGAGTGAATTTCACACCTCTGATAGAGGAAGTATAGTTATGAGTTTTAGCCCTCTATATACTAAATGCTTAGAAGTGAATCAGAAATAAGAGTTTGTTCATACTTACAGCTGTGAAAGGACAGAACACTACGACATATCAGTAATTGACAGTCTTCGTGGGGGAGACAGGGTGAGGCGATGGAAGATGGAAAGATGGGTGTATCGCCTGCCTAATTGAGGATTGTCACCCTTTTTATAGGGAGAAATCCTTCCTCCTGTGCCCAAATTTGTCTTTCCCCCATGGAAAGGTGAGGGTACCTGTTTTCATAGGCTGACCTTTTGTGTACGTATTAAATGACAGCTATGTACGCTTCTGCGGGTGTATGTGTGAAATTTGTGGGCAGAAATACCCCACTCTTCACCCTATTTAGGTGAAAGGTTAGCAGACATTCAAAAAGTCCCTAGACAATTTGCGTAGGTTTGTATCCTATTATTACTTTTCTGAGTAAGGGTCTTAAAGGTTGCTTTCAGCATCACAGAGGAAATTGGCCAGGATGTCTGGCCTAGAAGTTTCTAGGTATCTTGCATTGCAGCTTATTGTAAATAATTCTATTAATCTATGCAGCCTACACACTTTTATCAAAAAGACATTTTATACAGACCAACAGATTAATCCTCAGGGCTACATAGATTGCAACTGCTTTTTGTAATGGGCGTGTTTAACTCCTATTCACTCCGAAGAATCACATTGCAGGAGAGTTTCCTGCTGAAATTGCATGTTGTGTTTCCCTATTAACATTTTTACATACATGGAGGTTGGTATTGCCCCTTGTTGCTTTCCTGTCCCAACAGCCTGAACCTGATATGCTCACAGACTCACGTTCAGAGTCATGATCATCACCACTCTCTGATGTTGCATCCCCTTCTTGTGCAAGACTGACTGGATCTTTCTGAGAGCTTCTTCTGCTCTTGCACACACTGCTAAAATCAATCAGCTTGCTACATTCTTTGCACTGCTGCCCTAGTGTGCGGCTCATCCTGACTCCCATAGAAAATGCATCTCACTATGGGTAGGGAACCCTGGCCACCTGCACTCCTTTGCTGTTGTCTCACTGCATGTACTTCTGGAAGTGTTGTGCCTCCGAGGGCTTTCATCCTTTCTCTTGAGGCTTCCTCTGCACACCTCATGTTTAAGCATCTGTCTAATGTGATATCTTGATCTCAAGTGCCACAGACTATCTTGTACCATACCAGGGAAACTGTCGAGTCCCCAAAATTGCATGCAGCAGCCAGTGTGCATAGGGCAGTATAAGGTCTATGCCCTTCCCTTCAGATTGGTCTTTTGTGAAAAAAATTTGTCACTCCACAAGTTCATTCTGCTTTTGTGAGCAATAGGTTCCCAGCATTCTAGGATTGCTGGGAGACTTGAGGCAGTGGGGAGCTTCAGAAGGGTGCAGATTTCTCTACCTTGTTCCCAAATAAGGTAAAAAAACAGTTTTATTCTCTTGCTGTTGTCGTCATCATCCTCTGCACTGCCAGATCTGTGTACAGCTCAAAATTCTCTTTCCATCAGGTCCATTGCTGGACTATGCTTGTGTCTTGAAAATGCAGGGACCTGGGGGTCTTCAGACCAAGTTCTACGGCTCATGCTGCCAGCTGCTGCACTGCTCACAACTCAACTACTCACAACTCAATTGCTGCCATCATGATTCATTCACAAAGAAAGATGCTGAATGCAGGTTATGTTAACCATATGGAACTTTATTAAACCCTGTGCACTGCTCTGCCATGTGGTTGAGTTGCTTCCAACTCCTCATGTTCCATCTTGTCCTTGTGTCACATCAATAACAGTCCTTCAGAGAACATGGGCCTTCTGACTTTAGTTCCACTGATCATGATATAATGGGGTTAATTTATTACAGAAGAAAACCCAGTACACATAACAAATCCTAACACTATAATGCAGGCAATGCATCAAGAGCAGCCCTAGCATCCTATACTGTGCTCCAGCTCTCCAGTGCAACCACAGCATCCCTTGTGGTGCCCTGGCTCTCTGGTTCTGAGAGTCAGCAAGCATACCCTTCTGCTACTCTTAGCCTTCATCCCTGTCCATCCTTCTCTGGCCTTGGCTGTCAGACTCAGGAAGGTCAGCTGGATAGCACCTCCACTGACTTCCTAGCCACCGTGGCTAAAAAGCAGGGTAACAGAGGTAGTTAGACACAAAAAGGGATCCTTTAAAATTGGAAGGCAAATCCAACTGAGGAAGATAGAAAGCAACATAGACTCTGGTAAGTCAAATTCTGGTAAAAGCATAATTAGGCAGGCCAGAAGAGAATTTGAAAAGTAATTAGCAAAAGACACACAAAAATGTTGCTGTTGGTTTTTAAGTCTGCCAGAAGCAGGAAGCCTGCCAAACACTCAATGGGGTCACTAGATGAACAAGGTGCTAAAGAGCACTCAGGGAAGACAAAGCTTTTGTGGAGAAGCTAGATGAATTTTTTGCATCAGTCTTCACTGTAAAGGATGTGAGGGAGAGTCCCACATCTGAGCCTTTTTTTTTCAAGCTGACAAATCTGAGCAACTGTCCAATATTGAGGTGTCAGGAGAGGAGATTTTGGAATAAATTGATAAATTGAACAGTAATAAGTCACCAGGACCAGATGATATTTCCCCAAGAGTTCTGAAGGAACTCAAATATGAAATTGAAGAACTATTAACTGTGATTTGTAATCTGTTGCTTAAATCAGTCTCTGAATGGAGGATAACTATGGCTGATTTTTGAAACAAGTCTCCAGAGGCAATGATGGCAATTACAGGCTGGCAAGAGTAACTTCCATACCAGGCAAATTGGTTAAAACTATAGTAAAGAACAGAATTATCAGACACATTGATGAATGTGATATGTTGAGGAGGAGTCAACATGGCTTTGAAAAGGGAAATCATGCCTCACCAATCTATTAGAATTCTTTGAGGGGGTCAAGAAGCATGTGGACAAGGGAGATCCAGTGGATATATGTACTTGGACTTTCAAAAACCTTTAACAAGGTCCCTCACCAAAGACTGTTAAACAAAGTAAGCAGTCATGGGCTAAGAGGGAAATTCCTCTAATATCAGTAACTGGCTAAAAAATAGGAAACAAAGGGTGGGAATAAATGGTTTTCATAACGGAAAGAGGTAAATAGAATCTGTACTGGGACCTGTGCTGTTCAACAAATTCATAAATGATCTGAAAATGGGAGTAATCAGGAAGGTGGCAAAGTCAGCAGACAATACAAAATTACTCACCTTAGTTAAGTCCAAAGCTGACTGCAAAGAGTTACAAAGAGGTCTCACAGAATTGGGTGGCTAGTCAAGAAAATGGCAGATGAAATTCAATGCTGATAAGTGCAAAATAATGCGCATTGGAAAACATATCCCAACAATATATACAAAATATGGGATCTAATTAGCTGTTACCACTTAAGAAAGAGATTTTGGAGTCATTTTGGATAGTTGTCTGAAAATACCTGCTCACTGTGCAGTGGCAGTCAAAAAATCTAGCAGAATGTTAGGAACCATTAGGAAAGGGATAGATAATATGACAGAAAATATCATATTGCCACTATATAAATCCATGGTATGCCCATACCTTGAACAATGTGTGAAGTTCTGCTCGCCCCATCTCAAAAAAAAGATAGATTAAAATTGGAAAAGGCACAGAGAAGAGCAACAACAATGATTAGGGGTATGGAACAGCTTCCGTATGAGGAGAGATTAAAAAGACTGGAACTCTTCATCCTAGAAAAGAGACAGCTACAGTGGGATATGATGGGATCTATAAAATCACGATTGGTGTAGTGAAAGTGAATAAGGAAGTGTTATTTACCCCTTCATATAACACAAGAACCAGAAGTCATCTGATGAAATTAATAGGCAGCATGTTTAAAACAAATATAAGAAAGTATTTCTTTACACAATGCACAGTCAATCTGTGGAATGCATTGCCAGGGTTTGTTGTGAAGGTCAAAGTATAAGTGGGTTAAAAAGTAATTAGATAAATTCATGGAGGATAGATCCAGCAATGGCTAGGGATTCAAGCCCATGCTCTGGGTGTTCCTAAAGCTCTGACTTTCCAAAGCTGGGACTGGATGACAGGGATGAATCACTCAATAAATTGCCCTATTCTGTTCACTAGTGCTGAAGCATCTGGTACTGGTTTCTGTCAGAAGACAGGATACTGGGCTAGATGGACCATAGTCTGATCCACTATGGCCATTCTTATGTTCTTATAATTGACCAAACTGGAACAGGAGAGATGTACTTACTTCATTTACTGGGGCCCAACCACCCTGTGATAGGAATAGTTTAGAATTTGACTGTCATTTCTAGGCAGTACATCCTTGCACCAAAGTCTGGTGGCTTAGACAAGGGCACTGTACTGGCTTGTAGATAGTGAGCATACAGAGGAGTGCTGCCTCAATTATACCACCTTGGGGCAGTCTATTTGTGACAGCAGGTGGAGTAAGGATTGTAATGCATGCTTGCTAATGCCACAAGAGTTAAGGAGCTGGTATTAAAATAACCTCCAGTTTTTACAAGTTTCTAATGAGCTATTAACAAAAAAAAAAGTCTTGTTTAAAGCTTGGCATAGGGCTTCACTGCCAAAAAGAAAACTAATTTTACATTTAGTTTAAATCGGGTCAGGGTATTTTTAAATGACAAAAGTTCCAATAACAACTACAAAAAAAGAGAACTGGCATTTTCAAAGTTTATTTTGTGCTTCTATAACTTTCAAAGTGGCTTTGATTTAAAAACTTAGAACTGTTATCCTAGTTTTGGTGTTCAGTACTTTTTTATGTCATTACTGCACAGCAACAATTTTTGCCTTTAGGAATCTTGTGGTGAGTAGGGGAAGTATTTTGAAGAGCAGAGTGTTACAGATCAGTGAGGGTTACACATCACATGGACCGGAAATTTTTTTTTCCGTAATTATAATTAGCATGGAAACCTGGGAATCTGTTTTCCTTCGATTGTGTTTGCATGTCTCCTGTTAATGGTAATACACACGCATCTAGGGAAAACTAGCCTACTTGCTGTGTAAGCAGAGTAAAATGCAACAGTTGTAGATTCTAAACCAACCTATCTACAGTAGCGCCCACTGGCCTGGGAAATTGTAATAGTGTCTCTGTTATATCATTAATAATCTAAAAGATTAAGAATTTTATTTTTGTAATTATATAGCATCTTTCATCTGAGGAGATCAAAATGCTTTATGAACATTAGCTAATTCTCCTGCTACCCTTGTGATGTAGGTAAATGTTATGATAATCCTTTCACAGATGAATAAACTTAGTCACAGAGAAACTATAAGTGACTTGTTCAAGGTCACAGATGTAATCAGTGGCAGAGGTGGAATTAGAACCAGGGCGTCTTGGTTCCTACCTGCCCCATTCTAACCTCCAGGAAATCCTGGGTTTTTTCCTACTAAGCATAAATGGTGAAATAACCATTATCATTTATTATGTTTATTATAGTAATAATGATTTTATTTATTTAGTGCCTCCCTGGCAAAGCAGAGTGCTCCAAAGACAATTAAAATGCAATTACTATAATAAATAGACAACAATAATTAAAAAGATCATAAAACAAACAATGTAAAACAACAAAAAATACTAAAAAGGCCAGGAAAAATGGTGTTATCATTAATAGATCTAAGTGAATAATACGAAACTAATAATTTATCTAATGAGTTTTTGCTTGTGAAAGTATTTGAAATTGTTAACTTTTTGCAGCAATTTTAAATCTAGAATTTGATCAAGAATGCTTCTCTCTGAATATTTGATGTTTCATTTGCTTTTTCAGGCAATCATAATAATAGGAGGTGCTACCGTCTATAACACACACTCACCAAAGGTGGTGTAATCTGGGCCTTGGGGTGAGAATCAAAGCCTGTTGAATGGGGAAAAAACTCATCTTGATTTAAATGGGCTTTGTATAAGGCCCTTCTGAGTGCTGGTTGAGGGGAAAAAAAGGGGGAGTGAAATGTGAAGGATCCCTTTAAAAATAATAATATAAGTGGCCTCATTGTGCTTTGCTTTAACTGAGGTCAGCTGTGTAAATGAGATCAGAATCTGATCCTCAGGAATCTAGTTCTGATTGGTCAGTTAAATCACATGGTGCCATTTCTTTTTCCTGCTTTGTTAAATTGTGCATAAATACCTGTACCTACACTTTTAAAATCTTGTGCATGCCCTTTTCAAATTCACATCCGTCAAACAATCAGGCCAATAAATTTAATCACACAAATGTCCATAGAAAATTAAACCAAGTATTATAGTAGCCTACATAGCCTCTAAACTTCCTTATGTTCAGATCCAGAGGATCAGATTCTGATCTCATTTACACAGCTGACCTCAGTAAAGCAAAGCACAATGAGGCCACTTATATTATTATATTTAAAGGGATCCTTCACATTTCACTCCCCCTTTTTTTCCCCTCAACCAGCACTCAGAAGGGCCTTATACAAAGCCCATTTAAATCAAGATGAGTTTTTTCCCCATTCAACAGGCTTTGATTCTCACCCCAAGGCCCATATTACACCACCTTTGGTGAGTGTGTGTTATAGACGGTAGCACCCCTTATTATTATGATTGCCTGACATTTCCAATTATAACATCCTGTTCTCACTTGCTTATAAATTTCGCCAAATTTTAACACTTAGGCTGAAATTCTATATGCCAGGTGTCTGACTCAGGCTGAATATTTTTGGAAACATTCAGTCAAAATGGGTCAGCCTTTTCCAGAACAAGGCTAGGGAAAAATACATTGATTTACCATGTTAATAAAATTTGTGCAACCTTTTCTTTGTAGTCCCCCCCCACAGGTTTTGGAGCAGGGACTTAAAGTTTGGCAGGGGGTGGCGTTGTGCCTTTTTCCTGATAAAATCCATCCAAATTTGGCCAAGTGATAAGCCTTGGAAAAATTAGTTTGAATGTGCTCAGTAGAAGTGCCTTAAATTTTAGCAGCTAAATTCCTCACAAAATGTGTCTATATTGAGCAAAGCTGAGCTGGACTTTCTCTGCAATTGCAGCTCTGCGCTGCTGCAGGATATTCTGTATGCAGGTACTGGCACCTGAAATGAGAGCAGGGAGATGGGCTGTTCTGTACTCTCCATGACTCCTCTGCTGGGCCCATGCAACATGGAGGAGGAAGTTGCCAGAACTGAATGCAGAGGAGGGGATAGAATAGAAGCCAGATCTAAGGGACAGAGGAGGGCTAGATTCAGACAGGGAGGCTTGGGATGGTGGTGGAGAAATTAGGACTGAAGGCTGCTGGCGGGAGAGAGGGAAACTGTAACCGGGAGTTTGGGTGGGGAGGGGAGAGTGGGATTGACTGGGCAAGAACACTGAGACTATGAACCAAGGGAGAGAGGAGGAGAGGACTGGGAGCCAGTAGATTGGGCTGTGCGTTGTGTGTGACTAAGATTAGATAAGGAGTTGAGCAGGGGGAATAATAGGATTGATAATGAATGGGGTTGGAAGATGGGAGACAGATCTGATGAGGAGCGAGGGTGCAAGGGGAGAACTGGTACTGGCTGTCCAAAAAGACTAAGGGCTTGTCTACAGTGGCAAGTTTTGTCACCAAAAACTGCCTTTTGGTGACAAAACAGCAGGAGCGTACACACTACAGTGGGACTTTTGTCACGAAAAACGCTCAATTTTAGCAACAAAAAACTTCCACCCCTATGAGAGACTTTTGTCTTTTCCCCTCCCTTCATTGTCAACAAAGAGCCACTGTACACATTGCTGATTGTTTTGTCGACAGAACTGGCTTCCGCCAGTACCCCACTATGCCTGCCCTGATTGCGCTGCTCAGTGTTTTGATCTCTGCTGCCCTACAGGGGTGCACCCCTCCTCTTTCAAAGCTGCAGGAAGTATCTGTGTGCTGCTCCCTTTGGGGAACAAAGAAAGAGCAAATCATTGGAATGCTCCTGTTCTGCCCGGCACTAGGAACACAGCAGCAGGCAGACTGCTGTTGCAGGAGGAGGGGGATAGACTGCTGTGCTGCTTTGTCATTCCTCACCATGGAGAGCTCACAGAGCTACTCCTGATGCTGGTCTTAGCAGCTGAGGGGGCTGTGGGAGAACTCAGAGAGAATCCCAAGATGCACAGCAATCAGCTCTTCCTTCTCACAACACTGCACTGTGGCATACATACCCACAGTGCATTGCTCACCCCGTCAGTGATGATGGCCCCAGTGTGGACATATCTGTTGCCAGAGGGAGCAAATGTGAACACCCTTTGGCAATTTTTGTTTTGTCGACATTTGGGTGTCGACATAAGTTTTGTCAACAAAACTTGGTAGTGTAAACAAGCCCTAAGACAAGGAAGTGGGGGATGAAAGAGTGGGGAGGGGAGCACTGAGATTGAATGAGGATTCTGGAAATGGAGATAAGGATTGGGAGACATTGGGGATGGGGAACAGGGACACAGGGCGGGGGGAAAACTAGAGGCCAGGGTGGGGAAGAAAGAGAGATCCACTGACGAGTTGGGGAGGGTGGATCTAGGACTGGTTGGGCAAAGGAGACAGGGGGAAAGGATCTGGGGGAACAGGGAATGGCTGTGTTAAGAGATTAGGGTTGGGAGTGGAGGGGACAGAGAGTCCAGAAGGGGTGAGGCTAGGACTTGCTGTTGAAGGAGACTGAGACTTTGATGAGAATCCTGAGGAATGGAGACTGATACTGAGTAGGAGTGGAGAATGAGGCTGGGATGAGCAGCAAGAGGTGGGGAAGAGACAAGACTGGGGCAAGGACAGGTTGGAGAGGACAGGGTAGACGATGTCATACTTGGGGTACGGGACGGAGTCTGTGGGCTTGATCTAAAAGTTCCAATCAAGTTGATGACCCATGTGGGTGTAAATGTGAGGCCATGGGATGAAATTACCATATTTTCAGTTTGGTTTTTTAAAAACCTAGGAAATTGCACACACAAAACTATAATAAAAGAACATGATTAAGACTGTAACTTCAAACATTAACAAGTTAGGAACTATCAGTCCTGCATACAGTACATGCAGAGCGAAAGTGACTTCCCCAAGGTCACCTAGGAAGTAAGTGGCAGAACAGAGAAATGAACCAGATTTCCAGAGCCCTCATCCTGTTCACTAACCAAAGTGGGGCTAAAAGAGTTCTTTGAAAGCAAAGGCAGACTGGTAAAGGTGCTATGCTAAAAGATTAGATTGAGACCCCTATCTCTTCCATCCTATCCTCCAATGGGCTTTATCTCTGTGGCATACAGCCTCTGCTTTTTGCTTGGTAGAGCACTGTAAAAGATTGTACTGAGGCAGGTGAAAGTAAAGGCCATTTACCAGACAAGATGCTTTCAAGATGCATCCCAAGAATCTTAAACCCATTTGCCATTTTCCCCGGCCCACCTATGAACTTATTCAGCAGTCCCGAGAGAATCACTGGAGCATACCAGGAGAGATGTGTAAAGCTGAGCACTGTGCTTTTGTACTGTGTACTAGGAGGTGAGTGATCCAAACTCTGAATCCCCATGTATTGGTACCAGGTTCTTCTTGAGTGTTCCCTTAATCTAACTTACTTTTGTATTTAATCAAAATGTAAGGGTCTCGGATTTTTTTTTATTTCCTTTCAAGAAGCAACAGAGAAAAACTCTTCTATTTGATCCTGCTGATGTTCACTTTCCGACACCTGCCACCAGCACTGCTTGGACACATCCCTTTTATTTCCTATTCCCTTTTAAGTGCCTAGGTGGCTTTGATATATTTCTGTCTCTGTCTGTAATGGCGACAGGGTAGGTGGTGTTCTCAAACCGGGCTTAGTAGGATGTGCCTTTTATTTCATTAAAATCATGTTGTTCTGCAAACACCAGCCCGAATCAGGGTCATTCTACAGGTATGTTTTAGTCATGGTAATGATAAGGATGAGCAGCTATAGGCACAACTTTAATTGCATGCAAAATTCATACCTAATCAACCAAACAGAGGATAGGGAGGGGAGGATTGAACACTGGATGGTTTACTGCCCACCTGTAACATTTCAAACTAAGGAATTTAAGCAATGGAATTCCATCACATGTATTTCATAAAGGGATTTTTCTTGCGTAAATATATATCTATTTAATACATACACTTCCCTCTGATTTAAACTCCAAATTCAACAGCATTACATATCTCTTTCTGGAGGCAGCAGTGAAATTGTGCTGATAATTTGAGCCCTGGGAAGTAGCCTGCTCCCTAGTGAATATCACCAGAGTCACACTACTTTGCTATTGTATTAACTATCTGCTACAGTACAAGGAAAGCAGCTCTCTTTAGATTCTAATATCATTTCTCTAGGAGCACACCTTACTCTCAAACACCCCCCAGAAAAAATGGCTAGAAAGCAGGGGTGACTCATGTGGGGCACACAAACCAGATCCTGCAGTGTCTGTTAGCAAGACTGACTCTGGACATCTCCTGAAAGCTTACTTGGAGAGTGAAAATCAATCCTTAACGCCCCCCTCCCCTGCCATCATAATTAATCCTCCCCAACCCAAAAAACTAGGATTGTTCCAATTTATTGCAGGAGTCTATGGAGTTTGAGGCTGACCATACTTCTGTGCTATCAGTGGTGGCTTTGGGGGTGGGGTTCATGGGTTCTGTTGCCGCCACAGAAATCATCAACCCCCACAAAAGCTGCAGACTGAGTGGTGCTGCAACCCCACAACACCACTCTCTGAAATTTGGCCGGAATGCCCTTCTGTCATCATGGAGGCAATGCCTGCAGCGGATAGCTGGGCCCACCCCCGTGGGACAGGAGCTGCTGCAGTGTGTGTCCAGAGCAGGCTCACTCTACACCCTCTCTCCCACCCGCCTAAGGCTTGCCCTCCATGCTGGGCTGGGTGCCCGTGTAAAGGGTGCTACTCTGGGTGGTTGGTGACCCCCTTGACCACAACAAGAAGAGTTTAGTCAAGTGCACCCATTGCATTGGATAGCTACATCCACCCCTAAAGAATGTGCTGGGGCCACTGGCCAACCAGCACCTTCTTTAGACTCAAGAGGTGGTAGAGGGGGCCACCAGAGTCAGAAGGCCAGCATAAGGGCATAGGGGCATACAGCATTGTTTCTCCCTTATCAAGACCAGAGATGAGCTCAAATCAAACCCTGTAGCCAGATATCTCTTAACACTGAGAAGTTTAAGATCTACATCCAGATTCAAATTTTGCACCTCAGACCCATCTGCTCTAATAATCTCTTTGGCAATGGTGAGGGGAATCGCACAGCCTGGTGTCTGTACAACTCTACTCATCCTCCTCCTCACAGGCATCTTCCCATTAGCCAGACCGCCACTGCTGTCCCACCAATGGGAAATGAACCAGTAAAATAATATTTGTGACTGATTTGTTTGATGGATTTGTTTTCCCCACCACATGATAAATTATCCAAGAATATTTTGTTCATTGTTCACACAGCCCTAGTGAGGAATGAATAATGCCAGTTTATTCTTAATCCCCCCCCCATCATTCAATTAAATTATTCTCCATTTTTTGCCCCCCCCATCATTTGGTCACTTTTATTTGGGAAACTTTTCTATAAATGTGGTCTGAGGTTTGCTTAAGTAATTGAACCTTTGGAAGGAGTTGAGTTGGTGTGTCCCCATTCAATTCAGACATTCATGGACATTCAACTACAGCCCCAACCAGATTCCAGGTGGTTATGGATTCTGTGGAAACCCTAACAAAGACCCCTTATTTCTTGGAGTGTTCTTACCTGTGTAATCCTCTCTCTTACTCATTACACAGACACACTGCATGTTGATTCCCCCTCTCCGCAATGCTGACACACACCTCGCAGAGATTTCCCTTTCATCTTTACTTTTTTTTACCCATACTGGTTAAGAACTAAGTGGTGACTGCATGGCTTTACTCCAGCTGGGGAAAGATGTAGCATATGGTCAGCTCACGAAGCTCTGGAAACGTCTCCTTGGCATGCAGTCACTGCGCTCTGTGAAAATGGCTCCCTCTGCTCCGGAGATTAAGGACCAGATGCTGCTTCGGGAATAAAAGTAAATAAGTAATGATTTAACTGAAAACACTGGCTGATCTGTGCTGCTGTAAGTGCGGTAGAACTTGTAGCCTTCTCTGCCTTTTGACTAATGTACAACTCAGTGCGGGGATTATACTGAGGTGAGGCAGAGGACCGTGAAGAAGTTATACGCAGAGCTGCTTTGTCTATGTTCAAATAATATTTGGGGCTGCATTTACAGGTCTCTCTCTCATGGCCTTGGTATTATTTAAAACACAGAACTTGCCTCTTGGTAATTGTCTTACCTGGCATTGCACTGAGAAAGGCTGACATTTTCAAACTTGGATACCTACGCTTAGCAACTTAATCCATTTTGAGGGTAAGGACTCCTAAGTATGTGGCCTGAGTTTTCAACCCTCTGATTCCTGGCTGTGAGGAGAAGTGGCTTGTAGGCCTATCATATGCACCCTTTCCGTGCCTCACTTTCTCCGTCCATACATTAGGGACAGTTGTCCGTCCCCTCTCTCACAGGGCACCTTGGATGGAAGGTGGTATAGATGTGTCATGCATTATCATTAATACATTACTACCAGAAGAGGAGACAGGCTGGATCAAAGGCTTGTTCATTTCACTTTCCAGCATACTTGAAAAATGTCACTCAAGGAGCTAAATAGAACTTGGCATCTGTGCCAAAGGATAACCTGAAAGACTGTTCCACAAAGAGAGATCCTAGAAAGTGTGCGCTAAACGTCACACAGTGAAAATATGGGCCAAGCATCTGTAATGGTCACAGTGTTGTGTGCCTGAGGCTATAAAAGGCTTTTAGAGACTTAGAGAGAGATACTACCTTTGAGTCTTCTATAAACTGCAACAGGACCTTATAAAGGGCTGGAACAGCCCCAGAGCCAGCTATGGAAGAATTCCTATAGATTGCTTATGACCTCTCCCCTCTCACCACAAGCCCCAGCGTAGGAGTTGGAAGGAGTGGGCCTATGGCAATAATATTATAGGCAGGGTCAATGGTGCAGATGCCCTTAGGGCTGCCACCCCCATATCAAGTTGCCAAAATTATTCCGGGGGGCCATGGTTGCTACTGGAGCAATCTGGAATCAGGAGGGAGCAAAGGGAGGTTACAATCACCTTTCCTTTATTATCCCTGGGCTGGGAGTTCTGAGCTGCAGCTTCCAGAAGCAGCACACAGAATCTTCGCGTTTGCCCACACAGCAGCCTTTGCCCCATTCTTGCTCTCTGCATCAGATTATTGGGACATCTCCAAACACTGAATTATATATATCCCAGCAATACAATATGCCTGACCTTTTGCAGTGCAGTACTATGCAGTAGTGGTTACGGCTCTCTGCTGCAAGCTGCAGCATGTCAATGAACCGAGAGCAGTTATCACAGACCTGCTTTTCAGCTATGGTAAGTCATTTACTGTACGATGACACTGCTGGCATAGCTGTGAAGTGCCCCATAGGAAACACAGAGGGTGGAGCTCAGTAGGTTTGATTGTGCCAACCAATGCATGTAAATTGGTACCAGTGGTTCAGTGCACTTCATCACCCAAGCAAAATATTTAGGAATATGCGTGTGTAAAATCAACTGATTTTGCGTCCCAAAAACTCCCAGCACTCACTAATTTTTTCTCCTTGTTATTGTGCCCTGGAGGCAACACACCCACGCACTGTGCTCATGTATCCAGATTTAGCTATCCATTGCATTGCTGTTTTGTATGACTGTTTTAGGGCAAGCATTCCCTCCCATAATACCTGGCTGTTGGTGCAGCAGGCACATTGAGGAAATAGGGATTTGTTAATTGGATGAGATACTGCTGCAGTGTCCAACTATGTCCACCGGGGGGTTTCTCCAGAGTGAGCTCAGAGCTGCACAGTGCCTATTACTCCAACTTCTCAACTGGACTTTCTTGTTTGGCACCTCTTATGCTGGGGCAGATCCTCAGCTGATGTCAATTTGCACCAGCTGAGGATCTGCTGCATTGTGCACATCAACTGCTGTATAGTAGTGAACAGGGAAGAAGGAGGCCAGGATAGGGACATGCTAACTCTTGGTCCAAGATCAAACTTTTGTGCCTTGCTTTGCAGCTGAGAACAAGTCCTCCTCCTTAGGGGATGCAAAGGTGTCTGCAACACCGCGTGGAGTAAAGCGTGCTTACTGTAAAATACCTTGATGTAAAAATATTCCCACCAGTGTGAGCAACATAGAGTTTCTTCAGAAGGCCCATAGCACTTCCTGCCACCACTGTATAGGACCATTGTGTTTAGGGCTTGATCCAAAGCCCATAGAAGTCAATGGAAAGATCCCATCAACTTTATTGTGCTTTGAATTAGAGTCTTAATGCATGTAGTCATGTTGGCTTTTTATTTACTTTTGTTGTATTTCATACCACTTGAATGGCTGGTAAATGACACATTTCTAAACTGAAAAATACAAGTTATTTAACGTTTAATTGCCACTAAGCTCTCAAGTCTATTACCTGCTACTGGGACCGCGAGCTGGTTTAAAAAACTGCTGTTGATCTCAAAGCCATGGATTATTTTGTTCTAAATTCCATTTTTTCTAAAGAGCAAAAACAATTGCTCCTTCACTCACACAAGCTTATGTTAAACTTCAGAACCAAGAGGCTATTATAGATCTTGATTGCTTTTCAGAACTAAATAAATGTGTAAAATGTAGCTTTATTTTTCCTCCCCCAATCCTAATTTATTATGCAAATAATGAAAACAAAAGAGGTGTGTGTGAGAGAGTAAATGCTGCATCTTGCTGTGTTTTCTCTTCCTGATTTCAGAACAGTCTGGAGTTAGTCTGTGGATATTTCTTATCTTTCCAGCATCATTTTTTTGTGTTTAGTTCCTTTAAAATTAACTTTCTCTTGCATTATTTTGATGTATTAATATTAGAAGCTTTATATTTCTCTCTGAGTGTCTAGGAGTGGATCATTGTGGGGGAAGGGGAATGTGTATGTGTGTTATGTAAGTGGAAGGGTAACATTTTATCCTTTGGTAAGATTAGTGCCTGCTTCTACTTTTGTTTTATTTGTGGGAGTGTAACAGGATGTTGATACTACACAGAAATGCAAGTTAGAACAAATGTGTTTGTAAAATAGTTTTGAAGTACTGTAGTTGAGAGACAAGTTTCAATTTAGCATTAGTTGCAGTAGCAACCCTATAAACTGAAGGTCTCTTGCAGGAAAACAGCAAAGGTTTGCTTTCAATCACCCACATTTTAAAGAATTTAATGGAAGGTCATTAATAGCCTGGTAGGAAATATGCCTTGTGTTGTAAACTGTTTCACCAAAAAGTGAGAACGGACTTAGTTCCCTTTAATCCATCCGTCTAACTGTAATACTCATCAAAGCAAGCACAAGGGAAAATGATAGTGCATCTCAGTGCTAACTCTTCCCACTGCAAACGTAGGCACATTTATAACAAAGTCGTTCCTTAAATTATAACATTGTATATTTTTTTTCAAAGTTTATTACTGTCTTTGAATCTGTGTTTTGTAGCCTCAGGGCTGTGTGCCTTTGTTTGCATGACACATTCCCTGTGTGTTTATTAACATACTGTTAAGCTATATTCCCAGCATGAGCAGGCATCCTTTCAATCCATTGACTACAGGACCAGGTCTGAGCATGCTCATTCACCAGAGATAATCACTAGAACCAAAGTGACTTCTCACAGAGAATGTGGCTCCTCTCACAGCAAGACAGCAAATAGGAAATGACTTGGGGCGAGTCTTACTAAGCTGGAAAAATGAATTAGACACACTCCTAACAGAATCTGAAAACATTACATTCAGTGAAGAAGGAGAAAAGGTTAGAGCAAGAGGTTGCTTAGTGTTCCCACTTGGGAATTGAAACATATTGATGGTTGTATTATACCTTCTTATGATTTGTCTTTCAGTTGTGTCACCCTGAAAGAAATCTATCTATTGAACAAATATTTCCATTTCTTATATATATATATATACATAAATTCAAGTTATGAAAAAAGCAGGTTGTGACTGAGGCAAATCTCCACATCTTTCTGCAAAACAAAGGTTTTTCACTTAAAACAAATTTGAAAGTAAAATTGTGTAAATTGCTCTGGCCTTTGAGATGAAAAAATCCTTTACAATATGCAGCCAAAAAATTGGGCAACTCAGGCTTATATCACGTTTACAGGAACATAAATTGCGACAATTGAGCTACAAGTTTTATGGTCTTAAATCACATCATTATTTTTCTGGATATTGGTAGGGAAGCTAGAAAACAGCAGATTGCATCCATCTCAGGAAATAACAACAGTCTTACTGATTACCTTCAGTATTTCGCTACACGGTATTAGGTCATTTTTAACGCTCGCATTTGATTGAAAATATCATATTTGCTACTCAGGGTAAATCACAGCATGGAGTATTTATTTGCCTGATAAGCCAAACCTACTATGTTCATTTATTTTTTGTATGTTAACCTGCTGAGGGACAGGTCTCTGGTATAAACGGGTGAAATCAATAGACTTGGGTTAATTTATACCAGGTGTGGAACTGTCCCAAAAAGTTCAGTGTTCAGCAAGTCTTTGGGAAAATTGGGAGGTTTAAATAAGGCAAACAGCCATAGGAAGACAGACAAAGATGTGGGAAAACAAAGGAAATAAGCCCTTTATGGGATAAAGACACTCCTATAAAAACATCTTAAAACAATTACAAGGTTAAAAATTAACAAATAAAAACGAGTTGCACATGCAGGAGCATCCCCCTCCAAGATATGATTCAAAGTCGTGATATTACAGATGGAAATTTGGATTTGTGAAAGTAGGAGAAATAAGCTTAATTGTGGGCAAATGTATTTTTCTTTAGATTATATTTTCTAGATACCTAGAGAATCAAATAAATGCATCCCTCTAGAAATTCTCCCAATGCAGAAGCCTAGTCTGAGGCCTAAACCCCACTGAAATCAGGGTTTACATGGGATTTAAGTGGTGCATGCTGGACCTTTTGCACAGGGATGAATTTCACTGCAGAACTCAAAATTCCCATTGATATGAGTGAGCGTTTTGGGAGCACAAAGAATGCAAAAGATTCCCCCTGATACTTGGGTACACAAGGAATGCAGATTTGGATCCAAACTCAGGGCCCAGTGCTGCCAACCCTATTGATGCTGAGTACTCTCTTACTCCCTAACATGCCATCATTAATTTACAGATGAAAGTCCTAGGGTGAGGGAAGCTCAAGACCCAGGAGAATAATATGTCATAATAAAGTTAACAAATGATAATGCAAAATATATAGAGAAGGGGAAAATATATTCCCTGGAGGAGAAGTTATGGAAAGATCTAAGGTTAAGGGCTACATCTTAAATCCTTATAAAACAGCTTTATGCTACTCTGGTAGTGCAGAACAGCCTTAAAGCCATCTTAAATCGCCAGTGGAGGATTCCCTTTGTGGAAGTAAATCCTCTGATGCCAAAGGACCAATGTAGGGATTGTGACAAGGGAAAAAGAAGCATGGTCAAGGGGATCCCATTTGCTGGTGAACCCTGAAAGTGGTTTCAAGTTACCTTTGCCCCACCTTCCTCTTGAGCTGTAGCGACCAAAGCTTGGATACAGACAAGGATGGGGACCAAGGTTTGGATTTTTCTTTGTGTGTGTGTGTGTCTGTGTCTGTGTGTGTGACAGTCACTTAGTTTCTCCTCCATAAATAAATGCCTGAATACACTAGTCATTTACTTTTATAAGACAAAAATAAAAAAAGCCATACTACAAAGAAGGCTGATTGCTGATGTGAATTCTGATTGTTACAAACATTTTTAAAACAGCCAAATGTAAATAATTTCCGAAGTTTTCATGACTGTTAATGAAGATGTACAGTATCTTCAAGAGCTGGTCAAAGTATGCCTGAGTCAGCTTGTACCCAAGAACAGCTAGAATTTTGTACCAGGTAAAATCTTTAAGGGACAAAATTCCCCCCATACAGAGTGCGAGTAGCTACAGTATTTATGTGCTCCCCCTGCAGTGTAGTATCTAAGCAGCTCACAATCTGTAATGTGTTTACTCCCACAACATCCCTGTGAGGTAGAGAAGTGTTGTTATCCCTGTTTTACACATGGGAACTTAGGCACAGGGAGCCTAAAGTCTAGAGCCGCAAAGAGGACTTAGGTTCAGCATCGCGATCCTTAACTTTCCACACAGTGGAATTCACAAGGCATACATATTTCACAGTGAGAATCATTAACCATTGGAACAATTTACCCAGGGTCGCAATGGATTCTCCATGTCTTTCTCAAAGGTCAGCTCTAGTACTTATTTTGAGGCAGTTCTATGGCAGTAGTAGGCAACCTGCGGCTCATGGCCCACACATGGCCCAACAGGGTAATCCACTGGCAGGCCACCAGACAGTGTGTGTACATTTGCATGGCTGCCCGCAGCTCCCAGTGGCCATGGTTCACCATTCTCGGCCACTGGGAGCTGCGGGAAGCATTGCCCATTGGCTGGGAACGGCGAACCGCAGCCACTGGGAGCTGTGGGCAGACGTGTAAATGTAAACACACTGCCTGGCATCCTGCCAGCGAATTACCCTGCTGGGCTGTGTGCAGCAGGTTGCCCACCACTGTTCTATGGCCTGTGTTGTAGAGGAGGTCAGACTAGATGACCACCATCACCATCTCTGCGCCTTGGAATCCATGAACCCAAGTCTGCCACTGCCCAGCTGAGTGCCCTAACCATGAAGCTATATAGTAGCTGGGGGTGTCTCTCTCTTATTGAAATTATTTTACATTACATAAAATACTTAAATGGTCATTTGGCCAGACAGAGTGAGAATTTCTCTGTAGTCCAGTGGTTAGGGAATTCACCTGGGAGATGGGAGGCTCGGGTGTCAGCCTCCCTACTCTAGTGAATGAAGGGGGACTCTAAATGAATCTGCAAGCTTGGGTCCTGCAGATGAACTAGGTGGCGAAATGTCTGTTTTTTGTATCCTGCTAGGGCTTTGGAATTAAGCCCAATGTCTTAGGTAGCGGGGGTGCACACAAACAGAGGTACTTAGGGGACTTTTTCAGAAAAATTGGAGGCATCTACAGAGGTGGCAGGTTGGTATCCTAACCACTTCGTCTCCACACACCCAGCATACAACTGTATATGCTAAGCTGCCCTGTGATGTCCTTCTGCCTACATTGCATAAACATTGGTTCCTTAAAACACGGCAGGTCTGAATTCCTGTTACAACTTTCGACCACAGAACAAGTTTCTACACACCAATAAAAGCCTCCCAAACAAAAGTATATAGATTCTTGAAGATTAAACTGGTGGTAGTATCAAAATGGGCCCTTCAAGGTTGTGAAAAGACAGAACTAAAGGTTATACGCTTCAGTTATCTTTCCCATTAGATGTCTTTAAAAAATAGATCAAGTTGGATTAACAATATATTTGTCATCTACCTTTGTCCAGGAGCTAAAGTTTACCAAGTAGACACACATTACTAAATTACATGTTGCCTTAAAGAACTTCGAGGACAGGAACAAACTAGAATATCTTCAAGCTTGAATACGCTATTTCTTTGTGTGTCTCATTCTTACTAACAGTAGTCATCCTGGCTCAAAAGTTACACAATATAATAATACTTCTGGAAGTTATCTTTCTATAGAGTGGATAAGTTTGAGGGGAAAAAATGTCAAATAATTTTTATAATACTATTTACTTCCTGTTGTTTCCATGCTGGCAGAAACTCTAAAAATTATAATAATAAGGAAGAAAAATACTTTTCATTTCTTTTTTTTTTCATTTGCAAATACTGGTGGTTTTTTCTATGTTTTGAAATGAACAATGCTCGGTGTGCTTGTTTAACAATAGCCATATCTTCAGTTTATTGTCTTGTCTTTTTCCTGTTCATTGGTACTGTGCTAACAGATTCTGCAGAGCTGGCACAAAACTTTGATTTATTTTGGGAATCATTTATTTGTTTTTGTTTGTTTAGTTTCCCTGTGATTGAAGTGCTGCTTCACTCTTAAAAAGTAACTGTAGACACTCATCATGAGGTTCTATGTTTGTTGTTTCACAATAATTTACACATCAAATATTCTTACTGTTCAAGCAAAAATGATGCTGTGTTTTGCCAGTCCTGTAAATTTATCCTGTGATCTGAGAGTCAAGCTGGTTTTTTTCTTCTTAAGTATCAGCAGCACTAATAAAGATTCTACATTCTATGCCCTCAGAGACACCTGTGCAAACCCGTTATCTGCAGGTGTAACTGACTGACTGAAATTTAGCACACAAATTCTGTTGAAACACAGGATTAAATACAATCCATCTCACTCTTACTTAGCTATGTTGGCTCTGCAGAGCTAATGGGAGTAAAAAATACTGAAATTTATTTAGATTTGGCAGATATGATTCAGAATCCACCTTCCATTGTAAGTGTAAGGTGTATTTCTTTGACCTTGCCTTCTATAACACACTCACTCACTTACTCACTCACACTGCTGCCTGTGTGTATATGTATATAATATAAAATTCCAAAACTGCACATTCTTCTCCCTGTAGGGAGAGTATGAGAGAACAAGCATATGATATATATTAGGCCTGGTCTACACTGGGGGTGGGGTTGATCTAAGGTACGCAACTTCAGCTACGTGAATAGCGTAGCTGAAGTCGAAGTACCTTAGCTCGAATTACTTACCCGTCCTCACGGCGCGGGATTGACGTCCGCGGCTCCCCCGTTGACTCCGCTACCGCCACTCGCTCCGGTGGAGTTCCAGAGTCGACGGGAGCGTGTTCGGGGTTCGATATATCGCGTCTAGATGAGATGCGATATATCGAACTCCGAGAAATTGATTGCTACCCGCCGATCCGGCGGGTAGTGAAGACGTACCCTTAGTAACATTGCTTAATCCACTACTGGAAGGGGCTCACATACTATGGTGATGAGCATGTTCTAAGAACCTATGTAGAATAAAATGGAATCTACACAGAGAGCAGAACTGTTAAGCAAGAAAATGTTTACATAGTCCTTGTTGATAGTAGACCAACTCTTTAAATAAAACTACATATTTGTTTCCAAATTCAATGGTGATATTTAAGGATGTAACTCATTCTAACTTGTATTCACTTTGAAAATTACTTTAACATGCCTATGTGACTAAGGGACTAAGTCCTATTTACAAGAGAGAGCTAGGTCCAGGCTTTTAAAGATATTTAGGTGCCGAAAGATGAAGATAGGTGCCCCATGGGACTTTCAAAATGGCCTGGGCTCTAACTTCCATTGATTCAATGGGAGTTTGGAAATCTCATAGGATACCTATCTACATCCTTAAGTGTCTACATATTCTTTTAAAAATCTGGCCATTAGAGGTAGCCCCAATGTGGGACATAAGCCATTTTTGAAAACGTGACTTAGAAGCCTAACTCACTTCAGCATTTTTGAACATTTCATCAGTTAGTCTCTTTACAACTTAGTTGATTTCCGAGGCTCACTCTGATTCACCTGTGAATTTGGCCTCTGGAATAAACATTTGCTCCACCCAGTTATTCTGACTTTAGTTCAGTCAAATTTTGACCTACACTAATGTCTCTTTGGTATGATTTCAAGATTATTTATAAATGTTTAGAATTTATTTAATATTATGCTGTGATGAGCTTTGGTCTCTATCTGAACATCCAGTCACACGGTGTAATTTGGTTGATCTGCTAAAAGATAGAAAATAACTGAGGCTTTTGCTGTCACCAAATACACTCTTATTTTAAGTGATTAAGGTTAGTTGGGAATAAGGTTGTCTCCCCAGATCCCTCTTTAGCTATTGAGTACCATGATTCAGATATAATCATCAGTGTTTTCCCCAGGAATTGAAATTAGAGGGGGGAATTTATAGGGGGAGTTGGAAAACAGCTAAATTGCAACACTGCAACTAGTTGACCGGTGAGAGAAGGAGGGGAATTGAGCGGGGGGGGGGGGGGATTCATCTAAGACTCGTCTCTCACCTTTTTTATATTACTAATCATAATTTAGATAAAATAAAACAGCTTCCATCAGTTAAGGGAAAATGTCTACGAAAAGTTATTTAGCGTCTAACACTGATAAAAGGCTGCATACAAAAATCAGAAATGAAGAATCAATTCATTTTGGAGAGAATATTTTAATAAATCACTAAAAGAATCAACAGTGAAGAATAGGAATACCAAACTGAAACAATGTTAAATTATACATGATTGGAACCCAGTTATCTAACTTCATAAAATGAGTTACCCAAACTCACAGTTTCTCTCTTGAGAATTGGAAGTCTTGGTGTCAAACTCAAAATTGAATCTGCCAATTACTTCCTGGGAGGAATGACTAAGTCTTAAAGTAGTCAAATCTTTATTTCACTCACCAGATGAGCCTGGGACTTTGCTTCTACTTGACTAAAAGGATTTACTCAGACTTCCCAACTTTTTTCCAAACATCACCCATACTCCAGAAAATCTTACAGAATCTGCCTTTTGTGCATTCCCTATTTAACTGGCATGGGCCTTGCAAACTATACTATGTCATCTGCCCTTTACGCTATTCATATGCCAAGTTTCTATTTTGAAACAGAATACATTTTGTCTGCTTACTTTGCTATTACTTTTAAAACAATGGAAAGCTCTATGGGAAAACATATATGTTTGTATACAGCTGAATGATTATATATTTTACAAGTGCAATATAAAAAGTAAAGTGTGACATGGATATGAATTGGATTATGACCTATATACATATATATTATGAGCTATATATATTTTTTATTATTGTGGCACATAGAAGCCCTAGTTATGGACCAGGATCCCATTGTGCTAGGCACTGTACAAACAGAGAACAAAAAGATGGCCCCTGCTCCTACAATCTAAGTATAAGACAAGAGACAACAGATAGATACAGACTGATGGTAGAATACAAGAAAACAATGATATGATATTGGTCAGAATGAGATGCAGTGGCCTCTGCACACCAGCGGCCTAGCCATTGACAAGTCTGTTGCATCACAGCAAATATGAGGCAAATTCTGCTTCCCTTGCTCAGGACTCCCATTGATTTAAGTAAGCAGATTTGGTGCGATATGTCAGTGTTTGCTGGATCAGGGGGCATGAGCAAAGACGCCGTGGAGATGGGGTTCATTAACGCTGGATGTGCTGGTGTGGAGGAGTTGTGCTGAAGTCTCCCTCTGGGCTGGAGGCAGGGATTCAATTTTCTCACCTCCATAAAGGCGTTAATCCTGTGAGGTGCTGAGCAACTGCTGGCAGCTACTGAGCACTCTCAACTCGCAATGTTGTCCCAGTGACTGAGGGCACTCAGTACTTCTCAGAAAGCTCTGCAGTCTTGTAGGATCAGGCACTTAGTTCTCCATAAAATGCTCAGCTATTTAAACTATGAGCAAGAGGTAGGTAGATTGTGAGTTTCACTTATAGTGAAATTCCATTATAGTACAGTAGAATGGAAACCCCTTATTGTTTAAAGAGATGAGAATTTGCAAACTGTAATTCTGGCTTTGTGAACTTAATCATTGTGCTTTATTCTGTGAACTGGTATTTGGCCTTCAAGAGCCCATTTCTGTAGTCCCCTTGCAGGCAAAACTTCCATATAAAAATCTGAGCTCATGAAAAAATGCCTCTGCTGTATCTGTGAATGCACATTTGTTTTCATGTAGCCGTGTCTTTCCACTTAAAACTGAACATGTCTGAAACCTGAGAATGACTTTCATGATTGAAAGACAAAGACATTGGGAAACACCATGTCAGCAGATCTAATGCCTCTAAACCAAAGTAATTGCAAGGTGTTTCTCTGCCCTGGAACTCCTCTGATAGCTCAGTTCTTCTATTTTATTTTTGAACTGAGTTAAAAATATAATCTCTCTGAACCTGATTGCAAAGACTTACTGCCAGCAAAGGAAGAAAGAGATCAGACAAACAAATGATTTTTCTTGGGCATTAAAAACATTACCCTTCTCTCCCTTCTGCAATATTATAACAATCTTATCCTTCCTCTTCTCTTCAACTGAATTGCAGCTAATGCATTAATAATGCAACACAGTATGATGGGCACCAGTTACCTCTAATCACCATAGAAATGAGCTGGCCCAAGCAAAATTCCACCAGAGGCATTTGTTCAAGCAAACATACCCCTACTGACAGATGCAGAGTGTTAGGAGGACAGCAGTATCTTAATGTAATGAACTGCTGCCACAAGTTATTTTTTGGAGGGTGAATCAAAGGAATTTTCAGTTTGGAAATTAGCATAGCACATATTGAATTATATGTCTTCCCATGGTGCTTTTAACAAATAGGAAAGGATACTTTGGCTTCCTTCACAGAAGTTTCTTCTCCAACCAATTATTGGAAGGGTTTCCTCACCAATCCCTATTTTTAAAAAAATGAATGCATATAATATAGATATATATTAAAGTAATATATACAAATTTCTATTCACACTTTCACTGTTTCAAAGGTAGCTGTAGCCTCTACCATTTTATTTTGAAAATATCTGTGACATGGTTTTCCTGACTGTCATCTTATCCCAGCTACTAGATGGCGCCTGAATATATTAGGCAGCAGAGACTCTTAGAGAGTGTGATCCCGCTTCCCCCTCATAGCTAGAGAGCCCTGATGTGGAGGGTTAAGGCAGGGAATGAGGCCACTCCTTGGCATCCATTTTAGGAGAAACATAAAGAAACATAGGGTCCTTGATTTGAAAAAGGCAAAAAAAATAAAAAAATTCAGGGAATAAGTCGGGAGTGGACTGGACGGAAGAACTCAAAGATCTGAATTAGGGTTGTCAACTTTCTACTCACACAAAACTGAACACCCTTGCCCCACCCCTGCCCCGCCTGTCCTCGGAGGCCCCACTCACCCTCACTCCATCCCTTCTCCTTCTGTCGCTCACTCTCCCCACTCTCACTCACTCGCTCATTTTCACTGGGCTGGCTCAGGGGGTTGGGGTGTGAGAGGGGGTGAGGGCTCAGGCAGAAGGTTGGGATGCTGGAGTGAGGGCTGTGGGGTGGGGCCGGGGATGAGGGTTCATGGTGCAGGAGGGGGCTCAGGGTGGGGCAGAAGGTTGGAGTGCTGGGGGGTGAGGGCTCTGGCTGGGGGTGCAGTCTCTGGGGTGGGGCCAGAAATGGGAATTTCAGTGTGTGGGAGGGGGCTCCGGGCTGGGGCAGGAGGGATGGGGTGTGGGGGAGGGGTAAGGGCTCTGGCTGGGGGTTCAGACTCTGGGTTGGGGCTGAGTGTGAGTGGTTTGGGTTGTAGGAGGGTGCTCTGGGTTGGGACTGAGGGGTTCAGAGGGTGGGAGGGGGATCAGGGCTGAGGCATGGGGTTGGGGTGCAGGGGAGTGTCGGGGTGCAGGCTGTGGGCGGCTCTTACCTCAAGCAGCTCCTGGAAGCAGCTGCATGTCCCTCCTACGGCTCCTACACAGATGCGTGGCCAGGTGGCTCTACACACTGCCTCATCCACAGGTGCCACCCTGCAGCTCCCATTGGCTGCAGTTCCAGCCATTGGGAGCTTCAGAGCTGGCACTTGGGGCGGGGACAATGTGTGGAACCCCCTGGCTGCCCTATGCATAGGAGCCAGATGGGGAGCATGCTGCTGTTTCCAGGAGCCATGCAGAGCCATGGCAGACAGGGAGCTTTTAATGGCCTGGTCAGTGGTGCTGACCAGAGCCGCCAGGGTCCCTTTTCAACCGGGCGTTCTGGTTGAAAACCAGACATCTGGCAACCCTAATCTGAATGTGGAAGAGACTTGAAAATACTTTAGATCAAAGTTGCAGAAACCATCTGAACCCTGCATCCCAAGCAAGGGGAAAAATTTGTAGGAAAGGGTCGCAGATGAAACTTGATGAACAAGCAACTCAAACAGATTATTAAGAGAAAACAGAAAGCCGACAAGGAATGGAAGAAGGGATGGACCAGCAAGGAAAGCTACCTTGTGGAGGTCAGAAAGTATAGGGAAAAAGTGAGAACTGACAAAATCCAAGCAGAATTGGACCTTGCAAAGGAAATTAAAACCAATAGTAAAAGA
The DNA here is from genome assembly GCF_016161935.1 of Mauremys reevesii. Lineage (NCBI taxonomy): Eukaryota > Metazoa > Chordata > Testudines > Geoemydidae > Mauremys > Mauremys reevesii. Next base: position 165,525,433 of record NC_052624.1, on the reverse strand, counting down.
TTCTTTAGTCATATAAATAAAAAGAAAACACAGAAAAAAGAAATGAGACCACTAAGCACTGAGAATGGAGTAGAGAATAAAGATAATCTAGGTATGGCCCATCATCTAAATGAATACTAGACCTCATTTTTTAATAAGGATAATTATGAGGTTGGGAGCAGTGACAGGATAGCTAATGGGAACAAGGATATGGAAGTAGAAATTAACATATCTCAGATGGAAGCCAAATTCAAATGGTTTAATAGGACCAAATCAGGGGGCCCAGATGATCTAAATCCAAGAATGTTAAAACAACTGATGCATGAAATTGCAAACCCAATAGTGGGGATTTTTAATGAATCTGTAAACTCAGGGGTCATACCCTGTGACTGGAGAATTGCTAATACAATACCTATATTTAAGAAAGCGAAAAACGTGATCTGTGAAACTACAGGCCCATTACTTTGCCCGTAATTGTATGCAAGGTCTTAGAACAAATTTTGAAAGAGAGGGTAGTTAAAAACATAGAGGTAAATGGTAATTGAGATAAAATACAACATGGTTTTACAAAAGGTAGATTGTGCCAGATCAACTTGCTCTCTTTCTTTGAGCAGATAATTGATATACTAGACAAAGGAAATGCAGTAGTTCTAGTCTACGTGAATTTCAGTAAGACCAGGTGGGGGAGATAATATCATTTATTGGACCGGAGGCAAGCTTTCAATCGCCACAGATCTCTTCGTTAGGTCTGGTAAAGGTTCTCAGGGGATATGTCTAGAAACCTTGCTGTGTCCTAGAGCCGGGGTTCCAGTCCAAGCTGCAAAGTCTGCACAGCAATGAAATAGCCCCACAGCCCAGCCCCATGAGCCCGAGTCGGCTGGCACAGACCAGCTTCAGGTGTCTAGTTGCTGTGTAGACATATCCAGAGTGTCACAGCTAAATACAAGTTTGAACAGATAGTTTAACATAAGTAGTTAGCACATATTCTAAGGGACCATTTACGGTGAAGTGGCCTGTTGATAACTCTGTATTCCTAGGACAAAAAGGATGTTAGTGGGTAACAGATTGTTGTAATAAGCCATAAATCCAGTGTCTTTATTAAGATAATGGTTTTTAGTGTTTAGCAGAGGTATGAATTTCAGTGCCAAGGCTTGTCTTTTGAAAGTGATGTGCAGATTTCCTTTGAGAATGAGGACTGATAGGTCAGATATAGAGTGATAGCTTTGTGAAAAGTGTTCATTCACAGGTGATACAGATTTTTTGCCTTTTATAATTTTCCTGTGTGAGTTCATTCGAGAGCATAGTGATTGTTTGGTTTCACTCACATAGTCGTTATTGGGGCAGTCAGTGCACTGGATGAGGTAGAGAACACGTTGTGACAGGTATGTGTAGGACCAATGGATATTGAAAGGTGTGTTGTGGGGGCTGTTGATCATTGCAGCAGTGGAGATAGGTCTGTAAGTTTTGCATGTGTTGTTCTGGCAGGGTCTGGTGGTGCTTTGAGTTTGTGTGTCCTGGTCTGTAGTCCTACTACACCCCATCTCAGGAAGTAGCATCAGAGGTGGATCCTCCAGGCCTGCCTGATATGCTGCCACAGAAGTAGCCAATCAGAGACTAACAGGTTCAGTTCAAAGGAGCTGCAGGACCTGAGCAGGTCAGTTCCTGGCTGGGACCAAAGGCGCAAGGAAGGATGCTCTTTGCTGGTCACAGGAGAGAGGGAGAACCAGAAGATGTTCTGATGGCATGTGCATTCAGTGAGGAGGAAGAAGATCTGAGAACTTCAGCCCTGAGGTAAGGCTGAAGAGAAAGAGGCTTTGTGGGATAAAGGCCCAGGGAACAGAAACAGTGAACTGGATGCAATGGTATATGGCTGGTATTTACAGGGTCTCTGGGTTGGGACCCGGAGTGGTGGGCAGGCCTGGGTTCCTCCACTGTCCACCGGGGAAATGGCCTAGGCCCCCAGAAGGGGACAAGGCCCTATTGGGAAGCCTGAATGAAGGGCAGGATTTAAAGGATCCAGAGATGGGGCTGAAGACCCTGGTGAGGGCCGACAGCTTGTTGAACCATTTGCTACCCCAGAAAGGGTTCATCCATTTGTGTGTGTGACTTGGCTGGAGGGCTGCACCTCTGAAGACTTGCCTAGCAAGGTTGGCAACATAGAGGGAATGCCAGGAGCAGGAAAAAGATTGCAGCACCATGCCCAGCCTATAGGAGGCACTCAAGAAGTGAGTGCCCTATCGGTGGTTAAGAAACTGGTTAAAGAGGAGACTATAGTGGGTCATGCTGAAAGGTGAACTCTCAAGCCGTAAGGAGGGTACTAGTGGAGTTCCTCAAGGATTGGTCTTGGGAGTAGTCTTCTTAAATATTTTCATTCATGACCTTGGCACAAAAATGTGGGAATGTGTTAATAATATTTGTGGATGACTTAAAATTGGGAGATATTGTCAATATGGATGAGGACCAGAATATCATACAAAAAGATCTGGACAACCTTGAAAACTGGAGTAATAGAAATGGGATGAAATTGAATATTGCAAAGTGCAAGGTTATACACTTAGGGACTAACAACAAGAATTCTTACTGTAAACTGGGGATGTAGCAGTTGGAAGTCAAAAAGGAGGGGAAAGACCTGAGTGTATTGGTCAATCCCAGGATGACTATTAGCAACCAATCTGATGTGCCGCCCCCCCCCAAAGGCTAATGTTATCCTAGGATGCATCAGGCAAAGTATTTCCAGTAAAGATAGGGAAGTATTATTACCATTATGCAAGGCACTGGTGAGACCTCATCTGGAATACTGGGTGTAGTTCTGGTCTCCCATATTTAAGAAAGATGAATTGAAACGGAAACAGGTGCAGGGAAGGTCTATTAGGATGATCAGAGGAATGGAGAACTTACCTTATGAGAGAAGACTTAAGGAGCTTAGCTTGTTTAGCTTAACAAAATGAAGGCTGGGGGCGATATGATTGCTCTCTATAAATAGAGATAATCAGAGGGATAAACACCAGGGAGGGAGAGGAGTTATTTAAGTTAAGGGCCAATGCTGGCACAAGAACAGATAGGTAAAAACTGGCCATCAATACGTTTAGGCTTGACATCAGACAAAGATTTCTAACCATCAGAGGAAACTCTGGAACTACCTTCCAAGAGGAGAAGTGGGGGCAAAACACGTAACTTGTTCTAAGGCTCAGTTTGATACGTTTATGGAAGGGGTGGTAGGATGACACTGCCAACAATGGCATATGGCACAGCCACAATCTATTAGCAAATATCTCCAAAGGCTGGAGATGGGACACTAGGTGGCAAGGGTTACTACAGAGAATTCTTTCTCATGTGTCTGGCTGGTAGGTCTCACCCACATGTTCAGGGTTTAACGGATCACCATATTTGTGGTAAGGAAGGAATTTCCTCCCAGGTCAGATTGGCAGAGACAAAAGAGTGGACTGTTTGTCTTCCTCTGCAACACAGGGCATGGGTTCCTTGCTGTTTTGATCTAGAGTAAATGGTGGATTCCCTGTAACTTGAAGTATTTAAATGAATATTTGAGGGCTTCAGTAACTCAGCCAGAAGTTATAGGTCTATTACAGGAATGGATGGGTGAAGTTCCATGGCCTGCAATGTGCAAGAGGTCAGACTAAATGATCACAATGGTCCCTTCTGGCCTTAAAGTCTATGAGTTTGTAGGATACCGAGAAAGGGGAAACTGGGTAGAATGCTTGCACCAGCATGACTAGATCTCACTCATCCCTGCGTGGCTGTTGATGCCTCCCAGAGGTTGGCTGTCTAGCCAAGAGAGGTGGGTCATTAGTAGGATTGGCCAGGAAACAAAAGTTCATTTTTTCATGAAAATTTTCAAGGTTTTCACATTTTGTGTGTGGGTGCATGTGTGTGTGTGACAGAGTAAGCATATTTACACTGCAATTAGACACCTGCAGCTGGCCCATGCCAGCTGACTTGGGCTCAGGGCTGTTTAATTGTGGTGTGTGACCACTTCACAGGGTCATAGAGGTTGGGCTCCAGCCTGAACTAGAATGTCTATACCACAATTAAACAGCCTCTTAGCCCGAGCCCCATGAGTCTTAGTCTGCTGTCATGGGCCTAATGGCAATGTAGACATACCCAGAGAGAAAGAGAGATCCTAGTTCCCTCTGATGTCTAGCAGAGAGTGCCATATATCACAATCTTGGAGGCATGTACTGTAGTTGGTCTAAGCACCGGGTTACATAGGTCCTAGGCCTTGGTGAGTCCCCACAAATAATCATATACTCTAGCAATGCAGGATTATTTTACTAGGGCTTCCAGAAATAAAGGCTGTAAATCCCGTAGGCACAATAAAGTTCTTCAATCCTGCCCCTTAGGTTGTCTGCTACCCAGCCTTCCCTCCAAAGCCAACTTCCAGGCTGTTGCTTCTGCTTCCATGCAGATTCTGGCTCCCTCCTGAGCCTCCTGCCCTCTGACTTCAAGCTATTATATACTTTTCCTGTTGAAATGTGTAACAGCGTGCTCCACTGGCTAAGTCCTTTCCCTCCAGTTTAGCCAGGGTGGATTGAAAGTACCCAGTAATGAGCCAACAGGTTACACTAGGTTGCATATTTCTTGATAGGTATTTCTAAATGGCTCATCACCGGAACTGCTGATGTTTAGTGATTGTTGGGGCTGATGAGGTAAGAGATCCTTTGTTTGTGGCTGTTAGTTCAGGCAGAGTACTATACAATGATGTGGGAGCTGAATGGCTATGGTGTTCTCAGAAGATGCGTTAAGATGAGAGTTTCACTGCTGACATGTGTTTTAATCTCTGCGCAGGGAAAATGCCAGAGCTGCCGTGTAAATCAGCAGATGAGTGCACTGGAAACACATCGTGGATGACTGAACTGGGATCACTGAAAGGGGAAGGGAGGAAACTGAATAACAGTGAAGAGACCATGTAAGGGCAAAAAAAAGTGAGGTAAAAAGATGACTAGAATAATAAGGCCCATTGCTCCATAAGTTCTAGTTATTGAATGTAACAGGCTAACAGGAAATATTGTACAATGCAGGACAGTGCATGAGGGACCTGTGAGGTAGAGTGGAAGATTTTCAGCAGCAAACCTGATGTTCTGTTTCATGAATAGTCATTGTTCTAGTTCTCGATGTAAGTCTGAGCCAAGGGCACAACTGGAAGTCTGTTCAATTTCTTACAGATACAGGGCACTTTGCTTAATCAGGATATAGTTAATGGGGAAATGTTACTTAACTGGGTCACTTCCCAGGGAGCCAAATAATGTTCAGTGCTCTAAAATGGCAAAGCCTGGTGTTTAATCAAAGCTCTATGGTAGTTCAATTTCATTGTGTCTCCAGCTAAAGAGTTTTTAGGCACTCTGGTGAATTCATAATTTTTAAATAAAAAATGAACTGAAATTTGAACATATGGGGTGAAATCCTGGCCACATTGAAGTCAATGGCAAAACATCTATTGAAATTCAAGGGAAGATGAGAACCTAGCTCATTTAGGGTCCTTTGAAAATCCCATTTGTGAGTACTCCTGCTGCTATTCTTGCTGCAGTGATGTGCCTGGTGTATTAAATCAACTTCACAGGAAAATCTGATCAAGAATATGGACACTTGAGTGACTGATTCTGATTTTCCATTGCTTAAAAAAGGGGGGAGCACTTTACCAAAATAATTTAAGGGACAGTTCCTCAGCTGGTGTGACTCAACATACTTCAATGGAACTATGCTGATTTCCACTAGCTGAGGATCTGTCTCTTAAAATCTCCAAACCACCACAACAGCAACCAAAAAAACGGGAAACAAAATCATCTCCTGGCAATTCATCATCCACTGAATTCAAAGGGAGTTTTGTCATTGACTTCAATCAGAGTGAGAATAGGAGCCCTGACTCCGAGTGTGAAACTAAAAGGGTGTCCTGAACAAGTAAATTCGGTGGTATTACTGAATCAGTTTGTATGTTAGTCAGGAGAATGAAGGAGAGTTCTGTTGCAGTTGTACATGTTGATATAAATCATTTAACAGAAAGGCGATCAGAGATATTCGAAGGGAAGCTTGCCCAGAAAATGAGAAGAAAGGAATTATATATTTGCTAGTATTGTATGGTCTCAGTGGTTGGTAGAAGTTATGATTTCAGAAGCAGGTGTCTGTGGGTGAATGTGCATTTATGTATCTATGTTTTATTGTGTTTTATTTCAGCAGTACCCAGAGGGCCCCCTTTGGATTAGGGCCCCCTTGTAGTGGGCACTGTACATACACATACCAAAACACAGTCCCAGTCCTGAACAGCTCTAAGCAGTCTAAGAAGAGACGTGAGGTAGGAGAAGACAGAAATATAGCACGTTTTTATATACCGACATTTTCAGTTCTTTAAATTATTGCGAATAGATAAATAAGCACTACTATCCCCGTTTATGAGAACATTTGGTAATGGTCAGAGGGTATAGATTGTTTAACAACTGTCATCCATTCGGAACAGGACCAGCTCTAGGGTTTTTGCCACCCCAAGCAAAAAATTCCCCCACCCACCCACACTCCCCTTTTTTTGTCTTTTACACGTTTGCACTTTGCAATGTTTTTTGTTTGTTTGTTGGTTGGTTGGTTTTTTTGACTGTTTAAAATAAAAAAAAATGAAAACAGAGAATTTGTATTTAGTGAAATAAAACAATTTCCTACTAGTGTCCTCATTTAATTTTAACAAAAATCACAATTACAAACAATATGGGTTCAACTGTACACTATAATGAAAAATGTTAGTGTCTTCTGGTGTGCCCAGTTTCTCATAAAGGTGTGTGAGGGAATGAGTGATTGTGCTGTGAAGGGTGGATTTGTTTGGTTGTGTTGGGAGATGAATGTGTTATGATCTCTGTGTGTGTGTTATATTGTGCAGGGATATCAGAGTATGTGCTGTGTTTGGGTAGTAAGGGGGGAATATGAGGGTATGTGTTGTGTGTTGGTGTGTTATGAGCATTTGTGTTGTGTGTAGGTATGTGGTTTCCCAAGGTTGTGTATGTAAGACCTCTTCGTGGCAGAATGTGTGTGTGTGTGTGTATGTGAGAGAGAGAGTGTCAATCTAAAGAGTGTGTGTGTGTGTGTGTGTGATTCCTGTGGCAGTGTGTGTGTGTGAGCACAGCATGCTATTATTGTTGGTGTGGGTATGTGCACTGACGTTAGTGTGTGCGCACACTCTGTGTGTGTGTGTGTACTGTTGTTGCTGCAGTGTGTATGTGCCTGCTGTTGCTGCTGTGAGTGTGTCTGTGGATGTATGCTGTTATTGCTGGGGTGTATTGTTCCATCGGCACTGAATGGGGCTCATTCTCTCTCTCCCTCTCCCACCGGTCCATGGCTCCCCGGTGTAGGGTCTGGAGCGATTCCACTCACCCCCAACCCAAGCAAACAGGAGCCCGCCTTGTTCCCTTTCTGTATCTCTTCAAGCTTCGCTCTGTGCTGGGAGGCAGGGGGTGGGGGTACTCTGGAAGTGGGGGGAGAAGTGATGTGCCTGGGTCAGGGGTTGGTATTCTGGACCGGGCTGTGCCTGGGGTGAAGGGCAGGACCCTGGCCTGGACAGCCCGGACCCTGGCGGGCTGGGCTGGCATAGCAGCAGCCAGGGGTGGGTCTCCGGCACGCCACAGGGGATGGGGGCAGTGGCGGGAGTGGTGACAATGCCGCTGTGGGCCGCCTACATGGCACTGTGCTTCCACTGGCCCTTTGGCTCGATGCTGTCCAAGCTCAGCAGCTACCTGGTACTGCTCAACATGTTCACCTCCACCTTCTGCCTGGGATGCCTCAGCTTTCGAGCGCTACCTGGCCATTGTGTACTTGCTGCCGCACTCCCGGCCCATATACTCCAGCGCCTCTGTGCTGCTCTCGCTGGGCATGCTCTGGCTGCTGGACGGCCTACTGGCCCTGACCTCCCTGCTGCTCCGTGACACGCGGCCCAGCCTGGATGACAACTGGAATGCCGCCCCTGGAAATGTGCCTCCCCAAGCACATGCTTGCTGTGCTGGTGCCTAGAGCCAGTCCTGATTCGGAAGGGGAGTGTGGTGTAGCAAAGACTGACCTCTAAAACAGACTGACCTCTAAAACATCTACCCTTGATGTTTGAACAAAATTCCAATTGACTTCAATGGATGTTCACATAGAATGAGAAGAGAATATGGCCCATAGACAGAAAATTCCTTTGCCTTTATTTAAATTACTAGTTAAGCAATTAGGTCCTTAGTTAACGTAACCACTGGCTAGGAACCCTAGAAAGTTAATCAAAGAGAGCTCAGAAAGAAAAGCTGAAAATCTGCACTTACTGGGTACTAGGTTAGTCAAAAGGGTCACAATTAGAGCTGGGCAAATAACTGATTTTTTGTTTTGGTGGAAGTTCTGAAAAATCAGGGGGAAAAAATTTGGTTCAACCTGAACTGAATCTGAAATGTTTTGGAATTTTTGCTGAATTGAAAAAAGTCCATTTTGGGTCAGACAAAACATTGAGTTTCTTGCTGGCATTTTAAAAGGGTTAGGTAAGAAGAAGAGGTAGTATAAGATCTTATAACTTTTAGCTCACTTGATTAGGGCACCTACATGGTACGTGGAAGACCCAAGTTAAAAGTCCAGCTCCGGAACAGGAATTTAAGACCTGGTCTCCCACCCTGGAGGTTAGGGTTCTAACCACCAGGCTATAGGGTATTTTAGAGTGACATCTTTCCTGATGAAGTGGTTCCACTTTGTGTAAGATACCTGAATAATCAATGGGCCAGAGAGAGAGAGAGAGAGACTCCACCTTTGTGAATGGTGCCCAAATCCCCCCAGGAATCTAGCTCCCCAAATTGGCTAAAACTATTTGGTAAATTTGTGTCAAATTTATTAATAGTTTTAGGTCTCTCAATACTGTGTTTTTTCAATGAATAAAGTATTCCTTTAGAAACTTTGGCCCAGCTCTAGTTAAAGTGGTGCTCCTAAGAGAAGAATATGGCCCAAAGAATTGGAGCACGATTGGGGCCTAAAATTGCTGACTATGAGCTACATTGTTTCAAAGATAAGGTTTGTATTATTGAAATAACAGAGACATGACTGAATTGGGAAAATGACTGGGGACTTAATACCACAATACTGCATTTAGTGAAGAGTAAGCAGAATCAAACAGGGATGTGATGGTATTGGTAGGTGATGTTATTAAGTCTGTGGAGAGAAATTTTAGAAATATATTAGCTGACACAGCCAAGGATAGTAAAAATAGAATAGGTGATTCTTGGATGTTGCTACAGAAATCAGGGCAGAGAAAGGAGATCAGGAAATGCTTTTCTAAATTAGAGAGTCCTGTAGGAAGGCTGGACAATTGATCATGGGGGATTTTAATTACTTAGATATTGATTAGGATAATAACTGCACAAATTAACAAGGGAGACATGCTTTATAGGTTTAGGGCAAGATTGCATTTTTATGCTGTTTGTTAGCTTGCATTGTCACAAGCTATTTTGGACCTAGCCCTGGGAAACCGAGCCAAGTATGATAATTCAGGCTAAGCATGGAGAAAAGCTAGGATCTAGGGATCACCCTAATATTCGAATAGAAAGCTGTTGGAAAAACCAGTGAGTACTTGAGGAGAAAACACAGGTATTTGAGGTAAGCAAAGCTGATGTTGAGGAACAATGCCTTGAGGAGTTTTGATGAGGATTCTTTCTGAGTATAAGAAATCTACTGTAATACAAGTGAGAGTTACCTAAGATCTCATCAGACAGACTGCAATGAAAATGCACCCTGGTTAAATCTACATAGGTTAAAGGCCAGTGGGGGCAAAGTCAGAACAAAATTGGCACAAAGTATTAAACAGATGCTTCTTTAAACTACAGAATAATCAACTGACAAAGGAGGAGGACAGGGTGATATAGAGAAATAAGAAGAGGTAAGTTGAAAGGTGGCTTTACCTTTGTATTGCAAAGAATAATTTTATTTTATTCTAGATTATACTCATAGGGCTAGAGTATGCCCATGTTTTACTCAACTAAACAAGTACCTTGCTCATCCTACACAGACTGGAAGTCCAGATCGTGTATGTAGGACAGCTCTTGCTTTATGGACACCCCCTTCCAGTAAACAAATGGCTATAGAGAGATTACAATGGATTGGGGAGCAAGCAGAGACTTAGCTTTGCCCCCTCTGGACAGAATAGCTAGCCAGGAGCAAGAGGAAGGTAAGCTGCACCTTTCCAAAAAAAGCAGTAACTTACCTCCCTTCGAGCAAGAGGGAAACAGGAGACAAATTCCTGGCTGATCCTGGGATACAGCAATTACATGTCATCCTTTATTGCAGGCTGAGTGTAAAGGCTCTATCAAACCTTTACAATTTTCTTAGGGTTCTAATAGCCAGGGATAGGCATCTGTTAGATATGTTAAATAATTAAAAAATAAGGATTCAGTGAATATATTCACAGCAGATAGAAGGGACAAGAGAGATGTGGTCCAATAAGAATGATAGTGGGGAATAGAAACAGGGATAGGGCAGATTTGTTCAACAATGATTTTGATTCTGCCTTTTTGGAAGAGAATGAATGGAGAGCAGGTTTAGTCAAGCACCCTGTCCTTTAGTAAAGTAATCGGAGGAGTAAGCTAGTTTGCAGATAAGAATGGGAAAGCCTGCCCTCTTTAAGATAAACCACCTGGTAAAGCTAGCATGCAGCTACAGGTTTTGAAAGAAAGAAAGATAGATTTTTTGATGTCTTAACAGTTATGATTCCTTCCGTTCCATTATTTTAAAGTTCTTTATAAATGGATCAAGTTTCTGAGCATAAGAGCATGACAACTTAGTATCATAGTTCAGAAACGAGCTCTATGATAGAAGAGTAAACAACTTACCTTGTGGTATAGGTTAATGTTAACTGTAGAGAGAAAAACAAAATTAAAAGGACCCTTAAAGTTTTCAAAATAGTATCCGTAAAGACGGACCAAAATCATAATCCTGGATCCTATCAATCAAACTTTGGACAAGTTCTAATCTAGATGTAAATATCATAGTTGGCATCTATTGTGAGACTCTGGAGAAGTTTGGCTCTGAACTCTTCAGCTTAGATGCCAGTTTGTTGATGATAGCAACTCTGCTGCTCTGGGAAACAATGAAGGACAGTGCAATTAGATTCAAAGAGATTTGAATGTTTTGGTGAAGGACCAGTAAATCAAAATTTAGCTTAATCAGATGTAAAGTATAAATGATGGGGGCAACAAACTGAAATAGCAAAATCACCTTATGCAAAATAAAGCCATATACTCTGGAAAGGAATGTTAGAGCCAAATTCTGCTCTGTGGTGCATACAGATCATTCTGTGGGATGCAGTTGCAATTTATTGACACCAGTGGAGAAGCAGACAAATATCTGAGAGCATTATTTGGCCCCTAGGAGCTTATGATGAAAGATCTTGGAAGCTATCAACCCATGGAATAGCTGTAAGTTTTTGGAAAAAAGATATATCAATGGAGGATTTTAAGAGGAGTATGAAATATTGTTGCTATAGAATATATACAATATTATTGCCTTAGGTATGTTGTAGTATGAAATAATTATGGTGATATTTGATTTTAAGGAACTTGTATCAAGAAAAGCTTAGATTGAGGTTAACCCCTTATTTTCCTTATACTGAGGTGACTGAATCAAAGCCATTCATTCCAGAAAAGGTTGAGTAGATTAGCATGAGATATTCTGCTCACAACGAGGGGCACAAAACTATGAAGCGAAAGGGCATATTCTGAAAATGAGGAAAGGGCAGACTATTTTCTGGATTATAAACATATGTGATTATGTGATTATAATATGTGATAATTATGTGATTATAATATGTGATTATGTGATTATATATGATTATGATTATATATGATTATATATGATTACATATGAAACATATGTGATTATATGTGATTATAAACATATGTGAGACTCCAGGAGTGACATGGTGTACTGGGGAAGCGCAATCTGCTGTGCCCCTTTAAAGACTGCGGCATACTCCCATTCCATGTGGCCAGCCAGCTCTAATGGGTGGTGCAGAGGGGCAGAATCATAGTTTCACCCGCCTCCATTTCCTTCCAATGAGATGCTCCCATGGGAGGGTTGTTACAGAATGCTGGGAATCAATGGCTGATCATTCTGATCATATAACCACCAATTAATTCCCCCTGGGAAGGGGCTGACTGTGCCTAATCAGCAGATTAGAATGGTCTGGGAAAGACTAAAGCGCTAATTAGCACAGAATGTAGAAGAAAGGACAGGAAGGAAGTGCTGGAGGGAGAGGCAGGCTTGTGAAGCTACAACCAAGAAGGATCTCTGAGTGGAGGTATCTCTGCCCTCTCCTCTTCTTCTTTGTAGAAGTCTGAGGAGGAACACATGTTGTAAATGCTGTGGTGTATGGATCAGTAAAGATGGTGGGAAGAGCAATGTAAATAAACTACATGGTGGCATTTAACAACTGAAGGTCTCCAAACAGTCTGTGTAGACAGAGCAGGAGCAGAACTTCATCCTGCCACTAAGCACATTTTGGAGGTGGTACCTGCATTGCAATTGTTGCTACTTTTCATGCAAGGTGCACAGGTGAGATTGGCTCCTTATTCCATTCTAGTTGCTGCTGCTTCATCATCATCATCATGGCAAATCACAAAGGGATATGACCTCCTTGCAAATTAAGCACCAAACACCACCTGTGTCAGTCTCTGGCAAGGTGCATAAGGTGGATTTGTTATATATTTAGTTTATATCCATCTCTGGAAATCTTGTCATTCCACCAAAACATTTCACCCTCATGTGATCCCCAGCCATGTAGTGGCATTGCTTGGTACACATGCTTTGGAATATGTTGGCCTTCCATTCTAATAATATATCCGTACCAAGAAAGCCACTGAAACCAAACCACTGCTGAAAGAGGCAGTTTCTCGGTTCAGTTTTGAATATTCTCATTTCCGAACTTGGTATAACTGTGGTTCTATAGATCTGCAGCTTCGTAGAAAGTTTGATGTGAAGATATCCCTACAAAGGATGCTGAAAGGCCTGAAACATGGCAGCTGCTGCTGCTATATGAGTGTCCACATCTTTCAAGCTACCTCCAGTACCATCTATGACACTGCCAAAATATTTGACAAGTGCCACCTGTTCAGTGTCCCACCTGGACAGACTAAGACAGTTGTTTGTAATTATAGCTGTTTGTAATCTGGAGCTGGAGGCTGCTTGATGGTAATGGCCAGGGACTGTTTTATCTTGATTAATAACCAGACCAATATGTGCAGCTTCTTGCCTGACCAGACTGGCCGTCAGGTGTAGCAATTCACCAAAGAGCCAACAAGACAATGTCATGATGTCAAAGCAGAATGATGTTCAGTTCAATGCCACTGACAGCTGCCTCCTCAAGCTTATAAATCAACCAATCTATGCCAATATTGAACAACAGTGTTAATAGAACACAGCTGTACTGAACTCCTGTGGAGATAGGAAATCATGCCCTGTATCTGTCACTGACACGATAAAGAATCCTGGACAAGTACTTTCTGGAAGTTTGGTATGGGGCAAAAAGAACAGGAACGGGCAGTGACAACTGGAATTTGCAGCTGCCAATTACATGGTGATCACTGAATCGCTCGTCTATCACCCAAAGATTCACAAGCAGACCTTGTATAGCCCAGATGGTTTCACTAGGACTGTTATTGATCAAGTCCTGATTAACAATGGTTGGTGGTCAGTGGTCTCTGATGTATGAGTTTGACAGTGACCATCAGCTTCTGCTGACAAAAATGCTCCTCCGACTTAGAAGACAGCCAGGTAATGGTTTGAAATTAGTCCGTTCCAAACAAAAGGTCTTATTAAAAACACGGTATTCCACAGCTTTCTGTTCTGAACTACTTAAGGCCATTAAAGCATTACAGATTGAAGTCTCACTTCCTTGGATAAAGGAATATTGCTGTTTCAAGTCATCAGTGCTGACCACTGTCAGTTCAGTGCTGGGTGAGGACCCGAACGTGATGAGTGAGTCCTTCAAATGTCAACCATGGATCAGTGAAGAAATGCTTCAGCAGTTGGCGCTAAGTAAAAGGCGAGACTACAGTTTTAGTCTTCAAAGACACATTTGTTGAGAGCAAAAGCAAAGGCTGAATAGATTCAACCTTGGAACTTTATCAAGTCATTCTGTAAGAAAGATAAGGAATCCTGGTGGTCAACTTAGGCAGCCTGTGTAGAGTAGGGTGGCACCAGTTATGATCTCTGCAACCTCTGTTCAGCTTTGAAGTGTTTGCAGGGGAAGGCGGCACCAGCTTGTCCAGCGAAGAAGCAAGATGGTAGCATCGGACAGAGTCTATTGAATCAGTTGCATCGATGGAAAGATCATTTCAAGACACTACTCAATTGTCCATCTGTGGCAGTCCCTCTCAATTTGAATGGGGGCAGGAAGTTCTAGTAGAGCTATCTTCCTTCGACCAAGAAGAGATCCAGATCACAGCCCATAAACTGAAATCTTATTCTAGTCTCCACCAATCTAAGTCTAAAGTATTGGAAGCAAACAGCAATTACTTTGAGATAGCTAGATGGGTGTATGAAAAGGAGATATTTGAAAAAAATACAGTAGCAAAGCAGGGAAGTGAAGCAGAAAGAAAATTCTAAAGGATGCATGTTGTCTTTTTGGTAGGATCCCTTTCCTGTCTATCAGTTACCTCTGTTCTGTGGTCAATTTAAACCAGAATAAATTTGTGAGTGGTGTTATGGTGATTTACACAAGCTGAACATTTGGTCTCTATTTTCCAAACCAACAAAATGTTAGCCCAATGTAGACATACTTACTATATCAAAGTTATTTTTACTTTCCACATGAAGCTCTTGCTGTGGCAGATAATGGACAGACATTCTCAGTAGCTGGTTTTAAGCAAAAGGGAGGGTCTCCCTCCACCCCATGATCTTTTAAACTTAGTAGAGATGCACAGAAGGAGCAGGGTTCAAAGTGATAAACCCTTTCTAATAACCAGCAGCCATGTAACTTTTTCCCTATTAAAGACATAATTTGCCTAATTTGTGTATAAATAGTCACAGCCTGGTGGTCATGCTAATCCAATAGCACCACCAATGGCAAACAAGGGATTAAAAATATTCTGTATTGAAATTAAAACTCTAGGGACAGGTTACCAGTAAATTCTATAGCTACAGAATCCTTCCTGCCAGCTCTTTTGCGCTTTAATCCAGAGCTCAGAGTTCTCTATAACTAAAAAGTACTTCTCTAATCCTTTCTTCACATGCTGTAATGCAAAGCTTGATGCTGAATAATCCACTGACGTTTGCCTGTTTGTTAGATCTTTGCTTCATCAAATTTTACTGGCAGCAGAAAGTGGTGGCAAAATGTCAACAGGAGCTTTACTAAGCCAGCAATTGCTCATTTCTAAAGATGATGAATGTGGTCTCTATTAATGACTGCTTACTATGTTACAGGCATTTTTTAAACTGAAGAAGGGAAAGGGGAAGGAACCTCCCCTACACACTCCTATGGTCCTTCCACCACCACAGAGGCAGACTTTCAAAGCCCAGTAACATATATTTTCTCAATCAATATGTGATCGAGCCAAGAAACCTGCAGGTTCAGCTTGCAAGTGCATCAAGCCTAAAATGCATCACAGGCCATTTGGGTTTTTGTTCTTGGTTTGCAAAGTGCAAGTGACAGTATATGGCCTTTGAACGTTCATCAGTATTGTGCCATCTGATACCACAAGCACATGCCAAAAGAAACAGGACTCCGTAATAAAACCAAAGGATCAAAGTTGTGGATGTTTTTCTAATGACTGATAAAGCATATTTTTCAAGCCATCTGAGCGTCTAATCTGCAGACACTAATCCCTGGAATTTGATACTGTCCCTTCTCGCTAATCAGTGTGATACTGGAGGCACACAGTGCTGGGACTTCATTGGGATGGGGAAGAAGGGCACTATTGTTCAGTGCAACATAACATCATCAGAAGTATCAGGGCTTCTGCTTGATTTACTTAGCATCAACCCTGGTGGGCCTTGGCAGAATTCCAACACTGGATGTAGATCTTTCTAATTTCTGATTCATAGCTTTTGTTATTTTCTCTACCATGTTCAGTGGAATATCCAAGTTGACTTAGGGCCATATCCTGCCATCCTTGCTCAATCTTTCACTAGGCTAGACTCCCAGTGACATCAATAAAATTTGGTCCTTTAAGGCAGACTTCTTTTAAACAAGAAAAAGCAACCCCCATACCTTCCAAACAAACTACATGCTGTGAAACACAAAAGGGAAACTTAATTAAGGAATCAGTTAAAACCAATATAAGATGTACTACCCCATGCTGTGACATGACTTTTCTCTGTCTCCAGAACTACTAAGGGAAGTCTAATTTTTAACCAGGCTTGAGATGTATCAGGGACAAGGATTTAGTCACGCTTTAGTCACGCTTGGATTAGTTTTCTCAGGAATCTCTTGTTTAAAACTGAGTTGAGTTTGTGAAGAAGCAGAACGCATACCTGAATGGTACAAAAGGATTCCCAACAGAAAACTGAAACCAGCTTTACATTTTATAGTTTCTGATCTTACAGAAATAATGAGGAATAAATCATGCCAGCCAAAGTTGATCTCTTTCTTGGATGGAATTTCAGAATTAGCGCGTGAAGGGAATGTAGTGGGTGCAAAATATATGATCTTTTGTGAAAAATTTGTAAATATCCCACAGCATCTTACTTTAAAAGTAATTCCAGTTGAAGTTAACACTGTTTCATAGAGTGAGAACTGGCTGAGTCACCCACGATTCACAAAGGCTAATGTATATAAATAAATTACAATATACTGAGTTGGGGGAAAATGTAGAGAGATGCTGTAGGGATTGGTGCCAGGTATTTAAAATGAGTTAGGATAATCAAGTACACCAAGGAGGGTGAGGAATTATTTAGTGTAGTAAAGAAGATGTAACCAGTAGTACTGGAATAAAATTAGATAAAGGAACATTTAGGCTGAATATCAAGAAAAAAATTAAACAGTAGATCTATTAGGCTGTAGAATAGCTTCCAAAGAGACATTGTAGAAATCCATTACCTGGATTGTTTAAAACTGTGTGCTTGTGTGTTTTAGGTTATAAACACAATATGGAACAATCTTGCATAGGTTGAAGGATGGAGTAGAAGATGTAAGTTTTCTTTTGATCTCTAATTTCCATGATTTTTTCTAAAAGACTAGAAAAAATGCATTACATCCAAGGTCTCAAACTGCATTGTTATATGTCTTCTGCTCAAAATACTTAATGCATTTGCTACAGACTAATTTTTACTGTCTGCGCTCACCAACATTTTTATGAAGTGCTGGACTTCATAAGAAAGCCCTAGACATTTGAATGAGTTACCAGGATATGTATAACTGACATTGACGAGTTAGCCCGGGGCATTATCAATGAGTTAATCAGCTCCTGGGATTTGCAGAGTCACTGTGTGTGCTGAAAATAATCTTACTATTTGTAGCTTGAAAGACGCAGGGTTCTGACTGTGCTTGCCTTAACCAATCTAATGCAAACTCAAATATCTTCCTAATAGGACCAATCCAGCATATTCCCTCTGGACAGCCCTTGTGAAAGATGGTAAGAGATTTCTCAGCGGTAATGGCACTGCCTCTCAAGACTTTTAGATTTTCCATCTGTGTCCTCAGATTTCTGCTTCCCAAGAGGGCTGGAAATCCCACATGAAGCCAAGGTTTTCCTGTGTGATATTCTCCCTTTTTCATGTTCAAGGACAAGATGAGACCCAAAGAGATAACAAATCAATACACTGAATACTCATAAAAAGAAGAAAAAATTCTTACATAACACAGAATTAACCTTTGTATCATACTGCTACTAGATACCTTGTGTTGTTGTTGTCTTTCCAGCAGTACTCCCCCACCTGCTAGATACATTCTAAACATAAAAGAAGGTGCAGTCCCCGCACCAAAAAGCTTGCAGTGTAAAAGAGCTTACAACACAGGCAATGAGCTGAGTAGCATTGAAAAAGAGATTTGACCTTACATTTAACTAATAAAAATACCTGCAGTTCCCCTAGCTAGAGTAAAGATTCATAAGGGAAATCAGCCCTCATGCTTCAAGGACATAAGCCAGTCATTTACTGCCTGGGGTTTAGAAGACGTGTTCCGCAGTGGGATGTCAGTGCATAATTGTCTGCTACAGGATTTTTTACACCTTCTTCTGAAGCATCGGGCACTGGCTGCTATCTGAGATGAGATTCTTGCCTGTATAGCCCATTGGTTGGATCCAGAATGGCAATTCCTATTGTTGGCTGTCATTGACATTAAAACAATGCCACTATTTTCACACAGTATCAACTAGAAGACAAGTTTTAGTGTAGGAGTTTAGTTCAGGCAATTTAACCCATCTCAATAAAAATTATAGGGCCTGATCCCAAGCCCACTGAAGTTAGTGGAAAGAGGCTTTGGATCAAGCCCCAGTGCAAAAACTGTCAGTGCTGAGCAGGTGGAGCTCACTGTAATCATGGAAGAGAAATTCAGGCCTGGTGACTCTTGAGGAATTCAGAACCAGCTTTAATTGACAGCTTTTAAAACTGTTATCAGCAAAAATCCTGATTCAATGCTCCCTCACTGTGGGCTAGCGGTACCAATGCAATCCATCCTAATTTAGGACAAGTGTCCAGCTGTGGTGTCCCAGTAGACCAGAGAGGAAATTGTGAATTGGAGGCACAATTCCTTTCTTGGTCTTTCCCTGTTGCTTGTGTAGGGAGATTATCAGTTATTGGTCCAAACCAGTAGCAGATTACCTCCCCATCCATGTTGGCTCCATTCTGCTGTCAGGCACATTAGATGGTGATGCACAGTGTGGCACAAGGTCAAGGCTTTGCCTATTCTTTTACTCCTGCACTCCCACTGCCAGTGCGCCTGTGTGTTCCCATGGAAACTGCTCTTCTCCCTGTGCTGTTCCCATGATGTGGGTAGCACTTTATCTCCCTTGGTCCCTGTATGCAGGACAAATGATGGTCTTGCCCCATAACAGAATTGCCGTTTAAAAGGCTAAAGGGCTGTGCATGGAAGGACCCTGAAATACTCATTAGTGGGAGTAGGTTTGGAAGGATTAAATATTTGTCTGTAAACACTGATATCACCATTCACACACAAACTGATTAAAAGATATTTCCATTGATCATAGTTAAGATGTACAGACAAGCAAAGTAAAAAAAATGTTGCTTGAGAACCTGTTAGAATTTGGTTTAAGGATATTTACTTTGTATATTTTGAAATGTGATGTTGCCAGTTTGTGTTTTTACGCTTTAACATTTTGAATCTCAACATCTACTGTCATTAAATAATTATTGTCCAACCCCCCCATTGCCAGATCCTCCCCATGATTTCCTGCAGCTATGAAAATTTAAATAGATACCAATCAAAACAAATATGTAAAACCCATAATTTTGCACAACTGTGAAAATGTAAATAGATACAAATTTTAAAAATCTTTATAAACATCAATGCTATCTGTTGAAATGATAAAACTCTAGGTCTTTCAAGCCTAACTGTAACATACAATGAAATGCAGCAAAACAAACAGAAACCACCTAAGTCAATACAAGTGGAAGATCACTGTGTTTGATTTTAAAATAATGTACCAACACCTTTTTTTGTTTTTGTTTTTTTGTAACAGGCTTTTGAATCCTAGTGGAGGCAATTTCACATTGTGTTCCTGTTTGACATGGATTGGGGCCGATTGTTCTAATTGAAACCGTATGCCTTTCCAGTAAATCCTTCAGTATTATGATGTGATGCAGTGGAGTTCAGCTTAGAAGGCAAGGACAAAGATGTTCTTCTATGCAGTTCTTTGTGAGGAGAACTGCTAAAGCAAAGCCATTTTGACTCTTCTCCCCACTCTTGTACAGATTTGAAGATCATATTGAGAATGCTGATGGTGGGTTGTTTTGTTTGTGGTGGTGCGGGGGAGTTGGGTCTGAAGCTAAGGACTCACTAATGTTGCAAATTGAATTCCTCTATATATTCATAATAAGTCGTAAATAATGCAGACAGCAGTAACATGTAAGCCCTCCATGGTGAGAGTTACACAGCTATGACAGCAAATGGAAACATTTATAATAGAAACAGGAAGAAATTCTCCCTTCACAAATATCCATGCCACTGCATCAATTTCCACAGTGTAACGGAGGGTGGAATTTGGCCCCAAGATTTTACGGAAGATAGTAGCTCAGTCCATGTTATTTGCTGAAGAGGGATTTTTAACATGGCCCTCAATAAATATTTGTCATTGTTGGGCTTGATTCTTCTCTCGTCCCAGTTTTGAATGACATAACTCCATTGACTTCAAAGTAGTTACTCCTATATACATCAGTATGAGTGAGAGTTAGGCATATTTGTATTTATTATAATTTGAATAATTTCATATTGATGCCCATTTGTGAGTATAATGCCTTTCTGTTTACCAGGAACAGATAGTATTCACCCAAGAGTTCTGAAAGAACTCAAATGTGAAATTGCAGGACTACTAACTGTGGTTTGTAACCTATCATTTAAATCAGCTTCTGAACCAAATGAGGATAGCTAATGTGATGCCAATTTTTAAAAATGGCTCCAGAGGTGACTCCAGAAATTACAGACTGGTAAGCCTGACTTCAGAACCAGGCAAACTGGCTGAAACTATAGTAAAGAACAAAATTATCAGACACATAGATTCACATAATTTGTTGGGGAATAATCAACATGGTTTTTATAAAGGGAAATCATGCCTCACTAATCTACTAGAATTTTTGAAGGGGTCAACAAGCATGTGGACAAGGGGAACCCAGTGGATATAGTGTATTTAGATTTTCAGAAAGCCTTTGACAAGGTCCCACAGTAGTGGCTCTTAAGCAAAGTAAGCAGTCATGGGATAAGAGGGAAGGTTCTTGCATGGATTGGTAACTGGTTAAAAGATAGAAAACAAAGGGTAGGAATAAATGGTCAGCTTTCAGAATGGAGAGAGGTAAATAGTGGTGTCCCTCAGGGGTCTGTGCAGGGTCCAGTCTTATTTAACATATTCATAAATTATCTGGAAAAAGGGGTCAACAGTGAGGTGGCAAAATTTGCAGATGATACAAAACTACTCAAGATAGTTAAGTCCCAGGCAGACTGCGAAGAGCTCCAAAGGAATCTCACAAAACTGGGTGACTGGGCAACAAAATGGCAGATAAAATTCAGTGTTGATAAATGTAAAGTAATGCACATTGGAAAATGTAATCCCAACTATATATATATATAAAATGATGAGGTCTAAATTAGCTGTTACCACTCAAGAAAGGGGTCTTGGCGTCATTGTGGATAGTTCTCTGAAAACACTCACTCAATGTGGAGTGGCAGTCAAAAAAGTGAACAGAATGTTGGGAATCATTAAGAAAGAGATAGATAATAAGACAGAACATATCATATTGCCTCTATATAAATCCATGGTACGCCCACATCTTGAATACTGCATGCAGATGTGGTCACCCCATCTCAAAAAAAGATATATTGGAATTGGGAAAGGTTCAGAAAAGGGCAACAAAAATTATTAGGGATATGGAACAGCTGCCATATGCGGAGATTAATAAGACTTGGACTTTTCATCTTGGAAAAGAGACGACTAAGGGGGGATATGATTGAGCTCTATAAAATCATGACTGGTGTGGATAAAGTAAATAAGGAAGTGTTATTTACTCGTTCTCATAGCACAAGAACTAGGGGCCACCAAATGAAATTAATAGGCAGCAGGTTTAAAACAAACAAAAGGAAGTATTTTTTCACACAACATACAGTCAACCTGTGGAACTCCTTGCCAGAGGAAGTTATGAAGGCCAAGACTATAACAAGGTTAAAAAAAGAACTAGATAAATTCATGGAGGATAGGTCCATCACTGGCTCTGAGCCAGGATGAGAAGGGATGGTGTGCCTAGCCTCTGTTTGCCAGAAGCCGGGAATGGGCGACAGGGAATGTATCACTTTATGACTACCTGTTCTGTTCATTCCCTCTGGGGCACCTGGCATTGGACATTGTCAGAAGACAGGATACTGGGCTAGAAGGACCTTAGGTCTGACCCAATATGGTCGTTCCTATGTTCTTATGCTACTGCCTACAAACCTGAGTTTTAACAAATATTCATTTAGGTGGGAAAAAATATGGGTTCCATTTCTGATCTCACTTACACTGGTGTAAAATAGGAAGTCAATATAGTTACACAGGTATAAACCATTATACCGCTTTGATCCAGCAAAGAACTTAAGCATGTGCTTAACTTTAAACTAGTTTGAAATCCATTAAACTACTTTTGTGTTCAAATTAAGAGTGCATTCAAGTGTTCTGCTGGATCAAGGCCCAAGTGAGGTCAGAAGCGGGCTCATATTTTATAAATCCATTTTTTGAAAGACTAATATTTTATCATTGTCTCTTATTAACAAATGGTAAAAACACAGTGATCAGTGTCGTAATTTATTTAAATCCTCAAGCAGTCCAGTCCTAGATTCTCCTTACTGGGTCGGAGGGATAATGAGGGAAGAAGAAGTCAATGTTAAAATGTAGCATTGAACTCAACATCTTTTTCCAGTTTTCATTCAACTTCAACCATTTTTTTCTGCAAAAAGTATGTATTTTAAAAAAGTCCTTTCCAAGCTTCTTAAATGCTGCTACTTCTTATTCCGTGCTTCAAAGAGCAGCAGACATACCATCTCTCATTTCAACTTCAAACTGTGATCCTCTGTTGGTCCAGCCCAGCAAGGGTGCTTTGAACACTGGGAGAGAATCGAGTTCTCTTTCTGGAACCTTGAGAAGGACTTTTGAAAAGATCAGCAATTACCATTTCCCTTTGACCCAAACTATCTTTTCCTACCTTTTTTGTATAAAATATACCTTTCCCGGTGGTCTGGCAGAAATACATTTCATTCACACTCCCCTGGATCTTTATGAAACCATTCTTTGGATATTTGGACAGCCACCCCAGTAACCCTAAAACTCTACACATACCACTGACTCTGTGTGGGGTCAAATGAGTTGATTTGGGGTTCCCTTGAGGGGTACCTTTGTCTTGTAGTGAGTGAAAAAATATTGTGCATGAATGAATGGCAAAGAAGAAAGAAGACACATTACATTTTGATGTTGCTTGGTTGACATCCCCCTACACTTGATGACCTTAGTTTTTGATGCCTAGTCACTGCTTCACCAATGCAAACCCCTAGCCGACAAGGCAAGTTGTGACTTCAAGCAAGAGTAAGTTCCCTTTCCATATTTAGGCTTTGCACCAGGACAGTCAATGGCTGGGTAACAATTGCTGGTGTCCAGGAAAATTCCTAATGTAGACAAAGTCTAAGAGATTGTAGGTGATGAAGTGGAGACCAGCAGAAGTGTGCTACAGCCCTGCCTTTGCCGGTAATTAACAAGGTCCCATCTCCCATTGCAAATTTTTCTTCTTTCATCGCCCTAAAACACAGAGTTCCCACCTACATCCATTAACCTCCCCATAGATACCAACAATTAGAGTGGTTTTGGCTAAGCCTTTAAGCCTCAGCACAAGTCTTTGGTCAGTGCTGTTTGTACAGCTCACTCACTACCTCCTGCCACAGGCATCCTATAAGGAATCCCTAG
The DNA here is from genome assembly GCF_016161935.1 of Mauremys reevesii. Classification (NCBI taxonomy): domain Eukaryota; kingdom Metazoa; phylum Chordata; order Testudines; family Geoemydidae; genus Mauremys; species Mauremys reevesii. The sequence goes on along the minus strand of NC_052624.1, from coordinate 165,501,869 downwards.
CAACTGAATGTGAATCTTATTATCCTTAGTGTTTTAATGGCTGGGAGTCAGGAAAGAGGGGTCTTCTCTCTCTTGTTGCTTCTGTGGAGAAGGACTAGCTTCTTTCTGGTTCCACTGAAGTCTATGAAAGACCATAGAAGAGGAAATTGGGATGCTCCAAAAGGCCCTTGGAAGTGGTTCCCTAAGTTGCAGGAAAGATTGTAGGGATAGTAGCAGACAGAAGATTGCAGAAATGAGAACTGGAGCTTGAGAACCATGAGGGGTAGTCCACTGCTAACAGACCCCATAGGTCTGCGAGATTCACTTTGAACTAGATGCTGCAGGGTGATTGTTATTTATAAAATGTAGAAACATGCTCAGGTAATCAAGACAGTCCTTCTTTTGGGAACTTACAATTTAGAAGATAAGACATATAAAAGAAAAAAAATGCCCTGTGAGACCCAATCATCTCCATGTGTGGTTTCCTTCTCCTCAGAAGAATCTAACTCTGGGTACTGATTTGGAGAAAATTCCAAAGTAGGTGGAACAAAGGTAATTCCTCCAATCCTATGTTCCTGTGTCGTAGACAGAGAAGAAACGCCACTGCAGAACAAAGTACAAAGAGCTAAAGTCAGCTACACTTACTCATCTCTCACTGAGCTCAACAGGACTATTCATGAACTAAGGAGCCGCTCAATATGTGTACGGGTGTCAGAATCTGGCCCACAGAAGGGAGGCTGAGACAACCTCTATAATGCAAATAGTAAAATGCCCGTAGAAAATAAAGAGAATCAAAAATGATCCCAGCAATTGATGGCATATAAAGGGGGAAAAGTCAAAGAAATAACCAATTGTCAGCTAAATCACACCTCCATTTTTCTTGAAACTACACCTTTTCATCATGGTTGGTCTTGGGATTTCCCACTCCATAAACACCATTGTGTTTACAACACACTGTTTCAGGCAGTAACTTGCACAAATATCCTGCGGTAGCAGGAAACAATTCAAGAGTAATGGATGTGTTTATGGAAAATTGGTTCAATAAACCCTTTTTTCCCCTTTCTCAGAAACCCAAGAAGACTGAGTGGATTCTTACAGCATCCCTGAAGTAAAGTGGATTTTCAGCGTTTGATAAATACAAGCGGGTTAACAGCTAACATCAAAGGTTTACCAGATTAAAGTCAAAGGAAGGTGAGATTTTCAAGAGCTTGGGTAAACAAAAAGGTTGAGATGCTCACTTGTCTTTAAAAACTCTTTAATACAAGCCTCAGAGGAATAAACACATGCTTACTATGTGCTAACACTACTGGGTTCCTTGCCATAGCTTAGTTAAGGGTTTCAGAAGGAATGAGAGATAAGGCAAATAGATTTGCTTACAGAATGAAATAATTAAGAAAGGTGACTGTTATATTTGAGGTAGAGGAAAAACTACCTATTAGTCCAAGTAGCATAGCAGATTTTGAGACACATTGCTGTATAGTGCTGTTATTACAGCAACATTATTTTGATTCCAAAAGGATACTGGATGCAGAGGATTGAGCAGAAATGGGCACAAGCAGGCAAGAGGAAGCTATTAAGCATGTTGTGCTCCCTCAACTGCTTTTTTATCTGCCTGAAAGACTTAGGATGGTACCTGGAAACAAGAGGATAATGAAATTTCGAAGGTATGGCAGGGAAAGTAAAATGTAAATGTGTTATCATGATACAGATATTTAGCCAAATCCCAACTTGATATTATGGCTAGATTGACAATAACAGATACCTACCACCTGCTTATACCTGATTATTAGGGATACAAGGTGGGTGAGGTAATATATTTTATTGGACTAACTTTGATGAAAGAGTCAAGCTTTCAAGCTACATAGAGCTATTCTTCAGGTCTTCTGAAGAAGAGTTCGGTGTAGCTCAAAAGTTTGTCTTTTTCACTAACAGAAGTTGTTCTAATAAAATGTATTACCTCACCCACCTTGTCTCTTTAATATCCTGGGCCTGACATGGCTGCAACAGCACTTTATACCAGATTATGGCACTTTAAATATGAAAACAGTGTGTCGAAGGCATTTACAAAGTGAATCATTTCATAAGTTTCATATCGATCTATCATCATGCTGTGTATGAGCTTTGTAGAAGGTGACAAACATTAGTCATAGAAGTCAGGATGTTTTATATTTTTGTCTCTTAAAAATCATGCACTCTTTGTGAAACTATAACTAAGAAATTACTTGTGAATAAACAAACAGGATGATGAAAACTATATGAATTTTAACATGAATTTTTAAATTTATGTATCAGTCATATAAAGCACAGGTGTTTTTTAAAAGGAATGCTCTTGCAATTTGTTACGTTGGTGAACAAAGACAGAATTTAATGTCAAGGATGCATGAGTTAATAATACCTAAGGGCATTTTTTATTTATGTAACAACAAGATGAGTGGATTTTGGGGTGGTTGTTTAGTGTTTACACTTATACTCATCTAAATAAAAAAAATAGTGACAGTGCCACAGTCTCTGAACTACCACATGCCACTCAGGGCTTGTCTAAACCTACAGATTTTACTGTTTTAACTATAATGGTGTTGTTATAGTGGTATAATCCCCCTTGGGCAAGTGTACGAGTGCAGAAAGGGGAATAAGCTATACCAATGTAAGGCACCTTTATATCAATATAACTGTGTGCACACTGTTGGGTTTTTACCATTATAACTATTTTGATTTAAAAAAAAAAAAACCACACACTCCCTAACTAAAGTATTTATCCCAGATTAAGACCTCTGGGGTAAACCAGGCCTGCTGTCAGTGTTACTCCCCACAGTTACTCATCACAGGAGATGAGAGGTCAAACTCTGCCTCCAGTTCTGTTTGCACAACCCACCAGCAAGAAATGGACTTCAGTGGTGTATGTGAAGTTAGCGGAATTTATCACTAGTTGTATAGGGAAAGATTCTGGACTCCATATGATGGGTAAAAACAAGCACCAAGCAAAATTCTCAAGATTTTTGCATTGATAAAAATCTCATACTTATGACATTACTGGAAGATTCTGGTTAACAGTGGAAGAAACATTTCCCCCTCTCTATAATCTTCAATCCTTTTCTTTTCGTATCTTTCCCTCTGCCCCCTTCATCTGTCTTCTTATCTAGAGTTTTTTACTGGTGATCATCACTATGATATGATAGATAAATGTAATTCAGATTAATTAGATGAACATGGCAATGGCTCTTTTGAATCATACATTTATGATCAACTTGCTCTGGTCATGAATTATACAATTGTGACTGATTTGTTTTGGCCAGGCCAGTACATTTAAATCTTTATGTCAACCTGTAGGATGCTCTCCTGTTTGTAAGATACACATAGCACCATCTTACAGGTATTTGCTCCTATTTTATACTAGGTCCTTTTAATAAGCATTGTGCCTATAAAGATTCTACACATGGATATTTTCTCCTGATAATTACCCTGTTTGGCTATAAAGCTATAGTGAGGAGGAGTGGCCTCCTTCCAAGTCTGGTCCAGAGGAACCACTCCCCACCCCCAGGTGTGGGGAGCCAGGCCAGCACTGGAAGCAGAGGGATGGGACAGGAAGTATAAGAGACGGGGCCTCCTGCTCAGTTGGGTGAATGCCAGGGAAGGAGGCAGACGCCTCGGCCTTGCTACTGGACTGGGGACCAAGTGATACAGTGCTAGACCCATGACAGAGACCGACACCAGGGAAGAGCTGCTGCGACTGCCATATGCCAAATACCCAGATGAGCCTCTGGGACTTCTGTCCACCAAGTACCCCAAGGAGACAGCGGGCCCATGAACAATGGAGCTCTATGACCAGACTGGGGTAGGAAGTGGCACAGGGCAACCAGACATTAGTCTGGTTGCATAACTGGGAGTTGAGTCAGTGGGATCCCCACTGACCCAGTGGTCGGATCACTCACCACTGTTAGGGCCCTGGGCTGGGACTCAGTGAAGTAGGGTGGGCCTGGTTCCCCCTGCTTCCTGCTGCTCATCCCACCCTGGGGGGAAGCCTACCCACCTGAGCCCGAAGGCCTGTGTTTGTTTACAGTCTGCCCGAGGCAAGAAGCTGTGCTAAGGACTGCTCTGCCCCACCCAGAGGGCTAGACTCTGATTGTGTTTGCTGTCTGTCTAAGCAAGGGAGCTTAGGTGACAGATTGCTGGTTACCCAGCCCCATGCCAGGGGGCCAGGGCCCTAGACCATTAATTGATACTATACCTTGCTAATCCCCTGCCAATTGACTACTGATAGCTAGGTGGCATAGTGAGGCCTAGCGGCCTCCCTCAGAGGCTGGCCGGGAGGAACCACTCGAAATTACTACAGAAGCATGAAACATATTTTGAGTCTATGAAAACTGCATTGGGAGTGAAGGAGTACTGGATATTCAGGGTGAAATCCTGGCCCCATTTAAGACAATGGAAATTTTATCATTAACATCAATAGAGTCAGAATTTCACCCTAAATTCAAGGGCATATTGTTTCAGTGGGAAATTCTGCTTAAAAATAATCAATGGTACAATGCCATTCAAACTCAAAACTCCATAATTATCCCCCTTTGGTGGAATCAATAATAACAATAAAACTGGCTCTTACATAGCCCTTTTCATTGGAAGACCTCAAAGCACTTTACAAAGGAAATCAGTATCATTACCCCATTTTAAAGATAGAGCAACTGAGGCATAGGGCATTGAAGTGACTTACCCAGGTCAACCAGGAAGCCAGTAGCAGAGCCAGGAGTAGAACCTAGATGTCCTGAGCAACCAGTCTGGTGATCTATCCACTAGGCAATACAAGGCAAAAAATGGACATAATGTAACTTATATAGCACGCAGTTGGAAAAATAATTTCCTTTTTCCTATGCCACCAATAAATAGTAAATTATGTAGCATTTGAGTATTAAATTGTGTTTTCCCTGGCTGTTTATGCTTCCATAAACCAATCCCTATTTTTGATTTGTTCTATCTTCTGCAGATCAGATCACAGTGTGTTCTTTTAGAAGTGACTCACTATGAGATATGCTAAGTAGAAGGTTTTCCTTGATCTTTTGAAGCAAATTTTGTAGTAAATCATTTAATTCCCTGGCCTCAAATATGCACAGTCTCTTAGGAATATAGGGCTGCAATTAATGGCCATCATTAAGTCAACAGCCCATTCCTGGAGGAATTCTCCATTATTATACTTGGTCTCACCCTGAAGGAAAGAGTAGTGCATGAGGGACATCTAGGAATGACCTCTATACATTTCAATAATGAGTATTGATTATTGCTACATAGGTTATATTTTCTCCTTGATCTTTGTGCCGATCTCATGTTGGAGTGAATTTAAAATGTAAATTGTTGTTTGCCCCTAATATACTCATCGCCCTGGTCCCCAACTCACAATCTACCTTACAAGGTTGTTCTGCACTCCTGTGCCATTATTTCATTGTTGCCATGGGAAAGCAGCAAAATGTTGGCTATTAATTTGATGCTGAATAAGGCATATTCTTATCTCAAGCCTTGGGGATTTACCCACCTCACTCCCATTAACGTTACAGTATTGACTCTTGTTTCCCACACTGAAAGCTTTTCAATTTCTAGCTGCCTTTGAAGCAGCTGTGGGGAGATCCTGTGTCATTGTCATGCCAGCTGAATGTACAATTTTTTTTTTTACCTAATGATGAGAACTAATTCCAAGACCTGCCCACCTGGAAGGGGAGTGAAAAATGGATCATTCTCTTTTTCACAGTCATTAGGCTCCATTCAAATTACTAATGAGAAACAAACTGAAATGATGAAATAAGCAGGTAAATCAAACAATAATTGGGTTTGTGTATAGAGCACCCACCTTAGCATTTCAATTGCAGAAGAAATAAAATGAGTTAAAAACACCAGTAGCTTTTAGGCCTCACTCAGATCTTGCTCATATAAACTCATATTGAAATCAAGAAGAAATAAATGAGCAAATTTGAGGCTCAGATCATCCCCCCTGAAAAATTGTGAAGATGATTCTCACACCTGGATCTTCCCACTTCTGTGAGGAAGGAGAGCTGACTTGCATACGCAGTACTGTCTTCCACCCATCCCCTACCTACACTATTGCCTCCAGAAGCCTCTCTGTGCATACAGGGCCTTGCCAGGTGGGGAGAAAGAAAATTCAGTGGGCCAGAAGAAGGAGTGGACAGAACAGCAGTAGGGCTAGGAAAGCTGTCTGTTATCTCCTTTCTGACAAAAAGCAGAGTCCCTGTAGAACATAATGCAGCCCTTGGTGGTTTTATATTTTCAAGGACATCCGCAAGAGGACAGCAATAGACAGCTGGAGCCTTATTGCCAGAGACAGATATAGTATTTCAAGATTGCAGGGAGCCAGAGCCTGGCCCAAAGTTTCTATTCGGATGTCCTTGACCTTCCTTGGAAATCTGGGATCCACCAGGTGTGGAAGCAGGCTCTATAGCCTTGTCCCCAAGGGATGGATGCCAGAATCTGCCCTTTGATTGGACAATGTGGGTGGATACAATGTGGGATTCCACAAGGAGATACTTGCAGAGATTTCCTCCCACAGGTTTTACCGCAGGAAGAGATAATCTGGCCCTAAGGAAGGATGTTAGGAATGTTTGTAATGACTATTATAAATTCCACAATTCTGGTTAAACCTGTGATAACCTGAACAAGCAAAGACAAAAAACAAATCCCAACAACCAATTCCAACACCGTTTACAAGCTATTATCATACATAATTGTTATTTTGGGAAGAGAAATAGAGAGACACAGAGAAGCATTGTTTGTATTAATATAAATGATTTATTGTTAATCATAACTCCTAATTATCTTTAAAAAATTTAATGTTACCTTAGTCTTTTACAAATATCTACCTTACCCTGAACTGACATAAAGAGTATCTTATGTTGTAGGAGAGATGGCACAGATACTCTAAATTGTACAACTGAGTCTGCCAATCAGACAGATATCAGCCCTTCCAAAAAAAAGAGAAGAAACCTCAGGTATGTCTCTTTTTTTAACTGAAGAGCATGCCAGTTTCTAGGACATTGCTTATTGCAATGACAAACATTCAAGCTAGTTGAAAATGAATCTTATTCAGGAGCCAGAAATAGTGCTTTATTATTTTTCCTCTAGCTCTAAAAAGTTACTAGATCATATCCATTCATTAGACTGCAGAGAAGTTAGGAGTAGAAAATAGATTTTTTTTTGCCTTCTTCCAAATCTATCCAAGCCATGTTGTCTTTAAATTCCCTAATAATTCAGAATGTAGCTTGCGAATGTAGCTGCAAAGTTAAAGAGGAATAAAGCAAAATATTATCCACGTCAGACATCTTTGGGAATGCGGAGATTACCTTTTTCCCAATTTTCTATGTGACATCTCATTCCTCTTGGCTGTACTTGGCCAAAACTTGGCAGCATTTGTAGTAACCCAGCTGAAATGGGAGCCAGGGTGGCCCTAAAAATTCAGGTGGCTCAAGCTACACTTTGATCTAATAGAATGTGCTGTATAGTGGAACTTTCTACATTAGAACCATCTGTCTTTCAGGGACCAATAGGCTGAAAATAATTTTTTTGCATCATAAAGCAAGGAAATACTTTTCCTCACTCTGTTTCCACATTTACTTATCCATAATATTGTCAGGTAGATTGCTTTTATCATTATGCATAGCTTCATGAATAACACTTAAGTGCTGCAACCTGCCTAATAAGGAAACAGTGAAAGACGTTATCTTGCTAATATATAGGGACCAGAAATATGCTTTTGTACTGGTGCGAGAATTTGTTTTATTTCTCAGTCCCTCTCTCTGTCAGGAAGCAGGGTTCTGCAGCACAGTTGTATGATGGATGAGCTCGTATGAAAGCATAAAATGATGAGGCAAATCATTTTTTTTCATATAAAGTTAAATCTTTAGCAAGTTCTAATTAACAGCAGTTTTTCCTCCCCTTGAACATGTATAGCTTGTATTCATGAAAATGAATTTGAATATCCACAGCAGTGGGAAAGCTGTATTGCTTCACCTGCTGTCTGACCAAAGAGGATAATAATCCTTATTTTGAGGCAATGCAGTTACTCAACAGCAGTCCATAGAGAATAGCAAATAGAGGTCTCATTTACATCAGGGGGCCTTGTCTAAATTTAGCAGCAGGCACCACAAAGCTAAACTTCTCATTCTACTAGCATAATTTCCATTATATTAGTGGTGCCAGTGCCCTTGTTGTAAAGCCCAAAGGCATTGGGGCCAGAACGCTGACTTCTTGCATGTCTCTAGATGTCCATCAGAAAGAGTAAACTTGCAAATCTCCGTGGTACCACATCAGTTAAAAGGACTCATTAGAAAGACACAGCCCAAGCACATTGAGTATTGTTACTGCATTCTGGTAGAAGGGATCCAACTTCTTTTTTGCCACGAGTCAAAGTCAATAAACTTATGACCAATCTCTGCATAAGTGGACCACAGCAATGCATACATATTTGCATTAAACTGCAGGCTGTAGATAGGAAGATGCATTTATTTTTCAGCCTTAAAAAACAAATGTAATGGGATGATACTTTATTATGAGTAGGCAATTGTAACAGACTGGCCATGTTTGCCTCTTACACTCTGCCTTGTTCAATGGATTTTGGTGACCCTGGGGTGCAGCTGGCTCATTACCAATGCAGAGGAAGTGGGAGTAGGCCTCTGGCAGAGGGAGCTAGGGTATGGGAAAGATAGATCCTGAAAGAAGAAATCATAGAAGCAGCCAACACTAAAGAATAGTCTTTAGGCTTGTGTTTCATATAGTTATTCCAGAAGTGCCTTTCTATCAGTAAATCAGGCCCTAAGGATGGCATCTTTTGGAATGATGGGTGTTTTTCTTTAGAGTGGGATGAGGACTCCACCCATTTACAGCAACATTTGTTTATATCTCTGTATTCTCTACCCCAAGCATCCAAAAATAACGAGTCAGGCCTCAAAAAATCATGAAACTGGCTTAAAAATTCATTTTGGATTCTTTTTGTTGGTCTTCTGGTTTCTGAGCCTTCAGGGTGCTCTTAGGAAGCAATTTTTTCAGCCTTTCTTCACAACCATGAGGGCTAGAAACTTGTTTAAAAAGAAAGAATGAATAAAAAAAAAAAGAAAGCTGAGATTCTCTCATAATCACTTGATTCCGGGAACTGGGGCTTTAAGAAAGACACCAATTATTGTGAGACTAGCACTAAAATTGTGAGAGTTGGCAACCCTGAATTATCCATAGGTTCTAACATAAAAAACCAGAGAGAGTAGCTAAAGAATGTGTTCTTATTTTTCTACTTTATTTTTTGCATGTACCTTTATGAGCCTCCTCTAAAAGGATATTTTTTCAACATATAGTAGCAGCTACAACTCTTGGAGGATTTTCACCAAAAGGACAGATTTAAAGATTGGAAGTTGGGTAAACCGAATATGCAGTGTTGACACTGACTGAGGATTGGAATTTACCATTCAACAGGTGTATCCGCCTTATCCACTAGCAGATATGCCTCTCAAGAGTGATAAGTTTGCCTCTCAGTTAACGCATGATAAATTTCAATATGTTCAGTACTGCTACAGTACATATACTATACGACAAAAAACAGACTCAGAATATCCTTTGCCTAGTGGCATATAGATGTGTTTTTACATTGTTAGTGAACAGGGAAAACCACCTACCCCCAGCTAACAAAACTGCATCTCTGATGCAATATTCTGGAATACCACTCTCAGAGCTGTGCACTTCATTACCAGAAAACCATTGACAAACTGGGGGAGGTTCAAAAACTCCTCCAAATGATCAGGGACTGGAGGAATTGACCTAAGAAGAAAGAGTGAAAGAGTTAAATATGTACAATACAGCATAGCAAATATGTACAAAGTGATGAGGCAAATATATATGACTAAGCAATGGGTAAGATGGGCCATAAATCTACAAATGTTGGAAGGCTCTATTCACAAATGAGGCAGTGGACTTATTAATCATAATAAAGAGAGTATTATTCAGAGTAATGTCCAGCCAAAAACATAACATATGACAGGATACTTTCAAGAAGTACTAATAATGATCAGGACTCTTAATTCTTTCCTTCACTTTTGCTACACACTGTGGAAAAGGTTGGGGTTTAAAGTAATCTCTAAATTGTGCAACATGGCTACAAGTTAAAGTATAAGAAAAGGGATACAGTTAAAAAAAAAGAAACATTTAAGCTGAAGCTTAGGTTATGGAATAATTTCTGAAGTGGTGGCCATCCTAGCGATTATTGAGCGGGACTCTGAATTCTGCTCTCAGACCACTTGAAGAGAGAGGTGATCTTGAGAGGTTAGAAGATCAGAGACCATACAGTTCTAATCTTTTATTTTGTACACCTACTGTGTTATGTTCACAGCAAACACAGAGAGAAGTTAGATAAAAACAAAGTCATCTAGAGGGAAGGTTGCAATGTAACACCATTTATTTTCTTAGACTTCAGAATGACAACACACAAAACTCCCTAAAACAGAGAGACACAAGCAGGTTGCTCCCTAAGGCTGAGAGCCACAATTCACCCCCTTGTTCTAGGCTGTGTCTTTTTGGGCTGACTCTTCCCTACAGAAGCCTGCAAGTAAAACTCGGAACCCCTCCCCACAACGTCTACATTGAGCTGGGAGATGTAATTCCAAGATCATGAAGACATACCCATACTCTGGTTGAGCTAGCACCTAAAAATAGCAGTGTGTCTGTGCTGGCACATGTGACGATTGGGCTAGCCACCCAAGCATGTAGCCAGGGAGTCAGGCAGGATTGTACTCAGGGTGGCTAGCCCAAGCAGCTGCCTGTGCTGCTGCAGAAAAAACTGGTATTTTTAGGTGCTAGCTTGAGCAGTTAGCCTAGGTACATCTGTGAGAACTGGGAATCACACCTCCCCGCTCAAATGTAGTCATACCCTTAAAATGATAGCTTGCAATGCCAACACTGTGTTCGATACACCATATAGTGCAACACAGAAATCTCAGACTCTTCCTCACAGCTGATCTTCCATTCCCACCAGAACAACCCCATCAAAAGACTTTGCAAAGCAAAAAGGTTTGAATTTGTTAATGCCATTACTGTGAAAACAAAGAACCCTCATTGCCCACAATTATCAGAGAGACTCATATCTGTGAGTGTTAAAAATCCAAGATGGTGAAATAACCATCCCTGTGCCATGTGCCTATGAAGTGACACAAGTCTGCTGGTCCCCATAGTATGAGTGGTTCCATTTCTGTCACCAGATGGCAATGATAATGGGCTACTCTGGGAAATAGACACTTATGGTGGCCTCATTTTCTGACGTGCTGAGCACTCACAGGCTCTCATTGACTTCAACTGGAGCTTTTGATGATCAGCACCTCTGAAAATCAAGCTCCTATTGTATACTACATTTTGTAAGGGAGGAAAAGCATTTTCACTGACTGGCTCACACCACTCCATCACCTATAAAGAAAGCAAACATGGTCTGTGGGAGAAAACTGTGTTTCTCAGTCAAATAATTAAGTAGCCATGTCTCCAAGGGGTTTTCTTTTTAAAGCCTGATGTCAAGTCATTTATCTTTGCTCAGGAGAACAGAAAGTATATCTTTAAATATGATATCGATGTATCCTGACCCAGATGAAAGCTGCTTAAGTCAGTTTTCCTCAATCCTGTTACTGCATATTAACTGTGAACAGGATTATCCTCTAGTCTGCCAGTCAAGCTGTTCAGAGGAAGCAATAAATAAATAAATGAATGAATGAAAAAGAGAGAACAGCTTATCCTTTTGTCGGTCTGACATGGGACCAGTAGGACAAAGATCTGTCCTGACTTCTCTTCCTGTGCCATTAAGAATGACACCCACTGCTGTTGTACGCTGCGGAGCAATTGGTTAAAATTCAAAACAACACATTTCTGCCATTTCTCTGTGTGTTTGTGTCTGTGAGAGAAAGAGAGAGAGAGAGAGAGAGAACTTAGTGCTGTTGAAAAGTACTGGATCAATAGCCCTAGAGAGTGAAGTCTCCTTTCCACACAGTACACCTAGCACAGAGAGTAGCAGGGAAACTTATCACACTGCCCAGCATTGTGCCTAAATCTTGAGCTGGAGGGATCATTGTGGGTGGGGAGGGGGGTTAGATTATAATTCAGTCTCCATTGCCCTTGGCCTGTTATCTGAAACAGAAAACAGTGGTGTGAATTAGTGCCAGTTGTGGTTGTGGCTTTTTGCATTAGCGATAAGAGTATTATTAATGATAATAGTATGACACTATGTCTTATCACCACTGCCCTGTGTTGGGATGGAGAAGAGCTGTACTTAGCAAGCAGAAGCTATAAGAGCCAATGTGCCTCAAGAAGGCACAATGTCTGCTTGAACTCTAAGAAGTACCTGGAAGTAGCTGTTTTGCAATCTCTTAAATGGGGGCAGTCAGTGTAGTGGAGAAAGGCTATATGGCCTCATCTTGTCTGCAACTTCCTGCAGGGTGGCTAGTGGTTCTAGCCCTTGCACAGATATCTACATGGGCTGCAATTTAGCCAGCCCCAAAAATGAGGGACACAGACAGGGTTGCTATTTATGCTAGTACCTCCCCTCTCCTGCATACAATCCAGCCCGTGATAAAAAACACACATATGCTGATATGGAATGTTCAGTTTTGCACACTGGAAAATGGATGGAGACCCACCCAACGCCTTTCACATAGGCCACTGAATAGCCACCACCATTGCTAACCACTTGTTAAAAGCTAAAGGTTATGTAAATAACAATAAATATAGTGTGGCCTCAGATAGCCTGGATTAATCTGTTTTCACTATTTCTCAGCTCAGTATGTCTTTTCCTCCAAAACTGTTTTAATGGAAACATCAAAGCGGTTGCTGCTTAAAATGATATCACACTCTATATGTGTTTGGGTTAGGAATGGTTAGAAACAATCTTTAGCATAGCTGATTGGCAGTTGCCTATGAACGGCACTGTTTGTCTTAAGAGCCTTGCTCTGCAGATGCCGAGTGAGGAGGCTGCGTGTCTCAGCAGTGGCAGAGCCTGATTGAGATGTAAGTCTTTCAAGTTCTGTGAAATCAAATGCTGCCAAATCAGCCCCTCTGCCAACTGTACAGAGGCTCATGTTATGGCTCCCTCAAAGACCATGTGTAAAGACATATTTTGACATTAGTGGACTCCGCTGATAATCCTCCAGGAGTTGCTTGGAGCTGGTAGCAGGGAGACTGAAACTATTTTCTCTTTGATAGATTGAGGACCTGTAGGGAATCAAAAGCCTGTGTGTTGAAGTGGGGAAGGTGAGGCTAAGGGTTTAAGACTGATAAATATTCTGAGATGAAATAAACATCAGTAATGTCCTGGCATCTTTAAAGCTGTGACATAGGTTTAGAGCCCTGACATAATACTACGTATATCAAATCCTCTAAAAATCCTCATTTCTCTTACCCAGTGAATTTCTCTAATTCCATTTGCTCTGTCAGCTGTTACTTCTCATTTGCCACTGTCTTTTATTCGGTCTTCTGATACATTATCCTTTTTTCTGTATGTTGAACTTGGTGCCTTTGACATCAAATATCTTTGGTTGTTTTCAGCCTTTCCTAATAGTGTTTACATACCTTCTAATGTTTATTTTCTTTTCTTTCTTCCATGGCTGTTGAAATGAAATATTTTCCTTCATCATTTGCAATCATACTTATTTGAAGATCAGATTAAACAGTGTGTATTTTAAGCTATTTATGTTAAAAATATTTTGTGCAGTGTTGTTGGTCCCTGGATATTTGAGAGACAAGCTGGGTGAAGTAATATCTGTCATTGGACCAACCTCTGTTAGTGGAAGAGAGAAGCTTTCGAGCTACACAGAGTCATTAATTCACCTTTTTCAGAAAATTAATTCAATGCTAGTGAAAACGATCAAATCCATATCTTGGGAAACTAAAGTACATTTATTTCTAGACCGGGTGCAGTATGGACTGAGATAGTGTGAGCTGCCCCAAATATTGCACTGCCACTAGGCGTCAAAAGTGACCATCAGGGTTGCCTCTAGAGGTAACTGCAGACTCAAGTCACCATCTAAATTCAGTCCTTCTTCTCTCTGCTGAAATTGTGACTAGATGAGTAAACTCATGCCAAATAGCATGGGGAGATTTGTGTGATGTGGATTGTTGTGCCCTATGAACTGAGAGCTCTGTGTAGCTTGAAAGCTTGTCTCTCTCCCCAACAGGAGTCAGTCCAATAAAACATATTACCTCCTCACCTTGTCTCTCTTAAAAATACTTTAACAGATAAAATTATTGCACATGGGAGTGGAAAATAACGGTGCACAAAATCATTGGAATATGGACACAGAAATGAATTTCTATCGGCACATTGATTTACATCAGATGAAGATCTGGCTCATAATGTATTCTAAATGCAAGAGATAGGCCATATGGGATGATTTAAAGGAACACTGGGCCAAGTATATTTCTACTGTAACTCTTGCATTCAATGCTGGGAGGCATTGGAGTGGTAGAGATGCTTTACTGCCTGCCTTAGGGTTATGGACATTGTCACAGAGAGAGAGGGCTTTCTGAGATTGATGGATAGAAATACTGAAGAAAAATGAACCTATAGATATGTACAGAAAATTAATAAGGTGAACTCAGTCCAGTTCATAGGGCACAAGTGTCCATATCACACACAAAACTCCCCAGGCTATTTGGCATGAGCTTACTCTTCTAATCTCAGTTTCAAAAGAGAGATCCCAAGGACTGAATTTAGATGGTGACTTGAAACCTTCACTCACCTCTAGAGACAACCCGACTGGTCAATTTTGAAGGCTATTGGCAGTACAATGTTTGAGGAGCTTGCATTGCCTCATTCCATATTGTATCTGGTCTAGAAATAAATTGACTTTAGTTTCCCGAGATATGGATTTGATAGTTTTCACTAGCATTGAATTCATTTTCTGAAAAGGTGAATTAAAGGCTAGAGTTATTATTCAGGAGCTGAAGATCCATATCACCCACTGGCAAGGAGATCACAGTAAAATCACGTTTTTTAAACGTACAATGGACTTTAGCCCAAAAGGGCTGTTGAGGGCACTTGAATGGTGATCTTAAGCCTCGGTGGCAGTTATTGCAGTCTGCAGATCTATAGGGAAAAAAATCCCTCCAGAGCGGGATAGGACCCAATTGTGTCCCTTCTGAATGAGACTGGCAGAGCTGAACATAGGTTCAGAGACTTTTTTTCAGTCCTAAGTTGATGAGCTGTGATCAAAGAATGAGATGACTTAGCTAGCTGAATTTCACATAAGAATGGCACATAAAATCAGCAATTTCCTCAGCCCCTGTACAATTCCCTATTTGAACTGATCCTGTTCACGTTGATGAAAATGAGTTTTGCCAATGACTTCAGTGGGAGCAGAATCAGATCTACTATGAAGAACAGATTGTTTTCTAATCTTTGTCATTTCTTTTGCTTCTTTTTACATGAATGATGGTTGATGAATCACCCCGTGCTTCCAATACAACTACAATATTAAATATGGAATCGTATCTTTAAAAACACCCCTTAGTAATTGTTGGTGGTATGTGACTGTGTGTTGTGGGAGGAGCAGATCATATCCACATATGGATATTCCTATGCACATGCTTTGGTAACATCTATTTTGAATGATGATGCATCATCTTTTTTTCTGTTGATTGAATTTGGTGCCTTTGCCATGAAGTAACTTGAGAGTCTATGTCATGGTTTATACAAAAGTTCTACAACGTGAGTCAATTATGAAAATGTAAACTTGCATTTTCATGATGAAAGGTTCTTTTTCAGAAGTGATTTTGCATATCTGATGGTGTAATTTATCACTGAATAACAAGAACAGAGCATTACATTTTCTCAGAAGATTGTGCAATTTCCCTACCTCATTCTTTTCCACTACAGAGTTAGCTTATTCCTTTTCTATTTCCAGCACTGACCACTGTCGTAAACCAGCCTATTATACTTCCCAGTGTGTACTGCTTAAGTTATAAAGATTTCCCACAACCTTCCTATGGAACATGATCTGCCCAACCGCTGTGTGGATTTGCAGAAGAGGGCATGGCACAAGGATCCCACTTGTCTAGCTCCTCATGGAGAATCCATAACTGTGGTCCTTCTTTGCACTTCTCTGAGTACGAAAGCTGTTCTGAGTTGGTGCTGCTAGCCACCCAGTAAAGAAGCTGGAAATAGACGGAGCCATGACCTGACCTCCCCCTGTATCAGCCAGCAATCTCTTTTAGTGGTGGAAATACATGCCCCATTTTGGTGGGCCAGGTGACCTCCCCTACCGCCCACCAGGAAAACAGGAGTTAAGGGACTCCTGTGGTCACAATCAGCCCTGTGAGGCTTGCCAGGCCTGAGCTCAGTGCAAGGAGGAGCTCAGTGCAATAAGGGTGGTACTTGGAAGGAAGCAGAGCTAGGGCCCAGAGCTCCCCAACTGGTGGCACTAACTGAAGTAAATGTGTGAATACCACCAGCCTGACCCCTCTGAGGAAGAAAACAGGCTGATCTGTTGAAAGCCCCAGCACAAGGAAGAGGGCCTGGCCTTTTGAGGGCAATGGAAGAATTTCCATTTTGTTTGAACTGCTTTATATCCCTTGGAAGGGAGTGGACCACCAAGAGGCACAGCTTGAGGGCTGTACCCCATCGCCCAAAACCAGATCGTGGGATTGTTGCTGCCCAGAGAATGACATATGAGGTAATTGCAGCATCCATCCTCACACCAACAGGGCAACCTTGCGGAATGACCTTTGACAACCCTGCATCCCCTTAAGATGTATAGCAATGGATCTTTTCTTACTGTGCACTTCAGAGACTCTGGTTGCATTGTGCTTCTTTGAGGCTTTCAGTGACTGCTGGGATGCTAGCTGCACTGGGGTAGTTCCCCGGTGCACCGGCACAGGCCTTATGGACACAAGTAGGCCCTAAGTATGGGACAGTATGAATGCTGCTAATACAGTGGGAGTCACGCAGCAAAGCACAGTCATTGGAGAGAATGACGTTTTCACAGCTTTAGTTTCACAGCCAGAAATAGTAATATTGGTCTATTTTTTCCCCTCTATGAAGAGAAGTTACTCTTATTTTGTATTGTGGTATCTTACATTCCAGTGACAGTACCAAGAAAACATCACTCTATGCTTGCAGCCAGAGCTGTTTATTTGTTCAGATTGTAAAATTCATATTTGCAACTATGCCAAAAATCTCAGGATGCCCATTGCTTCCTATGTGAATGCTCTTGAATTTCTTCCCAGGCATCATACCACGAGTGCTTAAAAATGCACATTACCAACATTCTCAATAGCCATAGAGTAGATCATTGTGGGAAGCTGTTTTCTTGTCTTGTGAACATTTCTGAGATATTGAAAAAATTTCCCTTTCTGAATTGGGAAGAAAAATCAACATCTTGAAAAAAAAATGTGAATTGAAAATACAAAAAAAAAATCAGTTCAGGTCAACAAAAAAGTTTCATGTTGATAATTTTGAAATGTTTTGATTTCTACAATTTTGTATTTTAATTTTTAAACTATAATTATGTTTCAGAATGAAAAGTCATTTTGCACCAGAAAACTGGAATTTTTCATTTAAAAAATGTTGGAACAAAACAATTTGACAATTAAAAAAATCTACATTTTTCCAAGTTGAAAAATTCATCAGAAAAGTTTTAGTTTTGACAAATTGGCATTTTTTGATGAAAAAACATTTTGTTAAAAAATTCCCAACCAGCTCTAGTAATGGCACTTCCAAGAAACCAATGCTGGCATCATATATTCTTGCAGCACTGACATCATTTTATTTTGTACAGCCAGTTGCACTCGATCCATTGGTTCACAATAGGTAAACAGTATGATACTATGTATTGTGATTCAGAAGCTTCCATTGTAGCATGGTGGGGTCAGAAACCCCATCCATTTCTGTTACTAGATTTTCTTTTGTCCATCTGATCACTGATAATTTAGTCATTTATCCCCCGCTAAAGGCAGTGGAAGTCTCTCAGTTGCAGGGCCGGCTCCAGACCCCAGCGCGCCAAGCGTGCGCGTGGGGCAGCATTTTAACTGGAGGGCGGCAGGCGGGTCCGGCGGACCTTCTGCAGTCATGCCTGCGGGAGGTCCAACGGAGCCGCGGGATGACCAGACCTCCCGCAGGCATGACTGCGGCGGGTGCGCTGGTCCCGCGGCTCGTGTGGACCTCCCGCAGGCATGACTGCGGAAGCTCCACCGTAGGCGCGGGACCAGTGGCACGTCTGCGGGAGGTCCCTGCTTGGGGCAGCGGAATTCGTAGAGCCGCCCCTGCTCAGTTGATTTCCTTTGCAACAATTTGAAAACTTTTCCCTTTTAGGTCAGGAAAATCTTGCCCCATACCTTCAGATCCAGTTAATAAAATGCAAATGTTTTCTTACCTTTTCTCGTGTTGGAAGGGGTAAAAAACATATTGGTGAGAAATATTTTTGGAGCAATAATTAAAGATTCCAGAGGTGAGTATGAAAAATACCAGAATAGGACCAGATTCTGATATCCTAATTCAAGCTGAATACATTGAGGAGAAGCTAAGTTTAAGAGACATTGGGACTTGATTTTCAGAGGCACTGAGCACTTGCATTTCTGCCATCTACCAGTTGGAATTATGCTTAGCATCTCTGAAAGTCAGGCTCAAGTGGTCCAGCACCTAGAAAATGAAATATCCAAGAACAGTTTGCAAAATATTGGCCCAGGTGACTTGTTCAGTGTTTCAAAAGAAATCTGTGGTAGAGCCTTTTCTCCTGATTCCCAGCCCTGCTGACAATCAGTACGCCACACAATGAAACACAGCTAGAAGCATTTCCTATTCAGAAAACAAAACAAACAAAAACTCTTCTTGGCTGAGGTATATTAAAGCATGCCACTGATCCTAGCAGCTTCCAAAAGCTGGAACATAACTCCTTCATGGGTGTCAGTGTCACATGCATCACACTGTAGGGTTAACTGGTGGTACATGAGCTGACATTCTTCTGTTATTAACATGTAGATCAATGGTATAAGCACCCAAACTAGATTTCCCCCCCCAAACATGTTATTCAACTCATTGGAATACAGAATAGTTGTCAATGAGATCCAGGATAACATTTTCCCCAAATTCTTGCGAAATGATGGAAAATAGGCCAAATCTGTTGAAAGCTGGAGAAGTTTCAGAATGCACAAGATGTTCAAAATTTTTACATTCATGTCACATTTTTTTAAAATGATGGGTACACACAGCTCCAATTTAGACACAACAGGGATGTGTTAGGGATAAAATTTCCTTGCTTTTTTGCATTTGTGTTAGGGTTTTAACTTTATTATATAAAGTCATTATAATTTATCATGCCAATAGGTATATAGGGAGTATTATCCACAGACCATTGACACAATAAACCATGCATTCACAGTAAGTGTATGCACTAAAAAGGTCTATAAAAAAGCACTGAGTACATGTGCAGTGCTTGCTTCTTAAACCTATGTATCTCTCTGCCTCTTCAATTTATGTACCCACAGGAACATGTACACATTTGTAAGCGGAGTAAATTTCTTTTACATTAGATCGGTGCTGGAATTAAAGAAGCAGAGACAGCATTTGGAAACAGTGAGAACAAAAGTATTTTCCTCTCAAATAACTTCTAAAGGCCAGAATGATGAAAACAGAATTGGACTAGATGAACTGCGCCTGGTCCAAAATGTTGCATTCAAAGCTCTATCCCAGTGTGATGGTTCAGTCAGTTTGAAGATTGAGGCTCATTAGAATAATGTTGACATAACTGGAGGCTGGTATGAACATAACAAAGCTTTTAGGCTAGGTTGCAAGCCAGGCTGTTAGGCTCCAGCCGCAGAGCGTCTGTTTGGTGGAAGGAGGGGTTATGGTGGCGCAGGCTTCCTGCAAGCCCTGCTCTGCTGGAGGCCAGGCACATTCCCACATGAGAGGATGGGGTGACATGAGCGGATGTGTTGATTCAGAGACTCTCCCAGCACTCCTGTAAAACTGCCTTAGGTTCCCTGCTGTGGCCTCCCCTTATTGTAAAGTCTTGTAAAATTTAATAGGGATGAAACCAATAGAGGCTGTATACATTATTCTTAAAAACCTATGGAATTTATTGAAGAATGAAACCTTTTCTAGTGATAGCAAATGGGAATTGCCATACCGGATCATACTAGTGGTACATCTAGCCCGGTGTTGCATCTTTACCTGTGATCTGTGCCAGATGCTGTGGCACAGACCACAGGCAATAATAGGCACCATAGGCAATAATAGCATAGCCCACTGACAGGCAAAGTTTCTTCTAAACCCTTATAAATTAGAGGTGGATTTGTATATCTTCCTAAATTCATGGAGCTGGATTCTCATCTAGTGTACATTGGCATTGTTCCACAGAAGACATCTGGGGGAAAAACAACAAAGCCCCACTGCATCTGGGCTTGCTTTTTTTTTTTAAAATCATATAGAATCCTGTATATAAAATATAATGCTTTATTATATTTTATAGGATGCTTTAAAAAACCTACAGGAAAATTATCATTTTCTGTTAAATGATATAGAACTTTACTATAACAGTTGGAGGAGTCTGACTGCAGTAATAACTTTTGCCTTGTCTCAGGAGGCTCATCCTCTCACTGTGTGAGACTTAAGAAAAAGTGAGCTGTAGCCCATGAAAGCTTATGCAGAAATACATTTGTTAGTTTCTAAGGTACCACAAGTATTCCTGTTCTTTTTATCTATTTAGCGTATCAAAGAGAAGGTTAAAAGGTGACTTGGTCCTGGTCTAGAAATACCTACAGGGGTAACATTTCTGGTAAAAAAGAACTCCTTAATCTAGAAGACAAAGCAGATCCAGTGGCTGGATGCTGAAGCTAGATACATTTAAACTGGAAATAAAGTGCACATTTTCACAGCTGGGGTAATAAATCATTGCAGAACCTTCCTAAGGAATGTAGTGGATTCTCCATCATTTGAAGTCTTTAAGTCAAGTTTGGATGTTTGTCTTAAAAGATATATTCTATTTCATCCAGAAGATATGGCCTGATACAGGAATTCCTGAATTAAATTCTAAAGTCTGTATTATGTAGGAGATTGAGCTAGATTATCAAAATGGTCCCTCTGGGATTAAAATCTGTGAGTCTTCCATTTAAAATTCACATTTACACCACAAATTACCTACTTATGTTAGGATCCTGAAAGATGTGGGCACCTCTGAGTAATAATGATCAGGAGTCAAAGGAGATTGAATCCAGGAGCTAAAGAATTAGAGATGGGTGAACCACAAAAGATGTCAAGGGTAAGTTTAGCATGAATAAACTTCCAGCAAGGCAGCAGGATCTCTGGGGAGAGGTTTGGTAACCATTTGCACTTTCCTCCTGTGGTAGTCTTCAGAGTGAGACTGGTTAGACCTCTCCCCATTTCTACCCTTAGAATTGACCAGTTTATTTTACCCCTCAGCTGGGGTGGCAACTTCAGGAGGAAGCAGGTCTGTTAGTCTACTTTCTGGGTCCTACTGAATGGAAACTTTGCCCTTCAAAAAGCTGGTGAGATTTCATTTCCACAGAGGTTGTGCTAGTATAGAGGGGCTGCCACATGTGATGGGGTTTGCAATTAGTGAAAATGTTGTTTTCTTTTTCCTTTAATGTTAGGGCCATGGGCAGTAGGTAAGATTTGTGGGGCTTATTGGAGGGTTTCAGAAATGGCAGGTCTGCCTGATTGCTATGTTGTGACTTTCCTTCTAAAGTGAAGGTAGAAAGAGAGGGTTGGGGTGATCTTCTGATTCTATTAAAACTTGTTGCAGATTCATCAGTTGGTCTGAGTCTGTTCTTAGAGTGACCTAATTAGGTATGTCCATGATGAATAATTATGGGGCAAATCTTGAAATTGATTCTTAGGCAGACAAAACTATTATTGAAATGAATGGTATAGACTAAGGAGTGCATAAAAACAGATTAGGCCTGCTAATAGTATAATTAATAATAAATATAGGGCATGATTTTGCTACCCTTCCTCATGCTGAATAGTACCTTACTATGGGCCAGATTCTGCTAACATTTCTCATGTGATATAATAATGAAATCAGTGGAAAGATATATGTAATAGCAATTACTCAGCTTGACTAAGGGAGACAGAATTTGGCCTTATTCAAGTAGTTCTACTGAAATTAATTATTACTTGCAGAGTAAGGCCTTCTCAATGTAAGTAAAATGGTAATATCTAGCTGTATATTCTCATTATCTTTGAAACTATTGGTATTTTATTGTATTAAAAAAAGCAAACACTATAATTCAGTGCTTGGAGTATCAGTTTAATATCTCAAAGCAGGAAGAAAAATTACAAGGGAGCAAATAAACTGTATTTTTCTCAAACAGCTGCTAATGACTTGTGTCTGTCATTGCTATTCCCTGTTTATCTGACCTATTAATGGAGGGCAAAATTCCAAAGAAATGTTTAATTAACATTTGTAATTAGTATTACAAAAGACCCTGCTTTAAAGAACAGGCAGCCAAGAGAGGAAGTCCAGGAAAAGACAAGCTCTTCACCCTGTAATTATTGCAGCTCTCAGTAGTGCTCTCGTTCATCTCATTAACATCACAGTGGGATGGTGCCACTGCAGGCGACTGGCAGGTGCCTAACTGTCTTACTCCTGGGGAGACTTTTACAAAAGAGGTCCTTTTCTGCAAATAAGTTTGAAACCTTGCCAACAGTTCATCTCATTCAAACTTTGCAGAGTCTCATGCGTCCCAAATACCCTAAAGTCTTTTGATTTGAAAAGATAATATGCTTTGTGGACCTGTTTTTTTTATATTATTATTATTATTTTTAGAGAGAGTAAGAGAGCTGTAGGGTAGCTATCATAATTACCTGCTACTTCATTAGCTTGTTTAATAGAAAAAATATGAGGGGAAAGATTGTGGATAGGTTGGAAACAAAACTGGAATCCTATTTAAGGCACCAGTATTTTAATTGCAACAAATAAAAAAATCTGTAAAGCATTTTGTGTGTCAATGTTTTCTATGCGTCAAAAAACTTTTGCTTCTAAATGGTTCCAGGATACATTTTTCTTTGAATTAAACTGTAACAGCTCTCTCAAAACTAGCCTTAAAACAAACGGTCTAATGCACTGATGGGTAATGGATCTTTTATGGAAACATGTTAGTTTGATATTGCTCATGGTATCAGTCTTGCAAAAAATCAGTGTTGTCAACTGTTGTGATTTTATTGCTCTCTTGTGATATTTGATGTTTTCCTTCAATCCTCAGATTCTGGAGACAAGTAGTTTTCATGAGAATCTTAGCTTTAAGTTTTAAATAAAAAGTTTGGAGAAAAGCATGAAAACATGACCTGAGTGCATGTGAAAGGCTCAGATACCAAAAGACAAGAGAAAAGAACCACAAATTTATTATTTTTATAATATCTTATTATTTTAATTCAGTCTCATCTTTTTGAGGCCTGACTCATGATTTTTGAAGGTGGGGGGTTGGCAATAGTGAAAATTCTCACTACAGCTCTGAATAAACCAGACAACAGACTTTAGCAATAGGTAGAGAGCACTAAGCCTGCAAATCCTTACACACTTGACTCATGCTGCACATTGATTTCATTGGGACTACTCACCTAAGTAAAGAGTTGGAAGGATCGTGCCTATGATTTACAATTATTAGTTGATGATTACAGTAATTTGATTAAATATCCATAGCAAAAAAACCCCCAAAACTCGTGTAAAAAACTTCTGTTGACCATAAATATAAGTGCGTGCGAGACAGCACGTACAGCAGCATTGCGGGAATCAAGACTCCTTCATTCTAATCTTGGAATTGCCACTACTTGCTGAGTTACTTTGTGCAAGTGACCAAAACCAGAGGATCTATGATTTTTAAGATCATGTAATTCAATTTATTTAAAGAGACTGACAAATTTGCTTATTAAATCTATCAATTATTTGAATTGAGATAGTGCTCTGTAGCCATAGCCATGGACCCAATTGTGCCAGGGTCTGTACAAACACAGACGAAAAAGACAGCCCCCTGCCTCAAAGAGCTTACAATCTAAGTGCAAGACAAGAGACAGCAAATGGATACGGACTGATGGGAGAGTACAAGGAAATGATGAGACGATACTGGTCAGCATAATCGGAAGTGGTCTCAGCACACTAGCAGCCTAGCTATTGTCAAGCAAAGGAGAGTTTTAGATTTGAAGGTGGATAGTGTGCTAGTTTTGTGTATTTTATGGGAAGCTCCTCCCAACCATGAAGCGCAGCATGGAAGAAAGCACAAAGGTGCTTGTTTGAAAATGTAACAAGTGGGCAACGGAGGCTAGTGTCATGGGCAGATCAGAGGCATTTCAATAATGATTGAAACATAAGTAGGTTGTGTCAGGCTGTGGTACTTCAGCACAAACTCAAGATGACCAAAAAATGGCACTCAAGTGTCAGGTTACTCACCCAAATCTTTTGAAACTTCCATTTGTCTATATAAAGGGGCTTAACTCCAGTAATGGCTGTTTTAAAAATAGATATACACATGAAACAACACTAAGGTCACAATCCGGCAAATTCTTAATACATGTGTTTACCTTGCAAGGCATTTGCTGAAAAGGTAGTCCCTAAATTTTCACTCTGATCTATGACCTTTTATAGAACTCCATTGACTTCAGTGGAACTGTACAGGTATAAGAGTCTGCCCGAGTGGATCACATTGTTGGGTCAGTGTAGTAGTGTTTTACTGGTATGCCTCCTTCATACAGAAGGATGGGGATTCACATTTTTTATGTGATGGAAACTTTGGCCCTCATCTAACAGCCCTTAAAATATCTGGTGAATTACCCATGTGTATGAAATAAGTGAGAGTATTTCCCTCTGTAGAAACCTCTCCGTGCCATTTCATTACTCTTCTGTAAAATGGGGATAATAGTGCTTACTTACCTTCTAAGGTTTTTGTGAAGCTTAATTAATATTTTTTCAAGTGCTTTTAGATTTCTCTTAAGAAGGGGGCTAAGAGTAGACTAATATGATAAAGATAGTAATAATCTTACAATACAATGAATGAAATGATAAATCAAAATCCCCTTCTCAAATGACTTAACTCATTATGCTTTTCCTCCAACACCCCAAAAACAAAAACTGAGACCCTCTGACTACACAGAAGTTGATTGTCTTCTTTTCCTCTCCACCGTTTATATTCTACATGAATGATGCAGGCTCTATGCTTTTGCTGCTGGGGCTGGGTAGGGGAATTAGAGGGGCTGAAAAATCACAGCTCCAGCTTGAAATACCTGGGCAGTGGAGGGCAGAATCCAGGTTTCAGGTGTTGACGTTTGTAAGAAAAGATTTGTGTAAGTAGGTATGTGAGAAGGAAATTTGAGAAGGAGAAGTAAAAGGAGAGGGAGCAGATTGTGTTACCATATCTGTTCCTGATCACACTTTTGATAATTTAGCAATTTTATTTCTCTCTCCCCCTTTCTTTTTGTGTGTGTATTAGTTGCTCCTTCAATACATACATTACTCAAACTGTTCCTGTCGTTTTTACTTTCTCATCAGGTGTGTGCTCCTTCTGCAGGTCACCAGGGACGCAGAGAAGCACTAGATCCAGCACTGTAAAGGCAAACCTTGTAACTGATCCTGAGATGATGGATTGAAAAGCACAGAAGTTCAGGGACAACACATCTAGTCTTGGCAATGCCCAGGAGGTGAAAGTTGACCTAGAATAAAGCAACGCATGTGGTACAGATGTAACAGCTTTACTGCAGATTATAGCTAGCAATCATTTATCCACAAGGGGAGTGAACAGAGATATAGTCAGGTGAAAGGCAGGATGGGGGGACATCATAAAACAAGACCTTACAAAGCCAGCTGATAGTGGGATATAGACCAGATTAGAGCTGCTTTTCTGAGCATTTTAAATTATTCTCCATTGATTTATAGGGGAAAAATATATTTCCATTAATAGCTACTGTTTTAGGATGTAGCAATAATGTAATTAGTCGTAACCTCCCTGCCAGTACAGAGCTAGCTGAAAAAAATAGCAGGATAGGGTACGCAGGATTAGAAAACCATAGGACTGGTGTGTTAGCTGTTCATCTCTGAAGGCTTGAGTACAAATGATATCTTATGTCCCCAGTAGAAATGAACTTGGTGATCTATTGCACATCACAGAATTACTGTTATTTTAAAAGTTTTACCCAGCTGACAGCTACAGCAGGGAAACATTTTTGCATTATTCTTTACAGTATGGTAATGTATAGAAACATTCAATAAGGGTTTTCTATATGCTTTATGAAACATCTTCTGGAATTTAACAGAAAATTGTATCTCTGCTATAATATTCTATAAAATGGTTCTATTAAAAAAAAGTCCATTAAATGACAAAAACAATGAGGAGTCCTTGCGGCACCTTAGAGACTAACACATTTATTTGGGCATAAGCTTTCGTGGGCTAAAACTTATGAAAGCTTATGCACAAATGAATTTGTTAGTCTCTAAGGTGCCACAAGGACTCCTCGTTGTTTTTGCTGATACAGACTAACATAGCTACCACTCTGAAACCTGTCATTAAATGAAAGATGCTTTTAGTGTAATTTCTATAGAATCCATTTAGTTTAATCTCTATTATTTTCTATGCAATTTTTCCATAAGTATATTTGAACTATTTTGGAAAGTTTGCAGAGTACCTGTACAAGCTATTTCTGGTTTAAACCAGTGCTTTTACCTGATTATTTTCAGAACCCCTCACTTATTATGGCTAAGATTTTCAAAAGCGATTAATGATTTTGTATGTCTCTATTTTTTACAGTCCAACTTGAGACACCTTAAAAGGGTATGACTTTCAGAAAATGCTGAGCATGGGTCATCAGAAGGGTGTCTTAAATTGGCAGTCCAAAAACTGAGGCGCTCAAAATTACTAATCACTCTTTAAAATGTTGACCTAAAAAGCTGGCTTTTTTAGTTCTTAAGCATGTTCAATAGTCTTAAAATTCTAAGAAACCATATTTTAGAAGAAAAAAATGCTTTGGGAACAGAACTTTACTCTCTATCAAGGCTAGGGCAAACCTTTGTATTTTATCAAACAAACTGCAATGAAATGAAGAGAGTCACAAAATTACAGATATTAGATCAATTGTTGCTTGTTATGATTAATTTAGTTTGAATACAAAAAAAAACCTTTTAATAGTAAAAATGTGTAAATTATTGAATCTGCCAGAAAAGTTTTTTACTAGTTTCTCCCAGTTGTATAAAGAAAACAGATGAAAATACATATCTCAGTGCAGAGTATTTAATATTTAGGCAAGGAAGAAATAATCATTCCAGAGCAAAAGCAACTTCTGGGTTTCCTGAGCAGACTCATGCTCCCAAAAGTGGAACCAGGTGTTAGTCAACTTAGTATTACAGACAGTATTAGCCAACCACTGATGAAATGGTAAAGAAAACCTTGGCAATTTGCCTTTGATTGAGAACAGTATACCTGCACATGTAAGCTGATGGCAATGAGGGCCTGATCATATCTTCCAGGGAGTCAATGGGATACTTATTTTCTTCTTACATTAATGTAAATCAGGAGTAACGTCAATTCTATCAATAGAGTTAGAATGATGTAGAATTGCTGTGATGTAAATGATGGAGAATCAGGTCCCCTTATTTCAATGAGAGCAGGCTTAGGCCCCAACTCCACCTATTATGATCCCACTCAACCATTCTACTCCATGAAGGATGTCCCTCCTCCTTACATAAACTCTCCTTTCTTACACAAGTCTTACACTAGTTACATTACTAATGCTGAATCATAGCACCGAGGTGATAGAAAATTCTGTTGACGCTACATACATTAATCCCCCATCTTTTCGTAAGTCAGATTCTGTGTCTGCTGACTGACCTCGACAAAAGAGTAGATTTAACAAGTCATTAAAATCCATCATTTGGTAGCTGGGTTCTGATCTCCCCAACATTGGTGTAGAACCCAAGTAACCCCATAGGCTTGGATAGAGTTGCTCTAATCTATTCTTGTGTGAAATATGAATCTTGTTCACTGTGTACACTTCAGACAGAAATGTGATGAAGGGGTTATCTATCATTTGAGGTGTGGTTCTCAACTTAAGTAGACATACTCATGCTAGCTCTCATCAAACTAGTGCACTAGTAGTGTAGCCACGGTAGCACGGGCAGTGGCAGCAGATCTGGCTCCAGGCCCCAGCATGCCAAGCGTGTGCTTGGGGCGGCATGCCACGGGGGGTGCTCTGCCAGTCGCCGGGAGGGTGGCAGGCGGCTCTGGTGGACCTCCCGCAGGCGTGCCTGCAGAGGGTCTGCTGGTCCCGTGGCTCCGGTGGACCTCCTGCAGGCATGCCTGCGGATGCTCCACCGGAGCCACGGGACCAGCGGACCCTCCGCAGGCACGTCTGCAGGAGGTCCACCAGAGCCGTGGGGCCGGCGACCGCCAGAGCGCCCCCCGTGGCGTGCCGCCGTGCTTGGGGCGGCAAAATTGCTAGAGCTGCCCCGGAGTGGCAGCATTGGCTAGTTGCTCTGAATACAAAAACACCTGGACCCAATGGGTACTTACTCTGGGTGGTAGCCAGGGCTGTTGCTGCTGCTGCCCATGTTACTGTGGCTACACTGTTCTTTTTAGTGCACTAGCTCAGATAAGAGCTAGCATGAGTATGTCTGCTTGAGCTGGGAATCACACGCCTAGTTCCAAGTGCAGAGGTAGCCTAAGTAAGATGCAAACTAGGAGCCTTGTACTCCATAAGCAGTAAATCAAAAGGAAGCGAAACAATGACCAATTCAGTAGGAACTCTGCTATGCTTCTCTGAGCTAGAAGTCACTCTGGTGCCAAAGGAGTTACAGCAGGAGTTAATTTGGTTTTCTTGACATATCTCATTTATATACGTCATTTGATGTCCTTGAATCAAATTCAGATAGTGTGTAAATGGATATAAACCCTGTTGACTTACATTGTCCCTCTGTTCCACACAGTGTCCTACATCTGAGCATTGGTGGGTTGGAAGTTATGAGATGCGCTCCCATATGGCCAAGAAGTAAGAAGAGAGGACGATGTCTTTGTGCTCTTCTTGTCCCTCTTATGATGGTATGACAATGGCTGTCAGAGAATCCCCCTTCACATTATCATATGATTTCGTTAAAGAAAATCCCAAGAGTAGTTTGGCTATTTAGTTATTGGAAACATACCTGAATCAGGGTAATGATTTCCAGCTAACTAAGAAAAGCAGAAAAGGAAACCACATTGTTATCCCAACTCCACACATGGCCTTAAGGGTAGACAGTACACGACTGACAGTCTGGCTGTTATGACAAAATATATTTTCACTGTGTGTATCTCTGTATATCTATTTTGATGTATAACATGTGCCTGTCCCAGGGTCTAGGTGCATACATATTTCAGTCTTGAAAACATATACATAAAAATTAAAATTTTAATCACTCCCAACCCAATAAGATTAAAAACATTCCAACTCATTCATTCTGATCAACTCATTTTTTCATGAAAATGTACTGACCTTGCAGTATGCTATGAAAGTGAACCAACTTTGTTTTACCAACCTATGTGTGGGGTATGTTCCACAACCAAGTAAATGGTAATGATAGTTGATATCATCCTTTGTTTGAACAGATGTGGCTATTAAGGCAGTGCTTCAGGCACATTCACTCACCAGTGGCAATTTTTGCATCTAAACATTGATAAATAGAATTGGTGACCTGAGAAATCATATTAAGGTCTCATACTCTTTTGTACATAAGCTGCAAGGGCAATAGAAATCTAATTGAAATAGATGATCTTTGGGTGATCTCTGATAGAAAGGTCAAATTTCAAATTTGAGGGTTTTTTTTCCTGTACTCAGTGTCTCTGAATGCATGAGTCATCATATTACAAGATTGTAGCTTGACAAGAGGAATATAGAAATGAATTGTCAATTAGTCTCCTGATACAAACATCTGCAACAGATAGATACTGTAATTTAAAAGGGGAAATGTAATCATCTTTTTTTTATCAGATTTTTATTTATTTAATCTGAGTTCACACTTGTAATATACTCTTTCCTTTTTAAATACTGTGATGTATGCAGATAACCACATTTCTCACTGGTGTCACTCCTGTTGCCTAGTGCTGCAGAGTCAGAGCCAGTTGTTGCTTCAGTGATTTGCCTCTGAGGGTTCTGATGGAAAAAGTCATCACCGAGATAGATATTTGCTGGAGAGGAGCATGGCTGTATCCTCATAAGATAGATCCCAAGGGACACACTCAAGCACAATCTCAAGCAAAGTACCCTTATGACTGCCACAACTAGAATGAGAGATGAAGTTGGTAGAGTTGTGTTTAGGTTGTGGCCCTGGTTTAAAGTTAATTGAACTTACTGCCTTTTCTACCTCTTTCAATAACACAGAGAAAGTTACTTTGGAGTCCTTGTTCTCAACCTGGGCACGCTCCCTCCTCATCAGTGAGTTTTGTGATGGAGCCTGTGACCCTGTGTGCTTCTGCTTCAAACACTCCAGTAAAGCCATAGCTCTTTTAACCCTTCTGTCTCGTGAGTTGCCGCTTGCAGTTCATTGACTGAAAGACTGGGAGTAAAAAACCAAATAAACCCAACCAGTTCTGGTTTTTTATGAGCAGGGTGATTAGAGCAGGGTTTTTTGGTTGAAAATTGAAAACGTTTCTGTTCATAAGGTGTTTGAAAATCTTTGACATTTATGATTTTTTCATTTTTCACAGTATTTTTGCCCAACATTTTATGCCCCTCCCCCAAATAACTTTACTGGGTGTCTATTGGTTAAAATCCCTCCAAACTAAAGGACATTTTCCAATTGCCAATGACAACAACAGAGGTCAACTTCACTGAGAGTTGTAGCAGAATAGAAGGGCCCAGTCCTGCTCTCAGTGAATTTTATGACAAACTTGATTGATTGGTTTCATTGGGTGCAGGACTGGGGTCCAAGATTTGAAGTCATACCACTGATTGTTATAAGAAAAGAGAAGAACATTTCACGTAGCTTTAATGCTATAGCAATAGCCCCGAGCCATGCAATGACACTACTGAAGACTGTGATATTTGGGGCTACTATTATAGAGTTCTATAATATTTCCCAAAGGGTACATCTTATTACCGTTACTTTGGTGATTCCGTCTAATGGGTATCAAAGTAATTGCCAAGTAGAAGATTTATGTAGTGAGATATTTACTGTGTAGTTATCTGATAGCTATCAGCTACAGGGAAAATCCTTGAAGTCTTTACTCAGAGCTAGATCATCTCTTCCTGCAAGACGATCTATCAGAGAGAAACTCTGGGAGTTTCCCCTCGCAGAATTCCACTCAAAAGTGACAAGGGGTGGGAACATGCTACCAGGCCCTCTGCTGGATGTAGCTACCCTGTGATACACACTGAAGGGGGCTACTCAGTGCCAAAGGGCCCCTCAAAAAAAAGTACTTCATCTTGCAATTCTCTGACCTTTTCGCGGAGCCAGGCTTGATGGGTCTGAAAAGGGAGGGAAAGAGGGAGATCATTATAAAAATTCCCTATCAGGTCATTACACCCCATTCTCTCTCAACATTTTTGTCCCAACCCTGTCCTTCAGAAAAAAATGAAGCTGTGCTCACAGTCTATTTAATTATTTTTTGTTCTCCTGACGTTCTATACAGGCTCTCCCCAGCCATTTCCCTGGTATTCTTGGTTGCTTTAAAACACATGCAGACTGTCTCCACCGCTCTAGCTATATAGCTAGATTCTTCTGTTGCTCCATCTGAGCACCAAAGATGCTTCTGAAGATGATGGGACCCTCCTTCCTCTACGTTAGCCTCTCTCACCTGGGGCAGGGAGGCTGCTGGAGTCTTGGGAGTTCTCCATCTCTTGAATGCTGTCTGGGGGAAGGGTTTTGTACCTGCAAATGTCAGGGACAAGAGGTCAGAAAATCCACTGCTCAGCTATGGAGCACATCCTCTGATGTTCCTGAAGTTCTTCATCATCACCATGTTACTATTACGCCTCTGGCAATTAGGGCAATGATGAAGCTCTTCTACTCCTGTCTGTTTCTGGCAAGTCTGTCAATGGTTCCCCAGCTGTGCCCAGGTTTTTCAGCTTGGCTTCCACTCCACAGCTCTTCCCCATGTCATTTTCGGGCAGCCTTGTTTTTGCTTGCTTCAGGTGTCCATCTTATTGCTACTCTGGCGATGGAATCAGTTTCCATCCGAAGCAGTTTCCATCCATCTCCAACTCCTCCTGGCAATGATGGTGCTCAGATACTCTTGGCTGCACTGTGCCAATAGATCTTGGTTTGAGATTGTTCTGGGACAAAAAATACAGAGGATTTTTGAGTGGTTGCATGGAATGAAGACACTTTGGACATGTCATACTTTCTCATTCCCCAGCATTCTACACTATAAAGTAATGTTGACAGTACACAGCTCTGATAAATCTTGAGTTTGTTTTTGGTGTTGTATTTTGATGATTTCCAGACTGTATTTAAGCTCCTGAAGGTGTTCCTGGCATTATTGATTTTGTTCCGGATGTCCTGGCTTGTTCTGCCGTCCTGGCTGATGGTGCTGCCCAAGTATGTGAATGTTTCTACATTGGTGAGAACATAATCCTCTATCAGTACTGGTGATGGTTAGGCAATATTAAAGGTCATGATATCTGTCTTACTGCTGTTGATTTTCAGTCCAATTTACTGGCAGAATGCATTTCATACCATTGTTTTTTCTTGTATATGGTGTATGATCGGAGAGTGACATCATCTGCAAAGTCCAGGTCTTCAAGGGATGATAAGAGTGTCCATTTAATGCCTCTTTGCATGTCTTCTGTTGTACGCTGCATTAGCCAGTTGATGGCAATGATGAAGAGGATTGCAGACATGACACACCCCTGACATATTCCTGTTTTGACTCCAAAACTGAGCTCAATGTGATCAACACTGCATGTAAAGTTGAAATAGAAGCTTTTGATGACATTGACTATACAGAAAGGAATTCCATATGTCCACAGAATGCGCCATAGGCTGGTTCTGTGAATCCTATCAAAAGCCTTCTCAAAGTCTGTGAAATGTATGTAGAGTTGCCATTGCCATTCTAAGCACTGTTCTATTATGTTTCATAGAGTGAAGATCTGGTCTGTGCATCCACACCCTTTCTGAAAACTAGTTTGCTCTTTCAGGGGCGGCTCTAGGAATTGCGCCACCCCAAGCAGGGCGGCACGCCGCGGGGGGCGCTCTGGCGGTCACCGGTCCCGCAGCTCTGGTGGACCTCCTGCAGATGTGCCTGCAGAGGGTCTGCTGGTCCCGCTGCTCCGGTGGACCTCCCGCAGGCACTCCTGTGGATGCTCCACCAAAGCCGCGGGACCAACGGACCCTCCGCAGGCATGCCTGCGGGAGGTCCACCAGAGCCGCCTGCCGCCCTCCCACGGCACGCCGCCCCAAGCGCGTGCTTGGCGCGCTGGGGTCTGGAGCCAGCCCTGTGCTCTTTTCTGAGAACGCTATCTACTGCCTCTGATATACGCTGGACTATGATTTTACACAGTACTTTGCTTGGCACAGATAAAAGTGTGATACCACGCCGGTTATTACAATCACTGAGAGTTCCTTTCTTTGGAATCTTCACTATAACCCCTTTGGTCCACTCATCTGGAACTTTTCCCCTTTCCCAGACTGATGTAACTAGATGGGCCAGGATAGATGCTGCTAATTTAGGATTTACCATGAACAATTCTGCATTTAAGTTATCCTTGCCAGGAGCTTTCTCATTTTTTAAGGATTTGATGGCTTGACTGATCTCTTCCTTAGTTGCAGTGTCTGTGTTGATATCAAGATTTTCTTCTGCCTCCTGTATCAGAGAGGTAGCCGTGTTAGTCTGGTTCTGTAAAAGCAGCAAAGAATCCTGTGGCACCTTACCCACGAAAGCTCATGCTGCAAAACATCTGTTAGTCTATAAGGTGCCACAGGATTCTTTGCTGCTTCTGCCTCCTGGATATTTGCTTCCTCTTTAGGTGGCTCCCTGTTCAGCAGTTCTTTGAAATGTTCTGTCCAGCTCATTTCTTGTTCTTTTTCGGTTGTTAGTAGGTGGCCTTGTTTGTTCCTGATAACAGTGTTTGGTGGTGTCTGCCATTTACCACTGATAAGCCATGTCATTTTGTAGACAGTTCCTTGTTCGCTATGAGCAGCTGCATCCTCTGCTAGCATTGCCAGATTATCAATATAATGCCATTTGTCTGCTCTCACAAGGCGTTTGACCTCCCGGTGCGCCTTGCTATACTGCTCACAGTATTTGTCCTTTAGCTTCTGGTATTTTGTGTCTAAAACTTTTTTCTTCAGAGCTCGTCTGGTTTCTATGGCATTCCATGTGTTGGGTGTAATCCACTCCTTCCTTCTCTTCTGTCTGTAGCCTAGACAGGCTTCACTGCTTTGTTTATAAATTGCTGTTACCTTGTCCCACTTCTTGTTGATCTCATCTGCATTCCCCTCCTCTTCATCAAGGTCTGCAAGTGCTTGAAACCTGTTCTTTAATTGTGGAACAAAGGCTTTCTGTATTTCAGGGGACTTTAGCTTGTAAATGTCATATTGTCTATGTCCCTTGATTAGTAGACCCACACTTCTCAGTTTTACCTTGATGAAGGCTTCACAAGGTGGGGGTCGCTGCTATCATCTGCACCCCTTCTCACTTTCACATCTGTCAGTGAGCATCGCCATCTGCCATTGATCATGATCTAGTCAATGTGGTTCTTATCTCTGCTTTTGGAGAACACCATGTCAGTTTGTGAATTTCACGATGTTCAAATAGGGTTCTGCCAATGACTAGGTCATTCATATTACAGAAATTAACAAGACTTTCTCAGTTTTCATTCATTGTGCCACACCCGTGTCTTCCCATTGCTCTGTTGTTTGTTGTCCTTACCAACCTTGGCATTCAGGTCTCCCATGACGATAGTTAGGTCATGGCGTGGTACTCCCTCTAACTCTGCCTGTAATGTAAGGTAGAATTTGTCCTTTATGACTTCATTACTGTCATTTGTCAGAGCACAGCACTGAATCAGGGTGATATTATTATGTTTCCCTTTCAGTCTGGCTCTCATAAGTCTGCTACTTTGGATTTCCATTCAAGCAGGTGTGACAAGATGGCCGATGTTAGTATGGTAGGTCCTGCGCTTTTCTTGTCAGGGGCTAAGATGCCACCCCTTCCCCTGCTCTTGGGGCCCCAAGGGCCCTGCTAGTGGCCCAGGAAGATGGTAAAGGAGGGAAGCCGGGGAGGGGTCTGGGTTTGCTCCTCACTCTGAGCCCTCACCCCATCTTTCCCCTTGGGTGGGGTATCTTTGGTCTTTAGATGCTGAGGGAGGGAGTTTCCCTCCCCTGCTGGGGCAGGGTCTCCCTTACTTCGGTTCTCTGATCTTTCAAGTCTCACTGCACACCTCCAAGCTCCAGTCCTCTCTCCTTCCTCCTTCTCTCTGACTGCCTGAAGCAGGGGGTTTTATTAGGTTCCTGACAGGGCCTTAATTGACTGCAGGTGCTCCAATTAATCTGTAGCCACCCTCTCTAGTCTCCAGGGAACCATGCCTTAATTAGCCTTGGATTTATATATTTCCCCTCTAGCACTCTACCACTGCTCCCTGGCCCTCCTGTATCACACAGGGAATGTGCCACTCCCTTCTTCAAAAGGATGGCAACACCCTCATAGTGTTGTCCATCATCCCATCCAGAATAGAGCAAAGTTTCTCCAGAGGCTGTTGTTAATCTTCTTGATCCCATCCATCTACTCTTGTGACACCCAGGATGTGTAAGCTGTAGGGTCTCATCTCTGCTGTGACCTGACTAGCTTCCCTGTTTTGTACATTGGACGTACATTCCAAAAACCAAGTTTGGTTTTTGTCATGGTGTTGAGCACTTCAGTCTTCATGCCAGTGGCTTCCTTTTGGCTTTCACTACTGGCAGTCATATGGGTCATTGACTCCTGAAGGCCATCACATACAGTAATGGTCGATTTCTCCATCGCTGTTTCCGTAACATATTTTGGTTTTTTACAGGATAGGATTGTTAGCCCTGTGCCTAACCCCCAACCCGGAGGACCAGGGTGTCTGCTTTGTCTGGCCCCTCCCCCACAGACCAATCTCACGTGGTTGAACCTACCAGGAGCAAAAAGCCCCCACCGACACAGATTCTGGGGATCATTAGAGCACGCAATCTGTACCGCCATGACAAGGCACGGACACCGGAGTTCCTGAAGTTAGGAGCTGTGAAAATAACCTTGGAACCTAGCCATTACCTTGTTCCTATTCAACTTGATTGCTGCAGCCTAGGATCTCTCTGTGATGCTCGCAGACCAGGTGCCAGCTCATGCCAAGGCCCCTAGGTCTCAACTGGACACTGACAGATCCATTGCTAGAACCAATCTGGATCACCTGTGTGTTAGTATGGTTAAAATTGGTATTAGAGTTATACAAATGTGTTTAGACTTTATTAAATGCTTGTATATTGCTGCATGCATTAATCTGACATCATATCTGTATCCCATGTTATAAGCATTTGTATTGTAATCCTCTGCAACTGTTTAAATTTCTAGACAGGAGAAAGACATTAACTTGTGTGAAATGGTGGCTTCCAGCAGAAGGTTTTACATCCTGCCCAATAAAGAAGGCCCATTAATACCAGACAAACTATTGTGGAACCTTAAAGCAGACAAAAGACTTCACTGGTTTGCTCTTCCCTCTCTCCTGGAGATGAATCTTGCAAGTGAATTCCTCTCATCAAGTGAGAAGCACAAAAGGGGAATGGGATAAACACCCCAACAGAAAGAAACTGTATCTCTATGCTGATTGGACTCTTGAGGGCAAGGTTTTCTAGCCATAAGCAAGAGAGCCCCAGTGTTTAGCTTTGGTTAGCCCTAAGGGACATATAGAGCTTGCTTATTATATTATATTATATTATATTATATTATATTATATTATATTATATTATATTATATTAGGGGTAGGCAACCTATGGCACAGGTGCCAAAGGCGGCACGCGAGCTGATTTTCAGGGCCACCGGTCCAGGGGGCTCTGCATTTTAATTTAATTTTAAATGAAGATTCTTAAACCTTTTAAAAACCTTATTTACTTTACCTACAACAATAGTTTAGTTACATATTATAGACTTATAGAAAGAGACCTTCTAAAAATGTTAGAATGTATTACTGGCACGTGAAACCTTAAATGAGAGTGAATAAATGAAGACTCGGCACACCACTTCTGAAAGGTTGCCAACCTCTGTATTATATATTACAAATTTTATTATATTATCTGTGTGTAGTTGTATCTTCTTTAGCCTTGTAAATAACTCTCTTATTTCCTTTTTCTAGTTAAATCTTTAAATAGTTTATTATAGGACTGGCTGCCAGTGTTGTCTTTGGTGTGAGATTTAAGATGCAATTGACTTGGGATAAGTGACTGGTCCTTTGGGACTAGGAGTAACCTGAATATTTCTGTGATTTTTTTTTTTTGGTGTTAAGGGACCATCTATCATAAAGGCAAGCTTCTCTAGGTGACAAGATAGATTGGAGCACCAAGGTTACTGTCAGTGACTCCATGGTTAGGCTGTTAGAGTGT
Organism: Mauremys reevesii; assembly: GCF_016161935.1. Lineage (NCBI taxonomy): Eukaryota > Metazoa > Chordata > Testudines > Geoemydidae > Mauremys > Mauremys reevesii. The sequence goes on along the minus strand of NC_052624.1, from coordinate 165,464,364 downwards.
CTGAGGAGTTTACACTTGATACTTGGTTGGTGAAATCTAAATATAAAACTCACAAAAAAATTGGGGTTTGTGCCTTGCCTCTGAACAGTCTGCCCTGAGGCTGGTTCTCATGCTTTTAAGCCACTACAGGACAGCTTGACAGTCACATCTTCAGAAAGATGCAATGCCAAAAAGGAGGAGAAAGAGGTCTTTGGTTTTATAAATTCTCTGCAAAGCTTTTCTCAGTTTTCAGATCCAGGACTTTTCTCTTCAGTCTCTGAGCCTTGAACTGTTCTGCAGTGCTTGTGACATTTAAGGATTAATGCCTGAGTAGATTGCCTGAGATTAGAAAATATACCCTGATCACTGTATTTTATATTAATAATAAATAACAATACTATATTAATGATGGTAATTGTGAGGCAACCTGACTTAAAATTTGATTGCCTTCACTTTTCACTGTGATCAGTAAGAATGGAAGTTAATTTAAATTGTATGTATTATTCAAAGCATGTCTTTTAAACATCTGACGGTATCATTAATATACATGTACAGGGCAATTTCAGAGACACATATTTGATATGGAAGGATTCCGAATGTGTATCGAGTAATGATTCTTTCTTTTGTGAAGTTGTAATTAAGTTATTAAAAATCCATCCTTCAGAATATGAAAATACATATTTTCCTATGCATCGATACATTTTAAATATGCTGCATATTTTAAAAAAAATCCATAAACATACCATGACCTCCTTATGGATCTTGTCAGGCATGGTGCTATTTAATATGGTGAACAAGAGAGCCTGATGTCAAGAAGTCATCAAACTTATTTAGAGACGAATACAATCATATAGGATTACCTGGTGCTCAGACATTGCCTGATTCTATTGGAATTGTGTCATGACACACAGTGGCTGAGCTCAAGCTATTCATAAAGTAGCTCTCATCACTCTAATCTGTGGCTGGAGCTGGAGCTTTGGAATACCTGGTCTTTGTACCTGCCTCATTGGGGAGCTGAAATGTTGCCTAGCAGTGACGGGTCTGGACACAACAGCCCCAATCAAGCAATGTGGAGAAAAAAATATGAAAGCTGTTGGAGACTAGTGTGCAGTGATGTAAGATATGGTGCTTCTTCAGGTAGTGCAAAGGGGCCTTAATATTTTCAGGACATATGGGAAAGAGAGGATGGGGGTAAATTGTTGAAACAGAGGTAAATTATAGCTTATTTAGTCAACACTTGTGGTTTGTATTTGTACAACTATATATGTGGCTGGCTATTGATTGCTGGAAATGAGGCAAATTCACAATATAGCCACTACTTCTGGAGCTTCATTTCACAGCGGTATATGTGAGTATTTTTGTTTGCTTTGGCATATATGGGGGTCACATTCCCCAAGTTTTGCTTTGAAATCTGGGCGTGAAGTCAATTCCTGATCTACAACGTGAAACTCAGTTGAAACTGCCATGTTTCATGTGGCTTTGTGTTGCAAGTGACAATATTCTGATATTTTGTCTTGGACCAGTGAAAGGGTTAAGGTCTGATAAATCCCCAGGGATAGAAACAGCAGCTTTAAGAAGTCTCAAAGACCACCTTTTCCTTGCTTTTGAACCAGATCCTCCAAGGTATTTAGGCACTTACATTGAAATGAATGGAATGTAGGGGTTAGAGTCACAAAGAAACTTAGAACTTAAACTTCTTTTAAGTGAGCATGTTGACATTGAAATTTATAAATAAAATATTAAATTCACATTCACAATTTACTGTTTCAGTGAATATTACTGTGAGGAAATTCATTTGCCAGAATATTTGCATTAAGCAAACATGAAAAATGGTATGATCCCAGCTGAAATAAATTAGTTTAAAATTTCAAAGGAAGTTTGAAATACCATTTTGTTGAAAAAAATGTAGTATTTTCCCTGCTCAGTTTCCTATAGATTCATTTCTACCAGTACTATTTCTAACACCACAGCCCTTCAAACAGTTTTAATGAACTGTCATTAAAAAAAATCTCCAGTCACAACCTCTTTTCTTTCATTTCCCCAAATATGGAAGTTCCCACCAAAATTGGGCTTAAGTCTTAAAATTGAATTAGACTTAATGTCCAATAACTTATGAAACATCAGGGCTAGAATAATTTCTTTATAAGTGGAGATTCCTGGATTTCCAATAACCTCTTTTAGTTTAAGTAGGTTTTGGCATCTTAGATTGTAAGGGTGGAATTGTTAACAATACTCATCTTTGCCTAACTCGAGGATTTTCAACCATCTCTGCCTAACTCCACTTCAGTTGAAGTCAGTTATTACTATAAAAATAGTATTTTAAAGTGTTTATAGTGATTTCTAATATTTATTACTCATGGTTTTCTTACCCCTTGGCAATTGAAAACATAGCTCTCAGGGAGGCTGGCTTTAAATTTACACTAATGTATAAGTAACATAACATATAGGCAATATCCAAATCACTATAATGTATTGCTTCAGTAGTTTTCCTGTACTACATGTGGCACATACATAATGCACGTTAGGTGATGTGCTATAAAAGTGTTATTGGAATTAATTTGAGATGGTCTGTGTACAAAGGCCTCGTGGCTTTGCCCCGTGTGAGTAATGCAGCCATGCCAGTGGTTTGAACATTGGCCTGCTAAACCCATGGTTGTGAGTTTAATCCTTGAGGGGGCCACTGAGGGATCTGGGGCAAAAATCAGTACTTGGTCCTGCTAGTGAAGGCAGGGGGCTGGACTCGATGACCTTTCAAGGTCCCTTCCAGTTCTAGGAGATAGGTATATCTCCTATTATTATTATTTTATTATTATTGACAAAACCTTCATGCCACATGGCCACATAATCTTTTTCTGTGTGTAGATATACATGTTCCATTAGAGGCAGCCTTATTAATCTTCAAGGGCCAGTTTCTGATTTAGTAGTAGTATGTATAGTTCTATTGAGGTCATTGGAACTCTTTGTTTAGTAAGGTGCTATACGACATTGAGTAAGAGTATCAGAATCTGGCTCCCAGTAAGGAATACATTTAGGACCTGAATGCATGTTTCTTACACACCCAAAATGTTTACTGACTTCAAAAGGTGACTTGGCTGTTCAAGGACCACAAGACTGGAGCTTTTTTGATAGCATGCTACATGAAGTGGTGTAGGAACACATTATTAAGGATCTTTCAGTGAAGTCTCCAGTTAAATATCCTGGAAACTGTTCCATGACCCAATATGCAAATCAGCTTTGGGAAGAAAAAGAGGACTGCTGGGGCTTCCAATCCATCGATTTAGACTGTTTTAACTAAGTTTATTTATTAAACATTATCAACATTGGTTTTTCATCATTTGGGAAATTCTGGAGGGTATTTTGTTACCATTAGGGAAACAGCTAAGAAGTAGGTCGGGCACCATAAATGTAAATAGGCCACTCAAGGGAAGGGAAAGGTTAAGTTCAATTATAATAATTAAAAAAGGGCTAGAAGCTGGTGTCTTTTGTGCAAATAGAATCTCTTTCAAGTGATTGTTATAAATTAAACTCTTTAATATGCTTAAGTTGTTGTTCTTTGAATATTTTAAATGTTAACAGAAAAAGTACATTGTGATACATGATTCAAGGGAGTTAATTGAAAGAGTATTACAGAAATTTCACTTTATATTATGTAGAGAGCTCCAAAAACTTACATTGTATTTATATTCACAAAGCAACGGGAATAATGTTTTCAATGTATCTATGATGTAAGTATGGAAGGTACTAGGTGATCAGAGTTTCATAGAGTCGAAGGCCAAAAGAGAACATTAGATCATCTAATCTGACCTGATATTTATCTCAGGGCATTCATTTTCATCTAGAAATACCTATATTAAACTCAAAGACTAGTTAGACCAAAGCATTTCAGTCCTCAGAAGACTAAGTTATGTGCCAAAGGCAGTGAATGAGAGAGAGACCGAGACCCCTGCAATGGCAGTGAATTGATTAGGTGAGATACTCCCAGATGATCCTAGCAGGTGAACTGTACCCATGCTGCAAAGGAAAGGAACCTTCCCCTGTCTCCTGGATCCCAGCTAATTGGATGTGGGGTAAAATTCCTTTCCAGCCCCAAATCTGGCAGTTGGTATGACCCCCAAGCCTGTGAGCAAGGCACACCAGCGAGGCTGCCAGAAAGAGGATTTTCTGTGCCACCTCAGAGCATTAGTCTATCCCATTCCATATTCCATCTCCAGCTGTGGCCAATCTTTGATGAATCAGAGGAAGGCAAGGGGGAAAAAAACCCAAAACAGAATACATCTAGCCAATTTTTCATCAGTGAAAAAATTCCTTCCTGACCCCTGCAGATGAACAGCTGAAGTCCTGAAACACGAGATTTGATTATAGTAATTATCTTAATGCAGAGCGGCTAATATTTATGAGCATGTTGAAAGCAGTGTAGGCAATCCCATTCTCCCCATGGCCCATCAAGGAAGGGGATGAACAGGACTCATAGATTCACAGTCCCACACATCCCAAAGCTAGAAGGCCCACCATGTCTCAAGTAAGGTATTAAGCATGGTTGTGCACTGAATACAATAAACAGCGAATAAAAAGTATTGGGACAAATTGTGCCCTGATATATACTTTGTGAAACTTCCTTTAATGTGGATGATAATAAGTTAGAATAGACTTTGACCTACAGAATAAACAGAAAAGGAAAAGGAACATATAGGAATAGGTTTTCCAAGGTGGAATCTTGTATATACAAGGACATGTTGAGTGGCATGCAAATATATGTAAGTTCGGTGATAAAATTGAGCAGAGTTTTCTAGGCAGAGCTCCCCTGTTTATTTCCCCATGTTCCTAGTATTTGCGAGCACAGTCATGCTCCCATGGAATTTGATGGCAGAACTCCCATTGACTTGAATGGGAGCAGGACCTGGCTCATATATGTAAGCTAGTGGTAATGTTCAATAAGTCTCCAGTTGCAGCACATATCTGGAATGTAAAATGTTCCATCAACCACATACTTCCCAAGCTACACAGCCAGGTGACACACAGCATGGTAAATCACACTGTTCTCAGTCAATGGGGTCTCTCACTAGAGTCAGTATGCAAGGGTGAGGAGAGTGTGAAGAGTCCCACCTCTTCTATGCCCCGACATGGCAGCTGGGCACTCCTGCAGTTCTGATGCTCCTTAGCTTACAAGGGGATGACCCCTCTCTGCATCTCCTGAGCTGCAAAGAAACCCATTGGAGGTAGGGATGCAGCAAGCAGTAGGTGAGGTCATGGCCAGCAGCACTAGCTGGACACAGAGGAGGAATATGTTTGAGGGAATATAGCTACTGGCATTCTCTTCGCCCAACCCCATCCCCCCGCCCCTCCGCTGCATGCTGGAGAGTTCCAGGAGACATTCTGGGTCAATGTAGCCACTTTATATTAGCAGAAAATTAGGTCCTCTGTTTCCTTGAGGCAGAAATACCTCTTGGAGTTTTCTCTAAGGCTGCATAGCTCATACTGACCTCAGTACAGAGAGTAAAGCATAAGCCTGCAATGAGGGGCCACTGAGATCAAACTAATAGACTTGTAGTACCCAGTTACACACAAGGAGGGTGGCCAATTCTTGAACTTGTATTGCAAGTCTCACAGGATTTGGTGTTTTCCTTAAAGCACAAGCTCTTGGAGTCATGTGATTATGTATGAATCTCAGCTTTTAGTTAAAAAAAAAGTTTCTAGCCCTTATGGTTGCAGAGATAAGCTTGAAAAAGTGACCTTGAAAGGCTCACAAACTAGACGGCAAATAAGAGATATATTTACATATATTTAAATCTCATTACTTTAAAGCCAATCTCATGATTTGGCAGGGTGTATGTGTCCTGACTCATGATTTTTGAGTGTTTGGACTTGGCAGTACTGTACCAAACACGATGCCAATAGATTCATGTATTGGACATCCCCCATATTGAGGAAGAAGTTTTGGACTTGCACAATACAACCTTGCCTACTAATGTGCCTCCTCTTGTTGGAATCCTCCTTTTCAGTGCATAAACAACTTCTGACAGATCCATTTTCCTCCTTGTTCAAACAAAGAATTGCCTTTGTAACCAAGAAGAAAATAAGGAGCATATGAATACTTATTTTAAATGATGCTGGGAACAAATGATTATTTAACTTAAGATCTCAACATTTGTTTTTGCTAATCCCTATAATTTCTCACAAATATTAATGATCATTTGTGAAACATAGAACTCTGATACTTGCTGCTCTGAAATAATTAAAAAACGAACCCTCTGTCTACATTCTTTGTTATTACCAGGGTAGAAATGCCTTTTCACATCACATATGCACCTTAACTATTGAGCCATGCTCAGTGCCTCCGTAATATATGATGACTGTTAAGATTTATCTAGCTAGGTATGACAAACCTTTCATATTCATCTGTATTAAGGCCAGAAGGGACCATTATGACCATCTAGTCTGACCTCCTGTATAGCAGAGGGCATAGAACCTTACCCAGTAATTTCCGCATCAAGACCATAAATTGTTTTTGAGCTATAGCATGTTTTTTTAGAAAGACATCTGGTATATTAACTAGCCTGAAGTTATATATTGAATCTGGGCCTTTTTATCGAACAGTTATTTATGTTCTGCAGACAGGATTGTGTCCTGCCCTTATGACACTGTGCAGCAGCATCACAACGCTGGTCTCAGCACACAGAGAAGAGCAAGTCCCATTGGCCTGCTATTCTTACTCATGCAGGTGAGCAGGTAGCATGTGGTCAAAGGCAGGAAATGAGTGGAAATCTACTCCCAAAAAATCACCAACCAGCAAACTGAGTCAGCACAGAGGGTGGAACTAATTTTCTACTGGTTTAGAGGAACAACAGACAACTTTTTCCTGGAAAAAGAGGGAACCAGGTTGTTGTGGGGAGAGGGGAGGTGAAAGAAAAGGGAGGGAATATGGACTATGAGACCCTCACTCAGGACAGATTGTAAAGTTACAATCTAGACCATATGGATAAGGGGCTTCTATAAGGAATGCTTTGGGTCCAGATTCTGACACCTTGACTCATCATGATTAGCACTTTCTGCAGCTAATCTGGTTGATTTCAGTGGCACTGCTTGTGGAGTAAGTCAGCTCAATATGAATAAGGCTAACTAAATCTGGCTCATGTGCACTGTTCCATTTCGTGTTATATCGAATTTCATTTGTACTGCTGCCTTCCCTACTGCCTATCCCTTTCTGCTCTATCCTTTTTTACAACTAGTTGTCAGTTTTTGTAGTTACTTTTTAACTGTAACACCCGAATGCAAAAGATACTTTAAAAACAAAAATACATCCCTCAATAGTTTGTTTTCCGGGAAATAAAGTGTAAAGCATTACAAACAAGATGCTTTTTAATAATTCATATTTCCTTCTGGGCCTTCCCTATGTTGAGTGGTATCTTATTCGGTTAGCAGTCCAGACTGACTTTACTGAGAGTACACCTTGTGTACAGGACAACCCAGCATGAGTCATGGGGTCAGAATCTCACCTTCTGAGGGGAAATACATAGTTTGGTTCTGGGGTAAGATTTATGCTTCTAACTATGCTGTTAATTCTCTGCTTAGCTAGATGGCCATTCCCTGCTTTCCATAACCCTCCCGACCACTGTTATCATTCCAAAGCAATACCCACTTTTCCTCTGCAGTTTGGGAAAGTACTAGGTCTGAGTTCTGAAAAAATTACCTATTGAAAATATTCAGTGTGCTAGTTATCTCAGATAGACGTACATTGTTTGGTACAACTTAAAAAAATGATCTCTTAATGTAATATGTTGCCATTTATTTGACCACAGTGGACCAAATTACAGATTACTTTCATTGAGTTGTACTTTACTGGGATACTCCTATTGAAATCAGTGAGATGTTTTGAGGAGTAAGGTATTGTTCAAGGTGAGTAAGGGTATCCGCATCTGACTCAGAGAAGAGAAATAAAATGAAGATTGAAAAATGCACCTCACTCCTACCAAATTTAATATGGAAAAAACATTAGATTTCTCTTCATATTGCTGATGTTGGAATCTCTTTTCACCCATTTGCTGATGGCTGTTGGGATGCACAGTGTCTTTATTATTATTATTATTCTAGTCAGGACAGAGTAAAACCCATTTGAAAAATCCAGTGGAGGGGTAGAAATGCTGACACTTCTAATGTGCAGTTCAGAAAATCTGATGTCCATGCTACTTTTCATTCCCACAGCTCTTGAATACATTGAGAATGTTTCCTTTAAGGGCAGCTTGTGACATTGAAAGCCATGTTCTTGATGTCTAGCTGCACTGTGTCTGTGTTTGTCTGGGGTTTTAATCATTGACACTACACCTGACTGACCATTCGTAGCTTCCCTGTCGTTTCTCAGAGATGCTTTTTTTCTGTTACCATTGGTTAAAAATGTTTTAAATGGTGTCTACTGTGACCAGATTTGCTCTTGAATAAACACAGAGTAGCTGGTGGCAAAAATAATTCAGGGACTATATTTTAATGTTTTCAGTCAAGATCAACATATTATACTAGATATTTATTCCAAAGAGAAGGTATGCTGCTGATTGGATTATTATATTCCATTGTTAGCCAGGAGGGAGAAAATACTGTCTAAGAAATAAAGAACTAAATTAATTTGAGTGCCACAAAGTACAATAGATTTGAATTCTAAATGGAACTTATGTCACTTACCCAGTACATGATCTGTATTTGGATCTGGTACCATTGCCTATGACTGAATTCCTGGGACATTATCAATACTAAAGCAATGTGGTCCTCCTTCCTGGTAATCTTTCTGAGTCTTTATGAATCCTTTTCTTTTTCTCCTTTTTTCAGGAAGAGCAGCAGGCCTGGATCTTCCCCCCTCTCTCTGATGGCTGATCTGTCACTTTTCAGAATAGTACTATCGTTTAATATCATATTCTCTGGACCTACCAGGGTTTGAAGCAAATAATAGTGTCCCATTGGGAAGCTTAGATCTCCCCTTTCCAGTGCTATAAAACTGCCATTTCTTCCCCTCCTGTATCAGGCGATACCATCCTTATACTTGTCACAGTGGATATTTTATCTCTTGATCCCTGTGCTAATTTAGTGCAATGTTACACATTTAGAATAAAAACGAGAAATATTTCTCTAGAAGGCTGGGGTTACAAAAAGGGCTAGTGACTATTCAAAGCTTCTCAGAATTTAAGAATGTTCGATATAGTCTGACTAAACCTGGATAAGTGCGCAGAGTGCACGTGAGGTGCATGATAAATGCAACTTATATGGCTTTGCAATGTGTCATATAGATATCATTATTATATAGTATATATCCTGAGTATGCAAGGCGAGATATGAATTTCCTGAATCTGCCACAATGCAACCAAGTATATTGCACCAAATAAACCCTTGCTAGCATAAAATGTGACACATGAAATATCTTTAATAAGGCCTTTATTCCAGAATACATACAAGCATTGTTTAGATACTTATTTCAGATGGGCAAGATGTGTAAGAGCTTGCAAAATGCTTGTAAGAAAATGTAAGTAACTTCTAAATGGGTGAAATGTTGCCCAATTTCAGTTTTATTTTGATCATAAAACTTTTTTCTCACAGCTCTAAAACTAATGCATTTAGTGGAAACCTTTAAGCAGCAGGGCTGTCACATGCAAAATATTATACAGCAAGGGGCTATATGTATGGTAGTGAAATATTAAGGAAGATGAATATTCAACAAGAGTAAAGGGGAGAGTTTTTTTTTTTTTTTGGTCTACAATGTGTACTGGGTGCCTGCCTTTTCTGTTTTCTTGATGTTAATCATAGGGGGGAAAATGGACTGATGAGGATAACAGGAAATAAAGGGCTAGACACTCAGCTGGGGGTAAATTGACAAAGCTCTACTGAAGTCAGTGGAGCAATACAATTTACGCCAGCTGAGGATATAGTATGCCTAAACTAATTCAGCTGCCCAGAAAGTCTTCACAATATAGATCTGAATAATTTTCAACGCTAGTGCTAGCCAGAAGCTCTTCTGCTACTTAAAGTTGGTTTCCCTTTCAGACAGTCTTGAATTCAAGAACTAGTCAACTCAGTTCTTCCTTTTGCAATGAGACATCAATGGCTGAGATGTGATGTGTGTAGGGGCAGATAGTAGGGGTACTCAAGAAGGCCCAGAGGGCTCTCCACAAACTGAATTTTGATTGTTACTTCTGAGCTGTCTTCCCCCCCACACCCTTAAAAGAATGCACTATAGGAGTAGCAAACACAAAGTAACTGATTTAACACACTGCTTTTCCTAAGTTGTACTTGTGAAAGAGGTTAGCATTCTTGGTGCCTCTTGCAGTAGACAATGTGGAATAGTCTTGGATACAGAGTTGGTATTGTTTTTCTAGCACTTGCATTCATTTTAGTGGAACTTTAGTACATCTCATATCCCATTTCATAGTAACAAAACATAATACCGGGAGAGCACCCAAATCCAGAATGACTTGGATTTGTCTTAACATTCCCCCCCACACCTTTTTCCTCCTAAGTGATACCTAAGACAATCTCCAGACACATAACTAAACGAGCCTGCTACATTCTGATACGTCCCAGCACATGTCATTTTCTCCTCCTTCACTTTAAAGGTAATTTTGGAGGTTAATGAACTTAAACGTAATACTTTAAAATAATCACTAGAGATAACAGGAAAAAAATATCAAGCAAATCCCAAGGCTAGACGGGAATGTTTGATCCTATTCTCACAAGCTCATTTAAATTCAGTACTGTAAGTCCATCACTTTCAACTATTGATCCATGATAAGACATTTTTATTAATTTTTCCTTAGAAAAATTCAGTAGCATTAGAGGAGATTCAGCATTACGGAGGAACAGATCCTTAATTTGACTGATTAGGCCAATTTACTCAGCCTTTCCCAAAAAGAAATGGCTGTACTGTAAATCTTGTCTCTAAAATGTTTATTCAATCTATGGCATTTAATCTATATCATACTTCTGAGACTGACAGAGATCAAGCAATAATCTTTACAAGGACCGGTCATATCTCAACATTTTTGTTTTCTCATCTAGACAAAATGAATATAATGGCTCCCTTACTCCTCTGCACCTGCTAACAATACTGTGGGTAGCTGTGCAGAAGGGAGACCAGCCTATGCATGGCTGCTATGTCTCCCTCATGCATGTGGGTAGGAATAGGTGCATCCTTGATTCCTCCTCTGTTATACCCAATGTGCTAGCCAGTGCACATATAGTGCCCCAGGTATAGGGCAAGTACATGCGTACCAGAGCATTAGGAATGCAGGAGACAGACTGACTCTATGAAACATGATCTGTGTCCTGGCCTGCTCCTAAGGCCACATGGCTGTCCACTTCCCATACAGAGGACTTGTGGCAACGCCACAATTTAGCCCTACATTTTCCTTTATTGACAACTCTGTAAGATGTAGGGCAAGATTTTGCATCATTATTCAAGCTAAACTCCCCATGACTTCTAAAGGACTTTTGTCTGGTTAGTGGCTGCACATCAATAGAATTAAGATTGTCTGGTCCTATCAGTATGCAAGCAGAGAGTAGTACTTCAGCTTCTCTCACTCTTCTTTGTGTCAAGATCCAACCCAGAACTGCACAAAACTCAGTAGTTTCAATTATAGCATTTCACCCAAATCTTGTTTCCAGTTTTGATGCATGTTGGGTTCATACCTTTTCAATCTGGGGAGTCAAACAAACCCCAGAACTTGAAGCAAACTCAGCTGAATCTGCTGAGATTTGCTGAGTATTGGGTGGAACATATGACCTGTGAAAATTACCTTATCCAATATATATACTCCTTTGGGTTGTTCTCACTGTCCATTCTTGCAGATGGTCAGCAACATGGTCTTCTCTGTGGAGTGCCTTTGCGACCTATGTCCACCAATGGTCCACCAAACCCAGAGCTCAGCAAGTTTCAGGGAACAATGTAAGACACACATCATTGGTTTGCCCATCTCTGTCAACATTCTTTTATTTTAGTTCAATAAAAAGGATCGGGGACTTGTTGTGGCTTGTTGGGAGCTGAGGATTCAGTTGTTGGGCCTTTTGTAACTTGAAAGGGTTGCATAGTTCTTTTGTTTATCAATGACTTACAATGGGCACTGATATATACATTTCCAAACAAAGAGATGGGTCTGAATCAAAATCCTAGATCTGAACACTCTCCCACTGAATTTTAGGAAATTTGACCTCAGATCTGAACTTTGTGTTCAGGCTCACCACCATAAATGTGGAGCATTCCCACAAGGCTTGTACACCCTATAGTTTTAAGTGGGACTTATGCCAACAACTCACTGTGTGACCTTGGACAAGCCATGCTGACTCCTCTGTGTCTCAGTGCCCCATCTGTGAAATTGCAGTATAATAACAGTTATCTTCCCTACATGGGTATTGTGAATAGAACTGGGAAAACAATGAACAAAGTTAGCTGGCAAATATTTCATTCATAATAAAATTGCAAAATGTGTCAAATAGACCAGTCATCAGACATGTTCAGACATCACTCGCCCAGTTGCATAAATTGTGGGGGAATTTAAAATACTGATTAAGTTATAATTAAAAATGGTAAAATTTGTCAATAAATTTTTCAATGTTATTATCTGCCCAGCTGTAACTGTGAGGCTTAATTTAATTAATGTATGCAAATTCTTTTATCTTCAGGAGAAGGTGGCTATGTAACTTCACAGTACCCCTACATTTCTATGATTCTTCACTAAAATGGTTAATGGTGACCATATGCTCAACACAATCAATATTAACAACAAGGGAGAAGGAATGCAAGCCAAAATAGGGAAAAACAGGTTAAAGAATATTTAAATAAGTTGGATGTATTCAAGTCAGTAGGGTCTGATGAAATTCATCCTAGGATACATAAGGAACTAGCTGAAGAAATCCTGGAATCATTAACACTCATAGAAGACAGGTGAGGGACCAGATAACTGTAGAAGGGTAAACCTAGTACCTATCTTTAAAAAGGGGGATAAAGAGGACCCAGGGAATTATAGACCAGTCAGCCTAACTTCAACACCTGGAGAGATACTGGAACAAAGTATTAAATTATCAATTTTTAAGCACCCAGAGGATAAAAACAAATCATGCCAAACTAATCTAATTTCTTTTTTTTTGACAGGGTTACTGGCCTAGTGAATAAGAGGGAAGAAGTAGACATAATATATCTTGGTTTTACTAAGGCTTTTGACACAGTCCCACATGACTCATAAGCAAATGAAAGATATGTGGTCTAAATGAAATTACTATAAGGTGGATGCACAACTGTTTGTAAAACCATACTCAAAGAATAGTTATTAATGGTTCACTGTAAAACTGGGAAGATGTAATTAGTGGAGTCCCATATGGGGCAGTCCTGGGCCTGGTATTCAATATTTTCATTAATGACTTGGGTAACAGAGTGGAAAGTATGCTTGCAAAATTTGTGAGTGACACCAAACTGGTAGGGGTCACAGGCCCTTTGATGGACAGGATTAGAATTGAAGTTGACCTTGACAAATTGGGGAATTGGTCTGATTTCAACAAGATGAAATTCAGTAAAGACAAGTGCAAAGTACTACACTAGGGAAGGAAAAATCAAATTCACAAACTACAAACGGGGAATAACTGGTTAGGTGGTAGTACTGCTGTAAAAGATCTGGGGGTTACGGTGGATCTCAAATTGAAAATGACTCACCAATGGGATGAAGTTGTGAAGAAGGCTAATCTTATAAAGGGTATTAATATGAGTATCATATATAAGCAGGAGGTAATTGTCTTGCTTTATTCAGCGCTGATGAGGCCTCAGCTGGAGTACTATGTGCAATTCTGGGCACCACACTTTAGGAAAGATGTGGACAAATTGGAGAGAGTCCAGAGGAGAGCAATAAACATGATAAAAGCTTTTGAAAATCTGATTTATGAAGAAAGGTTGAAAAAACTGGGCATGTTTAGTCCTGAGAAAAGGAGACGATGAGGGGACCTATTAACAGTTCTCAAATATATATTTTCAAATATATATATATAATAAAAAGGGTTGTGATAAATTGTTCACCATGTCCTTTGAATATAGGCCAAGAAGTAATGGGCTTAATTTGCAGGAAGAGAGATTTAGGTTAGATATCAGAAAAAACGTTCTAACTATATGGATAGTTAGGCTCTGGACTAGGTTTCCGAGGGAGGTTGTGGAATCCCCATCAGTGGATTTTTTTAAGAATGGATTGGGCGAATACCTGTCAGAGATGGTCTATGTTTACTTGGTCCTGCCTTAGCACAGGAGATGGAATTGATGGCTTCTTGAGATCCCTTTGAGCCCTACACTTCTATGATTCTGGCTATTCACGGGTATCCTTCCTGGTGATCTCAGTGAAAAGCCAAAGATTCAACTGGCACAGTTATTGACATCTCTTTTTTACTCCTTCACATCCAGCAGTCTCACCAGTTCAGAGCTGACATATATGACAACTCTAGTACACCGCTACCTTGATATAATGCCACCCGATATAACACAAATTTGGATATACAGTGGTAAAGCAGTGCTCCGGGGTGGGGGCGGGGCTGCGCACTCCGGTGGATCAAAGCAAGTTCAATATAACACGGTTTCACCTATAACGCGGTAAGATTTTTTGGCTTCCAAGGACAGCGTTATATCGAGGTAGAGGTGTATTACAAACACTGCACATAATTCACCCCCACTGCAAGATTGAGGACTTCAATCATTAGAGCAACTGTTCTTGTAGCACTTTTTATAAGCACTATATTCATTTAGAAATTTAAAAATAAACTAATTTTCTATGGATTGGATTGCACTGACAGAGGTGTTTTTCCCCCAGTTTAAAAATGTGTCACTTACTTCTGAAGCTGCATATATCTGCTATGCAAAGATGCTCTGGCAATCACAGATTTTAATTAACAGAAGAATAAGCAGGTGCATAAAAACTGTGAAACATCTTCATCCATTAGCAGCTATTGTTCTGATCACATCAATAACTTACGTCCCTTTTGAAAGTCTTGAACATTTTTAAAAGTTACCTTTTTTTGACATTCATTATGCAAACCCAATGCATCAGCAGCAGAGGAACGATTACCTTGTTTTCGGGATGATTTTGTGAATTGTGTACCTGGGGGAACACAGAGATTGTGCTATCAGATACCCAGAAAACTTCTTTATGTAGAATCATTACTATTGCTAAATAAATTAATATTTATATTGAAATTGTTTCCAATTAATTAGGAATATATATACATCAGCTATCAATCTGGTTTAGCTGCGAAGAGCTTTCCTCTTGGTTCAATAAAGAGCAAGGTATAATAACTTTGTCACTATACCTAGCCACAGACCCCTTTGCACTGTATTTTGTGTGTATACCTACCTGAATGAATTGGTTGCAAGTACCTCAGTTGATTAAGTAGCATTCTCTCTCCTTAGCATAACTGGAAGAATGGTACATGGACAGCAAAAGAGAAAAGATCTTTAATTTTTTATCAGATCTGCTTTCTAATTAGTAAAAGACAGTGGAAAGTCTATGGTGGTGCAGATTTTGTCTCTCAGCCACTGCTTCTAGCAAATGAACCCTTGCACTGAAGTCTGGCTGCTGAGAGAAGCATGCAGAGAGTGAGCATATAGAAGTGCAATCACACAACCTTGGGACAGTCTATTTCCTTTAACAGCAGAATAACAAGGCAATAGTGGCTGCAACACAATAGAAAGGAAAATAATAGCAGCTTTATGCATAGTGCTTAAAAGCAATCCAATAACAAAAGAAAACACAGAAACAAACATATGGATTAATCTCATTAAGGAGAAAGCAGAGTGCTCGAAACCTGTTTCCCCTCTTTGTTTCTTTCTCTCTAACGTGCATTTATATTTCCTACTCTTTTTGGCTCATTTCCTTGAGCTTTCTTCAGCTTTAGGGAGCGAGTTTTCAAAGACTGTTGGCAGTATAGAGCTTCTTTTCCTTAGAAGTCATGTGCAACTATATCTGTAATAATCTATGATAGATGAAGTGATAATGTACAATATGTCTTAGACTGGGCAAAATGGGAGCTGTGAAAAATTTGAAAACTTAACGTGATATAAGGTCTTTTTTGAATTACACAAAATAACTGGTTCATTCTTAATTTAAAACCTGGTGTCTGGTGTATAAAAATTTAAAATGTCTTAAACTCATTTGTTTTTAGCTGGAGGAAGATTGTGTTATCTTAGTGGAAAATAATATTCAAGCCACTCCAAGATTTCTGTTATCTGGGGTAAAGTTTATTTCTAAGGAGAAATTTATTTTTAATTGTTATATCTTATCTACCACATTGAGCAATAATAGCAATTCTTTCTCTTTGGGAAGTCATTTATTGTGCAGAGATACTGTCATATTCATTTCTGGGTGCAGGAATGGAGTGGTTAATGGTATTAAATTCTGACTAACTCTTCCAGAATTTCTGTCTCAGAAACCCCTAGTTTCTCCCACGTATCTCTTAATAAAAATGAAATAATAATACTTAAAACTTAGAAGGCCTGATCCCATTGACTTCTATAGGCTTTGGATCAGGCACATGTGGCATAATGTATTTTCAAAGAATTCTAAAAATATTAATTCTAAAAAACACCTCTGTGAAATAGGTGAACAGGAATTATTATCAACAGTGCTTAGCTTACAGCCTCCCTTCAAACTTGTCTGAACTGCTAGGGGCTATCTTTTCCTGAGTCCATGTTAGCAGAGCACCTATTGTCATCCAAAGGTGTTTATTTATAGATTCATAGAATTTGTCTTTGAATTCTTGTCTCTTCAGGTTTGAACTGGGAGTCAGATGACAGCATAGCACATTCTTCTTGCTAATTTAATTATCCAATAGGCTGGGACTTCTAAATGATACCAGTATTGATGGTGGTTTTCTGATGTGGCCACCTGTGCCTTGGGAATTGGACCGAGGCCGCCAACTAATTTCACATAGACCACCAACTAGCCATTAGAGGATTAAAGAAATTTAAGAGAAATTTCTGGCCCTAGTTCAGGGAATAATTTCAGATTCTACTTAAATGCATACCTGCGAAGTCAATAGGACTTCAGTGTATGCTTAAGTTAATCATGGGCTTTAAGTGTTATGCTGAATAGGGATGGACTCCAGAATTGAACTATTGACCTTTACAGGATTCACACCAGTGAGCTTGAGGTAAAAGTCTTCATAATCCAGTTACAACCCCCTTGAAACTTTCAGTCCCCATTTTGACTCTGTGACACTAAGCACCCCCTGTATCCACACCTCACACAATAGTGTCATATTCTTTGTACAAAATATGCCTTATGAGGTACCATTTGAAAATTAGGCCTTTCTGGTTCTTTTTTATTTGTTCGTTTGAAGTAACAGTACTAGAAATATCTGAATATTAACTAAAAGGTGTAGCCTGACCCTTAGAATTAGCATGCAAGGGAGATTGTACTAGCCAGATGGATGGTCCCGAGTGGTTTCTAAACCAGACAGCCAGGGGCGGCTCTAGGCACCAGCAAAACAAGCTGGTGCCTAGGGGTGAAAATCTAGGGGCGCAGGCTGCGCGGCGGCGGACCTGCAGCGTGCCCTGCGGCGGGTCCACGGGGGCCGACTGGACCTGGACCTGCCCAGCGCGGGCATGACGGGAGGAGCGCTGCGTCTCTGGCCCGCCGCGCCTCGGCGCCGCACAGCCAAGCGCGCAGCGGCGCGGCAGCGGAGCCGCGCGCGAGCCGTCCAGCGGGGGTCCAGCGGGGCAGCGGACCCTCTGCGACCTCTGCAGTCGGGAGGTCGCTGCTCCATGCCGCTGCTCCTTCCCGCGCCTCGCGCGCGCGGGGCGACTGCCTGCGGCCAAAAAAACTGTAGCAGACAGCCTATATGGAAGGAGGTCAGGAGAATGATAACTATTTACTGAACCTTTAAATACTAATTGTTGAGATCACTACATGGAGCATTATCATTTCCTGAATGTGATAGAAGAAGAAAAAGCAATTGAGATTGAGTGCTAAACTTTGGGTCGTCCATCAGTGCATACAGTACATGTTTGCTGTTGTGAGCACAAGAAAATGAGGCTTATTCAATGAGCAGCCAGCAGACTACAGAGTTTGAACTTCAGCTTTATTCCTTTTCCTCATAAAGTTCTGTAAGTATCAACAAATAAAGGCTCTGATACCCCCTCCCAGAAATGAAGCTTTGGACATGAAGTTTTGTGTATCCCCTTACAAAGAAGATTTCAGCCCCCAAAGTCCTCTTTGGGTAATGGATTTCCCCTGGTGAAAAAGGCCATTGGGAGAGCTCCCAGACCTGACAGATCTTTTGTTCTTCAGAGGGATCCAGGTCCTTTGACGTGGAGGAAAGTGTCTCAGTGCCTCTGGGTCCTGGTGTCTGCTCTTGGGCTCCCTGGCAGCCTGGCTCCATTGGAATTGTGCTTCCAGGGCCTCCTTCCAAGGATTGCCCCCAGGGATCTCTGAAGAGAAGGGATATGTGGAAAATGCAACATAATGTGGGATTTTCTTCTCTTTTCTGATTAAATTTGGAAGGGCCAGTTGGAGGAATGATGTGCAGCCACCCAGGTCTCCCACTCCTCCTCCTGGTGACTGAGTCTTCACCTCCTCCCCTAGTGCTAGTGGGAGATAGGGCTAAGTCCACTTTCTGCAAGTAAGGGGGAAGGTCCATGTCCTTTCCTTTCACAGATTGATGGGAAAAAATCTGGGCCAGATTGTTCTCATGATTTATTATGGCATGTCCCAAATGATCCATCTGGGGTCAGAACTACAAAAGAAGGGGCTTTCACTTTTTCAGGCTTCTGAGTTCATTATTAGGATGTTAAGTATCAGAGGGGTAGCCGTGTTAGTCTGGTTCTGTAGAAGTAGCAAAGAATCCTGTGGCACCTTATAGACTAACAGACGTTTTGCAGCATGAGCTTTCGTGGGTGAATACCCACTTCTTCGGATGCTGCAAAACGTCTGTTAGTCTATAAGGTGCCACAGGATTCTTTGCTACTTCTATTAGGATGTTGTCATGTAGGCCAAAGTTCTCCTCTCCAGTTCCCATGGTGGAGTCCCTGATACTGCTATACAGTGTGGAACTTCCATTAATTGTCTTGCCTTTCAGAATTTTAAATCTGTATATGCAGCTTTGGTTTGGATTTGAAAAAAATTGTTTCTATGGCTCTTTCCCTTTCTATTTAATACAGGCATATCTGTCCAGGCAGCTCTAGAATTTACATCAGCCCACCTCAAGTGATTCCTGTCTGACGTTGATTCCAGTTATCCATTTCATGTCGTCCTGGTGTGGTCTGTGGATTTTTGCACTGTTTGTCTGGCAACAGTGCTAGTAATAGGTGCTAGCAATGGTGAAAACTCTTGATACAGATATTTTTACCTCTGTCATTTTAACTCTACTCTGAGCGGTAGATGGTACAGTTTCTAGACAAATGGGGTGCACCTATAATGAAAACAGTGAATAGGTGTCTCCTTTCAGGGCAGTTTGACTGAGCCAAATATCCAAACCCACAAGCTGGACCCTAAACCTGCATCTCTATTTTGGATACATAATAATTGTTGCTTGCAGTTTTTATCTGTGATGGCATTTCTGTCTAGAAAATCAGCAGCCTACTGCCCATTTTGCTTGGTGCATATAGGTTTGGATTTTTTGAATCTACTGTGTTTTGTTTTTACCTGGGAGGCATGGAAAATAATCCCCTGAGGAGATATTGAAAAGGGAAATAATCCCTGAGGGAACATTGATAGAGATGTGTAAAATAATAAACAATTTTAACTCCTCTCCCACATTATACAAGAACAAGGGGTAATTCAATTCAATTGAAAGACACCACATTTAAAATTAATTTTCTTTAAACACAATGACTAATTGACCTATGGAACTTCTTACCACCAGAAACAGTAGCACTGAAGCTGAGAACCTGGTAGGATTTAGAAAAAGATTAGGCATTTCTCTCAATAAGAACATTTCAATATTAGGCAGGATAGAAAATATATCTGGGCTATAAGACAGTGACTAAATAACATGGATTAAGAAGAAAAAATTCCCTAAAAGGTAATTCCAATGTGGCACTTGCTCTGAGACATCTTGTGGTCATAGCCACTCTCAGAGAAAATATATCAGAGTGTATGGACCAGTGGCATGATCCAGTGCTCCTACACAAATACCATTTAACTCTTCATCAGCAGTTTTCATAGAAAAATATCAGACACCTCAGAACATCAGCTAATCCTTGACGTCAATGTAAATGTAAAGCATTTACCTGAAAGACTCATTTAAATAAATTAAAATTATATTTCTGATCATAATCCCCTCCCCAAAAAACACTGAGAGGCCTGCTGATTTTTCAGCATTAAGCAATGCCCGTGTTTGCTTATTTTTCCTTACTTAACCTCACACCCTGAATACAAACTTGTGCTAAGGGCCATTTCTGTGGTTTGTTCTGTCAATTCCTAATTTAGGCAAATGTGTAATGAGGCAATCTTCTTGTCCTACTTATCCACAATCAATATATTTTGCCCTTTTACTCTCACATGGGCATTTGAAGTAGTTTCACACCTTGGTGTCATTTTCTGTTCAGTTTCAAGGCTGTCAGAATTACAGTTAATCTACATTCTGGATCCTTGTTTGAGTCAATGTCACTTCCCGTGAAGTGCTGGATGGCACAAAATAGGGCAGAAAAGCTCTGCCTCCTCGACTCTGCCATTTAATTAGGGATTCCAACTAATTAATCTTCATGTCCCTTCATATTTGTTGAGTTCTGCAGAGAAAAGTCCTCTTTACCCTAAGGATAGTGAGAAGCATGTGGTCAGGATTGGCTACTTTTATCCATATAAGTAGGAAACTAGCTCCGATTAAGTGAATTCAGTTTGATACTGGGATTGCCATCATCTGTTTATTTTCTATTTGTGCCACAATAAAAGGATTAATTATAGGACTGATGCAAAAGATTTGAGTACTCTGGTAGCTTTTTATTCAACTAGCAGGTCTGAATCCTGAGAAACTTTCGCTGAAGGCAGGGGTGTGGTCTTCAGGTTAGACCAAGGGTCTGAAAATCTGACCACCATAATTCTGTTCCTGGCTATACCACTTCATTATTTTTTAAATGTGTATAACTCCTGTACCTCAGTCTCTCACATGCTAAATTGGTATAACATTTTCCTACATCTGAGGTGGGCTATTTGATCTCTGGATAAAAGCTGTGTTATAATTATTTTAACAATACAATAGAAAATAAACTCAACTTTTTTCATCTGTGTTAACAAGAGAAGGAGAAAAAGGAGCTGTTAACCAAAATGATGGCCATATATTGAGACAGGGCCGCCCAGAGGATTCAGGGGGCCTGGGGTCTTCGGTGGTAGAGGGCCCCCGCTGCCGAATTGCCGCCGAAGACCTGGCACTTCGGTGGCGGAGGGTCCTGGTGCGGAAGGACCCCCCCCCCCACCGCCGAATTGCCGCCAAAGACTTGGAGCGGAAGAAGCTCCAGGGGCCCAGGCCCTGCAAGAGTTTTCCAGGGCCCCTGGAGTGAGTGAAGGACCCCGCTCCAGGGTCCCTGAAAAACTCTCATGGGGGCCCCTGCGGAGCCTGGGGCCTGGGGCAAATTGCCCCACTTGCCCCCCCCTCTGGGCAGCTATGTATTGAGAAGAGGTTTTCTGAGAACCTCAACAACCATCCAGTATTTTCAGGATGAACTAGTTCTGATTCTGAATGTTTGTATTTATACACACTGTGACAAATTTCCTCCTCTACCTTGGTGGGTCCTGCGCTTATTGGCAGATTTTGCTCACCTCAGTGATCTTCCCCAAAGTCTGGGTCAACTCCTCCTGTGTCTGATCAGGAGTTGGGAGGTTTGGGGGGAACCCGGGCCCGCCCTCTACTCCAGGTTCCAGCCCAGGGCCCTGTGGATTGCAGCTGTCTATAGTGCCTCCTGTAACAGCTGCATGACAGCTACAACTCCCTGGGCTACTTCCCCATGGCCTCCTCCAAACACCTTCTTTATCCTCACCACAGGACCTTCCTCCTGGTGTCTGATAATGCTTGTACTCCTTAGTCCTCCAACAGCACACCCTCTCACTCTCACTCTCAGCTCCTTGAGCCTTTTGCTCCCAGCTCCTCACACACACTTCCTCTCCTCTGGCTCTCTCCTCTCCCCCGCCTGACTGGAGAGAGCTCCTTTTTAAACCCAGGTGCCCTGATTAGCCTGCCTTGATTGGCTGCAGGTGTTCTAATCAGCCTGTCTGCCTTAATTGGTTCTATCAGGTTCCTGATTACTCTAGTGCAGCCCCTGCTCTGGTCACTCAGGGAACAGAAAACTACTCATCCAGTGACCAGTATATTTGCCCTCTACCAGACTCCTGTACTCCACTGGCCTGGGTCTGTCACAACACACACACACCACATTAAGCATGGGTAAACTACTTTTGTCTAATTCAATATCCACTTGCACTGCAAGACTGAGACAGTTATCAAAGATGTGGACACCCAGTTCCTGTAGGTGGAGCTGAAAATTTCAGTGCAAAGATTTGAAATTTCAGCTCTCGTTTAAGTGCTTATTGGATTCCCGTTCCATTTAAGAGATTGTGTTAAAAGGCTAACCTCCCAGACATACCCTCTTTGTCATTGACATGGCCCCTGCACTGATGACTGGGAGAGGGGTGATGAAGGAGCTGACGTGACATGTGAGAACCACCCAAAGATTTCTTTAAGCAGGAGGGAAGAGTGCTCATGACATCAGGTAGTCAATTTTAAACCGGCACAAAGAAGCCTCACTGTAGAGCAGCATCTAGGCTATTATGTTAAGCTTAAAGGAAACATGATGCACTTCTTTTCTTTGAAAAGTCTCAAGATGATTGAAGAACAGGAAGATAATAGGTTCAGCTATAATGAGTGTTGTGACCATCTCAAACTCATGCAGATAAAACCTTGTTATCATCATGTATTATAGATAGATAATAACAGATGAGTGTGTGTATGCATATATACATACATGTACTATGTACATATATAAAATGTACACATATTAAAAACATTAGAGTCAAATGAAACAGCAGATGATGAGCCAGAGCAAACACAATGTGAAACTCTTTCAGCAAGGCAAATTCAAAGCAAACACTGAAACAAATGAGGTGATAGACAACAGCATGGATGTTAATGAACCTAACCACAATACAGTGGAAAACTGTTAGATGTAGGTGATGGGGCAGGAACAATATATTCCTAGCATGGTTGTTTGCTTGATTCGGTTGATATAAAAGATGGTACCATCATATATAATATGTATGGAGAGTTGACACTAAGGATCCCATTTTCCAGGCATGCCATAGTTTTTCTTTTGTGAAACACTGAGATTAAATTTGCACATCTACAGTTTCTGGACTCATCCAGATGAATTCAGGGAAAATATCTGGCAGTATGAGGAGTGATTTCATGTTCACAGCTAGGTTTTGCACTGTTACTGATTTTACTACTCTAGAAATAGCTGCTTTCAGGAATTTTCCCAAACCAGAAGAGACAAACAGCTAATATCAGTGGAAACATCAGCCATGGAAAGTCTTTTCAATTTGAATCCCCTTGCTCTCATGATTTATGATGGTAACAAAACACACTAAACCCCAACTATTTTAATTATTAAGGACTACACAGTAGTCTAGTGTTCATCTTTGTGCAAACTTGCCATGGGTACAAATGGGATTTCTATGCACAGGGCAAGAGTGAAACTTCTGTGTGATGACATGTATAGTCCCCACACAGAGGAGGAAAGGGCCAGAGAGGTCCTGGTTGTAGGGATAGCCCCACTCTTTCAGACATGTTAATCATGCATGATAGGGAGGAGGACTTTAAGAAGGAGGAAACTGCAGTTAGCAGGGGTGGAGAAGGAGCAGGATTGTCCTAGGTAATGGACTGAAGGAGTGACTCCTACTGCTCTAGCATGAACTTCTTGGCAGGAGACTTTCACCCTGGGCCTGAGGAGTGGACAGCGGACCCCCAAGATAAGACAAACAGGCTCACCACCTCCTTGCCTTTTTCTGGGGCCTCAGGGAGAGAGTATCCCTGAAGGTGTGGGGGGAGTTTGTGACTTCCATTTTGATCCCCCCAACTGGAGAGACTTAAGGAGGCCCACAAAGGGCAAAGCAGCTCTTGTGAATAGTGGGGAAGTGGGGCTGGTGTTGTGACCACCCAGTGTATATAAATGGTCAGGGTCAGATTCCCCCATCCCTTGAGGAAAAATCCATCAAGGACTCTTTTATAGTCTCTTTCAGGGCTCAACTGTGGAACCCTTATGTATGTTGGCAAGCACATACATATGTAGTCCCATGTAAAGGTCCAGCACATCATTTAAAAGCAGGCTGTGCAAACCTTACTCACTTTTGGTGAACACATATCAGGACTTCTTACCTGAATAAATGTTCACCAAAGTAAGGGTGGCAAAGACTAGTTTTAAATTATTTGTTTCACTGTTCACCTTTGTCACCTTTGTTCGTCTTGTCCTCGTCTGTCCCTTCCCGAACACAAGTCAATGCCACACTATTCTGTTTTGTTGCAAGCACGTTCTTTCCATTTCTGGACACAGGGTTTTGTTATGGGATTGGCCCAGTGCATTTTTGGTCTGCCCAGCGATCGCTTGTGGTCTCTGGGAATCCAGTCACAGATGCGGGTTGTCCACCTACTGTCTTGACTGCAGGGTACATGACCTGCCCATCTTCACTTTGCGTCATATATTGCCTTCACTACATCGGTCACCTCTGTACATCTTCTGATCTCCTCATTGTGATCACAGAGCGATATCTTACACATACCCCTTTCCATTGCTCTCTGGGTGACAGCTAATTTTTCTTCCTCTGCTTTCATCATTGACCAGCTTTCTGCTCTGTATATCATTGCTGGCAGAACATGGAATTAAACAGGTCTTTCCTTTTCTTCATGGGCAGTTCATCATCTGTTGGAGACATCTTTATTTTGTCGAAACTTGCCCATCCTGCCTTTCGTCTCCTACTGCATTCTCCTTCAAATGAGTTGTCTCTGCTCAGCTGCTTACCCAGGTAAATATATTTGTTGACCTCCTCGATTTCTTTCCTATTTACAGTGATAGTTCCTTCTGCACAATGCTCATTCCACATCCACTTCATCTTCGACATGTTCACTTCCAACCTGATATCAACCAAAAGTGTTTGCAGTTGCTGCAATTTGTTCTCCAGTTCTGCTGTGTCCTTCACCAGTATTACATAGTCGTCAGCAAAGAGAAGATGAGTTAACTCTTCGCTGTCAATTCTGATTCCTTCTTCCCAGTTCAATTTCTTGAACAGCAACTCCAGTACTGCTGCAAATAGCTTTGGTAAGATTGTGTTGCCTTGTCTCACTCCTCTGCGTATAGTAATAATGCAGGGGACATTGAATAATGTTATCTCTGTTGAGCAATTGAGATTAATTTCTTCCAGCAGGTCAATGTACCTCGGATCGATTCCAGTTTCATTGAGCACGTTGAGTACAGCGTTAATCTCTACAGAGTCAAATGCCTTTTTATAGTTGACAAATGCAATACACAATGGTACTTCATATTCCTTGCATTTTTCAAAGAGCTGCCGAACTGAGTGGACATGATCAATTGTCAAATACCTTGAACAGAAACCAGCTTTTTCTCTGCTTTCGTGCATTTCAAGATCCTTCTTAATCCAATTGAGTATGAAGCGGGTGAAGACTTTATACACTTGTGAGAGGAGTGTGATTGGATGGTAGTTGCTCAATTCTTCTGGATCGCCTTTCTTCATCAATAGTATTGTTTTCTATTTCTTCGATGCATCTGGAACACGCTTGCTATTGACGTAGATGATGAACCATTGTGCCAATGCTTTGAAGAGAGAATCTTCCCTTACTTTGAGATATTCCGGCAAAGCATTGTCCACTCCTGGACTCTCCCCTCTCTTTATGTTACAAACTGTGTATTCATTTTCTTCCCACATAACATCAGGTTCTTCTTCTGTAACCTGCTGCCTTGACGGTGTACACTGGACATTGACATGTGAGGAGTAGAGGTCATTGTATAATTTTGTACATATTTCATTCATCTTGCTCCTTTCTGATGTCCTTTCACTATTTTCATTTTTCAGCACTGCTGGGATAATCTGTTTCAGCCTAACATCTCTTTCTACCTTCTTCAGACTCTTGTTCTTTTCGGCCACCTCTCTCAATTTCTTCTCTCTTAGTCTTCTTTGATCTTCTTAGTCTTCTTTGATCGTCACATGAATTTCTTTGCAAAGTGTTCTGTATTCTTTGCCCATTTTCCTTCTAATTTCATGTGTGCTCTCCTTTCTATCAGATTCAGTTTCCTCTCTGATCATCAGCTTACATTCCAGCATTTTCAATGCCTTTGCTTTCTTAGCAGCTGAGATTATCTGTGAGATAAACTCTTCATAGTCCTCATCAATGTCTTTGTTGAGCTTATACTCAATGTCCATTTCACTCTCTTCCTGTGCAAATGCCTCTTCGTTGAAGGCCCATTTTGCTTCTGTTTCTGGCTTCACTTAACTCGGTCTTCGTAGACACATAGTTTTGAGTGCAACATGCAATGGTCTGAGCCTGTGAAAATGACTCATTTTCCTATTGTTGCTGCATCGTTGAAGATTCTTCTGGTATCCATCATTACATAATCAATATGATTAAGTTTGACTCCATCTGGGCTTTTCCATGTTCACTGCCAGTGCTGTTCTTTTTGAAATATTGTGTTCATTATATGGAGACAGTTGGCCTCTGCAAATGCAACCAGATGTGCTCCACAATAATTTCTTACACTTTTATCAGTTTTTCCCAGGTACTTTTTTTTCTCACTCACCACCTACTATTGCATTGAAGACCCCTTGGATAATTGTGTAGGTAGCTCTTTTCTGCATTATCTCCTCTAGCTCTTCGTAGAAATGTTCCATTTCTTTGTTTTCTACTTGCTGAATGGGAGCTTACATCTAAATAATTTTAATTGTTCTCCTTTGACTTATCAGAAGCGTGAGGACTGCTATCTGGGGTGATATGATGTGACAGCTGACTATCCTAGGAACAGTTTCTTTCCTAACAATGAATCCAATGCCTCCAGTCCTTGCTCTATTGTTGAATGATCTTCCTTGGAATACTTGCTCTCTGCTTTTCCATTGTGCAATGAGGCTTTTTGTTCTTCTTGTGTCACATATCCCGATGATGTCGGCTTTTATTGATTTTGTGACTTCAACGTAAGTATCGATGTACAGATCAGATGATAGTGTTGTGACTTGCAACAAATATTTGGACTATTCTTTTAGCCATTTTCTGTTTTTTGTCCTGTGCTTATCCCGGGTTGTGAGTGTTGGTCAAGCCGACGCATGAATCTGTGCCTAGTTTCCTGGTTTATTCTGCTTTGTGGGGCTTGTTTGGCAGGAGAATTTTGCAGCAGTTCATTTGAGGTGCCAGCCCTTGTGCCCTGTAGCTACAGAACTCCCTCCACTTTGGCTGGGTTGCCCTAGAATAATAGAGGAACAGTTGGACTCCCTACTACCCTAGACACTAGCTCAACACCTTCTCGGCTTGGTAAGACCTGCCAGAGGATATGCTCCACCGTACTTCGCTGTCGAACCCTGTTCAGCCCCACACCAATGCTGAGGTAGGGAATTAGGATTTTGCTGCACTGTTACATACAAGAAAACAATTGCATAAAATTGCCAAAAATCTTACAATTGCCCCTTGTGCCATTGCTTACACTAGGGCACAGTGGATATGAAACTCATGTGTTCTGATTTGGTGGCATTTGACACCCCCTCTGCATGCACTTTACACAAATGTACATGACAGCTCAAAGTGGCAGACAGTGGAGGCTTTGTATATGCAGCACTCTTCCAGCTTGTCCATAGAAGTGCTTCTGTCAGAGGTGTGACACATCTGAAAATCTTAAAACTGTGAAGCTCCTTCATGACTATAGCTTGGTCCAAGCCCTCTCTGAATCCTAGGTGGCTGCTTCATGTCTTTCTTTGTTGGGTGTTTGGTGGAAACCCAGAGTAATCCAGTCAGAGGATGAAATGAGAATTGGAGGGGCAGCAAAACAAACGAGAACAGAATAAAAAATGAAAGCAACTGACCCTGATGAGAGCAGTGGGTCATGACTGGAGCCTGGAGGACTGGTAGTAATATAAAGCCCTATATCTGTGGGCAGGAAAGAGACTAGATTTTAAAATGGGCAACATAACCAGGTAACTACACCCATTCCATTGAAGCAAGTTTATTTTCATCTTGTCGCTTTATGAGGTCTCCTAATAGTGCTTTTTTGTGTAAGCAAGCACTATAATTGCTACAGGGATTGTTTAGAATTAGAGTTGGAAGCCTGGGAGAGGAGATGATCTATGTGAAGATTTCTGTCTTAACAGGTGCTATGGTTCACAGTATGAAAATGAGTTTGAGAACCAGTGGACTCTACTGGCATTATGTAAAATCAAACATTATCCTTTTTCAGCTACCCTGACCATATAGAAAATGATTTGTCAGGCTTCAATCAGATACATAGAGGAGTACATATATGGCAGTGGTTTAAAACAAGAGTGAATTCTGTTATGGTATTCCAGTGAAATTACAAATTAGCCCTACATCAACCCCAGCCTAAGCCTTCTTCCCAGGTGCTGCTGCTTATAGGGGTGACTTGTCTATTCCTGACCGCAGCTTCCTCTGCCACCCCCCTTAATTCTAATATTGAGTTTGCCCCAGTGAGTCAGCAATAATTAACATGTAGCGTCCTGCAGGGTTCTAGAACCTGTTAACAAGGGCCCTGATTCAGAAAGATATGTAAGCACATGCCTGACTTTAAACACAGTGGTACATTTGTTGACTTCAAATGTAATTAGTCTGCTGTAGAGGCAGGAATTCAGGATGGAAGATCTTAGAGTGAGTACACACACTGTCTCATGCAGAATGTATTTTCTATTCTTTGTTATTTTCCTTAATCTAAAATAAAAGTCACGTACACCAAACACACATATTTTTTCCTCTTTGTGTCTGGAAAACTTAATAATTGGAATAAAATAGGAGCAGTTTCTAATATCACTAGAAACCTACATACAATTAGTTTCATGTTATTCACAGAATTGTATTTTGTTGTAGGTTTTAAATATGGATTTAATTCTCCCCCCCCCCACCAATTTATTTATTAGTTAGAGATTCTTGATTCTTTGTTATGATGGCAACAATGGGCCAAGTGCTGGAAATTGGATTTAAGCCAGGGTAAAACATTTTTCCTGGGTGGGAGCTACAGCACAGTGAAGCTGGAGGAAGAGGACTCTCAGTCCAAACATATGCTTTGGGTACTGATACCACATAGACAGTTTATGGCCAGCCACTAAGGGGGAAGTGGAATAAGGGGTGGCCCACTGACTCTCTTCAATGGATGCTCCTATGCATTCACAATGCATGTGTGAACTCACTAGCTATGCTCCCAACAAACCCATTTCTTGCACTGGGCAGAGTTGCTGTTCAATTTCGTCTGGCACTCTCCAGCACATTCACCTAGCATTGTTAGGCCTATCTGAATTTCCTCACAGCCTTCTCCATTGCTAACTCACTTAAACGATTGTATACAGATTTTGCCACCTGTCTGTTCATCTGTTTCTCCAGAACCTTAATAAACACATTAAACAACACTGGCCCTAGTATGAAGCTTGAGGAGAAATATAAAGGGGGAGTTGGTAGTGGCCTTAAGGATTAGTTCACTGAGACTTATCAAGATCTAAGAGGAAGTGTTGAGGCAATCATAGGGACATTTGTGACAGAAGAGGACAAAGCTGGCATTAGTGACAGAACAGAGCAGGCAGAGGGCAAAGAGAGAAGAAGTCAGAATGGATAATTAGGGAGAAACACAATTATGCAGTTCTTCAAAGACACTGACAAGCAACTTGAACTGGATATGGTGTCAAAGGGGGAACCTGAGGCGAGATTACAGTTACCGCTGTATTCATTTTATCCCTGTTAGATGTCTTTGTTTGATTGGAGTACTCCTCACCATGTCTGTTTTCCCCCAGATCTTGGATTAAATAATCTATCAGAGATGTCAATTTTCTGTATTATCAGCCTGGTTCCACTTTGGTTAAGATAGAGCCCATTCTGTTTGTGTGGATACCCCTTCTCCAAACAGTTGCTGGTGCTTAATGGATTTAAACCATTTCTCTTTACATTTAGATGCTAAAATTGACTTTATCTACCTGGCCAGCATGTGGAAGTAGAAACATTTCAAACAAAACTATGCCAAACATTTTGACATTTGGCTTAGTTCAGCTGCTCCTCCAGGTATCATTCACACCACATTTATCAAGAAATTGATCTGGAAATCTCACAAAAGATCCAGTGCAACTTGATTTTCATGGGATCAGAAATCTGGGAATATGGCTTTGTGTGTGCATGTGTGCGCGTGCCCATGCATGCTGCATTTCTGAATTTCCAGTTTAAGTCTTCTCTAAAAAACAGGCAATATAGAGATGCAGGAGCATTTTTAACATTGGATTTGATTTGGGTTTTCCATGATAGAAGGACAACAGTTAAGGTCACTTACTATTTTATCTAATCCAGTTCTCCCATTCCTATGAATGATGTAACTATTGCCAAAGAACTGTTTGAATTATTTTATGGTGTCTAGAGGGCAGGGAGGAGAATTCTGTCTTATGTGTCATTATCCCCACCTTCAACATATTGAGTCCATTCTTGGGAGGTACTTAGTCTCCTCCTTGGATTTTGCCCCTAGCTCCCTTTCCATCTAGCAAACACAGAGGGGCTTTTTTATCTTTAAGAACATACGAACATACGAACAGAAGAACATAAGAACGGCCATACCAGGTCAAACCAAAGGTCCATCTAGCCCAGTATCTGTCTACCGACAGTGGCCAATGCCAGGTGCCCCAGAGGGAGTGAACCTAACAGGCAATGATCAAGTGATCTCTCCCCTGCCATCCATCTCCATCCTCTGACAAACAGAGGCTAGGGACACCATTCCTTACCCATCCTGGCTAATAGCCATTTATGGACTTAACCATCATGAATTTATCCAGTTCTCTTTTAAACGCTGTTATAGTCCTAGCCTTCACAACCTCCTCAGGTAAGGAGTTCCACAAGTTGACTGTGCGCTGTGTGAAGAAGAACTTCCTTTTATTTGTTTTAAACCTGCTGCCTGTTAATTTCATTTGGTGACCCCTAGTTCTTGTATTATGGAAATACGTAAATAACTTTTCTTTCTCCACTTTCTCCACATCACTCATGATTTTATATACCTCTATCATATCCCCCCTTAGTCTCCTCTTTTCCAAGCTTTAGAGTCCTAGCCTCTTTAATCTTTCCTCATATGGGACCCTCTCCAAACCCCTAATCATTTTAGTTGCCCTTTTCTGAACCTTTTCTAGTGCCAGTATATCTTTTTTGAGGTGAGGAGACCACATCTGTACACAGTGTTCGAGATGTGGGCGTACCATGGATTTATATAAGGGCAATAATATATTCTCAGTCTTATTCTCTATCCCCTTTTTAATGATTCCTAACATCCTGTTTGCTTTTTTGACCGCCTCTGCACACTGCATAGACATCTTCAGAGAACTGTCCACGATGACGCCAAGATCTTTTTCCTGACTCGTTGTAGCTAAATTAGCCCCCATCATATTGTATATATAGTTGGGGTTATTTTTAACAATGTGCATTACTTTACATTTATCCACATTAAACTTCATTTGCCATTTTGTTTCCCAATCACTTAGTTTTGTGAGATCTTTTTGAAGTTCTTCACAGTCTGCTTTGGTCTTAACTATCTTGAGCAGTTTAATAAGCATGAGGGTTGTCCTATTGGGCCAGATACTCATCCATTGTAAATTGGCATAATTTAATTTGATGTAAATGGAGCTATGCCAATTTCACCAGTGGAGAGGATCTGACCCACAGGTTTAGATGGGTCTGCTCATGTGCTTATAGTTAAACATATGTAAGTGCTTTGCTGGACTGGAATCCTATTTATGGGTTTTGGATTAAGTTAATTGAACACAGTGGAAAGACTTTAAAGGGCTTTGAATTAGGTCCCTACATTGGAAGGAGAAACTCCAGAAGAAATTTTGCCTCAGGAAGCCTGAATGGCTCTTAGAGCTCTCAGCTCACAGGAGTTGCTGCATATCCATAGGGGCACTGAAGGGGTTGGGCATGAGCTACATTCTCTTATCCTCTTTGAAATGGCTTCCATTCTAGGGGAAACATTAAGCATTACAGTTGTGCCTAGCTGCTGCATTTTGGCATAATGGTATCGTTGGGGGGATATGGGCTTCTATGAGCCCCTTCCTGCCATCTCATTATGAGTCCATAGAGCAGATGAACACACTCTCGCCCAATGCTGCACACATATTAAACACTGCAATTCAACATAATTTAGTAGATATTGCATGGTAGAAATGATCCAATTTAATGAAAACAAAGAGGAAACATTACCGGAATTTAACAGGCAAAATGAAAATCTAATTAAGTAGCAGTAATAACTGGCTGTACTGTAGCAGTTCTTGTCTAAATGGCATTTCTTGCCACAGTTATCACTGCCAGGAACAATAAGGGAATATGGCACATACAGGACCTCCCCCATCTTCCCCAGAACATGTGATCAGTCCTTCTACATTCACAAAAGAATACTTCCTGCTGGCAAATTGGATAAATATATGGTATGAAGCCAAGGATCTTTTCCCAATGTTTCTGTCAAACACTAGGATGGTTTTGTTGTCGTATGTCTGTTTGTATTATCATGCAAGCACTATGCTGTCTGAAACAAATAGTCTGGGTATTTAGCTGGCACAAACTGCTAAAATAATCCACAGAGGTACTGTACAATGATAAAGTAAAATGTCTTCTTGAAAAACCTTAATTGGCTTTCTCTCTCCGATAAAATCTGTAACACAATTTAATGGAATTATGTAGAAAAAAAATTAACAAAGGGTGAAATTCACCTGGAGCAGAGGTCCAGCAAAAGACCTAGGTACTCAAATTTGGACCTTAGTAGTGCATATGTGGTGTATAAGTTATATAGGCATAAGCCTTGTGTCCCCTCTCTCTTCACAGGGGTAAATGTCACCCAAAGATAGCAAAACAATGAAAAGCTGCTCTTTTTGTCTGTATTTTGTCTGTATTGCCATTACTTGAAAGACAGAGATTTTGTGCTTTGTTTGCATTTCAGGGAGGTTTTTTTTCAGCAGCACTGAGGTCTAGATTTTCATAGATGCCATCTCAGTTGTGCCCACAGTGTTTGCTCCTGCACCTGTTGGAGTACGTGTAAAATTAGTTCTCATGTGACATCTCATTTGATCATGCAAATTAGAGATTTTACTGCATGTATGTGCAAATTGGGTGGACACCGATTAGTTGACTACTTTGACATTTTGACATTATCCCTAGCCTCTGTTTGCCAGAAGCTGGTAATGAGTGACAGGGGATAGATCACTTGATGATTACCTGTTCTGTTCATTCCCTCTGGGATTGAACCTGGCACTGGCCACTGTCGGAAGACAGGATACTGGGCTAGATGGAACTTTGGCCTGACCCAGTAGGGCCATTCTTATGTTCTTAATTATGTTTGTGTGTGTGTTTGCATGTATATATATATACACATGCAAACAAACACACAAACATATATATATATACACACACACACACACACACACACACACACACACACATTAGGGTGACCAGATGTCCTGATTTTATAGGGACAGTTTCAATATTCAGCGCTTTTTCTTACATAGGTGCCTATTACCCTTCGCCCCCATCCCGGTTTTTCACACTTGCTATCTGCTCTCTAATATACATGCTCTCCTCCCCACCCCCGCCCCGTATATTCTCTCTTCAGTTTCTGGCATAACAAAAACATAGGCTTATATATAACTGTATTATAAATACATAATATCGTATGCAGTGTGTTCCATAAGTAAAACACCACTAGCTCCAGGCATCACTAAAGGCTTCAGACTTCCCTAGCAATGACCAGGGACTCATTTCATACACTACACAATACATAACAGACATGATAGCACTCACTGTCACAGCTGAGGAATCTTGAATGGTGAAGGCACACAGCAAAGGAGTCAGGGTGGAACAAATAAAGAACACTGTCAAAAATGTGTGTGAAAAATAGTTTAAGAACTACCTAAGATACAGGTATAATATGAGCATATGCTGAAATGAGTGAAAAATCATTGCAGTAACCTAAAAGGAATATACAGTCCTTTATTACTCTAAATGGCTGTGTGGAGCAAGACCCAAAATTGTAGCCTAGCCTGGTCACAAACATTGTTGACTTCTTAAGGTGAAAAATGAGACTGTTAGCCCTCTGGGGACTTATTGGGAAATACACAACAAAGCTTTATGCACGTTTTTACAAGACAGTTCTATCCTGTATTTGTGGGTGGGAGGAGGGGATAATTATGCATAGGATCAAAGAAATCTCGAAAAAAGAGATATAAAAGCTATTCCTGTTTTATGTGTATGCCATTCCATCAACATTAATTATATCTTGAGATCACAGAACTTGCTTTCGAACAGCAATGATAGCAAGGCAAATTATATTGTGCATTGGAAGGATGTTTCACATCCAGCTGAGAAAGACTAGATCACCTTTCTCAGAAGGCTTTACTTGATGCATATGGCCTTCTGAATGCCCTCTCCACCAGCGTGAATTTCACCCTACATGACTTTAAAAATTATTGTCAAAATGTTGCATACACATTAGTATTAGGTCTAATACATAGACATTTAGGGTCAAATTCACCACTGTTGTAAATGGGCATAGCTCCATTATCACCAATGATAGTTCACTCATTTACACCACTACTGGAAATAAAAGCAACAATAAAATTGTGCACCATGAAAGTTCATTTGTAAATAACTCAGGCCTTCATGAAAAGTGCATTAAAACATCAGAGGAAGGAATGGTCTGTGTGAGCGTTATATATTTAGATCCCAGATTTAAAAAAAATATCATAGCTGTGTTGTTTGTACAAGAAAACTTTTGACCAGATGCTTAGCAACTGCAATGGCAGGAAGAGCAAATGTGCTTACTTTCTTCTAAAATTTGTTGGCATTTGGAATTCGTCAGTGTTATGCATGAACCAGCAGTACTTTCAAAAGCGCAGGGGAGAGGCTATTTTTGACTCTTTTGGGGCTTTCCTGCACTAGACTTTTTTTCTTTACCCTAAGCTGATCCGTAGAAGAAAGAACAAATGTTTGTAGCCTAATATAAATATGTTTGGTGTCTCCACACCAGCCTTTACAAACATGATAGGTACCTCGAATTAACTGGCCATCAAGTGTAGGCATATGCTTAGGTTTTATGGTGGGGATGTTATAATGAAAAGGCAGGGGTGTGAGCAGCAGTTGCAGGAGGTGAATGTGAGCCTCTGAGATCTGCTTGGGAGCAGGAGATGAGAGGGAGGGTCAACTCCTTCTAGGAGCCATGTCCACTGCACTGCAGGTGGGGTTCAGGGTGCTGGTTTTTATTTTATAAAAACCTTAATTTGTTGTGATTGGGATTACCTGAGAGATCTCAGGTTCTTCTCTCCAAGACATATTCAGTCAGCTGAGATCAGCAGAGGCATTTAGGCTGGCACTTTTTTTATTATAGGTGAAATTCATCCCTGACCAGCACAAGGTCTGTCTGCCACCTAAATCTCATCTAAACCCTTTGTGAGGACTGAAGTAGGGTATTTATGGTGAAAAGGACATGTGTTGATCCTCTCCATGGGTTGAATTTCACAATACAATCATCCTCCCTGAGGGCAACTTATTTCTGGAATTCACTTCTCCACTTGGTCCATTAGACCTTCCATATGTGCTTCAAAGCACATTTCCTCTTCTGCCCTGCCCATCTCTCTCCCAGTCCCATGGGAAGGAGGGAGATATGGGGAGGAGAGGGCATTATTAACATTATTTGGTTATTTTGGCTGTTGTTATGATTCTGTGGTAAAGTTGTGGGGCCATTGAATACTAGGGTGGATGAACTACTTAATTGAATCTACTGTGCATTTTATATTTTCTAAGGGCACCCACAGCATGGCATGGTTCCTACTGTAGTTTTTATAAATCTAAACAAACAAGAAGAATGCTGTAAAATTGGTCATAAAGGGCCAGATTGTGATAATTGTACAGCATAGTACCTTACTGCTTGAGTAGTTCCACTAACATTTATAGGTATACTTCAATAATAAGGCTCAGATCCTCAAAGGTATTTAAGTGCCTAACTCCCACTGATTTAGGCACCTAAAAACCTTTGAGGTTCTGGGCCTAAGTTAGTGTAAGGATATTGTAATCTAGAGTCATAGAATCGTAGGACTAGAAGAGACCTTGAGAGATCATCTAGTCCAGTCCCCTGCACTCATGACAGGACTAAGTATTATATATATATATAATCCAAAGGGTAACAATATTATGTATTACATATTAGATATATTAGATATATAATTATATACCTAGTACAAAAGATAATATATTCAGACATACCTAAGTGACTTAATCTCATTTTCAGAAGTGATTTGGCACTCAGAAGCCTAAATTCCATTGACTCTACTTTTGAAAATGGGACTTGGGTTTCTAAGTCACTTAGGTGCTATTGAAAAATGTTACTGAAAGTCTCTTCTTTTTTGTGTACACCTGAATGCATGAAGATTCTGACCTCTAGGAAGTCCTGTTGGAATTATTCAGCCATGAGATTGATAAACCCAAGCCACTCATCAGGCATGCAGCCCCAGAGTGAAAACAGGGGTAAATTGCTCTGTATGTGTAACACTAGTCATTGGCAGGCAGGATTGAACCTGGGACCTCTGGAGCTAAATGCATGAGGGTCTATTGCCTGAGCTAAAGGCCATATGCCTGTTAGCCAAGGCTGTAAAGCAGACACATTAACAACTCTCTCTCTCTCTAAGTGGTCTCCGTGCCACTAGAAGGGACAGAACACCACACCCAGGAGGTGTGTGGGTTATATATGCTCAGAATAAACTGGAAAAGGTCTACAGTGACAGGAATGTTCTTAAGCTGCCTTGTGCACAGTGCACAGAAGGCAAGAGGGTGTCTCCTCACTCAGCAACACATGCTGCAAGCAAAGCAAGGAGTGAATGGGCATAGTCGGTGAATGGGCATAGCCAGGGGAATGCCAGCAGTGCTGTGTATTCTCAGCTCTTACAAAAAATAGCATTGAGTAAATGAGCTAGGAGAGCTTCTAGTTAAAGTCTGAGGTAGATTGTTCATCATGCACCACTGCTCGGCTATGACCAAATCCATCAGGACACCACTACTTGGTCTTGTGCCTGTGCCCCCTGTTGTTTGTTTCAGTAGATTTATCAGGACTAAGCAGTAACAAAGGCAAGTTCTTACTTCTGAGGACACGGTGAATGAAAACTGCTGTTATTCATTTTTAACAATTGTCATCATGACTACTCTTTCAGCTGCCAGAGGTAGCATTTAGATCTTCGTACCCAGTGTCATTCATTGAACTGTCACCATCTGTCATTCACTGCACATGCAACATTATTACAGATATTAGAGTTTCAGTTAATGCCCTGCTTTGATATATGGGAAGAATGTCTTGCTCTTTGAGCAGGATAGCAATGTTTATGCATGCCATTGTATCCTATCAGAGCACCATCCTTCAAGTGCTAAACGTGTCAGAAATTCCTGCTTCACCACATCTTTCAGTACTAGAGAAATATCTGGAGGGAAAAATCCCTGTATCCAGTCATTTCCAAACTTCTGGGGAGATTCAGATCCAGATCCAAACTTCTCCATTGCTGATATTATCACTATAAATTGGTGGAACCAAGACTCAGTATCTGAACACAATGAGTTTGGGATGGTTTTATCTAGATCTGAAGTTGTTGGCTCAAGCACATTCTCTTCTCAAGAACCACTGATGTCTTTTTCTACCATTTCTGGGAGATGTAGGGGGTGTTCTGTTAGTTATCTACTGCTGTGCTTGGGGTATTCATTGAACAGGTTGTTTTCAGGTGTTTTTCTTGTCCAGCAGTGGGTACTGTTCCCATACTCATTGGCAACTATATACCCTTATCATTTCCATGTCTAGGTGCTAGGGTAGGCCATATGTCTAGTCTGTCAACAACCTTTTGCATACATAAGGAAGGATGGGGCATCAGTGGATAGTTCTTCACATCTACACATTTATAAAATACATGACTACAAGTCTGACCATCCATTTATTCTGTGCTGTGATATGTACATGGTGTGTCCTCTTCCTGCACACTTTTGGTTGCATCTGTTTCTCCAGAGCACTCCTGTGCACTACAGAAAATTACCAGGGCCACTGATTTTCTGTCTGATTCTTGAAGTAAGGAAGAAGAGAAAGAGAGACATGTTTTCCCACCAATGGCGGAATGAAGGATTACATGCCATGTTGAAAAAAATAACATTAGCGATGCCTTGGAAGTTGTATGTGTGCAGTATTCCTGTCTGTGCCATGGACTCACTTTGCAACATTGGGCAAGTCACTTATTTCTCATTTCCTCAGCTTCCCTATCTGTAAAATAGGAATACGATCCTTACCCTTCTTTGTGGAGATCTGTGGAGGGAAAACTCTATCCAAATTCTTGGTGTTTTCATTATAAATACAATGCTGACAGGAAAAAAAGGCATATTAGGATAAAGCCTAAAGGAAACTTTATGCTCTCTTGTGTTTCCTACCACTTCCCCTTCCTTTTATATAATCAATTTCTAATCCATAGGAATCTTGAACGACTTTTGTGATGTTAATATGTATTTTGTCAGTTGTACATCACCCACCCATGCTTAGGCATTCTCATGAAATGAATGGAATGCAACAGCACCTGAATGTCTCCAAAGTATTATGTGAGGGAAGCAAGGGGTTAATATAGTGTTTTTTTTGTTTTGTTTTATTTTTAATCTAAAATGTCTGGGATATTTCATCCCAGTCCCCTTTCCCCTGCCCTGCTATTAGCCATTGACATTATAAACCCTTCAGCTGTCGTCATGCTAGCCTGTAAAGCCCTCTTTGTAATTTATTGGCATGGTTTTATGGGGAAAGAAAACAGATTTGTTTGGTTAGTTAGTAGTACCGGGCAATCTAAATAAACAAGAAGAGTAACATCTACTACTTAATTTCCAACATGTTTCTATTTTGTTTATATTTGTTATTTATTGTCTCTTATTGTTCCCCAAAGGAAAGCATTCACTTGTGTTCTTTGTAGGCATGTTAAGTGGAAGGACAATAATTCTAATCCTCATGAGCAAGCAGAGGGGAACAATTTGCGTTTCTTGGGTCCATTACTAGTGGTGGCCCTCTTTTATTATTATTTGTATTACTGCACTGGCTCAGAACCCTGCTCAGAGAGTGCTAGGCACTGTACAAACAGAACAGAAACACAACCCCTAAATGTAAGACAAGAGACAACAGATGGATGCAGACAGTTGGGGGACTACAAGGAAATAATCAGGCAATATTGTTCAACATGAGAGGCAGTGGTTTCAGCACACCAACCGCCTAACAATTGTCAAGCTTTTGGAGACATCGTGGCAAATGAGAGTTTTAGGGAGGGGTCTGAAAGAAATAATATTTATTTCTCTGTATGTTTGCTGATATTCTGATGTTTAAGTCTGAATCATTTTTATTTAGCACTGGTGGCAAAATGGAAAACAGTTGTTAAAGCATTGAAAAATATTCATTTCTGATTTTAATCCAAATTTTATTTTCAGCCATATTTTCCCACCAGCTCTAGAGCTGTTTAGAAAATTGGGGGTGGGAGGTGGAAGGTGGAGAATGTGAAAACAAACAAAAATCTCATTTTTCATCAGAATTTTATTTCTGATGAAATATCCTGTGCAGGTCTCATATTTATTAACTATATTAGTTTGAAAGTGATTTCCTGAAGCCAATACTGAAATTCAGAGCCTAATTTTATATGTACTGGCAGATATGGTTGGGAAACACCAATATTGTTTGTGAAAACAATGATTTGGAGAAATAAATCATTGTATTAAACAATGGTTTTCCAAAGTCAAATTCAACAGATGTGATTGCAATAAATTGCATAAATGCAATACAATTGGCCAGAATCAACAAAATATGAGTGGGGATCTCTCTTTTCCTTCTATAGCCTTTTGTCCCCAGAAGGGTTTCTTGTCATTTCTGCAATGGCTGACAGGCGTCAGTTGAGTGCTGACATGTACTGTGGCTCCTGTAAGCATTTCTGACATAATTGACATAGACCTGGAGGCTTTTGACAAGTTTGTCAACCTAATGAATGGGCAACTGAGCTTTAAAACCATGCTTAAAGGTCATGTAAGTTGTTCAATGGAGGATAAAAAATTCTAGTAACCAAATAATGCTTTCAGACTTATTCTGCTCGCCTGAGAAAAAACAAGATGTTGTTAATGACACTTAGCAAAGGAAAAAAATGACTTTGAAGGAAAAATGTGTTTGAAAAATAAGGCCTTGTCTACGCTAGAAAGTTGTACAGCTTTAATTACATTGATATAGTTGAAGTGATTCAACCCTCCTAGTATGGACACAGTTATATCAGTTGATAGTAGTATCGGTACAGAGCTTCACTTCAGCATAGCCCCATGTAGGAAGGGGAGTAAGCTATACTGGTATAAGGCACTTTTACACTGGTATAACTATGACCACATTAGATTGTACCAGTGTAATTTTTTCAGTAAAAAATCCCCCCCACTGAACCTAAATATTTATACAGGTATAGAAACTGTGTGTAGACCAGGCCTAAAAAAAATGTTGGAATAGATTTAGGTTTTATTGATTTCCTCAAACATTTTTCCTGTTATTGGCTGCTCTGGAAATACTTACACAGGCAAGAAACCTCATTGAACTCAAAGGGACTTTTGCCTGAAGAAAGACTTTGTCACTAGATCCGTAGCACCATCTTCCAAGTGTCTTTCCTCTCTGCTTTCAGAAACACTCACAAAGGAAGGTTTATAATGGTTCTACTTCAGATTCAGGTGGGCATATGTTTAATTTTAACTCATATTCTCATTTCATTGGCTCAGACCATGGCAGGTTGCCCTTAACCAATATTTTTCTTCCATAAGGGGACAATGACTTTAAAGAATGACCCCACTGAAACTGGAACATTGACTGTACTCAGACTTTGTGCTCAGATGGCAATATAAACATCCGATCAATAATGTGTTTTCAGAGCAAACAGCAATGTGTTACACTAATATTAGTGGAATCATCAGATCAGCAACAATAACAATCTGACTAATTTTTTACCAGACAGGATTAAAAATGCTTAACTGCAGTTGATATACATTTCTCTAGTAAAGGCCATTGTAAATTTTTTCTTATGGACCGTGCCATTGTCCTCCACATCTATGAGGGAGAAAAACTAACACTACCACTCTGTCTCTGAATTCCTGTCCCCACTGACTTCAACCGATGCAGGATTTCAACTTATGAGTTTCCACCTCCATAAAGCCTGAATCATTCTCTTTTCATTGAAAGGAAATACTGGTGGGGGTGCATAAGACAGGGGGTTACTTTGTTCTGGCTAATGGTCTATAAGGAATTCTGGCCTCATGTCCAGCTTTCCTTTGCGTACACTGTCCTGGACCCCACTTCTCACTAGCAGCATGGTCTAGTTGGGGACATGTCAGTATATTTGTGATTTTTGGGGAGGGGAGGGATAGCTCAGTGGTTTGAGCATTGGCCTGCTAAACCCAGGGTTGTGAGTTCAATCTTTGAAGGGGCTACTTAGGAATCTGGGGCAAAAATCAGTACTTGGTCCTGTTAGTGAAGGCAGGGGGCTGGACTTAAGGACCTTTTAGGGTCCCTTCCAGTTCTGGGAGATAGGTATATCTCCAATTATTATTTTTTCTAGACTGCAGTTAGCTATGTTCTATCTCCGCTCCTGGAGTGAGGATAAATATTGTGTATTGCAATTTAATGCTACAAGGAATCTCATTCATTTAAGCAGAATTCTGTGGGTTGATTAGGCAGCAAGCATCCTAGACTATCTACTCAGGGTGCCATCCTGGCCATCCATGCCCTTTGAATTCTCCAGCCCCTCAAG
The DNA here is from genome assembly GCF_016161935.1 of Mauremys reevesii. Lineage (NCBI taxonomy): Eukaryota > Metazoa > Chordata > Testudines > Geoemydidae > Mauremys > Mauremys reevesii. The sequence continues at coordinate 165,422,371 of NC_052624.1, read as the reverse complement.
CATATGGTGTTTTTCTCACAGGGACTCTCTGAAACTGGAGATACTGGGTGAGAAAGGAGAGAAAGCATTAAGGAAGCCTTGTGACATAAGTCTTGTTTCTCTTTTTCCATGATTTTTAGCCCCATTTCAGTATATTTGCTATGATTTTCCCTCCCCTCTGTATCAAGCAGACAATTGTGCCATAAGACCCCCCTTTTTTTTCTTTTCGAGATACAAGGCCAGATTCTCCACTGTGGTTGAGATTTCCTCAGAATATAAGAGAAGACTCCCTGATTCTCAGCTTGGCTGTGTGCTGGCTCCAGGGTAGGTTAGAGCAGCCTGGATACTGCACTAATCTAAACTAACTGGTAATGGTCCCTTATAGATGGTCCACCAGCTGGGAACAGCCAGAATATTTGATGCTCTGGCCATGCTCCTTCACCAACACACTGTACATTGGGGTTATACAGGTGCCAGTTATGACACTTTAAGCCCTTGGAGAGCCCTTCTAAAGTGGGGAATCCCCAGCTCAGGAGAAGCAAGTGGCTTCTGCTCCCCTTATACCACTCACTCAATCTGCCCCATTATTTTTGCTGACACATTTTGTGAAATCGCAGTGGTACGTAGTATTAAGTTGTTGCTGATGCTCTTTTTCATTGCCAGAATGCTTGAGCTGACATGTGAATGGCATTTGAATCCTTGGATCATGTAAATGATAACTAACGCTGGTTGGAAAAAAGGTCTGTTTTCAACAGTGGAAGGATTTGACTTTTTGGAGAAAACTGGAAACAAATATTTTGACAGAAAAATGAAATATTCAGTTTGGAAATGTTGCTGTAGTGCCTCATGGGAGTTGTAGTTCAGGTGCCTCTTGCTCCCATTCTCCTCAATAGCCTGTGTTTCCTGGTCAGACTACATCTCCCATGATGCACAATAGTCTTCTCTCATGATTAGGGAAGGAAATCATGGGAACCCCTGGCTGTGGTGCAATATGAAGGAAGTAGTCTGGCTGTGAATGCTGACCCACAGAGGAAAATGGGGACAGAGGGAACAGAACTACAATTCAATCAGGTATCCAAATTGAAATATTTTAGTTTTCCACTGAAATATTTAGGTTTTCAGACCTTTGTATTTTCAATAAAAATTCCAAATTTTCTGCAGAAAACAGTATTTTTCATGAAAATTTTTGTTTTGTTGAAAAACCACCAGCAATGTTTCTATCAGGCCTAATTATTCCCCAATGATATGATTATATTCGTAATTAGAAAGGGGTTTAAACTAAGTGTGTATATTTCAATACCCAAAACTGTGTACACATTTTCCTGGACCCTAATTTTATAATGAATTAAATCTAAATCGTTTGATCCAAACATGGCCAAACTCAAACTGATTTACAGATGAAATTGAAATTGTATGGCTTGAGCCTATCTCTCTGAGTAGTCGTGGAAATGGGGAAAGAAATAAAGGAGTTTTTGAAATCAAGGTACTTAGATGTCTGGGGGTGGGGTATTTTCAAAAATTTGCCTTACTTGTTCATTATGGGGTGACTCATATGTATGTATATACCCATGATGAGGTTTTCTGCTGTTTGACGTCTTTTAGAATCTCAGAGGCATGAACCAGATCTTCTGTAGTGCTGTATCTCTAGTTATTTTTGTAGTGTAGTGTTATAAACTATATGCTACTTATGCTATCATCTTTCCCTTTCCCTTTCCCTTTCATATTTTTAATTACATTTTCCACATGCAACTTAGAGAGATGTGACTCATGTTTTCTCTGTTAGATTTTCACAAAAAAATCGCTTCTGTATTGTCATGCAAATCCCTGATACCATGTTGTCATATCTCCCCTGATAATTTTGATGATATTAGGGGATTAAAAATAAAGATAAACTAACATTTGCTTTCCCTCATCATGAAGAGAATCAATGAAAGATCCAATGAGAAGTTGTTTGTTAGCCTGCAGCAGTCTCACAAGTAAATATCCTGATTCTTAAAATATACATAGAGAGTATATAACCTTTTCTGGCTCTGTATTGTAAATAATTGACATCTGCAATGGTATTTTCTCTTTCTGCCTGTTGTATGCACACAGGTGGTCTGTTAGGTTGGGACACTTGTATAAATATTGGCTTAAACTGAGACCTCCGTGTCTCCATTTTCCATCTGAAAAAGCGTTGTGAAGAAACAAAAATGAATGTATGCAAGGCACTCAGATACCGAAGGCTGTGTGCAACAGAGAAGTCCATGAGGAAAATAAAATATTCCATATTTTGTGCAGGGTTTCGATGGTAAAATATAGGGGCATATGATGAATTATTAGGATAAGAAAAAAGATCTTGACTACCTACCTATAGAGTGAGCAATATCCATCCTGTGCACTGAATGAGGCAGGGGAGGAGGAAGGACTGTGGAAAAAGAGTATGTGATCATTTAATTAAAGACTTTACCAAAAAGGGACAGAATGAAGTTTGCACAGGCAGGCTGTGGTATCGTTCTTTGTATGAAATAGAGTTCTCCTCTCCCCTTCTTTCTCAAATGTCTACTTCAAAACTAGAGAGACAAAGTGAGTGACGTAGACATAATCAAATATCAGAGGGGTAGCCATGTTAGTCTGGATCTGTAAAAAGCGACAAAGAGTCCTATGGCACCTTATAGACTAACAGACGTTTTGCAGCATGAGCTTTTGTGGGTGAATACCCACTTCATCGGATGCAAGCAGTGGAAATTTCCAGGGGCAGGTATATATATGCAAGCCAGAATCAGTCTAGAAATAACAAGGTTAGTTCAATCAGGGAGGATGAGGCCCTCTTCTAGCAGTTGAGGTGTGAACACCAAGGGAGGAGAAACTGCTTTTGTTGTTGGCAAGCCATTCACAGTCTTTGTTTAATCCTGAGCTGATGATGTCAAATTTGCAAATGAACTGAAGTTCAGCAGTTTCTCTTTGGAGTCTGATCCTGGAGTTTTTTTGCTGCAGAATGGCTACCTTTAAATCTGCTATTGTGTGTCCAGGGAGGTTGAAGTGTTCTCCTACAGGTTTTTGTATATTGCCATTCCTAATATCTGACTTGTGTCCATTTATCCTTTTACGTAGGGATTGTCCAGTTTGGCCGATGTACATAGCAGAGGGGCATTGCTGGCACAGGATGGTGTATATTACATTGGTGGTCGTGTAAGTGAATGAACCAGTGATGTTGTGGCTGACCTGGTTAGGTCCTGTGATGGTGTCACTGGTGTAAATATGTGGACAGAGTTGGCATCGAGGTTTGTTGCATGGATTGGTTCCTGAGTTAGAGTTACTATGGTGCGCTGTGTGGTTGCTGGTGAGAATATGCTTAAGGGTGGCAGGTTGTCTGTGGATGAGGGCTGGCCTGCCTCCCAAGGCCTGTGAAAGTGAGGGATCGTTGTCCAGGATGGGTTGTAGACGTAATATCTTTATTCTTCTGAAGAAGATCTCTGTGTAGCTCAAAAGTTTGTCTCTCTCACTAACAGAAGTTGGTTCAATAAAAGCTATTATCTCACCCACCTTGTCTGGCTAATATCCTGGGCCCAACCCTGGCTTTCAAAACTAAATAGACTTGTTCAGTCTCACCTTGGGTAACACTCTTAATACCTTGTATCATTTTAGTTGAGCCTCTTCTATCTTTTCAATATAGTTTTTAAGTTTGAGCAAACAGAACTGCTCTCAGAATTCCAAATGCAGTCTTACCCATCCAGTATAAAGTGGTAATATAACCTTTGTTACTTTGTCTCAGATTCCTTTATAGATACAACCCAGATTGGAACTGACCTTGTTTTAGGCAACAGAATTGCACTGAGAATTCATATTCAGTTTATATTAAATAAATTCTATATATTGTGCACGCGTGTGTGTATACCCCATACAGTGAGCTGAGCTGATTCTTTTTAAGGACTTGTGTGTATGTTTTCAATAATTTCTAATATTATATTTGTATACATACATAACCACTACCTATGTATGTAATGTTAAGCACATTCTTAAATACTTTGCTGGACTGAGGACAGACTGTTCAGCACCTTAGCTCCAGTCCTTCTCTGAGAGACGTTGCAGGAGCAGAGGGGTTCCCAGATGTAAATACCACACACATTTCCATCAAAAATTGTTACAGCATAGAGAGGAGCATGCAATGGAGAGCAGGTACTCCCTGCACCCCCCACTCCAAAAACTGCAATAGCCTGTGATACACTTTTCCCAGAGAGAAGTTTCTGTCATATCAGAGGCTAGGGGTGCATGTCACAGTCACTGTTCTTCCTGCTTCTGCATGTTTGAAGGCATTTCTTCCCTATTTTGTCCCATGCAGTTACCTTCCTATAGTCATGACAACTAATGAAAGAACTATGCTATCCCAAAACCCACCATTATTAGTCATTAAATATTCATGAACACATGATAAATAGTTATCATAAATACAGTAGTTTCTGTAAATTAGCATGTGAAAAACAAAGACCATTTCTTCAGTAAGTGTTAATTGTTTGGCTACTACTGCTAATTAATTTTATAAAAATAATAATAAGTATTAATAATTAATTAATATATTATTTTATTTTATTACAGTTGCACCTGGGAACCACAACTGTATATACTATATATACTGCTGTATATACACATAGTAAGAAGTAGCTTTTGTGGGTTTGGGGGGATGGAGACACCTCCTCTGTTTTTTCTCTTTGTTTATTTGTTTTGATGAGGGAGCAAGGCTTCTTGAATCTAGCAGACCAAGGTATAACAAGATCTAATGGCAGAAAGCTGAGCCTAGTTAAATTCAGGCTGGAGTTGAGGTACATGTTGTAGTAGTGAGAGTAATTAATCACTGGAATAATTTATCTAGGGGTGTGCAGGATTTGTCTAGGGGTATGCAGGGAAGATACCCATTGACTTCATTGGGCTGTAGCTCAGGCAGTATGTGCATAAGGACGAGTTGCATTGGTTAAGACTGAACTCTGAGTGGGGCACCATAACTTGGCTTATCTGCACAGGTGTCTTTATAGATTCTTTCAGTGCTCTGCTGGGGTAGTTATTAAGTTCTGCTTCCTTGGAGTTTCAACTGGAACCAAAAGGATGCAACTCACTCCCCATCTTGTGCATGGTCAGTTACTCCGGGCGATGAATGTGGAAAGGGAAAAAGAGCCATGGGTTTAACCCACTCTCTGCCTTTCTATCTGCCTTCGCTGCCCTGTTTTTGCATGGGGAAATATCTGGAGACCACCAGACCCAGATCGAAGATCTGGATAGTTCTCACTCAGCCAAGGGTGTGTGGAGGAATAATTACTCCCCCACTTGGTCAAAGTAAGACAAGGACACCCTCTAGCCTTTAAATAGTATATTTTAAAATAGGATGTAACAATAATTAATAGGGTTGTATAGTAGCTTGATAGTATTAATGACTTATTAATTATGTTAGTATTCTGAATACTAGTTTTTCAACCAAGGCAAAGCTCCTTGGATGATCACTAATTGCAAAGTAATCAGTCATTAACTATACAGTATGTTCCACAGTTTGCCATTTAATAGGCAAGTTGCTCTACTTGAGTAAGCCAGACTAAGTCTGGGAAGAGAATGTAGGTAGATGGATACTCATTAGACTGCAAGTGAGCACCACTTGTATATGTCAAAAACAGTTCTTTGGTGTCCTCAGGAAATGGTCTCAAACACTAATAAAAAGTTTTCGTGTTACCTTTCAACATGAGTTCAAAGAAGTTGTTGACGTCTGTATAAAAATAACAGTGCTGTTGTGGGGCGTTTGAATTTTAATCACCACTTGGATAGTAAGGACTTGAGTGCCAGTTTATTCATCTCTTTTTCTGCTTTTCTCTCCCCCTTTCAGCAATTCCCCCTTTAATCTCCCTCTCAATAGGAGAAACCATGCCCCTGGGGTATAAGTAGGAGGAGCAGATATCATGAAGACCCATGCAAAATCAGGATGTCTTGGAATAAAGAGGTCACAACCCCACATTTCTCTGAAAACAAATTTCCTGCTACTGACTGTGTAATACTAAGGAATATTCAGAGTGATTTAATTTTCAACCTCTCTCCCCCCCCACACACATTTCTTCCTTTTCTTTCTAGACAACAGATGCCAATGTCTTTTTAAGTTGTTGATGATGAACTGCTAACACAATACTGTTAAACACTCCCAGTCACATTTTTCAAAACCTTCAGAAGTGTAACTGATAAAGTGCACACCATAGCAATGAACATAATATTACTGCAGAGCTTTTGAAGCGAGAAACTTTTTTTCCTTCCCCTTCTCCCTGGCTCATTTTACATAAATTGAAATTCCTTCTAAAATGTGTGCAGTGGTTTCCTAGGATATTGCACACAAAGATTTTTGCACTTGACTCTTTTACTTTGGGTAGGGCTGACTGTGTTTAAGGGTGTGTTTGTATGTGTGGATCTGCTGCTGAAGAGTTTTTAAAGCAATTGCTTTCGCTGCAATTTTAAAGTTTGTCCTTGATACTAACTTAACTTAGTCAGACTCTAGGCAGAAATGCTTTCAAATAAATGCACAGAGACTGCAATGAAGTGGCTAGCCTCCTGGGGGTAGAAAGGCTAGTATCATCATGATGGGATAGTTAACTTTGTTTATGTTAGGCTGGATTTAGACCCATAGATTTTAAAGACAGGAGGGACCATCATGGTCATCTAGTTCTAGTCTGACCTCCTGCACATCGCAGGCCACAGAACCTCACCCATGACTGAGTTACTGAAGTCCTCTTGACTTAAAGACTTTAAGATACAGAGAATCCACCATTTACTCTAATTCAAACCAACAAGTGACCTGTGTCATGCTGCCCCCACACCCCCAGGGTCTCTGCCAGTCTGACCTGGGGGAAAATTTAATCCTTTAATCCTCTGGGGTTGTAGTGGAAAGGGATCTCAGGGAATTTGTATGAAAATGATTTATTGTTATCTCCATTGCTTTGGAGATTCATTTGTTTTATTTGATTTATTTATTTGTTTATTTGGGGATAGCAGAGAATAAAAATCCTAAAGAGACAAATGAAAGCTTCATAATTTCCCCTTCATTCCAACATCCATGGGGTTGTTCCAACTGAATGTCACTATCTCATGTTCTGGGAATGTTTTCTGGTCTGTCTGTCTATAGATGGATATATGTGTGTGTGTAATGAACTGGTTGACATTTTGTTTTTAATTGTGAGGAAATTTTGAATTTAAAAATCTGAAAATTAAAAATGTAAACAAAAAAGGAAATTTTTGTGTGGGATTTTTTGCTCTCTTTGCCAGCCAGCTCTAGTACTAAACTAACATCTTCTTCTCCCTTTTTCTCTATCACTGCAGCATTCTGTCTTTTATTTCTCCTTTTCTTACAGCAGACTAGAAACATTCTCTTTTCTTCATTTAAAGAGGTATGCTACCTATTGAGGAACAGCAACAATTTCTTCTCCCCACTTTGATCCAGAAATAGTCTAGATCATTGAAGCTGTCAGAAGCTCTCTGTTAATGCTATCCATAGGCCTGGACCAGATCAGCTGGATCTAATGTAAATAATCGTAGGTGTGGTAATCAGTAGCAAGAACTGAGGGACTATGGTTAATGCTGTTGTATAAAAGAGCCTTTTTTCTGTCTGCAAAGTACCTAGAACACTTCAGATGCTCTATGTTTCTTGAGTAATCATTAATAATAATAATTAATAATAAATAAAAAGTAAGAGTATCTGGAGAGACTGATTTTTTCATAGTTGCATTCTGATAGCTAGCTGGGCCTTTATTGATGAAGTTGTTGCTGTGTATCCCCTCAATAGTACCCATCTGGGATGTCTTCAGTCAGTCACATTCAAAAATAAATCCCCACACACATAATGCTAAATGACTATGTTGATGGGAAAAGGACATAGAATTGGTATGGGGCTGAAGCAGGAAGGGGAGGACCTTCAAGGCAGATGGGGAAAGTGATAATTTTGAATTGCTCCTCCTTACCCCCCAAGTCCTCGGCTGCTATTTCAGCAGTGGTCCATCACCCTTTCAGCCACTTTTCACGTAATTTCTAGTGAACAGTTAAATTAGGAGATGTTCATTAATCCAAATTTGTAGCAACTGGCATGAAACTTGGAGGGAGGAGCACAAGCTACAGAAGGGAAAAGCAGCAAAGAGTCCTGTGGCACCTTATAGACTAACAGAAGTATTGGAGCATAAGCTTCCGTGGGTGAATATCCACTTTGTCACATGCTGCTTTTACAGATCCAGACTAACATGGCTTCCCCTCTGATACTTTACAGAAGGGAAGTGTTTTGAGGAGATCTCAAGAAGTCAGTCTGTGTGCACATGACCTGAATGCACACAGACTTGAATGCACACAGTTTCAGCATCTCTGTAAACAGTTCTCTTAATAAAGAGGCAATTTAATTTTGGAAACATGGAGTCCTATCATGTTACTACCCAGCACAAGATGCATGAAAGAGAATAGTAAAATCAATGTGCTTGCTCTAACAGCAATTAACCTCCTCAGGGTATGCATTAGTAGGTTATTTATGTGCTCCTCAGGTGGCCAAAGGGAAAGCACTTGGCTTCATCCTCTTACCTCGCACAACACACCCGAGGTATGCACCAATTGCCTACTAACGCACACCCTGTTCTAGTTTAATGCTATAGTACTCATTCTGTTTCAAGCTCCAGGGTGGTAGGTCAAGGAAATGCTGCAGTACAGCCTCAGGAGCAAAAGTCATAACTTAGGTGTGTGTTCAAGCACTGAAGAAATTATAAAAATTCTTTGTTGTCTTCTTGGTTTTGTTACTAAAGGTTTAGTTGGTTTTATAACGTAAATCAAGTTTCTCTGGGTCTTCTTTGGCAAAGCCTACTCCAGAAATATGTCCTGGTTTCAGCCGCCTACGTTTCGTCAAAGAAAAGAAATATGTTGGTCTAAGAGTCAGCTGCTTTCAGTATATTAGCATGGTGACAAAACAATTTTTCTATAATCCACCCCCAGTTTTTCTCCTTTGAAGGAATGGCTCAAACCAGCCCTAATTCTATATTATTCTCCTGCATTTAAGTGATGGGTTCCCCCCTTCACCCAGCAGACAGGCCACTTCTTGGATTTTTAAAAGAGCTATTGTAATAAGTGATCATCCACCTCCATCTATCCATTCATGGCATTCAGCTATTCCAGAACAGAAATCACAAAGCGCAGGGATAAACCTGTAAATGCAAATATTAGTGTTGCCTGGAAACTGATAAATATTTCCTAGGAAAATATTCAAAAGAAATGAAAAACTGCTCCCCTTTCTCTTTGAAAATTTTCACGGAAAACTTCCTGTACTGAAAAAAAAAATCAGTTTTGGGTTGTTTCTGGTTTCCCCAAATGTTTGGGGTTTCTCATTGGAAAAACCTGGAAAAATGTCAACTAAACAAAAATTTTCCACAATTTTTTTTTTGGTGGGAAAAAAAGCCATTGTTTGTTGGAAACAATTATTGTACAAAAGGTTTTGATCAGCTCTGGTTAAGACGTACTTCTCTGCTCTTCATAAGTGGTGTGTGTGAACATGAAAGGTATCTGGTAAAGAATATTTATTATTAATTTGGTGAGGGAAAAGGAGAGAGGGGTTTTGATTAAAAAAAACAGGATATTGATTATTGCTTCTCCAGTGATTGGTCACTTTCTGGCTTAGCATGGAAGTACTCCCTAAATGAATGCACATGCAAAGGGCTTGTCCACATGGAGGATTTAATCTGTAGGTTTTGGGTGCACATCAGGTAATGGTGCAATACGCAAGATACCTAACAGTGTGCACACAGGACATCTGTGCCATCTTTGAATTTGTATCATGTGTACACACAGTGGCAGCTTGCTGTGTACTAAGCCCGTGGCATTCTTGGAGGGTATCCTAAGCTCCTTAGCTTTGGTGCTGAGCGGCATGCATCCTGGGATTTTTCTCATTCTGAACAGTGGGATGCATAGCAGAAGCAAAAAGATTAGCATTTTTTTAAAAAAATCCCATGTTTCCTCTGCTCCATGTTTCCTTTCTGGGTGGGCTAGCCATTTCTGAATTGCTGTCAACTAGCACACACCCAGCAATGCTCTGTGTGGCTATGCCAGCAACCATGAATATGCAGAGACTTATTGGGCTTCATTTCATTTTTCAAAGTTGGATGAATTTGGCTTTGGACTTTGTCTACTGCACCACCGAGCCGATGGTGTGGCAACAGCAGCAGCTCCACAGCAGGAAGAACTTTAGTGCTGGAGGAAGCAGGATGAGGAAGATGAGGAAGAGACCAAGAGGCTGATACTAGAGGAGCAGTTCTTGGAACAAAGCTTCCTGTGGTGGAGTGCTGGGCTTGGAAAACCAGCATGGATTGGTGGGATAGGGTAGTTCTGCAGAGCTGAGATGACCACCGGTAATGAGATAATTTCAGGATGGTGAAGGCAACCTTTTTTGAGAACTGTGCTGAACTGACCCCAGAGCTAACATGGCAGCATACCTATGTGCAGTGCTCCAAGCCTGTGGAAAAGTGAGTCACCATTGCCAACTAGAAGCTGACCACACCCAAATGCTACCAGTCCATAGCGAACCAATTCAGCGTGGATGATAAGCTGTTGGGGTCATTGTCATGTGGAAGTGTAGTGCCATGAAAAACGTACTATTGCCCTGGAATAAAGTTTGGTAATGCTCAAGAGATTATAGATGATTTTGCACACATGGCAGTCCCAAACTGTATTGGGGCAGCTGATGGGACCCATGCACCTATTTTTTGTCCCTTCACTAGGGCACAGCATTTAAAAGCAGAAAGGGGTAGTTTTCTATGGTGCTGCGAGGGCTCGTTGACCTCCATGGCAGATTTACAGACATAAAGGCATGGTGGCCTTGAAGGGCCCATGATACTAGCATCTTTCAGAAAGCTCAGCTCTATTTACCTTATTGGATATAGGACTGTTTTCCCCTAGGATCACTATGGACATCTATGGTGTGGAGACTGCTCCAGTTATCCTGGGAAACGTGGCTTATTCTCTGCTTCCCTGGTTAATGAAGCCATTCACAGGCCACTTGGACAGATGAAACGAACTGTTTAACTATCATCTCAGTAGTTGCACGAATGGTAGGTAGTACCGTGTGCATTTGGCCATTTGAAAGGAAGATGGTGCTGTTTGTGAAATAGGTTGGGAAGCAGCAGGGGGGAAATGTACTAATGATTAGCATCATGATGTATTTTGCATAATGTTTGTGAGCTTAAGGGAGATGGGTGGGAGGCTGAGGTGAAGAGACTTGCTTAATGGTTTGAGAAACCAGCAAGATATATAAGGAAACAACTGGGGTAGTATTGTCAGGATTACCTATTGCTCATACTTTGAATTTCTGTTCTGAAAATGTGCAGCTGTACATCTAGCTGTTAACCCATGGGGGTGGAAGGGAGATGCTTGCGTAAAAACCTATGAATTAGGTCAAACATAAAGATTTTCTGTATAAAATATATTGATAACTCCTTATGTATGCATTTTTAAACATTTTTATTATTAAACAAGACTCTATTATGTAATAAACAATAATAAACCTTTAACTGAATAATGAAATAGCAGGTTTTTATTATTAAACCATGTATTAAACAGCAATCTATTATCTATCAACTAGTAAGAAACCTTTAATTAAAACAAATATGAAACAGAAAAATGGAAGTGCAACAGTGCAGTGCAGGGCACAACACAAGGGGAGAGGGTCTTAAAGTCCCAGGCGAGAATACGCTTTGCCTCTGCCTCTTCTTATTTATGGGCCTTCTGGTGATAAGTGGCAAGATTGAAGTTATCAAGGGCGTTAGAGGCCTCAAAAGAGCTGGATCCCAGGTGCCACTGTTCTTACTTCCTTGAGCTGGAGTCTGTGAAGGGAATGGCCTCTGCTCTGCTCTGCTCTGCTGCAGGGGTACAGAGGAGAGGAGTTGCTGGTGTTTCCAGTAGCATGTATTGTTCAGGGTCTGCATAACATGGCTGGGTCCTGGTTTACAATACTGCCCTAACAGCAGCATGCACTTCTGTCAGGAGTGGCAGAAGGGTGCTAAAAGTGGGGGGACCCACTAGCACCTGAACTGTGGCCCTGACTCCATGCTGCCCCGCCCCACAAGGCACCGTCTCTTCTCCCTTGTGCTGCCTCATCCCCCCCGAGGCCCCGTTCCCAAGCCACCCATCTCCCCAAACCCCCACCCCCACACTGCCCCTTCCCCTAAGACCCCGTTCCTGCACTGCCTCTTCCCTGCAAGACCCCGCCCCCCGCATTCACTCCTCTCTGCCCCCTTTCCCACCCTTTGCTCACCCTTGCGCCTGGTAAAAAGTAGGAGGGTAAAGCTACAGGGGCATAGCTATGACCCCCTGCCTGCCCCCCAGTTCCAGCGCCCCTGACTACGGTAGGGCATTCTGGCTTTGTGTTGCCTCTGCATCTCCCTGTCTTTCAATACTGTCTTTTGCCATGGCTGTCCCTGGCAATTGCTGTGCTGTCCTTGGCCACTCCCACGATCTCTCTGGAGAGCTCCGTTTCTTTTTCCTCTCTGTCCTCAAGTACAGCCTCCACCTCTCTGCTATTTTCATTTGTCACTGGGACTCTGCAATGAGGTCTGCAAATATTTCATCCTGAATTTTCCATTTTCTCCCCCTCAGGTTACCCAGCTGCTCAGCTGTTGATAAAGGCCCTGTCCTTGAGGGTCTGGCTGTGGGAGTAGGCAAAAAACAACAGCAGTAGCAAAGAGTCATTGTGTGTATTCCAGAGAGACTATGATAGCATTTTTTAAATATGCGTTTCTGACTTTCTCTCCCTGAGATTCTTCGCAGTCTGGGGGGAACCTTAAAGATAAAAATGGTGTGTGCATGAGGAGGGTTACATTGGCATTTATATTGGCAGTATATGCTGTTTGGCTTTACCGTTGTATCTTGGAGGCCATGGAGAAGTGGGGGTGAGAATTATGTTTCCAGTTTTGATGTACAATTTTGTTGTGCCTTGGAGATGCTTTTATGGTGTCAGAGGATTAACTCTGTACATCCTCTTTAGGCTGGCAAAGGGCAGACCAGTGAGATGCTGTGAAGTAATTCACCAAGATACCGCTCCTGCAGAAGTGGTGCAGGAGTGGAAGGCAGTTGTGAGCTATATCAGGGGATGACTGTGCAGCTATCCCCCATAACATCTGGACAAGAATTGAGCAAGTTCTAAGTCTTAGATTCAACTTTCTCTCTCCTGGAGACATGGCAAAAATGCAGAGAAACATAGAGTGAGTTCTGCAATGACTGTGAGAAACATATCACTGTTATTAGTCTTGCTCTATGTAAGCCTGTGAAAAGCCATTCAGACATTTGCTGTCCCTAAGGTAAAGTTATTTTCCTGTGAGCATGTGTACTATAGTGCATCTACACCTCCGTGGGGAGCTGTGGTCTTTGTACCTTTACAGGTGAGCGATGTCGATGTCTACCTCATGTAAGCTGAGAATACTAAACAAACTCCCTGTAACCTCTGTCTCAATAAACTGTTGAATTTCTCACAAGTGAATTAAGTATTGGGGGTAGCCATGTTAGTCTGTATCCACAAAAAAAATGAAGAGTCCGATGGCACCTTAAAGACTAACAGATTTATTTGGGCATAAACTTTCGTGGGTAAAAACCCCACTTCTTCAGATGAAGATTTATACCCAAATAAATCTGTTAGTCTTTAAGGTGCCACCGGACTCCTCATTGTTTTCACAAGTGAATGTTTTCTTTATCCAAATCAGTCACTGAGGGGTTGTCTGTTGGTGGTGAGAGACTGCACCATCCTATTGGAACTCAAATGTAAAATTGCAGGACTACTAACTGTGGTTTGTAACCTATAATTTAAATCGGCTTCTGTACCAAATGACTGGAGGATAGCTAATATGATGCCAATTTTTAAAAAGGGCTCCAGAGGTGACCCCAGCAATTACAGGCCGGTAAGACTGACTTCAGTACCAGGCAAACTGGTTGAAACTATAGTAAAGAACAAAATTGTCAGACACATAGATTAACATAATTTGTTGGGGAATAGTAAACACGTTTTTTGTAAAGGGAAATCATGCCTCACCAATCCACTAGAATTCTTTGAAGGGGTCAACAAGCATGTGAACAAGGGGGATCCAGTGGATATAGTGTATTTAGATTTTCAGAAAGCCTTTGACAAGGTCCCTCACCAAAGGCTTGTAAGCAAAGTAAGCAGTCATGGGATAAGAGGAAAGATTCTCGCATGGATTGGTAACTGATTAAAAGATCGGAAACAAAGGAATAAATGGTCAGTTTTCAGAATGTAGAGAGGTAAATAGTGGTGTCCCCCAGGGGTCTGTACAGGGGCCAGTCCTATTTAACATATTCATAAATTATCTGGAAAAGGGGGTCAACACTGAGGTGGCAAAATTTGCAGATGATACAAAACTACTCAAGATAGTTAAGTCCCAGGCAGACTGCGAAGAACTACAAAAGGATCTCAATAACTGGGTGAGTGGGCAACAAAATGGCAGATGAAATTTAATCCTAACTATACATATACAATGATGGGGACTAAATTAGCTGTTACAACTCAAGAAAGAGATTTTGGAGTCATTGTGGATAGTTCTCTGAAATCATCCGCTCAATGTGCAGCGGCAGTCAAAAAAGTGAACAGAATGTTGGGAATCATCAAGAAAGGGATAGATAAGAAGACAGAAAATAACATATTGCCTCTATATAAATCCATGGTACACCCACATCTTGAATATTGCATGCAGATGTGGTCGCCCCATCTCAAAAAAAGATATATTGGAATTGGAAAAGGTTCAGAAAAGGGCAAGAAAATTTATTAGGGCTATAGAATGGCTTCCGTATGAGGAGAGATTAATAAGACTGGGACTTTTCAGCTTGGAAAGAGGCGCCCAAGGGGGGATATGACAGAGGTCTATAAAATCATGAGTTGTATAGAGATAGTAAATAAGGAAGTGTTGTTTACTCCTTCTCATAATACAAGGAGAAGGGGTCACCAAATGAAATTAATAGGTAGCAGGTTTAAAACAAACACAAGAAAGTATTTTTTTCATGCAACACACTGTCAACCTCTGGAACTCCTTGCCAGAGGGTGTTGTGAAGGCCAATACTATAACAGGGTTCAAAAGGAAGCTAGATAGATTCATGGAAGATAGGTCCATCAGCGACTATTTGCCAGGATGGGTAGGAATGGTGTCCCTAGCTTCTGGTTGCCCGAAGCTGGGATTGGGTGACAGGGGATGGATCACTTGATGATAGCCTGTCTGTTCATTCCCTTTGGGGCACCCGCCATTGGCAACTGTCAGAGGACAGGATACTGGGCTTGATGGACCTTTGGTCTGACTCAGTATGGCCGTTCTTATGTTCACTGTTTTAAGATGGCAAGCAGTGCTGACGGGGGTGGGAAGTCTTCGCCGGGCATGTCAGATAAAGGAAGGGGAAAGGAAAAAAAGATAGATGAGTATGTGTCCTCCATGCAGTAGACTTAAAACAGTCAATAGTTGGGTTTTTAGCATGAGACCGAGGCTGATTGCATGGGTGGTGCAGTCCCCATTTTGAAAACTTCTCAAGGCCTGCTGAATGGACAGCCTGGGTCGAGGGAGGGAGCTTGACAATTGGAAAGGCTCCTAGCTCACCTCCACCTAAAATGGCTGCAACCTTGGGGCACCTTGAGCAGAAGCTAATGCAGCAGTACAGCACAATAATAGTACTAACAGTAATACATTGTAAAGATAGATACTTACATGCTAAAATTCCCTCTGGAGGATCTGCCTCCTGAGTCCCAGCCTGTGTTTCTGGCTGAGAACTGGGCTTGGCTGCTGCATGAAAGGAATCCGTCTCACTTGCTGCACAGCAGAAATCAGGTTCGCCTTTTACCTGGCTGATGTCATGATCCTGATTCCCAAAGAGATGCTTGCTTTCCGTGGAGGGCTCTTCCCTTGTCTCCTCATGTTCATCCTCTGATTACTCTTGCTGCTCAACTTTGGGGGATATGTCAGTAGAAGAGTGAAGAGCAGTGCTGGGTTGGACTATGCAAAATCCTGTCCAGCTCCTAAAATAATGATCAAGTGACATTTGCAGACCTTTTCTCAGCATCCTTGGTGTCAATGTAAGTTCTCTTGAGACGTTTGCTTTTTATCCTGCACTGTTTGGTTTCTCAGCTGTGGCCGCTTGTGGTTATCTGCTTAGCAAACTCCACAGAAACACTTTTAATTTGGTGGCTTGCCACAAGCACTTTGTGCACCAATGCGTCTCCTCAGTTGGCGATGAGATCCAGGCACTCAGCATGGCTCCAAGTAGCTGTGCAAGGCACGCTGCAGGGTCTCTGGAGTAATATTGCACCAATGCTGATATACTCAAATCCAGGAGCAAATGGGCAAATTCTGACCCTGCAGTGTTTTTTAAATAGGGGAGGGAACAACTGGTCAGCTTGACACCAAAGCGGGCGAGAACACACAGCTAAACAGACAGGTCAGTAATGGTCACCCGTAAAACAGTGTGGGATAGCCATTGGAAGACTGCCAAAGCAGTAGGCAGCAGCATTGAGTGCACCTGAAAAATAGACCAAACAACCTCAATTTGCATCACACTTAGTTCACTTTGAATGAGGATTTCAGAGTTCACAATAAATGCAGAGTTAATGAATTGTGTCAGGTGTACATCAGTGTTTTAAAACCAGATTAACTCAACACAATCCGGTTTAATCCCCACTCAGATGGAATGTAAGAGACTCAAGCCCCTGGTCTGCCTGATTTTACCTTTCTTGTTGGAGTTGTTCCACTTTGCATAAATAATTTAATATTTGTTAGGACAGAGAGAGAGAGTGACTCCATAGCCCAGGCAGTAGGGCACTCCCCTATTGTGGAAGTCACAGTTTAAATCCCTGTGCTGAATCAGATAGTGTAGGGAGTTGAACCTGGGTGTTTAGCATACTAGATAAGTACCCTGTCCACCAGCCTACTAGCTCTTCAGGGGGTGGGGTGTGGGGGGAGGTGTCTCTCTGGTTTTAATTAGAAATTCCATCCTGGACCAGAGCATCCTTCTTGATGAAACCAGTACATTTTCATGAAAAGTTTCAGTTTTGACAAATTGGCATTTTCTGATGAAAAACCATTTCTCGAAATATTTCCAACCAGCTCTACTTACTACTTTGCAGCCTCACTGTAGTCCAAGGTAGTAAGCACTGCACATAATAGGATGTACAGTTCTTGCAGAATCAGGTCCTTGCTTTGTGTGACATCCCTCATGGTTCAACCTGAACCACTGAACTGCTGAGTCACCTTAATTCTCCAGACCAGAGTGTCGCTGCTAGTGAAACACAGCCATTAGCATGTAAAGGCACACCCAGCAAAGTTACATGAATGCTCTTCCAGCCACTCATGAACAGATAACAACACCAGCATATCCCTCAGTCCCAGGTTTGTGCCCAGAAATGTACATTTTACACTCTTCAAAGCCCCCCCACCTCAAACAGTGTAAGCTCATTAAAAGTTCATCATTTCATCAAAGGGTAATGAATATGCAATAGCTTTTGTTGATCTGAGTAGAGATTCCCCAGACACTTCAACCAAAAGCTCATGGGTTTAAATAAACAGTGAAACAAGATTAGTAACTGGAGAAAGATAGATTATAAGTGATAAGGCATAAAGGTCAGAATTGGTTAAAAATATTATAACACATTCTAATTTCTAAACTTTTACCAAGGTAAGTAAGATTTGAAAGCAAAAGTCATTTCTCACCCAAAATCTTTCAACAGTTCATACTGACTGGAAATCATCTAGCCAGGTCTGCCCCTAACAGTTCAAAGATGCCCCCTTTTGTCTTTCGAGTGGTCTTGCTGCTGCGTGTAGAGGTAGGTGAGGAAAGGCAATGAGGAAGCCATTGTCCCTTGTTTTATACCCTCCTCCTCTCTTTGAAGAATACTTTCCTTCCACACCATCCCCTGCTGGTGTGCAGCCAATACGTCTGTGGTGTATGTGAGATTCGAAGCATCTGAACTGTAAACTTCTTGCTCACACCAGCTGTGTACGTGACTTTTGAGGTGACATGCAAGCCTTGTTTACAGCCCTTTGTTATCTCTGAGGAGCTTGTCTGTGGATGGTCCCCAGAATCACAACATGTTTCAGTAACAAACATATAGCAAAATCTAATAACTTCATAGACACAATTGATACAAACATTTTAACAAGACAATGATGTTTAGTAGACTATGACTTTTTAAATGACACCTCACAAGGCATATTTTGTACAATTTATGACCATATAAGAGTGGTGAATATGGGGTTGCAGGGTGTTACATGGGATACAGTGTGTCATACTCTGGTAATACATACATAAAATAATGGCCAATGTGCTGTAATTATCAAATCTACAATCAGTGTCTGTGATATTATTCCTGAAATAAATAAAGTCAAGCTCTAAAGTCAATAGACTGATCTGAGAGGCCTACACAAAGGTATGTACACTGACATGAGACTAATGGGTCTAACTAAGGCTCATGGGAGGCTTGGGGTTCTCCCCTCTTGTAGACCTCAGGATGTCCTTCCCTAAGCCCCATGCTCTCCCCTCTAGTTGCAGAGTTTCCTTCTTGTAGGATCTAGGATGTGTGCATGTATATCAATGGGCAGTGGGCCTGGCCTTGTGTGGGTGAGACCAGAACCAAGGTACAAAATATCTGCCCTGCATGGTCCCTGGGAGGATAATCCATAACAACAGTCCTATTCAAATTGGTAATAGCTTTTGAAGTGTGATTGCTATGTCACTTTGGTGATGTGCATTAGCTCTCAACCAGAAAAGTCAGTACATTGTCTTATCTTCTTTCTGCAGTGTGCTTATTATCTTCTGCTTTGGGGCAGGGCTATGAAGTGGCAAGAAAGTTCAGGTTTTATGAACCCTGGTGAACATTATTTAAGAGTGTCCTAATTCATGAATTCCTTGTTTTTATCATGGCAAATTCTACCTCAGCCTGAGAACTAACCTACAGATTGTTGAGTCTGATGAGAGAGAGAGTGTAGAATTTAGAGTTAGGAATAAGAGCCATATTTGTTATTATAATAGAAATCTCAGTTGCAGCCTTAATTATAGAGCATTGCCATCTGCTCCATAATATACCTTTTCCAGTATCTGTCTCCAAAGATGGACATATATGTTACAAATATGATCTTCTTAGTGGTTGGTGATTTAGAGAGCCTTTGGTCTAAATCCTTAGCTGATGTAAATGGCTGTAGCTCCATAGACAGCAATAGAGCCTAATTGATTCATACCATCTGAAGATTTAGTGCTGTGTATGCAGGTCTTTTTTTTTTTTTTTTTTTTTCTGCACTGTGTCCTGAAGAATATGGTCATGGCATCCCTCTGCCCCTGTCACTACTCCATAATTTCTCCATTTATTGTAACATGTCATCATCATGGGATCTGAGAGCAGAGCACATTTAAAGAAAGCAGACTATTGCATTCTCCTGGATTTTTCCTTTTGCTTTGTGTAAACCCACAAGGTTTGATAGAAATGTATTTGTTGTATTATCTATGAAAGCACAGTTATTGGGGGAAGGCTAGAGAGGTAGGTCTTAATTTATCATGTATCTTTCTATTTTTTTAGAAAGTAATGTCTTTTTTGATGGGTTATATCCATTTTGGTTTAATTCTGTGCTTTGCATTGCTTCACTCCACATGTCATTCTTGTGTATGTCACGTATCACTTTAACAGACAGGGTTTTATAAAGGAGGTGCATAGTTCACTGCTTGGTCATTGTATTCTTGGGACTTTTCAGATATAATTATCAAATCTAAACATAATGATTTTCTATTTTTTCTGTTCAAGGTACCGCAAATTATTATTTTATTGTAGGGAATTGCACTGGTTTATTACAATGCCATATATATATATATATATATATATATATATATTTTGTTTGAGACCTGGAATTAGTTATTTTTCTAATAAAATATTATACAGTATTTGCAGCCACAGTGTTCTCAGCTTTAGTACTGAATGAAAAATACAATCGGGGAAAGGAATGTTTCAATATATCAAACTCATTCCACTTATTATTGGAATATGGTGAGATGGGGAAGGACAATTTCACCCTGGAGAAATCACTGTAACCTATACCCTGAATAGAATTAAGCAATAAAGAATAAGTGGATGTATATGATATTTGATTTCTAGGTAGATGGGTGAGTGTATTCATTTCTCCCATCTGTCTAGAAATGAAATGCTGTAACAAATGACTGGTGGCTTACTGCTATTCCAATACAGCTCTTCTGTATGATTCCTTATTCACATAAAATAAATGTCTTTATGGAATTTAAAACTTTTTTCAGCTTTAATGGGATCCCTATTTTTGGGGTGGGGGCGGTAAGGCAGCTGATTGTTCTTCACTAAGGATTTAAACTGGGGATTTTCAAAGGAGCCCAATGGATTTGGGCACCCAAACTGTATTGAAATTCAGTGGCAGTTAGGCATTTAATGCCCTTAGGTTCCTTTGTAAATATGAGCTTCTTTCATTGTTGTGCTCACAGTGAGAATTATTATAACTCCATGACTACGTAGCACTTACTCACAGATTAAATCTTTTGGTGGAACTGTTTTCATAAAGGGAGTAAAGGCTGTAGACTAGAGTTCATAGTGATTATAGTTCATCTGTTCTAAGCTTCATGTACAGGCCTATATATACTTGCAGTGTAGACGTACCCTAGTCAACCAATCCATATGTTGGAAAGTTATGGCCATGAATTGAAACCGATCATTACAGCATGCAGGGATTAGAGGAGTCTTAAAACTGTGTGTTTCAGCTATACCTCAGTTTAAAAAAGTGTCTGATTTTATTGTGCCAGTCTAGCTTCACCATTAAACAGATGGAGAAGGGTTTGGTTTCTGTTCTGCAAAGATCTCTTCTCCTATGAACTGCCTACACCTAAGGTGCTTGGGTATTCATTGTCTTATTTAAGTTTCTTTATTATTCACTTGTCAGGGATGTGCCTAGTTCCTTAAATGGCATAGTAAAAAGACTGAATTGACAGGAAGCCTTTTCCAAAGGTTAATTATTTTATGAGAAAAGAAATTACTCCTATATTGCCTGTTAACCTTTGTTTTTCAGTTTTAAATTTATTTCCTGCAGTTATGCGACTTCTCAGGAGTCACAAGAACTTTTTTCCACTGTCTAAATTAGCTTCTCTCTTAAAATATTTTTTCAAATCTGAATCTTATCTTGTTAATCTTGTTTGTTCTAGAGAGAATAGATTAAATTCTTTTAACTGTCCACTTTATTAAATTCCTGTTAGACCAATAAATTATAACAAATTCAGGCAAGTAGGAAATTTAATTGCTGGAAAGAGCATAACCCATTGCTACCACAGACTCTTTTCTAAATGCATGTTATTATTATGAAAGATAATTTAAATGATTTTTTTCTTTTAATTAGCATTTCATTATGATTATTTTTTACTGCAAAAACAATTAAGTTTTCTAATGATACATCTTACTATATTTTTATTTAAAAAATGCTGTTTATCTAAGATACTTATCTGGCCTCCATTACCATAGTGCCTCACAATCTTTAATGTATTAATCCTTACAACAACCTAGTAAGGTAGAGAAGTTCTACTATCCCCATTTTACAGATGGGAAACAGAGGGTAAGTGACTTGCCAAAGGTCACACAGGATGTTTGTGGTATAACGGGGACTTGAGCCCAGGTGTCTTAAATGCTATGCTAGTGCCCTAACGACCTGACCATCCTTCCTCTTCCAGAAAATATTAGAGTCTTCTTGAACAGATCTACTTTGTGCAAATTTAAGTCTTCAGTCCTGCAGTGAATTCCATGTAGACACAAGGGTCCACTCACACAAAGCCTCACTAGGATTCTGCTAGTACACCGGGGTCTACTGGAACACTGTTCATTGCAGGTTTGGACCCTAAGCTTCTATCAGCCCCATTGCTGGGGCACCACACTGAAAGGTTTGTTCAGAACCTTTCACTTCTTGGTTATTGTGGGTTGTTGAGAGTATTAGTCATGTCTATTGTTTTGTCCTGGGAAGATCCCCTCCAGATTCCTGACCAGGACTTTGAAGGCAGTCATTTTGGCTGTTCCAAAAAAATCTATCCCAGGTTTTACCTGAAGCACAGTGCATGCTGGGAAAGATTTAGGAGTTTACTTAGTACTCCCTAGATAACAATACAGGACAGAGATTATTAATAAAAGTGATAGTATGAACCTCAATACCGAGTGGTAGTGCTTTGATTAAAGGAGATCCCAATAACTGGAGGCATTCACCTCTACACTGCCCTTGCTAACCCAAATATTTAACCTTCCAGATTCCACCTTCTCCAATGATATTAGACACAGGTTCTTTTTTACAGTGCTGTTGCCAAGGACAATAAGGTAGTAGCTGACTTCTGGATGAATATATTATAAATACAATGGATTAGATCACCAGCTGGTGTAAACTGATGCAGCTCAATTGAAAGCCCAATATTTCAGGAGAAAACTGACATTAGAGTTCCATCTAGGCATTATGTCTTTTGCTATGAAAAAATTCCATTCTGTATTATTTTATTTTATTGATTTTTATTTTATTTTTCCTACTGCATATGAAAGTGAATGTTGTTGGTATCATTTCTGTATGCCTCACAGAGCCTGAATAATAAAGACCACATTTTGTGTTCAGCTACTTGGCTGTTGTCAGCAATGATGCAAGAAGGAAAAAAAAAAGCACTTGATTTTCATAAGCTGGTAAAACTCTGGAGAGCTAAGAAATGTGAAGAAAAAAAAAAGCCACTGCCCTGCAAAATACACTGACCAAAAGAGAGACAAAAATTAAACCGAGCATGTAAGCATTTCCCAGAGATCACTTAAACAATGTGCTATTATGAGTTAAATACCATAATCATTAGCTTACTACTGCTAATGATTAAGCAATGATTATTGTGGGTCTTAGTTTTATACTGCATGAGGCTGAAGGATGAGTGACTTTAATCACCCAGGAAATAATCTTTCTGAATTGCATTTTCTGGCAAATATTAAGGTGAAATTCACACGGTCTTTTGGCAACAAAACCTTCATATGCCTTGACCCCAACTATTTATTAGGGTCTGACTCCCTGGGCCATGTCCTCACCTTTTCCCCATCTCTCCCATCACATTCCAGCTGATTTACTCCTTGTATTGGAGGTATCAAGGACTGAGCAGACCTTGCTTACATGGATTGCTATTGTAATCTGCCCTTGTGCAGTCTATGGATGCTATGGAGACCCACCGTGCAAGGACAGACAACAAACTAGCTCAAAGAGATCACATTCTTTTTGAGAAAAGCTAATTGTTTGTTAGTGATTTTTGCAAGACATATTGCCTGATCAGCCTATTAGAACAGATGGACCCTTGTGCCCCCCACTCTCTCCGCAAGCTCAGATTTTGTGCTCAGATAGTAAGGTTTTAATCTAACTGCCTGAGACAAAACAGTATCTTCTGAAGAATCAAATGCTCATACAACTACAGTAACAGCTGTCACAGAATGAGTTTGCAGATAGAATATTGTGTAGTCTAGTGCTTAATTAGCGACGTATGCCCCATTTGAATAACAGACACAACTAAAACAGATTCCTGTGTTTTGAAAGGGGCTTCAACCCAGCTTGTAATTTAGTGCTTCCAATTGGTGGGCACTGTCATTTTGCCCAGGAAACTCCTTTGCCCCAGAATGTGTACATGCAAATTGCAACTATCAAATTTCTTGAGCAAATCCTCTTTGCATGCTCATATTCTATCTTCTGTGGGGGCAAGTGAGGTTCCATGTAAAAATGCAGGTGCAAATAGAGTCAGTTATTTTAATTTGGCCCAGACAATTTCCTAACCCTCAAGTGACTGCATTATATTTAAAGACAATTTTAGAGGTGGTGGTGCAGACTTTGCTTCTTTTAATCTGATTTTCAGAGGGGCTGAGCACCCACAAATGACCACAAAAGTCAATGGGGGACTGTGGGTGATCAGCACCTTTTGAAATCACTATGAAATTCACTACATGAAAGCTCTGTTTTGTGCCAAGCCATAGCAAAATTGTTATTTTTAATACTTCACTATGTAATCCAAGGCACAGAGCCTGTAAACCATTTTGTAGAAAAGAATGTGTCCCCTATTTTTGTCTGCCTGTCTGACTCCTGAAAAAGAGCTCTGTGGAGCTTGAAAGCTTGTCGCTTTCACCAACAAAGTTGGGCCAATGACGGATATTACCACACCCACTCTGTCTATCTCAGGCCAATCAAAGCAGTTTCTCAGCTTCTGACTCTGCATGAATGGGTCACGCAGGGATGATCACAACTAAATGGAAGCATTTTATGAATGGAGCCACAAGTCTCACAGACATGTACTTTCTTCCCCTTCTACCTTGCTTAATCTCAGGGCTGTCACCTCACATGCAGGCTACTGGAGAAATCTCCAGAAGCTACCTTTATACAGTCCACAAATCTCACATTTTTAGTTGCAGACTGATTCATGGGGCTGCAACAACCACAACAACAACAAACAGGTCAGGGTTCCAGAAAGCAGAAAGGCTGTTGCACAAAACCTCAGCTAGAGGCTGACCGCAGACTTTTTCTGAAAGATAAGAATAGGGTGATTATTTTTTCTCTGTTTTAACTAAGCCTAGTAAATTGAATGACCTGAAATGTATAATGTTTGCTGTCTTTCAGTTCTGTACTTATAGGATTTTATTACATCTGGTTTCCTTTGTGCTGTAATAACTGTCTACAGCTTTATGGATGCAATCATGTGGTGGCCCCATAGGTCAGAATGAAGCATTGAAAGAAGGTACTTAGGGCCAAATTCACCTCTGACCTATGCCCTCATGCACCTTGTAATGGGGTGGGACTCTGGCACCTCCTGCCAGCTGTCGTGGAAATTAGCTCTGCGTGCTAATACGCCCTCTTTGAGTGGTGCCTCACTGCCATCACTCGTGCTCTATGACCCACATCTCTTCAAGGACCACAGTGTCTTCTTCAGCGACACAGCCCTCTGGCCATGCCACACCCCTCCGGGGGACCTGCAGTCTGCTGTTCAGCCACTTTTCTTAGTGGCTACTGCGGCAAATTTTCAGACCACTTCCTCGTAGCCCCAGCATTCTCTTTGCCCTTACCTCAGGGCCTCAGCTGGCAAACCTCAGCAGCCATCCAGGATCTGTCTCTCGCTCCCCCAGTCCCTGCTGGCAGCACTGCTCTGCCCAGGATGCTAGCAGTTCTCTCAGCCCTCCAGAGACACAGTCCTTCCTCCCTGGGTTCCCAGCAGAGAACTGCCCACCTCTGCCCTGCAGATCCCTTTTTATATGGCCCTGCTTGGCTTCTTCCCTCAGCCCTTCTCTGATTGGCTGCCTCCTGTGCAGCCTCCCTAGGGCTCTATTAACCCCTTAGAGCCCAGTGTGGGACAGGCACCCCATCACACACCTCCACTGAACTCAGTAGGAGTGCATGAGGTGTCAGTCAGTGGGAAAGGTGTCTCTTATTGATATTCATCCACTCCAACCTAGTCTGATCTTTGCTAAATCCTTTTTTCACAAATACACTTTTTTCATCCAAGTCTCTGCAGCAGACTCTTTTCAGTGTATCTATGGTTCTGCTAGGCTCTGTGGTGCTTGTGCAGTGTTATCCTTGGCTTACTGCAAACATTTGCCAATATTTACAAGGCATTAGATGGCTAGGGGTTACACACAAGTTCTCAGCACTCTATTCAACTGACATTGCTTATAAGTGAAGGGCTGATTGAGGAGACCTGCTGCTCCAATCACTTGGAACTGTAACAGCTTGAATACATGCTCTTGTGTTGCTGCGGTTAGAGTGTATTATTCTCTTTTGTTTCTTTGTCACCACGGAATTGCAAAACATGTTACATATAGGTATTACTATATCCATTCCTCAACCTATGAACCTTAAATTAGTTAGAAGACTGGAAGTGATGGTAGGGTTGGGAAAGATGGCTCTAAGTCACTACTGTTCTTCCTCCCAATCTCAGAGCCATTACAGTAGCCCTACATTTCTGGAAGAGCCTCACACAATGTGGGGGAATCCTTCAGAGACAGGGTGGGGTTGATTGAAGGGGTTGGGAGCTGATAAAGTAGATTTAAATCTGCTTGATCAGGTACAGAATTGGTGCAAAACAAACAAACAAAAACCCTGGCTACTATCTGTAACTGTTGTTCTTTGGGATGCGATGCAGATGTCTATTTTACTTTGCAGTGGGTGCACCCACTGCATCAGAGCTAGAGAACTTTGCCTAGCAACACCAGAAGGGGCAGCACTCATGCCTTATGACCCTAGCCCTTCCCCAGGCCATATAAAGGTGGTACTGTCCCAACCCCTTCAGTTCCTTTGCACCTAACATCAGAGGTACAGACTCCAATGCAGCTAGGATGGAGTGTGGGTCATGGAATATGAGTCTGCATCACATCTTGAAGAACAACAGTTAGAGGTAGGTAACTGTTTTTTTTCTTCTTCAAGTAGATGTAGTTTTGTATTTTACTTAGGTGATTCACAAGGAATACTCATAGAAGGTGGGACTCAGAATCTGTTTAAAGAAGGACTGCAGGATTGCCTTCCCAAAGTTTGTATCTGACCTGGGCACAGCAATAATAGCAGAGTGGTTTGTACAAGTTTGCATAGAAGACCAAGGGCTAGTCCTGCGACTGCCCAATATAGGAATGCCACTTAGAAATGTAGTCGAGATTGCCTGGGCTCTCATGGAATGAACTTTCACCCTTTGATGAGGCATAGCCCGGGTTACTTCATATGCTGTCGTGCTATAGGAAGTTATCTGCCTACAGATCATCTGTAAAGAGACTGCTTCACCCTTCATTCAAAACAAACAAACAGGAGGAGGAGTGGAAAGGTTTGGTTATGTCCAGATAAAAACCTGAACATTACCTGATATGCAATGCATGAAGATATTGTTCCTGTGGGGTTGAATGCAGCTTAGGGAAGAACACAGGTAAATATATAACTTGTTTTCCAGTTTCACTTGAACCCACTTTGGATAAAAACTTAGGATGCAACCTGGGCACACCTGGGCTGTGGTTGAAGGTTGAGACTGCAACTCCAGACGTAAGTGGTGAATTGCCTGGAATTGCTCTGTATGTAGAAATACTCTCAAACTCATAGACGCTAGCAGGGGCCCAATTAACTCTTTTTTTAAAAATTGGAATCAACGTTGACTTCCTGCTCTTTAGGGTGAGACCTAGATGACTGAGTAGGCATAGTGTGAAGTAAACATGACAGAGGACTTCCTCGCTGGACTTGCCCCTCAAAAACCAATCATCCAGATACAGAAACATATGAATTCCCCTCTTTTTTGAGTTGTGCTTTTACCACAATCATACACTTGGTAAAAACCCAAGGAGTGTAAGACAGGCCAAATGGCAGCTCAGTGTACTGGTAGTGCCCGCCAGCCACAACAAACCTGAGGAACCTCCTGTGAATTGGAAGAATTGCTATGTGGAAATAAGTATCCTGAAGGTCCAGGGTAGCAAACCAATAGTTTTGATTTAAGGCTGGGAGGATAATTGCTAGGGTGACCATAAGGAATGTCGTGTATCTGATGTATTTGTTGAGGTCATGGAGGTCAATGATAGGTCTCATCCTTCCCTTGGGCTTGGGGATCAGGAAAAAGTGGGAGTAGAATACCTGCCCACAATGCTGTAAGGGGACCTCTCAGAGACAATAGAGACTAAACCTGCTCGAGGAGCAGTGTCTCGTGAGTTGGGTCCCTGAAGAGGTATGAGGTAAAGGGGTGGGGAGGAAGGATGAAGAGGAACAATCAGTTGTACACATACAAAATGGGAAATGCTTGCCTAGGAAGAAGTACTGCAGAAAGGGATCTGGGAGTCATAGTGGATCACAAGCTAAATATGAGTCAACAATGTAATGCTGTTGTAAAAAAAGCAATCATTCTGGGATGTATTAGCAGGAGTATTGTAAACAAGACACGAGAAGTAATTCTTCCGCTCTACTATGCACTGATTAGGCCTCAACTGGAGTATTCTGTCCAGTTCTGGGCACTACATTTCAGGAAAGATATGGACAAATTGGAGAAAGTCCAGAGAAGCACAACAAAAATGATTAAAGGGCTAGAAAACATGACCTAAGAGGAAAGATTGAAAAAAATTGGTTCGTTTAGTCTGGAGAAGAGAAGACTGAGAGGGGACATAACAGTTTTCAAGTACATAAAAGGTTGTTACAAGGAGGAGGGAGAAAAATTGTATTTCTTAACCTTTGAGGATAGGACAAGAAGCAATGAGCTAAAATTGCTGCAAGGGAGGTTTAGGTTGTACATTAGGAAAAACTTCCTAACTGTCAGGGTGGTTAAGCACTGGAATAAATTGCCTAGGGAGGTTGCAGAATCTCCATCACTGGGGATTTTTAAGAGCAGGTTGGACAAACACCTGTTAGGGATGATCTAACTAATACTTAGTCTTGCCTTGAGTGCAGGGGACTGGACTAGATGACCTCTCAAGATCCCTTCCACTTTTATTTTTCTATCTATGATTTCTGTTTGGCATAACCTGATCTGACGGTGCTTAGAACCCAGTTGTCCCTGGTAATTGAGTCTCAATCACCGTAAAAACTAGCCTGACTGTCCTGAACAGAGGATATGGAGAAGGAGAGGTCACAAAAAGATCACTGCCCTGGACAGGAGTCAAAATGTGTACTTGCTAGATGCTGGTGTGGGGAAGGAGCTGTCTGGTTAAACCCAGAACCAGAGGACTTTGAATCTGTAGCCCTTCCAGGAGTAGTTCTGCTGCTGTATAGGAAAGGGGGGCTGTCCATAGAAACACTGGGAGTGGTATTGCTGCTGCTGCTGCTGACCGTTGGAGTGACAGCGCTTCATGGCAGAAGTATATGCTCCCAAAGAATGCGAAGTTGCTTGGGAGCCTTTAAAAGAGTGCAGTGTTTCTTCTTTTTTTTTCTGAAAACAAAACACAGCTATCTAAAGGTAAGTCCTTAATGTTCTGGTGAACCTCAGGTCTAATGCCTGAATTCTTCAGCCATGAGGCCCTTCTCATGGTTGCAGTTGATTGTGGTTGTGGCATCTGACTCCATTCTTGTGAGTTATAAGGTATTACATGTCATTCCACCACATGGAAGTAACAGATCACATGATGTGCTATGTAATGGAAAGCACTTCAGAATAAGCTAATGAAAGGGGAACTTTTTTTCTGTGCTAATAAACTTCAGACTCTGCTTGTTTCTAGCAAAAAATTCAGGCTTTGAACTGCTGAGATCCACATAAATTCAGGTTATCCATATAGCTGTGCGGAAAATCTCCAAGATGAGTTCTTTATTAATAGCAGGAATGAGTCAGTCAGCTAGCTTAATGATCTGACCCATAATTTGAATTCATTGAAAGTTCTCAGTAAGCACCTTTGGGAGCAGAGATCAAGCATGACCTTGACTTATGGTAGCTTGAATTAAATCCTCATGTAATATTTCTGGTGCTAGCTTTGTTGTCAGAAAAACAACTCAAACTACCACATAGCACAATTGTAATTCTGTAGTATGCATTTGCTTCCTTTCAACTTGCATAGTATTTCATTTCTTTTGAAGGGTGCTTTTAGGGTTGTTTTGTTTACCTGTAATGAAACACTTAGATGACCATCTTAAATATGCAAAAGATCACAAAGACAGATTTGAAAGAATCATGCATGGTGTTTTGTATACTGGCTTTCCTATTTGTTCTTTATTATGCTATTGATCTCAGGCAGCAATGGAAAATATGGAGCTTTGTCAATCCCTTACCACAGTGCTGACATATTGAGAAAACAGTTTACCTTGATTCCTTCACCACAATGAGGCAGTTTTGTTTTATTCTCTGTCCCTACTCTATTGTGGACATTTTGTGTGTGATACCTTGCTTTCTAGGGCGATTTTGTTTAAATTCAACAGATATATATATATATATATTAAAAAATCTCTTTGATTTAAATTCTTTGGATCTTGACATTTCTTGCTTGCTTACTGTCTGCACAGAATTTACATTTCAGTACAGCATGGCCTTTCTGGCTGTCAGTGTGATATCATTTAGCATTTGGAGTGAAGAAGTGGAAAAAAAATACCAAGAGTAAAACAAAACACACCCTTAATGAATTAGGGGGAGATCAGTCCCTCAAGACACCAGGGCAGGGAATTAGGAAGGAGGCATCTCATCTTTTGTTATATGGTACTCCCGTTTGGCTTTTTTGTGTTTAGTTGCTTGTTTGCTATCTTGCTCAGTCTGAAAGGAGATCTCTGATCTGTCAGTTGTTCATTTCTAAAACAGATGCATTGTAGAAGGTTATATTTTGCATTGCATCAGAAGCCAGCGTAAACTAAGGAGTCACAATTTAAAGGGACTTAAGTCAGGAAAAATAAGATGCTGTATTGAAAGACTGTTTAAAGTGATCAGGAGAGCTGCCTATATACCGAAAGCATGTAATTTTAATTAGCTTTTATTCCTTGCAATCTGCAAACACTGCATTACCAACACATTTCCACTGATACTTTTAGCTGGCTCTATACTGCACACAGAGGTTTAATGTTATTGAAGTGCGTCAGATTTTTCTAACTAGCTAACCAGCTAACTAGCTAGCTAATTTACAGACATCTAGGAACACTGGGGTTGATCCTCTGTTTAAATCAGTTTAGCTCTATTGAAGGGATCTATTTTTTGTTACTGTTCAGGAATACTGTAGCATACCTGGTGTCTAGTTCTTATTACTATTGGGTCCTCACTTTGTGGAACTATATTACATTACCTACACTTGTATGCATATGCGCGCGCACGCACAGACACACACACAAGTGAGTGCTACGGTATAGGTGTGTGTAATGTCTGTGTAAATGTATACACACACATCGTAGATACAGCTGTTTGAAACAGATAGTGTGAATCAGATCTATTTAAAAAAAGGGAAATTGTAGTTAATGGCATATCTGCTGAAAGCAGGTAATTTTAATTATCTCAGATAGTTAGAAGCAATGAATAATTTATTACCCAAAGAACTCCTGCTTTTTTCTTTCCTTCTTCTTCAGGCTTCTAATCCTGGTGAGCCTCTGATATTCAGATCATGGTCCCCAATGCTTCTTTGTTTGAACTGTTACTCTGGAGGCACTGGTAGAAAACTATATGTTTCCCTGTAGCTAGTCAGCACAGATTGAGTTGTTTTGACAGCCCAGTATGAGACTCTAGTAGTCCAGCTAAAGAACTGAATAATATAGCAGACAAAGTGGAAAGTTAAAGAGCTCTTTGGACAGTGGAAGTAATACAGTATTGTACAATACATTGCAGTACAGACAGATGCATTTAATCTTTTATATGTGGTTATGGAGGCAAATAATTGTTTGCATACATTCATAATAACAATGAATAACACTGGCATATATCACAGGTACAGGGCTACCTACATCTCTGTCCCCTTTCTAGTATCTCTGAGTGTACCCCCTTAAGTGTTGGGCTCTTACCCATACCAATCTTAGGGTATAATCTTGTGGTTCCTCCTACTCTTAACTCAGACCTTCCCCATGTATATACAGAAGATTCTCTCTTGTGTTCTCAGTGCTTTTTCTGCTGGCACCCAGGTAGTGTGAAAGAAGAAGCCACCTGACTGAAATAAAGAAGGGCAAAGGCCAGATCCTGAGTGGGAGAGGGAGGCAACAGAGGGAATAAATTGGGGCAAGGAGCCAGGATAGGGGGTGAGAGGAGAAGTGTGGAACTGGAAGCTAGTGAAGGGGGCTAAGGGAAACATGGAGCTGCAGGTGGTGAAGACTGGGACAGGAAAAAGAGGGGTGGGCGGGCAGGCGGGGGTGAGGGGGGCAAAGGGAGGCTGTGAGCCAGTGGGTGAGGCCCTCACTATGAGGATAGAAAAGAAATTAGACAAGGATCTTCGGAAGAGGGGCTAGAACTGACTGGAAGGGAAGACTGAGATTTGATCATGCCTAGGGATGTGGAGATTGGGACTGGCTGGGCAATGAGACTAGGAGGGGTCCTGTGGAAAAATACTATGTGATCATGTAATTAAAGTCCATATCATAAGGTATGCATCCAAAGGGGCCAAATTAGATTGCACGTGCAACCTTATTTCTTGCATTTCCTGACTTCTGAGGGCTTGACTTTGTAACCGTAATGTTCTTTTTTGTGTGTAATGTATAATAGTTTTAAAGTTTGGTATTTAACAGTAAGATTGTGTTTCTTTACAATTTATTACATAATATTATATACATTTGTGTACATAAAACTTTTATTTTTATATTAGTTTAGGAGGGGAAATGAGGTAATTAGTGAACAGAAGGAGCAGATAATGAGCTACTTTAGTATGCTTAAAAATGAAGCAGTGGACACCTGGAGACTCTGACATACCCGATGCATTTATGTCTTAAGCTTACAATTGAGGATGAAGTTAAGGGCCCAACTGAACAAAAGACTTAGGCCCATGCCAAATTTTAAGCACATGTTTAAATACCTAACCAAATCAAAGCTTATGTTTGTGCATGGGAATGTTGGGATGAAGTGACGCTCGGGGGTTCAACCCAGATCAGGAAGGGGTTGTATCACCACCTGCCCCACAACTATGGGTACCTTAAATGCTATGGTGCAGTGGATTATAGCTCTGACACCAACAGCCAGTCTACAAGCATGCAGATCACACCCTGGCTTCCAATGCTTAGTTACTTTTTTCAGGGTGACCCCCCCCAACAGCCACCAAACTGTCTGGCCTATGGTGTCCAGACCTCTCATTGAACACTTACAGAAGTTATTAAGTTCTCTGCTCCCTTAAAGAGACAGTACCCAGCAGCTGATTACCTTAACTGGAGCTAACAAATGGTTTTAATCAAAGCATTTAATTGGTTTATAGTAAAAGTAAAACTAGTTTATTCAACAAAAGATCAGAGGCTGAAGTGATACCAAATGTAAGGAATAAAAACAGAAAGAGTTACAAGCAAACAAAATAAAAATATGCTTCTAAGACTAAAACTTAATTTCAACAAGTTCCAATCTTTGCCTAAGCATGTTTCTCACTTATACTCAGTTTCCAGAGACTTTGATCCACCTTGGTTGAATGATTCAACGGTCTGTGATGTCAAGAATTCTGGCACCTTTAGTTCCTCAATTGAGGGATGGCAAAATGGCCTTTTCTCTCTTCTTCTATCTTCCCAAAGTTCAGTGACCCTGCTTTAAGAGGCAGGAAGGCCTCCTGGGGATGCCGTCCCCATCCCCTCTTGAGTCACCTTTCTCAGCTTGCTCTCCTGATAGCTTTGTTTACTTTGCATGTAAATGTGCTTTTCTTTGTCACATCTCACTTAATTTACATTGAAGACACATTTAAGCAGGTGGAACTGCATTCCTTTTTCTGGAACAGGCATGGCTTAGGGACTGTTTCCCAAATACATTGTTAGAACATATTTGCAGCACATATCTATAAAATCCTTTGTGGGTTTACCATACATACATCCTGCAAGAATATTAATGATCAGTGAGTTTAGTTTTGCAGTGATGTATTACATGATTTTTGGGGGGGTATATATCATAACAGTGGGGTGTTCTTAGAGGCAAAAGTGGTGGTTCTGGAAACCTGGAGGGTAGGCAAAGGAAGGTAGCATGCTGGGGAGAATGTTCTAGAGGCCAGGTGCGACTGGGTGGAGGACCAAAAACATGAATCAATAGTTGGAGAGGAATCAATTAAGTGGTGGATTAGATTGAGGGGAAGATGAGATGATAAGGAATTGGCTCTGGAGAGAGAATGGGTGATAGGTCTTAGACTAAAGAATAAAGATTGGACAGTTGGGTGGGCTGTTTTCAAGCTTAGAGAAATGTAGGAAAGAGACAGCCAAGAAGACAGAGTGGATGGCAATATCTGGAAGTTAGGCAAGGAAGCAAAAGGCAATTTGCCATATGTTCTATTTTCTATTCCTACTTTTCCTGCTAAGTATATTTTGTCCCTTGTTAAATATATTATTGCTTGTGCTGTCAAATGCACATTGTACAAAAAACTCTTTTTACAAGGTGGCAGAGTTAACATTGCTGCAGGAATATTGAGTACTGAATTGTTTCGCTTTTGCATGGTTAATATTCAGTTCAATATTGCATTATTGTTAACTTGTGTAGGGCTTGTGTAGGTGTCTGTATAAAAAGACACAGAGAAGTATGTATATGTATACACACATGACAGTGATAGTGATTCTACTGAACTTACACTTTTCAATCTGAATTTGGCTCCAGTCTGGCCACCAAAGTATTTTAAATGTAGTGGTAGAAGTAAATCTTGAGGTAGGGAAACAGCAGGTGACCTGTTTAGTTGTTGCTGTGACACCTTATGAATAACTCAGTTGATCTCAATATGCTTCCATTCACTCTTGCTCAGAGCGACACTACCTTAAAAACTCAACACGCCAGCATTTGATAGCAAAGGTTTTATTCACAAAGAAATGACATACTGGAAGGAAAACATGTTTCACTGCCCATTGTTAGTACCAAAAGCTGATGGAGAGCTCAGGTATTAGAGCAACAACAATAATGCTATCACTTCTCTGAAATGATTAACAGAAAAAGGCCTACAAGGGCATTGAAGAAGAGCCTGATGGCAAAATCACACAGAAAGAACACACTCCTGTTTTTTTTTCTTTTTAATTATTGTTTTATGAGATGGGGTTTTTGTGGAGCCTTTAAGGAAAATTCTTCAGTGGTGCAAAATCAATTAGACTGATGCATCTTAGATGCTTGAGTGGTGAAACTGACTGCAGATGTCCAACCAATCCTGTGGTTGCATATTAGGATAGTAAATTGCTTTGAATGTGGGGGAGAAGGTATAAGTGGGAGGCGCAAACCAATAACCATTAGAAATGCCATGTAGCACAGCTGAACATCACCCCAGTTACTGCATGCTCAGCCATGCTCATTGGTGAAACACATCACCTTGCCTATGGCATGCAAGACCATACTTATGGATGTGATCAAAAAATGTGCCAACATCTGGGGTAAGTGCCTGAGGACAATATGCAATATTGCATGTCCCAGCATCCATCAACCCATCAGATGATGAGGAAACATGGTCAAAATAGAAGGCTGATGATCTGAACAAAGTCACAGTGCAGAAATCACCAAACTCTGTATACAACAGATAACATAAGTAGCAAGTCAGCAAGAAAATCATATGCTGTTTGTATGAAAATTTAGCAGATATATAATAGATCAGGGATCGGCAACCATTGGCATGTGGCCCTTCAGGGAAATCCGCTGGTTGGTCAGGATGGTTTGTTTACCTGCAGCGTCCACAGGATTGGCCAATTGCAGCTCCCACTGGCCACAGTTCACCGTTGGAAGTGGTGGCCAGCACATCCCTCGGCCCCGTACTGCATCCCGCAGCCCCCATTGGCCTGGAACATATTTGAAAACTACTATCTTGTCTCCCATAGTCTTCTCTTCTGTAGACTACATGTGCCAAATGCTTTCAACCTTTCCTCAGAGGTACTGGGGGTTTGAGTGTTTTGAGGGCATGAAGACATGGAAACTTTGCATTTGTGGACTAGTTTCTTTTACAAAGGGCTGCTGGTTTGCTACTGCTATTTTTGACTTTGCGGTGTCATAGATTTTATTATGCAAGGGTGCCTAGAGCAAGAGAGATACTTTTAAAAAGTATTTTATAAGTGGAAATCAATGCACTTTCTTCAAATGTGCAGTAATAAATGGTGTTTGCACCTATCTAACAAATGGTGTTTGCACCCAGAAATCAGTTAGGCCTGGTCTACACTAGGAGTTGTGGAAGCAGGGAAAGAATTAACAAGGATTTGAAGGGAATTTTAATGCATGTCAGTCAGTTAGCAAGAGTTAGGCTAGCTGTAACCCTAATGACGTGAGACTTGTAGAAGCAAGGATAGTATGAGGCGAGAGGAAAAGAACTGTGTAAAAAGTTATTACTACCTTGTACTGATAACCAAATATGCAGGCTTGGGTTTTCTAGGAGTGAGACAAATAAGATAGCAGAAAGGCTTATGTATAAACAAAATGCAGTTGTTGCTCTTTATTGTCTGTATTATTGCTAGTTATTGTCTGTAACAAAAGTATAAAGGCTTGCTGTAATTGTTTACCAGTTGAGAGAGACCTGTCCGGGACTGGGGCGACCCTGTGTCCTAGGGCACTCCCTCCCTCCATTGTAATTACTGGAGAAATAATAAAGTATTTGATTTTGCTGTACCCAAAGAAAAAGCAAGAACTGAGTTTTTCTCCGACAGAGTTTATGTTGAATTTAGCAGTGTTAATTCGACTTAACCGTGCACATGTCCACACCAGGAAGCTAATTAGTTCGACCAAGAGGGCTCTTTAGTTCGAATTCTGTACTCCTCCCCGACAAGGGGAGTAGCGCTAAATTCGACATGGCTATGTCGAATTAGGTTATGTGTGGACGGAAATCGACCTTAGGAGCTCCGGGAGCTATCCCACAGTGCACCACTCTGTTGACGCTCTGGACAGCAGTCCGAGCTCGGATGCTCTGACCAGCCACACAGGAAAAGCCCCGGGAAAATTTGAATTCCTTTTCCTGTCTGGCCAGTTTGAATCTCATTTCCTGGTTGGACATCGTGGCAAGCTCAGCAGCACTGGCAGCGATGCAGAGATCTCCAGCAGAGGAGTCCATGCAATCTCAGAATAGAAAGAGGGCCCCAGCATGGACTGACCGGGAAGTCTTGGATCTGATCGCTGTGTGGGGCGATGAGTCTGTGCTTTCAAAGCTGCGCACCAAAAAACGGAATGCAAAGACCTACGAGAAGGTCTCCAAAGCCATGGCACTCAGAGGATACAGCCGGGATACAACGCAGTGCCGCGTGAAAATCAAGGACCTGAGACAAGGCTACCAAAAAATCAAAGCGGCCAATGGACGCTCCGGATCCCAGCCCCAGACATGCCGCTTCTACGAGGCACTGCATGCCATTTTTGGTGGGTCTGCCACCACTGCCCCACCAGTGACCGTGGACTCTGACGATGGGATA
The DNA here is from genome assembly GCF_016161935.1 of Mauremys reevesii. NCBI lineage: Eukaryota > Metazoa > Chordata > Testudines > Geoemydidae > Mauremys > Mauremys reevesii. The sequence goes on along the minus strand of NC_052624.1, from coordinate 165,385,439 downwards.
GTGTCGACGGGCAGTTCCTCGGCGATGTTCACGGATGGGGAAGATGAGGAAGGGTTTGTGGAGGACGAGGCAGGCGACAGCGCTTACGATGCTGATTTCCCCGACAGCCAGGATCTCTTCATCACCCTCACAGAGATCCCCTACCAACCCTTCCCGGCCGTTAACCCAGACTCTGAATCAGGGGAAGGATCAGTCGGTAAGTGCTATAAACATGTAAACATTTACTTTTTAAAAAACAGGACTATAAACTATGTGAAAAGAAGGTCAATACATATGGGGATAGAACAGAAATCCTCTTGGGAGATTTCCACGAAGCTCTCCTGGAGGTAATCGAAAAGCCTACGCATGAGGTTCCTGGGGAGAGGTGCCTTATTGGGTGCTCCGTGGAAGCACACTCTTCCGTGCCAGGCTATCATCAGGTACTCTGGGAGCATTGCCTCCACGAGCATGGCAGCATAGGCCCCTGGTTTGTGCTGGCTTTCACTCAGCATGCGCTCTCTATCTCTCTCAGTGACCCTCCTCAGGGTGATCTCGCTCGGCGACTCCTGCATCTAATTAGGGGAATTAGTGTAATGTTAGTATTGGGAATGCTTCACTTTTCCTTTGCATAACAATAAGCGTCAGTTTACAGCCACGTGGTGGAGGCTGCAGAGGGGCAGCATACAGGGATCTTTCGCGGGGACAGCCGCGAGGGGGTGGAACAGGGGCAGAGTTTATGCTTTCTGGATTGCCTGCAGCAGGAGGGCACTGCTATACATTAAGTTTTAAGCAGCCTAAAGTCTACGGCTTACCATGCCTGGCTGCTACACGGATTCTGCTGTCCTGCCCCGCTTGTCTGATCTCCAGTGCAAGACCCCAGGCAATGAAAGCGAAGGCCGAAAATTCGAACTTGTCCTGAGTGCGCATGAGATAGGTGCTGTGCATGGTCTTGTTCACAGAGACAGACTACACTGTGTTCATTGTTCGCAAAAATGTATCTTTGCAAGGAATTCACTCCCTTTTTCCCATCACACAGCTTCGACTGTCTCCAGACCTGCCCCAGCATCGCCCTCACAGAGGCTGGCGCAGATTAGGTGGTGAAAGAAAAAGACACGGGACGAGATGTTCGCTGAACTTATGGGCTGATCCCGAGCCGAGGCGGCCCAGCAGAGCCAGTGGAGGGAGACCCTCTCTCTGTACCAGCGCTCACACAGCGAACGGGAGGAGAGGTGGCGTGAGAAAGACAAGCAGGTGACTCAAATGCTGCTTGGACTAATGAGGGAGCAAATGGACACACTCTGGCACCTTGTGGATGTTCTGCAGGACCGCAGGCAGGAGGACAGAGCCCCCCTGCAGTGTATCTGCAAACGCCCTCCCCCGCCACAAAGTCCCATACCCCCCTCACCCAAAATAACCAGACGGAGGGGCGCCAGGGGCCGTGAAAACTGTCACCGCACCCCAGCAGAGTGCTCAATTACCCAAAAGCTCTCATTCCCTAAATGTTGAGAAGTCCTTCCCTTCCTGACTCACCCAAGCTCCAATCCCAGTTTCATCCCCTGTCTAGTTGATTATTAAAAGTACTTTGCTGTTAATTACTGTTTCCGTCATGTTTTTGTACAGAAGACTGTGTTTGAAGGGGGGCTGGGGAAGGGGGTTGGTAATTGCATAGAACAGTCACCTTTACCAGGTGTGATAAACTCAGGACAGACAGTTGCAAGAGGGGGGTAGGAGTCAGTCCCAGAGGGTTAAAAGGCCCTCCTCCTTATCAACTGAGAGACAACTACAGGTCAATCAGGTTCAGCTGAGAAAGGGTTACCAAGGTAGCAAATTAGAATCAGCTGAGGGGGAGCTACCTGAAGGTAATTAGGACCAGGTGATTTCAACTTGGGGCTGCCTGAGACCTTTTTAAACCCCTTCTTGGGAGGAAGGAGGGGGGGAAGCAGAGAGAGAGAAGGATCCTGGCTGCCAGGAGTGTTGGAGCAGCAAGCCTCCCCAGGAGGAGCGGCAGTACGCTCCCTCACAAGGCAGGAAAAAGACTTACTTTAAATAAGGCTGGTGGGAAGACAGGGAACAGAATTCCCCTGAGTCCTAAGGAGGACTGCAATTGCCCAAGCCTGTCTCCCCAGGGCTAAAAACAGCAGAGGCTGGGGAGATTGAGAAGGTACTTTGCCACACAGGGTACAGACATGGGGGCAGGATCAGCAGCAGGTCACACACACAGTGCAGTCAGTAGGCACCCTGGTCAGTATGGGAGGTGGTTTCCATGTTCTGTGTGGGTGGGGGGGGGTACGTGACTTTGTAGCGGGGGAGGGCGGTTACAGATCTTATGCAGCGGTCCTTGTCCTGGACCACAGAGCCACGCAGCAGAGGAATCTGTAACCGTCCTCCCCCCGCAACAAGGTCACATAGCCCCTGCACACAGAGTCCCAAAAAGGAGGGATGGCAGGCTCCGTTGAAACAACCAGTCCGGCACTGCAGACCGCTCTAGGAGCAGGAGCCTGTCATTCCTCGAGTTTTGAGGCGGTCTTTACATCACTACACACCCTACCCAGCACAGTCTGCGTCCCAGTTTCAACCCTTTAACGCAAAGTCATTAATAAAGAAACGTTTGTTAAGTAACAATGGAACATGTATTTTATTTTTACACGTGTGTTGGAAGGGGGGAAATGGGGTGAACGGGGTATGTAACTGCAGAGGATAATCAACAGTAACTGGGTAAAGAAACGGGCAGGTTCAGCTTCTCTGTAAAGAAACTGAATAGTCACAGGTCACGCTGCTCGCTGAGGAACCTAGCTTTCAAAGCCTCCCGGATGCACAGCGCTTCCCGCTGGGCTCTTCTAATCGCACGGGTGTCTGGCTGAGCGTAATCAGCAGCCAGGTGATTTGCCTCAACCTCCCATCCCGCCATAAAGGTCTCCCCCTTGCTCTCACAGAGATTGTGGAGCACACAGCAAGCTGCAATAACAATGGGGATATTGGTTTCGCTGAGATCCAAGCGAGTCAGTAAGCTCCTCCATCTCCCCTTGAGACATCCGAAAGCACACTCCACCACCATTCTGCACTTGCTCAGCCGGTAGTTGAAGAGTTCTTTGTCACTGTCCAGGGCGCCTGTATAGGGCTTCATGAGCCAGAGCATTAGTGGGTAGGCTGGGTCCCCGAGGATCACTGTAGGCATCTCCACATCCCCAACAGTTATTTTGTGGTCTGGGAAGAAACTACCTTCCTGCAGGCGTCTAAACAGACCAGAGTTCCTAAAAACACGTGCATCATGAACCTTGCCCAGCCTCCCGACGTTGATGTTGGTAAAGCGTCCCCTATGGTCCACCAGTGCTTGCAGCACCATTGAAAAGTAGCCCTTTCTGTTAATATACTGGCTGGCCTGGTGGTCCGGTCCCAGGATAGGGATGTGAGTTCCATCTATAGCCCCACCGCAGTTTGGGAATCCCATCGTGGCGAAGCCATCTATGACGACCTGGACGTTTCCCAGGGTCACTACCTTTGAGAGCAGTAGGTCAACGATTGCGTGGGCTACTTGCATCACAGCAACCCCCACAGTAGATTTGCCCACGCCAAAGTGGTTCGCTACTGACCGGTAGCTGTCTGGCGTTGCAAGTTTCCAGAGGGCTATGGCCACTCGCTTCTGCACAGTCAGAGCTGCTCGCATCCGGGTGTCCTTTCGCTTCAGGGCAGGGGACAGCAAGTCACACAGTTGAAGGAAAGTGCCCTTACGCATGCGAAAGTTTTGCAGCCACTGTGATTCATCCCAGACCTGCAGCACTATGAGGTCCCACCAGTCCGTGCTTGTTTCCCGGGCCCAGAATCGCCGTTCCGCAGCATGAACATGACCCATTGCCACCATGATCTCCACGGCGCGGGATCCCATGCTTTGTGAGAGGTCTGTGCCACTCTGACACTTCATGTCTTCACCGTGCTGCCGGAGCCTCCTCGCCCGATTTCTCAGCAGCTGACTGTGGAAGAGGTGGACGATAAGGTGCGAGGAGTTGACAACGGCCATAAGTGCAGCGATGATTGCAGCGGGCTCCATGCTCGCAGTGCTGTGGCGTCCGTGCTATCACTGACCAGAAAAGTGCGCAAACAGATTTCCCGCCGGCGCTTTCAGGGAGGGAGGGCGGGCGGGCGGAAGTGACGGTTGAATGATGACAGTTACCGAAAACCACCCTCGACACATTTTTTCCCCCAGCAGGCATTGGGGGCTCGCCCCAGAATTCCAATGGGCAGCGGGGACTGCGGGGACTGTGGGATAGCTGCCCACAGTGCACCGCTTCCAATGTCGACGCTTGCCCCGTTAGTGTGGACTCACAAAGTCGAATTAGTGTCCTTAGTGTGGATACACAAATTCGACTTTGTAAGGTCGATTCCACAAATTTGAGTTAAGTTAAATCGAACTACTCTTGTAGTGTAGACATACCCTTATTTAGACAGACACTCAGAGGGGCTAATCCTTAAACCCAATCAGATTAATTGTGCGAGTCAGGCTTACTCCTGAATAAGGATTATAGGACCAGACTCTAATTTTACATGCACCCATGATGGATTTCATGCAGAAATTGTAGAGAATGTTTTTTGAACATTATGTTTTTAAACATAATGGGCCAGATTCTCAGTTTATGTAAACTGGCATAGTTCCTTTGATCCACAGTATAAGTAAACTCAGAAATGTCTGCAAGTCTAAATATGAGGCAAACCACAATTGATCATGAAGGCCTTGACTTAAGAGGCATATTTAACTCCTTTCTTTGTAATATTTTCATATTTAAGTTCTTTATCAATCTTTTTGTTGATAACTATGTGCCAGAACCCATCACCCATTGAAATAGAAGACAAAACACCATCTGACTTCAATTGGGCACAGTCAAGTCTAATATTAGCGGTATTTTCTTTGGTTGTTCCATCTAAGTTACTATATGTGGATACATTTTTTCTTATGGTACACTTTGCTCTCCTTCACATGCAGCCTTCCCTGGTGAATTCATCCACATGATTTACTGTAGTCTCTGGTAAGATTTCCTGTTGCTTAAATTAATTGAGGATATATTTAGAACATTGAATTAACTATGAAAATGTGGTTTTAGGATGAGAATCAATCATGACTAGTTCATTTTAATTATCTTTTAATCTCTTTTAAACAATCTGTTTATTATTATTTTATTTATCTGGCTACAAAGTGGTTGAGCAATGCATTAATGCAAGAATGGCCTGTTACTGCTACATATTGCTTGTCAGCTTGGTTTGTTGATGGATATGAAAGATGACAGATTTTTAGAAGCACTGTAATACATATTTTAATGAAATTTATATATTTTACCTTTAGTACAGACTTTAATTTTGTTGTGTTTTGTGTATTTATGATGTGATTTTTGTTTCATCCAAAATACTGATACTGGGCTGCAACTCGGCTATGATTAATATATATATATATATATATATATATATATATATATATATATATATATATATATATATATATATATATATATATATATATATATATATATATATATATATATATATATATATATATATATATATATATATATCTTTTTCCAGAAGAGAATGTTCTCTAGCACCATGAGATGCTAACAGAACAGGATATAAATTATATCATGGTGTTACAGGGAGAGTGCTCAAGATACATTTTCTTTTATAGTAGGAAAAGGTGAATCATTTCAAGTGACAAACTGTTAGTATCCTCTCCTTAAAACAAATGTTCTAAAAACTGAACAAAGTAGTGGATTCATTAATAATAATACCAATAAATAATAATGATAATTAGTTCAGAGCATTTTGTGGTTGGCTCTTGGATTCACAAAAGGCTAGGAGCATGATTGAATAACTCTTTATCAGGGATTGGCGACCTTTGGCATGTGGCCCATCAGGGAAATCTGCTGGCAGGCCAGAATGGTTTGTTTACCTGCAGCATCCACAGGTTCGGCCGATCACAGCTCCCTCTAGCCTCGGTTCACCGTTCCAGGCCAATGGGGACTGCAGGAAGTGATGTGCTGGCCACCGCGGCCAGTGGGAGCTGCGATCAGCTGAACCTGCAGATGCTGCAGGTAAATAAACTGTCTTGGTCCGCCAGTGGATTTCCCTGATGGGCCATGTGCCAAAGGTTGCAGATCTCTCTCTCTATCATTATATGGTTGGCTCTGATGTATGGTAAATATATGCGTGAACATGAGGTAGTTGTATTACCATGCTTAGCATGGGTGTTTGAGTTCCAGTGGTGAAATACTGAAAGGAGAGCAAGTTGTGTCACAGCCCCCATCTCCTCCTGCTTCAATTGTGGCTGTAACAATGAAGGGCACTTAAGTCTTCTCCAAGGCTTCTTAGTAGCCTGCCATGCAGAGGCTGCTTAGGTGGGGATATGCTGAATCAGTATAGCTGCTCTGATCGCACTGCTTCATGGACAGGCATGGCAATTCACTTCTACGTTAGCTACATTGAGATTGGTTTATATGTTGCATTTATATGCAATTTGGGTGCTTCAATGCAGGGAGTTTGCATTTTTATGATTTTTCTTATATAGTTCCTTTGTAGCCCTTGTGTACAGGTTACTTTGCAAGTACTGTTGGGTACTGGTGGGACACAGGATGCCTTATCTGCTGGCATCCCATAACAAACAACAACCATTATGCCCTCAGCCTCAGATTTTCTTCCCTCACTCTAGCTGCCTATAATTCCAGTTTAACGTCTCATGTCTCTTTAAGAGCAACAAAGAATCCTGTGGCACCTTATAGACTAACAGACGTTTTGCAGCATGAGCTTTCGTGGGTGAATACCCACTTCTTCTTTGACAGACATGTGCAGAACCAGGCCCTTGTCCCTTCAGGAAATGGAACCAAAGAATAAAAGTCATTGCCTCCTTTTGACTCCACTCATCTTTTGCGCATTTCTGTATAAGTACATAGATAACCAACTTCTGCATAATTATCTACAGGTAGGTTGGCAATCAGCTTCCATTCTAAAATACTTTTTATCACCACCTATAATTTTGGCTTAGAAAATTGCACTCTAATTTATGAAAGCACTGAAACATGAGCTTAAGTCCAAATCTATGGAGGAAAGCATTCAGACATGTGCTTAAATGTAAGTATCATTAGGTCCCTGGGACATAAGCACGTGCTTCAAGTTAAGTGCTCCTTTGAACAGGGATGGTTACGTTTCATTGTCAACCAGGACATGGGAGATAAAAAAAACACGGGAGAAAAAACACTTTATTGTCAAACTCCTAAATGGTCGATTTTCAAAAGCGAAAGGAAATTCCAAGAACTAGTAAAAAAAAAAAAATCTTTGTGGCCAGGAAGATGCTCCCTTGGCCAACGGGGGGAAATGCACAGGTTCATTTTCCCAACAAAATGACTTAATATTTTAAATAATTTGTTCACATCACATAGCGAGTCCATGGCAAGCTTCTGGGAAACTATTTTTCACTACTCTGTACCTGTGTTTGATGCAGGAATTGAGTGGTGGGGAAGAGAAGGCAAAGATTGCTTTAAGCCATCTCTGTGTTTTCCCATATTCTGCAGCTGTCCTAGTTTCTTTCTGGCTTCAAGCATAAATTACAACATCTCCATGGCTGCTCTAACATACCTTCTATTTGAAGCAACCCCTTATGTGGCCTTGGGCAGTCAAGAATGGAGTGCAATATACTCCTGCCACACACCTTTCGGTCCCCAGCATTCCCCCTACAATGGGGACTGCAAATGGAGGCAGTGTAGGGCTCTTGTGACAGCTCTGCACCTCTGAGGATATTCACTAAGGAACACTTTTATCCCCTTCATACCACTGGAGGGGCACAAAAGAACAAAGATTTGCCCCCCATGCGGGGCCATGGGCCAGTAATTCAGCTGCCTTGAGCTCCGTCCCGTAACTGAAAAACAGGGATACCAGTAGTTCCATACTTCAGAGAGAGGCATTGTGAAGTTAAGCTCATTAATGTATGAGGTGCATTCAAACGACTTAATGATGAGTGGCAAAGAAAAGTCTATGCCTCAATAAATAGTAGGTTGCAAACTGTTTTACAGTCTCTCACATAGTTTCCACTGTCACAAATTATGTCACTTTTTCTTTTAGAAAGATACCATCAGCAGGAGGCTTAGTAATGCCAAATGTAATTAAAAATTTAATTTTCAAAGACATTTCACAGTTTATTCACACAGAGAATGGCTTCCTACCCTATGAACTTTCAGGCTCCTGGGCTGAGCCAAATAGTTAAAAATGTCCTTAAAATCCTTGCTTTCCCTCCTGAACATAACAGGGCACTTGTCAGATTAACAAGTTTGCAGTGAAGGCTAGGCTAATGGTATGGAGCTTGAAAGCATAAAAAGGGCTTGTTCACCAGAGTTTTCTGCTGTATTTTAATACCATAGTCCCTAGTTTCTTCTTCTCCCTCCCTTCTCTGCTGAATCCTCCACTCTATTCTCTTCTTCAACCTTGACTTGCCTCTCTATCCTAATACAAATTCCACCCTATTAACCTTTAGCCCCTGCACTCCCCCAGACTCTTGATTCCTCCAGTCCTCCTCTATCTAAGGCTATGTCTAACTCAGAGCAACGATTGTGATTCCCAGCTCATGCTCATGCTACTGCAGCGACACTACTCAATGAGTACATCTGCTCGAGCTGGGAATCACACCCCCTACTTCCAAGTGCAGATGTAGCCTAACTTACCTATTTTGATGGCTCATAGCATCTGAACACCTCACAAACGTTCATGTATTTATCCTCACAAATGCCAGGGGTATTATCCCCATTGTACAATGGAAAACGGAGTGACTTGCTTCCGATCACACAGGATCAATCTACGGTTGAGAAGAGACGTGAAATCAGGTCTCCCAAGTCCTAGGTTAGTGCTGTAGTAAACATTTACATCACCACCCCGCACACATACGTATACCCACCCCCAGCGCTATCAAAGATTCCAGCCTAATGACGCCATTTGCCCACGTCTTTCTGTTTAAGAAATGTATATAGCATATAGCCCACATTACAACAGTATCTGAGCTCCTCCCAGTCTGTAATGTATCTAGCTGCACAACACCCCAGTGAGGTCAGGAAGAGCTGTTAGTTCCCCATCGGTGAAATGAAGCTGAGGTAAGGGAGACACAGAAAGTCTGCTGTCAAGCAGGGAATTGAACTAGGGTTTCCCAAGTCCCAGATGATTAGTGCCTTAACCACTGGACCATCCTTTCTCCTCTCTGCTGTGTCACAACCCTCCTCTGTGCAAGTTCCTTGTAGGTAGTGCCAAATTTGTGAGACTTTAAAAGACATGTTTTGGGGGATGAAGGTAGGCAGCAGAGACATGCCCACAAAGTGATTACTGCATGATTGGGGCCTAAAAGAAGAGAGAAAAATATTGTCTATTATCTGTAATAGTGGTAATTTGTGGTCTTCTCATGCATGCATGTGTGCGTACACATGCACTGGGAGAACACAATGCTTGAAATTCACATCAATCACTGATTTTGCAAAGCAATTCAGCTTTGGTCGGTGACTATCAATCACTCTGTAGGTACCTCTGTGCATCAGATCATTTAATTAACTGGCTTGATTCATTAACATATTCTGCTAGTCCATTTAGGGTAAACAGCAGCTACTACATTTTCTGTCATCTCCTCAAGGATGAAACATACCAGATCAGCTATCCTTACTCCTTACTTGGGCAAAATGCCGATTGCCCACAGTAGCAGTTTGGAGTGAGGATGAAGGGCTGAGTAGTGTGCTTAGAAACAAAACATCAACCTGATTACATAATGGTGCATTTCTTAAGTACTAACAATAACTATTAATAGTGCTGAGACTGTTACGTCATTGCTAAGTGAATGACACAATATGTCTAAGGGATGGAAGTGGAGGGGGAAGCACGAGGGAAATGTTGCTGTCTATTCAAATTGTTAATACGATTTTAAGCAACCTGATTCTGAGCTCACATTGCTTTCACATCCATGTAACTCCATCGGATAGCATTACTCCTCATTTGCGCCAGCTTAACTGAGAACAGAATCAGGCCCAATCACGCCCCTAATGATTGAGAAAATTGGGCCTCTGAGTCCTGGCCCTGCCTCCAGAAATGCCCTATATTGATGCTTCAGAGGTCATAAAATTACACAGCACTCTTTAAAAATTTAGCAAACTCTGTTGACTCAATGACACCCTGTGGCAGAGAGACAAAGCTGTTATGGAAATATTTTATTACTTCCATCTTTCACCATCCACTTTTCAGAACATGTAATAATGTAGAGGAGGGATGTGGCAGTTTTCACTCCCTCTTTTCTTAGTTTTGAGTATCTCAGTCAAGCCCCTCTAAAATGATGCAGGCTAAATAATCCTCTGTCTCATCAGCCATGATTCTAACCATGTCTGTAACTGTCCTCACTCAAACATATTGATAAACTACTCTGCTGTTTCCGCACCAAGTGCATGCCTCATTCACAATGACTCAGACCTCTGCCTAGAACTGCTCAATCTATTTCATGACCCTCTAGCTCAGTGCATTTACTGCTCAGCGAGAGTCCCCTCATTCCAATGCAGCTAGGCCACAATCAGCTTCCATCAGGCGTAAGTAATATGTTGATTTAAAAAAAAAACAATATTGATCTTTTAAATCTCATAATTACAATGCATTTAGTAGTGTTCGAGCTATGAGATTGCTCAATCAGCTGAACATCCTAAAACCTATATTCTGTACACCCACTGACTGATCCTCCTCTTTTTCACATCACAGAGGTATAAGTCAGGAGCTGAAGTCAGTGGAGTTACACCAATGCAACCTCCATTTAAGAACCTGATTTAATTGCAATTGAAGTCAATGGGAGTTCTTCCAAGCCCTTATTAAAAAGAGATCAAGTCTAGGGCAGAAATTTCTGCTCTGAATTACAGGGTAGGTAGCCTCAGTTTGTCAAATTCAGTGTAAGCAGGCATTAACGCCAGTGATGTAGTGATTTGGGCCCAACTCTTATTATTCATTTCTATTTATTATTTGTGTTGCTGTAGCACCTGGAGACCCAGTCATGGTACAGGACCCCATTGGCCAGGCGTTGTACAAATATGGAGCAAAAAAATACAGTCCTTGCCCCAAAGAATTTACAATCTAAGTATAAAACAAGAGACAACAGATGGATGCGGATTGATGGGGGAGCCCAAGGTAATAAGAAGACAATATTGACAGGTTTCAGAGTAGCAGCCCTGTTAGTCTGTATCCGCAAAAAGAACAGGAGTACTTGTGGCACCTTAGAGACTAACAAATTTATTTGAGCATAAGCTTTTGTGGGCTACAGCCCACTTCTTCGGATGCATGGAATGGAACATATATTGAGGAGATATATATACACATAAAGAGAGCATGAAAAGGTGGGAGTTGTCTTACCAACTCTGAGAGACCAATTAAGTGAGGGGAAAAAAAACTTTTGAAGTGATAATCAGGATAGCCCAGTACAGACAGTTTGATAAGAAGTGTGAGAATACTTACAAGGGGAAATAGATTCAATGTTTGTAATGGCTCAGCCACACCCAGTCCCTATTTAAACCTAAGTTGACTGTATCTAGTTTGCATATCAATTCCAGCTCAGCAGTTTCTCCTTGGAGTCTGTTTTTGAAGCTTTTCTGTTGCAAAATTGCCACCCACAGGTCTGTCATTGAATGATCAGACAGGTTAAAGTGTTCTCCTACTAGTTTTTGAGTGTTATGATTCCTGATGTCAGACTTGTGTCCATTAATTCTTTTGCATAGAGACTGTCCAGTTTGGCCAATGTACGTGGCAGAGGGGCATTGCTGGCACATGATGGCATATATCACATTGGTAGATGTGCAGGTGAATGAGCCCCTGATGGTATGGCTGATGTGATTAGGTCCTATGATGATGTCACTTGAATAGATATGTGGACAGAGTTGGCATCGGGCTTTGTTGCAAGGATAGGTTCCTGGGTTAGTGTTTTTATTCAGTGATGTGTGGTTGCTGGTGAGTATTTGCTTCAGGTTGGGGGGTTGTCTGTAAGCGAGGATAGGTCTGTCCTCCAAGATCTGTGAGAGTGAAGGATCATCTTTCAGGATAGGTTGTAGATCTTTTATGATGCGCTGGAGAGGTCTTAGTTGGGGGCTGAAGGTGACAGCTAGTGGTGTTCTGTTATTTTCTTTGTTGGGCCTGTCTTGTAGGAGTTGACTTCTGGGTACTCATCTGGCTCTGTCAATCTGTTTTTTTCACTTCAGCAGGTGGTTATTGAAGTTTTAAGAATGCTTGACAGAGATCTTGTAGGTGCTTGTCTCTGTCTGAGAGATTGGAGCAAATGCGGTTGTATCTTAGAGCTTGGCTGTACACAATGGATCGTGTGGTGTGTCCTGGATGGAAGCTGGAGGCATGTAGGTAAGTATAGCGGTCAGTAGGTTTCTGGTATAGGGTGGTATTTATGTGACCATCGCTTATTAGCACAGTAGTGTCCAGGAAATGGACCGCTTGTGTGGATTGATCTAGGCTGAGGTTGATGGTGGGATGGAAATTATTGAAATCATGGTGGAATTCCCCAAGGGCTTCTTTTCCATGGGTCCAGATGATGATGATGTCATCAATGTAGCGCAAGTAGAGTAGGGGTGTTAGGAGACAAGAGCTAAGGAAGCGTTGTTCTAAGTCAGCCATAAAAAAGTTGGCATACTGTGGGGCCATGCGGGTACCCATAGCAGTGCCGCTGACTTGAAGGTATATATTGTCCCCAAATGTGAAATATTTGTGGGTGAGGACAAAGTCACAAAGTTCAGCCACCAGGTTAGCTGTGACATTATCGGGGATAGTGTTCCTGATGGCTTGTAGTCCATCTTTGTGTGGAATGTTGGTGTAGAGTGCTTCTACATCCATAGTGGCCAGGATGGTGTTTTCTGGAAGATCACTGATGGATTGTAGTTTCCTCAGGAAGTCAGTGGTGTCTCGAAGATAGCTGGGAGTGCTGGTAGCGTAGGGCCTGAGGAGAGAGTCCACGTAGCCAGACAACAGACTCCAAGGAGAAACTGCTGAGCTGGAATTGATATGCAAACTAGATACAATCAACTTAGGTTTAAATAGGGACTGGGAATGGCTGAGCCATTACAAACATTGAATCTATCTCCCCTTGTAAGTATTCTCACACTTCTTATCAAACTGTCTGTACTGGGCTATCTTGATTATCACTTCAAAAGTTTTTTTTTTCTTACTTAATTGGCCTCTCAGAGTTGGTAAGACAACTCCCACCTTTTCATGCTCTCTTTATGTGCATATATATCTCCTCAATATATGTTCCATTCCATGCATCCAAAGAAGTGGGCTGTAGCCCACGAAAGCTTATGCTCAAATAAATTTGTTAGTCTCTAAGGTGCCACAAGACAATATTGGTCAGCATGATAGGCAGTGGTCTCAGCACTCCAGCAACCTAACTGTTGTCAAGTCTTTTGGAGGCACCATTTTTGTAGGCAGAGGAGGGATTTGAAGGAGGATTATGAGGTAGCTTTGCAGACGTTTGTCGGGAGCTTCTCCCAAGCACGTGGGGCAGCATGGGAAAAAGCATAAAGGAGCTTGATAGAATATTTAAGAAATGGGTGATGGAGGCTGGGATCAAGAGCTGCCATCAAGAGTCACCATCTTGATAGTGAATGAGAGATGGTAGCTGGGGGGGGGTATGCTGTGAAGGGCCTTGAAAGTGAAGACAGGATGTAAATCCAGGCAGAATTGGTCCCAGATTGTTTCACATTGTTGAGCAGTTGAAATATTTTAGTATTTGCCGGGGTGGGGGTGGAATGAAATTAAATTAAATATACTTGCTTTGTTCTGTTAGTTTGTCAACCCCAACTGGAAGTACGCTTGTACAATGCTCCCAGGGAACTTTGTTTTGTAATAGGGGATGTCTCTCTTCACAGTCCATGCTTATTTTTTATCTCTGTGATCCTCCAGTCCAAACTGCTCTTGAGTCCCGGTTTAAAAAAAAGACAGGCCCCCTTAGGACCTCCTAGAAACTTGTCAGAATGTACTGCCTCTGAAAGGCTTCTATGTTAATGCAGTCTTTGTCTTTTGTTCATCTGAATCTAAAAATAACGAGAAGGTGAGAGCTGCACTTTTAGTGGCCCTTCAGTTTTGAAGTAAATTGCAGTCTGCAAGTGTTTTCCCCCTAGGTCACATCCCTGCTTTCAGAGTGCCTTCATCAATGCCACTTTGGGAAATGTTAGAATGTCTGGGCACTACAGTGCCTGGCTGGAAAAGATCATTTGCTGATATACATTTGATGACACAGGTGAGGATGTGAGGGGGGGGAAGGCAAGGGGTTGTTTTGTTCTGAGCTAATACAGAAATTATGGTGATATTTTAGCATATATGCTTTAAGTCTTGAGTCTAATGTCTAATTTTCTACCCAAAAATGTATATGATCATTTTTACATGCAATATTGCCTTCTGGAGACAGATTGCTGGGAACTGGCCAGTAGTCTAGAAACAAGAATTAGGCCTGGTCTACACTACAATTTTAGGTCAAATTTAGCAGCGTTACCTCAATTTAACCCTGGACCCATCCACACAACTAAGCCCTTTTTTTTGACTTAAAGGGCTCTTTAAATCGATTTCTTTATTCCACCTCCGAAAAGGGGATTAGTGCTGAAATCGGCCTTGCCGGGTCGAATTTGGGGTATTGTGGATGCAATTCGACGGTATTGGCCTCCAGGAACTATCCCAGAGTGATCCATTGTGACTGCTCTGGACAGCGCTCTCAACTCAGATGCACTGGCCAAGTAGACAGGAAAAGGCCCACAAACTTTTGAATTTCATTTCCTGTTTGGCCACCATAGTGAGCTGATCAGGACAGGTGACCATGCAGAGCTCATGCAGAGCTCATCAGCATGATGTGCACATTGCTGGGGCACATTGCCTGGCCCATATTTTGTGAGAAGTCTATGTCCATGTCTATGTCCTCATCACTCTCGTCACCGCGCTGCCGTTGCCTCCTCACCTGGTTTTGCTTTTGCAGCTTCTGGTTCTGCACTGAAAAAAGGCGCGAAACAATTGTCTGCTGTTGCTCTGATGGAGGAGGGGCGACTGACAACATGGCTTACAGGGAATTAAAATCAACGAAATGGATGGTTTTGCATCAAGGAGAAACACAAACAACTGTCACACAGAATGGCCCCCTCAAGGATTGAACTTAAAACCCTGGGTTTAGCAGGCCATTGATTTCACAAAACAAATCGGATCAATTTCTTGTTTTGATCCACTCCATCTATCTTTTACATCTTAGGCTGGCAGCAGACAGTACAGTATGACTCCTAGCCATCGTCATTTCCTGGGTGCTCGTCAGAAGATGCTGCATTATGATTGCTAGCCATCATCATCTCCTGGCTTCTTGCCAGAAGATGGTGAAGTACGACTGCTAGCCATCGTCATCTCCTGGGTGCTCGGCAGAAAATGGGAATTACCTGGCTGAGTCACTCCCATGTCTGCCCAGGCGCCCCTGACTGACCTCACCGAGGTCGGCTAAAAAACTACCCAGGAGTACGACGACGATGGCTACCAATCGTAATGCACCATCTGCTGCCAAAAGGCAATGAGCTGCTCCTGTGTAGCAATGCAGTCCCACGTCTGCCAGCACTCAGGAGACGTACGGTGATGGTGAGCTGAGCGGGCTCCATGCTTGCCGTGGTATGGCGTCTGCTCAGGTAACCCAGGAAAAAAGGCGCGAAACCATTGTCTGTCCTTCCCTTCATGGAGGGAGGGAGAGGGGGGGCCTGATGACATGTACTCAGACCACCCACGACACTGTTTTTGCCCCATCAGGCATTGGGATCTCAACCCAGAATTCCAATGGGCAGCGGAGACTGCGGGAACTGTGGGATAGCTACCCACAGCTACCCACAGTGCAACGCTCTGGAAGTCGATGCTAGCATTGATACTGTGGATGCAGTCCGCTGACTTAATGCATTTAGAGCATTTTGTGTGAGGACACACACAATCAACTTTATAAAAATGATTTCTAAAAAACCGACTTCTATAAATTTTACCTAATTTTGTAGTGTAGACATACCCTTAGACTCAAGAAAAGAGGGATCAAGGGAAGTTAGCGATGACCAGTATAATGTAAAGATAGTTGACTGGCTCTTGTTTCATGTCCACTCCAAAGGTGGGTTCCAGAGTGGATGTTGAAAGTTGCTGCTCAGATGTCAGTCTGGAGATGAGGAGCAGACAAAACCAGTCCTTGCTTCAGGAGGGAGTGAATGGCACTGCCAGGTCATTCTTGACACACTTCTGTTTTTCCCCCTCTCCCCACCGAAATCTGAGAAAGAAGTTCCCATTTGCCAAACTTCAGAAGCCCAGACCTCCCTAGAAAAACAGTGAGACCACCAGCGAGCCAGAGGAGCCAGTATACTGGAGCTACGGTACAATCCTTTGGATTACTTGGGGATTATTTAGTAAGAAACAGTACCCAGTGGAGCTACCTCCATGATTGCTAGTGATTACCCTTTAGTCTGTCTCTAAACTGGAGAATGCCGTGTTTGCGGTTGAGGCCCCTGTGGTGTTTTCCATTCATTTGCGAGCCCTGCCAGTATCCCTTCTCTGCTGTCTTCAACCGTAAGGTTCCTATTGAATCCCAGCCAGAAATTAATGCTGGAATTTTTCGATAGACTTCCCAGGAGACAGTGGAACTACTCACCTCCCTCCCCACAACCAAGTGAGTCATGCCCAAAGGGTCTGCCATGAAGTAATTACTATATAAAGTTATGTTGTTTCTTTGCATCATAGGTTCTTACACTGTGGTCTGTGGAGAGCTCATTGGTGGTCTATAGATCTTTTGCTGGTTGTGTGAAGAGAGCTGGCAGGCCACAAGGTACTGGCTCTCCTTGTTTCCTGTGCTAAATTACATTAATTTTACAGAGATTAATTTTCCATGAAAGCAATTGCTGGAGTTGCCACAGGGATGTTATTGAGAATGGGAGAAGAGGTGTCTGAGATCATCACGCCATTAAGATGTGTTCCACACTAGGAAGAGGTTTAATAACCCCTGTTTTACAGATTTATATGTTACTTTTTAAGGTCCTGCATACAATTGTAGACTGTATTCTTCTTTGGCCATATTTCTTTTTCTGTATTGTTTTTGCATGTGAAATATTTTGTAGCTGATATATGAATCTCTGATTTGAATAAGCAAGGGACACTAAATCATGTTCACTTCACTTTAAAATACAGGCACACAAAGTAAAAGACATCCATCTGTCTAGCTTGCTCTGGTAATCTGGCCAGCAAAACTGCCTGAAGTTGTCGTCTGAGATTTCCCAGAAAACGTAAGTCTTAAATATAGCTTATGAATTCTGTCACTCATCTGTAGAAGAAGCATAGCCCCAAACAAAGACTGTACCCATCTCACAGGTAGATCTTTAGTTACATTAGTTTGGAAAACACACACATCTCTTCTCATAGATCACATTTCCTGGTCAAAACCAGCTCCATTGTACATCAATACCAAGTTTTAGACCTGAATGTATGTATAGGGCCAGATCCTCAGCAGGTGGTGATCAGCATAGCTTCACTGAATTCAAATTAGGTACATTGATTTACATCAGCCGAGGATCTGGCCCATACAATATAATAAAGCCTTCTGACCACAGCTGAGACTACAGTAGAACCTCAGCATTACGACTACCTCAGGAATGGAAGTTGTTCACATCTCTGAAACGTTCATAACTCTGAACAAAACGTTATGGTTGTTCTTTCAGAAGTTTCCAACTGAACACTGACTCAATGCAGCATTAAAACTTTACTATGCAGAAGAAAAATGCTGCTTTAAACCATCATAATTTAAACGAAACGAGCACAGAAACAGTCTCCTTATCTGTCTTTAAAAAAAAAATCCCTTTTTTTTTTAGTTTATGTTTAACGCAGTACAGTATTTCTTTTCTTTTTGGGGGGGGGGGGAGGGAGGCGTGTCTCTACTGCTGGTGATTTATGTAATTCCAGTTCCAAATGAGGTGTGTGGTTAACTGGCAGGGCCAGCTCCAGGCATCAGCCAAGCAAGCTCATGCTTGGGGCAGCAGATTCTAAGGGGCGATATTCCATCCAATCCTAGGGCAGCACGGCCGCCCTTTTCTTTTTCTTTTTTTTTGTTCACCTGAAGGGGGCGGTGGCACAGAGAAGGGGAGCATCCTGCTGGGAGCCGGCTGCACGCTCCGTCTGCCCCAGCTGATGCCCGGTCTGCAGCAAGTCCGGCAGCCCGCGTCCTTCCCTCCCCATCGACAGGAGCAGCGTGGAGCCCTCCCGGCAGGCGGCGTGGTGGGAGCAGGGGCGGCTCTAGAAAGTAGGCTGCCCCAAGCAGCGCGGAGCGCTGCGCCGCCCTTCCCCGGTCCCGCGGCGGGTCCCCTCTTCCCGCGGCTCCGGTTGAGCTCCTGCCGGCATGCCTGGGCAGGTCCAGCGGAGCCCGGGACAAGCGGACCTGCCGCAGTCATGCCTGCGGGAGCTCAACCGGAGCCGCGGGAAGAGGGGACCCGCCGCAGTCATGCCTGCGGCAGGTCCGCTCGTCCCGTGCTCTGGTGGACCTGCCGCAGGCATGCCGGCGGGAGCTCCACCGGAGCCAAATGCCGCCCCCCCCAGGAAACGGCCGCCCCACGCGCCTGCTTGGTGCGCTGGTGTCTAGAGCCGCCCCTGGGTGGGAGGGGCCGAGCGGTGATCACCCTGGCTGAAGAAAGCCCTGGCTTCCCCCCCCCTTTTCCCTCTCCCCTCCGCTCCTTCCCCCTCCTCCCTGCATGTCTGCAGCGCAGGGAGTCCCGCTAGCTGAAAGTTTGCAACCTTGCCTCCGGCCACCCCGCAGGTTTGTTTTTGTTTTTGTTTTTGCTTTGGGCAGCAAAAAAGCCAGAGCCGGCCCTGTTAACTGGTCAGTTCATAACTCTGGTGTTTGTAACTCTGAGGTTCTACTGTAATTAACAAAATTGACACTGCAACTGTGCTGAGTAGTTAGAGAAAATGTCAATGTAGGAATTGGAAATGCTCAATAGCTTTCAAAATACAAAACTATAGAGTGCAGTTCCATAATGCAACAGGAGATATTTGAGTGAGGGAAGGTGTTTGGGTGCCATTTTTTATTCTCCTATTTCAGAAACTCTGTTTGAGAGAAAGGGCAGTGCTACTCCCAAATTAGAAGTCTCAGCGTGGGCTCCTTGCCTGTCCATGAAAATCAGAGAACCAGGGCTGGTTCTGGTCCATGCAGGGAGACATCAAGAAAGCCTCAGAACAGGATCACTCACGTTTTTGCTTTCAGTTCTTACCCCTCGCCCCCAGCACTAGCACTGACCTTCTCTCCTCTGTCCCTATAGGATGGCAATAATGATGGCTATTGTAAACTACTCTCCATCATATGAGTGGCATGTACTTGTGTTAATTTGTCAACAATAGAAAATTTATTTTGGGTCATATTGCCTGATATTAACCAATAGGATTTTTGGGGAAAAAATCCAGCTATGAACATCTTTATGTATACTTTATGTCTGTATATAGGTGTGTGTGTGTGTATACACTTTGTATACACACACACACACACACACACACACACACACAACATGTTTCATTCATGTTAGCACTTACGTTCTTTGAAGCAAGAACAAATAAGTAAGGATAAACAAAAAATGATTGTTATGAAGTGCTCTAGAGTCTCTTATTTGTTAAGAGCAAGATCTATTTCTCCCAGAGATCCCAATTGCTCCGGCTCTATCCAGGACATATTTGGGTGGATACGGAGAAGAAATTGGGGTGAGAACACAAGGCTACATCACAGCTTCCCCTGTGGGATGGAATAGTGGCCACAGTCCCTTCACACAACCTGCACAGGTTTTTGCAGCTACTTTCTCTTTGTAAACCTGGATCTTGTATCTCTTTCTCCTGTCCTACACCATGCCAGGCCTCTGTTGCCACTTTCATGCCCGTTTGTGCTTCCCTTCACAGATGTGGTCCTCAGTAGTGCAGGCACCAGCTTTCCACACCACAGATTAATTTCACACAAAGAGCTAAATTATGGCTTTGCTGGCAAGCCCAGTGTAAAGGGTAGCATGTAACCATGCAGCTTCAAGAGCAAACCTGGAACCAGATTGTCACCATCTGGTTCCTGGCTTCCCTCTTGCTCTGGAAGGCTTGAGGGGAAAGTAATCTGTACCAGCCCTACAGCTGGTGCACGTTGCTCCCCATGCTGGCCCATGCACAGGGGCGGCAGAGCCAAGGTTCCATCCATTGCCTGCTCACCTGTGCCAGAGGGGCAGGACCAGCCCTATGAGGACTGTTGTCCCCTTGCATTCTGACCCATGATACTGGTAGCCTGGGCAGAGGATTAAGGTAGTGCCTTATTGCCTTACTGCTGACACCATGTAAAGATCAACACATAGGAAGCCATTAACAGTGCACGACAAGAAGAAGTTTTATTGGTCTTCAGCGTTGCCAATTCTGGTGCTTATATTAAGAGTCTTATGATATTTGGTGTTTTTCCTAAAGCCCTGGACCCAGGAGTTACACATTTAAAAAAAATGAACAAAAAGGGGATATTTCTAGCCCTCTTGGTTGCAAAGAAAAGCTTGAAAATGTGACTCCCTAAAGGTTCAAAGAGCCAGAAGGCAAGTGAACAGAAGTCCAATTTGGTGGAGGGGGTGGGAGGAAGATAACTCATTACTGGGTTCTACAAACCCTATGGAAAATGTTATGCCCTCTGACTTGTCGTCTACTGCCACCTTATCTACTAACTATTTACATATATACAAGTAGAGAATTCTTATACCAGCCACCAAACTCTCCTGCACAGGCACTTAGGACAGGTCAAAATTTGCCCTTAGTGATTAGCACCTAGCACAGTGGGGCCTGGTCTAGACTGGGACCTGTGGCACTGCTGTAATACCAATAATAAATAATATTGGGAAATGGCTAATTCCTTCATTTCTTAGCATATTATGGATTCACTCTTCAGATTAACTCTTATGCATGACCCGAGAGCTGAAACAGTCAAACAATACAAAGCCTGTAAATTCCATTCCACCCCTAAGCCTCCCCCAGGCCCAAGCAATTTACAAAGCCAACAGGTTTGAGACAGTGATGATTTTTTTTCATCCCCTACTCCATTTTCTAGGACTTCTAATTCTGTGGCCTAAACAACATATAGCCGGCATACTTAAGTCTACCATTCCCCACAGGTAGGGTGACCATATTTTCCTGAAGAGAAAATGGGACACCACACGGGGCTGGCCCAAGGCCCCCCACACCCCATCATGTGGGCCGGCCCAAGGTCCCCCTGCCTGCCACCCACCTTTCCCTCCCGCCCATGGAGCTGGCTCCAGTCCCCTTGCCTGTTGCCCACCCACGTGCAGGGCTGCCCCCAGCCTCCCTGCTTGCTGCCTGCCTGCATGGGGCTGGCCAGAGCCCTCCTGTCACATGGGGCTGCCCCCAGTCCCTGGGCCTGCCTGCCACTTGCCTGCACAGTGGTGCTGGAACAGGTTTTGGAGTGGGGGTGCTGAGCTGCAGCCCTCTTACCCCTGTCTGCACCCCGCACTGCCCCCTAGAGCTGGGGTTGTGGGGGCAGGCCTGTGGCTCCAGGAGCAGGGCAAGCAGACAGGGATAAGGCGGTGGAAGCTGGGGCCACAGCTAGGGGCGGGTGTGGAGCCCTGGGCATGGGCCTGGCAGCAGAGCCCCTGGACGTGGGTCTGGGGACTGGGTGGGACCCTGTGGCCAGCTGTGGGGTCCCTGGGACTGGTGGCTAAGCAGGACCCTGGGCTGGCGACCGAGCAGGATCCATGGCCGAGCAGGACCCGAGGCTGGCGTCCAAGCGGGACCCAGGGCTGGCAGCAGAGCCACTGGGCAGCAGCGAGGCCAGTGGCTGGGATCCTGGGCAGCAGAGGCATGGGGCCGGCAGCCAGAATAGTGGGTGCAAAACCTGGGGGTGCTGCAGTACCTCCTGCAACCCTACTTCCCATGCCTATGTGCCTTCATGGGCATGCCCACTTTTTTTGGTAAAGCTCTGCCTTTGTCCCATTTGCTTATGCCAACTGATGTCCAGTTTTGCCCCCAAAATCAGGATGGCCGGGACATGGTTTAAAAAAGGGACTGTCCCAGCCAAAATGGGAGATATGGTCACCCTGCCCACAGGGGGCACTTCTGCAATTAACTTGCTATCCTAGTGTGCACATGAGTCAAGTGGGAATGGGTGAAAGGTTGAGTTGAATTCCTGGTGTGTTCACTTCTTTGAAGCATTAAAAAAATCATAATGAGCACACCAAAAAAAAAACAACCCACCACCACCACCAACACTCTTTAAAAAAACAAAGCTGAATTAAAATGTTCAAAGTAAATCTGGGCTAGATCCTCAGTGATGTAAACTACTGTAACTCCACTGACTTCAGTGTCTATTAGGGATCAATTTCTATTAGGGATATTGATGTCAGTGGAGCTATGTCGATTTACCCCAGCTAAAAGGCTGCTGTTTACTTTGTGTGAAAATACACATACACATGCACACACTCAGAGAAACATACCTCTCTGATATTTTGATTGCGATTTTTAGGTTACACTAGACAATTTTTATCAGGAGGGTCACTTTAGAAAAAGCTAGCACAGCAGCCTAAAATGGGAGAAGGTCACTGTGGTGTTCCCAACACACATGATCCTGGTTTAGCAGAGGTTGAGCCCTTCCCTTCTGCTTTTGCTTCATTTGAGAGTTCCCAGCTGAAGTGAACTTTCAACTCTGATCTAGCTGTGTTGGTTCAGCAGCTCTGAAGCTCCAGATGCAGGGTTGTGTTGCTTTAGAAGGCTGCACACTGCATCCTAATAGAAATCTCTTGCTCACTCTCTGTCAGGAATATTTAAATGCATCCATCACTGACAGAGCACAAATCAAATCAGATATTTATCGAGGACTCCAATTTTTCTCCTTTCTTTTAATTTGAAAAAGCTGTGACAATGGTAACATATTCAACAAGAGAACAATCAGTTTGCTTGAAGACAATGCACATGGAAACTACTGAAGACAGTTTCACTATGAGCAGTCTCACAATTTTCACTCTCTTTCCCTCTTTCTCTCGTATTATTTCTGCTACCCAACTCCTACATATGCTCAACAGAGTGTCAGTTTGCAACACTGACGCTTGAGGAGGTATAAGTAAATTTTTAACTCTTGTGAATCCAACGATCCCATGTTATTAATGAAGTATAAAATGTACATTTTAAAAAATGTAGCTACCTAATCAGCTAAGAAGCTAACTGATTTCTTGGAAATTCTTCCAGTGTAACAGGAATCTCTGCAGAGACATAGAGCTGGAGTAGTCAGTACCTAGCACCCAGTGTATGGCACATGGAGGGGGAAAAAGGGATGAGTGGATGGAGTGCAAAAAATGGGAGGACACTGGTCAGGGCATTAGCCTAGGCCAGGGTTTAGGAGACCTCAAGTACTTCCTTTGCCACAGACTTCCTGTGGGACTTTGGCCCAGATCCTCAAAGGTGTTTAGGTGCTTAAATCAATGGGCATTAATTGCCAAAACACCTTTGAGGATCAAGGCCTCAGTGCCTGAGTTCCCCATATGTAAAATGGGGATACTAGCACTTTCCTACCTCCCTCACTTTTTTTGAAGATAAACACAATTAAAGATTGTGAGACACTTGGAGGATAGGGTAATGTGGGCCATATATGTACCTAAAATCTAGCAGTGTTGCACTGTTGCAAAGCAGTCAGGGTGCACATATAAGGATTAGCGTCTGAGCTGCTGCAAATATGCCACAATTGAGCCTGATATTTTTAATGAGCGCTTTTTAAAATTATAAGAGTTTCAAGAGAAATTGAATTGGCCAGTTGCAAAACTGTTTTGTGCTTCCCCAATGAGAGAACGTAGTTGACTTAAAAAGCAACAAGAACAACAAATGACATGAATGATGGTTCGCTAAGGCTACTGCTGTTTACACACCCTTACTATTTTCTTTTTTCATAGTTTTATTCTGTGTCAAAATATGTGTTTACATGACAAATTAGAATGGTGCACAACAAGCTGTTATAGCCTGGTGGGTAAATGATTAGCATTTCAAATATATTTATAAATTAATTTATAAATACTTACTTACTCCATAGACTATAATGCCTTTATTTGAGTTTAGCTGCTTTCCCATCCCATTTTTGTAACATTTATTAATTCCTTTTATTCCTGATTCAGAAGTATAACATGCCAATTA
Organism: Mauremys reevesii; assembly: GCF_016161935.1. NCBI lineage: Eukaryota > Metazoa > Chordata > Testudines > Geoemydidae > Mauremys > Mauremys reevesii. Next base: position 165,361,268 of record NC_052624.1, on the reverse strand, counting down.
AAAACAGATTAAAATGTCTATTTATGCCAAGCCATTGCATGTGATCGAGTAGCTAAAACATTCTATAAAAAAAAAATCTATGATTAGGTATAGTGTAATATGTGGGTTTATGATTACATATTGCTGCAATCGACCATAATGTTTAGCACATTGTGGGCTAGATTCGCTACCCTCACTGATGGCAGGTTGTGTGTTCAAATTACACCTTGTTGTGCCAACAGAGATAGCTGTACCAGGTGCTTCCAACACAGACTTCCAGAGCTTTCTGTCGAGGGGGGGGCTATAATGTGTAGTTGGGATTCTGTGGGACTCCTGGCTGAGGGTCGCAACAGTGGTACTCCTGGGTGCTCTAGCAAGCTACTGTCCTCTCCAGCCCCACCTGCTTTCTCAGGTGTCCCATCCAGCTGAGGGCCTCATGCCATAGTGAAGGGTGTGGGCTCCTGGCTGAAACCCAGCTCCAGGCAGACCATCCCTGTATTGGGTTTCTGCCTCTAGAAAAACTTGGCAGAAGACTAGGTGAGTGAGGGTGAATAGAGCACTGTGCTATATATAGATTCTCTGGTTTGCCCAAAGTGTACTCAGTGCAGGACCAAAGGGTGGAGGAGCAAATGTGGCTTTGTATTCTGCTGACCCTGCCTCTTGGTAGGAGCTAACCTAGCCCCTAGCATAAATTAGAGCAATTTATCGGCCATTTTGCCACCAGGGATTGCCAGTTTTTAAGCACCCCTTTGTCCCCCGAGAAGTGTGCTCTCCATGGGGACCTAAGAAGCTTAGAGCTGTTATGCCACCCAGGACCCTTTACATATTTCCCTAAAAGTAGAAGAGAAAATAATTGAAGTATCTCCGGTAACATGGTGTGGTAATTATTGGTAAATGCAACTTTTCAATGTCAGCAACTGTGTATACCATGGAAAGGAATATACTGTATTATATGACTCATACTGGAAAAGGCTGAGTGTATACACTTGCAGAACAGGTATAGTTTTCAACAGTAATATTCTCCAGGGAAAGAAAGCAACATGCTTTTTAGGCAAACCCTTCTGATAGCCATTACTGTAATAAACAACAAAGCTGATGTGAAACCTCTATGCCTGTGACCGTAGCTCTCATAGGTTCCTCTCATAACCTCACATGCCCCAGCTAAGCTGTATTCTCTGCTCAGACATGCCACAGGATAGCAACCAAGTGGAAATGTGCATTGTTATGACAATACAGGAATATGAAATCATGTTGGATGCCAGAAGCGGTGGGCAACCCTGTGACCTAAATCAACTCAACCAGAAATCCATTAAATGATTTAATTTTTGTCCATCCAGCTATTGATTGTACTTATAGTGCAGGAGCAGCAGTGGCAGCAGCAATGCTGAAAGCCTGAGTGGAATTATTAAAAGAAGCTGCTCTGCAAAGTGAATGGATGTCTGATATGAAGGACCTAAACCAATAAATCTTTGAGAAGAGCTGATTCAGTCTTTGTGCACTGAGTAACAGATTTGCCAAAGATTTTTAATGTCAAAACATCAGATTGTGCACTTGTCTCAAAATAAGCATGCATTGTAATGCTTTCAGGAGAAAAGAAATGCTTTCAGATGTTTCGTAAGACGATGTATAATATGGAGAAAGGGGATAACACACACTTCTACCTAAAGGGGAATGCAAACATGTTCTTAGTGGAAGGATGATACATGCACTTTGGGTTTGAAGTGCCACAGAACCCACTTACACGGCCAATTACTCTCCCCAACCTACACCCAAGGAAATGGTACATGGGCATAGTAGCCACTGTGGCTACTGCATGCATGCACTCACCTCTTTTCAAGTGGGTTGGGGTGAGGGCAGTGGAGCTAGAAAATGAATATATGTAATTGTGGATACACTGACTTGTCTCCCAGTCTTTCCTGTGCATTAGGGTACAGGAAGGTTAGTTTGATCACAGCCAGGGTTGCCTGTGGCATCTTCTTGTCATTACGGCCCCTGATGCAATGGTTCACTTGCTTATAACTAAGGGCCAGATGGTGGCCTGGCCTGCACAGCTGTGTAGGAGAGTAAGAGATACACCCCTGCATGGCTTCGCCAGACCTTGGATCCAGACATGTAGGAGTAAGTGCATGCTGTCTGCCTTCTACTTCCCTACCTGAAAAGGTAGGTGGAAAGGGGCAGTGAATGGGCGGAACCTAGCATCTGCCCAGTCATTGTGTTGGCATGGGGGGCGGGGGTTTACAGGCAGGGAATTGGAATCCACTGCCAGTAAGGGCCAGTAGCTTATTACCCTTGGAGAAAGGGGCACGTAGAGTAAGAGTCATGCCTTTTTAAGGCATCATTTCTTCCCTGTGCTACTTCTGGAGCAATGCAGTTATGCACTGCCTCACACACAGGGCAGATTGTGCATTTACAATCCAGCCCTAAAACCGTAAATTGTATGTGTGATATTGTAGAAAGCATAACAGATGCTGCAGAGCTAGACTACTATTAGATTGCAAGAGCTCAGCCACCTAGGAGACATAAGGAAATGGCTTCCAGAAACACTGAAAAATATATTTGCTGAAAGAAAAAAATGAAATCAAATTTCCAGTTTCTCTTAGGATGGTAAAACAAGGGAATAAAAACAACATTCAAATGAATGTATAATGCCCCTTTAATACTTTGGATAATGCATTGGAAACAGTAATTGCAGTGAAATTATTTGTCTTCATCAGTAATGAAGTTCAATGTGGGGGTTGTAATAAATGGCTATGGACAGAGGGTGAGTGCAGGAAGTTGGGGTGGAGAAATCTGAAAAGGCTGGGAGCAGAAGACTGAGTTTTGTGTGTGTGTGTGTGTATACTGAAGAGGGAAATTGGCTGTGTAAGTGGGTTCAGCTGCACCTCAAACCCCTGGTACTGTACTAACACACAATACTGCCTAAAAGGGGAGTGCTAATATATTCTTACTAGGATGAAAGAGGGCTGCTGAAGCAGGCTGGGGCTGGATGGAAGAGGGACAGTAGAGTGTTGTCCCTCTTGATGGAGAAAAGACAGGATTCAGGTATAGGAAACTGTAGTGAGGCGGCCTGGCTCCCGACGGCCCCTGAGAGAGAGGAACCAGAACAGCCACCTCAGTGGGCGGAGCCACCTCAGTGGGCGGAGCCACCGCCGCCTGTTCCCGCCCCCCGGAAGTCAAGGGGCGGGACAGGAAGTATAAAAGCCCGGCCTCAACCCTCAGTTAGAGCCCAGCGGCCAGAGAGGACGGACGCTCCTGTTCAGGCTCCTGACTGGCCGAGCCTGCCCAGGGCAAGGTACCCGGACGCGGACGGACCAAGCCTCCCTCAAGCAAGGTACCCGGACGCGGACAGACCGAGCCTCCCTCGAGCCAGGTACCCCGAGGTGGACTGGCCGAGCCTGCCCCGAGCCCGGTACCCCGAGGAGCTGCCCGAGCGTTCCTGTGACCCAAGTCCAGAGGAGCAGCCCGACTTAGACCGCTTTCAGCGCACCGAGGAGCCCATGGTATGGGACCCCGCTGCCGAGCCCAGCGACGAGCAGGTACCCGAGGAGGGGGAGATGGAATGCAGCCCGGGGGTAGCCGAACCCTGTCCGGCTGAGGGCACTGACGTGCCCATGTCAGTGTGTTGCGGCCAGGATCCCCACTGACTGCAGCGGATCCACGCCGCTGTTAGGGCCCCGGGCTGGGACACAGAGGAGTGGGTGGGCCTGTGTCCCCCCTGCCACCCCACTCACGGGTGGCAGCCTCCCCCTCCTACCAGCGTTCAGGCAGAGAAGCCTGCACTTACCTGGGCTTCTTGAACTGCTGCCACAGCTCAGTTCCTGTTACAAGGCCCTGAGCCTTGAGCTATTGTTTGTTGCCCTGCCCTGACTGAGGGCCTGGGCCTCCTGAGACTGATGCCGCTGCTTAGCTCCTGCTACAAGGACCTGAGCCTTGGACTATTGTGTGTTGCCCCACCCTGACCTAGGGCTGGGCCTTGTGGCTCAGCTCCTAAAACAAGGACCTGAGCCCCTGGGACTATTGTTTGTTGCCCCACCCTGACCTAGGGCTGGGGATTACTGAACTATTGTTATTACTCAGCTCCTGATGCAAGGACCTGAGCCCTGAACTGTTATTGATACTCAGCTCCTGCTACCAGGACCTGAGCCTTGAACTATTTTGTATTGCCCCGCCCTGATTAAGGGCCTGGGCTTCCTAAGACTATTATTGTTGCTCAGCTCCTGAGACAAGGACCTGAGCCCCTGGGACTATTGGTTGGTGCTCCACCCTGACCTAGGGCTGGGGCTTACTGACCATTGTTGCTCAGCCCTGCTGTGAGGAGCTGAGCTAGAACTGCTGTGTTGCTGCCCCGCCCTGACTGAGGGCTTGGGCTTAAACTAGTGACTTTGTGTGCTCAGCCCCTGCCTGAGGGTCTGAGCTAGAACTGCTGTGTTGTTGCCCCGCCCTGAGCTAGGGCTTGGGCTTTACAGACGTAGACTTCTGCTCAGCCCTGTAGTGGGATCTGAGCTCCCTGGATTCTGGTGTGCTGCCCCACCCTGACCTAGGGCTTGGGGCTTACTGACTCTGTAACTGCTCAGCTCCGGCTGCCAGGACCGGAGCTTAGACCTAGTGTCTGCTGTCCCGCCCTGACTGAGGGCTGGGACTCATAGCAGGAACTGTGTGCCTTCTGTTCTGCCCCTGCTTGAGGGGCAGAACCCCAAAAACCCTTCAGAACCCGGAGACAGATAGGGCCGTGTAGTGAGGCGGCCTGGCTCCCGACGGCCCCTGAGACGGCACGGCCCCTACCTCGGACTATTACAGAAACCTACAGGAGATTCTTGGCTGAGCATACTGGGCACTCACAGATACCAAGCACTCCCTGGTCCCTAGCTCACAAATTGAGGAACACAGCACTTACCACACAGTGTGTGCCTAAATTCTGGTCTAGATAAAACCTTTGTGGAATGGATTGCTGGGGGGAGGAGGCAGGGAAAGGAGTGCACAGAGGTAGACTTGGGGCAGGGTAAAGGGCTAGAGGCAGATTCAGGGAGGATGAGATTGTGTTTGTGATTCAACAGGCAACTCCTAAAAATTTTTATTGGGCCTTAGGGGGGTCAGTCTTTAAAGGACTCTTCAAATAGTAGTGAACAAAGTACAGTAGAACCTCAGAGTTACAAACACATCAGGAATGGAAGTTGTTCATAACTATGAAATGTTTATAATTCTGAACAAAACATTACAGTTGTTCTTTCAAAAGTTTACAGCATTAACTTAATACAGCTTTGAAACTTTACTATGCAGAAGAAAAATGCTGCTTTTAACCATCTTAATTGAAATGAAAGTCACACAGAAACAGTTTCCTTATCTTGTAAAATCTTTTTTTAATTTTCCCTTTATTTTTTGTAGTTGTTGACCTTTAACACAGTAGTATGCTGTATTTGCTTTTGTTTGTTTGTTTATCTCTGCTGCTGCCTGACTGCATATATCCGGGTCCAAATGAGTTGACTGGTCAGTTCCTAACTCTAGTGTTCCTAACTCTGAGGTTCTAGTGTACAATATTGCTTGGTCACTCATTTCTTATGTGGTCCAAGAAGTGTAAGGATCATATTCACCTGCTTCACTGTGGGGTTCCTAGCTCACACTGGTTTCACAGGCTGTCTGTATTAGCCTTGGGATACAGGAAATGCTTGCAGAACACAGAAAGTGCAGATCCTGCTCCTCTTTCTCCCCCTCCCTTAAACAGGTTATGCTACATGAAGACCTCCCACAGCCCTTGCTTAACTTGCAGGTGAATGAAATTCCATGTCTAGCAAAGGAGAATGAAAATCCTATAGAGTTACAGCACATCACAGTGTGCAAATCACAGTTCCAGTGCTAGTGACTGGCTGTTATATTGCAAAGTTGTTTTCCGAAAGGGATGAAGGATTTTTCTCAGTAATTAGCACTCTGATTCGCTGTGTAAAATGCTGCTATGCAGTTAGTGTTATTTTTATTTCTCTGTTTTGGAAACAAAGTTTTACAATGTTACAAAGAGAAAGAAAACACATGCCCCAACCCAAGTTATTGCTGAGTTTGCCTGGCAATATTTTTGCCAAATTTCCTCCATCTTATGATTTATTATCAAAAGAAATTAAAATTAAAGGACTGTGATTAATTTAATAAAAGTATGCAGATATAAGCAGGGTCTGCATGAATGCTTCCCTGACAGCTAGCTGGGTGGAGGAGAGACTTGGGTGTGTTTATGTAAATACAATTTGCTCCTACTTTGCTTACATATTTAACACAACAGATTAAAAAAAATAAAGTTAATGTTTAAAATTAAATATACACAAGTTAAGAGGGAAGGTACTGGGGTCAGGCTTGAATTATGAAGGATTACAGGTATCGGTTACAAGGATGAAGAGATACATACATATCATATAACCAGCATAGACCCAGATTGGGGTGCAGGAGTTTTTAAAGCATCAGTGGATAAGTTACTACTGTATCAGAGTGATCATCTTGGCTGGTGTTGGGTACAAATCACCTTAGAACTAAATGCAGGGATAGTGAAATATGGTTACCAATGTTGTAATTATTGTGGGAATACAGAAAAACAGGACTGTGCTTAATCTGTCCCAAAGGAGAGGGTCACCCTTAGTTGAAAGAACCTTGGTAAGCCAAGGGCTCGAACCTCAGAACCCTGGAGGGCAGGGGAGGGGAAACAGGTCTCCCAGCTATGAGTCTGTACACCCTCAACAAGGATCCTCTCTGAGACTAGTTCAGTGTGTTCTTTCCTACTGTTCAAAGAATAGAGCTAAATAGGCTTCATTAGGAGCCTCTTTTGTTATGTTGAATTGCTCAATCAGAACTGAAACCAGTTGTGGTAGGCCTGTGATTCTGCCCTGCCTGCCCAAAGCTGGAAATCACTGAAAGCTGAAATCACTTGAAAGGGGGCAGTGTTTCTGCCCTGCCTGCCGAGAGCTGGAAATTACTAAGAGACCAATGTTTAGAGATCACAGTAGAGAGGCAGGTGGCAGCAGACGGTGACTGACAGTCAGCTGGTGAATGAGTGGCTGGTGAGGTAGAGAAGTGCAACAAGCAGCCAGCAGGGCAGTGGTGGAGAAGCGTGATGAGTGGCCAGCAGGGTGACTAGTGGAGAGGCATGATGAGTGGGCAGCAGAGCAGCTTGTGGAGAGATGTGACAAGAGTGGTGAGCAGGTGGCCAGCGGGAGCAACCAGTGACTGGCCAGCAGGGTTGCTGGCAGAGGGGGTGGTGAGCGAGTGCCCGAGCCATGGAGCAAATAAAGTGCCTCTTTTCCCCACCCCTCCACTCGGATGCATCTCTGAACTCTGGGTTTGTACTGACCAACTGTGAGTGGGTGCAGAGAAGGGTTGGGCACATGAAGGAGGCTTTTGGGTTGCTGGACTTAAGAACCTGAGGGGAAAAGGGCATTGTCTAACCTACTTGATGGTGGGTCTTCTAATCATGGTTTATGTTTATGAACCCTGTTAATGGTGTTTTCCCAAATTAATGCCAAGTTACTGCCCTCCTTTTATTAAAAGTTTCTTTTCTACACTCAGACTCTGTGCTTGCGAGTGGGGAAGTATTGCCTCTCAGAGATACCCAGGGGTGGTGTGTAAATTTCCCAGGTTACGGGGTGGGGGCTTGAGCCAGTTCTGTGTTGTATCAATGGAAATGAACCCCTAGTTATTTAACCCGGCCATGGTTGCTGCTGGCTCCACCTGGCAGAAGGGTTACACAGTATTTGCATATTATTTTAATAACAATTTACTCAGTAAATGAACAGAAAACAGTTTGCTTTCTTCAAGTTTTTTGCTTGGATAATTCACTATTCCTCTAGTCTGCTGTTGACAAACAGGCATGACTACAAAGCCTTGTCATTGTTCCATTTGTACAGGTAAAGCCAATGGAAATGCTGTGTGCCCAGGGATGGCAGATTTGGATCCAGCTATTAGAGACCCAGCTGAAAGAAGAGTAACTAGGCCAAGTGAAAAGGCATTTTTCATGTTTCAATGCAAAGCATAAATGCCTTCATTAAAACAAAACAAAAAACAAATATGGACAAATGAGAAATAAGACAGTGTATAGAGTCTGTGGGATTTACCCTGTGTTTAAAAGTTATTGAAGCTCCCATTGAAATCAATGGGAAAACTGTTTGGACCTAACACTAAAGACCAGTTGAGTTTGATCAAATGTCAAAGTGGAACTGTGCTTATTGCAAGTTAGACTTTAAAGGCACAAACGTTGTTTTCTGCAATGAAATACGAAGATATACAACCCGCTATGACATAAAGTAAAATATACATATATGTTTTCTTCCTTGTTAGGGGGTTTGAAAGTCTGCAGTTCTTCATTGTCTTATCTTGAAAATCTCATTTTAATGAATGCCATCTCTACATACTCAAAGACATGCACTTGTTAGGAGCGTGGAATGGAATCACAGCTACATGCATATTTATAAACATGGGGATATTATATATACATGCACACATAAAGCCATTAAGACCAAAAAAACCTCCAAACACATCATAAGGTAAGAAGAACAAGAGGCACAAGAATTTTTTTCCCACTTTTAACTTATTTTTCATTGTAAAGCATTCAGATACCATGGTAATGAGTACAGTATTAGAACTTAGTAGATAGATTTGTCTCCTGGAATGGTTTGGCCATTACCCATAAATGATAGAGATGCTTATTTCCTATCAAACTTTTTGAACAAAATATTTTAAGTAGTGTAAGTGCATCACTGCTATGGTGAAAATGTTTCAGAAGGCTTGGTATATAAAGAAACAAGGTTGAAGGAGAAAAGGAAAACACAGATTAGCCTCTCCCACACAAAAAACTTCACTCCTTGCCTATAGACATAGCATTCATCACATATTCCCTGAATTTAAGGGGAAAAAAGTACACCTGCCCTCATATATAATTCATATACAGTAGTGAGGATGAAATTAGAGTCCAAAACTTAAGTTGTTCATTATAGGATTTATAGCACACTTTTCTGTCAAATGTTTTGTCAACGTTTAGGAACACAGGAATTGCAATACTGGATCAGACCAGTGGTCCATCTAGTCTGGTATCCTGTCTCTGACAGAAGCTGATACCATCTGACTCAGGAAAAAGTTGCAGAAAAACAGTTGAAGCAAAAAATACCTCCCATAAGGGAAGTTTCTTTCTAACCTCAGACAGTTAGCCATTGACTTATGCCCGGATGTATGAGAGCTCATATCCCTTCTAAAACAATGTTTTGTCTTAAATTCTGAAACTGTCGATATTCTTGTTATTCATGGAAAAAAATCCTTTTCTGAATCCTCTTACACTGTGGAGTTCAATGACATCTTGTAGCAATGAGTTCCACAGCTCAGTTATGTGGTGTGATATTTCTTTGTATCGGTTTTTTATTTATTGCCTTTCGCTATCTTTGAATATGTCCTTGTGCCTATAGAAAGAGGATAAGCAAGAGCTCCCAGTTACCCTCTCTATGTCAACCATTGTTTTATACACCTCTTTTGGTATCCCCCCCTTTTTGGTCTCCTCTCATAAAGACAGTCTTTCCTTGTGCCTAATCATTTCTAATCATTGATCTGAAGAAGAGCTCTGTGCAGCTCGAAAGCTTGTACCTTCCACCAACGCAAGTTGGTCCAATACAAAATATCACCTCACACCTATCTTGTTTCTCTCTAATCATTTCTGTCATCTGTTTCTGAACTCCTTTATCTTTGAAGTTTTTGGATGACCAGAAATGAAACTTGTATTTCAGGTGATGGCATACCATTAATTTAAATAACTGAATTGTAACATTTTCCGTAGAAGTTTTTCTATCTCTTTCTTTATGAATTGTAAAAGTTTATTCATTTTTTTTTAATCACCACTGCACAAACTCCCCATCATCAATGGGTAGCCTTAAGTATGTAATTTACAAATACTTTGTGCATTTGTGGCATGTGACATACATTTATCTAAAGGTTTTCCTAATCCAAGGGCTGAAAATACATTAATATGTAAGATTAAATTTTAGCTCTGGGGTGTTTTTTCAAGTATCCTTGTATTTTTAAAAAATCCAGTTATGACTATCTAAGGCCCTATCCAGATCTTTATATATTTATATGCCAGGCTCTTCACTAATAGAGAACTAATTGGCTTGCTATTATGTCTGTTTGATATGTAAAATGTACAGCCATAAAATGATATGTATGAGAGTCTGGGGCCATGATCTATTTTATTAAGTGTTGCATGGGTGATACTGTAAAGAGGAATTGGGGAAGCTCCCCTGCTGTTTATCTATTATATATCATAATTCCGGGGTACAGTATAGAGAAATCTTTGTCTCTTCATCAAAACATGCTGAATTTAAGGGGAATTTAGTAGATTCTTTCAGAATATAGTTATGGCCAATCAGAATTTCAGAGCCATTTTAGTAGGTCAGTCTCAAAGCTATTTCATGTAGGTCAGTCAAGTTCACAATACATGATTTTGTAGGTCAGTCAAGTTTGCACACATGATTCCAAATTAGGACTGTAGCCAGCCTTCCAACCCTAATGGCAAGATCGAGCCCACAAGCCACTCCTGGGGAGAACATCATACCTGGAGCCCTTAAGTCCTGTGTGATATGAACTGTTATGGGTGAAATTCTAGCCTCAATGAGAGTTTTGCCTTTGATTCAATGGGTCAGGATTTCACTCTCATAGTGCCTTGTGTTCCAAGTGCTTTCAGACCCCAGACATGGGTGGAAATACCAGAAAAACAGCATTTCTCAGAGTATCTTGGCACTTCTGCCTCTAGTCCAATCAGGGAAAGAGAAACATGAAAATATAAAATAAAACATGCATTTAATGAATATTTTTGAAATTTAAAACTATCCCACTTCAAATTTGATTTTTTTTTAATGCGGCTTTTGGTCAGTTCTTATTACATCCAAACTATTTTACTTATCTCTTCCTAAAATGCACCCCCTTCCCCCTCAACCCTCCCGCCCCAGGCCCCAATTTTGCTATCATTGAAATCAGTGACAAACTCCCATTGACATCAGTGGAGCATGGTCAAGATTTGCAAGAATAACCTATTATGGTATTTTGCGAATAAATGCTGAATAGCAACTTGGGACACCCACTGTGATTACTGAACAGCTGAACAAGAACACCAAGGGTTTGTTATGTTTTCCTCCTCCCTTTTTCCTTCTTCACCATCACTAAAAAGAACTTTGGAAAGAACAAGAGCAGTTGCTGAGCCAAGAACGCTGAACAAACCTGCAGCTGGTGGTACCACCTGTGCCTGTCAAATTCCAGTCAGGAAGAGTATCTTTTATCTGAATTACCGGTGGGGAAGAAGCCAAAGGCAGAGAATTTCACATTGATTCATGTTTAAAGGTATAAACTGAGAGTGCTTGTCTGGGCTCAAGCAGCGATTATTAATTTTTCCTAGCAGGTCAGAGCTAAATTAAAAGGGTATGAGGAGGAGAAGGTTTTGGAACAAATTGATAAATTAAACAATAATAAGTCACCAGGACCAGCTGGTATTCACCCCAGAGTTCTGAAGGAACTCAAATATGAAATTGCAGAACTACTAACTGTGGAATGTAACCGGTCACTTAAATCAGCTTCTGTACCAGATGACTGGGGCGGCTCCAAGCACCAACGCAGCAAGCACGTGCCTGGGGCAGGAAGCTTGGGGGAGGGGTGGCATGCCAGTCGCTGTGAGGGCGGCAGGCAGGCAGCTTTCGGTGGCGCACCTGCAGAACGTCTGCTGGTCCCATGGCTTTGGTGGCAATTTGGCAGCGGGGACGCCAATGGTGTGGCACCAGCGGCCCTCCCGCAGGCATGCTGCCGGATCCGTGTGACCAGTGGACCACCCACAGGCATGCCACCGAAAGCTGCCTGCCTGCTGTGCTTGGGGCGGCAAAAAAAATAGAGCCGCCCCTGCAGATGACTGAAAGAAAGCTAATGTGATGCCAATTTTTTTTAAAAGGTTCCAGAATCCCAGCAATTACAGGCTGGTAAGCCTAACTTCAGTACAGGTATATTGGTTGAAACTATAATAAAGAACAGAAGACAAGATACTGGGCTAGATGGACGATTGGTTCGACCCAATATAGCTGGTCTTATGTTCTGAGATTTGGACTGGGATTTATTCCTGACTCTGTCACTGACCTGTTGTGGGACCTTGCACACAGGGGCGGCTCTAGAAAGTAGGCTGCCCCAAGCAGCGCGGAGCGCTGCGCCGCCCTTCCCCGGTCCCGCGGCGGGTCCCCTCTTCCCGCGGCTCCGGTTGAGCTCATGCCGGCATGCCTGCGGCAGGTCCACCGGAGCCCGGGACCAGCGGACCTGCCGCAGTCATGCCTGCGGGAGCTCAACCGGAGCCGCGGGAAGACGGGACCCGCCGCAGTCATGCCTGCGGCAGGTCCGCTCGTTCCGGGCTCCGGTGGACCTGCCGCAGGCATGCCGGCGGGAGCTCAACCGGAGCCAAATGCCGCCCCCCTGGGAAACGGCCGCCCCAAGCGCCTGCTTGGCGCGCTGGGGTCTAGAGCCGCCCCTGCTTGCACAAGTCACTTTACATCTCTTTGCCTCTGTTTCCTTCTCTACCCTTTTTCTGTTTGTGAATTATGAACTCTTTGGTGACTGCAACTCTCTTACTATGTGCATCTCAGGGCCTAGAACAAGAGGGTCCTGATCTCATTTGGGGCCTTGAGGCACTACCATAAAACATATATGGTATTGCCAGTCCCAATCATTCAAAAATCATGGGTCAGCCCCCTTCAAAAAATCATGAGATTGGTTTAAAAATTAGGAGATTAAAATGAGGTTCTTTTTCTTTTTCCTTCTGGGTTTTAAGTTTCTCCTGCCACAACTGTTTTCAGCTTTATGGATCTACAATATCTTGCAGAGGTGAGAGCGAGACCTGGAGAAGGGGCTGGAGTGGTCACTGTGTTGCATGAGATTGGGCCAGACACTAGGGAGCAGGTAAGACTCCCCTACTCAGTCTGGTCCCTCCTTCCAGACATTGTGGGTTGCAGCGGAGAAACCAAGCCTGGGGGAGGAGCAGGATCATGCACCAGCCACCTGGGTGGGAGGGGGACAAGACAGGGTACTGGATTCTGGATGGGAGGCAGAGAGTGTTGTCACACAGGACATCAGCCGCTGTGGTGGTGGGAGAGGCGCACAGGGCACCAGCTACAGAGGAACTGCCATAGGAATGGCAGTAGGAACTTCAAGGAAACCTCTTCCCAGTTAAGGGTATGCTTATGTTCATTTTGGTTAAAATGTGGTTTGCAGGATGCTTATGCATAGGGAAGCATGCTGTGGCTCACCACCCTAGGAACATTCTAGAGAAGGCCGGGGGAGGGGGGTGAGCTCAGCATGTGGAATGGAGAACTATGAGCATGTGATAAAGAAATCCATATATGGAAAGGTTAACTCTTATTGGTTAGAGGTTCATGTTATGTAAGTTATGTAACTTATATAAGTGCCATGTGCTATAAAATAGCAAGGGGAGGGGCTCCTTGCTGGAGGGACTGTGCCTGATTTTTGTACCAGGGGCTCTCCTTTTGTACATATTAAATAAAGCCTTGTTGAATTGAATCGAATTGCATTGAATCGCATCGCATCTAATTGCGGTCCCTTGATTCTACCCAGCATCAGATTCACTGGGAACCACAAAATCCCAACACCAGCCTAGAGCCAGCCAACCCTAGGGTGACCAGACAGCAAATGTGAAAAATCGGGACAGGAGGTGGGGGGTAATAGGAGCCTGTATAAGAAAAAGATCCAAAAATTGGGACTGTCCCTATAAAATTGGGACATCTGGTCACCCTAGCTGGCCCTCCCTGTCCTCCCATCTCAGTAGCTTCCCTCGTTCCACCTCCCAGCTTCTTTTTGAGCCATAGCGCATACACAGCTCTTGTTTGTGGGCCCTTTACTAATTATTATGATTATTCTAGTTACTAATGTGAAGATATATTAACATATATGATTTCTGTAAATTGTAAATATATGTGACAGTTTACAAGACAGAGAATATGATGATTCCTGCCCTGAACAGTTTATTATCTAACACCCCTTTGGGATTTCCATTGGACTTTCCCTAAACTCTTTTCCTCAGTACAATCCTTTCCATTATAGGAGTAACAATTGGCAACAGATCCTGATGGTTTTTTTTCTCCTAGGTCTCTAGACAGAGCTAGTTGGGTTTTATTTGTATTATTCATGAGCTGTTTTTTCTTAACTTTTAAAATGATCCATTGCCTCTTAATAAGACTCACCTGGGCTGATGAGACAGACAAAGTCAGAGACCTGTTTTGTTTAAAGGGAGAGAGACAAGAAAGGAGTTTGCTCTCTAGGCAAATTTTCTGGAGCTTGCCCAGCTCTGGCTTAAATTATTTTCATGAGGCTGTTGTTAGCAGTTGCACTGTTACATTATGCATGATTCCTGACTGTTCCTAGTATGAACAAAGAACACAGTGTTTGATTAGTGCTTTTCAGTTTTATGATAAGCTTTGCAATTTGTTGGTGTTACTTAGGTTAATATCTTATTATTTTGCATTTTTATAAGACCCCATTACATTTTTATTAATAATGATCTCATGTTTGGTAGCGAGGATCAATAAGATGTCCAGTGAGTAATGTTTACATATTTACACTATTAAAATACAATAAGTCAATTAGGCAGCTCTCTGCATTGGGATCACTTTGTAGATGCATTTTTCAGGAAGTGGCATGCCCAGTGTGCAGGTCTGCTGCATTGAAAGTGAATTCTGAACTGCAACCTATGCAAAGGTATCACAATGGGCAACCCGTCCTACATGCTTACACTAGGAAAATAAATAATGATGCTTATGTCCATGTTCCAAGGATCTTCATGAACTTAGCTCTCACTGCTTGTACAATGCATTGGTCCTGTCCCCTCCACAACTAGTACTTCCCCTAGCATTGCTCTGGAGGACATCCCACACACCCCTACAAGTTACCCCAATCTGGATTGTTCCCTGGTGCTTTGAACCTGTGCTCTTCTTGGGAGGGAAAATTCTGTTCCCTTCCCCACCAATAGCAGTGTTTGCTTCTCTCCACGTACTGAAAGTCACCAAATGGTGTTACACCTTCCAAAACATCAGCATTCTCTTGAGAAAAGAAATGGAGAGGGCAAACTGCTTACTTCCTACACATAACTGGTTCTTTTTTACACGTCTCCGTGGTACCAAAGGGACCCTTGATAATTTGAACCCACCAGCCAAGCTAACATGGAGGGGAAGGCAGTCTGCTGGCAGTTATTGCCATGGTGCAGTTGATGAAAGCTATGATTGTGGCTGTATGTAATTATAGTTACTCCCACTAATAAGAGTGATCACTCTAGTATTAATTAGTCTCATTGACTAATTATATAGAGCCAGATTATGCCTTGCTGCTTCCCTGGTATGCAAGGCGTGATAGGATGCATGGAGCACTCCTCCCCCAACCCCTGCCCTCTTGTGTCTCTGTGCAGCAGCATGCAAATTACAGATATTGTGGTCCCTGAAGCACAGGAACTGCTTCATGCAACCTCTCCAGTGCAAGACAGCTCAAAGCAGGCAGGGAGGAGGTGGAGCCATGTCTCTCTCCTCTGCCCACACGCCCTCCCCCTGACTGACCTATGGATCTGATTGGTCTTTCAAAGTAGGGTATGGGAAGGACTGTCCAATCCACATATTCCCCTTGGAAGCATTAGGGTTGGTGTAGCACTGCAACATTGCTCTAAATGCACAGAGTATTGCCACTCAGAAATCATAAGCCAATCCTCAAAAAAATCATGAAGTTGGCTTAAAAGACCATGAGATTAAAAGTACATTTTGTATTCTTTTATTTCCTTTTTGAGCTTTGAGCCTTTGGTCTCTGCAACCACAAGACCTAGAAACATTTTCTCCCCTTCTTTTTTTAAATAAAAGTTGAGATTCTCACATAATTATTTGATGCCAGGAGCTGCACAGAAAATATTGTGATACTCATGATAAAACTGAAAGAGCTGGCAACAATGGACACAGCTGAGTTTTATTCATTGGGTACTAGACAATTAATTATTTGTTGGGAATAGCTTGAGCCATCTCTATACTCAATATATTTTTTAAATTACCCGGAAATAAACCTAAATATGGTCTAAATGCCTCCTCTGGTGACAATCTATTCTCTCACAAACCCCTGAACCGGGAGAGCTCTCCCTGTTGAAGACAGTACATTGCAAAAATTTGCCTCACACTATTCTACTTAGTCATATAATATTAGTACTGTGAAGATAACATATATAGATTTCATGTATGAGGTCCTGGGTTCAGGCTCCATCATCTGCTGTTTTTTCCTGTGCCTCAGCATGGTGGAATGGATTAGATGACCTCCTGAGAGCCCTTCCAGCCCTGCACTTCTATGATTTCATGCCAAGAGCAAATCAAAGTTTTGGAACATTTCTCATGAAAATTTTGTTGTCAAAATTGTCCTCTTTTTCACTGAAAAAATAATCCCAGCAGCCAGAGGCACTGACTTTCTGAGATGCTGGTGGGTGTTCGACCCTCTCTCTGACCCAGGCCCTGCCACTACTTCACCCCCACCCCACCTCTTCATGCCCCTGGCCCTTCCCCTTCTCCCACCTCTTTATGCTCCTGCTCCTCTCCCTTCCCTCAAGTGCCTCCCGCATGCCGCTGAACAGCTGATCACGGTGGGTGGGAGGTGCTAGGAGGGTGTGGGAGGAGCTGATCCACAGGGCTGCCAGTGAGTGCTGTGCACCCACTATTTTTTTTCCATGCATGCTCCAGCCTGCGGAGAACCCACAGAATCGGCACCTATGCTAGCAGCTCTACATACACTATTTAATTTCAGTGCTTGAATTTTGGTTGCGCCTAGAGGCCCCAACAGTGATCAAAGTCCGATTGTGTTTGGGACTATACAGATAAATAAAAAAGAATCTCTTACTGCCCCAAAGAACATACAGCCTAAATAGCTAAAACAGATAAAGGATGGGACATAGGAAATATTATCAGACCCATTTACAGACAGGGAGCTGAATCACAGAGGTTAAGGAACTCGCCCTAGGTTGTAGAGGAAGTCTGTGGAAGATCTGGGCATTCGGACCTAATCTCATGAGTCCAAATTCAGTGTAAAAGACAAGGCCATCTTTCTATTTGCACAGTAGCTGGATCTAATGAACATTCAAATTATTGGTTTCAGAGTAGCAGCCGTGTTAGTCTGTATCCGCAAAAAGAACATGAGTACTTGTGGCACCTTAGAGACTAACAAATTTATTTCAGCATAAGCTTTCGTGGGCTACAGCCCACATCTTCAGATGCATAGAATGGAACACACAGACAGGAGATATTTATACATACAGAGAACATGAAAAGGTGAAAGGATGTTAAGTTCTCCTCACACCTGCTATGGGTCATCTCAATTATCACTTCAAAGGTTTTTTTTCTCCTGCTGACGATAGCTCATCTCAATTGATTGGACTCTTCCAGTTGGTATGCATACTTCCACCTTTTCATGTTCTCTGTATGTATAAATATGTCCTGTCTGTGTGTTCCATTCTATGCATCTGAAGAAGTGGGTTCTAGCCCACGAAAGCTTATGCTGAAATAAATGTGTTAATCTCTAAGGTGCCACAAGTATTCAAATTATTGACATCTGTTATAAGCATCATTTTGGAGACAAGAACAATACAAAAATAAATTGAATATATAAAAATAAATGTTACTTTGATACTAAGTCACATATTAGTGATTTTTTTAAAGAGAAGAAAATGGAAATTACATGTATAGATGGAGTTGCACAGGACTACTTTACTGGACTGATCTGCAAACCCTGAGTTTGTCTCTGAACTTAGCCCTCACCTTACTGAAGAAGATAAAATGAATTCCATCCAGTTGGTTCTTTATGGGTCTGATCTAAAGGAGTGGTTCTCAACCTCTTTGGACTCAGAACCCATTTCTAAACCTTGATTGCCTGTCATCACCTAGGAAATAGCTTTAGTGTAAAAAACATCTGGTTTACTAAACATTTTTTACCCATGATTTATAGCATACACATTAATGCCCTAAGTACTAAATAAGTACACCGTACATACCATAGAGGCAGCTGCTGTGGCCTCTAGCTCACTACTCTAGGTGTTGCAACCTCTGGAGTTGCAGCACTGCTCAGGTTTGGCCTATCCCCCCACCTCCACCCTCTCTGATCATCAGGATGGAGGGGTGGCTAGGCCAAGCATGAGCAGTGCTGCAACTCTGTGCGCCAAGTTGCAATGCTCAGAGTGAGGAGCCAGGCCTAGGCAGCCCTGCACGACTGGAGCTGCAAGAGCTGATGCTGTGGGGTGAGTGCAGGGAGGGTTCTGCAACCCCTACTGGAGTCAGGACCCAACCTCCCCCCACCCTCCTGCCATGGGCCAGGACCTGACCCTCCATCCCCAGGCCTCTCACACAACCCTTTGACACATTCTGGTGACCCAATTTTGGGTTGTGGCCCATGGATTGAGAAACCCTAATTAAAGCCTGAAGAAGTATAATGACTTCTATGGGCTTTGGATCAGGCCCCATGTGTCTTTCCCATGCTACTTTAAAAAGCCAAGGCATCCAAGGCATTGTGCTAATATCCTTGGGTGAAATTTCCTTTCTCCCTGCTGTTGTACTGCATGTTCTTGATTGATTGGTTGCCAATCCAACAACATTCCAGTGGCAGCTTTGTGTACATAGTTTGTGAAATGCTTTGGTATCATGCATATGTTATATATGTATATAACTGTGTGAAAATATTATTTCAGTGCAGCTGAAGAGAAATTTGATTATAAATTGACCCTTTATGTGCAGATATTTGTTTAGTGTTAATATTCGTTCCTTTCAGCCGTGTGATTCAAATAGAATAGAAAAATAGAATTTGTTTCATTATCTTGTAATTTACAAAGCAATGGGCCAAATCCAGACTTGATGTGAGTGAGTAAAACTCCAGTGAAACCAGTGGATTTGTAACTGCTTACACCATGTCTAAGATTATTTTCAAAATAAGTTTTGAGGAGCTAGCTGTCACAATTCTAATGTCATGTGAAGAATGTGAGTCAGCTGAGATCTGACGTTAACTGATCGTGACAGCCTTTTATCCAAAAGACCTGGAGCTTTGTATTTTCATGTGTGCCCAAAACACTGGTTTCAGCTTTTTCAATATCATGACTTTTTTTTCTTGTCTCTAATAATCTACGCTGCATACACTGGAAAAAATCTTACACATGAACAGCTGACACCCTTCTGCAAATAGAAGGGATATATATCTTTCTTTTCAGACAAAGGTTTATACATAAAGTGATAAAAACCCTTGGATTTTGTATTGGCATGAAAAGGATCTTGCTCTCTGTCTTTTTTATGGTTTAGAAGTGTACTGGTTTCAGAGAGATATTTATGTTCACTTTTGTAACACAGGCATGCATACCGCCAGTTTCTCTTACTCTGATGGGGGCAAATGTCATCTCTTCTTCATTCAGTCTGTGGGGCTAGTTATAAAAACAGCACCTAGTTAAAAAGATTTTCTTATTTTATTTACTAACCATAAGAAAGGTCGTTATGAAAAGCATTGGGTTGAAAGCCATGAAGACCAATGTCCTCTTTCTTTTCTAAACAGGACTATTCCAATTTAGCAGCCATTTGGAGGAGTGGAGGCCTCATACTAAACCCACCATGCTTTTCATCTATCTATATTTTGGCTTTGCAGAAAATAGTTTTTTTTTCCATTTTGTCATAGAATAATAGGAACTAAAAATGGAAAAGACGTATAGAGACTTATTCAAAAAAGTCAGGCTTGCAAATGCACATGTAAAAATGTATGCACACTGGTATGCACAGTTTAATGTATATTTACCACAATACTGTATGTCACCAAGTTTATGGGCTTGAGTTACCACCCTGTCACACCAGTTTGATGTTAGTGTAACTCAGTTTGCTACACTAGGGAAAAATGATGTAACAGAGAGAGGAAACAGGTCTTATGCATTTAACCCTAGTCATTTGCACATGCACTTTAGCAAGTCGTTGTTGCTGTGTGTGTACATTTTTTGTATGAGCAATTGCATGACTGACCTTTTGAAAACGGCAGTGTTTCTGGTCATCCTGTTGCCCTCATGCTGCCAGTGAAGGACTGATGGTTGCTTAAACTATATTAGTGTACTAATATAGAGGACAAAGTCAAGTCCTCATCCTGGTGGGTCAACTGCTGCACTGACACACAGCCCCACTCAGCTCTGTCTGCGCAACTCATAATGCGGGATTGGGAACTTTTAAAAAACATTCATGATAGGTCTTCCACCACTTCTGCAGTCTAGCATCTAGACCACACTGTTAATGTCCCTTTTTTCTCTGTTTCATCCCATTAATTCGTATTAGACCCACCCCCCAACCAATGCTTGTCTCTCTTTGGTGTTTGGATAATAGGGCATATTTATTTTTAGAGATGAGTTCTAGTTGACGCTGCTCCAGAATGAGTATGGAAGTTGAGTATCGGGGATAGCCACGTCAGTCTGTATCCAACAAAACAACGAGGAGTCTGATGGCACCTTAAAGACTAACAGATTTATTTGGGCATAAGCTTTCATGGTTTTTTTTTTTTACCCACGAAAGCTTATGCCCAAATAAATCTGTTAGTCTTTAAGGTGCCAATCCTTGTTGTTTTTATGGAAGTTGAACCACTCTCTCATCCCCCGAGATAGTGCTCTCAGATTGCACTACACATAGGTGGGGGAGGCTTGAACTGCCATTGTTTGTGTTGTAATTGTGGTGTGTGTGTGTGTTTATATATAATAGCTGCAGAAACTGAAATGCCCTATCAAGCCAACACCCAGTCACTAATGGTCAGATTTTCAGAAAGGTGGAGTCTCCAGCAGCTTCCTCTGAGGACAACCGGGGCTGTCAGGTGCTGAGTGCTTTTGAAAATTTGACCCTAAATTCACACAATTAAAGGGGAGGTTTAGCGATTTAGAAGCACATGTCCTATTGGTTCCTAAACCCCGTAGGCACCTTTGAAAAATCTTCCCCCTAACTAAATACACACCGTTGCTTCTTTTTGACTGACGAGTAGTCAAAGTTCAGGGCCCTGTGGATGGTCCAGTTTGAAGTAGAAATTGATAGAGTCTGGTATTTTCTTTGATGAAAATCCTGCTTCTCCAAATGCAGAAGGAACCAAGAAGAAAAGGAGCAGTTTCTTAGTTTACAGTCCCAGGTCTCTTTAGCCAAAAGTCCCAAAAGCTTTCTCTTTAGATTTTTCCAGGGTCACACTGTGTTCACAAGCTGCTGCTTGGCTTTCTTGTTTTTTGCCTGTGCATCTCTCTCTGTTCTTGTATGTTTTCAGTTCCTGTGTGTTCGCTCTTCACCTCCCACGCATACACCTACCCAAAACAATACTCAGTTAAAAACTCCTAAGTCCTAAGTTATGCACACCTTTTGTCTTATGTGAGGGCACATGCTTATATTTATGTTAATTGAAAGGTGAGTTCACACCTATCGGTCTGAATGGGGGTTAATTCAACACATAGCAAGGTTTCACCCATCTCAAGTCCCATTGGCTCCTAAATCCCTTAGAATATTTTGGAAATCTTTCTCTCGACAAATACATGTAAAACAAGAGTATGCTTTGTTGACACATTTTATCCTTTGTTTCCTGTTAATATTTTGAAAAGTTTTATCTTTTAAGCATGATTTTTAGTTATTCATTTTCTTTTTAAAGATGTAGAACTTTAGATAAGACACTTTTATTTGACAGGCTTCTAAGAAGTTATTGAATATGCATTCTTTTTTTTACTGGGATTTGGTATTGAATGAGAGGAAGAATCAGGCAGGTCTCACTTGTGTCCACACAATCCAGTCTTCCATGGGCAAAATGAAATGTTTCCCTAGCCTTTTATTTGACCTCTTGCCTACCTACATGCATTTCAAAATCCCACTTTTACACTGCTCTTCAACATTTAAAAAGTCCTAGAGGCTTTAACCATACAATACCCATTGACTCAAACAGAAATTGCATGGTTAATTCCCTGTACAAAACCTTGCCTTTAAACTAAACAAAATAAAAAAAAAGCAGCAGCAGCTATAACTGGCCAATTTGTATTTGCTGAAATGTGGCCAAAGTTCTCTGTTAAACGTCAATAGGGGAATTATAAAACCTCTTTGCATAGTAACTCACTTTTTCAGAACTGAGTCCACATTTTTCTTATCTTCCCATATTAGGTTTGATATGTTGTGTCAAGCATTTCAACCTCTAACTTCCATCAAAAGATAAATGACAGCTGTCTCTGAACTAATGGAACACAAGAGGCAGATCACTACTCCCGACCCTCCAACCTTTGAAATGTTTAAATATGCACTCATCTGACCCAATCTTGCTATTTCCACTTTTCCAATTTGTGTTCTAGTGATTGATAAAGGCGAGGGAAGAGTTCAGCATCTGTACAGATGTCGTCTGTCAAACATCACTGTGTCACTCCATTGGCAATTCTCTTTGTGCCTTTAGAACCCGGCCATGTATTTTAATAAAGAACAGGGACTGTTTGAATAAATAAATGTCTACTTGGTTAGAGAATCAAACAAAGAATTCTCAAGAATCTTGAGAAGTCCTAAGTCCATTTTCTCCTGCACCTTATTCTTTATCTTTCTTGGATATTGTGGCCCCAAATCTGCTACAGTGTTAGGGTGGTGTAAATCAGGAGTTTCAGCATTGCAAAACCCTGGGGAGATCAGAATCAGGGCATCAGACTTTCTGCTCTCACAGTTAATTTGTAGGAAAAAATGCTGTCACTTAGACAACAGATTTGGGGGTCACTAAGTAGGGGTACATCTGAGTAAGTGACAGAGATTTATGCCTGAAATTCTGGGCATGAAAAATGTAGGTGAATTTTTTTCGGCTCATTAAAGGAATGCTGGGCAGAAGTCCAACCAATAATCAAGACCCTTAGTGAACAAACTTCTCTATACTCTGGATCCTGACATTTTTTCATAGCGTGGACCACAACTTAATAAAGAGAATGTCTCATAGACACTTCTTATCTCTTCATTTTCACCTGTATAGACCATGTGTCCTACCATTTATGATCTGATAACAACATTGCTGTGGCAATTTCATCAATTGCTTATCTGGAAAAGCAATATAAGGAAATTATTTCATGTATGTTTAGTCTCCTTTATGCAATTTATCAATTAGAAACAAGCACAATAGAACAAGCAGTTCTGTCTGGATCACCAGTGAGCATTCCACAGACTACCAGTTGTCCAGATTTTGAGACTCAAAACTCTATAATATACATGTTGTCATTTTATATGCTGCACTCTGTATTGTCCACATGATATATAGCATAAATGGGTCTGAACCTCTGAATTTTGAACCCAACCCCACAATATTTGTGGAGTTCTGAATGGTGGTATTATTACTGACAATTAAAAAAAGATGTTAGCCAAGAAATTCTGATCCCACATCAGATTAGAATTCTAAACTACCAGCTCCTAGATTCAGGAGTGTTCAGATATGGGAATTTTCATTCAATCCCATCTCTATATTATAGCAAGATTGGCAGTTGCTGCCCTTACTTTATC
Source organism: Mauremys reevesii (assembly GCF_016161935.1). Classification (NCBI taxonomy): domain Eukaryota; kingdom Metazoa; phylum Chordata; order Testudines; family Geoemydidae; genus Mauremys; species Mauremys reevesii. The sequence goes on along the minus strand of NC_052624.1, from coordinate 165,337,746 downwards.
TTTTAAGTAGCTCAAAACTTTAACCATTTTGCTTGAAATTTTCTATACTTGGCTTTTGCCCAGAAGTTGTTGTTGCTTTGTGTTCTTAAGCTTTGAATGAAAACTGTTTAACCATTTTTTAGTCTGAGGAGAGTGGGGATAAAACACTTCTTCCCCTATACTATCTATCTATATATAAAAACACACTTTAAAAAAAAATCTTTCTTGCCAAAACAGCTGGGAATTGAGGGTTGAAATACAGCAGGGAAACAGACTTTACTAAGGAGAAGTGCCTTTGATTGTAAGAGAAAAACTGGTTTTGATTTGGCCAAGTTATATCTTTGAAAATAACATATTGAACGTGCATTGTAGGATTGGATTTCTAGGTGCCTCCCCCGCATTTGGGATATTTTTAAAGCATTATGAAAGATGTTGCAAAACACTATGGACACCTAATGCGGTAAGAAAATCTCCTGTACTTTTTAAAATGCGAAGAGGGCTAGGGAGGACTCCTTGTACTTTGTGACATAAGCAGGGGCTGTGGAAAAAGCTCCAGTGTCTGTGAATCTTTCCCGATGAAAAGGAGATGGAGAAGGTGGACCTAGTATGCAGTGATGAGCTGCCAAAATCTTAACAACCGGTTCCCTATAAAAAGTTCTGATTTAAGGGGGGAGGGGTTGGGGGGGAGATCCTTGTGGGGCCGGGGGCCCCTGCAGGGCCTGGGCCAATTGCCCCACTTGCACCCTCCCCTCCCCTCCGGCCAGCCCTGGAGCTTGCAGCAGCCCCCCCCACCCCTTGCTGGGCCATTCAAAAAGTGGCAGCAGGACCACTCCAGAGCTCAGTTGAGCTGCCCAGCTGATGCTGGTGGCTGGCCACGCTGCAGCTGGGGGGAAGCGGGGGAAGGGCCAGCGGAGCCTCAGGCTCCCCAGCTGGAAATCCTGGGAGCAACTGGATGGTCCGGCCCGCGGACCGGAGTTCTTTGCCTACTCCCTGGCCCTTTAACAACCGGTTCTCCACGGAGGTCTAATTTTAGCAACCGGTTCTTGAGAACCTGTGGGAACCTGCTCCAGCTCACCACTGCTTGTATGGTGCAAAGGAGTTGTAAGAGGGCTCCTGTGTACTTGTAGAAAAAAAAAACCCTGTACGGTGCTGTTAGTTGAAAACTAGCTTGTGAGTACAGACTAGATTGTGGCTTTTCCACAAGCCTTGTGTGAAGGGCAATGCACTGATGAGTTATCCCAGGAGCAGTGCAGGTAGAAAGTCATGCTTCAGAGAGGCACGATTCACCTCTGCTTTCCTCTTGCTTCAAGGGAGCAGAATTGGCTGCTGGTCCATCATTTCATTCATTCATCTGCAGTGCCTGTCTGGTGAAGAGGTGGATGTTACTGATGGTGTCTGGCCAGCGGATCTGCTGGTCCATATAAGCAGCAAATTACTTCCTGCTCTGTGTTAGCTCAAGTTTGTGGGCTGGCATGTTGAGGAGAGAGCGGGGCATGGAACAAAGGCTGCACCCATTCCCAACCCACCTGGAGGTGGGTGGGGGAAAGCAGAGAGCGTGCAGAACTTCTCTACCCTTCCACATCTGGCACAAGCTGCAGCTAGGCCACGTACAGGTGTAAGGTGGTTTATGCGCTGTATGTCTTTGCACAGAATGGCACAGTCTAGCTCATTAGAAGCAGCTAGCATTAATGATACTACCCTGCAGTAAGATGTTACTCAATGTCAGAGTGGTATAATCTGCACCTAAATGCAAATGACTGCAGCTTAGCTCTCAATTTAGGGTTGCCAACTTTCTAATCACACAAAACTGAACACCCCTGCCCCAACCCTTCTCCAAGGTCCCACCCCTGCTCACTCCATCCCACCCTCACTCACTTTCACTGGGCTGGGGCAGGAGGTTGGGGTGCAGGAGTGGGTGAGGTCTCCAGCTAGAGGTGCGGGCTCTGGGGTGGGGTTGGGGTTGGGGTGTGGGAGGGGTCTGGGGTCTGGGCTGAGGCTGCAAGCTCTGGGTGGAGCCAGAAATGAGGGGTTCAGGGTGTGGGAGAGGGCTCCAGGCTGGGGGCGGGGTTGGGGGTATGTGGAGGGTGAGGACTCTGGCTGGGGTGCAGGCTCTAGGGTGGGGCTGGGGATGAGGGGTTTGGGGTACAGGAGGTGGCTGGGGAAGGGGGTTGGGGTGTGGGAGGGGATGCAGGGTCCTAGTGACGCTTACCACAGCTCCCAGGAAGCGGCTGCCAGGTCTCTGCAGCCCATAGACACATGAGCAGCCAAGGAGGCTTCACGTGCTACCCTCACACCCGCAGGTACTGACCCTGCAGCCTCCATTGGTCATCTAGGGGCTGCAGGGAGTGAGCGGCTGCTTCTGGGAGCCACACAGAGCCAGGGCAGGCAGGGAACCTGCCTTAGCCCCAGGCCCCCACTGTGCCGCCAACCAGCCTTTCAACATCCTGGTTGGCATTGCCAACCAGAGCCACCTGGGTCCCTTTTCAACCGGGAATTCTGGTAAAAAAAACAGATGCCTGCCAATCCTTTCTCAACTACAACCAACCTCAATCAAGGCCATGTCATGGGAGTGCAGTGGTAGAAGGTGATTGGTGGGGAAGGTGTAAAGAGCCTCTTCCTGCCTACCTCATGAATGGCCCATGAAATTCCAGTCCCTCAGGGAAGAGGATGCAAAGCACCAACAGGGAGTGGAGGAAGTGGGTCAATAGCCCTGTTTCCCAATGAGGCAGAGAGTAGCACAGGCCATCCAGGCACTGGCAGGGGAGAGGGGTAAGATGGATGTCACAAAGAGAAATAGCAGCAGGCACATTCCCTCTGCATGTCCGGGACCTGGCCTCTGAGTACTCCCCTTGGAGCTGTGTTGCTCGACCCCACACCTGGGGGTCAAGCCTTAATGGAATAACTGAGTCCATGATGATAGTCCCCTCTTCAGACCACAGCATTACTCACCAGGAAGCTGCAGCCAAAAGTGCATAGTGTATTGAGGAATAGTCTATTCAGTGCTTCTTCATTCACTTTCAAGATCCTGTGATAGACAAACTCAGCTTTTCTTTTGACACTGCTCTGGATGTGAAGTTGGCTTTGCAGCATGAATTACTGATCCACTCATCTTTTTAATTCAAATTTAATCTGAGATCTCATTGATCTTGCTGTTTCTAAGAAGAAGACAGCAACAATCCATGTGGCTCCTATATATGTTTTAAAAATATAGATCTGGCATTACAAGAAGATATTTTTTAGTTGAAGAAAAAGACACACACACCCCCAACACACACATAGAAAAATAATGTTGATTCTTCTGAAGAAATCCTGAGACCCTAATTTAGGCAAGATCATGGCTGGCTCTAAAATGGCCATCAAAGTTCCCCTGAACCAAAGGTTCATTGGGCCTAAAATGGCCATGCAGAGATATAAATGGTAGTAAAATTCTCTACCCCATTGTCTCTTCGCTTCAGACATGGGGAGTAACCAGGAGCTATTTGCTAGTATTTCCCTCCCTCACCTTTGAGCAGGAAGAGGTTAGAGTGGGTGGGGACCCAAGACTCTGCCAGCGTACCCCACGACACTTGCCCAGCAGGGAAGCAGTATGTCCTTGGGAAAAAGGCTGTAGCAGATTACTTCTCCTCCCAGAAGAAGAAAGTCATGATTTCTTTGCTAGTGTGCTCTTCGGGCAGCAGATAGCTGCACTACCCCTTACACAGGTCTGTGTCTTAATGCACAGTCTGCTCTTATTAAAATCTAAGGCAAACTCCAGAGGGAGGTTATTCCCCCACTCCCCTTCCCCTGAGCATGAACTGAATAAAGATCTCAGGGTTTGGTCCTTATAAAAATTAAAATCATGCATCTGAATTGTGGAATTGACCATAACATAATATATGCTGATATTGATTGTCCTACTCAGGTAAAACGCCCATCGAAGTCAATGGATTGGGACCCCCTTATGCTGAATTTCTGTACCAGTTATAGTACTATTCCTGTATAGTGTTTAGGAAGAAATTAGGAAATAGACTGGCTGGAGAGAAGGTACCATGTATTTCACTAACTGCATGAGCAGCCATCTTAGTCTGCTCAGGTTTCTGTAAATCTCTAGTTTAAAGCACACCCAGAGGCTTAGTACAGATGTTAATCACACCAAGAGTAACATGACAATGGTTTAGCTGCATCTTCATACCCATACTCATCTCATGAGTTATATCCTTTTAATTACTGGAACTGGTGATTTCCCTATTTTATTAGATTAGGCTTGTCTGCTGTTTTAGTATAGATACCACTGAATTTGTTCTAAGTTTTTCAAATCAGTCCCCATCACCCAAATTAAGCTTCAAAGTTAAAATGAGAAATTTGGTTTCATTGGGTATAATTTTATTATTTTTAAGGCTGAAAATTGAGTTGCTTTAAATTGTGGGCAGGGGGGAGCAGAGGGTGGCGAGGTAAAAAGAACCATATGGTTCTTAATCCTTTGTATGCATGATTTTCATATCACATTTGCCTTCCATTTTCTTTTGTTTATACAGATGGGGCAAAGTTCTGTTCCAATCTATACTCTGCAGTCTCATTGTTTCCTTCAATTTGTAAAAGGATCATATCACCCTTGTGCTGTCCTATCTGAACCAGGAATTATATATTGTTCCAGTTTCAAAGAGTACAGTCCAGCTGAGTACATTCACACCTAAATAAAAGCCTAGTGGACCACTTAGCAGACAACAATTTCCTGTATCCAACTGCTTACATACAGAAATCCAATAGGGCTTAGCTGACACAACTATCATTGGTCTCTTCAGGCTTAAAAAGGTTGCTGTATCCTATTTTAGAGCATCTGCTACATAACTCTTGGTCATATGGTAGCCCTTAGGAAACAGTTCTCTATGGGGAAAAAACATATCTTATAAGCCTCATACATTAAAAACAAGTGTTTAAACTTCTAATTACCACCTTCAGGATGATTCCTCCACAATCTCTCTCGATTTGCATGTCAATGAAAACTTTGTGCCTCAAGAAACAAAGTTAAACAATGTGATTAAGCTTCCTACACACAGTATAGGATGTTTAAGGGAGAAAACAACTCACTGTAGTTCATTAATTATTTTCTGGTTCAAGGGAATTGACCACACAAAATCCACCCAGGCTCTGTTTTATATTTTCAATATCCTAAATGTTGTAGTGTTTGTAGCCTTAATTTCTGTCCGATAGGGACCAACTTATTTCCTCTAGTCAGGGCTGGCTCCAGCTTTTTTGCCGCCCCAGGCGGCAAAGCAGAAAAAAAATAAAAAGAAAAGATAAAGCCGCGATCAGCGGCATTTTGGTGGCAGCTCTACTGCGCCGCTTCATTCTTCGGTGGCAATTCAGCGGCGGGTCCTGCGGACTGAGGGACCCTCTGCTGAATTGCCGTCTAAGCCCCTTTCCATTGGCTACCCCAAGCACCTGCTTCCTTCGCTTGTGCCTGGAGCCGGCCCGCCTCTAGTGCCAACAGATTTCTGCACATTCCTCTACTTTTTAATAATTTAACCATGGCAGATTTTTTTTCCCTTTAAAACTTTCATATACTCTGGTACTGTATTCCTCTGATTAGACTTTTCAGTTCAGTGTGACTCACTGTGGACCTTAACCAGAAGCCCTCATTCAGGAAGAATTCCCAGTTCATTTTAGCAGAGCCCTGTGGCACCTTATAGACTAACAGACGTATTTGAGCATGAGCTTTTGTGGATGAATATCCACTTCGTCAGATGCATCACCCACGAAAGCTCATGCTGCAATATGTCTGTTAGTCTATAAGTAGCCACATGACTCTTTGATGCTTTTACAGATCCAGACTAACACGGCTACCCCTCTGACAGTTGATTTTAGTTTTCCCATGACTGAGGTCTTCAGGATTGGGTCCGGCATGGCCTTGGGAAATCACATATATTATTGTTTCTGAATGGCTGTCCACACAGCATCCCTGAAGGGCCAGATCCTCAGCTGGTATAAATCCACATATCTCCATTGAAGCCACTGGAGCCATGTTGATTTAAAATAGGTAAAATAAGCAGAATTATTTGAAACCAACAAGAACATTTTCACAGAAATGGCACCAGCATGTCCAACCTACTCTGGCAACAAGCTCTAAGTCTGCAGAGGGGGAGCCTGGTAGAGCATCTGTGCAGAGCTCACTGCACAGTTAGGGCTTTAGTATGAAAACAGTTCATGACCCAGAAATACATTCACACCCCCCATGAAATATTTATGAAATGCCAATTTGTGCTCATTTCTCAGGAGCCAGGGATGGCTGACAGTTGTGAGGTAGATGGATTTGGAAGCAAGAACTTATCTTTATGAACGGCATCTGATGGAACATGTTCACTAGGCTAGGCTCATTTTCCATTATGCTTTTGACATGTCCAGACCTGCCTACTCCAAGCTCCTGGGAAGAATATTCCCCATAGCGAGCACCTGGCTGCTCTCCCTGTAACTGACCATTTCTACCCAGCTCCACTTGCTTGTCGGATCCAGTATTGCCAATCTTCCTTACAGTATGAGCCACATACTGGTGAGGATATCATTTTGCTGACACCTCTTCTCCATTTGCATTCACAAAGACCACTTTTCTTCCCATTCACCTCTGCACAGTGTTCCTGTGGCAACTACAACAGTGTCTCCCAATCTGAAAAATATTAGTAGGTAGGTGTTTTTTTATTTTTTATTTTTAGCTGCATTCAATGTGATGAGTGTTTTGTCCTTTTGACAGCAGTTAACCACACAGGCTGCTTTTGCTCTCCATTTCAATACTCCCTCCCACCTGTTACTCTCACATGGAAGAAGAGTACCATATGACTAGCAAGTTTCCCACAGCAGAGCTTTCAAGTATATTGGATGCTTTAGCATGGGCGGTGGGTGAAGCTTCCCCTGAAGGAGGCTAGCTCCCTGCCTGCCTCTTCTGCCCGCGGGCCTGCCCATACTGCTCCATCTCAGCCCCTGCTCCTCCTCAGGCCCTGCCCCCTCCCCTCTTGGCTCCCCTCACCGTTGCTCACTGCTTTCCTCCTTTGCTTTACCCCCACCACAAGGCCCCCTGCCCACCACTCCTCATGTCCCACCTTTCCTCCACCCCGTCCCTCACAAGGGTGGGGGCGGTTGCCTGATCTTAGATTATGTATTAATTATATTGATTACTTAAGAATCCCCTGTTATCACTTTGAGGTTTGACAGGTTCTTGTCCCAAGATGAGGCCCAGTATTATTTAAATGATTATATATTTGGGAACCCCGATGTGCTTAGTTGCAACACACACACTCTATAGTAACTCTCTTATATTTACAAATATAGTATATTAATACATTTAGCACAGTCACAAACGTCCCAACGCATTAGGTAGATAGCGAGACTACAGAATGTACATCTGCACATCCATATACTCACACCATCTTCTGTAGAACAACCTGAAATGTTAGCCATCATCTTCCTCATCACCACCACCTTCCCCATCATCACCGGTGGCCATCATTCTGGCATCTCCCAAGAACTAGATCTCTCTCTCCCACTGCCCCATGCCACTTTTACAATATGTTACACTAACCCCATTGTATTGGATGCATATTCAGTAGGGGATTTTCCCCCTTTCCTTATTTGTATTCCCTCACCTTACTAAAGTTTGGGCGTCTTTTTCCTATGGGTTAGTATATCAATGATCTCAACTTATTACGATATACGTCAATTTGTTACCATGGCCCTTTTGTGGTTAGATATCACATTTGTTATTTCTGTCCTGACTGGCTATTTTGGTTCTTTCCAAGTTGTGGTGTACCTGTTAAGTTTAAAAGGGTGCGAACTTAGGAAGCCCCCTAAACCACTGAGCTCCAATCCTTGGGAGCTGGTCTTAAGGACTCCAGACGCCCAGCTCTTCAGCAGGGAGCCTGGAAGCCCTGAAAACTCCAGCTCGAATGGGGAACCTAGCAGTGAGATCTAGCTCTAGCTGGGGGCTCTTGGGGCTGGCAGGCTCCCTGATGCAGGAACACCTTGCAAACCTACCTGTGTTTTGATAAAAGTATTGTCAAACCTGCAATAGATTCAGTGAAACACTGAACTTCAATGAGTCAACATTTTCCAACCAGCTCTCCTGGTCAGAGCAGTTAGGAGTGAAAAAGAATCCTTCACTTGAGCAGAAACCCATCAAATGTCATTCATTTGGGATGTTTTTGAAAATGAAAATGTGAAAAGTTTAATTTGGGGAGGGGGTTAAATATCTCAGAATTCTTCACACTCCTCCAGTAATAATATGTGCCTGACTCCCAGGATTGTGGTGAGCTTAAGATTTTAAAAGCTATTTGAGATCTTTGGATGAAAGGCACTTAGTAATAGCAAAGTAGTGCATTATTGGATAATTATTGATGATTTTCTATATTATTCTGAGGGCTTTTTTTCAGAAGGAGTGAAAAAAACAAAAAACAAAAATGGATTCTCCAAGGGGTTATTTTATTCTTTTAAATTGAAAACCTCTTGTTCCTTTATTGTGACAAGCTCACTTTACAAAACAAAAAAGAACTTAAACTACTTTCTCCTCAGTTTAGCCACGAAGGAGTCCCATGACAAATTAATACCCCGGAGACACTGGAGTTAATCACCAGATTTCCTTCCCCCACCGCCCTCGTGACTGCCTTGATTACATCACTTTTGTTATTGCATAGAGGGAACTATTTTCTGCTTTACAAAAGCATAATGCAAGAATGACTGCAGAATGCACCCACTGAATCCTCCCCTCCCCATATATATTCAATAACATACGGAGAGAGATACAAACTCCATTAGAACACAGTTTTACAGGAGAAATGGTTTGTGTTTATTTGGGGATTGCTATCACAGAGCTAGATTCTACCACCCTGACTCACATTAAGTCATACCTAAGGCCCAGTTCCTACTTTTATACATGTAAGTAATCCTGCTGAGTTCAATGGGACAACTGACATGAACAAAGTTAAGAGGACATGTAAGTTCTGTAAAGTAAGGCCCTGACCCTTCATAGTAGTCCAATTGATTATAGTGGGGCTACCTGTAGAATAGTAGAATAAGGCCTGGTCTACACTGAGGGGGGTTCGAATTAAGGTACGCAAGTTCAGCTACGCGAATAGCGTAGCTAAACTCGAAGTACCTTAGTTCGAAGTACTTACCCGTCCTCACGGCGCGGGATCGAAGTCCGCGGCTCCCCCGTCGACTCCACCACCGCCGTTCGCAGTGGTGGAGTTCCGGAGTCGATGGGAGCACGTTCTGATTTCGATATATCACGTCTAGATGAGACGCGATATATCGAACTCCGAGAAGTCGATCGCTACCCGTCGATCCGGGCGGGTAGTATGGACGTACCCTAAGGTACTATTCAACCTGAGTAAGGCTGGCTGAATCTGACCCGTATTACTTAAGGCTCAGTATTCCTGTTGTTTCAACACATTTTGATCATGGTTAGATCCAGAAAGAAATGTCTAGGTTTTTATTGAATACATGCATAAAATATCCATCTCAAGTCAAGCCAAAAATATCCAGTGATGAGTAATGTTGGAAACATACTAATTGCCCTATTGGCTCAATTCTGGCTGCCCATCTTGTCCACTATCCTGTCTCTCACAGTGGGCAACACCAGCTGTTTCCAAAGAAGGCAAAAGAAGCCTGGCAGCAGACTGTTATGCAACAACCCCAGAAAATGTTTCCATCTATTTGCCATTTTTAACTGGATTGTGACTTAAAATACAAGTCTTTATATTCCTATAAAACAAAGTTTTGATAAAAATGTATTTACTAATATAGCTCCAGATAGTCTTATTATCCACATGAATATCCAATCTTTTTTCTGAATCCTGCTTCTCTCTTGGATGCAATGAAATATTGTGGCAAGGTATTCCACAGTACAACATCCTTTGTGCAGCTTGCTATGTTCAGGGCAGGACTTGCAGGATCAAGGTCTATCTTCTCTGTCCATGTAAATGAATGCCTTTTTTATTTATTTACTTTTGCAGTTGAGAAGGGACTAGAGCTGGAATAGGAGGACAGAGAGGTCTTACGAAGCAGCAGGTGGAAGTGCTGATATTCTACCAACTTAACTTGACTATTTATATTGTAAACTTTGTTTCTAAAATAACTGTTCTGGTTGACACCCAATCTTTGCTATGGCTGAACTGTTCTGTTGCTACCAATCTTGTCTTTTTCAAACGTATAAAATGTTTTGGAGGAAATCAGTATATTCAAGAAAATGTCTCAGTGGTGCTTTATAGCATAGTGAATGACAAAATAAGCCTAGAGCTGAAACAAAATTGACTTAAAGTTTTCCATCCTTTACATTTTTCATTTCTGGTTGTGTGGTTTGGCCAAAAAGTTAGAGCAGTAAGTGACCATTCCATGTGCCAGTACTTGCCCAATACAGATCCACATTATAATGAATTGTGTTGTCAATTACACATGGACAAAGTTGGTGTAAAAGGCTACTAGCTGTACCTGTGTGACTGAAAACAGAATTATGGTAGCATTTTATATCCATCCTGCCCAGGTGAAAATGACTCCACAAAGTGATACTCAGTGAAGCGTCAAGTCCATTTTATTTTGGTTTCTCTTAAGAGTGAGGTGCAAAAGAATAGCTGACAATATGTTAAGAGAAGAAATAAGGCTAGAAGGCTCAGCTCTGCATACTGTGGAACAGGGGCACTGGAACAGGGCGGGGAGCCAAGGGGCCATGACCCCCACTTCTTACTGCCTTGAGGGTAAGCGAACGGGGGGTGGAGAGGAGTGAGTAGGGGGTGGAGTATTGTGGGGGAGAGACAGCTCAAGAGCAGGTCCTCGGGGGGAAGGGGTGGCATGAGAGTGTGGGGGGGCATGATTCGGTTGTCTCTGCCCCCCCCCCTTTTAGACAGTTTCTGCTGTTCCTGCTGTGGACAGAGCCAACATTTGTTGCTCCAATATATTAAATTCTTTAATTGTCAGTGCTAATCTCAGCTTCTACCTTAAATAAAGGTAATTTTTTAGCCTTTTTGCTGTGGAAATAGACTTCAAAATATAAATCAATTGCTGGAGCTGAAAGTTTGCCGTGGTGATTTTCCCTATATATTCTTAGCGATTCATGGTCACCTCACTGCTGCTAGGAGGAGCTTTGGTGAACAGTGAAGCCCAGTGCTATAAGTCCTTTGATTATTGTTAAGGCTGTGAGTCTGTCATGCAGGTCAAAAAAATCATGGATTCCGTGACATTCCGTGACGTCCATGACTTCCGCAGCGGCTGGTGCTGGGAAGCCCCGGGCCAGCAGCAGCAGTCTGGGTGTGTGGGAGGGGGCTCAGGGCTAGGGGCAGGGGGTTGGCGGTGTAGGGGAGCACTCGGGGGAGGGGTCCCACTGGCATAGCCCTGCAGCTCCTAGGTGGCGGAAGGACAAGGTGGGGGCACCCACGCTCACAGGCCCCGCTCCCGCAACTCCCATTGGCTGCGGTTCCTGGTCAATGGAGCTGAGGCAGCCAGTGCTTGTGCCCCTCCGCCACCTAGGCGCTTTAAGGATGCGGAGCCAGCCACTGCCAGCCCCACCAACCCCTCCCCTCCAGCACCAGTGGGGTCCCGGGCCACCCGCCATGGCCCAGTCCCCCACCCATAACACCAGCAGGGTCTCAGGCCACCTCCCCCAGCACCTGTGGTGCCCCTAGAGTGCTCGTGGCCCCCCACCAAAGTTTTAGTCACAGGTATTTTTAGTAAAAGTCATGGACAGGTCACGGGCTATGAATTTTTGTTTACTGCCCATGACCTGTCCATGACTTTTACTAAAAATATCAGTGGCTAAAATGTAGCCTTAACTATTGTGAGGAACCTCCACTGATTCATTACAATTTGATTAAAAGGACCTAGGATGTCTAATGACCACAGGTTATCAGGACCTTAGTTTTACATTAAATTCCCTCCTCCCCCTGCACTTTTTCCACCTTCAACAGTACAATGTGCATTATCCCCATGCTGGGGCATTTGGCAAAGTACTGATTCAATAGAAAGAGGGCTACCTATAAACCAGGATTGCCACTTCCGGCTGCCCCTATGCCTTCTTGGCCAGTCTGCTGCCTTCCATTTACTGCCCCAGTCCACCTTTGTTTGGAAGATCTGAGAGACGCATAGATAGAGCTCTGCAAAACTATCAGAGAGGCTATAAAAATAAAATAATAATAATGGGGGATTTCAACTATCCCCATGTTGACTGGATACATGTCACCTCAGGACTGGATGCAGAGATAAAGTTTCTTGACACCTTAAATGACTGCTTCTTGGAGCAGCTAGTCCTGAAGCCCACAAGAGGTGAGGCAGTTCTTGATTTGTTCCTAAGTGGAGCACAGGGTCTGATCCAAGAGATGAATATAGCTGGACTGCTTGGCAATAGTGACCATAATACAATTAAATTTAACATCCCTGTGGTGGGGAAAACACCACAGCAGCCCAACATGGTAGCATTTAATTTCAGAAAAGGGAACTACACAAAAATGAAGTTAGTTAAACAGAAATTAAAAGAGACAATGCAAAAGTGAAATCCCTGCAAGCTGCATGGAAACTTTTTAAAGACACCATAATAGAGGCTCAACTTATATGTATACCCCAAATTAAAAAAACATAGTAAGAGAACCAAAAAAGTGCCACTGTGGCTAAACAACAAAGTAAAAGAAGAACTGAGAGGCAAAAAGGCTTCCTTTAAAAAGTGGAAGTTAAATCCTAGTGAGGAAAATAGAAAGGAGCATAAACTCTGGCAAGTAAAGTGTAAAAATATAATTAGGAAGGCCAAAAAATAATCTGAAGAACAGCTAGACAAAGACTCAAAAAGTGATAGCAATTTTTTTTAAGTACATCGAAAGCAGAAAGCCTGCTAAACCATCAGAGGGGCCACTAGACGATCGAGATACCAAAGGAGCACAAAAGGACGATAACACCATTGTGGAGAAACTAAATGAATTGTTTGCATTGGTCTTCACAGTTGAGGATGTGAGGGACATTCCCAAACATGAGCCATTCTTTTTAGGTGACAAATCTGAGGAACTGTCCCAGATTGAGTTGTTATCAGAGGAGGTTTTGGAACAAATTGATAAATTAAACAGTAATAAGTCAACAGGATCAGAAGGTATTAATCCAAGCGTTCACAAGGAACTCAAATGTGAAATTGCAGAACTACTAACTGTGGGTTGTAACCTATCATTTAAATCAGTGTCTGTACCAAATGACTGGAGGATAGTTAATGTGATGGCAATTTTTAAAAAGGGCTCCAGAAGTGTTTCCGGCAATTACAAGCCAGTAAGCCTGACTTTAGTACTGGGCAAATCGGTTGAAACCATAGTAAAGAACAGACTTGTCAGATACAGAGATGAAGGAAGAGTCAACATGTTTTTTGTAAAGGGAAATCATGCCTTACCAATCTACTAGGATTCTTTGAGGGGGTCAACAAGCATGTGGACAAGGAGGATCCAATATATAGTGTACTTAGATTTTCAGAAAGCCTTTGACAAGGTCCCTCACCAAAAGCTCTTAAGCAAAGTAAGCTGTCATGGGATAAGAGGGATGGTCCTCTCATGGATCGGTAACTGGTTAAAAGATAGGAAACAAAGTGTAAATTATCTGGAAAAAGGGGTAAACAGTGAGGTGGCAAAATGTGCAGATGATACAAAACTACTCAAGATTGTTAAGTCCAAAGCAGTCTGCAAAGAGCTACAAAGGGATCACACAAAATTGGATGACTGGACAACGAAATGGCAAATGAAATTCAATGTTGATAAATGCAAAGTATGCACACTTGAAAACATAATCCCAATTATACATATAAAATGATGGGGTCTAAATTAGCTGTTACCACTCAAGAGAGAGATCTTGGAGTCATTGCGGATAGTTCTCTGAAAACATCCTCTCAATGTGCAGTGGCAGTTAAAAAAGCTAACAGAATATTGGGAATCATTAAGAAAAGGATAAATAATAAGACAGAAAATATCATATTTCCTCTATGTAAATCCATGGTACTCCCACAACTTGAATACTGCATGCAGATGTGGTCACCCCATCTCAAAATATATATTGGAATTGGAAATGGTTCAGAAAAGGACAACAAAAATGATTAGGGGTATGAAACAGCTTCCGTATGAGGAAAGATTAATAAGATTTGGACTTTTCAGCTTGGAAAAGAGATGACAAAGGCAGGGATATGATAAAGGTCTATAAAATCGTGACTGGTGTGGAGAAAGTGAATAAGAAAATGTTATTTACCCCTTCTCATAACACAAGGACTAGGGATCACCAAATGAAATTAATAGGCAGCAAGTTTAAAACAAACAAAGGGAAGTATTTGTTCACACAACGCACAGCCAACCTGTGGAATACTGATATATAGTATTGCTTTCAAATATTAAACCTTACCTCACAATACTGTGCAATTAGTGCATGTTATGACCCCCATTTTACCAATGAATGGAATGAGTTAGAAAATTAAGAGAAAGATTTGTGTACAGCAACAGAAGGAGTTAGTGTCAAAGCTAAATTTGTAAACCCGGAAGGCTTGACTCATGACCACACCTGTTTCTCAGGTTGCAACAATAATAATGCTCTTTTTTCTTGTTTGGCTTCAAGTCACTGCAAGGATTCTCATGATGCAATCTGGAGAAAACAGGCAGCATTCTGAGCTTTTAATGAGAGCACAGTGTCTTCTCAAAGACACTGCACCATGATAACGATGTCCTGCCCTTGTCCTGCAATTTCACAATTTGTTCAGGTTATTCCAATAATATCTGCATTTCATGGGAGGGTTTTTACATTCAAAACTTCTCTGAGATTTGTCATGTCTAATTGTCATGTTTTTCCCCCTCTCTATGTCACCTTCGAGAACTCAGACAGTGTGAGAATTCCCCAGAATAAACACTCTGAAATCCCCATTGGCAACATCGACAGCACCTCAATTCTGTGAGTAGCTAAGCACCTCCATGCCTACTGGCGGCATTAGCACTTCAGGGCACTCAGCACTTTGCAGGTGCTCAGTAATAAGTAGAAAAGGGTCCTAAATGATGTGTCCTTCAAGGTCTCAGACCAGAACAGTGGGAGGAACTGGCAGGCTAGTACCAGAAAATCTTAGCCAAACAGCACTGGTGGCTGTTGCAAAAGTAACTGTGCCTTTGATGTAAACCTTCCTCCCTTCCCCCTGCCCAATTTACAGAAATATGTTGACGATTGTTGAAACACAATAAAATTGAAAAACAAAAGCTGCACTTCTGAAAGTACATGGGAAGCTCAAGGGGAGAGACTACGACTGCCTGGGCCAAGAGACTGGGATGAAGAATCTGAATGGGTGAGAAAGATTTGGACTGGAATGAAGAGTCTGGGGTGGGAGAGGAAAAGAAATAGGAATGGGACATGGATAGTCTGGGGGCGGGAGGGGGAATGGTATGTGATCTTGTAAGTGAAGACTATCATAGTGCACAAGGGGGCTGAATTAATGTCGCACAGGCAATCTTAATTCTGGCATTTCCTAACTTTCAAAGGCTTGTCTTTGCAACCTTAATGTTTGTAATATTGTTTTGGATATAATATCTCTTAATATGGTGGAATGGTTCATCATAGGCAAGGCCTTTCAGAATCTTCACAAAAAAAATCTGCATCTGCAAGCAACCTGAGATTTCAGACTAAATCAAAATGTGATCACTGCATAGAAGTGAAGGTATCTTAGAATTTCCTGATTCTCCAATGTGAGGAATCATGTAGGGTTACCATGCTTCCAAACTATCAGCAATGCAGAATAGGATGAGATAGGTATATAGTTTACTTATCTCTGCATCTCTCACTTTCATAGTGTAATAGATGTAATTTATTGTCTGTGTGTATTTCCTTGATTTATGTTTAATAAAAAATCCCCAAATTCTCTCTCATAGAATTGAACTAGGGTTGAAACAGACTTACTTTATTAGTATGGGTCTCAGTCTATTCCCATAATTCCCACTGCCATCAAAGTGTACTCTGCTGCAGCCTGAGGTCAATATGCGACGTTACAGTATATGCACAGGCAGAAGAAAGGTGCACATATACAATAAATGCTATAATCTACAAGAAAATAAATAAATTACCTTTCTAAGGAATTATTACATGTAAAATAATAGAAGGGATTAAAATATTCTGTATACAGAGTCGAGCGACTCTTAAATTGTCTCTATTCCCAGTCTACAGCTGTGATTCGCCTGCAACTCAACATACAGTATGCACAATGAAATTCCCTTGTGATTTTTCAGGGTCACTATTATGAAGAAGGGAGAGAAGAGATGAAAGAAAAAACTTTTTGTACTGCACTATTTTGATAATTATAACAAATACCAGAAGTACATTTGTACTATTACCTCACATTTTTCAAATTGTGTAGAATTTATATACATTGTGGTGGCCATTATAGATCATTTCATATGCTCCCAGAACACAGTAGTATTTGAAACAGGTGCTTTAGTCAGAATCCACCAACACGATTTACACAACATGCTACTGGAGTGTTTGGCAGAAGCCCAATCACCATCTATGACCACACTTTGCTCATCAGAGCTATGACCTGCTGGAATTCTCAGTAGAATTCCATGCTTTGAAAAGACAGAGTGATAAAAATAACCATGGCATTCCAACTAGGTTTGTGTTAAAAGTAATAATTGAATACTGTGGGGATTGAGTACTACGCATTTCTCCTGAGTTAGCACACAATGATATCTGAGATATGTCTCTCATACTCTATTACAGGGGTTGGAAGCCTTCAGCACACGGTCCATGAGGATAAGCTGATTGCAGACTGCAAGACATTTTGTTTACGTTGACCGTCTGCAAGCATAGCCCCCTGCAGCTCCCAGTGGCCGTGATTTGCCGTTCTCGGCCAATGGGAGCTGCAGGAAGCGGCGGCCAGCATGTCCCTGCAGCCCACACCACTTCCTGCAGCTCTCATTTTCTGGGAATGGCCAACTGCGGCCACTGGTAGCTGCAGGAGGGCTGTGCCTGCAGATGGTCAACGTCAACAAAATGTCTCACATCCCACTAGTGGATTAACCTGATGGGCTGCATGCTGAAGGTTGCCGACCCCTGCTCTATTATAAAGTAATATCTTATACATTCTACTTTAGAATAAGATTTGTAGTAGATACAGGCTATCCTAGAATTCTGTTGAATACAGTACAGATAGAATACAAGAAACCAACAATGATTAATTTGATTAATATCATTATATTATTCATATTCATTATTAAACAAATTTGTTATTTGCTGAGACGTGTGAATAACTCACATGGCCATGTTACTCAAATAATTTATTTGATGAATTTCACATTTTGAATAAACTATCTAATTATTTTTTAATTATTCATCCACCTTTAGTGATAACTTTGGGCTTTTGAATGGTGGCTCTAGTAGAGCAAATTTGTTTTTCTTTATGCTTGTAAACATCTAATATTCAGCCCCAAAGCTACATGTTTGTGGCCCATGAATCATAGAATGTCAGGGTTGGAAGGGACCTCAGGAGGTCATCTAGTCCAACCCCCTGCTCAAAGCAGGACCAATCCCCAGACAGATTTTTGCCCCAGATCCTTAAATGGTCCCCTCAAGGATTGAACTCACAATTGTGGGTTTAGCAGGTTAGTGCTCAAACCACTGAGCTATCTCTCCCCCCTGCCTTGCTCTTTTTTAATATTATTATTATTAACCATAGGGTGGGGGAGACTGTAGCCACTTGAAGTGGTTCTGAAATCTATAAAACTGCCTTTAAATCAATGGCAGTTTTGCTTGATTAGCAAAATTAATATTGGACACATTATCCAACAGATTGAGATAACCAAATTGTGCTCTCGTTTAAGCTGATATAAGAGTTAAGAGTGAAATCCTGGACCTACTGAAGTCAATAGTCATTTTACCATTGACTTCAATGGGGCTAACATCACACCCTCTGATATTTCACCATTGAAGTCTATGGGTCTGATTCTGATCCCACACTGGTTTTACACTAGCACTGCTCTACTTACTTCCAGGGAGTTACTCTTAATTTACATCAGTATAAGTTAGAAAAAGTAAGCCCCACTGAATTGTTATACTGGGTATATCTACAGTGCCATCTGAGCAAAGAATTTAAGCATGTGCCTAACTTGAAGTATGTGAGTAGTCCAACTGTCTTAGAGAGTTACCCCCTCACATGCTTACAATATGGCTGAATTGTAGTCTAAATGAAGGCTAATTTTGGCCCATATCTATCTATCTATCTATCTATCTAATCTCCCAAAGCATGGATTGCTCTAATATATGCATACTTTGAAAGAACTGGAATCAAGTGGAAAGCTCTGAATATACTGTACTTTGCAAACTACTTTTGCGAGCTGCCTATTCTGCTCAAACGCAGTGATTGCCATTAAAATATTTACAATTTTATCATTTTCCTAATTAACATTATTCCTGTATTCTGCAAATACTGTGATAATTTTTATTACTTACAAATGACAATTGTAAAGGTTTTAATGGCAACCACTGTACTGCATGAGTGATTTGTGGAAAGCAATTCAATATTTCATTTGAGTTTCTCTTTTCCCCGTATGCAACTGCAGAGATTTTTCCTTTACACAGCTCCAAAACCAATCAAACCATTTATTTATATATATTTTGTAAAATCCCTGTTTTTAGGACACATTGGTTCCAAGTTCTCTGAGTATTAATGTTATCATGTTTGCCATTTGTGGATCCTGTTTTATACAACCTCACGTCTGTGGTAAATCCAGAAAACAGTGATGGGTGCCAAACCTTTCATGATTCCCAAAGCTCTGATTATGATACACTATTCCAAAAAACGCCTCCAAAAAGGGGTTGCTTCTTTAACCACGGAAGGATTTTTTGTGAATGTTACCTCACCAGCAGGCAGCCCATATGGTGCCAAATCCTGTAAACTAGCTATAACTAGGTATAAAATTCATAGGAAAAAATGTAATTTATCACAAGTGCACAGCTGGTGTCTCCTTCTAAGTGGTTGTTTCCTAATCTGATACCAACCTGTTCACAGAACTGCTCTGTTATTGAGCTATAAAATCAATAACAAATAGCATGCATGCTCCCTTGAGAGATTAACCATTTATTTCAGCTGTGAAGAGCAAATGAAAGTCAAAACAGGGGAGTTGTTTTTTTTTTTTAAAGTGTGAGTGTGTGAGAGAGAGAGTGAGAGAGAGAGAGAGATAAAAGGAAGGAAGGCTCCCTTGGACTAAATGGTCCTTTGGACTAAATGCAATAAAAACATAGCGTGCTTTTTATGAGAGGAATTTTTATTTTTAAAGCAGCTGATTTTCAAGGTCAGATTTAAATGTAATTTTTCATTGTGTGTTCATAAAACTGCCTGGGTGTGATTTTGGGATATATCAATATTATATTTCTGCTCTATCTAGGCACTTCGCATTCAACAGCTTTCGGAGCACTGCAAGGGGCAGACTGATTGTTTCTGACAAATACAACTCTTGGTACACACAGAGACTGGCTCAAGTTCTCATTGGTCTTCCCTTCATTCCCTCCTCCTACCCTTGAAAAACGCAACTGTCCTCTTGCCCCTCTGAGCTGCTGTGCAATCAGAAGGAGAAATACTAGTGCCT
This sequence comes from Mauremys reevesii, assembly GCF_016161935.1. Classification (NCBI taxonomy): domain Eukaryota; kingdom Metazoa; phylum Chordata; order Testudines; family Geoemydidae; genus Mauremys; species Mauremys reevesii. The sequence continues at coordinate 165,318,190 of NC_052624.1, read as the reverse complement.
CACAATGGGAGTTAGGCACCTAAATATCTTTGAGGATCTGGGCCTGGGCATACTGCAGACTTGTTTCCTTTGGTGGATTCCTGATGTCTCCAGGTCAGTTAAGATACTTCTCTCCCCGCTCAGCTGGTGAACAGAGGCAATTGGGAGAAAAAAGGATTGCATGTCATTCTTGTGAGTAGACAATTGGAGGGAGGGGGGTTGTGGGAAGTTCTGGTATCTAAAATCTAAAGCATATTCCCTCCTCCCCTCCCACCACCATTTTGCTACAAAAATTACTGCCATATGTTTCAGAGGCTGCTACACTATGCATCACTGGAAAAAATCCTATTTCACATTGGCAGTTCCACTCCTCCTCAGTGGCCTTGCTAGCCCACCTTTGTTAACTGAAAAGACACGTTTTGTAAACCTTTTGCCAGGTGGGAGTCAGCAGCAACTAGGGCCAGGTTCAATATCTAGGGGTTCCTCTTAACACTACAACACAGAACTGGTTCGAGCCCCCACCCAGTTATCTGGGAAAATTTAACACCATCCCTAGGCACCTCTAAGAGGCAATATTCCCCCTCTCCCTCTCACAGGCATTGAGTCTGTGTATAGCAAACGGGAACTTTTATTAAAAGGGAAAGGGACCCAAGGATTAGTTTAGGGAAAAAAAAAAACACATTCAAAAACGTGCAATTGTAAGCCAATCCGAGCCCACAGTGTGTTGGGCAGTTTCCTTTGCCTCAGTGGCCAATGAATGAATGAATGTCTCTTTAATACACCACTCCCTGATCCCTCCACTGCACCCCACTCACAGTTGACTGTCCTTGGTCTGCAGAGAGCCAGAGTTCAGAAGTCTGTAGATGTGGGTTCATTTCCTACTCTCAGGGTCTGTAGGGACATTAAGCAATGCCTCAGCTGCTGCTGCCACCTCTGCCACTGACTCACAATTGCAGTCATTCACCCTACCGGCCCCACTGGCTGCTGTGGCCACCAATTTTGCTAGGACTGTTGTTTGCCCTGGCACTGCTCTGCTTCGCTGCTTTCACCTGCCACTCTCTGCAATGCCACATCCTCAGGTTCTACCACTTATCCCAGCCCTCAGTGATTTCAGTGTGCGGTGGGGAACCTCACTGCTAGACCAGGCTATGCACTTTCATTTACTGCAATATTGTCCCACAGCAGGTCTAAAGCTCAGCAGCTAGACCTGATTATCAGCAATTTCAGCTCTACTGATCACTTAAACCAAAGACTCGTAATTGAGTCTAATCAGCTGTCTTTAAACAGTGGAGTTGGGGAGGAAGTGGATCAAATGGTGTCTAGGACTATTAATCAGAGTCCACTCCACCCAGTAGGAACACCTGTCCCCACCCTCTGTCTCCTTTCACTAGGATTTGGGATCCCTACCCTTTGCTTAGGGAGTGTAGTTTAGTGGAGGGTGACCATGGGTGGCACTTAATGGAGGCTTGGGGGGGGCTAAGCCTCCCCAATCTTCCACTAATGCTCCCTGCCGGAGCCCTGGGGTCTGGGCTTAGAGCTCCTCCAGGTGGCGGGGGCTCAGGGTGGTGAGGGTGGGTGGGCCAGCTGGAGCTCATCTAGCCATGGTGGGGGACTTGAGGGTGGGGGTCCTCTGGTCCCGGCAGGTTATTGGGGGGGGAGGGATGGAGTGGGGTGGGTCCTCAGGAGGAAAAGGCGAGGCGGAGGGCTAGCCTTCCTGAACGGGGGCTTCACATGCTGCCCATGGGGGTTACTCACTCAATCAGGGCATGCTAAGCACCGTTTTGACATCTCATTTTGTCATGAGCTGGCAGAGCTTCAGTTACAGGCAGAGATTGGGAGAGTGACCCCATTTACAATTGATCACTGGTGGCTGCTGTAGAGCAGTGTGGCTTGAATCTTTCAGTTTAGCGATGGAACAGACATAGCACAAGCAGGAATGGTTCAAATTTCCCCTTTGTTGCTCTTTTGTTCCTTAACTTTTACCTGGAAGGACCTCTCCTGGGTTCTAGGAGTGAGAGGGTACTTTAATTGTTAACTCAAGTTTGTACATAACTTCAAAGATTTTTTTTTTCTATTTTCTGGTCATGCTAACAACAAAAATAATCATCAGAATTTACTGAATCCAAATCTACCAAAGTCATTCTCTTTTCACAGTGCTGCCCAGACTGTTAAATCATTTTTGGGATTGAATGTAAGGTAATTCTTTACTTGTTGGAGATTGTTGCATGACCTTAGAGAAAATAAAAGCTTCATAAGCACATAAAAGCAGCTACCACATCCTGTGCTCATCAATATTGTGGTAGACTTACTTGAAAAGTTTGCTAAGTTAAGTGAAACCCAATGAATTGTATCACTTTTCTGTAACAGAGAAAAGAGCTCACATTCTGCTTGGCTGGATTCATAGGTTTCTCCCCTCTGTGAAGACCAGTTTTCCCCAACAATAGTTGTTTTTTGCTGTGAAAAGATGGAGTTATACAGATGTATAATGGGGTAAGTGAGATCATAACCAGACATATGTATGGTGTGTAAATTCATATATAGTTGCTAAACTCACCCTTACAGCTCAGTACGTAGTACAAAAAATGTCAATGATTTGTGTTGGAATTTTTTAATGAATATGCTTTCGCCATATTGCTTCTTATACTTGCTTTCAGCAAACAATCAAGCAATTGTGTTTTGCTGCCATGAATATTCACTGACGTCAATAGGAATCTTTCTATTAACTTCATTGGACATTGGATCAACTGCAGAGTGAAGATATCAGGTATGTACCGGTATTTGTATATTCACAGGAACAACATTTTACATTCACATGTGCAACATTGCACTTCCAATTAGAGAAAGGGCACTGCCACGTGCCATTTCTGACCTATCACAACAGCTGAAATTGCAAATGATGAATGCTTATGGGAAAACGTTCATGATCAAAACAGAGTTAAAAATATTTGCCAGAAAGTGTAGTGTATAGCTTTGAACAACAAATTTGAGGAAGTTACACTCCAAGACGAAGACTCAAAAAACAAGAAAAAAAACCATTGAATATTTATCAGCTCTACTCAACGTCCATTGTGAAAAATTTCTCACTGCAAAATCAGTTCACAGAATGTCTATTCTTTAAGCTGCACAGCAAACCAGATGTTATACATGTATAGACAATGATCATTATAAAATTGAAACCACACTCCTCCCTCCACCCTGTTCCCACACCCTACCATGCACAATGGGTATTTCTTAGTTCTGTGCATCCATATAAAAGTCTGAAACAATGCCACTGAGGTCGGGGCAGAGCGAAGCTAGTTCTGTGAGTGATACACCAGACTTTTTAAAAAAAAGAAGGTGTATATTCAGTTTTGCCAATCATAGAGTCACGAGATATAGCAGGGAACTGGGGGGGGGGGGAGATCTTTTTAATTTTTCCTCCTACTGTCCATCAGGAAATGTGTTGACTTTTAAGCAATTTAGTCCTCATGAGTACTCGGATATTAGGAACTGCTTCCTTTGTCATCTTGTAGTTTTATTGCTATGATTGTAATAATACTTTTATTTATAAAGCAACACCCACCAAGATGCCCAGAGTGATGCACAAACAATTAAAAATATAGCAATTAAAACATCATAAAATACAGATGATAAAGATAAAAAATCATGAGGCAAATTACTACACCGCTGTTTTGCAGCTGTAGTCACCACGGAGTGATCCTCTGTTGTGAGGTGAGCAGACAATGCATGCATCATAGAATCATAGAATATCAGGGCTGGATGGGACCTCAGGAGATCAGGAAGGGACCTCAGCTTTCTCCTTCTGTAAAGGGACAGCCTCCCACCCCAAGGTATTTTCCTTTATAAGAGAGGGTCTTCCCTGTTTTCTAACATTCCCAAGCAGCATAGTAGACCTGATTCTCTTCCCACTTGCACTGGTTTCACACCTGTATAAATCCCAGGGCCGCCCGGGAGGGGGGGAAGGGCAATTTGCCCCAGGCCCCAAAGGGGCCCCCACAAGAATATAGTATTCTATAGTATTGCAACTTTTTTTTTATGGAAGGGACCCCCAAAATTGCTTTGCCCCAGGCCCCCTGAATCCTCTGGGCAGCCCTGATAAATCCATTGACTTCAGTGGAGTTATTCCTGATTTATTATACTCATCTGAAAGCAGGATCAGTTCCAATATGTCCAGTGTTTAGGAATCAAAATATTCTGGACTGCTACATTCTACTCTCTGCTATGGTACTGAATCACTTTGTAACCTCAGGCAAGTGACTTAAGACCAGATTCACAAAGGGGACGTGGACGCAGGATTACAACACTTAATTTTAGGCTGATGTTCATATAGTGGCCTAACTCCCATCCCTCAATAGGACCAAGGTGCCTAATTTTGGTGCCTCCTTCCAGACCAGTCTTCATTTGGGATTCACAGCCAGGAACCCCCTCCTGGAGTCAGGTGCCTAAAATAGTAGTGGTCCCCTCCACGCACCCTGAAAGAAAAATGGAGGAATGGTGACTCCCTTATCAATTTTAGACCAGTGGTTAGAGCACTCACCTGGGATATAGGAGACCTGGGTCTAATTCCCTCACCAGGCAGGGTGGGGAGATTGACCCCAACTCTTTCACATTCTGGGTGAGTGTCAGTTTGTGAATCCTGACAGGGCTTAGGGCATGAGACAGATGCTGAGCCAGCTCTGAGCACATGCAGTCAACAAAGTTTAGGTGCCTCAGGGACTTTAACAGTGGACACTTAGGTGCCCAGGTACTTTGGACACATACTGAGTTAGGCAGAAAGTGAGTGGGTCTTTTGAGGATTTGCAGTGGTGCCTAAATGTTGGACGTAGGTGCCTAAAATATGTTAGGTGCCTGAGTCCTTTTGTCAATTTAGACTTTAACCTCCTTGGGTTTGATTATCCTTCTGTAAAATGAGTATAAATAATGCTGATCTCAGTTGGATGATTTGGGGTCAGATTCTGATCCACTTCAACAAGGTAGGAAAGGAGTAAATCCAAGGAATTCAATGGAATTAGGCTGGAGTAAAATCACTGTGAATTCCTTCCCTTGTGAAGTGCTTTATGAACTACATACACTAGGATACAAAGATCAGTGAACTGCAGCCACTCTGAGGTGGAGGATAGAAACCAGCTGGTGCATAGCACTACAGTAGAGAGAAAATGTTGTACAAGGACTCCAGAGCAAATGCCTAATCATGTAAAAGTTGTCATTGGATCGATAGTTAGGCAGGGCAGACAGAACCTCAGTTTTTAAGGTGCTGTATGAAAATTCACACACAGCAAACAAGGAATTTGCCTCAGAAGGATGAAGGAGACAGTTGTGACTTTTCACACTGGAACTATGATCCCAGACAGTTTTCGTATCCCAAATGTGAGGCACAGACTTCTGGGTTGTCCCCACTTTGCAACAAAAATGGCAGCCACAAGTTTTGAAAAGCTGCTAATATTATTAATCACTGGGAAAATTCCCATCTCATATGGTTGAACCACTCCTCCTTAATGGCCTCACTCACCCCGTACACCCCCTACATCTGCAGACAGAAATGGCTTCTCTGTTGCTCCTCCTTATTTCCCTAAATTCAACCATGACCTCCATGCTCCCATCTCTCTCTCTCTCTTTCCATTCACTTCCCACAACCCCTCCCCACAAATGTCTGCTCACAGGAATGACATGCAATCCTTGTGCCTCCCCTACTTCTCCCAATTGCCTCTGCTTGCCAGCTAAGAAGAGAGAGAACTATCCTAACTGACCTGCAGACATCAGGAATCCCCAAGCAGGAAATAAAAGTCTTCAATACAGCCAGCCCCAGATCTTCAAAGATATTTAGGTGCCTCTATCTTTCATTGTGAGGCACCTAAAACCCTTTGAGGGTCTGGGCCTCAGCACTAATGTATACAGTTATCATGTAATGCTAAGGCCAGAGACTCCAGGTCAGGTCCTCAGCTGGTGTAAATGCCCTAGCTCCAATGACTTCAAGAGAGCTACAGGGATTTACATAAGGATTCAATCTTTCTTTTCTTTTCTTTTCTTTTCTTTTCTTTTCTTTTTAAATGATAGATTCTAGAAGTAACAGGTCAGCAATCTAATCTCTAGGCTTTCAAAATCTAAATTTACCTAAAATGTAGGCAGAATGTGGCCGGGGGAGGCAAAAACTTGGGCATCTGCTATTCATCTTTTAACTTAATTACTGCAATATGACCACACACGTCCCCCACACCCACAAAGCTTCCTTCTTGAAGTGGAGAAAGATGCCACTCACAGATGGGGGAAAAAGGTTATAGAAAACAGTCTTACCACAAGATACGCTCTAGTGTTCTAAGCACAACACTAGGTATCAGCAGTTCCTGAATTTTAATGGAAGCCCATGGCAGATTTGCCATTGATTTTCATGGGGGTAATGTTTTACCCTTTACCTCATTCAAATGCTGTTATTCTCTTGTGCTGACATAAAGCATTACAACTATGAACTGGGCCATTCCTCGAGAATACAAGTGAGTGAATTCAGTTTGAATTTTAATTGTTTTCAGCTGTTAGCATTCTGAACTGAAGCAGCACGACCCTCCCACCCCCGAGTGCAGTGGCTGATAGTGCAGAAGTTGGAGTCAGAAATAATAATGAAGCTCTTGTAGTTGGATTTGAACTCCATCATGATGACCCATAAACAAAGTCTGATGGTCGCTGCCCCTTAATGGGTGCTTTGGGTGCACAATGGGTGGATCATGAGGCAGAGACTTTGATTTCATTTGGACTTCTGCCCTTGCATCTACAGTGCCACAGTATGGGCATTATCTGCCTTCACTGAAAAGCTCATTTCCATTTCAGCATCTGTTCATGCACAGAAGTCTGCCTCTGCCTCTTTTGTGGTATGTCTAGTGTAATTTCCCCACTTCTTATTGAATGTTTGTTGCTCTCCTCTTGCAACAGCCACACACTCTCTTCTAATGCCCATCGTGCCAAGCCTATATCTGCATATAGCCAGGCCCCTGCCTCAAGCATTTGAAATATCTGTCCTAGCGAGAGATGGTCTTCATTTTAGGCATAAACTAATCTTCTCACACAGGCAGTGTGTGATAATCCTATATTTTCTGCTGTCATTTATCCAAATCATAAAAGCAGAATCATGAAACCGGAGGTAAGAGGAAATGTTATATATCATAAAGAAGTTAATTCCCTAGTATTTTAAGATCCCTGCATTCTTATTTTTCTTATACAGTTTTGAGGGTCTTTCCTATTTTGTGTCCACTATTGGGAGATTACAGCCCTGTATTTTCAGAAAATGTCATAGGGATTTAACTATATACTGTAACTCCCATTCACCTTAATGGGGATTATGTGTCTAAATCTCTGTGCAAATATTGGAACATGTAAGGTTAAAGTGTCTATTTTTAGGGTTTTTTGGTCTTATCCTCTTTCGTTCTTTGAAAACTCTCACCCACCCCTTCCAAAAGTAAATGCCTTTTTATAGTAAACTTACTGTAAACTGCCTGAACATACCACTAAGTTCTACCCAGACTAAAATCTCCAGGTATCTGTAGCCACACAGGATATTCGCTGTTCCAAGTGGGTGAAATGCCTTTGAAAAGGGTTTTGTAAAACATATTCAAGCATTATAGGCTATGAAAGCCAAACATTGCATTTTTAGATGGAGTCACATACTCTACCCAGTCTCAGACTATGCCCAATCCAACTGCTGTATGTGCCAGCCAAGCTCCTTAGAATTTTAGAGCATGCTCAATTCTGCCAACACTATATTAGCATGGAAACCAGTTAGCCAGAAGTCAATTTGTGATGCCTTGCAGATATCAGGAAGGAAAATATCCCAGCTGACAGCTCAGATGCCAAGGAAAGCTTGTTGGGCTAAAGATTTCCCACTTCATAACATTGGAGAAGAGAGCAGGAGGGGCTATGTTTTGGTTAAAGCTTTTTGACTCTATGTCCATTCACTTTTCTTTAAGATATTGTTCTTTTGTGTATCTCATGGACTATTGCTCAGTTTCACGTTGTAGCCATATTCAGTTCCCATTTGTTTTACAGTCTCCATCAGTATAGAAAACTAGTCCTGGAACACCCAGATCTGCATTCTTCACACAGATTTTCTAAATACCGCACATGTTTCATTAGTGTAATTCATTCCTTGTTTGTGTGCCTCTGGTTTCATTCAACAAATCACTAAGTCCATCAAATGCTGAGCAATGGGATATGGCCCCACCTCAGAAGAAAGATTCACTTTGAAACATTTGCTGGTATTACTCATGCAAGACTCCCAACCAATTCAAAGCAGCAGGCTTCATGGTATCATAATGTGTAGCTGCTTATTTACCTAACATCCAGTAACAGGGCTGGCTGGAAAACAAGAATTCCATTTTATGAAAAGTTTTGAGGCTCTGAAATGTGTTTTTGTCCTGCTCCTGAATGAAAATAAGACCTTTCAACATTGTTCATGAAAAAACAAGATAGAGTGATACCTCAGAATGGGATCAGGGAACTCACTTAGGATGTAGGATACCCAAATTGCAGTCCCTGTGCTGCCTAATTAAGATTAGGAACTCAACCCTAGTTCTTCTACATGCCACTTATTTTTCTCATACAGTTTTGAGGGTCTTTCCTATTTTGTGTCCACAACCAGTGTCCTAACCAGTTTTTCTCTCTCTCTGTCTCCTGTTGGAGCTGACCTCTTAGTGAATATTGAATTATTTATACAGAGGCACAGAGAGGTGAGTGCCCTAACAACTGGGCTACTGGCTGTTCTGGGGTTGCTCTCTTTTCTCTCTCTCATCCTGGATTCAAGAAACCTTTCCAATGCAAATGTCAATTTCAAGAAATCAGCGTTTGCTGACAAAAAAGACTTGTCAAAGAAAAAAAAATCCTGACCAGCTCTGCCCAATAAATTATTTTAATCTCTCCTGGCTAGAAAAGGACCAGGGTCAATAGCCCAGAACTCTTTTGCCCAATGGGCTGCAATAGAGCTACTCACTCAAGTGACCAGGTAAACTTCTGGATCATCTTCCACCTTCTGGCCCCATCTTGACTGGGGAAAGACTGGGACATATCGGCAGTTTGGACTGTGCACTGAGGTTAATGAGTCTCTGCAACAGCTGGTTCTGGAACTATTGCATATGTTGCTACTGGACTGCAACCTGGCCCTGCTGCCGTTCTTGTTGGGCTTCCTGCTACTTCATAAATTGCAAGAAGGTCATTGTCTTCTGCTGCTGGGTTGTTCCTAGGGTTTCAGCTGGAATCTTTCTCTCTACCCCTTGTTGCCACTGAACTGAGGGTATTACCAACCATTTTCACATCCCAGTGGTGTGAACAAGCCACACTTGCCAGCAAGCATCAGCAGGACTAACTCAACAGCTTTAGCAGTGCTAGAGGCCTAACAGGATGGATCAAGAGAAGAATCCTACATTTCTATCTGATTTTGTAGAACTGGCTATGCCGTTGCTGGCACTCATATTTCATGCTATTGTAATGGTATGAAATTGTATACTCAGAGGCCCAGATTTTCAAAGCTACCTAAGGGATTTTATGCTTGATTCCCATTAAAATGAACGTGTACTGGGTGTCTGAATCCCTTAGACAGTTTGAAAAATTTCAACCAGAGTTCTTTTCAGAGAAGACATTAAAAAAAGTAACATGTTAATAGCAAATATGATAAGGAAAAAAATATGATCAGGGAAAAAAATTCTATGTCATGCAACAATGGCAATAACATATTAAAATGTAGGTGTGCTCAGACCTGTCACTTTAAAAGAGATTGGATTTTTTTTCCTGGTGCTATTCTTTCTAATACCTGGTGTAGTTGACCTTTGTGGCTCAGTGGTATGGGACCACCACGGAGATAATGTTATTAATATCTTAGCACAGCTACATTAATAATCCATATGAAACACAGTTAAACATGTTCTTTCCAACTTGCCCAATGACTTGGCACCATCAGCATGTGTGGTGGGTGCAGGTGACCTGTTTTCAGCAGCTGCCTCAGATTTCCTGACTCCCTGTGATTGAGCAAGCAGAAGAGGTGATGAATGTTGGCAGCATTGATATGGATTGATACTATGCTCAAGACAAGTTATTTCTGAGTGCACTTTTTGGAGTCAAGGGAGTGAACCTGGTCTGATATCAATTATACTGAAGGAACCGTGTATGCAGGGGCGGCTCTAGCAATTTCGCCGCCCCAAGCATGGCGGCACGCCGCGGGGAGCGCTCTGGCAGTCGCCAGTCCGCGGCTCCGGTGGACCTCCTGCAGACGTGCCTGCGGAGGGTCCGCTGGTCCCGTGGCTCTGGTGGAGCATCCGCAGGCATGCCTGTGGGAGGTCCACTGGAGCCGCGGACCAGCGGACCCTCCGCAGGCATGCCTGCGGGAGGTCCACCGGAGCCGCCTGCCACCCTCCCGGCGACTGGCAGAGCGCCTCCCGTGGTATGCCGCCCCAAGCACGCGCTTGGCGTGCTGGAGCCTGGAGCCGGCCCAGCGTGTATGTTCAGCACCTCTGAAAACCAGTGTATGGTGGCTTATGTGGACACTAAACCCAAAAATGCAGGCATCCAAATTAAAGGAGAGCCTTTAATTTGGGTATAAGTGATTTGTTGAAGGTCACACAGCAACTCATTGTCAAAGCTGGGAAGAGAACTCAGAAGTTTCTGGCTTCCAGTTCTATGCTCAGCCCACGAGATGCATTGCCTCTTTACATTAGCCACACATTATATTAAAATATGTTATTAATATATAACCACTCCCTCCTCCAGGCCACTAATGAAATTGTTAAAGATCCAAACACTGATTCCTGCGGCACATGGACACCTCTCCCAACTGGACACATTTTAAATTTATCACTCTGCTCCTTGTGTTTCATTTTTCAGAGACCATGCTGCAGAATGGCAGCCTTTGGTATATAAGACATCACATTAAAAGTAGCAGTGTTGACAGCATAAATGTCAGTTGTGCTCCCAGAACTTGGCACAGTGGAGCCAATAAACAAGGCTGAGAGTAGAAAATTACATGCCTAGAAGTGCGAGGAAGAAACCTTGAATAAATCTATCCTTTAGTTTAGTCTTATTAAGAATAGTAGTTCATAAGCCTTGGTTGAAATGTATTTATGTTCTCCATGCATGACAGCTTCAAGTTTCCATATAAATGCTGATATGAACAGATGACCAGGTTCACAGTAATGTGGTTCTAAGTTATGGTAACCCTCTACCCCAGCATGACTCTTCATTGCTTCTGTGAACCCATAGCAAGACTCAGAGGAATGACTTGATAAATGTGCTTTTAAAGCAGTTAAGCTAACATGGCTATAAAACACCAGGGTAGTAGGCAAATTAGCTTCCTCTTCTGAAAACTGATAAACTACACTATTTATTAACACAAAGTAATTGTTTGGCAAAATTATATAGTCTTTTATGGTTGGTATTATCCACTAGCTGAGATGCCAAGAACACTGTAACAAGAGCGGTGGGAGGATGCTGCTCCCATTGGAGTTTTGTGTTGACTGCCAGGACTGGTATTAAAGATAGGCCATACAGGAGGCATCCCACGGTTCTGAATGTCTAGGGCTGCATCTCAGACCCCTCACTATTTGAGAGTAGCAGCAGCAGCAGCCAGACTAGGAGCTAATGAGCCAATATAGATTTGACCTGGTCCAGCCATTGGTCACCCAGTGCAGATTTTGGGGGTTTGTGTCCTAAGGGCATGCCCTTCCCCAGTAATAGCAGCAGTGGCTGACACCAAGGAGCCATAGATCCAATCTGGCTCCATATTGACTACCCTCACAGCACAGCTACCTGCCTCTTTCCAAGAGCTCTCCACCTTGCCCCAGCAAATTTGTAGTTCATCCTGCGTAACACACTGTCATGGCTTACAGGGCACTGTCATGGCTTCCTTGTTATCCCCTGTCTCCAGCATGAGGGAATCTTGCCTGTGTATCAGCTCACTAAGAACACCCACCTTTCAGACCCTCAAGCAATCTCCTCTGGGCTCTGCCAGCCTTGTCTTTGCCTTGCAGGTTAATAATAGGTGCACCCCAGTCCTCAAGTCCCTTTGAATTCCCCCCATGATCTCCAGCTGCTGACACTGGCTAGTAACAGACATCCCAGATCTTCTGTCCCCAAAGGAGTAGTGTACCCCAGTTTAACCTTGAACCACCATTCCTGAATAATGCACAGCAATTGTGGTATTTAAGAAAGAATAAGGACTTAATTAGAAACACGAGAGTGTGATGGAAACAAATTATCACAAGTCAAAACAAAATCCTAAAATGCAAACCTGGGTCTACACTTAATAGTTATTTTTCCTATCTAATAAAGTAGGTTCCCCCACCTCCAAATTGAGTCTGTTGCAGAGTTGGCTGGCTTTACTAGAACCAGGATCAGATTGTTCATGAGAACACCCCCATTCCTCTCGATATCTCCTCGGCGAAAGGATTCTGAGGACCTCTCCTTCCTCTGTGTTATGCAGACAGACTTTTGTTTCTATTCATAGAGAGGGTGAAATTGGTCTTGTGGTAACGTTCCTTTTTTTCTAAACCTCCAAGGGGTTTTGATTGTCTCTGATGGTTTCCCATGGAAATTCTTGTGAGGGAGCAAAGCTAAACAATTGAGCTTTGCATCACACCACTGGCTAAATGGGGTAAGGTCTGTCTACCCTGCCTGAAGGGACTATCACTGAGACATATTATCCGCTAGCTGACTACTTTTTACTCTAAGTCCATAAAGCATATTTTCAATATAAAAACATTGCTCCTTAAATGTTACCCATATATATAAGGGTATGAATCTTGACAAGTTACAAGCTTTTTGTAGATACCTTACGAGTTACTGTATGACATGTGTTTGGTGTAGTGAGTTTTTTCAGATCTCTGGTGAGAGTTGTTTACGAAGAATACAGGACTATTTGCAAGGGGGCTCTGTGTCACATATACCTTTTATGAAGATCGATAAACTACTTGGGAAATACCTGGGGAAAGGCCAGTTTCCAAGTATGTGATTCAGTGGGTTACAGTGACTTATACGGCTGTATAGAGAGTGGCAGAATTGTTTTCCTTGCTTTCTTATAATTAATACTATGCTTTTGATATAAGTTTCCTGATTTACTAACTGTGGAAACCTCCTTGTTGGCACTAGATTGTTCTAGCTGGCAGTACAAGCACAGAAACAAAAATCTCAGGGGAGAAGAAAAATGGCTGTGAGGTTCTATTAAGATTCCTCAAGAGCTCTGATTAAAGGAGTGACAAGGCCTTATTAACACTAAATATTTTTGCTTAATATTTCCCATTGTTGATAACATTGGGGCAGATCCACTGGTGGCATGAGGAGCAGGAGCCCTAGCATAAATAAAGCACAAGTGACCACTGGCATTTTAATCTGCTCTAAGCAGCACTAATCTACACAGTGGTTAAATCGTTGCCAACTAGTCTACACCAATGATCTCACTATTACTGGAGTCAGAGTTATCAACAGTTGGTAGGTTGAAGAAAAACATCTACTATAAGCCATGTTTAACAGGTTACTCACTAATTCCCCTATGGCCTATCATAAAGCTCAAATTTATAAAGTATAGCTAGTCACAATTTTTCAAACAAAAAATAGACTTTCAGTTTTCATAGCAAAGTGAAAAAAATGTGAAATGTTTTTAAAGTAAATTCCCACCACCCCCAAAAAAATGAAAACCAAAATGTTTCTTTTTTTATCCCCCCACCCTTTTCTACCCCCTTCTTTTCCTTCCCATCTCCACCCCCTCTTTTTCAGAGGTAAAGTGCAAAAAAAGGAGGAGAGGGGAGGAAAGAGAGGAAAGCTGAAAAAAAGTTTTGCATCCAAAAATGTTGCTAAAAGCTTTTCTAATATTAAAAAGAAACGAAAAATCAGTTATTTTCAAACTTCAATATGAAAACATTTTACATTTTTGATTCCTCCTTCTCCTCCATTTTGGACTAAGTCTACTTAGTGTCTCGTAGAAGCTCACAAACTCAGTCCTTTGATCTAAACTGATTATCACAATTGTTCTCCATCACTTTGGATGCTATTAAAGAAAAGTATGAGCTATCTAACTTCACTTTACTTTACTTATTAACACATGTTGTTAACACAACCTATATCAAAAAACACATTCTTTGTGTTAGAATACATTTTTATTTAAGTGCTCACAAATTTTACATTAGTTTTATATAGAGCTCTTCGGAATCACACTCCATGATCTACCCCGGGGGAATTCTGTGTCAAAAAACTAAATATTCTGCACACAATATTTTAAAATTCTGCAAAATTCTGCATCAGAATAGCACAATGTAATCATGTTGGTTTCATTTATTTAGGTAATTTATTTAAACTACAATAAAATGGATGGAGAATGGGAATGAGGAGTATTAGAGAAAACCCCCTTGCCTAATAGTAATGTAGCTAGGTTTGAGCTTTTATTTCTAGTTTTTAGTCAACAAATATATGCAGCCATATGCTCAGTGTTACATCATAGGCAACTGAAGAGCAAGTGAGGGTTGGGGAAACAAACTCACAATTTATATTGTGCACTGACCATCACCAGAAAGGTCAGTAGAATGGAACACATTTTATCAGTCCAAAAATTTAGACCAGTCCTAATCACTAAAGCACCATAAGCATTTAAAAGTTCATACTGTCCTTTATACCACTCTGGCAATGTAAAGGAGCCTTTAAACTTTTACTCCCGTTTATACTCTTGGGGCAATTCACAAAGACAATGGAAATAATTTAATAAGCAGGCAGGCTGTTACATTCTGCTCTGCCTGTGGGGGCAAAGCCTACCCTACACCTACCTCCTCAGAAACATCCCGAAGCCCAATAGTGAGCGAGAGGGACTGTGTATGTGTGTGTCTCACATGGATGACTGCCCAGCCCCTCAACCCCTCCTGGTGGTGATTTAGATCTCTACAGGCTGCTCCAGGTGCCCAAACCAACTGCTGGGGAGGGGCTTGTGATCGCTCTTGTGGCTTCCCTATGCTTCCCCCATCAGAAGTCATTTTTCTGCGGGGAAGCAAAGACATCTGTGGAGGACATGAATTCTGTGTACATGCAGTGACGCAGAATTTCCCCAGGAGTAATATTCAAAGCATAGGTTTATGGCCTGAGGGGAAGAATCCTGGGGACAGAATGATGTCAAAATGAATGAGATCAAATAATAGTTGTTGCTAGAAAAAAAAGTCTTCCATTGACCCTATTTGAAACGCAATATAAGTTAATAAAACACATATTTTATATTTATTGGATTGGTTCATATTTTATTCCAAGCTTTCCCCCAGCTATAGCCAGAACTGTCTTTATGGAATTTTATGAATAAACTGTTGGAAAAAGTTAATTTTGATCTAGCAAGTCCTGATGTTGTTATATTTTGTGTACCATGATTATTTGGGGTGCAGGGGAGGGAACATAGGAGAGGAGAAGGTAATTTTAAATGACTTAAATAAATTAGATATACAGACAATTTTCTTTTACACAGATATTGTGACAAAACATAAGATCATAATATATGGCAGAATGTGGGTAAAACAGAGCAGGGGACATACAATTCTCCCCCAAGGAGTTCAGTCACAAATTTAATTAACACATTATTTTTTTAATGAGCATCAACAGCATGGAAGCATGTCCTCTGGAATGGTGACCGAAGCTTAAAGGTGCATACAAATGTTTAGCGTATCTGGCACGTAAACACCTTGCAATGCCAGCTACAAAAGTGTTTCTGTTTTTGAGTGCGATTATGTAACAAAAAATCTACAGTTGTAAGTTGCACTTTCACAACAAAGAGATTGCACTACAGTACTTATACGAGGTGTATTGAAAAATACTATTTCTTTTGTTAATCATATTTACAGTGCAATTATTTATAATAAAAAATAATATGCTTTGATTTCAATTACAACACAGAACAGAATATGTATGAAAATGTAGAAAAGCATCCAACATATTTAATAAATGTCAATTGGTATTCTAATGTTTAACAATGTGATTAAAACTGCAATTAATCATGATTACTTTTTAAAATCTCAAATAATTTTTTGAGTTAATCACATGAGTTAACTGCAAGTAATTGACAGCTCTAATATAAAGCTTAAAAACACACACTATATTAGTTCATCAAGAAGACTGAAACCCAGATTTAGACATTTAAATATTACACAAATATTCCCTGCTCTTACCCCTTGAGGCAGAAGTCAGAGAAAAGATAAGTAGCTATACGACAATACCCTGATGATCAACAAACTCAAACTCTGTTGAAGAAGTGAAGCAAATACCAGAATTAGAGTTGATTAGGAATTTTCTGTCTATGATTTTGATGGAAAATGGAGTTTCCACAAAAAAAATCCATAGAAATATGTTGATTTGTTTAAATTTTTCAATTTGCTATCAGGGAAAAAAAAATCAAAACATTTTGTTTCAGGTTGTGTTTGCATTAGTTTGAATCCACCGGAGCTGCTACAGTGTCTCATGAAAGTTGTAGTTAGCGTGCCTATGCCCCCATCCTCCTCTATGGGCTGGGCTCCCTACTTGGCTTATATCTTCCATGAGACACCCCAGTCTCCCCACTGACTGAGCTCCTGCAGTGCACCACGGGAACTCACACAGATATAGTCTAATTCTGAATGAACTCAAAACAAAAATGATTCAAGATTTCCAAATCAAAAGTTTTCATAATCTTTTATTATTCATTATAAAGTTTAGATATGCTAACCTGTCATCACAATTCAGATTGAAAATAATTGTTGAAATATTGGAATGTCCTATAGCAGCGTTTCCCAAACTTGGGATGCCACTTGTCTAGGGAAAGCCTTGGCGGGCCAGGCCGGTTTGTTTACCTGCCCCATCTGCAGGTCCAGCCGATCGTGGCTCCCACTGGCCGCAGTTCACTGCATAAGGCCAACGGGAGCTGCTGGAAGTGGTGTGGGCCGAGGGACATGCTGGATGCCACTTCCAGCAGCTCCCATTGGCCTGGAGCAGTGAACCGCGGCCAGTGGGAGCCGCAATCGGCCAAACCCTGTGGACACGGCAGGTAAACAAACCGGCACATCCCGCCAAGGGCTTTCCCTAAACAAGCGGCGTCCCAAGTTTTGGAAACACTGTCCTATAGGATTGAAATTCTGATTTTCCATCGGCTCTAAACAGAAACAAGGACCCTTCACTGAAGCCACCACATATTCAGAACTAGAGACTGCTAGCATGAGCACATAATCTGGCTTCAATTGCCAGTGTAGGAAAGCCATTCTTCTAGTGTTGTGACTAAACCCCAAGCTACATAGAGCTATAGAGTAAGGGTTTCAAAATCTGGCATCTGCAATTTAGTTTGGCCATGATGGTCATATAGGGATGCAAGTAGCTTACAAAGCACCCAAATCAGATATATAGGGCCTTCTTCTCATGTATTTTCAGGCTCTTTGTATCTATAGCAGTGTAAAGGAGCCTTAGAAGGAACATAAATATAATATAGTCATAAATATATAGTAATATTACTATAATATTATATACTATTCTGTGGTCCAGTGAGTATCTTTGAACATTAACAAAGGTGACAGATGGACAGAGGCAAATTCTGATCTGCATACTGACACTGAGTATACCTCTGTGAATAGTCCCATTGTTAGTATATAGCGTGACCTAAAGTATCAGAATGTGATCCAAGATTAGGACACCAAGGGACTATGTTAGTTTCTAGTCCTTTTTTTTTTTTCTGAAATATTGTCATATTGTGAGATTTTTCAGATGTTCATGTATAAAGCTAGCCAAATTTTTCTGAATGAAAGACTTCTCAGTTAAAAAGTCTTTTCAAATTTTT
This sequence comes from Mauremys reevesii, assembly GCF_016161935.1. Classification (NCBI taxonomy): domain Eukaryota; kingdom Metazoa; phylum Chordata; order Testudines; family Geoemydidae; genus Mauremys; species Mauremys reevesii. The sequence continues at coordinate 165,300,426 of NC_052624.1, read as the reverse complement.
GTGAATGTATTTTACATTTTTATTTTATTTGATGAAACTGTTTTTAGGTTTATCATCCCTCCATTTTTTAGTGGCAAAATGGGGGGAAAAACTGGGGGGGGGGCGGACAGGAAAAGAAGATACATTTTTAATAACAAAATCATGCAGTCTTTTGAACAAATGAAAAATCGCTCCCTTTTCAAAACCCGTGAAATACAAATGACTTCAAAATTATATGCAAAGTGTGTTTTACATTTTTCAACGCGCTGTTTACACTTGCATGTGTGCACATATTTTTCTTTTTTGTGGTGTGATGGAAGGGATGATGCAGAGACATATGGGGATAAATTATTAGTGACAAATAAAATATCAGAAATTCCTATCTTCCCTATCCCTACCTGTAAAAGAGTTAGTTTTGTTGTTATTACTTTAGTTGCCTTCCTCATGGTCTTCAAATTTGTCTTTTTCTCAGTGGCTGTTAGTGTCTCCCTCCTCCCTCAGCTAGGCCGTAATGATTTTCCCAGTTATAGCAAACAAAAATGGGGCTCTGTTATGGCGTGTGTTTTTAAACACACTAGGTATGTTTGCAAATATGGAACATGTGACCTCATTCTCTGGGTACTTGAGACACACTACCCATGGAAGCTTAGAAGAAGAAAAAAAGATGTGAATAATTTTTATTTGTCATCAGATTCCCAAATGTAGCTTTCCTTTCTTTCTGATCTTTTCTTATCTATTCTCACTCTGTTTTCCTATTTCCTCATCTAGCAGTCTTTTCTCTAGTACTTGAATGATGATTCAAATGCCTCAGAAGCTGTTGTTTTCAACTTTTATTAATGTTTCCCAACTCTTTTTCCTGTTTTCTTGCTGACAGCCTGCCAAAAAATCACCCTCTGGTGAATTCTAAAAGGGTTTGGAGAGCAGGAATTGGACCCAAAATTTGTTGCAGATAATTAGTCAATCAGAACAGTGTCACAGCAGATATTTTACAACCCACACATCTCTATTTTTAAACAGTCCATGACATAAACCTACCAGTAGTTTTCATTGTCTAAACTCTAGAAGCACATCTTTAGATCAAAGCTAACTCATCTTACTTCACTTAAGTAATACCCTTGTTTTTGCATTAATTTGTGTTCATTTTTGAGATGGGCTGAAGCTGGGATACCATGTCCAGGTGCACAAAACAGTCCCTCTTTCAGGAATAAAATGACAGCATTAATCAAAGCAGAGTCATTTGATGTCCTTCAAGATAATATTGCCTGTAATATCCTAGGTAACAAATATTCCTTCCAAATTCCTGACCAGGACTTTGAAAGAAGAGAATGATCCAAGAAAATCCAGCTCAGATTTTACAATTAATTCAGTGCATGCTGGGACAGGATATTGTGAGTTTAGTTGGTTCTCTATGAATATTAATACAATGTAGACATGCCCAATGAAGATCATTGTTTATGTCCCCCACTTGTAAAGCTCAATACAGTTTGATTTATTTGTTTCCCCAGTATGCTGGGACATGACAGTGCCCAGTATATTTTGAATTTAGAATGGATAGATGAAATACATTTGATTCTTTTATATAGTGCCAGGGGTGCTGTTCAAAAGTTTAACACACTAAAAGTAAAACAAATCTGCAATCAATGGCAGAGCAAGCAAACAGCCACTTTGTTAAAAGAAAGGAGATGGGGAGGGAGAGAGGGGGGAATGGTGAAAAGGAAGGTCAAAATGGGCAAAAATGAAATGATTAATATGGAATAGCTTTTCTTGTTGAAGATCGTTACAAGGATATGTTAGATGTCTAGCAATAACCATAAAGGAGTCTAGGGATGGAGAGAGTGAAATGAACATATGTCCTCCAAACCTTTTATAACCTGCTAATGCTCCCTGAAAATTCTCTTCCCAGAGTTGCAGAACTCAGATTCCCTTCAGTTATAGTTCACAGGGTGCTCAGTGAAACAAAGAGGGCAGCTGTATGACAGGAAGGACTGATCTATGGATCCTAAATCCACCTTAATATTGGTAACAATACATAATTTCATTCTGTGGTTCCGGAATAGTTCATGGTTCTGTACGTCTCTGTGTCCCTGGGTCACTGCTCTCTAGCCTGCAGCTCTCACTTTCTATACAGCTAAAGTTGTAGTTCTCAAGAGGTAGGGACAGTTTCAAGTATTTTGTTTTTAAAGTTTAATGACAAAAAAGTCCATCCATTTGTATAAGTAATGTGTGACTTACACTGTCTAATAATTTTGTTGACACTTAAACACACGCTCTTATCTCCGATTCCATACATTTGCATGTACAAATAGTATATTACTACTACTCACACATCTGTAGGGTCTGATCTAATAACCACTGAAATCATGGGCTTTTGATTGGGCCTTATAAACCTATGAGTACCCATAAGTCTACCCAAAGGCTCTGTTCTTACACTGACACTTTTCAACCTGTATAAAAATGATCTTCCACATACCCAGTCCTGCAAGTTCATGTACACAGATGTCATTTGCTTATGCATCCAAGGGCTGTCATTCCCAGAACTTGAAGATTTTCTAAATGCTGACTTGATTAAGATACTGTAGTTGGTGGCATTTATAAGCAAGTGTGACCAAGACTGTTTTGAGTGCGTTCCATCTTTACAATGCCAGAGCAGCCCAAGAACTGAATATCTTTTTCAATAGAGAGTGCTTGAAACACAAATCTTACCCGATCTACCTCAATGTAATCCGAGATAGTTCTCTCACATATCTTAAATAACAGAGGAAAACTGCAGCTATGGTGAGATTGTATAACAACCTTCTAAGCACACTGGCTGGCACTGCCTTGGGAGCAAAGGCTTTAACTCTGACCTTCTGGTTTAGCCCTCTATTACTCTGCAGCAGAATACTGTGCTCCCTCTGGCTCCATTCATTTAATGTCAAGTTGGCTGACACATGACTACATTCAACCATGCACATTGTAACTGGGATGATTCAACCACCTCCAGTACTGTGGCTCCTTGTGTTAAGCAACATCATTCCTCCACACATCCATTATGAGGCCACGACCACCAAAGTGGTTGAGAAGATTAGGGCAAACCCAAACCTACCACCACACAGAAACCTTTTCAATCACCCAAGAGCATTCCAGCCATTGAGGCACTCATGGGCTCACTTGCCTTGCCTGGATTTTTCCGAGATGTCGATGTGCCTTGAAGAATGGTTTGCAACTGATGTGAGAAACCAGTCTTTTTGAACTGACCCAACCATATGTGTACCTGGCTTTGATTTGCCACACTGCTCATGGGCTCTTATGAACTGATTTTGAATGGGCCAAGGTCAATCTGGAGCCAGCCTTCACACCTGGGACCAATGAGAGGATCCTACATGTGGCTGTGGCCATGGACAGACAGCATCACACATCACTGTCGACTGCTCTCTGGACCAGATTTGCTGGTGATCTCAGGGCTCCTCACTTTGCTGATGAGGCTGCCGCAAATTGGGTTGGCAAGCTCAGCATTCAATAAGTAGAACATGTGTATTGACAAAGTCTTTGATGTGTTTGCACATAAAAATGCGTAAGATTAGAGTTAAGGGTGTGGGCTTGAGGAATTCCACATGTTCATTGTGATTGCTTATACTGGAAATATAAAGGGGCTTGTGACATTAAGGAATCTGGGTGCTTGCATCATATAGTATGTCAGTGTTAAGGCATGTGTATGAGCTGTGTTAACTGGTGATTTCCTTGATTTTTAGTGATTGCATTGATAGGAAATGCACTAGAGCAACCTGTACACTAACCAAAGCCCTGTGAGATATCAACGTACTACTATTTTCCTTATTACAGACAGAGGAGACCGTTACTCAATGGAGACAACAGGTCAAGCTGCATAATAGGTCTTATTCAGGACTAACGTTTCTTTGCAACTTCTGTAAATTAAAATTTAGTACAGCTGTAGAGTCAGTAAATACCAGAAGTGCACCAGAAGTACAGGAGAAAACTTGTCTATTAAGAAAGTCAGTGTATTATATGAGACCTATTGTGTTAGCCAGAGAAATCCAGCATTTTATAAACAAATTAGACGTATTAAATAATACATGTAAAGGAAATTGACTGATTGAAAAGAATATATTTACCCAGCACTGCTTCTGTAATGTTGCACAGTTATTTATTATTAGTTGTATTACAGTACTGCCTATAAGCCCAGTCATGTTCCAAGACCCCCTTGTGCTAGACACTGTACAAATACAGAACACAAAGACTGTTCCAGAAAGCTTACAGTCTATGTAATTGTTTCCAGTGAGGCTTGGATGAAGTCATAAAATTAGGAAAAACCATGTAAAAGCTCATAAAGCATGTCCTTATCTTATTCTTTCCCATAATAATATAGAAATGGAGGGCTGGAAGGGACCTCAGGAGGTCACCTAGTCCATTACGTCATGCTGAGGCAGGATTAAATATACTTAGACCATCCCTGGCAATTGTTTGTCTAACTGGTTCTTAAAAATCACCGGTGATGGGGATTCCACCACCTCCTTAACTAACCTGTTCCAGTGCTTAGGAAATTATTTTTAACTATAAGGATATTTAATATCTAACCTGAATCCTCCTTGCTACAACTTGTCCTACCCTTGGTGGACACAGAAAACAATTAAGCACTATCCTTTTTATAACAGTATTTTATATATTTGAAGACTTATGTCTGCCCTCAGCCTTTTCTTCACTGGGGTAAAATATGTCCAATTATTTCAACTTTTTCTCATAGATCAGGGTTTCTAAGCCTCTTATCATTTTTGTTGCTCTCCTTTGTACTCTCTCCAATTTATTCATTTTTTTCTTTAAATGGGGCTTCCAAAACTGGACACTGCACTTCAGCTGTGACTTTACCAATGCTGAGTAGAGTGGAAAAATTACTTCCCTGTCTTACATCCAGCACTCCTGTTAATACATCCCAAAATGTCATTGCCATTTTCTCCACAGCATCACTGATGTTTCTTGCAAAAAACATTTTACAGCTACTATATGTCTCTGTGTTGTAACGAGTTTCAGACAGGCTTGATGCCTGGTAAACAAGAGAGACAAAGTTGGGACGGGAGTTGTTTGCAAGCCTGTTTACCTGTATTTTAGTAGCATTTTCCTTTTAATAAATAGCTCCTGTATAAAAAAGGCTGATTCACTATATCATAGAGAGAAGGTGAGGTAATATCTTTTATTGGACCAACTTCTATTTGTGAGAGAGAGACAAACTTTTCAGCTTACACAGAGCTCTTCTTCAGGTCTGGGAAACTAACCTATATAGCAGTAATGCTAAGCTAAATATATTTCCTCACCCACCTGGTGTCTTTAATATCCTGGAACCACCCTGGCTACAACACTATATCATGACAATTCCCAGCAAAGACTCATCCCATTCCATTTTAGGCAGACTTTTAATCAATTCAAGCCCAACATTAAATAATAGAATTTGATCCTGCTTAGATTGTGCACCCAAAATTTTCACTGAGTTCAGTGGGAGGTGTATTTGTAAGGATTTGTGGACCAAAACTATTGCATGGTACCAACATTTTCAGCTAAACCACATACAAGATATGTTTAAAAAAAGGATCTGAATTGAACATACAAAAGCAAGGAAGTTCACAAGACTACATTTACCTTATCTTAACTACCTTATCATGACTATTGAAGGAACCTGAGATCAGTGATTGATGTAACAGGATTTCATGGTTCTTCAAGACTATTGCAATCAGTTGTGTCTGTGTATGCTGTTGTGAATATTTAATCCACAAATAATTGACACCACTCACCATAGAACTGAAAGGTTGAGGCCCTTATGTCACAGGGAGATTATGCAGCATATTGTTTTTTTCTGTTAATATGCAATCAGCAAACCATGCTGTGTATGCACAATAAGATACTGATTATCTTTTCGTAAAGTTGTTGTTACTGGGCTTTCAATAATAGCCTCTTTTTAATCTTCATTATTTGCAATCATTTATCTATTTTAAAAGGCACAATGGAAATCAGCCACACTAGGGACCTGACATTGCCAAAATGGGATGCTTATAAATTGCAACCATTTATTCATTATAATTTTTAAAAGCTTTCAAAATCTTTTCTTACCTGTATTCCTGAAATTTAAAAACAGTCAAGCAGATGGCAGTAAAGTGTGTGTGGGCAGGATGGGGGTAGGGAGGAAAGAGAACAATCCCTAGTCCTTATGTGCCACATTTCAGCTCACAGCCAATTTACTCTTGGAACTCAAGGCTGAAGACTGAAGTGCTGATTAGATCTTATCTGTAAACAAATCCACAGATCCATTGGACAATTTTATGTCAGACATCTGATATCATACAGAGTCCCTGATTCTACTGTCTACCCACATTTAGCCCCCATTGACTTAAAGGAGGCACCACACAGTAAAGAGATCTACCTGAACACATCTCTTTGCATCATGGTGGTTCGCATGTGCTTAGAGATCTGCCTGCTCTCAGGAAGTTGCAGGCACAGATCCTTAATTTGTAACTAGATCTGCATAAGCCTTAAGAGGTTTGAGTCTCCAGTATTAGGCTAGAAAACTATTGAGAACGGGCAACTTGATTCTCTGCTGTATTATTCCAGTTAATATAATATAAGAATATCCATACTGGATCAAACCAATGGTCCATCTAGCCCAACATTCTGTCTCTGATAGTGGCCGGTGCTAGATGTTTCTGGCAGTTAGAAGTTTAGGGACACCCAGCGCATGGGGTTGCATCCTTGACCATCTTGGCTAATAGCCATCGATGGATGGATCCTCTATGAACTTATCTCGTTCTTTTTTGAACCCAGTTATACTTTTGACCTTCACAACATCCCCTGGCAACAAGTTCCACAGGTTGACTGTATGGTGTGAAGAAATACTTATTTTTCTTTGTTTTAAGTCTGCTGCCTATTACATTTCATCTAACCAAGTGTAACTCCAAATGGACAAAAATAGCTGAGATAAAACAAGAAGTGAAACTGAACCAAAATTCAAACTTTTTTGTTTAGTATTCTAAAAAATTGGTAAATTCTTCAGAAACATTTCCCCCTTTTATCACTTCTGGCTTCTAGCTAGAACCAGACTGAAAATACCAACAAAAAGTCAGAGTTTGGCTCACAATTGTTTTTCTCTAGATTTATTGACCATGTAACTGTTTGGGCTTTACTTAATTTATCACAACTCTATTGCTGATTTGTAACATCCCCAACCAAATAAAGTCCTCAAGTACATTATCAGCTACACATTTTGTGTTCATCTCTAGTGTGGTACTTCCTATGAGACTGTGCAATGGGCACGTTACAATAGACAAAGGAGTGTTACTGGAGGTGGAAGAGATATTACAGAAGAGCATGAGGAGGCATTCCCATAGGTGAGCAAAAAAAACAGCAGGTGAACAAGGAGTTTCAGGGGCCGTTAATCTGAAGAGTGCTTTATTATGGCAGAAATATAATTGTGGTGATTTTTCAAATTTGAATAGCAAAACAAGCACCTGTTAAATCGTATTGATTTAAATCAGAGGGGTATTGGATTTTTCATAAGCAGCTGAATGTCCTGCCATCATGCATTTTCTAAAATAAATAAAATTGTAAAAACCATAGCTAATAAAGGCAGAAACTGTGAGAGAAAACCAGGAGCAGTGAAGGATGGGAAAGCAGAGGCTGGGCTCCTGTCGTCTCATGGGTAAATATGTCTTTGCTGGATGATTACACTTGGGATTGATATGCTGCCAATGCTTGCTTGAAAGATGTGTTTTATTTCCATCCCAGTAATATTTAAAATGTGTTATTCATGGATGTCATGTGAAACACAAATTACTGAGGTGGCCAGGTTAGTTTTGTTTTTTTTCTGTAACAAGATACCCACAAAAAACCTTCAGTTGATTGACCAATTTCATACCAAACCTGCCTTTTGAGTTCCCCAGTAGATAAACTAATCACTTTTTGTAATTAAGAAAAGAAGCTGGAAGGTCTCCAGCAGGTCCACCTTCCCTGTTTTGATTTGGGAATTCTCATAGGGAATAGATTTATTTTTTGAAATCAGCTGGGGAGCACATTATGGTGCTTCACTTTCCGTGGCCAGGTGTCTCCAGTCGGCCTTTACTCAGACCATATTTTTCTCTTCTCCCAACCTGTGATTGAGTGAAAAATCTGACACCAAGCAAGGGAGGGAGTGAGGAAATTAAGATGACTAAAACTGATGTGAAGTTTCTAGGCCTTGGCTGAGTACAGCAGATGGAGCTGACTAACCTGACGGTAATTAGCAACTGCCTGGAACTGAGCAAATAACACAGAACCTTGAGTCTCTAATTTCCAGGAGTTGTGGGAATACGTGATGCATAGCCCATGAAATGCTGAAGGAAACTGTGAGGTGTTAATATCTTTATGCAGACAAATATGTTTTGTTCATAGACAGTTTTTCCTCCCAATGTTATTCCCCAAACGTGGGGGGTGAGGAGAGAGGAAATATGTCTAAACAAAATCTTAACCTTCTAAAGGACAGACAGTCCCTGCATCCTCATTGCCTTTTAAAAAGAAATGATGTATCCCTGTATAGCTCCACGCTAAGCTTAGAAGGATGATACTTAAAGACATTTACAAGTGGTGCATTTTTACTTTTCTTTTGCTTCAATGATGATGCCCTAGAATGAAAAATAAGAAACCTCAGAGAACCCAATCTATGGCGTTGTTCCCAGTCCATTTGTATTAAAGATGGTCTGATCTTTTGTGTCTATGTCTAAGACAAACATGATTACCTGGCTTCAGCTGGCTATGTCTGAGTGGCTAAAGTTCTATTGAAGGAGATTCATATTGAACTTTCAGACATAGCCATAGATGCAATATTCATGATTCATTTGAATAGGTCTTTGCCAATACATTATTTGTTTGTTTTTAATAGGCTCAACAATAAATCGAGCCACTTCAAAAGAAAATACATTCTATGGGGAAAAATAGCCCAAAACAAAACCCCAAGCATAAATGCAACATTAAGGATCAAAAATCAAGGGCTCAAGTGTCAGTAGGGTGAAAGTTGAATATTCAACCTGAACTCTGCCTCCTTGACCTTCTGAGCAAAGTATGCTCTCAAGGGCCTGATCCTGTACCACTGAATTATTCACATGCATATTTGCAGGTCTGGGGCCTAACACAAAACAATAAAAAACAACAAAAGACAATACAAGGAGGAATAGGAGAGGAGATGAAGAGGGCTAAATCATTTAAAAAAAATACGGGCAGGTCCTCAACTGATGTACAGTAATATCAATGGAGATATGCCATTGTATATCCTTGATCATCTGACCTTGAATCCATATAATAACCATACACCACTGAGCTGTATTTAATAGAAGCTTTGGGCATGCTCAGACACCAGGGTTGTACCTACATAATTCCATTAATGTCCATAAAGTTATACCACCACACTAGAGTGTTTAAATCAGAATCAAGCCTTGGATATAAGTGATCTGCTCTGTGTAATCCAGTTTTCATATTTACTTCTTTACATGGTTCAGCAAAATTCATTTAAAGCAACAAGACTCAAAATGTTACACACCGAGAAGCATGACCCACCACTGTGCCACTCCAGTTTTAATACCAAAACAATGGGGTTATGCTGACATAAGATGCAGTGGTGAATGAAGCCACTAGATTTTAACCATTCAGGGATGTTTCTGGACACGTGTAAGAAAGACTCCAAGCTTACAGTGCAATTATGGTCAGAAAAGCACCTGTAAAAATGACATCCCAGAGTTCTATATTTATCCTGTCTCTGAATCCATATCAGGTTTACAAATCAAAGAATCTTTTTAAATCCCAACGCTACAAACTCATCGTGGAATATGAAAGCCAAGATTTTCTAATTAGCTCTAGTCAGGAATTTCCCAGCAGATTGTTTTTCTGTTGAAAAATGCCAATTCATTGAAATCAACACATTTAGTAGGAACGTGCCAGGTTCATTGAGTCTTCCAGCCAGCTCACCTATCAGGGCTGACATTCTCAGAGTTTCTAAGCTACTCCCCCAAGGGATTGCCAGCTAGAGCTGAGGGGAGTGTTGTCAATTTTATTTAGATGCAGAAGGAGATATTTTTTGAAACTTTCAGATTTTTTCCATGGAACAGGAATTCCAGATTCCAGTCAGCCACACTTCTAATCAATAATAAATATTCAGGAATCAGAATTAACATCTGCATTCCTTGTTTTTGGACAGAATGTTTAATATTTCAGAATTTTCCAGACATCTCCAACAGTGCTGATGATGAGGCCTGAGGCACTCTGCTATTAGTTTGATCTTCCATATCTGTGTTTGCTGCACTTGCGTGTTGCAACAATTTTTTTTTTAGTTCTCTTTCTACACATCTGTCATAGGGTTCACTCTCAGCTGAAGAACCTCCTTGTGGCTACATCTGGGGAATTGCTCTGCCCAGTCAGATGCCCCACTGCTGTCTCTTGTTCACACTGCAACCTCTCTCATGCTCCAGGAGTTACAGTGCTTCCTGTGTGTGAGTCAGGATGCTCCCTCTTCATGGGTTGGCCCTCCTGCCAGGTTACTATATAGTTTTCCTCTTCTGGGGTATCAAAGTCTCACTGAACTGGCTGAACGGGTACAGTTCCCTGCAGTTGTCCAAATCAAAGCTAGTCCACTTTCCCAGTGGTGAGGTAGGGGAACCCAGGCCTGCCCACTAATTTAGGCTCCAGTCCTGGGACCCTACAATCAGCAGCCAAGGTTTGCTCCAGCATAAACCTTGCTATTATTTCTCTGGACTGCTTCCTACTCCATCTTTATCAAGCTTCCTTACCCACCATCCTTCAGGGCCAAGATCCTACAGTTTCTACTCTCCCCCTAGGTTTCCGCCTTCCCCTCTCTAAGCTGAGAGAGTGACTGCAGGTTTCCACACAGTAGTCCCTTCTTTCCTCTCTTCCTAGCCTCATACCAGTCCCTCCTGCTTTTGCTCTGCTGTGCTCCACCTTGAATCAGGGATTGCCTATCAAGCCATGCCAGAGGAAGAATTAGGCTATCAGGATAATTGGCCCCTTCTCAGACTCATTAACCCTTTCCAGGCTGAACACCCATCATACCACCCTAAAATGACCAAAAGCAAAAAAAAAGACTTAATCCTAGACCAAATCCTATTGACCAGGCCCATCTTCATGCATACAACTCTATGCTATCACTCAGACAAGTAAGGACTGTACTTGTGTGTAAGGGTTTGGAGGGTTGGGCAAACTTCATTTAACTGTACACTACCAAGTACATTTTGTTCCCTCCCTTTCATTCTCATTCAAGGGACATAGCACTGCTTGTAGGTAAGTATATTGAATTTCACACAGTATATGTGAATGTTCCAAAATGATGGTAACACATTGGTAACAGTCAAAGGGATTTCCTCTACCTTGAAGGTCTAATAAAGTGTTGCTTCATCACTGAGTGGTAGCAGATTTGTGGTATTTGCAGTGGGATATTTTTTGTCCTGGAAAAGATACTGGTGATACCGTATTTTCTAGACTGAATAATTTACAAGTCCTTGAATGGCAAAGAGTTAAACTTCATGCAGGTGTTTGTTATCCTCAGTTTATCTCTGTGCTAAGCTTCTGGGCAAGCCTCATTGCTTCCCCTCTTGCTCACCTGTGGCCTTGGTTTCTCCTCTTTTACATGTTCCTCTCTCTTACTTGGACACCATAATTTTTATCTGGGTTACTTCCTAGCCCAAAGGCACTGGAACTTGTCCATATAGAATTTTTGCTCCCAGAAGTAGTTCAGTCAGGCCCTGTGCAGGTGCTCTGCCCCATAAAGGAACTTCAGACTCAGTGACTAGCCCGATGAATTGCTGTGACCAACCCTCAGATGTTTCCCTAGACCAGGGTCTCTGGGTGAAGTCCTGACCCCAAGGAAGTCAATGGGAGTTTTGCCATTAAACTTCAATGGGGCTAGGGTTTCACCCTCTCTGTTTAACACTTTTAATGGAAAGTTTCATATCAAGCATGTACATGAATAATTTCATGGTAACCATTGCCATGATACAGTTGAAAAGTGAAGGGAGGGAGACCTCCAAATTGGTGAATTCTCTTGTGTGGTTGGTTTTACTCTGAGAGAGATTACATAGTTATTCATGGAATCAAACAGCAATCATACAAATAAAGAGGCACAAGATATTGACACAGATCATAGTGTTGTCAGGATTTAGAGCCAGGGCCTCAGCTTGAAGTCAATGGAGCTGCATCAACTCACATCCACTGACCATTTGGCCCTTGGTAAGAAAATCATGTGACTATTCCTGTCCAGGAATGGCGACCTTCTCATAAGAATCCATCTTGTTTTGTTTACAAAGGCAGCAATTGTACTCAATTTTTAATGTTGTACTTAGGAACCTTGTATTTAACCTTTATTTTGTACTTAAGAACCTTCTATGCAATAAGCCAGTTTGAAGGGGGGGGGGAATCTCTCATTAACAGATTGGTGATATAATCCTTCCTTGTAAAGCTGACTTCTATTGGGAAGAAAAATCTGCCACACACAAAAAAGGAGGCAAAGCGAAAGAAAAGTTGGAAGACACTGCCAAAATGACAGTAAATGTTAATGGTCCGATCACAAAAATTGTCCTTCAAACTCGGATGTGTAGTAAATAGTAATGAAGAGATGTACTTGTCAGGAAGATTTGATTTGTCTAGCAAATCCTTCCTGACATATACACTCATTTACTACTATGTAGCCTTTTGAAAATGCCATTCCAGCAGAGCATAAAAAAGGTTATTTAGATTACCGGTAAGTATAGTTACAAGATGAGCTGTATACAGAGTTCATTGGACTACATGTAAACTCATTTAATTTCCATTGCTCCATTACTCGAAGTGAAACTCTCCCTGTATGGGGGATGAGGGGAAAAAAACATGAAAAAGACAAAAGAACTAGAATTAGAGAGGAGAGTAACATAAAAACAAAAGTATAGAATCCAATGTACTGATGTCTAGCATCAGAGGGATGATGGGTATGGAAATGGCATTAAATATTCCTTTAATGGGACAGAATACTGAATAAAATGGTAAGGATTTAAAATCTGTCATCAGTTGCTGTAACTGAAAATTTGACCTTGACATTGCACACTGAAAGTCAGGAAATGTCAAAGCTAAGGTTGCACATGCAATGCTAACTCTACCTTACTTGTCTGTATGCATTGCAATAGAGGGACAAATTCTGCTCTCCATTACACTACTGAAAATCTGGAGTAACTCTAATGAAGTCAGTAGAAAAGAGCTCTAGCTGAGAGCATCTTTGGTTCACAGGACTAGATCCTTAGCTGGTGTCAATCAGCATAGGTCCATTGACTTCACTGGAGCAATGTTGTTTTACACCAGATAATAATTTGATCCACAGTCTTTAATTTCATTATTGCATATTATTGTTCAAATAATCCAATATATCAGAATGCATGTTTTCTTCAGCTTTGATACACGCATAACATTTTTTTAATTCACACTGATTTCATTGTCATCCTGATCCAGTGTATTGTTATTGACCTAGACTTTTTATATATTGTCTTTTCTGTTTATATATAGATTTTAATAAGTTCATTTTATTTTCATTCAGCAGCACAGCCTTTATAAGGTGCAGCTTAGAGCATAAGACAGTTAATTATGAAGATGACTTAGATGCACACACAAGCGCAGTGCAAATTTTCCAGATCCAGTTTAGGGGCTGAAGCACTGAACAACAGCTTCAAATTAAATGCTAATATATGGCCCAATACTACATATTTATGCATATCAATAACTCACCACACATTGTGCCATTGTAGTGATGTACTACTTGCGTACTAAAATTACTCATATGCATGTGGATTCATAAGAATAGGGTTTTATATATATATATATACACACACAAGACCATTTTCACTATTATTCTATACTTTATACTTCATCTGTAATGTGCTGTGTAAATATGCTTTACTATGTATCTCATTTTGTCCATTGTATGCAAAGCAGTGCATACTACACACGTAGCAAAATTTGTAGAAAAAAGTGCATGATATAGTCTATTGTGTTATTTTAGAAATAGTATGTGATCATGTAATTAACAGCCCTCAGCTAGAATTTCAGCTTGTGTATGTGGAAAAATGCCAATGAAGTCAACAAAGCTATGCCAATATACACTAACTGAGGGGCTGGCCCTGTGTTACAATGCATATGCAAAAAAGGTAAAGAGACAATAACCTTATCTGTGATAGATCTTTAATTGTGGGCACTTAACCAGGCAGACTAAGGCCCTAGTCCCCAATGGAATTTCCTAAAGTTTTATTTTTAACTGGGGGGGATGGAGGGAGATTAGGAAAAGAAATAAATCCATATAAAAGGAGCTTTACTCTTTTTTAAAATATTCCATAATCTGCAACTATTTAGCTAAACACCATCTGAATACCATTGCTGTCCCACATCCAGAGGACAGCGCTCCTCTGCTGCCAGCCTTACACGGTTGGGGCAAGTGGATTTTTGCCCTCCCTGTTTGAAGAGCATCTAAAGATACACCACTAAGAGACTGTCCCATGCACCTAGCACAGTTCACAGTGGCTCTTCCTCTGAGCCTTCCCACCTTCCAGAAGTCACTAGAGCTGAGGCACTTGAATAGTTTGCACTTAACATAGTTTAAGGAGGTTAATACTTTGGTTTTCAAAAGCCATTTTTGGTGGAAATGTTTGTATTTTGGTTCAAAAATAATTACTGAAAAAGCTTGGTTTTCCACAAACATTTTCACATTAGTCAAAAGGGCTAAGCAAGACAAAAAAAAGTTCCAACAAAAATAATATGAGCAGCTCAAATTTCCCAGCCAGACTCCCCCAGCCTGTCTTTTGCAACTCTCGTAGAATGCAACTCTCTCGCCATATAGTAACTGATAGGGGCCATTGTCTGGCTTTTTGGAAAACGTGTGTGCCCTTTTAAGGGCTGGAGAACCAGAGAGTGACTTGCTGCAGCAACTTCATACCAGGTCAGCGTGAGGACGCTGACCCATCCCCTCCAGGTGACTGGAAGAAAGGGGCAGCTATGTCTGTACTGGTGCAGGACAAGCCCTCTTTTATCTGGATCTCCCCTCTTATGTGCCCCTTAGCAGCTCTGAACTACAAGAGCTAAGACATAGGCTCCATCCTATTCAGCACTTGTGGCATCTTATGAAGTCCACATGAACTCTAGCTGATCCCCATGCACATCGCAGAATCCACAGCAGTCCTTCCTGAAGGTCCAGGTGTCCCTGCTAATTTGCAGCTATATATTTTACTGGAGATTTCACTGTGCAACTAAATTAATTGCACAGGCAGCGAACCTTTCCTTAGCTGCACACTTCATGAGACTAGTGCGGGGGGGCGGGGGATGTCTGGGGAAATCTATTGTACATTTCCTGTGAGCAATTTTCAAAGGATCCTAACTCAGGCAAATCAAAACCATTTTCCTCTGCAACCAGACCACAATGATTACCTAGATTCCTTCCTCTCCTTGGATTAAAATGTCAAGTATCACCTGTACCATATTGCCACTGCTACTGGTGCAAGAACTAGGCCTGGTCTACACTACACGTTTATACCGAATTTAGCAGCGTTAAACCGATTTAACGCTGCACCCGTCCACACAACGAAGCCCTTCATATCGATTTAAAGGGCTCTTAAAACTGATTTCTGTACTCCCCCCCAACAAAGGGAGTAGCGCTGAAATCGATATTGCCATATCGGATTAGGGTTAGTGGGCCGCAATTCGACGGTATTAGCCTCCGGGCGGTATCCCACAGTGCACCATTGTGACCGCTCTGGAAAGCCATCTGAACTCGGATGCACTGGCCAGGTAGACAGGAAAAGCCCCGTGAACTTTTGAATTTCATTTCCTGTTTGCCCAGCGTGGAGCGCTGATCAGCACAGACTGTACGGGAGATACTGGATCTGATTGCTTTATGGGGAGACAAATCTGTTCTATCAGAGCTCCGTTCCAGAAGACGAAATGCCAAAGCATTTGAAAAAAATCTCCAGACAGAGGCCATAGCAGGGACTAAACACAGTGCTGAGTGACAAGAGTAACAGAAAGTCAAAGAATCAAATGGATGCTCATGGAGGGAGCAAGGGAGGACTAAGGACTCCAGCTATCCCACAGTCCCCGCACTCTCCGAAAACCATTTGCATTCTTGGATGAGCTCCCAATGCCTGAAGGGTCAAAAACATTGTCCCGGGTGGTTCAGGGTATATCTCGTCAATTTACCCCCCTCCCCCACCGTGAAAGAAAAGGGAAAAAAAATAGTTTCTCGCCTTTTTTCAATGTCACCATATGTCTACTGCATGCTGCTGGTAGACGTGGTGCTGCGGCGCTGAACACCAGCATCCCCTTCCCTTCCTTTCCTGATGGCAGACGGTGCAAAATGGTGGAAAACCGTCCTCATCATCCTGTGAGTGCTCCTGGTTGGCCTCGGTGAGGTCGGCCGGGGGCACCTGGGCAACAATGGGAATGACACCTGGTCATTCCCGGCAGATGGTGCAAAAGGATTGAAAACCGTCCTCATCATAGCAACTGGGGGCTGAGCTCCATCAGCTTCCCCCCCCCTTTCATGTCTAATGAAGAATCTGTACTGCATGGACTATCATAGCAGTGAGAGGCTGGCTCCCCCTCATTTTATCTCACTAAAAACTTAGTGTTTCTTATTCCTGCATTCTTTATTACTTCATCACACAAATGGGGGGGACACTGCCACAGTAGCCCAGGAGGGTTGGGGAAGGAGGGAAGCAACAGGTGGGGTTGTTGCAGGGGCATCCCCTAGCATGGCATCATCAGTTCTGCGGGATCTCTGGGGCTCTGACCTGGAGCGGCTGTGCTCTCTGGTTCTCTAGTACACTTGCCCCATATTCTAGGCAGGACTGACTCTATTTTTAGACAAAACATAAAGAAGAGAATGAACTGGGGAGTCATTCCCATTTTTGTCCATGCGCCCCCGGCCGACCTCAGCGAGGCCAGCCAGGAGCACCCATAACAGCAGCAGACGGTACAAAAGGACTGATAACCGTCATCACCAATTTCCAATTGCAAATAGTGCAAAATGACTGATAAATGTCATCGCCAATTTCCAATTGCAGATGGTGCTATAGCTGATAACCATCTCTGCTACCTTGCAAAGGCAAATGAATGCTGCTGTGTAGCGCTGCAGTACCGTGTCTGTCAGCAGCATCCAGTATACATACGGTGACAGTGAAAAAAGGCTAAATGGGCTGCATGGTTGCCATGCTATGGCGTCTGCCAGGGCAATCCAGGGAAAAAGGGCGCAAAATGATTGTCTGCCGTTGCTGTCATGGAGGAAGGATTGAGTGACGACATTTACCCAGAATCACCCGTGACGCTGTTTTTGCATTGGGATCTCAACCCAGAATTCCAATGGGCGGGGGGAGACTGCGGGAACTATGGGATAGCTACAGGATAGCTATCCACAGTGCAACGCTCCGGAAATTGATGCTAGCCTCGGTACATGGATGCACACCACCGAAATAATGTGCTTAGTGTGGCCACGTGCACTCGACTTTATACAATCTGTTTTAAAAAAACGGTTTATGTAAAATCGGAATAATCCCGTAGTGTAGACATACCCCTAGAAAAGTAACAGCTTGATTCAAAGACCATTGAAGTAAATGGGAACCTTTCCACTGATCACAATGGAGATTGGATTGGTACCGTGGTTGATGGCTTTAATTTAGATTCCTCCATGTCTGCCTATCAACCTTACTTTGAACCACGAATCACCACTTCAGAACCCCTACATGCTGTAACTAAAATAGTTTTCCACTGGAAAACTATTACAGTAACTCCCCATTTAACATCCCCTCACTTAATGTTGTTTCAATCATACATCCCTGCTCAATTACAGAACATGCCCCATTTAAAGTTGTGCAATGCTTCGCTATAACATTGTTTGGCTGCCTGCTTTGTCCACAGCTGGCAGCACCCCTATCAGCTCCCCTACGCGCCCCCGCCAGCACCTCCTGCCGGCCTGCAGATCCTGAGGATCAGCACCTTCCCCCTCTTCCCCCCGTCTCCTGCTCCCAGCAATCAGCTGGCTTGTGGCGTTCTGGAAGGAGGGGGAAGGAGCGAGGACTTGGCGCACAGGCTCCCCCTCCTTCCCCTGCCCCCTGAACGTCACAAGCCAGCTGATTGCCGTGGGCAGGAGGCAAGGGAGGGAGGGGGGAGGAGCAAGGACACGGTGTGCAGAGTAAAGGTGGGGGGGAAGAAGAGGCGAGTTAAGGGTGGGGGCTTGGGGGAAGGGAGGGCATGGGCGGGCTGAGGGTTGAGCCCCCCGCCCCTGGCACTTGCAGAGTAGGAGAAGCTGCCGCTGGAGCTGCGCAATGTGCTTAGGGTTAGCCCACAGCACCTTCAGCCTCCTTGCCTGCCTTATTGTCTCCAGTGCCAGTGGGCTGTGCCTGTGTGGGGTAAGGTGGGGGCACCTCCCAACTATAGTACTGTACTGTACTGTATGGAAAAAAATTTTTTCCCTGGAATCTACCCCCTCCCCCCCATTTACATTCATTCTTATGGGGAAATTGGATTCGCTTAACATTGTTTCACTTAAAGTCGCCTTTTTCAGGAACATAACTACAACGTTAAGTGAGGAGTTACTGTACAGCCAAAGGGGATCCTTTTCCCTATATGCTCCCAAATAATGTCAGTGACTCGATTCCACAAATTACTTGATTCTAATTGAAATTAAATAAGAGATTTTGCTTGTCAATTGCCCATTATGAGAATACAAAAAAAGAAAATCTTATTAAACTATTAAGCAGAAACAGATTCTTTCAAAATCCCTGTTTAGTTCTCTCAGTATGATGCAAAAGCCTTATTTCCTTTTAATTGGCTTATCTAAAAAAAATATAATTTTCAGACAGTTGGCAGTAAAATCCCTCAGGACTTCAGGAAGCATAATTCCCTTTTTTAAATTCTCTACATTTATTAATGAACTTGAAAAATAACACTTAAAATTGCTCAGTAGGTTTTCCCTCCTGTGTGTTGTATTCTCAACAGAGCCCTCACAGTGAACTTCAGGCAATTCTTCCTAATTTTTACCTTCAGGCTAAGTTTCCAAAATGTTAACTGGCTAATCACTGGTAAATCCTGCCTATTGTAAAATAGCTGTGAGAAGATGTGGGGCTTGTAGATCACACATGTTTTGTCACAAAAAGGCATGAGAGCAGAGGTGAGCTGAAGACAATGACATGATCCCATTGCCTTTCATTGCCACATTTTTCAATCCTAGGCCTTGCTGTTATTTTCATAGACAGAGAGTCGCTGTATTATTTTCAGTCAGAATGACTTATTTTACTTTAAGGAAAACAATAGGGAACAAAAGTAAAGTATTTGTAAGCTCTTTAGGGCAGGGACCATCTTTTTATTCTGTATTTGCAGAACACGTAGAGCAGTGGTGTCTTGTTCCATTACTAGGACTCAGTGTGGGTTTGCTGTCTCCCCAAGAAGCAGTAGCTCTGTTGATGTGAGAAGCCCTCCCATTGACATAGTGCTGCCTACACTGGGAGTTAGTTCAGTATAACTGTGTTGCTCTGGGATGTAAAAGCCTTTATCCCGGAAAGGGTGGATTTGCAGGGGTAAGGCATGAGAGCAGCGGGGGCGATTTATGGGCTTGTCACTTTACTAGAGGGCCTCTGGAAGTGTTGGATGTTGGAGGAGGTAGGCTAGAGTGAGAGGGAAATCTGGGATATTTAGTAGCTGGAAAAGGCATGTTTTGGGCTTATTACAAAGTAGAAGGAGCAAAGGCATTTTTGCTGATGGGTTGTGGTCTCTTGGGACTGGTGGTGTTGGAGTGGAGTTTTAAAGGGATTTGGTTGCACTAGTTCAGGTGGGAATTTCAAAGCATGCAAAATTTGAACAAAGTATTATATGGCAGAGAGAAAGGAAACAGTAAAAATAGTTCTCAGACCTGCAGGGTCCCCATTATTATTGTTGTATTGGTATTCCATTAGCACCTGGAAGCTTTAATCAGGATCAAGGCCCCATTGTACCAAGTTCTGTACAAACACAGAACAAAAGGTAGTCCCTATCTTAAAAAGGTTGGCAATCTAAATAGATAGAGGAAAAGGGAGACTGGGATGCAGTGTTCAACACAGTAAACAGACAGATGGGTGACATATGTCATGTTAGTTTCACTTTTCTTTTTTTTTTCTTTTACATCTATGGCTATGATTTTCCTCTGTCTTTTCTTTTGAAAGATACTTATTATTCTTGCTATACCACATACTGAATTTCAATTCCAAATTGTGCATCTTACTGTAAAAGCCAAGTCCACAGCTATATCATTTTCAGAAGGAGAGGTTAAATATAGTAACTACATAAATGCAATAGCCTTAACTGGCCTGGCTCTCCTAAACAGAAAAAAGGGTCTGATTCTGATCTTATACCAGTGTAAATCAAGAGCAATTTCCCTGAAGTGAATGGAGTTATACTGATGTAAAATCAGGATAAGTGAATGACCACTTAGCCCCAAATTATACTAGCTACATTATGTGTTTCTTGTATGGAGTTCATTATGTGGACTTCATAGAAAGAATGCAAATATATGATTTTACTGCCTCTTCTTATATGGATTAAAGAGCAGAAAGATATTTCTAAACATAGCAGGATATATGGGACTTTTCTTTGTCCTGCATAGTTAATGAAAATGAAAATTAAAAAAACAAAAACAAAAAAACCCTTTTGACTTACACATGCTTTCTCATTCTTTTAACCAACATGCTTTTGAAAAGCAAGATCATAATCTGCACCATCCTTTCTTCCCCTGGAGCTCATGATCTCTAGGTGGATTACAAAAGGGTGGCCGTTGGAGACCTGTCCAAACTGTGGAAGGTGAAAGGTAGTGCAGGGGAATCTGGAAATAAATACAAGCTGCTCACTTTCAGCACATGCAGGCTGATAGACCTAGAATAGCTCTTTTCACCAGCTGATTTCCAAATTCTTTAGCCAAATAGCTAAGTATCAATTTGCTCATTTTATCGATGGGGGAACTGAGGTACCCAGAAGATTAGGTACTTGCCTACGGTTCCCATACAGAACAATGTGCCTTATGTACTGGATAAATCTATTATGTATTTTGCATTGCAGCTTGTTGAATAATTGTGATTGGCCATATAAGTCACCAGAATAATATAGTATTATTTCTATTCCCTGGGTGGATGAACATGTAAATACTTCAAGCGTGAATACGGGAATTCATTTTCCCCAGACATTTGTACCAATAAACTCGATCATTCCAATGTTTGTGGAAAGTGAACACAAAAGAGGCAAATAGGGCTGAAGTGGATTCATTTAAAATGGGGACAAATATTTGTAGAAAATTTTGTTTGCATTAATTTTCCCGGCTCTACTCAGCATCCTCAATTCCCATTAGCATCAATATGATTTTGAGGCACAGATTACTTCCCAGAAGGGGCTCAGCAATTTGTAAGAACAGCTCCAAAACTAATCTCTATTTGGTTCAACAGCAACAAAATAAATGTCTGGTTTTCTACTGACCTTGATAAAGATGAATCCATGAATAGAAAACACCAATGAATTTGATCAACTAATGAGACACACTTGTCTTACTGAGTGCTTCTCCATGCAGAGAGGACAAGTTCATCTTTACGGTATGAATACCCATGGTGAGTGAGGCTCTAGAACAGCTTATAGCTTTTTCCTTAACATACATTTTGAAACAGGATTTTCTTTTTAGTTTACTTGAAGGACAGCTAGAAGCCCCCTCTAGCTAATGTTTTCTCCCCACATGAAAACAAAGACAACCATCATCCTCAATGAAAAGAAAACAAGAAGGTACATCATTCGCTGCAAATATACAACAAAGTGCAGATGCACACATGATACTATTACTAGTAATGCAAAGGTAGCATGCTTTTTGTGGATTTTTCCCCCCAATAGAGAGTATAATGATTGTTTTCTTTTCTTAGAAAAAAACCATTTTTTAAAAAACAAAGATGGCATTTTTATTTCTTTGGTATTCTGATAACTGTTGACAGCAACAAAATTGTGAGGGAAGTGATATGATTGTGATGGCTTCATTGTTAATCATAACAAATCCATATGTAATATTTCACATGGAAATTCTTCAATGAATACAATTGGTATTGCAAATTACAGAATTGTGGATGTACCTAAATTACACTGATGGACCTAAGACTGGACCCTAGATATGATATCTATGGCACATGATTCCATTGTAAACTTCATCCTATAAATCTTTTAACTATTTTATTTTAGAAATCTCACAGAAACAAAGATTTACAATGAAATACAGTATCAGAGAGGTAGCCGTGTTAGTCTGGATCTGTAAAAGCAGCAAAGAATCCTGTGGCACCTTATAGACTAACAGACGTTTTGCAGCATGAGCTTTCGTGGGTGAATACCCACTTCGTCGGATGCAAATGAAATACAGGTGTGTTGTAATTTCTAATAGTTACAATGGCGACAAAAAGATTATGGGACATAACCACAAAGGACTATAGAAATGGGGAGGTCACACCTAGAAAATGTTACTAGTTATACTGGCACTTATATAGAAAGGTTGAGAAAACTTGCTTTACATGAATGATAAGGGTGAAATTCTTAGTGAATACTCAGTTGTTTAATAAAGTTTTTGTGAAACACTGTGGTCTCAGTTTCCAGAAGGTTCTGTAAACCTTTTCTGTTTTAGTTCATTTTACATATACATTTTCAATCTGCAAATTTTGTTCAAAGCAAAACTCAGTCACAACTTCAGAATTTTGCATGATTTCCTCACAAAATTATAAATCTTTTGTTGGTATCAAAAATCCATCTAACTGTATTTTAAACTTGGCCGGGGCTCCTTTATGTATTAAACTGGGGGAAGAAGCAAAGTGAATTTTATTGTGAACACAGCTGAGCAAATGCTTTGCAGCAAATAATTCACTCAACAAATGTAGCTTTTGGTTTTGCAATGGCCTTGTTTTTTTTTATCAGAATATACCAGATATGATTGGGGTGGGGGGGCTGAGTTATTTCTCAAGTTTACTGCACATATTCAGTACTCAGTTTTCAAAATTCAAACTGTGTAGAATTAGTTGTGATTGATCACAGAAGTGACTTGGTATTATTTCAATTCCTTGACCGGATGAATGGGACTATGAATGCAACCTCATTTTTCTTTAGCAAATAAAATACATAATAAATAAATACATTGTGCTACAATGCAAATGAGATTCAAAGTATTATTGGACAGATCCTCATAGCTAGTATAAATTGGCCTAGCTTCATTGACTTCATTACACAGCTGAGGATCTGACCCTGTGCATTCAGTCCCATTAGAGCTCCATTCACAGTTGTAGTAGGCACAATGCCCTCCAGATGATGTTCTCATTCATATCAGTTCTCAAGTTCAATGCTGTGGCATAAAATTTTACTGTTTTAATCCACAACCACCGATATTTTGTGCACATCTCCACGGTCTCCTTTCTTGAGTCAACCCATTAACCGAGGTGCCAGTTTTGACCTATCCAATAATTATACCAGCTATTAAAATTGCTAAAATGTTTGTTTGGGTAATAAACCATTTTCAAGGTTAATAAATCTCAAATCTGACCTACTGTATTATTTTTCTTACAACTGTTTGGAGTCCCACCAGTATTTGTGAGATTTTGTTTTCAAAATAAATGCTTTAATGAGCTTCTTTAAAACTTGCATCTTGTTCCTATTTAACAATCTTTTTCTGTATATTGTTACCAACATGAACTTTGCTTTAAGTAGAAACAGCAGATTTTCTGAACAAGTGGCTCCCTTAAAAAGATGGAAAAAAAGCATGGCCTAAAATGCCCTGTCATTTGTAGTGTCCCACTCTCTAGACACCAGCAATGCGGGAGCCCTTTGGAAGGGACAAAGAACTTGGTTTTAAATATGTATCAGGAGATATGTAACAGTTAGAACTCTCCACCGAAGCACCTCCTCATGCCAGAATGTGGTGAGGTTGGCATTCGTCTACTCTAGTACCCCCTACTGTCTGCTGTTCTGATTTTGCAGCAGTTTGCAGCTTCTGGTCCAGCCCTACGGCTAAATCACATTTCAAGTTTGGGCCACGTGAAGGGAATGCACTTTCAGCCGTAGCTGATCAGGCCTTAAACTGTTTTTCCCCAGCTGGCTTCTTTGAAGTCCCCTCACTGAACAGCAAAGTCTTTCCAAATCAAACAGAACTCAGCAGCATCACACTCTTCCTTTCAGAGTGGTAGAGGGACCAGATGGGATGAAGAAATATCGGGACACTTGGGGTTGTGGGATAGAGAGGGGAGTCCCGCCTGTGGAGCAAAAAAAAAAAAAAAAAGCCGTAGTGCGAAATATCGGGACCGCCTAAAAATTGGGACAGTCCAGATTTTATCGGGACAACTGGTCACCCTACAGAGTGGTAGGTCTCAGGGCATCACTGGAGCCCCACGGTGGAACAGAAAACTACAAACCAAGCCAACTATACTGATGCATCTTTTGATACTGTGTGGACTTGGATATTAGGAAAAACTTTTTCACTAGTAGGGTGGTGAAGACCTGGAATGGGTTACCTAGGGAGGTGGTGGAATCTCCTTCCTTAGAGGTTTTTAAGGTCAGGCTTGACAAAGCCCTGGCTGGGATGATTTAGTTGGGTTTGGTCCTGCTTTGAGCAGGGGGTTGGACTAGATGACCTCTTGAGGTCCCTTCCAACCCTGAGATTCTATGATTCTATGACTAAAGCCTGTCATCTGACTTAGGCTCCTCTAGATCAATGGCTCTCAACCTATTTACCATTGTGGGCTGCATATGCAGCTCTGTGTGTGTCATGCAGGCTGCATCCATACAATACATATACTACTTGTATGGCCTTGAGGATGTCACATGGGCACAGCTATGTGCTGATAGGGCCGTGGGTTGAGAACCACTGCTCTAAAGCATCCCATCCAGGAACACCAGCCCCAGGCGAGAACTACCTGCCTGGAGTCTCTTCAGCTCAACTGCTCTCTTCATGTAGCCCCTAATTACTGGGCTTTTCTCCTTTTAAATCCAACACCCAGTCCAGAGCTAATTCAACAGGTTGGCCTGGTCCATGGCCTTTTGTTTCTCAAAGGGGCAGGCTGCACTGTTACAGAGCGATATAGGTTTTCGCGGGTGAAAAGAAGTATGTGGACAGAGACCTGATTATTCTCTCACTTACAATGGCAACTCCCCTGACTTCACTAGAATTACTCCTGATTTACATTTCTGTAAGGAGGGGGCAGGGAATCAGCCTCTGGCTCTCCACAGGAAGCAAATACCATGGCCTTGGAGTGACAGATTAAACTCTGGTATGTAAGGGTTAGACACTGCGAGCAAAATTCTGGTCCCACTGAAGTCAATGGGAGTTTTGCATTTGACTTCAGTGGAGCCAGGATTTCAACATACAATTTCTAGAATTAAGGCCAAGAGGCCCCTGCATCACAGCCTTGCACAGTTTTCACCTGGGTGAGAACAATTAATATTTGAGCTTTTCTTTCCTGTGATTCTCTTCCCTT
Organism: Mauremys reevesii; assembly: GCF_016161935.1. Lineage (NCBI taxonomy): Eukaryota > Metazoa > Chordata > Testudines > Geoemydidae > Mauremys > Mauremys reevesii. The sequence goes on along the minus strand of NC_052624.1, from coordinate 165,274,924 downwards.
TTTCTGAAACAAACACTAGTTTCTCCAACAACCTTTTGGATTTGATCCACTTGGCACAAGTTTAAATGGCCAAATAAAGTTCAGGTCAATAGTGAACTGAGCCCTCAAGGTGCTGGGGCAGAGTGGACTCCTGTTATGTTATTCATCCTCTAGCACACAAACATATGTATTTGTTGTTGTAGGATTGCCCGAGAATACTATATACATATGCACATACAGTGGACATCCTTACCAACTTTCCAATTCCTTAGACAACAAAATAACTTGTGCAGCATCATGGGTACACCCTTGGAGCAAGCATTGGGAAGATTATGTAAAACAGGTACAATCTTAAGGGTAGATGTTTTGGTGTCTACCTGTGTGCGTGCATGCATTTTATATAGAGATATAAATGTATAGTGCCCAAGTCACCATATCATTGCATCTTGCATAGTCATTTACACCAGTGTAAAGTGGGTGTAATATACTATCAAATCAATAGTAGCAGTTTACAAACAGTTTGCACTGATATAAGTGACTACACCAGATGCAGTGAATGGTGAATCAAGTCCATTAAATGCATATCAGAAGCCAAGCGCTCCTCAAGCCACCCTAGAGAACCACAAAGTATTGTGATTACACATGATAGAGAAGATAACAAATACAGCAAGAGAAGAGATTCCTATTTCAAACTGTCAAGGCATTATTCCAAAAAAGTGTGTGTGTAGGGGGCAAATTCAGTTAAAAATGCAAAAATATATATTGGAAGCATCTTTCAAAATAAAAACAAAACAAGACAGGCTTCGGACTTCTCTTCTTGGTGCCAACGGAATTGAAATGCATAACACCCGGTAATGCTCCTGGAAATACCTGCTGAAATCCCCAGGCACCAACAAGAGAGGAAACCCTGCAGTGTCTCTGGCTGAGCTTCCTAATTAGTATCTGTAGCCTTGTCAGTTTCAGATGTATTGGTATCCAGAAGTTCCAAAAAAAACAGTAGTTAATTTAATAATGTAAATTTTTAAATTGTCATCCTTTATAAGTTACTGGGAAAATGTGCAGGTAAGAATATGGCTCTGTGTGTGTGTGTGTGTGAGTGTGTGTGTGTGTGTGTGTGTGTGTGTATCAGCATGTAGAGTATATTGCAGTGTAATACCAAATGTATGTATGGAGGAATTCCAAAATAAAAATTGACAGCATTTCACATGACCATTAATAGTTGGACAACAGAGGGTAATCTAATATGGGCAAATCTTCATGATGTGGCTAAATACAGTTGCAAAACCTCAGGCATTTCAATCACCAGAGGGATGTAGGAAATCTCCAATTTCCTTTTAAGCAAGACAGTATTGGTCCTGGAAGATCAATTTTACAGCTCTTGTTCACTTTGATAATAAAATGATTGTTCCTACAAAAGGACATTTGGATTTTATTTAATGTGTTTACCTCCACTGCCTTTAATTACAGATTATAACTGTATGCAATTAGAACACTTTGGGAAATAAAGTACAGATGTGCTGTGCAGCTACATAAACTATTTTTCCATTGCACTGTGAATATACACTGTAGAATGACACAAAGAATTTGTAAGAACAAAATTTGTTTAATATCAACATACACAATGACATCTTCTAATATAAGAGACATTATATGTTCTCCCTGTCAAGAACACCATTACCTATTTTGGTAATCTTCTACGGTTTTATATAAAGTCAGAGATTTAAAAAAAATGTGTCAAAGTCAAAAGGCAGAAGGCATACATGTAGAACTGGGAAGAAAGAACGCAAGCAAGTAGTTGGAGATAAATAGAGGACAGCGAAAAATGGGATGAAAGATATAGAAAGGCTAAGAAGGGGAAAGAGAAAAGAGAATACATGAGCAAAAAGTAAGTTTGGAGAGGGAAAATAATACAGTATTTTAGGTCAGGAATCTCTTAAATCAACGGGAATAGACAAATCTCTGGCTCCAACTGCACAAGATCATAGATATAAACACATGAAAAAGTCATGGTGCAAGCATGTGACCTTCACCCACAAAGTAAACTCAAGGGTGCCTGAGTTTACATTTTTGTTTTGTTTATACAATGGAGAAGTGGAGTCAGTGTCTCTGGTACTTCCATATCGCCCCCCCCCCCCCGCCCAATTCCTGCTGAGCTCTGGATCTGAAGTGGAGATAACTCCAGCTGTGGAAGTCTGAGACAGATTTAAAACCTTTCTAAGCTTCTGGGGAGGGAGGACGGAGAAGAAGGAACCGAGCAAAGATTTTGGTTTGACAGTATAAAAATGAGGAGGAGCTTCAAAATTTCGATCTGAATCCAAGTTTGGACTTTAAAGCAAATGTCCCCACATTACAGTTTGGGGTTTTGTCTGGATCTGTTTCTAATTAAATTGCATATAGTCACAACATGTACAGAGCATGTCTCAGTTAACGCCGATCCAATCTCAATGGGATAAATCTAATGCAAGAAAGCAAGACAAAGGTTACATGCTGCTCCAGCCCCTGCTCTGCCTCTTCCCCATGGCCTCCGCCCCAGCCCTGCCTCTTCCTGCCCCTGCTCCACCTCAGCTCCACCCCCCCGCCCCCCCGTCCCCCCAGCCCCCACCCCCCCCCCCCCCCGACTCCACCCCTTCCCAAAGCCCCTGCTCTGCCCCACCTCTGCCTGCCCCTGCTCCGCCCCAGCCCTGTCCCGGAGGAGTGCAGCAGGGCTGGGTCTGCACTCACTGGCAGCGGGAAGTGCAGTGGCCCGGCCCCAGACACGCCACAGGTGAATGTTGGGAGGTGGTTTTCCCCTGTCCCTCAAGCCACCCCCGTCCCTGCCCTTAGATGCCTGGGACCAGCCCTCCCCCACACACACGGAGGCCTGGGGAGCAGCCTGGAGTGGCGCCTTCATGGTGCTCAATACAGGACCCTGCCAATCCAGCTCTTCCTCAGTTCCTTCTTACCACCTGTGATGGTTATCAGAACTGTGAGTGGCTTGCTTACAAGTTCTACTCACTTCCCCTAGATTTCTAGTGTAGATTATTTTAGTAGTTTATAGTTGTTCTAGTTTTTATTAGTTCTGTGGGCTGCATAGGGCCCCATAATAGGTTGGGACGACCCTGCTGCCAACCCGGCCCCTCCTCAGTTCCTTCTTACCAGCTACTCTGACAGAGGGGTAGGGGTAGGAAGGTGGGTATTAGAATGGACGTGAACAACACATCTTGAAGAACAACAGTTACAAGAAGGTAAGTAACTGTTTTTTCTTCTTTGAATGCTTGTTGCCATCAATTCCAATCAGGTGACTCCCAAGCTGTACCCCGGAGGTGGGGTCGGAGTTAAGGAATTGCTGATTGAAGTACTGGTCTGCCAAAAGCTGCCTCATCTCTAGTGTGCTGTGTGATGGCATAATGAGAGGTGAACGTATGCACCGAGGACCACGTATCTGCCCTGCAGATTTCCTATATCGGGACCTGGGCCAGAAACGCAGTTGATGAGGCCTGTGCCCTTATGGAATGATGGATGACACTGCCAGGCATTGTTGGTTGAGATGCAGAAGGTACTCCAGGATGAGTGGTATAGATGCCTGAAATGTAGGAGTGTGATGTTGGGCACACCAGCAAGTGAATCGTTTCCACTTGGCCAGATAAGTGGCCCTCGTGGATGGTTTTCTGCTGCCGAGCAGGACCTTTCCTACTGGTTCCAAGCACAGGAGCTCCACTGGGTTTAGCGATGAAGCTTCCAGGCCGTGAGATGGAGGGACTGGAGGTCCAGGTGGTGAAGGCGACCGTGGTCCTGCGTGATCAGATCGGGGTAGGGTGGTAACACAATGAGAGTGTCTACTAACAGCTCCAGAAGTGTGATGTTCCAATGTTGGCGGGGCCACGCTGGGGCCAGCAGAATTACTTTTGCTCTGTCTCTGCGGATTTTCAGCACTACTCTGTGCGCGAGTGGGAATGGTGGAAAGGCATACAAGAGACAGTCTCCCCAGGGAAGCAGGAATGCATCTGAGATTGAACCCGGGCTGTATTTCTGAAAGGCATAGAACATTGGGCACCTCCTGTTGCTCTGGGTGCAAACAGATCGACCGGGGGAAACCCCTATTTTGGAAGATGGAATATATGACAGCCAGACGGATGGCCCACCTCTGATTGCGAAACAATCTGCTGAGGTGGTCCGCTAGTTTGTTCTGCACACCTGGGAGATAGAACGCCTCTAGGTGAATGGAGTGGGCTATGCAGAACTCCCATAGTTAAAGGACCTCCCGATATACGGAGAAAGAGCGGGCTCCACCCTGCTGCTTGATGTAAAACATGGTCCGTCATTACCACCACATACTGGCCTTGGAGCCAGGATAGGAAAGTTTGGCATGCTAGCTGTACTGCTCTGAGCTCTCTGATATTGCTATGCAGGGAAAGCTCTTTCTGTGACCATAATCCTTGTGTCTGGAGCTCTCCCAGATGTGCCCCCTAACCCAGAGCTGATGTGTCCATTACTAGGGACAAGGAGGGCTTGGGGGCTGTTGAAGAGGACTCCCTTGCACACTGTGCTAGGGTCAGACTGTAGGGATATTAAAGAAGGTACTAACAGTGATTCCCCCAAGTGACAGTGACCCCCCAATTTCATCAAGTACAAAAATATTTTCGTTCTTCTGTTAAAACTTGTAAGCTAATGTCTGCAGAAACCATTGATTGTATCTGTCCTGTGAAAGATACTCTATTACTATGTAAAACTTACAAAATAGTTAATTGACTTTGTTCCTGAAGTAAACACTATGCTAGCCTTAAGCTGTAATTGATACAATGTAAACAAACAGACTCCCACCCTATGTGATTACAGGGCCGGGAGTCTCATGTGAATTAACACACACCCCGAAAGGGTGGAGACAGTAAATTAAAATATAGTTAAGATATGGAATGTATGTTGATGAATGCTTGATATACATGAATGGTTAGGGAGGTGCCAGCCTAGAAAGAGAATATCCATCGGCCGAAAATTGTGTCAAGTGGACCACCAGACAACCCCCCCGGAGGGTAAACTGGGATCCACCCCATCACCTGGAAGGATGAGAAACTTGCTTGAAGTGGTCTGAGCCTTAGTCTGGTTTGCCAGACCACGTAAGTGCAGGCTGCCATGTGGCTGAGGAGACTCATGCATTCCCTTGCGGTAGTGGTCAGGTACCGCCTGAGGCTTTGGATAATGTCTGTCATGGTCTGAAATCAGGTCTTTGGCAAGAACAGCCTTGCCTGAACTGAGTCCAGCACTGCACCGATGAATTCTATTCTTTGAGTTGGTGACAAGGTTGACTTGTTCACGTTCAGCAGGAGTCCCAGCCTATTGAAAGTAGCTCTGATTAGTCAGACTTGAGACTCCACCTGCTCCCTGGTGCACTCCCTGCATAGCCAGTCGTCGAGGTAAGGATATACCTGCACCTCTCTCCTGGAGGAAGGCTGCTGCAACTGACATACACTCGGTGAACACTTGAGGGGCTGTCGACAGACCGAAGAAGAGGACCATGAACTGATAATGTTTGTGGCTGGCTACAAACCGCAGAAATCACCTGTGCGCAGGCCGAATAGCTATGGAAAAGTATGCATCTTTCATGTCGAGGGTGGCATACCAGTCTCCTCGTTCCAGGGAAGGGATAATTGTGCTCAGGGACATCATCTGGAACTACAACATCCCTACTCTTCAACCCAATAAATTCCATAATTTCCTCCCGAAAATAAAATCCTCCTCTCAAAAAAAAAATCCATTAGTTTAATAGTCTTCTCTCTCACCCCGTCCCCAAATCCATCAATTCCATACTCTTTCCTTTAAAAAATCTACCAAGCCCATACTGTGCTCCCTCACAAATCCATCAGTTCTTCCATCCCATAAACTTGGCTCACCTCTTGAGACCCACTATGTTTCTTCCTCCACAGAAGCTCACAGAGATTCTTCTGTATGGCATTGCTACCTTACAGCTATTAGTATTTCCACACTATGCACTGGACTGGACTGAGTTGGTGAGATGGTTAATTGGAATACATTTACTAATTTTACCAAAAAAATGTATGCTGGAAGGGATTTTTTTGGTTCTTGAAGCTCATGCTGTAAACATGGAGCCCATCTGCTATCCCTTTCAGTTTTACCAACAGGCTTGCACCTTTTTACACAGGGTTACATTCTCCACAAGGAAAAGAACTAGAGTTTTTAGGGCCTGATGCAAAACACACTGAAATCTATGGGAACCTTTCCATTAACTTCAGTGGACTTTACACAGGCCATTACTTTTGAATAAAAATGAAAACTGAGATTCTCTTTTCTAAGCCCCAAAAGGTCAGCTTGTTAATTAGGCGCTCAAGCGCCACCCCTCCAGCTCATCAGTGAATTTTCCACACCTCCTACATGTCAAGATATCATTGAGCCTTGTTCAACAATCTAAGGATACCAGATATTGCCTTGCCTATGACACGTAGTCTACTTCAGTAATATTTAGCATTTATATAGTGGTTTCTGGAGCTAGGTGAAAACTGGAGCAGGGAGGGGAGGGAATTTCAACAGATATTCTAGCAAATGAGTTTCCAAGCAGGACTGTTAGCTGAAACAGCAAATTTTAAGTCAATAGTACAGAATACCTGCCGAAAGCTAATTCTGGAATTAATAATTTAAAGCATTTTCACACCAGAAACCTGAATTTAAGAGTTATACTCAACCAGTCAGAGAAATGAAATATACCATATGGCCTATGCTCCAGACGCGCCTTGGGTATCAATCACTGAAACTCCATTGACTTCAGTGGAATTATGCCAGTTTACACCAGCTGAAGATCTGCTCCATGATTGTATCCAATAATTACAGCTCAGATTTCAAATATTGAATACTTGCAACTGACTGCTCACAGACAAGCTGTTGTAACCAAGAATTATTCCCAGAAATTAATCAGAGAATAATTTTGAATAATGAATAAATTCAAGAAAATCATGATCTTTTCCCTAACTATTCATTAACATAAAAAGGGAACAATCAGTTGAATAAATTAGTCACCTAGCTCTAGTGCTTTCCAACTTCAAAACATCTTACAAACATTAATTAATCCTCACAACACTACCAAAGGTAAATTCATATGATTATCTCCATTTCATCAAAAAGGAAATTGAGACAGAAGGTTTAGGTAGCTTGTCCGAGACCACAAAAGGATTAGAACTCAGGAATTTCTATATTCAGGCCATAAAATCAATATCCTACATTTAGAGGTGCCATATAGTGCACAGTAGTACTTGCCATTTTCTGTATTATTTAGTGAATAAAAGACCCTACCCTGCCAGAATGGAGCTTATTGAAATATTGTGGTATAAGCTAGGATGAAATCCCATGAAATACTGTAGTTAGTAATGAGTACATGAACTACTTTAGCTGGGTGAAATTCTATCGTCTGTGTTATTCAGGTCAGTCTAGATGATTACAATGGTCCCTTTGGGACTTAAAATATATGATTCTAAGTAAGATTGGTCCTCCAGAGACTAAACTTAACTGCTATAAATGGGCTATTCTGAGGCAGAAATGAGACTTCTGTTTGTAGCCTTTTATTTTATTTAAAGTGAGTTTTGTAATGTGGTATTACAGCACCTTGGGTTCTGCTCTGATGGCTTCAGTTTCAAGCTCAAAAGAGTGAAAGTCACCTCTGCTACTTGTTTCAGATTTAAAGTCTCTAGGAACACATAAAGACCAAGGGTGGTGACCACACATACATTACACAAGAACAAGGTCAAATCTGTTTTTACAAGTTTTATTAAAGTTACAGTTAAAGTTATGGTTACCTATGCATATAAAAAATCTGTAAAGACCTATGCAAGGTTGCAAATATAGTCATACTCACATCCATAACAATATTCTTAAGGTCTGATGGCTGCCTTCCAATCGATCATCAGTAGAGGGATGGTTCCTGCTGGAGTTTTCCCATAAGGAATGGAATTTTCCAAATCTGGGCACCCTCTTTTTGTAATGTGATTCTGACTATACCACATTAGCATTTATGTGCACAGTGCATCCTGAGGTTAGGGCATGTGTTAGAAAAATGTGACTACTGGGTATCTCATAAGCAAAAAATTACTCTTACTGTTAATTTTTCACAATATCACCCACTGGTACATTTTTTTCCCATAATCTTGTAACATAGGGTCATTCTTTGGTCACTTACTTATGTCAAGCATTTCTTAAGCCTATGGCCTAGTATGGCTAAGCTAAAATCTTACAGGTCTCAGCTTGTAGGCCTTGCATTTCAGACCTACTTACTTAGATACCCAATACATAATTGTCCCTTCTAACTACTGATCAATCGTATACTTCAATAATCCTACAGTTTAACTCTATTTAGAATACAGTGATTATATATGACATAACATGTTAGTTCATCAGATTTTTTTTCTCATGATGGTCCCCTCCCCAAAATGTGATGTACTTTAGCAATGTATAATGCATGATTGAATTAGTCCTTACTTTGTTGTTCAAGTGAAGTGTTAGCTTTCTTTCCAGACAGATTCTGCTGTGTGGCTGTACTACAATCCAGGATGGTACGGAACCCTGATCAGCAGAATATATAGGACAATAAATGAAGATAATAACTCCTGAGGGGCTTGGCTGATGTCACAAACCATGAAAACTCAGTGTATGTACTTTATGTACTGCAGCTTCGCCCTTAGAGTAAGTTCAGTCATGCATTTATAGTGTCAGTTGTATGGGGTGAGACTATTGTAATTTATGTACTTTAAGCTGTTTTAGTTAGTTTAAAAGATTTTATCCTTTTCAAGTTAAAATGTCAGCTTTTTTGAGGGACAATATTAAGGAATATTAAAATTCCTTTATCTGAAAAAAATAATACTTGTTTGCCAGTTACAGTGTTTGTTTACTCATTGCACTTAAATTCACCTTGGACAGAAAAACAAGAGGGGGGTCATATTGTCACTTTGTTTAGAGTCATTTCTTCATTTGGTGCTTTGGGAGGAGGGATAGCTCAGTGGTTTGAGCATTGGTCTGCTAAACCCACAGTTGTGAGTTCAATCCTTGAGGAAGCCACTTAGGGATCTGGGGCAAAAATTGGTCCTGCTAGTGAAGGCAGGGGGCTGGACTCAATTACCTTTCAAGGTCCTTTCCAGTTCTAGGAGATTGGTATATCTCCAATTATTACCTAGATGAATTAATGTAATGCTGCCATGCTTGGGCATAAACAGAAATGGGGAAAGTTTACCTTAAACATGTTTTCAGTTAATGTTTCATTTAATTTCATGGGGAAAAATTCTCTTTACAGAGAACCAAATTTATCTGTGGCGTAACTCCTCTGACATCAGTGGGACTGCCTCTTGTCTGAATATGGTACTGTTAAGTTTTACAAATACCCATTTTCTTTCCCCAGATCCTACCTTTTGAGCCTATATTATTTGATAGTGTACATTTAACTGTTTACCTTTTTTCTTTAAGTGCCATCATAAAACACATAATTGCTTTAATGTACTCTTTGATTCTCAAAGGGATAAACAATTGTGAATATAATTACTAGACAGCCGATGTTAAATAATGGTAGGTATTTGCATACTAACCATTTTTGGATATTTTTTATAGATATCTTAGTCCTGCCATGAGTGCAGGGGACTGGACTATATGATCGCTCAAGGTCCCGTCCAGTCCTACAATTCTATGATCTATATATCACTATGTGAGTTATCTGGCTTCATACTGCTGGGAGCTTTGCTACTGACTTTACTGAGAACAGGACTGGAATCTTTATGGACCTTTCCATTGACTAGAATGGGCTCTACATTAGGCCCCATGGGCTTCAGATATGCTCAGCTCACAACCTTAATTCTAATAGAATAGTGTGACCACATTTTCAGATATCAAAAAGATCAGATTTTGCTTGCCTAGCAATCTCATTGACAATATCACTATCAATTAATAAGCAGGCACAACTCCAATGAAGTCTATTAATTTTTGCCATACATAGTCTAAACACAATAAATGCCTACAAAATCTGAGCAAAGTTACTATTAAAAGTCAATTCATCCATTTGGAAATATTACCCTTGTGAAAAGTTGTATCTCTTCAAGTGCAGAGCTAACGTAACTTGCATTCTTCAATTATTAGGTGCCTCTTCCCTCCGTTCATGAAGAAGGGTAGATGAGAAGAGGGGGAGTTAAATGGTTGTATTTGTCATGATTAGAGCTGATCAGAAAATGGGAGTTTTTCCCTCTCAGAAAATGAATGTATTGGAAATGTGACAGGGTGCAACTCACCACTGCGGTGCATCCTGCTGGTTGTCCTGGGAATTAGTTCTGTGCCCTCTTCAGGTGGTGTCTCACACACCGTCACCTTTGATCCTGGACCCGTTTCATCCCAAGGACTGCAGCATCATCTTCAGGACGCAGCCCTCTGGCTGTGTCACCCTCGGTTCTCCACCCTTCTGGGGGAACTGCAGTTCACTGTCCAGCCACTTCCTTCCATGGCAAGCGCAGTCTACTGTTTAGCCACTTCCCCAGTGGTGAGGAGCGGCAGGGAGGGACCTGGGCCCACCCACTACTCAGGGACCCTATAGATAGCAGCCACTTACTGCATCCCCTCCAACTCCTCTGTGGATCTCCCTGGGACACTTCCCTGTGGCCCCAGCACCCTCTTTGCCCTAGCCTCAGGGTCTCAGCCTGTAGCACTGCTATGTCCAGGGTGCTTGCTGCCCTCAGCCTGAAAGGCAGCCAGTCTACCTCCCTCCTCAAGCTCCAGGGAGTAACACCACTGCTCTGTTCTACAGCCCATCTTATAGGTGCCTGCCGGGCTATGATTGGCTGCTCCTCTCAGACCCTTTCTAATTGGCTGCGTCTGGTGCAGCCTCCCTAGGGCTGCTTTTAAGCCCTTTTCTGCTAGTTTGGGGCAGCTGCCCTATCATAGGAAACAAACAAACAACAACAAAGCAACCTATCTTCAAAAACCAGAAATATTTCAAGTTTGCAATGCTATCACAGTACCTCATGGGAGTTATAGTTCAGGCGCATCATGCTCCTATTCTTCTCTAGAGGTGAGGCTGCTTGGTTGAACTATATCTCCCATGATGCACCACAGTTTCCCCTTGTGGTGAGAGAATGTAATGCATCATGGCTTTCGCATAGATGTGGTGTATTATGGGAGATGTAATCCAGCTGGACATCTCATCCCATTGAAAACAGGAGCATCAGGAAATTCAACTCCCATGAGGCACTGCAGCAATATTTCAGAATCAATTATTTTCAGGTATTGAGTTTTCCAAAAAGTCTAATTTTCTGCAGAAAGCAGATACTTTTTGCAAAAAAACCACATAAAATCAAAACACCTAATTTTCCATTGTAAACAAGTTTGACAGAAAATTTTCAATCAGCCCTAGTCATAAAGATTAAACTGCCAAGAGCTCTGAGAACAGTCAGAGAGATGGCAGCTGACATCCTCGGACTTGGTACGCCTTAGGCAAGGCAGTATTGCTGAGGCAGCCCTCACTGTTTCAGCCCAATGCAGACTGATTCTCTGGGATTAGTGAGCAAGAACAAACCATCTGAGCTTAATTGTGTTGGCAGCATATAAAGTGAAAGATAGACCTACACGTGTATTTCTTCTATAGTAGTAGACAACTGAAGTTACTTTTCACCTTGCACCAAGAATGGACAATGTATTTACTGGATTTTTTCTTTACATTTCTGCAGAGATGGTTCTATAGCATGGCTATTTTAATTTCTACTTTGCCATTTTGGCAGCCAGGCTTCATCCAAATACATGTTCTAGCAGAGCATCTGTAGGCATTTCTGGCAAGGTGAAGTTTGACACAGGAATAAAATTAAAAAACAAACTCTCAATCGATATTTGACTGCAGCAAGCCAGCTCAACTCACAGCATCTGGAAAGAAAATCAAAACCTTCTTGGGAAGAATTAAGATAGCAATAATGAGAGTAAAAATAAAGCATAATGCATAATAAGCCATGTTTTGGTCTTGTGTCATTGAGCATTATCTTCACTTCATAGCTAATGTGTAGGTAACAGTATCCTCTTCCTCATATCACTAACCTTTAAGGAGTGCATGTGAAACTCGATATTTTCCCTGACCATCTGGCTACTGAGATCTCTCCTAATAGACACTGTGAAATCTGAGCCATGGCAAGTTTCCATCGAAAATCTGGGGGGACCAAAACTCAAATCTTGCCTCATAAATGATGCTGCTGTCCACATCTATTACTGTCAGCGACAGCACTGCAGTGCTCAGCATTAACCTCTCATTCTCTTTCATTAGTGTCCATCAGCCAAAGGATATTCTAATTTGATTGAGACAGGTGTTTGAAATATGACCACAGCGTACCACACTGGGAGGAAAAACTTGAGTTAAATATTTTAAAAGATTCAGAGACTCCAAAAGTGAATTGTGTATTTCACTTGTTTATCTTTGTGATTTTTGCTAGACAGCCATGAGGTGCTGTGCATCACGTTGTATTGTTATGGAGAATTTGATCAGCTTTCTACGTCATAAAGTTTCAAATTCTGCTCTCAATAAAGCAATAGGGTTGCACAGGTATAACTGATATCAAGATCTGTTCCAAAGGTGTAACATTCATCGCTCCTGCAATTTCTTTCAAATCACTAGAGTTACACTAGGAATGAATTGGGCCAAACTGTTTGTTCAGGAGAGAAAAAACTATGGGTAAAATCTTAGCCCCTTTGAAGTCAAAAGGAGTTTTACCATTGACTTCAAAGTGGCCTGGATTTCATCCTACACAACCTAAAGAAAGAAAAGAAAAAGACAGAAAGAGAAAATAATTAGATTATAATTACTGTTTTTCATTCACTGAACTACAATCACTTATAAAGAAAAGCAAGTATCCTTATCTACATTTTACAGATTGAGAAATGGAAATGTAAGGAGGTGAAAGGCTTTACCCAATATCACTTAACAGTCAGAGGCATAGCTGGCTATAAAACCCAGGTCTAAGCTTGAGTCATTTCTTGTATCAGAACCACAGAATGTCCTCATGGAAGAGAACTAAACAGAAATAAATAACTATCACAGATCTTTACAAAATGTACCAACATTTCCTTCAATTATATGTCTGGAAGAAAAATTTCAATATATCTTATTCTATGTGTGGACATTCATAAAATATTTTTGTGTTACTATGGTTTCCCCTCATCATAAGGTTGTGTTTTGGGTTTTTTTGTTCATTTTGTGGTCTACTGCCGCTTTTTCAAAATTGCTTCAGTTACACCCACCACCCAGCACACACTACTCCACAAACATCCCTAACAAATTCCTCTCTTTAGAAGGTCCCCCCCCACACACACACACACCCGTTTGGCAGTCAGTGCAATCAATCAATGAGCGAATGGACCAGTTAAGTCTGCTGTGAAGTCTCAGGGCCAGGTACCATGCTAATGAAATAAACAATGAGAAACACAGGAAACTAAAGTGGAATGAAATTGGTTCCTTCAGCCAATAATCAGACTTGACCAGCAAAAATGAGTTCTGAGTAAAAGAGACAAGTCCATGGCTTAATCCCAGGCGTGTGTTTATTTCAGACTTGATTGAACATCTATATGTTGTAATATACTGCATTACCACAAATGATCAGCAGCATCCTGTTTTGAATGGTGCTGACAGAACAAAACTGATCATGGCAGTGGCAGCTGATAGCCAGACCTAGAGACTGTGTAAGAGATCTGTTCCCTTTTACAGATTCAAAGCTACTGCCTTTCAGTCCGTTTCCAATTCACTTCAGGCTTGTTTAAAATATACTTTAATATCCCCAGTTAGGAATGCTGAAGTAATTTTGTTTTCAAACAAGCAATAAGGCAGATTTTGCCATAGGCCCTGAACAATTAACAATTATACAAATGTTAAAAAAAATTGGAAACTAAAATAGTAGGAAGAGATTCTCTATAATGGCAGTATTGGAAAGGTTTTCAGTTTCAGAAGTACCTCTTTGATGCAATTCACACACATTTCTCCTGTGCACTTTCTGTTGTGAAAGAATGTGAAGTGAGTCTCTGGGACAGTAGAACAACAGTTTGATTAATTCTAGTAGTTTTATAATCCAGAGAGACAATATGACAAACTGCCAATGAGTTATTAAGGTTTAAGTTACAGTCACCATTGTTATTGTAAATAGTTTTGGCATGATTTCGAGGGTGAAAGAATACTTCGGAATGAAAATGACAGTTAATAAGAAAATTAAATAAATAGGTGCAAACAGAATTTTGTGGTAGCACTCAAACAGCTGTATATTGGTGTTGCAGTGTGGCCTCCTCCCAAATACCCCCACATGGTCTCCACACAGCCCTAAAAGGACTCCTTGCCTCAGTTTCCCACTTCAAGGGGGCTTCTTCAATAACTCACAAACCCTTTTGTGCATTCATATCCCTTCTCAGGTTCTTGTTTATTTGATTAATGGACCTTCAAAATGAAGTTCTCAGGTCCCTCCATTTATCTCCTTATCAGGTCATGCATCCCCACCCCAGGTCTTTTATTACTATAGTCTAACTTTACAAGTTTTTCTATTGGAGAATCCTCTGAATTCACTCTGCATTTCTCTGTATCCCCACCCAGGTCTGCCTGGAGAATCTCTTTGCAGCTGCCTGCTGCTTTTTGTATGTCATGAGAATCAGCTCATCCCTACTCCGGCATGCCTCCTTAGTAACTTGGGGCTTGTCCACACTTACAGTGCTGCAATTGCACTGCTGTAGCGCTTAGTGAAGACACTATCTATGCCGATGATGGGAGAGCTTCTTCCATCAGCGTAGGCATACCACCTCCCCAAGATGCACTAGCTATGTTGATGGGAGAAGCCCTCCTGTTGACATTGTGCTGTCTCCACCAGAAGTTCAGTCAGTATAACTGCACCACTCAGAGGTGTGCATTTTCCATATAGTGGAATAGTGATAAGTAATGAGAAAAATGATATATACATATTTCTGAGACTTCTAAACTGAACTTCACCTCTGTGGTGTTCTCATCCCATTTTACTGGCTTTTCACAAACATTCAAGAAAGTGAAGTTATGTGTATATGAATGGTCATGGAAATCAAATTTCGTAGCTGCAGATAAGATTAATTTAATCATGTGCTAGTTCAAACAAAAGTTATGGGCTTGATGAAAGAATTACTGGTGAAATTATATGGCCTGTGTTATGCATGAGGTTTGACTAGATTAATTATTTCTTCCTGCCTTAAAACCTATGCAATTATGTTAAAGAATGTTTTGTGTCAAAATGGAATTCATCTTGGGGGAAGCAGAAGAGTTAGATCATCCAATAAGGACATGGGAACAATATCACTGATTTAGGCAACCACTCATCCAGCTCAAATATTGATTCCCCTAAAATAATAACTACTCAACGGAATACTCACTGCAAACAGTTCATGTGCAATCCACAGGCTGAAATTTGTTAGTGCAAAACATTCATCAACAAATTTTGAGGAGCGAACAAATTGGTAACAATCACAGTCTGCTCAGGATTATCTACATAAGAAGAAAATGAGCTCAGTTTATTGAATAAAATGTTTGTTGCGGATTGTTTACCCAGCTGTATAAGCAACAAGTAACATGCACCCATTAAAAATAAGTGACCTGAGAATAAAAGAGTGGTTAGAGCTTCAGAGAAGTAATAAAATTAGTTTCCAAAACTTTACCTTGATTTTTTTAAAACCTACCGTATGTGTGAATTGGACTGGACCCTAAACATAAACTTTTAAGATTAATTTCTTTTGTATTCTTTATAGAAAGGAATCTTTATATACTATGGGCTCCAAATCCCATAAAAGCCAATGCAAAGATCACCAGTGATTTCAGTGGGCGCTGGGTATGACTCTAAGAGTTGGATTCCGTTCCCCCTAAAGTAAATGAGAGCTTTGCCATTGACTTCAGTGGGAGCAGGATCAAGCCCTAAATAAGATTTTATCTTGTTTTACAGTTTATTACTGGTTACTTAATACCTATGACCCTACATGCTTTAGAATATTCCCTCCTGTGAATTTTATGCACTACAAAGGGAAGCCATATTCTGTGGTTGCTTAGAAAATGTGTCCAAAGACAGTCATCTTAATCATATTTTACAATCTAAATCGGGATTCACCTTATTGTCTCTCATGCTCCAGCAATTTACATTTTTGCTCTGCCTGTACCCTTGTAATCAGAAGGTGAATTATGAAAGTATAGTATAAACAACACACCCACATCCCTTAACAATTAACACTGGGGAAGGAGATACAATTATAATACATTCTGAAAACAGTAAAATTCTTCCAACAATTACTCTCTAGTCTAATGTAATAGATAGTTACACTTATGGTCATATTTTATTTTCTATGCAGGTACACTAGAGGTTTTTTTTTTCCCTATCAGTATAATTCATTAAATCTGAATTTTCCTCATTTAAAATGAATTTTTATCTCTTCCATACATTCTGTCAGGAAGCTGAGGGGCAGACTATTCAAAAAGTAGAACAGAGTAAGTCAGCTGTTCTTGACAGATACAGCAAGCCTTAAAAACATTCACCTTCCATCAGGGCTTTAAGTATAGTTGCATCAGACCAGAGATGTAAAGTTACAGCTAGTGCGTACGCTATGCTACACACGTTCTACCATACAAACTGCCCATCAGGAAAAGCTGTACCCTAAAGTAGTTTACAAATTGGAGTAGCTATTTATATATGTCCTTTTTCCTGCATTTTCCCCCTTCTTTAGCTATTTAAAAAATCAGTATACATTGATGAAGAGTTGAAACCTAGGATTAAGATGAAAACACACTCTAACTCTGGCAAAGATTGAATTTGGATCTGAAATTTGTGACTCAGATCCACTCTTAATATAAATCAGCTGTCAGTTTTTATACATGCGTTATAGAAGTGTCTTTAAATACACCTCTGCTCTAATAGATCATCTGATGACGTCCATAAGTAGCTTATTCATTATTTACAGTCTCATTGTGCTAACAAAATGTAAGGCATTGTCCATAGAGACAGAAAAACACAGTCCCTACTAGAGCTGACCGGAGGATCACAATTCTGTTTTGTGGCACCTTTTGAGGTTTCAAAATTTCTTTTCATTCTGCATTGGAACAAAACTCAAACCCTTTAAGTTTTTTCACAAAAACAGAATTGTATCAAAATGTCCGTTTCCAGATCAAAACCTGAGCTTTTCAATTTGGAAAGATCAGTAAGTGTGTCCCTTGGTGGTTAGGGCACTGACCTGGGAGGTGGGAGACCCAGTTTCATGTCCCTGCTGTCTGATTCACAGTGATCTGGGATGAAAAACTCTGTAATGAAGCAAGAACTTGACCTTGGGTCTTCCACATCACAGGGACTATTTGATGGGATGGTGGAAATTTAGTTCACCGCCCTGACCACCAGGCTATAGAGTGTGAGAGTCAATCAGTCACACTCTCCCTCCCCACCTCAAACACCTTCCTGACAAAAACTTCATTGAAACAGATACATCTCCATGAAACATTTTGGCTTCAGTAAGACAGCACATTTTGGTGAGATTTCTTTTGCTGAAAGTGTTCTGACCACTTGTGGTCCCTATCTCAATAATACTGCATTCTGACAGCTAAATTGTGAACCCCTTATACACAGTGGCAAGCACTGAAGTAGGCTTACCATCTTCAGTGGGACTATTCCAGAGAGTAACTGCTCCCCCAAAGGAAATAAGAGAGTCACAATTAGGGTTGCCAACTTTCTAATTGCTGAAAACTGGATCCCCAAGGCCTTGTTCCTGCTCCGCCTCTTCCTGCAAGCCCCACCTCCCGCTCACTCCTCTCTCCCTTTCACCCATCACTCACTGCTTTCCCCGCTTCCCTTTCCTCATCACTGGATTGTCTCTACCTCCCTCCCCGGCACTGGGCTTTGGGGCTGGGATGAGAGCTGCAGGCTGACTCGGAGTCTGCCTCCTTGCCTGCCTGCAGGTAGGAGGCAGCCCCAGCTGAGCAGGGGCTGGTGCAGGTTGATGACCCGGTGCCTTTCCCCTCACTCCTGCTTGCCTGTGTTAACCAGACACTGTCAGGTCCCATTTTCAATGGACTTTCTGGTTAAAAACCAGGCACCTGGCAGCCCTCTTCACAGTCTTCCCCTAAAAACCTTTGCTTGATTCTACACATTCACTTCCAATATAGGAGTCTGAAGGCCCAATCTACCCCAACTGTCAAAACACATTTTATAATTTCCAATTAGCCATTGTTGAGAACACCATCATAGAAGTTAAAAAAAATAATTTTATTGCTAAATTTTGATCCAGCATTGCCGCCTCTCTATGGAAGGCAATGGGAGTTCTGCTCATGGACTGGCTGCAGAATTGGATTTTGTGTCCTTTGCTCTTTAGCAAACACTGATTCTTTCATATTTTTTGGCTGCAAGGCCAGAAGAAAATTACAAGAGTAGGGGATTTTTGGACCCAGTGGTCCTGCTATTCAGAGATTAGAATCTGAGTATCATATTATCTTGCTAATCGGTATCTTTAGAGAGACAAGGTAGGTGAAGCAATATTTATTATCGGACCAGCTTCTGTTGGTGAGAAAGGCAAACTTTCTAGCTTACACAGAGCTCTTCTTCAGGTCAGTAGCTGACCATAGACTCCCACATCTGCACTGATACGGTCTATGAGAAGCCAGAGACTACTCTTGTGAGCAAAGTTATGTACATGCTTAAGGTTTTTTGCAGGATGAGGTACATAGATAGCTATATGATATACATAACAGGTCAAAAAATCTGCATGAAGTGGCCAGCATGACTACAATAATCACCTGGTGGAAAAATATGGAGTGTCTTCATATATCTTCTTGATTTTCAGATTTGCCAGTGATGATCTGCATGTCTAAAATAAAGCTGAGCAAATTTTTCAACCAAACACTTTCTTCTTGTTGAAAAATGCAGACTCGGCAACAATGAAACATTTTGTGGAAGGAAAGTGCTATGTCACTGCAAACTACTATATTTTCCTTTATAATGATTAAACAGAAGTTGCAATCGCTGCATGAAAAAAATAATTAAATACGTTTTGGTTTTTGACCTCTTGGGATAGGGAGCTAGGAAGTGTGTGAATATACAATAAATTAGCACATAAGGAGTGGGAGCAATAAGCAAAGTTGGCACTGCTGGCAAAAGAATTACACTCCTCATCCTAACTTGACACAGCAATAAGGTAAAGGATAAACAAAAGTAATAAAAGGCAGGAGAACCATAAGAAAATGAAGTTATATTTTTGCTTGCCATGTCTTCCTCTGGCTGCAGAAAGAAAACCTAAGGATCTAGATTCTCACGTGTGTACACTGGGATAGTTCCATTGAAAACAAGTTACACCAGATGAGGATCTGGCCTAAAGTCTGGCACTCCTCAGATAGGTGGAAGGCCAAATGGCTGGACTAGCACCTTTCACCTTTTCTCCCTCTTCAGTGTGTCTTATGAAACCCTTTATCAATCGACAGCTTCCTTGCTCACTGACACTACAGCTGCTTTGCTTCATTCTTTAACATGAATAAGCCTGTAAATATTTGATTTTTTTCTCATTTATGGTATTTTAGAAACTCTCAATAAGAGATAGACTAAAAACACAGGACCACAACTGTCCAGAAGAACAGTGAGCTCATAAAGGAGTCTGGTGGGTGGTTAAAAGGGGTAGAGGGAGGGAGAAGGACATATGTGAAATAATGTCTAGTAATTTTGTACATGAGGTGGGTTTAGTCTGTGAGCCCAGTTTCACTCAACTTGTTCTCTAGCAGTTTCAGCCATGGGGCATTTCCAGGAATGTAAATGTGTGGTTTGAAGGCTATTATATCAGCAGCATTATTTTGGGCCAGCTCTAGCAGCAATAATTGTGGCCTTCCAGACCAGGCAATCTCTGGGTGCTCATTAGGGTTATAATTCTGCTCTCTTTTGCATATGTACTCTGGATGCTCACTCCTTGGCAGACAACCTATCCAGAAAGAGGCCAGCCTGCTGCAAATAGACAAGCATCCCCTCTCCCTATCAACACCCCTGACTTTGGTGCCAAGCTGTTGCCAAGCAGCTTGAGAAAGATGAGTTTATGTGCAAATAAGTTCTCTGCCTTCATTGCTCTGACCTGCTCTATGCTGAAAATGTCCCTGTCTCCCTCCCGCCCAAGGTTATAAAGCCTGTGAGAGTTGCTCAAGAGTTATAAGAGGAAGAGATGAGGCCTGGACTATAGGACAATTATGAATTCTTAAATCATGCCTGTCAGATTGACAGCAAAAGTAGAAGTTGGAGTCTCGTGGCCCTTTAAAAATCTTTGTTAGCTGAGAAACAGAAAGACGTATAATAGTGTCCATAATGCATATATGCAAGGCCACAGCTTCTTGGAAGCTTAAAGGAGTTTCTGGACTTCATTGACCACTCACATTTTAAACTGTGTGTGTATATATATACAAACACAGTCACATATATATGCAAAGTTATATTGTGTGTGTGAGAGAGAGAGAGACAGACAGACAGAGATGTACCACACATCTACTCTAATTTTGGTTTACCAATATTTATTTATTTTAAGGTTGACCACCTGTATATGTCCATGTGCATATGATAGCAGAATTTGACCCAGAATCTTTAAAATAGCAATTCATACAAACATGCCAAGACTATTAAAATGAGCGTGTTAACCACCTGGTCTGGGGGATGGAGGCAGTAGAGGGAAAATCTGGAAACAGTGTTTCATTCCTGTCTCTGCCGCTGAAGTGCTGTGTGACTTCAGGCAAGTCCCTTCCCCTCTGTCCCTCCGTTCTCCTTCCCACACTTAGGGTAGGTCCATACTTATCGCGCGGGTCGACGCGGTGAGTTCGACTTCTCGGAGTTCGAACTATCGCGTCTCAAGACGCGATAGTTCAAACTCCCCACGCGCTCCGGTCGACTCCGGAACTCCACCACCGCAAACGGCGGTGGTGGAGTCGACCTTGGAGCCGCGGAGTTCGACCCTGCCGCGTCTGGACGGGTAAGTCAGTCGAACTAAGGTAGTTCGACTTCAGCTACGCTATTCGCGTAGCTGAAGTCGCATACTTAGTTCGACCCCCTCCCCGCCCCCGTAGTGTAGACCAGACTGGAAACTTTTCACTGAAGTCACTGTCTCTCAGTATGTGTCTTTCCAGCTCCAAGCACAAGGCCTCATCAATAATGAGAAGTGAGCAACTGATTTGTACTTTACTTAATTAATTACAAGACATTTAGAATAATTAAAACCTGTTGACTGTATCCCTTGTGTGCTTTTTAATTTAAATCAAGTGGCAAAAAATAGTAATTAACATTAACTTAAAATATCAGACACCTAATAGACTGGCTGAGAGGGCCATACAAAGCTGGGCCTGATCTTGTGAACATGTGTTGTACATATGCATAGACCCATTGAGTTTAATGACACAGTTTTTGGAGACACAGCTATTTATCACAGGGCTGCCCAGAGGGGGGGGCAAGAGGGGCAATTTGGCCCGGGCCCCACAGGGGCCCCCACGAGAGTTTTTCGGGGCCCCTGGAGCGGGGTCCTTCACTCGCTCCGGGGGGCCCGGAAAACTTTTGCAGGGCCGGGCCCAGAAGCTTCTTCCGCTCCCGGTCTTCGCCGGCAGGGGGTCCTTCCACTCTGGGGCGGAAGGACCCTCCCCACTGATGAATTACTGCCGAAGCGGGACCCACCGCCGAAGTTCAGCTCGGTTTTTGGCGGTAATTCGGCAGTGGGGAGCCCTTCCGTTCAGGGACCCGCCGCCGAAATGCCCCGAAGACCCACGGCGGGGACCTCCCCGCTGCCAAATTACTGTTGAAGACCGGGCTGCACTTCAGCAGCTGGTCCCGCTTCGGCGGTAATTCAGCAGCGGGGGGTCCCCGCCGTGGGTCTTCAGGGCACTTTGGCGGTGGGTCCCGGAATGGAAGGGACCCCCGCTGCGGAAGACCCCAGGAATCATAGAATCATAGACTCATAGAACTGGAAGGGACCTTGAGTGGTCATCAAGTCTAGTCCCTGGCACTCATGGCAGGACTAAGTATTATCTAAACCAGGGGTGGGAAAACTGTGGCCCACTGGCCGGATGTGGCCCGCCAGCTGTTTTAATCTGGCCCTCAAACTCCCGCTGGGGAGCGGGGTCTGGGGCTTGCCCCGCCTGGTGCTCTGGCGCTCCAGCCCGGGAACAAGGTTGGGGGCCGCTCCATGCAGCTTCCGGAATCAGCAGCATGGCCCCCCTCTGGCTCCTATGCATAGGGGCAGCCGGGGCCCCCACTCTGAATGCTGCCCCCATCCAAGCGTTGCCCCAGCAGCTCCCATTGGCCGGGAGCCGCAGCCCAGGGTAGCATGCAGAGCCACCTGGCCATGGCTCTATGTAGGAGCCAGAGAGGGACATGCTGCTGATTCCGGGTGCCACTTGAGGCAAGCACCGCCCAGAGCCTGCACCCCTGGGCATCTCCCCATGCCACAACCCCTGCCCCAGTTCTAATTCCCCTCCCGCCCTCCAAACCCCTTGTTCCCAGCCCGAAGCACCCTCCTATACTCCAACCTCCTCATCCCCAGATCCACCCAAGGGCCCACACCCCCCACACCACTCCCCCGCCCCAGTCCGGAGCCCCCTCCTACCCCATGAACTCCTCATTCCTGGCCCCACCTTGGAGCCCGCACCCCCAATCAGAGCCCTCACCCCCTCCAGCACCCAAACCCCAATTTTGTGAGCATTCATGGCCCGCCATACAATTTTTATTCACAGATGTGTCCCTTGGGCCAAAAAGTTTGCCCACCCCTGATCAAAACCATTCCTGACAGGAGCTTGTCTAACCTTTTCTTTAAAACCTCCAATGATGGAGCTTCCACAACCT
Source organism: Mauremys reevesii (assembly GCF_016161935.1). NCBI lineage: Eukaryota > Metazoa > Chordata > Testudines > Geoemydidae > Mauremys > Mauremys reevesii. The sequence continues at coordinate 165,252,143 of NC_052624.1, read as the reverse complement.
CCCTAGGCAATTTATTCCAGTACTTAACCACTCTAACAAGAAGCTTTTAGGAAGCTTTTCCTAATGTCCAACCTAAACCTCCCTTGCTGCAATTTAAGCCTGTTGCTTCTTGTCCTATCCACAGAGGTTAAGAAAAACATATTTTCTCCCTCCTCCTTATAACAACCTTTTACATATATGAAAACTGTTATCATGTCCTCTCTCAGTCTCCTTTTTTCCAGACTAAACAAACCCAATTTTTTCAGTCTTCTCTCATAGGTCATGTTTTCTAGACCTTTAATCAATTTTGTTGCTCTTCTCTGGACTCTCTCCAATTTGTCCACATTTTTCCTGAAATGTGGCACCCAGAACTGGACACAATACTACAGTTGAGGCTTAATCAGCACAGAGTAGAGAGGAAGTATTACTTCTCATGTCTTGCTTACAATACTCCTACTAATACGTCCCAGAATGTTTGCTTTTTTTGCAACAGTGTTACATTGTTAACTCATATTTATCTTATGGTCCACTGCAGAGAGAGACCCCAGATCTCTTTCCTCAGTACTGCTTCCTAGGCACTCATTTCCCAATTTGTATGTGTGCAACTGATTGTTCCTTCCTAAATGGAGTACTTTGCATCTGCCCTTATTGAATTTCAACCTATTTACTTCAGACCATTTCTCTAGTTTGTCCAGATCATTTTGAATTTTAATACTATCCTCCAAAGCACTTGCAACCCCTCCCAGCTTGGTATCGTCTTCAAACTTTATAAGTGCACTCTCTATGCCATTATCCAAAACACTGATGAAGATATAGAACAGAACCGGACCCAGAATTGATCCGTGCAGAACCCCACTAGTTATGCCCTTTCTGCATGACTATGAACCACTGATAACTACTCTCTGGGAATGGTTTTCCAACCAGTTTTGCACCCACCTTATAGTAGCTCCATCTAGGTTGCATTTCCCTAGTTTGTTTATGAGAAGGTCATGCAAGACAGTATCAGAAGCCTTACTAAAGTCAAGATATACCACATCTGCAGCTTCTCCCATCCATAAAGCTTGTTACCCTGTCAAAGAAAGCTATCAGGTGTCAAAGAAAGCTATCAGGGTGTTTGACATGATTTGTTCTTGACAAATCCATGCTGTTACTTATCACCTTATTATCTTCCAGATGTTTGCAGATTGATTGATTAATTATTTGTTCCATTATTTTTTCTGGGTACAGAAGTTAAGCTGACTGGTCTGTAATTCCCCAGATTGCCCTTATTTCTATTTTTATAGATGGACACTATATTTGCCCTTTTGCCATCGTCTGGAATCTCTCCTGTCTTCCATGACTTTTAAAAAATAATTGGTGATGGCTCAGATATCTCCTCAGTCAGCTCCTTGAGTATTCTAGGATGCATTTAATCAGGACTTGGTGACTTGAAGACATCTAATTTGTCTAAGCCATTTTAACTTGTTTTTTCTCTGTTTTAGCTTCTTCTGATCCTACCTCATTTTCATCAGTATTCACTATGTTAGATGTACAATCACCGCCAGCCTTCTTGGTAAAAACTGAAACAAAGAAATCATTAAGCGTCTCTGACATTTCTACATTTTCTGTTATTGTTTTCCCCCTTCATTGGGTAATGGCCCTACTCTGTACTTGGTCTTCCTCTTGCTTCTAATGCATTTGTAGAATGTTTTCTTGTACCCTTTATATCTCTAGCTAGTTTGATCTCTTTTTTTATTTTTGGATCATAGACGATCTCCTAGTTAAGCCAGGGTGATCTCTTGCCATACTTTCTATCTTTCCTACACAGTGGGATAGTTTGCTCTTGTGCCCTTAATAATGTCTCTTTGAAAAACTGCCAACTGTCTTCAGTTGTTTTCCCCCTTAGACTTGCTTCCCATGGGATCTTACCTACCAACTCCCTGAGTTTGCTAAAGTCTGCATACTTGAAATCCATTGTCTTTATTTTCCTGTTCTCCCTCCTACCATTCCTTAGAATCATGAACACTATCACTTCATGATCACTTTCACCCAAGCTGCCTTCTACTTTCAAATTCTCAACCAGTTCTTAATCAAATCTAGAACAGCCTCTCACCTAGTAGTTTTCTCCACCTTCTGAAATAAAAAAAATGTTTCCAATATATTCCAAGAATGTGTTGGATAATCTGTGCCTTGCTGTGTTGTTTTCCCAACAGATATCTGAGTAGTTGAAGTCCCCCATCACCACCAGGTCCTGTGATTTGGATGATTTTACTGGTTGTTTAAAAAAGCCTCATCTACCTCTTCTTCCTGCTTAGGTGGTCTTTAGTAGACCCCCTACCATAACATCACCCTTTTTTTTACCTCTTTTATCTCTACCCAGAGACTTTCAACGACTCCGTCTCCTATTTCCATCTCAACCTCAGTGCAAGTATATGCGTTTTTTTCCTGCCTGTCTTTTCTGAGCAAGCTGTACCCTTCAATACCAATATTCCAGACATGCGTATTATCCCACCAGCTCTCTGTGATGCCAACTATATCATACTTGTATTTATTTATTAGCATTTTGAATTCTTCCTGCTTATTCCCCATACTTCTCGCATTAGTATACAGACATCTAAAATACTGATTTGATTCCCCCCTCCCCCGGCCCCAGTTCTGTCTTGTCTCTCATTTATCCCTGCAATAACAGTCCATGTTCCCTCCAAATTCTGAACCTTCTCCCAGGTCTCCATGTTCTTGATTTACCTGTGGGCTTTGGTCACCTGCCACCTTCAAACCTAGTTTAAAGCCCTCCTCACTAGCCAATCTGTATCAAAATATAATCTTCCCCTTCCTCAGTAGGTGGGCTGCATCTCTGCTTAGCAGTCCTTGTTCCTGGAACAGCATTCCATGGTCAAGGAAGCTGAAGCCCTCCTGGCGACACCATCTTTGCAGCCAGGCATTCACCTCCAGAATGTATCTGTCTCTGCCTGGGCCTCTACCCTTGACCAGAAGGACAGAAGAGAACACCGCCTGAGCTCCCAACTCCTTCATCCTTACTCCCAGATCTCTGTAGTCACTTCTGATCTGCTGAGGATCATATCTCGCAGTATCATTAGTGCCCACATGGATGAGAAGAATGAGCCGGATGAGTAGTCAGAGGGCCGGATAATCCTCGACAATCACTCTATAATGTCTTGGATACGGGCAGGCAGCATACTTCCCAGGATGCCATGCAGGGCAACAGATGGTTGCCCCCTTCAGAAGAGAGTCACCAACAATGACTACCCTATGTTTCCTCCTGGAAGTGGTGGCTGCGATCCTCCCAGCCTTGGGAGTACATGGCTTCTCCTCCTCCACCTTTGGAGGTGATTCTTCATCACTCATTGCCAGGGAAGCATATCAGTTTTCCATCACCACGCTGGGTGGGTTGGGAGTAGGGGTGGAGCACTGCCTGATGCCAGAAGTAACCAGCAGCCAGTGTCCTTCCTGTGACAGAGCCATACCCTCCTCCCCCTCAGTCCTCTGTAGCTGGGTAGCTTCCTCAGCCTTGGATGTCTCCATATAAATACTCTGAAGGAATTCCTCATGGGCACGGATTCTCCTCAGTCCGGACACCTCCTTCTGTAGCTCTCCCACCTGCTTCCTGAGAGATTCCACCAGCAGGCTTTCACGCTGGATGGTCCCCCCAGCCTGGCTTTCTGTGAGTGGGAAATGCAGGCCACAGTCTCTGTAAACCCACACCAGGATCTGGGTAGAGGCATCCATGGTTAGGTTCCCTGTCTGGATACAGGTGCAGGTGGAAGAGACAGGAGTTGCAATGGCACTGGCGATGCGGCCCTTCCTAACCATAATGATTATATTACAACTCCCTCCCACCAACTCCATCTCAAACTCCCCTGTTTGCTAGCTCCCCTTGGTCGCTTAGCCTCTGGCTTTTAAGGCCATCTCTCATCGGTCAGCCCTACCTCCTCATTAATCACACAGGGGTTATGTGTGTTTTCTGGATCAGTGTCTAACCCCCTCAGCATGATCTTAGGCTCCTCCCCCCCCCACTCATTAGGTGATCTCTTTGCACTTGGTTTCAAGACCTGTTATTTGGGTTTTAGTAATTTGGTAATAAGAGTCCAAAGTGAATTAGGAAAAAAAAATATCTGTTTTTATGTTCAAATTAAACGCTGTACACAATGACGATTACACCCCCACTGAGCTTCATGAAGATTCCGACTCCACCAAATAATGAATGGCAATAAACTCTACTAATGAAATGTAAGATAGGAGCGTGACACTATTATAATTGGCTGTCCATACCCTCATTGTCTGACTTGAGGGCAACACACTATTACCTGATAACTTCTAAGAGCTAATTAACCATGAACTGAGTGTGTTAGGCACCATAATCTCACTTGATCTGGTTTTATGACTTGTTCTGATTGTGGTGCCCAGTTTTCCCCAATTCTACCTTTTTCTATTGCCCTCTCTCCTTTTCACTGTGAGAGGTGAATCTCCATCTTTATGTTTTCTCTCTTGCTTTCTCTTTCAGGCCTCTCTCATTTCTTGATCCATTTCCCCCTCTTTCCATCAAATATTATTCTTTATTGTCCAGGTCCCCTCCCACTTCCTTTCATAACCAAGACTAACTTCACCACTTTTCCATGCCACTTATAGTGCTTTCAGTACTACCTTCATTTAACTGATATGCCATGCTATCTACTTCCTGCTTCACTGCTTGACCACCTGCTATAATTTGATTGACTGACTGGGGCAGATAGGGTTGAGTAAGCTACTATTTAAACTTCTTCTCCATGGCCAGCCTTTAAAGAGCACCACAATAAATGGAGATCATCAAACTTCAGCACTTGTCAGCAAACTTCAAACTCACTGTGTTTAATTGGGTTTGAAAAAAATAGCCTCCTCTGTGTGCTAAGACAATATTTCTACAGCCTCTCTCCAGAGACCTTGCAGTGAATTTACAATGCCTCTCTATCAGTCTGAAATCTTTCATTCTGCAGCAGATTTTCAATACCACTGGAGTTTTGGCAGGGTGGTGTTATTTATAATTAATACAGATCACTTAGCTTTTCATTTTCAAATACGAAGGATCCATGGTTTCATGTTACTTAGACATGACCTCTCCATCACAGATTAGGAGCTGGGGTTCTGTCAAGCATAAGCCTTGTTTTATAGGACTTGAGCAACCAGATGATGAAAAACAGACCTTGCACCCTGGGGAATAAATTGTATGTGGATTCTTCTGGCTCTTAGAACATTATATATCAAAGCCCTCTACCTCACACTAAGTTTGCTCTTAATGTAGTACAATGTTGACAGAAGTTAAATATTTAAGTCATGACCCATCTAGTGAAGAAAGTAATTTTACTTTTGATAACCATTGTCAGAATTCAAACTGAGAATTTTTCCCAATACATGATAAAATTCATGTCTGAGGACAATTCTGTTGGGAAGCCCTTGTTCAAAGGATCTCATCCTCCTATTTTTTGTTTGAAATTTGGTTGCAAGTCAGGCTCTAGAAACCAGCTGCATTTTTTTTAAAGGAATAACAAACCATCTTGCATGTCATGAGATTAGGGGTGAGAAAACCAGGATAGAGAAAATAAAAAATAACTTGAAACTTTGCTCAGGCTTTGCTTTGTTGAAGCAAACCTGGTCTGAACATCTTTTGAGGACTGAAAAGGCTGAATTAATTGTTTTTATTTTATGCAGAAGTGAGAAAACACCATGAGAAAAGGCAGTCTAGCCCACCCTATTTGCAGACTGTTGACCCCACAAAAGGCTTCCTGCACAGACAAACAGACACAAAGGCTGCTTCCCCCATTAACTCCTTTCTTGTAGAAGAGAGTCAGTTCTCTGCATTTCTAGTTCTGAGGGGGACAATCGGGCCCAGTAGCTAGAAGTACTCAACATCTTACAAGAAATCATGTTCATGTGAAATGTCCAGCCCTGTTTTGCTGATTCAGACAGTTTGGAAAGTTCAGATAAGATTTGTAGTCATCTGAAATGTCTAATGCTTACCTGTACTGCAGTGAACTTCAGAAACCTTATAATGTTCATCCATCACTACACATACGTGTGTGTGTGTGTGTGAGAGAGAGAGAGAGAGAGAGAGAGAGAGAAAGAGAGAGTGAGAGAAAATGCACACATGTGTCTTTGTGCAAGTAATTAAGAATGTATGGTGTTTCAAGCAGGCCTTATGGCATGTTTACCAGAAGAAATGTTGCCAGATTAATTGAATTTTAGCAGGGGAAAAAATTGCTCCTTATTTCCTCCATTCTGTAGTACTTCAATTTCTGGTGCTGACTGTTAGAGACTACTTTAGGCTGACTGCTCACAGTAGCATCTGGCTGCTCTGTGGGAATTTTAAAAAATGATCTCCAAACTGTGAAAAACAGGAAGAATTAATAAAAGCCAGCAAAGTGCTTGGTTAGTAGAGCTTCTCACAGTGAACACATCACAGTGTCTGAAGGAATCCTAGTTGTGAAGCTCCACATCAAGAAAACTTTATTAATTTCCAGTGCAGCACACAATTTAATATAATTGCAAATAAAACTTCTTATAAATAAGCCTCAATGTTTCTTGTGGTCTGGTAATTTCCCAATATTGCACCTCAAACTAAGCAGGTAAAATGTGATAATCCCAGTGGGAAGCAAAATCTAATTATTTTAGTCAAGCAATGCAAAATAAAACAAAAGCAAATCCTCATCAGAGCGTACAGGATGGGGGCAATTTCCAGATTACATCAGCATAGGGAATCCAACCCAAAGGGGCAGAAACAGTTTATATCCAAAAACCTGCTAACCATGTCTTATCATGTTCACTACTTTATCATAATTAAGTCACTTGCATTTTGGTTCTCTTTTAAATCTTTTTTTGTCATTTAGTTTCCCCCACAGTTGTGAATGATTCACAATTTGACATCAGAAGAAAGTGAGCTTTCCTCCAGTTAGGGCCCGATCTGGCAAAAATTGACTTGTGTGACTAGCCCTCCCTCATGTTCTTTGCACTGTGGAATTATGCTCTTTTTCCACTGTTTATTCTTCGGGGCAGGGACTGTCTCTTTGTTATGTGTTTGTACAGCACTGTGTGCGATGGGGCTGGACCTCTCAGCACTACTTTGGCACAAACAGTGAATAATAATGAGACTCCCCTTCTCCTACTACCTCAGCTTGGGTGGACTTTGAACCAGTCTGTCCGGGATGGCTGTGCGATACAAAGGGAAGCTGTCAAATTCAAATTATTTGATCTGCGCTCTACTGTGAAACCATAAATCAATCTATTTTTGAGAAAAACTGGGCTCAAGTTGGCTTGCAAGATTCATGATGCTTAGTGACAACTTTCAGCAAACATTGCTTGAGCTCTGAGTTTGTTAAAGTAAAAGCAAATCAGACAGCTTTCATGAGATTTTGTGTTTCATTGGGGATATTCCCCACCAGCACTGGTGAACATCACTACTTTTGCACAAAGATGGTGATCTTACATCTAAGTTGAAAGATATATTCAGATGATTACTAAGGCCCTGCTTCAGAAAAGCTTTGAAGCACATGTTTAAGTAAATTGCTCTTCAGGATATCACTTCAGCATGTGATTAAGTAGGGATGCTTTCCTGAATTCGATGTTTAGTCTCTGAGCAATTTGCAGCAGGGACCATTGTTTTATGTTTATTTACAGTACACAGTGGAGTCCTGATCCCTGAATGAGGCTGTAGGAACTGCCACCATACAAATACATAATAATAAATGATAGTGGAAGAGGCTTCAGTTATTCCTAGACAAATGCCAGCATGGTCAAAACATTGCAATCAATCCAGACTTTTTCCAAATGAAGATATTCACGTAATCTTATTCTTCCTTTCAAACTAAGTTTTGAGTTTTTCCTTTTTGTAGTAAGTTAGTGCTGAATGTGTCTGAGAACCACTCATATGAGTAAGGTTTCAGCATCAGGCCGTTAAACAGCAATAATCAACAAATAGAAAGGCAGATAGGGTCTGTTCCTGCTCCCACTGGGGTCAATGGCAGAAATTTCATTGGGCATAACACTCCTTCCACACTGAAATCAGAATAATTTTATTGATATTAATGTAAAATCAGTCTGAGACCAAAATCCGTCCCATTGAGATCAATGGAAGCACATTTGGGCCAGAAATTTGCATTACACCTTACAATGGTGCAGCACAATTGCATTCATTCAACCAAGGATCACAGTATGAGGCCTTGTCTACACTACACAAATTACTTGTGGCTGACAGCAAGTGTCTGCAATGGGTGCAGCTGAACCAATGCTGCACATGCTTTAGTACAGCTAAATGAATTGTACAGGACAGCTTTAGGGACCAGCATGAGAAAGGAAGGATGATCCAGTGGTTAGGGTACCAGCTGGGGACTCAGATGACCTGAGTTCAACTCCCTGCTCCACTGCAGGCTTCCTGAGTGACTGGGCAAGTCATTTAGCCTCTCTGTGCCACAGTTCCCTATCAGTAAATGAAGATAACAGCACTGCTCAACCTCACAAGGGTGTTGTGAGGATAAATTCATTAAAGATTGTGAGGTGCTCAGATACGATGGTAATTGGCGTGTGTAAATACCTAAGGGTTCATATACACATGGGGACACTCAGGAAAAATAAGATGAATTAATAAAGGAGCATAAGTTAAAGTGCATTTAATTCCCTCCGGTGGATGCTCTTATTCAGAAGTAAAATGGTCTTAGTTCACCACAGCTTAGCTTTAACTTATGCATATTAACTACAAGTCTTTAGTTAATTCAGCATAACTCCCTGTGTAGACAAGCCTTTAGATCAGGGGTTCCCAAACTTGGTTCACGGCTTGTTCAGCGTAAGCCCCTGGTGAGCCACGAGACACTTTGTTTACCAGAGCGTCCGCAGGCACGGCTGCTTGGAGCTCCCAGTGGCCGTGGTTCGCCATTCCTGGCCAATGGGAGCTGCGAGCGGCCACACCTGCGGTCACTTAGGTAAACAAAAGCGTCTTGTGTCCCGCCAAGGGCTTACCCTGAACAAGCTGTGAACCAAGTTTGGGAACCCCTGCTTTAGATAGAAGCAACTTATTGAAAAAACTGCTAAGCAAAGCCTGGAAAGCTGCTAGCTGCTTGTTTCAAGAAAACTGCTAAGTTCCTTATATATTGTAATCTTTCCAGTTCTCATATGCTCTTTTTCATTTGTTTAGGTACTGGCAGCTTGGCAGACAATACAAAGACAATGAACGAAAACTGTACATTGGTTTCTGTATTATGAATATTTACAAAAAGAAAAGGAAAAAAGCCCCCCAAAAGGAAAATAAAAGAGGAAAACAGAACAATTTAAAGATGAATGTGTTCTACATTTACTTTGTTAGTTGCATGATAGCATTTATGGAGCTATGCCTTCATTTAGAAAAGCACTGAAGCACAGACTTAGCTTTATGTACGTGGTGAAGTCCCATTAGTATCAATCAAACTTAAGCACCTACTTATGTGTTTTCCTGAAAAGGGAGGCTTTCCTGAATTAAGGCCTTAGTTTGTAGGTATTTGTACCAATGAAATGCACATTACTTCTAGCATTTGCCAATATATTTCAAAGGAAATATTTGGAGATCAGTTTCATGGAGAGGGCGGGGACCTCAGTATCATTAACGTACAGTGAGTTACCATTTACCTGATCATATTAATTATATGAGTTTACACTAATGGCAGGCTAGGCGAAGGTTTTGGTGACTAACTATTCCAGAGTGAGGATTTGGTTTTGGTGAAAATGGAAATAATTTTTAAAACAGGTCAAACAGCTCAACAAACATGTCTATCACTTAATGATATCAGCTGATTTGTAATTAGGATGTCTCTTTCTCCTGTTTCACTAACCATCCTCTGAGTTGTTCAATCCTCCTTTCCCTCAGAAGTTTGCATTTTCGTTTGTTTTTAAAATATGCACTCCCTACACTGACTAGATGGACAGAAAGAGACATGTACAAGCTCACCAGACAGTTTCTGAATCTTCAGACGACAAGGTAAGAACAATGGATGGCATGAACCTCATTCTAACGAAAAAAACAGGAGTACTTGTGGCACCTTAAAGACTAACAAATTTATTGTAGCATGAGCTTTCGTGAGCTAAAGCTCACTTCTTCGGATGCATAGAATGGAACACACAGACAGGAGATATTTATACATACAGAGAACATGAAAAGGTGGAAGTACGCATACCAACAGGCAGAGTCTAATCAATTGAGATGAGCTATCGTTAGCAGGAGGAAAAAAAACTTTTTGAAGTGATAATTAAGATGGCCCATAGAAGGTGTGAGGAGAACTTAACATAGGGAAATAGAATCAATTGGTGTAATGACCCAACCATTCCCAGTCTTTATTTAGACCACAGTTAATGGTATCTAGTTTGCATATTAATTCAAGTTCAGCAGTCTCTCTTTGGAGTCTGTTTTTGAAGTTTTTTTGTTGCAAAATTGCCACCTTCAAGTCTGTCACTGAGTGGTTAGGAAGGTTGAAGTGTTCTCCCACTGGTTTTTGAATGTTATGATTCCTGATGTCAGATTTGTGTCCATTTATTCTTTTGCGTAGAGACTGTCCGGTTTGGCCAATGTACATGGCAGAGGGGCATTGCTGGCACATGATGGCATATATCACGTTGGTAGATGTGCAGGTGTACGAGCCCCTGATGGTGTGTCTGATGTGATTAGGTCCTGTGATGGTGTCACTTGAATGGATATGTGGACAGAGCTGGCATCGGGCTTTATTGCAAGGATAGGTTCCTGGGTTAGTGTTTATGTTGTATGGTGTGCGGTTGCTGGTGAGTATTTGCTTCAGGTTGGGAGGCTGTCTATAAGCAAGGACTGGCCTGTCTCCCAAGATCTGTGAGAGTGAGGGATCATCTTTAAGGATAGGTTGTAAATCTTTGATGATGCGCTGGAGAGGTTTTAGTTGGGGGCTGTAGGTGATGGCTAGTGGTGTTCTGTTATTTTCTTTTTTAGGCCTGTCCTGTAGTAGGTGGCTTCTGGGTACTCTTCTGGCTCTGTCAATCTGTTTTTTCACTTCAGCAGGTGGGTATTGTAGGTTTAAGAATGCTTGATAGAGATCTTGTAGGTGTTTATCTCTGTCCGAGGGATTGGAGCAAATACGGTTGTATCTTAGAGCTTGGCTGTAGACAATGGATCGTGTGGTGTGTCCGGGATGGAAGCTGGAGGCATGTAAGTAAGTATAGCGGTCAGTGGGTTTCCGGTATAGGGTGGTATTTATGTGACCATCGTTTATTAGCACAGTAGTGTCTAGGAAATGGACCGCTTGTGTGGATTGGTCTAGGCTGAGGTTGATGGTGGGATGGAAATTGTTAAAATCTCGGTGGAATTCCTCGAGGGCTTCTTTTCCATGAGTCCAGATGATGAAGATGTCATCAATGTAGCGCAAGTAGAGTAGGGGTGTTAGGGAACGAGAGTTAAGGAAGCGTTGTTCTAAGTCAGCCATAAAGATGTTGGCATACTGAGGGGCCATGCGGGTACCCATAGCAGTGCCACTGACTTGAAGATATATATTGTCCCCAAATGTGAAATAGTTGTGGGTGAGGACAAAGTCACAAAGTTCAGCCACCAGGTTAGCCGTGATATTATCGGGGATACTGTTCCTGATGGCTTGTAGTCCATCTTCGTGTGGAATGTTAGTGTAGAGGGCTTCCACATCCATAGTGGCCAGAATGGTGTTTTCTGGAAGATCATTGATGGATTGTAGTTTCCTCAGGAAGTCAGTGGTGTCTCGAAGATAGCTGGGAGTGCTGGTAGCATAGGGCCTGAGGAGAGAGTCCACATAGCCAGACAATCCTGCTGTTAAAGTACCAATGCTTGAGATGATGGGGCGTCCAGGATTTCCAGGTTTATGGATCTTGGGTAGCAAATAGAATACACCTGGTCGGGGTTCCAGGCATGTGTCTGTATAGATCTGTTCCTGTGCTTTCTCAGGGAGTTTTTTGAGCAGATGGTGTAGTTTCTTTTGGTAATCATCAGTGGGATCAGAGGGTAATGGCTTGTAGAATGTGGAGTTAGAGAGTTGTCTGGCAGCCTCTTGTTCATATTCCGACCTATTCATGATGACGACAGCACCTCCTTTGTCAGCCTGTTTGATTATGATGTCAGAGTTGTTCTTGAGGCTGTTGATGGCATTGTGTTCAGCACGGCTTAGGTTATGGGGCAAGTGATGTTGCTTTTCCACAATTTCAGCCCGTGCACGGTGACGGAAGCAATCTATGTAGAAGTCTAGTCTGTTGTTCCGACCCTCTGGAGGAGTCCATGTAGAGTCCATGTTTTTTTTTTTTTTGCGGATACAGACTAACACGGCTGCTACTCTGAAACCTCTCATTCTAACGGTGACTGGTTATTTGTCCCTGTTATCGTTTTACTTTTATATTAGATCAAGTCTCACCTATTTGACAGTGAGGCAGAAGACATGATGGCTGAAATGTTATTTTGCTGCAAAAACCTAAAGCAGGTTGTTTTTCCCTTCAGGTTGAAAGATGGTTTTCTGTGGAAACATTAAAATAAAAACAGCCTGTCATTTTCTCTGGAAATTTTAAGCCAAAGTGCAACATATTCTGCATAAAAAAAACCCAACCAAACAAAAAACTCTGAAAATAGGAACTTTCCCCAGTTTTACTGCCAGTGAGACTTTTTTTCATAGCTCTAGGCACATACTGTATACATGCAACTGAAGCAGAATGTGAGGGCAGCTTGGAAGGCAACATAAAAATAATGTTTTGGGTAGTAATGAGAGATATAGATATGATCTGAGCAGCAATTAATAGTGGGTTCGAAGCCAGAACTTCATGGGTAGCAAATGTATTTCTTTTAAACCACATTGACAAATAACTGCTTCTTAAAAAGACAATATTTAGGCTAATACATAAATACACACATTCCCATCATACTTAGAGTTATGTCATGTTACATAAGATGAGGTAACATTGCCATCAGGTCCTATAGCAATCTATATTTTAAACTCTTATTTTCATATTTGTTTAAAAGGCACATGAAAAAGGGGTGACTTTCTGACAGAACAACAGCACTTAGTGAGCATTCGGCTGCCAGCATGTCTCTGGCTTTGACTCTGTTTCTCTTCAGTTTTGTTTTGTCCCCTTGCATTTGGAAGCATGAAGTGGGCCGGATTCATTAGAGGAGAGTGGCAGCTCTGTGGAAAGCCAAACAAACTGGTAAAAGGTTTTCAGTTTATTTAATTCATTAATTTATTTGTGTTATTGTGATCACTACATAGCTCAGCACTGAATGCACAGCCGCATGTTTCAATGCCTGGAAGTAAAAGTGATTTGTGTGAGTGTGTGTGAGAGAGAGATACTATGAATTAAAGATCTATTCATTATTCAGATGTATCATCTGGGATTAACTACTATACTAATTCAGTGTTCCTTCTGAAACACAATTTCCCATGGACTTAAATTCACTTGAATTTCTTGTACAAGGAGTTCTAGATCCGACCCAATGTAACAGAGAAATCAACACACGCAAATAACTATGGGCCACATTCAGGCACATTACTACTTTATTCCATGAGCAGATCCGCTATGGAGTAAGGTATTACTCTGGAGTTTGGGCAAGTTTGTGATATCCTTTCTTATGAAATATCTAACTCTTTACATTTAAAAAGCAACTTACTCCATTAATTATTAGAAAAGTATTACTGATGAAGTCCAAACTCCGGGACAAAGCAAAGTGACAAAATTGTTAACTCTCAGGGGTAAAATGCTTTTCAGACCATTCATGTCAGAGGGACAGCTCTGTAACTTAGAAAAAGAACTGGAGTTGTTTATGTAGCTTTGAGCTTTCCTCAAGCTTGTCTAGTTTTTTTCAAAGGAGGTTAGTGAATTGACCAACCCCCCAAAGAAGATACCTCAACTGATAGCTATCAAACATGTACAAGCAAGTTTCCAAGCAGGGGCAGCTGTTGTGTCTGCAAAACCCCACATTTATCCACACAAATTAGGTAGTTAGGATCACAGGAGCCTGACTTACACAAGCAAATGACCATTTATGTGGGCAAATATAGGTATTATGGAAAGCACAAGTATATGTGCATTTTCAGGTGTGTAATCTTGGTTTGTTCATTTCAACGTATAGTCCTAACTGTGAAATGAAAAGGCTTTTTACTTGTCAGGACTTGCAATCAGGTTTGTCTCTTTCAATGGTTGATGAACAACATCAAAAACAGTTCAGTAAACTGCAGTCATTGCACTGCTTCAAGTGCATGGGATGTTGGGAAACAGACTGAGGGTATGTCTACACTATGGGATTATTCCGATTTTACAGAAACCGGTATTTGGAAACAGACTGTATAAAGTCGAGTGCACACGGCCACACTAAGCACATTAATTCGGCGGTGTGCGTCCATGTACCGAGGCTAGTGTTGATTTCCAGAGCGTTGCACTGTGGGTAGCTATCCCATAGCTATCTCACAGTTCCTGCAGTCTCCCCCGCCCATTGGAATTCTCCGATGAGATCCCAATGCATGATGGGACAAAAACAGTGTAGTGGGTGATTCTGGGTAAATGTCATCAGTCAATCCTCCCTCCGTGAAAGCAACGGCAGACAATCATTTCACGCCCTTTTCCCTGGATTGCCTGGGCAGACACCATAGCACGGCAACCATGGAGCCCGTTTAGCCTTTTTTCACTGTCACCATATGTCTACTGGATGCTGCTGACAGACGCGGTACAGCAGGACTACATAGCAGCATTAATTTGCCTTTGCAAGGTAGCAGAGACAGTTACCAGTCCTATTGTATCGTCTGCTGCTGTCATGGATGCTCCTGGCTGGCCTCGGTAAGGTCGGCTGGGGGCTCATGGACAAAAATGGGAATGACTCCCTAGGTCATTCCCTTCTTTACGTTTTGTCTAAAGGTAGAGTCAGTCCTGCCTAGAATATCGGGCAAGCCTACCAAAGAACCAGAGATGACAGCTGTTCCGGGTCAGAGCCCCAGACATCCTGCAGAAATGATGAGCTGCATGCCATTCTAGGGGGTGCCCCTGCAACAACCCCACCCGTTGCTTCCCTCCTCCCACACCCCTCCTGGGCTACTGTGGCAGTTATCCTCCCATTTGTTTGATGAAGTAATAAAGAATGCATGAATAAGAAACACTGACTTTATTGAGATAAAACAGGGGTGGGGGAGGAGGCAGCCTCCAGCTGCTATGATATTCCAGGCAGGACTGAATCTCCATTAGACATTAAGGGTGGGGGGAGCGCAGCCTCCAGCTGCTATGATATTCCAGGCAGGACTGAATCTTCAGGAGACAAAGCTTAACGAAGGGAATGACCAGGAGTCATTCCCATTTTTGCCCAGGTGCCCCCGGCTGACCTCACCGAGGCCAGCAAGGAGCACTCACAGGATGATGACGACGGCTATCAGGCCTATTGCACCATCTGCCATCGGGGAAGGGATGGGAGGGGATGCTGCTGTTCAGCGCTGCAGCACCGTGTCTACCAGCAGCATCCAGTAGACATACGGTGACATTGAAAAAAGGCGAGAAATGATTTTTTTCCCTTTTCTTTCATGGGGGGGTAGGGGGAGATTGATGACATATATCCTGAACCACCCGCGACAATGTTTTTGACCCATCAGGCATTGGGAGCTCAGCCAAGAATGCAAATGGTTTTCGGAGACTGCGGGAACTGTGGGATACTCGAGTCCTCAGTCCCCCCCTCCCTCCTTCCATCAGCGTCCATTTGATTCTTTGGCTTTCCGTTACGCTTGTCACGCAGCACTGTGTTGAGTCCCTGCTGTGGCCTCTGTCTATCATAGCCTTGGAAATTTTTTCAAATGATTTGGCATTTCATCTTTTGGAACGGAGTTCTGATAGAACAGATTCATCTCCCCATACAGAGATCAGATTCAGTATCTTCCATACGGTCCATGCTGGAGCTCTTTTTTGATTCTGGGACTGCATGGTCACCCGTGCTGATCGGTGCTCCAAGTTCGGCAAACAGGAAATGAAATTCAAAAGTTCGCGGGGCTTTTCCTGTCTACCTGGCCAGTGCATCTGAGTTCAGATTGCTGTGCAGAGTGGTCACAATGGTGCATTGTGGGATTGCGCCCAGAGGCCAATACCGTCAAATTGCGGCCACACTAACCCTAATCCGAAATGGCAATACAGATTTCAGCGCTACTCCCCTCGTCGGGGAGGATTACAGATACTGGTATTAAGAGCCCTTTATATCAATATAAAGGGCTTAGTTGTGTGGATGAGTACAGGGTTAATGTGGCTTAATGCTGCTAAATTCGATATAAACGCATAGTGTAGACCAGGCCTGAGACTCATAAGACATTAGTTCTTTGGCCAGCTCTGCTTCTGATTCACCTTGACAGAGTGAAGTTTGGCTCTAACACTCCATTTCTACCTCAACAATTGTATTATAACGTGTGTGTGTTAAGAGAGTGGAGTGGATGATACACCTGAGGGAACAGAGCAGAAGGAGACTTCACTGATTGGAAGGCATGAGATGCACCGTCCTAGGGATGGGGGTTCCACAACCACCACTCCCAAGACGGGGAGGAGGAGGGTGGTGGTGGTCGGGGACTCTCTCCTCAGGGGGACTGAGTCATCTATTAGCCGCCCTGACCGGGAAAACCAAGAGGTGTGCTGCTTGCCAGGGGCTAGGATTCACGATGTGATGGAGAGACTGCCGAGACTCATCAAGCCCTCAGATCGCTACCCCTTCCTGCTTCTCCACGTGGGCACCAATGATACTGCCAAGAATGACCTTGAGCATATCACTGCAGACTACGTGGCTCTGGGAAGAAGGATAAAGGAGTTTGAGGCGCAAGTGGTGTTCTCGTCTATCCTCCCTATGGCAGGAAAAGGCCAGGGTAGAGACTGTTGAATCATGGAAATCAACTAATGGCTACGCAGATGGTGTCGGAGAGAAGGGTTTGGTTTCTTTGACCATGGGACAGTCTTCCAAGAAGAAGGATTGCTAGGCAGAGACGGGCTCCACCTCACAAAGAGAGGGAAGAGCATCTTTGCAAGCAGGCTGGCTAACCTAGTGAGGAGGGCTTTAAACTAGGTTCACCGGGGGAAGGAGACCAAAGCCCCGAGGTAAGTGGGGAAGTGGGATATCGGGAGAAAGCACAAGTAGGTGAGTGCAAGAGGGGAGGGCTCCAGCCCCATACTGGGACACCAGGACGATCAGTGAGTTATCTTACATGCCTATACACAAATGCAAGAAGCCTGGGGAACAAGCAGGGAGAACTAGAAGTCCTGGCACAGTCAAGGAATTATGATGTAATTGGAATAACAGAGACTTGGTGGGATAACTCACATGATTGGAGTACTGTCATGGATGGATATAAACTGTTTAGGAAGGATAGGCAGGGCAGAAAAGGTGGGGGAGTTGCATTGTATGTAAGAGAGCAGTATGACTGCTCAGAGCTCCAGTATGAAACTGCAGAAAAACCTGAGAGTCTCTGGATTAAATTTAGAAGTATGAACAACAAGGGTAATGTCATGGTGGGAGTCTGCTACAGACCACCAGACCAGGGGAACGAGGTGGATGAGGCTTTCTTCCAGCAACTAACAGAAGTTGCTAGATCACAGGCCCTGGTTCTCATGGGTGACTTTAATCACCCCGATATCTGCTGGGAGAGCAATACAGCTCAATCCAGACAATCCAGCTCACAGACAATCCAGGAAGTTTCTGGAAAGTGTAGGGGACAATTTCCTGGTGCAAGTGCTGGAGGAACGAACTAGGGGAAAAGCTCTTCTTGACCTGCTGCTGACAAACAGGGAAGAAATAGTAGAGGAAGCAATAGTGGATGGGAACCTGGGAGGCAGTGACCATGAGATGGTCAAGTCCAGGATCCTGACACAAGGAAGAAAGGAGAGCAGTAGAACAGAGACCCTGGACTTCAGAAAAGCAGACTTCGACTCCCTCAGGAAACTGATGGGCAAGGTCCCCTGGGAGAATAACATGATGGGGAAAGGAGTCGAGGAAAGCTGGCTGTATTTTAAAGAATCCTTATTGAGGTTGCAGGAACAAACCACCCCAATGTGTAGGAAGAAAAGTAAATATGGCAGGCGATCAGCTTGGCTTAACAGTGAAATCCTTGCTCGTCTTAAACACAAAAAAACAGCTTACAAGAAGTGGAAGATTGGACAAATAACACTGCTCTACAGGCAAAATGCTTCTGAAATAAATGTAGTCCAACTTTACTAATTCTGGGTCACTGAGAACGAAAATGATGCTTAAAATTGTTGATTGGCTCTAGTTTTCAAGATATGCTATTGGGTCAGTATATCCGACCCTTGACTTGGGAATAGTGGAGGATAAGTGAGTTATAAAGGGAAGGGATCTCAATTTAAACCAGAAATGACTAAAATACATCTTTGACTGGATCTATGAATAAATCTGTGACTGGGTTTGGACAGTACTTGCTTTTTAGGCAAAACAATGAATGATGCAATCTGAAGCTGGTATTGTGTCATACACATGTTGAATCAAGGAAGATTTTGTTACCACCCTTACACATCAAGCTGGGTCTGATGAAGAACTTTGTCAAGGCCATTGACAAAACACAAGCAGCTTTCAAGTACCTCCGTGGAAAATTTCCAAGGTTAAGTGAAGCTAAGATAAAGGAAGGTGTCTTTGTTGGTCCTCAGATTCGTGAACTTCTTTGAGATGATGCATTTGACCATGCACTGCGTGGCAAGGAAAAGATGGCATGGAAAGCCTTCCAGTTAGTGGCAATAAATTTTCTCGGATACAACAAGGCAGACAACTACAGGTTGTTGGTGGAAAACCTCCTCAAGGCATACAAAAGCCTTGGTTGCAACATGTCACTAAAGATACATTTTTTGCACTCTCATCTAGATTTTTTTCCACCGAACTGCGGAGCAGTGAGCGACGAGCACGGCGAGCGATTTCACCAGGACATTGCAACAATGGAGAAACGCTATCAGGGCAAATGGAGCCCATCAATGCTTGCAGACTATTGCTGGACAGTGACAAGAGATGCTTCATTTAATGAATACAAGAGACAAGCCAAGAAGCGCTGAGTAGACACTGAATAGGACTAAACTATGTACATAATAGTTTTTTGCCTTTTGTTTCATAATAAATTTTAGTTATATAACCCTTTTGCTGATTTTTAAAGTGTTACATAAACAGGACAGGTGAAATATTATCATGTAAAGCAACCATAAACACATGAAAAGACCTAGGTTTACAATTTATGATTAAAACTCTACTATCTACACAATATACATAGACATAAAATGTAAAAACTTAAATATCTTAGAAACAGTAGCCAATCAGTTGTTTTAATTGTCATATTTGAATTCAGCACATCAAAATACATAATAAATAGCACATTTTATCTCTGAAGCAGACGACTTCTCAAAAATTGTAAACCAGTGTAACCAGGGAGGAGTATAAAAGTATTGCTCATGCAGGAGTGAAATTAGGAAGGCCAAATCACACTTGGAGTTGCAGCTAGCCGGAGCTGTTAGGAGTAACAAGAAGGGTTTCTTCAGGTATGTTAGCAACAAGAAGAAAGTCAAGGAAAGTGTGGGCCCCTTGCTGAATGAGGGAGGAAACCTAGTGACAGAGGATGTGGAGAAAGCTAGTGTACTCAATGCTTTTTTTGCCTCTGTCTTCACAGACAAGGTCAGCTCCCAGACAACTGCACTCTGCAGCACGGTATGGGGAGGAGGTGACCAGCTCTCTGTGGAGAAAGAAGTAGTTCGGGACTATTTAGAAAAGCTGGACGAGCACAAGTCCATGGGGCCGGATGCACTGCATCCGAGGGTGCTAAAGGAGTTGGCCGATGAGATTGCAGAGCCATTGGCCATTATCTTTGAAAAATCATGGTGATTGGGGGAGGTCCCGGATGACTGGAAAAAAGCTAATGTAGTGCCCATCTTTAAAAAAGGGAAGAAGGAAGATCCAGGGAACTACAGGCCAGTCAGTCTCACCTCAGTCCCTGGAAAAATCATGGAACAGGTCCTCAAGGAATCAATTCTGAACCACTTAAAGAAGGGGAAAGTGATCAGGAACAGTCAGCATGGATTCACCAAGGGCAAGTCATGCCTGACTAACCTAATTGCCTTCTATGATGAGATAACTGGCTCTGTGGATGAGGGGAAAGCAGTGGATGTGCTATTTCTGGACTTTAGCAAAGCTTTTGATACAGTCTCCCACAGTATTCTTGCCAGCAAGTTAAAGAAGACTGGGCTGGATGAATGGACGGTAAGGTGGATAGATAACTGGCTAGATGGTCGGGCTCAATGGGTAGTGATCAATGGTTCCATGTCTAGTTGGCAGCCGGTATCAAGTGGAGTGCCTCAAGGGTCGGTGCTGGGGCCAGTTTTGTTCAATATCTTCATTAACAATCTGGAGGATGGTGTGGACTGCACCTTCAGCAAGTTTGCAGATGACGCTAAACTGGGAGGAGTGGTTGATACGCTGGAGGGTAGGGATAAGCTACAGAGGGACCTAGACAAATTAGAGGATTGGGCCAAAAGAAATATGATGAGGTTCAACAAGGACAAGTACAGAGTCCTGCACTTAGGACGGAAGAATCCCATGCACTGCTACAGACTAGGGACCAAATGGCTGGGCAGCAGTTCTGCAGAAAAGGACTTAGGGGTTACGGTGGATGAAAAGCTGAATATGAGTCAACAGTGTGCCCTTGTTGCCAAGAAGGCTAATGGCATTTTGGGTTGTATAAGTAGGGGCATTTCCAGCAGATCAAGGGATGTGATCATTCCCCTCTATTCAGCACTGGTGAGGCCTCATTTGGAGTACTGTGTCCAGTTTTGGGCCCCACACTACAAGAAGGATGTGGATAAATTGGAGAGAGTCCAGCGGAGGGCAACAAAAATGATTAGGGGGCTGGAGCACATGACTTATGAGGAGAGGCTGAGGGAACTGAGATTGTTTAGCCTGCAGAAGAGAAGAATGAGGGGGGATTTGATAGCTGCTTTCAACTACCTGAAAGGGGGTTCCAAAGAGGATGGATCTAGACTGTTCTCCGTTGTAGAAGATGACAGAACAAGGAGTAATGGTCTCAACTTGCAGAGGGGGAGGTTTAGGTTGGACATTAGGAAAAACTTTTTCACTAGTAGGGTGGTGAATAACTGGAATGGGTTACCTAGGGAGGTGGTGGAATCTCCTTCCTTAGAGGTTTTTAAGGTCAGGCTTGACAAAGCCCTGGCTGGGATGATTTAGTTGTGTTTGGTCCTGCTTTGAGCAGGGGGTTGGACTAGATGACCTCCTGAGGTCCCTTCCAACCCTGAGATTCTATGAAAGGAAGAATGGTTATTGATAACAATGGTGCTATTCACTAATGGCATGTCTATACTGCCCTGCAGTTTGGACTAAAGGGTGCGAAGAGCAGGACTCGCCAATGAACTGTCCTGTAACTCCCCTATGCAGATACTTAAGATATGAACTTACAGGTCCCAAGCTCACACTAGTGTAGTCCTCTTTGACTATTATTCATTGTTATTTACACTCCCTTATTCCAAACTCCGGGACAGTAGACATGCCATTAGGTGTTTGAAAGGTCCAGCCAGGCTCCAACTGCTGCCCTGGCCAGGTGGGCGGGGCCTCAGGGGGGAGGAGGAGGTTGGGGTAGGGGGGCTGTGACAAAAAGTGGACTGGTCAGGGCCTCTTGCCCCCCCCCCCATATTCCGGCGCCCCTGCAAGTACCGCACTTCCGAAGGGAACAATTCATGGCTAAAGTAAAGGATTCTCCTTCCTCCATTTCTTGGGACAGCACAGCCCTCAGACCAATGTCGGAGGCATCTGTCTGCAGGACAAAAGATTTTGAGAAAGGGTGGAATAAGATGGGCTCAGAAATCAGTTGGTCTTTCAATTTCTTGAAGGCTGGTTGTGCAGTCCCAAGACCACCGGACCTTCTTGGGGGCTACTTCTTTCACCAGATTATCAGTGAGGCCACAATCATGATAAAATCTGGAATAAACTGCCCATAAAATGCCACTAACCCCAGGATGCATTGTACCTACCTCTTTATGGTGGGCTTACAACATTCTTCTAGAGCTTGGATCTTTCCCACCAACAGGTGCAGGTACCCTCTCCCCACTGTATACCCCAGGTACATCACCTCTTGATTAGCTAGGTGGCACTTGGCAGGATTAGCAGTAAATCTCACACTTTTTAGGGTCTGGGAGACCACTGCAACATTGTTTTAAATGCTCATTCCAGGAATTGCTATACAGGACAACGTCATTGATGTATGTGGTTGCATACTGGTCATGAGGCCAAAACACCTTGCCAATCAGCCTTTAGGGGGTAAGCTACTATGCCATTAGCGAAATGGCAATGTATTACATTGGTACAAGCCAAATGGCATGTCAAGGGGATGAGTCAGTAACCCCTGGTTAGGTCGAGGGTGGTGATATATCTGGAAGCTCCCAACCTCCAACAATTCATCGACCCGCAGCATTGGGTAGGTGTCAAATATGGACACTGCATTGACCTTCTGGAAGTCTAAACAGAATCTGGTTGTCCAGTACTGTTTAGGTACCATAACTATAGGTCTTCACTGCTAGCTGTGAGTCCTTGATCACCCCCAGGTTTAACATAGCTTGGAGTTCCTTCTGTACTGTTTCCCACATATGTCTTGGCAAAAGTTCTCTCTCACCTTTTTCCCTGGTTTGGTCATTATGTGATGAAATACTAAGTGCGTTTGTCCTGGAACCATAGAAAAGATCACCAAAAGGGACTGGGAGAATTTTTGGATCTGCTGTTTTTGTTCTACCTGCAGGTGTTCTCCTACTGGGACTTGGTCAGAGCTGCAGGTCTATGGGGACCTGGGCCCCAAATTCCTGTTCTGGGGGAAATAACATTACCAGACGCCTTCCCAAACTTTCTAGGCCTTTAGCAGGTTGACATGGTACGCCTTAGTAACTTTCATCTTGTCAGATTGACGAATGGCATAGTTTACTGCTCCAATTAGTCTGATCACATCAAAGGGGCCTTGCCATCTGGCCAACAATTTGGATTCCTAGGTGGGAAGCAGAAGTAACACCCAGTCCCCTGGTTGGAACTTCCGGGCATAGGTTCCCTTGTTGTATGCTTGTGCTTGTCCCTGTCACGCCTTGACTAGATTATCTCTTGCAAATTCATATAAGGCCTTTAACTTCTTGCTCTGCTGTAGCACACACTGCACCAAGTTCATGGTCTTGGAACTTTGTTCCTCCCACACCTCCTGAAGGAGCTCTAGTATTCCCCTTGGCTGTCCCCCATATAGCAATTTGAACGGAGAGAACCCCGTTGATGCCTGAGGTACTTTGCAGATGATGAACAGGAGTGGCAGAATTAATTGGTCCCACTGGCGAGGTTCCAAAGCTATGAACTTCTGCAGCATACTTTGCAAGATCTTATTAAATCTCTCTATCAGTCCATCGGATTGAGGGTGTCACACCAACATTCTGAAGGTTTTTATTTTCAACAGACTACATAGTTCCCTCATAAATCAGAACATAAAGTTGATGCTCTGATCTGTGATTATTTCCCAAGGGATCCCCACCCAGGTGAATATTTTCATGAGCTCTGGAACAAGGGCCATTGCCTTTGTGGAGCTGAGTGAATCACTTTGGGGTATCGCATGGCATTGTCTAATATGATTTGTATGTGCTGGAATCTAGCTGCACTCTTTTTTTCCAAGGAACCCACCAGGTCCATGCCAATCATTTTAAATACGGTCTCTACCCGGGGGAGAAATATCAGCGAGGCCCAGGGTACCTTCCTTTGATTTGCTCACTGAAATTCTGGGCAATGGATGCCTTACTTTTGTACCTCTTGGTGGATGCCTGGCCAATAAAAATGAAGAGTCACTCGCTTGAGTATTTTCTCCTAACCAAGGTGTCCCACACAGGCTGTGGCGTTTGCTAGGCATAGTAGTTTTCTGCAGTACTTCTTTGGGATAATCAGCTGCATTTTAACTTCCCCCATATAGTGGTATTTGTCTGCTCTCTATATTTTCTCTCCCTCTAGCTTAAAGTGTAGCTCAGGCTTCAGGAGTTGAAGTACTATCACCTCATCATTGACCCACATGAGCTGTTCATAGGCTCATCCCAACGTTAAGTCATTTCTTTGTTCTAACACAAAATGTGTGTTGTCTGAAAATATGTCAGTCTCTGCTGGCTCACTTAATTTCGCCTCTTGTTTTCCCCACTGGGGGAAAGCCCACCCTACCCCAGTTGAGGCATGAACTGTGGGGCCAATGTTTCTTTCCCTGAGTATTCTTCCACACCTTCACCTGCTAAGGCTCGCATATCTGCTGTCTCTCCATATCCAGTGTCACTGTTGGTCCCTCCAGGGGCTCCTTGTTCTCAGACCTCATCAGGTCTCTAAAAAACCTCTAATTTTGCCTGATCATCACTGTATATGCAAGGTCTGGGGCTACCTCACCACACTGATCTCCTTATTGTGGAGTCACACCCAGAACTACACCTTCCTTGTGAGGTAAGGTCACACATTCCCATGGAAGCATTGCATATAGAAGGTGCCCATGGGAACTGCTTCAGCCCTCCCCCCCCCCCGCCTCCCCACACACACATTTGCCCTTCCAAACATCTGGCAGGACCCAGAATCTATTAATCCTTGTACCTCCATGCCATTGACCCACATGGGTATTGATAGTTTCATTAGACCCCTCTTGTAGGCCTTAGATTCAACTACCCATATTTGGTTGTAGAAGCAGTCCGTGTATGGGCAATCATGACAGAAGTGTCTGGCTCCCCAAATGCCAAGCAAGCCCCTGTCTTTGAGGGAGCTCTGTCTGGTCTTTTGCAGCTCCCACCAGCTTCAGGGCGAGGCTGCACCCCAAAGCCCCATTGTCTGGGCTGGTTGACACAGGACTGGACAAGCTCCAGGTGTCTCCTCATGGGCTCTTTGGGGACTTGGTAATTCTCAGCCAAGATTATGGCCTCAGAAAGGATTTCAGGATGGCAGGGCATCACTCACTCTCTTCCTCTGGCTGAGAGAAATTGGTGTAAACTTTTCTAGGACAATTATTTTTACCTGGGCTCCCATCTTTTCATTGGGTTGCAGCCACCATCTGCAATGTTCTCTCAGGTGCTAAGCCACCTCCCATGGTCACACCCTGGGTGAGAATCTTTCCTGTCAAAAATTGCTGGCTGTATACGGAACATCAATGACATCTAGGATAGCAGGCTTAAAGTAGAGGAGAGTCTTGTGCAGCCACTGTGTTGAGACCCCAGTGCACCTGAGCCACTTCTGTCAAGTAGGATGCTTTCTTCATCCAATGTTCTACCACTACTGTAACCTTAGTGTGGGGTCTGTAAACCCCATCACACAATCTGATTACATTACAAAAGCAGAATGCCCTATTGCGCACTTCAAAGATAAGTACAAAACCACATTGGATTATTATTATTGCTATTAATTATTATGTCACTTTGACACATAGCACAAGCCACTCTGTACTAGTACTAATTAAGAATTTGTGACCATTTCCTTATAAAGATCAATCAATTTTATGGCTCTGAGACCCTACATTTGTTTATACCATACTGTAGCTTTGTGATATCACTGAAGACGCAAGCACCTAAAGGCTTTAAAATGATTAAATGTTTGGCAGGAATTTGATTTTGAACAGCCACTTTGTTTTGCTGGGGATGTTTTGTTTTTGTTTGGAACACCATCCATTTTTCTGTTTCAAATTTTGACCTACTACAGTGGGTCTTATTGTTCAGGTCACTGTGAGCAACCAAACACAAGAGGTGGTACTTTCAACATTGCGTAGTGTTGGCCTAACTCTGCCGAATTAAATTAATAGTGAATGTCAGTAGGAGCAGAGTTTACCAACAACGAGTGCTTTTGAAAATCTGACCACAACTTGGCCATAACTGGGAGTGTCATAGGTAGTGCAGGGAAATCATGACCCAACACACTTATGGTGGGTATTGAATTATCTGCTTATTCTCCAAGGGGAATCATCATACCTTCACCATACTGATCCCTGAGTACTGAGTTCTCCGCAACTTGGGAATTCTAGGAATGAAGGCTCAGCAAGAGAACAATGATGACCCACTAGCTGCTGGAGACAAAGTAATGGGGCAATAGAATCACAATTGCTGACTAATACAATACTATATTATTTTGTCCATTTCAATGTTTGTTAAAAGTCCCAGTGCTGCAAAGAGCTGAGCACTTCCAGTGAGCTGATTTCTCTCAAGCCCTTCTGACTTCATTGTGAATTTAAGGCACTCAGCCCTTGCAAAATCTGTTCCTAGGCTGGAGGAAATAGCTTAGAGGTGTTAACCTCTGCTTTATTGAAATGCTTAGACTCCCTAAAAGCAGAAATTCATATCCCTGCAGATTCTACTTACTCTATTTATCTTTGTGAGATACGTTGTATTCTCAGGGTGTTTTAAGATGAGACCTTTCTACTAGGACAAACAAATGCCATGGCACTTTTCACAGATGTCAAGGTTTATCTCACTATCCTTGTAGAAAATATTATCTTCCTCACTACTACTGTGCACTGTCCTTTATAATGCTTGCCTAGAAACAACTACATTTCTATAGTACTATCTATACATTAAGGCTTTTGTAGAGTTCTTTGGGAATAACAGAGCTGAATAAATATATTATTATTCCTTTGGGGTTGTGAGAAGAGTGAAAGAAAGAACTTCTCCACTAAGGAAACTGGACTAGCAGAACAGTGATACATCATCATCAGTGACATAAATTAATGATAGAAAAAACTTTAATGTATCTTATACTAAATTCCATACAATATGGTGAATCCTAATAACAGACAAAAGCAATTTGTACTTTTTTGCATTTGTACGTAAGGGAGCATAAGGTGATGAGACTTCCTCCTTCCCCTCAACTTTAAGACTCTTCCTAATGTTTGGACAGGGTTGTAGTTTTTATTGTTCCTTGCATCTAGTATTGCTTCTGGAGCTATATTCCCTATAGGGAATGGAGATAGCTAGTGTGACAGCTGAGTCTTGGCCTTACTCTGCATCAGTATTGGCAAGCATAGCTGGGTGTGGAGAGAGGAAGGAGCAAAGGGATGCACATTGACCATCTTCAAAGGCACAGAAGTTGCTCTGCTCCCCCTTAGTTACCAGAGCCATTGACAGGTCTTGAAATGTTTTTAGTCTCAATATTTAGTGCTTTCTTAAATCCCCAGCTCCTGGAGTCAGGTGATTATGTGGGAATATTAGGTTTCCTTTTTTTATTTTATTTTTTTATTTTTTTTAAATGAACTAAGTTTCCAGCCCTCGTCGTTGTAGAGAAAAGCTGGGAAATGTGAGCCTGAGAGATTCAGGAAACAGAAAGCAAATTAAAAATTTGGGCTTTAATTGGCTCAGGCCCTTTGTAGATCTGGCCCACTGAATTCAAATAGCTCATTTTGAGATGCTGTGCCTTTGGGATGAGACTGTCAAACAGAATTGAGTCCTCATCATCCACAGCCTATAGGACAGGATAGAAGAAGAGACTTTTGGTTCTGAGTGTGGCAATTCTAGAGCTTGTTCAAGTAATTTTCCCTTGTATGTCTTTAGAAGGATCTTTTTATAGGTAAAGCAGTGGACTTTGCCTTCACTATCCATTAAAATGCATTTAATAAGGTATTTGCTAATTTTTCTTTTAAATTCATGCTATTGGCTTGTTTGAAAACAGACTTTTTTCTTTTGGTTGACTCATTAGCACTGAAATGCTCTTTGTAGAAAAGCCCTAGAAAGGCAGGTTTAGGTATTTGCTGACAGTAAAAGCAGATAATTAAGGAAGGACTATAGATGATACAGATCACAATAGCTATAACAGATCCTAAAATAGTAATTAGGGATATGTTCTAGAGATGGGCAGACCCGTTTGAGTAAAATAAAAACTAATTCAAAATGTGAACCAAAAATTGAACAGACCTTTCTGGAAAGTCTAAACAGAACACCTGGAACAAGCATGGCTACAACAACATTAAAATTAAAAAGAAAAAAGAAAAATTTGATTTATCTATTTTATGTGGATCTTCTTAGTTTTGGCATAGCTTAAAGAAATTAGTATGACGCTCTTGTAAACAAATGTCCTGTAGCTCTTAATAAAGATGAAGCCAATGGAGTTCTACAGACATTAACTCTAGCCTATACAATATAAACCTATATATTTTCAAAGCAAACCTATTCTATGGAATATTTGAGACACCCAGTAAAATTTTATTGCAGGGATGTAATTCTCTAATAAATTCTATCGGAGGGCTCAAAAACTGGAAGAAGTTTGCTGCCACCAGTGTGGTCCTTTAGGTGTCATTTATGGGTTCAGCGTTCACTCATACATATAATTTATTCAGCCCAAGTTGTAGCTATCCTGTTACTCATTTTTTCTCTTTGCCTTTCTGTCTGTCCATTCCCACCTTAATTTCAACTGTTATAGTCTTGTGTTTATAACCAGACATTGAACAACTTCAGATAATTCTGGATATAGCGGTACCTACCTATCTGGATAATGCACCCTGGCAATGCCACCTCTGGGGCTGTGTGCACTATGCTAAGTGGCAGATAGTGTTGCTTGAGGGACTTCTTTTTAAGAGCCATTCTGCTGAGAATAACTTCAATGAAGATGCCAGCAATGGCTTCAGATAACTGATAGACTCATGTGGGAAAATTGAATGTTTTCAGGATAACTATTGGTAATCAAGTGATTGAGGTATTTCACAACTGACCTTTGCGAAGCTACAGATGAGTGTAAATCCTCATCTCTCATTCTCCAATCCCCATTCTCAATATAAGATCTGTTCTCAAATATAAAATCATTCAGACATCAGCAGCTCACATTCAACCTGCTCACAGAGAAAGAGCAGATATGTGAAGAAATCTGTTTCTTATATTGGGCAAGAGGAAACAAGGAGACTACAATGATAATATCATCTTTAAAAGACACAGCTTTGCTGGTCCCTTTTTCCTTGTCTGTGTGAGTAAAGGTATGCTGGAAAGAGACAATTAAAAAAAAAGGGAGGGGGGGTTGAATTTGCAAAGAAACCTGGCACATAAAATACATTTGGATGTAAAATGTCTATGCAGTCCTGGGAGCTTCAGAGCATTAGATAAGTCTGGGTAATAATGACAGCATATATGAGTGAGTTTTAATTAAATTAGTAACCGAACTCCGTGCCACGGTATCATACATCACAGAGCCTTTAAACCACAAGTTTTCTCCTGGAGGCAATAATGCATTCAACTGGCAGCAAGCAAATAAAATAAATAAATAAAAACAATAACAAATAAATACACACATTGATTGTCTCCAAGAAAAAATATGGAGTTGCAGTAAAAGCACAGCTGAACTTTTTGTGCCAAACAGGGCATGTATCAGAATATCTAAAATATAGGTTCTTTCTGACACTCAATACCTAATCCACCTGACAAAGTGATACAGTCTATGTGATCTCTAAGCCTGTAAAATAAAAAAACTGTAAAATAAAAACATGTTCACTATACTTCTATACCTCTGATATACAAGCCAAAATCTGGCAGGAATTGCCTATATAAGAACAGCCGTACCGGGTCAGACCAAAGTTCCATCTAGCCCAGTATCTGTCTATCTGTTAACAGTGGCCAATGCAAGGTGCCCCAGAGGGAGTGAACCTAACAGGCAATGATCAAGTGATCTCTCTCCTGCCATTCATCTCCATTTTCTACCAAACAGAGGCTAGGGACACCATTCCTTACCCATCCTGGCTAATAGCCATTTATGGACTTAACCATCATGAATTTATCCAGTTCTCTTTTAAATGCTGTTATAGTCCTAGGCTTCACAACCTCCTCAGGCAAGGAGTTCCACAAGTTGACTGTGCACTGCGTGAAGAAGAACTTCCTTTTATTTGTTTTAAACCTGCTGCCTATTAATTTCATTTGGTGACCCCTAGTTCTTGTATTATAGGAATAAGTAAATAACTTTTCCTTATTCACTTTCTCCACATCACTTATCTATCATATCCCCCCTTAGTCTCCTCTTTTCCAAGCTGAAGAGTCCTAGCCTCTTTAATCTTTCCTCATATGGGACCCTCTCCAAACCCCTAATCATTTTAGTTGCCCTTTTCTGAACCTTTTCTAGTACTAGAATATCTTTTTTGAGGTGAGACCACATTTGTACACAGTATTCGAGATGTGGGCATACCATGGATTTATATAAGGGCAATAATATATTCTCAGTCTTATTCTCTATCCCCTTTTTAATGATTCCTAACATCTTGTTTGCTTTTTTGACTGCCTCTGCACACTGTGTGGACATCTTCAGAGAACTGTCCACAATGACTCCAAGATCTTTTTCCTGACGTGTTGTAGCTAAATTAGCCCCCATCATATTGTATGTATAGTTGGGGTTATTTTTTCCAATGTGCATTACTTTACATTTATCCACATTAAATTTCATTTGCCATTTGGTTGCCCAATCACTTAGTTTTGTGAGATCTTTTTGAAGTTCTTCACAGTCTGCTTTGGTCTTAACTATCTTGAACAGTTTAGTATCATCTGCAAACTTTGCCACCTCACTGTTTACCCCTTTCTCCAGATCATTTATGAATAAATTGAATAGGATTGGTCCTAGGACTGACCCTTGGAGAACACCACTAGTTACCCCTCTCCATTCTGAGAATTTACCATTAATTCCTACCCTTTGTTCCCTGTCTTTTAAGCAGTTCTCAGTCCATGAAAGGACTTTCCCTTTTATCCTCTGACAGCTTAATTTACGTAAGAGCCTTTGGTGAGGGACCTTGTCAAAGGCTTTCTGGAAATCTAAGTATACTATGTCCACTGGATCCCCCTTGTCTACATGTTTGTTGACCCCTTCAAAGAACTCTAATAGATTAGTAAGACACGATTAAGCACCTCCCTATCTTTAAACATACGAGTAGTCAATGGGACTATTTACATGCATACATACCCTATTGGCACTTGCTACCCCTACTTGGAAGTAGAAGGGAGGAGTAGAAGTTGACTGCCTCACGAGTTACTCTTTCATATTCTAAAGAGAGGTTGTGCTACAGCCTAATTATGACAGAAGCTGTAAACAGCCTAGGTCTTTTACTGAAAAGGCCTATCAAAGGCCTGGTCTTCACTGGGGAGAGGGGGGGATCGATCTAAGATACGCAACTTCAGCTACGAGAATAGCTGAAGTCGACGTATCTTAGATCAACTTAGATTGACTTACTTCGCATCCTCGCGGTGCGGGATTGATGGCCACCGCTCCCCCGTCGACTCCACTTCCCGCTCATGCCCTGATGGAGTTCCGTAGTTGACGGGGAGTGTGTTCGGGGATCGATGTATCATGACTAGATGAAATGCAATACATCGATCCCCGATAGATTGATCACTACCTGCCGATCTGGTGGGTAGTATAGCAAGTTATAGCCTGTTGTTTGTTATTAACAAGTCTATACGATTCAATAGAGAATATAAGCCTGCTATAGAATTCAGTAGGATGGTTCTAAATATCTATTGAAAAGAAATCATCTCTATTAGAATCTAGCAGTTTTTAAATTAACAGAAATTACAGAATTCCTATGAAAGCCTCTAAGTTTCATTCCTATTGAATTCTATTGGATTTTCCATATGGGACTGTCCGCACACTTATGTGTGAATGCTGATGATGCAGCAATGATCTCTATGAATAATTGTGTGCAAAGTTTTTTCATGCTCTTGGCCAAATGTGGGTGTGCTGTACAGGGAGGGTACAGCAGGTCAGAAAAGATGTGTATACTAATATTTTAGAGAGATCAGTGTGCTCTAGCATAGAGCTCTATTTCTGTTACTCCAAATGGTAATTGGTTTAAAACACTTTGTCCCCCCTGATTTTTTTTATTAATTATTAATTATTATTATATTTAACAGATGTTATAGGAACAACACGGAGTCTAATTCTGTTTTCATTGCCACTGCTTGTACACTAGCATAACACCATCACCTGCAGTGGAGTTATTCTTAAGCTACAACAGTGTGCAAAGTGAATTCAGACCAACATATCTTTCAACAATTAAAATGGCACTGCCTCACTACTGTATTAGAAGTGTAACATTTTGAAAAGTGCCTATATGACTTGTCAATCTAAGTCCCGTTTTTCAAAAGTGATAATTAGGCTTCCAAGTGCCTAAGAGGAAATTTTTCAAATGCTTCTAAGTGCCCAGGTCACTTCTGAAAATGGAAATGTGTCCCCTAAATCATTTAGGTGCGTTTGAACATTTTACCCTACATCTCAGAGCACAAACCCTATGATTCTTTGATATTTAACTTAATTACCTTTTTACCTTGCAACAGTAATGAATGCAATGAAATTGTACATTAGCAGTACTTTGGGGATAAATTTTGTATCTGATGATAATGCCTTTACTTTTATTCAGATACATGAATCAGATGATTAAAGGAGATGGATTGTACCCCGATTTTAATATCAACCAACTGTCAGGTTCCCAAAATTAACTTACTAGAAGAGACCCTGCTCTCCTGTTGATTTTGAAGAGCAAAATTTAGAACCAACCTCAAAAACAATGGATTCCATTAAAAACCATGAGAAGATTCCTGATATCCCCCTTTTAAACAAAACATGACATTTCAAACAAGGCCACCAAACATTCAGATGTTTTATTCCTGTAATGTTTTCACTCTGGTTCTTAGATGTTTTTGGAGGTGGAAATAGGAAATATAACAAGAAAAGAAAATAAATCCATAAAGTGAAATTCATAGGGAAATGCATCCATGAATAGGGAAATACTGCACTACATCAGATATCAACAGATATCAACTGTGAATGGCTGTTGACTTTTAATGGTGACCATTGTTTAGCAGCAGTATAGGAAATATTGGTCCAAATATTTGATAAGATGAAGATCTGGTCCACTGCTCATAGTTTGTCACTGCTGGGGTCACTTTTGACCATTTTTCAGAAAATAGAACTGCGAGGATTATGGGTGAGGGGCTGGATTTGAGGGAAGAACTGTTGCCATTGTGATGTGACAGTAAAAACTGCTTTTTACTCAATGAAAACTGGAAATTGTGCATCATTACTGGTTGTGGGGGCGAGCAAGGAGATCAAATTAAAATCTCCCAAGAGTCTCGGGAACATTGGGGGTGAAGCATCACCATCTACCTGATCCAAGTTCCATACTACTGGGATGGATAGCTCAGAGAAAACTGACAGTTGGAAACCTGTTTCCTGGTGTATTTTACTGCCCTGAAATTGTGGTCCTTAGCAAGCTTGTGCTCTAGAACACAACACAAAAAATAGCAGACTGGAACTCCATCCTCCTCACTAGCTAGCAGACCACTCATGGATGGGACTGTAATGGACCAGTCTGACCCTGCTCCTAGGCAGGTACATTTAATAGGAGTGGGGCAGATGTTCCCCACTTCCCCTTACACCCCAGTCCAACCACACAACAGAAGACAGGAGTTGGCCCACCTGCACGGTCAGTAGTGAATACATCTTCAGGAGACCAAGGACCTGTATCTGGGGAGGAGGAAAGGGGCAACACCAGGGCAATAGTAGCCCAGGAAGGGAGGCCCGGGCTCTCCCAACTCCACCGAGCCTTGACCCAGGGCCTGGAAAGCAGCGGAATGATCCACCACTGGGTCAGCAGGGACTCCCACCGAAACACGCTGACCTCACTCGGGTGTGAGGTACCACTCACGCACCCTCCCTGGGTCACTTCCTACTGCATTTCCAGGCACTGTAGTCCATTGAATATCAGGGTTACTGGGCTCCTCAGTGTGGGTGATTCCCTGTGGCTCCATCAGCTGCAGCCCTCTGGTTTGCCTCTCAGGGTCTCCAGTTCCTGCAGGCAAAGGCTGTGATGGCTCTTTGGCTGGAGCCTCCACCCATGGCCCTTCCTCTCTGGCGGTCAGCCTAGAATGAACTGGGCTGCTCCTTTTTATACTCAGGCAATAGTTGGAGCATGTTCAGCATGGTCTGAGGGGCAGGACTTCCTCTGCCCATAGTGTGGGGTTAACTCCCTCTTGTCCAGTGCAGGGTATGCAAACCTCTCCACAACATTAAAGGTAGATGATGATTAGATTAATGATAGGATTCCAATTCCACTCACATATCACCCAGTTCTTGCTATGTTTCTTTCTTTTTATCCCATAAACATGTCTTAATTGCATTTCATTTGCTTGAGGATATAAAGAAACTGTGGTAAACCTTACTTTTACAAGAGTGCCAGAAAATTACACTTTTCCTTCCTTCCTTGCCTCCTATCGCTCTAGTGCAGCTACCCAGTTACATAACATAGCAAAGATATAGCAGTTTTCTTCTGGACCTCTTTTTACTTTACTTTAGCTCCTGTACAAATTTCTTTCAGACAACTGCAAAACAACTGGACTGCTTGTTATATTATTGCTGACATGTCTCCATTATTCTAGATCTTTGAAAACTAACATGCAGATGTAGGGTGGCGGTGAAATATTTTAAGCTTTGACTTACAGGCTTCACTGGCAAAAGAGCATAGTTCTAATCATTTCTTGCTTTCAGTGGCTAACAATGGAGCATTTAATTAGCTACACCCACAAGGGATGTAAATTGCTAATAATTCCGACCCCAGGAGTAAAAATTACTTAACAAGAATTTTTTAAAATGTATAAAGAATCCCAGAAACAAGCTTCTTCAGAATGCTCTTGCAACCAAATGTCTCATCTTGCAGAGGCAGAAATCTTACTTGCCTCCAAAGATTGAAGACTGGTATAATAATTTATCAGAAATGGCAGCACTGAAAGACTCATGTGCAAATGACAGCAAGAAATCAAAATATTTCAGGAAATAGGGGTTTTGTTTCTCTTGGTTACAGAATTTTTTTAAACAGACAATATTCCATTTTTTTACCTAAAGGACAACATACAAAAATATCCTAAGTATTATTTTTCAGTAAATGTGTGTATCTCTGTGTTAGTAAATCTTCAATCAAATCTCTTGCGCTATTTGGGGTTCTATGAGGCTGTTCCACAACTTCCCAGCTTGAATCTTGAGAATGACAAGGGAAATCTCTGATTCATACTCTGAAATAAAGAATGTGTATGCAGTATATAATCTATATGTTGTGGACCAGATTATGCACATACATTTGTGCACTTCTGTTTACACAAGCAATACCTGATGTGTGTGCAAATTAGATATTACATATGCACAAGGCCAGGTAGGTGCCTAATTGTTTTGTGTCTACATGGACACCTGATTTGCAGGCAAATACTTGATAAATAAATACATAAATAAGGCACCAGACAACTGCCCCAGCTCTCATCTCCTCCTTGGTCTTTTGACATCTTCCTTCGTGTTTGCCTGCCACAGCCTGATAACAACATAATTCACTGGGTGGGATCCTTTGGCCAAGACTGAGAGGAGATGTAGGTTCCAGGAAACCCTTTACCACTAATTCTTAAATGTTCTCTCTTCTCCAAGAAAACCTGTGTAAAATTACCCAGAAAACAGTAATTTAAACAAAAACAGGGTTTATTAAAAACAGAGAGAAAAAGTAATTAAAAGAAAAGAAACTGTTTTCTTAACACATGTATATCTATACCTCTCAAACTAAACTAGATGAGGCATCTTCATTTTAGATACACTGAACAAAGAAAAGTGAAAAACGTGCATCTCATGAAGCCAATTCTCTCTTCTGACCATTCTTTCATCACCTTGTCACAAACTCTTGCTCTCCAGATATCAACTACTTTGCTGTGTCCAGAGATTGACTTTATCCAGCCAGGACCAACCGGCACGTTCATACAAATCTTTCACTTGCTGATCATCCCCCTCTCAGATGTTAGAGCCCATCACCCACCAGGAGACGCTTTAATTAATGTTTACACAAGAATCTTTAATAAGTCTTGTTTGGGTGAGAGCCACATGACTAGTTTCTTCTAACTAACTCTAGAAATTTCTCCTAGTCTTCCTGTCTCCAAAGTTGTTATGTCAAAAGCCCTAGTGACTGCCATTATATGCTCTATTTAGAAAGTTATTTTCTGCGGAATGTTTCAGGGCTGAGTTATTTAATTTTGCTTGGGGATCTGCATAGGGCAGTGGTGGGCAACCGCACATGGCCCATCAGGGTAATCCGCTGGCAGGCCACCAGACAGTTTGTTTACATTTGCACGGCCGCCCGCAGCTCCCAGTGGCCATGGTTTGCCGTTCCCAATGGGAGCTGCGGGAAACGGCATGGGCCTCAGGGATGGGCTGGCCGCCACGTCCCACAGCTCCCATTGGCTGGGAATAGTGAGCCATGGCCACTGAGAGCTGCAGGCAGCCGTGCAAATGTAAACAAACTGTCTGGTGGCCTGCAGCAGATTACCCTGATGGGCTGCATGTGGCCTGTGGGCTACAGGTTGCCCACCACTGGCATAGGGCAAAGACAATCAGAGAGATTTGGCTTTTGTCTTAGGAGTTCTCAGCTTCCTAGAAGATGAGTTTGCACATGGTAGCATGTAATGTGGAAAGAACTGTGTGGAATATATGTAAAGGGGATGGATATCTGACCTGTAAATAAATAAACTAGTGCCAATTTAAGCAAGTGCTGTAAGAGTTAAAGAACTCCATTACATACTTCCTCGATAAAGGAGTACATTTGCTAGGTACCTAAGCTTTCTCCTTAAGAGGTCTCTTCTGTAATTTCCTCCATCCATTACCAAACCAAAAAGACACATAACAGAAAACAACATTTACTGTTGGTTTTTGCTTTGGCTCAGGGAATCTTGTGTTGGTGTCAACTGTCACTAAGAAAAGCAGGTAGTAATTTTCCAAGGGAACCAAACAGCTACTGGGCCAGCCATTCCTTATCCCTGAGAAGCATTGTGCCAGGAGTATTATAAAGTGTGGGGCCTTTCTCATTTGTCCTTGCTTAAGATGACATTGTCATTCAAGACTACACTGTGAGTGTAAATGATGGTCTAATGTCACTTCTATAATTACTTGGCACCCTGTAATAAACTTTAATCTCACTGGGTCAATAACTGCTCTCAGCTTGACATTCAATAAACAAGAGTTTGAATGTTTTTTTCCCAGTGCATTCGCTGAATGTTATTTGGGTTGGAGTTCAGGATCATGATAAAAAACAAACCAAAACCCTGCATGTGGTTTGAAAATATTGAAGGTGGTATCCATGACTATTACACCGATTTATGAAGTACCTGCTTTGAGAAAATCATAATGAGCATAAGTAAATGGAATGCTGAGTTCTGACCTAGGGCCCAATCCAGTCCCCATGTGAGTTTTGCCCATATCACAACCCAAAACAAATGAGGCACTCTAAACACACCAGTGAGCTACGTGAACCTGCACCATGTTTAAGGATTCATAGCAAATATTGTGATCGGGGCTATTCTGGATGGAGGAAGAAGACCACACAATATTTTTTAAGTATACCATAAACTGAATAGTTTGTGGGTGTGACATGGAAGCATTAAAAAGCAACTTTTAAGAATGCACATAGCATTTGGTGCACACTCGTAAATCTCTGGGTGAAGATGGCTTAGCAGTATCCATGGAAGTCGGATGCTGGAAAATCTTCCACACTTACCAATGACATTATCTAATGCAAATCCATAGAATGATAGAAATGTAGGACTGGAAGGGACCTTGATTCGTTCAGTCTCCTGCACTGAGGCAGGACTAAGTATTATCCAGACCACCCCGATAGGTGTTTGTCTAAGCTGTCCATAAAAACTTCCAGTTACAGATTATTTGCTCAATTTTTTTTACTGGGTACCAAACTTAAGCCAACTGGTCTATCATTCCATTCTAGACACCACTATCTTAGTTTGAAATATATAGTATGGCTTTAATGATTAAGAAAACTGTTCACTACCAAGGGAATGGCAGCAGAGAAGACACCCTTCAGGTGGTGAGGTGAGATCTCAGTTGGCTGATCAGTGTTCATGTGCTCTCTCCCCCCCGATCCCTTCACCTGTGATGGGTGTAGTCTTCTGCTTCACACCCCCATTCTTCCTTGTGCTGCACTGGTGTAGGGGAGGAGAATGGGGAGGGATCACACAGTGTTGCCAGGTGTCTGTGTTTTGACCAGAAACTCCAGTTTTAAAGGGGACCTGTACAGTCTCTGGTCAGAAGTATTGACCAGACACCAAAAGTCTGATTACCACAATTCCATTGTCCTCCCTCTCCCAGCCAGCCCAAGGCCGTTTTCATCCCTGAGCGCTGGCCCCAGAGCTAGAGAGGGGCAGAACTGGAGGAACTCCAGCTGCTAGACCTGGCTGGGCTAGGAAGGGATACTTCCTCTACCACGGCACTGGCTGATCCCGGGGCTGGGTCTCACACCAATTTCCAGGAACCTCCTCTGGCTGCAGGAAGCTCCCGCCCCCCCCCCACTTCCTGCCCACATCACTCTCTGCAAACTCTTTGCCTTGGAGTCACTGCTGGATGAGGCAGCAGAGACACAGTCCCCTTCAGCCCCCAAAATTTTGACCATACGTGTAGTGTCCAGTTCTGAGAAATTGAAAAGTTGGCAACCCTATTTGGGACCAGGCTCTAGGGCTTCTTCTGCCCAGTGCCACTGCCATTGGGTGCTGCACAGCTGGGTGTTTCGCTCCCAGCTTTTGGGGTGGGGGTTGATATAATTTGTATCTCAGGCTTGTAGCCACTGCACACTCTCCGTTTCTGTCTACTGAGTGTAGTGGTGACATTGGTATGGTTAATTTTAAATGACTTCTCAGAGCAGAATGATTCTCCCCATATGCTTATTCTGCTCCTTCCTACTATCTCCTTTTCTAGATAGATTGTGTCTTTCTTTTTGACTGAAACAAAAACAAAAACAAAACAGACCCTACTCATATGACACTGGCTTTCTTTTCTTTTACATCACCCTCCACCATCTTCTATTGACATCATGGGAAAAGCCTTTGTGGCTTCAGAACTAAGGAAGCTAGTGCTCCCCATTCCCTAGTCTACAATCAAAGCTTGAAGACAGAGATGCGATGCCAGCTGTACTACTCATTCCTTGTTGCTTGCCTCAGGCCAATTCTGGTATGAAGATGTGTGGTAATAACTGAAATGGCAATGTGAAGAAGCAGAAACCTGAGATGACAAATCTTTCAGTGAGCTTTCTTTGCAAGCAGGAAATAGCAGCACTTCTCCCTAACAAAGACTTCTTACCACTGACGCTGGCTGCGGTAACAATGTAGGGATTAAATTTCTGGGGACTGGACGTGATGGACTTTTCAACTGAAATGTATTAGTATATATCATGCCCAAATCTTCAAGGAACAAAAGCTGTCATTATCTAATAGTTATTCAATGCTCTATGTAAAATTAATTGGTGGTTTCTGTCTAGTCCCTGGAAGAAAAGTGTTCAGATCACATAAAAGACCATCAAAACTGGCACCTTTCTGATACCTTAAGCAGAAGGACCAATCATTAAAGTATATCAAGTAGCATAAGATCATATTAATTCATTGACTACTTTTTTTTTTATCAGAGAACTATCAGTATTTCTAAATATAAATTTTGGAATATTAGTCTCCATTCAATCTTATTTTCATTTTTCCATTCATTGGAAATTAACAGATTTGGATTCCAAAGCTTCTTGGAATCATTGTAAAATTGATGCATCAATTTGGTTCATCATGGTAGGGTAGCTCACCTCATTGTTATTTTATAAAGAAAGAAAAACTGAGAGGATGTAGCCTGAACAGTAAGTTAAGTGGTAGCCTGAACCTAGTGCTCCGGATTGCTCAACCAGTGATAGGTGGTGTTTGTTTCTGTTTTTCAGTTTCTTCTGTTGAAAGAAAAAGTTAATACACTATCCTCCAGAGAGAGATGATTCAGACCTTCCTTTATTGAAAAATCTTTTGCCAAAAGTTCTGAGTCTAGATGTAAAATAATATCCTGTCTACCTGGAAAAAGACTAACACATTCCTATGATGAAAACCTATGAAAACTTCCAGGGAGGAAGCAGCACAATCTTATCTCTGTCTGATCAGAAAGATAGAGACAGAATTCTGCTTGTTGATCATACTCAAAAAGAAACAGAATTTATAGGGGCCAAACTGCTATTTTCCCCAGATACCAGCCCAGCCACACAAGGAAAGAGAAGGGACTTTGTTATAGTGAAAAATAATAACTGGGTACCAAAGTTAAGATAACTGGTCTATAATCCCATGACAGACACCACTACCTTAACTGTCTGAAATATATAGCATGGCTTTAATGTTTGGATGATTACTTGAACAAGGCAAAAGAATTGTTGATCTTCAATACACATTAAAGGGATTTTCAAAAAGAAAAAAATAAGATTTTACTCAGAAAATAAAGAAGGTACTGGACCAGATTCTAATTTCACTCTCAGGAGAATAAATCCAAATAATTCCACTGAAGACCATACACATGAAACTGGAATCAGGCCTACGGTGCATAAAAAATTACATGCACCTTGGAAATAATAGTAAAAAAGCAATTGAAGGTTATATTTTGAACCTACCAGTCTCAACAATCCATGTTCTTTGAAAGTGCAAGAAAAGCATTTTGATGAAAATCACATGGGCTTGATCCTGACAATTTTTGAGCTCCTACAACTCACATTGAAGTTAATTGGAGGTACCAGGTTCATCAGCATGAGATATTCAGTAGATTGTATGATTTAGCAGTAAGGGCCAGATTCTATCAGCGTGGGACTAACTTAGTAGGTGTCTGGATAACAGAAACTGGCACTAAGTGACTTATTGAATTCCAAGTGATTATCAGTCATTTTGTTATCTAACAAAATTGTTCACAAACACATCCCCCCAGTTCCTTTTATCAGTCTGATTCACCTTTTTCTAACTCATTGCAGCCTTTCCCCTCTGTTGGTCAGCCAAGATCAACAACAGTTTAAGACTTGAAGGAATTTATTCTTCAGGTCTCCACTCACTATGCAATAACAACAAAAAACCCCAATTCATATGCTCTCTCGGTTTTACTATGATGTAGCAAACCTCAAAAGGCTGAGAAGTTTGGTTCAGTCTGATTCATTCTAATATCTGAATCCTTTACTAAACCTTTTCAAAACATCCAGACAAGTTCTACAAATTATGTTGGAAATCTCACAAGAACAGTTTTTTTCATAAAATCTTTAGTACTTCCTGATTTTGGTCAGGTGGAAATACTGTAAGGACAGCCTTTCTCTCTTAGTATTTCTAACACTGGTATGATGAGTGTCAAGGCAGAAATTACAGACACATAAAATAAAATAAAATACATACCTCTTCTGTAATGCTTTTCATCAGTAGATCTCAAAGCACTTTATAAAGGAGGTCAGTCTC
The DNA here is from genome assembly GCF_016161935.1 of Mauremys reevesii. Lineage (NCBI taxonomy): Eukaryota > Metazoa > Chordata > Testudines > Geoemydidae > Mauremys > Mauremys reevesii. The sequence continues at coordinate 165,210,917 of NC_052624.1, read as the reverse complement.
ATTATCTCCATTTTACAGATAGGGAAACTGAGGTACAGGGAGAGGAAGTGACTTGCTGAAGGTCACCCACCAAAGAGGTGCCAGGAATTGAAACCAAGTCTCCTGAGTCCCAGTCCAGTACCCTATCCTGTAGGCCATAAAAATAAACAAAACAAAAAAGTAAAGGAATTTATTTGAGAAAAAAACATTAATTGGAGCCCTAATTAAAATATGAGTTAGTTCTTATTTTACAAAAGACAGGCCTGAATCAAAACCCCTAACAACAGATAGTGCCAATGCCCCACCTCTGATCAAAATCCAAATCCAGGCTTTTTTAATGGCCTCTATTTTAATAATGAAAAGACTCACAACTCATCTTCTGAATATACCCACACTTTGGGGTGTTCAAAATCCAGATCAGGATGCACATCTCACAGCACTTTTTATTAGTTAAATAATTATCTGCCTCTCTGCTTTAATGCTAGCACATTACTCTCACCTTGGACACTGAGTTAGATTGAGTTTCCATTACCGGACTATTGATCCAGAAGGGTTTTTTAGGTATTTTTTTGAGTGAAATTTCTGAGCTATCAGTTAAACAGTGCTGGCATCAAGTAGTAAGATTTATCTAATTTCAATCATTGAGTTAGTGTGTGGCTGCTGGTTGGGCAGTGTTGGTGGCCTGTGACATACAGAAGGTCAAAATAGATGATCTTATGATCCATTTTGGCCTTGAATTCTATGACTCTTCTTAGCCCTATAGAGCTTTTGGGCCAAGGAACTCAAAATACTTTTACAACCATTAATGAAATAAATTGCCTAATGTACTGGTGTCTGTAGGTAAGTGGCATTATACCCATTTTACCACTGAATAAACTGAATCACAGATTGGTTAGATGACTCTGGTAAGGTCATGACACCGTTGTCCTGACAAATGTCTACCAGTTATTCTTTTAGCTTAAAGATTCTGATTCAGCTGTGCTTATGGTATTTCATTTACTTCAGAGACATCTGTTAACAGACATGGACTTGAATACAAATTTTGTCCACTTAATAATAATAGGAGATAGCCCCCTGCCTTCACTAGCAGGACCAATTTTTGCCCCAGAACCCTAAGTAACCCCCTCAAGGATTGAACTCACAACCCTGGGTTTAGTCAGTTAGTGCTTAAACCACTGAGCTATCCCTCCCCTACTTATCTTGCCAATCAATTCTGTTATATTTTAAAGCACACATGAAACTTGTCTGCCAAAAAAAGTTTAGGACCTGATCTAAAGCAAACTGAAGTCAGTGGGAGTCTTTCCACCAACTTCAGTGAGTTTTGGATCAGGCCCTTAGATTACTACTTATTAGTCTTAATGTTTTGCAGTTATAGCCGTGTAAGTCACTAAATAATTTTGGAAACTTTTTCCATCCACCCAAACTGGGTACTGTTTTGATTCCTTAACAGCCCTGTATTCATTTCAGCTGAAGGCCCTGTCCCAGGGAATATAGCAGATTTCAAATAATTAGATGAATTTAAGGAAATGAAAATACAGGCTAAATTATCAGGAAATACTTCCTTGGGAGGCCTGATAGATTGTGCAACAGCATCCCAAAGGGAGTGCTGGAAACCCCGTAATCTGAGTAATTCAAAACTAGATTCAACAAAACAGTGAGGAATGTTCCACTAAGGCTGTTTAAAAGACTCTCATTGTCATAATAGCAGTGTTATCTCCCACAATTCCTGGAATGATGTGACCAGGTGATAAACTCAGCTTTTGTGTAAAATAAAAATGTTTCAGTCCTCAGAACTGTGGGGGGAAAAGCTTGAACATGTAAACCCTAAACACTTAAAAAACAGAATGCAAATAAAAATAATTCCATGTTTATCTTTTTTAAAGTCTCATGGCTTTTAAGCCAATCTCATGATATTTGGGGGCTTGAGATGATTTTAGAATGGTTAAGGTTGGCAAGAGCACTGTAGTAGCTGCATCAGCTTTCCATTAGCTTTTCCACAAGTACCATTACAATTCCATTTTATTCTATAGCAGTTCACATATTGCCCTTGTCACCATGGTACCTGAGAACTTTCCAATATTGCATTAAGTGACGTGACTAATATCTGTCAAGTGTGACTCATTCTTTCTTACAGCCTCTCCCCAGGAGGCGAATTGTGAGTGCGGTATAATGTTGATACTGGTAGATTTTTGTTGTTGTTGTTTTTGTAGGGGTGGTAATAGTTTATATATATGCACACATATATGTATACAGGCATCTTACTTTTAAACCATCCTAGTGGTATCATAGGTAAAATTCTGAATTGCAACTGGGGCAAGTGAGGATGTAGATGGCTTAATAGCTCCTCCCTCCTCCTCTAATTTCTGTGACTTGATCTGCAATTTTATGTTTGTTTGCTCTGTAACCATGCATTAAATGAGTAAGAGGGGATACTCTCTCCTATGAAAGTCTTCATCTTTGTAGAGTAAGCTCTGCTGATAATATTTTGCACGTCTGAAGGAACTGCTGAGGCTAGTGACATCCCCAGAGGGGATGGAGCTCCTGGGGGTCATTGTTCAAGGTGACAGTTGGACAGTGGATCTCAAGAGAGGGAGATCTGGGAATGGTAGCAGGGAACAAGGAATCAGGGAGTTCAGATGGAAGGTCAGGCTAAACTTGTCTGGAGAGATGGGCCGACTGAAGAAGGTTAGTAGAGCTCTGAGAAATTAAAAGAAAAAGGCTGAAGAGAGCTCAGTGTGGTGTCCTGAGCCTCTGAAGCTCCCCACATAGGTAGACTGTGTTGGATTTTCGAGGGGAGAGATTCCTCAGAGAAAATGAGGTACTCGAAAACCTGTCCCAAGTAACACAGCAGCAAAGGTTTCTGCTGGAAGGTGACTCCAGACACAGTAAGATCATGGCACAATACATGCATATATTTGTAGAGAATTAAGAAGCTCAAGATTGACTGACAGACAGGACAAAATGAGCGGTTTCTGTGAATGAAACTATTCCTTTAATGTTTCCAATTCTATGTTACATTATATTTGTTTTGAGCGTAATAAACAAAATCTGTTATTTTCACTAACTTTAAGGCTAAGCATCATATGTGTTACTAAGTTATTTAGACAACTAACTGCTGCTTCTCAAAGTGATGCCACATAATAATTACCACATGCTAGAGTGTATCTGTGTTTTCCAGTCCCTGAGGAGGAAAGACTAAAACTTTTTAACTCTAGACTCTTTACGATTTTAAGTCTCAAAGAGACAGAGAGTGAATGCTGGATGATGACAGCAATGGTACCAGGCAGAGAGTCACTAAGTATATATGTATAAATGTGGCAGCTGTTTAAAAAAGGGGGAGAAGGTCATCACATACTATACTTGACTAGGACTCGCTTGTTGAGTTGTGTTGCTTTGGTTCTCAACCTGGGAGTCACAACCAGGTTCTAGAAGCTTATGACTAGGCTGGCTGACAGACATATATTCCATTTCATAATTGAGATCTTTTAAACATTTTTTTTGTCAGAAATAGGTGTACATAACAAACACTAGAATAGACAAGTGTTTGCTCTGCCTGATTCAGAGCAGGAACTTAAACCTGGTTTGCCCACTTACCAGGAAAAGGCTGTAACCACCAGGGTATTCCATCAGTTTTTCTTTCTCCATGTCTGGTTCAAGCCAGAAATTTCACCCTGGACCTGAGAAATTTTCCTGATGAAGATTTCATCGAAACCCATATGTTCCTGTTAGAAGTGTGGTTTGGACAAATCAATGCTGATCGATGAAAAACATTTCATCAAAAAATTCCTGATCAGCTCAGGTTGTGACATCTCGTCCTTTTTTATGTATAGAAGGTGGGGTGAGGAGAACTCAAAACTTTTCTTCTGTTGTAACATGGGGACACAGTATGGAAAAAGGTTAACAAAAACTACAATTGTATCTTCCATCTGAGGATCTCAAAGCAAAACACTTTGCAAATACTTACACATTAAGCCTTATTACATTCTTTGGGTATGTCTATGCTGCAATTAGACACCCACATCTGGCCTGCACCAGCTGATAGAGGTTAAGGGGCTTGGGCTAAGGGGTGTTTAACTGCAGTGTGGACATTTGAATTCAGGCTGCAGCCCAAGCTCTGGGACCCTCCCACCTCGTAGGGTCTGGGTTCCATCACAAGCCCAAACATCTACACTAAAATTAAACAGTCCCTTAGCCTGAGGCCTGTCAGACTGAGTCAAGCTGGCATGAGACAGCCCAGGTTTTAACTGCAGTGGTGACAAACTCCTTGAGGCCCAGTCTAGTGTTTTTACCACCTGTGTCATCTAATTTTAGATTAAGAACAAGAGAGTCTGTAAACCATATTTCAGTTTTTACCTTCATTTGCACCTATGTTGGGATCTTCAGGAGATGAGAAATTTTCATCTCCCCAAAACCAAAAGCTTAGCTTGTACCTCCAACAAAGAAGCTTAAAGTCTAATGTGAATTTGTGCATACTGCTGTAAGGAAAAGGCACATTGTACCAGATTTGCTCAGCTCCCACCTACAGCTCCATTACCTAAGTATTTTCAGAAATGTAACCTGCACCTGGTTTGAGAATGTCACCCCAGTATGGGATCAATTTTTAGCATAGTATGCAGGGATATAACTATTCAACTCTTATTATTTCTCTGCAATGTGAATGTACTCTAGTATTATTCTGCACCAGTGAAATATTCCTTGATTACCTTCCAATTACTTCTTTCCTAGCAACTCAAGGCTTTCTTTTTTACCTTTCTTCTGATTCTTCCATTCTGATTTTTTTACACATGAACTAAGAGAAGAATACAAAGTCCTGGCAAGCTGCTTGCCCCTTCGTCCCCTTTTCTCCTCTCAATCCTACCAGAGCTTTCTCTTTTCCCCCAAACATTTCCCCCTATGATTCATGACCTCCTTTCACTGCCCACAGACATCTTGAATGCCCACAGACACCTTTACCCAAATGATGGACAGAACCCTGAGTAAAGCCTGTTATGCAAACTGACGGGAAATGAATCGTGTATTACAGGAGAGGTTAAATTGTCTGTTTCATCTCTACCCATGTGACAAATGTTCTTTAAATTCTGTCCAATAGCATTTTGCTGAGAAGATAATTAAGATTAAATTAGCTGTTGGCAAGTATGATAACTGATGAGCATAGGCCTCCTGGCCTAAGGAGGCAGGACCCGGGCCCTCCCTACTCCACTGTGTCCCAGCGCAGGGCCCTAGAGTGATCAGATGTCCTGATTTATAGGGACAGTCCCAATATTTGGGGCATTTTTCTTATATAGGTGCCAATTATCCGCTACCCCATCCCGATTTTTCACACTTGCTATCTGGTCACCCTACAGGGCCCTAACAGCAGCAGAGTGGTCCAGAGTGGGTCAGCAGAGATTCCAACCACAACACGCTGACTGTGTTTCCGGCATCATCACAGCCGGACGGTAGCCTGGTTCCCCTGGGCTGCTTCCTACTCTCCCTCTTGGGTGTACCAGTGTCCAGGGGTCATCCTCAGTCTCCCCGAGATATATTGCCAAGGGTAGCGTAGCAGCTCCTCAGCATAGGGAATGGCAGGGCTCTCTGGAAGCTCGGGCTGATCCTCAGGATATCTGTGGTTTTCCTTGGCGTTCCACACCTATCTCCCTCGGCGGCTCCCTCCTAACTGAGCAACTGGGCCCGCCTTTTATATTTCCTTTTTCTGTCTTACCCCTCTGTTTTGGCATGTGGGGTGTGGCCATCCTGGTTCCACCAACCAAGAAGCTTGTGGTGGTCCCTCTGCATCCACCTCTGAGGAAGGCCTTGTCTCCTCACTACAAGGAGGATAGATTAGATGACTCTTGAGGGTCCCTCTGGTCCTTCACATTCATGATTCCAGCTTGCCTCATTTGTATTCCTTTTTCATGCAAAGGATGCATCTCTCGTATGAAATCTTATGGCTTCTCTACACATGGAGTTATTCAGGAGTAAGTTTTCCTTGTTCCTGTTTAGATAGACCATGATAAACCAGAACAAGGAACTCTTACTTTGGATTAAGAATGTCCACACAGAGTTATTCAGGATTAGTTCAGGATTCATTCAGGCAAGCCCCTAGTTATTTAGAGCACTGGTTTTCAACCAGAGGTACATGTACTCCTTGGGGTACACAGAAGTCTTCCAGGGGGCTACATGAACTCATCTTGATATTTGCCTACTTTTACAAGAGGCAACAAAAAAAGCACTAGTAAAGTCAGTACAAACTAAAATTTCAGACAGACAATGACTTTTTTATACTGCTCTATATACTATTCACTGAAATGTAAGTGCAATATTTATATTCCAGTTGAATTATTTTAGAAGTATATGATAAAAATGAGAAAGTAAGCAATTTTTCAGTAATAATGTGCTGTGACACTTTTGTATTTTTATGTCTGATTTTGTAAGCGAGTAGTTTTTTAAATGATGTGAAACTTGGGGGTCCACAAGACAAATCAGACTCCTGCAAGGGGTACAGTAATCTGGAAAGATTGAGAGCCACTGATTTAGTGCATTAGCATATAATGTCATGTGGCATTTACAGTGCCAGCCAGAAAGCCAAGAATATGTTAAATAGTGATGTAGGCATTATGTTGATGTTTATTTCTGACCCTACTCAGGAAAGCCATCAACATTAGGAGACATTTTATTCTTTTATTCAGTGCTACTGTGTTGTTTACTTTTGAGACACATAACTAGTTTACATAAAATGAAGTCTGAAAAACAGCCTGTGAAATAAATACTTTCTGATCAACTTAGAAGGATCAGATCTCACATCTCTGGTGTCAGAGTAGCAGCCGTGTTAGTCTGTATCCGCAAAATGAACAGGAGTACTTGTGGCACCTTAGAGACTAACAAATTTATTTCAGCATGAGCTTTCGTGAGATACAGCTCACTTCTTTGGATGCATAGAATGGAACACACAGACATTCTATGCATCTGAAGAAGTGAGCTGTAGCTCACGAAAGCTCATGCTGAAATAAATTTGTTAGTCTCTAAGGTGCCACAAGTACTCCTGTTCATCTCTGGTGTGACAGGCAAGGATACTGCTAAATATGGTATCAGAGGAAGGATATGGGTATAGCCTCAAAACACTCTGGGCTTGTCTACAGGGTGCAATTATTAGTCTGCACCAAAGGGATGTAAATTATAATGCCCCCTATCACATTGCATGCAAACTGGCCTGGGTGGACACTTTTGGTGTGTAGTAATGTAGTCTCCTTTCAAACAGTACTACATTAACATGCACTAAGGAACTTTTGCTGCATGCCAGCAGGGTCCACCTGGGCCGGTTAGTAGGTGACAAACCAATGGGCACTAGAATTTACACCCCTCTTGTGCAGACTAACGTTCCATGTAGACAAGCCCAATGTTGAAATAATCCCCAGCTGCCCTTGGGCACAGACTCATTGGGAGCAGCCTCGCGCTTTATAGAATAAGCTTCAGGAAGACGAACAGAGACTACTAAAGAATGATCCAGAGCAACCAATACTAGAACCAGACTTGCAGCACCATTTCTGACAGCATGTTTCAATCTACAGCCAAATGGCAACTCCATGATTAGATGTAGCACTACTGCAAAGGGAAGCCTGAGCCTTTACACCAGTAACATATGTCTCTAGGATCCTTCACAAACACAGACATTTAATTGCAATTGTTTTCTGCCAGTTTAACCAGGGAAAGTGGTGTAGGATTGTTATGTTAAAATAAAACCAGGTAAGGATGTGTTGAACTGCTATGTTAAAATGTGATTGTGGCAGCAGAGACCAAAGATCATTCTCCATCATGGAAAGTGGAATCCTGGACTGCAGGAAACTACAGGTTGGTGCACTCAGTACCAAGCTCGTATTTATAAACAAATAATTTAAGTGTTCAGTCTGAGCTCTGTGTGTTTCAATATGGGTAACACCTGTCAACACCCATGCCAGCTGTGCTTTTAAAGCATGCCTACATACGGGAGTGGCCATGAGGAGTACTTGAGGATGCCTCCACATAAAGCAAACTGTCATAGCTCCATTGCCTTCAGTGGAGTTATGACAATTTATAGACGCTGAAAATCTGCCCTTACATGCATAATGGCTAGAAAAAAATCCATAAACTTCTTCAAGCCCTTGCGTGAAGGCATTTTTTTTATTATCCATTATGGAAATGTTTAAGATTTTCAGATGAGTCTTATAAGCTGTGTTTTTTTCCCCTCTTTCAGCCTAAATCTTTAGTATTAACTAAGATTCTTCAGGCTTTGAAGGATTTAATGTATTTGCCTCTGTATCCTTTTCATCAGCAACATTCATAGCAATTTTTTAATTTGTATTTTCTCATTTCTCTCTTCAATGCAAGCTCAGGTCAGGTCAGATTGAAATTTTCCAACTGCTTAGCCAAATAGGATAATGCTTATGGTGTGTGTACATGGTGACTACACGTATAACATACAGTTTAAGTCAGCGTGCCAAAAAGTAATTGGTGGCAGTATTCCAGAAAGAATTAAATTCATTGAATAGCTGTTAATAAGGTTTTCACTTAGGGATACTTCTTCTCTTTCACACTCTCTGTTAGCAACTCCACCAACTGAGCTCTCCCTAATGAATTAGTAAAACAGATTAGATAAAACAATATAAATAGAACATATAAAGATTTCTATTAAATGATACCAATCCTAAAGACTTTCTCCAGTGCTCTCATTCATTATTCCAGAGTATTTTAGACAGGCAAAGAATATAGAGGTTGTGCTAAACATATAATGGAGTAATGTATGTGTGTGTATATATGTCTATCTGTGTACACACACATAAATCCACACGTTAAGGGAGATGATGCTCTCCTCTCTGGTTCCTATTCTGTCAATGTGTGTGCATGAAGGTACATGCACAAATCCACAGTGTAAACAATTATGCCCAAAATTGCAATGAAGAATTACTAAGGGCCTGTTCTCCCACCTCATCATGAGCATTAAAGCTGTTCAGGAAATGAGGCCCAGGGGAAGGGGTGAGTGTCCAGGGAAAATTTGGACACACGTTTTCATAGGAATGTTCCAAGGATATTTTGGACCTTCCTAATCTTGTCAGTTAGTGGATGGATTATGAACTGAAGCATGAAGGTTTATACCCTTAATTTATATTTATTTTTTCTTTTCCAATATAACTGTAGATGTTCAGGTTGTCCATGCACATGGATCCTACTAAGCCCTCAGCCTAAAAAAGTATCATGAGGCAATGAGTTCCACAAGTTAGTGATGAATTGTGTAAAAAAGTATTTCCTTTTGATCAGTTTTATAGACTATTACATCCCACTGTTTTTGTATTATGAGAAAATGTCAATAGAAGAGCAGAATTTATTTATCTTCTCTATATCATTCATTATTTTGTATTAGGGTGACCAGATGTCCCGATTTTATAGGGTGACCATATGTCCCGATTTTTGGAGCTTGTTCTTATATAGGGTCCTATTACCCCCCATGCACTGTCCTGATTTTTCACACTTGCTATCTGGTCACCCTATTTTGTATAGCACTATCATTTCCCCTCTTATTTGTCTTGGATAAATTAAACAGAACCAAAACTTCCCTCTCTTCAAACAAATTTATTTTTTTTAATACATTTAGACAAGCATATAGTATGTACATCCAAGAAATAATGACAGAATGGGCTCTATATTGTTGTTGCATAATGATATAAACATGTGGGGCCTGATGATATTTTAATCAAAGAGTTTTGCTTTTAACCAGGATCATTGCCAATAGTATTAATTTTGGTGGAGTGCCATCTTTAAAGTCATAATTTCCTATCTGTTATCCACCAAACAATATATTTTGCACCCTGGTAAGGCCAAAATGTGAGATACAGTGTATGCCAAAGACACAAAATGAGGAATACAAAAGATTTCTCATGGAAGAAGTTTGAAATTCTGTGGGAATCATTCCTGTAGTGTAAATAGATCTTTCTATAGCCTCGGTTTAATGATTCTTTGCTTCTGATGTGAATCATTTTCAACAATAGAAGTGAGAGGGATACCAAATTTGTGTGGCATGCAAGTACCTTCAGGAGTAAAATGGAGTTATCATCCCTCAGTACAAGGACCAATGGAAAGATGTAAAGGACAAATTAATACTGTAGATAATATGTTAAACCTATGAAAATAATAAATCCATTAGAATAGTTCATATTTGAGATGACTGTACCCAAAGAAAGAAGTCTATCTATATCTATGTCTTTATATGGCCCACAGCACTATTCTGTGTGTAAGGTTCATTATCAGTTTGGGTTATCTGTTAGAGTGATTTAAGTAACAACCTGACTCAATCATTGCTATCTTTACTGCATCTATTGTTTTCAAAGTAAAGCTGATCTGAAGTATAATGAACAGAAAGGACTTCAAATGTATCCCTTTTGTCTAGCCCTGGACATATTGACACTAGTTTGGGAGTATGATTTTGATCGACACCCTTGGCTAGTGGCTGAAGGTAGTGACTTTGAGTGACAGTTGCAGCTAGGTGAATAATAATAAAATGGTATTCATGAATAATTTCTTCCAACTAAACTGCCAAAATTAATTGGATAAATTATTCAAGACAAATAATTCAACAAGCTCTAGTGACATTACAGTGCCATCCTCTTAACAAGGGATTTTAATGTGTTTGTTATGACATAGCAATCAGGACAAAGTTTGTGAGAAGGATGACTTGAACTCAGCTGATTTCTGGAGGAGTGAGAGTTGTAACTTTTGCTTCTTAATATCTATCTTTGCGCTAAGCATTAGCAAGAACAATGTAGATATTATACATAAATACACAATAGACTAGGAAAGATTATCCAGAGTCTTTGTCTTGTCTCTCTTAATAAGGAAATGTCCTACTTCTGGAGGCCAAGGGTCAAAGTCTCTGTTTGTCCAGCTTATTGATTCATGGATTTTAAAGTTAGAAGGGACCATTAAATCATCTAATCTGACCTCCTGTATAACACAGGGCATTTAACCCAGTTACCCCTGTATTGAGCCCAATAGCTTATGTTTTACTATAACTCACCTTTCAGAAAGGCATTCAGTCTTAATCTTGATCAAGATGCAGAATCCATCACTTCCCTTGGTAGTTTGTCCCAGAGCTTAATCACCCTCAACATTAAAATAATTGTGCCTTATTTATGCTTGCTTATCATTTGATCCAATTACAGTTCCCTGATTCTCATCCTCGGGCCTAGTCTCTGAGAAGTTTAGAGCAGCCTTAGTATTATGTAGAGCCCTGTGCGGGACTAGCGTAGAACCTTGCAGCGGGACTGGGATCCCTGCAGGACCCTCTGCCATAATAGCAGGAGTGGGTGGGGAGGGGGTATTGTGGGGTGGGACAGGAGTGGGATTAAAAATAGCCCCACACATGGATCTAGTACTATGAATATAATCCGCCAATTATTTAACATTTATAATACGGTAGTGCTTGGATGACAACTAAGCCCAGGGGGTCCCTTTGTGTTAGGCACTATACAAACATATAGTAAATGACAGTTCCTGTTCCCAAAGAGCATTCAGTCTGAAAGAGCTTCCGAGCTAAAAGCCAATGCTGACTAGCTGATGTGATGTAATATGTGATGTGATATGCCCCCAACAGAATTATCACATAAAATCATCTGAATAAGAGGGAATTTGGAGGGACCCATGATTATTTGAAAGAATATCAGGGCAGAACAATGTCCTCTAGGACAAATTCTAACCAGATCTGCATGCCCTGCACTCATTGATCTCAGTGGGAGCCACTTCATATTTCAGGGGGCAGAATTTGGCCTTTTGTCTTTAGCAATTTAGTCAAAGCTCCTAAGTGGAGCTTTGCAAGTTTAATAAAGCTTGCAAGGGCTGACAAAAATAACAGAGAGAAAGGGATTTTTACTCATCCTCTCTGGCTTTTTGCCAGCACATCCATTACAGAAACAAATTGCCCAACACATATCATAAGGATGAGATCATGTCTTGGAATTGGTTGTGATGGAGTTCGGCGATTAATTTCCCAAGTGAATCAGAAATGTGTTGTTCACTTAGGGGATGATCCAATGCCCACTGTAGTCAGTGGGAGTCTTCAGTGTAAGCCCTTTATCTTACATTGATTTAAACCAAACCAAACCAAACCAAACCAAAAAAGTCTAACCCTATTCTTGCTAAAAACAAAACCAAAAAACTTTACCCATGATGTTAACACAATAAGAGAATGTAAGATAAGAAACCTATGAGACAACACACAGCTGGAATTTACCGAAGGGCTTTGCTAATGTGGTCAGTACTATCAACACAAAAGTGAAGAGTTTTTTCAAGCAAGCTAATTTTCAAAATATTTTAAAATATCATTTTCAAATTTTAAACGGGGACCAAGGAAACTGTCACAATAACCAAAGGGATCAGTACCCCATTATGAGATATGTTGTTAAGTCGTGATACACCCTTTGCGTTCAACTTCTGCAAGATAAATAGTTTTCTGTCAGTCTTGAATATAATAGTGAGACAGACATTAAACATGACTGTGTCATTTGATTTATAAGTAACTTATTGAATAGGATTCAGATACCCTACCCTGTCCCTGGTAAATGAGGAGTTCACATAGGATATGTTTACACTGCAGCTGGGAGCGTGCTTCCCAGCATAAGGAAACAGGCCTGCACTAGCTCTGCTCAAGCTAGCACACTAAAAATAGCAGTATAGCTGAGGGTAGCATAGGCAGCGGCTCAAGCTAGCTGCCCAAGTACATACATAGGGGGTCCGGGAGAGTTTGTACTAAGGCCACTAGCTGGAGCCACCGCCCGGGCTACTCCCAGTCCTTGGTAAAGAGGATCTGACAGGCTGAGCCCATAGCTTTTCTGTGCTCAGGTGGTCCAGCAGCAATATACCAAACCAATAATGAGTCAAATTCATCCTTACCGTGGGTTTTATACCAGAGATGAATTTGGGCAGAAATGATTTAAGATGTTTTGGCCAGGACAAGAGCTGTTTGAAAAATATAAACCTATTTTCATGAAAGGTGGTGATGGTGAGATGAAATGTTAAAGTTGTTGTAATTTGGAAGTGTTGAAAATGGAACCATTTTCGGTTTTCTTTTAAAATATTATACATTTAAATGAAAACATTCACAGATGGTTATTCCATTTTCTCATCCACCAAAAAACTTATTATATTGAATTTATACCCTGTTCTAGGGTTGCCATCTTGGAGCACCCCTTCATGGCCGAGCAGAGGCATCACCTTCAGTTCCACCTCCCCCACCACCAGGGTGTACACTCTCTTTGGCTGAGGACACCTTATCACAAGGCAATTTATTATTACACCTCTCAAAGGTATAAGCTAAAGTCCCATACTGTCAAAGTCAGTCAAAATACCTCAGTCTCTGCCAGCTTTAATCACTCTCATTTCTTCTTTGGTCTGCAGTCTTTCTGTCAAATAAAACAATGTCTGCCTAACCTGGGCTTAATAAAAGGCTTATGTCCCAACTGGCTCCTTGCCCCTTGTATGGAACAGTGGCAACAGGGTCCTCCCCTGTATCTTCCTTCACTTCAGCACTCTCAGAGATTGGCAGGAAACATCCTCACTGCAGGCTGTTGGCTTTCTTCAACTTCTGTTCTCCCCCAGTTCACTGGTCCTTGTACAGGACAGTGGCCGTGGGGCTGGTCCCCTGGCCTTCCTCCTTAGAGTCTTTTCCAGGGACTATTTCAGGAAACTTCCCCTTTCCTCAGCTTCTCTCCGCAGCTTTTTATAAGGAGCATCTGTCCCTTGCTCAGCTGGAACTGTTTAGTGACCAGTGCTGGCCAGCCCCAGGACCAGAGCTAATAAAGGGGCAGGACATCCATTTACACACCCACTTTTAGGGTCCATGTTAAACAGCTAGAGTAGTGTAAATGGCCTTTTGTAACTTGTAGAGAGCAGATCAGGAAATAAATATGATAATGTTTGTCATACTGGACAGATTGAAATGCATAAGAGCACACTGATAAATATTCTTTTAAGAAGTACAAGATCTCAGACAAAAGCCTCATGTCAAAATCCTTAGTCCATGTGGAGCATGTAAAGCTTTGCTGCTTGTGTGATGCCACCCTGGACTCAGGGCATAATTTCTAAAAAAAAAAAAAAAAAAAAAATGACCGAGCCCTTCAAAGGTTTGTGTGTGCTTTTTAGGTCTCTTTTCTTTGGCATTTCAAGCTACAGAAAATAACCCTGAGATGGTTCTTCCTTCTGGCTAAAAATATAAGAGAGTCTTTTGGTGGCGTATTGGGGTTACACAATCTATGAACAACAAAAAAGGAATGATTGATTTCAGGGGCCTCCAACTCCATTTAATCATTTTGCTTGTAAACACTTACATCTCAGATTCTGTCACAGACTCTTTACTACTTGGGCAGGATCAAAGTGGACATCACTATAGGCAACCTTATTAGATATGATAATAGACATACAGTGCCTGTTCTCCCTTGTTTTGTGCAGTCATTTACATCTGTGCAGCATGCATGTAAATCACTATTATTTGATCTGATAGCATGTTCACCTAACTTTACATTAACTGGGCTCATTCCTTAGCTCCACCTAGTTTACACTGAATACAGCTGAGGACCAGTGGGAGGGGGAAATGTGGCTCTGAGGTGATCCTGGGATGGCAGTAAATATCTCCCGTGATGACTTAGAGAAACTTAAATACTCTAAACTACAGCAGTTGCAGGGATTCCATAGGGACTGATTTATCAGTCTAGAATCAGGTGTAACATCTGGTGCTCGATCCCTCTTCTCCCCTTCTGTACCTACATAGCCCAGCCTGGTCAGGGGCTGAAGATTGAGCCCAATCTGAAGATGTGGTAAATGACCGCACAATAGAAAGAACAGGTGAGAATCAAGCTCATTGAACATGTGCTGCAGAACAGATTTGAATGTTGGAAGTTCTAGAAGTGCACAGTTAGGGATTGAGAAACAACATACACTGTGACCCTGCAATAACACCCATCAACAAACATACCCTGGTGTCTGGTAACAAAGAACACTACACCAATACCAAGAACAGTTTAAACATCACAGTTTCTGTCTAACCAGCCACAACATGGTAACCACAAGCTATTATACCCCAGAACCAACATACGTTGCCACGCTTTCAACACATATCACTTACCTGCACCTCATATTTCATCTCACCAATATTAATATACTGTGAACAAAGATCTAGAAAACAACTTGGGTAACATATCACTGTGGCCCAGTGGCCAGACCTCAGGCTCTAAAATTGCCTCAATAATGAGAAACATAAACATTTAATCTCTTGTGCTAAAATACCAAAACTGTCCCTTTCCAGTTATAATCCAGCCTATCTCATCCACACAACAAAGTATATCAGTTGACTAGAATACTCCTCTGTATTCTACTAGCTATTCATCCACCTGACGTACAGGAGGTTGCTCACCATAAAATAGTTATAATACGACAGAGTCTGCATACTGGAACCAAGGCCATGTGAATTCTGCAAGTCTAGAGCCGCATAATCTACTCTTTGGGGATTTCTTTCAGAGAAATCAACCAGCCAGACACAGAAATTCACATTTTCTGGAATCTTGACAGACATTTTTACTTTTATTTTAGCCCCTAGTTGGACTAAACTAGTTATTGTTTGGCTGTTCTATTCTTCTTCCCTTCAAAGGAAGAAGTCTACAGAGAAATGCAAAACCTGAACCTGCTAGAGAAGAAGTTTTACAACAGGTATATCTAAACAGGACTTTGCAAGCTGAAAACATCCCACATAGCCTTTGCAAACCCTCCCACACTCTGCTCCAACCATTACCTGAAAATGTCTTCTCAGAGGTGAGAGCAAGTGGCCTGCTACTTATATTCAGCAGCTTGGGTGGTTGGGCACTGCAGCAAGTCCCCTTGATTTGTGTTGTAAGCAGACAGTGAATACTCTGGCAAATACGACAATGGGCAGCTGCCTGAAATCTGTGGGGAAACATTCAAAAGCAGACATAAATGAAAATAGATCTCAACTGAATTTAAAAAAAAAAGTTCTTTACAACTCAGCTCTTAAAGCTCATTTACTGAAAGTTTTTCTATCCATCTCATGCTGCTATAGAATTTCCAGCTTCCTGAGGAATTTAGCAAACAAACCTGAGCACCACTACCAAGTTTAGGTTAATTGTACCACAGAGAACGCAATGCTCTGGGCATATCATAAGTGAATTATAGACAGAGACAGTGGGAGAGCATGACAGTGGTTTGGGTAACATTCACTATGAATTTCTAGATCTTTAAATGTTTCCTTTTTGTTAACTGTCCCAGATGTGTATTTCTTTATCATCTCGGCAACCTTGATGGATAATCTCAAAATCCCAGACTTTATTATTTACTTTCATATTTTGTACTGCAGTTTCATTATTAGTTCTCTTAGTAATCTTAACTACAGTTCATTATTATTACTATGGATTATTTATTTGGCAGGAGCACCCACATTTTGTGCTAAGTGCACAGGGCATAGCATTATTGCTGCCCCAAAGACCTCACTCAGTCTAACATGGTTTTTCATATGACAATAAAATTGGCAAGGAAAAGTAAAAACCAATTCAAAACTTTGATACAAAGATTTTCTATCCACTTAAAATTTGGAATTAAGCTATAAATAAAAGACTGAGTTGGTGGTCATTTGAGTCCTAATGATAGACTATCCTTGAAAAGTGGTTGATCAGCAATTGTGGCCTGATCAAAAGTCCACTCAAGTTCATGTGTGTCTTCCCATTGACCTCAATGAGCTTTTGATCAGGCCTTAATAGTTTTATAATTGACTGCAGTGGGAGCATAACTGGATCCTTATTGACTAGTGGATGCTGAAAAGAGAACTGATGTTGATAAATGTCTTGTAAGTTCTGTACCAGTAATACCAGGCAGTGTAGACCTCAGAATCTATCTCGGAAGATTAGAAACAATGCAACTGGTATCCATTTGCTTATGTGGTCCATCCTCACCCTGACCCCTTTCAAGGATGTGAAGATGAAGATTCAATTACTTTAACTGAATATCTCAACTATTAAGGAAATTCTTATGTCTCACTTTTTGAACAGCAACACACACATCATATAAATCTCTCTGTTAACACTGTACCACGCCACATCACTGTGGTAACTGGTATCTGAGCACCTGCACCTCACCTCCTGTGACATGCCCATGAAAGGAAAAAATGCCCAGAATTATCCTTAATAACCCTAAAGTTTTCCAGATAATGTGCTCTTTTCATGTTTTAGCTCCTTTATCTAGCCTCTGATGGATACAATGTGGTTTTGCCCAAGATCTTTCATGTGAAACCACCAATGTAAAAAGAAATTTCTGGGCTGTGAAGTCACAACCCAAGCTGCCAATAATGATTAAACCTTTCAAAAATAACTCTCCCACGTAGATATCCATGAGCAGTCTTCTGGAGCCATAGGTTTCAGAGTCACAAGAGGCAGAGAAAGGTTAACAATTATTCATCTTGACTTGAGCTGTAAAATGATTACGTTCTCCGTGTAGGGAGATGAGAAGAGTGGTCGCTGCTGTTGTTTGCGAGGAGTTCAAAGGACAATCACTTCTGAATTCAGTTTGATACAAGCTGTTCAAAAAACACAAAGCCTTGACAATGAGTAACTTGTTAAGTGCAGGGAAATCTCTGTAAATAGAAATCACAGGCTCACTATGTTTATCTGAAATATATATATATATATAATATATATATATATATAATATATATATATAATATGCAGATACATTGAGTCTGTATATTTAATTTATTTATTTATCTTCTGATATGAAAAAAAATAATTGTATTGACCATCACCAAACTTCCAGAGAATTATTTGGTCAGGTATACACTTTGTAAATTTCAGATTTCTGAAATGATGGGAAAGATCAAGGGCTGATTTTTTTCCAGTTAAGAATTTATTCTGAACTATTTTCAGAAGATGTTGCAAATCTTGGAGTCATTAGTTATTTTAAATTACCTTTTGCCTGAGTTACACCAAGATATATCTAAAGTAACCTGACTAAAGTCAAAAGAGCTAACTTTGGGTTTACACTAGTTAAATGTGAGCAGAATGTGGGTATTTGTATTAAAGGGTAGTTTAAACCAACAACAAAATTGGTGTGTATTTACATTATTTCATTTTAAATGAATTAATGTTAAAGAGTGTTTATTAAATGTGAATATGCATTTAAGTTATTAATAATTTTCATTATTAAATTTAAATTTCACTTCTCTCTTTTTTGCTCACACATATAAATCCCTACTTTTATATCTAAGTATTTATATATCCTCCACTGCTGTAATTCTGAGTTCCTGAAACTCCTAAGAGTTTTTCAAATGAAATCACAGTTTATAATTTAAGGTGGAAGGTTATGTGATCATGAAGATTCAGAAAAAAGGAAGATGTTATTTCTTCTTACTTCTTATTTGTTTTACCATAGCTCTTTAAGGAATGTGATTTTAGGATTCATTTTATATTAGGTTAAGTACAAAGTATCATCTCTGTGATACTTCCAAGAGATTTCATACTGAAAACAAAACTGATATCAATTTAAAGTGTTTCAGGGTTAAACCTAAATTTGCATATCTACAATAGCACCAAAATTAGCATTGTTTCTAATAAAAGGATAGTGAGTAAGTTAAGACTGCCTAGGGTAGCTTTAAAATTATGCTCTGGCCATTTGTGTAGGTTTCATCTGACCATGCACTATTAATTCTGCTATTCAATAAAAAATGAGTGCAGTTACTATAGCAACTACAGCAACACATAGCATATATAGTATGTTGCCTCCAAGAAATAGAACAGCTTCGTGCAGAAATGCAATTCCAACCACACATTATGAACTGATGTATAACACTCTTCAAAAAATATTAAGAACTAAATTTTTTTTTACCAGACAGACATTGGCTTTTTTTTTAATGACTTCTTTGGTAAAAAGTTGGTTCCATTATACCATGATTTTGACTTTTTCAGTTTTTTCTTGGGTTAATTGAACATTGGGTAGTAAGATTTCTACAACAATGTTCTGAGTAAATTCAATTATTTTTCTTGATGTTAAGTATAATTTAATTTTGAAATAAATATTCATTTAATTGTTTTTGGAAAGAGATTAAATGATCGTGATGTACATGTATTTTCCTCTAACTACACATGCTAAATAGGGTACTCACAAAGAAAAAGCTTAAGAAAGTTTAAGCAGACAAAGAAATCAGAAGGAGCTGTGGACAGATTTATACATTTGATGTGTTTTAATTGTACTGGCACTTTAATTTCTTTGTAATGGCACTTTAATTGCATATATTTTTATAAAATGAAAAAATAGTTAAAGCTGCATTGTACTGCATGAAAGAATTTCAGGCATTTACTACAGATATTTTAAACAGTTCATGTGTGGAACAATTTCACAGTCCTAATTATACTAAGCATTTTTTAAAAAAAAAAATAAGGAATGTGAGTAACTCCAACTCAGTTACACATAGAAGTTGTAATATTGTTTTTCAGTCATCCAGCAAACTCTGAGTAAATAGTCCTATTGACTTCAGTAGGAGCTGCTGGGTGCTCAGCACTTTTGAAAATCAGGCCACTTATTTAGCAAAATATAGATTTTGGAGCCTAATTTTAGGCATCAATTTTTTTCACATTTTGCCCATTGCTTTTTGTTACCTCTTGTTCCCCAATTATATGTTGCCTGTTTAGACAGAAAGTTCTTCAGGGCCAAGATTTCCTAAAGTGGCTGGTGATTTAGGGTTTCTCGGTTTTTGGGTGCCCAGCAGGAAATACCTTAAAAGGACCTTATTTTTAGCGATGGCTAATTCTTTGAAAATTAGGCTACCTTCAAGTGTAAAAATCAGGCACTGACTTGAAGGAAAATTGAGGAACACAAAATTGCTGGTAATTGTAGAAAATTTTAGCTGTTGAGGCCTATGTGTCTCTAAGCTATCTAACACATTGTTAGCATTAGAACAATTATTCATGGTCATAAGTTCCACTAGGGAACAGGCCCCCTTTATACAAGGTGCTGCAAAAACTCCATCCTTGCTTGAAAGAGTTTACCATCTAATTAAAGCCAGATAAAAAGTAAAAGTCTGATGGCAGAGTGAGTGGGGATGATAATGGGAAGGAAGGGAGAGAAAGTGCTAGGATAAAGGTAAGAATAAGAAACAATTCTGTCTAATATGGTATGTCTATGTTTTTGCAGGACTCTCTGCAGAGGGGGTTTTGCTTACAAACTTATATTATGACATGGCTATTTGTTTGGCCTTTTATTTCCTCCCTGGCCTGCACCTTGCTTCCAGTGTCCAGAATGTGTTGATTAGGCTTTTGGTTATTTTTTTTTGGTCCTGCAAACAGATGCACCATTATTTATACAGATTCAGTATCAGTTATCCCATAAACTGTTTATAGGCCATTGCTAATGAGAAGCAATTATCTGAATTTTTATATTGCTAGATATTGACAGAGCCAACTCAGATTAATAAGGTATATGGAGCTTTTAACTTTCTCACAGACCACTAATGTGCACTATTAGTGACTGGTGCAAATGCAGTTGGGAAAAAAAAGTAAACAAAACAGTAGCAGGTCATTACAGCTGGAAAAGTATAAGAATTAGAAAGTGAATCAAGCAACATTCCTTGCTCAATAAATACAGCAGTGAAATGTATTTACAGGCTGTCTTTGTTTCCATCTCTACTCACACAAAACTCCTCCTGTCCTTGACGGGAGCTCCCTATACATAGGATAGGTCTGGAAGATTGGATGCGCATTTTGATCCATTTGCTTCCATCTTTGAACATGCAGCCAGTCCAAAGAGTCCTTTTAAATATGTCTTTTTAAAGAAGTTTAATGTAAAATCAGAAAAAGTAAGAAAAACATTTAAAAAACTAGCCATTATACACTAGATCAAACTATTCAAGGCATTATATATAATACACAAAATAACAGTAACACCTTCTTTATATAATATTCTTCATCCATAGATCTCAAAGCACTATATAGAGGAAGTATAACTAACTAACTATATGTCATCAAAGCAAGTCTGTAATTCACCCATTGTTCTATTGACAAGTGTCAAGAATACACAATGGGCACAATATGTTAATCACAGAAAGCAAATATGCAACTACAGTTTACATTTTACACTAGCTCCAGGCAATGAATTTATTCTAGTGACAGTCCAGACTAGAGGAAATTGCAACGGTCAAGCCATGAAATACAACGGCAAAGGCCTGAATGGTAGCGTCAAGATTTCGCCAAAAGAGCAGAAAGTGAAGACTAACCAGTTGATGAAGATATTAGAAACATCCCACCTTCATACATAGTTCTCAACAATAAGAGAGTGATGAAGAAAGCTCAAGGTTGTTGACAGTTCTTACCAATTCTGGATGTGTCTTGTCCACAAACCAAGATAGTGATGATCCCTGAAACCCACTCAGAACCCCTCTCTCTAGCATGGAGATTCAGTGGGAGAAGAATGTAAGCAGACCTGACTGAAATTTTCCCATCATGGGGAAATGGCATTTTTCCCAAATAAAACTTTTCAACCAAAAAAATTTGTTTGGTCAACTTTTTTTTTTTTGAAACAAGAATCGTCTCCCCCTTTCTCTCAATTTTTATTCCTCATTTTTTCTAGTCGTGAAACTGCAAATTAAGGTGAGAAAGGAAAAAAAATGATACGCCCCTACCTAAGCATTTTTTTCTACAGAAAGCAATTAACATTTTTCAACCAGTTTTAATTATCAGCTCTTTGGAATAGGAACCAGGCCTTCCTTTGTGTTCGTACAGCCCAGAACATTGTGGGTGTCACTGGAGAGACCTAATGATAATTCTAAAATCCAACCACAATTCCCTTAAAAAAAAAATTGTATGGTGGGTGCCTCTCCATGGTGACATTCAGACCTTGGTCTGATGTCTAAGCAATTGCTTGATAATAGAAAACAGTCAGGGAAGATCACCTGCAATTTCACTTGTGTTTTTCTCTTAAAAAAATATAGCTAAATTCTTGCAACTTTATAGTGCATTTTTGGGCAATTTTCTAGCACAGTGCTGTTTCTTGAAACAGTGCTAGGAAGACAACAGGTTAGATGCCATTGTTTCTTTGATCTCACTATATTTAAAGTAGAGAAACCAGCAAGATCTTTTATGTTTAGCGGCCAGCAATGAGTAAAAAGCAGTGCTTTATGTGAAGCTTGACACATTTTTTATTTATTCGTTTGGATGGCAGGTCAAGCAGTCCCTTTGTTGTCTCACCTCTATCAGATTCTGGCTCAGAGATTGTCAGAAACTAAGCTTTTTATGAAAAGAGGAACCTTCATTACTAAAGCAAGTCTGAATAGCTAGAATCTTCCTATTGCATTTTCTGAGGAAAGCTGACGTGGGTGTAGAACTGTCTATCCATGTAGGACAAACGTAAATCACTTCTTCTGATCTGGAACTACGCAATTCATTCTAGGGTAAACATAAAACTAATTCGGTTCCCAATTCTTAGGGCTACCTCCTTATGCCATGAAATAAGTGGTGTAATTAGTGAATGTGTGAGGGGGAAGTATCACATGCTTTCTGAACTCTTAATGTATTGAGGGTGATGGACTGCTTCTCCCAATACTCATGAGACACTGACACCTTCAAATGCTCACTTACGTTTCTACATCCTTAAATCACCTGAGTTGTACAACTAGATAGACCCTGACCTTCAGGGAAAAGCATGCCACATTTGAGTTAAATTCTGTCTTGCAAATTAAAGTTCTAATTGAATTTACTTAGTGCTAGATTGTCACTTAGCCTACACACCTATATAATGGTATAAAGGGGAGTAGGAAGCCCACTTATGCAGCTGCATGAGCTATTGGACCTGGAGTCTAGATGTGCAAGGGTAACAGGTACTGCACCCATCTACTGCTTCTCTTCCAAGCACATGGGTGGGGGAATCAGTGCATGGCAAAGCTGAGCTGGCCTGAGGATGGGAGTGTGAATGAGCAGAAAATTACAACCATCCTCTGGAACACAGGGGAACCAGAGTGGGCATCATACCCTCACAAAGGCGATGTAGCAAAGTCACAATCAAGCACTTATGTTTTCATTTCCAGACTTCACATTAGGATATACTTTTCTTTCTTTATTGAGGTCTATTGCACTGGACATATGTCTCAAATGACTGACTGCTAAAGTGAATGACATATGTTTTAAAGGACTGACTGATCGTGTAATTAGTCAAGATCATTTCCCTTAAACTCTGGATACTATGCTACTGTCTCCAGCTTCTTCAATGGCATCAAGTTGTGCCTGTACCATGCAAAGGTAAATGAAGGAATTTATTTTCAAGAACAGTTTCTCAAAACTGGTTAAGTGAACATCAGAAAAACAGGTGTAATCTCCTTTTCATGGCATGAAATTTTGTTGAATGAGTGAGACAAACTCTTGTGGAGTAGAATTTAACCCTTGAAACTGAGCACTGTTGATTAAGCCATTGTTCCTATTGGAGCAAAAAGGTCCCAGTACTTATTTGGAATGGGGAGAGGTTGAACAATTTATCTGGCAATCATGAAATCTGATTGATGGGTTATATTTTCATTTTGCTTGTTGCTAATAAGCTTCTTTGTATCTGTCTATTTTGAATGATTACATCTTTAAAGTAGGTTAATTTAAAAGGTCACATTATCAGACATTGTGCTATTGATATAAAACTGTAGTTTACCAATTATGCTTCATTTACTTGGCTGCCTACTTGTTATCCTATGATTGAATGTGTGCTTGTGTTCATATTGGGTGGGAAGGGATGTGGAATAAGCCATGGCAATGTACTAAAATATACATTATGGAACATAAAAAGAGATAAGCATGGTCCATAAAACACAATTTATAGGCTAAAATCTATATTTTATTTGCTCTTTACTTAGGCAAAAATCCCATTGATTTTAGGTCTGAGTAGAATATCTGGGATTTGGTCTCATGATGCCAGTATTTCACCCTCCATCACCAAGGTTTAACAAGTGAACAAGCAAGCAAACTTTCACATAAACTAAAGTGAAAACTCTGAAAATATATCTTTTGTATTTTAGTTTTAGGGTCAGACGGCCTGATCCAAAAATCAGTGAAGTTAGTGAAAAGACTCCCACTGATCTCAGAAGGCTTTGGATCAAGACCCAAATGAGCATTCTTTTTTACTATGCTGAGGCTCCCACATCTAAACCTGAAATTAATCAAAATGACTTGGAAGCAAACATAGTTTGGTGTTTAGGCAATGCACCCCATCTCTCCCTTTTTTATATCATTTGACAGGAATCCAGGATGAGGATCACCCCCACTAAGAAAGGAAAATTGGTGAGATCAAGTGGCAATGCTCTAAGTGTGAACTTCCCTTCATGGCTTCAGCAGGTCCTCTGGCTCCTGCATAGGATTTCTGTTTAGCTCCTTATGTATTGTACAGTCACAACAAAAAGTGAATTAGGAAGACAACCCATTAACTCTTTGTGTAGCAATACCCATATGGGTCATCAGTGGAATTTGAATCCAGGACCTTCAACACCAAAGCACAGTCCTCTATCATGTGTATTAAAGGAACAACTCTGTTAGCAGGTAGAAGTAGTAGTTATAATCGAGTGCACTAGCCACCAGAGGGAGAACTGGTGCAGTGTGTTGTGCTTGGAAGAGTTTGCTTACTAGGGATCGACACTCAGAATTCGTAATAGTATTTTGTTCTCGTATTAAGCCTTTCATCTGAACCTGTCTAAGCAGTTTACCAATGTTAATTGATTCTCATAATATAACTGTAAAAGAGTAAGGGATATAAAGAGAGATTTCACCCACCACAAAAAATGCAGACAACTCTAAAGAAAAGAAGACAATTTAATAGTGCACAGCAACACTTCCTAACACTTTAGCACATGATATGAAGATGGATACTGCATCCAAATGATATGGCAGCACTAATTTAGATAGGCAGATGTAATCACCTGAGCTGGAATTTTGCCAAGACACGGAAATTAATGCCCTGGCTTTTATGAAACATGTCAAGGGATCTTTAATGTTTGCAAGAGGCTTAATTCTTATGGGAAAAGTTCCATAGAATTTCCTAGGGAGTTTTTTTTTTTAAATAGAACTATAATAGGGTTCTGTGGAGAGTTTGCAGTGTTGTTGTAGCTGTTTTGGTCCTGAGATATTAGAGAGACAAGGTGGGTGAGGTAATGTTTTTTATTGGATCAATTTCTGTTAGTGAGAGAAACAAGCTACTGAGCTTCACAGAGCTCTTCTTCAGGTCTAGGAAAGATACTCAGGGCAGGTCTACGCTTAAAACGCTGCATTGGCATAGCTGCACCAATCAACCATCAACCTAGCTACGGCCTCTTAAGGAGGTGGATTACCTACTCTGATGGGAGGATTCCTTCCACTGACACAGGCAGTATCTATACTTAAGCACTACAGTGGTGCAGCAGGCTGCTATAGCATTTTAAGTGTAGACAAGCCTTGAGTACTTCTCCCAGACCTGAAGAAGAGCTCTGTGTAAGTTCAAGAGCTTGTCTCTCTCACCAATAAAAGATAGTACCTCACATACCTTGTCTCTTTAATAAAAATGTACACAATGTTAGAGAAATTTTAAATCTAGAGAATTTAATAGCCCTTTTGTAAGTTTTTTGTTGTTGTGACACCATCCTTTTCAATTCTATAGTATGGATGTAATGCTCTTGAATTCTCCAGTATCATTAAAAACAAATCTATTCAAATATTATGATTTTCTATTACAGGGATTGGCAATCTTTCAGAAGTGGTGTGCCAAGTCTTCATTTATTCACTCTAATTCAGGGGTTCTTAAACTGGGGGTCGGGATCCCTCAGGGGGTCGCGAGGTTATAATATGGGGGGGGTTGCGAGCTGTCAGCTCCACCCCAAACCCTGCTTTGCCTCCAGCATTTATAATGGTGTTAAATATATAAAAAAATGTTTTTAGTGTATAAGGGGGGGTCGCACGCAGAGGATTGCTGTGTGAAAGGAGTCACCAGTACATAAGTCTGAGAACCCCTGCTCTAATTTAAGGTTTTGCAGGCCAGTAATACATTTTAATGTTTTTAGAAGGTCTCTTTCTATAAGTCTATAATATATAACTATACTATTTTTGTATTTAAAGTAAATAAGGTTTTTAAAATGTTTAAGAAGCTTCATTTAAAATTAAATTAAAATGTAGATCCCTCCAGGACCGGTGGCCAGGACCTGGACAGTATGAGTGCCACTGAAAATCAGCTTGTATGCCGCCTTTGGCACATGTGCCATAGGTTGCCTACCCCTGTTCTATTATATTCTATAGGATTTCCCTATATGATTGGAACCTCAACATCTTCAGCTGCACAGTGTGCCCTACCACAATGCTGTGTCATTGGTTCAGTAATCACTTAGATGGAAAAAAACTGCTGCATAGTAAATTACTATTACTTATTCCCGCAGCATTTAGATGTTCCTAGAACTCATGTTTGAATCCTGACTCAGAGCAATATCCTACTTAAGCCACAATCTTGCACACGGTTAAGGATGTATGAAAACTCTTAAGAGTTGTCCTGTGAAAGTCACCTATCTGAAGTTAAATGTTTGCAAGATTAAGGCCACAGTTTTTCATCTTTGAGACATGATCTTATTTTTCTTATCCAGAAGTGAAAAAGCCCTTAACTTGTCCCCCATATTTCTAAAACTACTTCTGCCCTGACTTAAACAGAATACAACTTTTAGTGACACTGAAAGCAAATTCCACAATGTTCATAAGTTTTGGAAAAATCCAGAGAGAAATACAACAGCAAGCACACAAACTGAGTTCTGGACTACAGACTCAGAACATGTCCATGTCCAACCCTGAGTGCTAAACTCATGTTGCCTGGCAATATATCTCATCTTTGAAAGGCACATTTTAAAGTGAGTTATTATTCATAAGCTCTGTGTCTGTTTAACACATAACTATTTTGAGTAAATGCTAGCAAGCAACTTACTGCTCCAAGTTAAGGAGACTTGGCATTCAGCAAAACAAATTCTACAATGCTCAGAACTTTTGAAAATTCAGAAACATGGTTCAACAACAGGCTCTATAATGTACATGTAACCCACACACCTTCTGGGTGTGGTGTTCTGTCCCATCTAGAGGCACTGCGACCACTTAGAGATAGATAAAATGAGTCTGCTCAACACCCCTAGCTAACAGCCAGCTGGCTTTTAGCTCATATGGTAGAAGCTCATAAATTAAACTCCAGAAGCCCCACGTTCAATCCTGCCCACTGATGACCATGGTCTGTCAGTGTTACATACACTCAAACACAGATTCCACAGTGACACAACATGCATGCAACAGACTATACACATTCCATTCATAGAACACAAATTCCACTACATGCATTTCAAAGTTAGCTCCATAAGATATACAGAAAAAATATTTTATTTGACCATAAAAGCTACAGCTCTCAACAGTACTAAATCAAATTTTCAAACAATGGACCTAATCTTTACTCGCTTAGCCTCAGTCAGAATATTACATGATTAAGGAGACCAGGATCTTATTATTTGTACAAATACAAAGGGCTAAATTCTGCCCTGAATTAAATCAAGTACAAACTCTTTGAAGTCAATGGAAATTTGTTCTGAAACTGAAGTGCAGAACTCAATTTGTGTGGAATTTGCTTTCAGTGTCATTAGAAGTTGCATTCTGCTTAAGTCAGGGCAGAAGTTTTATCTTTAATTTTATTTTTAGAAAGTTCAGGCAGGATAGTACAAAGTGACAAAAACACCTAGGGACTGATTAATATTTAAAACAGAAACCAAGCCATACGCTCAATTTCTGCTTATATTAATGTATGTGCGCCTCTTCCTAACAGAGGATACATAAAATAAGCCACTATTATTGAATTTTCATTCTGATCACTTAACTGGTGAAGTAATACACCAGTAATTGTCATAATATTTATAGTGTCTTATTCACAGAGAGATTTTTTTCTTTATAGCCAGTATTGTCTGGTAGCAGTCATTTACCAATTGTTAAAAATCTGTTATGATTGATGTGTTAATTGCCTCCGGAGGAAAAAAAAACATGAATTAATTAACCACACATCAGTTGTTGGCCACAATCCCCTGTAATGGTGTTTAAAAAAACCTAAAAGGTACAGCTAGTATAAGTTTAATAAAGAGACTCTAGGCTTTAAATATAAAAAAAAAAGTATTCAAATGTCCCCAAATAGGCACCTAGAAATAGATTAGAGATATCCTAATTTCAAACTGAACATAATTATGAAACAGAAGGAATCCCATTATTTCTTCCCAGATGGATGTTAACACTGTGCAGCTTACAGGACATTAAAAAAAAATTCCACTTTTCTCAATAGCTCTCTTCATGGCACCATTTGTAATTATAAGTAAAGGTTATTAAATTTTAACTGTTGTCAGCAACTGCTGCCAAGAACCAGTTTTTAGCAGCTTAAGCAATTCCAGGGGCAGAGAAAGAGTCCAGAGAGTAGAAGCACATTGTGGCATTTTGTCACAGAAATTGGACAGAAAAAGAAACTGTAGATCTGTCTGGGACAGATCAGTAATTGGAGAGAGACTGATAGGAAGTTTAACTGAGAAAAAAAAAAGATTGCCTGATCAATCCATCCTAGATAGATAGATAGCAGGAAATAAGAAATGTTGTAAGACTGTCACTTTCAGTGAAGCTTTATAAAATAAAAGACCTTTTATAACCTTTTTTTCTTTTGCAAAAACAAACAAAAAACCATAATGTTTGAAACAATAGTTTTATTTGCTTAGTTGTCTCTTTTGATATAAACTAGCAACAATGCTATTTCACAGATGATATCCAAGCTGGATGAGAGAGCTGTAAATGTTCTCAAACACAGATGATAGTTCACAGTAAGTAGAGGCTAATCTCAAGTTTTAGTTATAATTACACATAGAAAACTACACTGAACGAACATTATTAAGGTTGCAAACTGAAGCACTGAAAATTTAGGAAATGCCTAAATTAAGGTTGCTTCTGTATCCTTAATTCAGCTCCCTTGTGCATATATATTATAATACAGTCTTTAATGACATGCCATACACTTTCTTCTCAGGACCCTCGCCTCATTCAGGATGGACCTGCTCTTGGGATGTATCAGGGCTGTATAGTGAAGGAGATTGCTATCTGTAGGACCCATGCTTAAATTTGTCTCAAAGTGGGCACCCTACATTAGTGGATACTTTTGACTTTAATTTCTCTGGCCCAGATCCACAAAGATACTTAGGTGCCTAAACCCTGGACTTAGGTGCCTAAGTCCCAGTTTTGGCTCCACTGCAATCCACAAAACTCCCTCCAAACCTTGTAACCACATAAACTCACCCAGATTTTAAATATTCAGCATAAAAGTTCTTTAGGCACCCACATTTCCATCTCTGGGCATGTGCACTGCTGCCTCCCTCTAGGTGTCTGGATGCTTATCTCCCCCTAAGCCCTAGAGTGATTTACAAACCAGGAAAAGATGGAGTTCAGCCACTTATGTCAAGTGTAGAGCTGAATCCGGCAGGAATGCTTAGAGGCCATCTACCAGGTCAAATCCCATTTAAAATCTGCAGATGGGAGAGGGACATGAGGTGGTGGCGATGCCAAGTTTAGAACTTTTATATTAATGGTTAGAGCAATTGCCTGGGATGTGGGACGACAAAGGTTCAATTCCCGCCTCTGCTTGATGGGAAGAAAAGATTTGAACAGGGGTCTCCCAGCGCTCAGGAGAGTGCTCTAACTGCTAATATTCTGATTTGGGATTCCCTCCAACTTTCTTGCTGAAGCTGTTCCACTGTGGCTAAATAATCAAAGAGTGGTAGGAGCAGGTGGACTGGATCAGACACTGGGTCTCCCATCTTCCAGCTGGATGCCCTAACTACTGGACTACAGAGTCAGAGTCATTCTCTCACCCTCTGATCACATGGAAAAACACTTACATTTGTTATCATTACTTGAACACCTTCTATTTCTGCAATATCTTTTTGAGACAAGGTGACCAAAACTGAACACAGTATTCCAAGTGAGTGTGTGTATAATGACATTATTCATAGAACAATAGATTCAGAAATTCCAAGGCCAGAAGGGACCACTGTGGTCATCTAGTCTGACCTCCTGTATAGAACAGGCCATAGAACTTCCCAAAATAATTCCCAGAGCAGATCTTTTAGAAACACATCCAATCCTGATTTTAAAATGGTCAGTGATAGAGATTCCAACATGACTCATGATAAATTGTTCCAAGGTTTAATTATCTCACTAGAGGTTAATTTAACTAGAGACGTTAAATATGTATGCCTTATTTACAGTCTAAATTTGTCTAACTTCAACTTCCAGCCATGTTATACCTTCTTCTATTAGACTGAAGAGCCAGTTATCAAATATTTGTTCCCCATGTAGGTACTTTTAGGCTGTAATCCAGTCACTGTGATCCAGTTTTTAATCCATTTAATGTAAATAAGTAACAAAAAAACATAGCAGCATTTTCTGAAACATTCACGATCCGATGCTAACTTCAGGCATATAGCAGCTGACCTTCCTGTGATCTGCTGCACATCACCCATCCAGCTCCTCACTGATTGGCTGCTACTATGATAAACCTCCACCATTTCTTCCATAATAACTTTCTCAAGGTTATTTCCATCTCTATGGCTAACGTAACCAAAGTACATATGTTTGTGGGTTTTTTTTCCATTTCTAACATTAGGGTCTGCTTTTCTCTAATAATATTTCTAACATAGACATTCATCTATTTTTCTATCCATGAGATATTCAAGACTTCTCCAGAATCACATTTCAAAAGCTTCAATTTTCTTCTTGTCAGCAGCATTAACTTCCCACGGCTCACATCCATAAATTACTATGGAAAAAATTAGGCTTTTCACCAGTCACATCTTCGATCATTTCAAGATGCCATGATTTTTCCACACTTTCTTAAGAGAGGCAATAGTTGAGGAAGCCATCCTGAGTCATTTTCTGTTTCTTTAGCAAAGCCTCCTTGGTTGGCCATATATGATCCCACATAATTAAATCCTTCTACTGCCTCTACAGCTTGCCTATTAATCGTGATGTCCACTTGCTGTCTGTTTTTGTTAGTTGGCTCTGTCACTGATCCCTTTCCTGGTCACTCACTAAGTGGGGAATCCACAACTCTGCACTTCAGATTCCCCAGGGTGTTTAAAGCTCCTGGAGCCTTCACAGAGCCCAGCCACAGCCCCAATTTTAGGGACCGGTCCCTCAGTTCACTCTCAAGGTGCATCTCTTCTATTTAACACCCTCTTCCAAGTGTTCAGCCATCTAAACCCTCTGGGCACAACACTTACCCCTCTGACTCTCCCAGGACTCCACCCAAAAGTTGTGAAACTTCTGGTTTACAGTTTAACTCTGGGGTGGGGGAGGGATTGGGAGTACTTGGAGATGATCTGCATTCTTCAGTCTGGCAGGATCCTCCATCCCCTTGCCTACAATGCCCCTGCAGCAGCCACACTGAGGGTGGAAAATGGCTCTTAGTTCCCTACTGAGAGTCTCTTGCTGGGGTCACCTGCTTCTTTTATTTTGCTTTCTGGTAATTTACCATTAATCCCAAATGCCCTCCCTTAAAACAAGAGGAGGAAGTGTATTTTTCCAGGTAGAGCAAACCTATTGTCCCAAGGTGTTTTACTTTGAATAGACCATTATTGAGTGCTGGTCATTCACCATTGTCTCTGGGCTGGCAGGGACATGACATAACCCTGCTAACTCACAGGGGACCCACAGACATCTAGGCTTTCCATAACATAATAATTTCATGATAAATTTCATAAAATCATCCAAAATTCAGAAGTGGTACAGACAGAACCCCCTCCCCCCCGCCCATTCACCACAAGAATAGTCTATATTACTGACTAACTGTTTTTACAGACTTCAACATTAGTTGCATTGCATTGGTGATTGTAGCAAAGAGTGACATCTCATCAGCATATCTAAGATTTATTAAGATGTGTCCACAAATGGAAATTCCTGTTCCTTCCATTTCATCACAATCTTCCAAGCTAAAATCTGTGTATATGTTAAAGAGGCTTGCGGACAAATCACTCACTATCACCTGCTTCTGTTCACACCATTTAATATATGGCATGTTAACTTTGTATTGCTCCTAGTTTTTTTTAATTCAAAATGTTGCATGATACCAAGTCAAATACTTTACAGAAGTCTCAGTGTATTACATCAGCCCTACTACCGTTATCAGTCAAACTAATAATCTTATCTGAAAAAGATATCAAGTTAGCTTGACAGATCCATTTCCCATACATCCATGCTGATTGGCATTAATTGTATTATCCTCCTTTAATTCTTTATTATTGGAGTCTCTTACCATCTGATCCGTCATCTTCTCTGGGATCAATGTCACACTGAAAGACCTATCATTATATAGGTCACCCCATTTACCCTTTTAAAATATTGGCACAGCATTAGCTTTTTCCCAGTCTTCTGGAACTTTCCCAGTGTTCGAAGACATTGAAAATTAACAGTGGTTCAGTGAGCTCATTTAGTCAGCTCTTTAAAACTCTTGGATGTACGTTTTTCAGACCTGCTG
Organism: Mauremys reevesii; assembly: GCF_016161935.1. Classification (NCBI taxonomy): domain Eukaryota; kingdom Metazoa; phylum Chordata; order Testudines; family Geoemydidae; genus Mauremys; species Mauremys reevesii. The sequence continues at coordinate 165,178,382 of NC_052624.1, read as the reverse complement.
ATTTAAAAATGTCTAACTTTAGTAGAGGCTATTTATCAGCCTCCTCAGTTACTATTGGAATGGAAAGATTGTCACCATTATCATCATAGGATATGACTACATCCATCTGGCTTTTTCTCAAATAAAGAACATAAATATTTATTGAACACATCTGCCTTTTCTGAATTATTATTGATAATGCCACCACTTCTATCTAGTAATGTTAGGATTTTTTTTGTTTTTAGTATACTTAAAACTCTCCCTCTTATTGTCCTTAACTCTGCAGCCCATTGATTTTTTCTTTGCTTCCCATATCAATCCTCTACAATTCCTAGCTTCTGGTTTATATTCATTGCTATCAACTTCCCCCCTTTCTTCCATTTGTGATATATTGTGGGTTTTGTTGTTTGTTTGTTTATTTGATATCTGTCTCCACTTCCCCTCTAAGCCAGGTCCATTTTTTTAGCCAGTAGAGCACTCAAGTGGAACTAGCACGAAGCCAGAATTATACCATTTGCATTATTGTTGCTAACATATTTATTTACTTGCAGAGATCATGTACCAAAGGTAACAAAGTTCAGTGTTCTGCCACAGGGACTTTCAATTACCTGAACATAATGCCCCCTCTTGGAACATCTCCATAGCTAGTTCAGACTAGCTTCTAATCACTACTGAGGTCAATTACTGACATGTTTAGTAGACAAATGGTTTCTGGATAGAAGACCTCTGGACATCCTCTCCTGCCACCCTCCTCTTTCTATGTTGAAGGATTTTTTGTTTGGACTAAGCTTAGGTTCATCCCTGCTTCTGATCCACTTGATAGTTTACTGCATTGTGTTAAATTCAGTGTGGCTGGCAGGGTAACAAATGGACAAGCTATAAACTGGGGCCACAGGGGCTTGCAGTTGTCAGCACAGTGATAAGCTAGTGCTTTATCATCAGAAACTAAAGAGTACTTAAATGATACCAGCTATAGTTGTGGTCATAATTTATTGGCCTCAAGAGATTACTTGCTGTATGGTGCCCCTGCCTTTTCTCTTTTGAGTTTCTGTTTTGCTGTAGTTGGCATTATAAAATCTCAGCAATCCTCTTGCACAAAATCTTTATCTCCACAATATAAGAAAAATCCAGAGAGATTATAGTAGAGAATTGGAGAGACTAACAATACACTGGAATTTTTTATTTAAGGCCATTATAAAATACCTCTGTAAAAACAGAATGAACACTCCACTACTCTCATGAAGTATCCTTCTTTATGCATGTTTTCCTAATTTTTAGTTAAACGGGATTTTTTTTTCACATTGGCATTTTTATTGTGCTCTTTTATTAATGTTATGAACAAATTTTCAACTGTGTTCACCCACAAGAACTGGTCAGGAAATTATTTTTTCCTCCCTGCAAAAAAAATGATGAAAGTGAAAATATTTTTTTTGTCCATTTATTTTAATTTTTTTGTTAACTTAACATTTTATGCAATAGCTTTTGTTTTTTAATTTGCAAAAAAAACATACTTTGTTGTCAAAAGCCTCTTTTCATAATATGTTTTTCAACTATGTCTACTCAGCACCCAGCATCTCCCACTGAAATAATTTAAGTTAAGTACCTCAGTACCTTGAGAATCTATATGTTACAAAATGTAATTAAAATGTCTCGACCACCTAGTGTAAATAAAGGGTAAGCTTTAATTCAAAATCATGAAGGAATTAAAGCACAACTAGGAAACAATTCTGTCTTTTTACAAATTAACATTTTGACCATTGTTAGCGTTAATCATATTTACTATGATAGTGCCTAGAAACCAGACAAGAATGGGGCCCCATTATGCTAAGCATTGTACAAACAGAACAGTAGAAAACCTCTGCTCTAAACAAACAGAACAGACAGAGGGTGCAGGAAAGGGATATAACATACAAGAGTCCGTGGATAAACGTGAAATGATAGTTTCACATTTTGTGTTGCTTTGACTCTGGTATTGCTTCTTATGGAAGCAACTGGATGATGTAAATGGTGGGGATGAACTTTATTACTGAGGGGTGCACTCAGATTGTGATTGTGCCTTAGAAAAAATTCTTACTTTTAGCAAAACTGGCTAAAAATGATGAGGAGTGGTTGGTGGTTTGGTTTTGTTGTGTTGTCCTTTTACCTGGTGGAATTTTGTGAAATGTTTAAATTTTAAACATAAGGTCTGCTTCTTTCAGTTTCATTATGAAAGTATGATAAAAGCATCAGAAATGGTGAAATTCAACCCCTAGGATAAACTTGTAACTGTTTTCAGTTGCAAAAATAACTGATCCTTTCCCACAGCATGCACTACGTACTTATTAGTGAAGTCCTTTAATAATATAACTGGTAAATTTGATTGCCACATTTCAACCTGACACTATATTTTATAAGAGATGGTGTAACACTGCCTGTCCTTTTGAAGTTAACCTGTATGTTCCCAGTGTAAAATACAGTTTTCTTCTTAAAATAAAGACATATGATAAAAACCTATTTCTTTCTTTGGGTTAGGGGAGCTAGCACCTTAACAATGGAAATACTGTGGGGATTGATCCATGTTCTAACCCTGTGCTTTCTGCCACTACATATTTTAGGAACCAATGTTTCCTGTAAACTGCACACATGCTGGTGGGGAAGGAGGGAGAGCAGGATCCAGAGGAGCTGAAGTGGCCACTGTGGTGCCAGAGATTGGCTGGGGAAAAGGTAGGAACCGGGATGAACAGTCTGGGACAGGGACCTGTATTCCCCCCACTCCCCCACCGCAAACCACTAGGTCGCCCTTCCCAGCCTGGCATGAGATCTCGGCCCCCACTGAATCTCAGCTACTGCCTTGGCAGAGCACCAACCCCACTTCCCCTCCTATCCCTCAGTCTCCCCATTCCAAGTGAGCATCTGCAGCCCCTGCTTTGGACTACACTGATACTTTATACACTGCTCAGTAGAAAAGAGGAGGGTGCTTAAGCACCATCATAGGTGTAGCCTCAGGAACCATGGAAACCAAGACACATTCCTCTGAGTCACAGTTACAGCCCTGCTTCTTCATTGTTCCACAAGAGTTGCCTATACCAGCAGCAAATTATGATGCATTAAGTCAGGTGTATTAGCCAGAGAGTAGGGGATAGAACCAAGGTTTCCCAACCCCACTTAACTCACAATCCAATTGGCAAAGACTAAGTAGAGTAGTATCTGCTTACTTCTGTGAGTCCAGACACAAGGCCTGGGTAGCCCGCACAGGGCTGCAAGGAGGTTTTTTACTCACTATTACTCTGTTGAGTGGCTGTATTGTGCAAGTCAGAAATCTAGGGACAGGTCAACACTAAGGGCGGGGGTCGAACTAGGGTACACAAGTTCAGCTACGTGAATAGCGTAGCTGAACTCGAAGTACCCTAGTTCAAACTACTTACCCGTCCAGACGCCGTGGGATCGAAGTCCGCAGCTCCAAGGTCGACTCCGCCACCGCCGTTTGCAGTGGTGGAGTACCGGAGTCAACCGGAGCGCGCGGGGAGTTCGAACTATCGCGTCCAGATTAGACGCGATAGTTCGAACTCCGAGAAGTCGAACTCACCGCATCGACCCGGCAGGTAAGTGTAGACTAGCCCTAGTTCTTTGTCATGGGAGTGAATTTAGTACTTACCAAAGTAACAGCACTAGTTAAAGCAAAGCAGACAGCTCCTCTTCAAGGTTCCCCACAAAATTTTGACAAAACACCTTAGTTTTGATGACTCAGAGACCCATTGCTGTTCCAGCCCTGGATCTCTTTTAAGAAGAGACTGCCACTAATATCCATTTGTGGTGGCTTTGCGATGTCCACCAATGGCACAGTAATCAAGATGACAGTTTTCCTACCCAGGTCATTTCTTCCTGTAGGATGATGTGTGGAGACCTTCGAGCCACCTCACGGGAGAACTGCATGTGCACATAACAGTACATTTATAATATGTCATTTTATTTATGAGAATAAAAACTGAACCACATAAAGCCCCCCTTTTTGCAATATTGTGAAAACCCCTATAAATAAATTATCTCTGTTGCCCAACCTGCCCGACCCCAGACCCTTCACTCGGTCGACGATGCCTCATAACCACCTTATTCGTCTGCTTCTCCCTCAGCTAACTGTATGCTTTCTCTCATGCCATGGAGGATCCTGATCCAAAAAACTGCTTCCCCCTGCACAATTAATTCCCTCCTGACCACCTACCTCTTTCCTGATGCTAATGAGAAACTGGAGACCCAATCTTCAGAGCCGCCAAGTTCCTTCAACTCACATTCGCTCCAATAGGAGTTGAGGCATTCAGCTTCTACGAGGATCAGACCCTAGTTGATTGAGGCTTTAATTTTACAAATGAATGCCTGGATGAATCTATGCACCTTCACAGAGCACCACTGATTTCAACAGGGCTCCCAATGCATGCAAGGGTCTGTCTGTAGGCAATTGTAGGATCAGTGCCTAATTCATCCACTTACTATGCCTACCATTTTCTTGATAACTTTGTAAATTATTGTGTTCAGAAGGAGGATCACAAGCCTGTTCTTATACCTATTGTCAACTTTAGGAAGCATTTTTCTAATTTCCTGTACATTTTGTTAGTCCATTTCTTTCCTCTCCCAGCTGATTCTGTCCTCCTCCCTTTACACTCTATTTTCATCTGCCCCATTATTTCTTCCCCCTCTTCTCTCCCACATGAATCACCTCCATCCCCAACTGCCTCTGATTCCCAATTTATTCTGTCCATCTCCCTCACTTACCTGATAATGAACTTTTCTCTCCTTTCCCCTCCGTTGTTCTCCCCCCACCATCACAGTAAAAAATACAGAGCCATGTGATCACTGCCCCATAATCATTCACCTCTGCGCATATACATATATCGGCCACAGAACAGAATGGCAAATGAAGCCGGGGAAATGGGCAATATCCAGCTGGCCTTCTGCCTACTCTGAGGTATACCCAGCATACCCAGTACCCAGGATTAGAGCTGGTTGGAAATTTTCTGATGTAACATTTTTCAGGTCAGCTTTACTGGCAGGTTAATGAGGAACCCCAGCTCCCAAGCTCCTCTGCTGCTTAGCTGCTTGCCGAAAGAATGGCTGCAGAGACAGGGATCTCAGGGCTGCCAGACTCCAGAAGACCCTGGGAAACTTACTTCATTTCAGCGTATCTGAAACAAAATTTTGTGGACTTCCGGTTCTGTGAAAAATTTCAATTTTTTGAATGTTTCTCCAGATTCAGGATTAAATGTTTTCCAAATACTCACAATTACTTACGGAACTAGAGATCTCTTTCCTAGACTCCACAGAACATTGACCAGGACTGTGAATGCCTGGGATGTTTGCAAATTATCCAGGACAGTTAACATTAATTCAGGACTTTGGGCCTTTTTGAGAAATGTGCAGTAAATTGAAGACATTAAATTCATAACTTGTGATCCAAAACAAATTTGAACTCAGTTCTTCATAGGATAAAATCCAGTGAATTAACTCAGTCAACACCAAAATTCTGACCTGAGCTTTGCTCAAGAATAGAGCGATAGATGGAGAGAGGTAAAGGTAGTTTTAGGCCACCTTTGCAGGAATCATTTTCTGGGTCTGTTCTGACTGGCCCATGGTATAAGTTAGGGCACACTCCAGGCTACTCTACATCGCACTCTGTTTCCAATGAGCTCTGGAAAGCAGTATAGAACCTTAGGGCAGTGCATTCTAGTTTTGTCTCCATCCTGCTCCTCATGTACCTGGCGCTGGTTAGAGTACTTGTGCCAATTCTACACTTGCTAGGGAGCCCCATTGTGTAGGGCACATCTTCAGAGGGCCTTTAAAACCCCTTTACATTTCCAGAATAATGTAAATGGGGCTTTGTGTAACTGATAACCAGGGCCAGCAATCAAAATTAAGCTAATCGCTATATGATGATTAACCATGGTACAACTATTAAATAGTTATTGTGATCCCGAATACTGTAGTGTTAAGGACCTGCTCCCTTAAAATGAACCCTTACTCATATGAGTAATCCAGCTGAAGTATTAGGGCTACTTGTAAATGAACAAAATATATAAGATAGGGTAACAACTTCTTAACAGAATATGGATTGCAAGATTAAGCCCTTCATTTCAATTTTCTAATTGGCAACTATAGAATAAGTAGTATAGAATAAGTCACCGGGAGAACCGTATGGTGACTTGCCTGCCTGGTGCGAAGGTTGCGGATCTCTCGAGGCATCTAGATAGACTTATGTGTAGTGCTGGGGAGGAGCCGGTGGTCGTGGTACATGTAGGTACCAATGACATAGGGAAGGGTAGGAGAGATGTCCTGGAAGCCAAATTTAGGCTGCTAGGGAAGAGACTGAAATCCAGGACCTCTATGGTGGCATTTTCAGAAATGCTCCCAGTTCCACGCGCAGGGCCAGGTAGGCAGGCAGAGCTTCAGAGTCTCAATGCGTGGATGAGACGATGGTGTAGAGAGGAGGGGTTCACGTTCATTAGGAACTGGGGAAACTTCTGGGATGGGAGGAGCCTATACAGGAGAGATGGGCTCCACCTAAACCAAAGTGGAACCAGACTGCTGGCACTAAACATTAAAAAGGTTGTAGAGCAGTTTTTAAACTAGGAGATGGGGGAAAGCCGACTGCTGCAGAGGAGCGTGTGGATCGGACACAGACTTCTCTTAGGGGAGAGTCTGATGATAGAGAATCTCCAGGTTATAGTCGGGAGCAGAGGAATGAGAAGTATAATGTAAGGGCCGGATCAGATGATAAACAGTCACATAAAAAAGAATCTGGCACATCAGAAAAAGGCAGGCTAATAAACAGGGACAAGTTTTTAAAGTGCTTGTACACAAATGCCAGAAGACTAAATAATAACATGGGTGAACTAGAGTGCCTTGTGATCAAGGAGGATATAGATATAAAAGGCATCACAGAAACCTGGTGGACTGAGAGCAATCAATGGGACACAATCATTCCGGGGTACAAAATATATCGGAAGGACAGGACAGGCCGTGCAGGGGGAGGAGTGGCACTATATGTTAAAGAAAGTGTAGATTCAAATGAAGTAAAAATCTTAAGCGAATCCACAGGTTCCATAGAGTCTCTATGGATAGAAAATTCATGCTCTAGTAAAAATATAACAGTAGGGATCTATTATCGACCTCCTGACCAGGACAGTAATAGTGATGATGAAATGCTAAGGGAAATTAGAGAGGCTATCAAAATTAAGAACCCAATAATAGTGGGGGATTTCAATTATCCCCATATTGACTGGGAACATTTCACTTCAGGACGAAATGCAGAGATAAAATTTCTCGATACTTTAAATGTCTGCTTCATGGAGCAGCTGGTACGGGAACCCACAAGGGGAGAGGCGACTCTAGATTTAATCCTGAGTGGAGCGCAGGAGCTGGTCCAAGAGGTAACTATAGCAGGACCGCTTGGAAATAGTGACCATAATACAATAGCATTCAACATCCCTGTGGTGGGAAGAACATCTCAACTGCCCAACACTGTGGCTTTAATTTCAAAAGGGGGAACTATACAAAAATGAGGGGGTTAGTTAGACAAAAGTTACAAGGTACAGTGACTAAAGTGAAATCCCTGCAAGTTGCGTGGGCCGTTTTTAAAGACACCATAATAGAGGCCCAACTTCAATGTATACCCCAAATTAAGAAAAACAGTAAAAGAACTAAAAAAGAGCCACCGTGGCTTAACAACAATGTAAAAGAAGCAGTGAGAGATAAAAAGACTTCCTTTAAAAAGTGGAAGTCAAATCCTAGTGAGGCAAATAGAAAGGAGCACAAACACTGCCAACTTAAGTGCAAGAGTGTAATAAGAAAAGCCAAGGAGGAGTTTGAAGAACGGCTAGCCAAAAACTCCAAAGGTAATAACAAAATGTTTTTTAAGTACATCAGAAGTAGGAAGCCTGCTAAACAACCAGTGGGGCCCCTTGACGATGAAAATACAAAAGGAGCGCTTAAAGATGATAAAGTCATTGCGGAGAAACTAAATGGATTCTTTGCTTCAGTCTTCACGGCTGAGGATGTTAGGGAGATTCCCAAACCTGAGCTGGCTTTTGTAGGTGACAAATCTGAGGAACTGTCACAGATTGAAGTGTCACTAGAGGAGGTTTTGGAATTAATTGATAAACTCAACATTAACAAGTCACCGGGACCAGATGGCATTCACCCAAGAGTTCTGAAAGAACTCAAATGTGAAGTTGTGGAACTGTTAACTAAGGTTTGTAACCTGTCCTTTAAATCGGCTTCGGTACCCAATGACTGGAAGTTAGCTAATGTAACGCCAATATTTAAAAAGGGCTCTAGGGGTGATCCCGGCAATTACAGACCAGTAAGTCTAACGTCGGTACCGGGCAAATTAGTTGAAACAATAGTAAAGAATAAAATTGTCAGACACATAGAAAAACATAAACTCTTGAGCAATAGTCAACATGGTTTCTGTAAAGGGAAATCGTGTCATACTAATCTATTAGAGTTCTTTGAAGGGGTCAACAAACATGTGGACAAGGGGGATCCGGTGGACATAGTGTACTTAGATTTCCAGAAAGCCTTTGACAAGGTCCCTCACCAAAGGCTCTTACGTAAATTAAGCTGTTATGGGATAAAAGAAAGGTCCTTTCATGGATTGAGAACTGGTTAAAGGACAGGGAACAAAGGGTAGGAATTAATGGTCAATTCTCAGAATGGAGAGGGGTAACTATTGGTGTTCCCCAAGGGTCAGTCCTGGGACCAATCCTATTCAATTTATTCATAAATGATCTGGAGAAAGGGGTAAACAGTGAGGTGGCAAAGTTTGCAGATGATACTAAACTACTCAAGATAGTTAAGACCAAAGCAGATTGTGAAGAACTTCAAAAAGATCTCACAAAACTAAGTGATTGGGCAACAAAATGGCAAATGAAATTTAATGTGGATAAATGTAAAGTAATGCACATTGGAAAAAATAACCCCAACTATACATACAACATGATGGGGGCTAATTTAGCTACAACGAGTCAGGAAAAAGATCTTGGAGTTATCGTGGATAGTTCTCTGAAGATGTCCACGCAGTGTGCAGAGGCGGTCAAAAAAGCAAACAGGATGTTAGGAACCATTAAAAAGGGGATAGAGAATAAGACTGAGAATATATTATTGCCCTTATATAAATCCATGGTACGCCCACATCTCGAATACTGTGTACAGATGTGGTCTCCTCACCTCAAAAAAGATATTCTAGCACTAGAAAAGGTTCAGAAAAGAGCAACTAAAATGATTAGGGGTTTAGAGAGGGTCCCAATATGAGGAAAGATTAAAGAGGCTAGGACTCTTCAGTTTGGAAAAGAGAAGACTAAGGGGGGACATGATAGAAGTATATAAAATCATGAGTGATGTTGAGAAAGTGGATAAGGAAAAGTTATTTACTTATTCCCATAATACAAGAACTAGGGGTCACCAAATGAAATTAATAGGCAGCAAGTTTAAAACAAATAAAAGGAAGTTCTTCTTCACGCAGTGCACAGTCAACTTGTGGAACTCCTTACCTGAGGAGGTTGTGAAGGCTAGGACTATAACAATGTTTAAAAGGGGACTGGATAAATTCATGGTGGCTAAGTCCATAAATGGCTATTAGCCAGGATGGGTAAGAATGGTGTCCCTAGCCTCTGTTCGTCAGAGGATGGAGATGGATGGCAGGAGAGAGATCACTTGATCATTGCCTGTTAGGTTCACTCCCTCAGGTGCACCTGGCATTGGCCACTGTCGGTAGACAGATACTGGGCTAGATGGACCTTTGGTCTGACCCGGTACGGCCTTTCTTATGTTCTTATGTTATGTTTGTTGCACAGTACTACCATTAAAGCGTTTTATGACAGAAAGCGTGTTTAAGACTATAAAGTGAAATCTGGGTCTTATTTAAGTCAGCCTGTGGGAGTTTTTCATTGATTTCAGTGGGGCCAGGATTTCACCCACAGTATAGAACAAATGATAAACTTCCGTATGGGTTTTTTTGAGCTGTTCTGCGAACACTATTGCAGATATAAATATTCTGACAGGAAATATTGCCTTGTGGTTAAGGCATTGGGCTCGAGATTTCCATTTAGTTCCGTGTGGCTTTGGGCAGGCACTTAATTTTTCTCCATCCTTTGTTTCTCATGTAACACTTTCGTTTTACCAATTTGTGTCTTGCATATTCAAATTGTAACTCTACGAGGCAGGACCTGTTGCTATGTGAATCACATCTGCAACACAGTTTGGTATCTTCAATGTACTGCATATTTTTCAAATTGGCCAAAAGACTTGATTTGCTCAGAAACTATTCTGGGATTTACAATGAGGCTCTGGTTTAATTGGGACCTTTAGGTGCTACTGTACTACAAATAATAATAGATTTCATAGGTTGTTTCAAAAAAACATCATTTTCTATGGAATTCAATAGAACTTTCCATAAGGTGAGAATGTGTTAATCAACTGCGTTTGTCCGATAGGGCTATCACCAACGGGGTCCCTCATTCAAGAAAACACAAATTATCTTAAATTGTATGTGAAAAGATAACGAGTTTGTTCTATAGAAATTCAGTGTAAACTGTCGATATTACTTACCAAAAAAAGTATAGAGAAGTTTGCATAGCGTTCTAGACAGAACATCCTGATGTAGATTGGAATTTAAGGTAAACAATTTGGATTTGAAACATCATGGATACATCCCAAGAGAAGGGAAATTTAGAGTAGATGTTCCTTTGGGGATCAGCATCCAAGGGGAATATGTCATCACTGGGATTAATGTAACCAAAAATGGAAAGATAAAATGCACAATTTCTCTTCTTTTGCATAAACAATATCAAGGTCATCTCACACTCATGCACATACTCAGATAAAAGGAATTCTAAAGATTATTCCAGGATAAACAAAGAAGACCTGAACCTTCCAATGGATCATTTCTATTGCTACATGAATCTGATGGTGTTTTTCAGATTCCTTGGCTAACAGACTGCCTGTCTATAAGCCTACATAATTTTCGCTCTGAAGCCATATAGATTATAAAGTGAAAGTTCAGCCTTTGTTTCCATAGACTGCATTATTAACTAAGCTCCATTTAGAAGCTTTGTTTGTATGAAAATGTAATACTGAAGGTGAGCATTTACATGTTTTTTTTTACAGTTATTTCTTTACATGAAACTTTGGGAAGCCCATTGACTTTTCTGCTCAGCAATCTAAATGCCCAATCCACATATAAGTACTGTGAATAAAGTACCCTACTTTATATTCATGTAGTGTGCATCCATATCTATTTAGCATATTGCATGTGCATATACTTCCTCTGGAAATTTAGTTAAGGTTGCATGCCCAAATCAGTATATTTTACCTTTTAGAAATATTACATTTAATATTAAACTACTGTACCTCTGCACCCACACCGATCTCAGTTTATCATCTTCCCTTCTGTTCATATAGAGTGTCAGATCTTCAACTAATGTAAATCAGTATAACTCAGCTGAATTCAACAATTACCCAAAATTGGCTCCTCATCCTTCGATGAGTTAAAATCAATCACTTAGTTTCCAGTGCGTCAAAATAGCCTAGAAAATTTACTAATACTTACAAAATACTTACTAATACTTACATAGGGACAATGGTGGTGCATGAAGGGGTGCAATCAGAATTCAGGGTTTCCTGGCTCCCGGACTGGTCTCAGTACACTAAACCAAGATGATAGATTTTAAATTTTACAAGTACATATTTTCTAGCAAAAGGGGCTCTTGTTTTGCCCCTTCCAAATTTATTTAAAAATTGAGTTTTGGGGAGGGGTGGGAAGTATGGGAAAATGATGTAAAAAGTTGAAAAAATCATGTCTATCTTTTTTTGTGCCACAGCTGTACGACAGGATATATATTCTGGTAAGTTGGCTGAAGGCTGGTGATGACATGTCCAAGATGAAAAGCTTCTCTGCATTAAGACCCTTTTAAGATACAAATGAATATTTTTGATGCATATTGAACTTGACAAATTAACTCCTGGATGAATTGTTTACAAAGGGAGTTGCTTAAGACTATTAAGATATACAGTGAAATGTTCAGTGCTATGTGTTAACATTACTCCAAAGTGTATTTAAAATTTTAAAAAGGTCTGGTTTAGCTTAAGTTTCTCTCTTTAATCATGCATACTCCCTCAGGCTGCCAAAAAAGCAGCCATCAGCATTGCGTACTGAAGGCAGCTTAGTGCTGTCAGCCATCTTATCTCCCCTGTTGCATGGACGATAGCTTTTATCTGTGAGTATAAACATTAAAATGGAACCATAATCCTACCTTAGTCCTATAGAAGATTTCCAGCTGCTTCTCAGATATGAAGAAACTCCTTCTGCTACAGAGAAGAATACATACACACACATTTTTTAGAGTAATAAGGCAGCTAAAGGCAACATAGTTTTGATGAACCGCATACAAATATTTTTTGGGAAAAAAAATCCCCTCAAACCCTAGAAAATTTTGGAGCCAGTGAGCTGAACTGAGCATCTGCCTTATATGGAGCCCTGACCTAACTTGTACCAGGTCATTTAAAATCTCTAAGAATACCAACTTGGCACTGTAGCATGATCCTCTTTAAGCCTTTTGTCTTCTTAATACACTTTTTTTTTATTAAAGTGCTTTTTATACAATGTACCTCAGAGTCTCAGTCTAAATAAGGAATGACAAAGAGAAGAATAGCAATGATAACAGTTATGAAATCTGAAAATAAATATAGTGTAAGTAGGCTTTAGCTTTGCTTCTGAAATAGGAGTCAGAATTTCTAATCACTTTGGGCAGATAATTCCAGAATTTCTGCATAGAAACGGAAATCTCTTTTCTACCAAGTAGTTGGTTGAATACAAGGATATTTTCCTAAACATGCTTGACGTCAGCAGGATAACTCAAATGGGGGAAATATATAACATACCTAATAGAAATAGTCTCTCTTTATTCTCTAACCTGCTCTTTTTATTCTGCATTATCTCTGTGTCTTCCTACAGTCACATCACTGTAAGAGCCTTCTTGCTATAGCAACTGCCAAGTGGAACAACTTCCCTGTATCTTTCTGCTGCAATGATTCTCCATCTATTTTCAAATCTCAGATGAAAGTTTAATTATTTCCCCTTAAATTTCTCTCTTCCTCTTTCATATATATGAATTATATGGATTATATATGAAAGAGGAAGAGAGAAATTTACATATATAAATGAAAATCTATCTTTGCAACTGCTGATTATATTGTTTCTTCTGTAGGCCTGTGGGGGAGGGATAGCAGAGTGCTGCATCTGTTTCACTGTTCGCCAGTTCACCAGAAGGGGGATTGGGCTGATAGGTATGGAATGCTGTAAGCATTAAGAAAGGGCAGACAGGATATGATGATATGTCTTTTGCTGTCTCCCCAGCCTCCACAGAAGCCAGTGGAAAGACTCCCACTGACTTTGATGGAGCTAGATCAAGCCCTAATATTAGGCTTAAATTATGCAAATATTTACATATGTGCTTAATTTTAAGTGAATGGGACCCAGTGGTGAGCTGGAGCCAGTTCGCACTGGTTCGCAGGAAGCGGTTGTTAAATTTAGAAGTCCTTTTAGAACCGGTTGTTCCAGGACAACCGGTTCTATAAGGGCTTTATTTAACAAAAGCTCCGGCACTCCGCCCCGGCCCCAGCTCACTTCCCACTCCTCTCCTGAATGCTCCGCCCCCCTTCTCCTCCCCCTCCCCTGATTCCCGCGAATCAGATGTTCGCGGGAAGCCTGAAACAAGCAGCAGGCAGGTAAGCCAGGGGGAGGGGAGGTGCCACTGGTTTAGCGGCTCGCTCCAGCCTGGCCGAGCGCCCCCAGCCCCAGCCTGGTCCTGGCCCCAGCCAAGTGCCCCTGGCTCCAGCCCTGTGGCTACCTCCGGCCCGGCTCCTGGTCCCTGCCGAGCAGCCCCAGCCTGGTCCGGGCCGAGCGCCCGTAGCCCCGTCCTGTCCCAGTCCCAGCCGAGCGCCCCCAGCTTCGGCCCTGCAGCTCCATCCCGTACCCTGTGGCACCGGCACTGGTCCCAGCCCTGCGGTTGCGGCTCCCGGCCCATCCCGGCTTGGACCCTGTGGTGCCGATGCTGGTGCTGGTCCCAGCCGAGCAGATCCAGGCAGCGTGGTAAGGGAGCAGGGAGAGGGTGTTGGAAGAGGGCAGGGGAGTTTGGGGGTTGTGTGCAGGTGGACAGGGGTGGGGCGGTCAGAGGGCAGGGAACAGGGGGATTGAATGGTGGCAAGGGTCCTGGGGGGACAGTCAGGAACAGGGGCGGCTCTAGGGATTTCGCCGCCCCAAGCACAGCAGGCAGGCTGCCTCCGGCGGTTTGCCTGCGGAGGGTCCGCTGGTCCTGTGGGAGGTCCTCCCAAGCCGTGGGACCAGCAGACCCTCCGCAGGCCCACCTGCGGGAGGTCCACTGAAGCCACGGGACCAGCGGATCCTCTGCAGGCAAACCGCCAGAGGCAGCCTGCCTGCCGCCCTCGCAGCGCCGGCAGAGCACCCCCCGCGGCTTGCCGCCCCAAGCACACGCTTGGCATGCTGGGGCCAGGAGCCGCCCCTGGTCAGGAAGGAGCAGGGGTTGGATGGGGTCGTGGGGGGCAGTCAGGGGAAGGGGCGGTCAGGGGACAGGGAGAAGGGGTGGTTGGATGGGGCAGGGGTCCCAGGGGGCAATCAGGAATGAAAGGAGGGGTTGGATGGGGCGGCAGGGGGTAGTCAGTGGACAGAGAAGGGGTGGGTGGATGGGGCAGGGGTCCCGGGGTGGCATCAAGGAACGTGGGGGGTTGGATGGGGCAGGAGTCCCGGGGGGGGGTGGCCACGACCCCCTCGTGGGGTGAGGAGGAGGGAACCTGTTGTTAATATTTTGGCAGCTCATCACTGATGGGACCTATTCACATGCTTAACATTAAGCACATGCATTAGTGGTTATTTGACTGGGGCTCTGATGCTTCCAGAAGCGTGCATGTGTATGGGTGGGATTTTCAAACCCATGTAGGGGATTTAGACACTCAATTGTCAATGGAAATTAAATGTAACTGGTTATCCAAATACCCTGGGTAGATTTGGAAATCTCAGTCTATGTGTAGTGGGCACATTTTAAAAGTTCTACCATTTTTAGAGTCTAGTAATTCTAATGATATTCCCTCACTTAAGAATGAGGAAGTCTGCTGGAAACAATAGATCCTTAATTTTCACATTTTTAATGGTGTCATATGTATGTCTATTTGTATAATAGGTAGATTGTTATAAAATATATAACATCTGCTAATTTAACAAGACAGGAACATTTTTTCCCTATTCTATGTAGCTGAAAAGTATACAAGAATGTATTATGCTTAATATAGTTTCTTTCCTTTATTTTCTTTTCACTTAATATCTTCCAAGAAGTTTTGATTGCAGCAGTTTTTAAGCTTCTGTATGAGCGTTTGACATTCTTACCATGGGATTTGATTCAGAAATATGCACTCAAATCAAAACAGTTCTCATCAAACCAGGACTGCTAGTGTCCTCCCTCACCAAAATCAATAGTTTACACCAACTTGATTAGATCAGGCTAGATATACAAACTGCTTCTGGCATCTTGATCGTTGTCAGCTGCGTATAAGTAAACAAATTATGTCAAGAAAAAATATATTATACAATTGTTCATTTCCATTTGAAAATAATCCTTTTGTGTAAAGAATAACACACTACTAAATGACACACAAATACTCCAGGGCAGCCTCTGACATTTTTACTCACTGAGTTCTACCACAGAGCTAATCCAGCTCCCATTAAAGCCCATGGTAAGATTCTGATTTACTTCAGTGGGCATTGAACCAGGTTCTTCACAAACAGTCCCACTGAGGACAATGGAACTCATGGAGTAATCAAGTCCATAACTTTTAATAATCATTCTAATAATATCTGAAGCAAAAATAATATGGAGCAAATTAAAAAGAGAAAGCTGCTATTTTTAATCAAACTCAGTGGTTTCTTTGTTAATTTTTGTCTTGTATAAAGATGATTAAAGTGGAACAAATTGTTAAAATAGTTCCCAACTTCCTAGTGCTACTGAATCAGGCAAAAGTCTTACACTGAAGAGATAATTGGCATATTTAGCTAATCTTTTATTAATGTAGCACAATTTAAAATACTTCTTGTCTTGGAAAAATCAGCATGGAAGTTTTCATGTCAATATGATGCAACTCCCCTTTTAACAATTCTCTGCAGGATTCACTTTTTTGTGGCAAAATGAATTTTTTCAATTTTATATGTACTTTATATCATATGGACTTTATTCTGAGGAAAGTGGTTCCTTTATTTGAAAAAAAAAGCACTAAATTCTTGTATTACAGACTTCTGTTATGGGAGCTGTACAAAACTTTTGGTGATACATATGAACCTGAAAATTTGTACTTTATACAGTTTATATATAATGTGCTACTTTATAGCAAATCATATTTCTTTTGAATCATGTGAAAACAATATATCCTAGACCAGGGGTAGGCAACCTATGGCACGCATGCCAAAGACGGCACGCGAGCTGATTTTCAGTGGCACTCTTACTGTCTGAGTCCTGGCCACTGGTATGGGGAGGCTCTGCATTTTAATTTAATTTTAAATAAAGCTTCTTAAACATTTTAAAAACCTTATTTACTTTACATACAACAATAGTTCAGTTATATATTATAGACTTATAGAAAGAGACCTTCTAAAATGTTAAAATGTATTACTGGCATGTGAAACCTTAAATCAGAGTGAAGAAATGAAGACTCGGCACAGCACTTCTGAAAGGTTGCCAACCTCTGTCCTAGATCAAGGAGGGCCAACTGACTACGAAAGGACAGAATATCCCCCAAAGCTGCACACAAAGGGGTTAGGTCTGCTCCTAAGTTCTCCAAGACTTAAATGTACAGGAGCGGGCCCTCCTATTGTGTGCTTTAAGTAAGCAGATCTCACCAGGTGTTAGAAGTCTTTACTTGGACTAAAGTAGAGCATGCCATGAATTAATAGAGATTTTTGTGCCCCAAGTTATTTTCTCATTGAATAAAACTAAACATTACAGGGCAAAATTCTTCTCATCTGAGAATCTGCACTCATAAGTAGAATTAAGTGAATAATTAAAAAAGAATAATGTGTAAACTGAGTTTATATGCCTGTGGAATACCCATTAAGAATTTGTAGTTTCAGTTGTTTAATTATCTAACAAAAAGCTGTGGTGACTTGCCTACAGACATACAGAAGGTCAGTGGCTAACGCAGGGACAGAACTCAAGTCCCTCCTCTAGCAGTCCACTGCCTTATCCTCCAGACTGCACTCTCTCACTCGGCGTGCAGATTAAGGTGTGATGAGGGGCTTCCAGAGCCAGATCCACCCACCATTACCTGTGCGTGCGTGTGTGTATGGGTGCGTGTCTAATGCCCATTTGTTCTATTTGACTTGTTCTACTTATTGATAAGTATTTTCCTAATCATTGACAATGACCGGGGTGAAATCTTGTGAAGTCAATGGCAAAGCTCCCATTGACTTCACTGGGGCCAAGGTTTCATCTCCAGTTCAGTACAAGGTATTATGGGAAACATAGTTTTACATACTTCAGAATGTAAACAGATTATAGGATGACATAAACAGCATTAACATTATAAAACTCATACAATTCAACTTGAGGGGAAGTGTGGGAAATTACTCTTCCCCTAATTGAATATTGAATTTGTATATTTAATTTTTTGTCTATTTCGATGCATTTGGAATTAAATTCAAACATTTCAATGTTTTGTCTTTAAAATCCCTATTCCACAAGGCACCTGCAACAGGGGGAAAATACACTTGTAAAGCCACAGGTTCTCAACTGGAAAGCAAGAGGTAAAATTCTCAAGTCCCTAGGAAACAAAGTAGTTAAAAGCCTTGAAAGCCATCCTTATACAGTGAAATCCTGATGGGATTTTCTCCAGAGAACATGAGAGATGCATAATCCATAGGAAACAATATGGCTGCCCATTATCTGCCTTGTTGTAATGTCAATAAACACAATTTAAACACAATTACTTGCCAGGATTAAATTATTTAAGCTCTTTCTTGCTGAATCTCCCACTCGATTACATCCTATACAAATGTGGCCATGTGTTTCTATAAGTGGAAGAAAAACAAAAAAACAAAACAAACAAAACCACAACATTATGAAAGGTATCTGTTCTCCAT
Source organism: Mauremys reevesii (assembly GCF_016161935.1). Taxonomy (NCBI): domain Eukaryota; kingdom Metazoa; phylum Chordata; order Testudines; family Geoemydidae; genus Mauremys; species Mauremys reevesii. The sequence continues at coordinate 165,160,237 of NC_052624.1, read as the reverse complement.
CTATGAAGGGCAAGTTTCTGATCTCAGTTCCATTGGTATAAATCTGGATATCCATGGAGATACTCCAAATCCACACCAGTGGATCTGAGATCAGAATCTGGACCATGGTGTTTACAGTATTAGATACTGGTAATCTGTGGGGCATATGTTCCCTTCTGATGAGCACGGTAGAATGGAGCAAAGGAATTGAAACCCCACAGAAAAGGTTAGAGCAGATGAATGGAATCTATGGAATGTCTTTCTTTCTCCCACACCCCACCATGTAGTTGCCTGAAACTTTTGTATGGCATCCATGTGACCAGAACTCTACCAGGAAGAGGAGGAAGGATTCGTTAGCTGCGTGGGAAAGATCGGCTCTGTGCAGCACGTTCATTTTTCGGGGTGGCTTAATTAATGACACAGTGTGCAGCATAAATCCCCTTTTCTCTAGTTTTTACACACTGTGGAGGGAATATATGTGAGTAGCTGGTGTGGGGAGGCAATGGGGAGATGCCAAGGATAAACTGGTATGGTCATACTGACAGTGCTGGGGAACAATGCATATGTGGTGAAATCTTCAGGAAATAACTTTGGCTAGAACTGCCCTAAAGTTACAGATTCTCAAAGCCCTGGGCCCCTGAGTTCTGGGGCAATCCTACTGTCTGTCCTGGAATCGTGGATGCTGGAAGCCCTTCAGTCCCCAGCCCTATGGTAGCCCGCCTGGATGGCTGTCACAGAGCCTCCACCCCTGGAAGCCCATGCTGTTGAGGAGCCAGGCAGGCAAGCTGGCAAGAAACCAGGCAGATTTCTGACAAAACCCTGCCTGGTTTCCAGAAAAAAAACTTTATTGAAATGGAATTATTTCCATGCAGTGTTTTGATTTTGATGAATTCGTACATTCTGAAAACTGTTTTGTCAGAACTTTTCTGACTAACTCTACTAGAAACCTAACTTGCTTAGCTTTTAGTCTGCATAGACCCCTATAATTTCCCCTACAGCTGAATTTACAGTTTTACAGGGTTATGATGCACATAATAAAAGAGCACAGAAGAATGCTGTTTTGACTACACTTACAATCCTAATGCAATATTTTGAACAATGGAACGTGCAGCTACTTCAAATCTCTCATGTTTAGACTGGCAAATTTAAAATCTCATCCAAACTCATTCCAGATTTGTTGCAGATATTTATGGCCAAGAAAAAATTAAAAGGAGCACTCCCATTATCAGGAGGGACACAACAATATTGTTGCCAGGGCTTCACTATTTTTAAGGACGTTTACATGACTCCGCTCATAATGAAAGCATTATTTTGAATCCTCTGATCAGGGAGAAATGATAAGTGTGCAGTGTGGATTTCACAATTCTGTTTTCCGTCCTGTGGATTGTAAAAGGTCTGTCATTTGGAAAGTTACTCAGATCTTCAGGGGCCAAAACTGGAACCTTAAATCTTAGGGGAGGTTCTTCTCATACACATTTAAATGACTACATCAAATCCAAATCTGCTTGAATTTCAGGGCCATTTGCATTAAGATCTCAAAACCACTAAGATATGGATCCAAAACTAAAATGCTATGAGTGTGACTTAAATTTTCTGATGATGAAAAACTCTGAAAAACAGTGGCTTGTATGGGATTTGCATCTTTCCAAGATGGTGAAAATCTTGCACAAACATCTCACAAACATTCAGTGCCATCAAATCTGAACCAAAATCTCGGTCCCAATCAAAGTTTATATGTGGACCCTTCTCCAAATCCAATGAACATCCAGATTCAAACACAACCTCCTTGACTCATTGCTATTCAAATCTAATTCTTTTGAAGTCCGCTATGCAGAATTTGTCAAACACCATAAGTCCCATACACTCTTTAATAAACCAGAATCTTTTCCTCTTTCTTAAAAATGGCTCCTCCAGTATCACAGTGCCTACTAACACCATACTGGGACACTGTTTGAGTAACTGGTTTCAGAGTGGTAGCTGTGTTAGTCCATATCAGCAAAAACAACGAAGAGTCCTTGTGGAAACTTGGAGACTAACAAATTTATTTGGGCATGCACTTTTGTGGGCTAAAACCCACTTCATCAGTTGCATTGAGTGAAAAATACAGTAAGCAGTATAAATATTACAGCACATGAAAAGATGAGAGTTAGCTTACCAAGTGGGGGCGGGGTCAGTGCTAACAGGGCCAATTCAATTAAAGTGGAAGTGGCCTATTATCAACAGTTGGCAAGAAGGGGTGAATATCAAGAGAGGGAAGAGTACTTCTGTAGTGCTAACGAGGCCAATGCAATCAAGGTGGACCTCACCCATTTGCAACAGCTGACAAGAAGGTGTGAGTATCAGCAGAGGGAAAGTTACTTTTTGTAGTGACCCATCCACTCCCAGTCTTTTTTCAGGCCTAATTTGATGTGTCCCGTTTGCAAATTAATTCCAATTTTGCAGTTTCCTGTTGAAGTCTGTTTCTGAAGTTTTTTTGTTGAAGAATTGCCACTTTTAAGTCTGTTATTCAGTGTCCAGGGAGATTGAAGTGTTCTCCTACTGGCTTTTGAATGTTACAATTCTTGATGTCTGATTTGTGTCCATTTATTATTTTGCATAGAGACTTTTGTGTACAGACTTCAAAGACCTCCCATTCGAGCACCAATGTGACCTGTAATAAAAATCTACAAGTACTTACCCACAAGGAGATGATATCTGATACTAGAGGGCTCTCTAATTTAGCAGACATATTTTACAGGATCCAATGACTGGAAGTTAAAGTTAGAAATATTTAAACTGAAAAGAAGACAACATTTTAACAGTGAGGGTATGCAATCACAGGGACTGCTTACTGTGGCATATGGTAAATTCTTCATCACTTGGAGTTCTTAATCAAAACTGGATGTCTATTTAATAGATATCCTCTAGTTCAACAAGCTATTGGTCTTTGTGCAGGAAGTACTAGGTGAAATCCTCTGGGCTGCATCATGATCAGACTAGATCACAATGTTGCTCCTTTTTGCCTGTTCAACTACGAGACTATGTGCTTTGGATCTGAACCACCCATACAGAAATATGTGTTGCTTATGTTTAAAAAAGGTCTGTGCTTAATTTAAGAGACTTGACACACCAGAATACAGTGTATCAAAACTCATATGTGGGATGCCTATAATACTAGCCGTTGGATCCTTTGTGAGAAAATTACCCTTTACACAACTGGCTGCACACACATTGCATAAATTGCCAGGTTTTACAAAACCTTTTCTACTTGTTCTTACTCTGATGCAGGCTGCTGTGTTAACATAATGTAGTGTACTGTTGTGTCTGCAGCGCATTGCATTGAAGTGTATGTTTGATTAGATTTGGGCTTTTACGCTTTTGTATTTTTCAAGTGAAGTGCCTGAATTTGTACTTGCATATTTTATTAGATTTTTTTTTAATCGTGCTTGCAAGCTGCTAGCAACAGACTGTATATAGTGTATTTGATTACATGGTTAGACAAAACAGTTTAGTACAACACCGTTTAATCAGAATTACTCAAAAAAAACCAACTTAGCCTTGATCTTGTAATATTTTTTGTGTCCTGAATGTACAACTTGCCCATTTCAAGAAGGTATTATGTAGCTGTAGAGTATGTGGAAACAAGCCTTTTATTTCCCCTCCTCTTTACTCATATGTAAATAGATTGGAATTACAAAATCAGCTATGTATGCATGTTCTCTGTGGGGTATTGGACAGATTAAGAAATTCTTCTCTTTTATATATTTCTTATTGGGTAGATTAAGAAAGCTAGCAGTTCCCAATGTGAGGTTAGAGACTTAAAACTGGTGGTTAGGAAAGGAATCAAATCACTTAAACTAAGGAGGCCTGAGGGGATGGGTGGGGGTGAGGGATTATTGCTGGCTAAGTAACTCATCTTTTGGTTAAAAAAAAATCACTTTGGGTTGAACCAAATGTGAAAATTCCAAAAAAATTCAGCAAAGTGAAAACATCCTTTAGAAGTTGACCTATTTTTGTTTGTTTGTTTTCAGGCATTTAAAAAAGGTTAGATTCACACAATGGCCAGAGAAGGTGGTGCCTGCCTTACAATTTTTAGCCAGTGGTTAGGGCACTCACCTGAGAAGTACGACATTGAAGTTCAAGTCCCTGCTCCAATTCATATTTAACTGGAACAGGTACACCAAGAGAAAAAGAGAGAAACCTGCCCCTGAATACCCCATAGCACAGTGGTTAGGGCATGCTCCTGCAAGCTGGGAGATCAAATCCTTTCTCCTCATCTAGTTGGGTGGGAGGAATTAAAACCAGGTATCTTCCTTTTGGGTGAGTGCACTAACCATTAGTCCAAAAGTTATAAGTGAGCACTAACACATTTTACCCCTTCCCCAACTTTTTTGTGAATAAAGCCCTATGACAGAGTGCTGAGAGATGGCACTTCAGCCAGCTCTGGTTACTATTAGCACCTATTAGCTTAGGTCAAGTTGGTCAGGGTACCTTATTGGTGTCTGATTACTAGCCCAGACTGAGGTTAGGAAATGAATGATCTAATTAGCCCATTAACACTTTCTTGGTCACTTTTGAAGGAGTAGCAATGGGTGCAGGTTGAGACAAGGAAACTTAGGTCCTACAGCATCCTGTTTAACTGGGGAAGGTTAGGTGGCCTACCTGGCTATAAGTGACAAGCAAGTATAAGACTATGATGTAGTTAAGGCAGTCATGCTGGAGGCAGTCAGCCTGTCCTTGGAAAAATGCTGCCAGAAATTTAGAGTGGCAAGAAGGACTGGGGGAGTATGGCCCCTGAGTTTGCATAGAAATTAACAGATTGGGCCACTTGTTGGTTAAGATCAAATACCCAAACTCTGGGGGAGATTATGGACTCTGTGATTCTGGAACAATTTCTTCAGTGTCTCTCTGACAATACCCAAGTATAGATTAGGTGGTATCAGTCAATTAAGGTGGACACCACAGTTAAACCTACCAAGGAAAATGTAGAGACAGACATTCTCAGGGTGAGTCAGTTTAAGAGACTAGATCTGGGGAGAAGAACTGGAGAGCCTACAGCTGTAGTTGTAAAGAAAAGAGCATCAACAAGAAGAGTGAGGAGCCCTGAGAAACTCAGGTAGGGGCTCTAGACATAGTGTGTTTTCAATGTGTATGTGAAGGACATATAAAAAGAGACTTTCCATTCATGGGCTGTGGTTTTGTGGTTGGGCTGACACCCCCAGGCATGGAAGAAAAAAATAAGTAATGAGAGAGAGGTGGCACCAAAAGAGTAATGGCCACAGGTTCAGCCTGCTCATTAATCAGGCAAGATCTAGCGATGCCTCACCTGATACTTCCCAGAGCAAGGGTCAAAATTGAATGTGTATATGGGGATACATTGTGCTCTATGGAAGTGGTGCCCCTGAGAGTCAAGAGCAAGTTTAGGTGGAAATGTTTAGGATTAGTGGATGGATTACCACACCCACTCGTACTGGACACAGATTGGGAGCCCTTCCCATTAGGGAAGAAAAAGACTAAACGCTACCCCCAGCGGGGGGAAATAAAACCCATGGGGCAAGATAAGAAGGAAACAAACAAAAATACAGAATCAACAGGTTGAGGTAACACAAGCTTGTCCATGGAGGTTGAACCATAAGTTGAGCCCCTAGAATTAGTTAAGGTAGGCCTCTAGAATGTCAGTAGGAGGCATTCCTGGGATACTTTGGAGGATTGGGCAAAACAGAGACCTATGGCAAGAGCAAACCATGACACCCAAAGAAGAAGGTGAAAGCAGGGAGAATAACTCAATAGGCTGCCCTTGGTGTGAGGAGACAGAACTGTGAGGGTGACCTTCACCCACAAAATGTGTGTGTGTCTTTTGCTGGTGGAGAATGGATGGATCCTATTGGAGGATCCAAGTAGACTACCCTGAGGGCAGGGAGAGGCAATGCTATAATAAAACCTTCAGTAATGGAGGGAAAGTGAGGAGGAAGAAACTCCCTTTTGTTAGAAGAGTGGGGAGGTATGTAATAGAGAGCCGAGCGATGGAGCTTGAGCCAGCACTCTGGTCACTGTTAGTACCAATTAGGTTCCCCCGGAAAAAGTCTTATTGGTCAGATGTGTGCCTGATTTTTAGGCCAGACTGGGGTTAGGAAATTAAAGGTCCAATTAGCTCATTAATAGGCAAGTACACAGGAGAAGGAAGGAAAGAGAGAGATCAGCAAGGCCAGGGTAAAGGAAGATTGCTGCATGGAGAACGCTCTTCCCTTGATTCTCTCTGGCAAAAGGGGGTGATGGTCATATGACACTGTAAATAGCATTGCTGCATGCAACTGTAAGAGGGTGATTGTTGATATAACACAAAGTACAAAATGGTTATTACAAACGAGAGGTGTAAGAGCTATATATATAAAATTTCTGGCTGAAAATATTTGGCCAATTTATGTCAAATCCATGAATAGCTTCAGGTCCATGAAAACTGCATTTTTATCAGATAAACTGTTTATCCAAAGACATTGCCCAGCTCTAGAAAAGATAACCACGACTTCAAGTTCCATGGTAATATCATGTAGGGTCTAATACATTTCTAAGCCATTTTCCCTTTCATAGTAACCATTTTTCATTGTAGCTTAAAGAAGTATCCAAAACATCTCTGCAGGTTCTGATCCTCTTTAGTTGGGAGTCTTGGTTGTATGCTTTTGGTTTTTTTTAAATAGGCTTTTTTTTAATGTGGTTTTCAGTTCTGAATTTCTTGCTTTAGGCTCCTGAAGTGCTATTTTAATATTTCTGCTCTTGGTCTTGAACAAAAAAAAGAAGAGATTAAATAAAGAAGAAAATGGTCTGAACCACTAAATGTTACGGTCACTTTGAAGTTTCAGCAAAATGTGAACATTTCAGTATTTGTTCAGCTCCTTGTATAAATAACTGAACCAGTGCCTTGCCCACTTGAAATAAAAGGGCCAGATCCCTGGATCCTGTTCCGGCTGCCTTGAAATCCCCAGGAAGCACAAAACACTGAATAGGTGCCATAAAGTGGCAGCCAATATTTCTCTGACATAAGGAATTCCTTGGGTGGTGTAAATGCAGGATAGATAGCCTCATACCATCCATGCCACCCAGATGGGAGAGCACAATGAGGCATGGAAAGACAGCAGCCCAGAATGCACAGCACTTTGGCTTATCCTCGGCCTGTGAAACAGTCCCTGTGTGGCCATTCCAGGAGATACAACTTAGAGCAGCTTTCAGTGAGTGCTCATTTAGACCAGAGGCCACATCAGTCCTTGGCATCCCCAGGATGAGGGGAGTTGAAAGGTTGCTTAGAGACACATTCTCCCCACTTCTCAACATAGGAGAAGATTCTGCCCAAAATCTTGACACTAATGGAAAGTGCATTGATTTTTTTTTAATCCAGTATATATTGCACAATCTAAGAATGTAAAATTGGACAGCAGCACAAGATAACTTGCAATAATGTTCCTAAACTCCAGGAAATTGAGTTCTCACAAGGAATGTGTCTTACTGTTTTTAAGACAGGAATTAAACAGAACAGTAGATTTTCTATAAGTGTTAATGGCCTTTTCAGCCACCCTCTAGCCTAGTGCTATAAATAGGGACTAAAGTGAGAAGCTGCTGCTGCTCTCTCTGAATATCTGCATTTACTGACATGAGCCATTTAAAACTCTACCATCTCAGTGGCAGCCAGCACTGGCTAGCTTGCCTGAAATTTTGAGTTCTTTGGGCCTGATCCAAAGCCCATGGGGAGGAAGTGGAAAAACACCGACTGACTTCCTTGGGTTACAGTTCTATCTCTTAATACAGCGCAGTGCTAGGCATTTCAAATGCCTGCCTCTTAAAAAAGCTACTTCTTTTTCTATTCTGAAACAGACATGTCAGATTTGTCCAGTTATGCTTCTTAAACCCCTAAAGCTTTTAAACCATATGAGAAAAAGTACTCCATTCTCTGTCTTGTCTATGTCTTTCTAGAGATAAATATCCAAAACTCAAATCTGTTACCCCTTATGTTTCATTCCTATTTAACGGAAGAAATTCAGACTCGCTTTGGTTAAGAGAACAGGAAGTAATACAAGTATGATTCATGAGTCTTAGTGCCTTGTGTTCAATTTAAGAAACAACCCCATACTACACCACCACCACTGAACAGGGCTAAGAGAAACATGTAAGAACAGTCACTCAGCTGATGTAAATCACTAATGCTCCATTGAAGCCAATGAAACCATGCCAATTTACAGCAGTTGATGGTCTAGGGTGAAATCTTGGCTTCGTTGCTGTCCATTGAAGCTTTGCTATTGATTTCAGTGGGGCCAGGATTTCACTCCTACTTCATCATATGTCTTCCAACTGGTTTCACAGGCCTTTGGGTAGAATAGGTATTTTGTCCTTCTTTAGAAAAGCTGGGTTTTATTTATTTATTTTTAATAACTTAGAAAATGTAATTAGCTGCTTTAGCATATAATTTTGGAGAGCTCCAACATGCAGTTAGTTGTGCCAGTCTGTCTTTGGGCTTTTAACATTCTTTTTGACAATATACACGACACCTTGCCTAAGTGTACAGTCACCATCCAGGCAGCCCATGCGCTACTCACCACATCCCAGAATGGCCCGCGGTACCACACTTGTGAAGTTCATGAAGTTCCAGCTGCATAATGCCTCTCATCTATTTTAGCAGCATATTCTTTCTTTGATACATTATTGGAGCACTTTCAGTTGATGGTATTAAGCCATTTCCTCAGGCACAGGATGCCTTTTTCCAGACTTGTCCCTTTGAGATCTGGGTAGCTCTTTTGGGTGTAATCCACCTCCATCTTCATTGCAGTTTTACTGGAAGCAGCTGTTACCTCTTCTTTAATAGTCTGCAGGTCGTCAGGTAGCCTGAGGAAGCCACCATCTGACATCCGTGCTCGATTCTAAATATACACCTGCACATCATGTTTTCTTGGGGCAATAGTAGAGCAGTGGGACTCTCACTTCCTTTGGCACAGCTGCACTTTCATCTCTTGCCTGGGAAACTTTATTTAATCCCCACAGTTTCATTTCATAGTTTAACTATTCTGCCCAAAATAGGATAAAAATTATTTTTATGGATATCTGTAAAAGTGCTCCAACCCATTTGTCTATGTCTTTCTAGAGATAAATATCCAAAACTCAAATCTGTTACCCCTTATGTTTCATTCCTATTTAACGGAAGAAATTCAGACTCGCTTTGGTTAAGAGAACAGGAAGTAATACAAGTATGATTCATGAGTCTCAGCTTAAAGAAGTGTGACATTATTAGGGACAGGCTCAGAAAGAATAGATGTAAAATGGAATCATCAGTCAGAGACTGGCACATGGGCAGTCATACGTAATGGTTTGAGCTGAAGACAGTAGCCAGGAATTGGAGCCAAGGATCAGAGCATGAGTCAGAGGACAGATGCCATGGCCAAGGATCAGAGCCGGGTTACCTGCAGCAAGGCAAGACAGGAACAGGCCTGGGTCCAAGGCAGGAGCAGGGCTGGAGCAGGACTGGAACAAGGTGAGAATATGGTTGGGAACAAGAAGGCACTGGAGCTACGGCAGATGTTTGAGAAGCCACCAAGCTGCTGCTGCTGGGCTTAAGAGGGGTCTGCTGACTCCTCCCACCAATCAGATGGTGTAGCCAATCACACAGCCTACTACCAGCCAGCAGCACTTATTAGATTGCCTGGAGACTGGATCTGCTTCAGATCCCGACTCCTGATAACATCCTATTATTATTATGTGTTCTGCAAGATTAGGCTTGATAGTGGACATAACAGTGAAGACATTAGTACAATGCAATCAAAAAAGCAAAGAGAATTATATATTGTAGTTGGTGACCCCTGAACACAAGGAGTGTAATTATCTATAAGAAACTTGTTAAGCCATGTTTAGGCTATTGTATGCTACCTCTGTATGTAACAGAAATGATACAGATGTGATAGAAATTAGAACACGAATGAAGGCTACAGCAATGTCTGTTGTAGAAAGGGTAAGAATCTAGAGTGACCAGAGTATCTAATGGAGAAAAGGCAATTCAGGAGGGGTGTAATTCAATTTTCACAATGCTAAATGAGAACCTCTGGGATAATGTATAGTAAGATCCATGACTCAATACAATGAAGTAGTTTAGAACAGGGAAAATAAGAATTTGTAGAACATCTTACTTGAAAACAGTAGTAGTGTCCAAAAATTACTCCCAGTCCACTCTATACTGGACAATGTGAAATATGCTTAGTGGTCTCAATTGGGAAAATGTTCACAAATGGGAAAAGCAAACCACATCACCACAACAGACAATGATACTTATGAAGCTACTTGTATTCGCCTACATTGTCAAAGAAGTCCCATCTTGCTCTCTCTATTTGTGCATGCAACATGTGCACTGACTATTGGGACCCTGCACATCATGTATGCAAAAATGATAGAAATTGTGCAAATTATTTGTAGATCCTCTCATTTGTGTTAAAGCTGGGTGAAAACAGCCAAAAAGAGTAACTGAACATTCACTCAAATAAAAGTATAAATCACTTTTACCCCTTTTAGTGTCAAATTAGTGTTCAGCAACTATCTAGAAATCTTGTTGACATCCCTTTTCCTGTTTATCAAAGCTGCAGTTAGTAAACAGAAGCAAAGCCATATGGTTTAGATGACAAATTACACACCACAAAAATAATACCCAAAGATACAGGCTAAACATTTATGAACAACCTGCAAAATCTAAACTAAACTGTAACATGACTTAGGCCCTCATCCATGCATTTCTTTACTCACTTGAGCAGGTCCAGAAATTTGCATAATACTGCTGGCATCAGAGCTCTGTAGAGATACCAAAGAGCATAGGTTTATTTCTGTGTGCAATGAATCCCTTTGTGCAGGATGTTCATTTTTAAAAGCCTAGTTAAGATCAGCTCTGATTTCTGCAATCCTGAAGGCACAAAGCAGGCATTACCATCCTTTTGAAGGTTGATCAAGAGCATAACAGACAATACCACAAAATGCTTCAAATGGAACACACAACACACAATTCCCAGAGTATATTTAAAATATTCAGAAACAAAAGCAATAGTCAATATTAATATTCAACCTAATTTATAAATTGAGGAGGCATAAAATGTCACTACCCCATCTTCTACTGGAGAACAATTTCTTTTAAGAAATTTCCATTACAGCAATCAAAACAACAAACACAAGACTTCAAAGATGATTGACCACAAAGTCTTTTGCCCATTTCATAACTATTGTAAAAACATTGGTTTTCTGTTTAGTCTCAAGGAACATTTTCTAATGATCTGAAAGACAGAGCAGTGACTAAATAATCAATTTATTCCCTTTTTAATTTCTAGAGAGGATCTATCTATTTGCAGGATTGTCTTCTGTGTTCACTGCTCATAACTGTATATCTGAGTACACCACAGGTTTATCCTCACAACAGCACTGTAACATAGGAAGAGTAATACTTCCCTATATTACAGCTGGGGAGCTGAGGTAATGGAGAGGTTAAGAGTATTTCTACACTGCAATTAAAAAACCATAGCTGGCCCATGCCCTCTTACTCTGGCTCATGGAACTCATGCTAAAGGGCTGTTTAACTGCAGTGTAGACATTCAGCTTCAGGCTGGAACCTGGGCTTTTGGACCCTACAAGGTGGGAGGGTCCCACAGCTTGGGCTGCAGCCCAAGTCCGAACATCTCCCCTGCAATGAGACAGCCCCTTAGCCTGAACCCCATGAGCCACAGTCAGCTGACATGGGCCAGATATGGGTTTTTAACTGCAGTGTAGACATAGCCTCAGTGACTTCCCCTGTGCTCATATAAGCAAAGGCTGGCAGGGCCTGTAGGCTTGAAGAACAGGATGCCCACTGGAGGTCTGAATATGCCTTCTGCCAGATCAGACTGTTTCTTGACCATAGCGGGTACTGTTGTACAATATCTCAGCACAGCAAGGAGGGGAGAGGGTGGTCAACAATGCAGACCCAGTGACAACAGCACTGACAGGTCCTCTGCAAGAGGGGACAAGTGCCCAAGTTATGCCCCATGGCAGGAACCCAGGACCCTAGATTGAAGGGATGCACAAAGTACTGTGCCAGAAGCAGTCACCTGCACTGCTTGTGTGTAAAATTAGTCTTAACCACCTCTGCCCATCCTGCTGTGCCATGGCACTGAATCCCATTCACTATGGTGTGCTAAAATAGTCATGTGAGACAGTCCAACAAAGAAAAAATGGTCCAACAGCAGATAATAGCTGATCAACAGCTTTCTGAAAGATCAAGATGTCTTTCTGTGTACTGCCCCAGCGATGGAGTCCTGCTTCGAGATCAAGATACTTCCATGCTTTGCTTATCTTTAGGCTGGCAGCACTCAATTTTTCATGCCTGAATATACTCCATAAAAGATTATTTCATTTCTTTTAAACAATGGCTGGTTCTCTAGAAATTCATGTCATCTTCAAAAGACAGGCTAGATACTTCATAGAATCCTAATACCCCGAACAAAAAGCAGTCTTGTTCAAGTTATTATTATTTGTAGACACATAAGACAAATAAGGTGTAATGTATCCCACCAAGAGGTACAAGCGACAAAAAAACATTAAAAAACTGAAAATTTGCAGCAATATGTAGACTTATAGCATGCCATGAAATGAGCCAAAATATTTATAAAAACGCTACTACTTTTTTGGGGGGGGAGGGAGGAGAATTGGGGGCCTAGGAGGACAAATTCCTCCAATGAACTAGATGATATTAGTTACAATTATTTGTAGTACATCTCTACCCCGGTATAATGCAACCCAATATAACACAAATTCGGATATAACGCAGTAAAGCAGTGCTCTGGGGGGGGGGGGCGCTGTGCACTCCGGTGGATCAGCGCATCAGCATGTCTGGCTCCGACACGTTGCTCTGAGTGGTGTGTTAAGGATGCCGGGCTGAGGGGTTGGATAAGGGGCAGTGGGTCTCGGGGGGTGGTCAGGGGACAGGGAGCAAGGGGGGAGCCACAGCCCGAGGAGGGGAGCTGCAGTGCAGGAGAATGTCACACTGGCTCCAGCTGGTGCCGAGAAGTTGGGGAAGACTGGTCCACGCGGGGAAGTTGCGGATCAAGGGCAGGGAGAGGTGCCCATCCTAGACGGCGCTGTGCAGGTGCCCCTGTCCCGGTGTTGGAGGGCTCGGCTGGCAGGCTGTGCCACACCCACTGCAATGCCAGGCGGTCTCTCTGGGTCCATAGCGCCGCACTACCTGCCCGCACTCAGGGGCTCCGGGCAGCTGGCCGCGGCGTCTTCACTGGAGACAGGCTGCGCGGGGCTCTGTGGAGGAGGAGAGACGGGCTGAGCGCGGGCATGCACGGCAAGAGCTGTCTGCCAATGGCTCACCCTCCCCTGGCACCGCGTGTGCATGGGACAGGGACCAGGCGCACACGGGCACCTCAGGCAAGGCTGCCCACCCTGCTCCCCCTCGCGGGCTGGGCGCACTCCGTGGACACCCTATAGACACCTATACGGATAACTAGGAACATCCAACCTTTAAAAATCAGGCCCTTCTAATATGTCTCAGGTTGGGCACCCATAACAGGAGGCACCCATGATCACCAAAGCAAAAAACAGAGCTTGTCACAAAGTGCTTATAGTCTTGGTATTGACTTAAATGCTAGATGCATGAAGATCATGGCACACAGATCCAGAGTTAGATCTCAGTTTGAATTTTCCCAAAATGCCCAAAGCGAGGTGGATTTAGACTCATGATTCTAATTTTGAGTAATTCTAGGGATACATCAGACAAGCTCAGACCCAGATTCAGATCTGAATTAGAATTTTTCCAAATTTCAGTGTGACTTTCCACTTTGGGCACATCTCTAGCTGATCCAGATGTTCACAAACTTGTATCATTAATTCCAGCATTTGTTGCAAATGATGTTTTTAAAGGCCACCAGCAATATATTCACACACTTTATCTCTCTTCATATCTTTCTAAGGTTTTCAGTTGATTCTCTCTTCCATATGTCAAATGTGGCTGTTCTATTTATTGTCTCCCTCCTACCCCCCAAAACATCACTTTAAACCTCTTACAACAAAGCATGTGATTTAAACCTCTTACAACAAAGCATGTGATTTACAAGGCAATCTCAGAGAGCAGCAAATGCTGTCATGTGATCAGTGTTTTCTCTTGAAGCCCAGAGTTCTTTTCTAGGGAAAGACTGTTGCAATCTTACAAAAGAGATACAATGGGAGCACAAGAAGAGCAGGGCTGGCTCCAGGTGTTTTGCTGCCCCAAGCAGCCAAAAAAAAAAGAAAAGCCATGATCGCGATCTGCGGCAATTCAGCGGGAGGTCCTTCGCTGCGAGTAGGAGTGAGGGACCCTCCGCCAAATTGCCACCGAATAGCTGAAAGTGCCGCCCCGCTCCGGAGTTGCCGCCCCAAGCACCTGCTTGATAAACTGGTGCCTGGAGCCGGCCCTGAAGAAGAGAAAGCCAGCTATGCAGCATGATCCTCTTTCTGATCTTCCTGTGTAGCTGCCACCAGCCCCTCTGCAAAATCTTTGTGCTGCAGATAGACATCACTCACTGCAACATATTGCCCATGCATGCAACCCCAGAAAGCTAAAGTCCTGTGTGGAAAAGCATTATCATTCCCTCCATATTTTGAAATCACCATCAGGGAGGGGTGGGTCCATCCATGCTGGTGAAAGCTGAAGATATGAAGGCTTTTGTTGGGGCACGGATGGATGTCTGAGAACAGCATAGAGTGAGAGAGGTTTGGTCAGAGTTTGAGTCAGGGATTCCCAGGAAATCCTGACCTAAAATGACAGTCTGGGCTACTCCCTTGGCCTTTATTGTAGATCATTTGGCTCAACAGACAAAGGTCAAAACTCCACTGAAACCACAGCTTTCTAAATTCCTGGTCAGATTTTGGGCAAGCGTTTACCTTTCATGCCTTTTTATTCAGGAAGGAAATGCAGGGACACTTAGGAAAACCAACTTCTCTTATTCATACAGTAAATTCTGAGTAACACCAGAATGAAAAAGATCATGAACTTGTGCCTCATCGTAGCTCCTCAGTATTGATCCCTGACTCATATGTTGCTGAACATTTTTTTTTTTGATGGAACAGTTTTCTTTTGGAATAGGCTGTTTTGTCAAAATCAATTTGAAGAAAATGTTAATTTTGATGAAATTTTCAATGCAAAAAATTTGAAATCATTCTTATCAAAATAGATTATTTCATTTTGACATTTTAGCTTTGGTTTTGGCTTCATTTTAATATCTTTTAAACACAATTTTAATATTTGCTTTCTATGTAAATATAATATTTAATGTTTTATATTGTGATGATGAAACATTTTGATAAGATAGTTTTAACGTTTCTGAAATTGAAATATTTCGGAATTTCCTTTTCATGGTAAATTTCAAAATTTTGACTTTTCATCCTGAGTCAGGACAAAAGGAACTTTGAAATACTGGAATTTTCCACAGGACAGAGACTCCATTTTCTGACCATATTGAATGCTGAGCACTTGCAGCTATCATTAACATCAATAGTTTTGTAGGTTCTCAGCATTTCTGCAAATCAGGCTACTAAACAGAAATTAATTTAGGTGCCTAAATGTGTATTTGGGAGCCCAATTTTAGGCACCCAATTTTGAAAATATTGGTCTTAATCTAATGCGACAGTGCAGGGATGGAGAAAGAGATGAGGTAGAAGGAGTGTAATGGAAAGGAATATAGAAAAAAATTCAAATACACATTAAAGAAGCATGAATGTTTTCAGTTCTGTAGATAAAACATTCCAATCATCAGGATACAAATATGCAAAGCTGTATAACTTAATTTTACATTGGGGACCACAGAGTATTTTCAGAAGATTTACATTTCTAAACGGGAGACATTTTTAGAAAATGTCATCTCTAATCTATAATGATACCATTTATGAGTACTTAAAACCCCACAATGAAATATATTCAGTGATGCCTACTACAACCTAATGATTCAAGACGCTGCATAGGCAAATGCATGATGTGTCTATTTACTACATCCTAGGGACAGAATGTAATATTTGTACCTCTCTAACTGAACACAACAATGGCAAATAATTTCCACATGATGAATGCAAAAAAGGTGCCAAAAAGAGGGAGACGAATTTGCTGTATTCAGTTCTTCACACATGGAGAGCTTTAATGCCACTGACTTCCTTATTTTTAGAGGAACTACAATATGATACATTCAAAGAAAACCTCTCAACATGGGTATTACCAAATGATGAAACTTTTTTCTTGGGAGATTATCACTTATTTATAGAGAGCCACACCATGTAAAATGTCCAGGAGGAATTAATATTAACCATTTGTTTTAAAACTTTTTGGGGTGTAAAATTACACTGTTCTAACCACCTATTCTCCCTCGCCCACCATTTCCATCCTTTACTCACTGTTTCATACCGTGGCCACTTTGTGACTTATTGAATCAAACTCTAAGAGTGCTGAATAGAAAAAGGGGAAAGAAATAATGGCATAAAATATAAACTATCTTTTCTTTTTTCTGGACTCCATTTATCTTCATTTTCTTGATTACCTCTTCCTCCCTTGAGATTTCCTCTCAAAATCTACTTCCCTCTGTCCACTCCCTTCAGCAGCTCTAGAGTGAGGATCCAGTCACTGGTCTACATGAGGTTCACAATCCTGATCAGACCAAATTCAAACTCAGCGTGGCTGTAGTTCACACCTCATCTGTGGTCAGCCAGGAGTGGTTATCTCTTCTGTTGTGTTATCAGCTGTGAACAAGCTCATTTGGTGGCTAGAGGCAAGGAGACCAAATCTGACAACACACACTGAGACCACAATAGAAGACAGGGACATCAAACATCAAACCAGCCAACAGTATAAGAGAGATTCAGAGTTGTTTGACTTGGATACCTTTGGTGAAGAAACCACTCGGTTCGGGTAACTGCTTATGAGAGAGACTGGAAGTGAGGAGTGTGACTGTTGGAGGGAGCTAATTGTGGCACAAATTTGTTGTTTCAATAGCAAAAAAGCTTGAACCTTCATTCACAAGGTGAACCCTGATAGAGAACAACCAAAGTGCTTTTCTGCAGTCTCTCTCAACAAAGTCACACACCAAACTCATCCTAAATGGTTAACCAGAACACAAAGCAAAGCCTAAGTGAAACCAATCAAGACAGGATTTCACTCACTCCTCAGAGACAGCAAAGTCCACAATCAGCATCTCCCGCTGAGGAGCTGACAATAGCTATGAAAACCCTGAAAAGTGGAAAGGCAGCTGGACTCAGTGGTATCTCTAATATAACTATTACTATATTTCAGGATAAGAACAGTAGTGACTACCTGACTTCTTTAATTTTTAAAGAAGGCTGTGGATACAGAGAATGAATTGGTTCAGGAAGTAAGTCTCAAAAGCAGGTACGGTATGTAGTAGCAGATCCAAACTAGTTGCACACAACCAACACTATATACATTAACTGGAACACTGACTTCAGGGATCAGGAAACAAAGAGGAACAGGAAGCAGGAAGAAAGCACACACCCAGTCATCACAGTAGTTTAAGCAGAATCTTGAATAAGGAGTGGAGAGGGAGGAGGTCCTTTTGGATCAGGTGCAGGGTGTTGCCTGATTTGGGGAGGGTTAGTAGGGACAGTGGAATTTATCCACTTAATTTAGTTGTATTTAATAATTAATTTTCTAATTAATTAAGAATGTTAGTAATAATTAATAGATATAAACAATATGGGTATGGCTCGCCAATATGTGTGATCAGAAGATAAAAGTTCGTCCTGAATCAGGCTTCACAGAATTTAATACAAGGAGATTGGGGTATAACAGGAATTTACACTGAGACAAAGTTTAGTCAAACAAGACCTTTTATTTAAAATCAATGAAACAAGAAGTAAATGTAAAATGTTAAAAGCAGTTTGATTACAAAGTTACAAAATATCACAGTTCTTTAAGAGATCTAATATGATATTACACAGTTCTAATGCTTTCTGCAGCAAATAGTACTAAAGTGAATTTCACACCTCTGCTAGAGGAAGTATAGTTATAAAGAAACTGGTTATGAGCTAAACCCTTCTTAGCATAGATGCTTTAGAGGTGAAGTAGAAATTAAGAATTATTTCATACTTACAGCTGTGAAAGGATAGAACACTACGACTTATCATTAGTTGACAGCTTTCGTAGATGTAGGCAGGGTGAGGCGATGGAGAAGAGAAGGATGGGTGTATCGCCTGCTCTAATGGTGGATTATCACACCTTTTATAGGGAGAAATCCTTCCTCCTATGCCCAAATTTGTCTTTCCCCATGGAAAGGTGAGGGTACCTGTTTTCATAGGCTGACCTTTGTGTACGTACTAATGACAACTATCTACGTATCTTGTGGTAGACTTGTTATATTTTGTGGGCAGAAATACCCTACTTTTGCACCTAACTAGGTGAAAGGTTAGCAGATATTCAGAAAGTCCCTAGACAATTTGCGTAGGTTTGTTTCCTATTATCACTTTTCTGAGTAAGGGTCTTAAAGGTTGCTTTCAGCATCACAGAGGAAATAGGCCAGGATATCTGGCCCAGAAGCTTCTAGGTATCATTACAGCTTATTGCAAATTCTATTAATCTATACAGCCTACACACTTTTATCAAAAAGACATTTTATACAGACCAACAGATTAATCCTCAGGGCTACACGCCCCCCTTTGACGGGGTGGTTTACATAAAGAAACCCCGTCACCTAGGACTTACTATCTGTGGGGCCTTTTTTAGTTTCATACCTGGGCAAATTTTGGTAGGTATCAGGAATGGGCACCATGTATATATATTCATCTTTATCCCCAGATGGTGCTCATCTGTGCATTTGTTTAGGTGATTGTCTGGGTGTCTGTCTAGGTCTCTGCCTAGTTTTCGGCTTGGGTTTGTTGCGTTTATACAGCATATAACCTAACATAAGGAAATTAATCACAATCCCAATTCCTTGGATAATTATCCATACTTCTAATCCGAAATTTTCTCTGGAAGTTGTTGCAGGCTTATTCCCTTCATTCATTAATTGGGTAATAACTTGTTGGGCTTCATCCATATTGTTAGTAATTTGAATGAGGTGAGTCTCTTTACGAGTCATTAAGGATTTCAGATACAACCCTAATGATGGAATATAAGCCAGAAAAGTAGGTGTGTTTTGAATAGTTAAATTCTGGTAATCAGGGTTAGACTGAATAATGGTAATGTTCTCAAAAATAGGAATAGGGGAAATAACTTGATTTCCTATTACCGTGGGTTGCTCTGGGGTAAAACAGAAATTTGGCTCTGTGACAGGACACTTCAAGGGACCATACTGGTACCTCTCTTGGTTGGTAACCACGCAAAATTGGTTCCTTCCAGCATAGGTTACCCTCTCCATCGGAGTCTTCCATGTGGTCAGCCTCACCAGGCATGACGATGATGAATTCTGTGCTTTCTTTCCCTGTAGTCCACACAAAACAGTGTCTGTTTCAAACACATTACACCTACAGATATACTGGGGTCCTTTTTCAGAACAACAGGCCATCTGTGGTACTTTTCAAGTCTGAGTTGGAGTGTGATAGACTACCAGGGGAGGTGCATTAACGCGTTCCCTGTAGATGTCATCTTCGAGGTGACCTATAGAATGGATAGCAGCCAATTGCCTGTACACATCTCTGTCTGGGTCAAACACTGGTAACGAGACCGTGAATGAAACATACAAAGATCGTGCCATTATACAATCTTTTGTAAGAGAACAACTGTTTCGGTTGGGGTGAGGTGTTACAGATCCTATTTCTCTCATAGCACCCACTGACAAATGCTGGCATGCATCCAAACAAGTGGATCTTTCCTTTTCCAGCTTTTGAAAACATTTAGGACAATACCAACTCATTAGTTGTTTATTCTTAATTAAGTCAGGGACTTCTCCTAATTTTAAGGATTGCAATGCATCAGTAATTGTGCTTACAACATATTCCCCATATGCAGAACATATAATTTCTTTTCCCAAATTCCCTTAACCTGTTGAATTGGGTTGTTGACCAGTTCTGGATTAAGTATAATAGTCCGTTCCTTTTTTGTTGGTATATTCTGTTGCTTGGGCTCAGACAAAGGAGTACGATCCGGTCGTCTGGTTTTCTGGGGTTGCAATAGTTCAGTTTCAGACTTAAGATTTTGGCATAGTCCTACCCTTAGAGCAACAATAAGGGTGTAATAAGTCAAAAATGTTAATGTCAATTTTATGGTTGCAAACTGCTGGGCTCCAGTTGTTGCAATTTCGTCTGATCACTTAAGTCCTGAGGAGGAAGTTGCTCCTGCGACCTGGACGATTGATACAGCTTTAACTGGTTAGCATGATAAATCTTGTTTTTATTATGCTTTCCTCCTGTTATTTTGATCTTATATACTGCTGAACTGAGTTTATCAATGATTTGGAACGGTCCAATCCATTGATTACACAACCCATGTTCTGGTGACTTATATGACAATAACATTACTTTGTCTCCTACCTCCCAAGTATTCTCTCTCTGGTTTTTGTCAAAGTAAGCCTTTGCCTTACGTCTGGATTTTCCCAATTTAGCAGCTACCTGCAAGTGAATGAGATTTAAATGTTTTTGCAGATTTTGCAGGTAGGTATCCATTTTTATTCCCTCTAATTGAGTGCCACTAGCTTGCCAAATTAAATGTTCTGGTAATCTCATTATTCGGCCTGTCATCACTTCAAAAGGTGTTTTATCAGTAGATGCAGCCGGTGTCGCCCTCAATGCCATTAAAATTAAAGGCATGAGGGTGTCCCAGTTACGTCCATTGGCATCAACCAGTTTCCTCAACATCACTTTTATAGTCCGATTGGTTCGTACCACCATCCCAGATGACTGTGGTCTGTATGGGATGTGTAGTCTCTGCGGGACTCCCATCAATTTAAGACAATCCCTAAAGAACTGTCCTGTAAAATGTGATCCCTGGTCTGATTTTACCTTTGCAGGGATCCCCCAGCGAGAGAAGACTTGTTCTACCAAGACCTTGGCAGTGGCTTTTGCAGTATTGGCTTTAAGAGGAAATGCCTCTATCCACTTTGAGAAAGGATTGATAATCACCAATAAATATTGGTTACCTCTTTGGGTCCTTGGCAAAGGACCTACAAAGTCAATCTGCAAAGCCATCCACGGACCTTCATACACCTGGGATCTTAGTGGCGCATTTCTTTTGGATGGAGTAGGATTAGCTTGGGCACATGCCAGACAATTTTCACAATATTGTTGCACATCCATCCTAAGAAGTGGCCACCATCCTACAGATGCAAGACGTTGGACAGTTTTGTCCATTCCCTGATGTCCTCCTGTAGGAGTGTCATGGACCATGTACATCATTTCCCTTCGTAGGTGAGCTGGAACTACCCACACAGGGAAAGGACCTCCTGTATACATGAGAACTCCATCTACGACTTGTAACTGCTGTTCATGTCGTTTGTACAAAGGGTCTATTGTTAGTGTTCCCTCTTTGTCTATTTTGGAAAGCTCTAAAATTACTTTTATTATGTCCTTATCCAATTTTTGCATGTCTTTTAGATCTGGTATGTTGGGTTGTACCAATTTAGTTGCAGCTATAGGACATTTAGGATTAGGGGTAATAACAGAATACTCCTGATCTTTACTTTCCCAAAATTCTCCTGATCGGGCTCCTTCATGGGCCAATTTATCAGCTCTCTTATTTTCCATAGCATAAGGGTCTAATTTCCAATGAGCTTTTACTTTTTTTATTTTGATTGGCCGCTCTGAAACAGTAACTATTACTGTTAACCAATGGATGTATCTCATCAGTGATGCATACCTAATAGGTGTGCCATCAGAAGATGTAAAACCATTTGTTTCCCAATATGGTAGGAACTCTGTGAGAGAATTGCATACCCATGCAGAGTCTGAAAACAGACAGATATCTTGGTATGTGGTGGTGATGGAGAATTCCCCACAGTACTCCAACACACAAGCCACTGCAGCTAATTCTGCATATTGAGCCGAATGTGGAGTGCATGAATATGCCTTTTCCCAAGGCTCTCCTTTCCCCTCAGGGGGAACTGCATAGATTCCGAACCCAGTATAGGGTTTGCCTTGATGGTAATAACTAGAACCATCAACAAAGAATTTATACCTATTAATGGGATTTGTCTTCTGGATTAAAGGTTGAAAGAGCTTTTGTTTTTCCTCCCCCCTTAGATCCAATTGATTGAAGTTGGGACACTTGTGTGGCTCTCCCTGATACAATAGAGCTGTTGGTAACAAGGATGGTGTCCTAATAGGTTTGACTGCAATATTTTTCCCTTGCAGTAATAATGCCCAATGAGCAAGGCGAGCATTTAAAACTTGCCCATTTTTTACCCTGTTGGACAGTAAAGACTTAATAGTCTTTTCTATGTATGGATTTGCTTGTTTTGGGTAAGGATACTGTTTTGGGGCTGAAATTTCTCCTTCTTCCACAACAATAGTGACGGCCATGCATCCACAGTTATGTTTGTGTTTAGCAAAGGCATCTGCATGTTTGTACAGTAATGCCTGTAACTTAGGTTGGTTTGCATGTTTAGCCACTATTTTGTCCAAATCATACCCTTCAGGTTTAAAGTCCTCCGCTGGAGATACCATGCCACACTCAGGTATGACTACTGGAGAGTCATCTTTTTCCTGTTCTATTGAAAGACACAATAATTGGTTACACAAATCAAGAACACATTCCTGTTTGTATAAGAAATTAGTTCCCAATAAGGAATTCTTTGGGTCTGCTAACTTCATTAATGCAAAAGTATGATTCTTTTTAGGTGACCTATTTGTACTTCAAGGGGTGTAGAAAGTGTGGTAGTAACCTGATTACTTGCAAAAGTTGCAAGTGTCTTGGTACATCCTGATGATAGAGGAGAGGATCTAGGATCCTCGACATGGAGAATACTGATTGCTGCTCCAGTATCTATAATGAGATTCCTGTCTAGTCCCTTTATCACTGCAGATATTGTGGGTCTTCCACTTGTATCTCTGCCTAAAGGGGTTATGACTACACTCGGGGTTGTTTGTAGTCATGCAGCATATGCTGTCAGATAATCTCAGGGTTCCTCCTCTATCTCCTCAGAGGCAGCCAATTCTGGAGGAGTGGCTGTCCACTGGGGAAAAGGGGATGGATCAACGGAGGCCACTGGACGGTTCAAGGTTGCTGAGCCTTGGCCTTCCATCATTATTAGCTCATTCACACGGGCATGAAGTTCTCGGATAGCCCGTTGTTGAGCTTCAAGCGTTTGTTGCACTGTTCTAAACATTTCCACAACTGAGTCCTCAGTTTTGTGCAAAGACGGTGATTTAGGTCTCTGCAGACGTGAACTGTTCTGTGCAACATCTGAAAAGAAAGGAACACGATCCCGGGCTCCTGCATAGGATCCAAAAGCATAACCCTGTTGAGGGGCCTGGCCACTCGAAGGTCCAGGGTTATTACGTGGGTTAGGGTTATTTTGCCAACGTTGATACTTAGGGAATTTAGGAACTCCTCGTCCTAATCCTGGCTGAGGTCGAGGTCCCTCAATCCTCACCGTAGGATTAGTTTGTGGTTCCTGAAGTACTGCAACCGGGGCTCCACGCCGACCTAATTTAGAGCCTCCCTGTGCATGTGCTTTAGCCAGTAAGGCTAATGTTCTTTTTAAAGAAATATCATCAGTGATATGCATATTAACCATTTCTCTTAACTGAGGAAGAGAATTATTAACTAACAGACTGATGTATGGCAGCTTATTTGTTTCTTCTTTGATATGACTTCGCCAAGCTGCACTTAACCACAAATGAAACTGATGTGGAGTTTCATTAGGTTTCTGCTTTAAGTTAGACAGAATTGCTACTCCAGCTTGCCCTGGGTGCTGATTATGTTCCAATAGGGCTACTGTCTCTTCAAAAGTTTTTTCTCCTACCCTAAGCTTAAGTGGCAAAGTACTCCACAATGCTCGATTTACTGTGAGTTGTAAGATTTTAACCCAATTGTTTTTTGGTAAGCCAAACACTTTTGCTGTCTCCTGCACACGTTGTGCATGCATAGCAACTGAAGAATCCTCCATCATTTCTACTTGCTTAGCTACCAGGTTTAAGGTTTTAATATCTGTAACAACTGCTATAGGACAATCAGAATTGGAACCTGCAATTCCTTCTTCTGGATCTGAATTTGAGCTTTCATTAGAGCTTAAATCCACAATTTCTATTCCTTGCCTCCTTCTACCTGGATTTACATTTTCCTCATCTGAACCATCAAAACTTTCCACTGGAGATAATCCTGGGTATCTAGGATAATTTTCCATGAAATGTCTATGGCTTACATTCAAAGCGTCTCCACACTGACGCAGGACATCCCTTAGTTCACTGAAATCTGGTGTGGTAGGGCGTTCTACCAATACACTAGGTGATACCAGCATATACCACGGGGGTGTAGAGGACCCACAAAATTCCTGGGGTCTAGGCAATGTTGATTGCCCGAATGCCAATAAATGTCCACCCAAAGGGACTGGATTTTCTACTCTATATGGTGCTAATGTAACATTGGGTGGAGGAGCAGGAATTCTATTCCCTGCTTGTTGTTGTAGCTCTCTTTGTAACTTAGAGATCACTATATCACATGCATTAGCTACCTGTGTTACCTGTGATACGGCCTCTTCTAACCCTTGAACAATGACCGATTCTAAAGGTACTGCTTTTTCACTTACAGAAGCTGTCTCTACAGAAGTAGAGATCTTTTCCTCTTTCTCTGCTTCTCTGTTTGTGTCACTAACTGCTTCACTGACTGTGACACTTGTCTTTGCCTCCTGAACTGTTACTTTAGAACTTCCGTCTCTTATCGGCAGACTGTCAGTTACTTTTGCACTGCCAATTTCCTCCTCTGACTCCAATCTGCAACTCTACTTCTGAAGGTTCTGTGTTTGCTTGAGCTAATTCTCTTGTTTTACTTCTAGTCACTGGTCCAATAGGATTTTCTACCTCTGTTGGTTCCACCATACCAATAGGGATGGGAATCAATTCTTCAACCTCCTCTGCTATATTTTTTCCCTTTTTTAGTTCTTTAATCTTTTCCAACAACCGACCACGGTCTACTCTGTAGGTTACCAGCATCTGCTGAACTTCCCTGAGTAACTCCATCTTTTTATCCAATTTCTTTCCCAATGAACTACAAGCTACAAGCAAACATTCAACAGCTATTTCCTTCACCACTTTTGCTTTTTTCTTTTTCTGCTCTGTTTCATCCTCAAATACATTACTTACAAAACCCCATGGGTTTCTCTGCTCAGAAATCATTCCACTATTTCTCAGCTGCTCCAAACCTCCACCATGTTCCTGAATATATTTCCTAGCAAAGTTTTCCAAAGCTAAACTGCTAGAAATTCCAACACACTCCACTCCTGTTCTATCTTCACTTTTAACACTTTTACTACGAAATAGAGAATTCATCTCTTTCTTTTTCTAGTATATTCACTAGAATCTAGTATAGTCTAGTATATTCACTAGAATCAATCCTCTGTTGATTTACTTCTGATACACAAAAAGGCATCCCTTTTACAGAAAACAACAGGATAATACCCCTTGTACACCAGTTTAAGCACTGTATCATAAAAGTCCCAAGTAAATAGAGGGAGTGGGGATACTCTCTTCTCTCTTCTCTCGATGGCTTATAGCAGATCGAGAGGTCTTTCCCCTCTGTCGGGACCTGCCAAATATCGGGGAATACTGAGACAGACGGATCAGAGGTGCAGTCCGGAAGAGTTAATGGGACTGAGATAAGGTATCTTTGAACTATTCAAGTTCTGACTGATTGCGGCCTTTCTGGCGGCTATGAATACCTTGCTTTATTAACTCCCCGCCACCACTAGTGTGGGTCACCGGATCCAGGTGCGGCTGCTATTTTTTTATTCGGTACCATTCATTAACTTCTTCAACATATAAAAACCCCTTTCTGTGCGCGCTTATCACTTTAAAACAATATTACTTTAATATTCAGTTATCAATACAGTTAAAACCTTTAGGCAAAAGTGAAAGTAAAGACCTTAAGATTGCTTAACCACAATACAAAACAGAAATACTGGGCGTGCTGCCAGCAACAATAATCACAGGAAGTTGTCTCTGGTTTAAGAGTAAGATTTCAGAATTTTACTGAAATTAACTATTTACTTACGGTTCAAAGAAATTCCCTGAAATTCCTGTCACACACTCCTTAAATCTCCTCCTGGCGGCTCGCCAGTCTGTTGCCTGATTTGGGGAGGGTTAGTAGGGACAGTGGAATTTATCCACTTAATTTAGTTTTATTTAATAATTAATTTTCTAATTAATTAAGAATGTTAGTAATAATTAATAGATATTAACAATATGGGTATGGCTCGCCAATATGTGTGATCAGAAGATAAAAGTTCGTCCTGAATCAGGCTTCACAGAATTTAATACAAGGAGATTGGGGTATAACAGGAATTTACACTGAGACAAAGTTTAGTCAAACAAGACCTTTTATTTAAAATCAATGAAACAAGAAGTAAATGTAAAATGTTAAAAGCAGTTTGATTACAAAGTTACAAAATATCACAGTTCTTTAAGAGATATAATATGATATTACACAGTTCTAATGCTTTCTGCAGCAAATAGTACTAAAGTGAATTTCACACCTCTGCTAGAGGAAGTATAGTTATAAAGAAACTGGTTATGAGCTAAACCCTTCTTAGCATAGATGCTTTAGAGGTGAAGTAGAAATTAAGAATTATTTCATACTTACAGCTGTGAAAGGATAGAACACTACGACTTATCATTAGTTGACAGCTTTCGTAGATGTAGGCAGGGTGAGGCGATGGAGAAGAGAAGGATGGGTGTATCGCCTGCTCTAATGGTGGATTATCACACCTTTTATAGGGAGAAATCCTTCCTCCTATGCCCAAATTTGTCTTTCCCCATGGAAAGGTGAGGGTACCTGTTTTCATAGGCTGACCTTTGTGTACGTACTAATGACAACTATCTACGTATCTTGTGGTAGACTTGTTATATTTTGTGGGCAGAAATACCCTACTTTTGCACCTAACTAGGTGAAAGGTTAGCAGATATTCAGAAAGTCCCTAGACAATTTGCGTAGGTTTGTTTCCTATTATCACTTTTCTGAGTAAGGGTCTTAAAGGTTGCTTTCAGCATCACAGAGGAAATAGGCCAGGATATCTGGCCCAGAAGCTTCTAGGTATCATTACAGCTTATTGCAAATTCTATTAATCTATACAGCCTACACACTTTTATCAAAAAGACATTTTATACAGACCAACAGATTAATCCTCAGGGCTACAAGGG
This sequence comes from Mauremys reevesii, assembly GCF_016161935.1. Classification (NCBI taxonomy): domain Eukaryota; kingdom Metazoa; phylum Chordata; order Testudines; family Geoemydidae; genus Mauremys; species Mauremys reevesii. Next base: position 165,132,973 of record NC_052624.1, on the reverse strand, counting down.
GACAGCATGGAAGAAGGACACAGACTGGCATCAATGGAGCACAGTGGATGAAGTGTGATCCAAAAAGGAGCAAAATTATTTAAATCGAGGAGGGCAGAGTGATGGGTCAGAAAGAAACATGTGCATGCAAGTGAAAGTGTGTGTGTGTGAGTGTATACACACACACTATCTAAAAAGCAATTTGACTTTGTCTAGACTTAAAACAAATAAAGGAAATGTTAAGAGTACTTCACACATCCTGCTATTCTCCCATAGCCCATGACCTAATTGTCTGAGAACAGACTTGAATCTGCCAGCTACCTGCTGGGATGCCCAAATACCGCTGTGGTAGTGGGACATTTTGTTTGTGCACATGCAGGTCCTTGTACATGACTCATTCATGTACCACAACTTTCTGAAGTTCTGCCATTAGATTTAGAAAGCTAAACCAGGTTATGCTTTTCTTTTGTAGAAACTGGCAATGAGCAAATAAAGTCCTTGAAGAATGAGATACACTCTAAGGACATTTCTTAGAGCTCAGCTCAGTGAAAAGACTGATCTTCTGAGAGAACTCAGGTAAGCAAGTCACTGCTCAGTGGCACTTCATATGGGTGTGGCAGGTTCCACTGAATCTGACAGAAATGCATGGGCTCAAACAAAATGCTAAGGGAAAGTCAGACTTTTAAAAATATTAAAAATATGCTATTCTCTTTTTGCTACAAAAAGAATAATAAAGAGACTCACAAGTTAAAAAAAGGAAACAAATACAGACAGCTCTAAGATTAAAGAATGGCAGAAACATAAATTCCAGGTAAATCCAACTAAATCTCCAGGCAACAACAATAGATCAAACCCATTGCAATAGAAACAAAATTGTATCAATTTCAAAATTGAATAATGCCTGAGAAAGTATTCCTTATCATATCTAGAGAAATGGACATAAAAATGACTGCTGGAACAGCTTCAAAAAGAAGTTCTTGTGTGCAAGGACCAATAGATAATAATAGATTGCACCTTTTCTAGAAACCTTTCAGACAAAAGGCAGCCTGTGATACATGGATATTGTCTCATATATTATTACTACAATATACAGTTAGATCCTGAGAAAATAAAATACCTTTAAAACACACTTTTGAAACGTTGCCTGGTTTACCAGGCCTGAAAGAGAATGTGTTAAGTTTCTTGAAAATGCAAAAGGGGAATAGATGTGAAACTAATATTTGTAGTGAATATTGTTTTGGAAAGAACATCTGGCAGAACAGCATCCACAGTCGCTAGCAGTGACAATGTATAACTAATAAAGCATTGAGCTCTTTGGTGAGGATAACACATACCTTTCTACTTGATAGGCTGTTAAAAGCTGACACTTGGACCAGCAATGAATGTGGTCTCTGATACCTGCAATGAGACCATTATCGTGGTAATATCACAAAAGGATGAGGCTTCCTTGAAAACTGTGCACCACCTGGATCAATGTATGTCAAATAAGGCTATCAAGCAATTAAAAAAATAATCACAATTAATTGCACAATTTAAAAAAATCGTGATTGTGTGATTAATCGCACTGTTAATAATAAAATGTCATTTATTTAAATATTTTGGATGTTTTCTACATTTTCAAATATATTGATTTAAATAACAACACAGAATATAAAGTGTACAGTGCTCAGTGCTCACTTTATACTTATTTTTATTACAAATATATGTGCTGTAAAAAACAAATAGTATTTTTCAATTCACCTCATACAAGTACTGTAAAGCAATCTCTTTATCATAAAAGTTGAATTTACAAATGTAGAATTATGTAAAAAAAACTGCATTCAAAAATAAAATAATATAAAACTTTAGAGCCTATAAATCCACTTAGTCCTAATTCTTGTTCATCCCATCACACAAACAAGTTTGTTTACATTTGCAGCAGATAATGCTCCCTGCTTCTTTTTTTACAGTGTCACCTGTTCTCACTTTCAAATGTTTGCATGGCACTATTGTAGCCAGCATTGCAAGATATTTACATGCCAGATGCGCTAAAGATTCATATGTCTCTTCATACTTCAATCACCATTCCAGAGGACATGCATCCATGCTGATGACGGGTTCTGCTTGATAACGATCCAAAGCAGTGCAGACCAATGCATGTTCATGTGCATCATCTGAGTCAGATGCCACCAGCAGAAGGTTGAATTTCCCTTTTTGATTGTTCGGGTTCTGTAGTTTCCATATCAGATTGTTGCTCTTTTAAGACTTCTGAAAGCATGTTCCACATCTCGTCCCTCTCAGATTCTTAAATCTTGGGTTGAGTGCTGTAGCTATCTTTAGAAATTTCACATTGGTACCTTCTTTGTGTTTTGTCAAATCTGCAGTGAAAGTGTTCTTAAAATGAATAACATGCTGGGTCATCATCCGAGACTGCTATAATATGAAATACATGGCAGGATGCGTGTAAAACAGAGCAGGAGACATACTATTCTCCCCTCAGGAGTTCAGTCAGAATTGAATTAACACATTATTTTTTTAACGAGTGTCATCAGCATGGAAGCATGTCCTCTGGAATGGTAGGCAAAGCATGAAGGGGCATAGAAACGTTTAGCATATCTGGCACATAAACACCTTGCAATGCCGGCAACAAAAGTGCCATGCGAACACCTGTTCTCACTGTCTGGTGACATTGAAAATTAGAATAGGGCAGCATTATCTCTTGTAAATGTAAACAAACTTGTTTATCTTAGTGATTGGCTGAATAAGAAGTAGGACTGAATGGATACTGTTTTATTGTTGAGTGAAGTTATGTAACAAAAAAATCTACATTTGTAAGTTGCACTTTCACGTTAAAGAGATTGCATTATGGTACTTGTATGAGGTGAATTGAAAAATATTATTTGTTTTTTACAGCACACATATTTGTAATAAAAAATAAGTATAAAGTGAGCACTGTACACTTTATATTCTGTGTTGTAATTTAAATCAATATTTTTGAAAATTTAGAAAAACATCCAAAAATAGTTAATAAATGTCAATCCGTATTCCATACTTTAACAGTGCAATTAATTTTTAATTTTAATTAAAACTGCAATTATTTTTTTAATCATGTTTAATATTTTTGAGTTACTGGCATGAGTTAATTGTGATATTCGACAGACCTAATATAAAAGTGCTTAAAATGGTCTGGTTGTATATCCAGATTATGTCCTGGCAATCTTGTCACGCCACTGAAACTTTTTATGCCCACATGATCCAGCTCTGTAGCAGCATTTCTTGGTACCTACGATCTAGGATTTGTTGGTCTTACATTATAATATGGCCAAGACAGCTGCCAAAACCAAACCAGTGCTGGTGGAGGCTGTTGTTGGGTTCAACTTCTAATATCCTTGTTTTGGATCTTGTCTTGACATGTGATATAGAGCATCTGAAGAACATGATGAGAACTGAAAATGTCATTTTGGTGTTTTTCAGCCTTCCTCAGTGGCCACACTTCATTTCCTTACAACAGAGTTTGTTATAACTTTGGTTCTATAGTTCACAGCAAGCTTGATGTCTTGACATCTCCACAAAGGCCACTGAAGGCCCCAGATGTGGCAGCAGCTGCTGATACTTAAGTGACCACATCTTTTGAGCAACCTGCAGCACTATCCATGCCACAAAGCAGGTGGCAACTGTCAAATATTTGGACAATGCCCCATTCAGAGACACAATATTGAGCTGGTTATAATCTGGAGCAGGAGGCTGCCTGGTGGTAATGGACAGGGATTTAGTTCAATCTGAATTAATAGGGTTTACTTTAATCCAGAATGGTCTGGTTATTAACGTGCACTGCTTCTTCCCCAACCAGATCAGTGAGCAGTTGCAGCAATTCGCCAAACAGAGCTAACCAGACAATATCATCAATGTATTTGAGATCTTGAGGCAGAATGGTGTTCAGCTCAACCTGACAGATACCTCGTCACTGAGATGGGCTCCTTCCTTTGTAAAACATTCAAGGTCATTGTAGGATATGTTTCAAGATACTAGTAGGGGACTGCATAAGACTACACAAATAAATTATGTGTATATTCCACGGGAGCAGCTAAATTTATAACTCATTAGGCCACTGAGTGTGCCTTTTGTGAACTAGACATGTCCAGAAACTTGAGCAGACTCAGTCTGAAGCTCATACAATTAATAAAACATGCTGTGTCTTCTTGCCAGACAAACCTGACTCCCAAGGGCTTACACTGCTGCAGTCAAATGATGCAAGTGGGCTTGCTTCAAAATGGTGAATTTTTGTAGTGAGAAAATTGTTGGAATATGTTGTTTTGTTTTTTAACTACAGTCCAGATGTCTGATGTCCTGTTGGTTTCAATCTATACTTTGCTGTTTACTATCTGCTATCTCTGTTCTAAAATACTAGACTAGGATAACGTATTATGTGTGTCAGATCATATCTATCCTAACAAGTATGTAACCCATTCTCTTCTTTTTTGTGGTTGGTTTCAGATACTTTATTTATTTTCAGCCTGATCCAAAGTTCACTGAAACAATAGAAGGACTCCCTTTCATGACAGTGGACTTTGGATCAGGCCTTTCCACTTCTAGTTCCCCCAGCTTTAATAAGACAACTACAGGTAACAATGTTGTTTCTTTAGCTCAAAGACATAGTGTGATGATTTCAGCATTGAGAATAGAACCCTGATGATGACCCAACAGAGAGCTGTGCATAACCCTTTATTAAATACCGTTTTTTTATTATATAAAATAAAAACTTTATGCTGGATTGTGTAACATTGCTATTAGCTATTTATACAGAGACCAAGTTTTTCAGGAAGGCATTGACCTATGCAATTGGTGTACAGTTCTGTGCCATGCTTAAGCCTAATGATAGATTGATGGGGTCCCATGAAATCTGAGGATGCCAGAGACACTAAGTTTGTTGCTAAGCAATCTTTTCCAGTAAAGGGAGATCCATTACAGGTTAATGGACACCAGGACTACCCATATTAAAAAAGATTGCTGAGGCCTCTGGCTCAATAAATGTCTTCTTAAAAAATATGGCATCCTTCCCTCCTGCAGAGATAAATTGACAATCTCCACTAATAGTGGGTGTAATGTTTTCAAACCAGCTTTCACCAGCCATGAAGCATTTACATTTAATCATTGATTGCATTGCAAAGCCTTCCCAACCACTTTCAAACCCTGAGTGGCTGAAGCAGAAAAGGTAGCATTTGTCCCCTAGAGGCCTTGCAAACATGCTGAGTGTGGACCATGAAAACAAATTATTTGCCCCCATCCCCAAACAAAGGAGTGGTTGGATCACAGTTGGGCATAATCTCCCACAATCACCTATCCCAGGCCAAACACTAGATCCCCAGTATGGCCAACTGCATGAAGCAAGACAGAAATTATGTGGGTTAGTCCCACTATTGTCAAGCTAGCCATGAAAATGTGAACTAATCTAGAAGAGTTATCACTGAAGTCCTTCAGATCAATTACCCTTGGCAACACCACCAACACCTGAAAGAAAACCCCAGTCAAGTGTAGCAGATACTCCTAGGTGCAGGAATGGGATTCTGTGGAAAGCCCCGAGGTTTGCCCAGTCTGAGTGGCATAGTGTCCATGTTTTGCAGACCTACAACAGTACGGGAAGGATACAGCTCAAATGGATCCTGAACTTGGTTGTTGTGCTAAGATTATGTTGATTCCATATTCATTGTAAACGACCCCTGGCAGATGCTGCGATACCAATCCGATCGAGAATCTTCATGTGAGAGTTGGAAGAACTGGTGAGTATAGAACCCAGATAGAAAAATCTGGATACTGCTTTGACAATTTCATTATTCAAAGAGATTGGAGATGCGGGTGGACCTGGTCCTAGATTTTGCAGCTTTGTCTGTAACCAGGAAACACAGAAGCCAGTCTTAGGCGACTCCTCCTTCATTTGCTGGAGTGCCTCACAAAACCTGTTGGGACTCTGTACTAGAAGAATGTCATCAGCATAGTCAAGGTCTGAGAATGAGAGATCACCAATCTTAATGCCTATGGACCTGATGGATGCTGCATTATGAAATCCATTGCCCGACAAAAGAGTGCAGGGGCCAAGACACAGCCCTGCCTGATAACAGATACTGATTTAAAAGATGCTGACATACAATTCCCAAATGTACACAGGCAGTGGTTCCATTATGCAGCTCTCTAATCAAGTCCAGCAGAATATTAGGGACACCCATACACTTTAAGGCCTTCCATAGCGCGACATGGTCAACTGAATCAAATGCAGCCTTAAGATCGACGTACACCCCGTGCAGGGGATTTGTGAACTCACAGTGTATCTCTGACAACAAGCAGAGAGCCAAAATCGCATCTAATATGGACCTGTTCCTTGTAAAGCCTGACTGTTGAGGTGACACTTCTGATGTAGCAGAAGCTCCAAGCATGCCAGCAGAACATACACAACACTTTCACTGTAATGGACAGCAAGGTGATCAGCCTGTAGTTCTTACATTTCCTATGGTCCCTTGCCCTTATAAAGTGGGATCACAATACCATCCTTCCAGGTGGTTGGCAAGGTTCCAGTTCTCCACACCAGACAAAAGATGGCCAGAAGTGATTCGGCTATTATCTCTGTTGGTATTCCAGAATGATGCAGAAAAATTAATTTTAAAAAACCCTATTTTTAATACACTTCTGTTTTAAAAGAATCATCCCCGCTAACATTTTGTCTAAATCCTCATGCCCCTGTATGTCTGAATAGTTAAAATTAAGTCATTTAAAACTGAAAGGGATGTTCTAATTCCTAAAACTATTGAACAGCTTCACTTCCAACTTTCACAGACATCAACTCTTTACCTTAAGGGAAAGTGATGTACATTTAAATGCAATCAGAACTAGTTTTTTATGCCTTGCAATGGGATTTCAACAGTGTAGTTGAAAAACTGAACTCAACGTTAACTGTGGAGTAGCTGGTATTACCTGCATAATGCACGTCAGGGTTTTCAAAATTTGGAAATGTTAACTGGATTATGATCAGAGATTATATCATACCCCAGTGCCACATAAAAGTTAAGCACTGATAGAATAACACAATTCACAATGAACTTTGGAAATAAGCCAGAATTTGTGCAGGTGTGGTCTATTATAAGGTTGCTTTAATTGTCAGTAATTTCATTAAATCTACTCATTACAAAACTTGCATAGATGTACCTTGAAAATCTGTTTTACTGGTTGTGAATCTCATTTTATGAAAGCAGTGATTTTTGTCCTTTTCCTGTTCTTTGCTCATGAAGAATTTAGTGGATAATATAGCACTAATTAAATAATACTGCACATATATGACTTTTATTAGCAGTATCACTCTATAAAAGTGGAAATAACACTTCCTTCTCTACTACTCCAGCACAGTACCGAGGGGAGCAGCACTCTAAAAATAGATGCTTTATGAGCTTTTAAAAAACTTTATTGGCTAATTCTTGGTCACTTTACTCACACGAGTAGTCCTTTCTATTTAAATGGGAATAGTCTCATAGGAAAGACATGCATGGTTTGGTCCTATATTTCTTTTGCAGCTTTGCCTGCAATGCAGACAACAGGGAGACAATCTCTTTTACAATCATATTAGCATAAACTTGGAGTCTGCAATTTTCCTATTACGGCACCCAAAGACAAAGGCACTGCACAGACAAAGTCCATCCAGGCCCTGGAGGGCTTATAAAATAAGTGGATTTGTTTCAGGAAAGCATCCATATTCAGGATTTAGCCCATGCTTAAGTGCTTTCCAAGTTGGGGTCTGGGCAAGGTAAATAGGCAGGCTAGTAGTCGGACATCAGTGGGGCTATTCATGCACTTAAAGTTATGCATGTGTGTGACCAAGTGCACCTCTGTATTCACACTCTACATACTACTGTAGTCATTTTTGCACAAAATGTATTGTGAAGTATTATTTGAAAACTAATAACTCACTGGTCAATAATATCGTGATGAAATATGTGTAGTAACATTATATATAAAGTTATAAACATACACTGAAATTAGGTCCGAAATGTGGCAACTGTGGGTAAACCAGTTTCTCAAAGATAAAGGACAAACTGGCACCTCTAGCCAAATGTCATCAACATTGATAGGCAATCACCTGTCAAGTGGGCATTCATCTGCATCTTAGCAAACAACAAGGTGAAACCCCTTTCACCACAAGATTCCATGACTCCAACTTCACAGCAGGAATTAAATATATCTAAGGGTAACAACCAAAAAAGAACAAGAAATGAGCTGGACAGAACATTTCAGAGAATTGCTAAGAGGAAGCAAACAACCAGGAGGCAGAAGAAGATCTTGATATCAACACAGACACCCCAGCTAAGGAAGAGATCAGTCAAGCCATCAAATCCTTAAAAAATGGGAAAGCTCCTGGCGAGGATAACCTGAATGCAGAATTGTCAAGATAAATCCTAAATTAGCAGCATCTATCTTGGCCCCTCTGTTTACATCAATTTGGGAAAGGGAAAAACTGCCAAATGAGTGGACCAATGGGGTTATAGTGAAGATACCAAAGAAAGGAACTCTCAGTGATTGTAATAACTGGCGTGGTATCACACTTTTATCTGTGCCAAGCAAAGTACTGTGTAAGATCATAGTCCAGAGTATATCAGAGGCAGTTGATAGCATTCTCAGAAAAGAGCAAACTGATTTTTGGAAAGGATGTTGACGCACAAACCAGATCTTCACTCTACAATATATAGTAGAACAGTGCTTAGAATGGCAATGGCAACTTTACATAAATTTCATAGACTTTGAGAAGGCTTTTGCTAGGATTCACAGGACCAGCCTATGGCACATTCTGTGGGCATATGGAATTCCTTTCAGTATAATCAACGTCATTAAAAGCTTCTATTTCAACTTTACATGCAGTGTTCATCACAGTGAGCTCAGTTTTGAAGTCAAAACAGGAGTACATCAGGGGTGTGTCATGTCTGCAATCCTCTTCAACATTGCCATCGATTGGGTAACGCAGTGTATGACAGAAGATATGCCAAGAGGCAATAAATGGACACTCTTCTCATCCTTTGAAGACCTGGACTTCGCAGATGATCTCGCTCTCCTATCACATACCCAACACCATATACGAGAAAAAACAACTAGACTCAATGCATTTAGCCAGCAAATTGGACTGAAAATCAACCACAATAAGACAGATATCATGACCTGTAATATTGCCTCACCATCACCAGTACGGACAGAGGATTATGTTCTCGCCAATGTAGAAACATTCACGTACTTGGGCAGCACCATTAGCCAGGATGGTGGAACAAGCCAGGACATCCGGAACAAAATCAGTAAAGCCAGGAACACCTTCAGGAGCTTAAATACAGTCTGGAAATCATCAAAATAAAACAGCAAAACCAAGCTCAAGATTTATCAGAGCTGTGTACTGTCAACATTACTTTATAGTGCAGAATGCTGGGAAATGAGCAAATATGACATGTCCAAACTGTCTTCATTCCATACAACCTGCCTCAGAAAAATCCTCCCTATCTTTTGGCCCAAAACAATCTCCAGCCAAGATCTATTGACACAGTGCAGCCACGAGTATCTGAGCACCATCATTGCCAGGAGGCGTTGGAGATGGATTGGTCATGTGCTTTGGATGGAAACTGATTCCATCACGAGAGCAGCAACAAGATGGACACCTGAAAGCCAGCAAAAACAAGGCTGCCTGAAAACAACATGGGGAAGAGCTGTGGAAGCCAAGCTGAAAAACCTGGGGCACAGCTGGGGAACCATTAATAGACTTGCCAGAAACAGACAGAAGTGGAGGAGCTTCGTCACTGCCCTAAATGCCAGAGGCATAATAGGAACATGATGATGATGATGATAATGAACCCTCAGGAAAATACATTTCAAAGGGGTACTGGACTATAAAAGTGAGGGGCAAAACCACTCCAAGGTGTGTTTCTCTCTCTCTCTCGCTCGATTTTTTCACCTAAAAAGACAAAAGAAACAGGTGTTAGACTTTGGGAGCAGATCCTGGCCTGAGAATTTGATCAGCAGTGTTACTGGGAACATGTGGTAAGGGACTTCATCTTGAACCAAGTCTAATTTGGCAAGTTTTAGTACTAGGACATGTGTTATCTTTATTTCTTTTCTAACCATTTCTGATTTTAATGCCTTATACTTGTACTCAATTAAAACCTAGCTCCTTGTAGTTAAATAAACTTGTTTTCTCCTTTAATAAAAACTCATTCAGAGTTGTGAACTGTGTGGGTACTCCATTTAAAGCAGCAAACTGTTCCATGACTGGGAGTGTATTGAGGTCACCCTGCAAGTGGTAACCAAGGCTGGTGGAAAGCCAAAGTGTGACTGATGTGTGGCTGGCAGGCTGCAGCCATACACAGACACCCAGGGTGTTACCTGCATACTGGAAGGGCTGTGTGAGAGTGGCCCAGTTTGGAGCTCCAGCAGCAAAGCATCAAGAGGCATCTAAGTTTGAAAGACAGGGGTGACATAGCCGCTTGCTGGTCTGGATTGCAGTCCGGAATGTCATAATTTGTCCAAATACTTTGCTCAATTGGGACCGATTAAGGATAAAAGACCCAAGGAAGAAGATGAAGTGTAGATGGATGAGGCTCATAATTTAATTCAGTTTACCCTAACTCCAGAAATAAAGTCCCTAGGTCTACCCACATAAACCCAGCCGCAGAGCTGGGTCCCAAAGCAAGGTGCACAGTGCAGGATCAAATCACATTGCCTCATTTGATGAAATAATGGGCCATGTTGCTTGGTGATGTAACTCCACTGAAGTGAGAGTTGTCGTACTAGCAGGCAATTTGTCCCAGTATGTTCAAGACAGTATAGCTGGGAAATTTGGTACCATACAAATCTGTATACAAGAATGTAATAGAGGTATGATTTTAAAAGAGGGGTCTCTAAAAGTTGACATTTGAGCCCTGGATTTAATTTAAGTTTAGGATCTTAAAAAAAAAAGTAGAGGATATAAGAAGGTAAAGGATGAAATCCTTCCCCCATCACCTTCTCTTCACTCTGCCTCTTTTGGTTATTCATTTAATTCCTGGATATATTCCTATATATTCTCCACAATGGTAGCAGATTCATTCTGATGGGGATTTCAAATAAATTTGGAAAGATGCACAGGCACGTGAAAAGAGAACCTGATGCACATGCGTATTTGTGTATTAAAATTAGAATACTCTTAACCTCAGGCTTCCCAAGTAGCCTAAGGGAGTTAGGTACCTAAATGCCATTAAAATTCAATGAGATTAGACTGCTTTAAAAAGTACAAGAATGTTTTTCGTTTCAGGGAATTATGGGACAGCTCCTTGAGACATGGTACAGAGAAGGGGGATTAATTTCTCTAAAGCAGATGTGCTTCAGAGTCTCTAGCTTTGTTAAAATTCAGTGTGTAGTGCAGCTTTGTAAGAGAAATGCTCAAAATTCCTATCTGAACATACCTAAGGTGTCACTTACTTTGCAGCTCAAATATTCATAAAGGTCAAGTCATTAAAAAAACAAACAAACAAACAAACAAAAACCCTTATTGCCTTACCTAAACTGAAACTTACCCACTCTACAGTTCCAGGAATATTTTTGGCATCCCAGGGTCCGCTTCTTTTTTAACTGTCAACAAAATGATGCTCTCCTGTTTTTTCCCTGATAACATTTAGCTTGGATCCAAATCCAAGCTGTGTATGTAAGTTTTAAATGAGCTGCCTGTGTGTTACCACCTTTTCATAAATCAACTTATCACTCCTCCTTCACAAAGTTTTATCCAAGTGATCCCTCTGATGTTAAAACGAGGAAAAAGTGATAGCTTTTCTCTTCAAAATCTTTCTGTCCTCATCTCAATCTTGTGTGCATCAGGAAAACAATAAATTCTCCAAAGGCTTCTGTTCTTTCAAGTATCAGGACAATTCAAATTTCTTACAGGAGCACTGCAGCAACATAGCAATGCAATCTAATCAAGTATTAGAGCTCCAGGTTCTATGCTGGAGGTGATGTCATTGACACAGATTGCGGTGGACTGAACTGAATACCACATTAAAAAAATCCACAGTGCTGACTTTTAAACCATTGGAAAATTGGAGCCAAAGTCATGCTTGTTAATTGATTATTTTCACTTAGCACAGAGAGAATGGGACTGAAGTGTCAAAATATTGGCTCACCAAGAACTAGCTCATTAATAAGGGACAATTTGAAACATGACTGTAATAATGTGAAACAAGTATATTACTTCCTTTTTTAATATCCAATAACATCTAAAATGAACTATAAAATTTTGGGGGTTTCTTTTAACTGGCTTAAGCTTAAGTTTATGTTTCTCCTGCAACAAAAAGATAACACTAGTACTTAACTAACAGAGTGATCTGTATTCATAAAGCTGCATTAGATTAAAGGGAGGTCAGGTTTGTTATTGGCGCCACAAGGACCAAAATATGAACTCAGGTCTTGACTGATTAGTAAAGGATGAAATTATCAAGTCTTTATTTTTTTCGTACACTTAATTGCAAATATGTCTATTGATAACTCCCAAGTCTCTAAAAGAGTTATATCAAAAATCTACAGTGAAACTGAAACTACATGAGGGATATTTGTGTTTCTGCATCTTGATGCAAAAATTGCTCTATTTTTGTGCATAATTAATGCATTTTGTTTAAAATCCAAAAGGGAATCCTTTTGGTTAAAATCCATTCATAAATAGGCAGAATAAGTCTCATTTACACACACACACTCAAAACATGGCAGATGTAAAGCTCACCAAATAAAAACTATAAACATTTGTGCATATTCATTTACATAAGTAGATTCACACATTTAGATACACAGAAATAATTACATTTGTACACAAATTTGCAGTTTATAGAGGCCATGGGGCTTTAGTTATCACTGTAAATCCAGAGAGACTCCATTAATGCCCATGGAGTGACTCAGGTATAACTCATGGGCAGATTAAAGCATAGGTACCATGGCACCATCCCCACTTAGCCGGGAGCTGGTATGGGATCTATCCCATTGGCGCTGAATCTGAGGTAATATCAAGTGGCCGCTTTAACTCCTGGAGAACAGTAGTGACTTCCCTACACCTGGAATAACAGGAGCTCCCTTCCCCTGAAGATACAGAGGTGGCAGAAGAGGTTCCTCAGTACTTTCACTGAGCTAGTGGGCTATCTATTTGGATGATGGACCAGGCCTGCGGCTCTATTTCTCTTGCCACATACACTTACAGACCTCAGAGCTGTCGATCTTGGCATTAACTCCCCTGTTGACCTTCAAGGGGAGTTCACACCTCTCAGACCTATTGTTCCAGGCTGTCTGCAGACTCCGCTAGACATCAGTGCTTCAGTTAGGCTCAGCTCATATTTTCATGCTTTCTTTCGCAACTGTGAGTACTAGAAACGTCCTTAAAAATAATAATAAAAGTTGAGATGCTTATGTAGTCACATGACTCAAAAAAATGGAACCTGTACCTTAAACTTGCCCTTGAGGAGAAGGAAGAAAGGAAGTACGGTTGCTGTGGCTGGTTTTGTTTGCATCTCCTTGTAATATTTTTTAAAAATTGATATGAAGGGCACTCAGAGTTGTCGACATGTATCCTTTGGTTTGAAGTCAAAATAAATACAAATAAAAATAAATAATAAATATTTGGCTGAGGGTTTTGTTTTTTGACTTTTTCCTTTTCTATTCATACTGGAGATCTTCTACTCCTGGTTCTAGATGTGTGGACATTATATACATCATGATTTTATTCTTTATATAATAGATAAAAGAGACCTCAAATAATGTAATGTGTTGTTTCATTTAAATATGTAGGGTCAGATCCTCCGATGGTATACATTGGCATTGTTTTGTTGTGTTCAATGGAGCTACATTGATTAAACCAACTGAGGATATAGTCCATATTTGAGAGTCCAATGCATATAACATATCCTTTTTTTTCAAGCTGATTTACTATGTGTGCATCTGTAGTACTGTGTACTCTATCTGAAAGACTTCAACAATTCTCTCCTGTGGAACAGTCCATCCCTGAGAGGTATAATTGTTAATAGCCCTCTTCTATCCTACATAAATGGGAAGGGATAAATGAACTGTAGAAGTGAACACTTTTCAGATAAATCAACTCGACAATTTTTAAAGAAAATTAAACCCTCCCCCCAAAACTTTCATTTGCTGGAATGAACTGGATCTTTGAACAATATTTCACGCTGTCAATTAATTTTCTAAAAAGTTTTGCTCTACTAAGTCAAATGAAATTCTCAAATGAACTATGTAAATAGGAGTTAAGCTAATGTTATAAGTTCTCTGTTTATCCCTGAGGGTCCAGTTCATGTTCTACAAGAGAATTTAAGTTAAAGAACTGTTCTGAGGGACACGTTGACATGAAATAACATGATTTATGTTCACATCCATCATATTGTCAGACTTTGGACAGATGTTGTTTGAGCTAAACTGAGAAACAAAGCAAAACATCTTAATCAGATAAAGGATATTTCAAGCTCTCTTTCACAATACACACAAATGCACTCTATCATGGTACATCATGAAAACAGCAGAAACAGGAGCCAAACTGACCCCTCCTAATGGGAAAGGGGTAAGAAGACTGAAAACTCGGCAAGATTCATCTCACAGAAATTGTTCCATCTAGCGGGAGGGGTCTGATAAGTAGTGGGCCCACATACTTTGGAGATCTAAGGATCATCCAGATCCATGGAGACAGGAACTGTCCTATATAAGTGCTTTCATCTCTGTGTGGCTCTGCCGGCACCTCCTGCCACTCCCCCTGTGAGTGCCCATAGAAAGAACTAAGAGGAAGAGCTTGCATCAGCTTCAGTTCCTGACCAGATTTCAACTAGAAAAATCTCTAAATTCAGCCAGGAACAATGCAACAAAAAGTAGTTTGTCCCAAGTACCATCTCCCTCTCCTGCTATTGTCACTTTTGGCACATAACTGACCCAGTGCCATGAAGCCCAATTGGAGGGACTCCCATGGACAAGGAGAGGGAAAGTGTGCTGTGGAAACTCAACTCCTGCCATAGGGATTTCCCAGGACAGAGCTGAAATGAATCTCGGCACATAGTATAAATATTCTCCCCCTCCCCCACCCATATAGATACCCACAGGTGTGTTGGGTGTGGTTTTTCAATTAAATACAATACTAACAGTAAAATAATACTAAATAACACAATACATTATTATAGTGCTGGTGAGAGAAATATGGCATATATTTTCAGAAAAAAACATTAAGGGCAAGATTTTCAAAAGTGCTAAGTGACTCAGGAGCATAAATCCCATTGGGACTAAAATATAGATACTTTTGAAAATTGTGTACCTTCTGTGACTTGCTTTTCATTTTCAAAAGGGACTGATTTTCAGAAATTTCTGAACACCCACTCTCAGAAAAACCAGCTCATTTAAAGCATCTCAAACTGGGCACCCAAAACACCGATTCATCTATAATCACTAGCTCATTCTGAAATGGTCCTGAAGGAACTCAAATATGAAATTGCAGAAATACTGTGTTATGTAACCTGTCACTTAAATCAGTCTCTCTACCAGATGCCTGGCAAATAGCTACTCTGATGCCTTGTTTTTTTAAAGGCTCCAGAGGTAATCTTGGCAATTTCAGGTTGGTAAGCCTAATTCAATACCAAGGAATTGGTTGAAACTATAGTAAAGAACAGAACTTCCATATGATCCAAAGCAGTGCAGATCAAGGCATGTTCATTTTCATCATCTGAGTCAGATGTCACCAGCAGAAGGTTGATTTTCTTTTTTGGTGGTTCGGGTTCTGCAGTTTCCACATAGAAGTGTTGTTCTTTTAAGACTTCTGAAAGCATGGTCTACACCTCATCCCTCTCAGAGTCTTAAATCTTGGGTCGAGTGCTGTAACTATCTTTAGAAATCTCACACTGGGACCTTCTTTGCGTTTTGTGAAATCTGCAGTGAAAGTGTTCTTAAAATGAACAACATTCTGGGTCATCATCCGAGACTACTATAACATGAAATATATGGCAAAATGCGAGTAAAACACAGAGCATGAGACATAGAATTCTCCCCCAAGGAGTTCAGTCACAAATTTAATTAACACGTTGGTTTTTTTTAACGAACATCATCAGCCTGAAAGCATGTCCTCTGGAATGGTGGCTGAAGCATGAAGGGGCATACAAATGTTTAGCATATAAAAACTTTGCAACGCTGGCTACAAAAGTGCCATGCAAATACCTGTTCTCACTTTCAGGTGACATTGTAAATAAGAAGCGGGCAGCACTATCTCCCAAGAATGTAAACAAACTTGTTTTTCTTAGCGATTGGTTGCAAAGAAGTAGGACTGAGTGGACTTCTAAATGCTGAAGTTTTACATTATTTGGTTATTGAGTGCAGTTATATAACAAAAAAAATCCATATCATGAAAGCACAACTTACAAATGAAGAGATTGCACTACAGTACTTGTATGAGGTGAATTGAAAATACTATTTCTTTTATAATTTTTACAGTACAAATATTTGTAATAAAAATAATATAAAGCGAGCACTGGACACTTTGTATTCTGTGTTGTAATTGAAATCAATATATTGAAAATGTAGACAACATCCACAATATTTACTAAATTTCAATTAGTATTCTATTGTTTCAGAGTTCAATTAAAACTGTGATTAATAGTGATTAATTTTTTTAATCACAATTAATTTTTTTAATTAATCTCAAAATTTCCAGACTACTGTACCCCGTTCAGGAGGCAAATTTGTCTTGCATACCCCCAAGTTTCACATCATTTAAAAACTACTTGCTTACAAAATTAGACAAAAATACAAAAGGGTCACAGCACACTATTGCTGAAAAATTGCTTACTTTTTCATTTTTTCCCTATATAATTATAAAATAAAATTCAACACACATGCCATGTTGAGAAATACATATAGTATATAGATCAGGATAAATGGTCATTGTCTGTATGAAATGTTAGTTTGTACTGACTTTGCTAGTGCTTTTCATGTGGCCTGTTGTAAAACTAGGCAAATATCTGGATGAGTTGACGTATCCTGCTAGAAGACCTCTACGTATCCTTGGGGGTACATGTACCCCTGGCTGTGATCCACTTTACTAAGAGCCACAGAAACCACATCAGATGTGTTCAGTTAGTTTGCAGTGTCTGTATTCCTGAGTACAATTTTCACACTTAAAGTGCGTAGTTCAGAATCGGAGCATTATAAGCAATCATTTTCATACTTAGAAGCTTAAAGCTAGACTCCTAAGCAACAGTAGCCTGATTTTAAAACGTGCTGTGCACCTGCAGCTCCCATTGACTTCAGTAGGATTCTGGGATAATTAGCACTTTGGAATAATCAAGTCAGTTTTATGTAGGAGCCTAACTTTAGGCACCCGGCTCTGAAAATAATTTTGTATGTGGTATGGACAGAGATACAAAAGAATGTATAAAAGACTTTCTGCTATACAAAGAGCATATATGCTTTTGATATCTGACTGGGCACACATACAGCTCCATTAACTTCAGTTTACAAAATTTGGCCCTATAATGCTAGGAAGATCTCACAGGGAAAACAATCACAAAACTAAACGTGCAGTGCTTTCAATGCGTAAACAGATATTGATATGAATCACACACTATGTATATTTGTTTCCTTTAACTGCAGCTGCTTCTTGGCTTTTAGTGTTGATGAGGGGACTATACTTCTATTTTAACAACTAGCTAGAAATCAAATCAAGCAGACTTGGCAGCTTCACTGCACAGACAAAAGCAATGGAAATAATCCACATGGGGAAAAAAATAAAACCAAAGAAGGAAGAAAGGGAGGTAGCTATAATTCTATACTGAGGCAATCATTCTGCACTAAGGATAGAGCAGACCCATTGGACTATATTATCTGAAATGGAGTAAGCCTTACATTTCTTAGTCAGCCTTTGGTTGGTTTTGTTTCACAGCCTTAATGTTATTATTATTTTGCATTGAAAAAAAAATGAGTCCATTCATATTTGATAAAACAGTATGATGATGTGGGTAAATAACTTTCACACCTGAATCTTCCAAGTAAGTCTGAGACCCCAAATTCGTTTCCAACCTGACCTCCTCATTTCTCATGCCATATACGTTGTTACTTTCTGTTTGTTATCTGCATGCTTATTTGCAGACCTCCCAGAGATACCTGAGAGGGTATCTTCAGAGGTTATAATTTTATCCTTTGTGAGACACAATTCAAAATGGCTCAGTGTTGAAGTCCGCCTTCAATTTTTCCTGTGTAAGTGCTAGGGATGAGTTTGTTCCCTTTCCTGCTCTCCCATAGGCATGGGGAGATTGTGATGAAGTGCAACATGAAGCAATTAAAGGGGCTAATTTTTCTATCATCTGGAAAAAGGCACAAGATTTAATGGCAGAAATGGCAGATGCTGCCAGCATTGACTAATCTTAGCTTTCTGTATCTCTGTCTATTAGTCCCACGCAGATGTGAGTAGCTCATGACCTGGGTTAGTAGAAAATTGAGGTTAAAGGCCTTCCTCCTTTGCTGTAGGCCCCTCCAGGTTAAACCAATCTAGTCTCCCTGCAGCCTTTCTATCTAAGCTCCCCCATGCTTTTATCGTCTGTTTGAAGCATAGTTCCAGATATTAGCTCATCCCTTGGTAAGCAAAGAGGTGGAGAAAAATCTGTTATTAAAGTCTGCTGTTCTGATAAATAAAACACATGGCTTCTTTTCCTATCTATAGTGGGGCGTGGGTCATTTGTATCTTATCTGTCTTTCTTCTCTCCTTTCTTATGAAGATCTAAGTGTTTGGGAAATTTTGCTGAGGAACTGATTTATTGAAATAGAAAAATAACCCACCTATTTTATTTAGGGGCATGATTTTTTTAAACTAAAATAGTTCAATCAGTAAAGCCCCTGGTGTGAATGCAGTTATACTGGTACAAAGTGCTTAGAGCAGAATAGCTTAATAGGAATAAACAATACTGGCATAACTGCAACCATACTAGTGTCTTCACTGCAGTGAGTTGACTGCTGATACTTCCCCGTCGACTCTGCCTGCGCCTCTTGCTCTGGTGGAGTACTGGACAAGCCCTGAGTGAAATCCTGATTCTATTGTTTTCAGTGGGTCCAGGATTTCACCCAGCTGTGCTGTTTCTCCATCCATCAGATGGGGTTAATAATGTTTACTTACCTACCTCAAAGGGATGCGGGAAAGATTAATTAATGCATAAATTAGTACAATGCTTTGAAATTGAACAGTGCTGTATAGATACTAAGTGTTAACATAAGCAGCAGCAATTATCAAAAAAAATTACTGGGATAGCTACTTAATGGTTTTCATTAGAACTGCCTGTTTTCAGGCATTCATATCTTTTTGAAATTTTCACCTTTCAGCATGAAATTTTTCAGGCCTTGTCTTTTTGAGATCAGTTTTTTAGTCTGAACAAAAGCTACTCAGTTATTTTGGAGTATGCACAGAGTCCTGTACTTATGCCATATGTTTATCTAATTATGTTATATCCAGCAGTATATTGGCAATTTTATGAGCAGGCACGCTGTATAGCTTAAGGTACTTCATTTTCAGTTTTTACTGGTTTTCATCTGAATTTTGGACCACTGAAGTACATGCAAATACTGACTACGTGGAGTAGATGTGTTTATGTTAATAATAAGTTAGTCAAAGTGTAAATGTGAGGCTGTTAAAGTAAAGCAATGTAGTGGAAGATACACATACACACACATGTATGTATCTGTGTACTATTAATGTACATTCATGAAATAAACCACAGAATTAAACAGCTTTTACTTTCAATACTCTTTTCTCTATTTCCTGCTTTTTTTCTGTCTTCCGATCCCCTAATATTAACCCTGATATTTACCAAGAAAATTGCAAGTTAACTTTTGGCACTGCTTTTCACCCTTCCCCCATCCCATTTTTGTAATAAATACACCTCTACCCCGATATAATACTGTCCTCGGGAGCCAAAAAATCTTACCGCGTTATACATGAAACTGCATTATATCGAACTTGCTTTGATCCCCCGGAGTGCTGCTTTACCACGTTACATCCGAATTTGTGTTATATCGGGTCTCATTATATCAGGGTACAGGTGTACTAATAAATTCCAGGGAAATTTTAAACAAAATAAAAAAGTGAAAATGAAGGGCCTTTTGTAGAGCACATTTACATTTTGTCTGGCCCCAGATCACAATTTACATTGGGGAACTATGAGGCCAGTTTAATTCCTGATGTAACACTATTGAACACAATGAAATTTCATTGCACCAGAAATGACAGCATAAGGATAACCAGTGGGTAGTGGCTTGGGATTTAGGAGACATGAGTTTAATTCCCTACTCTACCACAGGCCTTTTATTTTACCTTGCTCAAGTCATTTAGGGTATGTCCACACTTTGAGTTGGGGTTGTGATTCCCAGCTTGAGAAGTCAGCCATGCTAGCTCTGGTGAAGCTAGCATGCTAAGAATAGAGTGTAGCTGCAGTGGTGCTAGTGGCAAGGAGGTATAAGCCAACCTGAGTATGGCCTGGTCTACACTTGCAGTGGGGGGATTGAGCTAAATTACGCAACTTCAGCTACGTAAATAACGTAGCTGAAGTCGACGTACTTAGATCAACTTACTGTGGTGTCTTCACCGCGGTGCGACGACTGCTACCTCTCTCTTGTCGACTCTGCCTGCGCCTCTCACAGTGGTGGAGTACAGGAGTCTATGGGAGAGCTCTAAGGGGTCGATTTATTGCGTCTAGACTAGACGTGATAAATCGATCCCCGCTGGATCAATTGCTGCCTGCCGATCCAGCAGGTAGTGTAGACATACCCTATGTTCCTAGCATCTCAGATGGGTATGCACTCAAGTTGGCTAGCAGCTCACAGCACCGTACTGCACTCTACTTTTAGCATGCTAGCTCTATCAGAGCTAGCACAAGTATGTCTTCTTAAACTGGGAATCACATTCCCAGCTTGAAATGTGGACTTCTGATGGGGAGAATATATCCCTATCTCATGTGGGTGTAGTGAAGATTAACACATTTAAGATTGAGAAGCACTCAGATGCTCTGGTAATGGGGGCCAGACAAGCACCTAAGATAAATAATTATATTTGGTTAACCGTGGATTGGATTAATTTTCTTTTCTTCTTAACAGATCTGATAAACTGTGAGACTTATCTACTGCATAACATTTACTGGTATACCTTCTTCCCCATTATTCACAGCTGCCAAAATATACTTTGCTCCACAAATAAAAAATTAGCAATATGTTACCGGCCAGATTTCCAAAAGCACTCAGCACCAGCAATTCCCGCTGAGAAGCAGCAAGCAGTTACCCTCCAATTTATAACAATTGTTATGTCAAGAATAATTGTTGCTGCTGGATGCTAAGTGCTTTTGAAAATCTGTCCCCAAATGCCTGTGTACATCCTCTGCTATACTTTTGTTTATTTGCTCTGCTGTATATTCTTCAAGTAATAGTGTGCCAAGGTGACTTAGGAAAGTCCATGGGACTTGCACCCCTGAGTTACTTAGGTGCGTTTGAAAATCCTACCCCGTACTCCCTAAGCCATCAATCTGTCTTCAGTGGGACTTTTGCTATTATGAGGTCTAAGAAAGAAGTTTGTAAGGAGCTCAGGATTTGATCCTAGGAATGTACAAACATCTTCAAATCCAACAGTAAATTTACCGATCTAAAAAGAAAACCAGCAAATTAGGAAACCACATAGGGTCTACACAGCAGCTGGGGGGTGCCTCTCAGTGTGGGTATACAGACTTGCTTGCAATGCTGAGTGAGCACGCTATAAATAGCAGTATGGTAATGGTGACACGAGTGACGGCTTGGGTAAACCACCTGAATACAATGCCAACCAATTCCTGGGTAAGTCGTTGGGTGGCTAGTCTAAATTCCATCTCTGCTGCGTTGGCCACACTGTTTTGGGGGGTTTTTTATGCAAGAGCTTGAGGAAAGCTAATGCATGTATGTCTACCCACGCTGGGAAGCACACTCCAAGCTGCTTTGTAGTCATACTCCTACTGTCAGAAGAAAAGTAAATGGTATGCAGTATCCTTTTGGTGTACCTTTTTTATTTTTATTTTTATTTTTTTTTAAGATTAAAGGACAGTGTTCAGGTGAAAAATGTAAGGTTTACAGGAAATTCATTGTAGACCAGGTCATCAAAACAACTGTTCTAAGAGATAAAGATAAGGCATTATCTATTTCTGACAGAGGGGTGCTATAGACTGAATATGCTATCTGTCATTCTTCTACTACTGAGAAGTCGCAGAACATTTCTTCAGTAAATACTTGCTGCTGTTTAGACTCAATTTGCTCTGAATATTTGAAACATGACTGTTTGGTTCTAAGAGGTGTCTATTGCTATTTAAATGGGGCTCAGTTTGAAAGACAAAACAGGTTTTAAACTTATGGCTATCATGTTATTGCCTTACTTAATGTGTGGGAAAATGTAGAGACATCATTGTTCACCATTCCTATAACCATTCTAGGCATCTCTAATTTCCCTCCAGTTTACATCAAAAACTGCATTTATTAGTTAAGCTCTATTGCTGTTGCCTTGTTTAGGGACTTATCCACCATTGCTGGTGTCCATACAACTCACCTGAATGCCAATTAATTGGCACTGAGTGGAGAATAGAGTCCCATAGCGTTTGCTAAATGCTTTAGTGTGAAAAAAAAAGGTTGTAAAGATAATATTTATATAAAGATATTACTAAGTTTCTATTAATATGTTGACAATAGGTTCAGATCTGTCTAGTTTGCTCTCTCTCCCCCTCTTTTTTATTATTGAATACAGTAATATACAATATGTTAAGGATGGGAATATGGGGCAAAGTCAATGGGCTTCCTCCTCGATTTCAATGAAATTGTGCCAGGTGTGAATTTCATCCATCTCATGAAATGAAAAAGCCCCTTAAACTTTGTGGGTTTGGAATGTTCTCAGAGAAACCAGGTGAAATCCTGGCCCCATTGAAGTCAGTGGGAACTTTGAAGTCTATTGTAGTCAATAAAAAGAGAAATGCATAAGAATGATGATCTCCTCCTGTATATATCTTCCCACACTGAAAATCAGAGTGAGTAAAGAAAGCTCCAGAAAGTATCAGCACCCAGCTAATACTGTCAAACAAATGTTGCTTTCTGGCATGTTACATTTCACATTCTGAACGGACAAGTTTAATCACTTCTCCTAACTGTCTCTCCATTTCTCATATCAGTGGAATGTGAGGGTTAATTTTTAAAAGACTCTCCTCCACCAGGCCTCTGAACAACTGGCTGGATTTATATTTGCACAAAGCTATTCTGAAATTTATTATGAGCTTCAGAACTAAAAATGGCTGTCACCTCATACTAAATAGCTGTCAGTCATGATGTATTACTCTTCTCCCCTCCCCCGAAAATAAAACCAGATTAAAAGATTTTCAGATTCCATTTGGAATATTTTGCACAACATTTTTATCACATCTCCAAGGTTAAACTGTACATGACAATATACTCATCAATATAAAATACAATCTAGTCATGGTATGACTAAGTTAAAGGTGCTGGGAAAATGAATATTTTAACTTCCTGTCTTTGGGAATTAATATTCTCAATTTTAAAATGCCATTGGTATAGCATTTTTGTCTCAAAGGCTCTGAGTCTAACCTGCTCATTGAAAGGATTGGAAACAGGATTGACCCCTGAATATTAATATACCATAAAATATAGTACACTGAGATATGTATGTGTGTATCCCATTGTGTAATAGAGTGTACAGAAGCATTCATGCACACAGAAGCTGGTCCAATTTTTTCCCCTCATTAAAATTTGACAACAATGAAAAAAACCTCCCGGTTTTCCTGAAATTCTCCACAGAAATCTTTTAATTTTTAGTGAAAACTCAGAATTCAAAAGATTTTGGCTAAAACCTTTTGACAAAATAACTAAATTCAGTGGGAAATACTTTTTGGAGAAAAAAAATCACGTAATCAAAAGCCAAATTTTCTGCTGAAATACATTTTCTACAGGAAATTTTCAACCAGGTCAACCATATTCAGTGTGTTTTGGATATTTTGGTGACCAAGAAGATAAGGCAAAGTACCAGTATTTTAATTATAATTCTTTGGAAAGAGAGTCAAAAATGAGGAGCCAGTTCTGAAATTGAATTATATGGGAAAAGTGGAGAAAAAGAAAACTAGTACATTATACTTGGTGTATTCACAAAAACAAAAGAGGCAGGGTCGGGGAGAATGATATCAACCATTACTAATGACAGGCTTGAACAACACATCTAGTTTTGTGGGTGGCATTTTTCTTTTTTCCTCTCCACAAAAGGCTTGTGTAAACAAGTCATGTTGTTGTTGGAGTTTCCCATCATAGTTGACGGATGAGAGTCAGTTTGTTTCTGGTCAGACAGATTCATTATTCGTCTCAAAATCTTTGCTTAGGTAACATCACTGTGGGGGACCCCACTTACCCTGTGGGTGCAAAGAAATTCAAAGATGAGCTTCTGATTCTAATTACACTTTTCTCTAAAACTTACGTGGACATCACTGTTCTTTTTCTTCAGAGCAGAGGCTGAAAATCTAGACTGACATTCCGGCTTTAATTTACTCCACTGTGGGAGTGTGAGAGGAAGAATGGCACAAGGCATGAGTCAATATAGAGTGTCAGCCCAGAATTTCAGCCTTTACTCAGGATTTCCATGCTTTTGTTGGTTTAAGTGAATGCATTAGTGCTTCAAACAATGCAGTTTCTGGTGGTCCAATATCCTCTTTTAAAAATGATTGCATTTACAAAAGAGAAAGAAATCATTTTAGCTTGGGAAAAATAAGACAATGAAATGTAAATTCTCCTTTACAGCTATTGTGCTCTATTGTTTAAGTTGAAAATTACAGTCTTTAAAACTCTAATTTACTCCTTTGTATCCCTTTGTAAACAGTTGTGCTATTAAATTATTATGGTCTTATTAAAAACTGGATGTTGTTCGTTACCAGCTTATAGTTGACTACGAAAATGTGCAGTTTGTGAATACATGCACTAATGGAGTAAAATGATTCCTTTGAAAAACTACACCGAATATTCATTTTGAATTAGTTTTAAATGTTTAAGTTCTGAATGAAGTTAGGGATTAAAACAACACTGGCTTGAGACACACATAATGCCTAAGATGGCCCTAGGTGAGCTTGTCTTCCTAGCTCTATCAGTGTAACTGAGTCCAAACCTTTTACTCCCTGCTGATCCAGGCCTCTGCTACTTCTCAGTACAGACTGCTAATGGTGCCAGGGGAAGATTCTCCACTGGGGTAAATTGTCAAACCAATGGAACTGTGACAGTTACACCAAGAATCTGCATGAAAGACCTTTTCAGTGAATAAAAAATAAGAATGTATGAATTTATATTCAACTAGGATTGATGTATTATCTCTATATATGCCTAATTACTTACATCAGCCAGCAGGTCTTAGAACCACATTTTCACCCTCTTTGCCTTTCCTTCATTCTGGTTCTTGCTAAATAATTTTTCCGTTTCTGAATTCTTATTTGTTTCAGTTATCTCTGTGTAAATCTTTATTCTGGGAGATGCAGAAGTTATATTGCATTATACATGAAGGTAGTGTGGAAAAAATGAATTTATTTAAAACAACCAATTTTTAAATCAAAAAAAGATTAGCAATGTTGTTCCAGGCCATGTTGTAGAGCTCAATTTTTGCTTTTTGTTATGTTTCCCCCTCTCCAATCATATTGTAAGGAAGAGGAAGGGATATTATAGTTTTCATTGAACAATAACCCTCCCCCCACACACCACCACCAAACAGTGAATCTTTTGATCTGAAAATTGCTTTTTCTTAGAATGCAAATTTGTATTTAGAAATCCAGTTTCTAGATATTTGCTGAAAAATATGAGTATATTTTCACTCAAATCAGTCTTATTTTGAGCCAAACCAACAAAATGTTATGGTTTTCATTGTAACATTTTCACAAACTCAAATGAATGATGAAAATGTCTAATTTCAAGGTTCAAAATTTCACTGAAAGCATTTGCCATGTTGGTAATGCTATCTCAGTTGTATTTCAGGAGCCTAACAACTTTATTTTATCCTTGTTTCAACTAAACAAGGAAGTGCATGCAAGAACCCGTTCTACCATTCTTTCCAATTAATGCCAACTGGCAGATATTGCTAGGTTGATTTTGAAACATTACAAATGGTAGTTAAGGCACCTTAACTTGCAGTATTCTTTTACCACAATTTTCAGGCTCTCACACACAATCATATTTTTAGTATAAAACATACAACTACAAATAACAGAAAAAAAATTCAGAAACTCTGATGTGAAATCCTGACCATACTGAAATCAGTGCAAAGCTCTCATTATCTTCAATATGGCCAGGATTTCACTCCTTGCATTTAATTTTCTGTTTGAAAGCACATTAAGAAGTTATTTGTTATGACCCTCTTTCATAATAATCCTTAATTTCACTATTACTCTATTTGCAAATATCATACAGCATTGTTACTCAAGGTGAGGAACAGGCACAGGAAGTAATGGTTGTCTCTCATTACTCACCACAGAAGCCCTGACAGAGTGAGGTAAACAATTAAAGAGTACTGGAAACTCTCAAAAGAAAAAAAATATTGATTGAATATAAAACTGAATGCTGAGGCTGAGGATGATGAGCTGATGGCAGTATCCAAGATAAATTTGGTGTCGCTGTAAGCAAGCGAATGGTTAACAAAACTGTCTAAATAAATAAAATAAAAAATAAAAAGCATTAGGGAAAGACCAAGCAGATATTATAACTAAGTTTACTTTCACATGCTGTTCAGACTTTGCTTATTTGGCCCCTAGCCACTGACTTCTCATTTTTTATATGAAGCTGGGGAAGAGTGAGAATCAGGGAAAAAGCTAGATTGATGTCGGGGAGATTTTCACAATATTATCTTCGTGGCTGAGACAACCACAGAGAGGGAAAGGCACAACAAAATATACTTTTATCACTTGGATATTTGCCAATATAAGCCTTGAACAAAGCACCCACTGAAATTTTGTGTCTGGAGACCTATCAGCAAACAAAATGTCAGTCCTACAGGAAGATGCATTTCTTCCCCCATGGATTTTTACTTTTTATACATATAAACAAAAAAAGAACCATGATGCATTTTATTTGTTTTATTTATATTTCTAAAATTGATTTTTTGGTGGGGAAGGAGTTAGGGTTGAAGTGGTGGAGAAGGGGTTGTTAGAGTAAAGGAGGGGAATATAAAAAGGAGAGAGAAACTGAGGGGAAAGGATATAACAAGAGGAAAAGAGAGACTGGTGGGGACACATCCATTTAAGGTATCTAATCCTCATTTTACAGATGGTGAAAACTGGAACAAGGAATGTTAAGGCCAAAATTTTCAGAGCTGGAAAACTTAAGAGAAGCACCTGAATTCATGCTTAGGCAATTAAATAAAAGTAGCCTGATATTCAGAGATGCTCAGACCTTCCAGTACAGTCAACAGGATTTGTAGGAGTATAAACAAGTACGAAAACAGAATCATAGCACTGTAGGGCTGGAAGGACCATGAGAGCTCATCTAGTCCTTCCCCCCACACTCACAGTGAAGCAGGACCAAGTATATCTAGACCATTCCTGACAGATGTTTGTCTAGCCTGTTCTTAAACACATCCAGTAATGACCAAAGACCTGTGACATTCCCAAAACTGCAGGACGAGCCATTACCCTCATTACTCCACCATCTCCCTTCCTCTAGTTTTCCTTTAGTAGTGGTGTCAACCTTGGAACAATACAATGTTACAGTAAAGGAATTTAACCCCTATTGACCACTCCATATTAGCATAACTCTTCTTTTAGTACTAGACACATTTTTGTCTTACTATTGTCACGTCCTCCATTGGCATATGGCTTTCAGGGAACCATGGTGAGTTTCCTTTCAACCACAAAGGTATTCAAAACTGCTAAATGAAGAAAAGCAGAAAATAGACGAAAATGTGGATCTTTCAGGATTCAAATTAGGCATTTAAAAAAAACCCTATATTAAATATAATCTTACTTCTGTGCAATCAAAGAAAACCAAACCTTTAGTCATGCCCAGCTGAGGCTATTAATATTCCAAACCTTTTTTAGAGCTGACTATTTTGCTGCCTTTATAGAAAAGTGCATGGCATGCAGTGCATAGTCCTGGTCTAATCAAAAATAATTTAATTAAAAAATTGCTGCATAGGTGTTTTTTTCCACTAGACTACACAAGCATTTTAAGTTATCTTTCACTTTTTCCCCTTTGGACTTTAATGCTTACAAATGAAGTTTCACGCTTCATGAAACAAAGATTAGCAGGCCACTTGGGCAAACCACTAGAAGGTAACATGATAATGCCAAACTCTAAATCTGTGGTGGGACCTGACAGTCCAACGAAACTCATCTCAGGCAGAGATTATAGGGAAGGAGTTTCATATGACACTCTATAATCACCCTCACTTTGGTCATCCCAGGTCAGTAATAATTAGCAGCTCTCACAATTTTATCACAAGTCTGATATTTGGTAATTTTTCTTAAGCAACAGCTCCTAGAGTCATATTATTACATGGAAATCTCTACTTTCATTTTTTCAAAATCCAGTTCTCCAGTGGAGAAAAGCTTGAACCCTAAAGACTCAAAAACAAATAGGCAAATAAAAGTAATGCATCAATTTAGAAAAAATAATGATTTTTGGAATGCTTGTATTTGACAATACTGATAGCTCTAGAAAGCATATCCAACTCACCACATACTGAAGAAGGTTTCACTCTTTTGAAAAGGAAACAAAGAGGATGGTTAAGGATCCTATACCTAGAAATTTCCTCTTTCCTCCTCCTCCCCTTCCCCCCAATCATTCACCACCATGGAGGCTAGAGGCAAAGTGGCAGTGCAGACTTTGACACCAAAGCAAATGCATTTGCAATGTCTTTGGTGGAAGCTTCCCCCTGCCACACCAACCCCTTTTACCCCCTCCTCACACAGTCCCTTTCTCCCCGCGCCCCCGCCGCCCAATACACCCACCTGCTTCATTACTTGTAGAATGATTTGTGAGTAGCAACTTGATCTGAATATTTTGTTTCCTGTGAGCAAATCTTTCTTCTGTGTTTATCAGAGGGGGGAAAGTCCCTCACTGTGGCTATAAAAAGTCTTTTGAATTTATATTATCCATAAAATATGCAACTAAGTATGTTCTACAGTCACACACAGCCAGTGCTGCTGAATTGCTTAATACAACCTTATGCGAGAGGAACACTATTCTGATACCTGAACATATTCACTTTAAAGCTCATAATGGACCACACTAGAGCAATGCTTTCAGGATAAAACAGTAATTACTATAGGACCAAGAGTAATTAAAAATCACAGAATAGGATAATGTAAATAAGGTAACCATGCAAGCATGCAGTCAGAGTGAAAAACAACTACTCACACAAATAGGAAGTACAAAGAAGAATGCATCTTGGTAGAAGATATACACAAAGATGAAGCTCACCAGGAGACACAGATATGTGACTGACATAACACAGGAATCTTTGTATATATTAATGTGTAGGATTCCATAGAATGTATATATCTAGGGTAACATGTTTCATAAGACTCTGTTAATTTAGTGGCTTGATACTGATAGTTCTCATCTGGACACTGTCTCTGGTATTTCGGGTTGGTGGCAATGCTGCCAATGTGATGGCCTAACCACTGGCTAGTCTCTTCCCCACTGATATAATTACATTAACAGTACTTCTCTGGTTCACACACCATCACCAAACCATTTATCTCTTCTCTCTCATAAGGATAATTATTTATTTTTAGCACCAATAACACAAGTAGGCTAAACTATATCTTTATATCCATCAAAGCCCATGACACCAGCTTCCATCCCCCCGCCCCCAACTGTCCCTCTGGTAACAAGAAGTGACCCTAGCCATTTTCCTTGGCCAGGGCAGAAAACTTTTCACTGGTGGTTTCCCACCCATGAGAAGCAAAGAAATAGTACCACAGTGGTATGGTGGCGTCCCCTGGAAGTTGGCACACAGTGTAACCCTCTTTTCCACCCCCAGAATGAGTCCTGATGCTAACTTCTTGAAGGTCCTCTACACTGTTCTATTCATACATGATGAAAATTGATTTTCTTCCATAGCCTTGATCAAATTTCCCTTATTTCCCATATTTCACTTAGTCCATCCAGGCAAGACATCATCTCCTTCTTCAGAGTTAATTAGTTGCCCTCAGGCTGACACAATTAAAGCTATTTATAGCTTCTCCTTTGCCCGTGAAGATACATTTTCAAACTGGATGGAAGAGTCAAACTGCACTCATACACTTGCTATTCAAGTTGTTAATTCTTCATAGCAGTGCAATCCAAGACAATCCATGAATATCAATGTGACACAAAGATCCCTTGGCAAAGAATCCCCTGTTCTTTCCAAACAACTCATGTCTCAGTCCTGAGAATCTCACTACAGCAAACACATGCCTTGAAGAGGTAACATGTAAGGTATCTGCAGAAAGTTCATTACTTTTCAAGACTCATTATCATTGTGAGATGTATGTACAGGAATATTTAAGGAATAATGTGACTATACTGAAAGTATGCTTTGAGGTCTTGGGATAAAAAAGTTAGTCATCAGGGGGATAATATATTGCAGTGATGGCCCATGGAAGTAGAAGGAAGATGTCAGCCCTTCCTTGTTAGCCAGTGATGCAATGCAAAACTCAGTTTTCTAGCCATCCCAAGAATATCAATGGAAAACCATCTAAACCATGTGAAAGTGAAAAAGGAACATTGCAATAGGCAGGAGATTGTCCTGTCTATAAATAGAGACAAAAGTTTGTTTCAGTATTACAGAGTGGGGAAAGGCACTCTATATCCATTCACTGAGGAAACATCTTGTGCAGCAGGAGTGTTTCCATGAAAGTCTGGATCCTGTAAAACAGTCAGCTCTCCAATGGACTAAACTTTGTGGGGAAATGTACTTTATAAGATAGGAAAGGTAATTATTAATAAGTATAGGCTCTAGTTCACATGTTATGATGCTATTTTGTATTGTAAACAGTTGTTTCCATTGCACTTTCTTATTTTTAGTTGAATAAATAAATAAATCTTCTCTTGTTCAATTACAAGTGCTATGTGATTCACAGGAGTAGTGATTTAAGGTAAAACTGGATACTCTGCTCCTTTGAGGGCAGAGAATATGGGATTTCTGTGAGTAGCCACTCTCAGGGGCTGGATATCACAGTGGAATGTTTCAAGGGAACTTGGGGATTAGGTGCACCTCCCGTCAACCTGCAAGGCAAAGACATGCATGGCATAGCCCAGAGGATAGCTAATAACAGACTCGTGGTGTTAGGGAGCTAGCCACCACAGGCAAGGCTACCTGTCGCTAGAGGCAGGAGGGGTAATAAGGTAACAATCCTTGGCAACATGAGACCATTACAATCAGAATGCTCTGTTTCCAAGAATTCTGGATCCACTAGAATCATGGACAAATCAATCTCTCCCAAGCTACAATACAATTATTTTTGTTAATCACTACCAATTTTCAGCCTTACTTCAATGGCAGAGATTTCCTGGAGATTTTTACTGGGAGGACTGCAACATTTCCATCAGAGTGAGCACATTCCAGGTGTCTAGCTTGTGCGCTCCCCTGGAGCCTGATCTAAAGACCACTGAGTCAATGAAAAGATTCCAGATGACTTGGATGGTTGTGCGGTATTCTCTGGAACAACAGGAAACAAAACTAGAACTCAGTGAATTTTTTCTTCCAAATCTTTTTCCTGTGAAAAATGCAGATTTGGTGACACTAAAATATTTCACAACTTCACATTGGTTTTGCCAAATTGTTTTGGTTGGGGAAAAACAAAACAAAAGAATCAGAAAATAAGTGAAATATTTCATTTTGATATTTTTAAATGAAATGTTCTGATTTTTCAGTTTGAAAAGAATTTATATTTCAATTTTATTAAAAACATAAAAATGCCTAAAATACAAATAAAATCTTTCATTTCCAGTCAATGAAACATTTTAGTCTATCCAAACTGATTTTTTTTTAAACTTTTTAATTCACTGAAAATTTCAAAAAAAAATCTGTTTCTGGTCACCCCAACCTGAAATGATTCCCCCACCCCAATTTTGCTGGAATTGTCAACAAACTGAAAAATCCATTATTTCCACCACTCCAATCAAATCCCTTTGCAATACCTTCAGTTCTTTCCCCAATGTAGACTTATCTTCCTCCACACTAAACAGTCTTTTTTCTCCATATCTTCTAGCTCTTTTTGAAACAGTAGAGATGAGCCTTTGCTAATCATAAACATTAATTTTAAATCCTCTCTGTATCCATGTAGTACTAAAGACAAATTTGATTAAAATGACTGCTATAAAAACATAAATATTAACCTGTCCAAGAAGAGCAATTAAGAACATACTACGCATTCCAGGACATTTTTAATTGTTTTCTTAATACTCCTAGTCTGAATTTTCCTATCTTTGTTTTGTTTTCTGATATTCTCTTTGGATTTACTAAGAAGAGTGCATTCATATAAAAACCCAATAAGACTGCCATATTATTAAGGGTACTACATGCATGTTCAAATACAGTAATAATAGGCAAAAAACAGTTAATACACTATTCTACGTTGATGAAAGGAGAACTGAAAAGCACAAGGAATCCAGAGGCTGGAATGCCACATCAGCAGAGTGTTCAATTCAATATGATAATACCAGCAATTTAACAAACTGCTGAGCATTCAGGGAAAATGTAAAACATTTATGTTCTAATATGGCAGAACGACAGTGCAGCAAATATTTGTCATTATTTTCTTTATTCTTCCATCCAGTTCAGATTCTCTGACTATCCCTAGTCAGGTCACCATGAATACCAAGCAAAGGGCCATCACTCATCTAAATACGGTTAGGGTATGTTCTGATAGCACAAGGGGTGCAAACCTGAGTAACTCTGGATTTAGATTTTGGTTGAGGTTAAAATGTCTGTCAAACAAATAGAACCTACATCTAATCTCCCAATTCTACCCAGGTTCTCGAGTTTGGCTTTTGCATTGCAAGATTTTTCTTGAATAGATGTTTTTCAAGGCTTTGTCTTGATTAGAAAAGTGAATTTAGTTCAGTCTTAGCTGACACATGCTAGCTAAATTCAACTTTTTTTTTTAACTGTAGATTTAGGGTAATGACTGTAGATCAATTTCAGCTGGTTGAATTCGAGCCTCAGCAGGAATCTACCCAACAGAGTGACCCACTAGTTTTACCTTTAAGTGCTAGGTTTTACCTTGAGGTGCTAGGTTTTATCTTGAAACTACACTAGGAAAAAGGTTGAGTGGAGTTTAGGCTTAGATAGCACATCAGGTAAATGCAACCTAAACTGGATCATTTGACTTAATCAAGACAAAGACCATGTGAACAACCACCTGTACTCAATGATCAAGCTTCCAGAAGGCAGGGTCTTCTGAGCTACCATGGTGTCTGTGTGCTTCTTTGGGTGATGCAGGGCTCATCTAGCCTTAATGCTTTTCCACACAGCGAGGCTTTCCTGCTAAATATACTTCAGTAATGAGCTCTTAGCAAAAGGGCTTATCTGGGCCAATTGTACCACACTGCATAACACTGCTTTGTCTGCTAAAGTGGACTCACAATATAGGTATATCTTCATTAAAGGTTTAACCCAGATGACCAGCATTTGTGTCTGAGCACTTGGTTAGCGTAGCCACACTGCAAAGATATATCCAAGTTAGAAGCCACTCTCTCATTCTTTCCCAGTTAATTGTGGGAAAACTTCTCTGTCCTTCTGGGCACCCAGGAGGAACTGTGAGATGGTGTTGGAGGACTACCAACACTCAAGAGAGTTAGCCTTCACCCTTATTGCAAATTGAGCAGGTTACCAGCCCAAGTGAAACTAGCACTCAGGTATTAACTCTTACCTCCAGCTGGGCCAGCTAGCCTGGATAGAAAACACCATTAAACTCAGGTGAAGGGTTTGTGTGGATGGTTGGGCAACACCTGGATAAGTAGCTGGGTTAACTTTGCACTGAAGATGTTCCCTTAAATGGTTTGATCAGCTATCTGGGTCATAGTGAGATGGCCTGGGAAGTTTTGGATTTCTACCTCAAACTTTCATCCACTCTTTATCATAACAGAAATTAAACCTATGCAAGGAATAATGTTGTTCAGCAGAAGAACCCAACAGACATCAACAAATGGAAGCCTTCAGTCCTTTAAAAGAAATATGAGGGGAAAAGGAGGGTGGGGATGTCTCAGATACTGGAACCAGGTAGCCATGAAAGTTAGCTGTATGGCAGGTTAAACCCAGAGGTTTGAATAGTCTTCAGTATAGATTAGAAGCTAAGATCTGCAGACTTTCTGGGCATTGCACAGCTTTTTGTGAAATGGAAAGTGGCAGTTAATTTTCTATCAAATACAGGCAGAGGAAGCAGTACTACTAAAATATTATCATGAATGTTTGATCCATGCACTAAGCTTTCACTTTGCAAACATTACAATAATCAAATTCAATAATGTGTTAATATTTTAACATTAGCATTGTTATCTATACAGGATTATCTCTCTATTCAACAGCAACTTTTGTAAGTCTACTACCATCTCTTTATTCAGATGATCCTTGACACCAGAATCCTCTACATAGTGAGATGAATACATTTTAATTAAAAATCTGCACAAGATTACTGCATGCTGTAATTGTTTTTGATCTGGTTGTCTTAGGCCAAGGTTGGGGAAGGATGTTGTCATATTGGGTAGTATTGTTTTTTCATTCAGCATGTTGTAGTTCCTCCAAATTTGGACCTTTTGCATAATGAAAACTTGAACTTTGTAACTAAATAAAAAGTTTCTTTTATTTCTTTCTCTTACATAAATCCTTTGAAAACATGCAGCTTAATATTATCCTTCAGTATATAGCTCCATTTATTTCTGAAGTAAGTTTTCCTATATGGTTCCTTGAGGTTTAAAAACAGTCTTCCATTTTCTGCATGCCATTTTGCACCTGCTAATAATTCTGGGTGCAATTTTGCAGTTGGAAATGATGGCAGTTAGATCTCCATGACTGTGTTAGCAAAAGTGGGAGCTAGCAGAGCTGGTCCAAAACAAAAAATATTTACTATAAAATTTTCCCATCCAAAAATGTGGTTTTGTTGAAATTTTTCATGGCCAATGTTGACTGATTTTTTTCCCAATTTTCTGTTGAGAATATTCAAAATAAAAAATTTGCTTTGAATTGACATTTTGAAAAATATTAAAAACAAGTTTCATTTCACTTAATGTTTCATTTTAGTTTTTGGAAAATAATTTTTTTGGTGTTCCATTTTCAGTTTTTGGATTTGAGGTTTTATTTTCCCACTTCCCTCTTCTCGCCCCTCCCACTGTAATAAATTAGAAAACAGCAAAAACTGGGAAACCAGGCCCCCTCCACAATTTTTAAGCTTTCCTCCTTTTTTTCCCAACTTTTTCAAGGTGGAAAATAGTAACTATGAAAAGTGGATTTTTCAGACTTGCCTCTCTGTCCTGCATCATTCCAAGCTCCATGGTAAGAATAACTCATTACACTCAAATCATTCCAGCAAACTAGTGAAATCCAAAGTATGTC
Source organism: Mauremys reevesii (assembly GCF_016161935.1). NCBI lineage: Eukaryota > Metazoa > Chordata > Testudines > Geoemydidae > Mauremys > Mauremys reevesii. Next base: position 165,097,404 of record NC_052624.1, on the reverse strand, counting down.
CAATGGACTGCAGTAATGTGACTGCTAATCTCTTAGAACTGTATTTTTAAAAATACAAAGTTTGGGGAGAAATAGCATCTATGAGAACACATACGACCTATAGTCATGGTGAAAAGGTGTCTCAGAGCTAATAGTTAAAATTGTGGGGCAGATCTGCAGCTTTTGTAAATTGTCATACACCCACTGAACTCAATTCATTTACTCCAGCTAAGGATTTGCCTCTTATTAGTTCTGTTTATTGTGGCAGTGCCTAAGAACCAACCATGAATGGGGTCCCATTGTGCTAGCCAGTGTACAAATAGACTAGCAGATTGTCCTTCCCCTGAAAAGCTTACAATCTAAATAGACATAAGAACAGACATAGTGGGTCAGACCAATTGCCCATCTAGCCCAATAACCTGTCTTTTGACAGTGGCCAGTGTCAGATGCTTCAAAGGGAATGAACAGAACAGAACAATTATAGAGTGATCCATCCCATCTTCAAGACAAGAGAGTCATAGGGTTGGGGTAGGTGTATAACACACAAACAGAGTGAACAATGGGATGCTAGGAAATATTGTGTAAATACCACAATTTTTTGGGTGGCTGGTTTACTTAGGAGGGTATCAGCTACATGGAATAAAAAAGGAAGGAAAGGAGGATGAATAGAACAAAACAGGTGAGAAGAAGGTTAAGAGCAGCAGGTTGTAGGCAATTAGTTCACTTCATCATCCATTTATCATTGTGTTAGGTGGTGTTATAGTCAGTTCATATGCTATTTCATAGATAATCAATGTATGTTAAATGGATTTAAGTTGTAGGATTTTAGAAGTATAAGATTGATAAGTATTTAGGAGTGATGATTTTGTATTAGGTAGATAAGTAAAGCAGATTTGAAACGCAAGGCCTACAGGCTGAGAACTGTAAGATTTTAGCTTAGCCATACGAGGCCATAGACTTAAGAATGCTTGACATGAGTGGGTGACTGAAGAATAACTCTATGTTAGTACAGTCACAAAATTACTGTAAAAATATTCCAGTAGGCGATGTTACAGAAAAGTGGCTCTCAATAGCAATGTGTTGTCCAAGAACACTAGACATTTGATTGCAATATCTTTAAATATCTGATCCTGACTGCGGAGTACATATTGTGCTAATGAGAAGAAGGACTAAGAACAACTTCTTAAAAATGAGGTACTTCAAGATTCATGGGGTGTGGAAGTATAGATAAGGAAAAGAGCGTTGACACTTTCATGCATATGCATAGGGTGTTAGTGTGGTCAGAATTACAATATAAAAGAGGGTTCCAGGGCTGGTAAAAGTGGGGAGACCCAAGGATCAACCTCTAACAATGATCATCTATTGAGCGATCAATCAGATCCTAGAATGTTTTTGAGGATGTATGACTACAGTTATAATTATTGCATGGGTTTTTGCAGGATTTCTATATGCATGGTTAATTGTAACTTTACTTCTTGGTTTAATAAAACCTGTAGCATGGACAAGACTTTGTACTTGTGATTGTGTCTGTGGGAATGATTCTTGGACTTTGTGTGTTTCTAGAGTCTCAAAATTTGAGAAAAGCACCAGAGTCAATTTTCACTCTGTTGAGCCAGAAGCTGTAGCAAACACAGCTGACTAATACAACATCACTAAGTTCCCTTTAAATAAAATAAAAGGCTACAAGATATGGAGTGACGGTGAGGTGAAGACACTGAAGGAAGTGGAAGGAGAAGCTTGGAGCAAACCGCCAATCAGTAAGGGGCAGAGAAACCCTGTTAGCACTGAATGTCTAAAGGTCCCTGCTTTGGCTGTTTGTGCAGCTGCTTCCCACACCTAGAGTATCTGGCCAGTTCCTCTCTGCAGTTTGTCCCCAAGGCACCACCTAGGGCCTCATGTCTCCCAAGTGGTGGAGAGTCTCACCTGCAAATTCTTGGTCCAGGAAAACTGTTGGGGGCAGGGATGGCCCTGTTTGGGCCCTATTTTACCTATTCCCTCCAACTGCAGCTTTGCCTGCCGCTCCTACTGACTGGAGTCTCCATGTATGCAAGGACCATGCAGAAATATAGAAAGACAAAGTCCCTGCCCAAAATGGTTTACAGTATGAAATTTAAAATATATATATATATATAATTAGAAAAGAGGATAGGTAAATAGGATACAGCCACAGAGTACTGAAAGTAATAGGTGACTAGGATATCCATTGTTACCTTCCACATTATGTACACAAAATAAAATTTAAAAATAAATCTAATGTATACTTGAGCCTGGCATTTCTCCTATAGATAAATTATTCCTCATTGGGAGTTCTGTGTCTTGGGCAGTGCAGAAGCACTGTATACAACAAGAAAATCAAAAGTTCTCTCTTGGTTCTCTCATTTTGCAATTTCTTCTCTTCAAGCAGCAACAGCCCTTGTCAAGATAAGTCTCCTCTGTCACTCAGCCTTCATATTTCTGAAAGCAGTTTAGGAAACTGACAGTATACAAGAGTGAACTTCAGCTGAGGAGCCTACAGTAGGGAATGCAATATTGGTTTGACCTGTGCAAATTTGTATTCACCTGTCCACACAATCTATGAAGCACACAGACAAAAAATGTATGTGTATAATACAATTACGAATCTGTGGTTGCCTAGGACTTCATAGTCAGGGGCGGCTCTAGACATTTCGCCGCCCCAAGCACGGCGTCATGCCGCGGGGGGCGCTCTGCCGCTCGCCGGTCCCCCGGCTCCGGTGGACCTCCCGCAGGCATGCCTGCAGAGGGTCCGCTGGTCCCACGGCTTCAGTGGAGCCGCGGGACCAACAGACCCTCCGCAGGCACGCCTGCGGTAGGTCCAATGAAGCTGCGGGACCAGCGGACCCTCCGCAGGCATGCCGCCAAAGGCACCCTGCCTGCTGCCCTCCCGGCGACCGGCAGAGCACCTCCCGCAGCTTGCCGCCCCCAGCACACGCTTGGCGTGCTGGGGCCTGGAGCCGCCCCTGTTCATAGTAAATGCTAATGCTGGCTGAATAGAAAAATTATTTAATTATAATTTCACAAATATAAGCTCCAAGATAGATGTGGGGGACCACATGATTCATTATTCCCTAGTTTTAGAACAAACAATTAGTTTGAAATTATCTGTGAATCCTGAAATTGTCACCAATTTAACACAGGGCCGCCCAGAGAATTCAGGTGGCCTGGGGCAGAGCAATTTCAGGGGCCCCTTCCATAAAAAAAAGTTGCAATACTATAGAATACTATATTCTCATGGGGGCCTGGGGCAAATTGCCCCACTCCCGCCCCCCTCCCCCCCCGTCTGGGCAGCCCTGATTTTAACACAAGATTATGCTAAACACATACTAGAAGTTTGTATTTTTGTTATTTTAGAGTTTATAAAGGAGTTTCAAACAGGAACAGAAACAATACCATGAGTCTTAAGCAACTGGTCATACAACATGACTAATGAATATTAAATAGTCTATTTTGCGTACAACCCAGGAACTGAAGATATTCACTGAGTACATCTGGAGATCACATAAGAAAATAAACAGATATATTTTCAGAAACCTAGAAAGGTTTGTGAAGTTGCAACTAGTCAAAAGGGGAGTATATTCATAACCATTCTTCTAAATTGTTCAACCAGTTATAGTTACCAGTGCTCTGTATATTATGGCCACTTTAAATGTCAGAATACTGTAATAATGGGGCAGAGAATTCAGATGCTTCTGCTACAAGAACACAGCCTCTCTCTACCACGTGAGGCAAAAAAGAATCTGCTGACTACTAGCAATAAAGGGCATATGACAAACAACTCAGAAGTTCTGATTCTATCCAGCAGAGGGCAATGGTCCATAGTAGTTAGAGCAAAGGCTATGGCATCAAGGGTATGTCTACACAGCAAAGAAAAATCCACAGCTGGCCCATGCCAGCTGACCTGAGCACATAGGACTCGGGTTGCAAGGCTGTTGCATTGGTATGTAGACTTCAGACTTGGGCTGGAACCCAGGCTCTCAGACCCTGTAGGGTGGGAGGGTCCCAGAGCCTGGGCTCCAGCCTGAGCCCGGAAGTCTATACAGCAATGAAACAGCCCCGCAGCCTGAGTCAGCTTGCATGGGCCAGCCAGGGGTTTTTCTTTGCTGTGTAGACATACCCCAAGAGAATCAAGGGCTTCTAATTGAAACTGAGCCACTGACTCATTTTTTTTCTTAGTTTCTTAAACTTCTGTGGCTCACTTAGGACCTTTATTGCAAACCAAAAGCTAAGTCTGACCTGTTCTATCCTAAGTGTACAGTATATTGAAAGATACACAGTAGAACTTTTTTACAGTGAAATGATTATTTTCACAGATTATCATCGCTGCAGACTTGCCCCTTTCCAAGAGGAGTTGAGTACTCTTAGCTTCCATAAACTTCAGCAGCAATCAAGAGTACTCAGCGTCTTGTAGGATCAATCCCTACAAGACAAGGTTCCTCCCAAACGGAACTGCACTTTGCACATTGCAATGCACTGAGACAAAGGGAGGCCATGCTGCCTTAAGACCTAGCTTTTATTGCTGCCACTGACACTTGTGCCTACACTGCCAAAAAAAGCTCAGGGGTTTGCGCATTGACCTGCTAAACCCAGGGTTGTGAGTTTAATCCTTGAGGGGGCCACCCAGGGATCTGGGGCAAAAATCAGTACTTGATCCTGCTAGTGAAGGTAGGCGGCTGGACTCGATGGCCTTTCAGGGTCTCTTCCAGTTCTATGATTTTTTTTTATTTTATTAAAAAAGAATTAAAAACAACAGCAAAAAAACCCTGTGATGCAAGTCTCAGAGCCCGGTCAACTGACTCAGACTCACTCTACAGGGCTAAAAATAGAAGGGCATACTTTCCCATTTGGGCTGGAGTTCGGGCTCTCCCCCCTTGCCAGGTTTTAGAGCCTGGGGTCCAGCCCAAGTGAAAATAACCACACTGATATGGCCCTATAGCATGAGCCTGAGTAAGTTGACACAGAAGCTAAGAGTAATTGCTGTAGGGATTTTTTTATTATTATTTTGCTGTGTGGACATGCGCCTCCTGGATAAGTCACTTAACCTTTCTATGCTTCATTTCCCCTTTATGTAACAGGATGATAATAATAGTTACCAATCTTACTGAAGTGCTTTAAGATCTTTGGCTGAAAAATCCTATATAAGTGCAAAAGATTCATTAATTATTGTTATTAATTCATAAGTTTTGTTCTAGTTAACACAAGTGAAGTATCACTATATTTGTGTTCCACTGTATCATCTTTCTCTGACACAGAGTGTAATATCCTAGAATAACTAATAGCCTTGGGAAATGTTTAGTTGCCATAGCTGTGGGGTCTGCAGAGGTGCTTAAGTTGGAGCCTGAACTGGAACTCATGCCCCCACTACTGTGGTCCAAAATAGCCCAGACACTTTGATCTTCAGGGCCTGCTGCAATGCACATCTCTTTTCTGAGCTTTCAGGACAGGCTGCTGGTTGTAGCTGGGGTGAGTTACATATTTTTCCTTGCTGGTTTTGGAGAATCTTCTGCGTTTGCTTTTGTTAAAACTAGCACAATTACATTTTTAACATATGGCAAGGCATATAAAGCCATAGACAGGGGCTTTGCCTCTAGTGTATACATCTAAATTCATAAATAACTCCTCTTTGCTTTTCCTATCACTGCACAAATCATAGTCAGTCATACCTTGTTTGGCACGTGTCACTGAAATGTTTCTGAACTGTAACTTTTATGCTTACTTGAATTTCTCTCCTGTTTGCAACTGCTGTTAACAGATTCCATAGGGGCCTCAGAATGGACCTTAAAAGCCTGGAGGTAGCAGAATCAACAGCAGAAGGTAATGAGTAGGGCTGCACCCTGGGCGTTGCTCTGTGTGTGCAATGTGCAACAGATGCTCTTGTAACAGCTGGGAGGAAACAATTAGCATACCAAAGAGACATGTTGTAGTGTCATATTGCATAGTCTTGAGCAACCCAGACCTTAGGCTTGAAATATCCGAACAATGAAATATATTTAAAGGGACTCTGGCAAACTGAAATCTAGTCAATTACCAAAAAAAAAAAAAAAAAAAGAAAAGAAAACGTAAAAGTAGTTTCAGAGACTGTACCTGCAACCAAGTCCCCAGACAATTTTGGATTTCATGTGACTTGCCAGCTCACATACATTTTGGGCCATAACAGGACACAACTGGTAGAAGAAAGAGAATGAAACACAGAACATTGAATAGACACAATTCCCTGTATGCCTTATTTAGCTGATGATATTGTGTGCTCTGTGAATCAGAGTTACAGGGAACATGAAATGAAACAGCAGTAGGTAAGTGATCAGTTGCATGGCATTTAGCAAATAAACTTGGACTTTCCATTGGCTTCAATCAGTTTTGGATGAGGCCTCCAGTTTTATTTTGTTTGTTTTTTAGTGATTTTTCTTTTAGTCATTCATCACCTAAACAGGATTCTCCTGCAATACTACTGTTGGACAGAAAAAAATGGAGGAATATTTCATTTTCATAATCTTGCATTTCTTGTAGTTGTTAACTTCACTTAACCAATACTATACTTGGTTGTCTACTATTCTCAGCAACAAGGGCTATGCTTGGAGGCTCAGCAGATGTTTTTCCAGTAGTCCAATGAGACAATATCCTTTTTTTAAATTAATGATCATTTTATTTTTCTTGTTGCCCTGCTCCAATTAAAATAACCAATAAATGAATAAATAAAACTAGCACAACCAAAAGAGGTCTTTGTTTACAAATTACACTCAGTCATTTTATTCTTTGATTCTAGCTCCAGCTGTAACTACTACCGACCAGCAAGCTGCCTGAACTCTGCCACACAGAATGCTGCAGAATGTGAAGCTGCAGAAACCGCATGCAGAATGGCTACAGTTTTTAAAACTCCTTACTCCACAATTACCAGCTGTCAACACGAGGTATGGAAAAAAACCACCAAGATTTAGAATTAAGTAAGTGATGCACTTTAGGGTGTCAATTGCAGATAAACCAAGTTATGCCTTTATGTTTTCAAAAGCTGAAAGCAGCAGAGGCCAGTGAAGGGTCCCTTTTTTCCCCAGGCAAATAGTTTACTACATAGGATCAAAGAATGGGGAAAGAGCTGCTTTTTCTTATTGTGAAGTAAAAACACTGATGGAGTGGGTGGAGTCACCTTGCCCAGAGATGGGAGGTAAAGACACCTGAAGAAGGACATGCCATTGCAGGTAAGTGGCAGATCATGAGATGGAGTGAAGGCCTCACGCTTATGCAAACTTTAAAGAATCATAACAAATTTTTGCTTCAGGTTCAGTCTGAAGGACAATAAAAAGTTTGTTGGGAAATCTTATCTTAAGTGAACCACTTTGCTCATCCCTACTGTAGTTAACTACACTTTTCTCAGTGAAATTCCCCATACTTTTGCTCTGGAATTAACAATGATCCAAAAGAGAGATCACATATATTATTAATGGAACATCGTGTACCTTACTGACCATGATTTAAAGGCTAGTGTAGAGGAAATCCCTAAAGCCATCTGAAGCTGAAAGTAGAAAAGGCAATTGGGATAGCATACAAATCAAAACACACGCATATATATTCATTTATATTAAGCTTTAGCTACGCATTGTCTAAATTGCCATATTTGGCTTTGTTTTCATACCAAAAATATTACTCTATTGGAGAGTGCAGAAGGCAAAACAGATGGGAGAGTTCAGGCTTTCAGAATATTTGTGATTAGGAAAAATCGTTTACATTTATTCTCTTTGGAAAAGAGAAGACTTTGAGGTGACCTATTTAGCTTCAGTGGTCTTTGTTACTTGACAATATATGAAATAAGATGGCAAACAGAATAAATGTGCTCAAGAGTTTTTTTTAAATGGACTAAGGGGTTTAAATGATATAGTTACAAAGCAGGGAGGTGAGGTTAAAATAAATCTAAAGGACAGTCTTACTGAAATGTGCCCTTTTCATGACCAGCAATCCTTTATATCATTATGATAGTTTTATTAATTGAAATAAAAGAGAACATTTTACATGGGCTAGCTCCTGCAGAAGTGTGTAGCATGCAAATGAGGTGGTAGGGCTGGAAGGGAGAAAAGTTAAACCTATGAGAAGAATTTGCTCAGATTTTTTGCAAATTTTGCCTGCAGATGTACCCAGATGGTTTCCATGGATTTCTGAGGCTGCTCTGAATAACTGAGGACTGAAGTGTCCCCAACTATTTGATTCCCCCGACCCTACCCAATTCCTCATGCATGCAAACATTTCTAGCATTTTCCCAGAAGTTTCATTGTTGGGAAGAGCCATTTTCAGAATTAAAAAAGTCAAAGAAAGCTGAGTGGAAGATTTTCAAAGGCACAAGAGGCAGCTAAGTGCCCAGTCCTCACTGACTACCAACGGTATCTAGGCACCTAACATTAGCTACCATTTGTATATTTCAAAATCTTCCCCTAAATCTTAAAAAAAATGCATCAAAGGGAACTAGTCCTTTCCTCCCTTGGGAAAAACTATAGTAGGTCAAAGCCATTAAAAGGAAGAGTGTTGCAAGGTAGTCAATAGAGGACATTGACTGCCTTCTGGTCATCTTATTGTAAGTCCTTGCCTCTTTATCTTGGTGTTTCATGGTATATTCCTCTTTCAGTGACCAGTCTGACATAACTCCACTAGATGTGGTGAGAGACTGACTTCAATCTCTGGGTATATTATGTAAGAAATTCTTTCAAAATCCTTCATGTCGGAGTGCTGAGATAGGAGGAAGAGTGGAAGGAATTCTGGAAGTACAAAAACTTCACTTTAGTGTTAGTGGACACTGCAGTGAAATCCTGTTCCTCTGCAGACTATGAGCTAAAATGACACTAACCTCACACCGAGGCCAGGAAGGACTTTTGGGTGCCGCAACTAGAAATTCACGGCAGAGGATGATGTCTAAGAACAGATGGCGCACCCAGCAAATCCTGTCGCATGCCCATGATTTAGGGACATCACTTATTGGCATGTAGCCAGATTTTATTCTCCCATATATTCACTGAAAACTGTTACATAGAATCCTAGGGTGACCAGATAGCAAGTGTGAAAAAATCGGGCCCCTTTTTTTTTTTCAGGGTGGGGGTGAGGCTTGAGCCCTGGCATCTCTTTAATTACAAATTAAGCACTGCATCTGGTCACCCTATAATACCCCCACTACAAATCCTAAGGGAAGATAAGAACATAAGAAGGGCCAAACTGGGTCAGACCAAAGGTCCATCTAGCCCAGTATTCTGTCTTCTGACAGTGGCCAATGCCAGGTGCTCCAGAGGGAATGAACAGAACAGGTCATCATCAAGTGATCAGAGAATCATAGAATATTATGGTTGGAAGAGACCTCAGAAGGTCATCTAATCCAACCTCCTGCTCAAACCACGATCAACACCAACTAAATCAGGGGTCAGCAACCTCTGGCACGCAGCTCACCAGGGTAAGCACGCTGGCGGGCTGGGCCAGTTTGTTTACCTGCCGTGTCAGCAGGTTTGGCCGATCATGGCTCCCACTGGCTGTGGTTCGCTGTCCCAGGCCAATGGGGGCAGTGGGAAGCGGCGCGGGCCGAGGGATGTGCTGGCTGCAGCTTCCCACCACCTCCATTGGCCTGGAGCGGCGAACCACGGCCAGTGGGAGTTGCAATTGGCTGAACCTACCGATGCAGCAGGTAAACAAACTGGCCCGGCCCGCCAGGGTGCTTACCCTGGCGAGCCGCATGCCAAAGGTTGCCGACCCCTGTGCTAAATCATCCCAGCCAGGGCTTTGTCAAGCCAGGCCTTAAAAAACTCTAAGGATAGAGATTCCACCCCCCCCCCAGGTAAACCATTTCAGTGCTTCTCCACCCTCCTAGTGAAATAACGTTTCCTAATATCCAACCTAGACCTCCCCCACTGCAACTTGAGATCATTGCTCCTTTTTCTGTGATCTGCCACCACTGAGAACAGCTAAGCGCCATCCTCTTTGGAACCTTCCCTCAGATAATTAAAGGCTGCTTTCAAATCCTCCCTCACTCTTCTCTTTTGCAGACTAAATAAGCCCAGTTACTTCAGCCTCTCCTCATAAGTCACGTGCCTCAGCCCCTGATCATTTTTGTTGCCCTCTGCTGGACTCCAATTTGTCCACATCCTATCTGCAGTGGGGGGCCCAAAACTGGATGCAATACTCCAGATGTGGCCTCACCAGTGCCGATCCATCCCCTGTCGCCCATTCCCAGTTTCTGGAAAACAGAAGGGACACCATCTCTGCTCATCCTGGCTAATAGCCATTGATGGACCTATCCTCCATGAACTTATCTAAAAAGGGTCCCAGTGAGCAGGAGGGACAATGTTCAGATAGGGGAGGATACAGTCCTGGTGATGTTTGGAGGTGGCTGAATCTCAGACGAATGTAAGTCCTGGGACTCAATAGAATTTCATCCAATCCCAAATTTCCATAGAAAATTGAGTTGAAACTGCAAAATATTTTGCTTTTCTCAGAAACAACTTGAGAAGTTTTCACTTGCCATGAAAACATCTCACTAATCTACTCCAGATTACAGGTGGTGAATAGTTTGTAACAAAACTCCGTTCTTACATGTAATTATTAGAGTGTGTAGCAGGGAGAAGGGCTATTTCAAAACCTAGTTTTTCAATTTTGCAAGATCAAAATTTAAAATAGGTCAAACACTGAGGATTTTAAGTGAAAATCCATCTAATGAGAATGATTTTTTTGGATATTGGAAAATATTTTTAGGAGAAATTTTACATTTTTATTTAAATCCTAGAGGTATCCCATGGGTGTAATAAGGGATAATTATCCTGAAAAGTGATGCTGTAGATTTCAGCTACAAGGATTTCAACAAGACAACCCATGGAGATGCTACACTAATGAAATATAATGTGCCTATAGAAAAATTAAATCATAAAGTTGATTTTGTATTGCTGTTTGCATCTGATCCATACCAGATTGGCCTGTGATTTTTTGACTGTTTGAAGCAAATTGCCAGTAAGGAAAACTTAATGAATAGAAGGAAATACTCTGTCATCTTGTCACCAGGGAACAGAGAACTGGCAAATCATGACTTCTGTTTTATTGATCAACAATTCAAATGACAGGAAGCCTAAAGCAGTGTAATGGTCTTAACAAAGGAGAAAGAAACACATATTAAGAGATATAGGTAAATGTTGATTACACAAACCTTTATGATCCAACTTTCAGATTATTCAAAATTTGGATACATCATCTCTTTCCTCAGACTGAAACTCAGATAGAAACACATTTTGTTTAATCTGAATTCCAATTATGTGAAACATGGATAATTGGGATCTATCTGTATGTAGCTATGAGCTTATGAGAGTGTAAGGTATAAAACCAGTAAATTCCATTGAGAGAAGCATAATGCCACTTATCAATCAACATTGATGCTTATCTCCTAGATGCCCTGGCTTTTGGACCATGAGGGTCCATCTTCAAATCTCAGCTGTGTTAATATGATAGACACACAGGGATAGATTTCTAGCTAATATAAATCAATATAATTCCATTGATTTAACAGAGGTACACCAATTTAGACCAGCTACATCAGTTTACACCAGTGGAAAATCTGGCCCATATACATTAAGGTACAGCCAGTAGTCTGGGGGAAGTCTCATTATTTGGTCAAGTCCACTCTAATGACTGATCACCATTTGGCAGATAAAATCTGCAGGTTTTTGGACATTTCTGAAATTGCCAATTTATAATCTATCTACTATGATGTCAGTTAAAATCTGAACTGTTTCATTTAATTGGAATTCAAGTTAGGTATTTCTAGCATACCATTTGAGATACATATCTTCCATTTTAGCGTATGCACACGAGTCCCCAAGCATGATGGGATTTATGATAAAAATGTAAAAAAAGACAAAATGCTGAGACAGATCTTAAGACCTCTGAAGGGCAAATTTCTAGTTCAGTAACAGAAAGCTATGGCAAGAATTGGTACTGCTATGCTGAAAAACCTGACAGATATGACTCATGCTTGTCTATCTACTAAAGTATCTAAACTGAAATGTCAAGAACATTTTATAATATGCGCTGATTAAATGTTTTCAACTTACACTTAGAAGTATATTTTCTAGCTTACAGTATTTATGATAAAATGTTAACATTCATTGTTACCCTCAAAACCTTCGTTTACCGAGTACTAGGACTAAGATATATCTTTGTTTGCACTGTAATGTGCGTGTGAATATAAATTATGTATATCTATTCATATACAAACACACACACACACACACCAAACATATTGGGGGTATAAAGATTTCATTACCCTGCATCTGTGACAAAGTGTTTTATTTGTGCTACTGGATTGGTTGTTCTTATTGTCCTTCCCTCCAGACCTTGTTTTAGGGTACCAGTCTGGCTCCTACTGACTTCAGTGGTGCAAGATCAACCATGAAATCAACACTATCAAAAAGCTTGGTGTACCGTATCAGCAAAACTAGCACTCTCATGGGAATTTACTATACCCTAGCCTCACTACACCCCCACATTAATAGCAAACAGGAAGACAATTGGCTTCATATGCCATTTTAAATTGCAAGATCATCAGAGGAATTCTTTCTGCATGTATGTGTGCATACACATGTACATGCATCAGTTATGGTCAATAAACTGTATGAATTTACAATTTAAGAAAACAATATGTGCAGAATGATCTATCACTAATTGTGAACATAAATATGTAGAGTTTTAATGGGCTATTCTGTGGTATAAATATATTTATAACATGTGTAGAAGGAGAACTAATAATCCCAGTGATTTACCCATGGTACAAGGCCTGGAGCATCACTTTTCACTGCCTTTTTTTTTAAAAAAAAGGCAGGAACACAGTATTATTCAATAGAATTTAGCTTGCAGAGCAAAATATCTCCTCTAGGACAGGAAAATGTAATGCTCAAGGACTGTAGTAGCTGCTAATACTAACAACTCCAAAAATCACATGCAGTATTTGATAGATTAGATCGATAAACAGAATTTGATGATTTTTAATAGAAAATGAAAAGTGAATTGTCATCTGAAAGGGAATAATTTAAATCTTTCATCTCTACGTTTAGCCATGTGGAAAATACCACACAAACGGTTTCTTTAAAAAGTGATGAGAAACCATGGCAATATTTTCCCCAAAAGGTTTTTATTTTAGCTGCATGGTACCATTATCTTCTAATGGAAGAATTTTAGCAGTATTTTTATGGTTCTGTTATCTTTTAATCCTAAATGTATTTCCTTCTTTAATTCTTTTGGTGTAGAGAAAAGGGACATACAAAGTCTTATTTTTTTAAGCCAAGTTTTAGAAGTGGTGGTGTTTTAGCTACATTTCCAGCACTTGCCATCACACTGAGAATAAATAAATCCCAAATTACCAGAGCCCTGCAGGCCCATCCTACAGAAAGGATTCCGAGTTGCATCCATTAATCATATGAGTCCAATTCTGCTGCAGGTAGTCTGGCAGGTGCATGTCAGCACAGTAAAAAACATTTGGCTGACAAGCTGCAGTTTAAATTAAATGCTTTTTAAAAGCTTTTCCCTACAGTTTCCTGATTTTCTGTTAACAAAATAATCAGAATTTAATACCAGTAGCCAAAAGATATATGTTATCCTGAACACAAGTTAGTTTCATGGGGCCCTATCTACTCCATAGTGCAGAGGAGACCAGAACTCAGGGCCAAAAAGGACAGAGGCCAAGAGCTTTTCAAATATCATCCCATAGCCCTGTGCAGTTGTCAGCCACATTGTGTCCCTCTACACTGACTGTGCATTAGAAAAGCTGCAGAGAGCTAAACTCTACAGTAGTGGTTTCCCATACAAAGAAATGTTACTACTAAGTATTATTATAATGCAGTAGTGCAAACAGGCCTTAACTGAGATCTGGGACCCACTCTGCTACACACTATACAAATACATAGTGAAAGAAAATCCCTGGCCCGAACTGGTTAAGGTTCAACACTTTAGAGGAGGCAATATAGTCCAGAGTGCAGTACTTTGGACTAAAAACCTGGAGAGCTAGGTTGTAATCCCATCGCTGCCACTCAACTGCTTTGTGACCTTGGGCAAGTCATTTCACCTCTCTGTGACTCATTTTCTGTGAAATGGGGATACTGATACTGACTGATATTTTGTGAAATGCTTTGAGAGCTATGGCTGAAAAAAGTTGTGTATGAGCAAATGTTTACTATTTAAAAGAAAAAAAGTAGTTAATCATAGAATAACGAAAATGTAGAGCTGGAAGGGACCTCAAGAAGCCATCTAGTCCTGCCCCATGTGCTCAGGAAGGACCAAGTAAACTTGGACCATTGCTGACAGGTATTTGTCCAACGATGGGATTCCACAACGTCCTTTGACAGCCTATTCCAGAGTGTAACTACCCTTGTAGTTAGAATTGTTTTCCTAATATCTCCTTTGCTGCACATTAAGCCTATTATTTCTTAGCCTACCTTCAGTGGTCATGGAAAATAATTGATTACCATCCTCTTTATAACAGACCTTAACATATTTGAAGTCTGTTACCATCCCCTCCCTCCTCTGTCTTCTTTTCTCAAGACAAAACATACCCGTTGTTAAACTTTTCCTCATAGGTCAGGTTTTCTAAACCTTTTTATCATTTCTGTTGTTCTCCTCTAGACTCTCTCCACAGGGACCACATATTTCCTAAAGTGTGGTACCCAGAATTGGACATATTACTCCAGGTGAAGCCTCATCAGTGCCAAGTAGAGCGAGATAATTACCTTCCATATCTTACATACAATGCTCCTTTTAATATGCCGGAGAATGGTATTTCTCATTTTTGCAACTGCATCATGTTGTTGACTCAGTCAATTTGTGATTCACTATAACCCTCAGTTCTTTTTCAGCAGTACTACCACCAGTTTCTCCCCATTCTGTAGGTGTGCATTTGAATTTTCCTTCCTAAGTGAATTACTTTGCAATTGTCTTTACGGAATTTAATCTTGCTGATTTCAAACCAATTCTCCAATATGTAAAGGTTGTTTTGAGTTCTAATCCTACTATCTAAGTGCTAACAACCCACCCAGCTTGTTGTTATCTGTAAATTTTATAAGCAATCTCGCCATTCCATTAACCAAGTAATTAATGAAAATATTGAATAGCATTGTACCCTGTGGGACAACAGTAGATATGCCCTCCCAGATAGATAGTGAATCATTGATAACTATTCTTTAAATAAGGTCTTTCAACCAATTATGCACCCAACTTATAATAATTTTATGTAGATCACATTTCCCTACTATGTTTATGAAATTGTCATGTGAGACTGTCATAAACAGATAGTTAAGGGTTAATGCCTCTTTTACCTGTAAAGGGTTAAGAAGTTCACCTAGCCTAGCTGACACCTGACCAGAGGAACCAATGGGGGAACAAGATGTTTCAAAAGGAAGGAGGGAAGTTTTCCTTTGTTTAGAGTCTCAGTTTCAGATGGAGTGAAAAAGACCAAGGAACCAGCCTCTTATCAGAGTAGTAAGTTTTAGAAAGGGATAAATAGGTTTATGTTTATTTTCTTTGTAACTTGTCTTGGTACCATTAAGGGAATTATCAAATTTGGGTATTCTTGTGTGTATTAAGATTTTTGCCCAGGGGAACATCCTCTGTGTTTTGAATCTGTTGTCTGTGAGAGTAGCTGGTATGCTAATCTCTCTCAGAGGGTTTTATTTTACCTTTCTTTTCTTTAAATAAAAGCCTTTTTCTTAATACCTGATTGAGTTTTTCCTTGTTTTAAGATCCAAGGGGTTTGGATCTGTGTTCACCAGGAAATTGGTGAAGTCTCTCAAGACTACCCAGGGAAGAAAAGTAGTGATACCAGATCTAAGCTGGTAATTAAGCTTAGAAGTGTCCATGCAGGTCCCCACATCTGTACCCTAAAGTTCAGAGTGGGGAAGGAACCTTGACAGAGACTGTTGTGGAAAATTGACCACACGATTGATTTTGGATCAGACAGCCTGAGGCTCCTTTATTTTATACGAGCATATATGCAAGGAGAGTCAGCATGGCCCCATGCAAGGTGGCAAGCTGCTCTGCCCTCCTTAAATTTTAGCTACCTTATAAAGATTAAAACCACAGACAAATTACACATACTTCCGTATTAATTACCTTATTTGGAATACATTGCAAAATTAATATAGGACAAAAGCAAAAACAAGCATCTCGCCCACTAGCACCTCCTCCCCCCCCCCCCCCCCGTTACTCACTGTCTGTTCTTTTGTGGTCAGCGACCTTTCTAACACAACTCTTGTGGTTATATATTTCATAAGCCTGGCTATTGCAAATTATACTACTTGAGGACTTTATCACTCTGCCCCCTCATGCCCTTTATACACACAAAGCCATTGTTCCGTTTTGGGAACTTTCCACTGTGACTCCTTTTACCCCTTGACACACAGAAGCAACTTTCCATCACTCTTTCATCACTCTCCCCCTCCTCTCTGCCCCTTATACACAGAGACTAGCTGAACCAAAGTTCAACACAGCCTAGAAACAAGCTTATCCAAAATGTAGGCCTAAAAGCCTGGCCAAAGTTGTAAGCCCACCATATTTTCCCTCACAGGACTATGTCAAAAGCCTTGCTAAAAATCAAGCTATATCACATCTACTGCTCCCTCCCCCCCGCCCGCCACCATCCATTTACTAGGCCAGTAATCTTGTCAAAGAAGGAAATTAGGATGGTTTAGCATGATTGGTTCTTGACAAGTCCATGCTGGATATTCTGTAGGCACTTACAAACTCATGGTTTAATAAATTGTTACAGTATCTTTCCAGGTATTGAAATTAGGCTGACTGGTCTATTGTGACCCCAGGCACCATTCTATTCACACCCAACACACTGAGGCAATAATATCTGTACAAAATTTGCCTCGTGAAGTATAATAAGAAAGCTAATAACACACTGGTTATTAATAGTATTGTAAAATGCATGTGTTAAAATTATATATGAAGTTACAAATTTCCTCCCTATGATATTACTAGAACATGCTTAAGAACAGACAGCCTAGTCTAGGTAAAGAAGATAAACAGGTCTGTCATAGACTAAAGAATGTGGCTTTACCTCAATTGTTATATTACTGGAAAGCAAAGCTATCAATCTAACCCACACAGAATTAACATGGCTCCTGGACCCCAGAGAGACACAAAAGAGACTAAATCCCCAACAGGCCTTCCTGACTTGCCAGACAAAGGCAATTTCTTTGGGGACATAAGGAACAGAGAGACTCCATCTTTATTCTTCACCTTAAAGAGACAAATAAACTAAGCAATTTGATATCTGTGATGTGTCCTGGCCAGGCTAGTCAGTAAAAAAAAGCTTGGAAGGAGATTGTGGGTGAGAGAAACCCTCTTAAAAAAGACTGTATCTTGCTAGATTAAGTTTTAGATTTTAGATGCATGTATTCACTTTTAATTGCTTGTAACCATGTTGAAATTTATCCCTTTTACTTATGTCAGTTCTGTTAATGTCACATACCCTTTTGTTTAATAAACTTTTATTTTTTACTTGTATTATAAGCCAGTTCAGTGCTGTGTTTGAAGGGAAGGGTGTATTTACCCCAGTTACATTAATTAGCAGTGATGTACTTTTGTAATGTTAGTACCTCATACTACCTTATGGTCTCAAATCAGCGTAAGTAGTTCAAGCAGAGGAAGATTGTTTTCATAATCAGTTAGAGAGGGGCTTGAACCAAAAGTCTGAATCTGAATTTCCCTGAAGTTTGGGATGTTTGGAATCTGGATCTTAAGTCAATGGAAAGGGTTACCTTGTCATTAACATCAACAGATTTTGGATTAGCTCTGTAGATAAGAAATCTTCCTATTGGTCTTTATGTACTTAGCATGTTCATCCCTCATGAGTTTTACATTTCAATCTATATTGTCTTTCTCTGAAATTTGACCAGAATTCAAGATTCCTAACCATCAGGGTTTTTTGACACCACTCCAATCCAAACTGTTTGGAAAAGTCATTTGATTTAAAAAAAATACAAAAAAGAAAATGAGAATTTTCTAAGAGCCATATTCTGCCATTCTTACTCACAGTGACAAGTATTTTACCAGGAATGTTGTCCCATTGAAATCGGGACATGTTCAGTTAAAGTATTATTCAATGCGCCAGATTCAGCTCTGTTACACTGCTTAAATCTAGAGTAATTCTGCTGATTTTAGGTGAGATATACTAGTTTTATACCAGTATAACAGAAGTTGGCCATACTTATGATCAAAGAAAAAAAAATATACAATACAAAGTAAGTTGCAGCTAGAGCTGTAACTCAGCTTTGTAACCTGTCTGTCTTTAGTCATTTTTTAATCTAAATCCAAGGGCCAATCCAAGAGTTTTGGAAGCACATTGAAGGAGGCAAGAAAAACATAAGTAAGAATTGAGGCATAATTATGGTGATTTGTGGTCATATGCACAATATGAAATTTTCCAGGGCATATGGGAACTGATTGGAGGAGAAAGTATTTACACTTCATATGGAGTATTGAGCAGAGATTAATTCATTAGTCTCAGGTGGCTGTATCCCACGCTATATTCATTGTTATTGCAGGCACTGATGGATCTTCATCCCTCCCATCTTATTTTGCATGTTTCCACTGCAGCATTTTCATTATTTCATTCATAGTGTCATTTCATTATGTTAGCTGTCGGCATTTTAATGATGAACCCTGTTTTTCAAGGGTTTATTATTATAACTCATCTTTAAATGTACGTTGAGCTGGAATATAGTCGATGATATTTCATCCTGGAAGCAATTTTTTGTACAGGTTTTAAGAGTGTCTTTCTGGCCATGTTTCATAGCAACTTGTACTGTGAGTTGCAATGTGCACATGAAAGAGCTAAGGTCAAAGTGAAGCTTTCACTCTGAATATCATTGTTTTAGTATATTTTCTGCCAAAGTAAATCAGGTGTAGTTGAACTTGTTCTGCCCAATTCTGAACCCACTTGAACAGTATGGATTCAGAAGCTACATTTGGCTATTTTTATGCAGATGTTCCACTTACGCATAGTGGAGACAAGAGGGAGGAAAAGTTTGCTGAATAAAAAACAAATTCAATATGGGTAAGAACTGCCCTTGGTAAAATGGGGCCATGTTGTAGCTGGAGTTCCAGGAGGAATTTTGGTCTTTGAGGAGACCCCGGGATTGGACACCTATTATGCCTAATCTATAATACAGACTTTGTTTTAGATAGAGAAACATTGTTAATTATAATAAATCTAGAATCTGGTCCTGTAGCTCAAGCAATGCCTCATGCTTTTCAATCCAGAGATCTCAGGTTCAGTGTCTGGAGCTGACCCAACCATGAACACTTTTAAGGTCACTTTAGAAGATCTAATCATCCCTTCTGGCCAGAAAAAATCTATTAATTTATCTCAAGGGACAAACAGGATTAAATGTTTGAGGTGGGATTTCCATATTTGAAATTAGTTTTGTGAACCCAAATAATCAATTGACAGGTTTAAGACTCCCTGAACTCTTCATGGTTTGCCCATCTCTGATAAAAACACATCTCACTTTAAACAGAAAATAAATGTGTACTTAGCTCTTAGCCTACAAGGAGTGGAAGATGGGAGGGATTAGCAAGGAAAGGTACCTTACTGAGGTCAGAACATGTAGGGATAAAGTGAGAAAGGCCAAAAGGCATGTAGAGTTGGACCTTGCAAATGGGGATTAAAACCAATATTAAAAGGTTCTATAGCCATATAAATAAAAAGAAAACAAAGAAAGAAGAAGTGGGACCGCTAAACACTGAGGATGGAGTGGAGGTTAAGGATAATCTAGGCATGGCCCAATATCTAAACAAATACTTTGCCTCAGTCTTTAATGAGGCTAATGAGGAGCTTAGGGATAATGGTAGGATGACAAATGGGAATGAGGATATGGAGGTAGATATTACAACATCCGAGGTAGAAGCCAAACTCGAACAGCGTAATGGGACAAAATCGGAGGGCCCAGATAATCTTCATCCAAGAATATTAAAGGAACTGGCACATGAAATTCCAAGCCCATTAGCAAAAATTTTAATGAATCAGTAAACTCAGAGGTTGTACCGTACAGCTGGAGAATTGCTAACATAGTTCCTATTTTTAAGGAAGGGGAAAAAGGTGATCCGAGTAACTATAGGCCTGTTAGTTTAACATCTGTAGTACGCAAAGTCTTGGAAAACATTTTGAAGGAGAAAGTAGTTAAGGACATTGAGGTCAATGGTAATTGAGGCAAAATACAACATGGTTTTACAAAAAGTAGATTGTGCCAAACCAACCTGATCTCCTTCTCTGAGAAGGTAACAGTTTTTTTAGACAAAGGAAACTCAGTGGATCTAATTTACCTTGATTTCAGTAAGGAATTTAATACGGTTCCACATGGGGAATTATTAGTTAAATTGGAAAAGATGGGGATCAATATGAAAATTGAAAGGTGGATAAGGAACTGGTTAAAGGCGAGACTACAATGGGTCATACTGAAAGGTGAACTGTCAGGCTGGAAGGAGGTTACTAGTGGAGTTCCTCAGGGATCGGCTTTGGGACCAATCTTATTTAATCTTTTTATTACTGACCTTGGCACAAAAAGTGGGAATGTGCTAATAAAGTTTGCGGATGACACAAAGCTGGGAGGTATTGCCAACACAGAGAAGGACTGGGATATCATACAGGAAGATCTGGATGACCTTGTAAACTGGAGTAATAGTAATAGGATGAAATTTAATAGTGAAAATGCAAGGTCATGCATTTAGGAATTAATAACAAGAATTTTGGTTATAAATTGAGGACACATCAGTTGGAAGTAACAGAGGAGGAAAAGGACCTTGGAGTACTGATTGAACACAGGATGACTATGAGCCACCAATGTGATATGGCCGTTAAAAAAGCTAATTTGGTTTTGGGATGCATCAGGCGAGGTATTTCCAGTAAAGATAAGGAGGTGTTAGTACCATTATACGAGGCATTGGTGAGACTTCGTCTGGAATACTGTGTGCAGTTCTGGTCTCCCATGTTTAAGAAGGATGAATTCAAACTGGAACAGGTACAGAGAAGGGCTACTAGGATGATCCGAGGAATGGAAAAATCTGTCGTATGAAAGGAGACTGAAAGAGCTTGGCTTGTTTAGCCTAACCAAAAGAAGGCTGAGGGGAGATATGCTCTTCAAAAATATATCAGAGGGATAAATATCAGGGAGGGAGAGGAATTATTTAAGTTTAGTACCAATGTGGACACAAGAACAAATGGATACAAACTGGACACTAGGAAGTTTAGACTTGAAATTAGATGAAGGTTTCTAACCATTAGAGGAGTGAAGTTCTGGAACAGCCTTCCAAGAGGAGTAGTGGGGGCAGAAGACATATCTGGCTTCAAGACTAAGCTTGATAAGTTTATGGAGGGGATGGTATAATGGGATAGCCTAATTTTGGCAATTAATTGATCTTTGATTATTAGCAAGTAAATATGCCCAATGATCTGTGATGGGATGTTAGATGGGGTGAGATCTGAGATACTACAGAGAATTCTTTCCTGGGTGCTGGCTGGTGAGTCTTGCCCACATGTTCAGGGTTTAACTGATTACCATATTTGGGGTCAGGAAGGAATTTTCCTCTAGGGAAGATTGGCAGAGGCCCTGGAGGTTTTTCGCCTTCCTCTGCAGCATGGGGCATGGGTCACTTGCTGGAGGATTCCCTGCACCTTGAGGTCTTTAAACTACGATTTGAGGACTTCAATAACTCAGACATAGGTTAGGGGTTTGTTACAGGAGTGGGTGGGTGAGATTCGGTGGCCTGCATTGTGCAGGAGGTCAGACTAGATGATCATAATGATCCCTTCTGACCTTAAGTCTACGAATCTATATAAAACAGAAAATAAATGAGTTACAATTTTCAATGGATTACCACTCATCCCAAATTCAGAGGCCAACAGTTTTGGCTCTTTGGAGGACTCTGCTATAGTTGTGGAATTTTGAAACCTTATAACTAGAAAGTAGGAGAGGCTATGCCTCACAGGAAACTTACGGCTGGCAATTTTTCACAATAAAAAAAAGCCTCACATTTGAGAGATTTTGAAGCTTTGCAATTTAATATGTGAGCCTGTCTCCATCACTTCATCTACCTGTCAGAGTTGATGCTTGTTTTTCTTTTTTTTAAGCTTTTTTCTTTTCCTACATTTGTTTTTAAGTAAGTGTTTAGCAGTAAAGTGCACAGTCAACCATGGATCAATGTCACCATGCAAGGTCCCATTATACACAATATTACAAACTGTGCAGAACAAACAGTTGATAAGCAACATCTTATGTATGGCTCCATCCTTACAAAATAGAAATGTGGGAACAAAGATGCTACTATACAGAGACAATTAATATTTTATGGGGACCGGTTCTCATTGCAAAAAAATGTCATCCCCATATATGTGTTGCAACACCTGCTGCCATTACCCAGAACACCACTCTGCTGGACCACTGACTGCAGTTGCCCCCTTACAAAGAAACCTCTGCTGGAGTGATAAAGGTTTCAATCACCCATCACCATCTACACATACACATACAGAGTCTTCTGCTGTGGTCTTCCCCCATTCTGCCCTGAGCCCTATTCCAGCGATGGGCATGCCAGGCACCAACTCACACCACAGTGAGATTTTAGTCCTTCACAGAGTACTTTGTAGTGGTGTCACCAAAGATATTTTAAACAATGCCAGAAGCCAGAGACTTTTCTCCAAGGGGAGGAGAGGGAGCAATGAAATAGTACACTGGGGCGTTTGGAAGGGAATGGAAGTCTTCCCTAAAGCCCTCAAATTAGTCTTTGAAAACTCTTGTTACTGTTGCTGGCACAAGGGACATACAATCCTGCATGTTGTTTGACAGGACTTTGGGGGAAAAACCAGACCAGAGACCAAAAGAGAAGATGCTGTTATCAGGTTAAAAGGACTGTCTGATCCTGTCCTGCTGAAGTGTCAGAGGTCCAGTCAGGTGGAAGGAAACCATGAGTGATCTGGGTAACTTATGGGAACAGTTTAATTTGGGTAGACACCACGGGCTAAACTGTACACAGACTCCTAGGTTCCTCTGCAATCCCACAACCCTATCACTATTTTGTGAATTCCCACAAAAATTGACAAACCATCTACAATCTGGTCAACAACCATGAATTTAAAAATACAGATTTGGAGCTCAACTGTAGCTAATGAGAGTTTAGACACAGATGTTGACTTTCCCAAGCTAATACAATGCTGGAGTAATTTTCACAGTCAGACTGAATATCACTTGCTTTAATTTTAGTGTATTTTGGAGGCATATATGCTAGGAGGGTAAAAGTGGTATTTGAAAGTTTATTTTGTATTTGAATGTATTAGTGTCATGTCTGCCAGCAGGTGGCTAGGCACAAAGGGTGAAATTCTAAAGTCAATGGAAAAACTCCAATCGTGGGAGATGTATCAGGCTTGGGAGTCTAGTTGATAGTTTAGAAAAGGGACAGGAAGAGATTGAACTACAACTCCCTCATGGCACTGGGGTGGCATATCCAAATAGAAATATTTTAGCTCTTGGTTTTTTGATGAAAAATTGAAATTTTTTCCATGGAGACAGGTACTTTTTTGTGATTTTTTTTTCATTTAGTTTATAATTCAATTTTCCATTCAGAAAAAGGTTTCATTTGAAATTTTTTGACCAGCTGTCATGTTGAGTGAATCAGGCCACTGACGGCATGCTGCCTTATTCCAGATGACATTTTAAGATAAGTGAGGAAGGGAGGCTCTGGGATTGTACACCTGATTTAGGATTCACATTCCAGTTCTTCTTAGTGAACAGACTCACAGCATGGAAATTATTTTTTTTCTATCCATTCTCTTTTTTTAACAGAAGAAATTACATTTTAAAAATTCACATTAAAAGAATGTTAAGGTTGAAAAGTCCTCACAAGTCAGGAAATGCCAAAATTAAGATGATGCATACAGTCTTGCTTCCTTCCATATTCCTTGTGACAGCCTTTAATTACGTAATTACATGTCATTATTTCCGCAGGACCCCACTGCCTCTTTCTATGAGTGAGCTGAACCAGTAGGGACAAATTTCCTAGTTATGGAACACAGCTTAAAACAACTTCAGAAACATATTACAAAATACATCCAACAGTCTTTACTCAGGCATTATTCTCATTATCTGAATAAAGAGCACAATTAGCACCAAAGCAAGCTCAAGGACTTACTTGAGTTACAAAAGATACATAGCTTAGTGCTGTTTACCTGGAATTATTTTTTAAAACCCAAGTCCCTGGTTTATTGAAGTTAATGGCAAAATTCCCACTAATGTAAATGGTATCAACATTTGTCCCTCTCTATCTAAGATACAGGGAGAATAGCAACCAAGAAAGGACTAATTCATATTTCATACATGGATATCGTGTACGGTAGCCAATATAGTTAGGGTACACCTACACTGGAACAAGTGACCAGTTGGTAAACACTGCAAAAAAAATCAATATTCATGATCCTATTAATCCATTTTGCCCATTCAGTCTACATTTGACCTACAAAAATAACAAGCACACATAAAATTATTATACCAGCAGAGAAGAAAGTATAACATCAATTAAGGGCATCATATTAACTTAAAAATCTTTGATTGAATAAAATTCTACAGCCTAGTCAAGTCCACAGGATGGTGTTTGTTGTATTTTTCTATGGGTAGAATTTTAACTATATCTGGAAAAACAATGGAAATCTTCCTAAATATACCCAAATTTCATTATTACCATTCTATTTGTCTGTCTTATGGCTAGGGCATGACATTATTATCTAGTCCAGAATAAAGGGCAGCATGTTATTGTGCTGTTCCTGAAGCAACCAGAGCAGGAGTCACAATCTCCTTACCCTGAGGAGGGAGTATACTATGACAGGTCTATACTTGCCAGAGAATATGATCTCTGATAGACCAATGTAGCTACACTGGTAGGTGTGTTGGGAAGGAGGGGTGAAAAAGTCTGACCCTGTTTTTGGCCTCACCTGTATGGTGGGGAAGGCATAGCAGCTCTAGGGAACCAGTTACTACCTGCATATAGTTCAGCGGACCAACACAAGGGAGTAATAGGCACCTAACACTGCCCCTTGCTCTGGTGTGCAGAATGGACTACAATCTGACTCTTAAGTATTAATAACAGTCACCAAATTATCAAGGTGCTAAGTTCTTTCCCCTTTTCTGCCTCATTTCTAGCCCATTTACCCTCACACCTCCATCTTCTCCCTTCTTATTTTCCTTTTCAAGAACTCTCTTCCTTGGGCTTCCCTTTCTCAATGTGTGGATGGAAGAACAGGGTACACATGTAGGAGTCACACTAAGAAAACAAAAATGATCATTATTACTTATTTGCCCTGTACAAAATCATTCTTTCAAATGACAAGACTATTGGAAATCAGGAATCACAACAGGCGAAAGCTAGGGAAAAAGGCACTTTAGCCATTATGAATGGTAGCTGATTCCATATTTACCTTGCAGTGGAGATTTGTTGCATTTTCTTTTCTACAGATTCCCCTTTTCTCAATCCAACAATCACCAATTGTGTTAGGAATAAAATAAAATATGCAGTCTCAGTTTTCATTAAAAAAGATATTGTAAATGTACTAGATCCCTTATGTACAGGATTCATTTCCATTCCCAAGCCCCTCTCCATTATGAGGTAGAATACATACAATTTATGCAGCTTCTTTGTCAATGATCACATTTCATGTATTGGTCCAGAATTGTAGTATAATAAGGTCATCTAGAGTTTACAGAGATGCAGACGCCCCGGCAACTACAGACCATTATCTCCTTGTTCTAAAATGACAACTACCTCCCAATTTCCACACAAGATTGTGCCTGTTATGACCCATAAGGGACAATGTATTTGTGAAAATTCAGCATTTACGAACAATTACTTTATCAGAGTGCATAACAAATTCAATGCACTTGGCGCTCTCCCAGATGACGAAAAACGAGCTTGGAAAGTCAAACGGAGAAGACACAGATGCCATTACAAAACCAGAATGCTACAGATGACACCCTTGGCTATCTAATCAGACATTTCAAATAGAAATCAGTGGCCAGACAACACCATGATGATACTGAAGATAAATGTTTACAAGGTATTTTTCAGATGAGAACAAAAGTGGATCATGAAGCTTATTTTGAGAATTTGGCAAAAGAGGCAGAAGAGGGAGTAAGAATTAATAAATTACAAACTGCATTCAAAGCTATGCCATCATTCTGATCCAAAACTGGACTGCCTGGAGTTTATGCTGCTAAGTAAGGTGGATGCTCAATCCAAGAAGTTATGCTAAGATGGAAAGAATATTCTGAGACTACATTTAACCATCCTGAAACAACTGCATGCCCAGACCTGGATGCATTAGTAGTAAATGCAATCTTTGACCTTGAAACCTGTGTCAACTTACCTGCATTGGAAGATGTCCATTCTGCCGCAAAAAAACTGTGACGTGGGCATGCTACTGGATCCAAACTTCTCATGTGCACCTTATCATTAAAGTAGCTTTTTGTCTGGGCTTGGACTTCTGGGAAGTACAAGTGGAATGGAAGGAAGGGATCATCATCCCACTTTACAACAGTAAAGGTCTACGTAATGAGTACAGCAGCTACAGGCCAGTAGCTCTGTTTTATTTTCCCGGAAACATTTTTATACATGTCATATTCACCCAACATCAGCCTATCCTCATGAAACACCTTTGCCCAGAGAAATTGGGCTTCACTGCTTGGCAATATACAATAGACACTATACTTTCTCTTCATCTTTTATCTGAGATTCATTGCAAATTCAATCATCCTGTGTCAGCAGTATATATAGACTTAAAGGGAGCCCTCAATTCTGTCAACAGAGCTGCCCTGTGGAAGGTTCTATAGGGCACTGGCATTCCCAACATCCTCCTGATTCCAATTCAAGAGCTGTATAATGACTAGGAGCATGGCTGTGATGGCAGGCCCTTAGGTCTGACATGTTTTACACTAGACCCCCCGGGGTGAAGGAGGGATGTGTCCTGGCCCCAGTGGATTGGCTCCTTCAACGTGTTTCTGCAAATACTGGAATAACTATTGGTTCAACTTCTTTTATTGACCTGGATTATGTGGATGTTGTCCTCTTTGGCCAGGATGCAAATTATAATCTTTCAGATGATCCTTGGATGCCCCCTCCCTCCATTTCTTTCCTTTTAAATGACATTTCACTGGACTGAAACTCTGTTCCTCCTTCTGATGAACTCTTTCCCTGTAACTCTTCTTTCTTTGAAGGGAGGTTTGCTTCTTCCAGATGGGAGGAGAATTTTTTTTAACTCATTAACTAATATCAATAGGTTATTTTTTATAGAGGTTTCTTTCTGGAATTCCTTTTTGTATCGAACCTAAGGCTGTTCTTCAGTGTTTATTCATTCCCTGGTCCACTTTCCTCCCCATTCCCTTCTTCCCCCAAGAATTTTATTAACAATAAAGTTACGGAAATCAAGGAACACCTTTAATAAAAATCCCACAATAGTTGCAGTTACAACTTCCATCAGTCTTCATGTGTGAGGCTGTGCACCTATGCTAAGCTGAACACATTATAAGAAACTATATCGAGTAGAATATCACAGTATTATCCTATGCTCCCAACAGACAGTATCTGCCATATCCCAAATATCACTGCCTAGCAGCTATTGGCAAATGATGAATTTCCAAAGGCACCCACTGTATAACCTCAAGCAAAAAGCTCTATCTGTCCAAACAACAACTGGACCCACACAACCACTGTGTATCATTTATACTGACTGAGAATCTGGCCCATTATCTGTCTAGAATGTTTTCCTTTGAGTTCACTTAGTAGGTCAGCTAGATCACTTCACTTTCAACCTTGAAAATAATATCCAGCCATTATATGGTTTTCTTTGGCATTCAGTCTAATCTGACTAAAGATTGTGGAGTTCAAACTGGTGACTTTTCCTTGGCCTGTATTACATCTACCTACCAAATACCTTAGAGTCCTGCTCATTGCTTGACACCACTTTATCATTCAGTAAACACATCGATTACATGTCAAATAAGATTCCAGACAAACTGAAAGTTTTTCATGTCAGTTTAGATCCTGTCATGCTATTGGTCCAGCCAACACAATTCTAAGTCAAATTTATTTTCCCACATCCAGGCTGTTAGTCTGTGATATATTTTAGTCTGGTCTCCTGGACAGCACTTTAAAGCTATTCAATGTTCATAACAATCAAGCAGCCACAATTATATGACAATAAGTGTTTTCAGTATGAGTTCTAAGATTAGAACTCATATAGAGATTGGATGCTCAGATTGTATTTCTAAATTAACACATTAGAGAGTCTATGGCAGTTGGCAACTTGCTGGTGGTAAAAATATTATGGCGTAATTTAATTTAGGGAGATAGATACATGAATAACAACAATAACGAAAAAAACCAGGTAGCTCCAATGCGAAAAGAGCAGAAGAAATCTCTTTTAAGGCACTAATTACAACAGATGTAGGAGACCTTCCAGTGAGTCTGGGAGAATCACTTGTAATTGATGAGGAAATAAAGGATGAAGTGTCATTGTTCTCTAAAGTTTGAAGAAATGAAGGGAGAATAGGGAAACTCAACATCAAATTGTAAAAAGACTCTTTCAGCAGATTTAGGGCCAGGGAGATTGTATTCAATTTTTCTGTCCCATTTGTTCCTTAGAGCCTCCTACTCTCTTCTTTCTGTTGTCCAGGATATTAATCATTAAAGTTCTAAAACAGATTTTAGCTAAGTCTGCACAAAAACTTTTTTTATAAAACTAAAGTAGAAATTTAAACTAACATGGTTTCAAGATTTGGGCTTATCAGCAAAACTAATGAACTCTAATGTAGAGGTGGCAAAGAGATGGGGTTTGATGAAAAGTTTGCCCAAACCCAAAGTGTTTCATCGCTATAGTTTTGTAACAAAATACCGGAATTCTACCCATTTCATAGCAATAAAGATGAAATTAAGTGGCTCTGTGACAGATGTGATTAAATTTTCATGGGAGGCTTGGAGTTTAAGAACACACAAAAAACTCAGAACAAAATAGTGGCTCATAAAACCACAAAAAGCAAATCGATTGGAAAGAGTAACCAAACCAAAAACAACAGGTTTTGGCATAGTTCTAATTCTCTACAACTTGTAGAATTCTTCTAAATTAGAACCAGAAACACAAGCTTCAAATGTTTCTGACAATCTTAATTACAATGCAGTTTTCATAATCATCTTCATAAAATATAACTGGAACATATTCTGGTCATCACTTGCAAATAAGCACTGCCGCATCACCCCACTATTGTTTAATATGGTATAGATAATGATAGAACAAATTAACTAGAGCTGGATACAATTTTTTCCCTATCCTGGGATGATAATTGAGATTTTGGAAATATTCTCTATCCCAAATCATGACAAAAAGTCAAAATCTTGTAAATTTTCATGAGCTGAAAATCTGAAAATAAATTTCTGTTTGAGTCAAAACATCTTATTTTTATACTTTTCAAATGTTTCATTTGATCTGACCATTAAAATAATACTATAATCACCTTAAATTACTAAACAAAAAGTTATTTCAAAATGGAAAAATAATGTTTATTATTTAAAAAAATGTCAAATCATAATTTTAAAAGTATTTTTCCATCTTTTTTCCATGTCAAGAAATTAATTGAACCCAATCCTTTCCCCATAAATAGTTTTAGTTTCACAAATTGCCATTTTCCAACAATATCAAAAAAAGCTTCATCAAAGAATTCCAGACCATCTCTAAAATTAACTTCCATCTCAAATAAGCTACCTGCTGTAATACCAGACTGAGTTCTAATACGAAGTTGTTTCCCCATATTTTCCTTTTAGAGAAACTACTTTAAGCAACAAATAATTCATAGAAATAAGATCAACTTTGGCTATATTAAAAGTAATAATAAATAAAATAAAAATAAAATAATAATAATACTTTCCTTTAATGGAAATAGCATCTGCTAAGAGGTGAGTGAAACTCACACAAAGCTGAAGGTTTGGTTAAGTATTCAAAAGACAACCAAATTGAAAGTTCAAACATGTTAAATTGAAAAGACATGATCGCCTTTTGTGATGTGGTCATTAATCTATGCTGTATGTGCATTCCTTCCTTTCCCTTTCCCAGTAAGACAGTAAACTTTGCCCTCTACTGCTGGGAGTGCATAAGCAATTACAATACTACAGTGCCTTCCATGCCAGTATGTCAAAGTACTTTACAAATATGAATGAACTGAATCTCGCAATATACCTGCTAAGTAACATAGTGAGCTTGTTAGGATGAATGTGTACAACTTCCTCTACTGTATTCCTCACCAACATGTCATAGACCCTAGTCTTCTAACAGTATAGAACAATTCTCTTTTTGCCCAAGTGGTACTATGACTTTGAAGCAAAAGAATCTGAAGCTGTTATGTTCTAAGTGGCCACCGTGACACTTCCATCCTATTGCAGGTGGCCCCAGAGATGACAGAGCATAGTTCACATTTGAAGGATGAGAGATAAATACATGCTGAAGTGATCAAAAACTGAACACTGTTTGTGAAAAAGAAAATGAATGTATGGTGAACAGAAATGTTCACTTCCAAAAAGAAAAGAGGCCAACATACTTTGGTTCTATGATTTGCAAAAGATCACCTCTGACATCTTTGGAAATGCTAAGACTAGAATAGTTTTCTCCTGATTTCTATTTCTGTGATTTAGCCACAAGACCATTCTTGTGCTCCTTGAACAGCAAGAGGACTACTATTCATGAAGTCTAAAGCATGGATTCTGTTCTTTCTGCACCACAAAGGATTGTTTTTTCCAGTTGCTTTCATCACTTAAATGAGTTTTAATTCAGTTCTTTATCTATCTTTGGATAGTAAATGGGATGAACTGTGGGAATCCTAACTTGTTATGGTGAGAGCTGGGACGTTACAAAAAGTATCAATATTTGAATGTGTCATCTGGCTAGTATAATAGAAAACTAACTGTGATAGTGAAAGTGTAGAAAACAAGCCCCCACAAACCATCAAAGCATACAGTCCTAATCTACTTTATTATAAATAAAGCTGGGTAAATAATTAATTTACCAATTCGCTAGCAATTTGAGCAAAAAAAAAAATACCCACCTTTTTGGGTTTAACCAAAGTTACATTTTCTCAAAATGTTTAGTGTATTGAAAAAATGACAAAACTTAATTTCAGGTCAGATTAAACATTTTGTATGAATTGCAAGCATTTTAAAAACTTTTTAAATAGAAAATGAAAGGAAATTTAAAAATGAAAAGTCATTTCAAATTAAAAAAAGAGCAAAACATTCATTTCTGAAGGGGAAAAATAAAATGTTTCAATCTTTTCTGATTTTTTTTCCAGTTTTTTTCCACTCAAAACAATTCAGTGAATTCAACATGAATGCACTAAATGTTTCTGGTGACTCAAATCTGCATTTTTCAATGAAAAAAGTTTCAGCTGTTCACCCCCGCTGTAAATGAATACAGAAAAAAATAATTGTATAAAGAAAGGGAGCCTAAAGAATTCAGAAGAGAAACAAGCAAAAGAGACCTGAATACTCAATATTGTCATTCCCAAAGATGTAATTACTTATATCATAGATTTTTACAAATGTTTAATGTGTATGAATCTTGAATTTCTAATACTTCTGCATCTAAAACTTTAAAAAATCCAGATGCTGCATTAATGTTTTTCAAACAATGTTTCATGTGTTGCTTTATGTAGGTTACAATTGTAATATCATTTTCATGTGGATATTTACTATCTTTGATAATTCAGCAAACAACCCTACCTGGAATATAGTGTCTCCTTGAACTACTGATTTGCATCAACCAAATTGAGCTACTCTGTAGTCAGATGTTAAATAAATATCTTGATGTGTTAAAAATAATGATTATTCTAATACCGCAAATTGACTTCATCTATCTGAATTACAACCAATTGTAAAGCTTGTGGCAACTAATGCTTCCAATGGAAAAAAAAAGACTGAAACTACAACGGGTGATAATCCATTAGAATAATCTACCCTTAGAAACACTCTAGTTTACATCTTTGTGCAATTCGGGTGTTTAGGAGTTCCCTTGTTGACATTCTGACAGTTACACACATGCTTACACTTCTTTCCTCAGACACTCCAAACTTTTGTATACTTTCCAGGCTTATCTAACATTAAGTAAATTCAATGTCAATTACATCAAAGTGCTCTGCTCTAACTGCTAATGTCTTTGACACATATGCCCAAAGATTTAAAAAAAAAGATTTAAAGGAACAGCAACAATGCTATGTTTTGGCTTTGAAAGCATTTTAGATTTCATCCTGTTCCATCAAAGATAATTTGCTGTGGTCACTGAGTATGGACATGGTGGCTTTACCAGCATTACACACTGACAGCTTTACTGTTTTTTTCTGGACAGTATTAACTCTTCAGTGGAAGTTAGTAAGTCATTATTGGATAGTTCTTCTATATGTTCTGCTTTGGATGGAGCAACAGACACAGTCAAAGGGCCATATTCTTCCACTGACATCAAAAGGAAGTTCCAGTTGACTAAGGGTCACAAAATTTTGGCCCAAACATTGTACATTTTGGAAAGTATATGAAATGGTACATATGCCGGCCTTCACTGCTAACAAAAGCAGGAATACGGCATATCTCTTGTGAGTACCAGAAGTGTCATGCCATAGCATCAGTAGGGAGACTTATCTTGGCTTTTCTCAATATGTTCTTTCTTACTGCAACAGAGTCAAAATGGACAGAGGGCCAGGGCAGCCCAGAACACAAGAGCTTGAGAAATCCTGGGTTAGCCCAGATGCTGCTAACTCAGTAAATTATCCAGAGCACAGGGGAGATAGAGTATGTACTTTACAGACCATGTCACTGGTGGGTGGGTAGAAAGGAGGAAAAAATTAAACTCTTAGCTGCCTGGTTCTCATGATCAGGGCTGTCTTGTCTGTCAGCCCACAGTTTGGGATCTGAAAACTTTCCCTAAGCAGAAGAATGATCCATGTATATAGCCTAAAGTCGCCAACTTTAATGTATACTGGCTGCTTCAGAGGAAGCTTGAGTTTAAGAGAATAGTTATTGTTCCCCTATCATGTCCATCATGGTACCAAGTTAGAAAACTTTCTTTCGCTCACATTTCTAGAGCCCTAATACACACATTAGGTTTGAAAACACACATTCTCCATATGGGTAGCTCTGCCAAGCAGAGATGGTCTTCATTTTGTGTCTTGGTCAGTGCCCAAACATACTGTTAGCCCTTAAATAACAATATTCCTGGTCCATAGATCAAAGAACTGAGGCCCCTAATGGAACAAGGTCCCGGAGGAATTTCCCAAAGGAATCCTCTCAGAGATTTCCTTTCCTCTTAAACCTTTCCCATGGCCGATGCTATGTGAGGGAGCAATCTGGTCTAGTAATATTAATCATCCAGTACCCAGCTGCAATCTACTTATGCTCTTAAACACAAGGATTAATAACTCCTGTTATTTATTCTTTTATCTAGATGCTATTCTTATGTATACAGGTATTAAATCCTTTATGGCACGGATATTCATCTCAGCAGCACCCAGCAGCAGTGAATATTCCTTGCTTTTTCATACTTAAGTAAACTGCCAATAGGGAGATGTATTGCAAACCCCGTTCATTACAGTGCTTTGTCACTTATGACTGGTTAACTTGCTTTATTTGGCTAAGTTTTCAAGGTAATTAATTTGCCTGTGGACAGTTTGTAATTAAAATCCAAACTGTTATAGCAACAACCTCTTTTTTTTTTTTTGGATTTGACTTGAATAGGTTAGTAATGGAGCTCCAGTTGCAGATGAAATAAGGAGGACTGTACCCACAGATGTATGTGCTCACCACCTAGTTTGAGTTCATCCTCTGAGTCTCCTACCTGAAAGTTAAAGATTGATTGATGGCATTTTTCTGTATAGTTGCATGTGCAAAGCTATGATGGGCATAGTTTTGAAGTCCTTTCTCAAGCCAACATCCCTTTGAAATCAAAAAGCCAATAGGAGTTTTACAGTAAGATCTGCAGGATAGGATCTGATGTGTGTTATTGAAGAGCTCAATATGAATGCCTATTAGTTTCTCATGATTAGGTTATATTTAAAATGTTCCCTGTGGTCCCAATCCAACAAAGCATGTGTTTAAGTAAACAAGTCACTCCACTGAGGTCAAAGGAACTACTACTCACAGCTGGATCAGGGTCTGCGTGTGCAAAATGGACATTATCTGGTGCCTCCTCCCAAATGACATCCTTATTTTATTGATGGTAGGAAGCTACTACATAGCTAAAGGAAACCAAAATAAAATTACAATGAGAAAAGGGCACAAAATTGAAGACAAATTGAAGGGAAAAATAAAGTGAAGACGTAATCAGCATTCACATATTCAATTAAGGACACTGAAAAAAGGCTACCAGAAGAATAAGATGCATAAAGTATTGGCAAACGTAAAGGTTCAGGACAGCACCAGAAGAACAAAATCAAAGGGACAAATAGATGCTAGCTGTACACAATAAGAATGGTCTAAATGCTAGCAAATGTCTGACGGGAAAACACATTAATCATGTGCAACCAGATAGCAGGACCAAATACCCGCTTTGAATATGTTCAGCTTGATGTAATTTCACATTTTATATTGGCAGGAACTTTGCAGGATTGGAGTATTTCTCTAAGTTTGGAACTTTGCCACTGTTAAAGCCCCATGAATCAGAACTATTTTACAGTAACGAAGAGCCTGTTTCTGAAGTTCATAGCCCTGCTGGATATCCACTCATATCTCTGGTTCATAGTCAATTTTGTTCTCTTCTATGTATTTTATTCTTCGTAAGGTCAAGGTTTCAAGGGCTAGACTGCTATTGACATTTCAGGAGTAGAACGTGAACAATCCTCCTGTGAATTTAAGTCTCCTCTCTCCAGTATATTAATGTTAGCAATCGTGAAAGTATAACACATAAGAGTAGCAAGAACCAGGTATTGTAGAACCTGCCCCCGAGAACTCTGCTAATGCACTTCAGTGCTGACCTCCAATATCGCTTCTATAGCTTTAATAATGGGCCTCTCCAGAGTAATGCCCATCATGGTGCTAATTATATGTTGTTATTTTTGTGAACAAAGACAGCTAGCTTTAATCCACAAATCTTATTTCATAAGAGAACTAAGTACAGTTTGAGCCCAGTTGGCCCTCAGAAATGGAAGGCTAATGCATTAAACACTATGCATCACAATGTGCAGAGTATCAGTGTCATGGTCATTACTTTTGCAACTATAGTTAGAGTAGTATGTGAAATGACTAAAGTGTGTACTTTCCTCTCAGTGATTTAATGTGACTCCTGTTAATGGCCCTGCCAGTCACACCACATACATGACAAAATCTCTAAGTAATCTGTGGTCCCTCATAGTTAAATACACTCAAATTATAGCTAGTAGAGTGAGTAATTCACAACCACGAATTTACTTGATGGATTTCTCCTATTTTCCTGGTTATAAAAGCCAGGGTGAAAAATTCAGAATTGTCTGTTATTTGAAGTTATTCATACATTTCTTCAGTGGTCTACAGGTTCTTTGCAGTTAGTTGAAAATATTTTCAATTTGCCATTGAGATTGTGTTGATTATTTATATAAATCATGCCCTCAAATTCCACTTTATGTAAAACAATCATTTTCATGTGGCAAACAGGAGAAAACAAAAAGTCTTACATCCAGTGACACCAATTCAATATTTCTTGCAGGAGAGGGGGCCAAATTCTGGTCCCTGCCTCCCTCCCTCCTGAGAGGGTCCCCATTCCTGTCCCTGCTCATTCCCCCTCCTCCCTCAAAGGGACCCCTCAGAGTCTCCCCTCTCTCTTATCCACACAGTGAATGAGCTAGTGTCACCAGGCATCAAGTTCTTGACAGACTCCCCAGCATTCTGCTGTACAGGAAACAACTCCCCATGCACTAGGTCACAGTACCATTTGGTGTGGCCACTTCTCCCTCTGGATGACAGGGTGGCAAGGCCAAATTTCAGTGGATCCCTATTCCAGGTCACACCACCACTGAAATTTGGCCTAACTGCCCCTCCATACAGATAGGCGGGTGGACAAGTCAAATTTTAGAGGCATTAGGTATGTCTACACAGGGATAAATAAAATGGCTGACCTGGGTTAGCTGACTTGGGTGCATGGTCTCAGGCTCCAGGGGTAAAAAAATCACTGTGTAGCTAGCTCTTACATGGCACTTTTTATCAGTAGATTTCAAAGCATTTTTCTAAGGGGGTAAGATGCAGAAACTGAGACACAGACCAGTGACATGGCTTACCCCGGGCCACCCACCAGGTCACTAGTGTAGCCACCAGGTCTTTAGAAGCCCATTCCTGTGTTCTATCCACTCGGCAACACTGCCTGCCTCCACCTCAAACCAAAACATTTAATTTAGTTTTTCCAAATGGAAAATTCCATCTTTCCCACAAAACATTTGGATTTTAGTGAAACATCATGAAATTGCTGTGTTTGCAATTTTTCAAGCAGCTCAAATTTGTATAAATGTGTGGACTTTCTGATATTTGCATACCACTAATGAAGTGAGATTTCTGAAAGTATATTAAATGAAAATCAAATTTTATTTAGAATTTTGAGGTGCTTGCACATTGTTTATGGCAGTGGCATAAAAATGTCTCATGTTTCATAGGAATTTACCCAAATTATTCTCTCTGCTTTGTACAGAATGCTGTCAGATTGCCCTCGGTAGCTATTAGAGATCATCAGGGACTAATCTGGGAATTCATACAAGGCGTCAGATCATCAGCTAATGTAATGAGCATTGTCTAGTCATTTTGATTCCCTTATTCTGATTTCAGAATGGGTGAAAGTCACCAGAAATGCACATTAGTAAAACCACTTGCAGTGTTTTGTATATGAGTTATAAGTATCAATTAGAAAAACTACATGATTTGTTTGTAGTGAAAAATAAGAATGATCAGATGGTCCAGATGAAATCTGTACATTTTCTCTTAGCTTAGTATGTGGGAGTGTGAATATTCTGTGTTGGCTTGTCCTACAAAATGGTGCCTAATGCTCGAGACTATCCTAGAAATCTCTTCAATTTAGCAAGAGGCAATTGAGATTGCAACTATTCAGGTTATATGACTGCTTGCATTTTTAAAAGGAATTTAACACCAACGAAAGGTATCAGATAAAGGAATGTAGTGAAAGACATCTTCCCTTTATCGACAGAAAAGCTACAGTAGTGACATGACAGAGCAAGCTTCTCTGCACTGGAAATATGGTTTTGTGACAAGATGCTTCTTCACTAGGAATTGGACTGAATTATTCCTGAATTGTTCACCAACCAATCCTGCATAAATATGTTCACCCTCCAATTTGGAGACACATTTTCAACTTCTGGGCTATATATGAACTGTTAATTCAGATATTTGCTACTCATTATAAATATTGTGCAGTTGGTCACCAGGTATTGTTGGTGCTCCATGACTATATGAGTGAAATCTTCTAAATGGAAGGATAATTAATAGCAAATACTCTTGTTCATGTATGAGTACCTTGGTTTGCATGTAGACACAGGAATTTGTGTAATATAACAACCTTTCAGAAAACATTAGTAACCCATCTCCATTCTTTGAACCAGACCCTGACATAAAGAATCTCACCCACTCCCTCCAAAATAGCATTGATTTGCTGATATGGAAATATTAGCATACATGTTTGTTCTATTTTGGGAGGCCACACGTATTCATTTGTGGAGGTTAGCAAGCTTGTACACTGGATAATACAGATATCAGAATTATATTTTAATGTTTAGAAA
Organism: Mauremys reevesii; assembly: GCF_016161935.1. NCBI lineage: Eukaryota > Metazoa > Chordata > Testudines > Geoemydidae > Mauremys > Mauremys reevesii. The sequence goes on along the minus strand of NC_052624.1, from coordinate 165,059,599 downwards.
AAAAGATCACACAAATATGCAGTTTACTAGCAATGTCTGTTACTTGTTCAAAGGATAATGCATGATTTTTAGATCACGTTTAACACATTGATTTCAGAAACTTCTGAGCCTCCACACAGCATGTAACATTCCTGTGTGACAAAATACACCTTCTCTATTATTATTTTTGTATGTTATTTACACACACACACACACACACACACATATGTATATACACAGATGCATAGGTATGCATGTGTGTGTATCTGAGTGCATCGATAAATATGTTACAAGTTAACGGTTTGCTGAATAAAGATGGATAAACATATTATTAATTTTAAACTTATATTTATAGACCTCATATAAATTCACACACATACACACACACACACATTATGTATTAATAAATCAAGAGTTCTTTTAGGATGTTGGAAGACTTTATATTTAACCTTCTCAATACTCATCAATTTTTCACCTTTTAAAACAGAGCACTTAAGCATGTTTAAGTCCATCACTGTTCAGCAAATCCTTAAAACAAACATTTAATTTTAAGCATGTTGTTAAGTGCTTTGCTGAAGGGGAAAAAAAAGAATAAAGGTACAGTTTAAATTTCTTTATTCCTGTGAAAAAAAAGGTTAAAGGGGAGGTAATTACACAATTATGTTTTTTGAGCTTCTGCAGGTTTTAACTTTTCCCCAATACAGTATTGGATTGATTCTCATAAAAAGCAATAGGAGAAGAAAGAAAAAATCTCTAATTTTATTGTCACATATATGTTATAGACTTAAAATGAGTGAATCACTTTCCTTTCTCTGATTTTCTGTCATGACTTCTGTTTGCAAAAAGCTTAGCAAATAAGATGTGAACATCATATCCTTTTGCTTCCCTTTTCCCAAAAAGTTGCATGCAAGGCAATTGCTTTGTGACTCTGTAAAGGAATTTAAATTCAATTACCATCTTTGGAAAAAAGGGAGTGATGATTAATCAATTTATTGATTATGCGTCAGAATGCTTTAATTATCTCACTAAGATGTCTAGAGCAGAGCCATTATTAATTGAATAATCTATTATCCTTGGGGAATTGATAAATTGCAAATATATACAAATATATTGAATTTTCTTTATTTTTGGCAAGGCATCTTAAGTTAGTGGAGTCAGAAAGGAGGCACTGGCTTTCATTTTTCTAAATGACAAGACAGATTCCAGAAAACATAATTTGCAAGAGAGAAATACTGAAACAGTATTAGAGAGTAGGAGACAAATTCTGTAAATCTGGAATAATGCTTTTGAAAGCAATAGATTTACTCCAGATTTACAGTGTTGTAAGTGGGGGACAGGCTTTGACACTATATTTTCAGCACCCCATTTGGCAGAGTAGGTAAACCTAATCCAGATTTGTGCTGTGATGAAAATGTATCCCCTACAAACCACGTGAAAAAGCAGCACAGATTAGCGAGTTCCAGGCTACAAACTCTTCATGCTGCCCCTTACCTGGAACAGTCAACTCTTTTCTTTAAATCAAAGGCTTGGTCCTTTGAAGTTATTGGAAAGACTCCAGCTGACTTCAGCTCTGGATCAGGGCCTGAGGAGTTTAACTTTCTTCCCTTAAATCCTTCCTTAAAGCATACATCTTTTGTAAATGCTCCTACCACCATCCTACTTCAACAGTACCATTAATGCCTACATGCATGTCTATCTTTTACTGCTAAAACACAACTCGCCAAAACTAAACTAAATCTGAAATTAGCAATACAGAAGATCTCAGTAAACGTATCACACATAACATTTCATCACTGAATTCCTTCACCCACTGTCTTTGACTATTGCCATTGCTTTCGGTGTTATGTCTCATTTGTTTGGAAGTTCTTTGGCCCAGGAACAAAATTCCTCAATGACAGTAATGCACTATGCATGCCTTTGGTGCTGCAGGAGTAATACACTATTAATAGTAAACTCATTCCATGTTCCCTGGGAGGAATGTGAAAACTGGTTTGAATAAAGAAAGAATTGACCTGAATCAATCCTTTTCTGAAAGTTGACAAAGTTTGGGATAAAAATATTTTCCCTATTCTATTTCTTTAGCTATCCCTGGATTCATTCAAAAATGGAACTACTGAACTGGAGAGGCTGCTACTACAACAGATTCAAACCTACCGTAATACAAACAATTAGCCTGAAAGACTTTATCTAGGTAAATTACTCTGTGTCCATCCAGCTATGGTCTGTATGAGAAGCCAGAGATTAAGACTAGGATGCTGGAAATGCTTACTAAATGCTCATCTACACTGAGCATATCAGAAAAGGGGAGGTGTGTTTAGAAATGTATTAGCTGTTCTTAATTCTCCCAAGGGTGATTATAGGGTTCATTGTGGCCAGCTAACAAGTTTTTAAACACAATTTGTCCCTTTGTGCACAGTCCTGTTTAATATCATGTTACTAACACATTTTCCCAACATGGTGCATTTTCCTGACTGTAGACAGAGGAAAAAATTTTCAAGAGGACCTATGCAACTTAGAAGCCTAATGTCCCATTGACTTTCAGTGCAATCTAGGAGCCTAAGTGCCTAAGGGCCAGATTTTAAAAAGGTATTGATGCTCCTAACTGTTACTGAAATCAATGAATACTTTTAAAATCTGTCTCTAAGTCACTTAGGCACTAAAAAAATTACCCAGAGCCTAAATGAGACATGCAAGCATTGCCATTTAATTTCTTCTTTCTCTTTCTAAATGGTTATAGGGTATTTGCCTGTATGTTTGGATGGACTTGTGTTATCTCTGAATGGCATTGATTTCAGCAGAGTGGCTGGAAGGGCTGGGGGTATTCAAACTGCATGTGTAGTGTCTGATACCCAATCACTTCAATATTTAGGTGGTAATGTTTGGTGAAATGTGCAAATGCGACTAACCTGATTTCTTTGCTAGCCTGTAGAAACCCGGTGTTGGGTTCTGCTGTTTTCTCACTGTCAAATAGTTCCAGAATTGTGAGTCAAGGGATCAGAACAAGCACAGTGTGTGTATTGGGGATAGCACTAGATTAAGAAGAGGAACAGAATATTAATTCTAGTAGCCCCCACACTACAATGTATGCCAGGGGCAGAATAGATCATTTGTTTAAATCATTTCTATTTGCTCAAATATAGTAGCCTGAGGTACTTTTTGTAATATTTCCCCTAGAGGATGTTCATATTCAGGTGTATTTTTATTCTTCCTAGATATCAGAGTCCCTCTTGACTCACTTTACAAGACTCAAGATTGCTGATTCTTGAGAGTGATTCACTATTGTGGCTTCATTCTAATGGGTTTATTATGTATCTGGAGATTATACTAAATGCATATAATACTTAAAAAGCCCTGGGCTTTTTTAAGGGGGTGGTTTTGTGAGATGCAATTGACGGAATATAGAAAAAAATATTCTCTACTCCTATTCATTGTATTGGTGAGCTATTGCTTATCATACTAGCCAATGCTTCAGTGGCTAATGCGAAGAGTAGAGGAGAGAGTCAATTCCTTTGCTTAGAGCTCAAAAGTTTGTGAATGTATGTCATTCTGTTCATTCTAAAATCTATCAAATGTAGTCATCCCAGCAAGGTGTTCAGTAAATAGTTCCTGATCCCAGTCCTGCCAGACATCAGACTACTCAGCCGGCTGCTTTTCACTGCCCTTGAAAAAATAAGTACTCTATGTACTGTGGGATAGGTTTTCAAAGAAATGCATGTGGAGTTGCTGTATGTGCACAGCTTGTTACTGTCAACGGGACTTGTGTGCATAAGTCCCCCTTTACTGCTTTGTAAATGTAACCCAGTGCAGAGAATGGTTACATAGAAGCAGCATGGATTTTACTGGAAGGTGACCTTCTATTTCAGGCAATGGAGAATCATGAGTGTCTACTTCTTTCCTTCATTTCTTTTTTTTAAACTAAGAATAACCTTTATTTAAAACAAAAACAAAAGCAAAATCCTAAGGAAACTGATTTCCAATGCAAAATATTTTACTAAGGGAAAATGAGGAGCCAAAAACTAGTAGAAAAACCTGAAAGTCAAAATAGCATTAAGATTTAAGTTTTGATTTTCAAAGGAAGGGAAACTATTTTCATATGAGATCACTGAATATTTTTAAAGCTGTGAATTCCAATTTTTAAATCTGTTCCTCAGTGGGACCAACATCTACTAACTAAACAAACATTCTGACGTATCTATTTCAGAGCTTTGTGGTACTTGCCAGGACCTGAACTAGCCCTCCTGAGCTGATTAATACTTTTGTGTTGAGAGTGAATTTATTTTCATGGATTTAACAGCTTCAGCTGTCTGCCACTGGCGATAGATATGGATGACCCTCATTCAACTAATTAACCAAATGCAAACTTGTTTCTGTGTCATTAATGAATCTTCCACTTTGAGATGAAAGTAAAATTAATCTTCTTGGATTAACTGATTGGATGCTTAGTTTAAGGAGTCTAACCAGTGGATGGTAAGACATTGTAGTTACATCATGATTTACTGCAAAATCTCACTTGGAGAATCGTAAGAAACATTTATACCTCTTACTGCAGTACAGCATGTGTTAAGAAATTAAAAGGAAAGGGGAGAAATCAATTTAATTATGGAAGAGAGGCACACAGAGACCCATAATTCAGCGGCATGGCAAAAGAGTTCAATGATGTCACAAGTGAAATTAGCGCAGAGTCTCCTATTCTTTCCTAAGTCTCCAATTCAGCAAAACACTTAAGTACCCGCTTACTTTTTAACAAATGATTCTATACCCATGGACTGAAGCACATGCTTAAGTGCTTTGCTGAATAGGGGTAGACTTAAGCATACCATCACGTGCTTTGCTGAATGGGGGCCTAGCCCAGTACATGACAGGGCAGATGTTAACAGTTTTTCAGACAATATTGATTTATCCTTAGAATTTCTGTCCTTGGCATCTGTGGCCTGGTACTAAACAGACAACTAGGAAGTAGGATGTGTGTGAGTGTAACCAATACAGCAACACGCTGAACTAAAGATGAAGAAAGAGACAAAAGTCTGGAATTCTCTCTCTCCTCCCTCCCCTGCCCCCAAAATGATCATGGCTAAAATGAGCAATGAATTAAAAAAACCAGTTTGGATAATACAAGATCCCCTGCTCATGCACACAAACTCATCACCAAAAGGTCAAACTGAATCCCTTGAAAAACAGACCCTGATTTATGCAAGTTCTGATAAGTGTGTGGAATATTTATTTAAAATTAAATAACACCACCTAGCTCTTACATAGAGCGTTTCACCAGAAGATCTCAAAGTGCTTTCCAGAATCTATTTGGATTTGTTTTTCTTTAGTAGTATTTTTTTAAATATAAAAAAAAATATTTCATAGTTACAACATTTTATAGCAGAGACTACACTATGCAGTTTGCATGGATGTAAGGAGCCAGCTGGCTTCAGGCTGCCAACACCTTTGTGTATGGATATTATACAATAACACATGCTGTGTCATGTCTTACTCCTTAAATCATCATATAGTGTTACTCGTGCTTATTATTTCATCAAGTGAGTCCTGTGATATTGCAGAGATTATTATGCCTTCTATTGTTCTGTGAAAGCTGACTCCTTTCACAATAAGAAAAATCAGTAGTGTACAGTACTGCAGTTAAAGTAGAAATGGCAATACAGCCTTTTTCTGAGCAGCATCACAATCAGGATCATTTTTCAAGGTAAATGCTAATTCAAGACAAATGTATGGACATTTAATATGAAAGATGGTTCTTGGAGAATAAACATAATCTCTTCACAGCAAAGACTGATTATTATGTTTCTTCAACTCCAGAGAACATTCTTAATGTTGCCTGTGAGTCATAGGTCTTTTCTACATGTGGAAAAAAGATAATGGCTACAATAATCCTTCTAGTAATACCACAAGCTGAATTTCAACTTTCAACCCTCTCTTTAAAGTTAAAAGTGAGCTTCCAAAGCTTTTAGGAGGTCTGCTGCCCTTTCAAACTGCATTCCAGGTACATCGTTCTTCCTGATTTATTCATGCTAAATGTTATGCACTCTTCTCCTTCTGTGTAAAGCTAGAGAAGGCTGTACAGCTTTATTCTGCATCCTGGCAACCTGTTCAGATGAACTTGGATGCACTGTGAATGTGTCTTTTGGCTAGTTAGGAGAATATTAGTTATGGCCTTAACTGAGCACATCCACAGACATGTAAAATATAGGCAAACACTTTTTTTCTCCTCTGCATAGTAGGAAAGTTCCACTGCCCCATAGTCCAAAACCATAGTGACATAATTTAAGTTACTCTTCCTGAGCAGAAACGAGCTGCAGGGGCAAGAGGTGGAGGGGGCAGTAAAGGAGCGAAATCTGAAGAAATTCAGTAGAGTAACATGTAACAGTTTGAAGATATGTACGGTGGACAAACCCCCTTCCCAAGGTTGTTCAAGTTAGTGGATTAGGATTGCTTGGGGGTAGAGGCACCCCTGAATGATTCTCATGACATAACAGAGAAAATTAAATGGAGCTTTATTGAGAGGAGCCATGCTGCTTTGTTACACAAGCACACTGAAGCACAGGATCACATCTAACCAGAAAAAGAAGCCATCTGCACCAAAATGAGAGCCTCAACAACGTCTGCCTCTTAGGGTATATCTACACTGCGCACGAAGACCAGGCTTTTACTCAGGTTTGAACCCAAGCCCCTCTTCCATCCACACACAAATCAGTGTAGCTTGGGTCTGTAAACACCCAGGACATTGGTCCTAGGACCTTCTGTGGCAGAGGTCAGAATCCAAGTCCCACTGTGACTTGGAGCCAAGCCCTGTCATTTTGCAGGTCAAGCGGTCAAGATGTTTGTGTTGTGCAGTATGGATGCATTAGGGTGGCTGTGAGACCCGGGCCCAGCATTTGTAAACCCCAGCTTACAATGCAGTGTGGACACTCAAGTGTGGGCTTGGAAACACAGAGTCCACAAGCTATGGTCCCAGGGGCCTGCGTTTACAAAGCTGTGAGACATACCTTTAGAAGTATAGGTATCTATTAGTATTTTTAAAGCATGGTTTTGTCAAGCAATGTATATGAAATGAGTTTGATTGTTGAAGTCCAGTTCCTAGCAGACTCACATCCACATGACAGAATCTACTATCACAGTTGACAATCTTGTTGCAGATGCAGGAGAGAGGCCAATTAAGGACTGAACAGGGAAGAAAATATCCCTAGAGCCAGTCCCTCCTGGTCATTGTTGAGACATATTAGGTGAGACAATATTAAGCATCATGCTCTGGTGCTGTCTATCCTGTACATGGTACTGGGGGTGGCGGGAATGTATATATAAGTTTCCAGGATGGTACATCCAACACACTTCACCAGCAGTAAAATTAACTAGAAATAAATTTTAAAAACCTCTAGGAAAATCTGTCCACAGGTTTCAGAAAGTGCCCAACATTCCAATGAATTCCAGTTTCAGACTTATTGGGTTAATATTCCTGCCATCAGGATGTTCTGAAATCTCATACTGAAGCAATGCCATATATGGGTTGTGGTTTATTGAGAACTGTAGTAAAATTGTGAGCTATCACTTAAATGATGAGGGGGTTTCCTTGTCCTGCTTGCAGGTTAAGGGTACATCTGCATTGCAATGAAAGATCAGATCGGCTGACTTAGGCTTGCAGGGCTAAAAATTGCAGTGTGGACACTTCGGCTCGGGCTAGAGCCTCACAAGGGAAGGTGTGGGGGGCTGGGAGGCTCGTAGCCCAGGCTCCAACCCGAGCCCAAATTTCTATACTGCAATTTTTAGCCCTGCAGCCTGGATCAATTGATCTGGCTCTTAGACTCAGTACCGCAGGTTTTTTATTGCAGTGTAGGTGTAGCCTAAGAGGCATTGTATGAAAGCATGTAATCAGAGTAAATTCTGCAGAGAGCCAGGCGGGGTGAGTTGTCCCTCTCTGTTGTAGGAAGCAACCTGCTTTCTCCCCCCCTCCCCTCACCTCTTCCACCAAGAGCATTTTATGTTTTTATCAGTTTCTCCAGGTGTACGCAGTGGACATGACATGGGTATGCTCTCCACATCCCACAAGGTTGCTTCCGTTCCTTATATAATTTCATACTACATTCCAGCATGTAAAGCGAGAGGATGGAAGGACACAGGCACTTGCTATAATTACTTGTACTCAAAAACATTATGGCTTGACAATATGGTCTAATGAACTGACTGAAGTTGGAAGGCCTGGATTTCATTCCCAGTGCTGCCACTGACCTGCTGTCCCATGTATTAACTTGGACAAGTTACTTCACCTCTCTGTGCCTCTTTCCCCTCTCACCTTTTGTCTTTCTTGTCTATGTTAATTGTAAACTCCTTATGGTGAGAACTGTCTGTTACTATGTCTTCGTACAGTGCCTAGCACAATAAGGCCCTAGTCTTGCTTGGGGCATGCAGGCTGATAATATAATACCAGCAATAAATAAAATTGATAATTAGTTAAGACAACATCAAAGTCACATCTAGTGGAACATCATTAAGGAATTCCATGGAGGATGAATTTGACCTTTTAGGAGCCTGGTATAAACACTTGTAGCTCCCGGGTCTTCACTGGCAGAAGAGGGGCACAACACCTCAGGATTGGCCCTATCTTGGCAAGTGTAGCTTGGGTCTGTAAACACCCAGGACATTGGTCCTAAGATCTTCTGTGGCAGAGGTCAGAATCCAAGTCCCACTGTGGCAAGAAGTTAGTTTTTCTTGTCCTGAGTGAACAATTGTGCTATCAAAAAGGAATTAAGGAAAGTGTTTAGCAGAACAAACTTAACTGTTTGTCCAAACCTAAGCCCATGTTAACACTCAGAAACCAGCTTGACTTTCTAGATACAGCCTCACATTCTACAAAGTGGCTGAGGTCGGAGTATTATAGTAGTGACCTGCATAACAAGCAAGGAATTTATGTACAAAGCAAATCTTATTGGCCACTTTACTTAGTGGCATTGATTGTCTCTGAAAGAAGCATCAATTCTATCTTGTCCAGCTTTATTGTAAATCAGAGTCTGTAATTCAGAGACTTGTGGATGGGAGAGACTGGAAGAGGTTACTAAGAGGGATCATTGTTAGGGCTCCTAACACTCCATTTTGATCAGGAGACAGCCAACTTTATTTAAAACTGGTTGTTATTTAAGAATGTTCAAGACAGATGGAAATTATAGTGATCTCTTTCTAAAGTATCAATTGAGGCCAATGAGACCCTGGACTAAAGCAAAGCAGGTTTAGCAAATACAACACCTTGGGAGGCAGAGTTAGTCAGCCCTTTCCTATCCCTGGCCTCCAACTTTGATTCCTTTTAACACCTCTAGGACTGATTCACACCCCATTTAAGTCAATAGAAGTCCCATCCCCCCCACCCCCAGTAATTGCAGGCCTGTCAAGATAGGGATCGTTTCTTTTCTGTGTTTGTACAGCACCCAGCAACAAGAGTCCCTGATCCCCATTGGGGTCTTTGGGTGCTATCATATATTAACATTTACTGCTACTGTTCTACCAAATCTCTGAACCAGGTCCTTGGTTACACAAGAACTATTGAGATCTTTGGTAGCCCTGACTTAAAGTAGGACCTGAGTGTGAGTGAAGGACCCCAGTCCTGCAACCCTAGTCCTCCACAGTCTTCTTTCATGTATAAATTAATTCCCATATTGTATAAAGCACAAAATAGCTAATCTGTAATTGCTTAAAATAGCAGCCAAAAACTGAACCAAGGGAGGTGGGGGCTTGAGGGTGGGTGTTGTTTTTTAAGCCCTTTTAGCACATTCTAGGACAAAGCCCAAGTCAAAAGGAATAGACAATTTTGGACAAGCGAGCACATTCACTCCCATAACCTCAAATGGAAAATCCCAACCATCCATGAAATCAAAGAGAAAACAAGAACGCTTTAGTAATTATACTGCATAGGATCAGCATTCTCTCTCTTTTACCCTCCCACAGACATTCTTTCTTGTGATCTTTCGCCAGATCCTTATTCCTTATTAGAGGGAGAAAATCAGATAGGAAAAAATAAATAAATGTACACACACACAAAATGCAACACTTATCTCACTGATGCTGAACTACAAAATGAACATTATTCTAGTTGCACAGACAGAAATCTCCACTGCACTGACTGGGAAAGTAACAAAATAACACTTCAGATTAAAGAACTGCCAAAGAACACATACTCTCAGCACCAATTAATAAAATGACACAGTCAGCAACCCTCCAACCTGACACTCTGCTTAGGCCCCATATTCTCTTGTCAGTTATGGACTGTGCATTCTGGCATTTGTTACAATTTCAGTAGGGAGCTAATGCAACCCTTTTTCAACCACAAATGCAGTGCCGTCTTGAGAAACGTGTAGTGATGAAACATGGAATATCTTGAAATAGAGTCTTTTCTTCTTTAGGAATATTTTATTTACTGAGTATACAAAAGTCAATTGAATACTGAACACATAATTAATGTATGTCATCAACAAACAGGCTTAAAAAGGAATCAGCTCTAAAAGTAAGCTCAAACACAGAGTAGGGATGGTTACATGTCAAAAAGGTGTGCACTGAGACAGCATTACATCAGTTAGTAAAGACCGCACTGTATCTCAAACTGGTGCAGGCACCACTTAGCAGAGATATGGACTCAAACCAGAGCAACCAAAGCCAAACCAAAAGACTGCAGACTGTTCTCTATTCAGCTGATGAAATAACATTATTTTTATTAGCAGCAAAGAGTCCTGTGGCACCTTATAGACTAACAGACGTATTGGAGCATGAGCTTTCGTTGGTGAATACCCACTTCGTCGGATGCATGTGACTCTTTGCTGCTTTTACAAATCCAGACTAATATGGCTACCCCTCTGATACTTGATTATTTTTATTATTTGTCTCACCCAGCACCTAAAGGCCCCAACAGAGGTAAGAGCCTCACTGTGATAGGTGCTATGCAAACACTCAAGCTATTGCAATATAAAAAGGCAGGACAGTTAAAGAGTGGGAGAAAATAAGGAATATCAACTCCATTTCACAGAGGAAGAACTGAGGCACAGAGCGAGATTAAGAGACTTGAACCCAGGTCTCCAACTTTGACTAATGGCCTCATCTTTCCTCTCTGGTGACTCCAGTGGAGTCAGGCTTAGGCTCATGATGAAGGTGACAGGAGCCAATATTTTGTTATTTTCTAGAGTATGGGAAAATTTTGCTCTGTTATATTGAAACAAATCTGGAATAACTGCACCAAAATCAGTGGCAGTATTCTGAACTTTCACTAGCATTACTGAGGGCTGAGTTTTTCTCACTTGACCAAACTATAAAATGATTGTATTCCTCTTGCAAGTCAGAGAATAGCTGAAATGCAAAAAATAAAGGTCATATACTTAACACATCAGTGTTTAAGGATCATTGTAATATGCTTTCAAATGACACTTGCTATGAGGTACAGCTCTTTGTAGAAGGGGTATGTTTGGTTGTACTGCTGCAGGAGCACCTTAGAGCAAAAATTAACTTAGGGATATACTGTGCGATCCTTCTGTTTGAGGGACCTAGGGCTTGTCTATACACACATTTACGTTGTGGCAAGATGGGGTGTAAATCTATCCCTCACTAGCCTGCCACGAGGACCCTGCTGACACGCACTGACAGTTCCTTAGCATGCTTTGATCTACTCCTGTTTCAAAGAGGGGGGTAAATCAAAGCTTCTAGGGAACTATTAATGTCCATCAGAAGGGTCCACATGGACAGCAAGCATGTGTCAGGCTAGTGTAGGGTAGATTGCCACAAACTAGGTGTTCATATACACAAGGCCTAATTCACATGAGCAATCCCATTGGTTTCAGATGAACTACTCCCAAGTGTTGTACAATCTAGCCAGAGAGCCATAACTCCTTCCCTAACTCCTCCTTTGCTCCAAAAGGGAAATAATCTCAGACAGCCACTTAAAAAGTGCATATTACTTACCATCCCTACACCAGCTCAGCTCCACAAGCTGGCACATAGGCTATGTATGGGGGAAATCAAGACTCCATCCATTCTCCAGCCTCTTCTGTGCACAGTTGGGGAGAGCAGAAGCCTGGTAGAGGTGAGTGTTCCCTTATATCCAAAAGCCCACTGGTTAGGGCACTCACATAGGATGTGGGAGAACTAGCTTCAAATCCGCCCTCTGGAACAGGGACTGGAACCCAGGTGTTTCCCCTCACAGGTAAGTGCCCTAACAACCAGGCTAACCACATTCTCTCTCAATTATTATTTTATTTTATTTATACCAAGTGGAACAGTTTCAAGATGAGAGAACAGATGAATTCGCAATTACCAAGGACTGAATTTTTATAGCTCATCAAGGATGCCTCCAGCCTCAGGGTAGGCTCTTTTTCAAATCTCATACAAATAAAATAAATAAATACAAACTTTCAAGGTGTTGTAAAACAGCAGTGAGAAAAAAATATATAAATAAATGATTACCTCAGTGTTGTTCCCATGCACTTTTTTCCTGTGTTTTGCACTTTCGACTAGTGCTTTGGACATTATACTGCATTCTATAGTCTTCCAAGCTATTGACACAGTCACGTCTGAATGTCTAGAAAACTATTCCTAGGACCTAATCCTACACCTGGGAATTCTGCCACTGATTTCATGATCAGACCCAAAAACAAGGTGTTTGTTACAGAAAAAAACACAATGACCTATTTTTTTACATATTCTATTTCTCTGGCTTGCTTTTATGGATTTGGCAACAGATTGTTGGCCCTTGATTTTGCAGTCTTTAATCTCTCATAAGCATGTTCCAGCAGCATAGTATATCTGGAAATCCAGACTATGGTCTGGTAGGTTGGCTCAGTAATATCTGTTACCTGTAGATAACATGATCTGCTGATTTTCCTGTGGAAAAGGTTAGGTCCCATTGTATTGTCACTTCAAAATGAATAAAAGAAAATAATGTGGAATAGACAAAGGTTTGGGTTGGTTGGTTTTCCTTAAAATTATAGGTGTTTTAGGCTATATTTCATAGTGGTTATGTTTAAGGCAGAGCTAGATTTCAAAGGACAAAGCCTGACACAAGGACAGAGCAAGAATCCAGAAGAACAAACTCTGCTCTCCGTTTCACTGTTGTAAATCTGGAATAAATTTACCCCAGGAATGACAGAGCAGAATTTGGCCTAGAAATGTCCATGAAGTCAAGGTTTAAGAAAGAAAAGAAAAAAAGTGGATTGAGTTCCCCTTTCATTTTCATTTGCCCTTTTATTTTCTTCTCACCCTCAAGGGCTTATTATATCCTCCTTCTTCAATGGGCTTCATGTAAAAATAATCGTGTGAAATTCTCTGGGCTGTGTTATGCAGAAACAAGATCATCACAACGGTCCCTTACAGCCTTCAAAATCTATGATTCCTTCCAGAGATGACCAGATTTGATTTATCAAGAACACAGCTACTGTATTTGAGTTGGGACAGGGATAGTTAGACAGTTCCCTCTTCACCATATCCTGCTGGTCTAGGAACAGGAGAAGGAACTTGTGACCTACAATAGTTTTCTAGAAAAATCGCTTGCAAAAGCAGACCATCAGGACACCATGCTTTCAAGAAACAATGAAGACTAATTAAAATATGGAAAAAAGAAATAAACCCAGTCATGGCAGGCAAGCAACATACTGACCTTGGGAGATAAAAGTTACCTTGCTTGTGGAATAATGCCAGCAGCCAAAGTAATCACAGCTATGGAAATGTCTAACTCTTTGTGCCATATTTAATATCTTCCATCATCTCAATTGCATCACACTGTGAAGAAATAATGATTGGACTGGCTCGCAGAAGGCAACTTATCATGTGGCTGAACCACCCCATCACTGCATTCCATCTTGATAACAGAAATGCTAAGTGCACCCTGAAAGTGATCTTCTGCAGCAACACTGTGTGAAATGACCCCATTCTGACCTATCTCAGAATGAAGCTGGATCTCAGGCTAACCTTCCATGACCATCTGAAGAAGGTAGCTGCCAAGACAAAGACAAGGGTCAACCTGGTCGAGAAACTGGCAAGCACAACCTGTGGAGCATCAACATCAGCATTATGGACATCAGTGATGGCCCTTCTGTACTCCATTGCAGAGTACTGGGCACTGGTATGGACCAGAAGTAGTCCTACTCGACTTGTTGATGTCCAACTAAACATTACAATGCAGTGCATCATTGGAAACCTCAAGTCAACACCTTGGCTGCCAGCGTTGTTGCACATTGCTCACCCATCCATTCTCTGCGATGCCACAACCCCAAGACCAAAGAGCCTGAAACATCTTTCAAGTCAACAAACATTTGGCATTGGGGAAGACCATACATAATTATAGCTGAGGAAGATGCTGGTGTCTTCCCGCATACCATAGCTGTCATTTTCCTCTGAGTGGAGGATATTTTTAGTGTATTAAAATCCATACAAACAAGAAAAAAAGGAAAGCAGGTTTTGAAATGGTTGTTTTATGCATTCTTAGTGTTTATTTTATCACTTCAGAAATGCCAGACAGCTAATGCATGGCTATCCTATTTGCAATGAGGGATCAAACTCCTGGTGCGGCTGAAGCCTTTCTGGTTTGGAATTTTTACTGACGAGAAAAACAGTGTTTAAAGCTCTATGCTCTTCAGAACAACAACAACAAAACACTCTCTCTAAATCACATCACACTGCCTCAGCCCTCATCTGTATAAATGATAACAGGTTTTTTAAAAGCTCTACAGTTCTCTGTGACATCTCTAATAATGCAGTGCCAGATGTTTGAAATGTCCACAATACTAGGCAGTTGCAGTGCAGTAACCTCCATGCTTTCCCATTGAGTAGACGGGGCTGGTGATGGAAATATAATTATTGTGCATTCCACTTATAATGGGCATAATTATAATATAGCAAATAAAATCATTTGCAAAGCTAAATACATTAATAACTTTTTTTTTCTCATTATAATAGATACTCTATGGCTGGGTATTATTAGTGCCTTTAAAAAAGCGAACTCTTAAGGTGATGAGAATGAATATGTCTGAGATGGAAGATCAACAGTAGTTACACTCCCTTTGCATTCGTTTTCTCACAAATTGGGTAAAAAATATTCTAAAAAGACAAAAATGTTCCTTTTTCACTAAGCCAGGGGTTTTCAAATGTCATTGCACTGCGACCCCCTTCTGACAAGAAAAATTACTACATAACCCCAGGAGCGGGGACTGAAACCTGAGCCATTCCACTCCGGGTGTGGGGGGCAAAGCTGAAGCCCGACGGCTTCAGCCCCAGTCAGAGAGCCTGTAACCTGAGCCCCACTGCCCAGGGCTGAAGGCTTCAGGCTTCAGCCCCTGGCCCTTGCAAGTCTAAGCCAGCACTGGCGACCTCATTAAAATGGGGTCCTGACACACAGTTTGAGAACCACTGCACTAATCCATTGCGACAGCAGTATGTATATATTCTTACCTTCCAGAGTTCTCAACAACAGGGATGGTCTTAGGGAAACTGGCATCCTTGGTGAACTTGTAATTTGGCACCCAGCCCCCACTGCCAATCTGAGGTCCCCACCTCCTCGTTAGCCCTGGGCCCCACTGCCTCTCCAGGCTCCCCAGCTAACACCCATTGCCCCCGTGCCTTGCTGCCTGCCCCTCCCACAACTGCCCCAAGCTTGCTTTCACAGCCTCACACCACAAGCCTACCTTGCCCTTTGCTTTATGACCATGGTGCCCACCTCCACTGACAACTGGGCAGTTGCCCATGTCACCCACCCATAAGGCCGGCCCTGCTCAACAAACAGCTAAAAAAAAGCTGGCTTCTCTTTTAGCATTTGAGAAGCAAACTTGGTGTAAAAATATGTTCCCACCTTCAAAATTAATTGAAAGAAGCATGCAGAAATATGCTTAAAGTAGGTAGCCTAAAACAAACAAACAAACAAAAAAAAACACTGCCAAAAAAGAAAAAAAATAAACATACCTTCAGCTGATGTAAATTGGCATTGTACCATTGACTTCAAAATACCTGCACCAATTTGCACAAGCTAAGGATCTCACCCCATATTTATGCATTATGTTTAAAGGCCCTGCTCCTTAGTCTTGCTATGGTTGCTTTGCACTCCTCTGGTGATGCAAAACAGGTGGTCAACCTTCCCTGGTGTGGGGGAATCCTCATGTGGTGTAGAACCATCACCCCCACCTTCCCTGCTTCTAGGGTTGCCAGGTGTCTGTTTTTCAACTGGAACTCCTGGTCAAAAAGGGACACTGGCAGCTCCGGTCAGCACCACTGACCAGATAGTCAAAAGCCATAAAAAAGTCCAGTCAGCAGCACAGCAGGCCGAAGGCAGGCTCCCTGCCTACCCTGGCTCTGAGCAGCTCCCGGAAGCAGCTGGCATGTCCCTGAGTGTGCACCGTGCAAAGCCACCTGGCTGCCCTCATGGTTTAGAGCAACCTTCAGCCTTCTTTGAACCAAACAGATGTCAAAGGCAATGTAAGTTAATGCTGTTAAAAATGTGAAATGGACTGAGGAAGTGGTGGTTTGATCCAACACTGGATCAGGTGGGTGCATGTGTATAAAAGGTAGGGCAGTGAAGTAATGAGCAAGGAAAAGATACCATATTACACTTAATGGTCCATATTCAGTGCTAGTGGAGGAATCCCATCGTTGCAGATTCTGCCTGGAATAGAATTATGGTGGTACAAGGTACCCATCACCTCCCCTCAGTTGAGGAACCCCCAAGTTGCCAATGCATCCCCAAAAGTAGATGAAATGGGTAACTGAGGGGGGCAAAAGCAGTTTGACCATGCACCAATTCAGCTTATCCCCGATTTATTTTTCCTTTCTATGCTGCCTCAGTTGGGGGTTGAAGCTGCCTTTAGCCAAGGGAACCTCAGGGTTGGGTGGCAATTCAAACACAACCTGCCTTGTCTCCTGCTGCAACCCTCCAGGAATTTCATTTCACCAGCAAGAATTCTCTTATGTTCCAGATGCATCAATGTTTTCTCAGCAAACATTCTATATCCATACTTCTAAAAAGTTGCCTTTTTCATTTCCCCAGCACTGATACCTGCATTCAGTGTAGGAACCTTTTCATCTCATCTCAGCCCCAGACAAGGACCTTTCCTCTGCCTCACTAATTTTACTGTCTTCCTAATATCCTGAATCAGAGGGGCTCCAAAGAGTCAGTCTCCTCTTCCCCCCACCCCAAGCTGTCTGCCTCATTACACAAAGCACTCACAAGTGACCTACTAACCTCTATCCTCCAGACCATGAATCTTTCTCACATGCCAATGGAGCAACTCCCCGCTAGGTAACATTTTGCTCTTAGTTACAGCGGTGTCAGTCTGGAGTGACTCAGTGAAGTTATTCTCTATTTACACCTGGGTAACTGAGAGCAGGATCTGGTCCCTTACATTTTGTTAAACAGGCAAAAACACATGTGGTTCTTAATGCTGAAATAGCAAATTCACATTTTTTTTCTTTGTGAACAATTTCAGTGATTGTGAATGGTACTGGATTGATATTCCTGGAGACCATCGTTTATTTTATTTTATTTTTTTCCTCAAAGCCAGAGGACAAGAGTGTTGATAGCATGAGTAGTCACAAGTACAAACTCTCTCATGTTATATGTACCTTAATATCTTGTTCTGGAGGGACCATCTAAAAAGTATGAGAGTAGTTCAGAGTTGATGCCCTTTAAGGGAAGGATCCTATAAAGAGTTGAGCATCTTCAACTCCCATAGCAGCACCTTGCAGTATCAGGCCCTCAATCTGTGGCCTCTGACACCATCAACCAGGGTTCTAGTTGTGATTGTGGTTTCTGTGATATGGATAATGGTCCATTTGGAAGTGGATTGAGACCGCAAACTCATTCCATAGCCCACCAAACAGCTAGTAATGGACTTTCACTCCAGTTCACATTTTTCCTTAATCACCTAGGTGTCAAGACAGATAGTCAAAAGCCCAAAGTACAAGAGAGATACTTGTAGCTAGATAGATCACTCTAAAACAAAATCACTTTTAACATTCAAAACTCTCATGAATGTGGGGCTCTGGAAAATGAGAATGAATCCTGTTCCCCTGGACTCTGAGAGCCCTGAATTCTTTTGGAGTGTTACATTTTGGAGGAAAAGCCTTTTTTTAAAATACATCAATAATCTTTTATTTAATTTATATTCTTACAGCTCTCAACTGCCTCCAATCCCTGTTACTGAAGTGATATGGAAACACTTTTACTGAAAACTTGTTAAGAATACCTCAGAGGGTTCACATTCATATCCATTTAAGCGAGTAGATGAACAGAATTTACCTAACCTAATTGGGAAAAAAATCAATAAACTTTGCTTTCTGCTTATCAGCTGTATCCCATTTCTTGTTGGTTATTGCTTGCACTATAAGCTATTTGGAGGAAACCTTTGTTTAGACTTTAATTTGTTCTGTTCCTTCCATGGTCACATCCACTTGTTCAGTTCAATAAGAAAGGAATAGCACATGGGAATAATACATTCTAGAGGATGTATGTTGCTGATACAGTATATATCTTGCAAGCACATTTTTATTTTATGACTGCACATCCTGAAATGTTTCATAGCAATGGGAACATTTTTAACTGTTTGGTTTAGTTAATCAATGTATTATAATGCTCTAAGGAGAAAATGTAATGTTATGTAGTACAACAATATTAAAAAAAAGTTTATTTTTCATTACTATTGTTTTAATCAAGTTTATTTTCAGCATACAACAAATTAATCTGTATGTCTGTTGTATTTTTCCTCCTAAAGAATCCCAAATGTGCTTGACAACATGGGCCCTGATTCTGAAATTCTTATTCATTTAAGTACTGCTTACTGTGAATAAGGGATAAAGTATTGTACCATTAAAACAGATGCAACAACTATTGCACTGACGCTTCATAGGTGAATCTTTGTGCCTACATGTAGCTCCACGATTTCAGTAGGGTTCCATTTTCAAGAGGCCAGGTTCAGGATCAGGGCCTAAACCCTAAGGATTTGGAAGAGGAATAGGTGCCCATGTTCTGGCCTTGGCAAAACCTGAATCTCCATGTTACTACTTCTCTGGAACTCTTCTGCTGGTGGTGAGTTGCCCCGAACTGCACAAAAATACTGGGGGGTTCAGTCCACTAAACAAACCCATAGATCCTGTGAGATCTAAGGAGACCTTGTGCCTCTGCACTACCACCTGACTACTCGAGCACTCTGTTGCCATTAATAGTATGGCTCCTGGAGGAATCACACTACTAGAATTTTCTTTGTGAGCCACTGTCTCTGGGAGCAGTGGTGGGAGGCAGCTCCATGGCATCTAGGAGGAAATCACAGAAGTTAGACTTGATCTGGAGTAATTTACTCTGGATTAAAGCACAGTTTTGGGTGGGGAGCAGGCAGCACTTCAGTTACCCTGCCAAAGGAGGATCTTCAGGTTCTAGATTAGTGACGGACAAGCTACAGGAGTGGCATTCACCCTTTCCCTGACTCCACAGACCAGATCTATGGGTGCAGACTCCCTTAAACTCATGAAAGTAGACAGATCCATGGGGCTTACATTACACCATACAATCTATAAATACCAGTTGCAGAACTCTATTACAGTGTGGAAGACAGTATATTACAAGAATAATAGGCATATTGGTTCAAGAAAGTCATTATTAAAACCAGGAATCCAGTACATAAACAGTGGGAGAAAAAGCTTATAATCTAAACTGGGCTGTTGTATCGAGAACACTCTGATATTCCAAGACAGGTGATGTCTTTGCCACCAAAGATAAACCCCTGGAAATATCAGTGATCTAGCTATGGTTGAAGCATAGTAGCTGATGTCCTGAATACTTCTACAGACCAGTATCTCTGATAGTAGACTACTAAAGACTCTAGTGCAGTGATGAGCAACCTGTGGCTTGCGGGCCACATGCAGCCCGTCAGGGTAACCTGGTGGCAGGCCGCCAGACAGTTTGTTTACATTTACATGGCCACCCGCAGCTCCCAGTGGTTTGCCATTCCTGGCCAACGGGAGCCACGGGAAGCAGTGGCCAGCACGTCCCTACAGCCCATGCCACTTCCTACAGCTCCCATTGGCCAGGAACGGCAAACCCTGGCCACTGGGTGCAGCAGGCGGCCATGCAAATGTAAACAAACTGTCTAGTGGTTTGCCAGCAGATGATCCTGCTAGGCCATGTGCGGCCTGTGGGCTGCCCACCAGTGCTCTAGTGTATATATGTTAGCATTACAAGTTATAGAAAAAAAATAATGTTACCTTTCTCCCAGCATGTGATGAGAGGAAGGAAAACATGGTTAAGTGTTTGTGACTTGTGCAGCCACATGAGTGATATGTGACACTGCTGAACAATCAGATAGCTTAGTCACATTTTATGAATTTTAATTATAAAGGCATTTGTTTGTGGTTGACTTCTATATTTAAAGCAAAGAGACTCCTTCACCCAGTCTCAGGTGTATCAAAGGCATCTCTATCATCCCAGAGCAATATATAATTATTATTCTCAGTGTTCCAGCAAGGAGGTAAAGTGATCAGTGCTGGTATCCACCCCATCTCTTCAAGTGTTGCCAGGATACAAATGGCTGTTCCCCTCTCCCTTTTTATTTTTAATTGAAAGCAGATAGAAGCAGTTCCCTGGCATAACAAATCACAACCCTATCCCCTTATTGATTATTCCTATAGTCCGAGAAATGACATGGGCTGCCTGACTTTCATCAGATTTATTCACAATTTACTGTTACACCCAATGAGCTAAGAGTTGTTAGGAACACAGTGCTTGTAGGGGTTACAGAGTGATGGGGTATAAAGGTTCAGACTTTGCAAACCTAACCTATTTTCACCCCAATTTTGGAAGTAGGGTATACTGCAATCTAGTTCTATGACATTTTAAAGAAGGCTACATATAACTCTTCATGACTGACAAGGCATTTTAGTTAAAAGGGCCTCAACAGGCCTCAACACTAGCTCACGTAGGGCACTGCTTATAAAGGATCCTGAGCAATCTGTTTTTATACTAATTTAATTGCTATTGTGCAGGTCTGAGCTCTGCACCAGAAACATGAACACCAGGGCACTAGTAGCACTGCTAATTCTTTTAAAGGCTTGGCTGTTATAGTTACTTGTTCATACTATCTGCATAATGAATTGTCCTCTTCAAGGTGATAAATTATTTATCAGAGTAATGAACAGATCAATCAGTGGAACCTGGTAACCGAAACACACAGCTTTTGGCAAAGCAAGGTCTGCATGTTTACATTTATCACAGAAAAGCCTTGACTTTGATGTAGACCTTTGAGAGGCATTTATTAATCATGATCTCATTACAATTTTGGGGGGAACTAATAGCTTTTTATTTGTCAGAATTATTTCCAAAGATATAATGCTGTTGTCCAAAAAATATATATATATAGTCCTATTTTTGCTATTTAACCTTCACACAATTGGTGAAAGGTGACTTATTTATAATACTGCACTTTATGTACATATATAAAAATCAAGATTGGTAATAGAAATCAGAGTGATTTGGTGTCAATGGAATGTTATGGCTTTCAGGTACAATATTTGAAAGCATCTGGTGGATTATCAGCTGCATACAGTAGTTACTCGCTGTAGAATTGATATTATTACTCTGGGAACAGGTCCAATTCTTTTAGAATATGGCAGGGAGCTGCTAAATGTGGAAACATACATATTGGGTACATTAAGTATCTTTTTGTGTTTATTAGTGAGAGATTTGGGGATTTAGGCTAGAACATGCTCTGCAACTAATCTGAATATACATCAACTGAAGGGTGAAATGGTGTATTCTGTATCTCATGAAAATAATAAGTGTGAATTAGTTTCTGAACTATAGTCCTACAAGTTATTCAGATCAGGTTTGGCAGAGCACTTGATAATAAAAGGAACACATTCAGAGTTACATAAGGATTTTGCCATGACTGCCATTATAATCAGCCAGACACTCTCTATTTTGAAAGTTTGCTTCCACTCTGCCCAATTAAAAATGATAGATAGCAACTTTATTTTTTCCTTTTTTCACTTCCTGTAGGTATCTTTGTAGACACACTCATAGGGACACCTCCAAAAATGTCATTACAAAATGCTGTGACAAGAGATGATCTTGGAAGTCTGACTATGTGGAAAGAAAACACTTCTTAGGTCAGAACTTTGATCTTGCCTTCTATCAAATATTCAACATAACTTCATTGTATGTATAAATACTGTATCATGCTGGTTAATTGTGAGAAATATATATATATATATATTAACCATGTGAAATTAGCTATATTGGTGTTTACCGCTTTCCTAGTCTCTCTCTACTTTTAGCTTTTATAGGGAAGGCTATTTGGTTCAGGACATTTGCCTTTTGCAAATAAGCTTGAACACATTTAGCTGTACATAATTCATAACAAACCAACCAGATGTTAAAAAATGATGGCCTTAAACATCAAATGGTCTTTGTGGCACATATGTTATCAATGATACAAAGTCACTACATTGATAGGTACCTGGCTGTGCCTTCTACTGCAATGGATACAAAGAACAATCTGCTTCCTTCATGATATCCTACTGCTGAACTTGAAATTAATTTAAGCATTACATTGGAATGAGGCCATCTAATGTGAGTTCTGGGGCAAAGTACTATCAAAATTAAATGTGAGAATGAAGCATTGATCAATGGACTGGCTGTCACCCCTTGAAAAACTAAATACTTTAATCCTGAGGCAGAATATGCACTCTGTGTAAGTCGTAAGCATTCACACTTTTTTTGAGTCCCACTTTAGACTGAGTAAAAGTATCTGCATATACGTATGCATCTTGTACCCAATCCTCACTGCAATCAATGGAGAACTTATTTCAATAGGGACAGGATTTGGCCTATAAAGTGTAACAAGAAAATGTCCTTGCTTGCCAGTTTCAGGAAAGTTAAAACATTTTTTACTATTTCTCCTGTTCCAGTGCAGAAGATGGCACTGTGAATGCATACATATTGTCCTTTTGTACTAAAATACAGTGGGAAGGGAGATTCATGTCCATGGGTAAATACTGGAATGCTTTGAGATGAAATGTGTATAAAAATAAAACATTATTTCCTTTTCATCCTTATTTTGCTTCTCCCTTCTGTCCATCTTGGACACCAATTAATTCTTCACTTTTGGCACAGCTGTATTCAGGACTGAAATTAAAGTGCACTTTCAGACATAATATCATTCCCATGGCAGCAACGCTGGTGCCAAAATACTTCCAGGAAATATTTCAGAAAATAGTGACAGGCTTCTTCTTTTTACTGATTAATATATTGTATTCCCTTAAATAAAACACATGGCCTATTTATTATCTGCATTTCAATAGCTAGCTTAGGCCCCAGAAAACAAACAGTCTCTGACTCAAGAGCTTACAGTCTAAATGGACACAAACTGCAAGAAAAGTAGTATTATCTTCCAGAGTTCACAGGTGGAAAACTGAGGTCCAGAGAGAAACAACTTGCCCAAGGTGAAACAAAATTGGTGGCATAGCAGACACTGACTCCAGCTGTCCTGAGTCCCACTCCAGAGCCTTCCTCTCTTTTTTAAAAATTATTCTACTATTCCACTTTGATTTTCCGAGGTGCTGAGCCCCCCAACTCCAACTGAAATCAGCAGGAGCTGCAGCATCCTCTGAAAAACAAGCACGGACAACAAACAAGTTGATAATATATAACTGTAGGTTGCAGCACTAGTATCTCACTTTCCAGTTTTTGCACACAACAAAAACTCAAACTCAGTTGAGATTGTACACTGCACCTTTGAAAGCCCCAAATGACGCATCACCTTTTATTATCTCAAGCTGCAGTCACTTTATCCATTTAGCACACCTCATCTTTGCAGGCTACTACATGAATCTAAAGATGATTAAATAGGAGGATATGGGATGGAAAGAATAACACTTGTTTACAATCCTGATTCTAGGCTTCATATAATCTGTGCACAAATATTACAGTTATAATTAATGTTAGTGCTCTTATTAGAGGTAAGTACATCATTGGACCATAACCTTTTCTGATGTTTAATTTGAGCACATTCTGTCTCTGCCTCCTGTTTGTTTGTTTTCATAATACACTTTGAAAGCATGAACAATGTGTGAAGTAAGTGTTTTGTCCTTAGTCAATGTGCTTATCTATGAGAGGTGAAAAAAATGGACTTAAAAGGATTTGCTTACTTCTTTTCCTTGCACTCTCCCATTATGTGCAGTCTCAGGGATTTTTTCCCCCCTGGGTAATGAGCATATTCTTTTCTCCTCTGATAGAGATATCTTTCTTTGTGGTTCTTTCACCTATAAACCCATATTATTAAGCATGCATTTTTTTCCCCCTGGAGCATAGTGGAAGATCCCACATTACATGGTATGGGAAAATATTGTAGGCAAACTAAAATATTTATTCTTAGTTATTAATTAACTTGAATTTCTCAATTATAGTTAACTATAAAATTCATCCACACATTTCAAGGCACTTTGCAAAGGAAGGCAAGTATCATTATACAGATGGAGAAACTGAGGCACAAAAAGTAAAGAGACACAGAAAGTCAGTGGAAGACTATGAATAGTACGTGGGTCTCTTTATTCCCACTCCGGTGACCTATGTACTGGAACACACTTCTCCCCCTATTGAACACCTTTGCTTAAATGCTTGGCAAACAAACAACATACTTCATCTTGCAGTCCTACCCTCAGACAAAATTGCCTTTGTCTTAAGTGGAAGACTTAGCTATAAATAACTGAGTTCAGATTTAGCATACAAGGACCATTTGGCCCACCACTGAAAGGTAGCTACCCCTGAAGTAGACTGTGGCAGCTGTTTAACAGTGCATTACAATACCACAAAAAGAATACAGTTAGAAAGATTGTAATTACATGAATGGGCATTTGAACAAGTAGATAAACAAGGGATGGTCAGGGAAAGATGCAGTGCTTTTATATTCTCCACAAGAAATAAGCACTGTTCTTTCAAGGGTCTCTTAAAAAAATGGTTACACTATGCCTATTAGCAGACTGCAGTATTACTCCTATAAGAACTGATTTCAGCAGTTGTAAATTCATGATGCAAAGACAGAAGCTAATATAATGTATCAAAATTGAAGTTGGGCATTTGGGAGTAATGGAATACTCATGACGCAATGTGTGAGTTGTCTCACTGCTAGAAAAGCACTATTCTAGTTAAAATACTCAGTAGTTAAATAGTGTCATAACTCATACAAATACTGTTCTCTTGCTTCTGAAGGATGAACCACCATCTTGGCTATGGTTAAGGTGGTGGTGGATTGGTACACTTCTAACAGAAACACATTCCAGCTGACTAGTATGAATGAGAGACAAGGTGATGTCTTTTATTGGACCAACTTCTATTGGTGAGAGAGGCAAGCTTTCACAGAGGTCTTCTTCAGGTAGTATACTCCACTAAGTAAATCCAAACCAACACCCTGATTCTGCAAACACTTATGAACTTAAGGACCTTTAGGCATGTGAGTAATCCTACTGAACCCAATGTGCCAACTCACATAGGTAAAATTATCCATATTTATAGATTCCTAGGCCAGAAGAGTTTATTGTGATCATCTAGTCCAACCTACTGCATAACACTAGCCATAGAAATTCCCTAAAATAATTCCTAGAGCAGATCTTTAAAACAAAACAACCAACATTGATTTTAAAATAGCCAGTGATAGAGAATCCACCATGACCCTTGGTAAGTTGTTCCAATGCTTAATTACTCTCACTGTCTAAAATATATGGCTTATTTCCAGTCTGAATTTGTCTAGCTTCAACGTCCTGACATCAGATTGTATTATACCTCTTTCTGCAAGACCAGAGAGCCCATTATTGAATGAGTTTGCAGGATCAGTGCCTAATAAATCACAATACCTAGTCATTGCATAAATATGTTGGCCACAGATAGAGATACTTCAGTTTGTTGCTGTTGGGCAGAATCTCACAGACAAAAAAAATTGTGTACTACAGTTCTTAACACTTTTTATTAAAGGTACTCAACACCGCTGCTGTGATAACAATTATAATGAAGAAGACTGTGTGTTAAATTAGCCACCAGAAAAGTGTTAAGAACCCAGATTATTCTGGATAATTTAGGTGGGGAACCAGTAATTAGGTAGTATAAATCTACCAGAGTCTAAATAAAAAAGTAATTACATTCTTAACCCACAGTAAGCTAGGAAGTGCCTTAAGATTTCAATATATTGACCCGCGAATGTCAATGCTGGGAAAAATCAATAATATAGCTATGATGTGAGCCTTAGCTAATATTTGTATTATTAAAACTTGATCAGGAGAGTAATGGAATAAGAAGTGCAGTTAAAGAACTCTGCCTTTTAAATAAACAATCCACTACTCTACATATCATTTTTGGCTATAAAAGGTATTCCAGCTCAGTCTAATAATCAACACACCTTATCCTCCAGGGACCAGGGACTGCCCAGAGGGGCCTCACAACGGCAACAGCAGTGATGCTGTGGAGACTGTTGAGCCAGAAATTCTGATCAGCATCATTAAGAAAATAGGGTATGGACCTGATTTTTAAATAAACTGATTTCTCCCCCTCACCTAAGGTCCCTAATATTGGGGGGGAGGGGGAATACTTTCTCCTGAAATTCACCATCATTTATGCTCCAGTTGCACACTTCCTCAAACAATCAAATTAATACAATCTCATTAAAGTGGACTCCTTAATGACAAGCTTTCATCAGGAATGATGAACCCTTAATTATCAATGGAACATATGAAGGACTATTTGCAAAATTTGTTACACAGCTCCTTATTTGTGGGATTTTAGATTCTGCACACTTCTTCTCTTGATTAAATGCTATTTGTGTTACTACCTGATGTAGTGTCCTCATGTATATATTATATAAGGTTTTTTCATCACTAAATATTAGAAATTTATAGACAAACATGTATATGCATTTCCATACATGTGCTTGATATCAATGAATATAAAACCACAATACTTCCACAAGTATTGCCTATTACATTAGCCCAGATGATCCCATTTCCCTCCTTGCAGAAAAATCCTACAGCATGGGGTTCCAAAGGAGGAAATATCCACCTTGATTCCCGTGGGGTGGGGTGGGGTGGGGGGGAATCTGTGACATACTGTACTTCCATGGCAGAGGTGTGTGTGTGGGGGGGGGAGGATAAACAGAGATAAGGCCATGGGGACCACTCCCAGACTTAATTCCCCAGGGATCCCTGGAAGAAGAGGCCCACCGTGCCTGTTGAGAGAAATTTGGGGCCTGGTTCATTGTGTTCACCGAGGCCCCATTTCCTTCCATTTCACCCCAGTTCCAAATGTGTCGTTTCCCCCCCAGCCCCGCAAGCTTGAGCCCGCAGTGCAATTGTCCCCCTCCTCTCCTGTGCCTAGTCAGCACTTGGCCCATCTACAAAGAAAGCTCTGTGCCTCCATACAGGCTCTGGACCCTAATAGGCTCCCAACTCCTTGGCAGTACAGCTCTGTTGGAGCTAAATAATCAGGGATATCCCTATTCCAAATTATCCCATGTCCACCTGAGGCTGCATTTCCTTTCCTGCACACCCCTAAGCAGACACAAACATAGTGCCAAGTGGTATTCTCTCTTTTTTATTGTCCCCAGGTCGGGGAGCGGGGGTAGGAGAGATGACTATTTTCCATAGGGCTACAGGTGGTGTGATGTGCTACAAACACCTGTCTCACCCACTACTCCTGCGTGGGCCTTGCACTCCACAGTTAGATTAGCACAGAGTCCAGAAGGTGTGGGGACAGTGCGGGGCAGCTGCTGAGTCCCTCTTCAATGCCAATGGAGAGAGATACACACACAGACCTATTCAATACAATAACAGAGCCTGGTCTTGAACACTGTTCTTCACATGAGCAGCCCTTATTTGCCTGAGTAATCTCACTGACTGCACTGAGACCAGTCGCCTGAGTAAATACTATTTGCATAAGGGCTTGAGTGATGACAGCCTATATGAGTAACGATTTACAGCACTGGCCCTTTATTACTCGCTTGAAATGGGGAATACAGAGATACCTTAACCTCGTTGGGCCAGGTTTGCACCTGCTGTAAATTGGCATACCTACATCAAAGTCAATGGTGCTACACTGATTTATGTCCACTGAGGTTCTGTCTCATAATGACTTCTCTTTAAATGACAACATCCCTGCTGCTGTACAAGATACTTAACTTCATTTAAAGTACCCTAACCTTCAACCCTGGTTTCGATGGGAGAGACAGGAATTTGGGGAAAGGAAAATATATATTATATTTTTAGTGCACTCTGAAAGCTTTCATTCAATCATTCAGGTTTTCTTTCTATTTTCTCCCCATTTTATTTTTCATTTTTTAAAAATTCATTCTGGAAGTATCAGCCCCTAGAGAAATTGTGTCCTACTAACAGCCTGATTCACTTAACCTGCAATCCACAGAAATTAAACAACACTACCCTTCATCTAAGGGTTTGAACTGTTATTTGAAGGATGGAAGGCTGCACTCTTGTAAGCCTGTGGATTTTTCTGTCTCAATGTGCTTAGGTAAACAGCACCAAACTGTTTGCTTTGTCTGAAAAATAGAAGGATTGCAGAAATGCTTTAACTCTGTTTGGAATTCATCCAAACTAGAGATATAAAGTTTCTGTCTGTAGCAAAACTGGCTTTTCTTCCCTCAATCCTTCTCTAAAATGCAAGCAAGAGCAGCCCACTCTCGCTCTCTGGAATTTTATTAGTTCAGTTATCAGAACTGCCTTCATTTGCAGCTGCCTGATAAATCCTGTGGAGGAGGAGGAGGAATACATACACTGCTTATAAGCTGCCATTCATGAGGGCTGATGTACAGCTCATAAAAGCAGCAAATTCCCATGCACTCCCACACCTTGAAAAATGGGACCTTTTTTTGCACTGCTCTGTTGCCCACTCCCTTCAAGCCTTTGTTCACCATGAGAATCTCAGGCTTTATTCTACCACAGGAAAGTACGGGGGAAGATCAAACAGTAACAACATAAATAGATCAACCTTTTTTAAAACAAAAAAACAAAAAACAAAAAAAAAACCCATAAAGTGGTTTTACAATATCTATAAAATCAGGTATTTTACTACTGTTTTCAGAAGGCTTTAAAATAAAATAAAATAAAAAAAAAAACACAAACAGTTGCAGACCCTCCTGTCAGGATAGTAATTGAAGAACTGTAGTATTTGAGCTGTTGAGTTAAAACTTAGCACATTGTAAAGCCCAATGTTTCACAGAGCTCCCAGGTTATATTGGGGGTAAAGTACTTTAAAAGTAGCAGAATAGTACCACTAGTACATGGACTGGAATCAAAATTCTACCTACTCCTTACCCTCTTTCCAGAGAGCTGGTCTTAGGGGAGATGGGATGAACAAGTCAGTATCAGCCCTTGGGTCCCATAAGCACAGGGTCTGTAATTCTAGTACATACAATCATGTGCGTGTTTGAGTTCCTGTCCCTCACCTCCCCATGCATATGTGTAAGAGATAGTCACACTCTAGCTCTTTTATTTGTACATCGTCACCACTGGTTGTTGGGAGATGGGGTATTCTAAAATGCAAAGGGGGAGATTTCTCTCCTGCACCAGAGCTTTGCTCCTCCAGCTTTGCATGAGGGAACCAGTTACGGCTTCCTGGTCGCAGGGCTAGGCTCAGCCCCGATGCAGTTGTCAGGCTGGTCTAAGCTGTACCACTGTTATAGGGGCAATGAAAAAAGGGTCACAACACAGTAGAGAATCTAACCCAATACTGTAATAAACAACTTGGAAAAAAGAATAAACGAGCAACCTGTTGTGTATTTGGTTGTCATGGTTTTTGTTGCCTTAAGCGGAAGATGCTGTAGATTTTCTTTATACACAGTCTCGGAAACCAGCAAGACGGCTGCACCGGTGTCCAGTTCCATGCGTATAGGTTTGCCATCCAACAACGGGGTTACCCAGTATGCATGTGAGCCCACTGCCAAAGACAAAACATGCAGTGGCACTTCCTCTTGCGATGAGGTGTCACCTTGATCATCCTGGGTCTGCTCTAGGGTATGCAGGGTTCCTTTTTTTGTCGGCCAGACCACAGGCCTCTTTTTCTTTTGTTTACAGGCACACTCAATGTGTCCCTTTTTGCCACAGTGTCGACACACCAGGTCCTTACACCAGCATTCTGATGCCTGGTGACCCGGCTTACCACAGCGGTAACATTCTTGACTCTGCACAGTTTTGTGGGTCGATTCTTGTGACACTTTTTGCACTCTAGGGGATGCACCAATGTATTGCGCCTCCCTTGTAGCTAGTTCCATGGAGACAGCAGTATCAACAGCCTTCTGTAATGTAAGCTCAGCTTCTATCAGTAGGCGCTTCCGTATAGCTTCACTGTAGAGGCCACACACTAACCTTCATGCAGGGCATCATTTAACATCTCTTTAAATTCACAGTGTTCTGCTAGCTTTTTTAAAATTGCTACAAATTGTACAACTGTTTCATTTTCCTTTTGGTCTCTTTTGTGGAACCTATATCTTTCAGCAATTACCAGTGGTTTTGGGGAAAAATGGGACCCCAGGATTTCCACAATGTCACTGTAAGATTTAGTATCAGGCTTAACAAGGTGTAGTAAGCTGCGTAGCAGGGAGTAGGTTTTAGCCCCTACAACACTTAAGAATATTGGCACCTTCTTCGCTTCTGTAATGTCATTTGCAATAACAAAAAGCTCAAAACGTTTAGTATATACATGCCACTGCTCTATATTCTCATCAAAAGGTTCCAGTGGCCTGGTCAGAGTAGCCATGATTTTTAGTTTCACTTTCACAGTCAGTGCAAACAAGCAGGTTTTTTGTTTGTTTGTTCTTTACCTTGACTTCTACTTCCTTCTGTTACTGGAGCAGCACCGGAATCCCATCCTCGTCACCACTTGTTATATCCTTGGGGGCAGCCGGTTTAGGAAGAAATCACTTGAGGCCAGACAGCAGACAGCTAACAAAACTACCATTTTATTTACAGACGCAGAGCTCACCCAACCGGCCGAAACAGGCTGGGCTATCCCCTAATAATCTAACTCAGTTGCCATAGCAACAAAAACCATGACAACCAAATACACAACATATTACTGTTCTGAAGACGTATACGGGAGAAGCTGTGCCCATGTTGGGCACTATTGATGTTAAGGTGGAGCTCAATGGACAGGCTGCTCAATTGCTACTGTTTGTGGTGAGAGGTAACTACCCAGCCTTAATGGGTAGGTCTTGGCTTGGGAAGATTCAACTGAACTGGACAGAAGTGCACTGGATGACTAAAGAAGAAACCAGTCTAACCCCTATACTAAGGAAACATGCTGCTGTTTTTGGAGATGATTTGGGAAGTATGAAGGGAATCACTGTGACATTGAACATTAAACCTGATAGTCCACCAAAATATCTGAAAGCCCAAACTGTGCCATATGCCATCAGGCCAAAAGTTGAAGCAGACTTGGAGCACCTGGTCACCAATGGAGTCCTAATACCAGTTACCCATAGCTCATGGACCACTCCTATCATTCCAATAGGGAAGAAAGATGGCTCTCTCTGGATTTGCGGTGATTTTAAAGTCACTGTCAACCCAGTGTTGTGTGCAGAGCAATACCCGCTTCCCCGCATCGATGACCTCTTCGCAGGCCTGGCTGGGGGACAAAAGTTCAGTAAGATTGATCTGAGTCAAGCATATTTACAGATGCACGTCGATGAAAAGTCCCAAGAGCTGTTGACTATTGTGACTCATAAGGGGCTTTATCGATACTGTTGCCTACCCTTCGGAATAACGTCTGCTCCCGCCCTGTTCCAGAGGGCTATGGACCAGATCTTGTGTGGCTTGTCAGGAGTTCAGTGCTATCTGGATGATATCCTGGTCACTGGAAGAAATGAAGAGGATCACTTAAAGAATTTAGAGGCTACCCTACAAAGACTGGAAGAGTGTGGCCTACGAGTTCGCAAAGACAAGTGTGAATTCTTCAAGTCCTCTGTTGAATATTTGGGACACATCATTGATTCTGCAGGTCTTCATAAGGCCCCTGCAAAAGTTAAAGCTATTGTGGAGGCTCCCCCACCTTGAAATGTAAGCCAGCTGCGCTCGTTTCTAGGACTACTGAACTATTATGGAAAGTTCATCTCACAGTTAGCCACACTGCTAAAACCACTTCATGAGCTCCTTGGGCAGAACAAGGCCTGGAAATGGACTGAAGCCTGTGATGTTGCATTTAACAAAGCTAAGGATGCATTGCTAAATTCTGAAGTTCTAACGCACTTTGATCCATCCTTACCCCTGCAATTGGCCTGCGATGCCTCCCCTTATGGAGTGGGAGCAGTCGTGTCACATATTATGCCTTTGGGAGAAGAGAGACCTATTGCTTTTGCTTCATGCACTCTAAGCAAAGCAGAAACTAACTATGCCCAAATCGAACGTGAGGCATTAGGAATTGTTTTTGGAATTCGGAAGTTTTATCAGTACCTGTTAGGCTAAAGTTTACTCTTCTCACAGACCATCGACCTCTGTGGGTCAATTTTTGGGCCCTACACAGGCATTCCCCCATTAGCTGCTAGTCGTATGCAACATTGGGCATTGTTACTTTCAGCACACACATATGAAATCAAATATCGGAAATCCACTCTGCATGGCAATGCAGATGGCCTCTCAAGGTTGCCTTTGCCGGTCAAACATCAAGATAGTGCCCAAAAGGAAATCTTCTACTTTGAACAGGTAGAGAATACACCCATCACTGCTACTCAGATAAAGAAGGCGACTCGCGTTGACCCAGTATTGTCCCAAGTTATGGACCTGGTGATGCATGGAAAATCTCAACAAACCTCTCCGGTTTCACCCGACCTTGTTACCTACATGTCCAGGAGAACGGAGTTATCGGTCCAATCTGGTTGTTTGTTGTGGGGGACACGTGTCATTATTCCACCACCATTGAGATCACAGATGTTAGAACAGCTACATTCCGGTCACTGTGGAATAGTGCGCATGAAGGAAATTGCACGAAGCTATTTTTGGTGGCCTGGATTGGACAGTGCTATTGAAGAGAAGGCAAAAGCTCGTATGTCATGTCAGGGTGTGAGGAATGCACCCCACTGGGCACCCCTACACCCATGGGACTGGCCTGAAAACCCGTGGCAACGTATTCACGTTGACTTCACTGGCCCCCTTGAAGGAAGCATGTTCTTGGTGGCAGTAGATGCCCATTCTAAATGGCCAGAAGTCTCTACAATGCAGTCCACTACTGCAGAGCGTACTATCAAAAAACTACGAGGACTCTTTAGTCATTTTGGTCTGCCAGAACAACTTGTGAGCGACAACGGACCGCAGTTCATCTCTCAGGAGTTTCAAAATTTTATGAAGGCAAACGGGATACAGCACATCACGTCAGCACCATTCATCCATCCACCAACGGATTAGCTGAAAGATTTGTGCAGACAATGAAACACGCTTTGAAATCAGCAAGGGGACAACACTCCATTCAAAAGCGTCTGGATACCTTCTTACTTTCCTACAGAAACACACCTCATGCTACGACCCAGGCATCCCCGGCCTTTCTAATGATGGGACGACAGCTGAGCACTTGCTTTGATCTGCTGAAACCTTCTGAACCCCGACAAATTGTGCAACATCAGCAGCAATATCAAGTCATCAGACGGGCACCCAGAGCAAAAGACCGAACCTTTAGCCCGGGACAGCCAGTTTTGGCTCGGAATTATACTTCCAGAGCTAAATGGGTCCCTGCCACAATCATCACTCAAACAGGACCTGTTCCTACACAGTCCGGACTGCAGAGAATCTTACCTGGCGGCGACATGTAGATCAGCTGTTGCCAGGTCATGCCAGTCCTCAGGACACATCTGCAGTTGAGGGGTCTGACTTCACCTCTTCTGGTGAGACACCGAATCACGAATCACCTGTTCCTGACTGTTCGTCTCCATTACTGCCGGCGGCTGAGATACCCCTTTGCCCAGCATGAGCTGATACCACCTCCTCACCTGTTCATGCTGCGGACCCTGAGCCCATGGTACTTTCGGGTGCAACAACACCAAAAGTTCCCCGTAATCCACCTAGAGACAGAAGGCCTCCTCATCGGCTGGATCTTTAGCTAGGATGAACCCACCGTTATGGGGCAAAATAATCCCCAGGGTTTAGCCGGGAATGGAGGCAGTCTACCCTCCTTCTCTAGTCTAGTGTGTGTTTTATTTAGGGAATGTTCTTATTAGGGGGGAGGAATATGTTGTGTATTTGGTTGTCATGGTTTTTGTTGCTATGGCAACTGAGTTAGATTATTAGGGGATAGCCCAGCCTGTTTCAGCCAGTTCAGTGAGCTCTGTGTCTGTAAATAAAATGGTGGTTTTGTTAGCTGTCTGCTGTCTGGCCTCAAGTGATTTCTTCCTAAACCGGCTGCCCTCAAGGATATAACACAACCGTGTTAATACCCATTAAAACAGGGGTCAGCAATCTTTCAGAAGTGGTGTGCCGAGTCTTCATTTATTCACTCTAATTCAGGAGTTCTCAAACTGGGGGTCAGGACCCCTCAGGGAGTCGCGAGGTTATTACATGGGGGGTCGTGAGCTGTCAGCCTCCACCCCAAACCCCGCTTTGCCTCCAGCATTTATAATGGTGTTAAATATATTTAAAAAATGTTTTTAGTGTATAAGGGGGATCGAACTCAGAGGCTTGCTGTGTAAAAGGGGTCACCAGTACAAAAGTCTGAGAACCCCTGCTCTAATTTAAGGTTTTGCGGGCCAGTGATACATTTTAATGTTTTTAGAAGGTCTCTTTCTATAAGTTTATAATATATAACTAAACTGTTGTTGTATGTAAATTAAATAATGTTTTTAAAATGTTTAAGAAGCTTCATTTAAACTTAAATTAAAATGCAGAGTCCCCCCTGAGCGGTGGCCAGGACCCAGGCACTGTGAGTCCCACTTAAAATCAGCTCGCAAGCCGCCTTCAGCACACGTGCCATAGATTGCCTACCCCTGCATTAAAACATGCACCCTCTCTTTTAATCAAGTAGCCTTCTCTGCTGTGGGTTTAAATGAGTCTGAATTGTCTCTCTTTTCCCACCTCTGTCTCATTGCAGCATCATTCATGTGCCAACAATGTGCCAGCATTGTCATTATAACGCACTCTTTCCAGGGATTTAAAATTCAGCCATGAAATTTCATTTCAGGCAAAAGCGTTGCACATAAGGCCTTAGTGTAGAAGATTAAAAAAAAACCAACAATAATTAATCTAGTCATTTTAAAGTTATGCACCAAAGAATAAATTGCCCAGTTTCAGGAATCACCCCCAACCACACAGGTTTTGTATCTTACATTGGGAGGAAAGGAAAAATTACAGTGGGAGCATTTTAAAGGTTCATTCTAACTCTATAAGATACTATTGATTCTAGCTTTATTTCCCAGGTTAAGTATAGGGAATATCACTGATAATCTCTCTCACCAGAACAAACATTTTAAGTACATTGACTGCACAGACCACATGGCTGAACATCAGTTTGTAGTCACATACCCGCACAATGTGACTTACACATCTATGCTCCTCCAGGAATCATGAATTGTTTTTGTGCAATATCTTGACATAATCCGTATGTTGAAAAAAGAGTAGTAGAATTGGGAGAAGAGTGACACTTTCACCTGCAATGCAACTTTAAAAATTTGCCATTTGAAGGGAAGCGTTAACTGAATTATCATTTCGTTAGCTGAACACTGCTGGTAGACAATTATCGGGACTCAAATTCTTTAGTTACAGAGCAGGCACAGCATAATCAGTGACTATGCAAACATCCTCCAGACTTCCTTGGTGATATATATCAGGCCTGTTCGGCAGTGAGAGGCTAGCTCAGTCTTGGCATCTTTAATAAGCAAGCCAAAAGAGATAATCGATTCCTTTTGGGGTGGCAAAAATTTCTGAGAAGCTGATAGTCCAGTTCCTATGGGTAAGTCAGATGGAGACTATAAGAGGTCAATTTTCAAAAGAGGTGCATGTCCAAACATTCAGTCTCCTTGAAAAACAACATAATATGCACTTACTGTTTGGATATTTGAACATTTGAAATACCCAGTTTGCATGCAGTCACAGTAAGGGCGCACTTATTTTGAGCATGGCATTACACGTGTGTTTGGTCTGTGCAATTCCGTGTGTTAATTCTGGAAATAAGATTCTAATCTTCTCCATTAAAATTATTTGTTTTTTATATTTTGACTGGCTTCCTTTTTGTTTAAATATCTGTGCCGTGCCTAGCACAATGCTCCTTAATTGGGGCCTTTAGCCAGTACTATATTCCAAAATTCATAATAAATAATAAGTTTGCCTGTTCCTCTGATGAGTGGTCTCTTTCAAAGCATATGTATTTACAAACAATGTTCATCCTCATGCCTACTATTTAGACTATTCAATTTTTTAGTTTTTTTTCCACAGCCATAAGAATAAGCGATTGCTGTAATTATGTGAACAGCGGCTATTCATTATTCCTCATCTTTACCTTAGACACCATTTAGCCAGACTGGTCTGTTTTCTTTCTCAGTCATTTAAACACTGTTAGCAATGCTCAAAATACTATCTATGCTGAAATGATGCAAAAATCATGAATGGATTGATCGGGTATGGATTGATCCCCTGCCTTTGAATTATAACTATGAATATCTACAATCAAGGTCACATTGTAAATGTTAAATATATCTTAGAACACCCATAAAAATTCAGTGCTAAAAAGGCTATGCTTGTAACTGATTTAGAAGCTTGGGAGGGAGTGTTTGTTATGTATGATTCAGGATTTATGAAAATAATCATTTATCTGATTTTCTTATTTGACCATTTTGATATTACTACTTAAGCCCTAATCCTGCAAACACTTATGCACATGATTAATTTTAACCAAGTGGGTAGTCCCATCAAAGTTAATTGGCTTACCTACACACTTAGAAGTAAGCATGCTCGTAAAGCCATGTTTACACTAGAGAGTTTACAGTGGCACAGCTGTACTGATGCAGCTGCACCAACTCCAGGGTAGCTGGTCTATGCCAACAGGAGAGAGCTCTCATGTCCACATAATTAAACCACCCCCCAACAAGCAGCAGTAGCTATGTCAGCGGGAGAGCATCTCCTGCCAATATAGCGCTGTCCACACTGGTGTTTCGGTCAGTGAAACTTACGTCACTCAGGGGTATGTTTTTTCACACCCCTGAGAGACTTAAGTTATTCTGACATAAGTACTAACGTAGACATAGCCTGAGATTTCCAGGATTGGGGCCTAATTGAATAATTGTGTTTTAAAGTATCTGCTTATTGTCCATTTCTGCATTTTTCTCTAATTTATAGTAATATGTCTTTTAAATAAGAAATCCAGAGAGTTGCTGCTATTTTTAATGGCTGAACAAGGTGGGTAGACTCTCAAAACACCACAACTAAAAAATTCTGGACTTTAACTCTGTCATTTGCAGCAGTTTACACCAATAGAATTCCATTGACTTGTGTAGAGTTAGGCCGATCTATAAACATACATTGGTATAACTATAATGCTCAAGCATGTGAAAAATCCACACCCCTGAGCAATGCAGTTATATCAACCTAAACCCTGGTGTAGACTATGTTGTGCTATGCTTACGGGAGGGCTCCTTCCATTGACTTAGCTTCCACCTCTCATAGAGTGGATTAACTCTGCACTGCTGCAGCTTTTTAAGAATAGACCTGCCCTTACTCCTATTTGCACTGGGGTGACCCTGGATCAGGCCAAGTGTATCTAATGTAATGTCATATACAATCCAATGCACATATTTAAACTATCTTTCTTTTCTCTCTCCCTCCTCCCCACTCCCACAATGGATTGTAGGTATTTTCTTGTTGCTGTGGGCTTGGCTACACTTACGGTTTGCAGCGCTGGTAGTTTGCAGCGCTGGTCATCCAGCTGTGTAGGAGCAGCGCTGGTGTGTGGCCACACTCACAGCTACCAGCGCTGGTGTGTGGCCACATTTGCAGCGCTGTTGGGAGTGCTGCATTATGGGCAGCTATCCCAGCATTCAAGTGGCAACAACGTGCTTTTCAAAAGAGGGGGGTGGAGGGTGGTGTACTGTGACAGGGAGCGGGGAAGAGAGAGAGAGTGGATTTTTGGAGCCAACACTGTGTGTTAAGTTTCCTGGATTGAAAAATGGAAGAGAGAGAGAGTGGATTTTTGGAGCCAACACTTTAGCTTCCTGGATTGAAAAATCACAAAATGTTCGGGAACCCTTGGTCTTAATTGCAAACAGCCTGCCTCCAACGCTGTTTCTCTGTCAAGCAAACATTCACTCCCTGCCTCTCATTTGATCGTTCACAGCCAGGTACAGATAGCTCCTGTTTGCTGTGATCAGTGTTTGTTTTTTAGATAAGCAGTTCAACGGAGCTCCGATCGGAGTTCACAACAAAACAAAGAGAGGCTGCATAACAAAACAAAGAGAGTAATTTAGTTAAAAGCTTTCTGGGATATCTCCTTATTCCCTGGAGGCCAATAAAAGCGCTGGTGTGTGTCCACACTTGATGAGCAGCGCTGGATCACCAGCGCTGCAATCGCTACACCCCAACCTGGCCAGGTGTACAGCCAGCGCTGCAGCCAGGGAGTTGCAGCGCTGGATGTGCCTTGCAGGTGTGGACAGTTACTAATTGCAGTGCTGGAAAGCCTCTACCAGCGCTGCAACTTGCAAGTGTAGCCAAGCCCTGTGATAATTTCAAGTGTAGAGGAAGCTTTTGGTCCTTCCTTTGTCTGGCACTTTATAGTCCGTTCATGACCTTTCTGCATACAATGATTTATTAGGGAAAGACAATTAGGAATAGAGAGAATGCCAAGCCCAGCTCAAACAACATAGGTAAACTTCCCTTGAGCTTTATTGTAACTGGACACTACTAGGATTACATGTTATTTTCAGATAACACATAAAATCAAGATGAGTAAAATCTGATGATTTAATATTTTGTCCTTCCCAACACTGAGAATCCAACTTTTGGATAGTGCCCTAAGGAACAGTAAATACCCTACATCTCCCTGTTGGTGAAGTAGGGTAGTGATGTCATAGAAAAGCCAACAACAGCTGGATAGTGTGAAGACCCACATGAAATGGGCCCAAACCCCCATGACCCCTGTTCAGAAGAATAAAGCCAGTGCACCCTCATAATCTTATTATTTGTATTATTGTAGTGCCTAGAAGCCCCAGTCTTGGACTAAGACCCCCTTTGTGCTAGGTGCTGTACAAATAGAACAAAGAGACAGTTCCTGCCACAAAGAGCTTACTCTCAGCCCCAAGCTTCCATCCAGAATCAGCAACTTGAGTTGCTCCTGTGCCATGATATCACTGGCTGTTTACCAGCAATGGGCCTAGGTGCCTCTTACCTGGGGTATGGAAGCTCTAGAGGCCAAGTTAATGTCAATACCTTAACATTAACTAATGCAAAGATTTACTGCATCTTAAATGGTGTTTCAAGTGGGAACTTGTTGCCATTCTTCGTGCCTTCTTTCCAGACCAGGATCTCACTAATAATGTTTTCCTTAATCAGTTTATTGGGGGAATGGTGGTGGCTACCTTGAGAGACAAGCATGTCTTACAGCTGCCTTCCCCGCCCCCCAACAGATGGTTATTCTGGCGTCATTTCATATGTTTGCTCTCATCCAGGCAGCACAGGAGAGCATACAATATGTCACTGTGCCTGGATGCATCATTTACTATTTCAAAACAGATAAAGCAGGAAATGAGTAGGAAAGGAGGAATGGGTGGGTGATAACAGTCAATAAAACATCATCTTCACTAAGACTATTCAGAGACCTTCTCTTCAGTGATTTGCACCCCAATGTAAACCTGAACAGCCTGGCTTTGGAAACACATGATCCATTGTTGATTTGATATAAATCAGAAATAACTCCAATACCCACAGATTTACACCAATGAATTGAGATCAGAATCAGACCAGACCTTACTGACAGTAAATGCTGAGGAAGTAGAATAGCTGTACTTCCCTTGCACTTCTCTCTCCCCCATCTCCCGCCCTTCATTGACACTGCTGTAGCTGTTTTTTTCCCCTCACTTTTCAGCCACATCCCAAATGTATTTATGAATAATAAGACTTTGTACTTACATAGTATTTTTCATCTGTCGACTGTAAAGCACTTTACACAGCAGGTTATCATCCCTATTTTACAGATGGGAAAACTGAGGCATAGAGATTTGAAATTACATGCTTAAGATTACACCCAAGCTTGCAGACTCAGTTCAATGCCTTAACCAATGGACCATACTGGACTCATATTCAGTTTGCAGATATTCAGTTTGCAGATTATTCTTCAATCCCAGAAGTTTCATAAATGTATATTGCAAGTGTATTTGCTTGCTACTCATCTGATATTTCTCATCCTCCTCTTTAAAAGATTCAATCGCCCAATCAGGGACCTAAAATTAAAAAAGCATGGAACCAAACACTATAAAGAAATAATAAATAGCTGAAGTGAATAATGTAGACAAACACTTTTTAGCATACTGTTCAGCAAATAAAGAAAACTGACAAAATCTGGAGTATTTTGTGAACCAAAGATAAATGTATGGAATTTTTGCTCTGATGAACACCAGCTCTAAAATCTGAGAATTTTTGTCCTTTTGCCTAAGGGTCTCTGCAGAATGTAATGTCCAGCACCCACAATAATTCTTAGGAACTTGCTTTTAATAATAAAGATTTGCCAGTTTAGTACCTCACACAAAAGCTGAGTCTTTCCTTTTCACCTGCAATTGAAAAAAACCATAACAAATGCCTGTGAAATCTGGCATATTTTGTACAGGGATGGGCACTCAGCTCCATTTTTGAATTTGAGTCTGGGGATTGGGGATGCTCAGCATTTGTAAAAAGCTGAGCCCAAGGGGTAGATTCTCTGCTGGTGTAAATTTTCATCTCTCCCTACTGAGGCTGAGGATCCCTCACAGTTTAAAAGCTGTCAGCGCCTTCCCAAAAATTAACATGAATCAGGACTTAGGCTTTGGAAACTTGAGCCCATTCACTTCTTTGAAAGCTGCTGTGTATTGAAATGTGACTTTCCTACTTTTTTTCAGGAATGTTCCTGCTTTTGCCTGCCAGCTTTTAAGGAGGAGTGAAAAAGTCAGCTCTGAAGGCATGAAAAAGCAGGAAATTTCTTCCTAAAGTTGTCATGTTATCTTTTTGACCACCTGGCCTGAAATTCTGACACAACAGAGAACATCTCAGTTTAGTATTCAAAAGTCAATGTATCAAGGTAATGCAGGACCTTTTATTTTTTATTAGGGAATTGGAAGGAGGCAGTATCTCATGGTTAAGCTTCAGGAGTAAGTACTTGAATGAAGACAAGCAATTACTCTGACCTTGACTATGCATTTCATTAGCAGTGAACTATTTTCAGTTCAGATGCCTTTTCATATCAAAGCAGCAGGTCATGCTGAACATAAAACTCCACGCTGATATGCAGACAACATTTCATGGACTTGTCATTCCTTACTAAATATGACTTTTGAGCGTTAGTTTTGTTTCTTCAAGGTAGATAAGAAGAATTTAACATTATTAACACCAATGTATAATGAGGCTAAAGAAAAAAAATATATATATATTTAAATAGTCCTTTTACCTTAGTAAGTTATGGAGCTGCCACAAAGGACATTGATTTATGGATATTTACTTTCACTGGACAGGAAGAGGAGAAACAGCCCCAGTGGTTCCCTCCTCTTTAAAAGATTCAATCACCCAATCAGGGACTTAAAAGAACAAAATATTTCCCCATTTGCCCATTGTTACTTCTCTGTATCCACAAGCTGATGAAGCTCTAGGCAGATTTTTTTATTCCCTCTTCTTTTGAAATATGGTGTTGTTTTCAAGTCAGTCATATATAAGGCAAGAGTTTTGTCCTTGCTACACTGGAGTAATATACAATATAAGCACCTGATCAAATTGTTCTAAGAATTTCCACTGACCCCAGTCACCACTGGATCAGGCCCTTAGCCTCCTGAAATCGGTATTTTTTGGATTTGGATTTTCACCAGTGCAAGAGATTAAATTCTGCTCCAAAGCCCCAGTCCATCAGGATTTCCAGAAGGCCCACAACTTCTACCTCTCTGACTAATAGTGAGCAAGCCACCTCATTGTCATGCCAGTACTTTGCCTGTTTGTAAACTTCTTATGGTCTGCATGGAAAAAAAGGGTTATAAATGCATACACATTTCATTTTTTTCTGAAACTACATGTAAACAATAGGGGCAGTACAATTAAAATTGGATTCAAAACCATTCTCACTTCCCACACAACTAGCTGAAAAAGAAACACTCAAAACATTCAAGAAGTTGATATAAAAGTCTGATATAAACAGTTCTGGTTCAGAATACGATGCCCTTGATACTTAGCAAAATGAAGTTGTACTATACATTGTTCTAAAAACCAGGGCTATAATTAAAAGTGATCCTGGAAAATTCTTTGGTAATTGGCTTTACTCGGGTTTTGGACATGTATATCCTGGAATAGCTGTTCCATTTGTCTCAGATAGAAGAATTCCTGCTAAAATAGGTGGTTTCTTCTACAGTGTTAAACACTGTGCTGGTAGTTTGTGAAACAGCAGCATTAAGAAGTTACAGCCTTGCATAGACAGAAGTATCGGGGAAAATTAAGTGAATGGGAATCCAATTAGAATTCTTTCAAACTAGCTGATTAAAAGGAAAGTGCATTTTAATGGTTGTGAAGAGATCCACTCCACAAAATGGGTATTTCCTTGAGGAGTCTGCATGCTGCCACTCTTAAATTTGAATATGTGACTTGTTTATATTTTCAGAACACTAGAGGAGGCTCAGGAGTCAGGATTATTTTTCCAGTTTGGCTGAACAAATAAAAAAGGAGGTACTGGATGACTCCATGTAAAAGACTCTGTAAAATAGTTCTGTAAAAACTATTCTGGGCCCAAATTAATTCCTGATATAACGCCAAAGCCTTCAACTTGAACTACATCAGATCTGAATTTGGCCCTGGCTGATTGTGCTCAAATATCTGAGATTTAAGGGGTTAGATTATTAATTTGGAAAGACTCATTCCTTGACATGCTGGTTTTGTGGGTTATTTTTTAAATATGTTCTTGATTATAGTCTTGACTGTGGATTTTTCCCCGTAGTGACCAACTCTCTGGAAGAGATCCTAGAATGCAGATATCAGCCTTCTCAATACTAGAATTTACAAATGAAATCAAAAGGGCAAAGTCTGTTCTGAGTGATGCTGATGTAAATTTGGGGTAACTCCATTGATTTCAGTGGAATTACTGCCAATTTACATCCTTGTCACTCAGAGCACATTTTCACTTATTATATTTCTCTTGTATTCTGTAAGAGTTTCATTGGAGTGTTTCTTTGATAGTATTTGAGCGATCAGATCTCATTATTTACTCTGTTCTCTGGATTACTGTGGAAAATGTAGCTTGTTGGTATGGTTTAGTTTCTGGAAGTTATAGTAATTTGATTTTTTTTAGTTAAATAAAATTGCTGTGGTAACTACAGTGAAATCAGTAGTTACAACAGTGTAAAACTAGAGTGACAACAATGAATTGGTATACAGGGATAGGGAGGATGTGAGCTGATAGCACACATGTTATTAAGGTTGTCTAACACTTCCCATGATAAGATCTTGTTTTTGGTTGCTTATAACTTTGCCAAACTTTAACCATTTTGTCTGAAATTTTCCATGACAGGTCTCTACCTCAGGCTGAATGGGATTTTTTTTGTGAAAATAGTTCAGCCATTTACAGGACTGAGACTACAGAAAAATACCTTGTTTTGCCAGAGTTAAATAAATTATTGTCATGCTTTGGAGCAGGGACTTGGAACATGGTAGGGGTTGGTCTCTCTGTTAGGGCATTGCCTTTTTCCATTCCTTTGAAAGACCACATTGATTTGGCAAAATTATAGCCTTTGAAAAACTGCAGTTTGCACATGCTCAGTAGAGACTTGTTAGATTTTAGCAGCTAAATTCCTGAAAGATTTTGTCCATGTAGGGCAGGCATGCAACAGCACACTGCTGAGCAGGACTTGCCCTGCAATTACAGCATTAGACAGCTGTTGGCTGTGCTGGGTCTGGGCACCTGAAATGAGAGCAGGGAGTCTATCCCTCCTTTGCTGGGAGAAGGAATGATCACTCTGCTAGGCTTAGCCATTGTGGAGGATGAATCTGCCTGATTCCAGTGCAGAAGGGACAAGAAGAGGAGTCCATGTTTTTGATGTAGTCTTTTTGTGTGTAATATATAATTACAAATGAATTTTAAAAGGTAAAAGTCACTTAAAATAACCCATCACCTGCTTTTCCCCTTCACTGAAATGCAAAATCCCTCTCCTCTTTCCCTGTCATTTGATAATTTCATTCAAAATGGCATCCTCCAAGCTTTCATATGTAGCTATCTATTAAATATATATTCTTCCGAATGTCAAAATAGTTTATTAAAACAAGATCAAATTATTTTGGAATATTTGAAAAACACTGGTGTTTTCCTTTTAACTGTACTGCCAACCCCATTCAAAAATCAGCAGGTTGGTTTAAAAATCATGAGATTTTAAAAATAATACGCATTGGGGTCTGTTTGTGCCTTTCGAGCTTTTTTCCCACAACCAAGATAGCTAGAAAGTTATTTTAAAAAGAAGCAGCAGCAGCTGAAATTCTCATCTAATAACTTGCAGACTGTTTAGACTAAGAAACAACAAATACTGTGAGATTTGGCAATGCTGTTTCAACATAGAAACTGAGGAGCAGTCAGTGTAAGAAATTTTAGTTATGATCCTGAAAAGACATTCATGCATGCTTAACTTTAACATAGCATGCTTAGCAGCGAGGTAATAGTAGACTACCTCATCACACAGGTGGAGAGCATAATTTTGAAGACTACTGAACATGGTGAATCTCCCAATGTATCTCAATTACAGAAACACCTGTGTTAAATAACTTTGAGCTGATTCATTATGAAAGTACACAGTGATCAATAGCCCTTAGAATAAAAAGCATTGCCAACAAGC
This sequence comes from Mauremys reevesii, assembly GCF_016161935.1. Taxonomy (NCBI): domain Eukaryota; kingdom Metazoa; phylum Chordata; order Testudines; family Geoemydidae; genus Mauremys; species Mauremys reevesii. The sequence continues at coordinate 165,014,627 of NC_052624.1, read as the reverse complement.
CACAGGTGTACACCACGGGAGCACATGATAATGTAATTGTGAAGGATGTGATGACAGTTCTTGATCCATAATGCATTCATCCCAAGATGCACTCTTGCATCTATTATATATTTACATAGTTTGTAACTGGTAGCTTTAGAGTTATTTAAGCAAGCATCAGCAATTCCTAAAGGACTATTAAATAGGAAATAAATAACAAAATAGTATTTGGGTTAGGTTTAAAACTGATTGAAGCCAATTCAGACAAGGAAAACAAAGTTTAACCCTTTTAAATAAAAGAATCAACTTTGATATTTAAGGCTTCTAAGTTGAAAGACTGCTGAATGTATTCCTTATGGAAAATTCCATAGAATTTAATAGGCAATGAATCTTTTTTGTAGGATTTTTTAAATCAATCTATAGAACACTATGGTAGAGTTATAAATCTCTACATCTACGGATTAATTTAAAAATTCCATAGAAAGAGTATCATTATCTATTCAAATTTTTAGTGTTTTAGAGTAATTTTTGTAGGAAGTATTCATTTCACACACACACACACACACACACACACCCCATTAAGATCAGGGTCATTACAGAGGGTGATTCGTTAAAGGGATTGGTGGGGGAAATGTTCTATTTTCTCTGTAATTGTACTACAGGAATTTCGAGTCATGTTTTAACACGTATTTACAATGGTAGGAATCAAAGATTTGTTGTTAATTGTATTGAAACCCAGGGATGCAGCCTAGGGTTAAACACATCCGGGAGCAAACATTTGTATAGTGTCTGTGCTACAGAGTACAATTGTTTTAATCAACATGTGGTAAAACATAACTGACTCAAAACTCATGTACAGACATATCCCAAGAAGGTAGGAAGTTGTGAAGGCCTTAAACAAGGAGATTCAGAATTACAGTTGAAACTTTGCCCTGGACCCACACCTTAGTGTTTACCCATGAACAGTAATGTGAAACTCAGGGCTTGTCTACACAGTGGGGTAGTGTTCCAAGAAATTCTTGACTTCAGTTTAGCATGGCAGCTGCACATACACTTTTTTTTTTTAAATCTTACACTAGGCAATATCCCTTGAGTATGCTCCCCTCAGAGATCCCCACTCTCCACTTTGGCTGGCTCCCCCATGTAGGCACTCAGTATCAGGTCTTGAGTCTGTGTTGTATCAACCAGGCAAGGTACTAACAAACTTCAACAGGACTTTAAAAATAAAGTGGAAACCTCTTTACCAAGTTGCTGCTGCACCCTCTGTAACTCTCACTCTGCCTCCTCAACTCCTCCCCACTTCTTCCTCTTTCCTGTCCTTTCAGACTCCCAACAGCCAGTGCTCCCAGTTCTAATAATTACAAGCAACATCTAAATGCCACAGTCTGTCGCTGAGCAAGTCTGTGGGCAGAGCAGAAGGGATGCAGGCTGCTGTGAGCAGGGCAAGCCCATACAGGCTGCCAGGAGGGAGCTCTGGTGCAGGAGCAGGCCTTACAGCTGCAGTGAGGAGGAGAAGTGATGGCTGCCACATTGCCCACTCCGGTATGGACCCACAGCTGCTCTGTCATGACTGGGGGGACAGCAGGGCCAAAATAGTTTGAGTGGCATTGCAACCTACTGCACAGGGGTTACAGTGACACTCAAATTTAGTTAGGGTTGCCAACCCTCCAGAATTATCCAGGAGTCTCAAGGAATTAAAGATTAATCTTTAATTAAATATTATGTCATGTCATATGGTGAAATTTCCAGCAATATGTCCAACCAAAATTGGCAACCCTAAGTTTAGCCCTACAGTCCCCGCCTCATGAAGGGGCCATGGGTCCAAATCTGAGTGCGAAGTAGTGCAGCCACCTCTGCTCCCCCTTGCCACTGCCATTGGATTGGCTCCTGAACCAGACCAGCTGGAACTCATGTTGTGCCCCCTTGCCCCCATGAACTGGGCTGCCAATGCCTTAATTTGTTACTGCCAGTGGTATGCACTGTGCTTAACATGTGTATGACTGTAGGTGCCACTGGAAATCTATAAAGCACACGAATGTGTTGCACATTACTTGGTCCATGTAGACTCTGCTGGTATGCACTAGAGGTTCACTAGTGCGCTGTAACATAGTGCCGTTTTAAAGCGTGCTAGGGAACTTTTGGGGTCTACATTCACCCAGTAGTGTGCAACACATTAGAGTACTTTAGAAGTCACAACCCCACAGAGCACTTAACTACTCCACATAGACAAGTCCTCACTCTCCTCTAGCTCACTAAGCCTAATTCTTTAGGTTTTGAATAGACAAATCTGTGGGGATGGCAGTAAGAGAATCCATCACTTCCTAACTTTTGAGCATGCTGAGAGACTAAAAAAACAACCCCTCTGAGACAGCTATTCCACCCCTTGAAACACCCTATGTGGGGTGTTGGGTCATTTGATCCTCATAAGCGGATTCAGTAGCCTCCTCCACCAGGACACATCTAATGGACCATGTTAGAGTAGTTTAGCTAAATCTGACATAAACCCTCCTCCACAAAATACTGGTGGTACCAAGTTCCACCCCCCATATGGCTGCTTGGTTACTTCCCATCCTTCCCCCCTCCCCCACCAAAATACCACAATACAGAAGAGACAATTTAGATCTTAAGTCTCATGGAGCCCCTGACATTGCCACTAAATGTACACCCCAGGTCTCCGAACAATCGAATATTGTCCATGTTACGAAGACCAACATTTACCACACCATATTCACTAAAGTATTACAGTGGACACCGAGGACAGAACTGGGGACCTCCAGAACTAAAAGCATGAGTCTTTAGAGCTTGAGCAAAAGAATCAGGTTCCCCAGCTGAGAAACATAACAGACTCACATCCTTGGTGAATCAGGCACAGAGAACACCAACATACTGATCAGTGGCTTACACAATTGCTTCCTTATCTAAGAGAATTAATGTGATAATTAATACAACAACATGATAATTGTTGGAAAATATTGGCTCTTAATAGGAACTACAATATCTATGTTAAAAATTCAGCATGAATTTAAAGCACAGTAACTATTCCTGAACAACACCATGGGTAGTTAAGCCCTAAGATTCAGCCACAATTTCTATTTTAAACCAATGTTCTATCATTAAAACAATACCCTCCATATCCATGTAGGGTCTGATACAGGAAGGTGCTGAGCACTTCCACTGGGAGAGGAGGGTTCTCAGCATCTCCCAGGGAGTTGATGGTACTCTGTATCTTTCAGAATTGGATCCTTCTGTGACATTGCACTCCATAGGTTTATGGAAATATGCTTATGAGTGTGAATATAATGTAACTAGAATATGCTTTATACAAAAGGTCTCTTGTAAGGTATCATTACAAAGTTTATAATCTACTGAGTGTGGTCATCCTATTTGTATGTATGTATCATTCCTGTATCTAAAACTAGAAATATGAAATATTACTCTGAAGTACTATTGTAATTATGCAAAGGGTGGGCCATTAATGGTGGCTTACAGTCTTAATGGCACCCATTGACTAGGACAATTGGTTGTAAATGGCTCTGTTTACTTGCAAACCTTCCTGCCTTCCTGTGAGTCAGGCTGGGAGGAATGGAGGCTTGGGGTCTCACAGGACATGTGACCATGTCACCTGGTACTGGAACCCATCTTAAACCTGTTGTTTTTCTATTTAGAAGGAGGGATGGGGACCCAGAGAGACAAAAGATTCCACCTTGTGCCAAAGCCATAAACAGGGGTGTGTAACAGCATTGGGACTCGCCACCTGGCACCTCCCGCTGGTGACTCTGAGGAGCGCTCCCTCCTAGTGGTGTCCCATCCGTCATTCCACCCTCGGTTGGCGTCTCTGGACCCGCATTGCTCCCTGCTTGGTGGCGTCCTCTTCGAGGCCACTGCCCTCCGGCAGTGTCCCTCAGGCCATCCGCACCCCCTTCTGGGGGTTGGTGATCAGCAGTCCTACACCGCAGCCACCATGTCTAACCACACCCTCTGAGTCTAGTCCCTCTTCTCAGGGATCTGGCATAGTCTATAATGGGCCGCTCCCTACGGCCAGTGGTTGGGTGTACTGCAAGGGGGGAGCGGGGGGGGGACGCAGGCCTGCCCTCTACTCTGGGTCCTGGCCAGCCTCGCTGTTCTCCTTCTCTCCCCTCATCTGTCTGCTTCCCTGGGCCGCTTCCCCTATGGCCCCTTACACCCGCTAGGGTCTTCCCTTCAGGGCCAGCAGCCTGGCAGGCCAAGGGCTAGAGCTCCCTGAGCCTGGCCAGCACTGCGCTGTCCGCAGTGCTAGTCTCCCACCCTTGGAGACTGACCTTCCCCTCTTGAAGGCCTGGGACAGACTGACTGTGCCCTTCCTGGGCAGCCTTCTTATAGGGCTGAGCCTGGCCCTGATTGGCTCACAATAAGCCCTTCTGTAATTGGCTCCGTGTGCTACAGGGTGGAACAAAGGAAGCTGCCAGTCATGAGAAATCCCCTAGTTACCACCTGGAACTAACAAGGACTGTACCATGGGAAAGGATTGGGCCCAGACTAAGAAGAAGTCTAGTCTGTGAAAGTATCTCATTGGAACATCTCTGAGAGTGAGATGTACCTGTATACAGTTTCTTAATGTATTAGTGTTAGACTTGCATGATTTGTTTTATTTTGCTTGGTAACTTTGTTCTGTCTGTTATTACTTGAAGACACTTAAATCCTACTTTTACTTAATAAAATCACTTTTGTTTATTAATAAAGCTAGAGTAAGTGATTAATACCTAGAGGAGCAAACAGTTTTGCATATCTGTCTATCAGTATTACAGAGTAATACAGAGTAAAACAGATTTATTTGGGGTTTGGATCCCATTGGGAACTGGGTGTCTGGCTGATGGAGATAGGTGACCTGCTGAGCAGTTTTTGGTTAAAGTCTGCAGCTTTGGGAAGTGTGGACCAGACCTAGGTCTGTGTTGCAACAGGCTAGAGTGTCTGGCTCAACAAGGCAGGGTTCTGGAGTCCCAAGTTGGAAAACAGACTCAGAGGTAGTCTCAGCACCCATCACACCTCCATTCTCCCCTGTTTAATGTTAGTTTACAAATACATGATTAGGGAAGTGCCCAGGTGATTTCATGTGATATAACACCTTTCCTTGCGTGTTAGCATTTTTTTTAAATAGAAGGACTTTCACAGTGGAGTAAATTTGAACAAAAAATAATATTTAAACACACAAAAGGTGGATATTTTCCTCTGTTCTTTGTGGCTGTTGATATTTTTGTTTAATACCATCTCCCTCCCGGCCCAGCATCTCCTTCTGCTTGATTCTGCAATCACACCAGAATCCTATTCTTATACCACAGAGTATAGTGATTCAGTAGTATGCCTTCTCTGCCAAGTCACAGAGGAAGCATGGATAAGCTTTGATAATATTACTATCAAACATGACAAATAATAAATGAAAATGACAATACAAGTTAACATTTACATCTAATTATTTTTTACTGCATGGAATTTCTGATTAATAATTTGATTCATTACAAATGCAATACTGCAACCCTGAAACAGTTATAAACCAGAGCCCAATCCTGCAAGCAGTTATTCTTCATGCTTAAATTCACACACAGAGTAGTCTCTATACTTCAGTGATACTCCTCACAATGTGTAAAGTTAAGCAGGTGTGTAAGTCTTTGCAGAAAGGGGCCTACATGTATGACACTCTTTCTGAATGAACAGAGTACCAGAGCCTCAGTTCTCACCTCTTTTAAGCTAATGGAAATGAGGAATAACTCCACCAAAGTCAATGGAGTTACACGAATGTAAAACCAGTGTGAGTGAGTGCAGGATCACGCCAGAGAAATACTTTGTTTAGCTTGCAAATCTGTTGCATGAGCTGTTGCACATGACAGCCACCAGACTGTGGAATAATTACTATACATATATAATTGAGATATCCTGCAGTAAGCAGAGATGGGTTGAGCCAGTACTGTACTTAGATCCTGATCCAATTAGGTTTACACTAGAGCTCAGTGTGTGGGCTGAGGAGTGAATCAGAGCTAGGGTTTTGGATTAAACAATGTGGAACTTAGATTTGTGACTCAAAATATCTTAAATCTCATGAGATCAAATAAAGTTGTGAGATTTTTCCCATAATGAATGGTGGAAAGCTTACAAAAATCAGTGACTTTTTCAAGATTTAGAATGGACCGTTGTTATAGGACAGGCTTTTCCAATTTTGGATCTGAATCAGACTAAAAACAATAGGGAGTGCTTCAGTCTTGGGATTACCTCTTCTGACTACTCCGATCTCAAATTTGATTTCAGATTTGAACAGATAGTAAAAGCACTAAATAGAAAAAATATATATACTTCTGCAAATGGGCATTTTAAGACCTCACACGTGCAAATTTCCATTAGACACACTTTATATTCAATATATTTATGGTTTAGATTGAAAATAATATTTGTCAATTAAATCTCACAATAGATTGACATTTTTATGCATATCAATAACTATACTGCAATCAAGGGTGACTTACCATTTCTATGGAAACAGATGCTAAATGCTTAACTTTTCTTGCCTCATTGTTGAATTCAGTTAATGGATGTTCTTACCTCATTTTGACAAAAATAGGAAAGTTTGCATGCTAGAAAAGATACAAGGGTAGTGAGAACAGAAGACTGTGTGAAGAGAGCGAAGAAGCAGGAAATTGCTCTGCCTGTAGTCTTCAGCGTACAAATCCAGGATTTTATCACTTTTTTAACCATTGTAAACAAAGAGGATCATTTACCCTAAAAAAATGTCTGGGCTTTTTCTGATTGTTTCCTTAATGATTTTAGAAAACAAATGGTTCTACTGCTGCAAAGGGTGAGGGTTGAGGGAGGGGGAAGAGAGAAAATTCCTTACAGCTCATTATAGGGCTTCACACTATATGCAGAACTATTCATTCCAGCCTCCCATTAACTTCCACTGGAGTTCCACACAACGCAACTGCATGAGCAGTCTATATGAAAGCAGCATTCCATTTTTTGCCCAAATACAGCTACGCTGACTTCAATGGAGCTTCGCCAATTTACACTCATGGAAAATTTGCCCATCTTGTCCAGAACTGGGTAGCAAATCATTTCCAAAGGCTTGTCAACGTTATTAGAGGAAATGTGTAGCATCCTATTAAAACTTATGGATCCCATCCACACTGCAAAATCAACTCTGTCTGGGGACCCAGTATAATATATCCTGTTCAGGGATAGAGTTGTGACTGAGTATAGCTGCTCTGTAATAATGTATGAATATATCATGTTGATGTGGTTATTGGGGTATTTACTGTATAGATACATTGGCATTCTTCAATAAGGAGTTGTAAAGAAAAGCAAGCAGGAAGAAAACAGAATGGCTCAAGATAAGCCTGAGGACTGATAACAAGAAAATGTCCAATCTCTTCGCTTGGAAGATTTTACCTGTTCCGCAGCCAATCTTCAAAACTAGTTTTAGCCAGAAGGGCCAAAGCCTGGGAACACAAGAACAAAAGGACTGTAGTGGTTTAAAAAGGGTCTCTCCCTCTAAAGAGGTTGGGCAGTTGTTTTGGGGAACCAGACTGACACACAGGAGCCTGCTAGGGGTGCCTAAAGAAGTGAGGCCTGCCTTGGTTATCATCAGGGGATCATTAGGTAAGACAGACACGTGTATAGACTGTTGTTTTAAAATCCTTTCTCTAAATGTTTTGTTCCTACTGTTAACTAAACGATACTTTGGTTTGAAGAAGGCTGTCTATGCTATATACATCACTCACTCCTGAACGGAAGAATGGTCAATGTCCAAATGCAATTGGACCTCCTGGGTACACAGCTGATGCACAGGGTGCCATAACCTGGGGCCTGGTATAATACTGGGAGAATTGCAGAATTCCACCCCTGGAGAGATAAAGATACGAGGCCTGATAGCTAGGGGGTATGCTCAGAGAAACCAGAAAGGGGACAGAGATGCAATTGTGACTATGACAACAGTTTAAAATAACTCAGTTCCATCTACAAGATTATGACCAACTGTGCTAACTGGATTCCATGACATGGTAAATTTGTAATGTAGACATCGTCATGGAGACAGACTCACCTTGAATTGGGTGATTCTGATTTCTCCTCCCCTCCCTGTGGTATCTGCAGCTAAAAGTAAATAGGAATGTATCCTACTGTGACCGGAGTTCCAGTATGGGCCATCTGTGGTCACTCAATTAGGGTGAACTGCAAAGAATGGGGCAGACAATCCCCCAAAAGCTGGTGGATGTTCGCCAGCATAAAACAGCTTCTGTATTGCCTTACTGGTTACTCAGAAGGCCAAACAACACAGTTCCCTTAACGTGATCCAGCCTCAGGCCTCCATCCGGGTACCTAAGACAAATATGATGATTTCTGAAAATCTTATTTCATCATATAAAAGAAAAGGTTCTAGCAATCCACTACCCTCCAGGTTAATGAATGTTTCAGATCTTACCCAAATACACACTACAGCCAATTCTTATAAACTAAACCAGGGGAGGGCAAACTATGGCCCGCGGGCTGGATCTGGCCCCTCAGGGCTTTCAGTCCGACCCACGGAATTGTCAGCCCCTTGGTGCAGTGGGGATAAAGCCGGCTCCCTGCCTGCCCTGGCACCGCGCCACTCCCGGAAGCAGCCAGCACCATATCTGGGAGTGGCGTGGGACCAGGGCAGGCAGGGAGCCTGCCTTAGTCCCAATGCCTGCCACTGCCATCCTGGAGCCGCTTGAGGTAAGCAGCGTCAGGCCAGCGCCCGCACCACAAATCTCTCCTGCACCTCGCACCCCAACACCCTGCTGCACTCCTCCTGCATCCCAACACCCTGTCCTGAGCCCCCTGCTACACCCCGCACCCATCCTGTACCACAGCCCCCTGCCCTGAGCCCCCTCGTGCATCCCAACCCCTTGTCCTGAGCCCCTTCCTGCACACCGCACCCCCTCCCACACCCCACACTACCTCCTGCACCCCAACCCCCTGCCCCAGCCCTACATTCATGGCCCTGCATACAATTTCCCCACCCAGACAAGGGCCTCAGGCCAAAAAGTTAGCCCACCCCTGAACTAAATTAAAATATATTAAAAAACAGAAGAGAAAGAGAGAGTATGGTTAAAAGATCATTATATATACAGACATGAGTTCAATTCACTGAGGTTCAGATTCACAGCAGAGAAGGTGAGCTTTGTAGTTGCAAAAGAGTTCTTTCAAAAATAGGTCATAGTCCAATGTCCAAATATCATATCCAAGGCATACCAGCATAACTGTGACATCAGCCTTGAGACTCAAACTTCCTTCAATGAAGCTTAAGCAGATCTGAGATGACAGAATCAGGACCCAAGGATCTTTTATACCAGTAGTTTTCAAACTTTTTTCCTAGGGACCCAAATTGTTGATGCCCACAACTCAATGGATCTGGGGATGAGGGGTTTGGGGTACAGAAGGGACTCGGGGCTGGGGCAAAGGGTTGGGGTACAGGGGTGAGGGCTGCGGGGTGGGGCCAGGAATGAGGGGTTCAGGGTGTGGGAGGGGGCTCTGGGCTTGGGGTTGGGCTGCAGGAGGGGGTCGGGGCTCTGGGATGGGGTGCAGGCTCTCAGGTGGGGCCAGGGATGGGGGGTTGGGGTGCAGTAAGGGGTTCCAAGTTTGGGGGGGCTCAGGGGTTGGACTGGGGATTGGGGTGCAGGGTTGGGGTGTGGACATACCTCTGGCAGCTCCCAGTCAGCAGTGCAGTGGGGGTGCTAAGGCAGGCTTCCTGCCTATCCTGGACCCACGGACCGCGCTGTGCCCTGGAAGCGGCCAGCAAGAGGTCCGGCTTCTAGGCAGAGGTGTGTAAGTGGCTTTGTGCGACTCTCACTTGCAGGCATCGCCCCCTTCCCATTCCCATTGGCAGGTTTCTGGCTAATGGGAGCGTGGAGCCGGTGCTCAGGGTGAGGGCAATGCGCAGAGGCCCATAGCCCCCCCTGCCTAAAAGCCGGACCTGCTGCTGGCCGCTTCTGGGGTGCAGCACAGTGTCAGAAAAGGTAGGCACTAGCCTGCCTTAGTGGGCAGAACTGCCAATGGGACTTTTAACATCCTGGTCGGCGGTGGTAACCAGAGCCACCGCGACACAGTGCCTTACATTCCGTGAGCTGATACTAGGTCACAACCCACAGTTTGAAAAACACCGTTGTATACAATTTCATGTGTTTTGACAAGCTGGAGTTCAAAAGGTAATTAACATGAATTTGAAGGAGGTCCATCACTGGTATTTAGCTATAGAATTAACATAAGGCAATTTGCTTGTTCCTCCCCCATTCACAGATTATTTGTTATACATTTCAAAGAGAGATGAATACAGAGATATCCCATGTTTACAATTCATTTAAATGCTAGGATGTTCTTTTGACCTCTGAATTATCAGAATACAGCATAGACAGGGACTGTTGATTACATTGTTGACTCTACTCATACATATGTAAATACACAAAAACACAAACATTCTCTCCCCACATGTTTTTGAGGATGTTTAAACCCTTTCTAGCCATGTGGCACACCTGCATTCCATTGTAAACCACATCAGTTTGGTTTAACACTGTTTCTGAAATATCACTGGCATTCAAAGAAATGCCACTTGTTTTCACATGCCCACTTCTGTTAGAGTGTTTACAGTTGTTTCTGAACATGACAATGGCACATGGGCTGTGAATACCATTATGTTGGCAGTGTGCCCAATATTGATCAATACTATCCAAAAGATTGCTTCTCAGGGTTTTCCTCTTTGCCTGCTTTCCTGAGCAGTTTATGATCTCAGATATGAGGATGACAGCACCCGCACAGTATGGTGGGGATAAAGGTTAGTGCACTTGCCTTACATTCTGGTGATCAGAGTTCAAATCCTGTAAATGAAAATGAGTTTGCTGGTCTCTCATGTTAGCTTTCATTTGAAGATATCACAAAACCTCCACAGTTGGCTGATTCTTCCCAGCAGATGTCCAAGACTAGAATAGCAGGAGGCTGTGTAGGTCAGGATTGAAGTATACAGGCACAGCTGAGTAAGGAAGTTTACACAGTGCCAGCACTATGGCTGGCTTAAACTAGTGTTATTATTTCCTCCTTTTCATGAGATCTATATTCACACACACACACAAACTTTTTTTCTTTAAAAGGAGAGAAAGTGACACAACAAGGAAAAGTATCTCTTGCAGCTGCTGCAGACTCACAGGTAGATACATGCACATGTTTTGACCATAGTGGATTGTTGTAAAATAGCAAGAATTTTTTTTCTTCCACAGGATATTCTTTGCACTCCAGCTCTAACTGTAATTTATAGCAGAAATAGTTATACACTTAATCCTAGGGATTTAAACTCTTCAGTCTATAACCCACCTGTGAATGTGCACTGAACTATTTTCCATTATAAAAGCATTACAAGAGAAATACCAGAGAGAGAGAAGAAAGGATGATCTAGTGTTTAAGGTGCTAGCCTGGAATTCAAGGGACCCTATTCAATTCCCTACTCTGCTTTAGCCCTCCTGTGTGACCTTGGGTAAGTCACTTAGTCTCTTTGTGCCTCAGTTCCTTATCTTTAAAATGGGAATAACAGCACTGTTCTACATATGAAGTGTTGTGAAAATAAATACAGTAAAGATTGAGAGGTGTTCAGGTACTACTATAATATAAGCACTTTATATAGCAGAAACATTCTACTAAAATATCACAGAAATCTGTCCACCCTGGTTGCCACCGACTATTCTATAAACTGTAGCATATTTAATATGTACCTCATATCTGCCTGCTTCCATTTTGTAAGGCGAAGTGATGCAGCAAGTTACAAAGACAACATACACTGTGCTCTCTCAGTAGGAAACTTTCTTTTGTCCTCCTTTCCCCCTTAATCGAAAAGAAAAGTAATTCAAAACAAGTGTATATGACTGCTCCTTGTGTATGGAAAATGATAACGTGCACCTTGGTAACTTCATGTAATCTGTATGGGCCAGGAGATTGAATGTGATTTTCATGCTGATCTTGTAATGGGATGTTTTTGTGTCTTGCTGTTTCCTTTAGAAGCAAATGACTTGTGGCTGTAAGATCTCACAGAGTTAATGGCATTATGTTATGTCCTGGCCACAGAAAAGGTTAACATAGGGCCACTTTAACTGTGTGTACTTAAGTCATTTTTAAGGACTCCATAGTGCTAAGCAGTTTAGGCTCAGTGATCTGAATTTATTTTGAGCTCCGATGTGTACAATAAGTAGATTGTAGTTTTTGATAGATACTGAAACATTTCTCTGCTAATAAAGGGACAATATTTTCCCATTGACACTGTAACTATTTAAGGACCTAATCCAGCAAACTGCCAGTATAAAAGCCACCTCAAAGGATTGGTTAACAAATGTTTAACCTGTTTACTGAGTCCTCAGGTTAAATGTCATTGATAAAACCCAACCCCTGTTAAACAAAAAACAGAACTGCTGTAATTCTCAGGAATCCCAGTATATTTCATATATGTATTGCACCAAATGGTCCTGGCCTTCATGAATACTATGGTTAATCTTCTAATTGATGTTGCAGAAAATGTATAAATTCTGAAAACTTTATCTAAGTTTCAAAAGTTTATTTATTCATCCAAAACTTAAGAATTCTTCTTCTCTCTTCCCAGTCCCGCCCCCTTTTTTTATTGCCTAAGTGTTCTATATTTTTACAAGGATGTGAAGGGTTTAAAAAAAAAACTCAGGAGGGAGAAGGAATATTCTGATTCTCCCATGTAATGAAACAAATCAATGTAGAACTGAAGCTTTCAGGAACTATCTCCTAACAGTTAAGTCCTTTGTACACGTACACACACACGCGCGCGCGCACACACACACACACACACCGGATCAGACCAAAGGTCTATCCAGCCCAGTATCCTGTCATCCTGTTTTCCGACAGTGGCCAGTGCCAGGTGCCCCAGAGGGAATGAACAGAATAGGCAATCATCAACTGATCCATTCCCTGTCACCCATTCCCAGCTTCTGCCAAACACAGTCTAGGGACACCATCCCTGGCCTTCCTTGGCTAATAGTCATTGATGGACCTATCCTCCATGAATTTATTTAGTTCTTTTTTGACCCCTGTTATAGTCTTGGCCTTCACAACACCGTCTGGCAAAGAGTTCCACAGGTTGACTGTGCATTTTGTGTAGAAATACTTCCTTTTGTTTGTTTTAAACCTGCGGCCTGATAATTTCATTTGGTGCCCAGTATTTCTTGTGTTATGAGAAGGAGTAAATAACACTTCCTTATTTACTTTCTCCACACCAGCCATGATTTTATAGACCTCAGTCATATCCCCCTTTGTTGTCTATTTTCCAAGCTGAAAACTTTGAGTCTTATTAATCTCTCTCTCTACACACACACACGAAAAATTGAAACAGAAAGGGAGAGAAAAGACACTATTGGTAAAACTAGATGAGAGAAATTTTTCACCAGAAAAGCAAGGTTTCTTGAAGAAAGAGTTTTAGGTGGGGAAAATCCTAACATTTAAAAAAAGGATGAAAAATTATTGAAAAGTTAGCATAAGGAAAATCACAGAAACCAAAAATGAATGAAGATGCAGCAAGAAACAAAAGGAAAAGTAAAGGATATGAAGATAAAGTAGGAAAAATTAAAGTTACCAGGAGGACAAGACTGTTTTTTACTATTTGGTATAAAAAGTATCCCCCCCTCCTTTTTGGGAGGGTGGGTGGATGAGAGGAGTTGCACCATTTTAAATCTAAGATGCAGTGCTTGTTTGGCTATTTTGTGGGGGAGGGGAAGAAAGGGAATGAGGAAATAAATTTTCCAGTTGTAGACAAAAAGAAGGTAGATAGTAAAAGAGAGATACTCTCACCATTCACAGCTGCTTCTGGCTTTTGGAGATCATTCTTACTTTCCATTTGAAAATTTGGCACATATTAGGTTACATTTACCAGCTCTCCAAGGCTTGATCCGGCACCACTCAAGTCCTGCCATTGATTTCAATGGGCACAGGAGCAGGCAGTGAGCAAGGCCTCTTATGTATGTGCAAACCACAGCAAATATATAATGCTTTTTCATTCTGTATTCTGGGACTGAACTCTTCTCATCCAATACGCCTCCCCACAAACATAAAATGAAGGGAAAGAGGCACACAGCTACAGTGGTAACATGTTAGTAGCAATGTAGTATCTTCTGACAAGGGAGACATCCACAAGTCATTTACAGTGCTAGTAGCAAGCCTATGTCATTTGTTACTGCAGGAAACAGCATACCATAGCATCCCCCAGTGACAGAACTACACAATACTATCAACTCTCTTTAACATTTTAAGGAATAAGAGCTGATATCTTCCTTCAGCATAGGAAGGGGAAAAAATATGGTGATAAGAATACTTACCTAACTGGAAAAGAGGAAGATGCAGCAAGCAGCAGTCAGTTGCAAAATGGCCACTTTAGGGCTGCAGCTGCTGGGATCTGCCAAATTTAAAGGGCCAGCCCCAGAGAGACAAGTTAGGAAAATGAAGTCTGAGGTTGGGAATGTTACTGGAACCCATCAAGAGAAATAATTGTTGTTCAGTTGTGCAGGCTACCACTATATTGGCCGGGGGAAATGCTGTCTTTTTTGTGTATCTGAGAATGACATGACTGCTGCTTTTGCTAGCTCAGGCTTTTTGATGCATGGTAATTTATTTGCTGTGTTATTCTAGAAATCCAAATCAAAAGCAGACCGGCTTTTTTGGTTTTTGGCTTTATTAGACAAAAAATCCTTGTCTACATTATTCTAAAGTTAGGACCTTGGTTAGGACCTTCATGATTTTCCAGGAGAGGACCCCCAAGCCCTCCTGTGTATAACTGCCAACAGCTTCCACACTTTTTTCACCTGGCTATTGGCCTGTGTTCAACATGCCTCTGATCAAAGGACGACTTTCACATCAGACTTTTGCATAATGCTGATGTCATATTCTTCCACCCTCAGTCATGCTGACTAGTAACTTGCTATGCAAATACTCTCAATCATTCCTATAGGAAGGGCAGCTAAATAGGAGAAATGGGAGAAGAATGAGGTTGGAGATAGGGCTTAAACTCAGGAGCTAATTTTCTGATCTAATATGGAATGCCCTGTGGTATAGTAGTTTTGACTCCAATCATGCAATCTCATACCTGTGGGCAGATCCCTCTGCCCACACAGACCCTCATTTGCTTCAAAGCACTTTCTTTGCAGAATCAAGGCCATTGCTTAGAAATAAAGCACCTCAAATTGGCCAGACAGCATTTATACCCACATACCTTTTCCCTTTCTCCTCTGGTTGGGTTTTAAAGAGAACTACATGGAGCTCAGCAGTTTCACTCTCTGGGAGCTTGTTTCAACCTTTCTTTGACTGCAGTCTGAATGGGTTGGCAATCCCTGGCTTTGTTTGGAATTTCAAGATGAAGTTAACCTAAAGCCTTGAATCAAAACTCAGTCAAAATGACCAACTTTCAAACTGAGAAACTGTGCAAAACACCTGTGTATTTTCTGTGCCCTTGTTGCAAAACCATAAATTAACTCAGGTTAATCAAAATGTATGCAAATCTTCATAAATATTTTGCGAAACAGATACCTGAAACCATGTGAGTTTTGAGCTTATGGGGAACATTTCAGACAATTCTAGTTTTACCTTACTTTGCCCCTTATATATTTGTGCTTTCTTCATTTTTTTTCTATTTACTTCCTGCACATATATAAAAAATATCAGCATATGGATTGTCTTATTTGTGGTTTATTTTTGAGAAACAAATATCTAATTCAAAAGGAGAAAAATGTTTTCTAATGTTAAAATGCATTGTTTCATGATGCTCATCATGAGTTTTCCTTAAGTTCATTTCATCTACAGCAAATGACGTAGAGGTGGCCTAAAATGCTTAAGTAATATACCAGCTTAACACACTGCATGATCATGTTTCCATCTAGTGGCTAGGCCCAATGACTATAAGAGCCTATACATCAGGGATCTCAAACTCAAATGACCACGAGGGCCACATGAGGACTAGTACATTGGCCTGAGGGCCTCATTACTGACACCTCCCCCCGGAGCCCTTGGCTCCGCCCCCACTCCACCCCTTCCATGAGGCCCGGCCCCTGCCCTGCCTCTTCCCACCCCTTCCCTGCCCCCATTCCAACCCCTCCCTTCCCCACGTTCACTTCCCGGAGCAGTGCGGGGGCAGGGCAGGGCGGGCAGGCAGGCAGGGAGCCTGCCCTTCCCCTGGTCCGTGTCGGGCCGGAGCCACTCTACATAAACACTCGGGGAGGGCGGGGGGACATGAGGAGCTCACGGGCCACAGAAAATCACCCCACGGGCCACATGTTTGAGACCCCTGCTATACGTTCTAGAGAGCTAAAGAAGTGCTGCTTTAGCTAAAGTGGTAGATGTTGCTTTTAGTGCTGAAGGTCTTGGTTCTGATCCCTGCTAATCTAACCACCATAATGTCTGTATGTGGCCACAGTTTGTTACTCTAAGTCTGGATCTGGGGTGCTCAAGTCTGAGGTTTTTCCTCAGCCAATCTCTAGTATTAGTTTAATAAAAACTATATATCTATTTCGAAGTGTACAAATCCTATTGCCCATTTGTACTGGACAAAAATGAACTGCTACACAATATGGTTGAAAAATTACTCTTATAGAATGACTGCACAGACTCAAGATCTTAAAGTTACTGCAGTTTTTCAAAACCTTATATTTCCCCAGTTTTTCAAAACCTTATATTTCAAAAAAAAAAATGTTGTAACAGGGTCAAATCAGTATCTCTGCTCTCTCTACCTTTTATACAGGATATGGTATTTTCCACAATTTTTTTTAGGTTTTTTTTTCCCCACAAGGAGTTACTCACTTGATATTATATTTAAATGTTAATCTCCTTAAAGGAATACCAAGTAAATAAATAAAATAAAATTCTAGCACTGGTGAAATTGAGCATTTGTACAAGATTCCTGAGCAGCTCTCAAAACACATGCAATTGGATACATTAAATATCAAAAAGCTTGGGGTGATGGAAAGAGAGAAAGTTCACAGCCAGCACAAAGAAGCTGGAGTTTTCAGGAAGTAATCTCAAAATATGAGATGCTCCTAATATTTGGTAGATAAGAAAGAAGCAGCAACTAGATTTAAATGGCAAAGATGGAGGAGAACAATGAAAACTTAAAAGTCTATTGATTTGCCCTCTTCCCCCCCCCACATATTTGAATAAGCTGAAGCTATTATTTGGTTAGCACAGTGCACTTGAGTGGTTTCACTTCCATCCTAACTAGTTCTGTATACTGCAATCAGATCAAAGAAGGAAAGTGTCATGCACTTCATGCATGAAGTCCCCTACATACCTTTTTTGCTTAGGGTAAACAGGAGAAGGAAGACAATATGCCAGTTATCTTGGGGAAGATTAGCAAGACAAACGCTTTCTTATTCACAGAATCATTAAACGGATACTACAATAATTAAAGAAGAAAGAGTTACAAAGCATACCCTTGGACTGAATCATGAAACAACTGACTCAAGCCAAACACTTGCATGTTAGGGAGGTTATACATGAAAGGTGAAAGTTTAACTTTGTTTTTCGTCAGGAACTAGTCATTTACTTTAATCTGTCATTTGCAGCTGTCTCTTGGTTACTGATTTTAGAGACATTAATTGTTCCGCATAGGATAGGGTGTTTTTTTTTCTTGCTTTTTGTTTTGGCAACAGACTTTTTCCTCCATTCTGATCAGAAATTTCTAGGTTCAGTTGCATTCATCCAGGAATGTATTGATTTATTGGTGCCACAGCTGAGTGTAACAAGAGGCCTGGCTTGTTTGTAGTTAAAACACAATGAGAAAAGCAGACATTTCTGACTGATACTCCTTATCCCAAAGATATGTCTCTACCTAGTTCTCTCTCTTTTTTGGTTGCTATAACATCCATAAGAGGAGAAAAATATTAAACAATCCATCTTCTACTTTTCTATAAAAGTTGTCAAAAAAAATTAATCCAGTCCCTGTAGTTGTTACAATAAGAACAGAGACAATCTGCAAACCAACAGAAATGTATGAGTTCTGAACACATAAAGAACAAGAAAGTAGTAGCAGACTGGATGTTGGTGTTATGCCAATTTACACCTGCAGAGGAACTGACCCCTTGTCTTTATATAAATAAATGTATTAACACTCACCAATGCAAACTGTTTGTAATAGAGGAGTGAGCCAGTTTAGCTTGCTGGATGAAGCTTTGGACTTGAGGCCAATTTTTGAGGTCTTATAGATTCCTAAAGGGATTGAAGTTTGTAGTTTTATCCAATTCCCTAGTGAACAGAATTGAATAGCACAAAACACCATATGTAACTGACCAAATTTCTCTGTCAAGCTCAACAGTGTAGACTGAATTATCTATCACTGAGAGAAAGAAGACAATCCCTATGGATCACATTTGAATCATGGGCAGAATAGAGATGTACTGAAACTGCCTGCAGGCTGTACTAAGCCCGTGGATGAATATAAGAATTCAATGTCCAGTGTTTTTGTAATAGCAGAAGTTCAGCATTGTTTGTTAAAGAAAAATCACATTTTAAAATAATAATGGACACATGCACTATAAGTCTGACTTGGTTGCTTAGCCCAAATTTCCTCTATGGCAATATATCAAAATGAACGGGAAGACTCCATCAGACGGAACAAACAAACATACTTCAGCGCAGGAAAGATAGTCTTGTGGTTAAGTCTACGAAACAAGAGACCTGGGAACTATTTCTCACTGTGCGACAGACTTCTTATGTGATCTTGGCAAGTTACTTGATTTCTGTGCCTCAATTTTCTTATCTGTAAATCAGAAATAAAGGGTGGAGCTGGTCAAAAATTATAATTTTTTTCAGGTTTTTTTTAAATTACATTTTTCTTTACTTCCCATTTTTTTTATTTTTAATAAGAAACTAAAATCAAATACTGAAAATTTGTAAAGAAAAACTGAAATAAAAACCAACAATTTTGTTTGTTTATTTCTTTTCCATCAAAAATCTGGAAAATTTCAACCCCAAAAAAACTTTTTAAGAAACACTTTCATTGGTTGAAAATTCATCTGACTCCAGGACAGTATATGTACCTTACTCCTGGAGTGGAAACCAGGCCCACTTGGTGTGGCACTCTGTCCCCTTCTAGTGGTGACTAGGATATCTAAGATTGATGGTACAGCCTTGGCTAAGCAACATGTTTTTTGGTTTGTTTCATTTTGTTTTTTTAAGACAGTAGAAGCTCACATATTAAGATTCACAGATCTCGGGTTTGATCTCCATTGCTTAGAACTCACCCAGAGGCAGGCTCTAAGGAGTATGTGGACAATTGGTCTATTCTGATATGACAATTACAATTCAGTCATGTTCATATGTATATAACCCAAGGATTTCAAATAGCTTTGTGAGATTAATGAATTGGTCTTCACAGTCCCTCTGTGAAGTTGGTGTCAGGGTTCCTTCCCCACTCTGAACTCTGGGGTACAGATGTGGGGACCCACATGAAAGACCCACCTAAGCTTATTTTTACCAGCTTAGGTTAAAAACTTTTCCAAGGCACAATTTCCACCTTGAACAGTATGCTGCCACCACCAAGTGATTTAAACAAACATTTAGGGAGGGCCATTTGGAGCCATACCTTCCCCAAATATCCCCCAAACCCTACACCTCCTTTCCTGGGGAGTCTTGAGAATAATATCCTAACCAATTAGTACAGGTGAACACAGACCCAAACCCTTGGATCTTAAGCACAATGAAAAATCAATCAGGTTCTTAAAAGAAGAATTTTAATTAAAGAAAAAGTAAAAGAATCACTTCTGTAAAATCGGGAAGGTAAGTACTTTACAGAATAACAAAGGACTCAAGAACATAGAGGATCTCCCCTCTAGGCAAAACCTTAAAGTTACAAAACCAGGGCTAAACCTTCCTCTTCCTACAAAGGAAATCACAAGCCAAAATAAAAGTAAGCTAACACATCCCTTCACTAATACTTACTAATAATAATGGAGTTGGATTGCTTCCTGTCTTGATCTGTCTCCGGCAAAAGCCACACGGAACAGACAGACAAAGCCTCCGCCTCTGCCCCCGCCCCCTGATTTGAAAGTATCTTGTCCCTTTATTGATCCTTTTGGTCAGGTGTCAGTTAGGTTACCTGAACTTCTTAACCCTTTACAGGTAAAAGAGGAATTAACCCTTTACAGGGTAAAGAGGAATTTTATGCTACCCTTAGCTGTATGTTTATGACAGTTGGTATTAGTAATACACCTAGTAATATAATTATATATAGTGATACATTATTTTACTGTGGTATTAAGTTTCTTTTGGGTTGCAGCTGTTGATCAGCCGTTGTTCTAAATGCATGGCAATTGTAAACCTTTATATATTTTTATCTGAGCTAGTGAAACTGCCTACAGGGTATTTTTAGATTTGAATATAATGGCAGGTGAGTTTAACCTTAATGAGCAAACAAAGTAAGTGAGATGAAAGAAGATAAGTAGATTGGCAGGAGAAAATCTGTATATGGTAAGATGAGACATGAAGTCCAAAGAAGAGGGCAGGTGTAAATGAAACAAGGGAAAAGGTGATATAGAAAAATAAAAATCTTGCAAAGATTCAAAAGTCAAACATGTAAATGTTCAAAGTCAGAGGACACACATCATCAAACATAAGCTTGAAAAAGAATCAAAGTGGTTTTGGAGCACTGTAACTCCAAATCTGGAAGGCGACCCAGAAAACAGAAAAGCAATCTAAGCTACAAAACGAACAAAAATCCCTAAAGATAGGGATGACTAAATGAGAGCGAGAAAGGCAATGGCCATTAGAAAGCTGGTGTCTTTATATCCAGAGAGGAAGGAAGAACCTAAAGGGGGAAGAAGTGCGGTAACGAGACAGATAACCACAAAATTGTGTAAAGCGCAAACAAATATATGAGGAAATGGCACCATTTTGTGTACATGTCCTGAACCTTCCTTCCAGACATGTTGGAAAAAGAAAGGGAACAAGGGCAGGAAGAAACAGGTGGGTTATGGGAGGAAACCTATATATAGCCTAAAGAGTGACTCCCAGCACACAGTGAGCATAGCCCTCAAGAGAGTGAAATTCACCTGAGTGTGGAGGACCCATACCGAAGGCCTAAGCACCACTTAAGGCCTCAAAACAATGTTGAAATAGTGCCTTTATGCTAGCCCCTCTGCTCAGTGGGGAATGCCATCAACAATGAGATTCATGCTCAGGCAATGCTGTGCTTGGTCATAAAAACTCAAAGTTGTTGTTTTTTTGGTTTTTTTAAACTGCAAAGCAACATTAACACAACTGACATTTCACACCCAAAAATAGAACTGGGGACTGTCTAAAATAGTTATTCTTTGGGTAGTTATTCTTTTGGGTATGATTTTTTTTTCACGACACATTTTTCACAGTGGTACTTCAGAAAATAATCAGAATCACTTAAAAAGATTGTCAATCTGTAGGGGGACATTCTATGCAGTGCCTCTAGAAAGTACAGTAGAGAAGCAGTTCAGGGGGTTGTACAGGAGGGAGGGAACAGGGAAGCAGGAGGGTGGGGGAACACAAAAGTGGCTTTCACCTGCCTTTGCATCCCCTCCCTTTTGGCCTGGTCTGGGAGTCAGAATAGCCCCCAGGACTGCCTACGTTATTCTGAGGACTACTTTATATTACAGCATTCTCCCCAGGCCTGACTAGGCCCAATACAATGATATCACAAGGGGGATTCCCTCCCCTCTACCCATTGCACAGCACTGGAGTGGCACACAGGGGTTGGAGTGGGGGGTCAGTATCCCATCCTTGGTATTTAGCATTCTAATCAATAAGGAAGTAATTGAGTAGTTATTCCACATTTCTTCTGCACTTTATAGCACAGATGAGAATTTATTTGAGATACAAGAGAGGTGAGATAAAGTGGCTAAAAACATTGGGCCAGATCCTCAGTTGGTGTAAATTGGTGTGCTCCTTAAAGCCAATGTAGGTATTCCCATTCACACTATCTAACGCTCTGGCCCAATGCATGTAGTCATTTAGGAATCTATAGAATCATTCCGAAATCTTCAGTACAATGCAGAGCGGGCCAGAGTTTAAGCCACAGCATTGCACAGGGGTCATTGTGGAGCTGCATTGCCTCAGAAGGAGCACTCAGAGGGTTGTCTATGTTGCAGCTGGGAGTGTGCCTCCCAGCCTGGGAAGACAGACTCATACTAACTCAGACCCAGGAGCTTGGGCAGGGTTGGCCTCAGTGGCTAGCCCAAGCCTCTGCCAGTGTTGCATTGTCCACACAGCTATTTTTAGTGCAACAGCTCAAATAGAGCTAATGTGAGTCTGTCTACTCAGGCTGGGAGACAAGCTCCCTGCTGCAGCATAGATATAACCCAAGAGGTACTCTCTCACTTTCAAGCTGCTCCATGGTTGTGGAGATGGGGAAGGAGGGGCAAGCAATCTGCTCTCTTTCTATTGGAATAGAACAGATTGCTGCCCACCAGTGCACTGGCCACACTCAGCTGAACGATAGGAGGTGAAAGAAGCATAAGCCATGTTCTTATCTCCAACTCACCCCCGTTTTTGGAGTCCTGCATCCAGAAGCAGAATGGGAGTGAAGCATCCCTCGACTCCCCAGACCACAAGAGGTTGGAAGAAGCTTCTTCCTTACACCTTAGTGGCCTTGCAGGGGCAATTCATGATTAGAACTGTATCTAGTCTGTGAGACCTTAAAATACTCCTATTTTGAACAAGATTTTCTTCCCCAGCACCTATATAGTGGCACTGATACTACATTTACTGTGACTGTTACCTAACCAACGTAACCTCCTAATTATTCATGTCAGAAACAAAAACAACAACCACCAACCTCAAATGCATCTGTGACACTACACTTCTTTCCAGCACTTTCCAGGCTCTTTTTTTAATCGAACCTCTGTAGCAGTTGACTCAGTTTAACTTAATTTTGATGTTACAATGAAAGGGTTTTCCTAATGGAGTTGAACTGTGGTAATTATATTATCAGCCTCAGATAGTATAATTATAATATTTAGTTTAAAAAAAAAAAAGCTCATTCCAGTGTTAGTTTTCTGCACAGAGGTTGAAATGAGTCATATCATCAAATGTTCAATGAACATGATGAAGAGTGTAGAATCCCACTCTCACTCCCCAGGTTAAGAGTGTGTCTTGCCCGTCAGGTTGCTTACATGTTATGGCAAGCACTTATCCCTGGAGCTCCACCTGGAGGCTCATCATGGAACCACAGTTGTGTCCCTGCCTCAGTTTCCTCTTCATGAGTTATCAATAAATTCTGTGATGTTTATATACAGTGAGCAGTGCCCCTTCAGAGGTCTAGTATATTTAATCAAAGGCCAAACACATTATGCCAACAAGTCTTAACTTGCGCATCCTACTGTGTGTATGTGGGGGTGTGGCAGGAGTAGGATTAATTTTAGTCAGCCTGTTCCCACCCAAATCCCTCCTTCTGTTCCATCCAGGCTCTTCACCTGGGATCTTGATCTGGGATCCTACTCTGGAGTCAGGCTTCCCAGGAAAGGGTTTCTTTCCTGGACTTTGCAGCTCTGGAGTGTTGTATAGTTATCCAATGACTGTTAAGATCCTTTTTCCTAGGACTGAGCTTTCCTAGGGATTTGCCTCTGCCTCTCATAGATCTTTCTGAATCTGTTCCCTTCAGGATCACCTTTCCTAGGTCTCCTTTTCTGGTTATCTCTCTAACTAGCTCTCCTGAGAAGTACCTCTCTTCCCTAACTGCCTCTTTGTGTTCTGGGACCTCTTGACTGAGACCTCATAAGCCTTTATCAGGCTCAGGTATTCCTTAGCTAATTAACTGCTGCCCAGGTTGTAGGGATATTAAAGAAGGTTTATATTAAACATGGTTTATATGAGAAATGATTTATTGATTTATTGTTAATTAATACTTTATAACTTAAGGTTTATGTTAGAAGTAAATTTGTGATTCCCAACATTTAGCTTCTAACCTGCAAGCCACCAGCTGTGTGTGTAAAAAGCCTGCAAAGAGATACTTGGTATAAAACTTGTTAAAAAAAAGAAATACTTTATAAAACTTGTTAAACATTAATTATCTCTAAGTAAGCCAAAACAGTAGCTGTTATAACAGGAGTCTCACATAAAATTGACCCCAAAAGGTAAAGAGACAGTGAAATAGATGTGATTAAGATAGAAAATGTATGTGAATGCATGCCTAGTTTAAACAATGAATGAATGGTTAGGAGTCACCCAGCCTGAAGATTCAGTGTGGGCTGAAAAAGGTGTCAAAGTGGGATCAACCAGATGACCCCCCGAGAGAACTGGAAACACCACACACACCCTCAAGGAAGGAAAAACAAATGAAGCAACTCTCATGAACTGACATAGGAAATAATTCCTATAAAAAACTGGACTCTAAAGACTGGACTTGAGTCCATCTGACACAGACTCGGCTCCATCCGACTTGGTATAACAAGGTGGATCTGTGTTAGTCCATTCTCTTTGTGGAGCCTGCCACAGGTACGCTGGCTACCGGCAACTTGCCCCCTCCCCTCAACCCAAGTGTCAGCTACCTGGTGATATAGTTACATTATTTTTTTGCCATTGTTCTTTAATAATACTGGTTTCGGTGTTTTCCACTGGACTAGGTATTTGAATCCGAGCAGGTTTTATTAGCAATAGAGCAGGGTGAAAAAATGTTGACACAACAGTTTTCCACTAGAAAATGCAACTTCATTAAAACTAAAATATTTTAGGAGAACAGGTTGATTTTTGACGACATTTTCTCTGGGAACAAGTCTAAATCATTTAAACTTTCCTTTTTTTTTTTCCCCAATAATGTTGATATATTTAATTTCAGTATCAGTTTGATTTTTTTTACTTTTGTATTAAATATAGATTTTTAACTTTATAAGTATAGATTACCTTTATTATATAATATATACATTGTATTTCATTTATGTTCCATTGTAATTTTTAGATATTATTGAAACAAAACATTTTGATCATTCGGAATACAATTTGGATTTTTTGGAATGTGCACATTACAAAAAATTTCAGCGTTTCACTCTGGTCACAATAAAAATAAATTTCAAAATGTTGGAATTTCGTAGGGAACAGGAAATCTGGTTTCCAACTGGTCTAATTAGGAGCAATATGAGAACCTCAAAATATTCAGTGTCAGTTGTATGCGAATGAGCACCAAACAGTACAGAAGCTCATCCAATCTATCCAAATTTATTGGGTCTGGAAATCTCGGAGGAAATATCATGAGAACAGGGTTATTTTCTTGAAAGTTTTAGAATGTATTCCTTCTGATTGGACTGAAAATATTGTAAGTACAGCCTCTTGGAAATTTGATATATCTGTTTGGATACTGACCCGTAAAAATGAAAAAATAATGACAAATTAGTTTAACTAAACTTTTAAGAATCTCAAAAAAGATTTGGGTCATTTTTTTGGTTAACTGCTTGAGAAGTGCCTTATTTAATCTGAATCAGTTCTTCCATTTCTAAAGTAGTTGTGTTCTACACTTACTCTCTTGTCCAGTATATTTTAGACCAACCCTTTGGGGTTAGCTCTAAGATAGAAAGAAGGGGTGCATAACTCTAATACTTCCAGTAGCTTTTCAAGGTAGGCCTGGTTTCCTTACTACCTTGCACTCTGGGTAGGTTCTTGCACCTGGATTGAGGGAGTGCACAGCTGTGGTAAAATGTCATCATTTTGATCCAATAGTGTTTTATATTCACTGGGTCTAGTTTTAAAATATGCTGATCACCCACTGCTCCTTTTGACTTTAGTTAGAGCTGCAACTCCGCTTTGCACAGATGCAATGGCGCCATAATATACAAGACAGTGGGGAATCAGGCACTATGATTCTGGTGTCCCTAACACAGGGGTGAAAGTAGTTTAAAGGACTTACCGGTACGCTGGAATATTGAGCAGGGCATGGCCTCAACTGGAAGAGGCATGGCCTCAATGGGAAGAGGCAGAGCCTTTCAAGATTTAAAGGCCCTGGGTCTCCCGCTGTGGCTGGGAGCCCCCGGGCCTTTAAATCACCTCAGAGCTACCAGCTGCAGAGGCGGCTGAGAGCCCTGAGGCTCAGGGGTGAATTAAAGGGCCCAGGGCTCCAGTCGCGGCGGAGCTCTGGGCCCTTTAAATCACTCTGGGACCCCTGCTGCCGCTACCCTGGGGTGGCAGGGCTCAGGCTAGGGCTGGGGTAGCGGCGGCAGGGCTCCGGAGACTCCAGCTCCTGCAGAGAGTCCCGGGCCCTTTAAAGTGCTGCTGGAGCTCTGGCAACTGGGCTCGGGCAATGCTTTTAAGGGCCCAGGGCTCCCTGCAGGGGCCGGAGCTCCGGGCCCTTTAAATCCCAGCCCGAGCCCAGCTGCCGGAGCTCCAGCAGTGATTTAAAGGCCCTGGGACTCCCCAGTGGCTGCAGCCCTGGGCCCTTTAAATCACTGCTGGAGAAGCCGGTCCGGTCCAGCACAGCGTACCAGCTCTTGTTGGTAGGCAATACCGTACCGTACCTGCTTACTTTCACCTCTGCCCTAACACTGAAGAAAACAAAAACAAGTATCTCCAAAGTCCTTCTGACATGCCAGCACAAGTTTATTAACTAAAACCAAATATACACATTTGTTAAAGGCAGTAACTTTGTCTGAGTCTGCTCCAGTGAAGTACCAAATGAGACAGGCAGACAGCTCCCCAATGATATAATCCCTGATTGCACAAGCTCAGCTCACACAAGAACACACTCTGTTATCTTGCCCTCTTCAGATGAAGCTCAAAGAGCAAAGACAGGGTTATCTCCCAAATGGCATAGTCCCTGATAGCACAGGCTCATCTAAAATGAAAACATATTTTTTTTCATGTTGTCCTTTCCACTGCTCTAGAAAGAGATGTTTTCTTAAGAGTTAGAGCCTCATATAGTACAAATGGGAACAATATATATATATTTTTAGTAACAGGTCCCTACCAAGCAAAAATGGAAGGCACTGCAGCAGAACTCCCAGGACTGGTGGAATGTTCTGTAGACCAAGTAAAGTATCTGAAATATGAGGTGTTTCTCCAAAGCAAGCTGAACCTTCTGAACCTTTTGAGGTTCACCTATAATTTAGTGTCCTGGAGTCTGAGGGATGTGGTTCTGTCTTTGCTATGGTGAACATCCATAAGGATTCCAAACCCAAGTCTCCAGAATTCAGCATAAAACAAACAATTAAATTCCACAAACATGAGGAGATATGTCTCAGGAGAAAAAGGTTCAGTTTGCTTTGGATAAATACCAGTAATTTTTCATGTTGATCTGAACCTTTTTGAAAGCCCAAGAGGTTGAATGACTGTCTGGGAAATCACACAACAGTAGTCCCTGACCTAAAATCTATTGCTCTCCATTTTCTGGTTCCATATGGAATTGCAGAAGTATGAGAGACTGAAGAGTGGGGAAAAAGGCCCCCAGTCCTGCAAAGACTTATCCACATGAATAACTCTGCGCATGTGAATAGAACCAGTGATGTCACAAACTTACTCACCTGGATAAGATTTGACATGGTCAGGGCCTAAGCTTTTACAAAGTTAACTGTCCATTTTAAAATCTCAAAATGAGGTTCAGTTTCAATTTTGTAACAATTTTTATTTTATTTAAACCCTATCCTAAATGCATGTAGTTTTCCCTTGGTCTCTATGGTCTCTCACCAGTTATGTAGATAATATTGTAATGTCTTGGGGTTTTTTTGCTGATGACTTTCTATCATGTTGTCTAGCCCTTCCAAGGGCATTTAGTTCTGGAAAGATTAAATTGATTTAAATAATAATTAAGTTGTCAAAACTCAGAATTCCCATTCTGGGGAAAATTCCAACATTTTGGGAAAAAAAGTAGTTCCAATTTGGAATGAAAACTAGACACTTTCAAATTTCCCAGGGAAAGGAAACTGAACTTTAAAAAAAAAAGTTTCAAACAACAAACAGTTTTAGTTTGATTTTTTAGGAATCTGAATTGGCTTCCTTTACTCTGAGTAAATTTTTGTGCTGCCCTACCTCTGAGGGACCTTCCATTCTGCACCTGATTACTGGGGAACACCCCAGGCTGCCCCAGGGAGTTGGGGGCAAGCCAGGGAGTCCCCCAGAGTTGGGAGTAGCCTGGAGGGGTTGAGGGCAGACCATGGACACAAAGAAGGAAGCCTACAAGTAGAAGCCCTCCAATCCTTGGTGTCCCCATCTCAAGGCAGTCTCCATGGTGGGGCTTCCCAGAGCTATGGACCCTGGAAGCCTAGGTTCCCCAGCAGCCCATCAGACCAGGTGGCAGGGAACCGGGCAGGGAACCCTGCCTGAGTTTTGCTGAAAGTTCACTTAAACCAAAATATTTCAGTTTTGCCATATCAGCATTTTCCAGTGAAAATTCCTGAGCTTCTAGCATGTTAATAGAATACCTTTGAAAGGCTTATGAAGATGCAAATAGGGTTGTGTGAACAGTCTGCACAGACAAGATAGTGTGGCAGTCCACATTTTCTCCCTGGTCCCTTGCCCAAGTCTTCAAGGGATAAAAGGTAGATATTTCCTTCTAACAGCATCTTTTTGGAGGAAAAGGTGAGGGGCAGACTCCTTCTTCAGGCTTTTCAGAAACCAAGGTCCCACTGTAGCAGCTCCTTTGAGAGCTGGAAATACCACATATATTCCTAAAATGCAGAGGCACACTTTCCTCGCTGCTCCTCACCCTGCTCCAACGGTATAGAAAATTGCTGCTGGATTCTACTAGTAACAAAATATTGCTCCTCCCCTGTACCAAAACAGGCTCAACTCTACTGCCTAGTACATTGTCTGCAAAGCCAAAGTTCCACCTATTCTTCACCCACTCCCTGCCCACCTGCACCAGAATGAGGGAGAAAGTAGACACTCAGTGTCCCTTACCCCTGTTATGCAAAGCCAAAAGGCAAACCTTGCCTCAACATCACTAACATGAAGGACTCTGACACTTGTCCAAAGTTTCAGTGTGCACTTGAGCGTGTTTCTGAAAATGATCAACCTGTTTCCCTTTATTCTATCACCATGTAGGGACATTTTAAGAACAAGACACTGGCTACTGCCCTGAATGTCTTTGGAACAACAAAGAAAAAAACATCCTGAGTGGTTCACAGTGTGTGAACATCTGCTGCTCCCACTTATAGAAAAGGAAAAGCAAGTTTCGTCTTTCTACCCATCCAAGCTCAGAACTCTCATATTTAAGGAGGCTAAGGCTACATTTCAGAACACCACCAGAGACTATTCCCAGAACTATTGGCAAGACCTGTGCAGAAAGATTCCGATCTGCTTTGAAAGAGGTGTCCTTCGTGGTATCTATAATGGAATTAAAGAGGCAGTTGGGCCACATTGTAAAAAAGACTGTAAACCTGAAAGTAAAAGATGTTACTATATTTACTGACAGGCAAGAACAACTTGACAGATGGACTGAGCATTACAAAGAACTCTACTCAGAAGATGCCATTATCTGTGATACTGCCTTAGCTGCTATCCCCAGATTCCAACAATGCAGGAGGTGAAACACCGACTCTTGAAGATGTAGAGAAATTTATCAACGAGATTGCTCCTGGGAAAGCAGCAGGCAATGATCAGATACCTCCAGAGATCCTAAAGGCAGGAGGGAGGAAGCTTGCAAGTGACACCAGGTACTTCTCTGCACTTGTTGGGAAGAAAGCCACATACCCCAGGATCTGAAAGATGCAAAGATAATTAATCTATATAAGAAAAAAGGGGACAGAGCAGACTGCAACAATTATTGAGGGATATCTTTTCTCAGCATGGTAAGCAAGGTGCTTGCAAGGGTTCTGTTGAAAAGACTCCAAGTCCTTGATGAGCAAGTCTATCCTGAGAGCCAATGTGGGTTCAGAGCTGGATGCTACGTGAGCAACATGTCCTTCACATTGTGCTGGTTGCAAGAAGAAAGCTGTGAACAACAGGCATCTCTCTACGTAGCATTTGTTGACCCGCAAAAGGTCTTTGACATACTTAGCAGGAATGGCATCTATAAGATCCTGTTGAAAATTGGCTGTCCACAAAAGGCGCTCTCCCTATTCTACGAGTGCTATGAGGGAATGAAGGCAACCATACTGTAGGAAAATAAAACATCATACCAGTTTAGTATTGATACTGGAATGAAGCAAGGCTAAATGCCCACTGGCTTTGGCATCTTCTTATGTACGCATTGGAACTCTGGTGTACTAATTGAATCCAGGATAGACATCAGCTTTTTTAACATCAGATGACTGCAGAGCAGAAGACATGTTACCCAGCTTACTATTCGGGATTTGCTTTTCACAGATGATTATGGATTTGTCTCTAATTCATCTGATGAATTGCAGGTCACAATGAACAAGTTCTCTGATGCATGCACCAAGTTGGGCATAGTAATCAATAATAAGAAAATAGTTGTCATGTCACAAGGTACTAAGATTCCACCTAAAATCTATGTCAGTAATGAAGCTCTGGATAACGTGGATCACTTCTGCTATCTTGGCTCAATTCTTACCAGCTCACTTAACCTTGATAGAGAACTTGATGCTAGAATCGGCAAAGCTTCTGTCACTTTTGGCAAACTTACCTCACTTGTTTGGAATAACAAGTTGTTAACTCTGAACACAAAGGTGTCAGTCTATCAGGGAATGTCTACACTATGGGATTATTCCGATTTTACAGAAACCGTTTTTTTAAAACAGATTGTATAAAGTCGAGTGCACACGGCCACACTAAGCACATTAATTCGGCGGTGTGCATCCATGTGCCAAGGCTAGTGTTGATTTTGGGAGTGTTGCACTGTGGGTAGCTATCCCGTAGCTATCCCATAGTTCCTGCAGTCTCCCCCGCCCATTGGAATTCTGGGTTGAGATCCCAATGCAAAAACAGTGTCACGAGTGTTTCTGGGTAAATGTCGTCACACAATCCTTCCTCTGTGAAAGCAACGGCAGACAATCATTTTGCGCCCTTTTTCCCTGGATTGCCCTGGCAGATGCCATAGCATGGCAACCATGGAGCCTGTTTTGCCTTTTGTCACTGTCACTGTATGTGTACTGGATGCTGCTGACAGACACGGTACTGCAGTGCTACACAGCAGCATTCATTTGTCTTTGCAAGGTAGCAGAGACGGTTACCATCCCTATTGCACCGTCTGCCATTGTAAATTGGCGATGAGATAATGGTTATCAGTCATTTTGCACCGTTTGCAATTAGAAATTGGTGATGATGGTTATCAATCCTTTTGTACCGTCTGCTGCTGTCATGGGTGCTCCCGGCTGGCCTTGCTGAGGTCGGCCAGGGGCGCATGGACAAAAATGGGAATGACTCCCTGGGTGATTCCCTTCTTTATGTTTTGTCTAAAAATAGAGTCAGTCCTGCCTAGAATATGGTGCAAGTGTACTAGAGAACCAGAGAGCACAGCTGCTCTGGGTCAGAGCCCCAGAGATCCCGCAGAAATGATGAGCTGCATGCCATTCTAGGGGGGTGCCCCTGCAACAACCCCACCCGTTGCTTCCCTCCTCCCCCAACCCTCCTGGGCTACCGTGGCAGTGTCCCCCCTTTGTGTGATGAAGTAATAAAGAATGCAGGAATAAGAAACACTGAGTTTTTAGTGAGAGAAAATGAAGGGGAGGCAGCCTCCAGCTGCTATGATAGTCCAGGGAGTACAGAATCTTCTTTAGACATGAAAGCGGGGAGGCTGATGGAGCTCAGCCTCCAGCTGCTATGATGAGGACGGTTACCAAGCCTTTTGTACCGTCTGCTGGGAATGACCGGGAGTCATTCCCATTTTTACCCAGGCGCCCCTGGCCGACCTCACCAAGGCCAGCCAGGAGCACTCACGGGCTGATGATGATGATGGCTACCAGTCACTTTGCACCATCTGCCACCGGGAAGGGGATGCTGGTGTTCAGCGCTGCAGCACCCCGTCTACCAGCAGCATGCAGTAGACATAGAGTGACATTGAAAAAAGATGAGAAACGATTTTTTCCCCTTTTCTTTCGGCGGAGGGGGGGACGGGTGTAAATTGATGACATACACCCTGAAATGCCCGGGAAAATGTTTTTGACCCTTCAGGCATTGGGAGCTCAGCCAGGAATGCAAATGCTTTTCGGAGACTGCGGGGACTGTGGGATAACTGGAGTCCTCAATACTCCCTCCCTCCCTCCATGAGCGTCCATTTGATTCTTTGGCTTTCCGTTATGCTTGTCACGCAGCACTGTGCTGGCTCCCTGCTGTGGCCTCTGTCTATCATAGCCTGGAGATTTTTTCAAATGCTTTGTCATTTCGTCTTCTGTAATGGAGCTGTGATACAACATATTTGTCTCCCCATACAGCGATCAGATCCAGTATCTCCCGTACGGTCCATGCTGGAGCTCTTTTTGGATTTGGGACTGCATCGCCACCCGTGCTGATCAGAGCTCCATGCTGGGCAAACAGGAAATGAAATTCAAAAGTTTGCGGGGCTTTTCCTGTCTACCTGGCCAGTGCATCCGAGTTCAGATTGCTTTCCAGAGCCGTCACAATGGTGCACTGTGGGATACCGCCGGGAGGCCAATACTGTCGAATTGCTGCCACACTAACTCTAATCCGACATGGCAATACCGATTTCAGCGCTACTCCCCTCATCGGGGAGGAGTACAGAAATCGGTTTAAAGAGCCCTTTATATCGATATAAAGGGCTTCGTTGTGTGGACTGGTGCAGGGTTAAATCGGTTTAACGCTGCTAAATTCGGTTTAAACGCATAGTGTAGACCAGGCCTCAGTCTTGTGTCCTTAGTACCCTCCTTTATGGTTGTGAAAGCTGGGTTACATACTGCAAGCGGGAGTGGAGATTGAAGAGTATCCACCTCTGCTGTCTTAGAAAATTCCTTGGAGATACTTGGGACCAACAGATCACCAATATTGAAATCCTTGAGAGAACCGGCCTACAGTCTATGCAGACTCTGTTGGACATTCACAGACTTTGCTGGTTGGGACAAATGGAGCACATGGCTCAAGATCATTTGCCAAAGGCTGTGTTCTATGGCCAACTTAAGAATTGCCCACAATGCAGAGGAAGACCAACAACTCTGATACAGCAACAAGGTCAAGCACAGTCTCAAGAAATCCAGCATTCCCACCAACAACTGGGAAAATCCCATGCACAATTGCTCAGTTTGGAGAAACCAGGCTAAGGCTGGTTCAGTCACCAAGGAGAGCCATCACAGAGCCAGGCTGAGGCCTGCAGGTGAGCCAGGAAACAGAGTATGCTTCAACCTCCCATCTGACTAGTGGCCACTGTGGGAAGGTTTGCCGCTCACACAATGGACTCTATTCCCATATCATTGCTAAGTACCTCTGACAGACTGACTTTGTCGCCTTTCCTTTCATCTGTCAAGATGTTGGATGGCCAAGGAGTAAGGTAAGTATGGTGAAGTTGTCCTAAGTTAGCACTGTTCCCCACTGAAGTCAGAGTTTTGCCATTGACTTTCTGAGAAACTGGACCCACCATGGAGGAGGAGTATATAGAACTTGTAAGTAAGCATGGTTCTTAACTAAATAATTTGTAAATTAATGAGCTGTTTGCATTATATTTCCAAGCTGAGGAGGGCAAACCCTGTTAGAATTGCATTTTTAATTAAAATTGTTAGTCTCTATTTTCTTTCAATGTCAAATGGATCATTTACATTTCCAATACAATTTCCTTTAACATACAAACATATGCTGCATTTAATGAAAGTATTTAAATAACTTTTTAATGAAAAAGTGAAACACGATATATAGTATCAAGTCTAATTTTCATGAGTTTTAACTTGCATGTGGACTATGGTATGAACTAGGGAACATATTCTGAACTTTATTGGTTATGAATTACAGCCCTCAGTGTATATTCAATTTTTAATTAATTTTCTTAGTCATCTTCAACATAATTCTAATGAATTCATGCAAATATTTTAGATGCCTTGCAGTGGGCAAAATCATATCTCTACATTTCCAGGATGTTTAACAAAAGGCTCCAGAGCCTACAGTAGTAAACAAAGCACATGAAATATTTCAAAGGTAAAGTGTTAAAATCCTTTTCAGGTTGTTCTTTTATTAAGAAACAAACAAACCAACCCAAGTATCCTCCCCGCCTCCCCCACACACACAGACAGTAATACAGTTATAGTTTTTTCTTTCTTATCATCCTCAGGAAAAACAGTAGCGAAATATATTTTTCCCAATTCATTTTGTATATTAAAAACCCACATTTGAGAAATAACACATGCAGTGATTAGAGTAGGAATGTATTATCTACTAAAGCTGCCACATTACCACATGAGAAAAGGGTTAGAGGTTTAAATGACCTAGATAGAGGAGTCATAATTAGAGATAACTCCGTCTTTCTTCTCAGTTCAGAAATTCTATCATAGCAGGAGGCTAAGTTAGCCCTAATGGTATTTTTTTTAACAATTAACCATCTAAACAATTTTCTCATTTCTAAAGTGGTTGGTTTTTTTTAAATAGATATCACACCTTTATATAACAGAATTTTTAATAAATGTTTTAGATTACAGATTACGAACAGTGTTCCCATACCTTAATACTGTTCTTGGGAGCCAATGAGTGGGTATGAAGAAAAGAATTCATAATAGAATTCAAAGGAGCAATTTTTTTTTTAAATCAGAGAGCACTGTACCATGGACACAGTACACACTGTGTATACAGACATTCCCTATAGACTATGTGGTATGTTATATAGTTACATATTGCATTATAATCCACTTTTATTCATATACTGAACTGTTACTATGTTTGCAATGTATCTAGAGTTCATCAGTAAGAGTTCACACCCAATACAATTCACATAGAGTTTCAGGATCTCTTCTCACAAATGCATAATTCCAACTGAATTGCAATGTGAACAAGTTTAATCCTATTTTGGATATTCCATCACAGCGCAATGCATTCTAGGGTGTATTATGTGCAGGTAAATGGCCTTTAAAATGTCAGTAGTAAGACTGGAATTTCCTTTTCCTTTGAGTGCTTGATGGATAGCTGAGGAAACAGGTGACCTATTGAATGAAGGTGTTTCCTACTAATTGATGTGTGTGATGGTAGGGATAATGGGTAAAGCTTTCAAAAGCACCTCAGTCAGTTAAGAGTGGAGAGGGAATGACATTTTTCAGCCAAAATTTTTTTCAGTGAAAAATGCATATTCGGGTTAACTGAAACATTTTGCAAATTTGTGTAGATTTTGATGATTTTTTTCAGTTCCCTCTTCCTCTAAAAGAAAAAAATCAAAACATTTTGTTTAGACATTTTTAAATGAAATGTTAGACTTTTCTATTCAAAACAACTTTTTTGTTTCAACATTACCATGAATTCTATTTATTTATTTAGTAAGGAAAATAAAGCTAGAAATTGAAATAAAACATTCCATTTCAGGTCAAACCAAATTTTGGATTTGCCAAAACCTTTAGAAAAAAAAGTCATTTTAGGATCTACCCAAACCAATTCCCTTCCCTGAATATTTCAAAATTGCCAGTAAATCAAAAAATCCATTATTTTCACAGCTCTATTTAAAAACATAAGACCTATTGACTTTCAAAAGTTCCTACGTGATTTAGGTGCTTTTGACAATTTTACCCTGTTGGATTATGAAGGTGGTCCTTAAAGATTCCAGAGAGTGGAAGTGATCCAGCTAGAAGCTCCTGCAGATCTATGAGTGGAGTATGGCCATCAAGCCACACTCAAAGATGCTGGAAGGCATGTGTAGTATGAAGACCAATCCCTACACTTCCAGAAGGCACTAATACATGAATGCGGATTCTTTGCTCTCCTAGAGAGGTTGTTTCAGGTCCTGAGGGAAAAGGAAATGATCAGCTCCAAACCTCAGCAATGTTTACTATCTCGTTCTTCTCATGCTGCTGAGGAAAGTCTGGTTATTTTATTGATTTCCTGTATTTTAAGTTACGTCTCTCATT
Source organism: Mauremys reevesii (assembly GCF_016161935.1). NCBI lineage: Eukaryota > Metazoa > Chordata > Testudines > Geoemydidae > Mauremys > Mauremys reevesii. Next base: position 164,978,742 of record NC_052624.1, on the reverse strand, counting down.
TCTCAGATCTGCCATTGTATTTCCAAAGCAGCTTTACTGCTGCTGTGTAAGAGGTTCTAATATACCAGGAGACCACTCTGCTGTCTCTTCTGTTATGTTTGCCATACAAAAAGATCAATCATTCAATCTGTATGACTTATTTATAGTATGAATAAAATCCAACAAAACTAGAAAGAAAGAAAGAAAGAAAGAAAGAAGATAAAGTCAACAGTATGTACAACTCCCACTGTAGCATCAGACTTCTACTGAAACTGCTCTCCAAAGTTGAAGACCTCGTATCAGACAAACTGACAAACTCCACAGTGTTGTGTTCATAGCACACACAGAGAAAAACATACAGTATTCTTTAGGAAGGCTGAAATATAACACACTTTATTTTTTAGAATCCAGAATAACACCATACAAGAACCCCAAAATGAAAGGAACAAAGCAGGCTGTTCCCTAAGGCAGAGAGACACAACTCATCCACCTTGCTCTAAGCTGGCTCTCTGCGGAGACACTGCTCAACCCAGAATGCATGCTTCCTTACAGAGCCACCTAGCCTATAGGCAGGATCAAAAAACCCCTTACAAACTTAAAAGTGATAGTTTATAATTTTAACAGTTTTCAACACTTCGCACAGAAATTTAAAAGAATTGAGAAAATACAGTCATATCAATTACACCACATTCTGTACCTGCAGTTCTCTCTTTAAAACCTCTTTCTAGCTACTATCCTCTGCATACTTCTCTGTCAAGGGATTGTCCAAAGCTTTAGCAGAGTTCAGAGACACAGTAAAGACTCATCTACACTACAAAGTGGAACCAAGTTTGACCTTTGTTTTGGGACAATCACACTTTAACTTGATACAGTTTTTATTTGCAGAGTACTCAGGCTGTGGTTTTCATGTCCCCAGTCTCATTGAACACAGACAGCAGGGTAGCTCTTAATTCCTTTCTTCTTCTTTTTTTTTTAATTTGACACTTATAAAGCTTTCAGTTGTGAAGCTGACTAAATGAAATATGGTTAGAACTGCAGTATCAGATTGGAGTTGGCTATATCCCACTATATAAAAGATGGTATTAAAATGTCAAAATTGGTTTAGTTAATTTAGGGCCCTCTCTCAAACCTTAAGACTACCCACTAAAAAATGATAAACCTAACTGTGAAACATGACTAGGAACTTTTTCTTTTAGGCTTTGTCTTTACACATATGTCCCCTCAAGGGAATTAGAGATTATATGGATTGGATTTATATTATGATGACTGCCGCCTGCCTGCTATTTCACAGATATACAGGACGCTGTATTACATTACCTAGAGTATACGGGTTTTCATCTTCCTGGCAAAATATCCAGATTTCCAACTATTCAAGGCAACAGAACAAATGTAATGGAACTGAAATGTGAAGGAAAACTCCCCACAATTTGCTAAAACGTGCCAAACTCCCATTAAAATTACTGGGACTTCTGTTTATACACCTGAGGGCAGAATTTAAGCCACAAGCTACAACCTATTCATTAAGACCAGTAGCTGCTGTGTTTTGAATTACTGCAAGCTCCTTAAATCAAGACTTTGATACACAATATTGAAACAACCATGAATTTTAGTAACCGTGTCTGTAATGCATTGGTATTCAAACAGCTGTGATTAACCTCCCGAACTCCTGTCCTGGATCGCATGGGGCTCATTGGGATGAATTATCTCTGAGCCATTTCTTCTTTGGTTGTTCCAAAGTTCTGGTCAGGAATTTGAAAGGTCATTTTTCCCAGGCTCACAGATGACATAATACAGATGAAAAACTAGGCCTTAATATCTCCCCCCAAAATATTATGGCCTTTGTGCATAAAAAGGCATGGAGGGGAGTACTTATTCAAAAATGTCCCATCCTCTGAGAAGCAGGAAAATCTGCCACATGCTTTCTTCATGGACTGAGATGGGAGACTGAGACAGTGCTGAAATGGCAGGGAGTGAGGACTTCTATGCATGCTCCAGATTCCTTGGAAAAAGAGAGACATTTCCCTTTTCTCCCAAGCCCCAAGCACACTGACCTTTTTTTTCCATGGATGGTGTAACTGGTATGGGAAAATCACAGAGGAAGAGCTAAAACTGCCTAAGCCAACAGTTACTTTGCAGAACAAGTTCTGATGTTTAAAACAGAGGAATAAACAGCACACACCTGATGGTCAACCACCCCAGTGATCAGACCATAGATTGCTTTATACCATGTAGTGACCATATAGTATGATAAATGGTGAGGACTTCTGGTCACTATTAATAGAGGGATGATACAGCTTAAGTGCTCTTACCAGTTATATGGTTGTCTCTCGACTCCATTGTGCATAGTATGACATAACAGAAGGATATCATAAGACTCTAAATATTTAACACTCATATTTGTATCTCCATGGTGTTGACATGGATCTTTAATGGCCCACAACAGGGTGGATAATTAGCAGTACCAGTGAAGATTCGGGAACAACATGCTTAATACATAGTAATTTATTTGAGAAAGAATCACACAAGCAGTAAAGGTTACAAAATACACAACTCTCTAATAAGCCTCAATTCCCCAAGCCTAAATCCTCAGCCCTGTATGTTGAGCTTACATAGTATCCTGATTGGCAAACAAAGCAGGCATAGCTACGAATTCTAGATGGGGACTTTTCTTCTCTTCTTTCCCCTTTCAGGTACTTGGTCTGTCAAACATCCCCCAAAGCAGGGTCTTGGTTACCCCAAGGCCTTCTGGTTTTAGAATCTCGCAAAGGTCCCTCACAGCAGGGTCTTGGTTACCTGAGGCCTTCTGTCTCACAGCATCATGGACTTCTTCAGATATTAATTGGGGAACTAACTAACTAATTTACTTCATTTAGCATTTACATGCTCTGTGCGTGTTCATTACTGGTTTTCTCTAATTAATATTTTAGAAGGGAGGCTGCAAAACAGACACAGACCAAAGCTCAATCAACATTTACCCTCTCCTCAATCATCTCTTAATGTGATGCCATCCAGAGGGTCATTTTGACCCAGGTCAGCCTGTACCAAGCCCACTGATCGCATGATTTTACATCTTCTTTAGTTTGGTGACCTAGTCCCCCGGTTGATATATTCCAAAGTTTGATGTTGAAACATACACACACACAGAGCCTTTATTAACCATTCAAGTGCACTTCCAGTAAATGTCAGCATTATTGATCTAATACTAAGAGAACCCTGCTCCCAGAATCTTCTAGCTAATTCAGACATACCAACCCATACCAAACTCATGCTTACCACACTTATTCATATCAGCCACAATAATTCATAATAACTTAGCACCATCCCAACACATGGTACACTGGGGAACTGTGCCAACATACTTCACACATAGGCCCTGATCCTGTAAGCACTTACACACATGTTCTTCTTTAAAGATCTGAGTAGTCCAATTAAAGTCAGTGGAATTCTCACAAGCTTGAAGTTAGGAATGGACAGAAATGTTTGTAGGATTGTAGCTTGAATTTACTCCACAGTGCAATGTTGTTGGGTTCTAAGATAGCAGATCCTGGAATAAACATCCAATAAAATTGGCAAAATGTATCATGATATTAGATTTCAATATAAGTTAACCTAAAGGAGAAGATTTATTTGATCAAATCCTCTATTATAAAGATCAGCTGCTCCCAGTTTTCCATCTTTTAACCTTTTTTAATTTGAATGGGAAAGAAAAATAGGTAATAGGATAATACAATGAGGAGTACAAAAATGACTCTTACCAATGCATTTTTAATAAATATATAAACATTATCCATGATTAACAATGTTATACTTAAAGGCTCCTAGTTACAGACTTCATTCTGAAAAGACTTAAGCATGTGCACAATATTATACACTGTGGCTGAGATCCTTATGCCTGCTCCAGCCATTTTATGGTAGGTAAATGGGTCAGAGTGAAAGGGGCCCTAAATGACCTAGTTCCAGCAGGTGAAGTATTTTCCTGGTGCGGGAAGACAGACAGACATAATATTGCCTTCTGGGGACACCCTCACAAGCTCTGAATAGGGGTTTTGCTGGGGCGGGGGGGGAGGGACATATGGTTGGGTGGGAGTAGCATTGTGGAGCTGCTGTATGTAGTGCTGCAGAGATTCCAGGCAGTGCTGAGGCCCATAGGACAGCCCAAGAAGTCTGTTGGGTCTTAGAAAGACAGATCTGGGGACCTAAGTTACACTGGGAGCCTTACCAAAAAGCCCAAGATCACGAGGAAGCAAAAGTGGCTAACCGACACCTTAACTCCCCCTTTCCCTGGGATGTGAGTTCTGTGATGTGGCTCTCAGAATCTCACCCTATGAGTAGACTCATTACAATCAATGGGAGAACTCACAACATCTAAAGTTAAGCATATGCATGAGACTTTGCAGGATTGGGACTAAGCCCCAATGAAGGTTTAAAGCTGTAACTTTATCAAGTTGAGCAGAGTGACTTCCCACTATTGCTGCTGCTATTGTTAGTCCTAAACCAATTTTCTGTAAAGTTAGTTTAGCAGTGCACCAGCACATTTGTTTATGTATCTTTGCAATAGAAAAGGATGCAAACAATTACTTCAATTGGACTACTCATGTAAGGACAGTTCTCATCACATCAGTGATGGGTTTCAGGATCACATCCTAAAACTAGAACAGACACATTATTAGCCAACATTTTTACATCAATGTTTTGTAGTTATAACTCTCAAAGCAATTTATTAATGATATTCCATTACTGGCCATCATTTAATAATTCCCACTCAAAATTCCTTTAATAAGCAATTACCATTGTTTTTACTCCTACATTTTCCATGTGTTAGCATTTCCTTTTTTTGCTGATATTAAAAAGACTAAGATAATAAACCTTCTGAAAGAAGACTATAATTGGATTGTTTAACTTTCCCACTGATTTTACATTGTGTAATTAGATTTAGAGTTTGCCATAGCGCAATATTATATATGAGGGGTGGCATTGACTACAATATTTTAGATTGTTCTATTACAACTCCCCTTTTCCGTTGCTAAGAATTTTCTCAAATATATTCCTTTCAGGATTAAATTTTCCATAGTTGGTCTCTGCTCAAAGTAAATAAAAACCAGCAAAATCTAATCAGCTATTTTTGAGTTCTGTGTGTCATTAGTATTTGTGAAGCACTTCGAGGTCATTAGATAGCAGGCACTATGTGAGGATAAAGTATTATTTTTATTATGAAGACACCTCAGATTCAATTTACCCAATGGGAATTTAGCTGGAATAAAGCATGCAGGATAGATAAAATTCTTTTGATCTCTTTGTTTGATCATATCCACTATGTAATCCATTCACGTAGGCCCTCATCCTGCACCACACTGAACTGAATGGGAATTTTGCTCTTAACTTTAGTGGGAGCAGGTTTAGATCTCTTATTATCAAATATCAAGCAAAACTCTTCCATATTAAAATGCTGTGATTACACAAACGTTATTTGATGTGGTTAAGGCTCTGATGTAAGAAAATTGTGTCAAAGCAAATAAGTATTTGCATCAAAGACAGCAATTTTACTGAGGCAAGAGAAGTCAAAGAAAATTAAAAAAAATGTTAAATCTTCTGACTAAAAAGACAGATGACTTCTCACTGTTTATATTAGTTAGAGTTTTATCAGCTTTGTAAAATTATAGTTGTAATAACAGTTTCACAAAACAATGCAGGTTTGCATATGAAATTTACTTTTAATGGTTAATTTCATTTGAGCTCAGATAAGCTCCAGCCCGCCACTTTGGAAGATTTCTATTAAATGTCATGCATAATTATCTAAAACTTGTAAAAATTTATAATCATCATAGTTTTGGAAGCTTTCAAGATTTTGGAGAACCTCTCAAGTATTACTAGTTACATACTCAGCTTTCCTGTTAAGCATCCAGCTGCCTTAGATTTCAATTTAAAAAAATGTTTATCATTCATTTCCCAAGCAATCAATTTAAACTTGAACAAAAATATTGAATTGACTATCAAGAAACATGGTTGCTACATTCTGCAATAAAGATGGTACTGTATTTTGGCATGTTTTCTCTGATTAAGGTTTTTTAAGAAAATGACATATTGCAAAAATTCATGAGACCCATCTTTTTTGTTACATGCTACATATAAAGGGAATAAGCAGTCAGTGATCACAGTGCTTAGACTATTTTTGCCAATGTGTTATTGTTTTGAATGCACATTTATAGCCTATGAAATTGTAACCATCCATGAACTCTTTCCTTGTAAAAACTCTTTCCTTGTCCCTTTCCTTGTAAAAATTCTACAGTGGCAGAAAATAACATTCAGGATTTCTGTAGTGTTCATCACTCTTAAGAATGTCCTCACCGTGGCAATAAAAAAGTGTTCTTACAGCTCAGAGAATTCTTTCAGTAGAAAGTGCAGTAGGAAGCAGGTAGCCCTTCAGCCTTCTTGTACCTTCACTTTGCTTCTCTCCTACCACATCAGCACATTAAGCTAACAATGTAGACTAAAAAAAGACTAGAATTCTGCATTGGTTTCAGTACAAATAGTTTAACCTTGCCTGACATACTGTGAGAAAGAGATCATAAAGACCAAATTAAATCTGAAGAATTATTTTTTTTTAAATAAAAATGGATGTCTCCAATTTTAGAGTGTTTGTTAAATGCAGGGGAGGGAGAGAACCCGATTAAGACTATTGCCAAGAATCAGTTCTCTGGAAATGTGTTCTTGTAGCTGAAGTATTCTTATAAATCACATATTCCAGTGGTGGGTTCAGCTGTGTAATCCTTTACCTCCTTTCAAAGGAGGTCTGAAATAGGATTACATCAATGTGAACTTAGTACTCCTCTAGTGCACCTTGCTGGCACTGTGTAGACAAGCCCAGAGAGCCCTAGGAATTCTCAATAGCTAGGCACTCAATGATAGGAATAAAAACAACTCCAATGCCTGTTTGCAAATACCCCTTGAGACATCACGAGTCAAAGACATTTCTCCTTCACACATACAATTTCACAAATGTGTCACAGGCTGATTTTGAATTGTGCCTATTGCATTTCTATTTGAAGACCGGCCACTTTTAGAACAAACATATTGTAAGACACACCCTTTGTGTAGGCTTCCCATTAACAGCAGTTTCTGGAAATCATGTGGTCAAATCCTGGCTCCATTGAAGTCAATGGCAAAACAAGGGCCAAGTTTTCATTCATTCATTCATTCATTCATTCAAGTTATTAGGGTCCAGATCCTCATGGGCATTTAGGTGCCTAACTCCCATTAACTAACTACATACTTTTGAGGATCTGGGCCTAACTGGGTAGGTTCTCTCCATCTCTGTCGACTGAAGTTGCAGTGCTATGGGGAATTGTAGATAGTAATTCCTTCCTTCCTTCTGGCTAACCTCCTTACTAACCTGAGTAATCATTGAAGCCATCTGACCACTCTGTACCCAACTGATGCCAATAGCACTACAAAAAAATAAAGGGAAAGTTTAGGAAAAGATTTGACAGGTAAGGAAACTATTTTTGTGCTTGTTTCATTTAAATTAAGACAGTTAAAAGCAGTATTTTTCTTTTACATGGGTAAGTTTCAAAGCTGAATTAAGTCAATGTTCAGTTGTAAACTTTTGAAAGAACCATAATATTTTGTTCACAGTTACAAACATTTCAGGCTTATGAATAACCTCCATTCCTGAGGTGTTCCTAATTCCGAGGTTCTACTGTAATACAATGTATATCTCAACCCCAGTCATCAATACCTTCATCTGCCTGGTTCAAAGCTGACTTGCCTATGTTTCCTCTTTCGGACAGGCTGGCAATCTAATTGTGCTCCTTTAGGAAGTGGTGAGCTTCTTAGGGTGTGGTGAGGACCCCAGGGTGCCTCCTAAAGTTTGTGGCATATGGGCTCCAAATTCCTTATAGATTTAGGAGGCCTTCAAAGCTTTGAGGGGGTGAGGTTTGCCACACACAAAAAAAATGGATTGTTTTGTTTCTGTTCAAGTTTAAGCATCTGCTGTCTCTGCTCTGGTGGTTGCTATATTGTGACTGTGGCTCATTGCAACGTTAACTCTTTAGTGTTCTTGGAAGGTGGTATATACTCAGAATGCTGACATGAGCTGGCAGCCTTAGCTCTGCCTTCACAAAGCTTTTTTCGCATGGAGAATAATTATTGTTAATTGTAAAACTTAATAATAATTGACCTGACATTCCAGTCACTGGTTTGAGAAATCTTGTTCTGTTCCATAGCACTGACAACCAAAATCATTCTGTAGATCAGCCTTAATCCATCTGCCTACGTTAGTCTGTCTGTATCAACACCATTATCATCATCACACCAAGCTGTTGTGCAATAATGCAAACCAGAAGAGAGTGTGAAACGCACAGGGCTGACACATGCTACTTGTAGCTCAGGAGCTGCAGGTTGAATTTTAATGGAGTAGGTCTACAGATTGATAATCCCAGCTCGCAACCCATTAAAATAATGGTTCTGAGTCAGTTTTGCCAGCCATTTCACCATGGGACTTCAAGAGTGTAACCAAGTGCATAAATTAGACTTTTGCTTAGGTATATCACATTATATGTCAATGTAAATTCAAAACAGAATAAAAGTGGGTTTAGATTGGTTTAAGGCAGATTAGTTTCCTATAAATAACCATAGGGTTTCCAAGAATATTCACACAGATTTCAGCTAGCAACTTGCTTTTCAGGGAAAAAGTTTATTTTCTGATATTTCACTGCCACTAGTGGAGAAAATATCCAGACTAAGCATGATACTTAAACTCAGCACCAGTAGCAAATATGTCTAGTGGTGCCAGAAAAAAAGGGAAATTCAGTGCTGTGTTGCTGAACTTCTCAAGTTTTCAAGTTTGAGCCTGGGGGAATTCCAAACAGTCCTTACCTCAAATGATGCACTTCTCACACATTCTCAGTCTGCTTGACATCTGCACAACACTCAGGCTATTTGGAGGCAGAATAATATTAAATCTGAAAGCAAATTTGATCTCTTCCCAATTTTGGAGTTATGGTGTGTCATGTTATGTTCAATCATGTTATGCCACGTGGAATCACAGTATGTCACTTCATGTCAGTTTGTTGTACGATATAATTCCACATAACCATGCACTTCATAACTGAAGTCAGCTACACTTACCGGGGGGGCTCCAGGCCCCAGCACGCCAAGCGTGTGCTTGGAGCGGCATGCCGTGGGGGGTGCTCTGCCGGTCGCCTTTGGTGGCATGCCTGTGGAGGGTCCGCTGGTCCCGCGGCTCCACCGAAGCCACGGGACCAGCGGACCTTCTGCAGGCACGCCTGTGGGAGGTCCACTGGAGCCACGGGACCGGTGACCGGCAGAGCGCCCCCTGCGGCATGCCACCATGCTTGGGGTGGCGAAATGTCTAGAGCTGCCCCTGACACTTACATACAAGGCAAGAACCATACCAGTCCTACATCAGCCACCATGTACCCAGCACACATTGGGAAGAACTGTGGGGGAAAAGAGGCAACAGGTGATAAGGGAAAGATTGGGTTGGGGTACAATTTTGTCAAAACCAAAACATTTTGTAGACATAACTTTGACAAAATGTATGATTGGAAAAAGTCAAACCACTTTATGTTGACTTAGTTGTTTCACTTAGATAATGTCAAAATGTTTCATTTGGATAATGTAGATTCATTTTACTTTGACTTGTACATTGTATTACAGTATTAATTTTAATATTATACTTAATATTTTAATATACTATAAAAGTCAAAACAAAATCAATCATTGTTATCAAATTAATACCATTTGAAATTAGTGACACAAAATTCTTCCATGGTTCTGAATCCAAATATTTTTGAATGTACATTCCAAAGGAAATTTTGAAATTTTGGCTTTTCACTCTGATATGGAACAATGTATATTTTTTAATTTCAGAATTTCCTGTGGATAAGAAGATTCTGTTTCTAACTAGCACTAATGAAAACATTTGCAGAGTGCTTAGTATGAAATATTGTTAAGAAGGTTGTGTTCCACTAGAAAAGATGTGGTTGTCTTTGGTTTGGATAAATTGGAGACAACAGATCTAGGCTAGTTCAGATGTTTCACAACTGGTTTGCCCATCTATGATGTCAAGTCATGCATTCAAATTCCTCCATCTCCAACATCTTCCTTTTTGCAATTCTGAATTCTGTCATTCACATAGATTCAGACAGAAAAAAAATGAAAAATTATCCTGAATTTTGCTTTAAGGCTTGAGTTTACCTCTCAAACACCAGAATCTGAAATTAGAGAAAGTTACCCTCAAAATGAGGGATAATGCGGGACAACACACCTTGAAATGAGGCACACAATGTGGTAAACCTTTTTTTTAAAAAATTGAACACACTGTTTTATTAAAAAAATATATGTCTGACAGATATGATAATATCCTAGATAAACCTTATTGAACTTAAGCTAAGTATTACTGATTTTTTAGGAATGTATGGTATTAAAATGCAAATATTTATGTACTCTTGAGGGACTGTATGTATTTCCATGGGGAAGGGGGACCACAGTCCTTCAGTAACTAAGGACAGTGGGCAGTGGTGAGGCAAATTAATGAATGTTATAATACCTCCAGAGAGGTCCACAGGGATACAGGCTCACATATACTGGTTTACATTCAATTCTTCATGAATCAACAGATAAACAAAGCACTTCTGGTTAAATAGCCTGAGTTAAAACTGACTCAGGGCTTTCTTTCTGATCCAGCAAATGGACAGGACCTTGGGCAGGGGAAAGGGAAAGGTTGAAGTCTTTGGCCTGCCGAGCTCCCATGAATTGAGTGTTTGTTCTGAGATGATGCTGTGATGAACTTTTGACCACATTATAAAACCTGTGTGGGGCTTGAAGGAGCAATCACTGACCAGATCTCCTGTTAGAGTTGGGGAAGAGGGGTGACCTCTGTTAAGCTTCTTACCATGTGTGTAGGTTCATTTATGGGTTTTAATATGTTTTCTCTGTAATGCTTTTACCTTAAGAAAAAATGTGATTGCTTATAAATAGCGGTGTGTGGTAACTTAAAACCCTGAGCAATTACACTCTCTGTGGTACCTGAGGAAAAAAGTTTAGGCAGTCCCTTCTTTTGCCAGGGATATCACAGAATAGTCAGTGAACTGAACAGCCTGGAAATACCCCAGTCAGGAAGGAGAGAGATGTATGTCTCCACCCAAGAGAGGTGATGGCTGAGGAGCCTGGAGCTTAGAGTGAATGTCTTGCTAGACCCTGAAGAGAGAATACAGGTGCAGTTGCCCTGAACTGTGACAGAATGTACAAACATTCAAATAGCGTAGGACTTGTTATAACGAAACTAAACAATGATTCTCATTCCTTTTAAATCCCTTTGCTAAAGCCCAAGAAACAAGTGTCTGAAGAGAACACTTGGGAATCATTAGGCACGAATACAGAGGTATCTTCTGTTGTGCCATTTCTGCTGCAACCACCTCCAGCCTCTGAGCTCTGCTGCTGCTAAGCACTCTGCTCATACTGTGACAGTTGCCACTCAGTGCAGCACACATAAATGTGAACCCTCCCTGAATGAAGCTATGATGATCCTGCCAGGATGCCAAATGCTTAGGATGTACCATCCCATATCCCTGAAGGAGGAGGGGTTATTAGTTAGTTATTTCCCCCCCCCACACACACACACACTCACGCTATCCGATAGATTGATCGCCATTATTCCCAGCTGTGAGGTGTCTTGTGTGGACATGCTGAGGCTTGTTAACTCTCCTGCCTGACCCACCCCCTTTTGTAGTGGTGTCTGTTGTAGTGGTATCACCTGGACTTTGCAATGGCAATGCAGGACCACAGAGCAACTTTAAAAACCAGGGCCAGATGTGGGATGTCCCACCCAAAGCATAACACTTGAGAGTTGGTCGGTGTGGGCTTGAGTGCACCAATATCTTCAAATGAAACTCAGTCAAAACAATGCTCTTTCATCAGTTCTTGTGTCAAATCTATGGGAAATGACACATTTGTATAGTTTTGGCGTTATCTGTGAACAGAACCAGGTTTGCTCTGAAGGTTTGCACACTGTAGCCTACCTTTGGACAAACTGGGCCAGGACTCCAAGTTTGTTACAAAACATAGAATGTTATATGGTGGTTGGCTTTGTAAACAGAAGGTCTGCACAGTTCTATTTCTAAAATTTCAGTCCATTTTTGTGTCCTATTTACCAGTTATTGCTTTGATTTTGCACTCATTAAGAATATTGTCATTAACTTCAATAGGTTCAGAAACAGTCCCTATTTAACTACCTTATTCTTAGGGCTTGTCTTCGCTGGCGGGATAAGTCGACCTAAGTTATGCTACTCCAGCTACATGAATAAAGTAGCTGGAATCGACATAGGTTAGGTCGATTTATTTATCTCAGTGTCTTCACTGCACTACGTTGATAGGAAACACTCTCCCGTCAACTTACTTTGCTCTTCTCGGGGAGCTGGAATATAGGAGTCAACCAGAGAGTGCCCTGCCATCGATTTAGTGGGTCTTCACTAGACCTGCTAAATCGACACCCGTTGCATCTATTGTAGCAGCGTCAGTCTCTCTGGTAGTGAAGACAAGCCCTTAGATAGCATTTTGTCAGGGACAGTTATCCCCACTTTCCATGAACATGGGAAAAAACGCATTAACTGATCCCTTATATTCATTAACACATCTGAATTAATGGCATTACCTTGACATCTTGCTACTGTATGTTACCTTATAGTGTGTCACTCTGGCAGCATTATCCATGAAAATCTGTAAATGCTGATTAGCCTAGTTAAGTTCTGATGTTTTTTTTTTCAGAATTGCTGGGTTGGTTTGTTTGGTTTTTTTCCAAAGAAATCTGTCAGATCATAGGCACCAACTCCGTGTGTGCTCCAGGACTCGAGCACCCATGGAAAAATATTAGTGGGTGCTTAGTAGCCAGCTGGCAGCCAGCTCCCCCTTCCCACACCAGTGCCTCTTGTCCAGTGGCAGCTGCGCCAATCAACTCCCCTCCCTCCCTCCCAGTGCCTCCAGCCCGCCATGATCAGCTATTTTGCAATATGCAGGAGGCATTTCTCCTGGAGGGGGGAGGCAGGGAGGAACGGGGACAGGGCACACTCACAGTAGGGGGCAGAACTGGGCAAGAAGAAGTGGGGTGGGAGCAGAGCAGGAGGGGAAGAGGTGGGCCAGGGGTGGGGCTCTGGAGGAAGGAGGTGGCGTGGGGGGAGAGCAGGGGACTGAGCACCCTGGGGCCTGGAGGAAGCCAGTGCCTGTGTGTCAGATTACATGAGTTACCTCTGGTAAATTACATTATTTTTCTCTTTGTCACCTACTTCCGCATAATTATTTATGTAAAAGGTTCAGAGTTATATATGTTCCTGTGAATGGAAAGGTTATCTGTTTTTATTTTCCTTTTATACACCCAATAACATGAATAAACAAAAAAACCCAAGCAAACCAAAACAAAAAAGACAACAACAGAAATAAAGTCTAAAGTGCTCTCAGTTTGCTATGACTCAAGCAATTATGGAGATGGTACTCAAGTTTATAACTATATTTAAGAGTGACCTGATGCCCATGAACTCTTCAGTGCAGACATGTTTCCTCAACCTTTTATTCCATTTAATCTGTCTGAGCTCTTCTACGAAGATCTCCCCTGACAGACTGGCATAAAAAAAAACAAACAAACAAAAAAAAAACCCCACAATGGCCTTTTCCTAAATAAAAAAGGATGCAACTTTGGGCAGTCTGCCATTACAAGTGCCAACAACATTTCTTTCAAAGGCACCTGCTGCTACACATCAACCCGAGCCTGAAAAGGACAGAGACAATGACAGTTTCCTTTTCTCCACTGTGTGAAACAAGAGTCATGAATTCTATACAGGCAGCTTTAATTTATGGCGTGCTTGCAAGCACTTGCTTCCTTAACCTTCAAAATCACGACTCATAAACATTACCAAAGAGGGTGAGGGGAACAAGTCATTTCTATAGAAATAACCTTAAAAAGAGCTTTGCTTTGAAAACATTCACTGAGTTTCACATGTGTATAGATGGGCATGAAGCAGCAAGTTAGACACTCACCCAGAGAAAGTACAGATTATCCTCCATTAATATGTTTGTGTCTTTATAAGATATACAGGGCTATTGCTATTGCCTTTCTTAGGAGTGAATATAACACGTCTGAAATAGGAGACAAGTACACCACGGTATTGCACTTAAACAATGCCAATTTCCATGACAGTAGGGAGTAGTGACTGAAAAAATACACACAGAGAAACCGAGAGGACTCACAGAAGTTCTGCTGGCAAAATGCTAGTTGTGGCAAAATGTCTGTTTTCAGATAAAAAAACTGAGCTTTTCAATTCAGATTTGAATTCTGATTGTCTCTCTCACACACACATGCACACATACAGCCCAATCAGAAGAAACCAAAGAGGCCTGGATCAAAACACTCTTCTTGAAGAAAACTTGTTGAAACTGATACTCCCCACAAAATGTTTTGGCTTCAATTAAATAGTATATTTTGGTGACATGTCATGTAATTAAAAATGTTCTGCTGAGTTTATTATTATATATTGCTATTGCTTATATAAGGCCAAATTCTGATTCCGATTCTTATGCTGACTAGAACTTTATTCCTTGTCTATTCTCTCAAAAATCAATGTGGAGTAATGTACTGCTCACCATGAGGAAAGGTATCAAAATCTGGGCAATAGTTCTCTACATGTGTAGAGGGCTCAAAAACAAATGACAAAAAGATAAAGTCCTTGTGTTAAAAAGGTTTGGCTAAGATTTTCAAACACAGACACTTAAAATTAGGCTCCTAGCTTTAAATTTAAGCACCTAAAATGATTTTTAAAATGCTGAGTATCTGTCATTTACCACTGCATGCATCTTGAAGGTCATTCAGGATTGGTGGTGGTGTTTTTTTGTTTGTTTGTTTGTTTTAATTTTGTTTTTATTATTATTTATTTGAGGATATTGGTTTTGATTTTTAGTCTGCAACAAGGTCACCTTTTAGGAGACTGTGAGTGTAACTTGAATGCCTTACCTTCTGGATGCTATTTTCTCTTTAAACTCTTCACTGATCCTGAAAACTGTATATACTTGTCTGTCTTTGAATAAGCATTTTATTAAGCCCTCTTGAGAGATACACTTAGATTCTTTCTTTAGATGGAGTAGAGCTGCCAAAAGTTTGCAGCATAAATTCACATTTTGCCCCATCAGACCACCCACCAAAAACATACACATCAGTCACTTAGAGTTCCAAGACTGGATTTCTTTGTGAATGAGCAGGAAAGTGCAGTCTTTCTGCTCCCTATGAAGCACACTTTTTCTCTCTCCTACTACAGAAAGACTGTCTTTCAAGACAGAGCCCAAATCATTAGGAGACACTATTCCAGCTGGAAATAAGGAGTAAATGTTTAATCGTGAGAATAATCAACCATTGGGAGAATTTACCAAAGGTCTCAGTCGACTCTTCATAATGCACAATTTTAAAAATCAAGATTGGTTGTTTTTCTAAGATATCTGTCTAAAAATGATTTTGGGGAAGTTCAATTGCCTGTGTTTTACAGGGGGTCAGATGGGGTGATCATAATGGTCCCTTCTGGCCTTGGAATCTATAAATCCTCCCACATAATAACATTAGAGAGAGGAGATAAACAGACACTATAGGGATCCAACCAAAAGAGAAGCTGTCCCTAGCCTATGCAGGAGAATAACTAAGGAGTGTTTGACTAGCACTTTAACAGGTTTTGTCAAGGACCACAACAACCCTAAATATCTTGGATGGGGAAAATAGTGGGAAACACATAATTAGAAGCACTCATGTGGCACTACAAAGACTGAGGGCTGAATTAGCAATTCACTAGATTATAGGCCTTTCCATACCAGAATAAACCAATGATCCAGCTAATTCAGTATTGTGTTTCTGACAGTAGATAACGCTGGATATTTCACAGGGAGACACAACCTCCCAATAATTTATTTGTGTGATATTCCATAGAGAACAATTCCCGATTTGTTCCTGATCCCAGTTGGAAGAAGTTTATTCCCTGAAGCATGAAGACTGTCTGCCTTATAATTTTATTGTAGTTAGTGTAGCTTCAGGCATTATTCTAACTGATGTGTTCTAAATCTTTTCTTTATGTGTACAGAGTTCTCACTCAAGACTATCTTGTGACAGTGAATACCACAGGAATGCTACAAGATGCCTAAAAACTAATGTCCTTTTAACTATTTACAATTAGTTGCCATTTAATTGTATTGAGCATTGTTCCTGTAGAACAAGGTAACCAGGAAAATTTGACTGGTCTTCTGTGTATAATGCATTAGTTTATATATTTTTAACACATGTGAAAGACTCTTCTCCTTTCCAACCAAAAGATTCCAATCTTTTGACTTCCCTAATAAAGAAATATCTTCATTGTTCAAGCAATATTATTTCTTTCTTTGGAACTTTTTTTTTTTAAAATGATAACCAAAAGGGAATGCAGAAGTCTATGTGAGGATAATTGTTGGGATTCTCTTGGGAAAAACTAAATAATTAAGAGTGGCTGATTTTTTAGCATAGTTATGGCTATATAATATAACAGAGAAATACATGCAATGCCTTGATTTACAGTAAATATTGTTTAAATATACCTTTTGGTTTTGTTGTTTGAAAGTTGGATTATGTCTGTGATTATTTAAAATTGTATGATTATGAAAAATGTAGCCAACAAGAGCTATTTTGTATCTAGGGTGTCCTCTTGGTAGTTTTAAGCACTATGCAATACAACTGTAGTTTGAATCTGTTTGTTTTTCAACCTAGAATGGAACTGTAAACGCTAAGTTACATGTTCCTCTGAGTCGCCAAAGGGCCATTTTGTTACAAACATTTTGTTTTCTTGCAACCGGTCATGTATCCATTTTTCAAATTGAATGAATAAAATAATTTCAGTCAGTTTAGACTTAGTCACAAAGGACAATTGATAACATTGTTATCTAAAATTTGTTCAAAGACCAAAGTTTAAAATTTCAAACTAGTCATGAAACTAGCCCGCAATGAGGGATCACTTTGTTATGTTTAAAAATAATCAACATGGTCATTTAAAAGTTAGAAACATTTCTACACAGGGGTCCTGGAACAATTTTTAAAGTAGCCATTGAACCAATTTGTAAACCCTGTACATAACGGAAACCACTTCAAGCCAGGGGCTATGGCATCACCCCCAGCACCTATGTTTCTACATTATATTCATGAACAAGTCCAGCATGTGACTTTCCTTTATTTCTTGTTAATTGAGGCCCCTATTTAAGAAAACAATCCTCTTCAAGAAAGCACTCAAGCTCCATACTTAACTTTAAACACATGCAGCCTGAAATAGAATTTGTCTTACAGTCTATGATGATTGGTGCAAACTTGTGCCAAAGAAAAAACTGCAGTAAAATGAGAACACTTGAATCCAGTTCTTCGTAAAGTTGGAAGACAATCATATCTGGACCCAGATGAAAATATTTTTAAAATTGTAATCATCTCTGTATTCTGAAATGGACCATGGACAAAATTAGAACACCTAGTTGTAAGTGTGCTTGGATTTGGATCTGAACTTTATGACTCAAACTCAACTGTATAAATAAAGAAAACATTAGGTCTCCTCACTAATTGAACTGAACAGTTCAACATTTGCACAAAATCACATTTGCCAGCAGAGACTGCAAACAGTGATAAAGCAAGCTGTTACATCTGTAAAGCAAAATGATATTTTCCTCACTGGTCTACATAGTTCCATTTTTGTGCACAGTTGTGTCTGTCACAGTAAACAGCTACATAAGCAGTGGAAGTATGTTGCTGTCATTAATTAAAACAGTTATCCCTACTGATTTAACTGCATGGTTCCATTATTTGGTCTATCAATGCTGGCAGACAAAATCTTGTATTAATGTGAAACTGTACATTTGAATTATTTTTGTTATACATATAGAACCAAATTCATCCCTAATGTAATTCCATTAAAGTCATTAAGGTTGCATGAGGGATACATTTGTTCCATCTTTCACTTTAGATTATTTACCTGAATGTACCTTACATTAGCACTTATAATGTACATAATATGCTTTAATATAGGCAATATATGCAATATGTCTGAGTTAACATTGCTGTGGGACCTAAGGGCCAAATTCTGTCCTAACATGTTTTATGGATTGACTTCAATGAGGTTATAAAGAATGTAAGTCAGGGCAGAATTTGGTCCTTATGCCCCAAAGTAAAGTCCGGTAACTTCTGAATTTCCTTATTTTTGTATGAAGTGGTAAAAAGAGGTTGAAGTAGTGCATTCAACCTGGCCATGTGTCTCTATATTTGCATCCATGGATTATAAGCATACTGTCATTTGCACTAAGTCTGAGGAGGAGTTTGATCATTACATAGCGCAAATTTCACACAAGAAATGATTCTGCGAGTACCACATGTCAAAAAATGATTGAAGGAGGTTTTGGACAGATCACATACCGATGATACTACTGTCACAGTCTCTGTGGAAAACTGATTTGATCTAATTAACAACAAAGAACTAGAACTACAAAAGGACAAAATTGAAAAATGAATCAAAGATGCTATGGAATCTTTCCTTTAATTAGCCAACATGACTGATCCAGAATATGAAGGTCATAGGTTGAGCTCAGAACAGGAAAAAGGGGTGGAGATGTGACTGATAAGACAATATCCTGAATACTACCAAATTCAAGATACAGATTTGTACCCCAAATCTGAGTTTATGAAGAAATTGTCTGTTGCTGCAAATTGTTGGGAAATTGTGGGGAGGAGGAAAAAATCACAGGACAGTTTAATTCAGCATTTTGTCAATTTTTAAAAGACCTGCATTCTTGCCCAGGAGTAGAGCTCCAAGCAAACATATTTGCAGCATATTTGAATTGCTTTGCTTGAAACTTTGTAGAGTACCAGATGCTGAAAAAAGCAAATAAATTTGTAGAAATGTATCGGTATCAGAAGGGCAGATACAATAGTGGGGTAGGCTAACTAGTTAGGGATTCAATTATTGTGTATTACATATAGTATAGAAAGTTGTTTATTTTGGACAACAAATGGGATAACTTTTTTATGTTGGGAGAATAAACATACTTGTGAAATGAATTACGTACTATACATTTTGTTTTGTATTAAAGAAAGTATTTGAGTTTTTACACCAGGGTTGGTCTCTCCTGCCCCAAGGTTTTGTTTTGTTTTTTCCTCCTCTCAGCTGGTCCCTGCCTGCTTCCAGCAGCTCCAGTTCCTCTCTGCATCTGGCACATCCCCTACTACAGGCCCACCACTCATCCAACTTTTCTTCCCTGCCTGGCTCCCTAAGGACCAAAGACCTAAGGGGGTAATATTCTACAAAGGCAGATAAGATCTCATCTACATGTGACAAGGCTACTCTGCACTTACCTCTTGGGGGCACATTCTGGCCTATTACCATAATGATGGTTTTGTTGGGGCCATTCTAAACCACCACAGAACCATTTCAGCTTTTCCTTTGTATCAGACTTTACTCATCACAAGCCTCTCACATAAAGCTTTCAAAGAAGGAAAGTTTATTCACATCCTAGAAGTGAAGTTTAGCAATTTAGAAACAGCCACAGATCCCCAGCAATGTTCAAAAGACACTTATCATTGCATTCATTCAGCTAATTAACATAAACTGTCTTGGTCAAATTCTCCTCTCATTTACATTGTTTCAGCTGCACTGAATCAAAAGGGATAAGTGCACATCCATGTAAATCAGAGGAAAATTTGGCCCTATGTGCTTCTGGCTGTGTTTGTGAATGTACAGGAAATTAATAAATCATTTAAAAATCATCAGAACAGTTTAATCGTTTTTATTATGTTCTAAAAAGGAAAAAATCTTTAAGGAACGTATGTTTATTAATTATTACAATGATCTATTATTTATGTAGTTCCCACAGTGTGGTAGGCTGCATTATCTGGTATAATTCTATGGAGGTTAGCCAGGTCCAAGGTTGCTTCTTTTTAAGAAAAGCAAAGGTATACAACTACAGAAATGCAGTAGACATGACCAGAAAAATTTACTTCCATGCAGGTATTACTATTGATTTTTATAGTGTTTGCTCTGCAAGGATTTTGTATTCAGTTCTGGCAGCAATTCAAAATCTGCATTTAAAAAGAAGTTTTTTAAGTGATGATCCTGTGCCATTTTCTCAATGTCAGAAATAAAAGTGTATTCTTAATGAAAAAGGCACTCTAGATATAAAATATTTAAAGGCTGCATGCTAGCATACTTACTGCTTTTTCTACAGGGGGCTCCTCACATTAGTTTTTGAATACCAACGCCAAGCAGCAACTTGACCAGGATGAGAGTTAAAACTGGTGCTGTACCTTCATCCATCAGACCCATATCTTTTATTGAGATTGATGTTTGAAAATTATTGATGAGTCAAGGTGGAGAGAGTCTGTTATGAGCTTCAAGATTCCAGCTCACATGATGAGAATATCACCACAAAGCTGACTGTTCATTGATTTTTTTTTCCAAGAGAACTGTTTAGCTGTTAGTGGGCCTTGCTGCTGATGGTGTGCTAAACAAGAGATACAGCCAGCTTACTAGAACTATTGAGCTTTATTGTTAAATATAATCTTTATTTCTCTGCTGTCCAAATATTTGAGTTTTTCACAGGCTTTTCTTAACGTTTCCTTAGTATCCATTTTTATGCATGTTTTTCTCTTTGGCAGTTGTTCAAGCCACATACCAAAAAAAAAATAGTCACTCTGTAGACCTGTTTGTAATACAACTCAAAAGAAGGAGATTTTTGCCCAGTTTTGGGTTCCATAACAGGACGCTGAAACTCAGTTCAGATTTGTCCTAAGATCGATTTATCATTTCATATCAAACCAAGATGGAGGGATCCTAAAACGTTGCATGATCCGATTGTACTCTCACCTTAACATAACACTTTCTGGGTGGTGGAAATAAAAGATTAGGATATGAAGGGTATGACACTCTGTGCCTCGGCGGAACCTCCTTCACTGCCATGTTCATCCTTATAAAATGATTGCGTGGTATCCAATGCAAAGTTTGTCATGTCGGGTGTCTTCAGAAGGCTCATGATGCACTGAGCATTGTTGTTATGGTAATGCTATAGTAATTGTTGTTATAGTAATGTTACAGGTTGTAATTTCATGTATATAGTTATGAGGCTGAAAATTTAAGCCTCATGGCATAAAACAAGCCAAGGCAAAACTCTCCAGGAACAGAGGGACAGTTCACACCTCATCAGGGTATGTATGGGACAACTCCAGGCAAGCCTCACAGGAACAAAGGACACTGGCCTAGGCAGCAACATAGGTTCTGTCGGTCTCTCGAGTGAGTCACCCCCCTTCCCTTGGTCAGTCAGGGACTACAATGAGGTAATACTCACATGACCCTGAAGGGGGAGCACAAAGCCAAGATGGAAGAAAGAACATGATAAAAGGGAGAGACAGTTGCCATGCTCTTCCTCTCTCTTCCACATCCATCTACAGACATCACCACCAAGAGACTGAAGTGCTGATCTAATGGGAGAGCCTGGCTGAAGGGCAACCGACAGCCTATGGTGAGAAACTTCTAAGTTTGTAATGGCACTGAAAGTGTTAAGATCAGCTTAGAATGTGTTTTGCTTTTATTTCATTTGACCAAATCTGACTCGTTATGCTTTGAATTATAATCACTTAAAATCTATCTTTGTGGTTAGTAAATTTGTTTGTTTGTTCTATATGAAGCAATGTGTTTGGTTTGAAGCATGTCAGAGACTCTCCTTGGGATAACAAACCTGGTGCAAATCAATTTCTTTGTTAAATTGACAAACCCATGTAAGCTTGCAGCGAGCATAACTGGACACTGCAAGACGGAGGTTTCTAGAGTTGTGTCTGGCATCGGCAATATTGGGTAGTGTCCAAGCAGCTTACATGCCAGAGGCTGTGCGTGAATATCCCAGGAGTGGGGGTTCTCACACCAGAGCAGGGTAAGGCTGGCTCCCAGAGTTGAGGATTGGAGTGACCTAGCAGATCGCCAGTCCAGATAACACCAGGGGAATGTCACAAGGGGATTTACGGTCACATTTTGGGGCTACATATAAGATGTTTTCTAATACATTGATCATGTTTGTGGCTTTTCTCTGATGAATTGTGGACAGCAGAACTGGACACAGTATTCCAGCAGCAGTCATACCAGTGCCAAATACAGAATAAAACAACCTCTCTACTCTTACTTAGGATTCCCTTTTTTATGTACCCCATGATTGCCTTTTAGCCACCGTCTGACATTGGCAGCTCATGTTCATCTGATTGTCCACCAGGACCCTAAACATTTTTTTCAGACTCTCTGCTCCAGTATAGAGTCCCTGATCCATTAAATATGGCCTACATTCTTTGTTGCTAAATGTATACATTTATATGTAACCATATTAAATTTAATGTATATTGTTTGCTTGAGTCCAGGTTACCAAGCAGTGGAGATCACTCTGAATCAGTGATTCATTATGGACCACTTCCCAAATTTTTGTGTCATCTGAAAACTATCAGTGGTGATTTTATATTTTCTTCTAGGTCATTGACAAAAACTGTTAAATAGCATAGGGCCAAGAACCAATCCCTGCTGGACTGCACTGGAAATACACCCACTTGCTGATGATTCCCCATTTACAATTACATTTTGAGTCCTATAAGTTAGCCAGCTTTTAATCCATTTAACATGTGTCAAATTAAAATAGAGAA
The DNA here is from genome assembly GCF_016161935.1 of Mauremys reevesii. Lineage (NCBI taxonomy): Eukaryota > Metazoa > Chordata > Testudines > Geoemydidae > Mauremys > Mauremys reevesii. Next base: position 164,956,046 of record NC_052624.1, on the reverse strand, counting down.
TGATATAAAATTAATCAAAATGTTGTGAGATACCAAGACAAAAACCTTACAGAAGTCTAAATATATTAGTTCAATACTATTATATTTAGCAACCAAACTTATTATCTCATCTAAAAAAGATAACAAATTAGTTTGACAGGATCTATTTTCCATAAACCTATGTTGATTTACATTAATTCTTTATTAATCGAATCCCTTATCAGCTGCTCCATTATTTTATCCTGGATGAATATCAGGTTGACAGTCCTATAATTATCCAAGTCATCCTGTTCACCTTTTTAAAAAATTGGCACATTATCTTTCTTTCAGTCTTCTGGAACTTCTCCAGTGCTCCAAGACACATTAAAATCAACATTAACAGTCTGGTGAGCTCCTCAACCAGCTCTTTTAAAACATTTAGATGCACGTCATCTGGACATGCTCATTTAAAAATTTCTAACTTTGGTCGTTTCAGTTTAACATCCTCCAAAGATACTAGCAGAATAGAAAAAGTGTTATCACCACCACATGATAAGGCTATATTGTCTGCTTTTTCCCCAAATGCAGAACAGAAATATTTATTGAACACTTCTGCGTTTTCTGCAGTATTATTGATAATTCTACCATTTCCATCTAATAATGGATCAATACCATTGTAAAATTCATTTTGTTCCTAATATATTTTAAAAACTCCTTTTTATTGTTTTCAGCTGTGCTAGACCTAGATTTCTCCTTGTGTCCCTTGGCTACTAATATCAATTTTCTATAATTCCTAACCTCTGATTTATATTCATTACTATCACTTCTCTTTTCTTCCAGTTATTTTTTTTATCCAATAGTCTCTTCTTCCTCATTTGTCGGGTTGTGGCATTTGTGGCATCCAGTAAGATGTTCTTAAATGATTCCCAATTATCATTCACATTTTGCTAATTAAATCCTTCTGGACTTTATTCTGTTTGCACATTACAAGTGTGATCAAGTAAGGATCACTTGTACCTAAGCTACCATTAATTTTTATTTCCATGATCAGTTTCTCTTTATCTTTTAGGACAAAGTCTAATAAAGATTTTCCCCATTTTGGCTGCATTATAAACCCAGGTCTGTGGAACCTAGGTTTGTGGACATGTTGTTTCCAAGCCCGCGCTTCAGCATCCACACTGCATTGTCAACCTCGGTTTACAATTGCTGGATTCAGGTCTCACAGCTGGGCTAACACATCCATACTTCACTGGGCAGACCTTCTGACTCATGCCTGAAGCTTGAGATGTGTCCATACTGCCAAATGGCAGGTCTTGGACTCATCCTGAATCCAGGGCCGGCTCCACTGTTTTTGCCTCCCCAAGTAGCACGCTGAATTGCTGCCACGGACGGCAGCATGTTTCCATGGCGGCATGCATGTTTCCATGGCGGCAGCAATTCAGCAGCAGCTTCTGTCTTCAGCCGGAAGACAGAAGCCGCCGAATTGCCTCCGAGGGCAGCTGAAGACAGAAGCTGCTGCCCAATTGCCGCCGCCACGGACACGCGTGTGCCGCCCTAATGGCACAGAGACTGCCCCCGCCATCCACGGTGGCAATTTGGCGCTCTGCTTGGGGCGGCAAAAACACACGGACTGCCGCCCCTTGCAGATTGCCGCCCCAAGCACCTGTTTGGAATGCTGGTGCCTGGAGCCGGCCCTGCTTGAATCACAGCAGGACTTGGACTCTGACTCAGACTCTTAGCAGTCTCCTAGGACTTGGGTGACCTCAGTAAGTGCTTGCTGACCTAAGTCAGACTAATTTGTGTGTGGATGAAAGTGGGACTTGGGCTCAAACTTGAGTTGGAGCCCCAGGCTTTGTGTGCAGTCCAAACATACTCACTGGGGCCTAAGTGTGAGACTATATTAAAAGTTAAGCATGTGCATGCATTTTTGCAGGATTGGCACCTAAATGTGTCCACATAGAAATTTTCACTGGTTTAACTAGATTCATTTAGAAAACAGCTTTAATTACAACCATATAACAGACAAGGCCTCACTCTTTACTTATTGCAGTGGGAATTATTGCCTGAGTGAGGCTTTCAGGATTTGGCTCTACTTGCTTAGAGAAATCAATCATCCTCCACAAGACTTAGTAACTAAACTAAAACTCCCCTCCCCTTCCGTTATGACCCCCTGCCAAATTATACATATCTTTCTCAAGGACATGGTTGAGTAGGGAGATTGTGCTAGCAGTAATGACATGGACAGAAGTACTATTATTTGCAATATGCTATGTATAACACCTATACAAGACTTCCAATAGGCTTTGGTCTTTTACTCTTGTCAGGTGGTTAGTGGAGCACAAGGGAGGGGGAGAGGGCTGTGTTATTCAGCGTCTCTGTTTTCTCACTTTGACAGCCAACACTGATAACATGCTTTCCCTCAGTAGGTGGTATCTTTTATGCCAAACAATCTAGTAGTGGCAGTGGACACACCAGCAGCAGTGGTCCTTTCAAGCATTGGGCAATGTTAGACAGCATGCAGCTGTGATGTCTGTAAGAGTCTACTTTAGGCCTTTAAACGGTAAATAGCGAAGATATGCTCAAAACTGAGGGAAGTGAACAATAAAAATGTTTTTCAGGCTGTTTGGGAAAGGCAGTGGGGGCACAAAATGTATTTATTATTATTTATTTTTATTGTGGTAACAAATAGGGACCCCATTCTTGGCTAGGACCCCATTGTGCAAGGTGTTGTGCAAACAGAGAACAAAAAGAATGTCCCTGCCCAAAAGGGGTTACAGTCTAAGTTCTGAACAAACGTTAATGCCTTCTGTCCAAGGGTCTCATAGTGTTTTGAAAATATGAGTGAATCAATCTGTTGCGGGTTCAAATTTTAATGATAAGAATATAAGATGTCAACTAACCAGGCTCAATTAGAATTTATTAATCAAATAGTCTTGGTCAAAGATCAATACAGTGAAGTTTACAAAAGAATGTCAGACTTGCCAAACCAGTCTGAAGAAGTGACTTTGCAGCTCACTTCATTCCCAGCTAACACTCAGGAACTTTCCCCCTTATATACCATGTGTGTTTACTGAAAAAGAGACAAAGTAAATGACCCATTGAGTTCTTTTCATGCTATCTAGTTTACCAACTAATTTACTATTTACTGGAACTGACATTATGACACAAAACATTGGTAAAGTGTAGTTCCTGATAAGCTAAAAGCATCTCCCAATAGATCATTATCAATCGGAGAAACCATCTGCCCCACATCAATCAAAGGCCATCTGTACATATTTTCTAAGGGCCAATGGGTCAGAGTAAAGCTATGTCTACACTGGCACACATACCCATTTACTTGACCATGTACATGTTCATGCATGTTCCCTATACGCAGGCCGAGTTTCCACATATGCTGTGCTCGACACAGGCATAACACAATGCAAACACATATACTCTGTCCACACTGCCACATTTATCCTATGATATTAGCGCTACCATGTTGGGGACAGAATCCCAGGTTTCTGTGTATCACGAGGAGATAGTCTAGTAACTGACTTGCTGTGTGTTATTGATGCTGTCCCCCGCGTTCAGCCATCTGCCAATGGCAGTTTTTGCTCATGTCTCATCAACAAGGGGCAAGTGAATATGTGAACTGAAAAGGTTACCATTCATTTGTTCTGCAAGGCTTAGTGGACGACAGAGGCAGATTCATGAATATCCATGTGTGAAACCCTGGAATGGCTGGCCAACATTTAGAGAACATATTGGTTTACAAGGTACCAGAATGGAAAAGAAAAGTGGCTTTCCAATCCTCTAGAGGGAATCCAGCAGGGAAATGTTTGCACTAATGATCATCCCTCTAAATACTGCTGGCTGGAAGGATTTGGTCAGACCTGAAGGTGGACCATGCAGATTTGCACTGTTGTTGAACCTGAAGCAGCAGCTGGTGTTTCTGCTACACCAGAGATTTGCTGAAATATGCTTACAAGACTGGGAGGCAATTTGACTGTATATTGACCATATTCTCAGCTAGCATACAGAGTTTCCATGCAAAAGGAGATGTGAATCATGGAAATAAGCCCCCTCCCCAATCTTCCTCACCCTGGCATCCCCGGAAAACCTGCCATTCTACCTGCTTAACAACAGTGAAATGGACAGGGAAAGAAACACATTCTGCAACATTATGTTGTTCCATGAAGTTTCAGATAAGCATGACATGCACGTCACCTCTCCATTGCAAAAGGATACCACACTGTGTTTATCCAACTGCCAGACCAGATCCATTTCCCATTTCCCCTGGATTGTGTAGCATGGCTGGGAGCAGGAAGAGAACAAGTACCAGGGAGAGGAATGATAACTATTTTTGTAATCTTCCAAGGAACAAATGATTGCTGTGTCTAACTTTTCCTCAAACAATCAAAATGTTCCCTTCCATTTCCCAGACGTTACCCTCCCACACCCCACAACACTACCCATTTTATACGGCTTTGTAGACAGGCCGGACTCACCCCTGTGGCGCCTCCTGCTGGTAACTCCGGGAATTAGCTCAGTCCAGTGTTCGGAGCGCCCTCTGCAGGCTGGTGATCTACATGTCCTCAGGCCCCCCCCCCCCCTCTCTCCCGGTGCCCCTTTTTTATTGGGGGTGCTGCCTGCTCTCTCTCCTCTCTCTCTCTCCCCTCTCCCTCCCCCACCCCCCCCCACCCTCCTTCCCTCAGTATTGGCTACTGCCCCACATTGTCCAGCACTCTGGGGCAGACTGCAGTATCAGCCACCCACACATCACAGGGGGCTGACCTGCTGCTGCCTTTGCTGCCTGGCTGCCCCCTGGCAACCCTGATTGGGGTGTGGCCAGCTGCAGCCACTTCCCCATCAGCCCAGCCTAAAGGCTGCTCTCTTCTCGCCCCCTCCCCCCCCCTCCCCAGGGCCCCAGCCCTTCAGGCAGGGAGCAGGTCCTGCAGGCTTCCATGATAAAGGAGATGGTGAGGAGAGAAGCACTGGAACTCTGTAATCTTCCAAAGTATGAAACACAGATGTTACTAACTTTAAAGAGCCATCTACTGTATAAGTTTTCTACAACTGTCCTATCCCCAACCAGGACTTTTTTAAACCTTCCTCCTCCTTTCTCCTGGTTCACATGGCCCCTGGACCATTGCTGCTTGCTTGCTGGTCAAGAAATGCACAGACGTGGGAGGCACAATGATTGTTCATGGATAAGGCTGTGTGTCTGTCTTGGAAGTAATGGATTCCATGATTTTCCATGACCTCTGTGACTTCTGCAGCAGTCAGTGCAGCTGGCTCAGGAGCTGCTAAGCCAGGCAGCCCCTGGGCCAGCAGCAGCAGCAGTTTGGGTTGCGGTGCAGGGTGGTGCTTACCTCAAGGTGATGCTTACCTTAGCAGGCACCACCCCCACAGCTGCCATTGGCTGCTATTCCCAGCCAATCGGAGTAGTGGAGCCAGCGCTTGTAGTGGGAGCAGTGCACGGAGCCTCCCGGCTGCCCCTCCCCCTAGGAGCTGCAGGGACATGCCAGTCAGAGCCAGGTAGGGAGCCTGCCAGAGCCCCCAACCTTCCACCCCCTCAGCACCAGTAGGGGTCCCAGGACATGCACCACTTCCTGCCTCCCGCAGCACCAGCAGGGGTCCCCGGCAATCCCAGCCCACAGTACCTGCGGTGCCTCTGGGCCACCTCTCTTCCTCCAGAGCACCAGCGGCCCCCTGGCCCAAGTTTTAGTTAGGGATTATATAGTAAAACCATGGACAGGTAACGGGCCGTGAATTTTTGTTAACTGCCCATGACCTGTCAATGACTTTTACTAAAAGTAACTGTGACTAAAACGTAGTCTTATTCGTGAATACTCTGTTTTATAGCTTTTTGCCGAATGCATAATAGTGGTTCATGAGAAATCAATACAGTCATTAATTTATAGCTGTGTATTACTTGGGGATTCCTTACTTTGAGAACCCTTTGGGGATCGGGGTAACAGAGCAGGATCTGGGCTTCCAGTTAGGAATATAGTACCAGAGCAAGACAGGATACTGGCAAGGAGGATGGGGATCCAATGTAACTTACTTTGGTTCTGGTTCCTGCTGCAACTTGGGGTCCTCTCCTTGGGTTTGTCAGGGGGGCTTCCTCAACCAGCTCCTCTGGTATGCGCCTCATCCTTCGAGTCTTTCACGCCACACTCTTCAGTCCCTGCTTACTCCTCATCCCGACCCTCGCTGGTATCCTTTCATCTGATATGGCCAGTGGGGTTGAGGAGGCGGTTCTGAGCCACTTCAGGCTTTGTACTGGGAGACATTGATAGTACCCAGTTTAGGTCATGGTAAAAGGAGCATATATAACAAGCCCTCCTACGCCTGTTGAAGTCTTTTGTCCTCCTGTAGAGGACTCTCACTTGCTTCATGAGTTTTTGGCACTGAGTCAGAGTCCATCTACTCCAGCCTTTGTGAAATTTCCTAGTACAGGTGAATGTTCCTGACACTCTGAGAGAAGGCTTGGAGGATGATGTACTTTGACCATACATTGATCAGCACCAGAAAACTGTTCTGATGTGATTGGCACAACTTACTACTTGTGAAAATGTGGGAACAGCTACCTTTATAGATTGATTAAGGGTCAGACAGAACAGAATGCCATTGCATTGTGGAAATAGGGGTGGAGGAGTATTGAAACTCAAATACATGCTTCTTGCTCCCTTCCACACTGCACACTGGCACAGGTAACGGGCAGTGCCCCAAAATGATGCATGTACTTAACCACACTGCTTAGGCATGCTTGCTTACTCACCCTCTGCTCACCTTCAGACACATGCTTTTGGGATCTAGATGAGGACAATAGGGGGTTATGGCACAATCAAATGTGAGGATACATGTACGGTCGCTTATGTAAATGTATCTCAAGAGGACATGCAATCCATCATTGATAATAAGCTAATGTTCAGCTAATGTTCAGCTTAAATTCAAAGAATTATAGACACAAGGAATTGTGGAACTTTGGCTCACCTACAAAGAATCATGAAGGTCTGGTTCACTTACTGACAAAGCCTACAGAATATTATTCCTTGCCATAGAGTGAGTTTAGTCTAATTATGCTCAAAATCTTAAGAGTTGGATTACTCTCAGGAGACGGAGACACAAGGAGCTTCCCTGTTTAAGTTGTTCTTTGTTTATATATTCTTAAGATTCATCAAGGGAATATAGCTAGAGACTTTTCTAGTTTGTGATAGTTTGGTTGAACAAGAATCTTGTAAACAGACTGGAAACTCCAGAGCTTTCTCTCCAACTTCTCAGACCCTGGTCCTCCTGACACATACTTTTAAACCAGTGGTGGGCAACCTATGGCCTGCAGGCTGCATGTGGCCCATCAGGGTAATCCACTGGTGGGCTGCCAGACAGTTTGTTTACATTTGCACGGACACCCGCAGCTCCCATTGGCTGGGAACGGTGAATCGTGGCCACTGGGACCAGAAGGCAGCCATGCAAATTTAAACTGTCTGGCAGCCAACCAGCAAATTACCCTGATGGGTACATGCACCACAGGTTGCCCACCACTATTTTAAACAATATGTAACTAGCAAGAAACAGATTAAAGTCAATGTTCACATTCTGTTGAGACGAGGGCCCTGAACCTAACAAGGGGTAAGTTTTGGTGGATCCCACAATGGGAGAGGGCCAAAGGACATGATGGGCACGGGGAGTGCTCATCAGGTGCTAAGATGACAACAGCCAGCCCTGGGATGGATTTCAGAATGGTAGCTGTGTTAGTCTGTATCAGCAAAAACAATGAGAAGTACTTATGGCACCTTAGAGACTAACAAATTTATTTGGGCATAAGCTTTCAAGGGCTAAAATCCACTTCATCAGATAAATGAAGTGCAAAATACAGTAGGCAGGTAAATATACACAAAGTACATGAAAAGATGGGAGTTGCCTTACCAAGTGGGGGTCAGTGCTAATGAGACAATTCAATTAAAGTGGAAGTGGGCTATTCTCAACAGTAGAATACCAAGGGAGGAAAAATCACTTTTGTAGTGCTAATGACGCCAATGTAATCAGGGTGGACTATTTCAGACAGTTGACAAGAAGGTGTGAGTAACAGTAGGGGAAAATTAGTATGGGGAAATTAGTTTTTATAGTGACCAATCCACTCCCAGTATTTATTCAGGCCTAATCTGGTGTCTAGCAAATTAATTCTAGTTCTTCAGTTTCTTGTTGGAATCTGTTTTTGAAGTGTTTTTGTTGAAGAATTGCCACTTTTAAGTCTGTTATTGAGTGTCCAGGGAGATTGAAGTGCCCTGTGAGGACATGCTGGACTTCATTGTTTCCCACTTAGGGGAGAAGGACCTCAGAATGTGCTCCAAACTCCAGCTGATTTCAAAGGCTAAGAGGGATATTGGATTGCTGGTGGACATATTTCCTGTTATGGTGATAATATGGTTGGAGTTACTAGCCTGCAGGCTTTTGTGGACTGCAGTCCACCCACAAAAAGGGTGGAGGCACCAAGAGACTCTCCTGCTGAGATGATTTGCTTTCCCTATGGTGAGAGCCCCCAAGAAATGGCAAAATATCAATGGGGTTCGAGTGACTACATTGGTGTTTCCCCCGACAGGAACCTTGGATGTAGTTTGACTAATAAAGTTGTAGCCAGGTTAAAACCCATACCACGTGTCCTCGCCTTGTTCCACACAGTGAGCACACCAAACAGTCTTTCGTGGAAACCCATGTGCTTCACAATAGAACAAATATGGAAACAATTAAATCTGGTTTCACACCATTGCTGAATGTCACCACTTTGAATTGAAAACAGCAGCGGTCTAGATGTCTCTACAATAAATCTCCCACAAAAGATTTAATTTTTTAGATGCTTTGATCTCAAAGCATTAAAATGACATACACAGTATGAAAAGGCCAGGAATGCTCAATTTATACATCTTGTTTATCTCTTTGGTTACGATCTCTTATTTCTTTTGAATTTTTTGCTTCATACCTTATATATTATAAATCAGTCTGTTGTGGATGGTCCAAAAGCTAATTCTCATTTTACAGAGTATTTTGTGACGTTAACAGGCAGGTAGGGTCGGGCATTATAATCACAGTATCTCTCTTCATTGGCAGCATTAAATAGAAAAAAACCTATCCAGAAAGTATACTTTGATAGGTGTATTAAAGACTCACTAAGATGGCGCTCAATAGGAAATGAAGCTCTATGCTTTTTAATCTTTTGGTCTTAAACAAGCATAATTGAAATTCTCTGTCTGGAATACAAACAGACCATGTTTTACCTCAGTAAGCAGACATGATTACTGCTGTTCTGTCAAAGCCCTGTTGCTTAAACTGTCTTGGGCTTTCAAATCAAATTATACATCGTCTCCCTCCACTGTACTGAAAGACGATAAAATAAATAATAAGGCAGTAGCAAAACATTGTCTCATTTTTTTTCCTTATTGGTCAAGTAGAATCAAGGGAAGATGAGGTAGAAGGAGACAGTGGATAAATCCCCTCTGGACCCTTTGTATTAGATAAAGCAACCTAACAGAGAGAAAAGTGATCACTTTACAGCAGAGATGAACTCCTTGCAGGAAGTTTGATAAATTGACATCATTCCAGGCAATTTGAGGTAATACAATCTTCATGTCTGAACAGTGTAATTACTAGATATGTTTCCAGCTCTCAGAAACACTCTATATCAATCACTATGAACAGTTTTAGCAAGATCTACAACCATTTGCTTCAGGGGAAAAAAAGAGAGATAGAGAAAGAGAAGGAGAGGGAAAAGAGCTAAGCACTGAGTTAAAGGTATTGCCGTATTAAACAAAGAGCACAATTAGAGAAAGAATATAAACATTGGCTCTAATTGTCCCCTCCATCTGAACGAGTAGGAGGAGAAAACCCAAAGCAAGTGAGTCTGGCTTAGCAGAAAAGGTGCATAGCTGGGGTGGAGGGAAACAGTTGTGCCCAATAGAGTAATCTCTGCTCATCCCCCTCGAGAAATTGCAATACACGATACTGCTGATGCTCTCAATAGTATCTTAGACTGTTTTCTCTACCAGTCAATTAAACTCTCACGCTGAAGCTGTGGGGATTTTGATCAGTGGCCTGTGGGGAGGCTGTTGTGCAACTAACCCTGCCATCTGTGGTTGTCCTGAGATCTAGTGGTTTGGAAAGCCCTGCCCACTGCCTTCTTCCAAGGAAAGGGGCATAACCTGCACATCAGGTGGAATTATATAAAATATAGAACATAAACTGGATCTTATATGCATTCTGCCCCATAGGGGAAGATCTGACGATTAACCTACCGGATTCTTCTAGGTAGAATTATCCCAAATACGGATGTAAATATGAGGAAACATTCATGGACTAAATTTAATTTTTCAACATATTGTAAGAGAAGATAAGATTTGTGTCTTGCTTCATGTAAGCATTCATTTTATCTTTATACTAGCAAAATGGCAAAAACCACCACTGAAATTTGACTTACCTTGTTTTGTGTCAGACAAGAGGCAAATGATGAAGCTTGAGCTACTATCTCACCACCTTACCTGGTCCATCAAGAGCATAGTACAGGAATGTGAGTCAGAGAAATGGTTCTGGATTCAGACTGATGAATCAATGAGCAGAATTTGGCTACCTATTCCGTGGCTATGTCTACACTGGCACACATACTTATTTACTTAACTGTATACATGCTTGTGCATGCTCCCCATTCCTATGCAGAGTGTCCACGTATGCTGTGCTGACATGGCTATAATGTTGTGTACACGCACATATCAGCGTCCAGATTGCTGCTGTTGTTACGCGACATTGGGTTCTGTGCTGACAGGGAGACATTCTAGGAACCAATTTGCTGTGCGTGATTGGTGCCATCCCCCAACTGCGCACATTCACCTATGGCAGCTCCTGATCATGTCTCTCCTTGCTGTAATTCCCTGCCAAACTTGGTGAAAGACATGCAGCAATGGTATGATGATGACATGGTTCTACTCGTGCTCCTTACTGAAGGACAAATGATTATATGGTGGAATAAAAAATCCTTGAGATACTGCTTGAAGTTGGGACAGAACTTTCTGACACATTGAAGACAACTGACCTTGAGGGCCAATGTCAATACATTCAGATCACATGGTGCATGTACGGTGAATGTCAGTATTGCCACAGTATGCCCTTTGATAGACCATCATTTCTGATGCAAGAGAACCAGCGTGCTGTGGTGGGATCACATCCTTTGGGAAACCAGGAAAGAGTACCAGTGGCTTCAGAACTTCCAAATGAGGAAACAGATGTTCATGAACAGTGTGATGAGCTTGCACCAATCCTCCAGTGCCAGAACACTCGATTCAGGGAAGTCAAACTGATGCAGAAGTGGGTGGCTATTGTTTTGGGTAACAGTGCAGGGTGTGGTACAGGGAATCCTGCAGGCAATATGTTCTCATCCTGGTCACTTAGGGGTGTTCTAGATAGAGGGTCCTCTGGCTCAGCAGCATGCTAGGTGGCATCTGGAGGAGGAGGTGACTGTTCATAGGCAGGTGCGGTGGCCACAGCAGCAGGCAGCCCCTGAACTTTTTCAATCACCAGTTCTCTCAGCCTCTCCATTAGGGAATTCTCCCATTCCCTATGATGTGTCTCCTGCTCGTTGACCAGTTAGTCAATGTCTCTTCCTGCTGAATAGCCTGATCCTCCAATGCTCTAAAGAATTCAAACTGCTCCTGGATTTCTCAAACCATCTCTATGAGCAGCTCTTTCAGGGTCCTTCTCTGTCTGTCACTAATGTCTCTGTGGTGCTGTTCCTACCCTTCTGGTGGAAGTTCCCTCTCAGGAACTGAAGGTCCTGCCAATTCAGAGAAAGCTAGCTTCATACTTTTTTTTTTCCTTTCCCACATAACGTAACAGTGCTGTAGGCCACAATTTTGATACTTTTCAGCATTCCAAGAATGCAACTGTTAGACTATCCTTGGCTCTCAGACAACTTTTGCAGACCATGAGGAAGATGCAGAGTCTATTAATGGTATGAAAAAGTACACTAAGGTTTTAAAACATTCACATTTTCATAGTGTTCCAAGGTGAGAACCTTCCAGGGATTATGTTACCAGTTTGTAATTTCTTTTTTAAAGGCTGGCCAACATTCAGAGAACATAATGGTTTTTAGGTTACCAGAAAGAAGTGGCCTATGTATGAGATCTGGCAATTTATGCCAGAGAGATGTTTGCATCAATGGTTATCCTTCTATATAGTGCTGACTGGAGGGGTTTGATCAGTTATGTGGGTAAACCAAACACATTTGCACTGCTGTTGAATTTTAAGACTCAGTGGGAGTTTCTGCTATATCAGACATTTGCTGAAATATGCTCACAGGACTGGGAGGTAATTTGACTGTAAATTGGCTATATTCTTAGCTAGCATATGGAGTCTCCATGCAAAGGGACCTGCAAACCACAAGAACTGACCATTTTCTGGCAACATCAGAAAATCCTGCCACTGTGCCTGCCAACCAACAGTGAAATGGACCGGGAAAGAGACAGAGACACCACAATTTTATTTGATTCCCTGAAATCTCAGAGGAGAAGCGGTGGACAGGGATGGTAACAATTTTTGTAATCTTCTAAGGGAGAAAGGACTGCTGTGATTAAATTTTCCTCATAAAATGTGTTCCTTTACCCTTCCCGGACTGAACTCCCCTCCACCCCAACCCCAACCATTCCACGTGGCTCCCTTTTTTAAGAGGATGGTAAAATCAGGGTGGAGGGAAGTGGGTGGGGAAGCACTGAAACTGTAAACTTCCAAGGAGCAAAAGACAGCTGTTACTAAGTTAAGACAGACAACTATACGTTTTCTGGTTTCATAGTGGTACCCGTGCTAGCCTGTATCAGCAAAACCAACACGGAGTACTTGTGGCACCTTATAGATTAGCAAATTTATTTGGGCATAATCTTTTGTGGGCTAAAACCCACTTCATCAGACATTTTCTGCAACTGCCCCATCCTCAACTAGGACCTTTCTAACCCTGGCACTTCCCTTCCCACCTAGTCCTCATGGCCCCTAGACCATTGCTGACTGCATGCTGGTCAAGAAATGCACAGACAAAAGGGCACAATGATTGCTCCTGAATAATCTGATTTATAGATTCTGCCAAATTCATAATAGTGATTCATGGAAAATACATAGTCATTGATAGCTGAAATCAATAGTCAAACAGTGGCGCCACACCATACAACAAGCCACAGCCCACTTGAGGAGAACAGACGTGCTCATAAGACAGAGAAGCGACAAAGGAGGAAAGAAAGGGCACAACAGTCCAGCCAACAACTACATCTCCTCCAAGATTATGCCTGTCACTTCTGTAGGAAAATCTGCAGGGCATAAATTGGGCTCTCAGCAGGGCCAGTGCAACCATTTAGGCAACCTAGGCGGTTGCCTAGGGCGCTAGGATTTGGGGGGCGCCATTTTCTTCGGCAGTGACTGTGGCGGCCAGATCTTCGGCCACCTCGATCGCTGCCGGCATTTAGGCAGAGGGAGCTGGGGCAGGGGAGCGCAGGGAGGGCCGCCTGCAGCAAGTAAGGGGGGGGCGGCACACAGGGGAACTCCCCACCCCAGCTCACCCCTGCTCCGCCTCCTCCCTGAGCATGCCGTGGCTGCTTCACTTCTCCCGCCTCCCAGGCTTGTGGCGCCAATCAGCTTAGGTGCCGCAAGCCTGGGAGGCAGGAGAAGTGAAGCAGTGACTATGTGCTCGGGGTGCTCGGGCTCGTGCATGGAGCAGGAGTGAGCTGGGGCAAGGGGATGCCTCAGGGTGGAGGGTGGGGGGTGGGGAGCTGCCGTGGGGGAGGGGGCGCACCAGGGCGGGGGCACGGGGGGAGGGCGCAAGGTGAAAGTTTCGCCTAGGGTGTGAAACATCCTTGAACCAGCCCTGGCTCTCAGCCACTTAAAAACGCACCAATGAACCCCCTTGGCAGACATCATGCTTGTATCAAGGGACAGCTGAAGGAGGACAGTCATGTCTGCACAGTGACCATTTCAGGGTAGAGTGGAGCAGGGTCTGGGCTTAAATTCATTAAGGTAGCACTAGAGCAAGAGGGGATATTGGTGAGGAAGACATTGGCGAGGATGACTGGGGGTCCATTGTAAATTACCAGCCTTAGATTCTGGTTTTTGCAGTGACTGGGGGTCCTCCTCGGGCTTGTCACAAGGCTTCCTTAAATGGCTCTTCTGAGTAGGTGTGCAAAATGACAAGCTACTTATCCTCCAGGTCTTCCAGGACACCCTCTATGATCCTGTTGCCTCTTTCCCGTAGACCTCATGAATATCCCATCAGACAATGAGGCTGGCAGAATTGAGGAGTGGGTTGTGAGTCACTTTAGGCTCTGTACTGGGAGCTTTGGCATCACTCAGTACTCTTGTTATAGAAGGGACATGTACAACAAGCTCTCCCACAGCAACTGGGTAAGACTTTTGCCTTCCTGTATAGGAATCTCACGTATTCCCAGAGTCCATTCAGCTCCCACCTGCTCCAGCCTCTATGAAATTTCCCGGCACAGTTGTATATTCCACCATTCCAGGTGAAGTTGAGGAGGGTGATATATTCTGACCACCCAGTGATCAGCACCCACGTGTGGTTGGTGGGTCAGACAGCTGCTCTCGGAACAAGATCCATATTCACCTGCACTGATCAAAAGAGTACAGTGGAAGGTGTTCTGATGTGGTCAGCAGAGTTCACTACTAACACTTACAATAGCAAAACAGGGTCCTTTATAGATTGGGCAAGGGTCAGGAAGGAAAGGGTACATTGCATTGTGGAATGGGGGTGGAAGACTTTTGAATCTCAAAACCTAATACACGCCTCTTACTTCCATCCATACTACAAACTGGCATGGGTATGGGCTTGTGCCATAGTCTGAGGAGTGTATTTACCCACACAATTCAGGAATGCTAGCTTACTCACTCTCTACTCACTTTCAGACCTGTTCTTCTGAGGTTTAGATGTGGACAACAGGGGCTAAGGCACAATGACATTCACAGACATGTGTACAGAACATAGCATGTGTCTACAATAAAGACTAATTAAGATTTAAACGAGCCCCAAGCCTGGTGATAGAGGGGTCAGATCCAGGGCTTGGATTCTTCCCATTGCAAATGCATGGCATAGCTATATGTGGAGGCAACTCTCATGTATGGATCTCGGGGGTATGCCCCTCCAATCCTAGTTATGGAGTCATAGCTCTCTTTTCCAAAGGACAGAAGAACCACATCTTAATGTATGTAGCATGTTACCATTTAACCCCCCCCCCCGCCCAATTATTTTAAAGATGTTTAAAACCTGACTGAAAACTTTCTTTGGGGATGGGAGCAGAGGAGGGGAGGAAAGAAGTGAAACTAGACAGATAAGATACCCATTGTGATTCCAAAAAGTGTACTTAGCTATTACTTCAACTCTATTACACTGCCACAGGCCTACTACCACAGCTCCTCTTTGGGGAGCTGCTAAAATGCTTCCAGCTTGACTTCACTTAGAAGTTTCAAGCTTTAACCTTGAAATACATCAAAATCATGGCAGGAAAATTTCAGTAAAGGCACAAAATATGCCAGAATTGTCACCCAAATCATCCCATCTCTAATCGCTGCAAATATAATCACATTATACATTGGGAAGAGTAGGAAATTGTGGAGAAATTTTCTCTCACATATTTATATCAGGCAGGCTTACCCATTACCTTCATATCTTTGCAAAATAAATATCATACAAGAGCTAACTACAGAAAAGATGCAATGCAGTCTAAGACTATCTAGGGTACATGTATTCCTGGAGCAAGTGAGCCAACCCACACTGATGTTGCTCTCTTGATATTAGAAAATACATCCTCTTCTCTTCTACTTTCAACATCTCAGGCAATATTACACAGACTACCGTGTGCTCTTCAGACTCTGAAAGAGAGGTGCAAAAATGAATAACAAGTGTGCTCTGATAGGAGGCAATGGTCAAATATTTCACACAAAACACAGATTAAGTCTACACAATTAAATTACACCCATTCCAAAGGTGTAGAAAGCAATTGTTTCAATGTAGCTTAGAAGACACGATGTGTGAATGGGGAAAAATAGAGCGGAGATTTAAAGTTAATTATTTTGCTATGTTCAAATACATGTACGCATGCATACTCCTCCACACTGAACAAACATTCTAAATATTATAGAAAATATATTAAAATATAAGCTACTGAATAAACTGACATCAAATATGGTACTTGACTACTTGGCAACTTGTGAAATTATGTAAATAACATTCAAATTTCATTTTGTTTCTTTGGTTATGCAAAATGTTTCACTGTAGCAAAATGGCAATATGTATATATCCCAGTCCTAAAGGATTAGTATTTTGAACGTGAGTGTATTGCAGCACATGAATGTCTAAACTGAGATTGTATAAACTGCCTACGGATTTGGATGTCCAGATCCCATAGGCACCTTTGAAAAACTCAGCTCCAGCATATAATGTTTAGGACAAGATTTATTATGGGATGATTCAGTTTACATTTATATATATTGACCCAATATAACACTCATTCGGCTATAACGTGGTAAAGCAGCGCTCCGCGGGGGGGGGGAGGTGGGGGCTGAGCACTCCGGCGGATCAAAGCAAGTTCGATATAATGTGGTTTCACCTATAACACAGTGAGATTTTTTGGCTCCCGAGGACAGCATTATATCGGGGTAGAGGTGTGTGTGTATATATATAGTGACAGACCCAGACCAGTGGGGTACAGGAGTCTGGTAGAGGACAAATATACCGGTCACTGGATGAGTAGTTTTCTGTTCCCTGAGTGACCAGAGCAGGGGCTGCACTAGAGTAATCAGGAACCTGCTAGAACCAATTAAGACAGGCAGGATAATTAAGACACCTGGAGCCAATTAAGAAACTGCTAGAAACAATTAGGACAGGATAGATAATCAGGGCACCTGAGTTTAAAAAGGACCTCACTTCAGTTTGTGGCGTGCATGTGAGGAACTGGGAGCAAGTGGCATGAGGAGCTGAGAGTGAGAAGACATATTGCTGGAAGACTGAGTACAAGCATTATCAGGCACCAGGAGAAAGGTCCTGTGTTGAGGATAAAGAGGGTGTTGGGAGGAGGCCATGGGGAAGTAGCCCAGGGAGTTGTAGCTGTTGCACAGCTGTACCAGGAGGCACTCTAGACAGCTGTAGTCCACAGGGCTCTGGGCTGGAACCTGGAGTAGAGGGCGGGCCCAGGTTCCCCCCAAACCTCCCAACTCCTGATCAGACACAGGAGGAATTGACCTGGACTGTGGCATCTACCAGAGGGGAAGGTCTCTGGGCTCTTTCCCGACCCACATAGTGAATCTGTGAGGCGAGAAAATCCGCCAATAAGTGCAGGACCTACCAAGGTAGAGGAGGAACTTTGTCACAATATATGGGCTATCTGAGTTTGTAGAGAAGGTATGGCTAGGAGCAATGTAAAACTTCAGATTTTTGTTTGCTTTTAAATTATAGATACATAGTAGTCTTTCTTTTGTTAAGGTAATGATTTCCTTTGCAGTATAAGTCTGATTTTGATTCCCTCTTTAATGTCAACAAATCTCAACCAATGTGCCTTACAGTTTTTATGTGCATTTATCTGTTTCAAGAGGCATATGATTTATGGAGATGAGGGAAGCTCAGGTAAGATACTCATGACATATAATAGTCTGAACACTGTTCTAACTCTCTTTAGCAGTTCACTTTTTAACGTCTTTTCCAGATATCAAATTCCATATTTCATTTATTTACCTATCCTCAGTAAAGACTGGTATCTGATTAATGTTTGAAAGGTTGGGTTATCTCTTGGATTTTGCACAACATAACATGATGTCATCATTAGCAGTAGCAGATTTACCATGGCACCTGGCCCACACTCCAGGGGACCCCTGGCCAGGCCCACTCTTCTCTGCCCCTCACTCTCTCCTGCAGGGGGCAGAAACTTGGTGCTGCTGGCACTGAGGCTCCTGCTGCAGTAGGGCAGCCAAGTTCCCCCTCCCCTTCTCACAGCCTGCTGCCTTCCCACCCTCCCCTTCCCTGCCACTGATCAGCTGTTTGCTGATCAGCTGTTTGCCGGCAGGAGGGCGGGGGAGGAGCGCAGTCGCAGCATGCTCACCGATGGGGAAAGGAGGGAGAGAAGAGGTGGGGGTGGGGGCAGGGCCATGGGAAGGGGGGAGGAACAAGCAGACCTACTCTGTGACTGCAGAACTGCACAGCCCGGCTGAAAAAAGAAGGTGCTGCTCAGTTCCCTGGACTTTGCAGCTGGACACCACCTTCTGGGTCCTAGTGCTGGTTGAACTCCCTTCTGTGTGCTGGGAGCCATCCTTCATCTTGTACAACAGTGAGTGCCTGCAGTGGGGCAGGCAGGGCAGGGGGACAGAGGCAGTGGGGAAGAAAGGGGATGGGATGGAGAGGAGATGAAGTGGTGGGAAAGGGGCATGGGATGGGGAAGAAAGGGAATAGGGCAGGGATCAGCAACCTTCTGCACAAGGCCTGCCAGGGTAAGCCCCCTGGTGGGCCGGGCTGGTTTGTTTACCTGCCGCATCCAGAGGTTCGGCCGATCGCGGCTCCCACTGGCCACGGTTCGCCACTCCAGGACAAGGGGGGTGGGGGGCTGCATGAAGCGGCGCAGGACAAGGGATGTTCTGGCCATGGCTTCTTGCAGCCCCAATTGTCCTGGAGCCACGATCAGCCGAACCTGCAGACACAGCAAGTAAACAAACCGGCCCGGCCCGCCAGGGGGCTTACCCTTGTGGGCCACGTGTCGAAGGTTGCCTAGCCCTGGGATAGGGTAAATGGGGGCCCAGCATGCGGATCCCCTTGGCAGCAGTTGGGGCTCCCCTGTTAAGCAGGCCCATCAAACCCTCACCCTGACAAGCCCCACCTCCCCTGAATCGGTACCACCCCGATGAGCCCCCTCCAGACACCCTCCCCACTGAGCCCCAACCACCTACACCTAAGCCCCCACCCAAATGAACCCTGTAGATAAATCTCTGTATTAAGCATCTTCACATAACTTTCATATGACTTTGTATTATGCCTCTCTATATAACCTTGTATTAATCCTATCCATATATAACCTCTAACTTTCATATGACTTTGTATTATGCTTCTTTATATAACCTTGTATTAAGCCTATCCCTATAGAACCTCTAACTTTCATATGACTTTGCATTATGCCTCTTTATATAACCTTGTATTAAGCTATTTTCATACAACTTTGTATCAAGTCCTTTGATATAGGAACTTTGTATCAGATCCCTATGTAGAAAAACATATAGAAAACTTTGTGTTAAGCCTTGGTATAATGTTATAGCCTCTAAGGATAGTTAAAGTAGAAGAAAAATGTATTTTTGCTAGGAGTAGAATAAGATCTCCTCCCCCCCCTGCCCCCGCCACACACACACTCCCTTAATCAATTGCCCTGTTGAATGAATGAGGTGTGAATGAGCAAGGCATGGAAGGCAAGCACCTCCAGACAGCTGCATCAGTTGGAGGGGGATGGAAGCCAGATCCAAGAACAATAAAACTTGTAAAGTGGGCTCACTAAAGAAGAGCAGGCATATTGAGGGCCTCGGTGGGAGGGAGTGGGGTTAGAAGGAAGCACCTTCTTTTGGAAACGCATTCTTTGAACAACATTGGGACAACACCCAGAAGGAAGCAGCACAAAGGACCAATGGACACAGACACAGATTTTGAATCTGGTATAGATTTGCATGAGAGGGAAGCTGCTGCCAATGTGAGGTGTCTTGCAGAGGACTCTGGGTCTCGTCTTGTCAACATCGGAGCATCGATCCAGATCGGAAGAACCCCAGCTCCACCCCTCCCCCATCTAACTCACCTGGCCAGTGAAGTTAAGGGGAGCAACCAGTTGGTAACAACAACAAGACGGAGTGTGTGTGTGTGTATGTGAGTGCATGAGTGTAATATAGATCATATACATATGATAGTGTTGCTTGATGCCACATTCATTAGTAATACATGTTTGCCTTATTTGCCCTGAAAAGATCCTGTGCAGTTCTTCAAGTACAACTGCCCCCCCCCCCGCTGAACTCCAACCACTTTCACTTGGTCCCCCTGCAGACTCCCATTACCCCTGCACCTGGCCCCTCCCTGTGCATCCAGATCCCCCACTGAGCTGCCTGCAACCAGACTGCCCCCCACAGAACCCTCTTACCCACTCCACAGAACCCTCTTACCCCTATCTGGATACCCCCACACTAAGTCCCTCTGCACTTGGATCCTGCTGCCGGGCTGAGCCTCCCTGCCCACATCTGGTGTGCCTGGCGTAAAAGGGGCAGGGCCGCAGGATGTTTCTGTGACAGGCCTGGTCTTTGTGCTATGTCAGGGTCAGGTTCAGCCTCACTGCCAAGTCCCTGTCCCAGGGGGCCGGGGGAGGCTGCTGGGTATTCTCCCACCTCCATGCAGCCAGTGGCCTGTGCTCCCCACTGCCATGGTGGAGCTTCCACATTTATTTATTAAAAAAAAATCAGAATTTTAAAATATTATGAACAGAATTTGATGCAGAATTCCCTCAGGAATATGGGGCACTGTACAGCTGTGATGGTGGGACTGTGAAGGGGGTGCTGGGCAGTAGGGGATCTGTGGGTGGGGGAGCTGGGCAGGGAGTATCATGTGCAGGGTGCTGTGCAGTTGTGGTGGGAAGTCAGAGGGAAGGGTCTCTAGGCAGTGGGTGCTGGGCATAGGGATCTGTAGGGGAAGTCTCTGTGTGAGGGGGCACTGGCATAAGGGCACGGGACTGTGCAGGGGGAAGTGTGGAAGGGGCATGCTGGCAGCGCAGGACTGGGAGGGCCAGTGTGTGTATAGCAGTTTGGGGTTTGTAAACAGTGCCTTTGTGCTGGGCTGAGTGGGACCACTCTTACTGCACTGTGTCCCATTGCCCCCAACCGGCCCCTCGCTCTGTGAATTGCCCCCCATCACATGCCCTATTCCCCCAGTGGGGGCCCACAAATATGTTTGGTGCTGGGCCCACAAAAAGTTAATCCGGCCATGATCATTAGACTATAAACTAGTCAAGACAGAAAATTCTTATGTATATTCTTGTAAGTTACCTAGGCATATTCACAGACAGAGACTTTGTTACAGAAAAGTTAAGATTTAATACAAATCTCTGCTTAATGTTCACTAATGGACAAATAAGCAAACAAAATGTTTGGATGTATAAAGAATAGGGGCCAGTTTTTAGCCCTATGCTATTGAACATTTTTACCAATGACCAAGAAGAAAACTTAAAATTGTAACTGATAAAGTTGTAGGTGACACAAAAAATGGGGGAGTGGTAAATTACGAAGAGGACAGTAATAGAGAGGAGCGGTTCTCAAACTTTAGCAATCCAAGGACTCCCATTTTGTTTTTAAAAATTCCACGGACCCCCAAGCCCTCTGCTCATGCGCAGGTCTCATCCCCACTCCACCCCACCTCTTCCTTTTCCCACTCCACTCCTACATCTTCTCTTCCCCACCTCTTTCCGCCCCCTCCCCCGAGCGCACCCCATCCCTGCACCTCCCCCTCCCTCCCAGTGCCTTCTGCACGCTGGGGAACCAAGTGTACTCCAGGGGGTCTGCCGGCCCTGCTGATCAACTCCTTCCCCTCCTTCCTTCAACTGCTCCCCGTCCCTCCCAGTGCCTCCCTCATGCCAGGGAACAGCTGTTCCACGGCATGCAGGGGACAGTGGGAAGGAGGGGGAGGAGCTGATCAGCAGGGCTGGCGGACCCGGACATGATTCTGACTCCTCCCCCAAGCGTGCCTCCTCCTCCCTCTCAGCGCCTCCTGCACACTGCTAAATAGCTGTTGCCCAGCATGCAGGAGGCACTGGGAGGGAGGGGGAGGAGTTGATCAGCAGGGCTGGCAGACCCTCTGAGTCCCCTTGCAGAACACCAGGGGTCTGCGGATCCCAGTTTGAGAAATGCTGATAAAGAGCAATGTGGATCACTTGGTAAACTTGTTGCAGGCAGACAATATGCATTTTAGTATGACTAAATGTAAATGTACAAATATTGGAACAAAGAACATAGGCCATACTTACAGGATGGGAGAGACTATCCTGGGAAGCACTGACTCAGAAAAAGATTTAGGGGTCATGGTGAATAAATAATCAGCTGAACATGAACTTCCAATTGAATGCTGTATCCAAAAGGACTAAAGTGATCCCGGGATACATAAACAGGGGAATCTCAAGGAGGAGCTGAGAGCTTATTTTACATTTCTATTTAGCACTGGTGCGATCGCTGCTGGCATACAATGTCCAGTTCTAGTAACCACAATTCAAGAAAGATGTTAAAAAAAATGGAGAGTATTCAGAGAAGAGTCATGAGAATGATTAAAGGATTACAAAATATACCTTATAGTAATAGACACAAAGACCTCAATCTATTTAGCATAACAAAGAGAGGGCCAAGAGGTGACTTGATTACAGTCTATAAGTACCCACATGACTAATAAATATGGAATAATGGGCTCTTCAATTTGCAGAGAAAGGTGTAACACAATCCAATGGATGGACGTTGAAGCTAGACAAATACAGATTAGAAATAAGGTGTAAATTTTTAACAGTGAGGGAAATTAAATTGTTCTAGTAGTTAGCAAGGATCGTGGTGGATTCTCTATCACTGACAATTTGTAAATCAAGATTGGGTTTTTTTTTTTTTTTCTAACGGATCTGCTCCAGAGATTATTTTGGGGAAGTTCTATGGCCTGTTTATATGCGAGGTCAGAGTAAATGATCACAACATTCCCTTCTGGCCTTGGAATTGATGGTTCTACGAATCTCTGAATAATGCCATTAATATATTCACCTGGCATAGTGTGTTCAGTTTTGGCCACCCTCTCTCAAAAAGATATAGCAGAAATAAAAGAACTTCAGTTACTGGTAACAAAAATGATTAGAGGCATGAAGTCACTACAGCAAGATGAGAAACTGAAAAGATTGGGACTGTCTAGTTTAGAGAAGACAAAAAAAGGGGGGGAGGGAAGAGAGAGGTAATAGAGTGCCCCTAACTCAATTTTAAAAATCTGATACAGCAGAAAGCAAAATTAAATGTTTTAATTTTTTTATTTGAAATTATTTTTCTTTTAAAAATTCCCTTTATATTTTTAAAATTTCGAAAATGTTAACCAATGTTCACAATCAGAAGAAAATATTTCAGTTTTGGCAAAACAAAATATTTTGTCTCTGACAGTAATTTTTTTCAACTTTTTGAAGTTGCCAATGAACTGAGAAATCCTGTATTCTCCAAGCTCTAAGAACAGATCTACAAAAGCTAAATAAGGTGCTACTGCTTACCTTTTCTTACAAGACTAGAACAAGGATAGTCAATAAAACTGAAAGGAACAAATTTAAAACTAATAAATGGAAACTATTTTCTACACCATGAATAATTAACCTAATTGACACTCACTGGCATATGTATCCTTGAGATCAAGTGATATTTTTAAAAAAGGATGGTCATTTATGATGATGATAACATCCACAGTTATATAAGAAAGTATCTAAATCTTCAGGACAAGAACCAAGCATAGGGGTTAGAAAGAAACTTCCATTATGGGCAAGTTGTTTCATGATTGTCCATTACCAGTTGCCTTGTATTTTCCTGCTATCCATCTGGTACAGGCCTCTTTCAGATACAAGAAACTGGAATGGGTAAGCCACAAGTCAGCTCTAACATAGTAATTCCAATTTTCTAATATTCAAAAACAATATTACCCTTTAAGCCCCCTCAAATACTGCTCATTTTAAAGAAAACTCAGAATGTTAAGAATAGAAATGAACAGTTGAAAAAACTCAGGTATTCTTTACTGCCATATAAGCTTGCATTGCTATCTCCCCACTCAGAGTTGAAAATCAAGATTATAAAACAGAAAGCTAGCTTCTCTCTTCACTATGGAACAGATACAATCACTCCACTTTGACATAAACTGAGAGGGAGAAAAAGAGATGGATTACAAATGCAGTCACTCTGAAGTTTGTGGCTTGATGCACATTCCCAGCTCTGCCATATTAGGTGAATGTTTAAGAAAATAGTTGGCATCGACTGGTATCACTACCTTTTAATTATATATATTTTGTGTGCAGTACTTTGTTTTACCTGTTTTTAAAGAGATATTTGGCATTTTTTATTTTAAGTGTTTGTGCTGACAGGAAAAACATGTTACAGACCAAACAATACCTTATTAAAACTCTATCTTGTTGAAATTTAGATTGCGTTGAGTAATTTTTGAGAGGATATTCCCTGCGGTGTTACATGAGGTGATGACTGGCATAGAATAATCTGGCAACAGCTCATGAATATAAAGTTTATAAATATGAGAAAGATTGGAAAATTATGGTTTTGGGAGAATGGTTGATTAAATACATTATAAAAACATACATTGGTTAAATGATTTTAATTAATCAACAATTCATGTCATGTTTCTTAGGATCCTGGTTCATAAAATAAACAACAAAATTGAGAATTTTTATTACCAAAATCAAATTAAAAACAATAAACAATTACAGAAAACAATAAATATGGTTATATGACAGTGTTTACAAAGTTTAAAGGGAATGCATTTAACACAAAATATTAAAAAAAAGAACCCTGAAGACATAATATATCAATAAATAATCTAAGTATTTTTTAAATCCAATACTAGTATGGACAGGTGACTTTTATACCATCATTTTACAGTGGATCCTAAGCTACAGTTTTAGACACTCATTATCTTTGCTATAAACTGGAGACTATATATTTTGCAATTCTGAGGCAGCAGAATTCACCACTTGCCAAAGAAAGGTGCTCCAGAATCTCAACTTTTCTGTGTGTGTGTTTTAAATTAAATTTCTAATCCTTAGGGTTATGGCGATAACTTCAAAAGTATGGACCAGATATAAACTGAAACAGTGTCAGCTTCCTGAATGTGAAGGGATCCTAGTTCTAAGAGGTGTGAACTGACATATTTATCTCTTCTTGGATGTTTGTAGATTCCATTTTCCTGTACCCACAGAATTTGGCATTTTTCCAAGATACCATAAAATTGAGCATTTTTGAGAAAATCAGGCATCCAACATTCTGTTTTCTGTCTCCCTGGCTTGCTAGGGACTGCCTGAATATGCCTCTTGATCTCCAGCTTTCTTCACATGTGGAATTCACTGGATGATTTGGCATGCTTCTGTACTGTTCCATGGAGCCACAGAGCATGAATGTCAGCAGTAAGCTGAAGTTGAGTTTCCAACCAGGGAGAAGGGACAGCATGAAACAGGGGCGGCTCTAGGGATTTTGCTGCCCCAAGCACAGCAGGCAGGCTGCCTCCGGCGGCTTGCCTGCGGAGGGTCCGCTAGTCCCGTGGCTTTGGCGGACCTCCCGGCAGAGCGCCCCCCGCGGCTTGCCGCCCCAAGCATGCACTTGGCGTGCTGGGGCCTGGAGCCGCCCCTGGCAGGAAATACAGGTTGGTGAGCAAGACTGGCTGGATAACGGGGATCCAAGAAGATGAACCATTCATCATAGAGACAGACTACATTAACTTTATAGTGGAATTTAGGGGATTTTGCATGAGAATTTTGGTGGTTATTGCCATGGAATTTGGTGACACTGTTCCAGGGAGTACACAGAGCCTAGTCACAAAGCTCAGGTTCTTGTCACAAATAATGCTTACACTGAAATACAAGCTTTCTAAAAGGGATTTAACTTAATCATAATCCCGTTTGACTTCAATTGTATGCAAGGTCTTGGAACAAATTTTGAAAGAGATAGTAGTTAAGAACATCAAGGTAAATAGTAATTGGGATACAATACAACCAGTGTTCTCTCTAATTTTTCCCACACATGTGCAGAATGAATTTTGTTATGTGCACCAATATGGAGGCGATGTGTCACACATCACCTTCATATTGGTGCACATAACAAAATTAATGTGGTGGGGGTGGGGCCGAGGGGTTCAGAGTCTTGGAGGGGGATCAGGGCTAGGGCAAAGGGTTGGGGTGTAGGGGTGTGAGGGCTCCGGCTGGGGGTGCAGGCTTCTGGGGTGGGGCCAGGGATGAGGGGCTCAGGGCTGGGGCAGAAGGTTGAGGTGTGGGGGGTGAGGGCTCTGGGGTGAGGTCAGGGATGAGAGGCTTGGGGTGCAGGAGAGTGATCCGGGGCTGTGGTGGGGAGACAGGACTCCTTGCAGCAGCACCTCGGCTCGTGGGGGAGAGGCAACTCTTCACACCGCAGCAGCTCCAGGATATGCACCCCTCCCCCTGCCACAGCTGGCCTGGGCTGGGGCTGCGTTGAGGCTGGGGGATGGGAGGGGCATCCCAGCTGCGGCAGATCCAGGCCGGGGCTGGGTTCAGGCCACCCCCTCTCCCGGCCGATCTGGGGCTGACTCTGTGGGTGCTCCAGGGCTGCTCAGGGGGTTGGCTGGGCAGGTTCCCTGAGTGCCTGTGTGGTGCTAAATAGGCTGCTGCGCAGTTTACAGGGAACTTAGACTACAACATAATTTCACAAAAGGTAGATCATGCCAGACCAACCTGATCTCCTTCTTTGGGACTATAACTGACTTTTTAAACAAAGGAAATGCAGTAGATCTAATCTACCTGGAATTTCAGTAAGGCCTTTCATACAATTCCACTAAAACTTAAACTTATTCTACTTCAAAAATCCTTAGGGTCCGCCTCAGACCCTGGCGCGGACTCTGCCTCCGCTCACCGACACAGCTCTCCCACTTCTAAAAAGCAGAAGAAAGCAGCAAAATGAGGGCACCTTCTGTCAAATTCAAAAGAAGCCCTTAGACACAAACCTTCTCCGGTCAGATCCACAGTCTCCTTACCGGTGCTCCCCCGCCTGAGCACTTTCGACGAGCCGGGCTCCTCCGGCATTGCATTAAACCCGCCTGTGCTTTCAGCGGCAGCGCAAAGCTCCGGTGCCGAGGCGACAGGCTTTCAGTTGCCTGCCTCGATTATGGTACCTATCGGCACCGTGACGAACGTGGTGCTGACATATCAGGACCCCCCTGAGGCACCGCAGCCTGCTATTAATAGTGCGGCACCAGCTCCGGCACCGGCATTAACAGTGCTACTTGGCACAGAGCCAAGACTTATAACTCCGGTGCAAGCCCAGGTTCCCTCACAGCAATTCTATCAGCCTTCACCTTCAGCTGCCTCAGTGCTGCCATTTACCCAGTCAAGTGACCTCTTAGTGTCACCTACACTGCAATCGCCCTTCCTTAAAGACTGCTTCTCCCTTACGAATGATTCAGGGTCCGAACAGCCTTCCTCCAGTGAGGAGGAGTCTGAACTACAGGATGATGTTTCAATGCAATCAGAATTCCATCCTCCATCCGCGGGCACAGGAAAATTGTCTCAGACTATCCTCAAGACCCTGCCTCCTGGTGCGTTAACCCCTGGATGGCACCACCTATGCCTTTTCCACCACCATGGTATTGGGCCTCATGGGCATTTTTCCCTTGGCAGCACACCCGCTACTCCAATTCGACGAGACGCGAACGTCCAAATGATATGACTCACTTGGAGGCACCCTCCCATTCTCAGGATCAATTAACTCCTGCTCCTGACCCAGTACCAACTGAAGTACCAACTGAAGTAATGCCTGAAGAAGCTTTACTTCCCTCCCCTCTAACATCCTCAGACGATTTTTCGAAATTCCAGGATCTCTTTAAAAGGGTTGCCAGTGAGCTTAGAATCAATCTAGAGGAAGTACCGGACCAACAACATGAGTTAATGGACATTCTGCAACCCTCTTCTTCATCCAGACTGGCATTACCAATCAATACAGCCCTTCTGGAACCTGCTAAGTCCATCTGGCAGCCTCCAGCCACAAGCCAGCCTACCTGCAAACAAGCAGACCGTAAATACTTCATTCCCTCTAAGGCTCTGAATTCCTTTTCTCACATCCTGCACCAAACTCACTGGTAGTGGATGCAGCCAATCAAAGGAACAAACAGTATTTCCGCCATACCCCAGCCAACAAGGAAGGAAAACGCTTAGACTTGCTGGGTCGCAAAGTGTATGCCTCTTCAACCTTACAATTTCGAATTGCCAATTATACCGCAGTTCTGGCAAAGTACGACCATAGAAACTATAACAAGTTCATGGACTTTATTGAATACATTCCAGACCAGAAGAAACAACAGTTTACAGCTTTAGTTTCCAAGGGCCAAATCATATCACGCACGGCTTTTCAAGCAGCTCTGGATGCAGCCAATACCGCAGCAAGATCCACCGCTACGGCGGTGGTCATGCGCCGAGGTTCATGGTTCTCCTCTTCCCTCTTTCCTCGCGAGGTTCAGAGTATCATAGAGGATCTCCCTTTTGATGGTGATAAACTCTTTGCTTCCACCACGAATGAGGTGCTTCACTCAATGAAGGACTCAAGGGCAACTCTTCGATCCTTAGGCATCCAAACCCCTACAACCAGAAGGCGACAGTACAGATATCAACCTTACCACCGTCCACGCTACCCCCCATATACTCAGCATTTCCCAAGATCTCAGGATCAACAACAGCAACACCAATGCCAGAGATCCAGAAACCAGCGGCGTTGCCCCAATTCTTCCGGGATGCCCCAACTTCCTCCAACTAATAAGCAGATTTGAACCTTTGGTCGAGGGTCTCGTAAACATTGTCCCAACTTCAGCGTATGCACCACCTACAACTATCTTTGGACACCGCCTACAGCCATTTTTGCACCAATGGCAGAATATTACCACCGACAAGTGGGTTCTAGAGGTCATCACAACTGGGTATTCTATCCCCTTCCTCTCATTACCTCCCACCCACCCACCCTCCCCGTCCCTCTTCAGGGACCCCTCTCACGAGCTACACCTCCAGCAAGAAGTACAACATCTCCTTCACCTGGGGGCTATCGAACTCGTGCCCGAATGCCACAAGGGGAAAGGGTTCTACTCCCATTATTTCTTAACAGAAAAGAAAACTGGAGGATGGTGACCGATCCTTGACCTCAGGGGGCTCAACAAATTTATCAAAAAGCAAAAGTTCAAGATGGTTACTCTCACCATCATAATTCCAGCCCTGGAGCAGGGCGATTGGTTTTCAGCCCTCAACCTACAAGACGCCTACTTTCACGTCACTATCCACCCAGCCCACAGATGTTTTCTTCGTTTTACCCTCGGCTCAACGCATTTCCAGTACAGAATTCTACCCTTCGGCCTTTCCACTGCCCCCCGAGTTTTCTCCAAGCTCCTAGCGGTAGTCACTGCCTACCTCAGGAAAAAAGGGGTCATAATATTCCCTTACCTCGACGATTGCCTCCTGAAGGCCTCCACGTTTGACGAGGCCCTCCGCTTCACACAACTCACCATCGATTGCTTCCAATCCCTGGGCCTGCAAATAAACAGAAGCATCTCCACATTAAGTCCTACCCAGCACCTGGAGTTTATAGGAGTGAGCCTCGACTCCACAACTGGGCTGGCATCTCTCCCACCCGACCGATTCAATACCATAAAACTGCTGGCTACGAGACTTCGCAACAGCCTCCGGGTCACCGCCCGAGACTGCCTCCAACTACTAGGACACATGGCCTTGTGCACCTTCATGGTCCAGAATGCACGTCCCTACATGAGGTGCTTCCAAGCTTGGCTGGCCACGGTTTACAAACCAAATGTGCACTCACTAAAACACCTGGCCATACCCTACCAAGTCAAAGACTCTCTCCTATTGTGGACAGTCCCCCACAACCTCTGCTCTGGAGTCCCCTTCCTCCAGACCGCCCCAACTCTGATAATGGCGACCGATGCATCCCTCACTGGCTGGGGGGCCCACATCTCTCACCAAACAGTCGTTGGGCTATGGTCTCCTTCCGAGACCTCCCTGCACATAAATGTTCTAGAACTTCGAGCTATACAGAATGCCTGCCGCCGCTTCCTTCCATTAATCAAGAATCAACATGTACGCATAATGACCGACAACATTGCCTGCATGTTCTACGTAAACAGACAAGGAGGGGCTCGTTCCCACTCTCTTTGCTCAGAGGCCATAAAACTCTGGAATTGGTGCCTTGCGAACCACATCCGCATATCAGCTGCTTATCTCCCAGGGGTGATGAACACCACTGCCGATGAGTTAAGCAGATGTTTCCCTTCGGAGCACGAATGGGAGATAGACGAGGGAATCATTTACAACATATTTCGCACTTGGGGTCACCCAACCATAGATCTCTTTGCAACCGCGAAAAACACGAAATGCCTCAATTTTTGCTCCAGGACGGGACTGGGAAAACACTCCCTCAGAGACGCATTCATGATCCCATGGAACCGGGACTTACTTTATGCATTTCCCCCAATACCATTGCTCAACAGGGTCCTCATAAAGATACGAACGGACCTTGCCAGGGTAATCTTGATTGCACCTTCATGGCCGAGACAACCGTGGTTCCCTTTCTTCATCAGAATGTCAATTCGACCACCGATCTCACTGCCTCTCATCCTGAACCTTTTATCACAGCAACACGGCCGGCTTCTTCACCCGAATCTCTCCATGCTTCATCTCAAAGCCTGGTACCTGCATGGTTCTCCCAACGAGAACTAGACTGTTCCGACCAAGTTCAGAGGGTACTTCTACACAGCAGAACACAATCCACCCATGCCACCTATCTCCGAAAGTGGAAACAATTCACAGAATGGTGTTCAACTAAACAACAACGGTGTTCAACTACCTCTGCACCTCTTCCCTGCATACTCGACTACCTATTGGACATTAAGCAATCCGGCCTTTCCTTCAGCTCCATCAGAGTCCACTTAGCTGCCATCACAACCTTTCATGGTACAGTTGACAATACCTCAGTTTTCACTCATCCCATCACCAAGTGTTTCCTGAAGGGACTCCAAACCTTATATCCAGACATTAAGACACCTAGCCCTCCATGGGATCTTCACCTAGTATTGTCCTGTTTAACTCATCAACCCTTTGAACCCTTCGCCACCTGCTCCCTCTTGCCCTCTTGATGAAAACAGCCTTTTTGGTGGCAATTACCTCTGCCAGACGGGCAGGCGAGATAGCAGCCCTTATGGCAGAACCACCATATACGCTCTTCTTGAAGGACAAAGTTACTCTACGCCTACACCCAAAATTCCTTGCAAAATTTCACACTTCATTTCACATCAATGAACCAATACATCTACCAACTTTCTTTCCAAAACCACATGCAAACTCCTTCGAAGCCACAATGCACACACTTGATGTGCACAGGGCCTTATCCTTCTATTTGGACATAACCAAACCCTTCAGAAACTCTCCTAGACTCTTTGTCTCCATCGCGGAGCGCTCCAAAGGCATGCCTATCTCTACCCAGAGACTTTCAAACTGGATCTTCGATTGCATATGACTCTGCTATCAGATAAAAAACGTTACACCTCCAGCATTGATCAGAACACATTCCACTAGATCTGTATCTACCTCTGTAGCCTTCTTACGTAAAGTACCATTAACTGACATTTCTAGAGCAGCCACTTGGTCCTCCGAGCACACATTTGTCAAACACTATGCCTTTACTCAGGGCCTTCTCTCTGACACTCGATTAGGCAGGGCAGTATTATCTACTGCATTCCTGCCAGATCCGAAGTCCCTACCTCCTTGAGATACACTGCTTCTAAGTCACCTAGAGTGGAGCACTCACAGGGACATCTCTCTCTCGAAGAGGAGGTTACTCACCTTGTGCACTAACTGACGTTCTTCGAGATGAGTGTCCCTGTCGGTGCTCCACTACCCACCCTCCTCCCCTCTACTTCGGAGTTGGGGTAGCCTCCGTTGTAGAGAAGGAACTGAGGGAACCGGCCGCGCATGCTCACTAGAGGTATACTCAGAGCAGGAGGCAGGCTCTGAGCATGCGTGGCCGGTACGAGTACTGCTGCAGAAATCTCCGATCAAAGGTGCAGGGGCGCACCGACACCTAGAGTGGAGCACCCACAAGGACACTCATCTCGAAGAACGTCAGTTACTGCACAAGGTGAGTAACTTCCTCTTCTTTCTGGCCTTAGAGGCTATGAGTCTAAGTGTTGATTTAAGTAAAAAGAACTACATGTATAAAAGGCCTTTGCTGCTTATCAGGTAAAAGTGACGTGGAGATGACTTCTAAGCTCAAACTGACAGTGGAAATGACTGGCTTTTCAGAGAGGCAAGAAATTCAGTTCAGTTCAACATAAATGGAGAGGCACTCCATTACAGCTATGTTGCTTCTTTCCAGTTCACTATCAGTCTCCCTTCAAAAGAAGGCTTTGTGAGAAGAATTAGCAACACTATTGAGATCATTTAGTGTAATCACAGCCCAGATCCTTGAAAGCTGGCCACTGCTGGACCTGAACTCCAATCTTTCTCACAGATGTTGGTTAAGAAGCCACATCATGGCTGGGAGTGATGCCCTGGTGGTTTGCTCAGGAAGTGATGTTTTGGCTGGAAGAAACATTTTATTGTTCATCAAAGCTTTATTCAGTTGGGCCTGAGTATCCATCAATAACACCTCCTCTCTGAAAGTCCTTTGACAAATCAGCATGAAGTCCACTCAAGAACCAACTGAAATGATCCACCAACAGTCCAGATGTTCACAGTAATTCACAGAATCTTGCATATTAGCCATCTGGGTCAGTACTTGCTACATATTTTTGCCAAACCTCAGCAGATCTAAAATTTCTCATGCTAAAATACCTGCACAATCCTTGGACACTGCTGGCTTTAGCAATCCCAACCACATATTCCATTAAATTAAAATAAATATATACCTGCTCACTGCGGGGTTTGGGTTCAGCATAATATCTCATATCTCTCTTTTATCCAGCTGACTTTAGCAAAGTAACAGTCAAAGCCTAATCTTCAAGTTTGTTGTACTACTTGGTTTTTTCAACATAGATCTTAGTAAACTCAATGGTTAAAAGTTTGTTTAACATCATTAATAGTCACAATTTTTGGTAGACCCATCAATTGTCCACACAACAGTTTAGAAACACTCTTTCTAAAAAGAACAAGAAGTCCGGTGGCACCTTAAAGACTAACAGATTTATTTGGGCATAAGCTTTCATAGGTAAAAAACCTCACTTCTTCAGATGAATGGAGTGAAAGTTACAGATGCAGGCATTATATAATGACACATGAAGAAAAGGGAGTTACCTCACAAGTGGAGAACCAGTTCGATCAGGGTGGATGTAGTCCACGACCAATAATAGATGAGGAGGTGTCCATTCCAAGCGAGGTAAAGCTGCTTTTGTAATGAGCCAGGCTCTCGCAGTCCCTATTCAAGCCCAAATTAATGGTGTTAAATTTGCAAATGAATTTTAGTTCTGCTGTTTCTCTTTGAAGTCTGTTTCTGAAGTTTTTTTGTTCAAGAATAGTTACCTTTAAATCTGTTATAGAATGACCGGGGAGATTGAAGTGTTCACCTACTGGCTTTTGTATGTTATCATTCCTGATATCCGATTTGTGTCCATTTATTCTTTTACGTGGGGACTGCCCATAAGAAACTCCCTGCTACAGCATGGGAACAAATCTACATGGACACACCCCAAGAGCCCTGAGAAGGGGTATTCTATCTGCTAACCAATCTCCATAAACATAGAAACCCTGGACACCCCATCATCTCAGGCATTGGCACTTTTACAGCAGGATTATCTGGCTATTTGGACTCTCTCCTCAGACCCTACGCTACCAGCACTCCCACTGACTTCCTGAGGAAACCATTTTACGTGACACTAGTTAAGACCTCATCTGGAATACCGTGTGCAATTCTGGTGTCCCATGTTTAAGAAAGATGAATTCAAACTTGAACAGGTGTAGAGAATGGCTAGAGAGGAATGGAAAACTACCTTTTTTCAAAGGTATCTTGAAAGCTCAGAGTGGTTTTTTTCATAAATAATTTAAAAAGTCATTTTACTCATTAACTACTTGCAGGCAGTTTTTATGGTAAGGACACAAATATGTTAAGATACTCATAATAAATTGACTGAGTAACATATTAAAATTGTCTACACAAAGATGATTAAATGAGGCAAACATTATTCAGAATAATCTCACAGCATCAGCATGACATAAAAAATTAAGCTCCTATTCTAATTTGATATTATTGTCAGGTGTCGGGCACATGATTTTTCCAGTTTTTAGCCTAAATCTGAGACAATCAGCAGATATGAAAAACACAGCATCTAATTTTCAGAAGGCACAAGAATATCTTGATATAATTATGCAGTGAAACACTTTGAGAATGCAAATGAACTTGAACTTCATTGTGTCTCAGCTTCAGCCTTCAGACAGAGGAGTAAGGAGTGAATGTTATCAGGACAATGGCGTTATTACTCCTATTGTTTGAAATCCATGCCTTGTCTATTGGGCAGTATGGAATCACTACTGACATTGTTAGACCCTGTGATATGTTTACATTTTGTTATGTCCCAGGAGCTGCATCCTCTGTAGCCCAGGAGTAACAGAGACCCTGAAGTAATCCATCAAGCTACTGACACCCTAAAAATTTAGCCAAGCATGGCTTGCTGCTTGCACTGTGATCAAAAGAGGAGTGTACTGCAGTCCAATTAAAGCACAAAACAATTAACCAGAAGCCTTTAGGAAAAAAAAACCTTCAAAAATAAATCATCAAATATTAGAAAGAACACTGAGTACAGCAGCTGCTATTTTATACAGTATTACTAAACCCTTTAGCGGTGAGAGTTTGTCAAGATGGCAACAAGATATATGTGATTTACACCTTAACTTTAATAAACATTTAAAGATTAAAGGAGTGGGACTTTATTTATATAATGGAATATACAAGCATCCAAACCATCAAGGAACATATTTTGTTGCATATAGTTTTAATTGTTTAAAATGGTGAATTTTGAGGAAAGAAAATGAAGTGTCTTTTTAAATTTATTCTGTTGCATTGTTTTTAACATAGTACTTTAAGGCACATTCCATTATTCTCGCTTTTATAAGGTACTTAAACTACCAGAGCATAAAGATTTTGTTTGCTGGGTCCCTGGTGGGATGGCCTATTAGTGAAAAATAAATCAGCCCACGTAAGAAGCCACTTTTCATAACAATTTCCTAGTTTCAAAAGTGCTCAAGTCACAAGTATTGCAAAGCTGGCCAGAAGAACAGCTCCTGTAAATGGACTTGATTTGTCCAGCAGTGTACAACTCCACATTTTCTCTCTTTTCGCTTTCCCCTCTAACCACGTAGCACGTGGGGAATCATCCACATCCAGACTGGAGTATCCACATGCATACTTATGGATGGACAAGTTTAGTGACTCATCCTCTGATTAGCCCTGGTTATATTATTTTGAGCAAAAAAAATAATAGGTGTGGCAAGAAGCAATCCCTTCTCCTCCTCTTGGAACATTATTGGATTGTAAGGATTTATGTTTTCTTTTCTTTTTAATCTTGGCAGCCCTTCTTCATAATTCTAAACTAACAGTTCCATATCTGGGGTTTTCTGTTTATGCCACCTACTGTGTTTCCTCTTTCAGAAGGAAAAGGCCCATACATAGAACTGGCCAAAACCCATGTCCAAGAACATCTATTCAGATTTAAAATGGCTGTTCATTTCAACTATTTTCAAGCCCTTTAGTACTCACTATTCACGAAAATTCAGATGAAAGGATTTTGTTCATGCTGAAGGTTGGGGAAGGGATGTTCTTTACACAAATATCCACTTTGCATGCTAAATGGAATATTCTATGCTGTAAATCTTCATAAAAATATAACACTACTGGTATTCTATACTGAGTTCTGGCAAAGTAAAAGGTGCAGATTCTTCTAGTGTAAATCCAGCATATCTCCAATGCAGCCAACGTAAATACTACAGACATGTACCAACATAACTGAGTTCCAGATCAGTCTCTGAAATTGTGCTCTTGAGAAAACTTAATTGCTATGCAGTGATTCTAACTTTCTGTGACTGCAGAGGGAGTATTTCCCCTCAAAAATGCTATGTGCACAGCAGGCCTGTGGAATATCGGTGTATCACTAATTTAGGTTTTATTAGACTTGTAAGCACATGTTGTGTGGGACGTTCTGTGATACTCCCTCAGGATTACCCAGGGTTCTGGGGCATCATAAGAAAGCTTTGTCTGTGCCTGCCAGGGGTCAGCTCCCCAACTCTACTGGCAACACAAGCATTCCATCTAGGGATCACAGGCCCTGCTATTTTTCTACAGGTTAGCAATAGGCACACTCCAACCCCCAAGTCCTCTGTGCACCTTAGAAAAAAAAAGCCGCTAGCTCTACTAGACACACAATATTCATTCACAGATTTGATCCAAAAAAAGAAATTGCCAGCTAGTTTCAGCTTCAGCTCATAACAACACAACACACAACAACACAAAATACAATAAAATCAAATCAAAATCATCAATTAATTTTTTTATTTAATTATTAGCACAGATAGAAGAATAAATAAAAATAAGAAATATTGAAAAAACAATACATATACATATAATCAATATAATACATATAATAATTAGATAGATACTCATATCTATTAGATATTATTCACTATTAGATCTTTATATTCTTTATAGTCAGGCTTAGCTGTGATTCTCTTTTCAGCTCTCTTTTTCAGAGACACATGCTGTGTGTCTGTGTTGTGTGTTGTGTGTGTGTTCCTCTGCCTCCCCCCTTTGCCTCCCAAGATATATTTCCATTTGTCTTGACTCATAAATAGGACAGACCTGTTTCCTTTTCCTTTTGTTTTTTTTTTTTTTTTTTTTTTTTTTTTTTTCACTTTTTTTTTTTTTTAACCTTTTTTTATATAGCTAGTAGAATAGGCATACACACATACATATACATATACAACCAGACAAGGATCAGCATCTGTGATGCCAGAAAGGAAATCTGTTGATGTCTGATGTCTGTCTGGTGTCCCCCTTGACTCAAACCCTTAACATAATTTTCAGCATAGATGCAATACATATTAAATATTAATTTTTGCATACATTTTTTAATGATTATGATGATTATAGTGATTATTTGGGCTATTGAGATTTCTTAAGAGCCCTTTTTGGAACTGTTATATGAATATAACTGCATATAGACTCCTGTAAACTCTTTTTACACCTCTTTTTTCTGCTTTTTACACTGGAGGTTATTGGGTCACACTGATTATGATGAATGTTGTAAAATGTAAACATATGTAAATGTATGATGATGAGATTGATTTTTTTTTGATTATATATTTTTTTTATAAATAATGATTTTGATGATGAAAGGATCAAAGTTTTTGATCAGTATTATATATATATTATATTTTTTTATGTTACCATATTTTCCATAAAAAAATATAAAAAATAAAAAAAAATATAATTATTGCTTTAATTGTTTTTATCATTATTAGTTTGTTACTTTATTTTGCACTCATCACATATATCATGCCTACTAATACTGTTTCATAATAAAAAAAGAAAAAGATTAAAAACTATAATCTGAACATAAACATCTTTCAAAGCTGCCTGTAGTCGTGGGGTTTCACTAGTAGTCACATATTTTAATCTGTGCACTGCTGTGTTTATTTAACTCCCTCCACTTTTTGTCTGTCTATCCAGTGGTCCCCAACCTTTTTGTGACCAGTAGCACATTCATGTTTTCAGAAGAGTGTGGCGGGCACCAACAATTTTTCAAGGCTTATTTTATATTTGTACATTAAATAATACAAAAAAAATCATATTTAATATTACATAATATATGAATCCAGAGAAAAGAGACAAGCCGGAAAGAAGCCGCGAGGACAGAGAATACCGGTGCCCGCAGCTCCAGAGTACTCTGTCCCCAACAGGCGCGGGGGCCCGGATTCTCTCCCCTGCTGGGAACTAGGCGGGTCCCACGCCTGCCGGGGACTGAGCACACCAGCGCCCACAGCCTGCAGCCCCGGAGTTCTCTGTCCCTGGCAGACGCGGGGCTGCAGCTTCTCTCTCCTGCGGGGCACTAGGCAGGCCCTGCACCTGCCGGGAACAGAGAACACCGTGCCCGTAGTCTGAGTTCTCTGTCCCCGGCAGGCGCTGGACCCGCCTAGTGGCTTCTCTCCCCTGCTGGGCACTAGGCGGGCACACATAAATGCCCCGGCGGGCACCATGGTGCTCGCGGGCACCATGTTGGGGACCCCTGGTCTATACGGTATTTCTACCTGCTGTCTGTCTACCAACCCATTACTTCCTAATTAATCAAGGTTACTGGTGATGACAGAGAAATGACGAGGACGCCCACTGTCATTCATTCTCAGTGAAATAACTACAGAGTAGATTGTGTCATGCTCTTGCCAATGACTCAGAGCACAAAAAACCTCCATCTTTGCTACTCTGTGCAAGAGTCATGGACAGTTGCAGCTCTTGTGCTTTCCTGAGTGCCAGCCACAGCACCCAAACACAACTCTAATACTATCTTCAGCATTAAGCAGAGGACTAGCAGAGAGAGCAGGAAAAAAAAAGAATCTCCATCACTGGAGCAGGCATAAAATTTTGGCCTTTCAGGATAATACATGGCAAAGAAAAATCCTAGGTGCATGTGTCCTACACAGGGAGAAAGAAGGCCTTTTACCCAGAGAAAGTCTCCACATGAGTGCTGAGCAAAATAAAGGAGATAGAGGGAGGCTAGTCAGGTGGCATGGCCATGAACACTGTGATAACTGTTCCAGCCAGTTTCTAAGGGTTTGGCTACACTTGCAGCTGTACAGCGCTGGGAGTGAAAGCTGTCTTAGTACAGCTGTGTAGGGAAAGCGCTGCAGTGTGACCACACTGACAGCTACCAGCGCTGCAGTGTGGCCACATTTGCAGCGGTGTTAGGAGTGGTGCATTATGGGCAGCTATCTCAGCGTTCAAGTGGCTGCAATGTGCTTTTCAAAAGAGGGGGGTGGAGTGGAGTGTGACGGGGAGCGTGGGGGAGACAGAGAGAGTGGATTTTTGGAGCTGACACTGTGTCAGCTCCCTGCCTTGCAAGTTCCGACCCCTTCCCCCACCCTTCTCTCATTCACTAAATGCAAATAGCCTTCTTTGTTTTTTTCCTCACAGACCAGATAAGCAGATGCTTCGAAACGGACCCCTCCCCACTCCCCCGCAAGCCGTGCTGCTTCTCTCCTCAAGCAAACACTAGCTGTGGACATTCCAAAGGGATCCCCCTGCCTCTGCTCATTCACTGCAAACAGTAGCTGTGTTTGTTTTTTAGATAAGCAGCTCCGGGAGCCCCGAATTCACAACAAAATAAACAGAGGCATCACAACAAAACAAAGAGTGTTATCTTTACTTAAAAGCATTCTGGGAAGGTTCTGGAGGTCAGTTACAGCGTAGTAAGATTAATCATTGGCACCCCAGCACTGCAACAGCAGTGCTGGTCTCTTTATTCCTCTCGTCGAGGTGGAATACATGCAGCACTGTAGCCAGGGAGATACAGCACTGTATGTGCCTTGCCAGTGTGGACGGGGAGTAAGTTACAGCGCTATAAAGCCACCACCAGTGCTGTAACTCTCCAGTGTAGCCAAGCCCTAAGACTCCCAGGCCACCAGAAACACAGGAGTAATTGCTGGACTCAACATGCAGATACTTATTCAAAAGATTGCAGTATCTCTCACCTACTGCTTAGAAAACTCAGGCGGGGGGCGAGGGTGGGAGGAGAGACATGGACTTTGTCCTGAGTGTGTAAGTGGAGTAATAGTAGTAGTCTTTGAAGTTAAAGCCATTGCTGTGGATGACAATCTAGGAGGTGAAAATTTTGACCATCAGATGGTGAAATTCTTGGTACAAGAATTTTAAAAAGGTGCATCAGATGGATTTGACACAAGCCAAGAAGCAGAGTGGTAGTGTGGTAAGGGGTGTATGTGTCTCCATGACTGTTAGGTTGGTTTGTGCGCCCCGTCCTAGAGGGGATCCAGTGTTTTCACAGACAGCAACCCGCAGATGCTGGCCCAAATTCTGATAACCACCCATCCATACATAGCCCCTAAGCCTAATTTTAAAAGGTTGTTCTCTCTCCCCCCCTTTCTTTCTTCTTGTACAACTCATAGTCATAGCCACTCAGGCCTGATCTACACTAGGAAATTCAGTCGGTATAACTAGGTCACTCAGGAGTGTGAAAAATCCATGCTCTTGAATGACGCAGTGAAAACTCTCTAACCTCTGTTCCCTCTGTTGTAAACAGTGCTAGGTTGACTTAGCTACTGCCTCTCGGGGAGGTGGAGAATCCCTCCTGTTGGCATAGATAGTGTTACACTGAAGCACAGTTCCAATGCCGTGTTTTAAGTGTAGACAAGCCCTCTGAGTGAGGGAAACTCCCTCTTTACTTAGAAGCAACAATGCTTGCCTCACAACCTAAGTCGTGCAGAACGCAATGCCATCCACAGCCTCAGAAACCATCCTGACATTATAATCAAAGAGGCTGATAAAGGAGGTGCTGTTGTCATCATGAACAGGTCTGACTACCAAAAGGAGGCCGCCAGACAACTCTCCAATACCAAATTTTACAGGCTACTTCCCTCAGATTCCACTGAGGAATACACTAAGAAACTGCACCATCTACTCAGGACACTCCCTACACTAACACCGGAACAAATCAACATACCCTTAGAACCCCGACCAGGGTTATTCTATCTACTACCCAAGATCCACAAACCCGGAAATCCTGGACGCCCCATCATCTCTGGCATTGGAACTCTCACTGAAGGACTGTCTGGATATGTGGACTCTCTACTCAGACCCTATGTTACAAGCACTCCCAGCTATCTCCGTGACACCACTGATTTCCTGAGGAAACTACAATGCATTGGTGACCTTCCAGAAAACACCATCCTAGCCACCATGGATGTAGAGGCTCTCTACACAAACATCCCACACACTGATGGAATACAAGCTGTCAGGAACAGTATCCCTGATGATGCCACAGCACAACTGGTTGCTGAGCTCTGTGCCTTTATCCTCACACACAACTATTTCAAATTTAATGACAATATATATCTCCAGATCAGTGGCACTGCTATGGGCACCCGCATGGCCCCACAATATGCCAATATTTTTATGGCCGACCTGGAACAACGCTTCCTCAGCTCCCGTCCACTCACGCCCCTTCTCTACCTATGCTACATTGATGACATCTTCATCATCTGGACCCATGGGAAGGAGAATCTGGAAAAATTCCACCATGATTTCAACAGCTTCTACCCCTCCATCAACCTCAGCCTGGACCTATCTACACGGGAGGTCCACTTCCTAGACACCACGGTGCAAATAAGTGGTGGTCACATTAACACCACCCTATACCGAAAACCTACCGACCGCTATGCCTACCTTCATGCCTCCAGCTTCCATCCCGGGCACACCACAAGATCCATTGTCTACAGCCAAGCACTGAGGTACAACCGTATCTGCTCTAACCCCGCAGACAGAGACCAACACCTAGAAAATCTCCACCAAGCATTCTCAAGACTACAGTACCCACACGAGGAAATAAGGAAACAGATCAACAGAGCCAGATGTGTACCCAGAAGCCTCCTACTGCAAGACAAACCCAAGAAAGAAACCAACAGGACTCCACTGGCCATCACATACAGTCCCCAGCTAAAACCCCTCCAATGCATCATCAGGGATCTACAACCCATCCTGGACAATGATCCCACACTTTCACAGGCCTTGGGTGGCAGGCCAGTCCTCGCCCACAGACAACCTGCCAACCTGAAGCATATTCTCACCAGCAACTGCACACCGCACCATAGTAACTCTAGCTCAGGAACCAACCCATGCAACAAACTGTTACAGCTCCATTTTGTTCTTATAGCTGTCCCCTTACTCCATTTTGTTCTTGTTTTCCTCCTGTGGCCGCCCCTCCCTGGCTGTTAAGTTGTTTACCAGGGCCTCTGCCCTTCTCAAAGGGAGGGCCCCCTAAGTTGTTTAACAA
Organism: Mauremys reevesii; assembly: GCF_016161935.1. NCBI lineage: Eukaryota > Metazoa > Chordata > Testudines > Geoemydidae > Mauremys > Mauremys reevesii. The sequence continues at coordinate 164,914,234 of NC_052624.1, read as the reverse complement.
GAGCCATTGCCCTTCTCAAAGGGATGGCCACTTATGCCAAGTGGTACCACTGCCCTGTTCAAAGGGTTAGTCCTGTTATCACCTTGTTAAAACCTGGGCTTGGTGTAGGGTGGCCACTGTCCAGAGCTGCAAGACCTATTGTGTTTTTAGGATCCTGGGCATGAGTCATACCTCTGGGCTCAGGGCTAGTCCAAACATGCCTCTGTGGCTGCCTGCAGTTTTTTCTCTGCCTCCCTCCTCCCTGTAAGAGGGGGAGCCAATCAGAGTTACTGGCGGGAAGCTGCCAGGGTTTGCCTTTAAAAACAGACATTTTTTGAACAGACTTCAGAAAGGTTCTTGCATTGCTGCCTCGTCTGATCAACCAGGGGTTCTGGGGGTCCTTTCTCCACTCTCGTTTTATTTTTGAGCGTACCCCCGTTTTTGACCCCCCCCCATGAAGAACGAATTGCTGTCTGAGAGATCTGCTGATTATCAAGATTGTACCGAGCCTTCTGATGTGCTTGCTGTTTCTGCCTCTGCTGCTGCCTTGTGGGATGGTAAGAATCCCTCTGTGAAACTTTCTATACTTTTATTTTATTATTTTAGCTGCTGGCTCTGTCTCCCCAGCACACAGACTCAAGCTAAACCTTGGTCTGTGTCTTAAAACCTCTCTTACACCCTGCCCCCTATCCTGGCTGCTGGCTCTGTCTCCCCAGCACACAGACTCAAGCTAAACCTTGGTCTGTGTCCTAAAACCTCTCTTACCAGCCCCACCCCATCCTGGCTGCTGGCTCTGTCTCCCCAGCACACAGACTCAAGCTAAACCTTGGTCTGTGTTTTAAAACCTCTCTCTTAAACCCCGTGGCACTCTGCCACTGAAAATAAGTTTGTGCTGCTGCTAAGTTCTGCTCCTGTGGGCTTTGCCTTGGACTGTTTTCAGCTGTATCCACTGCTGCAGTCACCCTCCCCCCCTCTTTGGAGCTGTGTCCTGGACACACACCACTCAGTCCTCTGGAACTATCCTTAGCATAAGGTGCACCCATTAAGTTAAGTTTAGCATTATACTTTGTAAGTTAGGCTTAGAGAACTGTTGCATTGTGTTTTAATTTGTGTAGTCTTGGTTAAGTTATCTCATAGATAAGATTTTGCTGTGTTCTGTATAATTGTAATTGTCTGTCTTCCCACTGCAAACACCCCCCCCCCCAGCTTCTCTGTGTCTTTCTACCTTGTTACACTCTCTCTGCTGCTTAAGCTTGCAACCTGTTTGCTCTGTCTCACTAAGTTTAAATCTCTAGCATAAAACCCCATTGGTTACTTTCTGGTACCCCTCACATTCTACATTTACACCACTGTGACACATTTTTACCTGGAATTATTTGTTATTTAACACATTTTATCCATAACTGTTAGTTGGTTATATGCTGCTGTGACACACCTTTTTACATAGAAATCGCTAGCTACCTGTTACATTCATACCTCAGTGTTAACTGATTACCCACTGTATTGTATCCTACAGTGTTGTACCCCACTATTGAAACCCCCTTACTGTTTACCAAAAAAGAAACCCCTGCCCAATTGTCTACCTTAACAACCCCATACCCCTCACTATTGAATTTTCCCTGTTTTTGTATTTTCTTAATAAAGTTTATTTTGCACCCCACCCGTGTGGTAATTGTTCCCCAAGATCCCATATACCTGCTGGCAGGGACACAAACCTCGATGCCAACTCTGCCCACATATCTACACCAGCAACACCATCACAGGACCTAACCAGATCAGCCACACCATCACCGGTTCATTCACCTGCACGTCCACCAATGTAATATATGCCATCATATGCCAGCAATGCCCCTCTGCTATGTACATCGGCCAAACTGGACAGTCTCTAAGGAAAAGGATAAATGGACACAAATCAGACATTAGGAATGGCAATATACAAAAACCTGTAGGAGAACACTTCAACCTCCCTGGCCACACAATAGCAGATTTTAAGGTGGCCATCCTACAGCAAAAAAACTTTAGGACCAGACTTCAAAGAGAAACTGCTGAGCTCCAGTTCATCTGCAAATTTAACACCATCAGCTCAGGACTAAACAAAGACTGTGAATGGCTTGCCAATTACAGAACCAGTTTCTCCTGCCTTGGTTTTCACACCTCAGCTGCTGGAACAGGGCCTCATCCTCCCTGATTGATCTAACCTCGTTATCTCTAGCTTGCTTCTTGCTTGCTTATATATACACCTGCCCCTGGAAATTTCCACTGCTTGCATCCGAAGAAGTGGGTATTCACCCACGAAAGCTCATGCTGCAAAACGTCTGTTAGTCTATAAGGTGCCACAGGATTCTTTGTTCTACAGGACCAGACTAATACGGCTACCCCTCTGATACTTGGCACCTCTTTTCTTAGCTTTCCAAGACTGACGTTTTCTTTTCTGTTTCACTATCTGTCCATTAACTGTAATGGCTTACCGTTGTCTCTTCCTGGAGAATGCATGGGTACTTGAATGTAGTTTTGAGTACATAACTAGTTTGGGAGCAGCCCCTCCCTGCTGTGTGCTGTACTTTAAATAGTAGAGCAGATCAGGAGAATAGAATTCTATATACATAAATTCATTACCACCATCTGTATATGTATCTTATAATGATCATTGAGTTCAGAACATTACAAGCTATCATAAAAGAGACATACTTGACATATTTTTATACACAGTAACATTGATTACAACCAGTTGATTCAATTATTTAATTCTTTGGAGTTCATACCCTTTGATCTCCCCTTGGGGTGTTTAGACCCTGATTGTGTGTGTGTGTGTGTGTGTGTGTGTGTCTCCCTCTCTCTCTCTCTCTCTCTCTCTCACACTCTCTCACACACACACACACACCATGTGAATTTGATGCTGTAGTTCCTGTATTTTCAGAATTAGGACTACATCCCTGACAAGAACACTATATAGAGCCTGAAGAGAGCCTGTGAAAATGAATCCTTCCTTCAGTGTCAGCACTGGGCTAAATCGTATATGTGAAGGAAAAGACATCTACATGACCATCACCAGGAATCACTTAGAAAGACTGTCTTTAAACAGACTTGTACATTCTTAATTGCCTGCAGAGGGCATTGCAGGATGCAAATATACATAAAATTGAGATGCATAGTATACTTCTCTGTGGAAGCTACACATTCATTCAAGGTCTAAAATCTTTTACAAGATGCCTTCAATAAATATCTGTTAAATAAATTGGTGAACTTAAAACATGTAGTGGCATATCAATCAGTAATACTCTGGCCATGGACAGAAATGCATTCTACTCTCTTAAAAGGTTGAACAATGGCCTCACTCTTCCATGCACCAGAGAACTCAATGTATGACTGTAAGAAAAATCATAGAACCTCTCTGTTCTCCAGTTTACCGATCTGTAAAATGGATACAATAAAATACCTCTATACAAAGCAGGAAAGTATTAAAAGATGGTTAAATAATATTGGAAAAGTGATTGGTGAGCCTCACTTGAAAGGTTATAGATCAACCAAAAAGTAGCTCTGACATGATATCTGTCATTTTTCACTTAGCATCAGCAGTACCAACTTCAATAATCATATAAGCTTGAAGAAGCAGATAAAGAAACAGATAAACTAATTCTCAGATTTTTTTGTATTTAGACATAGTCAGATGAGAAAAAGATAATAAAGTGTTGATATGCAGCAGCAGTGAAGTCAGAGAACAAGTAAAATCTTGTGTACCTAGGAAGTTAGATCAGTGCTGACAATTCCATCAAGAATGAGATTAACAAGAGATGTGCTTTAGCTACAAATGCTGCACAGAAGTTGATGAAATTATGGACTGATAAAAGCATTATGTTTGGCACCAAAGTGAAAATGTATCAAACTAGTGTACTAATAGTATTCCTCCATAGTCTGGAAGCAGCTGCATTAAATGAAACAGACATCAGAGGGCTGGAGGCAGTGCAGAAGGGTTCTTTGGAAGGCAGAAGGTGTAAACTGGAATGATTTTAAGATAAATGAAGATGTTCAAAGGAGAGTGGGATGTGAAATCAGGGAACATGATGCCCTGCAATTGAACAGATGATGATGGTGGGATCACTGTGAAGACAAATATGATAGCATGCCAAAGAAAGCAATGCAAATACAAAGTGAAAACAGACCTAGAGGCTGACCACCGACTAAATGGTGGGACATGGTATTTAGGCACATTGGCCAGGCTAGACTTATTGGAGGAACAAGTCATGGACAGTAATGAATGGTGACACCATATTGCTCCCCATGTCTGTCAGGATTCTTTGAGATGACATGAGGAAGAAAAAGTACAAGAAGGCAAATGTATGCTTTTTAAACTGACTTAGCTCCTGTATTATTATTTATGATTTGTATTATCATAGTGCTTAGGAGCCCTCGTTATGAACCAGAACCACATTGTGTTAGGATCTGTACAAATAGAACAAAAAAAGACAGTCACTTCCCTAAAGTACTTACTGCTAAAGTATAATGCTTACAATCGAAGTAGAGGATAATTTATCACTAAAGGAATATTTTAGCAAAAAACTAATTGTAAATTTCACAAGCCCACAGAGTTCTTTCAAGGCTTCTGTTTCCCATGTGGCTTCTTTTGACTATATCAAACCACCAGTTAGCTTGGGAAGAATGAATGGTTCAATATAATTCAGCAGTCTGGGCAGATAACTGCTTCACTCAAATGTAAACACATACACAAACAACTAATTATGATATTTTAGAGGTGGACGGAAGGGTGAGGAAAGAAGAGAGTCTCTCGATCCACATTTAGATCTCACCTGTCCCATAGGGAAAACAGAATTGCCTCTTCCACTGCATTTTAACAACCCCCCACAAACACACACCTGACCCTGCCCCAAACCTTGGACCAGGACACTCTCTATGGGTCTGGAGTTCTGGTCATAAGTTGGGGTGAGGGAGCATTGTTGTCCTCCCCCACCTCCCAGTGTCCTAGGTGGGCTAACATACAAAATTATTATTTTATTGAAAAATAACAGCCTCAAACTTCTTAACCTTTTCTTTCTTCTATGTAATGGACACTCCCTTTATAGAGGAACCCGCACAACACCTAGTGAAGAAGTCCTGGTGCTGCAGCTAGATGGAACCCTGCTGATAGTGAAATGGGGAGAATCACTAGAGACTCTGGTGCTGCCACAGAGCCTCCATGCAGAAGACCCTGTTCCCCCAGAGATACACAGGCAAAACCCCATGATTCTTATGGAGAGTAAGTTGAGGGTGATGTCAACATTAGAAGGAAATTCTAGCAGGAGAAACTCATGGAAATTTCCTTTCCCTATGTTCCCTCCCCATGGTCTCTCTCTGCAGCAACCAATCCAAATTCCACCTCATCCTGTATTTAAAGAAGATGAATAATTTCACTTAGTTTCAGTACTGAATATGTTAATGCCTTGGCATAAACAAAATCACTTTATAAAGCAAGTGTCTGAACTCTGTCAACTGTATGAATTTCAGATGATTTATGAACATCTTTCCATTAGCCACAGGATCTCTATATATTATTCAAGGATGGTCTTTCTTCCACCTCCCCTGGAATGAGTTTCTTTGAATGTGAGGAGCAATTATGCCTAGGAGATTCACCTTTGTTAAATTCAAGAATCAGACACAGCACAAAACACTCACTGAGATTTATGGGATCTTCAATGATTTGTAATAAATACATAGATAGTTTATATTCCACACGTGAAAACCCTCATTGAACTTGGACACGCTTTGTAGTGTCATTTGACCAGTGAAATGTGACATACTGACACTTAATATTTCGATTCAGCACCTCAGAAAAAAAATTAAGCTGATCTTGGTATGCCACTTATGCCTCTTATGGAACTATTTATTTCTTAAAACAATATCTAGATTCATTTTATATAATGCTTTGTATACTCCCTGGCATTACAAACTGATAATGCCTCATTTATTATATTTGTAGCCTTGGCTATCAGAACTTTGTTCGGGTGAACTAGATCTGAAACATGCTATCAGCTCTGCTTCACAGCATGCCAGCTGCCTCTCAGGATGGAGATTCATAGAAATGTAGCAGTAAAGTAATAACAACCAGCGCCTACATTTAGCATGCTGGTATCTGAACTTCTGGCCATTGTATAAGTACAGCTTTTTTGGAGATTTGCTTTTTCATCGAAAGTTCCTTCCTTATTTCCAGGAACCCAAGTTAAGCCCTACCTATTCTCTTCTCTCTCTCTTTTTTTTAAACCCTCACCCTTCTCATTTCCCTCATTACTTCTTACCTTGTTTCAGGCAGAAGTCACGATTTCTGTTATCCTTTCCAATCTGGTGTCCTCTTTCTGAGGCAACCAAAGGGCTATTCCTTTCCTCAAATCAGTCTTCTGGAGACTGCCAGCTGACCAATTGATTCTACCTCCTTTTGACTGTGGCCAGGTGTCCTGCTCCTCCATCCTCATTTGGGGGCTGGCTAATAGGCCCACTTTTGCCAAAATCCCCAGTGCAGATGGACTTAAAAAACCTTTGCTGGGATCTGCTGCTATTCCTGCTTAATATGCCCTATGGCTGAAAAAAACCACAGAATGCAATAGGCTATTTGGCAATATTTAATCTTGTTTCTGTCTCAGCTTACTTTGAGGCCCAAATTTTCAGTAGATTTCCAACTGGTGTGCGCACCAAATTTGCATATGCAAGTGCATCAACTATATGCAAAATCTGTACTTGGGAGTGAATACTGAAAACAATAAAAATATATTAATCATATTTAATCATATTTTCATGTTCACAGTATCTCCATTGCTAGACTTTTACAAAATGAGAGACAGAATTTTTTTTTTTAAATTATTATTATTGGAACAATGTACTTCAAATGTCAGGTGGAGGGGGAGGATGTGTGTCAGACAGAGAAGCTGGCAAATCTCTCTGCAAAAGGACATGTATTCCATCTGTTTCATCTGTTCTGGGAGCACATTGTGTTCTGATGCTTTCAAAGCTGCTTCTTGGCTGGACAGCATAGGACTGTCTTTTCAGACTGCATGTCACACATCTCATCCCTGTGCCAGATTACAACAACAAATGCTATTTACATGTGTAAATGCTTAGCACTCTCTTCCCACGCAAATGCTACTCTGTACAGGTGAATTAGAAACTTGAATAGAAAAAAAAATCCCCCCTTTCCCTTCTTTGCTTTAAGATATATAGATTTTAATTCTTCAGTTATTGTATGCTTTTTAAAAATAGGTGTGTGTGTGAATGTGCTTTACATAAAAAGTTCATGTTGATGTTAATGCTTTCAAACTATTAGGACTGGATCCTGCAATCCTGCATCCTGTGTTCCCATTGAATTTATTGGGAGTTTTGAGTATGTAAAGAAATCAACGATTTGGATATTAAAGGGTAAACATAAAGAGTTTATGCTTTAAGGCTCAAGCCTCCAAATTTAGATCTGAAATCTGGTTTTGAATACCTGATTTTGAATGTTTGTAAAATTCAGATTTGGATCCGAGTTTAGCTTTCAAAGCTCTCAAGAGTTTGAAGTTGCTCATATAAAGAGTTTTGACTCTGACCCCTTGTAACAGGACATGCTAGTTCTTTTGGATAGATTCCAGATCAAGATCTCACCTGTGCTTGCCACAAGAATGCTGGGAAATCCCAGAAGGACCATGTGATTATAGGCTACAGCAAGGAGTATTATGAAATGGGGTGAGGATATTGTTATATTTGGACCCAACAGATACAGAGATAGATACAAAGGGAGCTGATAGAAACAGGTGCCTGCATAAAGTGGTAACTATATTGTTCAGGCTGCAAAACTGAAAATAATATGAAAGTGAGGCTTTGCACAGGGGAGGGAGGAGTGCTCAAATACTTAAAGGGACAGTACATCACATTCCTCCACCCTATTTTAGAAAACTTCCAAAATATATAGTAATATATATAATATACATTATCGTATGGCTGACATGAAACACTTTATAACTTTATAAACTTAAAGTTGCATGTGCACTACTGCAGCGTCTCAGTTTGCAAGGGATTTTTCTGCCCTGGAATAGCAACTCACTAACTAAATATCTTTTTAAGTTCAGGCCCACAATTCTTTTTTGCAGTGTTGGGATAATGTGGTGATGAGACAGTGTACTGAACAACAGGAACAGTTGAGGGGATCAACTGGTCCTGGTACCAAAGTTTCTTCCACCAAATAATCAAAATTAGGAGTTGTATCAGAAGGATGTTTGATCAGAAGAAAAGAAAGTCCTACTAGAACATCTCTGATCTCCAGTACTTGTGATGGCTGCAACTGGTCCACATGCGGTTTCCATAAAAATACCATTGATTACTTTGACATTTACCACAAATAAAACAGGACACATGCATTTTACAATTAATTTCACTTCACAACCAAAGTTGTGAGTTCAAGTATTCTGCTTGAAAAGAATGATAAAGTCTCACATTGATCAGGTGCATAACTTGGGATTTGGCTACATGTGAGTTAGCATGAGAACATAGCAGGTTAAAAAAGATACACAAAGATTGTTTCAAGAAAGGAATTATAGGTGACTTCTGGGTAGTAAAGCACATTGTGTGTTCTGTAACAAGAAATACATTTTATAATTTCTGCTGATGACTCAAAAGAGACTTGTTTGCTCTTAGTGTTTGTACAAAACATTCCTTTAGTCTGTTTGTAGCAGGATGGTATGGAGCCAAATATATGTGCTGAATTCCATTTGAAGCTAGGAACCATTGAAATGCATCATAACAGAATTGAGGTCCATTGTCACTCACTGACTGCAATGGTAAACCAAACTGGCTGGACAAGGTACAAGGATGTCCAATGGTTTTGATAGCTGTAGTAACAGTCATTGTGAAAACTTTGGGCCATTTTTAATGGGCATCAACTATGACCAAAAATATATAACCATCTGAAGATCCAGCAAAGTCGATGTGCATGTGTGTCCAAGAAGTCTGAGGTCATGACCAAGGGTGTAGACAAACTGGGCCAGGAACATGCTGAATTTGCTGACACGTACTCAGTATGTCACCTTCCTCTCAATGTCTTTGTCGATCCCCAAGCACCAGACATGACTCCAGGTTATAGCCAAAATGACCTTCATGAAGAGCTTCCAGAACCTGAAATTGAAGTGATTTTGGAACAATCACTCACATTCCCAATAAGACACAACTGTGATTCATAGATAATTCACATATTTGTGACATGAATTGTGTAAACTGAAGATTCTTATGACCCAACACTATGCTCTGTAGAACCATTCTTTTCACAAGAAAAAGCACATTTTCCTTAGTGGTATCTCTGTTAATGTCTGTGCTTCTGAGGGGTAACCTAGCCATCAAATTGACATAAAACACCTCAACATTTCTTCAAGTTGACAGGAGGTTGGGCATGACAGCCTGTCAGCATTGCCATGTTCAGTCCCCTTACAGAATTGGATAGTATAGGAATGAGTTGAAAGTAGCAATGCCCATCACTACATATGAGCAGCAGTTAATGATGGAATTCCACATTTTGGTCCAAAAAACTGAAAGTAACGGGAGATGATACATCAGCAAGGTAAAATGTCTACTATACAGATAAGTATGAAACTTTCAAATTCCAAATATAATGCTACGAGCTTCTCACTCTAGTTGGGCATAGTTCTTCTCATGTGCAGTGAGTGTTCGTGAAGTGAAGAAATTGGTCTCTCCATGCCATCAGGAAAATGTGGGAAAGAACTGCATCCATTCTACAAGGTGAAGAATCATAAGCCAATTACAATGGTAGTGAGGCATTGAAGCACATAAGAACTTAGGCAGATGTCACCATTTCTTTGTTTCCTTAAATGCACACTCACACTCTTTAGTTTATTTCCATTTTTCCTTCCTTGTAACAGCCAAGATCTACCAAACAATGGTAGATAACTTTCCTTCAATCACATTCAAGCATAAAATGATCACTCATATGGCTGAACTTTCATCTAGCATCTCTCTTTTGGGACTAACTTTTTTCCAGTATAATTCTTCAAAACTGTGGAGGTTTCTTCCAGATGAAATTTGTGACTAAGAGCTGCCATCTCACTGATTTCTGCATATATCCATCACCAGAATCAAGCACCATTCTTGTAGGTGTGATCCAGATGCCATCTCTGACTTATAACATATGTAGTGCTAGATCTTGATCAGTCTCCCTAGAGCTCATCTTTTTCCACATGATGAATTCCTGATTTCTGCCCTTCCTTAGGTTCAGTCTTCATAGGGGTCTTCTTGGATATATGATTACTCTGCGTTGCTGGTCCCTGAACTGTGAGATGGATCCTGGTAACATCCTTTCTTCTGGTACTTTATGCAAATAAATGTGTTGTGCCCAGCAATCCTTCTCAGCATGCATAGTTTGTGCACAATAACCACATGGAAATGCCTTATGTACCCATGGTCCTCTGTCTTGTCAATTCAAGAGGTGAAATTCTCAGTCCATATTAAAATCCAGAGAATCTTTCTCCACAGTCCCCATGGCCAAAGCTACGTCAACAACCTTCTTGAATATAAGCGCTGTTCCAGTCAGTAACTTCCAGAACAGATATCATTCTGCTATAATCTATGGGATAGGGAAAAAATGTTCCTGCAGTAATTGTGGCATATGTAGCAGTTCCAGGCACAGGTGGGGACAACAGATCACATAGATCAGTTTGTCTTTGGACCCATCACTGTCAGCAAGGTTGAAACTCTTTGGAGTTGCAAGTTACAAATTGCTGAAAACATTTGAGTTATATCACCCATGATCTATGATTTTTGTCAGGGTCACAACATTGCCCGTAAAACATGCCATTTCTCTTTTCTCCTGTTGGACTTCATGCCTCCTGGATGTCTTCTCTTCCACATGGGAACCTCTTTCCCCCCTTCAATACAGTATCGGACTCAGTTTGCCTCTTTTGGCTGTGTGGTTATACTGCAGAATTCTTCCTTTGACTGCACTTGGGCTCCCTCTGCTGGATATAGCTCCTCAGTGCAGACTACAGGCTGTTTCTCTCTGCCTCCTGGTCAGCCAGTTTGGTCAGCCAGTGGCAATAATATTCATGTGGTCAGCCAGTTTGAACAGCTCTGGCAATAATTGCAGAAACCTTCTCCTTTGTTCTATCTTTATTTGTCTTTATTTCCCCCTCTATAACTGGCTGGCTTACACCGTCCTTGCAGCAAAAACAGAAGTCTGTCACCTTGTGTCTCTAGGCCAGGGGTCGGCAACCGGTGGCTCGCGGCTCGCCAGGGTAAGCACCCTGGCGGGCCGGCCCAGTTTGTTTATCTGCTGCGTCGGCAAGTTTGGCCGATCGCGGCTCCCACTGGCCGCGGTTCACAGTCCCAGGCCAATGCGGGAGGCAGGAAGCCACGGCCAGAACATCCCTCGGCTCGCGCCTCTTCCTGCCTCCCGCATTGGCCTGAGACCGCGAACCGCGGCCAGTGGGAGCCGCGATCGGCCGAACTTGCCGACGCGGCAGATAAACAAACCGGGCCGGCCCGCCAGGGTGCTTACCCTGGCGAGCCGCGAGCCACCGGTTGCCGACCCCTGCTCTAGGCAAACTTCCCTCAGGCCCCCTGCCCTAGTCTTTTTTTGAAATTGTTATCTGATTACTCTTTCTTGTTCTTCAGGCAATGGGAGCACTGGACACTCATGGGATATAAATTTCATCACCAGTATGTTATAGTTGGACCCAGTGGAGGAGGACACAGAGGGAGCTGATAGAAACAGCTGTCTGCTGTGGTGATAGCTTTAGTTTCAAATTTTGCAGCATGAAAGTGAGGCTTTTCTTTGGGAAGTGGGGAGTGTTCAAACGTTTAAAGGGACAGGACATCACAGCTATTATAAGGTCCCGCCTCTGAGATCAGATGGAAATAGGAAAGAAACAAGCGCATCTCTTGGGTTGATCTTTGAAAGAAACCAGGAAGGAGTTAAGTGGATCTACAGCCACATAGATGTGGTAAAGAACCCAGGAGATCATTAGCCCTGTGGAAGAGACATTGTGGACTTAGCAAGTGGGATTTTGTGCACTCTGTAGGCAGAGGACGACAGTGGGGGCCACACAGGGCCACCTCCCACCTGGGTGAGCAAGAGACTCATTGTGCCTTGGGAAGAATGCCTCCTGGGGACTCCCCAGTGCATGGATGACTGCATAATTGCTACACCCTTCAAGAGATTTGACGTACTCCTTCCCCACATATATAAGTCAGGTGCAGATTTCTCCAGTGGTGTGCTGACTCCACTCCATGGCTCAAAGCCCCTTTCCTCCCTGAGCCTTTCTAGGTGACTTGTTCTCTGGAGGGAGCAAGGACTAAGCAGTCCACACTCACAGACACTGCTAATGTGATCTGCCATTGCATACATTGTGTAAGTCATGGGGGAGAGGTTGCTTTCATGGCTCCATCCTGTACACTGCCCAAGCAAATTAAGCTAAACTGAAAAAGGCCACTATTATTCTCAATTAGAGTGTCTGCATGGGGAGTTATACCAGTATAATTATAGTGATATATATATATATATATATATATATACTGGTATAACTCCCCATATAGTAATGCCAGTATATTTCCCCATGTAGACAAGCCCTCAGGTTACTTAGTTAAAGGTGACTTTGCCATAGTACCTGCATCAGAGACAAGGCAATTTAATAGAATATTTTGTCCCCTCTGCTGTAGCAAATGTGGAATAGAAATTCTTAAGTAACCTCAATGATACTTACAGCATAATTACAGATGCCTTTAGTAGCGGCCCATGCAGCGGAGTTCTAAAGCTACCAACCTCCTGTCAGTATAGTTGAGAGACAGTTCACATTGCTATATTTGCAGTGATTCAAAAATTGCTAATTAAGGGTGTAACACCATGATCACCCCTACAAAACAGTAAATTTGCAGCTTATTGTGTAGTGCATCTGCAGCAAATGTTTAAGCGGGGGGATAAAGCATCAGACTAGAAGTCAGGAGGTATAAGCTCTGATCCTAGGTCTGTTGATGACTTCTCATATAACCTTAGACAAGTTTTTAGTGCCTCAGTTTCCCTATCCATTCAATGAGGACAACATTACCTGCCTCAGATAGATGTTGTGAAGTTTAATTCATGAATGTTTATAAGGTGCTTTGATATTAGATAAAATTTGCTGTAGAAATCCAAAGTAATACAAACCAACCCCCATTATCTGGAGCTGCAGAGCACAGCTATTCTTGGCCCTCTTCAGCATGTACTATCAACAATCTTGATTTTTAAACCACTATCATTTTTCTGGACCAGGACTGAGCATTCTGCAGGGACAAACTCACATTTTTGTGTCTAATATACAGCCTTGCTGCTTTCACAACTTCTGTGTCATTACCCCACTTGCTGAACTCATGATTTCCTTGTATTACTATCTGATCTACCTGACATGGCCTGTTAAAAATGATTACTTTTTAAAATGTGTGTGCAAAAGGTCCCAGACTGAGTGACCACAGTGAAGTCTAAAGCTCTCTATTTAATCAAGCAAGCAGGTAAAACAGCAGGAGTAGCACAAGCTTTCCTGCGCCTCCCCAAAACATAACCTCCAACTGGAGCTTGAGTTATCACTTGAAAGACTGAGACAGTAGTTCCTTTAGTATGCCCATTCCATCTTTGACCTCTGTTTTGACTTGAGATAAGGATTAGCACTATGTGTGATGATATTTGCCAAGTGGACACTTTCCCACTGGGAACTGGACAGAGATTAAACACTTCACATAATCTCCTCCTAAACTGTTGTCAGATGACAACAATTTTCATTTACTGCCAATTTAGGATGAAATTGAATCAATAACAAATGTAAAAAGCTATATAACCCATTACCAATCTGCTGATTCCCTGGCACTTACTTCTTAAATGTCATGGTGCATAAGTTTCCCAATGAAAGAACTTCTTTTTTTGTCAGTTTTATCATCAGAAGCACGATCACTCTGTAGTTACAGCAGCTCAGGAGGGCCACAAGCATGCTATCACAAAACAGAAATCAGACAAATTTGTATTGTAGAGTTTCACATTCTCACTTTAATTGTCACAAAAGTGGATTCATGTGCTATCACTTCCTTTTCTCATTGCCAGGAATTAGAATGTTAAAATCCAGTGCAACATATAAAAGTCCATGCTATATTGTACTGGAGAATTTTTCCTGTATTGTATATTGTGATTCATCATTCCATCACTTATTTTTACAAGTCACAAAGATTATACAATGGAATTATGGGACTTGGTCACTAACCAATTTATGGAAAATTATTGAAAAGATGAAAGTGACTGACTGCCTAATCTCTGAATGTCTCAGGGATGGAATAAGATACAGTGCCTGAGTCTTCTCTTATTTAATCCAGTATGAAATCAGAAGTAGTTCCATCAAAATCAATGAAATTATCTTGGTGTGAAACTGGAAGGAGAGAAGACTCAGGCACACGTTTAATTATTTAGCAAAAGACAGTAACATGAACAGAAACTGGCACAATAGAAATTCATTTTCATGACCATGACTGTAATTAGATTAAGAATGGTATGATGATATTCTACTCTTATTCCAATATCCTGGAGTCTTTTTTTTTTTATGTGGGGTGATATTTTGATAGAGGCCTAGCAAATAAAGCATTGGACTGGGACTCAGTAGACCTGAGGTTTTCCCCCTCCCCAGATTTGCCAATTGCCTACTGTTTGCAGTGTTGTTGAAGACAGGATGGTCCCAGAATATCAGAGACAAGGTGTGTGGATCCACTTCTGTTGATGAATGGCTAGCTGGATGACCTTAGGCAAGTCACTTCACCTCTGTGCCTCACTTCCCCATCTGTAAAATGGAGCTAAAGATTCTTTCCTCTGTTATAGAGTGCTTTGAGATCTACTGATATAAAGTGCTATATAAGAGCTAGGTGTGATTATTACTATTATATATATTTTTGCTTCCCCCTCCCTTAAGGTAAGAGGTTGACTTTACTGGCTGCTTTCAGCAGTCTGTCCTCTTTCATTTTGCCTCACTAGCTTTCATTCTTCTAGTCTATTTCTTTGATTGCATTTCTCTATAGATTAATACAGTGTTGCCTGCTGGTTGGAGCCAGCAAATGGGAGTTAATTGGAAGGGACTGGGTTAAATCAGAGTCCAAAAGAAAATGCACAAAATTTCCCACCCTATCAACTAAAATATAAACACAGTTATAAAGCAAAAAAAAATACATATATATGGAAAGATTAAATGAACAAAACTGTGCCTAAAATTTACAGGGCATCTTTCAAAATTGGGCCCTAAAAGGATAATCTGCTGTTTATGAAACATGCATATGATCATTGGGAGAAGTGAGTATTAGAAGTACTAGAAGCAAGGCTGTTATTCCAACACTGCATTTATTATAGCTGAAGAGATTGTTTTTCCTTGTCTAACATTTCTCCCCAGTCAAACCTATTACTTTTGCTGCCTCACTCCTAGATTGGCCCCCTCTTCTAATTATTCTTCAAAATCCTCCTACATTCTAACTTTATTCCCTGCTGAACAGATATCTATGGAATTTACAATGCAGTGATTCAAAGGTTATGTTACATGTATTGTGTACCTTCTCAAAAATCTCTGAAAGTTTATGAAAGTGGAAGAATCTATTTATTTGTCATCTGCAATGATCTGATACCTGAAGTACAGGAGATGTGTTCTACATATTTTTTTTAAACAGCCTGTTTACTTTCTGAGTTTGAGAAAGACTGTGTGCCAGCCAGCAGAGCTGAACGAGTGCCAGGGGGAAAAGGGTGCAGAAGCTTTCTTCATTCTCCCCAGCACAACAGCTGAGAAAGCTAAGTGCTATGCCATTGCAGAGTTGTGCCTGATGGCAAAATCTCATCCTGGGATGCGAAGCACTGAACACGAGTATGGTGTGTGGTTCCATTGCAACTGCACTGCTGTCTGGACATCAATGTGTGGCCTCGGTCCTGCAAATACTTACTCACATGAGATCCTTTGTGCACATGAGCAACACCCCTGGATCCCAGGAGACCATTCTTAAGCATAAGTGTTTGCAGGATAAAGGTCAGAGTCTTGTATTCATGATAAAAGCTGTATTGAAGTCAGAATATATCTGCTCAACTCTAATTGTGGTTAACGAGAGTTAGCCTTGCATATCTGGAGGCAGAACTGGGTCCAATATACTGAAAATGGGGTTGCATCTTGATTTGCTGTCTTACAGCAGATGGGTAAGAATTCATTGTGGAGTACAAGGCAGTAGAAAATTCAAAACACTTGGGAAAGGAATACAAACATGTGGGCATGTCAAAAAAGTCAGAAGGACTTAAGAATGAAATGAAGATTTTTGTTTTATATGGGGAAATGTCATAACAACTGCATGGAAGTTTGAGAGTTCATAAATATATAGGTAACATTGGTAAGGAGTGTGTTCATATGGAAGGTGAGTATCACACGGTCTTAAGCTAACAGGTGGAATATTAAACTCATTCTTTAACAGAGTTCAAAGAGAAAGTTAAGCAGTTTCAATGGGAATTAAAAAAATAAGGCTTCTGAAGTAGATGAAATGAGTGAGGATTTTCTGGATAAGCACAGTTAATTGATGGATGTTTTCAAAGGATTTGCTACTGCCATATATTCCACAAGTAGTGAGGTCCCAGAGGGAGAACCTAAAGTTCTGAGAATATACTGGTGCTAGATCACGAAAGGGCAGGGGAAATAGCGCAGTACATTTGGGAATGAAACCAATATTGAGCGACATGGAAACAAAATACAAAGGATAGGCTTAAAAGTAATGCATTCAGAATGGAACATTAAGAGAATGAAAGATTATGCAATGTAGGAGTCAGATTTCTGCTTTGAAAGAGAAAACGCATGCTAATTAGAGATGGATTAATTTCACGAAACTGATATTAAGGGTTGGATTCACAAACAACATTTATTGGATTTGTTTGAGAGGTGCATTAAAAGCTAGTGCCATCTGCTACTACTATTACTATTATTATTTATCATTTGTTGTGGCAATGACAGAATGGACCCCCATTGTGCTTGGTCATATACAAACAAAATGATCAAATCTGTCCTTGCCCCCAAAACCTTACAATTAAACCTTACAAGCTAAAAAAAGGAAAGTATTGTTATCCCCATTTCACAGGTGGGGAATCAAGGCACAGAGGTTAAGTAACTAAATCACTTATGAAAATAGGACTTAGGAGCCTAAGTCACTGAGGTCCTTTAGAAAATATGGATCGGGCACCACAGAGGATTGCACAGTGAGGAATCAACAGTGTGTAGGGAAAATATTCTTCCCTTGGGATGTGTTCTCCAGAGCTAGGAGTTACCCTGATGAGGTGGCAGTGTTTCTCTGCTGCTTTACTCCTGAAACAGACAGAGCTAAAGACTTCTCCCTCCATCTCAACTGCGTGTGTTTGATGATCAGGATATCAGGGAGCGGGGAGCTTACACGGCAGATCAGGTACCACATATCCCTTTGGAGGCAGGAAAAATCAGGACATATGTCTTTATCCCTGAGGTGCACCGTGGACATTCAAGGGAGCCATTTGGTGTTGGAAAAGGATCCCTTGTGATTTGTTGACCATCAAAGAGTTTAGGTGTACATCTAAGTGCTTGGAAGAGAAGATCCCTTTGCAATCAGGTCACCAGAATGAAATTATTCTTCCCTTGTCCTTTATCATGGATAACTTCTGTGTAACAGAAATATTGGGGAGAAGGCATCCATCAGGGCCAATATCCTTCAGGTCTGACAGTGAAAATATCTGAGAGTGAAAAATGTTGCTCTTGCATTCAGTACCAACTGCAATACACTGACAAGAAAGCCTTTTCAGGAAGTGTCAAATTGGTCTTCCAGAAACTGGAAAGCCTCCACCTATACTGCCCACATCAGGGAAAACTGTAGGTCTGCCAATTTCATCTACAAATGGGCTAGAATTAGATGTCTCCCTTGCGTGGGCATAGGAAGAAAAGAGAGAAATGGCAGAAGGTATCCAAAAAGATTAAGCGTAAAATTTTCAAGGGGGTCTAAATGACTTAGAAACCAAAGTTCCATTTAAAAAAAATAATCACTTCAGTGCTTAGAAGCCTGAGCATCACTGACTTTCAAGGAGGCTTAGGAGCCTAAGTATTTGTGTACACGACAAAGAAAAACCTGTGGCTGGCACAGGTTTTTCTTTGCTGTGTAGATCTACCCTTTGTGCCCAAGTCACTTTTGAAAATGGGATGTAGAAAACTAAGTCACTTATGTACTTCTGAAAATGTTGTCCTAATTATGATACGGTTAATCATTTATGAAAATATTTTACCTAATATTGTTTCAAGTAACACCTAAAACTCCTGTAAAACAAACTAAGATCAGCAGAAGAGAGACTTTTTTTCTGATTTACTTTGGGCATTTGACAATACTTTGTGTATAAATATTGAATAAGTACAATATTCAGATACAACAGAAGTTGTACAAGTGGGAAATTATACACTACATTAAGGTGGATATTCTGTACACTTGCTAAAAACATAATGTGTGCATTGCTTTATATGGAAAGGGCTTCAAAATACAAGGCACATTTCAATGAAAACCACTGGGTTTACAAAAGGTTTTCAAAACTTAGCTGATTTTTTAAATGAGCCTGATTTGAGTTTCAAGTTTGAAATGACACCTGAAACCAGGTCACTTTTGCATATTTGGGGTTTGATTGTAAAATTTCCCCCCAGATGATTGTAAAGAAATAGGAGCAAATAGTATGCCATACTCTGTGAAGTGCTTCTTCCATGCATGGATGGGTAGTGATTATAAAAAGGCACAACAATCAAAGCAACACCCCACCCCACCCCCAAAATCATAGATACTAATTTTTTCTTACTTTAATTGTGGTTCTGCTAAAAAATATGATGGTAAAAGTAGCACTGCAGAGTTCCATTTTTAATGTTCATCAATAATTCAGATCAAATTTGCTCAGCTTATGTGTAAAAGATGTTTTCTTTGTAACTACCAACTCTGAAAACTTTACTTGGGACATAGGAGTCAAATGGGGTCCTTTCTGACTGACACATCATCACTAATAATTAAGATATGCAGGGATCCTCCCAGTGATAACCATAAAAAACAGGCAGTTCAGCCAGGGGAAATGATGTGAAACACAAGTAGGAAGAGAAACAGCATAGATCAATTTGATTGTTGTTCAAAGAGAAGCAGACAAGCACCAAATGGTGTTCCATTCCTCTTCTCTTTCGACTCAGCTGCAGCAATGAGATGTATGAATGGCTTTCCAGTGTCAGTGATCAGGAACCATCAGAAAAATTGCTACAGGAAAAATTCATACAGTCTCAGAACTGTGATGCCACTAAATACCGGGAACAAACTATTTAGTTGGTTATATTCATTGTAACTATGATTGTTATGGATCCAACTGATAGTGATTGTATTCCTCTCCCCACACCCTTTTTATTATATTTGTCATCTTAAATTGTAAACTCTTTGTGTTGAGGACTGTGTCTTCATATATGCTTTTACAAATTTCCCTGGTAGTTTTCTCTACCCTCCTTTTCATCCTTCGTTCTACCTGTCCTCTACATATATCCACCTTGTTCTTCCCAGGACAATGCTCTCCCATCCTTATTAGCATGAATGAGAATCTTCTATATTTCATCAAAAGCTGGCTTAGGCATAGTGACCCCTACGCTTTAACAATTTGGCCTTATACATGAAACTCATAAGAATTGTAAGTAGCATCTGTCAGTGCAGATTTCTTGAGCAAAGAACAAGTGGGCAAGATGTGTGGCAGTATAAAACTAAATAGGGCGAGGTTTTAAAGCACAGAAATTTGAAGAGTTATGTATTGTGCTAGAAAAATTGGGGTTGACAGATCTGACATCTGCTCTGGACATGTTTAAATACAATAGAAACTGATTTGTGGAGTCAGCCACACATACAAAGTCTTCACTAATTATTACATACCAAGTATGTTTAAATAATTTCTGATTAATAACCATATGATTATGTTTTCTGTTTTCAAAGCTAATTTCCCAGCATTATTTTTATACTTATTGTAAATTGTTGAATATGGATTCTGGCGCTAATCCAGATCATCGCAACCTGACATCTGAAACACTCTCACAGTGGCTGCACCGATGCTGTAGAACTAGTCTGCATTTGCAATTGGCTGTAAAAACCATGGCAAGCTACAATTCAAGGCCATTACTTGTTACGGTTACTGAGACCAGAGAAAAACAACTGACACATGGGCCTTAGATATAGCCAAAGATCAAACTGAGTAGTGTTGTTTTAATACTCTTCATGAGTCTAAAAGTATGTGTACAGTATTAATTGGATTATTTTATGTGTATGTACATATCTTAGAGTTTTAGACAGCTGCTTCAGCTATTGAGATTGCTTAGTTTGTCCTTTTTCTTTTAACCTTGAAAAACTAGTGTGTGAGGACGATGGTTTATAATGAAAGTGACTGGGGATACAAGTCCCCCGTGATGTTAATGCTAGCATGAGAAAGTTTAATACATGCATATAAAATCCCATTCCCCATAACTGTACCAATGAGAGCAGATACAGGTACCACCTCCTGCATGTTCTTGACCTACTTAACTCTGCTAGAAGGACAGGATTAAGACCACCACTGTGCTACACTGGGCTTTTGCAATGATGTTTATGAGCAAATATGAGCAGCTAGAGTTCCACTTAAGGTTTTGGGGAGTTTTGTTTGTTTGGGGGGGGCAGTGTGAATTTTTAGTGTTACTCCCCAAATGTTCTTTTTCTTTGTCTACCCATGGGACCCTCACTACTTTTATTTATCCCAGGACAGGGAAACAACTTGCTAGTGTGGAGTATCAGTAATGCAGTGCCTTCTTACCAATACATGCTCTCTCTTCTTATAATCACACATCCCAAGTATTTTGTGGAACCTATTCCATTATCAAAATGTCCTGTGTGTGTCAGTATGCTTTTTTTAAACAGAGATTAGTGCAAGTTCAACATTTTATTTGAACTTCAAACTTGTTTTGGGGGAAGAGGGTTTGGATCCATTGTATTTTGTTCAACCCTTGATAGAGATAGGGGCCACATATACAATCCGCCATTGCTTCGAGAAACAATATACTCAAATAGAGAGCTGTAGAGTCGTAGGAAAGGGGAGGAGATCATATCTCATAACATTAATAGCATTAGTTTGACTAGTCACTGACCTGCAATTAACACAAGAACTGAAACTATGCATTCCCAAGGGTTACATAATGAAGCCAAAGGATCTGAGCTTTAACATCTCAATATTGGTTTTTGCCTATTGCACAATTAGTGAACAATGTTAATGTCTTGCCTCATCTACCCCTGCCTTTTATCACAGGGACTGAGGAACCTAAGTTCTTTTAACCATCTCAGGTATTCCATGTCACCAACATTAACAACATTGTTCTATTCTAAGGTTTAATGAAAGGGACACTGCTAGTTAGTTACCCAATATGAAGCTCAAAGTACATCCTGATTAGCAAGGCCAACCAATCCCCAAATAACTCTGACCAACATTCACCCAAATAGTAAAGATCAACCCACAAGGCAGCTCACTCTACCGCACAATTCATCACTTTCCCCATACCATGTTCCTTCCCAAGTAATTAGCCCACCCATCATAAACCACCTCCAAACAAACCTGCAGGTGATTCCCACTCATAGCACCCACTCCTCTCCAGGTCTCTAAGAATTGCTTCAGGAGGTGCTAAGATAGTATTGCAAATACTTAGACTTGGTTCAGCAACAAAAACAGCAATGAAGGCAGACCTTATATAAACTATTATCAAGACTGTTTATTCATGCTATTATAGTTGGCTGAAGCCAGCCAGAGCCTCTGAGATCCTAATCATATTGTCTCCATTTTCATGGTTACACATGCTCTTAAGCTACTGAACAATATCATCAGATAAGAAATCAATAACCCAGAAAAAAGATGTATTACATTTGCATATGTATTCTAAAAAGCAGCCTGCAGAGAGGATAGTACTATAATACCTGGAACATGGATACCATTAGTTTTGAAGTTCTTTCATCTTTACTTTTTACACTTCATTTATAGTTAATATGTTAATTACTGTGAAATACATTTAGATAAGAAAATAATAGTTTAATCCTTGTTAGATCTTATAAAATACCACTGCCAAAGAAAAAAATAGAAACCTAAATGCGTCTGCATTTTCAACAAGATCAAAATAAGACTGCACATCAGATATTGTATCTGCAAGTCTAAAACCTCCATTTGTTACAAAAGTGTGACTGATGCAGCACTTAAGATCACAACAATACATACACATTAAGAAACTCCATCTGTTTGCAAAATCTTACCCACCACTGTACAGTATGAAGAGTTGAAAATCTGTTAGATAGCTATCAGCAATGGTGGGGAACTTATTAAAACACTAAGTATAAAAAGTATAAGCCAAAAACATGCGATGCAAGTGCAATATCTAAAGTTTCCATTAAAAAAAAGAAAAGAAAAAAAAATACCAGCTAAGGTATTGCAACAATACTATTCCACATTAGTCTCCAAGATTTCATTGTTAAGATATTTAAGAATTTATACATATTTGCTAAACAGAAACATACTAGCCATTTATTTGTTTCTTCTCTTGCTTTCCTCGTGTAATGTAACTAAGAATTTAGGGGGGAAGGAGGGAAAACAGTCCATTGCGTCAATCAGCAGGATAGGTTTCTACTTTATATTAGTATCTTCCAAGGAAAACCTTGGGACAAAAATGTGTTATAAAAACATGTGTCTTGCTGCTTTTGTACTGGCAATACTTCCTTAGGCCAACTCCTTTACTTTTTTCATCCCATTGAATTCTTTCACCCCATCCCACTCCCACCATGTGTGATATCTCTCTGCAAAGCAAAAGCTCTGCCTATATGTGCACTGTAAAATGCAAGAGAAGAAAATACCAATACTTGGAAAGTATACAATAGACTTTACATACTGTTTCTACAGCTCAGTCTCTCCCTCTCTTTTTATTTATTGACTAAGGTGTGATAAATAAGGGGTCCTGTACAATTTATGGCGTGGCCTGCCCCTGAAAGCTGTTGCAATTGGTACCTTACAGATTTATGTCCTTAAAGATCTGCAGAGCAGCCTCCTGTCCCACTCTGAGAGAACAAAATCTAGCAAATTTTCTGCATCTTCTCTGACCTTCTCTATCCATTTCTTCTGTGAAATCAGTTCATCTTCTTCCATGAAGCCTGAAAGCAGGACTTGATTGAGCCAGTTGACTGGTGTCAAGGATGTCCCTAGTTAGCTACTCCTTTGCTCTTTTCTCAGTGCTGTTATAGCAAGGAAATAACTGTATGGCAGGGAAAAGCTGATTTTTGTGATGAGAGTATAAATGGAGTAGCAAAGGAAAAAGTGTGTGTCTGTGTGTGCATGTGTGTGTACTTGCAATAACAAATATTGCAATGTACAGCAGGCCAATATGAGAACTTATTTTTAAACTATGCAAATTAAGATTTTGCTATGAATATAAATTATACTATACCAATACATTACAACCTTCAAAGTAATATTATAATTTTGTGGGTCTTGGCAGGTTTTAATAGTAGTATAACAATGTTGTTGCAGCAAAATTAGATTACTACGCTGGCTAGACATGGCAATATAGCTGTTGGTGAATTGTGCTACACATAAATGTTACTGGAAATAGCAAATCTTTAGAGAAAGTATATTGGTTACATATGATAAACAGTCAAGCAGCAGGCAGGACCAAATCAATTATAAACAGAGCGTAACAAGCTGAGACTGAGAGTGTTGTGTCAGTCTAGAATTAGGGCTCTGTTTTCCAAAACCAAGTTTGATGGTATGCGCTGTGTGATATATTCCAAACATTTTTTGTTTGTCTGGTAGACTAAAGATTTAGACCTCGATTTACTAAAAATGGTATGGAAGTTTGCAGAGTGTGTGTAGATATTTGCAGCCAGAAGTTCAATGTGTAGATTTGTGCAGTAAACCCTTGTAAGTCCATTACAGAGTAAAGCTCCTGTCAATCATAGCAAAAAGCTACACTGGAAACTCAGCATACTTGGTTAATGTTAATGGTTAATCTTCAGACACAGAGTGCCTTAACTAGTAAGGCAGGCTTTAAACTACGTTCAATGGGGACAGTAGACTAAAGCCCACATGTAAGTCCAAAACATGGAAACCTGAGTGAAGGGTTGGAATCTTGTGGGGCTCGGGTGTGTGGCATGGGCAATCATAGCAGGGACAAAGGAAAGACAAGAGGGAATATACAGAGGAAATCAAATGAACATTGTAGATGTCTGTATACTAATGCAAGAAGTATGGGGAATAAATAGGAAGAACTAGAAATATTACTGAATAAACAGTTATGACATAACTGGCATCACAGACTTGGTGGGATAATTTACATAACTGGAATATTGGTACAGAATGGTTCAGCTTGTTCAGGAAGGGCAGGCAGGGGAAAAAGGGAAGGAGGCGTTGCTTTGTATTTCAAAGAGGTATACACTTGCACGGAGGTTGAGAAGTATACATATGAGAAGTATACCTGCTGAAAGTCTCCAGGTAAAGAGAAAAGGGGTAAAAAACAATGGTAATGTCATGGTAGGTGTCTCCTACAGACAATATAGCCAGGAAGAAGAGCTGGATGAAGCTTTTTTTTTAAACAACTAACAGATTCATACAAATCACAGGATTTGGTGATGATGGAGACAAACTACCCAGACATCTTTTGGGACAATAATACAGCAGGGCACAGAGTATCCAACAAGTTCTTGGAATGCATCGGCGGCAACTTTTATTACAGAAGGAGGAGAAAGTGACTAGGGGAGAAGCGATTCTAGATTAGCTTCTGATAAATAGGGAGGAGCTGGTTGAGAATTTGGAAGTGGAAGACAGCTTGGGCAAAAGTGATCATGAAATGATAGAATTCATAATTCTATGGACTGGTAGGTGAGAAAACAGCAGAATAAAGACAATGGATTTTAAGAAGGCAGACTTTGGCAAACTCAGAGAATTTGTAGGGAAGATTCCATGGGAAACAAGTCCAAGGGGAAAAACAATAGAGTTAAGGTGAGTTGGCAGTCTTTTTAAAGAGCATGAATGCAAACTATCTCAATTCTGGAAAAAACAGGAAGTGTGGTAAAAGACCACCCTGACTTAACCATGAGATACTAAAAAACCTGAAATTCAAAGAGTTATACAAAAAGTAGAAACTAGGTCAAATTACAAAGGATGAATATATATTCAAATTATATATATATATATATATATATATATATATATATATATATAAAATCCAACACAAGCATGTAGGCATAAAAATTAGAAAGGCCAAAACACAAAATGAGAATAAACTAACTAGGGACAAAAAGGATAACAAACATTTTATAAATACATTTGCAGCAAGATGAAGATCCAGGATGAGATAGACCCATTACTTGATGAGAAGGGAAAGATGACAGGAGAAAACGCAGCAATGGTTGAAGTGTCACATGACATTTTTGTTTCTATTTGCACCAACAAGGTTAGCAGCGATTAGATGATTAGCAAAGTGAACATCAGTGTAACTGGGACAGAATCTGAGGCTCAGATAGGGAAAGAACAAGTTAGGAATTACTTGGACAAGTTAGATGTCTTCATGTCAGCAGAGCCTATGAAATACATCCTAGAATACTTCAGGAACTGGCTGAAGAGATCTTTGAGCCATTAGCAATTATATCTGAGAACTTGTGGAGGGCAGGAGAAATCCCAGAGGATTAGAATAGGGCAAATATAGTACCTAGCTATAAAAGTAGAGGAATTAAGGACAAACCAGGGAATTATAGCCCAGTCAGCTTAACTGCAATACCCAGAAAGATAACGGAACAAATAATCAAGCAACTAATTTGTAAGCACCTGGAAGATAAGATAAGTAACAGTCAACATGGATTTGTCAAGAACATGTCAACTCATGTGAAACAAACCTAATATCCTTTTTTGACAGGGTAACAAGCCTTGTGGACAGGAAGGAAATGGAGGTTACTTACTGTAACTGGATGTGCTTTGACATGTGTGGTCCATATCTGTATTCTGTGTGGGTATGCATGTGCACCACATCCATTGGCCCACGCATGCTGTCACACTGAAGTGGCGTATCTGATACGTAAATACCTTGCAATGCTGGCTACAAAACTGCCATGTGAACACCTGTTCTCACTTTCAGGTGACATTTTAGATTAGAAGAACA
This sequence comes from Mauremys reevesii, assembly GCF_016161935.1. Lineage (NCBI taxonomy): Eukaryota > Metazoa > Chordata > Testudines > Geoemydidae > Mauremys > Mauremys reevesii. The sequence goes on along the minus strand of NC_052624.1, from coordinate 164,888,051 downwards.
AACTTGTTTCTCTTAGAAATTGGCTGAACAAGAAATAGGACTGAGTGGACATGTAGGCTCTAAAATTTTACATTGTTTTGTTTTTGAGTGCAGCTATGTAACAAGAATTTATATTTGTAAATTGTACTTTCAAGATCAAGAGATTGCACTACATTACTTGTATGAGGTGAATTGAAAAATACTATTTCTTTTGTTTATCATTTTTACAGTGCAGATTTAATAAAAATATAAAGTGAGCACTGTACACTTTGTATTCTGTGTTGTATTTGAAATCAATATATTTGAAAGTGTAGAAAAACATCCAAAAATATTAAATAGAATACTAATTGAATTTTATTAAACAGTGTGATTAAAACTGTAATTAATCATGATTCTTTTTTGAGTTAATTGCATGGATTAAGTGCGATTAATCGAGAGCCCTAGTTAAAACTGTATTTAGCCAACAGTGCTTGGTAATTGGCTATACAAAATTGAAGGCTTACAGAAGAGAAACTTTCCTGCTCATTAGGTCTAATCTCTGACTATTTATCCATGGTAGTGGATTTCTGGGAGTGCTGTCAAGTTCATTCTGTAGCTGCCTGCACTACCAGTGAATTAGGGTAAGGGTGGGAAAATAAAAAGTCAGCCCTCTTGGTTGGCACCAAGTAGCATCTCTCATTTCATTTTGGGGTAGGAACACAAGGTGTTGGTGTGTGCCAGACCGTTCTGGCTGATTCCAGCATGACCTCATTAATTGGGAGGGCCATCCTGGTCAGTCGCTGTGGCTGTAAGAGATCCAGTAGTCAGTGCTGGGGGTCTTGGATCTCTTCCAGCGGGATCTGCAAGTCAGAGGCATCTCTCTGAAACAGTTCTTGATATTGACAGTGGTCACCCAATGGGGAGTGGATCAACAGGTTGACTGCTCCGTCAGGTGACAAGGAGGCCCCTGTTTGAACTGGTGGTACTGGTTCTGCCTCTTCCTCCTCATACATTGACAGAACCCGCTGCTGAGAGCAGGAGAAGTGGTAGGACTCCTGCAACAGTTCCAGCCATTTGTGATAAGGGTCCCAAGAGCCCCAGTGGTGGGCCCCATAGGAATGTGCATCAGGAATCCCTGCGTGTGGGGGTTTCATAACCAGGGAGATAAACAGGCCTCAGTTGTCTCCCCATGCTATCATGTCATCTGATTCCAAGGACAGCTCCATTGCTAGCAGTGGTACCATTGGCACAGAGATGCCACTGTCCAGTGACTAGGCATGGGGCTTCTCCTATGACAGTGGTAATGGCTCTTTCTCCAGGGTAAGAATGTCCCATAGGAGGACTGGTCCCAAAAGAAGTGGAGATTGTGGACAGATATCCTCTGGCAGTGCAAAAGTCTTTGGAGTCTCCAGAGAGATGCTGGAAGGGCCCGGTTCATTCACCTTAACTGGCTGGTCTCTACGTTGGTGAGGTGGTCCTGATGGTGCACCTGGGCCTGCGCTCATGGATGGGACCAGTGAGCAGCTCTGTCCGCCCCCCCGCCCCGGCACTGTGGTCACTGTGGGAGCAGTTGGATCTCTTTTCTTTTGTGGCTTACTCTCTAGACTGTGGGGTCTTCATTTCTTGTTCTCCAGTGCCCATGCACATGTCTCATCGGACCTGGACAGGCTCAGGGAGGGAACATTTTTCTTATGGGCTGCCCACTGTGGCAATCTGCCCTTATGCCCATGGAAGTGTTTCTTATTCTCATGGAGAGCCTGCGTGATGAGTTCTTGGGCTTCAGTGCTGGCAGTTCCACTCCATGGGTCATACTTGAAGGGGCACTGCTGGCCAATCTGCGAGGGGGCAGGGAGGGAGGGGAGAGGAAAGGGTGGTGTGTCCCAGGCCCAGATCAGAGCAGGGCCTCAGCCTCCTCCATCAGGTACTTTTCCAGATGGAGTTCTCAGGCCTCACTGGTTCTGGGCAGGAAGGACTTGCAAATATCTTTGCAAAGTGCCATATCTGTCAGACAGTAGAGGCACCCTTGATGTTATTCACTGATGGAAAAGGGTCGGAAGAAACAATCCTTGAAGACTGGGACCCCGGAAATAATCCTGGAGACGGGAGGATTTCTCCCCTGACTGGGAGGGAGTGGGGAGGTGTTTATTCAATACTAAACTAAGTACAACCAGCAAAGAATCCTGTGGCACCTTATAGACTAACAGACGTTTTGCAGCATGAGCTTTCGTGGGTGAATACCCACTTCTTCGGATGCAAGTAGTGGAAATTTCCAGGGGCAGGTTTATATATGCAAGCAAGAAGCAAGCTAGAGATAACGAGGTTAGTTCAATCAGGGAGGATGAGGCCCTGTTCTAGCAGTTGCGTGAAAACCAAGGGAGGAGAAACTGGTTCTGTAGTTGGCAAGCCATTCACAGTCTTTGTTTAATCCTGAGCTGATGGTGTCAAATTTGCAGATGAACTGGAGCTCAGCAGTTTCTCTTAGAAGTCTGGTCCTGAAGTTTTTTTGCTGCAGGATGGCCACCTTCAGATCTGCTATTGTGTGGCCAGGGAGGTTGAAGTGTTCTCCTACAGGTTTTTGTATATTGCCATTCCTAATATCTGATTTGTGTCCATTTATCCTTTTCCTTAGAGACTGTCCAGTTTGGCCGATGTACATAGCAGAGGGGCATTGCTGGCATATGATGGCATATATTACATTGGTGGACGTGCAGGTGAATGAACCGGTGATGGTGTGGCTGATCTGGTTAGGTCCTGTGATGGTGTCGCTGGTGTAGATATGTGGGCAGAGTTGGCATCGAGGTTTGTTGCATGGATTGGTTCCTGAGCTAGAGTTACTATGGTGCGGTGTGCAGTTACTGGTGAGAATATGCTTCAGGTTGGCAGGTTGTCTGTGGGCAAGGACTGGCCTGCCACCCAAGGCCTGTGAAAGTGTGGGATCATTGTCCAGGATGGGTTGTAGATCCCTGATGATGCGCTGGAGGGGTTTTAGCTGGGGACTGTATGTGATGGCCAGTGGAGTCCTGTTGGTTTCTTTCTTGGGTTTGTCTTGCAGTAGGAGGCTTCTGGGTACACATCTGTCTCCTTATTTCCTCGTGCAGGTACTGTAGTTTTGAGAATGCTTGGTGGAGATTTTGTAGGTGTTGGTCTCTGTCTGTGGGGTTAGACCAGATACGGTTGTACCTCAGTGCTTGGCTGTAGACAATGGATCTTGTGGTGTGCCCGGGATGACAGCTGGAGGCATGAAGGTAGGCATAGCAGTCGGTAGGTTTTCGGTATAGGGTGGTGTTAATGTGACCATCAATTATTTGCACCGTAGTGTCTAGGAAGTGGACCTCCCGTGTACATTGGTCCAGGCTGAGGATGATGGTGGGGTGGAAGCTGTTGAAATCGTGGTGGAATTTTTCCAGTCTCCTTCCCATGGGTCCAGATGATGATGTCATCAATGTAGCGTAGGTAGAGAAGGGGCGTGAGTGGACGGGAGCTGAGGAAGCATTGTTCCAGGTCAGCCATAAAAATATTGGCATATTGTGGGGCCATGCAGGTGCCCATAGCAGTGCCACTGATCTGGAGATATATATTGTCATCAAATTTGAAATAGTTGTGTGTGAGGATAAAGGCACAGAGCTCAGCAACCAGTTGTGCTGTGGCATCAGGGATACTGTTCCTGACAGCTTGTATTCCATCAGCGTGTGGGATGTTGGTGTAGAGAGCCTCTACATCCATGGTGGCCAGGATGGTGTTTTCTGGAAGGTCACCAATGCATTGTAGTTTCCTCAGGAAATCAGTGGTGTCACGGAGATAGCTGGGAGTGCTGGTGGCATAGGGTCTGAGTAGAGACCTTCAGTGAGAGTTCCAATGCCTGAGATGATGGTGCGTCCAGGATTTCCAGGTTTGTGGATTTTGGGCAGTAGATAGAATAGCCCTGGTCGGGGCTCTAAGGGTATGTTGATTTGTTCCGGTGTTAGTGTAGGGAGTGTCCTGAGTAGTGGGATCTGAGGGAAGTGGCCTGTAGAATTTGGTGTTGGAGAGTTGTGTGGCGGCCTCCTTTTGGTAGTCAGACCTGTTCATGATGACAACAGCACCTCCTTTATCAGTCTCTTTGATTATAATGTCAGGATTCATAAGAAACAAGTATTTACAACACATTTACAGTAACTTTACTGATTGCACAAAAGTGAAAGAGGACACGATTATGACTCAGACAATGCAGTGGTAAGGAGGCCCTGAAGAAGTGTCAACCCACATTGGTTGGAAGAAATGCAGGGTGTGCATGCATACCCACATGTGTAATACATAGTGACCAGCACTCAAATAAGCAGATACAATATATGTGAACTTTAGTAAGGCATTTGATACTGTCTCACATGACCTTCTCAAAAACAAATGAGGAAAATGTAGCCAAAACAAACCTACTAAAAGGTGGGTCCAAAAATGATTTGAAAAACTTACTCAGAAAGTAGTTATGAATGGTTCACAGTCAAGCTGGAAGGACTTATCAAGGGGGGTCCTGCAAGGAACTGTCCTGGTACAGTTTTATTCAATATCTTCATAAATGATTTGGATAATGGCATTGAGAGTATACTGTGACAAAGTTCCTCCTCTACCTTGGTGGGTCCTGCGCTTATTGGCAGATTTTCTCACCTCACAGATTCACCCTGTGGTCAGGAAACAGCCCAGAGACCTTCCCCTCTGGTAGAAGGCCACAGTGCAGGTCAATTCCTCCTGTGCCTGATCAGGAGTTGGGAGGTTTGGGGGGAACCCGGGCCCGTCCTCTGCTCCGAGTTCCAGCCCAGGGCCCTGTGGACTACAGCTGTCTAGAATGCCTCCTGGTACATCTGTGTGACAGCTACAACTCCCTGGGCTACTTCCTCATGGCCTCCTCCCAACACCTTCTTTATCCTCACCACAGGACCTTTCTCCTGGTGCCTGATGATGCTTGCACTCCTCAGTCTTCCAGCAATATGTCTTCTCACTCTCAGCTCCTCATGCCTCTTGCTCCCAGCTCCTCGCATGCATGCCACAAACTAAAGTGAGGTCCTTTTTTAAACTCAGGTGTCCTGATTATCCTGCCTGTCTTAATTGGTTCTAGCAGGTTCCTGATTATTCTAGTGCAGCCCCTGCTCTGGTCACTCAGGGAACAGAAAACTACCCATCCAGTGACCAGTATATTTGCCCTCTACCAGACTCCTATACACCACTGGTTTGGGTCCGTCACAATACTTACAAAGTTTGTGCATGATACCAAGCTGGGAGTGGGATGAAAGCACTTTGAAGGTCAAGATTAGAATTTAAAATGATCTTGAAAAACTGGAGAAATGGTCTGAAATAAATAGGATGAAATTCAATAAAGACAAATGCAAAGTAATTCACTTAGGAAGGAATACTCAATTATACAAATACAAAATGGAAAATGACTGCTTAGGAAAGAGTACTGGAAAAATTATCTGGGGGTTGTAGTGGATCGCAAAATAAATGAGTCCACAATGTATTATTGTTGCAATACTGTATTAGCCGGAGTGTTGTAAACAAGACATGAGAAGTAATTCTTCCTCTCTACTCAGCACTAATAAGGCCTCAACTGAAGTACTGTGTTCAGTTCTGGGCACCACCCTTTGGGAAGGATGTGGAAAAATTGGAGAAAGTTCAAAGGAGAGCAACAAAACTAATTAAAGGTCTAGAAAACATGATCTACTAGGAAAGACAGACAAAAAAATTGGGATTGTTTTGTTTGGAGAAGAGAAGACTAAGGGGGGCATGATAACAGTTTTCAAGTACATAAAAGATTGTTATAAAGAGGAGGGTGATAAATTGTTCTCTTTAACCATGAAGGTTAGAACAAGACATAGTGGGCTTAAATTGCAGCAAGGGAGATTGAGGTTAGACATTAGGAAAAGCTTCCTAACTGCCAGGATAGTTGAGCACTGGAACAAACTACTGAAGCAGGTTGTGCAATGGTTGTCATTATAGATTTTTAACAGGTTAGACAAACACTTGTCAGCGGTGGTCTAGATAATACTTAGTCCTGCCTCAGTTCAGGAGACTGGACTATATGACCTATCTAGGACCCTTCTAGTCCTACATTTCTATGTTTTTATGCCCAATGACATTGCACAAAAGTTCTTTGTTAGACTTTTATTCCTGAAGCATAAATTAAAAGGCATTGTCTCCCATTGATGTTCAGGGTAAACTATTACCACCTTTTTATATTGCAGAATGAAAGAAAGTTTCCCCTCTTCTCCATGGAGAATATACCAAGTGTGTTCACAAGAAATGTAGATTGCTAATAAATATTAAGGGCTTGGTTCTGGTTTCACTTTCTCCAGTAACTCAACTGAAGTAATTGTAAAACAAACATAAAGTAAGAGCAGAGTCAAGCCCTAAGGACTCTGTGTTCCAGAGAAGGCCTGTTCCCTTCCAGCCAGATTGCTTCTTTCAGTTGTCAGAGCTCTGAAGCATCATGCACAGTCAAAATTTGTATTAATGGGTTAAAAAAAAAGTAGACTACAGCAAATTGTTAATAAGTTAAGAATTAAATAGCTGGTGACATCATCAAATGAGGCACAGGTCACTTGCTGGAGGATTCTCTGCAGCTTGAGGTCTTCAAACCACAATTTGAGGACTTCAGTAACTCAGACATAGGTTAGGGGTTTGTTATAGAAGTGGGTGGGTGAGATTCTGTGGCCTGCGTTGTGCAGGAGGTCAGACTAGATGATCATAATGGTCCCTTCTGACCTTAAAGTCTATGAGTCCACAGTGATCGAGGGTTATGAAAGGTTTAAATATTTTTAAAAGGGTCCTAAGAACAAGGGACTAGGACCTCAATGTAAACTGGTTCAGCTCATTTGACTTCAATGGAGAACATAAAAACAGCCATACTCGGTCAGACCAAGGATCCATCTAGCCCAGTATCCTGTCTTCTGACAGTGGCCAATGTCAGGTACCCCAGAGGGAATGAACAGAACATGTAATCATCAAGTGATCCATTCCCTGTCACTCATTCCCAGCTTCTGTCACACAGAGGCTAGGGACACCATCCCTGTCCATCCTGGCTAATAGCCATTGATGAACTTATCCTCTATGAATTTCTCTAGTTCTTTTTTGAACCCTGTTATAGTCTTGGCCTTCACAACGTCTTCTGGCACAGGTTCACTGTGCATTGTGTGAAGAAATACTTCCTTTTGTTTGTTTTAAACTTGATGCCTATTAATTTCATTTGGTGACCCCAAGTTCTTGTGTTATGAGAAGGAATAAATAACATTTCCTTATTTACTTTCTCCACAACAGTCATGATTTTATATACCTCAACTATATTCCCCCTTAGTCATCTCTTTTTCAAGCTGAAAAGTCCCAGTCTTATTAATCTCTCCTCATATAGGAGCCATTCCATACCCCTACTCATTTTTGTTGCCCTTTTCCGAACCTTTTCCAATTCCAATATATCTTTTTTGAGATGGGACGACCACATATGCATGCAGTATTCAAGATGTGGATGTACCATGGATTTATATAGAGACAATATATTTTCTGTCTTATTATCTATCCCTTTCTTAATGATTCCTAACATTCTGTTCTCTTTTTTGACTGCCGCTTCACATTGAGTGGATGTTCTCTGAGAACGATCCACAATGACGCCAAGACCTCTTTCTTGCGTGGTAACAATTTAGACCCTATCATTATATATGTATAGCTGGGATTGTTTTTTCCAATGTGCATTGATTTGCATTTATCAACATTGAATTTTATCTGACATTTTGTTGCTCTGTCACCCAATTTTGAGAGATCCTTTTGTAGCTCTTTGCAGTCTGCCTGGGACTTAACTATCTTGAGTAGTTTTGTATCATCTGCAAATTTTGCCACCTCACTGTTGACCCCTTTTTCCAGATCATTTATGAATATGTTGAATAGTACTGGTCCCAGTACAGACTCCTGGGCAACACCACTATTTACCTCTCTCCATTCTGAAAACTGACCATTTATTCCGACTCTTTGTTGCCTATCTTTTAACCAGTTACCAATCCATGACCTTCCCTCTTATCCTATGACTACTTACTTTGCTTAAGAGCCTTTGGTGAGGGACCTGTTCAAAAGCTTTCTGAAAATCTAAGTATACTATATCCACTGGATCCCCCTTGTCCACATACTTGTTGACCCCCTCAAAGAATACAAGTGGATTTGTGAGGCATGATTTTCCTTTACAAGAACAATGTTGACTCTTCCCCAACAAATTATGTTCATCTATGTGTCTGACATTTTTGTTTTTTACTATAGTTTCAACCAGTTTTCCCGGTAGCAAAGTCAGTCTTACCAGCTTGTAATTGCTGGGATCACCTCTGGAACTCTTTTTAAAAATTGGCATCACATTAGCTATTCTCCAGTCATTTGGTACAGAAGCTGATTTAAATGATAGGTTACAAACCACAGTTAGTAGTTCTACAGTTTCACATTTGAGTTTCTTCAGAACTCTTAGGTGAATACTATCTGGTCCTGGTGACTTATTACTGTTTAGTTTATCAATTTGTTCCAAAACCTCCTCTAATGACACCTCAATCTGGGATAGTTCCTCAAATTTGTCACCTAAAAAGAATTGTTCAGGTATGGGAATCTCCCTCAGCCATGAAGACTGATGCAAATAATTAATTTAGTTTCTCTGCAATGGCATTGTCGTCTCTGAGGGCTCCTTTAGCATCTCGATCATCCAGTGGCCCCACTGGTAATTTAGCAGTCTTCCTGCTTCTGATATACTTAAAAAAATGCTATTACTTTTTTAGTCGTTGGCTAGCTGTTCTTCAGATTCTTTTTTGGCTTTCCTAATTATATTTTTGCACTTCATTTGCCAGAGTTTATGCTCCTTTCTATTTTCTTCACTAGGATTTAACTACCACTTTTTAAAAGGATGCCTTATTACCTCTCACTGTTTCTTTTACTTTGTTGTTTATATATTAAATTTGGGGTATACATTTAAGTTGAGCCTCTATTATGGTGTCTTTAAAATGTTTCTATACAGCTTGCAGGGATTTCACTTTTGGCACTGTTATCTTTTAATTTCTGTTTAACTAACCTCCTCATTTTTGTGTAGTTTCTCTTTCTGAAATTAAATAATACAATTTTTTGGCTGCTGTGGCATTTTCCCCGTCACAGGGATGTTCAATTTAATTATATTAGGATAACTGTTACCAAGCGGTCCAGCTATATTCACCTCTTGGACCATATCCTGTGCTCCACTTAGGACTAAATCAAGAATTGCCTCTCCTCTTGTGGGTTCCAGGAATAGCTGCTCCAAGAAGCAGTCCTTTAAGATGTCAGGAAACTTTATCTCTGCATCCTGTCCTGAGGTGACATGTACCCAGTCAATATGGGGATATTTGAAATCCCCCATTATTATTGAGGTTTTTTTAATTTTAATAGCCTCTCTAATCTTCCTGAGCATTTCACAGTCAGTATCACCATCCTGGGTGGGTGGTCACTAATATAGCCCTACTGCTATATTCTTATTATTAGAGTATGGGATTACTATAGAGATTCTATGGTACAGTTTGGGTCATTTCAGATTTTTTACTTCATTTGATTCTATACTTTCTTTCACATATAGTGCCACTCCCCCAACAGCACAACCTGTTCTGTCCTGCCGATGTATTTTGTACCCCAGTATTACTGTGTCCTATTGATTATTCTGATTCCACCAAGTTTCTGTGATGCCTATTTTATCAATTTCCTCATTTAATATGAAGCAGTCTAGTTCACCCATCTTATTATTTAGGCTTCTAGCTTTGGTATATAAGCACTTAAAAAAGTGTCACTTTTTAGCAGCCTGCCATTACATGTAATTGAATGGGACTTTTTTTTTTTATTTGACTGTTTCTCATCAGATCCTAACTGTATTTTGTCATCTTCCATCCTCTCCTCCTTACTAGGATATAGAGAATCTCCATCACTCAGTTGACAGCTACATCAATTTACATCAGTTGAAGATCTGTATGTTAAATTCTGGAATAAGTACAGGAAAACCTGCTCATCTCATGCTCAGAGATCCCACCACTTCCGATCATTCCCTCCTTAGCCCTACTTCCCTTCCAAATTCATCTATTAGTATTGAATCTAATATGCTTACTTTTAAAAAAAATGGATTACACAACAGATATTTAATGCAGGTCAAATAGATGGCATTATATAAATAAAATCCAGGTCTGCTTTTTCTAAAAAAAATCTTAAAATGTATGTTACCAGACCTGTGGCTTCTGGTGACTGATATCAGATCAAGACATTGTATTAGTACCACAGTCCTACATTATAATACTGTTGTGTTGACTCAGTCGTCTACAGTTGTATACCACATCATCTGTTCTATGTATCGAATGGCAGTATAGGAGCAACAAGTGCATAACACAATACAGGGGTCAAGAGGATTGGGATGTCTGAGTTGCAGTCAACAGCATGGTTCAAGACGTGAGGTGTGTCATACAGCAACAGAATGGTAATGACCATGCACTCTGTCTCAATGTTCAATGTCAGACTCTGGCAGCATGAGGAATAGCAGTATCCCACATGGTAGAAGACAGGATGAACTAGCTGTCTGCCCTTCTAAGTACAGGAAGAAAGTAATAATTAAATGACTAAGGAATGAATAGGAATCTATTAAATTCTCCTTGTGCTGATTATCAGTGTGAAATAAAACAAAAAGATTTAGTTTGGGTCAGTTTACTTAGCCTATTGTTATTACTTAGGTAATCAGAATAATTTTCAAACCAGGGGAAAATGCAAATCATGTTCACCAGCATAATTTATATGTACACTTGGGGTTTATACTGGTGCCACTCTACTAGTAGCTATAATTCCAGAGTCGAGAAGGCCCAGAGCTATTTTCTCAAACTGAGCATCAGAAAAGTGATGAAATGGAGCAGTCTATTGCCTAAACACACTATTTTCTGGAAGAATTCTGCCAATGGGGTACAAAGACAAAATGAGTACAGCTGGGTGGTTGGAAGCTAGGGGCAAGTTGAAAATAAAGTACCAGTGGCTAGCAAGTTCTGCTTTCTTTATGAGACCACATATTGTACAGATTTTCAATCTGATAATACTCTTGTTCAGTAATACAAAATTTGTGCAAAATGGTATTCTGTTATCCTTGCAGTGGAAATAATACACCAAACACAGAGACAAGAAACTGAGTGAAATATTTCAGATGAAACTGTTTTTTCCTCTGAAAAAGGCAGATTAATTTTGACCAAAACATTTCATGAATACATGTCAAATTTGTACAACTTTTTCAGTGGGAAAAAATTTTGAAATTAAAAGTCATAATGTTTCATTTCAACTGTCTAAAAATTAAACATTTTGAATTTTGATTTGAAATGACTTGTTTTTAAATTTTATTTCAATTAAAAAAAAGAAAATGTAAAATCACCGTCAAAAACACAATAAAACATTTTGTTTCAGGTTGAATGAAACATTTTGCTCAGCAAAAACATTTTTTCCTCCCAAATTTTCAGCTTCCCCAAAATTTGAACAATTGTCATTTCAACTCAAACAAAGTGGTTGTTTGCTTTTTTATTATTATTATTTTTAGTTGGGTCAATAAAATTTCAATAGAAAACACTCAGCTAATATGTCAAATATGTATGAAATGGTACACTTAACAGCAGCAGGGCAGTGTTCTTGAAACCCTAGCCAGACACCAGAGAAGACAGAAAAGAGTGTGCGACTGCCTCCTGTGTAACCCACTGGTTAGGGTGTGTTACTAATGGTTTGAATGTGACAAAAGACTCTGCTTGTGATTACATCTTTTGGGGGGGGCACGTGTGTGCATGCACGCAGGGTTTTTAGCACATTGGGGCCACAATCATTGAGGGCACTAAGTACTGCCTCAATAGAAATAATAAACACTACTGCTAATAAAAAGGAAACCAGTAAATTCAATCAATAGATTGTCACCATGCCTCTGAGAATACCAGATTCACTACACACCACTAAGAAATAGCGCAGACTCACTCCAAACTGGCGGTTATTCTATCATTAGCTATACCAAGCCAATACCAAAAGTAGACTTATGTCTCACCACACTGGAAAACAAGAAGTCAAAACTGCAGTCTCCTTAGGCATTCCAGCTCTTATTGGACCACCCGGACACTGCACTCTATGATGAGTGATTACTGAAAACCAGTTCAATCAAATATACCGTCCTTCCAATCTCAAGAGATCAGCCACTTAGCCAGGTCAATATATAACTCAGATCTTAGCCAATAATTATGCTGCTGCCAATCGTTTATTAACTAAAATCTAAAGAACTATTAATAAAATAAAAGTTATAAATGGTTAATAGATCATATACATACAATAATTGCAAAGTTCTTATATCAGGTTTGTAACAGTGATGTTATAGACTGCTCTGGTAACTTCCAAAAGATTGGTAGGTCCTCAGTCCATAGTTCCATATGATCCTTTTAATTGTAAACCCCCAGTCCAGAGAATCAGGTCAGGAAGGAGACAAAATTGAGATATCTCAGAGGTCTTTTATACCCTTTGCCATATGCCTGGAAATGTAGTGGTTCAAACACAGCTCACAGCCTCTGGTTGAGGAAAGTTACTGCTCTAAGATGGAGTCAGGGTCACAAACATATCATGTATCCTTACAAGATTTGATGACTCACAAGGCACCCATTGCCCAGATCTGTGCTAAGGCATCCACAGGAAGGCTTACTGTATGGAATGAGTTTCTTCTATGGCCCATTGTTAGAGTGCAGTGCTCTTAATGGGTCATCAAGCTTGAAGAGTCCATTCACAATGTGCTGATTAGACTGGATGTAAGCTACCTTGTGGGTGTTGCCACTGGAACAAACGCATTTGAGATATAGATAGATAGCCAAACTCATAACTTGATGGTACATGGATTTAAACAAGATAATTTTATTTAGCCAATCATATTTTCTTCATTGACACCTTACATGACATAATTTGTACAAGATTTGTTGCAACTGTCTAAATGTGGCGATATCAGTGATAAAAATAGATCATTACAGTATCACGGTGACAGGCCGCTGAGCAGAAAGACTGAAGATTCAGCCCCCTGCCACGCCAGCCCCATTTAAGTGAATAAAGTGGAGCTTGCCAGAAAGAACCTGCCCTAATTGGGGAATGAGAGCCAGATGCCAGCCTGATTAGCCCCAGGCTACATAAGAGGCTGGGAAGAATGAAGCCTGAGTGGTGGGACGGAAGAGAGCAAGGGAGTGCAGGCAGGGAGAAAGCCCTTCCCTCCTGGGTTCAAACACAAGGAACCCAGAGCTGTGTATGCTCTATGAGAAGGTGGTGGGAGCACAAACTTGTAAATAAAAGTACCAGTGGTTTCAGAACCCAAGGGTCTCTGGGTGACTTTAGCTGAGCCTTGCAGAAGCCGGAGGGTGAGCTGCGCTCTGTTACAATCACATATACCTATTAGGCATATGGAATATTGTTGTACACTGGATGGGACACAAGACAGTACTCCAACTTTTCCTTCCCCCAAACCCATTGTTGTCACTGAAGCAGTTTGTCAAGTTACATGAGCAAGGATACATAACCATCTTCTGTATAAACAGGACAGCACACCTGCAAACAAAAATAATCACTCTGAGGGCTAGTCTACACTTACGAGCCGGGTCGACGCGGTGAGTTCGACTTCTCAGAGTTTGAACTATTGCGTCTAATCTGGACGCGCTAGTTCGAACTCCGGAAGCGATAGTTCGAACTCCGGTACTCCACCACTGCAAAAGGCGGTGGCGGAGTCGACCTTGGAGCCGCGGACTTCGATTCTGCGGCGTCTGGACGGGTGAGTAGTTCGAACTAGGGTACTTCGAATTCAGCTACGCTATTCACGTAGCTGAATTTGCGTACCCTAGTTCGACCCCGCTTCTTAGTGTGGACCAGCCCTGAGTGTGACAAGAGACACCTGAATGTAAAAACTGCTGTACAAAAAAAATAAAAACTAGCTGCTAATAGGTTAGAGGTCTTTTTCCCTTAGTCAGGAAGAAATTCAATATTTTTAAATCTGGGGTATACATAAGAAAAAAATCTGTCTTGTGGAGAAGAGGAAAGGAAAAGGATTAACACCTACTAATCAGACTCCCTGGAAATGCTTTTCTCCTGCTATTTTTCCCTTCCAGGCCCAAAAGAAGAAAAATCCCAGTCAGTTGTTCCCACTCCTGCTGATAAGGATTGCATAAGGATACCGAAACCCTCACATGTGACTTCAGTGATCAGTCACAAAACTCAAACTATTCAAAAAAATAGTGACAACACAAAGTTCACTGGTGACTAATCCACAGGACAGGATTAATTTTGTTTTCAAACATTTGGACAATTTTGAACAATCAACAAACTGATAAAAAATCATATTGTTCATGGAGAATTCACAAATGACAAAGAAGAACTAAATTAGACACATTTTGTTATTAACACGTTGCCTAGCTCTATTCAATAAAGTGAATTTATACTCAAAGACTAACAATGGAGTTAGTTAAGGACAGTTGCATTAATTCTGCCCTTCATGCAATACTATTGACTTCAATTGACTACTGAGAGAACAGGGGAGTGGATGGGAATTTGTCTATCTATATCATCTCTATATTTTATTTATTTTCCCCTTGTTCATTAAGTCCATTGTGACCATGCTTTTTTCACTTTGTTAATTAAGGACATGGAAATACTGAACATGTGTGTAAGAATATACAATATAAATATAACCCATTTTGACATTTGTCTCTTTAAATTAAGGCCCTGATCCTTCACAGAATTATGCACTTGATTAACTATGGATGGTGATCCACACCCCATTGTCACCACACACAAATCCAAATTCAGCAAAAATCTTTATTGAGAAACACACCAAAATGCATGCTTAAGCTCTTCACCCCTTTTCTGAACTGTTTACCCTGGTTGAAGAAGCCAGAGATGCATAAAGAGTCCCTAAATCCCTTGATTCCACTTGAGAAAGGATTCCTCCAGCACAGGCACTGCAGACACAGATATAAGTCTGCCTTTTTAGGCAGATTCACAATCTCCAGTGTAGACAGTATGTCAGGGACAGGGACGCAACACACTGTACTGCAGAGATTCTGGGTAGCACAGCAGCCCATAGGAAGGTTGACATAATTCAGACAGGCTTTAAGGTTGTCTACATTATTCTGGTACCCAGTCCAGACCTCAGACTCAAGAGGACTGAAGAGTGGTTTAAATCCAGCTTTAACAACACTTCCCCACACCCACAGGCTGTTAGAGGCGTAGCACAGAATCAGACCCACTTATTTTCATAGGATTTCCATGCTCTAGTGCTTTTCTGAACTCAAATGAAAGTGCATAAAGTTAAACATGCAACATGTGTCTTTTCAGAACTGGGGCCTGTTACTGTAAATTCAAACTAGGCTTTGTCTACCAATGGACTATTGGTATATAAACACTTTGGTGGGTTGACAAATTTTCTGCCTAAACTCTATTTGTTTTTCATGAAATGTGCCACTTTCCATGGAAAACTTCAATTTTTAGTTTAAAAAAAAAGCCCCCAAACCAAAATATTTTGATTTGGGTAAACTGCTCTGGCGCCTCATGGGACCTGTAGTTTGTAGAATGTCCACTTGCTCTTCTATAAGTGGAGCTCCCTAGCCACGCTACATTTCCAGTAACCCATTACGGCCAGGTATTCTCATGATGAGGGTAGACCATGATATGTAAGGGGAGATGTAGTCTGAGCAAGGAACCTAGTCCACAAGGGAGAATGGGAGCATGAGGCATTTCAGCAGTACGTCTGAATCAATTGTTTGTTGTTTTCAGCTGTAATTTTTCACAATTTGAATTTTTAATCAACAATTGAAATTTTCCATGAAAAAAAAATCAACATTTTCTGACCACGTCTAATAAACACATTTCACTTTATTTTTAAATTCATTGCCAGATCTGACTAAGAGTTCTGTGTCATTTGAAATCTTGTGTCTCTCACCAACAGAAGTTGGGCCAATACAAGATATCAATTCACCCATCGTATCTCTCTAAAGTCATTCCAACTCAGAGACAGACCATTTCACCACTGGCATAAATGAGTACAGCTCCTTTGACTTTGATATTGAATTTGACTCATTCAGCCAAAACAGGGAATGCAAGCCAATTCAGTAAATTCACTAATTTTAGCATTCCTATAAATTATGTAAAAAAATGTATTATTTTAATTTATATTTGGGAAAAAAAATAAAGTCAGATCCTCAAACCTGGCTCTAGCTTCTTTGCTATTTTCCCTGGCAGTTCCAGGGGAATGGGAAATGTGGCTGAAACCCTGTTCCTCTCCATTTTCCTGAGACACATAAAGGGAGAACCTGGAGCAGCTGAGGACCTAGCCCTATTACTATACTGAGATATTTTGTCGCCAGGTTTCAGCCTGGAGCATATATGGAGATCCATCAATTGGGGCTCAAAATAAAAGCACAAAGATTATCAATATTTATGAGTCCTTCTGTATTCTTAATCATTATATTGCCATGTAATAATTATGAAAGCACTGCTAAGTAAATGTCACACACTGAAACAGATGATATTTTAAGCTTCAAACACCTGGTGATCCTGTTTTCCCAGCTGTATGTTAGATATAGTCACTGTTTAATCTACTGAAGAAAACAAAGTGAGCACCAAAATCTAGAGGGATCTTTACTACTATCATGTATTTAAAATATTTTGATCAAGTATTTTTACTTATACACTCTGCTGCAAAGCCTTTTATGCAGTTTGCTTAGATAGTCCTTCCAGAACTAAGATGTACAATAAATTATTATAATTACTGGTATGTCTTTTTTTCTGGGACGTATTTGCTCTGTGTAAATATTAGAATGAAATGTCTATTACAGTAACTTCCTCCATTACTAGAAAGTTATCTGAGGTGTAGATGTAAAAGGAAACTAGCTATCAAATGTGTTTTAGCAGGAATGTGAAAACACATTTACACCTACCAAAGAGTAAGTGGGTAATTTACAGACAATTATTTAGGAAGGAGACAGCAGGGAAAGGACCGAAGAGCAGAAAAAGGTTGCAAGTTGACGTTCTATTACACTTCATTATCATGAAGTTCTCAAATAATAAGTTATATAGTTTAGTTTTTAAAATTAGATCCATTTTAGAAGGTTTCTGAAATGCTCACTTTATGTACGTGTGTACACACCCAAATTTAAACTTAAAGTTATAGGCCAGAGTCAATGACTAAGGCTTGGTCTACATATAAAACATGACCATGGCACAGCTGCACTGCTGTAGCACTTCAGTGTAGACACTACAGCAATGGGAGAGGCTCTCCTGCTGCTGTAAATAATCCATCTCTCTGAGAGGCGGTAAATAGGTCAATGGAAGAATTCTGCCGCTGACCTATCAGTCTACACTGGAGATTAGATTGGTTTAGCTACATCTCTCCCCCTCAGAGACATAACTATGCAGATGTAACTTTTCAGTGCAGACCAGCCCTAAGGTCACAAATATGTACACAAATATTGCAAATATGTACACAAATATTGCATACACAGACAGTATTTATAAATATGAAATATACTTGATTATTATAAACACACATAACAATGAGAGATTAAAATGTGTAAACTACTAGGCTGGTATTTTTCCCATGTTAAATACAGCTAAAGCATGATATGATTGTTGTGTCAATAGTATGTAGTTCCAACTGCCTCCACTTCTGCATCACACAGCATCACACTTGATATAGCAGAGTTTAATTACAAAGACAAATCATTTCTCATTTTCAATCTTTCACTGCAGAAAAAATATTCAGAAACAAACAAAGACAGCCAACATTAAAAATCAGAATTAGCTCTAATGGACCTGTCTACCACTGTAGAAGCCTATTAGGAGGATTCAGAACTCTGACAAAGTAAGGTAGCTATTCAAAAGCTTAAAAAAACTTTCACTGCATATTCTTAGTTTAACCACTATAAATTTCAGTAGAATACCACCCACTTTTAATGAATCACACCCATGTAAGACGACTAAAATCTAGTTGGACACTGTCTGAAGATTTAAAGAATAAGAATAAAATCCTTCCTGAATAAGTACTACATTGACCCATAGATTTCTCTCTCTCTCTCTCTCTCTCTCTCTCTCTCAACATCTCCTTTTTAAATTATAGCTATACCAGTTTTGCAGATAAGCAAAGTAATAGGCTCTTACTAACATTTAAGGCTCAATCCTGCTCCCATTGGAGAACTGAATCAATGAAATATAATAAAGGCAATCACTGGTGTCATCCAAAAACTATTTTTCTTCTTAAAATAGAACTAGAATTCCTTTCACGTTCTCCACTTCCAGGTTCTGGCAATCAGGGGGTAGGGACATCCAAAGCATGGGGTTGCAGCTCTGACCATCTTGGCTAATAGCCATTGATGGGCCTATCCTTCATGAACTTATTCAATTGTTTTTTGTACCCTGATAGAGTTTTATCCTTCACAACATCCCATGGCAACAAGTTCCACAAGTTGATTGTGATTTGTGTGAAGAAGTACTTCCTTCTGTTTGTTTTAAACCTTCTGCCTATTAATTTAATTGGGTAACCTCTTGTGTTATGGGAAGGAGTAAATGACACTTCCTTATTCACTTTCTTCACACCATTCACAATTTCATAGATCTCTATCATATCCCCTCTAAGGCCTGGTCTACACTACGCGTTTAAACCGATTTTAGGAGCGTTAAACCAATTTAACGCCACACCCGTCCACACTAAGAGGCCCTTTATATCGATATAAAGGGCTCTTTAAACCGGTTTCTGTACTCCTCCCCGACGAGAGGAGTAGCGCTAATATCAGTATTACCATATCGGATTAGGGTTAGTGTGGCCACAAATCGACGGTATTGGCCTCCGGGTGGTATCCCACAGTGCACCACTGTGACCACTCTGGACAGCAATCTGAACTCGGATGCACTGGCCAGGTACACAGGAAAAGCCCCACGAACTTTTAAAATTCATTTCCTGCTTGCCCAGCGTGGAGAGCTCATCAGCACAGGTGACCACGCAGAGCTTATCTGCACAGGTAACAATGCAGTCTCCTGAGAATCGAAAAAGAGCTCCATCATGGACTGCACGGGAGGTACTGGATCTGATCGCTATATGGGGAGAGGATTCAGTGCTAACAGAACTGCGTTCCAAAAGATGAAATGAAAAAGTATTTGAAAGAATTTTCAAGGCTATGATGGAAAAAGGCCACAGCAGGGACTCAGTGCAGTGCGGAGTGAAAGTTAAGGAGCTCAGACAAGCCTACCAGAAAACCAAAGAAGCAAATGGAAGGTCCGGTGCAGGGCCAAAAACATGCCGCTTCTACGCTGAGCTGCATGCAATTTTAGGGGACTGTGCCACAACTACCCCACCCCTGTCCGTGGATTCCGAGATGGGGATTGTAATCTCAGCCATGGTTGAGGATTATGCGGACGGGGAAGATGACGATGAAGAAGGTGAGGAGGACGAGCTTACAGAGAGCACACAGCACTCCGTTAGCCCCAACAGCCAGGAGCTTTTTCTGACCCAGACGGAATTACCCTCCCAGCCCTCCCAAGCCACTATCCCAGACAATGAAGCCATGGAAGGGACCTCTGGTGAGTGTACCTTTGTAAATATAAAACATGGTTTAAAAGCAAGCGTTTTTTAATGATTGATTTGCCCTGAGGACATGGGATGCATTCACGGCCAGTAAAGTTCTTTATCTCGCTGTGTTATCCTCAGCAGAGTGATATCGTTCAGGGTAACCTGGTTGAAAATCAGGAATTTAATTAAGGGGACAGAGATGCCCATTTTCCTACTGGGTTCGTGGCCTGCTGCTTAAAAAAATCCTTCCTTGCACGTAGCCAAGCGGGGGGAGGGGAGGAGTGAAATAGCGATGAGCTTTTTCATGTTTGGCTAGCAGGGATCTTCCCAGCCACCAGCCACGCGGTGGGGGGAGGGGAAGGCGGGTGATTAGCAGTGAGCTTTCATGATACCAGCCATGTGGTGGGGGGAGGGGTAAAGCACTGTATGCAAGCTAAATTCTGATGCCCGGACCTGCATCTGTGAGATCTGTAGCACCTGGGCCGCAGGCACTCAATATTAAGATGCAAAATGCGACCTTGTAGTGAAATCACATGTGCTATGTAAGGTGAATAGTGCTGTTCACTGTGAAAGAGTATAACCATTGTTCTGTAAAATGTATCTTTTTAAATACTTCTCTCCCTTTTTTCCCTCCCTCATGCAGCTGAAAATTTTTCAAGCATCCCTACTTGGTCCCAAAGGCTATCTCAGATAAGGCGGCGGAAAAAAAAGATGCGAGAAGAAATGTTTTCCAAAATCATGGAAGTGACCCGCAATGAAAGAGCTCATCTGAATGAGTGGAAGGACGTGGTAGCAAAGTACAGGAAAGATGCCAGTGACCGTGAGGACAGGAGGGACCAACGTGAGGATAGGAGGGACGAACGTGAATTCAGGAGAGATGCTCGAGATGAGAGGAGAGATGCTCGAGATGAGAGGTGGCGGCACGAAGATCAGCGGTGGCGGGATGCAACTCTGGGGCTGCTGTGTGATCAAACTGACATGCTCTGGCGTCTGGTGGAGCTTCAGGAACGGCAGCAGGATCACAGAGTGCCGGTGCAGCCCCTGTATAACCACCCTCACCCCTAACCATGTTCCACATCCTCCTCACCCGCCAGACGAGTAAGAACGTGTGGGGGGAGGCTCCATGCACCCGCCCACTCCACCCAACCAAAAGGCTCTCATTACTGTGAAATTTTTTTAGTGGCCTTTTCCTTCCCTCCTATTCTCCTCCCAAACCACACCCGGGCTACCTTCTCAGTTCTCTCCTTTTTATAATGAATTAATAAAAAATACATGATTTTTAAAGGATAGTGACTTTATTTCCTTAAGGAAGCTGTAATCGAAGAGGGAGGGTGGGTTGCTTACAGGGAATGAGTCATTCAAGGGGGGCGGGGTTCATCAAGGAGAAACAAACACAGCAGTCACACCCTACCCTGGCCAGTGATGAAGCTCGTTTTCAAAGCTTCTCTGATGCGCACCACTTCCTGGTGTGCTCTTCTAATCTCTCTGGTGTCTGGCTGCGTGTAATCAGCAGCCAGGTGATTTGCCTCAGCCTCCCACCCCGCCATAAAGGTCTCACCCTTACTCTCACAGAGATTGTGGAGAACACAGCAAGCAGCAATAACAAAGGGGACATTGGTTTGGGTGAGGTCTGAGCGAGTCAGTAATGTGCGCCAGCGCGCCTTTAAATAGCCAAAGGCACATTCTACCACCATTCTGCACTTGCTCAGCCTGTAGTTGAACAGCTCCTGACCACTGTCCAGGTTGCCTGTGTATGGCTTCATGAGCCATGGCATCAAGGGGTAGGCTGGGTCCCCCCAGGATAACGACAGGCATTTCAACATCCCCAACTGTTATTTTCTGGTCTGGGAAGTAATTCCCTTGCTGCAGCTGTTTAAACAGAATAGTGCTTCTGAAGACGCAAGCGTCATGAACCCTTCCCGGCCATCCCACGTGGATGTTGGTGAAATGTCCCTTGTGATCCACCAGTGATTGCAGCACCATTGAAAAGTACCCCTTGCAGTTTACGTACTGGGTGCCCTGGTGCTCCGGTGCCAAGATAGGGATATGGGTTCCATCTACCGCCCCCCCCACAGTTAGGGAATCCCATTGCAGCAAAGCCATCCACTATGGCCTGCACGTTTCCCAGAGTCACAACCTTTCATAGCAGCAGCTTAATGATTGCTTTGGCTACTTGCATCACAGCAGCCCCCACAGTAGATTTTCCAACTCCAAATTGATTCCCGACTGACCGGTAGCTGTCTGGCGTTGCAAGCTTCCAGAGGGCTATTGCCACTCGCTTCTCCACTGTGAGGGCTGATCTCATCTTGGTATTCTGGCATTTCAGGGCAGGGGAAAGCAAGTCACAAAGTTCCATGAAAGTGCCCTTACACATGCGAAAGTTTCGCAGCCACTGCGAATCATCCCACACCTGCAAAACTATGCGGTCCCACCAGTCTGTGCTTGTTTCCCGGGCCCAAAATCTGCGTTCAATGGCTAGAACCTGCCCCATTACCATCAGGATCTCCAAAGCGCAGGGGCCCGCGGTTTGAGAAAATTCTGTGTCCATGTCCTCATCACTCTTGTCGCCGCGCTGCCGTAGCCACCGCCTCCTCGCCTGGCTTTGCAGGTCCTGGTTCAGCATAGACTGCACGAGAATGCGCGAGGTGTTTACAATGTCCAAGATTGCGGTATTGAGCTGAGCAGGGTCCATGCTTCCTGTCCTATGGCATCTGCACAGTTCACCCAGGAAAAAAGGCGCGCAACGGTTGTCTGCTGCTTTCACGGAGGGAGGGGTGAGGCTGTACCCAGAACCACCCGCGACAATGATTTTTGCCCCATCAGGCACTGGGATCTCAACCCAGAATTCCAAGGGGCGGGGGAGACTGCGGGAACAATGGGATAGCTGGAATAGCTACCCACAGTGCAACGCTCCAGAAATCGATGCTAGCCTCGGACTGTGGACACACACCACCGAATTAATGTGCTTAGTGTGGCCGCATGCACTCGATTTTATACAATCTGTTTTACTAAACTGGTTTATGTAAAATCGGAATAATCCCGTAGTGTAGACGTACCCTTAGTCATTTCTTTTCCAAGCTGAAAAGTCCTAGTCTTTTTTAAGAGAAGGGGATTAATTGTTCTCCTTCACCTCTGAGGACAGGACAAGAAGTAATGGACTTACATTGCAGCAAGGAAGAGTTAGTAAGCATTTTCTAATGTCTAAGCTAACTTTAAGGGTAGCTGAACACTGGAACAAATTACCGAGGGAGGCTGTGGAATCTCAGTCACTGGAGGTTTTGTCTAATCTATTCTTAAAACACCTGTCAGGGATGGTCTAGATAAAACTTAGTCCTGCCTCATTGCAGCTGACTGGACTTGATGACCTACCAAAATCACTTCCAGTCCTACATTGCTATGATTCTATGGTGTTTGGCATACTAAATATAATGTATGTATATAGAGATATAGGCCATGATTCAGCAAAGCACTCAAGAGTGCATTTAAACATGAACCTAAGCTTGTCTCTTTCACCAACAGAAGTTGGTCAAGTAAAAGATATTATCAGACCCACCTTGTCTCTATCGCTTTAATTCATGTGAGCTGAAACTAGTAAATTTTGGAAGAGGCCCATTCAAAAAGTCTCCATCCTTTATACTTGTAATGCATTAATCAATGGTCAGAGGTTTCCTAATAAACTGATGAAAATCTAATTTCAGTATAATTCTTCCAAGAGAAGCAGTACTGCACTTCATAGAAGCAAAATACTTTGAAACCTGTTATATGTTTGGAAAAAATAGCTCCTTTATTTCCACATATAAATTATATATAGTCAATGTTCTAGAATATTTCTCAGACTCAGTCTGAGATATATAGCACATCTGTTTGACGATAGAGAACATTATCCAATTGATATGGATGATCTATCATCATTATAATCTATGATTTAATCTCACATCTTGCCAGGAGTTCTGCACAGATTTTGGGGGCCACCTGCATAAAGCTCCAGGCAGAACCGGGGCCTTATTTTGCAGTAACATGCTAAATCTTTCTAAACACAGAGGTAGACATACCCCCTGCCCCAAAGACCAGATGACCTAAAAAAACATTTACTGTATGCTAGCATGTGGCATACACAATTCACATTCTGTCTTTGCAGCAAGGGTTCCTTGTTTTGATCTTTTACACAACATGTGGAATTCCTAACACTACAGAAGATCAAGTAACATTAAAATAAGCCGTTAGCCACTTTCCATCAAACAGAGTGGATGCAAGGATCTGACATAAAATTTATTGTGACAAAGGCATTATGCCAAAAGCAACGCATGTTCACTGTCCCAGTGTCAAGTTGGATACATATTCTTACAAGAATTCTGTCCAGTTTCCTGGCACTTGAAAAGCAGTGAAAAAGTTCAACGTGTCTTTGGTGTCACCCAGTAGTATTTTATGATTGGTGATGTTTAGTTCAGATTAGATAGTCATTGAAAAGTTCAGATGCTTGTGTAAAGTTTGCTTAAATCTCATGCTGTTTAAGGGTTCTTTTTACCTTTCTCTCTTCCCATCATTTGTCTCCTCTCTTCACTACCTCCTTTCCTCCTCACTCTTTGCCAAACTCCATCTTTTCTTTTCCTTACCCCAAACACTTCTGCCTGAATCCAATAGGTCTCTTGACCTTATTTTCTCCTTCCAGTCTATAATAGGGCTTTCTGATTCACCATTATTTTCTTCATGAACTGAAAGAGCCTCTCTTACTTTTGGCAAGACTGAATCAGAGTGTCAAGGACAGATCCTCTCCTGCTGTAAGTGGTCATTTTCCCCCACTGACTTTACACCAGCTGAGGAGCTGCCCCCTTGGTTATGACCAATTGCTCTAGTGAAATCCCACAAAGCTTCCTGAAAGTCCGAATACATTGCCTCTTCCCTACATCCAGGGAAGTCCCACCACCAGATGTGCTGAGACACTAAGCATGGTTTAAATGATATTAGGTCTAGAAGGCCTGCTGGGAATCAGTGAGTACTTATCTATATTTTTTTCCCAAAAAATCTTTGGGAACTGAGGGGAAAGCATTAATTTCAGATCTCAGCTGATGAACAGGCTATTTCAGGCTATATATATATATATATATATATATATATATATATGTCCTCAACTGTTTTGCTCATCGCAAGAAACAATACGTATCCGGCATCGCACAAGCACACAGAAGTTGTGAAGTTAATTCCTACCACAGAATGTAGTATTCACACTAGAGACAGGAGGAGAGAGTTAAAAAAAAATGGAATATGTGTCTGAAAGAGATATTGTGTATTCAAGGCTAGCTACAGCAAGAAAATGGAACAATGATTTACGCTCTCCTATGTTACTACATTGTGCTCAACTGAAATGGATGTGATAGGCCATCTTATATCCCCTTGTGTTCTTTAATTGTAATTCCTATTTTGATAGCACTTCACAGCTATTAAAGCATCAGAAATTGTCATTTTTAAAATAATAAATATTGGGAGGTTAAGTAGTATTGTAAGTAGTTAACCCATGTGTTTTGCATGTGTGTATGCATGTGAGAGAGAGAACTGTTTCTATTTTCCCCTGTTCTGCAAAACCTCATATAGAGGCCTTGACTTCGCATCCATGCAATGCTTCACTGAAATTACTGGGGGTCCAACCGTACAGATTTAGTGCCATAATGGATACAATAATTTCAATATTTCTAGCTACACTAACATACAGTTTTTCAGGGCTTTTAGGCACATAAATTAGATTTATTTAGAACTGCTCTACCCACATGTAAGGGAGGCTGAGTGTCAGTGGGTAGGGAGTCTAGCTTACACTATTTTATGCATCACTTCTGAATTTGGTCCAACCTGTCTCGTCCAATTATGTTAACAAGAAAAGAGCAGGAGTTTCTCTTATAGTACGCAATCTTTCTTGGTTTTGGGATGAGCAGGGAGTGAGATAATACTTCAGCTCTATAGGAGCATTGACTACTTTATAATTAATCCTCTCGATAGATGTGAAGCCAGAGAAGAGTTGTGTTTCAGTATGGATCTCTTATATCAACTTTTCAGAGGAGCAAGGTAGTCAGAAGGTAGTCAGAAGTTAATAGGTTTTGTTTCTTTTTTTTAGTTTATATGACAGAAATAATTATTATCATCCAGAGCACATTAGAGAAGGGTAATAAAATGGTGGTGGCAGGTAAGAAGAAAATTAGAAAAAGGTTAATCTGAGAAAACTTTGAGATGTGAGTTTTGAGATATCTAGAGTGATGGACTTAAAAAAAATAAAAAACTATTTGGAAAAATAAGCTTGAGATAGAACTAAAAGACACTTGAGAGAGAGCTGCTGAAAACAAACATGGTCAGAGCAATTTGGCAGTAGTGTCAAGTGTCTGAATGAGGCCTGGTCTACACAACACAGTATGATACAAGGCAGCTTACATCAGCCTAGTTGTTTGTGTGTCTACACTCACACTGGTCACCCACTGCTGAGAGTGCCCTGTTAGGCTGACATATTAACACCACCTCCCCAAGTGGGGTAGAGCCATGGTTGACATACTTGGACTGATACAGTGCAAGTTCAGACACTGCGTTCCTTATGTCGACCCTAACTGTCCACCACAGTTCAGAAACCCCATTGCTGCAAAACCATCCATTATAACCTGCACATTGCCCAAAGTCACACTCATGGGAGAAGTTTGGGGGATGAAGGGGGCTTTGCCACCCCAAACAGGGCTGGCCTTATGGGTGGGTCACCACTCAGGGCATTGTCAGGGGGCACCCATGGTGAGGCTCGGTGCATTTAACTTAATGCACGAGGATGGGCCCCTGCCAGCAGCTCCGACCCTGGACTTTCTCCTTGTCAACTCCCAACAGCTTCGGATACTGACTGTTTGGCAGTACCAGTAGCACCTGTGCTGCCATGTCTCTGTGTGTGGTGTGGCAGGGAAGCAGGTGACCAGCATACGGCATCCCCTTGCACCAGGAACACAGCGGGGTCAGCAGCAGCTCCAGTAGGAAGGTAGCCGCATCAGCACCTGGAGGCACCCGAAAAGCAGAGGCATCAAATCCAGCTGCAGCAGCCAGTGCCAGAGCGGCTACAGCTCCTACACTCAGGTCATCACAGCGGACAACAGCAGCAGCTGGGGCCCCACATTAAGCTGGTCCAGCACCGGCAGCCCAGGTAGTGTGCAGCCCAGTGCAGTCGCAGGAGCACCCGTCACTCCAGGCAGGGGAGACAGCCAGCAAGCGAGGGGAACTGGCTTCAGCCGCTGTGCGATGTCGTCTGTGTGTGCGTGCTTGCTCGCTTGTGCAGACAGACACACTTTGCTGGATCAGCTCCTCTCATACTCTTCGCATTTCTCACACCCTCACAAACAGGGATAGGGACAGACCCAAACATGGGTGTAGGGAGACACGCATAGATCCACTCACTCATCCTGTCTTGGCATGACAAACTACACCCACATAAAACAGGAACAGAGACTGAACCCTCAGGAGACCCAGAGAAACACTGGGACAGGCACCCAGCCCTACATGCCAGCAATAACCACAGGGCGGGCTCAGCACTGTAAGGCTTGGGCAAGCATAGAATTTTCTCCACATAAGCAACCCGATGGCCTGGCTGGAGCTGCCCCCACAAATATAGCAGTCCATTTACACCTATGGTCACAGGCCTGTGTAGTAGAAGGTGACTAATGGCCTGCACACTTGCATCACAACAGCCCCCAAGGTGGATTTCCTGACTTCAAATTGATTCCGGTTTGACTGGTGGCAATCTGGCATTGCAAGTTTCCATAGTGTGATCACTACTCACTTCACTGCTATCAGCATAGTATTCATTTTGTTGTCTTTGCAAAGGAGGTCTGGGGTGAGCTCAACTCACAGCTCCAGGAATGCATCCAATAGTTCTGTAGCTACTGCTTGTTGTCCCAAACTTGTATTCCATCATACTACCAGTCAGTGCTTGTTTCTCGGGCCAAGAAGCAGCGCTCCACCATCTGCAGCTGCTCTGTGAATGTCAGCAAGAACCAATTCAATGGTAAGTCCCACAGCAATCTGCCCTCCAAGAAATCATCACATTCCCCACTCATGTGGTTTTTCTTTGGCTCTGCAAATGTTCCAAGATTGTACTTGTACACAATGGTGCAGAGCCATGTAGCTCCATGCTTCTGTTAGAGATATCTTGACAGTGAGGTGGGTCACATGGGTTAGTAGTATTTAAAATAAAAGTGCAGAAATTATGGAATACAAACAACATTATGGATGCAAACCAGTTGCAGATTGGGAAGTTGACTCCATGCTTCCAGTAAGCCCTGTGTGACTTGTTTTGGCCCCATCGTGCACTGCCAAAACTTGCCAAATGACAGTGGACAGTGGAAAGATGCACAATGGGAATTGCACCCACCCATGATGAAACCTGTTCTGCATTGATACAAACATTCCTGGCACATATGTGCACCACCGACATAAGGAGCCAAATAAGCATGCACACAAGCGATGTACTAACCGTGGCAGCTGTATGCCAACTTAACTTGACATAAGTTTGTAGTATAGATATGGCCTGAGTGACGCTCAGGCTGTGTGTTAGGGAAGGATTCTATCCTTATGCTAAAATGAAAAGAAACAGGCAAGATAATCATTTCAGATGATGAACACCAGTTTATTCCAGGAGTCTTAGCCCAGCGGGAAATCCAATATATTTTCCTCCTCCACACACATGCTGTGCATGTGAATATGATCATAGACTAACCAATCTCTAAAATGGTCA
Source organism: Mauremys reevesii (assembly GCF_016161935.1). Classification (NCBI taxonomy): domain Eukaryota; kingdom Metazoa; phylum Chordata; order Testudines; family Geoemydidae; genus Mauremys; species Mauremys reevesii. The sequence goes on along the minus strand of NC_052624.1, from coordinate 164,859,768 downwards.
GACTTACTACTGACAATTGCTAAATGATGGATTTTAAAAACAGGAATTTAACTGTAAGACTAGCTAACTGTAATAATAATAATTTAACCTAAGCACAATTGTGCTTTAAGGTTTATTTAGCTGAGAATGAAATTAAAGACACTGCATCACCAAAATGAGAAGACATTAAAAACAGTATAATTGTTATTTATTTAGCACCAACTGTTCATAACAGATGTAAGTGAGGTTTTTAAAATAGAATTTTTGAAATGTGTAAGGGAAAAACCTTAAAAGTTTCTACATTTCTAAGTGTTCTAGGTTTTAGCTAAAAAATTCACAAATGAAAAACAAGCAGTTTTTTATTCACAGCATGATAGTTGTAAAGTTATTTGTCATTGTTATGATTCCATTCCATCTTGTCACAGGACATGAGGATGAAGAAAAACAACAGAACCAACAAAATATACATGCAGCGCTTGGCTAGAGAGATCTTCCTAGATTCTCATTCTTCCGTACCCTCCTTGTTGGATTCTTTGAGAACTGAAGTGTAAAATATTATTTTACATGATTACTAGAGATTCTTACCTTTGTCTCCCTCTGTTTTCACTTCTGTACTCTTCTCTCTCTCTCTACCCCTTTCTTCTTTGTTTCCAAGCGATTCTTTTTTCTTTCTACGTGGAAGCCCCTCTCTTTTTGGGTTTCACGACTTTGAGATGAAACATATTTTCCAGGACCTCTCGTTCCTTCAACCACTTTTCTGCTTGACTTTTCTTTCTCATCTAGATTTGCCAGTAATAGGACATAATATTGTTGCCCCTTTTTGACCTGAACAGCTAGCCAACATCTGGGACCCTGGGGATGTTCCATTTGGAAGTAGAAAGCAATAGAGTCTGGTATTTTATTTTTATCCTATCTTGCTTATTTACAAGGAATGTACAAAGTTCTGCTTCTCAGAATGCAGGAGGAACCAAGAACAAAGAGAACACTTTCTTAGCTTACAGCCCCCCCAGCCTCTTTAGCCAACAGACCGAAAGAATCTCTCTATAGCTTTTTCCAGAGTTGCACATTTACAGGCTGCTGCTAGGGCTCTCTTCCCACCTTTCCATCTCTCTCTCTCTTTCCAGCTTGCACTCCCCCACCTCTGCCAGCTATCCACCTGCCCAACTCTGGTCACTATACCCAGTGAAACCCTCCACCCAATGTGGCACTAGTTTCTGGGCAAACTCTGTTAAGCCTTGTTTTAGGTGTGACCACTTCAAATTATGGTAAGTAACAGACTTCAGTGAAGGGAGCATTCACACATCCGTTCTAATGACGTTTTAACTCAGGTCCTAAAGAGGTTTAATGCAGCTCATAAAAACAAGCTCTACCTCAGCTTCACCCATCATCTCAATGAGGCCTAAAACTGTGACCCATCTCCCACAAGGAAAAGAAATTTAATTTAAAAGGATACAATCTTAAATATTTACATATGTGTGTGGTCTTTCTGTCAGGAATGTTTCACATCACCAACATAAAATAATTTTATTCCCATCCAAGTCTCTTTGGGGCTTCTCTCTTTCTGGATTTCCTTTCAATGTGTACTTGAGGGGTGAAATGTTAGTTGGAAGTTTAGTTCCTAGGAAATATTTGTGAAGGAGAGAATGCAAATGCCAGCCTCTGGACCTGATCTTTTTAAGTTTCACCCTTCGAAAGGAGGGGACCTTTAGTCTATGAATTACTTATTGCCAGGATCAAACATTGCAAATGGCATAAAGGAATATAGTGTTCTGAATTATGAACTTGTAACCACAGGAAAACTCCTGTATGGTGTTTGAAGGCTTGTTCACAGGCCAGAGCCCTTATTGGAGTTGAGGTGATCTCTGGTAAGCTTATTGACATGCACATGGGTTCTTTCAATATGTTTTCTCTTGTTTTTACCTTGAGAACAAATATGCTTGCTTAGAAGGAGCTGTGTGGTAACTCAACTGTGGCAATTACACTGTTTATGTCACAGAGGAGAAAAGTTAAGCAGGTCTGCTTAGGCAGTCTCATTTTAAGGAATTCACAGTGTAGGCAGGGAGCATGCAACCTGGAAATACCTTGGTCAAGAGGAAGACGTTTTTCTACCCAAGAAAGGTGAGGGCAAGGGGCCAGAAACCCAAGAGTAGGTGGACCACAGTGGGAAAATGCAGGTGCAGTTGCCCTGAACTGTCATACCCTGACTCATTCCGTGGGTCATTCCGTGGACCCTCTTTGCAGATAAGTCAGGGCTGTGTAGTGAAGGAGATTGTTGCCTGTAGGACCCCCAGCTTAATTGATGAAGTTGGAAGGCATGTAGTGAATGAGGCAGAGGATTTCAGGAAGAGAAAGGATGGTAGCAAAGTTAAGATAAGTGAATGCTTCTATGACCGGGGTCCCAATGGGGGCCAGCTATGATCACTCATTTAGGGTGAACTGCAAAGAATGGGGCAGATAATCCCCATCAAGCTGGTGGATATTCCACTAGATTTACCAAGCCAGCATAAAACAGCTTCTTTATTATCTTACTGGTTACTCAGAAGTCCAAACAACACAGTTCCCTTAACTTGATTCAACCTCAGGCCTCCATCCAGGTACACATGTCAAATAAGATGATTTCTGTAAATCTTATTTCAGCATATAAAAGAAAAGGTTTTAGCAGTCTCAAAGGATTGGACACATTACCTCCCAGGTTAATGAATGTTTTAGATCTTGCCCAAATACAGGGTACAGCCAATTCTAATTAAACTAAAATTTATTAAAAAACAACAGAGACAGAATGGTTAAAAGATCAATATATATACAGACAGGAGTTTAATTAATTGAGGTTCAGATTCATAGCAGAGAAGGTGAGCTTTGTAGTTGCAAAGAGTTCTTTTAGAAATAGTTCATAGGTTATAATCCAATATCCAAATGTCATATTCAGGGCGGACCAGCATAACTGGGACCTCAGTCTTGCGACTCAAACTTCCCCAGATGAAGCCTAAGCAGATCTGAGATGACAGACTCAGGACCCAAGGATCTTTTATACAATTTCATGTCTTTTGACAAGTTGGGAGTTCAAAAGGTAATTAGCATGACTTTTTAGGAGGTCCATCACAGGTACTTAGCTATAGAATTAACATAAGGCAATTTGCTTGTTCCTCCACCATTCACAGATTATTTGCTATACATTTCAAAGAGAGATGAATACAGAGATATCCCATATTTACAATTCATTTAAATGATAGGATGTTCTTTTGACCTCTGAATTATCAGAATACAGCATAGACAGGGACTGTTGATTATATTGTTGATCCTACTCATAAATATGTAAATACACAAAAACATTATCTCCCCATATGTCTTTTGAGGATTATTTATTTTGCAGGCTGTTTAACCCTTTCTAGCCATGCATCACTTTTCTGGAGAATTGGATTCTAGGACTGCCTATGCCACAGAGTTCCTATGTGATGCTAGGCAAGTAATGAAAACCACAGCTTTTCACAGGTGGTCACTAATGGTGTGTTCTTTATTTTCTGAGAGTCTGACTTGAGACCTTAGGGTCTTCTGATCTGTAGAAGTGCTGACCACTGTCAGCTACAACTGAAGTCAATGGGAGCTGTGCTTTGAACATATAAAGTATTCAGAAAAATCAAGTCCTAGTCATCTCAAATAAGGCCCCCCCAAATCACTTTTGACCTTAATCTCTGAGACTCCAGTTCCCCATCTGTAAAACAGGGATTTTGTGAAAATAAATTTACTAACATTTATGAAACACTCAGCTACTATGGTTATGAGTGGCACAGAAAATAATATGAGAAAATTAATTCTGTCTTCAGTGGAGGGTTAGAATAGTGTGCAGTCAGTAAGGCCTGGGGCCACACATTGAAGAAAGAGAAGAAAACAAAAATATTCAATAGCTGCTCATTAAGTGAGCACCATCCTTCCTGTGCACTGAACATAGAAAAAAAAAAGAGTATGTGATCATGTAATTAAAGACTATCACAATGCATACATACAAGGACGCCAAATTAAAGTTGCCCAGGTTGAATTTCTGCCCAATTTAAAATCCATTTCAGAACTCTAATTTAACTATGCAATCATGACCACAATAATTATTATCTACACAATATTTCCGTTCACATGGTTAAAAGGACACTGAACATCTAAATCAGTCCCTGTGCACAGACCTACAAGCTCAGGGCACTCAGATGTCAGTAATCCAACTGTTGATATATAAAGGCAAAGGATTTTCTACAGGCTGAACTGAAGTGTCTACTTTTCATCTATCCTGTATGGTCAGGAATGTATTTTTTTCTCCCTCTAGGCCAACGATCACCAACTGGTAGATTGTGATTGGTTGATCGTGGAGCTTCTGACAGTCGATCTCAGTTTAGGGTTGCCACCCTCCTGCAGCCAAACTGGGAGACTGGCCACTAATAGTCCGGCAGTGCAAAGGGAATGAGGCAGGCTTCCTGCCTTTCCTCGCCCTGCACCACTCCTGGAAGTGTCCGGCATGTCCATCAGTGGCTCCAGGGGTGGAGGGGCAGGGGGTCTCCGTGTGCTGCCCTTCCCGGCAGGCACTACCCCTGCAGCTCCCATTGGTCAGCAATGGGGAACCACAACCAATAGGAGATGTGGGGGTGGAGCCTGTCGACAGGGGGCAGCACACAGCGCCACCTGTCCCTACTCCCCCCGGAGCTGCTGCTGTATGCTTCTGGGAGCAGTGTGTGCCCAGGGCAAGCAGGGATCCTGCCTCAGTCCTGATGCACTGCTGCCTGGGAGCCATGGGAGGTAAGCAGTGCCTGGCTAGAGCCTATACCACCAATCCTTCCCACACACCAACCCCCTGCTCCAGCCCTGAGACCCCCACACCCAAACTCTCTCCCAGAGCCCATACCCCAAACCCCCTCCTGCAACCCAACTGTAGCCCTGAACCCCCACCTGCACCTCCATCCCCTCCCACACCTTCAACCTCCTCCCAGAGCTCGCATCCTTCACCCCACCCACTGCCTGAGTCCTGAGCCCTATCCTGGAGCCAGCACGCCGAACTCCCTCCTGTACCCCACCCCCTGCCCCAGGCTCAGCCCAGAGCCCTTCCACACACCAAACCCCTCGGGCCCAGCCCAGAGCCTGCCCCTCCCCCCCGTCCGAGCCCAGTGAAAGTGACTGAGTGTGAGGAAGAGCAAGTGAGGAAGGGAGGAGGGATGGAATGAGTGGGGCAGAGCCTCAGAGAAGGGGCAGGGCAGGGGTATGGCCTTATGGAAGGGGCGGGGCAAGGGTGTTTGGGTTTGTGTGATTACTGTTATTTCTACATTTTCTTTAAGGTAGATCCTGGGTTGCATTTAAATTAAAAAAGTGATCTTGTGCTTAAAAAGGTTGGAGACCACTGCTCTAGGCTTTCTTCTGTCTATTCTCCTCTTCCCCAGCCCTGCACTCTGACCAGTCAACATCAGTTTCTAACTTTCCTCACAGTTGCCACCAAATATTGCTGTCTTTCTATTCAGTTCTCACATTCATACTTTATTGTAGGCTGTGTTCATCTGTTCTGGGCACGATTAGTAGAACTGTGTGGGAACAAATTTCTTTTTCATGAAATTCTGTGATTTCAAAAAATTGTTTTTTTAATCAGAATAAAAACAAAATTCTAAATTTCCAGTGAAACAAAATTAAAAAAATATAACAATTATTTCATTCCAATTTTGCCAATTTTATAATATAAAATGATAAAACAAAAATTGTTTTTCCAAAATGAAATGTCATGAAAATCTGCACACTCATAGAAAGGTTTGATTTGCATAAACAGCATTTTCTGACCAAAAAAAAAAAAATTAGAAAAATTTCAACCAGCTATAACAAGTAGGTAAATCCTGCTTCAGGGTCACTATTTCAATATAGCTACTTCTTCCTTGCAATATCCTAGTTTTCTGCATTGTGATGAACTCACACACCATTTCTGCAGCAGTGAACACCCTGGTACTACCTTTTTATGACCATTGTAGGTTCTGACAGAGGCTCTCAGGTATAAAAGAGGAAACCTATACAATAGAAGGATCCAAGTGGAACCTTGGCTTTCATGAGTGTGTGACAAGTTGAAAATAATCATGGTCTTTCAAAAGCTTGTTTGAGAAATTTGAATTTAAAAGGTGCAGGGTTTTGGGGGTTTTTTTTTGTTTTTTTTTGGCACTCTCTACTTTGGAAGATCGGTAACTGAATTTTTACTTGATTGACATGAATTGACTGCATTGTGAATCAGCCTCCTAAAGATGCTATGTAATGCTATCAGCTTGTTTCTTCTGTCCCTGCTAACCTCATTACCTTAGATACTTCAGACAAGATATGTGCATTCCTGTCTGAGGCATACAAGTCAAAAAGGATCTTGGGGGCGTGTCTGTGTCTGTTTCCACTTGCAATAGTCTGAAGGCAGCAGCATCTGTGCAGTGTTTACTGAGTTTAAGTAAATAACCTTTTAAGCCAGTGACAGGCTCTATATAACATGTTAAATTATAGCAACTGTAATACAATGGTTTCTATGGTCAAGGAATTGTCATTACTCTAGCTAAACCCACTGAGAGGTTAGACTATGGGAAGATTACAGCATGGTTTTACATTTATACTTCTTGCTCAAAACTACTATTGATCCTCCTTATCTAATTACATATTTCCTATTGCAAACTGAGGCACACACCTATATGTTTATAACTGCATGTATATCTATATCTACCTGCCAATGTATTAAATTTTTCATTCATATTACACATACACACAAAATGTGAAATCATTGCTGAAAAACTTCAGTTTAAAAATATAAACCAGAATTCCCTTGAAATAATCACTACAGTGTTGCACTGTAGTCTGTCACTGCCAGCAAAATTAGCTGAAAAGAATATGCTGCAGATATTCAGGATTAATTTCAGCTGATACATAATGAAGACTGCAGATTGAACATATAGAATGGTACCATTAAGTGTTCCATCTCTCTTTCTTCATCTGTTCTTTTTAATTAATTATGGTACCACTAGAAAAGTTACGAGTCTCTGGTACAGTAATTGTATCAAGTTCATATACATTGTTAAAGCACATCCAGTAACATGTGAAGGAGGTATCTAGTTCCCCTTACTGTCACTCCCTTTTCTTAGTGGAGATTAAGGGAATATCTATTTCAGCTGCTACTGAATATCCTAATATGAGCCCCAATTTACGATCTAGGACCAGATTTTCTAGTCAGTCAGGCTACTTTGTGCTACCCTGCCAATGAAGTCTGGCCCTAAAACTGCTTCAATCATCTTACTGGGGGATAACTCCAGTACAAAGGTAAGCTTCTGGTTTTGTTGTTCTCTCAGAGGCCTATACTTGACTCTCTCCCCTCCCACCTCCTCTAATACAGCATAGGAGGACTGACTCCATACAGAACAGATCTGGGGATGGCAAAGGTGAGCTTTAAGCCACCTTTGCACGCGCGCGCCCACATACACCTCACCTCTGGTCTCTGCAGATCAGCTGCACCCGAGAATGTGGTCTATGCTCTCCACTTTCAACAGAGAAGACAGTGTCATTTGTCACTGGACAATGACTGCATAATAATATAAGGAAATGAACAACTTTCTCCTATATACTATAACAGGCATGCAAGTGTATGGTAGAGCTAAGTCTAATTTCAAACTTCCTTTTTAACTCCTATCCCTTTCCAGTTACACATATAACCTTATTTTAACAAAATGTATTTGGGAGTCAGGCTTACAACCAGTCCAAAGATGATTATTTTTAAATTTGAACAAAACTGGTTCAGTCATTTTTGCCTTGTGTGTATGTTTAAACCCACACCCCAAGCAACCTTCTTTCCCACTGTATTCCAGCCAGAATTGTTATGCAGAAATAGCTTGCATAACTGTAGTGACTTAGTTTTAACATATTTTGTTTTCTAGATCATATAGGAATAAGACTGGCTTTAAGAAAACTGATTAAATATATTGACATGTATATTATTTACAAGAGAAAAACGTTAAGCATATTCAGAAGAAACTCCTAGTAGAATTTTCAACCAACCGTTCTAATTATTGGAAGCAACCAAGGTTTGGGACAACCTGCCAATCTCACTGAGATCTATAAAATAAGCCAAGTGTGAAGAAAATCTGTTGAAAAGATCTCAGCTTTGACAATATATTTTCTGCAAGACCTTGAGTAGTACATACAAGTATGTACGTTTGTTGCGCTCTGTAGTGAGAGAGCAAGCAGTAGCTACAGTAAATATAAGCAAGGCTAAGAATTAGACATTGTCCTCTGAAGTGAGTGGTGGCAAGTGTGAAGCTCCTTTTATCTCCGTTTTATTACTCAAAAGTGTGTAGGATAAGAAGTTTGTGGGTAGTGAGAGAAGCCTGAGCCTAAACATGATCATCATTCAAATGAAGAAGTTAGCTACACATTTCTTACTCCTATCTAGAAGCAGGGATAAAACCGACCTTGACAGCCATACAGCAGCCCTTTCATTAATACTGGCTTAAGTTCTCATGCATTCCCTGGAGCAACTCTTTACATTTTACCTTGCCTTACATATTACATCTACAGTGCATATGTTCAAGTTTACAGTGTGTCAAAGGAATCTCAGTTATCTCTACCAAAGGTGTGCAGCAGACATTCACGGGGGGAGCAGTGCCAACAACAAAGACTATGAATATGAAGATTGAACTCCAGGGACCATCGGCTAGACTGCTACTCTTTATGATGAAGCATGTTACTTTCATTCCTCCTGAGTCAATTGTGGGATAAGATAAGATCTGGATGAATTGCCAAAAATCAACCTGATGGCACAAGGTGAAATAGATCCAACTATTGTACTGCAGAATACACACTCTTTTTTCTAAGGTAAACTGGTTAATCTGAAAGTCTATAAACTAATTATTAAGCTGGGCAACCATACTGACCTGCTGCTTCACATGTGCTTACTTCCTAATGCACGACAGTACTGAATCCTCTTCATAATATTTTATGTCAAGGAGGAAAAACAAAAACAAACAAACCTTGGAGTAGGATAGACTCAGACTTTAAGTTCAAAAGAGAACATTGTGATCATCTAAGGTCTGACCTCCTGCACATTGCAGGCCACAGAACCTCATCTACCTACTCCTGTAATAGACTCCTAACCTCTGGCTGAGTTACTGAAGTCCTCAAATTGTGGTTTAAAGACTTCAAGTTACAGAAATTGTACCATATACACTGGTTTAAACCTGCACATGACCCATGCCCCAGGCTGCAGAGGAAGGCAACCCCCCCACACGCATCATCTCTGCCCATCTGACCCAAGGGAAAATTCCTTCCTGACCCCAAATATGGCAATTAGTTAGACCCTGAGCCTGTGGGCAAGGCCAACCAGATAGATACTTAGGACACTAGATGGGGAGAGATCTGAGTTTCTACAAAAGATTCTTTCCCATCTCTGCCCATTGGGAATTTTTGCTACTTGCAGTCACCGATGGGCCACATGCCATTGTAGGCAGTCCCATCATACCAACCCCTCCATAAATGTAGCAAGTTCAGTCTTGAAACCAGTTCGGTTTTTTGCCCCCACTGTTCCCCTTGGAAGGCTGTTCCAGAACTTCACTCCTCCGATGGTTAGAAACTTTTGCCTAATTTTGAGACTAAACTTGTTGGCCAATTTATACCCATTTGCTCTTGTATCCACATTAGTTCTTAAGTTAAAGAACTCCTCTCCCTCCCTGGTGTTTATCCTTCTGATGTATTTAAGAGTTTGACGCAGCTTATTAAAGGCTTAAAACTCCTTGCTAGCCTCTAATACACTTTGATCCTGATTTCCCAATACATTTGGATGGGAAGCAGTCATAGCCAACATTACACCAACCACTGAAGCAAAGCCAATCACCTTTGCTCCGGGGATACAAAGCAGAGCAGAGAGCAGCCAGACCCGATTTGAACAGGAAGCATTAGGAATCATTTTCAGATTGCAAATTTCATCAACAGTTGAGTGGATGACGTTTCATGCTTTGATAGATTGGCACCCTTTCATGTCTTATCTTTGTACTCACATTGGCTATTCTATTGAGCTGCCAATAGAATGCAAAAGTATGCTATGTTGTACCTATCTTCACTATGGCACGAAGCACAGAAAAATTTGCATGACACAGCAAGGCAGGGGGTTGTAAAGATAACCTTTGCTATTCAATCTAGTAAGATCACCAATTGACATTTTTATTTTGGGTAATAAACCCACCTATGATAGCTTTATAAGCAAGAAAACACTGGTGTATCTAGTACTCTCCTTTGGGCTGGACCACAGTCAGAAGAACTTATGGCCTATTCTTTGACATAACTGGCGTTTATTTCACATTACATAGTTTTTAATGGTTTTTCATGTGTGAAGTGGTCACTGATGTTTACTCAAAGTATGATCTTCACATCATAGATGTACTAGCCAGAAATTGTATGAAATATTCATCTTTGTTATATGACTGAAAATCTAGTGAATGACAATGAACATCAGTTTTCATTTCATGAATCTGGAACTTTAAAAAGGCAGGCTGGATCTTTCAACATACTGAATCCACTAGTGATGATAATTAAGAACAGGCACAGACAAACCTTCTCAGAAGTACAGGTGTGGGTAGAGTCTAAAACCAAAAAGTTATTGCAGCAGGACAAGTAGTAACTCAGTTAAAAGAGCTAAGTAAGTTTCTGCTTTAGTCCATACCAAGTCAAGACCAGTATCATTCCTAATGGACACACAGAATGGTCTGAATATGGCAAACAAGCCAATTTGTTTTCCCACTAGCAACAAGATCTTCTTTGGATAAGTAAGTTGGAAGTTCAAGAATTGCAGTTGCAATAACAATTGGAAGTATATTTGTATCAGACTCAGATATTCTGGGTAGAGCTGGGTGAATGTTTTCGGACTAATAGTTCACTGAAAAACGCATTTTCCATTAACCCTAAATTATTTGTGAATTTAACCTAAGTTTCATCGGGGGAGTGGGGAGGGGAAAGATAGAGAAAGGTGTTCAGGGCCAGCTTCAGAAATGTATGTGTCTGTTGTGAAAAAGTTCCTCCTCTACCTTGGTGGGTTCTGCGCTTATTGGCAGATTTGCTCACCTCACAGATTCACCCTGTGGTTGGGAAACAGCCCAGAGACCTTCCCCTCTGGTAGAAGATCACAGTTCAGGTCAATTCCTCCTGTGTCTGATCAGGAGTTGGGAGGAACCCGGGCCCACCCTATACTCCGGGTTCCAGCCCAGGGCCCTATGGACTGCAGCTGTCTAGAGTGCCTCCTGGTACAGCTGTGTGACAGCTACAACTCCCTGGGCTACTTCCCCATGGTCTCCTCCCAACACCTTCTTTATCCTCACCGCAGGACCTTTCTCCTGGTGTCTGATAATGCTTGCACTCCTCAGTCTTCCAGCAATATGTCTTCTCACTCTCAGCTCCTCGTGCCTCTTGATCCCAGCTCCTCGCATGCATGCCACAAACTAAAGTGAGGTCCTTTTTTAAACTCAGGTGCCGTGATTATCCTGCCTGTCCTAATTGATTCTAGCAGTTTCTTAATTGGTTCCAGGTGTCTTAATTATCCTGCCTGTCTTAATTGTTTCTAGCAGGTTCCTGATTACTCTAGTGCAGCCCCTGCTCTGGTCACTCAGGGAACAGAAAACTACTCATCCAGTGACCAGTATATTTGCCCTCTACCAGACTCCTGTAGTCACCAGGGTCGGAGACCTCCTGGACTACGACCGGGGAGACTGGCTGGATCCCCTGACGCTCGCTCAGTGCTTGGGGCTCTCCAGACCTCGTACTCCCCGGCGTGTACTTCAGGAGGTGAAGGCCGCTTTACTGCCCGCTGCTCGGGCCTACCTCGACCGGGTCCTGCGAGAGGGCACGCCCCTCCCACCTTCCACCCCAGGCTCCGTGGACCTTTTTATCGGGCCCCTGCCCCGTGGACCCAATCGGCCCCCTCGCCCTTTCGCTGCGAGCCGGCTGCCCGATCTGCAGCCGGTTCTGTTCCAGACCGCGCCAAAAAACATCTGTACATGCTCGTACTCCACACTCTTCACCACCTCACCCTCACGTCCCGCCCCGATACAAAATGGCGGGACCTCCTGCTGCCTCTTGAGGGTGAGGAGCCCCGGTGGGCCAGCTTGTATTCTGCCCTGCTCCCGAGGCCCGCCGGGGATGTCAGTTGGCGGCTCCTTCATGGGGCCGTGAGCATAGGCGTGTACTTGGCGCAGTTTACTCCTGTCCCCAACACCTGCCCCTTTTGCAGCGTGAAGGAGACCATGGCGCACGTTTATTTAGAGTGCGCCAGGTTGCAGCCCCTGTTCCGGCTCCTCTTGGCTCTCCTCTTGCGTTTTTGGTTGCACTTTTCCTCTCACCTGTTCATCTATGCACTCCCCATCCGTGGCCCCACAAAGTCGCGGGATCTCCTTGTCAACCTCCTGTTGGCCCTGGCCAAACTAGCCATCTATAAAACCAGGGAGAGGAGGTTGGCCGATGGGATTTCCTGTGACTGTGGGGCCTATTTCCGCTCCTCCGTCCGTTCACGCATCCAGGCAGAGTTCCTCTGGGCGGCATCCACTGGCTCCCTTGACGCCTTCGAGGAGCAGTGGGCGTTGTCCGGGGTTCTCTGCTCGGTGTCCCCATCAGGTTCTCTTCGTTTAGCCCTATGACCTCACTCCCGATCCTGTTTTTTTCATTGGTTGTCCCACGTAATTAGTTAGTGTCCCGGACCTGTGGATCCTCCCCTTATGCTGGGGGGAGGTCCTTTAACAGTGGGTGGGCTTCGCCCACCCACTTCCTGGATACTAATAGGACCAGACTCCTGTACCCCACTGGTCTGGGTCTGTCACACTGTGTATAAACACACACACAGAAATGGAAAGGATCTCGTTTCCATACTTTCACATAAATACCACATACACATAGTGTAAAGGGAGACCATTGTTAGCTCTGAAAAAGAGTGGGAATTATTCAGAAGGTGCAGTGACACCTATGACTTCTGGGACCATGTAGCAAATCCTACATTAGCTCTGCAGTCTGCTGAACACTAGTTGTAGCTTTGTTAAAGGGGAGCCACATTTGTGTATATGTGTCACTCTTTGCTAGAACCAACTCTTTATAGCAGTGATCATTAAAACCTGTTTCATAGAAGTGGCAAGTAGGCAAAACACTGTTTATTTAATAATTTTTGCCCATACAAGGGAAAAAAAATCTAGTTCAATAGTAGATTGGCTAAAATGAGATTAGATTATAATCTTGCATTTACTGTGTAGAATTCAAGATTAATTCCAAAGTACTTTACTGATCCTGCAGCTCAAAAATATAGACACAGAGAGAGAGAGGCGCAGACATGAGATCAATAGAATCACACACACTTTTTTTTCCTTGTTACTCTTGTGCAATCATTCAATCAAAGATGGGGGGGGGCGGGAGGGAGGAATCAAATAGTTAATACAGTAGATTTATAGGTTTCCATGGCAGAAGAAACCATATGGACATCTAATCTGACCTCCTGCATAACACAGGCCATATAATTTTTCCAAGTGATTCTTGCATCAAAGCTCAAAGTTCCTGGCTGAGCTAGAACCGCTCTTTTAAAAAATACACCTAAGCTTGATTAAAAGATTTCACATGACAGAGAATCTACCACATGCCAAAGTAAATTGTTCCAAAGGTTTGTTACCCAGAGTGTTAATAATTGTACCTTGTCTCTAACCCAAATTTATCTAGATTCAGCTTCAGGTTTCTATGCCTTTGCTAGATTAAAGAGACCTTTACTATCAAAAAATCTAGTCAGTCTGATCAAGTGCCTCTTCATCTCTTTGTTAAGGTAAATAGATTGATCTTCTTTAGTCTCTCATTGAAAACAGGCTTTCCAGATTTCAAACCACTCTTGTAGTTCTTTTCTGTCCCCTTTCCAATTTATCAATATCCTCTTAAAATTGAATACACCAGATCTGCACAGTGTTCCAGTTATGGCCTAATTAATGCCATATACAATTATAGTATGATTTTCTTCCTCCTACTCAATGTTTGCCCATTTATACATCTAAGGATTGTATTTGTTTTTTAGCCACTGCATTGCCCTGGATATTCCACTATGACACTAAGGGACTCTTCCAGAGTCACTGCTTTTAAAATACAGCTCCTCATCCTATAAGTGTGACTAGCAACTACCTGTGACTCTCATGTGACTTTGTTGTAAACTTATAAATTAACCCAAGTTCGCCAAAAAGGCACAAACTTTTAGTAAAGCTTTTGACAATAAGCGTCTGAGTTTTGGATTTGTGAAGATACATGACACCATGTGATTTTCCCAATCCAGATCATATTGTAGAACTGACCTGTCTATCATTTACCACGCCACCAATTTTTGTTATTTGTACATTTTACCAGTAATGATTTTATATTCTCTTTCAGATCATTGATAAAGATTTTGAATAACAGTGGACCAAGAATAGATATTTGTGGGACTCTACTAGAAATACCCTCATTAGGTGATGATTACTCATGTATAAATACTTATTGAGACTGACCAATTAGTCTTAAATCTGTTGAATGTGTGATACAGTGACTTTGTATTGTGCTAATTTTTTCATAAGAATGTCATGCAGTCAAATACCTCACCAAAGACAAAGGGCTAGATTCACATCAGGATGTAGATGCCCAGAACCAGTCCCCATAGCTACCTTGGAGCCCTACCAAAACTCGCTCGGCACTTAAAGAATGTTATGTCAACAGGCCAGTTACCTCTTTCAAGCAAAACTTTAACCTCATACAAAAATGACAAACACATTTGTTGGATAAGACCTAGTCTCCATAAAACAGAGGGGCATTGCTGACACATGATGGCATATATAACATGGGTGGACGTGCAGGTGAATGAACCGGTGATGTTGTAGCCGATCTAGTTATGTCCGGTGATGGTGTTGCTGGTGTAGATATGTGGACAGAGTTGGCATCGATGCCAACTGATTCTGGCCTGCATATTTATACCTGTCTCTGGAAATTTCTGTTACATGGCGTCTGACAAAGTGGGTATTCACCCAAAAAAGTTTATGCTCCAATACATCTGTTAGTCTATAAGGTGCCACATGACTCTTTGTTGCTTTTTTACAGATCCAGACTAAGACGGCTACCCCTCTAATATTTGAATGAGTTAGGAAATTTTGGTAGCAAATCACGGCATGAAAAAATTCTTCCACACTCAATTTGGAAAGATCTGTATAGTTCTCGGGGTTATATGAGCCATACAGGAAGTAATGCATGCAAACAGAGAAGAGAAAGTGGCCTTGAGCAAGAATTCTCTTCATAGACACGTGCTAGTTACCTGAGTGCCTTAGTCATCCTTCTTAGGAAATTGTGTTAGTCTAATACAGATCCTCTAAGTAATAATAAACAGAAAGCTCTCCTGGACATATAGTCTTGTGGCACTTTTGGGTAGCTGAAGACATTTGATACCCAAGGACAACAATGCTCTCTCTGTATTCTCATTCTCAAACCACTGCTAGTTCCCTCTGAATTATATGATCATTCTAGCTATTTCTGAGTAATGAAAAAAGAACTAATAAAATACAAGCCACTTTCAGAAAGATCCAAAAAGATATTTATTTATGGTGTGGTAAAAGAATTAGGAATCCGAGAACATAAACTCAAAAGTTGAAAGGTCCTGTTAAGTTCTCTTCTTTAGTCCAAACATACTTTGGACTATTTATTTTATCTGAGTGAAGAAGAGTAACCATTACCCTGCAGCAGCTACACTAAACATTGATGATAACTGCGGTTAGATGAACAGCAAACTAGACTGGTGGGCTATGTGTAGCAACCCACCAACTTGTTCTTTTCTTAAAAATAACCAGTAATTGTTTCTATTTATTATTGGTATTGTGGTAGTGACTGAGGGGAAAAACCAAGATAAGGAAGTCATTGTTTTAGAAGCTGTGCACACACATAGCAGGAGACAATCCCTGCCCCAAAGAATTTACAATCTAATAAACAATATAGATTTAAAGGGTGGAGAAAAGGAAGTATTCAAATTGTTATTCTCATTTTTGCACCTAGAATGCTGAATAATGCATATGATATATATTATGTAAAAGCTACTGCAACACAAATACTACTTCTACTACTACATGAAGGAAAATAACTTACAAAATGAAAAATTCTAATCTTATTCCTAAAAAAAAAAAACCCAACCATTTATGCTACCAGCAAACAAGCAAGAGCAGAATTGTTGTATACTTAAAACAACACTAATGCAGAACTAATAAGGTGTTTTTAATTTTCATTCCATTTCAAGTTAAAATATAAAAGTTAGGTGGCAAAGCGTTCTGAGTTACAATATACACTGTCCTATTGCACTGATGAACTGCAATTATGCCATGGTCCTGTTTCCATTTTAGGAAGGTGAAGCTATGGGAATACAGTAGTTGGAAATGATAGCCCTTATGTGACTGTACACTGTCTAATACTTCCCTGTCTTCAGCTGACTGACTCTAGAATGATCACATTATGTAGGTCAGGGAAATATGCCACGGATGATTAAGTAATGAAATGATCGTCATCATGGAGTACAATGTATCCAGATCCATAACTAATAAATCCAAACAAGGAAATAAAGAAATGTTTATTTGTGTATTAAGGTGCATGAATAATGGTATCTTTGGGGAATGTGGACTGTTTGCATGATTTATTTCTGATCATCAATAGCCTAAATGTACATTTTATTTAATTGGATGGGAATACTGGTTAATGGACTATCCATAGTTAAAATGCCCTCTATAACATCATCAGCCTGGATTTTGGATGCCATAGAATTATCATAGCCACTCACAATTATTAGCTTAATGTTCTTTCTATCTGTAACTCCCTCTCTTTTGAAAGACACAGTCTTCTCTACAATGCAAGGCTACATTTCATTTGTTAATAGAGATGAAAAATGACTCTCAAACAAAGCCTGGTTGTATCATTTCTTGTGTAAAACCTCAAATACTTGTATTTTCTAACTTGTTTTTTCAGACTTTAAAAAGCTACTATAGTATCTGGAAATCACTGAACAATATGAGTGGTTTCCCTCATAGGATTTCAGTGTTTCTCTGATACCTATATATTATCATGTTTTGACAACAAAAGGAAAACAGCCATAAAAAAAAGAAACAACTAGGGGGAATTCCTGATACACCATTGTGTTTAAAGTAAGTCAAAATGAATTAAGAGATTTGTCTGTTTATAAAGAAGTTGCATAAATTCAAAGGTAGGTCACTATGCAGGAATCCCAGGGCAGATCTTCACATTGCAAGCCTGAAGCCAATGAAGCTATGTCAATTTACACCAGCTGAAGTTCTGCCTTACCACTATTAGTCCCCATGGTGAATTCTCTCCAGAAATAAATTACACAGCAAGCAATAATCTCTGTTTAGCTCAGTATGTACTGTAATCATTGTAGTAGGGTTTTTTCCCTGGTTTGTTAGTTTGTCCCAGATTCCCACCAGCCTTCCTGGCTTCCCGACTAGGACCCAAAATCTAGTTCTTTTCTGCAACCTTTGGAAATGCATGCATTTTTCTCACAATGACAACACAGATCTATCCCAATATTTTTAACAACAACAACTATGACAAGTAATGATAATAGGGGATAGAGTTACAATACAATTATGTAATTGTTTTCATTAGTTATGCAAGTGACTTGATGGTTTCTATTGTTGACAGCATATATTTCAATTTCAAGTGATGATAATAATTTGGAGACATGCAGGGAATTCAAGTGATGTAGAGGAAATGGTTTTAAGAAGATGGATGGAAACGTACTATGTATATTCTGCAGGAGCTAATGCTAACGATGCAGTAGGTAGTGCTTTTCCCTGGTATCCTTGCCAGTTTCCAACTTGAACAACTATATTCTTACACGCTACCATCCCTCCACAGCTATAACTAAATGTAGGAGTTGTCCTAAGCTTTTGCATAGTATTGTTATGTGCCTATAAACCAGTGGTGGACAACCTGCAGCCTGCGGGCCACACGCGGCCCGTCAGGTTAAGCCACTGACAGGCCACCAGATTGTTTGTTTACATTTGCATGGCTGCCCATAGCTCCCAGTGGCCAGGAACGGCAAACAGCGGCCACTGGGAGCTGTGGGCGGCCGTGCAAATGTAAACAAATGATCTGGCGGTCCGCCAGAGGCTTACCCTGACAGGCCACATGTGGCCTGCAGGCCTCAGGTTGCCCACCACTGCTATAAACTGTTTTATTCCAGAGATGGCTGTATTTCAATGACTGACCAACTTTGCATAACAGTTTAAATTTGTTAAAATCTTTGCATTCTTTCAAAGAAAAGATGCTATACACATGAAGTTACCTACCTCACCCATATGTGGAAGCCCAGAGAAGACCATGAGAATTTCCAAACCCTTTGACTCCCTTGCACAGAATTCTGCTGAGTTATGCTTGTAATTTTCATCCAATCTGCAAAGGAATTCAAGGAATATGGACGTCAATAAAATGGCTGTTTTCGCCATGCTCTCTGAAGCGTGCTAGGTGGTGGAAAGAGATAACAGTTAGCAGGAGGAACCTTTAAAAATAGCAAATACAGAATAATGGAAAGCAGTTCAAAAAACGAAAAATGATTTTTTTTAATTAAAAAACAATGAATTGCATGAAATGTAACTAAATTTATCTTTTAAAATTAAATTTCTGATCAGAGAGAAAACCATTAGTATAATGAAATATTTTTTTCCAGAATATTTTATTATAAAAGGAATCTTAATATTATGAGTCACTATATTAATTATGATAGGAGCAGATACAAAGTTTCAAAATAAAGAGATAAGAACTCATTATATGAAGATTCACCGCATTATTTTTTTGTAATTATTAGAAAAATGTATCATATTGCCTGCCTGCAAATTGAGGCTTCTAATGAAATGCTCAGCTCAGCCTTTGATTTCATGGACACAGATAGCAGAAGCAACACTGCACAACCCTTCAACCCAAACAATAAAATATCCAGAAAAATGTCTAATCATAATAGCAGCATCCTAAACATTCTGAACAATTTAGAGATAATTGAAAGAAAAATATTGGAAAAAATCTGGAAGCTTTGCTATTCTAATGAACGTATTGAAAATTCAGTGTCTGAGCCTATGATCCTTTCTCACCTAGGTAGTCACACTGACTCATGCAAGTAAAGACTATTTTTGTTAGCGTTTATGGGATCAGATCCTTAAGCAGTGATTATATATTAGATAGTATGATAATAATTATAAATTCTGTGCACTGATGTTCAATCATTGTGCTCTTTGTAATATTTGCTGATCCTTAGTACACAAATTATTTCTTTTGTGACATATTCAAGAAATGTGTTAAGTTTCCTACTTAACTATTTTATTTAGATATTTAAAGTGAAGTGCTCTTTATGTGGAGATAAGGAGCTGTATGTTGGGAAGGGGCACAAGGGAATTGGGAATGTGGAATTAGAGCCTGGAGGAGATGAAGCTACTGAATTGTGGAGGGAGAAGGGGGAGTCTGGGAAACAATAAGTGATAACCCAGCCCCACTGAAGACAATGGGAGTTTTGCCATTTACTTCAACACCCATAAATTCAACTTAAAAAAATGTAACTAATAGGATATTTCCAGTAGAGATAAGGAGGTGTTAGTACCATTATACAAGGCACTGGTGAGACCTCATCAGTTCTGGTCTCCCATGTTTAAGAAGAATGAATTCAAACTGGAACAGGTACAGAGAAGGGCTACTAGGATGATCCCAGGAGTGGAAAACCAGTCTTATGAGAGAAGACTCAAAGAGCTTGGCTTGTTTAGCCTAACAAAAAAAAGGAAGGCTGAGGGGAGATATGATTGCTCTCTATAAATATATCAGAGGAATAAATACCATGGAGGGAGAGGAATTATTTAAGTTCATTACCAATGTGGACACAAGAATAAATGGATATGAACTGGCCATCAGGAAGTTTAGACTTGAAATTAGATGACGGTTTCTAACCATCAGATGACTGAAGTTCTGGAACAGCCTTTCAAGCGGAGCAGTAGGGGCAAAAGACATATCTGGCTTCAAGACTAAGCTTGATAAGTTTATGGAGGGGATGATATAATGGGATAGCCTAATTTTGGCAATTAATTGGTCTTTGACTATTAGCGGTAAATATGCCCAATGGCCTGTGATGGGATGTTAGATGGGGTGGGATCTGAGTTACTATAGAGAATTCTTTCCTGGGTGTCTGGCTGATGAGTCTTGCTCACATGCTCATGGTTTTGCTGTCACCATATTTGGGGTTGGGAAGGAATTTTTGTCTAGGGCAGATTGGCAGAGGCCCTGGGGGGGTTTTGTCTACCTCTGCAGCATGGGGCCTGGGTCACTTGCTGGAAGATTCTCTGCACCTTGAAGTCTTTAAACCATGATTTGAGGACTTCAGTGGCTCAGACATAGGTTTTATACAGGAGTGGGTGGGTGAGATTCTGTGGCCTGCGTTGTGCAGGAGGTCAGGCTAGATTATCATAATGGTCCCTTCTGACCTTAACGTCTATGATTCTGTGATTCGTGTCCTATTCATCCTGACCAGTTTGCATGTACATTGCGTCACTTTCCCCTACACTTTGTTCATGTTTAACAATAAGCTCTTTGGGTATTGAACGGTTTCTTCCTTTGTGTTTGGAAAGCATCCTGCACCAGGCGGGTGTAACCTAAATCAAAATAATTAATATCATTTGAAGTGTTCCTTCCCCCACCCCCTACGTGGACATTGGTCCACCAGGAACTGTACTAAGACCATTAAAATAATTTCAGATGGTGTGACACTTCCCTTGGGTATCCAGTGATGTGAGGCACATCATTGTCACCTGCTCTTAGTGTGAGGAAGTCTTGTCTGTACCTGCTGTGTGTCGGTTCCCCAATTTCAACAGCCTCTGGCAACACAAACACTGCCTTCCAGGACCCCACAGGCCCAGTTTTCTCTTTAAAGGTTAACAGGGAATGTTCAGCCCCTGATCCACTAAACAGCTCCACTAGACACCTCACATAATTCCTAGAGCCTCTACTCCCAAAGGAACAGTATATCCCAGCTTACCAGTTATACCTTAAAGCACAGTTCTCTTTACCACAGAGAACTTTGACACATTTATAGTGAAAATAAGTTTATATAACAAACAGAGATTTAGGTGATAGCAAGTAGAAATATTGGAAACACATGGCTATATATAAAATAAAGTCAGAACATGCATTTTAGAACCTAGACTGATTTTATTAAACAAGAGGGTGTCTAGTTAAGGCTAGCTCACCACACAGTCTCTCTAGAGTTTTTAAAGGCTGGCTGTTCTCCTTTTTTCATGACACAAAACATACTGTCAGTTTACTGCCTAGGTGAAGGTCCAGAATGGATTCCTGTATGTATTGTTAGAGTCCAAAAAAAAAAAACATTGTCTTCACTTGCAAACACGACTCCCTCCTGCTGGTTTATTTTTTCCTATACATTATCTCAAAGATTGCACAATCCCTTCAATAGCATTGGGCTCAGGCTGTAAATGGTTGTCTATTGCGAACCATACAATACTTAATTTACGTGTAACCAGACAGATAAAAATATCTTGCCCAAAATAAAACATGCTTATCTTTTGGTGACCCCTTCCAAGTTACAGACATTAATAATATAAAATTTTCAGTATTGATACAGAAACACACACATATCTATACATTAATTGCACCGAGATTATGAGGACTAGTGTGACCCAGCAGAGGCCTTGCATGACACTCTTTGGTGAACTAGAATGTAGATACTAGACCCTACGGTCACTGTAACCCTTAAACACCCCTGTGCCCTCTTCCTACTGGTACTAAGGAGGTCCTGGGTTACAGATAGGGCATTCAACAAACATGCAAGTGGTCACAATTTTCAACAACCACCAGATCAGGATCAGTTGGAACTAGTTCTCCAGAATGACAATGTACATATCAGTCTGCACAAACACACCAAAAAAAGCGGACAGGTCTTCACATGGGGTCAAGTAAATAGTGCAAGAAGAGCTGCCGAGCAAAGAACAAAGAGTCTGGAGGGGTTGTGAAAAAGTGGAGCTCAGAAACAAAAGGTCTAGATTAGCCCAGGAAAATGACAACAACACTAAAGTAATTCTGAGGAGTTTAGAGAGATGCTTGCAGTGATGGGGATGGAAGTAAAACTAAATGAAGATCATTATGTTGCAGAGACACCATTGACTAGCTTAGCTCAGTAATGAATGACTGAAGAACTGTTGGGATTTGTCAGCTCTTCTTGTTAATATAAAAAAGTCCATACACTCTTCAGAGTTTTTTTTAAAAATTGTTTTTTATATAGAAATAAAAAATGAAATGAGGTAAATGACTTACTGCATACATCATGGGATCTCCAGTAGAATTATGGAATCATGAAATTGGACAACTTTGTCAAAGCTGCAGGTCCAGACAATACTACATAGACATAACATGTTAGGGTAGAGATAAAAACAACAAAATAGAAGATAAGCATGAAGAGAGAGGAGAGAAGGAGGAGACTGGGAGGGTGGAGGACGGAAAAAGGAGGAGGAGGTAAGTGGAATAGAGGTGTTCTCAACTTTATCTAAAGTACCTAGAAATGGGCTCCAAATTCTGTTACTGTCTGGCAAGTATGGAGGGAATGCACAGCATACATTCCAGGCAACTATAAAGATGCTGCTGCAAAAGTAACTCAGCCTTACCTTTCAGTGTCCTTCTCTTCAGATCATGCCCCCTAGGTTTTTTGTTCTTTACAGACATGAGGAGTGTCTTTGGGTATGTCTACACTACCAGAGTAGTTCGATTTAACTTAAGTCGAATTTGTGGAATTGACCCTACAAAGTCGAACGTGTGTATCCACACTAAGGAGAGTAATTCGACTTTGTGAGTCCACACTAATGGGGCAAGCATCGACATTGGAAGCGGTGCACTGTGGGCAGCTATCCCACAGTTCCCGCAGACCCCACTGCCCATTGGAATTCTGGGGAGAGCCCCCAATGCCTGCTGGGGGAAAATATGTGTCGAGGGTGGTTTTGGGTAACTGTCGTCATTCAACCGTCACTCCTGCTGGCGGGCAATCAGTTCGTGCACTTTTCTGGTGAGTGACAGCGCGGACGCCACAGCACTGCGAGCATGGAGCCCGCTGCGATCATTGCTGCACTTATGGCCGTTGTCAACTCCTCGCACCTTATCGTCCACCTCTTCCACGGTCAGATGCTGAGAAATCAGGCGAGGAGGCTCCGGCAGCGCGGTGAGGACATGAAGTGTCAGAGTGGCACAGACATCTCACAAAGCACGGGACCCCACGCCATGGACATCATGGTGGCAATGGGTCATGTTCATGCTGTGGAATGGTGATTCTGGGCTCAGGAAACAAGCACGGACTGGTGGGACCGCATAGTGCTGCAGGTCTGGGATGAATCACAGTGGCTGCGAAACTTTCGCATGCGTAAGGGCACTTTCCTTGAACTCTGTGAGTTGCTGTCCCCTGCCCTGAAGCGCAAGGACACCCGGATGCGAGCAGCCCTGAGTGTGCAGAAGTGAGTGGCCATAGCCCTCTGGAAACTTGCAACGCCAGACAGCTACCGGTCAGTAGCGAACCACTTTGGTGTGGGCAAATCTACCGTGGGGGTTGCTGTGATGCAAGTAGCCCACGCAATCGTTGACCTACTGCTCTCAAAGGTAGTGACCCTGGGAAACGTCCAGGTCATCAAAGATGGCTTCGCCGTGATGGGATTCCCAAACTGCGGTGGGGCTATAGATGGAACTCACATCCCTATCCTGGGACTGGACCACCAGGCCAGCCAGTATATTAACAGAAAAGGCTACTTTTCAATGGTGCTGCAAGCACTGGTGGACCATAGGGGATGTTTTACCAACATCAACGTCGGGTGGCTGGGCAAGGTTCATGACGCGCATGTTTTCAGGAACTCTTGTCTGTTTAGATGCCTGCAGGAAGGTAGTTTCTTCCCGGACCACAAAATAACTGTTGGGGATGTGCAGATGCCTTTAGTGATCCTCGGGGACCCAGCCTACCCGCTAATGCCCTGGCTCATGAAGCCCTATACAGGCGCCTTGGACAGTGACAAGGAACTCTTCAACTACCAGCTGAGCAAGTGCAGAATGGTGGTGGAGTGTGCTTTCGGACATCTCAAGGGGAGATGGCGAAGCTTACTGACTCGCTCGGGTCTCAGCGAAACCAATATCCCCATTGTTATTGCAGCTTGCTGTGTGCTCCACAATCTCTGTGAGAGCAAGGGGGAGACCTTTATGGCGGGATGGGAGGTTGAGGCAAATCGCCTGGCTGCTGATTACGCTCAGCCAGATAGTCGTGCAATTAGAAGAGCCCAGCAGGAAGCGCTGTGCATCCGGGAGGCTTTGAAAGCTAGGTTCCTCAGCGAGCAGCGTGACCTGTGACTGTTCAGTTTCTTTACAGAGAAGCTGAACCTGCCCCTGTTTCTTTACCCAGTTACTGTTGACTATCCTCTGCAGTTACATACCCCGTTCACCCCGTTTTTCCCCTTCCAACACACGTTTAAAAATAAAATACATGGAACATTGTTAATTAACAACATTTTCTCTATTAATGACTTCGCGTTAAAGGGTTGAAACTGGGACGCAGACTGTGCTAGGTAGGGTGTGTAGTGATGTAAAGACCGCTTCTAAACTCGAGGAATGACAGGCTCCTGCTCCTAGAGCAGTCTGCAGTGCTGGTCTGGTTGTTTCAACTGAGCCTGCCATCCCTCCTTTTCGGGACTCTGTGTGCGGGGGCTATGTGACCTTGTGGCAGGGTGAAAACGGTTACAGATTCCCCTGCTGCGTGGCTCTGTGGTCCAGGACAAGTACCGCTGCATAAGATCTGTAACCGCCCTCCCCTGCCACAAAGTCACGTACTCCCCACCCACACAGAACATGAAAACCACCTCCCAGACCAACCAGGGTGCTTACTGACTGCACTGTGTGTGTGACCTGCTGCTGATCCTGCCCCCGTGTCTGTACCCTGGTAAAGGTGACTGTCCTATGCAATTACCAACCCCCTTCCCCCTCCCTTCAAACACAGTCTTCTGTACAAGAACATGACGGAAATAGTAATTAACAGCTACGTATTTTTAATAATCAACTAGACAGTTAGGGGATGAAACTGGGATTGGGGCTTGGGTGAGTCAGGAAGGGAAGGACTTCTCAAAATTTAGGGAATGAGAGCTTTTTGGTAATTGAGCACTCTGCAGGGTTGGAGTGACAGTTTTCACAGCCCCTGGCGCCCCTCCTTGTTACTTTGGGTGAGGGGGGTATGGGACTTTGTGGCGGGGGAGGGCGGTTGCAGATACACTGCAGGGGGGCTCTGTCCTCCTGCCTGCGGTCCTGCAGAACATCCACAAGGCGCCGGAGCGTGTCCGTTTGCTCCCTCATTAGTCCAAGCAGCGTTTGAGTCACCTGCTGGTCTTCTTGACGCCACCTGTCCTCCCGTTCGCTGTGTGAGCGCTGGTACTGAGAGAGGTTCTCCCTCACTGGCTCTGCTGGGCCGCCTCGGCTCGGCAGCAGCCCATAAGTTCAGCGAACATCTCGTCCCATGTCCTTTTCTTTCGCCACCTAATCTGCGCCAGCCTCTGTGAGGGGGATGCTGGGGCAGGTCGGGAGACAGTCGCAGCTGTGTGATGGGAAAAAGGGAGTGAATTCCTTACAAAGATACATTTTTGCGAACAATGAACATAGTCTAGTCTGTCTCTGTGAACAAGACCATGCACAGCACCTATCTCATGCGCACTCAGGACAAGTTTGAATTTTCGGCCTTCGCATTCATTGCCTGGGGTCTTGCACTGGAGATCAGACAAGCAGGGCAGGACAGAGAATCCGTGGAGCAGGCACACATGGTAAGCTGTAGACTTTAGGCTGCTTAAAACTTAATGTATAGCAGTGCCCTCCTGCTGCAGGCAATCCGGAAAGCATGAACTCTGCCCCTGTTCCACCCCCTCACGGCTGTCTCCGGGAAAGATCCCTGTATGCTGCCCCTCTGCAGCCTCCACCACGTGGCTGTAAACCGCCGCTTATTGTTACACAAAGGAACATTGAAGCATTCCCAATACTAACTTTACCCTAATTACCCTAATTCATTGCAGGAGTCGCCGAGCAAGATCACCCTGAGAAGGATCACTGAGAGAGATAGAGAGCGCATGCTGCGTGAAAGCCAGCACAAACCAGGGGCCTATGCTGCCATGCTCGTGGAGGCAATGCTCCCGGAGTACCTGATGATAGCCTGGCGCGGAAAAGTGTCCTACCACGGAGCACCCAATAAGGCAGCTCTCCCCAGGAACCTCATGCGTAGGCTTTTCGATTACCTCCAGGAGAGCTTCGTGGAGATCTCCCAGGAGGATTTCTGTTCTATCCCCATACATATTGACCTTCTTTTCGCATAGTTAATATTCCTGTTCTCTTAGAAATAAATGTTTACATGTTTAAAGCACTTACCGACTGATCCTTCCCCTGATTCAGGGTCCGGGTTAACGGCTGGGGAGGGTTGGTAGGGGATCTCCATGAGGGTGATGAAGAGATCCTGGCTGTCGGGGAAATCAGCGCTGTAAGTGCTGTCGACTGCCTTGTCCTCCTCATCTCCTTCCTCATCTTCCCCGTCCGCGAACATCTCCGAGGAACCGGCTGTCGACACTATCCCATCATCAGAGTCCATGCACACTGGTGGGGCAGTGGTGGCAGACCCACCGAGAATGGCATGCAGTGCTTCGTAGAAGCGGCATGTCTGGGGCTGGGATCCGGAGCGTCCGTTTGCCACTTTGATTTTTTGGTAGCCTTGTCTCAGGTCCTTGATTTTCACGCGGCACTGTGTTGTATCCCGGCTGTATCCTCTGTCTGCCATGGCTTTGCAGACCTTCTCGTAGGTCTTTGCATTCCATTTCTTGGAGCACAGCTCCAAAAGCACAGACTCCTCGCCCCACACAGTGATCAGATCCAAGACTTCCTGGTCAGTCCATGCTGGGGCCCTCTTTCTATTCTGAGATTGCATGGACACCTCTGCTGGAGAGCTCTGCATCGCTGCCAGTGCTGCTGAGCTCGCCCCAATGTCCAAACAGGAAATGAGATTCAAACTGGCCAGACAGGAAAAGGAATTCAAATTTTCCCGGGGCTTTTCCTGTGTGGCTGGTCAGAGCATCAGAGCTCGGACTGCTGTCCAGAGCGTCAACAGAGTGGTGCACTGTGGGATAGCTCCCGGAGCTATTATCGTCGAATTCCATTCACACTTAGCCTAATTCGACATGGCCATGTCGAATTTAGCGCTACTCCCCTCATCGGGGAGGAGTACAAAAATCGAACTAAAGAGATCTCTAAGTCGAACTAAATAGCTTCATTGTGTGGATGGGTGCAGGGTTAATTCGAATTAATGCTGCTAAATTCGACATAAACTCCTAGTGTAGACCAGGCCTTAGATGCATATGCTCCCTTCCCCTCAGTACAGCCTTAAGAAAAAACTGTTGCGATGGGGGTCAGATGGCTACAGTAAAGTAGTGAGGAACAGGTATTTTAGCCCCAGGCTAAACAAATCCCTCGTACCATGGTAACAAATGGCAGTTGCTCAGGTTAATCAAGACACCTGGGGCCAATTAAGATCCTTCTAGAAGGCAGTGGAGATAGCTACATTGATTGGGACACCTGAAGCCAATCAAGGGCTGGCTGGAACTAGTTAAAAGCCTCCCAGTTAGTCAGTGAGGTGCATGTGTGAGGAGCTGGGAGCAAGAGGTGCCAGGAGCTGAGAGGGAGAGGGAGGACTGAGGAGTACAAGCATTATCAGATACCAGGAGGAAGGTCCTGTGGTGAGAATAAAGAAGGTGTTGGGAGGAGGCCATGGGGAAGTAGCCCAGGGAGTTGTAGCTGTCATGCAGCTGTTACAGGAGGCACTATAGACAGCTGCAATCCACAGGGCCCTGGGCTGGAACCCAGAGTAGAGGGTGGGCCTGGGTTCCCCCTAAACCTCCCAACTCCTGATCAGACACAGGAGGAGTTGACCCAGACTGTGGGTTCCACCAGAGGGGAAGATCACTGAGGAGAGCGAATCTGCCAATAAGTGCAGGACCCACCAAGGTAGAGGAGGAACTTTGTCACACTGTTTCAAAGTTATCTCCAGAAAGTCTCCTCCTTTCCAGTGAGATAAGCCCAGTGTTCCTGCACATGCATGCAAGTGTATAAAGTAATACTTAAAAGTCCTATTATCTAATCTAGTTATCTGAAATATTACAATAAAAATATCTCTGGTCCAGATTTTATTATTCCCAGAGAGAGTAGAGTTGGAGTGAACAGGAATAAATTAAAAGCTTATTGACTGACAAAGGATAATTCACTTAGCAAATAGTTAAGGGCATTAAACAAGACGGAGTGGAGGATTGAACTACGTAGTCCACTTATCCTGTACCCACAGTGATCTTTCCTGTCTGAGCCCTCCCGTCCAGGAAAAAAAGAGAGGACAAGAACTTTCATCAATTTTGTAAGCCTGCCAAGACACATTTGTTTCAGGGTCACTCTCTGCAGCTTGATAATAATTTATTATTAAATCTTCAACCAGTATAATGAGCTGCAAAAAAGACAGCAAGGGACAATTTAAAGTCTTCTTCAGTTTGCTTGAAGTATAAGAAGTTGTATGAGATGTATTTCAAGTGGCCTTGACTTCAACTTTTCATTTTTCATTTTTTCTAAAATACATAGCTTTTTCTTATAAGATCCATACATTTTTCTTGCTTTGAAACACACAAACACACACACAAAGTTAGCAATCAGTCCTAGATTCCCTCCCATTTGATGCCTGGCAGAGGTGGAAGTAAGCCGGTACGGTCAGTACCAGCAAGAGCCAGTACACTGTGCCGGACCGCACTGCCTTCCACGGCCGAGATTAAAAGGGCTCTGGGCTCCCCGCCGCTGCGTGGAGCCCAGAGCCCTATAAATCCCACTCACAACTTTGGCAGCTGGGCTGGGGCTGGGATTTAAAGGGCTCGGAGCTCCCCGCAGCCGCAGGAGCCCCGAGCCCTTTAAATCCCAGCTGGCGCTGTGGTGGGGATTTAAAGGGCCTGGAGTTCCGTGGCGGCCGGAGCCCCAGGCCCTTTAATTTGCCCGTGAGCCCCAGGGACTCCCAACCACCTCTGCAGCTGGGAGCCCTGGGTTGATTTAAAGGCCCTGGGGCTCCCAGCCACAGCCGGTGCCTCAGGGCCTTTAAATCTTGAGAGGCCTCGCCTCTTCCAGTTGAGGCTACGCCTTTCCGGATGAGGCCAGGCCCCCCTCAGGACTCTGGCAGTAGTGGTAAGTCCTGTAAATTACTTTCACCCCTGATGCCTGGCATAAAAGATGGGATTTTCAGAAGCATTTAACCTATTTAGAAGTACAAGTCTCAATGAAAGCCTATGGGAATTATGCTCCTAACTGAAATTTTTGAAAATTTCAACCAAAAATCCGTAACTAAGAAGGACAGACAATATCAAAGTGAAAGCAAATCAACGGATACAGAATTCACCCTTTGGCTACGAAAAGCTTTCATACTTAAATGGGGAAACATTTCTGAGCTAAGGAAAAATGGCACACCTGTTGGGTAGAGCCGGATAAGAAATATCCTGCAAGAATTTCCAGGATTGCAAAGTCAAAAATCTTGATTTTTTTTTAACTGAAACAAACAAAAAACCAAAATAACCCAACAGAGTGAGTTAATCAATTTTTTTCCCAATAATTTTGCAATGTTTCAATTCAAATTATTTTTTAACCTACAATGAATTAACAGATTTCTAAATAAAGTCTTTTCAACTTGGAAAATAAAACCCTTAGTTGAGAAAATTTGAAAATGCGACATTGATCATTTCTAAACTCCTCACTTCCCCTCACCCCCTCCAAAAAATATAGTTTCCAAAACCAGGACATTCTTGAAACCTGCTCTTTCCTGTGAACAATTTTGATTTCAACAAATCAGCATTTTCTAACCAAACAACAACAACAAATTAAATATACCTTGTCACTGAAAAATTCCTGACAAGCTCTACCCAACAGGTGTGCCTCTTTTTCCTTAGCCCAGAAATTTTCCCCCACATAAGTATGTGCACCCACCTCTCTGCCACCTTCACCCCCTGGAAGAGCCCCCATACAACCCGCCTCTTTGCAGCCCCCTGTGCCTCCTGCACTTCGTGAACATCTGGGCCCCTGGAGGGAACTTGGCTGTAGGAAGGTGGGGGCTGGACATCGGAGTGGGGGCCCAAGGTGGAAGGTGCACCGGCCCTGAAGCAGTAGATGGTTATTATTGCGGCCCTGGGTTCATTAAAGTGAAAAGACTGCTCATGTGCTTAAATTTAAGACATTTGAGCACTTAAGCATGTGTTCTGCTGTATCAAAGCCTTAGATCACACAAAGTCTGATAAGTATTCAATCAACTTCTAAAAATAACCTTTCCAGAAACAAATATGTGATCCCCTATGGGGAACACCCATACATATACTAGCTTCAGAACAATTCCCTCCATGGGATAAACAGTAAGCATTCTGGTACTGCTAAAAAGGAAGCAGGAATTTAACCCAATGTACATTGTACAGAGCCATCTTCATTTTAGCTACAGATTATTAAAAAACAAACAAAAACCCCCACACCAATATAAATGCTATTTCCCCAACCACACAAGTGAACTACCTCATGCTCCAGAACCAAAACAGGAAAACTAAGATGATACATTTCACAAATAGCCCTTTTGATCTTTTACTGGGTGGAGAAAAAAAGCTTTTGGCAGGCAGCACTGAACATATCTGTTTGCAGTGCTTCAACACATGAGCTACAAATATTAATTAAAGGGATTAAATCCCTTAATGTTCAGCCCCTTCGTCCACAGTCCAGCCAAATGGTTTAAATTCAAAACCTTGTCAGCTTTACAAGGAAGCCAGACAATGGTGTATTTTATCCCCCCTGTTTTGCATTTGCAAATCAAATCACTGGCCATTATGCAACACAATGACTCACACATACAAAGCATAGATTATAGAAGGATGTGGCAGTGGCTGTGTTCAGTCCCCATCAATCACCAAAAAGTCATTTGTCTTTAAAGGGGTAAGGGAGGGGGAGAAGAGTCACAAAAATTCCTCATCTCAAGACAAGGGTGCATTGGTTCAAGAACAGGAACAGAAAAAGTGAATGTGTTACTTAAACCACCGCCAGCCTTTGAGGAGGTCAGACCAATAATCCAAGCAGCCATTCTAAAGCAAACCATACAACATCCAAATCTAGCAGTAGGGTTTCCTGCAAAGACTCCCCTGTTTATCCTTTTCTGAGTAAAGTTCTTAGCTTGTAAATCCCCTTGAAGAAGGAGTAGCTGTCTTTATTATCCTAGACCTTATTAGAAACCCAGCAGCCTTGTTTTGGCTTGACTACACCAAAGGAATGGTTCCATAGATCCTAGTTACCATTCTGGTTTACAAAATGGAATCTCTCTCACCACCCAGCAATTGGTACATTTCTTATTGTTGCATCTGTACCACAGTAACTGCAAACAAAATTAACTCAGTCAGGGTCAATGTCTGCCACACAGGATGTAGAGACCAGTAAATCAAACCTGACACCCTTTGGTGTGCATTTTAATATAACCCCACCCTTAGAGATGTGCCCTTAAATATACAAAAAAGGACAAAAAAAAGATATATATTCAGAACACTAACAATAGAAAAACGAAAATATCACCATAGAATGATACATAAGAAGGGAATAAAACAAAAACAAAAAAACAATCACTAGGGGCCAAAATAATTACAAGTAATAGGAGATATGGAATTAATTATAGTTTGAATTGGATTGTTTTAAGACTGATTTGAGGAGTGTGTAGCCTTAGCCAATGAGTTATTTCTAATATACACACAATCCCAAAGATAACAATTACCTCAATCTCTATTACATCCAAAAAGATGCCAATTTCTTATATAGGGTTTTTTATCAAAATATGTATGCTAAGTATTTGAAAGAATATACATAGCTATGTGTTGCAACAATGTTATAGACTGATATATTTTACATACACAAATAACTTAAAACACCTACATATTTACCAGAGTAGAACCATCTAGCGAAAATACTCCTGTTCCTTCCTCTCTATCAACTCTAAACCAGTTATTTGAAGACCTATCCTCGTATGATATTTCAATACATTCCTGTATATTCTTAAGCAGAGTGGAATTGCTCCAATTACCTATGAACCTGTTTTTATGTGCACCTACCTGTAAATATCCTTATAAAACAATAATTTAAAACAAACAAACAAAAAAATGTATCTCCACCTGGTTTCAGTCTATTGAGGTTTTAAACATTTTAGATGAAGAGAAAGGTTTCCTTTTGCTCACACTAGCTTACTGTAGAAGCAAATCTTTTTTAAATGTGTGAGGTTATTCTGCAGATATTCTTGTATTTATGGCTAGAATAATTTTCTATTTAGAAGAAAGCTTTGATCAACCAAACTACAAAACAGGAAGTTGCCCAAGGCCCCTTTTCAAACCAGAGTGGAATCTCTCTGATGATGGGAATATAAACTTTGTAGTCTGTAGTACTTAGCCTGTGAAATAAAATTAAAATTGAGTTCCACTGTATTTGGGATACTGAAGTTTTGACAATATGTTTCATGCCTCATTTGCCACAGAAGTTTTTAGATCTCATTCAAGGCTCAAAGAGTAAATCCACATATTTCATGGCAAATGGGCAGTATAATTTGCTTTAACTGTTGATTTGCTGGTTTGTTGTCCCTACCTGGCTGACATATTCTAGCCTGATCCATTAGGTGGAACTGCAGGTGTTTCAATAAAAGCAGATGGTATTTTAACTCAGTGGTTATCTGATGAAATAATTTGCCCACTTCACCAGCGAAATCAGTGCAGGAGAGGAATATCTATGAGCGTTCATTTCAACTGAGGAGTAAAAATGGGACTATAACTCTGACTTTCAGAAACGCTGCATACTTACAACACAAACTGAAATTAATGGGAGCTGTAGGTGTTCATATCTCAAATAAATTAAAGGTGGTTGGGATTATGTGACCTAAAATATATGCGCTTGATTCCTCAACAACAATAAAAAAAATATGGCCAAAACATTCAATCTGAAGCTAGTTCAGTGGCTTGACTTTCAAAGCTTCTCACTCAATAGGAAGTGTGGGCACTCAGCAGCTCTGAATAGCAGACCACTTCAATTTAGGAGCCTATGGATTTAAGAGCCAAACATTAGCCACTCAGGTTTAAAGAATTTGAAGATTTACCTCCATATAAAGTGATACAGTATATGCCAATGTCAGCGGTAAAGGGACGCTTCCATTAACCCTCGATAACATTTTAAAAAATGCTTAACTCACTTGGAAGCCTAAATCTTACTGATTTTCAGTGGGATTTATGATGGGGTTAAATCACTTAGGCATTTTGAAAAATTGACCCACTATCTATGTATGTCATTAGATCCTTCTCCATCGAGAAAGTGGGAGAGATCTGAATATAGACAGACATCTATACAAATATCTAGTGAATGCAATTAAGCAGTTAATTTTTTTAAATAGGTGGTTACACTTAATTCTTGAATGGCTGCCAAACCTAACATCATTTCAGCTGTCCCTTGCACAATTAACACAAATTTGCAAATTTAGAAAATTTTAAAAATGGAACAAGCAGCTGATGTGCTAATTCTACTGATTTGAAGTCTAGAGGCTGCCCAGTTTAAACTGTGAACATTACTCAACTAAAGCAGTTGTTCCACCTTATTGGTCATCACATCATTAATTTTCTACAGGTTGAACAAATTTGGTATCACATTTGCAAATTTCATATTGCATCAGCAACTTTTCTTCCATATTATTTTAAGACAAACAGGGGCGGCTCTAGGGATTTTGCCGCCCCAAGCATGGCAGGCAGGCTGCCTCCGGCAGTTTGCCTGTGGAGGGTCCGCTGGTCCCGCGGCTTTGCCTGCGGGAGGTCCTCCGAAGCGGCGGGACCAATGGACCCTCCGCAGGCAAGCCGCCGAGGGCAGCCTGCCTGCTGCCCTCACGGCGCCGGCAGAGCGCCCCCCGCGGCTTGCCGCCCCAAGCCTGGAGCTGCCCCTGAAGACAAAGTAATTGAATCAAACAAATGTTACTACAGTTAGAATCAAGGATACATCTGAAGAGAAAAAAAAATCTTTGTTAGTGGAGATGCTTTCTAAAAAAATGTCTGTTTATTATATATAGTATGCTAAATACACTCATGTGGTGCTTTCCAAATATGTGATGTTTTAAAAATTCTATTACACCAGGTAATCCCTTTATGAACAGTGGAGAGTGATGAGCAGTTGAAGCTGGTATATTTTAGGATGAAGGGAAGTGTCTGTTGATGGTGAGTAGACTGGGGATGTGAAAACTACAAAAACTTGTTATGATGCATAACCTTCCATAGAAAGATCTTAACATCCTTCTTACAATGATAGTACTTCAGCTGCCATTATGTTGAGGTTGAGCAAGACTGACTGAGGGAGAAGATGAATAGACTCAGCATGTCAGAGTAGAAACTAAAGGTAATATTGATAAGGATTGGGGAAAAGAGGAGGGAGAGTTTATGGCAGAACAGTGAGATCAAAGGGAATGAGCAAAGTTGGGAAAAAATAAATTTTAGTCAGAGAAGCAAGAGACTGATAAAATATGAAAGAGATCAGAAAGGGGAAGTACATAATACAAGAAAAGGAAAGGGGGAAGAGAGAAAAAGGAACAAAATGATGTAGGAAAGAAATGCTGGCTTTCATTCAGGTTGATCTTTATAGCCTGCTCATGACTTCACCAGTTGTGAATAATCTTGCCATCCTGACCTCAAGCTGACAGAGAACATCTTATACTACACTACAGCATATTTATTCTATGTATGTGCAACATAACACATTATCCATGACACAAATGCAGTAGTCTGAGAGAGGGATTTCCCCATTCTCCTAGGCCCACCACCTTTCAAAGCGCCACATCTGAAAAGAACTTGTTCTTGGCTCCTAAAAATACTATTGTATACCTATATTTTGTATACCTATATATCCATCCTTTATGAATGGATCAGTTTTCAGCAAATGGCATGCTTTGTTGTCGTGGGTTTTTGTTGTTGTTGTTCTTTTGTTTTGTTTTTTAAATACCAATAATGAGCCCCTTGGATTCTTCATATGAGGTTGGGTAAAAGTGTCTGTGAAAGCATGTTTCCCAAATGTAAGAACATACATAACAGCCGTACTGGGCCAGACCAGTATCCTGTATGCCAATGGTGGCAAATGCCAGGTGCTTCAGAGGTAATGAAGAGACCAGGCAATTGTCAAGTGACCCATCCCATCGTCCACTCCCAGTCAGAGGCTAGAGACACCTAGTGCATGGGGTTGCATCCCTGACCAGCTTGGCTAATAGACATTGATGGACCTATCCTCCATAATCTTATCTAATTCTTTTTTGACCCAGTTATACTTTTTGCCTTCACAACATACTCTGGCAACGAGTTTCACAGATTGATTATGCACTGTGTGAAGAAGTACTTCCTTTTGTTTGTTTTAAACCTGTCACCTATTTCACTGGTTGACCCCCTACGTCTTGTGTTATGTGGAGTAAATAATTTCTTGTTTACTTTCTCCACACCAGTCATGATTTTATAGACCACTATCACTGGTCCCTGTCATCTCTTTTCCAAACTGAAAAGTCCCAGTGTCTTTAATCATGTGCAAATTTTGTGACCTCACTGTTTACACCTTTTTCTGGATCATTTGTGATTATGTAGAACAGCACTGGTCCCACTACAGATCCTCAGGGTCCCCCACTTTTTACCCTCTCTCCATTCTGAGAACTGACCATTTATTCCTAACTTTAAAAAAAAAAAGTTACTGACCCATGAGAGGACCCTCCTTCTTATCCCAAGATGGCTTACTTTGCTTAAGAGCCTTGAGTGAGACACCTTGTCAAAGGCTTCCTGAAAGTCCAAGTACACTATATCGACCGGATCACCCTTATCCACATCTGTAGACCCCCTCAAATAATGCTAATAGATTGGTGAAGCATAATCTCCGTTTCCAAAAGCTGTGTCGACTCTTCCCCAACAAATCATGTTTATCTGTGTGTTTAATAATTATATTTTTTACTAAAGGTTTCAAACAATTTGCCTGGTATTGAAGATAGGCTAGCTGGCTGTAATTGCTAGGATCACCTCTGGAGCCTTTTTAAAAAAATGGTATCACATTAGCTATCCTCCATTCATCTGGTACAACATCTGATTAGTAGATTAGTACAGTTAGTAGTTCTGCAATTTCATATTTGAGTTCCTTCAGGGCTCTTGCGTGAATACTATCTGGTCCTGGTGACCTAGTACGATTCAATGTATCAGTTTGTTCCAAAAACCCCTCTATTGACACCTCAATCTGGTACAGTTCCTCAGATTTGTCACCTAAAAAGAATGGCTCACATGTGAGAATCTCCCTCACATCCTCTGCAGTGAAGACTGATGCAAAAAATTCCTTTAGCTTCTCCACAATGGCCTTATCTTCCCGCAGTGCTCCTTTAGTACCTTGATTGTCCAGCATGCTTTCTGCTTCCATATACTTAATTTTTGTTTGTTTATTTTTTGCTTTTACTTTGAGTCTTTGGCTAGTTGCTCTTCAAATTCTTATTTTGGCCTGTCTAACTATACTTTTACACTTGACTTGCTAGAGTTTATGCTCCTTTCTATTTTCCTTAGCAGGATTTAACTTCCAATTTTTAAAGGATGCCTTTTTGCCTCTAACCACTAATTTTGTTTTGTTGTTTAGCCATGGTATCATTTTTTGATCCTCTTATGTTTTTTAATTTGGGGTATACATTTGAGCCTGTATTATGATGTTTTTTTAAAAAAATAGTTTCCATGCAGTTTGCAGACATTTCACATTTGTGACTGTACCTTTTCATTTCTGTTTAACTAGCTTCTTCATTTTTGTGTACTTCCAATTCCTGAAGTTAAATGCAACTGTGATGAGCTTCTTTGGTATTTTCCCTCCCAGAAGGATGTTAAATTTAATTATATTATGATCGCTATTTTCAAGTGGTTCAGCTTTATTCACCTCTTGGACCAGATCCTGTGTTCTATTTAGGACTAAATCAAGAATTGCCTCTCCTCTTGTGGGTTCCAGTACTAGCAGCTCCAAGAAGTCATTTATGGTGTCATATACCCAGTCAATATGAGGGATTTCATTTTTATAGCCTCTCTAATATCCCAGAGCATTTCACAATCACCATCCTGATAAGATGGTCAGTAATATATCCCTATTGCATTATTTAAGCATAAAATCTCTATTGATAGAAATCCATGATACAGTTCAGTTCTTTTAAGATTTGTACTACATTTGACTCCATGTTTTCTTTCACATATGCCACTCCCCCACCAGTGTGACCTACTCTGTCATTCCTATAGATTTTTGGTATTACCATATTCCATTGATTCTCGTCACTCCATCAAGTTTCTGTGATGCCTGTTATACCAATATCCTCATTTAATACCAGGCATTCAAGTTCATCCATCTTAGTATTTAGAATTCTAGCATTTGTATACAAGCACTTATAAAATTTGTCACTTTTTAGCTGTCTTCCATTATGTGATGTAATTGCATGGGACTTTTTCATTTTATTGTTTCTCTTCAGCTTCTGCCTGTACTTCATCTCCTCCTTACTAGAATATAGAGAATCTCCATTAATAGATCATCCCCTAAAGGATTTTTTTGTCTGAACTGTGTGCTCTTCTGCATCTGCCAACTATCTCGCACCCCTTAGTTTAAAGCCTCCTCTACAGACTTTTAAATTTTACATGCCAGCAATCCGGTTCCGTTTTGGTTTAGGTGGAGCCCATCCTTCCCATATCGGCTCCTCTTTTCACAAGAGGCTCCCCAGTTCCTAATAAACCTAAACCCCTTCTCCGTACAGCATCATCTCAGAGGAAGCATTTCAGAGAAGGCTACCATGGCAGTCCCGGACTTCAATCCCTTACCTGGCAACCTTAATGTGGCCTTTAAGACCTATCTCCTACCTTCCCCTATGTCATTGGTACCTACATGTACCACAAACACCAGGTCCTTCCCAGCATTGCACATAAGGTAGTCTAGATGTCGCAAAAAATTCACAACCTTTGTACGTGACAGACAATTCAACATGTGGTTCCCTTGATCATCACAAACCCAGTATTTATATTTCTATTGATCAAATACCCCAATACTATTACCTGTCTCTCCCTAGTAACTGGGATTTCCCCTCACCCCCCTCCACCGGAGGGGTATCCTCAGTGTGAGAGGATATCATGTCCTCTGGATGGAAGGTCCCAACTATGGGATCATTTCCCTCTGCTTCACATTGTTCTCCTTCCTCAAGAATTTCATCTTTCTCAACAGCACAGAGGCTGTCAGACTGGGGGCCGATAACATTCTACCATGTCCCAGAAAGTCTCATCTATGTACCTCTCTGTCTCCCTTAGCCCCTCCATTTCAGACACACTGGTGTCCAGAGGCCATACTCTATCTGAGGGCTATGAGCTCCTTGTACCAAATGCTCACATATGGCACCTGCCCTACTTTAAAGAATGCTAATCAGGTGTATCTAGCTGTCCCACTCCCTCTCTAAACTCCCTTGTAAAACTCCCCTGTTAGCTTTTTAAACCCCTGTGCTCCCCGAGTAGCCCTGCCCCCGGTTAAGGGTTAATAGGTGCTAAAGGGCTTAGGGATGAAAGCAAATAAATAAAATAAATATAAACAAATTTAGAAAAGCTACCACCAACTATCCTACTTCCAGCAGCCAGGTTTTGAAGTCAAAAAGAGGGTTTTGTAAAGAGGGTTCATATCATACAGGGAGGAAATTGCTTTCAAAGTGTACCTCTATGCTTGACACTGCAGTACAGAGTGGTGACAGATGGCAGGTCTGGTCTCAGGCCACTTGCATTTTTGATTTGTAAGAAGAGCCATAGTCTCTAGGCCAAGCAAAACTACTCAGCTTCTGGAGTTGGAATATCTCCAAATCCTTAAGACCTATCTCCCTACACTTGACACATACTGAGAGTTCATAAAAGGAAATTGTTGCTTGAGAAAAAAAAAAGTCTGAAACACAGAAGAGGAGAGCAAAGACTTTCTGAAGACCCCTTAATCCCAACATACACATATGAAGATTTGAAGTATGTATTCTCTCAGAGAAGACAACTGAGCAAAGGAGGAGAGTGCAATCTGATTTATATGAGGAAATTTAAAAAAAAGTAATAGGGTTCCCAAATCTGTTCTGCAAACTGCTTAAAATTCACTTCAACTTCAATCATGCTTCCCCCCACCCTTTAAAATAATTGTTTCATTTCTTTATTAGATTAAAAAGTTTTCATCCAACTGCTGTTGAACATGAAAAACAGACAATTATCAAACTCTGGATCACTTTACATAGCTATGAATTGATTACAAAGATGTCACCTTTGACCACTAAGGATAATTAGATTCAGACATGTACACAGTCAGAGAATAAACATAAAAAGGAAAAAAGTAGCGCCATTAAAAACCTTAAGTAATTCATGGAGATTTTCCTGTTATTAGATGACTGAAAAATTAAAATTTGAAGAATTATATTAATTTAAACCTCAGATGTCATGCTGCAGAGACACACACTATTGCTATTTTATGGGCTGTAGAGGGAAAGTCAAGCAGTTTGTAATGAGTTTCCTTCTGCTGAAAATGAGAACCATTATAAAGTTTTGTTTAGCCATTCATCCAAGATGACAACACATTAGACCCAGAACTATAAGTGTCAGCTGGAAATCTTCATATGATACAAGGATACTCACATAGTCATAGCACCCTATTTATACCACGATAACCATAAAAGCACACATATAGTATAGCACACAGTTGGGCTTTGAGTAGGATGCGGCAACAAAAATCCAGTGATTTGGTTCAGTTAGCCTGCAATTGATAAGTGAAGTTTGAGACATCTTTCAAGCATCCCAGAGTAAATGGAAAAAAAAATCCCTGATTTCACTAGATTAGATTCTGAACTCAGTTACCCAGTGCAAATTCAGTAATTTCACTCCAGTTATAGTATATAGATATTAAAAATGAGGAAAACACCTTTTTTAGTTTTCACAAAGCTGATGGTTCTTTCTCAAGATTAATTGACTTAGAAAGTAATGGTAAGAGACATTTATTAAAGATGAGTAAAGTAGCTCATTGGCCTCTCAATTTGACAGCAGTTGATTCTATTTAAAATGTTGTCAATATTTGTAAAATCCTTGCTAGAAATCAGCAATATGATCAGACTAAGCTTAAAATGAAACTTGGTTTATTATGCTGTTACTGAAGTTGTATTTCCATTAGACATTTTCTTTTTAAAATATATTGTGCCACTTAAATATAACCCTAACATTTCTTTTACTTTATCCTCTCAGTGCTGTTGACCTTTATATGAAATGTTTACTTTTATCTTTTTATAATGTATCCTAAACATTTGTATAAAAATGTTTCAAAGAAAGAAACAGCAGCAAAAAGATTCAGCTGATATGAGAATGTGGGGAATGTCTCTGGAACAGGTAATTTCTCAGTCCCTGATTCAAAGCACTTAGGCACCTTCTTAATTACTCTAACCTAAATTTCTGAATGGAGACCTCCAAATCGAAGAATCTTTGAAAGTCTAACCAATATACATACTTTTATCTGGGAGAATTGGTTTCTTTGAGGCACAATACTTTCACCACTGATTTTGCTCCCGTCCCCACCCCCCATTTGTGGCAGAACTATTTTGTTTTGTGCCCAGAAATACACTGCTCCTCAGTGCCTTGACAGAGTATTGTAACATACAAAGTTAATAATACAGTGCATATAGAAATTCATTCAATTGGAACAAGAGATGCTGGAGGACTTCCCCCGCCCCCTACAAAACTGTATACAGTACTTTACTAAATGAAAGCCATAGATACCAAATTAATGGCAGAAATGTTAACAAAAGTTGAAAATTTCATAGCTTGAATATTTTGAGTAGGAGTATTTTGGTCCAGAATGTGGCCCATTTTATGACTTTTTTTTAGGAAGAAATGTCCATTGAATTTGATAGGAATTTTGATTTATAAATCAGTATCACAATATCGCCCCAAGGATCTCTTAAAAATATCTGTATATGTAGTTTTCTGGCATAACTTGCTTGTGTCACAATAAATTCATTACTGCAAAGTGCTGCGCTGTACATTTTTTCAGAGTGAATCTCAATAATAATGCAAGAAAAAGTCTAGCTCTCTCCTCTCCTTCTTTTAATACAATCCTACAGACAGAAAAAAGTTCCACATTATTCTATATGAGAAGTTAATGTCAAAAGTGCAATCAAATTAAAAAATAGAATGCAGGTGGAACATAACTCTTCAACCATCTACTGATCAAATAATTACTAGGCAAGTGCTGTTATTATAGAGTGATTTTTTTTAAAAAAAGAAAGACTCCAGGTCATTATAAAAAAGTTACTATTATGGGTCCTGTAATTAGAGGAAGCATTGGATGCCTCATTTCTGATCAGTCTATTTCTACCTTCTGAGCTATAAGTTATAGGTGAGTTTCTTCCTGTCTATGCCCTTTTATAGGAAAAAAGTCAGTCCAAGTGGTTGAACATTTTTGTAGGGAAAGGGAATTGATTTAAGTAAAAAACTATGGTAATTCACTTAGAAGCATGAGATGTTTTTGAAATCATAGCTGAGAGAGAGAGTTAATAAAGCAAATGCTATAGATAGCAAGCCTGATTCTCCTCTCACTTATAGCAATTTTATACCATCATAAATCCATGGTCTTTCATGGATTTTTTTTAAATATTCATTGTAAATCAACTAAGTACAGAAACGAGATCAAGAACATCCTTCATCCAGTCTTGTAAAACAAAAATAAGTTATTGAATGAAAATGAGAGGTTTTCAAAATTTATACCAGTGAAGGGAAACAATTTCATAAAATGTGCTGGGGAATTCCTTGCCACAAGGTATCATTCAGCCTAGGAGTTGAATAAGAAGTAGGACTGAGTGGACTTGTAGGGTCTAAAGTTTTGCATTGTTTGTTTTTGAGTGCAGTTGTGGAACAAAAAAAAATTACAATTGTAAGTTGCACTTTCACAATAAAGAGATTGCACTACAGTATTTGTATGAGGTGAATTGAAAAATACTCATAATTTTTACAGTGCAAGTATTTGTAATAAAATATAAAGTGAGCAGTGTACACTTGTATTCTGTGCTGTAATTGAAATCAATATTTGAAAATGTAGGAAATATCCAAAATATTTAATAAATTTCAATTGGTATTCTATTGTTTAACAGTGCAATTAAAACTGTGATTAGTAGCGATTAATTTTTTGAGTTAATTGTGTGAGTTAACTGCGATGAATCGACAGCCCTAATTTCCACACA
Source organism: Mauremys reevesii (assembly GCF_016161935.1). Lineage (NCBI taxonomy): Eukaryota > Metazoa > Chordata > Testudines > Geoemydidae > Mauremys > Mauremys reevesii. Next base: position 164,817,401 of record NC_052624.1, on the reverse strand, counting down.
AATATTATAAAAATATTCATAACAATTTCACATTTTAATTCTATCTTATTTAACCTGCATGAAATCGAAAAGATATCAGGCCTCTTTAGCCAGGAATAACACAAAATCAACTTATTTAGATCTAGTTTATAGTCTGCTGCAGGGTAGTTTCATTACTTTGAGAAGCAGCATTGTATACTCAGATCTAATAAGCTGCAACTTGACACCTTCAATCTTAGTGCTATGATTATAGGATATTATTGTTTTCTGTGGAAACACTGATTTGGATTACATGGGTTCATTTTACACAGGTTGGTACCAACCTCCTAAATCCAAAATGTGCATGCCTTTATAGGTAGGGTAACCAGATAGCAACTGTGAAAAAATGGGACAGGGGGTGGGGAGTAATAGGTGCCTGTATAAGAAAAAGTCCCAAAAAATGGGACATCTGGTCACCTTATTTATAGGGGAGCTGTAAGGTTGGCGGAACAAGGTGAGCTTAACTCAAATGTTGCCCAATTCCAAAGAGAAAAGGCAGAAGTTGGAGTTATTCTGAAGTAAAGACAAGAAAGTAAAATAAATCTTTTCCAGAGCCAGTCTTTAGAGGGTGGTGAGCATTTCAAATCTTATTTGCGAAAGCTAGCAATGTAAAGGGAAATCACAATGGGGAAAAAAAATCTAGCTGTTCTTTGTGAAGAAAATCTCAGAAACATACTGCGATATAAATTGACAACCCAAATAATAGGTGTGTGTGTGTGTGTGCTTGCTACTGTTTGTTCCTGAAGATTGCAGGTTATATACAGTCCCCTCTGCAGCTCCCCAGAGCTGTCTGTTATAGGTTGTGAGCACTATAACTATGGTTCTCACAGTTTGAGAGGACCCCAGGTTAATTTGTGGCTCTTGGGGTACCAGTAACAGCATTTAAGGCCAGTGACGTGTCTCTTCTAACTGACCTACCACAGATTCCAGGGTCTCAAGGGGCAGTTCAGTATCATTAGAAGCAGTGTGATCTAAGTGAGCGATGCACAGAGCTGAAAACAAGGAACTCCTACATTCATCTGACTCCCTTTCTGACATTGTCCAGGTTAATTTTAGTCTGTCTTAATTTTTCCTCATCTATAGGGCCTTCCCCCCAAATGTGAGGGGGGAAGAACACCGTGATTGTTAAATAGCTGATACTTGTGAAACACTATATGTGCTAAAGTGCACCAGGATAGACTGACAATTAGTTCAAATCATTTCTATTTTCAATGGAACAAAAGGTTAACATAGGGTGCCTCAAAGTTCCAAACTAGGGAAAAAAAGGGATGTACAGCAAAGTGGCAACATTTGAAAGTGACATGGGTTGGTCAAGCTCAGAGGGAACTGGCAAAGCTATATGACTGAGCAACACCATGGCAGATGAAAAAAGTGTTGACAAATGCAAGGAAATGCATTGCTAGGTTCTAAATTAACTGTAGCTATTCTGGGTGTTTTTGCAGAGAGCACATTGAAAAACATCTGTTCTGTGTGCAGCAATAGTCAAAACAGCAACCAAAATGTTAAGATGTGTGACAAAATGGATAGAAAATACTGGCAATATTGTAATATACATATATAGTACACATTCATCTGAAAAAATGCATTCAACTCATCACCCACCACTGCAAAGAAAAATAGAGCAAGATGGTAGAAGGAATTCAGAAAGGGGGGATGAAAATGACTAAAAAGCATGGAATCACTTCCATAGGGGGAGGGAAGAGAAGATTAGGACTGGTTAGAGAAGAGACAAATTAGAAGGGGAACAACATGCTGCTTTTGGGCAGTGTCCCATGGGAAAAAAAAAAGCTTAGCTGGAAGGAATGTAAACTAATTAGTGGTATAGGGAATAGAAAGGGTACTCCTAATTGTCTATACTTTTCCCCTTCAATTTTGAAGAACTCCATAAAATTTAAGGGAATGAAATTTAAGACTAAAAAAAATGTAGTAAAGACAATGTTATGAAACTCACTACCACAAAATACTGTGAGACCAAGAGCTTAGTACAATTCAGGAGAAAAAAAATAAGACACATGGATAATGGGGATCTCCACAGTTATATTGGAGTGGCTGCTGAGGGTATGTCTACACTACCTGCCAGATCGATCTATCGGGGATCAATTTATCATGTGTTTTGTAGATGTGATAAATCGATCCTCGATTGCTCTCCCATCGACTTCTGAACTCTAGCTCAGTGAGAGGTGGAAGCAAAGTCGACAGGGGAGTGGCAGTCGTCGATCCCGCCCATGGGGATGCAAAATAAGTGATTCTAAATCAATCTAAGATATGTTGACTTCAGCTACACTATTCTCGTAGCTGAAGTTACGTATCTTAGATCGACCACCCCCTCAGTGTAGAGCAGGCCTGAGATAGAAAAGTCCTCCAGCTTCAGGAAATAAAGCAGTCACTAAGGGTACGTCCATACTTACCACCGGGTCGACGGGTAGCGTTCGACTTCTCGGAGTTCGAACTATCGCGTCTAATCTAGACGCGATAGTTCGAACTCCGAACGTGCTCCCGTCGACTCCGGAACTCCACCACCGCGAACGGCGGTGGCGGAGTCAACGGGGGAGCTGCGGACTTCGATCCCGCGGCGTCTGGACAGGTAAGAAGTTCGAACTCCCACCCTAGTGTAGACCAGGCCTAAGGAGGCCTGGTCTACACTGGGGGGTGGGGGAGTGGGGAATCGACCTAAGAGACGCAATGTCAGCAACGAGAATAACATAGCTGAAGTTGACGTATCTTAGGTCGACTTACCTCACATCCTCACAGTGAGAGTTAACTGCCGCCACTCTCCTGTTGACTCCGCTTCTGCCACTCGCCATGGTGTAGTACAGGAGTCGACGGCAGAACGATCGGGGATCAATTTATCGTGTCTACACTAGATGCAATAAATTGATTCCTGATAGATCGATCACTACCCACCGATCCTAAGTGATAGTGTCAAAGAAGAACTTCCCCTATGGACTGCTTGTTTCATGGCTTCATGCACTTTACTCAGAAGTACCTGCCCTCTAAACTTCAACCTCAGCATGACCAGTACAGTCCCACAAATGGATACAGTACATATTAGGATCTAAGCTATTTCAGTTTCTCCAGTAAGGTTTTTAAGCCACCTAAGATTGCCCCAAAACCACATCTCTACCAACTTATAAAGTCCTTTACACACACATTGCTCTCTATGCATAGGTATAAACACTACTTTTGTTTTTACACCTCCTGTTCCCCACACTTTTCATGAGGTATAAATGACCACCTAAGGTGCAAAGCAACAGAGAATCGACTCTGGGGTGCGAGTATTTGTTAAGGTAGGGGAAAATAAAAGGAAAAAAAAATCAAATGAAGTCCATGCAGGCCTGTGCCAGTCAATCTCCTCTTCTCTCATTGTTGGGAAGCTGGTGTCCCTGCATTTAGTTACAGTGGTGACAAATTGCCAAGAAAATAATTTATCGTTTGTCATCAGCCTCTAAGAGCTGTACAGAGACTGCCAGTGGGTACAATTTATTGACCTCTTCAGTGCTTTAGAAAAATGTTTTCCTCTTTTTATAAGGAAGGTGAAAGGATAAGACTCCCCTACTCTTCTCCAGCTGTGTGGCTAGACTTGCCTGAATCATTTTAGTCTTTAACTCCATCACCAAAGGCCAGCAGTGGCCAATTCTGCCTCTGTAATATTTCCCTTCCCTGAAAATATGAAGCTCTTCTGGGTTTGAAAATAAAATCCTTTCTTGCTCCTCACTTATATTGATTTCTTGACTTCATGAAAGCAGCCATATTCTTTTTGACTCATTTGGAAAATAGTTTGATAGAATTTTTGTTTGTTTGTTTTTTAAAGTGTCAGGTTTTGGAATGGGAATGGATTGGAGCACAGAATATGAATGTGCTGACAGAACATTTTATAGAAAGGAAACCTTTACAAACTACTTTGAAGGTGACATGGACAGCAGCTTTTGTCTGGGATACTGGTGCATGGGGACATCCATCTCCATTTTTCCTTCCACATGCTGACACCTGTGATTTGTTTGTCTGCTCAGATCCTCTTTCAGGTAACGTACAGGTCCCCAGATCTCCCGCTGTTTACCCTTATTCTACCTCCTCTTGTTTATGAGCTGTTGTCTCCCACAAATATGACATTTCTTCTAACTCCTCACACTTGAGGGAATAAACAGTCCCATGGCTGCCTCAAAACAGAGCAGATCCTGATTTTTTTTCTTGGTGTTAGGGACCCTTAACTTATCATCTGCCATGGAAATTAATATTAAATAAATAATTTGAAACATTTTGAGAGAGTCTTGTTAACTTATTAGTTTTCGTTTGGAACATTTTGCACAAGGACATTCTGCATCATGGGTATTTGTTTTTCATGCATGAAATGAAAGCATTTTGATTATGTAAGGTTTTCTCCTCTTCCTTACTTTACCAGATTAGAAGCATTTAGCTTTTCAGTGGAGAGAAAGTTTTGGTTTCTATCATATACTATTGTACATACACACTGGTTTAGAAAACATTGAGATCCCACTTCACCAATATTTTCATTTAAAAGCAACAACCTTCTCCATTAAAAATAAATAAATGCTTCTTTGCAGCAAGAGTGATTGTTCTTTCACAAATCAAGGGCTATGGTTCAAAGTAAGCCTTCCCACGTGCAGATAGTTTTAAGTGTAACGAAACTACTTGCTTACAAAATCAGACATAAAAATACAAGTGTCACAGCACAGTATTACTGAAAAAATTGCTTACTTCCTGATTTACACCATATAATTATAAAATAAATTTGAATATTAGATATTGTACTTATTTTTCAGTGTATAAGTACATAGAACAGTCTGTGTGAAATAAGCCATTGTATGACATTGTGTCTTGTACTGACTTCGCTAGTGCTTTTAATGTAGCCTGTTGTAAAACTAGGCAAATATCTAGATGAATTGATATACCCCTGGAAGATCTCTATGTACCACCAGTGGTACATGACCCACTCTTCCAGAAGGGGGAGAGAGACGGGGAACTGGGATGACTGGTTATCTGGGGAAAAGAGCTAGCTACATTTGTTAACTACTCAAGATCTACTTCTGTCATGTCTATATGAAGCCCTAAAAAGAATGAAGCAGAGCAAGGACACACAAGCTTGCAAGAAGGATCGGGCACAAAGCAAGCATTTAATTCAATTAAACAGCACATTTCAAGAGAGAGAAGACATAGATGGAGCTGTGCCCCTGATGGACTAGCTTGGTGAGCACAGGAAACAAACCTCAAACGTGGGAAGTAATGTTGTGTAATGCTTAGCACAGAGGCATAGGTTTCTAACAGGGGATGGCGTTTGATTCCCAGCTCCAAGTGGGATGTGCTGCATGACCTCAGGCAAGTCATTTAATGTGGCTGTGCCTCAGACATGATAATCCTTGTTCACCTTTCTGAAGTGTTTTGAGAGCTTCAGATAAAAGACACATAAAAATGCAAAGGGTTTTTTTTTTTTGGCTTTTTTTTAAATATGAGGTGGCCTCTCTTCCTCCAAGCTGAAAGATGTGATGGCTGCTATAAAGAACACTCCAGGGCATGGTAATGGGGTTAAGAGAGAGCCAAGCTCTCTCCTCTCTCTATATATGTATCTCCTTAAATGAACCTGCAGAACTGAAGGGTAACAAGGATTCCACAGGGAGAGATTCTGGGCAGCATCCCATGAAAAGCTGAGCTGTCAAATGCAATCTGGCTTTGTGGAGACACAAGGGGAGACCCAGCCCTGCATGTGGGGTTTCAGCTCAATATGATGGGGAATGCACCATTCCTGTCACTCTGCTTATCTGCCCAGTTAGGTGTAACCAATTTAGCCTACACAAAAGTTGGCATAAGATTTGCTTTGGGGTTTATTGTTGTGTGAAGTGGGAAGATAGGTATATGGTTACTCCCAAATCAGTGTCATCTATCAATTTTTTGAACTCATCCATGGGGAAAATATAGATTGGCAAGAAGCAGAAAAAGCTTGGCATACTTAGGGACATTAACTCTTTTAGCTTGAGGACAAGGACCCTCCCAGCCATAAAGAATGCATAATTAAGGTATCTTGGCTAATCAGACTTCAAAGGACAAAAGATACAATGGGGAATTAATTAGATCTTGAAAGAGACTGTTAATGTAATCTATTTACACAGACCCCATCACAACAGAATCTGTGCACCTTGTAAACAACAAATCTATTTACACAACACACCGTGAGGTAGGGAAGGGAGATTATTCCCATTTTACAGTTGGGAGGAAGGGAGGTACAAAAGATTAAATCATTTGCTCATGACCACCCAGGAAGTTTATGGGAGAGTTATGAACTGACTCCAGATACTGTCAGTCCCCAACTAGTGATTTAAGCACAACATCATCTTTCACTTCCAATCAAACAACATGAACATGGCGTATTTCAAAAGTAACCATTGAGAATGTAAAGCAAATGTGTTAACATTCTTTCCTCTTGGAAGAAGGGGGAGCACAGCTCCATTGATTAAGGTTTTATTTTGTTCTCCCTGAAGACTCCTGTAAGTATAAAGCTGGCTGTTGTATTCATCAGAATGAGCTAGTGACATAAATGTTGCAGCTAATCATGGCAGTTCTCAGCTCAATGAAAAATGTCACTGATTAGTTATTAGGGCCTCAAATTCAAGAGTGGGCTTTAATTTTAGGTTCATTTTATTTGTGCTGTTCTGACAAATGGTTGCACCATACAACCATACTGACTTATCAGAGCTTTGATGACTTCAATGGTGTTTCATAGCATGTATGTCAGAGCAGAATTTGATACTTATTTAACCATTTAAGTATTCACTAAATAAAATTATATATCTGGATATTTACAGATGTGTTAGAATGGAGCAAAGAAAATGCTGATAGAAATTGAAAGTGATTGACCTAAATATATAAGACTATTCTAACAGAGAAATAGCACCTTTCCTTTCTACATAAAAAACTAAAAGATATTTAGTGATTAGAATATGTTAAAAAGTCTTGACTATACCATAAAGAATAATTAACAAACCAAAAAAATGTTTGACAGTTTCATGATATAAAGCAGGACTGAAAGGTTCAGATTCTGTGGTTTTTTTTTAAATACTTAGTTAGATTGCTACATTAATATTGTTTAAATTAACCAAAGCAATTTGAGTTTACTTAATTTACACTACAATATCTTCAAAAAGTCACCAGTTCCCAGTGCTTTCAATATTAGACCTTAAGATGTGATTTTATAATGATGTAAAGTATCAGAGAGGTAGCCGTGTTTGTCACTTTTTACATATCCAGACTAAGAGTCCTGAGGTACCTTACAAACTAACAGACATATTGGAGCACAAGCTTTCGTGGGTGAACACCCACTTCACCGCAACGTCTGACAAAGTGGATATTCACCCACAAAAGCTTATGCTCCAATATGTCTGTTAGTCTGTAAGGTGCCACAGGATTCTTTGTTGCTTTATAATGATGCAGTTGCATGTAGACACTCTGAATTCAGATTAAGAAGGGTTTATTTCAGTTTAGTTTACTGGTTGTTACTGAATTTCAGGACTGGTCTACACTGAGTGGGGGGAGGATCGATGTAAGATATGCAACTTCAGCTACAAGAATAGCATAGCTGAAGTCAATGTATCTTATTTAGACTCACCTCCCGTCCTAATGGCGCAGGATTGATGGCCACGGCTCCCCCGTCAACTCTGCTTCTGCCTCTTGCCCTGGTGGAGTTCCAGAGTCGACAGGAGCGCATTCAGGGATCGATTTATCGTGTCTAGATGAGACACGATAAATCAATCTCCGATAGAGCAATCGCTACCCGACGATCTGGTGGGTAGTATGGACGTACCTTAAATCAAAAGAAGTCATCCTTAAACTGAAACAGAAGTGTCTACACACAAGCTAGCAACTAAAGCAGCTAAAAAAATAAAATCACTTCAATCAGTGCTATTTGTAACATAGCTTTTGGTGAAGAATGAGTGCTTGTCTATCAAGGTGGATGATTTCTGTTGGATAGTTAATTCAGGTCAACATTTTCAGAAATGGCCTCTGATTTTTAGGGTCCTGATTTTCAGGTGCTCAACATGAGACATCCTGAGCTGATTTGCTGCACATCTGCAACTCTGACAGGAATCAAATGGGAACTGTCAGCACCTCTAAATAATCAAAATCTACATGTCTCAGTTTGAGTCCCCCAAAATCGGGAGATGAAAAGCCACTTCTCAATATTTTCTTCTACAATTTTCTTCTATAATTGGACATAGGACAAAGAACTGAGTATCTTTGATAGTGTCAGAGCAATATTCAAGGAGCAGCCCAAACTAGAACAGCTTATCCAACCTCCCCAAAAAATTGAGGAATATGGAGATTTGGGCCAAATTGAGTCTAGATGTGAATCACCTTTGCTTTTGAAAAACAAAAGCCACCCCTGGTTTTGGTTTATCTCAAATTTGTACACCTGTTCTCAGAGGAGTGTTGGAAGGAAGGAAACAATAAAATGGATTAATCAACATCTCTATATTGCTAGATATCTAGGACTGGGCCCCAAAAATAAGTGGCTAAGAATGCATGATTAAATAGGTTAGTGGAAAATATATCTATATTCTGTGAATAGAGCAATTTCAATATGAAAATCACAGAAACAAACGTCTTGCCTGGAGGTATCAGAAAGAATTGGGAATCGTAAAGTAAGCCCTGAGGCACACTTTAAAGGAGATGAACATAACTGAAGAGCAACAAAAAAAACAGGAGTACTTGTGGCACCTTAGAGACTAACAAATTTATTTCAGCATGAGCTTTCGTGAGCTAAAGCTGCACTTCTCTGGATGAACATAGAACAACACACACAGACAGGAGATATTTATACATACAGAAAGAAAAAAAGGAGGTATACATACCACAGGCAGAGAGGAAATCATTGAGATGAGCTAGCAATTAGCAGAGAGAAAAAAAAATTTTTGAAGTGAGTATTAAGATGAGAGATAGAGGGGAAAGAAGAGAACTTAACAATAGGAAATAGATTCAATGTGTCCCATCAACCATTCTTTTTCTTTGTTTTTTTTTAAACCAGTTTTAATTGTATCTAGTTTGCATTCAAATTCCTCTCTGTCTCTGTTCTCTCTTTTTTTTTTTTTTGCAAAATTGTGTTCCTTCACTTCAACTCTGAGTTGTGAAGGTTGAAGAAGAAAGGTTTTTTTTGTTTTATGTTTTTCCTGATGATGTTTGTGTTTCCAGTTTTTTTTTTTTGGAGATTGTCTTGCGGTTTGGCCATGGTATGGGCAGGGGGGCATTGCTGGCACATGATGGCATAGACAGGCCAGCAATAGAACCAGCACAGCACTCCTACAACCTAAAATACTCACCAGCAACTACACACCACAACACATACACTACTACAACAACCACCTATCCAAGCAATAAAGCCCCAAGCCTGCACATCCATCCCAAGTCATACTCATACACACCATCACTAATCACACACACACACACATCAGCATCATCACACACACACAATACAACGTGATATATGCCATCATGTGCCATGCATGCCCCATGCCTGCCAATTATCCACACCTCTGCCATGTCTACGCAAAAAAAAAACCAAAAAATAAATCAACAATCACAACACAAAATCTAACATAAAAAAACCAAACAACAGAACCTTTCCAGACACAACACCAACCACTGACAGACAAAAAAGACTTGCAAAAAAAAAAAAAAAAAAAAAAAAAGAGAGAAAAAAACAAAACTATTGAACTAATAGAATGAACAATACTACTTCAAAAACAAACAAGGGCTAAGAATTATAACAAATTTGGGAAATTTTGGCTAATTATATAGTTTCCTCACACACCTTCTCTATTCTTACTTCTATATCACTTCCTTCATTTTTTTTTTTCCTTTTTTTTTCTCCTCTCCTGTCTAGATATGTCTCTTTTCTGTCTTCTCAATGCATCTTTTTCCTCATGCATGTATCCACTGTTTCTATATATCTGTTCTGTGTGTTCCAGTCTGTTCATCTCTAAGAATGAGCTAGCTTTAGCTCATTCTCATGCTAAAATCAATTTGTTCTTCTTTTTTTGCCTTGTTAGTTTCTTTTTTTTTGCAGATTTTTTTACAAACCTGAAGAGCAACAGTTTACCATAAACAATCTTTCTAAGCCTAATAAATACTATGTTGTTGCAATCATTTGAAAATGATATCAGAAATATCAGACACTCATATCAGATGGGCCAATAAAAGGATGTTGTGAGCACGGTGAATAATCTTTATGATACACATCTGGGCTATGACCCTCCAATGAGTTGCACCCAAGAGGACTTCTGGGCTGAAGTTAATGGAATGCCATGAGTGCTAAGGAATCCGCTTGTTTGGATTCTAGTATAAGACTGAGGTCCCACTTCCTAAATCTGAATCAGAAGCAGGAAATCAGCTGTTAGCAAAAGGTTCAGAGCAGTCAAAATATTAATGTTTGTTAAAGTTACTAACACTTTTCATATGCATAGCATGAACATAATTCTGTAATTGAATAAATATTACCTTCTCTAAGAGTCAGGGTAAACATGATGAAGTGTAGGTATTACTTGTAGACATATCTATAACGCTTACCTCAGCTACATTAATGAATTTAGAATCACAACACTCCTGCAAGGTAATTATCTCCCTTTTACAGCAGGAGAACTGACTAACACTCAAGGAGATTAAATGATTTTGCTCAAGGTCACACACAGTTTACAGGAGAGCTGGAAGTTGAACCCAGATCTCCAGAGTCCCTATTCAGTGCCTTAACACACCATCCTTTCTTTCGTGTGCCCAATTTAGATTGGTACATACCAATGAACACTTCAGGGAAAGTGTTACTGCTGACAGCATTAATGGATCCAAGATGACAATGCTTTCTTGACTGCTAAAGCTAATATCACAGATTTGATTCAACACAGATAATCTTTTAAAACCTCTATGCCCCCTGGCTTCAAATATAAGGAATATATTCAGGACTTGTTCATTCTTTAAAAAAAAAACATGCAAGTACCTCTTGAACTTGTGAGAGTCAGGAAAATAGCAGCTACAGCTTGAATTTGACAATAGACACGGACTCGGTACAAGCTTCCCCACACAGCCCTGACAGTGTGACTCAGCCCTGACCTTCAAGTCATCTGCTAGTCCAGTCTGAGGGCTCTGCAGAGCAAAGCTTGTCACTCATGCCCTTTTGCAATGCACGTTTGGTTTGTTGTGTGTACAAATGGGGAACAGGATGAGATCACTGAACATGCAAGTTGAGCCAAGAATTAAATCCAGGTTTCTAGAAGTGAAAAGCTAATGCACAAGCCAACTAGCCCCTATGATCTCTGTGGAGACAACTAGCAAGAATATATATATTTTTACAAGCTGAAAAGGTAGGTATAGATATCACTGGTATAGCACAAATGTTTCAAGACAATGAATTTCCAATATTTTAACTCAAACACTAATTGCTCTGTATTCTGACTATTTTTTCATTCATAAAATCAGGGTACATTAAAAAAAAACAAAAAAACCCAACCCCCCCACAACCACATTGGACGAAATCCTGCTCTCCCATTGACATAATTAAACCACCCCCCAATGAGCAGCACTAGCACATCTCCCACTGACTTAGGGCTGTCCACACCAGTGCTTCTGTCACTGAAACTTATGTTGGTTTGGAGGGGAGTGGGAGAGAAGAAAACACACCCTGACTGACATAAGTTATACCGCAAAAAATTACTAGTGTAGATGTAGCCAAACTCTTGATATTTGGGCCTATGTCGCTGAATCAGAGCTATTGGGGGCAGGGCTGGCTCCAGCTTTTTTGCTGCCCCAAGTGGCGAAGCGGAAAAAAAAAAAAGAAAAAGAAAAAGAAAAAGAAAAAGATAAAGCTGCGATCGACGGCACTTCCGCGGCAGCTCTACTGCGCTGCTTCATTCTTCAGCAGCAATTCAGCAGCTGGTCTTTCCCTCCAAGAGGGACTGAGGTACCTGCTGCTGAATTGCCACCAAAGACCCAGACGTGCTGCCCCTTTCCATTGGCCACCCCAAGCACCTGCTTCCTTTGCTGGTGCCAGGAGCCGGCCCTGATTGCTGGAGGGGAAATGAACTGCTACACAAATCAGTGAACAAAAATGCTTTAGGTGGTTTCAGAAGAAGTAATTTTTGGTTGTTTGTTTCACCTCAGGTTGTTTTGCTTCCTATAAAAAATGAAAGCTTGTTGCATGTGAAAAAAATTCATTCTTGCTCAGCTGAAAACATTATGCAGCGTTTAGTTCTTATGCAAATGCAGAAAAAAATAAATTCTCTGAAAGAAGAGTGGGACTTTCTTAAAGCACTTATTCATGTTAACTTTGCTTTAGCTGTAGTCTCTTTAGAATTTCATAATTCTAACTTGGAAAGATGACTTAGGAACCTTCAGTAGAACAAGAGCTAGAGTAGCACAAAGCCACCTGGAAAATATTTTCCTATCCTCCAGTCATTCCCTCCAAACTCCTAAGGATACAGAAAAGAATTCGGCTACTTCACACATGATATTTCCCATAGATAAAGTTCTTACTTTTTAAAGTTATAATTTTACCAAAAAAATCAGCATCTCTTTTCAGGTTTTCACTGTGCAGCTGTGAAAATTAGCTACTTTGTATAAGAGCATGTAGCTGCCCTTACTTTTCTCTCATCACCCCTTTTCCTTAGAGAGCTAATCACTTAGGCCCTGATCCTACAAACCTGTATGCACTTGACATTGAGCAGGAGCATTTTTTTGCAGGATTGGCAGTTAGCTACAAATGGGCACAAGAGAGACTTACTTGTCAGAGGTATTGTAGGGCAAATCAAACTACATTTACTGCCCTTACATCTGACACTCAGCCAATATCCCAAGCCACCAGACAGAAGTCTATTTTTAATTCTTATTTTTAACCTTTCCTATTATGTCAACTCACTTTTTGGAAGAGGAAAACATATAGCATATCTGTAGAGACAGATCAAAATCTTTTCTTTACACACAAATTAGAAGCTGAAAAAAAAATGTCCCCAAAATATCCTACTGAAGGAGTCATTTAAAATAACTAATTGATCTCCATATTTATGTTTATCTAGACACAGAAGATACCTATATGCTCTCAGTCTCAACAACTTATATTTTTGATTAAGGGAAACTAGACAAGAAAGAACAGAAATTAAAAAAAAGAGTCTCTATGAGACTCCTCTGTATGAAATTCCCCCATTTCAGGCTGTATCAAATCTGCCTCAAAAAATGATAACTGCCCCTGCAGATAGGCAAACTGTTTGGAAGTGCAAGTGTCCAATATAGAGAAAACACAACTAACAATGTATAGGCAAGTGGTGGACTTGAAGGTATAAACACATTTTCCATATGTCCTGTCCATGAGACAGTGGATAATTTTAAACACACTATCCCCAAGGTCCTTCATGATGTTAAAGTGGGAAGGGCATGTCACATAGTAACAATCCTGACTGTACATCCTAACAGTATTTATTTTATGGCCTCTCTTCTATATCTAGTATGGAATTGTTTTAGAGGGAAACATGGTTATTCACATGTAAAATAGCTGTTCCCTAATTACTCCCCTCCATAGCCCACCAACGTATCTTGTGAAAGTAGCATCTTATATATTCACCTTCTCTCTCCACATGCTGCTTCCCTGTTTTGGTCTCTCAGGGAGGGAGCAGAGCAATCTATAGGGGCATCCGTTTTTAGGGAAGGGGTTAATCATTTACTTATTCTAGAAAGATAAGGCAATAGAGAAAGATTGTTTTAGTAGTTTGCTTAAGCATATGCAAAACTAGGATATCTGGCCAGCCAAAAGAAAAATAATAAAATAAAATAAAATAGGAACTGATATTGTGGCTGTTTTGTTGTTAAGAAGATTCTCTTTATAATCACCTTTTGACCCAAATGGCTAGTTGAAATTCTGGGTCCTGGAGATGTTCCAGTTGGGACTACAAGTTCATGATGCAGTCTGGTGTTTTTGTTGATGCAGTCTTGCTTATTTACAAAGTATGAACAAAGTCCAGCTTCTGCGAATGCAGAAAGAATCAGAAGCAAGAGAAGCAGTTTTAGTTTACAGGCCCAAGCTTCTTTCAGCCAAAACCCTCAACCCAGAACCTGTCTCCAGGCTTCTCACAGGGACACACCATGCTGAAAGGTTGCTGGTTCACTTTTTCCTCTCTGCTCTCAGTCTGTTGCTTGTGTACACCCCAGCGTGTGTGTGTGTGTGTGTGTGTGTGTGTATCAGAGACAGACAGACAGAGACACATACCCTCCCCACTACCCAAACACTCCACCCACATGGTGCTAGTTTTGGGACAGACTATTAGGCCTTGTGGTAGGTGTGACCCCTTAACTATCTCTTTCAACTATCTTAAGTGTAGTTCATACATCAGTTCTGAGTGTCTTAGGCCATGTTGGCTGTTATGGCAATTTTATTCCTTCTCAAATTGAAAAATGACCACATTGCTGGTGGTAAAATTCTAAAGAATCCCATTCTGAAAAATTCTTAAACGTCTGTTAGTCTATAAGGTGCCACAGGATTCTTTGCTGCTTCATTCTGAAACAATGCTCCAGATTCTCAGCTAGTTTAAAAGAGCACCAGAGATTTACATAAACTGAGGACTAGTCCAAAAATAGCTGCTGTAGAACTGCTTGTACATGAAGCACTAACTATTTTGTAAACACCTAACATAGAACCACTAATTATATTTTTCCAATACAGTTTAACAGAACTAATGGCCAATGTCTACTTGTGTCATTATATTGAAGTCAATGCTGCTGCATCCATTTACAGCAGCAGCGGAGTTTTGGGCCCAATATTTCCCTAAATCTAGACTCTTTCATGATCATCAGGAAAAAAAAGAATGCTAATTTGTTTCAGAAAATCTGAATGTAAAACATACAAATAATTTTTACTGCGGGCTGGTCTACACTACACAGTTAGGTTGACATAAGGTACCTTATGTTGATCTAATTATGTCAGTGTCTATACTACAGACTTCCTCCCACCGATGTAAGTGCCCTACTACACTGACATAACTCCACCTCCCCAAGAGGCATAAGGACTATGTAGTTAGGGCGGAGTAGTGTCTGTAGACACTGCATCCCTTACATCAACTTCCATATCAATTTCACGCCAAGAAAGCTGAAGCCAGGCATCTTTGAACCCATGACATAGACAAGACTGTATGGTATCCCCCCAGCTCCCGGGCTCTCAGCTCCCACCACTGCCCCTCTTAGGTTGGTAGAAGTGCTCCTAGTGAGGCTGCACACCACAGACTGAAGGAGGGTAGTGTGGACATGCACCACTGCAGTAATTACTTCAGTGGCTGTAAGTCAACCTAATATAGGTCGACTTAAGTGTATGTCTAGACTACAAAACTGTTAGGCAATTTAAACAACAGAGTACAAGAAGCTTCCTCCAGGTTTGGGATAGAAAGTTAAATTGTTATTACCGTCAACATCTTATTAATTCATTTGTGCCTTTAGTGTTACATTTTATTTCAATGATCATTTCCACACTCCTCTTGTAAAGCTTTCATTTTTTAAAAAAAGTTTTCACTTTAATGTCTTGGCTGTATGCTTGTCACAGCCCCTAAGAAAGATCTAAGTGAATGGTTTCCTTTGATATCTGGCTCTCATGCTATTGTGCCATATCTAACAGTATGAAAATAAACTAGACAATATATAGTGGACTGATGTGGTTGAGTCATTTAAAGAGTCATTTTCATCCATTGTAACCAAATCCAACCATTTCAATTAGAGTTTTATAGAGCAATTAATTTTAACTAGGTGAGGAATCTTTACATTTCTGGTAGAGAAATAAGAAACTTTAGGACAAACAAAATAGAAATTGGTATGAGTTAGATGAACACAAACAATCCCCACCCACGTTCAAGGAGTATGTCATAGCATTGCAATACTGAGCTGCAACAATATCCAGAGTACCTGCTCTTCACCTCCTGATATAAGCAAAATGATAATGTAATCGGATTATGTTATAGATTTAGATGACCTTAAAGTAAGATGCAAGGGAGGGCAGTATCTGTCCACTCCTCTTCCCTTTCTTCAAATGGCTTAACTGACTTGCTAAAACACACACCTGTGGTAGTAAAGCACAGCCTGGGGTGCAGTGTGAAGTAGTGTTTGGAGTCCATGCTTCCTCCAGTTTGTTGGATAGGCAGCATTCGGCATCTTGGACCCAATCCTGCATTTTGCACTCATGCAAAATGCCCATTCAGTCAATGGGAGTTTTATCTGGGTAAGAACAGTGAACAATATGGCTCTAGAAACAGTGTCCCTGTAGCCTCTAGCAATGATGGGAAAGAGCTTCACCTGAACCATTTCCACTCTAACAACATAGGTAGCGGATAAAAACATACCTTTGTTTTTGAAATTTTCTATCCTGCATGGGGTTTAGAGGATTAACAACTATGAGTACATATCTGATTTGTTATTTGCATTACCATAGAACAGGACACCATTGCGCTAGGCACTGTACAAAACAGAACAAAAAAGATGGATCGTGGAGGGGTAAAGTGTGACTCCATAGTCAAGACTGCAACCTAGTTTCTGTTATGTGCAAGCCTTACTCTCTGCCCCACTAACTTTGAGAAGGTTTGTTATTTGTGTTAGGGAGGACTAGAGGCAATTCCCCCTTCTCCTGCTAGTAAGTCACAGGTATATTGAACAATGTGTTTTCATTTCATGTTAGAACATGGGAACTTATTTAAATTGCTGCACAGATCAGACAAGTGGCCCTGCCTAGTCAGACAGCAGCCAGTGCCATTGCTTTAGAGGATGGTGCAAAATACACTAATTAACAATGTCTTCCATAGGGAAGATATTTTCCTAGCCCTAGTCAGTTGGCATCTCTCCATAGCATAAAGGTTTTGTTTTAAGAGGCACATTCTCAAATTATTTAGCACCCCTCACCCCCCTTACCACTTGAACCCTTTCACTTAGAAATGCTCATTTTTAAAAGTCTTACAAATTCTCACATATTTAGATGCTTATTGGCACTTGTGCTTAGGATGGCTTGAAGTGACCCAGCTGGGGCTCTGCGTGTATTTATGCTAAGTAATCAATTTGATATTGTTCTTTTGCCTCTATTTTTTGTCTAAGTTAAATTTTTACCTATGAAAATGCAGCCTACAAGTAGAATGCAGGTGTTAGTATTTTCACATCAAGTTGCCAGTGAAGAGGTTTATGCATGTAACTGTCTTCCTTGAGTTTGTAATACTGAAGTTTAATTCCACTATCAAAAAGATTTGCAGTATATCAGTCTGCTGCTGTCAGAGAAGAGCCATCCTAATAAACCCACTGTGCTTTGGGAGAAGAGTGAGCAAAATAAAACTGCCATTCACCAATTAAGCGTTGACAAGAAAAGGATGCCAAAAATGGTGCCATGGAGCTAACACTATATTTAAAGTGTGCTAAGCCTAATAGCAAGAAACACTACAGAAATCAGAAGGTAATTGACAGATATTGCAATTATATTCTGTATCTTTGGAGGCCATGTTATATTACAGCTATAAATGGCTTATATAGGATAGTGTTAAACTTCGTGAGGGAGCTGGTTATTAATGTGAATCACTGAGACTACATACCTCCTGAGACGGGGTCCCCAACACGGTGCCTGCAGGCTGGGGCGTCTAAGTGTGCCCGCATACTGGCTGGCGGACGAGCATCTGCCGAAATGCTGGCGACAAGCAGTGTCATCCAGAGGCATCACCGCCGAAATGCCGCTGATTTTCGGCAGCATTTCGGCGGCGATGTTTCTGGATGACGCTGTTTGTTGGTGGTATTTTGGCGGCGACACCTATTGACGTTGCTGCTTGTCGGTGGCATTTCGGCGGATGCTTGTCCGCTGCCACGGTCCTCCGTGGCTCGTTGTCTGGTGCCTGCCAGACGAAAAAGGTTGGAGACCACTGTCCTGAGAAGTATCACCCCTTGGAGATAAATTAAAGGGCTTTCAGTATAAAAGGATGAGTTTGAATTGACTCAGGGACTTCTTTCTGACCCAGCAAGGAAATGGGACCTTCTGTTCAAGGTTGCCTCTTCTCTCTCCCCCTTGCTGCCACCGCTCCTTGCCATATGGAAGGTTTTGAAAGACTTTGGACTACTAGGGCCCCAGACTCCTGCATGACTCCTGGTATATTTTGTGTGTGTTTAAATCTGTGTATTGAATTATGTCTTTTCTGCAGTGCTTTTAATTTGTAACTACTGTCAATACACTGTTCACAGCCCTCAGAGAGAAAGCAAAGTACAGGCACTGGCCTTTAAGAAAATTGGGTTCCTGGGGTGATAGTAGTGTAAGGCAGGGAGCTGTATAGTCTTAAAACCCCTCAGTCAGAAAGGACTGGGACAAAGGTCCCTACCTAGAGACAGGAGTTGACTAGAGACCTGACTGGGCACTCCTGAAATGGACTATGGAATGGGGAATACAGGTGTAATTACTGTGAAACTGACACTATTGCGTCCAATTTCATGTTCAGTTAAAAAAAAAGAGGGAAAATTGATATAATCTGAAGCAAAGTAAGCTGTCATGGGATAAGAGGGAAGTTTCTCTCCTGGATAGGTAACTGGTTAAAAGATAGGAAACAAAGAGTAGGAATAAATGGTCAGATTTCAGAATGGAGAGAGGTAAATAGTGCTGTCCCCCAGGGGTCTATGCTGGGACCAATCCTATTCAACATGTTCATAAATGATCTGGAAAAAAGGCTAAACTGTGAAGTGGCAAAATTTGCAGATGATACAAAACTATTCAAGATAGTTAAGTCCCAGGCAGACTGCAAAGAGCTACACAAGGATTTCACAAAACTGGGTGACAGGGCAACAAAATGGCAGATGAAATTCAATGCTGATAAATGCCAAGTAATGCACATTGGAAAACATAATCCCAACTATACATATAAAAGGACTGGGTCTAAATTAGCTGTTACCACTCAAGAAAGATCTTGGAGTCATTTTAGATAGTTCTCTGAAACCATCCATTCAAAGTTAAAAGAATGTTGGGGATCATTAATAAAGGGATAGATAATAAGAAACAAAAATATATTGCCTCTGTATAAATCCATGGTATGCCTGCATCTCGAATACTTTGTGCAAATATGGTCACCCCATCTCAAAAAATATATTGGACTTAGAAAAGGTTCAGAAAAGGGCAACAAAAATTAGGGGTACGGAACAACTTCCATATGAAGAGAGATTAATAAGACAGACTTTTCAGCTTTGAAAAGAGACAGAATATGATAGATGTCTATAAAACCATGACTGGTGTGGAGAAAGTAAATAAGGAAGTCTTATTTACTTCTTCTCATAGCACAAGAACTAGGGGCCACCAAATGAAATTGATAGGCAGCAGGTTTAAAACAAAAAAAGGAGGTATTTTTTTCCATACAGTGTACAGTGAACCTCTGGAACTCCTTGCCAGGCCAAGACTATAACAGGGTTAAAAAAAACCAAACAAACAAAAAAAACCCCACACACTAGATAATTTCATGGAGGATCAGTGCATCAATGGCTATTAGCCAGGATGGGCAGGGATGGTGTCCCTAGCCTCTGTTTGCCAGAAGGCTGGAAGACAGGGGATGGATCACCTCATGATTACCTGTTCTGTTCATTCCCTCTGGGGCACCTGGCATTGG
The DNA here is from genome assembly GCF_016161935.1 of Mauremys reevesii. Taxonomy (NCBI): domain Eukaryota; kingdom Metazoa; phylum Chordata; order Testudines; family Geoemydidae; genus Mauremys; species Mauremys reevesii. Next base: position 164,797,755 of record NC_052624.1, on the reverse strand, counting down.
CCACTGTTGGAAGACAGGATACTGGGTTAGATGGACCTTTGGCCTGACCCAGTATGGCCGTTCTTATGTTACGTAATTAAAGCACATGTGATAACAATGCAGATAGCATAAGAGATAAAATTACATATATAGTCCATACTGTCAAACTTCAGTGTGTAAAGACATACTTAAATCCATTTAGGCCCCTAACTAAGGGACCTGATTTTCAGATGTGTTCTCTTTTTCTGTATTAAATATCAGTTTGGCTCATTGCCTTAGGCTACTTGTTTGGAACAAAGCCTAGTAGAGACAAACTCCTTTTAAAAAAAGGGAGGGGGGAAAGAAAGACCTATTTGATGGTCACAGCCACTGCTATCATTCATAATTGCACAGTCTATGCAGGTTCTGGCTCATCAACCAGAGCTATGTTACAGAAGCATCATGGGGGCGATATGTATTCTACTGCTGCTGTATGCCCCTTGGGAATCATCCAAAGAAAAGCTGATCTCTTGAGAAAAAAAATAGCATCAGTGCTGCATCTAAAGATAGTAATGCATATTGCAAGCTATGGTAACAGACTATTTGGTAATACAGAGAATATATGCCCCAACCCAGAGGCACCCGATACAATCTAAATGAGAGTGAAGCACTAAAAATAAAAGGGAACACTGATGAAGGCCAATTACCTGGTTCTGATGGCTTCATCACAGCTATAAGCATGTGAGAGTCACTTAAGTAAAACATGCTTGTTCAAATACACCTCTACCTCGATATAACGCTGTCCTTGGGAGCCAAAAAAATCTTACTGTGTTATAGGTGAAACCGCGTTATATCAACATCTTGAGAGTTTTCCCAAACTGAGAATCCAAAATATAATCAGATCATGGTAAAGGAAGTGATTGATTTTGATAATTTCAAAACATTGTTGCAATTTTAAGCCTCCTATTTTATATAACAAAAAGGTTTAAACTAAAATTTCAGTTCAAGATGACTGTTTGGAGAATGAAACTTTGTATTTTGAAGATTTTGGGAGATGCATCAAATCCTACCTTTTCTCATGAACAATTTTGGTTTTAGCAAATCAGATTTTTCTCCAATAAAAAGCTTTTATTGAGAAAGTTTCCAATCAGCTCTACTCAGAACCCTGTTGTGCTAGGTGCCACACACATACAATAAATAGAGAAACTCTGTCCCAAAGAGACCACAGGGGGAGAAAAAGCAAATAAATAAGGGGAGAGAATGGATTTGAGTCTTGTGATTTTGGGGGAATTCCCCCCAGCTGTTGGGGTCTTATGATTGAGAATCTCAGTTAAAAAAAAAAAAGGAATAGTTTTACCTTCTTGGTTGTGGAGGAAAGCTTGAAAACATGGAGACCTAACATTCTAAAACCAGAAGGCAAATAAAAAACATTTTATTTATAGATAAATAAAAATAAATCCTCCAGATTTTTAAGTCAAACAAACATTTGAATGACAACACTGCAGTTATCCTGCCTTCCCTTAATTTTTCCCTACCCCTTTATTATCTTACGCACTTTATCCAGTGTAGCCACCAGGTGTCAGTGCTCACACCAATACTATAGATGGTGGGCCCAATCCCTAAACCTTCCACCTGTAGAGCTCCCATGGATCTCAAAGGAAGATTAGCCTTTGCAGTGCTTGGACTAGGAAAATTTCCCAAGGTAAGGAAGCCATTTTTCAAAGCCTAAGAATATACTTGTTAGCTTATAGCTCCAAAAAGTTTATAATTCATTTAAATAGCAAGTATTTGCCAAGGCCCATTTCAAAAAGTAGGCATGTTAACCCTAATATTTGTTCCAAACTGTACATTTTGCATACCTAAAATTCTCCAGGTTTTGCCTACAGGGGGGTGGGAGGAGGAGGAAAAAATTAAAAAGGTTGTCTTCACATCCTCTTCTGAAAATATATTAGGTGGTAATGGAAAGCAACTGCCCCATTCCATGCCACAAAGTAATACAGTCTGCATTTCAGTGGTAGGCAAGTGCTCCGTATAATCACTAAATCTCACTACTATAACTTCCCACAGCAGCTGTATTACTGAAGAACTATCAAATGGTCAATCACAAGAATGAGATTCCCAAGTATGGGTGACAGCACTCAACTTGTCAATGTACACTTGCTTCCTAAGGAGAAAGTGACCACAAATATTATTAGGACACAAACCCTCTCGCATTTCTTCACTTTACCTGTCACACAATGCCACACAACACACTTGCCAAGCCAGGAAATCTAGACAGAAACATATCCCTATCAATATTACTCCTACAATTTGGAAGGCCCTTTCATACCATGGTGTTGAGTGTGTGCTATGTAGGCATTAACACTAGACTGCTGAGTCCTGCAGTCCTTAGTCAGGCACAACTCCTGGTGTCCTCCAGGGAATTTTCATCTAATAAAATAAAATAAATATCTAGTTCTTATCTAGCACGTCTCATCAATAGATCACAAAATGCTTTACAAGAGGAAAGTTTTATAATCCTTATTTTACAGGTGTGGAAACAGAAGCACAGAGAGATTAAAGTGACTTGCCCCCCAGGGCTGGCTCCAGCTTTTTTGCCGCCCCAAGCGGCGAAGCCAAAACACAGAAAACAAACAAAAAAACCCCAAACAAACAAAAAAACCCACCACCCCATTCTGGGATGTATCAGACAGAGTATTGTAAGCAAGACACAAGAAGTAATTCTACTCCATGCTGATTAGGCCTCAGCTGGAGTTGTATCCAGTTCTGAGTGCCACATTTCAGGAAAGATGTGGGCAAATTGGAGAAAATTCAGACGCAAGCAACACAAATGATTAAAGGTCTAGAAAACATGACTTGAGAGATGATTGAAAAAATTGGGTTTGCCAAGGGAAGACTGACAAGGGGACATAAGTTTTCAAGTACATAAAAGGTTGTTACAAGGAAGAGGGAGAAAAATTTTGAGGGATTGTCTAGACCAGTGGTTCTCAAAGCTGGTCCACCGCTTGTTCAGGGAAAGGCCCTGAACAAGCGGTGGACCAGCTGTTTTGAGAACAGCTGGTTCTCTGTTAGGCTGTTTTGTTTACCTGCCGCATCTGCCGGTTCGGCCAATTGCAGCTCCCACTGGCCGCGGTTCCTCACTCCAGGACAATGAGGGCTGCAGAAAGGGCAGCCAGCACATCCCTCGGCCCACACCGCTTCCCGCAGCCCCCATTGGCTTGGAGTGGCGAACCACGGCCAGTGGAAGCCACGATCGGCCGAACCTGCGGACGCGGCAGGTAAACAAATTGGCCTGACCCGCCAGCGGCTTTCCCTGAACAAGCAGCGGATCAGCTTTGAGAACCACTGGTCTAGATAATACCTAGTCCTGCCATGAGTGCAGGGGACTGGACTAGATGACCTCTCAAGGTCCCTTCCAGTCCTATGATTCTGAGTTTTCAAATGATACCTCACAAGGCATACTTTGTACAAACTTTAGGGCTGCACATAGAGATACAGACTGTCAGTCACCTTGCATCAACCTATTTGTACCTGTGTTTACACTGAAATGTGTCTCCAGCCAACATAAGCTTCCTTTTACAACACTGCAGTAAAACCACTTTCCTAAGTGGTATGAAGCCATGATCTGCCTACTGTGCAAACTGTGTCAACACTAACAGTCCTCCAGTAGCTGTCTCTTAATGCCCCATCCTCTGTGACAGTGACTGCCCTGGTCACAGACACAGAGACCAGAACCCACCCCACACGCATTTCAAGTCTCCAGTTTGTTTTTGAAATACCTTTTTCCCGATTGTCCACCTTGGTGGACACACATAGCAACTCACCCTTGCTGTGAGCAACTGCCCAAATGACCATGCTAGCTCCAGGCAGTAGATGAGCTCCTTCCTGGAGTAGATAGGAGGTACTGGATCTTTTGGGCATGTGGGGAGAAAAGGCCGTGCAAACACAGCTATGGACCAGCTATAGAAAGAGATACCTATGAACAGATTGTATGGGAGATGCAAACAAAGGAGTACAACAGCAGCACTGCGGCAGGCATCCCATGAGGCCATGGAGGCCAACAATTGATACAATGCTGAGCCACAGACTGAAAGCTTTTACAGTGAGCTGTATGCTGTACTTGGCAGAGATCTCTCCAGCTCCCTGCAGACCACTGTGGATACCTCAGAAGAGCCTGAGACAGAGACCTTGCTGTGGAGGAAACATGGCATGGGGCTCCAGTCATTCTGCAAACAAGATCTGTCTGAGACTCTGCCATGGTTGAGCCAGTCCCTTGAGGTAAGCATGGACAAGCCTGATGAAATGAAAGGGACTTGGGTAAGTATGCACATTTATTTTACCTTACAATTTTTAAATTTGAAGATGCCACATGGCTCACCCCCAAGTTAAAAAGACACAGGTATTAACCTTTGTTTTGCTTGTATGAGAAAACTGAGGTAAAGTTGGTATCTACTTTTAATTCCCATCATAATTTAGGCTGGGGGAGGGCACGGAGGCATGAGGAGCACTTCATGTCAATAGGGAAGTCCCATTTATCCCCCTGAGAGAGCTCAATAAAGCTTTCATAGAGATGCTCTGCAATGCTCCCCTGAAAGGTTTCTAGAGATGGCTACCTTATTTCTTCTTCTATGGTAGGATGCTTTCCCATGCCACTCTGTGAGGAGTTCAGCAGGCATCATTGCAGTGAACAGACTAGTAGCACATGGGCCAGAGCTGCTTCAGGATGCCAGCAGCAACCAATGTTTGCTGTGCCTGTGTTACCCTTAGGGCTAGTCTACACTTACCAGCCGGGTCGACGCGGTGAGTTCGACTTCTCAGAGTTCGAACTATCGCGTCTAATCTGGACGCGATAGTTCAAACTCCGGAAGCGCCGCGGTCGACTCCGGTACTCCACCACTGCAAAAGGCGGTGGCAGAGTCGACCTTGGAGCCGCGGACTTCGATTCCGCGGCGTCTGGACGGGTGAGTAGTTCGAACTAGGGTACTTCGAATTCAGCTACGCTATTCACGTAGCTGAACTTGCGTACCCTAGTTCGACCCCCGCCCTTAGTGTAGACCTGCCCTTAGGAGTGAGATATCAGCTAACGCCACCACTGCCTTTTGGAAAAAATGTGCCAATATTAAGTGTCATTATCCTATATTTATATCCTTGGAATATGGACCAAAGTTTTATCTTTTCATGCAACAGAAAATCCTGTCCCCTCCAGCAGCTGTTTCACCTCTGTCTTCCACCACAGTAAAGCAGGGGGAATTCAGCTGCCTCAGATATTATGCAGGACACAACAGAGATATTTTTCCTCACTGAGATCCAGTCTAGTGAGTACACACCACCTATGTCATTTCAATTTACCAACAGAACATTCAGCAGTCATTCTGCACCTGCTGAACTGGTAGCTGAATCTTTCCTTGGTGCTGTCAAGGCAGCCAGTGAATGGCTTCGTGACCCAGTTGAGCAAGGGGTAGGCTGGATCCCTGAGAATAGCTATTAGCATTTCAATATCACTAATGGCAATCTACTGGTTGGGGGGAAAATGTCTCTGCTTGCACTGCAGTTTTCTGAACAGTCCTGTGTTCTTAAGTATGTGAGCATCATGCATATTTCCCTAAACAATGCTTGTGTAATCATAAGAAAAGAAGCTCTGTTGCTGTTCTCTGTACCAAGGTGGGCTGGGGCCAGAATAAGGATGTGAGCTCCACCTACTGCCCCACGGTAGTTTAGAACCCCATTGCTGAAACTCCATCTACTATGTCCTGCAAATTTCCAGAATCAGTTCTGTATTGCAGGATATAATCACCAGCCCTACACACTTGCATAGCAACAGCCACCTCTTTGGATTTTCCAACTCCCAAGTCATTTCCCACTGGCCAGTAGCAGTCCAGCATTGCAAGCTTTCAGAGAGCAGAGAAGCAATTGGAGATTGTAGTCAATATGCCTCTAATTCTTATGCCCCTGCTTCATAGGGAAGGGGGCAAGATTAGCACACAGATACTCAAGGCCGCATTTGTGTATCTGAAAGTTCTGCAGCCATTGCTTGTTGTCCAAAACCTGCATTAATGATGCAATCCCACCAGTCAGTGCCCATTTCTTGGGTTCAGAAGTAGTGCCTCTCTGTCTGCAGCTGCTCTATGAATGCCATCAATGACCCTGAATTGTTTTTCATTTTGTCCCTTAGCAAACTGTCCTCAAAGACATCATCATGTCCCCCATTGTTGCAATACTTCCTGTGGGTCTGCATATACAGGAGAATCACGTGCCCTGTATTTGCAACATTTTATCAGAGATGGTGGACATGAAAAATTTCTCATGTGTTTGAGAGGTTCCCCCCCTCCCTTCAAAAAAAGATGCTAAAATTGTGAGATGTGGTTGACATTATGGGATGGGGAAAGTTACATGCTGGGAACTTGACCCCTTGCTCCCAGAGATCTCTGGGCAAGTCATTTCTATCCCACAATACATTGCAAAAAACTTTCCCCACAGCATTGTGCCACATGGTAGTGTGTGGTGCACTGGGATGCCTACCTGTGGTACACCGCATCTTGCATTCACACAAACGTTTCAGGTGAGTACGCACAGTGCTGATACAAGCAACCAAGTATGCATGTGCACAAGCAGTACATAAACTTTGATGATTCACATGCATCAGCCAAAGTTAGTAGTGTTGACGTGACCTGAGAGAGACAGATTGACCCAGACTTTGGTCCTAATCCTGCAATAGGCTACACATGGATGATTTAGCATATACCCTGATGGCTTTAAAAAAAAAATCCCACATCCATCCACTTTCTTCTCAAAGAATGGATTTCCAGAAGAGTGATGGAGGGAGAAAAAGCAAACAAACACACACCTTTTTATGATGGGATATGTTGCAGCATTTCCCAGGATTTGGAAAATGAATTCCTTGGGAAGGTCATTCTTACCATCAGGTTAGATACAAAAATCCCATCTCCTTCCAAGACAAAAAGATACCAGAAGAGCAGAGTAAAAAGCTTAGTGTTTTCATCCACTGGTATCACTTATTAGAACATAGATCTCTCCTCAGGTAGAATCTCTTCTTATTCTTGAGGAAGGGGAATAAGTTACACCTCCTTGATTCAGACCTCATTTTTCTTTACTAGTGGGTTCAGCTTTCAAGCCATGCTCAGATGCACACTTCCCATTCAAATAATTCAGCTCCAAGAATTCATTCTTCCCCAGCCCATATTTGCATTCATCCACTGTATCTACTACTCACCATCCTCGTTATAAAGAACAAATCAGAGGGAAGAACTGAATTTCTCTGGCGATGAAGCTTAGAAATGAAAAAGGCATAACAAAAATCATGTGATCTTTAACCATTATATATCTAACCACTGAACATTTCTGCTGTACACCAGCCAGATCACAGGCACTGAACTTCACAGAACCTGCAAGCTTCTGAGGAGATGAATCCTCACAGGACTCAGTATCACTCATACTTTTGTCCTGCCACATGAAGGCCCTTTTGTAGACATCCATCTGCACCCACACATCAGAGAAGTACAACCATTAGTCCATTAACAGCCACTTCTATTAAATTGCCTCCTCAGCCTTGGTAGGGATTACCCCATACTATTCTGTTTTATTCTCATCACTTTTACTTATGTGAGTTTTGCTGAGACACAGGAAAGATCCACAACCTCCCTCAATCTCAGAGCAGCAGGCCATTTCGTTGCTGAATTTCAAGACTTACTAATCGTTATCTGTCTATCTGTGCAGGAAAATGTTTGCCAGCGTTTCAAACTGTGATGAACAAAGCCCTAAAGGTCACAAGTTTAATGATGTTTGTCTGCACAGCTCACTTTTCATCATGAAGTTGAAAGTGCCCAGTAGATGCCTGATGAATAGGGAGGCAAGCAAAAAAACCAACAAACAAAAACAAAAACACAATAAACCTCTGATATAATCACAGCAAAATTGGTATGAGATTCAAGTGCAAAAGCCTTTGGAGCTTCTGAAACAGCAACAGGATCAATGTATCATGGTCTTACTCATAGCTTTTTGGGGGCATATGCAGGGTGAAACTGAAACCTGACAGGGAGTAATTCTCCTTCCTCCTGAAAGTCAAAAAGATTTAAAAAAGAGGGAGAGAAGGAGATGGGAAAGAAGGAAGGTGAAAGATAACCCTGACTGAAAACAGAGTGCTTTCTCCCATTTGAAGGTTATCCAAGACAGAGGAAAGAGGGAATTCTGTATGAGTGGTTGAGGCTCAGAATGGTGGAGAAAGAAAGCTGATGAATTATGGATAAAGCCTCCTGCCTCCCTGCCCCCACAACAGTACATACGTGTGTTTTTTTCAAAAAGCACCCAACAGACTGAAGGCTCAATCCTCTTCACTATCTGGCTGCATGACTGGTATGTTCAATGCATGTCCATGACCTGACCACATGGCACTGCTCAGAGGACAAAATCAGAGGGAATGAGGAACAGAGAGAGGGGGGGCTATTGGGATACTAAGCTCACAGAGCAAAACGTGCAAAGGTCAAGAAGTGCAAAAGAGGATAGTCTCTGCTGTGAGAGACCGTGAGTGAGCAATTGCAGTCCCTGCAAGAAACATACCCACAGCCATGGAACTATCCAGAAAACTTTTGCATAAACTTTCTGCCCGCCATATTTTAAAAATTAATTTCCAGCAGGAATTTTCTAACCAGTTGGGGTCCACATTTAGACTTAAATGGCTTCCCAAACCACACAATAGGTTTTCCGCCACTTACCACCCCATTTCCTAGGAGTTCAAGGGTAAAACTAGGATTGAGGCCTGTCAACACTCAAAATTTAGGTCACCGTAACCACATTGTTCAGAGGTCTGAAATATCCTTACTCCTGATCGGTGTAGTTGAGTCGACGTAAGTCCCCAATGTAGATAGAGCTAGGCTGATGGAAGAATTCTTCTGTCAACCTCGCTACTACCTCTTGTGGAGATGGATTACCTATGACAATGGGAGAATCTTTCCTGTTGGTGTAAGTCAGTGTTTCCCAAACTTGGGACACTGCTTGTGTAGGGAAAGCCCCTGGTGGGCTAGGCCGGTTTGTTTACCTGCCCCATCTGCAGGTCCAGCCGATCGCGGCTCCCACTGGCCGCGGTTCACTGCTCCAGGCCAATGGGGGTGGCAGGAAGCGGTGGCCAGTACGTCCTTCATCCCACGCCGCTTCCAGCTGCTCCCATTGGCCTGCAGCAGTGAACCACGGCCAGTGGGAGCCGCGATCAGCTGGACCTGAGGACGCGGCAGGTAAACAAACCAGCCCAGCCTGCCAGGGGCTTTCCCTACATAACCGGCATCTCAAGTTTGGGAAACACTGGTGTAAGTAATGTCTGCACTGAAGCAACACATCTGCATTTTCAGTGTAGACAAACCCTGAATAACCATAAGGGTTTTAAAAGGCAGAAATCCTGGTATGCTGTAGCAAATTATACTGGTTACTGACATTTTATGGCATCTCTGCAGTACACGGTCTTCCAACACCAGGATCTTGCATTGGTTTAGTGCTGACTTAAGGATGTGTATCACACACTGAATCATCAGTATCACTTCCTGCAGGTCCTGGGTTCTCCTTGGGACTCTTCCAGTCAGCCAGTGATACAGCCCCTCCCTCAATAGCTTTTGAGATCTGACAAGACCACTGCATATTGTGAATCCTACTTTTTTCTGAGCAGTAAATAAATTCCTGTGTATTTCAGGGATCAGGGTTTTGTCTTACCCCAGACAGTAAAACCCAGCACCCAGGGCACATGCCCCATGGGGTGGGACATACAGTACATCTAAGGGATGTCTTTTTGAGGCCTATATTCACAGATTGGAGATAGTGGAGCAGAAGGGGTAGAAGTGGACCTAGCACTGGAAGATATAGACAACCCACAATGCCTGCTCCTGGGAAAGGATGAGGAACTAGCTTGCAAAGGGATTTAGGTATTAATTAACCACCAAAATAGAGGTTCAACAATTTATGTTCCTTCAAGTCACATATAAACACATAAAATAGTGAAACCAAGTTTAAACATGGATTTAAATCCATTTGTCCCATTTTGCACAAAGTGACAGTCATTTGTTGGAAACAGCAGTTAAAATTTGGTAACTTTCTGCAGTGTCTAAAGTTAATTGTATGCATCAAATTAGCAACAGCCATCAGAAGCTCCTAAAGTCAGCAGTATTTTTCATACTGAAAAACATTTCAAACTTAAAATGTAAGGAAAAAAATGGTTTGATCCAAGCCTGTGAGAGTATGGAGAGCAATTTCACACCTAGGAGGATTTAACCCTAAGAGAGGGAAGGTAATATTGCTTCACCAACCTGGCCCAGGGATGAACCATCAACTTGTGGATAGGAGTCCATCTGCCAACAATCCATGGAGAGGAAGAAAACCATATTGTCCCTATGGGCAGGGCAGTAGATTGTCACTCAAGATCTAGGCTCTATTAAGGGTTCTGCTATGTGAAACTAGGCAAGTCACTTTACCACCCTGTGAATGTTTCCCCACCCTTTATCTGTTTTGTCTCTTTAGGTAGAGAGCCATCACCCTGAAGGGCTTACATTTGTGTTGATTCAATGCTTACAATGGGGTGCCAACCTTGGTCAGGGACTTTATGTGGTTACCGAAATGCAAGCAAATACTAAACAATCTTACTGTGTTTATCTCTATACTCTTCTCGTTCCCTCTTTCCCCACAAAAAACACACACAACTTATTTGGGCTAATTGCAATGTTTTGGATGCAGTTCTCTTTTGCCGTACTGAAAAGCACCAGGCAGAAGTTAGACAGTCAGATGTACAAAAATGAAAAAAAAAATTTAACTTCTTTTCTTTTGTAAAACTGCTGCCACCAAGAACAGCCTCAGATCTGCCAACTTTACAACTTTATGATTTTATTGTCAAATACATTTCCCAGATAAATGCTTCTTACCTTTTCAATGTTTCTTTTTTTTTTAAACTGATGGTCTGAGCAAAGTTATCTTTTTAAAAGGCTGGAACATGCCAGGGAATGCACATTGTTTTTCCAGACAAAGACTCTTTAAAAAATATTTTTATTTTAGAGCTTCTCTCTTATCTCTATGGCTTAATTTACATAACTTTGCACTGCTTTGCAACAAATCAGTTTCAAGTGTATCATCTGTGAGCTACAGTGAAAGACAGCAGTAAGAACATTAATCTGTTCTTTTCATAATATGCTGGCTCTCAAGAAGTTCCCACAGTCTGGTATTAACAAGCCATTCATTTCATTTACGATCTTAATGACTAAAGAAAAAAATAATGAAAATGATGATTGCTTGTTTGTTACCAAAGGGGTGCTGTAGTTAACCACCGGAAAGACGATTAAGCATCATAAAATTGCCCTTGAAATCTGACTCTGACTGTCTCCTCTGATGTGCTATGCTATCATTTCATAAGGAAGAAAAATCTTTATTTTATCTTTTTACTCATTACCACATTAAGTGACTGGTTAGATAATTTCACAAGATTGGTCAGGGGAAAAAGATGTCTAAGCAAACAAACCAATTAAAGGTACAGGAGGGTTAAATTATTCAACAGTGAAAGGTGACTTAGATCCAGATTTTATTCTTTGATCAATGCTGCAGACATAAAATAACTTGCCTTATAAGAACATAGGCTTTATGAATCTCAGCTATGCATTGCCTCTGTTTTCCTCCTGTTTGGTGGACTTGCAGGCCTACCTATATTTAAAAAGGAACCAAATAGACAATAGAAACTTGCTCACTCCTATTGCTACATTCCTGTCTCATGCTCAGAGTATAAATATCCCATGCTAGTAGATCTCTGCATCACAATTGCTAATTTATCCCCCACTGTTTTTACCCTGTCCCTGAATCAATTCTCCTGCTTGTTCAGTTTTTTGCTACTAACAGCTGGACCACAGACCTATGGAACTGCAGGTGGAAGTTCCAAATGGCAAACAACTAGTCCTACTCTTCGAGGAAGGGTTACATAGACACACCAAGCCCAATTTTAAACCATAGAAAGATTGATTGTTGAAAATACTTCAATAGTTTATGATTATAAAGCATTCAAGTTCTCCAGGCTTTCAGAGAGAGAGAGTTTAAGGGGCATATATGCAGTCTGTATCTTGCACAGTTTCCTAGATACTAGCTGAACAATCCCTCCTGGCCACTCACTAGATTGCTATGAAAGTAATCCAAGCCTCTGAATCCCTGGGTATTTTAAGCCTTCCTGGATCTCAGCAGGCTCCAGCACTGTTTCCTCCCTTGGCACACTTCCTGGAGACTCTCCATCTGCTACCCCTTCATGAAACAGATCTTGATCCCTCTTTAGGCTCCCCCAGGACCAGTGCTTATTCTCAAGATACCCCAGTATCTTAAATACACTTAGAACTACACTCAAAAGACTTCTGGTTTACCATTTAACTCTCTCAAGAAGTACATAAAATAGTTGTGAAGCAGATAAATACTTTGCCTGGAGTCGAACACAGTTGCTCTTTTAACTTAATCACAAAGCACAGAAGTACAGATGATTTAACAAACAAACATACACCTTATCTACAATGCCCCTTACTAGGTCACCTTTCCCTTGGGAAGCCTTCTGGGCTCAGGAAGATTGAGGCAGGGGGCTCTGCCTCATACAGGCCCCTACAGTCTGGAATGCTTCTCTCTCCCCTGGACCCAGAGTGTAGAAAGTTGTGTCTGCTGCTGGTGCATATGTAGTCTCTCTGCTCTAGATGCACAGAGATGGTGGAGTGCTGAGATGGAGGAAGGAAGGCACAAGAGACATAACAGGCAGGCAGGAGAAAAGGTGAGAGGGAATAACAGAAAGCAGCAGGAGTTGCAGAGAGAGAGGAGGAGGAGAAGCCTCTTATGTACCTCTCTAGCACCCCCAGGAGCCTGGACAGATTAACACCAGCTTCTCAGGGAGCTTCCTGTTTCCTGCTGCTTCCCTGAACCCACTTGAGGAGAACAGGCAGTCAACTGAAGTAGTAGGCCCTTAAGAGGTTGATAACAGGCCCTCACTCAGGCCCTGCTACCAGCCTGTTTATTTGTCCCCTTCAACTGAGTGTTGAGAGCCACTATAGCTGGCACAGAACAGCAGTCATGAGTGAAAGAAGAAAATGCCCCTCTGAGGCAGCATTCAGAAAAAGAAAGCAAGCAAAGGAAGCTTTTCTATCTAAGCAGGAAGGAGCTCTCCTGAGATACATAGACACAAATGTTCACGGTGAGCCTTCTGGCCCCAGTGAGGATGTGAGTGGTGAGGAGATGCCTGATCTTCCAGTTAGTCAGAGTGCAGGTGACCTGGCAGCTACTGCAGCATCCATATCTCCATCTCAAATGGATGTAACCATGCACATTCCTGAAGAAAAGTGTAGATCAGAGAAGAGAGTGTGGTGGAAGCACAAGAAACAGCTGCTGCTGAGTTTAGTTCCTTAAGTCTAGATGATCCAGTACTGTGGGCCCACTTGAGCAGTAGCCTGAGGGACTTCCTTGTACTGCATGGGCCACAGCAAGTGAAAAACTTCATGTTCCCCAAAGACAATGAAAATAGGAGTTTCCATCCAACACAGTACTGGTGTGAAATCCCAATGGTGACAAAGGGTAGAGGCTATGGCTTATGTACTCAAAAACCCAGAATGCTGCATACTGTTTTTGTTGCAAACTCTTCCAGTCTAATGTTCCAGCCACATTGGGCTTTACAGGAACAAAGGACTGGAAAAACCTGGCTAGAAATCTGGCATGCCATGAGAAGGCAGCAAAACACCAGAGAACACTCCATAGGTGGAAAGAGCTTGAGATGAGACTAAGGTTAAAGGCCACCATAGATGATCAACATCAAGAGAAGATTGCAGCAGAGTCTCTTTACTGGCAAAATGTTCTGAAAAGGCTCACTGCCATTGAGAGAATGCTTGCTACCAAAAACCTAGCACTGTGTGGCACTTCAGATCACCTGTATGTGCCAAACAATGGAAACTTCCTTAAAATTGTGGAGCTGATGGCTGAGTCTGATGCTGTACTCCAGGAGCATCTAAGAAGAGTCACCACCCAAGAAATGTACCACACCGCTACCTTGGAAAAACAATTCAAAATGAGATCATACAGTTATTGGCAACAAAAGTCAAACAGAAGATTGTGGCAGATCTGAAGTCAGTAAGATATTATTCTGTTATTCTGCACTGCACACCTGACATCAGCCATACGGAACAAATGACATTAATGGTGCGTTTTGTAACAACAGAACTTAGTGAAAATGTCCCTGCAGTGGTGACTGTCAGAGAGCATTTTCTAGAATTTATTGACATTGATGATACTACAGGAGCTGATATGACAAATGTGCTTCTTAAAAAGCTGGGCGATACGGGAATTGCGATAGCTGACATGAGAGGTCAGGGCTATGATAATGATGCCATCATGAGAGGAAAGAACAGAGGAGTGCAGACACGGTTGTGAGAATTAAACCCTCATGCTTTTTTTGTCCCATGCAGTTCTCATTCATTGAACTTGGTGGTCAGTGATGCAGCATCAGCTTCTAGTGAGGCTGCTGAATTTTTTTAATGCAATTCAAAAGCATCTATATATTTTTCTCTGCATCAACTCATCGATGGCAAAATTTGAAGCAATATCTGGGAACATCCTCTCTGACACTGAAACCATTTAGTGCCACATGATGGGAAAATTGAGTGGAAGCGATAAAGCCTATCAAACACCAAATTGGGAAGATAGATGATGCCATAGTTGCCATTATGGAGGATATTGCTATGATGGAACTGTTTGTGGGAGAACAGTGGCAGAGGGAAATGGAATCACCAGAAACATACATAACTTCAAATTTCTGTGTCCTTAGTGTTGTGGCATGACATACTGTGTGAAATAAATGTTGTAAGCAAGAGACTCAAAGGTGTTGACCTTGACATATCTGGAGCAATGGAACAACTGGACAAAGCAAAGTCATACCTACAATCTTACCGGTCAGATAAGGGATTTCAAAATGTTCTGAAGAGTGCACAGAAGTTGGCAGAGGAACTTCACACTTAAGCTATTTTCCCACCCATTCAAGAGTCACTGAAGAAGACAACAGTTTGATTACAAGGCACAGGATAATCCCATAAAAGACCCCTAACAACAATTCAAAGTTGAATTCTTTAACCAGATGCTAGATTGTGCAATACAGTCAGTTGAAGAACATTTCATGCAGCTCAAGGAACACAGCGGTATATTTGGGATGTTGTATGATATTCCAAAACTCCTCGCTATACCTGAAGAAGACCTACACCAGCAATGCAGGGCACTAGAGACAGTGTTGACACATAATGACATGCGCGATGTTGATGTGAGTGGTTCAGGTGATGAACTGAAAGCCCTTTCAAAATACATTTCAGCAGGATCAACTCCAAAGGCTGTTCTGGAATATATGTGCACAAATAACATGACCACCCTTTTTCCAAATGCTTTTGTTGCTCTGTGCATACTTCTAACACTTCCTGTAACAGTTGCCAGTGGAGAACGCAGCTTCTCCAAGCTGAAGTTAATAAAAACACATCTACGCTCCACAATGACACAGGAGAGGCTTGTCTGACTTGCAACCATCTCAACAGAGCATGAACTGGCCCATACCTTGGACCTTCAGGAAGCAGTTCAAATCTTTGCAACCAAGAAGGCACAAAACCACCACTTTGATTATTCAAACATATAAAAATGCCAGTGTTTACTATGCAGACAAGAAAAATTAACTTTCAAATGCCTGAACAGCAAATGTAAGTGTTACTTAAAATTTTTGAACAAGGCATTTTAAGTTGTTAGTTCTCCTTTATTGGGGTAGGTATCAGAGCAGTACCATGAGAGGAGTAGAACAGGAAGAAGGCAGAATTGAGACCTTTTAAAGTTTTGGCCCAAGTGAAGGGGGCATGGGCATGAGGGGGGCATGGGCATTTTCAGGTGCCAAAATGTTGTAGGCCGGCCCTGGTGGGAATCATTTTTATCAGAGTGACTAGATTTCCAATGGGTGGATATTTAAAGTCAACTACCCTTTATTGTCAGCCCTATGTTCTTATGTGTTGGGACTTCAGCCTCATGTGGAGGAAAAGGACAGAGACTGTGAAGAAGCACATTCAAAAGGAGTTGGCAGCTTTGTTTATGTATGTA